>NC_090935.1:1454312719-1464312719 GCF_040938575.1 Ambystoma mexicanum
TCGGGCCCCCGCCGAAGCACCCCGGTGGGAGGCCGGCTGGCGAGATTCGTCAGCGTGTGGGAGTCCATCTCCACCGACCGTTGGGTGCTGGATGCCCTGGCCCAAGGGCACGCCCTCAAGTTTCAGAAGAAGTGCCCTCGCGTTCCACCCGTGGCCAGGAAGGAAAGTCACGTCCCTCAACTACTGTTGGAAGTAAGGGCGATACTCAAGAAGGGTGCCATCGAGCTCGTCCTAAAGAGGCTTCGGGGCTCCGGAGTTTACTCAAGGTACTTCATCGTAAAAAAGAAGACAGGAGGATGGCGCCCCGTCCTGGACCTACGACGACTGAACAAGTACATCAAGGCACAGAAGTTCCGTATGGTCACCCTCCAGCATGTGTTGGGACAGCTGGAGGAGGGTGATTCCCTGTCGTCGTTGGACTTGGAGGATGCCTACTTCCACATCCCCATTCTAAAAAGACACCGGAGGTTCCTCAGGTTCGTGGTCCAAGGGCGGCACTACCAGTTCAAGGCCCTCCCGTTCGGATTGAAGTCAGCACCCAGGGTGTTCACCAAGTGCCTCGCACCGGTGGCGGCGCGGCTGCACCTACAGGGGATCCACGTCTACCCCTACCTGGACGACTGGCTCATCCGGGCAAGGACGAGGGAGCTTGCCGTGGAGCACACTGCGAAGACCGTCCAGCTGCTCACGGACCTTGGATTCTCCATCAACTTTCCAAAATCCCACCTGGTTCCGTCGCAAGTCGCCCTGTTTCTAGGAGCCAAGCTCGACAAAGTGGCGCGGCTGGCCTCGCCGTCGGAGGAAAGGACCAGGACCATTCTGGGCAAGGTGCAGCGTCTGCTGGCCACGGACATGGACAGGGTAAGATCTATCAAGTCCCTCCTCTGGATGATGCCCTCCTGCATTTATCTGGTGCGCCTTTGCAGGCTTCGGATGAGACCCTTACAGGAGTTCCTCGACGCCCGCTGGATCCAGTCGACGGGCAGCTTCGAGGACAGGATCCCTCTCAACGAGACGTTCCATCAGGCGATCCGGTGGTGGGTTACCCACTCACATTTGTCGGCGGGCACGGACTTTCAGACCCCAGCTCACCAGGTGACGGTGACGACGGACGCCTCCCTGGAAGGTTGGGGAGCACACTCCGGAGATCTTCACGCGAGAGGCCTTTGGCTCCCGGAGGAGGAGTCTCTCCACATCAACATCTTGGAGCTCTGCGCGGTGTTCTGGGCCCTCGGGTCTTTTCTTCCGTCCCTCAAGGGCAAGGTGGTGAGGATCTTCACCGACAACACCACCACGATGTTCTACATCCGGAAGCAGGGCGGAACCAGGTCCCCGGACCTATCCAAGGAAGCCCAAGATCTGTGGCATTGGGCCGTTCCCCAAGGGATGTTTCTGGTGCCTCTTCATCTGGCAGGAATAAAAAACACGATCGCTGACTCACTCAGCAGGGAGCTGCGCTCTTGCCACGAGTGGGAACTATGCCAGGATCAAGTGGATCGACTCTTCTGACGATGGGGCGAACCCCAAATCGATCTCTTTGCGACGGCGACGAATTCCAAGTGCCGGAGGTTCGCCAGCAGGTTCCCCCAGCCGAGGAGCATTGGCGATGCTTTCTCATTCCCCTGGGACAGCCTATTTCTTTATGCGTTGCCTCGGCTGCCGTTGCTGCTCTGGCTCATCAACCAGCTCAAGAGGTCCCGGTGCAGGATGATCCTCGTCGCACCGGCGTGGCCGAGACAGATCTGGTTCACGGACCTTCTGGCTGCCGACGGACGCAGACTTCTTTCCAGAAGGAGGCGCCATTCATCACCACAACCCGGAGTCGCTGAACTTGCAGGCCTGGCTCCTGCAGCACTAGAGTTTGGAGGGTACGACATCCCGGCCGACTGCAGAGAGGTTCTTGCAAAGGCCAGGGCGTCCTCAACTCTCAAGTGCTACGGACATAAATGGAAGAGGTTCTCTGTCTGGTGCCGTGCACAGAAGATTAACCCTCTACGGATTACGGCCCCTCAAGTACTGCCGTACCTACTGTCGCTGGCCAGAGCTGGACTGGCTCACACCTCCATCAAAATACATCTGGCTGCAATCTCCCGATATACCAGGGCGACGGGACGGGCGTCCTTGTGGTCTCATCGCCTGGTGAAAGAATTCATGAAGGGACTATTCCGATCATTCCCGCCGGTGAAGGCTCCTGCCCCGTCGTGGGAGCTTAATGTGGTGCTGACCAAGCTCATGGGGGCCCCATTAGAGACTATGCATTCGGCGCCTTTGAAGTTCCTGTCATGGAAGACAGCTTTCCTCGTGGCCATCACCTCCGCACGACGAGTGGGAGAGATCCAGGCTCTATCTTGCAAGCCTCCATACTTGGACTTTTCATGACACGAGGGTGGTGCTGAGGACAAACCCATCCTTTATGCCCAAGGTGCCGTCGGACTTCCACCTCAATGAGCCCTTGGTGTTGCCAATTTTCTTCCCGTCGCCTTCGTCGCCGGCCGAGAGGACTTTGCACTCGCTGGATGTAGCTAGAGCGCTGAAGTTCTACGTGGACCGCACGAAGAGTTTTCCGAAGGCGTCACAGCTGTTTGTGAACTTTGGGACTGTGAATCAAGGGAAGGCTCTCTCGAGGACTTCCATTTCCAGATGGCTCTCCGGCTGCATCATGCACTGTCACCGGTTGGCACACCGACAGCTGCCCGGCCATCCGAGAGCCCATTCGACCAGAGCGATCGCTGCTACCACGGCGTTCCTGTCTGGTGTGCCCCTGCTGGACATCTGCAGGGCTGCGACGTGGAGGTCGATGCACACCTTCACAAGATTCTACTGCGTCGATCGGGTCTCCAGGGAGGAGTCCAGGGTCAGCCAAGCAGTGCTGCGCAACCTGTTTGCCTAAGGTGAGCCTGGTGAGGAGGTAAGAGTTGCTTAATGTTGAGTTGTTGTATTGCTTAATGTTGAGCCTGTTGCCACCTCCCGGGTTGTGCATGTGTGTACTGCTATGTATTCTCTTATTCATGAGCATGTGAATCCATGCCAGACCCCATGCTGGAGAAGGAACAAGTTACTTACCTGTAACTGTTGTTCTCCAGCATGGGTCTGGCATGGATTCACATGCGAACCCTCCCGGCTACCCCTCTGCGACTCTTCACTTGGTCATACTGCCACTTTACGTGCTACCAAATCTGAGGATGGCTGCCGGAGGCGGGGCTTAGGGAGAGGGCAGTCATTGGCTGGGGGCAGTATGACCCGGAGACCAGTGATTGGTTACTACTAAGAAAGACAGATCAGAAACAAAACTGATACTGATTTTTTTCTATACCGAGGATTCCCGGCCTGACGACGGGGAATATTCATGAGCATGTGAATCCATGCCAGACCCATGCTGAAGAACAACGGTTACAGGTAAGTAACTTGTTCCTTATTTGAGCAATAGGAACTAGTACTTCTACCAAAAACAATGTGCATAAGACCAACGACCGTAGCATAGCAATCACGGCGCTGGGAGCTTTACACTGCGTTGCATCCTGAGAGGAATGCTTGTTGATGTAGATGATTAATGATCAGACAATCTCGTTTGTAACTTCTTTACGCAATTATATTGATTAGGCAATGCTTAATCTGCCTTCATATTAACACCCACCCAAAAACCTGATGGTGCCCAATTTAAAAGAAAACTCAAAAATACATTGTGTAGCACAAAGCACAGTCCATATCACATTGTACCCTCCTCCCACATTCCAATATTTCTCAAAGCAAAATCCAAATCTCCCCATGCATCACACTATGACTCAACAATCATCAAAGCACAGTCCACGTTGCACACTGCACCACTCTCTAACCCAAACTGCATACAAAGCACAGTCCATATCACATCCTATCCCCCGTGGTGCCAATAACCCCCAAAGCACAGTCCCAATAACATCCTTGTCCGCTTGATAGGCTTATCGATCTCCAAAGCACAGTCCAAATCACATCTTATCCTGCCCCCTCCCTAACACAGTACTCAAAGCACAGTCCCAATTACATCCTTCTCCGCTTGATAAGCTTATCGATCTCCAAAGAACAGTCCATATCACATCCTGTCTCTCTGTGGTGCCAATAACCCCCAAAGCATAGTCCCAATAACATCCTGCCGTCTTCCCTTAGCACCAGCACAATCCAAATTGCAAAGTGCCCTCCACTCCTAAAATTCCTCAAAGCACAGTTCCAATCACATCAGACACCCAATTCTTTCTCCAACATTCCTTAAATCGCAATCATGTTACCTTCTGCACCCCTCTCCAGCAACCATAACAGCCAAAGCAAAGTCCATATTGCATCCTGCTCCCCAACTCAATCCCCACATTGCAGTCCCATTAACATGATTCACCCTTTCCTAACACTAACAGTCCCCACATCACACTCCATAGCCTGCTCCTCAGCAAGAATGACAAACAATGGCATTGCCAATGACATCCTCCCGCCGCCACCCACAGCCAAAAACACAGCCCCACTCGCCTCATACTGCAATCCTTAACCCTCAGTGTCTTGCATGACCCAACGTTTCCTTCTTGGGGGCGTGGGGAAAGCTTTATTGGAGCACTTAGACTTTCTTATACAGCCAGCATGCACAAAGGATAAGAATTGCTACTCTCACTTCAGGAGGCGGGACATGGTGGATCATCATATGCCTGCCGTGAGGGAGCTTGAAAGGGCAGACCCTTTTGTTGACAACTAACATGTACAGACCAGCCAAGGCATGGCCACATTCTGCGCGCAAGCCCGACAGGTGTCTCTTTGGGCCTGCTGATGGGCTCCTGTTGTCTTGGCCCGAGCGGCAGCATCATCCCCTTAGTCACTGCATTCTCCCTAGTCTCCTTCACTCCCCCACACAGGGAGCGCAATGTAAGTTTTTCTGCGTCTAGTCCAACTGGGTTATCTAGATGACAGCTCTCCAGTCGGTCCCTTCCCGTTTTGCATCACCTGCTGCTGACTCTGCCCCAAGCAAGCACGGCCAAAGCTAGGCATTAAGAGGGTATGATGGGAGTGGAGGCAGCATTGATTTGGTCTCCCCCAAGCTCCAGTTCTTCGCCTTGGACCTCTGACCCCTCTGGCCCTTTTTTCCTCCTCATGTGGCATGTAATGTAATATAAATCGCCCTTCTGCCACTGTAAGAAACGAGGGAAGGGTATTTGATAGTGGGGCAGCATGAGAAGCAGATGTGAAGCCTGTGGTGTTGATGAGTTCAGGTTGGAAGTACCCGAGGCCTGAGTGCGGTTCTGCTTCTATGGGTTTGGTGGACACACCTCAGAGCATGTGGTCCAAAGATGAGATCCTAAGGTATGATACACTACAGCACTATGTCTCTCGTTGGTCACTGGCATGGGGTGACTGTGATACGGCGAGAGAGGAGAGTCTTGTCATAGCTCACATTGTGTTATGTGCTAATGGCAAGGCCTCTGGCAGCCAGTTGTAGGGGGTTTGTGTGTGTAGTATAAGGTCCTCGGATATCTTAGGGGGGAGTCGGTTAGTGAGGGGTAGAAGGAAGTAGGCCATATGAGGTCAAACAACTCGGTGTCCTTCCTGCATTCCTTTCACTGCAAACTTGCAGATAGGTTACATTTCACTTTCTCAAATTGCCTCCTATAGATACATGGTACCCCATGTGCAACAATTATCGGGAATTTGGCAGATGAGAGGAGAAGTCTGGAGAATACACTAACTACCCTAAGCTAAACACAAAGGGTTATGAGAGGCAAGAACATTTGGTTCAGAGAACGTGCTGCTTGAATTATGAGCACCCTGCACACCCCTTTAATCTTCCTTAGTATGTTGGTTGCTAGGCTGAGCTGCTTCAAACCTCATTTGAACTTGCTTAGGTGCGGTGCGTCATGGCCATCTGTGACTTTTGCTCGTCGGGGCAAGACCTGATGCAACAACGAAAGGTGTTTGTGAAGTGTTTGTCAGGCGACCAAAATCTCTAGCTGTTTCTTCCCAGATGTCTTCCCCAGTGTCCTCAAGAAAGCCTCAAAAGTCTCTCATACAGTGCACACAGCCACAAGCTAAAATAAAATTCTCCCCTTTTTTCCCAGCAGCCCCAAGCAACTGGGAGTTGAGGCAGCTCTATGTCTATGGTTTCAGAGTGATGATGAAACGCTTCAGGGAGATATTCATGAGGAAATGAGGAGCACAAAACAATACATGATGGGTGTTGATTCTGCAAAGTGCCCCACAAAGCTCCCCACAAAGCTCGGTATACCATCCCTTGGCCTAAAGGAAGTGGGGTGGCGAGGGTTGTTGCAATGCTCTTTGTTTGGGGCCAGCACCCCACAGTCCTCATGTTATCTTTTCAGCTCCTTATTTCAGCTCTGAAACACCTGTTTGCACTCTGAAACACCTGTGTAATAGCGCAATATAAATAAAATATCATATCATATCATTGTGAAGACCCCCCTGTAGTATGCCATCATCATTCTGAAAAGTAGAAATAGCGCAGCGCGCAAAACCGTACATCCACCGAAAGAAAGCAACATTCACAATGAAAATAGTATAACAGCAAGTTCATAAAATCAGAAGATAGCTTTAAACTGTTAAAACTGAAAAAAGAAAAAGGGTTTAAATTAGAAACACAACTCAGTTCATTATAGAGAGCAAAAGCATTAAGCTCATTACTGATTTTCCAATAAAAAAACAGCCCAATGTCAAAGAAACTCAGTATTAAAAAGAAAAGTGCCCAGAAGATGATCCACAGCCATTTTGTTCTTTGGGAAGAAAGACAATTATGAGATGACATATTGGGTGGGGCAAATGAGAGAACATAGATTAAACAGGTGAGTAAGTTTATTAAAAAAAAGAACAAGAAGACAAAGCTAAGACGTAGGAGAAAGCAGAAAACAACTTGGGATGGTGAAAGGTTTGTGATTATTGCCATACATTGCAATTTTGATATTATTTCCCAAATGTGGCATGATGATTCATTTGACATGTGATTCTCCCGAGCCTTATAAAATGGTGTGCCCCCCAACAGCAATGCCTCATGGTGTGGTGCCATCTTCCAAAATGGGGGGCAGATGTAAACTCCATAAACATTTCCCATGGGACAAGCTGACCTATGTAAATATGTATAACCCACTATGGGGCTTTTGGTATTTGTGGTCATTACACATACTATACAATTCAATTCTCTCTACTTCATCCTTGGCATTACCTAAGGATGTGTACATTAATGAATACACATGTTCTCTTTTATTTTAATATCAGGTCCTCTTATTGCTGCATCTGTCTTTTCATTAAGAGCTAAAGAAAAGGGCGACCTGAGTCCTGCGACCAGTCAAGATTCTGAAAGAAGATACAGTTTTAATCATTCCACACGTAAGTGACATGCGCAGAGCTTTTGGTGTGGATATCACAGATCTTTTGAACTCCTTTCACATACCACATATATGTATAACCACCTGAGCGTGTACATTTTAAGAAGTTCTTTGGAACATGCAGTGTGGGATAGTCTCCACTGTTCAGTGTATCTTCACTTCCCACAACCGCGGGCTTTTCCCAGTTGATATCACCTTAAAGGTGAATCATATGTAACATCAGTGGAAATCATGGAACGCATGGGGCAGTGGCTGTGATGGGATTTACAAAGTCAATAGGGTCAGTTTCTCTGTGCCACTTTTGTGCAAAATGTCCCCTCTTGTTCAATTTTCCCGTGGTGGAATAGTGAGGAATAAAGCATTAGCAAAAGTGTCTTTACTCTTCACTTTTTACCACAGCAGTAGACAACTGAAAATGTTGCCTGCAAAGCACGCTTGACAGGCAGTATTTACAATGGATTCCAATGGAATCCGCCTGCTCTTACCAGGTGGTAATTTCAAGTGGCTTCCATGCATTATTGTTAGCGTGAAAATCCATGCTGGCATTAATTCACCCGCATTTGCATGGCACAGTGTGAAAGGGAGTCAAACACGTGATGTCCACTCTGTTCCCCAAATCTGCCATTCAAATAAATGAAAATGGGATGGTGCATTGGGATGGTGCAGGAGAATTGCAATAATTAGACAATAAACCTCGACGTGAGTGGGCATTAATGGTAACTGCTGGGGGCGGAGTTACAGGCCTGAGTAAAGCAAGGTCCTTAATGTGGGCCCGGTCACCATTACCTAACCTATAATGCCCATATACAGAGGGGTTTGAAACTATTGGATCCCAGGCCTGCTTTCTGTGGTGTTAATGCCTTTTTTTTAAAGTTGAGAAAAGCCACGCAACCTGTTTCTGAACAACAAAAAAAGATATACAAAATAAAATGGCCACCATGCATGTAGGAAAAAGAGAACTACGTGTAGTCCCTTCTTCCTTTCCATGTTTGCCCATTGCTGCTGAGGAGAAGGGCCAGAACAGCGAGTGCCCCTGTAGCCAGTGAGGGACGAGGCGCCCATAGGTAAGTGGAGCTGCTTTTGGTGTGGTCAGGGGAGTAAGCGGTGGAGGTGGAGGTGGAAGTGGTGAAGGGGAATGGGGCGCGGGGCAATTGAGGGCGGGGAGGGAAGATGGCACCTTCCCGCATGTCAGGAGGTTCGGAACCTGGGCAATACCATGAGGTGTAGCCCACCCTCTGAGCTTCCTGATCAGCTGGGAGGCCCGATTACACCCACTCTGGGGAGGTAATTACCTTTCCTGCCATTTTTTCCAATTCACTTTATTTGCAACATGATCCCCATTATTATCCTTGGTTCCTTATGAGCTTAGGAACAGAAGTAGTGTTGCTTCCTCCAGTTTTACCTCATCCAGTCAATATGATGATTAGTAACCAGCACATGTATTTTCGATACAGATATCTGTTTTGTTTGTCGTGGGAGCCTCCTCTGTACAGAGACCTGTCTTCCATTTAGCCCAACCCCACCAAATGATAACCCCTGTGTGATTGCAGATCTGTGAGTGTTGCCCTCTCCTTCAATTTACCCACTCCTATGGGGAGGGGGGGGTGGAAACCCATCACTAGCACTAGGGATATTATTTTTTATAAATAATTTTAAAATGTTTGTGGAGGGCACCTCCTAGCATGTAGCCATGCCCCTACCCTAGCTAGCCCTACCAACAGGACTGTAGCATTTCTGCATCCCGGGGCAGAAGGGGGTAGATCAGTGCATTTGAATTACTATGTGATACTCTTTGCCTGTCTAGGAGGCTACCTATGGTGTTTGGTCGGGGGCAGTCCCCCAACCCACCAAATGAGAAAGGTACCCATGCATAAGGTATACTGCTTTCATTGGGAAGAGAGGAGGATGTAAGGGCATGCATGGTTGCAGGAAGATGCTGGCAGTTTACCCATGAGAGGTGGGAAATGTGGAGAAAGATGAGGGGGCTTTCAATGTTTTGGTTTTTGCAGAGCATCCTATGCAGGAAAACCTTGTGCAATCTCAGACATCACTGGATTCTCAAAAAGATGTGTGGTGCTTAATGCTCTGTCAATCCTGCGCTGTCCCAGACAGTATGTCTAGGCATCCCGTGTGGGGAGATACAGATATTCTACCCGGGAATGCAGTAGACATGTCTGGCTGTCAGACGTGTCTGGCGACGTAGGGCTGCTGACACATGTCAGGTACTGTGCCATTTTCCCCAGGACGTGCACAACAATGTAGTAAGATGCAATATTATCTTTCACTACACATAATGCAGAAAAAAATGCAGCTTACCGTGCATGTTTGCTTAGGAGAGGGCTCGGCAACCTTTTGCTCTCCGGATTCTTTAGGCAATAACTGCCATTGCACCAGCCAGTGTAATCAATAGTGCGGGGTCATGGAGTCATATTCTAAAACCAGCTACAGATTGCCACCTCCTGGCTTAGGGTGTTGCATGTTCTGAGACAGACCACAATAACATAACCCTAAGACTCGAGGGTATCGTATTGCTGTTTTACTTCCAGAGATTGAGGGTGTAAAGTTACAGGTGGAAACCGTTTCTGCAAAATTGATTTTTCGACTTATGTTCTGTTTTGTTCAAATTATAAGGGAATTATGGGTATTGAAATGTGGGGAGTCTGCACAAATCACCCTGTCTTGAATTCGGATGTGTCTGCTGTCCAGCAATCTACACATTTGTGGGTTTCCCTTTTGCTTTTTCCCCAATTTGTGCAAATTTGAAGAAATCAGAAAAAACCAGCACAGCACTTCAGAAAAAACAGTGTTATCACACATGTGGAAAAAAACTTTTTTTTTTAACCTACCCTGTTTTGAAAATCTTAGAAGATGGTAATTTTAAACATTTTGTTGATACCGTTTACAGGAGAAGAAAATTTGTAATGATACCCTTCAAAAGCAAAGGAACGAGTGCTGCCTGGTATTGGACCTGCAGCGGGGAAAAAAACGACACCAATTTGGTCTGAATGTCTGTAAAAGCAAAAAAGATACAAAGGTTTGAATGTGGGTTTGCACAAATCCTCAAAGGTTATCAGTTAAGAAGTAAAAGAGACCGTTCCACCATCTCATGTCCCTGTTTCTGTCTCTTTGAGCCCTGTGCACAATCCGATTCCTATATTGTTTCGCTATGTTGCCTTAGACCACCCCCATTCGAAGTCATGAAACCAATAGCATGGCACTGGTTTATGCAGGACATCCTTTTTAGCTTTGGTCTCATTGGCCCAAGCAGTGAGCAAGCAGCGTTATCTCCTGCCAATGCAGTGCCTCTTTTTCTGTTTTCATGTCTTTGCCATTTGAGGGAGCCGAGCCATCTGACAGGTTAACCTGAGGACTGCGGCTTCTATTTTGAGGGCCACCAGAGAAATTGGGCCAGACTATGGCAATGGAGGCCTGGCCCTGGTGAAAGACAGGTCAGAGCTGTGGCCTCCGGCTCCACCCAGGACTTCAGGTGGCTTCTTCTGTACTGCGAGTGAGGGAGAGCGAGGAAGAAGGAGATAGAAAGAAAGATAGACTGTTTAGTGCTGTGAAAATTAGAGAGAACGATAGAGGCTTTAGGAGAGAGAGAGAGAGAGAGAGAGAGACATACACATGTCAAACAGTGCGATAAGCCTCAATCAACTCGGGTACTGTCCAGACGTGTCCAGACATGTTGTTTTCCATTTCTTGGCTCGCCCAGAAAGGTAGCCCTTTGGGGAGCCTACCCTCCAAACCATGTAGTTCATGTCTTTTCTTTGAAAGTGGCTCCTCCCCATAACGGTCAGTTGTCTATTTCCTGTGACCATTGCCCTAATCTAGGAAAATGGCCAGACATATAGCAGACATTGTTCCCATAGAAGTACAATTGTACCAAGGGAGGAACCCCGGAAACTAGGCCACAACTGTAGGCCCGGCCATAGGTACAATGGTAAATCCGGGAAAACTATTCATACATTATAAAACGACCTCCTACCCTATATAACATTTCAAATCTAACACTCCACCTTTGTGTGTTTCCTCAACATGTATGCTAAATTTAGAATCCCTTACAAGTACTTCAGTTGAATCGAGGTACACGATCGGTAATAAGGATTCCTCTGCTGATGTCCCCAAAGGCATTTTAATTTGGATAAAGCAACCCAGTTCCACACGCGTGAGGGATGGGGAGTCCAAGGGATTGGGGGGGAAGGGGACATTAGGAGTCCCAAAAGGGGACAGGGCATCCGCCGGGGCTCTGTGTGAGATCAGCAGGTTCCTGCACCTGCACCTATTGGAATCCTGAGATAAAATAGACACTGCAGTGCATCTTAAATGAATAGCATGAGGTTATTTAGGCTTTGCAAGGCTTTGGGATTAGTATTAAATTTAAAGTCGGAAAATTAAGTCGGAAAATTAAAATTGAAGCTTGGCAAATAATCCACCATAATACGAGGGCAGCGTGACCACATGTCGAACTGTCATGCAACCAAACACATCTCTCTCACTAACATTTCACTGTCTAAATCTGCTTCAGTAATACAATCCAATTTACTCCAAACACATTAGAGTATGGCTTTTTTGCATTATCACTCAATGCTCCAGCTAACTGATCCTACACGCATCCAGTCCAACCAGAACTCCCCCCCCCTCCCCGCTGCACCTCCACTTCCTCTGTATAGACACCTACTTCCCCTTTCCCCCTCTCCTACTTTCCCTCTTTTCCTTTTTTTCTTCTGCAGACTAAGGTATCAATACTCTGGGCCAGGATCTGATTCACCAGCTTAGCATAGGCGCACTGAGACTACTATGCTGGTGATTTGACAAAGTATAACGTCTTCATAACATAGCATGCCAGTCCTCCTGTGTCATACATTCTTCTGTTTGCATGTTCTATCTTTACTGCCTGCATGAGGTCATCAGGCAATCTCTTTTCCTTCAACATTCAACAAGAATGTGTCTTTGCAATTTCGTTCACTATAGCTTTCTACCTTTACTGTTAAAGGACAGGATTCAAAGACCTTCCATATAAAGATAACTAATAATCTATACCCACCGTTCATTTCTGTGATATGTAAGTCACTCCTTTCTCTACTGCCCCTATTGGTTTGGGACTTTTTCATCTCAGTGCTTTATTAAATGGGAAGGTATCAAAAGGACAATAAACAGAGGAATACACACTGAGGGGAAAAAAAGCAAACGGCTGTGAGAAATGCTATAAGAAACATTGTCATGGAAAGAGAAATTCAAGTGACAAAAAACGAGAAACAAAGAGGTGCCTAAAGTAGAAAGAAGATGGTTTCCAACAGAGAGAAACCAAGACATCTACCCGATAAAAAATGGTTTGCCATCAAGGAGAGACAGAATAGCACTTGTGAAAACCAATGAGTGAAGACTCTGAGAGAAAATAAGAGAAGCACTTGGGAAAGAAAGATAGATAAACCCTAACGACAGACGACATTTCAAACACCCAAACAAAGAGACAAAGGGGCACACAGGTTTACAATTGGAGATTAGCATATTGCATCGTTTTTCACTGCTAGTCTCTGTCATATACCTGTTCATGTCGATGCTTGCTCCGGATCTGGGAAGATGTTCGGGTCCAATATAACCAGGTTGAGTCTTCACTGGACGGTCCAGGCTTCCAGCAGGTAGCAGATGCAGGGTGGGAACTGGGCTCCGGCAATCCCTGGATGGGAAGACGGAACGGACTCTCGGGAACAAACTGCCTACACCGGCACGACAGGTCAAGTGGAGGCACCCAAAGAGGGGAGATGGTGGACCAAGGCAAGAAGGCAAGGGCATCGGTAGCAACCCAGCAGAGGCAGAATAGGGAAACAGAAGGGCAAAAGGCAAGGCAGCCACTTTTGTCTCATGTAAAACTGCTTTGCTGTAGATATTATTTCGCTTCAATGGTCCAAGGTTATTAAAGACATGTTGAAACATTGCGCGAGGAGCCAGACAGAAAAGCCGGTTTCCCTCCATCACATATCCTTGGAAGCGGGGAGCAAGGCATTCTTATCAGTACACAGATGCCAGTGAGTCTCCTTAAAAGAATAGCAATGTACAAAACTAATATTAAAGGGTTTGAATTAAGCTCTTCTTAACGGCCCCCCTTCTGAGCACTGTGAGCCCCCGGAGAGCAAGCTGACCTCTAGAGCGTGAATCGAAACCAGGAGATAGTAAGGCCTGGAATGTGCCAGTCCCCTTACGCGCAGCTTGTCCATGAAAACAGAAGCGCTGTGTTCTCGCAAATAAAGAATAGTGTTTGTAAATTCGAGATTGCAAACTGTTACTAAATATGGTGATCTAAAATGTCATATTCGTCACTGATACAGGCGGCCTCCGGCATCATTGCTGTTGCAACAAGGGACACCACCAGACCTGCGCATGAATGGAACTGTGGTGCCAGTCTCCTGCACATGTGCAGTCCAAGCGTCATGGCGGCACCCATGGCACAAGCGCCTGCTGGGCGTAGAGACCCAAGCTACTCCTCACTGATGAGGCCCAACAAGTCTGAAACGTGTTTGGGGAGGCTTGTGGTCTCGTGCATAAGGGATGTGACCAAGCAGTTTTGGCTGCACTGCCCCTTTTGGGGTTGGACCAAGCAGATTTGCATATGGTCTTTCCCCCTTTTGTAATGACTTGGCAGGCGAAGAACAATGGTCTGGTGGGTTGCCCAGAGCAATGCTCGAGGTTAGGATTCATTCCAAAACTTCCAGCCATCACCTCTTTTGTTTTGCTCTGTACTAACCAACCATAGGCCCTCATTATAAGGTTTCTGTTAGGCCATGGTAGTACCGGCAGCCTACTAACAACCTTGGCTTACCTTTTCTGCCGCCCAATATCCTGGTAATACCAGGATATTACAGGTGGCGGAGGAACAGTAAGTTCCCATTCCAGTGGAGTCCTATACGACTACACAGCAATCGGAATACTGAAGCACTGGCACCGTTAGTAATGCCTGCTGGAAGTTCACTGCCCCTACCAGCAGACTTGTAGTTTGCCGGTCCTGAAATGTTGCTGATAACCTTATTTCTGGACTGGCAAAATTATAATGAGGGCAAAAGTCCCATTTATCCCTCAATTTTAGAGTTTAAACCTAACTACGGAAATTACTTTTACTGCAGTGAGAGCCATGTTGGGTAGCCTCTTCCCTAAGCAGGGGTCTTGAACTTAAAACTGCATGAGTCTAGAGTCCTGTACAGTCTACAGGACCCCAGTCCCATGATATTGCTGCATATTGGATTTCGCAGATTTCTGTTTAATGTACTGGAACCGATTTGACCACCATTTTGACTGATTTAGGACAAGTGTAACGTTCTCGGAAAATATTTTGGCTTGGATATCTCAGTTGGAGACAAGACACTGACAAGAATATAATGCATGTTGACAGGAAAAGGAATATACCTCCTGCCCTGCCTTTTGTAGGCCATCTTCCAATTGGAACCAAAAAGTATGCTTCCCTCTAGTACCTTCTTTCAGTTCTATCTTTTTAGCCACACCTGCCATCCAGTTTTGTGGTCAGAGAGGCCGTCTTTCTACTAGTGTATGTACTCTTAAAAGAGAAACCAGGATTTTAACACATTCCAAATAGAGGTGAACGATTAACTCTGCTTGTTCCTCAAACATAAATGCCAGGGTTTTGATAGCAATGTTCTCCTCCTAGTGACTGAAATCAATTTACATCACATAGATGTAATTGTGGAATAGCATTTGTGTTTGGTCCCCTTTTCAGGTAAATGTTGTCAACTGCACATGAATGTGTATGGCTTTCTTTGTCTTCCCTTTTATCCGCTGCATCACATGCATTTTCTGGTGCTAGGGCTAATGATTTTGCTAGGTTACAGAGAATGCAGTGCATTTTCACCTGATAATGGCCATTTTTCTTGATGAAATACATTTATTTATTTATTTTTTTTAAAAAAATGTATTTTTGTTGGCAGAGGCAGATGACAAACACACACATCGGAGCAGCTATACAGGGACAATCTGGATATTTGAACAGAGTTCAGTGGCACATATGAATAGTGAGAAGTAATAACATGGAGATCGTAGCACTATAGGGCATCAAGTAACAAAGCACACAGTAGCAATGATTACGGTGAGTTATCCATAGAGGAGCCGGCATCAAGGCCATTCAGGTAACTATTAAAGGCAGTCCAAATGTTTTTGGGCCGGGATCGTGCCGGGAGGGTGCTGATGTATTCCTCCTCGCAATTCCGAGACCAGGTCAACAGGTTCAGCCATTTCCGGAAGGTAGGGGGGGGCAGAGCATTTCCAGTCTTGTAAGATACATTTTTTGGCAATTACACAGCACACATTCAAGAATTTAGCAGCCCCTCTGGCTCCCTCATCCCCCCAATCCCCAAACAGTACCCCCAGCGTGTCAGGCTCGATGACAGCATCACAGATTTCAGACAAAGTTTTCAGGACTTCCTCCCAGAGTGGGCAGTCCCAGAACATGTGTAAGTGGCCTGCATCCACCGCGCCACAACGAGGACATAGCCGTGGGTCAGAGCGGGCGAACCTGGAGAGCCTGCGCGGGGTGTAGTAGAGCCTGTTCAACAGTTTATACTGTATGGTGCGGTATCGGAAATTCAGGGAGACCCTATTAGTCTGAGAACACATTTTCCCCCACAGCTGGTCCATGAGTTCTACCTCCAGTTCGGAGGCCCAGTCGTCCCGCACCCTAGATAGTTGCGGTGTAGCAGTTGTGAGAAGGAGTTTGTATAGCGATGATACCACCCCGCGGGCCCCACCCGAGTTGGCGATGTACAAAATCCCAGGGGAGTCAGGGGGCTCGTGGGGAAACTGTGGCCACATATCGCGGAATGCATCGTAGAGTCTGTAATATTGCAGCAGTTCCAATGGTGATCCCGAGTGACCCGGTTTCCAGGTCTGTGGTGTAATGAATAGCCTATCCGGGTAAAAGTCGGTTAGGGCCAGGTACCCCAGGGACCGCCAATGTCGTGCCAAAGCCATGTCGTTTGTAGGTTCTAATCCGGGGAACTGCCATGCGGGGAGCCACTTGTAGTATGGGTGTTCCTCCACACCCGCAGCAAATATCCGTTTCCAAGCCGATATGGTGGCTTGGACTGGGTCTATGGCACGAGTCTGGTTCATATTGTTGATGTAGGATCAAGGTCATTATACTGGTGCCAGAGGCTGCAAGGGCCTCTAGCTTGACATGCGAGCGAGGGGGAGGCCCGGGGTACCAGTAGGTGTCAAACTGCGCCTGCACAGCGATCCAGTACCGCATCAGGTCAGGGGCAGTAAACCTGCCTTTCTCGTAGGGGAGAGTCATGGCAGCCCATTTTTTTCGGACCGCACCAGAATGCCACAGGAACTGAGCGCACAGCTTGTGTAGATCAGCAAAGTACTTCTTGCCGGGCCATATGGGAACATTCGTGAATGTGTACAGCAGTTTGGGGAGTAAAATCATTTTAACCAGTGATAATCTACCTGCCAATGACAACGGGAGAGAGCGCCAGCGCACTATCTTGGACTCCGCCAGTTCTGCTGCGCCCAGGTAGTTGTTGGTTAAGAGAGCTTCTTTGGTCAAGGACACCTGGACTCCCAAATATTTAATCCCGTCGGGAGACCAACGTAGTGGGTACTCCGTGGCAGGTTGAATCGTGGAGCCCGTGAGGGGGAAGAGTTCGGATTTGGCATAATTGATGGTGAATCCAGAGTATGTACCGATAGAGTGATGTCGCGCAAAATAGGGTCGAGGTGGAGGTCAGGGTTTCTGACGAACAGTAGTACGTCGTCTGCATAGAGTGAAATAATCTCGGGGGTACCCTGTAGCCGTAACCCTTTGCGTGAGTGGCGCTCCCTGACAAAGTCCACCATAGGCTCAATGGCCAGTGCGAACATGATCGGGGAGAACGGGCATCCCTTGCGGGTGCCTCTGAAGAGAGGGAACACTGCGGACGTTTGAGAGTTGACGCGGCCGGAGAGGTGTACAGCAGTTTGATATATGCAATCATCCTAGGCCCAATGCCCATGGTCTCCAGAACCAGCCACATGTACCTCCAAGACACCATATCAAAGGCCTTCTGGGCATCCAGGGTGATCGCAACTGCACTCACGTCCTGATCGATTTGTGCCAGGACGTTAAGGAGCCTCCTGATATTGTGTGATGTGGATCTCCCGGGCACAAAACCCGACTGGTCGTCGTGCACCATATATGGCATAACAGGCAGGAAGCGATTGGCGATCACCTTGGCAAAGATTTTTGTATCCAGATTCATATTCATAAGTGAAAGGGGTCGGTATGATCCACACTCATCAGCAGGTTTGCCAGTCTTCAGCTGAACCGTAATAACGGCCTTGTGTAGTGTCGGGGGAAGGGATCCCAGCCAGAGAGACTCGTTCCACACCCCTAGCAATTGGGGGGCTAATATAGCCACATGTTCTTGATAGAACTCCGCCGTCAGCCCATTAGGGCCCGGTGCCTTTCCTTTTGGGAGACTAGAGGTAGCCTCCACTATCTCATCCAGTGTAACGGGGGAGTCTAGCTGGTCTCTTGGAGCGGGGGAAACGATGGTGGTGGGAATCTGCTCCAGGAGTTCCCGCATCTGGGAGTCACCATGTTCAGGGGGATGAGAGTATAAATCAGAGTAGAAGCCTGTGAAGACCGCCAGGATATGCTGATCAGACCACTGTATCGCCCCCTGACTGTCCTTAACATAGGTAATTTGGGAATGACCCCACTCTTCCCCTCGCCAAAGCGGCCAGCGTTTTGCCTGGTCTGTCGCCCTTGCCGTATTTCCATGCCGCCTGTGGGTGGCTGAAGTACTGGACTTCCCTATTGGCCTGCTCGTTGAAGATCTTAAGCTCCTCGCTGATCTGGGAGAGGACTCCCGGATCAATGGAGGCTGGGTGGGCTCGCTCCAGGTCCCTTAATTTAGTTTCAGTGCGGGATAGGGTAGCTCTTATGGTTTCAAGGACTCCTGATTCCCTAGAAATGGATGCCCCACTGATGAAGGCCTTGAAGGCGTCCAGCAGACCCCCAGGGTGGTGGACTGCGGCAGATTGTGCTCAAAGTACGATTGAATGTCAGCTAGGATGTCTGCCCTAAACACAATGTCCTGCAGAGCGGACGATTTGAAGCGCCATCTATTGATGGTGGGAGCCGGAATACCAAGTTCTAGGGATAACGCAATCGGCGAGTGGTCAGACAGTGTGCGTGCAAGTATGCATGTCCCCGCCACCCTGCCCAGCAAAGGGCCGGACAGTAGGAAAAGATCGATCCTGGAAGAGCTGTCGTGAACTGATTAGTAGTAGGTGTACTGCCGCGCTTGTGGATGTAATGCCCTCCATAAATCATGAATGTTAAGTGTCGCACAATGAGTCAGGAGTCTACGCGCTGTGCCTGGCAGGGGCCTGGGGGCTGTGTTGGTCCTGTCCCTCATGGTATTAAGGATGAAGTTCATATCCCCACCCCAGATGATCTGCACCCCCACGTACCCTAGTAAAATGGACACCACCTGATCAACAAACTCAGGAGAGTCAACATTGGGGCCATAGGTATTCACCAGCAAATAATCACTGTTGGCAATGGCGCAGTACAACACTATGTATCTCCCCTCTGGGTCTATGTAGCTCTTGTGGAGAACAAACTTGAGTGACTTATGGATCAATGTCACCACCCCTCTGGCACGAGTGGAGTAGGAAGTGAAATATCTGTGAGGCCCCCAGGTTGGTGCAATGCTCCTAGCCAGTGGGCCCGTGAGTGTGTCTCCTGCAGGAGCAGAATTTTGCATCCGTGCCTGCTGGCATATGCCATAATCTTGCGACCCTTGGTATAGTTGCTTAGGCCCCGAACATTCCCGGACATTATAATTACAGGCATTATAATGATCTAAATAAGATACACTTAACTGGAGAGTACATGGGTGCGTTTCTTGCACAGGTAGCATTTGAGAAGTCTAATGCACCTCCCACCACTGTTGTCGTGAACCAGATGTGAGACAAAGTCCCCTCCGATGCAAATGCCCCAATGCGATGCGGTCTGCCAAACCGCCTCCACCTTTTGCCATAACACTTTTCCATTCCCCAACAAATCCCCCCCACCCTCACTGCCCACCCCCAACTTGCAGTGCAATCCCCCCTCTCCCTAAAGCCAATAAAACAGATGATGACGAGGGACAACATCCAACGGGGATGTGCCCCCGCCATGCCCCAACTGGGGCCAGCCATCGAAAACACCCAATCAAACATTAACATTGCCATTGCAGTGGGGTGTGCTGTTGCCGTGAGGACGGCCGCTTAAGTATCATGTAGGACAGTAACAGCCGTCTGGTGTAGGTTCTGCGGTAAGCGGATCTTGTGTCA
Organism: Ambystoma mexicanum; assembly: GCF_040938575.1. NCBI lineage: Eukaryota > Metazoa > Chordata > Amphibia > Caudata > Ambystomatidae > Ambystoma > Ambystoma mexicanum. The sequence goes on from NC_090935.1 coordinate 1,454,332,396, forward strand.
GGTCCCAGGGTCAGCTGGCCATTGAACATAGGATGAGAACCAAGGAGTGTTGAGTAGTCATGTTCAGTTCCAAGCACTGAAGGCGCACAGAGATCGGTGTCCAAAGTACCAGCGGTGAGCCAGGGGCCAGAGGGCCATAGATGGGGCCAAGTGTGGTGAGCTTGCGGTAGAGTATTGCTAGTTACCCATGTACGCTGACGAGGAAGAAGGGGTTTTGCTAGATAGGTTAATTAGGTCCCATTAGGACACGGCACGTTGGGTCAATTTCCCTCGGCGTGTCCACCATCTGGATCATGAAGAGTGATGTGTGCTTCAATAAATTTCACCGCCTCGTCAGGCACAGTGAAGAAATATAATTTGCCACTGTACGTGATTTTAAGACGAGCGGGTAACAAAATGGCGTATGGGACATTGCGCTCCCTGAGCAACTTCTTGACCCCGAGGAATTGGCGCCTCTCCTGCTGTACAGCTATTGAAAAGTCAGGGAAAATCCTGATGGTATTGGCCACAAAGCGTAGCTCGCCCTTCTCACGTGCCAGGCGCAGTATAAGTTCTCTATCGTGGTAGTTTAAAATTCTATTGATGATGGGCCTTGGAATGTCCCCTGGTTTGGGGCGCGGTGAGAGGGCCCGATGGGCACGCTCCACCGTGGAGTAAGGAGAGAGGGCCGGGTTGCCGAGGAGATCTTTGAGCAATGTTTCAATGGCGTCTTCCATGCGCCCTTTCAGGGCGTTTTCGGGAACACCTATGATATGCAGGTTATTTCTGCGAGAGCGCAATTCCAAGTCGTCACACTTAGCTTTCACACTTTTCATGTCACGGGATAGGGAGGTGACCGTGTTCTGCAAGGCTAAAATGTCATCTTCGTTCGTCGAAATTCTGCTCTCCGCGTCAGAGATTCTGGTGGCCGCTTGGTCCACGCGTGTCTTCAGGGAGGCCACATTGGCGTTAATGTCATCCAGTTTCTTGTGGAACGAGGTGAAGTTTTTAGCCATGGTTTCCATGAGTGTAGTTAGATCGGGGCCAGTTGCAAGGGTATTGGGGACCGGATATGGTTCCTCCTGTAAGGATGATGTATGGGCGGATTCCGACCTCGAGACAGATTTGGTAAATTTGTCCATGGCTCCCCCTTTCGGATTCCCTTTGGATTTGTTGGGCATAGCCGGTAGAATTTCCGATGAGGCACGCGCCTGTGGCAGCGGAATGGTAATGGAGGCCAAACAATCAGCTGGTCAAAGGGGAAACCCCAGGTACGGTCAGGAGCTCCAAGCAAGGAGGCGTCGGCGTGTCCAGCTGCCAGGGTCTACGGAGGCCGCCTCTGACGTATGTGATCCGGGTGCGGCGCCCCCTTCCAGAGCGTGGGCCTGGGCCCCGGGCCTCTAAGGCGGTAAGACCAGGGGATGTAGGTCCCAAGTAACTCGGTTCGGTTCGCCCCTCCCCGCTCCTCACCTGGGCGCCGGGGTCCGGATCGGGAGCTGCAGATATCGGGTGGGCAACCAGGCTCCGGCCCAGTCACCCCAGAGCTCAGTGAGAGCAGGGCCCCCGCGCCGCCCACTGGGAGAGCAGCGGAGTCATCTCGGGGGAGGGGGGGCATGGAGCCGCGGAGCTGATGTGTCGAGGAAGAGTGGGGACGCGCTCCTGCGCAGGCCCCCGCAGCGGCCGCTCGCGCTACAGCGTACTCCAGGAGGGAGACCACAGGCAATGTCGAATTCATTCCACAGGAGGGACCGGCGCAGGCTGTGAGCCGGAAGGCCCCGGGCAGTGATCAGGGGCCGCAGGTCCCGCGCCCAGCACCCACCGCCGTCCTCCGCGAGATCCGGCCGGAAGGAGGAGGCGGGAGCCAGGCGCGCGCGGAGGCCGGCAGACGGCAGAGACGCCCGGTTCGTCTGGATCCCGGGACCGTTTCAGACTGGGATTGCTGTGGCACATGCAGAAAGGTCGCCCACATGGATCCACAAAGTATTGGGTGGCAAGGAGAGTTAATGCAGCAGTTGATGGCGGATTTCGGCCGGAGCCCCACGGAGCTCAAAGACTATCTTGGGCCGCTCAACAGCGCCACCCCCTGATGAAATACATTTGATACAGACATAGCAACCTAATTCTTTACCTCTCAAACTTAATTTTTGCGCTGAAGCAACTCTAGCTATTGCTCAGTCCTTTACTCCTCCTCTGCCAAGCTGCCACTTTGAGCTAATGTGGATTTCAAATGCTTAGATCTTTATCCCTTCTTGAGTGTAGTACAGTCATGCAGATTATATAAACAAGGTGAATATAAAGCCAGCTGTGTATTATGCTGGTGTCATCACACTGGAAGGTAAAAAACGATAAAAGTGTAAAAACGCTCTGCTGACCTGGTGATGAGGACTTCACCTGCATGTGGATGAGGTGCATTGATTGGTGTGAGTTATCTGCGGGAGATGACTGAAAGGCAGCGGGTAAGGAAACGCCAGGTTGGGGGACATAGCAGTGTTGAACTGGTGGTGGGGAGAGAGCTGCATTGGGAGGCTATCGAGATGTCCCCCGAAATTAACAGATGCAGCAGTTGGGTCAAGCCAACGGGAAGAGCACAGGGCGTGGGGAGAGATAATGACAGAGGGTTTGGGGGTGCCCCCCACCCCGTAAAGGGCACAGAGGCAGTAGAACGGTGCCGTAGCAGAAAAACACACCAGTGTTTGGGGATGAAAATAGTAATTTCAGCATGAGTTTACCTGTGCAGTTTGTGGCAAGGTCTAGGACTGCAAGAGGCTAGGAGGTGTAAACTGGGATGCCTGAAGGCTGTGGACTTCCATCGGCTGCGCGATGTTGCCCTCTAAGGATTCCAATCCCATACCACCCTTGCGTGTCAGGAGGCTCCATCCATCCACAGAATCCTCCATGTTCGGCTTATGAAGTCTCTTTTCGTTCTTTTAGGCCACCTTTATGACTGAAGAAAGATAACCGGACTCTATCAAATTTGGCAGAACTCAGAGCAACCCCTTCACTGACCTTTGATTGCGCGGCTCTGCAGACTACATGGTAAGGAAAGTGAGTGTAACTTGATGAACTCAAACTGGTTCATGGGTGTAGTCCATGTAAGCTGCCTCAATAACCGCCAACCTTATCCTACTTGAGCTCTTTGTAGTGTAAGAGGAATCAGACTCCCGAGCACTGTTAGGGAGAATTCTCTGTTTAGGCTGAATTTCCTAACGTAGTGAGTCCCCCAGCAGCTTTGCTGGATTTTTGGGGTTTATTTCTTTCTCCTGCCAAGAGTGAGACTCTTTTACCCTCACTCTTGGGCATGATTTGAGTGTGTTTCTTTGAATCTAGATGTGTTTAATGGGCTATGGGGTCTTTTACTCCATAGGGCTTCATGTGTTTTTGTGATGTGTTACACAGCACCCTCAGTGCAGTGACAAAGGGGTGACATAGTGACCCCCCAGTATAGACTCCATACCCTGGGACTGACTACCATCTCCCAGGGCATGTAAAGTCACCATTGACTTTACTAGTCTTAAATTATGTACAGAACCAGTACAAACCATCATATTGTGGACGTACTGGCTGGGGCAATTCAATTGCCCCGGGGTCTGTTAGTCGAGGGGGCACGTCTCCGTCCCCCCTGATCGAGTTTTGGCTGGTGGCAGTGGATACTACTTTTTATATTCTACCGCAAATATTTTCCTATGGGATTTCCCATTGTTTTAGGCTACTACCTTTATTTAATTATTTACGGTAGCCTCGAACATACCGCCGGTTTATTTAATTAACATTAATTCTCCGGTTGGTATTTTTTGCCAAAACTTGATTCTAAAATGGCATTTGTGTTCTCTTCTGTGACTCCAACCCAAGTCGAGCCCTTTGTTCCACTTTTTGGTGGGCTTCTCCACAGAAGCCCTCCAAAGTGGTGCCACTCTGTCTGGGGTACTTAGGAGGGGTGGAGGGAAATGTAGGCACCCTGGACTGAGTTGCCTAGGCAACTCAAGTCACACTCCATCCTGATTGGCCCAAGTGGTGAGCCGGCCGGCTCACCACTTAGCATGTATAAGTGACAGCTAGGCTGAGTGAATGGGGGTTTGCTGCATAAAAGCAGGGCTTTGGGGACTGGAACTTCAGGACCTAAGAATCCAACGAGGGAGAAGCTGAGCCGACCTGCCACGGCACCACCACCGGTGGAGCCCTGCTGGACTGCCTCACCACTTTTCCCAACAACAGAGGAGATCTCCCGCCGGAGAGTCTTCTTCCTTTGACTGGTGAGGATAACCAGTTTCACCGTCTTTTCGCTTTCCCGACGTACCTCATGGCCACCTTGCCCGTGCCAAGCACCCCGGCAACCGGGATACCACGTTTTACCACGACCGCGAAACAAAGGTGCCACCTTTAACCGGAAAACTCCGCGGCTGGTTTCTTCCCTGGTAGTGCAACGACCTTCATCTTTCCTCCAAGTCGAGATCTTCTCTTCCCCTGGACGACGACGCAACTTGCACCCACTACCAGGAACAACTGCCACCGCTGGAGGATCCTTCCCACTTAAGGTACCGTGTCCCGCCTGGCTTCCCTTGCTACCGACTGTACAGAGTAGATTTAGCCCCCGGCTTTCAAACCTGGGTTAGTCTGGGACACCCTGGCTAAACTTTCCTAAAGCCTCTCTAAACTCTCTTTGAACCCTCTGCAAGACTTTCTAAGCCTAGTGTAACTGTGTGATCTTGGGCGCATTTGTGCTCTGCTCTCTCTAAGAGTGGGCCCAGCCTTTGGACTTTGGCTCACCAGTGACTTTTGCTCTTCTGCCTTGCTAACAGTGTTCCTGAATCTTAGAGTGGTGTACCTTTCCATATTCTGTCTTTTTCCCTCCCTTTCTCACAAACTTATTGGAGTGCAATCTAGTTAAGCGCTCACCTCTGTATGAAAATAAGTGTTGTTTTACTGTGACTTATCTGATAAGGAAAAAGGGGTGTATATATTACAATAGTAACTGTGTTTAGAATATTTTACAATAAGAGTGCTGGAGTGTTTCAACTGTGTGTTTTTAAATAAATAATTATATATTTTGATACCAACGCTCTGGTCAGTGTTTGCTTGTATTATTGTATCTGAGTGCCTATTGTGTATACTTTGCATACTGCCTAACTCTTCTTGAGGGAAGTCTGACTGCTCAGCCACAGCTACCAGTTAAATCTGGGTGGTGCAGACTGCTACCAAGTGGGTTTACTGCCAACACCTGTAGTCTTAAATCTTTTGCAGTGGTCCCTAAGGGAACTGCACAGGTTTCTGACTAACACTGGTGTACAGCGGTGGGATTTGTATTGAGTATACACTTTAGAGTGCTTTAGGATACCTTAGTACAACTAACCACAAAGCTTAGCACTGAAAAAGTAATCTTTCTAACATGTCAACTATGGAAACTTATAGTCAAGAGTCCCTTGCTACAAAAACTGCTGATTGTTTAAGAGTATTATGTAAGCATAAGAACCTCCTGACTAAAGGCAAGAAAATGGAATTAATAGAAAGGTTGTTAGCTAACCAAAGTCTGGATGATGGGTCTGAGGAACCTACCATGCCAGAAAATGTAGATAACAGTATAGAAATTGATATTGATCAAAATGTTGATAATCTTGAGGAAGAGTCAGAAGAGGAGGATGAGGCTGCTGTGACTGTCCCCCCTAGGCCTCTGTCTGCTCTACCTGCTGTACCTACTGGGCCTTTGCCAAGTCCCACACTAAGTCCTCAATATCTCGAATTAGAGAAAATGAAACTTGAACTAGAGTTCAAGAGACTGAATACTCTGGCTGAACAGAGACATCAGGAAATGAATCAAGAACTAAGGCTAAGGGAAATGGAGCTCAAGCATGAGCTATAAATGAAGAAATTATCTGTCGAAAATGCTTCTCTCTCTGGCTCCTCCAGAAGTTCCAGTCCTAAAAGACCCCGGATACCTAAAGAATTGGTTGGTATGTATGAGCCTAAGTTTGATGTGTTGGATTGGTTGTCTCTGTTTGAATATAATCATGGGCTCCGGAACATCACAGGAAATGACTTACTCACCTGGTCGTTCTCTAGGCTTCCCCCTGTTGCAACTGATGTGGTAATGGAGTTGGGGGAGGAGGGTGGGAAAGAGTATGAATGTGTAAAACTAGCTCTGATAGCTAGGTTTGGGAAGACCCCTTCCCAGTATCTTAAGAGGTTTAGAACCCTCAAAAAGCATGATGGTACCCCTTGGGCTACCTGGGTGAGTGAAGGGTTGAAAAACTTAGAGGGATGGATTAAGGGTTACAAAGTGAACACTTATGAAGGTATGAAGAATCTTTTTATGTTGGAGTCAATTTATGATGCCTGCTCTCCTGAGCTCAGACAGCACTTGGCTGATTCAAAGGAATTAGATTCCCAAAAGCTAGCTAAGGCTGCTGACTTGTGGGTTGCCAACAGGGCCACTCACAAGGATTCTGGGGTAACTCAGAAAAAGGATGAGGGGAAACAGCCTAAAAAGGAGTCCAAAGAGAATTCTAATACTGCAAATTCCAAAGAGGGCCCCAAACAAAACCAGAAGGGTAAGCCACCAGGGAAACCACAGCAGAATAGTGTCTCCTCTGGTGCCAAACCAGAGGGAGGTCAGAACAAGCCTCCATTCCAGAAGGCATTTGGTAAATGCTTTGTTTGTGGCTCTACTGACCATGTGAAAGGAGATCCCAGATGCAAGGGTAAACCTTCAGGGATCCAACTTGCCTCCTTAGCCTTCGCTCCAGAAAAGGAAGTCCCAATGGCAAGTGGACACTTTCTACTGCTGGCTGATGAACCCATTGGAGTCTCAGCCAGTGTTTCTTTAGTCTCTCTGGGGTTGTGGGAACAACAGAATTTAGATGTGTATAATTCTATCCCAGATAATACTAATGAATATTATAAAGACAGTGTCCAGGTAAATGGTCAGGAGACTCCTGCCATTAGAGACACTGGGGCCAGCATAACTGTGATGGATGAATCATTTTTCAAGGCAGAGGATGTTGCTAAGGCACCCAAATGCCTCACCAAGTTAGCTGGAGGGCCTGTGCAGATGTGTCCCCAGTTACCAGTTCTCATCCAGTGTAATGACATGGCTGTAAAAATACCTGTCAGTATACAATGTGAAGTGCCAGGTAGGGTTCTGTTGGGTAATTACCTAAAAGCTTTTGGAGTTGTCACATACCCCCAGACCACCTAGTAAAAGGTTACAGGAGCTCACAAAACCTGCAAGAAAGAAAACCCTGCGAGGGTTATCTCAGGAGATGATGACAGAGATCACTCCTTTTCCACTGGAGCAACTCACTGCAGTAACTACCAGATCAGGAGCAAAGGGGCAACCCAAGACTCCTAGGAAAAAGTCGGCAGCAAGCACTCCAGTGCTTCCAACAGTTACACCTGTAACTCCACCTCCAGCTGAGGCTGAGAGGGAGGTACAACCCTGTATGGTTGAACTAGACTCTGAAGAAGAGTTAGTGGGAGGCCAAGAACTTATTGGAGATCTAGACCCTGAGGACCATCCTGAGCTGCAGTCTTTACTGGCAGAAGGTGGACCCAGCAGCGCAGCTTTCCGTAATGGACAAAGAGAATGTCCAACTCTGGAGGGTCTCCGCCAACAGGCAGCTGCTCAGGCTGATGGGCAAGAGCCTGGGAAGTATAGGTTGCACTGGGAAGATGGCCTCTTCTACAGTGAACCAACTGAGTCTGAACCTGGAGGCTACAAACGCCTTGTAGTGCCTCAAGAAAACAGACAACAGTTCTTGCACTTAGCCCACGAGATTCCTTTAGCTGGTCACTTGAGCTTCAAGAAGACGAAAGGCTCTCCCTCTACTTCTATTGGCCAAAAATGGGGGCCGAAGTAGATAAGTTTTGCAAGAGCTACCATACCTGCCAAACTTCTGGTAAGGTTGGCGCCAAGAATGTGGCACCCTTAGTGCCTCTCCCAGTTGTGGGAGTCCCATTTGAGAGGGTAGGGATTGACATTGTTGGTCCCCTTGATCCCCCTACCTCCTCAGGCAACAGGTTTATCCTTGTTGTGGTAGACCATGCTACTAGATACCCTGAGGCAATTCCTATGAGAACTGTTACAGCTCCGGCTGGGGCTAAGGCCCTCCTTGGTATTTGTACCAGGGTTAGGTTTCCTAAGGAAGTAATATCCGACAGGGGGTCAAACTTTATGTCCCACTACATGAAAGCCATGTGGAAAACCTGTGGAGTTACTTACAAGTTCTCAACCGCCTACCAACCCCAAACCAATGGGCTGGTAGAAAGATTTAACAGAACCATGAAGAGCATGATAGGTGCTTTAGAGGAACCTCTGAAAAGAAAGTGGTACCTTCTACTGCCATGCCTTCTCTTTGCTTATAGAGAAGTCCCTCAAGAGGGAGTAGGTTATTCTCCCTTTGAACTTCTCTATGGCCATCCGGTCAGAGGCCCATTGGCCCTGATTAAGGAGGGGTTGGAAGGCGCTCCTCCCCTCAAGCCAGTCAGATTGAGTGACTATGTGATAGGTCTCCGAAGGAGAATGTCACACATGATGGCAGAAGCTAGTGATAACCTGAAAGCTGGACCAGCTTTGGTCAAGCAATTGGCATGATCAAAAGGCTAACATGGTTGAGTTCACGCAAGACCAGCTAGTTCTCGTTATGCTTGCAACAAGGTAGAGGGCCTTGCAAGACAAATGGATGGGACCCTTCAAAGTTGTGGGAAAACTTGGAGAGGTCAACTATCTGATGGATCTGGGCAGACCCAGGGAAGCTCCTAGAGTCTTCCACACCAACCGACTGAAAGCGTACATCTCCAGACCTGAAGTAAGAGCCTTGCTTCTAGCCTCAGCAGCAGAGGAAGAAGAGAGTGAGTCTCTACCTGATCTCCTCAGAGGTGTACCTTTAGATGAAAAAATTGAAGGAGTCTATCTCTCTTCAGATCTGACACCTGAGCAACAAGAGGAGTGCAAATCTATGTTAAATCAGTTTGCCTCCCTGTTCTCACTCTCACCAGGCTTGACCCCTTGGGGACAGCACGCGATACTCACTGGTGACTGTCTGCCAGTCAAAAGCAGAGGATACCGAATGTCAGAAAATGTGAGAACCCATATCAAGGGGGAGGTCAAGAAGATGCTTGATCTCGGGGTAATAGAACCCTCTACTAGTCCATGGTCTAGCCCAGTTGTGTTAGTACCAAAGGCAGGGTCCAAAGACTTGAGATTCTGTGTGGACTATAGAGCTCTTAATGCAGTCACCAAGACTGATGCCCACCCTTTACCAAGGACAGATGAGTTGGTGGATAAACTTGGTGCAGCCAAGTACCTCAGCACATTTGACCTTACGTCAGGCTATTGGCAAATAGCCTTGACAGACCATGCGAAGGAGTAAACTGCTTTTTCCACCCCAGTTGGCTTGTACCAGTTTAAGGACATGCCTTTTGGATTAAAAAATGCACCTGCTACATTCCAAAGGATGGTGAACCAAGTTCTAGCTGGGATGGAGGACTTCTGCATGGCATACTTGGATGACATTGCAGTCTTCAGCCACTCCTGGGACGATCATGTGAACCACCTAGGACATGTTTTGCAGGCTCTTGGACAGGCCAATTTGACTATCAAGGCAAGTAAATGCCAGATAGGTCAAAGTAAGGTGGTCTACCTTGGGCATGAGGTAGGAGGTGGAGAAATAAGGCCTTTGCTCAGCAAGATTGAAGCTGTGCAAAATTGGACAACACCTACTACTCAAACCCAAGTGAGAGCCTTCCTAGGCCTCACTGGGTACTACAGGAATTTCATTGAGAACTATGGGACCATAGCTTCTCCCCTGAATGTAATCTCCTCTCCAAAATTCCCTAAAAAGGTCAAATGGAATGAGGAGTGCAATCAGGTCTTTGAAAAACTGAAGAAAGCTCTTTGCCAAGCTCCAGTATTGAGAGCTCCTGACTACCACCAAACTTTCATTGTACAAACTGATGCTTCCAATGTAGGTATAGGTGCAGTTCTAAGCCAACTGGATGAGAAGGGTAGGGAGCACCCCATTTGCTTCATCAGCCGTAAGCTGAAGGATCCTGAGACAAGGTGGGCAACAATAGAAAGAGAATGCTTTGCTATTGTGTAGGCACTGAAGAAGTTTAGGCCATACTTGTATGGTTCTACTTTTGTCATTCAGACTGACCACCAACGCTTGAGATGGTTAATGCAAATGAAGGGAGAAAATCCAAAACTATTGAGATGGTCAATCTGCCTGCAAGGGTTTGATTTCACCATTGAGCATAGGTCAGGGTGTCACCATCAAAATGCTGATGGACTCTCTAGGATGTATGTCATCGACTAGAGGTATGAGGTTCATCCAGGAGTGGATTAAATCCTCCTGTCCCTTAGTCTGGGGGGGGGGGGTGAGTGTTAGGGAGAATTCTCTGTTTAGGCTGAATTTCCTAACCTAGTGAGTCCCCAAGCAGCTTTGGTGGATTTTTGGAGTTTATTTTTTTCTCCTGCCAAGAGTGAGACTCTTTTACCCTCACTCTTGGGCATGATTTGAGTGTGTTTCTTTGAATCTAGATGTGTTTAATGGGCTATGGGGTCTTTTACACCATAGGGCCTCATGTGTTTTTGTGATGTGTTACACAGCACCCTCAGTGCAGTGACACAGGGGTGTCATAGTGACCCCCCAGTATAGACTCCATACCCTGGGACTGCCTACTGTCTCCCAGGGCATGTAAAGTCACCATTGACTTTACTAGTCTTAAATTCTGAAAAGAACCAGTACAAACCATCATATTGTGGACTTACTGGCTGGGGCAATTCAATTGCCCCGGGGTCTGTTAGTCGAGGGAGCATGTCTCCGTCCCCCCTGATCGAGTTTTGGCTGGTGGCAGTGGATACTACTTTTTATATTCTAACGCAAATATTTTCCTATGGGATTTCCCATTGTTTTAGGCTACTACCTTTATTTAATTATTTACGGTAGCCTCGAACATACTGCCGGTTTATTTAATTAATATCAATTCTCAGGTTGTATTTTTTTGCCAAAACTTGATTCTAAAATGACGTTTGTGTTCTCTTCTGTGACTCCAACCCAAGTCGAGCCCTTTGTTCCACTTTTTGGTAGGCTTCTCCACAGAAGCCCTCCAAAGTGGTGCCACTCTGTCTGGGGTACTTAGGAGGGGTGGAGGGAAATTTAGGCACCCTGGACTGAGTTGCCTAGGCAACTCAAGTCGCACTCCATCCTGATTGGCCCAAGTGGTGAGCCGGCCAGCTCACCACTTAGCATGTATGAGTGACAGCTAGGCTGAGTGAATGGGGGTTTGCTGCATAAAAGCAGGGCTTTGGGGACTGGAACTTCAGAAGTCGCCACAGTACCTAAGAATCCGACGAGGGAGAAGCTGAGCCGACCTGCCATGAGACCACCACCGGTGGAGCCCTGCTGGACTGCCTCACCACTTTTCCCAACGACAGAGGAGATCTCCCGCCGGAGAGTCTTCTTCCTTTGACTGGTGGGGATAACCAGTTTCACCGTTTTTCGCTTTCCCGACGTACTTCGTGGCCGCCTTGCCCGTGCCAAGCATCCCGGCAACCGGGATACCACGTTTTAGCACGACCGCGAAACAAAGGTACCACCTTTTAACCGGAAAACTCCACGGCTGGTTTCTTCCCTGGTAGTGCAACGACCTTCATATTTCCTCCAAGTCGAGATCTTCTCTTCCCCTGGACGACGACGCAACTTGCACCCACTACCAGGAACAACTGCCACCGCTGGAGGATCCTTCCCACTTAAGGTACCGTGTCCCGCCTGGCTTCCCTTGCTACCGACTGTACGGGGTAGATTTAGCCCCCGGCTTTCGAACCTGGGTTAGTCTGGGACACCCTGGCTAAACTTTCCTAAAGCCTCTCTAAACTCTTTTTGAACCCTCTGCAAGTCTTTCTAAGCCTAGTGTAACTGTGTGATCTTGGGCGCATTTGTGCTCTGCTCTCTCTAAGAGTGGGCCCAGCCTTTGGACTTTGGCTCCCCAGCGACTTTTGCTCTTCTGCCTTGCTAACAGTGTTCCTGAATCTTAGAGTGGTGTACCTTTCCATATTCTGTCTTTTTCCCTCCCTTTCTCACAAACTGATTGGAGTGCAATCTAGTTAAGCGCTCACCTCTGTATGAAAATAAGTGGCGTTTTACTGTGACTTATCTGATAAGGAAAAAGGGGTGTATATATTACAATAGTAACTGTGTTTAGAATATTTTACAATAAGAGTGCTGGAGTGTTTCAACTGTGTATTTTTAAATAAATAATTATATACTTTGATACCAAAGCTGTGGTCAGTGTTTGCTTGTATTATTGTATCTGAGTGCCTATTGTGTATACCTTGCATACTGCCTAACTCTTCTTGAGGGAAGTCTGACTGCTCAGCCACAGCTACCAGGTAAATCTGGGTGGTGCAGACTGCTACCAAGTGGGTTTACTGCCAACACCTGTAGTCTTAAATCTTTTGCAGTGGTCCCTAAGGGAACTGCACAGTTTTCTGCCTAACAAGCACTAATGGGGCAAACAGTGACGCAGGCATCAGGGAACCAAGTGGCAGATAGAGAGAAGCCGTATAATTAAAAGATGGCACTCGGCTGCAGAGAATCTTGGTGCTGCAGGTTCTACACTGCTCAACCAAGTTCACATGGGAAGATTGTAGTCCACTAAAGTCTGAGGCAACAGTACAGCTCACTCCCAGTCAGCATACAGCTGCCATACCTCTCACAGTTCCAGCCCCAATCCAGAACACTGCTAGGATATACAATGGGAGTGATTCCGTCAGGAGTTCTGGGAGTAAGGAGACATTTAGAGGGCCAATTGTGCGAAAGGCCAAAGAAAATGAGGAAGGAGTAGAGTAGAAACGTGAGTGGAAACGCATAAGAGGAGGAAGAATGTGTAAGGAGAAAAAGATGAAGAACGTATGAGGGGGGAGGCAGGAGAGGAGGTTGTGAACATGTCCGGGGAGGGAAAAGAAGATGAGGAGGAACTTGTGGGGGGAGAGAACAGAGATAGAGAAGGCACAACAAAGAAGGCCACGCAGAAGAATCGTCATAAGGAGGAGAGAGGTGAGACCCAGGAATAAGTGAGCATAGAGAGCGAAAGAGGACAACGTGGATCAGTAAGGTGGTCACAGTCATTTTACGGATGGGCCCATCCGAACCTGCCCCTGAATGGCCGACAGCCATCATGGCCCTGTGGGTGCCCAGCGCACAGCCTGGGCCGACAGTCATTAAGCGGGGCCGCCCCTCACATGCAGCTTGTTTTTCAGAAGTAATCAGGCCCTGGGGTCTGTTCGAAGACACATTCCCCCAAAGAGCTACTCATTTCAGCTGCATCTCTCTTCCCCTGCTCAATGGTTCTCATTTTTCTTTTTTCAGCGGTTTCTTTTTGGATTCCCCTGCCTTCTATCTTTTGTTTTCTTCTTTCAACATCCCATCCAGCTCCGTGTTAGGCTGGAAGGTTGAGTCTGGCTGAGTAACTAAAACAAACACATTACACACAATCACTAAAGAAAGTATTTTATTTCCCACACCCTGCCTTATGTGTCATCATTTCAATATTTCCCTTAGGGGACCATTATGTAGTCCTGCCTAGCTGGGCCCAATTGGGGCCACGTGCTAGATTAGTCATCTTGTTTGGGTAAAACGGCCATACATCGGGGGCATTTTGGATTCTGCTTTTGGCAGCTGAAGCGCTGAAAGTATCTCAATGTTTTTCTGCTGAACGAGAAAGTGCCCTGGTGTTTAGGCATTTTTCTCATTTTTGGATTTACTCGTGCCTATGACAGTTTTTGTATCATTAATTTCTAAGCAGAGCTTTCAAGAATTAATCTCCAAATATAAGAGATTTTGGCTTGGGATTCAATTTAATGAATTCACAGAATGACACAAATATTTGACCCACCATGGCCGGTTGTTGAGGTAATGTTGATACCCAGAGGTTTATCAATGTTATATTGCCAATAGCTGGTGTCAAAGTACAAGTACAAGACATCAAAACAACTTGTGTTGACTGACTCACTAAGATCAGTATTCATGTTCAGTGCACAATATAAAGGTTGATTCCTGTGTTTTCCCAAGAGCCCTTTTTCTTCATGCTGGCACCCTCTCAGACATTTACTTTGCTTGACCAGACGGAGCCTTTCGCGATCTTGCTGCTGGCCAATCACTAAGTCAATGACAGGTGATTGAATTCCTGATAAGATTCTGAAATGTATGGGCCAACAGAGGAACATACGAACTTATTTCAGTAGGTCACAGTGGCCTCAACAACCCCATGCATTTTTTGTATAATTAAATTAGATCTACATAGAGGTTGGTATTGGGGTCACATCTCTGTGTGGTAGCTGCAGAAAGCCAACAGATTCAATTTTAAAATAAAAGAATGTACAGGCATGTTAGATTACCTGTCCCGTTCCCCAGGCAGCCTCTTTACCTACTCACTGCCGGGTCTTAGCAATTTCTGGCACTTCAAATAAATGGAGACTCTAAGCGAAAAAAAGGGTAACTTTTGTACAATTGAATTCCCCTGATTTAAGAGTACCCAAATTAGATATTGCCGATGCCTTTTCCTTTTGTGACAGCTCAAAGGGCTTCAGAAAACATCATATTGATTGCATCCCTTATTTTCAGCTTTTATTTCGTAGGTTGCATTAGGGATTAAGGCAAAGAAAATACTGTTCAGTCAATGCCTGGGTCTGGGCCATTCATGGCAAACCAAAGGCCACACTGTTTGAACCAGATCTCTGTGCTGTGTTCCAGTCTTCCAAATTAAAAGGGCGAGTTCCTCTACATAGGTGCACTCTGCTCACAAGTCTCTAATGGTGTTACCTGCTTTAGAGATCGCATTCACCGGCCCAGAGCTGGAAAATCAGGGGTTCTTGCTGTGAAAGCAGAGGCTGTTGCACAACCTTCAGCTCATTAAGAAGAAGAATTAAGAACTGTGCCTTAATTTAAGGATACAATGATGTCATCAGTCCCAGCTGCACCGATATTTAGATGAGCACTGCAGACATGGCTTGCATGGTGCACATGCCAGTAAATCCTCATTAACTTATGTTGAGTTGCAAGCATAGGTGAGACGAGTTTCTGCAGGAAGCGATAATGACTATGGGTTTGTAATTGAGAGAAAAATAAAAAGGTGGCTGCAATGTATCTGCGGTTAAACCTTTCATTTTATTTTCTCTTCCATACGTTTAACAAAATGGAAACAACTAAGAGAGCCGATACAGAGTTCAGGGTTTTGTGTTACTACTTTCTCCACAGCGGTGCACGCATTAGTTAATTGTGGCACAGGTGGTCCTAATGGGCCACCGTTAGATGGTGAAGTTGAGCTATGAAAAGTTCAGCTATTAAGAAAACAAAAAAGGAAGGTATCGATGTGAGAAGTTATCTGTGCCATTTTTTTATTGTTGAATGTGCGTTTAATACTTATCAGTATCGGTGCTAACGAGGCATTCCATATGATTCATTGTGTCTAATTGAACTATGGTCTGAAGGTTCACTGCTAATTCAGTGTCTACTGAGGAATTTCCCCAACTGCCTGTGTAGAAAGAAATATATCCGGCTTGGGTTTCTCATGGGTTGGTCTGGGTCAGGTTTTGTGGATATAATTTTCAACTTGGGATTTCATGGCTTTGTATAGGTTGGTGAACTGATAGTAATTGCAAGATTGAACCTTTCTGGTTGTAGAATGATGCACCTTTTTGGGCATAGAATGATATGAAGGGAGGCTTAAGACATTTAATTATGTTCAATGTATTAGCAAACTGTCTATTGATTTTGTATTATTCATAATAAAACACAGTATTTTAGAAAATGGGAAAAGATCACTTTTAATTAACAGGATTCATTTTGATGAGTGATTGTGGAAGGATTTTTGTTTGGTGCAGTTTACAATTTCGGGCTTTTTCCACCACACTGTGCTGGCAGAGCTCCACCTGGGCGCCAGGGTTCCCTTTCGTGACGTAAGGGAATAGGCGAGATGCCTGTGGGTTTGAAGGTTCAGCGAGAAAGTATAACGTGGGTGCTGTGTAGCTGAGGATACCACTTTTATTGTTGACTTACAAGAAACAAGGGTGACTTTGCAGAAATAACATCAGAAAAGTACATTTTATTTTGAGAGACATTATTTTGACACATTATAATTGGCACAGGCATATGCACATTTGGTGAGACCCGGCACATTAGGAAGGGTCAAAAGAGCTTTTGTTTGTAACCCAGTGTCCTGGTATAATGAATTCTTGTCTTTGACGAAGGCACTACAGCATGTACCAGAGAAGAACATTGCCAGGTTTTCCACAACAAATATATTTCAGGCTTGTCTCATAATTTCTGAAAGGTGTGACAAAGTCCCCTGCCAAAACCTGGCAAACCTCAGCGCTGTGGTTAACAGTGCCTGGTACCACCCCAAGCTAGTGTATATTGGACCCAGAGGTGGTATATGGGGATCCCCAATATCCCAGTTGAGTTCCTTAAAACATCGGACAGTGACATGAATGTTTACCCCCATAGACATGCAGCTTCACCCAGGGGATAACAATGATCCTTAAAAGCCTCTTACTCCTCATTCTATCGGTGGTCACCCCCAGAGAAGAGGGATCGTCCTGATCATCAGAGGGACACCTTCCCATAAAATAAGCATGTCCAGAGAGCCGTTCCAGCTCCTTGACCAGCCACAAACCTCTAGCATGAGCAAGGATACCTTTCCTTTTAAGGGAATGATGTTACAACCTTTCAGTGTCCCTAACAGACAAGGAAATGCATGTATCTCTACAGTGGGGATGCCGAAGGAACCAATTCAACCGCTGTTACACAGTTTTTCTCCAACATAGCAGAGTAACTTGTAGGTTACGCGCAAGTGAGAAAACAAACAGATCATATTTTCCCAGTTTCATGGGGGAATACGATCTTGTACGTTCCTTGCACCAAGAAAGAGATCGACATAATGAACGGCTTACGACTCTTACTCAGGCATTTGTCCGCTTTTGACTTATAAACTACGGGTGCACAAAGACCAGGTCCTACAAAGGCACAGGTAGGAGGGTTCCCAGAAGAAGAGAAGGAGACTAAGCACTGATCCAGAAACCTTGTGAAATACAAAATGGTGGTCTGCCCTCATATACTTCAGGTTGGCCCCTGTCAAGTCACATGACCCCCAACACATGGCCCAATCACCTAATAGTACATCCCACATAATGCTGGTGTTCCAAATAGCCTTAGGCACCAACAACAGAGAGGGGAATCCCTTATATAAGTGACAAGCAGAGCTTTTTGGTGGTGTGGGGTTTGTGGAATCTGGGCGAAGGAGTCTGGCAAATAGTTGCAAGAAAGAGGAGTACTGAAGGTAGGGGAGAGGAGTAGGAGGGTACTGTAGGTTGGAGGGGGAGTCTGGTGGAGGTTGGAGTAAGATGGAGGTGTCATCATTGGTATGATATGATATGATATGTGATTTATAGACAAGAGAACGTTGTAATCAGGAGGAGGGCAAGACTTCATCAGGAGTGGTGGACACAGACTATATGCAGGAGATAGAGGCTTGTAGGGAGAGAGAGCAAAAGGTTCCATCAAAAATCCCAACCCCTAGGATGTTAGAGGAGTTCTTGGCCCTTAACACCTCTGGCCGAGTGAAAGTGCTACAGTGGGAAATTTCACCAGCGTTGAGGAGGTGGTAGGAGACTAGGTATACCCACTCGCCAAAGAGAACTGGGAGGTCCCGACTGACCAGGTCATTGCAAAGCAGAACTCAAAGGATGTGGGAGGAGATACAAGATGGTGCAAATTCACTAGTGACCAGGGTGTTTATGTAAGATGGGGTTGGAGTGGGAGTGCTACAGACACCAAGACCCTAATATAGGAATGTGGTCTTCCAACCATGAACATCCCAGGCTCCAACTTTAGCGACCAGCTAGGAATAGAGCCCATCCTGGCAAAGCTCACCTACTGTCTCAGCCTGCTGGAGGAACTCCAACGACTGATCCAAGCCCAGCAGAAAGCCCTACTTCGTACCCAATTGGCACGGATTACGTAACCCTGAAAAATCTGCAAACCAAAGACAAGGCCCTGGGTTGATTGTTGAACATTCGAGCGGGTGGGAGAACCCACTACTGGAACTGGTATGAGAAACATTTCTGTATACATTTGATGAAACACATCATTTACAGCTCATTTTCTGTTACTGCATTGAGTTAAATTCTCTTACCACCCAAAGCTAATGGCATGTCACCCTTTTTGTAAATCCCCACCTGGCTACCCTGTCACAAAGAGAGTAGGCTAACAACCCTAGCATGGGAAGCTGTCTGTGAAATACCCAGACATACTGAACAACATCACGGCACCTCGGGAAACACATGGGCACCTTGTCCATCACATGGGAATATTGAGCTGCTCTCAACATATCTTAAGCAAAACCCTGGCATACTGAGCAGCCACCTGGCAAATTAAGGATCACCATGCCACAATATGTGACATCCCAGAAATTTTGTAATGCTTCTCTGTGCGATCCATTATATGATATGATAAGTCATTTCTAATGCGCCTGTACACTTGTGTTTCTAGGCGCAACAAGACAAGGGAGGGTATGGACGGCGGAAAAGACAACGATCTTACTAGGCATTGTGTCATTCAGATCGTGCAAGTGCATTAACGCAAAGTGCAGAGGAAGGGGAAAGGGGGAAGCGCAAAGAAAAAAAGGAGTGCTGGGGAAAGTGCAATCAGGGCAGCAATTGCTCTGAGAAAGTGCAGCTTGGCCAGTGCGGCTCAGGGTAAGTGCAAGGAGGCGTCAGACTGTAGAGGTGACAGTTACAGCCCCTAGGGTGAGACAGGCCCGGAGGCAGTGCAGGGGAGACTGGTCAAGAGGACCCAGGTACCCAGCAAGACTCTGAGGGTAACCAAGCAACCAATCGGTGCAGCAGACAGGTAGGTCAGCAGGGAAGGGAGGGGGGGAAAGCAGATGAGAAAAGGAAGGTGTTCAGCTGCTTCTGGAACTTCAGGTGGTCTGGGTCAAGTTTGAGAGGGTCAGGGAGGCTGTTCCAGAGAGAGGCACCTGCTGAGGAAAGTAATCTGCCCCTACTCTCTACCTGGAGAAGCATATGACCCTCAGAGAGTTGGAGGCAGCAGACCGAAGAGCTTGAGAAGTAAGGTATTTAGGAAGAGATTGTTGAATGTAGTGCGGTCCCTGACCCCAGAAAGCCTTGTGGATGATGCAGAGGGTCTTGAACGTGATCCTTACAACCACTGGGAGCCAGTGGAGAGTTTTCAGGGCTGGAGAGACACAGTCCCTGGGCTTGAGGCCAAGGATAAATCTTGCAGTCCTGTTCTGGATTAGTTGCAGGGGGTGGAGAGTAGAGAAAGGCAGATCGAGAAAGAGGCTGTTACAGTAGTCCAACCTAGAGAGAACCAGGGCTCTGGAAACAATGAGCTCCTGGGGGAAAGTGAGAAAAGGAAGAGTGCCTCTGAGGAGGTGCAGCTGGTAGTGGGATTTCTTGTAAAGGTTTGTGATGTGGGGAGAGAAGGAGAGTGGAGAGTCGAAGATGACACCAAGGTTTTTTGCCTCACAGGAAGCCGAAGGAAGAGGGCCCATGGCAGGCGGCTAGAGTGATAAAGGGAAAGCGGGAGCAGGGGTCCCGATGAGAAGCATCTCTGTCTTACTGGCATTACGGCAGAGATTGTTGGAGGCTCACCAATCCCGAATCACGGATAGACAGTCTCGGATGTGCGCGAGAGGAGAGAAAGCTGTAGGGAGCTGGAAAGAGAGCTGTGTGTCATCCGCATAACACTGAAAGTTAGAGCAGAAGGTGGAGATTAGGTGAGCTAGAGGGGCCACGTAGAGATTGAAGAGCCAGGGTGAGAGGTTAGAGCCCTGGGGAACACCACATGTGTAGAGAGAGGTGGTTGAGAGAAAGGGTCCACGTTGGACCTGGGAGGGTCGGTCGAGGAGGAAAAATGTCAGCCACTCCAGGGCCTGATCTGCGATGCCCAGGTTCTCGGTTGATCAGGATGGTGTTATTGACCATGTCGAAAGCAGAGGAAAGGTCAAGGAGGAAGAGGACAGAAGGGGTGCTGGTGACGAGATTGGAGAGCAGATCTTCACTGGTGTTCAGGAGAGCAGTTTCTGTGCCTCTGTCTGCTCTGAAGCCAGACTGGTGGTCATGGAGACATCCAACAGTTTCAGCGTGGAGAGTAAGCTGGGAGATGGGCAGCTTTTCCAGGAGTTTGCCCAGGAAAGGAATGATACAGATCGGGCAAAGGTTAGCCGGACATGCAGGATCGGCAGAAGGCTTTTTAAGGAGGGGTTTGCACATGGGAGTGCCTGAGGAGAGAGGGGAAAGCAGCAGTGGCGAAAGAGTGATTGCAGAAATTGGTCAAGGCTGGAGCGAGGGTGTCAATGTGGTCCTTGATGGTTATGGAGGATCAGGGGAGCACCTGTTTGGATGACACTTTCATAGATCGGACTTGTCTAGAAATATCGTCAGGTGTTATCAGAGAGAAAGAGTAGGAAGGAGGAGGAGAGGTGGCCAGGGGCGGGCAGAGAGTGGTAGAGGAAAAGGAGAGCGATGACAGGATGTCCTGAGTTTTAGTAGTGAAGTGAGAGGCCAGGGCCATACAGAGGCCCTAGGAGGGAACAGGAGAAGTGGAGACTGCAGAAGGATTGGCCAGCCCCTTGCAGATTTGAAAGAGTTTAGCCGTGTTAGAGGCAGCAAAGACACAGGCTTGGATGTGAACTCTCTTCTTGTATAGGACAGAGTCTGCATTGCCTTTGGAGCAGGTGATAGGCCAGTTTGTCAGAGGATGTGCCTGAAGCCTCCACTTCCTCTCAGCCACCTTGCACTTGCATTTCAGGGCGGCAAGGTCAGAGTCATACCAAGAGTTGCACTTGGAGGTAGGTTTCAGCCGGATTCTCATGGCAGAGGAGAGGATGTCCACGGTGTTGAAAATGGCAAGATGCCGATTAGAGAGCGCTGTGGCAGGGTGTGGGTCAGCCACAGGATTAGGAGAAGCAGAGAAGCTGTAGGCAAAAGCAGCTACTGCCACACGCTTCATGTGCCAAAAGACCGAGAGGGTAGGTGGCAGTTGTGGGGTGGGCTTAGCTGGGGGGACAGATAGTGTCCGGTGAGAGGAGAAAAGAAAGTCATCAGTCCAAAAGAGAGGCGTAGTGAGAGGAATGGAGAGGGGTGTCTGAGGAGATGAGAACATCCAAGGTGTGTCCGGCAGCGTGAGTTAGACCAGAGGGTAGAATGGAGAGAGAGGGGGAGTCGCAGAGGTTGCGGAGGAGCCCAGAGGAGGGATCAGAAGCATCCAAGGGGATGTTGACGTCTCAGAGGAGGAGAAGTTGAGAGGTAGAGGTAGAGGCAAGCAGAGATGTGCATAGGTCAGCCCACTCAGAGAGGAAGAGGGCAGCCTGGCCGGGTGGCCTGTAGATGGTGGCCACAGTCAGAGAGAGGCCAGGAGACTAGGCATTCGAAGGAGGAGTAGAGCTACTTAGAAATGACGGAGGCAGGGATCCACTCCGGAAAGATAAGAGCTACTACCCCTACGGGTCAGTTAGTTCTGGGCATGCAGAGGATCTTATAGCCATCAGGAAGGAGTGTGTCAAAACTCGTGACAGAGCTGGCCGTGAACCATGTCTCAGTGAGAGCAAGGACATCCAGGTCAATCTCATCGAGAAGGAGATAGATGTCAGAGGAGTGTTTGACAGCAGAGCAAGAGTTGAGAGTGGCAACATGGAGTAGGTTGCCACGTTTGAAAGATTTCCGGGGAGGGGTACAGGCTAGTCGTACACCTAGTGGAAGTGGTAGAGGGCCCGAGAATGGGCAAAGTTGATAGCAGGTGGTGGCAAGGTAGCCAGAGAGGAGGAGGAAGAAGGGGGTTGCAAAGGAGCCAGAGAGGTGCAGGGAAGAGTAGCGGAAGGGAGGAAGGTGATAAGATGTCGGAGACGCCTATCGAAAAGGAGGAGATTGGGCTGGGGCCCCTGGACCGAGACAGTGCCATTAAGATCAACATTAATGATGGTCTTAGAGGAATGGAAAAAGGCGAAAAGGACCTCCCACTGTGTGCCACCATTAACAGGAGAGGAGGAGAGAGAGCCAAGACCATGTGAGGGGTCCATAGGTCTGGTGAGGGAATGACAACAGGGATGTCGATGAGAGTCTGTCTGGTGGAAACGCCAGTGTAGGTATCATCAGTGGTGGTGGGGAGGGCCTAGGTTGGAGACCAGGATGTCCCTCTTTTCTTTCTTCCGGACTTAGTCAGAGGGATAGGATAGGAGATAGAATAGCAGTTAGAGAAGATGGGGGAAATGGAAAGCACCATAAGGGGTGCTAGGAGGAGAGTAGGACGGAGGAAGGGGGCAGTAGAATGAGAATGACGCAGGCCAGTGCCGCAAGTGCAGATGCGCACAGGGTGAGGGCCAGACACAGGGGAACACACAAGAGGATAGAGAGGAGACGCACAGCAGTGATGGAAGCACAAGCAGGGAGGGGACCTAAAAGTGGGAGAAAGCCTAATGCGACAGCCCAGCAGTAATGCAGAACACCCAGATTCAACTTTACTAAAATGGGAGAAAATGCCAAGTTTTTTTAACACAGC
This sequence comes from Ambystoma mexicanum, assembly GCF_040938575.1. Classification (NCBI taxonomy): domain Eukaryota; kingdom Metazoa; phylum Chordata; class Amphibia; order Caudata; family Ambystomatidae; genus Ambystoma; species Ambystoma mexicanum. The sequence goes on from NC_090935.1 coordinate 1,454,354,943, forward strand.
TGTGATGCAGAACACCCAGATTCAACTTTCCTAAAAGGGGGGAAAATGACAAGATTTCTTTAACACAGCAGTGATGCAGAACACCCACATTCAACTTTCCTAAAATGGGGAGAGGGGGGTGCAAGATTTTGTTTTTGCTTCTCTATTAACACAGCAGCATAGACAGTGAAAATCGAGCGGGCAGTATAGGGAGGCTAAGCAGGACAGGTTAACTAAGCTGCTGAGGTTAGAGAGATGACGAGGGATGTAGAAGGGGGAGGGTTGGTAGGAGGGTTCAGGGCGAACTACACCTCCTGACACTCAACCTGAGTGGTAGCAGCAGGTTGAACTCGGGTTACTGTCTTCCCCGGCGGACACCGGCAGACACCAGTGGGCTATCACAAGGGCGATGTCCTTTATTGGTGTCACTGTATTTGTGCAAATACTGCTGATGATCTTTGCATCAGTTGTAATATACTATTTTTAATTCCTTTTAGTGTGGAAAATGGAGAGAAGCCACCCACACTACCATTGCTTTTTATTTTTCATCTCCCTTCAACTTTATTCACTGTTTCTAAAAACAAATATTTCTTAGAAAAACAATATTAAAAAATGTACATTTACCACCCGTGCATAGACATACCAGATGTCTTGTTTTGAAATAATCATATACAATATTCCTGTCATATTGGGAAGCACCCCTTGTGTATTGAGAAGCACTACTGAAATATTGAGGAGCTCCCAGCATCTTGAGCAGCTGTATGGCACATTGAGCAACCCCACTAGCTTCCTGAGTGACACTGTGGCAGATTGAGCATCACACTGTTACTTTGAGCATTATCTCTAGCGCAATGAGGGCCCTGTTGTTTTTGTTTTTTTAAACTCTTTTTATTGTTTTTTTCCAATAACAAAATAAGACAGCAGTGCTTCCATAATCATCGAACACATGCTTATGACAATAGCATCATGGCATGTTGTATCAGTGACACAAGGCTTTGGCTGAGTCCACAGAAACATTAGAAATATGCTGTGCGTGGGACATAAGGTAAGCAACGTATGGACCCCATACATTCTTCGGTCTTGCAGAAGGGTGCAAAGTGGCACCGTATTCAGCCTCCACACTGTGACAGTACAAAATATAACTTTTCCAAAGATCATGGAGCGAAGGTCAGCCTCAACCCCGCACCATGGCTATCCTTCTCCTTGCAAGAACCAAGAGGAGACCTATGAGGTGTTTAACATGTCCCTCCATCTCTTTTGTGTATCCCAGCAAAGCAATAAGAGGGTACTGGGCAACACATTTACCCACTATCTCACTTATGGTGTCAAAAACCTGTGACCAAAACTCATAAATTCTGGGTCAATGCCACGATAGGTGTATAAATGTGGCTGGTGAAAAACTGCACCTCAAGTATGCCTCCGATGTCTCAGGGAAGAATCTAAGCAGGTACACCAGAGTCAAGTAAAACTGGTATAAACACTTTAAATATATCATTTTGAACCTACTGTTGAGTGCACCACACATCATCCGAGATGGGAACACCGAGGGAATCCTCCCATTTTACACAAGAGTTGTCCGCCCTGCCCCCTATGTTGTCTATTATTTTGGCGTAAAGCCCAGAAACCAACTTCCCATTACTCTCAGCACTGACCAACCCATGAAGGAGGGGATTGACGGGGGTGCCACAGGAAAAGAAGGAAACCATTCCTTCAACACATTCCAGAGCTGGAAATATATAAACATGTCAATAGCCGAAGAGCTGCCCAGACGTTGAAACTCCTCAATCGTGAGAAATTGTCCCGGGAGAATTTTTCTTGCCAACAAGAAATGCCAAGCTTGACCACAGATTGAGTGTAAACCCTTTCACCAGTTAGCGGAATCCTGGGAATATGTGTAACGGGCAAAAGGGGAGAATACGGCACCTCCTGATGCGTTTGTCACTCAATACACCGCCAGGCCTTACACAAGATTTTCACCATTTTACTCTACCCACACAAAGCGGTAAGGTCAATATCGCTGCCCTCAGGAGTCAGACAGCGTGAGCGCTCTCTCGCTCTGAACATGCAACCTATCAGGGACTAGGCCATACCAGTAGAAGAACGATGCCTGCACCGCAACACAATATGATTCAAAGTCTGATAATGCTAACCTGCCCTCTTCAATGAGACAATTAGTTTATTCCAGCAAATATCTCCACTTCCAAATACCTAGTGCTCTCTGCGTGCCACTGGAAGCCCAACCCATCAGAGTACCTCACTAAGCTATCAATCATGGGAAACAGCACCGACTTAGTCGGTTTAACGTTAAGTCCTGAATATTGCCCAAAACCAAGGACGTCTTCCATAATAGGCAATCAGTTCACCTCAGTATCAGTGAAAAACAAAATCATGTCATCTGCGTATCGTGAGATCACCAAGCAATGTGTAAACAGGTCCACACCCCTATGGATGTGTCTGGATCTTATTAACTCGGCCAAAGGCTCTGCGGCAAGTGTGGACAGCAGGGGGGAAAGGGGACACCCCTGTCTGGTGCCCCTACTCATAATGGGAGCAGATATTCGACCATTTTCACAAAGCCGCGCTACAGGAGATGTATACAGCAAGGATACCAACGAGATAAACGTCTCATCGACCCCCATGCGCCGAAGCATGAAAACAAGAAGGGCCACTCCACTCAGTAAAATGCCTTTTCAGCATCTAGAAGGGCTACAACCACCGGGGACTGCTGATCTAGCGCTGACAACAGGCCAAACACCCTATGTAACCCATATGATGTGGTCCTTCCTGGGATAAAGCCAGCTTGACACACTTAGACATTAATGGGGCTAGCCTGGCAGCGAGAATCCTTGCCAGAATTTTGTTATCTATGTTTATAAGAGAAATCGGCCTATAAAACAAGCATTCCTCAGCTTCCCTCCCAAGTTTCAAAAGCAAATTAACCATAGCTTCACGCATAGAATCAGGAAGACTACCGTCCAACAGCACCTGCTGATAGACATTCAACAGGTGGGCCACAAGAAATTGCAGCAAATGCCTCATAAAAGCAGAGTACCCACCTGGGCCCGGTGCCTTCCCCGAGGGGAGAGCCTTGCTAGCATAGTGGACCTCCCCTTGCATGAACCAATACAACCCAACCTGATTCAGAGTGTACCATTAAAACCCATCACAGCCCGGGGATGTCATCAGCAGTATCGAGTAGAGTCCCATCCCGGCTTTTAATAGCTGCAATATGGGGACCACCGGTCTCCACTCGTACTGCACGAGCCAGTAACTTTCTGGATGCTTGCCCTCACCATAGTGATGGACCGAAGTCCGAGGCAACTTCACCTCCTCTCTGCTGTCCATCTGAATCTCACAAGTTCTTTTTTAAATTGCGCTTGCTGCGGCGGGTCAGTAAGGAACTTTGTGTCTGATTCAAGACCCAGTTGAAGAGACTCCCGCTGTGCCAGCTCAGCCCTTGTGGTTTTAAGAATTCCCGATTCCTTGGCTATACATAACCTACGGAGTACACACTTGAACGCCTCCCAGAGCATGGAATAAGAGGCCACCAACCACTCATTGTCCTGCAAAAAGTGAACACTGCGTCAGTAAGGCACATATTCTTAAAAAAACACCTGTTACCACCTCGCGTCCTACCAAGAATAACCACATCTGCAACACAGGCGCATGATCTGACAAGGTATGCATCAAAATATTGCATTCAGTTACACAACCAGCACTCATTTGTGAAACCAATTTATAATCCAATCTGGATGCAGAGTTAACCCCTAATTAATGACAATCTCTCCACACATCCACAAACTCACCAGTGACACAATCTGCTGAATCTTAAGCGTGGCCTTAGAGACAAGTCTTGCACTTCTACCCCCCCCCCCCAGCTGTCCCCCCCCCCAGCCGTCCCCCCACTACCCGCCTGGGCTATCCAGGTCAGGATTCAAGACTGCATTCCCCGTATAGCTATGCAGACACCCCTAGAGTAATGTGAGAAACACTTATGGCATCCCCGGGTTTTGGCAAATTTAGCTTAATCCGAAGGAGAGCGGTGTGTCTCCTGCAAAACCGCCACATCTACCTGGTGCCTTTGTGTATACAGTAATACCTTTCTAGTTTTGGAGCGGCAATTAAGACCACAGGCAGTCCAAGTCATACCTTTAACCCCCCCTAAATGCCATGAAGAACCCCAAAGACCATCATTAAAGAAGGTCTACTACGAATGCTCGTCTGCTCCTTAAGCCATGTGGAACCAAAAGGTGATTAGTGTAGTCACCTCTGCTAGCACCAGCTATGCCAAAGATACTAGTAGGCAGACCACCATAATGCACACTGAGCCTGTATATTCTTGCTGTCTGAACAAACACAAAAAAATCACATTCAATATACCCAACCGCCGCACCTGCCTCCCCCATCCCCACAAGCAACCCCAAAATGCCTGTTGAAAGCTCACCCTATTAACCAAACCTCAACCCATGCCACCACAGTGGAACAACACTTACGCGGTGGGCCCTCCAACCTCCTGCTGTAAAATATCAGCACCAAACATATCAGGAATAACAAGGAGGTTAATGAGTCCAATCCATACCGCCCTCCCCACCCCCAAACCCAAACCGGCTTAAACAATCAGCCACCAGTTAAACTCCTCCACCCCCCAAATACAACAGCCCAAGTGCATCGTTGCATGAGGATAACAAGGAGGACCAGCCAAACCCACCCTGCCCACAAATGTTCACCTGATGCAGGATGTCAAATTATCAGCAGCCCTTAAACTGAGAGCATACTTTCCATCTTCAGCCACTGCCTGCAGCACCATTCCTGGAGGAGTTCGGAACCCGCAAATGATTAATCGAAAAAGTCCACAGCCTCTTCTGGCGAATGACTGAACATTTGTTTTCCCTTTGTATTCTACCCAGAGCTTGGTGGTAAAAAGCATGGCATACTTGAGGCCTTTCTCTCGCAGCCGCTGCTTGACATCCAAAAAGATTTTCCTGGAGGCTTGGACCTTGTTGGAAAAGTCTGGGAACAGGTGTATCGGATCACCCTTGTGTTAGGGGAGTTTTCCTAAAGTCCCACTTGGGGGTAAGACTTTAGTAAACTATCCCAGTGGTTTGTAGATCCCTAACTCTTAGTATCCGTCTGTACTACTCAGAGACTTTGGTAGAGTGGCAGACCAGTCAGGCTTATCTTGAGAGGAAGATGTGAGTTGTAGGTAGGTACACTGAACCCAGCTAGTAATGCACATCAAAGAAACACTTACACATACATTTATATTAAAATATAGATTTATTATTTTTACACAAGAGTCACTGTTAAATACCTAGCACAATAAACCAATTCACATAGGTATACTTTACAATACTTTCAAAAGGCCACTTTTAGTTGGTATTTGCTTAAGGCGCACAATTGTTACAGGCGTTTGACAGGTCTACCTTACTATCGGTAATAACGCGCACCTACAAACTAGGACAGTAATTGCATTTAGTCAGCATTCACATATAAGATATTGATTTTTGGGAAGGAAAACGGGTGGTTATTGTTATCCAAGCAGAGCTTCAGGTTCTAGAGGCAGTTTCCATGCACAGCAAGTCTTTTAAATTACAAAACACAACTCTAGCTAAATGGCAGTTCAGAGACGCTTAAAGTCTTGAAAAGCAGCAGAAATCAAAAGTTCCTGTGGATACTTTCTAGTCTCTAGGAAAGAAGATACAAGAAGACTTAACCAACGTTGGAGACCCTGTTAAAGGACTCGCTAAAGGGACACAATCAGCGGCTTGTGTCAGAGGTAAGAGGGGGTTGCCCTGGACACCTCTTCGTGCACTGCAACGCTGTGGAGCGACTTTCTGGAATAAGGTAAGCAATACTTTTTTCCCCACAATACCTTAGATTTGAAGAAAACTTTTGTGGTGGATGCTCCACGATGTTGCAGCTCTGGACCTCATCCAGATTCCTTGGTCTGGTGACGAAAGGCAGGACAATGGATGGGGTCTCTCAGCAGAAGTTTCGAGGGAGGACCTCTGGCACGGCTTTCATTAACGTCTATGATCACCCTGTGGTTAGGGTGCCTTTTCTGCAGTACCAACAAAGGACGCGATTTACCCGGTTACTCCCCTCCGATTCCTATTGTCCCACACTCTGATGAGGAAGTCTGGGTGAGTTGGATCAGATCGCTGGATTGTCCTTGAGGGCTCAGCAAAGATTTGGACGGATTTGGCCTTTCCACGATGTTGCACTCAAAATGGGTAGCAGGTCTCCTGGTATTGGAGTTCCGCAGCTCGGGAGATGGTTCAAATCAAAGTTTGTCTTGGGACTGGTTGTTCCCATCAGTAAAAGGAAGGAGTCGTGCTCTTCGGAGGTCCTCTGCCGCACAGAAAATGGGGTCAGGACAGCAGTGGTCGCTTCACAGTGTTGCAAAGGGTCTGTAGGCGTCTCTGGTCATCTTCTTCGGTTACTTCAGCTTCCAGTGGTCGACTTCTTTTCATTCCAGCAGCCTCACCTTTTATACAGTTCCAGCACGCCCAGCACTCACTCCTCTGCAGTCTTCCTCAGCAGTTTACAGAAAGGCGCGTTTGGCTGTCCATTCAGAACAGCCAGACCCCCAGTGGGTGCTGGTCCCATTCAGGCACTCTGGCAGAAAAAGGATGGGGGGGTGGAAAGCTCCTCCCCCACTTCCTGCCTGCCCTTACACAAGGGTTCCCATCAAAGGCAAAACACACACACAGGCCCCCCCCCCTCCCAGAATGGTAGAAGAAGGGCTACCAAAGAACAACCACGCTAGTAATGGTGAAAAAAGAAGGGAGGCCCCAAGTTGGTACTTGAGTGCCCCTATTGTGCACTACTGAGGCGATAGGCATAGCCTTCGGCAGGAAAAGCACACAATAGTTGGTAGAACCCGTCCCCTGCCACTACTCATAACTAGGAGATTGTCTATGTGACTAAAATGTCACAGGAGCAGAGAGAAGGGGGATACTAGGTATTCCTTTGGCACTCCACATAAGGTGATGTGTACCAACCTCTCAGACTATAAAGTTTTAGGAGCAATACTGAGTATCTCTCTATCCTTAAGAACTGTAGTTACTCTAGGATAAAGAAAAATAATCTCAAAGGAGGTCCCTAAGGGTCCCCAGCAACATTGCCCATAAGGAGCTGTGTGCTGCAACAGTAAAACAGAGATGCATTTTAAGAGTTATGGAGTACCATAGACTCCATAGGACATGTAACAAACAAAGTATAGAGTTCCAAAAGACAGAGCCCATAACAATGAATGAGTGGGAAAGGGCTCCACTTATTCAGGATTAAAGAAAAAGATTAAATCTCCCTAACACCTTGAATGCAAGGTCTCCACGTTCCCTAGATCTAGTTCCCTCGATTAAGCAGCCGAGCAATAGTGGGTCATCCCGGAGCTCCAGGAACAGGCTTTCTTCCACTATGCATACGATGAGCTCTCTCAACAACAAATGAAGATGAATAGCCATTCTGGGCCAAAGTTTCACAAAGGATAGTTTCCACAAAGAGTTCCATGGGCCAGGAGGTATCAGATTCTGGAATTCCATTGATGCAGAGATTATTCCTAGGAGAGCGCGATTCAAGGTCTTCTTGCTTCTCAGATACGTCCTGAAGTGCCTTCCATAGCTTGGCTACTTCTCTCAAGGATGCAGAGGATTCATCCTCTACAGTGTACAAGCGGTTTTCAGCTTCATCCAGCCTGTCACCATGTTTGTTAAGTCTGACCTGCATATGATCAACTTTGGAGGTCTGGGTGTCTAATTTAGTATCTAGAGCCTGAATTCCAGTCTGTAGCTGGGCAAACATGTCCTTGATGTCCTGCATGTCTTCAGGTGAGCTCTCAGGAGGGGGTTCCGGAGCTTCAGCTGTCTTCAATCCGGACACCTTTCGTCTTACTGTGGACTGAGTACAAAAATTACAAATTGTCACAGCTCCAGCTTTCCCATAGCACAGGGCTCTAAATATGGATGAATTCAGCCACTTATGCCACCTCCAGCCCACCAAGTCGGCACTAATATACAGGTCCATACCCCACAGATATGAATGAGAAGTAATGGGCAAAGATTCACAGGAACAATGAAGGGGAAACCTCCCCTGACATCAGGACTGGTGAATGATATGTGATATTGTGAAGCAACAACAATCAGATCCCACTTACGAGCCCTAGCCTGTCTGCAGATGTAATTCAAGATGCCCAAGGCAAGTGGCGTGTAAGCTTAGACCAGGGCAGAAGATGATCTCCAGCAATTAAAAGTACGGAGGGATCCCCAAGAGTCTCTAGCGCACAGGAGAGCAGAGACCCTGCGATACTAAAAGCACACCAGATGCCGTTGTGTACCTGCTCTGGCAGACAGCGATGTCTTATTAAATCTTCCAAAACCGCCTTGTCGTGTTCAAGTTGCAAGCAGTTGCGGGACACTCCAACCAATGTGCTGCGCTCCCAGCGCGGCTCCACTCTCGGCAACCACTCTTTCAGCACCAGAGGGCCGCAAAGCAAGTCCTGCCTCGCCACCAAGAAGCTGCATGTTTGTGGAGGTCCTGCTTGCCTCTGGTGTTATCTGAGGCCGCAGAGTTCTAATAAAGAACTAGTCGCCAACATTCTATGTCCATTGATGGCTCAGACTGAGGCAGCCATGGACTCCATGCTGGTGTAATAGAAGCAGTAGAATCCCCAGCATTTCCTATGTAGAAGGCTGCAAAAAGTGCAAATTTGTTTTTTCATTACAGCTTTATGTTAACACACAAAAAAACACTTTCTAAAAAAATAGGTATGTTATTTCAGTCAGTGGTGGCTTCATATAAATAGAAATTGTGATGGTTAATGTGCTCAAAGATTTCCCACTGTACTCCAACATCCCATTTTCCTGTACTATACCCCAGGATTTATTCCGGTTTCATTCTTGTTTTTCGCCTAATGCGTCCCAGGTTTTCCAGGTTTGTAAATTGGAAGTTGGTGATTGCTTTGTGCATGCAATTTGAAATGCCATGGGCCTGACCTTGTTATCCTTTTGTTGACAGTCATCATGGGTCAAACTGACATGTTGGGACAGCTACTGTGGCTTTATATTGCTCAAAGATGTTTTAAAATCACAGACCATTTACCCCCTGTCATGAACCTATAGAACCTATAATAAGAAAAATATCAAACACTTTCCAAGAAGTAATTTGCTCGACTTAACACCACTGGGAGAGAGGGTAACACTTGGTTGCAGGGATCATGAGTTTAGGTTTTTCTGAGGAAAAATACAAGCTTGTGCATTTGTTTAATAATTGGAATACTGATCCATCAAGCAGCAATTCTAGAAACATGTACACAAAGGGTACAATAACAATGGGCCTCATTACGAGTTTGGCAGTAGTTCAGTAGTAATTCTGTCAAACTACCACCAAAATCAATTTCCGTTATCGCCACTTCCATATCAAAACATTGTGCGATAAGAAATTGGGTGCATATCAATCCACAGGCTGTGTGAAGCAATGGCCTTGCCATCCTTTTTATTTCACTTAGTGTCTATAGGATATTTTGCTGTAGGTTGACTTGAGCAATAAACCCCAACGGGTAGGGGCATTACTGGTTCAGGTAATGCCCCTAGGCAGACTTACAGGCCCGAGCATGGGCTTATTGCTATTAGCATCCTGGCATGTTATTGGGTGCACACTTACCTGAATCCCGGGGCGTGGGGGAAGACAGTGGCATCCCGCTTCCGAGGAGGTTTTGAGTGGGGTCTTTACCATGAGGAAAAGACCATGTTCCGAACCACTTGATTGGCTGAGAGGACACCACTCACCCTCCACCCCTCTTTCCAGGTCCTTAATTACTTTATATGATGGCACGTGTATGCTGCCTTTGAGAACAGGTTACATAAAGCTACAAACTCTTTTTCCTCATCATGTCTCCACAATGATTTATACATTGTCTGGATGGTTCATTGTGTGACTAAGACACCAGTGTACAGAAACCTCATGCATTCTTTATTTGCTAAACCAGTCCTTTTCACTTTGCCAGTGGTGATTGTTGTTGGCTTGCTTTTGAATTGAATTCCCAGTTTTTCTGAATCAAAATATTGGGTGATTACAAATGATAGGGGTGTATAACAATAATCACTATCACAAAACCAACCTCACCCATACGCCCCACCCACCCACACCCCTATGCCACAAACCACCTACCTAAACATCCACTACTGACCCACACCAACCCACCCACTCAGCTAATGTCACCTCATCATCTCACATCATCCAACTCAGAAGGCCAAAACAACCACTTCACATCACCGTCTTGACCAACAAACCTACCCAGTGTAGCTCACCCATACAACTCAAACTCACAGATGTTATGCTTCCAAAACAAAACCACCCTATGTCTTCTAACATGTACATGAGTTGCCAAACTGGTGTCTTAGCCAATGCATGCCTATCTTTGCTTCTCTCCCTCACTTTTTCTATTACCACATGTAAAGGGCTTCCTTTCATGAACGAGAACTTACTGGGTGCCTAAAAATGATTACCATTTGGTATTTACATATGGCATACATCGTCTAGACAGCACATAACTATGATGTTTTCGATTTCACCTAGTTGCATGGTTTTTTGGCTAATTTTCATTGTAAAGATTTTAGATTATGGAATGTGTTAATTAAGGAGCAACAACATGACACATTAAGCAACTAAAAGTATGTTACACTTTTATTTTTGGATTACTTAATAAGATTTATCTAAAAAGAACATGCAGGTAAATACAAAGTAATAATAGTAAAGGAAATCAAGAACGCAGCAGGGGGAGAAATAGAAGAATACACAGGCTCAGCAAAAGAGCAATAAATGCATAGGGAAACAATACTCTTAAAGAATGTCCAATATAAAAAATGTCCATATTCAGCTTGGTTGAGCACATGACTAAAGACTAATAAAATTACAAAATCAACACAAAATGTAGGTCTGCACGAATTGCACAAACCAGCGGTCTTATTTGCAGGACTTACTAGCACGCACCCCTGTTCCCTACAGGTTTTTAAATGACATTTTTTTTTATAAGATGTTGACGACATGATGGTAGGTTACCATGAGCTGCTGTCCTTGTGTACTGCTGCCCGTAGTGTTTGAGCCGCACTGTTAAAAAGTGTTTTATTATGGTTTTCATTCATTGTTATATGTTTTTCTTCTTTTGTATAAGTGTGATCATAAAAGTGATCAGAAAGAGTAGGGAAAAGTTCTCCAGTTAACTCAATTAACTGGTTCATTACTTTGTTAAGGATGATGCTGTCAATTCCTCTTATTGTAGAGATGTTTCCCGTCTTGGTTATGACTGACATGCTGAAAACGTAATGAGATTTGTGTTAAATCTAATGTAAAAGAGATGTGCCCATATTGTCGTTTGCATCATAATCAAATTATTTTAATTATTCACTCATAGAATAACAAGTACAGGTAGCCAAGACATAGCTTAACAGGAAGCCTTTGTAAAGATAGAGGGGATGTATTATTGAATATAAATCTGGGTAGTTAAGCTGAAATGGCTATTTGCATGTAAAGGGTTGATTTAGAAATTAGTACAAGTCCATTGGTTTGATATGTTGTAAGTAAAGAGACATTTTTCACATGCTTTGAATGAACATAGATACATTTGTGATCCCTCTGTGTTGGGCAGGCAAGCGGGTGGGTAGGAAGGAGGAGAAGCCGGGAGGCTGTGCAGGCGCTGCCTTTGACTTGCTGGTGAAGTTTCAACATGGCCTGGATTAGTTCCATAGCATGCATTACTTTGGTTGCAGGGTTGAAATTAGCATTCCAGAAATAGGTGAACAATTGGGAAAAGAGTCGGATACATACTGTAGAGAGCGGTGATGTCTGCATGGTAGCTTGGACAAGGCCATGGACAGGCATGAAGCCAATAACTATGCCCTAGAAGAGGAACACTTTTCCTTTCAAAGCAAGGGGCAGAAACAGAGGGGAGGAAGCCTTGCAGTTTGGAGACAGCATGTGTTATCCCAAGGTTGGGGGTAGTCGGCTTGTCAGGCTAATCATGTAACTATGAATTCTTTGATATAGGAATTGAGGCGAGAAGTCATAAATTGAGACATGAAGAGGAAAAATATTACCGCAAAACCTTGTCAGCTGTCCTAATGGTCTTAAATACTCCAGCAGAAGGAAAGATTAGCCCTTCTTCCTTGTTGTTAGTGTGTCATATAGTGACCCACAGGAATAGGAAGCATAACTTTGCTCTAACAAATCCTTACTCAATGGTTCTTTTGAACAAACAAGTGCTTTTCTGCAGTCATTGCATTCTATTTTTCCAGATACTTTTCTTACAAGTTATATAATAAAGAACATTGTTTCTCAAGTCGTGGTTCTTGTGCACTTGGTCAATCGATTCATTTATCTCATCTTCCAGGTGCACTACTTCTTGTTGAGCCGGGATTTTCTTCGGCCAGTTAATGTTAAGCGAACTGTCAAATAGACTATCCTCAAACAGACAATTTCCCAATGCAGATAAGGTGATTAGATTTTTAAAAAATCAGTTTTCTTAAATCCCACTTGCACTGTAACACATTTGGATTGTTGTTCCAGCAGCCCCTTCTACGTTTTTTGCTGAAGAAAATGTGAAGGTGGTCTTGAAAAAAGGTGTATATTAGTAAATATTTATAGGGCTCATTAGGCATGTTTAACATGATGTTGGAAATCTCAGTGATGGATTGTATGGAGCAACACAAGCCAGTAACTGCAGTTTTCCTTTTAGAATACATTAACAGTTTTCCGTCTGCATTCTTCAGAGAAGAGAGATATTTAGATGCTTTTTGCAGCCGTTCAGTCAAATACCCTTGGTTCGATAATCTGAATGGTTGTTTGTATCCCTGTCCTAGGGGATTGCGTGAGTTTAAAATGTAAAAAAGGTTATCCACAGTCTGAATGAACTCTGTTGTACCCTTACTACCCTGGAATTCCTCCATCTTTAAATCCTATCGTAGAAAATCTAGAGCATCCACTAAAGATTAACTTAATGTTTGTGCAGCAAGCTTTACGCTCATTTTATGTCTATATGACTGTTTGGAACGTTTATTAGCAATTTTCAAATGATGTGTTTCCTGTAAATCTGCAAGTTTCTCTATGTATTTCCATTAAATTTGTTTAACTCCATTTTCTCCAGTGATAGTCAGTGTTTTGTAATCTGGAAACATATTTCTCATGAGTTTAACCATATGACAAATATCTAAAATAACATAAACAGATTTATCTGTCATTGTGGGATGCTAGAAATGAGACATGATGTGTACACAGTCAAGTTTGGCTCCAAGAGGTTTTAGTATATCCTGGTTTGAATAACTTCCATCACAAACTATGGCACGTGCTTGAATTCCAGAATCGCAAAGAAGAGTGATGCATTCTGGTAGTAATTGTACTTGAACAGGTGCTGGGCATTTGTTTGTATAAAACACTCCCACTGGAAATGTCCAGTTATGTTTAGACCCCACGGCCATGTAGACTAAAGCTTCAGTAGCTAAGTCTTCTTCATTTTCTGGACTTGCTAAGCCGTAGTCTACAGTGCCAGCAAGCGTTTCAAGCATTTTCTGCTCATTATCCCATACTGTTTATTTCCGAATAGACAGCATAAAAAATGACCCCACAATCACACATTTCTGGTTTTCCAGATATGCTGGCTCGTAGAAATTTAAAAAAACATCTTGGAAAAAACCTGCTTGCCACCTAACTGTGCTGCACCAAGCCCAGAACGATGTTTTATTTGGTAGAGCAAAAATTGTCTGCATAAAATCATATGTTGGACTGCCCATGTGGGCGGGACAAAGACTGATGTGCAAATGGATATTTCCCATCTGTGAAAGGTACAGTGAGCAAAAAGCGTGTGCTACAAACTCTCATCTCAGAACAGGTTATCATGCCATGTTCTTTCTGGAGAGGATCGCCTGCTACCTTTTTTGAAATATTTGCAAGGAACTTGGGGTTGGTCACCCTGAGTTACCTAGGGGCAACCAGACGTGGACTCCCTGCTCAGTGTGCTCAGAGAGGCACAGCTTCACCTCACCGATGAGGCCCAACAAGGCTGAAACACGTGTATGGGGTTGCTGTTGGTACTCTTGTTCAGAGGGGAATTGCCATAGCATTTTGGTGCTGGACTGCCCATGTGGGCGAGACAAAGACTGATGTGCAAATGGATATTTCCCATCTGTGAAAGGTACAGTGAGCAAAAAGTGTGTGCTGCAAACTCTTATCTCAGAACAGGTTATCATGCCATGTTCTTTCTGGAGAGGAGCACCTGCTACCTTTTTTAAAATATATGCTTTAGGAGAGTAGTAATGTAATGTTAACGCAAACTGTTTTATTTCATCAGAATACCTGTCTGCTTTTGATTTCCTTTGTGAATTTTTCACTTTGTTTTAAGGATTTCCATTGTTAGACCACTGAATTTAGCTTTTAAAAAATTGCAGTCTGCTTCCAGTAATAAGTGTTTGACCTTGCATTGTTTCAGAAGATCTTGTAATGAGGACACTTTTTTTTGCTTCCGTTTTAGCCTTTGCTTTAAGGTCTTTAAATTCTGTTTAAGTCTACAATTAAAGAGGTGTGTTTTTTTCTGGTACAGATGAGGGTTTTCCACCTTTATTTGACACATTATTTTCGATGTAGTCATGTTCCGAATCAATACGTTTCTTATGTGCTATGTGTGCAATGTTTTCAATGTCCTCAAGGCTTTTCCTTTTTAGAGGGGGCCTTCTTATAAATGGAGATTTTCTTTTAAAGGTCACAGAATAAGAGAACATTGTGGGATATGCATCTCCTCTCTAAGATTTGCTATAACACTGTGCTGGCCTGGGTTCACAATAAAAAACTGTGCATCATGGTGCACACTACATAGATCACTGTTCTTTGTGGGTTTCCAGTTCTTTCTATAAACCCCAGAAGTCCATCTCAACAGTAGATCTTGGTTCGCAGGTGGAAATCTATATTAAAATATTTTTAAAAATATGTTAGCATAGAGAGTTCTAAGAAAAGTTAACTAAATTTGCATTTTGTGTTTTTCAGGCTGAAACTTTCTTTGCACCATTATTATTCCATAGGTGGAAACACAAGCATTCTACAAAGGCAAGATTACATTTAACCTATGTTATCAGGTAAAAGAAAAAAACAGATATATATACCGGCACATTTTGTAAGAAAACCCATCAGGCCTCCCAACATGTAAAAGTTTCAGGTGATGTGGAGAAGGAACAGTATTGGTGCGAGCGTGGGAACGGGGGACGGGGGGGGGGGGGGGGGGGAGGTTGAGCCCTCCCTAGAAATATTTGTCTGGATTGAAGCACCACTCCACACCACCACACCACTAGATAGTCTACCACAGAATCCCCATCTAAGCATCAGCAACTGACTCTAAACCATCTGTGCTTTTCTTAGTAATGTATAATGTAATCATCAGCTTGTGTGAGCCTGGTTTGCAATGGGAACATTGTTAATATGAGTTTTTTTCAGGAAGCTGGAACATCGCAAACCCTTCATTTCCACGTATTGAGCAGGAAGTAATGTTCTCACATTGTAGTAATTTTTAAAACGACCTCATAATAATTAAAGTGTACTTTTAAGAGGACATTTTTTTTTTAATCTGTTGCAAAATAATTGATAATTATATAGTGCTTTCATACAAAGTGCTTTAGATAGAACATCTTTATGTTAATACCCCATCGAATTACGTACTCATTTTATTGACCACAGAAGGACAAAAAAGATGAGTTGACCGTGGCACACACACAGATCGTAGCAAAAATTTCTCAGCCCACTAAGCCATCTTACCAGCTAAGTACAGGATCAGTATAAGGACAAATAAAAAAGGTTTCAAGGAAACATGTGCTCTAATAATGACATTCTTCAAAGATAACATAAATTATTCACGTAAGTGAACTAGAATAATGACTGGTCTGGTTCCACAGCACTTTAGCCCACTATACTAATAGTCTAAGGATGATTATTGCTAGAATCAAATAAACACCCTAAAATAAAAAAAGAGTACATTTAGGAATGTATATTAAATCATCTGCTTTGAGGCAGATTGGAGTGTTCGTGGATGCCTGGAAGAGGGGTTTGGGGGTGACGAACAGGTGACTTACAGGGGATGGCAAAACCTTAATCCAAATCAAAGCCTACCTTTGGCATCTCTGTAAAAGAAAGAGAAATGGGACCCCACCCTTCCCTTCAGGTTTGTGGCATTTCGACACATTTACCCCATATATCAATTTCGTTTTGTGCACATGCCCAGCTGTGGATGATACATCTCTTCAAAAATCCTACATAAGGGCGGTTACTTTAAAATACAGCAGAATTCAAAACAGTTCTTTCAGTGAAGAAAAACAGCCAAACAATGTATACAATACTTCAAAAATCACTACTGACCTGTGGAAGAAAACAGTGTTTGTGCCAGATCACCCCCTATTGGTACAATTAGGAGTAGCACAGACGAGAACTATTTTTTGCTTCTGAAAACCGCTCGTTACATGGGAAAGTGAGGGATTCTACTGCTTCTATTCCACCAGCATGGCGTCCAGGGCTGACACAGTTGCTGGTGGAATGTTGGCCCTCTAGATCTTTATTAGAATTCAGTGTCTGAGGCGCAGATTAGCCTTGTTACCACCAGCGAACTTGTGCGGGCACACCCTGGGGCCGGTGATGAAGAGGCAGACCTCCCGGTGTTCATATCCAGAGCATCGCGAAAACTGTAGTGGTGCCAGTCATTGTGGTGAAGCATCCGCCGAGCCGCGGGGAATACCGATGACACTCTGCAAGTGTTCCTACCCACCGCAATGAGGTTCACACGCGCATTTGCTGATTAAGGAGGCGGCAAGCAGCGTTCAGCAGAGCTTGAGCTGCACGGGCAGGTGCCGATAACAGCAACAGCTAGAGCCGTAAAAGGGCGCAAATTGTGCCCAGCCTGATCCCCCTTGCAATAGGCAATGACGCAACCGTTAGTCTGCGTCGGGACTGCAGGATGAAGACCGGATAGATGAGGGCAGAGAGAGAGCTCACACTGAGGCAGCCATTCTGACTGGGCTCTCGAGCACCCTCTCTTCCCCTTTGTACATTTATCGACACCACTGACAAAATCAGTAACAATGCCATATTGAGCATCAGTATTCAGCAATGTGATGGTACCCTGGTGTTACTGCCAGCAGCATGGCATATTGAAAGGAGCTCTTATTCCACAAACATCCACTTGGAATATCCATGCTGCAAGTAAAATGCCAGTGGTTCAAAAATGATCAGCACATTCCCATTTTGCCCATCACAAACAGGCATTGCTCCCCTTCATCCTTATCACATAGAGTGGACTACAACATTGAATACTTTTAAGCAACACTCATCACCCTCATCATATTTATGGTGGCACATTGGCATCCAGAGTATAACCCTCATACGTTTGTGTCCCCATGCAACATTTTCCTAGTGCCCATACGTAAAGATTGTTACCACCCACTTATATAAAGCTAGCAATTTATGGTATGATGACCACATTTATAATGTTATGCTCATTGTTACATTATGAACATTTTTCCTGCACAATGATTATGGTGGGCATTTTATTCGGCTGGGGCATAATGTCTCAGATAGGCACTATTTCTTATGTATTCTTGATCTGTGTTTTGCTACATGTCCAGTGTACTTACTGGGCACAGACAATGTTGTGATAGGTGCAGGAATATATCTGCTTGTGCAGAGGATTAATGCTAATGTGTAATATGCCAGAATTTGATTATTTCAAGAGCTTTCTTTCAGACCTGTTCTTAAAGAGGGCACTAGAGAGCCACCCAAGATGGCGGCTTACTGAGTGAGCTCTGTGTGGCTCTAATGAATCCTGCAACATCGCTGCTCCTGTGGTGGCTGGACAACCCCAGTCAGCTGATGCGTACATTCATGGTGTCCCGCTGATAAATCTGAGACCAGTTGCGTCTCTGACACCCGCCCACAGCCCGAACTGCGAGCTTTTGGAGCCGGGGCCTGCTGGCAGACAAACTACATGAGAGGGGTCCCCTGGAGTTTCGTGCTGCTGAGTGCGGCGGGCATTCAGCTTGAACACGGGTGCCCGGAGAGCGCACTGTGCCGCTCAAGAAGGCGGGTGGATGTGTGCGTCTTTAGCACTTGAGAGACGCGGAGGTCTCCGTCCTCGCGGCGGCCTGGTGCGGAACCAGCGGTACAGCAGCCCGGGGTGTCAGAGTTTCATGGCGTTCAAGGTAGGAACGTGCTGCTGAGTGCGTGACGTGCGACGCGGCCGCTGGGAGGGCCTGCTCTGCTTCCCCCACCCCGGGCGAACACTCTGCGAGACCGGCCGTGGGATCGGGGCGTCCCGGCGCGGAGACGCCAGGGTGAGGGAGCGGTCCCTCGCGGGGTCTCCGGGCGGGGCGTGCTCACTTCCCCTGGGCCTCTTCCAGCAGACACATACGGGCAGAGCTCGCCCACACCACCAGGCCCCGAGCCCAACCTACGAAGAGGCACAAGAAACTACTGCTGCAACCCACCGTGATAATGATCTTCGAGGAGGCGGACAGCTGGAACGGCGAGCGGCGCAGCACTGGCCAGGCGCTTAATACGGCAGAGGAGCCCACGCTCAGAGCCGCCTACTAACGGCTTGGTACACGATACATGGCTCAATATAATCACCCCCAGCATCAGTCGAATTCACTGCAATTCGGGCGAGACCCGTTCGGGTCAATCAGCGATTGAGGAGTCAGCTCATACCCACTGCATACGACCTGGGGGCAACACAACAACAGTTGGCCTGGTGCTGGCCTGCCTTGACCGCTGGAATCCACAGACCAGTGGTCACTTCTCACAGAGGCATTGCTCAGTGCTGTGGACGTACCCAGGCACCCTAACCTCCAGCACATGTACACAGCTCCCACATTGCTCCGGTAATTGAGACACGGCGAGTATCAAGAGGAGCCTCACTGTTGCCCATCAGCGCGGCTGGGAAGTGGAGAGCAACCAGATCGGCCGAGGGCCCTCCCCTGGGAGGGCAGCAGTGCAAAAAGTACGGATTAAATCAATCTAGGACACGTGGCTCCCCCATATCAGACGTGACCATTGATAATCCGCCGGGAGAACCCCAGTGCAGCTCGTCGAGCCCGTGTCCACTGCGTGGCCCGGAAGCTGCACCCTGCTTGACGCACACACCACATAACGACCACTAAACGAACTGCACAGACCCTCCGACAAAGGGAACAAGGCGTCCCTGATATTTGGAAACTGCCAAGCACTGCCTTCGGTCAGGATAAACGAGACCTAGTATTATCCCACAAGAATCGCCCAAAGTCATCATGGGGAAAACTGATAAGATTCAAAAGAAACTGAATTTTGAAACCAGCTCTTTGAATAAACCCACGACTAGCAGCAGAGCCGAATCCCCAACACCGGACGCGGCGCAAGCGGACAAAAATAATCCACATTTCGATATCAGAGAGATCCTGATGGATCTGAAAGCCGGCATAAGCGGCCTGGGGAGCAAGCTGGACACCCTTTCGGCGAAAGTAGATGAACTCCAACATACAGCCCGATTCATGGAATTAATGTGCGCTGAAAATTCCCGCGCAACCGTGCGAATCGCAGTGCAAGTGCGAAAATCGCAGTGCAAGTGCGAAAATCGCAGCAAAACCGGCGCACATCGATTCATGGAAGTCCGTGCGCGAGTAAAATCTGGATTGTGCGCTGAAAATCTGCGTGGCGCACGCCGGCGCACAGGTCATCTAACGGCGTGCGCTACGGCCACAGTGAAAGCGCACATAGCGCGGCGCACATAACAAAAGTAGGCGTAACACGGGGCGTGACACGCGGAATGGGGAACAACACGTGAAAATATGGGCGTCACGGGGGAAGTACAGGAGGCAAGTGTGCGGAACGCCCACACGCTCACCTACAACACGTATTCATGGAATTGAATAGGGCAAACCAGCGCACGGGCGAAGACGTGCACAGGCCTAAACACGTCCGCCACACAAAGGCAGGCGGTAGCTTCCCTGTGCATGAAAAAAATGTGCGCCAAAATGTGCGCTAACAAAAAGCACATATATACAGCTCTGATGAATGTCCCATACTGTGGCCCTCTAGGACAAATGACGTGCAAAGGGGTACGCGACAAACACGGACACCCGCTGTGTCAAAAATAGCATGTGCGTGTATTTTGGGGGTGCGCGGAAAGTTTCACACGCGTTTGGCCTGGGTACGTGTAAATCTGGGGTTCGCGGGAAGTCTCACACACGATTTCAGCAGGGTACGTGTATTTCGGGGGTGCCGTGGAGTCCTACACGTCAATTGGCAGTGTGGCTCCTCCCAGGTGTTCGCTCTACACCCTCCACGGCCCCTGCAGGCAGCCCACACCACAGGGGACTACCCTGCACCCCTGGTCATGTTCCGCAGGCAGCCCATCCACCATGGGCATGCCCCCCAGGCAAGCCACATGTCAGCTTGCACTACTGATCACCAACGCATGACCCCCTCCACCCCCACCCCCAGCACTGAGGGGCACCTGCCAGCAGGCCCCCACTAATATCCCCCAGCACTGAGGGGCACCTGCCAGCAGGCCCCCACTCATGTCCCCCAGCACCCCCACCCCCCAG
Organism: Ambystoma mexicanum; assembly: GCF_040938575.1. Taxonomy (NCBI): domain Eukaryota; kingdom Metazoa; phylum Chordata; class Amphibia; order Caudata; family Ambystomatidae; genus Ambystoma; species Ambystoma mexicanum. Next base: position 1,454,375,519 of record NC_090935.1, read on the forward strand.
CAGTGCAGGGCACCTGCAAGCAGGCCCCCACTCATGTCCCCCAGCATCCCCACCCTCCAGCAGTGCAGGGCACCTGCCAGCAGGCCCCCACTCATGACCCCCAGCACCCCCACCCCCCAGCAGTCAGGGGCACCTGCCAGCAGGCCCCCACTCATGTCCCCCAGCACCCCCACCCCCCAGCAGTGCAGGGCACCTGCCAGCAGGCCCCCACTCATGTCCCACTCATGTCCCCCAGCACCCCCACCCCTCAGCAGTCAGGGGCACCTGCCATCAGGCCCCCACTCATGTCCCCCAGCACCCCCACCCCCCAGCAGTCAGGGGCACCTGCCAGCAGGCCCCCACTCATGTCCCCTTGCACCCCCACCCCCCAGCAGTGCAGGGCACCTGCCAGCAGGCCCCCACTCATGTCCCCTTGCACCCCCACCCCTCAGCAGTGCAGGGCACCTGCCAGCAGGCCCCCACCCATGTCCCCCAGCAGTGCAGGGCACCTGCCAGCAGGCCCCCACTCATGTCCCACTCGTGTCCCCTTGCACCCCCACCCCCAGCAGTGAAATGACACAAACCAAAAGTCAACTATGTACATCAACACATGTCCGCCACACGAAGGCAGGCGGTAGCGTCCCTGCGCATTAAAAAAATGTGCGCTAACAAAAAGCACGTATATACAGCTCTGATGAATGTCCCATACTGTGGCCCTCTAGGACAAATAACGTGCAAAGGGGTACGCGACAAACACGGACACCCGCTGTGTCAAAAATAGCGTGTATTTCAGTGATGCGCGGGAAGTTTCACACGCGATTGGGCCTGGGCGAGCGGGGTATGTGTATTTCAGGGGCTCGCGGTAAGTTTTACATGCGATTGGGCCTGGGCGAGCGGGGTACGTATATTTCAGGGGCTCGCGGGAAGTTTTACAGGCGATTGGGCCTGGGCGAGTGAGGTACGTGTATTTCAGGGGCTCGCAGGAAGTTTTACACGCGATTGGGCCTGGGCGAGCGGGGTACGTGTATTACTGGGGTGGGCGGGGAAGAACAGGAGGCAAATGCGCGGAACGCCCACACGCACGCGCCAAAAAAGACACGCTAATCCGGAAACACGTACGCCAGCAGGAAGCAGGCTACGTGGACCCGCGCAGCATAAAAGTGCGCGCAAACAACAAGCAAGCTCAGACGCCAGGATGAACATACCGTTCCTAGCAGCAGTGGTCGTGGGATACCACAGGAGGAGGAGGAGGATAGTCAGGCCCAGAATTTTCACACCCAGAACCAGCCTTTTTGGGATGCCTGATGACCAGGTGTATGGGAGGTACAGGTTTCCACCTCACATAATACTCGACCTGGTCAGTGAGTGGGAGGATGACCTCACATCACCCACCCTCTGCTCCCAAGCACTCAGCCCCCTGGAGAAGGTCCTCAATGTACTGCACTTTTTGGCCACCGGATCATTTCAGCGGACAAGTGCCATAGTGGGGGGGTGTCACAGGCCAGGCAGTCACGCTGCCTACACCAGGTCTTGGCCATCATGACTGCACGCCCATCAGTCCGCAGGCACATATACCTGCCCAGAACACCTGCAGAAAGGCAGGCTGCCGTCCAGGATTTCTATGGGGTGGCACAATTCCCCAGAGTCCTAGGTGCCATTGAATGCACCCATGTGGCTCTACGTCCCCCCAGGGCATCAGAGCACATCTATAGAAACCACAAGCACTGGCATTCCATCAACGTGCAGGTAGTATGTGATGCCAAGGGAATCACCTCAGTATATGCCAACTATCCAGGGTCCACCCACGACAGTTTCATTTACAGAATGTCAACCCTAAACCAGGACCTAGAAGCTGGGCGGCATGGCGATACATGGCTGCTTGGTGAGTATAAATGCCACAGCACATGCATGCATGCCAGATACTGAGTAATGTCACAACCCTACTAATGATACCCATCACCACCTCCCCAGGGGACAGTGACTACCCTCTGAGCACCCACATGACGCCAATTTGGAACCCCACCACGCCACCCAAGGTAAGATGCAACACAACCCATATTGCAACCCGGGGCAGAGTGGAGTGCACATTCGGAGTGCTCAAGTCACGCCTTCGCTCCCTTGACCGTTCTGGCGGGCAGCTGTTATACGCTCCCCCAGTAGTGTGCAGGATCATAGTGGCAGCATGCACAACGTTGCAACACACCGGGGCCTGCCGGTGGACATGGTGGTGCCCCCACATCCCCAACCACGTGCACGCCCGCTGCGCATGGGAGGGGAAAGGGCACGGGGTGAGGCAGCCCGAACGCAGCTGGTGGCTAATTACTTCACTTAGAATCACACCCTGTGGAGTGCACACAGCCCTGCCACATACCAGCTGACAATCGATGATGACATAAGGCACAGTCAACTGTCACAACCAGACCAGCCTGAGATTGGTCACCTGGAAGTATCACAATGTGTGCATCCCTACCTACAGAAACATCACCAATGCGTTGTCATCAAAAGACACATATGCTGCTAAATGCATTACCCCCTTGCAAAATACAACATGAGAACAGTGCCATGTCACCCAACCCCTCCCCAGCACTGCCACCCAACACACCATGGTATGTCATGCTATGTGAGAGCAAACAAAGCAATCCCGAAAACCTGACACAAGTGTCACAAAGTACAGTGTCCCTAATGGAAACTGGCCACACACAATATGCTCCCAGTAATGTTGAACTAACAACACACATGACCAAATACTTACCAACAATACAATGCAGCTACACAGGCTCAAACATAACTAAAACATGACAGTACTAAGTTAAAGTAGTTGTAGTCTTACAACCTGAATATGCCACCACATCGCCCCCTTCCAACTGTAGTCTTGCAGGCTTCAAAACTTGTCTGTGTACTTCATACAACATGAACACCATCTCCAAAGTAGACGGCCTTGTGAAGACATGAGGAATGAACCTGCAAATTTAAAAGGGAGACATGGAAGCAGAAGCATACATAATTACAACATGCAGTGTACAATACAACAACAATATACACAAGGAAGGTCTACCCAGTATTGACTACAGACTGCCCACACATCTCATGGGAGCCCAACATCACTGTGTACATCACTGTCACTTGGTCACACCCTTTGCAAGCCCATGGAAACGGGAAGCAGGGGGGGGGTGTGTGTCTCACAAACCCATGCATCGAACCCAAACTCAGAACAAGCCTGCATGTGCCCAGCCGGAATACAGTGGATGCCCACGGGAGCCACACAAGGCAACGCACTGTAAAACAATAATCAAAAATGGCCATGTGGGAGCTGGGGGGGTGGAGGGGAGGCCACCCAGGAGGTCCGAGGACAGGGTGCGCACTAACAGCCGCCTGTGTGGATGTTGGGGAAAAAAACACCTCCATGGGCTCATGGCCTGCATGGCTATGCCAATGTGGGAGAACTGCTGCTGTCGCTCTGAACACCCTCTGCTGTTGCCACAGGAGGTGGTGGTGCTATGGGAGGCAGCCCACGCAAAGCCCTGGTATGGTCCTCCATGGCAGTAAGCATGCTGGTGTGGAAGGTCTCGTTCTGGAGGATTATAGTGCGGAGATCGCCATGCAGCACCTGACGTGATGCCCGGATCTCCTCCCGAGTTGCCTGCATCTCAGCTGAGAGCGAACGTGTGAGCCGCTCCAGCTGCTGTTCTGTCCTCAAGTTAGTGGAAGTCTCAAGGTCAACAAGAGTCTCCCTGAGGTGATGGAGTTCTACCCTCAGGGTTTCCCTGTGGCCCTGGGACTCTATTGATATCGATTGGCGTAGAGTCTCCAGTGCCGCCCTTCTGTCCCTGTTGGACGCCAACATGTCCTCCCTGTGTGATTGGCAAATGGAGTCTGTTGCCTGCTGTAGTTGCTCCATCTGCCTTTCAGGGGGGACAATGGAAGTGGCCACCCTCTCCATTGCTTGAGCCATCATCTCAACTGATGCTGCCTGTTGGGTTGCCATACCGTACATGGATTGTTCCCATGCGGTATTGTCTGGTGGCGTACGTCCACCACGTCGGCGGGCACCACACCTGTATGGGGCAAGGCGATCTGCGCCTTGCTGTGCCGGCACTGCCTGAGGCTGCAGGACTGCATTCCCCCTCTGATCTGCTGGCCCAGGAACAGGATCAGATGTTGTGGAGTGTGACCCTGCACCCGTGACCGCCAAAGGCTGACTAACCAACACTGACATCCCCATAGAGGGTTCTACCCCTGGTGCAGGTGTGTTGGACAGAACAGAACCCCTTCCAGAAACACTTACCTGCAACGCCACATAGGTCTCATCATCCGAATCAGCACCTGGATAGAGGTCTGGGGAGGTGCACCCAGAGACACCCCTTGACAGAATTGTCTGCAGCAAGAGTGGGTTCTCACCCACCACCACACCACGTCCCCCACTGGTGGCCGGTTGTGCCTCAGGTTCCTCCTGGGTCTGCACCATCTCCTCGACCTCAACAGCCTCAAGTGTGTCATCCCCTGCAAAAACATGAAAGACAAAAAATGGAAACAGGCATTAGCACCATAGCACTCAAATAGGCCTGACAAGCTACAGAACCAGTACATGATTTACACATGTCCCACATGACTATAACCCCCCCCATGCATGCACTGTCACAGAGTTGGAAGGGGAGGCAAAAGTCAGACACTGATGACACCAAGATGGAAGAGCAACACATTGCTGCATGCTGGGTAGCCCTGCCATCACACATTGGCCTGTGAGTGGCATGTCCTATACACATAAATGACACATGCCATCACACAGATGGCATGTACCATAGCCATGGTACATTCCACAAGTACATCCATGTGTCAGTGAATGAGTACTGTCACCCATCCATGTGAGATGGACATGAAGAGATGAAAAATGCCACATAGTGTGAAAAGATACGCCATGTGCCACACACTGCAGCACATCCAGTGTACAAAAATACAGTGATTGCAGGGCCATGTACACATCAATGGTTGTGCACTTCAACATGACAGGAAACAACTAGCATGTTCCACATTCAAACAGGCCTAAAAACATCATGTGATCAGGACAATACTCATTCAGCCTAAATGGTCAAATCATTCAACTACCAAGGTGACACATGTGGGCCAATGTGGGGTTCTTCAATGACAGAAGCATGTCACACATGTCACAATAGGGCTGAGGAATGTGTTGCAAAAGTGGGAGAATTGAAACAATCAGCCTGAAAGAACATTGAAAAATACAAACAATGTTGTTGCATGATGCCACCTCAAGGGCAACTGCTGTAATGTTGCGCTAAATTACTAATGTGGGCAGAAGGGATACTGTCACACCCAAATTCAAGGCCGCAGAAAGTTTTGGATGAAGCACATGGGTGACCCATACTACTCAGTCACACACACCCTCACCTGCCACTCAATCAGAACCCGTCACCCAAACAACATACACATGCATTACACACACATGCATGGACACTCACCGGACAATGTGTCAAAATCGGGTAGTTCTCCCACACCTCGGATCTGTTCCTCTGTGACGAAGGTCCCAGCAACAGACTCATGTTCAGTGAGTTTGTTGTCCTCTTGTGGAGACCCACCACCAGTCACCAGAGTAGTGGTATGATTCGAGGCCAGCTTGTTCTTTGCTCTGCGTTTCAGGTCGTTCCACCGCTTGTAGCAATCATCAGTTGAGCGCCTCACAAATCCAGGGGCACTTATGTGGTCGGTGATGGTCTGCCAGTGTGCCTTACGTTGACCAGGTGTGGTCTTGGACCCTGCAGTCACCACCATTTTGTGGCTATGTGCCAACACATAGCTCACAAGTGCATCAAGTTCCAAATCATTGAAGCAAGGCTTCCTTGAGGTACCGGAGTGTGTAGCCGTGCCTGGGGTCTCAGCCTCTCGTGCCAGAGCACCCTTCTTCCTCTTCTTCAAAGGTGGAGCAGAGCCAGAGTGGCTTACGCTGCTCTGGTCAGTAGGGGCAGAATCATGGACTGGGTAGTAGGAGTGTGGGAATGCACAATGACCATAATCCTTGATGCAGGCATTGGTTGCAGGGTAATGTTGGCAGGGGGAACGTCAGTTTGATGGACTGGGACTGACACTCTCCTGGCTGGGAGAGTCAGAGCTGGAGCGGATGGAGCTGCAGCTGCCCCTCCAGCCTCCCCTGCAGCCTCCCCACCCTGCATACTTGGGGCAGCAGATGACATATCTGCCCCACATACACGTGGATTGGTGACAACAACTTGCACCGCCACACGTGGCCTCGACTTGCTGACCTGGAAGTCAGCCAGGGAGTCATCCTGTGCCAGGTCAGGTGCCACAATGGGCTGGTCCAACAGGGGCTGAACTTGGATGGTGTCAGCCATGTTTCCCTCAACCATGGGGGGGGGCATGGGTGTCCCTGATTGTTCCTCCACACATGGGGGCATAGGGGCACCCTGCAAATCCCGGCCACGTCCCCTACCGCGCCCACCACACCCACCTTTTGAGGGTCGGCCACCTTTGCCTCCCTTACCGCTTGCTCGCCTCCCAGCCATGGCACTGATGTTGTTGTGCATATGGGAGTTGCAGTAAACTATTGTCCTGGGCAATTGGGGGTCAAAGGGGTAGGATACCAGATGGAATTCGTACCCTAGTGCTCTAACAAGGCTGTCGGTGACCCCTGGGGGAATATGACGGGTCACGCAACGCACAGGCAGCCAAAAATAAAAAATAAACGTGCACGCAACCCCTCGTAGACCATGTGCGTGAAAAAATGAACCCGCACTACACTGTGGCACCCAGAAACACAAAAATAAGCGTACGCGTAATACACGCAGCCTACAATGACCTCTGAAGGGGAAGGCGACACACGAGGCAAGCACAGTTGCTAAGTACGTGAGGAACTCACCGTCTGCCTGGAAAAAGAACGTGAAAAATATGCGCGTGTGCGCGTTGGCAACACCCCCGCCAAAAGAAGAATTGTACGCTGTCTGAGGAGACAGGACAAAAGGAGAAGTGAACTCTGTTTGAGGAAACAGGCCCAAGAAAAAAACACAAAATAGCTGTCAGAGGTAACAGGGAGTACGAACTAGAAACGCTGTGAAGTAATCGCGTGTGAACCGACAAGAAGTACAGATTTCCCCCACTCGCTCTCCACGAAAAGGACGAACAAGGAAATGGCGTCCTACATGCAGCTTTTAAACCGGCCCACACGTACACGTCAGAGACGCGTGTACGCGGGCACTTTCATCCAATTACACGCGATGACACTCGGAGGTGCAGTTTATCCACGTGTGCTCCGTCATCACGTGCTATGAGTGAAACGCCCGCGCGCGTAATGTAACTTACGCGCCTACGCGCTATGGCCTTTCGTCCAATGGAATCGCGTGCGTGTGCTGACGCGCTTACGCGCTAAGGGCCTTTCCTCGAATTACACACTGGTGTGCAAGATTTTCACGTGCCAAATCACTCCGTATCAAGCTGGCCACGCGAAAACACACGGAAGACCACGCTCCTGCCCTGAAGGCCATTTTCTTGCCCCCAAGAGCCCCGAGCATGCTCCCACCTGCCATCTGCTGCTGCCTGCCTGCCTGCTGCCCACGTGCCCTGCTATTTGCTGCCTGCACATCAGCCAGGGGTGCAGTTGCTGTGACCACCCCTGCTGGAACTGAAGACTCCCGACTGGGATACCATCGCTCCACAGCCCAGCCCCAGGACCCAGTTGCCCACCCACACCTGCCTCTGGTGTTGCCATGTCGGGCACACCACCATCTGAGATCACTGGCAACCCCCAGCCAGAGAGGCAGAGGGCCACCAGCTTCACTGCCACCGAAGTTGGTGTCCTGGTGGAGCAAGTCCAGGGGGAAGTATGATGCCCTCTTCGGATGTTCACACGCCGACAAGGAAGGACGGACCAGGATCTGGACGGACATCATGACTGCCATCAACGCGGAGGGGGTGGCAGTCCGCAAATTCCAACATGTCAAGAAGCGCTGGGAGGACTTCAGGTCCAGGACCCTCAACAAGGGCCGGCGCCTCTTGAAGGCAGCGGATGCTAAGGGGCGCCGGGGCCACCTGTCGGAACACCAGATGAGGTTCCTGGAACGCATATGCCCAGCGCTCCATGCCCAGATCCTTCGGAGGCAGACCCGTCTGGAGTTGAGCGGTAAGTGGCCAAGCATTGCTGTGTGAGACAGGGCATGTTGCAGTGTGCTGGTAGTCTGATACTTGCCTCTATGTGTGACATAGGCCATGTATGGATGTGTGTGTGCAGGGACATCATGGCCATGCATGTGAGACCAGTTATATGTGAACCACATGGTAGGTGCATGTGTTTTAATGCAACATGGGGACCTCTATGCAGCATGCACACCTGAAAGCATGGCAGTCTCTGTTCCTGGACATAGAGGGGGGGTGAGGAATGAGTGCTGATGGGGGGGGGGGTTTGTGTGTGTGTGTGTGTGTGCGTGTGCGTGTGCACGCCAGAGAAGTGTGTGTTTGACTTTGAAATGCCATGGATGCATGTGACTTTGAAGGCAACATCTTGGTTTACAGGGGCCCTTGTACATTGGTGTTGATGTTGATTGCAGGCGCCGGGAGTGTTTCTGCATGTGTGTTGCATGCATTGACCCATGTGTTGTGGAAGGACAGGATGGAAGTGACATTTGACAGTGCCACTCATGTGTTATTGCTTCCTGTCTAGTGTATTTTGTGCTGTACTCTGATGCTTGTGTTCTATGTCTCCCTCTACGCAGCGTCAAGTGAAGAAGAGGGCGGAGACGGCGCTGTGGAGCCAAGCGGCGGGGATGCCTCCACCGGGCGGCGACACAAGGCCCAGCCACCCTCCCAGGAATTACCATCATCCGGGAGCGAGGGGGCTGGTGCCGCGTCTGCCACAACAGCTGTGGTGGAAGGGCCGGGTGAGCCCCCACAGGGGCTTCCAATGGCGGAAGACGGTGTGGAGACATCCAGGTTGGTGGTCTCCACAGAGGAGGAGGAGCCCGCTACTGAGCCGCACATGGTGCCTGGTGGGGGTAGTACCACTGGTGCAAGTGGTGCAGTCCAGGGCCAGGGTCAGGAGGCAGCACAGTTCACCGCGGAGGGGCCTGTGCATGTCGCTGTCCTTGACCCTGTGACTGCACCAACAGGGAGGCCCTGTCCCAGGCCCGTCCACAGGTAGGGGAGAGTGCCATGTCACCTGCCTCTCCACTACCTGCGGGCGAGGGGTCCAGCGACCGTATGGGATCCGTCCTGGTGGATGTCGCGTTGCGCACACGTGACATTCGTGATGACGTGCGTTGTTCCTGGGTGGAGAACGCACGCCATCACGAAGAGCAGCATCGTGACGTGGCACTCCTGGGAGGGGCCCTGGTCGGTTGGTTCCTACATGTGATGCGCACTCTGGCGGACCTCTCCTCCTCTGTGGAGGCTATGCCCCGGTCGTTCTCCACATCGTCTTCCGGCCCAGATTCCACCAGGGCCCCCTGTGGACCTGGCCTGACCAACACAGCCAGCGTGGTGGAGGTCCCATCCCTGCCACAGTCGGGAGTTGGCGGTCCAGCAGGGGTGGACGCCACAACTGGAGACCAGCAGATGGAGGATATGCAGGCACCATCGGACAGGGCACATGGACAGCAGCAGCCGGAGCAGGCTGTAGGTGGGAGCAATGATGGCTCGGGGCCATCAACATCGGAGGGGCAGGCATCGGCCATAGGGCAGGAGCACCCAGGAATGGGAGTGTCTTCCGTGTGGCTGCGGTTGGGCCAGCAGATAGGTGCAGAGCGGCGGCGGGGCAGAAGAGGCGTGGCTCACGATGGTCAGGGCGGAGAACTCCATGCGTCGGGCGTTGAGGCGGGCAGAGTGCCTCGAGGCAACTCGCAGAGAGTTGGAACAGGCAATGAGTGCCTCCCTGCGAGACCTCAGGGCCAGGGCAGAGGCCCGCCTCCGGGACATCGACATGGAATTCGATGATGCCCTAGCCCGGGACACCACAGAGTGAGCCGCTGGACTTGCCCGCCACCATTGTATATAGTTAGATAGTGTTAGGTTTCCTTTTGTTTTTTCTTTATTTTGGTTGTGCTTGGACAATGCGCCACGTTTCTGTACATAGTTTATTAGGTAGTAATTTTGATAGGTTTCATTTCTTCAGTTGGGCTCATGGACCCTGGATTGTTCATCTGTATATAGTTCACCATTGGATTCTTCTCTTTTTTTTTTTTATTTCACGATGGAGCAATGGTTTTCACTTTTCTTTTTTCCCTTGGATTAGCTTTGTTGGACTGTGACTTTGGACACCATTTCCTTTGGATTTCTTTGGATTATGATTTCTTGTTTTTCAGTTTTTAAGGGACATGCAGCTTTTCTTTTTTTATTACCATTGTTGTTTGTTTGCTTTTCATTACATTCATGTTGTGTTTAATACATTTTTTTCTTCATACTTCGATGTGTGGTATTATCTCATTGGTTTCATGCATGTCATGATATGGGATTTCACATTCACTCGCAACCATTGTGTGTGTGTGACGGACATGTGTTCATTTACATACTTGCCATTGGGGTTGTATCATGTAATTGCCTTTTCTTTGTGGGTGGATGCAATACTTGGTTGGGTCTTTGGGCTGGGGAGGCTGGCCATAAGGGCCATGATTGAGGATCGTCATGACCTGGGGCCAGGGGGACATGAGTGGGACATGAGTGGGGGCCTGCTGGCAGGTGCCACGCACTGCTGGGGGGTGGGGGTGCAAGGGGACATGAGTGGGGGCCTGCTGGCAGGTGCCCCGCACTGCTGGGGTGTGGGGGTGCAAGGGGACATGAGTGGGGGCCTGCTGGCAGGTGCCCCTGACTGCTGGGGGGTGGGGGTGCTGGGGGACATGTGTGGGGGCCTGCTGGCAGGTGCCCCTGACTGCTCGGGGGTGGGAGTGCAGGGGGACATGAGTGGGACATGTGTGGGGGCCTGCTGGCAGGTGCCCTGCACTGCTGGGGGGTGGGGGTGCAGGGGGACATGTGTGGGGGCCTGCTGGCAGGTGCCCCTGACTGCTGGGGGTGGGGTTGCTAGGGGACATGTGGGGTCCTGCTGGCAGGTGCCCCTGACATCTGGGGGGTGGGGGTGCTGGGGGACATGTGTGGGGGCCTGCTGGCAGGTGCCCCTGACTGCTGGGGGGTGGGGGTGCAGGGGGACATGAGTGGGACATGTGTGGGGGCCTGCTGGCAGGTGCCCTGCACTGCTGGGGGGTGGAGGTGCAGGGGGACATGTGTGGGGGCCTGCTGGCAGGTGCCCCTGACTGGTGGGGGTGCTGGGGACATGTGTGGGACATGAGTGGGGGCCTGCTGACAGGTGCCCCTGACTGCTGGGGGTGCTGGGGGACATGTGTGGGGGCCTGCTGGCAGGTGCCCCTGACTGCTGGGGGGTGGAGGTGCAGGGGGACATGTGTGGGACATGAGTGGGGGCCTGCTGGCAGGTGCCCTGCACTGCTGGGGGGTGGGGGTGCTGGGAGACATGTGTGGGACATGAGTGGGGGCCTGCTGGCAGGTGCCCTGCACTGCTGGGGGGTGGGGGTGCTGGGAGACATGAGTTGGTGATCATATTGCAACGTGACATGTGACTTGGCTGGGGGGCATGCCCATGGTGGATGGTCTGCCTGCGGGACATGACCAGGGGTGCAGGGTAGTCCCCTGTGGTGTGGGCTGCCTGCAGGGGCCGTGGAGGGGGTAGAGGGGACACCTGGGAGGACCCACACTGCCAATTCATGTGTAGGACTCCACGCGCACCCCCGAAATACACGTACCCAGGCCAATTGTGTGTGAAACTTCCCGCGCACCTCTGAAATACACGTACCCAGGCCAATCGCGTGTGAAACTTCCCGCGCACCCCTGAAATACACGTACCCAGGCCAATCGCGTGTGAAACTTCCCACGTACCCCCGAAATACACGTACGAAGCCCAATCGTGTGTGAAACTTCCCGCGCACCCCTTAAATACACGTACCCAAGCCAATTGCGTGTGAAACTTCCCGCGCACCCCCGAAATACACGTACCCAGGCCAATCGCGTGTGCAACTTCCCGCGCACCCCCGAAATACACGTACCCAGGCCAATCGCGTGTGAAACTTCCCGCGCACCCCCGAAATACACGTACCCAGGCCAATCGCGTGTGAAACTTCCCGCGCACCCCCGAAATACACGTACCCAGGCCAATCGCGTGTGAAACTTCCCGCACACCCCCGAAATACACGTACCCAGGCCAATCGCGTGTGAAACTTCCCGCGCACCCCCGAAATACACGTACCCAGGCCAATCGCGTGTGAAACTTCCCACGCACCCCTGAAATACACGTACCCAGGCCAATCGCGTGTGAAACTTCCCGCGCACCCCTGAAATACACGTACCCAGGCCAATCGCGTGTGAAACTTCCCACGCACCCCTGAAATACACGTACCCAGGCCAATCGCGTGTGAAACTTCCCGGGCACCCCCGTAATACATGTACCCCACTCGCACAGGCCCTTTCGCATGTGAAAGTTCCCGCGAACCCCGTAATACACGTACCCTGCTGAAATCGCGTGTGAAACTTCCAGCGAACCCCAGTAATACACGTACCCCACTCGCACAGGCCCTTTCGTGTGTGAAACTTCACGCACACCCCAGTAATACACGTTCCCCGCTTGGCGTTTGATGTTTGGCAGTCCTGTAAACTGGTCCAGGGTTAGCGCAGCCCTTTGCGCTGAATTGGGAATTTTGATGGCTTTTCCTTGCGCGAGGGCGTTCTTGGGGGCGTAACTGGCGCTGCTGCAGGGTCGCTGCGCCACTCTGCACCAGGTCTGGTTTTGGAGGCTAAAATCCATGAATACGCTGTGCGCGGAAATCGATTTTAGCGCATGCGGCTGGCGCAGACATTCGCATGCGCACACTGTGCGCCAGCCGCGTGCACCACTTTTGTGCGAAATTCTATGAATTACCCTGAAAGACTTGATAAGCATGCAGACAGACTCGACACTGTCGAGCAGCGCATATGCGACCTAGACGACGGGACAGCGGCACTAACCTCCCGAGTCTCCGCGCTTGAAACCCAGATGAAGGCAGTGTGTGCTAAAAATGAAGACTTAGAGGGCCGATCCTGAAGGAACAACATTAGGATCATCGGAGTAAGGGAGCAACAGCCTCCAGGTAAAATGGAGGACCATGTTGAACAGTTGTGCAGAGCACTCTTCGGAAGAGAAATCCTGTCTCAGCTTTTTGTGATAGAAAGAGCGCACAGAATCCCGAACACCAGACTGGCACCAGGCGCAAACCCTCGGCCGATAATAGCAAAGCTATTAAACTACAAAGACCGAGATGCGATCCTCAAGGCAGCCAGAGACAAAGGGAAACTTCAGTACGACGGCGACCCCATTCAGTTTTTTCCAGACTTTTCCCAAGCAGTGCAGACACAGAGGAGGTCATACACAGCGGTCAAGCGACGGCTGCAGGATAATCACATCCTTTATTCTATGCTATACCCGGCGAAACTCTGCATCCAACATGAAGGGAAGGCTCAATTTTTCAACACCCCGGAAGAGGCCAGTGACTATCTAGATCGAGCTAGCTGCAGGCCCAGCGTGAACAATCCAAGACCTCGACGCAAGGATCAAATGAAAAGAGACCCTCCGTAATCTATAACGCCAGCGGCAGACGGGGGATGTCAACACACCTCCGTTCTCACCGTGGTTACTGACCACAGGAACAAAATCCTGCCATCAAAGGGAGCCCGGTACCCTCTTGGCGGGCTACTAGCGCCCCTAGCGCAGCAATGTTTACAGTTCTGTTTTTAAGGGGGGGCTTACCATGGGCCAGGTGGGGGTTGCCCACACTAGGGAGGAAATCAAGTTCTACACAATCGCCTTATTCCCCCCACTCTCATTCCATAACAGCCACACCACGCATCGCTGATCGCTCGGAAGCCAAGCCCTTCAGACACCTACATGGATCAAGATACCAGTCTCGCCCTCACATCCTGCCGAGTAAGAACCTACCTGACTCCCTGGATGGCAGTGACAACATTTAAAATCGCCACCTGGAACATCCATGGCGGTAATCAACCAGCGAAGAATAGGAGAATCTTCCAGTATCTCCGCAGACACAAAATCAATATCGCCATTCTCCAGGAAACCCATCTCCTGCCAGCGACGGAACTTCAGTGGGCCAAATCCTGGGAGTGCCATAGGTATTTCTCATCGTACCCGTCCTATGGCAGAGGGGTTGCAATCTTGACTGACAGAAAGACAAACCTTAGCCTAATTGACTCGCAGAAGGACTCTGAGGGAAGGGCCCTGCTGGTGAGAGGGATAATCGCAGGAAGGGAAGTTGTGATTGTAAACTCCTACGCCCTGAACACTGATGGTCCAAACAATTTCAACTGGGTGATGTCTCAACTTGGAAAGATCAATACAGCAACCATTATATGGGGAGCTGACCTTAACACGCCAATTGACCCCAAACTCGATAAATCCCACAATACAACCGGGAACCTGTCCAGAGCCAGCATTCAAGTTCGAGAGATATGCCAAGCGTTCGATCTATCGGACACATGGAGACATCACAACCGCGATGCGAGAGACTTCACATTTTACTCGCCCGTTCACAACACCAGCTCCCGGATTGATTATATCATGGCATCCACCCACTGTCCATTCTTCTGGGGAATGAGTCAAATCCTACCATGCACATTCTCCGACCACGCAATGGTCACTCTTGAGGCCTCCCTAGCAGGCACAACAGTTCCCGGTCTAAGCTGGAAATTCAAGCAGGGCTCACTTTCGGATGAAGTCTTCGCAGCTGAACTGCGCCAAGAAATAATAGCCGTCATAGAGATGAATCAAGGCTCTGTCGATTCGACCAGCACCATATGGGAAACACTAAAGTGCTTTGTACGAGGCATATGCCTAGCCAAAGAAAACGGATTATTAAAGTTAATCCGTGGAGAGCTCTCTGACAGTGAACGACGTCTAAAGGCACTAGAGCTGAGAGCCTCCACGGCACCAGACCCTCAAATCCAGGCAGAGTTGAAAGAAGAACTTCTGAAGTTCAGGGAAACAGCCGAAAGGGAACTTAAATTCCTCAGCCGCAATCATCAAATCCGATAATATGGAGAAGGACAGAAGCCTGGCGCACTGCTTGCCCGGCTAATATCAATAGACAAAACCCCAACCCCCGTGGAATGCATTAAAGACGCGCAAGGGCAGCTGGTATACTCAGAAGAGGACATCGCCAATACATTCCGTAACTTCTATCAGAACCTTTACAGCTCCTGGGGTAACTCAGACTCTAAATCTCTACAAGAATATCTCGACGACACCGAGTTGTACTGGTTGGAGGCAGTCCTGCGAGAACCACTGAATGCACCAATAACTGAAGAAGAAATACTGGACGCAATAAAATCCCTTCCGAGCTCCAAAGCGCCAGGACCAGACGGGCTCACCGGTGAGTTCTATAAGGCTCACACGACTATCCTGGCGCCTCTCTTGCTTCGCGTCTATGAGGAATCTATTGAGCGAGGAAGTCTTCCCCCCACGCTACTTGAAGCCAATATAATGGTGTTGCACAAAGCCAGCAAACCCGCAGATGAATGTGCATCATATAGGCCGATTTCTCTGATCAACCTGGACAATAAAATCCTCGCAAAAATTCTTGCTTCACGGCTTCTCCCTCTTATGCCGGCTCTAGTAATTGGAGATCAAGCCGGATTCATCCCGGGATGCAGCACTACCTATGGCATAAGATGGCTGTTCGGTGTTATCGAGGCCCTGGACCCAACACAGCAGGCAATAGCAGTGCTTCTCGATGCTGAGAAAGCGTTTGACTCTGTGGAATGGCCTTTCATGCTAGCCACGCTTAGACAAATGGGCTTTGGAAACTTCTTCATCAAGTTAGTGTCTCTGTTGTATAACGACCCTTGGTCATATATCACTCTGGGAAGCACTAGGTCCTCGAGCATAGCATTAGAGCGTGGAACGAGGCAGGGATGCCCACTTTCTGCCCTGATCTTTGCCCTTATTATGGAACCCTTGGCTTCGAGACTACAAGAATTCCACATACATAGGGGTCTTAAACTAGGTCCTCACAAACTGATTGTCTCCCTTTATGCCGAAGACATGTTCTTAAAACCAATGAATTTGCAGTCAATATTTTTGTAAAACTGCACCGTTTGTCTGTATTTGTAAAAACCTCTCATGGGGACCCTACCACAACCCTGATTTGAAAAGGATCCACCCACTGGTTTACTTAGAGGCTGCTTGTTACCCCTGCGACACCTGCAAAGAACACGAGAGCTAAACCGATGTGATAAGAGATGTAATTCCTACAGATATCAGCTAATTAAAATATCTCCCTCTGTGACCTTAATCGTGGGGGTGGAGCTTAATTTGCCATGTCAGGCAACTAACAGCTGTCTCTTTCCATCAGCCACCATCTATGCAGGGAAACCAGTCTCCTCGGTCAGGCACACATTCCATTCAGACCCTGATGCAGAGCAAGGACTTGGCCCACAACCTACTGCAGGCTTCGAGATGGCCCCTTTAATTCCCTTGCCCAGACGTACCACATCCATGTGTTCGAGCGTTTTGAGAAGGCATGCTCTTCATGCTCCAAAGGAAACAGTCCCTCAACCACTACTGTGTAGCAGATAGAAATCTCCACGTCATTGCACAAGGAGGTTGGGCCCACCAGTCTCACAGCACTGGAGGAGGTGGTTACAACCTATAATGCCATCCACTTCAACTGAGCTTGCAAAAACAAACAGATTGGTACTCGGCAGTTCGTGTGTAAGCAGCATCAAACTGGTACATAAAATAGACCCAGGTACCAACAAAAAAGTAGCTCACAATCGCAAGTCGCTTTCCATTACCTTTTTGTCAACTACTGTTGGAGTAGTACCTGAGGGCACTCTTTAGTAAAATATCCAAACAAATATTGCATTTAGATGCACATTGAGTCAATAGCAACATCTCAGAAATTAGATTTGGGTATGGCTCCCATTGAAAGCCATCAGCAGCTATTTAATTTAGGAAATCCTGTGTTCCAGACTGTTACATCACAGTTGAGGATTATGAAATATATTATCTACTGGCCTTAGGTCATGGAAGGGAAATAGGTATTTTCACTGCCTACCACCCATAGTCTCCTTAGGGAAAAGTAGATAGCGCAGCGCCCATAGCCGCAGAATCTGCAGCTTACTTGACAGCACAGGAGCTGCTATTCTGACAATTTACGAGAGCTTTGTAAAAGGCCCCCTGTCTTTGTCGAAGTAGGAGACGCAAATCTCAGAAACTGTCTAACTCGCTGCACACGCACAATCCCTTGGCACATTAGATACACAGGGCCTCATTACAACCGACCCCGTATGGAAACAACGGTGGCGGTAAACCCGCCGCCACTGTTGTTTCCATGCCGGGTGATCACAACTCCTGCAGGCGGAGGTGTCAAACCTGCCAGGTCTGACCTGGCGGGTTTAACACCGCCCGCCTGCAGGCGGACGAGGAAACACCAGCACCATCACGAGATGGTGCACGAGATGGTGCCGGTGTTTCCATGATCCCCGTTCCCATTGAGTCCTATCGGACTCAATGGGAATGAGGATTAACACCATTCCGCCTCCAGAATTCCCGGGTCACCGGAGTTGTAATGCCCCGGTAATTCCGGGAATCACAGAGGCGGAATGGTAATAAGAGTCCGGCGGTATCCAGGCGGTTTTACCGCCTCGGTTACCGCCGGACTCGTAATGAGGCCCACAATATATTATTGCAGAGGCCAATACACAATTGAAGGATGAGAAGTGTTACAAGAAATGTACTTCAAATCCCTATGTTGAATATAAGAAAGCGTTTAATGGATTGTTACAGAAATAGTTTGTGTTGGCTCTGTTAGAATGGGATGAAAGGTGTTCTTTATCCCAAGGTTTTCCTGCTACCTCAATTATTTACTTTTGACCTAAAGCACGTAAGAAGGCCAGGAAACTGCCAGGGTGGCCCATTGTGGCATCCAGTAACTCTCTTTTGGAAAAAACATCTATATGTATAGATCCTTTTCTCTTTCCCTTTGTGGAATTGTTTCCCTCCTATGTTCAGGATAACACTGATTTTCTTAATAAAAAAATCAATGGGATCCCTTGGAGTGAGGAATATCTATAGGTTACCCAGGATGTAGTCTCTCTGTACACAAGTATAGAGCATGATCAAGGTTTAACTGCAGTGACATATTTTCTGTCCATGTGATCCCTGAGCTTTAGGGAACACTCTAAAATGCTCATAGAGATGATAACACTCTGTTTGAGACATTATTCCTTTTTATTTGATGGTCAGTACTACAACCAATTATGCAGTACAGCCATGGGTATATCTTTCGCCACCATGTATGCACATTTATTTATGGGCATGTGGGAGGTTGAGATCTTGAGATCGGATGATTTACAGCGGTTCACAGAGAAAGTAGTCTTGTGGAATAGATACATTGATAATCTGTTTATCATTTGGTACGGTACTAGCAAAGAGTGGCTGGATTTCTATGCATTGTTGAACATAAATGTGAAGAATTTACAATTTACTGAACATCATAGTGCTTATGAGATTGTCTATTTGGACATTAAAGTTAAGATTGTCAATAAGCAAATTGTGACTGAGCTATATCGGAAAGAAACAAGTACCAACTCAGTGTTGCATGCTGAAAGTGCTCACCCTAAAAGTCTAAAACAGTGTATCCTTTTCGGGGAGTTTTTAAGGATTAAACATAACTGTAGTGAGGATGTCACCTTTGTATAGCGTGCCAAAACAGTGGCAGAGAGATTCCTACAGAGGGTATTCGAAACAAGTGATTAATCGTGCCTACAATAAGGTAAATGAGCAGAGTAGAACTAGTACTTTGAATGTAAATAGACAAGTAGAGATGAGGATATTGAACAACATTGAGAGTGATGTCACCATGACATTTAGGAAAGAACCCTTAATTCGATCCAAATTCTGCCCCAGTCTGTTTTCATCATTTGATTCAACATCAGGGAGTGACTGGCTCATGAAAACACCTGGGGGATTCAATAAATGTTTAAAATGCAAGGCTTGCAAGTATGGAGTGAGCATTCAACAATATAAGCATCCATGTACAGGTCACATTATTAAAATCAAAACATTGTTATTATCATCAAGTACTTTATTTCAGCAATATGCCATAAAAGTATAGAACAGGAAAGACAAAACAAATGATACACTAGTGTTTCATTCAAAGTTCAGAGGTAAACTAAATTACATACATTAGCCCCCTCGGCCTAGCTTTAGACTATGGGAGATGGATTTGTGACCAAGACAATTGGAATAATGGCCCACTGGCAATAGTTCATCATCTACTACGGGGGACTACATTGACGAATGTCAGAAGAGAACCTTTTCCTGAGTACAGTAGTATTGGAGCCTCAGAGCACGGGCCACTGTGGCATATTGTCCAAACCAATCATGCTCAGATCAGTTGTACTGTTAGCTGCTGGGGGTTAGATTTCCCAAAAAAACTCAGTATGTCCTTGACCATGGCTGTGTCCTTAAAGTCTATTCTAATGGAGTCAATGGCATAACTCCCCTGCTGGAAAATCCTTGTACAACTTTCAATTTGCTCCTAAGTTACAAATATGTAGCTTCTCACTGTCCAAATACAGTGAAAACTTTTATTAACCAGAGCTTGCCTGGTTTCATGCCGATCTGATGCCAATTTAGGGACCCTGTGCAGATATACTGATCCCCCCTGCCAAAGTGACTTTTGCCTTCTAGTTGTAACGGTAGAGATGACATGGGCAAAGGCGGATCTATTTACAGTTCTCTCACAAATGGCCATGTTCCTAAAGGCCTCATTTGCCTGTGAGCTGGGGATCTGTAATGGTAGAATATTAGCTAGATCTTGGATACTCCAGTCTTGGTTGCGCTATTTTTGCCTGGGTTAGGGAGTTGCCCTTTCCCCAATAATGCAGTTGTGCAGCTACAGCCTGCTTTGTGCTCATTAGTCAACCCGCTCTCCACCCTTGGCCACAATCTTTGCAAAATGTTGTTTACACAATGTGAGAGTGAACATTAATGCATGGCTTTTTGTACTCTAGGTCCTACAGGTTCCCGCTCACACTGTGGTGCGGGTTTAGGTGTTTTGGAATATGTGTCTCCGTGTGGAAATAATGATGGAAAACCTTGTCATCACAGGTGCCAGAAATGCTTCCACTCCACAGTGATATTTAAACCTTTTTTCACTGTGTTGAGTCTGTGTACCCATCATTGTTCCAATCGTGTCACGGCCTTGTTGATGTCTCCCTCGCGTCTTTGTGGTGTAATTTGTTTCAGTATCGACCATCATGTTTGTTATCTACACTATAGAATGCCCGTGCAAGCTTCTATACGTCGGCAAAACCATTAGACCATTAGAGCCATCAAACAGAGAATATCAGAACACAGATTATGCATCAAAAATAAAATACCTGACAAGCCCTTAGTTGAACATTACACTAAAATGGGACATTCCAACAACGACCTCAGATGGTATCTGAGACCCTCCATTAGACTAAATAGTCTTCCGGGTATCCCTTTTGTCACCACACAGGCACTCAGGCATACCAGACACCACAGAATTCTGTGACCACAATCTCATGTACTTCGAAAAGGGGACTAGCACACCAGCCTCTACCGTACAGATATGCATCATACGGTAAGCCAAGTGATGGGTTCAATTGACATCATCACTGTTTTTAATGTTAATTGATTCTGAACCTACATACTTTCTACATTACTTTGACAAAGACCAACAGGACACCCTTTTTCTCAACACTTGTTCCACCGTCCTGATGAAGGCCATCCACACGCGAGCTCCATTAGTAGGCTGATTATATGCCGAAACACAGTAGTGTCAACAAACCATTTCTCTGTACCAGTGACCATCACCAACACTGTCAACTGTGCACTGTTATGTATTGTGCTCACATGTTATCTATGTATTGAATTCCCTAGCCTTACAGGGGAAGAATCATGTATACCATTATCCTCCTCCAGTCAAGTTGACTGGACTTTACTGTTGTGTATTCCATACAGAATTTTTATAATTAAAGAGTGTTCTGTTTTTGTTGTGTTGACATACAAACGTGTATTAAAAACTCGGGGTCAAACCCAGGCAGCACTTTAGAGTAATGTCTTTTTTGTAGGAGTACTATTATGAAGGTATGTGTGTTCAGTCACCCTGATTATTGGGAATTTATGGTGATGCATTGGCATTATAGTAAATGTAGAGCGAAAATAGGGGTTTGCAAGTAGCTACTATAAGTTATACTTAAGAGTTTTTTTCCCATGCACTTGCACTTTACACATGGGATTTTGCACATGCATGTGCGTCGGAAGTTGACATATCGAATTATTTACTAATATCTTTACCTGAAATAGAGTTTCCATAAGGACTTTTATTCTGAGGATTAAGCATATTAGTGATGTATGTTTTAGTGCTATTATCCTTATTAAGTAATGCATTAGCACTTTATGTCAGGACGTTTGCACTTGCACTTTATATAATCCATGCATTTGCACTTTATGTGCAAGATATTTCCAATTGCACTTTATGTAATAGATGAACAATGCACATCAGCGCTATAAGTCAATGGCATCAAATCATGTATTTTAATTCTAACTAACTTGCACACTTGTGCTACATCTTTGAACATTTATAAATGTAGTGGAACTCATGAGATTCCT
Source organism: Ambystoma mexicanum (assembly GCF_040938575.1). Taxonomy (NCBI): domain Eukaryota; kingdom Metazoa; phylum Chordata; class Amphibia; order Caudata; family Ambystomatidae; genus Ambystoma; species Ambystoma mexicanum. The sequence continues at coordinate 1,454,397,204 of NC_090935.1, forward strand.
GAACTATGCACCAGCACTTTTCAACGGATCCCTGATGGAAGATCGTTTCAGTTGTTATTTGTACTATGTTTTGTTCATAGGATATTTGTTTCTACCTATACATTTATATATCATGAATCATCAGTAACATAATGTAAATCATATTGGAGCATTTGACCTTACACTAGATATGGTCGGATAGTAGGATGCTTCTGGTGAGATTATGATAATCTTCTTATCATGTAAACTCGAAGTTGGCACCACGTATTGGCAGTTTTTGCATCAAGGCTTGATGGGAGTCCGGTGTGAGAAGAGGGGAATACGTGTGGTATATATGTGTTTTTGATTGCAAATGGTGATGAAGCCCGAGGACGGGTGAATCGCATTATTCTGTTTTGTTTGTTCTTACCATTAAAAGATGATCACTCCTAAAACTATGGACTGAGCCTGATTAATTTGTGGAGTGCCACCATGTACTAAGCAGGGTTCATCCTGCTGTTGCTCCATATATATATTTGTGAAAATATGTTTGTATGTTCAGGATTGCTCCAGCCCCATAACAGTTGGTGGGCTTACATTTTGGCCCAAGGTTTTCATACCAGTCTGGGATGTACTGGCGATAGTGAAATCTGACCAACCCGATGCATTTGCCCTGCACAGGGCGGGATCGGGCCTGTGCTATCAGTATGGGCGATTTCAGGAGACTGCCGATTTTGCGATTGTTGTCTCCAGCCCCACAACAGTTGGTGGGCTGAGGTTTTGGCATGAGATCGGCATACCAGTCTGGAGTGTACTGGCGAGAGTGAAATCTGACCAACCCCACCCATTCGGGTTGCACAGGACGGGGTCCAGCCATGTGCTGTCACTATAAGCGATTTTGTGAGATTGACGATTTTGCGACCTATTCAAAAATAGGAAGTTAGGAAACATGGTCGGCATACCAGTCTGGGGTGTACTGGCGATTGGGAAATGTGACCAACCCCACCCATGCACCAAGCACAGGGGTTGAGCAGGGTCCAGCCCTCTGCTATCAGTATAGGCGATTTTGGGACATTTACGATTTTGCGATTTTTCTAAAATAGGACGTTAGGACACAATATAACAGAAACAAGGCGATAGCAGATCCCCACGTGAATGTCATTACAGACCCAGCAAATGCTGGGTGGGTACTGCTATCTAAATATATATTTGTGAAAATTTGTATGTATGTTCGGGGGTTGGCTCCAGCCCCATAACAGTTCGTGGGCTGACATTTTGGCCCAAGGTCGGCATACCAGTCCGAGGTGTACTGGCGATAATGAAATTTGACCAACCCCACCCATTCGTCCTGGACAGGGCAAAGTCTGGCCCTGTGCTGTCAGTATGAGCGATTTCGGGAGATTACCGATCTTGCAATTGCTGGCTCCAGCCTCACAACAGTTGGTGGCTGAAGTTTTGGCCTGAGGTCGACATACCAGTCTGGAGTGTACTGGCGATAGTGAAATCTGACCAACCCTAATGGTCAAAACAGAATTCACTCAAAGTCATTGGAGTTTTAACATTCTCCACTTCTTTCATGGTGTATTTGGGTCGTTTCTGTTGCCATCTCTGTAGACCAGTTTCTGCCACTGTAGTCAGGATGCTGTGTGTTCTTTAGAAAGTCCTCCCCTATGCCTGACCTGTCTGTTTGGGGCCTGTTTTAGGTCTTGCCACAATGAGGTCACACCCCTCCAAATCATACTGAGCAAATAAGTGTTGAGGTTATGTCTGCGAACACTGGCACGCGGCTCTGCCACAGCCTTCGCCATCACGGGTGGTACAGGTGCTATCTTTTAAGATGCCCTTTCTCACCAGCTCATCTTCCTATATTGCTTATTTTCTCCCTCTGCCTACTCCCTCTTCAACACCCACAAGGTCAGGCCCAGCTTTGTCTCCCCTTCCAACTCTTCTGGCTCGTCTCTGGGAGATTCTGACTACTCACTCCTCAGGAACTTTGTCTTCTCTTTGCCGAGGTCTCCCAGATACTCTTTCTTTCTTTTGCTTTCCTTATCTTTTCCAGTACTCCTCTACATTTCTACCCTCTCTGCCTCTCCTCCTTTATGTTCTCTGTCTACCACCTTTATGTTCTCTGTCTTTCCACTATGTCAGATATATTTTGTCTTGTCTCCCTCTGTTTCTTAGCCCACTTTCCTCTCACAGTCCCTGTCCAGAATGTCTTTATTTTTCCTCTTGCTCCTAATTATTCCAGATTTGCTCTTTCCTCCTAACCTTTTTCTTCCCTAATGTCTCTGTTTTTCTTCTCTCCTCACCTCTGCAGTTTTTTTCTGGCTGTCCCTGCTCTACCCACCTTTGTTGTTCTCTCTGATTTACTACACTTTATCACCATGCCTCTACTAATCTCTCCTGTTGGCTCCACTCCCATACTCTGCCTCTGCCTCTACTGTTCACCCCTGTCTGCTCCACCCCCCTACTCGTCCACCTCCACTCTCCTCTCAGCTTGCCTAAGAGGTAATTTTACTCAGGAGCAGTAAATCAAGGAATAAGTAGATGGAATTTACCCTGCTTTACCTCTTCAGCCAATTTTCATCCACTTCCAAGGCAGAGAAGGGGCCCAAAGCAGAGTTTGCATTGTAGAGAGGCAGATGTACATGTCATCAACTGTGCCTGACCCCTCACCTCTGTCATACCGGGAGAACAGCAAGGGAGCACTGCAACACCTGGTATTATCCCTTTACCTCGTTGAAGATATGAGAGCCGTTATGCACTCAGACAACCGTATCGACTGTATGCACAAAATGAAATGGTAGACAAGAGTCTGCAGACACCACTGGACATAGAAGAGCTGTAAGTGAAGTCTGATTGAAGAGGAGTGACGTCATAAAGAAAGAAGATATTTTGACACACTGAATCTGATGAATTGATGTCCAAAGAATGAAGGATGTAACTGAAGCAATGAAGTAAACATTTATGCCAATATGAAGAAAAGCATATACATGAAGAAGATAAGTGACAAGAGATGCAGTAGATGTGCATATGCAGAAACGCAAGGTAGATAAGACAACGTAGATGCGTGCTAAAGTAGGAAATATATAACGTAAGTAAAGCAGCCATGTTAAGAAAATGGACGTTGGCATTGTTTAATAGTAAGCAAGACATTTCGAGGAGAGAGACGGAAGTCTGCAGAGCTGACATGCGTTGGAATAGCGTTTTGTGCGAGAACAAAGGGTATTTGCTCGGCTCAGGATCAAGGATGCCACAGCAAGAAGCAACTCCTAGAGATGAAAGGAGTGGAAGAGGATAAGCCATGCATCTAAGACATATTTCTCTCTGATTAAGTAAATGAGTGAATAATTATGAGTGGCAAGTCTTGAACAATCAAACATGCAGAAAGTGCATGCAAGACGGAGCAACCAAGTCCCCAGAGGCCAAAAGGAGTAATGACAACCAATATAATTGAATCAAATAGCACTAAACAAAAGGTCAGACTGGACAAAATTGTGCTCTCCTAACACGTGCTGCAGGACTGGAAAACAATGCCTGTTCATAAAGCTCCAGACGAAGATAGCAATGTGTCTTCACTATCTTAAAAGTTCAGACGAAGAGACCAGCCAGCAAGGTCAACTAAAAACAAGAAGCCTTGGCCTATGGACTAACTGATAAGAAATGGTAGTCTAATTAGCTAAGAAAGGCAGTTGTCTGACGTTGTTCCCCTGCACCTGGATTGTGTTGCTTACATGCTGCTAATGACCTGAATGTCCAAGGTTGGAAGAGAATGCCAACCAATCATGAGGGCCTATGTGGTGATGGACTATACATTGTTGCAGAAGCCTATCTGCTGCTGGCATTATGCTATTGTCTATATTTTACGTATTAAGAGGGTGTTTAAGGCGTGTCTACCAGATAAGGGGCATCCAATGATATTACTAACACTTATATAGCTTATAGGTATATGTGTTCCCCTAACCAATTCATCACCCGATAGGCTTTACTGTTTACCACGTAGGATGACGTCATAGCTGATGTACATCGAGGTATAAAGGCTTTTGTGTAATGGAAATATGATCAGAGTGAGTGAGCTACAATGTGTTATTCACCATGTTTCCCTACTTTATTGAGTTAAGAATAACTAGTATTTTGCCATATTCTTTGAGTCTCTCCAGTTATTTGGGCCTGAGATCAGTTATTTGGTAATCCCATTCTGCACTTGGAACGCTGGAGGTGCTATTGCACAGCCTCTCCACCATTCTTTCCTCCTCCGTCTTGGAGAGCACAGCATTTCATGCCTGCATGATATTTTCATGAAGGAGTAATCTGCCTCAAATTAGAACTTGCTAATGAGCAGGCAGATTATATAGAATCCATTAGTAAACACTGCGTGCAAAGCATAATTTGCAGGCAACATTTACTTAAAATGTGATTTTGCCTTTTTTTTGTAATTTTGTTTTTGAGTTTACAAATGTGAGTCATGCTACAGAAACTATTTCAACACTTAAAGTTACAAAAACAAGCCCCAACGGTTCAGTGTGTTCGATACATATACTTCAAGATGCAGTGTTCTGAGTTGGGCAATGTATGAGAACATGACTTTCCCACCCCACACTCCCTCCCCCCTGTGGGTCATGCAGTTCCTAACTTAGTTTTTGCAGCGTTTATCGACTGAGGATCACAGTCTATGTGTGTTTTAGGGGTCACTTCTAGAGTAGGCGTATGTGAGGATGATAACAAAGGAACATTGTTCAATTCAATTCTTGTTCGTCATCTACTTGAGTGTTGGTTGTGCCACGAAAGAGTCCACTGGAGAGGTATTTGTTCTTGAAGTCCATCCATAGAGCCTCAGCCTGTGATGATCTGCCATGTAATGACAATGTTATGTGTTCCATTATACATATATTTGTGGCAACATTGATCCATTCACGTTTGGTGGGGACTGACGCAGATTTCCATTTCATAACGAGTGTTGCTCGAGCTGCTAGAAGTAGTTCAGGGGCGAGACCTCTTATTCTGGTCCATTCGTCCTCAACTTTCTCGAGGCCGAACAATATGAGGTGAGGGTCAGCTCCTCTGATAATGCCGTCAGTCTCTTTGATCCAGCCCAGGACTTCGTTCCAGAAAACATTTATTCGGGCACACCCCCACCACATATGCCAGTAGTCAGCATTTTCCCCACATCCTCGCCAACATTTCGGGCTGGTTGTTTGGAACATTTTGGATAGCCTAACAGGATCATATTGCCATCTGTGTAATAGTTTGATGGCATGAAGTTTATATTGGTTCGAAATGGATATTTGTGTAGTAGCTTGGCATATCGTTCCCCATAGGTCCGGGGTGAACTGTTCACTGAAATCTTTTTCCCACCTGCCTTTCAATGATTCTGTGGTCCCTCCTCCTCTCTCTTCGTATTAGTTCTTTATACATAGCTGATATCAGGCCTTTCATTTCTGTTCTTGAGCCTAGTATCTTCTCAAAGGGCGTGAGATATCTCATCAGTTTGGGCTTCCACATCGGTCTTGTGAGAACACCCTTTATTTGTATATATTGGAAGGTAGATAGTGTGCCTATTCCGAGGGCCTCCGATAGTTCTGGGAGTGAGATAAAGGAGTCCTTTTTCTGCAGTTGTCCAACCCTCTCTAAGCCAGCTTCATACCACGCTTGAAACTATCCCACATTTGGAATATGGTCATTGATTCCGGGGGACCATGGATGGCTAAGGGGGGCAGGCCATGTGGTAATGTGTTGCATGTTTTTGCCCTGTGTCCAAATGTCCCATATAGTGCTCAAAATGGGGTGGTCTTTAAGTTTTCTGCAAATTCTCCTCTTGGGAGACCAGAGCCACTCGGATATCGTGGCTGGCGAGAAATAGTGGTTGTCCTTATTGACCCATTGGATGTTTGTATGGTTGCGGAGATGAGGAATTAATACTCTAAGTTGGGAAGCTTCATAGTATTTTGTAGATTAGGGAGCCCAACCCCGCCCTTCTCCTTGGGAAGTAGTAGAGTCTTATATGGAATCCTCGGTTTCTTTCCTGGCCAAAGGAATTTGATGATGCTCTTTTGGTCTCAGCAAAGCAACTGTTCGGAATTCTGATGGGCAACATTTGGAAGGGATATAGGAACCGGGGGAGGGATACCATATTGATCGCGTTGAATCGCTCCCGCCACAATATCGTGAGCTTGTTCCATCTTGTCAAATCAGCTCGGAACTGTTGCAGCAGGGGGGTAAAGTTCATCTCATAAAGGTCCTTCAAGTTTCTAGTGATTTGTATCCCCAAGTATTGTAGTTTTGAGTGCTCAATTTTGAGCCTAAGGTGGTGAATTTGTTGGCATTTGCCTCCTCCTGTCCTTGTAGGGGGAAAAGTGTGGACTTCGTTTTGTTTACCTTGAAGCCAGAAAGTTTGCCATATTCCTCCAACAGGAGGAGAGTCGAGGGACAGAAGTTATGGAATTAGTGACGTGAAGGAGGATGTCATCTGCGTAGAGGGCTACCTTATACTCTTTTGTTCCCAATTGGATACCTTCTAATATGGGGTCTGCTCTCATTGTAATTGCTAAAGGCTCTAGGGAAAGTGCGAATAGGATTGCTGACAGGGGGCATCCCTGGCGAGTTCCACGTTCTAGGTTAATCCATCTAGAGTATTCACTGTTTACAAATATTGATGCTTTGGGATCCGTGTATACTGCGTGTATTGCCTTGCTAAACCTCGGGCCCATCCCCACTTTGCGTAATACTGCCTTCAGAAATCCCCAATCTACCCTGTTGAAAGCCTTTTCTGCATCGATGGAGAGAAGGACTGGGTCATTGGACATGGTTTGGGACGCATGGATAAGGTGTAGTGTCTTACGCATTGTATCAGTCCCCTGTCTCCCCAGTATAAACCCAACCTGATCGGGGTGTATGAGTTGTGGCATTAATGTTTCCAACCTTGCGGCGAGGACTCTGGTGTACATTTTTGCATCGAGGTTGAGTAGGGATATTGAGCGGTACGAAACACATTTCGCGGGATCTCTTCTGTCTTTGGGTATAACTGTGATCAATGCCCGAGTAAAGGAGTCGGGGGGGGTTTCCCAGATTCAATTATTTCATTGAAGGGTTCCGTTAGGAAAGGCGTTAGTAATGTGCTGAAAGTTATATAGAATCCGGCTGTGTAGCCGTCCTCACCCGGGGACTTGCCTATGGTTAATCTTTTTATAGCAGCCTGGACTTCTTGTTCAGTTATAGAGGATTCCAGCAATTCAGCATCTAAGCTTAGTATTTGAGGTATAGTTATTGAGGACAGGTAGGTCTCTATTTCTGGTTGCTCGGAGTTAGTTTCCGAGGAGTATAGTGTTTCGTAAAAATTGGCAAAGCTTTCCGGAATAGTAGGTCGAATGTGTGATGTGGGGGGATATCTTCAGTGATTTCTAAAACTCTTCGCTCAGTCCTTTGCTCTCGGAGCCCGGTGGCAAGAAGTGCGTCTGCCTTGTCTCCTTTTTTGTAGAATTTTTGTTTAAAAAATCTTAGTTTGCGTACAATCTGTTCATGTTCTAGTAATTTGAGTTTGTTCCTTTTCTCTTTTGCCTCATCCATTTTCGTGTAATCAATTCCTGTACCCCTCCCAATTTCATCTTCTAGCTGACGGATTTCAGCTCGTAATCTATGTTCAATAATATTTTGCTCCCTTTTCTTTGACGACCCTTCCCTTATTAGAATTCCCCTCCAGGTGGCCTTTCCCGCCTCCCACACTGTTTGTTTGGATACTTCGCCATTGTTGTTTGTTTCAAAGGATTGACTGATTTCAGTTTCTAATTCAGCTTTGAAGGCTGTTTCTTTCCAGAGGCTTTCATTACAGTGCCATTTCCCGCTCTTGATTGGTAGGTTCACCAATTGCATTTCCGTGAGGACCATATCATGGTCCGACCATGTGATCGGTGATATCTCTGAGTGTAATGCTACGTCAGCGAGCTCCCTGTATAGATATATATAGTCAATTCTAGTATATGTATTATATGGGGTTGAGAAGAAAGTATAGCCGTGTTTGTCGGAGTGGTGATCTCTCCACACGTCTCTCATATTATACATTTCCATCATCTTTGCAAGTTCGCTTTGGTCGGCTCTATTCTAGTGTTTCACATTAGGGTTGCCGGGTTTTCGATCTCTGACAGGGTCGGCCCATTGATTAAAGTCGCCACCCAGGATAATATGTCCCAATGCTTCTAATAGTATCTTAGGGATTACTCTAGTGAGGAATCTGGATTGACCTGTATTTGGGGAGTAGAGGGCCGCAATTGTAACATTGACCTTACCCAAGTGTCCGGTCACTAGTAGAGCACGACCTTCTACATCGGACCATGTCTTGGTCGGCACAAATTCTATGCCCCTTCTGATGAGAATCCCTACACCTCCTTTTCTCAGTGGACCAGAGCCCCATAGTTCTATCCCAACACGTTTCCCTAGGATCCGTTGTTCTTCACCCTTCATGTATTTCATTTCCTGTAGGAGGAGAATGGCGATTTTGGCCGGCGAATTGAGCCCTTTCACGTTGAGTGTCTCTACTCACAAAGGAGCAGTTCTTCCTGTGTCAGTGTTTGAAGCCATTACTCATTTTCACAAGAAGATGCCTTTTATTGCGTGATCAGTGTTGCTTGACTTCATTAAGTTGTGCGCTGCGTTGACCGCTTTGGATTACTGCAAATGTTGCTCTGACCCCTTTCACTTCCCCAACCCCTCTCTCATCCTCCCCCCTCCCATTCCCCATTGGTGGCGAACGATCAGACCCGGTTGACTGCACCGAGTTGACATCGAACCACCTGTGGGGGCCGTTACATCGCGCCCCTTGTCGAAATGTGACATCTCTGTTTCAATTGCACCCCTTCATGGTTCCCCCCTGAATTTTCTCATTACCGTTATGGAATTGTGTACATTCTGATGTTTTCTCCGAGCACCTCCTGCAAAATTATTTAGATTTGTCTTACCAGAGTCATCTAAGTTCAGGTGTCTCCCTCAGGGGAAAGGTTACCTCTCCGGAATTTTCATGACCCCTTCACCTTCTTTGTCCTGGGGCCCTGGGTACGCCATTCTCGTTCTTCTCATTGCATCTCCCCTCGTTTGTCATGATCTTCCTGGGGGCCAAGGAGGTCGGATATGCATGTCTTTATTTCTTTTTGCGATCTCAGCCTGAATCTGGTACCTTCGTATTCGAATGCGAGTGAAAAGGGGTAACCCCATCTGTATCGGATGTTCTTCTCCTTTAGATTCTTTGTGAGGGGACCACACATCCTCCTGAGGGCTAGTGTCAATGAGGATAAGTCTTGATATATTGAGATTTGGGCTCCTCCTAGCATAATCGTATCTCTCCTCCGAGCTTTATCGAGAATGCAGGCTTTGTCTCGGAATCGATGGAATCGGGCGAGGACCGATCGTGGATTCTCTGAAAATGCGCAAGTTGTTCCGTCTTTCTCTGTTTTCTAAATCATCGAGTTTGAGTTTGAACTCTTCTTCTCGGTGTTCCAGATCAGTCATTCTTTGATCTAGTTGCGCCTCTAGGGTGTCAATGGAGGCCTGGTTGTTCTCGACCCCTTCAAGTCTATCCTCCATGCTGTCTAGTCTTTGGGTGAAGAAAAACAAAGGTGTTCCCAGTCTCAATGCGCCAAGAAATTATAATTAGTTGTTTGTGCAAAGATTTAGAGTAGGACAATGCAATGGTAACACTAGTAGACTGAAACAAATGGTCATTGAGCTTTCCGCAACTGCGAGGCATTTCGAGAACTGTATCTGGCATTCTCCTACTCTAAATGTGGAGTTCTTATTGCTGCAACCTAAGCCTCTGATGAAAAGCTGTACACAGCTTGAAACACGTGTCCGGCTTCTCTTCGCACAAACAATAAAGGCTTCTCTTTGCACAAACAACTAATTATAATTTCTTGGCGCAGTGAGACTGGGAACACCTTTGTTTTTCTTCAACTATTCCTGTGGATGTGTATTGGCAGTACACCCACACCGCCCAGATACCCCCAGCCTTGATGTTTATTTTCTTAATCACTGTATAAGCGCTGTGGACTCGTGACTTTTTCTGCCATAACTTTGTTCTAGTCTTTGGGTGATTTTATCTATCTTCCCTCCTATGTTGGTGCCTATATTTTTAATTTCGCCTAGTAGGGCTGCAATGTCTCCTTTTGTAGCTGTGGAGAGCTCATTTCCTGCGGTGGTGCTGTTCGCCATTGTGGTTCCGGAGTGTACGAGAAGAGTGGGGGTGTAAGCAAAGAGCGCCAATTTGTGTCTGACGCTCATGTAGTTCCCTGGTGACAATATCAATCGGGGAGCATGTGGCTTGTGGGGGTCAGGTGACGTCCTCGTTCACAGGGTCGTTGGTGGTGGTACCAGGGCCTGGGTCCGACAATGGGGCTCTGTTAGGGCTGTGCAGCAAAGTTTCTTATCTCGCACTGGGCACCCATAGTGGGTCGCACCTACCGAATTGGCGTAGGGACATTTATGTCCAAGATCCTGAGCGTCAGTTCACCTTAATGGGGAGTCACTGCTTGTCACAGTACACGCGTATGTACAGGGTTGTCGCCTCCTGGTAATCGTGGGGGAGCAGCTGTGTGTCTCCTGATGCCTGTTGGGGTAACAACCACTGGATTGGTGAGGAGGGTCTCACGTTTCAGTAGGGAGCGGGGGTTGTGGAGTCAGATACACCGTTATTGTGGAGGCTGGGGGGTGTTCGGGGATGCAGGCAGCTATGCAGCATGATGATAACAATGGTCTCAATTGGTCGCGCTCTGTGGGTTCCTTACCTCCTTATGTTACTGGAGCGAAGGTCCTTTTGTTTATAGTATGAGTGTCCCCTGTGGTTCAGACCCTCTGTTGGTGAGCCGCGTGCACAGGCTGCAGTCTTCACTTTGTCTACTTTGCTGAGTTTGGTGACTTCTCGGAATTCAACATCATTCAACACAAATGTCCACACGTTATCACTAAATCGATATATGGTTAGTGACCCCCGGAAGTTGACTCTGATCCGGACCTGCTGTGCCAGCGCTGAATTTATTGCCTTGTCAAACTGGAGGAGAACTTGAAGGGCAAGTAGGCTCTCCTGAGGGCTGTTTCCCAAGGTGGTACTTCTGCACTCTATTTGTAGTATTCACTCAGTGTTGTCTCCCTTGATTAGGCAGTATTAGTGTGACCTATAGAGCCAGTCCACACTGCCTGAGCGGTAGTCTTCCTCTCCTTAGCTCATGTCCTGGACCTTATGGAGCGCATGGGTTAAGGAGAGTAATTCTGGCCTGTGTGGCCACAACAGGTCCGGGGCCGCGTGTGTGTGCCCAGTGCACCGGCAGGTGCTTTGCTCGTGTTTTGCGGCGGTGTCGGGGCTTGATGATGGAGGGTGTGTGTGCGCTCATTCCCCGAGAGCTGCGGTGTCCTCAGCGTATTCCGGCAGAGTTGGCTCCAGACTTTTAATGTTGGAGTGGGGGCCCGGGGGCACTCAGGGGCACAACGAACACCGCCCCGACCCGGATGGAGGACCTTTCCGGAGTGATGAGTCTTGGGTCGCCTTTATGTATTGTGTTCCGGTCCGGGCCTCTGAGCGGGTCTCCCTGGAGAGCGAGAGCCTGTGGCTGAAGCGAGCGGTACGCAGTAAGAGGCAGCCTCCTCCTCGCTTCGTTTATGGGCCAAAATCTTTGTTGCAGGTCCTTCTCATGCTCTGATCCGAGGCAGCACACCGCTGTGTCCGCGGCGTCCCTGGGGTTACTTCATCGGCGTGTGGCGCACTTCAGTGCTCGGGTGACTCGTTGGTTTCACTTTCACGATCACCATCTTGCAGAGGCCGTTCCGCGTCGCGTCTATTTGTTGGCGATGTCTTGGCCGATTTTCTCCAAATTTTCGCCAAATGTGGGGGGATGTTCAGACGGTCGCGTCATTTCGTTTTTAGCCTTGGGGGGGTCACATAAGTGGGGGCTCAATCTACTTTTCGGGGCCCTGAGAACAGAGCTCACGCAGAGAGCATTGTTGTCTCTGCGCCCCCTGGTGGCCAGTCCCCGGTTTTGCCTTACTCTTTACTTTATCACTCCATCTTGCAAAAGTTGAAAATTCGCTCCTCCACCACCAACTCCCTCAGGGTCAGCCGTTTTTCTAAGAAACAAGCTAGGGGTAGATCTCTGTCTTCGGCTGGGGTCTGCCTCTGGAACAGCCTCCCTGCCACTCTAAAACTTGAGGAGAACCACCTCCGGTTCCAGAAGCACCTCAAGACCTTCCTCTTTGCTTCTGCCTTCTCTCCTCCTCTCCCCAGTTGATCTGTTCTGTATCGGCATCGTGCACCTGGTCTCCCTTTGTCTTTAGGTCCCAGGTACCTGCTCACCCTGCCTCCCACCTGCACTGCCTCTGGGCAATCCCTTGCACTGGGGTCTGTATCTGTAACCCTAAAGGCCCCCCTTTTCTTTTTCTCGTGCTTTTTCTCACACCCTGTCTGTTGCCTTATTTCGATCACTTGCCACTTGCTGGCTGCACCACCACTGTTTGTTCCTTTGTTATTTATTTATTTATTCATGTTATATTTACTTACTTTTATTTATTTTTTTCTCAGCACTTTCCACCTCTCCCCCCCTCCCTTGCACCTACCTCTCTCCCTCTCCCACGCACCTGCGCGTTTTCAATGTCACTGGGCCTATTAAGATGGTTGTTTTTGTTCTCCCTTGTTCCCCTCCCCTGCCTCGTCGCGCTCTGAAACACTTGTGTACGAGCGCAATATAAATAAAATATCAAAATCAATATCTTCCGGGCGCAGGTCCCTAGAAAGTTCCTTAATGATACCAGGACCTGCAATAGCTATGTTTTCCTGCTTTCGAGGACCAGACAGGTTCAAAGTATCACAACAAAAGTTTGTCAAAAGTTCAAGAGCTCTTCTCTTGCTTTATCAGGGTGATAGTTTTTCATCCCTGGGTTCCCCCTCTTCCGGGCCAGGCCCCTCTCGAATATCGGCTTTTTTTGTCAGGTTCACTCTGGCATGGCATGCATTTAAAGGCTTTCCCTCTTGTACTTCACTTTGTTGCATTCATGGGTCGGTGGGTGTTGGCTTCCCACACTTGGATCCCCCTCTTCCAGGTCCAGATCTGACTCGGCTGTTCGCCTCCCTCGATCGGGTTCACTATGGCTTTCAATGAAAATGGCTTGGTGATATTCGGTAATCTTAATTTCTGATGTTTGTTAATCTGCTTAGAATCACATGCTGTGCATAGGTCCGACATCCAGTGGTCACTGCGGAGTATTGCATTTTGTTTTTCGTAGTCGAAAAGGGGACGTCGACAAGGCGTGTCTGTAACACTATCCCTATAGTGACGTGCGTTGTACCCACAATCCCTCACGCGTCGAGGTCCCTCAGATTGTTTTTTTCCGCCCAGCTTATGGTCGCCTTACGCGGAGCTCCTAGAGAGACATTGCAAAACACTTACTACGGACCTCGGTCCTTAATATATACTTATTGTTAAAGATCCCTCCCCTCGACGTTAGCTGTGAAGCTGTTTCTCCGCCGAGCAAGTTTTCGACGGAAGGGAAGAGACGGAGGAGATCCTTCGGCGCTGCCGAACACGTGGCCAGGCCTCGCCGGCCAACATACAGTAGGGAGAGTGGGGGTTCGAACTTTTATCTTCTCGTCGAGAATGTCTTTCTTTCTCCCCTATCTTTCCCTTGGGGTTGTTATCACCAGTTTTTATTGCCTCAGCTATGGAGAGGACACCTTTTAAGTTTTGCCCACGCTGTAGGGGCAAATACACTTGGAAGGACAAACACAAGCTCTGTAATCGTTGCTTGCCCCTCGATCATAAAGAGGACAGCTGCGCGGCCTGTAAGCTCTTGAAACCAAGAACTCTTAAAGAACGGAAAGTTAAGAGGTGGGCGGACTACGCTATGTCGAAGTCAGTTTCCTCACCCGCCGCCGCTGTTACAGAAAGTGACGAGGAGGGTGATAACTCGACGTCCGTTACGGAAGTCATTAACCCCCAGAAGGAGCGCTCGCGCTCCTCGACGTCCGTCCCCGGCCCCGACGGGCTCGGCTCACGCCCTGCTTATGGGGATGAACACCCCGGCGACAAGGACGCACACAGACCCCATAGGCCTAAGCACACAACCCACGGCTCTTCTTCGTCGAGGACGAAGGATCCATCAGTGCCGAAGGGGACTCAGGGCACTCCGGCGTCTACCTCAGACCATAAGGGTCCCAAGCCCCACCCGCAAACGCAGCCGCGACCAGTGATTGGGCTTTCATTTAACACGGGCATACCTCAAAAACATCCGACGTAACGCTCCATAGAGCGGCCGTCGAGAAACAACGCGTAACGCAGGCAACGCCGACTCCAGAACCCTTTACTGACAGACTCGTCGTCGAGAGCCTGGCGAGAATTGTTTCCGAGGACAAACGTAAGCGGACGACGAAACAGACGTCGAATACCGCACCAAAAGATATAGAAACGCCGAAAAAGCACAAGAGTAGCCAGGAACTGCCCCCTTCATCTAAAGGCACTTCTGAACTACCGGAGGGCTTTTCTGAGGGCGACGGAAACCTTTCGTCGACGTTGTGGGAGCGTTCTAAGCGTTTTGAAGGTGAAAACACTGATTTCCCCCTCTAGACTATTCAGGGGTTCCCCATGAGACCCTTGAAAGACTCCATTCTTGTATGGAAAAAATGGAAAGGTTTTTGGGTAGCCAAAACCCACCCACACCCATAAGACCAAGAGAATGGACCCAGGATGACCCTAGGGTCAAGATTCCTAGGCTGTTTCCCCCTTCTACAGACGCATACAGACTGAAGAGGAGCAATACCTCCAGGAAGATGAGGAGTGTTTGGGGGGAGAGGAAGAACATGAGGAAGAGGGGTTTGAAGAAGACCCTTACACTAGTGCAGGAGCTTTTGAAGAAGATACAGCTACCTCACAGCCCTGGCAATCCCCATCAGTGCAGCCTTGGCAATCCCCATCAGTGCACTCAGACCCTGATGTCTTTCACCCTTCTCCTCCCAAGGACTCGCCTATTGGAAACACCTCCCCCATAGATGACCAACCTTCACTTAATGCACTATTGCGCAAGGCAGCAGCGCATTTTGAAATAGACACAGGGGAGACTCTTCCGGACATAGACTTTGTAGAAAAAGTTATTTAAGAAAAAGCCCCGGTTAGTCAGTCTATTCCGCTCCTGGCTTCTATAAGGAGAAGAATAACTCCTTCCCTTTCCAATCCGGCCTTAGTCAGAGGGGTCAACCCTCGGATAGAAAAGCTCTTCAGCCCTTCGTCCTCTGACCCTTTGTACATCAGGGGACATTCTATTCTGGACTCCCTTGTAGTTACTAATACAAGAAAAAGAGCGGGGGTACCACTATCCACTAGTGAGGCACCACCTGACAAAGAGGGCAAGAAGCTCTATGCACTTGGGAAGAGAATCACGACCTCCGCCGCCTTCTCAACTAGGATTGCAAGTAACAATTTCCTACTAGCTAGCTACGCAGATGCACAGTGGAGCAAGCTGCGCAGCGAAGCAGAGGACGCACCGGAACCCCTGCGGTCACGCCTGCTAGCTATAATCTCAGAGGGAACTCTTGTTAACCAGGGCATCGTAAAGAACTCCTTAGACGCCGCAGAGACGGCTGGCCGTTCCCTGGTTCAGGGAATACTTCTCAAACGCCATGTCTGGCTGCGCAATTCGGGATTTAAGCCGGAAACACAGGCTTCCCTGATAAATAAGCCCATAGAACAAACACATCTGTTTGGGAAAGCAGTTGATGAGGCCCTAGAACATGCGAAGAAAGAGTTTGATACCATCAAGACTCTTGACCAAATTTCTAGGCCACCTAACAGACGCAGCTATGGCAATAGACGCTCCTTTCGTGGCCAACGCCAGCAGCAAAGCCAACAGCAATTTTACTCTGCTACCAACTGGCCCTCTAACCAAAGCACCCAATTCAGTAAAAGAGGCCAACGTCGTGGCAAAGGAAGAGGTTGCGGCTCCAGCCCCAAAGGCCCCACGACCAATACCAACAATTGACCCGAAGATTCGGGTCCCCTCCCATGCATCACCGGTCGGGGGCCGGTTTACATCGTTCCTTTCAGCATGGGAGGGAATAACGACAGACCGCTGGGTATTATCCACCATAGTCCACGGATACTGCATAGAATTCAACGGTTCCCCGAAATACAAACCCCCACGGAACCGACGCATAACACCGGAACACCTCACTATTCTTCTTCAAGAAGTAGAAGAGCTACTGAAAAAAGAAGCTATAGAGGCTGTCCCCCTATCTCAGGTAACAGAAGGTATTTATTTAGTGTACTTCCTTGTACCCAAAAAGGATTTAACCATGCGCCCTGAGTTAGATCTGTGCCCAGCGAACAAGTTTGTCAAACCCCAAAAGTTTCGTATGGTGACCTTGCAGGAAGTAATCCCACTGTTATCACAGGGGGGATTACATGACAACACTAGACATGAAAGATGCATACTTTCATATTTTAATGTTGCCAGCGCACAGAAAATACCTCAGGTTCAAGATAGAGAACAAACACTACCAGTTCAGAGTACTACCCTTCGGGATAGCATCTGCACCAAGGGTATTCACGAAAGTACTGGCAGTGGCAGCGGCCCACCTGCTCAGGTTATCCATCCCGGTTTACCCTTACCTCGACGACTGGCTCATAACAGGGGATTCTTACGAAACATGCTTCTCCAATACCCAAAAGACCGTAGACCTTTTGTCCCAACTGGGCTTCTCCATCAACGAAAAGAAGTCCAGCTTAGACCCCAGCCAAATCAAACAATTCCTAGGGGCTCTAATTCGAACAAAGGACGGCCTCGTCTTCCCCTCCAACGAGAGGGTCCAAAACATGCTGTTTCAGATCCCCTGTCATGTGGCAGGTCGAGAGGTGACGGTACGCAAAGCAATGCGCTTGCTAGGGATGATGACGTCATGTATTTATTTGGTACCTCACGCGCGCTTGCGCATGCGCCCAATGCAAGAGTGGCTTTACAGCCAGTGGTTTCAGGCCAGCGGACAATGGGACGATCTAGTGGTGGTCTCGCAGGCCTTGGTTCTCTCGCTATGGTGGTGGACAAAAGAAAACCTGTTATTAGGGAAAACCTTTGCCACACCCGCAGTGGAAGCCACTCTAACCACAGACGCATCCCTTACAAGATGGGGGGCTCACCTATCCCATCAGACTGCTCATGGAGTGTGGACTCCGAGCTTAGCATCCAAGCATATAAATCTGCTGGAACTACTAGCGGTGTTCAAAGCACTGAAAGCCTTTCAGGAACACTTACAAGGAAAGACAGTAATGGTCCTCACAGACAGCACCACAGCCATGTACTATCTCAACAAGCAAGGGGGCACTCACTCTCCAGGACTGTCCAAGCTGTCCCAGAATATATGGAAGTGGGCTCTCAAACACAACATGTTCCTACTATCACAACATGTACCAGGGGAACTCAATCTGCTAGCAGACAAACTCAGCAGAGACTTCCCCCTGCCCAAAGAGTACGAATGGCAATTGCACGAAGACATCGTCTTAAACGTCTTCACGCAATGGGGATTCCCGGAAATAGACCTGTTCACAACCCTGGAGAACTCACAATGCCAAAGTTACGCCTCCATGTACCCCCAGAACCAGTCCAAGGGGAACGGTCTGTTGATTCAATGGTCAGGGAAATTTGTTTACGCCTTTCCCCCGACTCCCCTCCTCAACAAAGTGGTGCACAAGATGCACCAGGAGCAGATTACCATGATACTAGTGGCCCCAATGTGGGCCCGGCAGCCATGGTTCGCTCACTTGATGGAGATGAAACTTCCCTGCCCATACAACATGCTGTCACAAGACAAGGGCAGGACACTGCATCCATGCCCTCAGACCATGAATTTAGCAGCCTGGCTCCTGAGATCATAGAATTTGGACATTTACATCTCCCACAGAGATGTATGGACATCCTCAGGGAAGCCAGAAAACCTAATACTCGCCACTGCTATTCTAGCAAGTGGAAAAGATTTGTCATCTGGTGTAGAGGTAAGAACATCAACCCGGTTGACTGCTCTGCCACTAACATTATTCTGTACTTGACCCATTTACTGGATTCAGGTCTAGTGTTTAATTCCATTAAAGTCCACCTAGCGGCACTTTCTGCATACACCACTTCCCAACTTAAAGTGTCGTGGTGGAAGATACCAGTTATCAAGGCCTTCATGGAGGGGGTAAAGAGAATACACCCCCCGATAGCTAACCCAGCTCCCGGATGGGACTTAAACGTGGTACTTTCTAGACTCATGGGCACTCCTTTCGAACCCATGCACAAGGCGACTCTTAAATACCTCACTCTTAACACTGCTTTCCTAATAGCTATCACCTCCATTAGGAGAGTAAGTGAACTACAGGCTCTTTCTGTACTAGACCCCTTCGTAACAGTTCACAAGGATAAGGTGGTTCTTCGCAAACACCCAAGGTTTGCACCAAAATTCATCTCGAAATTTCATGTAAACCAGTCTATAGAACTACCAACGTTCTTTCAAAACCCTTCCAGCTTGGGAGAAAAAAGTCTGCATACACTAGATGTACGCAGAGCTGTCATGTTCTACATGGAAAGAACCAGAACACTGAGAAAGACTAATCAGTTCTTTGTCTCGGTGGCAGCAGGAAGAGAAGGAGATGCAGTCTCTAAGTCCACTATATTTAGATGGATTGTACAATGCATCACTCTCTGTTACACTCTTGCTAAGAGAGAACTACCCTTCAAGCCAAGAGCATATTCCACTCGAGGCACTGGGGCTCCCATAGCATTCATTGCAAATGTTCCCCTTGAGTCCATCTGCAAAGCGGCTACCTGGAGTTCTGTGCACACCTTTACAAAACACTACTGTCTAGATGCACACTCTAGATCTGACTCCCAGGTGGGACAGGCAGTATTAAGACATCTTTTCTCTACTGTTCCTTCTCATAACCCACCGCCAACTCCAGGTACTGCTCGCTAGTCTATGCACAGCATGTGATTCTAAGCAGATTAACAAACATCAGAAGACAATGCATTACTTACCGTAAAAGCATTTCTGATGGTTGTATCTGCTTAGATTCACATGCGCCCGCCCTTCCTCCCCGCTCGGATGGAAGGAACATAGACATCCTTTCCTATATTTCTCTCTTTTCTGTACTCACTCACGTCTAGAAGGCTCCCTCAGGGCAGAAAAATACAAACAGAGGGACCTCGACGGGTGAGGGATTGTGGGTACAACGCACGTCACTATAGGGATAGTGTTACAGACACGCCTTGTCGACGTCCCCTTTTCGACTACGAAAAACAAAATGCAATACTCCGCAGTGACCACTGGATGTCGGACCTATGCACAGCATGTGAATCTAAGCAGATGCAACCATCAGAAATGCTTTTACGGTAAGTAATGCATTGTCATACTTCATTTTCTACATCCCACAGCCGGCTTTACTCTTGTCAACACATTGTATATGACGACTTGACACTTTGCCCCTCTTTATCGGCATCCCTCTTTCTGGTTCACTCTTGGCAATCTTGTCAAGCGTGCCTTTTTCATTCAACTCTTACATAGCAGGATTAATTTCCCTTAGCTTCACAATCATCTGTCGGTCCAAGACTTTATACTGTACAGAGGATTTTACAAGACCCCTATATGACCACTTTGACCCTTTTCCTTGCCTTTCCCAAGGTCTTCTGGTACTGGTAGTTTTAACAATTGGGTAATCGCCCAGAGTTTTCTTGAGAGAGAGCACCCACGTGGTGTCTGACTCCTCTGTTGCCGGTTTTCCCCCTTCTAGCATCAATAACTGTATGCTTTCACAGTTCAATTAGCCGCTTGCTCAACACAGTTCGGTTTCTTATCGACTCTCCCCTCGACTCACCGGCTGTGATGAACCGCTTGGCTTTCTTTCTCTTTGGAGTCAAGGTTGGTACCTCGGAGACAAGCGTCTCTCCCCTACTTGGTTATCAATGGAGGAGGGTCTTGTGTTCTGTTGGCATCTGCTGCAACACATGCTGGCTATTGTTCAGTCTTATGATTCCTTCTGCGAAGGCTTCACAGGCCTTGGTCGGAAAGGGCAAGGTTGCATCACCCCTTGTCACCCTCTCGGTATGCGCCGTCTTTCTCCTCCTCTTGAACTGTCATGCTGAGTTAGCTCTCACATCGCGCGGTTTGCCTTGCTCGTATTACGCTCTTGTGCTCCACCTTTTATCCCTGTGGGGAAGGGAAAGGGCCGTCAGGTGTGTGTGGTTCTGGTCAATTGCCTGACTTTGCCTGACCGTAGTGTTGGGACATGTCAGGTAAATGGCTCGAGTCCGTCGTCCATCGTAATATGCAAAAGTGTTTGTGCCGGAAAAGGGGGGGGGGGTAAAGTGTTTGTGAATCCTCTGTGGTAGGTTGGGGAGGTGTCCCACTTCCACTCCCTGAGGACCCCCCAGCCAGGTGATCCTGCCTCACTGTCCACCCCCAAGACCTGGATCCAATAGCGATGGCCTTGTCCTGGCCACCCGGATGACAGACCCCCGGGGACTAGTCAGGGAGACACCTTTAGGTTTCTCACAATAGAAACGGATCTACATGATCACTGCGCATCGGGAAATTGTGAATCCTGTTGTGCAGTGATCACGTTCCACCATCGCGCATCCCCCCACTTACCTTATTCAGTGGCACAGACTGCAGTGTGCCGCCGACACTCATGTACCCCTTTGCCATCAGTTTCCTCCCACTAAGCTGATGCCGCAGCGTCCCTTTTTCTTTTGTTTCCTTTTTGTCCCCCCGCAATCCCCAAAGCCCATAATGCTGAACAAGGGAAGCGGGGGACACCCCTGCAACGCGGCTCCCAATGTTCGGCATTATGGGCCTCGATCTTTTTACACAAGCCAAATGCGCAGTAATCGCTCATTCTGCTTTTTACCCATAGAAACCTCAAAGAAAGTAGCTTAGATGCACATTTTTACCTGCCATAACCTGCCACAATCTATTTGTGTCATGATTTTCTCAACGACTTATAATGAATTCATATGTGAAATATGGCAACCACTTCTTATAATTATTGCTCATTAATTTTTGTGATTCATGTTATTTATATTTTGTGTTTTTTATGACATTAAGACTTTCACCATGTTGACTATTGTTTCTTTATTTCATTTAAAGAAAATGCTACAATTGCTATGCTAGTTTACCATTCATCATTTATTATGTTTTACTTTCACTGTGTGCCTTCAGTGTGTCTTGGTAAGTAGCATTCAAAAACATTCTCTAGGAGAGACAGAGACAAAAAAACAGTTACTTGGCGCGACTGGTGGCTGCCATAACATAGTCAATGGGACGCATTTGAAAATGTCTTCCTATATCCAGGCGCACCTTCTTCACTTCACATGGTGAAGATGGCTGAAGCCATGAAGCAAGCCGTTGGACATACTGTGCCTGATTCTCAAAGATTTGCACTGCAATCAAGAAAGGGCTGCGAGCATCTCAAATGTGCACCTGATCCCTTATACCTGATTTACAAAGAATATTCCCGGAGCATCTCTGAGACACCCTTGAACAAATAGTTCTGAATCGCATGTACACCTGAGCATCTCAAAGATGCTCCAGGCTGCTACAGAGTTGCTCTTGCTGTAAACTTTCTGAATCAGGAGTATAACAAAGAAGATGCACATCAGAGATCCTCATGGGCATCTCCTGATTTGGTCTAGAGGAAATCTCTATGAATCAGGCCCTCTACCTCCAGGGTTCGTGCACATATGAAGTCCTGAGAACCTAATTCCTGAAGGGAGGCATGGCTGTTACTTATTATTTCTTGATGCTTCTGTTCCATCAATACAGCTCATAGCATTGCTTTTGGTTTATTCAATCAATACAAGTTTGCAATAAAGAAAGGCCATGCAGCCCTTACATGTTGAAGCTGCATGTCTTTTTTGTATTGCCAACTTCTATCGAATAAAGAAAAGCCATTAGCACATCCAAACACAGAAGACCCCAAAGCCTGCTGCTTTGCTTGTTCGAAAACACGTCTTTCTCATGGAGCAGTCCACGGATCACAAGACTGGCCAGTACACCAAGAATATAGGGACACAAAACAAAGACAGAGAAGTGCAGGAGGAGCGGAACAGAACTTGATGCCACAAAGGACATGACACGAAAGATTATAAGTAAAAGGGTGAAGAGAAGAGGAGCCAAGCATAGATAAACCTGTCTATACGGAGGACCAAAACTCTCCAAAACTAGTATGATAACCTACAAGAGCGCAGTTTTAAACATACATTGCTGAACAATTACATGCTGCATTGTATATCCGAGATTAAGGACAGCCCTCTTTTTTCACACATCTATAAATCATCTCCCTCACTTTTTCCTTCACTGCCAGTGCCCCAATTGTCAAGTCCGCTTCCCAGGACATTCTGTCGCCATGCCCTTAGCCTGTAGATGCCTGTGCTGAAGTTAACCCCATGAAGCATTCCTCCCCGAAACACATTGCATCACAGTAACCTATAGATTGCAAGCCTGTCTGGTAGGCAAAGCATTCAGAGACTCACAAAGCTCGTTTAGTGGCTGGTATCGCCCATCGAATGCAGCTTTTTGTTCAGTAATGTGATTGCAGGGTTGCCTCACAACATTGCCCTTGCACGCAACTGCATACTCTCCAGTTATCTGTAGATCGAACCTTTGGCAACTTTCCTACATGATCCAGGAGTCGGTCCATCGCCAAGAGTGCCTTTAAGCCCTATGACCTTGAACACACCTGCTCCCACTTAATGCTTTCTGGATCATCCAATTCTGCTTCCTTAAATCACTATCGGATGGCGTCTAGCATGGCTGCGCTGTCGTAGTTCCTGGACACTGGAACCCAAACACCTTTTATCAACTCTCTTCTGCAAGCCAGACCACCCTAATCCTGCCCTCTTCGATCTCCTTCAAAGGTACAGATGTCAGTTCATTTTCACTTTTACAACATTCCCCCGAACGATAGATATGCTACCGCCTCTACATGTCGTCCTCAGTGTTACCCATAACCTTTTCAATATTGCACAACAGGGTTTTGGAAGTGTCCATGGCAGCTTCACCCCTAAATAGAACACCCTCTCTTGAGCCCATGTTAGTCCACTACCTTGAAAAAAGGACCCCTAAAATCATGTTTTTGAAACCAGCATCATCTCACTTTTCCCCCCAAATTCATCTTACATCCCAAGATCCCTGCCATAGCTCGACAATAAATCAAAAAAACGACCCAGGGAGATTTTAGCTTCATTATAGCAACCACAACACCACCTGCATACAACAGGATAGTTTTTTCAGCTTTGCCCACAGAAGCCTCTTAAATAAACTGATCCTGAGGGATAACTGCCAACAGAGACTGCTACCAGCTTATCCCTAATGATCCTTAATAAGGGTGAAAAATGCATGCAATTGTCTGCATCACATAGATCTGTGCTATGTATAAAGTAACACTACCGTAACCACATTTTCCTGGAACAAAGGCTTGACATTTAAGCATTTCAGCAAATTTCACACCAACAATGCATTGCCCATCTAGCTCTGAACTGTAGATAAACTTCCAGTGATAGTTGTTGGGTTGGGTGGCTCTAGGCTGGGTGTGAAGCTCAAAACACTGGCCTCTCCCCCACCCCCTGGACCCCTTCTAAAACCAAACCCCAGGCACACTTTGCTATCCCTGGGTTATCCCAGTTCTCCACTTGCACACAGCACACCATTGCACACTTGTCCAGAGTCAATTATCACTCGCTAGTGACTAGTGGTTAGTTAAATGTTAAGGCTTGAGTAGCTGCATACAGTAGTACATTGGATTATTGGAAATTACATGTCCCTCCAATTTAAAAATAAAATAAAAATATATGTCTCTCAACTACCTAGCCCATGGAGAAATGATAATAGAAATGATAGAAATGTGCCTCACCAACAATGTCTTTCTATTCGATAATAATTTCTATCATCAGCTTAGAGGGACTGCTATGGGCACAAGTTGTGCCCCACCCTACGCAAACTTGACAATGGGGTGGTGGGAGAAGTTTCATGTATGGACAGAAGGCAACCACTGATACACTGACCACGTGGTTCTATGGCTTAGGTTTATTGATGACCTCTTTATCCTTTGGAAAGGTGAAGAAAAAGATTGGCTCGAGTTTGTAAGTGTGTTGAATGTAAACAATCTTAACCTACAATTTACTGAAACTCATAGTCGGCAAGAAATCATTTTCCTGGATGTCTTGATGAAGACCAACCAACAAGAAATCGTGACCGAACTATATTGAAAGTCTATGAGCTCAAATATGCCACTTTTCGCCACAAGCAACCACCCCACATCTCTAAAGTGGAGTATTCCATACGACAAATTTGTAAGAATAAGACGTAATTGCAGTACAATTGAAAGCTTTGATAAAGAATGCAATTTTACAGCGGCGAAATTCTTAAAACAAAGATATCCGAAAGCAGTCTTAGAGAGAGCATACACCAAAGCCCACAATTTAAACCAAAGGACTTTACTCTCATCTAATAAATCAACGGAAGACCAAGAACAAGATGATGCAATAAGACTTATCCTTACATTTGGAACACATGCCAAGGTCATAAGAAAGATACTACATTGGCATGTCTTACAGTCTGATGAAGTTCTAGCACCGATTCTAAAGGAAAAAGTCAATATAAATTTCTGAAAATCCACATCCATTAAAGATTCACTGGTTAGCAGTTTTTTGTTGCCCGCAAATGAAAGTCAAAACACCGCTATGTGGTTACGCAAAAATACTAATGGCTTTTTCAAATGCTCGAAATGTAAGGCATGTAAATTCGCTCAGAACAAAACAAACTATGTACATCCAATAAAAAAGCATCTTGTAGAATTGGGCAGTCATATTACATGCAATACTGAGTTTGTGGTCTACGCTCTCCTATGCTCCTGCAATCGCTGGTATATTGGCAGCACCATCGGTAAATTAAAACTCTGAATTTTACAGCATATGAGAGCGATAAAACACTGACCCTTCTTATCCAATGGCAGTCCACTTTAAAGACATACACGAGAGCAAGTTGGACAGCCTAAGATTCTTTGGATTGTATCATGTTCAAGCCAACCCTCGTGGGGGCAATAGAGAACTAGCACTACGCCAAATGGAGCCCAGATGTATTTTAGATCTCAAATCAAAAAAACCCAAAGGCCATAATCTTGACGAAGAATTATATACATACTTAGGAACCTGAGAAGTTGGTCTTTCAAGAACTATGATTGGTTTTAATTGTTCTTATTGTCTTATGGAAATAATTTGGGCTATTAGTGTACATTAATTTCAGTTTATTTCTTAACTGATAGCTTGTATATCTGTAAGAACTTCAGAAAGCTAAGGCTTGGTGGGATGATGCTTTTTTATTATATCTTAAGAATTTTAACATTTTGTGAGTAGTGTCTGGCAGTGGTGATATGAATGCTCAATTAATGGTGTTTACATGTGTTTTTATTCATTTTAAATTTCTACTCCGTGGTGGTTCCCGTACTAAGATAATGAGAATGGGCTCTAGGAATAGTTAATTCTGCTACCTACATCTAAATATAGAAGGCCTAGCTTTGATTCATGCTTACATAGATGTTAATTTTACTCATAAATTATATTTGCACTATGCACATTATTATTCTATCCTCAGTGAAATTACATTTGCACTAAGCACTTTATGAATCCATGCTAAATGAGAACTTCATGCAAATTTGCACTTTAAATGGGTACGCGAAGCTAAGCACTATGCACTTTATTGATTAGCATTCGATATATATATTGATTCATGCACTTTATGACCTGTTTACAATCTATTAGCACTATGCACTTTATTGCTAAGGTTTAGATTTTTCTTTTCGGTCCACTAAGGTTGACATACCAAATGCCTCAAAAAACCTCTGCAATTTAAAAGGTTGCATTGTTTATTTGTTATTTTTCGCCTCGGGCAACGCTTTAATAGGAGCGAAATAATCTGGCAAGGTTGCCATAATTAACAATCCACTACTGAACGCATATAAGAATGTGTCAAAAGGGCTGGGAATTACACTTATATTCCCACGGTTATGTATGTCCTGATAAAGGCGTGTTAGCAATTTTGTGTATATGAAAGCTGTCATAATAGCCATTACAAAATGGCAACCATGCTTACTAGCTCAAATAGGCTGAGTTTTGGTAGCAATGAAAACTAAAAAGGGACCACCACTGGCTGTAGAACCATAGAGTTGGTAAATGGTGGGTATATATACACAATGTCACTGAGCACTCACTTGTACGTGACCAAGCAGCGAGGAAGCTGTGAAACGTGTTGTACCGTGTTATTTTCTACTTTGGCTGATGCCGTAATAAACCTGGTTATTTTTAAAGGAAAACCCATTGCTTTTTGTGTTCAATAACGGACAAAGCTTCACTCTGGCGAGTAATTCATTGTTTGGAGTGCCATCCTCTTTGGGAAAAAGAAGAAATCATTTTTTCCCTTCTTTGTAATATATATATATATATATATATATATATATATATATATATATATATATATAGGTATTTATTTCAGGTTACTCTTTGGTAGAGAATATCTACAGTGAATGCTTTAAAATATAAATACCATGCCTGACACCAAAAGAAACTAAGGAAGTGTCTGAAACTGATTATGAAAATATAAGCCAAGGGTTTGACTTTGATGTAATGATCTAACACCTGGGTTTCTATATTCCAATTACAGATGGCACGACTGCCAATCCTAATGTGTTATGTAGAATAAACAGAGAGGAAACCCTGCCTCTGAAGAATTCCCAAGGCACAGAAGGAATAGCAAGAAGTGATTGTTTTATCACAGGTAAGGAGGGAACACGGCTACTTGAAACGTATTTATGGATTACTGCCAGCAGTATTGCAGAAATATTACTTATTGTATGTTTTCTATCCATTCCCACCCTCCTATTGTGGTGATAACAGATAGCGTACCACAGTGGTTCATAATTCTAAGGTACATCTTTTTCAATGTACAAAAATGTCAAACATGACCCTTTTAGGCATTGGATGCGAAAGAGGGTTGAAAGAGGATGAATATCAAGGACGCCCGCTTTCTCACACCCTTCTAATGTAACCATGACTACATTCTTTTCTTTACAGTAAAACAAAAACAATTCTTGAGTATTTTACAATTTTACCACCACTTACACGGTGCATATTATAACCATCTCTTGAAGGGGGTAATTTGGTTGCTCAGCATACACAAGGACTGTGTTAATAAACATTTATACAAAACAGAATGCAAAGATGTGAGTGATTAACTAAGAATGCCGCTGCAATACCTGGAAAGCCCAAAGCAATTGTGATTTATACATTTTAGACTAGGGCAGGGACTAGTTGTTCTTATTGTAAATATGTCTGTGAATGTGTGTCTACTGGCAGATTGCCATAGGAGCAGCATTTTATAGCAGTGATCTCGAGAGGATAGCAGTCAATCCAGTTAGACACCCAAAGTCTTTGCTGGCCAAACTTGATAAAGTGTAAACATTTTTTATTTTATATGTGTTGTTGTTAGGGTGACTTGATTAAAAAAATAAAAAATAAATACATACCAAACCCGGCTTGCATTAGGCATTTAGTGATTCTGTCATTCAACTCTCACAGACATATGACAGATATAAAGCTCTTCTATTATTCTTATGTTCCCAAAATGCTAATTAATATGCAAAACAACCAGAACCTCGTTTGTTTTATTTGTGCAACTCCCCATTATCATTGCAGTTTGTTCTAATCAACACACACACGCACTGTGTTAAGCAATCACTTTAATGTTAAAATAAACATGACATGCATTTTTTAAACCGTTGCAAACATGAGGGTATTTCCTTCAGCAAAGTAAAGGTTAAAAACTATTTATCATTTTCCAATATTAAACACATGCTTATGCTTAATTCAAGCACCGAGTTCCCATAAGTAGGCACTAAAATGATGTTCAGAAGCAAGCACTACTTTCCCTCCCTATCCCACAGTTTGGAGGTCTGTAGCGCCCAAAAGGTGCAAGCATAAAGAGCGCTTACAGAAGTTAATTGGCGGAGTGTAAATCTAAATGCGCAAGTGCTTCAAGAAACAATTGAAAGGATACCCAAAGCCATAGAAGGGTGCGAAAGAACAAAAACGCTGTGCCAAAGGTACACACTGTTTCACAGCTGCAAAGAAGAAAGGTCTGTGTTGTCCTGTCAAGATATCTGTTCAGCCTTCTTTATAGAAGCTGCCCAGCAAATGGCAACCCTACTCAGTTTATCATGTGTCTTGGATGACATTCAGCTGTGTGCTCAGTACTACCATGAGAACCAACTGAAAGGTATGCCACAGAATGCATAACAGTTACGTTTATGCGTAACCCTTAAATTAATTGGATTTTAAATACAAGGTTGGATTTTTTTCTGTGAAACAGTATCTCAAACGGCAGCAGAATATGTATATCTATAACCCACACATCTCAAAAGTTCCTATGTATTGTACAGTCCAACAAACTCTAAGGAGTTAAACATTTTAAATTACCATAAATGTAAGCTGGCAAGACCCATAGCCAAATCTACACCCGCAAAGGTAATATTGTGCTGAAATGCCTGACCGATTAATCAGTTTTACTCTTGGAGTTTTGGGTATTTTGGACAGTGGCACAAACGCAATGATGTAACAGTATGTACCACTTCATTAGTTATAAAAGCTGTGTTCACTGCGCAGCTATGAGGAATGTTATTGCTTCCCACCCATGAATGTTCAGGGCCACACGTATCCATTACTTCACTGTGAGTATGCACAGCCAAAGGTTCCAAGAACCTTCTCCAACTGTCTTTACTGAGGCGTTTATGCCAAGGCAGAGTTTTAAAAAATTCACTTGTGATTTTGCCATCTTTTAATGGTGCTCTAACCCAGGGATTGGGGGTGCATGGCCTCCAACAGATGGTAACTTGCCTTATTTCTGTTTTCCCCCTTCTAACACCAGAGCTGTAACCATGTTATGTTATTTGTTATGTTATTTGTACTTGTAACATGCACATTCACCAAAGGTATCTTGGCGCGAGGAATACGCCAATAATACAAAAGCAACCGAACTAGGAGTTAAAATAACCAGGCTTTAAGAAGGCGACGAAAAAGAAGATGATTAGATGTACGCTTGAGGTAGGCTGGGATAGAGGTCACCAGTTTACTAGCAGCAACTAAAAAGGCATGACCTCCAACGCTGCTTAACTGGGTTTTGGGCACCACTATTAAACAGTTATTCTCCAAGCGTAGAGACTTAGCGGGAAAATACGGGTCAAGCTTCTCTTGGAGAAAGCTAGCACCAACCCTGTTATATGCACAATGCACCAAGCAAAGTGATTTAAAAACAATCCTTTTCTCCACAGGAAGCCAATGAAGAGCTCTAAGAATGGGGCTAATGTGGGACCCATGCGGGGTAGCTGTAGCAACTCTAGTTGCTAGATCCTTATAGATAAGGCCCTTGGGCTGTGCAACATAGAGCGCATTACAATAGACAAGCCGAATTGTGACCAAAGAAGACACGACTATAGGATGAAGGTGAGCTTGGAGAAATGGGAGAATTTTTCATAACACCTTCAAGGTAAAGTGACCAGCTTTGCAGACAGCACTAACCTGAGGAAACATGGACAAAGAAGAAGAAAGGTAGGCTCCTAGATTCTTCACAACTGTCACATGGACAGGAACAGTGCCAAATGAAGAAGGCCAGAAAGAAAGAAGACCATAGAGCAGTATCAGAAGACGATGCAGCGCTTACTACAAAGACATCAGTCTTATCCCCATTTAACTTGAGCCAATTGATGCCCATTGTGAGAAACCTCACCCGCTAGTCCCCGGGAATCTGTCATCTAGGTTTCCAGGACACGGCCATTGCTATTGGTTCCAGTTCCTGGGGGTGGACCAGTGCGGGAGGATCACCTGGATGGGGGGGTATTCCAGGAGTGGGACACCGAAGGGTAAGATGCAGTATTCCCTCCCTCTTAACACCTTTTCCTCTACCTACCAGGTAGGATACCTAGGAACTCAACCCCCCAAACTCCTTTTCTGACACAAACACTTTCTAAAGGACAGTTTATCGAGAGCGACAACAGACTAACACCGGAACCATATACCTTACATGTCCCAACACAAGGGTCAGGCAGAGTCAAGTAATTACTGATAATTACACACACCTGACTTCCATCACACTCCCCCACTTGGATAAAAGGCGGAGCACGAAAGCACACTATAAGCAAGGCAAAACATATGAGGAAACAGCAATTCAGGAATGGCAATTTAAACCGAGGAGAAAGAGGGCGAGATCAAGGAGGGAAATGCCCTTGCCCTTGCCCTTTTCAACACCGAAACTCGACTTTCAAGAAACCTCAAGGAAAAGAAACTTAAGACCAGAGATTGCAGCTGACGAACGGTGTAGCGTGTGTCAATGAGAAACGGGGCCCTCCCGCATTGATAGTCAAGGCAGGGAGAATCGATTGCCACTGTGGTACTGTCCTTGACTCCGACAGCAAAGCAAGGCCAGTGAGTTCAGCACAGCTGGTGAGTTGGACAAACTGATAGCAGACCGGACTGTGTTGTGCTCAAGGTTGTAAGCGACAACATTGTATGAAGAAAGAGAACTTGTATACAATTGAACTTCGTAAAGCGGAATTGGGTACCAGACACAGAGTGGTCCGGTCGTAGCTTGCTCCCATCTTAGATTTAGGTTTAGATAGGTGTTTTTCACACCACTTATAAAGTTCAATAAACACCCTTCAACTGTGATCACTTGTGCCTGTCTTACTTTGATGCCATGCCTTCCTTACATATGGTGTCAGGCATGGGATATAATTCAACTGATAAAAATTGAAATCCATGCTGATAAGTATCGTACCACCAGAAGGGGAAAATAGAATCATTGAACTCCTTGACCCTGACCGCGTAACCACGCTAAAAGAGGTTTTGCACTCTCAACTATATATCCTGACTGGTCAACAAGATCTGTTCTTTAAAACTCAAGTATTATTAGACACCCTTCCTCTTTCCAGTTATAATATACAACAGTGGGATCAAATAATACCCATGCATACAGTTTAATAAACATCCTTGAACTATGATCACTTGTGTCTGTCTTTACTGTTGCTACCATGAGTTCCTTACATATGACATCAGGAGTGGGATGTGACTCAATTGAAACAATTTGGGGAACCCCACAATTTCAAAATCTTAGTCACAGAGCTTCTAACCCTTCTGTTGCCACAAGAGAATCGATAGGTTTCGATATTTGTAGCAGTAAGGAAGCTGTCATTCCCCCTAGAAAAAGAGGAATGATTCCTACCGATTTGGTTTTGATATCCCCTCTGGGGTGTTACATCAGGTTAGCCCCAAAATCCGGCCTAGCATTAAAGTTCGGTATAAACATTTTAGCAGGTGTCATCGACCCCGACATCCGAGGGGACGTAAAGGTTCTCTTACAGAATCATGGCGAAGTCCTATTTGAAGTACATCGTTGGGATAAAATTGCTCAATGAATTTTGGAACAGGCACTGTTCCCTCAGTTTAAAGAAAGCGAACCAGACAAAACAGAGAGAGGCGCATTGGGCTTTGGGGAAGCCGATAAACATTCTAACATAGAAGAAACTAAGCGAGAGGAGCCCACCATCTATTCCGACCCAGCCTTCGCCCAGCGAAACAATCCTGCTCTCGCTGAAGCCTTTTTACAGGCTATTCCAGAAGGAGAAGGTACAGAAAAAGGGAGCCCCTTTTTCTTCTTAAAACAGGGATTGTTGTATAGGAGGTAAATATCGACCAAAGAATAAATAAAAACACAGTTGGTGATCCCCAGGACTCACCGAAAGGTTGTACTGGAGATTGCACATTGCCATCTTACTGGGGGCCACCTAGGAAAATCCAAAACCCAAGCACACATCAGTGAGAACTTTTGCTGGCCAGGTATCCACGCCGATATAAAGACCTTTATCCAGATGTGTGAAATAGGTAAAAAAATCTAGCACACACGTCCCATTGCCTGCCCCTTTGAATCCGTTACCAATCATAAAAGTCCCTTTTTCAAGAAATGGAATGGACATTATCAGACCTCTAGAAACATCCAGATTAGGCAACAAATGTGTTTTTGTGATTGTTGATTATGCCACTAGATACCCCGAAACATTCCCAATGTGAAATAATACCACACAGCAAATCCTTAAACACCTCCTAGCGTATTTTTCCAGGGTTGGCTTTCCCAAGGAAATATTGACCGATCAGGGTTAAAATTGTATGACCAAACTCATGGCAGAGGTCAAAGAGCTACTCCATATTACCACCTTATGAACTTCTGTGTACCATCACCAAACCTATGGCTTGGTAGAAAGATTCAACAAAACCTTAAAATGAATCCTGCGAAAATTGGTAGACAAGGACGGGAAAGACTGGGACCGAATGATCTCGTGGGCACTATTTGCAGTGAGGAAAACCCCACAGGCCTCTACAGGATTCTCCCCTTTTGAACTTTATGGCAGCGCACCCAGTGATGTCCTGGACATGCTCCAGGAAACCTGGGAAGAATGAGAAGAGGCACCCATTCGCATCTCGCAAACTGCTACCGGAATGTAAGAACATATGAGACTTGTTCGAGATATAGTCAGCATTCATATGGAAAAGGCCCAGAGCCAACATAAATCCAACTACGACAAGAAAGTAAGCTTGAAAAAGTTTTCTATAGGACAAAAAGTATTGGTCTTATTACCCACCTCCGAAAACAAGCTTGTTTCTAAGTGGCATGGGCCCTATGAAATATTAGATTGAATGCAAACCTACACTTATAAATTAGCCCACCCGGACAGAAAACAAAAGGTCCACTTATATCATGTAAATCTCTTAAAGGAGTGGAAAGAGAGCCCATCAGGCACCCATGCCAAAGTACTATCTTGTTTGGTTCCAGAAGATATCGACAACTTTGAACTAATTCCTTCCGAGTTGTTTGCTCAACAACAAGAATATCTAAGAGATGTAATAACATCATTCCCCAATGTATTTTCAGACAAACCAGGAAGAATTAAAGGCACTTACCACTATATTAGAACTCCCAAGGGAAAAGTGGTACATTTAAAACCATATAGACTCCCAGAGGCTCGGAAACAGATAGTGGTCGAAGAAGTAAACAAAATGCTGCAGGCAAACATTATTAGGCCTTCTTTGAGTCCATGGTCTTCCCCTATCGTGTTGGTTAATAAACCAGACCGTTCCTGGAGGTTCTGTATCGACTTCCATCAAGTTAATGCGATTTCTGACTTCAATGCCCATCCCTTGCCACGCATCGATGACATAATTAATAAACTCGGAGCAGCCACATTTCTATCCACCCTAGACTTATCAAAAGGGTACTGGCAGGTACCAGTATATTGGCAAGATAAAGAAAAGACAGCGTTTTCAACACTCTTAGGAGTGTTTCAAATCAAAGTCCTCCCTTTTGGCTTACACAGTGCACCAGCCACTTTGCAATGCCTAATGGATAAAATCGCACATCCCTCTTCCGATTTCTGTGGAGCTTGTATTGACGATATCGTCATTTATAGTAAAACCTGGGAAGACCACATTTTCCATCTTCATACTATCATGAGAGTCCTCAGACAGGCCGGCCTAACTGCTAATCCTTTTAAATGCACATTGGCACACTCAGCCGTAAAATACCTCTGTTTTTTTGTAGGGAACAGGAAGGTACAGCCCCAACATGAGAAAGTGAGAGCCGTGCTAGATACACCTACACCTAAGACTAAAAGGGAACTTGGAGCCTTTCTAGGGTTAATAGGATAATACCATAGGTTTTTCCCAAATACTTCAGACAAAATAGTTAGGCTGACAGATAAACGCAAGAAAGCTGAACCCGAGAAACTTCATTAGTCTGAAGAGAATGATATCTGTTATAAGACCTTAAAGCAAACTCTGTGCCAGAACCCAATCCTGAAGGTAGTAAACTTCTCCAAAGACTTTATATTGCCGACAGACCCCGCCCTTACCAGGTTAAGGGCAGTCCTATCTCAAGTTTGCAATGGATTAGAACATCCCATCTTGTTTACACATCGCAAGCTCTTCCCACATGAACAAAATTACTCCTTTCTTAAATTAGAGGCCCTGGCCATCAAGTGGGCCATTTTCCACCTCAGATATTACCTCTTTGGCAGAAAGTTTACATTAGTCACTGACCATTCTGGCCTAGCTTGGAATAGCCAACGCAAAGACTCAAACCCACGTGTCATGCGATGGTTTCTAGACTTGCAGCCCTACTGCTTCACAGTGGAACAGCGGAAAGAAAAAGACCAGGGAAATAGAGATTTCTTGTCCTGTTTCCCATGTGAGAAAGATGCGGCTACATCACATGGATGAAGGGTATGTGAGAAACCTGAAGGTGTCTCACCCGCTAGTCCCCGGAGATCTGTCATCCAGGTAGCAGGACATGACCATCACTATTGGATCCGGTTCCTGGGGCTGGACCAGTGAGGGAATAACACCTGGATGGGGGACTTCGGGGAGTGGAAGTGGACACCGATGGGCAAGACGTGGTACCCCCTTCCTTGTAACAATTTTTGCCCAGCCTATCCTACCCTGTAGGATATTTAGAAGCTCTACCTCCCCCTTTTTCAACACAAACACTTTCTCACAGCGTAACAGACAATGGACTAACACCAGAGCCGTTTACCTGACATGTCCCAACACAAGGGTCAGGCAGAGTCAGGCAATTGACAATAACCACACACACCTGACGGCCATTTACCTTCCCCACAGGGATAAAAGGCGGAACACACTATGAGCAAAGCCGAAAGCACGAGGAAACAGCTACACCGAACCGGCAGTTCAAATGGAGGAGAAAGGCAGTGAGACCTGGAGGGACTACGAAGGGGGAACTGCCCTTGCCCTTTTCAACTCAGACCCGCGAAGCCCCCAAAAGAGAAATCATAAAATCGGGAGTTACAGCTGGCGTGTGGAGAAACAGATGTCAACGGTGCACAGGGGCTTCCCACATTGATAGCACAGGCGGGGATGCATGCTGGCTCTGTGGTTGGTACCGTCCTTGACTCCAGAAGCAAGACAAGCCAATGTGTGCAACACAGCCGGTGAGTTGGAGGAAGCTGATAGCAAACCAAACTGTGTTGAGCCCAAGGTTACAAGTGGCAACATTATATGAATGCAAGGAACTTTAGAAGAAAGAATTTGTGTGTGTGTGTGTTTGAACTGTTGGAAAAGCCTCAACTAGGGCCAGCTGCAGAGTGGTCGGGTGTCGATGGAGTGCACATTCGAAGGACTCTCGCCCCCTTTGTTTTGTGTTGAAACTGCAAGTACCAGAAGGCCCTAGGAAAGGGCGGCATGAGATGTCATTGTGGTCCTACATGGTCACGTCAAATCCCTTGTACAATCGAAAACGTCTGACCCTGTGCCGGGCGAAAAAACATGAACTGTGTTAGAAATTCATGAACTGTGTTATAGAAGGCTGTAGTAAACCCGACGGAGGGAGGTCCACTTGGCAAGGAGGATCCGAGCCTGGCGTAGGGAGATCCTAGGGGCAAAGAGCAAGGGACTTTTGTTTATTTGTTTGTTGTTTTGATCCAGCAGGTCTTCTAAGGCAAGGGACTTTGTATAAAAGAGACTTGGCCATTAAAGGATCTGGTATCGTGGAATGGATTTGTGAGCCTCTTGCTGGAAAGGCCCAGGAGTGTGCTGTGCTCAGGAGTCCCATCTTGTCCCGTGCTAAAAATGTGGGGAAGGGAGACCCCGCCAACCATCCTGACTTATCATTTTGTGAACGCGTCTTTCTTTTCTGGTGAATATTATCCCACACTCTTTTTGTAACTTAGTGGTAAGGACTGGCAATATTCTTTTTAGTATAGGCCCTTTTTATTTGACAAGACGCTACTAGGACTGCCTTATTATTATTGGATGGTCGTAGCTTGCTCCCATCTTGGCTGTACGTTTAGAGTAAACATTTTTCTAAACCATGCATACAGTTTAATAAATACCCTTGAACTCTGATCACTTGTATCTGTCTTTACTGTTGCCACCATGTGTTCCTTACATATGGGATATGCATCAAAGGCTGAGATAGCGTTAACCTGCCTAAAATCTATGCACAATCTCCAAAATCAGGCCCGGAGGCATCAGGGCGCAATTTAGACATGGTTACATAAGCATACAATTAAATAAATTCAAAGCATTACACAGTACATAATATACAAGGCATACAGCAATATACATATTTACAAGAGGTAGATTCGAGCAGGAGTTTCCCAGGGCTGGTCAGACGACATGGCTGGTTGGAGAGCCAGGATTTGGTTTTAACTTTGAAGGCACTAAAGCATTCTTCGTATCGGGTGGTGAGAGGGAGGGCATTCCAAAGCTTAGAGGCTAGGACGGGGAAGCTAGATCCACCCGCCTTTTGTAGTTTGAACCTTGGGATGGTTAAGCAGTGGGTCTGAGCCGTTCTTTGCGGACGGGTGGGCGCGTGTCGGGATAGCCGGCTACAGAGGTATGGTGGGGCTTGGTTAGCTAGCCATTTGTGGGTGAGGCCTAAGGCTTTCAGTGAAATTCTCTGTTTGACCGGTAGCCAGTGTAAGTTAGATCTAGATTCCGAGATGTGGTGGTTACGTGGGATGTTTAGGGCTGCTCTGATAGCGTTATTCTGGGTGATTTGCAGTTTGTTCAGATTCTCTTGGCTCGTTCCAAGGTAGAGGGCGCTCGCATAGTCAATTTTGGCCATGATAAGAGTTCTAGCCAGAGTGACCGCGTTGGGGGTGGTCAGGAATGGCCTGCAAGCTGCAATGAGTTTGCAGGTGTATGCTGAAGAGGATCCGACTGCATTTGTTTGTCTGGATAGGGATAGTGTGGCGTCAAGATAGACACCTAAGGTTTTGGTATCTTTCGAGACTTGGATGGTGTTGCCATCGATGACAAATGATTGGTAGGATGGTTCAAGTTTACTAAGGCGTTGCACCAAGGCGAACAGTGGCTGTAGAAGGGTCGGAATCTGGTGAAGGTTCAGAGTCTGGCAGAGGGGGGAGTAAAGTTTAGGAGGAGGGTGCATGCACTTAGCTTGGTCTAGGGTAGCAGAAAACCTAAATGCTCCAATGCACACATTTGATCATTCCAGCTAATTGATCTATATACTGACATGTTATTGGTATCTGTCACAAAAGGTGACTCTAAATGGAGGTTGGGGTGGCAAGACAATGGTGACCTTTCTCACTCTTGCTTGTTGCTCCATCTGTACAATCAATCAAAAAAATAATGATGAACAATACACAGTCTACAAATTGCTCCTGTTTGCCGATAATGTTCAGCCTCTAGCAAGAGATTTGAGTATTTCCAATTGATAGTGATGAACACCCTAGAGAACTATTCTACTTTCTCAAGGACTTACAGTGAATCTGAAATTCTTCTTTGAACCTTAACAATGGCATACTTGCGACAATGTAATAAAATATTCTAAACTCAAGGAGGCACCCAAATGCATAAAATACCTGGGCATGAATATACCTAATACCAAAGCATCCCTAAATACAGCCTACAAGCAGATATAGTTAATTCAACTTTCTTTCCTTAGGCCTGTTACATCTTTCATGTGTATGCCTGTTCAGTGCGTAATCACTAAATCATATGGGTGCAATCAGTGTCTATACGTCTTGGAGTTTAAGTCATTCTCTGCTGGTTTAGTGGAGACTTGCAGGAATATCACTTTAATCAGACTAGTCTTTGTGTAAAGAAAGACAAGTTCTCAGAGGATTTATGCAAGTGGAACATAGGCGTCAAGTTAGCAACGATCACTGCTACTTACCTTTGGTAGCAGGGCTCTGCTCAACCTGGGAGCCCTTTGTGTATACAATGGATTTCTGAACGTATCCCTAATCTTTGTGTGTCTGGCAGCAGAAGCAGGATGTCCCACTGTATATCAGGAGCTGTATATTGTAGCTTTCCATGATCCTGCAGCAAGAAAACGAGGGTGGTGACTCTAAATAATGTGCACATATAGCTGCCAAGTTACCCTGGGGTGTTATGTGTGACACCTTGAGATAGCCCTCAGTGTTCCCACTTCAGCCGGGGCTTGAAGGCCCATACTTACAATGGGAAAAATAAACTACATGTCCCAAATTGCAATGGGGAAAACCAGTACTGGCATGGGTTGTCACTCATGAAACAGGGCATTTTAGCAGCTATGTGCTCAGAGACTGCCACTCAGCACACATCTGCTCAAGCATTCTGGAGAGGGTGGGCCTCTTTCTTTTAAGCTAGCCCCGCTTCAGATGTGCAATGGCCACCAAGCCTACATATTAATGTAGTCCTGACTATTGCTGCAACACAGTACAGTGCTTAATTACAGCACATAAACCAAGCTCCAGAGTAAATTGACCTCCACCACATAACCCAGACTTTGAGGATATGATTGCTGTGGCCAGTTTAGAAACAGTCTTAGTTCAGGCCCTAAGGGGTTCTGGTCAGTGCCCTGGGTTTTCGTTCTCCTGAGCTTTTAATTCAGAGGGTTCATGGACCAGGCTTTCTGGTTTGGGGATCCACCATATTGTGTCAGAGCACATTTTTTATTGCACAACTACTAGGGTATAGGGTAAAA
Organism: Ambystoma mexicanum; assembly: GCF_040938575.1. Taxonomy (NCBI): domain Eukaryota; kingdom Metazoa; phylum Chordata; class Amphibia; order Caudata; family Ambystomatidae; genus Ambystoma; species Ambystoma mexicanum. The sequence continues at coordinate 1,454,435,746 of NC_090935.1, forward strand.
ATGAAATCTCAGTTATGTTGCCAGACATGTTAATTTCAGGTCAGAGAATGTCTGTAACCGGGACTTATGCCAGGGGAATGACATAAGTCAAAGAGAGAAAAGAGTTAAGAAAATATACAAGCAAAACCTTTGTTTTACATTGAGAAGAAAATCAGGAAAATCAAGTTAATTTAAGGTATAGTTCCATTTAACAATGTTGTAAAATATGTCATAACCTACCAAGATTCTTATTTTGATGTTTAAATGTGATGATTATTTCCATGTGTTTGAAATATGGAATTGTTTTTAAAACGGATTTGATCTTTCAAAACTAACATTTCTTTGAGGAAAGAAGAGGAATCGTGTGCAAGTTGGACTGACCACCATGACTTAGAAGAAGGAGTAAGCAACAACCACCCCGCATCAGGTACAGCTCTCCTGCTGACAAGTTGTTACAATGCTGGTACTGATCTGGACATTACTTTTTCTTACTATACCAAAACCATCATTTTAATTGGATGTATTTTTTGGTTCATTTATTGTATGACATCTAAAAGATATTGTAACTTAAATGTTGATCAACCAGTTCCTGAAATTGCCAATTAAGGCACTTGTGGTGATAAGGTCTTTCTTTTCTTATTTCCAAGACCTGCCAGGCCTCTATTTACATTGCATACTAGCACTCCTCTCCGAGATTAGTGTTAAACACACTCGGCCTGTGCAGGACTAGTGATACCAGCATGCAAGGATGTTTCCCATTGAGGGACGCAAAGTGGCAATCATCAACTTTATGAGGGTTATCGTATATTTCCAGCACTTACAGCAGTGACTCTCTCAATGCTGAAAGCAAGCGTCCCCAAACAGCACGATCCTCCCCGCAATGAGAGACAATGAAGGACTCTCCCAAAATGGGAATAAGGCCAAGACAGAGTGCGGGTGAGCGTAAATGGGAGTTTATCAATCAGAATTGGGCATGCAAAGAACTCTGCAAACTCCGAGAGCGCTCTGTCTGACAATAGCAAAGACAGGCGTATATATTTACAAAAAACGTCATCAAAACCTACATACTATAGGGGGCACAAGTTCATTGGGATTGGGTGGCGACGACTAACTATAGGTGCTGCTGCGGTGTGGTTGGTCTTGGCTGGAGGACGTCACTGGTCACCCTCGTGGGTTGGGCTGGGCCTGGCAGGTCGGCTTGAGTTCATCCGGGCGGTGTTGGTGTGCCGAGGCGGCCTGTGGCAGAGATGAATGCCTTTTCTGACTTACTTGCCCTCTGCCATGCACACTGCAGTCATTCAGTCATTTACAGTTCTATTCTCTTTAGTAAATCTTTCAATAGGTTAATGCAACACAGGAGGAATGCACCTTGTGAGGGGTCTGGAGATAATATATCGTGGCCTGGTTACTCGTGATCTGTTGACCGGGACCGTAGGTCGAGGGGCTAAGCTTCGGGGACTGGGGCGGGTGGTACAGGTCTTTCTGTCTTGTTAGAAGTGGTTATGGATGTTTCGCTGTGTGTTGTCAAAGTGTTGGGTGTCCTGATTGCACAGGGCCATAAGTCTGAGACAGTCCGGTGGGTTGTGGGGTTTACGAGGGGGCGCTTGAGTTTAAACTAAGGTTTACTGTTGTGCTGTAAATAATGCAGGTGGCTGGCCGCGGCCTCGGGTGCTGTAGTGGGGCTACAAGTCTTTGAAGCGGCTCCAGTCGGGTCGGGGGAGGCGTGATAACGCAGAGCGGGGCTCTGTTCTCATGTCTTGGCAGCCTTCTGAGGGAGGGAGGGGGATACATCGAGACCTTGTACGCTTTCACAAAGGTATCTCCCTCGTGTGTTGCCGAATATAGGTAAAGACATCGCAAACATTTGAATACTTTCTATAATACTTATTTAAAATCACTTCAAAACATGCATTTAACCTTTGCTGGGTGCGTTTCGATTATACCCAGTCCGAGCACCATATTTGTACATTATATTCTAGCAGCTACAGTGTTTTAGTTACATGCATATACATTCGCAGTAAATGAGGTAGTGGTTAGATCAGTGGAGTACATAGAAAACGACCCGCCACTGTACGTGACGGTGGTGGCATATGAGGGGCTCAGACATTCACACATGATAAGTGCACTCTCGCGCATTCTTTACATAAGTTCATAGTATAGTTGCATCCGCTTTCTCGTGTACTCTAGCAGCATTAGCTTTAGTTATGGCGCGAAACCACGTGAGGTAGGCTGCCCAGTGATACACGCAACGAACAGATCCCTGGAGCGTTCCTTTATCATTAGCATCCACCTGCAATGGTGCGAGCTCGCCATAGCTTATATCATGGGAGCATACTCTCTCATTTTAATACCTTCTACAGGCGTTTGTATTTTATGGAAGAAAGAAATAATGCAAGAGGTCTTGACATTAATACATAAAGACTGTCTGCCATCTGATGACCATATTACTGTTCTTTTCATTTCCCAGGCCTGCTGGCCGGGTCATGCTAGGAGCGATGATACACTGCGGGAGGTGAACTGATACAATGTTAGTGTATTACGCTAGCTCATGTCCGTCTTGTTCGTGGGAACGTGCTCGCAGCGGATCTGCCAGGGTGCTGCGGCAACAGGGATGTTCTCCAAGGGTGGGGGCCGCGCTACAGTGCGCTGAGCTCACACCATCTTTACCGGGCAAAGAATGGTTTTTGGGCCTAGCTAAATTTGTGTTGTAATCAATACATGTGGGCATTCGATACGTGTGGGCAATGTCTCCAGTGGGTGAGCCCTCCACCACCTGGGCCCGGGTGGCATGAGGGAACGCCCAATGGGCCATAGCCCTCACCTGGGGAAGAAACGCAGGCGAGAGGGGTCTCCTGGACCAGCCCTCCCCCACATTTCCCCCCTTTCGTTACTTAAGTAACGAATTCTTTAACTCCTCTATCCTCCTACACTCTGCTTCGTCCATCACCGCCTCATCCCATGCAGGAGTTCCTTTGATAGGCATCCATGCTCTGCACACCCCCCTTAAACTCTCACCTCTCCTGGCGTATTCATCTGGAGTACACGTAAGATATATGCACCCACCATCTCCTTCCAAATCTACCCACACTTCCTCGTACCATTCTAGTATGCGGGGCTCTTTGATGGTGGTGTGCCAAAGCTTATCTACAATATCCTTGTCGTGGTACATGGGCACCAGTTGGTACCTGGGTGTGTTGTCTACCCCTGTTTGTACTTGTGCTTCTTGCATCGTTTTTATTGTACCGTGTGAGTTGCCCATTGTCACCATCATCATTGCACCATTTGGTACTGCGTTAGCAAAGACTCGAAGACCCACCTGGCATAGGCAGAAAATCAAAAGGAGGAACACCACAGCTGGCATCAAAAATTTCATCGTTGTTCCAAGCCATGAGGGGACCCAGGAGAAGAGGTTATCGAACCATGTACTATCTTCTGCTCCGCCTTCCATCTTCATTTTTTCTCCTAGGTTGTGGACTGCTTCGATCACATGGGACAGGGAGCCGTTCTCTGCGTCTTCAGAAGGTACGAAAGTGCAGCAGGCACTTCCTATTTTTCGGCAAACACCGCCGTCCATCGCCGTCAACAGGTCCAGGACATACCTGTTTTGCATGGTCATCAGTCGCAAGGCTCTTAGTTCGACCTTTATTATGTTAAAACCTTCTTCAGTGTCGTTCGCCAGCTGAATTAATTCCCAGCGGGTTATCTGGAGCCATTTTGCGTTAGCCCTTGCTTGGACACTGGATACGAGCGAGGCAAAAAATGTTTCTGCTGAGCTGAATAATCGATATTTGTCTGGGATCTGGGCCAATAGTTCTGATGATGTCTTTGATATATAGTTTGATGCTCGTCTGTTGCGGGTCAGCACCTCTTCCTTGCTTCCAGAAGACAGGACATACATTTGTGGTTCTGCAGTTGGTTGGGCCACACTCTGTTGTGTGCCTTCCTGTGTCCTTTTGCTTCCATCGATGTGGCTTTCTGGTATCACCATCAGAGCTGAGTGCAGAGTGGCCATTGAGCAGCTGCCACTCCACGACGGGGGGAGGTGTAGGTATGCCTGGTTTCCACATACCCAATACGTGTCCATAAGGGCCGCAGTCCCTTTTCTTAGGTCTGGGATAGTGAGGGTTTTGTTGCACTTCTTGTTCGTCCCCATGGACGTTCTCCCCTCTCCTTTGAAACATAGTTCATAGTCTATTTCATTCTGCAACTTGAAAGGCTTTTCGATGGGCGTAACCCAGGTTAGTTTTGAAATGTGTTCTCTCCATACGGGTGTGCATGTTTCTTCTATCCATTGCAATTTCTCCGGTGCCACACCCCTCAGTGCTTCAGCTTTACACATTACTTCTTCATTCTTCCACTTGTTATCAGAAAAAAGTGTCCCTTCGATTGCAAAAAATGGTTCTTTCAGACATACAACCCCTGACGGTTTTGGGTAGCACGTTTTCTCGTTCTGCAGCATTTGAAAAGTCACTTCATGTGCCTGGAAGGTGTTCTTAATTCTGCATAATGTGAGATGAAGGAGACATTGGGCATCTATAATCGGCAACTCTTTGGGTAACAGTACTTTGGGTGTACCTGATGCGTGAGGGATGAGGGAGCAAACATAACAGCTCTCGTTTGTTGTTTGTTTAGCTGTGGCACTCATGTCTGCATACCACTTATTTGTTTGGTGGGGGTGTCGTGGGTCTTCCATCTTATCTAGACCTAGCCCATAGTACTCATCATACTTCCTCCTTCCTGCTTCCCTCTTCCGTCTATTGTTCTTATTCCTCATATTCTTCCCGATTCCCTGGGCAAGAGACAAACTAGACCCCCCTTTCTCATTCCCGCCCCCCTTCACCCAGTCATCATATAATATTTCATGTGTTTCTCTCATTCTTTGATTCTCTATGGCCGTGGGGGCAGGTTGGCTGGTGGGGGTATTATACAACCAGGATATGGCAGAGGGATTTCGGTCGTTTAAGCTGTGAGCATTGTAATTAGACATCTCAGGTGGGGACAGTGTGTTGTTTTGTCTTTCACCCTTTGGCCCTCCATCGTGTGAGATGCCAACATTGGATGACGTAGTATAGTAGCCCCACACAAGTTTAGTTCCATCCCATATCAAAAAATCACCTTCCCTTGTAGTTGCATTGACACTTGCAGTTGTATTGGTCCCAGTAGTTGTGTTGCTCCCTCCCCCCTCGTTCATCTCGATAGAGATGAACGCTATGAACCAGTATGTAACCAGACCAAATAATAATGTAAAAAACAATATAATGCACGCAGATAGTCCACATTCATACGAATATATACATTTCACAGTTAACCATTCTCTAATTCTAGTAAATCTATCCGTTGCAGGCCGCCCGTTAGATGCCATGGAAGATCCTGTTTTAAGATATAAAAGTGCATTGAGTGCATACATGTAAACATTTTGTTGGCACCATCAGTGCCAATATACATGTGACGGGTAATGGAAGCGGGTGGGGATACGGGGAGGGGTATTCACAGACAAGGGTGTATACAAGCTCATAGTTTGGCATTCCATTTAATATATGTATATATATATTCACACTCAACAAGATGAAAGTTAAAACAAAATTTTCCTTTTTTTTTTTTTTTTTTTTGCATCTTTATCAGTTGTGCATTTCTTCAAATTCAGTACCAGCACATACACGCAAGTTCATATTCAGTCATTCTGCTCAGTTGCAGCGTTTGCTGTTGTCTGTGCCTCCCCATCTACCTCCTCTTGTACGTTGCTATATGCCTTCCGTACATCGGTCAAGTGCACCCAGTACCTCAACCCTTTGACCTTTACCGCCGTAGGCGTGCAAAATATTACTTCATATGGGCCATGGAATCGTGGTGCATTCCACCGACGCACAAAACTTCTGACATATATCCAGTCGCCTGGCATTAGCTGTAGTTGTTGCCCTGGCTCCGTGACAGCGCCTGTTACATTTCCCTCTTCTCTAGTGAAGGGTGGGGACAATTGCTTTGCTATCACGCGCGCTGCCCTTGTCAGTTTCTTTAAATAGTCTGTGAACTCATCTCCCAATATCGCGGCGCTTCTGTGAGCGTCTGAGTGTTCGCGCAGTGGTGAATGTGCTGTGTTCATCCGTCTCCCAGTCACGATCTCGTGCGGGGACAAATGGTGGTCTTTGCTTGGCTGGTTTCGTAACTCAAATAGCGCAAGCGGTAGGCAGTAAATCCAATTCTTTTTTAATGAGAAGCATAGTTTTGATAACCTGCCCTTCAACAGTCCGTTCATTTTTTCCACTACGCCATTACTTTGAGGATGATAAATTGAGCATAATTTATGTTTTATTCCCAACAATGTAGTCACTTCCTTAAAAAGCTCATTCACAAAATGAGTGCCATTGTCTGAGCGGATCATGTCACAAATTCCCCAGCGCGGGAATACTTCCCTTACTAGGAACTTGGCGGCGCTCTTGGCATCGGGGCGCGCGCAGGGTCCTGCTTCCACCCACCTTGAAAATGGGCACACGACCACAATCATGTACCGTGCACCATTACACCTTTCCCCCATATCTGCGTAATCTATGTGTAGTTCCTTGAATGGGCCAATGGGTTTAGGGATTGTTCCCCGGAGAGTGCGTAATGTCATCCCTGAATTGTATATTTGGCATGTTGTACATTCCATTGCCAATCGAGACACATGCTCCTGGAGACAGGGCACGAACCATTCTTCCTGTATTTCTGCTGCGATGTGTTGTTTGGTGTTATGTGCAGGGAAGTGTAGCTGTTGAAATGCAATCTCTAGTAGCTGAATTGGCATTACCACCTTCCCCGAGTTATTTTGCCTCCACAGCAGGTCTGTTCCTGACTTGCTGCACCCTCGCTTTGTCCACAATAGTTTTTCCTCTGCACTGGCTCCTTCCTGCAATTCTATTATTTGTGGTATGGGCATGACATTATATCCCTCTGGGGGCTCTTCGTTTGTTTTGTCCTTAAGCATGTATTCACCTGTGTCATTTTTCTGAAAATAGGAAGCCTCCTTGGCGGCAGCGTCCGCTGCCGCGTTCCCTAAAGACACAACATCTGTGTTGGACGTATGTGCTTGGCACTTTACTATTGCTACTGCAGTGGGGTTTTGCAGGGCCTCAATTAACTCTTTTAACAATTCTGCATGCTGTACAGGTGTTCCATCTGCCCTCCTAGAGCCCCTCCGCCCCCATCTTGCTAGGCCTCCATGTACTGTCGTTGTCATGTAAGCTGAGTCTGTGTATATCGTCACTGCACAACCCTTTGCTGCATGTAGTGCTTCTATGAGTGCAATCAGTTCTGCTGCCTGCGCGGAGTAATGTGATGGGAGAAGATATTGTACCAGTGTTTCATACTCACCGTCTTCTAACCTCACCACTGCCATGCCAACGTGTTTTTCTCCCATGTCCGCGTCAATTGATGCGGACCCATCCACAAAGTACACTTCCCCTTCGCTTAGAGCGTTCTCACACACCACTGTCTCCTCCCCGCTTCCTCCTGTGTAGGTTGCGCAGTCGTGGTTCTGCATGTCTTCGAGCGTGCACGCTTCTGTAATGAATCTGGCGGGGTTCACTGTCTTGCATCTCACTATATGGATGTTGGCACTGGACAGTATAATCTCGTAGGCGGTCGCCCGCTGTGTGGTCAGTGTGCTTTTTGATCTCTCGAGTATTGCAAATAATGAATGTTCCACAAACAATGTCACAGGGCAGCCCATTACTATTGTGGCACTTTTCTCAATCGCGAACGCGGCTGCAGCGAGTGATTGCTCGCACGCGAAATGGCCCTGCATCACGGCATCTAAAGTGCCACTATAGTAAGCCAGTGGCTTGTGTCCTAAGGATGTTTTTTGTGTCAGGACTGCTGTCATCAGTGTTTCCTTGCAGTGGGAGAATAGGTAAAACTCGCGTCCATAATCAGGGTTTGCGAGTACTGGGGCGCTTGAAATCAACTCTTTTAGTGTTTGGAAGGAGGAACTCATCTCTTCCGTCCATTCCACCTTCCTGTTCTCCTGTTGGGCCACCTTTAATGCTTGTAATAAGGGCCTGGTGTATGCCGCATAATCTAATATCCATGCTCGGCAGTAATTGCACATTCCCAAAAATTTCTGCATATCTTTTACTGTTGTGGGTTCTTGTACTGATCTTATGGCTTCTACCCTGTCTGGTATTATTCTTTTTCCATCTCTCGAAATCAGCTGTCCTAGGTACAGGACCTCCGTCAGACAGTATTGTAGCTTTCCCTTGTCCACTTTGTACCCCTTGTTGGCCAGCAAAGTCAATAATGTTATGGAATCTGTTCTGCATGCCTCTTCGTTTCGTGCGCAAACTAGTAAATCGTCTACGTACTGAATAATGGTGCTCTCAACTGATAGGTTTCCTAGGTCTTCATGTAATACGCGATTGAAGATGCTCGGGCTCTCGCAGTAACCCTGTGGTAATCTGCAATGCTCATACCTTTTACCCCCCAGTGTGAAGGCGGTAAGGTATCTACTCTCTTCAGCCAGGGGTATAGAGAAAAATGCGTTTTTCAAATCCACTACTGTGAAATGTGATGCCTCTTTCGGGATGCTGCATAGTATTGATGCGGGGTTCGGGACTAGAGGGAACTCCTTCTGAATTACATCATTGAGGGGGCGTAAGTCCTGTATCATCCTCCAAGACCCCCCTTTTGCTTTTTTGATCGGATAAATACAAGTGTTACATGGGGAGTTTGAAGGCACTATTATCCCTTGTGCTAGTAGGGCATTTATTGTCTCTTTTATCCCTTCTTCAGCTTCACGAGACAGAGGATACTGTTTAACTCGTGGTAAAATTGCTCCTTGTTTTAGCTTTATTACCACAGGCTGTACTCCATGCAACAGTCCCACATCATGGGGGCCTGTTGTCCATAAGTTGTTTGGTACGAGCCTCATGTCGTCATCAAAAAACGACGGTGGTGCTCCTACCACTGTCATCAATTGGACGGGAGTCTCCCTTGCTTGTATTAAAATATCACAGGGCATCGCTATTTCCATCACTATTTCACCATCCCCTTCTGAGTCTGAAAAGAGATCCTCATCTGTTACCTCTCGCAGGGCGATGTTGGTGTTTGTGCATAGCACTGTGCGCCACTCACACCCTTCCTCGTCCACTCCGATCACAGCTATTCTTTTTGCTGACACTTGCACAGTGTGCAAATCTAACGATACCACTGATCCTGGTGCTGTGTTGGGGCATACTATGGGGCGGAAGAGGAACTCCGCCGGGATCCTCCAGTCCATGCTTCTCAGCTCGGGAATTATGAGGGCCAGAGTCTTCAGCCCTTTGATAAATATTTCCTCATTTTGTGGCAGTCCTCGTATTTCCTGCGTGGTTGTGTAGGCTTGCACTACCAACATTGCACGCAAGGGGCATATCCCTCTCTCGGTAAATGATATGGTCATGTTGAGTTTACTCAGGAGATCCCTCCCTAGCAAGTTAATTGGGGAATGTTCGTAATACAATAAGGGTGCCTTCACAGTCTTACCTCCCACTGTTACATCCAAAGCTTCTGTGTAAGGAACTTCAACTACAGCCCCAGAGAACCCCTGCGTCTCTAACTTCCTGTTAGATAACGGGAATCGGCCCTCTCTGATACATGATTTCTCCGCTTCCGAATCAACCATGAATATAAACTGCTTGTCTCCTATCTGCGCCCCTACCAATGGTTCCTCTGCTGCATTGTAGGTGGTGGATAGAACTGGACACGCAAGTGTTCTCTGTGGGCTGTCCTATGCGGGGTATCTCGTCGCCCCTCCCTCATTAAAGACATTTCCGGAAACTACCGACATGCCGCTGTAAGGCGCTGGCGCGGGGGCCCCGTTTGCTGTTGTCGCGAAAGGGTTACCTGGCGTGTATTGCATGCTGTCATTGTTTTGGGGGTGGTTCTGTGTCCTATACTGGTGTCCTTGTTGCTGGCCCGTGGTACCCTGGCCGGGGTTTCTTAGTTGCTGCTGTCCCATTGGGAGACCGTATGGGCTTCCCGGGTGTGGATGACCATAAGTCTCCCCCTCCTGGAACCCATTGTTTTGTCTACTTCTGCACTCCCTGGAGTAATGTCCCCATCGTCCACAGTTCCAGCAACTCCCTTGGGGGCCCCTGGGACCCTGCCATCCATTTCCTCCCATTCCCCCATACCCCTGTCCGCCTCCTCTCCGCCTCCTCTCCGGCCCCTGTACCCACCTCGTCCCCCTCGAGGGGTCCACTCTTGCCACTGCGGGCTTCCACCTTGCTCTTGCTCAGTCCACTGCCGCTGTGCTGGTCCTGCCCAATTAGTTGCCACCCTTCCTTGGAGTGCTATCAGCCCCTCCTCCTCCTCCTCATCTCCCTCTCTACTGTGTGGGAGCGCGGCTACTGCTGCTGCAACCTTCATTAACTTTGACTGTACTAACTTCGCCTCGTCTGCCAATCTTTTCTGCGCCACCTCCTTCTCCCTCTCCTTGATTCTTTTACAATGGTGTACTATTATGCTCTGAATTTCTGGCCATCCCTTTGCTTCAATACCTGCTATCTTGTCAAGCGCCTTCTGCACTTCCTTTGGGAGCCCTCTCTTTATAATAAAATAAAATAAAGATGTCGATTGATACCCGTTTCTGCTCTCCACATCTCTTGGACCCGAAAAATATAATCCATAGCCTCTTCCCCGTCATTCATTGTACACTGCATCACTGACTGCAAGTCCGGTGTGTCTGGGAATGTTTCGCGTAAGGCATCCCACACCCTGGCACGCACCGTGTTAAAGGATGCCCCATCATGGCGGTCACAGTCTAACGTTACTCCCGGGAAACCGGCCTTAACCCATACCCTTTCAGTCTGGTCACCTACTGCTGATACGAGTAGACTTTTTACATCTCCTATGGCTAGGGGTACCCCGGCAGTATGTTTCTCAAAGGCATATATCCACTTACTTGCCCCTCCTGACAACGGGGGCAATAGCTTTAATAAATTGGCTTTATCCATCTGTGCCCATGGGATATAGTTAGGCCTCCCTCCTCCCCTGTGTATCAACGGGAGCTGTAGCCTTCCTTTTGTCGTTCCGTCCGGACCCGTTTGAGCTGTTGATGTCCCTAGTGATGCCATTTTTCCCACTCTGTTCCTTAGTCGCCCCGTCCACTCATCATCCAAGGTTCTCAGTGAACACGTACCTTCCTCCCCTTCGCTTCCCCCTCCTATCGCCATACTCAACCTGTCGCTTTCTTCTACCTCGTCCCTTATATCACACAGCAACTCCTCTCTAATTCCCCCCCGCCTTTCTTCGCTTGCAACATCTCCCTCTCCGGGCCCTACTTCTATTATTCGCATTGGTTCTTCCTCAATTCTGAACAAAATCTCGCCCTTTTTCCACCCATCTTCGGGCTTTCTATTTTCACCTAGCGCTCTGGACGTACGCCCTGATCTAGTTGCATCTAGTGCTGTTCGTTCGCATATGTCTTTTATCCTCGAGAGCTCATCCTTTGCTATCGTCAGTCTTGATTCTAAATCATCTGTGAGCTTCTCTATATCTACCCTTTGTGCGCCTGCCTGGGCTCGCTCCCTCGTGCTTTCGTATGGCGGAGGTACCGTGGGCCGGAGGGGTGTAGTATCTCTCGGGGGAGGTATGTAAGTGGGATCACTGTACCCCTCTGCGGGCACAGGCTTCTTTATTATCGGGTACAAACTTATTACCTCTACTGGTGGCGCTACACTTGAGCCTTCTTTGACATCTCTTTGTATTAGCAGTGGATTGTCTGTGGTGGACGGGAGATCAGGATTTAGTGCTGGTGTCTTAGGCGGTGGTATCTCTTCAAATAACCTCCAAAGATCTAATATTTCCCTCCTATTTTGCAGCTGCTTTCCTTTGTATTTTAGATAAATGCATGTGGCCACTGTATCCAGGACACTTTTATCAAACGACCCTCCCTCGGGCCAAATCTGAGTTAACCCCTCCCCCTTTAGCTCGGTCACCCATTGGTCGTGATATTTTTTAATCCGCTCCACGTATCCCGGGAGATTCTTACAAATATGTGATAAGGGTGTTTCAGCCCCCATCTCTGTGCCCTCCTAGTGCTGATGTGCCTAGTGTGTTTGCAACTACAATGTAAATGTCGTATCAATATTATTCTTTATATTTTACTTCACATTCAATGTTGGGTCCCTTTGGGCTCTCCCCCTCCCTGACTGCACAATACAAAACTGGCCGTACACAATGTCTATTATGTTCTTTTTGAGGGGCACATACAAGAGCAACCCATCCTTTGGTTTGACAATGTCAGACTGGAAATCAAAAGGGTACTCACTCACTCCACTATATTGGCGTTATCTGAAGAGAGAAAAAACTTTTATCCGACCACACTTATTATGACCATTTAACTATTATGCACTTATAATCGTTCACACATTCACAACGTCAAAATCTCTTCTAGCACATACGAGGTGCACACACCTCTTGGCACCATTCACCATTCAAGCTGCCCTCCCTTTCCTCCCTAGCCGGCTGTCCCTAATCGCCTCATTTGAATATCTAGATGCGCATATATATATATAGATATTAACCTGTTTTCCCCTCCTTCTAATAGGACTTTGTTTCTCTTACTGTCTCCCCAAGTCTGTGCTAATCACAGTTCTTTATTCTCCCCCCTACCCTTAAGAAAAGGAAAAAAGTAATAGCGGTCACTAATGTACTCTCAGTGTCCCCTTTTGCTGAACACTTTTATTTTATACTCCACGTCTTCATATATTCCCAGTACTAGTCAAGATAGCACTATGCGGCGCCGCCTTCCACCCCCTTTCGGAGCTAGGTTCCCGTCACTTTTATCTCTTATTCACCTCTTAATCCTAATGGCCATATGCAAAGAAAAAGCAAGGAAAATTTAAGATGATCTTTAGTAGATCTGCGTACCCCCTCTTCGTTTCCTGTCCTACACTTCACTCCCCGCCCCCCTTAAGATCGCTCGCACTCAGTACTCACGTGCCCGTCTTGAACCGATACTCTCCGAAACTGGGTCCGTCCAGGCAGTGTCGCCGTCAGCTGAACAGTCAGCCCCGGCTCCGGCGAGCGGTACTCAAAGGGGATTTTTCAACCGGGATCCCGTACCCCCTCTCTATTGAGTGTACCGGTCGCCGTTGGCGGGCAGCCTCCCGGAGCCGGCTCACCGTGCGTATCCCTTTTCGACCGGAGATTCTCGTGCCAAACGGGGACGGTTATAAGGAGTTTAGGAAGAAATAAAAATCACGCTATCGGGGTCACCACTGAAAGCAAGCGTCCCCAAACAGCACGATCCTCCCCGCAATGAGAGACTATGAAGGACTCTCCCAAAATGGGAATAAGGCCAAGACAGAGTGCGGGTGAGCGTAAATGGGAGTTTATCAATCAGAATTGGGCATGCAAAGAACTCTGCAAACTCCGAGAGCGCTCTGTCTGACAATAGCAAAGACAGGCGTATATATTTACAAAAAACGTCATCAAAACCTACATACTATAGGGGGCACAAGTTCATTGGGATTGGGTGGCGACGACTAACTATAGGTGCTGCTGCGGTGTGGTTGGTCTTGGCTGGAGGACGTCACTGGTCACCCTCGTGGGTTGGGCTGGACCTGGCAGGTCGGCTTGAGTTCATCCGGGCGGTGTTGGTGTGCCGAGGCGGCCTGTGGCAGAGATGAATGCCTTTTCTGACTTACTTGCCCTCTGCCATGCACACTGCAGTCATTCAGTCATTTACAGTTCTATTCTCTTTAGTAAATCTTTCAATAGGTTAATGCAACACAGGAGGAATGCACCTTGTGAGGGGTCTGGAGATAATATATCGTGGCCTGGTTACTCGTGATCTGTTGACCGGGACCGTAGGTCGAGGGGCTAAGCTTCGGGGACTGGGGCGGGTGGTACAGGTCTTTCTGTCTTGTTAGAAGTGGTTATGGATGTTTCGCTGTGTGTTGTCAAAGTGTTGGGTGTCCTGATTGCACAGGGCCATAAGTCTGAGACAGTCCGGTGGGTTGTGGGGTTTACGAGGGGGCGCTTGAGTTTAAACTAAGGTTTACTGTTGTGCTGTAAATAATGCAGGTGGCTGGCCGCGGCCTCGGGTGCTGTAGTGGGGCTACAAGTATTTGAAGCGGCTCCAGTCGGGTCGGGGGAGGCGTGATAACGCAGAGCGGGGCTCTGTTCTCATGTCTTGGCAGCCTTCTGAGGGAGGGAGGGGGATACATCGAGACCTTGTACGCTTTCACAAAGGTATCTCCCTCGTGTGTTGCCGAATATAGGTAAAGACATCGCAAACATTTGAATACTTTCTATAATACTTTTTTAAAATCACTTCAAAACATGCATTTAACCTTTGCTGGGTGCGTTTCGATTATACCCAGTCCGAGCACCATATTTGTACATTATATTCTAGCAGCTACAGTGTTTTAGTTACATGCATATACATTCGCAGTAAATGAGGTAGTGGTTAGATCAGTGGAGTACATAGAAAACGACCCGCCACTGTACGTGACGGTGGTGGCATATGAGGGGCTCAGACATTCACACATGATAAGTGCACTCTCGCGCATTCTTTACATAAGTTCATAGTATAGTTGCATCCGCTTTCTCGTGTACTCTAGCAGCATTAGCTTTAGTTATGGCGCGAAACCACGTGAGGTAGGCTGCCCAGTGATACACGCAACAAACAGATCCCTGGAGCGTTCCTTTATCATTAGCATCCACCTGCAATGGTGCGAGCTCGCCATAGCTTATATCATGGGAGCATACTCTCTCATTTTAATACCTTCTACAGGCGTTTGTATTTTGTGGAAGAAAGAAATAATGCAAGAGGTCTTGACATTAATACATAGACTGTCTGCCATCTGATGACCATATTACTGTTCTTTTCATTTCCCAGGCCTGCTGGCCGGGTCATGCTAGGAGCGATGATACACTGCGGGAGGTGAACTGATACAATGTTAGTGTATTACGCTAGCTCATGTCCGTCTTGTTCGTGGGAACGTGCTCGCAGCGGATCTGCCAGGGTGCTGCGGCAACAGGGATGTTCTCCAAGGGTGGGGGCCGCGCTACAGTGCGCTGAGCTCACACCATCTTTACCGGGCAAAGAATGGTTTTTGGGCCTAGCTAAATTTGTGTTGTAATCAATACATGTGGGCATTCGATACGTGTGGGCAAAGTCTCCAGTGGGTGAGCCCTCCACCACCTGGGCCCGGGTGGCATGAGGGAACGCCCAATGGGCCATAGCCCTCACCTGGGGAAGAAACGCAGGCGAGAGGGGTCTCCTGGACCAGCCCTCCCCCACAATGCCCTTCGCTTATTCGATTCACACAAGCGATGTGAGCACAACCCCAGGGAAATTATAATCCAGCGTGATTGATCGATAATCATTAGAATCATTAACAGATAGGAAACCTTAGTTGCCACAAAAAGATGTGATTCCCAGAAATGTGAAGGATGGCCTTAAAACAATCTGATAGCTTTAAATGGGGAGGCAATAAAATCTCCAACATCTGCCTCAACACCACCCTCCCTAAATGTTTCTACTGGTTTCCCTGTCGGCATCTCCCAACATGCCTCCTGCCCACAACTCAAAATGCAGCAGCTCAGCTCCTTTCATTTGAAAGCAACTCTGAATGCTGGTTGGTGAAGCTCCTCAGCTCCAGCAGGAACGCTGGTTCGCCCTTAAATCCTTCCATGTTCTCTGTGATAAAAGACATCATATTTTTCATTCTCCACTGGCTAGGTCCTGTGCTCAAATACTTTCCAAAGGTGCCAACCATGAACTCAGGGGCCCCAAAGCACCTCCAAAGCAAAGGGAAGATCAGGGGGGACTCTTATCTTCACAGGCATTTGGAAACATTCAGGTGAGTTACGTGCAAAGAAAGGGGTCAAGGAGATGAACATAATGAGTGTAAAAATGCATGATAAGGACAATAAACATAGTTATTAGTGCTATATGTGAGAGGACAAGCAATGAGTAGCATTGTGGAACTAAGTGCAAACAATAATATAGGAGGTATCCCAAAAGAGTCATGTGGTTACAATGACCTCAGCCTAGCAGTTTTAAGCATCTTGTAGAAATTAAGGTGTTCTCAACAGCTCTAATTAATCCAGGTAAGTCATTCCTGAGATACACTCCACCATAAACCAAGGGTTCTTCATCTAGATTTCCTTTTCCTGAAGCAAATACCTTGAGCCAGCTGATCTCAAGAGCGGGCGGCAAAGAGTATTTTTTGGACTTTTTGTTTGAGGTAGGATGACTCCTGAATAAACCAGTAGGTTATAAAGTTGTGTGTGCACTTTGATGAATCCAGGAAATACGCCCCCCTACCCAGAGGGGAGCCAGCCCGTTTGGGACCACAGAGGTGATCCCGCTAAGCTTAACACCCCCTAGGGGACAGGGCAAGCAGGATTCCACTGGGAGTGACTCCCCTCAACCCCTCTTCCAGAGAGGACAGGCAATCCCTAAACAGGGATATGTGTTATCCTCCCTTGCTCAAGAAATTGATAGCTTTTTGAGCTTTATGGATGTTAATGGCTTACCACCTCCTACACCAATGTCTGGTATGTTTTCTGACCCTTTTTCAGGCCCCGCCCATGCCTCAGAAGAGAGAACGGTGCGTAGACCCACCTCCAGTGTTCTGGAAGATGAAAGACTCATTCAGCACTGCTATACATGAGAAGAGGAGCTGCAGAGGCAGGGAGACCTCCTCCTGAGAGGCATGGCAAAGAGAAACCAGCATACACCCAGTTTGCCAGATCAAAGCATGGTCAAGCCAGCGGAACGCTCATCAACCCTGCCAGGATATCGACCAGAGAAGCCTGGCTCACTAGAACCCCAAGCAGTGGAAAAATCATAAGCAGCTAGCAAATGGTGTAATGTGAAACTGATGCCGAAGCCCCACCGAAAAAGGCCAGAAAGGGAGCGCCAGGTCTGTAAAACGCTGAATGCTGAGAAACAGCCCAAGAAGAAAATCTGCATCTGTCTACTGGATGCCCAGCCTGGAGGATCACTGTGTGGAGACTGAAGGTTTGCAGTCGCTCCAGGGAACCGGGAGGAGGGTGGAAAGGCCCAGCCATAGCCCAGGGCAGGGTGTGAGACTGAAACACCCCAGTTGGGGAGAGAGCAATGAACCTACTGAGTGGGCTGAGAGGCCCGGGATCCCAAGACTTGGTGAGAGAAATGAACCCCCAGAGCTGGGTAAGAGAAAGAGGCCCGAAACACCTAGCCGGGGTAAGAAAAAGCAGACCCCAGGACAGGGTGAGAGTGCCTAGGCCCCAAGGCATGGTGAGAGCAATGAGACCCCAAGCAGGTTGAAAGGAATCAGACTCCAAGGTGGGAAGAGATACATCCCACCCCAGGGCAGGGTAAAAGAAAACAAGCCCCAAGGTGGGCAGAGAGACACCAAATACCAAGGTGGGGTGTGAGGCCCAAGGCCCCAGGGAGGGGTAAAACCCAGGAAATAATTCAGTGGAGAAAGTACCATGAAGTTCTGTGGTGGGGAAACCAAGAAAAGTATCTGGTGTGGATTTAGGAAACAAGCGGTTCCCAAAGGTAGAAGAAAACCAGAGATTGAGAAAAAGTGCCGGACCAAACCAAAGGGAAATAGACGAACTAAGAGTGACAGGCAATCCTGAGGAGATACTACTTGAAGAGACACTTGTTCTTCTGTTTTGAACTGTGCTACGGGTAAAGGAGCCCTTTTGTTTGATGTAAGACTGACACACAATCCCAAGGCGGATAAGCTTAGAGGGACATTTGTTGTTCTGATTTAAACTGTGGCAAGGAGTCCCTTTGTTTTGATAAACAAACATCGGCAGGTGTCGAAAAGCAGCCAGCATTCTTTCCTTTTGGGCAGAGGCCCTTACTCTACTTTTCTTAACGTTAGGCTTTTTTGTGTTCATAGTGGTAAGGAGAGTAATCAAGTTAAAATAGGTTTTCTGGATGGTGGGCTTTATTTACTTTGTAGGACGTCCTGAAGAGCACTCCTTTAGACACCTTTCTTTTCTTTACCAATAGGGCAAAGAAACTTAAGAAAGCATAGGTTTTTGGGGTTGTAATAAAGAACCTTTTGACTCAAAACACCACCCTGTCCGCCCTCCAGATTCTGATTTAACAGAGCACTTCGAGGGAGTCACTGCCAGGAAAGAAGGGCAGGAGTAATATGGTTCTCGTGTGCAAGGCCAATCCTTAGCCCTGCTGCATTGTTCTGTAAAGATGGGGGTTGATGGGTGAGATTTATATGGAGGAAAATGGTTGTAATATTCAGGCAAGAAAGGAGCAGGGGAGATGTCACTTGGATGCTTTGGGTCATGTTTAATAAGGAAATGTGTCCCTTAGAATCTGGAGTTGAAATTGATACTTCTTAATTTGCTTTAGGGTAGTTCTTCAAGCTAGCATGCTGTTACTCCGCTTCCTAAAAAGCTTTGTTTGTGTCCCACAGTCCCAGAGACAAACTGACGCATAGCTGACCGCAATCACCCCACCCCCTGTTCCCACAATCTAACTGCTTAAAGCACCAATAAATACCAAGTCAAGTCCTACTTTGAGAATAAGAACCTTTTAGATGGCAATCAGGCAGGCTACGCCCCCTATGAGTACTGAATGTGTTATCACTTGAGTTGTGGATGTCCTCCGATGCCTGGGCCGGATGACTCCCTATGATACTATTGATCATCTCATTTTTCTCTCTCCCATATGCACTGTAAGTGCAGATCAGACAGGGTGCCCGCGGCTCAACATTCCCCTAATCTCCTATTTCCTTCGGGCAAGATCCTATATGGCAGATTCCAGGCAAGGATGGACTTAAATCATGGATGATTGTGTGACATGTGCTGAAACTTAAAAAGTTGCTGACCTTCATACAACTGTCCAGGCTTCCTTGTACCATTGCCAGCCCTTTAGTCATCAGTTAAAAACCTCAGAAACCAAATCAATGCTAATGTCTCACCTGTCCCCTAGATTCATTGTGTAGTCAGCTGGTCTCTCTTCTGTCTCTAAATGCTCACAGTAGCTTCCATTTTCACATGTCCCTGCACTAAGTAACTCTTGTGAATGCACTGAACTTGGCCACTGTGGTGCTGTCATGTAAAGTAAGCATCGTAGACTGGGAAATTCAATTTATAAAACTATTTCATTTTTCTTTCTCTCAGTGGTATGGTCAGCATGTTCATTTTTTTTCCTATCAGCCTTGCTGTCATATTATTTGGTGTGACTGTCTCGAGAATCTTCACTCCAGGTTCCCCTCACAATGGGCAGTGGTTGTTGGCATGCAACTAGGATCCTTTGCTTCAGGTTCGGGATGCAGGGCAATTTCATTTTCTGACTCACAATGCTCAACAATAGCAGGTCTGCACTTGGGAACCTTCATTCCAGGTTCCAAAGTACAACTTTCTCTAACCACCATCCGCCCCCACAATGCTGAATGGTTTGCTGGTAGTCCCTTGGGACCCTGTACCTCAAACCTGGTTGGAGCACAGCTTTCTCACTCTCCCCGACTTGCCAGGTGAGAAGTTACAAACTTTGAAAGTCCCTCCCGTGTGACCTACCCACTGTCGTTGACATTGAAGTACTCGTCTATTTTGTCCCCTATTGTCTCTGCCATTATGACATCGTTTCGTAGCTCCCTTGGAAGAGTCCAGGCCCATAGTCCTCCTTGCATCCCCCATCCCTTTACTGTTTCAGTCAATGGGGTGTGATCTGACATAGAAATGTTCCGAGCTCCACATCCTCCACCCCACCATGCTAGACAATAACCACACATAATCTATTCTGGATAGAGTTTGATAGACATGTGAAAAGCATGTGTATCCTCTTTCCTCTCACTTTCTCCCCCTTCTTAACTCACCAAACGTCCCTTAGGGTCAAATCTACAAAACCCTCCTGCAATGCCCGGGCAGGGCCCTGCCGTCGCCCCCCCCCCCCCGACACCCTGCACTTCTGTCTATATTCGGGTTCCACACTAGATTAAAATCCCATGTAAGGATTATCTCAGCGACTGCAAACTTTTCCAATTTTGCCACTACATCTTATCCCTCACTTGGAGCGTAGACCGTTGCTAGGGTCACCTTTCTGTGCCCGACCTGCGCTTGTACAAATAAATATCTCCCCTCTGTCTGCCTGAGTGCAGAGCACCTTAGCTTTGAGTGAATCTCTAAATCCTATCAAGACTCCCGCAGATTTCCCCTGTGCATTTGCCTGAAATACTTGTGAAAATAGCCTTAATCGAATGATAGACCTATCAATTTTTCATGTATGCATCTCCTGTGGCATTATAATACCCACCTGACCCGTCTAATCTGCAGTTCGACTTTTTTGCGTTTTATTGGGGTATTCAGCCCCCTCACATTATGTGATAGAATCCTGATCGCCATTCACTAGGAAAGTTATTTTCCTCTTACCTGCTGCGCTCCCCCTGCCTCGTAGTAGAATCCCCCCTACTCTGTTGCTGTGGCCCCTCTTCCATTCCCCCTCTTCCCCTGTCACCCCCTCACCGCTCCCCCCTACACCACACCCCCTCATCCCACCCTTTCCCTCCTCCTCCCTTCGCCACCCAGGACCGAGCCAGAGATACTATGATACCCCCTGGACGCTAGCCAGAGGCTCTGGTTCAAATCTATTCCTGGGGCACACCACAGTGGAGGTGAACAACACCCCCTATCACATTCCATGGCCACTACTCCCCCACCCGCCTTCTTCCAGGCCCTATTCCTATCCTCACCCATTCGCTATAGCTCCCCCCCAGCTTTCCTTACTCCCCCCTTCTCCCAGCCCCCCGCACCTAGATTCTGCCTCCTTCCCTTGTATTGAGTCTGGGCCCCGAACCACCTTCCCGCACCCCTTCCTCCACAACTCTCCCGGGCAGGCCCATCAGCCTCGTCACTCTTCCCCCATCCTCCCCCTGACCATACCCAAGGTCTGCTCCCTCTTGGGGTGGAGGGTCTGACCCATCATGTCAGCTCCACGTCCTCTTCTTCCATGTGTAGGAATGCCAGGCCATGCGCACATGTTTTGGCTCGGTGTTGCACGCCATCCACCGCAAACAGAAGCTCAAAATGCAAGGTCCATTTGTAGGGGATGCGTTTAGCTATAAGAGCTTTAGTCACACAGCCCATCACCCTCCATTTTTGTAGGATGGGCAACGCCAAATCCTGGAAGAGCTGAATCTGGTAGCCATTTACTGTCAGGTTTACCTTGCCCCTAGCCACTCGCAGAATACTTTCTTTCATTTCATAAGAGGACAGGGCTAGTAGGACATCTCTCAGCCTCGTACCAGGCCTTGACCTCTTGGGGCCCACTCTATGCATATGATCTATCCGTATGTTGTCTGGTTGCGTGTTCATCAGCAGACTCCCGAAGCACTGCTGGACCGTTCCCTTCAGCTCTGGATCTGAGATTGATTCATTTAGACCTTTCACCCTAATATTTTATCCCTGAGGCCAGTTTTCCAAGTGTTGTGCTTGCAATTCCAAGTTATGGGTGGCCCTAGCTACGTGTTCCAGAAGCTCGCTATTCTGTTTTACCTCCTCTGCGATCTCAGAGAGTCCTTGTTCTGTGATGTCGACCCTATCCCCAAGGCACTTCACTTCTTTTAAGGAGCTTCTTAGTTCTTCTCTCAGGCTCATGAATTGCTCCTGGAAAGTGGCCACCATTCTCTCCTCAAGGTCCTTGAGGAATTCTTTTAGATCAGCCTTATTTAAAGCCATGGTGTGTGCGTGGTGATCCTTCTCCTCTCTCTCCTCTCCTCTCCCCTCTGCAGGTGGAGACCCTTCTTCCGTCCATTGTCTCCAGCAGCGCTCCAATTGTCTTCCTAGGAGCTGGGGGGAAGGGGGGATTTTGTGTCTGCCGCAGTGCCCTTCCCCTCCGCCCCTGGTATCTTCCCAGCCGGCTCCAACAAGCCTCTGCTAATGTTCTAGCCCGTTCCTCTTCTTCAGTCCTTCCCCACCCCCAGCAGTAACACCATCCTTGCATACCCCTGGGTCTGATATCTGCTCTGTGCACCTTTGCACCAGTCCCTTGCCTTCCGGGAACCTCGGTGTGGTAACGGCAGACTCCGCCTACTCGCTCCTGCTTCAGGTATCCCTGCGTCCCCCCCCACCCCCCCGAGTCTGGGAGCTAGTCTCAGACCCTGTGTTGTTGCTTATGTGCTCCCATTGAACCTTCCCTAAGGGGTGTCTGCCTCAGTCCCCTTTTGTCTTTCCGGACAAAGGCTGTGTCACTGTGGCTCTGACCCACCTTCGTTTTTTTTCTCCAGCTGTGTCTTTCAAGCGGATGTCCCACTGCACCCTCGTTTCCTGCCACTGATCGGCACCAGACGGGACAGCCTTCCCTGCTCCTCTTCTTCCAATGTTCATGTCGGATTATTTTTTAGGGGGAGGTTACTCGGAGTCTGCATTGTTCTCAGCACTTGTTCACCCCCAGATCTCTTCTGCTCCCCGAGTACCCCATTTGGGGTAGACACTCTTGCTGTACCCTGCTGGCCCCCACCTTGATGTCCCTCTCTTGGGCATCTTGCCCACCATTGGGGAAGGTTTTTAGCCAGCACTGGCAACAGCCAAGAAGCTGTGAGAAACCCACAATAAAACAACAAAGGCATAAATCCCCCGTTAGAAGATGTACACTGGGGAAAGCTTATATCCCGTATTGCCAACAGCCAAGAGACTGTCAAACCATACAGTGGTGACAAGGGTTCAACTCTCCCTTTTTGGGATATAAGCTGGTGGGGAAACTTGAAACCCAAACTGCCAACAGTCAAGATGCTGCCAAGAAGCAGTTAAGAGCTACCTTGAGAATAATTCTTCTATATCAAGTTCTCAGTTTAGGGAATACTGGAACACACATTACCAAGAGTCAAGAAACTATAAGAAAAGGCAGTTATTGTTCAGCCCTCTGTCCACGAGACATTGGTGTGGAGGATCTTGGAATCAATATTGCCACAAAGTTTGAGGCCTTTAGTAACCTTTTGTTCAATTCTGCTCATGTGCGTTGTGGAATTATACTTATACCTAAAGTACTTTTGAGTTATATACTTGTACGTGTTGGCGCTTGCCGCAATCTATTTACTATTAAGCATAAGCAAGCTTCACGATTTCTTTGCTTCTTGCGTTTACTTGCATCTGTACACGTTTAAGCTGACTCAATATCTTCATTTATTTATTTATTCATATTTCTAAAGCACACAACAGCCCATGGGCATCATGGCGCTGTTACATATAAAGACATTGAGCTGGTTACAGAGGAAGGCAAAAATGGTTACAAGGCAATTTGCTTTACCGGAGCATATTTGGTTACATATGCTGGCATTACAGACATAAATCGTTATGGTACAGTTGAAGGAGAGGGCAAGGATAAAGGTTATGTGAATAGTGTGGTTTTAAGGGATTTACAAAAGGAGTACAGAGAGGGTTCGGCTCTGAGAGAGTTGGGGAGAGCGTTCCAGAGCTTGGGTGCTATGTGTGGGAAGCCAATGCTGCCAGCTTTGGCTCTTCTTATAGTGGGAACTTGGAGTTGGTTAGCATGGTGGCTTCTTTTAGGATGGAGGGAAGAATTCTTGGTTATGGTTTCTGATAAGTAGGGAGGTGGTGTGTGATTGATGCATTTGTGTGTGGTGAGTATTTTGAAATTGATTCTTTCCTTGACTGGGAGCCAGTGTGCATTTCTTCGGGCCTGTGATACATGATCAAATTTGGGGATGTGCAGTTCAGCGCGGAGCTCATTGTTTTGCACTATTTGGAGCCTGTTTAGGTTTTTGGTTGACGTGCTAGCTAAAAGGGCGTTGCAGTAGTCCAGTCTGGCTCCTATGGTGGCTCTGGCGATGGAGAGGCAGTTGCGTGCGGTAAGGTAGGGTTTTATGGCATAGATGAGGTTGGTGGTCAGTGCGGATGCAGAGGAAATGGCGCTGACTTGTCTTGTCATGGATAGTGTGGCGTCTAGGTAGACTCCTAAGGTCTTCACGGCAGTGGAGACAGGTATGTTAATGTTGTCACTGGTCATGTGTGAATAATCTTGGCTGAGCTTGGTTAAAGTTTCGCTAGGGGCTAGGATGATGATCTCGGTTTTGTCGCCGTTTAGGCAAAGACCATTAATCACCATCCAGGTTTGGATAGTGGTGTAAATGTTGAGGAGAGCTTCTGTCTCTGGTGAGGGGGAAGAGTACTTGTGTGTCGTCGGCATAGTTTATGTAAGCTATGCCGAGAGGGTCCAGTAAGTCAAAGAGGGGTTTGGTGAAGAGGTTATAGAGGGTAGGTGCAGTGCATGACCCTTGTGGGACTCCACAGCTGATGGTGGTGGGGGGAGCGTTGGCCTGGTCATCATGTATTGGCAAGAGTTTCTTCATTTTAACATCAACTTCTTCATCGCGGGCTCAAAAATGTTATTCATCCATGGTCTCTCGTCTCTTATCAGCATTCTTAGGTCATTATATCTTCTATTTGTGCGTCAGTACAATATCTTATGACATCACCATTCATCTTCCTTCATTATCTTCGGATACTCCATTCTGACAACCGTCATTTTGTCTCAACTGTAAATATGGCTTCTCAATGGATACCTTACTGTCCATGTTTTCTTAGGTGTCGGTACTTCAATAGGTGCTGTTATTCTGATAGGTACTGGGCAGAGTCTATGTGCTGCTCTCTGCTGGTTTATCTGTTCATCATACGTCACATATTTTGGTGTGAAAGTACCGGGCACTACGAGGGGGGCAACTGGAGTGGGGGCGATACTTGACACTTCCTCTTCACGTGTGAATATGATGCTGCAATGGTTTTATAGCATAGCAACTGCAGGGGTGAAAGAGAATGGTAGAGAAGTAGGGGTATTCCGAAAACTGAAGGCCGCAAACAAAAAAGACTCTCTTGTTATGGGCGATTAAGTTGCCGCCTGCAATATTCTGATGTGTCACTATTTCCCCGGCCTCCTCCCTTACAACCTACGCATGCCCTCACTCTTTAACTCCTGGGAGCTGTTTTACCCTCCCCCCGAAATCCTCCTTGCTCCCCCGCCCCCGTTAATACCACTATCCGACCTCACTCTCCTCACAGACATACATGCACATAAGCACTAACACACACAAACACACACACACACATACACTTACCTGCTGCATCCATGGCTCCCGTCTTCCACCTGGCCTGGGCGTGCCTGTCAGCCTCTGCGCTCACTGGTGTGCGGCATAGGTGTGATAGTTCACTTTAGAAAAACTGCTCTGAGTGTTCTCAGTGTGGTCTCTCTAAAGCGTTTCTCTTTTCCGCTAACGTGAAAAAGGGATTTTCACGTGATACCAACTGGACAGGGGAACCTGCCATCTCTGATGTCATGTGAAAGAGAGGCTAGAACATTGAGGGGTTCAGTTTGGTGCAGAATTGGTGGAGAGGTCAGGCTGCTGTGGTATGTCGAGGTAGCTTGATCGCCAGGAGGTTTGCATAGGTATTTGTGTTAAAACATAGCTTTATTCGGCTATAGCAAACCATAAAAGCATCATTAAATCACACGATTCATAAAACAAAAGCATTAAAATAAGCCATTGTAAACCCAGTAATTGATCATCAAACAGAATACATTAAAAGCCAGACCCAGCAAAAAGTACATACTACAATATTTAGATAAAATGTATCACAGCAGTGCAAGAATACATGTTCTTCTTAACCTTGCCCTAAAAACATATTTGGAAGTAAAATAAACTACATTCAAAACATTTGTTTTTTTAACATAAATCCACAGCTGCAGCAGTCAATCTAACATCCATTAGCCTAAAAAGAGGTAATACGTAACGTTGCCTCAGATCTTTATATCTTGGGCAAAGCAATAAAAAGTGTATTGTCGATTCCCAAGGGGATCCACAGACCTTGCAATAATAGTCATTGGAGCGCTTCCACTCAGCTGTGAATGTAGCCAACTTCAGTGTGTTATTACGCAACTGAATTTATAGTGCCCGAGCATAGCCGGGACCAATACAATTTAAATAAGGCTCAAAACAATCTGTCTGTTTTAGTTCGTAATACAGGGAGCCAGTGCTTAAATTAAGACTGGCCCATTTCATTCTAATAATAATTGCCTCATGGCCGGCCTATTTTACCATCACCTTGGAACCAGAAGACAGACCTGCAGGGTTGGATTAGAAAACATTCAAATCCAAACCCGCTAGACCCTTACAAATAAACCTAAGCCAGGGCAAAGAGCCAGATCGAGGTACATTCAACAGACTTCTGAGTGCACCTTTATAATTGCCCAGTTCGGGTACACTCCAGATTCTGACCCAATATAACATCGGTTTGGTCGCCAGTACCTCAGAACTTGGCATAAAATCACATTCCCAACAAAGACTGGCCATGGGTGCACCTCTTGGTTGCATAAGTAGGGCTCTCAAAAAGTTGTTGTCGAGTACATTTAATGGAGGAATTGTACAGTGTCCCCATAGCTGTGCCCCATACATAATTGCCGCCAGACCCTGGAACTTATATAGGTGTAGGGCCGGAGAGACTGCTTCTCTACCATGGCTAAAGTAAAAGCTACAGACTCCTCCACTATATTTTTCTAAAGTTTTTTCAGCCTTGGTATGCTGGGCCGACCAACTAAGATTGCCAGAAAACCTAATACCCAAATAGTCATAGGAGCTCACCTGTTCCAGAGCACAACCTTCAATGGAAATATTCAATTAATTTTTCCTACCAGATTTCTGGCTAAACACCATCACTTTGGTCTTCTCAGTATTAAGCACCATTGAGAGTTCCGTACATTTCCCAACAAATGCCTGTAGATTGTGTCTCAGTCCCATGGGGGTGGTCGATAACACCACGTCATCAGCATAAAATAACGCAGGTGCCTAACTTTCCCCAATTTCAGAAGGTCAAGGCAGCAAACAAACAGTTCTTCAATGATTACATTAATATATAGGCAAAATAAGAGGGGGGCCAACACACACCCCTGGCGAACCCCTCTCAACTTCAAAGAACTCTTTTATCCCCACTCCCAATCCTCACCTCACTGATGCCCTATTATCCATATATAAAGACTGATATTGCCCAAGAGCTACCCTGGGACACCCTTAATCTTCAGAATAGTCCACAGCTTGCTGCGGGAGACACAATCAAAAGCCGTACACAGGTCTACAAATATTGCGTAGACTTTAGAGTGCAGTACAGAAACATAATTAGCCATAATCACACATAAACGAAAACACTGATCCACAGTGCTAATCCTGCTCTGGAATCTAGCTTGGAGATGATTAATCCCCCCTTCCCCTCAGAAGCCCAATGTTGAAGACGGGCCAACAGAATTTTAGCATAGACTTTACCTACAGTGTCTAGAAGAGAAATTGGCCTATAATACCCTGGATGTTTCTTCTCACCCTTCTTAAAGATAGGTCAAATTATTGCCTCACACCAGGACTGTGGAACACAAAGGCAAACACGTGGGTCAACAATGGGGCCCTGATACTAAGCTCATCCTGGTGCAGGTCAATAGGCATTTTATTGGGACTTCCCAAACCAAGTATGGCATCCTGCACCTCATTGATTGTAACTTGCGGGTTATCCTCACCTAGGTGTTCACTGCTAACACACTGTAACACTTCATGGGCCTCACCCGACCCTTGTTTATATGAAATGCTGACACCATTTAGTCAGAGGTATATGACAGCATCTTGCGACCTGCCCCAACATCCTTCATTATCTTTAATGTCATGTTAGGCAGCTCATAGACTTTTGGGGCTGATGCTGTCTTGGTTGGCGAAATGTTCTGCCTTAGGCAGTTTATCCTCACAGATATTGCCAAGTGGGGCGAGGGGGGGATATATGGGGTTTGGGGCAGGACTGTAGACCTACATCTTCTCAACACATCAGAGATAATGGATATGGTGTGTTGGCTCGGGGTGCTTGAACTTTGATGCCTCCCGCAGCACCTGGATGTCGTGTTTTAGTATAAGAATGTCAATCAGCGTTCAGGAGAGAGTATGATATGATATGATATGGCATTTATAACAGGCCTATTCACAAGTGTTTCAAGGCGCGACGAGGCAAGGGAGGGAAACAGAGGGAAGCTAGAGACAACGATCCATCTAGGCCAGGTGACATTGATATTGTGCAAGTGCAGGGGAGGGGGGGATGTGCGAGGGGAAGTGCAGTACATAGGATAACAGTAGATAAATAAAACAATAAATAAGAATAATAAGAAGTGCGGGCAGCTGGTGGCAGGTGCAAGGGTAAGTACAGACATCAGGTGTCAAGTGCTGGTAGGGGACTGTTGGGATACAGAAACAGCACCAGGTGCAAGAGTTGCCAGGGGGACAGCGCAGGTGTGCAACTGGCAGGGAGGGGACCCAGGCCTTAGAAAAAAAGGGGAGCCAGGTGACCAGTGCAGATTAAGTTTCAGCCAGGAGTTCCGGAGGGGAGAGGAGGAGAGAAAGCAGAAGCACAGAGGAAGGTCTTGAGTACGTCCGGAACGGGAGATGGTTCTCATCAGTTTTCCGAGAGGCAGGGAGGCTGTTCCAGAGGGAGGCCTCAGCCGAAGAAAGAGATCTTCCACCAACTTGTTGCTTGGAGAAGCGACTTGCCCTGAGGGATTTGGAGGAGGATGAGTGAAGTGCTTGAGAAGGAAGATATTTAGCAAGAGAGAGTTGAAGGTTTTGAGGCCCTGGTCCCCAGAAGGCCTTGTGGACGATGCAGAGGGTTTTGAACTTAATCCTCGTACCCACTGGGAGCCAGTGCAGAGATTTCAGTCCTGGAGAGATACGATCCCTGGGCTTGAGGCCAAGGACAAGTCTTGCAGTCCTATTTTGGATGAGTTACAGAGGGCACAGAGTAGAGGCAGGCAGATTTAGAAAGAGGCTGTTGCAGTAGTCCAGCCTAGAGAGAACCAGAGCTCTGGAGACAGTCAGCTTCTGGGGGAAGGAGAGGAAAGGAAGAATACAGGAGGTGCAGCTGGTAGTGTGACTTCTTAGAGACGTCAGCGATGTGAGGAGAGGAGGAGAGTGTGGAGTCGAAGATGACCCTGAGGTTTTTAGCCTCACAGGTGGGAGCAGGAAGAGGGCCAAGAGAGCCCGGCCAGTGAGTGACAGGAAAGGAGGGAGCAAGTGTGCTGATGAGGAGAATCTCAGTCTTACTGGCATTGAGGCAGAGATCATTGGTGGCACGCCATTCCTGGATAGCAGACAGGCAGTCACAGATGAGAGAAGGAGAAGAGGTGGCTGAAGGGAGCCTGAAAATGAGCTGAGTGTCATCCACATAGCACTGAAAGTTGGGGCAGAGAGCGGCAATGCAGTGGGCAAGAAGTGCCAGGTATTGGTTGAACAGCCAGGGAGAGAGGTGGGGAACACCACACGTAGAGATAGAGAGGGAGGAGAGGAAGGACCCAAGTTGGACCTGGGAGGGTCGATCGGAGAGGAAAGAAGTCAGTAAAGCCAGGGCCTGATCGGTGATGCCCAGGTTATCACAGAGACAGTTGAGCAGGATGGTATTGTTGACCGTGTCAAAAGCAGAAGAGAGATCAAGTAAGATAAGGACATAGGGGGTGTTGGAATCAAGGTTGGAGAGCAGGTCTTCACAGATGTTCAGGAGAGCAGTTTCCGTGCTTCTGGCCGCTCTGAAGCCAGACTGATGGTCATGAAGACAACCAACAGATTCAGTGTTAAGATTAAGCTGAGAGATGGCCAGTTTTTCCAGGAGTTTGCCCAGGAAAGGAGTGATGGAGCAATAGTTAGCCAGGCAGGATGGGTCAGCAGAGGGTTTCTTAAGAAGAGGGTGCACAAGGGAGTGTTTCAGAGGTGAAGGGAAGACTCCAGTGGTGAAGGAGTGGTTGCAGAAGTCTGCCAGAGAAGGAGCCAGGGTGTCAATATGGTCCTTGATGGTTTTGGAGGAACAGGGGTGAACCTGTTTTGACAAGACTTTCATAGGGTGGACTTGTCTAGAAACCTTGTCAGGGGAGAACAGGGGAAAGGCAGAGAAAGAGGGAGGAGAGGTGGCTGAAGAAGGGCCAGAGGAAGAGCAGGGAGTAGAGGGAGGAGGGAGTAGTCTCTAGGCTTCGGGTGGTCAGGCTATAACACCTTCTATAATAAACAGGCGGATGTGTTAGTGGACATTGTTCGACAGTAGATCCATAACAAGGTCTCTGATGGAGAATAGTAAACTTAGATTACATTCAAACATTAAGTATGCCCAACGCAACATCCCATGCTTTTCACTCTCCATTTGCTACCTTCCAACACTGCAGACAGCAATCTTTCCCTCTTCTCCCTCTCTATCTACCTCTCCCCCACCCTCTCGCCCAAAATTGATACATAGTACACTGTGCACACCATACATCTGGGAAAGCCAGATAGGGGGAGAGGGCTTCCTGAGTATTCCCCTCACTTCTTTAAGAGTTAATGATTCTGGGAGGCATGAACATTTCAGTTGAGAAATAGTGGTCCCTGGGATATGGAAACACAGGACCCAATTTCTCCTTTGTTGAGGGCAGGCTCAGAGCATTCTCAAGCCTTGCACTACCTTTCACAGGTGCTGTGTCAAGAAGGGCCTCCTGGGTCAACAACCATTGGACAAAGTACAAAGTTTGTCTGGCTCCAAAATCAGTGGTCGTTTATCTCAGAAATCACCCCCAGATCTGCGAGACTGCTCAGGCTTCAGCTAAAGATCTCCTCTGCCTATGAGCAGAAAACCAGGAGAAGGACAGAGTTTACCAGACTTGGATCTGCTGACTGAAATTACCAAGAGTGTAAGATTTTGCCAGAACACACAGACACTCTACCACAGACAGAAAAAATCCTCAAATCATTGTAGGGTCTCCCCTCTAACCTGTTCCTAAGGCAGACCCTTGCTGGTCAAACTTCATCGACTGGCATTTTGTTCCTGATGAATGACAGAAGAACCATAGAAACAGAGAGGCAAGGGCTCCTCACACTGCTAAATTGGGTTTCCATTTTTATGATAAAATGATGATGACCAGGCGTGTTGGGAAAGGTTAACACAGAGTGTGAAAGCCAGCCCGAAGATGTCCAAATCACGGGTATTGAAAGGAGATGGATGTGTTCAGATGTGCTCTGTGAGAAACTGTTAGAGGCCACCACTGTCAAAAGGAAAAAGGTTGGAGGAGGGCAAGCTATAAAATAGATGGACTTTGATAATGTGGAGTGCAGTGTAACTGACTTTCCCATTTCCAAAGGCAAACCCCTAACTACAACTTCTAGTTCCTAACCTCAAATTGTATCCTCATTCTCTAACACAGTTTCTATCCCCTAATTCCAACACTCCCCCAAACCCTTACCCAACCACAACATCAACCTTAAATTGAAACATTAAAACTCAACTTCAGCTACCAGTCTATAACCCTGAGCTAGAACCCTAAATGTTAACAATAGATCTATGCACTACAATTGTTGACTTTTGCCTTTTAAATAAATGTTGGTAGGACGACCTTTGGGGTGGAAGATCTACAGCACTTCCACACCAGACAGTACCACACCCAGAAGCCAAATCCCAGACCTAACACCATGCGCACCCTGGAGCATAGAGTGGTGCACTTTGGAACAGAGGATGACTCGGTGAAGTAGGTGAAAGGAGACATTGGCTAAAATTGGAAGAGAAGCATAATCCGAGCCTCCGGTCTTGACATAGAATTCTTCTCCAAGAGCACCCTTTCCTATTTCCATGGCCGCCATCTGAAAAAGCTTTTATCCTTCAGAGGTTGGTAAATGATTAGCAGTACGGTCTCTGCTGTTAGAAAAAGGACTGTACATGAGGGCCTCGTCAGAGTCAGTCACATGTCAAGCAAACAGGATGCTGCCATGCATCGTCCTGGGGTCACATAAGCACGCGCCATCGAGAAGGATATTGTTACAATGGAAGTGTCAGTGATGTAATTCTGAAATGCTGAGGAGTTAGCTTCTTGTCATGGTGCAGCCTTTCAAATTCCTGAGGTTGGCATGTTGGTAGTTTTACAATAGGGATGTGTGTGCCTGGCAGCAGGCCTGTACATTTCCAAGGCCACTATAAGACAAGATCTTCCAGCATGTCATTTTTATGAAGGATTGTCTCTTGAGGCAAAATGTCACCCCAGCAAGCAACACTGCAAGTACAACTTTGTTTCTATGGACAGTCGGCCAAGGCTTTCACGTTTTTGCTCTGCCATTTACAGCAACCTTCACCAGCCAGAAACTGTCAGGAACAGTTTTGTAGATTCGTTGAACTTTGGATACCCTGCACGTTAATTTAGTTCGTGGTTCACTGGAATGAGAGTGTAAGTCGATGAAATAAATTGTTTAAGACCTATTTCTTAGCAACAGCCCAACTGAAGTATTGACGCAGGACAAGTGAGAGACCATGGCTCTTCATGGTTGGTTCTAAATTCTCTTAAATCATGTCGCCACTTTTCGCTCTCAACTATATGAACTAGAAATCAGGAAGCCTCTGTATATTTTATTCTCAATATGGAACATCCTCTTTACAAGTATGGCAGTGCGGTAAAGTGGCAGTGATATGAGTTATGTGATAAGGTTGAAGTATGATTTCCAGCATAAAGCTGGAAGTAAGAAGTACAAATCGGATGATTTACTGCACGGTATTCCCACTCGTGGTAATTCCACAACAAAATCCCCATGGAATCATATTGACTCGAAAAATTGAGATTAACACTGCCTTACAATCACTTGCGATCCTGTGGTGTTATCACAGGATCGAGTGGTGGTATAAGTAACTACATTTGGAGGTCATTCTGCAGATTTGTCACCAGATTAGAGCCAAACCCGTGTTGGAGCCCATTATGTTTCTAAGAGGTATTTCATCTCTTGCAAAGCAGAATTAGGGCATTTTCAGCAGTTGATGCTTTATTTCGTTTCCTTTTGTAAAACTAAAAAAGCTTTTGTTCTGATAATCCTTTGACTGCTGACCCCTTCCGTCGCCCCATTTGTTATCACTATCAGTAGTTCACGTCATCACGTTAGTGCATCTGGTTACCACACCAAGTAGTCATTTCTAAGAGTCCAGAAGGCTTGGGGTTGTGCTTTGCTTAGTGATTAATTCGGTCACGGCACGACTATGGTAGCTTTCACAATTTAGGGATGCCAGTTCATGATAAGATTGATTACAATTGGTTTGCATCATAGCATAACATGTATTGGAATGTGATTGTAAAGAAAATTGCATACATGAACGTATACTATGTTTGTTTGTTTAGTTTTAATCTTCACTGTTTGTCTTCTTTATTATATCTATTCCTCTATGGAATCGGTTTTCCCTTTTTTATTTTACATTTGTCAACATAGATTCATGATTTTAATTTTTAAAATGTTCATTTATGAACATTGATTTCTCATTATTGCACTTTTTTTTCATGCATTGCTAACACCACTAGCAAAACCAAAAGTCGATGGCTGGAAGGTTTTGAATAAATCATAACCACAGGCATGGATCTGGGCAACCCTCCAGACCATTGTTTATCAGCCTGCCAAGCCATTACAGAAGGGGAAGGACCATATGGAAATCAGGCTTGGTACCACCCCAAAAGGGGCAGTTCAGCTCGAACTGATATCTCACATACCTTCTGCGCGAGACCACAAGCATCCCCAGACATGTTTTGGCCTTGTTGGGTGTCATCAGTGAGGAGTAGCATGGGTCTCTACATCTTTCCCCTTTTGTAACGGCTTGGCAGGTGAAGAACGATGGTTTAGAAGGTTGCCCAGAGCAATGCCAGAGGTTAAGTTTAATTGTAAACCATCCAGCCATCACCTCCTTTGTTGTGCTTACTAACATCACTAGGTCACAAATAATATGTGTATAATGTCAATGGAATGAGAGCCCTGAGGAAGAGCTTTGGGTCGAAACACATGTTAGCTCAAGGTTCTATTAATAAATTAATATCAGAATTCTATTAATTTGTTTGTCTATAATATTTGAACACAGCATATCTTTAGAACAGGGTTGAGCGCTTTAGGAACCTAGTCTCTACCTTTTTTCCCTACACACTTTTAGCTTCTTTTCAAATACAAAGATTGGTGCTACTTCTAATGCCATACGTTGGACTGTATATGGGTCAGGATCAAAGGGTATCAGTGCCCTGGCACGGACCCATGTCGTATGAAAGACATTATATAGACCTGCTAGGACTTTACTGCCTACATAGTGCTCATAGGACATTCAAAATCCGGCCCACTGAAGACATGAGGGCCCTCCACGACCCTCTTTCTGTCTTTCTTGGGTCAGGGTGTGGTCAGACTGCTTACACCACCCCAAGCCAGATTCCAGAACAGGGAGAGCAAGATGAGCATCTGATATCGAAAATCCAGTAGTCCGCTCACAGACTAAGAAAGTACTCTGCTCTCAAGTGGTGAAGGTCCTCCCTCACACCTTTCTAAGTACAACTCCAAGAACAAAGCCAGGGTCATAAACCAAACACAGCACAGATTTCTTGAGACTGCCGGCACCGCCCCTTTCCTCCGAGGTGGAAGAAACACATCGCAACATAGCTTTTGGTGCGCAATATCAAGTTCTGCCAGGCGCTGATATGGGTGCAAGCCAACCTTCTGGGAGCAAGTTTCTTACAGCTTATTGGAATTTACAGTAGACGTCTCTCGAACCAAGCATTGATTATCTCGTGCAACTGGAGGGCTTGGTAAATCACGATAAGAGCAGGCTGGCAATGAGGATACGTTTCGATTCTCTCCTCCTGGCCTCTTCACTATCCCCTTTTTTCCTGATAAAGTCTGGATCAAGGGCCTAGAGGCCCTTTTCAGGATTCTCAACTGCAAAGATCAGATCTCTCACTGCGTAGCCTGTTTGGCTTGGCCACCTCCTATTCTCTATCAAGAACAGTACTCTGGAAGGCCGTCCTAACTCCATCAAAGTGTGCTGGTTACTTCCTCTGTTCACATGTTGGGTTGGGCTCTACTTTTTCACTGGCAGCATCTATTGGTGGGTCAGTGTCCCCACCAGTTTGTGTCTGTGTGACTGGTGCAGGCTTAATGGTTTCCCCTCCTTCCCACATGCATGTCCCTTGTTTTTACTTATATTCAGGTATTGCGGTTTCCCTAATAATAACCTAATTCGGCCAGTGCCCCAACCCCCAGGGCTGCACTGCTCAAACAGCCTGTCCACCATTTGATAAGAGGCATCAGTTTCATGGCGGCCAAGGCCGTACAGTGTTCCACTAACAAGGTTGAGAGTAAGTTTATTTACGTCTTTGTGGAAATCGCATATGCTTTGTCCCTCGCTGCTGCATGTTTCTCTCTGTGCTGCATCCTGTGTTCCAGCTTCATGCTGGAGTTAAAGCTTCTGCTTTTCCTCCAGAAATCGGCGGTATTACCACTCGGTAATTCCACCTGTGGTAATTCTGCAAAAATCCCCAATGGAGTCCAAAGGCCTTCATAAATGTGGACTAACGCAACCCTACCACTACTTGTAATCCCCTGGTAAACCCACAGGACTAAGCGGCATTAACGGTAACCGATTCTGGCAGTATTTCAGCAGATGTATTACCAAAATACAGCCAAACTCGGAATGAGCCCCATAGTTCTTATTCCTGGCTTTTAGGCAGGCAAAAATGTATTGGACCTCATTACAAGTTTGGCGGTATTGCGGCAGTAAATCTGCCAGAATACCAAACAGAATTACGTTACCACTACTTGGTCCAGCGGATTTCCCACCGCATTACAAGTGGCGGTAGGCGGTGTCCGTCCCGACTTTATGGAATCCACATGGATTTTGCAAATTGTTTTGGGCAGTAAGGCGACAGATTAAAATCCTCCACCTCACCACTAAACTTGTAGTACAGGGGTGCAGTAAAATGGTGGTAACCAAATTACCGCTACATAACATAACAAGTTAGAACAGTGTTCAAAGATACCAAACACAGAACTCATTCTTACATCCAAAGATCTTCCTCCCCTGCTTTATTTCCCACTTGAATTTTTTTCTAGCTGAGCAAAGGTCTAATGTATCCTAAAAACTGATCTGTTGAAGCCTGAGAAACAGGCCTCATTCTGTGTCGGCCGGTCCTGTAAAAAAGTGCCAGTATTTACCAATACTGGCATTTTACAGGATCGGCAGACTACCGGTTTGCCGGCAGGGCATCTGGGTTACCCTCCATAAGCCAGGCGCCCTACCGGCACAAAAAAAACCTGATTACCGGCAAATCCCCTCATGGAGTCCTATGGGACTCTATGAATGGGGACTTACACCGTCACTCCGGCACCTGTTATCTGGCGGCAATGCCGCCGGATCAGGTGCCGGAAACAGTAACTGCATTTGCTGGTATCCTGGCGGCTCTACTGCCAGGATACCGGAAAGGTCAGAATGAGGCCCATGTGTCCATGCTTGGTTAAATAGATTTGTCCTCTTTATTGCTCATTAAGCATCATATTTTCTGCAGGCCCTACCACTTTCTGTAAAGGCCTTTGATAATAATTCTGATAACAATTTGGCGATTTATATAGTGTTTCATTCAGAGAGATCACTTCTTAGCTCTGTAGTAATCTGTTTTTATTATTGTTCACTCATGGTACTTGATTCATCACCCTCAAAAGGATGAAGGGCTGAGTTGGCATGACCAGCCTCCGAACCATGTTGCATTGTTGTGTTCCCCAGGCGAGCACATTGTGCTTCAGCTACTCATTCACCTTGTATGAAAACATCAGATAGTATAGTATTTACTACCTCTTTCTAGTAATTTACAGAATTCTCACATTTGCTATCAATGTTCTTGTCCAGAGGAGTCTTTTTGCCAAAAATATGTGGGGGGTACGTGGCTACCTCAGATTGAATGTGGTAATAGCAGGGGCTAGGCAAAGGAAAGGGACGTTTTCTGCAGTCACCTTTTAGTATGGGCAACTGCTGCTGCTAAAACCTTAGATCCACACTATTAAAGCACAGTATAGCAACATAAGGCTTTATAAACACTCACTGTAACGGAGTTAGACTTCTTGTCCTCATTGGCATGCATACACATTTTGGATTGTCAAAGCATCCAGGTCTGTGCACATAGACCAATTGTAAACCCCATTAGAATCGTCACTTAAGTTGGATAGCAATCCTACTTCCTCACCTGAATCATAGGAACTGGTGTTAAACTCCTTCTTTCCTTTCTTTTTTTGGAAGAGATAATGCCTACCTCTGAGTGAAGCCACTATGCCCGCCTATTAGACTGGTAGGCTAGTGGCCCCTTCCCCGAAGTAGCCATGTAGGGGAAAAAGCCAGAAGAGGCAGAAAAAACCCCTGGATATGGCATGGTCTTGTTGACTTGAGGCACTTTGTGGAGGTCAGAAGGAGCACTGGTATCCTGATTGAACGCGAGGCTTAGGGTTCCGAAGAAGAGTGGCAAACCAGGAAGTCCGAGAGCTGTGTTTGAGAAGGGCAGAGTCCAGTTGGGCCAAAGCAGCAAGAGGCAAGAAGAGGATCCCAGTGGGGAAAGGTAAGCGGGAGAATCCAGGAGAGAAGAGAGAGGCAGTAAGGAGAAGGCAGCCAGGAGACCCAGAGCGGAATCCAGAGCAGAATAAACAGCTGCGATCGAGTGAGAGCATCAGGGGTAATTTGCAGCAGTGAGTAGCGCAGAAAACTAAAGGTACAGCTCCCATGTGTAGCGAGGGAGCAAGCGAGAGAGAGCAAACTTGCTGAGGAGCCGAGTGGAAAGCAAAGCTCTATGTGAGCGAAGAAGAAACACAAGGACAGCGTTTCACCTGAGTAGCAGAGAACAATGAGTTGCAACGTGCCGACTGCCAGGCTTGTACTGATTATGTACAAACTTGCGGTGGCCATCTTGGAGGGAAAGTAGACCTCCACACCACGTTGCTAAATAACGTGGTGTGCCGAGTCAATGGTGGCAAAGCTTCCATCTGTTCCATAAGCGCCACGGTCGGGTGCGCATGACAGGATGCCCCCTTCCTGCTCGGGGTGTACTGGGCTTCCCTGTGTGTGCTCGGTGAAATGTATGCACTAGGTGGGGAGTATGGACGTAAGAACTGGGTTCCCAAGAGTTTTCAGAGCTGGGATAACCTTTCCATTGCACCAGGTATTCCAGACTTGTATCGTGAGTCACACACCCGTGATACTTCATACTCCTTGAGCAGACTGACTTTGGGGATCTGATGTTTGGGTTGTGAGCGAACTTAAGGGTCCACGGAACAAGTTCGTAAAAGAGAGGAATGAAAGACAGGGTGGAGGCAGCTCAGGGTCCTTGGCAGCTTGCGCCTGAAAGAAACAGGGTTGATTCTTGCTGTGATATTGTAGGGTCCCATATAGCAAGGGGACAATTTAGACGGGCGCACCCATCTGGGCAAGTACTTGGCCGAAAGCCAAACTTTAGATCCCACTACCCAATCGGGAACATTTCTCCGATGGCGATCTGCCTGGGGTAGGTTCATCCTTTTGCTGTCTTCTAGACTTTGATGTGCGATCTTATGAGCTTCAGTGAGGACTGATAGTATAGCTTCAATGGATGGTAGATTGGACGACGGAGCTATCGTGGGGAGAAGACTGCGGGGGTGTTGACCGTATGTGGAAAAGGAGCCGAGTCCTGTAGCAGAATGGGCGGTGTTGTTATAGGAGAACTCAGATGTGGGTAGAAGAGTCAGCTAGTTGTCCTGTTGGTTGTTGATAAAGCAACGTAAGTATTGCTACAAAGTCCCATTCAATTGTTCTGTTTGACCTTTGGTCTGCGGGTGGTAACCGGAAGATAGGGCCCTTTCGATGCCTAAAGGATGACACAATGCTTTCCAGAACTTGGGTGTGTATTGGGAAACACAATCCGATACTATGGTCTCTGGTAACCCATGTAACCGGAATATGTCTCTAACAAAGACCATAGCCATTTCCGAGGCCGTCAGTAGACCTGGGAGTGGGGGTGAAATGAGCCATTTTGGAAAAGGAATCCACTGTTACCATAATACAGGTGCACCCCTGAGAACTTGGGAGTTTGACAATGAAGTCTGTCGAAAGATGGCTCCAGAGTCTGGTGGGGACTGGGCTTTGTTCCAAGAGACCAAGCAGTTTCTGTGTACTGTACTTGCCTTAGGCACAAACTGAAAAGGCCTTAGTGTAGGTCTTGCCATCAGTTCTCATTCCAGGTCACCAGAAGCTGCGTAGGATGAGCTCTAAGGTGTTGGACTTTCCTCTATGTCCAACTAGCTTGCTGTCATGACACCAGGATAAAACTCGCCTGTGCATCTCCTCTTTAGGAATGAACATACGGCGGTTGACAAAGAGTAGTCCGTCCTTCTACTCGACATTATCCTCCTTGGAGACCTTGAAACCGGACATACCCGTAACAAATGTTTCTTTCACCTCCTGCAGATAGGTGGACACTTGGTAGACGATTTTATTTCTTGTGAAGAGATATTCCGGTCCATGTTCTGAGGAGCAATCTAAAGCAAAGCCCTTGGGATAGGGCATTGGCCAAGATGTTATGACTTCCGGCTATGTAGGAGACGGTGAACTCATACTGGGCAAAGAAATGTGCCCACTGGGCTTGGCGAGAGTTCACACACTCCATTTGTTGTAGAACCTTTAGATTTCTGTGATCAGTGCGGATGAAAAATGGGTGAATTCCTCCTTGCAACAGGTGGTGCCACTCTTCGCAGGCGAGTTTCATGGCCAATAGTTCCTTCTCTATAATACAATAATCTGAATGGGAGACAGGGTCGTAGACAAGTAGGCCACTGGGTGTTCAGTTCCCTCATTCTCCTGCAGTAAGGCTGCTCCGATGGCTGTTGAGGAGGTGTCTGCTTCCACAATGAAAGGGTGAGATTGGTCAGGTTGATGTAAAACACCAGCTGCACATAACAAAGCCTTGAGGTGTTTAAATGCTGCATCAGTGGTCTCATTCCACAGAAATGTAGTGATGCTTTTCTTTAACAGACCTGTAATGGGGACAATCGCCTTAGAAAATTCGGGGAGGAATTTCCGGTAGAAGTTGGCCAGACCAAGGAACCTCTGTGTATCTTTTACGGTAGTTGGAGCTGTCCAGCCAAGAATGGCAGATACCTTGTTGGGATCCATCTTTATTCCGTGTCCAGACAACAATATCCTAAGTAGGGAACAGTGGAAACTTTGAACAGGCATTTCTTTGGTTTGACTAATAGCTGGTTATCCTGTAAATTAAGCAATACTTCCTGGAGATGTTCGTGATGCTTCTATTGAAATAGGGAGAATATCAAGATATCATCCAGGTATAATGATAATAATGATAATGATGTGTTATTTATATAGCGCCTTAATCCAAGGCGCTGTATATGATGACAGAGTGGAATAGTAGGTCAGAGAATGGTCTGTCCATAAAATGCTGGAAGACCGCCGGAGCGTTCACCAAGCCAAAGGGCATCACCCTATACTCAAAGTGCCCAAATGGGGTCCGGAAGGCGGTCTTGCATTCGTCACCTAATCGTATCCTGAGAAGATGGTTTGTGCGACATAGGTCAAATTTGGAAAAGACCACCGCTCCCTGCACGGCTTCGAGGATGTCTTTGATGAGGGGCATGCAATATCTGTCGCGGATGTTGACTGTGTTCAATCCCTGATAGTCAATGCAGGGCCTGAGTTCTTTAGAGTCTCGCTTGGGGATAAAGAATAAAGATGCCCCCACGGGCGAACGGATGGTTGAATTAAACTGTTGTGAAGATTGGAATCAAGATATTCCCTCAGCGCCTTCTTCTCAACAAGGGAAAGAGAGTACATGCGACCAAAAGGAATCAAGTCTCCCGGTGTGAGATCAATGGCACAGTCCTCGGGACAGTGGGATGGCAGATCTTGGGGTGTCTTGTCCAGGAAGAACTTGCCTAACTCAGCACAATCCGTTGGTATGCAATGGATGCCAACAGTATCGGTGAGAGAGTTAGCCATTGCCTTCACAGTTTCGTATAGGACCTCATGAAGGCACTATTTGCGACATTAGGGGGAGTTAAACTCCAGTAAATTTTGAGACCAGTTAATGGAGGGGTTGTGCTTCCGTAGCCAGAGATACCCAATATGACTGGGAAGTGTGCTTCATGGATTATATCGAACTGTGTTTCCTTGGTATGCTGGAGAATGAACACTGGGATCTCTTCGGTGGTGTGAGTGATCAGACCAGAGCTGAGGGGCTTCCTATCGACTCCTTCTACCTTTTGGTCTTCTCTCCTTTCAACTCGTCAAATGCCAACCTTCTCGGCCCATATGGTGCAGACAAAGTTTCCTGCGGCTCTGCAGTCTATGAGTGCCAAGGAGTCGATCTTCTTTTGGTTCACCAGTAGTTGGTTGGCGACGACCATGAGCCGGGTGCCGTTGTTGGAAGCAGAGGATGATACTGACAGCCTGAAAAAGGGACTGGATGGATAACCTTGGTAACCCGTCCCTCCTAGGACGAGGTCGACCGTTT
This sequence comes from Ambystoma mexicanum, assembly GCF_040938575.1. Classification (NCBI taxonomy): domain Eukaryota; kingdom Metazoa; phylum Chordata; class Amphibia; order Caudata; family Ambystomatidae; genus Ambystoma; species Ambystoma mexicanum. The sequence goes on from NC_090935.1 coordinate 1,454,477,015, forward strand.
CACGATCAGTGAGGTAGTACTTCGGACAATCCCGGAGTAAGTGAGTATCCGAACCACAATACATGCAGAGACCCTTGTCTCTTCTGTGTCTTCTTTCTTCAGGAGTGAGTGGGGCTCAAGCCGCTCAGATCTGCATTGGTTCGCCTTTGGTAGTCTTAGATGACGAGGAAGGATGCAGAACTTGGTCTGTTTGTACAAAGAATCCTCAGCCCTTTCTTCTCTCTGTCTTCCTCTGTTAGACGATTGTCGATCTGCAGAACTGTGGGCAACAGGTCCTAGAATGTACACAGACGTGGGGTACGGGCTAGTTGTCTTTGATCTCCTCCTTCAAGCCTCTTCGGAATATGGCATACTGAGCTGGCTCGAGCCCGTCCATATCTGCTGCCAATCTTTTGAAATGTGTAATGTAGGTAAGGAGGTGAACTGGGCCCTGCTTCACGTCCAGTAGTTCTTCACAGGCCAAATACGGAGTTTCCGGCCTCTCGAAGGTCTGTTTCAAAAGATTGAGGAATGCTCTGTAATCTTGAAGGATGGGATAAACCCTTGTCACCAGTGGAGTTGCCCATGCTAACGCATTCCCCACCATGTTGGAGATCATAAACCCAACTTGTGCATGATCCAAGGCAAAGGTACTGGATCTAAAGGTGAAATGCACAATACATACCTCAACAAACTCCTTTAATCTTTTTGGGGAGCCCTCAAACTTTCCTGAAGCTAGTCCCATAGTGGGTAGGTCAGTAGGGTGTTGGTCTCGAGCCATGACTAACTGTCTGAGCACTGTGTTTTCTGTTTTCAGGTTTTAGACTTCTTGGGTACGTTCCTGCACGGCAGCCACCAGTTCCTGGACTTGTTCCGCTGTGGCCATTCTAGCTTTTTGTCGTTGCAAACTGTCATCCTTGTTAGAATTGTCACTTAAATTGGATAGGAATCCTCCTTCCTCACCTGAATCGTCGGAACTGGTGTTAAACTCCATCTTCCTTCCTTTCTTCTTGGCGCTAGCCTTCTTCTTCCTCTTACCTCAGAGGGAAGCCACTATGCCTGCCTATTGGACTGGCGGGCTAGTGGCTCCTTCCCCGAAGTAGCCACATAGGGGAAAAGCCTGAAGAGGCAGAAAGAAAACCTGTATATGGCGTGGTCTTGTTGACTTGAGGCACTTCGTGGAGGTCAGAAGGAGCACTAATATCCTGATGGAACACGAGGCTTAGGGTTCCGAAGAAAAGTGGAAAACCAGGAAGTCCAAGAACTCTGGTTGAGAAGGCGAGAGTCCAGTTGGACCAAAGCATCGAAAAGTGAGAAGAGGAACCGAGCAGGGAAGGGTAAGCGGGAGAATCCAAGAGAGGCAGTAAGGAGAAGGCAGCCAGGAGAACTGGAGCGGGATCCTAAGCAGAATAAACCGCTGCGAGAGAGGGAGAGCAGCAGGGGAAAACTGCAGTTGCGCATAGCGCAGAAAACTGAAGGTACAGCTCCTGTGCGTAGCAAGGGAGAGAGAGAGCAAACATGGCGAGGAGCAGAGTGGAAAGCAAAGCTCTAGGTGAGCGAAGAAGAAACACAAGGACAGCATTTCACCCGAGTAGCGGAGAGCAATGGGTTGCAACGCGCCGACCGCCAGGCTTGTACTGATTCTGTACGAACTGGCGGCTGCCATATTGGAGGAAAACTAGACCGGCACACCACGTTGCTGAATAACATGGAGTGCCAAGTCAATGGTGGCAACGCTCCCAGCTGTTCTATAAGTGCCATGACCGGGTGCGCGTGACACCAATAGGCATCTGTAGCAAAAATGCCATCTTTCCTAAGCAAGGCCACTGGTAACCATTTTCCACACCTACTCTCCTTCCATCCTAGACGGTAAAAAATGTGCGTCTCATCATTTGTTCTACCTCAAAACCCTGATGTGAATCTTCTCTCTCCTCTCTCGCCCACGACATGTCCAAGCAACCCGGAAATTATATTCAACTTTCTTTGCAATGCTAATGTACTCTTACAATGAGCTTCTGTAAACCTTATATGCAGACTCCAGCACGTAAAGAGCATAGCAGCCAGACTTACTCCATCTTGGCCTAGGAGGCCACACTTCCCCAGCATTCTTCTTTCTACTTGCTCCCTGTTCCCACTGCACTAGCTTCAAGGCACTTTGAACTCTGACCCCATTGTGTGCAAGGCAGTAGGTGATGCAAACAGGCTAAACTGACTTCATATCTGGCCAAGGATAACCTACGTTCAACATATGTACACATCATGGTACCGCCACCCATTCTCTGGGTGCGCCTGAGTGGGGTGGGCTTCACCATCCTCCAGGCAGACTACTAATGCTTGATGCCCAATAGAAAAAAGCATCCATAATATGGAAGTACAAGTCCCCTGGAGAAAAAAACACATGTTCCCATTCCCGCTGTCTTATTAGTTAAGAGTCGAAGCCAGAGGCTTCCTAGAGAGCCCTCACATTGCAGGGAGGTAAGAACTGATGAGCGGTTAGCTGACTATCATAATCTCGATTGACCTTTGGCATCCTCTCTCCACCCTGTACCAATGTACAGTCTACAGCACTAAGAATTTCACAGGTACTCCAGGACACTAAATATTTTCAGTTATACATTGCCAGATATGCGGCGATGGTATCCAAAAAGTCTTTCCCTCTCTTGCTTGCAACTACTGTATGCCTGCGAGCAACATTACCCTCTGTTAACCTCTTTCCCTGGATGTTCAACCAATACCTGCCACTTCTTGCTCACCGCATTGCCGCTCTCTGCCCCAACTTTCAGTTCTATGCAGATGACACTCAGCTCATTTTCAGGCTCCCTTGAGCCACCTCTTCTCCTTCTCCCATCTCCGACTGTCTGTCTGCTATCCAGGAGTGGTATGCCGCCAATGATCTCTGCCTTAATGCCAGTAAGACAGAGATTCTCCTCCTTGGCACATCCACTCCCTCCTTTCCTGGCTCTCTCTGGCCGGCCTCTCTTGGCCCTCTTCCTGCTCCCACCTGTGGGGCTAAAAACCTTGGGATCATCTTCGACTCTACACTCTCCTTCTCTCCTCACATCTCTGACGTCTCTAAGAAGTCGCATTACCAGCTGCACCTCCTCGGAGGTATTCTTCCTTTCCTCTCCTTCCCCCAGAAGCTCACTGTCTCCAGAGTTCTGGTTCTCTCTAGGCTGGACTACTGCAAAAGTCTCTTTCTAAATCTGCCTGCCTCTACTCTCTGCCCTCAGCAACTCATCCAGAACAGGACTGCAAGACTTGTCCTTGGTATCAAGCCCAGGGATCGTATCTCTCCAGGACTGAAATCTCTGCACTGGGTCCCAGTGGCTGCAAGGATTAGGTTCAAAACCCTCTGCATCATCCACAAGGCCTTCTGTGGACAGGGGCCTCAATACCTTCAACTCTCTCTTACTAAATATCTTCCTTCTCAAGCTCTTCGCTCATGCGCCTCCAACTTCCTCACGGCCAGTCGCTTCTCCAAGCAACAAGTTGGTGGTAGATCTCTTTCTTCGGCTGGCGCCGCCCTCTGGAACAGCCTCCCTGCCTCTCTGAAAATTGAGGAGAACCATCTCCGGTTCCGGAAGCACTTCGAGACCTTCCTCTTTGCCTCTGCTTTCCTCCTCTCCTCTGCTGAACTCCTGGCTTAAACTGCCCTGCTCACCTGGCTACCCTCTAATCTCGGGCCCAGGTCCCCTCCCCGCCAGTTGCACACCAGCACTGGCCCCCTGGCAACCCTTGCACTTAGGGCTGTTTCTGTATACCTACAGCCCCCTACCAGCACTTGACACCTGATGCCTGCACTTACACTTGCACCTGCCACCAGCTGGCTGCCTTTTATTTATTGTTCCTATTTATTGTTTCTATTTATTTACTGTTGTCCTATGTACTGCACTTCTCCTCCCCCTTGCCCCTTGCACTTTTCCCCTTCACCCCTCCCTTGTACTTGCGCAATCTCAATGTCACCTGGCCTAGTAAAATCGCTGTCTCTGTCTTCCTTCTGTTCCCCTCCCTTGCCTCGTTACGCCTTGAAACACTCATGTATAGGCGCGTTATAAATGCCATATCATATCATATATGACACAGCAACACCACGCTAGGCAGGCACATCATGGACCATCAGGCATAACAGTCTCATATCCTCCTGTTTAGAAGATATCCCTTTCCTGCACCCTGAGAATCGTGTACCTGCGCTGCAGCCTAGGCTATGCAGCGATGCACCACCACGGGAATCAAATGCACCACAAGGTCCTGCTAATATCAGCTGTGCTATGCAATTCTCTGAAACATAACTTGCTAAGGCCTATCTCACTGCCTTAGTAAATCTAGAGGCTTGAGTTGCTGTCACACCTGGAGTATGTTAACAAGTTGGGACCTCGAAAGTCACATCCAGCTACACTCTGAATAAAGCAGTTGAAATTGCTGAGATGGCCTAATCTGGTACTATTCATTTGTAAAATGTATCTAAATGCAGGGCACAATTTCTTCTGAATTGTTTGTGTCACTCTCACAAATGTTTTTTGGTTGTAGCCATTCATGGTAAATGAACATTAATAACATTGGAGAAGTTGTCTTTCTCAATTTACTATCTGCCAAAAGCGATGTTATTTTAACTTTAAAAGGCTATGCATCTTAAATTGTCATCATTTGTTTTTGGAACTCATGTTGTTTTGAGAGATGACATACGTAATCAAAGGTATTTATTGTGATACATTCAAGGACGTGTGGCATAAGTGATGTTTTTACCGAGGGGTTAAGTATGATCACTAAAGGAATTGTTAAATAGGAATGGTTTCCCATAAAAATAGCTTTCGCCATTTAAAGGGGACCTTTTCCCTTAGCAATAGCACACCAATATGAATATTAAGAACATAATAATCTTGAATGGTACTTTTGAATGCATAGTAGTGTATTTTAAAGATGTTAGTAAAGCATGTTTTCCATTTTCATTTTATTCATTTTTTAATTTTTACAGTAAGATGATTGCAAAACATTTCTATTCGCAATTCGCTTAATCGGTTAGGTCTTCAAAGCAAACATAGGTCCATGAAACATCACATTATAGGGGAAGAAAATGCACATTAAAATTAAGCTAGCTATTCTCCAGTGTTTGCTTGTTCTTTTAGAACAGATTAATCATCAAACATTTTAAAAGTTATATAAAAATGCATCTACTTGGAAAAAGACAGACATGCTGAAAATGTCTTCACAAATACATTCAGAAAGGCACCCATGAATGTTTTGCGAGGAGTTGTTAGTCAGGGACTCACCGGTTTTTGCCCTTTTATGAGTTGGTATTGTATCCGATATCTGTCTGGTGCATCCATAGTTAAAAGGGACTGGAAGGGAGGCCACCAGGGGGCGCACGGATGAGGTAAGCCTAGCTGTGCAGCTCTGACAACACTGGACATAAAGGGGTACTGAGCCCCACCTTTACACCCTTGTGCAAGGCGATTTCTTGATATGCGCCCACTGCTAACCATCCAAGCAACTCTGGGCCAAATCTGTTGATAATTAGCCACCCAGCGACCAAGATACATCAGTCCGAAAAGGACGTAGGGCGCGTGTCCCCTGGATCCGTGGTGCACGTGAGGCCTGTGCCGGTGTAACGCCCAGCGGAGTACGGCATGTCGTGGAAGAGCGAGACGTGGCCACCTCAGCTGTGCCGGAGAGAATATGCAGGGAAGCGGCCTGGACATCGGGAGCTGCATGCCCTGCTGGCGAGGTTCCATGACCTCGGCCACAGCTCTTTCGGCCTGTGATGCAGGTGTGATGTTGCAAGCATGAACGGCGCATGCGCGAGCCTCGTTCCGGGCCGCGCATGCGCATGAAGAATAAAGAACATCCGTGCAGGCAGTTGCCGCGGGGACGCCGTAAGGCAAACATGCGTGTCCCGTGTCTCCTTGTGTAGATGCGTGTGATCGTGTGCGGCGCAGCCCGAGGTACGGGCCTGCACACATCTGGCGACGAAGCGGGATGCGAATGGAGCATTCCCAGAACCCAGCGTGAGCAAAGAGGATCGGTTTCTACGCAGGACACGGGCAGTAGCGGCCTGAAAAGGTGCTCGTGCATCCAAGACGACTGTCCCTCAAGCTGTGGTAACTGGACGGGTCCGCGGCCACGTTGATCCACACCACGCGGCGGCCTGAGATACGTCGACTGTCCGCACAAGTCAAGTTTGTGGCCTCCAAACCCTAAGGAGGTGCCAGTGCGACCTGTGAACATGGCGGAGAGTGACGAAGATGCAGGTACAGCGCCGGTGGCGGTAAGAAGGAAACAACAGGGATCGCTGTTACCCATGCAAGAATTAGACGCGTCGGGTCCACCCTCAAAATTGGGTCCAAAATGGTTGCTGTGGATAAGAAAATTGGACATGTACTTCACCGCAACAGGAGAAACCAATGATGACGCAAAAAGGGCAACTCTACTAGACTCCGCGGGTATGCACGTCCTACGCATTTATGAGTCCCTTAACCTGCAAGTAGTTACCTATGATGCGGTCAAGGCTGCCTTAAGGAATCATTTTTTTCCGCTTTCCAACGTGGACTATGAGAGATTCCTGTTCAACAGTGAAAAACAGCGGGAAGAAGAGTCGCTTGATCAATTCTGCTCCCGCCCAAGGCAAATGGCCACGACGTGCAGATGGGACAACGAGGAGTCCTTGATTAGAAACCAAGTCATCCAAGGCTGTGGCTCAGGCAAACTCTGCAGACAGGTGTTAAGGGAGCCAGGGTGGACTCTGACACAGATCCTGGACAACGGAAGAATATATGAATTGGCGGAGTCGAGGGGTGCCACAGTGGACGCGGCGGTGCGTCCCAGCAGGTCAGAAGAGGCGTTTGCGGTAGGGAGGCAGTCCGCATCAAAGAGTAAGTGGAGTCAGAAACGCCAAGAAGCAAGTCCGACGCATGGAGTGGCGCCCATTTGTCAATATTGTGGGTACGATTTGCCACACTCTGAGGAATGTACCGCCAAATCCAGATCCTGTGGCAGATGCAACGGACTAGGACACTATGCCCGGATGTGCCGCGCTCCTGCGCCGGTGCCTACTCAAAGGGGTCCGGCCATTTTGTTTGGCAGTGGGTCAAGGGGGCAAAAGAGCATTGCGACAGTGGAACAGGAGATGCAGAGGCTGAACATGGCCGAGGAGGAAGAAGAGGACGAGGTGTTCTTCATTTTGAGCATAGCCACAGGGGAAAGGAAAAAGAGGCAGCCCAAATGCATAGTGGACATCCAGGGGGTCCCTACACAAGTGATGATGGACACTGGAGCCTCGGTATGTGTGCTGGCCTCGGATCACTACCAGTCGATCCCGGGACCACCACCGTTAGATGTCTCGAGGGCGAAGATCTTCATGTTCGGCGGCGACACACAACTCCCCATCAAGGGTGTCTTCGTGGCGCCCGTTTCAAAGGGCGGCAAGTCCATAAAAGCATGATTTTTCATCACCGACTTCAGCCCCCAATCCCTGCTTAGCTGTGCAGCATCAGAGGCACTGGACCTTGTGCATTTTGCATTTGCAGTCTATCAAGTAGACATTGAGCAGCTTCTAGCCAGATTCTCAGGCATTTTTGAAGGAGTGGGAAAGTTGAGAGCTCCTCCTGTGCACATCGACGACACCATCAGGCCCACAGCTCTCAAACATCGAAGGATCCCGTTCCATCTCCGGGAGCAGGTGGAGGAAGAACTCTGCTCACTGGTCCGAATGGACATCATCGAACGGGTGGAAGGCCCAAAACCCTGGGTCTCACCCATAGTGGTGGCCCCCAAGCCAAAACAGCCCAGAGCGGTGCGCATCTGCGTCGATATGCGCCTCCCAAATGCAGCTATCAAAAGGGAGAGACACATTACACCCACTCTCGATGATATTGTAGGAGAACTGCAAGGGGCGAGAGTTTTTTCGAAGTTAGATTTGAGGGCTGGCTATCATCAGTTCGAGCTCCACCCGGACTCACGTTATATCACGACTTTTACGACGCATGATGGCCTCTATCAGTTTAAGCGCCTGAGCTTCGGCATTTCATCTGCTGCAGAAGTTTTTCAGAACACCATCAGGGGGGCGCTCGCAGGACTGAAGGGTGTTTTGAATATGAGCAATGGTGTTTGCAGACTCAAAGGCGGAACACATGAAGAGACTGGAGTGCACGCTGAAGAGGCTAGAGGATTTGGGGCTTACCCTACACCGTGAAAAATGTGAATTTTTCAAAGACAGAATTGGGTTCTTTGGCTTCATCTTTCATGCCAGCGGCGTGTCGCCCGATCCTGCAAAGATCAAGGACATTTGGGAGGCCACAGCACCCCAGTCCCCAACGGAGGTAAGGCGTTTCTTGGGGATGGTGAACTACTGTGGGCGCTTCATTAAGGGTTTGGCCTCCCTGTCGGAACCCCTCAGAGCGCTGACCAAGAACGATGCTGTGTGGGTGTGGGAAAGAAAAGAACAAGAGGCATTTCAACTCATCAAAAATGCCCTGTCCGACGGAGACACCATGGCGTACTTCGACCCCACCGCCGAGTCCGAGATCGTTGTTGACGCCAGCCCGGTGGGCGTAGTTGCTGTGCTGATGCAAGCGGACAAGAGAGGAGACATGCGACACATTGCGTATGCGAGCAAGGCGCTCACAGACACAGAACAGCGCTACTCGCAAATAGAAAGAGAGGCCTTGGCCATACTGTGGGGCTGTCGCCATTTTCATCTCTACATCCTCGGCAAGCCGGTCGTAGTCGTGACCGATCATAAGCCCCTGCTACCCATCCTGGCGGGGGTGTCATCAAAACCTCCACACAGAAACGAACGATGGATGCTAGCCCTTATGGAATATGGGGTTCGACTGGTGTACAGACCAGGGACCAATAATCCAGCGGACTATCTGTCGCGACACCCAAACCCAGAGAGCGTGGAAAAGACCAAGGAGGTGTCTGCTTGTAGAGGGCTGCTCTGTCAGGTCATGGAAGGTGCATTACCGGTGGCGCTGTCCAGGGTCACCATAGCGACGGAATCGTCCAAAGATGAGGTGTTCCAAATCATCAAAACGGCAGTTGGAAGCGGCGACTGGAGAGAGGTGCTTCAGAACAATGCAAGGCGGCAGGCTGATGCCCAGAAAGACCTTCAGGCGCTGTGGAGGGTGAGGGATGAACTATCCATTTCTGACAACGGACTACTGTTGAGGGGGAGGCAAATTGTGATCCCGCACGCCCTGAGAAATCGTGTGTTGGAATTAGCTCACATAGGGCACCAAGGGGTGGCCAAGACCAAAGCTCGGCTTCGACCCAAGGTGTGGTTCCCTGAACTCGAGGGAATGGTCGAGCTGTTCATAAAAAGGTGTCTGCCATGTCAGGCGGTGAATCCCGGGGATAAAGCTCCACCGATCAGCTCAATGGAACGGAGCGAAAAGCCCTGGGGAACCGTCCATGCAGATTTTGGATCGACGGGTCGGGGCATGTACTTTTTAGCGGTGGTAGACCAATGGTCCAGATATCCCGAGGTGGAGATCGTAGAGTCCACCGCCACCGAGTACACCACTAGGGCCCTGGACAAAATGTTTGCAACCCATGGCTTCCCCGAAATACTATGCTCAGACAATGGTCCCCCGTTCACGGGTAGCCAGTTCGCACAGTATCTCAAAGCGAGGGGCATCCATCACCGGAGAGTATCCCCGTTGTGGCCGCGTGCGAACGGGGAAGCTGAAAGGCTCATGCACACGCTTAACAAGGTGCTGAGAATATCTGCAAGCGGAGGAGAGGACCTCCCAAAGAAGGTCGTGGAATTCCTGCGAGAGTATCGGACCACGCCGCACCAATCGACAGGCGTAGCTCCTGCTGAAGCGCTATTCGGGCGCTGCCCTCGCGGCATGATACCGGAGGTAGAAGGAAGAGTACCTGGGGTCATTGACAATGATAAAGTGAGAGAGGAGCGGGCAGCCCGCAATCAGAGAGAGAGTGAGAGGAGAGGTCTCCAAGACAAGGAAGTGGCTGTAGTTGATTCCGGGCTGGTGTGGAATCGTCACCCGGAAGGCAAACTATCACTACCTTACGAACCTCACCCGTGGAGGGTCACGCATGTGAAAGGAACCATGGTCACGGCAGCATGCAACCGGGGGACCGTCACCCGCAACAGGTCATTTTTCAAAAAAGTGGACACATCAACGAGGGACAGTGAACCGGACAAAAGCACCTCATCCGAAGCGGTCCCCGAAGGTCAGGCGGAGGACGCTCAGAGGGAGGACATTCCACATGCAGATGGTCCCGGCTCGACTCGGCACAGCACCCCTCGGTACCCTGTGCGGGGAAACCGCAGACTGCCGGCTTGCCTCAAGGACTATGTTCTGGACTCGAGAGACTGAGCCGAGGGTACGGCAGCCGGTCGACCCACGTTGGGTTACATGTTTATGTTTACCAGGTATATGGTTCATTCTGGTTGATGTTAAATTGTTTTTGGTTGAAAAAAAAAAGGGATGTGATGTTGCAAGCATGAACGGGGCATGCGCGAGCCTCGTTCCGGGCCGTGCATGCGCATGAAGAATAAAGAATATCCGTGCGGGCAGTTGCCGCGGGGATGCTGTAAGGCACACACACACGTGTCCCGTGTCTCCTTGTGTGGATGCGTGTGATCGTGTGCGGTGCAGCCCGAGGTACGGGCCTGCACACAACAGCAGGGTGAGTCTTTGGCCTACACGCCTTTGTGGGACTTGTTGGTGTCTGGGTGCGGGCCCCGGCTCCCTTCCGGCACTCAGCACATTTTACCTAAGAGAGCTATCGCAATGGCATGGAAGTCGACAGGTGGCCCCCAATATGCAATGTGGTACAGAGAATCGGAACGCTGGACGGAGGCAGAGTCCAGGATATGGGGGGAGGGTGTCTCCAGGGCAGAGGAGGAGGTTAGCATAGCATTTGAGGCTTGGAAAGCACTGGTGTGGGACATGTTCCACCCCTCCAACGATAAACCTCCTTGAAAAAGGTAGCCTGGCTGGAATTAACACAGCAGCTCAGTGGAAAACTGAGAAATGGAAAGGTCAGCCCATCTGACAGCCCTGTAACGGAAAATCGATTATGGCAATGCACACCCTCACAAAATTGGGTCCAAAAATGCTGAGTCATAATGAAGACAGTTAATGTTGTTTTGTTGTTTTGTTTGTTGGTAACTGTTAATTTGGAATTGTACAAATCTGTGAAATGATGATATGTAATTCATTGACTTGAAATGGACATACAAATGCCAATAAAAACACTTTAAAATAAAAATAAAATGGGGGCCCACGCTGCAGCACAGTGGCAGGCAGAGGGAACATGCCCGGACATTTCAGTGGTGGCAGATGCAGTTTTAAGAGGCAGAACCCTCTCTCAGCCCACATAGTGTTCTCGTGGTCTCCCTGCCTGTGTGAGTCAGGGCACCAGTGCCGGTACATTGGTCTGTCTGGGTGCCATTGCCTTTGGATGACGATCCCCCAGTGCTGGTGCCCGACATTCCTGTTGCTCCTCGCCTATGTTGACTTACCCCTGTGCAAAGTCTACCCTGGAATCGATGCTATCGCAGGTGAGGGTGTTGCATATGATTCCATACCTCCTTCCCTGAGCGTGGAGGCTGGTCGTGAGCCCCGGCGGAGAGGGGGGCAGTGAAGAGTACTCCATAACCCAGAGCGAGGAGGATCAAGTGAGCGAAGGGCATTATCTATTAAAACAATTCCAATACGCCAGTCACGCCGCTCCCAACGTCGTGGTGGTGAACCCCCTTGTCCTGCTGATGGCGGAAGATGCTAATTCCACGGAGAAGGATATCACCGCTTTATTGGAGGAGATAAGGGGAATTCAGTCAGACATTGGGCACAGAATAGACACCCTGGATAAGCGAGTGGATACCTTTGATGGCAGAGTTCAGTGTCTTTAGTCTATTCAGGCGGCTGCAGACGTATTGCAGACCCATATTGATATGAGGCTATCGGAAGGTGAAAGGCTTGAAAGGGAGCTAACCTTAAAAATTGATGATTTCGAAAACAGAGAGAGGTGTAACAACCGTCGTTGTTTTGGTTTTCTAGAGAAGGAGGGGAAGACGGAGAGAGCTATAATACAAGCCATCAATGTTGTGATCAAGTCGTTGTTTTGGGGACGACTACACCAATGAACCTACCATAGATAGGGCACACCGGGCAGGAGGTGGGGGCAGAGGCCCTAGATCGGTGCTTGCCCGTTTTCATTATTATGCCGAAAAAGCTAAGATTTTGGAGAGGGCAAGGAAAGTGGGTTTCACAGACTATGATATCACTGGGAGTTCCTCTTCTCCGTCTCATTTGAATATGAAGGATGCAAATATGAGCTTGTGACTGAAGACGACATAGAAAGGGTGAAAGGTGAGCTCATTGAGGCTCCTGAGGAGCCACTTCAGAACCTGCAGTGCGCCCTGGCGGGACCTTCGGGGGGGGGGGGCTGAACAAATGGTGGCAGGAGGCGCATACCTGGGTCTCGGGATTTAAAAAAACGCTTCTGAAGGGAGGGAAGGCATTCTGACCCAGATTCATAAATAGGAGCCTGACACAGGCTCAAGGTTTCTAAGCAATCTTTGGCCATAGGGCCGTAAGGGGAGGGCGTGAGACTTATTGATGTTGGTTGCCTTTGCTAGATGTGGGGAATGGTGGAGATAATGATTCTATAGAAAGGGGAGGCACAGGGTTGAGCTTTTTGGGGGATTTTGTAGGAAGATAGGGTGGCGCCGGGTGCTGCTGGCGGTGGGAAAGCATTGCAGGCGTGGTGGAGGGAGCTCAGAAGTGGTACTATTGTGATTTACTAGTCCAGGGGTCTGGTTGCTACTGGTGGTCCAGTCCAACGATGTCTATGCTTTCTAGGCAGGGTGAGACGTAAGGGAGAGGGGAGAGTCTGTTCATCTGGGTAGTATGGGGGGAGTGAAATGTGGTGAATCTGTGTGAAAAGATTGAGGAAAAAAGCCAGTATCCCAAAAGCCCAAATTACTCCCCCAGCCCCATTTGTCTGTATATATATATATATATATATATATATATATATATATATATATATATATATATATATATACACACAGGGGAGACCCCCTGCTGCCCCCTCACCCGGGAGGTCTTTTACAGAATGTACCTGATTAAAGGGTGCTGGGTCCTTTTTATGATTTAGCGATTGGGTCCCTAAATGTTAGAGGAGCTAACTCCCATACAAAGAGATCTTTGATCCTCAGGGGATACCGGCGAGCCAAGTTGGATATTTTTCTACTCCAAGAAACTCACTGAGTGAAGGGGAAGGAGTCAGCTCTTTGACCAAGTACGGTTGGTGCTGTATTCAGTGCCTTGACCACGACGAAAAAGAGAGGGTTGGCCATTGTGGTTTCTACCAGGTTGGGACAGACAACACATGCCATGTTGGCCGACTTGGAAGGTCGTTGCATCTTTATCAAAGACAAAACTCGGGGGAGACTGGTTATGGTGGGGTCTGTCTAGTGCCCCAATGTCGGTCAATTAGCATTCTGGGGTGACCATAAGGAGATAATACTGTTCGTAGAGGGCACACTAATGGTGAACAGAGACCTCATTATGGTTTTGGACCCCCTAAGGGACAGAAAGAGGGTGGGGAAGGAGCTTGGTTCAGCCAAGGAGGGGGAGGCCTGCACATTTCTGGAGATTAACTGTGAATTGGGGCTCGGTGGTGGAGGGGGGTGGGAGGGACCACCTGTTTACGTATTTCTCATATGTACCTGAGTCGCTTTCCAGAAATAATATTATTTTGGTTGGTGAATTTCTGAAGGGGCGGATCACAGCGTCCGAGGTGATCACGCTTCCATAGTCAGACCATGACTTGGTCCGAATAGTGATGGGGGATGGGCTGGGGTCTGGGCCAAGACAGAGATGGATGTACAATGATTTCTTGTTGAAAGATAGGGAAGGGTCAGAGATCCTGTTAACGGAAATCAAGGAATATTTTGAGTTCAATGACACGGGTGAATGTCATGATTCCTGCCCCTCATGTCCCCTGCCCTCCAAGATGTCAGGCTGGAGCCAGGCCACGATCACCTACATGGCCCTAGAGGGCCTCTCCATCCCTCCAAAGACCCACTTGGAGTCAGACTTGGCGCTTGTGACACCAGACTCACTCACTCCCATAGGATAACATTGGGGATTGGACTTGATGGATGCCCCCACATATTTCGGTTCCCAGAACTGCATGTGCAGTCTAGACTTTTGGGTGTGGTTCAGCCCAGAGACACCTGGGATACCTAGAGACTATTTAAGCCACGCTCAGGCTGAGAAACATGCTTTGTGTTTTCTGCACCTACAGCGTGACACTCACCGTGTTTGGATCGGTCTCCAGTAGGCCTGCATCTTTCTTCTGCGCTCAGCTCCTACAAGAAAAAGAACACCGCTAGGAACAGCCTTACCTTGCAGCGCTTCTGCCCATCATTCATCGCTCCTTCTGTTCTGCGGGCATCTTCGGCGGTGTCATTCCCATCCCGGCACGCCGCTTCCTAGGGAAAAGAACAGAAAAAAGGCATTAGTAAGCATTCTGCAAATCTTTGCTTATTTTTAAATACTGTACGAGCTTCAAAAGCTTACCTGAATCCCAGCCGCTCTGGGGGAACTCTGTCTCCGGAACCTCTCATCCATCTGCAAGAGGGAAAAGACACTCCAGGTTAGTGTGGAAACATCTAGAGGCGCTGTATACCGCGCTTTCTCACCGCATTTGTTCTTCATAACTGGCATCCACACTGAAAACGTCGCAGCACCTAAAAGACACAGGAAAAGAACTCAGTTCAATACAAATACGAAAGGGGTGCATCGCGCATCGTGCTCTCACTCACCTTCAGCGCTACTCATCTCAGCAGCACGCCGCCATCCCCGGACGCCGGCCATCATCTAAGGAAGGAAAGGAATGAAGTTAGAGAACTGTTCAAAAGACCCATTATACATACCTGTCGGACTCTTGCCAGTGAAGTAACTAGGCAGCAACGAGCCAGCATCAATCAACGCGCCCCTGCACTGAAAGCGGGACGGAGAGCACACTATCCAAGAAAACAAGGTGAGTTGTGGATCAAAGGGAAGGGTTGGACCCCGCGGAAGAAGGGGTTCAACCACACAGAGACAATAGGGAGTTAAACTCTACCAATCCTGTGTTTCAGGCCCAGTCTCCAGTCAAATAGCCTCCAGGGAAGGGTTTGAGATCGTAAGAGGTCAGAACAGGCTGAGTGACGTCCCCTTGGATACCAGGTGAGCTTTACAGTGAAGCTGGATTGCAATTGCTATGGGATGGGTTTAACGTGATGGGAAGGGGTGTCCTTGTTAGACTGGGTTCACAAAAGAAGTTGCAACAGGAAATGACCCTTAGAGAGAGAATAGCTGCTCTTCAACCCAGGACACATGACAATGACACCCAAGACAGTGAAAAAGCTCAACAGCCTCAAAAAGCAGGTGCGGTCCTTTCTTGTCCAGGACACAGTGAGGAAACTGATGTTGCTAATACTGAAATATCATGAAAAGCGGGACAGGGCGGATAAAATCCTGGCATGCCGGCTTCACAAAAAGCAGAAAAGTAAAATGGTGTCCTTGTTAACCTCAAAAGTGGGTACCCCCAAATATGACAGTGACAAAATAGGAGCAGAGTTCAGACGATATTATGAGAACCTATATACGGCGGAATATGAGGCGGAGGGATCTCTTGTGGACTCCTCCTTAGATCAACTACCTGTCCCCGGGATTTCTAGGGACACTGCAGAACTATTGGGGGCACCAGAAAGTCCAGAGGAGGTCATCCACATAATTAAAAACATGAAAAGTGGTACTACACCGGGGGTAGATGGTTTTTAGTGACATTTTACAAGACGTACCACTCTGTCTTGGAACCTCACCTGGGTAAGGTCTTCAATGCAATATTGGAGGGTGGGGACCTCCCAAACTCGATGATGTAGTGGTTACATACAAGGAGGGCCGCAACCCCGCCTCATGTGCGTCCTACAGACCTATCTCTTTGTTAAATACCAACGTTAAGCTCCTAGGTAATAGATTGGAGTCTGTGATGCCGTCATTAGTTCATGGGGATCAAGTGGGTTTTATTAAGGGGAGACAGGGCACTGACAGTATTCGGAAGACCATCAATCTAATGCATTATGCTCAGTCTAACAAATTAGATGCCTGTATAGTATCCTTAGACTCGGAGAAAGCCTTTGACAGTGTGGAGTTGCTCTACATCACTAAGGTCCTAGAAAATATGGGTCTTAGCCCGAACTTTCACATATGGCTATCTGCCCTGTACAAGGCACCAAAGGATTGGGTCTTGGTGAATGAGACTTTATCTGACCCCTTTATCTGACTCCTTCACTTAGTTGAGACTTTGGAACCTCTAGCCGTTCAATCGGGTCCAACCAAAAAATCAAAGGTATTATCTGTTGTGAGGTGGACTTTAAATTTTCCCTTTTTGTGGATGACATTTTAGGGTAATTAACCGATATCCACAACCTCCTGCCAGAGTTATTGAAACCGATCTCAGCCTTCGGGCACTTTTTTGGTGTAAAGATTAATGTGGACAAATCCTGTCTAATGCCGGCCCGAGGGGGAATCCTAAGCTCTGACCTAGGAGACAAGATCCAGGGTATGGGAATCGAAAGAACAGGGATTACTTATCTAGGTGACAGACTACTGAGGGACTTGGGCTCCCTTACTCAAAACGGTTAGGTCGGACCTGCGTCGCTGGGATTCTCTGGTCCTATCGTGGTATGGACGCACAACCTCTATTAAGATGAATGTCCTTCCATAGTTTGTATATATGTTCATAGCCATTGCGTCACCTCTCTGTGATTCCTTTTTTGTGGAGCTTCAATCAATTATTAGGAAATTCATCTGAAGTCACAAATGCCCTGGGGTGAAGTGCTGGTGAGGAGTGGAGGCTGACGTTTTAGGACATGTTCGTAATGGAGAACTTGACAGCGTTGGTTAATGACCACGTGGCATCCTTCCATGCGGAATGGGGTCCAATGGTGCATAAGTGGGAGGGCTGCAGGGACGATACATAGCACATCATTGGGGAAGGGTTGGACCAATAGGAAAATGGGGAAGGCTGAACCGAGACAGAAGAGTTTCTTCAAAGTTTCATGGAAGGAGGGAGAGGAATGGGGGGTGAGTGACATAATCAGAGCTAATAGATTATTTCGGTGTGGAGGATGGAAGGGGAGTTTTGGGGATTTCAATGGATCTGGCTCAGAGATGTTTGCATTTTGTGGGGAATCATGCTAAAGTTGGGGGAGGAGGCGGGGTGGTGTGTTTTGGACTCTCGCCACAGTTGATGTATACACACCTGTGTGCCCCCTCCTGACATTACCCCCATTCCCTTGTGTCAAAAATGAATACCTCATATTGAATGAAATGTGTCTGTATTGATTCCTGTCCCCTATTCCATATGCTCAACCTTCAGAAGATGTTTCTCAGAATCCAGTTCAGGGTTCAATATTCATTTGTCGGTCCGGTATGGTAGCTCACAAGTTATCTGCTCCCCTCTGACATGGGGCCAGTCTGCGCCTTGCAGATTTTAATCCAGGGAGTGCCTTCTTTCATCCTTTAGTGAGCACCCTGAAATTGGGAGATAATAGCAGCTATTAATACAGCACTTAAAAGCTGGAGGCATCCGGCTTGAAGCTCTACATAAAAACCTGATATCATTGTTATTATTATATTGCAGTGACCTGTATGTCTCATTGCACAAGAAAACCAATAGACACATTCAACATGCCCAAAATAGAGGCATTAGAATTGTTTTTTAGTGGTCGATTTAACTTAAAATGGCAGACATTGGTAACAGTGATAACACGTTCAATTAATGGTGGGGTAATGGTCCAGGTTATATCAAAAAGAGACTTGCACATTATCTTCTGACTTTGCCCTTGTGAAAGATGGGAGATGAATAAGGGCCAAAATCCAACCTGAGATGCATTGGCGGTACAGTAGTCAGCTTTCCACCAGATGAGTTGACTTGTGTGACATAAACTAATTGTGTCTCAGTTACACAGGAAGACAGGCAACCTCCAAAAACAGATTAAACACTTGCCAGTTAGCCTGCAGGTAGGTACTGTCTGGACTCTTGCAACATCATATCATTTTGTTTATCTATTTTGCAGTTGTCATTATTGTACTATTGTCTGTGATTACTTGTTTCTACCGCTTGTCTCTATGGCGTACTCTATGCGTTCTGGGTGACATATGGCGTAATATAAATGCGCAACCCTAAACTCTGATGTTTATTTTTATCCCAGGCCATGGTGTTATCCCGTCAGTTGTTTCACTGAACATTAAAGAGGAAGAAATATATTTAATAGAAGATGATGAGTTTGAGAAAAGAGAAAATAGCAGCGAGTCCACGGGTAAGTGTGTGGCACAGTACTACCATGAATCAAAGAAGTTTGTGATTTGTAATCTTTCTAGTACTGTACACCCGAAGAAGTGAAACAGAGGAAGTACATCCTTCATCTGTTTCCTAACTTCTATGTGTAGGACAACGTCAGGCCTAATTCAGGCATTTCAATTTTAGTCTCTATTTTCAGATGGACTCCAATACAACATGTTATTGTTCCCTGCTGTGGGGATAATCATGTGCATGTTCCATTCTCCTGTTCTTTGTGGCACTGGTGCTCACCTACTGACAACCTACGTCCCACACTAGGAGACTTAACACCGCAGCAGTAGCCTTTTTCTCCTCCCCAGGGCTGGGGTCTCACCAGTCCTTGTTGTGTTCGCTCTTGACTCTTCTGTCTACATAAATGGCAACCGGTATTAACCAGCACCAATGCTCACTTTGAGATTGACCTGTACATTTTTACATTCTGTAAGGGTGCTGTCATGTGTTAAGGCACACTGCATAGAAGCAGGTTGTTGCCTGTCCCATTGGCTGCTGGATGGTTGGTTATTCTATTAGTATCCATTAGCAGACAACTGCTGGTATCTTGTTAAATTGTGTGATATTACATGTTAGTTCATTCTCCCTTGAGATCTTTACAGAACTGAACCGTTATTAATTATTCCAACCTCTCTGCAGTGCTGCCTTCACACTATGGCACCCACCTAGGAATATAGCAATGTGATGTAATAACTCGCTCCTCCACCAATGCTGGGAATGTGTTTGACTTCTAATGGCAACTTACTGTACTTGTAAAACTGGAACTGTATGCTTCACCCACACGTTGTAATCGGTTGTGCTAGTCTCCCAAGACATGTATCTCTCCTGGAAATGTACTGGTCTAGCCTTAGCTTGAATACCCACTGATTTCGGTACTCACATGAGGGAGGATTGAGGGAACTCTGAGGATCCTCCAGTTACACCTCCAGGGGTTGCATCACTGAGCACACGGCTCCTCCTGAACCCTAGAGCTCCCCATCCTCCCTCCTTTGGTGCACTGGATGTGATTTTGCCACAGTGCCATAAATCTTTATGGATAATATGTTTGATATTTGTATTCTCCATTATGTTATCATCTTTACATTCATATGCTAGTTACAATAACCGCAAGCATCAGTCCAAATAGCTCAGAACACTATCAAGAAAAGTTGTATAGCCTTTCGACCTCACTTGTGACAACAATTTTTGTGCACTACAATAAAATCTTTTTGCTGGTTGACCATCGGGCTCCCGGCAGCTGTATTTTTTATGAACTTCCTGCCAAATCACTGATTTCTGCAAAGTTGGTGTCTTTGTGGACTTGTTTATGTTTATAAATCTATATAGCGCTTAAGCCCACAGGCATCAAAGTGCAAACATAGACACGACAGACAACAATAATGTCACAGGACAAGCTAGAGAAAAGGGTGTTGTATGAAAGAAGAGGGATATGTTAAGCAAAGAGCAGGGTCTTCAGCCTTTTACAAAACACAGAGAGACTCTATTCTGTGCAAAGATCGACTGGAAGGGAGGTCCATGCCCTAGCCGCACTTACAGGGAACGAGCATCCACCGCCCCTTGTTCATTTGACTCTGGGACAGAACAGTCTGGAGGTTCCTGCAGATCTGGTTGAGCGTGAGGATTGTTGCAGATTTACACACTCTTTCAAGTAGTGCGGGGCCAGACCAAAACACACTTATGTGCTAAAGTGTTCAATTTAAAAGTGATTCTGGCTGAAATTGGAAGCCAGTGAATATCTTTCCTGTAGCATGAGTCATGCTCTCTTTTGGAGACCTTCCTCACGCTACGAAGAGAACCTGAAGTTTGTATAGATTCCTTTTGCTGGCACCACAGAGAAGATCATTGCAGTAATCCAGTCTAGGCATGATTACTGCGTTTAGAAGAGTTTCACAGAGTGTATGTTTAAACTGATGTTCCAAAGTGAGAGCTTATGGGTCCTCTGAATTATTCCATCATCTATAAAAATCACCTAAAACCAAGCTAGACCAATTGGGCTTGTCCAAATAGGTTAAGATGTTCATGATTGTTTCAGAAAAATCGGGTGTGTTCCTCGGGGGACGGTAGATTAAAATAAAGTCTATGCAAGTATTAGCAGAGGAGGTGACTTTCAAGTGCAGCACATTACAATCTTCACAATCAATTTGGGAAGATAACAAATCCAAATCTTCACGAGCAATAAAAGCAACCCCACACCATTGCCTGTTGGACGATTTTTACCATAGAATTTGTAGCTACTAGGGGTTATAAGATCAATAATAGGGCAGCTCAAGTCCTTCAGCCAGGTACTTGTACTGCATATGTCGCCTCTTTGGGGCATATCCTGTCGTTGCTAAGATTAACACATTTATGGCATAAAAATACTGTTTTGCGCTCCTTCATCTTTCTGCTTCACATTCAGCGCAAATTGGAACAGTGCTTGTGCTTAATTTTACAAAGAAGGTTACTTCCAGCCTGGAGGTGTTGCTCATTGAACTGCTCTGCTGCTCAACGGCACATGAATGTTCCTCTCCATGCCCTGAGCCAGAGACCAGCAGGACAAGAGGTGTGCTTGCTGACCATCATAAAAGAGTTCCAGATGAAGCTGTTGGCCAGCTGGGCTATTCAGGAACACCCATCATCTTCCTGCCAAAGATTTCAAGTGTTGTGTCTCTGAGTTGGGGAATCAAAAGCTCCCACGAGTCTACAGAAGGATGGTCTGGCTTCCCATATGACTTCTGGTGCCTGTATCAGAGGAGCAAGAGAGATGGAAGCTGGAGGTGGTGACAATGGTCTGTATGCTCTGTTGCTGGGGGCGCCTCGTCTGCTCCCCTATGGACAGAGTTCACTGCATACAACTAATCCTCTATGGCTGACTAGCTCCATGCCTTAACCTTGGTGAGATGGTTTGAGGTGCTGGAGCCTGCCCTGGGGCTATCGTTGGGCTATTTTGGGGGCATGTCATGGGATCACCCATGGCCTGTCCTCCACCCTTTCTTCAGCTGTATCCTTGTATCATAAGGGAATAAGGGAAGCCCTAAGCGTGGCCAGCCATGTCTGAGCAGAACACTCAGGTGGCCCTGGATCTCCATTGTCTACTATCTCTGTGTGGAATGTCTCTCTGACTACTTTGTCGCGCTCAGATTTCCAATGTTTCTGCACTGCTGCAAGTGCTGTGCTTTGGGTCCCAGAGCTCGAGTATAAAATAATGTGCACAATTGTGTTTAGGTAATATGTGATACTTTTGGAAAATGTAAATGTAATGTTGCTTTTAGATGTGATGGCCAAAATGCGCCATTTTCAATGAAGAGACTACATTTCCCACAAGTTCATGTACTGTGAGAAGAGCAGTGTGTTGGATTCAAGAAGTGTTAAATAGCTCAAATGTTCACACACTGCCAGTCGTCTGCATTCAACTGGCATACCTAACATCCCGCTTTCAATCCTCAGTGGTCCAGCATCATTCTGGGATTCCCTGCACATATCCACAGCGATCCATTATCACGCTCAGGCTTCTCCCAGTGATTTACCTGTGATCCAGTGGCGCATCTATAGCAAACTGAAGGAGGAAACAAGAGACATTGGTGCGAGCTCGTGCTGTAGGAGAAAGGATGAGACATTGTTCATAATTCGGGCCAGGCACCAGCACATTTGCAAAGACCCATTCACTTTTTAAAAGAACAGGGATGTGTTACTTAACCTAGAGAACTATCGCACACTTTAGAAAAACGTCCAGATTGAAGGGTCTCTAATACTCACCAGAGGTGTTTACATAGTACGAAATTCAGTGCTCACTTGGAACTGGCACAGTGGTCAGTGCTTGCATCAATGAGCACTAAGGCATTGAACATTCTCATTGTGCTGAATGGCCTGAAAACCCAATCAGGGCGTGTGCAGTTAATGCATCAAAGCCACTCTGACTGAGGTTTTCTATTTCAATTTGGATTCCCATTACATCACTGGAATGAAAGGTCTTGGACGGGCAGGGAAAAGAGTGACAGTTTGGCATAAGGCTAACTAATAGCACATACTATCTCATTGCAGAGAGTGCTCCCATACAGCCAGACGGACGGGGCCACAGAGAATGTTGCAAGAGTAGACCAGACCCCAACCCACATGGCCAATCCACCCCTTTTCCATCACGGAGGACTCTAAAGGACAGTCTGACAGTGACCCAGTGCAACAATCCATGCACTGCAATACCTGGCAGGCAGGAGAGTGGTCCGCAGCAGGTGAAGACGCATGTTCCACATGTGCAAGCAATCCAATGCATGCTAGGCTTCCACAGAGTCAGGATCCAAGATGGTGCACACCACACGTAATCTGTCAGCCTGCAATGCTGCAGCACTGAGCAGCACGCAATTAGATAATCATGCAAGAGTCAGTCTCGACCACAGACTCAATCTGCAAGCCCTTTATCAATATGAGCACAGGTGAAGTTTAGTTTGGAAGTTACCGCCCCAATTCCCACCTTAGTGGGGGGAAAAGAAAAGGATGGGCGGACCTAGTAATGTGGTTGTGGGGTTTGAGTTGTACAGTAGTGAAGACTTAAACATACCAGTAGATGGCTGAGTTCTGTTTTCCACTGGCCTTAAAATGCAGCTTCGGTTTGGATGGAAAATTAGACTCTAAATCATTATTGGCAGTAACGCATGGGCTGGAGGTTGGAGTGAGTCATCTAGAGCGCACAGTGCTTAATACATGCTCCGAACCCGTGAAGTTAGGGGGTCTTCTCGTCCCCAGCCCATTAAACACTGTGCACAGCAATCGTCCCGTGAACATAATAGGCTGCCCATTGACTCAAATAATCAGAGGGATACTTTACTTTGCGCTGCATCGCCTCACGTTAATGAAACTACAAGATCATTCACTCTGTGAAGCTAACGGATTCCATATCTATGCTGCAGCAGTGCATGCTAATGAAAGACACTAGAAGTATTTGATAAACGTATCCGATTGGTTGCTTGGGAGTCATCCTTCTCCTACAACAGCCACATTCCAATCCTGCAAGTAAGAAAATATTTTGTTAAAATCAAACTAAGAAGAGATAAGGATTGAAACAGTAAGGAACTGTCAATTGTATTGAAATCTGAAAACTAGAATATTCTCTGAATAAATCAAGGGAACAATTTGACCATGAACATTGTTGTTTGCAGATAATACAGAAGGGAACAAAGGGCCTCATTACAGCCTCATACTGCTTAGGAATTGGTTGGTTGCACCTACAGTAGTGAAACTGGTAAGCCCTCTAATAGTTTATTGTCTGCGTATCAAGAGTATCAAGGAAGAATAGAGCAGAGAGAGCTGCTCCGTCGAAAACCTTACTACTGCCATTTTGTTACCTGCAGGGAGCCCTTCCCATGAACCATAAAGGAGCACTGAAGCAAAGCAGTCAACACAACAGCCTCATCACAGCTCACCTTCAACAAAAATAATCCTATCTCTTTGGTTGCAAGGGTCGGTGCGCGCGCATCACAGAATGACACATGTGTTTGCTCCATCAAGAGGTGTGGGTATTATTGACCGAATTCCTGTCCAGGGTCCTCCATTTCCGTTACAGATTATGTAGGTCGCCGTCCGTCCCTGCAAGACACCAGGTAAGCGTTATAGGACGCTAAGACACGTTTCTTATTTTGCCTGGACGAGATGGAGACCTCAGGTGTTCACCAATTATTCACCCTTTTAGGGGAACTCTGAGCAGAGGTGCACACAGCTCGGTCCAAGACAAATGCCCTCTGAAGAAAGTTGGTGGTGAACAGAGATAAAACTGAAGAATTAGCCAGGAGAGTAACACAAACGCAAGTGGGTCAGGCCTCATTACCAGGCCCAATGGCCCCTGCTCAGCCTATAACGGCCCCCATTCACATAGTTGCCCCAGCTCCTGTCCCGCTAGCTCCACCCAAACGTTTTACAGGAGATCCCCTGAAATATGCTATTTTAATGAACCAATGTAAATTATATTTCATCTGCAGGTCGGGGTAATTCCCTAATGACCAAACCAACATGGCATTTGTTCCATTATATTTGTTAGGCCATGCAGCCAATTGGTCCATACTCCTAGTGGAACAGGATGATCCACAGCTCAGCAAATTTCAGGAATTCGAACGAGAACTAGAAACTGTTTGCAAGAAAGTCGCAGGCACAGGCTTTGGACAATAAGCTTTTATCACTATGGCAGGGGTCACAGACCTTTTAGCATTTAATAGACTGAACGCAGAAAACAAAATGGGCCGAAGAAAAGCGAAACTCATTGGGCCTCATTACAAGTCCAGCGGTAACCGTGCCAATATTTACCAGCGCCTGGCTTGCCGGAATTACTAGGTGATTATGACCCCGGCGTTCCGGGAATTCAGGCGCTGCTAAATGTTAATCCCCATTCCCATTTGAGTCCCATAGGACTCAATGGGAATGGGGAACACGGAAGCACCGGCACCGTTAACAACGTTAACACCGGTGCCGGTGCTTCCGTGTAAGTCTGCTTACCGTGGCCGCTGTGCCCGGCCGGCTCCGACCTGCCGGGCACAGCAACTCCGGCAAGCTTACCCGTAGTGTGCCGGTCCGGTAACAACGGGGCTGGTAGGCTTACCGGCACTGTTGTTACCAGACCAGCACACTTGTAATGAGGCCCATTGTTTCATAGCGGTCTCCGTGGGGAAGTTAAGGACATCCTAGCTCAGGTCATAAACCCCCCAACCCTTTGTTCAGAATGTATTGAACTCATGGTGCAGTTAGATCACCGCTTGTAGGAAAGGAAGACAGATCGATCCAGAGCTGAATGAAGGTCACTGTATGTGCGACCAAAAGACATCTCTCGACATGCCAAACCCACACCAGTGCCAATGCAATTGGGGAGTGTCAGGAGACCCTTGACAAAAGAGGAAAGAAATCAAAGACAACAACTCCAATTATGCTTATGATGTGGTAAATTGGGTCACTTTTTGCAAAATTGTCCAGACAAACCCCAGCGCAAGCCAGTAGGAGCAATGGAAACTACCAACAAAACTTCACCTCCTCAGTCGGAAAAAAACAAGCTCAGCAGGTGGCGAGACCCAGCTGTCGAGTGTGAGCGAAATCCACAGGTCTCAACCTTTGCTATTTTAGTCATCCTAGTCAGTTTGCGTGAGCCCTAGAAAATGCAGGCCTTGGAAGCGTATCTGGATTGCGGAGCAATTGGTAATTACATGGATCAGAATTTGGCAACTCAGATAGGTGTGCTTACCTGACAGAAGGATGTAGTAGAAAATATGGTGGCCGTTGATGGCACTCCTTTGTCTTCCGTTCCAGTGCCAAAACTTACTGAGACCCAAAGCTTACTGTGTCAAGACGGACACCAAGAACTAATTGCCTTTGATCTCATTGACGCTCCACCAATGCAAGTCATCCTGGTTTTGTCCTGGTTGGAAAAGCATAATCCCTAAATAGACTGGAGGGAAAAATGGTTGACATTTCCCAAAGAATGCTTGCAGACGTGCTACGCCCCACCGTCCATCCCTGCAAACCTTGTATATGCAATCACTGTGCATTCAGGAGAAAAGGTATTGGGCCTCATTGGAGAAATACCCATCCTCTACAGAGAATATGATGATGTATTCAGGAAAGAGCAAGCTGAAACCTTACTTCCCCACCAACAGTATTATTGCCAGATTGATTTGATACCCGGGGCTCAATTGCATTTACGCACTCACAGAGAAAGAAGACAAACATCTGCATAACTAGCTGGATAAATACCTGGCCAATGGCTTCATTCATCCTTCCAAGTCCCCCGTGGCTTCCCCCTCTTCTTCATTCCTAAGAAGGAGGGGGACCTCCGAACATGCCTTGATTACAGGAAATTAAATGATGTGACTGTGAAAAACAGATATCCTCTGCCACTTAAACCTGTACTGGTGGATCAAGTGAGAGGGGCTACCATATACACTAACCTAGATCTCAAGGGGGCCTAACCTGCTGCTCGTTAAATAAGGGGACAAATTGAAGACAGCCTTCTGCACTAAATATGGCCTCTTCGAATACCAAGTAATGTCTTTCGGCTTATTTAATGTACCTGCTGCGTTCCAGTATTTCATTAATGATGTTTTGCGTGAGTTACTGGACGTATGTGCAATTGTGCACATTGACGACATCTTGGTGTATTCAGCAAGTCCAGAGGCACATGTTACACATGTCAAGGTGGTTCTAGGGTGACTTAGACAATATTGCTTGTTTGCTAAGACTGAAAGTGTTCTTTTCATGTGACTG
Organism: Ambystoma mexicanum; assembly: GCF_040938575.1. Lineage (NCBI taxonomy): Eukaryota > Metazoa > Chordata > Amphibia > Caudata > Ambystomatidae > Ambystoma > Ambystoma mexicanum. The sequence continues at coordinate 1,454,503,589 of NC_090935.1, forward strand.
AAGTGGAGTTTGTGGGGTTTATTCTGGTTTATAGTGAAAAGACCGAAAAAAAAAATCGATTTCTTTTTTGTCAATGTTTTTTTTTCGAAATGGGGGGGTTCTCCCCCAACTCCCCTTTTTTCATTTTTTTTATTTTACCCCTTTTTGTTACCTGACCCCAAAAATACATATAAATAAATAAATAAAAAAATTATTTTTTTTTCAAGATTTTTTTTTCGAGATTTTTGTCATTCGATATTTTTTTTTCGGCCTTTGGACTGACCACTGTTTATTCTTACCCCACAAGGAGTACGTATGGACAGTAGGAAGGTGGAAGCGATTATGCGATGGATGTCACCTACATCAGTAAAGCTGTGCAGAGTTTCATCAATTTTTACAGGCGTTTCATCCCAGAGTTTTCAGCTCTGGTCCATCCCATGACCTCATTGTTGCAAAAGAATTGAACATTCCAGTGGAACCCTGAAGCAGAACCAGGTCTCCAAGATCTGAAAAAGAAATTCATCAATGCACCCATATTGAGACACCCAAATTCAGAACTACCATTCAACATAGAGACCAACGCCTCAAGTGTAGCAATGGGCACAGTTCTGTAGCAGAGGCACACATGGTCAGGGCGGTTACACCCAATAGCCTTCTGGCCAAAGAAATGTACACCCGCATGAAAATAATTACGCCATAACAGACAAGGAGTTGCTAGCTATCAAGGTAGCATTCAAGGGATGGAGGCATCATCTTTTAGGGGCTAAAAACCAGGTAACAGTTTTCGCAGACCATCGAAACCTCCAGTATCTGAAATCTTTGTGGGTCCAATTGGCCAGACAATTGCATTGGGTGCTCTTTTTTTTGCTGAATGCGACTTTGTTATCTCCTATCGACCCAGAGCACACAATGGGAAAAACGAATGCCTTATCGAGACTAGGATGTGAGAAGGAAGACATTGATCAAGTATAAGGAACCCGGATCACATGGCAATCATCCCATCCCAGAAAATCAACAGAATGGTTGATGCAACTCCCAAACTCATGCAATTACAAGAGGACATTTGCACGGCCCTACCTCCTAAAAAACTATAGACCTCGGTGGAATAGAATGCTGAAAGACAAAACAGACAGGGATTACCTCATTATCAAGGACGTTTGTTTATTCCAACAACCACAGCTCACTGCATGGTATTACATAGCTACAATGACACCTAATTGGAAGCTTTTCCTGGAATCCTTAAACCCTACAACAAGATCAAGATGCATTACTGGTGGCCTACTGTGCATCGAAATGTAATTCACCATATTAACACCTGTGATGTGTGTGCTCATCAAAAGTAATCACAAAAGAAACCCCAAGGCCTATTACAACCCATTCCGACTCCACTGGCACCCTGGCACACCATTTCCCTTGACGTTATAACGGACCTTCCCTCAAACCACAGATATAACAATGTTCTGGTTTTGGTAGACCTATTGTCAAAGATGGCCCATTTAGTCGCATTGGAAGGCATACTATAGGCTATGACGCTAGCTCACACGTTCTTCCACCGGATTGTTCGTTTACATGGTTTCCCGTCAGTGGTAATCTCAGACTGAGCAAGTCAGTTCATATCTAGATTTTGGAAAAAATGCTGCGCTCTAGCACAGATTGATGTTCGTCTCTCTACCAGCCATCACCCCGCACCCGATGGACCAACTGAACAAACTAATCAGACCCTAGAAATATATCTGTTCCATTTTGCCTTACACAGAGCAAGATTGGGTAGACCTCTTATGGGTGGTAGAATATGCGTACAACAACACCACACACAGGGCCTCATTACGAGTTGGGCGGTATGTGGATGTTATTTCTGGTGAGCGGAAATAGCGTTACCACTGGGAGTCTTGGTGCAAATTGCGCTGCATCACAAGTATGTGGGCATGCCCACGCAGCCCCGGGGCTAACGCTAATTGCGCCCAACGGAAACAGAACCAGAGAGTGGCTTACCACCCAAAAACCCAGGGCTAATAGCGCTACCGCCGAGCGCTGGTGCTATTAGCACCAGCCGGAAATGCATCACTGCCGAAACGGGAAACACTGTGTCGGCCATTATGGAAATAATAATCCATCCAAAATCAGAGCCCCTGACAGCCATCCACACTTCTAGACCATCCAACATGTCTCAGGAGAGGGCAAGCGGCAAGGCAGCCCAAGATAGTTTGGGAAAACCTAAGTTCACAGATGCAGAACTCCTTGTCCTGGTGGATGAGGTTGTGGCCCACCATGCAGAGCTAAATGGAGCCAGGCAGATGAAGCCATCCTCCCATCGCTGCAGCCCGATCTTTCAGGCGGTGAGCCAGAAGGTATCTGCATTTGGGCATGTCCCACGGGATGGGGAAGACAGCCGCAAGCGTTGGAATGTCCTGTGGGTCTGGGAAATCCTGATACCCTGGGAGGAAGAATGTAGCACTGTGATCGACATGGAGGGGATTGAGAGAGTTGGAGAAGCCAAGGAGGACACCCAGGAGGCTGAAGGCGAGTAAAATCCCTTCACCCTCCAATCCAAATGCAACAACAACAGCCCAGCACAGTATCCCCCATGAGCCGGGGACTGCGATTGGGGGCCGTGCGTGGGAACCACTACAGGCACCTACATCAACACCCATGTCCCAGTGCACCAAGGCCACCCCTGTGAACCAGAGGAGTAGGGTGGGCATCCAAGGGACACATCCAAGCACCATGCACCACACAGACATGGTCGGGGCACATAAGTGCCCCATTGGTACCTGGCAGTTGAAGGCACACCCCTCCTACGCTCACACCAGAAAAAATACAACTGGCTAGGGAAAAAGGCCCAAGCAACTCTTGTAAGGATAACAGGGGGCGGAGCTTGGGCAGCCATGGAGTAGAACGTGCTTCCTGTGCAGCTGCGGAGGATCCGATAAATGATCCATGAAACTACTTATAAAAACGCTCTATTGGTTCCAAGATTGACAGCACAGGCATGGGAACGTGTGCTCTGCACACTGTACAAAGATCGGGTGAATCGTGTGGGGAATTCTGAAGAAATTGCTCGGCGGAGAATGCGGCTGCTGGATTCAGTGTTATACAAAATGGCCGTTAACAAAGGAATCGAAACTGAAAGACCCGGGGCAGCCGAATAGAGCTGGCAGCCGTGGGGAAATAATGATGCTGGCGAGCGGCGGTGAAGCTGAACCCCTGCGGCTTTAAGCCGAGTGCTTGCACTGTGAAACTCCGGCCTGCGACGCGGGCCCCCCCGAAGGCGGGCTGACTCAGGAAGCAAGTGCCCGGGGCAGTGGGGGCGCGAGGCGAGGGGCTGGCACACAGCGCTGTGCAGTCCCGATTGAACGCAGCGGGAGCCCAAGCAACGCACTGATAAGTGTGCGAGCGGAGAAGTCCCGTGAAGAAATCAGGCTGGGAGTCCCGGGACACAGTATTGGCGCGAGGTGCGCGCCCATGTAATACGCGGCAGAGCGAACTCTGCGCAGCGCCACTGGAATAGATGGGCCGTGCTACGATAGACACATGAAGCGCTCGCCCGGCATGGATTAATAAGCGGAAGACCGCAGTAAGAGGCGGCGAATAGTGCACGGCGGCTGCTTAAGGCACACTGCAGCGGCTGATAAGGGAGGAAAAGGACACCCGGCAGTAATGTCTACTGGAAAACATAGGGGACAAATACTGAACTGGTTCCATTGAAAGTGCTATAGTGCTCCTGGCAACAAAGAGCAATATAATAATGGGAGCTGTTGATACTCTGGGGGGCTGAAGAGATGTAGTTGGCCTGTGAGAAATCAAAAGAGTGAACAGTGGACGCCGCCACATAGAAGCATGGCATGGCGGGCGAGCTCAAGCGGATGGGGACACAGACAGTGATGTGGAGATTACAAGGAGCCTGGAAGCTAGGTGGTCACACCAATGAAAAGCGTGGTCTCTAGGACGCGGTGAGACACTTTGAAACGTGGGAGGGCACAACCCATTCTGAGTGAGGGCTCAGCAGACATAAGCTAACGCTGGGGCTCCTCTGGGATAATCGCCCCATGTCCGTAGAGGCACACCGGCGCCGAATCAATACAGAGAAGCAGGACTGACAAACCTGAGGTCAGGCAACCTCGGGCGCATAACAGAGGCCACAAGATGACGGGGCGAGGGGCTGTGAGCAAGAACAAGACTAAGCAATCCACAATGGAGACATTTGCCAAAACGCAACAATCTTCTGCGGCCATAACGCCCAAAGACTCGATGGCACCAGTGGAGAGCACCGCAGCGACTGAAAACAATCAGATATTAGCAGCTATCACAGAGCTGAAAGACTCATGGGGGATAGCGATGTCAGACCTGCGTACTTCCCTGGAGGCTAAAATAGACGCAGTAGGCATAGAAGTCACCCTGCTCAGGCAAGATGTTAGGGGGCTGGCGGAAAGAACGAGCAGCCTGGAAAGTGCGGTGAAAACCAACACGGATACCAGCACTAACAACGCGAAGGAGAACCGCGTACTTAAACAACAGGTAGCTAACCTGGAGACTCGGGCGGAGGAAGCGGAAGGGAGAGCATGAAGAAACAATATCCGCGTGGTAGGCTTGCTTTAGGGAGAGGAAGGACAGGATCCGACAGACTACATTGAGAACCTACTCTTACAAGGAATAGGGGCTGAAAAACTCTCGCAGGGATTTGGTGGAGCGCGCACACAGAGCCCTTATGAGGAAGCCGAGGCCTGGGGCCCTCCCCGGGCGATAATCGCCAAAATACTGAACTATAAAGATCGGGAGAAGATACTGGAGTACTTTCGAAAAGGTGGAACAATCGAAAGGGCTTCAAGCACCATCACGGCGTATCCTGACTACACAATGTTGGTCCAGAGCAACGGTACAGCTATGTGGCAATCAAAAGGAGGCTACGCGCGGCTGGGATAAAATATATGCTTCTGTACCCCGCGAAATTGAACGTGGTGCACAAGAGTAAAATGTATTTTTTTGATACCCCGGAAGAAGCGACGACATGGCTGGATCTGCAGGGCTGCCCGGAACGAGACACTGAGCAGGCTCAAGAGGAACACGATAAGTGACTGGTATACTGTATGCACACTGTTAAGGCGTAGAGCGAGCACCCCAGTGGTGCCTATATGAAGATTAAGATTAATGGGTGCGGCTAAGTGAGGCTGATATTTAGGTAGGATACCACTGACTGTAAGGAACTTGAAGGACTGGAATATAGTAGCGTGTACAGATACGCAAATTGTGTAGCAATGTGTAGTTAAACTGTAGTGAAATAGGAGCGGCAGGGCGAAAGCACCCTTCCCCCCGAATTAAAGTCGTAGTAGTAGTAGGTTAGCCACTAGGGCGGCCTCGCCCTGCGGTGCTTCGAGTACAGGCGATAGCCGGAAAGAGCTAGATGTGGGGGAGCCCGAGATCCAGGGATGGAGCTTGGCAACAGTTGAGGGGAGTGATGTTGGGGAAGGGACGGGAGGTGAGAGGGGGGGGGACGGGGAGTTTGGGGTATTTTTGGCTAAGGGGAGTTTAAAATGGGAAACAAGCCTATACAGATTGGATTGGAACTTAGAGTTAGACTGCACCTGTGGGAGGAGGAATGGAACTTGTATAGGCCATGGGAGACCTTAAAATAGTTAACATGGAACGTACGGTAGCTTAACAGTTATTTAAAGAGGAACAAAGTTATGTTGTACCTGCGCAGGCAAAAAATAGATATTGCATTGCTGCAGGAAACCCACCTCACGCGGGAGAGAATGGATACAATTGCTGGGAAGTGGTAGGGAGTGCTGGTGGGCTCATCGTACTCTGCTTATGCGAGGGGAGTGCTTATTTGGGTGGCGCCACATGTCCCTTTTCAGCGATTGCAAGTGGTAGCTGAGACAGACGGGAGGATAGTTATACTGAGGGGACTGGTGGAAAATAGGGAGATAAGCATAGCCAATACGTACGCCCCGAACCAGAACACAGCGGCGTACATTAGAACATTGTGCACTAATCTGAGCACATGTGTAGGATGCGCGATGATCTGGGGAGGGGACTTCAACTGCGTACTAAACCCGAGGGTAGACAGATCGGATGGGAAGATAGATAGACCAGCCCCTGCTGCCAAAGCGTTACAGACATTGCTGAACGACTTTGGTTTGGAGGATGCATGGAGAGTGAGACACTCCCAGGAAAGGCAATACTCACATTATTCTGCCCCACAGCAGTTATCCACGGGGTTGGATTATGTCTTCACTTCACCTGAAATGATAGCGGAGATTACACGAATAGAGTACAAAGCTAGGGTCCTTTCGGACCACTCGCCCCTGATTCTCGAATGGCAATTCTGCCCCCCGAGAGCGAGGATCCCGACATGGCGTCCACGAGCGGAAGCATTGAGAGACCCCTTCTTTAGGGAGGAGATTGTAAATTACTTTGAAACAAATACTGGGTGTGTGGACTCGGCGGGAACACTATGGGAGGCCTTAAAAGTTGTGATGAGAGGAGTAGCCATAGCAAAATCGAAGGGTCTACAAGGTGGGATTTTAGCTGAACTACAGGAGACGCAGGAGAAACTAGAAGAGGCTTTAAGTGGCGAAGATGATACAGCAGAGAAGTTAGAATTGACACTCAGGCAACAGCAAAAATGTGCAGAATATTGGGACAGATTGTGTAACCTCAATTATAAAAAATATGATAGATAGCATGCAGGAGGTGATAAACCGGGGAGACTTTTGGCGTGGTTATATAAGAGTGAGACCCCCAGAGTCACAATCAGGACTATAGAGAGAGAAGATGGTAGCGTAGTAGACACCCAAGAGGGAGTTAATCAAGCATTTGTGGACTATTATATGCCTTCAGGAAACCTGGCTCAGTGACCCACCAGCATGTGACGGTTTTATCACATTTCTCAATCCGGCTATTGTGCAAAAACAAGGAAGACCTGCATCTGGACTCCTCACCTTAATCAAGATAAACCCCTACAGCACAGTAATGACCTCTGAAAACATAAATCCTTGGACCCAACTCACTACACTGACCTGTACAAAGATTGATCAAAACGGAGAAAGTAAAAATAACTCAATACTTTTAATCCTAAACCTATATTGGAACCCAGCAGCAATAACAACGGATGCTTTCCTAGATGGAGTGTTCCTGTCAATTGACAAAGCTACAACAAAACATCAAATACTGGAAATAATAACCTGCGGCGACTTGAACATCAAGCTGCACAACAAGAATGGCTGCCTGTTAACCCTCTCAGAACTCTCCCCAAAAGCAAGGAGATGGATTAAAGAAATCACAACACGAAATCTGACTCTCTTGAACCATGCAGCTACCTCTACACCCTACACCCCAACATGGACCAGAGGATCATCTCATGCAATTATCGATTATATATTTATATCGGAGAGCCTACAGCAATCAGTCACAAAAGTACAAATGGTACCCACCGACAAAAGCGATCATAATCAACTCACTGTTCACTCTCAACCTTTCACCCAAATAAGTGAACCAGCAATATCACCGGTGCTCGAGCTAAATGGTACAATATCAAGACTAAGGATTCCACAACCAACTCTAGCCACTCTGCCAAAAAAACTTCTAGATGCCAACTTGACAGATCATGAAAAACTCAACTATGAATGGATATTACTTCCTTTCCGACAAACCATCAAAAACCGTCTTCATAAAGACCACCGTCACACATACAATCAAGAAATTGCTGAAAGAAAAAAATGTCTAAACCGAACAACACGACAGCTAAAGAAAACCTCATCTGCACAGAGTAGGAACCAGATTAAATCCTTGAAACAGAACTATTCCAATTGGATCAAATCCCAAAAAATCTTCATCCAACAAGCAGACGCAGAAAACATGCTCAAACTCCATAAGACTCACAATACCAGAGAGCTCTAGAACTTGCTCAATGACAACCATCAAAAACAACACAAACTTACAGCTAACGTACCACAAGAAACTTGGATAACCCATTTTGCGAACATCTATGCATCACGAAGAACAGACCCTCAGAACACAATGTCTGTAATAGAACCAACATGGAAAGTACATGTGGAATTCGAAGACTTCATGCAATTGATCAAAAATTTGAACACCTCCAGAGCACCGGGCCCTGACGGCCTATCCAATGCTGTCATTAAACAAGACCCAACTGCCTGGGCGAACTTCTTGTGCCACATTACAATTTTGATCAACACACTTCACCGAATACCCAACTCTTGGAGGTCGGCAATAATTGTACCAATTCACAAGCAAGGACCAAGGGAAGATCCTCAAAATGTCCATCCGATTGCCCTCCTCGATCCGTTAGGGAAACTATTTGCAGCAGTACTCTTAAAACAACTAACCACATGGGCTACAAAAAACAACAAATTCTCAACTAGGCAAACAGGATTCACGGCCAACGTTGGAACAAATCTCAATTTGATATTATTACAACTAATCAAACATGAAGCCATCAATTCTAACACCAAAATATACGCAGCATTCATTGACATAAAGATGGCCTTTGATGCAATCTCACGTGAAAAACTATGGGCGAAACTTAGAACATGGAATTGCCCGCCGAATATCCTTGAACGGATCATCCTACTGTACTCAGAAACATCCATAAAAGTAAGATTAACAAAACAAGGAGCTACAACTTCTGCTATACCAACAGCAAATGGACTAAAACAAGGATGCCCTCTGGCAGCAACACTCTACAATCTGTACACTGCTGACATTGAAGAACATCTAACATCCAACAAAACCAACCCTCCAAAAATCAACTCGATACCAGTTCCGGCAATGGCATATGCAGATGATATTGTTCTGCTAGACAAAACACCAACTGGACTACAAGCCTCTCTGACAGCCTTGAGTCAATACATGGAAACTAACGAATTAACAATCAACACTGGGAAAACCAAGACAATGATTCTCACGTAACCATCCACAAAAAAATCATACCAACCGACTTTTACCATTAACAACTCCAAAATTGAAACTGAGATATCCTTTAAATACCTTGGCATTCCAATAAATCAGTCCAAATCAGAAGACCAATGGATAGACAAAATTGACCAAACAGCGCAAACCCTATCAAGACAAGGATGTTTACTTCATAGAAAATATGGCAAGTTTTCTTTCAATCCCATCATCGCCTATTACAGACAGAAGTACATACCGATATTAACATACGGAACAGAGGCAATGCTGAATGCCTACACAATTAACTGGACGAAATACGAATCAATATTTTGGCGAAAAATCCTTCGGCTTCCACAAACATACCCAATGTCAAGAATACGCTACGAACTGGCAACCCAGTCAATTGACTCCTTTGTACAATGGAAAAGATTAGACATTTACCGCAAAATACTTACATATGAAAAAACACTAGCTATCCAAATTCTACGAGCAAAAGAAAACACCTTTAACACTACAATACTACAAAAATGGAAAGCCTCAATGAGAACTGAAATGGAAAATGAAGATATATCAGAAGAATTCCTCACGCTTCGCCCACAACATGCAAAAATAAAACTCTTGCATAACGACTGGATAAAGAACATTCAAAAAAAGAATACCTACAAACAGAATCTTCAGTGCACAAAAGACAATAGAAAAATAATAGAAAAATTCATGAACCACCAGCCTACTTGCAAATCTTCTCAGACCAAACCATTCGTACAATCTTTCTAAAAGTACGTCTGAACATTCTTCCCACAAATTCATACTTATCTATGATTGATGCTGTAAACAACTACTGCCGGTTCTGCAAAGACAAAGAAATAGCTGAAACTATTTTCCTCTTGGTCATGGAATGCAAAGAACTCTCCCCTCAACGTAAACAATTTGGAACGTTCTATCAACTGTCAGCCAAACAAATGACCACTCAAGAAAGGTGGGCCACACTCCTCAGCGGTAATAATAACAAATACATCTACACAATTGTTCTTTTTCTAAGCTCTATACTCGAACTAAACAAAAAAAAATTTACAAAAAAATACACAACAATAATTGCATTTTAAAGCACTAAGCTTACATATGAACAAAATCTGGGAAATGATGAAAAAGTTTACAACTAAACTATATAAAAAAAAAAAAAAGGTATTATATGGGGACGATGGCGAGAGTAGTCGTGCTATGATGGGAGAAATGCTGGAGGACATAGGGTTGCCCAAGATAAGCGAGGAGGAGAGAGAGGAACTAGATGCCCCGATTACCTTAGAAGAATTAGGGGAGGTGGTGAGGCAGTTGCCTACTATCAAAACCCGGGGACAGATGGACTCCCAATTGAGTTTTATAAAGTATATATGGAAGAGGTCCTTCCCCCACTGTTAGAAATGTTAAATGTAGCGTTCGAGACGGGAAGCTTACCAGAGTCACTAAGAGAGGCCGTCATAATACCGCTCCCCAAACCTAATAAGCCTGGGCACAGCTGCAGTTCCTATAGACCCTTGTCGATGCTAAATCAAGACAGCAAGATATTGACTGCTGTTTTAGCAAATAGACTGAAGAAGGTTATTGGCAAACTAATACACCCGGATCAAACGGGCTATGTCCCAAATAGAAATATTACCAATACCCATAGACGACTCCAAAGAATTATTGAGTGTGGCAGCGAAAGTGATGATGAAATGGCAATTGTGTCCTTGGAGGCAATTAAGGCCTTTGATTCAGTTAAATGGCCATGGCTGCCCGCGGCCCTGGAGTGCTAGGGGTTAGGGCCTGGATATGTAAGGTGGGCAAATATATTATATAGCGAACCACTGGCTAGGGTTAAGACAGGATCTGTGATATCGGGAAGGTAGCAGCTCAGCAGGGGCACCAGGCAGGGATGTCTGTGGTCTCCAATGCTCTACATGCTGGCCCTGGAACTTCTAGCAATATATTTGAGACAGCAATATGACACCATAGGCATCGAGGTGAAAGGGGAGCGACATCTGATCTCCCTATATGCGGATGACATGCTACCGTACTTGCGTTACCCAGAAGAAAATCTCCAGTACATTCTAGAAGTCATGGAGAGATACGCTGCGTTGTCCGGTATAGCGGTGAACCCCCAGAAGTCCAGCATGTTCTCATTAGGGGGGTACATAGGGATCCCATTGGAGCGATTGCCTGTATTGCAAGTACCATGGGCGGTCAGCACATTTTGGTACCTGGGGATAAATATATACCACACTGTGGAAGAGGAGCATAGGTGCAATACAGAAGTAGCCATTAAAAAAATTGAGAAGTGCATGCAATTCTGGGCGAAGCTACCCTTAGCAATGATGGCGCGGGGAGCAATGCTAAAGATGGTGGTTCTGCCAAGGCTTCTATACTACTTTGGGAATATACCGTACCTGATTCCTAAGAAATTCTTCACCAAACTGAATAGCATGTGTAGGGATTTTTTGTGGCATGAGACGCGAAATAGAGTGGCGTTATGGAAACTACAGAATTTCCATGACAAAGGAGGGATAAAATTGCCCAATTATGAGCTGTATTACGTGGCAAGCCAGTTACAATATGTTGCCAAATGGCTCTCTGATGAGGACCTCAGAATTTAGGCTGTTTGGGCGCGATTGTGCGCCATTTTTACTTGAAAGAGATGATGTGGGTACCCAGGGTGGAAATGATGGGGCGCCCTAAGATGATGCTACTAGGGTGGAAGATGTGGCGTAGGGCATGCCAGATGATGGAGAACCCTTCCCCATGCTCTCCGTAGGTACCATAGGTTGTATTAACAGGGGCAGATGTGCAGCTACGAATGATACTCAGGAACCACTGGGAACCGGTTGGGGTGGCAACAATGGGTGAAATTTGACGGGAGGGCTCTAGTATTACTTTTGAGGGGCTGCGAGAAGAAACTGGGTTGCACAAGGGCCAGTATATTACATATTATAGAATGGTACAGACGGAAGTTGGAGCCCCGATGGAGGATGGGATGTGGGAACGGGTGCAGGGGTATCATAAGAAGGTATCTAGAAATGCGAGACTGAAACAGATTCAACTGTATATAACGCATAGGGCATATATGACACCTTGGAGGATATCGAGGTTTGAGAATGCAGGATGGCAAGCATGCCCCAAGTGTGATGAGGAGAACGCGGGCATGGTGCATATGTTCTGGTCATGCCCGGTCATAGAACGCTTCTGGAGGGAAGTGAAAGGGAAACTGGAAAAAAAGGGGTCAAGATTGTAGTGGACACAGTGTGGGCTTGTCTGTTGGTGGGGTTCCCAAGATCACAGAAGCTCAAGCATGTGAGTAAACTGAAGGATCTGGCTTATGTGCTTGCAAAAAGGAGAATTGCCATGGAATGGAAGACATGCCACATGCCAAATGTGGAGGTGTGGTGGAGAGACTTGCAAAAATGGGCGGAAGCGGAAATCATGGTATGGCAAGAAGCGAGCAGCACAGGGGGGGAGGAGGAGACTGAGTCCCTGATGGCCTGGAAATCATTGATAGCCGAGCTGTTTGGGTCAGTAGGTGATCCGGCAGAACCTGTAGAAGGGGAGACCGTACCACAGAATGCAGAAACAGAATGTTCAATGTAATAGGCTTGTAAAGGGGGGTGGGATAAGGGAAGTAGTGGTTAGTAGTTAAGAAAGTATAATGAAACTGTGTTGAAATACACACTGCTTGATTGGTTTGTATTGTTTGGTTGTGTTTATAAATTAATAAAAATGTTTTTAAAAAAAAACTCTTGTAAGGATAACAAGTATTTATTTCCATACAAAAAGGAAAAGCAGCAACAAAGGGCTCTGCTGCCGTGGACCTTCTGTCTCTGTCCGCTTGTGTGGCATGTTATAAGCACAAACAGCGTAACTGATGACGCAATTACAGATAGAACAATTCTCCAATCCCTAGTGGATGGTACATATTCTATAGGGCCTGTTCCATATTGGATACCAGGTCATTGGCCCACCTTTATCTGTCCGTCTTCACCAGTGTGGGCACCGCTGGGCTCGTTATCCGATGCAAGATGTCCTAACAATCCATTATACTCTAGTGATAACAATGTTATTCTATCATGGCTACACTACACTTGGCAGATACAGTGATGGGCTCAGGGGAGGGCTGAGGTCACCCTAACTTATTCACTTCACTCGTTCCCAGGCAGATCAGCAATTCCCAAGGTCCTTCACCTTCGATTTGTGCTATAATTTAGACGCCACAATGCTCCTCGCTGCACAAATCAGGTGACCCACTTGTGAAAGCGCAATAACCTTGCCTTCTGATCTTATTGATTGATCGGGGGGTGTAAAGGTTTTATGGTCGGTGGTCTGGGCTTGGATGATCCTGTGGCATGCAGGAGTCTTCAGGATGAAAGTGCTGTCAAGCTATATTTCTCCTTCAGGGATCATTGGGGGCAGTAGGGCCTTGCTATCTGTTCTGTGGGATGGCACTGCCAAGAGGCAAGCTGCTCCCTTCTCATGACCTTGCTGGGCACATTCCTCCCAGGGAGCGAAGGCCTGTAACTTCTGCAGAACAATGGAGAATTTCATGGATTCTGGGAGACCTGGTCAGGAAGGGGGTGGTATTCGCGCTCATGCACGGGGTCTGCTGGTGGAGCCAGGAATACTGTTTGCCAAGCTTGTGCCTAAGTTCCGACATGGCTGCTGATTTCTAAGATGGTGTCTACATTTGCCTCTGTCTACTACTCGCTCTGGCTCTGTCATGCGTCTTTATTTACATGCACCCTCCTCCCCTCTACTCCGCGCGTGGGCCCACTAGTATTCAGCTAAACCTTCATTCTGATTCTGTTGGCTGTCTCCATGACAATCAGTCTGGCTTCAGATCTGGTAGAAGCACGGAAACAGCTCTCCTGAACATCCGTGAAGATCTGCTTTCCAACCTTGACTCTAGCATCCCCTCTGTTCTCATCCTACTTGATTTCTCCTCTGCCTTCGACACGGTCAACCATACCATCCTGCTCAACCATCTCCGGGATAACTTGGGCATCACCGATCAGGCTCTGTTCTGGCTGACCTCTTTCCTCTCTGATCGACCCTCCCAGGTCCAACTTGAGTCCTTCCTATCATCTGTCTTCCTCTGCACCTATGGTGTTCCCCAGGGGTCTAACTTCTCGCCCTGGCTTTTCATCCAATACCTGGCAACTCTCGCCCGCTTTATTGCCATTTTCTGCTCAAACTTCCAGTGCTACGCAGACAACACTCAACTCATTTTCAGGCGGCCCTCGCCCACCTCCTACACCTCTCTCATCTATGATTGCCTAACTGCCATCCAAGATTGGTGTGCCGCCAACGATCTTTGTCTTAATGCCAGCAAGACAGAGATCCTCCTCATTGGCACACCATCACCTTCCTTTCCCCTCACTCTCTGGCCGGCCTCCCTTGGCCCTCCTCCTATCCCCACCTGCGAGGCCAAGAACCTTGGTGTCACCTTTGATTCCACACTCTCCTTCTCCGCCCACATCGCTGATGTATCAAAAAAGTCAAACCTCCTACTGGACCACCTCATAGGTAGTCTTCCTTTCCATTATTATTATTAACTTTATTGTTTTGGTTTGTTTAAACCTTTACAATTTTTACAAAATCAACCAACAATTACGAAATTTATCAAAGTTCTCCACAATTCATCAAAATACATTGAATAAAAGAATAAAACAAGTAACATTCCTAATAGACATAGCACATGAGTTCATCATTTTCTTAGTTTTTAGACTCAAGTAGATATAATAGCGAATGAATACAACTGACGTTTAAAACAGTCTACTATAAAATTCTTCTCCATAATTCTCTACATTTTCAGATGAGGTCATCTATCAGAAGTACCTTCATAGACTTGCATATTAGTATTAAGCCAACAATTTTAAAAAAAGAACACTGGTATGACTTAAATCAACCCTTGTCCTTCATTCCAAGGCACATATATGTGTGTATTTTCATTATTAAGGCAGTTGTGTTTCCATGTAGCATTTCCTTCCACAATTTGTCACGGTCAACATTGGCTGTATCTAGTACAAGTTTTGAAAAACAATCCATTCTTTCTTGGGCTAATTTAGGACACACCAATAATAAATGCAGCAAGGTTTCTTTTTCTTCTGTTACCTTACAAAATCTACAGCCAACTTTCTGTATATTTAGGCTACGGATTGTTATAATTTCATTAGTACTTAAGACATTGAATCGTCTTAAGACATCTGAATTGTATTCTTCCTTTCCTCTCATTCCCCCAGAAGCTCACTGTCTCACAAGTTCTGGTTCTCTCTAAGTTAGACTATTGCAACAGCCTCTTTCTTAATCTACCTGCCTCTACTCTCCACCCTTTACAACCTATCCAGAACAGGACTGCAAGACTTGTCCTTGGCCTCAAGCCCTGGGATCGTATCTCTCCAGCTCTGAAATCTCTCCATTGGCTCCCAGTGGATGCAAGGATTAAATTCAAAACCCTCTGCATTGTCCACAAGGCTTTCTGGGGCCTGGGCAAACATACCTTCAGCTATCCCTCCGCAAATACCTCCCATCTCGAGCACTCCGCTCCTCTACCTGCACTCTGCTCCTCTACCTCTAACTCCCTCAGGGTCAGTCGTTTCTCAAATAAACGAGCTGGGGGTAGATCTGTCTTCGGCTGGGGCCTCCCTCTGGAACAGCCTCCCTGCCACTCTAAAACTTGAGGAGAACCATCTCCAGTTGCGGAAGCACCTCAAAACCGTCCTCTTTGCTTCTGCCTTCTCTTCCCCTCTGCGCTGTTGATTCTACTCTCCCTCGGCACCATGCACCTGGCCACCCTCTGTCCTCTGGGCCCAGGTACCTGCTCATCTTGCCACCCTCACACACTGCCTCCGGGCCACCCCCTGCACTGGGGTCTGTATCTGTATCTGTACCCATACAGCCCTCCCCTTTTCTTCCTGCACTTTCAGACCTACATGGCCTGCTGCCATAAACCCAGCACTTGCCACTTGCTGGCTGCACTCCCATTGTTTTTGCCTTTTTATTTATTATTTTGTTATTATTTTTGTTTTTTCCTTCTCGCTCCACACTCTCCTTTTGTTCCCCCTTCCATGCACTTCTCCCCCTTCTACCTCTACCCTGCACATTCTCAATGTCACTGGGCCTAGTAAGATCGTTGTTTTTGTTCTCCCCTGTTCCCTTTCCCTTGCCTTGTTGCGCTCTGAAACACTTGTGTATGAGCGTGATAGAAATAAAATATCAATCAATCAATTTCTCATTCTGTATTGCCTAGAGGGGTGGGAAGACCCTCTCTCCTTCCCAACATTCCCCCCTTTCGTTACTTCAACTGTAACACACTCCCCAATAGGTTACCCAAGGGGCCGATAAGTCCTTCTATATTCTTCAGCATTCCTCCTGGATTTCACTTCCTCTAATATTTTAGCCTCTAAGTACGGCAGTGAGCCCTTAATTGGGACCCATGCCCGACACACATCCCGCAAGCTTTCCCCATCTTCGGCATATTCTTCTGGAGTACATGTCATATAGACATTACTCCCTCTGCCCTTTTCCTTGCTGCACTTACACGTTCAGAATACTCTCAAGACATAATAGGTGCACCCTTCTTCCTTTCCCCTCCACTGCTCTTATTAATTATTGTTTTATGTAATGTATTTCACTCCTTTGTCCCCCCCGACCTGTGGGCGGTTTGAAACAGTATTTTACTTGCTGTATGAGCGCCTAACAAGCAAACAATAAATAAAATAGAAGTAACCCCCATCCTCAGCTAGGCCAATCCAGTGTTCGGTGTAGTTTTCGAGGTCAGGTGGGGGTTTGGTGACAGCCGCCAGGGGGTTATAATAGGTGATACATTTCTATCGTGCGGGGTTGGTTTCGGTCATCAGTTTGGGTACTGATTTCTGTGGCCCTGTAAAGTGCTTTAGGTGTTACCCCAATTGAGACCATCATCATTGTGCTATTAGGCACTGTTTTGACACAGCATTGGAGACCCATCTTGCACAAGCAGAAAATGACCAAAACAAAAACGATGACAGGCACCAGCATCTTCACTATCACCCCCATCCAGGATGGTGCCTAGGAAAACATCATATCAAACCAATGATTGTTCTGTATTCCAGCTTCTTTTTTCATACGCACTCCTAGGTTCTGTACAGCCCCTATTATTTGTGAGTGGGAGCCATTCTCCTCATCTTTGGGAGGTGGGAATGTGCAACAGGAATCGTGTATCTTTTTACACACACCTCCTTCCATCGCCGTCAACAGGTCTAGGACATACCTGTTCTGCACTGTCATTAGTCTCAGGGTGCGAAACGTCACCTTTATGATGTTGAACCGTTGCTCAGTGTCATTCGCCAGCTGGATCAGTTCCCACCTCACGATTTGTAACCAGTTGGCATTGAGGGTGGCTTGAACCCCTAGTAGTCGCAACAAGGCGAAAAATGTCTCTGCTTTGCTGAAGAGCCTGTATTCGTCCGGTATCTTGCCCAGCAAGTTCGATGAATCCTTGGACAGATAGTTAGATCGTCTCTTCCTACGTAGGTTCTCGCTTTTTTCTTTCTCGGGGAACATGCAAAATTCTGGTGGCGGCAGCAGATTTCTTGTTTGCTCTTCAGTTATTGGGAGGGGGGTTGGGGCAAAGGCAGTTGGTGGCCCCCTCTTGAAAATGTTCTTGAGGGATTACTAATAGGGCTGAGTGCAGCGTAGCCAGCTAACAATAGCCCCTCCAAGGTGGTGAGAGGAGCAAGTAAGCCTGTTGGCCACACACCCAGTAGTAATCCATTACTGCTGCAGTGCCTTTCTTGAGGTAATTGTCCCAGCACTATTAAATCAAAGTTTGTATCTTCTCTGTGCACCTTCACTGGTTTCTCCATTGCTTCAATCCATGTTAGATTTGTGATATGCTCAGTCCAGAATAGTGTACATGTTACTTCCACTCAGGCCAGAACTACTTCTTCATATCCTATAAGACCCTCTGCCATGCAGCTGATTGTAGTTTCTTGCCACTTGTTGTTTACATACTTTAGTCCTTGTATAGCCAGGAATGGTAATCGCAGATATTGGATGCTTTTCGTGTTTTTTCTGCATAGTAGTTGGTCTGGTTCAATTACTTCATGTCTTACATGGTGTGCCTGGGAAGTGCCTTTGAGCCTACATAACGCAAGATGTACTATCATACTGTGTCTGATGGCAAGTAATTTAGTGATCTCTTTGAATAACACATTAAAAAACTGTGTGCCATCATCTGACCTTAAAACGTCACACAGTCCCCATCTAATGAAAACTTTGCGAACTAGAAATTTGGCCGCACATTTGGCATCTGGGTGTGCACAAGCTCACGTGAGAAGGGGCAGACGACTACAATCAGGTGACCCATTGCATCTCTCGCCCATGTCCGCGTAGTCGATGTGTAACTCACAGAATGGCCCAGTGGGGTGGGGAAACATGCCTCGAAGTGTGCAAAGTGTCATTCCTGTACTGAAACGTTGACATTTGGTGCATCGAATAGCCAAGCTCGCTAAATGTTCCTGAAGGTTTGGAACAAACCAATCCTCCTGGATATCAACAGCGATGTGGTGTTTGAAACTGTGGGACGGGGGATGTAATTGGTCAAATGCAAGTGTTAGCAACTCGGTCGGCATCACTGCCTTCCCCGAGCATTCTTGTCTCCATAATCGGTCAGTTGGGGATTGCTTGCACCCTGGCTTTACCCATAATTTCTTTTCATCTTCTGAGGCTCTCCTTTGTAGATCAATAATCTGTACTATGGGCAAGACGTTGTAAGGAACATGTTTTTGTTCGTATGTAGGTGTAGTAATCACATATTGATATGTCGCAAGTTTGGCCGTTGCGTCTGCACGACGTTCCCCATTGACACCTCATCTGTGTTGTTAGTGTGGGCGGTGCATTTAACGACCGCCACTATAGAGGGTTGCAATAACGCAAAAATCAATCTGTTCAAAACCGTGGCATGCTGCACCGGGGACCCGTCTGGCCTCCTGAAACCCCTCCTTTTCTATCGTGAGAGACCGGCGTGTACTGCTGTAGTGGCTGACGCCGAGTCTGAATAGATGGTCATGTGGCACCATTGCGAAGCTTGCCGCGCTTCAATGAGTGCATTGAGCTACGCCTCTTTAGCTGAGTAGTGCTGGGGCAATCTTTTCTGTATTAGTATTTCTTATTCGACATCCACTAGTCGTACTACTGCTGCGCCAGAATGCCTAATTCCTGTGTCTTGGTCCATAGTTGCTGAACCATCAATGAAGAGGCCCCCGCCTCCCCTCTCGAGTGCACTGTCCTTTGCCTTGGCTATGTCATCCTCCTCCCCTTCGTACGTCACACAGTAATTTATGGCTAAATCCTCATCTGTGCACATTTCTGTTATGAAAGTGGTGGGATTGACGGTTTTGCACCGTACAATGTGTATATTTGCGCTGGAGAGGCTAATCTCGTAGCCAGACGCTCTGTGGGTTGATAATGTGGACTTTGACCTTTCCAGAATGGCAAACACTGCATGTTCAACATATAGCATGATGGAGCAACCCATCACTATGGTGAAACTCTTCTATATAGCAAAACCCCCAGCTGCAAGTGCCTCCTCACATGCAAATTGTGCCTGCATCACTGAATCAAGCATGCCGCTATAATAGGCCAATGGCTTGTGTCCCATAGTGTTCTTTTGCGTCAGTACGGCAGTCATAAATTGGGCGTTTGAATGTAAAAACAAATAAAACTCCTCAGTGTAATCTGGGGTGGCCAACACCGTGGAAGTAGAAATCACTTCCTTGAGGTCATTGAAACTCTGTGTCATTTCTTCTGTCCAAACAATTTTACTGTCCGTCTTTTCTGCCTCCTTGAGGCTCTGTAGGAGCAGCCTAGTGCAGGCAGCATAGTCCTGAATCCATCCTCTACAGTAATTGCACAGCCCTTAAAACGTTTGCATATCTTAGACAGTGGTGGATTGAGGGGTGGCACGCACAGATGCTGCATAGTCTGGTGTAATGCATTTGCCATTTGCTGATATTAACTTGCCTAAGCACAACACTTCCTGTAAACAATACTGTAGCTTCAACTTGTCAACCTTGTATCCCTTGCGGACCAAGAGCTGTAACAGAATGAAGAAAAATAGGGAAGAAGTAAGTGAAAAATGCTGTACATGAGCCTCTGCGTGAGGCCAAATTCACTCATGTGAGATTTGGAGGATGTGAAGTTGATGAATTGGCATAACAACTGTGTAAACTCAACTCTACTACCACAAGTTAACTGCCTGATGTAAGCACAAATGCCATAGGTTAATGATGCTATACAAACCGTCATCCAAAGGGAAGGATGTGCAATTAAGTCCAGAGAACAAATAAGACATAAAAGATATAAAAAGTATATAAGAGGATATGCAATATAAAAAAGAAACACGTGGGAATTACATAAACTTAAGAGCTAGTGTGACACTCTTTGCTTCCTCTAAACCTGGTATGTAGCAGTTATGTCAAGGGTTCTCTCCTAACATGATAAGCATTAGGACCTACAAGGCAATTTATGTGACTTGCCTCTGCTCCTGACATGTGAGATCTTATGGTTTATGTTTTTGGTCTCTGCATCAAATTCCCTATGACAATATAAATTGTCTGACCAATTTGGAGGAAACAAAAAACACTCTGCATGCTTGTTAATTGCGTGGCTGTCACACTTTACCAAATCACATATTTTAGGTATAATTCCTCATCAGGATACTTCGCTCATAGTAAGTGATTACTTATGGACCCCTAGAATGCCATTTTATAGAGTTTTATTCTCTATTTGTGTTTTTTTTTAAACTTGTTTATTTTTGGTTAGCACACAGGAAAACAAATTAGCATATCAATTCAGCATTTTTTAACAGCATTAACACATAGTTGTATATCCCCAGATACCCGCTACCACCCTTTAGTTCTGGCTGTATCCTGTGGACTGTCTCTTCGCCAATTAAGTCCGATCTCTGACTCATCAACTCATGCCATAACTTAGACCAATCAGTCTTCCTCATCTATCCCCAAGCTTATGTCACCAAATCCTGATTCTGGCTATCTTCCGGGGGCTGCTCCTCTACCAATTGAGTCTGTTCCCGTCTGCAGCTCGCTGGGCATTTGTTACTAGACGTGGTTTGTATGTTATTGCAGGGAAGCGCAGGTCATAGTCTATCACCGGCGGCCAAATGTTTGTGAAACGGTGGAGGCGGCCTCTGTTTGCCGCCATGATTTTCTCAGCAATGAAAATGTCCCAGATTTCCAACCACCACAGCACAGTTAGGGGGCCCTCCGGAGACTTCCACGTCCGGGCTATTGTGGTTTTTGCGGCCAAGAGCAATTGTGTGATGAGGGCCACGAGCGCGCCTGATCTTGGGTAGATGCCTGGAATCGGGGTCCCCAGCAGGAGTGGTTCCGGTTCTAGTGGCAGAGTGATCTGGGTAATGTCTGCGATGGTAGCGATGCATTGGGCCCAAAAGGCTGCCACCCTCGGGCACGTCCACCACATGTGCAGGTAAGAGCCCGGCGAGCCACAGCGGCGCCAGCACTGTGGGTCCAGCGACTGATTGAAGTGGTGTAGTTGAAGCGGTGGGAAATACCATCTCAAGAGAAGTTTGTGCGCGCATTCTCGATTGGTGATGCAGAAAGAGGATGAATGAGTGCGTGACCAGATATCGGTCCAGGCCTGATCCTGGATCGGATGCCCTAGGTCTCTCTCCCACTGCGACATATATGTTGCTCTGGCTGACAATAGGGTCACCTGGAATAATCGATGCAGCGTCGAGATCCGCCCTCGGGCTGCAGGGTCTGCCACAGTTAATTCCAGGGCGTCCAGGTCTCGGGTGGCAGCCACCCGAGTCTGGGGATGTGAGCACCAGTGTCTGATTTGGCAGTATGAGAATCTGTCTGACTCCGAGAGATTAAAAGCTCTTTTGCATTGGGCGAATGTCAGCGCCTGGGTTCCTTCGAATAGTTGGCTTAGGGAGCTAAGGCCTCCGGCGATCCAGTTTCTTAAGTTCGAGGGGGAAGTTCCAGGTGAGAAGGCCAGATTGTGGAAGACTGGAGCTGAGGGGCTCAGGTCTCGCGGGATGCCTCTGGATTTGCGTGCCCAATCCCATGCCTTCAACATCTGCTTGGTCGAAGATAAAATGGCTGGCCACGACCTCCGCAGCACAGTCGGAAGGTGCAAGAGAAAGCGCAGGGGGAGAGGTAATCGGGCTTGTTCTATGTCCATCCATTTGGGGCGCCCTGATGCTATGGTCCAAGCCCGGGTGTGAGCTATCTGCGCAGCCATTTGGTATCTTTGGAGGTCAGGGACCCCTAGACCTCCCTGGTTCGGGGCACATAGCATGGTCTTTCGCGGGTTGCGGGCTTTCTTCCCCCTCCATATGAATTCAAACATCTTCCTCTGAAGTCCCTGCAGCAGGGGGCGAGGGACTATGATGGGAAGGGCCGAACAGGCGTACAGAAATCGTGGCAATAAATTCATCTTACTGGCCGTGATGCGACCTATTAGTGATATTTCCTGCGTGAGCCAGGAGTCCAGGTCTTTTTCTAAAGTTTTATTCAGGGGTGGGAAGTTTATCCGATAGGTGTCTTCAGGGTTGGCGGGGATCAGCACCCCGAGGTAGGGGATGGATTTTTCACTTAGTGGGATCGCACACTGGGAACTGAAGGATTCCTTATCTCTCTGGTCTAAGCCTATCCCCAACGCTGTAGATTTCACAAAATTGATGGCAAATCCGGACACCTTTCTGAATCTATGGATTTCCGCTAGGGCGCCTCTCAAGGACTGGGAGGTGTCTGTAATGGTTAGCATCACATCATCAGCTTAGAGCGCGATCTTATGCTGGGTGGGGCCTACTTGGAGGCCTTTGATTCTGGCGCTGAGGCGGATCCGTTGGGCCAGGGGTTCCATAACCATAGCATAAAGTAGGGGGGAGAGGGGACAGCCCTGTCTGGTGCCGCATGTTAGGGGGATCGGGCTGGTCAGTAGGCCATTCACTCTGAGAAGGGTAGTCGGGGTTTGATAGTTCGCTAAAACTAGCTTTAAGAAGGTGGGCCCAAAGCGGAACGATTCCAGGGTAATACGGAGGAACGACCAGTCCACTTTGTCAAAAGCCTTGGTCGCGTCCAAGGCTAGCAGGGCGAGTTTCTGCGAGTCTTGCCTAGCTATCTCGACCAGGTTGAGGACTCTACGAGTGTTATCCGTGGTGGCTCTGTTTAGAATAAATCCTGTCTGGTCTGGGTCTATAATGTCCGGGAGAATCTTCGCTAATCGGTTTGCCAAGACCTTTGAATAAATGTTCGCATCTAGGTTTAATAAGGAGATGGGTCGATATGCCGCGATATCTCTGGGGTCTTTTCCTGGTTTCAGTGCTAGTACTGTGATCGACTCTTTCATCGATGGGGTTGTTGATCCTGAGGTGGCGAAGGAGTTGAAGAGAGTCGTCATTGGAGCTAGCAGCTGGGGTCCAAAGAGTTTAAAAAATAGAGACGAGAAACCATCCGGTCCCGGGGCTCTTGATTTTAAGCTTTTAACAGCCTCGTCGATCTCTTCACTGGTAATCGGGGCCTCCACCTCTTCTCTACTTGGGGTTGAGAGCTTGGGTAAGGCGGCTTACTGCAGGTAGGACTGCTGCTCTCCACATGGTCTTGGGGTAGCCGTCATTGTCTCGGTCATGTGGGCCTCTGCAATTCTCAATTTATCCCGATCTGCGAACTGGACTGCACCCTGGGGGTCTCGGAGGCCTATAATAGTATTCCTCCTCTTGACTCTTGCCAATTTTTCCACTAAAAATGTATTCGCCTTGTTTCCTCTGGCATAGTAACTTTGTTTTGTTTTGGTTAGAAGCTGGGCTGTGTCCTCCGCATAATGGGCCTCCAATTTCTTTCAGGCTGTCTGCAAGGCTCGGTAGGTTCTCAGGGACCAGTTTCTGGCCTTACACGCCGTCTCCGCCTCCAGGACCTTGTCCTCTAGGATGCGGCGGGTCTGTTGTTTTTGTTTGTGGTAGGCCGCTCCTCGGGAGATTAGCACCCCTCTCACCACGGCCTTCATTGCGTCCCATGTATTCGCTAGGGAAGTACCTTCATTTTTATTTTCTTCGAAGAACTGCTTTATTGTTTTAGCCACTACGTCTCTGGTGGCCATATCGTTTAGGATCAGGTCATAGAGAGAGACCATCTGTGTCTTGGGGACGGGTCAGGATCATGAGCTCTTAGCGTTAACATTATGGGCGCATGGTCTGAGTGGATTCTAGGGCCTATGAGGACTTCATCTGTGTATGCCAGGATCGGCTGGGATGCCAACAGGAGGTTGATGCGTGAGTAAGTTCTATGTGCATAGGACTAGCACGAGTAGTCTCGCTCCTCTGGGTGGAGGACCCTCCGGGTATCCACCACGTCGAAGGTTTGGAACAATTTAAGTAAAGCAGTCGCCAAGCCAAAGGCCCTGCGGGCTGGAGGGTGTGATCTGTCTGCTAAGGGATCGGGGACTCCGTTGAAATCTCCACCGATGATGGTCTGGCCCTCAGCAAACAGTAGGAGGGTGCTTTCCAGGGTCGAGTAGAATGCCTCCTGCTCTTCATTCGGGGCATATGCTGAGATCAACGTGTATAGTTGGCCGAAAATTCGGCACTTCACCGCCACAAAGCGGCCCTCGGGGCCCAGCTTAGAGTCCAGGATTTGCGGCTTAAGACCTTTGGCGATTAAGATTGCTGTGCCACCCTTATTTGTTCCGCTCGATGCCAGGAACTGTAGTGGAAATTGCTGATCTCGGAGCCTCGTGAAGTCAGCTGGAGTCAGATGTGTCTCCTGGAGGAAGACAACGGAAGCCTTATCATTCTGGATGCGTCTCAGGATCGCTTTCTGCTTCTGTGGGGCGTTGAGGCCTCTAACATTCAGTGTCCGGAACTTTAGTTTCTGGTGTGGAGGGGGAGACTCCTGGATGTCCTCTGGGATGGAATTCTGCTCCTCGTGGGGGTGTGTGGGTATTCGGCCTTCATTTCGTGACTCAAAGTTAACGAAGCTTTCCTGTGGCTGGGTTTCCTGTATCCTCCAACGGGAGGGTAAACTTTTACATGAGTGGGCCAACTGAGCCCTAACTGTTCTCCCAGCCAACGGGGCTGGGATCCAACCACTACATAGGGTTGGTCTCCGAGGGTGAGTTGGTGACATACTCCTTGGAGTGGGGAATAGGCCGCTCGGGACCCGCAGCAGTATCGGAACTTGCTTTCATCTCTGGATCAGTCTGCGTAAGAGCCCCGGACTGGGGTGTATCATTTTATCTTTTGGCGTCTGAGTCTTCGACCAAGGTTGCTGCTGCTGTCCCTGGGGCAGCCGCTCCGCCTCCCCCGGCGAGTGCTGCGGGGTCTGAGCAGTCGGGGCCTCCTGCGAGCGTGGGTGCAAAATGGACTCAGCGTCCTCTAGGTGGCTGATTCTGCGATGGGTTCCCTGGAACGTGAATTGGAGAGTGGAGGGGAAAAGCCATCTGTAGCAAATTTGCTGGCTCTGTAGGAATAGTGTTAGGTGTCTAAGGGTCCTTCTTTTCTGTAAGGTTGTTAAAGAGAGGTCCTGGAAGATTTGCAGTGGGGAGCTCATGAACAAAAGTTCATCTTTGGTGCGGCTAATGGCCAAGATGGCCTCTTTAGTAGCATAGAAATGGACCCTGGTAATTACGTCTGGGGGGCCGTCCAAATCCACCCCACGTCTTGGTCGTAGCCTGTGAGTATGGTCCAGGGTAAGTTGGGTTTTATCCATGTTTGGAAGAAGAGCTTGAAAGAAATTGCTTATGTACTCTGGTAGCTCTTTGTCTAGGCTGGTCGATGGGACTCCTCAGATGCGCAGGTTATTTCGTTGTGCCCTTTTTTTCTAGGTCTTCTTGTTTAAATTCCATCACTTCATTCTTGTTCTGGAGAGCCAGGATCTCTCATCTCATGTCTAGGATCGTGGCGTCGTGGCTCTGGGTCAGGTCCTCCACTTCGCCCAGTCTCTGTTCCGCCTCGGTCAGTCTTTGATCCGTCTGATCCATCCGCGTGGTAAGCTCTGACATACAAGATCAGAACTCTGCCTTGATATCCTGCATGAAGGCCTGGATGTCTTCCTTAGTGGCTAGCTTTCCTTGCTCCTCAGGGGGTTTTTGTGGGGTTAATTTAGGGGGTGGGTCCGGCTTCTTCGTCCTGTCCGCTGCTAAGAGCATAGTGGAGATGGCCGTAGATTTGGCTGATTTTGTTGGCTTCGACATTGCGTTGGAATTAGGAGCTTCGGGCTGCAGTGACTGCAATGCTTAGGGATCACGAGGTGAGGCTTAGTGGACCAAGGGGGCCAGAGGTCAGGGTTCCAGGGGGGGAGGGAGACTCAGGTGCCCAGGCAGAGCGCCAGACGCAATGAGGATCACTAGGTCTTGCCTCTGTGGCGCTAGAAAGGGGGCCGCAGTGGCAGAGCAGCCCGTGTAGGATCCTGTAGGAGGATAGGTGGAACGTGTCAGGCTGGGGGGGGGCTTCAGGGCCGGGCCTCAGGATCCAATATGGACAGCAGGAGTAGGCCGGGGCGCCCCAGGAAGTCCCAGAGACGGGAGGGGGGGTCTCCAGCGGGGCACCAAGAGCTCTCTGGTCGGACGGCGGCCACCGTCAGGTCTTCTGGGCAGCAGCGGGTGGATAGAACCCAAGTCTTAAGAAGATTCCTACCTCATCAGGGCTCGCTGGGTCGGGCTCCGGAGCTGGAGAGAAGTAGATCAGCAGCTGCTCATGCGTAGGATCTTCAGGGATGTCAGTGGGCCTGGCTTATGGGAGGCCTGCCAAAGGAGAGTGGGCCGGGGCGCCCCTGGAAGGAGCCGGGCTGTCTGATGGAGGGGGGGTTGTCAGTAGGGCCCCCGGGTCGTCTCAACTCCCGTGTCGGGGTCCCGGAGTGGGGCAGCGGGGGAGAATGGGGCCGGCGGCGGCAACTGCGGAATCCGGAAGGAGGCCGTACGGCCGCCAGTGAAGGCAGGACTGGAGGTTTCCGGAGATGCAGTCTCTGAGCGTTGGTCGGGCCCTCCCTCGGAGCGTCCGTCTCACCTCCGCTTCACCAGAGGCCCGTCGTTCACCATCACTCCAGGACTTCCGGCAGGATGGCTCGGGGAGTCGGACGGCCGCCGAGGCTCGGCGGATCCATTCCCGCTGACGATCCGGGACAGCGGCTGCCTGATCCCCGCCTAGGGGGACGCGGTTTCTGGCCTCAGCGCTGCTTCTGCTCGACTCCCTGAAAGGGAGCCGCCTCGGCCCCACGAAGCTGTGTGGGCAGCGGGACCACTGAGCTGGGGGGAGGGGAGGCAGCTACACCGCTCCCGGGACTCCAGTTGACTCGTCTCGGGGACAGGGGGGAGGGGGCCACTTATTCGCTGCGGCGAGTGAGCCGGCAGCCCACGCCAGCCCGGGTCCAGCTGCAGGGCATCCGATCCGCGGCTCACTTCATTCCGTCTTGGGGACGACGGAATCATTACTCCCCATCCGCCATCTTGGGAGCTGTGTCAGGAGGCAGGGGGCCTCGGAACAACGTGCCGAAACCGGGCGTCTGGGATGGTGATGTCGCCTCGCCAAGCAGCAGTGGACGCCTCAGAGATTCGCCTTGCTTATGAGCCGAGGCATGCCGCAAACCGACCAATTTGCTGTGAAGAAAACTCCCCAAGCCCTGCACAGATTTTCTTCCATTGAGCTTGTGCATGGGTGAGAGACAAAAGATTACTTGGATATGCTTACAGGGGGCCTGGAGAATCAAAAGAGCACTGGAAGAAGAACTGGGCTCAATTTGTCTAGGCTACTGGAGAACAGATTCAGATGGTGAAAGACTTGGTGCCCCACCATTTAAAAGCGAGCCAGGAGAAGCAGAAACACATATCTGATTGCCAAACCACATGAGAATATTTTGAGTTGAGACAAGGTCCTAGTATGGTTACTAAAAAGATGCTCAGCAGACGGCATGGGCTATATTGAGTCACAAAAGCCTGTAGTGACTTGAGCTATTACAATAAGCAAGATGACCAATTAATTGGCTGTAAATCTGGAGAGGTCCTGAAGACCCAGCAGTGATAGCCATTGCTAAAGTATACTCCACATCAGACCTCACTGCCAAGCTGAGGAAGATGGACCCAGAAAGCCTGAAGCTATACTAGGCGGATGAGCTATGAGACACATTACAGGACTTTCAAGATATCTCAGAGCTATGGCATTTGTACTCCAAATAGAAATGTATTCAGGAAAAGCAGTTTGCATCTGACCATACATAATACCAGCCAAACTGTCCAAGCTGAGGTACAGAAGATGTTGGAGATTGGTGTCATAGAACCATCCAAGAGTCATTGGTTCTTCTGTGTCAATTTGAGCAAAGTCAATAACATTTTAAGGTTTGGTGCCTATGAAATGCCCAGAATAAGGCTTCCCAAGTACATTCCACACTCTATTTATCCAGGGGAAGGGCAAATCCCATTGTCAATAGAAGACCAGAGGACGACTGCCTTTGTGGCACCTTCAGGTCTATTTCATTGCACCTTTTCACCCTTTGGTGTTCATGGGGCCCCTGCCACCTTCCTATGAGTTATGGACTATGTCCTGCAACCACATCAAGCATATGCCATGTACCTAATGACATTGTCATCTACAGGCAGTCATGGGCAGAAGGATTCATCATTTATACCCGGTAATGCAGAGATTCCAAAGAGTAGCATTGAAGGCAAGCCCAGAGAAGTGTTACTTCGCCTTAACCTCAATGAAACATTTCAGTTTCAAGGCCTGCAAGGGCATTGTTCAACCACAGGAGGCTAAGGTGGTGGTGGTCCAGAAAATCCTGCCTCCAAACACCCAAAAAGTCCTCTTAGCCTTCTAAAGATTGGTGGTGTATGACAGGCATTTCCTACCACACACCTTGGCATTGTCCAGTCCCCATACCAACCAATTTAAGGCATCCAAGTGACACCAAATAGTTTGGAAGAGTACTATGTGTGAAGGCATCATGAAGGACACAGATAACAGATTCAAATTTCAAAATAAACACTTTCATTAACGTAAATGTTAGGATGGAAAAAGGCCTAACTTGAGCTATACTAAGGTGGGGTTTCCCTACCTGAAGAAAACTAAGGAACGTCTGAGTCAATGAGTTCCGCTGAGGAATCTTTGTGTCCAAAACCTATACTTGCCCTCACAACTAATTCTATACAATCGGCCTCATTATAAGTATGCCGGTCCGGTAACAATGGTGCTGGTAAGCTACCAGCACCATTGCTACCGGACCGGCATACTCAGAGTTCTGCGAGCGGGTGCCTTTCAGCCCGCCACGTCTGACCTGGCGGGCAGAACGGCACCCGCTCACAGACCTTGACGGATGCACCGGCACCATTCATGAATGCATCCGTCCTCCCCATTCCCATTGAGTCCAATGGGAATGGGGAGTAATATTTTCTGGCGCCCGGCAAAGGGCAATTACAGGGACCACCTGGGCTGAAATGCCCCAGTAAGTCCCCATAGCCGGGCGCCAGAAAAAAATTACTCTGGCGGTAGCCGTGCCGTTTTAACCGGCACGGCTACTGCCGGGGTCATAATGAGGCCCAATGTGTAGGGATATTAGCAAACCAAAATAAAACAGTGTTTAACCCAAAGTTCTGAGCTTCTTCCAGCTTGCAGCTTCTTTTCAACCCCCTTCCTCAAGTGTGAAATAGTTTCATAAAGTCTCAAAAGGATCCTCCGTAGACTGAATGGGAAATAGCTTGAATCAGTACCCGGGTTCCCTTCCCCAGGTTTAAGGCAGTTCACAACAAAAGCACTAGGGTTCACCTTCCCCAAGTTCAAAATAGTTCATAACAGAAGCACTGCGGTTCCCTTCCCCAAGTTCATAATAGTTCACAACAGAAGCACTGCTTATCTTTAGTATTTCAATTATACTTTGACTTAGTTTTATCCCGTTCAATGGATTCCTGTTCCACTCTTGTTTAGTTTTAATTTCAGTTTTAGTATGTTCAAAGATTTACAATTTCTGGTTTTTACCTTTCGTTGGTTTATTTGCATTCAATCCGGTATTTCGAAAAATAACATCTGCTTTATTTTGATTCAGTTCGATGTTTAAATAGGCTAATGTATTTTATAAAATTGAGCGATAAAGATTTCTTCTTGTATATACCATTGAAATGTCTATTTCATAGATTGGAACCTTTCAGAACTGCTCCTTATCTTTTCTCAAGGTGTACAGTCCCTTTAACACTTTATGTGATTGTTAATTCAATTAACACTTCAGACAGAGACTTTCGAGAACACGTTCCGCTCCTTTCAGACCCACGCGACCACTCCGCTACAATGTATACTTTCACAATCACTGGTTCCTTCATAGCACTCGCGGTCAGTTTCACACCGGGTTTCCTGGTCTCTGAAACTCACTAGCTTCCTTTGCAGGCTCCCCACATATCGCACTGGACTTGCTTCAACTTGATTGCCTCCATAGTTCCCTCCTCTACCCCTGAGACACTCCTGCGCTCTTGCAGCGCCACTTGGAAACAAGCACCCAGCCTCTTCTTTAGAAGGCCGGCCCTTCAGCATGCCTCCTTCTCTTGCATTGTAGTTGCACCAGAGAACTCCTGTTCTCAGGCCATCCCAGTTCGGACTGCCAGCTTCTGCAGTCCCTGGTATTCCGATCCTTGTCACACGGTAGCTCTGCATCCAATGGCTCCCAGCAGTGTCTTGCCTTTCTCTCCCTCTCTGTGCTCTTTTGGCTTGCCACCTTTTATACACCCGTGGTTGGTGAATGAACTGCAAGTGTGAGCCCTCTTTTTCAATTGCCTGATTATAGTTAGCCTTAATAATGAGACATGCCTGGTCTTTGTAGTAGTATTCCTCTGAGGATCACTTCCTCTTCTCAGTACCAGAGTGGTGTAGTTGAATGGTGGTGTGTATGTCTCCTAACTGTCTCTTCCTCATCCCAGTACTAGACTGGCATGATTGAGACAAAATAAGGGAAGCTGGTTTACAATAACCCATAAAGTTTGGAGAAGGATTGGGTGGGTTGTGATACCGTGTCTCGCCCAAGGGCCCCCCACTCCCAGTCCCCATGGACCCTCCACCCAGGTGATCCTCCCTCGCTTGTCCACCTCCGGGGTAAGGATCCAAAAGTGATGGCCTTTCTCTGGCGACCTGCGCAGAGGACCCAAGGGGAATAGGAGTGAGAATACCCTAATGTTTCTCACATATGGAAGAGGCTTTTGGTCACTGAAGAACTCCCTTTGTTATCTGCCACTACTCATTATGCCAGACTTTAGCACATTTTGCTTACTGGTTTGGGTCTGTCCTGTCATAGGTTCATAATGGGATAGAGCCAAATTATATTTGTATCAGCAGAAAACTCAAACCCAGAGAGAGGAGATTTATGCTGCAATATAAGTTGAGTGCCTGGCCACCAGATGGGTTGTGAAAGCCCTAAAATATTCTATAACTAGTCGACAATTTAACCTAGCCTCTGATCACACTCCATTAACATGACTTGCCATGAATAAAAACACTAATCCTAATGTGATGAGGTATTTCCTATCCCTGCAGCCATAGGGCCTCATTACGACCTCGGTGGTAGCCATGCCGCTATTGGCAGCAGCCAAAATCGCATCCAGGTCCGGGTCCTCAGAATGAGGAACTACCGGGCCATTCTGAGTTCGGAAGGCCTGGTAATTCCTCCCTCCAAGGACCCGGACCCGGTCCTTCCCCATTCCCATTTCAGCCCCCATAGGGCTGAATGGGAATGGGAGAGGGAGCAAACAACGGGCCATTACGAGTTGGCCCATTGTTTGCTCCCACTTCCCCTCGCGGGACCCGGTAAGCACGCCTGGTTTGACCAGGTGTTGCTTCCTGGGTCCCGCGAGAGGACAGCATAATGAGGCGGTATGGGGTAAACGGCGACGGCACCTTTTACGGCGCAGTTTACCCTGTACCACCAGGGTCGTAATGAGGCCCATAGACTTTTCAAGTGGGACACAGTGAAAGCCCCTTACAGACAATTGTGGAATATCTAACACTTGGGTGGCCAAGGGCACCAGGTACATCGCCATGCTATGTGATGCTGGGGCCAGTGGTGGTGTGGGGATGATCCCCTGGGCACCCTCACCCTGCTGTATATAGGTGGCAAGGGCTGATCAAAAGGGACTCTCCTGTGGGACGCCCCTTTAAGGAACACTGAGTTAAGGTCATATAATATTGCTCAGACACCTTCACAGAAAGTAATAGCCCAGAAGAAATGTTGAGGTCTTACACCACTCACACACTTGCAAGCTGATTTCTTAGCAGCCCGTAGAAAAGGTCCACTCGTTTCAGAGCGTTATCAAGTGCAATAACCAGCTCCCTACAAAACCTGGCAGGCACTCCTGGCGACCGGGGAGCAGTCCACAATGTTTGCAGAATCAAGGAAAAAGATTTTGCAGCAGCTAAAGAGACAGGTGTGAGCAATGTGCTGCGCGCCAGATTTTGTTCAGAGTCAAGACCCATCACTTAAACAGTTGGTCTGCCACACTAAATGCAGAGCCCTGCGCAATTAGTTACACATGAAAGAATCATAGTCCCAATCACAAACAGCCAATCCGCAAGCCGCATATCAATATGCACAAAGATTAATCAAGTTTCGCAGTTAATGCCCCAATCCCCGCCCCAGTGGGGATTTAAAAAGCAGACAGACAGACCTGGCTGTGTTGTTTGAAGACAGAACAGGAGCGCATTTGAAAATGGTTAAAGGAGAGAAAGAGAGCATGAGGCTCTAGCAGAGAGGTGGCGAGTGAGGAGGACGGTTAGAGGAGACAATTAGTGAGAGGAAAGAAGATGGGGAAAGGAGTGGAGAAGAGGCAAAGAGGACCGCCAATAGAAGGAGGGTGAATGGTGTGGAGAGGAGAGCAGGAACACCATCGAGAGGAATAAGGAGGGTGAGAGGATTGGGGAAAGGCCATTACTGAGCATGAGGAGGACACTGTTAGGAGTGGAGAGGTGGAAAGAAGAAACAAATAAGGATGGAAAGAAGGAGGAGGAAGGAAAGACTATGAAGGATGGATATAGGGATCTGGAGGAAGGAGAGAAATTAACCCATTTCTATAATAAGAAAGTGTGTGGGTGGGAGGGTGAGGGAACAAGCAAGTGGAAAAGTGTTGAGAAGGTGCAGGAGAACCCTGGGATCTGTAAGGAGAAGAGATGTAATAAAGGTGTTTGCCCTAGGTATGAGCATTTGGCAAGGCATCAGAGAGGAAATAGAAAAGAGGCTGGTCGGGGTGTATTGGCAAGATATTTGGACAGGGAAGCGGCCAGAAGCCTTTGGAAACCAGGAGGTAGTTTCCTGTATGGGTGAAGCTGTGAGCCTTGACAAAGTTCCAGCCCATCTTATACTAAATCTTTTTTTTAAAAACATTTTTATTGTTTTAGCTGAAATTAATCAACTTTACGATTTTTTAGAATCATTTATCATACAGTAAAAACTAAAGAAAGGTAAATAAAAGAAAAGGAACCATAAAACCCATAGAATTTGAGATACACAAAATATTACACTTATCAACTTTTTCAGTAAAATCAAAATTATATGGCATTACAATTCATTCCATTTTCCCATATGAATATTCAACTCTGGTATATTTTAAAAATAAAACAAATAGCACAATTTCTTAAAGACTGAGATAAACCACACAATCATAAGCCACAAGGTTTCAGCAGTTATGCCACTATGTTCCTTCAATGGAGATCTTAGATAAAATAGTTTAGCATCACACAAGGCTTGGCATTCTACCAATAAATGTCTCAGAGTTTCAACTTGTGGTTCGCTTTTGCATAACCGACAGAATTTCTCTTGCGGCGGAATGATCTTACGTTTAAAGAACACCTCTTGTGTTGGCCATAGATTTAATCTTATTCTTAGGAAATCTGACCTGTGACTTGGGGATAGGGACTTGATCATATAAGATTCTGGTAGACTATATGGCTTATGGGTGAACACATTACCATCAAAGTCCTGGACATGTAGTTCTATTTCTTGACCAGTCCCATTGGAATAACTTCGTTTTAACACGTGTTGGATTTTGTATCAGAACTTCGATGGACACATCCGCATAGGCCAGAGCATTAATTACTTCCGGACGCCAATTTTTAGCAAAATCATCTCTGGACTGCAGAATATAACGGGCTAACGACCCTATAAGCATGTCTGATTCGTAGGCTACGAGGCACTTTCTGAACAAGTTTATTAATTGCCATAGATATCGTGCATATAATAATATTAATCCCAGTTCATTACAAATCAACGCAATTGGTATACAACCTGGGAGGCCGAGGATACGTCTCCAGAATTTAGCTTCAAATTTCCCCCATACTGTTTCAGATAAAATTGGTAAAGTTTCTGACCCATACAATAGAATGGGAGTCACTTTTTGTCTGAAGTATGTTAAAGCCGGGAAAATGGAAAATTTTCCAAACTTAGCCTGAATAATGAGTGATTGGGATATCGTCGTATCAAATTTTGTCTTCCAGTTTGTCATTTGTGCCGCATTCATAATACCGGAGATAACAACACCCAAATATGTGTATTCTTGGATACACTCTAACTGCTTCCCTTGTACAGCCCATTTAACATTTTTGCTATTGGATTTTTTGTTTGGGTTACATATCATCACTTTAGTTTTTTCTAAATTGATTGTTAATAAGTTTTTATCAACATAAACAGAAAGTGCATCTAGGAGATTTTGTAATCCAACAGGAGTTTTCGATATTAGAACCAAGTCATCCGCATAGAGTAATGCTGGTGTTTTTTTGGAGTCTAATTTAGGTGCATCTGATACAATTCCATTGAAGGCTTTACACATATCTGCTATCAAAAAACTAAATAGAGCAGCAGCAAGAATGCAGCCTTGTCGCAACCCCCTATAGGTGTCAATTGAGGATGATAGAAGACCTTTTAAATTTAATCTAATTTGGATGCTGGTGTTGGTGTGGAGGGCATGGATAAGTGCAATGATGTAAGTAGGGCAGTTCTCTTCTGCCAATTTTCTTAACAATTTGCATGACACCGAGTCGAATGCTGTGCGTAGGTCAACAAATACAATATATAGTGATTGTTTGCTAGTTTGATGATGTTTTATAATTGATGTTAGAGCTAGCAAGTTGACCGAGTTCCCAACCACGCAATAAATCCAGTCTGGCAAGGATCACATATGGAATGATTATGGACCCATTCATTAAAATCTCTCAATATAAAACGTGCAAAGATCTTGCCTGAAACATCCAAAGGGGCAACCGGCCTGTAGTTGGACGGACAGGCTCAATCGCCCTTTTTAAAAATAGGCACTATTACCGATCTCCGCCAAGAATCGAGAATGGTGTTAGACTCAAGTACTTGGCAAAAGATATTATACAAGATTCTTGCCCATGATTGAGGATGTTGTTTAAGCATGTAATTGCTGAGTCCATCGGGCCCAGGAGCCCTGGAATTGCTAGATTGAGTAATAAAGTTTCTGATGCTTGTTAATCTGCTTAGACTCACATGCTGTGCATATGGTCCGATATCCAGTGGTAACCGCGGAGTATTGCATCTTGTCTGTCGGGGACCGAAAGGGGACGTCGGCATAGGCGTGTCTGAAACACTATCCCTATCGTGACGTGTGTAGTACCCAAAATCCCTCACGCGCCGAGGTCCCTCAGATTGTTTTTTTCCGCCCAGATCACTGGTCGCCCTATAGCAGAGCTCTTCATGAGATATTGTTTATCTTACCGAATTGTCGGTTTATCCCCGTTAAGTCACTTCGCCCATCAAGATCATCATCGACGAAGACTACGGGGGAATCGTCTACGGCTGTGAGTTCCGACGCCTAAGATTTGGCATTCAGACTTCCATGTGGTCGTGCCTTCCGGCCGACCTACACAGTAGGGAGAGTGGGCTCGGGGTTTGCCATACTGTTATTATGTCTTTCCTCTTTTCCACTGCTTTCCCTTTTGGTCTGGTCACCCTTCCCTCCTGCTATGGAAAGGACTCCATTTAGATTCCGCCCTGTGTGCAGGGTTAGATATCCGTGGAAAGACGAGCACACCTCATGTAACGCTTGCCTCCCCCTCGAGCACGATGAAAGGCGGTGTTCGGCGTGTAAACTCCTTAAACCTAAGACCCTTAGGGAGCGCCGGTTAAAGCGGTGGGCCGTGTACGGCATGTCACGCGTGGAGCCTCCTTCCCCTGCTGCGACACCAGCCGAAAGTGACGGGGGCACGTCGGATGACCAAACATCCAATGCGGACGTTATAGACCTTGAGTGCGGACGTTATAGACCTTGAGTCGGACACTTCTAGGGCCGCATCGCCCGTCCCCGACCCTTCCATGCTCGACTCCGGTCTTGCTACAGGGAACACACCCGGCGACAGGCGTACAATCGCACCACACCAAGCATACAACCCAAACGTCGTCCTCGACGACATCGTCGAAGAAGGCGAAAGCGCCAATGGACCCGCCGGAAATTTTGGCTGTGCCCACGGATCGGTCAGGTCCGAAGCCTTCCCCGCATCCGCAGCAGCTCATGACGACTGGGCATAACAAACATAACCAGGGCGCTACTCCCCAAACTACACGCGTACAGGCCCGAAAACTACGAGTAGGCCTCTACCCGAGAAGCCATCCGCTGGGCCTTCTGGAGCCGCGTAAGACATTTCCACTGCCGACACATCATCGGCGGCGTTGTCTCCCGAAGATTCAGTGACTATCCGTAAGAGCATCAATAGGATTGCTACGGCGGTGGGCCTAGTACCGGTTCCGCCCACAGTTATTGGCCAATCCGCCGAAAATTTTTCCACGGATTTGGAAGACGATCCCGAAGACTCTTACGAAGAAAGCCAGGTACCCCTCTCAAGCACCCTGAGGAGATCCTCTCAACGCCTTAGGGCGGAGAACACGGTTCCTACTCAGCTAGGTCCATTTGGGTCATCCAAGTGGACCACGGAGCAATTCGAGGGGTGTATGGATCAGCTGGAGCAGTTTTTCTGGGCTTCTGATCAACCTCCGTCGAAAAAAGCTCGGGTAGACACTAACCCTCAAACACAAGATGTCCAACACCTAGCTGTCCAACACCAAGTTGACTATCAAGAAGATGTCCAGATGGACACATATAGAGACATCTATACAGAAGAAGAGGAGTCCTCTTTTCTGGACAACTATGGGGA
The DNA here is from genome assembly GCF_040938575.1 of Ambystoma mexicanum. Lineage (NCBI taxonomy): Eukaryota > Metazoa > Chordata > Amphibia > Caudata > Ambystomatidae > Ambystoma > Ambystoma mexicanum. Next base: position 1,454,540,646 of record NC_090935.1, read on the forward strand.
AGATCAAGGAGCAACGGACAACTGGGAGGACACCCAGCAGGACGATCACAACTCTGATATCATTTGCCTCGACTCTCCCCCATCCACCCCGATTCGACAAGCTTCCCCAGTGGATGATCAAATGGCTTTCAACAACATGTTGAAAAAAGCAGCAGAATTCTTTAAAATTGCCACGCTTGAAGCCTTGCCCGAACAAGATTTCGCGGAGGACATTATTAATGAAAAGCCTCCAGCAAGCAAGTCTATCCCTCTCTTGAGCTCTGTAAAGAGACGACTGGCCCCTTCCTTACTCACACCCGCTCAGACTAGGGCTGTGAACCCAAGGGTCGAAAAACTTTTCCGACCCTCCCCCACCGACCCGCTTTATATCAAAGGACACGCAATCCCAAACTCGCTGCTGGTGACCAACACTCGCAAGAGAGCAGGGGTTCCCCTTGCCACGGGAGAGTCACCCCCGGACAAGGAGTCCAAAAGGTTGTATGCCTTAGGCAAATGGGTTACGTCGGCGGCGGCCTATACCGTCCGGATTGCCAATAACACGACGTTACTAGCAAGCTATGTCGACGCCCAATGGAACCTACTCCAGGAAGGCCTTCAAGAGGTTCTGGAACCAACCCGAGCCAAGCTTCTCGCCATTGTCTCGGAGGGCATACTTGCCAATCAGAATGTAGTAAAGAATACCCTGGACACCGCAGAGACAGCAGGCAGGTCTCTCGCACAGGGTACTCTCCTAAAGAGGCACGCGTGGCTGCGCATGTCGGGCTTCAGGCCTGAGACCCAGGCATCCATTATCAACAAACCCATCGAAGAGGCCAAACTCTTCGGGAAGGTGGTAGACGATGCGTTGGAGACAGCCAAGAAGGAGCACGAGACTATTAAGTCGCTGCACCAAATTTCCCAGAAACCCTCTTCACAGAGGGGCAATAATTATCGGCGGTTCTTTCGAGGACAAGCCAGCGCCGCTCAAAACAATTTCGGCACAGGCAACTTCAACTCAAGTCAACCTGCTGCAAGCCCCACTTACTTCCCCCAGAGGGGTCAGAAGCGCGGAAAGAATAGAGGCAGAGGCTCCAATTCGAGAGGAGCGTCAACTTCGGGTCAGAAATGACCACCAAGTCCAGGTACCCTCCCATGTCTCCCCGGTCGGGGGGCGATTAACATCTTTCCTCAAGGCATGAGAGGGGATAACTTCAGACCAGTGGGTCTTAAAGACGGTCGCCCGCGGTTACTGCGTGGAATTCGCCCGACCTCCACAGTTCAGACCGCCGAAACATCGACGCCTTTCACCGGAACATCTGCAGATCTTGATCCAAGAGGTGGAAGCGCTGCTGGGAAAGGACGCCATAGAAGCCGTCCCGATTCTTCAGGTAGACGAGGGTATCTATTCAGTGTACTTCCTTGTACCAAAAAAGGATCTCACCATGCGTCCTGTACTAGACCTGCGCCCAGCGAACAAGTTCATAAAGCCCCAGATGTTTTGCATGGTAACACTGCAAGAGGTGATCCCATTGCTAAAACAGGGGGACTTCATGACAACATTGGATATGAAAGATGCATACTTTCATATTTCAAGGCTGCCAGCGCACAGAAAATTCCTAAGGTTCGTGATTCAGGACAAACACTGCCAGTTCAAGGTACTCCCCTTCGGCATAGCCTCGGCGCCAAGGGTGTTTACCAAGGTCCTGGCAGTGGCAGCGGTACACCTGCGCAGACTTTCAGTTCCAGTTTACCCTTACCTCGACGATTGGCTCATCACAGGGGACTCGTTCAACGTTTGTTTTTCGAACACCCAAAAAACAGTAGACCTACTGTTCAGCCTGGGATTTTCTATTAACGAAAAGAAATCCAGCTTAGTCCCCAGCCAAGTAAAACAGTTCCTGGGGGCTCTAATTCGTACGGAAGACGGTCTAGTCTTCCCTTCCAGCAAGAGGGTTCAGAACATGCTCTCTCAAGGTCCTCAGTATGTAGCCAGTCGAGAGGTGACGGTACACAAAGCTATGCATTTTCTAGGGATGATGGCGTCATGCATATACTTGGTTCCCCACGCGCGGCTGTGCATGCGTCCCATGTAAGAGTGACTCAACAGCCAGTGGTGTCAGGCCAGCGGACAATGGGAAGATCTGTTAGTTGTCTCGCCAGCCCTCGTTCTCTCTCTGCAGTGGTGGTCGAGGGAGAACCTCTTGAAGGGGAAAACCTTCACCACCCCTGCAGTGGTAGCCACTCTCACGACAGACGCATCTCTCACGGGGTGGGGGGCTCACCTGCTTCAACAGACAGCGCACGAAGTGTGGTACCCTCAGGTAGCGTCCAACCATATAAACTTACTGGAGCTACTAGCAGTGTTCAAAGCATTGAAAGCCTTTCAGTAGCAACTGCAAGGGAAGACAGAGCTGGTCCGAACAGCAATGTATTACCTGAACAAACGGGGGCACTCACTCTCCAGGACTATCCAAGCTGTCCAAAAACATCTGGATATGGGCTCTCAAACACAAAATGTTCCTGATATCCCAACATGTTCCAGGGGAACTCAGTCTTCTGGCAGACGTACTCAGCAGAGATTTTCCTCTGCCAGAAGAGTATGAATGGCGACTGCACGAAGACATTGTATCCAACGTCTTTGCAGAATGGGTGTTTCCAGAGATCGACCTGTTCGCTACTCAGGAGAATGCCCAATGCCAAGATTACGCCTCCAGGTACCCTCAGAACCGATCCAAGGGGAACAGTCTCTGGATAACTTGGTCGGGGAAATTTGTCTACGCTTTTCCCCCGACTCCCCTTCTGAACAAGATAGTACACAAGATGCACCATGAACCAGTCACCATGATTCTGGTGGCTCCCATGTGGGCCCGCCAACCTTGGTTCGCGCACCTGATGGAAATGTCCCTCTCCCCACCAGTCAAGCTGCCCTACCCGTACAACATGTTGTCTCAGGACAGGGGGGAGTCTCTGCAACCATGCCCACAAACTCTGAACTTAGCAGCCTGGCTCCTGAGTTCATAGAGTTTGGACATATGCAACTCCCTCAAAGATGCATGGACATACTGAGGGAGGCAAGAAAGCCTAACACACGTTATTGCTATGCCAGAAAATGGAAACGTTTTGTCATCTGGTGCAGTTCCAAAGGCGTCAATCCCACTGATTGCTCCCCTTCACACATTGTGTTATATCTAACCCATCTGTTGGACTCTGGGTTAGTATTCAGTTCCTTAAAGGTTCACCTAGCGGCGTTGTCAGCCTACACCACGTCACAGCAGAAGGTGTCGTGGTGGAAAATACCTGTGATTAAAGCCTTTATGGAAGGGGTTAAAAGAATGTATCCCCCCCCATCACTCACCCAGCCCCTGGGTGGGATCTAAATGTGGTTTTAACTAGGCTCATGGGACCCCCTTTTGAGCCTATGCATAAAGCTAGTCTGAAAGACCTGATTTACAAGACAGCCTTTCTAGTAGCTATCACTTCTATCAGACGAGTTAGCGAACTACAGGCCCTCTCGGTTTTGGACTTCTTTGTTACAGTCCACAAAGATAAGGTAGTTCTGCGCACACATCCCAGATTTGCGCCGAAATTTATTTCGAAGTTCCATGTGAACCAGTCAATCGAACTACCCACGTTCTTCCAGAGACCTACTAACATGGCCGACAGAAGCCTTCACACACTAGATGTGCGCAGGGCAGTCATGTTCTACATGGATAGAACTAAACCACTGAGGAAAACTAAACAATTCTTTGTTTCAGTGGCAGCTGGTAGAGAAGGGGACCCTGTCTCTAAATCAGCAATATCAAGGTGGATTGTCAAATGCATCACACTATGTTACACTCTTGCAAGGAGAGAACTGCCCTTCAAGCATAGAGCACATTCTACTTGAGGCACTGGGGCATCCATAGCATTCATTGCAAATGTTCCCCTAGAGTCCATTTGCAAAGTGGCAACCTGGAGTTCTGTACACACCTTTACAAAACACTATTGCCTAGACACTCATTCTAGGTCTGATTCTCAGGTGGGACAAGCAGTACTAAGACATCTTTTTTCTACTGTTCCTTCTCACAACCCACCTCCAACTCCGGGTACTGCTTGCTAGTCTATGCACAGCATGTGATTCTGAGCAGATTAACAAGCATCAGAAGACATGCATTACTTACCGTAAAAGCATTTCTGATGATTGTGTCTGCTTAGATTCACATGCGCCCTCCCTGCCTCCCCGCTCGGGGTGGAAGGAACATAGACTTCTTACTACATTCTCTCTTCATGTACTCACTCACTATAGCCTTGGGCTCCCTCATGGCAGAATAAATACAATCGGAGGGACCTCGGCGCGTGAGGGATTTTGGGTACTACACACGTCACGATAGGGATAGTGTTTCAGACACGCCTATGCCGACGTCCCCTTTCGGTCCCCGAAAGAAAAGATGCAATACTCTGAGGTTACCACTGGATGTCGGACCATATGCACAGCATGTGAATCTAAGCAGATACAATCATCAGAAATGCTTTTACGGTATGTAATGCATGTCATACCACATCTTCTTCTAGTATCTGCATTTGATCCATGCCCAGCATTAAACTTGTAATTTCAAACTCTTCTAGCTCAGTGTTAGAATACAGGGTTGTATATTGCAATATCCAGTCTGCCTCTAAAACTCCCATTTATTTGAACTGGGTACTGAGTTATATGATTTACAACATTACGGAGGGCCCAAATCTCAGCTGTATTTTTGGAGGTTGCTGCAGCCAGCATGGTTTCTCCATCACATTGATACAGCCAAGACTTATGAGCCTTAGTCCAATTTCTATATATATTCTATATAGCTTTGATAGCTTCAAATTTTACAGAATCCGGTAAAAACAAAGCAATTCTCTTCTGTTTACGGAATTCTGTTTTCCGCTGTTGCATTTCACTATCATAACTATGTCTTAGTGCATACTTCTGAAAGCTAGAGCGTGGGTTCAGTTTATATAGTTGTAGGGCTCAAGTATATGTTTGATCTTTCCAATTCAATCTTGTCTTTATTCTCAAAAGATCTGTTAAAGTTATCCAACAACAGTTAATTCCCATTTTATACTACATCACAAGTTCACCTCACCACCCCAGGCTGTGGTATCCAGACCTGAGGCCAAGGAAAGCTGTCTCTTTATCCAAGCAAGCCCCAGTGAAAGAGCTAAGAAAGCAGAATGATTAAGAAGGAATTCTGGGAATACTTCAATCCCAGAGAGATAATAGATTTTTCATTTGCCCAACTTTGTAAAAATTCCTGACTAAAATCCGTTTAAACGGTATACTTGGTTTTGTCTTTTGTAGAATCTGCACTGCCTGACAGAGGGGCACACAACCACATTTAGCAGCTGCAGTTGTGTTCTTTTCCCATGATCCCAGAACTTCAAATCTCACAATCCAGCTCCTCCTCCTTTTTACAGTCACCATGTGAAATTCACAAATTATGGCAGTCTTGGCCCTAAACTACCAGCTGCAAGCCCACATGCCATCCCAAACAGGAATTTGCAGTACAACCACACAGACACTCTCATACAAACCATCCTGGACATTCAAGACCCATTTCTGTCAACCCTTTGAAATCCATGCCCACTTTGAAAGAAAAAACACATCCCTGCCGCAGACAGCTGTATTGCAAAGCTGATAAACCTGGCCTGGCCCATTCATAGCCAGCCTTATTCATAACTCCATGTCTCTAGAGACACCACCCACAATCTGAGGCATGCAATACCACACTACTAAACATCAGGGGGGAATTTCTCTTTTGCCTGGATAAAGGCAAAGCTATACACTTTTGCCAAAGGGCATAATGGTTCTCACAGCTTCTGAAATCAGGGGATTGATCTGTTTTTTTTTAATTTTATCATTATTCCTAACCAACCACATTCAGCAAGGCAAATTGTGGCACATCTTAGTGAGCACAACCCTGTCAATTGTGGGTTCCCAAAAATTGGCTCTTTTGCACAGAGGAGTTTTATGGCGGCAGTGAGTTGAGCACAATATCTTCTGTCCATATACAGGAGTCAGCCTCACAAATGTATTTGTATGTTACCATATATTTCATTTAAAATATGGTTTACAATTGTTTTGGCCAAAACATAATTCAGCTAAGTCATTTTTCAGGAGGGGATTGATGCAAATTAGTTCCGGATTCTTGGCAAATCAAAATGTATACTTCAGCTCTATTATTTAAAGCTTTTCATGCAATATCATACCACTAAGACCTCTGGAACGCCATTCAAGAATGTGTAAACCCGCAGCATCAGATTATGTATCCTCTGCACAGTGAGGTGCATTTTTGTGTGGACCTTAGTTTTAGTGTAGTACCCCTCTAGTGCACCACTCAAGTTTTTCGATAAATTGGCTCCCATACCTTCCAACCATACCTTGCTTTGAGGACTAGAATGGGCAACTTTTGTTTCACACGAAAAACCCAGTATATAATGCACAAGATAGGGGAATGCCCTCAAGGCAGGAAATATGTTGCAGTATTGGAGGAGCCAGGCCCTGCACCAGCGGAAGTCTCCATGATCGGCACATGGGCAGTTTTACTTGGGTAACATCAATGTAGTCAACTGTGGTAAAACCTAGTCATGGACCAATGACCACAGGTCTGCCTACCATATAAATGGATGTAAACCCCTGAGAATCAGGACCTAAAATTACCCTGCTTTAGGCTCTGCAGTTGCCTTGCGCACACACAAAGGCTTTGGTCAGACAGGACCCCTAGGTTTCGAATTTGGGCAGCAAGGGAAGGGCACGTACCAATAACAATTGGCCTATTTTTAGACTTATTTCTTACCTAGCAATCAGTGTTTCTGGCTTGTTAGATTCAGCTTTGTCATATTTGCCTCATCCAGTTGGTGGCCTAAGTCAGGCAGTGCCAGGGATTCCACAGCCATTGCGAGGGATTCCATAACTGACTCAGGTCAAAAGAGACCCAGATGTACATGTCATCAGCATACTGGTGTAGGAGTAGCTCCAGGAGTAGCTGGAGTTTCAAAGTAAGAGGGGGTAGTGTGTTGGGTCCTCCCTTTGTATGCCACAATGGGGGTCCAAGATCCTAATTTGGAAAGAAAGAATTAAGGCTGAAATTAAATCAAAGTCAGGGCTTTGGTTTGACCTCAAAAATAACATATTTAAGCATAAGGTGGGAAACAGAGAGTGGGTAACTCCCAACAATATGAAATATCGTTCAGATAGCTTACCTTTTGTTGATGTCTAGCGTGCTGATAGTAAGGATCCTGCTCGTGTGCCTAATGAGAACTGGCTGCTATTCACGGTGCATTAGGTAGCGGGACTGGCTCGTATATTCAGTTTAGTAGGAATTGACTTCCTGCAACATTCGCGTCTTGTGCGTCAGCGCGTTACGTGCGCGATGACGTTCCGCGAGACGACATCATGCATTGCGATGAGAGCACGAATCATATTGGGGATGTCTAAATCTGGGGGGTAGTTAGAATATGTCGGGAATGATATGTGGTAAGAGACAGAGGTCAACCACGGGGCACCTCTGTTCACAATCTAAAGACATCAAATTAATGCAGTAATCATTTTCACCTCGGTCTTTATGGTGACAATAACTCATGTTGATTTGGTACCGATATCATATATATATTATATTCTCATCAAATTGTACTCAACAATACTTGATCAATAGTGTGATGTCATCTAAGATCTTTAAATTAAATCACCAATCACCTGATGGCTCAACCGTTAGGTGTGTATGTTGTGTTCATGAAGCTGGTTTATAAAAAAGCACCTAAATGAAACTCTTCATTCATTCCATAGCGAGTCATACTGTCCAATTTATCAATCCAGTATAATTCGCGTTGATCAAGTTTTTTGGAATGGTTACCTCCTCTTGCTGCCTTTGAGACTACTTCTACTATCTGGTAACGCAATTGGGCTATCGTATGCCTTTTTTCCAAAAAATGTCGTGCCACTGGTGACCGTTCATTCTTCGTCCTGATGTTACTTTTGTGCTCATTGCACCTTTCTTTCATTTTCCTTCTTGTTTGTCCCACATAATAGATCCTACAGGGACAGCTCAGTGCGTAAATGACTGACTTGGTATCACATGTGGCATAATTTCTTAGTTTGATTTTTGCACCTGTCCTTGGATGTCTAATGTAATTTCCTTTGGTGATGTTATTACAGTTCCTGCAATGTAGGCATGCGAAAGTACCGTTTATTTTAGTATGTAATGTTTGTTGTCGCTGTTCCTGGGTATGTTCTGCTTTTACCAATTGGTCCCGGAAGTTCTTGCCTCTCTTGTAGGCAATAAGGGGCGGTTCAGGGAAGAGTTTTTGTAATTGGGTGTCCATCTGTATAATCCTCCAATTCTTTCTTATCAAACGAGTGATATGATGAATTTGGCTTGAGTATTTGAGTGTGTACAGAAAGGGTATCTCCCTGTGTTCTGGTGTTTCCTCCAATAGAACTACTCTTGATTTTAAGGTGGATCTTTCTTTAGCTGCTGTAATAATGTTCTCTGGATAACCTCTCTCGAGGTATTTGTGAGTCATCTTATCCATTTCCACTGTGAGTGTGGATTCCATAGAGGTAATCCTTTTGGCTCGGAGGAACTGACTGTAGGGTAAGTTGTTTTTTAGATGTCTTGGGTGGTGACTTAAGTAATGGAGGCTGCTGTTCACATCAGTAGGTTTAGTGAAGAGGTTTGTGATGATTTCACCATCCTTCGATTCCAATTCTACATCTAGGTAATGGATTTGCGGGTTCCCTATTTCCATGGTAAATTTAATTCTGTCGTTCACTGTGTTGATATATGTTAAGAATTCATTAAGTGACTCTCGGTTTCCTCTCCAAATGACAAACACGTCATCAATATATCTCATCCAGCATACCAAGTTTGGTCCCCAGTCTGGGTGCGAAGTTATATTCTCTGATTCCAAATAATGCATAAACAAGTTGGCGTAAGATGGCGCCATGGCTGACCCCATTGAGGTACCGGATGCTTGTAAATAGAATTGTTGGTTAAACCGGAAAAAGTTGTTTTGTAAAATGATGGTTACTAGTTTCGAGTATAAAGGTTTTTTCTGCTTTGCAGTCTTGTTCTTGTAGAAGTGCCCATTCCAATGCTTCTAAACCTTTATCATGGGGTCTGGATGTGTAAAGACTTTGTACATCCAATGTTACCAATAAGTCATCTTGTTGTAGGTCTTTTAGGTTATGTATGATGTTCAAAAAATGAGGTGTCTCTCAAGTAAGTGGTGGTTTTCTGTACAATGGGTTGTAATATCTGATCAACATAAATTGCCAGAGGATGAAATAGGCTGTCCGTTCCTGCTACAATGAGTCTTAAAGGTGGTTGACGTAGATGTTTATGAATTTTAGGCAATCCGTAAAATACTTGTATTATCGGATCGGATTTGTATAGAAAACGTCTTGTTTTCTAAGTTATCCAACCATTGTCCTTTGCTTTTTCCAAGATTTCTTCAATCATAGATGCAATTCTGGCTGTGGGATTCTCATCAATGGGGATATAGGTGTCTCTGTCTGTCAGTAATGTCAAACACTGGGAGTTGTAGAAAGTGGTATCCATAATTACTATGGCTCCACCTTTATCTGCAGGTTTCAGTGTTATAGTGTTGTCATCAGCTAGATCTTTAATTATTTTGCTCTGGTGTTTGCGGATGTTATATTTTCTCACTTTGTTATAATTAAGTTTTTTGAGTTGGTTTAACATCTGGGTCTCAAAGATTTTCAGAGTGGTGTTCTGTATTGGGGGATCAAAAGTACTTTTGGGTTTCATTTCCAAGAATTCTGTCCGTGGGGGGATGTCAGATGGTGGTTGTGTGTCAAAGAAGACTTTGAGTCTCATTTTTCTCATGAGTCTATACAAGTTTATACGTTCTTCCAGATGTGTGGTATTTTGTGTTGGAGTAAATGATAAGCCCAAATTCAATACTTCTAGTTGGTTGTTGGATAATGGTTTGGATGATAAGTTCACAACTAAGTGTTGTTGGTTTTTTTCTTGGACCTTAGTTTTCTTGCGTCCTCGTCGCGTGGTCTTTCGTCTAAAAAATCCTGAGGCGTTAATCCTGATGTGGTAGGTGTCTGGGAATTGTGGAGTATGCCACTTGTTGGATTGATCCTTAGGAAGGGCTCGCTTCTGGTGACTTTACTTCCTCTTACTTCTTCGCTACTCGAGGGAATATCACTACTTTTGTCACTAATCTCTTGTCTTGGTCCTCTTGGTGGTGGTCTGTTTGGGTGAGGTGGTCGATTTGATTGATAAAATTCTTGCCATGTGTATACAATATCTTGTGAATAGTCTAAAGTATCCCTCCTGAATTTACGAACCTTTCTCTGCTCAATTTCCTTTTTATACTGTTCAAGGGATGTATTGATGTCCTCCAATATTGTTTTGAGCTCCTCACTTGTTTTGAAGGAACTGAGTTGTTCACTTAATTCGTGGATTTCGTTGTCCAACTTCGACACAGATTTAGATAGTTCCTCTATTGTCAAAAGGATTAAATCCAGCGAGCACGTGTTCAGTATCTGCTCCCACTTCTTTACAAAGTCAGGGACTTCTTTACATAATGTTCGTTTCAGATAGACTCTCAAACCCCGTGGTATTCTCTGTGCCCGGTAGTACTGTGCTAAGGTGGTTGCATGCAATTTCTGCAAGATTTCTCTACGTATTAGTTTTTCAAGTCGGAAGATGATTTGTTCCTGGTTGTTGGCTGCTGGAGTTGTCGTCTCAATGTCCTTAATTAGACCTAGAATACGTGTAGCCTCTTCTTCAGAAAATCCAAAAGTAGTTGCATGTTTTTCTGTTATAGTATTTATCTTAAAAAAGGACATGCTGTGTCCCAGTGGTATATATAGTGTTTTGTTGGGTGCAACTCGTGTTGATGTGTCACACACTCAAAGAGTGGGAAAAATACAACAAGAAACAATTAACACATATGCACTCCTATTATTGTCCTGGAGAAACCCATTTGTTGGTTTTAAGATTGGTAGTTAGGTGCTGAGGAGTGTAACACAACCTTGACACGAGGTTGTGGGTTTGGAAAAACTGGAAGAGGGAGGGTAACCACAAGGTGTGGGCCCCTCGCGTCCCTGGCACACTCTAGGTACTGTCACTGACAGTCAATATGTATAGTTCTCTAGATATAAATGTTAATCATCATCTAGACATACCGTTATGTCAAAAAGCTTTGTAAATGATTCAATTATCACTATTACCAAAGAGATTTATTCACATAAACTTTAGTGGACTTCTCTTATTAACATACATATATTTTGCAAACAATAAAGTTGTGTGAAATTTTTAGAAGTCTATAAAATTTCTTCACACGTGATAAGTCATCAAAATTCAAACATAAAAACTCTACACGTTTCGGGAAAACTCCCTTCTTCTGGAGTGGATGTTAAAGATTGTCAAGAAAAATTTCTGTCCAATGATTAATCTTCAATATTCTAAACTTCCGAGACGTTGTGTCCGGATATCTACAAGAGAAGACTGAAATATAGACCCTGTCCCTGTCCAATAAAATCAACTGCCAGACAGACCAGACTCATGACCAGCTCTGACTGAAATCTGTAAAAATAAAATCTCCCTCTTCCAAGCATAAATGCAGTTGAGAAAGTACTCGCCTCTTCAAATGCTGAGCCTGCTTATAGGGCGATAGCTGGCAAGAATATCAATGTAAAGACCAGACTTTTCTAGAATGGAGCCCACCAAGATCCTTCCTAACTAGATACGTAATGTTCTTTTTCAATTTATTTTGACCTGGAGAAAAATATTGATCTTCTTTTTTCCTTGTATAAGATTTAGGTAGGCCAGCTAGTTTGTGAATAACTTGGGCATATGTTTTGGCGGCCTTCTGCTGTTGGTCTGGGTTGCTTCTGTTGGATACCTGACTCTGTAGGCTGAAAACAAAAGCTCAAGCATTTTTCCAGAGGCTACAACAGAGCCAGCCAGATAGAGGGTTCCAAACCCTATGGTGCTTAAACAAACCAGCTAAAAATGAGAGTGAAGTACTGGTGCTGGTTGCAATTCACTGCAGACACCAGGAAGCTGGAATGACAAAGCAAATACTTTAGTCATGGAACAGAAAACACCCCTACTCACACCTTGATTCACATGGACCCAACCCCACCTAATAGCTATTTACGGGTAGCATCCAATGAAGGCACCTCCAGAAGGTTGAATACCAACTCAGAAATAACAGGACTTGACTCCAGAGACAATGGTAGGATAACCAACGTCCAGAATAAGGTGCAGAGTCCAGATCAAGAGATACTACATGCCTAATAGCAAAAGCAGGGTGGAAGCAGCACAGTGAAGCAGCTGGAAACAGCAAATAGATGCATCAGGTCTTGGCAAGAACCCTTGATGACAATAATTTGGAAAACACTCATTCCTGAATTTTAGCTCCTTATACAGTGAATGTGAGATCACAAGTCGGGGGCCTTTTCTGTCTTGAACCATGAATTTTCATGTGCCATCTTGAATTAGGAAGTAAGCCAACATCTTAGATTGAGAACAGGTTATCTTCCTTCCTCTTCTACCGCCCCAAATATTGCTATTCTGTGGCTGTGAGCACCAGTGATGTAGTGGTTGCCAGTAATTAAGGCCCAATCTGCTTTGTTGCTAGGGACATGGTGTTTAGGCTTGAGTACAGAATCCATGGAAGTTGAAAGACCTGCAAAGCTTGGGGTCCAGTGGGAAAGGAATTGGGGTGGAGTGCATGCATTGCTGCCAGGGTTATAGATCAGGGGCCCTCTTGTGGAAGGGTCTACAAGATGGGGAATATGCCTTTTTCTTTAGTCCTGGCTAGTGCCAATTCCTTGTGTCTGGTTGGTGTACCCTCTTATCGGTGGATCCACATGAATGAGCTGGCAGTCATGCAGCGCACGGATCTAGGTTCTCAACCAGCTACTTTTACAATATATACACTGCAGGGTTGGAGGTCGTAAAGGCGCTAGTGTGAATAATGTGCTGGGATAGAGCCAGGTGCTGTAGTGGTAATATATTGTTTGAATGTGAACCTATATCAAAATATTCTATGCTATAGAATTTTTATATAGCGCCAACACGCCCGAAGGCCTCAGGGCGCTCACCAAACGAACTACAAAACACTAAAAATTTGAAATTTGAGGAGGTAAGATATAGAACTCAGTCAGATCCTTCATCGAATAGATACGTTTTTTAGTCTTTTTTAAATTGTGTGATGGAAGGAGTAGATCTGAGCAAACAAGGTAGTGAATTCCATGTCATGGGAGCCCAGCAATCAAAACTAACTCCTCCCATAGGCTTCAAGAACAACCAGGGCTGTATCCTTAACATGTCTTCATTTGAGCACAGGGTGCGTCTGACAGGGGTTCCCTTAATCTGGGAGCAGAGATAGGATGGAGCAGCCTTGGCCATGCCTTTGTACACTAAACATGAGGCTTTAAAATGTATTCTCTTTACAACAGGGAGTCAGTGCAACGTTGACGTGCTGTTAAAATATGAGCTCTTCGACCTAGCCCACAGACTGCTCTAACTGCTCCATTTTAAATAGTTTGGAGTTTTTTAAGATTCACCTGAGAAGTTCCGACCAGGAGGCTATTGCTAGTCTAATTTAGTATTAATAGTGGCTGCAACAATGAAAGCCCTACTCTTTTCGGACAAATAGAGGCGAATTTTCCATAACATATGCATCATATATGCACAAGATGAGCTCAGATGTGAAATGTTATTTTTAAAGTAAATTGAGAGTGAGTAGAGTGTTTTGTGTTTAGCGGACTTTCTGGTGGAGTCTTTTCTCTGGAGTCTTTCCTCGCTCTCTATTACCTGGAGCAGTGGCGTTCGTGTTGCCTATGGTGGAGATACACTCGTAAGCCTCACTCCACGTGGAGTGCACAAAGTGAGCAGTGTGTTTGTGTTTAGCAGACTTTATGGTGGAGTCTTTTCTCTGGAGTCTTTCCTCGCTCTCTATTACCTGGAGGAGTGTTGTTCATGTTGCCTATGGTGGAGATACGCTCTTAAGCCTCACTCCATGCAGAGTGAGCAGAGTGTTTTGTGTTCTATGTCCTGTGCCCGAAACCTGAAGCAGGGAAACATCTATGCCACGCTTTTGCAGTAAGACTATCCTTCCCTCCATTTCTGAAGGAATTGACAGAACAAAAAAGCGCAAAGCCACCAGGCCGCTCGCAGTGCGGGCTGCAAAGCGTGCTGATAGGGTGGGGGCTGCTATCAGTCCTAAGCACATGGGGACTTGCAGTGCTACTGCGGCTGCATTGGCCAAATGTCTTCCACACGCAATCTCTAATATCCAAATACCCCTCCCCCCACTTGTGCACTACTGAACCAAACTGATCCCGCTGACGGAAACATATTGGGGTCGAATACCATTGACTCTGGTGACACATCCTGCCTGAGGAAGGATAAGTCACTTATCAAACATGTATCTTCCATCATTTTTGAGGACACCACAAGAGCAGATCTATCTTCCATTCAAACCCCCAAATCTTGCCCACGTAAGACCTTCTGGTTTGGTACAGTGAGGGAATCACCTCATTCTAAATCCCTGAACAAAATAACAGTTTATTAACCAACCCGCAAGGAGAGCTGCGTCCCTTTTCTAATCACTGATAAGTCTTTAAGCTCCACTGCTATGGAATGCAGCAATCAGTGGATGGCTGAGCTGTCCAGTTCTGTCACCTGCCTGGGAACAAAACTCATTGAGACTGTCCTTACGGCACCTGGCAGGGGCTCTGGTCCACCTATATCTGCATGCAACAAGAGTTCTATATCTGCGGAGCCTGGCGCTGTAATTTGCAGATGACTGTAATGATCCTATTTGTACCAAGGATGGTTTTTTGGCCCCCGACGTTGACCATAACTGCAACACTAGTGCAAGGGGCCGTGGCGTTGATCCTTGCACCACGGTTGCCATTGGGACAGAAGTCCTCATCAACAACCTATCCTTTAACTTCAGTGAACCTCTGCCTGTGTTTTCCAACATCACTGGCTTGTGTTGGGATAGGAATTAGTATATCCCACCCCCCTAGGCGCTTTCAGGGGAGGCAAACATCATATGAGGTGGTATAGTGTATAAGGGGGGAGTAAACCGCACTATTAAGCACCAAGTAGAAGCACTGTAGCGCCAACAGTAGATGTGCTGCACTACAAAACACATAGCACATGACACCATTTTGTATTAGGCCTAAAAGGAAGAAGCTTGCAAGATCGCGCTGTTCACAAACCCAGCTCACTAGGCCCAATCTCATTAAGATAGAATGAATCCACAGAGTCCCGTGACCACGAAAGTCCACTTCCCCATCGTCCCTCCAGTGTTGTGAATATTTAGTATCTTCCAAAGGAATGCGCCCTGCAAGAGCGTGAGACAACACCAGGCTCCGCGCTGCGTCCATTCATCTCCACTAAACTGCCAGTAGGCCTCTAACCCCACCCAGCCAGCCCAGAGTCAGCCCCACACCACTGACCCGACCCCCACACCGTTGCATTCCCTGATAAGCAAACGACCCCCTGTCCCAACACAAATCACGTGTCTGCAGAAGATCTAAGCATGCACGTCTGTATTTCTTCAACCATGAAAACACATCTCTTGTAAACACGAGGTACAAGAAGGGATACATTAAAGATCAAAAACCTGGATGGGGACCTTGAGTACGGGAACTGCGGTATTAACAAAGCCCTGAATGTGTGGGTCAGCGTGACTGTATTTCATCCTCCCTTCCCCCTGGCACCATTTCCGGCTCCGCCCAGGTGCATGCCACAGTGATGGAATAGGGAGTTTAGCGTGTTAGTTGAACAGATAAAATGTGTTATACGAGCAACCTGACATTCACCCAAGACTTTGATGACCCCAGCTGACCCACGTGGATCCTGAGCGACGACAACAGAACTAACCAATTTGTAGCCTGGCATCCCCTGTGGAGCAGGCCCATCCATAATGCCTAACCAATCAGTCATATTAGTTTGTACTGTATACAATGATGCCACAAGGCCTTTTAAACATTTGCTTTCCTTTATAATAGCCAGACCGCTCTCGAGCAGCAGAGTCCTTTGCTGATATTTTGCATTCTGTACAATTAAGCCGTTGTTATCCTTGCAACGCTATTGCCTAGCCTATTTCCCTAACAGGTTGTCTTTATTCTGGAGTTTGCGTAAAAAAGGACTTGCCTTCACTTGCCCTTGGACGGAACGCTTTCTAATTCCCTGTACTTATTCAACTTGTCTCCGACCCGCACACAGAGTACCAGCAGCTGTGATTCTGCTCCATGTTTTGTGTTCTGGAGAACTTGCTTTCCACACTCCTCTACCACACTGATGACATCTTGAGCCACTTAAAACAACAAGACCATGCACAGGTCAAACATGTGAGCTCCTTAAAGCTTTTGGAGTCTATTCAATTAGGTCACTCCTCCAAGCTAGAGTCAGCATCGAGCCGCTGATGACTAGTCATCAGCAACTATGTCACCCTTCAGTATGCCGTGATATCTCTGCAGAAGCAATGTTGCATAGTTAGGAGATCCTGGTTGCTGGTAATCCAGTCATCCAACACTCATGGAAAAAGGAGTCATCTGTCAGGCGAAAAGGTATGGAGAAAGAAATTGTGGCAACACATGTAATCTTGGACCTTGGAAGAGTCGATCAAAATAAAGAAGGCTCCTACAAAGGCATACCCAAGTCCAATTGCGCTATACAAGCATCCTCCACCATCATGAACACTAGCATCCTGCATCCGGCCACAGTCGATGTGGTCACCCATGCAAACATCTCAGTGTGTAACACGTCTTTTCTTGACCTGACTTCACCCCGTCCAACTCGGCTGGTCGTGAATAAAAAAGAGAAGGGTGGCACAACAAAATAAGCAAAAGGCTGGGTTAGCCAGCAGTAAAGGTCAACGCGATTTGGCTCCTGTTTAAAACCTGCAACACCTCTTTAACATCCCTGAAGCCATGACCACTGCAACTATCGGAGTGCCTATCATTACTGAACCCAAGGACATCACTGCCATTGCCACTGAGGCCTGATCCAATGCCTGCTCCACAGTGGCTGGATCCAAGGACATCACTGCCAGTGGCAAGATCCTTGCTGCCTGACTCTGGCCATCTGTCTGTTAATATGGAGAAGGCCCTGCAAATCAGAAGTCTCTTCTGGAAAGACCGCCACGATTATTTAAATCGGGCACAGGTTCTGGAGCTGTTCCATTCTATCATCCTGCTGCATATCATTCGGGCTGATGATATAAAAATTGTGCACCAATGTGAAGAAGCTCAATTTGTCACCTCCTTGGTGTATTTTTTTCCGGATGGGTTGGCCAACTACATCGCTGAATATTCCCAGTTCTTTTTTTTCAAGCTGGATACGAAGGCTTTGCCTTGCACTGTAGCAAAGTTCCTCCTCTAGCAAACCGAGATGGATGTTGCATGTTTGTTACCGAGCCCCGTGAACATGACTATCCACCCTCTGTCAAATCCTGATTACTTCCATCTGAAATATCTGCTCTTGGGAGCTCCTGTTTAGTCCCTAAGTGGCCGGGGGAAGAGGGGGGGCAAGGAGTGGGTCCGGCTATTCCAATGACGATAACCATTGGGAATGGCTGGTTGGGTTGGTACATCAGCGGCACATCCAGGGCCCCTAACAGCACTTTTCTATCTCTTAGTTAGAATACCAGGGGTCACCTTCATCTTTATGAACAAGGCATTTTGCCAAATCACATTGATTGTTTTGGCTCAATTGCACTAGAGGAGACTTGGCTTGTGGATCTCTTTGTTCTGGATGGGTGGGCTATTATCCAAAAGTATGCTGTTAAGGGGAAAATGGGCAGACCGAAGGGTGGCTTACTCCTGGGTGTAAAGAAGCCACTTTTAGTCACTGAGGTCCATTGCAGCTCTCTGAAGATTCTAATAGGTAGAATGACCTCTACTGGAGCCTTCAGGATAAGATAAATTATTCTTGTTACCATCTATGACCCCCCATACGCAGCAGTCTTCAAGGATTTCGAGGGATGGCTTGACTCTGTGACCTCTGCCTCCCCTATAATTTTGACTGGAGATTTCAATTCTCGCATCCCCAGTAATTTCAACCAGGTGGCTGTGGTAAACGAATCATATCGCTCAGGCCTGGCCACTGAATGCAGGCTAGATCGCTTTTGTCCACGTAGTATCGATTGGGCAATTCTGCTCTACTCTAGAGGGTTCATCATGCTGAATGGAGTCCGCCCCTCGGATTGTCCCCCGCAGTTCACGAGGTCTACCGCTGTCAGCTCCAGCATCATTGACTATGTTTTTGTGGCCAATGACCCCACTCTGATTATCGAAATGGCTATAATTCAACGACCTGAGAGGGACCACTTGCCAATTGTCCTGAGCCTTGGCATAGAGAAGCATAATTTTGAAGACCAGACCACAGGGTCTGTTTGATCAACAGCGATTTGACCCGTATAGTGTGGACCTCAACTAAAATAGAGGCTGCCTCAGCCAACGCCCACAGAGTATTTGAAAACTTTAGTTCATCTGGACCCACTTCCACATCTGCTATTGATCAGCACCTGGGTCACTCTATAATGGCAAAATATGAGGAGTGTGTTTTGTCAATAAACAAGAGTATCTTCCCTAACATCGTGGGAAACAAGTGGCAGGCTACTGGCTTGAACAAACCCAGCAGACATGGCTACAATAAAATGATCAGGAATAAAAGAAAAAGATCTACCCAAAATGAGCTACGTAGACTGACTTCCTGTGTTTCAGATCAAGTTGAATATACTACATATAGGAGAATCATCGTGGCAAAATATACTCAATGGCTAAGATTCCATCGACAGTTTAGAGAATGTCAGAAGTGTAGAGAGCTGGTTTCCACCACTCTAAACCATGACTCCCAGAAATTCCGGCAGATTGTAAACAGAAATAATAAGACTTGTTCCAATGTTAATGTAGTCTCTGAGCCCGAGTGGATCAATTTCATCACTGATACAATAGGGGGCAACAATCAGGGACCAACTAATATCCCTCATTAGCCTGGTGCCTGGCAGTTCGAAAAAATTAAGGAGGAAGTCGCCAGACTGATTAACATCAGCAAGTCATCTCGGCCCCTGTCCCTGATGGTCTTTATAAATTGCTGACATTGGACTATGGCCTGATGTTATTCATCATTCCTTCTGCCCCATTGTTGCCATCCAAACACTTCCTCAATCCTAGCACATTAGTATTTTGGTTCAGGTGCTAAAGCAGGGTTCGCAACCATAAACTTTTGGTGATGTTGGATGTTCCCTCGAATGTCTTTGCCAGTGTTGCCAGTGCCCTTGAACTGAACAAACTTAAGGTCTGCTGTGCTCAATCATCTGGGGCCATCTGCTCTTTTTCTGCTAAAGGAGGGGGATATTCTGTGGGTTCCTTAGTCAAACTTTACTCCATGTACATTGCCCCCATTATCAGTTATGCTGCTGAGGTATGGGCGTTGGGTTCCTTGGAGGCTGTCTCTAGAATTGAATCGAATATCCTTAAAAGGATTTAAAGACTACCACCTTACGTAGCTCCTGAAATGTTCTACCTGGAGTTGGGCCTACTTCCGATAAGAGAACGAATCACGTTGTCCTGTCTGTTACTCTACTGGAAGCTTGTGAATGCCCCAAGCAACACCCTTATGGGACTGCTGTTTGAGGCGCTGTCCGCCAAACTTGTTTCCATGAAACCCTACACCTCGGGAACCCTCAAGCGATTGTCTGATACATGGATAGGAGAGCCCTCGGTGATCCCTTAGAAATGCATTTCAATCAATTCAAAAGATCTATGAGGGCATACCTGGAGGCCTTTAGTCATGGGCAGTTAACCGTCAACTTGGCCATGAAATCCGCAGCTGAATGGTGCTTCCCATATATCACGGAAAGACAGTTGGTTCCCTCTTATATCCAGAACTTTATATGCAACCATTCCAACTGGGACTCTATGTGCATCAAATTCAACCCAGTTCAAACTTTTGTGATCACTGGGGCTGGCACAAAGTCACTCGAAAGTATAGATTTTGCCGATTCTGCGGTGAACCAGAACTGGAATCTGTTCGCCACCTCCCTTTTGAATGCTGTGCAATGACAACCCAACAGACAAAATCGACTCGAGCTTTGGGACTTGACTCATCTGCTAGCCTGGACGAACTTTGGGATGCCTTCATGTCTGTCAACCATGAGGAATGCATAATTTCTTTCACAAAATTATGGAAAGAGATACGTGAAATAATAGAAGTTTTAGAGGCGTGAACTGCCTTTTTAAGGATTGATGACAATGTAACAATGTAATTTTGTAATGATAATTAACATATTAAAAGTTATTAATTTAACTGTGCATTACTAAATTAAAAAAAATGTTTAAAGTAAGTTGAGAGTCCAAATAAATTCCTAAAGCTTTTACATAATCAGAGGTACGAATATTGTTACTCTCAATCAAAAAGCCTTCATATTGGGGATCAAGTTTTTTCAGTTTAGAACCAGTACCAAGGATGATGATCTCGCTTTTGTTATCATTTAAAGCCAGTGAGTTTCTTGCCATCCACGTTTTGATGGCAGAAAAGATCTCTCTGACTCTTGCAAGATCCTCAGTATATGATCCAGTCAACTCTAGAATAATCACGGAATCAGCCGCATAATTTGTGAACTGAACACTGAGGCCCTCCAAAAAAAATCACACATTCAGGTGTGTAGCCTTCGGAAAATGACCAATTTATAAGGCAGGTAACCCAATGAATAAAGGAAGGCAGGAGTTTTTGAAGAAATGGGCCAGGTGGGCGTCACCCTAACATGAGGTACGCTTCAAGTCATTTACAATCTTAAGAATCTCAGATTCAGAGACATGTTTAAAAGTAAAGGAGGAGGAGGAGTTACTATGTTCCGAAAGGCACCCGGCAGAAGTAGTTGGGATTGATTCAGAAAGCTTAATTAAACAATCATGAATATTTGATTTGTGCAAGCTAGTTTTTTGTATAAAAACCACCCTGAATTTTTTGACACCACTCATTATTAATAGGTATGGAGAGTTCAGTAGATGTTCCTTTTATCGCCCACAAAATATTAAATCATTTTCGGGAGTTTGAGTTAGCAGAGCTAATCCGATTTTTTTTAGATATATTTCCTTAGCTCTGAAAATTGCTTCCTTATAACATTTTGCTGCAGTTTTATAAACCCTTCAAATGAAGTCATCTGGGTTTTCTCTCCAGCTTTGTTGATTGATTGATTATTTATATAGCGCCTGTACACACTGTGTTTCAAAGCGCTTCAAGGCAGGGAGGGAACAAGGGAGAATAGAGTGACATTCTTACAGGTCCTTGATACATTAAGAATGTGAGAAAAACTATCATACTCGGCCTGGAAACATTTCAGATAGTGCAAGAGGTTTGACAATGATAGGGTGGGGTGGGGAAGGGGGATGAGAACAGACAAGTGGCTACCGTACTAGGTCTGACGACATTTCTGGTAGTGCCAGAATTTTACAAGAGGTGGAGCGGGGAACAGGGAATAGGAGAAGAACAAAACAAGCAGCTATCGTACTAGGCCTGATGACATTTCAGATAGTGCTGGAGGGGAAGAGGGAGGAAACCATACAAGTGAGGGGGGGAGACCAAAAAGCTGCTATCATTCAGGTCGGCGACATTACTGATAGAGTAAGAGCTTTGACAATGATAAGGAGGGGAGGTGGTGAGAAGGAGAATGGGAACAGACAAGCGGCTACCGTACTAGGCCTGATGACATTTCTGGTAGTGCCAGAATTTTACAAGAGGTGGGGAGACAGGGAATAGGAGAAGAACAAAACAAGCAGCTATCGTCCTAGGCCTGATGACATTTCAGCTAGTGCTGGAGGGGGAGAGGGAGGAAAAAAACAAATGAAGGGGGAGACAAACAAGCTGCTATCCTACAGGTCAGGTGACATTCTTGATAGAGTAAGTGCTAAGGATATAGTGAGGGGAGGTGGGAGAGGAGAGAGGAGGTGGCAGCAAGAAAAAGGATAAAATAAGCATAGCATCACAGGCAAACGACAAGGGGGTGAAACACAACAGCCAGGCATACAGACAACCAGGGGGGTAAAGAAAAAAGCGGGAAGAGAGGTAAGGATGATTGCACTAATCTAGATGCATGAAAACACAGCTAAATCTGAAACCAGGCTAGATGCATGAAAACACAGCTACATTATTTTTTTTACTTTATTTGTTGTGCTTGACATTACAACAAGAGAACGAGCAGCATGCAGATAATTGACAAGTACATGATCACCATACACGGATTGACAGGAGGTTGTACAAAGCAGTAAACCAAACTAAATTTGAAACCAAGCTAGATGCATAAGAACACAGCTAAAATTGAAACCAGACTAGATGCATAAAAACACAGCCAAATTTGAAACCAAGCCTGTTGCAGGAAAACACAGCTAGATTTGAAACCAAGCTAGATGCATGAAAACACAGCCAATAAGAATAGCAACTAGAATTTAGCAGCTAGCAGTGGGTGTGAACATGCAGTGTAATCAGAAATTCAAACATGGGGGACAAGCAGAGAAGGAAGATGGGGGAAAAGAGGATAGAAGTGTGTCCAGAGTAGGGAATGTACCCATAGTTATGGAGGAGTGTTATGGAAGTCCAGGGTTCATAGTAGAGTGAGGTCGCAGCATCAAGGAAGTTCGAGTGTAGGGGTGACGAGAAAAGTTCAAGTAGCGTTCTGGTAGCGGACAGGGAGCAGACAGGGGTCTCATTGTTGGCCTTAGATGTACTGGCCGGCTCCCGCTTCCCGGTTGCTCCGATTGGCTTAACAAGCCAAGTGCATCCAATGGCAGAGGGAGCTGGACCAGGCACAAAGGCTTTCAAACCGGTAGAAGGAGAATACGGCCATGTTGAAAGGCCGAGAAAGCATTGAGATAGAAGTGCAGGTGCCGACTCAGATCGCACAAAGTAGTCAGGGAAATCAAAGCAACACTCCAGCATTATAAAAGGAGATCCCCAACGTGCGCAGTCACAAATTGCTAAATTTAAAAGCACAAATATGCAAACTGTAACAGCACTGATGTGCGCAATCCAAAAAAGCTGCCAGGCTTACAACAGTAAGTTGCAGGCATGATGTTGATGGTCGGAGAGTCAGGAAGAATGGAACTTCAGAGCCTAGTTGTGGGCCTTAGGTGTACTGGCCGGGTGCCGCCTCCCGGTTCCGCCAAGCGCTTAATTCCTCTGGCTTCCAGAACCTCATTAGAAAACCACTGATTATTATCAGATTTTGTTTTTTTTATTAAACAAAGTGGTGCTAAAATGCATTAGTCCCCGGCACGCGCGGCTGAACAGGAATACTGTGCGGTGATTGGCTCATTTGCGAGCCATACCACACGGTATTCCCGTCCACGCCGTGCGTGCCGGCTACTCTGTTCCCAGTGGGGGGTGTGGCAGTCCCTCAGCCAATGAGGAGGCTCGAAACAGGGCAATCCCCGCTCCGAGCCTCCCCATGGCTGGAGGCTTCCTTCGTCCCCCGCCGGAGATCGCAGGATAGAAGGTAAGTCGGGTGGGGTGGGAGGAGGCCGCGGTACGTTTTATTTTTCTTTTTATTTTTTTTTATTCCTCCCCATCCCCTCCCTTCCACCCTTCCGACCCGACTTACCTTCTTTTTTCTTCTGCTCTTGGAAGCGAACGCGCTGGGAACACTTCTGTTCCCAGCGCGTCCGCGCCCGATGGCCGCCATGGAAAGGGAAAACGTGAAACGGACTACTTTTTCCCTTTCCATGGGGTGGCCTTTATTTTTTTTAATTTTTTTTTTTTCTTCAAAAAAGCAATTAGTACCCCGGTCTAACGGGCTGGGGTACTAATGGCAATAAGCCCCTCGGTGGCGGGCCAATACCGCCCCAGGTAATGCCCCCATGGGGCATTACCTGGGGCGGTATTGGCCCGCCACCGAGGGGCTTATTGCCACATTAAAAGCATCCTTCATAATGGTCAGAAAGCGATCAATAAGAACATCAAGGGGTAAGTCATCCTTCAGAGTTGGCAATTTAGGGGCTACAAGCGAGTGAAAAGCTTCCAAAGTGACATTCCTGGTGCTCCGTAACAAAACT
This sequence comes from Ambystoma mexicanum, assembly GCF_040938575.1. Taxonomy (NCBI): domain Eukaryota; kingdom Metazoa; phylum Chordata; class Amphibia; order Caudata; family Ambystomatidae; genus Ambystoma; species Ambystoma mexicanum. Next base: position 1,454,564,698 of record NC_090935.1, read on the forward strand.
GGAGTCGAACCGAAAGGACCCTTTTTTAAAAACAGACTTGTAAAAAGGATATTAAAATGCAGACAAGTGTGGTCAGACCAAATGCAATTTTGAATATCAATGTCCTGGTTTTTGGTTAAAATCCAATCTAAAATATTCCCTTGAGAATGAGCAGCACTTTGTACACGTTGTACAAATCCAAGAGCATATTATCACAGATGGCCTTAATAATTCACAAAGTCCCATAGATAGATAATTGAAGGGCTTTATTATACAGGTAAGATAGTCATATCTGCAGTGGATGCCTTGGATTTGGGTTCACTGATGGTCATCCCTCTCTCGTCTCACATGGGCTCCTCCCCCCCAACCCGGAAGTCTCTAACACTGGGATAGTTTGGTTTGCAATTGGTAGCCTCTACTATCTAAGAATGTGACTAAGGTATGGGCCTAAAGGCCACTATCTTATCTGTCTTACTCCCGCCAACACTTCCTAGGGGTAACCAAACTATGCAAAGATCTTTCCCAGGTCTTCATAGCAACATTAAAGTTTGATGGTGCTTGTCATTTTCTTCTTTTCTGGTGGGTTCAGTGTCCCATTCCATTCCTTGTCTGTTCTTGGTTTCTCCCAGGTGCCTTCTGAGAGTTGTTGTCCTGAAACAGAAAAGAGAGGCCACTGGCCAGATAGAGTACTTGGAGGCACTGTGTGACGGCATGTGGTACCTATTGAAGCATGCATGGCATGTGGGGGGCTAACAGGGACTGGGCCCCCACCAACTCCCTCTCCCCACTTCTGGCAGGAGTCCCTGTTCCCTCCTTGACAGGGCCATGACCCAAACCCAGTCACAATATCTATGAGTGTTTACCCATTTTTCGTATTGCTTTCAACTAAAGCTCACCAAGCTGGCAAGATCTAAGCTTTGCACATAATATCCTTGCCATTATAGATCGAAAGCATGATTTTTATTATTATAGATATTATCAAAGGTGTTTTTGCAAAAGTATGTACATCTGTTCTTCTGCTTCGAAAAATAGTAATGCAAAGGTATTCATATTTGTTTGCATGTGTTCAAATCCACCACAGAAAAAGTTTGAAAGTCACATGTATCTTTTTTAATGACAAAACGCAGTTTGACAACCATCTTGTCAAATTTATTTGTTGAACATGTCGACCATTAAACCAAAACAAAGCCATCTTTGTAGAAATCCAACATTTGCTAACATTTTAACGTTTTTTGCCCTCATCATAGCAGTGTCTTAATGCAGCATTACAATCATAATTGTAAAACATGAATCAGGGTCATCATACCACTGGGATTTCTGTGGCTTTTTCTTTTGTGGTGAATGCCATCAGCCCATACTACTCCTGCTCTCCTCAGCCCATTCCCTAGGCCGCCTCCTCCTGTTTTTCCAATCACCTTCCCCCTCACAAGTCCTGTTTCTCTCATTTTTTGTGTGAGATATAAAGTTTAAGAAAAGAAAACTTTACATAAAAACATCAAACCAGTACAACACAATTTCTTTATTTCACAACAATCACCATATAGAAAAGCACACATATCCCCCTACTATTACATAAATCACAGAGTAAAATATTCCACAAAATCCACTAATCTTAACAGCACTGATACTAAATACAATGATACAAATACAATTAGTGGGAATTCAGGGACTGTCTTCTTGCGAGTGATTGTTTTAAAAATGTTAATAGAAACCAACTAACTTTCGTAGTATCAGCCTACAATATATATAGGTATATAGCAGCGCAGGTCGGCACTGAATAAGCTGTGTTTCTCTAAGTATAGGCACCAAATTACTACCTCTTAGGTCCATATAAACCAGACAAATCAAGACAAAGTGCAATAGGTCCTCCTCCACCCCTTGGCGCAAAAGGGACAATGTTTTCTCTCACTATTGCCAAACCATCATGCTAGTACAGAGTTCCAACGGTAGGCAATTAAATCTATCCCTATTCTTTCAGATGGATTATTCGCCCACAACTAATATCCTTTTATTAAGTCAGACAAAATGATAGGTGCCCTTTTGTATTTCATAAGATTCACGGTCATCCTGAAATTTTAACAACAATTGAGTCTTCAAGTAGGAGGCTGCGGAAGAGGTCAATATATCTTTTTTTTTTTTTTTTAAATGTAATCACGCCTTTGGCACTGCTCTTTTGGGGGTCGCTAGTGGATGTCCATTATGCTCACTCCAGGGGGATCTCAGTTTACCCCTTTGAAGCTGGTTTTCCAGAATTCCTGAGGGTGTCTTCTCATGGGGGGCACCCTTGAGACCCTGTTTTCTTTTTTAATATTCTCCAACGAGGACATGCCTTTGACTCATGCCTGTTTTTTATTTTTTTAAAGAAACTCCAATTTGTTCTGTTTTCTTCTCCTTTCCTGCCACTCGTTTAACCGTAAGGTTGGCCACAGTACCGGGGCAACAATATCTTCACCCGCTGCTCTAAAACATAGCTGTCAGTATGTCAAATGAGCCCTAAACTTCTTATAGAAAGCTGTGTGTGCAATATGACATTTTTTGTTAGGTACCCACTTCCCATCTTTGTTCCCAAATGTATGTCTTTAAAAAATGTTAAGATTAAAATGATTCAGCATTTAACAAAAAGAGGATTCTTTTATCGTCTGGAGATCCTAATTGCAGAAATATTTGAGTGTTTCTGTTTTAGTAGTGCCTCTTTTCTAAACACTAGCTTGTATTGCAGAACTCTTTCTTTAGACATGTTATTACATTGTCAATGTTAATGGGTTCCTCTCATTTTGACCAAACAGGTGAAGGGCTATTTACCGGAAGAAGGAACGATGTAGGTTCTCTGAAATCTACAGAACCAATGACACTATGCAAAGATTCATCTGGGAAAATCAAGGAAAATGCACTCCAAACAGAGATGGAAATAAACTCAAGAATCCGGTTATGGTCGGACAACAATCAGGAAACTGACAGAAACGAAACCTCTCACTATACACGTGATATCTGTACTATAAAACATTCTAACTTATATCAGGAGACATCTGACATTGAACTGGATGCATCGAATGTTGATGAGTCTTATTCAAACCCTGATAAATTTATCACAAGTCAGCCAACTACACTGCAAAACTGGAGGACACCAGCATTTGAGGAATGCGAAGTAAGATTCTCTGCAACAGGAAATGTATGCAAAGCACAAAGAACACACATGAGTGAAAGGCAGAGCATGTACCCGGATTATAAAAAAAGATTTACTTCAAATCATCATCAAAATGAGCATTCAAGAACACATGCAGGCGAGAGAAACCCAGCAGTCGGATCATTTGTGTGCACTGAATGTGCAAAAACATTCAGCATAAAAGGAAGTCTATTAAGGCATCAGAAGGCACACGCAGGTGTGAGATATGCATGTACTGAATGTGACAAAAGTTTCACCCAGAAGGGGGACCTCACAATACACCAACGAACACATTCAGGCAAAAACCCTTATACATGCACACACTGTCAGAAAAGTTTCAGCAGCAAATGCAATCTTAATCAACATAAAAGAAAACACACTGGACAGAATGCAGAATACTATCCTAACATGGCTTGACATGGAAATGAGTTTCATACCTCTTATTTTACGTATGCAGTAAACATAAACAGATATGATTGTCTTAGCATTGCAAGAGAGGCAGAAGGACACCACAGTGAAGCTTGATTGAGTCACTGGAAGATCTTTAAACAGTGTGCTAGCTCAAAAACCAGGCAGACCCAGACACCATAATCTCATAAGAATTATGCAAAATGTGGTGTTCACTGAGGCCAGATGTCAAGGTCCAAGGGTAAAGGTGAAACTGCACTATTCCACTACTTTTTTGTACAGATAAAACATATTTCTTTATACAATTGTTTTCAACATACACCTTTAGATACAGTCAGTGGGGTTCTGATTGTCGTACATATACTTAAAAGTTGGACAACTGCATTCTGTCTCCTACTCAAGCAGTAAAAAGCATTTCTAAATAGACCTGTGGTGTGCTTCTTTTGCAAAAGCGAGAGAAGTATAAAAGAAGGGAGCGTGGGAGAGAGAAAGAGATTGTGCACGAGGCCTTAGGAAGCTACCAATCAACTGTTACAGCGGATAGTGGTGTTTCACAGACAGAGGTATCACACGCTTTGCACCAGTTCCTCAGGGTTATGCTAACACACATCAACACGCACATCTGTCCCACAAATGCCAGTTAATTTGCAATGTTGAAATGAACAATTCTAGGCCACTGCCAGTCTTCCCAACATAGCAGTCACAGTAGATGAAATACACATCCCAGTGTGTCCACCTACTGACCTCAGTACACCTTGTAGTGGAGAGACAAAACTTGCGACTCAGGAAGTAGTTTAGTAAAATGCAGGAGATGGATGGGATTACGCCTTTAGGGATTAGGGGTTTATCTACAATAAATTGGTAGTTCTTTCTCGTGTAATAGTGCCCAGTTCACTTTTAAGGGATCCAGGGACTCATTCGAGTTTGCTGGTAATTTTACAGTAGTTCTGCAAAATTACCATCAAAACCGTTTACCATTACCACTCTTTCGTCCAGCAAAATTACTGCCAGATTACGAACGGTGGTAAGGTGGTGTAAATCCTCATTCTGGGAGTATATAGGACTCCATGGGGGGTTTTTCAAATTTGCCACTGCAGTAAATACACCAATTTGTGGCCTTAACGTGAACAAAATTATTTAGTTTGAGGTAAACAGCCAGAATTTGGCAGTGCAGCAAAAGTGGTGGTAATACCATTACCACCCACACATATGGAGATGTCAGAATTACCACTTATTTACTGCACTCCCAAACTTGTAATGATTACCATAGAGCCCTTCCTACTAATAATTAAGCAGGTGCCCTTCTTAACCAATAAGGGATACAGTGCACTTCCCACTCTTAACAAGGGAGCCAAAATCTATTCACCACAGCAAACAGAGTATGCTTTGCCAATATTTCTAAGAGGGTTTAACTCTTAGGAGCTTTATTGAGCTCTCCCCACAGCACATTTCAGCCTTAAACTGTGTGTCAAACCTTACATCTGGCTTTTTCTAACCTCCATTCTCTTGTTGTTTCTGATTGATCTGCCCCAGTACTAATATGTTTGTGTCTCTCAATTTGGCCAGAACCGCTTATGATCTCCTTTTCCCCTTCCGCTGTGGGTGTGTGGCTCTGCGAGAGGCCTGGGACCGTCTTACCGGCCTAAAGTTCTACCCACTCACCAGATCTGCATTGCTCCACTTCAAGTTCCTCACTTGCCTCTGCGAGTCCTGCTCACTACCAGTGCAGTCTGATAGCTATTACTGTGACTCTATTTGGTCATTTTATTTCTGGTACAGTTATGTTACATAACCATGTGGATAGAGGCTTGCAAACGAGGCACTGCGTTTTGAAACTGCAGCTCCTTCCTTCTTTCAGGTTGCCCTGTACATCATCTACTAGTTTCCTCTGATCCCACTGAGGCTTGCTCTGGCACATGCAATATTGTGGGCTCTGGTTCTCACTCACAGTCCCTTTGACCAACGTTATGGTTCATTTTGCAATATTCATAGGCTTTAAAACCAGATCGATCCTTGGGACTTCTGTGACAGAGTCCTTCCAGAAGGCCACAGCTTTGCAGCAGTTTCCATTAACTTGTTGCGTCTGCAAATAAGAGTTAGGGATGGGGTATTGACCATATAACATAGTGTAACTCTGTCTTCAGAGTCTGAAGCCACATTACTTCATTCAAGGGGTAGCCCTGATGTGGAGGTCTGCAGAGCTCCCTCCTGGCCGTGGAAAGGAACTTTGGCTTTATCACAACATATAGGAATAGAAAAAAGTAGCGCTCATTGAATGTGCTGGTTGTTTGTGATGCAGACTGCACCAGCAGTGGCAGAACCAGGGGAGGAGTCAAGGGGAGGGGATGGCTTCCCCCTGGTGCCCAGTGCACGCCCCAGCCTCCCACTGGAGCCCTATTATATGCCCCCTACGAATCCCCCAGCACCAAAAGCTGCCTCCGCTACTGCGCACCAGCATGAGGCCCAGCAATTACACATGCCTACATGTTCTGATACAGTGGCATTGTGGTTACATTACAGTTCGAGAGCTGGGTGTTGGCAGGCTTGTAGACGAGGGCAAGCCAAAAACTATATATATATCAGTAGCAGGATTACATGCTTTGCTGATCGCACATATCACCCCCAAACAGCTGGCAGTTTATACCAACCATCACTGAACAGAGACCCAGTGCCTGAATTACAAAATAAGAAAGATGTTACTGTGGGGAAGTCCCCTGTCTGGTTCTGTGGACATCTAGTCTGGTGACCAAAGGGGCAGGGTACCTCGCCAAGCTAAAATGGGCCCAAAGGAGCTACACTGGGATTCCCTGGTATCCCTCACTAGGTTCCCTCCAGAGGGCAAGGGACAGTCACATGAGGCCAACTGGGGACAGGGTTCCTTTAAGACACTCCTCTTCAAACTGTGGGGCTGGCCTCCCTGGAGGCGGCACAAATGTTGTCCAGTCGGGGTGCGACACACTTTAAAAAGGGATTACAGTGACTAGTTTTAATAGAAAATATAAGCAGCTATAGCTTGTGAGGGGCACAGAAACAATATTTATGCACAGGGAGGACTCAGTATAAAAAGGTTTGAATAAGGGAATGGGCACTTATACCAGGGTTGGGAAACTGGCCCCTCCCCAACCCTGAAGCACAGTGCTTTCACTTTTCACGAAAGGTGGGGATTCTGTGGCTACTGCTGCAGGGCAGCAGAAGCCAGAGTCCCGACCTTCAGTGAAAGCATTTTATTCATACCTTCAAAGTGAAAGGGTGGTGGAGCATGCTTGACCCAGGACCCCTTGCGTGGGTGTGGGAATCCTGCCTAAATCTACAGAAGGACATAGGAAGGAAACAGCAAAAAGTATTCAACTCTTCAATTTGGATTTGTAACAAGGTACAAAGTCAGTTTATTTTCATTGCAATGCAAGGAAACAACCCAACACTGTATCCCTTTAAGAAAAAGTGATCCCTGAACAAATAAAACGATTCCCTTTTATTAGACTAATAAATAAGGAGCAGTTCATTACATCAGTGAAATAGTGAATATCACAACCTTGTAAATCTTTATAAGAGAACCATCTTCCACTTGCTTATCTTCACTTCATTTGGTCACGTGTATCATCTATTCCTTACACATTGTATCTGTGGGGGTTTCATTGGCCAGAATTCCTACTTCTTTCCTTCTCCTAAGCAGACATCAGGAGATACACCTGAGGCACATATAACAAGCCGACTCAGTCCTTCGGCAGTCTTGATCTGCCAAGACTTTATGGTAAATGACCCAATCCCGTAGACATCTCAGTGGGACCCACTCTCCTTGAAGTGGCCCATGGACTTGAAATTAGCATTATAAGCGCTTGCACTACCATCTAGAGTATCCCAGAGTGATCGACATGGCCACAGAGGCATTACGCCAGAGTAATTTGTGAAAGCCTTCGGCCAGGCTTCGGAATTAAAGCTGTCATCTATAGTTTTCAGCTAAATATACAAAAAGTCCTGCACTTCCAAGCATCACATGTCTCACTCGATCTGTTCACATGCAGATGTAATATTCAGAACCAAGTTCGTTTGAAGGTTCTTCAACATTGTACTCAGATCTGAGATTATGTGCAGTTCGCCAACTCTCACTTCAACATTATTCAAATTTGCCCTATGTATAAGGCTTACTGCTTTTTTGCTATTTATAGTTGTCCTGATTTTTCATCATGCAATTGGCCTTTAAAGACATTCCATGCTGCAGCAAAGACCCAGCACCATCCCACACATGTCCTTCTAAAGCTCTCCTCTTTGTGGAGATCACAGCTCTCTGTTGAGCTAGTCAAATATCATCAATCTTTGAACAATTTGGGCAATAGAGTTTATCTGGAATCCTGGACGGCGTAGAGAAAATTGAACCGTCCCTGGGGAAGAACCCACTGTGGTCCATTTGTGCCCCATGATATCTTCTTTGGTGATTGTCACATTCCACAGTTGTTGATCTGCTACAGGTATTAAGACCTCAGAAATGTGTTGCATTCAGTCGAGTGACATAAGCTACTGAAAGCAGTTCAAGACATAACATTCCGAGGCTATTAGAACATACCCTTGTACACCAGGAGGGTTATAAGAAAATAATAAGGTACCTCTTTATCATCAACCTCACAGTAACAGAGGAAAGCTACCATATTTATTCAAGGAGGAGGTGAAATACAGAGCATCCCTTGAGCATGTTACATTAGTGGTATGTCATATACCATTTTGTGGATTTTACCATATATGCACCATTGAATCAACCTCTGATAGCTCTTGCCTTTTTCTGCAAAGTATAAGAACAATATAACATCAGATCACTCATATGAGAGGCTATGGGTAATTTCATCTCATCTGTTCATAGCACGGCAGTATAAGGGGAAGAAGTAGGAGGGATTGCAGGTTTGGGCAGGTTAGGTGTTGTTCAGAATGTATCTGTTGGTACTGTTCATCAAAGATCCTATTGGGAAGTCTATAGCATTCTGGTGGAACGTGTCCAACAGTACAGTTAATAATGTACTCTCCAATAGCATGAGTTAATCCCTCAGTTACCAGCTGTCGCAAGTTGCAAAAAATGGAACTAGGACATTCGGCCTTACATTGCTTACTCTGTCAGGATGGTTGGGTTTGTTTATGGCACCCCAGGTCAGTCGACAAGGATACATTCTGATCTTTTTTCTTGGGCTAGTCCTTTTTTCTTGGTTTGTTAATAGGGTTTGGGCGGTGTGGCCAAGGGACATGTTTTTTCAGCCTCATTGCCTCCTTCCTGGATTAAGGGATCAAACTGCATCTTCTGCATAGTGCCCTTTCTCGGGTCCATAATTTCGCTTCCTAATCCGGCCTGGGTTTTATTTCTGTTTGTGGGGGAAATTATGGGCAATGCAGTTGTTGCTAGTTGGTTTTCCCTAAAAGGGATCTGTCCATGTCCGAGTACACACTTTCACTGCACACAGACCGTGTTGTGAACCTGGGCTTGCCATACCCAGGTTGTTGTGGCAAAGTCCAGAGGGCAGTCACTTAGTCATACATCAACTCTTCTTTTCCTCCATCATGGCCACGATCAGTTCCTTATATCTGCTGAGGTAATTATGTTCATAGTGTTAATAGTTTGACAATGGGCCTCATTACAACTCTGGTGGAAGCCGTGCTGGTAAAACTGGCAGGCTGCCGCAGGAGTTGTTATTTTTTCCAGTGCCTGACTTCACGGAATCACTGGGGCATTACAGCCCCGGCGGTCCGTGAAGTCAGGCGCTGGAAAATGTTACTCCCCATTTCCATTGAGTTGCATAGGACTCAATGGGAATGGGGAGGACGGAAGCACCGGCACTGTGTGCAACATTGCCGGTGCTTCCGTCAAAGTCTGTGGGTGGCTGCCGTGCCAGGTCAGAACTGGCAGGCGGGACGGCAGCCTCCCACAGAACTCGGAGTGTGCTGGTCCAGTAACAACAGTGCCGGTAAGCTTACCGGCACCTTTGTTACCGGACCAGCACACTCGTAATGAGGCCCAATGTCTTTTAAGGTGATTCTTTGCACGTTGTACCATGGTTTTAAAACATTCTTTGCATACTGTATTCCCCTCCAATTCCTTTACCTGATCCAGTAAAGTCTAATAACGCAAACAGAACTCAAGCAGTCAGTAGAAGGTGGAGGATCTTTAGGAGTTTGTTTTTTCGCTCTTCCACTGCCCTTGCTGATTGAGGGTGATGTGGTCAGTGGACACTGACTATTTAGGCTCTCGGGCACTCCATATTGTACCATAAAGTCTTTGATTAGTACTTTACATCAGCCTTTGCATCTGCCTTCCTGCTGGGATAACCTCCTGCCTATTTTGAAAACATATCGACGAGAACCAATATATATCATACCCACAACATTTCAGCATCTATATGAAATTGTTCAGAATGTTTACAAGGGATCCCCAAGGATGAGATGAGATCAAGTATTTAGTTTCATTGCTTTTCCAACACTGTATTGCTGAGAAATGACACACTGTTGTCAATACTGGTGAGCGACAGAAGAAAGGAATTGTGCATACCAATTTCATTTAACAGCAACAACCACCCCCACCCCCCTTTGGTTGCATGTGCCATCCAGTGAGAAAAGTGCATCTGTCATAATTCGACAAAAGCAGTTGACGCATCAAGAAGGACTGAGATAAAGTGCATTTTTTATGGGAGATCCTGCCAACGTCGGTAATCTCCGCTGTTTCCACAGTTGCCCATAACCATGTTCGACCCCAAAACCATATCTAAGGTCAGCGTAAATGATCACAGTTTGGTAAAGTACATGCTCTTGTTAAGACTACAAGTTTTACTATTTGTGTAGAAAATACATTCTGAAGTTAGCTGCTTTCGGTTACAGTTTTAGAGAGTATAAAGCATAAACAGGAGCCAACCTGCCACCTGTGGGGTCATGGAGCCAAGTATCCTCAACCAAATAAATTAGATCTGGGTTTTTGTGACGGTATTCAGAAGGTCTTCCCTGAGCTGTGTGAGATTAGAGTTGAAAGAAATGCAGACATGCGGTTCCCTATCAGCTGTGTTTGGAAATAAAGAGGGAGGATTGGAAAGAGGACAGCAAGTCAGGGCGATGTGAGAATTATTTAACATAATCAGTTCAAATTATGTACTTTGGGAAGTGGACACGATTGCTTTTTCATTTTAAGCGGCAAAGAAGTGAAGGCGTGTGGTACTGAAACAGTTAATGTGGGTTCCAAAACCAAATATTCTGATAATTGTACAGCTAAAGCAATGGTTGCTACAGATTGGAGACAGGGAGGTAATCCAGTGGCCTTAGGGTCAAGCAAAGTATTATTGGGGGGTGTCTATCCCTAGACAAACCTATCCATCTCAAAGTCTAAAGGGTTCCTTGGAATCATGCAGTCATAATGCTGGCGTGTGTTCAATGGCTGTGGATGCATTATCTGCTTTGGGGGGACCATGGTATCGGTTCAGGAGTATCTAGACATGCAAGTCTCTGTAATGGCTTAGCAAGAGTAGCATAGCATAATATCCATTATCAATAATATCCGGCCATTCCCAAGAATGATTGCCTTTGGGGGATAGTAGTAGGTCTGAGCATTTTTTTTATGATGGCAGCAACACAAGTTTCTGTCAAATGGCGTGCCCCTGCAGAAATATCAGGGCCCAAATATTGTACACTTCCCTGAAATAACTGCAGCTTCTGTTTGGATGTGTTGTGATGTTTCATGTTCAGAGAGGGGAAAAGCAAGTAGTAGAGTGTCTTGTTGGCAGGCTTCTTAAGAAGGTGAGGTTAGGGGTACAAATCATTTACATATTGCACAAGTACATATTTTGCATGGAATACAATATCACCGTCGTCTTTTTTTTATATTCGAGAATGCAAGGGAGGAGATTCTCTGTAACCCAAAGATAGCCTTATGCAGGCGTATTGTAAGCTTGGGCATGTGAAGGCCAACACATATCGTCAGTCTGGGTGGATAGGTATGTGTAAGAAAGCAGAACACAGACCTACACAGTGAGACAGGTAGCTGAAAGAATGTTATAACAGAATTTAAGACCGTTGGAGAGGAAAGTACTATACATTTACAGCACGGAGGTCCTGCACAAACTGATATGTGTCTTTGGCCGATTTCTTTACAGGTACAATGGAGTATTGCATTGGTTAGAAGCTGTGGCAATGATTCTTTGTTGCAATAGTGAATTACTGTCAGTCACTGTTCCCTCTTCTGATTTGGCACATAGTGAGCACTGACGGGCCTTCAGGGGTTTGCAGGGATCCGCTTGGACCCTAACAGACGGTATGTCGAGTATGGACCTACTTCATTGCTGTGACTGGTTTTGCATCTGCAAATGGGGATTTGGGATAACAAATCATCAACAAGATCCTTGTTGAAATGTATATATCATATGGTGCTGACAGTGTAAATGGTCCATCTTTCAGGGTTGCAAGCACAATTTCTGTGTTTTCATAGATGGCATCTAGATATACTCCTTTCAGGTGTGCTGTGAATGCCACAGTTTAACTTTCACAAACGATCCTGCCCTAATAGGTTAATGGTTGAAGAATGCGTGTTCATAAGCTATAGAACCAAGAGAGACAGATAAAGGTTTCATCACAGGATGTAAAACGGGTTGATTAGAAATACCAACAACTTTGAAAGAAGTAGAAGAAAGAGGAAAGTCTTTGGGCCGAAGAACCAACTTGGTTCCGGTATCTACAAAGCAAGACACAGATTGTCTCCCTATAAAACACTGTACTTAAGGACCTTCTGAATCCACAGATATTAAAGGGTAAATAGCGAGAGTACTATCTATCAAGCTCTCTCTTAGTATGTCCTCTGGGGCATTTGCTGCAGTATTCTGACAGAGAAAGGTGGGAGAATCAATATTGGGAAGTGTGGCTTGATTAGGGACAATGGATATTAAAAAAAATCTGCTTTGGTATATTGAGGCATTCAAAAAACCCTGCGAATAAAACATCCCGCGATGAATTGACATGGAACCAAGCAAACGTGCCTATTATATTTACAATAGTTGCATCCTTTTCTGCTAATCTGTGTAGCACCCAACAAGGTGTTTGCAGTGCCTCTCCTAAAGCCCATTCCTTATCCCTCAACATTCTCCATGACCAAGCCTTTCTCCCTGGCCTGAAAACTTTATAGTTGTTACTGCATACATTTTGCTCTTTTTTGTTCTTGCAAGCTAGAAAATGATTTGCTACAGTCACCAGTTCAATCAGCAGCTTTGTCTCTGAACTCACACAGATTACTTTCAATTGCTTTTGTATCTTGGATTTCATACTTTGGAAAAAGTCGGCAGTTACTGCTTCTGGTCCTGGGCAAGTGTGCTTGTGAAACCTAAAATGTTTTGTGAATGCGATTATCAGTCTGTCTAAAGAAATCAGCAGGAAATTCTCCATTGTTCTTTTACAAGTCATTTTTTATGTCCAAAAGCTTTTTCTCAACCTGAAGAATCGCTGTCAATAAATTGTGTCTTGCAGTATCTAGTAGTATACCTATACCGGGATGATCTGCTGGCGAGTTACTTGCCTCAGACGTTGTCAAAGTTGAAACGCCGATTCATATCTGCCAAAGATGGACTATAGCACTGGATAACAGTCTGCATCTAAACAGTCTAAATCTTTCTGGTTCTTTTGTATTTGAGAAATCTTTTGCCTGATTTCTACGTTTCCCTCAGATCCCTGGGACATGTACAGTACATCGATTTCCCCCATTGGCAATGGTCCCTGATAGCTTGCCTAAAAGGGTTGGGATTTGAGGCTTTGTGGGTCCATATTGCAACATGCTTTTAGTAGTGGAGGGACCAAAAGAGGTTTACCTATATGCTGCAGCTGGCTCCTCACCGCTTAGGAAATAAGCTGAATGGCTCAGAGGCTGCTGCTCCTGTGGGTTGTTGGGGTAGAGCGGCTTGCTGAGTGAGGGCCTGAGCATTGGTGCAAATGTTAAAAATGTCTTCTGCCATTTCGTCGCCCTTTTTTCTCTTTAATTACCTGGCAACAGAGCGGAGCAGGTGGCGCATTGGAGGCGGGGTGTACTGTGCATTTCAATTTAACATTTTTGGCCGATATTTAATTTGTCATTAGAGCCTATTAGGGCTCATTCTGCAGGCTCATTCATTCTATGAGGTGCTTCCCTTTACCAGTCGGACTTGGCAGATTTGACTCTTTTTGGATTCGAGGGTATTAATATATTCATTATAAGGTACCTTCGATTGGGAATGGCTTAGACCCACTATCTTGTGTAATCGAGTTCTATTTATGTAAAAAGTGCACGTTTCACAATTATAATGTATGTACATAAAATGTCCTCAGGTGGCTTCTGATGGAATCGGCACTTCTCTAGACTGCCCTGCCTTTATTTTTCAATTATACAAAAGGAAATGTCTGCTAATAATGTTGCTAGCGGAAGGAACGTTTTTCAGTCATACAAAATGGAACCTCTGCCATATGCGTCTCGAAGTAGAAAAGCTTTTCATTCAATTGCTGGGTTATGAATTTCCGCAGTTGTCCCTGCCCCCTTGCTTTCAGAACCTTTTCATATGGGAAGGCCCGTGTGCAGATGGAGTCAGCTTACGTCTCAGACCTAGTGAGAAACTTATATACGCATTCATCCTCATTCAGTCTTTATCTGGTTCATCCTCTTAGATTCATCCCTATACCCTGTTTCTGGGATTTATTTCTGATTTTTTTTATTTATACTTTCAGTTTCCAAAATGCATCATGATATATTGTTCTGTGTTGTGCTGTGTTGTGTTACTGTGCACATTTATTCAGACCTGACGCATCTTTTAACCCGTATCAGAGGTAGCAACCTCCCTCAATATGTGTCTGCTCCATTTTGCTTAGCATAAAACTGGTCTGGCATAAACCCAAAAAGAGACAACTCACGAGCAGCCCCTCTCTGATAACTTTTTAGAAATGTTGAAGCTTTCTTACTTCTCAGGTTGTCGGCGGGGGCTCGGAGAGGAGCAGGCCTGTCTTTGTTTCAGCTGTGTGTCACCATCCAAGTCACGGCGCCAAATTGCCAAAGCGAGAAAAGAAATCCTGCATGCTACAATTTCGGTTTGCAATAGGTAACAGAGTCAGTTTATTTTCATTGCAATTGAAGGAAACTACTGAAGAGTGTCCTAGTCAGGAAAAGTGAACCCCAAACGGAATACAACAATCCCCCTTTATACTCATTTTTCATTAACCCAATGAACAAGGAGTAGTTCATTGCATCAGCATAATTGTAGTAATTCTCTTGACATTGTGCATGTGCATTTTTGGACCAGTCTCTGCAGCTTGCACATCTTCACTTACACATCCTCGATCCGTCTAGTCATGTGCTATCAGTCCCTCTATACTTCCGTCACCGAAGTTCCTTATTGGCTGCTCCACTTTTTAATTACAATGCTTTGAGGTCCTTGTGCCAGCAAATGGCGGTTCAAATTACATTCTGCTTCCTTAAGAGGGACCCGAAGAAGGGAGGGAGACTCTGCAGTCACCTGACCATCTATTGTACAAGCCCTCTATGCTCATAGAGGTAAGGGAGTCTACCCTATGGGCAGGGTTAGGGAATACAAAAGAGAGAGCACCACTGAACAGGTGAGACTATCCAGCCCCAGGTTCCACCTCAGAACTGTAAGCCTTCCACCGCTGTGGGGCCCACTGTTGAATCCCTACACCCGAAGCCCGAAGAGATGCACCTGAGTTCCCTTAACTCACTTAGAGGGGGCTGAGACAGGGTGCGGCATGCAGATGGAGAACTGTCCAATGGAAGGGATGAGCCACTCCCAAGTTAGATATGCAATTTTAAGCCATCTCAGGATACAGGGCCTTACAGCCAAACCTCTTCTAAGCTACCACACCTGACTCCCCTTTTGCCAGGGTGAGGCTGGAAAGCAAGAACACAGCACTACATAAACATGTAGCATCAGTCAGCCAATGTAGATGCATGGAAAAGAGCTGTATTTGTAATTGTATTTATTTTTATTTATATAGTGCCTTACTCCAAGGCGCTTTACAGTTTAACAACAAGAATACACAAATCAAAAAAAGCCATAGGCCGAAGACAGGAGACAAAGGTAGGCTTAGAAATGGTTGGACAAAGGAACGCAAGCAGTGTAAATAGAAGCAGAAGCCCAGTAATTGGAAGACAGAGTTCAAGCAAAAGGCATGGAGCAAAGGATAGGTGACCAAAGGTAGAAAACATAAGGAATTGGAGGGAGAGGATAAAAGGGAACATTAGTGGAGGTTATAGGAGGAAGGCAAATTGCTAAATCAGAAGAGGTAAAAGATCAGCAGGAGTTTGGTGAGTTCAAGGACGAGGTTGGTTTAATCAGACAGGTGGTGGTTGGTGAAGTTGATAAGGAGGAGTTTGGTGTAGTCTGACAGTAGGACGTTGTCAAAGTTGGTCGGGAGGATGCGAGGTTGATCAGGAGAAATGGAGATGTGAATATCAGAAGGGAGGTAGTTGTGAATATCAGACAGAGAAGAAAGGTGAACCTCTGGAGATAGCAGGATGGGAAAAAAAGATGCCCAAAGGAGTAAACAAGGTGAATGAGTCCAGAGAATATGTAAAAGAGTTGAATGTGAAGTGACAAGTGCCCAGAGGGAAGGCGATAAGTGAACCTCAAGAGAAACTGAGAATCCAGACACAGTGGCAATGGAGTTAAAACGGTGAACAGGTAAACAGAGTTGTTGTTTGGAGCAAGAATGGGGCTAAGAGGGTTGAAGAAGGCGAACGGTCAGGGAGCTATTGGTTGGACGGTGTGTGTGGGGTCTGTATGGACAAAGATGGTGAAGGAGACTGGAAATAATTACTTTGGTGAGAGAACAGTGCCCAAAGGGGCAAAGAATAGAGAAAATAGATTAGAGAGGAGGGGAAGGATGTTGAAAGTGATGAGCGATGGGCAAGGAAGAAGAGTGAGACTTGGTGTGCAAGAACTGATTTGGGGAAAAGACAATTAGAAAACCGAGAAAAGAACAGTGGTGATGGAATGAGAAAGTCAGAGGGAGTTAGTAGCTGATCCTAGGGGCTCAAATATTAAGGGGACGGCCTCTGGATAGTGTGGTTGGCCCATCCTCCCCACTGGACTCTGGACCATGCCATGTCCAAATCTCACTCCCTTGCTGAGGCAGTCCCAACAATCTGGCGACAGCTGAAAGCAACAACCTCAAAATGACTCACCTTACATCCAACCTCGCAGATTTGACAAATCAGATCACAGAGGGCTATGATGGGCTTAGGACCTCCTAAAGCCTCCTACATAACTCGAGGGAGCAAGAAAAGGGGAAACCTTTGAACCAGATTTTGGACTAACCATTGAAAATGTGGAGTCTTTGCTTTAAGTGGCTTTCTTTTGGTGCTCTATTTTACACATCCCAGGAGGGGGATCCAGCCACTACCCAAACCCTTAAAGACCTTTGAAAATGTTTTCTTTTATTATTTGTATTATAATTTATAAAGCTTATCATAACGTATCATTTATAAAATATACATAGTTCAAAAAAGTAAGCAATCTTAGTACAGTACACAGTAAATTCATGAACACATACATATTCATCCAACCTACATATATTACAATCTTAAAACATTAAATTAAAAGTATTCAATCAAAAATGTACCATCATAGCAATTCTCACGTAAAAATGCGTGGATTATCTTGACAAATCGAATTCAATTGTCAAAGACGTAAGCTCCCCCACCATTACTCATGCCTACAGCAATTCTGAGTTTACCACACTAATAGCATAGACAAAGTTCCCAAGTATGAGAATTCTATATCTCAAAGTGAACCCACAAAAAGTACCAAGTGTTTAAAAGATTCTGGTTTCTTTGAATCTTTACACAAGCGACAGGATCGTTCCTCTTGTGGGATACCCCTAATTGGGTCCCATCTATCCAGTGTACCCAGCAGGTTAAACAGAGCTCATATAATTTGCACCTATTTTCTGATCAGGAAAACAATGAAGATATTTAGGGATTGATCCAAATGGTCTATTTAAAATGCAGTATTCTTTTGAGACTTTAATTTTAGCAATGTATGTGTGCTGCCTACACCAATCATGTTTTTTCAATGTATTTGTAATTAAAATCGGATTCTCCATCAATGTTTGTCTCCCAGAGTCAAGTTTGATAACAGCAGTGTCCCATTCTGTCACAAAATCAGATAGCACTTGTAAAGCATTCGTTAGCAATATTGAGTTGAAGTTCAAATACAAAGAGTTCTTTGGAGGATTTAAGATTTTGTGAAGAGTGTTTAGCTTGTTCCAGTCAATTAATGACCGTGAAGATTGTAGTGACAATTCTAATGGAATAAGGAACATAGGAACTGATTTGGGGGCCCAAGTTCACTTCTCCTGAAGGAGCCCTCAAGTTGGGATAATAGTGTGTTTGTTACTGCAGACTGAAATGTCTGACCTAATAGTGTAGAATGTAATTAATGAAAGTGTGAACCCACAGAACTCATTATTTATTTTGTTCATCCTGGAAGTCAGAGACAAGATCTTTCCCCTCAGTCTTCCCAGGTGAGCTCCTTAGGTAGGTTTAGCATAAACTGGAATCCGAGATGCATTAGGCTTGGAACAATACAAAGGGCTATTCCAGTCATTAACCACTTAAGACTCTTTGTTTGTATTCTGCGCTAACTATTTATTAAAATCACAGATTTTGATACATTTATAAATCGTTAATTTTCAGGCATCTATGAAGATTGTTGAGGGCACGCTGGAGACCAATCTGTGTTCTGTCGAAAAGGGTGATATTGTCTACGAACAGGACTGGAACTTTTAGTGTGCCCAATTTTGGAGGGAAAGTCTCTAAGTTGTTAAGCGCATCATCCAAGTCAGCCAAGTAGGTGGGTGCCTGGACACATCTTTGGCTGAGACCACAGTTTGTATGGATCTCAGTGCTCAATATCCCGTTAGTATGAAGTTTTACTTGTACTGTGGTCCTTGATGTAGAGCAACAATTGTTCTCAAAAGGCCCCGCTGAATGCCCCAAGACCAGAGCTCACTCCAGAGTTCCTTTTGATCAGCATAATCAAATGCTTATGACGGATCCACACAAGCCATGTACAGGGGTCAGTTGCTTGGCATAAGTGCCTGTTTCTGCAGCGTACTCAAAATTAATCAATTCAACAATGTTCCAATAAGTGGTTTACATCCACTCAGAAAATAGAGAGTTTGTTGATCGCGGTAGCCCAATTATTTAAATAATCTAATAAAGTAGAAGCAAACATTTTTGACACTGAATCGAGAAGAGCAAGAGGACAGTAGATATTGGGTTCTGATTTGGTCGGCCTTTTTTAAAATTGGGACAATGAAAAAAGGCTTTTATATGCCATGCCCGCAGAATAATCTCGTATGTCTGGATATTGGAGGATAATTGTAATAATGTACATGCCCATTGCTCAGGATTGGCTTTCTAAACCAGATTCAGGAGGCCATTGGGACCGGCAACTCTAGAATTTGTACTTTTTCTCATTTTCTTCTCAATATTGTCAAGCAAAAAAGAGCCCATTCCACATTGATAGTGTATCCATATCAAACATTATTGAGGTTTTCTGTGTTGAGAATCATTTTTCCCGAAGTGGTCACACTACCTAGATTCTTGTATAGGATTATCCATTGGGCTAGTTGATATATTATCAAGTCTATTCACTATATTCCAGAATGAATAAGGTCATCTTGTTTGGATAGCGCCCATCATCTTCTCATAATCACGTCTATGAATTAATATCCTGTTAGCTTAAACACAGTTTCTATAACTCAATTTCAACATATTTCTAGCTTTCACCATTTGTTCTAAAGAAAGAAACGTGTTCCTATGTAATTTCCTAAGGGCTTTCATATGTTCTTTTCTTCACCAATGCCACGTTATAGACATATATATGTTTTGTGTTACGAATGGCAGTTTTTTAAAAAAAACAGGTGATAGCTTATTGAAAACCCTTTTCAATAGGGACTCAAATTCCAAAATAAAAGATGGATCATTCACAGCCACATACCATGCTTCCATCAAAGTTGATCCAAGTATTTAATTAAATGTTTATCGTTTTTGGGGACCAATTGATGTGATTCGCTGAATTGTTCACTTAAACAAAATGACACCTGCTCTCGTGGATCAAACAGGGAATTTGGAATTTTACCAATGTTATGACCTGAGTGATCACTCATTTCTTATATTTTATTTTTACCTCCAGTGAACACAGCCATGACCACATGAATGAAGAAAAACAGACGAAGTCTATTGTGGAATCCGATCTACGATTACCCCATGTTGAATGGCTAGGAATATCTCCCTGAATATGACCATTCACCCTTGTCAAATTCCAACAAGACATAAGACATAAATCCAACCCATCGATTCCCATGTGAGAAAGCGGTTCGGAGCTCATAAATTCGATATTTTCCTTAACTCCATTTGGGATATCATCAGGGCAAAAACAATTTAAATCACCTGTAAGTAAGATACAATCTGATTCCCTATAATTGTACCACTCGTCAAGTAAAGTTACAAGTGTGTTAAAGAAGACATCAGTATCGGTACTATTGGGATTCCAATGAACTGTAACAAATAAAATGCTTTCTGAATAATCCAAGGTTTTATTTCCACACGTCATTTCGAAAGCCAATATATTATTAGACACTTTTTCCCATTCCTTAATAACTGGGCACACTGAACTGTTTATTCCCACCAAGAGACCACCAGATGGGAGTAACCATCAAAACAAAGAGGAGATTGTAGCCATACCTCTTCGAGCATAAACAGTGGGAAGTGATGTACTTGAGGAAACTTGTTTGAAGACTTCAAGAAGCTTGAATATCCCCTTGAATTCCATGAAAGAATTTGTAAATAGCTGTTACTAAAGACCAAATTGCTTAACTGAACAGGATTTTGTTCCCTTTAATAAACTGGGTAGCCAACGCCAATCATTTGTTTCATTACCCTCTGAAAGGTTATTTTCACTAAAACTTACCTTCCTTTTGGACAGTGCAATCGACATTGTCCTTTACATTAAACACCCTGGTTTTATTTAACTGAATTCTGGCTGACCTAATATGGCATAACATTTAGAGGCCTCTTTATAGATAGAAGGTAGGCAGAAACATCAAATCCCAAGCCAAAAAAGTTTCAATTTCACTCGAGACAGAGGACAGAATTGATCAAAAGGAAGGAATCTTTTGAAATAGAGATAGAATTAAAGCTCAATTCATAGCACCATCACGGTTGTCAACGGTGCTGGTGCTTCCGTGAAGGCAATGCCGGTAGAGGCCAAAACTTCTGGCAGGTCAGACATGCCGGGGGATCTGTGACCCCTACAGGCATTGCCGTAGTCTGAAGGTCTGGAAAGGGTGCCTGTACATTGCTACCAGCACCCTAATTTCCAGACCGCCAGACTTGTAATGAGGCCCATTGACACTGAGCCTGCTGAGAGGAAAGGTTGTAAATGCATGAAGAAGAGCAAACTCCCCTTCGGTGCGTGTAGACTGATCTGGTCACCTAGACCGCCATGGTGATTAAACACTGTGGTGTGTCAATGGGCAACACAATTGCATTACCATACTACTGCTGGCTCAGACACCTACCTCTACCAGCTGATTGTAGATTCTCAGAGGCTTGGAGATGGCGTGTGTTCAGGAGGCACTGTCAATCAATGCTTGTCCGTGTCAGTGTGATACACGTATCTAGAATGACGGAATATCTATTATCCTGACTTTGTAAAGTGCCCATTACCCTTAATTTAGCTGCGCTCAGTATCCCATACATACATTAGTGGTTGAGCTGCCCGCGGCCATGAGCCCCTGTATTATGGCAATGCATTTGTGTTGCCATAATATTGTAAATATAGCTAAGCTGACAGAGCTAAGCAGCTGGGGGTGACCCATTGCTTTCCCCTTTTGTCTCCCTACAGGGGACAGAGGTGACAGCCCAATCCGCAAATGCAGACAGATGCTGAAGCCATGCCAATCCCAGAATAAATTGGTCCTGAAGAAAATGACATCACTAGCTATAGTCACCGAAACCAGTCGACCCTGTAGATCATGAGATCATCATGATGATATTCGCAAAATTGAGTTAGGATACGTCAAAACCACATATGCTCACCCTTTGTTAGCAATTCTTTTTAGGCTATCCCCATATTCAGGGATATTTTACTATCCAGGAGTGACGATTGACGTCTCTAGAGCCTGCTATCCAGTTGGTGAATACAATTTAAGAAAGTACCCCGTGGCAGCACACCTTATGAGCTCAGACTCCTGGAAGGTCTTACAGTGATCATTGGGGAACCCTTGAGTTGTGTCCTACGTCCTCCAACACAACTCATGAAAGCACTCCACAAATTTGACCACATCACTCTTACCCTCATACAAACTGCTCTGGTTCCCACTGCAAGCACCCAATGTAGTGGTTCCCATGTTTCCCGTTCAAATCCTGCTGCATCATCTACAAGGCTGTTGCCCTCAAGTCTCCAAGCTACATCATTGAAAAGCTCTGCATCTCTGGAGGCCTATGATCTGCCAAAAGCCAGTATATATGCAGACTTTATACCCTCAAGCAGGAAGGAAAGGGCCAGAAGACAGGCCTTGTCTATCTATGCCCTCACACTTAGCACCTCCTCCCCATCAACATCAGACTCGGCCCCTCGCTTCTACATTTCAGGAATGATGTATAGATCTTCCTGTTCCTGTAATGGCTCCTCCTTAACACATAGGTCCACACCCCTCCACTCCCCAACTAACCTGAGACTGGGCGATCTGCTGCTGCCTGCTTCTTACCCTTGTTGCTTGTATATACCTTGCTAGCAAATTGCCTACCATCTCCTTACCCTGGTGTTAGCTCCCTGCTCCCTTGTATTGATCTCTTGCGATCTGCTTCCTTTGCTGTATACTTCCCCCCTAAGAGTTGTAAAGCTCTCCATTGCTTCCCGAAGCTAGGTTGGCGCTTAATTAAATACCCATAATAATAAGATAAATATAAAGCTGAAGCCTTCACTTTAGCACATTGTGAGTTTTCAAATGTAATTCTATTGTGTTTAGATCAGAAAACGAACAACACTGTGTTTTAATGCATTAGGAAGTGAGTAAAGTGACAGTTGGCAGGATAACTCACTTTCCTAACTCACTGTGTGCAGCTTGGAGTACGTTTATTTGAAAACATGGCACAATTGAAGGCGGTTGGCGAAAGAAAATAAGACAGGACACGTTCACTTTAACATCACAGGACACTGAGGGGCTCCTCCCCCCACCTGGAACTTAAAACGTCCCAGAAGCGCAAAGCGGAACGAAGTGAGTAAAGTGACAGTTGGCAGTTAGCAGGTTGTGGAGTGAGGCCCCGGTAACTGCCGACTGCGCTGTGTTCTCTCCTTTTACTCCCTGTGAGGTGGATTCTATTGAATGGACCACTGATTGCCCGCTGAACTAACCAAGTAAGATGCAAAGTTGCCTGTGAAGCTATGCCGATGTGAGTAAAACGTCTTGTATCTGTACAAAAGTGGTAACTGCAGGAAAACTGTGGGGCAGCGCCCTTTGATCCCTTAAGCTCAGTTTAGCTAGTGATTACATCGCCGGAAGCAGCTGCTCAATTGACACGTGGTTAGCGCTTAGTGTGGAATTGTACATTCCTTAAGCTAACACCCGATATAAAACTGTCACAGCGATTCAGCATTCAACTCAGAACTGGCACGAGTAGAGTCAGTGGAGCTGAGGAGACTGAATACAGAACTGAACTGTGTAACACTAGGCTGAAAAGACATTAAAGAGCCCCACATTTACAACAAGAAATGAAAACCAGACAAGTAAAGAACATGCAAAACACCCAATCAGCTGTAGAAGGAGATTCGAATGGAGAACACACCTTAGAACTAACTAATATCCCTTTGAACCTCCAGAGTCAATTCAATGACAAATTGTTGACACAGTCAGCCGAAATCTTAAACCCGACGGTTAATAATGAGACGAATGCCCCTGAATTAACGCCTTTTCAAATGAACCAAATAAAATCGCCTGTTGTCCCACCTACACAAATTGAGGATAGAGAACTTCTCCAAGTGATTGAGGAAATTCCAAACCAAAGAAGCCTAGAAAAAAGAACAGAAGGTAAACTCAGGTTAAGTGAACAGGAGGGACAAGTAAATGCCTCCACATCGAACAAAGATTTTACTGAGGCCAAAGAACCAGGTCCTCGTGATGATATCAGACGAGGAGCAAAGCTGCTCATCAAACAAGATCAGCTCCAATAAGTGGGTCACAAGACCAGTCACCTCTGCTGCCCACGGCAAAAAACATCATGCCCAGTGGTAATTGAGGTAACAAAGTAAATGAAACCCCGGAGCTACAGAGGACCTACAGAAATTCGGCGCTTGCTGCTAAGCTAGTGAAAGATCTCTCAAATTTAACAGAAAGAATTTCTACACAAAAGAGGAAGAGCCTCAATTCAAAACAGGCTTAGTGAGATTGAATTGGACATGTCCTTTGAAGAGTTACCCAGGACCACCCCTAAGGAAATTTAAAAAGTAAATGAGTTAAAAGGCGATAATAGCAAGACTAGTGAAGAACCAGAACAAGCGGGAAACAACATACAGAGCCCACAATTGAATCCACCCCACGATGAGAACATTGAATATGCCAAAAACACACCATCTAAGAAAAATGAGTTAAACAACTCAAATAGTATCTCAGATTCAAGTTCAAAAGAATCAATCTGGGAGCCAGTATACGAGGATAAAACCTCTCCACCACTTAATAATGATGCATCAGATTTACAAATAATCATTTTAGCTTAAATTTTGCTGTCTTTATCACCCTTCATAAAATTATATGAAACCATCAATGATGCAATGAGAGATCAAGGGACTATGATTGCAGTGTTGCAGTCGAAGCTAACAACAGTTGAGACTATAGCGATGAAAGTGGATTCTCGCCTTGAGAAAGAAGCTGAAACCTCAACAATTTGGCAGAACCGTTTGTGCGATTTGGCACAACGAGAATTCACTGACAAATCCACTCTAATGAAAGTGGTTTTAGAAGTTTGCCGATGGATGCGTTCAATGTGGAAAGAACCTGCAGCCCAAGTAATTACTCAAACTGATGTACCAGAGAAAGGAGAAAACCCTACAGTGATAATAGATCTAGCAAAGGCAGATCAAGGAATTAAGGCCATATCAAATGTCTTCTCGATCTTCACGGAAGAAGACATGACAAGACCAAAAGGAGCACAAGAAAAACAATTGATGAAAACAAGAAGAAAACAAAGAACCAGGCAATCACGAAGAAGACAAATAAGACCAATGGCTTGAAAGCATTCCTAAGAAACTTGAGAACACCCCTAGCCCTATCAATAACTCAATCCCCTAAGAGAGCCCGTAAAGAACTAACCATACTGGGAAGCAAAGAGATACTTGTCGGAAAAAAAATTAACAATGTTCCCCAATTATAGCAGTCTATCTAGAGATGATACCTGCGAAGAGGATGATATGACATGTTTAAGCGACCTGGTCGAAATTATTGAGCAAGAAGAAGAAGATGCCAATTGGATAACCTCCCTGAAGCAGATTGGGCTGAAATTGAATGCTTAGCTGCTAACATCACAAACGAACATGGCTCTAAGGAGAAAACAAAGAAAATAGTAGAGAATTCCAGGGAGAAACGGGACGAAGCAAGTGAATTCCTGACTATGGAGCAGAAAAGCAAGAATGTAAGTCAACCAAATCCATGACATCCTACGTATACTGTGAGAGCAAAAACGAAAAAACCCCAAATAGCCAGAACAATGAATAAGAAAGATCTACCAAAAATCTATTTGGAACGGATTGGAAACACCCATAAAACCCTGATCTTAAATAGAACGAATGTAATGAAATTGTTTTATCTCATACCTAGTATGAGATTCCTATCTTTAAAGGATATAAAGATAGTTGAATTTGTCTCTGAAAGACACACTGATCGGGTAATCTTGCATTTAACTTTGTGGGAAGTAAAGTCAGCCATACTAGATCAAAGTGAGAAACTATTACCACTAGGCTATGACCAACAAGATCATCAAAAACAAAGTAACCACTCAGAGAAAACCCCCCAGGAAAACAGATAACCTCAAAGAGGTAATAAAGAAAAAAGAACCCATGAAGAACAGTGCAAAGACAAATAAACAAGAAGAAAACAGTCAAGAAGTAGATGTAAATAAAACTGTCAAAAATCCAACTCTAACTGTCTTTTTATTTTGCAGGTACAAGTTCGGAGCGGCTGCAGGGTGCCGGAATACCCACTGGGTTAGATGTGGAAAGGAGTAATGGCACGTGAGTATTAAAGTTCCCCAATGTCTTTAAACGCACCTTGTTTTGTCTTTCAGATGCGGGATGCAGCGCCGAAGGCCTCCGGAGCGTGCAAAGAGTTGGTAAGCTTTTGCCTTTCAAATGCCGGAATGCAGTGTGAAGACCTCCGGAGCGCACGAAGAGTAGGTAAGCCTTTGTCTTTCAGATGCCGGAATGCAGCGCGAGGCGTTGGTGACAGCCGATGGACCAGGAAAGTGAAGAGCTGTCACTGAAGACCGTAATGCTAACCTGTTCTTTCTTGTCTTTATAGGTGTTGCTGAAGACTGGATTCAGAATGGTAAGCCTTTTTCCTTAGGCCCTGGATCAGATGCAGAAGACACGATGAGCGTTCTGCTGCTGAGAATGCAGAATAACGCAAAGCAAGATTCATCCATCAGGTGTGGTTTAAATAGCCTCCAGTAGTGCTTAGGTGTCTCCTTCCACAGCCACGCCAAGATAAGAAAAGAGTTCCTGCTTTCCAGAAGAGTTCCAGTGTTCTGAATCTAGGGAGTGGCTCCTGCCCCACCCAACAGGAAAAGTAGTTCCAAACAGAAGAGGATCAGAGACTCAACTGGCAGGCAAGTAAGCAGCATGGTCTGCTGCAGGTAAGTCCACCCAAGCATTATGAGCCCGGCGCTTCCAGCGCTGGGACTGGGCATATTTATGAGGCTGGTGCCACTGGCGCCAGGACTGGGTCCAAAAGGTCCCAATTGGGACTGGTTGGCACTCGGAACCTGGGTTATGGATCTGCTTCCAAGGGAGTTGGGAAAACCCTGACCTTTTGGAAGCAGAGATCATGACAACGACCCCATTGGGCAATATCCTAGCAGTAGACATATGCCTGTCGATATAAATCAGGGTATGGACACAAGGTGAGCAATGTTCCACCGGAAATGCTTGTGTATAGGTGGTATTGTTGCTTACACAGAGGGAAGCTCACTCGGTGGGGTTCACCATCAGAGATGTTGTTCGCCACACTGGTGTTTTGCATTAAAGCCAAAAGCAGTGCCCATACGTGGGGTTCTGTGGGGCGAGCTAAGGAGGGCAGCCCTTGCTGGTGGTGTTGTGGACTATTTTTGCATATGTAGCAGTTACCTAAATTGTAGGTGTGGGCCATAGAGTTTGACAGATTATAAACCAAATTGGTCAGAGGGAAAAGGTGGATGGTCAGGGAGACAGTTATTGAAATCATGGTCTTTGCAGGAAAACTCCATCCACAGTATTCATGACACAAGAATCAGAGAGTTATCTAACATCGCTACAAATGCCCACTGGTAGTAAGGAATGTCCAAAAGCGTCTCTGTTTCCCACATCTCCTCTCACTCCTGGGCAGACCTCACCCTAAGGATTTGTTGGAATTGTGCCTCAGGAATTGGATACTTCAGTGTAGACTGGGTGAAGAGGCAACTGTGGGCTCAGACCAAACTAACAGGCACAGGACATTGAGGAGTGGCACAGTCAAAGGGACGCCCTTCTCCCTCAGTCTGAATGCCCTGGGTAAAGCAGCCGGATTGACATAGTCCTGACCCTGTTGCATACCTCCACCCTTTCTCGCAAGCACCTCTCCTCTTTGAATTCTCTAGCTGGCTTCAAATATTTTGGTGTCTTCTCCCACTCGACTCTGTAGCTTCCTCAGACATTGTTTGAAAGGGGAAGTCTGTCCCAAGGGGTACTTCTTCCGTAGGCCGGCATGCCCATCATGAAAAACAGCCCTACAGATAAGGGGTGTACCGGCCACTTTTACTACCTAAAAATAGGCAAATACACCCAAAAAATAAAAATGTAGAGTACAAATACTGCCAACAAAAAATAGAAAACTGACACTTAGGACCTTGTACCCCTGCTTTCGCACAAACAATCTAGTACCAAAGAAATACACTACTATTATTACTGCCTGATCAGAAGTAAACAGGTATCTTTTAATGTGCATGAATAACTAGGTGCAAATAAATCATTATTACAAACACATTTATGATTTCCAGTTAAAACATATTTTTACTCTCCTATAGAATACTCCCAATGGGAAATGGACTTGCATGGTTACGCCCCAAAAAAATCATTTTACTCCCAATTAAAATAAATAGGGTGTAAAATACTCCCACTTCAAAATCTTATCTGGAGCACTGATGGGCACTATAAGGTATTGTTCAAGCACCTGAATGTACACCTTTGCTTGGAAATATAAGTTGGCGTCCTCCGGAACACTGGTGCTTTGGGGCTGGAGCCCCAAGTGGAAATCTTCTGGGGATATTAGGTCAGGGTCAATGGCTGTTTTCTTCCTCCCTCTGTCTGAGTGCATTAGTTACTTTTTTTTTGGGACTACGACTAGGAGGAGGTGTTTTTGGCCTGCCTTTTTCTGGTATACTGCTTAAATACAGGGGACTCTAAGGCCTCCTTTTCTACCAGCTCCTTCTGAGGAAGATGTGCAGTCATCTCCTCCAATGTTGTTTGGGTAGGTATCCCACAGAGGCCTTCTGGTTGGACTACTTCACGTTCTACCTTTGTGGGGCCACTTGACTACCTCTTTTTGCTCTGCTGCTGTTTCTCGACCTCCTGCTTTAGACCTTACTGTGATCACTAGATGAGTTCTGGTCCTCTTTGGGGATCTCCACTGTCTCACAGAACCTTGCCTTGGCCTTCTCAGTCCCCTCTTCTTCCGATCCCAAGCTTGAGATTTCCTCAAAGTCTGCCTGCCCTCCTGAGGTCTGGTCATGGACGTAGTCGCAAGGTAGCCCTGGGTTTTATCCTGACGTAACAACAGCTTCCTTCTTTCGCTTGTTGGATGTAGCATGGTAGAATTCTGTCTCTGTGGAGGGGGAAGTATGATCCTGTCTAGGCCCCCACATCCTGCAAAAATACTGGACTGTGCCGTTTGCAGAGGGACAAAGTTCTTCACAGCTCATGGGTAGGAACTACCAAGTTGGTCTCGATTGATCCCCTCCTCTTTCTGTTGGTATTCACCTCAGGGGCCGGATTCCCCTACTCGGAGTGAACGGTTGGGACCTCGGAGTTCAATTTTCTGTGTTGAATGCTCTTCAAATGAGTTTCCGTTTGAGGCCCTCTTTTTGGCCCCCTGATGATTTCACAGCAGCAGCATGTAGCTACTCCAGGAGCCCTTGGACTTAGCTTGGCTTTGAGTCTCATTGTGCACCCCAGATCTTCAACCTTCTATACCCAGGATTCTTTCACATAATAGTTGGTCTGTGATTTGGCAGTGTACCCGTACCACTGTTGTACCTGCTGCACCACATGCACCACCACCCCCACCACCACTGTTTAAAAAAAATGTTTAAGTAAATAACAGTGTAATGTGTAACAACACTTATTGCCCTCAAACGGGTAGATGTTCAGTGTTAAGAAAGACAAATAGATCACTAATTAAACAGGTACATATTTATTTTATTTTGCTGGAAATTTGAAAGGCGCCTATACGGTATTACCCAAATTGGTTGTTTCCAATTGACCGTATCGGAAATCTGGCTGAATTCGGCCAGTACCATTTGATCATTTGGAAATTATCAATTTGGGTAATCACTACCAAACATGGGGAGCGGGGGTGTCTCCCGCTTCTGGAGATCTGGAGATGGGGGACGGTAAAAAAAAAAAAAAGCGGACCCTGCGGCGTCGGATCCGACCTGCATAAGAGGGACAGATCCGACGCTGCAAGGTCAGTGAGAAAGCTGCCATGAATAAGGTAAGTAGGGGGTTTGTGGGGGGAGTGTTTTGGGGATGGGTGGGGGGGGTTTTAGTTTTTGCGAATGTGGCCGCAGCAAAATTGGCTTTGCAGCCAAATTGGCCACGACCAATTGTGCCTTGGCCAAAACGTATACAAACGCCTATACAACAAATGGTGTTTCAAGGCTCCACAAGACAAAAAATGGGAGGAGGGAGGGCAAGGGAGAAAGATACAATAACTGTCCTACTAGGCCTTTTGACATTCGGATCGTGCAAGTGCAGAGTGGGGAAGGGGGGGTATGTGCCGGTCTGCGCAAAAACAAAGTGCTAAGGTGGGAAAAGAAAAGGGTGAAGAGACGAGGTGCAAGTGCTAAGAGGAGGCCAGAGGGCAAGTGCCAGGGAATACAGGTAAGTGCAGGGAACAGGTGGGTGGACTGGAAGGGGGGCTGGAGCCCTGTAGTACTCAGAGGGAGCCAGTCACTGAGGCAGAAGAAGGTATTAGCAGGGGAGGAGGAGAGTGCAGGAGGAGAAAAGGTGGGGTCTTGAGGAGCTTTTGGAACTTAAGGAGATCCGGCTCAAGCCTCAGAGGGGCAGGGAGACCATTCCAGAGGGAGGCTCTGTTGAAGGAGAGAGCTCTACCCCCCACTCGTTGCTTAGGGAAGTGTCCGATTTGCAGAGAGTTGGGTGGAGCAGGGTCCAGGCCCCAGAAAGCCTTGTGGATGATGCAGAGGGTCTTGAATTTGATTCTAGCAGCAACAGGGAGCCAGTGGAGAGAAATTAGGGCTGGAAAGATGTGGTCCCTGGGCTTGAGGCCAAGAATAAGTCTCGTAATCCTACTCTGCATTAGTTGAAGGGGGACAAAGGAAGATTGAGGAAGAGGCTCTGCAGACATTGAGTTGAGAAGGTGAAGAAACAGAGAATATCTCTGAGGTGGTGCAGCTGATAGTGGGCCTTCTTGGCAAGCTCCACTATGTGAGGAGAGAAGGAGAGAGAGAGGAATCAAAGATGACACCAAGGTTTTTTGCCTCACAAGAGGGTGAGGGGAAGTGACCCATAGAGTGCGGCCAGAGGGAGGGTGGGAAGGAAGAGGAGCTGGGTCCTCTGGGGTCCCAATGAAAAGGATCTCAGTCTTACTGGCATTAAGACAGGGATCATTGGCAGCGCACCATGACTGAATAGCAGTCAAACAGTCAGGGATGAGAGAGGAGAAGAGGAGGGAAGCTTGAAGGAGAGCTGCATGTCCTCTGCATAATACTGGAAGTGAGGAGAGAAGAGATCAAGTTGGCCAAAGGGGAAAGGTAGATGTTGAAAAGCCACGATGAGAGGATAGAGCCTTGAGGGACACCGTAGGTGGAGAGTGTGATAGGGGAGAGAAAAGGGTCCAGTTGAACCTGGGAAGGTCAGTTGGAGAAGAAGCCAACCAGTCCAGTGCCAGGCCAGTGATGCCAAGGGTGTCATGGAGCCGATTTGTAAGGGTGTCATGATTAGCCATGTCGAAGGCAGGGGAAAGATCCAGGAGAATAAGAATGGATGGAGAGTTAGAGTCAAGATTAGAGAGCAAGTCATCATGGGTGTTCAGTAGAGCAGTTTCCATGCCTCTGACTGCTCTAAAGCCCGACTGGTGTTCGTGGAGACAGCCGACAGACTCAGTGTGTTGGGTCAGTTGGGAAATGGCCAGCTTCTCCAGGAGTTTGCGCATGAAGGGGGTAATTTAGATAGGCCGATAGCAGTGCAGGAGGGGTCATCAGAGGGATCTTTACGGAGGGGATGCACAAGGGAGTGCTTCAGCAGTAGAGGGAAGGAGCCGGTGGCAAAGCAGTGGTTACACAAATCAGCCAGGGAAGGGGCAAGGGAGGCAAAGTTGTCCTTGATAGTTTTGGAGGAGCAGGGGGGCACCTGTTTGGAGGTGACGTTCATAGAGAGGACTAGTCTAGAGACCTTGTCCAGTGCAATGGACAAGGAGGAGAGAAGTAGGGAAGGGGAGGCATGAGAGCTAGGAAGGGAGGAGGGAGGGGGGTAGAGGAGAGGACAGAATGTCGAGTTTTGGAAAGGAAATGGGAGGCCAGAGAGGTACAGCGGGTCAGGGAAGGCACAGGAGGTGTGGAGACTGCATAAGCATTGGCAAGTTCCTTGCATATTTTAAACAGTATGCCAGAGTTGTTAGAGGCCCGGAGATGCGGGCTAGATGTGGGCCCTCTTCTTTTAGCGGATGGAGTCTGTATTGACTTTGCATCAGGCGACAGGGTAGTTTGTCAGTGGATGTGTCTGATGCCTGCCCCTTCCACTCAGCCACTCTGCACTTGCGTTTCAGAGAGGCTGGGTCGGAGTCATACGAGGTGCTGTGCTTGGAGGCAGGCTTCATTCAGATCCTCCTAACAGGGGGCAAGGAATACAGGGTGTTGGTGATAGAAAGGTGAAGTAGCAAGGGCAGAGTCAGAGTGGGAATCCATGGGAGGGCAGGGAGGGGGAATGAAAGTGGCAGCAATAGAGACTCGCTTCATCCATCGAATGACGGAGAAGGAGACAGGCAAAGGCTTAGGAGGGGTACCTAAGAGATCCAGATGAAAATATAGGAGGGAATGGTCATACCAGAAGAGAAGTGTAGTGAGATGGTTGGAGATAGGAATGTCTGAGGAGATGAGAGCATCCAAGGTATGTCCGGCAGAGTGTGTCAGACCAGAGGGATGAATGGTGAGGGAAAGAACGTTGCAGAGTCTACAGAAGAGTCCATTGGCCGCCTCAGGAGAGTCAAGGTGGATACTGAAGTCACCAAGGAGGAGAGGTTTGGAGGTAAAGGCAAGAAGGGAAGAGGCGAGGTCAGACAACTCCAAGAGGACAAGGGCGCCCGGACCAGGGGTCCTGTAATTGGTGGCAAGAGTCAGCAAAAGGGTTGGAGAGACGCTGAGCCTGCAGACGAGGCATTCAAAGGAGGAGTTGGACTGATGGGTAATGATAGCAGCAGGGATCCAATCAAGGAAGATCAAGACCACTCCACCTCCAGACCGGTTAGGCCTGGGCTTGGAAAAGATCTTGTAAGCCTCAGAGAGCAGTGTATCAAAAGCAGTCTCAGAGCTGGCTGTGGACTATGTCACAGTGAGGGCGAGAACGTCAAGGTCAAAGTCTTCATGAAGGAAACCAATATCAGAAGCGTGTTTGACTGCAGAGCGAGAGTTGAGGGTAGCTAGGTGGACCTGGTTACCACCTTTGAAGGTCTTCCGAGGAGGGGTATTGGGACATGGTATGCCCATCGTAGGTGGAGAAAGGGCAAGGGGGGGGTGGCTGCCGGAGTGGCGGTAGAAGGGAGGAAGTTGATGAGAGACAGAAGACACCTATCAAGATGGAGAAGGTTGGGCCAAGAGCCCTGGACCATGACAGTGCCATTGTGATAGACATTAATGATACACCTAGAGGATGAGAAGACTGCCAAGAGTACTTCCCACCTTGTGCCTCCATTAATGGGAGATGAGGAGAAAGGAGAGAGGAGTGGAGTCCATAGGTCCAAGGAGGGAGCGACAAATAGGATGTCAGTGACAGTCTGGAAGAAACATTAGCGGAGGTGTCTGCAATGGGCAGAACTGGATTAGAGACCAGGAGATCCTTTTTGATTTTTGTCCTTCCAGGCTTCGAGAGGGAGGTAGGATAGGTGGTAAAGTAGCAGTTGGAGTAAAAAGGTGAGATGGAGAGTACCATTTGTTGGATGGAATGCAGCAGGCTGGAAAGCGACGGTACACAATTGGGTGACACTCTCGTTTCCTGTGGGCTTTCAACTCCCGGGCACAGGCATCCATAAATTGCATCAACTAGCAATCAGTAACCCCCTACTATTTAGGGCTAACTGGTACTTAGGGCCTAAAGGCAACAGCCTTATCTATCCGATTCCTTCTGGGGACTTTTCAGAGATGCCCAATCCTCACACTCCCCAGACTTGTCAATATGGGTTGAAGGGAAAAGTGCTAATCTCAGATGCTCTGGTTCACTCTCACCCTCAGCTGCTCCCTTTCACTCCTCTCCTGATCGCACTACCTCCTTCCTTTCTCCCACCATCTCTACCTTCTTATTCCTGCCAGTCTTCAAACACCCTCTTTGTCCCTCTCCTTCAGTCACCTTTCTCCTCCACCTCTCCTTACGTGTCACTACACCACTCTTTGCCTCTCACCACACACGGATCCTTACCTCTAATTACACATCTTATGACCTCTCACTACACCCCTCTTCTCTGCCCAAACCTCACCACACTCTCTCTCCGACTAGCCATTACCACTAACTACACCCTCGTTTTGGGCTTCAATCCACCCACACCTCCACTCCCACCTTGCACTCTATCCACACCCTACCCCATAAACTCTCTCTTCCTCACTTTCACTTGTTCTCCAAGTCTCCTTACACTTCTGCCTCTATCTCTAGCTTTCTTTCTCACTCAGCTTTTACACAATCCCCTTACACGGCACTACACATAGACAACTGGTACCACTCACTCCCACAAATAGCTCACCTGTACTGTGCTCCAATTCTACCACCAACTCTCCAGCATTCGATCCTCCATTCGTCCTCTGCCTCGTCTCTGAGTCCATCTTAACACCTCCTGATCTCACCCCTGCAACTGACACTCTGCCTTTCCTTCTTTCTGTCTCCTTTTATACTCTGGGACTTTTGGTAACCCCCCCCCCTCCAAGGCCGTCTCCATTTTCTAGCATGAGTTTGTTTGCAGTCTTTGATGGTGTGATAGCAGCCAGAGGCTCAGGCTGCTTGTTCTCTCTGTGGCTTTACCCAGGTGCTTGTGAGGTTTTTTACCAATTCAGTGCGGAGGTTTTCTGAATCTCTCATGATCCCATGCAATCTCTACTCACTCCCAGTTTATTTCCTGTTGCCCACTGTTCACCTGGAATCCGTCTGGGGTTGGCAAGTCAGATTGGGGGTCTCATTTCTGTTTGGCAGGCACATTCCAACTTCTTTCCCTAGCTGTTCTTGATTCTGTTCTCCTGGCTCCAAATCCAGGTTTTCTTTGTTGCTCCCAAGTGCCGTTTGGGAGTTGTTGTTGTGAAACAAATAAAATAGAACACGGGCAGAAAGAGTACTGGAAGGCATTAAATGATAAAGAGCAGTACTACTGATGATATTAACGGCACAGAGGGTTTGGGGGTCAGTTTTCAGGGACTGCCCTCCCACCCCCACAACTCTCTGTCCCTACATCTCTGACAGGGTTGACTGTTAAGCCTCTCCTGGTGAGCCTCCTGTCCCAAGTTGGGAGGGGTACCTGCCCTCCTAACTTGACAGGGTCATGACCCTATCACATTTCACATATATCGGAATGATGGCAGGTGCACAAGGCATCAACCAAGGTCTGTGTGACCCCTCATGTCCCCATTTGGGGGTAACGTTCCTGCCGTAGAGCACAGTCGTGGCGTTTGGTAAGTGCAATGCAAAGCTGGCCAGTGACCTATTGACCTCTGTGGTTGCTATGCTGCAGCAATGTTAAGCGGTCTGTCAGACTGCCTCATCATGGTGGTTGCCATTTTAGCACCCTCAGAAACGTGCACTCTCCTGTACATCAGGCCATACTACAATTGAACCTATAATTCCTGGGATCTTGGCCTCATATTATTTGAGTTATTTGCTACTTAGTATTCACTGCAGACACGCTAACAAACACGTGACTTTGGACAAATAAGGCCTGTATGAACAACATCCAAATATCAATGAAGTAAAGAATGATATAATGAACACTAAAGTCCATTTTGAGACTTGAGTGATATAAAATGCAACTGGATCTCAAAGCCTTGCTGTGGAACCGTATCTCCAAGAGATAGACGTGATTCAGAATAAAGGATATGAAAATGTTGAACACTGAAACCTGCATCAAATAAATAAACGTAATTAAGTAATATTATATGCGGTCAATACTATTGAAAACTTTCTTCACTTTTAAGAAATGTTTACTTTGGGATCGTAACAAGCTTTTGATATGTACTGTTTGAGCAAATCGATATTTGAAACATTTATGTACACTAATGTGACTTGACTTGAAAAAGCCCAGAGGGGCGAATCACATGATGGCGTTTTCTTTCTATCAACAGTAATATTGTGTTTCGTCTTGATTTGAGGCATTTTCATTGTTCCAACACTAATACCATCTTACTCTTTTGTTAGAAATATATTTTGAGGGAAATGGCATTTTCCCATTTTGAGATAACAGCAACACGTTTAATTGTGAATCATGTTCAGAAGAGATAAAAACATGCTATTAAAATGACAACGACAGAATGTTATTTTCTTAAATTCTATTCATGATTTCTTGTGTGTAACCAGGTATCCATAGTATAATGTATTACAGTTGAATTCATGTTTTTCTCGCTTAGCCTTTCCAGTGATAGAGCAGAAACTTGTATTTCCTGCAAATCCGTTATCTTTGTGTCTAGCCCTGCGGAAATTTCCGAGGATTGCAATCCCCTCATTCTCTACGTGATGTGCATATG
Source organism: Ambystoma mexicanum (assembly GCF_040938575.1). Taxonomy (NCBI): domain Eukaryota; kingdom Metazoa; phylum Chordata; class Amphibia; order Caudata; family Ambystomatidae; genus Ambystoma; species Ambystoma mexicanum. The sequence goes on from NC_090935.1 coordinate 1,454,600,682, forward strand.
TACAGCAGCTGCGGGTGCAGTGTTGCTACCATGAGCACCCAAGTCCCCATCCACTGTTTCCTGACTTGGTTTACATTAAGCAGGCTGAGGTGTAGGTGTGATATTGTTTACCACCAACAAAAAAAAGTCTCCTCTTTGACAACAGGTAATGCAACCTTGTCTGCCATGCTATCTGCGAACATCAATGTGATTCATGTAACATAGCAAGCATATATTAAAACGCATATGGGCTCATTTTATAAGTCCCCATAATTTAGCAGCGAGGAGCCGCTACAAAAACACTTCAACACAAACGGCTCCAAACCACTGGCAAATTCTGGTCATTTGCACAGTGGAGTGCAAAGTTGGAGGGCAAAAGGTGGCATACAAGCATGTATGTTGCCTTTTGTCCTGCACTTTTGCAGTCCGCGGTACAAGTGAAGTAAACGCCCCCTGCCATGTACGTATGGCACGCAGTGTTTACAATGGATCCCTATGGAGTCCACCTGCTTTATGCCAGTTCATAAAGCCGGTGGGCCCCATAGGGATCCTCAGCATTTGCGCCAGCATGAAACCAATGCTGGAGCATTTGTTTGGTGGAGATGAAGGGAGGTGGCGGAAACGCAAGTTGCATTCCACCGTTCCTCTCTGCCATGCAAATGATCGAAAAAGGGCTGTGGCATCAGGGATTGTAGCTCTTCCATTGAAGTTACGGCTCATATGAAAATGAACCCCATGGCATAGCAGGATTAACCTTGATTTGGAAAACACTTGCCTCAGATGCACATCTGTGTGTATTAAGACACATGACTGCATACTGTGCTCCCAGATAATGTATTGCACTCTCCTGTAGTTGTTCATGGTCATGGGGCAAGGATTCAAGTTTCTAGTCTCACATGCAATGGGTCTGCAACAAGCAAATCACACATATCAATTATTCGGTTTATTGAAGTAGCCCACAGCCCAGTGGCACTGGGTACTTATTTGCTGGCTGACATGTCTGCAATCACCCGCTAACTCCCACTTGTCTCCACTGCCAGATGTTTCAATGACACTCGATGACTGCCCCTGGAACTACTGTGCACTCCACCATGGTCTCTGTTGCATCGAGAGGAGTCTGTTGGAAAGGGTACTCCTTCATTTCAGGCATGGGTTGGAATATTGACCAATCAGCCAATGGAGGAAGGAGCCGTCAGGCATTTCTGGGCTGGTCTCATTAACCAGCATGGACAGTTTTTGCCTCTCAATAATTGCCAACCTTTGCATCCCCAAATCACTCTTGTTCCTCATCACAGTAACTCTCATTAATTGATCAACCTCCTTGACCCCTCTCAGAACCAATTCCCTCCCCAGTATCTCTATATTTGAGGATGCCTATTACCTAACATAGCACCACTGCTTTTTAGGCCTAGCTCAACCTCTGAATCCTTCACCAACTGTATCGGAGTCTGCACACATCTCTACTTTTACTGAGCCCTCGCCACTCCATCTCAAAGGCTCCAATACATCCCATGACCTTTCCTAAATTTAGAGCCTCATCACCAAATGCATCTAATCACCTAGAGCTCCTTTCGATGAAGTCCCCTTCATAACTCTCACCACCTCTGAGTTCCTACACTCTAGAGCCATCCTCCCAGCTGAACCTGTCCGCCCAGAGCACATACTACCTGGGTCTTGGGGGAACCTGAGGGCGTCCTCATTTCTTTTCCCCCGCCACCCTCTGCTCAGGTGGCCAGGGAAAGGCAATTGCTTTTGGATCCTGACCCTGGGGGTGGATATGCGAGGGAGGATCACCTGGGTGGAGGGAACTTGTGAAGCAGAGACAGTACGTCCTCGGGTGAGACATGGTATTCCCCATTTCCTTTTCACAATAAACCTTCTGTCCCAACAGCCTTTGTATGTTACTGTCAACCTTTCCCCTGGTCGTCCTTTCAAATCGGTCCTCAGAAATACCATCATTATACTGGGACGAGGAAGAGATCAACTAGGAGGACAAATCCTCAATTGGGCAGGATAAACACACATCAGCTCCCTCTTGTTAATACAGATAAATATCAGCCCAATACCAAAATGAGAATGAAACCACCGGGAGTTATGTACACTTCCATTCATTCACACCACTTTGGAACTTAAATGAGAAGAGGGCTTTGGGGGAGTTCAATGGTAATAGCCAGGCATGTCCAGCTAATAGGTATCACCATGGTCGGACAATTACAGTGAAGGACTCGCACCTGCAGCCATTTCACAGGTCCCAGGTGTATAAGAATGGTGACCACCCAGCAAAGAGGGAGAGACGGCCGTGAGAGAAGGACGAGCCTTGTAGAAGCGGAATGGGATGGAAAGGAACCGGCTGGATGGAATCCGTACTGAGCAGGAGTGTGAAAGAGACACTGGGGCCAAGGCTGGTCGTGAGAGGGTCGAGACGCCTGATGTCCTCCCTGCCCGATGTCCACAGCAGGAGCTGAGGGACACCAAAATCTCCTGATTGCTGCAGGTCCCAGAGAGCGAGAGGTGCTCTCATTAGCTCCCGCTGGGGAAGAACAGAGCTACGTGCTGCAGAGGACGGTGAGTGCGGCACAAACAGAAGCCGAAAGCAGAACCGAGAAGCCTGAAGGAATGGCCGCTTATCGGTGAGTGCAAAGAAGGGAATATTCATACTGCGCTGCGCTACGAGGCTGGAAACAAGCATGCCTGAATGCATAACTAACTGAAAACCATTACATGGCCATGAGAGGCCAAACCAAGTGTTTTGCAATACCGAACAAGCTGCAAGGTACTTTTGAAAGTTGCAACAAGCAGTATTGAATATCAAACTAACTGAAAGATATGAGCATATGAGAATACAACATAAGACCAAAGCAAGTGATGAGCACTTATGAATGAAGTGAAAGCAAGGTGGTGCAAATGGGTGAACACCACAGAGTGAATTGTGTGAGACACAAATTGTGGCAAAGCCAAAAGACTGCGAAGGAGAATGTGAAATAAGTGTTGGCCAAAGATACAGGGTTGTGGGAGACACAAGTTGTGGTAAGGTAAGAAGAATGTGAAATGAGTATTGGTCCAAGATACAGGAGCCCAAAGAACTACAGGTTAAGAGAGGAAACCTATGTTGGCAAAAACCTGAAGAATACAAAAGCATAAAGTGCATAGGGTTATTGCTTGCGTGAGCTGTGAAGGGTGGACCGTGCGATTCGACAACTGCGCCTAGACCAAGTGACCCCTACTTGGAAAGAGCCAAGAAAAGCAAATGTAAAGAAGCTTGTATTTTGAAACAGTTACAGAAGTGAATGGTAAATGCAGAAACAAAGTAACCTGTGTGAACTATTGAAAAACCTAGATGATCAAAGACTGGAACTGATTGTGTTTTTTTAACTTGAAAGAGAAGAGCTGAATTCTTGGGGAAGGGAACCCCGAGACCTTTTTCTGAAAGCTAGAACATTTGAAATGGTATTTGTTCCTTTTCTTTTTGAAAGCTGGAAATGTGAACTCTTGGGGAAGGAAACCCACAGACCTCAAACAGATAAAAGCCTGGATGACCAAGAAGGTTTGGAATTGGTATTGTTTTGTAATTGGCACTAGAAGATCTGAATTGGTATTGTCCTGTTTGCAAGCGGAAACATTTGTACTCTTGGGGAAGGGAACCCTGAGACTTTGTGAACTGAGCTGAATTAATAGAAAATAAAACCTCAAGACTTTGTGAACTGTATTGAACTCTTCAGGAAGGGAACCCCCACGGCATTTTGGGACTGTTTTGAACATTGGGAAGGGGAAGCGGAGTTTAAGCCAAGAGCTGGAAGAAGCTCAGAACTTTAAGTTTTAACACTATTTCTTTTTGCTGCTAACATTCCTACACATTGTATATAGTTAGTTAGTCTGGGTGCCACTGCTCCAATGACTATTCTTGGAGATCTGTGAATCAGGAATAATTCCTCGTTCCTGGAAAGGGTCAATCTTGATACCGGTCCACAAGAAAGGTGCATTGGACCAATCATCAAATGATAGACTTTTGGCAGTGTTGGAATGTAGTTCTAAAATATTTGCAACCATATAATTGGACCGCTTATCTTTTTGGGGGGTGGGAGGAGGCCAAGAAGAGCTTGCCGAATTTTCAGCAAACAGGTTTCAGAAAGGGCTGCGGGACCACCCATTCAATCTGGGTGGTCCTGCAGCCCTCGTAACCTTAATATTGGATTTACAGTGAAATGATGAAATTATATTTTATTTATATCGCGCTCGTACACAAGTGTTTCACAGCGCAACTAGGCAAAGGGAGGGGAACTGGGGAGAACAAAAACAACAATCTTACTAGGCCCAGTGACATTGAGAACGCGCAAGTGCATGGAAGGGAAAGGGGAAAGTGCGGAACAGAGGAGAGAACAGAATAAATAAATAAAAAATTGTTTTTAAAGGTGGTAGTGCAGCCAGCAAGTGGCAAGTGCTAGGTTAGACAGATAGGGTGTATCTGATAAGTGCAGAAGAGAGATGGGTGGGGGACTGTATGGATACAGATACAGACCCCAGTGCAGAGGGTGGCCAGGAGGCAGTGCAGGAGGGTCGTAGGGTGAGCAGGTACCTGTGCCCGAAGGACAGAGGGTGGCCAAGTGACCGGTGTCGAGAGAGAAAACACATCAGCAGGGGAGAAGAGTGGAAAAGGCAGAAGCGAAGAGGAAGGTCTTGAGGTGCTTCCGGAACCAGAGGTGGTTCTCCTCAAGTTTCAAGGTGGCAGGGAGGCTGTTCCAAAGGGAGGCACCAGCCGAAGAAAGAGATCTACCCCGAGCGTGTTTCTTTGAAAAACGACTGACCCTGGGGGAGTTAGAGGTAGAGGAGTGAAGGGCTCGAGAGGGGAGGTATTTACGGAGGGAGAGTTGAAGGTAATTTGGACCTTGGCCCCAGAACGCCTTGTGGACAATGCAGAGGGTTTTTAATTTAATCCAGTGCTACCCTGTCTTTGTGTTATATCTGTGCTTTGTAGATTACTCTTCCACTTTCGGCAGTTTGTTAAGAACTGAACTCTGGGGAAAGTTGGCACGATGGGGCATAGACCTGTTCATATATTTTATTAAATCTTTATACAATGACACACATGTTAGGGTTAGGATGTCCCAGGAGCGGGCCCTGTCCAGACCCTTCCCTACTAATAGAGTTAAAACAGGGATGTCCGTTGGCAGCCCTGCTTTTTAATCCTTATATAGCTGAGCTAGTCATTGCACTGAAGGCCGTAAATAACCATCCGCCACGCTATGGCAGTGACAGTTGCATGACGTATGTGGACCATACCATTATTTTAGACCGTACAGCGGTCGGCCTCCAACGCTCTTTAGACACGCTCTATATTTTTGCTTGTGAGCACAGACTCTGTGCCAATGCCATAAAATCTAAAACTATGAGGCTTGGTAAAAGGGCCCATGGCGCACCTTTATTTGTTTGACATCTAGGAGGCATTAATTTAGAACACATGGGCAAATACAAATACCGTAGCATTTGGATCAGAGCAACTATTTTGCCTACATATTTGGCTGAGGGGATAACGCTCAAGGCTTGGCAGAAGTGGCTGTCAATAAAAAGGATTATCGACGCACATGGGGGTCGTTCAATTGAGGCAAAAAGTATCACCTATAGGACCTCAATTGTGCCAAGCATTGCCTTGGACGTTTTTCCGCTAGGCTGTATAGTGGCTCCCAAGGCTGGAAGCAAACATTTTGCGATCATTACTAGGCCTTCCTGGGAGCTTTCCCGTTGAAGCCATAAGACTCGAACTAGGTTTACCCTCTCTCCTTTCCCTTTGGAAAATTTCAGCTTGTAAGTCCTGGGTGAAAATGCATTCTGCCTGCCTAGGAGCAGACACTTTATTAAGTCGGCCCGTTATACATTCTAGTAGATTTACTAAGAGTGTATGGTTGAGGGATCTGGAAGCTATTGTAATGCAACATTTTTTTAAAAAGGAGTATACACTATGCCTGAATCGTGGCTGGACTTCAACTTATTAAAAATACAGAAGATGATTGCCCTATGAACATGCATGCTAGCCAAATTACACAATAGGTCGAAAGTGTTTGTGACACGGTAGTAAGACAATCCCAAATCACAACAATCCCTCCCCTTTCACACCAATGTATGGCAATGTGCAGTGTAAGCCAGGCTTGGAAAAGGGCTCCTTTACCAAATTAAAAGAATCAAATTGCACTAAAATTCGGGATATGTTTCAGGGAACGGACCTCAAATCATTGTGTAAAAGGGAGTTGACAATGTAAAAGGCAGTTAGGTTTATCGGAAACAGATGGATTCCAATACTTTCAGGTTTGTCATTAGCTAATGGCTCCCCCGAACAAAGCTGCAGCCTCCAGATCGCTAACAGCATTTGAGAAATTCTTGATTTCACCCTTATTTCCAATCTCTATCGCTTTCTACAGGAGGGGCATCTAGAGGGCAATCTGAGATATGTCCAGAAGTGGCAGCAGATACCGGGGGTATCTGTATCCATGGAGAAATGGGAGACATTATGGAGGAATATTCCTAAATGAAAGCGCTCCCTACAGATCAGAGAATCATGGTATTAAGCTACAGTGGCACCACACTCCAAATAGGCTATATAAAATGAAACTATCACAAACAAATGTTGGAGGTAATGCAATGGCAAAAGTGACTGGTTACTTTGTGCATTGGCAAGTCTTTGTGCATTCAGCGTATGTCGCATTGCCTGCGTTGAAGGAGTCTCTCTAAAGTGGACATTGCTGAAGGAGGAGCTACACTTAACCACATAAAAAACCACTTGCAGCGCGGAGCGCGCGCAGAGTGGAAGTGGAGCAGAAGTGGTCTGGCGTGGTCTGCTGATAGGAGTCTCTCTACAGTGGACATTGCTGAAGGAGGAGCTACACTTAACCACATAAAAAACCACTTGCAGCGCGGAGCGCGTGCGGAGTGGAAGTGGAGCAGAAGTGGTCTGGCGTGGTCCGGCGGTGGACCAAGGACTGAGGAGTGAGGCGATACTCCAGGACACAGGAGAAGTAACTCACAAACACTTGCAACAACACACAGTAAGACTCAGAACCTGTGTATGATACTAACCGCAGCAGTATAATCAACCAACAAACGAACACATTACCGTGTCCCGCACGCCCATAATATTCATCCCCTAGCTATCCCCTATCCACTCTCATCCACCCCCTGGCCTGCCGTCACATGCACGAAGAAGACGGCCGCTGCTTGCGCAGCTCGAAGAAGGGAGACGGGGCCACCTTGCAGGGCACAACAGGAAAAACAAAAGCACATGGACAACATATTCAAATCCCTATAATGTTCAAGGCGCGACCTAATAACAGTCAGTCACGCTGGTTCAAATGACACCTCACGCGTCCCAATCAATGTCCTTGACTCACCGGGCATTGTGGAGGCGGCGGCCAAGCAGGCCTACATACCAACAGTGAGGGCTTGCAGCAAAGGCACACAGTTGCAGAGCGTTTCCCCGCCCAGCGCCGCTGAGCTGGTCTTGTTGCAGTCCCCCGGAAGGGAGACGGGGCGAGGCAGCACCGACGTGCATGAGGGAGACGTGGCAGTGTGTGCCGAGAACGGCGTGGATCCACAAAAAATAAAACAGAACAAGACTACAGCTGTAGCCCACCGAACGGGAGTAGGATTGACGCAAAGTCCGGAAGAGGCGGCCGAAGATCGCGATTACGAGCAGGAGCCTCTAGCAGTCACTATGAGGTCCGGGGCATGCGTAGACAGGGCACACCAGGTCGATGCAGAGTCAACAAGCTCAGCGATGTTGCCAGCCGCCCTGATTACCAAGGCACAGGTGCACATAAACAGCGAAAAGGTGGAGGCACAAATTTGATTAAACCCACCTGAAACAGATAATACACAAACTGAGGAACAGCGTACGGATAGGATTTTATCAACAACACAAAACCTCAAGAAGAGAGCCAGGGAGATCAAGGAAAAAATAACGTGGAAATCGATCTCCCAAAACAAAACAAGATCAAACATGAAAAAAAGGGACATATACAAATCAAAACCAATGGCCAAAACAAGAATGTGCAACAAAACAATAAAGGTGGCCCAAACACAAACATAGGCAACACAGCAGCAAGAAAAATGAGCTCAATAAGAATGCTGACTGAATTTTTTGAAACACAGCTGCTGACAAAATCGACAAGATTCAGTGAAATTTCGGATGCAGAAATACTCGCGGCAGTAAACGAGTCCATGTCACATGCAAAACAGCGCAAATTGAACCATATAACAGACATAGGGAAGGATATCGAAACAGACATGGAACTACACATTTCAGAAAGAGTGGCGGACTCAGTGTCAATTGAACCTAATTCACCAATGGAAATTTTGGACAGTAGCAATCAGTCAACCACAAGTGACAATTTGATAATGAAGAAAAAAAAAAATGTCACGAGCAGCGACGTAGTAGATAATTTTATGTCACAATGGGAAATGAGCTCATGTGTACCAAATAATGCAATAACAGAGAAGCTGGGTCAGGGCGAAACACAGGAACAACCAAAGGCAGTAGAGGTGGCGCACAAGACGCCACTCGATCAAAGGAAAGCAGTAGCTAGGTCCTTAATACAAACACAAGATCTTGCATCTCGGCCCCCAACAACTGAGGGTACCAAGATGGGGGTGGAAAACAGCTCTGTGCAAACTGAATCACTAGTAAGCCCCCATGTGGCTAACACAAGTATCTCGAGCGACCTGCAACCCATGGCAGAACAGGAAGACAAATCGAAGCAAAAAAAAAAAAATAAGACATACCGATTTGCCTCAGAGGACAACGTATCGCCATCAAAAACACAAAATTGTACCGGTTGTCCCCAAACGCCGAGAAGAAAGCACAGCGATTTTACCCATGTACATGGCAGAAGCATGGTCAAGCAAACACCCAAGACACCCCAAGATCCTATGTCTAAGAAACCTGACCTGCTAAACATCATGTCAGCCATTACAATTGCACTAAACACCTTCTGTAAACTGTATGATGCATTAAATGATAGTCAAGGATCAGCAAGTTATCCTAGCCACGGTTCTGACCAGAGTTTTGTATCTAGAAGGGTACATAACAGCAAACAAAAATAATCAGAGCAATGAAGAACTTATCGGTCAATTAACCAGCAATTTGACGAATAAAAATATAGCTTCAGGCTCTGGGCCAGTGCAGCACGAACTGAAAGACATACAACACAACACGAAAGAAATCGGAACACAGACCAAAACAGTTATCGATTTGACGATGGAACAGAAGGCAACCAAAATGCGTGGAAGTACAGACTCAAACAACAGATAAAATGGAGAAAGGTAACAACAACAAGCAGCCAAAGGGTATCTCAAAAGACACTGCAAAGGTGGTTTTGGTATTAAATAAGGCACCCCTGAACAATGAGCGTAATGACAAAGCTACTGAAGCAATTTACAAAATCTTTGACCCAATGAATACTAAAGATAAAGTGGATACTGGCAGTGTAAGAACCGCCTCGGTTAACAACACAGACTTCATAAAAAACATGCATGATAACCTGCCAGTCGAAACAGCTGTGATGTTGAGGGCACCCAATGTGCTGCTAAAAGACAAGAAACTGCAAAGCAGGTTTCAAAATTGGGAGCCGGACAGTAAAAAACAGTGAAAAGCAAAAGAAAGACACAGAAGGTTCAGTGGTGACAGTAAACCAAGTAGAGACGTCATATTCTGAAGACACACTAACAAATCTAAGCGTGTACCCAGACGATGACGCAAATCCACCGATGATGCCAGCACAAACCGAGCAATTAACAGAGAAGAGTCATATCAGTCCATGAAGCATCACCATGTACGGAAAGAGACAACAACAAAGTCTGTAAAGAGCGGGACTTTGAAACACTTGAGGAGAAACAAAACCGCTTAATCTATCAACTACAATCTGGCGAAGCGAAAAAGTCGCATGCACAAAAGTACAGCTCAGCGAGAAATGCAAATACAAAATTAGAAGCTCAGATTCAACCCAAAAAATCCAATGATGAAGAAAATAAACACGATGATCAGACTCGAAGAAGAAGTGCAAGTACAGAAAGGAAGTGGGAAAGCCACTGTCGAACACAAGACAGATCCCAACGCCATCATCATGAAACCAAAAAACAACAGTTTGAGGACAAAAGCGCAAAGAAAGCCCCAGTGAACTTAAAAAAAACATCACGGTATAGAACACAATAACCAACAAGACATGAAAACTTCAACAGAACAACGAGCAAGATATCGTCACGATAGTCATGAAAGAAGAACAGCTGAGGGTGGCGCTTGCGTTAAAGTGAACAGTAAGAAATAGGTTAGGTGGATATTTAAAATGACACAAAAGAGTAGCAACAAAGAAGATATAATTTTAAATAGGAGAACGGTTTTGGCTATACTCCAACAAACGAGTAAGTTGCAAAGACTACGATCAGAAGACATACAAATCGTTGAGCCCTGGCACACCCGACGGGGCAGTAGCACTGCTACACCTGGACTCCACCACGGTATACAAAATGATCCAAAAATATCAAAACGATATCTACAAACAGGGATACTACATAGAAGAAGTGATGGCAAGTAAACATCAACAAAGTACAGAAGTAGCCACAAGAAAACCCAAAACTCAACTTAGAGACAGGAAAATTAAATCAGATAACAGGACGCACCACAACAAACAGAAAGAAGAAATCCTACAAAGGGAATGCAAGGAATCACTGATCCACAAAACGGCAACGAGTCGACACAGTACAGATAAAACAACACAGGACAGGGAGTGTAGTTTGCAAAGGTAGCGGGCGCCCCTCTCTCGACAGAACAAGGCCTGATAACCTGTTCAGTGGTTACTAACCACTTGAGAGTTCGCAGCCACTGCTTTTACTCACTGTGCCTTTCACAGATGGGAAATATCCATTTGCATACCAGTCTTTGTCCCGCCCAGGGGCAGTCCAGCACCGAAATGCAATGGCAATTCCAACCTGAACGAGAGTACCACCAGCAACCCCATACACGTGTTTCACCCTTGTTGGGGATCATCAGTGAGGTGAAGCTGATGCCTCTCCAAGCACAGTGAGAGGGAGACCACGTCTGGTTGCCCCCAGGAGACCTAGGGTTACCAATCCCAGGTTCCTTGAAATTTAGTTTGCAAAGGTAGCGGGCGCCCCTCTCTCGACAGAACAAGGCCTGATAACCTGTTCAGTGGTTACTAACCACTTGAGAGTTCGCAGCCACTGCTTTTACTCACTGTGCCTTTCACAGATGGGAAATATCCATTTGCATATCAGTCTTTGTCCCGCCCAGGGGCAGTCCAGCACCGAAATGCAATGGCAATTCCAACCTGAACGAGAGTACCACCAGCAACCCCATACACGTGTTTCACCCTTGTTGGGGATCATCAGTGAGGTGAAGCTGATGCCTCTCTAAGCACAGTGAGAGGGAGACCACGTCTGGTTGCCCCCAGGAGACCTAGGGTTACCAATCCCAGGTTCCTTGAAATTTAGTTTGCAAAGGTAGTGGGCGCCCCTCTCTCGACAGGACAGGGAGTGCTCTATAAACAAAAATAGTCCAATACAAAGTAAAACAGGTGAGAGAACATCAAAAATAAAGGATCATCGACACAAACTAACGAGAAGGTGACGTTAAGAACAGTTACACAAACAGTAGATAACAACTCTACCACATTGGAAAAAGATGTACTACAAAGCACCAAAACGGGGCGATGGTCTTGGCTACCGAAAGCCCTATCCCTGCAATGCAACAAATAGCCACTCTGGCAGTCCGAGATGACGACAAGCTACCAGACAGATGAGCGGTCCAAGATAATAAACTTATGCTCATGGAACACGCGAGGGCACTCACATTTGACGACACCAGGCGAGCCCAATCTCGGAGAATTCGATATCATATGTCTTCAGGAGACATGGCTGCAACAAACGCCACTGATGGAAGGATATCAGGTCATCTTGGCACCAGCCGCAAGAGGATGCAAAGGGTGTCCAACTTCAGGCTTGATGACGGCATGTCGAAATGGCTGTGGAGCATCAATTGAAAAAATAATAACTTCAAACCAATCAATTCTGGAAGTCCTATTCACCTGGCAAGATGCTAATAACCAAAAAGTGGAAACCAAAAAAGCCATCATAGTCAACACTTATTGGAATGCAGCAACAATAAGTGCAAAAAAATGTATTGCACAGTGTGCGGATGCAATTGACGCAGCCATGACTGAACACCTAGTAACAATCATACTCTTGTGCGGAGACTTAAATGCTATTTGTAAAACAGCAAAAAAAGCAAGAGCAACGATAGCCCAGCAAGCTACGGAACAACGAGGCAAAGAATAGCTCAAGTTTACCAGCACGCGTGGGCTGCACAATCTGGATGACGCTTTTCCGGCAGCAAACAGAATACCCACGTGGGAGCGTGACTTTTCAGCTTCCACGATTGACTACATTTTTGTATCACAGCCTCTACTATATATCATCAAAGAGTTCAACATGCGACGCAGGTCAATGAGCGACCATAACTTGTTGAAAACATCTTGGTACCTAGCAACTAACAAAAGCACTCAAAACTTACAACTAGAGCCCAATGCCCAAGGTACGCAAATAAAAATAAGCTTAAAGGACATTATCAAAGTAACAGCAAAATACAAAGCAGCCCCATCTTTGGGCAAAAAGTATATCATTGATTATCAACCTTTGCTAATTCCGCATACATGCCCAAAAAAAAAGAAGTGGCCATGCAACAAAAAGGAACACAAAGCACGTACACAACAAAGTTAATTGAAAGAAGACGCAATTATAGAAAAGCGTTACGTGAAGCACAGAAAAATTTAACAACAGAAGCATCAGTAACAATCAAGAGCATCAAGACAAGGTACAACGCATGGGTAAGAGCACACAGATATAAATTATATCAGGCTGATGCAGAACAAATCACCAAAGCACTCATTACGAACAGTAGTAGAGATTTCTGGACTCTAATAAGAGCCACAGAGCAAACTTTAGACAATCACGTTCTGAACAATATCAGTCAACATACTTGGGAAAACCATTTTGAAACAGTCTTCAAAGCAGAGACAAAAGGAAACAGCAGTGAACAACAGCTAGAAGCATCAAACTGGGTCAACTTAGAAAACAAAAAAGGACATTCTAGACATCATCAAGAACTTAAACAATTCCAGAGCACCAGGCCCAGATGGCATCACCAACGCCGAATTAAAAACCTACCCAGAGGAATGGGCCAGTTTCATAAGTGCTATATTTTGCCGTTGTATGGAACTAAAATCAATACCCAAATCATGGACAAAAGCCACAATCGTTCCAATCTATAAAAAAGGGAACTTAACGGATCCAAAGAACTTCCGTCCAATCGCCTTATTGGATGTAATAGGCAAGGTTTATGCAACGTTGCTAATGAAAAGATTCCAAGTATGGGCCGCATCAGCAAAATGCAATGATGACTACCAAGCTGGCTTAAAAAAACCGCAGGAACCACGTGTAATATCCTGGTATGCAACATACTAAAAAGCAAAGCCTTGCAAAATAAGCATCGCTTATTTGCAGTCTTCATTGACTTTACTCAAGCTTTCGATAGAATTGAGAGACCACTTTTATGGAGAAAATTGAAAGAGCGGGACTGCCCGGAAGACATTCTAGCCCCGATACAAGCTCTGCACTGTAACACCACAATGAGAGTGCGTCTCAGTCGGGAAGGTAACTTGTCAGCTGAAGTCAATAGTACACGTGTAGTGAAGCAGGGGTGTCCATTGGCCTCTGCGCTATTTCTTACCTACATTGGGGACATTCAAGAAATCGGAAAAACAATAAGAGTCTTCCCGCCGAAAATTGGAGCCACACAAATCGGTCACCTGCTCTACGCAGATGACCTCACCATCTTTGACCAAACTCAAATAGGGCTGCAACATAAACTAATTGCCCTCCAGCAATACTCAATGGTCAACCACTTAGAAATCAACATAAGCAAAACAAAGACCATGATTTTTCAAAATCGTGAGAAAAAGTCTAGCAATTTCAATTGGCAGCTGGGTCAAACCAAAATTGAGACGGTTACCGCGTTCAAATATCTTGGAGTGTTCCTGGATAGCTCACGTAATGACACCACAATGCAAACTGAACTGTATGTGAAGATGAATAAACTGGCGGCGCAAGCAAAGGCCATCAACGGAAAATATTGGAAATTTTCACTCGTGCCGATATTGAACTTTTACAAGACCAAGGTCGTGCCTGTAGTCACTTACGGGATGGAAGCCATGCCCATGATTCCAAAGTGAATATGGGCAAAAATGGAAGCCCTGTTCTGGCGTCAGGTGCTGCAATTACCGCAATCTACATCAGGGGCGGCCATCCGTCGGGAACTTAGCCTTCAGTCATTAGAATGCACAGTGGTGTGTAATACCATCATACTGTTCAGGAAAATCAGAATGGATAACAGCAATAAGCTTTTCAACATGATCAAATGCGAAATGGATTCTAAAAACTGTGATATGTTAACGAGTGTGGCAAAAAGAAAACCAAGTCGTGCTACGTGAAATAACATCTGACGAACAAGAACTCATTGGAATCCCCTGTAAAGTGCTACGGAAAATCAAAGATGCAGATTGGACAAAGACAGTAAACACTACAGCAAGATCACAGCTCACCTCTCATTTACCAACCAATACGTTGAAAAGAAATGAGCTGCAGGGTTTCATAAAACAATTTCCAAGCAAACAGGCCCGAAATGTTATTCTACGAGCACGACTCAATCTAATGAAAACAAACGAGATATTATATATCAGATGACAAGCAGTAACAAACAGCTGTCGATTTTGCGACAATACCACCCAACCTGTCAAAGAGTCAATAAGACATCTCCTAATGATTTGTCCAGCCACAGCATTCAGCAGACAGTGCTATCTGTCCCATATGGCTGGTTTTGACATCCTAAATGAGGAAAACACATGGTGGTGTAGACTAATCGGAGGTGACAAAACAACGTGGCAAATCGCAGCAGCCAAAATGTTAGAATACATTGAGCAACATCTACTTAACGATAAGATTGCTCTGCAAGACTCAGGCCATGTTCAATAACCTACAAATGAAACAACAACATGATGAATGTTAAATAGACAGTGAATAACTGATATGAAATCAACCTGTACGAATTGAGAAGAAAGTTTTGTATTGTAAAAATCTTATTTGATTAAACAATAAAAAAAACATTTTTTTAAAAAAAGTGCCTGGTTACATATATGGTTGGATTGTCCCAAATTGGCTAATTAATGGGGATCCATTAATAAATATATTCCGCAAATGTGTGGAGGGCGGCCAAAGGGTCACAAAGGATTTCCTGTTGGGAATGACAACATCTGAAGAAAGAAAATGGCCCAAACAAAAACGAAAAGGACACACTATCCTATGGGTGGCGACCTTAGTGGTGATAGACCAACATTGCAAAGCTAAAGATCCACCACATATTCATGACTGGTTCATAAAGGTATGGAATTTTGTTGCTTTGGAATGGTTGACTTCTACTATTCAGGGGGCGCAAGCGCTTTATCGAAAGAATGGCAAATGGTTCTGCAGTTTCTAAAAGACAATTACAATGTTGCTCTTTGCCCACACATACTACGGATTCTAGGCATTGCATAGACATTTTGATATTCCTCGATTGCGGAAGGGGGGCGTCTTAGGTGAAAGGGTGGGGAGGGGAAATTTGTTTTCTGTTTATATAACTTCAAATGCCAATAGAAAAATCAAATTAAAAAAATACAGAAGAAGTCTAGATACTTTGACACGACTCAGACAATGAATCATTTGGCTAAACTCCATAGGTACGAGATTTACTCACATCAAGGCTTTTCTATTGATCACCTATGCATTACGTTATGAAGCTCTGCTTACCTGTACTTATTAGATTTATTCTGTCAGTCTCTCTGTACACTCTTCCTGTACTAGAAAATACAGGTGCTTGTGTGGGCCTTCCTTGGGAGAACGACTTTGTAGACTTTGCGGCAAACAAGTAAAGTCCCCCCGCCACATCCTCACACAATGTGAAGCACTGAGTTTGGAGTATGACAAAGCTTATAGCAAATTTGCGCACTGTAACTCTAATCAATTCTGGTCCATGATTTCTGATGCCGAGACCCTACGGATTGCCATGGTGGCTTTTTATAAATGGCAATTGGTGGCTGCAAAGCTGTCACTTTCATTTTAATGCACAATAGTAGCGGGTTTTATTGAACATGTATTTATAACACAGATAGGCTTTCTTTCTAGTATATAGTGTAATTATTAAATGTATTTTAATTGTTGATTTTTTAATATTGTAGTATTATAATATGTAATATTTGGTTTTCAATATAGTGTAAAAGGTGACACTGTTCAACCAAATACACTTAATAAAAATAAATATATATGTATATATATTTAGTTGTGAGGGCAAGTATATGTTTTGGACACAGACAGAATTATTATTTTTTTTTAACTTATCGACACAGACTATCCTTAGTTTTCTATCCTTAGTTTTCTTTCGGAAGGGAAATCCCACCTTAGCAAAGGGCAAGTTAGGCCTTGCTCCATTCTGACATTTAAGTAAAATAAAGCTTTTACTTAGAAAATTGAATCTGTTGTCTGTGTCTTACTTCATGTTACCTTTACCGTCACCAGATGAGTGATCTCCCCAATCAAGAAAGGGCCATCTTTACGAACCTTGGTTGCAGCGCATCTTCAAGTCAGTTGTGCAACACTAGGAGGCTTCAGATTGTGTGACAAGTGTCACACTGTGTTCCCTTTCTTCTGCCCCTACACCCCTCTCTTTTATGCATATTGTTGGCACAGAGCACTTTGGAAATGTGCCTTTCATATGTATGGTTGAAGGCTACACACCTGAAATCAATTTACAATGCAAGGCATTTGGAAGTGCCAAAGTCAGGATTGAAACTCAGAAATCCAGGCTCCAATCACAGGCATTGAAACGATGTGCTGCTGCTATTTATTCTGGTGTGTGGGTGCTATAGCACGGTACTAGTTGCTGCTATTTGCCTTTGTAAGGCTTGTTTGTAATGTGGCGCATGGGCACTGAAGACCAAGAAGATTGGAGGGGTGGGGGAAAGCTGGCCAGTATTAAGGCATTCACTGCACCTACTAGACATTGTAAAGAGACATTAACACACGCTAGGCAATAATGCCCAGTTTAAACTCCAGGACATACCAAGAAGCCACTGGGTTACAGCAAAGTGATTGGCTTTGGAACCCAGAGGTCAGGCCTTTGGCACTTGGTGGAAATATGACATGGCCAAATGCATTCCGTTTCTCTTAAACAGTAGAATGTTTTCAAGTGGGTTCCATGTCTTTTTATTGTTGCAAAGACATCTGTATATCTTTGCAGTGCTTTAAAGGCATCACTGAAGGAGCCACATTTCGCTCTTTTTCAGGGAACAAGAAAAAGATTAGAAAATGGGTTGAGATTTCGTTTAAGAAAAAGAAGGGAGCGGCTCTGGGTGTGTGCCCCCTATGTCAGTTGAAAAATAGACATACAAGATTCCAATCCCCACTCGACTGAATTATTAGGTGGTCAAGTGCCTCCAATTCTTTTAAATTAAAGACTGGCTTTAAGTGGGTTCAATGTCTTTTTAAAAGTTCAAAGTTGTCCTGGGTGGGGCAGTTAATCCAAAACTCAAAACCCTAGAATTTCAATTGATTCCACCAGGGAGAACATTTTTGATTTTTCCCAAAGGTTCAGGATAAGCTGTTCTCCTGGGTTGGACCTAGCATTTAAATAAACTTGTTGTTTGATGTTTCAAGAGGGAGGTGCAATACTACAGAGCTGCGAGTAGCTAGACAGGGCATTTTTGTAGTCAATGCATTTATAATGTTATTAAGATTAGTTATAGTATAGATTAGAGTAGTGTTAGATTGATAACAAGGCATAGGTACAGTCTTACAGTCGAATTGTGTAGGGAGTTTAGGTTTATATAATTTGCGGGTGGGGGGGGTGCACATCAAACCAGGAGAAGGGCATAGCAATGAGAACATGTGCGTTCTGTA
Organism: Ambystoma mexicanum; assembly: GCF_040938575.1. NCBI lineage: Eukaryota > Metazoa > Chordata > Amphibia > Caudata > Ambystomatidae > Ambystoma > Ambystoma mexicanum. The sequence goes on from NC_090935.1 coordinate 1,454,618,703, forward strand.
AATTGTAGGATTATGCCAAAGGAGTCTTGGGCACACATGAATTTTGTAATTGGTGGGTATACCAAAGCAGCTTCAGGCGCATGGCAATTTTCTAGGTGGGGGGAGTGCACCAAAGCAGTCTTAAGCGCAAATACATTGTGTTAGTTTGGTAGTATGCCAAAGCAATTCTGGGCACACATGAATGTATGTGGCATGGGAATAGGCTAAAGCAGTTGGAGGCACACATGAATTTTGTAAGCAAGAGACAATGCCAAGGCAGTTTAGGCGCATGTGAATTTAGTTGGGAGGGAAGTAGGCCGAAGCAGTCTATGGCATCATGAATTTTATAGGGGGCGGGGAGGAATAATATGCCCAAAACAGTCTTAGATGCATGCAAAATTGGTATGTGGGGGCAGTATGCCAAAGCAGTTTTAGGGAGATGTAATATTTGAAGGCAGAGGAGTATGCCCAATCTGTCTAAGTCGCACATTATATTTGTTGGTTGGGGAGTATACAGTAGCGTTCTTAAGTAGTTGTGAATGTTGTAGTCAATGTAGTATGCCAAAGCAGCCTTAGGCCGACATTAAATTTTGAGGCGGGGTGTATGCCCAAGCAGTCTTAGCAACACATGAATTTTGTAAGGAGCAGGAGTACGCCAAAGCAGCTTTACACCCGTGAAATTCATAGGCTGGGGAGTATGTTAAAGCACTCTTTGTCATGCATTTATTTTGTAAGCGGGGCAGTGCACATAAGCAGTCTTTGTCTCACAAGAGGTTAATAGAAGAGGAGTATGCCAAAATAGTCTTAGGCACTGTTTAATTTTGAAAGCAAGGGAGTAATCCAAAGTCAAAGGCACACATATTTTGTGGGTGGGGAGTATGCCATATCAGTATTAGGCACATATGAATTTTGTAGCGAGTATTTCAAATAAGTCTTAGGCATACATTAATTGTATAGGTGGGGGTGGGGGGTGCAGTATGCCAAATATGTTTTATACATGCAGTAATTTTGTAGGGGGGAGTATTTTTTTTATGTACCCGGGGAGCACCCAAAGCAGATGTGGAAAACCTGGAATTTTTCAGGCATTGCAATATGTATGCCAAAGCAGCCTTAAGATTGCCTGAAAATCATTGGCATTGTAGTACATCAAAGTAGTCTTAGGAAACATGAATTTTGAAAGCAAAGAGTATGTCAAAGCAGTTATCGGCACATATACATTTTGTAGGCTGGGCAATGCAGAAAAGCAGTCTTAGGCACTCATGAAATTTGTAGGTAAGGGAGTACACAAAGGCAATCGTGGCCACATCTGTAGTCTAGAGAGAACACCCAAGCGGTCTTAGATACACATGAAGTTTGTAGCTGGAGTAGAATGCCTAAGCAATTTTAGACACATGTAAAATTTGTAAGCAGGGAATACGCCAAAGCAGTCTTCGGCACACAGGAAAGTTGTAAGAAGAGCAGTATGCGAAAGCCGTCTGTCACACAGGAATTTTGTAGACAATGTATGATGAAGCAATATCAGACACGCGTGAATTTTGTAGGCAGCAGACTATACCAAATTAGGAACATGTGAATTTTGTTGGGGGTCAGCAGTATGGCAAAGGTGACTTAGGCTCAGGTGGATTTTGTAGGTGGGGGAGTACATCAAGGTACTCTCATGCACACAAGTTTGTAGGCGGAGGAGTACCCCTAAGCAGCTTTTGACAACGACATTTGTAGTCTGTTGAGTAACCAAAGCATTCCTAGTCACGTGTGAATTTTCTCGCCATGGGACTATGCTAAAGCATTCTTAGGCACATGTGAAATTTGTAGGGTGGAGTATGCTAAAGCAGTCTTAAACAGATGTAAACTTTTTAGGTGTGGGGTAGTATGACAAAGCAGTCTTTGACCCACGTAAAGCTTGTAGGCCGGTCTTTGCCACTGCATAGACATAGGTGGGTGGAGGGGTGGGGGAGGGGGGGGGAGTACACAAATGCAATCCTAGGCACATGCAAGATTTACAGCAATGGGAGTACACCAAAGTAGGAGTATGCAGCATTTGGCAAAGTGCATTTTGCAGTACGGAGAGCCCCCAAGCCATTCCCAGGCACACATGATGTTTGTAGGCAGAGATGTATGCCTAAGTAGTCCTAGGCACACCTAAAATTTGTAGGGAGAACTACACCAGAGAGGGAGTACCCAAAAGCAGACTATGGGCCTCATTACGGGTCCAGCGGTAACCTTGCCGGTGCTACCACCGGAGCGTAATTATTTACCGGCACCTGACTTCCCAGTGCCACCGGGCTATTACAAGTCCGCCGGCCGGGAAGTCAGGAAACAAGGATGCAGGTGAGCTTACCAGCACCCTTGTTTCCGGACTGGCAACATTGTAATGAGGCCTTATGACTCTCATACATTTTGTAGGCAGTTCAGTACACCAATATAGTCTTATGCACAAGTAACGCACTCTTAGGCAGATGAGCATTTTGTAGGTAGAGGAGAATACCAAAGCAGTCTTAGGCCCACTTGAATGTAGTATTTGAGTGCCCATAAAAATTCCAAATCATTGGTGAATGTATTTATTTTGTAGGTCGGGAGGGTGACAAAGCACTCTTAGGCAAACATGATATTTCTACATGGTGGTGTATGCCAAAGCAGGCTTCTCTTCATATCCACTTCTGCATCCTGTTTTTTTTGTTCCATCACTTGTTAAGTTCTATGATTGTTAAGTTCTATGATGCCCTTGGGAACAGGTCTGCATTCTATAACTACTTTAGATGAATGACTTTACTATCTTTCATAAAAAGAAATAATTGTTCAAATAAATCTAAAATATTTATTGGTCGTGAGAAGCAGTGCTCATTTTGGCAAGATTGTTCTGGTTCCCATCGATGATGGGCAAAGGGCCATTCCCACTTACGACTATATCTAAGATATGGGCATTTAGAAAAAAGACATGGTTGGCGGCCATATTATAGGGGGGTGGTAGTGGTGGGCCTGGGACCCTTCTTACCTTAGGATGGCCCAAGGGCAAAAAAACAAAGTTGGTGTCCTGCTCTTATGGACGGGTGGGATTGACCCGGTGCGGTCCCTAGCCTTAGGGATGATCGTGGTGAAACTGCCTCATGCACCTCCAAAGGGGTGTTGGTGGGTCCCTTTGAGAAAGTCTTGGGCTGTGGAGAGGAGAGCAGGTAGCAGGTGTGTGTAAGGAGTTAAGCAGCTGTAATCATGCCATGTGTGAACCGGACATTGGACAAGTATCAACTGGGCCACTGTCTTGAGGGTGTTGACGTGGGGCTTAGCCTGTGGGGCAGCATCTTCCCTGGTTGTTGGGGGTGAATTGCTGCTAGACCATGCAGGGCAGTTGGCCAGTGTAGGAGAGTGTGTGTCAAAATGACTACACAGTGCATGGGACACGTTCATGTCCTCCATCTTAATAAGGATATTGCTGCTCAACTCACTGGGACATTACCAGATCATTCACTCAGCCATCTGCGCAACAATGCACATGGAGCCATGTAGATGCAATAGGAAGCATCAGGAGAATAGGCGAAGTTGAGAGCCAGCTGGGGGCTTCAAACCAGAGACTGGCATAGACCAGCTCAAGAAGGGGAAAAATAGCTCCAAAGTCTCCTGGGGACAATATTACAAACACTATTGGTAGTGGTGGAGTAGCACAAACAGGGGAGGATGGTGCGGAAATTCGTAGATGCAGTTTGGAGAAGTAAGTTGGAGCAAACTGGAGGGCATTACAATGATTAGTCAGGTGTCTGGTTAGAAGTTTGCCGACCAGAGGGGGAGGAGGAGGTGGTAACAACAGAAGCTGGCTGAAGGAAAGTGAGGAGGTGGTAACGACTGAAGTGAGAAAGTCGTGGGAACATCAAGAGGTGGCTGGGGAAAGAGCAAGACAGTTAGGATCATCAGGAGGGGAATTGGAGAAATAAAAAGGAGGCAGTACCTAGAGACCTGAAAATTAGACAGATCATAAAAGAAGGAAGAGACCTGGCTGGCCCAAAGCAGGCTAATAGAGGCAGGAAGGAGCAAGCTTGGGACAGCAAGGCCAGGAGGGAGGGACGTCAAGATGCCACAAAAGGAATGTGATGAGGCCTCAGTCGGAGCCACAAACAGCCCTCTATTCCTTCCTCCTGACGGTTTATGGATGTCTCCTGCAGAGAAACTATTATATCAATAGCTGACGGAAAAGACCAGAAGGCGTGCCCAGGAGATTCAGTGTAGAGGACGGGAGGAACGCGTTCAGGAACCTCTGCAAACCAGAATGAGGAAAGGAGACGAGACAGTATCACAATAGAGACTTTGAAAGTGTTTCCCTTTGGTTTTCCTCAAGTTGATTTGTGTATGTCTTTTGTGACTAAAATCACTTAGCAAACGAGCATCAGCGTCTGCCCTGTTTGTATCCACCACTCAGCTACACACCATGTAGTATATTCCAGTGTGTGGCAGACGTCAGACAAGAATAACAAAAAGAGTGTCAGGGGGGGCTGCAGTCAATGATGCAACAGTTGGAGACTGGAGAAGGCCCCAGGAAAGATAATAAGTACCAGAAAGACAGTGCAAGTGAGCTGAGCAACCCCAGGCTCATCTAGTTGGGAGGCATTGGCGAAAAGGGCGTCTCCCGATTGGTGCAAGTCGTCCAGCTTGGTGGTAACTCTAGGAACTACTTGCTGGAAGACAGCAGAGGGAGAGACAAAATTATTGTTGCCGAAGGTATACTATCTGCAAGTTGAGAATTGTGATGGGTACTAAAGCCCTGTGGCTTTACTTTTGAAGGTAAGAAGTGTGCTGGGTTTTATATCCCTGCGACTATGTTTTGGAAATCTAAGAAGCAATATATCTCTCAGATTTTGTTGTAAAGCCACAAAATGAATTGGGCACTATATCCCAGGACTTTACAGCATGGAATCCAAACAAGGACATCAGGCCCTTTGAGATAGAAAATGTTCATCTTGTCTCCTTCAGTATGATATATGATATTTATAACGCATCTTGTCTCCTTCAGTATGATATATGATATTTATAACGCACCTGTGCACAAGTGTTTCTAGGCGCCACAAGTCAAGGGAGGGGAGACAAGACAAACGATCCTACTAGTCCTTGTGACATTGGGATCATGCAAGTGTGACAACGAGAAGTGCAGGGGGAAGGGAGAGGTGGAAGTGCAGCCAGGGCAGCGCGGCTCGGGGTAAATTTAAGGAGGAAGGGGGGTGTAGCGGTTACAGTTACAGCCTCTAAGTGTGCAGCAGGCCAGGAGGCAGTCCAAGGACGCCTTGCGATGATGCAAAGGGTCTTGAACTTGATCCTTGCTGACACGGGGAGCCAGTGGAGGGATTGCAGGGCAGGAGAGATGCAGTCCCTGGGCTTGAGGCCAAGGATAAATCTTACAGTCTTGTTCTGGATTAGCTGCAGGGGGCAAAGAGTAGAGCTGTTCCCTTTTTAGTTAGGATGAAAACCCTCTTGGCCCTCCAGGCAGTATTCCCAAACCAAGGGCTAGTTTGAGGTTTGTAGGCCAAGAAAGGGAGAGCAACCCAGTGACTGTTCCTTAGACGAGGGAGACCGGTAAACTCAAGAACTCAGCCGACTAAGGTCCCTAACCCTTTATTAGTTGGATTGATCCTTACCACTGTTTCATAAATATAAGTCAGGTAGGCCATTCTGTATATTTGCTATACATCACTTGTCCCTGCAGGCATTTCACCCACACCGAAGCTGCATTTTTAAGGTGTAAACTGCATTTTATTTTCCTGTGTGTTATGTTAGTCACTTTATCACACCGGTTAAACAAGTAATTCCTATAAAATAAAACTTTGCATTAGGGTCTGTACGTGGGTGAAAACAAATCGCATGAAAGAAATGTTTATTAGGGACAATCTAACAGGTTTTCTTTTTTACTTCAAAATATTAAGTGTTATCTTTTTTTTGATGCACTAAATAACAGTGCAAACCATCCATGGATTGGATGTCTCTAGCATCATGCCAGACAACAATTAAGTAATTAATTAACTTGTTCATTCTCCAGCATGGGGTCTGGCATGGATTCACATGCTCATGAATATAAGAATACATAGCAGTATACACATGCACAACCAACGGGAGGTGGCAAAAGGCTCAACATTAAGAAACTTTTACCTCCTCACCAGGCCCACCTTCTTGTAAACAGGTTGCTCAGCACTGCTTGGCCGACTCTGGATCCCTTCCTGGAATCCCGGTCGACACAGTAGAATCTTGTGAAGGTGTGCGTCGACCTCCACGTAGCAGCCCTGCAGATGTCCAGCAGGGGCGCACCAGACAAGAACGCCGTAGTAGCAGCGATCGCTCTGGTCGAATGGGCTCTCGGACGGCTGGGCAACGGTTGGTTGGCCAACCGATGACAGTGCATGATGCAGCCGGAGAGCCATCTGGAAATGGAAGCCTTCGAGAGAGCCTTCCCTTGGTTCACAGGTCCAAAGTTCACAAACAGCTGTGATGTCTTCCGAAAACTCTTTGTTCGGTCCACGTAGAACTTAAGCGCTCTAGCTACATCCAGCGAGTGCAAAGTCCTCTCGGCCAGCGACGAAGGCGATGGAAAGAAAAATGGCATCACCAAGGGCTCGTTAAGATGGTAGTCCAACGGCACCTTGGGCATGAAAGAGGGGTGCGTCCTCAGCACCACCCTCGTATCGTGAAAAGTCAAGTATGGAGGCTTGCAGGATAGGGCCTGAATCTCTCCCACGCGTCGTGCGAAGGTGATGGCCACAAGGAACGCTATCTTCCACGACAGGAACTTCAACGGAGCCGAATGCAAAGGCTCGAATGGCGGCTCCATGAGCCTGGTCAGCACCACGTTGAGCTCCCACGCCGAGGCTGGAGCCTTCACCGGCGGGAACGGTCGGAACAGTCCCTTCATAAATTCCTTCACCAGTCGATGAGACCACAAGGACGGCCGTCCTGCAGTTCTGGTGTATCGGGAGATCGCCGCCAGATGTATCTTGATGGAAGCGTAAGCTAGTCCAGCTTTGGCCAGCGACAGTAGGTATGGTAGCACTTGAGGTGCCGTAATCCATAGACGGTTGATCTTCTGTGCATGGCACCAGACAGAGAACCTCTTCCACTTATGTCCGTAGCACTTGAGAGTTGAAGACGCCCTGGCCTTTGCAAGAACCTCTCTGTAGTCAGCCGGGATATCGTACCCTCCAAACTCTAGTGCTGCAGGAGCTAGGCCTGCAAGTTCAGCGACTCCAGGTCGTGATGAAGAATGGTGCCTCCCTCTCTGGAGAGAAGATCTGCGTCCGTCGACAGCTTGACTGGTGGGGATGCTGAGAGGTCCAGAAGGTCCGGGAATCAGATCTGTCTCGGCCACGCCGGTGCGATGACGATCATCCTGCAGTGGGACCTCTTGAGCTGGCTGATGAGTCGAAGCAGCAGCGGCAACGGAGGAAACGCATACCGGAACATGCCATCCCAGGGGAACGAGAAAACATCGCCCATCCTCCTCAGCTGGGGAAACCTGCTGGCGAACCTCTGGCACTTGGAGTTCGTCGCCGTCGCGTACAGGTCAATCTGGGGTTTGCCCCATCGTTGGAAGAGCCGATCCACTTGATCTTGGCGTAGTTCCCACTCGTGGCACAAGTGCAGCTCCCTGCTGAGTGAGTCGGCGATGGTTTTTTTTATTCCTGCCAGATGCAAGGGAACCAAAAACATCCCCTGGGCGACGGCCCGGTGCCACAGATCCTGGGCCTCCTTGGATAGGGCTGGGGATCTGGTGCCTCCCTGCTTCCGGATGTAGAACATCGTGGTGGTGTTGTCGGTGAAGATCCTCACGACCTTGCCCTTGAGGAACGGGAGGAAGGACTTCAGTGCCCAAAACACGGCGCAGAGCTCCAAGATGCTGATGTGGAGAGACCTCTACTCCGGGAGCCAAAGGCCTCTTGTGTGGAGATCTCCGGTGTGCGCACCCCATCCCTCCAGGGAGGCGTCCGTCGTCACCGTCTCCTGATGTGCCGGGGTCTGGAAGTCCGTGCCCGCAGTGAGGTGTGCACGGGTGCCCCACCACTGAATCGCCCGACGGAAAACCTTGTTGAGCGGGATCTTATAGATGCATGAGGACATCATTCCAAGGAGGGACTTGATGGATCTCACCCTGGCCACATCCGTGGCTAGCAGGCGCTGCACTTTGCCTAAGATGGCCTTCGTCCTTTCCTCCGACGGAGACGCCAATCGTTCCACTGTATTGAGCTTTGCTCCCAGAAACAGGGCTTTCGAAAGGGCTTTCATTTGTGCCTTCGCAACAAACAGATTGGTTCGAAACAGAACTTGAGATCCATCCGTTTTTGAGAACAGTGCGTCTCAAGGTCTTTTTCAATGAACACGGTGAGAACGAGCAAGAAACAGACACAGGCCTACAAGTCCCTTCAATTTTCAAACCACAAGATAATGAGGTTACGAAAGAAATCCTGACATTTGAGAAATGTATCTTTCGAGATCTGGACAAACTAAAAACCAAACACAAACCCATTAGACACAATCTCTCTAAACTAGAAAACTCAGCTCTAACTGAATTATCCAGGAATTCCTCTATCATCATTAAACCTGCAGATAAGGGAGGAGGAATTGTCGTGATGTCTAAAACCCAATACATTTCCATGATGGATGCTTTATTACAAGATGAGGCCAGCTACAAAAAACTTAGGAAGGATCCCACCCACGACATCAGTACAGAGATTGAGACCGCAGTACAATTCGCTCTAGACCGTAAATGGATCACAGAAAAAGAATCTAAATTTCTTATCACTAGTCAAAACCGCATTCCAACTATGTACGCGTTACCCAAGATACATAAGAATTTGGAAAACCCACCATGGAGACTGTTAGGAAAGATTTCGTAATTGTAGGTAATTTTCCTTCCATATGGCAACCCCTAAACTTTTTGCTGTTGTTTTTCACCTTGTTCTTGACTTTGCCAGAGAAGTGCAGCCTTCTGCCGCACTCCTCTGGGCTTTCGCTCCATTCTTACGGGGAAACTGACATGCCCTTAAGACAGTCAGTACCGGGAAAAGCTGTTTTGCGTAGTTTCTTTTATCATGTTGCGGCTTTCGTGCAACATGACACAAGAGGGCACTGTAAGCTAAGTTACTGCTCTCTTGGGTCTCTAGCCTTCTACGGGCCCTAGATACTCTTTTTGGATTATAACTGATCGGTGCAAGTGATTCACGGACGGGAATGGTGGCAGCGATCGTTTCTTGTGTTTTGAGCTCCTTTTGGCGTTTTAAGCGCGTTTCTCGCGCTTAGCCCAAAATGGTGGCCTGGCTCCCAAAATGGCCAGACCACGAGGTTCCTTTGTCCTGTCCGCTGACCGTCTTGCTCCCTTCACCTTCCCCAGGTCGAGCCGACCCGGGGCCTTCCTTATTTGGGCATGTACTTTCCCGCGAAACACGGATGCTTTTGCGGGCTTCTACATGCCTTGTGTGTGCCTCCAGGATGTGGGCTGGGATGTATGGTCCCAATACACATCCTGGGTGCCAGAGAGTCTAGGGTGGTGTGAATGCCTGGGACCCCCGTGGTCTGTGATAGGTCCACGAATGGTGTGAGTGTTGATGAGCAGATCTCCCATTGGGTCCCCTCCGTTTTGGCGCGAAGGGAACCGTGGATAAGAGGGGGCTGGAATGGAAACACCACTACCATGTCGATCTCCTGAGTTCTCACGAACGAAGGAATACAGGAGCCAAGTATCCTGCAACCAAGAGGCTGAACCGAGGAATCGCTGGTGACCCGCTGAAGGACTGCTCCTCTGCACTGCTGTCGCCTTGTGAAACCCTTTTCACCTTTGATCGAACCAGAAGGCCTGTACTGGTACTTCGACCCTTGGAATAGCGGGGACTGCTATTCTCGGCATCTCCACCATCTCCTGCTCGTAAGTCTTCGGAAGCGTCTCTGGGCCATCCAGCAGACTGACCAGCCTACACAGGAGTCTTGCTCTGTAACCGCCGCCAGGTTGTGTAGTATTTCAAGTCCTTGTCACTCTCACACAATTCGTACACTTGGCGTTCCCAGGTCTGAAGTGAGTAGTGTACATTTGGCTCAGATACACACGGCCGCTCCGTTGCCCTGCTGTAGTAACAAACTGTGCGGGTTCCTTCGTTTGGGACGTCTTTTACTCAACTCTGCTGCTGCAGACTCAACACGACGACGAGACGTCCCCTGCTCTTCTGAACCTGCCAGCGACTGAAACTGACACGGAGAAGCCTGGGTCTGCTTGCATCGGGGACCGGTGAGTAACATAGCTAGGAACTGGTCGCCCTCCTGCAGGAGCCCATAGCTTTTCCCCGCTGTGTCAAAACAGCACGCCTTTCCGTACTCGCACTCTGCTTCTGCCCACAGTGGAGGCTGCGCTTGAGTCGCAGAACTCTGTTCTTCATTTGTGCACTAAACTCAACTGCCTGATTTCCCTTGAAGAGACTCCCCTTTTGCCCGTTGGCACCAGGAGTGCAGGTACTTTTGAGCACAAGGCTCCACTCTTCGTAGGGCTCAGACTTCCTTTTAGTTAGGTGCCTCTGAAGGCGGACTGGGTCTAAGCATTATTTCGCACCGCCTGTTTTCCTTCCCTTTTAGGTGGACTACACATTTCATGCATCTAACGCTATAGACTTGTTTGTATTTGTATATATATTGTATTGGTATGGTATGTGTTGGTTTACTAGAGTTGTATTGTGATTTCTCGCTACGGTCACTGTTTTAAAGGCCTTGGAATAAATGTGTATATATTTTTAATACAACACCTGTTTTGAGTAGTTTGTAAGTGTCCTTGCTTTGTGTGCTCATTGCGGGCTTTCAGTCCCCCTCACCCCTCTTGAGACCTAGTCTTGACCGCCGCGATCGCTACCCTGATTGGTCTGGCTTGTCCAGAGATTACCCTTTTCCAAGTAATTAGGTTGGCCTTCTGAACTCCTGCGCCACCAGGACAGAGTTCAGAAATCCGTCTTAACAAATTGGTGTACAGCGGTGGGATCCGACTGAAGGTATCCAGTGTTGCGCACGAACTAAGGCATTTCAAGTTATTCCTACCAGGACACGTAGTGAATTGTTATAGTTTAACTTTAAAAAGGCCATAGTCCTATCTAACAGTATGGAAACAAATACCTTGTTAACTTTAAATGCTTCCAAATCAGAAACATTGAAAAAGATGTGTGCGGAGAGAGGTGTTTCCTCTCAAGGCATGAAATTGGATATGATCCAAAGAATCGTGGCGTGGCAAGAAGCGCAGCTTGACGCTATAACTTCTAAGGACAGTGCGGAAGGAGGTGGGGCTGCTCTCACTGGTAGAACCGACGGTTCTGCCGCTGCACTGATCCACCGCGACCACGAAGACAGGGAGGATGAGATGTCTAATGTTTCCTCTGCCAGTGCTGATGGGGAGGCTATGCTTGAATTCAAGAAGCAAGAGCTGCGGTTTAGGCAGAAGGAGCTTGAATTCAGCATAGCCAAACTAAAAATGGAACAGGCAGAAAAACAGAAAGACAGGGATCACCAGTTGGAACTGGCCAAACGTCAGGTTGCAAATGGGTCCAAGGGTCCTGGACATGGGTCTGGGGCCTCCTCTCATCCACGGTTTCCGAAAGATCTGCTCAGTTTGTATGAGGAAAGGAATGACATTATGGACTGGCTGAATGCGTTTGAGTATGCATGCGAAGTTCAACAAGTTGACAATGCTGATAAGATTGCCTGGTTACTCAGCAGACTGCCCCATTCTGGCTGTAGTGCTATTATGGAAATGTCGAAGGCTGAGCGAGCTGATTTCGCAATGTTAAAGCAAACTCTCATTTTAAAGTTTGGGAAGACTCCGGCCCAATATTTGAAACGATTCAGAGAGTATAAGAAAAAAGAAGGTGGTACTTGGGTATCTTATGTCACCGAATCCTTGAAAAACTTAACTGGCTGGGTCGAAGGTTATAAGGTTTCTACCTTCGAAGGCATGATAAATCTTGTCATGCTGGAACACATTTTTGCATCTTCTTCCCCGGAGCTTAAGCAGCATTTGGCCGATTCGAAGGAGATAGATCCTAAGAAGCTGGCCATTGCAGCAGACTTATGGGTGTCACATTGAGTGTCCCATAAGGACAAAACTCATCCTGGTAAGCAGGAGGAAGGGAAAAAGTCCAAAGATAAGGAGGGTGGAGAATCTGATAAATCTTCTTCTCAAAAGGGCCACAAAAAGAAAAATAAGGGTAAGACACAAGAGAACTCACAGGGTAGTGGAGGTCAGCCTCCGAAACAGAACTCTGGTTACAATAAGCCTCCCTATGTAAACAGACCCAATGGATCGTGTTTTGCTTGTGGAGCAACTGACCACGTGAAGGGGGATCCCCGGTGTAAGGTTAGACCTTTGGGGGTCCACTCCGCTAATCTGGCCTTCTCCTCCTACGAGGAAGAAGAGATTACAGGAGCATCCTTCTCCTCAGGCTCATTTCCCAGCGGGATAGAAGCTGAGGTAGTTTTAGTTTCCCTGGGTTCCTGGGAGCCTAAAGTCGCAGAGGCTTATGCTAGGATTCCAGATAATACCAAGCACTACTTTAAAGACAGTGTGCTGATCAATGGAGTAGATACTCCAGCTCTTAGGGATAGTGGGTGCAGTCGAACTGTAGTGGATTCTACCTTGGTAGACTCAGAGGAAGTTGCCAGAGCTACTCTGATGGCCACTAAGTTGGCTGACGGCCCACTCCGTATGTTCCCAGTAATACCTGTAAATCTTACTTTAAATGGTACAGCAGTCAGGATTCCAGTGAGCATTCAGAGAAATGTCCCAGGAAAGGTCTTGTTAGGTAATGATCTCAGAGCTTTAGGGCTCGTAGGAGACACTGCCGAAAGACCCTACACACAGTCTCAAGCACGGGCAGCATTGGCCAAGACCAATACGCCGCCCCAGCCGAAGGGGAAACCCAAGGCGAAAGGAGTAAACAAGTCAAGACGAGGGAAAGAGAATATTCCCCCGAGTTCGCCTACCACTGCGGTCGAGGAAGTTGGTCAATCGCCCGGGCCTGACGAGGAGGTGGCGATGCCTGAAGTATTTGACCCCAACAACCATCCTGAACTAAAAGACTTGTTAGTAGAAGGTGGTCCTGATAGGGACGAATTCAGTAAAGGCCAACGTGAGTGCCCATCTCTGGAAGGCCTAAGGAGACAGGCCTGCTCCCAGCTTGAGGGTGAACCTCCTGGGACGCATAGTATTTATTGGGAAAGGTGGACTCCTGTATAGTGAGCCCACAGAGTCTACAGAAGGAGACCATAGGAGGTTGGTGGTTCCCCTTGCTGTTAGGCCCTTCCTCCTGCAGTTAGTGCATGAAGTGCCCCTTGCTGGTCACCTTGGTATTAAGAGGACCAAGCAAAGGTTATCCATGCACTTCTACTGGCCCAAGATGGGGGTGCAAGTAGAAAGTCACTGCAGGAGTTGTGCCTCCTGCCAGTTATCTGGTAAGGTTGGCTCGACAATCCAAGCTCCATTGGTACCACTCCCAGTTGTGGGGGTACCATTCGAAAGGGTAGGGATCGACATCGTTGGTCCCCTTGAGCCGCAAACATCCTCAGGCAATAGGTTTATCCTGGTGCTGGTCGACCATGCAACCAGATATCCTGAGGCCATCCCATTGAAAACTGTAACTGCCAAGTCGGTTGCAAAAGCGTTACTTGGCATATTCACTAGGGTTGGCTTCCCTAAAGAAGTTGTGTCGGATCGTGGCAGCAACTTTATGTCAAAGTATATGCAGGCTATGTGGAAAGAATGTGGGGTCACCTACAAGTTCTCTTCTGCATACCACCCCCAGACCAATGGTCTGGTGGAACGTTTCAACAGAACGTTAAAGAGCATGATTGGGGCTCTGGAAGAACCTCAGAGGAGAAAATGGGATCTTGTTTTACCGTGCTTACTGTTTGCCTACCGAGAGGTACCACAGGAGGGTGTTGGCTTCAGCCCCTTCGAACTTCTGTTCGGTCATCCTGTACGGGGACCCTTAGCCATAGTCAAAGAGGGATGGGAGATGCCCACTCCCCCTGTTACTACCAACGTAGTTGATTATGTGCGAGGACTCAGAAAATGGATGGTACTTCTGATGGGCTTGGCTAGTGATAAATTGAAGGCAGGACAAGCGCTGGTGAAACATTGGTACGACCAGAAAGCTTCCCTCATCAACTTTACACCTGGTCAGCAAGTCCTGATCATGAATCCCATAGGGCCTCGAGCTTTACAGGACAAATGGTCAGGCCCTTACACAGTGGTGGAGCCCCTGGGTGAGGTTAACTATTTAGTGGACCTTGGAAGACCTGAACAGGCTCCAAAAGTGTTTCACATAAATAGGCTGAAGGCTTTCGTCCCAAGAGTCGAAATCGCAGCACTGCTACTGGCTTCAGATGTTGAGGAAGAGGAGTCTGAACCTCTCCCCGACCTGTTCCAAAGTGGTCCTTCAGATAGCTCCTTTGAGGGTGTCCGAGTGGCCCCTCACCTGACTTCTGATCAGCAGGCTGAGGTGAAAAGGTTGCTTAGGCAGTTTTCCCCCCTGTTTTCACAGTCACCTGGTTTGACACCTTGGTGCAAACATAACATAGACACAGGAGACAGTGTACCTACCAAAAGCAGGGGATACAGGATGTCAGACCAAGAACAGTCTTATATTAAGTGTAGGGGAGGACAGGCCTTGAAGGCCCCCCTCTCCTGCATTATTCTCCCCAGGTGAGGACCATGGCTCGCTGGGCGCCCCCTCATGCCACCCGGGCCCAGGTGGAGGAGGGCTCGCCCGCCGATGACATTGCCCCCACGTATCCATCATCCACACACACTAAAGTTTAGACAGGCCTAGAAGCCATCTTGCCCAGCAAAGATGGCGTGAGTTCAGCGCACTGTAGCGCGGCCCCCACCTTTGGAGGGCTTTCCAAGCATCCCTGCCGCCGTAGCACCATGGTAGATCCGCTGCGAGCGCGTTCCCATGAGAAAGTCGGGTATGAGCTAACCCGAAATGCTAACACTGTAACATTTCGTCGTTCACAATGTAATACTGCACCCCGCATGACCTGGTCCGCGAGGCCGGGGCGACGGGGAAGAAACTGTAGCATCACTATCTGAAGAAAGTAGAAAATAATTCAAGTATTGGTATTAATGAACTACCTCTTTTCAAACAGATTCTGTAAACTGTGAATTAACCATAAAGGTGTAACGTTTATATGATGTCGCCCCATGTCTGGACTAATGCTGCTATAACCACAGAGAAAGATGTCGACGAAACGTATAACCTTTATCTGTATAAGTGTTCTTTCAGTTTTATGTAGAAACCTGAACCCATATATGTTTTCTTAGTCACCCGTAGCGGCGAGTATCAATCTCTGTAGTCCATAACCTAGAACTACCTCATGTAACGTCTAATGTACATAAAATAATCAAACACTGTAGTGAATATAATGTTAGGTAACGAAAAGGTACTCAGACTGAATATATTAACGAAATGTTTAATGAACTTGAAGTATATATGTGTGGTACAGTAGATCAAAATAAGACAAATGCTATAAAAGTTCTGCATTCAAAAGTAGGCAACACACGAAGAAAATACCTTTGTGAATATATGCAAGGCCATTCTCCCTCCCACCCTACGAAGCCTGCCAAATAGAAAAAAGCTAAGGCCTGTGCCGTGCTCCCCCACCTCCCCCAACCAAGCTGGAACCGCTTCAGAGAGTCAGAGGCCCCAACACAGCATCCAAGGCCACAGGCCGCCACCTGTGTTATTTACAGCACGGTAATAAACTTACGTTTGAATCCACTGATCTACCAGCACCCTCTCGTAAATCCCACAATCCCCCCAGACCACCCCAAGAAGTCTGACCCCGCACAAAGACTACCCCCAACGCTGGGACCAGACACAGAGCCCCCTTCATAGTAACCTCTAACGTAGTAGTAAAACATGTATCACCCGGCTCAAGCCCCAGAGCCCAGCCCCTCGACCTGAAATACCGGACGCCAGGACACCGGTAAATCTAATAGATGACCACCAGATCCCTCACAAGGTGCATTCCTCCTGTGTTGTATTTCATTGATAAGATAACCTATTGAAAGATTTACTGTAGAAGTTAGATATCGGGTTTTAAGTAACTGCAATGTGCATGACCTAGGGCACCCAAGTCAGGGAAGGTATTCATCTCTGTCACAGGCTGCCCCAGCGTACCAACACCGCCCGGATGACCTCAAGCCGGCCTGCCAGGCCCAACCCAACCCACGAGGCTGACCAGTGACGTCCTCCCACCCAGACCAACCACGCTGCAGCAACACCTATAGTTAGTCGACGCCACCCAATCCCAATTAACTTGTGCCCCCTATAGTGTGTAGGTTCTGATGACGCTTTTTGTATTAGAAATACGCCTGCCTTTGCGATTGTCAGGCAGAGCGCTCTCGGAGGTTGCAGAGTCCTTTGCATGCCATATTCTTTTGATAAACTCCCACTTACGCTCACCCGCACTCTGTCTTGGCCTTATTCCCATTGCGGGAGTGTCCATTATTGTCTCCCATTGCGGGGAGGATCGTGCTAACTTGGGGGCGCTTCCACTCAGTGGTGACCCCGACGTGATATTTCCAAATTATTTTTCCTAAACTCCTTTTAACGACCCCCTTTTGGCACGAGAATCTCCGGTCAAAAAGGGAAACGCACGGTGAGCCGGCTCCGGGAAGCCACCCGCCAACGGCGACCGGTACGCTTAGAAGTGCGCACTCAAACTAGAAGGGGTACGGGATCCCGGTTGCAAAATCCCCTTTGAGTACCGCTCGCCGGAGCCGGGGCTGACTGTTGAGCAGAAAGGCAACACCGCCTGGACGGACCCAGTTTCGGAGACTATCGGTTCAAGACGGGCACGTGAGTACCGAGTGCGAGCGATCATAAATGGAGAGGGAGGGGAACTTGTGAACAGGAGAACGTGGACAGATAGAGGAGGGAATTACGGGGGTCTACTAAAGACAGGTCTTAAAACTTTCTTTATCTTTTCTTTGCATATGGCCATTAGGAGTAAGAAGTAAATGAAGAAGTAGAAGTGACGGAAACCTAGCTCCGAAAGGGGGTGGAAGGCGGCGCCGCATAGTGCTATCTAAACTAGTACTGGGAATATATGAAGAAGTAAAAAATAAGTTATTGGTGTCTGGCAAAGGGAGACACGGAGAATATTTTTAGTAACTGCCACTCTTTCTATTCTTTTTTTTTTTCTCTACGGGACAAGAGTCGAAAGCGAAAGGGGTATAAGATAAATATACTTGTAGAAGAACTATAAAATAAGGGGCACATTTATAGGAGTGGGGATTAAGTAGTGGCACGTACAGACGTGAACACAGTAACTTTAGCAGAAGAACAGGGACAGCTGGCCAGGGAGGAAAGGAAGAAAAAAAAAAAAAGAGCGAGGTGTGAGTGGGAAAGCATTGTGAGGGGTGCGCGCATCGTGTGAGTATTGGAGAAGAACGGCTGACCGCGAGGGGGTGCCAGAGAGTGTTGGCCATAACTAGTAGTTGATTGATTGTGAGTGAAATTACATGAGATTGTATGGGAATGGGAAGGCAATGAGTCGTGGTGAGTAATAAAGAATTTGCGTAGCGAATCAACTTGGCGGATATCGCTGAGACGTCCGCTCTTGTCTGTGCCATAAAGGTATACGTACATATATCTACACCTAACTAAAAGTAAAGGAGTTGGACACGGTCGTTGCTAGTGATCTAGAATATGGGGGCAGAAACTCCCTTGTCACATATTTGTAAGAGCTTACCGGGGTACGCTGAACGAATCAATAAATATCACGACCAATGGGTAACAGAATTAAAAGGGGAGGGATTGCCCCAGATCTGGCCCGAGGGAGGGTCTTTTGACAAAAGCGTTCTAGATATGGTACGAACATGCATTAGCATCAAGTATAAGGGAAAACAGTGGCAAAACAGGAAGGAGATATTAGATCTCTGGAGACTGTTTGAGGAAATACCCCCACCCAAAGAGCCGGCACCAAATATCGATCTACCGTCCACAACAGACAACCCACTCATGATTCCAAGAGAGGAAAAGGAACAGTTAAATACAGAACAACCTACAGAGGTGATTAGTTTGTACCCAATATTAAACAAACCAGCCCCCGCAGCAGGGTATAGTGATCCTACTTATGTGCCTCCCCCTACAACCATTACACCCCAAAGACCAACAGCCCCCCCACCATATGAAAGCACTAGAGAGCGTGCCCAGGCAAGCACGCAGAGAGTG
Organism: Ambystoma mexicanum; assembly: GCF_040938575.1. Taxonomy (NCBI): domain Eukaryota; kingdom Metazoa; phylum Chordata; class Amphibia; order Caudata; family Ambystomatidae; genus Ambystoma; species Ambystoma mexicanum. The sequence continues at coordinate 1,454,636,909 of NC_090935.1, forward strand.
GATATAGAAAAGCTAACGAGTGACTTAGAATCGAGGCTTTCTGTAGCCAGGGATGAACTTTCGAGAATAAAGGACATATGTGAGCGCACAGCATGCGCTCCTACACGATCAGGACGCACGTCTAGAGCGTCAAGCGAAAATAGACAAATTGAGGAAGGATGGAAAAAGGGTGAAATATTGTTCAGAATTGAGGAAGAGCCGACACGAATAATAGAGGTGGGAGCAGCAGAGGGGAGCATTGGTGATGTATCGCGGCAGAGAGGGATCAGGGAGGACTTGCTATGTGATGTTAGAGGAGACATGGATGAGAGTGATAGGTTGAGTATGGCAGTAGGAGGGGAAAGCGAGGAGGTGGACGGTGCATGCTCGCTAGGGACTATAGATGATGAATGGATGGGACGACTAAGAAATAGAGTGGGGAAGATGGCGTCATTGGAGTCAGCAACGACTAAAGTGGGAGAGGGTGCAACTCCAAAAGGGAAGTTACAACTTCTGTTGATACACAGAGGGGGAGGGAGACCAAACTATATACCCTGGGCCCAGATGGATAAGGCTAATTTAATAAAGTTATTGCCCCCGTTGTCAGGAGGGGCGAGCAAGTGGATATATGCATTTGAGAAACATACCGCCGGCATACCGTTGGCAGTAGGCGATGTGAAAAGCCTACTAGTATCAGCAGTAGGAGACCAAGCAGACAGAGTATGGGCTAAGGCTGGTTTCCCGGGCGTGACGTTAGATTGTGACCGCCATGATGGGGCTTCCTTTAATACAGTGCGAGCAAGGGTGTGGGACGCACTGCGGGAGACGTTCCCAGATACTCCAGATTTACAGTCAGTAATGCAATGTACAATGAATGACGGGGAGGATGCTATAGATTATATTCTCCGGGTGCAGGAGATGTGGAGAGCGGAAACGGGCACGCCCTGGCAGCAGTCAACGTCTCTGTTTTATTTTATCATCAAGAGAGGGCTCCCAAAAGAGGTGCAGAAGGCACTTGACAAAATAGCAGGTGTTGAGGCGAAGGGGTGGCCAGAGATCCAAAGCATAATAGTGCACCATTGCAAAAGAATAAAAGAAAGAGAGAGGGAAGTAGCACAGAAAAGGTTGGCAGACGAAGCGAAGTTGGTACAATCAAAACTAGTGAAGGTTGCAGCAGCGGTAGCCGGGCTCCCACTCATGAGGGAGGGAGACGAAGGGGAGGAGGGGCAGATAGCAATACAAGGGAGAATAGCAGCTAATTGGGCAGGACAAGGACAGCGACAGTGGAACGAACAAGAGCAGAACGGAGGTCCAATGTGGCAAGAGTGGGCCCCACGAGGGGGAAGAGGTGGGTACAGGGGCCGAAGAGGCGGACAAGGGTATGGAGGAATGGGAGGAAATGGGTGGCAGGGTCCCAGAGGTCCGCAGGGGAGCTGCTGGAATTGTGGGAGATGGGGACATTACTCAAGGGAGTGCCGAAACAGACAAAACAACGGGTTTCAGGAGACAGAGCAGTACGGTCACCCCCACCCAGGAAGCCCATACGGCCTCCCCATGGGACAGCACCAACAACCAGAAAATGCAGGGCAAAGAGGTAACGCACAACTACACGGACATCAGTACAGAACACAAAACCACCCACAGAATAATGACAATATACAGTACACGCCAGGTAACACTTTCGCCACAGTAGCAAATGGAGCGCCTGCCCCCGCGCCCTATAGCGGCGTGTCAGTAGTTTCGGGGAACATTTTCGATCAAGGGGGGGCAATGAGACACCCCGCATAGGACAGCCCACAGAGAACACTTGCGTGTCCAGTACTATCTACGACCCACAATGCATCAGAGGAACCATTGATAGGAGCGCAGATAGGAGACAAGCAATTCATATTCATGGTGGATTCGGGAGCGGAAAAATCATGTATTAAAGAGGGCCGGTTCCCGTTATCTAATAAAACGTTAGAGACGCAGGGGTTCTCTGGGGCTGTAATTGAAGTTCCTTACACAGAAGCATTGGATGTAACAGTGGGGGGTAAAACAGTGAAAGCACCCTTACTGTACTATGAACGCTCTCCCATTAATTTGCTGGGGAGGGATCTCTTAAGCAAACTAAATATGACAATATCATTCACAGGAAGTGGTATAGTATGTTCAACACCTGGCATATGTCCCCTCCGCATAATGGCAGTAATACAGGGCCACACAATCATGCAAGAGATTAGAGGGTTACCAACAAACGAGGAGATGTTTATTGGGGGCATGAGAACATTGGCTCTCATAGTACCAGAACTAAAAAGGATGGATTGGAGGATCCCAGCCGAATTCCTCTTCCGCCCCATAGTGTGCCCCGACACAGCTCCCGGGTCAGTGCTATCGTTGGATTTACACGCAGTACACGTATCAGCAAACAGAATATGTGTGATTGGCATTGACATGGAAGGATGTGAGTGGCGGACAGTACTGTGTACAAATGCAAATATCCCACTGCGGGAGCTATCAGACGAGGAGCTATTTTCCGACACTGAGACAGATGGCGAAATAGTGATGGAACTAGCAATGCCGTGCGACATTGTAGTTACAGCCAGAGAAACTCAAGTTGAATTAATGGCAGTAGTAGGAGCACCACATACATTTTTTGATGACGACATGAGGGTAGTACCAACTAACATATGGACAAATGGCCCCCACGATGTGGGGTTACTACATGGGGTTCAGCCTGTGGTAATAAAACTGAAACAGGGAGCAATTCTACCCCGGGTAAAACAATATCCATTGTCACGCGAAGCAGAAGAAGGGATCAGAGAGACAATAGATGCACTGCTAGCGCAAGGGATAATAGTGCCTTCAAACTCCCCATGTAACACATGCATTTACCCGATTAAAAAGGCGAAGGGAGGTTCCTGGAGGATGATACAAGATTTACGCCCACTCAATGATGTGATTCAGAAGGAGTTCCCTCTAGTGCCGAACCCGGCGACAATACTATGCAACATTCCAAAAACGGCATCCCACTTCACAGTTATTGACTTGAAAAATGCATTTTTCTCAATTCCCTTAGCAGAAGAGAGCAGGTACTTAACAGCATTTACACTAGGGGGGAGGAGGTTCGAACATTGCAGATTACCACAAGGATATTGCGAAAGCCCAAGCATATTCAACAGGATACTACATGAAGATCTGGGGAACTTGTCTGTAGAAAGTACGGTGATTCAGTACGTTGACGATTTATTGGTTTGTGCACAAAATGAGGAAGAGTGTAGAAAGGATTCAATAACACTCCTGACATTATTGGCCAATAAAGGGTACAAGGTGGACAAGGGTAAGTTACAATACTGCCTGACAGAGGTCCTATACTTGGGACAGCTGATATCGAAGGATGGCAAGCGGATCATACCAGACAGAGCAGAGGCAATTAGAGCAGTTGGGGAGCCCAAAACAGTAAAAGACATGCAGAAATTTCTGGGTATGTGCAACTACTGCCGAGCATGGATATTAGATTATGCAGCATACACAAGGCCCTTATTACAGGCACTAAAAGAAGCCCAGCAGGAAAACAAACACATAGAATGGACAGAAGAAATGAACACATCATTTAACTCACTGAAAGAGCTGATATCAAGCGCTCCAGTACTGGCAAATCCAGATTATGGACGCGAATTCTTCTTATTTTTGCATTGCAAGGAAACACTGATGACAGCAGTGCTGACACAAAAGACATCGTTAGGGCACAAGCCACTGGCTTACTATAGTGGCACTTTGGACGCAGTAATGCAAGGACACTTCGCGTGCGAGCAATCACTAGCTGCAGCCGCGTTCGCTATTGAAAAAAGTGCCACGATAGTAATGGGCTGTCCAGTGACACTGTTTGTGGAACACTCACTCTTTGCAATATTAGAGCGATCAAAGAGCACATTGACAACACAACGCGCCACAGCATATGAGATAATATTGTCCAGTGCAAATATCCATATAGTAAGATGTAAAACAGTGAACCCAGCCACATTCATCACAGAGGCGTGCACCATAGAAGACATGCAGAACCACAACTGTGCGACGTACACAGGTGACGAAGGTCAGGATCAGGTGGTTTTTGAGAATGCCCTGAACGATGGAGAGGTGTATTTTGTGGACGGGTCAGCCTCAATAGACATGGAGACAGGAGAGAAACATGTGGGTATGGCAGTGGTACGATTAGAGGAAGGTGAATATGAGACACTAGTGCAATACCGCCTCCCATCACACTATTCAGCCCAAGCAGCAGAACTAATAGCACTAATAGAAGCATTGCATGCAGCTAAGGGGTGCGCAGTAACAATCTATACAGACTCAGCATACATGACAACAACAGTACACGGAGGGCTGGCACGGTGGGGGCGGAGAGGGTTTCGACGAGCAGATGGAACACCGGTTCAGCATGCAGAATTATTGAAAGAATTGATTGAGGCCCTGCAAGACCCCACGGCAGTGGCCATCGTAAAATGCCAAGCCCACACTACAAACACAGATCTTGTATCTTTGGGAAACGCGGCAGCAGACGCCGCCGCCAAAGAAGCTTCATATTTTCAGAAAGGTGAGGTAGGAGAGTACATGTTGCACCACACAACAAGCCAAGAGGTCCCCACAGGATACAACATGATGCCTACACAAGAAATAATAGAGCTTCAAGAGGGAGCAAGTGCAGAAGAAAAATTGCTATGGACTAAGAGAGGATGCAGTAAATCGCCGACAGATTTATTGTGGCGACAAGAAAGTTCAGGAAAAGCAGTGATGCCAGTTACATTGTTAGAAATAGCATTTCAACAACTACACTTCCCTGCACATAATGCAAAACAACACATAATGGCGGAGATACAAGAAGATTGGTTTGCACCTTGCCTCCAGGAACACATCACAAGGCTGGCATTGGAATGCACGACATGTCAAATTTACAACTCAGGAATGACATTGCGCACATTGAGAGGTACGATACCAAAACCAAATGGCCCATTCAGAGAGCTCCACATCGATTATGTAGACATGGGAGAAAGGTGCAATGGGGCTCGCTACATGATTGTGGTTGTATGTCCCTTCTCGAGGTGGGTGGAGGCAGGTCCCTGTGCGCGTCCTGACGTGAAGAGCGCCGCAAAGTTCCTAGTAAGGGAAGTATTCCCGCGCTGGGGAATTTGCGAAGTCATTCGCTCAGACAACGGTACACACTTTGTTAATGAACTATTCAAAGAAGTGACTACGTTATTGGGAATAAAGCACAAATTATGCTCGATTTATCATCCTCAAAGTAATGGCGTAGTGGAGAAGATGAACGGCCTGTTAAAAAGCAGATTGTCAAAATTATGTTTTTCCCTAAAAAAGACCTGGATGTACTGCCTACCTCTGGCCCTGTTCGAATTGCGCAATCAGCCAAGTAAAGACCACCATTTGTCCCCGCATGAGATCGTCACGGGAAGGAGAATGCACACAACACATTCACCTCTCCGTGAACGTTCTGATGCACACAGAAGCGCAGCGGTATTGGGAGAGGAGTTCACAGAGTACTTGAAAAAACTGACACGGGCAGCGCGCATAATAGCGAAACAACTCGCCCCCCCCTCTACAAGAGAGGAGGGGAATACAACAGAAACAGTAACACTGCCTGACAAACAATTACAGCTAATGCCAGGTGACTTTATATATGTCAGAAGTTTTGTGCGAAGGTGGAATGCGCCACGTTTCCATGGCCCTTATGAGGTAGTGTTTTGCACGCCCACGGCAGTAAAGGTGAAGGGCCTGAGATACTGGGTGCATTTGACAGACGTACGCAGAGCCTATAGCGCCGTGGAAGGTGAGGTGCAGGACGAGGCACAGGCAACAGCGGACAGTGGAGTTGTGCAGAATGAGTGAAGGTGATTTTGTGTATGTGCAGCGATTGACAGTGAATGCAACTGACGACATGGCAATCGTACGGAAAAAAAAAAAAAAAAAAAATTTTTTTTTAATTGAATGTTTTTGTTCTCTCATTTTTTGAAATTTTTCTTTCGAAGAAGTTTTTTATATATTATACAATGATCTAAAAGTATTGATTGTAAATACCCTTGTCTGTGGAAACACACCCTTCCCCTACCCACTTCCATGCTTTGTAAAAAAAAAAAAAAAAAAAAAAAAAAAAAATAAAAGTTAACAACGTTGGAAATGTTTACATGCCTGTACTTAATGCACTTTTGTATCTCAAACAGGAATTACCATGGCATCTAATGGGCAGCCTGCAAATAATAGATTTGTTAGAATTAAAGAAATCTTGATAGATAGACTTACATATTCATACGAATGCGGATTGTCAATGTGTGTTATTGTGTTCTTCATATCAATATTTTGCCTGGTGACATATTGGTTTATAGCGTTCATCTCTATCGAGATGAACGAGGGGGGAGGAGGGAGTAACATCACCCTAGCCCCTGGGAGCAATGCAACTACAAGTGTAAATATTAAAGAAGGTGATTTTTTGGTATGGGATGGATCACACTTTGTATGGGGTTACTACACTGAACCACCCACTGTTGCCCTGTCAGATTCAAGAAATATACAAACAGAAATGGAAAACGACACAATGTCCATACCTGAAATATATAGCAGCCCCACTACCCTCCCCACCCCCTTGGAAGAAAGTGATTTGTTGTTTATTGAGGAAGATGGGAATGTTATAACTATGACAGAACATAAGGAAACATATCAGAAATTTGACAAGGGGGGTGGGAAGGAGGAAGGGGGGCCCATTTTTTCATCTATCAAAAGCAGCAGACATAGGAGAAGCAAGGATAGTAGGCGGAGAAGAGAGACAAGTAGGAGGGGGTATGATGAGTACTATGGGTTAGGCTTAGACAAAATGGAAGACCCACGGCACCCCCACCAAGCAAATAAATGGTATGCTGATATGAGTGCCACAGCCAAACAAACGACAAATGAGAGCTGTTATGTCTGCTCGCTCATCCCCCATGCATCAGGCACACCTAAAGTGTTGTTGCCCAGAGAATTGCCCATTGTAGATGCCCAGTGTCTCCTTCATCTCACGCTATGCCGAATAAAAAACACCTTCCAGGCACACGATGTCACTTTCAAGATTATACAGACTGAAAAAACGTGCTACCCAAAAGCAGCTGGAGTGGTATGTCTCAAAGAACCATTTTTTGCGATACAAGGGACACTGTTTTCTGAAAACAAATGGAAAGATGAAGAAGTACTGTGCAAAGCGGAAGCACTGAGAGGTGTCCAACCAGCCAGGCTGCGATGGATAGAAGAAACGTGCACATCAGTATGGAAGGAACACATTTCCAAACTAACATGGGTAACAGCAATGGAGAAACCCTTCAAGCTACAAAGTGAAATCAAGAACGAACTATGTTTTAAGGGAGAAGGAAAAGTGGCAATAGGAACGAATAAAAACTGCAACAAAACTCTCACCATCCCAGACATGAGAAAAGGAACAGCCGCATTAATGGACACATACTGGGTATGTGGGAACCAGGCCTACTTGCACCTTCCCCAGGCATGGAGTGGCAGCTGCTCAATGGCCACTCTGCACTCGGCCCTAATGGTGATTCCAGAAAGCCACGTTGACGAAAATAAAAGGACACCAGGGAACATGCACCAGGGTGCGGTTCCTCCCACTGCAAAATCACACCTCTATGTCCTGTCCTCCGGAGGGAAGGGAGAAGAGCTATCACGGAACAGACGGGCATCAAATTACATATCTCAAGCTTCGTCCGATTTATTGGCACAGATCCCAGACAGGTACCGACTGTTCAGCTCTGTAGAAACATTCTTTGCCTCGCTGATTTCAAGCGTCCAAGCAAGGGCAAATGCAAAATGGCTCCAGATAACACGGTGGGAACTGATTCAGTTAGCCAATGACACTGAAGAAGGGTTCAACATAATAAAAGTAGAACTGCGAGCTCTACGCCTGATGACCATGCAGAACAGGTATGTTCTGGACCTGCTAACAGCGATGGACGGAGGTGTTTGCCGAAAAATAGGAAGTGCCTGCTGCACTTTCGTACCTTCTGAAGACGCGGAAAATGGTTCCCTATCCCACGTGATCGAAGCAGTACACAACCTGGGAGAGAAGATGAAGATGGAAGGTGGAGCAGAAGCCAGCACGTGGTTCGACAATATCTTCTCCTGGGTTCCCTCATGGCTTGGAATGACGATGAAATTTCTGGTACCAGCTGTGGTGTTCCTCCTCGTGGCGTTCTGCCTGTGCCAGGTGGGCCTCCGATGTTGTGCAAATGCGGTCCCTAACGGTGCAATGATGGTGGTGACAATGGGCAACTCTGGTGGTACAATCAGGGCAACACAAGAAGTACATGTGCAGACAGGAACAGATAACACCCCCCAGTACCGGTTAGTGCCTATGTACCGTGACAAGTATATAGTAGACAAACTATGGCATACCACTATCAAGGAACCCCGAGATGTGGAATTAGAATGGTATACGGAGGTCTGGGTAGACTTGGAGGAAAGTGGTGACTGTATATATTTAACATGCACACCAGACGAATATGCTAGAAGAGGTGAGAGCTTAAGGGGGGTGTGCAGGGCATGGATGCCCATCAAGGGAACACCTGCATGGGATGACGCGGTAATAGAGGAACAAGAGTGCAGAAGGTTAGAAGACCTAAAGAATTCGTTACTTTAGTAACGAAAGGGGGGAAATGTAGGGGAGGACAGGCCTTGAAGGCCCCCCTCTCCTGCATTATTCTCCCCAGGTGAGGACCATGGCTCGCTGGGCGCCCCCTCATGCCACCCGGGCCCAGGTGGAGGAGGGCTCGCCCGCCGATGACATTGCCCCCACGTATCCATCATCCACACACACTAAAGTTTAGACAGGCCTAGAAGCCATCTTGCCCAGCAAAGATGGCGTGAGTTCAGCGCACTGTAGCGCGGCCCCCACCTTTGGAGGGCTTTCCAAGCATCCCTGCCGCCGTAGCACCATGGTAGATCCGCTGCGAGCGCGTTCCCATGAGAAAGTCGGGTATGAGCTAACCCGAAATGCTAACACTGTAACATTTCGTCGTTCACAATGTAATACTGCACCCCGCATGACCTGGTCCGCGAGGCCGGGGCGACGGGGAAGAAACTGTAGCATCACTATCTGAAGAAAGTAGAAAATAATTCAAGTATTGGTATTAATGAACTACCTCTTTTCAAACAGATTCTGTAAACTGTGAATTAACCATAAAGGTGTAACGTTTATATGATGTCGCCCCATGTCTGGACTAATGCTGCTATAACCACAGAGAAAGATGTCGACGAAACGTATAACCTTTATCTGTATAAGTGTTCTTTCAGTTTTATGTAGAAACCTGAACCCATATATGTTTTCTTAGTCACCCGTAGCGGCGAGTATCAATCTCTGTAGTCCATAACCTAGAACTACCTCATGTAACGTCTAATGTACATAAAATAATCAAACACTGTAGTGAATATAATGTTAGGTAACGAAAAGGTACTCAGACTGAATATATTAACGAAATGTTTAATGAACTTGAAGTATATATGTGTGGTACAGTAGATCAAAATAAGACAAATGCTATAAAAGTTCTGCATTCAAAAGTAGGCAACACACGAGGAAAATACCTTTGTGAATATATGCAAGGCCATTCTCCCTCCCACCCTACGAAGCCTGCCAAATAGAAAAAAGCTAAGGCCTGTGCCGTGCTCCCCCACCTCCCCCAACCAAGCTGGAACCGCTTCAGAGAGTCAGAGGCCCCAACACAGCATCCAAAGCCACAGGCCGCCACCTGTGTTATTTACAGCACGGTAATAAACTTACGTTTGAATCCACTGATCTACCAGCACCCTCTCGTAAATCCCACAATCCCCCCAGACCACCCCAAGAAGTCTGACCCCGCACAAAGACTACCCCCAACGCTGGGACCAGACACAGAGCCCCCTTCATAGTAACCTCTAACGTAGTAGTAAAACATGTATCACCCGGCTCAAGCCCCAGAGCCCAGCCCCTCGACCTGAAATACCGGACGCCAGGACACCGGTAAATCTAATAGATGACCACCAGATCCCTCACAAGGTGCATTCCTCCTGTGTTGTATTTCATTGATAAGATAACCTATTGAAAGATTTACTGTAGAAGTTAGATATCGGGTTTTAAGTAACTGCAATGTGCATGACCTAGGGCACCCAAGTCAGGGAAGGTATTCATCTCTGTCACAGGCTGCCCCAGCGTACCAACACCGCCCGGATGACCTCAAGCCGGCCTGCCAGGCCCAACCCAACCCACGAGGCTGACCAGTGACGTCCACCCAGACCAACCACGCTGCAGCAACACCTATAGTTAGTCGACGCCACCCAATCCCAATTAACTTGTGCCCCCTATAGTGTGTAGGTTCTGATGACGCTTTTTGTATTAGAAATACGCCTGCCTTTGCGATTGTCAGGCAGAGCGCTCTCGGAGGTTGCAGAGTTCTTTGCATGCCATATTCTTTTGATAAACTCCCACTTACGCTCACCCGCACTCTGTCTTGGCCTTATTCCCATTGCGGGAGTGTCCATTATTGTCTCCCATTGCGGGGAGGATCGTGCTAACTTGGGGGCGCTTCCACTCATAAGACCGAGGTCAACAAGATGTTAGACCTTGGGGTGATTGAACCCTCTAGTAGTCCTTGGTCCAGCCCTGTGGTTTTGGTTCCAAAGGCAGGCACTTCTGAATTGAGGTTCTGCGTGGATTACAGGGTTCTGAATGCTGTCACCAAGACAGATGCACACCCCTTGCCTCGAACAGATGAGCTGGTGGATACTTTGGGTGCCTCCAAGTACCTCAGCACGTTTGACCTCACTGCTGGCTATTGGCAAATAGCTTTAGCAGAACATGCCAAGGAGAAGACAGCGTTTTCTACTCCAGACGGCCTTTACCAATTCCGGGTAATGCCGTTCGGGTTGAAGAATGCACCTGCCACTTTCCAGAGGCTTGTGAATCATGTTTTGAATGGGTTGGACGAATTCTGTCTTGCATATCTGGACGATATAGCAGTTTTCAGGGCCACCTGGGAAGACCATGTGAAACAACCCGGGATTGTGCTCCAGGCTCTTCAGAAAGCACACTTGACCATAAAGGCTAGTAAATGCCAGATTGGACAAGGCTCAGTGGTTTACCTTGGACATGAAGTAGGTGGAGGGAGGATACAGCCTCTTCCCAGTAAAGTACAAGCAGTACAAGACTGGCCTACCCCCACTACACAAACCCAAGTGAGAGCCTTCTTAGGACTCACGGGGTATTCCCGAAACTTCGTGGCATACTATGGCACCATAGCTGCCCCTCTGACTGCCCTCACCACTCCGAAGAAACCCAAGAAGGTAACTTGGACCGACGAGTGTGAGAAGGCCTTCAATGGCTTAAAAGACTCCTTGTGCCAGGCCCCTGTCCTCAGGCCCCCTGATTATCAAAGACCTTTTATCGTGCAGACGGACGCCTCTGACACTGGGCTAGGAGCTGTACTATCGCAAGTAGATGAGAAGGGTAAGGAACACCCTACTGGTTTTGTTAGTCGCCAGCTTAAGGACAGAGCGCTCAGATGGTCCACAGTGGAGAAAGAATGTTTCTCTGTTGTGTGGGCCCTAAGGAAGCTGAGGCCCTACCTTTATGGGACCCACTTCACTGTGCAAACTGACCATAAGCCCTTAACGTGGCTAATGAACATGAAGGGGGAGAATCCAAAGTTGCTTAGGTGGTCCATAAGTCTACGAGGCTTCGACTTCACTATTGAGCATAGGCCAGGTGTCCAACATAGCAATGCTGATGGGTTGTCCAGAATGTTTAACCGACCTGAACAAGAGACTCATCCAGGGGTGGATTAGTTCCCCCTGTCCATAGTCTGGGAGGGGCGAGTGTTAGGAAAGATTTCGTAATTGTAGGTAATTTTCCTTCCATGTGGCAACCCCTAAACTTTTTGCTGTTGTTTTTCACCTTGTCTTGACTTTGCCAGAGAAGTGCAGCCTTCTGCCGCACTCCTCTGGGCTTTCGCTCCATTCTTACGGGGAAACTGACATGCCCTTAAGACAGTCAGTACCGGGAAACGCTGTTTTCCATAGTTTCTTTTATCATGTTGCGGCTTTCGTGCAACATGACACAATAAGGCACTGTAAGCTAAGTTACTGCTCTCTTGTGTCTCTAGCCTTCTACGGGCCCTAGATACTCTTTTTGGATTATAACTGATTGGTGCAAGTGATTCACGGACGGGAATGGTGGCAGCGATCGTTTCTTGTGTTTTGAGCTCCTTTTGGCGTTTTAAGCGCGTTTCTCGTGCTTAGCCCAAAATGGTGGACTGGCTCCCAAAATGGCCAGACCACGAGGCTCCTTTGTCCTGTCCAGTGACCGTCTTGCTCCCTTCACCTTCCCCAGGTCGAGCCGACCCGGGGCCTTCCTTATTTGGGCATGTACTTTCCCGCGAAACACGGATGCTTTCGCGGGCTTCTACATGCCTTGTGTGTGCCTCCAGGATGTGGGCTGGGATGTCTGGTCCCAATACACATCCTGGGTGCCAGAGAGTCTAGGGTGGTGTGAATGCCTGGGACCACCGTGGTCCGTGATAGGTCCACGAATGGTGTGAGTGTTGATGAGCGGATCTCCCTTTGGGTCCCCTCCGTTTTGGCGCGAAGGGAACCGTGGATAAGAGGGGGCTGGAAACACCACTACCATGTCGATCTCCTGAGTTCTCACGAACGAAGGAATACAGGAGCCAAGTATCCTGCAACCAAGAGGCTGAACCGAGGAATCGCTGGTGACCCACTGAAGGACTGCTCCTCTGCACTGCTGTCGCCTTGTGAAACCCTTTTCACCTTTGATCGAACCAGAAGGCCTGTACTGGTACTTCGACCCTTGGAATAGCGGGGACAGCTATCCTCGGCATCTTCACCATCTCCTGCTCGTAAGCCTTCGGAAGCGTCTCTGGGCCATCCAGCAGACTGACCAGCCTACACAGGAGTCTTGCTCTGTAACCGCCGCCAGGTTGTGTAGTATTTCGAGTCCTTGTCACTCTCACACGATTCGTACACTTGCCGTTCCCAGGTATGAAGTGAGTAGTGTACATTTGGCTCAGATACACACGGCCGCTCCGTTGCCCTGCTGTGGTAACAAACTGTGCGGGTTCCTTCGTTTGGGACGTCTTTTACTCAACTCTGCTGCTGCAGACTCAACACGACGACGAGACGTCCCCTGCTCTTCTGAACCTGCCAGCGACTGAAACTGACGCGGAGAAGCCTGGGTCTGCTTGCATCGGGGACCGGTGAGTAGCATAGCTAGGAACTGGTCGCCCTCCTGCAGGAGCCCATAGCTTTTCCCTACTGTGTCAAAACAGCACGCCTTTCCGTACTCGCGCTCTGCTTCTGCCCACAGTGGAGGCTGCTCTTGAGTCGCGGAACTCTGTTCTTCATTTGTGCACTAAACTGAACTGCCTGATTTCCCCTCGAAGAGACTCCCCTTTTGCCCGTTGGCACCAGCGTGTGCAGGTATTTTTGAGCACAAGGCTCCACTCTTCGTAGGGCTCGGACTTCCTTTTAGTTAGGTGCCTCTGAAGGCGGACTTGGTCTAAGCATTATTTCGCACTGCCTGTTTTCCTTCCCTTTTAGGTGGACTACACATTTCGTGCATCTAACGCTATAGACTTATTTTTATTTGTATATATATTGTATTGGTATGGTATGTGTTGGTTTACTAGAGTTGTATTGTGATTTCTCGCTACGGTCATCGTTTTAAAGGCCTTGGAATAAATGTGTATATATTTTTAATATAACACCTGTTTGGATTAGTTTGTAAGTGTCCTTGCTTTGTGTGCTCATTGCGGGCTTTCAGTCACCCTCACCCCTCTTGAGACCTAGTCTTGACCGCCGCGATCGCTACCCTGATTGGTCTGGCTTGTCCAGAGGTTACCCTGGTTCCAAGTAATTAGGTTGGCCTTCTGAACTTCTGCGCCACCAGGACAGAGTTCAGAAATCCGTCTTAACAGAGACCGATTGTGTCTGGCTGCGGTTCCATGTTGGAACCGTTGTGTACATTTATTGACAAATTTCTGAAACCCATTAGCGAAAAAACTGAGCCCTATCTCAGAGACACGACTGGCACCATCATGATCTTTGAAAATCTTGAGTTTGACAGCACAACTCACTTACTGGTGACAATGGATATTCAATCTCTGTACACCAGCATACCCCAGGATCAGGCCATTGAGTGCATGCGAGAAGTTCTCCTGGAGTATGACTCCCAGGACCGAGTTCCACATAACTTCATCTTGGAACTCATGGCCATAGCTCTAAATAAAAACTACTTTGAATTTAATGGCCAATTCTTCTTGCAAACAAAGGGTACGGCAATGGGGGCCGCCTTTGCACCAAGCTTAGCAATACTTTTTATGTTTAAATTTGAATCTCTCCACATTCTATCCCTAACTAATCCCTTTCGTTATTCAATAACGAAATGGAAAAGGTACATTGACGACATCATCTTCATCTGGACTGGATCAAAAACTGACTTAACACTTTTTCACAACTGGTTGAACAATGTGGATCCCAATATTAACTTCACCATGGAATCCAGCAATATTCAAATTCCATTTTTAGATCTAATAATAAAAGATGAATCAGGAAAATTGAATTGTTCACTTTATCGTAAAACAACAGCCCGTAATACTCTCCTACGTTATTCCAGCAACCACCCCCGGCACCTCCGGGACAATTTACCTTACAGACAGTTTCTCCGTATACAGAGGAATTGTTCTAACTTACATGATTTCTTTGAGCAATCAGACAAACTGAGTAGTCGTCTCAAACAGAGAGGTTACCCCAAAAGATTGATTACTCAGGCGTTCAAAAGGGCCCGTTTTACTGATCGTGACTCTTTGCTTACGCCCAAATAAAACCCCAATTCAAAATCTGACATCAATAATTCACAAATGACATGTGTATTAACTCACTGGCCCCAAACCTTTGAGATCAAAAAACTTATCTCAAAATATTGGCCAATTGTTAAAATCAGTCTGCCTGAAGTGCCTCTACCACGTTTTGCCTTCAAGAGGGCGAGCAACATCCACGACAAACATTGTCCACTCCACTTTCAAAAAAGACTCACCCAGAATGGGACTTTGGGACTTTAGGACCACTGTAGGACATTTCCCTTGTGGATCCTGTTCTGTATGCCAATTTACCAAAAGACTAAAAGATTTCAAAATTGGGCAAAAAACCTGGACTCTCTCTACTATGACAAACTGCAAAACAAAACAGGCGGTGTACTGCATCCAATGCCCTTGCGGACTCCGCTATGTCGGTCAAACTTCCCGACTTGTTCACACTAGAATATCGGAACATCGCTCGAGAATTAGGTGCAGAACAATATCTGCACCTCTAGTAAGTCACTACCTTGAATTTCAACATTCCGCCAATGACATATTCTGGTGGATCTTGGATGTGGTTAAGAATACCCCGAATGTCTCTCAATATCTCCTCCAGAAGAAGGCACGTTGGATCTATCGTCTTTCTACACACACAAGTGGACTTAATGAAGATTTTAGTCCAATCTAGGTTACTGTTGCTTCCCTCTCATTCTCCTTTCTGGTATGTGCTCCACACATTTATAGTCCGGGAACCTTGATTTATATTCATTTGTTCCCCTGATTTCATTCAACATAACAATTTCTTCGTGTATCAGCCACGATTGTGACGTTCCCGTTTTACTCACCATTTGCCCCCTCAGCGCGAGTCATGCTCGCCACGGGCGGCTTGCAACCTGACTTAGCGCCATAGCTGCAGCCGCCCTGCAGAGCCTTAGCTGCAGCCGCCCCCTAGCGCGAGCCAAGCCTGCTCACGTTTTTCCCTCTTCCTTCCTCTCCAGCGGTTTGTATACTGAATCAGCGGCACACCAGCAATCGACGTATAGTCATCCTCGAATCCAATCGCATGATTCGAGCACAGGCACGGCGTCCTGCTCCTCCGTGCGATCTGCTTTGTAACCTGGAGTTACAGAAGCAGCCGCCACTAAGGTATTTTACCTTCACTCTTGTGAGTGACACAGAGGCATGGCTATCCTCAGCCAATCCATGCGCTCTTCTGAACCAATCCCAACGGCATGAGGCCATTCAGACACATGCCCCCTGCCGTCACCAATGACGCACCAGCACATATCTTTAGAAGCCCCATTCGAGCCCCGCAGTATCAGTGAATCAGGAGCTGCTGGGCTTTCTCTCTTACAGCCATCAATCAGGTAAGACGCCGCAAGTCACGGGCAGTACATCTCAGCATGTCAGCATGTTTTTTTTACAAAAATGAATGCATTCAGCAACATCCTTCTGCCTCTATTGTTTTTTCCTTAGCGGCAGCATATTCCCTTTGCAAATGTGAGGTGACTACACAGCGGCTTTCACCTACCTGTAGTTTCAAAGCGATTATTGGGCTGTCTAGCCCCCAGGCATCCATTTGATGGTATATCACGGACTTCACTGACAACTCTGCACTCCGTTGTGCATGATCATCTATTCCGGAGACTCGAATGTGAGTACTCTCTTTACAAAGACAACGCTATCACTTTGCTTCTCCCCATTAAGTTTTTTTACAATAACTCCATTCTTTTTCATTTCCAGTGAGTTTTTTCTCCAATGTGACCCCAAAACTCGATGCAGTTTCCCTGAGGATTACCAAGGTTCCACCTTTCAGGCGCCCATTTCTGGGCTTTCGAGCCCCTCTTACGCCTGTTTCTCTTCCAATTTACCCACAGCTCTCAAAATAGGTAATTCGCTTCCCTCTTTCTCTTTTAAGCAAGAAGGGCAATTTTCTATTTCGTGATTTGGGGACTGCCCCTATCAAGTTTCAATTATTCTTTTCATGTCTGCTTCCCCACATGGTCAAATTGTTGTGAGGTATATCGCCCTGAGGAAGGCAACTTTCAACTATGTTATGAATTCATGGCCAGACAGGTGGCACTTTTGCCGAAACGTTGTTTTGATGATGTCAATTTGATCTTTTTCAATCCATTATATTCTTTTCACACTTACACGTAGGCAGACCTGTCAATGGAATACAGGAAACAGAGCAGATTTGGACTTGACTGCTTTCAGAAAAAAGGAAATTTCTAAAAACTTAATTGGTTGGCTTACAATAAGGCCATTTTTTTCATTTCTTTCACTATTTGCACTCCATGTATCTAGTTTCCACGAGTATTCCCCTTCTTCCTTTGCAATTAAAACTGACACATTTTTTGTTTGCTCTATCTTTATAACCAAGATGAATCATCCATAATTGCACTCCTGTGTCCTTTTTCCAAACTTTAAAATCACTCATGTTTGCAGCTATTTGTTTGTTGCTTTTTGTAACATGTTTTTATGTTATTGTTGATAAAACTTACAGTCTATTCAAATTTCTTTCTGAAAAATAAACATTATACATTTCTTTTACAAACGTGCCCTCCTTGTTCCAGAGAAACTCCTAAAAATGGTGTGATACCAGTTTCGGTACATTCTTTAAAACATAACTACTTATAAGCAATTTGGTTTTACAGCAGTAGGGACTTCCTTGTTATACCCAGAAACAGTGCCACCTGCGACGGAACCAAATGGGATTTCGGGTAGTTGGAGAAACCCAGCTCCGTGAGTACGCGGACGGTCTTCGCTGTGTGCTCGACAGCGAGTTCTCTTGTCCTTGCACGGATGAGCCAGTCGTCCAGGTAGGGGTAGACGTGGATCCCCTGCAGGTGCAGCTGCGCCACCACTGGTACTAGGCACTTGGTGAACATCCTGGGTGCCGACTTCAATCCAAATGGCAGAGCTCTGAATTGGTAGTGGCGTCCTTGGACTACGAATCTGAGGAACTTACGGTGTCCTTTTAGGATGGGGAAGTAAGCATCCTCCAAGTCCAACGACGATAGGAAGTCGCCCTCCTCCAGCTGTCCCAGCAGGTGCTGGAGAGTGACCACCCTGAACTTTTGTGCCTTGATGTATTTGTTCAACCGACGTAGGTCCAGGATGGGGCGCCAACCACCTGTCTTCTTTCTGATGAGGAAGTATCTTGAGTATACTCCGGAGCCCCGGAGCCACTTGGGGACGAGCTCGATGGCCCCTTTCTTGAGCATCGCCTTTACCTCCAACAGCAGTTGAGGGACGTGATTCTCCTTCCTGGCCACGGGAGGAATGCGGGGACACTTCTTTTGGAATTTGAGAGTGTGCCCGTGGGCCAGGGCATCCAGCACCCAACGGTCAGTGGAGATGGACTCCCACACGCTGACGAACCTCGCCAGCCGGCCTCCCACTGGGGTGCTTCGGTGGGGGCCCGATGCTACGGCCGGTTCAATCTTGCTTGGAGGCAGCCTTGCCGCCTTGACGACGACGCCAAGATCCTCCTTGCTTGCCGCGACCTCTGTAAGCCTCCTGGGACGAGGAGCAGGCCGCCTGATGGTATGTAGAGGAGCCACCGCCTGATCCCTTGGAGGTCCCCTGTCTGCCTCCGGCGCTCCGAAAGGGCCGTCATTGCTGAAGGACTCCCAGGGCTCGGGCCGTCTCAGTGTCAGCCTTGATGGCCTGCCGCGACTCATCCACCGTTTTCCCAAACAGGTTGTTGCCATCGAACGGCATGTCCAAAACCCTGGTCTGCACGTCCTGATGGAAGTCTGTCGACTTGAGCCAGCCACGTCATCGAAGGCAAACACCGTTGCCTAACTGGCGAAACCCGGTGTCGGCAATGTCCGTTGCCACCGTTATGGCGTGGTCCGACACCACCTCACCTTCCTGCAGAATCTCCAGAGCCTCTGCCCTCTTGTTGTCTGGTAGGAAGTCCAGTAGGGGAGCTATCTTGTACCATAGCTCCCTGTCGTAACGGGCCACAATCGCTAAGGCTTTGGCCGCCTTAATTGTCGTCACCGCCGACGAGATGACCCGTCGCCCCATGGCGTCCAATTGCTTACCCTCGCCGTCAGGTGGGGAAGTAGAGGTTGAGGCTGTCGCCCCTGCAGCCTTCTTCTTGGCCGCCACTGAGACGACTGAATCTGGCATCGGTTGAGCCCTGAGGCACAAGGGGGCGGCGTCTGGGACCCGGTACTACTTCTCGTACATGTCCCTCTTGGCAGGCGTCGTGGACGGGTTCTTCAGGATCGTATGTCCCTCGTCCCAGATATCGTCGAGTAACAGTACAGCGAGGACCATCTTTCTCTTGGCCTCTCGCCGTTGATAGAGGAAACCCTCCTTCTTCTGTTCCTCGGGGCAGAGCTTGGATGCCCTGGCGATCATGGCGTGAAAGGAGCCAATTTCGTCGGGCGGGGAGGCCCGAGGGAGTGGTGATGGAAGGTCCGTCCCGTCGTCACCACCGTCGTCATCCGTCCCCGTCGTCGTATCCGTCGCCGTGTCATCCCTGGGGTCCGGTGAGGGGGATGAGGGCTCCACGGGTCGTGAGGACATGAAGGGCGGGGGGGATGAACTCTCCTCCGCTTGTTCGGAGGGCTTCCCGACGGGCCCGGTTCTGGATCGTCCGCCGGGGTTTGTGGTAATCTCGTCCTCATCTCCGTGCATAAGGTTTGGATTGCCATCAAAATGGCTGCCGAGTTGTCCTGAGGCTCGTCCAATGGCTGTTCCTCCACTGGGGCCTCGTCGGCGCCACCGTCGCTTTCTTCAACCACCTCTTCGGGATCCCTCCCGTGGGATCGTGCCTTCTTGAACCTCTCCTTGAGGTTCTTCATGGTTTCCACCAGCTCCTCCTCAGAGGCTGAATCCGTGTCCGTAATGGCCACCGCCCCCCCCTCTTTTTCCACCAGGGTCTTCTCGGGGGTCTTATCGATGGGCAGGAAAGAGGATTCCCTCCGCGGTGGCAGAAAAACTCTGGGCCCCGAGATCGCCTCCACTGGTGCAGCTTCGCCAGGGCCGCCACGACTCCCTCGATAGAGGCCTTAGCGGGGTGAACCAAGGCCTTCGCCAACTTGGGTGCGCTTGATGCCTTCACCTTGGGGGGGAGGGTCACCGCATCGCTCCCCCTCAGCCGAATCCTTCGAGATCGACCGGGGCCTCTCCAGAAGCTTACCCGGGTTCTCGGATTTCCTCTTCCCCGAACAAGAGCGTTGGCTCGTGGTTGATGGTGTCGGGGAAGGCGCGCCCTGCCTGGCAGCCGAAGAGCCGACCGTTCGGTGCTCCCGGCGCCCGCGGACTCGTGGTGCTTAGCCTTCTGTTGGGCCCCCGTTGCCGGGGCGCCCTCACAGGACTTAGAAGATCGCTCAGATCTTTTCTTCTTCTTACCTGCTGGGCCCTTCTCCAGCCAGCTGGCGAGGCGGGAACGACGATCCCTCATGGTCCGTTCCGATAGGTTCTTGCAGAACACACAGTCCTTCTCGTGCGTCTTGTCCTCATGAAGGCAGTAGAGACATCTCGAATGCTCGTCCTCCTTGAAAACATTCTGTAACCCGCATCCAGGGCAATTCCTGAACAGCTTGGATCCGGGCGTCGAGCTTCCCTTGTCCTGGGCCATGTCCATGGTAGGCCTCAGATCTTCTGGAATCCTCCAAGAAGCGTAACTCAACGAAAACTTCACCCTTGAGGGGCGTAGAAAATTCTGAAACCGTTCCCCGTTGATCGGAAGTAGAACGGTGGAGCTTGAGGCTTGATTTAACTGAAAAATGAGAAAATCTCTTTGAAAAAAGCGCAAAAACACAGTAAAAGTTTGAGAGCTATAGCACAAGGACTCCCAACACTTGAACGTGCGGTAGAAATCTGAGGATGGCTGCCAGGGGAGGGCCTTAGGGAGAGGGCAGTCATAGGCTGGGGGCAGTATGACCCAGAGACCAGTGATTGGTTACTACTAAGAAAGACAGATCAGAAACGAAACTGATACTGATTTTTTCTTTACCGAGGATTCCCAGCCTGACGACGGGGAATATTCATGAGCATGTGAATCCATGCCTGACCCCATGCTGGAGAATAATGTTTTTACCTCTTTCAATGCAGACAGTAGTAAAACTATGTTTTCCTTGCAATAGCACTATTCTGAAAATGTGCTAACCCATATATTTTCTTTGCCTTTCAATGATTGTATAGAGCAGTTTCTGGATTTCTTTGAAGATGGCCAATGGTAAATAAACCAGAAAGCAACATATTTGTTTTCTTCCATTTCAGTTATTTTTGGCAACAGCTGCAAAAAATCATCTAGCAACGTTTGTGATATCATTTAAGTCTTAAAATATCTGGTCACTAAACACTTTTATAAACGACCAAATGTTGCAAATTAATGAATTGGCTCTCTGGCATTGTGTAGTTATCATATCCAGCTCCCTGATTAAATGCAAAATAATATGAGCTACATTCCTATTTGCTTGATTAACATTAAAAATGTGCTCTGGTATGTCTGCCGTGATTGGACATCCATAAATTAATGGTTAAAATGTGTTAAGATATTGTTGATTAACACCTTTTTATTAGCCACTGTATATATTTTCTGATCTGCCAAATACTATATCTTAATTCAAAACACCCTTTGAAGCAGTGTTGCCCCTTTTTGCACCTTCATACTCGAAGCCAAAAGACATCACCTCACTTTGTTGTAATGATCTAAAACAAGTTTTGCATTATCGGTATTCAACTGCCTGTTTGTCGGGTTGTGTATCCTTACCAACGTGATTCCAAGGTCTTTGAAATCAAATTTCTTAAAATTAAATGTTATTAAATGGTTTCAAACATTTTATTGATCCCACCATGTCTTACTGCTGCATTTTATAGATCTATACCTTTTAGTTCTGAAAACTAACAAGCACTTTGAATGCCCTCAATTTCTACATTATTTACCATCCATATTATTTCACTCAATCGATATCAAATTTGACAATATTCAAGACGCCATTAAACGCCATTTCCTGCTTAAAGCTATACATTAGCATATCATGTTAAAATCTTTCTACTCATCCTTCCACTTTTGGCACACTTTTGAAGAATTCTGCTTATTTGGATCCATTAACCTGTATCATGTGCTCGGCCCCACAGGCTCCTAAGTAATTTATTTCAGCAAGGACTTACTTCAGTGAATCACATAATTTTCAGATACATTACCATTATGGCTGCATTCTTTTTTTTCTTCCAAATGGCTGCTCTTACCTATTGACCATTAGTTTGTCTAAAAAAATCAGCTGGTGTGCAGCTACCACCTAAAATTGTCAGGGGGTCAGCTGGCTCAAGACAGAAAATGTTTTGACAACGCCTATCCTATGGAATTCAATGCAAGAAACGGGGCAGGTGATGTCCCACAATGAGGGCTAACGGTGTTGCACCGCCACAGTCTCAAAGAGCCTACCTTTTTGGTTACTTGTGATGTACTACAGTCCCACTAATGCCTGGTGATGGCGAGTGAGGCTGTAGGTGGGCTGTGTGAGGGGAGGACCTCTGTTTGCACATGTCAGGACAGTCCGGAGTGGGGTAAATGGGAAATGGATAAGTGCAGTGATTTGTGCACAAAGGAAGCATTCCCTCAGATGACATGTATATGTGACCACCGATGATCAAACACTTGGGATTGCCAAATGATTTTTTTTGTTGTAAAACAGAAATGTTTTAAACCTATTGGCATCATGATTTAGTTTCATTCCAATTCAGTGTATGTAGAAGATCTTTGCTGATTCATTGAGCAATCTCAGTACAAATATCAAGAAAGCTGCTCGGTGCAGGAGACTAAACTTTCTGAAGTACTTCTATGTCAACCAGTACAAAAAGGCCTGAGCATTAGAATGCATATATGTTTTCGGGTCCGGTTGTTATGGAGTTTTACTAAAGTCCACCTATGGTAGGACTGCAGAAGACTCACTCTTAGGAGTACATTGCTCCAACTCTTAGGTTTGACCTGAACTACCCAAAAGGTTTGGTAGTTATGGTCGAGCAGCCAGGAAGAAGAGCTTTAGTTTGAGTACAAAGACCTTTGAGCACACTTATAGTCAAGAAAACACACATTGTAGATATATAAAAATATGGATATTTATTATATATACTTGAACAATGTTAAAATCACTACAGTTCAGGTAAGTAAAAATAGTTCACCCAGATGGACATATACATTAGATATTTGCTGTTGCAATACTCAGTTCAATAGTAGACCTTTAGATGATAAACAGGTGATAGAGTATCTTCAAGTTAACAAATCAGTATTCACCCACCATTTACTTAATTAGCAATACTGACAGTTAGGCACCTTTAAGAAAAACGTATCTTTAGGAGTCCAACCCTATCTTGGGATTTAGTGTCTCAAAGGTCAGATGGGGACCAGTGACCCTTTGGTAGAAGAACAAAAGGAAGGCAGACACTGTCAAAGGTGTCAAATATCAGAAGAAGTGTTTAACAAGTAATGGAACTGGTTTTGAAGGGTTCAGGGTCGCTAGATAAGCCATCAGAAGGATTTCAGCCTCCAGGACGAATGTCCTTAGGCTCCAGAGAACACGGTTGGGTCATCCACTCCAACGTGACTCTGGAAGCTCAGAAGGAGAGAACAACAACACAACCACTCGGGTAAGTACCCAGTACCTTCTATGATGAAGAACAACAATGTCACTGGTAGCTCCCCATGGGAAGATGACAGCAGCTCCTGTCCGGGTCTCTGGCCTTGGTGGCTGGAGGAGGAACTTTTGGTGGGAGCAGATGGTCAGACCCGGTTTCAGGGATGCCCAGCAGACGATCTTCGCAGCGCTTGGTTGAGGAGGTCTGACACAGGCTTTGTAGCAGCGACTGTCGTCACCCAGCAGACATTTTTCCTTCTCTCGGTCCTCAACTCTTCTGAGGGGAATTCTATGATCAGGATGGAGTCTCTGTAGGCCCAGACAGATGCCCACGAGTTTGCAGCCGAAACCACGCTGGACAAGACGATGCACCTCAGCACTACCAGAGGTCCCAGGGTATTTGGGTATTGCAAGCCAGGAAAGTCGCAGCACTTTGCAGGATGGCTCAAACTGTAGCTAGTCTTGAGTCCGGTTAGGCCCACCAGTCCAAGGGAGGAAGTTGTCCGGTCTGGATCTTCACTGTTTCACAGAAGAGGGCTGGGCAGCAGCCATCACTCAGTTGGCTTTGCCGGTCGCTGGAGGTAGTTGCTGACGTCCTCTTCTTTTTCAGAATGGATCTTCCAGTGGTCGACCCTCGCTTCAGCATCAAGACCCTCACCTTTTATTCAGGATCCCAGCTAATCAACATGAATGCAACATTCAAACTTTGGGTGGTGGCTGTCCTGTGGGATCAGCCAGGCACCCAGTCAGAACTGGATCCAAGCAGACATACTGGATGACAAAGACCTGAGGAGTTTCGGGGTCCTCCCAGCTTCCTGTCCTCCCAGACACACTGGCATCCCCGGGTGGGCTTCTCAATCGGAGCCCATCAAAGTCCGAAGACAATGGAGTGAGGAGGACTTCCCCCAACCAGGTTAGCTCAAGAAAGGGCAAGCCCTGGTGAGTTGGTGAAAAAAAAAGGACCTGCACCATTTTAGGTCAATGGTGACCCATGCGTCCATTACTGTAGCTGCAACAGCAGCGTGTTTGTAAAATTCACAAAAGTCGGTACAAATAATCCACAGCCACCAGTCACTAACAAACTTGCCACTGTAACTAGAAATGTACAGGAGAAGTGAGAAAAGGGATACAATGGGCCTCATTAGGAGTGATCCGGTCCGGAAATAAAGTGCCGGTAACAACGTTACCAGCACCTTTTCCAGACCGGCTCACTCCGAGTCTGCTGAAAGGGGCTGTGAACTACCGGCAGGCCTGACCTGGCAGTAGTTCAGGCCCCTACCGGCAGAAAAATTATTGAAGCAACAGCGCCAGTGCTTCAGTGCTTCCATTCCGATGGAGTCCTATGGAAACGGTGAACCGAGGTTGCCGGTACCGGCGGCCTACCGGCTACCTTGTAATGAGGACCAATATGTCCCCTCAGCGCTCCATATCAGGTAGTGTGTGCTGATCTCATAAAGAAAAGCATAGGTAGGATAAAACCTTTTCCCCCATCTTGGTAACATTAAGTTAGCAAAGGAAAATAAAACAAAACCAAAGTGGAAGCTCAAGGAGCACAGAAGGTGCTGTGTGCTGCAATGGGAAAATGCAAATGCCATAAAAAGATGGAAGAAGGCAGACTTGATCAAGAGAAACCAAAAAGTGGTATCAGATTCACAGAAAAGAATAAGTGAGGAAAAGGGTTCCCATTCACTCAGGAGAGTCAGCCAAAAATCCAATAGTCCAGCAAAAAGCACTAGTGGACTCACCAAATGGGGAGAATGACACACAAAATTCAAAATCTGCCTGGCACCGGTCAGTTGACCGCTCCCCATGGCGATGCTGGTCAATGCTCCAATGCTGATCCAGGCATTGCGGATTCAAGTTCAGGAAACTCCTCCCCACCTTAAAGACATGACTTGGTATTTCATAGTTTAAGCGTAGGCTCAGGAGATTTATTGGTTGGTGGGCTGTCAGTGAATGGGATCCTAAAATCCTCACAAAAATGAAGTAATGGCAACTTCCTCAAATGCCCACATTTACTTTGCCTTTTAATAACCTGTTGGGATAGGTTATTAATTGTTTTCTTTTGGTTTGTGCATGGGGGAAACCACTCTAGAGTTCTTTCAGACAGCATCTATTTTAGTTCAAAGCTTGCATTTGTTTGGGACTAATTATGTAAGGTCAAATAAAAATAAACTTACTGAGGGGATGTCAACAATTCTCAACAGAACTGTAGAAGCTATGAACACATTTATTTCAGATTTCAGAGGCACAAAACAAATTCTTTCTGTGGGGTGGCAGGAGCATTTCAGGAAGAGTTTGCAGGACTGGCCCAGTGAATTACATACCAGGTAATGGATACTATGTCAGGGATATGTTTGGTGCAAAAAGTCATTGGATTCCATGAACAATTTCAGAGACATTTCTGTAGGTATCCAAACAGGGATTTATTATTTCTGTGAAAGACCCAAGGGCTTTTCCCTATCAACCCCCTTGGTATCCTCTCCGGCGGTGGCTAGCGAGGTAGGAGTCGTCCCAAGGTGAGACATGGTGTCCCCCTTTCCTTAACACCTCCCTGTTAATTTATACATATCACCCTGTGTCCTACAACGACAGGGTTATTCCCCTTTTCCTGACAACATTCTACCTGATTTACCCATAATCACTAGTAAGCACTACAACTCCCATAATTCCTCACCACTGTTGTCTACCCATAGGAAACAATGTATCATGGATTCCTATGGGCAGCCTCCATTTTGCCCCATTAACAAGGACAGGCTGAGTCAGGCAGGTCTGGGCAACCACTCACACCTGACTCCTGTTAATTCTCTCAGCCAGTATAAAAAGTGGAGCACACTGCACACTTTGAGCGAGCTGGGAATGCTGGAGGAAGGACAGAGGCCAGGAGGAAGGAACTGCAACAATAGGAAGCCTGGAAGGCCAGGAGGAAGAAGGACTGCCAAAAAAAACCACCCCCCGCCTCCACCCAAGCAAGATATCGTTATTTTTGAAAGGCTGTCTGGATCGCACACAACAGCAAGCTGGAAGGGAAAAAGAGTCTTCCGAGTGCTACAAGGTTAACAGCCACCTCCTGAGATAGTAACCACAAAACTGCATGAAAGAAATGTTTGAAAGACTTGATCTAGGAGCAATTGATTTGAAAGCAAGTCATACGTAGCAAGACCATTATCCAAGAGACATTGGAACTGAAGGAAAATATGTAATGTGGAAGTAAAGAAAGAGAGGGTCGAAGTGTTCATGTGTAGGTGGGAGCAAAAATCCTCCCAGTTTTTGAAAGTTTGGACAGCAAAATCAATATACGAAAGGAAGTTTGAGTCCGATTGAAGGGAACCTATAGTGAACTGGGACCAAATAGTAAACTTAGAAACTTTTTGTTGAAACTGTGTAGAAGCTTGAAGGGTGACCTGGACTTGGGTGAGGAGAACACAAGAGGTTAAACATGTGAACTTGTGACTCAGACTTGAATGGCCAAGAAGGCTCTGGAGGGCAGAGCCAGCCGCCTAAGCGTGTTCATCCATCAAGTGTTCCATCTAACCACGTGCTATACTACATGAGGACAAGAATTAATACTGATTTATATTACCATTCGGACATTTCGTTTCACCACTAATTTTTCCTTTTTTTAAATACATATCCCTATGTCACATTAGTTTGTATTAGAATGAGGGCAGGGATTAGGTTTTCTGTTTGTATAGGTCTTTATTGTTCGACTAAGACTGACTAGGACTGTTTCTTTATTATTTGATGGTCGAGATTACTCCCATCTTAGTTATAGGGCCAGACAGGAGTTTTTCTAACCCCCTCGAATTTAACAATAAAGGTTTTGAAACTTGTAACTCTTGTGTCAGTGCCTACTTGTGATACCATGCCTCCCTTACATTTCCCAATCCATTGTCATTTTTATTGATTAAATTGATCCAATCCAATTTTTGAACAGGAGCATTTGAAGACACCTACATTTTAGGTAATGTTTTTGAGTGTAATACCCGATTTAATCAATGGGATGGATGGAGAACTATTTGTGGGGTTAGGTGCAGGGGTTTCATCCTAAACAGTTGGTAATGCAGTTTTATTCCCAGTTCCCAGACAAACCTAGGGTTCCAATATTCAGAAAGAGTCTTGCTGATGGGCCTAGAGTAGGGCAGTGTGGTTATGGGACTGGATTGCAGATAAGACCAAATATGATAGACCTTCTAACAATACTTAACAAAGGCCTAACCTTCTGCCCACCATCCAATTCTGATTATTTTTCACTAAATGTAGATTTATACAGATTTTGTAGAAAGTTAAAACTGAAGAAACATCTCTCAAATTGAAACGTCACTAAAGAAAAAACAAAATACTGAGATCCCATCAGAATTATCAATTGTTCATATGGAAAATAGAGCAAAGCTATTAAACCTAGCAGAAGAGGAAGATCTATATACAGTGGAAAAACGAACGGAAGAAATGAGCATCGAAACAGATCTAAGTGAGGAAACAACACTAAAACCACGATCAACTTTCACACCAGCACTAGCACAAGAAAACATTATAGACCTGTTTCACAAAGCAACTCACAATGAATTAAGATCCCAGTACTTTGGAGGCAGATTAAAAAATAAGAAGCAGAATTCAATGTGGCAAAAAGAAAAAAACGCGATAGATGAGATAAAAAAACAACACAGAAATAACAACACAGAAATAACAATCAAAAAAGCGGACAAGGGAGGAAATAAAGTACTAATGAACACTAAGGACTATATAACAGCAGCGGAAGAACATTTGAACCAAGATCAGTGCTATGAAAAACTCAAAGCAAATCCAGTAGAAGAACTCATATCGGAATGGACCCTAATGGTAAAAAATTGGACAGAGCAAAATCTACTAACAGATATGGAGAAAGATTTTCTTACCAACAATTTCCCGATACTGGGTACTATATATTTCATACCCAAAATCCACAAACCTTATATCAACTTTCCGTCCTTCAGACCAATAATTAATATCATAGGCTCACTCACAGAGCCAATATCAAAATACATCGACACCCATTTACAGCCTCTAGTATTGGGTCTCACTTCAGTCATAAAGGACACCAAACATGTTATCCAGCAAATTGAAGAAATCAACTGGGAACCAAGCTATCTACTGGTCACATTGGACGTCTCCTCTTTATACACAAGCATACCACATGACAAAATACTTGATACCACCAACTACTTTTTGAAAACAAGATCAGTTTTGTACTATAAACAAAATGAAATGCTTCTTGAAATGCTCCATTTTACATTTAACAACAATATCTTCATGTTCAAAAATCAAATTTATAGACATAAACAGGGGACGGCCATGGGAGCGAAATTCGCACCATCTTATGCTAACCTATATGTAGGCAACTTCGAATTAGAACATGCCTGGTCCCATGAAGCTTTCACCAAACTCAACAACATAATATATTGGGGCCGGTACATAGATGATATTCTTCTAATTTGGAATGGAAATGCTGAAACTCTAAAAGAATATGTCAATTATCTCAACACCAACCAATGCAACTTGCAATTTACAACCAATCAAAGTCAGAATCGAATACAATTCTTAGACCTGGAAATGTATATCTAAAATGGAAGAATCCTAACTACATTGTATGTCAAACCTACTGCTGGAAACACTATATTGCATGCTAAAAGTCATCACACCCAACACGTCATCAGAAACATCCCATATGGCAAAATATTAAGAATAAAATGGAATTGCACTGATCCACAAGAATATGATAAACATGCAAAGAAAGCAATGGAAAATTTCGTGCAAGAGGATACAAGTCAAAACTCCTGAAAAAATCCTATGACAAAACAAAGATTAAATCAAGAACGGAACTGCTCAAAAACAAACAAGCAACAAATGACAAGGAACAAGAAAAACTTCGATTTATAACCCAGTATAGCACAAACGCCAAACAGATTCAAGAAATTCTTCAGATAAACTGGCCCATTCTGAAACTGGACCAAGATATAGCAAGATACATTGAAGACCAGGCCCCCATTACTTTTAAAAAAAGTCTAAAAGACACATTAAGTCACTCACATTTCATATTCAAGAGAGACGAAGAAGGACAAAGAATTATGGAATAGAACACCCTCAAGGGTAACTACAAATGTGGAACATGCATAGGCTGCCCTTTCACAGAAAATGGGAAAAAATGATTTCCCTGCCCAATGGAACAGAATACAGAATCAAAGACTTCATAAACTGCAACTCCAAAATGGTAGTATATGTCATCACATGTTCATGTAATACACTCTGTGTGGGAAGTACAATGAGAAAACTCAAAATCAGAATACAGGAACATTTAAGAGCTATAAAAAACAAGGATATGAGATATCCACTGGGATACCATCATCTGTCAGAACATGCAAATGAATCAACAAAAGAAAACGTTTTTTGGCATTGAAAAAGTAACAAAACCAGAGAGAGGAGGAAACGTGGAGAAAGTCCTCAGATCCAGAGAAGCATACTGGATCTGTAATTTGGACAGTTGCCATACGGGTCTTAATACGGACACAGAACTAATCCATCTTTTATGATTGTTCAGCCTGAGAGGTGATCTGAATTTTGAGAACTGACAGCATAAATGTTAATGTGTTAGCATTTAAATGTTTTAATCATTTTTGAAATGCATGCTTATCCAAATTTCAAGCACTTACTAAGAAAAAGGCAAAATAGTCATATGTACTGAGCAATTTAAGTGTTAAGTTTAACACTCGCCAACATAACACTATAATCGTATTAGGTATTCACATTTAGATAAAATGTTCATCTAAACAATCGAAAGTTATCCTAACAAAATAATAATCATTGAAAAAAATTAAGAGTAACTATTATCAGTCACTTCAAAAAAAGAAAATTTAGAATGGCCACAATCTTAATAACAGAAATCAATAGGCCCTATCCAAGATGGAGGAACAGCGGTCGAGTGGCAATCACTGTCACGTGACCGCGATTACAAATAAACATCTAATATGGCTATAATTCTATTTTATCAAAGATAGAACCGAGCATAATCAGTATTACCATCTTTTACAAAATAAGGCTAGGGTATAGCCATTTTATTACAAGAAACCAATCAGCCCCAATGCAAGATGGAGCAGTCACGATCACGTGACCGCGACTCGAAACAAACATCTAAAACCGTCACGAATAGAACGCTAAGCAGGTTATCAGTTCGGCAGATCCTACATCCGAAAGGCAAGCTGCATAGTAGCAGAAAAGGATCGAACTAGCACAAATAAGGTAAGCCCTATTAGAGCCCATTCTCAAAAGTCCTAACAGACTCACAGGCCGATTCACGGAATTAATGTGCGCCGAAAATTCCGGCGCAGAGGTGCCAAAACGTGCGAATCGCAGTGCAAATGCGAAAAATCGCAGGGAAACCAGCGCACATCGATTCATGGAAGTCCGTGCGGGAGAAAAATATTGGATGTACGCTGAAAAAGTGCACGGCGCACGCCGGCGCACAGGTCATCCAACGGCGTGCGCCACGGCCACAGCGAAATCGCACACAGCGCAGCGCACATAACAAAAGTAGGCAGAACACGGGGCGTAACATTCGGAATGGGGAACAACGCGTGAAAATATGGGTGTCAAGGGGGGAAGTACAGGAAGCAAGTGCGCGGAACGCCCACACGCTCCCCTACAACTTGTATTCATGGAATCGAATAGGGCAAACCAGCGCACGGTCAAAGACGCGCACAGGGCCAAACAAGTCCACCACAAGAAAGCAGACGGTAGCGTCCCTGCGCCTGAAATAAATGTGCTCCAAAATGTGCGCTAACAAAAAGCACCTATATACAGCTATGATGAATGATCCATACTGTGGCCCTCTAGGACAAATGAGGTGCAAAGGGGTACCGACAAACATGGACACCCGCTGTGTGAAAAATAATGTGTGTGTGTATTTCGGGGTGCGCGGGAAGTTCCACATGCGATTGGCCTGGGTACGTCTATTTCGGGGTGCACGGGAAGTTCCACACGCGATTGTCCGTGGTACGTGTATTTCGGTGTGTGCGGGAAGTTCCACACGCGATTTCAGCAGGGTACGTGTACTCCGGGTGCGCGGGAAATTCCACATGCGAATCCAGCAGCATACGTGTATTTCGGGGGTGCCGGGGAGTCCTACACGTGAATTGGCTGTGTGGGTCCTCCCAGCTGTTCCCTCTAAACCCTCCACGGCCCCTGCAGGCGGCCCTCACCACAGGGGACTACCCTGCACCCCTGCACATGTCCCGCAGGCAGCCCATCCACCATGGCCATGCCCCCCAGCCAACCCACATGTCACCTTGCACTACTGCCCACCAACGCATGTCTCCCAGCACCCGACCCCCAAAATCCAGGGGCACCCTCCACCAGGCCCCCACTCATGTCTCCCCACCCCCCCCCCCAGCATCCAGGGGCACCCTCTACCAGGCCCCCACTCATGTCTCCCAGCACCGCCCCCCCAGCATCCAGGGGCACCCTCCACCAGGCCCGCACTCATGTCTCCCAGCACCCCCACCCCCCAGCATCCAGGGGCACCCTCCACCAGGCCCCCACTCCTGTCTCCCTGCACCCCCACCCCCCAGCATCCAGGGGCACCCTCCACCAGGCCCCCACTCATGTCTCCCCCCCCCCACCCCCCAGCATTCAGGGGCACCCTCCACCAGGCCCCCACTCATGTCCAACTCATGTCCCCCTGCACCCCCAACCCCAGCAGTCAGGGGCACCCTCCACCAGGCCCCCACTCATGTCTCCCACCCCCCCACCCCCCAGCAGTCAGGGGCACCCTCCACCAGGCCCCCACTCATGTCTCCTCCCACCCCCAGCAGTCAGGGGCACCCTCCACCAGGCCCCCACTCATGTCAACCTGCACCCCCACCCCCCAGCATCCAGGGGCACCCTCCACCAGGCCCCACTCATGTCCAACTCATGTCCTCCTGCACCCCCACCCCCCAGCAGTCAGGGGCACCCTCCACCAGGCCTCCACTCATGTCTCCCTACACCCCCACCCCCCAGCACTGTGGGGCACCCTCCACCAGGCCCCACTCACGTCTCCCTGCACCCCCACCCCCCAGCATCCAGGGGCACTCTCCACCAGGCCAACACTCATGTCTCCCAGCACTGCCACCCCCCAGCATCCAGGGGCACCCTCCACCAGGCCCACACTCATGTCTCCCTGCACCCCCACCCCCCAGCATCCAGGGGCACCCTCCACCAGGCCCCACTCATGTCCAACTCATGTCCTCCTGTGCCCCCAGCAGTCAGGGGCACCCTCCACCAGACCTCCACTCATGTCTCCCTACACCCCCACCCCCCAGCACTGTGGGGCACCCTCCACCAGGCCCCCACTCATGTCTCCCTGCACCCCCACCCCCCAGCATCCAGGGGCACCCTCCACCAGGCCCACACTCCTGTCTCCCTGCACCGCCACCCCCCAGCATCCAGGGGCACCCTCCACCAGGCCCCCACTCCTGTCTCCCTGCACCCCTACGCCCCAGCATCCAGTGGCAACCTCCACCAGGCCCCCACTCATGTCTCCCCCCCTACCCCCCAGCAGTCAGGGGCACCCTCCACCAGGTCCCCACTCATGTCTCCCTGCACCCCCACCCCCCCATCACTGTGGGGCACCCTGCACCAGGCCCCCACTCATGTCTCCCTGCACCCCCACCCCCCAGCAGTGCGATTTGCCTGGGTACGTGTATTTCAGGGGTGCGCGGGTAGTCTTACAAACGATTTCATCAGGGTATGTGTATTATGGGTCCGCGTGAACTTCCACACGCAATATCAGCAGGGTACGTGTATTACGGGGTTCGCGTGAACTTCCACACGCGATATCAGCAGGGTAAGTGTATTACGGGTCCGCGTGAACTTCCACACGCGATATCAGCAGGGTACGTGTATCACGGGTCCGTGTGAACTTCCACAGCCGATATCAGCAGGGTACGTGTATTACGGGTTCGCGTGAACTTCCACACGCGACTGGGCCTGGGAGAGTGGGGTACGTGTATTCCTGGGGTGGGTGGGAATTTTCACTCGTGACTGGGCCTGGGAGAGCGTGTTACGTGTATTCCTGGGGTGGGCGGGAAGATTTACACGGTCGCCTACAACGCGCCAATAAAAAAGGTCAAATCCGGAAACACGTACGCCAGCATGAAGCAGGCGCACGTCCCGCGCAGCATAAAAGTGTGCGCAAACAACAAACAAGCTCAGACGCCAGTATGAATATACCGTTCCTAGCAGCAGTGGCCGTGGGATACCGCAGGAGGAGGAGAATAGTCAGGGCTAGAATCTTCACACCCAGAACCAGCTTTTTTGGTATGCCTGATGACCAGGTGTATGGGAGGTACAGGTTTCCACCTCACATAATACTCGACCTGGTCAGTGAGTGGGAGGATGACCTCACATCACCCACCCTGTGCTCCCAAGCACTCAGCCCCCTGGAGAAGGTCCTCAATGTACTGCACTTCTTGGCTACCGGATCATTTCAGCGGACAAGTGCCATAGTGGGGGGGGGGGTGTCACAAGCCACGCAGTCACGGTGCCTACACCAGGTGTTGGCCATCATCACTGCACGCCCATCAGTCCGCAGGCACATATACCTGCCCAGAACACCTGCAGGGAGGCAGGCTGTCAGCCAGGATTTCTACAGGGTGGCACAATTCCCCAAAGTGCTAGGTGCCATTGATTGCACCCATGTGGCTCTACGTCCCCCCAGGGCATCTGAGCACATCTACAGAAACCGCAAGCACTGGCATTCCATCAACGTCCAGGTAGTATGTGATGCCAAGGGAATCATCACCTCAGTATATGCCTCCTATCCAGGGTCCACCCACGACAGCTTCATTTACAGGATGTCAACCCTAAACCGGGACATGGAAGCTGGGCGGCATGGTGATGCATGGCTGCTTGGTGAGTATAAATGCCACAGCACACGCATGCATGACAGATACAGAGTAATGTCACTACCCCACTAATGATCCCCATCACCACCTCCCCAGGGGACAGTGCCTACCCTCTGAGCACCCACATGATGACGCCAATTCGGAACCCCAAAACGCCTCCCGAGGTAAGATACAACACAGCCCATATTGCAACCCGGGGCATAGTGGAGCGCACATTCGGAGTGCTCAAGTCATGCTTTTGCTCCCTTGACTGTTCTGGCGGGCAGCTGTTATACGCTCCCCCAGAAGTGTGCAGGATCATAGTGGCAGCATGTGTCCTGCACAATGTTGCAACACGCCGGGGCCTGACTGTGGACATGGTGGTGCCCCCACATCCCCAACCACATGCATGCCCGCTGCACATGGGAGGGGAAAGGGCACGGGGTGAGGCAGCCCGTACGCAGCTGGTGGCTAATTACTTCACATAGAAATCGTACCCCTGTGGAGTGCACACAGCCCTGGCACATACCATCTGACAATCAATGATGACTCAATCTGACAATTTTGATGAATTAAGGGACAGTCAACTGTCAGAACCATAGCAGCCTGAGATTGTTCACCTGGAAGTGTCACAATGTGTGCATCCCTACCTACACAAACACCACCAATGCAGTGTCATCAAAAGACACACTTCTATGCAGCAAAAATGAATACCCACTTGCAAAATACAACATGAGAACAGTGCCATGTCACCCAACCCCTCCCCGGCACCGCCACACAACACACCATGGCATGTCATGCTATGTGAGAGCAAACAAATTAATCCCCACAAAATGACACAAGTGTCACAAAGTACAGTGTCCCTAATGGAAACTGGCCACACATGAAATGCTCACAGTAATGCAGGACCAAGAACACACATTACCAAATATTTAGCAATAACACTAATCACCTACACAACCTCCAACCTACCATAAACATGACTGTACGGATTTAAAAAATTGGTAGTCTCACTACCTGATAATGCCAGCACTTCGAACACTTCCAACTGTACAGTGTTAGCGCCACGCAAAAGTGTCGGTGCACTGCTTAAAACATGGACTCCATTTCCAAAGTAGACCGCCTTGTGAAGACATGAGAAATGGACCTGCAAATTAGGAGGATGAGATGGATGCAGAGGCACATATCAAGACACCACGCAGTGTACAATACAACAACAATATGCACTAGGAATGTATACACAGTATTGACTACAGACTGCCCACACATCAAATGGGAGTCCAACGTCACTGTGTAAGTCAATGTCACTTGGGCACACCCTTTGCAAGCCCATGGAAACGGGAAGCAGGAGGGGTGTGAGTCACACAAACCCAAGCATCTAACCCAAATTCAGGACAAGCCTGCATGTGCCCAGCCACAATACAGCGTATGCCCACAGGAGCCACACAAGGCAACACACTGTCAAAAAAATCAAAAATCAAAAATGGCCATGAATGGGCCAGAGGGGGTGGGGGAGGCCACCCAGGAGGTCCGAGGACAGGGTGCACACCAAAACCCACCTGTGTGGATCTTGCGAAAAAAAAAACACCTCCATGGGCTCATGGCCTGCACGGCTACCCTATTGTGAGAGATTCGCTGCTGTCGCTCTCCTCACCCTCTGCAGCTGCATCAGGAGGTGGTGGCACTATGGAGCCCTAGTCTGGTCCTCCATGGCAGCAAGAATGTGGGTGTGGAAGGTCTGGTTCTGGAGGATAATCGTGAGGAGGTCCCCATGCAACAACTCACGGGATGCCCGGACCTCCTCCCTAGTTGCCTGCATCTCAGCTGAGAGCGTACGTGTGAGCCGCTCCAGCTGCTGTTCTGTCCTCGTGTCAGTTGAAGCCTCAAGCTCAACAAGAGTCACCCTGAGCTGACGGAGTTCCACCCTCAGGGCTTTCTTGTGGCCCTGGGACTTAATAGAAATGGCTTCCCGCAGAGTCTCCAGTGCCGCCCGTCTGTCCCTGTTGGACGCCAACATGTCCTCCCTGTGTGACTGGCAAATGGAGTCTGTTGCCTGCTGTAGTTGTTCCATCAGCCTTTCTTGGGGGACAATGGAAGTGGCCACCCTATCCATGGCATGAGCCATCATCTCAGATGATGCTGCCTGTTGGTTTACCATACCATATATGGATTGCTCCCATGCGGTATTTCCAGGTGGCGTACGGCCACCGCGTCGGCAGGCACCACACCTGTCTGGGGCAAGGCGAACTGCGCCTTGCTGTGCCGGCACTGCCTGAGGCTGCAGGACTGCATTCCCCTTCTGATCTGCTGGCCCAGGAACAGGATCAGATGTTGCGGAGTGTGACCCTGCTTCCGTAACCACCAAAGGCGGACCTTCCAACACTGACATCCCCATTGAGGGTTCTTCCTCTGGTGCAGGTGGGTTGGACAGTACAGAATCCCTCCCAGAAACACTTACCTGCAACCGCACATAGGTCTCATCATCCGAATCGACACCTGAATAGAGCTCGGGGGAGGTGCACCCAGAGACACCCCTTGAGATAATGGTCTGCAGCAAGTGTGGGTTCTCACCCACCACCACACCACGTCCCTCACTGGTGCCCGGTCGGGCCTGAGACCCCTCCTGGGTCTGCACCATCTCCACAACCCCAGCAGTATCAAGTGCATTATCCCCTGCAAAGACATGAAAGAAAAGAAATGGGAACAGGCATTAGCACCATGGCACAGAATTAGGGCTGAGAAGCAACAGAAACAGTACTTCATTGACACATGTCCCACATGACTATAACCCTCCCATGCATGCACCTTCACTGCCTATGAAGGGGAGGCAAATGGCACACATTGATGACACCAAGATGGAAGACCAACACATTTGCTGCATGCTGGCTAGCAGTGCCATCACACATTGGCCTGTGATTGGCATGTCCAATACACATACATGACACATGCCATCACACAGATGGCATGCACCATAGCCATGTCACACATGTGACAATAGGACTGAGAAATGCCTAGTGAAAGTGGTGGAATGCAAACAATCAGCCTGAATGAACACAGAATAATACACAACTATGTTGTGGCAAGATGACACTTCAAGGGCAACTGACGTGAGGTTGGGCTGAATGTCTACTGTTGCCAGAAGGGTTACTGCAATACCCAAATCCTGGTGCG
The DNA here is from genome assembly GCF_040938575.1 of Ambystoma mexicanum. Lineage (NCBI taxonomy): Eukaryota > Metazoa > Chordata > Amphibia > Caudata > Ambystomatidae > Ambystoma > Ambystoma mexicanum. The sequence goes on from NC_090935.1 coordinate 1,454,674,424, forward strand.
CAGAATGTATTGGATGAATCACATGGGTGACCCAAACCACTCACACACACCCTCACCTGGCACTCAATCAGAAGCGCTCACACACACACCATGCACATGGATGACACACACATGCATGTGCACTCACCGGACAATGCCTCGTAATCTGGCAGGTCTCCCACGCCTTGGATCTGTCCCTCCGTGACGTAGGTCCCAGCAACATACTCATGTGGAGTGAGTTCAATGTCCTCTGCTGGAGACCCACCTCCAGTCACTAGAGTTGCGGCATGACTTGAGGCCAGCTTTTTCTTTGCCCTGCGCTTCAGGTCATTCCAGCGCTTGTAGCAATCATTAGCTGTGCGCCTCACGAATCCAAGGGCACTTATGATGTCCGCGATGGTCTGCCAGTGTGCCAGACGCTGTGCAGGTGTGGTCTTGCATCCTGCAGTAATCACCATTTCGCTGTCATGTGCGGACACATACTCCACAAGTGCATCAAGTTCGGCCTGATTGAAGCTGGGCTTCCTTGGTGGGCCGGACTGTGTAGCCGTGTCTGGGGCATCAGCCTGTACTGGACGAGCACTCTTCCTCTTCCGCTTGGAAGGTGGTGGGGATCCTGAGTGTCCTACGCCGCTCTGGACACTAGGGGCAGGAGCCCCGGTGGACTGTGGACTAGGAGTGTGGGAATGAACACTCACCATGGGACTTGGTGCAGGCATTAGCTGAAGTGTTATGTAGTCAGGGGGAACGTCAGCAGGATGGACTGGGACCAACACTGTCCTGGCTGGGAGACTCAGAACTGGGGTGGATGGAGCCACAGCTGCCCCTGCAGCCTCCCCACCCTGCCTACTCGGGGCAGCAGATGACATAGCTGCCCCTGATCCACGTGGCCTGGTGACACCAACATGCACCGCCACACGTGGCCTAGACCTGCTGACCTGGAAGTCAGCCAGGGAGTCACCCTGTGCCAGGTCTGGTGCCACAATGGGCTGGTCCAACAAGGGCTGAGTAGGGATGGTGTCAGCCACGTTACCCTGTCCCGGGGGGGGGGGCATGGGTGTCCCCGACTGGTCACCCACACATGGGGGGCTAGGGGCACCCTGCAAGTCCCGGCCACGTCCCCTACCGTATCCACCACGGCCACCTCTTGAGGCTCGGCCACCTTTGCCACCCTTACCGCGTGCTCTCCTCCCAAACATGGCACTGATGTTGTTGTGCGTATGGGAGTTGCAGTAAACTATTGTCCTGGGCAATTGGGGGTCAAAGGGGTTGGGTACTAGATGGAATTCGTACCCTAGTGCTCTAGTAAGGCTGTATGTGACCCCTGGGGGAAGATGACGGGTCACGCAACGCACAGGCACCCCAAAAAAGGGAGATAATGTGCATGCAACCCCTCCTAGACCACGTGCGTGGAAAAATAAACCTGCACTACGCTGTGGCACCCAGAAACACAAAAATGAACGTATGCATGTCACACGCAGCCTAGAATGACCACTGAAGGGGTACGCAATACACAGGGCAAGCACAGATGTTAAATACGTGCGCGACTCACCGTCTGCCTGGAAAAGTCGCGTGAAAAATACGCACATGTGCGCGTTGGCAACACCCCCGCCAAAAGAAGAATTGTACGCTGTCTGAAGAGACAGGACAACAGAAGAAGTGAACGCTGTTTGAGGAAACAGGCCCAGGTAAAAGACAAAAAGAGAAAAAGCTGTCAGAGGTAACAGGGAGTACGAACTTGGAACGCCGTGAAGTAAATCGCGAGTGAACCGACAAGAAGTACAGATTTCACCCACTCGCTCTCCACGAAAAGCACGTACAAGGAAATGGCGTTCTACACGTACCTTTTAAACATGCCCACATGTCCAGCGTCACTTCCGCGTGTACGCGCTAAGGCCCTATCCTCCAATTACACGAGCTGACACTCTGACGTGCAGTCATTGGACGTGTAACATGCACCCATGTACAGGGAAAAGCCCGCGCATGCACGTCACAGACGCGCCTATGCGCTGAGGCCCTTTCCACCAATTACACCCCATGACACTCTGACGTGCTTATTTTTTCTACGCGCCATGGAAAACGCACGTGCGCATAACATCATAGACGCGCCTACACGCTGGGGGCCTTTGGGCCAATGAATTTGCGTACGTGTGCTGACGCGCTTACGCGCTAAGGTCCTTTCCTCGAATTACACGCAGACGTGCTGGATTTTCACGTGCCAAATCACTCCGTATCAAGCTAGCCACGTGTAAGCACATGGAAGACCACGCTCCTGCCCAGAAGGCCGAATTACTGCCCCCCAGAGCCCAGAGCACGCTCCCACCTGCCATCTGCTGCTGCCCGATTGCCTACTGCCCACGTGCCCTGCCATTTGCTGCCTGCACATCAGCCAGGGGTGCTGTTGCTGTGACCACCCGTGCTGGAACCGAAGACTCCCGACTGGGATTCCATCGCTCCACAGACCAGCCCCAGGACCCAGTTGCCCACCCACTCCTGCCTCTGGGGTTGTCATGTCGGGCACTGCAACATCTGGCACCACTGGCAACCCCCGGCCAGAGAGGCAGAGTGGCACCAGCTTCACTGCCACCGAAGTTGGTGTCCTGGTGGAGCAAGTCCTGGGGCAGTATGATGCCCTCTTCGGAAGTTTGCGCGCCGACAAGCAAGGACGGACTTGGATCTGGACGGACATCGTGACTGCCATCAACGCGGAGGGGGTGGCAGTCCGACTATTCCATCATGTCAAGAAGCGCTGGGAGGACTTCAGATCCAGGACCCTCAACAAGGCCCGGTGCCTCTTGAAGGCAGCGGATGCTAAGGGGCGCCGGGGCCACTTGTCGGAAGATCAGATGAGGGTCCTGGAACGCATATCCCTAGCGCTCCACGTCCAGGTCCTTGAGAGGCAGACCCGTCTGGAGTCGAGCGGTAAGTGGCCAAGCATTGCTGTGTGAGACAGGGCATGTTGCAGTGTGCTGGTTGTCTGATACTTGTCTGTATGTGTGACATAGGCCATGTACTTGTGTGTGTGTGTGCAGGGACATCATGGTCATGCATGTGAGACCAGTAATGTGTGAAGCACACGGTTGGTGTATGTGTTTAAATGCAACATGGGGAGCCCTATGCGGAATGGACACATGAGAGCATGCCAGTCTCTGTTTCTGGACATGGGTGGGGGTGAGGGATGGATGCAGATGCCATGTACATGTATGGTGTCCATGTCTGTGTGTCTGACCTGCGTGTCTGTGACTTGTGAATGCCATGAATGCCATGGATGCATGACACATGTCTGTGACAATGTTCAGAATCACTGATGCAGCCTAGTTATCCTTGCATCCACTGTGTCTGGGGTGTACGAGTCCAGATGGATGAAAGTACGGTGAAGTGTGTGCATGTGATAGGCATGACCCATGATGCATGTGAGTTCAAAAACAACATTGTATGTTTCAAGAGTCCCTTGGACATGTTTGCTAATGTCCATAGCATGCGCCATGCCTGTTACTGCATGTGTTTTGCCTGCACTGACCCATGTGTTGTGGAGGGACATGATGGAAGGGATCTTTGACAGTGCCACCATCTGCTATTGCTTCCTGTCTAGGGGACCATTGTACAGTACCCTGATGCTTGTGTTCTATGTCTCCCTCTACACAGCGCAAAGTGAAGAAGAGGGCGGAGACGGCGCTGTGGAGCAAAGCGGCGGGGATGCCCCCATGGCTGCAGCGGAAGGGGTGGGTGAGCCCCCACAGGGGCTTGCAACGGCGGAAGACGGGGTGGAGCCATCCAGGTTGTGGTTTCCACAGAGGAGGAGGAGGCCGCTACTGAGCCGCACATGGTGCCTGGTGGGGGCATCCCTGCTGGTGCAAGTGGTGCAGTCCAGGGGCAGGAGGCAGCACAAGTCGCTGTGGAGGTGCCTGTGCATGTCACTGTCCCTGACACTGTGACTGCACCACCATGCACCAGCAGGGATGCCCCATCCCAGGCCCGTCCGCAGGTAGGGGGGATGTCCATGTCATCTGACTCCCCTCCACGTTGCGCACGGGTGTCATTCGCGATGAGGTGCGTGCTTCCCGGGGGGAGCACGCACGTCATCACGAAGAGCACCGTGCCAACGTGGCCCAGTTGGGAGCAGCCATGGTCGGGGGTTTCGTACATGTGTCGGGCACTCTGGCGACCCTCTCCTCCTCTGTGGAGGCTATGCGCCAGTCGTTCTCCATGCCGTCTTCCGGCCCAGATGACACCAGGGCCCCCTGTGGACCTGCCCCAACCAACGCAGCCAACTCAGTGGGGATCCCATCCCTGCCACGGGAGTCGGAGGTGCAGCAGGGGTGGACACACCTGTCATAATGCCTACCTCCAAGGAGCCAGGTCCGACCCAGCAACCCCAGAGGCAGGCATCATTTCCCCCCCAGGGGAGTGCCAGCGGGCCCAAGCTGGGGCCCTTTGGACGCAGTCCTGGCGCCAGGCTCATGTTGGACCCCTGTCCTGGCGCCTTAGGCGCCAGGCTCATAAAGCTAGACATGTGTTCAAGTGTTTTAATGTGCACTTACCTGATGCAGACCATGCTGCTACATCCAGGCCCTCTTGAGGCCTGAATGGAACTACTTTACCTGTGGGACTACTTTCCACCCGGGTGTGGTCGGGGAAGGATATATACCTGATCGGTGGAAGGATACACACTTGGAACTTCTTCCAAAGCTATTTAAACCACACCCGATCAGCAACTCACGCTTCGCGTTGTTCTGCTCCTCGCAGCTGGACGCTCACCGTGTCAGCTCCTGCATCTGGACCTCAGCCACACCTGTCAGTATCCTGGATCACCTGCAAAGGGAGACAAAAGACCTTACATGCTAAATCAGCACCACGGAGACATCACACCGACGATCCTGAAAAGGAAGACATCATTTTTAAAAGCATTTCGCTACGATCGCTGCAGCGCTGCATTTCACTCACCTATCCTGGACGCCTCCATCTTCAGCAGCGATCATCCGGGTCCACAGCCACTTCCCAGAGCCTAGAGAGAAAAAGACAAGAACAAGGTGAGAGAAGGAAAGGAATAGGAAAAGCTCAGTTTCCTTCTAAGACTTAACACTTGGGTCATTCCCATTTCATTTCGGGTCTTGCCGCTTCCAGGCATTTTCCTGACCGCGGCCCCTATGGGGAAAAAAGACAAAGACATTGAATGAGCGAATGCAAAGACATTACCCGAGCGCTCATCCAGAACTTACCTGTCATTTACTGGAACTGCACGTTTCACTTCGGGTTGGCGCCATATCTCCGGCATTCCGAACCCCGGCCCCTAAGGGGAAAAAGACATAAGCATTAGCGCTTGCTGCAACAAGACAATGAACATTATTATAAAGCTTGGACTTTTGAACTTGCAGCAGAACTTTTACAGCACCTTACCTGAATAGTCAAGCTTACCTGAACTCCCATCAATCCTCAATCCAGTGAAGTAACTGGGTTTCAACGCGCCCCTGCATCAGAAGCAGGATGGAGAGCTCATCCTTCCTGACCCTAAGGTGAGACTTCACGGGGAATCGTGGAAGGGTATCGTGAAGGTTGGAAGAGAGTGGGAGGCTTGAGCATAACTCAGTCAGTAGGTAATACTCCCTTTTCACGCACAGGGGTATATTCCTGCGAGCCAGAGAAGCCAGAGTAGAGGGGCCCTTCCTGTCCATCTTCAGAGTCCTGCGCTTTACCATTGAAGAAGCACCAGCACTCGAAGCCAGACCTGCGCCTCCGTGGGAATCAGGTGAGCGTTACAGAACGCGAAGCCTACCCACAATTTCCCACCCGGGCGCTATGGAGACTTCCGAGACTGACCAGCTGGCCCAGCTTTTGGGGGAATTACGGGCAGAGGTGCACTCAGCCCGCCAGGAGACTAACGCTCTCAAAAGAGAACTGATCCTATCCAAGGAAAGAACAGATGACCTAGCCAAAGGGTTATTACAGGCCCAGGCTGGGCACACTCCTTTACCTAATTCCGGAGACATTTCCACATCAATGGGTTTGAATAACCCGGTACAAATCAATCTACCTGGACACATGCCTTTGGCCTCGCCTGAACGTTTTGCGGGGGATCCCAAGAAATATGCCGTCTTTATGAACCAATGTCGTTTACACTTTCTATGCAGACCCGGAGCCTTCCCTAATGACCAGACCAAGGTAGCCTTTATACTATCTTGCCTCAGTGGCAGTGCTGCCGATTGGTCTATTCCATTGGTAAATCAGGATGATCCCATTCTCCAGGATTTTCAGGGCTTCCAGGCCAGCATGGAAAGATTGTTCGCTCGACACTCTCAAGGACAGGCCCTTGATAACGAACTGCTATCCTTACGACAAGGTAATCAGGATCTTCTGCCCTACATTGCCACCTTCAACAGACTGGTTGTGGAAACTGGATGGCCAGAAAACAAAAGGATCACATTGTTTCATCGAGGCCTGCGCGGAGAGCTTAAGGATGTTCTAGCTCAGATAGTAAACCCACCCCAGGTCTGCGCAGACTACATAAACTTGGTGGTTCAACTTGATCACAGACTTCAAAACAGAAAAGCAGATCGGTTCAAGTACGAAACCCGAATACCGATCAAAACCCACGCTAACTCCAAGAGTACCGACGTATCCGAACCTATGCAAATCGGTGGTGTTAAAGGACCATTAACGCAGAAAGAACGAGAGAGAAGGCGGCAAATGCAACTTTGTCTGTATTGTGGGACTTCCGGTCACTTTCTTCGGAATTGTCCAGTTAAACCATCTAAGAAGGTGGTTGGAGCTACTGATAACAAATTATTGACACCTGATTCGGGAAACGACCTAGCCCGACAAGCGTAGGGGTCCGCTTGCCGAGCTTGAAAACTAACTCTTTGACCTCGCATTTTGTCATGCCAATGGTGCTCATGGACCCAAAACAGCCTCAGCAGTTGCATGCTATAAAAGCATACATCGACAGTGGAGCTATTGGAAATTACATAGACCATGAATTGGCTTCCAGGATTAAGCTTCCTCTCCGCCCGAAAGTAACCCAAGATGTCATTACTACAGTAGATGGAACCGAAATAGCCTCAGGGCCCGTAACGCATTCCACTGTTGAAGTGACACTGGTGGGTCAGGACGGACATCGGGAAGCAATCGTGTTTGATGTGATCAAGGCCCCACAATTTCAAGTAATTCTTGGAATTCCTTGGTTAGAAACACATAATCCCAGAATTGATTGGCGAGCAAAGAAGATAAGTTTTCCTGATTGTGAACCAACTTGTTATCCAAGAAATCCAGCTATGGGTCTAGCCTCAGCAACTTCCACCCCTGTACAGTTACTGTCAGAATACCAAGAATTCCAAGACGTTTTTCAGAAAGAACAGGCTAACACGTTACCTCCCCATCGGTCTTATGATTGCCAAATCGATCTGGTACCCAATGCTCAACTACCTTGTAGTAGGATTTATGCTCTTACGGAACCTGAGAACCTGCATTTGCGTCAGTATTTAGATCAGTACCTAGCCAATGGTTTTATTTGCCCGTCCAAGTCTCCTGTCTCTTCAGCTCTGTTCTTCGTGCCGAAAAAAGAGGGCGACCTTAGAACGTGTATAGACTATCGCGCCCTAAATCAAATAACGATTAAGAATCGTTATCCTCTGCCCTTGATCCCTGAGCTTATCGACCAGGTGAAAGACGCTTGTGTGTACACCAAGTTAGATCTCCGAGGAGCTTATCACCTGGTGCGTATAAAAGAAGGCGACGAATGGAAGACTGCATTCCGCACCAAGTTTGGGCTCTTCGAATATCAGGTGATGACCTTCGGTTTGTGCAATGCACCTGCCGCCTTTCAGTACTTTATGAATGATGTCCTTCGGGAACTTATCGATGTCTGTGTCATTGTTTACATTGACGACATCTTGGTGTACTCTTCTTCAGAATCTGATCACAGAAAACATGTTAGGGCAGTTCTTGAGAAATTGCGCCAGCACAGACTATTTGCAAAACTCGAAAAATGCGTTTTTCATACCACAGAAGTTGAGTTTCTCGGATTCATCCTGACACCTCAAGGAGTCCGAATGGACTCGCGAAAGGTGGATGCCATCCTCAAATGGCCATCTCCTAGCTCGGTGAAGGGAATTCAGAGCATGCTCGGCTTTGCCAATTTCTATCGAAGATTCATCACGGAATTTTCCCGAACAGTCCAACCCATCACAGCTCTCCTAAAGAAAAACAAACGCTTCGAATGGACTCTTGAGGCCGAACAAGCCTTTCAGGACCGGAAAACCAAATTCACCTCTGCACCTGTATTGAAGCACCCGCACCCAGATCTCCCGTACATTGTGGAAACCGACGCATCCAGTTCGGCCATGGGAGCTGTCCTGTCGCAAAGAGACCCAAAAACTAACCAACTACACCCAGTAGCCTTTTGGTCCAGAAAATTTTCTCCTCCTGAAATCAACTACGCAATTACCGATAAAGAGTTACTGGCCATCAAATCTGCTTTCAAGGCTTGGCGTCACTACCTTCTCGGGGCAAGACACACCATCACCGTAATTACGGACCACAGAAACTTACAGTATTTAAAGACGGCCAAAGCTCAATCTTCACGACAACTCCGATGGGCTCTATTCTTTGCGGAATTTGATTTTGTAATTACCTATCGCCCTGGTTGCAAGAATGGAAAAGCGGACGCTTTATCCCGGATTGGCATGGAAGAACCTAATTCGAGCTTAGAACCTGTGCCCATCATACCTGAACAAAGAATCTTAGGCTTAACTTCATTGCAAACTATTGAGGACATCCAAACGCAAGTAAAACAACTTCTAGACTCTTCAACCTTACTGGAATGGAGTCAAAAGGGTCCTCATTACACCATTAAGAATGACTTACCCTACTTCCAGGAGCGGTTGTTTCTGCCAAGTAAAGAATTGCAGGAACTTGTTATTGCCCATCATCATGAATCTTTAATGGAAGGACACCCTGGTATCGCTAAAACGGAGGAAAAAATCAAACGCCACTTCTGGTGGCCTTCTTGGAGAAAAGACAAAGTCTTTTGTTCTGTCTTGCGGAATTTGCGCCCAAAACAAAGCTCAAAAGAAAAGGCAAGCCGGCCTACTTCAACCCTTGGATATTCCACCGGCACCTTGGCACACCCTGTCAATGGACTTTATAACCGACCTGCCTCCTTGTGCTGGTTACAACACAATCCTTGTAATTGTCGACCTATTCTCCAAAATGGCCCACTTTATCCCTTTAAAAGGTTTGCCTTCAGCTTCCACCTTGGCCAAGGAATTCCTGGAGAATATAGTTCGCATACATGGTTTCCCTTCCGTATTAGTCTCGGATCGTGGAAGTCAATTTATCTCCCATTTTTGGAAGAAGTGTTGCCGATTAGCACAAATAGATGTGCGGTTATCCACCAGCCACCACCCCCAGACCGACAGACATACCGAGAGAACCAATCAGACTCTCGAGCAATATCTTCGGTGCATGTTACACCAATCTGAGTTGAATTGGAAAGACATTCTTTGGATCGCAGAATATGCATACAACAACTCAGTGCATTCTGGAACCGGACAAACCCCTTTTTATACTTTGTATGGTCACCATCCTCGGACCTCTGACCTAGATCCACCTCTGACCCTGGAAATGCCCGCAGTAAATCATCTGCATTCCACAATAACCCGAACCTTCAAAGAAGCTGCAAGTCACTTACAGCAAGCCAAGAAAAAGTATAAAGAAAACGCTGATTTGCACCGAAGTAAAACTCCTCCTTACCAAGTAGAAGACCAGGTATGGCTAGCAACTAAACATTTACCCCTCAAGGGCCCACGAACCTTCAATCCCAGATTCATAGGACCTTACCCCATCAAGGCTATAATCAACCCAGTGGCCTTTAAACTGGATCTACCGTCCAACATGCGTATTCATCCAGTTTTTCATGCATCACTTTTGAAGCCAGTACAACCAGGAACCCGATTGTCCAAGCCTCCAGATCCAGTTCAAATTGAAAGGGAATTAGAATTCGAAGTTAAAGACATTTTAGACTCCAAGGTGGTAAAGTCGAAACTCTTCTATCTCGTTGACTGGAAGGGATATGGACCTCAGGAGAGATCGTGGGAGCCTAGTAACCATGTCCACGCACCTCGATTAGTACAAAGGTTTCACCGGAGATTTCCAAACAAGCCAAAACCCCCGGAGGAAAGAACCTTGGGAGGGGCCTTGAGGGGGGGTTCTGTCATGATGCCTACCTCCAAGGAGCCAGGTCCGACCCAGCAACCCCAGAGGCAGGCATCATTTCCCAAAGGGGAGTGCCAGCGGGCCCAAGATGGGGCCCTTTGGACGCAGTCCTGGCGCCTTAGGCGCCAGGCTCATAAAGCTAGACATGTGTTCAAGTGTTTTAATGTGCACTTACCTGATGCAGACCATGCTGCTACATCCAGGCCCTCTTGAGGCCTGAATGGAACTACTTTACCTGTGGGACTACTTTCCACCTGTGTGTGGTCGGTGAAGGATACATACCTGATCGGTGGAAGGATACACACTTGGAACCTCTTCCAAAGCTATTTAAAGCACACCCGATCAGCAACTCACGCTTCGCGTTGTTCTGCTCCTCGCAGCTGGACACTCACCGTGTCAGCTCCTGCATCTGGACCTCAGCCACGCCTGTCAGTATCCTGGGTCACCTGCAAAGGGAGACAAAAGACCTTACCTGCTAAATCAGCATCACGGAGACATCACACCGACGATCCTGAAAAGGAAGACATTTTTAAAAGCATTTCGCTACGATCGCTGCAGCACTGCATTTCACTCACCTATCCTGGACGCCTCCATTTTCAGCAGCGATCATCCGGGTCCACAGCCACTTCCCAGAGCCTAGAGAGAAAAAGACAAGAACAAGGTGAGAGAAGGAAAGGAATAGGAAAAGCTCAGTTTCCTTCTAAGACTTACCTGTTGGGTCATTCCCATTTCATTTCGGGTCTTGCCGCTTCCAGGCATTTTCCGGACCCCGGCCCCTATGGGGAAAAAAGACAAAGACATTGAATGAGCGAATGCAAAGACATTACCAGAGCGCTCATCCAGAACTTACCTGTCATTTACTGGAACTGCACGTTTCACTTCGGGTCGGCGCCATATCTCCGGCATTCCGAACCCCGGCCCCTAAGGGGAAAAAGACATAAGCATTAGCGCTTGCTGCAACAAGACAATGAACATTATTATAAAGCTTGGACTTTTGAACTTACAGCAGAACTTTTACAGCACCTTACCTGAATAGTCAAGCTTACCTGAACTCCCATCAATCCTCAATCCAGTGAAGTAACTGGGTTTCAACGCGCCCCTGCATCAGAAGCAGGATGGAGAGCTCATCCTTCCTGACTCTAAGGTGAGACTTCACGGGGAATCGTGGAAGGGTATCGTGAAGGGTTGGAAGAGAGTGGGAGGCTTGAGCATAACTCAGTCAGTAGGTAATACTCCCTTTTCACGCATAGGGGTATATTCCTGCGAGCCAGAGAAGCCAGAGTAGAGGGGCCCTTCCTGTCCATCTTCAGAGTCCTGCGCTTCACCATTGAAGAAGCACCAGCACTCGAAGCCAGACCTGCGCCTCCGTGGGAATCAGGTGAGCGTTACAACACCAGCAACTGGACCCCAGCAGATGGAGGATGTGACAGCATCATCGGACAGGGCACGTGCACGACGGAGTCGGTGGATTCCATCAGCCTGGATGCCGTCGTGCTGGCACAGGCAGTTGCGTCGGAGGCAGCGGCAGGCTCGACGTGGGAGGCATCATGGCTCGGGGCCATCAACATCAGGGGTGCAGGCATCGGCCGGAGGGCAGGAGAACCCTGGAATGGGAGTGTCTTTCGTGTGGGAGCGGTTGGGCCAGCAGATAGGTGCCGAGCAGCAGCGGGCAGAGGAGGAACGGCTCACAATGGTCAGGGCGGAGAACTCCATGTGGAGGGCGCTGAGTGCCTCGTGGGTATTCGCAGGGAGTTGGGGCTGGACACTGCATTATCCCTGCGAGACCTCGGGGCCAGGAAACATGCCCGCCTCCAAGCCCTTGAACAGGAGTTCGATGATGCCCTGGCCCATGACAACAACCAGTGAGCCGTCGGACTAGCCCGCTGCCCTTGTAAATAGTTATGTAGTTGTTGTTAGGTTTCCTTTGCTTTTTATTTTTTTTTGGACCTTTTGGACAATGGACCACATTTTTGTATATAGTTTTTTTATTAGGTAGTATTATTAGATAGGTTTCATTTCTTCTGTTGGGATCATGGACCCTGGATTGTTTATCTGTATATAGTTGACTGTTGGATTTTTTTTTTTTTTTTAATTTGTTTTTTATTGACAATATACAAACCAGGGTGGGCCAAATGGCCCATCACCTCAACAATAAACGCATAAGAAATCACATTGTCAGGAACATTTTCTGATTAACTCCCTACCCCTATTCCCCCCTCCCGATCCCTCCCCCCAAACAATTGTCACGCCAGCTTTGGGGAAGATGCAACTACATTAAGCATAGGGAAGAACATTCGTACAGCACTAGACAGATAAAAGTTATCCTTGAGACAGTGGGGTAAGACCATGAAGCGATTGAGCCAGGGCAAGACCAACCCTCTGGGGAGTGTGGGGACCCGCGCCTTGCAACCAATAGTTTACACACTTGTTCAATCGCCCCTCTACAATCGCATAGTAATACAGTCATCGTGCAGCAGCACTGCTGTCCATTCTTGGACAAAGTCAGACATGGTATCGTTTGCTATTGCCGAGAGTTTTTCATAGCTGAAAATCACCCTGAGCTTGCAGAGCCATTCCTCTTTGGAGGGGGCCAGGGCGCTCTTCCATTTTTGCGCAAGCGCCAATCTCCCTGCCCGCAGCATGGCGCCGATGACCCTGGGGAAGGCATTCACCTCTGACTCAGGCATGGGGGAGCCCAGTAGGATTTCCAGCGGGTGCAGCGATGGACCATAACCCTCGATGTCTTTGATCCAGCTAAGAAGCTCCGTCCAGTATACCTGTATGGACGGGCAGCTCCACCACATATGAAACCAGGTTCCCCGTTGGTGACATCCCCTGGGGCAGAGGGGGGAAACATCTTGGTACATTCTAGACAACAGAGCCGGGGGGCGGTGCCATGAATGAAGGATCTTAAAGCTATGTTCCATAGCTGCTGTGTATAGGGAGCCCGTGAAGATGCACTTGAAAACCGCCCTCCAGGTGTGATCATCTATTGACATTCCCATCCTCTCTTCCCATATGCACTTAAAGGGTTGTCTGCCTTCTAGGTCCGCTGTAATCAGCACACTATAAAGCTTGGATAGTGAACCCTTGCGGGATCTACTTTTGGCCAGAATAAGTTCGAATGGGGTGAGGGGACGACTAAGCTGCTCGGACCACCTTGGTTGGGTGAGTATCCCTTTCAACCGCAGGAATTCAAAAATCGTGGGGGGCCTATCCACCAGAGCCTCTGTCAAACTGTCGTATTCAATAAAGCCCTCCTCTTGTGTAAGCTGGGAGACTCTTTCCAGTCCCATGTCAGACCATGCCTGCGTGTCCCGAAAACCTCTCATGTCAAGATCGATGGGCAGGCCCCAGAGAGATGACAGAGGCGAAGGCCATGTAGATATCAAATTGTTGGCTTTGCTGGGTTTCCATAGCGTCCAGAGGACTGCTAAGGTAGGATGTGTCTTGAGTTGTGGGGGGATTGACCTGGGAGAGGCCCAGAGATAGTCCCTAACCTTCCTCGGATGTCCATGGGTGTCTTCGACATACGTCCAGAATGTACGCATATCGTCCCGCATGTGCTCCAACATCACCCTGAGCTGGGCTGCTTTATAGTAAAGCCGGAAATCGGGGAGTCCAAAGCCACCATGGGATTTTGGGAGGGTCAGAGTGGAAGTTTTAACCCTGGGCCTTTTGCCATTCCAAATGAAGTGGAGGACACGGGACTGGAGCGCCTCGAAGAAGGCCTCAGGTATCACGACGGGGAGAGCTGAAAAGAGATAGAGAAGGCGTGGAAGAACGTTCATCTTAACCGAAACCATGCGTCCAAGGCAGGAAAGCGTGAGGGGGGCCCATCTTTTGAGATCGCTACTGACCCGGGCAAGGATTCCAGGGAAATTCCATTGATATAGTTGTGACAGGTCTCTGGGGATGATGGTGCCCAGATATCTTGTGGATTCTCGCTCGATTCTAACCCCCTGAATGTCGGATTTATTCTCAATATCTAGTTCCCCTGGGCCCATTGGCATGATGCTTGATTTGGATGTGTTTACTCTCAACCCCGAAAAGGAGTCAAATAAGTGTATGAGATCAAACAGCCTCGGTAGGGATTTTGGAATGCTGGTCAGGTATCCTAGTATATCATCTGCGAAAAGGGAGAGCTTAAACTCGCACTCACCACATTGTATACCCATAATTTCCGGGTCGTTCCTAACCGCTATAGCCAGGGGCTCCATGGCCAGGGCATATAGGCGAGGTGACAGGGGACAACCTTGCCGGGTGCCTCGGGAAAGGGAAAAAGGGTCAGATGTACCCCCATTAACTAATACTCTCGCCGAGGGCGAGTTGTATAGTGCTGCGACCCACCTGCAGAAGTTAACTCCCAATCCCATTTTCCTGAGAACCTTGATCATGTAAGGCCATTCGACCTGGTCGAAGGCTTTCTCCGAGTCGAGTGAAAGGAGGTACCCCTCCACTCCCTGCTTGGTTGCCTCATGCATCAGGTCGAGGGTTTTTCTGATGTTATCTGACCCCTGGCGCCCCGGGATAAAGCCCACTTGATCTCCATGGACCAGGGTAGGGAGGAACTTTGCCAATCTGTTCGCCAGAAGTTTCGCCAGAATTTTGACGTCGGTGTTTAGAAGCGATATGGGGCGGTATGACTGGCATAAGGTTGGGTCCTTGCCCTCCTTAGGTAAGACCACTATTAGGGCTGACATCATTGAGGGTGGGAGGGACCCTTGGCTAAGCGCACTGTTGAACAGCTTGGCCAGAAAGGGGGCGAGTGTGGATCTATACGTCTTATAGAATTTGACTGAGAAGCCGTCGTCCCCCGGGGCCGTACCACTTTTTAAGGAGGAGATAGTGTCGATTACTTCTTCCGGGGAAATGGGGATTTCCAGAGTGTCGGCTTTGTCCGGTAGCAGGCCCGGGACAGGGAGGGAGTCCAGGAACCTATCAACGTCTATCCCATCCCCCTTGTATTCTGAGCAGTATAATTTTTCATAATATAGCCTGAATTGTTCCGCTATCTTGGAGTCCCTTGCAGTCGAGTTACCGTCCGCAGAGCGGATAGAATTCACTCTTCTGCTGTTCCTCAGTTCGCGAAGTCTCCAGGCCAGTATCTTGTCGGCCTTTTCCCCTTTTTCCATATATTTTGGTTTCAGAAAAGAGAGCTTCCTTTCTATTTGCCCTACTTGAAGATGAGCCAGTCTAGTGCGCAGCTTCTGCAATTCCTCCCACTGCCCGGGAAACATCTGTGTTTTCAGCTTACCACCCGGTTGTATGGCCCCTATCTTGGATTTCAGGTCTTTCTCTTCCCGGTCCCTCTCCCTTTTTTTCCCTGCCCCTATGCCAATCAAGGTACCTCTAATAGTTGCCTTAAACGCCTCCCATACTCCCATAGTGCCTACCTCCCCGTTGTCGTTCAGGGCGAAATAATCTTCTATGGCTGTCAGAAGAGTTTGGCGCGTCTCCTTGTCATGTAGAAGGAGGTCGTTACAACTCCAGCGGGAGCTGGTTGCAGGCGTAGGGGGGAGGCCAATCCTAATCTTAACCATGTCATGGTCCGTCCAGGGGACGGTTTCCACCCCCGCGCTGGAGACCTCTCCTTGCATAGTTGAGTCTACCAAAATGTAGTCTATACGCGAGAAGACTTCATGAGGCTTAGAATAAAAAGTGTAGTCAGGGTTTAGACCTTTCCTGGGTGTACTCGTGTCACACAATCCCAATTCCCCATTCACTTCCTGGAAGGTTGATGCCAATTTTTTGTGGAGACGAATGTTGGGGCAAGGGTTCACAGCTTTTCTATCCCTCTCGGGACACAGCACCATATTAAAGTCCCCTCCCACCAGGAGGGTACCCTCCGTGAATGCCATTATTGTCCCCTTCATGCCTTCCCAGAAGACGTCCTGCGACTCATTTGGGGCGTATATGCAGACCAAGGTGAACAAACGACCCCGCACATCCCCTTTTACCATGAGATACCGACCCTCCGGGTCTGTTTGTGCCACCTTGAACCCAAAATGAGCCCCTGGGGACACCAGCAGAGCTACTCCCCTCTTCTTGGACTGGGTAGAGGCTGAGAATACCTGATCTATGTTCTTAGCCTTGAGCTTGGGCTCCTTCCCCCGAACCCAGTGGGTCTCTTGCACAAAGAGGAACTGTAGTTTCATCCTCGTGAATTCCCGCATGAGCAGCGACCTCTTGGTGGGTGAGTTGAGCCCCCTGACATTTAGAGACCCCACTGACAAGGATTGGAGTGTGTCATCCATAAGGACGCGTTCTGAAGCACATAACTCCAATTTCAAGGATGCAAGTGCCGTTACTCCCTAGTTGTTTCAATACCTCGCAGGGGGCTAGTAACGACCCCCAGGGTGTGATCAAATCCCCAAACTTAGGCGTGACATAACAAATCCCCCAACATCCCAACTTCCCCTCTTCTCTCCCCCCACCCCCCTCCCCCCAGATCGCCTGGTTGTGTTGAGGCATCGTCCCGAGGACACACAACCGGCCAACCATGTCTCCCCCCTCCGGGCTCGTTACCTCATTATACACACCCAATCGAGCCCCCCCCCCCTCTTCGGGATGAATGCAAGGAAGTAGAATCTAGCAACATCCCCCCTTTGCATAGTCAAGTGGATAACATTTTCATCAGTTTCCAGTAGTTTGATTCAGCCGTTCTGAGGGTCCGGCGACGCTGGTGCCACTCCTGAATTTCCTTTGGCCTCGTACTCTGCGCCTCTCCTTTGGAGCGTTGCTCTTTTTTGGGCCCTTCGGGGTGCGCTCCGGATCTCGGTCTCTCGGTTCCAGGCCCGAACTATCTAGGAGTTCGCCCGTCACTCTTTGGATGTCATCTTCGGTGATCAGGGTATACTTATATCCTCTCGAATTCGAAAGAAAGTGAAAAAGGATACCCCCACCTGTATCGGACTCCCTTGGCTTGGAGCATTTTCGTCAGAGGGGAACACAGGCGGCGTCTTGCCAGAGTGAAGGCCGACAGATCCTGATATACCGAGATCTGGGCCCCCTCCCATTCCACCGGGCCCTTCCTGCGAGCCAGTTCGAGGATCCTGCTTTTCTCAGAGAAGTAGTGGAAGCGGACCAGGACGGATCTGGGGCCTCTGGAGGCTGCCCCTGCTCTATGGGCCCGGTCAATAGTGGGTTCGTTAGTATTAGCCCCGTCGAAAAGGACTCTCACCACCGCGTTGACTGCCTTGACAATGTCTGCCTGAGTTTCACCATCTTGTTCCGGGAAGCCTAGGAAACGTAGGTTGCAGCGCCTTTCCCTGTTTTCCAAATCGTCCATTTTTAATGAGCATTTCTCTTCTCTTCTCTCAAGCTCCGACAGGCGCATGTCAAATTGAGTCTCGAAAATGTCACTGGAGGTTGTAGTGTTCTCCAGTGCCTGCACCCTGTCCTCTATATTGTCCACCTTTTTGTCTAGGGTGTCCAGCGTAAGGATGATATCTGCACGGAATCCTCCAATTTCATCCAGCAGGGCCGCCATGCCCCTGGAGACCGAATTGGCATCTGTCGCTTCTTGTTGCATTTGGGCGGCCATTTCAGGGGCTGTAGGGGGCTCAAGGGACGGGCGCCGAAACCTCTGCAGTGTTTCCCTCCAGGTCATAGGCCTTCCCTGGGCGCTCTTGCTCCCCGGTGTTTACCACCGAGTGATAGTGGCCAGCGGGGCCTACTCGTCTCCTTTGCGTCCTGGGGGGAGCGGGGGCCCCCTGGTAGCTCTGCGGCCGAGGGTGGGGGCAAGGTTGTGGGGGGGCTGGAGCCCCAGTCAATTCCCCTGTCGAGGGCGGTGGTTTCCCTTTCTCCGATTTTCCCCGCTGTTTTGTCCCCGTAGTTGGGGGCCGTGGCTGCTTGTGTTTTTGCAGGCTGTCCTATTGCGGCGTTTGCGGGGGGTGGGTGCCTCAATCTGAGGCACCCACCCCCCGCAAACGCCGCAATAGGACTCTCAGTCTCAGGGTGCTTCCGGGGCTTGCGTGGGCAGTCCCTGGCTTCTCTCCTCCTTCCCCCTTATGGGTTTTGTTTCCCCCGGTGGGTGCCCAGCCCCGGGGTGGGTCTCCTTACCTCGGGGGGGCCACTCCCCCGCCGCTCGTGGGGTGCTGTGTCGTTGCTGTCTCCCCGCTGGGGGGGGTTCCTTGACCTGTTGCGGTGCCACCTCATGGGCCGTTTCGCCGTCACGAACGGCCGTCTGGTCAGGGCAGGAGCCCTCGGCCCCGACCGCCTGGGCCTCTGCACGTCCCCTCCGGGCCCGACGCTGCTTTCCGCGGAGCCGCAGGGCCGCAGGGGGGAGGGGCCTCGCGCCCTCGAAGTTCGCAGGCCCAGAGCTCCAGCTCTGGTCCACACTCGGCTTTCAAAGTTGGGCCGGCACCTTCACACGGGGGGGGGGGGTGTCGCTGTCTCGCTCCGGGGGTGTCGGGGGGGGCTCAGGTCCCTCGATCAGCGCCCTGTTGGGGAGACGAGCGGAGATGCTTCAACACATCTCAGCGCCCCCTGGTGGATCGGATTTTATTTTTTTATTTGGAATTTACCCATGGAGCAATGGTTTTCGGTTTTGATTTTCCATTGGATTTACTTTTTTGAACTGTGACTTTGGACACCTTTCCTTTGGATTATGATTTGTGGTTTTACATTATTTTACGGACATGCTTCTTTTGGTTTTTAATTCCCATTGTCGTTTGTTTATTTTTTATTCCATTTATGTTGCTTTTAATACATTTTCTTCATCAAACTTCAATGTGTAGTATCATCTCATTGGTTTCATGCATATCATGATATGGGTTTTGACATTCACTGCCACCCATTGTGTGTATGTGAGGGACATGTGTTCATTTACATACTTGCCATTGGGGTTGTATCATGTAATTGGCATTTCTAAGTGGGTGGATGCAATACTTGAGTGGGTGTTTGGCATGTGGAGGCAGCCCATAAGGGCCAGGGATCTAGATTGTGATGACGTGTTGGCTGGGGGACATGAGTGGGGGCCTGGTGGAGGGTGCCCTGCACTGCTGGGGGGTGGGGGTGGGGTGCTGGGAGACATGTGTGGGGGCCTGGTGGATGGTGCCCTGCACTGCTGGGGGTGCTGGGAGACATGAGTGGGGGCCTGGTGGAGGGTGCCCCTGGATGCTGGGGGGTGGGGGTGCTGGGAGACATGTGTGGGGGCATGGTGGAGGGTGCCCTGCACTGCTGGGGGGTGGGGGTGCGGGGAGACATGAGTGGGGGCCTGGTGGAGGGTGCCCCTGACTGCTGGGGGGTGGGGGTGCAGGGGGACATGAGTTGGACATGAGTGGGGGCCTGGTGGAGGGTGCCCTGCACTGCTGGGGGGTGGGGGTGGGGTGCTGGGAGACATGAGTGGGGGCCTGGTGGAGGGTGCCCCTGGATGCTGGGGGGTGGGGGTGCTGGGAGACATGTGTGGGGGCATGGTGGAGGGTGCCCTGCACTGCTGGGGGGTGGGGTGCGGGGAGACATGAGTGGGGGCCTGGTGGAGGGTGCCCCTGACTGCTGGGGGGTGGGGGTGCAGGGGGACATGAGTTGGACATGAGTGGGGGCCTGGTGGAGGGTGCCCATGGATGCTGGGGGGTGGGGGTGCTGGGAGACATGTGTGGGGGCCTGGTAGAGTGTGCCCCTGGATGCTGGGGGTGCCCAGCACTGCTGGGGGGTGGGGGTGCTGGGAGACATGAGTGGGGGCCTGGTGGAGGGTGCCCCTGGATGCTGGGGGGTGGGGGTGCAGGGAGACGTGTGGGGGCCTGGTTGAGGGTGCCCCTGAATGCTGGGGGTGAAGGGGGACATGAGTTGGACATGAGTGGGGGCCTGCTGGCAGGTGCCCCACAGTGCTGGGGGGTGGGGGTGCTGGGAGACATGCGTTGTTGATCAGTAGTGCAAGGTGACATGTGGCTTGGCTGGGGGGCATGCCCATGGTGGATGGGCTGCCTGCGGGACATGAGCAGGGGTGCAGGGTAGTCCCCTGTGGTGTGGGCTGCCTGCAGGGGCGGTGGAGGGTGTAGAGGGAACACCTGGGAGGACCCACACGGACAATTCATGTGTAGTACTCCCCGTGCAGCCCTGAAATACACGAACCCTGCTTAATTTGCATGTCATACTTCCCGCACACCCCTGGAATACACATACCCAGGACAATCGCGTGTGGAACTTCCCGTGCACCCCTGAAATACACGTACCCTGCTGAAATTGCGTGTGAAACTTACCGTGCACCCCTGAAATACACGTGCCCTGATGGAATTGCGTGTGAAACTTCACGTGCACCCCTGAAATACGCGTACCCTGCTGAATTTGCGTGTGAAACTTCACGCGCACCCCTCGAACACACGTACCCAGGACAATCGCGTGTGGAACTTCCCGCACACCCCTGAAATACACGTACCCTGCTGGATTTGCGTGTGAGACTTCCCGCGCACCCCTGGAACACACGTACCCAGGACAATCGCATGTGGAACTTCCCGCGCACCCCTGAAAGTCACGTACCCTGCTGAATTCGCGTGTGAAACTTCACGCACACCCCTAAAATACACGTGCCCTGATGGAATCGCGTGTGAAACTTCACGCACACCCCTAAAATACACATGCCCTGATGGAATCGCGTGTGAAACTTCCCGCTCACCCCTGAAATACACGAACCCTGCTTAATTTGCATGTGATACTTCCCGCACACCCGTGGAATACACATACCCAGGACAATCGCGTGTGGAACTTCCCGTGCACCCCTGAAATACACGTACCCTGCTGAAATTGCATGTGAAACTTACTGCGCACCCCTGAAATACACGTACCCTGCTGAATTTGCGTGTGAAACTTCACGCGCACCCCTCGAACACACGTACCCAGGACAATCGTGTGTGGAACTTCCCGCACACCCCTGAAATACAAGTACCCTGCTGAATTCGCGTGTGAAACTTCCCGCGCACCCCTGGAATACACGTACCCAGGACAATCGCGTGTGGAACTTCCCGCGCACCCCTGAAATACACGTACCCTGCTGTATTCATGTGTGAAACTTCCCGCGCACCCCTGGAATACACGTGCCCTGATGGAATCGCGTGTGAAACTTCCCGCGCACCCCTGAAATACACGTACCCAGGACAATCGCGTGTGAAACTTCCCGCGAACCCCTGAAATACACGTTCCCCGCTTGGCGTTTGCTGTTTGGCAGCCCTGTGAACTGGTCCAGGGTTAGCGCAGACATTGGCGATGAATTGGGGATTTTGATGGCTTTTCCTTGCGCGAGGGCGTTCTTGGGGGCGTAACTGGCGCTGCTGCAGGGTCGCTGTGCCACTCTGCGCCACGGCTGGTTTTGGAGGCTAAAATCCATGAATACGCTGTGGGATTAAATGGATTTTATCACACTTGGCTGGCGCAGTGTATCGCACGGGGACACTGTGCGCCAGCCGCGTGCGCCACTTTTGTGCGAAATTCTATGAATTACCCTAAGAATACTGATCCTCAATGGATATGCTCGCCATGAAAGAAGTGTTTGCTAAACTAAAATGGATCACATTACTATAGTGCCTTAGCATCGCATGCTCTTTTTTCATAGAGCTAACATAAACAGGAAAATACAAAGGAAGCGGGGAAACTTTGTGAAAACGCTATGTTAAGCTAATCTTCATACAATCTGGTCACAGAATACTCTAAAAGTGAGTGTTTTTTCAAATTCTACTATCGTCCCTGAAATGTTTGTTATAAATTGAGCAAATTGAGTCAAACACTCCAGGAAATGTTCATAAGTGCCTACAACATTTTGGAAAGCAATGCAGTTAAAACTGTTAAACATCTTTTTATTTACAGATTTAATTCGACAATTTATTAACCGACAAAAGGTTTTCTTTTTGCTTTGAGCCACCAAAAGGCTCTGTATTCCCTCCTGAAGAACTGTCTGAATATTAAAGACAGTGAAACACGTGTCGAGGGCATTAATTGAAAAGGACATATGAAAAAAAAAATCAAAAATGAATTAAAGACATTGTGTAAAACAATACCATTTGGATTCCTCTTTTATTTTTAACTAATCAGCATGCTGAGGGCGCAATTAGACAGGTTTTCGGCCTTTTTCTAAGGAAAAGACCATTTATTTGTTACATTATACAGTCTGATCAGCCTCAGACAAGAGAAAACAAACTTGCAGCCCAGCAAACCACTATCCACCGGGAGAACAAAAACTCCAATTATTTTGAACTCAGAAAAAAAAGGCTCGCCATAGAGTTGAATCAAGGCTGAAAGAAGGGACCATTTGGCCCTGACCTTACATTGCAGGTTATGGGACTGGATTACAGATAAAACCAAATATGAAGCAGCCTCCTTACCAAAGATTTCAGTACACAAATGGATGGGTAGATATAATCTGGGAAGGAGATTACCATTATGACACAAACACTATCTGAAAAAGAATAATGTTTGGTCTGTTGAATTTAGTCATGGCAATGGGCTTGACCACAAATTGGGCGGTATCCTGCCTGGCAAATTGTCCAACTTTATTAGCGTTAGTGCCCCCCGTCCATCAGTATTGCCGCCGGATCACGGGTTGGGTGCTTACTGTAAGTCCCCATTCCCCATTGGACCCAATAGGGAATTTTCTGCGCAATTACTGCATGGTAATACTGCCAGAAGTAATTGCGCCGAAAATGGGCATTTTCTTGGCGCGTTTACCCCGAGCTCTGAGCTTGGGGTAAACACGCCAGACTCATGATAGGGCCAGCCCTTAAATGCGGTGGTAACACTGTTACCACCGCATTAAAGGGCTAACGCCCAACTCGTGATCGGCCCAATGTCTGGTGACAAGGGCGCATGTGCGAGGTTGTCAAAGGATGAACTTTGGTCATGCATGGAAGGATAGTCGGAGGCAGTGTTGCTGGGAGGTAGAGGATTATAAAAAAGAAGGTGATTGTGGTGGTCCTTCAGCTGACACGGGAGTGAGACGTGTCCGTCTGTGGAAGTGAAACCTAAGTTGAAAGCAGGTCAGTATGGCTATTTTGTAACAATGTTGAGCACTGCAATGGTCAGGAAGGTTCAGCGTATTAACAGCACCGTAGTTATTTCAATTGCATAATGGGGAAACCAGGACCGTCTCTGTAAATCCTCTTAGATGGAAGGATAAAAATGTTTTTGGGGCTCCAGGAACCCTTTGTTTGATCAGAAGATAGTGCAATTAAGAAGGTGGGCTGGAAAGATAGGATGAATACATGAGTTGCTGCTGCAGGTCGAGGGAGTTTTTTCAGGAAAGTGGTTAACACTGTCTGCTTGATGTCTTGGTACAACCTGCAAAAGCTGAGAGATATGTTAATCTCTTGCAGGGGTAGTGTTAATCCAGGTGAGGGGCTTATCATAGCTTTAGGTGAACAGATTATGGCAAAACAGGGTATGCTCTCTGAAGAATGACATGAGAATATTTGCGCTTGGGTGAAAGGAGTAGTGTGTGCATCAGGGGTGTGTTCAATGTTGTGGTACCTGTTGAAGATTTGCCAATGTCCTGGCACAAAGAGGACAGATTCTTAGGAAAGAAGTTGACCAGGCATTTCAAAAGGAATCTAGCAGGGGGGAGCTTATGCAAAGGAAAATGGGGTGCTGATCTTTGGACCACTTCAAGTAATTGTGGGACTCTTTTGTGGCCTGGGCGAACCAGAGTATGAAGTAGGTGGCTTGGGTAGTTGCAGTGGGAGCTGTGTAGGCTTTGATTAGTGAGCAGAAATGTTCCTGTTACCAGCTCTTGGGCATACAGGCCAGCTGCCCTACTAGAATAAAACCTGCAGTGAACTAATGTACTTTCACATTTTCGGGGCTTTGGGCGCAATCTGTTATGGTGTGTGAGGGGAAATTCTATTAAAGCCATTACAAAGCCAGGATTTGCAGGCCCAAATGTGTTAATATCACTGCGAAAATCACCTTGTCAAACTGATGGGGATGTAATGAGCCTCATTTGCATTGGTGAGATCTTTTCGTAAGGTACGCCAGGAGAGGGGTTTAAAGGCAAGATGTTCAGAAGATGGAAGGGAGGAAGCTGAAGGGGATGTGTCAATAGTCCTAAGCAACAATGAGAGTAAGATTGCTGAGGGTCGGTCAGAAAACAAGATTGAGAATGTGGACTGCCTTGTATGGTGGATATGAGACAAGTCGTTATAGGCCCACGCTGGCAAGCCCTTCTAGAAGAGAAAGTTGGTAGATGAACTCAGGCTCTGCAGAGTTTAATTACAATGAAGTCGTCTGGGGGGGGCAACGGGGAAAGATATCAATGTGGAAAACTAATCAATGAGAGCCTTCAAAAAAGCCGGATTGCATGAGGGTAGCCTTCAAAAAAAGCCAGGGGAAGTCTAGCCATTTTTTTGGGCTGCGACAGTTGCGTAATCAGTATTATGAGGAATTTAACAGTGCAATAGGACAATGTCTTGGAAGAGCCAGGTTCAGTGACAGAGGAAGTCTAAAGCTTGATATTCTTGGAAGCAGTGGATGCAAAATGCATGTTTGAATGGGAAGAGTTCATTCACAATAAGGCACCCACAGTAGTGTGCAAGTGTTTATGTAGGTTGACAGAGGCTGCGACGAGGACTACAGGTGGTGTAGGCGGGCAATTCCGCAGAGGATGATCTTGTCTAGGTGGTGTGTTGGTGTCGTGCATTTGGAGAGTGGTAGTGCAGAAATTCTCATCTTTGTAGGTTTTTTTCTATGTAGGTTGTGCTAAATTAAAAGTCCTGGAATGTTTCCACCCACAGGCACTACTTCTTAATCATGTTCTACTGTATCTTCCATTTAACGGATAATTAAATAACATGTTTCTTTGCCTTACCTAGAAGATACTTTTCATAGTGTATAACATGTTCAGAGATGGGCAATCAACAAACACTGCAAACATCAGGGTTACTGAAATACAAGTAAGTATCTTTCTGAGCTGTCAGACTGTGGTCTTGAATGAATACCAGTTAACCATGTCCTTCTAATTTCTTTTTGTTCACTCATCGACACTAGATAGAAAACTTTTGTTATAGATGGTTAGTTATAAAGGCTTCAATCAGGACTTCTTCTTTCAAATGAACTATGACAGTTCTGAATAGCATGAGCCAAAGATATTTCATAGCGTTTCAAGGCCAAAGACATATACTTGGGTATCTCATCCCCACATCAGGGCATTTTAAGTTTATATTTGCCAAACAAGCAGCAGAAAAACCATTCCTTTGAGCCTCCGGTCATCCAGGTCACAGAACACTTTGCACTGCATGTGAGCTACAGTATAGACTTTGACATATCTTTTCCCTGAAGAGTTTACAAATTCGGTATGCTGTAAAGTTTTGATTTTCTGGGTTATACTACTCCAAATTGGAATATGTGTAAGAACAGGGTATGTTAGGAATATGATGTGCATTGTAAGACAGGCAGTAGTAGCTCCTTGCAATTACAGATTGTTTAAGACACATACCCCAGGCTTGTACTATTTGTTGTAACGTTTAACTTTTTTCTCTGCTTGCATTACTGGGACCATCAACAGGGTTTTAGTGGCCTAACTCGACTCACAGCAGAGGTTTTTGCATCTGTTATACTGGAAATGATGCGTCAGATTCTGCATCATACCGTTAGATGGTTACATCTTTTACAATTGGCCCACCATGTGGATTAGCTCAATTTAGGCTTGTATTTTCTGCATGGGTTTTTTGATGTGCTATAAGGCTTGCCTTCCAAGGAAAGCTTTTTGAACACCTGTTGCATCGATAAGGCCTTTCTCCAGTGTGACCTCTCTGATGTCCAATAAGATGGTGCTTCTGAATAAAGCTTTTTCCACATTCATTACAGTGATATGGCCTCTCTCCTGAATGTGTTCTCTTGTGTTTGACAAGAGTGTTCTTCATTCTGAATCCTTTCCCACATTCCGTACACTGATATGCTCTCTTTCCATTGTGCATTTTCCTATGTTTAACCAGACTGATGTATTGCTTAAAGCTTTTGTCGCATTCAGTACACGGGTATACTCTCCACGATGGTTGTGTGCTTGGTTGACAAGTTAAAAGATTAGCATTCTTCAATCTGTTTTCAAATTCATGTGTTCTTGAGACCTCGTCTCTAATCAGTCCTTGATGTACACTGGAATGTCCTGAATTTCTGAAATCATTTGCATATTGCGGTGTTTTCTCGAGTGCCACTTCCTGATTACTTTCTGGCCAATGATGATTTCTAAAAGATGTTCCCATCACAGAACTCGGAAGCACCTTTTCTTTGGCCTTTCTCGAAAAGTCTTTGTATGATGCTGCTTTCCCAATGCATGTTAAAAAGTCTACATCTTTCCTTTCATTGTTCATTCTTCTATCACCTTTTGGATAAAAAAAAACACATCATTAGCATCTTATATATAAAAGTAAGTATGCTCATTTATAGTATTTAGTTTGGCGCACAGAGTCAAATGGTAGAGCCGTACACTGCAAGCCAAGATGAATGCCTATATGTCCAGTCATGGGAGCAGATTTCAGCATATTGCAGATGTAGTGTGAAAAAAGCACCCTTTATTGATTCCCTCATACCTCCTTGCACAAGGCCCACCTATGTATTTTCTTTTTTGATGGTGGTTTGTAAGGCTGATAAGCTAAAGTGCTTTACTTCAAAAATAGGACTATAAAAAGTAGGTGTTGGTCATGGAAGTTCCATCTTTTATCATAAAATTCCTAGCAGATTAAAGATAGCATAAAATAAAATGTGAATCCTCATACAGGGTAAATTGTTTGATCACTGCTGCACTAATGATTCCTGAAATAAAGAAAGTGTTTTAAAAGACTGAACAACTGGAGGTACAAAAGATTTACAATGAGCGAGAGATGAGCCATCAAAGATAAGAATAAAACAACAATGTAATCATAGAATGACGGAGATATAAAAACAATTGTTTACACTATGTGAGACACTTCATGGCTATTGCATAAACTATTTCCAATGTGTACATTTGATCGGATTAATATGCCTGAAAATCTAAATATGCAAATGTGTAAGGCTCTCACCCTCTAGATTCTCAAAGTGCAACACCTCACAAGTGTTTCATTCATTATTCAAGCAGATAAAACAAGACAAGATCTTGCAGAGGATGTGCCCAGACATGAGTCCCTTACTTGCTGCGCTATAGGAAACCAAACTGCACTTGACGGATGAGGCCCAACAAGGCCGAAACATGTCTGAGGTTACTTGCGTTTCCGTGCAGAGGAGTCCTGGCTTAGCAGTTTAGGGCTGGACTGCTCCTATTGGTGGCAGTAACTGACATATTTGCATATGGCTGGGCCACTTATGCAATGGTGCAGACAGGTTAATAAATGGTGTGGGAGGTTGCCCAGAGCAGTGGCAGTGGTTCAGATTTATTCGAAACCTTTCACCCATCCCTAGGTTGGGTCAAAAACCTTGCAAGGAGCCTAGAAAGGGGCCTTGTCTTCAAGATGCTACTTAGATAAACCACACAGGATTAGGTAAATCATGCATTTTTGTTAAAAAAAAAAAAAGCATTTATATCCTTTGAGAGATCGCTATATAAGGGTAAACAGAGTAGAGCTTCCCAACTGTAACCCAATTCCCAATGTCCCTTTCTATGACATACTTGTGGTTCTTCCCTCAGGTTTTGGATCCTCTTGGAAATTTAATTTGTCCTCAGGTTTAACGCTGCTGGTAAACACAGATTGTGCAGGTGCTGTTCCTGATAGAATGAGAAAAGGACATAGAAATAAACAAAATAAAAAATGATTCCAACACATACCCCCAAGAGAGCAAAATAATCCAAAAATACAAAATACATTTCGAAGTGAACCAGATAACTAAACCTTTGTACAGGCTACACAAATCCTAAATTCTTGCTTAGGTAAATTGCAATCCTCCTTTTCATAGGCAAAGCAAAGAAATTCAATTTTAAAAATTGCATTAAGTATGGCCAGATGAGTAAAGAGTATTAAGATTCACTTCCTTTACTTTGAACTTTTAGCATCAGTAACATTTTGTAAATGAACTAGAAATTCAGCATACCTTAAGTTCTCTGTAGTTTAAAATGTTTTAAAACCACTATCAACAGATGATGCCCTTAGTCCAGTGTCTGTAGGCCCCACCAACAACCTCACCTACTCTCCATCCTAACTCTCTGCCGCTCTTCAGCGGATAAGTGACTTATTTTGCCTTTGCATTGGCTTCAAAAGTTCATGTTACTGGTTGTATTCACTTCCGTCTAAACTATTTCTTTATTGCTGGTTCTTAGATTTTTTGTTGCCCTCAAGCATGTTTGTTAAGATCTCCTTTGAGCGTTTGTCAGCAAGAACTCAGTCTATCTGTGCGCACAGGTGCACCACTATCTAGCAGTAGCTCTCCCGTCTTTGGGAAGTATCTGGCGTCGACTAAGGGTTCTGTGGTTACGCTTGCGAACAAAGCAACCCATGTTTTATTTGGACACATTAGTTGGAGCTCACACCCATTCATCTGCGGTCCTAAGGGAATTTGCAGATGCCATGAGGAGATTTGGGGATAAAAAGCAGGCCTAGACGCTTGTTTCCTCCTACTTGCTTTTCTTTATTTGGCTGCACTGGCAGACAGCTGCAGGCAAGCACCATCTCAGTTTCTCAGAAAACAGTTGCAGGGGCTCTTCAGACTCTTTCAAGATGAATGGTTAGCTGAACTTTGTGGTTTACCAGAGTAAAGTCTTTAGAAAAATGTCTTTTCCTCTTTCTTCAGGACAGATACTTGTTTTCCAGATATTGATAACCGACCTTCCTGTGCTCGTGATTCTTTCCCACCTGCTCTGCTTATGGTCAAAGTAAATGGAGTCATGTCCAACTCATACGGATCAGGCCAGGAGGATTGCAGTCAAGTTGAGTGTCTGGAAGGGGCACATGATTTTCTAGTTCAAGAGGAACAAACTAGCCTAATGGTGCTCTAGCCATGCACTTTAAATATGTCATGTGTCTGATGGGCTCAGGCTAATGCAGAACAGACTGAGTTCCCTGGAAACCAGCTGGATCCTCAATACTACTAAGGGGAGTAGGTAAAAAGCCAAATTCGTTAACAGGATCCTGAGTGAATGATCTGTGAGGGTGGATGGATCCTAAGACTTCAGTGAAGGGTAAACCGCTCTGGCCCAATTGAGGTTCCCCACCTCTACTCCCCATCCTCCTGCCCTACTCATGTGCAGAAGGATACTCTTCTAGAGGCCTTTTCCACTTTTTAGAAACTGAAGTCAGCTTTCACAATGAAGGGAACAATGTCCATCCTCAATCTTGTCTGCAGGGGCTGCTACTATGAGCGCACACAGCTCTCTGGCTCCTTCTGAAGTGAGTCTCCAATACAGTAACACCAAATCAGAAGACATGGAGAAAACTCCCGAATGGGATTGGCACATTCCATGAAAGAAGCAGATTGGAGACATCTGGTACGGATAAAACAAGAATGATTATGGAAGAAGGAGAAGACTTGTCGGAGCATGTTCAACCTCAACAATAGTCATTATTCCTAATCTGTTCCCCGAGTCCCATCTCATGGGTGGTCTCTGTCTTTGATCCTGGGCGAACCCAGATCTACCCGCAGTCTTCACTCGCATGCTTACGCCGTCCTGAAGCAGGGAGGCCTCACACACCTCTCACATTCATACAAGGGGGTCTCTCGCCTTTATTGAGTGCAAAACATTATTCCCAGTTCCTGAAAGGGAGCGATTTCAACACTGGACTTCTGATTCCCCCACGTCAGCCATATGCACTGGAAACCTCGGTGTGGAAAGGGACTAGAGCGAAAACAATTTCCACATTATTCCAGCTTCTGGGCGGTGCTGAACTGCCTGGGAGGCTTCCCTATATGGCCCAATGGGTGAGACCCTTAAAGGGTCCTGTTTCGATGGGACTTCTGGGTTAGGATCTGGTATAGGGCCAGCATTTCTTCCAAGTGTGTTACGAATGAGGAATGTGCTTAAAAATTATTTTATATGTCGTTTATGACCCCTATTCAACTATACAGATCGATCCAGCGATTCCCCCCTTATGCTGGAGGAACTGTGGGGTAGGGCGTTGATATATTTTTTGCAAAGAGGTACCGGCTCCTATTAAAGAAGATATAACAGGAGTGCAGTTGCCAACGGACCCGCTGATTGTGCTGTTGGGGGATGGCGTGAAAGTATTTATCCTTTGAAAGGGCTTAACTCGACACAGATTACTCACCTTCTGACTTTAGAATTTCCCTGGCTATGTGCTGGCGGTCTGTGGACAGGCCACAGATTAACATGTGGTGGTACATGTTGTGGGATAGATTAGCTGAGAGGATTGTGGCCTCGAAACTGGGACGGCTCTCTAGTTACATTCGAGAGTGGTTCCTACTCCATGGGTTTTGCAATAGATTGCCAGGCCAGATGATAAAGCCCTCGTTTTTGAAAGACTTTACTAGGATTTGATTTTTCTTGTCGGTCTGATCAGACGCAAATTGGTGTGTTTAGTGGAATTATCCTTTCAATAATGCCTACTCACTGCTCTTGGACTGGGTACGTAAAGTGTTTGTTTGCTCGATGATCATGATATAAGATTCTCCGTTGCCATTCAGTGACTCGTTTGTAAGCTTCTCCCACCGCCAAGTGTTCCATTTCTTATCTATGTCCAAGTGTAATGTAATGTAACAGGCATTTGTATAGTGCATTTCACCATTGGTATGGTCTCAACGTGCTGTAGCTTGAATGCCCTTGGAGACCGAAGTCCAGGTATGGGAAATTTGTCTGAGTTAGAATGCATGTGTGCATTTTAGCCACTACGAAGGTTGGTAGGGGTGGCCAAGTCCCTGTAGGTTACCCATGTTGAGCTGGCAAGTGGGTGGGTGCACAGAGGTGGTCTGGAGAGTGTGCAGATGTGTGCAGCTAGGCCTGATTTTATCATGAGGGATAGATTATCATGATGGCAGAGGTGGGGGATAGCTGTATTCCGATAGCCGAGGTGTTGTGTGGAGTGCCTTAGAGTAGAGCATGGGTGCAGGGTAGCCTGGAGAGTATGCGAGAGAGGCATTGTGTGTGCAGCTAGAACAAATGTTACTGTGGGGAATCGCTGTACTCTAATGGCAGTGGTGTTGTGCAAGATATGTGAGACTGGAGAGACGTTATGTGTGCAGCTATACCAAATTTTATTGTGGGGGATAGCTGCATTCCGATAGCCGAGGTGTTGTGCAGAGTGCCTTAGAGTAGAGCATGGGTCCAGTGTAGCCTGGAGAGTATGCGAGAGAGGCATTATGTGTGCAGCTAGAACGAATGTTACTGTGGGGGATCGCTGTACTCTAATGGCAGTGGTGTTGTGCAAGATATGTGAGACGTTATGTGTGCAGCTAGACCGAATTTTACCCTGGGCGATAGCTGCGTTCTGATGGCCAAGGTGTTGTGCGATGTGCCTTAGAGTAATGCATGAGTGCACGGTAGTCTGAAGAGTATTCTAGAGAGGACATTATGTGTGCAGCTAGACCACATTTTGTCATGGGGAAGACCCTTACTGACATCCTTCCCAACCAGACCATAGCATTCTGAGATGCAGAGAATGATCCATCATGACAGAGTCTACTTTGTCACAGCCCTGCTAGCACAAGCCCCAATGAAACTGCTGGTCTTCCTTCCTAGCCTCTCTAGTACAAGAGATGTAGAACTGAAGGGCCTGCACGGGTCCAGCCGATGGACTTGTTCATCTGCTTTAAGGGTGAGGAGGAGGAACACAGGAAGAAGGTTCTTCTGAGAGAGATGGAAATCAGAGGCCACCTTCAATGGGAAGCAGGGCCTTGCTCTCAAAGTCACATTCTCTTTGTGAAAAAACATATAGGGAGGTAAAATAGACAACGTCTGGAGCTCACTAACCAATGCGAGACAGGCATGGTATCAAGAGACGACACAGACAAGTGAAACACAGTTTGAAAACCTTTATTCTCAATGGTCTCAATGGTCAGGATGGTCAGGATGGTTTAACGCCTAACTTGCCCTAACTCTAAGATGGGAATGTTCCCTAACGGAAAGAAAACTAAGGGAAGTCCAAGTCTGTCAGTCCAAAACAAAATACCATCTGTGTCGAAAAGTATGCTTGTCATCACTTCTACAGAATAATAGGGTGAATGGGATTTGGCCAACTCAGTGGTGTTCAAAGTAAAGTTAATGTGACAATGAAGCCTTTCTGCAGCTCCCTTTCCCAACTATAAGGCACTCAGGATTATAAAGTTCCACAAGTGTCTCAGGTTTCACTTGGCAAAGAAAGGTTCACTTGGCAAAAAGTTCACTTGGCAAAACAAATTCACTGTACCTTTTCCTGGTAAGTTCTTTAGGCTCCTCCGGGTCACCTTTCCATGAACCCAGAAGCCTTTTAGATCATCCAGCTCCTTGCTTTCAATTGGGCTTCCCTGGTCGTGGCGCATTTGTCAGACCGCACGGTCCACTGCGGCCAGCCTGGATCAATCTCCTGCCTGGTGGCCACGCTGATGCTTTTTCAATACTCTGTGCTTATTTTGTGGTCTCTGCGGCCAGCCTGGATCAATCTCCCGCCTGGTGGCCACCTTGATGCTTTCCTAACACTCTTTGCTTGTTGTCAACACATTCCTATCAGTTTTGGCCATTTTGCTCCCACTTCATTTTTCACACAGCTCCACCTTTTTAGGATCTCTATTTCGCTCAGGTTTCGTGTCCGCGCACAGCTCCCCTTTTTGCAGACACTTCCTTTCTTTACACAGAGTCATTCGAGAACGTGTAATCATACACGCGACCACTATGTATCTTTGTAATTCCATTCGTCAATTTCACTCAACGCGTCTCCAGTCTTACGCGTTTGGGCTGCAATGTTGTATCTTGCTCGCTTTCATTTTACCAACGTAACAAGGGATCAGCACGCCTCCCGGCTCCCTTCTTTGCTGGAAACGTGGGTAATTTGCCACACTTCTCTGGGATGCTTCCTCACACAAACTGTCATCGTCTCAGCATCCCAGTTTCTTCCAGCTGGTCCTGCGCAGCCACAGCTCCTCAGCTCTCCTCCCACCTCGCTGTCATGATGCCCGCTCCCGGGGAGCCGGTTCAAGCCCTGCGTCCCCGAAAGCGGACATCCAGTCCCCAAGGAAGGACCCAGCAACCCCATAGAGGGGCCCTTTGGACAGTGTCCTGGCGCCTATGGCGCCAGGCTCATAAAAGACATCAGTCCTGGCGCCATAGGCGCCAGGCTCATTATGGGAGTGCTTGGGTGCACTTACCTGATGCAGTCCATGCTGCAGGATCCCGGCCTCCTTGAGGCCTGAAAGGAACTACTTTACCTGTGGGACTAATTTACCATCCGGGGTGGTCGGGGAAGGATACATACCTGATTGGAGGAAGGATACATACCTGGAACTTCTTCCAAGGCTATTTAAACCCCACCCGAACAGCCACACGTGCTTCGCATTGTTCTGCATCTAGCAGCTGGACGCTCACCGTGTCTGATCCTGCATCCTGACTTCTGCCACGCCTGCCAGCATCCTGGATCACCTGCAAAGGAAGAGAAGAAGAGAACAGAAGAAGGAAAAGTGTTTACCTGCTAAATCCGCATCCCGGAGACATCTCGCCGACAATCCTGAAAAGGAAGACTTTAATTTAAAAGGTCATCGCGTCGATCGCTGCAGCGCCACATTCCACTCACCTTTACAGGGCGCCTCCATGTTCAGCAGCGATCATCCGGATTCGCAGCCACGACCCAGCGCCTAGGGAGAAAAAGACCAGAACAAAAGGTGAGAGAGAGAAGGGAATAAGGAAAGCTAAATCTCCATGTTAAGACTTACCTGTTGATTCATTCCCTCTTCATTTTGGGTCCGCGTCGCATCCTGGCATTTCCGGACCCCGGCCCCTAAGGGGAAAAGAGACATCAGCGTTAATGAGCGAATGAAAAGACATTACCAAAAACGCTCATTAAAGACTTACCTGATTTCTACAAGGATTTCACCTCTCATCTCGGGTCGGTGCCTGTTCCCCAGCATTCCGTACCCCGGCCCCTATGGAGAAAAAGACACTAGCATTAGTACATTAATGCATGGACACAAGGGGAACCTCTTATCAAAAAACTTACCTGGAAGCCAAGCAAGTTTGGTTCTCACCAATCCGAAAATCCAGTGAAGTAACTGGATACCAACGCGCCCCTGCATCAGAAGCAGGATGGAGAGCTCGTCCTTCCAGACCCTAAGGTGAGACGCTACGAGGAATCACAGAAGGGTTTCGAGGAGGGTGAGAGGGGAAAGTGGGAGGCCGATTGCATTACCCCGCAGACAGTTAATCCCCTATTTTCGCCTACAGAAGGATACTTCTGCGAGCCAGACAAGCCAGATTTGGGGGCCCGGTCCAGTCCGTCTTCCGAACCCTGCGCATCACCTTAGAAGAGGTCACAGCAGCGCGAACCAGGCCAGCGCCTCCATGGGAGTCAGGTGAGCGTTACACTCGCTCCCTTTGCTGATTGCTAGTGTTCCTTTTGTACTCTACTGAAGACTTGATAGGCTGTAGGTGGGCATGGTTGATTTCAATTGCCTGACCCTGCCTGGCCTTGTTAGTGAGACATGGCCTATGAAGATGTTGATGTGCCTCTATCTGCATCTTCTTCGTCCCAGTACCATAGTGGTGTTTCCCATAGGAAATATGTACTCCTTTTGATTTCCTCTTCTTCGTCACAGTACTTAAGTGATACTTGGGGGAAAAGAAGATTGTGTGTCTTAATACATTCTATGAAGGTTGGGTAAGCCACCGTCAAGGAAGGGGGAGACCATGTCTCTGGTCTAGGGGTGTTCCTAGGCTAGGAAATTGGTATTGGTTCTTTCACTCTGGTACCCTCAATAAATGAGGTTAACAGGGAAGGTAAAGATTGTCTCTCACAGTAGTTTATGATATTAGAGGGACAAGAGGATAAGTCAGGGTTATAGTTAGAAAAAGGGTTTTACATTTTCTTGCTTTCCTCCGAGTGTGAGTGTTCGATGGAAGATATTGGGGTAGGATAGGACATGTGTGATGATATCCTATGAAAGCAGAGGGGAGGTAGGATAGATCGGGATTAGGAAAAGGGGGATGCCAGATCTCATCTTCGTTACAAATGCCATATCAGATCACTTTGTTCTTCAAAGACCCTCCATCCCAGTAGAACCCCTTCTCAGCCTCACTCCCGGGGTCAGAACCTGGCAGTCTTACCCTTCTCTTGGTCTCATACCAGTCTCGCTTAAGTGATAGCAACCAGGAAAATCACCTTAAGGGTGAGTAACCAAATAGAACAAGAATGAAGGGGCTCAAACTGAGCGCCTATAAGAAACATCAAAACTAAATTCAAATCCCACGCTGAAACCACACACTGGTGGGGAGGAAAGGTATCAGGTAATATTTTCGCCACCAAAAATATCGCCGTACATATGGTCGTCAGGAACGGCCATAGGCGATATTTTTGGTGTCGAAAATATTAGGTGCGGGGTTTGCAGGGGTGTCCCCGCACATAAAAAAAATGATGCGGGGGTTGCGGAGGTGTCCCCCGCAGGGTTCATGTGTTATTTTTGCCGCAAAAATATGGTGAAATTTTTGTATGGCGATATTTTTGCGGTGAAAATATCACATGGAACCGGAGGAAACTGGTTACACAAGCCTCACCGCCTCCTCCTCCTCCCCCTCCAAGAACTGTATAACAGTGGGGATTGTGGAAAACTAGCCATATACCCGGGACCTCTTCAGCACCAAAATAGCGGTGAGGTATCCCTTTACGGTGCCAATCTTCAGTCCTGCTTAGCAGAAAATCCAAAAAAGGGAACATCGCACAGGATAAAGAATCCAGAACACTGTCCCAGCACCAAATCAAAAAATGATGACACCTGCAGGCATACATGCATTTGGTAACAGGTTTCATAGCTGAAATCTAACACATCGAGGACGTCGTCTGACAAGTCACACTCCTTGTATCTCAGAGACTCAGTATTGAAGTATGATGGTTCTGGCTGGTCAGGTTCCGGCAGAGGACCCATCCCTCTGATTGAGAGAGCAAGTCGACTCTTCTTTGAAGGCACCATGGAGGGCAGATAAGCATGTGCAGCAACCACTTTCTCCACGGCCCAGTCCGGAACAATGAGGATCAACGTGGAATGACTGGGATCAACGGGAACGCATAAAGGAGGTTGAAAGTCCACTCGATTGCAAGTGTGTCCCCTGGAGCTCCCTGACAAGGAAAATTCCCTGGAGCAGGACAACTCGCACTGTCTGTTGACACTGGAAGTGAAGAGGTCCACTTGAGGAGTCCCCCCCAAAAAGAGATCTCCTCCAGAACTTCCTGGCAGAGCTCACATTAGTTTGGAGGCCGAAGTCTCTCTGCTCAAGGCATCTGCTCTGACATTTGCTTTTATGGCCAGATTAGCCACCATCAGGGAGACACTGTTCTCCAGATCCCAGAACCAAAGTCGCATTGTTTCTCTGCACGGCGGTAAGGACCGCACCCCACCTCGTCTGTTAAGATAGTGCATGGCCACTGTAGTCCGTCAGGACCAGCACAGTCTTGCATTTTACAGAGCGGAGGAAAGTGACCAGAGCCAGCAAGATTACTCTAAGCTCCAGCAAGTTGATGTGTTCTCGAGACTCTGCGGGAGCCCACAGTCAGCTCACAGTTAGGTCTGACAGGTGAGCACCCAAACCAGAGATGCATCTGTGACCACCGTCAGCTGGGGCCAAGGTTGACAAAATAAGGCGCCTCTCTGCAAGTTGTACCGTATGGCCCACCACGCAAGATCCTGAGCCACCTGGTCCGAGACCTGCAAAAGGTCCAACGTGTGGCCCTGAAACTGTGACCATTGGCACTGGAGAATCCACTGAAGTGATCACATGCGCAGCCTTGCCTCCAGCACCACTAGGATACAGGTGACCATGCCCCCCAGAAGGAGCAGGAAAGCCAAAGCCGGGACTAGTTCCTGGCATCGGAGGACATTGACCATCCGAAAGATGTTCGCCACTCGGTTCTCGGGCGAGATAGTACTGCCCAGGCAAGTTCAAGACCACCCTGATAAAAGGGAGGGACTGGGACAGCAAAACCTGAGTCTAAGTTTTTGGAAAAACCCACGCTGTGTAATAGTGTTCATGTGCGTAGTAGGTGCTCCAACACTAGATCTGGGGAGCGAGTCCGTCATCTGGGTAGGGAAGGGAAAGACATGAATGCCCTCCCTCCTGAGGCGAGCAGTTGCAGCTTTCTGAAAACCCTGGGAGCCGAAGAAAGACCAAATGGCCCACCACGAACCACATGTACTTCCTGTGCTTTCAATGATTCGGTCCGTGGTAGTAGGCATCCTGAAGGTCTAGTGATACCAACCCGTCCTGCAGATTGAGGGCTTGGAGGATCATAGCCAGTGTATCCATCTTGAACTTATCCTTGTGCAGAAAAAAGTTCAGCAGCAGCAGTTCCGGAACGGGATGGAAGCCTCTGTCCTTCTTTGGCACCAGAAAATAGGTGAAGCACCACCCGAGTGGGGGTACCAGTTCAATCACGCCCTTTGAAAGAAGCAGACGGACCTCCTCCAGGAGCATGAAGTCTGGAGACAAGGGGGTGGCCTCAGGGCCATGGTCTGGAGGGTGCTGTAGAAGCAGGAGGCAATACCACTGTTCAATGACCTGCAAGGCCCAAGCGTCTGACAAGGTACCTGACCATTTCATGCAGAACAGGGAAAGCCTCCCCCCAACAGTGTTGCGTGCCATAGCCAGTCACCGAGGTTTTGAGCCCTGGAGTGCAGCAGTGGCTGCAGCCACGCTACCCCTCTGACCACAGCCTCATGGGGCATAGATGGGGGAGGGATGAAAGCCCCTACCCCGAGACAACGGTGCAGACGCTGTTGCACGACAAGGCCCAAGGACTTGGCCATCACCTTTGATGACCGGACCTTCTGGAGAGAGTCTTCAGCCTTCACTCCAAAAAGATTCTGCCCATCGAAAGTCATGTCCAACAGCTTAGCATGGACTTTAGCCGCAAACCCTGACATCCTCAGCCCAGAGTTGCATCTGAACACCGTACTTGTGGACCCAGATTGGCCCACACCATCCACAATGTCCAGTTATGATTGCAACATCTGACAGGCAGCCCCCTTGCGAACAGTAACTAAAGAGAGAAAACCAGACTGTGTTGCTCCTTCAGGGAAGTGTTCAGCCGCATTGTCCGCAGCACCCAACGGTGGAAGGAGAACTTTGCCATTTCGCAAGAAGCATTCACGTTATGCAGGGCAAGGCTGCCCGACCCAAAAACCTTCTTACCCCAGACGTCAAGCCTCTTACTTTCTCTGTCAGAAGAAAGGAAAGGTGGAGGTCCTCAGGATAGTCATTGTGGCCTGAACCACCAAACACTCTGGTGAGGCATGAGAGGAGAAAAACACTCCTGATGGGGCGGGCAGTGCTTCTTTGCCAGTTCCCTGTCCACTGCCGCAACAGAGGCAGGTTTCTCCCACACTTTCAGCACAGGGGCCTCACTGTCACATCGAAGGGAACAAGTGTCTCCTTTTTGTGGGCATTGTCCAAAATATTGCATAGTTAGTAGTGAACCTTGAATCTGGACAGAGCTGACAGCCCTGGACTATTGGCCACGTTAGCCATCAATCCCTCAAAGGCAGCTTAAGACTTTCCTGGGGTGGGGGCTGGCAGAATGTCCCTCTCAGGGAGGGATCAAAGCCACTGGTGGCCTGCAGGTCCTCGGCCAGTCCCAGTACATCCTGACCTTCCCAAAATACATCACCTCCCTAGAAACAAGGGGTTCGAAACAAAGTGAACCTGGTAACCTTCTTCTTCATAGACGTCATACATCTCAGACAAGTTGTCCATTGGGAGTGGAGTATATTCCTGCAGAGCCACAGTGTCAACAACGCCAACTGGCCCAGATGACAAAGCCGGAACCAGCGCCGGGGCTTGTCGGCACAGAGGAACCTAGGCTGTCTTCTGGTCTATGACTGAGCTGTAGGGATGCAGGAGTGGTTCTAGCAGGTACCCTGCAGGTCGCAACAGACATGATAGGACACCACAGCCATAGCTGCAGTGCCATAGCCTCAGCCGAAGGCGTTGAGGCTGGAGCAGCCAGCGCCTTGGCAGACGTTTTTCCATTACTCCGGATGGAGTATTGGGTAGGAAAATGTACCTGCGACTGCCACTCGGGAGAATCCTTGGAGCGGTGGCTCTTCTTTTTTGTAGAAGAGGAGTGTCAGTGAGAGGACTCATTCGGGGAGCGGGACCTCTTCCGATGCTGCTGTTTCTTTTCTTTCTCCTTGCGCAGAGCCTCCCGGTCATCGGAGCAGCAGTCCGCACTGTGCTACCTCGAATGAGACTGCATAGCATCACCCTTTGCCTTGTGGATGAATGTGAACATCTTTGCCACATTTTCCTGGCGGGCCTTGGGTTGCATTGACTAGTACGACCTGCATTCCCGGGTGACGTGGTCCTCACCCAAGCAGTATTGACAAATCTGGTGCAAAAGGGTTGAAGCCTGAGGCCTTAGAGTATGCAAGGTGCACAGAAAAAAAAATCTCAAAAGCACGAGGAGCGCAGTGCCGATTAGCGAACAGACAGCGTGGAAAAAAGGAATGGAGGTCACGGTGCGTGGCACCTCAATATAAACTGGCCCCATCATATCCGGAACAGGGTGCGTAGAGGTGTTGGTCGGAGCAGACGCTGAGCTGCACTCCATGGCAGCAGAAATGTTTCCGGAGAACAGCTGCACTGGTATAGGGATATCATAGATGAGCAATCTGTAGGAGGAAGAAATCCATTTGAAAACAAATGTGCTTGGATTTGAATTTAAAGACAAAAAGGAAGAACTTTGTAGATACATTTTTTAGCAAGTACAACTGGTGTAAGGGAGGTATTGTATCACAAGTATGACAATGACACAAAAGTTACAAGTTTCAAAACCTTTATTAGATTCTTGGGGTTTGGAAACACTCCTACGTTGCCCTATAGCTATGATGGGAGTAGTCTCTACCATCAAACAAAGAAAACACAGTCGTAGTCCGTATATGTCAAGTCAAAATGGCCTATACTAACAAAACTCAATGCCCGCCCGATCTCTTATACAAAAAGTGTGTTAAGGGGAATGTGTATGCAAAGAAAAGTCAATGTTATAACAATGGATCAATGTGGCTGAGTCAGCTCTCCTCTCCATGTTGAACAGCACGTAGTAAGGCGGCCCCAGTTAACAGGAAGACACACTGGCTCAGGTTATAAAAAAAAAGGCTGTTCAAAAACATGGGTCAAGGCCTGCTTGGCCTTCCATGTTCAAGTCACTTATTCCAGCTTTCCAAAAGTTCTTTCACAGTTCAACAAAAGTTCACGTAAGCCTCCCTCAGTCGTGCTTGGTCCTTTCACTCAAAAGGTACCTGATTCTATGTAGATCTCCCTCAGCCGGGCTCAGACCTCACAATCACAGCGCTTGCAGGGGTTCCCTTCCCCAAGCTTCATTCACATTCTTTAGGGGGTTCCTTTCCCCCCCCAACTTATTTCAGGTTTCCTGTCTCCCTCAACCAGGCTCGGATCTTTCACTGATGTCGAAGACTTTCGAATGTGCAAGACCTTTATCATAGACCTCCGCAGGATAGACCTCCGCAGGACCACTTCATCTTTCATTTAAGCTTTCCCTTAATGTTATTTGTCGCAATGTCTCTTGGTATTGGTAGTTCTATACCTCAATTAAAAAAGTTTAAAGAAATCTTCCTCTTCAAGCAATCAGCTTTTAACTTCCCCTTTTGTCGAGATTAATCTTGACCATTGCGCATTTCAGAGTATGTTCGCTTTGCTGCTTTATAACAAGACATCAAACATTTCGCAGACACTTTCGAGTGGGCTATTTCCTTTCGCCGGAACACTCTGCTACTCTGTATCACTGGCTTTGCAGTTAGTAGTAACTTAGAAGTTCAATACTGGTTTGCTTTCTTTCGCGTCTCATCAGAACGTGTGCAACCTTCAATCGTGCGATACACTTTTGCAGCATCAATCTTTTCTTGACACAAACTGGCCTTTAATTTCTTTCGCTAACTCACCGATATTGTGTGCCTTCCTTTCTTGTCTTTGTGTCTTTGATTCACGAGTCAAGGTCGATACCACAGGCTTGGCCTCGCCTCCCCAATGTCATTCACCCGCGAGGGTCGCTGGTGTCCTTGAAACACAATGCAGGATTCTTCTTGTCTGGGATTTGGCTTTCTCTGCATCTCATTCACGGTTTCCCAGAGGCAAGAACCTCCTGCAGGGAACTTCGGGTTTTTCCTACCCTCGCTCTGGTCCTTCGATCAGTCGTCCTGCTCCAGTGGGCTCACCCTCGCCCCGGAAGATCTGCTCTTTCTTGTGTCTCACTTTGCTCAGAGTGTGTCTCTATGTTCCGCCTAATGGGTATCAGATGAATGCGATTAAGGTCAAGTGCCTGACTTTGCCTGACCTGATTAACGGGACATGTCCAAAAGAGAGATGTAAGGGTTAGCCTTGTTACTCTCAGTTGCCCTCTTTCTTGGCCCAGTGTTTATGTAGAAAGTGTTGGGTGCGGGTGGGTTTGGGATGTTGGAGAATCCTAAAAAATAGGATGGAGTATGGGCACGGGAAAGGGGGGGATTCCGTGCCTCACCATCAGTTGCCTCACACCCACTCACCGAAAATCCCCCACCCAGGTGATGCTCCCGCACTGGT
The DNA here is from genome assembly GCF_040938575.1 of Ambystoma mexicanum. Taxonomy (NCBI): domain Eukaryota; kingdom Metazoa; phylum Chordata; class Amphibia; order Caudata; family Ambystomatidae; genus Ambystoma; species Ambystoma mexicanum. Next base: position 1,454,716,215 of record NC_090935.1, read on the forward strand.
CCACCCCCAGGGATTTGGATCAAAAGGCAATGGCTGTGCCCATGCCACCTGATCGAGAGATCTCCGGGGAATTGCAAGTTAGACACCCTTTGGTTTCTCACACGAGCCAAATGTGATATTGAGTTTCATTCAAAATAATCATTAGCGCAACACCACATTGCATCGGCTATGGATAACCAAATCACAGAGCAGCCATTCTGTTAAGGAACACTGCATAATTAGAGAAGTTCTTCACACATGAGACACAAAGGTGATGCAGCAGTCCGAACGTCAAAAGGAGAATACGATATTAGTAGTTAACGTTGCTGAGGTGAAGCAAGAGTTTGAAAAGAAACTCTTGCTGAAAGCAAAACTCATTTTCTCAAGAGTGAAATATCTGAATTTATTGCAAAATTCTCCACACAGATAGAAAAAAGATCCTTTGAAAATACACACTGAAATAAAGTGCTGGGTATATAACAGTTCACAGCAGTGAAAAACAATTAGAGCCTTCAAAAAGACTATGCATGAGTGCCAGACAAGCCTGCAGAAGTACTTAATGAACACAATACATTGCAGAAGACTGTGCAAAAATGGTAGGGATACAAAATATAATGTGACTTAAGCACTACATGCCTGTTTATCAGCTATGAACTGTGAACAACTCAGAATGAGGCATGCTTTGCCTAACAAAGGGGACAGTACAACATGCTCCGTCAAATATCAAGGGGCTTGCCAGACATATATGATATATATATGGTCGCAGACAATGGTCTGCTCCAGCAATGGCTGAAGCAACATTTATTCAGGCTAAAAAACAAGCACTACATTTACAAACTAGTTGCATCAAGTAGGCCAAAGTCATGCTTGCAAATTCAACTCGTCATGCCAGGGAACTTTAGGGTATGACAGAGTGTCTGAAAGAGAAGTTAGTTGGTAGGACAGACCAAAGAAGAGAATGTGGCCTTGAGGTGTCATTTTAACACCACTTTACATAGTGTGTGACCACACAACCATCCTCTTTTCATCCTTGTTGTTCTAAGCAGTGACTTAGCAAAGGAGATAAAATAAGGTTGGCTTCGGCGAAATCGACCCATTTCAGCATAATATAGGCCAGCACTGTCAAACAGGTGCAGATGCAGTGTCAGCACAATGAGAAATTGCAGACAGGCGTTTTGCACAATAGTGCACCTTGCCTAATCTAACCAGCTAGTCACGCTGGCCTGAATAGCTCCCCAGTCTCAGAGTACAGCAGTTATAATAAAAATAAACAAACTAGCATGTTACAAGTGCAAGGATGGAGTTTGATATTTGCCATGGACAACTGTGCTTTCTACACTTTTAATGCAAACAGTCTCAGTAGCAACTCTAATCTCTACAAAATTAAGCCTATTTGAGCCAATTCGCTCAAACTCTTAAACTTCATGAATTTTCCCCATTTCATCCCCAGTGAGACGCAAATTCCCTGATCTTTTTTGAATTGGTCTTTAACAGCAATATTAATTGTCTTCTGAGGGTGCCTTCCTAGTTTGCGCCAAACACATTCTTGTTCACCCACTTATCACACTTAGATAGAATTGTGAATATTAGCCTGCGCCGCATCTAGATAGGACTTTGAATGTTAGCATGCCCACACCTAGGCGAGACCTGAAGACTAGCATTTGCCACACTTAAAATCGTGAAGATTAGCCTGCGTCGCATCTAGATAGCATTTTGATTGAAGGATAGCATGCCGGCGCCTAGATGAAACTTGAAAGTTAGCATGTGCCACACTTAGAATTGTGAACAACAGCCTGCGCCGCATCTAGATAAGATTGTGAAGGCCAACAAGTGCCACACTTAGACAAAACTGAATGTTAGCATGCTAAAGGTCAGGCAACCCACTAACCAATACAAGCTCAAACTCAGCATACTTCTCTCACTGAAAAAACTCAGAACCATCTCTCGCACAACAAGCCGCACGCACTTCCCAACACTGCAACAACACATAAGCCGGAACACGTGGACTGACACCGATCCAATACCCGCACCAAAGCTCAGCATCCGGTGTATACCGAGTTGAAGCTGCCAACAGAACACCACTCCTCTCACTATCCTACTCCCTCTTGACCTTACTAACCCATCCCACCTTATCCCACCTTATCGTTTACAGATCCACCAGAGCGCCTGGGGACCAATTCCGTTGGTGACGGTGCCCGGTACAAATACCTTTAACATTTAACATCACAAAGGCCACTCCTGATACTTTGAAGGAGGCCCCCTATCACCCTGTTATCCCGTTATCACAAGCTGCAAAAACCTAATAAAGTCACTGCACAAATTAAAGCTTTTTTCTTGTCTGAGAAATTCCTGGACACTTTCAAACCGTGGGTTCATCCTGGATGCAGCACAAAGAGGGTTCTTCCGTCCCAATTGGATGCTACCTTGGAGACAGCCGATGCATAGCAGTGCACACTGATCTGACTGATCTCTTGGCAGCCTTCGACATGGTAGCTCATGTGTCTTGGTGAACGGACTTTGACCCATTTCTCTTCTTCCGCTCCAAAGTGGGTTTCCTCTTTTTTGTCTGGGAGATCACGTCAGATAGTTTATATAATCTTTCAGTTCAGTTTATTCTAGCGTATTGCATGGGAGTCCCCAAGGGTTCCCTACTGCCTCCCTCCTTTTTCAACCTCTACATTCGTCCTCTGTTTACATCTAACAGTTCTATACTGGCTATCAATCTAATGCGGATGACACTCGGCTGATCATCATGCTAGGATTCCTTCTGCCAAATTAGCCTAGTTAGGCTTTTGCTTAGACACAGTACAAAGCAGTATTTAACAAGCCCACAACTGAAATCCTTCAAAATCTGCTTGGTTTCCCTGTGATTACAACAGAGCTGCTTCTTCCTCTCCTTGTCCAATGACTGTCTCCTTGGTTTTGATTCAGAAACGCAGTCTTGATGAATACTTGTCGTTTGCCCTTCAAATCAATGTCAAGGTGGCGTTCTGCTTCCAGATTATATTTCTGAGGTACATCTTTCCTATCCTGCCCCTGTATGACAATGCTAATATTGTGAGTGCCAGAGTAAATTCCTGTTTAGATTTCTGCAATTCTCTTTATTCAGCTCTCCGTATGATAACTATCGCCAAGCTGCTAGGAGTCCAAAATGCTAAGATTACGCAAGCATTAGTATTGCACAGGCACGGCCACATGATATTAGACCTCATTCCGAGCTTGCCGGTATCCTGGATTACGAGTGCCGGCGGGACAGTGTAAATCCCCATTCATGGAGTCCCATAGGACTCTGTGAGGGGATCTTCAGTCATTACCGCCACGGGCAGGGCACCTGTCTTACCTCCAGCATTTAGCTGGAGGTACCCAGGTGCCCCAATGGCAAACCTGTAGATGGGTGGTCCAGTAAAGTGCCGGTATCCAGGGATACCGGCACGTTTTTACCAGACTGCCCGACTCGGAATGAGGCCCTTTGTTAGGTCTCTTCACACGCTGGGTGTAAAAACAGAATCCAGTTAAAGATTCTCTGCCTTGTGCACAAATGCCTTTGGGGTCCTGCATACAATTATTTGAGTAAACTCATTAGCCATTACACTCCGCCACAGACCTTCGGAATCCTTGAACATGAGTCTTTTTGCCTGTGCTGCTTGGGAAGTCATTTAACTGTAGGAGGAGTTGCGGAATACCAGGAAATTCTCCAATTCCTTCAAGGTCAGTGTGGACAAGGCCAGTTTTTCAAGATGGCCATTAAATACATCAGACACATCGTCTCCGAGGATGGCATGGCCATGCACCCAGCAAAGATGGACGCCCGCCACCTCAGACTCTGAAAGAGTTGCAGAGTTTCCTGGGATTCTGCAACGACTATCAGAATTTCACTGTTTGATATTTCTATAATCGTCCGACCTGATCATAAGAAGGGCAAGAGGAATACCATCAGTCCAAAGGAACACATCATCCCTGGGAACCCTCTGATGAGGGAGGGCCAGACCGATGCCAGCAGGCCTTTAAGGATCTCAAGCAGACCCTCAGCACAGCACAAGTCTTGAGGATCTTCGGATCCAGAGACCAGAATTACCAAGTCCACAAGTTGCTAGTTTCTCGCATTGAAGTGGGTTGTTACAGAGAAGTTCCAGGATTATCTCTATTGTGACAGATTCACAGTGACGATTGGAGAATAACTGCCTGACATTTGTGTTGAAGTCAGTGAAGCTCAATACTCTGGGACCCCAATGTGTTACTGGACTGTACACATGGACCTTCAATTTGCAGCATCACCCTGGGAGCATTAACGTGGATTCCCTCTCTCGAAGGCCTCATGCTGCACTGGACAATTAAGGGGGCTAAGGGGGATCCACCACGTGGAAGGAGCTGTAAAGAGCAGACTGGGAGCTATCTGGCATGCTACAAATCAGCGTGGCATCACCAGCTGAGGTTTTGCCAGCTGTGTATTTCAACATAATGAGAGTGGATGCACCAGAGGTACAGCATCTGAATCGAGATGAGATCTGGCTACCACAGCTAGTGGATCCTGGAAACTCTTCTTCTACACCGAGTGCCCAGAGCTGACCCAGGAAACCATTCACATGTGTTGCTGAGGGAGTGGAAGACACTCATGCAGAAGGGCGGAGTCCTGCGCAAAGAAAGTCATATTGGAGACAGAATATTACACCACGTGGTTTTACCACAGCAAATCCATCAAGCCGTACTGTATGGACATCTCGGCAGAGGCTTTCAAAATGGTCAGCTCAAGGTTCCAGTGGTCTTAATTATCAGCTATGGTGGAATACTATTGTCAGCGCTAGGTCAGCTATGCCACCAAGAAGAAAGTGCCTTAACCTGCAGCCAATATTTGTCATATATAGAGCTCCAGGCAATTGGACCGTATCTGCATCGACTTCATCAGTTTGGAGATGGATTGGTGAGGGGTGCAGAACATCCTCATGGTGACTGACCACTTTGTGCCCAAGTAGAGAGGTTCAATTCCACTCATTTGGTGATGCTACGACCCACCTCTTTGGCCGGGGAAGACCATATAGAGTCAGCATGTGGCTACCCTCACCCATGCTTACAATTGTATGAATAACAATGCTCCTGTGTTAATGCCTTACTGTTTGATGGAGAGATGCTGGACTGCCTATAGAACTGTGTTTGTGAGTGTTCGCAGGCAGAAAAAGTAGTGTGAACTGCACCAGGTATGTAAAGCAGCTCCAAGGCAACCAAAGACAACTTCTAGCTCATACAGACTGCTGCAAACTAGTCAGCAAAGAGTAACCAATGCTGTAAGATAAAGCTATCACAAAAAGTGGCCAAGGAGCCATCACCTGCTCTGCCTGTGAACAGAAAGCAGCAACACCATACTGAAGACCAGTAGAAAACCACATTGGCTCAATTTCCAGAAGCTCCTTAAGCTCATGCAATGTCAAGATCAGTGGATGGCTATCTAGAAGCAGACAAAGAGTAAGCGATCGGATTGGCATTGGTAGTGACCACAACACTGACCTGTCACAAGGGTTGGTCAGTAGACCCTGCTCCTGAGGAACAGGAGCCAGAACCTTTTATGTCCCTCCCAAGACATGTACCGAATGTGTTCCGATCCCCCCTTGCTGTGCTGGGTGCGGTATGGGATACCTTCACTTTTCCTCCACTGAAAAATAGGGATCCAACCTGGCAAACGGCACCCAATTTGTTGAGGAGGAGACTTTTGGGGAAGCCCCTGATGCTCTCCGCCATTCCACCCAGGAGAGCACACCAGTCATGAAGTTAACATACAATTCTTCAGGGATAAAGTACAAGGTATTCATTATCCGTTCCTCCCAGTCTTCATGAGATCATGTTTGGACACCATCAGTCAAGCCAAAGCTACACTCGGGGGTGGGCCGGTGAAACACATGATACGAGAATTATAGTTTTAACCTTTTCTTTATCCACAAAAAGGAAGTGGTTGCAATACACACTTACATGGACTAGGATTGTATCTACTACTGGATGAGAAGTTCCTCTTCAGGAACAATCGAAACAGTGTCAAGATGGGTCATACTATAAAATGCTAGGGTTTCTTATAAGGCCATTTTACAAGTCCCTGGAATGCAGGTATACCAACTCTCTACTCAAGATGCGATTTATTCAGTGTTCTTCAAGTTACTCTCATGGCTGAAAGGAAAGGGGGTATGGAGAAGTAATCAATGGTTTGTCACTCTTAAACTAAACAAGATTCTCTCCTCTAGGACTGAACTAAACAAATAGGTGTTCGGATTGGACAACAATAAAGATTTGCAGATCTTTCTCTACGGGGGCACCAGTCTCCCCCAACTTTTGTAATCTTAACATTCTCAGGGATATACTGCCCAGGTTGCTTCTTGGCTCAATTTACAGTCGGAGGGGTATAGTAACAAGCTGCTTCTTGACTTTCACTGTCAGGGGTATAACGCCTAGCTGACATTTTATTCACATTACAGTCAAATGAACAAAGCCCAGTCACTTCTTTGCCACAATCACCATCAAATAGGATACAGCAACCAGCTTGCTAGTTGTAATCCATTTTAAGTCTTGCCCACTTCTTCCTAATCCTGGGCTAAAGTGCCCCAGTTCATTCATATAGGATACTGGGCCTGCTCACTAAATAAGGGATATTGTTCCTTATAACCAAGTAAGGTACATGGTGCACTTCCAATTGGCATGTAGTCTCAGCAGTTTCTAAGCCTTTCAGTGAGTCCTATCAGCTGTAACAGTTTGTCCAACTTGTCCAACTTGCTTGCGACCGCTTGTCTTCGGTAGGTAGTGTGATAACCCAGGTGGTGTCTCATAGCACAGCGGTCAGATAGCACAGCGAGCAGAGCGCTCGCTTTGACATCCGTGCAGAGCCTGCCGACGCAGGTTCAAATCCATCAGGGCCAAAATCAGCCTTTCATACTTCCGAAGTCGATAAATGAGCATCACACACCGTGGGTAAGCAGCGCTCAATATGCCCGAGGGTTTGTAGCCCTATATAAATGCAAGCAAACAAACAAAAAGAAATCCACTAGTCCCCGGGGATCGGTCATCCAGGTGACCAGGACACAGCCATCGCTTTTGGATCCAGTTCCTGGTGGTGTATCATTGCAGAAGGATCACCTAGGTGAGGGGGTCTTTCGGGAGTGGGACACCGGATGGTGAGACGCGGTATCCTCTTTCCTGTAAAACCTTTACCCCATCCTACCACAACACAAACACTTTCTCACGGACAGCCCGCTATGAGAGAAAACAGACTAACACCCGAGCAGTATACCTGACGTGGGTCAGGTATCGCAAGGAGGGAAGTTCCCTTGACCTTTTTAACCAAGAACCGTTAATTTCCTGAACCCTTGAGAATAGAAAACATAAGACCAGGAAACCAAGCTGAAGAATCCTGCATTGTGTGTCGGAGAAACACGGGGTCCTCACACGTCAATCAAGGCTAGGAGAATCACCAGCCGCCGTGGTACCGTTCTTGGCTCCAAGAACGAAGCAGCGTCAGTGAAAACAACACAGCCGGTGAGTTGGGGAGACTGATACAAGACCAGTCTGTGTTGAAGCCAAAGTTGCAAGCAGCAACACTGTATGGCGAGTGCTGGAGCGAACATTGTTAAAACGTGTGTGATAAGAAGAGTAAAGTTGAATTGCTGATGAGTGACTGAACTTTAAAACCAAGATACAATACCTTTGACAGAGTGGTCCGGCTCCGCGTGGGTGCTCAATCGAAGGTCTCTGTAAGGTATCCAGCTGAGGAGTGGCAAAAGTGAAAGTGAGAAAATATATCAAGATGAGAACGAGAAATTGTGAATCGAAGTGGTCCTGTGACGGGTAAAACAAAATCCTGCGCACAGTCGAAAGTCTTCAATTTTGATGAAGTAGAGAGATTTGATCCGAGCCCGTCGGAGGGACACCAATTGAAGATTTTGTGTTAAAGTGGGTCTGAGCCTGGCAGAGGGGGACCCGGGGTGAACAGTAAACCACCCGAGAAGTTGTATATGTGAAATCCTAAAAAGAAAGGAACTTCAATATTTTTCGCGTTGCATCAGGCCCTCTGAAATAAGAGACTTTGAATGGCAAAGAGACTTTGGCACATAAGGCCCTGATGTTGAAACCATGAGCTGCATACTCGTGCTAGAGAAGCCAGAGAGTGTGGTAAGCTCGAGTGTTCCGCCTTGTTCTGTCCTGAAAACGTGGGAAAGGGAAGCCAACGGCTTGAATATCCTGACATATCATTTCTTGAACACTTTTCTTTTGCATAACAATGTTTCCCATACTATCTGTATTTAGAAGTAAGGATTGGCAATAGGTTTATTAGTATCAGCCCTTTTATTTTAAGACTCGACTAGGACTGCTTTATTATTTGATGGTCGCAGCTTGCTCCCATCTTTAGATTTAGGTTTAGATAGGTGTTTTCCAAACCCAATTGAAGTTCAATAACACCCTTGAACTGTGATCACTTGCGTCTTTCTTACTGTTTGATACTATGCCTTCCTTACAGTAGCCCCAATTAACATATGGCAGAGTGAGCTCCCTCTTTAGCAAGTAAGAGAAGTTTAAGCCAAACTTTAATGAGATCCACAGTGGGGCTGCCTTTGACTGTTATGGGTAGTGGTTTCCAGCAGCTTGGGCCGAGTAGGGCGATAGAGTGGAAGCGAGAGCTAGCACACAGAGGGTATGGGACGGTGAGGTTGAGTACAGAGGAGGAGTGGAGGGAACAAGATGGTGAGTAAATTGAGATACAATCAAACAGGTACTGAGCCAAATCCATTTTAATAGCTTTGTAGACTAGGTGAACAAACTTTAAAAGCGAGCGGTTGTGCATGCAGAGCCAGCTAGCATGTTCTCGGTAGATAGAAGTGGGGAAGGATCTAGGTAGGTTGTAGAGAGTGTGGGTAGCAAAGAGGGAGGAAGGGTCAAGGAATAGGTTTGAACAGTAATCAGGTTTGCTGAGCACGAGTGTGGAGATGGAACAAGTTACTTACCTGTAACTGTTGTTCTCCAGCATGGGTCTGGCATGGATTCACATGCTCATGAATATTCCCCGTCGTCAGGCTGGGAATCCTCGGTAAAGAAAAAACCAGTATCAGTTTCGTTTCTGATCTGTCTTTCGTAGTAATAACCAATCACTGGTCTCTGCGTCATACTGACCACAGCCAATGACTGCCCTCTACCTAAGCACCGCCTCTGGCAGCCATCTTCAGATTTGGAAGCACGTGAAGTGGCAGTATGACCAAGTGAAGAGCCGCAGAGGGGTAGGCGGGAGGGTTCGCATGTGAATCCATGCCAGACCCATGCTGGAGAACAACAGTTACAGGTAAGTAACTTGTTCCTTCTCCAGCATGGGGTCTGGCATGGATTCACATGCTCATGAATAAAGAATACATAGCAGTACACACATGCACAACCACGGGAGGTGGCAAAGGCTCAACATTAAGCATCACATCAACTCAACATTAAGCATCTTACCTCCTCACCAGGCTCACCTCAGGCGAACAGGTTGCGCAGCACTGCTTGGCCGACCCTGGACTCCTCCCTGGAATCCCGGTCGACGCAGTAGAATTTCGTGAAGGTGTGCGTCGACCTCCACGTAGCAGCCCTGCATATGTCCAGCAGGGGCACACCAGATAGGAACGCCGTGGTAGCTGCGATCGCTCTGGTGGAATGGGCTCTCGGACGGCCAGGCAGCGGTCGGTTTGCCAACCGGTGACAGTACATGATACAGCCGGAGAGCCATCTGGAGATGGAAGCCTTCGAGAGAGCCTTCCCCTGATTGACAGGTCCAAAGTTCACAAAGAGTTGTGACGTCTTCCGAAAACCTTTCGTGCGGTCCACGTAGAACTTCAGCGCTCTAGCTACATCCAGCGAGTGCAAAGTCCTCTCAGCCGGCGACGAAGGCGACGGGAAGAACACAGGTAACACCAAGGGTTCGTTGAGATGAAAGTCCGACGGTACCTTGGGCATGAAGGAGGGGTGCGTCCTGAGCACTACCCTCGTGTCGTGGAAGGTCAAGTACGGGGCCTTGCAGGAAAGGGCCTGGATCTCTCCCACTCGTCGTGCGGAGGTGATGGCCACGAGAAAAGCTGTTTTCCACGATAGAAACTTCAACGGGGCCGAGTGCAGAGGCTCGAACGGAGGTCCCATGAGTTTGGTCAGTACCACGTTGAGCTCCCACGCCGGGGCCGGAGCCTTCACCGGCGGGAACGATCTGAACAGTCCCTTCATGAACTCTTTCACCAGACGATGAGACCACAAGGACGTCCGGCCCGTGGTTCTGGTGTATCGGGAGATCGCAGCAAGATGAATCTTGATGGACGCGTGTGCCAGACCAGCTTTGGCCAGCGTCAGCAGGTACGGCAGCACTTGGGGAGCCGTAATCCGTAGAGGGTTAATCTTCTGTGCGTGGCACCAGACAGAGAACCTCTTCCATTTGTGTCCGTAGCATTTAAGAGTCGAGGACGCCCTGGCCTTTGCAAGAACCTCTCTGCAGTCGGCCGGTATGTCGTATCCTCCAAACTCTAGCGCTGCAGGAGCCAGGCCTGCAAGTTCAGCGACTTCGGGTCGTGGTGGAGGATGGCGCCTCCTTCCCTGGAGAGTAGATCCGCGTCCGCCGGCAGCTTGATTGGCGGGGACGCCGACAAGTCCAGAAGGTCCGGGAACCATATCTGCCTCGGCCACGCAGGTGCGACGAGGATCATCCTGCACCGTGACCTCTTGAGCTGGTTGACGAGCCGGATTAGCAGAGGCAAGGGAGGGAACGCGTAGAGGAACAGGCCCTCCCAGGGGAACGAGAAAGCATCGCCCATGCTCCTCGTCTGGGGAAACCTGCTGGCGAACCTCCGGCACTTGGTGTTCGTCGCCGTCGCGAACAGGTCGATCTGGGGTGTGCCCCACCGTCGGAAGAGGCGATCCACCAGATCCTGCCGTAGTTCCCACTCGTGGCACGAGCGCAGCTCCCTGCTGAGTGAGTCGGCGATGGTGTTTTTTATCCCTGCCAGATGAAACGGCACCAGAAGAATCCCTTGGGCGACGGCCCAATGCCACAGGTCCTGCGCCTCCTTGGACAGCGCTGGGGACCTGGTTCCGCCCTGTTTCCTGATGTAAAACATGGTGGTGGTGTTGTCGGTGAAGATCCTCACCACCTTGCCCTTGAGGGACGGAAGGAAGGACCTGAGGGCCCAAAACACTGCACGGAGCTCCAGGACGTTGATATGCAGGGACTTCTCCGTCGGGAGCCAGAGTCCCCTTGCGTGCAGATTTTCGGTGTGCGCTCCCCACCCTTCTAGGGAGGCATCCGTGGTCACAGTCACCTGGTGGGCTGGGGTCTGGAAGTCCATGCCCGCCGTCAGATGCGCGCGGGTGCCCCACCACCGTATCGCTCGTCGGAAACTCTCGTCGAGCTTGATCCTTTCCTCGAAGCTGCCCGTCGTCTGGATCCAGCGCGCATCCAGGAACTCTTGCAACGGGCGCATCCGGAGCCTGCACATGGGAATGAGGTAGATGCAGGAAGACATCATCCCGAGGAGGGACTTGATGGACCTCACCTTGGCCGCGTCGGCCACCAACATCCGTTGCACCTTGCCCAAGATGGTCCTGGTCCTCTCCTCCGACGGGGAGGCCAGAAGGGACACTGTGTCGAGCCTCGCTCCCAGAAACAGTGCGACTTGCGCGGGCACCAGGTGGGATTTGGCGTAGTTCACGGAGAATCCCAGGTCCGTGAGGAGTTGGACGGTCCTTGCCGTGTGGACCACGGCGAGCTCCCTCGTCTTGGCGCGGATGAGCCAGTCGTCCAGGTAGGGGTAGACGTGAATCCCCTCGCGGCGCAGCTGCGCCGCCACCGGTGCGAGGCACTTGGTGAAAACCCTGGGTGCCGACCGCAGTCCGAAGGGAAGGGCTTTGAACTGGTAATGACGCCCTTGGACCACGAATCTGAGGAATTTTCGGTGCCCCTTTAGGATGGGAATGTGGAAGTAGGCATCCTCCAAATCCAACGACGATAGGAAGTCTCCTTCCTCCAGCTGACCCAGGACGTGCTGGAGGGTGACCATCCGGAACTTCTGCGCCTTGATGAACTTGTTCAGGCGTCGCAGGTCCAGGATGGGGCGCCATCCTCCCGTCTTCTTCTTCACGAGGAAGTAACGCGAGTAGACTCCGGAGCCCCGAAGCCTCTTTGGGACGAGTTCGATGGCGCCCTTTCTGAGCATCGCCTTTACCTCCAGGAGAAGTTGAGGGACGTGAAGTTCTTTCCTGGCCACGGGGGGGACGCGCGGGCACCTTCTTTGAAACTCGAGCGCGTGGCCCCGGGCCAGGGCGTCCAGCACCCAACGGTCGGTGGAGATGGACTCCCACACGCTGACGAAGCCCGCCAGCCGGCCTCCCACCGGGGTGCTTCGGTGGGGGCCCGACCCCACGGCCGGTTCAATCCTGCTTGGACGCGGCCTTGCCGCCTTGGCCTCCTTGGCGACGACGGCGGGGGCCGCCAGACTTGCCTCGTCCTCTGTAGGCCTCTTGCGACGACGAGCGGGCCGCTTGACGGTAGGAAGCGAAACCGCCGCCGGAACCTTTGGAGGCGCCCTTGCCTCCGCCGCTCCGAAAGGGCGTCCGCCGTTGCTGCAGTACTCCAAGGGCCCGGGCCGTCTCAGTATCCGCCTTGATGGCCTGAAGGGAATCGTCCACTGTCTTCCCAAACAGGTTGTTCCCGTCGAAGGGCATGTCCAGGACCCTGGTCTGGACGTCCTGCCGAAAGTCCGTAGCCTTGAGCCATCCGCGACGTCGAAGGCAAACGCCGTTGCCCATCTGGCGGAACCCAGTGTCGGCGATGTCCGTCGCCACGGTGATGGCGTGGTCCGAGGCCACCTCACCTTCCTGCAGGATCTCAAGGGCCTCCGCCCTCTTGTCGTCCGGCAGAAAATCCAGCAGGGGAGCTATCTTGTACCAGAGTTCCCTGTCGTAGCGGGCCACGATAGCCAAGGCGTTGGCCGCTTTAATCGTCGTCGCCGCCGACGAGATGACTCTGCGTCCCATGGCATCCAATTTCTTTCCCTCGCCGTCCGGCGGGGAAGTCGACGTGGAGGCCGCACCCCCCCCCGCTTTCTTCCTGGCTGCCGCGGAGACGACGGAGTCCGGGGTAGGCTGCGCCCGGAGGCATAGGGGGGCCGAGTCCGGGACCCGGTACTTTTTCTCGTACCGGTCTCTTTTCGCTGGCGTCGTGGAAGGGTTCTTGAGGAGGGAAAGGCCCTCATCCCAAATGTCGTCCAACAGAGGCACTGCGAGGACCGTCTTCCTCTTGGTCTCGCGCCGTTGGTAAAGGAAGCCTTCCTTTTTCTTCTCCTCAGGGCAGAGTTGGAAAAGCTCGGATGCCCTGGCGATCATTGAGTGGAACGATCCAATCTCGTCGGGCGGAGAAGCCCTGGTGGGAGGCGACGACGGAAAATCCTCGTCGTATGCCTCGTCGTCCGTACCCGTCGCTGCCGTGTCAGTCCCCGTATCATCCCCTCGGGTGGACGGGGAGGAGGGCTGGACGGGGCGCGACGGTTGAAAAGGAGGCGGTGGATGGATCCTTCTTTTCTTGGTAGGGGGAACACCAGAAGGTCCCGGTTCTGGATCCCCCGACGGGAGAGGTTCCTCCGTCGGTAACGGTAGTCTCGTCCTTATCTCGGAGCATAAGGACTGTATAGCCAACAAAATGGCCGCTGAGTTGTCTTGCGGCGCTGGCAGAGGGGAATCCGACGGGCGAGCAGGGGCCCCGTCGGTATCCTCGACGATGTCGTCGTCGTCACCTGCGTCGGGGCCCATTCCGACGGGCTGGTCTTGTTCCACGCCTAGGCCGTGGCTTAAGACCTCGATCAGTTCCTCTTCTGAGGTTGAGGCCGAATCTACGACGACGCCCTGCCCCCCCTTCTTCCCCACGGAGGGTTTCACGGGGGTCCTATCGATGGGCACGAAAGAAGACTCCCTCCGAGGAGGCAGGGAGATTCTGGGCCCCGAGGCCGCCACCACTGGTGCAGCCTCCACAGGCTGGGCCAGGGCCGCCGCGACCGTTTCGATAGAGGGCTTGGTCGAATGGATCAAGGCCTTCACCACCTTAGGTGCGCTCACCGCCTTATCCTTGAGGGAGGGGGCACTGCCACGCTCCTCCTCTGCCTTAGAGCTCGACCGGGGTCTCTCCAGGAGCTTCGCCGGGTGCTCGGCCTTCCTCTTACCCGACCCAGAGCGTTGGCTCGTGGTTGATGGTGCCGGGGAGGGTGCGCCCTGCCTGGCGCCCGTAGAGCCCGACCGTTCGGCGCTCCCGGTGCCAGCGGACTCGCGGTGCTTGGCCTTATGTTGGGCCCCCGTCGCCGGGGCGCCCTCAAAGGTCTTAGAAGACCGCTCAGATTTCTTCTTCTTCTCGCCAGACGGGCTCTTACCCTCCAGCCAGCTGGCGAGACGTTGATGGCGGTCCTTCATGGTCCGTTCCGACATGTTGCCGCAAAACGCACAGTCCTTCTCCACGTGCGTCTTGTCCCCATGAAGGCAGTAAAGGCAGAAAGAGTGTTCGTCCTCCTTGAAGACGTTCTGCAGCTGGCATCCAGGGCAGGCCCTGAACAGCTTTCCGGGCGTCGAGCTTCCCTTCTCCTGGGCCATCTCCGAGACCGGGCCTGAGAAGCTTCTGGAGTCCTCCGAAGTGTAGCTCGACGAAATCTTCACCCTTGAGGGGCACAGATGAATCCGACACGGGTCCCCGTTGATCGGATGTAGGATCGGTGGAGCTTGAGGCTCTTTTGACCGAAAGAATCGAAGTTTTTGTGAAAAAGCGCGAAAAAATAGCACTAACGCTCGAGAGCAATAGCACGAGGATCCCAACACATGAACGTGCGGTAAAAATCTGAAGATGGCTGCCAGAGGCGGTGCTTAGGTAGAGGGCAGTCATTGGCTGTGGTCAGTATGACGCAGAGACCAGTGATTGGTTATTACTACGAAAGACAGATCAGAAACGAAACTGATACTGGTTTTTTCTTTACCGAGGATTCCCAGCCTGACGACGGGGAATATTCATGAGCATGTGAATCCATGCCAGACCCCATGCTGGAGAATAGGGTGTTTGTAGAGTGCTTAGTAAGGACAGGACACATTTTCCGAATATTGATAATAACAGCAGCAGAGGCAGCGCTATCAAAGAGGACCCCAAGATTGCGAGCCTTGGGCGATGGAGGAAGAACGCCAAGTGGGAAGGAGATAGGAGAGGGAAAGGATGCCACTGGGAACCAGGTGAAAGAGGACTTCCATTTTTGAAGAGTTCAGCATGAGGCAGGGAAGAGCCATCCAGTTAAGTATTGCAGTGAGACAGTTCGTAATCCCCGTCCAAGATGGCTGGGGTGAAGGAGGGACAGGAGAAAAATATTTGAGTCTGATCAGCAAAAGTATCAGGATTGGTCTTAACAGCAAAAGTGTATCTATGAAAGCCCAATGACAGAAGTAGTCTTTCTGGGGCAGAGGTATAAAGGGTGAAGAGCAGAGCTCTAAGGGCTGATCCTTGGAGGACACCAATAGGGAGAGGGGTGGGATCAGAGGTTTGCGAATTCCACAATATTTTAAGAGATTGACCTTCTGGTTAGGAGTCAATACAGGCAAGAGCAGATTTGCAAAACCTAAGGTCCTACAGCGTGAGGAGAGAGGAGCGGTTGATAGTGTTGAAAGTTGCAGAAAGGGCCAAAAGGAGGAGTATAGAGAGTGAGCATTATAGAGAAAGTTGGAGACATCCATAAGTGTAAACATGCTCCTTATCAAGTACCCGAAAAGAGGATGTGCATGTATGACCACATCTTACCATTGTCCTGGAAGAAGATAGACAAAAAGACTGAAGCATAATAACATGGCTTAATGAACATGGGCAGAAATTCTGAGGACTGTAGTGCACAGTTTAGGTCTACTTGGTCGGAAATATTTGACCTTTTCACATTTAACCGAATATTTTTGGGTCAAAAATATGGGGTGAACACCCCACACACACACCCGCCCCCTATTCCCTTACCACACCTCATATATATATTTAATAAAATGTGACAGAATTTCGGCCAAGAAAACGATAAAAATAATGTGGTCAAAAGTAAAAGATCAAATGTTTTTCAAACAGGTAGGCTAATACCGAAATGGACACATGGCTAACATGCAGTAAAAAAATAAAAGGTGCATAGAAGTGCACTCAGAAAGTGTCAAGGAATAAACTAACTGCTCACTTACCACCGAATACACAAAATGTGAATCAAGTGATTAATTACTTGACAATATTTCCTGACAGAACACTGCACTCCACATTCCTAAAAGCTTGTTTGAACGTCCTAAAAACGAATGAGATTCTGGCAATCCGGGGATTATCAACTTCCAACACCTGTCGTCATTATAAAAAAAAGGATCAAAAAGAAACAATGATACACCTTATACTGTCGTGCCCTGGTACAGCTAAATCAAGAGCTACCTATCTGAGAGACCACTTGCAGGCCACGTATATCCATGAGGAGGAAGTTTGGTGGTCCAGAATGATAAACTGTGACAACACATCTCTTGTCATAGCTGCAGCCCAGATTCTTCAGAGCATCGGTCTGGAGCAGGAAACGGGCAAAAAAAACTCCACACCGGAGTTAATTGAGAACGATGTTCAGTGTTCCTTGAAACGACATCATTGAATTTTAACTGAAATGATAGTCGAGAACTAAACCTCTCATCGCAATTGGAATCTGGTGAGGACCAGGATTCTTGTAAAAATTGTCAAAGATGCAATTAAATTCAAGTAAATAAAAAAATAAAAATAAAGATACCACTGAAACCAGCCTGTCTGAGCATCAATCATTATGGGAAAAAGAAATAGGCAAAAATGAATGGGAAAACAAGGTTTCCTTGCACTGCCCACTTTAAGAGAGCTAGCAGTGCTACAATAAGACTTAAATGGGGACATAGTGCCTCTGCACGAATAGCTTTAAGGACCGCCCAGTGCCCCAAAAATGTAGTGAGTTAAGCCAGGGAGTGAAGCCCACTTCCATAAATCAAGTCACGTTCACCAAATGGTCAACAGACATTCTGAGGTTCCTAATTAAGTAGATGGGAAATACGCGAAAAGAAAAATCTTTCCTAACACCCGCTTCCGCAGTGCATCCATCGTCTCTGCATCTGCATTTTCTGAAGCTTCATTAGCCAACATATATGGAAAAGTGTCCACTGGGAACCCTGCTTGCGTATGGGACCCCACAGCAGCATTGCTTGCTTTGTTATTTCTCCCGATTACCACGCCAAGTAATGGTCTCGCATCTCTGCGCTGGGCTCCCATCTGGCATATGGACTGCCCCTGTGTTGGTTCCCGGGACCCAGAACCTTGCTTCCTAGTATGTGGCATGACATTAGACAATCATGAAAATAGTCTCCAGGGTTTCAAAGAACTCGGCATAGAGTTGAATACCCGGTTCGGTGATCGCCTTCAAAGCTCCTGTGACTCAAGTATTGCCTAAGCGCAAGGTTTCATTATAACTTTCCCTGACATGCATGTGTGAGCTGTGGGCAGGGTACTAATAGAAGGACAATTGTGTAATCATGCATCAGTCTTCTGTCTCTGATGCTCGATCAGTCAGATTAGCAACATTCTTTGGATGTGGAGAGGGGTCTGCACCACCCACCCTGCGCTGCCACCAGCTATCTCAAGGCTTTGGTGAATTTGCCCTGGTAGGCTGGCTTTCCAGGCTGAAGAATCCCCTCCAGGCCTTGGTATGTATTCTAGTCTTCAGCATACATATTCTAATATGCAATATATGCACTTCAGTAAACACCATCTACATTCTAGCATCAAATATATAGATTTCAGTACACAGTATAGAAATGTATGATTTATCAAAGAAGAGCACCATTAAGCCAAAGTAACAGTTTCACACAAAGCCCCCATATGCCCTAACCTAATCAGGAAAAAAAAATAGAATATGAATAAATGAAAGCCCGATAGCGACACTCAGTTCCAGAGCGAGAAAGAAAGAAATGCTCCAACCTACAGAGCTCAGAAGTGGGTTGATGCCATACAAACAATGCAGTATAGGAAGCATAGCCAGAGTGGAAAGCCATGCAACAGGACTGTGGGCTGAATGCAAGGGAGAGGCATATATGTAACAGGCACACCCACCCATAGCAGACACCCCATTAGCTACATCAAACACTGCTGGCACTGTAGTGCGAGATGCCCTAAGCTACCTTTCCTCCAGAGCTCACCTCTCCTGCGTCTTGCCATGACAACCTTTTGCTAAACACAGTGCAGCCCCAACCATCATTCAGCCAATCAAACCAAAGATGGCAGGCACCTAGAAGGAAAGAAGAACCTCTCTGCTCTGCCATACTCCAGAACACTGCAAACTGACAGCTGCAAGATGTTCAGGCCCAATGGTAAAGGATAGCCAATCAAAGCATCTTTATGGCCTCAGGCTCCTCCTCAGTGTTTTTTCTTTTTTTCAATGGTATAGTTTCAGTAAAATTAAATTGGTGATTTAAGTTATTGTAAATTTCAAGCATTATAAGCACTGACAAATAAGTACAGTTACCTGAGCTGAGACGGGACTCAACGGCTCCTCTAGTTGCAACAATGTGACCCATACAACTTGCATGTGGTTGGTTATTGAGGGAAGGAAAGCCTGGTGGAGAAAATACAACTAGTTTGATTTCAAGCAATATCAAGATGTGCTGCATTAACGTAAAACATGCATGACTTAAAAATGCTCCTCCTCACATAGAAGTGCCTTACCATTTGCTGGAGTGATTTGAGCAGAATAATACATTTTAAGAGTTCAGCTAGGCTTAAAAATGTCTTTTGTATGATGATATGGCAAACTAAATTGAAGAAGCTACATTTGTCACAATCCTCTAAACTAAAATTAAGAGTCACAGAAAGTACTGTGATGAATCCGATGGTGTTATCACTCCTTTCCTGGGGGTGGCCTTTCCCATGTGGCCAGGGGACAAAGGACGCTGCCTGGTCCTGACCATGGAGGCGGCTAAATGAGGGAGGACAACATGGGGTGGGGGGACGCTCTGGGGATAACCCAGCATCATCAGATGAAAACACATATCCCCCTTTTCCTTTTAGGGATAGCCCCTCAATTCCTCATGCCTTTATGGCATACTGTGGTAGATACTTTCAATCAACCAGAAAACCTGCTAATAACATCTTTCAATATTCTGGAAATGAAATAGCAAAAACTGCCTATTATTCCCATCTGTATAGAAACACTGGGATGAGGATGCTGAACAGAGCAATGAGGATCAAGGAAGTCGAGAAGCCCAGGATACGCATAGAACTCTGGTGGTTGCAGGCGCACGATAGGTGCTGGGACATTTAAAACACAAAACCAGCATGAAGCAGACGGACGCTGTCGGAAGGAGCCTCGTCCTCTCGGTGACGACCGAGGGTCTGTAGAGAAGTCAGTGGAGCCGGGAGTCTCTGAAAGTCGGCAGAGGAAGAAGGACTGCAAAAGCAGGTTTGCTCTGCTGCGACCATAGCGGGAAGCGAAGAGAAGTCTTCTTGATGGCCACCAGAACAGGAAAGCAGTTCCAACGCTGCCCGAACACGCAGAGGGGCTCAACAGTAAAATCGGAGCCGCGAAGGATGTGGAAGCCGTTAGGTGAAACCAGTGAGCCTGTGCCTGGAGACGGGACGGCAGAGAGCTGCATCACGTTTACTGCCAGAGGACCAAAGAGAGCCACGAAAAGCGAGTGAGTCCCAGGAAAGGAAGCTGGGACACTACTACAACGCTTTTAATGAAAGAAAAGAGCAAGCAAAGTGAATGAAAGGAATTTGAGATGTAATAATTGAAATGGAAAAATACTAGGAGTGAATGCAACAAATAAGAACTGTCAAGTTTGCAAGTGTGTAAAGTGAATTACATGAGAAAGTCCTGGCAGGAGAGTATCAGGCAAAGTCAAGTTTGCAAATGTAAAAAGGGAGCACATGGAAAAAGCCTGACAGGAAAAGTATACAAGGAAAATATATGTTTGTGAGTCAAATTTTAGTAAGTGTGGAAAGACCCTGGCAGGGGAGTATAACAGGTGCCCTGCGAGGCTGGAACCCACGTCCAAGTAGTTTTGCTTTCAAGTTGATTTGGTGGATAAAGAATCCCAAGGAAGACTCATACCCTTCGGATTGTGAAAGCTTGCAAAGACCTGGGGAAGGGAGACATTCTTTCTAGAAGTGGATTGCAACACCAATAAGAAGGGGATATCCTTTAGGCTATAAGGAACTTTGATTGCCTTGTTGATCTATCATATTGGTGAAGAGAAACCCAGGGAAGGGAGCCATTCTCTGGAACTGTGAATTCTATCCGTTGGGAACCTTTGTGCTGGAGTGATTCCTTTCTTTTGAACATTTGTGCACTTCCAAGGCCAAAAACAACACCTTAGAGTTACTTCTAGAATGTGAGGGCTAGAATAGGAGTTCAGATACAGGACATTTTTGCTCTGGTCATCTTGACACAGAACAGACCCTGAGTTTTGGTTGAGGTAGAGAAATACCTCCTAGAGTAGGGATAGTGAGGCATGTTCCAACCCCCTTTTATTTTGAATAAAGGTTTGTGACGTCAATCATGAGTTCTTTGTGTCCACCTCTCATTCCTGGCCCCTCACAGTACCTATGTGAAAACGAAAGGTAGCTTTCAAAGATCTGGTTTAGGTTGCCTACCTTGTAAATAAATATACAATCCAAGCAAAAACATGTAAACCATGTGAAAATCAGATTCCCTTCCTGTAAAGTCACATTCCATTTACAGACCATATACTCCCAGTTAAGTCAATGCTGTCTTAAGTGAATAGAACAAATACAGAACAAGGCCAATCAGTCTATAATTCTACAAGCTAAATGGTTGTGTAAAAGGGTGGAGTATCAGGTTGGATTGTGCTGGGGAAACAACTGTCACACAGAAGTTATTAATCTAATCCCAATCTAATACCAATTTGTATAAATTACATCCGCAAGAAGGTGACATTAGATAATCATGGGTAATGGCTATTGTGATGGGTCAGAGGCCTGAAATGGACACACAGGTATAGTTTGTTCACAAGTTGCCATTTATATTAAATAAAAAGGCATTAAACAAACGCCTATCTTTCCCTAACCTAACAAGGATGTCCCTGCCTAACAAACTAAGTCTAAAGAAAAATTACTTAGTGCCTGATCATCACACTTGGATATACAACAAAATAATGCAAGGTTTGGTTGGCGTTTATAAATCCCACAAAATAACATACAATGTTGAACTGAAAATGTATAACCAGAAATCCTTGTGCTAAGGATTGGATTCCCTTCCCCTGGATCAATTCAGGAATATTCAGAACAAAGTTCAATTTCAAGAAAAAAAAAGTTTCATTCAATGTATCATACAAAGTCTTTTTCATTCACAGTCTCCTTTCACTTGGCAGAGTGTTTGTTTCTCTTCCAAAGGCTTAATCACAATCAAAGCCCTTTCACTTGGCAAAGTGATGGTCTCTCTTCCAAACGTTTGGTCACAAATCAAAGCATATTTTCTCAATTTCCTGTTTGGAAAAAACAAAAGTATTTTCTTTCCAAATACCTCTTGCTTGAAATAACAAAAATCATCTCCTCTGAACATAAATTCATAAAATCACAAGTAAGTGTTCTTTTCTGAACAAACCAATCACTTACAAGAACCTCTTCTTCAAAAGAAAACACTTTAGTCTGGATGATTTGAACAATCTCTTACATAATGCAGGAGTTATCAAACAAAGAGATGGAGTCAACATTTCATTTCTACCACAATCTTTTACCACAATCAGAGTACTTAGAATCACTTCTTCTTCCTGGTCCACTTGCCTGCCAGGACTAACTACAATGGTTCCCTTTCCTGGTTTACTCGCCTGCCAGGATACAACTTCTACTACTATAATGTTGTACTCTGTGGTAAGGCTTGTTCCAAACTCTCCATACAAAAACCATAAAAAAGGAAATTTGAACCAGCAACTGCTTCTCTTGTTATTCTTTTAGCTTTCATCAAGAGGGCTTACATCTATTAACAATTCATATTCCACAAAAGGGTCATTCTTATCTTGGTTGTCTTTTGGCAATGCAGGTTACAGTTCTCTTCCACTTGGTCTTTCACACAAGCAGGGCTTTGCTCCTGCAACCTTTGTTTTCTGGCTGTACAGCCTCTTGGCTGCAGGCAATGCGGATTACAATAGTCTCCCACTTGACATCTCTTTGTGGGAGAGTTGTATCCAATTTGCCTTGGTAGTACTCTTTTGCTGATTTGACAATATGGGTTATTATAATCTCCTAATTGGTATTCCTGCTCAGGAGAGTTCCGCCCAGTTCCCTGTAATTCACTTGTCCGGTATTCAAAATAATTCTTATCACCTAGCAGTATCCATCGGAGCGCCCTGGGGTCACCTGTTTCAGGCCAACTCACTGGTATGCCTTGGCGTCTCCTTCTGACTCGCTGATGTGGCCTCTTCTCTCTTCGGGACCTCTTCTGCTTCAGACAGCTCCTCTTGGTCTGCCGTTTTACGCGCTGACCTTCTATGGAGCTCTCGAGGCTCTGCACACTCTCCGGTGTGAATGTAGAACCAGAGCAGTTGGGAACATGTCGGGAGCGTCTCGCCCATGCGGCGAGACTCACAACAGTACTGCTTCCTGCTGCGTGTCCTCTGCACGGCCATGTTGTCCCAAATTCTGCCACATCCAATACACAGCATTCGGCTGCCGCCACAACGATATCAGCTTCGGCTTCTTCCTGCTGCTGCTGCTTTTCCCACTGCCTTTCTCGCACCTGAAGGGCCTTAAAGTTTTGAAAGGTCCTGCTCAGGTGAACTGCATTAAAACAACTATACCGCTCTGACCCATTCTTTAACTCAGAGTCGTCCTTTCTGGTGTCAGTACTAAGAGCATTATGGGCCTTGAAGTCCATAATGTTCTTGTTTGGTTTGAAATCAAAATTGTCAATCTCACAATAAGCCATTAAGGCTCGAGGATCATTAAGGAAATTATCTATAGAGGGATCCCACACCCATTGATACAAGTCCCTTCCTGTGTTATCCTCCCGCATAATACCACCCCCAGGGTCAAGATCGGATAGCGGCTGCCTTTCCCTGGCCACATGAGAAGAGGCCCATGTCGGGGTTTTTGGGATGATCACACCAGATTCATCACATACCCTTCCCGCAATGTCACTGGTTTTCACAGCCTCCATTGGAACTCGTGAAAGAAAATCTACATTACCCTGTTCAATTCCTTTATGATGTTCAACAGAAAAACAATAGGGTTGTACATCCAAAAACCAGTGCATAACTAGCATTGGTATCCTTTCACAGACGCTGTCATTTAAGGGGAGCTTGATCTGCAAACAGGCAGAATTTTCTCCTGATTAGATCATATTTTAGATAATTCACTGCCCACTTAATGGTTAAAGCCTCAAGTTCCAGAGTGGCATAATTCTTCTCTTGGGGAAATAATGTCCTACTAATATAAAGAATCAGATGTTCTATACCATCATGGCACTGTGACAGTACAGTCCCTAGGCAAGTATCAGAGGCATCTGTTTGTAGAATAAACAGTCTATTGAAGTCTGCCACCTTCAAGACAGGTTCACTACATAAGATATGTTCCTTGTTTTTGGTGTGCCATTTAAGTTTTTGAGGTTGTGAATTTTCGAAGCTGGTCTGTGAGAAGGGAAGTGATTGAAGCAAAGTTAGAGATAAATTGTCAGTAGTAACCAACTAAGCCCAAAAAGGCCCATAGTTATTTCCTGGTTTTAGGGGCCTGGGCTTCTGCAACCGCTCTAACTTGTTCAGTTTGAGGTTGAACCAATCTGTTCCCTTCACAACGAAAATCGTAGATATTTGACTGCAGAGCTAGCAGAATGACATTTCTTCAGATTGGCAGTAAATCCAATTTTCCCAATAGCCTGAGTTACAAAATATAAATGGGAAATCTGTTCTTGCCCTGATTTACTATGAATGACAATATCAATATAGGCTCCACAAAATGAAGCATATGGTCTAAAAACCTTGTCCATTAATCTTTGAAAGGTAGCCAGGGCCCCATCTAAACCAAAGGGTAAAACCTTACATTGAAACAGACATATGGGAGTGGAAAAGGCATCTTTGGTTTATCTATTGGATTAACTGTGACTTGCCAATATCCTTTGGTTAAAATTAATGGTGGAAAGATATACGGCATCCCCCAACCTATCAATAAGATTGTCTATCTGGGACATGGGGTAACTGTTAAATTGTGATACTTCATTAACCTTTCTGAAGTGTATACAAAACCTCCAAGTATTATAAGGTTTAGCAACCAACACAATAGGGGGAGACCAAGGGGTTTGGGAAGGCTCAATAATATCCACTTTTAACATGGCTTCTAGTTCTTCTTGAATAATAATTTTTGTACTCCGATTCGGTATGGTTTTTGATGAATAACCTTCCCTGGACGAGTATGAATATAATAATATATTCCCTTAACTCTTGCTGTTTCTGTTCTAAATACATTAGGGAATTGTTGTAGGAGGTCTATTAGATCTTGTTTTTGGTTCTGTGCCAAATCGAGAAATTAGCTTGTTGGTATCATTCTCTTCTGTTAATAAGCTAGTCAATATTAAAAAAGACTTTTGAATAGGGTCTTCTTTCCACTCTTTAAGTAGAATAATATGATAAATATGAGTTTTAATTTTTCGGTCAGGTTGTGAGATTTTATAGTTGTAAGGTCCTGTCCGTTCTATGATTTCATAAGGGCCATGCCACCTGGAAAGCCTTTTATTTTCAGAGGATGGAAGTAAAACCAATACCTTTTGACCTACAGAGAAAGATATCACTGCCTTCTTATTATAGTATTCTTTCTGGCGTTCCTGAGTTCGAGCCATATTAGTCTGAACTATATTGCGGACTGCCACCATATGTTCTTTCATTCTCCGAGCAGTTTGGGACAAGGGTATGGTGGCCCTCTTTCTCTTCCCAGATTTCTCTTAACATATCGAACACATCTATGGGCTCTCTTCCATATAATAGTTCACAGGGGGGGGGGGGGACTAGAGTAGAAGACAGAGGTGTTTTTCTAATGGCAAATAGGGCTGATGGTATCGTAATGTCCCAATTCTTTCCATCTGCTTCCACTAAATTATTTAAGATGTGTTTCAAAGTCCGATTACATTTTTCTACCAATCCATCTTTTTGAGGATGATAAATCGAGGTACATAAGGTTTTAATCTGAAAGATTTCCTTACCTTCAGCCATAAATTTACTCATGAATATGGATCTCTTTCGGGAATCCAATTCTAGAGAACAAAGGGAGTAAATGTTTCAAAATCTGTTGTGAAATATGTTGTTGGAAAAGCCTCAGGGTAATGCGTTGCATAATCTAAGATCACCAGTGTATAACGGTTTCCTAACAAGAGGACCTATTATATATATACATTCCTATTTGTGAAAAAGGGATATCGATAATGGGTAAAGGCTGCAAGTGAGCTGGAAGAGGAATTTGAGTATTTGTGTTCTGGCATAAGGTACATCTACTGATAACATTCTTTATATGAGCATAAATTCCAGGCCAATGGAATCAATTCACTTTTGGGCCTGACTTTTTGCGGTCCCCAAATGAACTACCGTTAAAGGAGAATGAGCTATCTCCAGAACAATAGGCTTATTGCTTTTAGGCACCACAATTTGTGACCGGGGTATACCGATTGGCCCTACACCTCCTGTATACAATAATCCAGATTTTAGAAAAAATAAATGGTCCAGTCTTTTTCCTTCCTCTTCTGATATTACCTGAAGAAAGGGTTCTGCTAGGAAGGGGTCATTTCTTTGAGCAAAAGCTAAGTCAGGAATAATCACTTCCTCTTTTTCAATACTGGGAATAGATTTCATCACGGGCTCCAGAGGAGGTTCAATATTTGCTTCCCCAAAATCCTGATTTCCCCTCTCAGTTTTGTTACTGGTCTTAATTTCCTGAGGTTTTGGAAATGGAGCTTTCTCCAATATTCCTTGAGCAATTCTTTCCCCCGCTTTAATTTGATAGGGCTTTTTCCCATTATTTTGCATCAGCACTTTAATATCACCCCTATGATCCGGATCAATTACCCCTGTCAATACATCTAAGTCCATGGCGCAGGCTAGGTCTGACTTTGAGGAGAGTCTGATGTAAGTGCCAGGGGGAGGAACAAGAACTAAGTCAGTGGATATCAATGTTCTGTTTCCGTATTAATTCGCCTCTACTACTATAGATGTCAAACCCTATAGATTGTTCAGTAGCAATGGTGTGATCCGAGGCTCTCTTACTAAGTTTCTCAAATTTAAGTGTTCCCCAACTTGTGTTAATTGAGTCAGATCCCACTTCTGACACCATATCGGATAGGTCAGAGACAGACGTGAGATGGACACACAGGTATAGCTTGTTCACCAAGTTGCAATTTGTATTAAACAAAAAGGAGTGAAAAAAACACCTATGTTTCCCTAACCTAATAAGGATGTCCCTGCCTAACACACTAAGGCTAAAGAAAAAGGACCTAGTGTCCAAAAAGTGTCTGACCAGCACACGTATACATAAGGTTTGGTTGGCTTGCAAAATTCCCACACAATAACATACAATGTTGAAATCAAAATATATAACCAGTAATCCCTCAGACCAGGGTTGGATTCCCTTCCCCTGAATCAATTCAGGAATATTCAGAACAAAGTTAAATTTCAAGAATATTCTGTATAGTCCTCTGCACAGCCACATTGTCCTAAATTCTGCCACATCTAATAAACAGCATTTGGCTGCCGCCACAACGCCATCCGCTTCAGCTTCTTCCTGCTACTTCTACCGCTTCTGCCTCTGTCGCACCTGAAGGGCCTTCAAGTCTATAAATGTCCTGCTCAGGTGTTCCGCATTAAAGCAACTAGACCACTCATACGCATTCTTTATCTCTGAGCCCCTCTTCTTAGTACGAAGAGCATTATGGGACTTGGAAGTCCATAATATTCTTGTTGGGTTTTAAATCAAAATAGTCAATCTCACAATAAACCATTTAGTCTTAAGTATCATTAGGGAAATTATCTAGAGAGGGATCCCACTCCCCTTGACACGAGTCCCCTCCCATGTGATCCTCCCACATAAAACCACCCCTAGTGTCAGGATCAAGTAGCGGCTGCCTTTCCCTGGCCACATGAGAAGAGGCCCATGTCGGGTTTTTTAGATGATCACACCAGATTCACCACACTATGGACTACAGTGACCATTGGCATCCTTCTCAGAAAGGTATAACTGGTTTCACACGATACTGTGATGCAGGAAATACAATTTTGTTTGTGATAGACGGTGAAGATTAGTTTTCATAGCCACACCCTGAATTTCAACCCACTGTAGTTTAGAAAAATTAGTACGGAGACCCTTTCTAAGGACCTAATCACAAAGTTTGGGATCTAGGCCTGGTTCTCACAGGTCAGTGCAATAAGACAGTGCTTCCTATGGGCGAGAAAATGACAGAAATTAAGAAACAATAAAGAATAGTACAGACTCCTGGTACATGGACTGAAATTATTTGATGCACACATCTTATGAAACCCATCCAAGTCCCGGCATACCTTTAGCAAACTATTGGGTGCCAAAAAACAGTTATTTATGTAGGCCAATTTAATGGATTTACCTTAGCAAATCAGAGGTCAATAAGTTAGAGGTTAACGTGCAGGTGTAATTTAATAGTTGAAATTATTCTTCCTTAGGATACCTTATAACCAACATTCTAAGTCATCTACTGGTTCACCAGTCACTTTGAACTTTAGAGGACACAACCCTTTGGCCTATCAGACAATCACAAAGGCCAACCAACACAAGGCAAGACTTCCTACAGGAAATGGTCTACAAGACACACAGGCACTTTTAAGTGGTTGCAAGGTAAAATGTATTGCTTTACAAAACTGCATAATTACATATCAGGGGTAATACAGGTCTAATAAATCAGTTCAGGCTTTGCCAATAAACAACTGCAGTCTTTAATATATATTTTTAATTTTAAGTATTGCAACTAGTGTGATGTATCCAGGAAGTTGTCACCTCTCATCAAGGGGGAGGCACCCTTTTTTGGACTAGGAAGATGAGTCCACTACGCTTAACACCCCATAGGAGACCTGGAAAGCAGGATCTCTCTTGAGGTGCCCCCCCCCCACTTTGGGAGAGATGGAAAACCCAGAGGGAGACGACTCACCATCCCTTTTTTTTTATCTCCATCCCACACCCTCTCCCACAAACTAACAAATTTATGGGGTATGCAGGAACAAAGATGTGTGAGAACCCTTCAACAATGAATGGCTCGGCTTCTGATTCAAACTTTATTTAATCCTCTTTAGGGAAAACAGCAGAACAACCGAAAAACCAGCCTTCTGACGTCACGTCAGGTGAGGAACCAATTAGGAAGGAGTATCTGCGCAGCCCGCAGAGTTTAATTTTATTGCTTATAGCACACACCTAGCTCAAGAGCAGCATAGTGATTTACAACAGGATTGTGCCAGAATTTAACAGTATTGTTCGTGGAGGGAGAGAGATTTTTATTCCTCCGGGAGGTATTGTAAAAAGAGTCAAATGTTTAGTGTTTCGCAGAAACTGGAGGCTGGTAGGGGCATTTTGAGCCTCTACTGGGATTGTGTTTCAGATAGTCAGGATTTGTCAGGAAAAGGACTGCTTGCATGTCTTCTCTTTACAGGCTAGTTTTGACTCCAACCTTTTGATAGTTTTGCTACGTGAGGTGCGGCAGCCTCCAAGAAGTGTGGAGTTTAGCAGCCAAGTATGTGGGTGTTCCTTTTGAGACTGCTTTGTTGGCGATACATGCAGTTTTTAACATGATCCTGGCAGGGAGGGAAATCTAGTGAAGCATGCAAAGTGATGGAGTGATCTGGTCGAATTTGCAGACACTTATAATGATGCGGGCTACAGCTTTGAGGGGGGTGGGCAGGTGTGTGACTGGAAGCCCAGTAAGCAGGACATTTCCCCCATCGATGTGTGAAAGAATGAGGGCTTGGACCACCGTACAGAATTCGTTCGGAGGAAGGAAGGGTTTGATTTTGCACTGTCTGGGGGATCTGTAGCCATGTGGTTTGTGCCTTTTTGGCTATGTGCTTTTGGAAGGATAGGCTACTGTCCACAGTGAAGGCCAGGGATTTGACTGAGTTTGACAGTTCAGGGGGGATCCTTCCAGGCACATGCATTCCAGCCATTGGTGCACAAGCCGTTTGGGGCTGGGACCAATGAAGACAAATTTGGTATTGGTCAGGTTCAGTTTAAGGGTAGCATTTGACATACGCAGCGCAAATTAAGCAGAAACATGCTCAGAGAGACAGAACGTCAGACTTGGCGTCATAACTGGAGGTCCGCACTAGGAAAGTGAAAGACGGCTCGGCAGGTGAGAAACCGGAGCCGTGGAGTGTGGAGCCTGAGTGAGAATGTAGTACTACACCGAGGCAGAACCTGGAGAGGAGAACCACCCACAAGCTCCCGCACTGTGCCAACGGGAACCAGGAGAAGACGCCCACTGCTGCAGAGTCCAGTTGAGGAGTCATGTAAGCAGCTCTGCAGTGAGATTAGAGGCAGTCTGCCTATAAAGCCCCAGATACCGGTACACAGGGGCTTCCGAGGAATGGGAGGTGGGTGGTAAGGCCAGAGGAAGAAGTCCCGGTGTGGGAAAGAAACCGAAAAGCCCCAGAGTTGGAAGAGAAACCGAAAGCAGCCCCTGTGTGGGGGAGAGAGAGATGTCCCAGAGTAGGGACAGAAACCCTGGTGTGGGGGAAAAAGCCAAGAAGTCCCAGAGTAGGGAAACGAGACAGAGAGAACCCCAATTTGGGTGAAAGTACAGAGGAGCCCAGAGCAGGAAATTAGCAAGAATGAGCCACAGATTGGGAGAGGAAGAAGCTAAAAGAACCACAGACTGTGGGATTGGGAAGTACAAAGTTCTCCCCAAAGGCAGAAGGACTGTAAGACACATTCAAAGAGAACCAGCGTGACCCAGCTGGAAACCCAGGACAGCACTCCAGTTGTACACAAATTGTATGATTTGGACTGTGGACATAGGCAAGGGCCTATGGTAAAGATACACAAGGTTGGGGGTCAGAAGCTAGCAGACATCCCTTTTTCTTTGGCATGGCCCAAAAGTATGTCAGAGAATAGGATTTCTGGACAAAGGACTTCTGTCTGACCATCTTGACACACTGACGAGCACCACTTTTTACCTTCATTTGTATTGAGTATGGCTTAGTATCAGAGTTGGGGAACAATTAGATATTTTCAATCAGAAGAGGAAATCAATCTTCTTTGAAATTCATGCTTGATTGGCTTGTTCTAAACTACCACACAAGTTTCCCTATTTCAACCTCTGAAAAGACAGTAGAGTGGTCAAAAGGACTAGGACCCACCCCCCTGAGCAACTGGATGCTGTGCCTGTAGTTACACAGGGGATCCCCAGTCCAACCTTGTTGCATTCCCAGTGAGAGCTAGCCCCTCGTCACAGGAGTTAACCTCCTGGGGACCCATTGATAACTATGGGAAGGGGCTCCCCCCTAAAAAAACAGCAGGAAGCTCCATCTGTGCCCCTCCGATTCCACAGAGATTGTCCCTTCCAGTCAGTCACACAAAATGTGTCACCTGGAATCAAAAACAGGCTTGCCCCCTTGTATGGGATCCAAGGTGCAGGGCTCAGAAATGAAGTAGTCAAAGTTTGATTCCCGATGGTAATTCTGATATACTATTTCCTCTGGCAGAGCCGCTGAAGTAAGAGCTGCTGAAATGTGAAACCATAAACAGTGTCTTCATTTCTTTGGCAGCAGAACCACAAAGTACACAAGCAAACACAGCATTCACATCAACGTAGTCGAGAAGACCAACTTTGATACTGTTGCAACAACACTGGAGGCAGGCACTTCCTGTGCGGTCTGTGGGGCTTGCACCAATGCATTCTAGTACTCCTATTGTCCAACTATCACAACAAACACACAGGGAGATACAAAGTGTGCATTCTCCCATTACTAAAGTGTTCTGGAGCGGATAGGCTTCCCTGGGTACTTACAGTCTCATGTTGTACATGATGATAACCCATAGGCTCCTGAAAAGAAACAAACAAGCCTACCGCAACTGCCAGGGAATGAGGAGGGAACTTTCACATAGCCACAGGTTGAAATTCAAAGTGGTAGCTGGCCTTAAAATAACCTTAGGCTTAGACCCTCACAGACCACCTCATCCTGAGCACATGACACATCCAAAACCAAACCAGCCCATACCACCCAGGCACAGTAAGTCTCCTTATACATCACCTTAGAGGTGGGAAATAGAGTCTTGACAGTCTGAGAGACAAATGGAGAGGCCAGCTAGAGGCGCATTGAGATGGCAAGAGGTTGAAGGCTGGGAGGAAGAGGTTGTGCTGAAGGAGGGGTACCATTTAAGTAAATGTTTACTCTTGGGTAAAAAGGTAGGGTATCAATGGGGGCTGGCGCTACTGACCACTAAACAATGATGCTGGACCCGGAAGCATTGCAGTGAGGATTCCCTGGCTTGCCCAAACATGCCTCAAGTCACTTGAAAGGTGCTCGTCACTGCAAGCGAGAACATGACCCTGTCCTTTTAAGGGAAGTTCCTAATATGGATAGACCTTTCAAAGAACTTTGGCGCAAGGATGCCCACAAAATTCCCCCAAGATCATTTAGTGACACCTCCTCCTCTCATCGGAGGTTCCGGCAACACAGTCACAAGAAAACAGATGATGGCTGCATAGTTTTTTTAATGAATCATAAATGGCATTTCTCTGTGCAAACTGCCACACCAGAAAGGGACTAGTATAAACAGACATGGGTCCCAAGCTTAAAATGACTAGAGACTAAACTATACATCACATACGATGCCCAATGAGGCTGAAACATGACTGGTGTTGCTTGTGGTTTCAAGCAAAAGGGATCTCACCTAGCTGTTGAACATTGATTGCCCCTTTTGGGGTGGGGCCAAGACTGATTTGGATATGGTTTTCCCCTTATATAATAGCTTTGCAGGCTGAGAAACAATGTTCTGGAGTGTTGCCAAAGCAATGCCGGATGTTAGGATTCATTCATAACCTTCCAATCATTACTTTTCTATTTTTCCAAAGACATTAAAAAACCTAGTTTAGCTATACCAGCAATGCAGAAAAGCAGGGGTCACAAGTCCTGCTTCCAAGTGGACAATTATGCCAAAAGCACTAGGCTCAGGACAGCACAGAGCATGTTTCATGATGAAACCAAACATGCATGCTACCTTGCCTCAGAAAACCTTCACTTCTCTGAACTTGTATGCAAGTGAGCAATGCCAGCTGGATTCTTGGGGTACAGAGCGCAGCTGGAGCAGGCGAAGTCTGCACATGCAAAGAAGAGCATTCCAAGAGGGCCTCAGGCCGATTTTGTGGCTTGTACAACATTGGTGCACATGAGCAGTGGGGACACAGGCAAGGTGGGCAACCCACAAGCCATTAGAACATAAGCAATCCTCCTTCAAATTAAATAGCCCTAAACACCTGAGTAAATGTACTTATGGGTGGTCCCACAGGGTGGGCCTGGGCCCCTAAATGAACTTGGGGGGTTTGCATGAGGGGGGGGGGGCACTTGGAGACACCAGAAGAATGGTTTTGGAGTTTATAGGAGGTGGAAACATGAGGAAAGTTTGTGCTGGAGGAAGGAGGCTGGAGAGTGGAAGCCAAAGAGCACGAGGCAGTGAAGATTTATGGAAGGGGTGAAGGTTCAGGAAGTGTTAATGATTGAGGGGGAGGTGAAGAGCAAGGAGGTGGCATAGATTAAGGAGGAGATGCAAAATCAAGAAAGTGGTGGAAATTGAAGCAGGTGAAGGGCAAGGAGGACAAGGTCAAAGGTGGAAAGTGGCAGAGGAAAAACACAAGAAGGAGGAAGGTGGTTAGAAGGAGAGATTACGAGAAGGAAAGAAGGAAGCGAGGGGGAAAGAAACATACAGGAGGTTGGAGACAGAGAGAAGGAGGAAGAGGAGACGCTTAAAGAATGGTGGTAAAGGGGGAGGCATCCTATAAGCCTGACAGGGGGGAAATGAGGAGTAGTGGAGGTACAAGCATGAAGCAAAACATTGAGGTGTAAGGGAAGCAGAGATAAGAGTACAGTGGAAAGGAAAAGGGCAGGAGCGGTAGATGAGAAACCAGGCACAAGACAGTTCTAAATCATTGAGTTAGATGAGGAGAGAGTGATGGGGACCAGAGCCCAGCCACCAAGATAGGAAGGAGTACACAGCCTGACTCAGCCTGTAGACAAACACAGATGGCCAGCCTCCCATTGGAAGCTATGTGGCTTAGCCTAACATTACCTAGTAATACTCTTCTTTACTACCCAGGTCTGATGTGCAAGCACCTGTGGGGCCCAGAGACCCACGAAAGGGGCCTCCCAGGAGTTCAGGATGAGAAGATGAGGATATACATGTAGAAAATACACGACTTACCCAGTAATCATCCTTGAGCGGCTTGCATCTGCTTAGAATCGAATGCTTTGCATAGATCACAATCTAGTGGTTGGCTTTGAGTATTCAGGGTTTGAAATGTAGGGGAGCTGGGAGCTATTTAGCTCCTGCTTCTCGCATAGGAGAGCCTGGTTAGCTTGAGAGCAACAGCTACCAAGAGCTACTTTTGGCTGACCCAGCCAATTTGTGCCTTACAAACATGCTTACGTGCCATTCACTGAGTATTTCAGAATGCTACTATAGACAAATTAGGACACATCTAGTACACATTTAAACACAAATCAAATAGTGTCCAAAAAGTTAACGTGTGCATCTCATGTGGAAGTTAGATTCATGGTAAGCTGGGTACTTGCTCCCGATTCCCCAGCAGTAGCTCCTGCCTCCTTGGTGATGCCTGACACCTAGGAGCTGGTTTTAGCTCCTGCTCATCCAATCTCAATTCCGAACTCTGGTATTACATCTCGTTTTTCCAAATTTGAAAGGAGGACAGACTGGGGCAGTCCTGTCAGAATATCCCTACCACACGCATACAGGGACGCAAATTCCTTCACCTGATGATGTGTTCAGATTGTTTTTCTGACATGATGCCTATATGTAGTGTGCGAGTGCAG
This sequence comes from Ambystoma mexicanum, assembly GCF_040938575.1. Taxonomy (NCBI): domain Eukaryota; kingdom Metazoa; phylum Chordata; class Amphibia; order Caudata; family Ambystomatidae; genus Ambystoma; species Ambystoma mexicanum. Next base: position 1,454,750,259 of record NC_090935.1, read on the forward strand.
CTTTGTTTTGAATTGCGCCTTTGCTTCGATGTGGGGAGGTTGGGTGGGCGTGTGTGATTTGAGGCAGATACAAGCCAGAGAGATCATTACAGGGAAAGTAATGTTGGTTGTCTGAAGCTTGTGAATCTACTTAGATTCACATGCTTTGCATAGAAAAGGTAGCAGTACCTGATGGAGGTGGGTGAGCTTAAAAAAAAAAAAAAAAAAAAAAACAGTTGTAAACAAACGCTTTATATCCACCTCCCCGACCCGCGAGTCTGCTCTTGCCTATGTGTCCACACAATAATGTTGTGTAAAGTGTGTATTGAACTCCATGTTGCTGTCTTAAAAATTACATTTCATAGTATGTTTGCGATAAAAGCCAACATTGCACCAGTGCTACGTTTAGAGTGTGCTTTAGGGGTAAACCTGAGAAGTTTGTTTGCTGGGTACACTGACTTAGAGGGTGGGAGTACAACGGCTGTTTCTCCCATATTGGTAAAATGAGTATCAACGTAAGGTGTTATTGGAAAAGCATATGTTCTTGCTACATTTAAGTCCCACCCTGCTGTTGCAAATGAACATATGCCACTAGTCTGGTAAGCAATACTTATTACAAACCCATCATTTAAGCCTATTTAACGGCTTCAATTGTGTATTCTATTGATATTTATTTCAGGATTCGTATCTACTCTTTTCTGCATCTTACATAGTCAGTAAAGGAAGTAAGGTACATTTACCTCTGTGCATCTATATACATATATAAAACAAAGTCGTATTTGTTTGTGGGTTTGTATGTGGCGTTGATCTTGGGAACGTAACTCCTCATGAACTCTGAGGTCTGGCATCATCAATTTTGCATGAAATATTCTTTATTTCATTTCCGAATTAATGCAACTATTTCTAGCTCGATAGATCATCCCGTTCCTGAGATAATTAACATTTTTTGATTTTTCGGAATTATGTTTTGTGGTGTTCTGCGTGCCATCTACAGGTCATTTGTAGAAAGTGCTAATGATTGCGCGCCTGTGCTGAATTGGTCTTGCGTTTTTTTTTTTATATAAGAGTGCGAGTGTGTCTTTCTTTTCATTGATTTCTTTTTCAATAAAATTCGATAACATGTTAATTTCACCAACTGAACACCAAATTTCTATTTACCTCTAAATTAAATTCTCACATGAATATCATATTTGTATGCTTACTCTGATTATTTGCATTGTGTGTTTAGCAGCGACAATGGCCACCACTGCTCACAACACTGCAAATTATCAGAGTAAGCATACACATGATATTCATGTGAGAATTTAAATCGGAGATAAACGAACATTTGGTGTTCAATTAATTAGTGAAATTAACATGTATTACGTTTTAACTTTGTGGCAAACAACAATATTTGGTCATCTTTTTCGGTGGAACATGAAAGAAAATCTGAGAATGGACATCCTTGGCGAAGCCCGGTACTTAGGCTAGTTTAAAAAATATATATTTCTTATTCAGTAGCAGTACTATGTGGATCTTAAATAGGAAGCACATGCCAACTCATTTTTCTATGTTTGCATTTTCTTGGGAAACAGATAAAGATTTTGAAAGACTTTTTGTAAACTTCTTCAAGTCAGATATATTACTGTTTATATGTGCTATTTTGCATATGTTTTTTAGAATTGATATTTATTGTTGAAAAAATCTGTCTAACTATTGATCTCCAACATATGTTTCTTATATTGTTTTCAGACCTTTTCCCTGATGAAGCACTGCATGGGTCTGAAATGCACTGGCCAATACTGCCTGTCTCTCAAGCAATGAAGGAGATGAAGCCATAATAAAATAGATTGTTACACCATTATATAGGCTCAAGTGGCATATGTTGTATCTTTACAATTCATCTGTTGTAGTTATTACTACTCGGGCCCAGCCAGAACTGGAGGTTGAGGGGTTTCCCTACAGTCTAGCCCAGTTTTTTAAATTTCTTGGTTTACCTGGCACTGCCTTGTTCTCTATGTTTCGGGAGCAATTAGCAATAAATGGTGGAAGGGCTGTTGTCTCTACTTCTACTACTATTTCTACTCCTCACACTCATAATTGGATTCCAAAAAGTCCAGGAGGTACTACTTTTACTTGGAGGAAATGTGTGATGTTTTCCAGTCTTTGGAAGAGTCCCCCTGCATGTGTGTTTTGTGTTTCATTGAAGCTTGCAGCTTGTAAGCTTTCCCTTCCTTCCAGAGGGGCTTTCCCTTATGGTTAGTGGAATGGGAATGATGTTTATGTCTTTTTGTGTCACACCGGTTGTGCTTGATGTCCTGGGCCGCTTGGGCTCCAATAACTTCATAGTCGACCCAGGACGCTCAGCATTCAACTTAGCGAGGACTTTTACAAAGGTCCCCGGGCCGATAACACCTGATGTGGCACGCCGGAGAGGGTATGAATGCTGTTAGCACCCCAGGTTGCTAATCCGGTAACCCGGGGTGCAGAGAGCATTGTATTTTGTTTGAATGAACACAGCGCTTTGCAGCGTCCTGTTCATTCAAACAAAATACTTCAGCAAGATGGCCACAACGCAGAGCTGGAAGACGGGGCCCCATACAGAGCCCCTCTTCCGTTTCCATGGTGGTCAGCATGGACAACGGGAGGAGGTAGAAGCAGCGGCGGCGGCGGGTGCCATCACCGCAGAAATCAGGTAAGTGGGGGGTGGGATTAAAAGAAGAAGGGAAGGGAGAGCGGAGGGAAGATGGCGGGCTGGGGAAGCAGCCATCAGGTTACTCGGAACGTGGGCTAAGATCGGTAGTTTCAGCCCGCATTCTAAGCAGCATGATTGGTTGCTGCCCCTACCTCAGGTGCAAATAAATGTTAGGTGCAAATAGTCACTTTGGATGAGGATATTTGGAAAGGCATAAAAGTATAGTGACATTTGACCCTGCAAGGTTATTATATGGTAGATAATAACCTGCATGCTTTTTGGTTGCCAAGTCGATTCTGACCATATGAAACCTCAGCAATAAGATATTTAATTCTGCTTTTTATATGCTTCATAGTACTATATAATACAATATTTTTACTAGCCTGATTTGATTACATGATGTAATCTTCCTTTGAGCAATGTGTGCTGCAACTTGATTAACTCATATTCTGAACAGATATATTCAAATGCCAGGCCTCTCAGTCACCCATATTATTTCTTCAGCCATGTGCCGTAAAATCTAGCCACATCTTTTTCTATATTTGTGGCCCACACTTCAATACCATATACAATAGACAGAAGAATGTTCATATTGTATAGATCTATTATAGGTTTACGTGTGTAGCCACAATTTCGATTGGCGAAAGATCTTATGGCAGCATGCAGTTGCTTTATTGTGCACTACACCTGTGAAAAACCTGAGGGTTTTCTCACTTCTACTCCCCCGGGATCCTCTTCACAGGTGGCCTGGGAAAGGCCATAGCTTTTGGATCCTGACCCTGGGGTTGGAGAAGCGAGGAAGGGTTTCACCTGGGTGGAGGGTCCTTGGGAATTGAGAGTGTGGTGCCAACAGGCGAGACATGGTATCCCCTTTTCCCTATTGATAACAAACCTACCCCTCCCCCGGCCTTTATAGGCCAGTGTAAATCAGTTTTTCTCATTTCCCCACATTGGAGCCCTGAAAGTACTGGGACAAGGAAAAGGCGACTAAGAACAATAAACACTGAAACTCCATTTCACCACTTTGGTACTGGGACAAAGAAGATGCCTGCAGAGAGCTGTGAGGGTCAGGCATGTCCCTTTAACTATAGTCAGGCAACCTAATTAGGAATCCACACCTGCAACCGGTCAAGTGGTTGCAGGTGTATAAATGGAGAACCAGAGAACAGCAGGGGGAGCAGCAGGGAGACCTGTGGGGGAGAAACCAGCGGAGACCTGTGACATGACGAGAAGGCCGTGGTGGGCCTGTGAGGAAGCCAGTATGCCGGCCGATACCCAGAGGAGCTGTGGAGCCCAAGACCGGCCAGCCGTGGGGATATCTTTTAAGGGAGAATTCTCTGTTAAGGCTAATTTCCCAAACCTAGCGAGTCCCCCAGCAGCTTTGCTGGATTTTTGGGGTTTAATTTTTTCTCCCACTCTAAGGCATGATTTGAGAATGTCCTTTGACTATGTAATGTGTTTTATGGGCTATGGGGTCTTTTACTCCACAGAGCTTCATGTGTTTGTGGTATATGTGTTACACAGCACTCCCAGTGCAGTAACACAGGGGTGTCATAGTGACCCCCAAACAGACTCCATACCCTGGGACTGACTACTGTCTCCCAGGGCATGTAAAGTCACCATTGGCTTTACTAGTCTTAAATTGTGAACAGAACCAGTACAAACCATCATATTGTGGAAGTACTGGGGTAATTCGATTGCCCCTGGGTCTGCTTTTCAAGGGGGCACTGTCCACTCCCCCCTTGTCGAGTTTCTGGCTGCTGGCAGTGGATACCACGTGAAATATTCCATCGGAATATTTCCTATGGGATTTTCCCACTCATTTTAAACGCACCACTTTTTTGGTGCAATGATAAAGATACCGCTGGGTTATTTATTTAATATTTATTCCCCGGTTGGGTCTTTTTGCCAGGACTCGGTTTTAAAATGGCGTTTGTGTTCGCCTCTGAAACTCCAACCCAAGTCGAGCCCTTTGTTCCACTTTTGGCGGGCTTCTGCACAGAAACCTCCAAAAGTGGTGCCACTCTGTCTGGGTCTACAGGATGTGTGGGAGGGGGGAAATAGGCACCCTGGACTGAGTTGCCTTTGCAACTTAAGTCGCACTCTTGTGCGATTGGCCCAGTGGTGAGCCGTCCGGCTCACCACTTAGCATGTTTGATTGACAGCTAGGCTGATGAATGGGGGTTTTCTGCATAAAAGCAGGGCTTTGGGGACTGGAACTTCAGAAGTCGCCACAGGACCCAAAGAATCCGAAGAGGGGAGAAGCTGAGACATCTACAACAACGACACCACCGGTGGAGCCCTGCTGTACGAAATTCCCCACTTTCCCGACGACAGAGAAGATCTTCTTCCAGGAGAGTCTTCTTCCCTTTGAGCTGGTGGGACCAACCAGTTTGCCTTTTTTCGCCTCCTGGATCGTTTCGTGGTTGAATCGCCCGTGCCAAGCACCCCGGCGGCCGGATAGCCACGCTTCACCACTACCGCGAATAAAAGGGTAGTACCATTTAACCGGGAAACTCCGCGGCTGGTTTCTTCCTTGGCAGTGCAACGACCTCCAGCTTTCCTCCACCTCGAGATCTTCTCTTCCCCTGGACGAAGCCCCGACTTGCACCCGCTGCTAGGAACAACTGCCCCGCTGGAGCTTTCTCACCATTTCAGGTACTGTGTCCCGCCTGGTCTCCCTTGCAACAGACTGTCCAAGGTGTCCCGTAAATCCTTGACTCTCTATCCTGGGGTGACCTCGGACCCGTTAACCTTACCTTTCTAACTTGATCCAACCTCTTTTTGACTTTCTTGCAAAGACTGAGTGCATTTCCACTGTGTGATCTTGGGCACATTCGGCCTTGCTCTCTCCAAGAGGGGGCAAGGCCTATGAACTTTTTGCTCTACATTAGACCCTGCCTTTCTTGACTTGCTGTGGTTCTTTAAAAGTGTTGGTACTGTGTGATTTTCCTATTCTGCCTTTTCTCTCCCTTTTTAAACAAATTATTGGAGTGCCATCTATGGTTACGCGCTCACCTCTGTTTTGCTAAATAAGTGGTGTCTTAACCTAGACTTGTCAAATAATTAATTAGGGAGGTGTATATATTTCTAGTGACTGTGTTTGAACTTGCTTGACATATTAGTGCCAGTGTATTTTTACAAGTGTGTTTTTAAATAAATAATTATATACTTTTATACCAAAGCTATGGTCAGTGTTTGCTTGTGCTACTGTATTTGTGGCCCTATTGTGTATACTCTATATACTGCCTAACTCTTCTTGAGAGAAGTCAGACTGCTCGGCCACAGCTACCAGGTAAATCTGGGTGGTGCAGACTGCTACCAATTGGGTTTACTGCTAACACCTGTAGTCTAAAACGTTTTGCAGTGGTCCCCAAGGGAATATCCCAGATTTGGGAGCCTCAATTTTGGGAAGTGCGTTGCTAATCCTGCCAACAAGCAGTAAAGAAGAACATACGGAGTCCGTGTCCGTGGAACAGAGCCCCTGGTGTGTGAAGGCGAGCACACGAAGTGCGAGTGGAGCTCGCAGGAAGCGGTCTGCCGACGAGAGAAGCAGACCGAAGGCAGGAGGAGCCGCCGGAGAGGACGCTGAAAGCTAGTGAGTGTAAGGGAGGTCACTCGAGGCCGGGTGCCTCGGGAAGGCTGCGCACAGATAATGAAGTGCCGTACTATGTTTATTGAATACCGAATGGAATGAAAACATGAAACAAAGCTGCAATATACATGGTGAATACTGAACTGAATGAAAACTCGAACCAAAACTAAAATATGCATTTTAAACACTGAACTGAATGAAAACTTTAACCAACCCTGAACTATAAATATATTGAATACCGAACTGAATGAAAACGTGAAACAAGAACAAGTTATGCACATTGAATATGGGCAGAACGTATAAATGATGAAAGATAAATAGGAAAGTGCCCTATTAAACATAACCGTCACACAAAAAAACAGACCACCACAATACAGTGAACTTTATGAATGCGTTCAGTGTTAAAAGGCCAAGGACTGGCACAGAAGTGTGTAACACTCAGTGGCAAAGTCAAGAGGCTGACAAAGCTAAACCAGGAAAGTGTGAACATATATTTAGCCCACACAGGCTCTTCTGTCTGACTCCTGTGTACTGATGATTCACCTTCACACGACTTCTCTTTGTCGGCCTCTTGGAGATATGGGATACATTACTCACCGTAATCGTATTTCTGATGCTTGTATCTGCTTAGATTCACATGCTGTGCATAGGCCGACATCTAGTGGAAGCTGCGGAGTATTACAGTTTGTTTTTCAGAACTCGAAAATGGGCATCGACACAGGGCGTGCCAGTAATACTATCCCTAGTGTGACGTCCACTGTACCCATGATCCCTCACACGTCTAGGACCCTCAGTTTGTATTTTTTCTGACATGAGGAGTAGCGTTAGTACAGATAATCCAAGCAGATTGATAGATAGATAAGACTACAAGCATCCATGCGCCTTCTCTCAGAGGGGAGGAAGGGTGGGTTGCATGTGAATCTAAGCAGATACAAGCATCCGAAATACGATTACGGTGAGTAATGTATCCCTCCTGAGGCTTGTGGAATCTGCTTAGATCACATGCTGTGCATAGATTAGCGAGCAGTGTTAGAAGGAGGTGGGATGTGAGAAGGGTTATGAGCAAATAAATGTCTTAAAACCGCTTGTCCCACTTGAGTATCTGTCTTGGAATGGGCGTCAATGCAGTTGTGCTGAGTAAAAGATTGAATAGAGCGCCAAGTAGCTGCTTTGCAAATGGTGTCAAGGGGTACATTTGCATTGAAAGCCAGAGTGGCCCCAATGCCTCTAGTAGAGTGGGCTCTTGGCGTGAAAGGCAGAGTTTTTTTAGAAAGAGAGTAACACAGCTGGATACAGTTAACCATCCACTTAGAGATGGCACCTTTAGAGACGCGATCTCCCTCTCTGCCTGTAGCTACGGAGACAAACAGCTGATCGGTTTTCCTTAGCGGTCTGGTTTTGTTTACATAGGAGAGGACCGCCCTACGCACATCTAGGGTGTGTAGTTTCACCTCAGCCGAGCTTTGTGGGTCTTGGAAGAAAGCCGGAAGCTCGATGGACTGGTTCAAGCGGAATTTAGAAATAAACTTAGGTGAGAACCTAGGGTGTGTACGTAAAACCAGTTTATCTTTATGAACTGTAAAGAATGGATCCTGCAATGACAGAGCCTGAATTTCACTGACCCCGTTTTATAGATGTTATTGCTACTAAGAAGGCCGTCTTATAAGTCAGGTGTTTGAGACTGCTTTTATGCATGGGTTCGAATAGGGTGCCCATGTGTTTAGATAGCACCACGTTAAGGTCCCATCCTGGTAGTGGGTTTGAAATAGGAGGGTGAAGTCTCTTTACTCCTTCCATGAAAGCTTTAACCACTGGTATCTTCCACCACGACAACTTGTTATGGGATGTGGTGTATGCTGACAGCGCTGCCAGGTGTACCTTCAGTGAGTTAAATACCAGTCCTGCATCCAGCAGGCGGAGCATGTATGTGACAATTGTGGAAGGAGTGCAATCAAATGGGTTGACTTGCTTATTCTGGCACCAGATAACGATTCATTTCCATTTGTCAAAGTAGCAGTGTATCGTGTTTAGCTTCCTAGATTCTCTTAGGATGTCCATACATCTCTGTGGTAATTCTGAGATGTCCGAACTCTATGACCTTAGGAGCCATGCTGCTAGGTTCATTGTGTTGGGTTGAGGATGCACTGTTTGACCTTGGTGCTGGGACAGTAGGTTGTACCAGCCCGGGAGTTTGATGGGTTCGCACACCACTAGTCTGCGTAGGTGTGGGAACCACGGCTGTCTCGCCCACATGGGAGCAACTAGGACGAGCATCATTGACTCTGTTCATCTTGTTGACCACCTTCCTGATGAGGTGTTGGTGGAAAAGCGTACGCAAACATCCCTGACCAGTTCATCTACAGGGCATTCCTCTGGGAGCCTGGCTGGGGGAACCTGGATGCAAATCCTGGGCACTGTGTTTTCGCTTGTGGCGAATAGGTCTATAGTGGGGAAACCCCACAGAGAAGATTTCTTCTACGATTTCTCTGTATAGACACCATTCGTGTTCCTCTGGGAGGGGATCTCTGCTCAAAGCATCCGCCAGAGAATTGAGATCCCCTGGAACATGTTGAGATGACAGGAAGATCTTCCGTCTGAGTGCCCATCTCCAAATTTTCTGGGCAAGCTTGGACAGATTTGGCGAACGAGTCCCTCCTTGCTTGTTTAGGTAAAACATGGCTGTAGTGCTGTCCGTCCGGATCTGCACTGACAGATTCAGCAGGTAGGGCTCGAACGCTTCATGCGCTCCGAATACTGCCAGAAGCTCTAGCAGGTTGATGTGATTCTTGGCCACTGAGTGAGACCAGAGACCCTGAGCTGTGTGGTGGAGGTGGTGAGCTCCCCACCCCGTCAGGCATGCATCGGTTGTGACTACCGCCTGTATCTCGGGATCGTAAAAGGGTTTCCCCTTGGACAGATTTTCTCTTGTCCACCAGTGAAGGCTTTGTACCAGTGTTGGCGAAACGAGCACTAGATCGTCCCACTGACCACTTGCCTGAGACCACTGTTTCGCCAACCATTCTTGCATGGGACGCATGCGCAGGCGCGCGTGGGGGACCAGGTAAATACATGACGCCATCATGCCCAGCAAACGCATTGCTTTGCGCACGTTATCTGGCGACCGGCCTGATATTGCGGAATTTGCAGCAGTATATTCCGAATTCTTTCCTCTGATGGAAAGGTCAACCCCTCTTGCGTGTCTAGGATAGCTCCTAGGAACTGTTTGGAGGTGCTTGGCACCAGACTTGACTTCTTCTCTAGTTTATTGAGAGACCTAATGCGATGAGGAAGTCGATTGTTCTTTGAATGTTTGTTCTGCAAATTACTGGGATCTCCCCCGTGATGAGCCAGTCGTCCAGGTAAGAGTACATCGGGATTGCCTCCCTGCATAGGTGTGCCGCCGCCACCGCCAGTACCTTGGTGAATACCCTTGGAGCCGAGGCTATCCCGAAGGGCAGTACCTTCAACTGGTAGTGCCGACTGTCCACCTTGAAGCGCAAGTACTTTGTGCGCTGGGAACATGGAAATATGAAAATAGGCATCTTTCATGTCCAATGTTGCCACGTAATCCCCCTTTTTTAGGAGGGGGATTACCTCTTGGAGTAGTCATGCGAAATTTTTGGGGCTTGACATACTTGGCCGTAAGTCCAATACTGGGCGCATTGTCAAATCTTTTTTTGGCACAAGGAACTAAGTTGAATAAATACCCTTGTTTACCTGTTGTCCCGGGACGAGTTCTATCGCGTCCTTTGCTAGAAGATTGACAATCTCCTCGAGGAGGATCTTCTGGTGGTCCAAAGAATGTATTTTTTGTGTCGTGGAGGGTGGTTGTGGGGACCCTCTAAGTGTTCTATGCAGTATCATGCAGACACTGTGGACAGCACCCATCTGTCTGATGTGATCCCTTCCCAAGCTTGGGTGAAGTTGGAAATGCGTCCCCTTACTGGGGATGCGTGAGAAGGGCCCCTGAACGGAGCGTCACTGTTTTGGTGGAGGCGTGCCGCCGCCTCAACTGGGGCTGCTTCTACCTTTACCACGTCCTCTCTTATTACCCCTGCCATAACTCTGGGTAGACTGCTTCTGTTGTTCCATTGTGTACCCTGCCCCTGGGAATAGTTAGATCCTCTCTGGGAATTTTGTCTGCGTGGGCGACAATAATTGTAATTCCCTCTCTGGTTTGGGGGTTTATTGGTTAGTTGGCCTACGGATTTGAGTCTCTCATACTCGTCCTTGGCATTTTTCAGCGCGTCCTCGACCGCCTTTGCAAACAATAGATCCGGCTCCACCGGTTTATCTATCAAAGATGCCTGGGTTCCGGCTTTGAACCCAGACTGTCGCAACCAAGCATGCCTTTTGATAACAGTACCTTCTGCTATCAATCTGCCGGCGTTATCCGCGGCATCAAAGGTTGCTTTTAATATGCAACCGGACACGGCTCTTCCTTCCGCTGAAACTCGTGCCAATTGACCTTTTAAGGGTTCTGGTGCGGAATCTATGAGTGCCGCAACTTCTTCCCACTGGTGGCAGTTGTAACTCGCCAGCAGGGTGGTGGAGTTTGCAATCTTTGCCTGGTAGGCGGAAGTGGAGGCTACTTTCCTGCCCAAGCCATAAATCTTCTTGCTCTCCTTGTCGGGAGGAGCTTCCGACGATGACAAGGGTGTTCCCGCCCTCTTACGGGTGTTTGTCACTACCAGGGAGTCCGGTTTCAGGTGCCCTCTTATGTACAGTGGGTCTGTTGGGGCTGCCCTGAAAAGCTTCTCAACTCTGGGGTTTACTGCCCTAGTGAGATAGGGATTAACAAGGGAAGGGTCTATCCTTCTTTGAATTGACTTAAGGATAGGGATGGCCTGGACAACAGGTCTCCTTTCTCCCAATAACTCCTCGGCAAAGTCCCTCTCTTAGTGAGCACCATGGGTGTCAATGTGCAAGTGTTCTGCTGCTCTGGACAGCACTTCATTCAAGAGAGGCTGGTTATCAATAGGGAAGTCGGTAACCCGGGTTCTTTATCTACCGGGGAATCTAGCCTGTAGGTTTCTGGGTTGTCCTGCTCCTCTTGGTCCTCGTCATCCCCATAGTAGCCCATCACAGTTTGTTCTTCCAACATGCCCAAATCTGGATCCTCACAAAAGGATGGATCTCCCAGATATTGAGAATAGGGCTGTATACTGAAGGGATCTGAAGTAGGAGCTTCAACCCAGGACTTCTTACTTGGGGGTATAGGATCCTTAGAGCCTGAGGGAGTTGACCCGTTGGGGGTAAAAGAGAGAAAGTGTTCAGGGTTTTTGGTGTAAAAATCTGCCAATGATGACATCCTTGACAAAATCTGCCAATGATGACATCCTTGACATGACTATCTATGTCATCACTAGACCATTCTCTTGAACTGGGAATGATTCTTTCTTGAAGGCCTTTCCCCGTTTTATCTTGACTAGACCTACTGGTTTGAACAGGGGTCTTTGGGATAACAGAAGACCGAGACATGTCCATCTGTTTATGTGGGGTAGAATGTTTTAGAGGTGTGGAAGGAGGCTGAGACTGCTTAATCTGTTGTTTTTCCCCTTTCCCGTGGGTGGAAGTGTGTTTACCCTGTTTTTTCTCCCCTTCGGAGCCTTTCGTCGCCTGGCGCCGAGGTTCGGGGGTAGTGTCCCTATCTCTGGAGTGTGGAGGTTGGGACTCGGGAACCGCCGTTGCGCGGCCTGTTGACGCTGACTCCTGGAGTGCGTTCTGGGGATAGAGGTCGGCTTCGTCTTCTGACGATCGAACGTCCGTTACCTTGGGAAGCGAGGCACTTCTGGCAACAGTGGATGGTTGCCTGGAGTCATGCAGCGATCTAGATAGAGAATGCTCAGAGGACACCGATTCGGACTGTTCTCTATGTGCCTCTTTCCGAGTACTCGATGTGCGCGTCGAGTCTCGGTTAAACTTCATGTGTTTTTTGGAAGTGCTATGGGTAGAGTTTGTGTCGCCGGGGGTCTTTCCCATAGCCGCCCTGCCGGACAGCCTTCCGAGGTCGGGGACTTCCGTTTGGCTGTCAATTGACGCCACGTTGCTCTCGCCCTCCGAAAGCACAGCGTCGCTGCCATCGCTGAAGGCGCCCTCCGCTGCCATGGCCTCTTGATGCCTGGCGTGGTGGGCCCAACGCTTGATCGAACGGTCCTTGAGTGTTTTCGGTTTGAACCTACTGCACACTCTCCAGTTAGCCTCTGGGTGGTCCCTCGGTAAGCAGAGATTGCACGTGGCGTGTCTGTCAACCCAAGGGTACTTGCGGTTGCACTTGGGGCAAAATTGGAAAGGGGTACCCTCCATACGCACCTTGTGGCAGCGGGCTAATAAGTGTAGGAATATATAAGAATGTACCTATATACCAAAAGAGTGTAGAGTATGTCCACCCCCCACTCTCCCTACTTGCAGGGCCGAGGCCTTCCGAGGCCCAAATCTGTCATGCAGCTCTTGACGGTAGATTCTTTCTCCGTGCCGGCGTCGAGTGTGGATGTTCGGTGACTCAACGTTGGGGTGGAGAAATGGGGAAATATAACAATATTTTAGCAAAAGTATGGCTAAGGCCAGGGAACTCTGCGGAATGCTTCCGACCAGTATGGCGGGAAAAAACAATCTGAGGGTCCTAGACGCATGAGGGATCATGGGTACAGTGGACGTCACACTAGGGATAGTATTACTGGCACGCCCTGTGTCGACGCCCATTTTCGAGTTTCGGAAAACAAACTGTAATACTCTGCAGCTTCCACTAGATGTCAGCCTATGCACAGCATGTGATCTAAGCAGATTCCACAAGCCTCAGAAATATATATATATATCTCCAAGAGGCCGACAAAGAGAAGTCGTGTGAAGGTGAATCATCAGTACACAGGAGTCAAACAGAAGAACCTTTGTGGGCTAAAGAGCCTTGGGTTTCTGGTTGCGTGAACTGTGATGGGTGGACCATGTGGTCTGACAACTGCGCCTTGACCAGGGAATCCTGACGTGTGAAAGCCATAGACATTGTGAAATATATTCAGAAGAATACATGTAAGGTGGGGATGCAAACCAGAAGGAGGGTCAAGTTGGCCTGGATTTGTGTTGAACTTTGAAAGTCTGAGACAAATATCAGTTGGGGTATTGAAGTCTTGGGGAAGGGAACCATGAGAAACTACAAAAGCTGTCTTGAGGACAGAGCCTCAAGAGCCCTTTCTTTTGAACTGTGTTGCTTGGAACTTGCGGAAGGAAACCCAGAGGATTGTGCGGAACTGTATTGCCTTGAACTTGAGAAAAGTAATTTTAAGACTCTTATGGAACTTTCATGAACTTTGGGAAGGGGAGTCGAAAAGGGGGCTAAGAGCTGGGAGAAGCTCAAATGTTGTGTTGAACACCAATTCTTTGATTATTGACATCCCTACACGTGGTTTAGCTTTAGTTGTGAGGGCAAGGGTAGGTTTTGGACAGAGACAGACTTAAGTTGAACTCTTTGACTCAGACTTTCCTTAGTTCCGTTCAGGAATGGAAATCCCACCTTAGCATAGGACAAGTTAGGCCTTCAACCATCCTGACATTTGTTTTAATAAATGAACTTATTTCAAACTTTAAGTTTGTTGTCTGTCTTGCTTCATGCCTTTACACACCCATGACCATTTAGTTTTCCAAGACAGCTTGTTATCTATTAAAACTTCAAGATAGCAGTAGCTATTAACAATTTTGACAATATGATAGTTCATTGTCCACATAAACATATTATAATTTAATGTATTAAAGATCATAAATGTGGTGTTATTTGTATTTACAAGTAGAGCGTACTTCATAGCATAATTAGCTAATAGATATATTTGCTTCTGCAGTCCAGATGGAGTAAGACTAGATCGTCTGCATAACCTAATACGAGAAACCTCACAGTATTCTCCCACCCACTCCCTTGGGATCTTCAGGTGGCCAGGGAAGAGCCATCACTTTTGGATCCCGACCTTGGGGGTGGACAAGCGAGGGAGGATCACCTGAGTGAAGGGACGCAAGGGTGAGGAGGATACCCAAGGGCGAGACATGGTATTTCCCCAATCCCAAAACGATCCCAACCTACTCCCCCTCAGCCTTTATGGGGTATTTCCAATCTCACCTCATCGCACTCTCCCCATTTTCAATAAATACTGAAACCAGGAAGAGGCAACTAAGATCAGTAAAGATTACCCATAGGAACAACATGGATAAAATAAGGGCAACCTACCCTAGAAAGAGCCCAAGTTGTCCCACTAATCGAGTCCGGCAGGATCACGCATTCACCAGTAACTATTCACACCTGACTCCACTTGACTGGTCTTTTCACTATAAAAGGTGTGGTCTCAGGCAAATGGAGGAGTGAGTAGGAGAGCAAGCAGAACAGTGAGTTGGGAGGAGAGCCGAGATGCCAGAGCTGCCCAGGACCAGAGGCCAGAGACCGGGACACCGAGAGGCTGCAGTTCACAAGAGCAGAAGCGCGGTGGGGGAGCTGTGTCTCCAGGGAGCCCCGGAGAGTCCATGTATGGGAGCCGAGGGGCGTGCTGGTCTCCTGCAGCAACGGTGGATTCAAGTGCTCATTCCCCTGGGCTGGTGAGAAAGCCCAGGAGTGTCCGAAGGGCAGGTTGTGAGACCCTGACCTCGAAATGAAGAACCATTGGGAAACCAAAGCACAAAGGTCAGACGGTGAGTCTGAAAGTATTGCCGGGCTGGGTTGTGAAGAGCGCGATACAAAACTGCATGTGAAACGCGCAAGAAAGAGGACGTCGGGCTAGGGAGGAAGGAACCCATTTCAAGGTTGAGGAAAGGGTGCAGGGACCACCCCTAGTCGGAAAAGCCCATTGCCTTGCGTACATATTTTTGTTAATAAAAAGTTGAAACTTATGAGAAGTTGTCATGGTGGTCACATTAATCTATTTTACCGATTTTTGGGTCCGTCTGTTTTTTTTTTTAAATTTCACTTTTATTGATTTTGAAAAGTTCGGCAGTCACATAAATGCAGCTTACATCTCTTGGTTACAGAAAGAAAAAAAAGCGAGCATGTAAGTATTATAACAATCAGTTATATCGCATACCTGAGAAAAGAAAAGAGAAAAAGAAAGGAAAAAGAAAACCCCAAACTATTGCATCTAAACATATCCCACCCCTAATTCCCACCCCCCGCACATGATATCAAACCGGAACTTAGAGAGAGCGTTGAACAACATTAATTAACCGTCATTTCAGTCATGGCAGTGGGCATAAAAGTCGCACATTGATTTAACAGACACGTACTCGAGTCAATCCAATCGTTAGGCCTTCGTAGCTTTGGACATAGCGTGTGTCAAACACACCTTACAACGCATATATAGAGCGAAACTCCAACCAGGCGTTCTCTACCGTGGAACGATCCCCATGCAATGCTGCAGTCAGGCACTCCATTCTGTAAATGCTCAGTGCGACTGCTCGCCATTCACTCTTGCTGGGGAGCGTGGGTCTCTTCCATGTCATAGTAAGACATGCTCGAGCAGCCATCAATAGACCCTGCACCATTTTGCATGCCACCACTATTCTATCCTCTTCCTCAGTTAAAGA
Organism: Ambystoma mexicanum; assembly: GCF_040938575.1. Taxonomy (NCBI): domain Eukaryota; kingdom Metazoa; phylum Chordata; class Amphibia; order Caudata; family Ambystomatidae; genus Ambystoma; species Ambystoma mexicanum. The sequence goes on from NC_090935.1 coordinate 1,454,766,059, forward strand.
AAACAAAACGAGCAGTGGATGCATCTCTCTTTCCTCCCCATCGAGGTCCCTGATCCAGCTAAGGACTTCTGACCAATAGAATTGGACCTTTGCGCATCCCCACCACATATGCCAATAATCGGCCCGCCTCCCACAACCCCTCCAACAGTTCGGGCTCACTCCCTGGTACATCTTGGCCAGCCGGGCAGGGTCGTATTGCCATCTGTATAGTAATTTGGTGGCATGTAATTTATATTGGCACGAGAGGGAGGACTTCGCCGTCCTTCTGCACATTTGTAACCACAGTTTTGGGGAGATTTGCCTGCCCATATCAGCTTCCCATTTTCTCTTAAGTGTCAAGGAGGGTTTAATATCGATTTCAATGAGTGCGAGGTACATAGCACTGATCAGACCCTTGGAGCTAGTGCACCGATCGAGGATCTCTTCAAACGGCGTGAGGTCTCTTTGTAACTGTTGCTTCCATATGGGTCTGGTCATTACCCCCTTGAGTCTAAGATACAGGAAGACCGAGAGTTTACCTATGCCGAGGGCTTCCTGCAACTCCTGAATGGTAATAAAGGAGTCATTGCGGCGCAGTTGTCCTGCCCTTTCTAGCCCCGCCTGGTACCATGCTTCATAACTCCCTGGTTCCGGAATAGCATCGCGGATCCCTGGTGACCAGAGATGCCCCAGTGGGGCAGGCCACGTTGTGACACCCACCATTTTCCTCCCTGGTTTCCATATCGACCATATCGTACCTATGATGGGATGGGATTTGACAGTGTTACGTAGTTGTGGTCCAGGCACCCATAGCCATTCACTCATGATAAAGGGACGGAGGTGGTAATTATCAAGCGCTATCCACTGGGGTTCTGACTGCTGTCTGAAATGTGGGACAAGGACCCTAAGCTGAGTGGCTCTATAGTATGTCTCAATATCTGGGAGGCCCACCCCAGCGTTATCTTTTCTAAGTTGAAGGAGGGGTCTCGGGATTCTTGGCTTTTGGCCTTGCCATAAAAAGGTTAGTATCAATTTCCTTATGTCTGTAAAGTAGTCCGGGGGCATTTGAATAGGGAGCATTTGAAATAAGTACAATATTTTAGGGAGCAGGACCATTTTTACAGCATTCAGACGCCCTAGCCACGAGATGGTAAGTTTGGACCACCTTTGGACATCTTTCTGGAGAGCAATGGACATTGGGGGAAAGTTGGCCTCATACAGGGATCCAAGGTCTCGGGTGACGTTAATGCCCAGGTATCGGAGCGTAGTGAGGCTGACCTTAACGCCCAAGGGGGCGAAGCGCTCGACGTCCGCGTCTCTGCGGGTGTCTATTGGAAGGACGACAGACTTGCCCGTGTTAATTTTCAGTCCTGCCAACGCTCCATACTCCTCAATAATACTAAATGCTGCCGGGATCGAGTTCAAAGGGTCGGTCACATGTAGCAGAATGTCATCTGCGTATAGTCCCAATTTATATTCCCGGTCGCCCACCGTGATACCCTTAACTCTGGCGTCGTTTCTCAGTTTTTGTGCCAACGGTTCTAGAGACAACACAAATAGGATCGCCGACAGTGGACAGCCTTGCCTTGTGCCTCTCTCAAGGGGAAACCAACGAGAGTATCCCCCGTTCACCGCCACGGACGTCACAGGGGAGCTATAAAGTGCTTTAATGGCACGGGAGAGCTGTGGTCCCAGCCCGTATGAACTCAATACCCTCTCTAGGAATTCCCAGGAGACCCGGTCAAAGGCCTTCTCGGCATCCAAAGACAGGAGAGACGGGTCTCCCCCCATCTCCTTTGCTTCGTGGATTAGGTGCAGCGTTTTTCTCATTGTATCCGCGCCCTGTCTGCCAAGGACAAAGCCAACTTGGTCGGAATTTATCAGCCTAGGGAGGAATGTCTCTAACCGGGCTGCGATCACTCTGGCGTAAATCTTCGCATCGATATTAAGCAAGGAGATGGGGCGATAAGAGCTACAGTGTCTGGGGTCACGGCCCTCTTTTGGGATGACCGCGAGGAGGGCTTGCGAAAAAGATGGAGGTGCCTGGCCTGTGATAAAGATGTTGTTAAATAGTGATGTAAGAAAGGGAGCAATGAAGGGGGAGAACGTTTTATAGAACCCAGGCGTGAATCCATCGTCCCCTGGGGCTTTGCCTGTTTTCAACCTCTTGATGGCCTCTATGACTTCCTCTTCAAGAACAGGCGTGTCTAAGGAATCCGCATCAGTGGGTGATAGTGTGGGGATCTGCAATTCCTTCAGATATGCATCTATACTCCCTACGGGGGGGGGCGGGTCACATGTATATAGGTCTTCGTAAAAGTAAGCAAATGCTTCCTGTATGTCCTCAGGGGCCGTGACTACCGTGTCTGTGAGAGTGCCATCAAGTCTCTCGATCGTTTCAACCCATCTCTCCGCTTTTTGCGCGCGAAGGCGGGCCGCCAAGAGAGCGTCGGCCCTGTCACCCTTCTCATAGAACTTCTGCTTGAGATACTGTAGGGTCTGTGCCGTCTTACCGGCAATGAGTATCCTCAACTCCTCCCTGAGACGGCGGACTTCGGCAATATGTGCAGCCCTCTCAGATGGGGATGACTGTGCCATGGCCTGCGCCCTCCCAAGCCTTTCCCTTATATCCGTCTCCACCAGAGCACGTTCACGTTTTTTATCGGCTCCCTCTTTTATTAATATTCCCCTCAGCGTCGCTTTGCCGGCCTCCCAGACATGTAGCTTCCCCACCTCCCCCGTATCATTTATAAGGAAAAACTGTTTTATTTCATTTTCCAGGTTTTCTCTGAAGGCCAAATCGGCCCATAGAGAGTCGTTGCATCTCCATTTGGAGTTTCGCGGGGCTAGGTCATGCCAGGGTATGTCCACCGCCACCATATCATGATCCGTCCAGGCGGAGGTATGTATACTGGCTGCCTGCATTATACGCGTGAGATGTTCTGAGAGAAAAATGTAATCAATGCGCGTAAGCGTGTCATGGGGGAGGGAATGGAAGGTGAAGCCCCTCTCCAACGGGTGTAAGTGACGCCAGGAGTCAGTGAGGCCAAAGAGGTCAAGGGTCAGCTTGATGTTCGCCTCGTTTGATATACCGGGTGGGTCTGCTGCGTCTGCTTTGGATTGTCTATCTAAGGAGCTGTCCATCCACGTGTTAAAGTCTCCGCCGAGGACCGTGTGTCCTTTGGCCATTCCAAAGACCTTTTCACTGATTTTATGCAGAAATCTGTTCTGCCCCTGGTTAGGTGCATAGAGTGTGGCGAGGGTGACTATCGTGCCCCTTATGTTAGCAATGACTATGAGGGCCCTCCCCTCCTGATCTGTCCATGTCTCCATAATAGTGCTCCGCAGGCTCTTGCGGATTATGATTCCCACCCCCGCTTTCTTCAGAGCGCCCGAGCTCCAAAAGGTGGGCCCAACCTCCCGTGATGGAATCATTCTCTCCTCACCCTTCCGATATCTCGTTTCCTGAAGAAAGAGAATGTCGATCTTCGATCTCTTAAATTCCCTGGCCACCATAGATCTCTTGGTGGGGGAGTTCAGCCCCTTAACATTAAGCGTGCAGATACGTATGGTATCTGTGGAAAGTGTGTGTGTCATTTTAGGTCATATACGTGTGTATGCACCTCGAGTGTGCCTGCGACAGCGCCAATTCCGTGTGTAAAGCCCTCGCGTACATGGGTATTGTGCTATTTCTCCCTTCAAATCTAAGTTGTGGTCGATTAAATGTTGCCCTTCTACCCCACCCTCCCCACCCTCCCCACCCTCCCCCATCCCCTTTATGATCGGCGCCCGACCCGGCTGGGTTGACCTCACCCAGTCGAATTCGGACCATCAGCGGGGACCGCAAGAACAAGCAGTCCCTTCCCATTACAAGCAAACATAACAGTGAGCCCCCAACAAACAAATCACACAAAAACCTGAGTAAACCGCAGCTTCGAAACAGTACTATCGACTCCCCCCAGAATGTCTATGCTGCATGGATATTACCTCATATCCATCACCAAGTTCACCGTGCAAACAGAATCGAATGCTCCCTACGTAGGTTGATATATCGCAGTCAAGGAGCGCCTCGAGGAAGGCGTGTGGATCCATGATCCTCAATGAGCAAATAACACCTCAGTCGACCCCTCGACCCATCAGGCGGGGCCTCAAATGAAGCGATCGGGGCAAGGCACCCTTCTGAGGAAGGCATTTTTCCCCCAGTAATTGAGCACACACGACCCCTGTCCAAGCTAGTGTTCCATGTCACGCGAGTCATCCATCCTCCGAAATTTCCTGGAGCCCTGGATACGCCTCCGGCGGGGGCCCTTGATGCGCCATTCAGCTTCCTTTATATTTGGATCCCCCTGGGAGGGCTCCCCTGCGTGATCGCCCAAGAGATCAGCTGTGCAGTCTGCAATTTCCTTCTCCGTTGCGAGCTTTATTGTCGAGCCTTGCCACTCGAAGGTGAGAGAGAACGGGTACCCCCATCGATATCTGCTTCCCTTGTCTTTCAGCATCCTTGTAATTGGGATACATTTTCTTCTCAGAGCAAGCGTGAGGGATGACAAATCCTGGTAAAGAGAGACAGTCGCGTCACCCATGGTGAGTGGTGGGGCATTTCTAGCTTTTTCCAAGATGCGGGCCCTGTCAGCGTAGTTGTGAAATCTGACTAGGACCGAACGCGGACCTCCTGCCCTGCCTCCTGCCCTGTGGACGCGGTCGATTTTGGGTTCGTCTACCAGATCGTCCTTAAAGAGGAGTTTCAGGATGTTGTGGATGGATTGCCTCAAATCAAGATCAGTCTCCCCTTCCTTTTCGGGAATGCCATGCACACGTATGTTGTTACGACGTTCTCTATTTTCAAGATCGTCCACCTTCAGCTTTATTTCCTCTTCCCTATGTTCTAACTCCGCAATACGAAGGTCCATCTGCGTTTCCAGTGTATTTAAGGAGGTTTGATTGTGTTCGAGCTGTTCCACTCTATCATCCATTTTATCCATCCTTTGCGTGATCTTGTCAATCCGACCCCCTATGTCTGCTCTCATGCTTCTCATTTCTTTGAGTAGGTCAGCAACGTCCCCTTTAGTTGCCGCGGCCTCAGATCCTTGGGAGGCCATCATTTGCTCGTCCGGGCCTCGGGGGTCGTCTTGCGATGGGGTAAACTTGTATTTTGCCAATTTGTCCATAGGGTCCTTGGGCAGTGGGGTCACAATCACACAATGGGGTGCTCTCAGGACAGCGTCTGCATGTGGTGGTGTGTCTTGCGGGCCGGGTAGGTTCCGTGTCGTCGAGGCCTGTGGCCGTGTCCGGAGGTCCCCGTCCAGGCGAAGTGACAGTTCGATGGGACCAGCAGGAGCAGTGGCCGGGAACGGGGGCCGAGGAGGGCACACGCCCTGGAGTCCAGGGGCCCAACCCTCAGCCCACTGCACGCCGGAGGAGAGGGAAGCGCGTAGCGCTGATATCCCCGGAGTGCATTTTTCCCCACCAGAAGAACTATGAGCTCGGGGGAGGGTTCGGTATATCCCCGTAGAGAAGGCCTTCCTCCGTTGTCGCCCTGGCGGGGACCCGCGCACCGGGCGCGGCTTAAAGTCTGGGACCGTGTCTTACGCCGGTCAGGTGAGGCCTGTGCGTCTTTCAAGTTGCACGCACCTTCTCGCAGGATTCAGCCGAGGGTCCACGAAGTCGCCAGTTTCCTTGGGCCGTGTCAGCGCAGCGTGTGCTGGAAGCTTCCAGGCCTCGCGCGTCCTCCTTCCGTATGGCGCAGGAGAGTGTTTCTCCGGAATGCAAGATCCGATTTCGATCGGAGTTGGAACCAGACGGTGCCCGGGAGGTTCCGACACCAGGTTCCGACGTTCTTTTAGCCAGCGGGGGTCTCGTGGTGGGGGCTCAACCCACTTTTTGGGACCCTTGCGCGGAGCTCACACGGAGAACGTCTCCATCCGTGCGCCCCCTGGTGGCCGTCCTCGGGTCCGTCTGTTTTAACCCCTTTTCCTGCCGATCATCATAACTTGTAAAGTTTACAGTAGTTAACTGGCCGCTACTGCCTTTTCCACTAGGTTTTGGAGGGAGTTCAGATTATTTTAAACCTTACTGTTTTTTAATGCATACAATGTTGTTTTGATTACTCACCGATAGTAATTATTGGATTGTGTTTTAATTAAATTTATACATATTTTTCATTTTATGTTTAGTGCATTTAGGTGTGAGCATGTGTGTGAGCGAGAGACTGACTAATTGTACCCTAGACCCAGACCATCACCACACCCAAGATTGAAGACAGGCTGCTCTGCTACTATTGACATTCTTTTAAACAAGCTTGGTGGACACCATTTTATTACACTATTGCTTCATTTTCTTCACGCCTCAGAGTGTTTCTGAAAAACCTCCCTAACACTTGCTTATCACACCAAGGTTCCATGCTACACAGACCTCAAATGCCTCATTGAATCCTTGGCATCTCAACTTGTTGCGTAGGGATAATGGATGCCATCAGAGAATATGCCTACATATGGGAGGGTTTTTTGTAGGCACACCTTGGATTCATTGACTGATAAAAGAATGCAGCAATTCTGTCTCAGAAAGGGTGGTCTCTGTGACTAATTGCAGGATTCAGTCACTTCCCCCAAGGGGGAAGCCTTTCCTACGCGATATTCCCCTTATGGGTGGCGGCAAGTGGGACTTCACAGGTAGAGACTCCCACCCGTGGGGACAAGCACTGATGTTCCAACATCCCTCACTTTTAGACAAACAGAAATATCAAGACTACCAAATGGCTCACCTGGTCAAGCTACTGTTTGTCATTGTGCCATAACATCTAAAACTCAACGTATAGAAATACATGGTCAAAATACTGTGACAAAGAAGAGTGAGCGAGTGATGAAGAGTGCTCAGCTAAAAGAGAAAAGGGACTATGATATGCCGCTGGGGAGGGCCTGGGAAGGGATCATAAAAGGGGAAGAAGGATTAGTATCCGAGAGGAGAGAAGCCCGGAAGCTTCAGATCAACTGCGAGAGGGATGCTGATCTAACGGTACACACGCTGTTTCCCGAGACGGAGGTAAGCCGTAGGAAACAGAGTCTGACACATATCTGCTTAAGAGGCAGGGTACCTGAAATCTGCAGAGTTGATGTCAGTCCCAGGAGGGACTCGAGAGAAACCTGAAGGGCAGACAGGCTAACGAGAGCCTGGGAAGGGGAACACAGTCCCGGGAGGGACACAAGGAGAGGGCGTGGTGGCCGGAACAGGGAATGCGAGGAAACCCTCAACGAAGTCGAGACCACTCATAAGCGCACGTTGGAAAGTGCAGCCAGAGGAAAGCCAACAGAGTATGGAGGACATCCTGACAACAAGAAGCAAAGCTTTGAAAAAGAACGCTGACCTGGTGAAGCAACCCCACACCTCAAGTGAGGTAAGGGGGAGAGCGGGAGACCTGGGGAGAGAGGCAGTGATAAAAAATTACAGTATCAAGAATTATCATAGTTGGAAAACTGAATATAAATATCAGCGTAATCTTACTCGTCACAGTAAAAGCAGTAAATGTCACACTTGGAGAAATTAGTATGACCAGAGTAATCTTTCTTTTATCAGTCAGAAAGACTGAACCAAATACTGTGAATCGTTGCTGGGATCATCCCGTTTCTTCCAGTGACAGAGTGTGAGCAGGAGACTATAAATTATTGTTGGACCCAACATACTCATCCCAGTAAAGGGATGGAAAGTCAAAAGACTGTAAATCACTATTTGTGACATACAACTCGTCCCAGTGATAGAGTGAAAGAAATAAGTAAGAAAGAGAATCATCACGTGACTCAGTCTACTCGTCCCAAAGAAGCAAGAGAACCAGCATGCAGTGAGTGTTTGGTGTTGGGAGATTACACTTGCTACACCTTCTACTCTCATCTTCCTTGTTGGAGTGTAGCGAATCTCAGAAGCTGCAAAGTCTTTCCTCACTGTCTATTACCATGCTGTATCAAAAAGGCAGGACTGTGGCAGAGAGTGCAGTGAGTGTTTGGTGTACAGGGGCTCACTCACCTTGTCGGCATATCTGGAGTATTGAGGACCTCTTGTGATCCTTGTATCCAATTTGTTTACATTCTTTTATTTTTGGTTTAATTCAAACCTTTCATACAAAATTCATCCTTAAAACAAAGAAATCTATTTACACCATTTTTACAGTCAAAGTAAAAGAACAATTTTCAATTTCAATCTTCATAAATCACAATCCAATTAACATTACATCCTTTTGAAAATAATCAACCACTAAGAGACATGAGCAAGCAGAATGGTGCACACGGGACCCAAATCAGGATGATTCCAATATCTACTTGCAAATACCCAATGCAGTTGATGCTGCTCTTCCAGCCAATCCCTCTCCATGAATGAGCTGCAGCATCTCTTCCATAAACTTCATTACCCCAATAATGGTCGATTTATTCTCACCTATAAAAAAAACACTGTCCACCATTCCTTTGGTGATAGTGATTTGCATCCTTTGGTGATATTGCCCATATATTTCATCCTCAGCATATTTAAAGATTTGCATTCTATGATCAGATGCTCAACCGATTCGGTCATGGATATCTGGCCGCAGAATCTACAATCGCGACTTCGGTCAACCAACATCCTTCTGAAGCCCAGAACGTCTCTTGTTGGAAGGATATTCAGTCTCAGACTTAGAAAGAGTTTACGATACCATGGGCTGGGGAATTTAGTTAGGTACAACGGGAGCCGATTAACTCCTCTACCCTCTAATCCCAAATTCAGAGCTAACTTGCATTTTGATGTTTGAGTTAGCGTGTCAATCCAATCTCGATGCATTATTTGCTTTTTAACTTTCCCCGAGTTCCTCAACAGGACTTCTTCGGAAGGATCGAGTTCCACTAGCCAAGTAGCACAGCCCCTTTTCCAAAGGTCCAGGTAACCATCTACACCTTGGATGAGGTCATTTTTTAGTATTTCAAATGGGGAGGCGGCCTCTTTGTCAATGCAATTCCCATACAATGCCAAAATCTTCCACCTAATTGCGGATCTCATTGGCTGGATCCCCAGCTCAAATCGGATCATAGCATTCGTATGGGATTGGGGGAGTCGAAGGACCCTTATCCAATAATAACCCTCTATAATCTCCCAGAATTGGTATGGCCAAACCTGCATGGTCTCAGCGCCATAAATTAGGATAGGCACAATCTTCTGTTTAAAAAAGGTGCAAACTGGGACCAGAGAAACTTTCCCAATCTTTTTATGTAATATTGGCCACTAAGTTGTTAATCTTTTACATTTTAATCTGATATACTCCTTCCATTGCTTTTCAATTGAGCTACGGTTCAGACAGATGCCGACATAGGATATTTGGTCCACACATTCCAAAGATGCTTTGTCCACCCTCCATTTGAATCCTGCGCTCCTGTCCCCCCGCCCCTTTTTAGGTTCCAGGACCATTATTTATGTCTTTCTGACATGTATTTTAAGACCATTCAGCTCAAAGTAATTTCTCAGTTCATTCAGTCTCCGCTGGAGACCTATTTGCGTCTGGTCGAAGATAATGTCATTGCATAAACGATCCAGGGAACTGGTTATTTATATATTCTGGGTGGAAAGGCCTGTACGGTGTCCTGCCCATCCTCAATGTCAGCTAAACAGAGATTAAATAAGGCTGGGCCAAGGAGCATCCCTGTTTCAGTCCTCTGTATGTTTTAATGTTTTCCGAGAGCAGGCCCTCAGTGGACAGTTTGACCTGCACACTCGTATTTGAGTACAGGGCCATGATTACCTGTAAGATCTCAGACAACCCCAGGATATGAATTTCCCCACAACCTTTCCCTGTTGACACTATCAAAGGCCTGCTCAAGGTCAATGAATGCTAAATATAGCCTAGATTGTGTTTTGAATGTTCTTGACTTGAGTGTATTCAACAGGAAAAGGTTGAGGCTAGTCCATACTACGCTAACAAATCCAGTCTGCCTAGGATGAAGGTGCCCAGCTTGTCTTGCCCAATTAAGCAGATGCCGCAACAGAATAGAGGCAAAGATCTTTCCCAAGGTGTTCAGAAGGGAGATCCGTCTATAGTTTTTTGGAGCTTCCCTCACGCCCTTCTTGAACACCGGGATAATCAGGGCAGATTTCCAAGAGTCAGGCACATCCCTGCACTCCAGTATTTGGTTGAACAGCAGGAGACAAAATTCTTCCCACCATAATGGGTTTTGTTTGAGTGTATCATTATTTAAGCCGCCCGGCCCGCTGCCTGTGATGTGTTTAGTTTCTTTATTAGATCCACAATATCAAATTTGTTAAATTCAATGGCCCATTTTAAAGCTTGATCATCCATTTTAGATGATTTTCTATCATCCTCTTTCACCAATACCTGTCCAGGGTGTCTAAGCCAATTGAGGTCTGCATCTGTCGACAACCTTTTTGCAAAGTGCTGGGAAAAGTGCTCAACCCAATTGTCCTCCCACACGGCAGGTATCCAAATTACCTGTAACTGCTGTTTGGAAACGACTATCTATCCTGCCAGTAAGTGCAAGCGAGTGGTACTGGGTTCACAAGTAAAATCACCAATTTGATCGCCGAACTGAACTCTGTTGGAATCATTTTTGGAGCCATTACTAACTATTGCTATGACAACTGGGCATGCGGGCGAGCAATTTGTGAACCTTTAACCTTTCACCCTCGATTTTGATATAGCACGCCCGATGGATGCCATTGTGGTGCGGTCTGGAATAAGGTCGCAGACAAGGTCACTCCAAGACTGGGTGTAACTTCGTACCGATTGCCTTGGTGGCAGTTTGTCTTTTCCTTAACTTTACATTTTTGAAACAATTGGTTGAGTAACTGCAGACAAATAACCTTTGAGCTTGACACGGAAAGACAGGGAGAAATTGAAAGGCTGTGGCTTCTTCTCTGTGTATGTGACTATATAATTTGTTTCAATTATTGGTTTATCTCACTGTTTTACTTCATGCGAGTGACTGCGGGCAAATCGCCTTTGAGCTTGACACAGTAAGACGGTAAGTAGTTGAAAGGCTGCCGCTTCTCCTCGGCTGATATGATTAATAATTGCCTCATCTACTGACATATTTCACTGTTGTACACCATGCCAGTAACTGTGGGCTAATATCTTTTGAGCTCAGCACAGAGTGAGAGAAGAAACTTTGCCTAATGTGTTTATTTGGCTGCCAAACCAATTCTGTTGTAGCACCCAGCCTGTTTGAAGCCAGCTTGAGTGAGTGTGGGCATTTAGCCTTTGAGCTCAAAGTGGGAGATCTACATTTGTTTCCCTGATTTTGTTTACTATCGAAATTGTGTTTGTGCCCTGGTAAATAGGGTCATAAGGATACAGGTACCCCACCTATAACCAGGAAACAAAAACCAATTGCTTCTGAGGAAATACAAAGAACTCCTGTTGCCTACAAAAATGCTAGAGGACGTACGTTGAGTAGAGAAGCTGAGGTGCAAATAAGTACCTTTGAGAGTGATGCTAAAATGCAATTGAGTATCTGTGCACGGATAACAGAGGATGATTTGGTTAACTCGATTTCCAGTAGTCTAAGAATGAATGATCAAGTTTTAAGATCTTCCTACAAAGAACAGGGGATAGACACTGATCGGTAATTTATGACCCTATAAGTCTTCGGGAGAAGAGAGGGGTACATATGGTACCCTAAATGTCAAATCCCAAGGGCAGCTAAATTTAACAGCTGTGGCAGACTCTAAAAATACAGACTTCTACTGACAAATAGGCAGCATCACTGAGTATAAGAGCTCAAGAATGCTGGAGAATGGGATATTGATGTTTCATGGGGATATTACAGACATCAGTATATTGGAGGGGGCAGGGATGTCTGCGGGTGATCTGGTGAGCACTAAGGGAGGGATAGAAATGTAACCACTGTTGATTGAATATTGAGAGGTTCACTGTTCTATCCCCAGTGTTTCAATGGAAGAAATCAAAGAGGAAGATATTAATCTGCTAGCCAGCTCTCCTTCACAACTCCTGAAGGCAATGACCGGCAGTGATCTTGTGGCTGAAAGTGAAAAAAGACAGGTCCAAGGGCTTTACATCATACATTGAGGGAGGCTGATGAGCAAATGAAGCTAACCTCAGAGTCGATATCAGCCCTGAATACAGTTCTCAGTGCTTCAGTAGGATTGTATGAAAACATGAGACGAAGTCAAAGCACATACACTAATCTTACATGAGCTAAATGAATTGATATATTGAACGACCTAGTGTTAAATCTGGCTAAAAAGGATCGGAGACCAATAAGAGACAAACAAATAGCTACTGAAGAGGTAGAAGGACAGCAGGAGCTGTTGGTCTTGTCTGAAGACAAACAGCAACAAGTCACTATGGACAACCAATCTTTAAAAAGGACAAAGATCAATTGCAGTAGGTAGAAATCTATAGAAGGTAGTACCACTGTTAAACTCTCTAAAAAGGCACATAAGAAATCAAAGAATGGGAGGAGGAATCAATTACGTCTAGATTGCAGGAAATATCTCAGAGAAGTGTTAAGAGAATGGTACGCATATAGCTCCACGGGCCCAGGAATTAGGAGAACAGGCGTGTGCAGTCCGTAGAAAGGATGATAACAATAACCAATTGGTAAAAGAAGGTCATGCTTGCATTGATTTGACAATAATTACTGAGCGGGCGAGTGTCCCTCTAGAAAGGTCATATAAATCAGGCATAGGTAACATTCTATCAAACATCGCTGAGGAAAGAAGTTATTGCACCTAGTAACACGCCTTTTATAATTAAGCATGTGGGTGTTAATAAGTCAAATACTTGACCTCAGGGTGTTGAAGCATCTGGGCATCAGTCAGAAGTAGAAAGAGATCAGAGTATCTTGTCAGGGGAGAAAAGAAGAGAGGACAGAGTGCTTGACAGCCATTTAAAAAAAAAAACCTTGATAACGAATACATCGAATATACCCAAAGAGAGTAACCCCCAAACGTCTAGTAAAAGTATTAAACCTAAGGATAGAACTGGGGAGTCTCAGGGATGGCTAAATAAGAGGGGAGTGTGAGGCTGCATCCTCTGAGGCTCATTTAGCTAACAAAGGTATAGCAAGGGGAGACAGAGACTGTTTGATGGACTTGTTTGGCATAAAGGATTTGGTCATGCCAACATGCGTGCAGAGTCCTCCAAGGAAAAGTAACTAAGTCTCAGTGGGTTGACATGAAAAATAGAGTGTTGAAGGAAGTAGACCCCAAGACATTTGAGTTATATATTGAACTTCGACCGAACATAAATATCAATTTAAATCTGAATCGTTCTAATATTTTAAACATGTTAAATGTGTTACCAGCCTCAGAAAGAATATATCAGAGGATATCAAGTTTGTAAGCTTTCCATATGAAACAAGGACAGATTTGGCAGTGATACATCTTAAATCTTCATTTGTGTTGACATTTTTATTGGAAGAAAGAGATGAAATACTAAATCTTGGGTGCATGGTGCACCAGGAAAGAAAATAAATAAAAGAATATCTTAAGAATACTGAGCAATGGCGAGATTTCCAGGCGCAGGATGTGCAGTCTAATTTGCAAAAAGTAAGGGCGGCCGTATCAGAGTCTCAAACCCTTCAGGAATCTCCTGTCTATGCGGGAGATACAGGGTAGTTGGGCTTTGGTGATAGATTCCCTTAAAAGTGAGTTAGCGAAGGAAATGTTTGGGGAAGGAGAGCTCTGACATGGGAAAACCCAAGATTAGTAGTGTGAAATACTAGAAGCTTCAACAGCTTTATGAAGCATAAAAAAAACAAAAAGATATTTTCTACGAGCCATAGTGATTTTACAAGAGACCTGGCTGCTGAATCTGATATGGTTAGATGGTTTCCAAATAATTCAACAATTGGCCCAAAAACATAAAATGGGTTGTCCGACAGGCAGATTTTTATATACATTTAGAAACTCTACATTTCAGTCGATTAAGATTATCTCTAATAGGCCAGGAATTCTGGCCATTCCAGTGAAATACGAATCAGTGGATAGATTGATGAACATCCTGATTGTACATTTATACTGGAATGAAAGCACTGTGCAGATTGATAAATTGTTAATCATATTGAGGAGTGTTTGGCCAGTTAGAGATCGAGAGGGGAGACATGTTATAATGGCTGATGATCTTAATTTGAACAGTTTTATGAAGTCCAAAAACGGACAAAGCTCCAAGATTAGGAGTAATAGGAGATGGATCGATTTGCTGGAAGAGTGGGATTTGTTGGTCGCCAATAGGAATGTGGAAGATGATTTAGCAAAAAGGCCCACATGGAAAAGAGGAGACCAATCTTCTTATTCTGATTATCTAATATTATCTTGTTAAATGTTTAAGCAGTGTAATAGATTTGAGATTATAACATCTGAGTGATCACAATGTACCCATGTCTTCATTGGAACTATTTACTTAACATCAAATCTCATACCGTTATCAGGATCTTGCTGTTAGCAGTGGGAGAAATAAAATCAAAAGGTTTAGTAGAAAGTGGGCTAATCTAACAAGAAACGTAGAGGCTTATATAAATCAGGGCTTTAAAGAGGACATCCTGGCAAAATGTACTAGTAAAGGCTTTCAAGACTATTTGGGAAAGGGAGAGGCCAGAAAACTGTAGGAGCAGAACAACTATCCATGTTCACTCCTTTAATCTGTTGGTATGGGAACGTAAGAAATCGTATAAGGCAGAGCTTAAACAGTTGCGCCGGATGTCGCATGATCAGGTAATATATCTTGAAAAAAAAGAAAGCTCCCCTTAGAGGCCTTAAAAATTGGATGCAAAATCATAAATCTCAAATATTCCAACAAGACAGCGAAAGGATGCTGCAAGCGCTTTGCCAAAGCAATTTTTGGTCCATAGTAAATAATGATGAAAGTGGCCAAATTGAGCTACAGAGCACTGATGTAGGCGAATCAGGTTGGCGGGAACATTGGGCAGACATAAGTGACAGTGGGACAAAAAATGATAGGACCATGTGTTGTACCACCCCTTGAGATGTAGAATTTGTACAAGATATTAGACATCTCATCAAAAACATCCATCTCTAATCCCGCGGTTCCCAATGGTCTCACAAATTTGCTCTTTAAATTGAACCCTGAAACGTGGTCTCTGGTGATGACGCTTCTTTTTTCTGATATGTTAAGATCTTGTACCATGCCCAATTCATGGAAAGAATATATAATTGTTCCAGTGTTCAAGAAGGGCAACCGGTCTGATCCTAATAACCATTGACCGATTTGCTCTTCTGTACTGCGATAGTAAAATCTTCGCAGCACTAATTTTGGAGCAATTTGAGACCTGGATAAAGGTAAATAACATCTTACCCAGATATCAATGTGGATTCAAAAAAAGACTATCAACGACACTGAATGGGCTGATTTTGTCGGTCATAAAAGATGGTTCTAGGAACTCTGTGAAGGGCATTCCTGATCGGTTCTATGTTTGTTCTAATAGACTTCTCCAAGGCGTTCAATCTTGTCAATCTACAGCTGCTCTGGGCCAAATTGAGAAAATGGGGCCTCTCCGGCACATTTGTTAGCTATTCTAGAATACATACATGAGGCTACTTTAGTGAACGTTAGACTGCATGCAGGGGTGTGGGGGGTCCATCTCAGAACATCCAAAGGGTTGCATCAGGGATGTATGCTCGCCCCATGCTTATACAATCTGTCTCTGGGAGATTTGACAGATACGTAGGAGAAGGCTGCACTGATTAGTCCAAAAATTAAGGGGGCCAAGGTATCAGCTGGCTATCATATGCAGATGGTGTGGCACTCCTGGAGGGACAGCGCTTAGTATTTACGCTAAATAAAATGCCCCGATTAAGAAATCAGAAAAAATGCCATATCATTACATTCTGTATTACGAAGAAGGAGACCAGCAGAGTGAAACGGTCCATTGACAACATTAGGATCGACATTAGGAAGGAAGCTGTGCACCTGGAGTTTATTATGTGCAGGTTCTCAAGTAAACTATATACTATCCATAATCTCGAGAAGAAAATCAACCAACTGTCTTTCCAGATGAGACAAATCATGGCAAAATTGTGTAAATTCTCTATCAAACCTCTGCTACATTTTTATGTGGGAAAAGTAATTCCAAAGATCATATATGGTATCAAATTGGATGGTGCGGCGTATGACATCCAGACATACAGTGGGACAGATTAGAGGGCAGACTATGGAAGAAGGTACTACGTCTGCCCCCTTTTCTCTCCCCATAGCACCATTGCGATTTGAACTGGGATTACTGTCTCTCCGTTATTGGTTTAACTGGCGGGTAATGTCCATTGTTGTAAAAACGTTGTCCCCTCTACCAAATACTTTGTTTGAAAATGTGCAAGATTGTTTGAAATGCAAAGTCCCTCCCTTTTTCAATACAATGCTAGGACTGTCCGATGGTGTGCTGAATCAAATGGGTAAAGATCATTTTGAATTAGTAAGTAATGCTCTGAGCATAAAAAGGGCACTAAAGGAGTGGGACTGGATTGCGACAATTGATAAAACAAGAGGATACAAATTGCATTCAACTTTTCAGTTAATTGTCAAGCCACTTGGTGATTTACCGAAATATCTATGCCAATATCCTTGCCCAGTGACAAGACAGTAGTTCTCGAGATTCCACCTGAATCTTTTGCCCAAAGGGGAAATACGTTATGCTCGATCTGAGATAAAAGAGGGCACGAATAACATTTGTCCACATTGTAACCATGTAGGAAATCCAGAAACTCTCCCACATTTATTGGTGGAGTGCCCTAATCTGGCTGTTATTCGAATAAGACATTTAGGTGTTTTTTTCTGCAACCAAAATGAATTTGTACTCCGTGAAGATTTGTGGAACCGTATGTCTGCTGGATCTGAGCTATTTTTAACCTATGCTGTGGTGCAAATGCTCCAGGATCTAAATTGATCTAGTTAGTTTATATATCTTGATGATCTGTATGGTTGTTGGGTTTGAACCACTTTTTAATATAGGTTTCTGTTCAAATGTTTAATGATTAGTAACTTTCAATTTTTACTTTTGTGATAAAGTTTTATGAGATGTATCTTTTTTTTTAAACTTTTTTTTAGTATTTGTATTTAATCTATTTAGATTTTTACAAAGACATTTTGATCCTGTTGGGAAGTATATTAGTGTTTTGACTGTGCGTTCCTCTGCATGCACCATGAAAGAAAAGTTCTGCAAGTGAATAGACTTCAGAAGGAGACCCAATATCTTCATCTTCTAACTAGAAAGGCTAGTCCTGTTGAGGTTGAGTGGCCTTCTCCAAGGCGATGTTTAGAAGTTTGGTCGCTGCTATTAGCCATCTAGTTTGGGCTCCTGTAATGAGGCGGTTCCACCAAGTGTTTTTTCGATGTCGACGTA
Organism: Ambystoma mexicanum; assembly: GCF_040938575.1. Lineage (NCBI taxonomy): Eukaryota > Metazoa > Chordata > Amphibia > Caudata > Ambystomatidae > Ambystoma > Ambystoma mexicanum. Next base: position 1,454,783,380 of record NC_090935.1, read on the forward strand.
AGAGTTTATGAACAGGGGGCCGAGGAAAGCTTTTCTTTCATGGTCTATTGTCGGACAAATCATCAAGCAGTGCCTAATAGATTCTGTAGATTGAGGGTCTTTGCAGAGTCTGCATGCTTTTTGATCGGACGCTGTTCGAATTGCTAAGATTTCTTGAGTATGTATCAAGTTTAGACAGACTTTCAATAAGGTTTTCATTAAATGTTTACTTGGGTATTTTGTGCAGTACCTCATGGGCTCTTTACGTTTGTGGTAGACCGGTGGCAGATGGACTAGTAGTTTGTTCGAAACTGCTTTCTCATTTGTTTTTATCCAGTCTAGCCATTCCAATTTCGATTTTATTCTTAGTGGATTTTGAATTAGTTCTTCTTCAGAACAGGATATCTCTTGCAGTATGAGCCTTTGTGTAAGGACCCAGTCGTTTAGGAATTTGTTGCTTCCTTTTGCGATTTCCACGGCAATCATGTGGTATATTTCTAGGCTCTCAGGATTCTGGATTTTTCTGAAGAGTTGGATGGTACTCTGGGCCACCAATGCCTCTAGGGAAAGTAGACCCAGTTCTCGTCTTATTGCTGCAACGGCAGTAGATTTAGGTAGGCCTAATACTGCTCTCCACATATAGCCTTCCAATTTAGGCCACAAAGTGGATGGAATTGCAGGTGTTGCATCCATGCCGTAAGTTAGTGATGGAATTACTTTTGACTTGTAGAACTGAATAGCCGGAAGTAGGCTATATTTACCGTATTTTCTGTCCACTGCATATAGTTGAGAAGTTAGGTTTTTGGTCTTTGTCCATAAGGTTTGCTGCATGCTCAATCCTTTCTTAGAGCTGTCGATTTCAACTCCCAGGTACTTGAATGTCGAAACGATTTCGATTTCCGACTGATCTAGATACCACTGTAGGGTCTCTTTCTTTTTGTTCCCCTGCTTCTGGAGAATCAGTATTTTTGTTTTTGATTTGTTGATCTCCAGATTGTTCACCTTGGTGTATTGGGCCAGATTGTCGAGTTGGCGTTGGAGGCCCACCTGTGTATGATCCAAGATGATCAGGTCGTCGGCATATAGAAGTCTGATGACCCTTGTGTTTCCGACTTTTGGTGGAAATTATCTAATCGAGTCTTGGGAGTCTTTGAAATCACCAAGGAAAGATATTAAGAGTGCTGGAGCCAATGGGCACCCATGTTTGACTCCGCGGTGTGATGGTATATGATTGGAGAGTAACCCTTGGTGGTTCAATCGGACAGAGACACTGGTGTTGGAGTGAAGGGCAATAATGGGGTTGAGGATTTCTTCGGGACAGTTCCGCTACTTCAGTTTGTTCCACAGTTTAGGTCTATCGACTCTATCGAAGGCCTGGGATAGGTCCACGAAGGCGAGGAAAATTTGTGGAGCACCTAGCAGGACTTTTTCTTTAAGGATGCTCAAAATTATTATGTTGGCACCTGTGCTTGCGTTCTTCTGGAATCTCGTTTGAAGCGGGTCCGCGGCCGGTGAAGATCGAACCCAATTCTGGAAGTGGGTCAAGAGGATTGATGCAAAGATCTTGCCGATGACATCCAGCAATGCTATGGGCCGGTAGTTGGAGGGATCTTCTCTAATGCCTTTTTTGAAGATTGAGACAATGACTGCTTGAGTTCAAGAACTTGGGAGTATCTTCCTTTCTTTGCAGTCTTTAAATATCATATTCAGGACCGCTGACCAGGCCTCTGGATGTTGCTTTAGATCAGAGTTTGCTAGACCGTCCGGTCCAGGTGCTCTTGGCAGTTTCAATTTTTTATTTCTTCTTTGTCCGACAGATCCAGCCAGGTCACGTCTGTAAGTTGTTTTGGTCTCTCCGTGATGGGAGAAGGGGACTCAAAGAGTTGCGAGAAATGGGTGATCCAGCTGGCTTCGGAAACTGAATTTATCAATTGAGAATTGGGATGGTGGTTTATGTTATTAACAAGTGTCCAGAATTCTCAAGTTTTTTTGTTTGTTAGGACCTTCAGCATATTTTCTGCGTCTGATTGGTAGAGGGCAGCTCTGGTGTTTCTTAACCACTGCTAGAGTCTCAGCTCAGTGCGATAGGATCCCCATAGCGTTGTTGTGTTCAGGGTCACTGCTTCTCTTTTCAGTTTCCTTAGGTGGCCTCGTCTGATCACCAGGTACCGGATGGATGTGTGATTGTGATTTAACGAAGAATTGTGAGGGTGTTTCCGAGGTTTTTTATAGGCGAGTAGCAGTGGAATGTAACTGTCCCTGAAGGTCGAATTGTTTACTTCGGTGTCAGAAGTTAAGGTTTTCTAATTGTCTGACAGTTTTAATGTCTTTGGTGGTCATACGCAAGCGGGTTAGCTGAGGGTTTGTCTCGATCGCAGTATTGTAAAATTGCTGATCTCGAACTCTGGTGTTACAGGTAAGGTTTAGTAAATTGTGATCACTAGCTTTGGTTCTAATTACTGCGAACGAGGCTATGCTCGTGTAGATTTTTCAGACACAAAGATGTAATTGCGCGCCCATGTAGGTATCATGTCTTGGCTGCTACATGTGTTTGCTGCGTTTCAGAGATTTTTAGACTTCATTAGCGTTACCCACGATTTTCCTCTATCCTCCATCGAAGTACGAGCAGACGAGTTCGTCATAGGTGGATTAGAGTTCATGCAATTTGCGTTAAGGTCTCCACAAATTAGGATATTCGAGGTCTGGTGTTTAATCATAATCTCGTCGATGATGTTGGCAGCTGCATCGCAGAAGTTTGCAGAAGATGTTTTTTGAGGATTCCAGTAGACATTAATTATGGCAAAGGCTTCCTGGGGAAATAAAGTTTCTGCTGGAAGTTCATCGTTCCATGTCATGAGGACTGCCAGAAAGCCATAAGTTGCTGCTATTATCTTAGTGATGGTTATATTTGATCCTGTCCGAATAGCTATCAGTAAGCTGGAAGATGGTCTGCCTAGGGGGCCTTTGACGGCAGGTGAGATCTCTAAGGTGTATCCATCCAGAGCTGGTTTGTCCATCAACCAAGTTTCTTGTAGACAGAGAATATCGTGTGCTCCCAAGTTGTAACTGTCGGTCTTGGTTAGGTGCATATGGCCTCTAGTGCTCCATGAAGCTATGGACAAAGTTGGATTACAGAGTCTTCATGGGTAGGTTGGGGTGACCGCGATGAGTGGTTGGCACCCCATGTTTGCTGCTATCTTTTGTGGCCTGGTGTCAGGGCGTCCCGTATCCATGACCAGCTGCCCTTTTTTGACATAGCCTCTGGGCAGATAGCGGTCGAATCTGCTATTTGTTTTTTCCTTTCACCGCGATCTGGCGATGTAGATCTACGTTCGTACTGGCGGGTTCTTGGAGTGTTAGAGGTCGTGTGGGGTCTTCCTGTAATAACTTTGTTAAAATAATGCTTCTAAAAAGCAGATAATCCTTTGGCAAATGTGAATGACACCTACCTTCTCTTCAGTCAGCCTTCTCGGGATAGAAGGTAGAGGGAATCACCTGGAAACTCCTCTCAACCCCGGCCAAGAGGGTAGGGTGAAGTGGAGCCCCCAGGGGAAACCCCGAAGGGAAAAAACCCCGCGATGAGCTGCTGGAGAGCGTGGATTCCTGCAACGGCTGTTGAAGGTTCACGCCTGTAGAAAGGTATTCTTTTAAGTCTTGTCTGGTAGAATTCTGGATGAAAAGAATAGAGATAGATAAGTATGGTTCCTGAGCTCCAATATCGAAAGAGAAAAGTAAGAGAAAGGCTTACCCTAACAGACCTGATCTTAATTAGATTTCGGTATTAAACTCCGAAGGAAAATGCAGACCTGGAGCCTATAGTCAAGCACGACAGTTAGACAAAGTTTCAAATTCAGCTCGGAAATGAACTCGTAAGAAAGGGAAAGAATCTTACCCACAGATACAAGCCCCAAGGTGATATGGGTGAAAACTGAATAATGAGGCTATGACAAGCAGATACTGGAAGCAAAATGTAAGGTCTGAGGTCGCGTCCTGTGGGACGTAAATACAAAGAAACAGATTAAAAGAGAGAAATCTCTGCGGGAAAATCGGGCCAAAAGAAATGGCGAATAACTACCGGTGGACGTGGCTGTGACAACAGGAAGGTATCGTCTACCGGATGAGAATAGCAACGGAGATTTCTGGAGCCAGAACAAGAAAAGGTAAGTGAAAATAAGACTAATATTCAGGCTAACATGATAGCTGATTCTAGAAGGTGGAAAAAAGACGAACTCACGATGCGCAGCGCGACTCTAAGGAGAGAAGCAACGCGTAGGACTGAAGCTCCAGCTGCCGGATATCCCATCCCGGAAGTCGGGGGCGGGGCTACCCGTAAAGTCCGGTGAACGCAAACAACTGGTGCGTTGCTCGCAGTCTCGGGTACCTCCATGTTGGGAGTTCCGATCCTGAGCCGGAAATCGGGAAATGCAACCCGGCGAAGAAAGGTAGCAGAGTTCAAGTGGACAGTTGTAACAGTATGCCCCCTCTTAAAGTTACTACCCCCCGGTTTGTCCGGATGCTTCTTGTGAAATGCTCTGATTAATCGTGGAGCATGAATGCAGGATTCAATTTCCCAAGTACGATCAGCAGGGGTGTAGCCCTTCCAATCCACTAGGTACTGTAATTTCCCTCGGTGAATACGTGAATCACACAACTCTAAGACTTCGTACTCTGCATTAGTATCAAGCATAACTGGAGGGGGACGAGAAGAAACCACCGGATGGAAAGTGCTTCTAATGTCAGGTTTTAGCTGAGAGACATGGAAGACTGGGTGTATCCGTGACCAAGTCTTGGGTAGTTTCAGTTTAAAGGCTGCAGCTCCTATTGCCGAAATTACCCGAAAAGGGCCCATAAATTTCGGTGAAAATTTTGAAGGTCTAAGATGTCTAGGCAAAAATCGGGAAGATAACCACACCAGGTCCCCAGGTTGTATTACCGGAGCTTTAGATCGAAGACGATCCGCCATCGTTTTTGTTCTTTCTTGAGCAGTCCTGAGTGCCTGAGAGGCTGCGTGTTGACCCTGGTGTATCTTTTCCAGAAGAACCTTCACATCCGGGCATTTGTCATCCGAAAACCTTTTATCAGGAAATGAGGCAGGGTGAAATCCATAGGAACAAAAAAAAGGAGAGGTCTTAATCGCTGAATGATGAGCATTATTATAAGCATATTCAGCCATTGGTAACAAACCCAACCAGTTGTCTTGTGCTGCTGAAATATAGCTCCGCAGGTATCCTTCTAATGTCTGATTCAGTCTCTCGGTCTGGCCGTTGGTTTGAGGATGAAAACCGGAACTCAACGCCCGAGTGATACCCAAAATTTGGCAGACCTTCTTCCAGTATCTGGACGTGTATTGAGAACCTCTATCCGAAATTATAGTCTCTGGAAGACCATGGAGGCAAAAGATACGGGAAATGAAGGTTCGAGCCATTTGAGCTGCTGAGGGAAGACCGGTGAAAGGGAGAAAATGAGCCATTTTTGTGAATGAATCGACAACCACCATAATGGTTGAACATCCTTCGGAGATAGGTAATTCCACAATGAAATCTGTTGAAATGATTTGCCAAGGCCGTGTAGGTAGGGGCATCTTTACCAGAGTTCCAAAAGGTGAATGCCTAGGGCTCTTATTCTGCAAACAAACCGGACAGGACCTGATGTATGTAAAAATGTCCTTACGCATTAATGGCCACCAAAAATATCGGGAGATTAATTCGCGGGTATTCATATTACCTCTATGTCCTGCGGATTTTGAGTCGTGGCACATATTTAGAACCTCCTTTTGTAAGGTTTTAGTGGGTACATAAACCTGTTTCCCATGAAAATAGCAACCGTCCTTTTTTGACAGGAGCTCCAAGTCCTTCTTGGTCAGCCTTCTTAGGACAGATGGTACAGAACTTAATTCCAAGCGTTTGAGAAAATCTGTAGATTTATATTTCTTTTCAACGCTAAGAATACCCCTGGGAAAAATGGGTTCTGGTTTGACTGGACATTGAAAAGAGGTCTCCTTTCGTGACAAGGCATCTGCTTGCAAATTGTTTCTTCCGGGAATGAAAGAGAATAATATCCTGAAAGGAGAGAAGAAATGAGCCCATCTAGCCTGACGACTGTTGCAGGTTTGGGCGTATTGAAGAATCCTTAAATTTTGATGGTCGGTACGAACCTCTACAGGAAACTGAGCTCCTAGCAACAAGTGTCTCCACTCCTCGAAAGCTTTCTTGATTGCCAATAACTCCTTCTCCAGAACGGTATAATTCAATTCTGCTGGAGCGAGGGTTTTGGACAAATACGCAATAGGCCGTTCTACCCCTTGATCATCCTTTTGAAGAAGAACAGCCCCTAAGGCAAACTGAGAAGCATCTGTTTCAAGAATAAAACAACGTGTTTGATCAGGCGTCATCAGTATGGGTGCAGATGTAAACCTCTTCTTTAAGGTATCGAAGGCCTTTTGAGTTGCCTCATTCCAGACATATGGAACTCCTTTCTTCAAAAGATTGGTTAAAGGCTGAGTAAGGGCCGAGAAATTTGGGATAAACCGACGATAAAAATTTGAAAATCCCACAAAACGTTGAATCTCCTTAATTGATCGAGGATTAGCCCAATTCTGGACTGCCTTTACTTTGTCTGGATCCATTGCAATGCCTTGTGCTGAAAGGATATAACCCAGATAGGTCACCTGGGGCTGGTGGAAAAAACATTTCTCCAAATTGCAAAACAAATGATTATTCTGGAGTCTGTATAGCACTTCTCGGACATGAGTTTGATGTTCAGAGGCTTCCTTAGAGAAGATCAGAATATCATCTAGATAGACGATGACCGTGTGTAATAATAGATCCGAAAATAGATGATCCATAAATCTCTGGAATACTGCCGGAGCGTTGGACAATCCAAAGGGCATAACCTGGTATTGAAAATGGCCAAAAGGTGTCCGGAAAGCCGTTTTCCATTCGTCTCCCTTTCTAATCCGGATCAGATGATAAGCGCCCTTTAAATCTAACTTGGTATAAATGCGGGATCCTTTTACAGCCTCTAAGATATCAGGAATTAAGGGCATCGGATATCTGTCTGGAATAGTGATTTTGTTCAATCCCCTGAAATCTATACAGGGTCTGAGTTCTGAAGTGTTCTTCTTGGGCACAAAGAAAAGCGATGCGGCCGCTGGAGATGTAGATTCGGTAATAAGTCCGTTCCGTAAATTCAGGTCAAGGTACTCCCTAAGAGCAAGCTTCTCTGAAGAGGAAAGTATGTACATCCTTCCGAAGGGTAAAGGCTGGTCTGGGATAAGATCAATCACACAATCGTCTCTGCGATGAGGAGGAAGTAGGGAGAAATCGGAGGAGGAAAAGACCTCAGAAAACTCTTGATACTCGATGGGAAGACCGATTACAGACCCGATAATAGTAACCTGTCTGTTCTCCTGTGATTGAGGATGACACATCGTGCTAGTTCTTCCCAAACAGTTAAGGAGACAAAACTCAGAACCCAAAAAGAGTGAACCTGCTGCCCAATTAATATAGGGATTGTGTCTTCGCAACCAAGGCAGTCCTAAGATAACAGGGTAATGGGCAGTTCGTATCACATCCATGGTAATGACTTCCTTGTGTGTAGCGATAGACATAGCCAACGGACCGGTTTGGTTGACAATTGGCCCAGAAGTTAGCGGACTACCATCTACACTCTCCACCGGGATAGCTTCGCTTTTAGAAACTAATGGTAACTGATGTTGTCTAGCCCAAATTTCATCAACAAAGTTCCCGGCTGCGCCGCTGTCTATAAGTGCCGGAATCTCGGTCAAATTCTGGGAACCAAAAGAAAAAGTAATATGTAAAACTAACATTAGAGAGTGGGAATACTGACTCCCTTGTGAAGCTGGTATGTTTAAAGAGGAACCTAAATATACATTAGAATCCCGGATCGTGGTTCCTCCTACGACCGGGAGTTGGCGTTTCCCGACCGCCTCGGTGGAGTGATAGGACACTCCTGGACCGTGTGGGTATTTGAGCCACAATACATACATAATCCCTGAGTTCTTCTACGGGATCTCTCTTCAGGAGATAAAGGCCCTCGGGTAGCTGATCCCAACTGCATTGGTTCTTCATTAGAGCTTCCTCTTGATGTAAGAGGAGCAGAGGAAAATGGACGAGTTGCGGGCTTTCCTTTGCGCCGTTCACTGTTCCGTTCCTTTATCCTATAGTCAATCTGCATGACTAAGGCGATAAATTCAGTCAATGACGTGGGGCGAGCCACCCTAGACACTTCATCCTTTAGATCTTCCGATAAACCTCTCCTAAAAAGAGTAACCTGGGCATCATCTGACCACGTAGATTCACTGGCAATCTGTTTGAATCTAGTAATGTAGGTCAAGATGTCCTGATTCCCTTGTCTGAGATCAAGTAGTTGTTCTTGAGCTGCTATTCGAATCTCCTGTCTACCAAACATAGATCTGATGCTGTTACAGAAAGCAGTATATGAGTCTAATATGACGTTATTAGTAGTGACCAAAGGCGTGGCCCAGGCTAAAGCAGGTCCTGTCATCTGCGAAATCATATACCCTACTCTATCCCGATCAGTATGAAAGAAAGCTGCTTTAAAAACGAATTGAACTGCGCTGGCATCAAGAAATTCTTTTATTTTATGGGGATTGCCATCAAATTGACCCCCTGGAAGGGGACCCGGGGGAACTTCAGAGCAATGAGGAACCCTGCAGGCTGTTGCCTGTTGGGAAGCCAATTGCGCAGTCTGTTGCTGAGATTGCTGTTGAGCCTGCCGAAGGTTAGCATTCTCTTGTTTCAGATTTTGTACCTCTGAGGTCAGAGATTGCACAGCCGCTATAAGTTGCTGGATCTGTTGATCCATAACGGAGGTAGTCTTTCACAAATGCCAGGAATAAGGATAATTATCAAGGTCAGCGAGGCGTTGCTTACTGTAATAACTTTGTTAAAATAATGCTTCTAAAAAGCAGATAATCCTTTGGCAAATGTGAATGACACCTACCTTCTCTTCAGTCAGCCTTCTCGGGATAGAAGGTAGAGGGAATCACCTGGAAACTCCTCTCAACCCCGGCCAAGAGGGTAGGGTGAAGTGGAGCCCCCAGGGGAAACCCCGAAGGGAAAAAACCCCGCGATGAGCTGCTGGAGAGCGTGGATTCCTGCAACGGCTGTTGAAGGTTCACGCCTGTAGAAAGGTATTCTTTTAAGTCTTGTCTGGTAGAATTCTGGATGAAAAGAATAGAGATAGATAAGTATGGTTCCTGAGCTCCAATATCGAAAGAGAAAAGTAAGAGAAAGGCTTACCCTAACAGACCTGATCTTAATTAGATTTCGGTATTAAACTCCGAAGGAAAATGCAGACCTGGAGCCTATAGTCAAGCACGACAGTTAGACAAAGTTTCAAATTCAGCTCGGAAATGAACTCGTAAGAAAGGGAAAGAATCTTACCCACAGATACAAGCCCCAAGGTGATATGGGTGAAAACTGAATAATGAGGCTATGACAAGCAGATACTGGAAGCAAAATGTAAGGTCTGAGGTCGCGTCCTGTGGGACGTAAATACAAAGAAACAGATTAAAAGAGAGAAATCTCTGCGGGAAAATCGGGCCAAAAGAAATGGCGAATAACTACCGGTGGACGTGGCTGTGACAACAGGAAGGTATCGTCTACCGGATGAGAATAGCAACGGAGATTTCTGGAGCCAGAACAAGAAAAGGTAAGTGAAAATAAGACTAATATTCAGGCTAACATGATAGCTGATTCTAGAAGGTGGAAAAAAGACGAACTCACGATGCGCAGCGCGACTCTAAGGAGAGAAGCAACGCGTAGGACTGAAGCTCCAGCTGCCGGATATCCCATCCCGGAAGTCGGGGGCGGGGCTACCCGTAAAGTCCGGTGAACGCAAACAACTGGTGCGTTGCTCGCAGTCTCGGGTACCTCCATGTTGGGAGTTCCGATCCTGAGCCGGAAATCGGGAAATGCAACCCGGCGAAGAAAGGTAGCAGAGTTCAAGTGGACAGTTGTAACACTTCCATACTCTTTGTAGTTTCTAAACTCTCTTCTTGTTTCAGTTCTGCCATTATAAGATGGATCGTGTTTCGGTTGGTCAGAACTGTTCGCTCGTTTCCAGGTTGATCTGGTGAGGTTAGAGTCGGATTTTCCCAATGGAGATGGAGTTCTTCTCCTTCTTGCCGATCTATATAAATTCTCTGTTTGCGATTTGTATCTGTAATTTCTGACGGGTGATTTCTTGTAGTTTTCAGCCTGTTTCTTGGTGGTATTTGCCACAATGTGCACATGCACATGTGCCACAAGCCCACATGTGCTAGTTTCGCGTAGACATCTTGGGGGATCTCACGAAGTGCCAAATTTTTGATGTGAAGGTAGGCCTTTGCTTGCTTGTTCCTATGGTAGGGCTCTATCAGAGTGAAGTCATCTGACTTTAAGACTTCAAGCGTGTCGACTTGTTTGAGTATCTTACGGACCGTTCTTCTATTTAAAATCATGTAGTGGTCGTCAGTCGGTTTTTGTTCAATTTTGAACAGTCGAACAGTATTTGTTGGTTGGCCTTTTGCTCTGGGAGCATCAGTTTGCCGGTGTGCTGATAAAGTTTTTTGTTCTTTGATGTGAGAGTATCCGGACAAGGGGTTTGATTGAGTGGTCTTTAGTTTTTGGTAGAGTTGTTCAATACTCGTGTCTTTCGACATTGGTGTTCTGTTGTTAGACTCTGAATGAAGGTTTGAAGATAGAGGTTTGTTGTTGATTTTTTTGGGACTAGTAGGTAGGTTTGGTAATTGCGATTTGGAGCTATCTGTAGTTTCCAATTGCGGGTCCAAAATTTCTATTGAGTCCCAATGTTGCGTTAAGTCTATCAAGGAGCTTCGGGTCATGAATTCTTCTGCAGTCCTAGGAGAAGGGATGGAATGAGTCTTGGCGTTGGTAATGTTTTCAGAGTCACGTACATCGCCCGCGGTCTCTGCCAGGGTTTTTTTTAGTTTTCTTGCTTGAAGTGAGCAGTGGGTCGAGTGTAATCGCTTCTCCCGTATTGGTGGCATCTTGTTGAGATCAGGTAGTTAGTCTCAAGAGAGGTTGTTTTTTCATTGTTGGAGTAGATTTTTGAGAGGAGTCGCTTGGTGGCGCTGGTTTAGGCGCTGCAATCGGTTGAGGAGGGTTTTTATCTTTTGATCTTGCAAACAGGGGAGCCGAATTCATGGGTTGGGATTGGGACAGTGTCTGAGTTTCCTTATCAGCTAAAGTTGTTTTTTTGTGACTCGTGGTTTCAAGGAACTTTAGTTTCTCTTCCAGTAGAGACAGCTTCAGATCCCAAGAGTCTCTATGCTTCTTGTTTCTTTGGTCCTGAGCGGAGATAAATCCTTCCACGAAGATCAACTTAGCATGCATCATTGCTGTCACTGTGATGCTGTCTTTTAGCGAGTCGTTGATGTTTTCATATAATTTCCCAAACGGGGCTAGGGCTATTGTTATAGCCGACATTATGGTTGCAAGGTCAATTTTTTTTGTCGGTGAGTCCTTGGAATTTGAGGTGGCTATTTCACTTAATCTCCAATTTCTTGGAGGAGATCGTCCTCTGGGTGTGGATGGCAGCATTGGCTCTGTTGTTGCTAGGCTGTCCTCTGGTTGAGTAGGTTGATCCAAGTTTTTGGCTCCAAGGGGAGATGGTCAAGTACTAGTTGATTCATCAGTTGGCTCCCGAGAGGAAGTTGCTGTCTGGGAGCTGGGAAAGGTAATGGTTTAGTTCCAGTAGGTGGATTTTCTTTTAGAGAGATCACATTGTCGGATACTGATGGTGTCTGAATTTCCCCTTATTCGTGGGGGGGGCATAGACTTCTCGGGGTTGTTCACCTGTGATGACTTTCCTGAACAGTTAGGAATTGCTTTAGCTGACCCAGCTTGCACTGATTTGGCTGGGGGATGAATGGGTATGGCCGCAATTGGGATGGTTGCAGTGGCCTCGTTTTGTTTCTCCATTGTCGGCAGAGCTCCTTGGGTAGCATTGTTTTTTTCCGGTTCGAGTATCTCAAGACGTGGCAACGTGGATGGTTTTGTTGCGTTAGCCATCGTTTTTCTTGTTTTGGTCGCTGGACGAAGATCTTGGATTGCCTCCAAGATTTCTGCATCCGAGAGTTCATGGGCTTCGTCCAACTTTCTTTTGCACTGTTTTTTGAAGAAATCTTTGAGGGCTGAGGATAAGAGCGGACGGGGCAGGGTTTTCTTCCCTGTATCTTTTTTTCTATATTTCCTTTTTGAGTTCAATGTTTTTTTTTGGGTTGGATATCTTGTTTGTTGACTTTTTCCAAGGTTTGGTGTTCTATAGCTTCTGAGTCGATTACCTCGAGGTCTGTGTCTCTTTGCCGTGACTTGGTTGAATTGGCGTTGCTTGTTGTGGAAGAAGGGGGCTCTTTAAGGGTTGAGCGACCAGCAGTGCTAGTTTCCGCATTGCTTAATGGTCTCCGGTCAGGCGTTGGTAGATCCTCCTTAAGAGACTGCTGGTTATTTTTTAGTGAAGCAGTTCGGGAGTTAGATCAATGTCGCTTTGCTGCTGTGGTTCCATTATTGGTTAAATTATGGCGTGGATTTGAGCCAGAATCAGTGTGGGCACTGGAGTCAGGACAGTTGGGTGTGCAGAGCCCCCTTGCGGCCTCCCCTGCAAGCCTTCGGTCCGATTTGCAGACGGCCGCTGTTGGTCTGTGGAAACGTGCACGCCCGCGCTGTAAGCGGAGGATTCGTCATCCCCCGGTGGATTCTGTCTGGGCTGCTCTGCCTCTCGTTGCTGTCTCCTGTCCCGTTCCGTGCCTCCTGCGACCGGATGACCTGGGGTTACCCGGGGGGGGGGGGGGACCATCCTCCTCTACCCGCGCTGCAAGCACAGGGGCAGACGCTGGCCGTCCTCCGACAGTTGAAGCCTCCGCACCCCTCGCCACCCTAAGGGCTTGGCGGGAAGGCTGAGCAGACTAGGCCCTGGATGAAGAGGAGGAGAGGAACCCCGACGTGGTGGCTGATCACGGCGAAGGCGGAGGCGGTACTGAAGGATTCAGGAGGTCCCCCGAATCGATGACCAGCAATACAGGTGAGACGGGAAGTGCAGGGGGCACAGTCTGGCCATTTGTTAAAGTTAATGTTGCGGCAGAGGAGGTGGTTGAAAGAGTAGAAGGTATTAATGCACGAGCACTGGAGGCGGGGGGGCAGGCTGGATTGTAGCGTTGATGGGGTCTCCGTGAATGGATTAGAAGGAGAAAGAAAGGGCGACCGCCGATTGCCATCAAACGGGTTTTCAAAGTCAAACAGTGTTGTGGGTGTTTTTTTTTTTTTAACCTTTTGTTTATTGGCAGAAAGGTAAAACAGGAATAGCACATTTGCACAGAGATACACAGAAATCACAACAACAGCACAGTTGGGCATTATATCATACATTTTGAGACGGCTCCAGAGTGGGGGAGTATTGACAACTCAAGAGGAGGCAAGATGTTTAGTATTTATGGTAGTGTGTCAGGCTGATCCGGCGGGGGAACGCGGCCCCACTCAACCTCATCTTTATTGTTCAGATAGGTGCAGAATTCCGTCCACACATTCTTTGGACAAGATGGCATGGGCAAGGATCCGATATACTCCTCCTCACAGGTCTGTACCCAGGTGAGGGCCTTCAACCACATTCTAAAGGTGGGGGGAGAGCGGCGTTTCCAACCTTACAAGATACATCTTTTAGCAACAATAGCACACACATTTAAGAATTTAGACTTTTTGTTAGCATTTTCTCCAGACCATATTCCAAACAGGGCCAGCGTGTTGAGGTCTACTGGGGACCCAATTATCTCTGAGCGCTCTCGTTACTTCCAGCCAGAACGCCCTCAGCGCAGTACAGGACCAAAACATGTGCATATGATCTGGCTCTTCAGAGTTGCATTTCAGGCACTTGTGGGTAGGGGAGCGTGTGAAGTTCGCTACTCTGAGCGGTGTGTAATGAAGTCTGAGTAATTTATATTGTATGCAGCGGAATCTAGCACTTTGGGAAACTCTGCGCTTGTGCGCACACATGTTGTACCACATGCCATCAGTGATTTCCATTCCCAGCTCTCTGGCCCAGGCTTCCCGTGGTTTGAGGGACGTGTTCTCTCACTTTGTTAGCTGTGTTATGGGTGTTTAAATGCTTTGGTGGAGGCCGAAGTTGCAGAGGAAGTCCTTACCTCCTTAATTTGTTTGGGTTGCGATTCTGCGTTTTCAGTGCAGGGGGTCCGAGAGCTTATAGTTGCTCCTTAATAGTCACACCTCTGTTGATGGCTCAGTTGGTGATTCGGGGAGACCAGGCACGGTATTTTCGATGGGCTCCATCTCCGGGGGTCCAGGACCGGCCGCGGACTGCCGAAGACTGTCTAAACCTCGGCTCAAGCTCCGCTCACAGTCCTGCGGTGTTGGCTGAGTAGAAGTGGGTCCTCCCACAATAGGCACAATAGAGAGACTGCCGAAGACCATCTTTTTTTATTATATTATGTGTGTACTATTGTAATTTTGTGTATTGTACTCCTTTTTGTATGTGTGTAAAAGACCACATTTTTGATCAAATTCACAACAAAATAAATTTTAAAAAAAAACTAGAATCATTACGGGACTTATCCTACTCGTCCCAGTGATATACCAAGAGACCAAGGGAATAAAAATAACTACAGGGCATGCCGTATGCACCCCAGTGAGATAAGAAATAAACCGGAGGATGAAAAAGTCTTGCATATGATATCTAGCACGCCCAAATGAGGTGGTAAAGAACCAGAGGAAGATGGAGAGCTGGAATCACCCAAAAACAAGTTCTGTTGCCACAGTGGTAATAGAGAAAGAGAGACTTTCAGAGATACTTTAGTAAACCCCCTTTAAGGAAACAAAGGCCAGAAGGGCTGAAAAAGAAGTTCTTACTAAGTCACGGAAGTGGGGAACATAAGAGTTGGAACAATCTCCCAAGGGAAGAAACAAGTTACTTACCTGTAACTGTTGTTCTCCGGCATGGGTCTGGCATGGATTCACATACTCATGAATATTCCCTGGTGTAAAGCTGTGAATCCTTGGTAAAGAAGAAATCAGTATCAGTTTCGTTTCTGATCTGTCTTTCTTAGTAGTAACTAATCACTGGTCTCTGGGTCATACTGCCCCCAGCCAATGACTGCCCTCTCCCTAAGCCCCACCTCTGGCAGCCATCCTCAGATTTAATAGCACGTAAGGTGGCAGTATGACCAAGTGAAGAGCCGCAGAGGGGTAGGAGGGAGGGTTCACATGTGAATCCATGCCAGACCCATGCCGGAGAACAACAGTTACAGGTAAGTAACTTGTTCCTTCTCCAGCGTGGGTTCTGGCATGGATTCACATGCTCATGAATATAAGAATACATAGCAGTACACACATGCACAACCACGGGAGGTGGCAAAGGCTCAACATTAAGCATTTCTTACCTCCTCACCAGGCTCACCTTAAGCGAACAGGTTGCGCAGCACTGCTTGGCCGACTCTGGACTCCTCCCTGGAATCCCAGTCGATGCAGTAGAATCTCGTGAAGGTGTGCATCGACCTCCACATAGCAGCCCTGCAGATGTCCAGCAGGGGCACACCAGACAAGAACTCCGTGGTAGCAGCGATCGCTCTGGTCGAATGGGCTCTCGGACGGCCGGGCAACGGTCGGTTTGCCAACCGATGACAGTGCATGATGCAGCTGGAGAGCCATCTGGAAATGGAAGCCTTCAAGAGAGGCTTTCCTTGGTTCACAGGTCC
Organism: Ambystoma mexicanum; assembly: GCF_040938575.1. Taxonomy (NCBI): domain Eukaryota; kingdom Metazoa; phylum Chordata; class Amphibia; order Caudata; family Ambystomatidae; genus Ambystoma; species Ambystoma mexicanum. The sequence goes on from NC_090935.1 coordinate 1,454,799,107, forward strand.
AAAGTTCACAAACAGCTGTGATGTCTTCTGAAAACTCTTAGTTCGGTCCACGTAGAACTTCAGCGCTCTAACTACATCCAGCGAGTGCAAAGTCCTCTCGGCCGGCGACGAAGGCGATGGGAAGAAAACAGGTAACACCAAGGGCTCGTTGAGATGGAAGTCTGACGGCACCTTGGGCATGAAGGAGGGGTGCGTCTTCAGCTCTACCCTCGTATCGTGAAAGGTCAGGTATGGAGGCTTGCAGGATAAGGCCTGGAGGTGATGGCCACCAGGAACGCTGTCTTCCACGACAGAAACTTCAACGGGGCCGAATGCAACGGCTCGAATGGCGGACCCATGAAGCACCACGTTGAGCTCCAACGCCGGGGCTGGCGCCTTCACCGGCGGGAATGATCGAAACAATCCCTTCATAAATTCCTTCACCAGGCGATGAGACCACAGGGATGACCGCCCTGTAGTTCTGGTGTATCGGGAAATCGCTGCCAGATGTATCTTGATTGAAGCATGAGATAGTCCAGCTTTGGCTAGCGACAGTAGGTATGGTAGCACTTGAGGGGCTGTAATCCTGAGAGGGTTAATATTCTGTGCATGGCACCAGACAGAGAACCTCTTCCACTTGTGTCTATAGCACTTGAGAGTTGAGGATGCCCTGGCCTTTGCAAGGACCTCTCTGCCGTCAGCCAGGATGTCATATCCTCCAAACTCTAGTGCTGCAGGAGCCAGGCCTGCAAGTTCAGCGACTCCGGGTCGTGATGAAGAATGGCGCCTCCTTCTCTGGAGAGAAGATCCGCGTCCGACAGCAGTTTGACTGGTGGGGACGCTGACAAGTCCAGAAGGTCCGGGAACCATATCTGTCTGGGCCACTTCGGTGCGACGAGGATCATCCTGCACCGGGACCTCGAGTTGGTTGATGATCCTGAGCAGCAACGGCAACAGAGGGAATGCATAAAGGAACAGGCCGTCCCAAGAGAACGAGAAAGCATCGCCCATGCTCCTCGGCTGGGGGAACCTGCTGGCGAACCTCTGGCACTTGGAGTTCGTCGCCGTCGCGAACAGGTCTATTTGGGATTTGCCCCATCGCCAGGAAGAGTTGATCCACTTGATCCTGGCATAGTTCCCACTCGTGGCACGAGCGCAGCTCCCTGCTGAGTGAGTGGCAATGTTTTTTTTTATCCCTGCTAGATGAAAGGGTACCAGGAACATCCCGTGGGCAACGGCCCAGTGCCACAGGTCCTGTGCTTCTTTGGACAGGGCTGGGGATCTGGTTCCTCCCTGCTTCCTGATATAGAACATTGTGGTGGTGTTGTCGGTGAAGATCCTCACCACTTTGCCCTTGAGGGACGGGAGGGAAGACTTGAGAGCCCAGAACACTGCCCGGAGCTCCAGTATGTTGATGTGGAGCGGCCTCTCCTCCGGGAGCCATAGGCCTCTTGCGTGAAGATCCCCGGTGCGCGTGCCCCATCCTTCTAGGGAGGCATCCGTCCTCACCGTCACCTGATATGCTGGGGTCTGAAAGTCAGTGCCCACCGCAAGATGCGCGTGGGTGCCCCACCATCGAACCCCTTGGCGGAATACTTCGTTGAGCGAGATCTTGTCCTCGAAGCTGCCCGTCGCCTGCATCCAACGGGCGTCGAGAGACTCCTGCAAAGGACGCATCCGAAGCCTGCACAGGCGCACCAGATAGATGCAGGAGGACATCATCCCGAGAAGGGATTTGATGGACCTCACTCTGGCCACGTCCGTGGCCAGCAGATGCTGTTCCTTGGCCAGGATGGCCTTCGTTCTTTCCTCCGACGGCGAGGCCAATCGCGCCACTGTATCGAGCTTGGCTCCCAGAAACAGTGCGACCTGCGACAGGACCAGGTGGGATTTGGGGAAGTTGATGGAGAATCCCAGGTCAGTGAGCAGCTGGACGGTCTTCGCCGTGTGTTCGACGGCGAGCTCCCTTGTTGTTGCCCGGATGAGCCAGTCGTCCAGATAGGGGTAAACGTGGATCCCCTCCAGGCGCAGCCGCGCTGCCACCAGTGCTAGGCACTTGGTGAACACCCTGGTAGTCGACTTCAGTCCGAACGGGAGGGCCTTGAACCGGTAGTGCCGCCCTTGGACCACAAACCTGAGGAACTTTCGGTGCCTTTTTAGAATGGGGATATGCATCCTCCAAATCCAAGGATGATAGGAAGCTCCAGCTGTCCCAGCACGTGCTGGAGGGTGACCATCCGGAACTTCTGTGCCTTGATGTACTTGTTCAGTCGACGCAGGTCCAGGATGGGGCTGCATCCGCCCGTCTTCTTTCTGACGAGGAAGTATCTTGAGTAAACTCTGGAGCCCGAAGCCTCTTTGGGACGAGCTCGATGGCACCTTTTTTGAGCATCACCTTTACTTCCAACAGCAGTTGAGGGACGTGGTTTTCCTTCCTGGCCACGGGTGGGATGCGTGGACACTTCTTTAGGAATTAGAGTGTGTGCCCCTGGGCCAGGGCATCGAGCACCCAACGGTCGGTGGAGATGGATTTCCACACGCTGCCGAACCTCGTCAGCCGGCCTCCCACCCGGGTGCTTCGGTGGGGGCCCGACACCACGGCCGGTTCAGTCTTGCTTAGTCGCCACCATGGCCTCCTTGGAGACAACGGCAAGGTCCTTCCGACTTGCCTCGTCCCCTGTAGGCTTCTTGCGATGAGGAGTGGGCCGCTTGACGGTACGTTGAGGAGCCGCCGCCGAATCCCTTGGAGGCACCTTGCTTGCCTCTGGAGTTCCGAAAGGGTGGACGTCGTTGTTGTAGAACTCCCAAGGCCCGAGCCGTCTCCGTGTCGGTCTTGATGGCCTGAAGGGACTCATCAACTGTCTTCCCAAACAGGTTGTTCCCGTCAAAGGGCATGTCCAAAACCTTGGCCTCGACATCCTGGTGGAAATCCGTCGCCTTGAGCCACCCCCGCCGTCGAAGGCAAACACTGTTGCCCAATTGGCAGAAACCGGTGTCGGCAATGTCCGTGGCCACCGTTATGGCGTGGTCAGAGGCCACCTCACCTTCCTGCAGGATTGCCAGGGCCTCTACCCTGTTATCGTCGGGGAGGAAGTCCAACAGGGGGGGCAATCTTGTACCACAACTCCCTGTCGTAGAGGGCCACGATCGCTAGGGCATTGGCCGCCTTAATCGTTGTCACCGCCGACGAGATGACTCGTCCCATGGCATCCAGCTTCTTTCCCTCGCCGTCCGGCGGGGAAGTAGAGGTCGAGGCCGATGCCCCTCCCGCTTTCTTCTTGGCTGCTGCTGAAACAACCGAATCTGGGGTCGGTTGCGCTCTAAGGCACAAAGGAGCGGCGTCAGGGACCCAGTACTTCTCGTACCGGTCCCTCTTAGCAGGTGTCGTGGATGGGTTCTTGAGGAGGGTAAGTCCCTCGTCCCAGATGTCATCCAACAACGGCACCGCGAGGACCGTTTTCCTTTTGGCCTCACGCCGTTGGTAAAGGAAGCCTTCCTTCTCTTCGGGGCAGAGCTGAAAAAGCTCGGATGCCCTGGCGATCATGGCGTGAAACGAGCCAATTTTGTCGGGAGGAGACGCCCAAGGAATCGGTGACGGGAGATGAGTCCCGTCGTCCCCACCGTCGTCATCCGTCCCTGTCGTGGCCGTATCTGTCCCAGTGTCCTCCCTCAGGGTCGGGGGAAGGAGACAAAGGCTGAGCGGGCCGTGAGGGCTGCGAAGGCGGGGTTGGATGGATCCTTCGCCTCTTGTTAGGGGGGCTTCCCGACGGACTCGGCTCTGTCGGGTCATCTGTCGGAGGTAAGGGCAACCTGGTCCTTATCTCTGTGCATAAGGCCTGGATTGCTGTCAAAATGGCCGCCGAGTTGTCTTGTGGCCTGGGCTGCGACGGAAGCGACGGTTGCTCCTCCTCCACCGAAGCCTCATCGCCGTCACCCTCGTTCTCATCGTCCCCCTCCTCGGGATCCCTCCCGTGGGGACGGGCCTCCTCTATGACTTCGACCAGTTCCTCCTCAGAGGTCATGTCCGTGTCCATTAAGGCCACCGCCCCCCCTCCTCTTCCACCGGGGTCTTCTCAATGGGCTTAAAAGAGGTTTCCCTCCGCGGCGGCAGGGAAACTCTGGGCCCTGAGGTCACCTCCACTGGGGGAGCCCCCACAGGCTTCCCCAGGGCTGTAGCGATACCCTCAATAGAGGCCTTGGTCGGTCAAGGCCTTCACCACCTTGGGCGCGCTTGAGGCCTTCACCTTAGGGGGAGGGTCACCGCCTCGTACCCCTTCGGCCGGTTCCATCGAGATCGACCGGGGCCTCTCCAGAAGCTTAGCCGGGTTCTCGGACTTTCTCTTCCCCGAGCCAGAGTGTTGGCTCGCGGTTGATGGCGTCGGTGAGGGTACGCCCTGCCTGGCAGCCGAGGAGCCCGACCGGTCGGCGCACCGGTGCCCGCGGACTCACGGTGCTTTGCCTTCTGTTGAGCCCCCATCCCCGGGGCGCCCTCACAGGACTTAGAAGACCGCTCGGGTTTCTTCTTCTCACCTGCTGGGCTCTTGCTTTCCAACCAGTTGGCGAGACGGATCCGACGGTCCCTCATGGTCCGTTCCGACATGTTCATGCAAAACGCACAGTCCTCCTCCACGTGCGATTTGTCTTCATAAAAACAGTAGAGTCACTTCGAGTGCTCGTCCTCCTTGAACAGGTTCTGTAGCTTGCATCCAGGGCGGTTCCTGAACAGCTTGCCTGGTGGCGAGCTTCCTTTCTCCTGGGCCATGTCCACGAGGTAGGCCTCAGAAACTTCTGGAATCTTCCAAGAAGCGTAACTCGACGAAAACTTCACCCTTGAGGGGCGTAGAAGATTCCGAAACGGGTCCCTGTTGATCGGAAGTAGAAGCGGTGGAGCTTGAGGCTCTATTTAACTGAAAAATGAGATAAATCTCTTTGAAAAAAGCACGAAACGCAGAAAAAGCTCGAGAGCTATAGCACGAGGACTCCCAACACTTGAACGTGCGGTAAAAAATTTGAGGATGGCTGCCAGAGGCGGGACTTAGGGAGAGGGCAGTCATTGGCTGGGGGCAGTGTGACCCAGAGACCATTGATTGGTTACTACTAAGAAAGACAGATCAGAAACGAAACTGATACTGATTTTTTCTTTACCGAGTATTCCCAGCCTGACGACGGTGAATATTCATGAGCATGTGAATCCATTCCAGACCCCATGCTGGAGAACTGAACGAGTTGATACGAGAGACAGCTAAGAACTATTTAAGAATCATATACTAAGGCCGGGGAAACCATTCCAGGAAAAGGGAGTCATTCTCCTGGACTTTAGTTGTTTTGTCTTAGTGGTGGGGTAAGAGCAGTTTAGCTTTGGATGGAGGACAGACCTTTCGTTTTGGACTTCACTACTGACAACACGCACCCTAGTTAGTTTGGTTAGGAAGGGAAATCCACAGATAAGGGACAGCTATGCATTTGCTTATTTAAATAAAGACAATCTTAAAAATTACACAAACTGATCTGCCTCCTTCTTTTGATCAACCACATCTGCTAATCAGACCCATTTTGCTAATACTCAGTGTATACATGTGCTCTTGCTTCACCAGCTTCCTGTCGTCTGCAGCACCTGTTCCTTGGTGACACCAGGCAGGTTCAAGGGTCGCACACACGTTTGACCTGCTGTGACTCAAAGTCACTGCAGACTGAGGCTTTGTTTAACTTGTGCACCTCCGACCCAAAATAGCCTTGTGGTCATATCAGTCTCGTGGCAGGGTAAACTCCAACAATAAGCAATACCTAGTTTTGGGATGTTGAATGGGAAGAGCACACAATCAATAAAGATATACATAAGGTTGAAATTATACCCTGCGAGTCCAGGTCAGCTAAGCCAGGGCTGTGTGTATTCATGGGTAGCCTGCTTCTCTCCACTTCAGCAAATGAAACAATAGGCAGTATGCTGCTCTTTGTTGATTCTCCTAGGACGCTTCTTCTGTGCCCTACATTTCATGTGGACCAAAGGACTCTCGGTATGAGCTAAGAAGGCAAGGGTCCGTTGTTACTGTGACAGGGATTGAACCCTTTGTAGCACGCTTGCTTTTGTCCAATTCCCTGTGACCGTTTGCCTTTAGAGGAAAGTGGTCTCCCACTTCTTCATGGATTCTTTCCTGAACACCAAGTAGACAACATCTCTGGAAACCTACTGGGAGTGCAATTCATTGCAAAGTCATCTGCCATAGAGGTAAAGACAGAAGCATCCAAGGCAGAGGAGAGCTCTGCCCCATAACCATCCACATGGAACATTGGAATGGAATGCTGTGGTCCACAGTCTGCCACACTGCCAGCTGCATTGGAAGCAGTCTCCTCACTGGAGTGGGAGAACAGAGTAAGGAGGACTCAACTTGTCCTGGAGCCCCAGATTGGGCCCCTCAGCAACCCAGAAGGCAAGAACAGCTCTGGCCCCCATTTGCCGCATTGAACTGCTTGTAAACTGCCCCAACCTGGAGATCGCCTGCCTGTCCAAAGCTTCTTCATGTCATGTGCTGTTGCTGCTTGGACAGCACAACATGTTGGACCCAGTCGACCATCTCACCAACCCAATGCTGAATCACTGCTTCAGAAAACCCCTAGAAGCCGGGCACAATGCTGTGAGCCCCAAAAGAACAAGGTAAAGTTAAGAGGCCCTGACCACCTGGTACACTTTTGGTGCCATAGGAACTTTTAAGTCCCCATCTCTGCCTTTTTTTTTTTTTTTTTTTTTAAAGACATAGGGTTTGAATTGCTGCAATTGCTTGCCTGGTCACCCCTGTTCAAAGTACCTGGAGTGCTATTTCATATACAACTATGCATTTTCCGTATTTTCTCCAAAGGGTTGGTTTTTTGTAAGTTGTTTGCATTTTTGATTGTTTAGTTAAAGTCTATATTTGTATGGAACCTTGATTAAGCAATCATTTATTTTTGAGTATTTGCACTATGGCTGTTTGGGTTGCTACTGTTATCACTTCACACCCGAGTCCTGAGAGTAAAACCTGCCTTTGGCCTTTGTTACCACAAAAGACAAAAAGGAGGTATACCCATTGGGCTGTCTTTTTTACCTTTATGATTGGTCACTGCTGGTAATTAGTAGTGTGGGGGCTGAGTAGACGGTTTAGGCACTACTCATCCTTGTACTCCTGCAGAGCAGCAGTCAATACCTCACAGAAATGAGGGCATAACAGGTAGATATTCAGAGATGGGAAACATCTGGGAAGAGGTGGGTCAGGCACCATGTCAAATTAATTTTCTTCTAACGAGGACACTAACGAGGACACGATTATCTACTCACCTGTGGGACTATCGATGCTTTCTCCACTCTCAGAGTCCTGATAGACCACAGGATATGTTTCTCCTTCTTCCTTAATGCTGAATGAAATAATTGGTAACGCAGTCATATGTCCTGATAAAGAAACATCAAAGGTTGATTACAACACATACATGTCCTCGAAAAAGGTGTGGAGTTTAACATTCCATACATAGTCCACACAAAATCACTCATTCATCAACATGGATAGCAAACTGGAAGCTGCAGGTTTCAGCTAAAGATACAAACCACACTCCACCAATTAACGACACCTATTTTTAGGGCACCAAATAAACGCTTATAACAGCACCAACTACGTAATATGAAGCAAAATACAGTGTAGACATTTAAGCTATCACCCACACGTCGGAGTGTGTATAGGGCCAGTAACGGCCCGTTAGTCCGCACCCCAGTCCCTTTTCTATTTCTATGGGGGCTGTGGAAGGACTGTGCTGGAGCGGCAGCTGGAGCACCAGGCCAGCAGGCGAGTGGATGAGTCTGGATGCTATGGGGACCTGCCTGGTGGTAGGAGTGGTGAGAAAGGGCACAGGATTGGGCCCAGGGCCAACAAGGGAAAAATGTTGGCAGCACCCAGGGAAGCGCTCTCATGACTGGTGGAACGCAGGCAGCACAATGGCAGTTTGCATCCACATTTCCAGCCACCTCATTGGCCGAGCGCCCTTCTCCGGGTGGGAATGAAAACATCCTTTGTAGATGCTTAAAATAAATAAATTGATCAAATGCATGGTTCCATTGCAATGTCACGTTTAGAATGGGGGTGAGGTAGTCAAGCTGGGAAGGAAATAGTTCTCATGGAGCCTTGGCTTGGGTCACACAGAAGTTGTCTTAAAATACGGTCTGAACCACTAAGGATCCAAAACCCAGGTCGACTAAAAATCTCAAGGCCAATGTTGCCCTTCGTTTTCCTTTCCCCTTACACTTATTGGACACGAAATATGGCTCTTATTTGAAATTAAACGTACAAAGAAAACTCAGATTTTGTATTATAGAGGGTACATTTGAAATGTAATATATAATAAAAAAAAGCTCTTTCAATTATTTAACAGTGGAGAGTGCCATCAATCACAATCAAATGTAAAAAGTAGTAACGGGAAAAAAACTGGAATACTGAATGGAATGTGGAAGGAACCAAAGCAAAAGGCAAATAGAAGAGTACATTTGATAAGAATGGGAAAGCAGTGAACGAAAACATTTCAGTTTTGCTCATAGGGGTCGATTCAGCATCATCTCTGGAAAAAGAAAATGGTATAGGACACTACAGTAGGGTGGCACTCGCATTTCCTTTGAGGAGGGATACAATACCTTTGTTTATCTAGCCTTGGGATATGCAACCTTTGGCTCTTCAGATGTTGTGGACTAGAACTCTGATCCGCCCTAGTCAGCATAGCGAACAGTGAGGGATGAGGTAGTGGCAGTTTAAAACATCTGGAGAGCCGCAGGTTGGAGTGATATAACCTATGTTATGTCAATCGAACACAGCCGCAGGCACTACAAACACCCCAGTTTTGCGGCCAGCTGTGAATCCTAGCTGACCAGAAAAGAAAAGAAACCTTATACAACAAATCATTGAAGCTGATAACGGGGACATGTCTTCTGGAATGTGACGAGGAGACACCAAAGAAACCCACTCCGACTCATTAGCTGGTTTAAGGGGTGTTTATTGACGGTTTTACAACATCAGATTGTTTTACAACATCAGATGGTGCCTCATATTCCTGGGGTTTTACCAGGTTTTTATATACAAGTGGCAGGAGGGCCATCCCTCTCCCTCCCTTGGGCTACATCCACCCTAACCCAGATGGCTGTACCCCAGTTAGTGCTAAGGTTCCTTACCTCCCACTGTCTGTCTCCTTATAAAACAGCTGAGATGGTTTCCCTAAAGCGTTGGCTCACGGACTGTTAGGCAGAATTGCATGCAGTACCCTCTGGGACCACCACATACAATTAGGACTACAGGTGTAAGCAAAACCAACCTTTGGTATAAGTCTGTACTACACAGTTTGTGGTAGCGAGCTGAGCAGCCAGGCTTATCTCAAGAGGGAATGTGAGCAGTACAAGAGGTTACACAGAGGTCTTACAATCACAGTGGTTCAAGTAGACACTTATACTCAAGGTCTCTTGGTAAAACACTTATTTATTTATTGCACAATCATTTAGAAAACATTCACTGGAAGGAGGCAACTTCATATCATACACAAATAAAACTTCAACACCAAACCAATACGTTTCTGAGTAAATTAGGCTCCCCTGAAATAGGAGCAAAATAGCATTTCAGTCACTTTAAATAGGCGGGCAAAGGCACACGTTAATAGAATAGACCACAAATACTTTCTTAGGCAGTGCAGATAGTTTCACTTCATTATAGGACTCGATTGAGTTCAATAGGCCTAGGACAAAGTCAATGGACTAGTGTCTTGGATAGGAATGAGCAGTTCTTGTAGTAAACGGTAAAGTCTTTGCCAAAGTTCTCAGAAGTAGTTTGTATGAAAAAGAATTATATGTTGGGACCCAAGCTGATTAGGCCTGCAAGTTGGGAAAGTTACACAAACTTTCACCACGAGAGGTAAGTTCTCGCAATCGGTTGGCACAGTACCTTAATATGAAGAAAAAGATGCAGCTGAAGACGTCAGTTCCTGCAGATCTCACTGTTCCTGAGCCTCAGTCGTGGGGACAAGAGGGAGGACGTCAGGGGAATCCTGCAGTGCACGGGATCATCGGAAAACGTGGAAAAAATGGAGTTACTTCAGTTCGAGTAGCTGTAGACAAGCACACAAGCTGGTGTCCTTCCCCCTGGTTAATCTTAACCAGCTCCGAGAATGGTATCCAGGTGGCTTATGAGTTGATTGGTCCCACCAACTCAAGGAAGAAGTTGTCCTTGAAGGGGCTTCTCTGTCGAGATGAACTTGGCAATTCAAACTGCAGCAGGGCTTCACCGGACAAACCAACGGTCCAGGAATTGCAGCAGCTGTCCTCTTCCAGCTCGTCTTCGGTTCGTTCTTTCCAGTGGTCGACTCGGCTTTCCGGTCCAGGAGACTCACCTTTTAAACAGTTTTCTCCCTTTCATTCCAGCCTAGCTGCCACTCACCCAGCAAGGTGGCTGTCCTTGCCGGACAGTCAGCCAGCCAATCACGCCAGGGTGCATTTGGGTCTCCTAGGAGACTAAGCACGGGGAGTTTTGGACACCTCCGTCACTTCCTGCCCACCCCAGACACTCCAACACGAGAGGCGGTCTTCAGTCTTGAAGCCCGCCAAAGGCATGGAAACAAAGGGACCAAACCTAGTTTGGCGCACAGAGACGAACACTAGAAGGACCTTTCCAAAAACAAATGGCGAAAGAAGAAGACCAGGACCCGTTTAAACAAAGGGGCTTAAGGCACCATCTTGAAAAACATGGCTCCCGAGATTTTTAGCTACCGGTGTTCGTGGTCGGGAAAAATCATGGTAATTCATTGTAAAACCACTGCCACCATCCATTTCAATAGAAAAGGGTAGCATTTGACTGCTACATGAGTTTCTAGACATAGGAAAGCCCTCCAGCACTCTATAGGAAGATAGTGTGTGCTGGGTCTAGGAATTTAAAAAGACTAGTAAAGTCAATTTAACTTTAAATTCTCTCGGAAACAGTAGTTTATCCCAGAGAAGGTATTTAAACGTTTGGGAAGTCTAAAAAGACATCCCCGTGTAACTTCACTGAGGGTGCCGTGTGACACACAAAAAAGATGATGCCTATGGGGTTGTCTAAAAACCTCATAACCAAAAGAAATAAACACAGAAAACAAACAGAATTAAAAATGTTCAAGGCCCCAAAGTTTAGCAAAAGAGCTGGAGAGCTCTAAGGTAGAGGGAATGAGCATATTTATGAGAATTCTCCCTAATACGGACTCACTGCTGGACTTTCCTTTCTGGCTATCCCTGTCTTGCGCCGGTTAGTTTTCTAAAGGGAGTCAGAAACGGCACCTTACATTCGCTCCATTGAAAGAGCCAGAAATTATCGATTAGCAAGTCGTATAATGGTTAACTGTTGATTATTACATTCTGTAGGTTGATTAAAAGAGAATGGTGGATTGTGCAGAGCAAAAACAATTTCTTTTACTTTAGGAGTATAAATTTATCAAAAATCAAAACATAGGGCCTGATTCATGGAAGTGTTTCATAATGGCGCAATCCCATAGGAAAACTTTCCATGAATCAGGCCCATAATCTGTAACCATAAATTAGTTTTTTGAGGCCATGTTTTGAGCTTAAGTGTGCAGCCGACACATGTTTCGACCAAAGGTCGTCCTCAAGGCCATAATTAATAATCTCCAATAATCAAAAAATGTCCTATGAGCAGGTTCTTAAACCTCCCTTATATAAATGTAAATGGATACAAATAGTTTCCGACCCTCTAGTATTTATATATAGACCTCAGTAGGTTTTGAAGATATATTCTACGCAGATAGATGCCAGGCATTTTTCCACCCTGCATTTACAGTTTAATAAACACCATTGAACTGTGATCACTTGTGTCTGTCTTTACTGTTGCCACCACGAGTTCCTTACATATGGTGTCAGGGTGGGATGGGACTCAATTGAAACAAATTGGGGAACCCAACAATTTCAAACACCTAGTCAGAGAGCCTCTAACCCTTCCATGGCCACCAAGGAATCAATAGGGTTTGATATCTGTAGGAGTAGGGAAGCTATTATTCCCCTGGGAAAAGAGGAATGATTCCTACGGATTTAGTTTTGATACCCACCTCTGGGGTGCTATATCCGATTAGCCCCAAAATCTGGCTTAGCATGGAAGTTCGGGATAGATGTCTTAGCAGGCGTTATTGATCCCGACTTCCGGGGAGATGTGAAGGTTTTCTTACAGAATCATGTGAAAGTCCATTTTGAGGTACGTCGAGGAGATCAGATTGCTCAGGAAATTTTGGAAAGAGCTCTATTCCCTTAATTTAAAGAAAAGTGAACCAGATAAAACAGAGAAAGGTAACTTAGGCCTTGGGGAAGCTGATAAATCTCTTGACATCGAAGAAAGAAAGGCAGACAAATCTACCATCTATGCCGACCTCGACTTTGCCCAGCGAAATGACCCAGCCCTCGCGGAAGATTTTATACAAGCAATTCCAGACGAAGGTGGCAGAGAATATGGCAGTTCATTTTTCTTCTTAAAACAAGGGTTACATTACAGGAGAGAAACCTCCACCGAAGGTCTGGTAAAAACCCAATTAGTAATACCCAAGAGTCATCGAAAGAGTGTGCTAGAGATTGCGCATTTCCACCTTACTGGAGGGCATTTAGGACAATTTTAAACACAGGCACACATTAGTGGGAAGTTTTATTGGCTGGGTATCCGTGCCAATATAAAAACTTTCATCCAGACACGGAAATATGACTAAAGACCAGCACGCACATCCCATTACCTGCCCCTCTGGACCCACTACCGATCATAGACGTCCCCTTTTCTAGAATTGGTATGGACATAATAGGACTTATACAGACATCTAAATGGGGCAATAAATATGTCCTAGTGATCGTAGACTATGCAACCCGATATCCCAAGCAATTCCCAATGCAAAATAACACCACCCAGCAGATCCTTAAGCATCTCCTACTGTATTTCTGCAGGGTTGGCTTTCCCAAAGAAATACTAACAGACCAAGGTACACATTTGATGAGTAAGCCTATGCCCAAAGTCAAAGAGCTACTCCACATCTTTACCTTGCAAACTTCTGTGTACCATCCACAAACCGATGGCCTGGTAGAAAGATTCAATAAGACCCTAAAACTAATTTTACAGAAATAAGTAGACAAGGATGGGAAGGACTGGCACCGGATGATCCCCTGGGCATTATTTGTCAGAAGGAACTCGCACCCCGCCCCCCGAACTTTGCACAGATTTCTCTCCCTTTGAATTGCACTACGGAAGAGAACCTAGAGATGTCTTAGACATGCTCTGAGAAACCTGGGAAGAAAGAGAGGAGGCCCCCATTCCAATTTCACAAACTACCACTCGAATGCGAGAACACATGAAAATGGTCCGAGACTTGGTTTGTACTCACATGGGGAAGGCTCAGAGTCAACAAAAGGCTGCTTATGATAAAAAAGTAGATTTAAGATCATTCTCCATAGGACAGAAAGCACTGGTCCTCTTGCCCACGTCAGAAAACAAACGTGTCTCCACGTGGCACAGACCTTATGAGATAATAGAACAGACAGGGACCTGTACGTATAAAATAGCCCAACCAGACAGAAAACAGAAAGTCCACTTATACCATATAAACCTCTTGAAAGAATGGAAGGTGAACCAGTCTGCCACCCATGCCAAAGTACTAGCTTGTCTGGTTCTTGAGGATATATACAACTTTGGCTTAATTCCTTCAGAGTTGTCAGTCCAACAGCGAGAAGATCTAAAAGATTTAGTGATCTCATTTCCTGATGTATTCTCAGAGAAACCAGGACGAGTAAAAGGTACATACCACTATATCAGAACACCTAAATGTAAAGTGGTTAATCTAAAGCCATTTCAACTACCAGAAGCCCATTACCAGTTTGTGATCGAGGAAGTCAACAAAATGTTGAAAGCCAATATCATTGAACCCTCCTCAAGTCCACGGTCTCTCCTATCATGTTAGTTACTAAACCTGACAGTTCCTGTAGATTTTGCATAGACTTCCGTCAAGTCAATACCATCTCGGACTTCGATGCCTATCCCATGCCACGTATCAATGACCTAATTGAGAAACTCGGAACAGCCACCTATTTATCCACCCTAGATTTAACCAAAGGGTACTGGCAAGTTCCCATATATGGGCTAGATAGGGGAAAAAACGCATTCTCAACACCTTTAGGACTATTCCAGTTTAAAGTCCTCCCCTTCGGCCTACAAGGTGCACTGGCCACTTTCCAACGCCTCATGGATGGGATTCTACAGCCCTACTCTGCTTCTGTGGAGCCTAGATTGACGATAATCGTCATTTATAGTAAAACTAGGGAGGACCATCTCTTCCACTTTTATACCATCATGAAAGTCCTAGGAAATGCTGGGCTAACTGCTAATCCAACTAAGTGCAGATTGGCCCAATCAGCCATAAAATATCTTGGCTTCTTCGTAGGGAATGGGAATGTACAACCCCAACATGAAAAGGTAAAAGCCGTCTTAGATACACCAACCCCTAAAACCAAAAGAGACCTTAGAGCCTTCCTCGGATTAATAGGGTATTACCTTAGGTTTATCCCCAACTTTTCAGACAAAAAAGCTCGGCTGACTGATAAACTTAAAAATGCTGAACCTCAGAAACTTCATTGGAATGACGAAGACGAGATATGCTATAACATCCTGAAACAAACTCTGCGTCAGAAACCAGTCCTGAAGGTAGTTGGCTTCTCAAAGGAGTTAGTGTTACAGATGGATGCCTCCCTTACAGGGTCAGGAGCGGTCTTGTCACAAATTTTCGACGGACTAAAACATCTCATACTATACACCAGTCGCAAGTTATTCCCATGTGAAAAAAACTACTCTGTGGTAGAACTAGAGGCCCTAGCCATCAAATGGGCTATTATCCATCTCAGATACTACATATTAGGACAAATATTCACGCTTGTCACCGACTACTCACCCCTAGTTTGGATTAGCCAACGCAAAGATTCAAACCCTCTAGTCACGCAATGGTTTCTAGACCTACAACCCTATGGTTTCACAGTGGAACACCGAAAAGGCAAAGACCAAGGAAATAAAGATTTTCTTTCCGGTTCCCCTGTGAAACAAATGTGGCTGCATCGTATGGAGGAAGGGTATGTGAGAAGGTGTCTCCCTGTCTAGTCCCCGGGGAGCTGTCATCCAGGCAGCCAGGACGCGGCCATCGCTTTTGGATCCAGTTCCTGGGGGTGGACCAGGGCAGGAGGATCACCTGGATGGAGGGTCCTTGGGGAGTGTGACACCGACGGGTGAGACGCGGTATCCCCCTTCTTTAAACACCTTTTCCCCATCCTACCACGATATTCCAAAACACTGCCCCCCCCCCTTTTCTGACAAGAACACTTTTGCACAACACGAAAGACAACAGACTAACACTAGAGCCGTTTACCTGGCATGTCCCAATACACGGGTCAGGCAAAGTCAGGCAATTGACCAGAATCGCACACACTGGATGGCCCTTTCCCTTCCCCACAGGGATAAAAGGTGGAGCACAACAGCACCCTATGAGCAAGGCAGACCACATGACGTGAGAGCTAACTGAGCACAGCAGTTCAAGAGGAGGAGAAAGGCGGTGCAGACCGAGAGGGTGACAAGGAGCGAAGCGGCCTTGCCCTTTCCGACCAAAGCCTGTGAAACCTCTGCAAAAGGTATTATAAGTCTGTGAACAAAAGCCAGCATGTGTTAAGGGTACACAAGACCCTCCTCCGTTGATTACCAATCTGGGGAAGAACACTTGTCTCTGTGGTACGAACCTTTACTCCAAGAAGAAAGAAAGCAAAGCGGTTCTTCACAGCCAGTGAGTCGAGGGCAGTATCGATAAGAAACCAAACTGTGTTAAACGAAAAGTTGCCAACGGCTAGATTGACCTTTGAAAAGCATAAAGATATTATTGGGGAAAGAGGGCAAAAACCAGCAACAGAGGAGGTCGGCACCACGTGGGAGCTCACTTAAGAAACTCTGGCGATTACCCGATTGTTGAACTACGCTAACCATAAGGCCTTGGAAGAAGGCGAAAAGGGTGTCAAAGTGGTCATACAGGAGTCTTGCAAAATCCTCTGTACCGCTGAAAGTCTTTGACCGACAGATGATTGTGAAGCAAAAGGGAAATGAATCCCGCTTGATGAAGTGAGCGCATGAACAGTGTTTTAAAAAGGTTAGCAAGAGTGAACCCGGCAGAGGGATGCTACCAAAAAGGGGCAAAGCCTGAAATCCCTATGAGCAGTGTCTTGACAGAAGTGAACGCTACCGAGGGATGTGCACAGTGAACTGTTTTACAAAAGGTAGCCAGAGTGAACCGGCAGAGGGAGGCCGACAAACAGAGGTGAATCCCGTGCTGCTGTTTAAAAAGACACTGATTCGTGAAAAGAAGAAGTATTGCAAGAAAAGCAGAAGTGAACTGTCTCGCTAGTCATTTGGGGTCCGAGTCTAGCCAAGGGAGATCCAAGGTGAAAGGTCATCACCCCAAAGTACATCGGGAAAGGAACTGTTTAGTTTATTTGTTGAATACTATTTGAGAGAGGTCTATGCCCAGGGGGACCCAGCGGTGAAGCCGTCACCTAAAATATACGGGGAACAGAACTTGTGTTTGTTTGTGGAAACTACCAGGCCCTCGAGGGCAAGAGACCTTTAATTGAAAAGGGACTTTTACCATCGAAGAACCTGATAGCTGAGGCAGAACTGTTGGCTTGTGCAGCGAAAGCTTGCGTGTGTGCTGTGCTCAGGAGACCCACCTTATCCCCTGGTGAAATCACATCCTGACTTATTATTTGTGAACACTTTTCTTTATTGAAACCCTATCCCACACGCTTTCTGTACTTAGTTGTAAGGAATTGGCAATTGTTTTCTTTACTATAGGCCTATTTATTGACACAACGCCACAAGGACTGCCTTATTTTTCATTTGATGGTCGACGCTTGCTCCGATCTTAGATTTAGGTTTAGCGTAGGCATTTTTCCACCTTGCATTTACAGTTTAATTAACTCCCTTGAACTGTGATCACTTGTGTCTGTCTTTACTGTTGCCACCATGAGTTCCTTACAGCTATTACTACTAACTCTCCACTTCCTCTTTCTTTTTAATACCCTTCTATTGCTCCCTGCTACCTCCCCCATCACTACCACTCATGTACTACTACCCCTACCCCATTACCTATCACTACCACTCTCCCCCCATCAGAAGCACACCTTAACCAATCTTTCCTATTCAACCATTTCACACTCGCGCACATTCATCCTGCAGAACCTCTAAATCTGTGACGCCAGTATGTCTCCACCAGTCTCTTCCACCAGCTCTCTCTCTTTCTGTTGGTCTCTTCGTCCTCAATCTCTTCCTTGGCTACTGATCTCAACCCTGCAACTCACACTTCCTGTTTTCTCTTATTTTATTTTATTTGTATCCCTACACCTTCCTCCTGATTGGTTGTCTTTCCCTGGCTGTTTTTTCCTTCCTTCTTTTTGATGTGGGTTTTCCAAAAGGAAGGAAAGGGGTTGGGCCACACCTCAAATTCTACAGGCGAGGTGCCACGTATATGTAAGTGAGGTAGAGATCCGGTTGGACCCGTTGTTGGGTTCGCTCCTCGCTCTGGGAATCCTCATGGCCCACCCGTTGACGTTACCACCCAGCCATGTTGCCTGGCTGTTCATCCTGCCAATTCTCTGCTTCGCCCCCAAAGCGGCACTTCCTCACATGCCGCAGAAGAATGGTGGGGATCTCCTTCAGATGTTGTTGCTGCTCCAGCCGAGGAGATATGCTGCTCACAGTAGTGGTCTCTACATGGAGTGGCCTCCGCTATTGTCCATTGATGGGGCCTGCCCAGTCGTCTAGGCAGTCAACATGTTGTTGAGGCTTATGCCATCATTTTGGTAGGCACAAGAGGAGGAGTCCCCAGTTCTCAGCCCCTACGCCTTTGACAAGGAAGGTACTGGGGGCAGTATTGTTTTTTTATAGAGTAGGATGGAGTTGTTAAGAATAGGTTTATACACTTGTGTAGCCAATCCTTAACATGCTTTCTTTTAGAGACTGGGGTAGCCTGGAAGCTAAAGACTAGTGATGAATAGGGATTAGAAACTTTGTGTCAGCCACCTCACTTGTATATTGTTTTCAAGGATTATGGTGTCTCAGGGAAGAGACAATGGCTTATAAGAATAGGTTTTGGAACATTATTGTTTGAAGCATACACTGGTGTGTAACCCCTGGAAGAACTCTCACTTTGGTGTTACCCCTCCTGACCATTCATTTCTTGGATAGAGCTTTATTTTAGTTTTAGAGTTTCCCCTACTTCCTTTTGGGGAGTTGCCCTCCCTTGAACCTTGACAAAATGGACACAAAAAATAAAGAGATATTAAACCACATAATTTGGTGGGACATGTGTCAATGCCTCGAGTTCCCCACCGATTCAAGTTTGGTGCACAAAGGTTTTATTAACTAAAAAGGCAGGATGGTGTAAGGTGCAACCTGTCCTATGCGAAGGTGGGATTTCCCTACCTAAAGAAAACTAAGGATAGTCTGTGTCATGAAGTCCAAATCAAATGACTGTGTCCAAAATCTATACTTGCCTTCACAACTAAATGTGTAGGGATGTCAGCATCAAAAATGAGCAGTGTTCAAACTAAAGTTCAGAGTTTCTTCCAGCTCTTGGCTTGTACTCCGCTTCCCCATATTCAAAACAGTCCACAAAATACCAGGGGCTCCCTTCCCCAAGAGTTCAAATCTTTCAGCTTTTCAAAAACAACACAGTTCCTTGGGACACTTCCCAGCTCTTTTGAGATTGGTGGTTTTCACTAGTTCATATGGGCAGTTCAATTTCTTCAGCTCAATTTGTTAACTTCAAAATAACATGTGGTATGACAACTGCGCCTAGACTGAGTACCCCCCCCTGGTATCGAAAAGCCACTGAAAGTATCCATAAAGAAGCTTGTGTTTTACAACCAGAGATGGTTGTATGGATACTTTCACAGTCCCCCCATTACGGGCCACGCAACCGATACCTCTTCTTGGTTGCTTTCCATCACCAATATGCCACTGCTTCAATTTGACAGTGATGCTTGGTTTATTCACTGGTGTCAAACTCTCCTGACACTGTACCGGAGCTTGGTTGGCCACCATGGATGTGTTGCACCGTCTTATATTCCCCTGGCTCTTGCCAATATGGGTTTCCTCATAACATGTAGTTCCTTGAACTCCTTTGCTGCCAATGCTCGTTTAACATGCAGTTCCGTGGAATCTATTGGCTTTGGCCAAAACTTGGTTTCTCATATCATACCCTTCTTGGTATTCTCTTAAACGTTGTCAATACTTGTGCCTCAATTAATACAGTTTGTGGAATGTGCCAAATTCACCAGCTTTCTTTCACTACACTCAATATTCATAAGTGCTCAAACCTTGCTTTCGCTCATTCAGTATTCAAAAGTACTTTTAATGCCTTTCATTTAGTTCCTTATTCAAAAGTACTTTGTTCATTATTCAAAACAATGTTTATTGCGTTGTTCGCATATTCGCCTGCCAGCCTGGTGGTTTCCCTTCCTTGCACACACACCGGTCTGAGCTTACGGCGCTGCAAGGTCCTCTGCTGCCATGGGTTCTCGCCTTGCCGTGCGGTGCCTCGCTTCTTCTTCCAGCGGCTTTCCGTGGCTTTGCTCCCCCGGCAATGCCCCAGCTGCAGTCACGCTGGTCTCCCACTCGTGGTCCGTTACAGGGATTCGCTTCCTGCTGCACAAACTCTGCATCTTTGTACGGGTCTCAAGCGCTCCGTCTGCCACACCGCTGATCCGCAGTCACATTCCCAGCAGCTGCTTCTGGCTCCATGTCTGTAATGATTCTGCCTTTTAAAAGTTCCCGCTTTCATGATTGGACCAAAAAGCACTAGACCGCTCACTGCTGAAGTGGTAGTCCTGCCTTGCTCTTGCTGTCCTCCTTCTCGTCTCAGTACTCAGTTGAGATCTACATGTAGACACATGTAGATCTCAACTGAGTACTGAGACACACGCATGATTAAAATGAAGATGTGTGGCTCTAGTTGGTCTCTTCCTCATCCCAGTAGTGTATTGTTGTTTCTTGGGGAATGCTTTAGGGGAAGAACAGGGAAAGGGCTGTCAATAGCCTACGAAGTTTTGTGGGATGGAGGGTTCATTATGAAAAGGAAATGGGGCATACCATGTCTCACCCAAGGACGTCCTCTCCCCAAGTTTCCACCACCCAGGTGATCCTCCCTCGCATATCCACCCACATGGACAGGATCCAAAAGCGATGGCTTTTCCCTGGCCATCCGAGAGAAGGATACAGGGGGGAAAAGAAGTGAGGACGCCCTCCGGTTCCTCTCATATCCTTCAGGGCCCCGCACCAGGAACATTTGCCGATGGATTCTATGGGGGGGTTGTGGGGGTTGCTGTGAGTCTATCAGGATCGAGGATCAATCCCACACAGACGTTGGTATAAATGGTTCTTCTTGCTATGCTTGGAAAGGTGAAAATTGTAAAGGGTGTGGGCTGACTTCCTATTAGTGATGGGAAACTAGGGAAGTCAGTCCCAATGATCGTTTCTTCTGGTAGACCTGGTATAAAGGCTGTAGGGAAAATGGTAGCTGTTCCTTTCACATTTATGGGAATAGCAAGTTTAGGGTAGATCTCATGGTCTCCCTAAACAAGGGGCAAGCGATTCTTATCAAAGGTGCACCGTTTAATTTTTCAGATGGAACTAGATCGGCTTGCACTGCTGTTTGTTTACTGCCAGAATCTACCAGTGCCTGTACCAGGATCACATTCACAAGAACAGATTCGTGAGTGGACTAGTTGAGGTCCCACAAACGAAGTTACTTTGGGTTTCGACATTTTCTTAATTATATGGATCTTCCCATTCTTCCCCTACCATACACCCAATTTCCATGGGTTCTTCCCCTTTTATTTTGGGAGCAATTCCTCGCCAGATGTCCAGACTCTTTACAAGAAAAACATATAGGGATTATTAGTTTGATGGGTCTGCTGTCTTCTTTCTGTATTTCTTCTTTCACTTTTGGATCTTTTTTTCCTTCTGTTTTCTCCCTCTCCCCGCTATTAAAGTCACTGGATCGAATGGCAATACCTATTCTTTCTCTCAAAGGAAAATTAGGACGGAGGGGTCCTGTATTGTCCTTTTCTTCCACTCTGTGTAACAGATGAAAATGTCTACTGGCATCAGCACATTTTTGGGCGGTTGCGAAAGCTAAGGAGAGTGTGGGTTTATTAAGTTGTAAGACAGCCCATTGAAGTGAGGGAGGCAAGGAATTGATAAACTGTTTGATGTTCAAAGCTTCCAACACTTATAGTAATGTTTTCTTTCCCAACCAAAAAGACATTGCTTCAGTAGTGAGCGGTCTAGTCCTTTTTGGTCCAAAAAGACATTGTGTTCTTAACTCGTTCTCCCAATTTCAATGGTGTTTCCCCGGGGCTTCATTTAATACTTAATTTTTGACGATAGAAATTGCTGATTTGTCCCTCACTTTGTAAGAAACCTTCCTTGAATTCAACGTAGGTGGCTGTACCTGGGAGGTTTAGTAACGGCCAGGAAGTGTGTTGTTCCCAATTTAATAAGGGACCTACCAAAGTTTTAATTCCTTTCCCCATGGGAAATGGCTTGCTAACCTTTCAAAGTTTAAGGAACAATACCCTTCTTTGCCTCGCTTCTTCTGTCAGCTTCTTCTTCCAGCGGTGCTCTGTGGCGTTGCTCCAGCTGCAGGTCCGGATTCTTGTGACCGCTTCGCCCGGTCACGCTGGTCTCCCTCTCGTGATCTGCTACCGGCCTCCAGTGTCCCTCAGCTTTGCTTCCTGCTGCACAAACTCTGCATCTTTGTACGGGTCTCCAGCGCTACGTTTGCCACACCACTGATCCGGAGTTGCTTTCCGAGCTGCTGCTTCATGTCCAAAATGATTCCGCCTTTTAAAGTTCCCGCCTTTGTGATTGGACCAAAAAGGACTAGACCGCTCACTACTGAAGCAGTAGTCCTGCCTTACTCTGACTGTCCTCTCCTCGTCTCAGTACTCAGTGGAGGTCTAGATGTGTGTGCATGATTAAAATGAGGATGTGTTGCTCTAGTTGGTCTCTTCCTCGTCCCAATAGAATATTGTTGTTTCTTGAGGAATGTTTTAGGGGAAGAACAGGAAAAAGGGCTAAAAAGAGCCCATGAAGGCTTGTGGGATGGAGGGTTCATTATGAAAAGGAAATGGCAGATGGCATGTCTCACCTAAGGACGTCCTCTCCCCAAGTTTCCTCCACCCAGGAGATCCTCCCTCACATATCCAACCCCAGGGTCAGGATCCAAAAGCAATGGCCTTTCCCTGACCAACCGAGAAGACGCCCTCAGGTTCCTCACAGCACACAACCCAAAGGTTCTATATCTAAATGGACATAGTCCCATATTAATGCAGGTAATATTTGGGGAATCACCCAGCACTAGACACATATTCCAGTATAGTCCCACTAAGTCCCCATTACTTTCATCATGCATGTAAATGAATCGCCCGGAACGATCGCACAGGGGCAACGCGCTGGCCATGGAAGCAAGACCACGTACAGCAACAGAGTTTCGAATCTTGGATCCGTGCTTAGAAACCAAACTCAGATATGGCATTAAGTGTGTTATAAAAAAATAATTAAATACATAAATTGAATAACCACCATTCCCCCATCACTACATCTTACTTCAGTGGGGTTCAACTGTTCCCTTAGCACTCCCGTTCGTTTCTGTGCATGTTTTCAAGTGAAATATTAGCCCTGGTTTGTTGGCTGGTGTTAGGAGGGGGAAGGAGGTATTTTAAAGCTCTGTCTACTTACTCTCATCGCCGAATAACAGGTGTCTGAGTGCTCTCCTGGCTTGTGAGGGGAAACCCCTTAAACGAAAAATGTGAGGGACTACCTTTTCAGTCAAAAGAAGATGCTTCCATGTTTGTGGGACTATTTGAGGAATCCACATGCCACCTTTTATCTTTCCTTCTCATCTCGTCGGCCTTCCTGTGAAGGGCTTCCTGCAGAGTTTCAGTATAATTTTGAACCTGAAGTCATGCAGCTGTTTCAACCACAAGATGTATGATGGTCAGAAACAGGGAAAATAAAATTTTGTTTTTTAGGATTAAAACAAATAAAACAATGATTGAAGCCCGCAATTAGTGATGGGAGAGGAATAGGATTCAAAGTGAACAAGAGTGGCCCCAGCGCTGGGCTGTGAGGACCACCAAAGGGAAGAGGTTAGGGTGAATAAATAAACTTTTCCAAGATATTTGCAAAGTGTGGTTAGAGAGATAGGATGAGAACCAAGAGCAGAGCCCGAAATCCAGAACCATGACAGAGTTTGGAGAAAAATAGAATGGTCAATAATGTCAAAGGTGGCACCGAGATCTAACACAACCAAGATTGAAAAGAACGTTTGATGACATGCATGATGAATTGAAGAACCAACCAAGACGAAGGTTCCGGACTATGTGCATTGTTAGGGAAATCTATCAGTTTTATGCTTAATCCCCACTCCTAGTGAGACTCCCAGCACTTTTTGCTGGACTGCTGGAGCTTTTTCTAGCTCTCTTCAATGAGGGCAGCCTTTTCCCCTCATTCATTCTGATTTGTTGTAACCATGAGAACTCTGTTCTATATGTCTTACTTATTTTATGGAATCTTGCTTTCGTTCATATCTCTGAAAGGCTTCTGTGTTTCGCTGATGCTACATGAATCTACTACCAAAACCTGGCCCTCCCTAGGGCTACCAGCTCACTCGGCTATGAAACTGGACTACCAAGACTATTTCTTCCCTCTCCATGGGTTAGTTCCCTCCTTCGGTTTACCCTTTCTTTTCCCTTCATGGTCCTTCACTCACCCCCCGCTGCCTGTTCAAACTATTCTCCCTGTTATGCTCTCTAATGCTCTCGTTCCAGGACTCACCTCTAACTCATACCTCAATTTTTATTTCATTTTTTTACTTACGGTGCATTAGCATTTACCTTGGGAAGTCAAAATCGGGTGCGTCTTTGGAAAGTCAAATTTGGGCGCGTCTTTGGAAAGTCAAATTTGGGTGTGTCTTTGGAAAGTCAAATTTGGGTGCGTCTTTGGAATTTGGGTGTGTTTTTCATTTAACTTTTTCCCCCACCTGCTAGCCCAGTGACTGTTCTATACTGTTCTATACCGCTGTACTTGCATATTTCTCCTACTGCCTCCTTCCTCTACCTGCCCATGGTGTTATCTGTTTCTCCCATCTACTCCAACTGCTTCTTTATCAACTATGCTTCCCTTCTCACCAAGTCTGGTAAGAAGAAATTTAAAAAGGATATCTTGGCCTCCAACCCAGGTCTCCCCATCGCTGATACCTATTCCAGCGCCTCTGCCAGACAAGCCCTCACTGACATCCTCTTCATCGTCCCTTTGCCAGATCTCTGGACCCTTCATATGATCTCTGTGCTCTGTCCTGTCTCCTCCTCTCCCATTAATGGTGGCACCCGCTGAGAAGTCCTCATGGATTCCTTTGACTCCTCCAGAGTCATCAATGTCTACCTTAATGGCACTGTCATGGTGCAAGGCCCTCAGGCCAATCTCCTCCTCTTAGATAGGCGGTTCCCTCGCCGCATCAACTTTCTCTCATCTCCAGCTGTCCCCTACTCTCCTTCCTTGGAAACCTTGCACTCTTTTCCTTCCCCTTCTGCCCTTCAAGCTCCCTCCATACCTCTGCAGGGCGTACCCCTGATTTGTACCCCTCCCCGGAAGGTCTTTAAGGCTGGCAACCTTCTTCATCTTGCCACTCTCAACTCTCGCTCTGCTGTCAAACACTCCTCTGACATCTGCCACTTTCTTGAAGAACTTGACCTTGATGTCCTTGGTCTTACCAAGACATGGTTCATGGCCAGCTCGGTCACGAGCTTTGACACTCTCTTCCCTGATGGCTGCAAGATCCTCTCTACCCCCAGATCCACCCGGCCCATAGGGGATGTAGCCCTGATCTTCCCCGAGTAGATTACTGCCTCTATCATCCCCACTCAGACTTATTCCTCTTTCGAATGCCTTGTCTGCAAGCTCTCTCTCTCCTAGCCACTCTCTTACTGTTGCTACTCTCCACCTGCCCCCTAGTCAAATCACCTCTTTTCTCTCTGAGTGGGCAGACCTCTCCTCGTCCCTCCACGCCTCAACCACTCAACTGCTCCTCCTTGGTGACCTCAATATCCATCTTGAAGCTCCCTGTTCCTCATCTGCGCTCTTTTGCAAACTCTGCGATTCACTCTCCCTCTCTATCGCTCTGGCCCAACTCACTCTGCTGGTCACACACTTGATGGCTTGATCTCCTCTGGCCTCGCCCTCTACTCCCCTCACCATTCCTCTCTCCTGGAGTGATCACTGCCTCCTCTCCTCATCTGTCCATCTCCTCCCCTTCCCTCCCATTCCCTCCCCTCCCCTCAAGCCAAGCCTACCCCAAGACTGCCCCAAGACTGCCACCCACCTTCTCAGACACCCAGCCCATGAAGCATGTGTTAGTCGAGGCTTTTGCCACCACCTTCTCCCCCCCTCCTCCACCCCGGGCTGACTCACACCCTGACACAGCCCTGTCCCTGCTCTACTCCTCTATTTCTGCTACTCTTGATGCTTTTGCCCCTGTCACGAGGATCCGCTTGAAGTCAACTCTTGGTAGGACTTCGACCTAGCTACACTTAAGCTTAAGTATCGGGCGGCTGAGAGGAAATGGAGGGCTTCTTGTTAATCCTCTGACAAACTGGCCTGCCGCCTACTCAAAAGGCAATACTGACTCTGTCCACATCAAGAAGAGAGTCCACATTCAAGCCTGCATTGCTGCGGCTTCCAACAACTCGGCTGAACTCTCTAAAATCTGTAAGGATCTGGCCAACCCTACTGCAGTCTCCACCCCTCCCCTCGCCTCCCAGGCTCTTTGCAATGCACTCGCCTCTCACTTTATCTCTAAAACCCTGGACATCTTGTCCACCCTCTCCTCCGTCCACCCTCTCCTCCGCTCCCCTTCTCTGCTTGCTGACCCTCCTACAGCTACCCCCAACCCCCTTTCCCCTCCTTTCCTCTTTTCTCCCCTGATGAGGTCGCTAGACAAGTGTGATCTATGAAAGCCTCATCAAAACAGGTCCATCCCTGCTCCTCTAAAAACATTAAGGACCACATCGATACCCTCGCCGACTTCTGCAACGTCTCCTTTGCCTCTGGATCTTTCCCCTCCACTTTGAAGCACTCCCTTGTCCATCCTCTCCTTATGAAACCCACAGCTGACCCTTCTTGTCTGGCTAACTATCGCCCAATTTCCATTAATCCCTTTTTGGGTAAACTCCTGAAAAAGCTGGCCATCTCGAAGCTTAACCTGAATTCTGATTCTGTTGGTTCTTTCCATGATCACCAATCTGGCTTCAGAGCTTCCAGAAGCACGGAAACTGTGCTCGTGAACATCCGTGAAGATCTGCTCTCCAACCTTGACTCCAACATTCCCTCTGTCCTCATCCTACTTGATCTCTCCTCTGCCTTCGACACTGTTAACCATACCACCCTGCCCAACCATCTCTGTGACAACCTGGGTATCACCGATCATGCTCTGGTCTGGCTGACCTCGTTCCTCTCGGATCGCTCCTCGCAGGTACAAAGTGGGTCCTTCCTATCTTCTATCTCCCTGTCTACCTGTGGTGTTCCTCAGGGGTCTAACCTCTCGCCCTGGGTTTTCAACCAATACCTGGCAACTCTCGCCTACTGCATTTCCATTTTCTGCTCTAATTTCCCGTGCTATGCCGATTACACCAAACTCATTTTCAGGCTTCCTTCAGCCCCCTCCTCTCCTTCTCTCATCTGATTGCCTAATCGCCATTTAAAATTGGTGTGCCGCCAATGATCTTTGTCTCAATGCCAACAAGACTGAGATCCTCCTCGTTGGTACACCTTCACCATCCTTTCCCCTCACTCTCTGGCCGGCCTCCCTTGGCCCTCCTTCTACCCCTACCTGCGAGGCCAAGAACCTTGGGGTCATCTTTGACTCCACACTTTCTTTCTCCGCACACATCTCTGACATCTCTAAAAAGTCAAACTTCTTACTGCACCTCCTCAGCTGTACTCTGTCTTTTCCTCTCCTTCCCTCAGAAGCTCACTATCTCCCAAGCTTTGGTTCTTTCTAGGTTGGACTACTGTAACAGCCGCTTTCTAAATCTACCTGCCTCCACTCTCCGCCCTTTACAGCTAATCCAGAACAGGACTGCGAGTCTTGTCCTTGGTCTCAAGCCCTGGGATTGTGTCTCTCCAGCTCTGAAATCCCTTCATTGACTGCCAGTGGATGCAAGGAGTACATTTAAAACGCTCAATTGTCCACAAGGCTTTCTGGGCCTGGGTCCAAATAACCTTCAACTATCCCACCGTAAATACCTCCCCTCTCGAGGCCTACGCTCCTCTACTTCCAACTCCCTCAGGGTCAGTCATTTTTTAAAGAAACAAGCTGGGTGTAGATCTCGGTCTTCGGCTGGGGCCTCCCTTTGGAACAGCCTCCTTGCCACCTTGAAACTTGAGGAGAACCATTGCTGGTTCTGGATCACCTCAAAACCTTCCTCTTCACTTCTGCCTTTGCCCCTCGTCTCCTCTGCTGATCTGTTTTCTCTCTCTGCACCGGGCACCTGGCTACCCTCTGTCCATCGGGCCCAGGTACCTGCTCACCCTGCCACCCCTCTGCACTGCCGCTGGGCCACCCCTTGCACTAGGGTCTGTATCTGTACCCATACAGTCCCCCACCCACCTCTCTTCTGCACTTATCAGATACACCTCATCTGCTTAAACCTAGCACTTGCCACTTGCTGGCTGCACTACCACTGTATTGCCTTTATTATTTTATAATGTCACCGGGCCTAGTAAGATAGTTGTTTTTGTTCTCACCCGTTCTCCTCCCTTTTGCTTGGTCACAGTCTGAAACACTTGTGTATGAGCGCGATAAAAATATAATATCATTTCATTTCACTTTTGCAGCACACAGTACCTTATATGCAGTGTTGTTGGGGACCCTTTGAGTTCACTTTTTATATTCTTTCATTTTCCCTAAGAAAATAACTACTGTTCTTAAGGAGAGGGATACTTTTAATCCTTCCTAAAACATTTACTTTTGAGAGATCAGCACACCCCACCGTATGGGGAGCGCTGAGAAGATACCTAGTATCTCCCTTATCTATGCTCCTGTAACGTTTTGGTTACAGTGACAACCCTATAGTTAAGGCTGGTGGCAGTGGGCATGTTCAACCGACTTTTGTGCATTTTTCTACCACAGGCTTCAGTCACAGCTGCAGGTATGCACAGGAGGGGCACCTATGCTCTAACATAGTGGTTCCTTTCTTTTTTCACCATTTCTTGTGTGATTGTCCTTTGTAAGCCCTTCTTCTACCATTCTGGGAGTAGGAGGTCAGAATTTAAGTTTTGCCTTTGACATGAACCCTTTGTGTAGCCCGCCAAGGCTCCAGTGCGTCTGTGAGGACAGGAAGCATGGGAGGAGCCCGAAACTCATGCTCATGTGCATGAATTGAACCAGTTCCCAGTAGGGGGGAGGGGCTAAGGGGGGGGCGCGCTGTCCTTATTGACCAGCTACCCACCCCTTTCTGTAACTGCAGGGAGCGTTTGCAGAGGAATGAATAGGAAATCTGAATAAAAGGGGAGGTTCATGCGGCAGAAGGAAAGTCGACTACTGGAACAGAAGTTCTGAAGCAGAAGCTGACTAGAGACACTGGCAGACCCTTCTAGTAACTATGAAGAGACCACTGCTGTCCTGACCCTGTTTTCCTATCGACAGAGGAGCTCTGAAAAGGATGGCTCCTTCCCTTTGGCTGGTGGGACAGACTAGCTGTAAAAGAAGTTGCAGAACGAGCCATCCCACGACGTGCTGTGACCTTACAGGGCCGCAAACCGCGAATACCAGGGAACCTCCAACCCAATTGCAGTGCATCGTCTTCCAGTGCACAAATCCTCTCAGAACTTTGGTGAGCTCCCGTTGGACCTCCAGAGGCAAGATCCCCCTCTTCAATGTCATCTCACCAGAGTGCATGACTGAAGAATCGAGGCGGATTGACCAGGAGGTAACCATTCACTGTTGAAGCTTGTAAAAATGCACCAAAACCGTAGACCGACGTGGGAGACCGAATAATACCTTGCTGAGGGTCCTTTCTCGCGACTGCTACTGCAGCTACCCTTCCAGAGTGCCTCCTTTTGTCACCAGACGAAGGAAACAGGAGACTGGGCCCATCGCTGCTGCACAGGAAAGAATCCAGCTGCATTTTCTTCAACCACCCTAAGGTACTGTGGGGCTCAAGGTAGTACTTTCCTCAAGCCGAATAGTCGCTCCAGTGTGACTGGAGTGCGATACCAGGAGTGTGGGTGGCCACCCATACCCATTGCCCAGGCTTAACAACTTGTGCTCCTATAGGGAGTCCTTTACAAGGTCCCTACTAACTTCTGTATTCCACTAAAGCCTTTTATTTAAACTAAAGTGCCTTTTCTGCTGCTACATAAGACTTTGCACTCCTCCTCATCGGACTCCGATGAACTCTTGACTAGTTAGGGATTGGATTGCTAAAGCATTAGAATCACTGAAAAGTGTTACCAATTAGTAGATTGCTGTTTCTAGTGCTGAATAACCCTTTTTCCTTCCAAGAGACCGTTGTCGGGAGTGAATTTGCACAGTTAAATGACCGTTTAATTCATTTGTAAATTGTTGGTGCAAGCCACTACTAGTCAAGCGGTGGAACTGTCGTTTTACTGTGTTCATTGTGGGCGCAAGCCACTACTATTGAAGAAGTCACCTGAAAAAGTGTTCCTTATGTTTTCTATTTGTGTTGGTTAGTCTAAAATAGTATTTACTTACCTTGCCTTGTGTATATAAAATAAATGTTTATTTTATAATAACTTCCAGTGTGTAAGAGTTTCTTTGGGCTAATGTATAGAATGCGTTCATTGTACTTGCCTACAAGCTGCATCCTCCTCATAAAATAAGCCTGGCTGATAAGACTGGCTGTTCTGACATTCTACCAAACCTCTGGATAGTACAGACATATACTACGAGTTGGGGCATGTATACCAAAGGATAGTTTTATAGAGTCTCACACCTGCTGGTAGACTTCAGGAAAACTCCCCTAACAACCAATGACCACATCAATATCACATGTTATTTGCAGTTGAGATATTTGAAACATTACAAATACCAATATCTAAAAAAAGGCATTTGAGAAATAGGTGAATGTTGTCACGCCTTTACATTAATAGGAAGAGAAATAAATAACCCGCTCGTTCAGAGGTCTAGGTGAGACAATTGCATATTAAAGTTCATTTGTACTGGTGTATTATGAACATTAATATTTTGAGAGTGGGTTCTCTTGGATGGATGTGTGTTTTTAGGGACTTATGATGAATTCATATTGTAATTGTGCACATTTACAATATGCAAACTGTTAAGGGCAATCTCACAACCTTTACTCCCAGCCTCTGTGCCTAATCACACGTGAGCCTTTATGCCACCTGCTCTCCTGCTCCACCTGGTACCAACTAAAGTCAACCTAGCACATTGCCAGCTACCCCGGACTACAGCTGAACTTCAATGTATTTTCTCTTCATCCTCCGCATCCTGCTATTCTCTCCTTATGGTCTCACCAATCGCACTACACCACGCACCTTTCCTTTACCCAGCATAAAACCCACAACTTGCCACTGTCTCTACATCGTCCCCCACACCCTCTGCCCCCTGTAACGAACAACACCATCCAAGAGACCGCTCCACTTCACCTACCCACCCTGCCTCTACAACTCTGAAAGTAATCTCCTCGACTGATCTCTGCGGCATCAACTGAACATTGCACTCTGGAACGCTCAGACCGTTTGCAAAAATACTTCCTTCATCATGGACTACTTTCACTCTAGCTCCCTTCTCCTTGATTGCCTTGCTACCAGTGAAACCTGGTTCTCTCTCCCTCTGACCCTGCTACCCTGGCAGCCCTTCATGACTCCAAACTTTACTTCTCTCACTCTCATTGTGTGACGGGTAAAATCGGTGGTGTTGGACACCTATTTTCTTCCTGCCCTAACATCTCACACAACTCAACACCACAGCCCCTCCTACCTCCTTTGAATTTACACTCTCAGCTATTACTCTTCCTCACTCTACTCACTTCCTTTCTATCTATCGCCCTCCTGTGTGCCCCCCCCCGCACAATTCTTTGCTGAACTCTGACAGCTCCTTGATTCTCTCCCTCTCCGTCACATCACCTCATCCTTTTGGGGGGCCTTAACCTTAATTTTCGTAACACTCCACAAATATTCCGACCTTCAATCTTTTCTCAATTCACACCCTATTCACTCTAATCATAGCCTACCCACTCACTCTGTGGGTAACTCTTGGCCTCCTGTTCATCTCCAACTCTCTCTCTCAGAAAGTAACACTTCTCTCATGCCATCTCTTTTTCGGACCACTACATTGCATCCATCACCACTATCTTTCCTCCCTCTAACCTTTTCTCCCCACCTAGCTCTCCCATTTCCAAGAGTAAATGGAAACCCTCTGCTATTTCTCACTTCCTCTCTGACCTTCAACTCTCACTCTCCTCCTCACCAGATCCTTACTCCACTGACACAGCTTTCTACATCTTCCACTCCCTACTTCACGACTCTTCTCACTCCACACTGCAAACTTTCACCCCTAAATCCCAGAGTCCTCAACCTTGCGTCTTCTCATTCATATGTGGTCTGCGCACTGACATGCAATGACTCTTGTGCAGATGGAGGTGCCCTACTCTCATGAGAACCTGCAACTATACCTCTGCCTTGGACTCTCTCAAGCCTTCTCTTGATAGTGCTAAAAGGGATTTCTACCTTTTTCCTCGCTGATACGCACTCCAACCATCCTCAACAAATATTTGGTTTAATACTTATTTTATTTTATTGATGTACGGCTTAGCTCAACAGTGCACATGCAGATGATATTTTTTTTACACTGACAAATGCCCAAAAAATTAAAGCTACCATCTGCTTATATTTTCAATGTAATACTAATCAGGAAACTAGTGTTGGTAAAGTTAACAGTTTGGGCATTTGCATTGGTCTACCACTATATGCTTGCATGTTATTTCAAAGTTGCAGGACAAAGCCAAACAGGAAGCACCAATATTTGGGAAAAATAAAACAATTGCATGTGTGAAGATGCCTTTGGTAACACATAGAAGAATGTCTTATATGCAAAAACCTAAGTAAGAATGAGCTGTCCTCCACCATGCTACTACTCCGCTGCACTGACAAAAGCCAAGACTATTGGCTTTGGCAATGCTTACTTCATAATAGATGTGCTTGTTTTTTGCATTATTGGTTACTGAGCGGTTGGATGAATGAAGGAGTTAGTGGGTGAATGAGTAGATCGGTAAAGGGAAAATGGGTGTGTGGATGGCTGGGAGGGTGTATGCGTAGATGGGCAAATGGGTGGGTACACAGGCAGTTGGATAGGCCTAGGAAAGTGCACACTGGAGTGGATGATTTGTGAAAGCATGAGTGGATAGATGGATGGGTAAAAAGTGGATACGCAGCTGGATAAGGGGCTGAATGGACTGGTGATAGGATGGCGGGTTAGGTGGATGGATGGACAAGTGAATGAGTACATAGGTGAGAACACAAGTGTCAGATGATAGGTGGAAGAGTTCATTTGTGGTCAGATGGTGCAGGAGTGAGATAGTGGTTAGATGGGGCAGAAGAGAGTGAGATACTTGGTGGTCAAATGGTGCAGCAGTAGCGGTCGTTGATTGGATATGGGGTGAGTGGATAAGCAGGTGCGTGGTTAGAGTGCATAAGACAGTGCTTGAATGTGCAAGTGTGAGTCGGTAAAAGGATGTGTGAGTGGGCAAATAAGTCATTTCGAAGGGTGATTGAGTGGATCCTTGGAGAGTGATAGGCTAGGTTTGCAGGAGGATAGATCAGTGAATGAATAAGTGGGCGGATGGTGCAGTGAATGAAAGTGTGCATGCGTGGTGGGATAGAAGAATGGGTTTGTGGGAGGTTGGGTGAGCGACAAAGTGGATACATGGATGAGCGAATGGTTACATGGGTGGGTGGGTGGATGAGTGAGTGAGTGAGCCAAGCAGTGAGACAGTGGGCCTCATTACAAATCGCCCGGTATGGAAACAACGGTGGCGGTAAACCCGCCGCCACCGTTGTTTCCATGCCGGGCGATCACAACTCCTGCAGGCGGGAGGTGATGTTCCCGCCAGGTCTGACCTGGCGGGTTTAACACCGCCCGCCTGCAGGCGGACCAGGAAACACCGGCAGCATTACGAGATGCTGCCGGTGTTTCCATGATCCCCATTCCCATTGAGTCCCGTAGGACTCAATGGGAATGGGGATTAACATCATTCCGCCTCCGTGATTCCCGGGAAACCGGGGTTGTAATGCCCCGGTAATTCCGGGAATCACGGAGGCAGAATGGTAATACGAGTCCGGCGGTAACCAGGTGGTTTTACCACCTCGGTTACCGCCGGACTCGTAATGAGGCCCTGTGTCTCCGGCCAGTTACCACGTTCATCATTGGCACCTGGAGAGTCCATGTGGCTATGTTGTGTAACGCTGCTTTCGCAGTGGCTGAAGATGGAGGACAGCAATCCAGTCAGCCAGCACCTGCTCTTTGAGTGCCACAGGCATTAGGTGATGCCTACTGAAGATGAAGTGAAGGAAGTTACCATAAAATCCAGTGTTTGTTTCAAGCAAGCACAAAAAATCCAAGCAAGTAATCTATGTCTGCAAGCGAACCCTGAGTATTTAGGACCACACGCATAGGATAAACCTACCAATGGCAAGGGCTACACAAAAGGCTTTGGCTCCAAGCTTTACAATTTGGCACTGGGTTGTGGGCATTCTGCAGGCACCATGTTTCTTATAACGGAGGCTCGGCATGTCAATTTGACAGTTTATTAGTTACATACACTACCGATTGTCTGCTATGTGACGAAGTTACCCCATTTGCTACCCGTGATAAGGAAACTTGGAAATACAAGGTCTGTTTTCACTGACAGCGATCAAATGACACTGACAGTGGAGCCTGGAGCCACAGGCTGCGCAGATAGGAGATGTCCCAGCGGATGGTGAGGCAGTAGATACATGGTGGAGAGTGAGCATGATGCATAGAGATGTGCCAGGCTCTGTTGAGAATTTCTGGTGAGCAGGCAGAGGCCACACTGGAAATCTAAGCTTTGCCAATCTACTCAGATACCAAGGCCCAGTGAGGTCCCGGAGATACAACAAAAGCAATGCAGACGGAAATTATGACTCCAAAGAGGCTGCATGGAGAGTAGTGGGTGCAATGAAACGTGGAGATGAGAGCATGAGCCCATGAAAAAATCTGGGAGAAACCTCACAACCGGGATGCAATTGTGAGACAGCAAAGCTGATCCCTGTATTCCCCTTATGTCAAGGACTCTGACAAAGAGGGATTGCTCAGGAGAGCTGGCTTAAAAGGTTCTAAATGTTTACAGAAAATAAGTTGCGAAGGTGGGATTGTTAGGCACGAAACTGCACGTGTCCCCAAAATTGGGGATGGTGCGTACATGGCTTACATCCTTAAGACCTGAAGTGCAATCTAGGAGTTGTGGTCACACCACTCTAAAGACACAGCAATATCAACATGAAGGACACTAGAGAGGAATTGAACTTTTGTGGTTCTGACACTAAAACAATTTAACGCTGTGGTGTCGACAAAGTGATGGAAAACTGGAATCAGCTGCATAGTGGGCATTGTGGTCGCAACATTCCAAAGCCAAGCACAGTGAAGCGGCCAAAGACAAGAGAAAATAAAAAAAAGTACAGTGCAGGCGCTGTAAATCGAACTCTCCAGAGTTCTGCCACTAACACTGGCAAATGGACAAGGTCAGTACACCAACCTTGTCAACAGGGGATGGGAACCCCTCCCACCCTGGGGTGGGAAGCCGTCCAGGGAGGAATCCAAGGCCAGTCCTACCCGAGAGGGGGATGGTGGCAGATAGGAGGGCACCAACACCTGTCCCCTCTCCATGAGACAGTTTCTTTATGTACAGTCGCAAATTGCATCGGCCTGTGACTTAAAACCCAAGTGCTGGCCAAGTTGGTCTTTTTCTTCCCTGAAACACCACAGAAACTGGAGAATAGCACTAGTAAGACAGAAAATGCTCAGTGCCCCATATAAAAGCATTTCCAAAACCCACCAGAGAGTGAGAGTCAACAGGGACAGAATAAGGGGCCCTGCACACCAGCTCTAAGTCATATGCGAGCTGCATACAGGCATCGCTGAAGGGAAGCAAACAAAACAAGGGGCTGGAGCACCTATGCGGCTGGTGAGGATCACGCGCACCACATGCCTATCTCAGCACGACTGGTGGGGAGACGGAGGCAGCTCCCCTAGACCACCAGGGACAAAAGACAAAATCACACGAAATAGAGACTGGATTTATTTTAGGGGAGGCCATGCCAGACGCATACCCCATACACAAACCACTAGTGTTACGCGGTGGCCCTGGTGGAGAAATGGGGGGGGCTTACTGCACAATATAAATACCTCCTTGGCGGGGAAGCCAGGGTCATTTAGGCCAGGGACTGCAAACCAACCAGAGGATATGGGAGGGCTTCAAAGAGATCTCATGAAGCAGGAAGGTGTAAGTTGTTCGGGTGATGACAGGTCAGAGGAGGCAGCAGACTAAGAGACCAGTAGAAGGAAGAACATTAAAGTGGACTGTGGGGGCAATTTCTGGAGCAGGTAAGGCATTGCTTAGTGAGTACAAGTGCTATTGTGTTGTGATTGTGCGAGAAAGAGTGGCTAGTGTGTTTAAGAGAGGGAGAGTAGGGTGTGAAAGAAAGGATGGAGTTTGAGTGGAAGGTGAGGTGGAGTTGTAGAACTATGAAGGAGGAAGTAGTAGTATGGAGAACAGAGTATTAGTGTAGAGTAGTAGCATGGAGGTGGGGGGAGTAGTGTTAATGATGGAATAGTGATGTGTGGAGGAGGGAACAGTAGTAGTATGGAGGAGGATGTAGTACTGTGGTGGGTGTAGGAGTAGTTAGATAGAAGGGTATAGGAGAGGCTTAGAAGGAGTGAAAGAGTACGAAGATGCAATGAATGGAGAAGAATGGGGCGGAGCTTAAGAGTGAAGAGAAGCAAGAGGGGGAACATCAAGATGGGAGAGGAATATGAGGGTGTGAGAGCAAGGAGACTGAATTGGGCATTGTGTCTGAAAAGCACAATCCACTATCTTTTTTAAATAACTAACAACTGGCTAGTGACGGGTCAGTCAAGGAAGTCCCTGAGGCAGGTTAGACAGAAAAGGCATTTTGCCTTAACTCTTCGCCCCTAGTACAAGTCAGAATCTAGACTGAAGGGGTCAATATTCAGTATATATAAAGTAACCTGGGGGGTTGGGATGCCTGGGCTAAGGAGGATTGGTGCTCATTGAGCCATCTGCGACTTGTGGCGTCAGCGTGGGATCCTGTAGACCAGATATCTAGGCCACCTGCTGCCAGAAAGAAGGTTAAGGCTAGTGAGACTGAAAGAACACCCGAATACCCACAAGAGTAACTCCGGAAGCAGCGGTGTGATTTATATGGGAATGAAGAAGTCACCATTCACTCCAGAGGACAAGCCATGATTCGGATTGGTTTGCGGATGGAGATACCAGAGTGAACCTAAGAAAGAATGGCTCCAAAGTCAGGTTTGGCCCACAAATATTCACTTGAGGTCAGAGCAGAAATTATTGACAAGGACTAAAGAGAAGAAGTAAAGGTAATCTTGTTGAACGTCCAGAACACTCATGTTTAGAGACCTGGCCAGCCCAGAGCGCAACTTATATGTGAGAAAATCCTGCTGGTGAAGATGGAAACGCTGGAAGCCAATGAAATGTCAAAACAGGGTTTGGTGAAATGACAGTCATACTAAGAAGTAGTCCAGTTCAGAGGGCTCCCTGGACCGCTTGAGTTCATTGTGTAGAAAACCAGAAAATGGATCCACTTCTTGAACAGGCTCAGAAAGTTTTGATGTCCACAAATTTTGTTTTGAAGCAGGTCAAGTTTGTCTAGCATGGCCGTTTGAATGCTGTTGCACCATCTTTCGTCCTTGAGGAGGGGGGGGGGGGGGGAAGAAGAGGCGGGTTTCTCCAACTCCCTAAAGATGGCAAAGATTTCTTTGGAACTTGATTTAGAGTCATTGATCCTAGAATTGTAGGATGCTGCTTTAGCTCAGGTAATGTTGGCTTTGTAGGATATGGAGATGGCCTTGAAGGCATTTCTGGTAGATTCAGAAGGGTTGGTAGAAACGTAGAAATAACTACTGGTCGGAAAAGAGTGCAGAAAGCCTGGCAGCAATTCCAGCAGAGGATCACCTTTCTCGAAAGCAACCACTTTCTTTGTTTCCTTATTGTTATCCGGAGTGCAGTAAGCAGCCAATGCTAAACGGTTGCAGTTAACACAGTATGAGTTACTACGATTTGTGAACTCAACAGCAAAAGGCCTGAATGCAGTAAAGGAAGAACTAAGGGCACTGCGTCTCCTGGCACTTCAAAATCATAATGTTTTGGACTTACTTACTGCCCTGGAGGGAGGGGTGTGTTCAATAATTGGCAGCAGTTGCTGTACAGTAGGACTGGATGCACCAAACGGAATATTTGAAGCAGCTCTTAATGAAATACAGACACTCCACGAGAAGATGTTAAATGAAGCGAATGGAGTGCAAACAAATACTTGGCCTGGCACCCTTTTTGCCTGGGTACCTACATGGCTCTCATGAATGCTCAAAGTGACTGCCTGTCCCCCCGCCCCTCCGTTGGTCCCCTCCGTTGGTCTTCATGCTTGTCACCTTCTGCATTGGCAAAAATATTTTGCGACTATACTAACAAACCACCGGGAAGACGAGGAAGATTTTCTTTCTCTGAGCCGTGAACACAAGAATAGTTAAAAGAAATGCTGCTGGTCTCTGAATCTGTACTGTGATGTCTCTTCTACCCATGGTTAACCCTTTACCCTGTTCTAATATTATATAACTAATACGAATCTCAACATCTCCCTCACGCTTAAATCATAAACACAATCTCCTGGTCTCCATGGAATTGATATGTCATGTTTTCAATACTTAAATCAGCTCTATTCACATCCTTTCATGTAAATAAGTAGAAGAGTCTTTGTACATTCATATCGATGCATCTAGTTTTGCGCACTTCTTGTGCACATGCTTTTGTTCTTGTATTTATTCACATCAGAAATTTACATTTTATGAAGTTTTCCCCTGCAAATTGTGTTCTGAAAAGAGATGTGGCTTTCATAGGCTTCATAGTCTTGTAAACAATTAAACCATGGAAACCAAAGTACATTGGTACATGATGGTATTTATGGTACCAACCTATTAAAAGTTACAGGAAAATAGCATGGGTTGATCTGGTCATTTGAGTTTTGTTTGGTCCCAGACCTATGAAACAGGAAGGGAAGACCTTCCATTGGTGGCCTTGCTTAAACAAACAAACAAACAAACAAACAAACAAACAATGTGAACATCTATTGGTTAATCTCAGAATTATGCCAGATATGTGATTTTTCTAGTAGGACTGTATCTGTACCTGAGAGGCCTGCCTTTTGAAAGCTATCACCTAAAGTGTTTGAACATGGTGCAAGGCAATGTAGGCAATGGTGCCATTATAAAACAAAATATTAAAACACAATTGGCCTGAAAAAAAAGTTTCAACTCCTCTGCTTTAATGATGTTTATATATTTGTCATGCAAGGGCATTTCAGTACACGCTTATGTCGTCTATAAACACGTCATGGTTTTGTGAGTAAAAGACCTAAACAAGCGTGTTGGTAATGTATGCACATCA
The DNA here is from genome assembly GCF_040938575.1 of Ambystoma mexicanum. Taxonomy (NCBI): domain Eukaryota; kingdom Metazoa; phylum Chordata; class Amphibia; order Caudata; family Ambystomatidae; genus Ambystoma; species Ambystoma mexicanum. The sequence goes on from NC_090935.1 coordinate 1,454,837,937, forward strand.
TTTAGCACGGTTGACTGAAAACTCAAAGAATGAGATGAATGACTGTTTATTCCAAGAAATGAAACCCCTCTGAAGCATTTTTAACACATCTGAGCTGCCATTTTCCTTTCAAAGCCATCTTTGCAACAACTCAGAATATTTGGAACTTACCAGAGCTGGGCCTGGTGCTGTTTTCTTCACCTGTTGCGCAAGCGTTCTCTATTAAACTTGTGTCCGATTCTTGTTCTATCCGGAAAACCTGGTCATAACTAAGAGCTGGAAACAAAATAGGGAAAGCAATGAGGATCACATTTGATATTGTAATGGTTAGGGATCCTAAAATCAACATAAACTGAAGATCCTTCTAGTCAGTAGCAAACAGCGGCCTGACTAATGCAGATTGAATTAATTTACCAACATTTGGCTCCATTACAGTAGATGCCCCTGCCTAGATTCAAGCCCAAAGAGGTGTGGTGTATTGTTTTTCACTTATTACAAATTTGTATTGCGGACATGTGGTACAAGGTAACATTTTGTCAACGATATTTATGCCACTATGGGTCTTGCTTGAAATTAAGTAGCCTTACAGAAGCTTCACATTTCTGAAGTAAAATGCAAGAGTCCTGGTGGCCACACAGTTCTCAAACGCAATAAAGAATCACTGCAGGAATGTTGCTGCTGACTCACTAACTCCTTTGCTTGGATTGCCTGGTGAGACTGCTGTGAACAGAGGACAGCGTAAGGACACATAAATCCATACAGCAATTGCACTTGACAGCCAATTGTGGAGGATGAAGCGGGTCTGCAACTTAGTCTAAGGGACCAGACGTTGGAAGCAAGATGTGACCATTGGGTAACAAAGTGAGGCATCACTCCTGTGGTCTGTGTGACTTGTATGCTCTCCTGGATGTACCAAATAACGGTTCTGTGCACATATAGCAGTAGAAAGCCAGATGATGACTGGGTAGAGGGGAGAAGAAGCATTCAAATATAAGGTGGGCTTGAAAAACATACTTGGCCTGCACATCGAAATTCTTTCAGCACCACTATTCCTTTGGCATCACACAGGCAAGTTCAAATATTCCCCAGCCTCTTCCATCTGTAATCCCGATTGAACAGTGTGCTCTGCTTGCACATTTGAATACGTATGGGTCTCGGCACAGAAACATCCATATGTAATTTAAGATCTGGCATTTTACACAGAGTAAAGCAAGCTTTTGAACATTTACAGTTTTGCTCACAGCCATATTATCACAATGTACTTTTCACCTAGTGAGATGTTCTGGTTTTCGACAGATCAGCAGTTTCCTATAAATATTTCACCTGACCATTTCTTTCTTAGGCCACCGTTGGCTAGCTATCTAAAGACCTGGTGATTTATAATGGCAAATGAGGCAACAGGCAGGTCTTCTTCAGCTTTGGAATGAGCCACTTTGTGGTTTCCTTTTTTTGTGTTATGGTTTACACAAACCTTTCACACAACATGATACAAAAAGAAAGAGAAAAACAAGTACAAGGACATTTTAAATTAATATCACCAAAAAATTACATAAAAGAAAAACCAACATCCATTCACCACTTTCAGGAGGGGTTGTTCATAAAATACAATTTATGACAATTCTAAAGTTTCTAATGGTTGGATGCACAGCCTGCGTAAGGAGTAGCTATTATATTCTCTCCTTCTGCTTAAATGGGTATGAATCGTTGAATAGGATCCCCCTTTTTATAGGAATTGTGACTACTGCATCAATAACAAATGTTGCATGGTAAGCCTTTTGGTCTAGGTAGGATACCCAAGAATGCTTCTTTGATCGCTTTGTCATTTGCAGTAGCTGAGCGAGTTTATGCGCTCTTGCATGTATCGCCCATTACAAAGGGTGTGTCTGTTTAATGTCCCACAGGGATTGAATTTAAGATTGTGAGCAGGAGCTAAAGCTAGCAAGAACCAGACCTTTAGTATGTGGCGTGCCACAAACCTAACTTTTTGTCCTTATTATATACAATACATAATATTATTGTCTTGCCGAGGTCTCCAATGCTTCTAAATACTTGTTCGCGAATACAGAAAGTTCATGTTACATAGGTATATTTGTATGGCATCAGTTGGCCCCAGAAGCCAAAAGGAGCTGTTGGTATTAAACTAGTAGGCTATCCTAGGCTAGAAGCAGGAGCTAAATAGCTCCCAGCAATTTTGGACCGCGTCCCAGGTTTCCAAATCCTCCTTGAGACAGATTTGTGTTTGCTCTCTGAAATCATTCTGAACCCACCAGTGTAAATCAGTGTTGTAAATGTTGACAACAGATTTTTATCTAGGTTTGAGCGGGCACTGATGTGCTAATGTTATGTCTAAGATAGTAGTTCTTTGTTATTTGAACTATTTGGTCCTGTTGCAAGATAGAATTCCACTTGCACAGTGGAGTATAAAGCAAAAAGAGGAGAAACGTGTTTGGGTAGAGTCACCCAAACGGCTGGAAGGAGCCGTGTGATGTATCACTTCAAAGTTCATATACTTTTGTACAAGTTCATAAATTGTTCTATATTCCCATTTCAAAAGCAACATTTTGTTATTCCACAAATGAGTTCAAGTGCGTCGTGCGTTTTTTGGAAATTATTTATTCCACAGAAAAAAAAGGCCTGTTGTATTAATGTCCAATGCATTTCGGTCCTAATGACCATCTTCAGGGACAAATTCAGGCTTTGATTCACTTCATAAGCACCTTTCTGATGTATGTGCATTTTCAAATCTGGAGCCCCAATTTGTATCTTATTGTCTTTCTCATGGAGTCTTCTAGGGGTTCGTCTCCTGACCACCTTCAGTTCATTGTATAAACCACTCCACAGGCCAGCAGGATCGCAGTGATGAGGAATACCTAGAAGACTCCATGAGAAAGCAGCAGTGGAGGTGGGATAGCATGAGTCGTCTGTTCTCCTGCCCATGGGATAGAGGGTGGGGACTGGAGGGTGGAATAGCATGGTGTAAGCGGGATGGTGGACACAACTAGGGAAACTCGGAATGGTAACCTGGAATGTGCAGGGCCTCAACTTTCCCCGTGGAGCGCAGCTTATCTGAGCTTTCAGCTAACATAGCCTGCCTGCAGGAGACTCACCTCCTTGCGGAGGATGAAAAACGCGTTCACTTCAGGCGGTTTAACAAATGATACTTTGCCAGAGCAGGAGAGAAGAAGAGGGGAGTGGCACTGCTCTTTAGCCGGGAGGTGCCACTAACGCAAGTCACAGTAAAACGAGACACGATGGGTAGATACTGATTGGTTAAGGGGTACTTATTAGAACAAGTCATGACTTTTACCTCCATCTACTGCCCTAATAGTGCACAGGATAGGTTTCTCTGAACACTCCTCCCAGACAGTGTCGCATTCGCGGAAGGCCGCCTTCTTATAGGAGGAGACTTCAACTTAGTCACTAACCCAAAATGCGAAAGACCCTACCCCCAACAAGAGAAGACCTTGCCCAGGCAATAGATTTCACAAAATTCTTGAGGTAAACAGGTTCAGTAGACGTGTAGCAACTCTCTAATGAGGGTGCACGTGACTACACTTTTTACTCACATGTCCATGAAGGGCTCTCTAGAATAGACCTAATCTTAATATCCAGTGAATTATTCCCCTGCCTAGAAGAAGTTCAAATACACCTGAGGATTATCTCGGACCACGCACCAGTACAAGTCCAAGGCCGGGTAGACGGTCTCCCGAAGCCAGCACAATGGCACTGGAAGATGCAGGACTCATTATTGCAAGATGAGGTAACCAAGGGGGAAATAGCTAACACATTGATTTGCTACTTCCAGGAAAACTCTCGGCGGGATGCACAGAAGCAGTGCTATGCGATGCCATGAAACCAGTGGTCAGGGGCATGTTAATGGGATGTGCAGCAGCACAAAAGAGGAGACAGAAGTTGCAGCAGAACAAACTTGAGGACAGGGTAGCCACTGGAAGTAGCACACAAACGAAGCCAATCAATTAAGACAGGTAAGGAACTCAAAAAGGCTAAATCAGCCTTAGAATTGCACCTGGCGGATAAATCCACACAAGCTCTTGCATATACAAAACAGTTTTACTATATAAATAGTAACAAAGTTAATAGAATATTAGTGTACAAATTAAAAAAGCTCAACACCCGAAATAAAATCCTCACTTTAAGGGGTAAAAATGGGTCCCTGTTGTCCTCCGAGGGTGACAAAAGGGATGCCATGCTGTCCCATCACAGTGATGTCATGATGGGTAAGAGACCATTTGTGCGATGCCCATCTAGCCAACCCACCGAACCAACCGCAGCTGATCACCCAGAGTCGCTCGAACCTTTGATAACCCTGAAAGTATTAGCAGCTATAAAAACACTTAAAGAACGCTGCCCCAGGCCTGACATTTTCTGCAAGGTTCTACAGGACCAACGCTCACATCTTAGCCGCACGGTTAGTGCAGCTCTTCAACTCCTTTCAGACCACAGGTAGCTTCACCCCATCAATGGAGGAATCCCGCACAATACTTATCCTAAAGCCGGATAAAGACCCAGAGAACTGCGAATCCCATCAGCCCATAACGCTAATGAACAACAATGCGAAAATATTTTCCAAGGTCCTGGCAGCCAGGCTACCTAGGGTCCTCCCCGACTGTCCTCCCAGACCTAATTCACCCAGAACAAACAGGATTTATACCGCGTCGCACAACCCAAGGCAACATTAGGCGCACCCTATGTGCCACAAGAACGAAGGTGGAGATGGCCGTGATCTCGCTGGACACACATAAGGCATTCAACACGTTGGATTGCGGCTACATGAAGAAAACTCTTACTCATTTTGGGTTTGGCCTGAAGTTTGTGAAGTGGATCATGGCTAACTACCAACACTCCACCACCTCTCTGAGAATAAACGGAAGGCACTCCTGCAAGCTCCACATCCCCGGGGGCACCCGCCAGGGATGCCCCCTGTCCCTTCTGATATTCGCCCTCTCAATGGAACCATTCGCAGCTAGGATCTGAGATAATACAGGAATACAAGGGCTGCAGTTGGGTGGGAACCAGTTTAAGGTCTCCACGTATGCTGATGACGTTCTCCTCTCCTTGAAACAGAACAAAGACTCCCTAGAAGCGCTCAGGCAGGAGATCTCAGCACTTGGAGAAGCATCAGGCTTCAGGGTTAACTATGGGAAGTCTAGGGCCTTGGGAATAAACATCACCCATGAGAGTAAAGAAACATTAACAAACACCTGCCCCATCCCTTGGGCCAAATCTCAAATCACCTACTTGGGGGTGAACATCCAGCATAGGACTGAGAGAACGCACTGGGTCAACTTTCTGCAATTGTTCCGAAACCTCCTAAGCGATATGGAGTGGTGGGACAAACAGGTGTTATCGTGGCTGGGGAGAATTACAGCTGTAAAAATTAACCTGGTCCCTAAACTGCTCTATCAGTGTCTAGCATTGCCAGTGGCCATACACCCAGGGAGCTCCTAAAGTTACAAAAGAGTATACTGAGCTAAATATGGGGTAGAAAAAACAGTCGCAAAAAAAGTAATGCTCAGATGGGCTTTAGGGGGTGGCCTTGGGGTCCGCGATGTCACTAGATCTGGGTTATCTGCCCAACTATCACAAGCCTTCATATGGCAGACTAACAGTAACCAACCCTGATGCAAACAGATAACAGAGCATTGGAGCGCAATCCCCCACCTCCCTGTCCACCTTGCCACATCTCATGGCAGTACGCAAACCCCGGGCACAGGCCCATTAATGGCCACTAAAAACACAGTCCAGTGCTGGAAAAGAGCTACAAGTCGGTGGGGTCAGAGGGGATCTTTAGGCCCACTCACCCCAGTTTAGAGCAATCCAGACTTCACCCCGGGACACAACCTGGCGGGATTTAATGCATTGCACAAGGGGGGGAATTGACACACGTCAATGACATGGGGTCCCACTCACCTTTATGGAATGCAAAGACAAATTTCAGATCCCGGAAACAGAAAGATTTCGATATGTGCAACTCTAACACTGGCTGTCAAAACAAACCACTAGAATGTGAGGGAGTACGGAACTTAACCCGCTAGAACTTACATTGACATCAGCACACTATATAAGCTCTTAGAAAAGGGTGACCCCAGTAAGAAGGAGAATTACATGCTAAAGTGGGAAAGGGACATATGGAGAGAGCTGGAACTGGAGGACTGGGGAAGTATCTGATCTTGTACGCACAAAACATCAATATGTATCACGAACAAAGAAGGGGCTGTAAATGTGTGCTTCATCACCCGGAGATTCTGAATAAAAGTAATCCAGGGCTGTCACCACGGGTTCATTGTTCCATCCTCTTATGGGCTTGTATAAAATCAGTGCAATTTTGGAGGGAGGTATTGGACCAAATCAAAGTAATCATGGGCCTGACAATCCCATGGGACCCGGGGATTGTACTACTGGGGGACACGTGAAGGGGCGCGTTCCCACTCACGGGGCATAGGGCTGACCTAATCACTCACCTTCACAATGCAGCTAAAATTACCATTGCCCGGGCTCTGGAAGCATCCAGAAGGCCCGGCTCACCCCATGTGGTGGGTGAAATGCTGGTATACAGCAGTGGACGGGAAAATTACAGCCTCTCGTGTGGAAGCCATGGGGAAATTCTACAACACCTGGTCCCCCTTCTTTGACAATGCAGAACTATTCCCAGGGATAGTGCGACCACCACCAACCTCCTAATGGTCTACAAAGCACCGAGCCTCGACCCACCGCCCTAATACCCACTGCTTGCTAATGAAACGCCATATTGTACTGGATCTAATGGCTGTATGTTCCTGTATTGCTTGTGTTGCCTTGCATGTGATATCACAAAAAAATAAATAAAAAAACACACAGGAGGTGTCCTCAGTGAAGATTTTCTTTTTTATACGTTAAAACCCCACTGGAAGCCAAAGTGTGTATTATTAAATCTACTTCAACGTTTTCTTGAGTTGCATATATTTCTTCAGTGTACTGCCAGCTGTTTGGAATATCCACTTTCAGACTTCATTCTGCTTACAGATTTGCTAGAGGCGTTTTTGTATCCTTGGACTAGTCAAGTAAATAGCACTCAGGTGGATTTAGGGGGTAGGCAATGTTTTGCTCTTAGATGGATTGTGAGGGGTTGTCAACGTATCACACTGGGGGCATTTGTGTGGCCAAAGTGTTGAACCAAATTATTAGAAAGTTGGCCATTGCTTCTGCTCTTAGATGATTTATAAGTGTAACCAATGTTTTTGCTCTATAAATATCCATTAGGGTAACCAACATGTTACACTTATAAGACTTGTGTGGCTGGCCAATGTGCTGATATTGGAATAATTCAGGAGGGTGACCTGGGTGTTGCTCTTGGAGGATTTTGTCAGGGCAGCCATTGTTTTTCCACAGATTGTAGCCTTTGCACCAGAGAATCTCTTGTGATTTTCTTTGAATAGCACTTGACCAGAATGCTGCACTTAGTCGAGTCCATGAGACCGACGAAGTTATGGATTCTAGGCGATTGCAGAATGTGTACCACTACTTGGAATGCAGGTGTCTTTACAATTAATCAAAACAAGCTTTATTCTGCTGTTAAAACCATCAAAGCACACATTACAATTTATACATTGTTCAACATTGTTTAAAAATATGGGCAATAAGTAACAGATGCTGCCTTTACGGTTAACTGGGGTCTTGAATGTAGCCACTTAATGAAAGCTGGATGCATGCAGAATGCATCCTCCATAATTTATCAATCCAGATATTTTTCAAATGTACCAATTCTAGGCTTTTATTTGATTATAACCAATGCATTTTTCCTCTCGCAATCTACACTTTTGGAATTAGCCAAAAGCACGGCCACACTCCTGCAAGCATCTACTTTCACATACACCTCGAATGACACTTTGCACAACACTTCTGCGATAAGAATATAGCTACCTTTCATGACAGAAATTCGAACTGTAGCTACACATAATAGACTATCCTCTAACACCCCCCCGCCAGTTTATTTCCCTAGTATACCTATCTCCAACTATACACATGCATGTTAGACATGGGTGGTTAACGGGGACTAGGTCAAGCCCTCAACCTTTAATGGCCATTAGACACCCACACATACTAGCACCTCCTAACTTTCCCATACTTCGGTCCGCGAGGGCTTCCAACCTACAGCGCGTTGGGACCATAACCATGGTGAAAGGGTCTATACAAATGATGAAATTAAATACAAAATCAATTGCTGCAATGCTTAAAAGACATCTTGCTTCCACTAATCGTATAAGTCCAAATACTACATTATAACAAAGGTAGAGAAATCTTACACAATACACATTTCTTTTAGATTCAAGCTGGGGACAGACTATGAACAAATGTTAGAGTTTCTATTGTTGATTCGTCCCACAGAATCTACAAACATTTGAAGCTCCCAAAATCCTGAGGTCCCCCCCCCCCCGCCACCTCAAGAAACATTAAGCATATTTCTCATATTCTGATGCTGCCCTTGACCAAAAAGGGATGGTCCTTTTGGTCATAAAAGAAAGCCCTTTCTAGCACTAGTCTTGTCTGCCTACAAGTGTATATACATGGATATTTTCACCCAAAATCGATCTCATCCTGTACTATAAATCTCCTGAAAAGGGAAATAAAACAATTTAAAACTACCCCAGCATGGTCCCCTCAAATACCATCTGGGAAAGAAGCAAAACTTGGAAACCTGGAATTCTAACAGTATGTAGGCTAGGAGAACATCGCAACCAAATTGCCACATCACGGTTCTCAGGCAGGTTTTGAGCACATTTGCATGTGGGTCTGGTACTGGACATGTTTATTGCTCCCAGTCTGTACAAATCGACTTCTGCATGTATCTTTATCTAATCATGCATTTGTACCAAGGTGTGCAAACAAGACCATGTGATATTAGCAACGGGGAGGGAAGGTTCTATGTGGCTCAGAAAATCAGGAACAAGGACTCTGAGCAAATTCTGGGCACTATTACCTGGTATTCACTTGGAAACCTCATTCTTAACTGACGGGGCCAACCCGAAGGTTCGGCGGTGCTACAGCCTTTTACCCGCTCCCTCCTGCATGCCTCTTTCATCAGTGTCTGTAGCAGGCAGACTGGATTGTATTGCAGTCAGCCCTCTTTTCATGTGACGCCCCGACACACGCTTAGGAATAACTGTAGCACCATACACCAAAGAGATAGAGCATTGATCAGAAATATTCACTCTTATTTATAGAACTAGAAATTCTGGAGAAGCCTATTAGGCGCAGCTCCTATTCAGGTGCTTCCTGTTGCCCGTGTCCAGAGCTGTATACGCCGGAATAGCACTGCTAACAGTAATATGCCGGCGCAGCAACCTATCACACCAGGATATTACGGTTTGCTTAAATAGATTGTCAGTCAAAGCACTAATGAATGCAGTGCTTTGGGTGACAGTCTATTTAAGCCAAACACCACACGCTGAGTACATGTAACTATAAAGGATTCCATGTACTGAGCGCGTAATGTTTGGCTTAAATATACTGTTTCCTAAAGCACTGCAGTTATTAGTGCTGTGGGTGACAATACATTGAAGCAAACAGGAACATCACGGAGCAGGTAGGGCTCTGTGCCGGGATATTACTGTTAGCAGTGCTACCCCAACGCAAGCATTTCCCTGTTGGCCATGGCCAACAGGGCGCTCCTTAATGGGAGCTGCACCAAAGGTGACATGCCGAAACACCAGGCGCCTAATCGGCTTTGCCTAAAAACAGCTTGCCACAGTAGTGAGGGTTTGGAGTTTGAGAAGAGGAAACAAAGACATGACTAGGGCAACTGTCAAAAAGAAGTTGTAAACAAAGATTCTTTTTTTTCAGGAAGTACTCACCGGGGGAATGGTGCACACCAGGTCTTCTTTCAGAGTCAGTATTTTCAACAGAGTAAAGATCTTCCTTTTCATTGGCTCGTAACGAAAAGACAGATGTGGCAATGAGAGGACCTAAGTAAAACAAATCGTAGTGAATCTACAGCTCATAGAGGAATGACAGACACATCTTGACTGTTCCATGTGGGAGACTGTGGATAACAGGAGTAAAATGCACCGCGGCTATCTGCATAAGGACTGAGAAATAACCAGGAGTTGCGTTCTGGTGGGGACTTGTGGATGAGATAACGGTCCTCCACCGCACAAGTATGCACCTGTCAAAGTTTTGCAAATTGATGTTGAAGTGTGCTAAACTTAGAAACACCAGTTTGTTTGAGTCATTGCTTCGTGGCAACAAAGGAGTGACTTAGTCATAGAACATTGTTTTGGGAGGGGAAACGTGAGACAGTGTTGGCATCAGAAAACTTTATCTGTAGCTCGATCGGACAAGGTAAGGCAAACAGAAGTTCAAGACGTTCAGCAACAGTGTTGGAAAAATAAAAATATTTCAGTATTATGAAGAGAAGTCTTATAGAAATCAGTGAATACTTCTGTGTAGAAAGTGACCTACAGAAAATTAATACATCGATGAAGCGTAGATAAGAATATTTACAGTAGTTCAGTGAAAGACCCAGAAAAAAGTCTGCATACAGGACAAGGTGCACATTGACCAATAAGAATGAAGCACGCTATTAAATAAACCAAGAGAAACAATCAGTCAGTTTTACAAAAGTGAATTCATTCACAGACCAAAGCAAATAGCAGAACATGATGACACGGGTGGTGCAGCCTAGGATGATATGAGGGTTTAATACTCACTTTATTTAAGAAGGCTGGTGAAAACAATAGTTGCAGTGAGCCTTTTTTCACAAATTAACTGCTTTAGCTCTTTAGTTAAATCCTTGCATAGTTCTGTACCTGCAATTATAGCGGATGTCACAACAGACATGGCTTGAGGAGGGCATGTTCCCGTAAAAATCTCAGGATTTCACAAATCTAAATAGCATTACGACAGAGACACTTGCTACAAGGCCAATTCAGGCTGACAGAAACAATGACAATGTGAGGGAACAACCAACCAAAGCAACCAACAATAATTTATATCTACTCGATAACGGGTCAAAAACCTCCCATGGAAAAGAGTCAATATTTAGGTACAAGCATAGCATCTAGTCGAAGAGACATAGTCATGGTGGCGAACCACAAGTAAGACTCAGACCAGAGGAAATGATTCAACTTATTAAAGGAGAACTCTTTGAGCCCTACTGCTAAAAAGGAGTTCACTTCCTACGAACATAAACTAAGGTGCTCGTCAGGAAGTAAAGTAACACAAATATCAGTCCTCTGTCTTAATTGGTCCAACTAAATGGCCCTATATCACGAGTTAAAAAAGGAAAACCAAAAATATGCAAGAAATATTTTTCACAATGGGGGTTGTCAATGCTTCCAGGCTGACCCCCTCTCCTGTAGATACTCATCAGCTCAAATGTTCATCCCAGGACCCGGCTCCTGGCCCTGGGCCTGGGACATCACAACAGTTTTCAAATTTAAAAAAAATCACAAAGTTCAAACTCCAAGGCTATTTCAGTTCTGCTTGTTGCAATAGTCACTCAGTTCATGACAGGTTCTCAAATGTTCCAAATAACGTTAGCTCAGTTCACTTAAGGTTCCAAGTAGTGTATCCAAAGGAGTGCTCGGCCTAGTCCCGCTGTATTTTAAGAGCCAACTTGCTCACTCGAGCCTTCGACCTCTGGGCGTTATGCTTTTCAATCCACGTCTATGACTTTCAGCATTACATCAGTCCTCGTGTCCCTAGGGACATCTCAGCCCCTCTACAGGCTGTATACGGATCTCCAACCTGTGGGGTTCTCTTATTTATTTCCAGCATGGTTTGCATCCCTTTTTCCTGATGGGACCCTTCAACAGGGCTCTCTTGGCCTTTAGTGTTTTTACTAGCTTCTTTGTGGCTCTGGACACTTGGGTCCTTATTTAGATTGTTCATGGGCTCACCAGCCGGTGAAGGACTCATGGTTTGGGCTTCCCTGCAGAGTTCAACCACCCGCCTCCTTTCTTCCTGTGCAGCTTGTGTACCTGTGCTCTCGCTGTGCTTTTACCAGGAAGAGTCAGTGATTCAGCGGTCTGCGGCTTATGGCTCCGCCTGCTGCGTTACTACTTCTTGCTATAGCGCCCTTCTCAGGGCCTCGCCAGTCCTTGTTCTCTCTCTCTCTGTGGATCTCAGTTCACGGGTTGAAGAGTTTTTTCTGGCATTCCGAGATTCGGCAGTGTTGCGCAGGCTCTAGGCCCACCACATTCTCTTCGTGGTCCCACCTCCCGGCTGTCTTTGTTCCATGCTCCAGTGTCCGCTCTGTGCGTCTCTACGCTCTTTGCATCTCCTCCCCCGCTGCTCTGATCGACGTCAGGAAATCCCCTCCCACAACTAAGTACTTCAGCATTTTTATGGGACTCTCTGTAACAAGAGGGAATGTGCTTCTGATTATAAGATGTCGAGTGTGAGGAGGGTTCAGCAGTGAAATTAGTCAAATAAAAAGGTCTGATCACATTTATAACTGCTGTGGCCCCCATGTAGGCGGAAAGTATAGATTTCACAGGGGACATTTACACCAGGGGAGTCACTCATTGAGGTCCCACTTGCCCAAAACCCAAGGGAGGGTCTTGCGGAGGGTGCTCACCTCCCTAGCCTCAACGGGTGACTCTCCCTTGGGGAGAATGGACGAATTCCCTGGATTTGTCAACTAAATTCAACTAAAGACAAGCAAACACCTACCCTAGATAGGATGGTTAAGTGAAAGTGCTCTAAATAAACTTCCTCAAACATGCAGTACCTCTTCCAATGCATGTTGGACATGTACTGATGGAACAGTACACACAGATGGTCCAATGAAGCATAAGCAAATTCATAATTAATGAAAGACTCAACAATTAGGAAGGAGAACCTGTACAACAGCAAGGATGAAGGGGGCATGGGACTACCAAACATATCACAACACTGATAGGCTGCTCAGTTCTTCTACCTAGGGAAATGGCATCACAGTGAGTTCACCATACCAATGGTGCAAATAGTTGGAAGCCTTGTATACCTTCTCACACTTGGGCTTATGCACTGTTGCCTCAAAATCAGAAACTGGTCATGTACAACTCAAGCATCAATTTGATGGATGAGTATGAAGAATATGCTATTAGTATATAAAGCAGGGAGACAAAGGGGACCCCTTAATAACAATAAGAGTGCAAAAGGAGCTTGAGAGAACACTACCAAAGAACACCCACAGGGAATGGAGATCAGCGGGTCTACCCTGCTTCTCGCAGTTTATGAACGGCGATGCAATCCTTTAGGGGATGTGGAAGGGTTACAATATTACAAACAATGACTCATGTATCTCCAGATCAGGCACCTAATACAGCACATACTGTGAACCAATCCTAGAGCGAGACCGAACAGCAGAATCTGCGCAAATTGAAAATTACAATGAAAATGGCATCATGCTGCTATGACGCACTACTTAATGCAATGAGAAAAGATGTCCTGAACGGTATTAAGTTAATGGGTAGTCCAAGATGAGGAATATTTGCCTATTGTACTGCGACTCTGCTCTACGAGAACCCTGGAAGGAATTCTAAAGGAAGATGGTAAGAAGACTCTACAGGGTGCCCACAAAAATAGTGCACTGACCCAAAACTTGACTTTGGCATGCTGGAGGACGTGTGGTCAAGAGGAATCCCACTGGCATACTATGTGTTGTGTCCTAAGGTAGGGCTGTTGACAAGTGGTCGGATCGAGGCATTCAAGTTGAACAACCCCTTTTTCTTTAGCCCAACCTCAGTACAGCCATAGCTGCATCAAACAAACGAATGTTAACCAATTTTCTACAACAACATCCTCCACAATTCAAATGTGGAAAGAGAAGATGGTATGAGGGATAATCAACATATATCGTACAATGTCATAGCCTCTTTGTTGAGAGATAGGTCAGTGACAAAGAAAACAGGTGGAGCCAGAACATGAATTGACACAGGCAGGGTCCAAAGTGCAAATCTATGTGAAAGTTCCCCCATACACTGCCAAGCAACATCCATGAGGGGGTGGATCCTGACAAGTGACTGACTGAGTCAAAACGGCCTAAGCCAACCACATTTCGTTGCGATGTAAACCATTCAACACAGTATTAAACATAAACAAATATATTTTTGGAACATTTAATTATTCATAAAAGTAAAACATGATCACTGTTGGATGAAATCCTACTTCCTTACATCTGATTTCGTTTTAGAAGAACAATCTTTATTCTGCCCTGCTCAACACATTTCTTCCTCATCCCAAGTTAGGCCCATAGGTTACCAAGAACTTACAACACCCTAAAACCTTTTCTTAACATCTGCTTGTAGCAATCTTACCAAGTAGAGCGCACTCCCCTAATAAAATGCAGATGATATAAATTTACCAAGTGAGATCAAGGCCTGGTGAATTTCCTTCATCACGTTCTTATAAAGTTCTTTCTGCCATTCGTGTAAAAGCTTCCACTCCTCTTCCGAGAAACAGGCAGCAACATCCTGGAATGTAACTGGTGCCTGGAAAAATAAATTGCACTTGGCTTCAGTAAAATCTACATTACTAACCAAATTACATGTAACAAACATTGTGGGACTCATTTGGAATTTGGGGGTGCAGTAGAAAATTGGTGGTAATTCTGATATGAACCTAACTGTCGTGTCATGTCATGTCATCTCTCAGTTGCACACCTGGTGGTCTTAGCCATAAAGCTACACATAAAAGCAAATCACATCGGAAAATTGAAAATTCAGATATTTCAATGTCCAATTATTGCACAAAACCAGCCGACACGTGTTTCGACCTTTGAAAGGTCCTCATCAGGGTGTGCATGAGAGAACAGGTTTCTTTTCTTGGTTCTGAGTGTGAGTTGTCACAATCAACAGTTCACATAGTCTGGAATTACAGATTGACACGTGTGTCGACCTCTAAAAAGGTCCTCATCAGGGCTGTAGACATATTACAACATCATGTATATATCACATAACATTAGTAGTTCCAACATGTAACATACAGATACCCATTTACAGATTTAAAACACAGATTCTTCGTCCAAATAGGGAAGACCATGTTATTAATATTTACAAATAGAAAAATACATGTCCATCACATTGACATGTGAACACAAAAATAGTAATCACATAAATCATTGTAGGAATTACTACATGGATATAGGCATATTTACTATTCCACAGTTGTTGTTACCCAAACGCACATAGATAAGGGAGGGAAAGATACACAAGAAAAAAATAACATAAATGGTATATTAGATACATATACACATTTTTCAAGATCATTATTTATATGGGTATATAGCCTCATAGTTGTAAATGTAGTAGTGCCAGAAATCAACCCAAAACCCATCATGCTTACCAGTGTGCTGTACTGGGCCAAAGCGCACCTAGTCTTCTCAAATGACATCTTAATTATGCTTCACTCAGCATATAGAGTTTAATCAATGACCAACTAGTGGTCTAGTGTAGATTTGAGAAATGTCTTTTGAACCCTGTGTTTTAAAGTGAGTTCTGACTAAACATGCTCCAAGTGTAGACATGTTAGTCAAATGTTATAATGGGTAGTGATCCCTGCTAGATACGCCACTCACTTACGTCCAACTAAAAATTAGCATGACTCAAACCTATGCCATATTGGGCAAAAATGGTATACTCGTATAGTCACCGGACATGAGAGAATAGTTTTCTTCTCTTGGTTCTGAGTGCGAGTTGTCACAAGTAACAGTTCACTTAGAGTCTGTAATCACTAATGAAAGGAAAGTACACCCCAGTGTGCCGTCAATTAGAAAAAAGGGATGATTCAATTACATATGCAAAAAACATATTTTGTGTCAATTCTGATACTCCTTATCGCTTACCAGATTATTACCAATGTATCACAAAAATGTACAAAGCTGTTGGCTTTAAAGTGATGCCATCAGTCTCTCTGCTTAAATAGCTGTTCAGGAATCCCTATAAACGGGATATTAATATCAAAAAAGTTGAATCAGGGGGCTACAGCGACTTAAATTCAAATGCAAGTTTGCAAACGGATATAGTCTTGAATCAACTTACCAGTAAAAGGGGGTATGTTGAGCACACTCGTCCTGTAATGAGGATCACAAGTTCTCCGGCTGCATTTCAGAACCAAACGCCATTAGTCATGGAGACCCTATTTAAGGCATAATGAAGTCGCAAGTCTCCCATGTAACGTGGTTACAATTCGCATAATGGATGCTGATCGTGTAAGGAGAAAATAAAGTTAATATTAAACATTAACGTAAGCACGAGTGCTAATGAGATTGGAAACCTCATTGGATCATGTGGAACTACCAACCTAAAATGTGTGAGTGCTCCTGCAGGGTGTTCGTTCCGGCCTCCATTCATTATGGATGGCCTGACTGTTGTCTAGTGATGCCGCACTTTGACGTTATTGGGATTAGCATCAGTAAACAAGGCTTATGAAATGCCCGAACTGGAAATATAATGATTTTTTTAATGCAACTACAACATTAAAACGCAAAAGGTCCTGGTATGAAAAATCCCAATTGGCGGGGAACCATCGTATTGCTAGTCGGATTCCGACAGGTAAAAATCTATCAGTTCTATTCTGAGTCTGATGCACAATACCCAATCTAAAGTGACCTCTTGTCGAGCTTGCATGAAAACGTTTTGGTTTAGGCAAAATCACACATTTAGTGAATAGCATTCTGTAAGCCACTTTATACGAAAATGTGGCAAGCAAATGGCTTTATACAAACAGGCTTTTTTCATTATTTGTATAATGCATTTACCAATCCGCCCCTAAATTCCCCCCATTAATGAACAACACACGTTTAATAATCTGCCTGTAAAAAGGCTAACCTTGTTCTCCAATTCGTACCAGCTCTAAAAAATAATTATATGTTAAAGGTATGACTCGAAACTAGAACAATTGTTATAAGATGACACTGGGAACTAAGCTGATGCATAGGAGTTGAGATGGCACCACTAGTCATAACCTTAGGAGCCTAGTTATTTGTCAATACCTTTCATAGGACAATATCTCATGTGCATTTAGTATCACCTTGTAATCGAAGAAGTTTAGTATCGTCAGAAAATATCAAAGAAACACTCCCATTTCATGATCCGAATTCAGACCAAATTGAATGGTTCGAAATTGGCAAATCATTCTGGCTTCTGCTTGCCTACGGGTTTTTTTCTCTGTCAACCCCTCTTATTGCGAATGGTATGTGTTTCAATCCTATTAATTGGATTTCATCCTCATTTACCATCTGATGTTTATTTAGCCAATGCATAGAGAACGGGAATCTGGTGTCATCATGCCCCAAATTACTGAGGTGTTCTCTTATCCGAAGTTCACGGATGGTGCTCCCAATGTAAGCGAGTCTGCATATATAAATAAATCCGTAAACGATAAATTTGGACCTACAATTTATGAATTCTCTCATGGTGTGTAGCTTATCCACATTAACGTGAACAGTTTTTGTTTTCCTAGCAAATTTGCACAAACTGCAATCATCCAATTAATTTGCAAATTGAGCTTGGGTTCAAAATCAGGGGCTGCCAGGCCACCTGTATTGTATCTGTCAATTTCGTACAGCTCATCCTCTATGCACTTCCAGCCCAAACGAACATGGACGCCTTTGAAAGAATCCTCGCAAAGAAGGCTTTCCCCGGCTATATCAGTATATTACTGAAGACGTACAGTAGTTTAGCTACCACCACCATTTTCAAAAGTGCTATGCAAGTCGATACCGGTAGATTGCTTCAAAGTTTGAGTTTGGTTTCTAGTTGGGCCATATATGACTCATAATTGGTTGAGTACAAGGGTTTGGTGGTCTGTTGCCACAATCACGCCCAGGTATCTTGCCGAGCAGGGGGACCAACAGAAGCCCAGCAGTGGGCCACCTCGCGTGTGAGTTGTATTATCTCCAATTTGGTGGGTTTTATTCTATAGCCCGAGTGTCTGGCAAATTCATTTATGTCTTGCATGATGGGGGGGGGTAGGTTGACTACAGGATCTCTAATATATAGCAGTATATCATCTGCATACAAAAAGGTGAGTTGCAGTTGTCCACTTATCCGAACACCCCGGGTGGAGTGTTTGTACCTTATCAATGCCGCCATGCCTTCAATGATGAGAGCGAATATGAGGGGGGACAAAGGGCAGATTCCCATATTGGACCATTGTCTCCACCGTTCCGTTGTTGCGGTCAAAGTATTCTGTGAGGTCTACCCTTAGTGGGGCAATTACTGTGGTGTCGTGCAAAAAGAGCTGGTGGCATCCTCCATAACTTTGAGCTATGGTCTTGTCGGGGTAATGTAACCTCTAACAATACTGGGGAATGATCCGATATGGTGCGCAGAAATATAGTGCATTCCATTTTATGTGGGATATATTCTGGTGAGTACAGCCAATAGTCTATACATGAGTGAGTCGTGGACTGAGGAGTGGAAAGTGTATTTGCTCTCTCGGGGATGTGTCTCCCTCCATGCATCGATCAGGGGCATGTACTTCATACTTTGTAGGATAGTGTGTGCAGCCTCAGTGTGTGTATGCGGGGAACACTGGAGATCCTGTCCATCAGTGGGTCAAGTAGTATAGGTGCGCAACGCCAAAGTAAGTGAGACCTGGGACTGGAACAAGATACTGGTCATGGACCTATACTGACAAGACATATTGGGGGATTTTGCCCATCCATTATTTGAACACGTGCACCTGACTAATCTCTAATTAGCACCTATACGAACGAGTACAAAATCATCTTAATGCAAACGCAGGTAACCCACATGAGACAGGACATATTAGAATTTGTAACAGCGCTACAGAGCCAGTTATGGTATATGTATTTGTGTCAGATTAAGATTGGCCTTGAGGACGACTAAGGTCAAAACACGTGTCGGCTGACCTACTTTGCGGATAAACCATCTATTGGAAGATTATTTAAAGGATATATAGGACTCATTTCTTTATCAACCACGAGCTTACTTAACTCGAAAGAGACAGAGCAAGAGATACCATTTTCCAACTACTCTGTTGTAGTATTAAAGTCCCCTCCCCATATTACCGTGGCTGTGTCCAGCTGGAATATTAGTTCTATTATTTGTAAATTGAAGTCTGGATGGTCAATGTTCGGGGCGTATGAATCAGGACAGTGGGTTGTCCCTCCATGGTCCCCCACACAAATATCTCCCCATTGTATCAATTTTGGACTTAGTTACACGAAAATTCCGGATAAGGTGTATGAGGGTTATGACACCTCTTGATTGCATCAAATAGTCTGTGCCGAGTCGCAGGGGACCCCAGCTTCGGGAAAAGGAGTCCACTACTTTATGTTGCGCATGGGTTTCTTGCAGCATCAAGATCTGGATGTGTCTCTTGGCATAGGCTAGTACGTTTCGTGCCTTAATGGGATTGCTCAGACCCCTAATGTTCCATGTGAGCAGTCTGGTTGTGTGTTCTGATCCAGGCATCACCCAGGTGAGTCAGATGCTGTAGTACAAGTCCCAACGAGATCAAAACAAGTGTAACCCTTCCATGATGGTCCGTCACATTTTCCCTTATTTAATTCCCAAACTTCTCTCCCTCCAGCCCCTCCCTCACCGTCCCCCCAACTTGACAGTGTATACCCCTTCGTAACCAAGCAGTAATGAAACAGTGGGAGGCAACGTGCGATCCAAACTGTCCGCATCAAAAGTTGAATAGTCACGAGCCACACTATTTGGTTTACTCGAACTTGCGGGATCTTCTTAGTTTCTTCCAGGCGCGGTTATTCCACCGAGGCCATTGAGGTTATATCGGACCCTCGCTGGTGTCATCCATTGCCTTGCGGGATCGGGATGTTCTGCTCAATGTAGGTGATAGCGTCTGCAGGGGATTCCAAAAAATGGGCTCTGCCGGCATGTTGGACTCGCAAATTGGCTGGAAACATCATGGCATAAGGGGTTTTCTGTTCCGAGGGATTTTTTGACCTGGTTTAAATTACGTCTGCCCGCTTTTACCCCTATGGAGAAGTACAGATCTATGTAGATTCTGGCTGAGTCGAATTGCAGGGTGCCTGTTTCTCGTGCCAGCCGGAGTATCAGGTCCCGGTCGTTTAGTAGTCGAATAATGATTGTTTGTGGTGGGGCTCCTGGTTTAGGTTGCGGGACAGGGACCGGTGTGCTCTCTCCACCAAGAATTGGGGTGAGAAATGTGCTTCCGGGAATATTGCTCACAGCGCCTCTTCCAGGTATGTTTTCATAGGGACGTTAAGGGTTTTCTCACCAATACCCACCACCTAATGTTTTTGCGGCGGGAACGGGACTCCAAATCTTCACACTTCACCCAGACTGTCTTTACATCTTTCTTAATTTCTTCAATATCATTACCGTGTGTGGACACCATATCTTCCAGTTCTCCTACCCTGTCTTCCGCAGGTCTGCCCTTAATGAGGATATATTGGTGGATATGTCACTGCAGCAAACCCAGCCTGCATTGCCACCATGTAAGGGTCCATATCTTTGTCAATGAGGAGCAGCATCTTCGCGTGGCGGTCCTGGGAGGCGATAGCGCCCTCTTCTGGCCGTGGTATATACATCCATGGGCCCCTTTTTCCTCCATTTGCACCTCCTCGGGTCATATCTGGGGGTGGAGGAAGTTTGAGGGATTACTGCGCTCTGCTGGTGTGGGTGCTATAGCCTTGATGCAGTTCAAGTGTTTGTGGCGCCCTGTAAGCTGTGAGTTCTGTCTATATTTATTTTGTTTCCCACTTCCTTTAAGCAGGCAGCAGTTCGTAATGCTCGTCTCGTTACTGGGTTCACACACTGCATAATAAGTATTTTGGCACGAAGAAATGCTTGTGAGGGACAGCTGTTTCTTTTAAAATGGTTATTTAGTGCTGGATGCAGTTTCCTGTGTCAGTCGCCTGGGTTGCGTAGCGGGGCACTCTGTTTTTCTCCCTCTTCCTACCTGCAGGCAGCAGTTAGTACTGTTTGTTTCTACACAGCATTCACCTACACTGTGTAGTAAGTATTTTACCGCGAAGAAATGCTTATGAGGGACACCTATTTATTTTAAAATAATTGTTCTGCGATGGATGCCGACTTGCGTGTCTGCCACCTGAGTTATGCAGTGTGGCCCTCTCGGTGTTCAGTGGAGGGGTCTCAGCCGGGGGGGCAGACACGTACCTGGATCCTCCGCGTTCCCATAATGGCTGCAAGCTCCTACGAGTGGGCGTTGGCGGATATCCCTGGATTGCTGTATTTCACCTTAAGTTATCTTCCTGCGACTCAGGGGGGCCCCCGGAGAGTCGCGCAGCCCAGATGGGCCTCACCGCAGCTGTCCCCCTGCAGGTGGTGTCCCGGTCCACAATATGCTCCTTCCGTGCCTATGGCGTGTGTTCGGGCACATGGCCATTGCAGGGGAAGACAGTCTCTGCGTCCGATCTTCGTGCTACGGGCCAGTTGCGGGACAGGATTTAGCCAGATGAGGGTAGTGATCCTCTGATCGCCTTCGGTTCTGGTATATCGTCAATGCGGTCCATCTGCTCGCAGGATTTTGTTGTCAGAATTTCATGTGGTGCGGAATTCTGCAATCAAGCGGCCATTTCCGTCGGCGAACAACAGCGCCCCCCCCCCAGAAAGGACATGTTTTTGGCATTGTTGAGAGATGGTGTGCCACGCGAAGAGAATGATGGTATGGAAACCAGGGAGATGTAGGAGTTATACAAAAAGAGAGGGCTTGCTGAGAAAGTGTGCTATAAACAAGTCAAGAGATAGGTGGTGTTGAAACAGAAAAGTGCCACTTCACCTTCAGCGCCTGCTGAAGAGGAGCAGTGAGGGGTCCAAGGGGGTTCCTTCCCAATACCATCCAACATATGCTGAGTTAAGAAAAACAGTGAGTGCAATGTTAGAGGCCGAGTCTGGGTACATTCGTTCTAAATTTGAATAGGATTATGGCCAAGTCCAGGCAGTGTCAGCTCACATAAAAGTTGACAGACAACCTCATGTTAATGTTAAAATATTTTGCAAGCTTGGGAGCACACAAACGGTCCGAGCTTTGATAGATACTGGGGCGGAGGCCTCAGTGATTCATGGAAATCCTTCAAGATTTCAAGGTCAACACTTTACCATTACTGTGCTGGGGGAAAGGAGACACCCGCAGTACAGGCAGGGGTGGAAATGAAGATAGGCAATTTGAAAAAAACAGACGCATCAAGTATTGATTGTCCTGAAATCTGAATATATCATTGGGTTAGACATTTTGGAAGGATTGACTCTAGAATTAGGAGGTAAAACATATCAATTTGGAGTGAATGCATGGACTTGTAGGCCAGTTAGTGTAGGTAAATTGAAGATCCCTCTGGTGCACGTGCCTTTGGCCACAAAGCGTGTGTCAATAAGCAATACCGCATTCCCTGGGGTCATAAGGAAATTTTAGACACCATTAAAGAATATGGCAGCAGTATTGCGCCCAGCCTCTAATGCTTGGAACAATCCTGTCTGGCATGTGAAAAAAGGGGATAGAAGCTGAAGAACGACTGGACTACAGAGAGTTAAACAAACACATTCCCCCTTTAATTCCACCGTTACATTGATTGAGAACATACAGAAGTTTGAGGGAACCTGGCACGCTGTACTAGATTTGGCAAATGCTTTTTTCTCTGTGCCAATTGTCGAAGAGTGCCAATAGCAGTTGCCATTTTCTTGCGGTTGGCGTCAATACACCTTCACAAGATTGCCTATTGGGCACTTGCATAGTCCAACCCTCTTGTCACCGGCTGGTGACAGAACACTTAGACAAAATGCCATGTAAGCCTGACATACAAATCTCAAATTACATTGATGATATTCTGATTCAGGGCAAGGATGAGCGCAGTGTGAAAAATCAATTGGAAGCAATCATTGATGGGTTGAAGAAGGAAGGCTGGGAGATTAACCCTAACAAGATTCAAGGGCCAACTGACACTGATATTTTTGGGAATTCAATGGCACAATGGGCACCGAGAGATAGTGCCGAAAGCCACAGAAAAGATACTTGAATTAACTACCCAAGTGAACTGAACAAGAAACAAGCTCAGCAGTTCATAGGGCTGTTTGGATTTTGGAGACAGTATATACCAAATTTAGGGCAAATCCTGGCCACACTTTACAAAGTGACATGAAAGAAATATGAATTTGGATGGGGCTAGGAGCAGCAGAGAGCAGGAGACAGTGCAGCATGTGCTCGATTTGTGGCCTTTGAAGTCAGGAGAAGTGGAGTTTAATATATCTGTACAAGGAAATTATGCTAACTGGAGTCTGTGGCAGAAACAAGACAATAAGCGAGTTCCCTTGGGATTTTGGAGTCGCTAATTACCTGGGGCAGGTGATAAGTACACTCCAATTTAAAAGCAATTGCTAGCATGTCACTGGGCTTTTATTGAAACAGAACAATTGACAGTGGGGCATGATGTACTGATTAGACCCGTAATCCCAATTATTCAGTCAGTGTTGAGCTCTCCTAAAACACACAGGATAGGTCACGCCCAAGAAGCCAGTATAATGAAATGGAAATGGTACATTCAACAGAGAAAAATCAGGAAAGGGTGGGGTTGAGAAATTATATCAGCAATTGGCCAATATACCACCCGTAAATTACATACCACAGGAAGTGACCGAAGTACATGAGTCTCCAGTGAAATGGGGAGCGCCTCTTGGATATCCGAGCAGGCAGAGCAGGGCTGGTTTACCGATGGCTCTGCTCGCTATGTAGGAACTGAGCATTACTGGAAAGCAGTGTCATCAGTACTCCAGATAAGATTTTGAGGTGGGAGTATTTTACTCCCCATTTTTAAACTTTGAGAGCAGATGTGATTTCAAGAGAGTAAAAATGACTTTTCTCCTTTGCAAAAGAGTAAAATATATGTGACATCCAGCCAACGTGTGCAAAAATTGTATGAAAATCATTACCATGCAGCAGCTTTCTGCATTGTGACAGAATTCACCTTGCATTATTTCTCTACGGTCTGGCCATTTGATCTCTTCTGTATATATGTAAATGTTGAAAACACAAAAACCTAGTAAAGCAAACATGAATTGTATTGTGCATTTTGAGGTTCGATAGCAGAATTGTCTTTTGATGTTCAAAAGAAATCCTCATTTCCTGAAGCTATTACTACCTAATGTTATGCCAATGTTATGATACAACAGTGCAGAGAGGCAAGGATTCCATGCTAAATTCTATACCTAATCTCATGGTCAATTGGTTATTTATATAACGCTTTTGGCAAAGTGCTGTACATAGAACATATTTATCACAATTATGACCAAACCGAAGTCGGTACTCCTTTATCGACCCCTGAAAGGATGAAAGGCTGAGTTGGCCTTGCCAGGATTTGAACCTGCAACCTACAGATCACACACAGGTGGTAAAGGTCGGTAAACTAAGTATCGACTGAGGTATAATAATTACAGTGCCAAGATGTTGATCGAACCATGTATGAAGCTCTACATAATAAATACCTATTTGGATTATCACAGGGACAGGTGTTGCTAAATTTCTATGTAACATTCATTTGTTTGTTTTGAACAGCGCTTGCACTTCCTGGAGAGTCAGGTTTTGGATGTTTTAATTTAAGATTTGAGAGGCTAGAACACCTGTGATTGGTGTAATGACAATCACTCATCCTTGAGCAAAGACTCTGCTGCCACTAACCATTTATAGTATGTTACCCCATTGTCTGCAAGGTTGAATGGATGTAAACTAGACCGTGCATAGTGATCATTTTACATACTGTTTCATGATCTGCCTCTGCATAATTATGCACACAGCACAGGAACTCTGCAAAATACAATTGTGCAATAGTTTGCTTTCACTGGAAAAAAGTATAATTTGTTACAAAAGATTAATTCACAATTGCAATTTAGCATTCCATCTTATTAATTATACAGTCCTAAAATGCTAGGAAAATAAATATGCACAGTGCTTATGTTTGCTCCATGAGCATCTACACACAACCTAGCAGAAGCTGAATGGAAAGAATCATTCCTTTTTTCACAGTGTGCACTTTCTTTTTTTGAAAGTCTTCAGAGAAATAAATTCTGTTTCAGGGACTTTTCTCCATGGCTTGCAATTACATCCATGTAGATACAAATCAAAAGCAGCGTTCTGGTTTCTGTCAAGTAACCAGACATTTGCACTGCCCTCAACTTGTGTGTAAATGTACACAGGAAAATAATAAAGCTGTCGTATTTACAAGATTTTCATTCATAAAAAGGCCTGGTATGAACCTTATCTGGAGGCCCAAGTGTCATAATCCCAAGACATAAAATATCTTAACAACGTAAGGGAAAGGGAAGAGCAGTCAGTTTCCAGAACTCTATGACCTGTAACTGTCTATGATCAGAAAAGGAGAGTCCCCTACAGGGTTAACTACTCAGGGGGACTGTGGGCTTCGCTAATCAGATCGCATGGTACCAAGTGCAAAGGTGTGGGTAGAAAAACCCAGTGGTCCACCCGTGCCCACAGATGTCAACGCATCAGGCAGAGACCAAGAGGTTTTAGTCATGGACCCTGGCAGGGAGAAATGGGACTATGTGCCCGCTGATAAATGTCATTTAAGAGAATGATTATCAACACAGATATGTTTTTTTTGGATTTGGTTTACAGATACTGCGCCTGGCTGGTGTACTTGTAAGTTTAAATGGACTCCATTTGGAAGAGTCAAATGACATACTGCAGAATGAATCTGATGCAGAGGAATGAGGTTCATGAGTCGCTTGATGCCGCCATACCAGCCACAGCAGGCACAAAGAAACGGATTTGCAAAGCATCAAGGATAAACCAAGTACAAGCTGCTCAAACGGACAACATATGCACCTAGCACGGGAAGTTCTTAACATCACCTACTTTTGTTTATCGAATGGGATTAATGCTATGGACCTACTGACAACATGTCTGGTGGCGGGGCCAACGCCTGCTTCAACTTTGAGACATATTTTCAGAATCACTCATGACGACTCCTTAGTGGAAGACAATGATGTCTGCAGTCGTTTTCTGTTTATGAATACTACATTTTGCCCGGAGAGCAACCAAAAATGGAAGAATTTGAACAAAGTGTTAATTTACCTCAATACTCAAGGTGAGGTCTGCTTTAAGTTATCTTGTCAGCCAATAAAGGTTGGCAAATGTCAGCAATTGGATATAACCAAAGAAATTAAACTGACTGCGTTTGCGGAACAATTGTTTTCACGTACTTCAAGCACATGCACCAACGTTGACAACACCATGACCTGTAATCATACAGTTGTAGAAGCTAGTCATTTGAACCACGTAAAACTTCCACTAGGATGGCTTTTTTTCATGCGGAAATACAACTTTCACTTACATTCCAGCAAAAATCTCTAAGAGGGCCATGTGCAGTATCACGACTAGCCCATATGTTGTTCCCCTTGCATCCAGCACTACCTAGAGTTAAAAGAGCAGTCTTTGAATCTATAGGGCTACCCTTGGATTGTGATTCTAATGTGCATTTATTGTCTGAATCTGAAGTCCTAGCTCTTGCATATTCATTGGTGGGGACTAGCCGCTGGGGGCTATAAAACTTTGATTAAGTTAGCATGTTTAGTAGTGAAGGGGTTAAATCATAGCTAACAAGCCTTAGAAGAATTGCAACGCTATGAGAAAACAGTTTTGCAGAATAGAGCTGCTATTGATTATTTGTTATTGAAACATCATTTAGGTTGTAATGCATTTGAAGGAATGTGTTGCTTTAATTTGAGTACCCATTCTCATCCAGTGCAAAACCAGCAAGTAATATCTTTCCATACTGGGAATTGGTGGACTAGTTTTCCTGGATTCAAATATTGGAGAAACCTTGCGTTATGATTTTGCTTGCATTTTTATAATTTTTATGATATTTCGTTGTTATTTGTTGTTTTATTTGCAATGCATTTCTAGTTTAATTATACTGCTTTGTTGGTTTCAAAAGCCGAAGGTGGAATGTAATGCTTTAAAAAAAATGTAATATCTTTGACTAAAACATGGAGTCCATTTGAAATGCATTCTGCGTGCAGTAGTGGACATTTTCCTCAAGCCTCAGTGAAGGCTGTATTTTAATGTGAGCTCTGAATACTGTCTGTATTCTTTGAATCACTTGAAAAATATATTTTTCCAGTCTGCAGTGTTTCAGGGATTGTTTTGAATAAAGCACCGGATAATGTTACAAGAGCCGAAGGCAAACTAGGTTGTCTTTCGCGCTCCCATGAGAAAGAGGCCTCTTGGAGTTTTCCATCTGACATTGCAGCCAAATGCCAGTGAATGCTTGAAAAAGGTGAACTTTTTGGAAAGGTACTATCCTGTATTTGTGGGAGGTTTAAATTGGAGAGTAAGGGATTGGGCTGACAGAGAAAAATCTTATGTGCTGGGGAAAGGGTGCACGCATCTTTTCTTTGCAGTGCCATTGTGAAGATTCTCTCTGCCAACCTGTCCCGGAAGCTGTCCAGTGAAGATTTTGGTGAGATGCGGTGGTCAGCTGTGCCAACGGCGAAGTATATTTATTATCAAATTTGCTTTTATTTTTGTTGTATTATGTATGTTTAATAAACAAGCATAAAGAATCATTTTATCTAGGGAAGGGGTGTGTGTGTGTGGTGTGTGTCTTTCAAGCGTACAATGTTTTCTATTAACTGTATTGGGGAGAAGAATAATTACTATATCCGTGCACTTTTTTGGAAAGCAAAACAGCATGCACATCACCTTTTTGTATAGCTCGTTAGCCCAAGAAGCACCATCGGTGGGATCAATGCAATTTTGTTGCCCAGTATCTCTCCAGACCTTCTCCAAAAAGGAGCACACTCCACCACATTCCCAGGCCATAGGCAAGAAATGTGTGTCTTATGCTGTACAACGTGGACACACGCCTGTCGAGGTTGGGCCAAAATTCATAATTTGCCTGCATGTAACATATGCTTTGTGTATGAATTTTAAATGCAGGAACATGCTTGTAATTCATGAACAGCTTTCAGCTGCACGCATATATACCGCCAGTCCTCTTCACCAATGTAATGACCCAGTGTATTTTCCCATTTCAGTTTAGCCTTATTGGGGCCCCCACGTGCCACCCCTGCACCATGCGGTACATTCTGGACACAGTATTTTACAGTTGCTCAGTACCCGCTACGTACTACATCATATCCGATGGTTGCAGCAATTGCGGAAATTAGTCCATAGCAGCACTCAACTCACCTCTGACTCTATATCATGAGCAAGCCTAGTGATGGGTCTCCCATATCCTTGAATCAGTCTCAGGTGAGGAATTCACCACCAACAAACCAGTCCTCCATCCTCACAATACCTAGGAAAGCCAGTTCTCTGCGCAGACCCAGATCGAATGTATATTTAAACCCTCTTGTTCTGTTAAAGAAAACTCAAGCGGTAGCAGACGTAGCTTCCCATATCTAGGATGCAGACCAAGCAAACCAAAAGCATAGCATGGACAGCGTTGATTCTCCCCTCGTTTAATACGTTGCTTCCCCATAGTTCAGCCGTGAGCCTATTTGGTGACCCAATGGCCCTCTCAAGGGTCACATGCTGTGCGTATGGCACAGCCCCATACCAGAACTTGGAGTGGCTCACCTGGGCCACCTATTAAAGGCATGGTCTAGTAAAAATGTTATTGTCCCTACGGGTCGGCCATGTTTTTTTAAGCCTAAGTGGCTCGATTTTAGAAACCTTTCCTATGGACCTTACCCGAGTTTTTGTCCATTAAACGCATGCAAAAACAAGCACCAGGGAGCCGCCATTTTCTGATAATCCTATCATTTCCCCCATCGCCCTGGCTGACCTGCTTTTGCGGCACTAAATCAAATCCCCCGCCCATGAGCCTGTCATCAGCAGACTCGTACCGCCCATTTCCCAACGCCAAAGCACGTCTTGTGTCAACATTTGCTGCGCTTCAGCTAATGACGTGTCGCCATGGAAATGGCAGGACGCCTTTTTCCTCAATAAGTATAAACAGACCGTTTCACAACACACAGCAGCAGATTTTCGATTCCATTCCTCTCTCTGTGTTACTTTGAGTATTCTGTGACTCGTTTCAATGCTCTGGTCAGCTACCTTTGCCGCTTGTAGCCCGTGTGAACAGATACCAGTACCACCGCTATAAATTATTTTAGTTTGTTTAACACACAATGGCTACAATAATGCCCTACATGTACGAGCCCGAGTATACCGAGGAGGAACTACTGGAAAGGGAAGCACGCGAAAACGATGGGGATTCGGACGGCAGTTGGCAGGATGAATCAACAGATGAAGAGCCTGGGCCTAGTCGCATGGACGGCGTCTCCACCTGGTGCACATGCAATCGGTGCGAGCTAATGCCAACTGAGGACGAGAACTGCTGCTGCCTAGAAAACACGGGATGCCTGGCCTACATTTCGGAAGGCAAGCCACGACCGCAATGCATCACCGAGCTGCCAGACTTCAGGGCAGCCTGCCTCACACGGGCCGTGTTGAGAATAATGATGGTGCTTATGCACGAACTTTGCGCAACTGTTCGTCCTCGTAATCCGAGTAACGAGTAAGTATACTCTGCTTGACATGCCACTCCTATTTCATGTTCTTCTACTATATCCAAAATTACTTCTACATATCATTGTAACGCATGTAAGTCGTTCAATAGTGTGCATTGTCTTTGCAAAAGTGACCTGTATAATCTTTAAAGTCCTGTATTTTTGTGTCATGAAAATGTAACGCTCACCTGGTTCCCACGGGGGCGCTGGTCTAGTCTGGATTGCTGTGGCCTCTTCTAGCGTGATGCGCAGGACCCGGAACACCGATTGGACAGGACCTCCAAATCGTGCTTGCCTGGCCCGTAGGAATATCCTTTTGAAGATGAGAAAGGGGATTAACAGTCTGCAGAATAGTGTGCTAGCTCCCCCCTTTCCCCCTTCCCCCTTCGTTCCTCTCTAACTTCCTCCAAACCCCGGTTTAAGCTCACCTTATGGTTTGGAAGGATGAACTCTCCATCCTGCTTCTGGTGCAGGGGCGCGTGTTCGTCCAGTTACTTCACTGGTTTTCAGAATGGCGCTGGCAAAATCCACTTGACTTTCCTGAGCGATGCGCCGAAAGTATGAAAGTTCAAAGTTCAAGTGAGGCCCCCTTTATGTTGTCTTTCTAACCTGTGATCTGTCCTTTATTTCAGGTGCAGAATGAAGGCGATGCGTCGAGGGGTTAAACTGCCGAGGTGAGTAGTGATGAGGACGATCCCTCTAAATGTCCTTATCATTCCCCAGAAATGTCTCTTGTCCTTTCCCCATAAGGGCCGGTATACGGTACCTGCCAACGGGGCGGCGCCGACCCGAAATGTGGAAGAAAAGCCGGTAAGTATTATGGCTGTTAATCAGGCTTTCCTTCTGTGTTCCTTCTGCTCACCTTTTGTTTCTTCCTCTCTCCCCTAGGTGCAGAGATGTGGTGTCCGATGCTGACAGCCGCGATGGAGCCGGGAGATTTCTCGCGGACAGGTGAGTAAAGCGTGGCGCTGCAGCGAGCAACGCAATGCTTTTAAATGGAAGTCTTTCTTCAGGGATGCTGGCGAGAAGATTCCGGATGCAGGTAAGAAGTTTAAAATAGTCCTTGGTTTTCACCTTTCTCTTCTCTTCCTTCCTTGCAGGTCTTCCAGGTTCGAGGCGGGCGTGGCTGGAGTCCAGGAGCAGGAGCAGACACGGTGAGCGTTAAGCTGCAGGAAGCAGAACAACGCAAAGCATGAGCTGCTGTCTGGGCGTGGCTTAAATAGCCTCCAAAGAAGTCCCAGGTATGTATCCTTCCCCAACTAGTTATGTATCCTTCCCTGGCCACGCCCGAGTGAAAAAATAGTCCCTATGAAAAAATAGTCCCTTTCAGGTCTCAGGGAGGCCTGAAGCGTGCAGCATGGTCTGCATCAGGTAAGTGCACAAAACACCTTCCTTTATGAGCCTGGCGCCTATGGCGCCAGGACTGATGTCCAACATGAGCCTGGCGCCAAAGGCGCCAGGACTGAGTCCAAAGAGCCCCTATAAGGGGCCGCTGGGCTTTTACCCGAGGGCATGATGCCTGCTTCCAGGGGTGCTGGGCCTGGCCTGGTGCTCCGGGGGTAGACATCATGACAGAAAATAAGATACAAAATAAAATACCACATATATTTTAACAATGGTTGTTTCGATTTTTTAAATGAATCAAGTGTGTCTCCATTCAAGAATGGACGTCAGACATCTGTGCTCCGAATAGGTGAAGGTCTGGTCGCTGTGAAGCAGGGTGGTCACTATCTAAGTTAACATAACATATTCTCGTAATGCATGCATTAAATAACACTTGTTCAAAGTCTTTCAGTAGGTTATGTCTCTATAAAAGTCACACATATCTATACTAACAATTACCATTGGATTATACAGGCCTTAGGATTTTGACCACTATAATACACCGGTTGAAGTGAGGGTCTGTGCTCACAAGAATCTCCGGTATGTGGCATTTGTTATTGATAAGCAACGATATACTATCATTGATATAAAGGCAATATACTATATATTGATATAAAGGCGGTTTGCGCCAGTGGATGAGCGATGGCATGGGGGGCTGTCAGGAGCGCGAAAGGCCAAGGTGCCAAACTACATGTACACTTCAAAAGGTATCCCACGCCAAGGGGCCATCGGTCACATGGCCTCCTCAGACCCCGTGTCTCCAGCCAGGCCTCCCCTTGAAGCAGGCCGCCCCCCTAAGGCCAAGACATACATACGTCATTCATTCACAAACACACCCCTGTTTCTAATACTTTATAAACCACTTGATATGTCTCATGAGAACATCTTTGTGCTTTGCAAGTCAACTCCTGAACGTGTTACCTGGCAACCACTGAGATCTACGCTAATCTGCTCGTCGTCGTGCTATCCGTGAACTTCTGTGACCGCTTAGAGCAAACCCATCAGTGTGCTACATGTGGCCACCCACCTATTCTCCTGCAACATACTGCTCTGCTTGCTGAATCCAACTGTTTGTTGGTCAAGGTAAGGCCATGTATCCTAGTCATATTTCGCAGATTTTTAAATTTCTATCTATTTGCGAGTTGAGTACACAATAGTGCTATGTTCATTGGTCTCATTGCTATTGACTTGAGTTTCCATTGCTATGCTATCAATAGATCTATTTATTTTCATCTGTGTCTATTGTCATCGGATTGCATCCTTCGGGGTCCAGTCTATAATGTAAGCATGTTTCCTTCTCGTGCAATACAGAACATCCAAGGGATGAGTCACATGTTCAGATTTTAGTCACATGATTTATACATTTCTGCAACTTATACAAATACTAAGCCGCACATAATGAACTGGTATAGTTCCTGCGACCGAAACAAACCTTGCATTGATCATTGTATGATTCATTTACTTTTGTATCAAATCTTTATTCTTGAAGATTGTATAATAATGTCGATATTTACTTTTCAGATTTATCAACAATGCCTGCCTGTTCGATTAGCGGTTGCCCTTCGAAGACCCATGCGCAATCTGAAGGCACTAAAATGCATGTATTCCCGAAAACTGTTGATGGAATAAGAGAATGGGTCAGACATTGTGGATATCCACTGGATGAGCTGGAAAGTAGAGTCCAACAAGTCTTACAGGACAAGAGGGGTGATCGATACCGCATCTGCAGCCGGCACTTTTCCTTGGACATGTACACAACATCTTGGGTAACAAAGAAGAATAAATGGCGAACGACACGGAAATTGCTCGAAAACGCTATTCCCACTCTATTCGTCCACATTCCGCCACCGGTGAGTCAAGTGTCCAGATTTAGCTTTAGGCCTTGCGGTAGTGTGTAGGCATCCGAACGGATTAATTGATATTGTAGGTGTTCTATCCCTTGTAATAATTTCGATATTGATATGAGTGTATAGTTTTTTGAATAATGACATTTATCAATATATTCTTTTTCGATTTCATAACCCACAAACGCAATGTATATATATGGGAACAGGCAACTGTGCTGTATTGAGCATTTTTCAAGTATTCTGTCGCCTTACATGGCTATTTTTAATATTGGCATTTCATTATCAATCATTAATTTACCTTTACAACTTCTTGACTATCCCTTGAATCTGAAGCAAGAACATTCTACATCCTTGACGTGGTCGCAGTTATCAACCACTTCTAGCGCGTATCAGGTAATCTTACTAGGCTAATCCGCTACAGACTTGTTTTATGCTTGTCAAGTAATAGTTTTATTTTATCGTGTAATTATTTTACCGAATGTTTGGTTAGTGCTTTCCAATTGATATACGCCTTAGTTATCGTCCACTGGTGTTTGTTTTCAGTTATAATTAGTGTTATCCATACTAATGCAAGTACTGTCTTTTAGGGAGATTAAGCGTCTGCCACATCTACAACATTTCTAGATGTTCTTCACCAGCAGGAGGTATGGATACTGACAGCTCCATCGAGCGTCATCATCAGAGCTGGAATTCTTGTCGTTTGATTGTTCTACACAATGTTTCATTCGTGGTTAGCCGTTGATATGTGCCTGTGCTGTCGACCCCAGGTGTGGGTTATGTTTTCACTATTGTAATCCTCACTAATGCAAGTACTATGTTTCAGGCAGTTGATGGAGCGTCAACCCCTGCACTTGATGCGGAGCCTGACAGTCAAGTAATTCCAGTGGAAGTGGAAGCGGGACCATGCGGATACGAATCGGCGGAACAGCTTTCGGAAGTGCGCACTACATTTGCAACATCCATAGATATCCTTCAGCACCACGAGGTATGGATAATGACAGCTTCATCATGCGTGATCATATAACGTGATTCCATTTGCTACACTTTCTTCCCTATTAACGCAAGTGCTGTGTTACAGGGAGACGACGAAGCTTCCACTACAATCACAACATCCAATTTAGATGATGCAGATGTAAATAAATCGGAGAAATAAGTCGATGAAATGTGATCATATTTAGATTTTCCTTGATTCTTTTGGACAATGCATCATTTGTGGTTATCTCTTTATATGGACCTGTGCCGTCGACCCCAAGTGTGTGTTGTGTTTCCAATATTGAAAAGCATACTAATGCAAGTACTGTGTTTCAGGGAGATGCGGATGCCTCCTCTCCAATACAACCATTCATGGCAGTCCATGCAGAGCCAGAGGTATGGATACTGACAGCTCCATCGAAATAGATCATCACTGGTCGAATACTTGTCGTTTGATTGTTGCACACAATGTTTAAATCGTGTTTGGCTATTGAGATGTACCCGTGTGTTCGTCCTCACGTGTGTTTTATGCTAACAAAATTTTGATACATAGTAATGAAAGTACTATGTTTCAGGGAGACGATGGAGCCTCATTCCGTGCTGTCTATGCGGATACAGAAAATATAGTCGTTGCAGCGCAAGAGGAAGGGAGGACATGCGGAAACGAATCGGAGCTACAGCGTGCAGATGTTGAAGGTCGAGTCAAAAAAGTTGCAAAGAAAAAAAAACAAAAAAAAGGTTAGTTACAAACAGTTCATAACTTTAAAAAAATGTTTGTGCTGGGGAGTATTTTATGGTTTTTTTCCAGTCAATTGTACTACACTTTATATTGTGTTTAAACTGAACATCCCTTTTCCAATCTCTCCTCCAGTTACCCGTGGGTGTCAGAACTATACATACACAGACAGTGAAGCGAATGAGAGATGTGGCTTGCCAGACCGTGTACACTATGGAGGAACTATTAATTGAGGCGAGGCGTGTTCAGGCTCGAGATGCTCATGTCCAATGGCCAGAACATGAATTAACTGTGTTTGGAGACTACAGCAAAGTTGCATTGGACCATAGCTACAGTGCGACCGCACCACCACAAGAAGATTTTATTGAATGTATTGAAGATAGCTGTGAAGTAGTTGCAGATCAATTCACACAATCTACACCCGCCAAAAATTTGCCACCAAAAATCCTGTCGACATTGTTGTGTTCTCCCATCAATGTTGAAGTAATAGATGTCGAAATGACAGAGAATGAACCAGCCGCAGCATCCATAGACGCATCAGAACTTGATATCAGCGATATTACTTTCCAATGTGTTGAAATCTCCACAACGTCACAGGCCGAAACAACGTTGACGCAGGATGACAGTCTAATGAAAGAGAGCAAATACATTGCATTCGACAGTTGTTTGATGGAAATTATAAGTATGCTGAAATGTGTGCATTCCATTAGAGGGAAAGTATGTGGGAAGCCATTGATTAATGTGACTCGTCAAATAAAAGGCAGTAACGTCAAAATAAATGCCGCCTGTAGATTAAATCATAGGTTCTCATGGTCTGCACAACCGATGCTGGGGAAACTGCCAGCAGGAAATCTACTGTGTGCAGCTGCATCACTTTTTAGTGGCTCCAGTTTTAGAAAGTTAGAGGCTTTCTTTCAGTTTGTGGGACTCCATTTCATTTCTAAAGCACTGTACTACACATACCAACGTGATTATCTGTTTCCGGCCATTAGTGATGCTTGGAAAATTGAACAATTGTCTCTAGCAAGTACATTCGAAGGAAACAATTCAGGCTAGCCGGCGATGGACAGTGCGACAGCCCTGGATTTTCTGCCAAGTACTGCACCTACCTCTTTCAGGACATGGATAGTAAGAAAATTGTGAGTTTGGTGGTCGTGCAGGTAACACAATGTACATCGTCAGTGGCCATGGAGAAACTAGGATTTATAAAATTAGTGGAATATCTACAATCAAGGGGAATGCACATCGACCTCATAGCCACGGATAGACACGTTTCAACTGCCAAGACAATGAGAGAGCAGGTCCCACATATTAAAAATCAATTTGACGTATGGCATCTTGCTAAATCAATCAATAAGAAAATCTCGGCTGCAGGGAAAAAAAAAAGGTTTTGAAAGTATTTTGCAGTGGTCCTATTCTATCGCCAACCATCTTTGGCGGAGCTCAAAAACTTGTGAAGGGTCAGTGGAAATACTACTTGAAAAATGGCGGTCACTGATGCACCACTGTACCAACGTTCACCGCTGGACAGCAAATCAACATTTCCACCAATGTGAACATGGCCCTTTGTCCCCAGAGGAGGCACGGAAGAAGAAGTGGTTGATTCCATCTTCACCGACACACAAAGCCATTGAGAAGATTGTTTTCGACAAAACTCTATCAAGAGATTTGAGAGGACTGACAGAATTCTGTCAAGATTTGGAGGTGTTCCACAATATGTGCCTAAAGTACAGGCCAAAGCTCTTGCATTTTAGCTTTCGGGGCATGAAACATCGCACTCTACTAGCGGTCTTGGCCCATAACAGCAATGTCGGACGTGAACAATCTAGGACTAGTGGTAAAGTAAGGATGCCTCGCTACACTAAGGTGTTTTCAAAACGAAGTAAGCAATGGGTGATCAAACCAATCTATGATGAAATGCAGTTCGACTTTGTGAAAGGCCTTATTGTTGCTGTGTTAGAGAAGCACAGATATGGAATTATGGACGTTTCTGTGCAGAGCAGTGATCCATTGCCACCCAACATTGCGACTGTGCCATGCCCACCCGAAGCACAGCTGATTGTGAAGTACAAATCCCGGTTTAAATAATTGCAATAAGATTGTCTTTTTGTAAATAAATGTTATTGTACAGTGTACCTGTAACCCTAACCCCTACCTTCACCATCATGGGTGGCGAACAAGCTGGGTGTCATCTTTGAATTCTCTCTCTTCACCTCATATATGTGTATGTATATATTTTTCTCATGTCTCATCTCATGTAAATGCTGCGCACTGTTAATGGAGGGGAGGCTTGCGTATTGCAAATAATAAAACAAACAAACAATAAATCTCACTTTTAACTCAACTCCTGTGGTACTTTATACTTTCCCTGACCTTCCGGCAAAAATTAAATGTCTCAATTTGGGCTGCAAAGCTTGCAGACAACGGGGACAAAATTGGGGCACTTAGAACGCGCCAGCCAAGCGGGCCGTGGCATTTGGGAGAGAAGCCAGTTCGCATTTGCACATTGAGGCGCACTACATAGACGGATTCTAAACTTCAAGTTCTCACAGATGCCTATACTACGTGATGTTGGAAATAAAGAATGCGAAGGACAGCGGCTTTGATTTTCAGCTCGCGCCCAGAAGAGGCCCACAAGTCGCACTGGAAGTATAAGGGTCTATTGTTTTTTGACCTTGAGACAGGGACCATGCCAAAAGAACTACATTTGAAGGGGGTGCGCAATAACGTAAGAGACGATAAGGCAGAAAATTCAGAAACTAGACCGAGTTTCATTTTAGTGCAGTATACGAAAAATTGTTGTCAAGAGCACGGTCCGTTTTACAGACTGCATTACGAAGAGACACAATGGAAATTTCAAATATAATGTAAGTAAATGTTTACACGCTTTTATACCGGAATGAAGATTTAATAAATGGATGCATGAATAAATGAATGAATGAAGAGCTAGGAAAAGCAAGGAAAACGCGTTCGTAGTGGGCACATGGGCATGCAGGTCCACTGGTCTCACCGATCTCGGTCCTTGGCCCAGCCACTTTTCCCTGCACTGCCTACCTGCACTACGGGACTGTCTCTGTATCCTTCAGCCCCTTCTCCCGGCATTTACCTTGCACTTGCCACCAGTTGGGCCTATTTAATTTGTATTCAACTAACCATGTACAGCACTTTCCCCCCGTCCCCCCTTCCCCATGCGTGATCAGAAAGATAGGATCGTTGTCTGTCTGCCCTTGTTCCCCACCTGCCTCGTCGCGCCTAGAAACACTTGAGTATAGGCGCGTTACAAATGCCATATCATATATCATATCATTCCTCACGCATGTAAACTGTCGTTTATCATTGTGTGTTGGCCTCAATTTATTTCGTTACTTTACCATTGATTTTAGAGCCAAACATACTCCATTGAACTATCCTTGCAAGCAAATAGTTTCTGATCGGCTGTAATAAATAAAATAAGTAATATTAATGAAGAATGGCTGGCGAGACTAATTATAATTGTTTTGTTTTCATAACAGGTATTTGCTCCCCTTCTGCTACTGCCATCGGTTTGAGACACCAGCAGATGGCTTTTACAGTAGACACCTGCAGCTTCGTGTGAACAACTGGAGCACACTGACAATTTTATGGGACGATCGCCAAGGGCCCACATGCCCTTATGCTGTACTAGTGGCTAGAAGCAACATATCAACCTTTACGATGGACTAGTGCCTAGTTGATGGAACAGCCTGTGGTTCAGTTCACTGTGCTTCCAAAGTGCTTCTTTTAACGAAAAGCAACACCCCGTCTACCATGGCGGATACAGATAAAAGAAAAT
This sequence comes from Ambystoma mexicanum, assembly GCF_040938575.1. Taxonomy (NCBI): domain Eukaryota; kingdom Metazoa; phylum Chordata; class Amphibia; order Caudata; family Ambystomatidae; genus Ambystoma; species Ambystoma mexicanum. The sequence goes on from NC_090935.1 coordinate 1,454,876,148, forward strand.
AAATGGCTTTCGGAGTTCATATGGCAATTGCTGAATATTCTCTAAACATTTAATGTAAAATAAATGTACTTTACCAAATGTACCGTGTTGCTGTTTGATTTTAAAATACAGTTTCATATTCGAATTGTGGTGCGCTGTGTTGTGAGATGATCTGTGTTGGTTTCCGGGTTCTGTGTGGAGTCGCGTAGAAGACGACTGGGCGCGTTTGCCTACGCAGCACAGTAACGTCACGGAGAGAGGCGGGGAATGTGAATGTTTGGATAATGTCAGGCTCAGGGGCGGGGGAATTGATTTAGTGCCGCAAAAGCAGGTCAGCCAGGGCGATGGGGGAAATGATAGGATTATCAGAAAATGGCGGCTCCCTGGTGCTTGTTTTCACGCGCGCTTAATGGACGAAAACTCGGGTAAGGTCCATAGGAAAGTTTTCTAAAATCGAGCCACTTAGACTTAAAAAAACATGGCCGACCCGTAGGGACAATACAAATTTTTACTAGACCATGCCTTTAAGTCTCCAGGTCAGGAATCGCTAGCCCATCTTTCTCCAATGGAGGGTGATCATTTCCCAGGCCACTTAACTGCTTCGCTGCCCAAATATACTGAATTAGCATCTTGCAGATCTTGTTGAAATATGCTTTGGGAGGTCTAATGGGGACGTTCAGGAATACATACAAAAACATTGCAAGGACCTCCATTTTTATGATAGAAATAGGAGCCATAAGGGACATTGGAAGGGTGCTCCCCTTAGTCAACTTGGCCTCCACCGCAGCCAGCACCACAAGGCAATTGTCAGTGTACAGCCTGTACACATCAAGGGAGACCCACATCCCCAAATATCACACTCTGTTGGTGCATCACTTGAACCCCCCAGTCGGTGCGCACTGGGACAGCATTCTATGACAAGACAGGAGGCTCGCATTATGCTTTACTTTCTTTTATTTGCTGCCACACCAGCACTTTAAAACTTAACTTTAATACTGCACATTTATGCTCTTACAAAACCAGTTATGGAAAACGAAAATGGACCAGTTTAAACGTTTGTTTCATATCTGCATCTGATCACTGTAATCACCCGGGAACTACTAGTGCCATGATACTCATGTCTCTGGTAGTCCAATCCTCCAAGCTCTGCACCAATCAGGGGGCAGCCTCCTGTATAAGAACCCTTGTGCCCAGGTCCTTTCCTCTTTCTTTTTGCTGCCTGAGATAAGTGACATATTTCTCTATCTTTGCTTATAGAAAGGATTGTTAGTCACGTATATATTTCTATAATTTCTATGATAGGTGTATATCAGTATGGCATTACACCGTAGCGCGCATGGAATTAGTTTCATTTCTCTTCAAAAGAGTTTACCTTAACGCGTAGCACAAGGGTTGCGCAGCGTATCACATTCAGTCAGCGCACGTTATACTTCTTTCATGAACGTTCGAGTGCTGTGAAGAGCGGGTGAGGGCCGGAGCCGCAAGCAATTCCGCTCGCTTCAGGCTGCCGAGCCTCGCGCTCTGTAATAATTGGCGCCGGCGAACTCGGCGGCTGTTAGGACCCATGGGAGCAGGACCTCCTCAGGTTTCCCAGCTTCTCCAGGGATTCCGGCTTCCGCTCGCATTGCGCCTGCAGTCGCGTATGAGGGAAGTAGTTAACCAGAGCTCCAGATTCATTTTTGGAAAAAAAAAAGAAATATATGATTTTTTGAATACTTTATAAATCGCAAGAAGCAGTTTACAGGCACACACTACATTAATCCTCAGCACACGTAATCCTTCATCTGCTGACTTCCACGCAGTTGGTCGCACCAACACCTCGATAATGGCTCAGTTTGTCATCCCCACTAACACCCCTTCCACTTCCCCGGAGTGGAGTCAAGAAGAGTGGGAAGAGGATCCTTCCCAGCAAGAATCAGACTTGTCACAGAGTTTTAAGAAGGTACTCCGAGACTCCTTGCAGCAGGCTGTCTCACAAGGGGTGCAGCCCATTACAAAGAGATTGGAGGCTCTGTAAATGATAATGGCTGAACAACAGAAACAGATCACAGCCAAGAAAAGACGGGCTAGTAGTCCTGATGAAGGAACGTCAGCAGGACACCCCCAAAGAGGGGTTGAGAAGAAGGGGTGTAAAGTAGCCCGGAAGAGCAAGCACTCTTCGACCCCCCCGCCCCGGGCAACACTGAAAGGGTTAACACTGTTCCCCAATTGAAGAAGCCTTTCTGGCAAAGAACAGAGATGGCCAGGATAGACCCCCTACCCCATGGGTGTACAATTTAGGGGAAGATGACGAGGGCTATTCGCCCGATGATGAAGGTGGCGAGGAAGAGGAAGACATCAGTAAAGGTGTGGAAGACCCCCAGAACATAGAAGATACAGCAGACATGTTCGACCCCGAAGCCATCCGGCACCCTAAGTCGTCGGAATGGGTACCCTCCCCTAGAATGGCACTATACATGGCTCAGCATATTAGAAAACCTCTAGAAAGAGAGTTAAGATCGAGAATGAGATCTGAATGTCCTAGGCCAGAGCTGCCGAATAAACTAACAGAGATCCCTGACTTGGACCCCAAGATGGTTACGTTTGTGACCAAAACAGCTAGAGACGTCAGGAACGGTGTAGACCGAGCCAGGAAAGGATGTCAGGATAAGCTCCTAGACATTTCGGGTCCATTAGCCAAAATTATGGTCCTCGCTGAGAAATCAAAAGATACAGCTACACCAGTAGACGCAACCGTCCTGGGCAACTGGGCGCAAAGGGCAGTATGCCTCTTGGTCAACGCCAATTGTGCCATATCTTCAGAAAGAAGAAGAGAAATCTTATTGAAGATTTACAACAAGTTGAGCGACCTGGCCACCTATGAAGCGGGCGAAGGCGCCAAAGGTCTGTTGTTCGGCGAGGCGTTTGCTAAAGAAATGTCGCAATTCGTAGGAACTTACTCCGCTTAAGAGAAAGCCCAGAATTCCATCAGAAAAATCTTTCCAGGGTGAATTTTTGCCGGGATCGGATGACATAGGGGTCGCTCGTCCGGTCGCTATAACTCGCAACGAAGGCTCCACAATCAGCGCGCCCTGTACTGGGACTCCAGACAACAAGACTCTGCTTCCCAGCTAGATCGAGGTTCCCTAGAGGCCGCAGGGGAAGAGGATCTTACAGACAACCGGGGCCAGCAGCCGGTGAGTAAAGCATGTCGGAGTGTAGGAGGAAGAACCCTCCCCTACCTGCGCGAATGGCAAGCGTTATAAAGCGAGGCGTGGGTGCTACAGGCAGTAACAGGCCTACAGATAGAGTTTATAGGAACACCAGTGCAGAGAACAGAACCCTGGGATTCATCTTCTCCGAGACCTTCTGTGCTCCGGAGACTGGCTAGCTCATCTAGACCTCAAGGACGCATACCTAACGATTCCGATAGCAACTTCTTATCGGAAATATTAGCGCTTCCGATGGAAGGGAGAAGTATTGCGATTCACATGTCTCCTGTTCGGTCTGTCCTCCGCTCCTTGGGCGTTCACCAAGCTCATGAAACCGGTGGCAGCAGCCATAAGAGAAAGAGGCATACATATCATCATCTATCTAGACGACATTCTCGTCTGCGGATCAGAAAAAGCTACTCTAGCAAAGAACGTTCAATGGGTATTCTCGCTCCTCACCTCGCTAGGATTCCTAGTGAACCTAGACAAATCTCAACTACATCCTGTCCAGAGGATAGACTTTCTGGGCTTTACAATAGACTCAGTGAAAGCCTCCCTCGAACTCCCGGGTCACAAAGTAAGAGCGATCAAGAAAGAACTCAGAGGAGTTCTAGCGAAAGGGACCATTTCCCTTTGCAAACTGGCGAGGGGAGTAGGTCTTCTAGCAGCCTCCATTCAGGCGATATTCCCGGGTCCTCTTCATTATCGAGCACTGCAAAGGCTCAAGACAAAATATCTCCAAGGAGTTCTGCAATACCATCAATTAGTGAGTTTGGACCGCAAAGCCCTCACAGAGCTCAACTGGTGACTAGAGAATATGGAGGCCTGGAACGGCCGTGCCATTTTTGGCGACGCCCCAGATCTAATAATAGAATCAGATGCAAGCAGGTCAGGGTGGGGAGCCAGATGTGAGCATGTGCAGACAGGAGGGAAGTGGTCAGAGGAAGAGTTACACCGCCATATAAATTGTCTCGAGTTGTTAGCGTGCTCCTTCGCAGTGCGCGCTTTTACGAAAGACAAGATGAAATGTTGCGTACAGCTCAAGATGGACAACATGTCTGCAGTGCGATACATAAACAAATTGAGAGGCACAAAATCTAAAATGCTAGCCGAGTTAGCGAAGAATTTCTGGCATTACTGTCTCCAAAACAGAATCTCTCTAACAGCGGAATACTTACCAGGGAAGCAGAACGAAGTAGCAGACTGGAATTCATGTTATCTTGTGGACGCCAGCGATTGGAAACTACATCCCCAAGTCTTCCAGCGATTACAGAAACTATGGGGGGCCCTACACATAGATCTGTTCGCATCCAGACTGAACGCCCAGACACCAAGGTACTTCAGCTGGAGGATAGACCCGGATGTAGCGGGCACAGATGCCTTCCTGCAACCTTGGACAGGGGCAGTACATTATGCCTTCCCGCCGTTCATTATGATCACGAGAGCTCTAGCGAACGTTCGCAGAGACCAAGCAGAGATCGTGATAGTGCTCCCCCTATGGAAGGCACAGCCTTGGTTTCCAGTAGCAATGGAACTTTCTACGGATTTTCCGAGGATAGTGCCTCAGCTGCCGGACTTTCTTCTCGACCCATCCGGCCATCCTCACCCGCTAGTGGCAGCGGGCTCGCTACATTTGATAGCATGCAGGGTTTCACGAAAAGATGGGACTTGCCAGGAATTTCACAACTCTCTGCAGATTGCATCAGAGACTCCTGGGCGCCTTCCACCCTTCGGAGCTATAGTGCCGCATGGAATGGGTGGTCCAGATGGTGTTCAGAAAACGAGTTGATCCCGTTTCAGCCCCTTTAGTAGAAGTCCTCAACTTCTTAGCTTGGAAATTTCAAGAAGGCGGCGCCTTCAGAACGGTGGGACTTTATAGGTCAGCCATTTCAGCAGGCCACGATGAAATAGAAGGTACCGCGGTAGGCGAGCACCCAGCAGTTGTACGTCTACTCAAGGGGATGAAGCTCAAAAGACCACCTATGCCCAAGTACAAAGTGTTGTGGGATGTCAGAGACGTTTTTCGCCTCTTTCTTACATGGCCCGATAACGAGAACTTGTCCCGATCACAGTTATCAGGAAAGCTAGCCATGCTGCTTTGCCTTACAGCCTGTAGGAGAGTTTCTGATGTCAAAGCTCTTGAAATCGATAGGAAAATATTCTATCCGGACGGCATATCTTTTACCATTACTAAAAGGACAAAGACAGATTCGAGAGCGATTATCTACCGTACTTCACTAGGAATAAAAAGCTTTGCATAGCGCAATGTATTAAGGATTATGAGAAAGCAACAGCGCATATTAGGCCACAGGGAGTGTCCCAGCTACTCATTGCGCGCAGGAAGCCCCATCATGCAGTAGCATCAGCGACCATTGCTAGATGAGTGAGAGAAATAATGCATTGGGCAGGGATTGACTTGTCTCTTTTTGGCGCGCATTCGGCCAGGGGGGCGATGGCTTCAAAAGCTTTTACTACAGGGGTGTCTCTACAAGACATTATGAAATCAGCAGATTGGTCCTCTGAGTCGACCTTCAAGACATTGGGCCTCATCACATGTTGTGCGTTAAGGGATTAACGTTACCGGTAATGGAATACAGGTATCGTTAAATCCCAACCCCAATTACGACACGGGTTACCGCTATTAGCGGCACCGCCAAGTACAGTGCCACTAATAGCGGCTAGTTCGCGGGCGCGCGACCCTTCATCCCGTAAATAGCGGCATGTCGCTAATAGCACACCATCACAAGCCATGCGGGCATGCAATTAGCGGCATGGTAAAGCCCCAAAAACCTCTTACCGGCATGGCGCTAATACCGGCATCGCGAACCACCCGTTAAGAGAACTGAGCAGTGTTTCCACCTGCCACAGGTGGACACAATCAGCACAGGTGGAGGCAATGGAGACTGTGCCAGCACAAATGGAGCACACCACACCCCTTCACACACCCCTTCCCACACCAAGATGGTTCCAATACTAGCAGCATTACATGGGCTAGAGGACATGATTGCAGAGCAGCAGCAACAACAGGCAGCACAGAGGAGACGCAGGAGGAGGAGGAGGAGGAGGAGGACAAGACAGGCACAGCAAGCACCACCATGGCACCTAGTAATACCACAGAGGCAGCCACCAATCCTCAGGATCCGAGCCAGTCCATTTAACCTAACCCCTGAGCAGATACACACCCTGTACCGTCTGGACCGGGATACCATCACCAGCATCATGGACATGATACATGATGACATTGTGAGCCTCATAGACACCTCTACTGAAGGTGGTGACCGTGCTCCACTTCCTGGCCACAGGCACCTACCAGCATACAGTGGGGCAGATGCATGGCATCTCACAACCAGTTTTCTCACGCACGCTGAACCAGGTACTCAATGCCCTCCTGAAACATGCACGTGAACACATTCCTGCCACAGACTGCCCAGGAGATCGCAAACGCCAAAGTTGGCTTCTATTCACTGCCAGGCATCCCAAGTTGCAACGGGGCCATCGACTGTACACAATTGGAATTGGTGGTCCCACATCACAATGAAGTAGACTACCGAAACAGAAAGCAATTTCACTCTATCAATGTCCAAATGGTATGTGACGCAAACAAGATAATCACACATTGTTGTGCCCGATTTCCCGGATCAACCCATGATTCAATGGTCCTGCGGAACTCAACCATACCACGCTACATGGAGCGATAAGCCGGACAACATTTGTGGCTACTTGGCGAGTAGCAGGGCAAGCACATAGCAGTGTGATTGGGGGGGGGAGAGACACATACTCCAACTGGGTGTGATTGCGGAGGGGGAGATACATACTCCAACTGGGTGTGATGGGGGGGGACATACATACTCCAACTGGGTGTGATTGTGGTGGTGATACATACTCCAACTGGGTGTAGACAGCCGTCCGTAGGACAAATAGACATACAGATGTACGCCAATGTCCATCAGGGAAGGCCACAATGTACTTCAGAAGAACCCACATGCAATTTGAAGCTGCACAACATTGAGAACGATCCATGTTTCCAAATATAACACATCCATCCACATCCACAATGCACATCATGCCACACCACATAATACACAAATCAGCAACATGGCGTCAAGATAGTTATACAGAATTAGCGCAGCACAACATCAATAAAGCAATGTGCCCTTGAATGCATGCAAAGGGATCCCCCCTAGCCATAGCATTGAACCACGCACCTATAGCACCACTGAAGTGATGCTTCATAGCATGGCAACATCGATGTCGGAATGGCAGTACACTAGCAGTGTGGTACCAATTTTGCCTGGGCCCAGGGACACCTAAGACCTGGCCTCACCCAGGACATGTCAATTACTGTCGGAGGCATGAATCGGGCATGTCCACTTGCAGGGTCGAGCTCACCTTTGCACATTGCAGTCACACAGATCGTCTGCATGCATGCTGGTAATCGTGGATTTCATTCACAATGCAAAGTCGATTTGTGTGATATGTACAGGCCGTGCTTGAGGTGAACAGTAACAGGTCCCCATTCTTCCCCCCCATACAGGTGATGCCGGCTATTCCCTGAAGAGGTGGCTCCTTACCCCTGTACGGAACCCACAGAACAGGCACGAAGAGGACTACAATCGTGCACATACCCATACCCGCGTCGTGATTGAGCAGACTTTTGGCCTTTTGAAGACACGGTTCAGGTGCATAAGTAGGTCGGGTGGGGCTCTCCTGTACGGCCATGAGGAGGTGGCCAAGATCACCATGGCATGTGTCATGCTGCACAATATGTGTATCAGACGGAATGTGCCACTGCCCCCTGACCTTGAAATGCAACCACCTGATGAGGAAGATGATGGTGATGAGGACGGAGGTGGCGGGGATGGTGGTCATGCAAGAGGTGATGCCCAGGAGGGACGCGATGTGCGACAGCATCTGATCAACCAAATATTCTGAGACACAATTTAACTCTGTAGGATGGATATGGGTATTAGTGCACTGGTGTCTGTGGTGAAGCGCAAAATGGACCCGGTCATCAATAAAGTACACATACACAATGACGAAGTCCAAGCCTGTGTTTTGACTAGTCACCAGTGTATTAATGTATAATGAGATGATAAAGTGCATGTCCCCAACTATCCCACCACCCTTTCCCACACCCCTCCCCCCACAACAATCCCGAAACACCCTTTCCCCCCTCCCCCCACAACACTCCCGAAACACCCTTTCCCCCCTCCCCCCACAACAACCCCATGTGTGCCTTGCACAATGTTGGTGTCCTGCTGCACACATGCCAGCTAGACCCTGCTGTCCCTAATGGCCATTGCCGCCGCCACCACCACCATTTGGAGGTTTGGATGATGTGCGCCGAGGGGTGCGCATGGAGCGGCGGAGGGGGATTGTCTGCCTTGAACTCGCAGATGATGAGGAGGCTGTCTGTCCCTGTGGTGGTGGTGGGAATTGGCGGTCCATCGTCCGCTATACGCGTGAGGACCTACCTCAGTTGGCCAATCTCAACGCACAGCCTGTTGGTACAGGCTTCCATCGCCTCCCTCGACTGCCTAGCAGTCTCCGCGATATCCCCCCTGAGACGGGCAGCCCCTTCCACATGCTGTCCAACCAGCACTGTAATGTCCTCCTGGCGCAGCTGCCTGATGGTGGCCAGGTCATGGCCACTGTGGCCAACTCGTGGTGTGGGTGCTGCGCCTACATCTACGTCCCGGTCATCAGGTGAGGCCACCGCTGGGCTCCAGCTCCCTCCCATGTTTTCCTCGCCAGACTGGCCATGTACACAGGATCCTGGTGTTGGCCGCAGAGTTGCTTCTGGGCTTCCTGGGGGGGTTGGGGTGTGCATTTGCATGCTGAACTCCATAGGGTTCTCCACATCTGACAGCGGTGCTGTGGCAGCTGCTTCACCAGTGGAACTTGTGGCAGCGGAGTGTGGCCCCTCCGTGAGTGCGACCTGTGGTGGGGTGTTCACATCAGTGGGCGTGGCAATTGTTGCTGGTGTGGACTTCGGTATTGGCACAGTCACTCCTCCCTGTGCCACTTGCTGTGGTGGGGGTGTCCCCCGTCTCCTGTGCCCTGTGTTTTTTCTTTGCAGGGGGGCCCGAGTCGCAGTGGAAGGTTCTTCGCTGTCTGCATGTGAGCCTGTGGGGGGACAAAGAGGAGGATGGAATTGGTGATGGTTCAACGTGCATAATGCAGATTCAGTTCATCATGCTGTTCTGTGCATTGGGACTTCATTGGTGGGAATTTAGGTGATGGGGCTGTTCAGTGGGTCTTCCATGCATGGGTCTGTGTGGCACTTGTCTGTGGTGATGCGTGCATGTGTGTGTGTGTTGGGGTGTGACACTCACATGGGCAGGGTTGTGTGCATATATGAATGTGGCCTCATCCATGAGGCGAATGTGGCCTCACATTTGGGGGGTGCCTCAACATTCACAGTGCATTGTTTCATGTGTACACTTACCTCCATCTGATGTAGTGGCCACACCATGCTCCATGCTCCCGACTCCCTCGATTGATTCGACACCAATCGTGCTGGCGCAGGTCTCTCCTTCAATTTAATTGGTGAATTCGCGCCACCTCCTGTGATCATGGCCAGGTTGCGGTTCGCAGACAGTATGCTGCGGACCCGGAGGCAGAGATCGTCCCACCGCTTCCTGCACTCCCGGACAGTGCGGTTGGTGGTGCCCAGCGCACTCACTTTCAGGGCGACCTCTGCCCAGATGGCCTTTTTCCAGATCAGGGTCTGCCGCCACATGTCATTGGCAAATACCAATTCAGAGTTTGCTGCTAGGGTCTCAGTCAGCATAATGAATTCCTTGTTGGTAAACTTCTCTTTACGCTGGCGGTCGATGGTTTTTTTTAATGGCCTTTGGCATGGTGAGGGGATCCTCGTGGCTTTGGGATGGCACAGTTGTCGAAACAGGTCCATGGGGCGGAGGATGGCAATGGATTGTGTTTTTAAAGATGGCCGCCGTGCTCTATCCCGTTCCTGTGCGATGACGCTATTTCCGGTTCCACTATTTAACGGTGACCGCTAATAGCGGTGTCCGCTATTTGCGTGCTTTTGGAGGTCCAAGTGCTATTAGCGCTTTCGTCGGTGCCGCTAAGGGCTTTTCTGGGGTCTTTAACGGCATGCCGGTAGGGTCATTACCGGCATGGCGTTATGCTCGTGTCTGCGTACTCGTAATGCTACGCAATTAGCACCCTCTTGACTAGGCGGACAAGTTAATAGCTCCATGCCGGTAAATGCCATTTTTTACTGCGTACCGTGTAATGAGGCCCATTCTATTTTAAGCCTGTGTCTGAGATACCTAATAGGGTGGTGAACAGCGTTGAACAAGCATAATGCAAGCCTCCTGTCTAGTCATAGAATAAAGATTGCCCACGCTAACAGCTCAGGAAGTCTTCATTCTATTAAAGACAAGGAGGCGAGCATTATATCCCACCCAGAATAGTAACATATCAGTTGCATTGTCATGTGGTTAACTTTGTAACACCGTTGCTCATTCCCACCCTCATAATGACTCTCCATTCCCTTTAGGAGATGACCAGAAAACTACAGGATGAAGAGACTTTCGAAATTGAGGAAAGTCAGTTCAAGTTGGTCACGTTTGACCTTAAAGCCTACAGTTCCAAGGATTGTTAACAGTTCATCCCGAGAGGATCGCTCCGTTGGCAAAAAGACTATTGAGTTCAAGGGCCAGACACAAAGAAAGAGGAAAGGACCTGGGCACAAGGGTTCTTATACAGGAGGCTGCCCTCTGATAGGTGCAGAGTTTGGAGGATTGGACTACGAGAGACATGAGTATCATGGGACTAGTAGTTCCCGGGTGATTACATGCAGATATTAAACAAATGTTTAAACTGGTCCATTTTCGTTTTCCATAACTGTGGTTTTGTAAGAACATAAATGTGGGGTATTAAAGTTAAGTTTTAAAGTGCTGTGTGGCAGAAAATAAAATAAAGTAAAGCATAATGCTCACCTCCTCGTCTTTAATAGAATGAAGACTTCCTGACCTGATAGCGTGGGCAATCTTTATTGGCCGTTAGCGGCAGCAGTTCGGATTTAGCCCAGTTGATTCAGAGCCCAGAGAGTTCACCAAAGTCTATCACTGTGCAGACTATAGGACCAATGTTTACCTCAGGATCTGTGACATAAATTATCATGTCGTCAGCATATAGGGATACAAGGACTCTTAGAACTGCAGCCCCCTCTTGATGTGCTCAGCCCATAAAATACACGCCAGCGGCTCAACGACCAGAGCAAACACGAGCAGTGATAGAGGGCAGCTCTGCCGTATTCCCCTATGTAACTCAAATGGAGAGGACACCATAACATTAATCAGCAATCTGGCTACCGGGCCAGCATACAGTAGCTTAATCATGCATAACAAAGTTACCCAGACCCACCTGCTGCAGAACACAAAACAGGAACTCCGAGCTGAGGCTGTCAAATGCTTTTTCAGCAACCAATAACATTGTGACAGCATGAGAGTTCGGTCCGCCTGCAAATAGTCTATGCAAGATAAATTGCCTCAATCTGGTATAAAGCCGCATTGGTTGGGGAGCACCGATTTGCTCATCACGGGGGTCAATGGGTTGGCTAATGCCTTAGCCAGGATTTTGTAATCAGCGCGTTCGACAAAGGTCTGTACAAGGAGCACAACAGATGGTCTTTCCCCGGCTTGGGAAGGAGCGTTATGACTGCTTCCCTCATAGTGGGTGACAGCACCTGCTCAGTCAAGGCTTCTTGGTACACTGCCACTAGCAGAGGAACTACATCTGACCACTACATTTCCATCATTAGTCCCCTCCGGTCTGCAGGATTTAACTCTTTCATGAGGCCTGATGTGTCTTGTGCCCCAGTCAACACCAAGGCCTCCTTCATTTGGCCCCCTCTTGCAAATGCATCCAGCCGGCTCTGCTTCTTGGAGGTGAACAGCATTATGCCTGCGTGGGAGGTGAGCCCCTTCCTCAAGGTCAGCCCATGCAGAACTGCTGCAGCCCACTCAGGCACGTAGGCCAGTGTTCTAATCTGTACTTGGTCTCTCTCTCAGAAGTCTTTCAGATTGCAATACCCGGTTCTCCTGGTCAATGATGCAGTTGCCAGAAGCAGCCACCTTGTTACCATGCGAGGGCCCACAGCACATCAAGGTCCCTTTGCACAGGCCCCCTCTCAGGCCTGGCCTTGTACACCTCAGTCCCCATCACTGCCTAGGTCCTTGCTATCAGCATCTCTCTTCCCTCTGCTGTCTCCGCGGCTGTTGAGACTTGAATGTTGTGTAGGCAGAAGAGTCCTCTGTCCCCAAATGCCACACAGAGAGAACTCAAAGTCACTCCCTGTGCGACCGTTGAGGCCACAGGTGGAGATGGTCAACTCCGGAACCGCGAACCTCTGGGACCCCAATCCGCTGCAAGAAAATACTGATTAAGTACCAAGCAAATGACAGTGCCAAAATAACGTGAAAAAGGTCTTACCAGAGGGGTCAGGAGAAAGGCAATGAACCTATGAGGTAGGGGTCCGGGACTCACGTGGGCAGGTAGACTGTAGTGAGCACCACCTGATGACAAGAACGTGGTTTGGTAACTGTGGAGCTTGAAGGCAAGAAGTTCCCAAGAAAGCCAGATGCAAAAGGGAAATCCGTGTTGCAGTCCAAAAAGCAGTCCAAATTCAAACCACAGGGAAATCCAATGTAACAAAGCCAGTAAGGTAATGCAAGCAAAGTCCAAGTAAACAAACCAAGGTCAAAAATCCAAGAGTCAAGAAATCCAACCGAACGCGTGACGCCAAACAGGCTGCAATGAACAGCTGTGAAGCAGCGAGTACACGGAGAGCCGCGTTTAAATACTCGCGGTTCTGGCACTACTTCCCATCACATGACATGCTGCCGCATCACATGAGTGGATTTCCGGGTCACGTGAGCACACAGCGCTGGTCACGCGACGCGGAAGCATAGTAGCGTTCCGCCGATAACCTAGGCGCCAAGGAAGCTGCCAATGCAAAAAAGGACGCAACCTGGAGAGCGTTCTGTTGAGGGTGAGGCGTGCATTTGCACGCGAGTCATCAGGGGGCCCACGTGAGTGCCGGAGTGTGAAGGAGGAATGAGATGGGACAGAGGGAGCGGGGCGAGCTATAGTGATTCTAGAGTTTTGGACATGGTGGGCATGGGCAGGAGTGGCAGGTGTGTGTACAAGGGAGGGTGTAACAGAGGCATGCACTTTGCACCACGCTCTGACTTCCTCAGCAAGCAGCTTGTGGCGTCCTCACCGCAGTATGTGGTTTGGCACCAGTCCCCGGTCACCTGCAGGGCCAGCTGGGCATCAGGTGTCCACGCCGCTGAGGCACCCCGCTCCGTACCTCAGATATAGAGCTTCACAAATGCCACACCAAAAGGAAAGTGGCACGCATAGAGCAACTAGGCAGCACAGCAACAGCCCCCTCACTGTACCCGCCACCCCCAGTCTCCTGCAGTACTGGCTGGACACCAGGCATCCCCTCCTCACAGGTGACATGCACCGTCTCCACCACACAGCCTATTCAGGCCCTCTCCAAGCGTCCTGCAGACTGTGGTCAATCCACCGTCCCTCTTTTCTTCAACCTCCAAATTCACTCTCAGGCATGTGCCAGGGTGTTTATGTCCCAGATTCACTGGTGTATAGGCACTGTAACTGCTCTGATTATCATGTATGTGCTGTCCCCGGGTGGAGTTCTACAGCTAAGCAGCCATCTTCTTTGGCGCCCTCTAGCGCCCCTCCGCCCCCCATTTATACCATTTGTTGATACATTTTAATCATGCACTTGTGCAATTACCATGAATTGCTAGTAAAAGTGGCTAGCATGTTCTTTCTGGAGAGGGGCGCCTGCTACCTTTTCAAAATAAATTAGCAAGGAACTTGGGGTTGGTCACCCTAGGTAACCTGGCGGGACCCAGACGTGGACCCCCTGCTCACTGTGCTCAGAGAGGCGCAGCTCCACCTCACTGATGAGCTGCAACAAGGATGAAACATGTGTATGGGGTTGCTGTAGGTACTCTTGTTCAGAAGGGAATTGCCATAGCATTTCGGTGCTGGACAAAGACTGATATGCAAATGGATATTTCCAATCTGTGAAAGGTACAGTGAGCAAAAGCGATGGCTGCAGACTCTCAAAGTGGGAAAAAACCACAGAACAGCTTGTCATGCCATGTTCTTTCTAGAGAGGGGCGCCTGCTACCTTTTTTAATAAAACTGGCCAGCAACATCAGATGGCCGTGCACAAGAATTTTTTTTTCTTCAAATTTGTACTTTTATGAAATTTTTACCACATTACAGCTAACCACCCACACTCCGGGGGCCCGGGAAAAAACACATGCCCCATGGGCAAACATTACAATATAGAACCCAGAATACTTCCCCCACCTTTCACCTTCTCCCCTCCCCCTACCTCCCTTGGTACCTCTCCTTCCTGCAAACATATCACCCCAACATCCCCTTAGTCTCATTGATAACTCAAGATTTAGGTTTGTGAGTCCATACTTCCTCCTGGGCATACCCCTGCTTCCAGTCTATTCTCTGTAGTTCAATATAAGTTGCAAAATCCTATCTTACCGCCCTGCGGCCCTCCATCCCCTCGCCCCCCCAGTCCTCTCTCTTTCCGGCTCTGTCTGCGGTGCCAGGCTCATGTGTATATCGCAGCAAACTCCATCCATTCTATCTCAAAAGAACCGCCCTGTCCATGCAGACCCGCTGTAATCCTTTCCATCGTGTACATATTCCTGGCCACTTAATCCAGTCTCTTTTCCCTGGGAGGGACTCATTTTTCCACTTGGTAGCTATACATACCCTTGCCGCTAGCATCAATGCTGCAGCCATTTTAGGGAATCTCCTATATTCCCCCTCCGTCTCTTCAATGCCAACCAAGGTCATAAGTGGTGATTTTATTTGGGTTATGCCCTCTAGATCCTTTATCCACCCCAGGACTTTGTCCCAGAAAATGTGCACCCTTGGACAATACCACCACATATGCCAGTAGTCAGCATCCCTCTCACACCCACGCCAGCACCTGGGGCTTGTTTTCGGAAACATTCTTGAGAGTTTAACCGAGTCATAATGCCATCGATGGAGCTGCTTAATGGAATGGAGTCTGTATTGGCAAGAAATTGATGTCTTTGCTACACCCCTGCACAATCTATTCCAGAGATCAGGGTCTAGGTTGATTCCCATGTCCCGTTCTCATCGACCCCTCAATTCTTAAGTAGATCCCTTGCTCAGTGCAACCAGTGCCCCTTACATCAATGAGATTATCCCCCTCATTTCAGTCCTCTTGTCTAATGGTACTTTGAAAGGTGTGAGGTCTCTTTGCATCTTCTCCCTCAAATTCCTCCTTGTGAGAGCACCTTGTAGCAGAAAGTAAACACTGAAAGTTTGCCTGTGTCGAATGCCTCCTCCAACTTTGTTATGTCGAAAAAGTTGCCCCCCCCCCTACATAGTTGACCAATCCTTTCTAGCCCCGCTTCATACCATTGAAATCTTTCAGGATTCGGTATGTCCCGAACCACGGAGACCCATAGGTGATCCAACGTGGAGTGCCAAGTAGTAACCCCCTCCATTTCCCTTCCTTGTCGCCGGATATCCCATAGTGTGCCAACAATTGGATGGTCTTGGATCCTCCTCAGAAGTCTATTTCTAGGGACTTATAACCATTCACTTACTGTAGTCGGGTGCAGGTATAGGTTATCCAAGACAATCCACTGCAGATCCTGCTGGGATCGAAGATGAAGCAAGGCATACATTCGTTTTCAAAAATTGATTAGCAGAGATTGCTAAATACATTTTTCTTGATTAGCAAACCAACCCATTTGATTAGAAATGTTGTACTAATATTTTTAATGTCAACAGATGTTATTTGTAGTCAAAACATAAAATGAGCATCAATATAGCATTTTTGTCTACTGCTGAAGTAAGACATTAGGGAGATGAGTAAGGCCTGGTAAATTCTTTACCATTTTTCAAGACCTACAGGTTCGCATAAGACATGCATTACTCACCCTAATAGCATTTCTGATGATTGTATCTCCTTATATTCACATGCTGTGCATATAGTCATATCAGGTAATATTATACCCACCAATAATATTGCCATATATATGGTCGTGGGGTAAGGCCATAGGCGATACTATTAGTGGGGGTAATTTATGGGGGGTTGCTAGGGTGTCTGCCGCAGGTTACATGGCTTAATATCACCAGAAAAATATGGCAATATTTTTGTGGGGATATTAACACATGAAACCTATAGTCCGACATCTAGTGGTAATCGTGGAGTATTGCATCTTTCTTTCGAGGATCGAAAGGGGATGTCGACATGGGCGTGACTGTAACACTATCCCCAACGTGACGTGTAGTGTACCAAAATCCTTCATGCGTCAAGGTCCCTGCAATTGTGTTTTATCTGCCGTGAGGGAGCCTTATAGTCAGCGTTAGTGACTACAGAAGAGAGAAGGTATAAGATGTCTATGTTCCTTCTACTCCATGAGGGAAGGAAGGGTGGGCACATGTGAATCTGAGCAGATACAATCATCAGAAATGCTATTATGGTGAGCAATGCATGTCTTCTGATGCTTGTTAATTTGCTTAGAATCACATGATGTGCATAGACTAGCAAGCAGTACCCAGAGATGGTGGTGGGATGTGAGGAGGAACAGTAGCAAATATGTCTTGGCACAGCTTGTCCCACCTGAGAATCATACCTAAGGTGTGTATCTAGGCAGTAATGTCATGTAAAGGTGTGAACAGAACTCCAGGTCGCTGCCTTACAAATGGACTTAAGAGGAACATTTGCAATGAATGATATGGTAGCCCCTGTGCCCGAGTATAGTGTGCTCTAGGCATGAAGGGCAGAGTGTAGCATAGTGTGATGCAGTTTACAATCCACTTTGAAATAACTGATTTAGAGACAGGGTCCCCTTCTCTACCAGCTGCCACTGAGACGAAAAACTGGTTTGTTTTTTTCTTAGTGGTTTTGTCTTTTCCAGATAATAGATCACCGCTCTCCTCACATCTAGTGTGTGGAGGCTTCTTTCTGCCACGTTAGTGGGGTTCTGGAAAAAGGTTGGTAGTTCCATGGACTGGCTCACATGGAACTTTGAAATAAACGTAGGAGCAAATTGTGGGTGAGTACGCAGGACCACCTTATCCCTGTGAATTGTGACAAATGGGTCTTGAACTGAAAGGGCTTGCAGTTCACCAACTCCTTATTGATGCGATTGCCAACAAGAAGGCGGTCTTGTAGGTGAGCGTGTTAAGGCTAGCCTTGTGTATTGGTTCAAAGGGAGGCCCCATTAGTCTGGTAAGTACAACGTTCAGGTCCCACCCAGGAGCTGGGTTCGAAATAGGATGAAGTCTTTTTACCCCTTCCATGAACGCTTTAAATCACTAAAATTTTCCACCACAAAACCTTTTTCTAGGACGTGGTGTACTTTCAGGGAATTGAAAACCAGGCCTGAATCTAGCAGGTGAGTTAGGTACAGGACAATATGTGTTGGTGTGCATTCAATAGGATTGATGCCCTTGCCATTACACCAGATGACAACGCGCTTCCATTTGCTGGAGTAGCAATGTCGAGAGTTCGGTTTTCGTGCATCCTTAAGTATGTCCACAAATCTTTGAGGGAGTGTCATGATGCCTACCCCCGGGCATCCAGACCAAGTCCATCAACCTCGGAAGCAGGCATCATGTTACCTGGAGCAAACCCAGCAACCCCTGTTAGGGGCTATCTGGGTACAGTCCTGGCGCCTATGGCGCCAGGCTCATATGGGACATTAGTCCTGGCGCCTATGGCGACAGGCTCACATGTTAAAACTTACCTGATGCAGACCATGCTGCAAGGGATCCAAGCCCATGTGAGGCTTGAAGGGACTATTTTATCTTAGGGACTATTTTGTTACATGGGTGTGACTGTGGAGGAACACTTACCTGGGACTACTTTGAAGGCTATTTAAACCACGCCCGAAGAGCAGCACATGCTTCGCGTTATTCTGCATCCAGCATTAATCAGGTTTTTGAACTCATTAGAACTATATACTTACGGCCTTTCGCCCGGAGGTTTAGAGCCAAGATTTGTCCAGAACTCTTCCAATATCCTCAAGCCAGTGAAGTAACTGGCCATCAACGTGCCCCTGCATTCTTCGAAGGATGGAGAGCTCATCATACAAAACTATAAGGTGAGCTTTGTGAAAGGGAATGTCAGAAGTGATAAGCTGGGACGCAGTGAGGTGTTAATACTCAAATCCACGGTTGGCTAATTCCCTTTCCCCGTCTTTAGGAGACTACATCTACGGGTCAAGTAGACAAAGCTAGGTGGGCCAGTCCAATCAGTCATCTCTGCACTACGCATCACGTTGGTGGAGACCGTGGCTGTCCAGTTCCGCTCGACACCCCTGTGGGAGCTAGGTGAGCGTAACAGGGAGTTGGAGGTGCCCAAACTCTATGACCTCCGGAGCCAAGCTGCTAAATTGAGAGTTTGAGGGCATAGATGTAGTGTCTCTCCCTTGTCTTGTGACAGCATGTTGTAAGGGCATGGTAGCTTCCTGGGAGGGGAGACTGACATTGCCATTAGATGGGAGAACCAAGGTTGGCAGGCCCACATCAGGGCCACCAGAATCATCCTGACTGGTTCTTGGTGCATCTTGTGCACTATCCAGTCGAGCAGGGGAGTCGGGGGGGAAAAGCATAGACAAATTTCCCTGACCATGTTATCCAGAGACCGTTCCCCTTGGAGCGGTTCTGAGGGTACCTGGCGGCATATTTCTGGGCATTGTGCATTCTCCAGAGTTGCGGACAAGTCGATCACTGGAAAGCCCCAGTCTGCGAAGACATTATGATATGATATTTTATTTATATCAAGCTCGTACACAAGTGTTTCAGAGCGCGACCAGGCAAAGGGAGGGGAACAGGGGAGAACAAAAACAACGATCTTACTAGGCCCAGTGACATTAAGAGCGTGCAAATGCATGGGAAAGGGGAAAGTGCATGGAAGGGCGGAGAAGTGGAAAGTGTGGAAACAGAGAGAACAGAGAAAATAATAAGTACAATAAATAAATAAAGGTGATAAGCAGTGGTAGTGCAGCCAGCAAGAAGCAAAGTGCTAGGTTAGTCAGATAGGGTGTATCTGATAAGTGCAGAGGAAAAGTGGGTGGGGGAATTGTATGGGTACAAATACAGACCCCAGTGCCAGGGGGAGCCCGGAGGCAGTGCAGGAGGGTGGCAGGGTGAGCAGGTAACTGGGCCCGAAGGACAGAGGGTGGCTAGGTGCACGGTGCCGAGAGATCAAAGGAGATCAGCACGGGAGAAGAGACGCAAAATCTGAAGCGAGAAGGAAGGTCTTAAGCTGCTTCCGGAACCGGAGATGGTTCTCCTCAAGTTTCAAGATGGCAGGGAGGCTGTTCGCAAGGGAGGACCCAGACGAAGACGGAGCTCTACCCCCAGCTAGTTTCTTTGAAAAATGGCTGACCCTGAGGGAGCTAGAGGTAGAGGAGCGAAGGTATTTACGGAGAGATAGTTGAAGGTATTTTGGGCCCAGACCCCAGAAAGCCTTGTGGACAATGCAGAGGGTTTTATATTTAATCCTTGCATCCACTGGGAGCCAATGATGGGATTTCAGAGCTGGAGAGATACAATCCTATGGCTGGAGGCCAAGGACAAGTCTTGCAGTTCTGTTCTGGATTAGTTGTAAAGGGCGGAGAGTGGAGGCAGATTTAGAAAGAGGCTCTTACAGTAGTCCAACCTAGAGAGAACCAGAACTTGGGAGACAGTGTGCTTCTGAGGGAAGGAGAGAAAAGGCAGAGTACCTCTAAGGAGATGAAGTAAGAAGTTTGACTTTTCAGAGATGTGTGCGGAGAAGGAAAGTGTGGAATCAAAGATGACCCAGAGGTTTAGCCTCGCAGGTAGGGGTAGGAGGAGGGCCAAGGGCGGCCGACCAGAGAGTGAGGGGAAAGGTGTACCAATGAGGAGGATCTCAGTCTTGTTGGCGGCACACCAATTTTGAATGGTGATTAGGCAATCAGAGCTGAGGGAAGGAGAGGAGGTGGCTGAAGGAAGCCTGAAAATGAATTGGGTGTCATCAGCATAGCACTGGAAATTTGAGCAGAAAATGGAAATGCAATAGGCGAGAGTTGCCAAGTATTGGTTGAAAAGCCAGGGCGAGAGGTTAGAACCCAGGGGGACACAACGGGTAGAGAGGGAGATAGAAGATAGGAAGGACCAAGTGGTACCTGGGAGGGTTGATCAGAAAGGAAAGAGGTCAGCCAGGCCAGAGCCTGATCAGTGATACCCAGGTTGTCACAGAGACGATTGAGCAGGGTGGTATGGTTGACCGTGTTGAAAGCAGAGGAGAGATCAAGTAGGATGAGGACAGAGGGAATGTTAGAATCAAGGTTAGAGAGCAGGTCTTCACGGATGTTAGGAGAGCAGTTTCCGTGCTTCTGGCAGCTCTGAAGCCAGATTGGTGGTCATGGAGAGAGCCCTAAGCTGAGAGATGGCCTGCTGCTCGAATACCCCCCCCACTTGCTGAGGATGCACTCCTCCCTGTGGCACACCCCCTGCAAGAAACACCCCCTTGTTGATCAGGGGCTACTTCAAGCTGTCCTGGGACAACGTTGCTAAGTACAGCCCTTTCCATGGATCTCATAGCTAATTTCTTTTGCACCAATTTTGCCTCTGTCTTGCATTGTCTACCATGTCCTTCTCTTTTGCCCCCCGCACCCTGTTTCCTCTTACAAAAGTATACTACGGTGGTCTGTATTTCTGGCCACCCCTTCGGCTCAATCCCAACCACCTTTTCTAGGGATGTGTGCATGTCTGAGGGGAGACCTTGGATCAATATGTGGTAAAACATTAGTATGCTCACATCCCATGATTGTTGCGTCTCTAATGTCCACATCTCCTTTATCTGTTACATGTATTTCGCTGGATCTTCGCCTGGTTTCATTTTGCACGCCAAATGTGTCTGGGTACATAGTCGGTAATACTTTCCACACGCGTGTGCTGCAGTTGTTAAAGGGCATACCATTGTGTATGTTACGATTCAATTTTACTCCATTATATTCTGCATACTCCCATATTTTGTTCCCTCATTGACTCAATACGACTATGAATAAGCTCTTCATGTCCCCAATCACTAGGGTAATTCCAGCTGTCTCTTTCTCAAGAGTATATTTCCAATTGCCTGCCCCTGCCGCGAGGGATGGCAAGTTAAACACCAAATTATCTCTGTCCATGCTCTTACATGGTATATACTGCACTCTTCCCCTGCCTTTCTGGAACGGGGGCAACTGTGTCGCCAGCGTGGGGGCAGCCCGGCCCTTTACAGCGCTAGCTACCGCCATTCTACCTATCCTGCTTCAGAGGGTCTGGGACCAGTCCCTACTGTTCCCCCGATTTATCTCCCTATCCCTCTCCCTCATCCCTTTCCTTCTCTCCATCTTCGAACCATTCCCATTCGTCCCACATCTACCCTATGTCAGGCACTGCTCCACCATCCTCTGTCTTTGGGGTCCACTTCAGACCCCAGAGAGCCATCCTCCTCCTCCTCCTCTGGAGTCTCTCTAACTTGTACATAATTTTCCCAGATGTCCAACCACCTGGTGTTCCCGCCGCCCCTTGCGCCTCTTCCTTTTGCTGGACCCACTTCTCCATCTCATTTTTGGCTGCTTAACACAGTTTCTGACTGCTGCCACACACTTTTTTACCATGTCTACCAAGTACTTGTTACTGGCGGCTATTCTCTCAGTAGTAGCGACTCGAACCCCTAGCTTTCCCTTCCCTACTTCTGCCTTGTCCTACTTGGGGACAACCGTCGTGGGTTTGTGTACCCCATGGCAGATTTCAGCATAGGGTACAGCCCATATCGAGGGGGCAGTGAGGTGGGTGGCACCACTGTGTCACTAGCTTTCCCCGACTTCTTTGGTGGGTTCCTTGTTTATTTTCTCTTCATGGAGCTTCCATAGGCCTAAATATATATTGCCTACTTCTTCAATTTGGCGCCTTTATATGTCTCCAACAGACATGAAAACATGTACTCTATTGTGTCAATATCAAATGTTTCTTCTCTTGGCCATTCTCGAAAACACTGCCCAGCGGTGTCCTGCACCCAATGGAAGTGGTATTTTAAAATTTGATCTTGATATTGAGCCAGTTTACACCATAAGTGGTCGAGGGGCGTGTCCATAAACCCACAAAACACCCTTCCGACTCCCTTACCACACTTGAGAGTTCTTCCCTCCTGCAATTTAGCATATATATACACACACATGTTTTTAATCACAATTTGTAGATAAGCCCCAAAAATTTACTAAACATACCCTCATTCAACACTACCCTCCCCTCACACACATACACCTTCCACCCACATCAATCACACCAAAACACAATGGCCCTCTTCACAGCCCCACACAATTCTAACTATCCACAAACCTGATACGCAGCTACCATGCCTCTCTTCATCCTTGTGCCACTAAGCTACTTCAAGAACCACTAAGCACTACTATTTACAGCAGCACTCTTCCAGCCCTTCCACCTTGGCCAACACAATATACCACAATATTTCAAATCTACTGAGCAGGCTCCTCATCAATCAATCAGTGCTTACCTCACTCCTCTCATCTCTCAATCCCCATAAAAAATGACTCAACTATACTATGCACCAATACCATCTAATGGAAGTCTGCCACCGACTACACACTCCTCTGTTCTACTACAGATGTGCCTGCCACACACCCTCTCCCTATCGAAGGAAATATCTACTACTACGACTGATCGTCCTTCCCCCCTGAAGCATGAGTCCTATACACCATAATAAAAACTCTTTGTGATGCACAGCGATGCGTGTTCATGCCAGGGTACATTCACGTGCGCTAGAGATCCTAGAGTCCTCTCAATGCCGAGTCTTCTCCCATGGTCTGCACCTCCCTCTGAGCACGGGCAGCGCTCAGGACCAGACAGACCTTTGTGAACTCGCCACCTGCGGGGCCTCGAACTGGTCACAGAAGCTGATTGCTGGACCTACATCAGTCCCCTATATGCATGTATATGTTAAGTGACATTTCTTTAGCAAAGAAATCGCGCAGGGGAAGAGGTTGGGCGAGAGAAAGGAGGCTGCGGGGTGCACCCCATATTGGTAGAGGAGAGGGGAAGGGTGCACACAGATAACACGATGTGTCCCCGTGGCGATGAAACCAAGCTCAGGGAACCAGGCTTTGGTGAAAACAGCCTGCCGGGAAACATCATAGAACCATCCCACAGACGATAGGAGCATATGAAATATTGAAAAAGTCACTTTGGTCAAAGGAAAGATAAAATGGACACTTTGAACAAATGTACTCTCTGCAAGGAAAGCTGAAGTCCAAATTGCCTAAACTGACAATGGATGAGAAGTAAAAAATCATTTCAACAGTAGATCCCAAAGTATCCATATTTATTTTTAGAAATGCAAACAACAATGACAAGGGGGTGAATAAGGACTAGGTCACAAGTCAGGACCATCTACAGAACACAGACAGGACCACTTCTGAAAATCCTTTATGACTGAAGAGACAAGGGACACGGATGAATCTCTGTTGGTAGCGGTTGGGCACAGAGGGCTTTATAGAGGACAATGACACCCATCACCCAGGCATATAAAAAAGGGACGCTGATGAAGGTTAACCTTAAGCTAATGGTACTAGCTGAATCACAGGCAGTGAACATGATGAGGAGCTCTAGCTTGGGGATCACCAACCACAAAGATAAAATAGACAGTACTCTTGTGGTCAAAGAGAAAGTTCTTGAGAAATTGGCATAAGTTGGAGGTCTGAAGGCATTTATTGCAAAACTCAGTGAAATGGCGAGGAAATGCCCTAACAGTTAAAGTTTACAAAATGTATCAATTGCCTCATTCTTCAAAAGGGAAGTTTTCAGAAGTCTAGCATTCTTGAGCCACGCACCACATGACATCTGCCCGCTCCTTATCATGCAGAAATCCATAATTGATACAAGACTAAGGAGAGTCCATTGATCAAGTGTCCTGGCAGCCTATTAGCAAAAGCAAAGAGCTGTGAAAAGGCACAATGGAGGTTTGGAACACTTCCAGAGGATGGTATAGAAGTCAACAGGCGGTTTGGGTTATGAAAAATGAAGTCAACATATGTGATGCCTCCTCGATTTAGGACAGAACCCGGGTGGTTGGAACTGATAAAACTTAACCAGAGGAAGAGACGTAGACAATGAAACACAGAGCGGGAAGATGACCAGGAGATGTAAGAAAACAAAAATAGAACGTCCCGGGAGAATAGCTCAGCGGCAACGTGTTCGCCTTGGAAGCAAAACGACACGAAGCACCACAGGTTCAATCCCCGGGTCCGCGCTTAGAAACCTCTGGGTATTTAAGGGCGTTATAAATATGCAACTAAGAAAGAAAAAAAAAGACAATTACACAACTAAAAAACAAACAATTCCTGTAACAGCGCCTCGATGCCCACGGGATGTGTCAGCGCTTTAAAATGCAAAAAAAAAAAAAAAATGTATTCAACTCTCAACTCACACACCCCCACCCCTTTACATTTGGAAAGCCCAGTGGGAGAAAACGCCTTCAAAAGCACAAAAATACTGAAGTCAGTGCAAAGACTGGTCATAAAAACGGTGAACAGCGCCTGCCACACTTGGTGGAACTTCAGTGTTAGCATGTGCCACACTTAGAATTGAGAACATTAGCCTGCGCCGTATCTAGATAATATTGTGAAGGTTAGCGAGTGCCACACAGACGGAATTATGTAGGTCAGCAAGTGCTACACTCAGACAGAACTGTGAATGTTAGCATGTTAAATGTCATTTAACCCACTAACCAATATAAGCTCAAACTCTCTGCATACTTATCTCACTCAAAAAACTCACACAACCATCTCTCGCACAACAAGCTGCACGCACTTCACCACACTGCAACAGCACACACGGACTGACACCGATCCAAAACTCGCACAAAAGCTCTGCACCCGGTGTCTACCGAGTTGAAGCTGCCAACAGTACACCACTCCTCTCACTATCTTACTCCCTCTTCATCTTACTAACCCATCCCACCTTCTCGTTTATAAATCCGCCAGAGCGCCTGGGGACCAATTCCGTTGGTGACAGTGCACTATATAAGTACCTTTAACATAACATAACATGGGTTAAACGAAAAGTCATACGAGGAACGTTTCAATAATATGAAACCATTAAACAAAAAAAAGCAGGTACTGTAGCGTAGGATGGACATTTACATTCTCAGAAGTAATAGATAAGGTTCATATGGTATTCATTTTCCAGCAGAACAGTACTTCAAGGACTGTGAAGCTTAGTCGCAATAGACTGCTAATGCATTTTACCGAAGAAAGTGAAGTAAAAACATGGTACAATCGCGACGTAAAGGGAGGGAAATATTGTGCGGGGCCAAGCAGCAGGTTGTTTCTACTTAAATCATGACTTAAATGAGCTCACTATTTATAAATATGAGGCGACAGCTCCACCGAATGAAGATGCTGTGCATGGTACTTGCTCTCACTGAAACCCAAAGAACCGTCACTCACCTTACTGGAATACTGCTGCGACATTTCGTTTCCGATTTGGACACGTTTCTGATGTGAGCTTTTCCTAACTGAGCTGTATCTGCAAGGGCGTAGTGGGGGGGCACAACCCCGAGTCGCTCAGCCCCCCTCCCTATGGACGGTCCAAAGAGAGGGCAAATGCCGGGACCAAGAGTGACAAGCTGCTACTTCTGAGAAGTCGTACACACACGTAGATCCTCTTTAGTAACAAATCCAAAAGTACCACTACTTAGGGGCGTAAGCTCTGACCTATTGTGAAGAATCTAAATCTGTGCCAGCTCAGGAAACAATACGCATGCGTATATATGATGTTCACACATACGTACAGGCTACTCTATGCAAACCGTTCTGAGCATGATCAGTCACCGGACACTGTAACATACAGTCTGCGGAAGACGTTAAAACGGCCACTCTGTTCTAGTCTGATAGTGGCACAATAATAATTATTTTGCATTTCAGTGACGTTTAGGCTAAAGACCAATCGACACATTTCGGCACACAATCTCTCCATGCCTGAAACGTCACGTAAACTAATCTTGTAAACGGACCATTCACAGACCACAGTTTTGTACCGCGAGCACGAGCAATCACCTTTGCGCAAGCTCAATAGTAATGTCCTATCTGCGCATGTCCCGGTGATCAGTGTTCTAGTCATGCGCTGTAGAGCGTGGATTGTGTCGGCATTAGTTCCATGTCCACTTGAAAAAATAAGCTGCATGCCCCTTCAAAAGAAGCCAAAACAAGCAGAATCCCTTGCAAATAAACTCAAAAATACACCCAAACCTAGGGTGGGCAACTGTTTGAGAGCCTTTTGGGGGACACTTCCCCACAAGGCGGTGATGACGTCACAACGGCATTCACGTTTGGCCTGCGCCAGTTGTAATTTAAACAATTTATGTTTAAACATATTAAACATTTTAAACAAAAAGAATAATGGATTTACAGTCACTGGTTGTTGTGATGTTAAATACACCAAGTATTCATGTACATAGTTCTCATTCCATGATGCATACATGCCAACATTCTGTACCCAAAAATCGGTAGGAATCTTAAAGTTTCAAAAATAGTAACTAGCATAATAGCCCATGAAATGATGTCACATGAACTTTGGCCTTCAGTCACCACAGAAAATGACCTGAAGTGACATATGGCTTTGAAGAGATCACAGGAAAAGACTGCCTGGTGTGGCCTATCCCATAGCCCTCAACCATTTGTGTAGCAAAGGCGGGTGAAAACACCCGATTGTGTTTTTGGCGGGTGAGACGCCCATTGAAATGAATGGGCGTGCAGGAAGCTTGGCGGGTGATTCAGAGCTTTACAAGGCGGGTGACACCTGCCAAAAGCGTGTGAGTTGAGAGCTATGCTATCCAAAAATCCTCTGACCCATCATTAGAAAGCAATGTACCAAATAAGTGAGCTGTGAGCAGTGTGACCAGCTTCTTCCTCATTAACACATTTTCATACATGGCAAAATTCTGTGACCAAAAATCTGTAGGAATCTTAAAGGAATGGGTCGCCCAAAAATTTTTATTGCAAAAAAAAGATGGGCAATAATAAAAAAAATAGATTGGTGTTCCCATCCTCGTCGCCAATGTGAAGAATGGTGGAGACACAGTGAGTCTAAATGAAAAGTTTATTAAAGCGGGGCCCACCGTGCTGGTACACAGCAGCAACTCTCAACGGCTACTGTGTCACGTGAACCAAGCTCCAAACAAAACAACCAGGAGAATGGTTCACGGGCCACCACATTCTATAGCATAATCTCTACAATTGGCACTTTTTTTTAAGTCCCTATGTAAAATTTTGAGCAAATGAAGCTCAAAATTTACAAAAGGAAGCACATGGGGGCATCCATTTTGTGAAATCGATGCCCGCCTATGCTTGCTTTTGCTGCACTAATGAAGGAAAAGCCAGCCAGCTGTAGTAAACAAAAGCTACCACTGGGTGGCTTTTCCTTTATTGGTGCCGGGACTTGGAGGACGCAGACCGAAAGCCCCAAATGGAAAACAGCTTTAGGCAGAAACACAACGCGGTTGTGTTTCGAAAACGCTGCAGTTTTTCTTTCTAAGTTTCTCAGGCTCCTCTGGCTCGGAGGAGCCTGAAAAACTTAGAAAGAAAAACTGCAGCGTTTTCAAACACAATAACGTTGTATTTATGTTTGCGGTAGCTTAAAAAGCTACCGCAAACATCATACTTGCCAACCCTACCGATTTAGGAGGTAGGATACCACTTTTTAAGCAATCCTACCGCCTACCGATTTAGTGGAAACAAATGCCGATTTTTTTCAATATTTTTGATACTTTAAAGGAATGGTTCACCCAAAAATGTTTATTGCAAAAAAAGATGGGCAATAATAAAAAAAATAGATTGCCACTTTTTTTTTAAGTCCTTATGTAAAATTTTGAGCAGATGAAGCTCAAAATTTACAAAAGGTAGCACATGGGAGCATCCATTTCGTGAAATCGCTGCCCGCCTGTGCTTGCTTTTGCGGCACTAATGAAGGAAAAGCCAGCCAGCTGTAGTAAACAAAAGCTACCACTGGGTGGCTTTTCCTTCATTGGTGCCGGTACTCGGAGGACGCAGACCGGAGAATACAAGCAGAAAAGGTGCAGCTGCATATCGGTAAGTGCTATTTATTTTAAAAAAAATAAGCACTAGCTGCGTTTTTTTTTCTACGTTTTCCCGGCTGGAGGAGCCCGGAAAACTTAGAAATAAAAAAGTAACAAAAATATTGAAAAAAATCGGCATTTGTTTCCACTAAATCGGTAGGCGGTAGGACTGCTTAAAAAGCTGTATCCTACCGCCTAAATCGGTAGGGTTGGCAAGTATGTAGCAGGTGCCTGAGAGATGGGTGCTGCCTTGTGCAGCTACGCTGAACAAATAGCATGTTGCACTTGCAGGCGGGTGGAAGTGGCGAGACTCGCGCAGGGCGGGGCTGAAATGTGCGGTTTCCCCCCGGCTCCTGGCCCAATTTCACACCTGCCAGAACTCATTAGGAGGAGTAGCTCGCCATTGCTTCAGCGGCTCGCCCCAGCATGTAGATGACTGGCACCGGGGAGCTGAGGTACAGTGAACCATGTGGCTGTTGATATCCAGAAGTGCTGGAGCAGATCTCACGGGCGCCTCTGACAGTCTGGGCAGGTTGCACTAGCGCACTGGTCTGCTAACTGCTGCCAGTAAGAACACACCATTATAAAAGCAGCAGCTTGGACACATCCCCACTGAAGAACATTCCTTGGATTCTGTGTACTTGCGCACCCTGCAACCATGGCTGAACAGGCTGCTAAATCCAGGCCAAAAAATAAATGCCATTAAATCGGTAGGCGGTACGACTGCTTAAAAAGCGGTATCCTACCACCTAAATCGGTAGGGTTGGCAAGTATGCATTTTCCTCTTCAAACATACCCGCTGAAAATCACGAGATGGCCAGCCAGCAGGGAGCTGAAACACAAAATACCCACTGAAAAGCTATAAATCCTTCTATTTGAACAAGTGCCTGCATTGGAGTATCTGGTGTGAAAAGACAACAAGGTGATAATACTTCTGTATTTTCCAAGGGAAGTGACGGCCACAAGGACTCCCGCAAATGCAGCTTGTAAGGCAAGCCCCAGAACAAAAGTAATATAGAGAAAAATATATTGCTGTGTTATACAACTGCTGACTGGCAACATGCGGCAGTTGCTGGGGGCCTCCCTCAGGCTCATAGCCACTTTCAACTAAAAGGTTGAAAGGCCATGATGCCTTTCATGGCCTTGACACATCAAATATTTCAAAAAGTTACTAATGAAACCTGCCTCACCGCAACGGAAGTGACAGCCGCAAGGGCTCCCACAAATACAGCTTGTAAGGCAAGCCTCAGAACAAAAGTAATATAGAGATAAATATATTGTCAGGTTATGAGATTGCTAAATGGCAACGTGGGGCAGTTGCTAGGGGGCTCCCTTAATTGCTGCTTGGCTTTTTAACAGTTGTTCTTACGTCCCCTCCGTGCCTCCTGCCCTCCTGTCATCTTTCTCATCCATCTACCTGTTTTTCTCCTGTTCCCACAGTACCTCTTGCATTCTAAAGTATCTCTGGAGCCGGGATGACTTCTTTCATAGTAAGTTTATTTTGTATCAATTATTAAACCGGGGCCCTGCACTGCGACCACCTCCTACGTGAACCTAAACAACTGACCTGGAACCCTGGCTGTTTCTAACCTAAACATTCCATGTTGGTCGCAGTGCAGGACTGCATTCTACCATAGAATGCTACACATCCTCCCCCCATAAATATCGAAAGAAACATTTAAATAGCAATAAAATGCATTAAAAAAACGAAATAAAAGGAAACAACGATATTTAAAACACATTCTCAATTACCCAATAATGAACATGTAGAAGACTTGTATGTTTACACATATAAACACATCGCATGAAATAGACTGTGAAAACAATAGGCAAAATTAACAAAAATGTACAATATATATTTAACTATGCATCACATAATCCCTGGACCAATATGGTAACCTTCTTTCTCTTGAACCTCGTATAAATTCATGTCCAGATGCATCATTACTTTGTCACACATTCACATCCATTTCTTCACTTTGTCTCACAGCATCCCTATGACCATTGTCTATTTCACTTACATTTTCCCCTCTACATAGAGTTTCATCTCCAAATAAATCATTTGGCCTTCCCTTTTCTCCATTTCGCCGAAATCCTTCTTTTTTGCCTCCCCATCTCCATTTACTACTCTATCCAAATTCCTAACTGCTTTCCCAGCAACTCTAATCGCTCTTCTGAACACCTGTATAACTTTAATCAGTCTGCTGTATTTAGAGTCACCCTTCCTCACACTACGACCAAACTTAATCTGCACATAGTCTCCCGGTGAGATTCTCAACCTGGGTTCACCGATAGACCGTTCTCCACTAGATGTGTCGTATTCATTTTGATGCTTGAACAACCTTTCCTTTCCATCTTTCACCAATTTCCTACGATTAACCCAATCCGGATTAAGCAAAGTATTGGGAGCCCTTCCTCTCATCAATTCAAAGGGTGAAACATTCATTCCCCTCTTGACAGCCATCCTGATACACCACACTTTCTCTTTTAGTACTTCATCCACTGGCAAATTATTACTCAAAGCCAATTCTACTGCTTCTACAATTACACGATTACATCTCTCCACTAACCCGTTAGTTTGAGGATGATATAAAGCTGAAAACCTCCATTCAATCCCTGATCTCCTAGCAAATTCTCTTATCTCTTTGCTTTTGAATAATTGAACTCCATTGTCACTCATTATCACTTTGGTAAATCCTTCCATCCTGCAAATTTGCATTATGAATTTCACAATCTCATGACTATCAATCTTATTTACTGCTTTAACTTCCAGCCACCCTGAATAGTAATCAACTAGTACTATCAAGAACTTCTTCTCATCGATTAATTTCCCATAAGGTCCAACAATATCAATACCTACCATTTCCCATGGTTTCTGTGTCTGAAATGGCTCTCGATGCATGACTGATTATTCTCTCGTTTGCATCTTCATCTACGTGCTATAAAACTGCCCCCAAACCGTTACCACTGGCATCCACTGTAATTTTTGTCATTCTACCAAACTCAAACCCTCCTAGCTCCAATGAATTGCAAATTTCACTTTTTATGTATTTTACTGCCTTGTCACAATCATCATCCCACACAAACTTAGCATCCTTTTTCATCAGTTTCCTCAAAGGATGTGTGACACTCGCGAAGTTTCTAACAAATCTATTGTAATACTTGCACAATCCCAAAAATGACCTTAACTCAATCTTGTTTTTTGGATCAGGTGACTCCCTGATGGCTTCCATGGCATCCTCCTTTGGTTTATACCCTTTGCCATTTACAGTATGTCCTAAATATTCTACCTCATCTACTCCAATTTTAAACTTGCTCTGTTCGACTTTCAAACCCACATCTTCTAATCTTTTCAACACCTTCTTTAACCTGTTATCATGTTCTTCCCTTCCTTTACCAAATACAATAATATCATTTTGATATACAAAAATTCCTCTTACTCCCTTGAGGACATGCATCATTACCCTCTGAAATACAGCCGCCGCCGAGGCTAAACCAAATGGCATACGTTTGTACCTATATAAACCATGTAGCGTAATAAAAGCTGTAATGTCTCTGCAATCTTCAGTAAGTGCAATTTGATGATATGCTTTCGAGAGATCTAGTGTTGAAAATACATCTGCATCACCAATACAGTTCAACATCTCAGAAATAATCGGAAGAGGAAATATATCGATTATTATGTTCTTATTGACATCTCTTAAGTCCACGCAAATTCTGGGTTTTCCATTCTTCTTCAACGCCACCACGATGGGACTCACCCACTCCGAAGATTCAATTTTCTCTATGATCCCTTATGATTCCAACAATGTCAACTCTTGTTCAACCTTGTCCGCAATGGCAAATGGAACCAGTCTTGACTTCGTGTGTCTAACCGGTACAGCTCCTTTCTTCAGACGAATTCTGTGTGCAAAATCCTTTAATAAACCTAACTCTGATTTGACTTTATTCTTTTCCGCCGATACACCAATTCTTTGTCGTTGTTGACTACTATTGACCAACAGAATCTGTTCTTCCGTACATGGGTCTAACCTGATTCTCAAACCAGCTTGATCTCTCCATCCTATGATTTTGACGCCTTTTTCTGCTACATAAACTTTGACTTGGGCTCGTCTGTCTTTAAATTGAATGATACTGGGAAACCATCCAATCATTTTTATCCTTGACCCCTCAAATCCTCCCGGATTTTTTATGTCTGATGATTTCAATTCGCTTCCCAGACCACGTGCCACAAGGTTCTGCCATGTCTTCTTGGTGATTATTGTCCAAGGTGAACAACTATCCACCTTCACCCTGAGCTTCCAGTTATCTAAAATCACCTCGCAACTCAGGCACTTAAATTCCCCTTCTGGAGGTTCCTGTATGAAAAATACCCTTTCTTCGTCTGATTCTTCCTCTTTGTCTACGATGACAGAAATTCTTTTCTTTTTCTTACATACCACTGCAAAATGACCTTTTATACCACAATTTCCACATTTCTGTCCTAGAGCAGGACACTGTTTTGCATTTGCGTAATGGCCAAATCTGCCACAGTTGTAGCATCTATTTCCATCCCTTGGTTGGTAATTCTGATATCTTTGATCATTTTGTGTGCGAGGTTCATTCCTAGCCCAAATCTTTCCATGAACTTTACTTGAACCACCCCTGTATTCTGAATTCTTTATTCTGTTGCTCTTCCCTGGATGTAACGCTCACCTGATTCCCGCAGAGGCGCCGGTCTTGACTGGGCGAATACCGTATCTTCAAAGGTGATGTGTAACACACGGTTGGCTCTTTGGGCTGGACCTCTGTGCACTGTATGTTTGACTCGAAGAGTAAGATGTCTGCAGATAGAAAATATGGGATTAATGAACTGGGGTTATTGGGTGTCTCTCTCTTCTTCCCCTTCTCTTCTCCTGTAGAACCCCAAAGGTTAACGCTCTCACCTTAGGTAAGTGAACGCCGAGCTCTCCATCTGCCTCGGGGCAGGGTGCCGCAACCAGTTTCTTCACTGGATAAGGGTGCAGGCCTCTTGACCTCAGAGGACTGCTGTCCGTCGTTTACTGCACGAACGGTAAGTTCCGAGTATTTCAAATGTCTTTAAAAGTCTTTTGTAATGATGTCTCTTGTTTTGCAGCGTTCCGGCGATGGCGGATGACGGGCTGAAGTGAGTTGAGGATGGAACCCGTGTGAGGAATAGAAGCGCCTGGAAGCACGTAAGTAAGCGCTTGTTGCCTGCTTCACGATGCGCACTAACTGTCCTTTTATCTTGCAGGTACAAGTTCGGAGCTGCTGAAGGGTGCCGGAATACCCACTGGGTTCGGCGTGGGAAGGAGTACTGGCACGTGAGTAATAAAGTTACCCAATGTCTTTAAACGCACCTTCTTTTGTCTTTCAGATGCGGGATGCAGCGCCGAAGGCCTCCGGAGCGTGCGAAGAGTTGGTAAGCTTTTGTCTTTCAGATGCCGGAATGCAGTGCGAAGACCTCCGGAGCACGCGAAGAGTAGGTAAGCCTGTGTCTTTCAGATGCCGGAATGCAGCGCGAAGAGTTGGTGACAGCCGATGGACCAGGTACGAGAAGCGCTGTCACTGAAGACCGTAATGCTAACCTGTTCTTTCTTGTCTTTATAGGTGTTGCTGAAGACTGGATTCAGGATGGTAAGCCTTTTTCCCTTAGGCCCAGGATCAGATGCAGAAAACACGATGAGCGTTCTGCTGCAGAGGATGCAGAATAACGCAAAGCAAGATTCATCCATCGGGTGTGGTTTAAATAGCCTCCTGTAGTGCTTAGGTGTCTCCTTCCACAGCCTCGCCTAGGTAAGAAAAGAGTTCCTGCTTTCCAGAAGAGTTCCAGTGTTCTGAACCTAGGGAGTGGCTCCTGCCCCACCCAACAGGAAAAGTAGTCCCAAACAGAAGAGGATTAGGGGCTCAACTGGCAGGTAAGTAAGCAGCATGGTCTGCTGCAGGTAAGTCCACCCAAGCATTATGAGCCCGGCGCTTCCAGCGCTGGGACTGGGCATATTTATGAGCCTGGTGCCACTGGCGCCAGGACAGGGTCCAAAAGGTCCCAATTGGGACTGGTTGGCACTCGGAACCTGGGTTATGGGTCTGCTTCCAAGGGAGTTGGGTAAGTCCTGACCTTTTGGAAGCAGAGATCATGACAGCACCCCCCCTCAAGGCCCCTCCCAAACCGGGCTTCTCCGGGGGTTTGCGTTTGTCAGGAAATGTTCGATGGAATCTTTTGATTAGACGAGGAGCGTGGACATATTCTGCAGGTTCCCAGGATCTTTCTTGGGGGCCGTAGCCTTTCCAGTCAATTAGGTAAAATAGTTTAGATTTGGAGATCTTGGAGTCCAGGATGCTTTTGACTTCAAACTCGAGTTCTCCATCAACTAGGATAGGTTTTGGAGATTTAGTTAGTCGGGTTTGAGGTTGCACGGGTTTTAATAGAGAGACGTGGAAGACCGGATGTATCTTCATGTGAGGGGGCAAGTCCAACTTGACCGCTACTGGGTTTACTATGGTAGTGATGGAATAGGGACCAAGGTATCTTGGGTTGAATGTGCGTGGTCCTTTTAGAGGTAGATATTTGGTGGATAACCAGACTTGATCTCCTACTTGATATTTGGGGGCTTCCTTCTGATGTTGATCTGCTCCTTTCTTGTATTGTTCCTTAGCCCTTTGAAGGTGAGAAACGGCTTCCTAAAAGGCTTGGGTGATTGTAGAATGCAGGTAGTCTACTGCTGGTGTTCCAAGATCTTGGAGTGGATCCAACTCCGAGGTTCGAGGGTGACTGCGTATAGAAGAAAAAACAGGGTTTTCCCAGTTCCCGAGTGGACAGAGTTATTGTAGGCATATTCGGCTATCCAAAGGATATCTTTCCAAGTTTTTTCAGTTTGTTGCAGCATGCAGCGTAAATACTGTTCCAGAGTTTGATTGGTCCTCTCGGTTTGTCCGTCGGTTTGAGGGTGGTGACTGGTCGATAGTCTCACATCAATTTGAGCCGACCGACAGCAACTTCGCCAAAAATGAGAAATGAATTGACTACCTCGATCCGAAATTAGAACTGAAGGAAAACCGTGCAGTCGGACGATGTTTTCGAGAAATTCTCGGGCCAGAGTTGTTGCTGTTGGCAAGCCTTTGAGTGGAATGAAATGCGCCATCTTGGAGAATAAGTCCACGATTACTAGGATCGTATTGTATCCGGAGCATGGAGGTAGATCGGTGATGAAGTCCATAGAAAGCGTATGCCAAGGGCGAGGTGGGATGTCAATAGGGCGTAAGAGGCCGGCTGGTTTTTCCTTTTGACTCTTGTTTTGGGTGCATACTCCACAGGACATTATAAAGTCTCTGATATCTTTTTTCCAAGACGGCCACCAGAAGTAGCGCTTGATCTTTTCTGAGGTTTTGGCCATACCGGGATGTCCTTCCATTAAGGAATCGTGATAACAAGAGATTACCTTTTTCTGTAAAACTGTGCTGGGCAGGTATAATCGTTCTTGGAAATACAATAAGTTGTCCTTCACTGCAAAGTCCTTTCCCTGCAGATGTCAATTCTGTATGTCTGCTGGAGTTACAAGTTGCCTGGCTTTATCCTTAACTTCCTCTATGGATTGTGTGGCGATTACACCCAGAATTCTTTGTTCGGGAATGATAGGTACAGGTTTAGGGTTGATCAAGTGTTCTTCCACTCCCATTCGAGAAAGGGCATCAGCTTTACCGTTTTTTGTACCAGGTCGATAGGTAATTATGAAGTCAAACTCGGCAAAGAATAGTGCCCAACGGAGTTGTCTAGAGGATTGGGCTTTTGCGGTTTTCAAATATTGCAGGTTTCGGTGATCCGTAATCACAGTAACGGTGTGTCGGGCCCCCAGAAGATAATGCCGCCAAGCCTTAAAGGCAGACTTGATAGCCAGAAGTTCCTTATCAGTAATAGTGTAATTGATTTCAGGAGGCGAGAATTTGCGGGACCAAAATGCCACGGGATGCAACTGATTGGTTACTGGGTCCTTTTGTGATAGAACTGCCCCCATGGCAAGGCTCGAAGCATCAGTTTCAACGATGTAGGGGAGTTCGGGGCGAGGATGTTTTAAAATTGGTGCAGAGATAAATTTAGTCTTCAAATTCTGGAAAGCTTGCTCCGCCTCGGTAGACCATTCAAAACGTTTGTTTTCTTTAACAAGGCGGTGATGGGCTGGACTATTCGAGAGAATTCGGGGATAAACCTGCGGTAAAAGTTAGCGAAGCCTAACATGCTTTGAACACCTTTTACGGAGGATGGTGATGGCCATTTGAGAATTGCATCGACCTTCTTTGAATCCATACGCACTCCGCTAGGTGATAATATGAATCCCAAGAACTCAACTTCAGTCACGTTGAAAACACATTTTTCCAACTTGGCGAAAAGTTTGTGTTGACGCAATCTCTCGAGGACCATTTTCACGTGTTTCCGATGTTCAGATTCCGATGAAGAATAAACGAGGATGTCGTCAATGTAAACAACAACACAAACATCTATGAGCTCTCTGAGGACATCGTTCATAAAATATTGAAAGGCGGCCGGGGCATTGCAAAGTCCGAAGGGCATGACCTGATATTCAAATAGCCCATACTTGGTGCGGAAGGCCGTCTTCCATTCATCGCCCTCTTTTACTCGTACCAAGTGGTAGGCTCCTCTAAGATCCAGCTTTGTATATATGCATGCTTTTCTGACTTGGTCCAGGAGTTCAGGGATCAAAGGTAACGGATATCTATTCTTAACGGTGATCTGGTTCAGGGCACGATAATCTATACAAGTTCTAAGGTCCCCTTCTTTTTTTGGAACGAAGAACAAAGCTGAAGAAGCAGGGGACTTGGAAGGACGAATAAACCCATTCACTAGGTATTGATCCAGGTATTGTCGGAGGTGAAGGTTCTCAGGCTCGGTGAGGGCATAAATTCTACTACAAGGAGGAGTAGATCCAGGTATCAGGTCTATCTGGCAGTCATAAGACCTATGAGGAGGTAGAGCGTTAGCCTGATCCTTCCGGAAAACATCTTGGAATTCTAGGTATTCGGGAGGTAACTGGGGAGTCTCCGAAGAAATTGCTGCCAGTGCAACACCAGGTGGAGGGTGACAAGTAGAGACACATTCTGGAAACTGAACCGTTCTTGCTCGCCAATCAATCTGAGGATTGTGTTTCTCTAACCAAGGTATTCCTAGAATAATCTGGAACTGAGGGGCCTTGATCACATCGAACACGATCTTCTCATGGTGTCCATCTTGACTTACTAGCGTCACTTCTTGAGTGGTATGCGTTACTGGTCCGGAGGCTATCTCCGTACCATCCACCGTAGTAATGACGTCCTTTACAGCCTTGGGACAAAGAGTTAGATTCATCCTCAAAACCATTTCATGATCCACATAATTGCCGATGGCACCGCTGTCGATGTAAGCTTCAATCGCATGTAATCGATCCGGATGATCAGGGTTAATGAGGACCATAGGTATCACGAAATGCGAGGTCACGGAACTGGTTTTAATGCTCGGCAAGAGGACCTCTATTCTTGTCGGGCGAGGTTGTTTCCCTGCTCAGAGTTTGTGACCTTGGTAACTGCAGCTCCTACTGCCTTCTTGGCTGGTTTCACCGGACAGTCTCGAAGAAAGTGCCCTGAGTTTCCGCAATAGAGGCATAATTGCAACTGTTTTCTCCTTTCCCGCTCCTTTTGTGTTAGTGGTCCTTTCAGGCCCCCTATTTGCATGGGTTCCCCGGAGTCTACTCCTTTGGAAGGAGTTGGTGGTTTGGAAAATACTCGAGCATCAAACTTGGAACGATCGGCCTTCCTGTTCTGCAGTCTGTGATCTATTTGAACGACTAAGTCTATATAGTCCGAACAGTCTTGCGGGGGATTCACTACTTGGGCTAACACATCTTTGAGCTCTCCACGTAGACCTCTATAAAACAGCGTAATCCTTTTGCCCTCAGGCCATTGAGTTTCCACTATCAGTCTGTTGAAAGACGCAATATAAGCCAAAAGGTCTTGATTACCCTGTCGCAACGAAAGAAGCTCATTGTCCAAGGCCTGCCCCTGTGAATGTCTTGCGAACAGTTTTTCCATACTGAGCTGAAAAGCTTGAAAATCATGGAGAACCGGATCATCTTGATTAACTAGAGGGATCGACCAGTCTGCCGCATTGCCACTAAGGTACGAAAGCACAAAAGCTACTTTAGCTTGATCAGTTGGAAAGGCTGCTGGCCGGCATAAGAAATGCAACCGGCACTGATTAATAAATACTGCAAACCTCTTTGGGTCACCAGAAAATCGTTCGGGCGGAGCCAGAGGTACATTCCCAGGTAGGTTGATTTGCACTGGATTCATAGAGGATGTTGAAGGAAGATTTGCCCCTGATGCGGGTAATGGGGTCTGTCCGGCTTGTGACTGTAGCAATTGTCTAGCGAGATCGTCTGTTCGCTCCTTGGAAATAATCAGTTCCTTTCTTAGAGCGTTCGTTTCCTGACGGGCTGCATGCACTTCTGCTCTTAGTTCCCCAAGTAACTGGGCTAGCTGGTCGGTATCCGAGGTTTCCATAGCGCCTGGGCGGGAGTTTTGCGGTAGGCTTTGCGTTCTGTAACGCTCACCTGATTCCCGCAGAGGCGCCGGTATTGACTGGGCGAATACCGTATCTTCAAAGGTGATGTGTAACACACAGTTGGCTCTTTGGGCTGGACCTCTGTGCACTGTATGTCTGACTCGAAGAGTAAGATGTCTGCAGATAGAAAATATGGGATTAATGAACTGGGGTTATTGGGTGTCTCTCTCTTCTTCCCCTTCTCTCCTCCTGTAGAACCCCAAAGGTTAACGCTCTCACCTTAGGTAAGTGAACGCCGAGCTCTCCATCTGCCTCGGGGCAGGGTGCCGTAACCAGTTTCTTCACTGGATAAGGGTGCAGGCCTCTTGACCTCAGAGGACTGCTGTCCGTCGTTTACTGCACGAACGGTAAGTTCCGAGTATTTCAAATGTCTTTAAAAGTCTTTTGTAATGATGTCTCTTGTTTTGCAGGGTTCCGGCGATGGCGGATGACAGGCTGAAGTGAGTTGAGGATAGAACCCGTGTGAGGAATAGAAGCGCCTGGAAGCACGTAAGTAAGCGCTTGTTGCCTGCTTCACGATGCGCACTAACTGTCCTTTTATCTTGCAGGTACAAGTTCGGAGCTGCTGAAGGGTGCCGGAATACCCACTGGGTTCGGCGTGGGAAGGAGTACTGGCACGTGAGTAATAAAGTTACCCAATGTCTTTAAATGCACCTTCTTTTGTCTTTCAGATGCGGGATGCAGCGCCGAAGGCCTCCGGAGCGTGCGAAGAGTTGGCAAGCTTTTGTCTTTCAGATGCCGGAATGCAGTGCGAAGACCTCCGGAGCATGCGAAGAGTAGGTAAGCCTTTGTCTTTCAGATGCCGTAATGCAGCGCGAAGCGTTGGTGACAGCCGATGGACCAGGTAAGAGAAGCGCTGTCACTGAAGACCGTAATGCTAACCTGTTCTTTCTTGTCTTTATAGGTGTTGCTGAAGACTGGATTTAGGATGGTAAGCCTTTTTCCCTTAGGCCCAGGATCAGATGCAGAAAACACAATGAGCGTTCTGCTGCAGAGGATGCAGAATAACGCAAAGCAAGATTCATCCATCGGGTGTGGTTTAAATAGCCTCCTGTAGTGCTTAGGAGCTCCTTCCACATCCTCGCCTAGGTAAGAAAAGAGTTCCTGCTTTCCAGAAGAGTTCCAGTGTTCTGAACCTAGGGAGTGGCTCCTGCCCCACCCAACAGGAAAAGTAGTCCCAAACAGAAGAGGATTAGAGGCTCAACTGGCAGGTAAGTAAGCAGCATGGTCTGCTGCAGGTAAGTCCACCCAAGCATTATGAACCCGGCGCTTCCAGCGCTGGGACTGGGCATATTTA
The DNA here is from genome assembly GCF_040938575.1 of Ambystoma mexicanum. Taxonomy (NCBI): domain Eukaryota; kingdom Metazoa; phylum Chordata; class Amphibia; order Caudata; family Ambystomatidae; genus Ambystoma; species Ambystoma mexicanum. The sequence continues at coordinate 1,454,916,410 of NC_090935.1, forward strand.
TGAGACTGGTGCCACTGGCGCCAGGACAGGGTCCAAAAGGTCCCAATTGGAACTGGTTGGCACTCGGAACCTGGGTTATGGGTCTGCTTCCAAGGGAGTTGGGTAAGTCCTGACCTTTTGGAAGCAGAGAGCATGACACTGGAGCAGCTTCCGGCTTTTCTTTAGTTCGCAGTGCATTAACTTGGCTTTGCTCTTCCTGCTCCTGTACTATCTTTGTAGTGTTTTGTTGCATGTTCTGTACAGCTTCTTCTTTCTTGTCCTTCATTTCCTTAGAGCACAATTGACTGTGCTCTACCCGCTTGGCAATAGCTATAGTTTCAGGTAGTGATGGATTACCGATCATCCACAGCCTGTCTTGAACTATATTATCCTTTGAGTGAATTATGATTTGATCTTGTATTAATTTGTCCAGAGTGATGCCATTGCCAAATTGACAGGTTCTGGATAAAACCCTTAATGCTGAAACATATTGCTCAATACTTTCACTTTCTTTTGCACCCTGGTGTAAAATTTATATCTATTTATGGCCACATTGGTTTCAGGCGCATAATATTTGTCCAATTGTCTTATGGCTCTGTCATGTTCATCGGCATCTCCAGCCTCATCTCTTGTCAATTCTGGAAGTTCCCTGAATTGCTTTTGACCCTCTAATCCAAGTGCATGCAACAATAATAGTTTCTTTTTTCTGGATGTGAGTTCTTCTTGATCCACGGCTTGAATATAATTCAGCCAAAATTCTTTCCATTCCGACCAGACCACTGCTGGCTGACCTGGTGTTGGCAAAAAGCTTACAGGAGGTTGAATACTGATACCCTGCATTGTGGTATCCTAACACAGTCTTATAACTTGCATATAGTACTATGCGTTCCTTTATGGTTGTGTATTTAAACAGAGAAAGAATTTTTTTTTTCTTCTTTTTTTTTAAAGAACTGGGACGAGGATGAGGATGTGTAATCCTCACCCTCCCCAGACTTCCTGGTCTTTGTCCAGCAGGCCCAGGTGATGGCGACCTATTGCAAGGTCCTTTTTTCTAACATGCGCGATGTGAGGAGAGTATCGTTACAAGTCCGTGGGGAAGTGAAGCAATAAGATTCACTTAAAACTCTATGTGGGACCCGGGAGCTTCAAACGAGCAGGAGCAGCAAATGCTCGGAGCTCCAAACAAACCATGCAGCCTCAGTGGTTGTTTGGCCCGGAGTATCTGCGCCAAACTGCAGCCCCCAGCACCAATAACAGCACAAACCAACGCTGTAATGCGGTGGTTCGGAGCATCTGCTCTCCTCCCGTCTCACGGATAAGCCGTGTGGCCTATAACAGCACAAGCCAGCGCAGTGCTGCGCTCAGGCTCGGAGCAGCCGCTCTCATCTTCTTTGTGCTGCGTGGGTCACCAGGCACCGGTGTCCTCGTCGCCAATTGAAGTATCTCTGGAGCCGGGATGACTTCTTTCATAGTAAGTTTATTTTGTATCAATTATTAAAGCGGCACCCTGCACTGCGACCACCTCCTACGTGAACCTAAACAACTGACCTGGAACCCTGGCTGTTTCTAACCTAAACATTCCATGTAGGTCGCAGTGCAGGACTGCATTCTACCATAGAATGCTACACATTCCTCTCATCTTTCTCATCCACCTGCCTGTTTCCTCTCCACCCACAGCCTCCTTGATCCTTTAATTTTTCCCATCGATTTCCTTAACTTCCAGATTTCTTCTCTTCCCCCTCTCTTGAGGCTTCTCTTGTAAAACCACTCGCTCATTGCCTTCCTATTGACCCCCTGCTTACCTCTCTCACCCCTCCCCCACTCTCCATCTGCCCCATTTCTCCTTACCTTCCGCCCCAGATTGCGTTGCTCTGCTCTTTCAGTCAAGCTTTTCCTTCTAAGTTTCAATCTACATCATGGAGTTAATGGGTCTGTCCCGGGCCTGAAGGGAAGGCAGCACTGACATGATTCTACCCCATGCCCCCAGATGACATGACACTGGGCTTTCGGACATAGCCCCCTACCCAAAAGCCTTGCTATTCAACCGTTCAGGCACCTCCATTCATGAAGTTGCTTCTGCACAAGTGTGGGGCATTCTTGCACTAACCCAAGTCCTTTTTCCAACTCTACGACAGGAGCCAAATCACATTATTGAGACCCAGTCACGAGAGGCTGTTGGCTCGAAAACATCAATAAGAAAAAGCAGCCTAACGTGTGTGTGTGCAATTGTTCCACAAGAGTTGAAACACATTTACTGCAGAGTGTGTGGCTTTTTTCCTTTTTCAGTGCCTCCGGAGCCTGACTACACATGGTCATTTTCGCAGTGCTATCCTTTGATCTGCCACCCTCATTTTTGCCTGAACACTTACAAAGTAATAATTCACAAATGTTACCTGCAGACATTTGGGAGAAGACAGGTTTGCAACTAGCAGCTGTATATTTGCAGCGCAGCTGAGCAGAGACCGAGACCAGCGAAGAATTTCTAGTGAAAGACACCAGCTGGGAGCTCACAGCACGACGATGAGGCAGAGAGCAGCATCTGTCCAGAGAATGTCACGGGATGCCAATGGCAGGCGTCTCACGCTGACAGTGACTGCCTGGACTCCGGGATGCACAGCGCAGTGTAGAGTGTCACTTTCACGCTGGCCAGGTACGCAATGATCAACCAAAATGATGGGACATTAACACGCCCACCAGAGGATGCTGATCATGCTGTGCCGGGCCTCAGGCAGCCAGGCAAAGAATAAAGAAAAAAGAAAAATAAGAAGAAAAAGAAAATAAAATGGGTATTTGTTGCCAGTAAATCCTACCGCCTAAATTGGTAGGGTTGGCTTCCCTGACCTGGAAAATACTGGGACTTTTATCATTGTCCTATAGATGTATCCACAACAGGGCCTGCAGCAGGCATCATGGGCCTGCAGGGCTGTACAGCTGTTCGAACAATCCACCCAAATCTGCTAGAATGTTCTGTTGTCAAAGGAGAAACATTGGAATGTTGGGACAGAAGACACCCATTGGCACCCAGAGGAGTTGAGCCAGCCAATCGCAAGCCTGGAAAGGGCGGCATGCACAGACCACGTCAGGTTGCATTCTGTTCCAGCCTTCTATGCCACTATTCCACCCTCTGTCTCTGAACTCTTCTGCCTCCATGACCATACCCCACCGTCCATCCTCCACCCCTCCTTCTTCCAACTTACACATAGCACGCTACTCCAGTCCCTTTCTGCCCAGTCTGGCCGCCATCAACTGAGAATCATTGTCTTTACAGCTTTTTCTATGTTGCATAGTGGCCATCTTCCCTTTTTAAAAAGGGAATCAGATTAGCACTCCAGTTGCACACTCAAATTCAGGGACGTCATTTGGGGTAGCCAGGGGTCACACCTGCAAATCCCCGAGGTCTCCCTTGCTACCCCTAAAAATGGAGTTTAGTGGCAACAAATACTGTACAAGTATTTGTTGCCACTAAATCGGTAGGCGGTAGGACTGCTTAAAAAGCAGTATGCTACAGCCTAAATCGGTAGGGTTGGCAAGTATGAATTATGCTGTGGTCTGATTAATGATCACACCCAGGCAGGAGGTTGCAGTAATGCTTATTTAACCACTCTGCATACACAGCACTGGCTTCTCACCTTCGAGTGCACTATCATCAAATAAGCATATTAATTATGTATAAAGTCACTGCTGGGTTCAGCTGTAATGCAGGGCACAGGAGTAAGTATATAGCAAGAAGTCTGCAGGAGGGAGCATTGGGCTGCCTCCTTTCGCTGTATCGCCACGCTAGTAATGTCCTGAAGCGGGAAGTCCACTTCCCATCTCGCGTTCAACTCTCGCAAGACTTCGCACAGGACTTCCTCGAAGTCCTTTACTCTACACAAACATACACAGATATGGGATACCATTTTCCAGGTGAAGTTGCAATCCGCCTCATGTTCCCACATTTGTCAGGTGGATTTGGGTAGGTCATGTACCATACATGCCAACATTCTACATCACTTTGGAGGGAGATTCTATGTCAAGACTCGGAGGCTCAGATTATGCTCAACTAAATTCTTTACTTCTCGAGCGGCCAACAAATTACTTTTACATAAACCAAACTATCAAATGAACTACAATATGCATGACGACAGGAGAAATTTGAAGCTTGTGTTTCATTGGTTAAACAATCCCACATGTTCTCAACAGTCCAATCACGTCCCATAGTCCATTATAAGCATCCCTGTTTTCTTTCCATCTTAGATTGGGTGTATGGCTTAAGGCGCGTGGCGCTACAGCAAGAGCATAGCGTGAACAGGTCTTGGCGGAGCATATCCACAGGTAGGAAATGCAACGGGTTGCGGCTCTGGCGTTAGAAGTCAGTAGGACGCAGTACACACAGAAGTTTGCGTTGGGTGCGACGGGACCGTGAGAGGTTCTGCGCCTCAGCAAAACGTCCGTGTGGCAAACAAGTAGGGTTTCAGAGAGCAATGTTTGAGGGGGTTGATGGGGGCAATCAGGTTAAAAGTTCACGTAGAGCAAACGACTTCTTTCGGATGGGATGGACAAGTGCAGAACTCGGAGCCCGTTAGTGAGATACGCCATCCGCTGGTGGTGAGGGTGCACCGCAGTCAAAGTAAAAAGACTGCTAACAGCAGGAGGTGCACAGACAGGCATAGTCCCAGGAAAAACGTCCAGAAAACTGCCGCCTAAGAACCTAAAGGAGGCCCCAGGCACTTAAGCAGCTCCTAATTATGATGGGCACAGTCCCAGGTAAGACTGTTGATTCATGAACAGACCTGCCTACCTACAATTAAAAACAAGATTGAAGGGGGCAGCCCAGGCAAACTGCATATATATATATATATATATATATATATATATATATATATATTTTCTGAACCCGGAACAGGCATTATCATGAGTGGAGAGTACTCAGAGGAGGACTCTGAGGGTCCACATGTAAGTGGAATCAGAATGAGCCAGGCTGTACAGAAAGTCATGAGTGCCACTAGGGGCCCCACGCGTGAAGGCAGGGGCATTATCGAGGACCTCGTAGCCTTCTCTCAGCGCATGGCAGAATTGAGGAGAGAAGCTCAGAGAGGCAAAGGGGGAAGAAAGAAGACCAGAAGGGTATGTAGCGCCCAGATCCCCCTGGGTTCGCCACATTAGAGCAAAGGTGGCAAGAGGAAGGCCAGGTCTAGGGCCAGATAAGGCCAGGATAGTTTAGAGGATACCTCTGAGGTGGACTGCAGGAGCAGTGAAGAAACAGATGATAGGAGCTCGCATGAGTCTGAGGGTTCCTCATCGAGTTATGCCAGAAGGAAAAGGAGCAAGAAGGGCAAGCCTATGGCCGAAGAGCCCAGAGTGACAAATTCGACCCGGATGCCTTGGTGCACCCAAGCTCATCCGATTGGGACCCTCCGGAAAACATTACGGCCTACCTAAAAAGAAGGCCCAGAGCCCCCCCGAGCATGGAAGCCAGGAGTAAGATGAGGGCAGAATGCCCTAGGCCCAGAGTTCCGGATGGGGTAGCCGAGACTCCCGAAATTGATGATCGCATGCTGACTTTCATGGGAAGGTAAGACAAGGACATCAAAAAAGGCATTGATTGCTCCTGCTGGCCGTACCAAGACAAACTACTCGATGTGGTGGGGCCAATCACAAAAATATGGCAACTGGGGGAGGAGGCTAGCAAAGAAACAAAGCTATCAATCCGGAGGTCCTCTCAGGCGGGGCTCAAAGGGCAATATGTCTGCTGGGCAATGCAAGTAGGTCCATTGCAACAGAGAGGAGACGGTCTATTCTCATGAAGATAGACTCTAAGTTGGGAGAACTAGCGCCATCAGAAGCAGCGGCAGCTGCCAAGGGCAAACTGTTTGGGAAGACGTTCATCAAGGACATGGCAAAGTTTACCAGCTCATATGCCACAGTGAATAAAGCACAGGCCTCCCTGAAGAAGATCTTTGGGAGGAAGATTTCGACAGGGCTGGCAGAGGCAAGGGCCGCTCGGCCATCCGGTACCCCTACTACAGGTCCTCTGCACACAGAGCTCACTGGAGGGAACAGGAAGACCGACGAGCCAACCCTTTCTTCCCATCGAGTGGAAGGGGCAGGGGCAGAGGCTGGAGAGGCAGCGGCAGACAACAGCAACAAAACAATGCAGGTGAGAGAAGGGAGAGTGCGGGCAGATACGCTAAACATCGAGATTCATCCGGTGGGGGAGGGGGAGGGGATTGAGTAGAGGGGCACTGCATATGCAAAGATGGTTAGAGTATCCTAAAATACCTGGGTTTTGCAAACAGTTCAGGGTTTTCTCTTAGAAATCTGGCAGGAAGTAGTACAGGGGTTACTTCTGAGGCCAATCAAGTTCAGCAGAGAAGACACTAGACAGAGAGATAGAGCAGCAGAGACTAAAAAAGGCCATCAGCCTGGCTGTCGGAAACCAGGTAGGATTCTTAAGCAACATGTTTCTAGTGAAGGGCAGGCGCAAGGTAGGCCAATAATGAACCTCAGAGCACTAAATTCATTCTTGGTTTACAGACACTTCAAGATGGAAAGAATCCATCTACTGAGGGACATACACCAGAAGGGAGACTGGCTGGCTCGGATAGATCTCAGGGATGCTTACCTGACGGTTCCCATTCATCAAAGTCTGCGACAGCTACTGCAGTTCCTCTGGAGGGGTCAGAGATGGGAGTTTGTATGTCTCCCTTTTGGACTGGCCTCAGCCCCTTGGTGCTTTACCAAACTAATGAAGCCAGTAGTGAGGCACTTCAGAGAGCAAGGGGTCACATTGATTATTTACCTGGATGATCTATGTATCATGTGCCAGGACAAGGAGCTGATCTCGGAACAAGTTAAGATTACGACAGACTTGTTACAGCAGCTAGGGTTCTTGATAAACTGGGAGAAATCGGAACTAGCCCAATCCCAGTCGATGGAATTTCTGGGGTTCATTCTGAAAATTATACTGGGCACTCTCAGCTTACCATTAGAAAAGATGAACTCTATCAAAAGAGAGATAAAACACATGATGGCAAGGGAGGTGATTTCCTTGAGGGGGATAGCCCGACTGGTAGGCCGACTGTCATCCTAGATTCAAGCCATTTTCCCAGGACCTCTTCATTACCAGGCATTACAACACCTAAAGATAGAGCATATCAGACAGGGGCTGTCGTATGATCAGAAAGTTCCTATCACACAGGAAGCAAGGACAGAACTAGAGTGGTGGTATCATCACATGGATGGCAGGGCGATATTTGGCTCCTCCCCGGACCTCGTGATAACCAGCCGATGGGGCTGGGGAGACCGGTGTGGTGAAATGTCAACCGGGGGATGGTGGTTAGAGGAGGAACTAGCCCTCCACATCACTTGTCTCGAACTGCTAGCGGTTTCATTCACAGTCCGCTGCTGGACTCAGGAAGGTGTGAGAGGCGCCATCCTACTCAAAATGGACAATGTCTCAGCGGTCAGGTACATCAACCGCCTGGGGGGAGACAAAGTCCAGGATGCTAGCAGAACTAGCCAAGGACATCTGGCATCTATGCCTTCAGAGGAGAGCCAGTGTAACAGCGTAACAGCAGAGCATCTGCCGGGGGCAAAGAACCAGATAGTGGACTGGAATTCGAGATAACTGAACAACTCCAGCGATTGGCAGCTAGAGGAGTCCGTTTTCCAGGAGATCATGAGACAGAGAGGACCATGTCAGACGGACCTGTTCGCTTTGAGACTGAACAGGAATCTGTCCAGGTTTTACAGCTGGAGGCCAGACGCAGAAGCGTGGGCGACAGACGCTTTTCTCCAAGTCTGTGGACCAGCGACAGAATACGCGTTCCCCATGATAGCATGCACGTTAGCCCAAGGCATGAGACAGGCAGCAAGAGTAGCAATGGTGACACCCAATTTGAGAGGTTAGGCTTGGTTCTCAGACCTGCTGGAAATGTCTTACGACACTTCAAATTTTGCTGTCGTTCAGAGAAGACATTGTACTAGGCTTGCCGCTGGAGCGTCACCCACTGGTTCAGACAGGAGGTCTGCACCTGATAGCCTGGGCGATTTCAGGAGAAGCTCAAGAGTTCATCAGACTATCCTGGGCACCGGGGAACGGGAAGGCTTACAGAATCGCATGGCGTAAGTGGAGTAATTGGTGCATGGAGAGGGAGATACATCCCGCTTGAACAGATGTAATTCATGTGGTGAACTTCCTGGCTAATCAATTGGTTCAGACCAAAGCATACAGAATGATTTACACTTACTGGTCGGCAATCTCAGCCAGAGACTAATAGGTGGAGGGTAAACATCCCTTAATTTGTAGGTTATTGAAAGGAGTTAGGTGCATGAGACCTCCGACACCGAAATATTTGTGGCTGTGGGATGTGAGTATTGTGTTGAGAATGTTTCAAGGCATGGCCGGATAGCGACGAATTATCTAGGAAAGCACTTTGGCTGAAACTAGCCACATTACTGTGTCTTATTTAATGCAAGAGGGTTTCAGAGGTCAAGGCTTTGGAAGTAGACAGAACATCTTTTTCACCTATGGGTGTTACATTCTACATAGAAAAATGTACTACAACTGGGATCAGGACTGTAGATTATACAGCTTTTCCAGAGCAACCCAGAGTATGTCCAGTCAGGTGCTTGAAAGTTTACAAGAACATGGCAGAGCAGTTTAGACCCTTGAGAGAATTTCAACTTTTGATAGCAATAAGGAAGCCTTTTAGAGCCGTAGCATCAGCTACATTAGAAAGATGGGTAAAATGGTGTATGAATCAAGCGGGCATTGATGTGGAACATTTTGGCGCTCACTCGACTTGAGGGGCGATGGCATACATGGCATTTAAAATAGGAGCATGGCTAGAAGATATTTTGAAGTCGGCGGATTGGTCGAATGAGACAATATTTTTTATTTTAGACCAATAGATCAGGTGGCTATGTTGGTGGTAAGTAAGCTTTAAACGAGCATAATCCGAGCCTCCGAGTCTTGACATAGAATACAGATTTTCAATACATTCATTATAGAAAGTCATGATTCTATTAAAGATTCAGAGGCAAAGGATTATTCCACCCTTTCAATCGCTAAATTATGATATGAATGAAAATATGTTGTTAATCATGTAATGCTTTATGTCAATTCACGTGTCGTTTATATTTGCGATTGCCCACCCGTCCTGGAATGGTTACTTCATCACTGCTATATATGTTTTTTGACAGGTTCAGAGTCTAAGCCCGTGGGTACATGAGGATTAATCGACGCTGATAAGAGAGATCAAGCATTTACTGATTAAGGACGCAAATTTCAGTTGTCGACCAGCTTCAGAAAGAGGAAAATGGAAAGAAGAAAGGGATGTTTATAATGGACTATGGGATGTGATTGGACTGTGGAGATCACGTAGGATTGTTTAACCAATGACACGCAAACTTCAAATTTCTCCTGTCGTCATGGATATTGTAGTTCAATTGATAGTTTGGTTTATGTAAAAGTAATTTTTTGGCTGCTCGAGATGTAAAGAGTTGAGTTGAGTTGAGCATAATCCTTTGGCTGCGAGTCTTTAATAGAATCATGACTTTCTATAACAAATGTATTGAAAATCTGTATTGTCTCACCAAAATCGGGAGAACCAAATTCTCCCATTGGATTGCATTGGGGTTACCATTATTTTAGGAGGGAGAAATGAAAAAGTAGCAATATTGTCAAATGAAAAATCATGAGACTTCCGCCTAAATCGAGAGGTTTGGCATGTATGCATGCACACCTCCATTTCGTGCACCGCCTACATACATGTCAACATGATTCTGAAGCACCTGGGAAGGAGATTTTGTCCCAAAAAATCTTGAGAATTGAGTTTGCATTGTTTCTGTATAGAAATTTACAAAGCTACATGCTTGTATGATTTGTGCAAAACTGCACACTTTATTTACACCTATGCACAACAATATGCCGGATGCCTGTTTTCAACAATGAAAAAGCAAGCAATGTTTATTAATAATACACTAACCGACAGAAGACTTCAGACACATGACTATGTTGCAGTGTCACGGGTGAATAGGGCATCCAGGTCTGCCTCCGTTTTTGCATTCTGTGACATCTCTGCAATAATGAATGAAAAACAAAACTATGAATACCAGAATGCAGAGAAACACTTAGCTCAGCATTAATCACTCACACCTGATCAGCATGGAGGGAGGGAATATTCATCTCTGCTTCACAGCCACCATATAGAGTAACGAGGCAGTAATGGGAAAGAAGCTGACTAATGCTCAATGTTTGCTTTTTAGCCAATCACAATCTGTATTTGCTTTGCAGTATACACATTCAGGAAAAGCTAAATGATAAGTCTCAGAATGCAAACTGCCTTGTCATGCGACCACCTCCAAACTAACGTTTTTTGGGGATGTAGCCCCTTCTCTTAGATCCATCTACTCTCAATTTCAAGTGAGAGTTACATACCCTCCAACCCTGCTAATTGTAGATCTGCATTTCCATTGGGAAAATTAAACTTAATTATTTAGCAGACCCTCCAGGATATTGTGGCATGAACATTTGGGTCATAAAAAAGCTAATGTTCTCCAAAAGAGCCAGGTGGTCATTATTTGCACCTTTTGCATGTAGTTTCTGCTATCAAATTAATAGAGTCCCAGATGTCTCTGGCTAGAAAGAACAATGACTGTTTTGCTCTACGTTTTTGGTTTATTGTGCAAGCCTATTCAATATGAATACTTTATTGATTTTTATCATTTTGTAAAGGTGCAAATCTTCCCATTCTATGCTCTCCAATTCCCATAAGCACCAACAAGCCCCTCACTCACCAACACCCCTCAAACACACCAATTCTATGTCAAGACCCAGAGGCTCGGATTATGCTTTCTCTCATCTTCACTTCTCGAGCAGCATAAAACCAAACAAAAATATATACAATAACAAAGAATTACAAACTACAACTCCCATTAAGTTTGAGTCTTTGGTAGTTCATATATTATTGGTCATTGATTACACATGTGATCTCCTAGACCAATCATCTCATTTCAGGTCCCATAAACATTGCCACCATCTTGACATTATCCTCTTTCTTTGGTGCTCCAGCAGCGAGTTAAGTATTATTTCTTTATTCTTATCATATTGTTGAAACGTTCTTCTTTGTATATACTGTGCTGATCTGTGACAGCACTAGCGTTGGATGCACAGTGCGAGCGCAGCTAGCACAGGGTTGTGGCGGAGCGTATCCGCAGAATAAACACTTTAATTGTTGCAGTCACGTGGGGGCGAATGCTCCAGAGACAGCAACCTCTCAGGCTGGCAGGCACGGGGCATTGCGGTCACGGATGAGGATCAGAGCGCGATGCGACTGTGTTTAGTTCCAGCACTCACACAGAACACACATCGGGTGTTGCCACCCGATAGCCCTATGCTGCACTCCTTTTGGGACACAGTCCCAGGTATATTTATAACCAATAGTGAAGAGGGGGTCTCCATATAAAATGGAAAACACAGCCCACTTCGGTGTATCTCGTCTTCTTGGTTATGTAAAAAAAGGTAAACCTATACTGTTCTTTCTTGTTCATTGGATGCACATCTGTGCATAAAACTAAAAGTAATGTCCACCTGATCAAGTACAATCAAGAGCCACCAAGACCATACACAATGTGGGTAGACAGCACATATATTTGAGTAACACTGTAAAACCTCAGTGTGTACAAAATAAATCAATATAGATCCAACATACATGAATACGATTGAATTTAGATTCAAAGATCAAAAACAGATTAAAAAAACAGAAATCAGAGCTGCATATTCGCACACTCCAAAAACATATTCAGTTAAGATTGAGCATTAAACAAATTAATCAATTCACAATTTGACAACATAATGTGTATATCAGTATGAGCAGTGCAATTCCTTCTGCTCTATACTTTGTCCTAAACACTCCTAAAAGTGCCAACGCATTTCGGATTCCGATTAACCCACCTTCATGGCAGGATGTGTAAAGTTTCATAGGTTGGTAAGGGGTTTTCCTGTGGACGTGCTGAGGCTTTCTTGTCTGTCACGGTCCTCTTTATCCTCTTTTATGCAGAATTAAATCATTTCAAATCCTCTGTGAGAATATCAGGCCCGGTCTTAGATGGCCCCGATTCCTGGTCAACCCGCTCCCACTCCTCCTCCTCACCTGATGCTTCGGATTCCGGTTTTGCTCCGAACCTCTTTCGCCACAAGGATTTTTCTTTGCTGTGCAGATAAGGTCGGCCGCGAGAGGAAGCCACCCTGACCCTTTGAAAAGAGGTCTAGGAGGGGCACTCCTTCCGCAGCAGACCGGTCCGGGGAAAAAGCCTTACGGCATAAAAAACCCCTTTGCCAATCGGCGGTCCTCGCTGTCTTTGGTGAATTGTAGAAGAGATCCAGAGGGATGCGTGTGTTTCGATGTAGGAGTACCCTGGTCGTTCCAGCACACATGCACAAGGCGATGAAAGGTAAGTAGGGGGAATGCAGGTAAGCAAGTGCGGTGAGAAAATGGAGTAGAAGGCAGGAAGAGAGAGAGGAGCACTGGGACGGAGCAGAAGCAAGGAGAACAGGGGGGGAAGGAAACAAGTACGAGCAAGGGAATAAACAGCGTGTCAACCCGAAAGCCTGAACGCGAAGGGTTGCAACGCGTCGGCTTCCGGGTTGAACGCCAGAAAAAAAGGCTTGCGACGGCGTAGCCCGAAAGGCTAGACCGTCACAATACGGTACGTGGGAGCGTGGCGGCTTACTCAATGGCGGCTCATACGCCAACGGGGCCACAACCGCCAGCTTCCACGGTTTGTGACAGAGAAGCACTGGGAGGAGCCCTGGGAAATCCTGCTACATTGCCATGAGCCGGCGGCCAGTTCAACGCTCCCTCCACGGGCCGGGCATTAACTGCTCGTGCTGGGCGTGCCTCCCATCCCCCCTCTTCTACGTGTAGTTCCATCGCTCCTCATATCATACTTCTGTGACCGTAAGTATTCGCGCAAGCTGGCTCTGAGGCCCCACAGAGCATTTATTATTATATCTGCAGCAATTGCATATTTCTGGTTGTTTCATGCTGTGCACATGCTATTGTTACGAACAGAAAGGACATGTTACTAATATTTCACGAAGGTCTGCCCGAATGCTTGGAAGAGGAATACAGCGCCCCTGCTGGTCAGTAAGTGTTTTCAAATAAATCATATGTCTAACGAGCACAGTCCTCAGTAAAAACTGTCAGCTGAACACTCAGCATTGTTCCTGACGCACTGAAAGTTATACTGTGCAGTAGTATTGGAAATATCCTGACGGGAACAGGCCCAAGAATCCTGAATATATATTACGTAATCTCCCAATAGTCGCTGAGCAGGATGAGCAGCTCTAGTGATGAAGGAAGGGCTCACATTAGCCAAAAGAGAGTGCAACCCAGTAGGGGACAAGTTATTCAAAAGGCTCTAGGAGCCAGTCTGGCACATGGGTCTCATAATTTGTCCCTGGTGAAGGACTGGTTAAAATTCTCCCAGGGCATGGAGGAGCCCAAGGGAGCAAGTGAGCCAGGGAGAGAAAAAGGGGGAAAGAAAAAAGCCTGTAAAGCATGTGAGTCCAAGTCCCCCAGGCATGCCACGAAAGTGGAAAGGCAAGAGAAAAGCAGTGAGGTCGAGGGTGAAGGAAATCAGGTGGCAGGAAGTGTCCTCACGAAACTCAGATGAGGATGAGGACTGGCAGAGTCATTCTTCCAAGGAGGAAATGGAGTTAGTATCGTCCTCCAGTGAAGAGGGGCGCCGAAAGGCTCCTAAGAAAAGGAAAAACACAGAGATTGAAAAGGAAGGGGAGGATGACTTTGACCCGGATTCCCTCGTCCACCCACGGTCAACTGAGTGGAAACCACCGCCAGAGATTGGAGTATATCTGAAATAGCGTCTCAGGATGCCTCTAGCGAAAGAAGCTAGAAATAAGCTCAGTGTCATGATCCCAGTCAGAAAACCTAGTCTTTACTCAGACACTCAGGCTAGGCAGAACACATTACAAATCTAAGTGAATTGCCCGTGGCTGAAACTACCGTGGGCAAAACGTTTGCATTAAAAGGTGCGAACTACCAAAAGATTGCACCTTTCTCATGCGAACACACATACATACTCACACCCACACACACAACACACCCATAACACCCCCCCACCCACACCCTCAGCACACTCCCACCCACACCCCCAACATAAACAAACCCCACTTACCTTCATCTTCACGCTGGGTTCCTGCAGCGCCACTTCCCTTTCACTTCTGTGATGGGGAACCGGCGCCACAGGGTCCTTTTCTTTTCTTTCTTTTTTTTTTTAATGGGAAGGCTACGGGGGTGACCCCGCAACCCCCGCTCACTATACCATGAAGTGTAGTGAGCAGGGCAATGCGGAGGACACCCCTGCAGCCCCCATTGTTTTTTACAATGCTACCACCAAAGGTTCAAACTTTTGGCGTTCGAACCTTTGGTGGTAGCATTTTTAGAACTTTTGGTCATTGCGACCATTTGTTTTCGGCAAAATCGTCCTAAGCCCACATTACAGCAATCAGCAGGTCAAAGGTGGGTGTTAGCCTGGCACATATGGCATTCACACCATTCACAGCATCCAATCCCATAGACTTCCATGGGTTTCAATAGTAATTCTATGCTCCTAAGATGGCTGCCCGGAGGATCCATTTACAAGCAGCAGCACAGGACTATTCATTTGTCATTCGGTGCTACTTAAGCCCCGCCTCTGCTGGAACGCGCTGACAGCGGTGTAACACTACTGGCGTTTTTCCTCACAGAACCTAAAGAAACCAAAGATAAGAGAAATATTATTTCTTGTGACAATTACAGAGCATCACAGACCACAGATAAGACTTACCTGACAGAAGTTTTCATCCGCTGCTGTCATTATCGTTGAAGAATATTTGTCCTTTCGCAGCATCTCCTCAGTCAGAAGTTTTACTCACAGCCGCAGCATCTTCAGTCAGAGGTTTTCACTCGCAGCATCTTCCGAAGGTCTTCCGTCAGCGTTCCGAAAACCTGCAGAAAACACAAAAGGTATTTAATGATAAAAACAAACTTTACAGACTAAAAGAGAAGATGTTTTTAATGTGCTTACGTACCTGAAGTTTCCTCAAATTATCACCTCACAGTTATACAGCGCTCCACTTTTGAAGGTGGCAGTTACTCTGAATTGGCGAACTTACGTCTTAACGTTTTCTCATCCTGAGTAACGTCACAGCCATCCCGCATTCATAGTTCCTTCTTCATTAAGAAAAACTCATCCTTTAAAGCGCGCATCATTTGTAGTCAGCGCTCCAAATCCCTAGAACCTACAAAAGGGGAAAAAGACAACAGAAATTAGCATGGGAGATCTCTCCAACGTAGGAATCAGTTAAAACTCTTAAAGGAATGGTTCGGTCAAAAATGTTTATTGCCCATACGGGTCGGCCATGTGTTTTTAAGCCTAAGTCGCTCGATTTTAGAAAAATTTCCTATGGACCTTACCCGGGTTTTCGTCCATTAAACACACGCGAAAACAGGCATCAGGGCGCTGCCATTTTGTGATAGTCCTATCATTTCCCCCATCGCCCTGGCTGACCTGCTTTTGCGGCACTAAATCATATCCCCCACCCCTGAGCCTGTCATCAGCAGACGCGTACTGCCCATTTCACAACACCAAAGCACGTCTCGTGTCAACATTCGCTGCGCTTCAGCTAATGACGTGTCGTCATGGAAATGGCAGGACGCCTCTTTCCTCAATAAGTATAAACAGACCGTTTCACAACACACAGCAGTAGATTTTCGATTCCATTCCTCTCTCTGTGTTAATTTGAGTATTCTGTGACTCGTTTCTGTGCTCTGGTCAGCTACCTTTGTTGCTTGTAGCCCGTGTGGACAGATACCAGTACCACCGCTATCAATTATTTTAGTTTGTTTATCACACAATGGCTACAATAATGCCCTACATGTATGAGCCCGAGTATACCGAGGAGAACTACTGGAAAGGGAAACACGCGAAAACGATGGGTCTTCGGAAGGCAGTTGGGAGGACGATTCAACAGCTGAAGAGCCTGGACCTAGTCGCATGGACGGTGTTTCCACCTGGTGCACATGCAATCGGTGCGAGCTAATGCCAACCGAGGACGGGAACTGCTGCTGCTGTGAAAACTCGGGATGCGTGGTCTACATTTCGGAAGGCGAGCCACAACCGCAATGCATCACCGAGCTGCCAGACTTCACGGCAGCCTGCCTCACACGGTCCGTGTTGAGGATAATGATGGTGCTTATGCACGAACTTCGCGCAACTCTTCGTCCTCGTAATCAGAGTAACGAGTAAGTATACTCTGCTTGTCATGCCACTCCTATTTCATGGTCTTCTACTATATCCAAAATTACATATACATATCATTGTAACGCACGAAAGTCGTTCAATAGTGTGCAGTGTCTAGATAGCATTTGTCCGAGCAGAATGCCATTAGTTACAAGAATTGTCATTGACAACAAACGTTTATTAAACTTATCTTGGTCATTTAAAAACAGTTTGTTTCATTCCTTTTCACAGGTGGTACAGGCTGGTGGCCTATCGTTCCTTTACATGGTGGCTTCACGGGAGGCTTGGACACCGCGTTCGAAGAATGATACCCGCCTGTGCCGTTCGTGCCATAAGAGAAACGTTCCCGAGTGACAGCGGTCAGTACAGGGGATTTTCTCTCGCTGTACTGCAACCTGAACTGTACAATGTGTAAAGTTTTGTATTTTTGAGTCATCAAAATAAGATACAAAATAAAACACCACATATATTTTAACAACGGTTGTTTCGATTTTTCAAATGAATCAAGTGTGTCTCCATTCAAGGATGGACGTCAGACATCTGTGCTCGGAATGGGTGAAGTTCAGGTCGCTGTGAAGCGGGGTGGTCACTATCTAAGCTAACATAATATATTATCAATGATGCATGCACTAAATAACACTTGTTCAAAGTCTTTCAGTCGGTTATATCTCTATAAAAGTCACACATATATCTATACTATCAATTAACATTGGATTATACAGGCCTTAGGTCAAGGGTCTTGACCACTATAATAGACTGTTTGAAGTGTGGGTCTGTGCTCACAAGAATCTCCGGTATGTGGCATTTGTTATTGATAGGCAACGATATACTGCAGTAGGATTATAATGTTAGTTGGGGATCTGCTAGGTGGGCATCATGGCGTGGTCAGTGGTCTGGCACTTGAAGAGAATACCTTGCAGGGACACAGGGTCAGAATGGCAGTAAGTTTCCACTGGCGAGGGTGCATGGGCAGGGACACGTTTGTGGAGATGAACGAGCTATGTGCTTGGTTCAGGCTGGTTCACATGCAGGACCGTGATCTCAGAGGAAGAGTGATGTGTTACATTTATTAGCTGTTGCAAATACCTCTGGAGTTTTCCAGTCAGAGTGGGAACGAGGGTGTGGGCCATGTGCTCTGCACGCTGTACTATCGCAGTGAGGCCTGGTCACCAAGATGGAGTGGAAAGGGGGTACAAAAATGGATGCCCCGTGTCCTGCTCAGTGTTCCCATCTACGCGAATGTCATCCAAAGTTAACATCACATAAGGGCAAGGGGCGAACCTACTACTGGAGGCACTTGGTACGAGTTTCTACTGAGAAGTAAAGGATGAGAGAGGCCTGATGGCCCCTCGCTCCCACACACTTGCCTGCACGCCCCAGGCCCATCCATCCCACCCCCTTCTATCAAAGGCCGTTCGCACCAGGGGATGAGCGCTGGCATGGGGGGCTGTCACGGGCGCGAACGGCCAAGGTGCCAAACACCATGTACACTTCAAAAGGTATCCCACGCCCAGGGGCCATCGCTCACATGGCCTCCTCAGACCCGTGTCTCCAGGCAGGCCTCCCCCGAGGCAGGCCGCCCCCCTGCAATCCACATAAGTGTGTCTCCATTCAGCAGTCTTCCTGTGCCTTATCTGCCAGGCCAGGCCCATTCATCCCATCCCGTCTATCAAAGGCGGTTCGCACCCGGGGATGAGCGCTGGCATGGGGGGCTGTCAAGGGCGCAAATGGCCTAGGTGCCAAACAGCATGTACACTTCAAAAGGTATCCCACGCCCAGAGGCCATCGCTCACATGGCCTCCTCAGACCCCGTGTCTCCAGGCAGGCCTCCCCCGAGGCTGGCCGCCCCCCTGCAATCACCTTTAAGTGTGTCTCTATTCAGCAGTCTTCCTGTGCCTTATCTGCACGCCCCAGGCCCATCCATCCCACCCCCCTCTATCAAAGGCGGTTCGCACCCGGGGATGAGCGCTGGCATGGGGGGCTGTCACGGGTGCAAACGGCCAGAAGCCAAACTGCATGTACACTTCAAAAGGTATCCCACGCCCAGGGGCCATCGCTCACATGGCCTCCTCAGACCCCGTGTCTCCAGGCAGGCCTCCCCCGAGGCAGCCCGCCCCCCTGCTTTAAACATAATACCACGACATACACACGTCATTCATTCACAAACACACCACCTGTTTCTAATACTTTATAAACCACTTGATATGTCTCATGAGAACATCTCTGTGCTTTGCAAGTCAACTCCTGAACCTTCTACCTGAGAAGCACTGAGATCTATGCTAATCTGCTCGTCGCCGTGCTATCTCTGACCGCTTCGAGCAAACTCGTCAGTGTGCTACCTGTGGCCATCTACCTGTTCTCCTGCAACATACTGCTCGGCCTGCTGAATCCAACTGTTTGTTGGTCAAGGTAAGGCCATATATCCTAGTCATATTTCGGTCATTTTTATATTTCAATCTATTTGCTATTACAGTACCCAATAGAGCTATGGTCATTGGTCTCATTGCTATTGACTTGAGTTTCAATTGTTATGCTATCAATAGATCTATTTATTTTCATCTGTGTCAATTGTCATCGAATTGCATCCTTCGGGGGTCCAGTCTATAATGTAAGCATGGTTCCTTTTCGTGCAAGACAGAACATCCAAGGGACGAGTCACATGTTCAGAGTTTAGTCACATAATGTAAAAAATTTCTGTAACTTATGCAAATACTAAGCCGCACATGATGAACTGGTATAGTTCCGGCGACCAAAACAAACCTTGCATTGAGCATGGTATGTTTCATTTACTTTTTTATGACATTTTTATTCATCAAGGTTTTATAATAATCTTGATATTTACTTTTCAGAATTTTCAACAATGCCTGCCTGTTCGATTAGCGGTTGCCCTTCGAAGACCCATGCTAAATCTGAAGGCACTATAATGCATGTATTCCCGAAAAATGTTGATCGAATAAGAGAATGGGTCAGACATTGCGGACATCCACTGGATGAGCTGGAAAGTAGAGTCCAACAAGTCTTTGAGGACAAGAGGGGTGATCGATACCACATCTGCAGCCGGCACTTTCCCTCGACCATGTACACCACATCTTGGGTAACAAAGAAGAATAAAAGGCGATCGACACGAAAATTGCTCGCAAACGCTATTCCCACTCTATTCGTCCACAATCCGCCACTGGTGAGTCAAGAGTCAGTTTTTAGCTTTAGGCCTTGCGGTAGTGTGTAGGTAGCCGAATGGATTCATTGATATTTTAGGTGTTGTTTCCAATTTGTAATACTTTCGACATTGATATGAGTGTATAGCTTTTTGAATAATGACATTTATCAATATATTATTTTTAGATTTCATTACCCACAAACAGAAATCTATATATGGGCACAGGGAACTGTGCTATATTGAGCATTACTCAAGTATTCTGTCTCCTTACATGGCAATTTTAAAAGTTGGCTTTTCATTATCAAATAATTTACCTTTACAACTTCTTGACTATCCCTTGAATCTGAAGCAAGAACATTCTACTTCCGTCACGTGCTCGCAGTTATCAACCACTTCTAGCGCGTATCAGGTAATCATACTTGGCTATTCCGCTATAGACGTGTTTTATGCGTGTCAAGTAAGAGTTTGTATGTATCGTGTGATTATTTTACCAATTGTTTGGTTAGTGCTTTCCAATTGATATACACCTTAGTTGTCGTCCCCTGGTGTTTGTTTTCAGTTATAATTAGTGTTATCCATACTAATGCAAGTACTGTCTTTCAAGGAGCTGCTGAAGCGTCCACCACATTGACAACAGCCCTAGATGTTCTTTAGCAGCACGAGGTATGGATACTGACAGCTCAATCGACCGTGATCATCAGTGTTAGGTAAGATTTCCACAGGGCTGGTAAATCTTCCTTGCCTGGTTCAACTCCAGAACTTTTTGCTTTTCTAGTGAGATATTTTCCATTAATACCTCAGTGAGTGGGAACCTTTTTCCACACTCACCTGTCTTTAACTCTTTTTATGGGTGTTATTTTTAAGACTCTCCATAGTGTCTTTTTAAAGTTATCATGTCTAACAACTTATTGGCAATACGTGCCTGTTGTTGCTGGGTTGCCCTAGGGGCTCCCCATTTAACTTTCTTGTGCTAACCTTGAGTGAACTACAGTTCCCAAGGGTAGAAAGGATCTTTGGATCCCTTTTACATTTTATTCTGTGAAACCAGCACATCCCACCTTATGTGGAGTGCTGGGGAGATACAATGTATCCCCTTTTACATTTAAACTGTAACAATTCTGTTACAGTGACAAGCTTACCTTTAATGGCTGGTGGCAGTGATACCTTTTACTACTTTGGTGCACCTTTACCGCGTGCTGTAATCACAGCTGCAGTAAAGGCACCTAATGGTGCTCATTTTTACCAAAATGGCCCCTGTCTTCTTTTTCTGCCATTTTAGTGTTTCTTGTCGTTTCTTGTTCCTTCCCCTGACATCCAGGGCGGGAAAATCCTTTGTTTGAGTTTTGTCTTTGGCGGGAGTCCCCTGGACACCCCGCCCAGGCTCCAGTCAGTCTGTAAGCACAGAAAGTGGGGGAGGGGTCCCAAACTTCCCCCTTCTTTGTCTCAGGTCTTCCTTCAACTGGGCCAAATCCCAGTGGGGGTTTGGCTGTCCTGATTGGACAGCCAAAAGCCCCTTTCTTGTAAAATGCGGGGAGAGAATGCAGAGGTTGTGTTGCAGTTCCTGATAAATACTGGAAACCTGGAAGCTGAAGTCATGTCGACCACTGGAACCGAAAACTGAAGAGGATGACGAAGGAAAAGCGGCGGGAAGGATTTCCAGCGGCCGGAGAGCCTGCTTTGTAACCGGAGCCTGCTGCAGCCCTTCCTTCCGATCGACCTGGGGTCCCCGAAAACGACGGCCCGAACTCAGAGCCTGGTGAGACCCACTAGACTCGAGACGACCTGCATTTTGAGCCATCCCACGGGTTGCTGCGACCTTGCGTTCTTGCAATACCCCAATACCCTGGGACTGTGCGGTGCACGGTCTTCCGAATTCCGAATCTCGCTGAAACTTCATGGGCATCTTGGTCTATCTCCAGAGACACGAATTGAGTCCAAAAAGTCCCCTCACAAGAGTGCTGGACCTTTTAAACGACGAGAATTCAACCGCGATTTTCTGTCTTCTTCTGTGCTCCTTGAAAAGGCGCCAAACCCGCAGAACCGCATTCAGCCGCGAGAGAAATCTTGCCTAGAGCCTTCTTCATCGATCCCTGCTGCAAAGTCCCTTCTGAGGTCTTGTGTTCAGTCTCCAGGACAAGGAATCCAGTGACCGGGTATTTGGCTGGAGTCCCTGAAGTTCTCCTGCTGCAATCTCTTCTTCATTGCTGAGGTACTGTGTTGGCTTGGGTATATACTTACCATAAGCCTGTTGGGATTTCTGTGTAGTCCTGGGGTGTTTTCTGTGATTGGGAGGTACCTCGTCCAGTACACCCAGTCCCACTGCTAGAATCCTGCTGGGGTGTCTTCTGTGAAGCCCCTGGACCCTCTTCTAACCCTAGAAGTAAAGTACTCACTTGTTTGCCCAGTTTTCCTAAGGAAACTCTGGCTTTTGCTACGAAAGAACTTATTCTAACACTGCCTGTTGGTCACTAGTCCTAGTGACCCCCTTCTGCCACTGAGAACACTCATGCTCTAAGGGAAAAGACTTTGAAGGGATTGGGACTTCTGCCTAGAAAAGAAATCAAGTGTTTTTACTTACTTGTAAAGAGTTGGTTGGTAACTAATTCTAAGAGTGAACGGTTACAAAAGTTCTTACTGATCTTGGATGTGTGATGCACTATTCTTAAAAGTATGGTTAACATCTTTCCTTCCTTAGCCACTGTTTTGCCAGTCTAAAAGAAAGTAGATGTGAAGATATTTTACTCTCCTGTGATTAGGTTGTGCCTCTTTACAAAAGTAATGTGTTGGTTTCACCAGATTATTCCTGAAGGGTAATTGTATGAGTGTCCTCCAACTGTTGGTATCACCAGGTTAGTCCTGTTATGATAACTGTATGAGTGTCCCCCAACTGGGTCTTGCTTTCCCTGACTTGCTGCTAGCCTGTCTTTAATAAGTCTACATTAGGTTGTTGCCTACCTAGAATATCTATTCAGTAAAGTGTGACATTGGGTTTTACTTTCCCCTTCATTGTGAAGTTAAAGTAAGTGGGTTTTACTTACCTTGTGTTAGCTGTGTGCCATCCAAAACAAGTTACAAGAGTTATTGCTTACCTCAATCTGGGGTTCCCTGATTTCCAAAGCATCTGTAATGATATATTACATCCATTAGGTTTAGCTCACCTGGTATAACTGTGTGTTATGACAAAAGTAGTTATAGGTTTTTACTGCACCTAGAATAAGTGTTTCACTATTCACCCAAAGTATATTGTCCAGTTGACTGTTTATGTGATTTGTTCCAAGAGTCACTGTACAACTGGAAGGGCCTACTGTCCTTGTATTACCACAAGTAATCTAAAAAGTAACCATTGGTCTTTTACTCCCAAAGAATAGGCTTGGCCTATACTAAATGTGTATAACAAGGTTTTGACTTCCCTAGAACTACTGTTAGGTGTTCCAAATAAGGTCTATACTTGGGTCTGTGTACTTTCAAGTATAGTGGTGTGTTTTATATTGTGATTTCATATAATGTTTCAGTATTTACTTAACCTCTAGATTGATCTGGGCCTACTTGTATTTAAATAAATCCTTTATTTTTATAATACATAGTGTTTCAGTGTTTCTTTGGATCATTTGTATTACAATTTTCACTTGTACTGTATCTACTGCCCTCTCTCCCTCCTAAGATAAGCCTGGCTGCTCTGCCTACGCTACCATGTACTCAGGTGGTACAGTCTTATACTAAGAGTGGAGTCTTGTACTGCCTCAGTTGAATGGTTTTACTAGGCCCTTAACTGGACTTCAGAAAAACTGTCCTAACAATCAGGACTGGAACACTTGTCGTTTGATTGTTCTACACCATGTTTCATTCGTGGTTAGCCGTTGATATGTACCTGTGCGGTCGACCCGAAGCGTGTGTTGTGTTTTCAATATTGTAATCCTTACTAATGCAAATACTATGTTTCAGGCAGTTGTTGAATCGTCAACCCACGCACTTGATGCGGAGCCTGACATTCAAGTAATTCCGGTGGAAGCAGGACCATGCGGATACGAATTGGCGCAACAGCTTTTGGAAGTGCGCACCACATTGACAACAGCCCAAGATATTCTTCAGCAGCACGAGGTATGGATACTGACAGCTCCATCGAGCGTGATCATATAACGTGATTCCATTTGCTATACTTTCTTACCTATTAACGCAAGTACTGTGTTTCAGGGAGACGATAGAGCTTCCACTACAATCACAAGATCCCATTTAGATGATGCAGATGTAAAGAAATCGGAGAAATAAGTCGATTAAATCTGATCATATTTAAATATTCCTTGATTCTTTTAGACAATGCAACATTTGTGGTTAACTCTTTATATGTACCTGTGCCGTCGACCCCAAGTGTGTGTTATGTTTACAATATTGAAAACCATACTAACGCAAGTACTGTGTTTCAGGTAGTTGCTGATGCCTCCTTTTCAATACAATCATTCGTGGCAGTCCATGCAGAGCCAGAGGTATGGATACTGACAGCTCCATCGAAGTAGGTCATCAGAGCTTGAATACTTGTCGTTTGATTGTTCCACACAATGTTTAAATCGTGTTTGGCTATTGAGATGTACATGTGTGTTCATCCTCACGTGTGTTTTATGATTACAATATTTTGATACACAGTAATGAAAATACTATGTTTCAGGGAGTCGATGGAGCCTCATTCCGTGCTGTCTATGCGGATACAGAAAATATAGTCGTTGCAGCGCAAGAGGAAGGGGAGACATGCGGATACGAATCGGAGCAACAGCGTGCAGATGTTGAAGGTCGAGTCAAAAAAGTTGCAAAGAAAAGAAACAAAAATAAGGTTAGTTACAAACAGTTCATAACTTTAGAAATATTTTTGTGCTGGGGACTATTTTATGTTTTTTTCCAGTCAATTGTACTATACTTTATCTTGTGTGCAAACTGAACATCCCTTTTGCAATCTATCCTCTAGTTACCCGTGGGTGTCCAAACTATACATACACAGACATTGAAGCGAATGAGAGATGTTGCTTGCCAGACCATTTACACTATGGAGGCTATGGAGGAACTATTAATTTAGACGCGGCGTGTTGAGACTCGGGATGCTCATGTCCAATGTACAGAAAATTAAATGAATGTGTCCGGAGAATCCAGTAAAGTTGTAAAGGACCATTGCTACAGTATGACCGCACCACCGCAACAACATGATACTGGATGTATTGAAGATAGCTCTGAAGTAGTCGCAGATCAATTTACACAATCTACACCTGCCAAAACATTGCCACCAAAAAAGCTGTCGACATTGTTGTGTTCTCCCATCAATGTTGAAGTAGCAGATGTTTGAAATGACAGAGAATGAACCAGCAGCAGCATTCACCGACGCATCAGAACTTGATAGCAGCAATATTTCTTTCAAATGTGGTGAAATGTCCTCAACGTCACAGGCCGAAACAACTTTGACGCAGGATGACAGTCTAATGAAAGAGGGCAAATACATAGTATTCAACAGTTGTTTGATGGATATTATAAGTATGCTGAAATGTGGGCATTCCGTCAGAGGGAAAGTATGTGGGAAGCCATTGATTCATGTGACTCGTCCAAAACAAGGCAGTAACGTCACAATACATGCCGCCTGTAGATTACATCATACGTTCTCATGGTCTGCACAACCGATGCTGGGGAAACTGCCAGCAGGCAATCTACTGTGTGCAGCTGCATCACTTTTTAGTGGCTCCAGTTTTAGAAAGTTAAAGTCTTTCTTTCAGTTTGTGGGACTCCATTTCATTTAAAAAACACAGTACTACAAATACCAACATGATTATCTGTTTCCGGCCATTAGTGATGCTTGGAAAATTGAACAATTGTCTCTAGCAAGTACATTCGAAGGCAAAAGATTCAGGCTAGCCGGCGATGGACAGTGTGACAGCCCTGGATTTTCTGCCAAGTACTGCACCTACCACTTTCAGGACATGGATAGTAAAAAAATTGTGAGTTCGGTGGTCGTGCAGGTAACACAATGTACATCCTCAGTTGCCATGGAGAAACTAGGATTTATAAAATCAGTGGACTATCTGCAATCGAGGGGAATGCACATCGACCTCATACCCACGGACAGACACGTTTCAATTGCCAAGACAATGAGAGAGCAGTTCCCACATATTAAACATCAATTTGACGTATGGCATCTTGCTAAATCAATCAATAAGAAAATCTCGGCTGCAGGGGAAAAAAAATGTTTGGAAAGTATTTCAGAGTGGTCCCAGTCTATCAGCAACCATCTGTGGTGGAGCTCCAAAACTTGTGAAGGGTCAGTGGAAATACTACTTGAAAAATGGCGGTCACTGATGCACCACTGTACCAACGTGCACCGCTGGTCAGAAAACCTACATTTCCACCAATGTGAACATGGCCCTTTGTCCCCAGTGGAGGCACGGAAGAAGAAGTGGTTGAATCCATCTTCACCAACACACAAAGCCATTGAGAAGATTGTTTTC
This sequence comes from Ambystoma mexicanum, assembly GCF_040938575.1. Classification (NCBI taxonomy): domain Eukaryota; kingdom Metazoa; phylum Chordata; class Amphibia; order Caudata; family Ambystomatidae; genus Ambystoma; species Ambystoma mexicanum. The sequence continues at coordinate 1,454,942,312 of NC_090935.1, forward strand.
GATAAAACTCTATCAAGAGATTTAAGGGGACTGACAGAATTCTGTCACATAGGAGGTTTGGAGGTGTTCCACAATATGTGCCTAAAGTACAGGCCAAAGCGCTTGCATTTCAGCATACAGGGCATGAGACATAGGACTCTACTAGCGGTCTTGGCCCATAACAAGAATCTCGGCCGTGAACAATCTAGGACTAAGGGTAATGTAAGGATGCCTTGCTACACCAAGGCCTTTTCAAAAAGAAGCAAAACAATCGGTGATCAAACCAGTCTATGAGGAAATGGAGTTCGACTTTGTCAAAAGCCTTATTGTTGCTGTATTAGAGAAGCACAGATATGGAATTTTGAACGTTTCAGTGCAGAGCACTGATCCATTGCCACTGTGCCATGTCCACCCAAAGGAGAGCTGGTTGTGAAGTACAAATCCCGGTTTAAATAATTGTAATATGATTGTCTTTTTGTAAATAAATGTTATTGTACAGTGTGCATACAAAGTACGCTAACCCTAACCCCTACCTTCACCATCCTGGGTGCCGAACAACCTGGGTGTCATCTTTGAATTCTCTCTCTATTCACCTCATATTGCTGACCTTGTCTATATGTGTATGTATATACTTTTGGTGATGTAACTAATTTTCGCAATCTCTTCTAAATGCTGGGCACTGTTAACCAAGGGGAGGCTTGCGTATTGCAAATAATAAAACAAACAAACAATAAATCTCACTTTCAACTCAACTCCTCGGGTACTTTATACTTTCGCTGACCTTCCCCAAAAAATTTAAAGTCTCAATAGTTATGGTTCTTTAGGGCTTCAAAGCTCGCAGACAACAAGGACAAAATTGGGGGCCTTAGAACGCGCCAAGCGAGCCGTTGCAGATGGGAGAGAAGCCAGTTCGCATTTGCACATTGAGGCGCACTACATAGATGGATTTGAAACTTCAAGTTCTCACAGATGGCTTTACTACGGGATGTTGCAAAGAAAGAATGTATGCTCATTTCTAGTGAAGGTCAGCGGCTTTGATTTTCACCTCGCGCCCTGAAGAGGCCCACAACTCGCAATGGCAGTATAAGGTTCTATTGTTTTTTGACCTTGAGAGACAGGGACCATGCCGAAAGAACTTCATTTGAAGGGGTGTGGGGGGTGCAATAACGTAAGAGACGAAAAGGCAGAACATTCTAAAACTAGACGAGTTTCATGTTAGTTCAGTATACGAAAAATCGTTGTCAAGAGCATGGTGGGATTTACGGACTGCATTACGCAGAGACAGAATGGAAATTGCAAATATAATGTAAGTAACTCTTTAGACGCTTTTATACCGGAATGAAGAATTAATGAATGGATGCATGAATAAATGAATGAATGAAGAGCTTTGAAAACGTTTGTGGGATCGTCCTTGTAGCGGGCACATGGGCATGCAGGTCCAAATTCCACACGCATGTAGACAAAAAGTCATTTCTCATTGTGTACTAACCTCGATTTATTTCGTTAGTTTTCGTATTGATTTTAGAGCCGAACATACTCCATTGCACTATCCTTGAAAGCAAATAGTTTCAGCTCGGCCGTAATAAATAAAGTGAATAATATTAATAAAGATCGGCTGGCGAGACTAATTATAAATTTTATATTTTCAAAACAGGTATATCCTTCCCTTTTGCCACTGCCACCAGTTTCAGACACCGGCAGATGGTTTTTTTAACCGCCAGCTGCAGCTTAATGTAAACAACTGCACCATCCTGATGATCTTATGGGACGATCGCCAAGGGCCCATATGCCCTTACGCGATACTAGCGGCTAGAAGCAACATATCAACCTTTACGCTGACCTAGTGCCTACTTGATGGAACAGCCTTGCGGTTCAACGTGTGACAAAAGTGCTTCTTTGAACGAAAAACCAACACCCTGTGTACCATAAAGGAACACTGCGTGACTCACAATAAACTTTTACGGATTTGCGGATAGAGATAAAAGAAAATAAATGACTTTCGGAGTTCATATGGCAATTGCTGAATATTCTCTAAACATTTAATGTCAAATAAATGTACTTTACCAAATGTACCGTGTTGCTGTTTGATTTTAAAGTACAGTTTCATATTCTGAATTGTGGCGCACTGTGTTGTGAGCTGATCTGTGTTGGTTTCCGGGTTCTGTGTGAAGTCGCGTAGAAGACGACTGGGCGCGTTTGCCTACGCAGCACAGAAACATCACGGAGAGAGGCGGGGAATATGAATGTTTTGATAATGTCAGGCTCAGGGGCGGGGGATATGATTTAGTGCCCCAAAAGCAGGTCAGCCAGCGCGATGGGAGAAATTATAGGATTATCACAAAATGGCGGCTCCCTGATGCCTATTTTTGTGTGCGTTTAATGGACGAAAACTCGGGTAAGGCCCATACGAAATTGTTCTAAAATCGAGCGACTTAGGCTTAAAAACACATGGCCGAACAGTAGGGGCAATAACATTTTTTGACCGAACCATTCCTTTAAGGACTATAGTGTCTTCATCTGCTTACCTTCCTAAAGACTCACTCTTTCAAAGATAGACACTCTCCTTCAAAGAATTATTGAATACTTAAGTATGCCAAGTTTAACCAGTGTTTCACCATCTCAACGCGCCCCTGTTGAAAGCAGGATGGAGAGCTCCACAATTACAAAACACAGATGAGAAGGGATTTAGCACCAGAGTTAGAAGGGAGGGGGTAATTTGTAGGTGTTTATACACACCTTATCTAGTAGTTATCACAGTTAATAGTTTTTACAGCATATCTATTGTTGTTATCTGTCTGTCCTAACAGAAAAAGAATCATAAAGGCTTCCAGGTATCAGGTCCACAGGCTGAAGGGGTATTACGTTCCCGAGGAGTCCAGGTAAGCGTTACACTCAGGGCAGAAAGCCCTAGGCCCCATCTTCCAGAAGGGATTGCAGAAACCCCAGAAATTGATGACCGGATGGTCATTTTCATGAGTAGATACGTCAAAGACGTAAAGAAAGGTCTACATAGATCCTGGCGGTCATGCCAGGATAAAATGCTGGATGTGGTAGGACCACTTATGAAAATCTTACAGATTGCAGAGGAAGCGAAGTAGAAGAAGGAGTCCATCAATCCTGTGATTTTGATGGGGTGGCTCAGAGAGCTATCTGCCTGTTGGGTAATGCCAACAGTGCAATCACAGCAGAAAGGCGTAGATCCATTTTGGTAACAATGTACACAAAGCTCAGAAAACTGGCCACTTCAGAAGCAGCAGCAGCGGCTAAAGGCTAACTTTTCGGCGATTCGTTCATAAAAGAACTAACAAAATTCCCCAATACCTATGTCACCTTAAAACCAAGCTTCCCTGAAGAGTGTCTTTGGCAAAGACATTTTTGGGCAAGCTGGCAGAGGCCACTCTGCTAGCTGCTACGCATACAGCAGGTCCTTCAGCGATCGGTATCATTGGAAGCAACAAGGCGACCGTAAACCCAACCCGTTCTTCCCCTCGAGGGGAAGAGGTAGAGGAAGGGGCTGTAGACACGCAGAACAGCAAAAGCATAACTCAGGTGAGAGCAGACGATCAATCGCGAATGATAAAAGAGATTCCTGCAGTAGGCGGGAGGGCAGCGCAATGCTTAAAGAACTGGTGTCACATATCCACAGATTCTTAAATTCTAGATACTGTACAAGGTTTTCACATAGACCTTTATACCCTACCAGTAGAGGAGAAATGGCCAAAGCTGCTACTGCAAAACTTAGCAGACAGTCTACTAGTAGATGCAAAAATAAGAGAACTGGAGCAAAAGGCAGCCATTGTACAGGTGACAGATTCCTCAGACAGTTTCATAAGCAATATGTTTCTGGTGAAAGGGAGACACAAACTGAGGCCAGTTATCAATCTCAGGGAGTTGAACAGCTTCATTATATACAGGAATTTCAAAATGCAGTGTATAACCTCCTAAGGGACATTTTATAGTAAGGGGACTGGTTGGTCAGGATAGATCTCAGGGATGCCTACCTAACGGTTCCCATAGCAGCAGATCACCAGAGATATCTAAAGTATCGCTGGAGGGAACAGATATGGGAGTTCAGATGTCTACCCTTCGGACTGGCATCAGAGCCGTGGTGTTGTCCCAAACTGATGAAACCGGTGGTGACATACCTGAGAGCAAGGGATATGTTTGATAATATACTTGTATGACATATGCATAATGTGTCAGGACAAGGATTTGATCAAGGATCAGGTGAACACCACGATAGACCTACCACTACAGCTAGGGTTTCTGATGAATTAGGAGAAATCCCACTTGCAACCATAAAAAATCATAGAATGTATGGGATTAATGGTATACGTCTCAGGGCACGCTAAGACTTCCTCTGAGCAAAGTGAAGGACATTAAAAAAGAGATCAGGAATACTCTGGCAAAAGAGGTGATGTCTTTACGGCAGATAGCCAGGCTGCTGGGGCGCTTGGCATCATCAATCCAAGCTATATTCCCAGGACCACTCCAGGGCTCTTCAGAGATTGAAGACTGAACATCTCAGGAGGGGATTATTTTACGAACAAAGGGTGCCTTTATCGCGGGAAGCGAGAGAGGAACTGGAGTGGTGGTTGAAATATATGGATAACTGGAATGTGAGAGCAATATTTGGCTCATCCCCAAAACTAATTATACATTTCCGATGCCAGCAGATGGGGCTGGGTGCCCAATGTGGACATCTGTCGACAGGAGGCAGGTGGTCAGAGAAAGAACTAGACGTACACATTAACTGCCTAGAACTGCTTTCGGGCTCATTCGCAGTGAGATGATGGACTCAAGTGAGACATAAACAGACTGGGCAGCATGAGGTCCAGAATGTTGTCAGAGCTGGTGAAAGAATTTTGGCATTCATGCCTACAGAGGAAAGTGTCAGTGACAGCGGAATATCTGCCAGGTCAGCAGAATGAGATAGCTGACTGGAACTCCAGGTTCCTCAGGGATGTCAGCGACTGGGAGCTGGACAAGAAAGTATTCCAGGAGCTGATGGCAGGATGGGGTCCATGTCAGACTGAATTATTTGCATCAAGGTTGAACAAGCAGCTACCTTGGTTTTTCAGTTGGAGGCCAGATCCGGGAGCTGAGTCAACTGACGCATTTCTCCAGCCTTGGGGCTCGAGCACCGATTATGCATTACTGATGTTTTCAATGATAGCGAAGACATTGGCCCAGTTGAGGAGACAGCAGGCTTCTCTGATTCTAATAACTCTGGATTGGAGGGCCCAAGCTTGGTTCCCCAATATTTTGGAGATGACACAAGACAACCCGATTGCTCTCCGAAGAGCGATCTGATAGTGTGGGACCCCACGTGAAGCAGCCATCCACTGGTGAGAGCAGGTAGCCTAATTGCATGGATGATTTAAGGGGAACCTGGGCTAGGCCGGGACTATCAGGCGAGCGTGAACGCATTATCAAAGAGTCCTGGGCACCAGGGACCAGGAAGGCATACAGATCAGCGTGGGCAAATTGGCATAGTTGGTGTGTGGAGAGGAACGTACAAGGGAAGGCTTATAGGACCGTTAATATGGCTCTCTCAACGATATCGGCAGGACACCCCATGTAGAGGGGTTAGCGGTTGGAGAACACCTTTTAATATGCAAATTGTTGAGGGGAATAAAATTGCTCAAACCTCCTAAGGTGAGCTATTCACAGATGTGGGATAGAGGTTTGAAATTATTCACATCATGGCCTGACGGCATTACCCAAATTGACCTTTTACAATTGACCTTTTGCACAATTGACCTAATTATAGTGGTCCTAATTGACCTTCTGCACAATTGACCTTTATATTATTTAAGTTATTTTATACATGTATTGGGTTGGTTTTGGATTATAAATAATATAAGGGGATTGGGTGGGGGGTTGCGTGGGGTTTTGGATTGGGTGTGGGTTCCGGGGGGTTTCCCCCCGCATATATGTCCTAATTGACCTTCTAAATTAGGTCAATTCTCCAGAGGTCAATTCTCCCGAGGTCCATTGTGAAAAGGTCAATTAGAATACAACCGGCCTGCCAACAGGGAATTATCTAGAAAAGCATTTACTGCCAAAGTGACAATGCTTTTATACCTTTTATCATGCAAGAGAGTTTCTGATGTGAGAGCGTTGGAAGTTAACAGAAAATCTCCTACAGGAGTAACCATCTATAACACGAAGAGAACAAAGAAGGGCTTGAGGACAATATCTTATGACTCATTCCCAGATAAACCTAAATTATGCCCAGTTCGATGCTTAACGGCATACAAAAACATGACAAAAGAACTGCGACCAACGGGGGTGTCTCAGTTACTCTAGCATTACGGGAGACCGTTCGGAACAGTAACCCCAGCAACCCTGGCGAGATGGGGAGATGGGTGATGCTTCAAGTGGGCATCAATATAGAATACTATGGCCTGTAAGGCCTATAAGGTAGGAGCACAATTAGAGGACATTATGAAGGCAGCCATTGGTCGAATGAATCTACATTTAAGACATTTTATTTTGAGCCAATTGAAAAGGTTGCAACGTTGGTGGTAGGTAGATTTTGAACTAGCATAATCTGAGCCTTCATGTCTTGACATAAAATTCAGATTTTCAACACATTTGTTATAGAAAGCCATAATTCTATTAAAGACACAGAGGTGTAGGATTATGCTTTCGCTCAACTTGACTTCTTGAGCAGCATAAAACCAAACAATATATACACTAATAAAGAATAACAAACTACAACTCCCATTAAGTTTGAGTCTTTGGTAGTTCACATATTATTGGTCTTTCATTACACACATGATCTCCCAGACCAATCAACTGACTTCAGATCCCATAAACATTACCACCATATTTATGATATATTTATAACGCGCTTAATACCCAGAGGTTTCTAAGCGTGGACCCGGGGTTCGTACCTGTGTTGCTCAGTGTCGTCTTGCTTCCTAGGCGAGCACAGTGCCGCTGAGCTATCATCCAGAGACAAATCGTTATCCTCTTTCTTTCGCTGATCCTTCATATAACCTTTGAGTCCCAGCCGGTAAACGTGAACTGAAAAATAAAGTACAGCCAACTTCTCAGGACCCAGTAGGCTTGCTGTCGACGTTGAAACCCAGAAAATAAAACAGATCTCAGGATTCTATTGTAGACGGGTGGGAAATCGTAACATATCTTTTATATACATTACAGTATCATGTAAGGAAGGCATGTTATCAAGTAGTAGACACAAACACAATGGATACAAGTTTTGAAAACCTTTATTTAGAATTTTGGTTGGATTGGTAGAATTCCTAACTGGCCCTAACTCTAGAAGGGGAGTAGTCTCGAGCATTAAACAAATAACAAATAAGTCCAAGTCAGTCTATTTAAAATAAAAATGCCAATACTAAAAAAAAAACGAACCTTGCCCTCCTTCTCAAAATGACAAATCTGTTAAGGGAATACAAAAGGAAAACAATGCCTCAAAAGAAATGTCAGAATGGCTTAAGTAACAACTCCCTTCCCCTCGTTAAGCACCACAGGGTCTAGAGAGTTTCTTAAAAAAGATAGGTGTATGGCACAGTTTTATCTGTTTTGCACACTTTGGCTTACTGATACAATTCAAGAGTTCAAGCTTGGGCTTCAAGCTTCTGGTAGTTCAATCACTTCCTTAGGCTTCATCCGCTTTGTCATAAATACAGAGTTCTAGTCTTGACCTTCACTTTACCACAATTCAACACAGGCTTCCCTCTACCGGGCTCGAGCCTGTCTATTCATCTTTTCACTTGATCACACAGTTCTACACAGGCTTCCCTCTGCTGGGCTCGAGCCTATCTTTCTCTTTGTGGGGGTTCCCTTCCCCACTTTTTGTCTTAAATGTCTTTTCACCGTCGAAGGCTTTTGAAACTGCAAGACATTTACATAGACCTCTGCATGACCACTTCAACCTCTTTCTGAACAGTTCTACAAACCACAATCTTCCTCATCTTGTAACACCAATGCCTGTTGGTACTTGTAGTCCTTATTCTCTTTAATTTGCCCTCTTGGCCTTTTTCAAAGTTCATATACTTTGCCTTCTTGTCATATTCAGAGTTCACATACTTTGCTTTGCATGTATTCAACTTTCTTTCAGGATCGTGGTTACTTTCTTGCCTTTAGTTCCCGTTGTAATAGACTTCAACTCAGAACATTTCACAGAGACTTTTGAATATGCGATTTTGCCTCGCAGGACCACTCTGCTACTTTGTATCCATTCCTTTTACACTTCAGCAATTGTCCTTTCCATTATGCGTTCTATCGGCATGTGCGCAACGTTCAACTTTTAGGTTACAGTTACTTTTGCTTTTAACACAAACCAGGCTTTTGTTGCCTTCGATAACTCACTGGTCGCGTTAATTGGTCTTCTTTCATCAACAATCTTCATGCAGCAGTCAGGGCCATTACCAACGCCTCATCTGCTCCTCTGCAACTCTGCCATTCACCCAGGAGGGTTGCGGGCTGCTTCCATGCACCTTGAAGGTTTCTTTCTTCCGCTCACACGGTTTCAGTGTTGGAACGCTTACGGCTTCCCGAAAGTGAGGAATTCTCACCTGGCTTTCTCTCGATTTTTGCAACTGCCGATCAGACCCTTGGCATTCCACTTCAATGGCCTGGTTCGCATCAGTCCCAAAAGAGTTGTTCCTTCTTGTACACAGCTTCGCTCAGAGTGTGCTTGTGCGTGCCACCTTTTATCCTGACAGAGAGTGTTAACAAGTGGCAGGTGTGTATAGTTAGGATTACGTGCCTGACTCTGCCTGGCCTTATTACACGGACAGAGCCATTGCAGGTCAGTAGCAGTAATCTTTCTGGCCTCATTCCTCATCTTCCTCAGCTCAGTAGTGTTGTCAATGTAAAGTGGGGAGCACTTATGGGAGTTGTAGTTTCCCATAAAATAAGCAGGGATAGGGGTTTGATGTGTTGTGGAAAAAGGGGGATACCATGTCTCACCATCCAGTGCTTCTCCCCCACTCCCTGAGGACCCCCTACCCAGGTGTTCCTCCCTTGCTTGTCCACCCCCCGGGTCGGGATCCAAAAGCAAGGTCCTTTCCCTGGCCACCCGAGTACGGTATCCTGGGGACTAGGTTGTGAAACACGCTCTGGTTTTTCACAATCATGGACATCATTAGCAACATTAAAACATTAACATTCATGATTAATAGGGTGAGATAATCCTTCGCCTCTGTAATCTTTAATAGACTTTTGACTTTATATAACAAATGTGTTGAAAATCTGAATTCTCCATCATAATTCACACTCTCAAACCACTCACTTTGCCAGTCATGGACATACTTACTTGCTCTGTCACAATGCCAAGAGACAACTTTCACACCCAGACCATACTACACTCCCAACCATGCTCTCAACTCACACCACATGCTCTCCAGTTCCTCCTGCAATCTACAGTTCTCTGTGCTTTCTCAGACCTCCTCTATCTCGCAACATTTCTCCCAGTCTATCGTGCTCTTCCTGCATCCTTACTCCCAATCTGTAGCTTGGTCCCCAATTCCAGCCCACCTCTCCCTCTCTTTCCAGCCCACTGATCTCGCTCTTTCTGACCTACCACTCCGTCTCTGCTTTCTGCCGCCCTGAAGGCAAGTTCCTTTATACACACACTCCAGAGTGAATACAACCCTCTAGAGAAATAGTCCAGGAGATAGCGCTGCAAGGATAACAAAGGTTTAATTGTACAGTATACAAAATATCAGCAAAGGACTCTGCTGCTCGAGAACGTTCTGGTTAGTCCTGGTACAAACAAGAGCTTACAAGGCCTTGTGGAGTCATCACATACAGTATAGATCAGCGCCACTGATTGGCAAAACCATTTACATGGACCTGCTCCATAGGGGATGCCAGGCTATCATTGGTTAGTACATTGCCGTCAGTCAGGCTCGACGTGGGTCAGCTGGGCTCATCTCTGAGGCTGGTTGAAGGTCAGGATGCTTGCAAAGTACAATGTTGCTTGTAAAATAGCATGCTAAGCCTACATACTATATCACTGTGGCATGCACCTGGGTGGCTAAGGGAATTGGTGCCAGGGGGGAAGGGAGGATAAAATACAGTCACGTAGACCCACACATTAAGTGCTTCATTGATACCGCACCTCCCGCACTCAAGGTCTCCACCCTTGGTTTGATCTTTAATTCATCCCTCCCTGAACCTCGTGTTACAAAGGATGTATTTTATGTTGGAAGAAAAACAGGTGTGCGTGCTTAGATCTTTTATGGATACTTGATTTGTGCTGGAACAGGAGGGTCGCTTGCTTATCCTGTAATGCAGAGGTGTGGGGGTCGGGTCAATGGTGTGGGGCTGACTCTGGACTGGCTGGGTGGGGGTTAGAGGCCTGCTGGCAGCTTAGTGGTGGTGAATGGATGCTGCGCGGAGCTTGGTGTTATCTCACACTCTTGAAGGGTGCATTCCTCTGAACGATACTAAATGATTGCAACAGTAAAGGGACATGGGGGAAGTAGACTTCCCTGGGAACTGGTGGTGTGCATTCGCTCTGCCGTGAGGGTGTTGGGCCTAGTGAAATCTTTCCATGGAGCTGAGCTGGTGCAGCGCAGTCACACAAGCCTGTGTTTTCACCATAACTACAGAATGGCTTTTCTTTCTACGTGTCTCCTAATGCCATGCATCTGCTGTTCGCGCAATATTGCTTTCGGACAGAGTTTCATAGTGCGGATCTCTCTCCCCTTATACACTAGAGTATCTCGTATGGGATTAGCCTCACCTGAAAGCGCTTAGGGGGGTGGGATATACTAATTTGCATCCCGACCTTCACCCCTTTTGTTACTTCTACAGTAACAAATTTTCCTCGCCCGTATTTACGTTCATTGGCCCTCCTTTCTGCTTCCTCTCATGCGGGTGTTCCTTTTATTGGCAGCCAGGCCCTGCACACATGTCTTAAGCTTTCCCCTGCTTGCGCGTACTGCTCAGGTTTACAGGTCATGTATATGCATCCCCCACCACCCGCCAGATTCACCCATACTTCTTTATTATTTTCAGGGTTAGAGGGAGGAACAATTGTTGTGTGGTATAACTTATCAACTATATTTCCAATGGATATTGGGACTCTGTGGTGAATGGGCTGTCAGTTTGGTCAGTCTGTATTTCCACTTCTTTTGTTTTACAAGGTACTTTAGTATTCCAAATAGTACACATCATCATTGTGCACAGCTTTGGCACAACACTGGAGACCCAATTGGTACATGCAGAAGATCACCAGGACAACAACGATGATGGGGACCAACATTTTCACCAATGTTCTGAGCCATGATGGGACCCAGCTGAAGGCCATGGTAAGCCAGTCTTCTTCTTAGACCCCAGCTTCTTTCTTCCTTTCTACTCCTAGTTCATTTACTGCTGCAATGACGTGCAACAATGTCCCATTTTCAGCATCTTTAGAAGGTATGAATGTGCAACATGAACGATCTTTTTGCAAACACCTCCTTCCATGATATGATATGATATGATATGATATGATATGGCATTTGTAACGCGCCTATACACAAGTGTTTCAAGGCGCGACTAGGCAGGGAGGGGGGACAAGGGGAGAACAGACAACGATCCTACTAGGCCAGGTGTCATTCAGATCATGCAAGTGCAAGGGTAGGGGGACTGGGAAAAGTGCAAGGGGAAGGGGGAGAGGGGAAGTGCAGTACATGGTTAGTAGAATACAAGATAAGTAATAGGGCCAGCTGGTGGCAAGTGCAAGGAGAGTGCAGTAAGTGGTTAGTAGAAAACAAGATAAATAATAGGGCCAGCTGGTGGCAGTGCAAGAACCATGGGTTCAAGAGGGTTCATGGCTGTCAAGAGATCCAGTATGTACCGGTTCTGCATTGTCATTAGTCTGAGGGCCCTTAGCTCCACCTTTATGACGTTGAACCCTTGTTCGGTGTCATTTGCCAGCTGGATCAGCTCCGACCACACGATTTTGAGCCATTTTCCATTTGTTCGTGTCTGGATGCTGGGTACTAGAGATGCAAAAAATATCTCTGCTGAATTATAGAGCTTATATTCATCAGGTATCTGCACAAGCAGTTCAGAGGAGTCTTCCGATAGGTAATTTGAGGACCTCTTTTTCCTTCACAGCTGGTCATAGGGCCCTTTCTCAGGGAGGATGCAAATGTTTGGTGGTGGCATTTTGTGCCTTGCTTCAACTGTCGGGGGCACGGTGGGTGCTTTGAGCAGGCCCCCCCCCCTTCAGGTGTTCTTCTGGTACTACTAACAGGGCAGAGTGCAGAGTTGCTAGTGAACAGTAGCCCCTCCAAGAAGGTCAGGAGGTGCAAGTACGCTTGCTGGCCGCACATCCAGTAATAGACAATCAGCGCAGCAGTATCCTTTCTTGAGGTCGGGTATTATGACAGCTCAGTTGCATTGTTCGTTCGACCCGACAGAAACAGCCCCTTCATTGTAAAAACAAAGTTCATATGATTTTTCTTGGTGCACTTTTACTGCCTTCTCGGGAGCTGTTAGTTTGGTGATATGTTCTACCCATACTTGTGCACATGTCTGCTCCACGAGTGCTGCAATTTTCTCAGATAATACTAAAAGTCCTTCAGCCTTGCATGCATGTGTTGTTTCCTGCCACTCGTTGTTGACATATCTCGCCCCTTTGATTACTAGATGTGGTTCTTTCAGACAGTTAGGGTTAGTGGAACTGGTTTTGCATTTTTGGGGGTCAGGATCGATGAGATCTAGGTGGACGTTATGTGCCTGGAAAGTGCCTTTGACCCAACATAGCGCAAGATGAATTAGGCATTGGGTCTCTATCATGAGTACTTCTTGCGGTACTAAGACCTTGGGTTCCCCAGATGCGTGCAGTATTAAGGAACAGACGTAGCAACTCGCATTAGTCATTCGCCTTCCCATTGCACTCATGTCAGAGTACCAACTGTTCAAGTGTTCACGATGACGAATATCTTCTACTGCATCTAGTCCTAAACCATGATATGCATCATATTTATGTTGCTGTGCTTGTTTTTTCCTTCTGTTATTACGTATCGCATGCCTTTTCACGATTGGACTTCTGCTGCTAGTATTATTTACATTACTGCTTCCATTATACAAGAGATTTTTTACATTCAGCATTAGTATTTGAAACATTTTGCTATAACATATTGTGGTTTGGGTGCTGCTACTATTTGCAAGGGTTGCATTATACATTGGTCTGGTTTTCGTTATAGTGGTTGGTTCTGAGATGTTGAATGGTACTTTCATTCATCCTTTCATTCGGGTTCAGGCCTGGGCTGGAACTTAGCATTATGACAGAGGAGGACGTGGGGGTCAGGATGAATTTAGCTACCATGGAGCGTCTAGGGGCGAAACTAGCGATAGTGGAAGGTACAGTGACATTAAAAGGTAATTCAGTACCATTCGAAGGTAATCTAGTGACATTTGAAGGTGTACTCATGTTCTATGTTCCCGTAGTCCCCTCCCCCCTTCTTTTAGATGGCCAGCCCAGATAAAAGACATTCCCCAATAAATTCCTAATGCAAACATCATTACCCCAAACAAAATAGCCATAAAGTGGAGGCCACAGATGTAAGTATACATTCTAGTACTACTAACACTGTCTCCATCTACTGCAGCTGAGGAGTATCTGGGCGTGGTCATTTCCATCGCTGGCATACCTGCAATTTTAGAAAAAACAGGGACGGGAAGGGAAAGTGAGGTGGGGAGGGGATGAGGAATGAAAAAGGGAAAGAGAGAGAGAGAGAGAGAGTTTTAATTCACGTAGTGATGCTGTAGCAGCAATGCATGTTTTCCTTCTTTTTGCACATGCAATTAATATAATCAGCAAGAGGCTACGCAAGTTGAGGTAGTGTTTTTGTCTTCATTTTGGACACTTAGTGTTGTGTCCATTCGAGCCGTGTGAACATCTGAGAGGTGTATCCAATATCTCAACCCCTTCACCTTCACTGTGAGGGGGGTGGAAAACACCACTTCGTAGGGCCCATGGAACCCGGGGTTGTTCCATTTTCGCATGAAGCTCCTGACATATACCAGTTCCCCCGGCAACAATGGTTGTGCGGGGGTGGTGTCAGCTTGTGGGTCAGTTGTCATCTGTGCTTCTTCTGTGTGTGGCAGAGCCATTTGTTTTGCGATACATTTTATCACACGTGTCAGTTGGGACAGATATTGTTTAAACTCTTCCCCCAGGATTGCTGCTGCTCTGTGAGCATTCAATGCTCTCCTCACTGGTTATAGGGGCGTCTGCATGTGCCTGACAGTTAATATTTCGTGGGGGGACAGTTGGTGGTCCTTACTGGGCTGTGTGCACAGATGAAACAGGGCCAGGGGCAGGCAATACACCCAATTCATTTTTAGGGTGTTACACGGTTTGGAGAGTCTACTTTTAAGGAGGCTGTTCATCCTTTTTACCACTCCATTTGCTTGTGGGTGGTAAATGGAACACATGCAATGTTTTATTCCTAAAAGGGCTGTTATTTCTTTGAACAGCTCATTGAAAAAATGGGTGCCATCATCTGATCTTAAAATATCACACACTCCCCATCAGGGGAAGACCTCTCCGACAAGGAATTTTGCAGCACACTTGGTATCTGGGTGGGCACATGGACCGGCCTCAATCCACCTCGAAAATGGACCCACCACCACAATCAGATATCATGCCACATTGCATTGTTTTCCCATGTCTGCGTAGTCAATGTGCAGCTCACGGAAGGGACCAATGGGGCGGGGCAAGGTTCCTCTTAGTGTTCTTAATGTCATGCCTGTACTAAACACTTGGCAGGTGTACATTGGATCACCATTGTTGAGAGGTGCTCCTGTAGATTTGGAACAAACCAGTCTTCTTGAATGTCTGCTGCAATGTGTTGCTTAGAGCTATGGGACGGGTAATGCAATTGCTCGAAGGCTGTATGCAATAATTCCACTGGCATAACTACTTTCCCTGTGCTTTGTTGTTTCCATAAGAGATCCGTGGGTGACTGTGCGTACCCACGTTTGAGCCATATGTCCTGTTCTTCTGGGGGTGCTCTACGCTGCAGCTCAATCACCTGGCAATAGGGAGAGCTGTGTATGCACCTGTGTCTGGCCTGGTGTTTACTGTGGTTACAACGTATTCAGCAGATGTTGGCACTGGGGGATATGCTGCGGCTTTCGCTGCCTTGTCGGCTGCTGCGTTTCCCAGCACGATTTTGTCTGTGGTGTGTGTATGTGCTACACATTTGACAACCACCACCACAGAGGGCTTCTTCGAGAGCGGAAATCAATGTGTTGAGCAGGGCGGCATGATGTACTGGGGAGCCATCTGCTCTTCTGAACGCCCTCCTTCGCCAACGTGACAAACCTGCGTGCACCGTGGTGGTGACATAGGCAGAGTCTGAATAGATGGTGGCATAGCACCCCTTAGAGGCCTGAACGGGTTTCTAAGAGCACTACCAGTTCAGCTGCCTGTGCCGAATAATGTGTGGGTAGTCTCCTCATTACAAATGATTCATATTCTCCCTCCTCCAGGCGTACCACTGATGCCCCAACATGTCTTTCACTTGTTTCTTGATCAATTGATGCTGACCCGTCAACAAAGAGGATTTGTCACTCCTCTAGGGGGCTGTCTTTGACTTTGGGGATATCATCATCTTCCCCGTCATAAGATGCACAGTCATGCTGCTGCAAACCTTCGGCAGTGCATGGCAGTGTGATGAATGTGGCAGGATTTACTGTCTTGCACCTTACAACATGGATGTGGGCGCTCGACAATATTAATTCATATGCTGATGCTCTCTGTGTGGTGAGTGTGGACTTTGGATGATCTAGAATCGCGAAAAGTGAATGCTCCACATACAACGTAACTGAGCACCCCATGACAATTGTGGAGCATTTTTCAATCGCAAAGTCTGCAGCTGCAAGAGCTTGTTCGCAGGCGATTTGTCCCTGCATGACAGAGTCGAGTATGCATGTGTTTCACTGTGAGTGGTTTGGGAGTGGCACTCACATTTGCTGCTAGGTCAGGAATTATTCTTTTTTCGTCCTTGGAAATGAGTTGCCCAGGTAAAGCACCTCCAGTTGGCAGTATTGGAGTTGTGCCTTGTCCACCTTGTACCCTTCCCTTGCTAGCAACTGTAGTAATGTGATAGAGTCCCTTTGACAGCTGTGCTCACTGTTGCTGCAGACCAGTAGGTCATCTACATACTGAATTATCATGCTGGGTACTTGGATGTTCCCTAAGTCTTCATGTAATATCCTGTTAAAAATGCTAGGTCTCCTACAGTACCCCTGGGGCAAACAAGTGTGTTCATAGCGCTTCCCGCCCAGGGTAAAGGCTGTGAGGTACTGCGACGGTGGGTGAAGGGGTACTGAGAAAAATGGGTTTTTCAAGTCCACTACAGTGAAATGGGTCGCCTCTTTGGGGATGCTGCACCAAATGGATGCAGCGTTTGGGACAAGTGGAAACACCTTCTGTACTACGTCGTTAAGGGGTTGCAAATCCTGGATCATCCTCCAACTGCCCCTGTTGCCTTTTTAATGGGGTATATATCCGTATTGCATGGTGAGGTGGAGTGTACTATTATCCCTTGGTGCAACAGGGCCTGCAGTGTTTTTTGAATCCCTTCCTCCGCTTCCCTAAACAGAAGGTACTGTTTCACCCATGGAATTACTGCTCCTGGTTTAATTTTTACAGGGGTCACCTCTTTCAGCATCCCTACATCGTGTGGGTATGTTGTCCATAAATGTGTGGGGACGTATTGCAAGTCAGCCTGGCTAAATGGGGTGGTGCCACTACAGCCATCAGGGGGCTCTGAACATTCCTATATTGCACCATGATCTCACAAGGAATACAGATCTCGAAGATGATTTCTCCATCATTATTACCATCCTCGAAGAGTTCTTCATTGGACAATTGTTGCAGGGGCACATTGAGATCAATTCACAGTACAGTGCGCCATTGGCACCATGAGGATCAGTACCCAGCACTACAATCCTTTTTGCGGACACCACTAGGCCTTCCAAATCTAATGATAGAATTGTGCCAGCAACCAGTTTGGGGAGTACTACAGGTCAGAAAATGAAGTCAGTGGGTACACTCCACTCCTTTCTGGTAATCTGGGGGACTGCTCGGGCGAGGACCTTGATGCCGTAAACAAACATGTCAGGGTTAACAGGGATACCTCTCACTGCGACTTCACTTGCCACGGCATGTATCACCAGCATTTCTCTTAGGGAGCACATCCCAGGAGGGTCACAGATGATACCTCTGTCTGTAAATGAAATTGTCATGTTCAACTTGCTGAACAGATCCCTACCGAGCAAGTTGACAGGAGAACTCTCCGAGTAGAGGAGGGGTGCTCGTACAACCTTCCCTCCCACCTTGACGTCTAGATCTTTGTGTAAGGAACCGGCAAAACAGCCCCAGAGAATCCCTGCGTGTCGAGAGTCTTTCCTGAAAGCGGGAAGTCGTCTTCACTGATGCACGACTTTTCCGCTCCTGAGTCCACCATAAAGATGAATTGTTTATTTCTATCTCTGCCTCCACCAATGGTTCCTCTTCTGGATTAAGGGTCATTGACAGGACTGGACACGCAAGTGCTCTCTGTGGGCTGTCCTAGTCGGGGTATGTGTCTGTCCCAGGAAACAAGAAAGGATTTTCCCCTACTTCTGTAGCCCCTTGATCTGGGTCTGCTGTGCTGTTGGGTGCAGTGCCGAAAGTGTGTCTGTTCTATGCGGCCTGCTGGTTAGGGCAGGGCTGGTTGCATTGCTTGTTTGCTGGTGTGGTTCGTGTTACGGGCCGGGGATCTGAGGGGGTAACTGCGTGTAGGCCTGGTGAAACTCGTGGGCATCAAAGTCATTCAGGGAGTGGGCCCTTGGGGGCTACCTGGGTGGGCATACTCACACTGTTACTGATTGTAGCTATACGTCCCTCCCTGCCTGCTGCCCTGGATGGTAAATGGTCTTGTTCTTTCTTGGGGTATGGGTCTCTGGAGGAACTGAAAGGTGCTGATGTCCGAGTATAGAAGGATGGCAGAAGAACAGCAGTCCTTATCCCAGAATACAGTTCATCAGATGTGCGCAATACCGGTAGTAGTCTATGCAAGGGATGTGAAACTCCTGAATCCAATAGCACTCCGGAATCAAGTGAAACGAATAGAGCTTTGCCACAACAAGACTGGATCAGATACCATGAAAAACACCCTGGGAAATAAGCTACCTAAACAACCCCACAGAGTAGATGGGATACAAGTAGGAGTGCGTGAGGTGTGCGAGGGCAAGATAGTAAGCAGTTCCGAATACCCGAAAGGAAAGGGTAACAGTGGAATGCGCGAGGTGCGCGATGGCAAGATTGTAAACAGTTCTGAATAAACCAGAGGGAAAGGTTAACAGTAGAAGTCTGCGAGGTGCGCGAGTGCAAGACTGCGAGCAATGCCGAAAGGACCCAAGAGGAAACGGTGAAGCCGTACAGAGTGCGGCAAGGAAGGTACGATGACAGGAGAGAAGCCTATCACCCTAAGGAAAGATTAAGCCATGTGCGGTGCGCACGAAAAGTAAAGGAAAGCAAAGTAGGTAAGAGGGCATAAGAGTGAAGGTGAAAGCTCGAAGAAGAAAATTAAACTGTAAGGAAAGGAGATCGCTAGGGAGCGGAAAGAGCCCCAGAACGGGCGAAGGATGAACAAAACAAAGCAGTAGAACCGCGAAGGGAAGACCGACCCAAAAGTTGGATAGAAGAAACTAAGACTATGGAGGGTAGAAACAGCAACCAGAGGGCTGGAACTCCACAACAGAAGACAAGCAGGCAAATTCCACAAAAGACGGATACAACGCAGGGAATAGATGTCCCCGCCCCCTATATAACTAGGCGGCCATCTTAGTGGAAGACTACACTGTTAAGGTGAGTAGAGGATCTGCAGTACTATTACAGGTATTTCCAACATTGCCACAGCCTCCAGGACCGGCGCATGACAGTATGCCCCCTCTTGTGTGGTCTCCTCCCGGATTGCCCAGGTACAGTTGGTTAAAACATTATACGAGTCTAGGTGCATGTATATGGGATCTAGGTTCCCAGGTCCACTCAGTGTCTGGGTACCCTTTCCAATGCACCAGGTATTGTAGCACTCCTCTTCTGTACCTGGAATCAATCAATCTTGCCACCTCATATTCTTCTTGTTCCGGAGAAAGCGATGTGGGAAGCTTCTCACAGGTCCTCTTGAAGGGATCCCTGATGTAAGCTTTGAGAAGGCAGGAATGAAAAACAGGGTGGACTCTCTTTAGCCTTTTGGGCAGTTGAAGTTTGAACGCTACCAGGTTAACTCTGGACAAGATTCGGAATGGACCGATATATCTTGGGGCGAATTTGCCCAAGTGGGTCCATCCTGGCAAAAATCGCGTAGACAACCACACTTGGGTACCAGGCGTCCATTCCGGATTCGGTCTGCGTTTCAGATCAGCATACTTCTTGTACCCCTTGCAGCTATCCTCCAGAGACCTTAAGTCATCCTTGTGGAATTGGCTGAGTTCAGAAAAAAGACTGTCCACAGTGGGGGATCTAGACGTGGTGTATCCTGTCCAAGGCAGATGTTGGGGATCGTACCCATAGGTGCACTTAAATGGCAGTGTGATATGTATTGTTGTAAGCGAATTCAGCCATTGATATGAAATCCGCCCAGACATCTTGCTCTCGGTTACAGAAACAGCGGAAGTATTGTTCGAGATTGGCATTTAAGCGTTCCGTCTGGCCATTCGACTGCGGATGGTACCCAGACGACAATGCTCGTTGAATACCTAACTGCTCACACAAGGATGCCCAGAACTTGGAAGTGAATTGGGTTCTGCGGTCACTCACCAGAGTCCGGGGGAGACTGTGTAGTCTTACTATGTCAAAGAGGAATACTGCAACTGTCTCAGAAGCAGAAGGCACTCCCGGAAGGGCTGAGAAGTGTGCCATCTTACTGTAAGAATCCACTGTGACTAGGTAACTCAACAACAAAGTCCATCGAGGCGTGTTCCCAGTGTCTGGTTGGAAGGGTATCCTGTTGAAGAAGACCTAGAGGTTTGCTTCTAGAGACTTTGTTGGATGCACAAATAGGACAAGAGGACACGTAGGACCTGACGTGAGATCTTGACTGAGTTTAGGCCACCAGAAGTGTCTGGATAGCAACTCTATAGTAGCCTTCTGTCCTTTATGTCCAGCCAAGGGAAGATCATGACACCATCTTAATGCCTTACTCTGAAGGGCTTCAGTGGGTAGGTACAGAGCTTTTCCCTTAAACAGAAGATCTCCCTTTCTATTTATTGGAATCGGAGATAGTCGGATTTCTGACTGTTCCTGGTTCCTGTTTGTACCTCCTGCAGGAAAGTGTTAATCACGGCCAAGAATGTCTTTTCCTGCAACAATCTTTCGCTGCCTTGATAGCCACGTTTATCTTCTCCAAATCTGCATGACAAGGCATCAGCAACGGTGTTGAGGGAGCCAGGAATGTAGGTAATAGCAAAGTCGAAGTGGGAAAAAAATATGCCCAGCGGGCATGCCGGGCATTGGTGCACTCCATCTGTTTTAGCACCTTCAAATTCCGGTGGTCTGTACGTACCAGGAACTGGTGTGCCGCTCCCTGGAGTAGATGCCTCCACTCTTCACACTGTCAAGAATCCGACAGCAGTCAGGCCCTCACTGCGTCCTCAGCTTATGTCTCAACGCTCCACTCTCTCCCCCGCCATGTAAACAACGTGTTTTGCAGGAAAAAAACAGGCAAAAACTTAACGCGTAATGTTTCTTTTTACGGGCGTTGGGGGTTGCCATGGCGACGTTGGTGTCCGGCGTTTAGATCATCACGTGTAAAAGCACATTGCAGGCACATTCAGCTGGTCATGTGACTCTCTCATTCAAATACACTGCCTTTGCTAGCATACAATGCTTCTGAATTTTCCTTTCATTAAGCCTTAATTCATTCTGTTGTGTTATCTGGTTTTCCTGACTCTTGCTAAGTCCCTCGGCTACTCGTTACGTCTTGTCCCCTTGGTTCTTGGTAGCTACGGATGATATACGACCCCTGGAACGCTATTTGGCTTGCTTTGGTTCTACGCTTGGTCCTTGGTTTTTGGCTCGCTCCTTGATCGACCCTGTTCTTCTCATCGGAATTCCTTGCCTCCTGTTTTGTCACACCCATTGCCCAGAAGGTATTGACTCGGTACGCCTTGGATTGCTTTGTTGACATTTCACGTCTTTGGATGAAGTCTTTTTTGCATCATTACAGCTCACACTTCAGTTGAGTTTACCCACGCCTGTCTGGGAACGGACTACCGGCAAGAAATGTCTGCTTTGTGCCCGGACTAGAGACTGCCGTGTGGGCACCCTTTAGGCGTCCTCGTGCCGGCGGGTCCTAGGTGGTTTCAAGCTACTACATCAGTTTGGGATTTCTTGGAATTCTTTTCCACGCTTCAAGACAACAACACTTTGGTAAGACTTTATTACATTTGTTGATTGGTTTCATGTACTGTTCTATTCAGGATGACTCCTTACCTTGTCCTTTTCACTCCATGTATTCAGGATAAAGCCTCCCCTTGGTATAAGAACAGGAATACTAGTTGGCTTTCGATACTGTGCTGTTTACAACAAAGTAGCCATTATTTAGACCTTGTATTGTATTATCATTGCGCATTGCTGTTGTGGTGTTGATCGTGTGCTTTCTTTTGCAGCCAGCTGAGACCTGTGGCATCCACCCATCTTTGGGTCAATAGACCTTTCAATGGGTCAATTTGTTTACTCGTGGGAGTTACATTGGCAGAAAGAACTCGTTGACTACACGACAGGTTCAACTTGCCTAAAGGAGAATACCACTAGTTATACATGTAATTCTGACATATTCAGAAGTTCACCATGGGAGCCATAAATTATCCACTGGCAGCTTTGGCACAGTTGGTTGCTGAATTACGGGCCGATATGGCTGCTGCCCATGAAGCCACGGAACACTGTATCAATGATTTACAAGTCGGGATGCAGGCGGGTGGAGCAGGTGCCTCTGCCCATGTACCAGTTTCTGATTCTGATTCTGGTGGTCCATCTGCTAGACAAGAGCACAAGCCTGTATACATGGCAGCACAATTTCCTCTAGCCCCATCGGAGAGGTTCCAGGGCGACCCTAAGGCATTCCAGATGTTTATCAACCAGTGTCGACTGTATTTTTTTATGTTGTCCAACGTCTTTCCAGACTCCACCACCAAGACAGCCTTTGTCTTTTCTTACTTGGGCGGGACAGCAGCTGTGTGGGCCAATCCATTGCTAAAACCAGGGAGTCATTTACTTTATGAGTGTGATGCCTTGATCACCGTTATGTCACGTGTTTTTGATACCGGGTACAAGTCCCAGGCTACGGATTTGGAACTACTTTCCCTACAACAGGGAGATTCGCCCTTGTTGGCTTACCTAACCAAATTCAACCAGCTAGTGGCGGAAACTGGTTGGCCCGATGAGAAGAAAGCGGCTTTGTTTTACAAAGGTTTGTCAGACTCTTTAAAGAATGTCTTAGCCACGGTGTCTGTAGTGCCCACCACATTTCTGGAGCTTTTGGATTTAGTGCTCCAAATTGACGCACGCAAGGCAAAACGTAAAGGTCAAAGAAGAGGCTTTACGCACATAGCAGCCCCTGTATCCATTTCCCCTGCAGGGGGTGCCGAACCCATGCAAATCGGGGCAGTCTGAGAGCCGTTGCCTCCAGAAGAAAGGAAGCACCATAAGAAGAGAAATTTGTGCTTCTATTGCGGGTCCTCGGATCATTATTTAAAATCATGCCCGAAAAAGCCTAAGAAACAGGGAAATGACAGGGCCCGGCAGTAAAGGGAGCCCCTTTGCCGAGCAGTAGAAACCAGGGCTTCTGCTTTTCGGTACCATTCGATCTGCTTGCTACCCTTGCCTATCCATCTATGGCAGCTTGGTCCACTGAGGCGGACTTAGATTCTGGGGCAACAGGTAATTAAATTGATGCCCAGTACGTGCGTGAATGGGGTATTCCACTCATGACTAAGGAACATCCTGAGTTGGTTAATGCTGTGGATGGGACCACACTACTCTCAGGTTTGGTCACCGAAAACACTATCAACTTAATTATGACTATTGACACAGGACATACGGAGGTAATAAGATTTGACATTATCGCTGCACCTCAGTTTAAGGTCATATTGGGCCTACCCTGGCTAGTCCTGCACAACCCACTGGTTGACTGGCAGGCGAGGTCAGTCGACTTTACCTCAGATTACTGCACTGATCAATGTTTCTCCCCTGGAATACAGACGTCAAGTCTGTGTCATCCGTTAATGGATTCAGCATTAATCGTTGGGGGCATCTCCACAGTCACACTTCCTAAAGAATATGAACAGTATAAGGATGTTGTTGAAAAAGGGGGAGCAGAGGTTCTCCCACCACACCGTCCTTATTACTGCCCTATTGATCTCGTGGAAGGGGCTAGGATTCCGGCAGGGCATGTGTATTCTCTAACGCAAAAAGGAGAACCTTGTACTTAAAGAGTATCTGGATAAAGTGTTAGAAAACGGGTTTGTACGTCCCTACTGTTGCCCTACCGCATCTCCTCTTTTTTTGTGCCTAAAAAGGAAGGCGATTTACATCCATGCATCGACTACAGTCAACTGAATGCCATAACCATTTGTAACTAGTACTCCATACCTCTCATTTGTCTTGTTGGATCAATTGGGGACTTCGGTTCTCTTCACTAAATTGGACTTACGTGGAGCATACAACTTGGTGAGAATGAGACAGGGGGACAAATGAAAAACAGCCTTCAAGACAAAATATGGCCTTTTCGAGTATCTTGTCATGCCATTCGGCCTTTGTAATGCTCCAGCCACATTCCAAAGTTTAATCAATGACGTTCTGAGTGATATGGTAGACCAGTATGTCATAGTATATTTAGAAGACATATTAATATACTCTGCATCTCATGAAAACCATGTGAAACACGTCTCTGCAGTTCTGCAACGGCTACGAGATAATCACCTCTATGCAAAGTTGGAGAAGTGTTTGTTCCATGTAAGAGAGGTTGAATTCTTGGGCTATGACATCTCTGTTGAAGGTGTTAAGATGAGCAGATCCAAGGTTAAAGCCGTCTTGGAATGGCCAACAACCACCTCCGTTAAGGCAATCGGTTCTTGGCTTTGCAAATTTATATCAGCGGTTTGTCCGCTCTTTCTCGGAAACAGTTGCCCCTTTAACGGCCTTAACCAGTAGTAAACGCCAGTTTGCTTGGAGTATAGAAGCTCAACAGGCGTTTGACTCTACAAAAGCAGCCTTTACTATGGCGCCTGTGCTCCAGCATCCTGACCAGGAACGCCCTTTCTATGTAGAAGTGGATGCTTCAGATGTAGCGGTAGGAGCAGTCCTATCACAATTGTGCACAGATTTAGGTATTTTGCATCCGGTTGCCTACCATTCATGGAAACTCACACAACACAAACAGAATTACACCATTACGCTGTAAGAGATGCCTTCCAGGTGTGGAGACATCAACTTCTCGGTACGGCTACTCCAATTCAGGTATACACCGACCACAGAAACCTGCTGGCTTTGCAGTCAGTTAAGTGTACGACTGCTCGTCATGCCAGGTGGCATGAGTTTTTCTCCATGTTCAATTTCGTTATGACCTATCGCCGTGGCCCTTTTTTAAAAAAAAATGTTTTATATTTGTTTATGGTTCAATTACAAAATGTAGAACCTTTACAAAATTATTATCAATAGTCAAAAGCATATTTACATTTATATTTTTTTATATTTAAAATTACATATACATTACTTCCTAAAAACCTACACAAAGGCCCTGGCCCTTTACATTCAAAAGCCGATGCGTTATCTAGGATGCATGGGGCTTCCCTACCACGTACCTTGGATGGTAACATACTCTTACCCAATCAGGTGGCTTGTGGCTGCACTTTGCAACCCTCATTGAAGTCATCTATACAAGAATGGGTGGCTACAAAACCCGCTGAACTAAAGGAATACAACATGGACATTGTTCAGTCATTACCATATATTCAGGGTCAGGTTTTCATTCCAGATGCGGCCACTAGACGCATCACGCTAACATGGTGTCACGATTCACTTGTGGCTGCTCATCCTGGTAGACGCAAAACCATTGAGCTATTGAGACGTTGGTGGCCTACGTTATCACGGGATTTATTTATTTATTTGGATTTATATAGCGCCCAGCGGCCCGTAGGCATCGTGGCACTGTTACAGTATATTCACATAGTGCATGTTATGACATTTGTTAAGTAATTGTAGACATTTAATGGCAGTGTTGAGGGTGTTCCGAGGTTACAGAGGAACAGCGTTATAAGCAATGCAGTGGTAGACGGTTTAGTTAAAAAGCTTTGTTTTTAGTACTTTTCTAAATGTTGTGAGGGATTCTTCCTTTTTTAGGTTGAGCGGAAGCGAGTTCCATGCTTTGGGGGCTAGTACTTCAAAGCTGGCACTGCCAGCTTTAGCTCTGTTAAATGTAGGGACTGAGAGTAGGTGTGTATAATGGTCCAGTTTTGGTCTGTGGGCAGGAGCCTGGTGTATTCTTTCAGCTAGGTAAACTGGGGCGGTCTGGGCAAGGCATTTGTGTGTGATTGTGAGGGCCTTAAAAGTAATGCGTTCTTTGATTGGGAGCCAGTGGGCGTCTTTTCTTGCCTGGGAGATGTGCTCTCTCCTCGGGATACTGAGTGCAGCTCTGAGGGAGCTGTTTTGTGCAATTTTCAGTTTGTTTATGTTGTTTGCGGAGGTGCCTAAGTGTAGGATGTTACAGTAATCCAGCTTTGCGCCAATTGTGGCTCTGGTAATGTTGAGGCTGTTCTTTGGTGATAGATAGGGTTTGACAGCATTTATAATTTTAGAGGTAAGTGCTGCTGATGAGGATACGGTGCTAACTTGCCTATCCATTGATAAGGTGGAGTCTAGGTAGACACCAAGGGTTTTCACTGCAGCAGAGGTTGTAATAATAGTGTTCTAAATGCTGAAGGAGCTGTATTTGTCGTCTATTTTTTTTAGGGATTCTTTGGGGCCCACCAGTAGTATTTCTGTTTTTTCCCCGTTGAGACATAGGCCATTTGCAGCCATCCAAGCCTGGATGCGTGCATGTGTCTCCTGGAGGGTGTTGAGGTCTTGCTCATAGTTACCTGTTAGAGGGAGAAGAATGTGTGTGACATCGGCATAGTTGGTAAAGGGTATGCCGAAGTCTTCTAGGTCGCTGAAGTGGAGGAGAGTGAATAGATTATAGAGCATTGTGGAGGTACAAGAACTCTGTGGGACTCCACATCCAATGGGCGATGGAGAGGCCGATGCTTGGTCAGAAAACACTCTCATATCTCGACCATCCAGGAAGGAGGTGATCCAAGCGGTGGCTTCTTGGGAGAAGTGAGCTTTGTCAGTGAGATGTTTACATAGGATCTTGTGATCGACCAAGTCAAAGGCCGCTGAGAGATCCAGGAGTAGGAGGAGTGAGGATTTGCCTTTGTCCATGGCTTCGAGTAATTGGTTCTTAAGGTCAAGTAGTGCTGACTCTGTGCCATGGCGAGGGCGGAAGCCAGATTGCCTTTTTCCGAGAGTGTTGTGATCTTCTAGGTAGGACTGAATCTGTAGATATGCGGCCTTTTCCAGAATTTTCAACAGGAATGGCACAGTGGTGATTGGATGGTAATTGTTTGGGGAGTCAGGGTCAAGGGTAGGTTTTTTTAGTAGAGGCCGAACCCAGGCTTCCTTAAGGGTGAGCGGGACGGTGCTCGTTGCGAAGGAGGCATTGATGAAGGTGGTGACGAATGGGGCTAGGGCTGTTGCACAATCTTTAACTAAGTTGGCTGGGCAAATGTCTCCTTTACATAGCAATGGTTTGATATGCTTCATTATCAGTAGTACTTCAGGAATAGTTACTTCCCTAAATGCGAAGGGTTTACGTGCGTTTTTGGTGTGTGGTGTGTTTTCAGCTAGTGGGTTGACGGGAGGCTTAGGTGGTGGCGGTTTGGCTTTAGGCAGTTTGTCAGATTGATCTTTGATTTTGTTCTGGAGTGTTTTGATTTTGTCAAGCATGGCATGTTGGATGTTGTTACACCATGATTCGTTTTTCTCGGTAGGCTGTGTGGAGGTAGGGGGAATAGTCAGCTCATTGTAGATGGCGAATACCTCTTTGGACTGGGAGTTAGCTTTCTCAATTCTAGCGTTGTATGTGGCAGCTTTGGCCTTTGATATGGCCTTTTTGTATTGTTTGGCAACTGTGAGGTAAGTATCCCTTGTGGTAGTGGAGGGATTTTTTTGCCAGACGGTTAATACTGCTCGTTTTGCGGTTCGGGCAGCCTGGAGTTCTTGTGTGAACCAGGAGTTAGCATGGAGTATGTGCTTGGCTTTTTTTATTTCCAGTGCAGCTACAGCATCTAGTACATCTTTAAGAGTGGTGTTGTAGATCTCTACTAGTGTTGTAGGGTCGTTAGATGAGGATGGGCCAGGGCCGAGGTTTCAAGGAGGGGGAGTATTCTGTCGATGGTGAGCAAATTTTTCGATCTTGCCAAAGTGGCTGGCGCGGGTAGACTTGGGTTCCCTCCTGTTTTTAAGGGTATAAGGAAGTGCAGTAAGTGGTGGTCTGTCCATGGGAGAGGGGTGTTAGAGCTGATGTCGGCCGCACAGTTGTGATCCGCAATCCAGTCTAATATGCAACCTTTGGAGTGGGTTGGGTCGTTCACTAGTTGGGTGAAGTCTTGGAGGGCTTTAGCGAGGGCTTTGCTTTTCTTGTCTTTTGGGTCCTTGAAACCCAGTTTGAAGTCTCCTAGGAGAATGGCTCTTGAGTTGTCCCCTAGGATGTGAGTGATGTTGGGTTGGAAGTCGAGAGTGGGGCCTGGCAGACGGTAGACAATGTGTATTGTTATGGTGTCATTTGGTGAAGGAGATATTTTTGCTGATAGTGTGTCAAAGTTATCAGCTTCCGCAGTCTTAAGTTGCCTAGCGTTGAGAGTTTCCTTGAGAATTAGGGCGACTCCTCCTCCTTTACTAGAGGTTCTATCTTGGAGTAGGATGATGTACCCTGGTGGTAAGGTCTGGCAGACGGCTGGACCTGATGCTTCATGTAGCCATGTCTCAGTAACAGCTAGTATGTCTAGGTCTAGATCTGTAATGAGATCATGAATCTACAGCATGTGCTGGCAAGGAGCGTGCATTGGTAAGTGCACATTGGAGCCGTGTTTTCTGTTTGTCCCATGTTTTGGTTGTTGCATGCATACTATTCAGGGTGATGGTTTTACTGGAGATTTTTGGTATGGGGTGGTGGTCGGTAATGGTGGAAAGTGGGAATGTTTTTCAGGGTAGGTCTTAGTGGTGGCTGAGCAGCGAGTAGTGCAGCAGCCTAGCCTCTGATTTCTCAGGTGGGAAGGCATGGGGTGGGTGTTGGCTTGTGAGCTGTGGAGTAATTTAGGCCGGTTCCCTTAGGGACCACTGCAAAAGATTTAAGACTACAGGTGTTGGCAGTAAACCCACTTGGTAGCAGCCTGCACCACCCAGATTTACCTGGTAGCTGTGGCTGAGCAGTCAGACCTCCCTCAAGAAGAGTTAGGCAGTATGCAGAGTATACACAATAGGCACTCAGGTACAATAATACAAGCAAACACTGACCAGAGCTTTGGTATCAAAGTATATAATTATTTATTTAAAAACACACAGTTGAAACACTCCAGCACTCTTATTGTAAAATATTCTAAACACGGTTACTATTGTAATATATACACCCCTTTTTCCTTATCAGATAAGTCACAGTAAAACACCACTTATTTTCATACAGAGGTGAGCGCTTAACTAGATGGCACTCCAATAAGTTTGTGAGAAAGGGAAGGAAAAAGAAAGAATATGAAATGGTACACCCCTCTAAGATTCAGGAACACGGTTAGCAAGGCAGAGAGCAAAAAAGTCACTGGTGAGCCAAAGTCCAAAGGCTGGGCCCACTCTTAGAGAGAGCAGAGCACAAATGCGCCCAAGATCACACAGTTACACTATGCTTAGAAAGTCTTGCAGAGGGTTCAAAAAGGGTTTAGAGAGGCTTTAAGAAAGTTTAGCCAGGGTGTCCCAGACTAACCCAGGTTCGAAAGCCGGGGGCTAAATCTACCCCGTACAGTCGGTAGCAAGGGAAGCCAGGCGGGACACGGTACCTTAAGTGGGAAGGATCCTCCAGCGGTGGCAGTTGTTCCTGGTAGTGGGTGCAAGTTGCGTTGTCGTCCAGGGGAAGAGAAGATCTCGACTTGGAGGAAAGATGAAGGTCGTTGCACTACCAGGGAAGAAACCAGCCGCGGAGTCTTCCGGTTAAAGGTGGTACCTTTGTTTCGCGGTCGTGGTAAAACGTGGTATCCCGGTTGCCGGGGAGCTTGGCACGGGCAAGGCAGCCACGAGATACGTCGGCAAAGCGAAAAGACGGTGAAACTGGTTATCCCCACCAGTCAAAGGAAGAAGACTCTCCGGCGGGAGATCTCCTCTGTCGTTGGGAAAAGTGGTGAGGCAGTCCAGCAGGGCTCCACCGGTGGTGGTGTCGTGGCAGGTCGGCTCAGCTTCCCCCTCATCGGATTCTTAGGTCCTGTGGTGACTTCTGAAGTTCCAGTCCCCAAAGCCCTGCTTTTATGCAGCAAACCCCCATTCACTCAGCCTAGCTGTCACTCAAACATGCTCAGTGGTGAGCCGGCCGGCTCAGCACTTGGGCCAATCAGGATGGAGTGCGACTTGAGTTGCCTAGGCAACTCAGTCCAGGGTGCCTACATTTCCCTCCACCCCTCCTAAGTACCCCAGACAGAGTGGCACCACTTTGGAGGGCTTCTGTGGAGAAGCCCGCCAAAAAGTGGAACAAAGGGCTCGACTTGGGTTGGAGTCACAGAAGAGAACACAAACGCCATTTTAGAATCAAGTTTTGGCAAAAAATACCAACCGGAGAGTTAATATTAATTAAATAAACCAGCGGTATGTTCGAGGCTACCGTAAATAATTAAATAAAGATAGTAGCCTAAAACAATGGGAAATCCCATAGGAAAATATTTGCGGTTGAATATAAAAAGTAGTATCCACTGCCATCAGCCAAAACTCGATCAAGGGGGACGGAGACGGGCCCCCTCGACTAACAGACCCTGGGGCAATCGAATTGCCCCAGCCAGTACGTCCACAATATGATGGTTTGTACTGGTTCTGTTCATAATTTAAGACTAGTAAAGTCAATGGTGACTTTACATGCCCTGGGAGACAGTAGTCAGTCCCAGGGTATGGAGTCTATACTGGGGGGTCACTATGACACCCCTGTGTCACTGCACTGAGGGTGCTGTGTAACACACATCACAAAAACACATGAAGCCCTATGAAGTAAAAGACCCCATAGCCCATTAAACACATCTAGATTCAAAGAAACACACTCAAATCATGCCCAAGAGTGAGGGTAAAAGAGTCTCACTCTTGGCAGGAGAAAAAAATAAACCCCAAAAATCCAGCAAAGCTGCTGGGGGACTCACTAGGTTAGGAAATTCAGCCTAAACAGAGAATTCTCCCTAACACTCGCCCCCCGTCCCCAGACTAAGGGACAGGAGGATTTAATCCACTCCTGGATGAACCTCATACCTCTAGTCGATGACATACATCCTAGAGAGTCCATCAGCATTTTGATGGTGACACCCTGGCCTGTGCTCAATGGTGAAATAAAACCCTTGCCGGCAGATTGACCATCTCAATAGTTTTGGATTTTCTCCCTTCATTTGCATTAACCATCTCAAGGTTTGGTGGTCAGTCTGAATGACAAAAGTAGAACCATACACGTATGGCCTAAACTTCTTCAGTGCCCACACAATAGCAAAGCATCCTCTTTCTATTGTTGCCCACCTTGTCTCAGGATCCTTCAGCTTACGGCTGATGAAGCAAATGGGGTGCTCCCTACCCTTCTCATCCAGTTGGCTTAGGACTGCACCTATACCTACATTGGAAGCATCAGTTTGTACAATGAAAGTTTGGTGGTAGTCAGGAGCTCTCAATACTGGAGCTTGGCAAAGAGCTTTCTTCAGTTTTTCAAAGGCCTGATTGCACTCCTCATTCCATTTGACCTTTTTAGGGAATTTTGGAGAGGAGATTACATTCAGTGGAGAAGCTATGGTCCCATAGTTCTCAATGAAATTCCTGTAGTACCCAGTGAGGCCTAGGAAGGCTCTCACTTGGGTTTGAGTAGTAGGTGTTGTCCAATTTTGCACAGCTTCAATCTTGCTGAGCAAAGGCCTTATTTCTTCACCCCCTACCGCATGCCCAAGGTAGACCACCTTACTTTGACCTATCTGGCATTTACTTGCCTTGATAGTCAAATTGGCATGTCCAAGAGCCTGCAAAACATGTCCTAGGTGGTTCACAAGATCCTCCCAGGAGTGGCTGAAGACTGCAATGTCATCCAAGTATGCCATGCAGAAGTCCTCCATCCCAGCTAGAACTTGGTTCACCATCCTTTGGAATGTAGCAGGTGCATTTTTTAATCCAAAAGGCATGACCTTAAACTGGTCCAAGCCAACTGGGGTGGAAAATGCAGTTTTCTCCTTGGCATGGTCTGTCAAGGCTATTTGCCAATAGCCTGACGTAAGGTCAAATGTGCTGAGGTACTTGGCTGCACCAAGTTTATCCACCAACTCATCTGTCCTAGGTAAAGGGTGGGCATCAGTCTTGGTGACTGCATTAAGAGCTCTATAGTCCACACAGAATCTCAAGTCTTTGGACCCTGCCTTTGGTACTAACACAACTGGGCTAGACCATGGACTAGTAGAGGGTTCTATTACCCCGAGATCAAGCATCTTCTTGACCTACCCCTTGATATGGGTTCTCACATTTTCTGACATTCGGTATCCTCTGCTTTTGACTGGCAGACAGTCACCAGTGAGTATCTTGTGCTGTCCCCAAGGGGTCAAGCCTGGTGAGAGTGAGAACAGGGAGGCAAACTGATTTAACATAGATTTGTACTCCTCTTGTTGCTCAGGTGTCAGATCTGAAGAGAGATTGACTCCTTCAATTATTTCATCTAAAGGTACACCTCTGAGGAGATCAGGGAGAGACTCACTCTCTTCTTCCTCTTCTTATGAAGCTAGAAGCAAGGCTCCTACTTCAGGTCTGGAGATGTACGCTTTTAGTCGGTTGGTGTGGAAGACTCTAGGAGCTTCCCTGGGTCTGCCCAGATCCACCAGATAGTTGACCTCTCCAAGTTTTCCCACAACTTTGAAGGGTCCCATCCATTTGTCTTGCAAGGCCCTCTGCCTTGTTGGGAGCATAACGAGAACTAGCTGGTCTTGAGTGAACTCAACCATGTTAGCCTTTTTGATCATGCCAATGCTTGACCAAAGCTTGTCCAGCTTTCAGGTTATCACTAGCTTCTGCCATCATGTGTGACATTCTCCTTCGGAGACCTATCACATAGTCAGTCACTCTGACTAGCTTGAGGGGAGGAGCGCCTTCATACCCCTCCTTAATCAGGGCCAATGGATCTCTGACCGGATGGCCATAGAGAAGTTCAAAGGGAGAATAACCTACTCCCTCTTGAGGGACTTCTCTAATAGCAAAGAGAAGCCATGGCAGTAGAAGGTCCCACTTTCTTTTCAGAGGTTCCTCTAAAGCACCTATCATGCTCTTCATGGTTCTGTTAAATCTTTCTACCAGCCCATTGGTTGGGGGTGGTAGGCGGTTGAGAACTTGTAAGTAACTCCACAGGTTTTCCACATGGCTTTCATGTAGTGGGACATAAAGTTTGACCCCCTGTCGGATATTACTTCCTTAGGAAACCCAACCCTGGTAAAAATACCAAGTAGGGCCTTAGCCACAGCCGGAGCTGTAACAGTTCTCATAGGTATTGCCTCAGGGTATCTAGTAGCATGGTCTACTACAACAAGGATAAACCTGTTGCCTGAGGAGGTAGGGGGATCAAGGGGACCAACAATGTCAATCCCTACCCTCTCAAATGGGACTCCCACAACTGGGAGAGGCACTAATGGTGCCACATTCTTGGCGCCAACCTTACCAGAAGTTTGGCAGGTATGGCAGCTCTTGCAAAACTTATCTACTTCGGCCCCCATTTTTGGCCAATAGAAGTAGAGTGAGAGCCTTTCCTTGGTCTTCTTGAAACTCAAGTGACCAGCCAAAGGAATCTTGTGGGCTAAGTGCAAGAACTGTTGTCTGTTTTCTTGAGGTACTACAAGGCGTTTGTAGTCTCCAGGTCCAGACTCAGTTGGTTCACTGTAGAAGAGGCCATCTTCCCAGTGCAACCTATACTTCCCAGGCTCTTGCCCATCAGCCTGAGCAGCTGCCTGTTGGCGGAGACCCTCCAGAGTTGGACATTCTCTTTGTCCCTTACGGAAAGCTGCCCTGCTGGGCCCACCTTCTGCCAGTAAAGACTGCAGCTCAGGATGGTCCTCAGGGTCTAGATCTCCAATAAGTTCTTGGCCTCCCACTAGCTCTTCTTCAGAGTCTAGTTCAACCATACAGGGTTGTACCTCCCTCTCAGCCTCAGCTGGAGGTGGAGTTACAGGTGTAACTGTTGGAAGCACTGGAGTGCTTGCTGCTGACTTTTTCCTAGGAGTCTTGGATTGCCCCTTTGCTCCGGATCTGGTAGTTACTGCAATGAGTTGCTCCAGGGGTAAAGGAGTGATCTCTGTCATCATCTCCTGAGATAACCCTCTCGGGGTTTTCTCTCTTGCAGGTTTTGTGAGCTCCTGTAACCTTTTACTAAGGGGTCTGGGGGCATGTGACACAACTCCAAGAGCTTTTAGGTCATTACCCAACAGAACCCTACCTGGCACTTCACATTGTACACTGACAGGTATTTTTACAGCCATGTCATTACACTGGATGAGAACTGGTAACTGGGGACACATTTGCACAGGCCCTCCAGCTAACTTGGTGAGGCATTTGGGTGCCTTAGCAACATCCTCTGCCTTGAAAAATGATTCATCCACCACAGTTATGCTGGCCCCAGTGTCTCTAATGGCAGGAGTCTCCTGACCATTTACCTGGACACTGGCCCTCATTACGACCCTGGCGGAAAGGGGAAAACGATGGCGGAAATGCAATACCGCCATCGAATAGCGCTCGGTGCGACTATGACCCGTCACCGCAAAGTACGAAGCCATTAGCGACACCGTAGTGAACGCCAACGCTAACTGCACTAAGCACGCGCGCGCGCGCGCCATGCCAAACCGCAAACACCACCATGGTGCAACGGTACGCCAATTCCGACCCTAGCGGACATGTACCTAACGCCATCAGGCATGGCGGAATGGACCATTCCGCCATGGCGAGAAGTACGGCATCGCGAATCAACCGTAAACGGCCCCACTGAGTGCCTGTACACCGCTCCCTGCCCACAAAGTACAACTCCCTGTAGGTGCAATGAAGTCACAATGCAACCATTGAAATGTACAAAGCACCCATGCATGCCAACGAACAAAAGAAACACAAGAGGGGCCAATGGGAGCTGCAGGGCACAGATGGCACGAATACAGAAGCCATCCCAATGGACATGACCACAGTCCCCCCCCCCGAAACGCACGCAAACACAGGCACCTGTGACCAGCAACATTCCGAAAATCACATCATTCCACCAGTCCACCTGGCTGACCGCCATCTGTCACACAAAACCCAATCCCCCGCCCCTGAGCATGACAACATCCAAACTGTCATATAGGCAGCCCCCATCCCTGACCTCACGGGCTCAGTAGGCAAACGCGCCCAGCACAGTACCACGCAACTAAACCCCGAAGCAGGAACCCAATGCAGATCTCCTCACAATACATCGCCCCACATATAGGCACATGCCACATCACTTGCAAAGAAAAACGCTACACGGCCCAAATCAGAATAGAAATTTAATGCACAACAAAATCACCCAGCCCATACAGCCATCAGGCCATGAACTCCAAAACACATTTCACCATTGTGGGCTGCATCCGCAAGAAATGACCAGCCACTACTTGTGTGACGCCCTGTCCCATCATGGTACACAGAGCCACAATCACGTACGAAAAGGCAAAAAGGAAGCGCACACAACCGCAGGGCCGTCCCAATGGGGAGGCACTAGTCCAGCTGAAAGGCCGAAATGTTGCTCCGAGCCACCAGTACTGCGTAAGGGCATGTGGGCCACTGGCGATCGTCCCATAAGATCGTAATGCTGCTCCACCGATTAACACGAAGCAGCAGGTGTCGGGAGTAAAATCCATCTGCAGGAGTGGCATACAGATGGCAGTGGCAAAAGGGTAGGAGATACCTGTCACCCAAAAGAAAAGAACAAGAACAGAATGGCCATCAGAACTACATTCGAACAACTCACTTCAATGAGCACACGAAATCCACAGCCATATGCATGCTAGGCCACTCCAAAGGATCATCAACACCCCAAAGCCACTTGCGACTCATAACCATCTATACCTAGGTGTAAACACCATCACGAACGAGTGTACCTGTGCATGCGTCTGCCAAAACAGACTCCATCAGATGGGAATGTTAACGTGCATGGACACAAGTGTCTGAGGGCGCGTCGAGACAGGGAGGGCTCAACAAGGCCAGATAGACGATGGTCCCACTATGGCAGCCCTGCATCACATAGCGTAGGGGAGGCGGAAAGATCCCAAGAAGCCCTGTACATGGCAAACTCTGTATCAAATCACCTGCCCATGCATCCATTCATCATTCCCCCATCCCGGGATCAAAACGCCTGAATATTTACTCACATGACATTAGAAACATCCATTGAGACTGTGCGTTATGCAGCCTGCTAAATCCACAGTGCCCCAGCCCGTAATTCCAGTGTTGTGAAGTAACATGTATTTGGGAATGGCCGGCCTCATCGCCCACGTAGCTATTGCGCATCCCAAACTATTCATATCAATCATTGCTCCCTCGCCATGGGCCCTGTCTCAAGGACATAGAACAATAGAACGTTATATTTGCAGTCAGACCTGTGGGCATCTCCTCGCCGCTAGCTGGAAACCGAAAGCGCCGCCCTTCGAATTCCTCATTTGCAACATCACGTCGAAAAGGCATCTGTGGCCGTTTGAAATCACTAATTATTCCATTGAGTGCGGCTGTGTGTGAAAATGGCAACTGCCTACACCCACAAATGGGACGCCCCGCCCGTCGTTGCAACTCGGTACAGTGATGCATGAGGGCCCACCGTTACTCGAGTACTACGTTCCACTGACCCTTCACAAGTCCGTTCGCGACTGCACAGATAGTATGGGAAACAATGGGACCACAGCAGAATGAACATATCAACCAATCTTACACGCCCATCGGGTACAAATACATGATTGCAATAGCAAGATACCAATCCCCGAATTGCAGCGTAGTGCGCGGGACGTGCTCGGCCAAAGGGGAGAGCAGTTTGCACAGGTGGAATCAATCACCACAGGTGGAGGCCATACAGCCTGAAAACACATAAATTGCACAGCCAGTCTCCTCCCACAACCACAGCGAAATGCTACCGGCAGGACTCGCGATGTTGGCCCTGGGGGACCTGATAGCACTGCAAGTGCTCCGACTCCAAGAAGAAGACGAACAACAACTACAACCAGCCGCACGGAGGAGACGCAGGAGGAGGAGGAGGCCAAGGCAGGGCCAGCAAGGCCCAGCAGCACAGCCACTACCACCACGCAGGCAGCCCGCAATACCACGCCTCCGAGCACAACCGTTCAACCTCACTGATGAGCAGATCCACACCCTCTACCGTCTGGACCGGGACACCATAGCCGCCATTGTGGACATGACACAGGCTGACCTAGTCAGCATGATAGATAGCCCAACCGCAATCCCACCCCTACTGAAGGTGGTGTCTGTACTCCACTTCCTGGCCACAGGCACCTACCAGCACACAGTCGGACAGTTGCATGGCATTTCTCAGCCACTGTTCTCACGGACACTATTGCAAGTGCTCGATGCCCTCCTGCAGCACGCAGACGACTACATCTCCCTACCACGCTCGGAGCAGGAAATTACGAACACAAAAGTGGGATTCCATGCACTTGCCGGCATACCGGGTTGCATTGGTGCCATCGACTGCACCCATGTTGAATTGGTCGTCCCACATGCCATGGAGGCCCAGTACCGCAACCGAAAACAATTTCATTCCCTGAATGTACAAATGGTGTGTGACTCCAACAGGATCATTACGCATTGTTGTGCCCGATTCCCTGGATCAACCCATGATTCCATGGTCTTGAGGAACTCTACCATACCACGCTACATGGAGCGACACGCAGGGAACAGATCCTGGCTACTCGGTGAGTCTCATTGCATGCATGATGATGTGGGGTATGTGATTTGGCAATGTACTGGCAGGAAGGGGGGGGGTGTGCGTACGTATCAATGGCATTCCACATCCTACGTTTATCGTCCACATACAGGTGATGCTGGATATCCACTGAAGAGATGGCTCCTCACACCAGTCCGGAACCCACGGGACCAGCATGAGGAGGACTACAACCATGCCCACTCACGTACCCGTGTAGTCATAGAACAGGCATTCGGCCTACTGAAGACTCGTTTCCGCTGCCTCAGCAGGTCTGGCGGGGCACTCCTGTACCGCCATGAGAAGGTTGCAAAGATGGTCATGGCATGTGTCATGCTCCACAACATGTGCGTACGTAGAAATGTGCCCATGCCCCCTGACGCTGAACTGCAAGCACCGGATGATGGTCATGATGAGGGTGGGGAAGTGGCAGCACCTCAAGGAGTCTGCGAGGCACCGGAGGGCCGTGACATCCGTCAGCATCTCATTGATGTATGCTTCTAGCACTCATGCCTGGTGGCTGATACATGGACACGGGACACGTGGCACTGTGTGTGTCTGGGACATGCACAAAATGGACTGTACGCCTATGATGGCCTAGTACACAAAGATCAATGTCCACACATCTCATTGGTTGATCGTGCACTGTTTATGGCATTTGTGATATCATGTTGTACACCCTATCGACCCGCCACCCAAGTGAGCCCAACACACCCCCTCCACCCTCCTACCTCCCCCCCGAACACCAGTGTTCAAAGATGCTCATTGTCAGTGGGCTGTCGCTATTGCATGCCCCCTCTGCGGGTATCAGGGGCACCCCTGCCCGTGGAGCGCCGGGTCCTCCCAGATCTACGTTGGGGGCTGCCCTGGACGGAACTTGCAACGGATGATGTGTCTGTCTGCTCACGTCCATGCATGTCCCTAAGGGTTTGCGAGAGCTCAGTGAGCACACGGCGCACTGCGGCAAGTTCGGCACATACGTCTTTGGACGTCGCATGCAGTTCCCCCCTCAGGCTCTCGGTGCTACTCTCCATTTGGACTCTCAGGCTCTCGGTGCTACTCTCAATTTGTGCCCTTAGCGTCTCTGTACCTCTCTCCATTTCTGACCTAAGTGTCTCTGTTGATGTTTCTATGTCTGCCTTGGTGCCCCCACATTCATCGGCATGGTCCTTGAGGAGTGTGGCCATTTGCTGCTGTTGGACGATTAACTTGTCGAGGGACTGTTGCCTCTGCTGGGCCATGCCCATTTGCGGGGGTGTCACAGAGGGGCTGTTGTCCTCATGTTGCCTTGCCACAGGGCTTGTGGGGGATGGCCAGTCGTCGTCTTGTGGCTGCACCTGCGTGGTATCCTCATGTTGTACGGGATGGGACAGACAGGGGGATTGGGACAGGTCATGGATGGATCTGACCTCGACATCCCCGTCTTCTGTGTCCGAGCATGCTGCCATCAATGGGGTGTCACCTATGGTGCTGCTGCCACCAGAGGCAGTGCCTTCTGTGGCATCCATTGGGGGGACCTGTGGTGGTGGTGTTGTGGCCATGCTGGCTGCTGGGGTGCCTGTTGATGTTCCCTCCTCTGTGCTGCCACCTGATTTGTGCTGCTGCCGTGTCTTGATGCGTGCAGCTGAGGTGGAGGGTCTCTGGCCGTTGGTCTTGGCCCTCTTTGCAGGTGTGCTGGTAGGGGTGTCCTGTGGCTCGTCGTTTGGATCGGACCCTGTGGTGGAGTAAAGGAGGGCGAGGGTTATTGATGGGTCTGTGGGAATTGGAATGGCATTGTATCACATGCTTTGGGGTGGTACCTGAGGGTGATTTGGGTCGGGGCCTTGGAGGTGCTTTGATTTGTGTGTGGAGTGAGGGTGCAGTTGTTTGGAAGCCTGCAGTTTGGGTGTGCCTGCTGCACGTGTAGTGCGTGTATTAGGGGTTTTTAATTATTTATGTATTTATTGTGTGTTTTAACGTGCGCTATCAGGCCGATGTGTGTGGACGTTATCCTGGACATGTGTTTCTGTTGCACTATGTGGACGCATGGTGCTTCACATGGATGGACTGTGTGGCTTGTTATATCTGGCCCACCTACCTGAATCTTCGGATGTCTGCACTCCTTTCTCCATCCCTCCGACTCCCTCAATGCTCTCCATTCCGATGGTGGAGGCACAGATTTCTTCCCAGGGGGTCAACTTGATGGGTGATTCAGGACCTCCCCCGGTGGCTGTGGCAATGTTGCGGTTGGCAGAGAGTATGCTGCGGACGCGTATCCGCAGGTCGTCCCATCGCTTGCGGCATTGCTGTGGGGTGCGGGGTGCGGTCCCCACCGCACTTACCCGCTGTGCCACCAGAGCCCATATGGCCTTCTTGTTTGCAAGTGCCGTCCTGGTCATTTGCGTAGAGAAGACCACGGCAGCATTCTCCTGGAGGGTCTCTGTTAGCACGGTGAGTTCCTCACGGGAGAAGTGGACCTGCCGCTTGCGGTCGCACGCTTTCTTTGCTGCTTTTCCCATTTTTCTTGGTTTCGCTAGGGTGGTTGACGGGGTGGGGTGTGTCTCAGGGTAGTGTTTTTAGTGGTTGTGTGGTTTTAGTGTATTTATAGGTGTACGCCGGGATGTTTCCCGTTCCGGGCCCGTGTTTTAACTTCCGTTTCCGTATATTTCCGGCCACCGTACTTTCCGGTAGGCGCACACTGCGGTGACCGCTAAGTGGGGTGGCGGTATTGCACCTGGGGCGCCGTACGGCGGCGGTGTGGGCCGTTTTGGGGTCTTTTCCGCCATCGCGGTCTTTGCACTTCCGCCATGCCGTGGTGCTCGTGCCCGATGGGTCGGAATGGGCCGCACTTTGCTCCTTCGTGCAATGGCGGAAACGCTATTTACGCTGTGGCGCTCCGGTCAGTCGATTTCCGCAAGGGTCGTAATGAGGGCCACTGTCTTTATAATACTCTTTAGTATTATCTGGGATAGAATTATACACATCTAAATTCTGTTGTTCCCACAACCCCAGAGAGACTAAAGAACACTGGCTGAGACTCCAATGGGTTCATCAGCCAGCAGCAGAAAGTTTCCACTTGCCATTGGGACTTCCTCTTCTGGAGCGAAGGCTAAGGAGGCAAGTTGGATCCCTGAAAGTTTACCCTTGCATCTGGGATCTCCTTTCACATGGTCAGTAGAGCCACAAACAAAGCATTTACCAAATGCCTTCTGGAATGGAGGCTTGTTCTGACCTCCCTCTGGTTTGGCACCAGATGAGACACTATTCTGCTGTGGTTTCCCTGGTGGCTTACCCTTCTGGTTTTGTTGGGGCCCTCTTTGGAATTTGCAGTATTAGAATTCTCTTTGGAGTCCTTTTTAGGCTGTTTCCCCTCATCCTTTTTCTGAGTTACCCCAGAATCCTCGTGAGTGGCCCTGTTGGCAACCCACAAGTCAGCAGCCTTAGCTCGTTTTCGGGAATCTAATTCCTTTGAATCAGCCAAGTGCTGTCTGAGCTCAGGAGAGCAGGCATCATAAATTGACTCCAACATAAAAAGATTCTTCATACCTTCATAAGTGTTCACTTTGTAACCCTTAATCCATCCCTCTAAGTTTTTCAACCCTTCACTCACCCAGGTAGCCCAAGGGGTACCATCATGCTTTTTGAGGGTTCTAAACCTCTTAAGATACTGGGAAGGGGTCTTCCCAAACCTAGCTATCAGAGCTAGTTTTACACATTCGTACTCTTTCCTATCCTCCTCCCCCAACTCCATTACCACATCAGTTGCAACAGGGGGAAGCCTAGAGAACAACCATGTGAGTAAGTAATTTCCTGTGATGTTCTGGAGCCCATGATTATATTCAAACAGAGACAACCAATCCAACACATCCAACTTAGGCTGATACATACCAACCAATTCTTTAGGCATCCGGGGTCTTTTAGGACTGGAACTTCTAGAGGAGCCAGAGAGAGAAGCATTTTCGACAGATCATTTCTTCATTTCTAGCTCATGCTTGAGCTCCATTTCCCTTAGCCTTAGTTCTTGATTCATTTCCTGATGTCTCTGTTCAGCCAGAGTATTCAGTCTCTTGAACTCTAGTTCAAGTTTCATTTTCTCTAATTCGGGATATTGATGACTTAGTGTGGGACTTGGTAAAGGCCCAGTAAGTACAGCAGGTAGAACAGACAGAGGCCTAGGGGGGACAGTCACAGCAGCCTCACCCTCCTCTTCTGACTCTTCCTCAAGATTATCAATATTTTGATCAATTTTTTCCAAGTTGAGATATTCTCTTCCCCTGGACGACGACGTGACTTGCACCCACTACCAGGAACAACTGCCACCGCCAATTGGCAAAGATACATAAATGCGTTTACGCTTGGGCTCTGGCGTTGTGGAAGTCTGTTTCAGCGAATGCGGCAACAATCATTTCAGACAAGGCATCACAAACCGCATAACACAAAAGAGCAAAATATGTTTCCAAACAGAGTACAGCAAATATTTCAAATGGGTAGCAGTGTTTAAGGTTAGGCTGGATGCATTTTAGAGCATTTGCAGCATACATTACAATGTAGTCGGTAGCGTTCGGAGCTAGGTCATGAGCGTTTCTGAGTCAATGTGCAGCATACCTTTGGGAATGGGCAGTAGCGTTGTAAGGAGTGTTTGTAGGGGGTGTTTTATGTCATACGGCGGTGGGCAACAAAGGAGGTCGGCAGGGATTTGTAGTATAAGCCGCGGGTGCTTGTGGCGCGTGCAGTTTCTCGAGGGGGCGGCAAGTAATGATCTGTGTTTCAGGAAGGCACCAGAGGGTGGGTTGTGTAGCTGGTTGTTTAGTGAGTTGGTAGGTGCTGATGGGTTTAGGTGGGCTAGGCAGCCTGTAGCCGAGGAATGGCTCGGGTTACAGGAGCGTGTGTTGGGAGTGTGAAAGTAGATAGGTCGGATGTGGCGAGACTAGGGAGTGGCTGGTTTATCGGGGTGGCTGTAGTGTCTGTGGAGGGAGCGATAGGGAATTCAAAAACCACGGTAAAAAGATTGTCTGGTTATCTTACGGAAATGTGGTAAGATACATAGTAAGATAGCAACATAATAGCATGGCGCATGATAAGCTGTGGTGGCAGTTTGGAGGGAGCCTAAGGTTTGTGGCTATGGGTGAGTCAACATATTCAATATAGGAATTTTCTTTTTTAGAGTGCCGGAGGCGGCTACAATGTGGTGTTAAACAATATCACGTGGATGCAATAGGCAGCGAGGTAGTTTGAGCAAGTTGTATGGCATGCGTTGTGCAGCGTTGCCTCGGGATGTTAGACAGGCTAGAGATACAGCAGTTAACATTTGGTTGTATGGCATACGGAGTCTGTGGGGTAGCAGATACAAGTCAGTTGAGGCAGCGTGGGGAGTCAGCTTATCAAGTGCCTAGGACAGCAGTTCCGGGCTTGTGTAGGCAGCAGAGATGGAGGAACAGGGGTTCTGGCATGTGGCTCATACGGCTCCTGACAGGCTCAGGACAGGAGGTTGCCTTAGAGCGTGTGCCTTGGTCTGTGTGCCGGCTTGAGCCTGCCGGCTCTCGATTGGCAGACATGTGTATGCTGGCAGCCAATCAGTTTAGTTATTGGACCTGATTTTGTACAGCAGATAGGTGCAGGCAGAAAAATGGGTGCAGCCATTTTGGAGTGGCAGGGATCACATGGTGTACAATGGTGGCCGTTACACTCCGGTATAATAAAGCAAATTAATGCATGAACGATTTTTTCCTACAGCATCCAGGCCATGATAGCGGATTATGGCGGGGCTCCGGCGGGTGAAATGCAAAATTTCAGTAATATGCAGCGGGCTTCTTAAATGCAGCAGGATGAGGCAGGTTGCCTACCTTTGGACACGGTGAGCCTCCAGGCAAGGCACTGCTCCTGCAATTGGAGGGGGGAGCTCTAGCTCCTCCTGGAGAAATGCAGCAAGTGAGCCTCCAGGCTCAGGACAGGAGGTTGCCTTAGAGCGTGTGCCTTGGGATGTGGCTCAATACATCGCCTCTTGATCCATTTGTGCGCAATGTAAGGGGTCCACATCTAAACCTATGGGTCTTTTACAACCACTTCCGATTCCAAGAAGACCCTCGGGTATGATCTCAATGGATTTCATAGTGGAGCTACCCTTGGGCAAAGGTTACGACACTATATGAGTTGTGATTGATTACTTCTCAAAACTAGCCTTGATTATTCCCTGCCAAGGCTTACCTACGGCTCCTGCTCTCGCTGAGTTATTCTTGAACAATGTGTTTCGGTTCTTCGGTCTCCCTGACGTCACAGTCTCGGACGGGGGCTCGCAATTCACGTCACGTTTGTGGCAACACCCCACAACCTGCATGGGTATCGATGATTGCTATTCTAGCACCTACCATCCACAGACCGACGGTCAGACCGAACGGCTGAATGCTACTGTAGAACAGTATCTAAGATGCCTCACCTTACAATATCAAGAGACATGGTTTTCAGTACTCTTTCATGCTGAGTTTGCCTACAATAATACAGT
Source organism: Ambystoma mexicanum (assembly GCF_040938575.1). NCBI lineage: Eukaryota > Metazoa > Chordata > Amphibia > Caudata > Ambystomatidae > Ambystoma > Ambystoma mexicanum. The sequence continues at coordinate 1,454,986,007 of NC_090935.1, forward strand.
ACATGCGTCCACAGGATGCTCATCGTTTTTTGTTATGTACGGTCAGAATCCAAGGACACTCCCTTTGGAGTTGGCTCCCATTTCTGATAATCCTGCGGTACAAGGATGTGTTTGTGATCTCTCTGCATTACATGAGGCAGTTAGATCTCATTTGAAGCAGGCTCAGGAACATACCAAACAGAACGCTGACTGTCATTTAAGGCGGCTCCTTTGTATGAACCTGGTGCTATAATATGGTTGGCCACCAAAAACCTCCAGATTCCGGGGCGTAGGTGCCTGCTGCCTCGCTTTTTGGGTCCCTATTCAATTAAGGAACTCATCAATCCGGTCACGGTCAGGCTCAAGCTGCCTCGCTCATGGAAATCCATCCGGTTTTCCACATCTCTTTGCTCAAACCCTGTGTGGTGGACACTAGATTCCTGGACCGTCCTCCTCCCCTCGAAATAAATGGCTCGGAGGAGTATGAGGTCAATGCTGTGTTGTTGGTGTCCGGCGTTTAGATCATCATGTGTAAGAGCACGTTGCCCGGTGCGTTCAGCTGGTCATGTGACTCTCTGATTCAAATGCACTGGCTTTGCTAGCGTACAATGCTTCTGAATTTTCCTTTCACTAAGCCTTAATTCATTCTATTGTGCTATCTGGTTTTCCTGACTCTTGCAACGTCCCTCAGCTACTCGTTACGTCTTGTCCCCTTGGTTCTTGGCAGCTACGGATGGTATTCGACCCCTGGAACGCTATTTGGCATGCTTTGGTTCTACGCTTTGTCCTTGGTTTTTGGCTCTCTCCTTGATCGACCCTGTTCTTCTCATCGGATTGCCTTGCCTCCTGTTTTGTCACACCCATTGCTCGGAAGGTATTGACTTGGAACGCCTTGGATTGCTTTGTTGACATTTCACATCCTTGGACGAAAGCCTTTTTTTGCATCGTTACAGCTCACACTTCAGTCGCGTTTACCCACGCCTGTTTGGGAACAGACTACTGGCAAGAAATGTCTGCTTTGTGCTCGGGCTAGAGACTGCTGTGTAGGCACCCTAATTAGGCGTCTGCATGCGGGCGGGTTTTCAGGGAAACTCAAGCTGCTTTGTGCCCGGACTAGAGACTGTGGTGTGGGCACCCTTTAGGCATCCTCATGCCGGCGGGTCCTAGGTGGTTTCAAGCTACTACATCAGTTTGGGATTTCTTGGAATTCTTTCCCATGCTTCAAGACAACAACACTTTGGTAAGACTTTATTACATTTGTTGATTGGTTTCATGTTCTATTCTATTCAGGATTACTCCTTACCTTGTCCTTTTCACTCCATGCATTCAGGATAACGCTTCCCCTTGGTATAAGAACAGGAATACTAGTTGGCTTTCGATACTGTCCTGTTTACAACAAGGTAGCTATTATTTAGACCTTGTATTGCATTATCATTGAGCATTGTTGTTGTGGTGTTGATCGTGTGCTTTCTTTTGCAACCAGCTGAGACCTGTGGCGTCCATCCATCTTTGGGTCAATAGAACTCTCAGTGAGTCTACACGACGGGTTCAACTTGCCTAAAGCAGATTACCACTGGTTATACAGGTGAATCTGACACACACGCCTGTCTGATGGTTAGCAGTTCCTTTTCCAGGACAGAATCATTCCTGTCACTGGAGATAAGAGTCCTGGAAAAGTAAGCTACAGGGTGCTCCAGATTATCTTGGGTCTTCTGTAAGAGGACGGCTCCGATGGCCCGCCCTGACAATGAATGGTATCGATTGGTCAGGTTGTATCAGAATCGGGACCGAGGTAAACAAATCCTTGAGTTTCTGGAAGGCTGTCTGAGCGTCCTGGTTCCATACAAAAGGCACTCCCTTCTTAAGTAAGGAGGTAATGGGTAACACTGTGTCTGAGAAGTGATGGATGAACCAGTGGTAAAAATTTGCCAGTCCCAAAAACCTTTGCACCTCCTTTACTGTAGTTGGTTCCGGCCAGCTTAGAATAGCCTTGACCTTGTCGGGATCCATCTTCACGCCCTCTGAGGACAGTATGAACCCAATATAAGAGACTTCCGACGCTTCAAAAACACACTTTTTGGGTTTGGCTTACAGCTGATGGTCTTTAAGACACTGGAGTACCTTGCAAACATGACAACGATATTCCTTTATGTTGGGCGAAAAGATGAGGATATCGTCTAAACAGACGACTACGGAGAGAAAGAGGAGATCCGAAAATAATTTGTCAACAAATCTCTGGAACACTGCTGGAGAATTTACCAGGCCAAAAGGCATGACTCGGTACTCAAATAGCCCCAGCGGAGTCCTAAAGGCCGTCTTCCATTCATCCCCCTTCTTGACTCTTAATAAATGATACGCCCCTCTGAGGTCCAGCTTGGTGAATACTCTGGAACCTTGAACAGCCTCTAGTATGTCTCTGATGAGGGGCATGGAGTACCGATCTTGTATGGTGATTTGGTTTAGCCCCCTGTACTCTATGCAAAGGCGCAATTCCGATGTGCCCTTCTTGGATATAAAAAAAAGAGAAGCCCCTCCTGGTGACTTGTATTCCTGTATCAGCCCGTTTTGTAAGTTGGCATTGAGGTATTCTCGCAGGGCCTTCTTTTCTGGCAGGAACAAGGGGTCCATGCTGCCGAATGGCACGGGATGCATTGGTCTTGAGTTCAATACTGCAATCCTCTGGTCGATGAGGAGGTAGAAGCTTAGGCATCTTGTCTTCAAACACCTCCAAAAAGGCTCGATAGGCTACTGGTACCAATGATATGGTAGAATTCAATAGGGTAACGGAATTACTGAACTGTGTTTCGGCTTACTGAACCTCATAACAGTGTTGGCTGCAATAGGCGGATGCAAACCGCAAACTGTTGGTCTTCCAATCGATCTGTGGGTTGTGTAGATGCAACCACGGTATCCCCAGAATTACCGGGAAGTGGGCTGCTCTAATTACATCGAAGACCAGAGTTTCGGTGTGCCCCCCCAAAGTAACCTGGACAGGGTTGGTTTCCATACTTATGGGCCCAGAGGATAAAGGTTTGCCATCTTCACCCTCCACAGGTATAGACTTCGGCTTCTGCTGTAGCTGGATATGGTTCTCTTCGGCCCAGGAGATATCCATGAAGTTACCAGCAGCTCCTCAATTTAGCATTGCCAGGACCTTTAAGGGAGGACCAGGAGGGATATGAAAGGTGATTTGGAAAACCATCAGCTGGCAGTAGTCTTTAGTAACCGGTTGGGCATTGCTGCAGGGATTTTTGCTGCTCTCCCCGTTGGCTCCCCTGCTTAGGAACGGGGTTGAGCGTTTTCCTGGCATCTGGGTAGTACATCAAGATAGTTGCACAACAGGTGTTTTGATGACCCACAGTACATGCATAGACCAATTTCTCTGTGTCTCTTCCTTTCTTCCTGGGTCAGAGGTCCCCGGGCTGCCCCTATCTGCATTGGCTCTTCTTGAGCTGCCTTTTCCTTGGTTCCCGCAGGTAAGTTAGGCAAAGGAGGGTAGCTTCGGCCTCTTCTGTGCTCCTGGCGTCTATCAGTCAGTCGATATTTGATCTGCAGTGCCAATGTGACAAGCTCCTGGAAGGTGTTGGGTACTTGCCACCCTAACCAACTCATCCTTTTTTTTGGAATATTTTTATTATATTTTCAAAAGCAAACGAAACACATATTACAACTGTTTCAATACGCAAAAAAACATCATTAGACCATCATATTTCCATTAGAACTCCCCAACTTCCCCCTCCCTTAAACTAGAGCCAATTCGCACATGTCTTCTACTGGAGCATTATCAGGTGGCACAATACTTAAGCGGTCATCACCCGAGTCCTCTGTTCCGTTGTTGCCCTGGTAAGGATTTGCCATAGAGGCCACCAATTGCCGCCAGGCCAGCAGGGGCCCTACTTCCTCCTCGCCCCCCCTGGTGACCGCTTCAAACCAGACAACAGATTCAGCTTCCGCCCATTTCAAGAGGTCCGCCCACCATAGCTCCACCCTAGGTCTATGGGTCGCCTTCCAGCCCATTGCAATCCTGCGCTTGGCCAAAACATAAGCCACGTCCTTCATCTTGCTCATGTGTTTTGAATGCCGGGGTCTAGGAAAAAGCCCTAGCATGCATGACCAGGCCGATTCCACATCCAACACCACTCCCCCACCAGCCAGTTTCGTTTTAACCTCATCCCAGAACCTGAGCATTTCCGGGCAAGCCCAAAACATGTGTAGCAGCCCCGCATCCATCTCCCCACACCTGGGGCATTGCTGCGTAGCTGGTCCCCCAAACTTTGCAATCTTCCCGGGCGTCAGGTAAGCCCTATGAGTAACGTACAGTTGAAGTTGTTGGAATCTCGCATTCCGGGACACCTTTTTAATGGTACCTCTGAGCCCACACCCATTGCCCGTCTGTCATGGGTCCTCCCACCTCCTCTTCCCAATCCTGTCTTAATTGGGGCAACTCCTTCCCCGCCCATACTCGCAGGAGCTCATATATCCTCGATATCTCGTGCCCTCCCTCTGATACATCATACATGGTTTCCAGGGAGGCATCAGGATCCTCCGCTAGCACTGTCTCAGGCCATCTTTCTCTGGTCTTTTTCACAAGCCTAGTGTAAGTTATATATTCGCCACCATGCACCCCCGTCTCTTCCTGCAACCTCTGGAGTCCAATGCTTCCCCCTCCTGCCATATGTCTCCGAGGGTGGCCAGGCCTACCTGTTCCCAGTATCTCCGGACTGATTCGAGTAGTTGAAAGTCGCTCCTGCACAGTGCCACCAGTGGGGCCTGCTGGGAGTACGGCTCCAAATCCCACATCATCCTCCAAGTCCTTTGCCAGATCTCCCAGCCCAGCCTCAGCAGCCGCCCCCTGCCCACCCGTTTGTCACTACGCAACCACACCACTTCCTTCAAAAAGTATGGGGCTGTATCCCCACGCAGAAGCCTAGCCTCTTCCGAGGCTTCAGCCGAAAGCCACCTGGCTACATACAGCAGCTGCCCTGCCAGGTAATAGAGTTCAAAATTTGGCAGACCTATACCCCCCTTGTCATACGGGTTCTGAAGCTTCTACAGGGCCACCCTGTTCCTGGAGTTACCCCATACAAAACCCCTGCACACGCTGTGAAGTTTCACGAATAGGCTTCTGGGTATCAAAAACAGGACATTCACGAAAAAGTGCAAGAGTCTAGGCAATACCACCATCTTGAGCAAGGCTGCTCTCCCCATCATAGTCAGGGGCAATCTAGCCCAAAACACCATGCTAGTCTTGATCCCCTCTATCGCTCTTTCCGTGTTATGTTTGTGTTCCGCCTCGATCTTATGGTAAATATTTACTCCCAAATACCTAAATGTCTCTGTCTGCCATGGTATTGGCAGGATAGGCAACCTCTGCGACGGGACATTCCTATATCTGCCCAAAGGAAACAGACTAGACTTTCTGGGGTTCACCGATATGCACGAAAGGGTGGCGATTTTCTTCTGGATAACGCAAGTAAAGAAGCATGTCATCCGCATATAGTGATATCAGGTGCCTACCACTGACAGTGCTTATGCCCACCTCCCCATATTGTTGTCGCAGGCATATCGCCAACGGCTCTAATGCCAGTATGTATAGCATGTGTGACCAGGGGCATCCCTGTCTGGTCCCCCTACTAAGTTGCCAGGTGTCTGAGACCGTGGACCCCGTTTTGACTCTCGCCATCGGGGGGCTGTATAGCAACTGGACCCACCTGAGGTATCCAGGTCCCATTCCGTATCCCCTCAGGACCGCTTTCAACCAGGGCCATCTTACCGAATCGAAGGCTTTAACCGCGTCTAACGACACTATGGCCAGCTCGCCCGTATCCTCCTCAGTTTGGTCAATGATATGGTGTAGCCTCCTATGGTTATCGGTGATGTTCCTGCCTGGAACATATCCCGTCTGATCTGGGTGCATCAGCTTCCCAATAACCTTCTTCAACCTATTAGCCAGCACTGCAGTAAGTATTTTGCCGTCCTGGTTGAGCATGGACAACGGTCTGTAAGACCCGCACTCCACGGCCGGCTTACCTGGTTTCAAGAGTGGGATGATCACAGCCTTGCGGAGGGACAATGGGAGTTCCCCCTGCTCATAGGCCTCGTTGAAAGTGGCACGCAGTGGCTGGAGCAGCTCCTGCTTATATGTTTTGTAAAACTCACTAGGCAACCCATCTGAACCAGGTGCCTTGCATGTGGGCAGATTCTGAATCACAACCTCCAGCTCATCTGAGGTGACAGGTGCGTCTAATTCTGCACGTTCTAGGTCGTCCAGGGTGGGCAACTCTATGTCCTCCAATGTGTCCAGTATGTCTCGGCACATATCCTCCCCCGTGTCCTCATACAAGTGTCTGCAAAACTTAAGGAACTCCTTGTTTACCCCATCTTGGGTGTTGCAAATGCAACCTCCCTCATCCCTAACCTCACTGATCACCGAGCGGGGAGTCTCACTCTTATACAGCCAGGCCAGCAATCTGCCTGGCTTGTCGCCCCCTGCATGTATCCTCTCCGTGTATTTCCTGTAATTGAGTCTGCACAGCCTATCCCAGAGTGCACTACAGGACACCCATAGCTCTTTTATCTTGGTTCTGTTATTATGGGCGGTGTTTTCACAACGTGTGAGATCTTCCAGCTCCCTTTCTCCTTCTTGGAGTTCCCTTTCTATATCCCCCTTGAGCCCTTTAGCCTTGGAGATGGTACCCCACGCATCACCACTTTGAACGCTTCCCACAGAGTGCCCACTGAACATACGCTTCCCGTGTTTATATCAAAATATTCTTAGATGGCATCCCGCAGATCCTCCCGGAACCCCTCGTCCTGCAGCGCCTCGGTCCTGAGCCTCCATGTTGGGATCCGCGGTCTTGGGGGCTGGTGTCTCCACTCTACCACCAGGGGCGAGTGGTCAGATAATACTCGGGCCTTATATTCCGCTCCCACTATGTCTCCCACTATCTCGGCCGTTACAAATATATAATCTAACCTTGTGTGCAAATCATGTGGCGCTGCGTAGTGTGAATATTGCCTATCCACAGGGTGCAGCCTCCTCCACACATCCTCTAGACCTAGGTCTTTCAGTAATGTTCCCAGCGCTTTAGCCGCCGGCGCCGTTTTTCCTGCCCTGTCCATTGACCTATCCATCCTGGGATTCAGGGTACAATTACAGCCCCCCCCCAAACCACCGTACCCCCTGCCAGGGGCCCACGTTTACTGTAAAGGGTCCTAAAATAAGCCGCTGTGTCGTTATTGGGGGCGTACAAATTTATGATGTGCACTTCCCTGTTTTCCAGGAGGCCCGTTACCACCACCATCCTACGCTCCGGGTCTACTGTGGAGCCAAGCACCCAAAACGGCACATGCGGCGCCACCCAGGTGATGACCCCTCTAGCATACGCCGAGTACGCAGCACCTACAACATTGCCCTTCCATTTCCTCCTGACCACCTCCAACTTCTCCCTAGTAAGGTGGGTCTCCTGCAGCAGGGCTATGTCTATGCGCATCCTCTTTAAGTACAGCATCACTTTATTCCGTTTCAGGTAGCTGTTGAGGCCCCGTACATTCCAGGTCACAACTTTGAGATCACCCGACGCCATCTATTCGGACTATCCCCATCCTAACCCTTCCTTTAATGCTCCCATTGCTAGTTCGTTTTCCGGCTCTCTCCCTATTATTTACAAACAAAACCCCCCTTCCCCATCCCCCAAATCTACACCAAAGCACACAACTCCCCCTCCCCCCTCCCTACCAACCAACCCCCAACAATTGCCCAGCTCCATCCCTGGATTTCAGGCCTACCCACGTCTGGACCTGCCTCGTATTCGAGAACAAGGACCCCGCAGGGCGTCACCAATCTAACGGTGACCTAACTAAGTATACTACTATTGGGTTCAGAGGGCGCTTCCAGGAGCTCCCAGTCATCTATTTTAGGAGAGGTGCATCCAACGGGACCCGCCGGCAGATACCATGACTTCCTCCCCACAAGCACAATACCATTCTATATTCCAGTCCCAGTGTCATGACTATGGCACCACGGGTGCCCTCACAACGTGCTACTTATCTCCAGCCACTTCCTTCTGGACATCCGGTTCCTGAGGTCGACCCTGGATATCCAGCCAATCCATCGCTTCAGTCGGCGTCTCAAAGAAAAGGGATCTGTTCTTGTAAAACACCTTTAGCCTGGCGGGATAGAGCAACATGTAGCGATGGCCTGCTTCTCTGAGCCTCCTTTTCACCGATCCGAAGTTCATTCGACTACTCTGCACAAGGAGCGTGTAGTCCGGGTACGCCGTTATTTTCGCTGACCCCCTTTCGATCGTTCCTCCTTTCCGGAAAAATTCGAGAATCTTCTCGCGGTCATGATAATTCAAGATCTTCGCGATCAGCGGCTGTGGGGGGGCTCCTGGGGCCGGTCTCCTGGTCAAGGCCCTATGCGCCCTTTCAACCGCGAACCCCTGGGTCAACTCCCCGCCTGTAATCTCCTGCCAGAGCATGGTTTCAACGTATTCTGTGGGGTTCGATCCTTCCATCCCTTGCGGTACACCCACTATGTGAATGTTATTGCGTCTGGCGCGCCCTTCTGCTTGCTCTGCTCTGTCCTCCAGGTTGCCTACTCGTCGCACGAGGGCATGAAGCTCCTTAGCATGTGCAGCGCACGCCTCCGTGTTCGGGGCCAACTTCTTCTCCAGTGCCCCAGTGCGCTCCGCGATCGTTCGCACGTCCTGTCTCAGCAGGTTCACCTCTTCCTGGACCGCTCCGATCTTGAGGTCTAGGCCCTCCCGCAGCTCTTTCATGGCTAGGCCCAACTTTGTTTCCCAGGCCACCTTCAAGTCCGCAATTGCTGCCAGCACCTCCTGGATAGTGCCCGGTGGGTCCGCCGCCTCCGCAGGGGTCTCTTTACTTTTGCCGCCTCCGCACCTGGGGGCCTCCATCGTGGGCTGCTTGATCCGGGGTCTCACCACTTTGGAGGACATCCTGCCGCGTCAGTTGAACCCGATCCCGCCGTGCTTCTCCTCACACCACTGTTCGCGTGGTCACAGACCACCCACTGCTGTCCAAACCTGCGCTTGTCCGCAGCACTCGCCCCGAGTGGGCTGTGTCCTCCCACGTACTCACGCACCCCCGGCGTTATGTTACCGGGCTCTGCAGTGTGTGTTCCCTGAACAGCGCTCCCCAGTCCCTTGGTGCCTCCTCTTTTCAATCACAAAGTCATCCGTCGTGTGGGGTGGTCTAAACTATGGTGCTCCCGCTCCCATATTCCGAAGGGCCCCCGTGAGCACCAAAAAGGGGGGGCCCCAGTAGGCAGCAATGGGCCCACAAAGGTCCAGATCAGCCCGTTCAGGAAACCTGTGTCGATGCTCCAATATGCGGGCACAGCACCAGCAATCCAGTGCACACTTATCTGGTGTGCCGTGTCTATGTTGGGCCCTTCCGTAGCACAGCCTCCACTGCGCCCAGTGTCTTCAAGGGGGGCCCACCACACCCCCCGGGGCACACAAGTGCCCTCCTATCAGGCAATCCAGCTCAAGGGCCTGCAGGGCACACGGAAGATCTGCCACTGTCCGTCGGCAGTTCCGACAGGGTTTTTTCTTTCCACACCCCCGAGCGAATACACAGTGCCAGGGGGCCCGCAGCAACAGCCGCTCCCGCAAGTTTGCCACTCGCAGGATCCGCGGCGACTTTGTTGCCAGTAAGGATCACGCTGGCCTTCCCCCCTGCGCAGCAACAATGTATCTTCCTGGGTGCCGGTGGCGTTTAAGCAATTCCGCCACGGGCCCAGTCACCGCAGGCAGGTCGCTCAGCAGGATCTCGGCTGCATTGGAGCCCATGGGTCAATCCTGTCGTGGATGCCTGCAGCCTCCGACGTGCGCTCTCCCATCTCTCCTGCTCCGCTTCTCAGTCTGCCTTCGGGCGACAAACGGAAAGTTCGCCGCGGGGGCCCTGCAGGTCCTAAGCACGCAACTGCAGCGGCGCCCCCGTGACTACTGCCTTCTTCTTTGTTCTGGCTGCCATTTTGTCTGTGTCCCTGATCCGGGACCCGCGGAAACACAGTGGGAATAACTCGGGATCCGAGCGTTCCCCACCCACCAAACCTTCAGCGAGTGGCACCACAATGTTCATACACTTGTGTGTAATTTTTCAGCACCGGCTGGTCGCCGCATGCGCTCCATTTCCACAGGATCAGTTCAGGAACTACGGAGCTTCACGAAAGCACAGCCTCCTACATGGCCATCCAAGCCACGTCCCAACCAACTCATCCTTAATCTCCTCATTTAAACCTCGCCGGAAAAAAGTCTGTTGAGCCATGTCTGGCCAGCCAGAGTAGACGGAGAGTCTTTGGAAGTGAGAGACATAAGACTGAACACCCTGCAAACCTTGGCGAATGTCTAGCATGGCCTCGTAAGAAGAATATTGAACCTCTGGTCTATCAAAACGGGACCTGAAGTTCTGCACAAACTGGTCGAAATCGTTCGCAGATAGGTCTGAATTGGTAACCAAAAGAGTGGCCCAAGATAGGGCATTTCTAATGAGATTAGAAATCGTAAACCCCACTCTAGCTCTGCCGGTTTCAAATGTCCTTGGCCTGAATGAAAAATCCACTGAACAGGCATCCGAAAATTCCTTCAGTTGTTTGGGGTTACCGTCATATTTGCCAATAGGAAATGTAATAGGAGGAAGGTCACCTCAGTGGTCATCTCTGGTTACCACCTGCTGCCGTAAAACTACGTTTTCAGCACTGAGATTCTAAACCTCTGCTGTGAATCCTTGTATGGCATTACATAGTTCCTGGTATTGCTCCAATGAGGCCATGGGTGCAGTTTGGCGTTGTATTCTGCCAAGCCCTCGGGATCCCTCCCGACTGTCCTCCTCACCTGTTTCTTCAATAGGACTGTCCTTGGCTTCCGAATCCTTCTTCTTGCAAGGCTTTCGAGGTTCCTTAGATTTCTTTTCGTTCTTTTGGTGAAGGTATGGGCGAGCTCCCTCAGAGACCACCGTGACCAGAGGAGAAACTCTGAGCCAGGGGATCCCCGTGGAGCAAACCCTAATGCAGGGAAAAAGCCTTGAAGGCACAAAAAACCCTGGATGGTAAATGGTCTTGTTCTTTCTTGGGGTATGGGTCTCTGGAGGAACCGAAAGGTGCTGACGTCCGAGTATAGAAGGATGGCAGAAGAACAGCAGTCCTTATCCCAGAATACAGTTCATCAGATGTGCGCAATACTGGTAGTAGTCTCTGCAAGTGATGTGAAACTCCTGAATCCAATACCACTCCGGAATGAAGTGAAACGAATAGAGACTTGCCACAGCAAGACTGGATCAGATACCTTGACAAACACCCTGGGAAATAAGGAACCTAAACAACCCCACAGAGTAGATGGGATAAAAGTAGGAGTGCGCGAGGTGCGCAAGGGCAAGATAGTAAGCAGTTCCGAATACCCGAAAGGAAAGGGTAACAGTGGTATACGCGAGGTGCACAATGGCAAGATTGTAAACAGTTCTGATTAAACTGGAGGGAAAGGTTAACAGTAGAAGTGCGTGAGGTGCGTGAGTGCAAGACTGCGAGCAATGCCGAAAGGACTCAAGAGGAAAGGGTGAAGCCGTACAGAGTGCAGCAAGGAAGGTACGATGTCAGGAGAGTAGCCTATTGTCCCAAGGAAAGATGAAGCTGTGTGTTGTGTGCACGAAAAGTAAAGGAAAGCAAAGTAGGTAAGTGGGCATAAGAGAGAAGATGAAAGCTTGAAGGCGAAAGTGAAACTGTAAGGAAAGGGGATCGCTAGGCAGCGGAAAGAGCCCCAGAACGGGCGAAGGACGAACAAAACACAGTAGTAGAACCGCAAAGGGAAGACCGACCCAAAAGTTGGATACAAGAAACTAAGACTACGGAGGGTAGAAACAGCAACGAGAGGGCTGGAACTCCACAACAGAGGACAAGCAGGCGAATTCCCCAAAAGACAAGTACAACGCAGGCAATGGATGTCCCCACCGCCTGTATAACCAGGCGGCCATCTTGGTGGAAGACTAGACCGTTAAGGTGGATCTACAGTGCTATTACAGGTATTTCCAATGTTGCCGCAGCCTCCAGGACCGGTGCCTGACAAGTACCCACTGTGAGGAATCTGAGGGCGTCCTCACTTCTTTCCCCAACATATCCTCATCGTAGGGGGCCAGGGAAAGGCTGTCGCTGTTGGATCCTGACCCTGGGGGCGGATATGCAAGGGAGGATCACCTGCGTGGAGGAGACTTCGGGAGTGGGGCTGAGGCACCCTTGGGTAAGACACGGTATCCCCCATTTCCTTTTTCTAATAAATCTAATATCCCCCAGGCCTTTGTAGGTTACTACCAGTCCCCTCCCCATCTTCTACATAAACCCTCTCCCAATACACACCAGTCAGGTACTGGCACGAGGACGAGACACACCAGAGCCAGGCATCCTCTCTTTTTGGATTCTTACCCACACAAACACCACTTAGGTACTGAGATGAGGAAGCCATCATTAACACAGAAGATAGACTGGAAAAGAAACATGAGCGGTCTAGTTGTTGGGCTCATTATCATGGAGCCGGGAACGTTAAAACAGGCTCAGCTGGGAGGTTTGGAGAGAGGCATGGAATGCGTGAAGAAGGGTTCCAGGGAAGAAGCTTTGGCAGAGAGAAGGCACCTTTCTAAGACACTGGGAGGTATATAGAGCGTTATCCGGTGCAGCGAGCGAGAGGTGCTCATTGGCAGTCTGAGGCAGAGCTGAGAAAGCAGTGCTGCACGGAGCGAAGTTACCGGGAGCATTGGAGATACTCCCGCTGACTGCAGTTTACCAGAGCTCTGAAGTAAGTAGCTGGGAAGCGAGGAAGCTGTGGAGTACGCTGTATGCCATTGGGAACCAGCACGAGCAGGCTGCGAGTGGACACAGTTCTCTGGAAAACCGCAGAACGTGGAAAACAGACCGTGTGAAGGCCGGTGAGTAAGCCTGGGTGAAAAGGAGGCCCCGGACACGGTAATGGGCGGTGTGGTGCCAAAGAAATTTAATTTTGAATATCTGAATTGAATATAAGGAAATCAATATGGAAAAGTAATTATCATGATGAGAAGCCGTAAAAGCAAGCATTGCCAAGAGTCAAATAAACAAGCATTGCAAAGAGATAACGAAAAGCATTGCCAAGAGTTAAATAAGCAAGCATTACCAAGAGTCAAATACGCAAGCATTGCCAAGAGTTAAATAAGCAAGCATTGCCAAGAGCCAAGAATAGTTGTGCAATAGAACGATAATAGTAACAAAGCCTGTATACAAGAGAAACCTGGAAAAAGGGCGCCACATGCTTCGATCAAGAAACCTGACCCAGAGAATAGGTTTCCTAGCAGGAGAGTGTACTGGGAGGCTTATGATGGATTGTGCAAAAGAACTATAATGGTAACTGAGTTTCCTAGCAGGAAAGTGTACTGAGAAGCCTATGTTGGTCTTGCAAATGAAAGCTACTAAACAAGTGAATGATGTCAAAATAAGTGATAATAAAGCTTCAAGGGCACTTGGAAGGATACCAAGTCAAGCCTCACTGTGAAGCTCAAACTGTGGTAAAATACCTATGAAACAGATCCAAATAAGGTGTGTCCGTTGGGTGACCTGTAATGGGTGGACCGTGTGGTCTAACAACTGCGCCTAGACCAAATACACCCATCTGAGGAAAAGCCACGTTGTGATTGAATAAAGGAAACCTATGTGAACTGAGATTGATGAGCTGAACTTTATAAATTGGTGACAAGTAACCAAACCTGAAGAGCAAGGAATTGTGTTATTTTAAAACATTGAATAGTCCAAGGAATTGTGTTATTTTGAAACAATGAAAGACTTGAAAGCTTGGGGAAGGGAACCCGTCTTCCGTAAAGTGAACTATTTGATGCTTGGGGAAGGAAAACCCCTTTTCCACCTAAGAGATGGAAGAAGCTATGAACTTTTATTTTGAACACTTCTCATTTGATGCCGACATCCCTACACATTGTATACAATTAGATGTGAGCTCAAGTATAGGTTTTGGAGAAGGACAGACATTTGCTTTGGGCTCCCTGGCACAGACTAACAATAGTTTCATTTAGGTAGAGAAATCCCACCTTACCATTGAGCAGGTTAGGCTTTTTTTCAAACCACCTTTTTAGTTAATTTAAGTTTGTATATAAAAAGTAAATTAATTTGTCTGTGTCAACTCCATGATGTCTTCACACCACACATAACCCCTTTTCCGTTGGTCGTCTGGCGAGGAAGTGGAGTCACTGCCCGACTGGGATGTCACCTCCACGTATCATACGTTCCACCATGACCTGTAGGTTTCTCTCCTGTCCGGGGACCTGTATGACCTGCAAGCCTGATGCTTATCACCCTCCCCTCCTGCTGGACAATATGTCCTGTACTCACAGCTTGGTTTCCGACCATCGGTGCAATGTTTAGGATGCCTTCTCCTACTTCTTGGCGATGTACCTTGTGCCGTAGGAATGGGGGTGTTGTGGCCCGGAAGTGATAATTTCCTCCGCAGGCTGGGCATTTATGTCCTAATGCCGGGCACATGCCCTCGTGGGGGAATTCTTATCCGCACCCAAAGCAAGTTTTGTCAGTGCTTTTGGTGTTGTCTTGACATGTCGTGCTAATTTCTTGTTGGATTCGTAGTCCCTGGGGTCTGGGGATATTTTCACTCTGCCCACGTTGACTACCTGTTACAAGATGGGTGAGTCTGTCGATGCCATGGCTCGGATCTCATCTAGGGACTGTTGTGTCTGTAGTCGTTTTTTTCTGAATTCTGGAGACTCACATCCTGCTATAACCTGAGAGCGTAGTGCCTCTTCATTTGAGTAGCGATGGAATTCAAAGTGTTTTAGGAGAATGCAGAGGCGCATGATGAAATTATCCAGTGTTTCGTTTATCATAGTGGTGTGGAATATGTGTCTTTCATAGTCTTGGATTTCCCCAAAAGTGGCCTTCTAATCATCCACCAGCTCATAAAGAATGTCTCATATGGATGCCCCTACCGACAGGGTTAATGTGTTTTTCTTCCTCTCATCGTTCACGAGACCCATGGCGCCAATGTACACCTTAAAGTCTTTGGCCCAACTAATCCACTGTAGGCCCAAATTGCTAGTATCAGTGAGGTCAAAGGCAGTGGGCAGTTGCAAGGGTAAACGCCCCCCCAGCGCCATCTGAAATGCATCTGATCTTCCTCAGACATATTAGTATGCTATCTTGTCTATACCTCTTGAAGGATGGGTCTTCACTGTTTGTGGGTGGGGTCCCTTCCCCTGACTGTGAGAAACCTGAAGGTGTCTCACTTACTAGTCCCCAGAGATATGTCATCCATGTGGCCAGGACACGGCCATCGCTATTGGATCCAGTTCCTGGGGGTGGACCAGGATCACCTGGATAAGGGGTCCGGACGGGGAGTGTAAGTGGGACAGCAACGAGTGAGAAGCAGTATCCCCCTTCTTATAACACCTTTTCCCCATTTTACCCCATAGGATACTCTAATACTCTACCCCCCCTTTCCGACACACTTTTGCACATCGCGAAAGACAACGGACAAACACCAGAGCCATTTACCTGACATGTCCCACTACAAGGGTCCGGCAAAGTCAGGCAATTAACCAAAATCAAACACACTGACGGCCCTTTCCCTTCCCCACTGGGATAAAGGGTAAGGCATGAGAGCACAAGACGAGCAAGGCAGACCGCACGACGAGAGCTAACTCAGCACAGCAGTTGAAGAGGAGGAGAAAGACAGTGCAAACCGAGAGGGCGACAAGGAAAGAAGCAACCTTGCCCTTTCCAATCAAGGCCTGTGAAACCTCTGCGGAAGCAATCGTTAGACCGTGAACAAAAGCCAGCGTGTGTTGCAGCAGTTGTCAATGGTACACAGGGCCCTCCTCTGCTGATAACCAAGCCGGGGAGAGACGCTTGCCACCGTGGTACTGGCCTTGACTCCAGAGACAAGAAAGGCCAAGCGGTTCATCACAGCCAGTGAGTCGAGGGGAGATCCGCTAGGAAACCGAACTGTGTTGAACAAAAGTAGCAAGCGGCTAATTGAAGAAAGTACAAAGAACTGTTAATACAAAAGGGGAAAACCAGCTATAGAGGAGTCAAGCACCACGTGGGTGCTCCCTCTAGAAACTCTGGCGATTACTCTATTGTTGAAACTACCGTTACCAGAAGGCCTTGGGAAAGGTGAGAAAGGGCAAAGTGGTCATACAGGGGTCTAGTAAAATCCTCTGTAGAGTCGAAAGCCTTTGACCGGCAGATGATTGTGAAGCTAAGAGAAGTGAATCCTGCTTCGTAAGAACTGTTCAAGGAATTGAGTGATTGGCAAAGTTGGCAATCCGACGGAGGGATACGATGAAAAGGGGGCGAAGCCTAAAGGTCCCGATAAACAGTGTGTTGACGAGAGTGAACCCGGCAGAGGGATGTCCACAGTGAACTGTGTATAAGGACATTAAGATTCACAAGTGCCACGAAGCTTAATTGATAGAAGCCGTAGTGAACCCGAGGGAGGGAGGCAAATATTCGCGAGTGATCTGGGCCCGGAAGAGGGGGATCAAAGGGTGAATAGCCATCAACCACTGAAAAGGGCTGAAGTGAACCCAACGGAGGGAAGGAAAACATTCAAGGAAGGTCTGAGCCTGGAAGAGGGGAACCCAGAGGTGAGAAGCCATCAGCCCACCGACACGAAGTACAACAGAGAAATCTTTGAATACAAGCCAGGGTGAACACAAAGGAGGTAGGCTGATATTGGTGAGGGGCCTGAGCCCAGAAGAAGGGGACCCAGGGATGAGAAGCCATCACCCCACCGACACATGAAGTACAACAGAGAAATCATTTGAATACAAGCCAGGGTGAACCCGAAGGAGGGAGGCTGATATTCGAGAGGGGTCTGAGCCCAGAAGAGGCACAGGGGTGAAGAATCATCACCCCAAGTGAAATCCAAAAGGAACTTTTGTTTATGATTCTGAGCTCATCAGGCCCTCAGAAGCAAGAAACTTAACTACCAAAGGTTCTGATATTGCCAAGAACATTTTGTGGATCTGAGCCCGGAAGAGGGGGATCCAGGGATGAAAGGCATCACCCAATGTGCAAGCAATAAGGAACTTTGTGTTTATTATTTTAAAGACATCAGGTCCTCGGAGGCAAGAGACTTTTTGTAGAAAAGAGACTTAACCACCGAAAGCCCTGATAAGCTGAGAGCTGAACTGTTAGCTCGTGCTGGGGAAGCTCGAGCGTGTGCTGTGCTCAGGAGTCCCGCCTTGTTCCGTGCTCAAAACATGGGGAAGGGAGACCCCCGGCGACCCCATCCTGACATATCATTTGTGAACACTTCTTTCGTTCTTGTGAATATTATCCCATACTCCTTTATATTTAGCGTAAGGATAGGCAATAGGTTTTTCTTAGTATAGGTCCTTTTATTTGACAAGACGCCACTAGGACTGTCTTTTTATTATTTGATGGTTGTAGATTGCTCCCATCTTAGATTTAGGTTTATATAGGGTTTTTTCCAACCTTCCTGTACAGTTTAATAAAAATCCTTGAACTGTGATACTTGTGTCTGTCTTTACTGTTGCCACCATGAGTTCCTTACATGACCTGGTAACAAATGGCTTGCTCTCTCCTTCCTTTTCTATTGTAAGGAATCCATGGTATCAAAAGCAAGACAGACACAAAAGATACATTTGGAAAACCTTTATTGTTCTCAAAAAGGGATTGGAAGAATGCCTATCTTGTCCTATGTCTAGGATGGGAGCACACTCAACCATCAAATAACAATAACACAGTCCTAGTGGAGTCTGTCAAAACAAGATGGCCTATGCTAACAGGACCTATTACCAGCCCTTTCTCTAATCTAACAAAATGTGTGGGGAAAATGTGTATGCAAAAGAAATAGGGTGCAGGAATATAAATAATCAAATGTGGATGAGACAGCTCTCCTCCCCACGTTGGAGAGCACGGAGAAAGGCAGCCCCCGTAGACAGGATGACACACTGGCTCAGGTTCTCAAAATAAAAGCAGTTCAAAACCAGGATTGAGGCTCGCCTGGCTTTCCACGTTAAAGTCACTTTTCCAGCGTTCCAAAAGTTCTTTCACAGTTCAACAAAAAGATTCATAGTTCAACCAAGGTTTCACACAGGTCTCCCTTGATCGGGCTAAGACCTCTCAAAGCAAAAGTTCACGTAGGTTTCCTTAGGTCAGGCTCAGAACTTTCACTTACTCATTTGCACTTGCAGGGGTTCCCCCTTCCGCGAGCTTTATTCACATTAGTTAGGGGTTCCCTTCCCCTAACTTATCACACTTCAGTTGGGGTCAGATCTTTTCTTGATGTCGAAGACTTTCGAATGTGCAAGGCTTTTAGTTTAGACCTCAGCAAGACCACTTCAACTTTCCCTTCACTCGCACTCTTGTGTCATTTGCCCCAGTGTTTCCTGGTCTATGTAGTACAATATCACAAGCACAAGAGTTCAATTTTCACTTTCCACTTCCCCTTTTGCCGGCGTCAATCCTGATCATCACGCTTTTTAAAGTTCATTCACTTTGTGGCTTAGTAATAAAAACACATTTCACCTTTCACAGAGACCTTCGAGTGGGCTACTTCCTTTTGCCGGACTACTCCGGTACTCTATCACAGGCTTATCAGTAATTTTAAAGTTCACCTCAGGTGTGCCTTTCTTCGCGTCTCATCCACACGCGTGCAGTCTTCAATTGTAAGATATATTGTTGCCACTTCAATCTTTCCTTAACACACATCTCTTTCATCTCGCTCGCCAACTCACCGGCTGTGTGTATTTCTTTCTTGTCTTTGTAGTTTTAATTCATGAGTTAAAGTTAATACCACAGGCCTGGCCTTGACTTCCCAACTCTGTCATTCACCTGGGAGGATCCTTCTCCACGTATCTCTTACAGTTCTTTGGAGGCAACAACCTCCTGCAGGGAACTCCTGGGTTCCTTCACCCTTGGTTCTCATCCCTCGATCCGTCGCTGTGCTCCAGTAGGTTCGCCTTCACCCCGGATGGTCTGCTGCTTCTCGTGTTCCATCTTGCTTAGCTTTTCTCACCAAAATGTCTTTGGACTTCAAGTCCCATAATCCTTCACTCTGAGTTTGCTCCGACTTCGCTAGTTCCCCTTTTAGGTACTCTGGCAGTTTTGGGAGCTGCAAGAGTTCAGGGGGATACTTGTCGAGGTCTGTGTCTCGCCACCTGCCTCTCGAAGGCCTGGGCTTTCCTGCTTTACCCACTAGAGGAGCTCTGGTTTGGGCACCTCCAGGTCACCCCAGCTGCTCCTGGTTTGGCTCCCTGGAGGTACAGTTCCCTCTCCACACTGCAGCCTCCTCTGTACTCAGAGGTCCAGCAATGTGAATGGTTGTAAAGGGAGGCCTAACCTTGCCTGTCCTTGTTAAGAGGACAGTCTGTTGTTAAAAATCACAAGTCTGTCCTCTGTGTCTGAGTGTGTTTCTTCTCAGTGATCTTCATCCTCTCAGTCCCTCTCTTCTTCGTCTCAGTGTTTGTATAAAAAAGGGGGTTGGGCGGAGCTGGGTAGTCGTAATGTTTTCTGGTAATTGTGGGAAAATTGGGTTGGGCATTGCCAGATCGGCGAAGGTAGATGTATGGTTGTGGGTACATGTTCCCCATGAGGCTCTTTCTTTCCATCTTAGGGCAATGTACTGGGGTAGGGTGGGACTTGGTTTAACATATCCCATGTAGACTGAGGGGGTGTGGGGTAGGGATGTGTTGGAAAGGGGGGAATACCGCGTCTCTCCCGAGGGAATTCCTCCAGCAGTCCCAAAGGACCCTCTGTCCAGGGGATCCTCCCGCACTGGTCCACCCCCCAGGGTCTGGTTCCAAAGGTGATGGCCGTGCCCTGGCCACCTGAACAAAAGATCCTCGGGCCTATCCGTGAGAACACCCTCATTTTTCTCACACTATGCTGCTCTGGGGTTTTCCTGGCTCAGACTTTCCAGCATCCAGCTCCCCACTCCTCAACTTGACTGGTGGGCTCTGGCTCACTCCGGTGTGCAGGCAGAGTACTCTGTGACAGCAGCCCAACAACAGGCCTCTACCGCTGGATATATGTGGCCGCACAAGCGGCACACCTGTGAAAAAGAAGGATCTAGGCTGTGGACTGGCGTGTGTAGCAGCCCCAATCCTTGCTCTTGGCGCGCCTCAGGAGTTCTGTTCCCTCTGGCGTCCTGTCACCGCTGCCGCTCGGGTGGCTAGAAAATAGGCCGCTCCTGCGACCCGCGCTGCTGCCTTGTGTTCACGCCATCGCACGTCCCCTGGGCGCTGTGAGTTCATCCTCATCGCCAATGTCAGCGGGCAGGACCACCGCTTATCAACGCCTCCGTGTAACACACATGGCCACAGCACACATAAATAAAGTAGGCCCACACAGCATAATTGGTCTCAACTCCACTTTACTCTTAACTGGGGACTTTGCGTCCCAACATGTCACTTCCTCAAAACCCGTCCCTCCCTAGCCTTCCTCATACATAATGAGGCTGAGTGCACAACATGACAGCAAGTATTTGATTGTGGAAAGGCTTCAGAAGATAGGGTACTGCACAAGAAAATGCTGGCACAAGCAGGGGTGGGGGATAGAACAGGACTTTTGCCCCGCTCAGCTGCCACTACCCTACTCAAGTGTACAACTAGCTCTGGACTCCGGCGGAGAGGGTTTGCCATACCCTCCAACTACTGGCCTTGTCAGACACCTCCACTTTTTCTCCTAAGTCCTCGTCTCCATTCATCTCTCCCTGTTGGCCAACTGTCTGGAGTAGTGGTACAGAAAAACAATGTTATTGTGTTTAGTTCCAGCTCAGTGTTCTACAGGGAACAAGGAAGTTTGTAAAACCAAGAATCATTTCAGATTCCACAGCTGTCTCTTGATTTCACACCACCCATACTAATGGTGCATGATGGTCCTCAGTTTGAATTTCCAACCAGTTAAGTAGTATTAGATGTCCAGGGCCTCAAGGTTGATTTTTGGGTAGTTAATTTATCTGAAGTTTTCGGCTGATATCGATAATCCGTTTTTTCCCCCCATTCTTGACTTGTGATAATAATGCTCCCAGGCCTATTGAAGAGGCTCCTGTATGCAGGAAAAAATATTTGGCAAAATCAGGCAATTTGAGAATGGGCCTCCTGCATTAGGCCTGTTTGATTTGGTCAGGCGCTTTCTATGTTTGGTCATTCCATTTGATGATGTTGGGCTTTTCTTTTTTGAGCATATCAGTGAGGGGTCCTGCCATCTGTGAGAATTTTGGGATGAAATGGCATAATAACCAACCAGGCCCAAAAAGGCTTGTATGTCCTTCTGTATGATTGGTCGTTCCACTTGTTGGACCGGCTCGACTTTGGTCCTTTTGGGGAGCATCTTGCCATTTCGTACCTGAAACCCCAAGTATTTCACTGAAGACTGAGCGAGATGACACTTAGCGGGGTCATCTGTGAGGTGGACCTTTCTAGGCTTGGTGCAAACGGCCATGAGGTATTGGAAGGTGTGGCAGGGGGCCAGGACTTGATCTCTTCTCCTTTGGAATGTCACAGGAACCCTATCTAGACTGAAGGGTAGTACTGTAAACGGGTACAGGCCCTCTGGAATTTAGAAATATGTTATGGCTTTCACCTGCTTATACTGAGGTACTTGTCATTATACCTCTGTCAGGGTGTGTGAAAAACCAGAGGGTCCCTGGGGATCCCTTACGCAGGTGGCCAGGGAAGGGCCATCGATTTTGAATCCCGACCCTGGTGGTGGACAAGCGAGGGATGATAACCTGGGTGGGGGTCCTCAGGGAGTGGGGGAGAGACACCCAATGGCGAGACATGGTATCCCCCTTTTCCAATTACACCATAAATCACTACCCCTACCTATTTTATGGGAAACAACATCTCCCAGAATTCCTCCCCAATTCACTTTCCCAAAACCACTGAGAGGAGGAAGAGGAGGAAAGCAGGATGAGTATTACCGCCTATGTTGTATCAGAGCCATGTCACACTAATAAGGTCAGGGCACAGTCAGGCATGTAATCTCAATCACACACACCTAAGACTTGTTAACGCTTGGCAGAGTGATAAAAGGTGGCAGGCACAAGCACACAGAGAGCGAGACTGGGAGCCGAGAGAAGCAGTTTCAACAAAGTCAAAGGAGCGAGGTGCTGTCAAGCGGGAAGGCCAGCGGACTGCGCCAGAAAAGCTGTGAGCAGCAGAAACCCTATTGGGAGTCCCGTGTTTGCAGACAGCTGTGATCGACTTGAACGGAACGGCGTGTGTACCCGAGAAGCACGCCTTGCAGGTGCTTCAGGACAACCGGCTCCCCTCCCGAGCCCGAACCAAGATCGGGGGCAAACACAAGGCTGTGGGCAACAGCCTTCAAAGCAAGCAGGAAGGCGTCACTGAAGAAAGCCCCCAGGTACATGACAGGTGAGTGACCTGAAGGCTGGCCCATGTTAGAAGTAAGCGGGGAGCATTGTTAATGAAAAGTTTGCGAAAGAACTGCAGAATGCTTAATGAAAAAGAACTATTATGGTGAGACGAGAAAGGATACAGATTAACAGAGGGGTTTGCGAGGAAACATCAGCCCTTCGGTAATTCTGCATAAAAGTAACGTTCTGTGCAAAAGGGATCGCAAGCTATGGGAAGCACTTGAGAACCGCCATTAAGCAAAGCCAATACAGGAAAAGTATCTGCAACCTAAGAAGCTGACGTTTTGTGGAAGAGTGAAAGTAAACAGTTGATAAGGATTGTGAAAGGGCCAAGCGGCCAAAGTAAGAAAACCTGATGAGAGCATTACAAACCTTTTGAAATTGAGAGAACTGTTCTAATGGGATGTCGGAGTGGTCATGCAAAGTGCTGAGACAAATCCATGCAGTTCCTAAAGTCTTCGATAGTAATAGCCCAAGGAACAAGAAGTTGAAACAAGAGAATTAAGACTTGGGGAAGGGAACCCCAAGGTGAAAGGAAAAGGCAGGCTTGAGCCCGGCAGAAGGAAGCCAGTAATGAACTTTTGGTGAACAGAAAGTGCATATTGAAATATTGTGAAATGAAAGTGAACATTGTGCTCTGGTGAAAGAAAAGGGAACATTGAAACATGTTTGAGTCCGGCAGAGGAAGGCCTGTGTAGGACAATGGTTCTATGGTTGTTTCAGAACTGAACTGTACATGGAAAACGAGACCAAGAGAGCTTAAAGGAGCTGTTAACTGTGCAGGTGTCTTAGTAAGCCAGAGGGTGCTGAACTTGATGAAACTGTGCCTGTCACCTATCCATCTGAACTCTCTAAACCCCTGTGATAGTAAACGTGGGGAAGAGAACCGTTATAGAGACCATTCTGACACTTCTTTTGACAACACTCTTTATTTCTTTATTTCCCCTGTACACATTTGTTGTTAGAGAAAAAGGGCTAGGTTAGGTTTCTTTATTATACACCTTTATAATTTGACTTAGACTGACAAGGACTGTTTTTTCTTTTGTTTCATGGTTGATACTACTCACATGTTAGAGTTAGGATTAGCTAGGAATTACTCCAGCCCTGCTGATTTTCTAAATAAAGGTTTTTGAAACGTTCATCTGTTGTTGTGTATATCTGCTGTTAATACCATGCCGTCTTTACAGCTGAGCTTCGAGATATATCTTGCTGGTCCCAATCATTCAACCAACGAAATGATCCAGGGCATGAGGTAGGCATCACACCTAAAGATTAGATTTAACCACTGAAACTCAATGCAAAATGTCCATGTCTGGTTTCATTTCGGTACGAGGACCACTGGGAGAGACATTCACAATGAGATTTTTCTTTTACCCCCAAGTCAAGCATCTTTTTCAACTCATCTTTAATTATCTATTTCCCAGGCTTCATGTAGTCAGTGCAGTTTTAATCAGATCACTCTTCCTGACAAAGTGGATATGTTGTGGACTATCCCTCATGACCGCCCAGGTTTGGATGCAAATACATTAGGGTAACATTCAATCCATTGGGGGAGTTATTTCTGTTTGGAGATGTTAAGTCCTTCCGGAATAGGCAAACGTCTTACTTTACTTCCAAAGATAGCAGAATCTTTTGCATGTTATTTGCATACAACAGCAGCAGCTGCGGATTGCTATTATTTTTCCAGGCGTTAGCTTATTTACGTGATATAGCTGCAAGGATTTTCATTGGTCGGCCTGTTGTACTTTATAGGTAAGGGGTGAAACCTTCTCAGTGATGGTGTATGGCCGGTGTCACCCAACCAACAGTTTATTTTGGGTGGTGGGCAACAGCACCATCACTTGGTTTCTCACTTGAACAGTACAAAGTCGCGTCTTTCAGTTGTATGCCCTCTTTTGATGACTCCGTGATTCCTCCATATGAGATGTCCTAACTGCCGAACTTTCACCATGTATTTTCATGTGTTTCTTATCATGGGGTGGTCACTGGTTTTGCTGGTGGATGCCCCCCCCCCATTTAGTCTCTAGTGGTCTGGTGGGGTTTGATCTTGTTGTGGGTTCGCCAGCGGCTTCTGGTGGCCCCACAGTGCTTCTTGCTAGGTTGTGTATGCCGGTGGCTTTAGCTGGCGTAGCTCTCCCTGCTAGCGGTGTGCCACTGCATCCGGGTCAGCAGGTTCGTTGTCTCTTCCTGTGTGCTTCTTTAACCCTCTCTCCACTCCTCTCTCCTGGAGTGATCACTTTCTCCTATCCTCCCATCTCACCCTCCCTACCCCACAGGCAAAGCCACCCTCATCACTGACACCCACCTTCTTGGTCATCCGACCCATGAAGCGCGTGTCAGTTGAGGCTTTCGCTGCCACCTTCTCGCCCCCCCCTGCCCCTTCGGCTGACTCCCACCCTGACATAGCCCTCTCCACGCTCCACTCTGCTATATCCGATACTCTTGATATCCTTGCCCCTGTCATGAGAATCCGCCTGAAGCCCAAAGCCAAATGTAACTCCTGGTATGACTCGGATCTCGTCACCCTAAAACACAAGTGCAGGGTGGCAGAGAGGAAATGGCGTGCTTCATGTTCATCCTCTGACAAACTGGCCTGCCGCCTGCTCCAAAGGCAATACCGTCTCTCCGTTCTCACCAAGAAGAGGGCCCTTATCCAATCCCGCATCTCTGCGGCATCTAACAATTCGGCCGAACTCTTTAAAATCTGCAAGGAGCTTGCCAACCCTGCTGCAGTCTCTACCTCTCCTGTCCCCCCCCAGGCCCTCTGCACTGCACTGGCCTCTCACTTCATCTCTAAAACTCAGGACATCCTGTCCTCACTCTCCTCCTATAACCTCCCTCCCTCTCTTCCCGGCTCTACCTCAGGCCCTTCTGCAGTCACCCCTCCTCCCTCCTTCTCTGCCTTTCCCCTTTTCTCTGCTGAAGAGGTTTCCAGACAAGTCCGATCTATGAAAGTCTCGTCTAAACAGTTTCACCCCTGTTCCTCCAAAACTATCAAGGACCACATCGACTCCCTGGCTCCTGCCCTGGCTGACTTTTGCAACCACTCCTTCGCCTCTGGAGTCTTCCCATCCCCCTTAAGCACTCCCTTGTGCACCCTCTTCTTAAGAAACCCTCTTCCGACCCCTCCTGCCCGACTAACTATCGCCCAATCTCCATCACTCCCTTCCTGGGCAAGCTCCTGGAGAAACTGGCCATCTCCCAGCAGCTTAACCTCCATGCTGAATCTGTTGGTAGTCTTCGTGACCATCAATCTGGCTTCAGAGCTGCCAGAAGCACGGAAACTGCTCTCCTGAACATCCGTGAGGACCTGCTCTCGAACCTCGACTCCAACACTCCGTGTGTTCTCATTCTGCTCGATCTCTCTTCTGCCTTTGACAATGTCAACCATGCCATCCTGCTCAACCGTCTCCGTGATAACCTGGGTATCACTGGTCAGGCTCTGGCGTGGCTGACCTCTTTCCTTTCCAATCGTCCCTCCCAGGTCCAACTGGGGTCCTTCCTCTCTGACATCTTTTCTCTACCTGTGGTGTCCCTCGGGGTTCTAATCTCTCTCCCTGGCTTTTCAACCAGTATCTGGCACTCCTTGCCCACCGCATCGCCGCTCTCTGCCCCACCTTTCAGTGCTATGCGGACAATACCCAGCTCATTTTCAGGCTACCCTCGGCCTCCTCCTCTCCTTCCCTCATCTCTGACTGTCTGTCTGCTTTCCAGGAATGGTGTGCCGCCAATGACCTCTGCCTTAATGCCAGTAAGACTGAGATTCTACTCATCGGCACACCCACTCCCTCCTTCCCTGCAGCTCTCTGGCCAGCCTCTCTTGACCCTCTCCTGCTCCTACCTGCAAGGCAAAAAACCTTGGGGTCATCTTCGACTCCACACTCTCCTTCTCTCCTCATATATCTGACGTCTCTAAGAAGTCACACTACCAGCTGCACCTCCTCAGAGGTATTCTTCCCTTCCTCCTTCCCCCAGAAGCTCACTGTCTCCCGAGCCCTGGTTCTCTCAAGGCTGGACTACTGTTACAGCCTCTATCTTAATCTGCCTGCATCCACTCTCCGCCCTCTGCAACTCATCCAGAACTGGACTGCGAGTCTTGTCCTTGGCCTCAAGCCCAGGGACCGTATCTCTCCAGGACTGAAATCTCTACACTGGCTCCCAGTGGCTGCGAGGATTAAGTTCAAAACCATCTGCATTGTCCACAAGGCCTTCTGGGGCCTGGGGCCTAAATACCTTTGACTCTCTCTTCCTAAATATCTTCCTTCCCGTGCCCTTCGCTCATCCGTCTCCAACTCCCTCAGGGTCAGCCGCTTCTCGAAGCAACGAGCTGGGGGTAGATCTCTCTCCGCGGCAGGGGCCTCCCTCTGGAACAGCCTTCCTGCCTCCCTGAAACTTGAGGAGAACCATCTCCGGTTCCGGAAGCACCTCAAAACCTTCCTCTTTGCTTCTGCTTTCTCTCTCCCTCTCCCCTGCTAAATTCTTCACTGAAACTGCACTGAATCTGCAACTGGCCACTCTCTCCGACCTCGGTCCTTGGCCCAGCCACTCTCCACTTGCACTGCCTCCCTGGCAACCCCTGCACTGCGGGACTGTCTCTGTATCCCTACAGCCCCCTTCCCCAGCACCTGTCTGCACTTAACTTGCACTTGTCACCAGCTGGCCCTATTACTTATTTTTTATTCTACGTACCCTGTACTGCACTTCCCCCCCTCCCCTTCCCCTTGCACGTTTCCCTCCCCCCTACCCCTGCACTTGCGCAATCTAAATGACACCTGGCCTAGTAGGATCGATGTCTGTCTTCCCCTCGTTTCCCCCTCCCTGCCTCGTCGCGCCTTGAAACACTTGTGTATAGGCGCGTTACAAATGCCATATCATATCATATCATATCATAACGTGCAGGGCATGGGGCACTTATTTCGGTTTTCTTGTTTGTGCTTCTGAAAATGCATACCACCAAAGGTTCGAACACCAAAAGTTCGAACCTTGGGTGGTATGCATTTTAGGTAGGTAAAAAAAAAAAAAGACTGCGGGGGTGTCCCCCCGCAACACCCCGCTCACCATACTATACAGTATGGTGAGCAGGGGATGAAGGGGTTACAACAAAAAAAAGGACCCTGCAGCGCTGGTTTACGAACACAGAAGTGAAAGGGAACCAGCGTCGCAGGGACACAGCGCGTCGGAAAGAAAGGTAAGTAGGGTGGTGGGGGTGTGTGTTTGTATGGATGTGGTGTTTTTTTTAATGGATGTCGACATGGGAAATGTAAAAACAATTTTGTAGTTCGTACATTTCCCATGCAGACTTTTTGTATGCAGTGATTTCCGTCGCAGGAAAATCACATAGATTCTACAGTAATACATAAAGAATACAGTGTATAGAGCGTAAAAGTACAGAGTAGTATTATATAGGTCAGTTTAGTGGTTAAAGTGCCAGAGAGTCAAATAGCTGCGGTTGACAAGGCATATCCAGGAAAGTCAGATGTCCTTGGATATAAGCAAATTTATGGTGTATCGCCTGAATTGAGGGAAGGGTTGGTCCGCTCTCAGAGTGGGAGAGAGGGCGTTCCAAAGCTGTGCCGCCCTGACAGGGAAGCTGCTCCCCCTACCTTATTTAGTTTGAATCTAGGGACAACCAGACAGAATGAATTAGCTGTCCTAGTAGGTCGTAGGGTAGATTTCTTGATAATTCTCGCCGAAATGTAACGTTGGGCAGCCCTGTTGAGGCAGTTGTGGGTTAGGGAGACAGTTCTGAGCATATTGAGTGTAATTCTGTTATTGGTGGAGAGCCATTTGTTCAGTTTCCTAGGCTCTGATATGTGCTCCCTTCTAGAAATGCCACATGCTGCTCTCAGCGCATTGTTTTGGAGGATTTGGATTTTCTTGACAGTGTAGTTACTTGCACCTAGCTAGAGTGCATTGCAGTAATCCAACTTGGATAAGATGAGGGCTCTGGCTAGGATAGTACCACTTTCTTTGGAGCGAAAGGGTTTACAGGCCCTGATCAGCTTGCAAGTATATGCTGTAGAGGAGGCCATGGTATTAACTTGTTTATTTAGTGTGAGGGTTGAGTCGAGGTAAAAGCCAAGAGTTTTTACCTCTTTTACCACTTTAATGATGTTCCTGTTGATATTAAACAAGCAGTATTCTGTGCTAAGTTTGCTCCGGGTATGCTATAGATCAGAGAATTAGGAGCTCTGTTTTATCATCATTCAGACATAAGCCGTGGGCGGCCATCCATGCCTGAATGATTAAGTACATTTTGTTCACCAAGGCCATGTCCTTGTCATAGTCACCAGTCAGGGGTATGAGGATCTGGGCACCATCTGCATAAATAGTGTAGTTGACACCCAAATAGTCCAAGTCGTCAAACAGGGGCTTAGTGAAAATATTGTACATTGTTGGTGAGACACATGAGCCTTGTGGCACTCCACAGGTTATTGGGACGGGGTTGGCGGAGTCTAGGGTAGAGGAGACTCTCATAGTCCTATTGTTGAAGAAGAATTTGATCCATATGATGGCATCCTGTGAAAAGTGAACAGCTGAGGCAAGATGTTGACAAGATGTTGACATAGTACATCATGGTCCACCAGATCGAAGGCGGCAGATAGATCGAGGAGAAGTAGTAGGGCCACTTTTCCATTATCCTTGAGGTTGTCGATCTGGGTCTTAAGATCTAACAGAGCCATTTCCGTAGCGTGTTGAGGCCTAAAGCCAGATTGGCTGACTCCTAGTAGGTAGCTTGTCTCTAGATACTCCTGTATCTGGATGTAGGCTACTTTGTCTAGTATTTTAAGAAGAAATTGTACAGTGGTAATCGGCCTGTAATTAGTGGGAATGGTGGGGTCCAGGGATTATTTTTTTTTGGAGGGGTAGGACCCATGACTCATTTAAGTTGCTAGGGACAGTCCCAGATGAGAATGATACATTCATTAATTTAGAGATAAAGGGTGCCAGATCTTTGGCGGCATCTTTAATTATCTGGGCTGGGCAACTATCTCCCTGATAACTTGATGGATTGAGGGAGGCGATAATTATTTCAACCTCATGGCTAGATACTTGTGAAAATCTGAAGCTTTGGGGAGGTTTAGTTGATGGAGACTGCAAGGTGACATGACTAACTCTAGTGGGTAAGTTGGCTCTTTTGTCCGCAATCTTTTTCTGGAGAGAGGAGATTTTGTTGGTTAGGGCATTCGGGATGTTCGTACACCATTGTTTGTCCTTGAGGCAGTCGTCTGTCTGTGGTATGGGAGCTTCCAGTTCTCTTAGGATAGTAAAGAGTTCCTTTGAATTTAAGCTGGCTTTATGAATCCTCTCGTTACAGGTTTCCTGTTTAGCCCATATTATTTCTTTTTTTTATAGAGGGCAATGCATTTGTTTAGGATAGTGTTGTTTCCCTCTGTGGGTAGGTGTCTCCAGAGGGCTTCCAAATTCCTTTTTTCAGCTCTCAGGGATTTTAGTTGAGGCTTGAACCAGGAGTTCAGGTGAGCTCTTGGTTTACTTTTCGGATTTTAAGTGGGGCAATTGCATCTAGCACTTTGGTCATAGAAGCATTATAAGCCTCTACTAGGGTGTCTGGGTCAGAAGAGTCCGACAGCAGGTTAAGTTCAGGGATTAAGTGAGGTAAGATCTTGTCTACCATGATATTTCTTTTATTTCGAGTGAGGAGTGGGGGGGCTATTAGGTTGGCCTTAGTGGTGGGGGTGTTGGCTGGAAGGGTAAAGGACAGAAAGAAGTGGTCTGTCCAGGTTTGTGACGTGATAGAGGTGATAGATGCAACGCAATTAAGGTCCGTCACCCAATCTAAGGTTCTGCCTTTGTCATGAGTAGCCTGAGTGACTCTTTGGGTGAGGCCCAGTTCGGTAAGCATATTCGAGACTGCTAGAGCATGATGATCATTAGGATCATTGTAGCCTATGTTGAAATCTCCAAGTAGGAGTATTTGGGACAAGACTTTAGTATTATCAGATAGGATAATGGAGATGTCCTCTTCGAAGGAGCCAATCGATCCTGGTTGTCTGTAAATTAGGTGGACTGTTAGAGTACTATCATTAGAAGTAGGTAATTTAACTGTGAGAAGTTCACAGGACTTGATGACTGATGAAGGGGCTATTCTCATGGCTAGATTAGACTTTACAATGATGGCTAAACCGCCGCCTCTAGCGTTTGTTCTGTCAGCTCTTATGATGTTGTAGTTGTCAGGCAGTGCAAGTACGCGGGCAGGGCCTGCAGCTGTATGTAACCATGATTCCGTTATAGCTAGGAAGTCAAGATTGTCAGCTGTGATCAAATCCGCTATCTCAGTAGCATGTGCTACTAAGGACCTAGAATTAATTAAAGCACCTTTGATGTGTGGTATTTTGTTGTTCGTCGGGCAGGCAGTTTGTCCCAGAATACTTTAATGTTAGACTTAAAATTGGTCGCTGTGGCGTTATTTCTCTTTCTAACATGGGTATTGATGTTAGTCAGGTAGGGATGAGGTTTATCATGGCTTACTTTGGAGATAAGGTTCGGAATGGTCACTTTGACATTATTTTTCTTACTAGCATTAATGTTGTTATTGAGGATATTGATCGTATTCTGGAGACTTGTTTTAGCCACTATGTTGGCCCGTGGTTCATGAAGTTTAGATCATTTAGCATGCAGCGTATTGTTTCTGACTATGGTAGTGCACAGTAAATCTGCTTTGGTAGAAACTCGTTTGTAGGAAGATAGGTGGCAGGGGATTGTGGTCCAGAGCAATAGTATATTCTGAGTTAGCAGGTTTGGGCTTAGCGTTGAGTTTAGGTAAGAAGCTAGTAGGTTTGATGGTTAACAGCTGACTGTCTAGCTTAAGCCGTGGGAGGAATATAGTAGGTTTAGGTTCCACAAGTGGGCATGAGCTGTTTGCCATAGTTAGGTCCTGGAGGTCAAGGTTGTTTGATCCTACTTTTGAGGTGTGTAGGTCTATAACCGTTAGGGAGGTCACACTGTAGTTTTGTCAACAGGTAGGCTGTGGCATGCATGGTGCTAGATGAGGCCTCAGTTGTAGGCTAAGGCAGAATGTTCCAAAATAGTAGCTTTTCTGGGAGCCTAATCTCCTAATGTCAAACAAGAAGTATGGATGACTGGCTGAAGCCGCAGATAGCATCTGCTTACAGAACACAGAAACAGGTCACAATTGGTGGTGCAAAATGCTTACTTGGGAAGGGACGGAAAGAGACCATCGCCAAGCTAGGTGGTAGACAGGCACGATCAGATTTCAGAGTGATAATTCACATGCAAGGCACGTATAGTGGCAGACATTTGAAAATGTGAGAGCGTTGTCCACAAATATAGTGGCAGACAATTGAGAACGTTGTAGGCGCAGTTACCAACAGGCACGATCAGTTTGCAGAGTAATAGTACATATACCAGGGAAATATAGTGGCAGACAATTGAGAACGTTGTAGGCGCAGTTACCAGCAGGCACAATCAGTTTGCAGAGTAATAGTACATATACCAGGCAAATATAGTGGCAGACAATTGAGAACGCTGTAGGCGCAGTTACCAACAGGCACAATCAGATTTCAGAGTGATAATTCACATGCAAGGCACGTATAGTGGCAGACAATTGAGAACGCTGTAGGCGCAGTTACCAACAGGCACAATCAGTTTGCAGAGTAATAGTACATATACAAGGCAAATATAGTGGCAGACAATTGAGAATGTGAGAACGTTGTAGGCAAATATAGTGGCAGACAATTGAGAACATTGTAGGCGCAGTTACCAACAGGCACAATCAGTTTGCAGAGTAATAGTACATATACCAGGCAAATATAATGCCAGACAATTGAGAACGTTGTAGGCGCAGTTACCAACAGACACAATCAGATTTCAGAGTGATAATTCACGTGCAAGGCACGTATAGTGGCAGACAATTGAGAACGTGAGACCGTTGTAGGCAAATATAGTGGCAGACAATTGAGAACGTTGATGGCGCAGTTACCAACAGGCATAATCAGTTTGCCGAGTAATAGTACATATACCAGGCAAATATAGTGGCAAACAATTGAGAACGCTGTAGGCACAGTTACCAACAGGCACGATCAGATTTCAGAGTGATAATTCACGTGCAAGGCACGTATCGTGGCAGACAATTGAGAACGTTGTAGGCGCAGTTACCAACAGGCATGATCAGTTTGCAGAGTAATAGTACATATACCAGGCAAATATAGTGGCAGACAATTGAGAACGCTGTAGGCGCAGTTACCAACAGGCACAATCAGATTTCAGAGTGATAATTCACATGCAAGGCACGTATAGTGGCAGACAATTGAGAACGCTGTAGGCGCAGTTACCAACAGGCACAATCAGTTTGCAGAGTAATAGTACATATACAAGGCAAATATAGTGGCAGACAATTGAGAATGTGAGAACGTTGTAGACAAATATAGTGGCAGACAATTGAGAACATTGTAGGCGCAGTTACCAACAGGCACAATCAGTTTGCAGAGTAATAGTACATATACCAGGCAAATATAATGCCAGACAATTGAGAACGTTGTAGGCGCAGTTACCAACAGGCACAATCAGATTTCAGAGTGATAATTCACGTGCAAGGCACGTATAGTGGCAGACAATTGAGAACGTGAGACCGTTGTAGGCAAATATAGTGGCAAACAATTGAGAACGCTGTAGGCACAGTTACCAACAGGCACGATCAGATTTCAGAGTGATAATCACGTGCAAGGCACGTATCGTGGCAGACAATTGAGAACGTTGTAGGCGCAGTTACCAACAGGCATGATCAGTTTGCAGAGTAATAGTACATATATCAGGCAAATATAGCGGCAGACAATTGAGAACGTTGTAGGTGCAGTCACCAACAGGCACAATCAGTTTGCAGAGTAATAGTGCATATACCAGGCAAATATAGTGGCAGACAATTGAGAACATGAGAATGTTGTAGGCAAATATAGTAGCAGACAAACATTGTAGGCGCAGTCACCAACAGGCACGATCAGTTTGCATATTAATAGTACATATACCAGGCAAATACAGTGGCAGACAATTGAGAATGTTGTAGGTGCAGTTACCAGCAGGTGTACTGCACAGAATCATGCTACAACTAACGGGAGACCAGAAGCAGGGCCCTCTCAACCTCTACCATCCCCAGACATAGAGTTGGCCCCATTCTTCTCCCTACACCTGCTGAGAGGGTCCCCAGTCTTCTCCTGTCAAGGCCGGGCTGCTAGTCCTTGTCACAGTTATGACAGGCCCCTCTTTCAGGCCCGTCTGCGTGGTAATTGGGCTACTCAAGCTTTACATTTGACACAAGGGCACCAGCAATTTCATGTTGTTGTGTAAAGCCATAATCATTTTTAGGATTCCCCCAATCATATAATTTATGTCATCGCTTCTTGTGACATACTGTGTTGAATGCGGAACTAAAGTCAATACATGCCATGAAGGCAGGATGCCTGAATGCATTCCTGGCCTGTTCAATAATAATCACTAGTGATAGTATATTCGTACATCTACCTTTCTGAAATCCCATCTGATTGTATGGGAGAAAGTTATTGCTGTCAAACCAATCATTTAGTTCATTTAGCAGTACCTTACTAAATAGGTTGGGTTAATTTAAGGAGGTCTGTACAGTGTCCGGGATTCACTGCATTGGAGGCTACACCCCTTCCCTTTCAAGAATCCCAGACCTCCCCGCAGGGTGAAGCACGCAGGGGAACGGGTGCAGTATTTGGCTCCTGCCTCCCACCAGCACTCCAAGAAGTCTGGATTTGCGGCATTGGAGGCCACACCCCCTCCCTTTCAAGAATCCCGGACCACCCCAGGAGGGGAAAGGGTACCAGTGTTTGGTATCCCGCCTGCACTCCAGGAAGCACCGGAATTGCAGCATAGGAGGCCACGCTCTCTCCCTTTTAAGAATCCGGAACCGGGTGTTTAGCATCCTGCTCCTGCCAGCACTTCAGGAACCCCGGATTCACCGCATTGGAGGCCACGTCCCCTCCCTTTCAAGAATCCCAGACCTCCCCCGCAGGATGAAGCCCACGGGGAAAGGGTGCAGGTGTTTGCCGTCCCGCTCCGGCCAGCACTCCAGGAAGTCCGGTTCGCTGCATTGGAGACTACGCCCCCTTCCTTTCAAGAATCCCAGACCTCCCAAATGGTGCTGGGTGTTTGGCATCTCGCTCCCGCCTCCTGCCAGTACTCCAGGAAGCCAGGATTTGCCGCATTTGACATCATGGCCTCTCCCTTTCAAGAATCCCGTACCGGGTCTTTGGCATCCTGCTCCCGCCAGCATGCCAGTAAGCCCGGATTTGCTGCATTGAAGGCCACGCCCCATCCCTTTCAAGAATCCCAGACCTCCCCTGCAATGTGAAGACTGCAGGTGAAAAGGGCACACGTGTTTGGCATCCTGCAGGGTGTTTGGCGGCCTTAGGGGGAAGAACACTGCATGATGGTGGTGAAGAATTACATGAATGCAACGGGTGCAGCTTCTGACTAGGTGAGAGGTGGGGCTGGGGGAGCACATGCCTTGTACTATTCGTCCCACTACTGTGATGGTAAATCTCTATGAAAAGCTTTCCACCACATCTAATGCCTAAACTCAACATTTTGACACTTAAGTGTAAAATCCGTCCTCAACTCCCTTCTCAACTCACTATGTCGGGACAAGAAAAGATACAGCCCTGCAGCCCTATAAGACTTTCAGGGGAGGCACATACCCTGATCAATGAAATCAATCAATTCCTTGATGCTAATCAGGACGCTTGGGTGACCAAAGACAAAGCCAAAGAGGCCCAGGTCAGCCTTTGCATCAACACCGGTGGCGGCGATGACATTCGCAGCCTTCAGTGGCGGCCACCCGATACTGCCATAGATAACGCCAAGAGACACCGCTACATTGGACCCATCAATGTATGAGGCCCTGCTTTGTGTCCCGTCCTTTGCCCCAAGAGGATTTACGACTCATGGAGGGGACCAGGGGGTGATAATGGGGGTAACAACACTATTCCAATCTTTCCACTCCAGGAGCCCCAACCTTTCAATATGTACACAGCGATCACCCTGACCCCTTCCCAGTCAGTTATGAAGCGGGCGAAGATGAATCAGTGGTAATGAGAGAAAGGCCAACCCAGCACCCCAAGAACAGTGCATCTTTAAACTGGCCACAGAGGGATTCACAGGCCAGGAAAAGCATCAATGGAGCAAAAAAGGATGAAGAGACTCCAATAATGCATGGGCCCCAACTCAATTTTATGTGGCTAGCAATGCACTTGAGCTCCATCTGCCTTACTGCATTCACAAATATGGTGGAAAATGAGGACGCTGAAAAGCATTGTGCTGCTAACATGGCATCCCCCAAGCCCCTGCTAGGGGCAAAAACCCAAATAACATGGTGTTGGAAATCAATAGAGGGTCCACAGAGAGTAGCTCCTTCCAGTGTGGCAGTCCCCACCAAGCACACCTACTCCTCACCACACCTGGAGCGCCAAACCCGAACTTACTGCCCAAGGGGGCAATTGTGGCCAGTGGGTGTAAAAGTAGCCTCATTTTAATTGAGCTGATAGTACTAAAAAGGCTGCCTTTGGTTCTTCTTGAAGCCCATGGAAAGGGGAATGGGGAGCCATCAAATGGACCTGAGAAAGCTGTGGGGGCCCTAAAACAGTTGCAAGTGGCAGACCATGATGATTCCACAAATTAGACTAATATTACCTCGTTGGGTCAGAGCCCAATATGGAAACAATTTGTTTTTAGTGATATTTTGGTTGAATAAACCTTTTTAATACATTTTTATAATTCATAAACATGATATATACATAATGATGAAAGAGAAATAAAATCACGATTTAACATGATACACAGCAAACAATCGTTATAATGATAAACAAACTATAAAACAATTCATAGTTTACAATTTCAACACAACCTAAAAAGCAATTATCTACAGCTATCATAAAAATCCTATTGTCATACCACTGCAGATACAAAGCCTATTTTTCTTAAAATTCTCCTGTTATATAAAACAATATTGGCCAATTCACAAGATTATAATCATCTCTCTTTGCAATTATAGCAATTCTTGGATTTTGGTCCATATTTGATAAACCATAAAATGTAAAGCTGTTGACCGCCCTGAAAATATGCAAGCCCATACATTGTCATAAGTCAAATTCTCGATTTTAAACCTCAATCCACCATAAGCCTTTTTATGAATTTCCACTAAATTTCATGCACGAAGGGAGCAGATGCCTGAGGGTTTCAACCGTTAAATTATATAATCTATAAAGTCTAAGAGCATTCAGTGTCCCTGTCCAAGTACGAGAAAAAGTAGGGAGCAATTTCAATCTTACATTCATTACAAACCTTTTCACCCTAATATCGAAAAGTTTGCTAAGATAAAGATAGGGAACAACCACTGGTAATCCCTGCATCATATATAATTCAATTGTTTTGAATTTTCCTAAGAATGAGACGTTGGCATTTTAATCCCATATCGCAGCTAACCTTTTTCACTTTTTTTTCCCATAACCCCAATTGGGTCTTCGGGAGAAACTTGAAAACCAATCTCCTCAAAGAATTGGTATACATCACCCACTCACCTAAGGAGTTATTGACCAGATCCTTTGATAACAGGTTATTGAAGTTAACAAACAAAGAGTCCTTTTCATCCTTCTTGTCCAACATTCGGAAGAAGAAAATGTCCGTTCTTATTTTCAATTGGGTTTTGAGAGATATTAATCCTAATTCATAATTAATCACCTCCGTTGGGGTATTTCCAGCAACCCCAATGCTCTGCTCTAAAGTTTTCCCTCCAATTTCTTAACCCACATTCTTTCTTTATTCGTAAAGATCTCAAGTCCATAGGCCAAACAAGGTACTATGCAGTTTTTAAATAATTTAACAAGGACTTCAATTGAATATATCCGTCTTCTGTTTTATCAAATTATGGATAGCTACAAATTGTTGCTCGACCTTTTGTCGAACAAAGTTTTTTAGGGCTGTTATACTCATGGAGTTAGATATGTAGACCCAAAGGTATATATAGTGATCCATAACTTCAATGCATTTGTTGTCCATAGTCCATCTAAATTGCTTTCTTCCCTTTTTATTTGGAGTAGCAGCCATGTTTTAGTTGTATTATAGTTAATGCTCAAATTGTTTGTCCTGGAATCCTAGAATATTCACATAGGCAATGCATCCTGCATTGTAAACCAATCGGAGTGCGGTCAATCTGGAGGGTATCATCAGCAAATAACAAAAGGGCACCTGGCCAAGCCCTGAAAAACCCAGGTGGGTATATACTTTTAAACTTACACAATAATCAGGGTGCAAGATCACATGAACTTTCATAGCTGTATTCGTACACAATGAAACAAAACTCTAGATTTCACAAGGGTCAGAAGGGTTATTGACCACACAATTTTTAATATACATGTGTTTCTCATAATAAAAAAGCACCTGAGGACACCTGTCATTTTACAATTTTGTACACAATATACTTGAGTACAATCCAGCCAATTAGACTGGATATTGGTGAACATAGAACATGTTTTTCATTTTTTGATCGACGGAATTGAATTTACAAATAACATGTGAGCACAAAACAAAAGTTATAGTGAACAAATATCATTGTTATTGGTGGACACTGGAATGGTGGAAAGGTCGTCAACACTATTGTGTTTCGGCCAAAAAAGTAAAGCTGCTTGGTGGAGCTTGCATGTGGTTGCCCTTCATCAGGATGGTAGAGTTGGTGGTAGAAGAGAGTGTCCTGTGGGTCTCAGAAAGAATGTGATCTCAAGTGTTTAGTTCCTTAGTAATATAAAGCTATTAATGCAGAATTAGGAAAGAAAGGGGCGAAAGTGTTGGAATAACGCCTTACTGTATGCAAACCTTTGCTACGGTGAAGGCTTGTGAGCTAATCCCCTGTTATAATGGTAGGAGAAGGTGGTCACCAGATACTTGGTGAACGCGATACAACCCCAGCTGCCTAAAGAGACAAAAGAGGGGTGGAAAGACTGTAATACTACTGAGAGCGTGGAGAACGATTTCTCAAGAATTAGATGACGTTTAGTGTAAGGGGTGATAATCCTTTTACCTCTGTAGGGATGGACGTAGGGTAAAGCACTCTATTCCTAGTGCATGCGATAAATGCGCACTGGTGGAAACCAGCCGCGTCCCAGGATTCAATCTCCAAGCTGCAAGAGGAAAGGCACACATCTAGTGGGCGTCCTCTGAACGTTGGAGAGCGTATATTACATTCAATGTGAAGTTGCTTGTGCACTGTATGTTACAGTGGTTTAGACATACATGACACTGACTCAATAAGTTGGCAAATACGTTAGTCACAGTCTAGTGAAACTATTAGTGTTGCTCCACAGACTGTTCGAATAAAGTGCAACATGCAATGCAGTGGCACTGTCCGAAGTATCGCCTGGGGAGAAGTGCATGTCAGTCCAATACGTCACTCAGTGGGTGCACTACCCCCCGTGAACTGTACATTTCAACATGGATGTGAGGAGGACTAGCAATACAGTGGAATGGAATCATACTGTAAATCATTTCCCCCGTGCCGGAGTTGTGCAACAGTTGTTGGAAAAAAGGTCTGAGTGAGCGGAGTAGCTGGAAATATCCATATAATCCCTGTATGCCCATGCTTGCATCCTAATGGGAATGAGCAAGTGGAAGAAATACCAGTGCTCAGGCCGCTGGAAGCATGCGCCTGAGTAGCGTGGCTTTGTTATAGTGACAGGATTGATTGTCTATGTGCAGGGCACTTACTTCATGAGACTGTGTTAGCGCGTTGCTAAGATCCGCTGTTGCTGGGTCCACACTGCTGCCGGAGAAGTTGGGGGGGGAACAAGTTCACTGTCGTGCAGCGTTACCTGGGAGACGTATTGCTAATAAAGTTAAAGCGGCCATTTTGGAATGACTCGTCGCAGGCAAACCATGGGGACAGCCAATGGTTGGCCGCTGCATTCTGTGTCCGAAGAGGTGTGTGCAAAGGCTCTGTGGGACAGTCAACAGAGTAGTGAAGCCCAATTAATGAAGGCTATGTGGAACTATACTGTTGTGAAGCAGTATGCTATTCGCCTGTGTATCGGAACTGATAAATGGTGCCAAAATATAATGTCTGCGAGCATGCATACAATGTAATGTATTACAATTTATACATTAACAATTCATGGATAGTGTCGTCAATGATCGACTCGCATAAACCAAGGTATTTTCGGGATGAGCTCCCCAACATAAACCAGATTGCGTCACAGAAGGCTTCAGCTCGAACGAGGCCGGTATACCACCGTGCCCTTGATCACATTAAGAACAGATGATTTGCAGTGAATAGTCTAAATGTGGGAGGAGCACTATCATATATAATGTCATGGTTAAGAGAAGGAGGGCAAAAAATAGCTCTAAAAATAGCATGGAGCCATGACAGATGGACCTCCTTTATGGCCGTCTGATCAGTGTTGCCGGAGCTCACCCCGCTACTCAGAACACAGAGTACACATGTAAAAAGCAGATAAGTGCTTCCATTTGAACCATATTGGTCTAGAACCGTGCCCTCAATCACGTCATGATCAGATGATTTGCAGTGAATAGTCTAAATGTGGGAGGAGCACAACCCTGTATAATATCACTGTTAAGGGAAGAAATTTACTATAAGGAGGTCCAGCTGTGATGGCTCCACGCTATCTTTAGAGGTATTTTTTACCCATTTTTTACCCTCCTTCTCTTAACCGTGACATTATATATGATACTGCTCCTCCCACATTTAGACTATTCACTGCAAATCATCTTTTCTTAATGTGATTGAGGGCACAGCGGTATACCAACCTCGTTCGAATGGAAGTCTTCTGTGACGCAATCTGGTTTATGTTGGGGAGTGTTGGGGGTCTCAGGGTGCCCCCATGCGTGCCCGTGAGCCCCGACACCCACAGACCTCACGCAGGACAAGTCCGTGTGTTTCAGGCTCCCCGGTCGCTCTAACGCGGCCGGGCACGCCCCGTTTATTTATACCGCACGTGGTATGGTGAATCGTCACGCCGCCGCGTGCGCATACCCTCACGGGGCAACGCCACACTCCTCCTTTTTCTGGGAGGAACAACAATAACACACACTTCTAGATATTGCACTGCACACAAAACAACAATTGAAAACTCATAGCCCATGCCCCTTTAATGTCAGCCACCCGAGTCCCCTCACTCCGGAACACAATCAATCGGTCCCAGCACATAGTCCCCGAGGTAGGCAGGTTTCCCTCGCCCAGCCCTCTGGGGGTACCTCCCGCCTACCTCCACCGCAGGACTTCCTTTGGTTCCAGTCCCTCGATCTGGCGACCCCGAGAGTTCCCCCCGGGGGGTGTCTTCATCCGGGAGGTCCGTCTCATCCGGGTCCGGCGGGAGTTCGCTCGAGAGTCACCCAGCTTCTTAAAGAAGCTCACATTCCGAGTGACGGCCGATTTCCCATCCGAGGCCGTCACCATTGACCCTTTTACTGCAACCACATCCAGTGGCTCCGGTTCATACGGGAGCGAGAGCTTGCCATGA
Organism: Ambystoma mexicanum; assembly: GCF_040938575.1. Lineage (NCBI taxonomy): Eukaryota > Metazoa > Chordata > Amphibia > Caudata > Ambystomatidae > Ambystoma > Ambystoma mexicanum. The sequence goes on from NC_090935.1 coordinate 1,455,026,922, forward strand.
GGATGCCGGTTCCGGATCAGCACTTCGTCACCCGGTTCCAGCCGCTGTGGACGGAGACCTCGCCGGATATTTTCTTGGAGTGTCCTTATCTGTCGCTCCGCATCCACCCGTTGATCGTCTATCACGCCGGGCTCCTTTTCTCGTACCTCCGGCAGGAGGCCTCGGGGGCACCGTCGGAATAAGACTTCCGCCGGGGAAACCCCCGTCGAGGCGTGTGGGGTGGTGCGGTATACCCTCAAGAATTGGTATAGTGCCCGCTGGAGGGGCTGGCCCTGCCCTTGGGCTATTCGGAATGTTTTATTCAGTGTTCTCATCAGCCGCTCTGCGTCCCCGTTCGCACGGGGCCACAGCGGGGATACCTTCCTGTGTGTCACTCCGCAGCTCTCCAGGAACTCCGAGAACCGTGCGCTCTGGAATGGGGACCCATTGTCCGAACATAGGGTTACTGGAAACCCATGGGTGGCAAAGATCTTCTCCACTGCTCCCACCACGTGCTCAAACGCCACTGACTCGACGAACTCTACCTCGGGGTAGCAGGAGTATTCATCCACAATGGCCAGGAAGTGGGTGCCCACAGCTGTGGATCCAAAGTCCGCATGTACGATCTCCCACGGCCGGGTCCCTCGTGGCATTACCTCGATCTCAGGCTCCCGCTGGACCGGGGAGGCCGCCTGGCACCACACACAGGCTGCCACGAAGTCGTCCACCTTCCTTTCTAGCTCTGGAAACCACACCTTCAGCCTCAGCCTCGCCTTTGTCTTGGCGGCTCCTTGGTGTCCCTGATGTGCCAGATTGATGACCTCATCGACTTTGGAGCCCGGCACCACCAGGCGATCACCCCGCAGCAGAAGGCCTGACTCCGAGAAGGACAGCTCGTCCTTCACTTTCCAGAGTTGCTCGAGGGTCACTTTGGCCTCTTGAGTGCGCCCCGCCACCAGCTCCAGCACGGATTTCCAGGATCCCGATCGCATTGAGCTTCTCAATATGCGGAAGCACTCGTCGTTGGCCGCGGCAGCCTCCAGTTCGGGTAGTGGCATTGCGTTGGGAGTGGCACCCTCTACCACCATTCTGATGTGGTCGTCGGCTTCCTCGGCGCAGGAGTCTCGCACTGATCCTCCACCACCTTCCGGGTGTCGGGACAGGTAGTCAGCCGCATTGTTGGCACCCGGCCGGTAGATCAGGGTGACGCCATATTCCAAGAGGGCAAGCATCCACCTCTCGATTCTGGCCGGCGGCTTCGATGATGATCCAGCCATTATCGGGAGCAGTGGCTTATGGTCCGTCACCACCGTTACAGGTCTTCCCAGCACATACAGCCGAAAATGCCGACAGCCCCACAGGACGGCCAGAGACTCGCGCTCTATCTGGGAGTTTTCGGAGAGGGCTCTGCTGGCGTAGGCCACAGGTCTGATTCCTCCATCTCGGCCCACTTGAGTGAGCACAGCTCCCAGGCCGAACGGGCTCGCGTCCACCACAATTTCAGACTCAAGGGCCGGGTCAAAGAAGGCGACGGTATCATCTGCTGTCAGGGCGCCCTTGATGTCCTCGAACGCCGACTGCTCCAACGGGCCCCACTGCCAGGCTGTATCCTTCTTTGTCAGGGCCCTGAGTGGCTCCGACCTCGAGGCCAGGTTCCGGATGAAGCGCCCGCAGTATGTCACCATAACCAGGAAGCTTCGCACGTCCGATGCCGACTCAGGCGGTCGCGCTGTCTTGATGTCACGGACCTTCTTCGGGTCCGGCGATACACCGCCCTCCTTGAATATGAACCCAAAGAACTCAATGGTCGGGCGGAGGAACTCGCACTTGTCCTTGTGGAGGGTGAGCCCCAGCGACTGCAGCCTCTCGAGGGTCTTGGCAAGACGTTTCAGATGGTCCAGCTCAGTCTTGGCGAAGACCAGAATATCGTCACTAATGTTGAGGACGCCCTCCAGATCTGCGAGGGCGCCTCGAATTATGTTTTGAAACACTTCGGCTGCTGATGATACTCCGAAGCTCAGCCGCTTGTATCGATAGAGCCCCCTGTGAGTAGTGAAGGTCGTGATGTAGCGGGACTCTGGGTGGAGGACAACTTGATGGTATCCGACTCGTAGGTCCAACTTGGAGAAGAACCTGGCCCCCTGCACTTCTGCAATTATGTCATCGATGGTCGGGGTCAAGTGCCGTTCTCTCCTGATGGCCTTGTTGGGCAACCTCATGTCCGCACAGATCCGGACAGAGTCCGGCTGTTTCGGTTTCCTCGCCACTACTATGGGGGACACCGAGGGTGTCGGGCCCTCCACCTTTTCGATTATGTCCAGGTTCACCAGATTGTCTAGTTCCTTGTCAACCTGGTCCCTCAGATGAAAAGGGATCCTCCTATGTTTCAGAGCCACCGGCTGCACCGACTCATCAATGTGGAGCCTCACCTGGTCACCATTCATTCTCCCAATCCCCTTAAAGATGGCAGCGTACTTGTCCAGCAGGTCGTTTATGTCCTCTCGGTAGACTGAGTATGCGAAACTCACAATGCCAAGAGCCTCCGCTGCCGCACAACTCAACAGGGTGTTGCTGCTCACTGGAGTCACGTAGAAGCGGGCCTTGATCATGGACCCGTCATGCTCCACCTTTGCAACGAACGCACCGTCCAGTGGCAAGGGCTCCCGCCCCCCAAATGCAAAGATGCGGGCTCTCGGCGTCGCCAGACTCGGTGGTGGTGTGAGCGCGGCATAATGTCCTCTCACTATTACATTGACTGATGCCCCAGTGTCGACCAGCACCGGGACAGGCGAGCAGTTCACCTCCACGACGCATCTCGGCTGTCTCCTGCTTCTCCCTTTTAGGACTTCCACGCTGGAGATGAAGAAAATGTTTTCCTCGTCCTCCTCCTCAGCTTCCTCCGCCGGCGCATCCTCTTCCGCCTGCGCCACCTGAGCTACATTGGGCGGGCGATTCTGGCGAGGAGTCCACAGTCGAGGTTGCCCTCTCGGAATCAGTACAGGTAGGGTCGCCCTGCACACCCTCGAGAAATGGTCGGGTATCCCGCAGCGTCCACAGATCTTCCCCATAGCCACACACTCAGATGAGTGGGGGAGGTCATAGCCACACTTTTGGCATGATTCCACGGGTTTTCCTGCTCTGTCTCTGGGAGCACCACCGGGCCTTCGCACCCCTCTGCCGCCCCTCCAGACGGCGCACACCTCTTCCGGCCGCGCGGCGCGGGATCCTGCTTCCATTTTGTTGGCACGGGCCTCGGCCACCTCATGACACCGCCCCAGCTCCAGGATGCGGGGTAAGGTGAGGCCGGGCTCTCTCAGGACCTGCCGCCTCAGTTTGCCCGATGAACAAGCCTGGATTAGCATGGTCCGTATCATGTCCTCCGCATCCCCCCACGCACACCCTTGGGAGAGGCGGCGCAGGCGACCATAGAAGGTGTCGAGCGTCTCATCCTCCTTTTGCCTGGCCGACAGCATGACAAATCTCTCGTAATCCACGTTGGCAAGGGGAATGAAGTGTGCGAGGAGAGCGGCTTTGGCTTGGTCGTAGGAGTTGTCCACCGGAGTCAGTGATTCAAATATCTCTTGGACGGCGACTCCGGCTGAATATAACATAGTAGCCACCATACTATCATTGTCACCCCGAAACTACCTTGACGATCATTGACGACACTATCCATGAATTGTTGATGCATAAATTGTAATACATTACATTGTATGCATGCTCGCAGACATGGTATTTTGGCACCATTTATCAGTTCCAATACACAGACGAACAGCATACCACTTCAAAACAGTATAGTTCCACATAGACTTCATTTAATTGGGCTTCACTACTCTGTTGACTGTCCCACTGAGGGGGTGGTGCCTTTGCAAAAAACTCTTCGGACACAGAATGCGGCGGCCAACCATTGGCTGTCCCCATGGCAACGCATAGCTTTGCCTGCGGCAAGTCATTCCAAAATGGCTGCTTTAAATGTATTAACAACACGTCTCCCAGGTAACGCTGCACGACGGTCAACTTGTTTCCTCCCGTCTTCTCCAGCAGCGACCTGGACCAAGCAACAGCAGATCTTAGCAATGCGCTAACACAGTCTCACGAAGTAAGAGCCCCGCACGTAGACCATCAATCCTGTCACTATATCGAAGCCGCGCTACTCGGGCGCATGCTTCCAGCGGCCTGAGCACTGGTATTTTTTCCACTTGCTCATTTCCATTAGGATGAAAGCATGGGCATACAGGGATTATATGGATATTTCCAGCTACTCAGCTCACTCAGACCTTTTTTTCCAATGGCTGTTGCACAACTCAGGCATGGGGGGAATGATTTACAGTATGATCCCATTCCACTGTATCGCTAGTCCTCCTCACAATTATGTGGAAGTGTACAGTTCATCAGGGGGTAGTGCACGCACTGAGTGACGTTTTGGATGGACATGCACTTCTCCCCAGGTGATACTTTGGCCAGTGGCGCTGCATTGCACGCTATTGGACCAGTCCGTGGAGCAACACTAGTAGTTTCACTAGGCTGTGACTAACATATTTGCCAACTTATTGATTCACTGTCTTGTATGTCTAAACCACCGTAACACAGTGCACAAGCGATTTCACAATGAATGTAATTTACGCTCTCCAACGTTGAAAGGACGCCCACTACATGTGTGCCTTTCCTCTTGCAGCCTGCAGATTGAATCCTGGGACGTGGCTGGCTCCCACCATTGTGCATTTATCGCATGGACTAGGAATAGAATGCATTACCCAATGTTCATCCCTACTGAGGTAAAAGGATTATCACCCCTTACGCTAAAACCGTCCTATACATCTTGAGAAATAGTTTTCCATGCTCTCAGTAGTCTTACAGTCTTTCCACCCCTCTTTTGTCTCTTTAGGCAGGTGGGGTTGTTTTGCATTCACCAAGTATCTGGTGACCACCTTCTCCTACCATCATAACAGGGGATTAGCTCACGAGCATTCACCGTAGCAAAAGATTGCATATGGTAAGCCTGACGATGTGTTGTTCCAACACTTTTGCCCCTTTCTTTCCTAATTTATTTATTTATTTATTTATTCATATTTTTAAAGCGCACAACAGCCCGGGGGCATTGTGGCGCTGTTACAGATAGACATCAAGATGGTTACAGAGGAAGGCAAGTGGTTACAGGGTAATTCGCATTGCAGGAGCATAATGGATACAAATACTGGCATTACAGACACATATTGTTACGGTAAGGTAGAGGGTAAGGGCAAGGGTGAGGATTAATTGAATAGAGTGGTTTTAAGTTATTTACGAAAGGAGTACAGCGAGGATTCTGCTCTGAGTGAGTTGAGGAGAGCATTCCAGAGCTTAGGTGCTATGTGAGGGAAGCCAATGCCGCCGGCTTTGGCTCTTCTTAGGGTGGGAACTCGGAGTTGGTTAGCATGGTGGCTTCTTTTAGGGCGGATGGAAGGATACTTAGTTATAGTTTCTGATAAGTAGGTGGGTGCTGTGTGATTGATACATTTGTGTGTGAGGATGAGTATTTTAAAATGGATTCTTTCCTTGACAGGGAGCCAGTGTGCATTTCCTCTGGCCTGTGATACATGGTCAAATTTGGGGATGTGTAGTGCAGCGCGGAGCACATTAGTTTGCACTATTTGGAGCCTGTTTAAGTTTTTGGTTGATGTGCCAGCTGAAAGGGCATTGCAGTAGTCCAGTCTGGCACCTATAGTAGCTCTGGCGATGGAAAGGCAGTTGGGTGCGGTAAGGTAGGGTTTTATGGCATAGATGAGTTTGGTGGTCAGTGCGGATGCAGAGGAGATGGCACTGACTTGTCTTGTCATGAAAAGTGTGGCGTCCAGGTAGACTCCTAAGGTCTTCACGGCTGAGGAGACAGGTATGTTAGTATTGTCAATGGTCATGTGTGAGTATTCGGGGCTGAGTTTGCTTAGAGTTTCGCTGGGGTCTAGGATGATGATCTCAGTTTTATCGCTGTTTAAGCAAAGACCATTAATAGCCATCCAGGTTTGGATAGTGGTATAAATCTTAAGGAGAGCTTCTGTGTCTTGGTCATAATCTCCTGAGAAGGGGAGGAGAACTTGTGTCATCGGCATAGTTTGTGTAAACTATGCCGAGAGTGTCCAGTAGGTCAAAGTGGGTTTTGGTGAAGAGGTTGTAGAGGGTCGGTGCGGTGCATGACCCTTGTGGGACTCCACAACTGATGGTGGTGGGGGGAGCGTTGGCCTGGTCTGAGTACACTTTCATGGCCCTACCTTCTAGGAAGGAGGTGATCCATGTGGTTGCTTTGTGAGAGAAGTGTGCTGCGTTGAATAGGTTAGAGGTGAGGATGTTGTGGTCCACTAGATCAAATGCTGCGGACAGATCGAGCAGTAGAAGGAGAGCAGGTTTGTCTGTGTCCATAATTTCGGTGATTTGATTCTTTAAATATAGGAGGGCAGTTTCATTCCCATGGCCTTTACGGAAACCAAATTGTCTTCTGCCTAAAATAGCATGAGTTTCCAGGTAGTGTTGGATTTGGTTATGGGTGATAGTTATTGGGGGAGGAGGGATCAAGGGAAGGTTTTTTTAGAAGCGGGAGTCCCCAGGCTTCTTTTAGGCAATGAGATACGGTTCCAGAGGAGAATGAAGCATTGATGAATGCTGTGATGATTGGGGTGAGTGATTCAGTGCACTCCTTGATGATGGTGGGTGGGCAGATATCCCCTTTGCAAGTGGATGGTTTGATGTTTTTGAGAAGGTCAGAGACTTACGTCTCTGAAACTTCTCTGAAGGCGAAGAGGGGTGTTTGCGAGAGAAGATTATGAGAGCGTATTGAGAGCTTTGCGTTGGGAGGCTATTTTTATCTTGGATCGTTTTAACTTTAATTCCAGTCTGGATGCTAGTGCACAAAGCTTCATCCTTGATGATTTTATCCGGGCTAGAAGCGGGTGTGGTAAGTTCTTTGAATATGGAGAATATTTCTCTAGATTTGGAGCTGGCTTTAGTGATTCTCTGGTTATAGGAATCGGATTTAGCTAAGAATATAGCTTTTTTTGTATGTCAACGAGATCTCTATGAATTCGTTGCGGGAAGTTTGGTTGGGCGTTGATTGCCACCTGGATAGGGATTTCCGTTTTTTGGTGCGAAGGGCAGATAGTTCTTCTGTGAACCAGGAGTTGGAGTGCATAGATTTTTTTTCTTTTTTTATCTTCTAGAGGGGCAATTGTTTCAATGGCTTGGGTGAGCGCATTGGTATAGATGTTAGCGAGAGAGGTGAGGTCATGGATAAATGGAGGTTTGAGTTCAGGAATATCGAGAAGAGGAGCGAGGTTGGTAGCAGTGAGTTTTTTGGAGCTTCTTACTTTAGCGGGGGGAGCATGAGTTATGGTTTTGTAGGTAGGAGTGGTGGGAATGGAGAATTGAATGTAGTAGTGGTCTGTCCAGGGGAGGGCTGAGATGGAGGTGATGGCAGATGAGCAATTGTGATGAGCAATCCAGTCAATGGACCGGCCGTTGCAATGAGTAGGTGATGTAATTTTGTGTTCGAATGCCAAGTGTGAGAGTTCTTTGGCTAGGTGTGCAGCTGCCTTGTCCTTAGGATCAGATAATCCAAGGTTAAGGTCACCGAGTAGGATTGTTTTAGTAGAGCTTTTAAGGTTGTTACCTATGATTTGGAGGAGTTGCTTTTGGCAGTCTGGGGGTGATCCTGGTGGTCTGTAAGGTGATTATTATGTTTATGGTGCAGTTTGGGGAGAGGGCTAGCTTGGCAGTGAGGAGATCATCGTTGTTGTCCCAATGTTGGTTAAACATTCTCATGGCGAGGGTGTTTTTGAAGATGAGGGCATCACCACCACCTTTAGAGGTTTCGCAGTCCTGTCTAAGGATGGTGTAGCCTTGGGGGAGGGCGAGGTGGATAGATGGGCTGGATGCTTCATGGAGCCAAGTTTCGGTTATGGCTAGTAGGTCTAATTTGTGGGAGGTAATGAGATCGTTGATTTCAATAGCATGGGCATGGACAGAGCGAGCACTGATGAGTGCACATTTTAAGTCTAGGTTGGCTGGTGGAGGAGTATGTGTGTTGGTGTTGGTGGTAAGAGCGTTGGTATGTGAGTGTATGAGTGGGGGTGGTAGGAGTGTAATAGGTGCAGGGTGATGGGGGATAGGGTGGTGTGCATGGTCAGAGAGGTGTGTGTGTGTGAATGATGTGAGGGTGCGAGAGCTAAGTCTGTGGTTCCTAAGGTGCGTGGATGGTGGTGTGCTGTGGTGAGAGAAGAGGGGCTTGGTGCGCGTTCTTAGTCTACAGCGTCTAATGTGGTGAGGGGGGTGTCCAGTCGGATCGGTGTTGCGGTGGCTGAATGCAGTTTGAAGTGCTGAGGATGATGCAGTGTGCCAGAGGTCTGTTAGAGGTGTGAGGTCTGGATGTGCCGGCGGCATGCTGCAGATAGCCCAGAAGGAGAAAGTAATGAGGGAGATGAATGGGCGGGGAGGAGAGGCGTAGGTGCTGTGGAGCGGGTACCAGAGGAATACATTTGCAGAGAGCAGATACTGAGTAGTGCTAGTGCAGAATCATTAGGCTAAGCTGGATAGGCTAAGAGGCTGGCAGTGGTAAATATAATCAAAGGCTGATAGGGGCAAGCAGTGGCAATTACAATCAATGGCCGCTGGGGGCAAGCAGTGGCAATTACAATCAATGGCCCATAGGGGCAGACAGTGGTAATTACAATCAATGGCCGCCAGGGGCAAGCAGTGGCAAATATAATCAATGGCCGCTGGGTGCAAGCAGTGGCAATTACAATCAATGGCCGCTAGGGTCTGGCAGTGGCAAATATAATCAATGGTTGCTAGGGGCAGGCAGTGGCAGATACAGTCATGGCCACTAGGGGCAGGCAGTGGCAGTTACTGTCACAGTAGGCTGGTTGCGGTAGCATTGGGAGTATTTAAAGAGGGTACATATATGTACATCAATTGCAGGAATTGAGCATGAGAGTAGACAATTTAGAAGTACAGGAGAGCTAAGAGGAGGCTTCCTAGGTGCGAGTTGACAAGGCGGGCAGAGGTAACAGACAGACCTTAGCAATGACCTTAACAGCAGGAAATAACACATACAAGTTGAGGAGGTGGGCATACATGAATACAGTGTATGGTAATAGGCAGCATGGATTAAGTGTACACCGAGAACTGTATGCAAGGTGAGGTCTACTCACGGTAAGAATTTGAGGTGTGGGCCGGATGAGTATTTTGCTCCCCAGCTCCCGTGGAGAACATGGGCACACAGGAAGGGGCCTTACTCTCTGGGCCTCCTCGAATGGGCCGGTTTCCGCTGAGACTCCCTTCTTAGCAGCATATATCGAATGCAGGAAGGTACAGAGGCTAACAGGACATCATCTTAGATATTATGCCGGGACATGTGGTCATCGACTAAATGCGGAGCGGCAGATAAGACAAGGGTCATAAGTCCATATGATATGTATGCAGCCTTCAAGTCACGAATTTAGGAATAAGTTACAGTAGGTGGTAAGCATGCACACGGGCACAGTGCGGCAAACAGGAGGCAAAACAGGGCCTTAACCTAGGCCTTTACCGAAGGACGGCTAGCTCCTTACGGTGAAGCTGATTGGTAGATAAAGCGGGCGTTACTTAGCAACAAAAGTAAACAGCCTTGCTACCAACCCGCGTAGCGCCGGGCCATTTTGAGAGGGGCAGAGGCACGGCAGCAACGTGGCGAACTTCAGTAGATGGGGAAAGTGAATCACGGAAAATGTGACCATGGGCAAATGGACAATGGATCCTGTGATATCTCTCCCCAGTGCAAGGTGAATCCCATCGTAGGCAGTGCACGCACAGTCGTTGTGCAAGCGCGCTGGTGGGCAGATGAGAGCCTCGTCGCTGCAGAGTCCCTACTCTGCAGATGGCGGTCTAGGTCACGACAGCAGTGAGCATGCAGGGTGGAGGAGGGCTCCTGCCCACTCCGGCGCTGGTGTTTCTGAGGTGGCTGGAGGCAAAATAGGGCCTTCACCTAGGCCTTTACCGCAAGACGGCTAGCGCCGGTGAAGCTGATTGGTAGATAAAGCGGGCGTTACTTAGTAACAAAAGTTAACAGCCTCGCTATCAACCCGCGTTGCGCCAGCTATTTTGAGAGGGGCAGAGGCACGGCAGCAACATGCCGAACTTCAGTAGATGGGGAAAGTGAATCCCGGCAAATGTGACCATGGGCAAAAGGACAATGGATCCTCTGATATCTCTCACCAGTGCAAGTTGAATCCCATCGCAGGCAGTGCACGCACAGTTGTTGTGCAAGCGCGCTGGTGGGCAGATGAGAACCTCATTGCTGCAGAGTCCCTGCTCTGCAGATGGCTGTCTAGGTCACGGCAGCAGTGAGCATGCAGGGTGGAGGAGGGCTCCTGCCCACTCCGGCGCTAGTGCTTCTCAAGAATGGTAATTCTGCATTAATAGCTTTATGTTACTAAGGAACTAAACACTTGTGATCACATTCTTTCTGAACCACACATCTCTTGTCATTATTTTTTGACGGAGACCCACAGGACACTCTCTTCTACCATCAACTCTACCGTCCTGATGAAGGCCAACCACATGCAAGCTCCACCAAGCAGCTTTACTTTTTTGGCCGAAACACAATAATGTCGACGACCTTTCCACCATTCCAGTGTCCACCATTAACACTGATATTTGTTTACTGTAACTTTTGTTTTGTGCTCACATGTTATTTGTAAATTCAATTCCGTCAATCAAAAAATGAAAAACATGTTCTATGTTTACCAATATCCAGTCTAATTGACTGGATTGTACTCACGTGTATTGTGTACAAAATTGTAAAATGACAAGTGTCTTTGGGTGCTTTTTTATTATGAGAAACAAATGTATATTAAAAATTGTGGGGTCAATAACCCTTCTGACCCTTGTGAAATCTAGAGTTTTGTTTCATTGTGTAGGAATACAGCTATGAAAGTTCATGTTATCTCGCACCCTGATTATTGTGTAAGTTTAAAACGGTATCATCAGCATAGGCAAGCCAATTTACAGATTAATTTTCCATTTTCAGTGGGAAGGTACAAATATCCTTCATATGCTGCCCCATGTCTGCAACATATAAGTTATATAATATCGGTGCCAATGAGCATCCCTGTTTTAACCCAAATTTAGTTTTTATTTTACCACTGAGTGTACCCTCCTGACTTAAACGCACTTGAGTCACTGTATCTGAATAAAGTTCTTGAATAAAATATATGACAATCGGATTTAAGCTCCACTTTTGAAGTTTAGCCACAATCTCTCCCTGTCTACAGTGTCAAAGGCACTCTTATAATCTATAAAACATATATAAAGAGCGTCATATTATCTCTTCTTGCTTTGATGCACCAGAAAAGCCAAAGACCAAAGGTTTGACATGGAGTCAATCCCCTGTCTAAACCCTGTTTGTAACGTAGGTAATAGGTTGTATTTTTTAATCCACCTTTTCATTTCCACTAGTAGGATCTGGGAAAATATCTCCGCACACGCATCTGTCATAGCTAGAAGGTAACCATTTCTGGGATTATCTCTAGACCCTTTTTTAAATACCTGCATCAGAATGGATGCTTTCCAGCTAACGGGCATAAAGCCTGTGTTTATGACATTCTCGAAGAGATGAGATAAGAAGGTGCCCCAATATTCAGGTTTATGTTTACATATTAAATTTGGTATTCAATCAGGGCCAGGGGCCCTGGAAGGCTTCAATTTCCTGATAATTACTTCCAATGTCTCTGTCTCAATGCTTACATATTCTCTCCTCTATTGTAGACTGTTTTAGTAGCTTCAACGTCATTAGCTTTGTAATATAAATCAACTATATATCTCATCCAGTCTCTTTCAGATATAGGGTTGACTTCAATTCCTATTCTTGAATAAATGGTTACATGAGATTTATCAAAGTTCCAGAATTTACGACCATCAGCATAGCATAGAGCCTCATGCATAGTAAACCATTGTGCGGTGCTTCTCGATGATTTATGTCTTAAGAATTTTTTTATATTTAGTTTTCAATTGAGCTATTTTTTCCTCCTTTGTCTTAGCATCCACATCAGTTAAGCTTTACATTTGTTTCAGTGCTCAAACATGTTTATGTTTAGCGCTCACTACAATTGGATCAAAATACTTTTTATGTTATTATCGTTTTAACCCGGGAACCATTCCCAGGTTTTTGGATGAAATCTTTTGTATTCTCAGATAACCACACAAATAGATCAGACGACACTTGTTCTTTAGCTATCTCAATGGGACAAAATGAAACAAAGAAAGCTACGTACCACTCAATTTTTTAACAGACCATTATAGTCTATTACCAGTCAGGTTCACCATTACCTCACCTGCTGTCCTTTTTTTCGGTGACAGCCACGAGGCAATGGTGAATTTCTTTACCACATGATCGTTCACAGGAGTGGGAGTGATCTGCCGCCTTCCAATAAATTGGCACAGTGCAAACGGAAATAGAATATAATCAATCCATTACCTGTAATTCCTAGCAAACCAAGTATAAGGTTGTCCATGAAACTACCAGCTACCATTATACAGCTGCAATAAGGCGTTGGAGTTAATAAAGACATCCCATGGATTCTCATTGCTTAGCAAGTTCTCATCAGCTAAAAAAAGTACCTTTCAGATAATTCAGGGCAAGATCAAAGTTTTCAGAGACCACCTTTTGGTGAAATCTAGAATAATTGAGGTCACCAAGAATTAAGAACAAAGCACCAACATCAGTTTTAGACCAATCCCCCAAAATCTTTTCTAGATCTGAGATAATTTGTAAAGAATATATATTATTGGGAGGATTGTAGATATTGATGATAAGCACTTTTTGTATACGATCGTCAATTAAACATTCTAGGATTCCCCCCAGAATGTGAGTGGAGGATGAGTAACATTTATATTCTGAGCCCAGTTCTGATCTCGCCCCAGGATAATACCTCCCCCAGGGTCTCCCGGCTATACTGTGTCTAGCCTGTCATTGGATAATTTGGTAGCCATCCAGCTTAAATTCAACCAACATACATGTCTCTTGTAAGGCAAAAATATCAGCCTCTAACAGAAAGGCCATTGCCGCACGGTTAGATACAAAAGAATTAAATCCACTGGTATTCCAGGTGATATAACTCCGAAAGCCCCCACCCTAGCATTACTTCAGTCAACAGTCTGACAAATATCCCCTAGGTTACCATGAGGGTCATGTCTACCCATACCAGGAATACTCTCCCTTAGACCCTTGACAATTTGGTAAACAATTCTAATCAAGGTGCATATCTGTACCTGGTTTAGAGGTTTCCCTATTCTTCATTTGTTTCGGTGCTATGGAAGCAGTTGTTCTTGAATTATAGATACCTCGTATCCAAGCTTTGAAAATTGTGGGAGCATTGTATAGAATACATTCTGTAACAATTGGGGAAACTAGGTATACAATCTCCCAATTGGAGTCATAAGCAGACTTAGGAAGCTCCACTCTTGTTAGATCATGAGTCCTGATAGCCTTAAGGTTGCATATTTGATAGAAGAGTTCCAATACATTGGATCTATTTAAGAACGGGCTTTGTATAGAAGCAAAGGGGTCCCTAATTTGCATCTTCTTAGACAATTTTGGGTGGTAAAGTATGTCCTTTATACTGACTAGACCTGCTATGGTGGAGTCCCGCGTCAGATTAATCTTCACAGAATCCTGGGTGGGCTAAGAGCCCATCTGTTGGCTGATGTCCCAGTCTCCAAGATCCTCTGAGTTGTCCTGCTCTTCAAACTGGGAAAAGGTAACCCTATTTATGGGAGTGTTAATGTTGTCATTTGTTCCATATTTTTTTTTACTCAGCCAGGGTTAAAGTCTACCTTGTTTCACCTTGGTAGATACCACTGATTTAAGTATTTTACCCCTTTTACGACTTTCCCGTCTAATACCAGGATGGACCCCATCGTAAGCCTTGCTCTCTTCCTCCATAGTTAAGTGGAAGCAAGAAGGTGATTCAATGCAATGAACCTTCTCTGAGGACACAATTGCCAATGCTTGTTTCACATTGTTGTTTTTATTTGTAACCCTTTTTTTTTAGGGTGGGGGAATGTTTAGGCTTGGATTTTTGTGTACCTATTCCTTTTTTTAGCATTAGTTATTAGTTCTACACTTTTTTTTATCAGATCTTATTTATGAGGCATGAGGGGTAAGGGCTGGTTAACATAACTTCGATTTCCTCATGAACCGTCAATAGGGAATCTATAACGCTTACATGGGACTCCGCAGGAGCGTAATGCCTTCTCAGCTAGAGGATCTGTTAGCTGGGCTCTTATTCTGTGAAAACAACAATAATAACAATAGAACTGTAATTTCTATTTGCAGGAAAAAACTGTATTGCAGTGTGCCTATGATAAATCCCTCCCTTCTCACCTGTGCTTATGTTTTGTGGAGCTGTCCAACCTGTATTCTACAGGGGCATGTTGGTTTGTAAACTTTTGACTTGTGAGGCTGCGGTGTTCAAAGGATTCTTGTCAGAATAATGTCCTTGCCTCTTTTTAGAGTTATCTTGGGTGAGTTTCTGGTGAAAAATATATATATAGTTTGTCAGATTCTGAGCAGTCCCTACGTTGGAGAGATCTCTCTTTCTAAAATGTTCCCTTTTATTTTGCAGGTTATTGGTTCTCAGAAAAGGTTAGATGCTGCGGTATGGCTGCGACTGTACTTGGTTTGAGGAAACGTTTAATAAACGTGAGTTCGTCTTAACTGAGTAATTGTAGCTTTCAGAGACGAGTGCGGTAATAACTAAGCAAAGAAAATGTTGCTGGGACTTCAGGTAGGCAACATATGTAAAAACGTATTCTTTCATATTTCACAAAGTTCATTCATTAAAGAAAATACCTTTTGTTTTTGCAGGTTTTCGGAAAGCTGTAGAAGAAATACCTTTGAGCGATGCAGAGACTGCTGAGGAAAACTTCTGAATGAAGGCACTGCTGTGAGGAAGATGCTGCGGCTGCAACGGAACTTCTAACAGAACGTGCAGTACGAAATAAATAGCTGACTGAAGAAACGCTTCGGAAATACTTTGGTTCGGTAAGTCTTTCCGGCTAAACAATGGAATTCTGCTTATTTTCTGTGTAAACTAATATCTCTTAACTTCATTTTTTCTTTGACAGGTTCTGTCAGGAGATCGCTGGTTGCATTACCCGTTGTCGGCGGTGAAGAGGCGAAGCGAGCGCTCCAGCGGAGGCGGGGCTTAACTAGCTCCATTTGCAATAGGTGTAGTATGTGCTGTGAGTTAACAATGGACTTGGTGGCAACCATGTTGAGTGTAGGAAAAACCAATGTAAGCGCTATGTGAGCCTATGGGTGTAATGCTATGAATGAGACAAATGCCATTTGTGCCAGGCTTGAAGCCACTGTTGATGCACTGACTGTATGAAGTTCCTTGCTTCCCTGGTATTCCT
This sequence comes from Ambystoma mexicanum, assembly GCF_040938575.1. Lineage (NCBI taxonomy): Eukaryota > Metazoa > Chordata > Amphibia > Caudata > Ambystomatidae > Ambystoma > Ambystoma mexicanum. Next base: position 1,455,042,321 of record NC_090935.1, read on the forward strand.
GAATGGGAACTGTGCTCCTTTGCTGTGATCATGACAGAATCATCCACATTGACTTCTCCAAACTGTAATATATTTAACTCCATAGAGGCTGTCGTGTTAAGTTGGTTTGGATCCTAACAGATTTAGATTCATAGTTGTTTAAGACCATCTCTACCAATTTGGTCAGACCCACCTTCAAGAATTGCTGTTCTTTATATATGGAATAAAAAAAACTTTGTTAAGGGGAAGTTATGGTTAAGTTGCGCTACTAAAAACCTGTGAAATTCACTAAATAAACTTTAGAAACGTGACATTATGGTTCAAAGTAAAACCGAAAACCCCCTGAAATTCGCCAGTTATGGTAGGCTAAGCCACCATACCTGCCCGCACCACTGTGCACTGCTAACACTAACACCCAGGACATTAAAGATGGCATCATAAATGTCATTGATGACATCACTGATGATATCACATGTGTAGCCCCTTTGTTTTTGTTCACTGCCATATATATATAATTCATTAAAAACCTTTTTTTTTTTACTTGAATTTAATCGAAAAGATTTTAACGATTTTTACAAGAACTTTCTTTTTTCTTCAGATGCGCCTCAGCGCTCTAATGCTGTGTTTGTGGAGCGAAAAGTCTCGAGTTAGAGTAATCTGATCCTTATATCTCTAGATTGTGTACCCTCTTATCTGTTTACCGATAGAGAAAGGTGGGCTGGAGATGTCGATATCACAACCCCCTCTAAAGCAGATATCTTGGTCGGTGAGTTGGCAATCATTTCAAAAGCTAGCTCTATTAATTTCACCGTTGCAATGGTCCATCTCGTTGTCTCTCCTGAGATTAACCTGTTCCACACCGCCTCTTCGTCTAGCGTAATTGCCCCTTGCAAGCAGGATTGAAGATATTTATCTCTGTTTATCCGTGTCTTCGGGCATTTTAGGACTAAATGTTTCAGTGTTTCCACTTCCTCTTTATCTTTACATAATCGACATCTATTGTCCATCTTCGGTGTACGAATTGCTAAGATTTGGTGGGTCATCAGGAGGTTTAGTCTGGCTGTCAAAAATGTTCCTCGTATCTTTTTATTCAGGAATTTCGTACAGTAATTTAATGGCGTTTTCACTTTATTGAACGTCGGAGGGAGATGTGTAAGTAGCTTGTTGGCCCTCGCAGTATCAATTGTCTGAATCCAATCCATAAGTTCGATTTTAGTTTTTACTCGGTCCGGATTTGTTTTTAGATCTTCTTCAGAGCATGCTATTTCCCTCAGAGTTTCTTGGATTGTTGTTGCCCAATTGGTGAGTGCCTTACAGGTAACGTTTTTGAGTTCTTCTGCGATCACAGCATATATTGGTAACGAGTCAGCCATTATGATTTTTCTGTAGAGTCTCATCTTGCTCTGTTCAACCGAAGAAGCGAGAGAGACCAGGCCTAGTTCCCTTCTTATTGCTGGCATGGAGGTCGATTTAGGTAGACCTAGTACGGACTTCCACACATGGCCCTCCAGTTTTTGCCATATAGATTTCGGCATGTTGAAAGAAGCTTCCATTCCATATATAATAGATGGCACCACCTTAGCCTTGTAAAACTTTATCGCTGGAACGATGGAGAATTTCCCAAATTTGTTGTCGACCAGTATTGTTTGGGCTGTGAGTCTTTTAGCTTTGTCCCATAGTTGATCTTGCATAGCTTTGTCTACAGATGACCCGTCCATGGTCAACCCTAGATATTTAAACTTGTCGACTACTTCCAACTTTGAGTCCTCCAAGTGCCATGTTAGCTGCTTTGACCTCTTCTTTGCTGTTTTCTCAAAAACCAACACTTTTGTTTTTGTTGTATTGATTTCCAAATTGTTTGTTCTCATATAACTTGCCAAGTTTGTCAATTTTCGTTGAAGACCAATAGGAATTTGGTCAATAATAATGGCGTTGTCTGTGTAGGGCAGTCGCGGGATGGAACTATTGCCAATTTTTGGGGGAAAGCTCTTATTTTTTTCTCCTCGTTCTGATAGTCCCCCAAAAAAGCTATGAACAAGGATGGGGCTAATGGACAGCCTTGTTTGACGCCTCGTTGGACTGTGATCTCTTCCGACAAGATGCCTTGTTTGCTCAGTTTCACCCTGATCTTCGTATTTTTCATGTAAACTTTTATCGGGCCCATGATTGACATTGGGCATTTCCACTTGCTTAATTTAGACCATAGTTTTTCTTGGTCAATTTTATCGAATGCTTTCGATAAGACTTCGAAAGCCAGGTAGACTCGAGGGGCTCCTTCTCTTGCTTTTGCTTTCAGAATACGTAGCATCAGTATGTTTATTGTCGTACTTTGTCTGGAAGGTGTTGAAGCAGGGTGCATGTTTTGTCCAAATTCTAAAGTGGTCCAGCAGCTGCGTTGCATAGATTTTGCCCACAATATCTAACAGAGCTATGGGCCTGTAACTTTCCAGATCTTCTCTTCCACCTTTTTTATAAACCGGTACAATTATGGCCTTTAACCAAGTTTCTGGGACCATTTTTGTTTTTGTGCAGTGTGCGAAGATTTTGCTTATTATTGCTGCCCAAGCTTTCGATGACTGCTTCAGCTCCACATTGGTCAAGCCATCTGGGCCCGGGGCACTCGATGATTTCAAGTTGTTGATGGTCCTTTCAATTTCGGCAACCTTAGCCACGTCCACCCAAGGGGTTGTAGACTCGACTTTGTCTTTGGTTACTTGTGTTTTGGGAAGCTCGAATTGGGCCATCAGGTATGTTTTCCATCTTGTCTCGGAAACCGCGTTTACCAATTCTGTTGGTTTCGACGGATTTACTGCTTTAATTATTGTCCAAAAGTCGCTTGATTTCTTTGTGCTGAGACATTTCAGCATAATTTCAGCGTCTTGTCTGTACAACAGTAGTCTGTGTTGCTTTAGCCACTGTTTGTATCTCTTAGCCTCTATACGCCATTTTTCCCAGGCTTCCTGGAGATCACTTTTTTTTGCGATTTTTCTCAATCTCCTAACCACTTCTTTTTTTCACCACCAGTTTATCGTAGGCATGTGTTGGACTTGACTTTTTCCTCGGCTGACTCCCCACTGGTTTTCTGTAAGGAATAATTAACGGTAGAGAGTTTGGTCGGTTTACAGGCACTTGTGACTTTGTTACATCTGGAAGTATATATTTTTCTGTTATCCTTTTAATATCTTCTTCCGACAAACAGACTCTCGATTGTTGGTTATTTGACTCGAGGTTATACTTGTATGCATAATTCTGTGTTTGTATTCTTCTCCATTTGCATGTCAGAAGATTGTGGTCACTGTGTGTGGTTCTGTGGACTTTATACTCTTGGATCATAGGTATGAACTCGGTTGACACATAAATATAATCCAGGGTTGCTTTGCCGTTCAAGTTTTCCCACGTTGGAATATTCTTTTGCTTCGGGAATAGCGCTGCAATATTATGAAGGTTTCTTGGTTTGGTCAGTGCTCCACATGCAATGCCTCTATCTCGGGTTGCTCCTTGTGGTCTCTCCGATTTCGTTACTTTATTCCCCTCGCTACAGTCCGCATTTAAGTCTCCACACACTATGATGACAGCATTCTCATATTCTGCGTCGAAAGAGTCTATTAGTTCCGTCATTTTGGCGCAATAAGTTTTGGTTGTCATTTTTTGCGGATTCCAATATGTATTTATTATGATGATTTGGTTGCTGTACATCATCTTCCGTACTTCAGATTGGTCGATCCACGAGGTCAGCGTGACTAACATCTCATACGATTCATGTAACTTTATCGGTGTTGCAAGGCCCACTCCCATTTTTGTTGCTGTCAGCAGACGTGACCACGGGCGGCCTAACACGGCAGATATTTCTACTACAAAGCCGGTAAGGCACGGTTTCTCTTGTAGCCAAGTCTCTTGTAGACATATAATGTCTAGTGAACCTAAATCCACGTCACCAGGTCTGGTTAAATGAGCATGTCCCCTTGTGTTCCACGAACCCAAGACAAAACACTTCTTACTTTCTTCTTGCTCTACTTTACTTTGTTCGCTTAACGTAGATGATGCTGACCACTTTGATTGCTAGTTCTCTTTTTTAAGGTTCAGTGCTGCTTTTTACCATGCCAATGGACCTGTACCTGCTGGCGTCTTCATTGTTTGCACCGGGGCTGGTTTAAATGACCTCTCTTTTCGATTGTGGTAAGAGGTGCGCTCAGGACTATGTTGTCGATGAGTGTATCGGGCTTCTCCTCTTGTTCGTGACTTGTATTTGTCTGAGACCATTTCCTGGTGTTCATTCCTTCGTTGCATATTATCTTTATTTTTCTCGTCACTAGACCATCTTTGATTGAATTTTTTGTCATCCCGTCGTGCATATACCCTCTCCGAGCCATAAACCTTTTCCTCTAGGCCTTTGCCGATTCTGTTTGCTCGATAGCGCTCTTCTGTTCGCGATGTAAAGCGGTTTTGTCTTTCTCCTTGATGGTTATAAAGGCGGTCTTTCTTATCTCTTAGCGTTTTTCATTTTATTTTTATCGTTTTATTTCTGTCAGCCCAAACCCGTTTTGCTTCATTTCTCTAACTGCGTTATCAACCGTGTGTTGCAGGCTTGCTTCTTTGACATGGATGTATGCCTTTGCAATCTTTCCTCTATGATAGGGTTCTACTAACATGATGTCTTCTGTTTTTATTTTTTTCAGCAAGTTCATTGTGCTCATTAATTTCACGATCATCTTCCTGTTCAGAATCATATAACCTCTCTTTGGGTCTAGTTGTTCGACTTTGAATATTCATCCCTGCTTTTCTGCTTTGGGGGTTTCTGTTCTTCGATGATCGTCTGAGCTTTTATGGGCCTCGTTTCGCTGTGGCGGACTCTGCCGACTTACTCTTTGCTCTCTTGGAGACATGAAGGAGGAGACTTGTGTACGTCTTCCCTCTTCTTTTTTTGTTCGTCTGGTACTGGTCTCCTTTGGTTTTCAATTGCATTTTGGATTCCTTTACTTGTTTGGGCTTTTGGGGAATCTGTGTTCTCTGTTCCTTTCTCTAGTTCATTCTGAACTTTTGTCTGTTGGTCCGTAATCACCTCGATCACTGAATTATTAGAGGCGGTCTCCCAATGTTAGGATAGATTCATCACGTTTGTGTCGCTCATAAAATCTTCTACCGATCGTGGAGAGCTCCTCATCTTTTCTCTTTTTGTCGATCTCGGCGTGTCTTCTTGAGTTTCCTTGTTTTTCTTTCCTTTTTTTTCTTTTCACTTGGCTTGTTCCTGCTGCTTCACCTTCTCGCCCAGTGTGGATTTCTGAAGCTTGTCGTTGTTAGCTAATTTATATACCACTGGGGCTTTTCTCTGAGGTTGGTTAAGCAGTCCCGATTTAATTGGTTATAGCTGTGGACCTTTATCACTTTCTTCATTCACTTCCTTTATTTCTTGCTCTTTCTCACAGATATCCACAATTTCGCCATTCTGGCTTTCGGACTGATTCCTTATGTTTCTCAAGTCCTCTTGGCCCCTCTCCCTTTGTAAGAGCTTAATTTGCTTTTTAAAGTCCTCAACTTCTTTTTCCCAGCCTTTCTGATGTACGTAATTCCTTTCTTCTAGTGCTGTAATGTAGCCTTCTATATGAGGGATTTTTGTGGACATAGAGGCCAAGATTGATGTATTGTCTTGTATTCCCTCTTTTATTGCTTCGTACAGTTTGCAATATGGGGCTAATGCAATCGTTATGGCCGACATGATGGTTAATAAGTCCGTTTTTTTACTTGGTGACTCCTTTTGCGTTGGTGTGGCTATTTCGCTTAACTGTCTGTTTTTAGGGGATTTCGGTGTACTTGCTACTTTTCCCGGGGTTGCTGTTGCTTCCATGAACAAGCTGTCGCTCAACCTAGTCCTGTGTGGCTCTTCCTCTATCAATGCACGTTTGGGTTGTTCTTTCAGGCCTTCTCTTTGTTGGTTCGATCCGTGTAAGTCCCTTACTTTCTCTGGGGTGCGTAGTAGCTGGCCTGAGTTCAGTTGGACTTTTGTCCAGTCCAGGCGAGAGACATTTTGACGGGGATCTTTTCGTTGCAGCATCTGTTTTTGCTGATCAAAGCCTTCTTCAGAAGGTGTTGGTTGCAGACTAGTTGTCGCCTTCGTCTGATTCTGGAGGCTCTTCTCTTGTGGTTGCTCCTGTCTTAGATGGTCGACTTCGATTTTTGATGTGTTCTCACGCCCTTCTGTGGCCGCCTCCTGTTGTTCTTTCAACGTGCTTAGCCTCCGACTTTCTTCTCTTTCCTCTATTTGGCACCGGATCGCTTTAGCCGCGTTTCTTTTTTCCAATATGATCTGAGGCAGACCTATTTCAGGTGGGCCTGCTCGCACCGCTTCTATGCCTGATATCTGTTGTCTGTTTACTGTGGAATTCTCCTGGACCGCTTCTAAAATTTCTGCGTCTGACAGCTCGTTTTCCAAATCTAGTTTGCGCTTTTGTTGATTGAAAAAGAAGGCTTTTAATGTGCCCGACAACGATGCTGGTGGCGGCCCTTTTTGCGTTCCTTCATTTCTTTTTTGTAATTTCATATTTCTGTTTTCTCCTATCGTTTTCGCTTTTCCATGTTTCATGCAACCTTTTTATTGAGTGTTCTTTATTGTTTTCATTATACTGATCTTTTCTTGGTTTTTTCTTTGGATTGTTATTTTGTTGACTTTTTTTTTTCTGTTTTAGTGCTGACGCCTTTCTCTCTGACTCCGAGTCAGTGTCTGATGTTACAATTTCACTTTCTCTCATGCTTTCGTCTAATCCACTCTCTTTAGAGTCATGTCTGACTGGGTTGTTGTTTATCTGCTGATTGTTGATTGTCTGCTGATTCAGGTTTTTTTCTTTAGAACCTTTGGCTTCTTTCGTGGCACTTTCCTTTGTGCCTGGCTCCTCAACAGCTTCTACGAACACTGACTCTATGTGAACCAATGCTCGTGCGGACATTGCAGATGTCTTCCCCTGTGGACGTTCGGAATCGTTCCCTCCGTCCCCTTCTTGGGTTATTTTGTCCCTCTCCGTAGCTGCCCTTTCGTGCTCCAATATCGGGCTATTCATGTGCTCAGCTGTCAACTCCCCTCCGTCTCGGTCTTCGGGACTGCCTGGCAGCCCTCGGCGTCTCTCGCGGCCACGCCCCTCCTCGCTCTCCGTCCGTGTAGAGCTCCTCCCAGGCTGCCCCGGGTCAGGCGAGCCTGGCGGCCCTTCGCCGCGACTCTCCAATGGCTCCGACACACTCGACTTCTCCCGGTCCTCAGTACAGCAGCGTGCCCGCTGAGGGTCCGTCAGTGGCTTCCCTTCGGCTACCGTTGCCGGAGACCCACTCGCCATGTCGGCAGTACGCCAGGCGCTGCTCGCTTCGTGTCCGGGTAAGTCCTTTTTTCACCGCTTAGTTCTACTTGCAGATCTTGTGTTTCTAGTGTGTCTTGGATGGCTGCCGTTTGTGTTTGCCCTGGTGGGAGAGCAGTCTTCCCTGCCTCCTCCCCGAGCTCCATATTCATGATCTTCCGACGAGTTCTAAGAGCTTGCAGCTCTTTATTCTTTTCCTGGGCCCCTTCTTCGCAAATAGACGTTTTTGATTTCAACCTCTTTACAGGTGTTTTGTCGCTTTTTAGATGACGCCGACTTTGGTCAGCGTCTGAATCTGCAACCGCCTCTTCCAGTCTTTCATTTCTGGCGCCTATTCGCTCTTGGTGGACCGGAGGTCTCTCGGAATTCTGAGTCGAGTCCATGCTCCCTCTGCTTCCGCGGACTCCAGCAGACTCAACTCTCCTCACCAACTCCGCTCACCGCTCCGCTCTGGGTAGGGGTTTTTAAGCCCTCCCCCACACTGGACTCTGTAGTAGACAGGGGAGAGAGACTGCGAGCGCGACTCCAGCAGACTCAACTCTCCTCACCAACTCCGCTCACCGCTCCGCTCAGGGTAGGGGTTTTTAAGCCCTCCCACACACTGGACTCTTTAGTAGACAGTGGAGAGAGACTGCGAGCGCGACTCCAGCAGACTCAACTCTCCTCACCAACTCCGCTTTGTTAAAGGGACATTATGGTTCAAAGTAAAACCGATAAAACCCTTGACATTCACTAGTTATGGCAAGCTAAGCAACCATAACTAGCACCACCTAAGTGCACTGCTAGGACTAACACCCAGGACATCAAAGATGATATCACAAATGTCATTGATGACATCACTGATGACATCACATGTCTGCTCACTCTTTTTTCCTTCACTGATATATCTGGGGCAGTAACAGGCAGGAACTAAGAAGTCACTATACTATAGTACAAAGTACTATGATTACAGCACAGATGACATTACATGTCTAGCTCCTTCTTTTTCTGTTCACTGACATATGTAAGCCAGGTGGCTTTCTTCACTGTCGGTCAGGATTTTAAGAAGTTAAAAGTGCTATATTTGTAGTCCTTACCCTTCTCATATGTACAATACTTTCCTTAGGTTATGGTTACATCATATGATACATATGCATAGAAGAAGGAGGAATCCAGAAACACAAGATTCTTTTCTGTGCATGAAGGTAATTAGTTGGGGTATGAACATTTTGTGTTAATACTGAAGTTTTTGGTGCTTGCTTTACATTCCCTATGTATGCTTATGCTTGTATGCATTGTGCTCTCTTTGTGTTTTTGTGAGTAATATTGCAATTATGCAGTAAGGGAAGCATACGTAGATAATTATGTTTCACCGTATGTAAAAATCTGTAATGGAAGCATTTATCAATTTAGTATGCAACATGGGAAGATTGCAAATATTGCACCTCTGTAGCGCATGCTGCAGACAATGCCTACATTTCTTCATGAGTTTGTTCATGTACTGAAAGAACTCAGTAATGCAATGTTTTTTTTCAGCAATGCATTGCTTAATGAACTACGTGCCATATCTTAGTTCTTCAATCATCTCTGATACTTTTCTGCCAATATTATGACAATCCCTTGTGGAGGCTCTGCATGAAAACTAAATGTACATGTGATGTCATCAGTGATGTCATCAATGACATTTGTGATGTCATCTTTGATGTCCTAGGTGTTAGTCTTAGCTGTGCACGTAGGTGGTGCTAGTTATGGTTGCTTAGCTTGCCATTACTAGCGAATGTCAAGGGTTTTATCGGTTTTACTTTGAACCCTAATGTCCCTTTAACAAAGGTTTTTAATGAATTATATATATATGGCAGTGAACAAAAACAAAGGGGCTACACATGTGATATCATCAGTGATGTCATCAATGACATTTATGATGCCATCTTTAATGTCCTGGGTGTTAGTGTTAGCAGTGCACGGTGGTGCGGGCTGGGTGTTAATCTTAGCAGTGCACGTAGGTAGTGCTAGTTAAATTTCAGGGGTTTTTCGGTTTTACTTTGAACCATAATGTCATGTTTCGAAAGTTTATTTAGTGAATTTCACAGGTTTTTAGTAGCGCAACTTAACCATAACGTCCCCTTAACAAAGTTTTTTTTAGTGAATTTTACAGGTTTTTAGTAGGGCAACTTAACCATAACGTCCCTTTCACAAAGTTTTCTATACTCATTTGGACAGGTTTTCAGTACAACAACTTAACCATACCGTCCCTTTTGCAAAGTTTTTTTGGTAAAGATGATCGGTTTATAGTAGTGCCACGTAACCATAATGTAAGGCAACTTCTGACTTATTTAAAGACATTTCAGAGAATACCACTTGATAATATGCTTGTGCGCAGCATGGTAACGTGTCCCAGAATGCGTAAACACTTAACAGTAAGATGTTTGCCTCGTGGACAATGTGGAAACAGATTTTATATTGATGTAGGAACGTCCACCTGCATCATTTGCCTTGCATAGCGCCAACACGTTTTGGTAGTCAGCCATTAACAATGTAGTACACATTACATACTTTTAGCAAAAGTTTTAGGTAAGTGAAAATGACATCAGCTAAGGCCATCCCTCCTCCCCAAGAAACAGCAGCAATACTGTAATGAAGGAGCATGACAAACATTGCCCCAACCTTATAAATAACAAACGCACAATATTTTGGCACCGGCCTCCCACCCCCCATATCACTGTTTGATGCGTCTTTCCTCATTTCCAAAAGGCCTTATTAGCTGTCATACCAAAAAACAAACCCATCCGTTAGCAAAGTAAATGTTGCGTTAAAAAATACCTTTCGCAATGTAAATGTATTAAAAAAAATTGCATTCACTGTACTTTAAATTTGCCAGAAAAGGATATAGACACTATAAGATTTATCAGTAATTGTATAGATGTGCAAAAAAGTAACGTATACTATGGAAAAATAGGATTTCTGGTTATAATCCGGCTCGCCGGAGGCGGGCAGGATTACAAAACAAAATCCTTTTTCAAGATTGCCATCATCGAAAGGAAAGGCAGTTGTTGCATACATGGGCCGTCTTCATTTTCCAAGGCAGCAAGCTAAAAGCAAAAGTATGTGGCGAGACGCAGAACTGTACATAAACATACAGCGATTACAAAGTAAAATCCTTTTTCAAAATGGCCACCATAGAAAGGGAAAGCGGTTGTTACATACATTGTCCCTCTTCGCTATCCATGACAATCTCCAAAAAGCAACAGGACGTGCCATGTGGCTGAACCTGTAAATAAACATACAGCGACGTATAATGTGGTACCTTACATATCGAAATAATAAATGAGATTTTAAAAGAAAACGTTAACATTTAAGAATTTGTTAAGTACTTTTATTTAACAAACAACTGTCAGAGATCAACGGAGTAATCCCATTTCCAGTTAAGAGGCCGATTCATGGAATTAATGTGCGCTGAAAAATCCTGCGCAAGCGTGCGAATCGCAGCGCAAGTGCGAAAATCGCAGCGAAACCCGCGCACAGCGATTCATGGAAGTCTGTGTGCGTGTAAATCCATGGATGTGCGCTAAAATCCTGCGTGGCGCATGCTGGCGCACACGTCTTCAAACAGCGTGCGCTACGCGCACAGCGAAAGCACACATAGCGAAGCGCCACAACAAAAGTAGGCGTAACACTGGGCGTAACACGCGGAATGGGGAACAACGCGTGAAAATGTGGGTGTCACGGGGGAAGTACAGGAGGTAAATGCACGGAACGCCCACACGAGCGCCTACAACACATATTCATGGAATCGAACGGGGCTAACGCGTGCGCCAAAAAAGATGCGCTAATCCGGAAACACGTACGCCAGCAGGAAGCAGGTACACGTGGACCCGCGCAGCATAAAAGTGCGCGCAAACAACAAACAAGCTCAGACGCCAAGATGAATATACCGTTCCTCGCAGCAGTGGTCATGGGATACCGCAGGAGGAGGAGGAGGATAGTTAGGGCCAGAATTTTTACACCCAGAACCAGCCTTTTTGGGATGCCTGATGACCAGGTGTATGGGAGGTACAGGTTTCCACCTCACATAATACTCGACCTGGTGAGTGAGTGGGAGGATGACCTCACATCACCCACCCTGTGCTCCCAAGCACTGAGCCCCTTGGAAAAGGTGCTCAATGTACTGCACTTCTTGGCCACTGGTTCATTTCAGCAGACAAGTGCCATAGTGGGGGGGTCTCACAGGCCATGCAGTCACACTGCCTGCACCAGGTGTTGGCCATCATGACTGCACGCCCATCAGTCCGCAGGCACATATACCTGCCCAGAACACCTGCAGAAAGGCAGGCTGTCGTCCAGGATTTTTACGGGTGGCACACTTCCCCAAAGTGCTACGTGCCATTGACTGCACCCATGTGGCTCTACGTCCTCCCAGGGCAACTGAGCACATCTACAGAAACCGCAAGCACTGGCATTCCATCAACTTGCAGATAGTATGTGATGCCAAGGGAATCATCACCTCAGTATATGCCAACTATCCAGGGTCCACCCATGACAGTTTCATTTACAGAATGTCAACCCTAAACCCAGACCTAGAAGCTGGGCGGCATGGCGGTACATGGCTGCATGGTGAGTATAAATGCCCCTGCACATGCATGCATGTCAGATACTGAGTAATGTCACAACCCCACTAATGATACCCATCATCACCTCCCCAGGGGACAGTGCCTACCCACTGAGAACCCACATGATGACGCCAATTCGGAACCCCACCACACCACCCGAGATAAGATACAACACAGCCCATATTGAAACCCGGGGAATAGTGGAGCGCACATTCGGAGTGCTCAAGTCACGCTTTCGCTCCCTTGACCGCTCTGGTGGGCAGCTGCTATACGTGCCCCCAGTAGTGTGTAGGATCATAGTGGCAGCATGCGTCCTGCACAACGTTGCAACACGCCGGGGCCTGCCGGTGGACATGGTGGTGCCCTCACATCCCCAACCACAAGCACGCCCACTGCGCATGGGAGGGGAAAGGGCACGTGGTGAGGCAGCCCGTACGCAGCTGGTGGCTAATTACTTCACCTAAAATCACACCAGTGTGGGGTGCACACAGCCCTGGCACATACCAGCTGACAATCAATGATGATGACATAAGGGACAGTCAACTGTCACAACCATACCAGCCTGAGATTGGTCACCTGGAATTGTTACATTGTGTGCATCCCTACCTGCCGAAAGACAACCAATGCTGTGTCACAAAAAACACACATTTATGCTGCATGAATGACTACCCCCTTGCAAAATACAACTTGAAAATAGCGCCATGTCACCCAACCCCTCCCCAGCTCCGCCACCCAACATACCATGGCATGTCATGCAATGTGAAAGCAAACAAAGCAATGCACAAGACCTAACACAAGTGTCACAAAGTGCACTGTCCCAAATGGAAACTGCCCACAGACAATATGCTCCCAGTAATCAATAACAACCAGCACACATGAACAAATACTTACCACCAACAAAATAAAGCAACACACAATGAAACATTGCAAAAACATGACAGTACTAAGTCAAAGTAGTGGTAGTCTTACAACCTGAATAATCCAGCACATCGACCCCTTCCAACTGTAGAGTGTTGCTGCCACGCAAATGTGTCAGTGTACTGCATACAACATGAACTCCATCTGCAAAAGAGACAGCCTTGTGAAGACATGAGGAAGGAACCTGCAAATTAGGAGGAAGGCATGGATGCACAAGCACATATCAATACACCATGCAGTGTACAATACAACAACAACAACACCCACTAGGGATGCACACACAGTATTGACTACAGACTGCCCACACAGCTCATGGGAGCCCAATGTCACTGTCTAAGTACTGTCACTTGTTCACACCCTTTGCAAGCCCATGGAAACGGGAAGCAGGAGGAGTGTGTGTGTCACGAACCCAAGCATCTAAACCAAACTCAGGACAAGCCTGCATGTGCCCAGCCGGAATACAGTGGATGCCCACGGGAGCCACATAAGGCAACACACTGTAAAAAAAATAAAAAAATAAATGGCCATGTGGGGGCCAGGGGAGAGGCCACCCAGGAGGTTCGAGGACAGGGTGCACACCAACACCCACCTGCGTGGATGTTGCTGAAAAAAAATACCTCCATGGGCTCATGGCCTGCACTGCTATGCCATTGTGGGAGAACTGCTGTTGCTCTCTTCACCCTCTGCTGCTGCATCAGGAGGTGGTGGCACTATGGGAGGTAGCCCACGCAAAGCCCGGGTATGGTCCTCCATGGCAGCAAGCATGCGGGTCTGGAAGGTCTGATTCTGGAGGATTAAAGTGCGGAGATCCCCATGCAGCACTTCACGGGTTGCCTGCACTTCTGCACGCATGGCCTCGCGCGATGCCCGGATCTCCTCACGTGTTGCCTGCAGCTCAGCTGAGAGCGAACGTGTGAGCTGCTCCAGCTGCTGTTCTGCCCTAACATTTCGGGAAGCCTCAAGTTCAAGCAGACTCTGCCTGAGGTTATGGAGTTCCACCCTCAGGGCTTCCCTGTGGCCCTGTGACTCTATTGATATGGATTCGCGCAGAGTCTCCAGTGCCGCCCATCAGTCCCTGTTGGACGCCAACATGTCTTCCCTGCGTGATTGGCAAATGGAGTCTGTTGCCTGCTGTTGTTGCTCCATATGCCTTTCAGGGGGGATAATGGAAGTGGTCACCCTCTCCATTGCCAGAGCCATCATTTCTACTGATGCTGCCTGTTGGGTTGCCATACCTTACATGGAGTTTTCCCATACAGTATTGCCTGGTTGCGCACGGCCACCGCATCGGCGGGCACCACACCTGTTCGGGGCAAGGCAATCTGCACCTTGCTGTGCTGGCACTGCCTGGGCTGCAGGACTGCATTCCCCCTCTGATCTGCTGGCCCAGGAACAGGATCAGATGCTGTGGAGTGTGACCCTGCATCCGTAACCGCCAAAGGCGGACCTACCAACACTGACATCCTCATAGAGGGTTCTACCCCTGGTGCAGGTGGGTTGGACCGAACAGAATCCCTGCCAGAAGCACTGACCTGCGAAAGCACATAAGTCTCATCATCCGACTCAGCACCTGAATAGAGGTCTGGGGAGCTGCACCCAGAGACACCCCTCGACAATATGGTCTGCAGTACCAAAGTGTTTTCACCCACCACCACACCACGTCCCCCACTGGTGCCTGGTCTTGGCTGAGAATCATCCTGGGTCTGCACCATCTCCTGAACCTCACCAGCATCAAGTGCATCGTCACCTGCAAAAACATGAAATACAAGAAATGGAAACAGGCATGAGCACCACAGCACACACATAGGCCTGACAAGACAGAGATCCTGTACATGGTTTACACATGCCCCACATGACTATAACCCTGGCATGCATGCACTGTCAATGAGTTTGAAGGGGAGTCAAAAAGGCAGACAATGAGGACACCAAGATGGAAAAGCAACACATTTGCAGCATGTCGTGTAGCACTGCCATCACACATCAGCCTGTGAGTGGCATGTCCAATACACATACATGACACATGCCAGCACACAGATGTCATGTAGCATAGCCATGGTAAATTAGACAACTACAGCGATATGCCAGTGAATGAGTACTGTCACACATCCATGTCACAAGGACATTATGAGAAGATTAATGCAGAATAGTGTTGCAAAATATGCATGTGCCACACACTGCAACACATCCAGTGTACAATAAGACAGTGATTGTAGGCAGATGTGCACATCAATGGTTGGTCACTTCAACATGACAGGAAACAACTATCATGTTCCACATGCAAACTGTCAAGATCACCGCAAAACATCCAACCCAAAGTATTCAACGTCAGCCCTTATCCGTTTCAAAGAAACTCTGCTCCTTTGATAAAAAGCCAAAACACTCTTTCCGAACCCGTGCTGCCATGTTGCCAGGGCGACTATGGCGTCCTCTCCACAAACAAACTATCACAGTGCAAGGAAGAGGAGGGGCCAATCAAGTTCGCGGCTACCCGTTATAACGCTTCCGGGTAGCTGCGCTCGCTGCTTCTGATTTTCGTCGAAATCGCTGTAAGCTCCTGAACCCACGTCTTGTTTCTTTTGACTGCGCTTATGCTTTCCTGGCTTTGCTTCTGGACCGCAGTCTGTGTTTCTTGAACTCTTGCTTCCTTGTCTGTTTACATTTGTTACTTCTTGAACTGCCTCCACGTTGCCAGACTCCGGAACGCTATTTGACCTGCCTTGCCTGCTGATTCTGATCTGCATCTGTCCGCATGCTGCCGAACCCCGGAACGCTATTTAACCTGCCTTGCCTGCTGATTCTGTTATACCCTATTGTCCACACGCTGCCAAACCCCGGAACTTTATTGGACCTGCTCTACCTCTACTGTTTGCACCGGCTTCCCAGCAAAGTCCTTTTACATTTCGGACTCAACACGCCGTATTAAGGAACAACAACTGTTTACACTGTGGCACTATTCATCACCTACCTGAGCAAATATGCATGCCCGAAAATAAGAGCGCAACGAACTAGAGACTGATTCCCAGCGCTCAGGTCGTTAGGCGTCCTCGTTTCGACGGGATAGTCTGTGGACTTGAGACTGCCAAACTCCATCTAGGCGTCCTCGTTTCATCGTGAGTTAAGGATAGGTTGGGTTTGCAGAGTTTGCTCAGTAGGATCTTTTCCTTGTCTACCATTGGTACGTTTTCACTGCCTATTACCTGATTCCTGATTATCGTTTTGTCCTTCTCTGAAATTGTTTGTGTTCCGCTCTATACGCTTAGTTTTCTGATAACTGGTTTAACCTCTACAGCCTATTCTCGGTGTATACCTGCCATCATTACGGTGTTCCTTGATCAGCTGCTTTTCCACGCTCCATGGCTTCTGTCTCCATCTTCAGCTGCAACAGTAGAACCATCTTTCGACTAATTGGTTCCTTTGTAAATTTAATTAGAAATACAAAGGAACACATTGGTAGGAAGAACTCAACGGCTACACTTCGAGTTCTCCCACCAGGCCTCCTGATCACGAGTCGGGCCAACTTGACACAAACAGGCCCTAAAAATAAATTTCAGCAGGCCAATACTCCCTCGCCCTGAATGGTGTAATCATTCACATAACCAGGTAACTAAAGTGGCACAATTTGGGGTGTAAACAATGACAGAAGCATGTCACATATGTGGCATTAGGGATGAAAAAAGCATATGAAAAATGGGATGATCTAAACAATCAGCCTGAATGAACACAGAAAAAATCAGAACAATGTTGTTGCAAGATGATAGTTCAAGTGCAACAGCAATAATGTGGGGCTAATTGGCTACTGTGAGCAGAAGGGATACTGTCATACCCAAATCAAAGGCACGTGAATGTATTGGAGGAAGCACATGGCTGACCCATAACACTCAGGAGTACACACCCTCACCTGCCACTCAATCAGAACCCGTCACCCAAACAACATACACATGGATTACACACACATGCATGGGCACTCACCGGACAATGCGCCGTAATCAGGTAGCTCTCCCACGCCTTGGATCTGTTCCTCTATGATGAAGGTCCCAGCAACAGACTCATGTTCAGTGAGTTTGTTGTCCTCTGGTGCAGACCCACTGCCAGTCACCAGAGTACCGGCATGATTTGAGGCCAGCTTGTTCTTTGCTCTGCGTTTCAGGTCATTCCACTGCTTGTAGCAATCATCAGCTGCGCGCCTCACAAATCCAAGGGCACTTATGCGGTCCGCGATGGTCTGCCAGTGTGCCCTACGTTGAACAGGTGTGGTCTTGCACCCTTCAGTCACCACCATTTC
Organism: Ambystoma mexicanum; assembly: GCF_040938575.1. Taxonomy (NCBI): domain Eukaryota; kingdom Metazoa; phylum Chordata; class Amphibia; order Caudata; family Ambystomatidae; genus Ambystoma; species Ambystoma mexicanum. The sequence continues at coordinate 1,455,059,423 of NC_090935.1, forward strand.
GCGGCTATGTGCCGACACATAGGTCACAAGTGCATCAAGTTCTGCGTCATTAAAGCTAGGCTTCCTTGACGTGCCGGACTGTGTAGCCGTGTTTGGGGTCTCAGCCTTTAGTGCCAGAGCACCCTCCTTCCACTTTTTCAAAGGTGGAGCGGAGCCTGAGTGGCTTGCGCTGCTCTGGTCAGTAGGGGCAGACGCGCAGGTGGACTGGGTACTGGGAGTGTGCGAAGGCACAATGACCATAGGTCTTGGTGCAGGCTTTGGCTGAAGTGTGATGTTGGCAGGGCCAACGTCAGTTTGATGGACCAGGACCAACACTGTCCCGGCTGGGAGACTCAGAGCTGGGGTGGATGGAGCTGCAGCCTCCCCACCCTGCCTACTTGGGGCAACAGATGACATCGCTGCCCCAGATCCACGTGGCCTGGTGACACCAACTTGCACCGGCACACGTGGCTTAGACTTGCTGACCTGGAAGTCAGCCTGGGAGTCATCCTGTGCCGGGTCAGGTGCCAAATGGTCTGGTCCAACAAGGGCTGAGCTGGGATGGTGTCAGCCACGTTTCCCTCAACCATGGGTGTCCCTGATTGGTCCACACATGGGGGTCTAGGGGCACCCGGCAAATCCTGGCCATGTCCCCTACCGCGCCCACCACGCCCACCTTTTGGAGGTCAGCCACCTTTGCCTCCCTTACAGCTTGGTCGCCTACCAACCATGGCACTGATGTTGTTGTGCGTATGGGAGTTGCAGTAAACAATTGTCCTGGGCAATTGGGGGTGAAAGGGGTAGGGTACTAGATGGAATTCGTACCCTAGTGCTCTAGCAAGGCTGTCTGTGACCCCTGGGGGAAGATGACGGGTCAGGCAACGCACAGGCACCCCAAAAACAAAAAGTACGTGCATGCAACCCCTCGTAGACCACGTGCTTGGAAAAATGAACCCGCACTACGCTGTGGCACCCAGAAACACAGAAATAAGCGTACGCGTGTTACACGCAGCCTACAATGACCTCTGAAGGGGTACGCGACACACGGGGAAAGCACAGTTGGTAAATGCGTGCGCGACTCACCGTCTGCCTGGAAAAAGAACGTGAAAAAAACGCGCCTGTGCGCGTTGGCAACACCCCCGCCAAAAGAAGAATTGTACGCTGTCTGAGGAGACAGGACAAAAGAAGAAGTGAACGCTGTTTGAGGAAACAGGCCCAACAAAATAAATGTACGCTGTCAGAGGTAACAGGGAGTACGAACTTGAAACGCTGTGAAGTAATCGCGTGTGAACCGACAAGAAGTACAGAATTTACCCACTCGCTCTCCACGAAAAGCACGTACAAGGAAATGGGGTCCTACCCGTACCTTTTAAAGCGGCCCACACCTACAGCATCACTTACGCGTGTACGCGCTAAGGCCTTTTCCTCCAATTACACAAGCTGACACTCGGATGTGCAGTTTTTGGACGTGTACGATGAACATGCACCCGTGTTGATGGAAAAGTCCGCGAGCGTCATGTCACTTACGAGCGTAGGCCCTTTCCTCTGATTACTCGCATTCACATGCGGACGTGCAGTTTTTTCATGCGCGCTGAACCACTATGCCCACATCACGAGGGAAACACCCGCGCGCTTAATGTCACAGAAGCGCTTACGCCCTAAGCGCCTTTGGTCCAATGAAATCGCATACGTGTGCTGACGTGCTTACGCGCTAAGGGCCTTTCCTCCAATTACACGCTGACGTGCAATTTTTTCACGTACCAAATCACTCCGTATCAAGCTGGACACGCAACAACACACGGAAGACCACTCTCCTGCCCAGAAGGCCGAATTACTGCACCCCAGAGCCCCGAGCACGCTCCCACCTGCCATCTGCTGCTGCCTGCTGCCCACGTGCCCTGCTATTTGCTGCCTGCACGTCAGCCAGGGGTGCAGTTGCTGTGACCACCCCTGCTGGAACCGAAGACTCCCGACTGGGATACCATCGCTCCACAGCCCAGCCCCAGGACCAAGTTCCCCACCCACTCCTGCATCTGGGGTTGCCATGTCGGGCACAACACCATCTGGCACCACTGGCAATCCCCAGCCAGAGAGGCAGAGGGCCACCAGCTTCACTGCCAGGGAAGTTGGTGTCCTGGTGGAGCAAGTCCTGGGGCAGTATGATGCCCTCTTTGGAAGTTTGCGTGCCGACTATGAAGGACGACCAGGATCTGGATGGACATCGTGACTGCCATCAATGCGGAGGGAGTGGCAGTCCGCGACTTACAACATGTCAAGAAGCGCTGGGAGGACTTCAGGCATACGCCCAGCGCTCCACGTCCAGGTCCTTGAGAGGCAGACCCGTCTGGAGTCGAGCGCTAAGTATACATGCATACTGATTGGACGCTGTGCATGTCGTGGTGTGCCAGTAGTGTGCAGGTTGCACATGTGTTTTTGTAGGGCCATGTAGGGATGTGTATGTACAGGGGCGTGAGGCTGACACATGTGAGTCCTCTCAGGTGTGAGACACATCGATGGTGTATGTGTTGGTAAGCATGCAGGCCAAATGCAGATGTGGGAGCACACATGTTTGAATTTCTGTGTATGTACGTTGGCATGGTTGTGGTGTCACACATGGATGGTGGTTCCAGCTGCATGTATCTGCACTGTGTACATGTGCATGTGTGTGTATTTGACAAGTGTGCAACTGTGATGCAACATGGATGCATGTGCCACTGATATGTAGAAGGCTGAATGCCAGATGTGACATGGATGGCGATCTCATCACTGCGACAGTTGGTGGAGATGTACACATGTAAGTAAGTGTGGTGGCGTGTGTGCATGTCTTGTGCACTCCCCGTGTTTCATGTGATGTAAGGCTCACCTTCGGCTGCTCATGCTGTTGTATGTGTATGGATGGTGCTGCTTGGTGCAATATTGCTGTGGAATTGCTCATGTGTGTGAGTTGAAATGACATGTGTGTTGGGGATTGTGATGCCATATCTGAAGTGTGACACTGCCACTCATGTGCAACTGTCATGTGTGTATCAGTCCATTGTACAGTGCCCTGATGCCTGTGTCCTATCTCTTCCTGTCTGCAGCGTCAACTGATGAAGAGGGCAGAGAGGGTGCTGTGGAGCAAGGCGGCAGGGATCGCACCGCCAGGCGGAGACGCAAGGCCCGGCTCCCCTCCCAGGTTGTCATCTCGTCAGGGAGTGAGGAGTCCGGTGCCGCGTCCCAGGCCGCAGCTGCCGAGGGTAGGTCCAAGAGGCAGAGGTCAGAGTTGGAGTCCTCTGCAGCAGAAGGGGTAGCTGAGGCCCCACAGGGTCCGACGGAGGAAGATGGCTTGGAGTCATCCAGGTTGGTGGGGGGTTTGGTGGAGGAGGAGGCCGTGGAAGGGACAGACACGGGGTCTGGAGGTGGGGATTCCACTGGTGCTAGTGGTGCAGTGCAGGGACAGGAGGCCACACAGGCCGCCGCGGAGGTGCCTGTGTGTAATCCTGTCCCCGATCCTGTGACTGCATCATCCTGCACCAGCAGGGATGCCTACGTCCAGACCCGTTTTCAGGGAGGGGATCCGCTTACAACAACTGGCCTTCCTCTCCCTGCGGAAGTGGCTATCCGGGACCGGGTTGAGCCTGTCCTGAGTGGGATTGCATTGCGTCAACGGGGCATGTGAGGTGACCTGCAGTGTTTTTCGTGAGGACACTGCACGTCATCTCAAATGCCTCGTTCACCGCGTTGTCCTACTGGGACGGGTCACCAGGGCCGGATTCCTCCGTTTACTGGACCTTGTTCCGACCCCCTCCTCACCTGAAACCCCTATGTGCCAGTCGTCCTCCATGCCATCTTCCCACCCATGTATCACCTAGGTACCCTGTGGAGCTTATTTATTTATTTATTTAACATTTATAAAGCGCTCACACAGCCCGCAGGCATCGAGGCGCTGTTACAGGGATTGTTTGTTTTTTCTTAGTTGCGTAATTGTTTTTTTTTTTTCTCTTAGTTGCGTATTTATAACGCGCTTAAACACCCAGAGGTTTTTAAGCGCGGACCCGGGGATCGAACCTGTTGTTGCTTCGTGTCGTCCTGCTTCCAAGACGCGCACGCTGCCGCTGAGCTATCCTGCCTCTGACCCTGCGGCCAGGCTGGTGGAGGACACATCCCTGCCACAGTCGGGAGTCGGACGTCCAGCAGGAGTGGCCACCTCAACAACTGCACCCCAGCCAGAGGAGGACGTGCAGGCAGCAAGAGCAGGGGCACAGGCACAGCAGCAGAAGCAGCAACAAGGTGGGAGCCATGATGGCTCGGGGACATCAACATCGGAGGGGCAGGCAGTGTCTTCTGTGTGGCAGCGGTTGGGCCACGCCATAGATGCGGAGCGGCAGCGGGCGGAAGAGGCACGGCTCACGATGGTCAGGGCGGAGAACTCCATGCGGAGGGCACTGAGGCGGGCCGAGTGCCTCGAGGCAATTCGCAGGGAGTTGGAGTTGAACATGTCATCGTCCCTGCGAACCCTCGGGGCCATGGAAGAGGACCGCCTCCAGGACATTGAGCGGGAGTTCGATGATGCCCTGGCCCGGGACATCGAAAAGTGAGCCGTCGGACTAGCCCGCTGCCATTGTAAATAGTTTTTAGAGTTAGGTTTCCTTTTCCTTTTCATTTGATTTGTGGTGAATGGACTATGCCACACACATTTGTATATATTTTTTTTTATTAGGTAGTTTCTTAGGTAGGTTTCATTTCTTTCGTTGGGCTCATGGACCCTTGACAATGGATTGTACATAGTTGGACAATGGATTTATTAGAAATTTTTCTTTTGATTTCACCATCGATCAATGGATTTTTCTTTTTACGTTTCCTTTGGATTTGCGTTGGTGGAGGGAGAGTTTTGACTATTTTTCTTTAGGATTACTTTGGATTGGTTGTACTTTTCATTTACTCATCTTTTGCACATGCTTTTCATTTCATGTTTGCTATTTTGTTATGCTTTCATTTCATTGCTTTATTTTTGTACATAATACATTTTCATATTTTAGTTCCATGTGTGGGATTCGCTCATTGGGTTAATGCATGTGAAAATGTGGGTTTACACAATCAATGACAACCAGTGTGTGTGTGTGACGGACATGTGTTTATGTACATACATGCCATTTGGGTTGTTTCATGTAATGGGCATTTGAATGTGGGGTGTATGTTATGCTTGGGGTGCTGGGGGACATGAGTGGGGGCCTGCAGGCAGGTGCCCCTCACTGATGGGGGTGGGGGTGCTGGGGACATGAGTGGGGGCCTGTTGGCAGGTGCCCCTCACTGATGGGGGGTGGGTGTGCTGGGGGACGAGAGGGGGCCTGCTGGCAGGTGCCCCTCACTGATGGGGGGTGGGGGTGCTGGGGGACATGAGTGGGGGCCTGCTGGCAGGTGTCCCTCACTGATGGGTGCTGGGGGACATGAGTGGAGGCCTGTGCTGCAGGTGCCCCTCACTGATGGGGTTTGGGGGTGCAGGGGGACATGAGTGGGGCATGAGTGGGGGCCTGCTGGCAGGTGCCCCTCACTGATGGGGGGTGGGGTGCTGGGGGACATGAGTGGGGGCCGGCTGGCAGGTGCCCGTCACTGATGGGGGTGGGGGTGCTGGGGGACATAAGTGGGGGCCTGCTGGCAGGTGCCCCTCACTGATAGGAGGTGGGGGTGCTGGGGGACATGAGTGGGGGCCTGCTGGCAGGTGCCCCTCACTGATGGGGAGTGGGGGTGCTGAGGGACATGAGTGGGGGCCTGCTGGCAGGTGCCCCTCACTGATGGGGTGTGGGAGTGCAGGGGGACATGAGTTGGTGATCACTAGTGCAACGTGACACGTGGCCTGGCTGGGGGGCATGGCCATGCTGGACGGGCTGCCTGCGGGACATGTCCAGGAATGCAGGTCCCCTGTGGTGTGGGCTGCCTGCAGGGGCCGTGGAGGAGGTAGAGGGGACACCTGGGAGGACCCACACTGCCAATTCACGTGTAGGACTCCCCGCGCACCACACTGGATACACATAACCCGCTCTGACGGCAAAATCGTGTGTGAAACCTCCCGCGCACCCCAGTAATACATGTACCCCGCTCGCACAGGGCCAACCGCGTGTGAAACCTCCCGACACGTACCCCGCTCGCACAGGGCCAATTGCGTGTGAAACCTCCCGTGCACCCCAGTAATACACGTACCCTGCTCGCACAGGGCCAATCGCGTGTGAAACCTCCCGCACACCCCAGTAACACACGTACCCCACTTGCACAGGGCCAATCGCATGTGAAAGTTCCCGCGCACCCCAGTAACACACGTAACCCGCTCGCACAGGCCCAATCGCGTGTGAAACTTCCCGCGCACCCCAGTAATACACGTACCCCGCTCGCACACGGCTAATCGTGTGTGAAACTTCCCGCGCACCCCAGTAATACACGTACCCCGCTCTCACAGGGCCAATCGCGTGTGAAAGTTCCCGCACACCCAGTAACACACGTACTCCGCTCGCACAGGGACAATCGCGTGGGAAACTCCCCGTGCCGGGGTGTACATGTATTTGGAGGGGAGCGCGGGGAGTTTTACTGGCATTTTCGTGGTTCGGGGCCTGTGCGCCATGTACGGGATTTGTGCACTGTGCATGGTGCACGGGGAGGGGTTGGGGGCGTAACTGGCACTGCTGCAGGGTTGCTGCGCCACTCTGCGCCACGGCTGGTTTTGGATGCTAAAATCCATGAATACGCTGTGCGCGGAAATGGATATTAGCGCGCACGGCTGGCGCAGAAAGTCGCACGCGCACACTGTGCACCAGCCGCGTGCGCCACTTGTGCGCTGAATTCTATGAATTACCCTGTAAATTGTAACAATGGGTCTAGGGGCAACATTGACAATGTTTATGGTGAGACACACGCTATTGTTTTTGCATACACAAAGTATACATTTCTGTGAAAGCAACCGCTTTGTTTGCACAGGTATTTGCAATACGGCACCATGACCGTTGCCTTACACCATCATAAATGAAGTTACGTCACTCCTAATAGCTAGTTCAGCATAGGGACAGAGGGGGCCAAGCCTGTCATCCCATAACATTATAATGGACAGGCAGCCGGCCACAAGCAGTTGCATCTAGCGTGGAAACAAGCCGTCACTTGGTAATTGGAAACCACACACACGCACAGTACGGCAATATGTAGCTAGGCGGGAAACGTAAGAGAAAATCTGTGTCTGAAAAACCTTTTAAAACAGAAACAAACATTGTGGAAAGTAGTACACAAATCGAAGTGGACAATCATGACATTTTAAGGAATTATTGGTGTTGACCATGGGTACATATAGTGCAAGCCTACAAAGGGCGAGAAACAGCAGTCGGCGTAAGGGTTAAAAAAAATGCCCACTACACAGTGAGAGGGTAATTAAGTTATGAAGCCAACATGAATGGGCAAGTTAGAAAAAATTACATGTCTTGATGTTACACAAGACCAAAAAAACCTGCAAACTGACAGACAAAGCTATGTGGGCAAGCATAACATTTGAAAGAAGAAGAAATAACGGTCAACAAGTGAGACTCTACTCATAGCCTTCAAAGGCTAACAATGTGCACTCTCTGGGAGTGAGTGAAAAATATAACTGCGCAAAAAAATAATACTTCAGTTACATTGTCACAATTAGTGTTGGGTAATATAAAAGTAAAACGCGGGTCGGTGTACAGTCGTCAAAATTAAACTTACATGATCTTGACAGCCTCCATTGCTTTTCACAAAGTCAGACAGCAATGTGTTTGCAGCAAAGAATCTTTGTGAACTGATATTTTATGTTTCTTACAAACGATTTTAAAACGTAACCTTATCAAATGATATGTTTTTCCAAGCTCTCATACCTTGCATAGCTTTTGAAGTTTCCCTTTCGCTCAAGGTCAAAAAACAATAGCCCCTTATGGATTGACTTGGATGCGTGGGCCTATTGAGCTTGCAACCAAAAAAGCAAATGAACTGACCTTCACTCAGAAGGCAAAATAAAATCTCACTTTGCAACAACATATGACAATCCAATCATGAGAACCGCTACCCCCATACTCCTCCGGAACCACTGTTTCCAACAAACACTCCAGGTGGCGGGCTCAGACTTCAAAATGTAGGACGCCAGTCTGACTTCAATATTAATCTGAAAACATTGTAACACAGACGCAGGCATTGGGCACCTTACATTGAGCAACAACTTTCACTTTAACGTATGAATCTGGTAGTGAGAAAACACCAATTTTTGAATTTGCGCTGCCACTTTCCATCCCAAGCTAATTAAGGCTTACCTTCGTAAACAGTAATTCACAAGTATAACAAGGCCATAGGTGTCTTGTTTTGTATGTGTTACCGGCGATGTCCATGTACACCAAAACATGAACATGAGATGGCGGGGGCAGTGAAGAAATGTGACGCACTTCACGCTGTTCCACAGCCAATCAGTGAAAACGCCACATGTCCGCGGACATGACGCTACAGATTAGCCAATCGATTTCTTGTCCGTGGAGCAAACAGGGAAGTGTGACCGCGGAGCGGACATAGATATCACTAAATTTTTCTGACCTACTTTTTGATCATTTTAAAGGAAACTACTGGATGGACTTTCACCAAATTTACAAAAGCATGCTTTCAGGACCAAGCCGCTGCCACTGCCGCAAATTTGGGGAAAATCCATCCAGCGGTTTGGGCTGTAGACATGCGCAAAGGTTTTCCCCCATTCAGTCTATGGAAAAAAAAGACATTTTGGGACCCCTCCTATAACTCCCCCCCCCGGACCAAACATCACCAAACTTTGCAAAAAAATTCAGAGTGGCCCATATACTTTTTTTGAAAAGTTTGGTGTGGATTCGTCCGGGGGGAGCAGAGTTATAAGCTGCCCAAAAAGTGCTCTTCCTATGGAAACAGCAACTTAACCTTAACTACACATCCACTAGTGTGGCTGTGTAATTACACATACTAAATAATGCTTTTAAAATCTTCATACTCTCCAGTTCATTCCTCAACTCCTCCTCCGATAACTGAGGAGGAATACGAGTCCTCCAGGCAAGATGAAGAGGCCCGGCCGGGCCCTCGCTGCTATTCTCTCAAGATCAGGGGATTTTTCAAGATTTTTAGCTTGCACAGAGTCCAAAGCTAGTGGTAAATGTGCCCCATTTTTTATCTCCCCAGCTTTAGGATTTTGTAGATCAATCACCATATTCAGGGGGGAATTGTTGATCCACCTCTGATAAACTAATATTGTTTTACGCCCCCGTTATCTGGGTGGACTTCTACTTCCACACGTGGTTAAGCCACCCAGTTTATTAATTGGCTTAAAGTATGTATCCTTTCTTGGGCCGCAGCCGGCTCACCTCTTTTATCCCATACCGCTTCAATCCCCCCTCGCATCAAACCCTCAGAGCACATACAAACCACGTTTTTCACCCTACCAATAAGGGTATTCTTGCTATTCACAACACCATTCGATAGTTTACAGGCCAGTTTAGCATTACTCCTCAATTGGTACAGTTTTTTAACTGCTGGCATGACAACACACTCGCCACCCAAACCGCGTGAGTTATATTACAGAAAGTAATTACTGGCATCCACACCCACCACGCACACCACGAGCAGAAGAACATCACTCACTAGTGCACTGGTGCACTCGAGAGGGCGAGGCCAACACTGTGCGGTATGTCTCATTAGATATACAGACTTGCCACACGCAATCGTATGTAATCACCCATCCACACTGTCATACTGTCAGAAAACACTGTACACCATATTCAATACACACAGCTCCTAGAACTAGCTCAAAGAACTTAGCAGGACTTGTCTGCACCCGCAGCACCTTGGCACTTTGAAGCTAAACCAAGGGTGGGATTTCGTACTCCAGGACACCCTCTCCAAGCCTGCAAAGTCTGAACCCGGAGTGAGCTGAGGGCGGTGAGTAATCATACCACTTTCCGGTGGCCCCTAGTTCATCCATTCCCTTTTTACGCACAAAAAATCCCTTGTGGTCCTTGACTTGGCTTGGGTGGCCTCTGCTTCCTGTAACTGGCCAAAAGTTGGAAATCGCTTTGTTCTCCGCAGCAGATCCTCCTCTGACTTTCTGAACCGAATTTCCACACTCCAGAAACTTTCATTATAGTACTTAGTAGCTTTAGACACAACTGATTGCTTTTACATGTAGACCGGACATTGAGCACAAGGTTCCAATCTTTTTAGGGCTGGACTTTTAAAGTTAGGGTTATCCATCTGTGTTAAAGTTTGTCTGCTTGCCCTCCTTGGATATTTTGGCGGGATTCCGCACTTTACCGCACTGATCAAAAGTGACTGTACATATATTTTACATAGTGTGTGATAAGTAGTGATATTACTGTGTTTTCCATTATCCATGTGTTTGTTCTGAGCCTAATAAATTGTGTATTTTGATATACTACTGTCTAAGGGTAATTCTTGTCAGCCTACAGTGTGTGCTCATCCTAGACCTCAGATCACCCCCACTACTCCTGTGACTTAGCCTTGACTGCTCTCCAAGCTACCTTGAATTGTTCTGGCTAACTCCACAGATGTGTTCCCTGTTTCACTAACAAGGGTGGTCCCCTAAACATCTGTTCACCAGAGCAGAGTTTAGAAATCCATTCTAACAGCTGTGCGCTGTACGCAGTTGTCCTTTTTTAACCCCTTTGAGGCCATCATTAACGATACTAAATTGTACTACCAGGGGGCGAGTGCTTTCAACTGTATCCGGATTGATTTCAAGAGCCAGAGGTTAGCAAAAGCATATTGGGCTTTGACATGAAAAGCCACTCCTCTCAAAACAGCATGATCAAAAGGGTTACCATTATACACATAACTACAACCCCCCAGACCCCTGTTATTGGGTCACATTATTATGTACTCTTAGGCGCAAATGCAGTCCCGCTGGGGAAAAGGACCTGGGGCAATCCCATTAGAAAAATGGAATCTGTAGCTGGGCTGAGTTAAACAGTAACTAAACGGGTCTTGAGTTTGCTGGACAATAGCCAGGCCTTGGTTCTTAGCTATTGGCCACACTATCGCAGAAGGTTGCATTCTCCTTTGTTTTAATGTTATAGCTCTGTATGCGTTAGGATGTACTTTTATGGACTCAAGGCAGAAATACATTTATTGACTGACATGTATAGTGCCCAGAGTTATGAATTTCCCCATGGCAATGCTCTGCAGGACTCTATGGTAATCCCAAATCAGATGATAGAACAGTTATGGAACTGCAGGATCTACGGACCCGAAACCCTGTGACAGAAAGTGGGTTAACGCTCTTATGGTTATTTCCGCAGGGATGCGAAGGTTTGTTGCCAAGCAGGTAACAAGTATTGTACCACTAGGTGTGGAATTCATCCTCAATATCATGGCGCTAAATGGGCAGATCTTAATCAGGTGGTGGTGTGCAATTCATGACGGGAATAGTCCACCTGCCGGTAGCGACAATCCAGGAACTCTTGAGAAATCTGAACTGACACTTACAGCCTGATTCATGGATTATTTGCACCAAAAAAAACGGGATTTGTGCGCCATTCTGCCTGCAAATCCGCATTAGTTAAACCGGGATTTGCGGGCCGAATGGCGCACAAATCCCTTTTTTTTGGCGCAAATAATCCATGAATCAGGGGCTTAATGTCTCCATTCTGGGCTAATGCGATACTTCAGGTCCAAGAGGAAAGCAGCAAAGAAACAGTGTTTTCAACACTTTCATGCAAAGATGGCCAGCATACTACAAACTGCTAGGCTATTTACCAGCAAGGACACAATCAGCATCCAACTGGGGATTTATAAAGACACATTGCTCCAGCTGAAAATCTACTTCTACAGGGAAAGATAAGAGATTCTTACTGCAAACCTCTGTATAATAATGCCTTGTTCACCAATTGGACCTGCAGACTTTCTGCACGGCTTCTCTGCTAAGTTCTTATCGCATTTAACAACACTTAGAGCATTTCGTATCCAGTCATCTTTCTTGCTTTTAGTCTAATTTCTATTCACACAATGGCATTTGTCTTTTTTTGCCTTCAAAAAACCTTTATTTAACATACTGTGGGTAAGTAAGCATGAGTACAAGAATGACATTTCAAAGGACATAATGGCAGAGTCCACATAGTGCCATACTTCGCACACAACAGTAAATGTCCAAAATCCCGTAAACCCAGCACATCAAGAACATTTCCAACCTGTAACCCCCCCTGCACACCAGCGTCGTTAGAACAATGAGACGTGTCTCATGAGTGGGGGTGTTGCCACAATTGCCGGGTAGCTTTCAGCAAAGTCAATGAAAGGTTTCCAAATATTAACATACCAAGATATCCCACACTTTCACCCACCACATCTGAATCACTGGGCCCCCCATAGATTTCCAATTTCTGGCAATGGTTAGTTTGGCTGCCAAGAGAAAATGCCCAATCAGGGTGGCCATAGCTCCAGAGAGCGGAAATACCCTGCCCACCCGTATCACCCAACAATACCACCCGGGGATCCATAGGAAGAGTCAACCCTGTGATGTCCTTGATTTTAGCCGGCTCCTCCTTCCAGAAAAGGACCATCTTCCCACATCCCCAAACTATGTGAAACAGAGAACCCACGTCAGCACAGCTGCACCAGCAATTAGCTGAATGATTAGGGGACATTTGATGCAGTCATTCTGGTGTTAGGTACCACCTGTAGCAGAATTGATAAGAACATTCTCCATCAGTAACCCATCTAGAGGATTTGAGCTTCTGCTCCCATATTCGCAACCATGCCTCATCCGAAATACCACCTCCCAAATGTTCTTCCCATTTACTCATGTATGGTAGGTGCACAACTGGGTCCCCTACATCCAACAGTCTATATAGGTGGGACCCCCTACCCCGAGAGGACCCCAACTTGGACGGTTAATTCGAGTGCATTCAGCGGCCTAGTGGCACCTTGTTTCGTGAGAGGGTGAGAAGCCCAGTGTCTGAGCTGAGTGTAACGAAACCGTTCAGTCTCAGATAGGGCAAAGCTTCCTTTCATGCAGTGAAGATTAGAGGACGCTCCTGCCTATATAGCTGTTGCAGGCTACTCAACCCATCAGCCACCCACGACCCAAACCTCCTTGTATCATATCCTGGCTGCAAGCCCAGATTATACCAAATGGGTGCAAGTGGCCCCATCCCCAGCATCTTGCCCCTTTTACGGAGTGCCCTCCCCATATAGTAGAGCGTGTTCCTGGTTGCGGCCAACAACGAGAATCCATGAGCACGTAACAAGCCCCCTTTCTCCACATACAGGAATTGCCTCAGCACCACTGCTGAGTGGGCCTGTTCAATAGTGTTCCACTTCAGATGCATATTAGCATCCCGCCAGGTAACCACATGCGCCACTTGTGCGGCCAAGTTATAACGATGTACATCGGGGACCCCCGAACCACCCGTCCTCATGGGTTTTAACAGCACCCTCCTCGAGATCCTTGCTGGCTTATTACCCCATATGAACTTGAGACTCCTCCCTTGAAGCGCGCAGAGCACTGGATCTAGGATCTTAACAGACAGTGCCGAACAGGGGTAGAGTAGGTGCGGAATGAGGTTCATCTTAACTTCAGCAATCCTGCCGAACCAGGATATTTCATGCCTCCCCCACTTGATTAGGCCATCTAAAAACTCTTGAAACAAAGGCGGGAAGTTACATCTCAAAGTCTTGGAAACCCTGCTGGGGATACGCACACCTAAGTAGGGAATAGACTCCTTGGACCAGTGAATCGGGGTAAGAGCGCTAATCGAGAGCCATTCCTGTAAGACTGCAAGGAGACATTCAGCCCATGTGACTTGTCATAGTTGACTTTAAAACCCTAAGCCCGGCCAAATGATGTCAGTTCTCGCAACAGCTCAGCCAGTAACTTATAGTTTAACCCCCCCCAACACACCATTGAAGCCAGCAAAATGATTGCACCGAGCACACACAGTTATTGCAGCAGAGAAAGTACTTTTGGTTTCAAGGTACCCATACACGCTAGGCATAGCCAGGGATGACCACTTTGGTGCGAGCTGGCTGTGTGCAGCAAAAAAAAGTCTACAGGCAGACAACTGGAGGTGGTGCTAGCAACATTAGAAGTACCCAGTGTCCTGCCAGCCTCCAAGCGTGGAAACTCAGTAGTGGTGTACACCTCGTAGACAGCCAGGTGTCCTGGGCCCACCATGGATCAGGATTGGCCTCAAATCAGAACAACAGCAGTAGGCCCCTCCCTGGGGGAGTAGCAGGCCACAGCACTGTTGGGGACACTGCAGCAAGCCACAAGGCATCACTGTCATACTCATGGACCGGGTCCCACAGCAGAAAGTCACAGGAGCCCATGCAGGCAGTGCCAGACTCGTTGTGCACTTCCCGGCGAGGCCGAGGTTCCTGCTGGTGGACCCGGCTAGCAGGGAGCCGCGAACACTGCAGCGCAGCTTCAAGTAGCCAGGAGCCCATGGCCGCTACCGGCTCCCGCAGCCAAGCTCCTCATAGGCACCTCTGATGCCTGCTCACAGCTCTACAGTGTGCCTTCAGCACCTCACCACAGGTGCCGCAGGCAAGGCATCGAGGGACAGGAGACCCCACTGCAGCAACTCACCAGCCTCTGACCAGGGCTGCACCGCAGTGTGTGACAGCAATTCAGCCACTGAGGCGCCATCATGGCGGCGAGCGGCCCGCTGTGAATCCAGCGCGATCTTCGCGTCCCCAGTGCTGTTCGGCATCCACCAAACATCAAATTAAAGCGCAGGACGGTGCACGTGTCATCCCCCTCCGGATCATGCCACTACAGGGTACCAGGAGAGGGGTGCTCCGCCATTCAAGCCTTCTTTCCGATGATATGCCTGTCTTTTAAAAAAAATATATATATTTTTCACTCATGCTCGCAAATTCCAGTCATATTACCAGCAGCATTATAACTACAATTGACATTTCAATTTGAACAGGTATCTTATCCAACATCACATTACACGGTTTCTGCAAACATGACCTTTTGTGCGTTATAAACAAACCCTAAAACTTTGCCCCATACTAACCCCAACTTGTATGGCTTCAATCTGATTGTTCCGGGTTTTCAGTATATTATTCTTTCTTACGAGAAGACGTTCCATTATGGTCAAATCACATGCATAGTCTTGAGTAGCTGTGGTTTATGAAATTGCCCTTCCCTGTCCCGTACATATTCATGGAGGGGGCTCCATACTGCTAAACACCTTTGATACGTCCCTGCTTTTAGTGCACATACTTTCTCCATAGTCATGACCCCCAAAATGTCCCCCCACCACCAAGCTATTACGGGTCCCTTCACCGTTTTCCATCCTTGAGCTAGAGTCTTGCGTGTTGCCATCAAGAGATATGCAATGAGGGTTGCTCTCTTACCACTTGCTGAACAAACCCCTTCTACTTGCGCCCCCAGTCGGATCACCGTTGGTGAGTGCGGTAATTGTGCCCCTGTGATCAGTTTTATGTACCCCAGAAACTCTTTCAAATAAATTTGTGCTTTAGGACATGTCTACCACATATGCTGTAACTCACCTATTTCTCCACATTGCCTCCAATACAAAGTGGGGTAGTTTGCATTCATCCCATGTAGCCGGTGGGGTGTTAGGTACCATCTATAGCAAATTGTGTATGCTGTTTCCTTAATAGACGTACTTTTGGACGTTTTATGTGCCCTCCTCCAGATTTGTTTCATTTCTTCTCCCGTAATTGGGGCGCCAAAGTCTTTTACCCACCTATCCATATATGGGAGTTGGTCTCCCAAGTCTGCCCGGTCCAGCAGTCTATATAGTCTGGACAATCATTTAGATGTTGCCCTTTCTTGGAGGGTTAGTTCTAATCCTATCTGGGCCTTTGTGACCTCCTTCTGTGTAACCCAGTGCCTAACCGGTATGTATTTGTATCAGTCTTTTTCTCCTATACAACATTTTTGTTTACAATCTTCAAAATTAAGGGTCTTCTTTTTCTGAAAAAAAACTCCTTTATTATCAGAGGTTTTGCTCCTCTCCAGGTATCCCAGAATGTCCCTTTCTGACCCGGGGCAAAGTTATTCGGTCCCGATAACCTGGGTACTTTCTTCCTTTTAAGAGCTTGGTCCCATCCGCGTAATGATACCTTAGTTGTTTCTAGCTGCCCACCTGCCTCCCGAGCCAAGGACTGCATAGAGTGTAAGACCCTTAAAGGGATAGTTGTGACCCCTTGTTCTGTCTCTTCTGCTGCCTATTTCAACATTGGCGCTATCGTGCCGAAATTATGTATCTCTCCAAGTCTGGGACCCACAGTACCCTCAAAAGCGTTCGGCATGTCAGGACTCTCTGTTGTATTGGTGGTTTCTTCCCATGGCAGATGAAAGATATCATTTCAGACTGCAATATCTTACACATGCGAGATGGTATTTATATTGGGAGCGAGCTCACTATGTACAGTAGCGGTGGAAGTAATGTCATTTTTACAGCCCCTATATGTGCAAACCAGGAAAGTTCCTGGGTATCCCATCTACGTAGGTCTTCCTTCAGTAATGGTGCAAGCAATTGAGCCCTAAAGGTTTTGTAAAAACCATTTCCTAAGGCATCAGGACTGGGTGTTTTATTACATGGCAATGAGGTTATTGCGTCACTAACCTCTTGTGGCGTGATGGGTACTTCTAAGGATTCCCTTTCCTCTCTAGGTATTTGAAGGTAGCTGTAGTGCTTCCATATATCTAGCCCGTGACTCTGGGTCTAGCCCTTCTTGTTTCAAGAGCCCTGCATGGAATTTTTCCATGATTCTCAGTTTATCTGCTTCTGCTGTGAATAGCATACCTCCCTCGTCTCGTTGTTGGGTGATGTAGTTCCGTGTTTTTTGCTTCCTGATTTTGGCTGCTAGGTATCGATTGGCTTTCCCTCCCTACATATAGTATGTTTGCTTAGTATTCAGGTCTGCCGCATGTGCTTCCAACTGCGCTCTAATCTTCCATAATGCCCTTAGGGATTTTTGTGTCTTCGTGATTTATGTCGGGCTTCCACTTCTTTGACCTCCTCCTCCAGCTTCTTCCTGATCTCCTCTTTACCTCTAACGTATATAATGGATTGGGATATGAATTATCCCCGTACCACCGCTTTACATGCATCCCAAATTATCCTCCAATCAGTCTCTTCTGTGTCATTTTATTTGAAATTATTGCCAATTACCTTCTCCATGTGTGCTCTCAACGTTACATCACCCCGGATCAGGTCATTTAATCTACAACGTTTCCGAATTTCTGTGTTGTCCTTGGTCATTTCAATTTGTATTATCACCGGGCCATGGTCAGTTAGATATTTAATCCCGATTTCTATTTCAACCACTTGGGGAATTAATGTTGCAGAGGCTAGAATCGAATAACCCTTGTGCACCGCTGAGTAATGTGTGTAGTCCCTTTCCTGGTCGTGGAAGAATCTCCATGCCCCTATTACCCCCAGGTCTCAAAACAGCTTCCCCAGTGCCTGCCTATTCTTTCCGTCTGCCATGGTAGGTCGGAGCGTCTTATCTACTTTAGGGCCCATCGCGCTGTTGAAGTCTCCACCCACAATCACCTGCCCTTCACGCCAGCTTCCTATTTGCTGGAGTGTTTTCCCCAGAAAGAGATCTAGCTTTTCGTTAGGGGCATATATTACCATCAATGTGTACACCTGCCCCTCCAGTATACCCTTGCATATCAGAAGCCTTCCCTCAGGATCCCGGGAGAGGAATAATTTTGTAAAATTCACTTTGGACCCTATTTAAATTGCTACTCCTTTCATCTTTGTCCCGCTAGCGGGATAATACTGTTTGGGAAATGCCTTATGCAACATCCTCCATTCATCCTTGAGAAGTAAATGTGAGCGCTATGGAAGTCTGAAGTTCTAAGAGCCTCCCCTGTATCGAGTGCAGTTTTGCCAGCCGGTACAACCCTTGCACATTCAAGGTTATAATGTTTATCTCAGCCATATCCAGAGTCCCGTTGTCCCTCGTCCAATGCCTGTACCCCTTGCTTCTCGTGCATTTAGACCCACACAAGATTCATGCCATACAACAAATAATTCCCGAACCCTCAAAACTTTAACTATAAATCTTCCCCTTTTTCCCTACCCCTCCTCTCCCTCTTCCCTTTACCCAAACTTGGCCTGGGTTCTTGCGACCCCCCCACCTCTCAAGGTAGAACTCCGGGGCGTTGGGCCTTGTACAACCCTGGGATTTCCCTGCGCCAGGATATTCTAAAACCCGATTTAGATTCCAAGATAACCATATACTTGCCCCTCCTCTCGGGCTCACTCTTCCTCAATCCAGCATATTAGTTATATCCATTTCTCTCCCCATACTATATGGTAACAATTTATCGCCAGTCGCCTTTCATTTATTTAGTGTTTTAGTGTGCAGGCCTGTTAGCTTTGCTTCCCTTTCTTGCCTCCCGTTTCTATCTGCAGTCCACTGTCATGCGACGCTTTGGACACTGGCGTCTGTGGCCCCGTTTGATTCTCCACCATACTTCCTGATTCCAACACGCATTCCTCTACGTGCATGCATCGGTCTAGTTTCTTTTTTCCATCATGCACGTATTACTATTTAGGCACACCCCTTTTTGACACATGCGCGTTGCAACCTTTCGGTCAGCTGTGTTTTGCTTTCGCTGCCGTTGTTGCGCTTCGCAGTGTTTTCTTCCCGGACCCTTCTGGTCTCTTTTCTTACCTTTCGGTACTTTCACCGCTCCGTTGCTCTACTTGCCTTTGAGCTGCCTCCCCCGGGTGTGGTCCGCTTCTTCTACCGGTCTCCCAGACAGGCTGTTCCCTAGGAACCGCGTTATCGCCACCACCTCAGTATTCCTACAACAAGTCAGGGAGGCCACAGCTACACAAACAGAACCAAGAGGGTTAGCTAAAGCAGAAGGTCTCTTTTTTAGGAAGAAAAGGTTATGGATACCATCAAAGAGCCTGCAAGAAAAGGTGCTATCCTGGTGTCACGACCATGGGACAGCTGGTCACAGAGGACAAGCCAGTACCTTGGATCTGGTCAGGAGAGCCTTTTATTGGCCCGGTTTTTCCAGAGATGTGAAAAAGTATGTTAAGACCTGTAGCGTATGCAACCAAAGTAAGTACAGCACCAAAAGACCCATAGGGTTGTTGCAACAGGATGCCGTTCCAGGCCGTCCATGGAGTCATATCACTACTGACTTTATCGTGGAGTTACCACGTTCCAGAGGTTGTTCATGCATTATGGTCACCATGGATTCCCTCACAAAGATGGCTCACTTCTCACCACTTTCAGGCTTGCCCACAGCTGATACCATGGCCGCGGTTTTCATCAGAGACATCTTTAAACTTCATGGTCTTCCCGACAAAATCGTCTCAGACCGCGGGAGCCAATACATCTCCAAATTCTGGAAAGCCCTATGCAAAGCCCTTGGCATCGAACGCGCGTTATCGTCTGGGTATCACCCCCAGACAAATGGGCAGACTGAATGCTTAAATGCAACCCTGGAACAGTACCTACGAAGCTATTCAAATTTGGAACAGGACAATTGGGTGGACCTACTACCCACAGCAGAGTTTGCATACAATAACGCCAGTCATTCTGCCAGTGGTATGTCCCCGTTTTACTGTTTGTATGGATTTCACCCCCGTTCCATCATTCCCCTCTTTTCCGTTCCAACTTCTCTCCCAGCAGTGGATGAAGTGTTGGCTCATCTCAAGGACACCCATGAAAAAGCTAAACTGAACTTGGCAGAGAGTCTCCGAGCATACGAGAGACAAGCAGATAGACATTGACAGGAAGTCCCCGAATGGAGAGTGGGTTCGAAAGTATGGCTTTCTACCAAATACCTACCCCGCTGGTCTCATCCATCTAAGCTTTCACCACGCTTCATTGGACCCTATCCCATCACTGCTAAGATCAATCCGGTGGCTTTCCGCCTTAAGTTGCCTCATGCTTTAAAACGTATACATCCGGTTTTTCATGCTTCCCTCTTAAGAAGTGCTGACCAAACTCGCATCTCTAGACCTCTTCGGATTCCATCTTCTCCTGAAGTGCCAGAATACGAGGTGTCCCAATTGAGGGATTCCAGATACCATAATGGTCGCCTAGAATATCTGGTACATTGGAAAGGTTTCTCTTCTACAGAAGACTCCTGGGAACCCCTTTCGCATATTCATGCCCCTATCCTCCTTAGGAAATTCCACAGGGCTCACCCGGGCAAACCCGGGGGTTCGAGAGGGCATACTGTCATGCGACGCTTTGGACACTGGCTTCTGTGGCCCCGTTTGATTCTCCACCGTACTTCCTGATTCCAACACGCATTCCTCTACGTGCATGCAGCGGTCTAGTTTCTTTTTTCCATCATGCACGTATTACTATTTAGGCACACCCCTTTTTGACACATGCGCGTTGCAACCTTTCGGTCAGCTGTGTTTTGCTTTCGCTGCCGTTGTTGCGCTTCGCAGTGTTTTCTTCCCGGACCCTTCCGGTCTCTTTTCTTACCTTTCGGTACTTTCACCGCTCTGTTGCTCTACTTGCCTTTGAGCTGCCTCCCCTGGGTGTGGTCCGCTCTCGGTCCACGGCACCCTTCTGTTCCTCCGTCTCTCTCTCTCTCTCTACTTTCTTTTCCCTAGTGCTCTACCTATTGTTTTGCTACTCCTGCGGGAGTTTCTCTTTCCGCACTCTGCTCCACGATTTCGAGTGCTCCCGGTTCCTTGCCGGAAGTATCCCATCACTGTCGCTTGAGCCTACATCTTCAAACAAGCCTGCAGTACACCACTTCAAAGGTTTTTTTTGCCACAATTGGCTTTTTCCCCGTATTGGTCCCTTCCGGGAAGGGGGCCCCAGAGAGGTGCGTCCTAGCAGCCCTCACTGTGGCTTCCTCCCGTACGAGACCCCCGCTACACTACAAAAAAGAAAAGGACTACAGATCCCACAGATCCTTGAGCACGGAGGAAGAGGACTCAGGTGAGGAGGTGGAGGAGGGGAACCGGGAGACACAACCTCAACAAGAGAGAGAAGTTGACATCCACTCCCATGATTTAGGACCTCCTCTCGGGGGATTTTGACTTGCAGTCTGGACGGTTTGGTCTTCATCCCCTTCCATATGAAACAGCAATAGGCCCTCCTCACATGTGGTAATCCGGTATTTGCTGTTCCACGTCAATAGTAGCAGAAGGGGAAGGTCCATTTGTCGTTGATATTTTTAGCTACGAGTATCTTCGTAACTGGTTGCATCGTTCTCCTCTTTTGAAGTGTCGTGAGGGCCAGATCTTGAAAGAGATTAATCTGGGACCCGTTGATTGATAGGTTCTGTTGTGGACGTGCCTCTCTGAGTATCTCCTCTTTCATAATGTATGAGGTCAGGGCCAGTAAAACATGCCAGGCCCTTGCACCCAGGTCCCTCTTCTTGGGGCCCACCCTGTGCACTCGATCGATCCTTATGTCCTCCAGTTGTGTGCCCTTCAGGAGGCTATTAAAGCATTGCTGCATGGTGTCCTTTAAGTTATGATCTAGGACCGACTAAACCAGACCCTGAACTCTGATGTTGGACCGTCGGGAGCGATTCTCGAGGTCTTCTGCTTAAATCTTCAAACTGTGGTTGGCGCTAGCCACTTGTTCGAGTAGCATGCTGTTTTGTTTAAGTTCCTATGACACTTTGGTTAATCCATCCTCTGTCACATCCACTCTGTTTCCGAGTTTGTTTATTTCCTTTCTGACTTCCTGTAGTGATGTCTTGAGCTCCTCCTTCATCTTCCCAAATTGGTCCTGGAGTAATTCCATCATTCTTGTTTCCATTCCCCTCAGACAGTCTTGTAACTCTTCCTTACTCAATGCCATGTTTTGGGGATTCTTAGTTTTGTCCCCGCTCTCCACTTGTTGCTCTGGTGCTGGTGTTTGGATGATGTATTTTTGTTGTTTCCAAAACGCTCTAGCTGTCTTCCGTGCAAGTTTGTTATCCCTTTAGCTCTTGCTGGGGTACTACGAGGTTTTGACCCTGGCATCTGAGATCTTTTTTTATGATTCATTTTTCACCAGAGGTGTGGGTCTGCTTCACCCTTAGTATGTGTGTGCCCCCTCTGTCTGTTTTCAGGGGGTTGGGAGACCAGTATTCAGCAAGCTCCATGTTGCACAATGTCGGTTTGGAGTTAGGGGGAGCTACGGTGGTTGCTGTGGTTTGTGGCTTACAGTCGTTGTACCTGGTCTTTTCCCCCAGTGCCCACAGTTCTTCCTTTTCTTATCGGTGCATAAGTTGGGCAGTAGTTAAATTATTAGTTTCTTTGTTCCTTCCTCCCATCTATTGCTTCCAGGAAGTGCCTCTGTGCTGCCTCTATGGTTCAGGGGTGACTCTAGTAGTGTGTTCACCCAGAGCGGCGAGTACCCCATCTGACTGTCTTTCGGGGGATGGAAGGCCAATATACAGTGAGCTTCACGTCGATATGTGTCACTACAATGAGTTTTGTAGTGGACGCTGTAGCTTGTGGTTTACATCCCTTGTGTCTTGCTTCTTTCCCCAGTGTCCTCAGAACTTTTAATTTCTGTATTCTTTACTCTATGTGTGTGTTCACACGACACTACAAGTAGCATTCACAGCTTGGTGTGATACGTTTGAATATTCCTTTCACAGCCTTTGAGTTGTAAAGTGGTGTCCCTGTGCCGATTTCATTATTCTCCCTGCGCTCTCAACTTGCCCTTGAGGCTGAAGTGCCTGAATCTTTTATGCAGCCCTCTGTCTCTGCGCATTTGAACGCTCTCCTGCCCACTAGCTCCTGATACCGTGTCTGATCCACAGTGCTTGCCTTTGGCTGATCCAGCCTCTAGCCCCACGGGGGTCTTTCGTTTCCTAAGTGACAGTACTAGTGTCCACGCGGTCGCGCTTACCTCCTATTCTGGTGGCCGCTTGTTTTCTTGTCACGCCGACCATTGCTTCATCCTTTTGAACCCCTTCTGGGGTTACATCTGCTACGGCGTTACTCCATGCAGGGTGCTGTGGTGTACACAGTGTTTTCATTCTGCGTTTGGCACTGCTGTGGCTCCTCGCTCGATTCTCCTGCCGTGCTCCTTGTTGACACGGAGCTTCCTTGCCTTTCTTTCGGGGCTATGCAGTTTTCCTCTAATATGCTGCCCGCTCACTGGACGGGAGCTACGTTGCTACAGTCCCTCCTGTCTCTGATGCGGCTCCACAGTCCGCTCCACTTCCACGTTGTTGCGGTTGCGGAGGCGCTATCCCTGTTGTCCCCTTAACTGTTTGTGGGGAGAGTAATCGAGTCAGCTTGGCGTTGTACTGCTTCTTAGTTCCCCTTATAACGTGGCCCGAGACAGAGCACCAGGCAATCCTGTGCCTATCTTTTTTTTATTAGAGTCTTTTTATTGGCTTTGGAGTACAACCTCTTCACAGAATAAAATATTCAAATTTCCGGATAGGATTCACTTTCAATAGATACAATACTATTGTGTAACATTACATGTAACCAAAATAAGACCATCTCTCAAAACATATCCCTTATGATGATCACCCTAAAAGGTGATGTAAGTGTGTGAAATCTATTTACTTAACACCATGTAGTGTTCCACTTTTTTAATGGGGCATTTATGCTTAAGCGACACGAGAGGCGAGGTGGAATGTCAGTGGTGTCAGGAAAAAGATAGATGAAAAAGATTCAGCATAGATGAAGATGGACAAGTGAAAGTGAAGCAAAATAGGAGTAAAAATGACCTTACAAATGAACCCATACTCTACCCTTTTGTACTGCGGATTCAAACATATAAACACGTTAACAAAATCAGTAGCTCATTCAGTGTGAGCAAATACACATTTCTTTCCATCTTAGTATGCCAGAATATAATGGAAAACCTGTGTTCCTAAGCCCAGCAACTGATCTTCTCAGTTTTAAAGTAATTTTATTATGAAATATTTTAGTGAATCAGAAATGAATTCAGAGAGAAAATGTCTGGTGGGCCAAGTATACTACCTCTTTTTAATTTGAGACTTTCCAGAAAAATGCTAGTGAGGATAAGTAAAATGTGGGAATTCTGCCCAGGTAAGGGAACTGTTTGATGCTCATCATGAGCAAACACATCAGAATGGTGAAAGTCAATAGAACAGTAAAGACTTGCCCACCCACTCCTAAACAAAAACATTTTTCAATCAGCTGGCAGAAGATGAACAGCCTAGTGAATTTTGGAAGCGGTGTTTACACCTACGTGATCTATACAATCCTGACTTAAATTTGGTTGACAGAGACAGCTAGGCCAGTCTGAGGTTGTATGCATCTTAAAGGTAAGATAAGAGCATCACCCACTCCTAGTTTTAATAATGTCACAATTATGGGTTCCATATTTCAATTGTCTTTCCTCTCGAGCTCTCTTGCATCATTGACAATAAGCTCTATTCTGTGCTTTGTTCAGCAATGTACTTGTCTTTAATTGCTTACTCTGATGTTTAACATTATTTTGTTTTCTATATGCAGACAAGCTAGTCACTGAGAAGCATTACATCTAGTTACAATTAGTACAAGAAGTTTGGGAAATAATAACATATATTATTTAAGGAACAACAGAAAATTCAGTTTGTGTTTTGTACTCCATCAATGGTGACTTGTACCATTAGCCTAAACACAGTTTTGGGCGCTTTCACAATTGTCGCCCAATGCATGTTCTTGGGCTGCATGTAAAAAAAACACTTGTGGGTTGATCAAAGATTTACTTCTATGCGATTAAGCATCCTTGGGTCAAGGTGCCTTTCGAACATGCCTTGACATGAGTAGAACTCTTTACACACTAGCTTAATACTCTGCATTGCAAGCACCAGGAGACCACTTTCATTCAGAGCTAACTTCACCATTGAACACTATGAAGCCTAGTGGCCTGCATGTTTGTTTAGTTATTGGTCTGAGTTATTGGCAGTTGTCACAGGACGGTCAAAGATCGTATGTTACTGTTATGAAGAATGTTTTCCAGCTTTGCACCCACCCTATACCACCTTATAGGTTATCATTTTTCCATGAGTATTTGCTGGTATGTTTAACATTAGTTTTAACACTGAGGTTTTTTGTCATGTGCAGATTATGTCTGTAGTCTCACTCCCCAGGTATTTGATGATTCTCTCAGGATAATGTTTCATAGTTTGGATTAATTTTGGCATATATTATGTGCCTTCTTTGGTGACTTCTAAGGTGCCCCTTCTGGCTGAATCTCTTTCCACATTCAGTACAATGGTATGGTCTTTCTCCCGAATGTGATCTCTGATGTCTGATAAGATCTCCATTCTGAATGAAACTTTTGTCACATTCAGTGCATTGAAAAGGTCTCTCTCCTGTATGCGTTCTTTGGTGTCGAGTGACACTTGTCTTTGCGCTGAAACTTTTCATGCATTCAGTACATGAATATCGCGTCCTGTTTTGCTGAGTGTTGGGTTGATAATTAAGATGCAAATATCTCTGATCATTCTCACATTTACTATGGTTATCTGACATGTCAACAGTATCTGACATGTCAACAGTGGGGTTTTGCTGATGTACGATGGGGAGCGAGATATAGCTGAAATGTTCCTCATTTTGAACCATTTGGTCTTCCCTCAGTTCCTGTGTATTTCGTCGCCACAAACTACTTTTAAAGTTTGTTTCTTTCTTAGAGCTTTGATGAACTTTCAGTTCTTCATTTTGTGAATTAGCTTGCCGCAACGCAGTTTCTTCATTGTATTTTCCAAAATATGGATCTTTTTTTCCTCTGTTGATGCTTTCATTGTCTGTTGGATAGAAGTGAGAAGTAAGATATTAGCTTTCTATATGTACAGAAGGAATATAAATTAACTGCAAATGATTTATATAAAAGCCAGCTGTCAGAATACAATTCTAAGAGCTGTGCATTATCACACAGTGGTTAAAAGTGTGACATTTCTGTCACTTGAATCTGGTAGGGCTGATGTGTTCCCGAAGCAACCTTCACATCCTTGATGAAAGGAGAATGGAGGCATATCTGTAACAGGAACATTGAGTCATCATCAAAGGAGGACTTTGACCATGGCGTTGCAGGGAAGTTGCAGTCTGTGACTTGGTCAAAGGGATTAACATCTCATATTTTGCAGCTATAAAAGATTAAGTATAAAAATGGGGCAGGTAGAGAGTGAAAACTGAATGTAGGACCTGCCCAGTGTTGTGCCTCCACTGTCCTTTTAAATAGTACAATGGAGGAACAATCGCAAATATATACAGTGTCCAGCATGGTACCCTTTTTGATTTCAAACTTGTAAAGTTTTGAGGGATTAGGATTTTTGTTACTGAGATACTATAGCCCTTCTAACAGATGGGTATATTATATGGTTTCATGAATGAATGTGGCCTTTTGTGAAACTATTACTAATCAAATTCCTCAAAGACCGCTGTCTATTTAATTAAAATGTCCCAAGTCGACTTGTGAATGTCAATCTTTTTCCAACACGGCCCTGCTCTATTCTTCTTTCTTTTTTTAATAGCAAGGAGCTGCCCATACCAGATTTTCCTTCCCATGCCACTCCTTGCATACTTGCCACTCCTCTTCCTCCTAGGCTCTATTTTCCCATAACCGTAACTTTAACCCTAAACTAATACCTTATGTTAGTTCACTTGGATCGTTGTTAAATGTAGGTAGATCGAACTACAGCAGTTGCACAAAAGGCACCATCAGAATTAAAAGGCATCCTTTATACCTGACACCTATAAGGTTTATTGCACAGGACACCATACAGTATCAACAGTTTCAGCAATGATTGATTATTTTATACACAGTAAAAAAATATATACTCATCCGTCTCTTAGTATATATTTTGTAAAAAACAGACCCCACGACTATGCTATTTAACAAACGATTACGAAAGCACCAATTCCTAAAAGTGTGATCTGTATAGGTATACTTGTATTTTTGATGGTTACAATTAGTTTAAAGGTATTTCTATAGCTTACAACGTCCTTATTATTTTCTTGCCTAATTTAGACCCCTGATTAGTCAAAAGTACTTACAAACTCTTATGTCTACATGCGTTTCAACCTTCATCCTTACTTTTTCAAGGCTTTCATAAGGACACACACAAACACCCCACGTGTATTAAATCTAGCGTGTACGTGTATGGTGGTGTAGTAAAAAAGTGGTGGTAATGAAATTACTGCCATTTTCAATGCACTGACATCCTATGAATTTGATGGTAGAGGAAAAACCACTAGCACTTTGCTTGTGGTATTTCCTCCACTTATCACAAAAGACTGCATGATTTACCTGAGGCAGCATTACCACCTGTGAAAACGAAATATCAAAACAGAGATGAGTATGTTGTAGTGAACAAACATGTTTGTACTTTGAAAGGTGAAACTGCATAGAAAGCGTGTGCGATCGCATCTTATTAAAAGCAGTTTTTCTTTTTTTTTCCATTCTTCACTGTATTTTATTTGTGACAAATCCAGGGAGATGGTCATCGCTTCTCAAGGTGGAGCCACAGCCTTTGGGTCTAGGGGGGCAAGCACTTAACAGCCCCTTGGGATCATGGTAAGCGGTATCCCTCTGGAGCTGACTCCCCTTCAGGGAACAGGAACACAGAGAGGGCTGTAAGTTAGCATTGCTCCCACCCAGTCACTAAGACCTTTGTAGAATATCTAGGGGCTAGGTTTTACAATAACCAAATGCACACTTTATTAATGGCTGAGCTGGCTTCTGAACCTAGCTATGCCCAATCACATGTGAAGAAAGAGGAGAGACAAGTGACCAGCCCCCTGAAGGAGCGTCCCTGAGAGAACCAATCCGGAGGAGCCTCAGCTGGCCCTGCAGAGTTTAACTGCTACAAACAGACCAAAGAGGTAGTGTCCGGCAAGAGAGTGAGAATGCCATTGCTGGCGTGTCAGACTGCAGGCCACACCAGGAACGGGCAGAGAGGCGCAGATGATGGCTGGCCGTAACAGCCTGTGAAGCTGCAAGAGGGAAGACCCGCGGAAGGCCGAAGTGAAGTTCGGTTGAATCGTTGCATAAGCTACTCGGCACAGACAGATTCAGGAACCAGTGAGAAGAGCCTGGGAAAGCCGACATGGAGTCCCACTGGAAAGTCACTTAAAAGGTCAGCGACAAGAAGAGAACCAATCAGAGTAAACACCCCTCCCATGGAGAACTGCTTGAGGATATCAGGTACATGGAGCGTCCAGTGGAAAGGTATGTGGTCAAAAGAGAGAGAAAGGAGAAGCATACCCCAGAGCAGGGGAGCTAGAAATGGAAGAGCCCCGGAACACTTACAGACTAAGCAAGCCCTAGAGTGGGATAAAGCCTGAGACCACCTGTAACGCTTGTGTGAAATGCGAGCTAAAACAACATGGCATTAGTGCGCAGCCATTTTGGACACTCATCTCCCATCACTGTAATAAAAGCCTGCGTCTCCGCGGGCCTCGTAAAAGAAACAAGCATTTGAGTGGGAAAGCAGAGCAGAGCATGGTCATGTAACTACATAAATATTGGGCCTCATTACGAGCATGCCTGTATAGCAGGCACGGCTACCACCATGCTCGCTACCAGCCCCGCCACCCGCGATTGGGCAATAACTGTCCCATTACGAGATGAATGTATTGCCGGGCTCCTGATCCCCATTCTGCCCCATGTGGCAGAATGGGGGTGGGGAGCGTGGTTGCACTGGCACCGTTGAGAACAGTGCCAGTGCAATCACGAGTTCTGCTTGCAAGTGCCGCACAGCCCGCCAGGTAAGACCTGGCGGGCTGTCAGGAACCCGCGAGCAGAACTCGTAATGCGGCGGGATGGTATGAACGGTGCCGGTGCCTTACCGGCACCGTTCATACCGTCACCGCCACAGTTATAATGAGGCCCATTGTTGCCGAGTGGACTTGCTGCGGAGTATAGTTATTTTATTGTCCATTGAAGGACGAATACGTGGAGGGAGTCGAAGCGTCCTGCAGGAGCACGATAAGGGGTTCTGGGAATGAATGCGAGGAGAGGGGCGCTGGGTTTTTCCACTTGTGACTGATTTTTTTCACTCTCTGTACCTTCCACTTGTGATCTGCTCTTCGGCCGGGGGTAGGTACAACTGAGAAGGGCGGGGTTTTGCCCCCATAAAGAAGAGGGCATTGTGTGGCAAAGTTAGTTAGAACTTGGACCCCCAGTTGATGCAGTCTCGCTGAGTGGGACGACGCTCCGCCTCAGACCCTGTTAGCATGAGTGATCTCTTCGCCTACCTGCTCTGGGACTAAGCAGTGTCGCAGTGGCCAAAATGAAGGTGTCTTCTGCATCCTTGTTAACGGTGAAGCCATTTATATCTATGTTTTTATATATCTAATTGTATGTCTGTAGATATATATGACAATGCATTACTTACCGTAAAATCATTTCTGATGGTTGTATCTGCTTAGATTCACATGCTGTGCATAGTTCGACATCCAGTGGTCACTGCGGAGTATTACATTTTGTTTTTCGTAGTCAAAAAGGGGACGTCGACAAGACGTGTCTGTAACACTATCGCTATAGTGCCGTGCAGTGTACCCACAATCCCTCACGCGTCGATGTCCGTCTGCTTGTATTTTTTCTGCCCTGAGGGAGCCTTATAGACGTGATTGAGTACAGAAAAGAGAGAGATAAAAAGATGTCAATGTTCCTTCCATCCAAGTGGGGAAGAAGGGTGGGCGCATGTGAATCTAAGCAGATACAACCATCAGAAATGCTTTTACGGTAAGTAATGCATTGTCTGCTGATGTTTGTTAATCTGCTTAGAATCACATGCTGTGCATAGAGTAGCGAGCAGTACCCGGAGTTGGAGGTAGGTTGTGAGAAGGAACAGTAGAGAAAAGGTGTCTTAATACTGCTTGTCCCACCTGTGAATCAGATCTAGAGTGGCCATCTAGACAGTAGTGTTTTGTAAAGGTGTGTACAGAACTCCAGGTTGCCGCTTTGCAAATGGACTCAAGAGGGACATTTGCAATGAATGCTATGGAAGCCCCAGTGCCTCGAGTAGAGTGTGCTCTTGGCTTGAAGGGTAGTTCTCTCTTAGCAAGAGTGTAACAGAGGGTGATGCATTGTACGATCCATCTAGATATAGTGGATTTTGAAACTGCATATCATTCTCTTCCTGCTGCCACTGAGACAAAGAACTGATTAGTCTTTCTCAGTGGTCTAGTTCTTTCCATATAAAACATAACAGCCCTGCACACATCCAGTGTATGCAGGCTTTTTTTCTCCCAAGTTTGAAGGTTTTGAAAGAACGTTGGTAGTTCTATAGATTGGTTCCATGGAACTTAGAAATGAATTTAGGAGCAAGCCTAGGGTGTGTGTGTGGAACCACCTTATCTTTGTGAACTGTTACAAAGCAGTCCAGAATAGATAGCGTTTGTAGTTCACTTACTCTCCTGATGGAGGTGATAGCTATTAGAAAAGCAGTTTTAAGGGCAAGGTCCTTAAGCGTTGCTTTGTGCATGGGTTCGAAGGGTGAGCCCATGGGCCTGGTTAGTACCACATTTAGGTCCCATCCGGGAGCTGGGTTAGCTATGGGAGGGTGTATTCTTTTAACTCCTTCCATGAAGGCCTTAATAACTGGGACTTTCCACCACAACACTTTAAGTTGAGAAGTGGTGTATGCGGAAAATGCAGCCAAATGAACCTTAATAGAATTAAACACTAATCCTGAGTCTAGTAGGTGAGTCAAGTAGAGAACAATTTGTGTGGGAGAGCAGTCAACCGGGTTGATGCTCTTATTTCTACACCATATGACAAATCTTTTCCACTTGCTAGAGTAACAGTGACAAGTGTTAGGCTTTCTAGCTTCCTTGAGAATGTCCATGCATCTCTGCGGGAGTTGTAAATGACCACATTCTATGATCTCAGAAGCCATGCTGCTAAATTCATGGTCTGTCGGCATGGGTGTAGTGTCTTGCCCTTGTCCTGTGACAGCATGTTGTACGGGCAGGGTAGTTTCACCGGTGGAGACAGAGACATCTCCATCAGGTGAGCGAACTATGGTTGCCGGGCCCACATAGGGGCCACCAGTATCATGGTGACTGGTTTCTAGTGCATCTTGTGTACTATTTTGTTGAGAAGGGGAGTCGGGGGGGAAAGGCGTAAACAAATTTCCCTGACCATGGTATCGATAGACCGTTCCCCATGGATTGGTTCTGGGGATATCTGGAGGCGTAATCATGGCATTGGGAGTTCTCCAGAGTTGCGAACAGATCTATTTCTGGGAATCTCCATTGTGTGAAGACGTCGAAGATGATGTCTTCTTGTAACCGCCATTCGTACTCTGCAGGTAGAGGGACGTCTCTGCTGAGTTTGTCTGCTAGCAGATTGAGTTCCCCTGGTACATGTTGTGACAACAGGAACATGTTGTGTTTGAGAGCCCACTTCCAGATGTTCTGGGACAGCTTGGACAGTCTTGGAGAGTGAGTGCCCCCTTGCTTGTTCAGATAGTACATAGCTGTGGTGCTGTCTGTGAGGACCATCACTGTCTTCCCTTGCAGGTGTGCCTGAAAAGCCTTCAGTGCTTTGAAGACCGCTAACAGTTCCAGCAAGTTTATGTGTTTGGATGCTACGCTCGGAGTCCAAACTTCGTGTGCAGTCTGATGGGATAGGTGAGCCCCCCATCCTGTGAGGGATGCGTCTGTGGTTAGAGTGGCCTCCACTGCGGGGGTGCCGAATGGTTTCCCTATGACAAGGTTTTCCTTCGACCACCACCGTAGCGAGAGAACCAAGGCCTGCGAGACCACCACTAGATCGTCCCATTGTCCGCTGGCCTGACACCACTGGCTGTTGAGACACTCTTGCATTCGACGCTTGCGCAGTCGCGCGTGAGCTACCAAATATATACATGACGCCATCATTCCCAGCAAACGCATTGCTTTGCGCACCATCACCTCTCGACCGGCCACATATTGAGGGATCTGAAACAGCATATTTTGGACCCTCTCGTTGGAGGGGAAGACAAGGCTGTCCTTTGTTCGAATTAGAGCCCCTAGGAATTGTTTGATTTGGCTGCGCTCTAGGCTTGACTTCTTCTCGTTGTTGGAGAAGCCCAGTTGGAACAAAAGGTCTACAGTCTTTTGGGTATTTGAGAAGCATGTCTCGTAAGAATCCCCCGTTATGAGCCAATCGTCGAGGTAAGGGTATACTGGGATGGACAACCTGTGCAGGTGGGGCACTGCCACTGCCAGTACTTTAGTGAATACCCTCGGCGCTGACGCTATGCCGAAGGGTAGCACTCTGAACTGGTAGTGTTTGTCCTCTATCATGAACCTGAGGTATTTTCTGTGCGCTGGCAACATTAAAATTTGAAAGTATGCAACTTTCATGTCCAGTGTTGTCATGTAATCCCCTTGCGATAACAGGGGGATTACTTACTGTAATGTCACCATACAAAATTTTTGAGGTTTTACAAATTTGTTTGCTGGGCGCAGATCTAGTACAGGGCGCATGGTTAAATCCTTTTTGGGTACAAGTAAGTACACTGAATAAATACCTTCCGTTACCTGTGATAGAGGCACAACCTCTATAGCTCCTTTTTCTAGTAGCTGGTCCACTTCTTGAAGAAGGATGGCGAGGTGTTCTGGTGACAGGCGTCGTCCCCTTGGGGGTCTGTACGTCGGGGAGCGGTTGAATTCTATACAGTAGCCGTGGGCTATGGTTGATAGTACCCAGCGGTCTGATGTGATTTCCTCCCATGCTGGAAGAAAGGATGTTAGCCAGCCCCCGACCGGCGATGCATGGGAGGGGACCCGAATCTTCGGGTCATTTGGTGTTGGTGGCTTGAGAACCTCTAGGGGTGGAACCCCGACCTCTTCCCTTGCCACGACGCTGTCCTCTCTGGGTGTATTGTCCACTGGTTCCTTGATTGGAGCACCAGTTTCCTGCAGAGTACTGCTGCTGTTGATGTTATTGTTAGTGTTGAAAGCGTCTGTTTCCATAACCTCGCTTGTTGGAAGGCCTTGAAATCTGATCTATGGTCTTAATGGTGTCAAATTCCTTTTTTGCAGTCTCTAGTGCGTCATCCACCGCCTTCCCAAAGAGGTTGGCATCCTCTATTGGTTTGTTAATGAGAGATGCTTGTGTTTCGGGTTTAAACCCCGAATTACGTAGCCAGACATGACGTTTGAGGAGGATTCCTTGGACTAGGGAACAGCCATCCGTTTCAGCAGCATCTAGAGTATTCTTAATGATGCTCTGGTTGACTAAGGTTCCCTCAGTAACCGTGACCAGAAGCCGAGTTTTTAGGGGTTCAGGTACCTCCTCAATGTCTTTGCGTAGTTTGCTCCATTGGGCATCTGCATAACTTGCCAGTAACGAGTTGTTGTTGGCAATCCTAGTGGAAAAGGCAGCCGAGGCTGTAATCCTTTTACCTATGGCATACAGCTTTTTACCTTCTTTAACTGGAGGTGCCTTGCTGGTTGATAGCGGGACCCCTGCCCTTTTTCTTGTATTTGTTACTACTAGGGAGTCCGGTACTGAGTGGCCCCTGATGTATAACGGGTCCGATGGAGAAGGGCTAAATAATTTTTCTATCCTTGGGTTGACCCCTCTGACCAATGCGGGTGTAGATAGCGAAGGAATTATTCGTCTCTTTACTGAGGCAAGGAGGGGAATGGTTTGACTGACAGGGGGTTTCTCCTTGATAATCTTTTCCACAAAGTCTATGTTAGGAGACATTTCCCCAGTCTCGATTTCGAAATGCGCTGCTGCTTTGCGTAGTAGTGCATTAAAGGTAGGTTGATTGTCTATAGGTGACGTATTCCTGATTGGTGAGTCTTGGGGGGACGACAGGTTTAGGGCGTTGGGGTCTGTAGACGCTGATGGGGACTGCCAGGGCTGTGAAGCACCTTCTTCTGGGTCTTCTTCAAAGCCCCCATCACCCATGTCTGGGTCATCCTCGAAACCTTCCTGGTCTATGTTTTGTTCTTGTTGGTTAGTTAAAAACTCCTCATCTTCATGAAAGTGGGAGTCCTCTTCAGTGAGGTCTTACAACTCTATATCCCCCTGTGGGGGGTTAAACAGCCTAGGGTATTTAGCCCTAGGATCCTCATGAGGCCCCTCTCTTGGTCTTTTGGGTGTGGGCAGGTATTGGGTAGACATAAAATTCTCCATTTTGTCCATGCAAAATTGGAGTCTCTCTAAGGTCCCTTGTGGTAGCCCAGAGCGATCTGGGGGGTAAAAGGGAAGGCTTTCGGCCTGTAAACGCTTTGACCTACCCCATAACGTCGAGGATAAGCTCCCATCACCTTCTGAAAAGCCTTCTAATAGGCTAGGAGTCCCTTTCGATGGAGGGGGCGGTTCCTGCCTTCCTTCCGTCCCTTTCAGTGTTTCCCTGGCCTTGCGTACGGTATTCGGCGTCTCTTTAGCAGTCCGTCTGTGGCTATCGGTGGAAACAATACACGCCAAGCTCTCGACGACTAAATGGTCTGTCGAGGGTTCCTCTGGCCTCAACGTTACAGGTGTCGCGTCCTCTACGCCCACGGGCGCTCGCTGGCAGGGCACGACGTCTGGCGGTTTGGTGATAGCGCCCTTATCTGGGGGTAGCCCAGTTGCTGGTCGTGTCTGCAGTTGCGAGGGGGGCTTTGGACCCTTACGGTCCGTGGAGGCCGCCGGTAGGACCTGCGTCTCCGTTGGCGCTAATGCTTTCTTCGTCTTTGTGCTTGTCTTTCTAGGTGAATTTGCCCTTGCAGCGCGGGCAAAACCTAAAGGGTGTCCTCTCCATAGCTGAGGGAACAGACAGACGTGATAAAAACCCCGAAGGAAAAGGTGGGGAAAGAGAAAGGCATTCTTAAAGAGATAGCAAGAAATGTCCCACGACCCCACTCTCCCTACTGTTTGAGGCTGGCGAGGCCAGGCCACGTGTTCGGCGACACCGAAGGGTCTCCTCCGTCGAAGGCACAGCCGTCGAAGATCTTGTCGGCGGAGAACAGCTTCGTCGAAGGAGGAACCTAAAGTTAAATAACGACCAAAGGTCGAGTGAATATCTAATAGCGACCAAATGGTCGAGTGAATATTTGCAATGTCTCACGAGGAGCTCCGCGTAAAGGCGACCAATATCTGGGCGGAAAAAAACAATCTGAGGGACCTCGACGCGTGAGGGATTGTGGGTACACTGCACGTCACTATAGGGATAGTGTTACAGGCACGCCTTGTCGACGTCCCCTTTTCGACTACGAAAAACAAAATGCAATACTCCGCAGTGACCACTGGATGTCGGACTATGCACAGCATGTGATTCTAAGCAGATTAACAAACATCAGAAATATATATATATATATAGTATGAATAAAGGGCCTTTAATGAGCCATTTTCAGTTTTATCATAACGATTGGCCTAGGTGTGATTTTGTGCCTATCTGAGTCCAATAACTCGTTTCGCCGGGGGCCGGGGAAACGTAAGTGTAAGGGTTTCCCTCTCGTGGCCAAGCAAAACCAAGACACCACCCCAGAGTGGGGAAAGCATGAGGCCACCCCAGATTGGGGAGTGACATGGAGAAGAGCCCCAGAGCGGGTAGAGCATGAGAACACCCCTGAGTGGGGATTGAGAAGAAGAAGAACCCCAGAATGGGAATGGCGTAAGAACACCCTAGTGTGGGGAGCAAGAGTAAGAAGAGCCCCTGAGTGGGTAGAGCCTGAACACCCTAGAGTGGGGAGTGAGAAGAAGCTGATTCCCAGAATAGGGAGGTGAAACTGAGAAAACCCCAGTGTGTAGAGGATGAAAGATTGAAAGAATCCCAGAGGTAAGAAATACTGAAAGAATGCCAGAGTGGGAAGCGAGAGGCCTGGATTGGGACACCTGGATAACCTTGAACACTAACAACTGTCTTTAGGTGTTGGTACTTAAACCAAGAGTGAAAGTCGTTGCTAACAGGGAGAGGTTTGGGGCCAGCAGCCATCCCTGACAAAGTCTTTGTTTTTGTTGTTTTGAGGAATTCTTTTGAGATAGGTAAAGGAATCAAATTAGAGCAGGATTCTGGACAGAGGACTTTTTGGTACTATTTTGCAGACATCCAGACTTTCCTTTATCGAATAGGGAACGAGGTGGTACACTTAGGAACACTTTTTAGGATTGAAAAAAATAAAACCTTTAAATTGTGTTCATTGTCACAGTCCCGATTCTCGCCTTACACATATTGCATATTCGGTTGAGAATCGGGAATATTTTGTTGTTCCTGCAATGCCTTGGTTTTCTCAAACTTGTATTAGATAGGGACTGGCAAGCTTTGAGAAGGCAGGAGGTGATCAGATACCCTATCTAGAAAGAGAGAATGATGAAGTTCTGACAGAAAAGGTTAGTCTAAGATGGAATCTAGAACCAGTGGAAGAAGGTACAAGATGGTAAAATCCCACATGCGGCTCAGGGAGTGTATTCCAAGAGGAGTCACAGAGAGCTGCCCCAGGGGCCAAGATCCTAGAGCAGGGAATTACCCAGCAGATCAGGGACCTCTGATCCAGACTCCGAGACCAGTGACAACAAGCCCTGGGCCAAAGGAGTACTGTTACCCATCTCGCTCCTCCCTTCTGTCCCTCTGCTGTCCTCTCTCTACTTCCACACCTCTCTGCTCTTTACCACTACTCTCCTCGCTCTGCACTACTACACCTCTCCCCACTAACACTACTGTCCCCATTCCGCACTACTACTTGTCTCCCTTCCCCACACTTCTACTACTCTCGATTCTATGTGATCACTGCGCCGCCCGTAACTGCGCCAATGAAAATGTTGACGCCAATTATGGCGTGGCGCAGTGATCAAATAGATCACTTTACCCACCTCCCCCACCCCGCATTCCCTACCCCACCCTACTTACCTTCACGGCGGTACACTTCTGTGTGCGTCGCCGACTCTGCTATCCCTGTAGCGTCGGTTCCTCCCACTTGCGTGGTTAGGAGCTGACGCTGCAGGTGCTTTTGTTTTTATTTATTTTAACTTTGTTGTCCCCCGCTTACCACAATGATAAGTGGGGGACACCCCCGGAACTCCCAACTCCCGCTACTGCCCCCAAGGAGAGCGAAGGACACCCTCTGCAATCACTGCTCTGCTTGGGTGCAGTAATGGGAGCCCCCAAAGTCGCAGTGACTGCGGGGCGCACAATTGAGGGAGACATTATGGTATATTTCCATACACTACATCCCCACACTACTACTGACACCTCTACACACTACACCCACACCCTCTCCCACCTTTCACTCTTCACCTATGCCCAGTCACTGTAATTCTACTCTCCAAGTCACCTTCTCATTCAGTCTCATTCATCCCCTACTCTGCTAGCCTCACTTCTAGTCCTTGCATGTACACTCGCACCCAAGTACCACTTTCTCCCGCCTTGCTGTTTTCTGTTTACATTTTATCCTCCCCTCATCTCCCTCCAGTGGCTCACTGCCTGAGTTGATTCCTCGAGCCAACCGCTGCCTCTCTTCTCCCCGGGGGTGGGATTACAGTTAAGCAAAGATCTATAATAGGCTTTAAGCTCCACCCACATTTCGTACACCAGCATTTGGCAATGTCAGCCCACACTAAACAGGCAGGGTCCCAGTTTGTATTGTGCCAGGTGGATATGAAGACCGTTCCACGGTCCTATTGAATGTAAGCTGAATGCTCTAGTCGGTGTCATGCAGAAGGCTTTGATTGCTGCTTTGCTATGCGGACCGCTCTATGGCCCAGTTGAAGGCAACTTGAATGCCTTGTCGCCTAGAGGGCTAGGATTGCCAATTTGATGAGGAATGCTACGTTGGCTCACAGTTTCTGACAGTCCCTCTCTGGATTGAATTGCTTGCTCTCTCTACCACAGCCAAGCCTTCTGGGGGATGTAGTATTATGGGAAAACAGAAAGAGACTGGCAGTATTGTGCAATAGGGGTATGGGGCAAGAAAAGGTGGTACTCATTTCAGGCATGTAGGCACATGTACAAGGGACAGGGACTAGGGACCTCCCAACTTCCAGACCCTGCCTTTGAGGCAGTACTGGCAAACACCCTGGTAGCTCTCCCACCCGAGGCTAAGAGGGAACCTCATCCCCTCTTGACAAGGTATGATCCCGGAACCTTTCACATATGTAATCTGTAAATTTCATGTTAGATCAGGTCTGGAATAGAAATGCACACGTACACGGTAGTGAAAAATGTAAAAGTAAAACACAACTCATCAGTATTATGCAACCACTTAGCGTCTGCCGCCCATTTCTCAAGTGAAGATATAGCATGGGTACAATCCTTCCTAGCTAACCGTACGATGAGAGTGTTCTCCCCTGTAGCGGCAGCGGACCCAATCCAGATCACTTGTGGTGTCCAACAAGGCTCATGTGTATCCCCGACAATGTATAATATCTTTACTAAGCCTCTCTTCGATAAACTTGACAGATTAGGGGTAACCTATACTAATTATGCGGACAATACGCAGATTCTCATACCACTATCAGGCAACTTTGTCGAAGACACAGCTCTAGTAAACAAAATGTACCTCCTCATTCAGGCATGGATAGCCTCCCACGAACTCTGCCTAAATGACAACAAAACTGAGATATTGATCTTGGGTTCCGACTCCAACCTAAAAAACTGAGTCCCAACTATCGCAATTTCAACATAGATGGTAACACAATCAAGGTGGCTACTGAAGTAAAAACTCTAGGCTTTGACCTCGATTCCACTTTATCTCTTAAAAAACAAGTTAACACCCTGGCATCATCCACAGCATACACCTGTAAATTAATCAGGACCTGTAGACCTTACCTCTCTAAAACTAACTGCATCATGCTAGCTAACGCATTAGTAATGTCCAAACTGGACTATTGCAATGCCCTCTATGCAGGTGCCAACAAATCCATTATAAATAAAATGCAAATCCTTCAAAATAACGCTCTTAGAGCAGCCCTTGACATACCCCGCAGAGCACATATTTCTAACATCAGGAAAGACCACCACTGGCTTAAAATCAGCGACAGAGTCCGGCTCAAGACACTATTGCTTACCCACAAAGGGCTCAACAACACAGCACCCCCTTACATCTCGGCCAGACTGACCAGAAAATCATCCAGCCACCACACTAGGGCTACCAACCACTTCCTGCTCGAAACTCCTAGATTCAGACGATCCAAAGCGGGCGGAGCAAGCTTCCCCGTCAGAGCTGCCCAGGCTTGGAACGCATTGCCCATTGCACTAAGAGCTAACCTACCCTACTCCAACTTCAGATGTAAGGTAAAAAATTGGCTCTGGTCCAACGACAACTAATTCTCGTGGTACCTAATGTCCACGATACCCTTGTAACCCAGTCTAAGATGATTCTGCTCTCACCCTTTTACCTTGTACACTCTCTCAATACTGTAACATGTTAGTTTCTCATTCCAACTGCCTGCATTGACATGTATGTACCGTATTGATATGTTTTTTATACTCTGTATGCAACCTAAGCTTAAGTAACCTTGTACCTGCTGCGCCCGGCTACCCCTGGGTTTTGTGCGCATTATCAAATAATAAACATAAACATAAACAAACATAAACATCAAGAATATTCTTCTCAGTCAGTCTGCCAGATGCATACAGTCAATCAGTTAGAATAACGTATGTCAGTCAAAAGAAAAATGTGTGTGTGTGGTCAGTAGGCAATCATCCAGCAAGACACAGAATCAGCATCTGTTAGAGGTGGGTGGAGGAGCCAGTGGGGATGACATCGGATACAAGAATTGTATGTGTGAAAGTTTGTCTGGGACTGCCCTGGCTATTAGCCACTCTGAGAACCTTCCCTGACAGGAGGTATTGAACTCAACTGAATGTTGGCTTACCTCTGAAAATGGGCAGCTTTTCTTTTATTTCTCTTCCACATTTGTGGAACATTTATGAATTAATGCTTTTCTCTACTACCTTAGGGCCACTTAGTGGAATAACCTTTTGTGTTA
This sequence comes from Ambystoma mexicanum, assembly GCF_040938575.1. Taxonomy (NCBI): domain Eukaryota; kingdom Metazoa; phylum Chordata; class Amphibia; order Caudata; family Ambystomatidae; genus Ambystoma; species Ambystoma mexicanum. The sequence goes on from NC_090935.1 coordinate 1,455,099,203, forward strand.
CTGGCTGCAAATCTTCTGCTCCCTTTTATGCGAACGTGTAACAGGAAAGGAATAAACGAATGCAGGGAAGTTGGCATAACTAATTACTGATTGAAGGTACCTTTTGATATAAACTTAAAGAGGGTTCTTGAATCTAAAAAGGGTCAAATTTGGCAAATAAATTGAATGTTTATTCTGATTGGTGTAAGGAGACCTCCAGTAGACCAAATGCATCTAAATTAAGTTGCTTGGAAGATTTGAATGAAAAACTGAAACCCCACATCAAAAGACAGACTCATTGAAAATCTAGATTCAGGGCTGGCACTCAATCCCCTTTATCCTCAATTAATAAATGATATGCAGGAGGAGGAGACAGCAGAGGATTACATCAATATTTTAGCAATGTACGAGCTACCCCAGAGCATTCTGTCTCCCAACAATCCACCCGAGACCAAATATAATCAACCTCCCAATTCCTTGTCGCCCGACAGCCTGTCTCCGAATACCAGCCTGATACCCAATGCCAGTCCCAACAGGAACTATACTCTCCAACCCAACAGGCAGCATTGAGCCCTCCAGCCTACGCTCTGAACACATTTAATGAAGAGGCAGCCGCCACTAGGTTCACGTGGAATCCTGTTAAATCTCCTTTTCCATTCAACTTTCTGTTACAATATACACAGATTGCCAATATGTCTTCAGTGTTGCTCATGTTTTGGCCAGTTCTGGAAACAGAACAGCAAGTGTTAAGTGTGTTGCCCACCATCCCCTTTGTGAAGAATCATCTAAAGCAAATGCTTTAACGGATACACTTGCAAAATAGACAGCTGTTTGTGGCATCCCTTACCCTATCCCCTTGAGAGTAGGGCTGACAGAACTAGCCCTGAATTGCTCCCGAAGCCCCGGAGACAGTGGAGGGTCTGTGGGGAATGGGATGCCCTTGAGAGAGATATGGTATTTGCCCTTTCGTATTAAGGACCAACCCAACCCTTTCCCCTTGTTAATGGGGTATTATGAGTCAACTCCCCTACTGAGAGTAGTAGAGGTCAGGCATGTCCCCTTAATAATGGTCACACAGGGCTAATCGTACATTCGCACCTGCAGCCTGTTAAAGGGCTGCAGGTGTATGAAAGGCCCAACCCAAAAGAAGCAACAAGAGAAGCCTTGGTAATGATGAAGGAGCAGCAGCAGAGAGGCCAAGAGAAGCAGCAAGGAGCTGTAGCTGCGCAGCACGCCAGTAGTTCAAAGGAGTGCAGTCCGGGAGCTGGGGCTCCGTGGAACCAAATGAACTCTAAAAGGGGAGCGGTGCCTGGAGGCTGTACCTTTTCGTAGAGTTCTCAGTGCTCATTCTCCTGGGGTCAGAAGCTGACCCAGGAGTGCCTGAGGCGCAGCAGGTGGAGCCCAGAGGCAGAAAATCATAGGCCGAGTGATCTGCACTGCAAACGCCAAAAGACGCAACTGGTGAGACTCTATGTGAAAGGAAACCTGGTATGCAAGAGTTTGAACATTAAGCAGAGGATTACTTTGTATCGGAGTGGTCACGTGCATGTTAAAGCACGTTTTCAAAGGTCTCCGAGTGGAGTCCTCATTAACCTTTGAATAAGTGAGAATACATTGTAGCGGAGTGGTCGCGTGTAAGTGAAGACACGTTTCCATGAGTTTGGGGCACCTTACAAAGGCAATCTACAAAGACTTAGAACAACAGAATGGAATGAAAGAAACCTTTTACAATTGTTATGAAAGTCTCTGAGTGCTGAACACGCTATTAAAGGAATTCTACAACGATATATAACATTGAGGTGATTGAGTGAAGATCTTTAACACTTATTGAATTCCGAAGCAAATGAAAAGCATATTAAACATATCTTCATACTTATTAAATACCGAACTGAAAACTGTTACCTATGAAGATTCTAAATGAAAGAAGCTTATACATTCAGCATATGTCAAGCTCAAAAGTAAAAGCAACTTTAATTTTGAATCTACAAATAAACAAAGCTTTGAACCAAAGAAATCAAAAGTGAACAGAATTTCAGCAATACAAGTGAGTCAAATATATATGGGACTCCAGAGTGAATGGAACTTCGGAGATAAACTTTAACAAGTTAATACATTGCAAAGTGTGAGAAACCAAACGGTATCTCACCGGCTAGCTCTCAGGGGCTTGTTATCCAGGTGGCCAGGACACAGCCATTGCTTTTGGATCCAGTTCCTGGGGGTGGACCAGTGCGGGAGGATCACCTGGGTGAGGGGTGTTCGGGGGGTGGTGGTGAGATAGCCGATGGCGAGAGGCGATATTCACCCTTATTTTGTTTATCAAACCCATCCTATGTTTTAGGATGCTCCAAGATCCCAAACCCACCCTTTTTGCACAAACACTGGGCTGAGGAAGAGGGTGATTGAGAATAAGAACACTGACTTGCATACATAGTACTGGCCATGTCCCACTAATCGGGTCAGGCAAAGCCAGGCACGTATTCCTAAGTGCATACACCTGAAACCAATTAGCTCTCCTCACATGAATAAAAGGCAGAAACCCAAGACACACTCTGAGCAAGGCGGAACACGAGAACGAGCAGAACTTCCGGGACGAAGGCACACCTATTGGAGCAGAGCAAAAGAACAAGGGACGAGAGGAGCAGGCCAAAAAATCCCAAGGCTTCCCTCCGGCTGTGATAATCAAAGGAAAAAGGAAAACAGAACACCTAAGTGAATATAGGAGAAATCTACACTGGCTTACTATCGAAGATATAATTCAGTTCAAAACCCTGATGCTAGCCATAGGTGCGTTCATGGGAAAGCTCCAGTGTACCTAAAGTAGAGACTGGTTACCTATGTACCGAGATGGCATTCAGGTCAGAAGCTAAGCGCAACCTCGTAACCACCAGTTTCAGGAAAACCAACGGACTTGGCAAAGCCTTTCACACTAAAGCTGCAACCTTATGGAATAACCTCCCACTACAAATAAAACTAGAGCTCTCATACAGTACCTTCTGAAAAGAAACTGAAGACCCACCTGTTTAGATAACTCCCTTAATCTAATGAAAGCACGCTTGAAAATCTGTAGTTTAATGTTGTTCTGTGACTTCTGTGTCTAATGTGATTCTGCGTGTACATGTGGCGCCCTGATGCCTGCGGGCTCCAGCGCGGTCTAAATAAATAAATATTGGAGGTTGTTGCCTCTGACAGGCCACGAAAGACACGCGGAGAAGGCCTGATCCCACAAGTGAAGATTGCATTGTGTTTCAAGGACACCAGCGACCCTCCCGGGTGAACGGCAGAGTTGGGGAGGCGAGGTCAAGCCTGTCGTACTAACCTTGACTCGAAAATCGGAACACGCCAAACAAGAAAGAAACGCACACAGCCGGTGAGTTGGGAAGCTACCTGAGAGACCGGTATGTGTTAAAGTGAAGGAAGTAGCAACATCATATCACAAGTGAAGGCTGCACGCGTGTGGATGAGACGCAACGAAAGGCAGAACTGTGAATGAACTTTGATGTAAAGAACAGCTGGGAAATCAGCAATACTAAGTGTAAGAAGATTATTTCCCAGAGAAGGGAAGAGTGAAAGTAACACAGTGAACTATGAGTGGAGTGGTCCTGCAGTGGTCTGACAAATAAGCCACGTACATTCGAAAGTCTTCGACATCCCGACATCCCAAAGGGGTCCAAGCCCGACAGAGGGAGACCCAAAGTGAAATAAGCTTGGGGAAGGGAGGCCCAAGAGGGAGATCTAAAAGATCTGTGTAGCGAAAGGCAAGAGGGAGATCTAAAAGGTCTGTGTAGCAAAAGGTCTGAGCCTGGCAGAGGGGGATCTTTTGGGAACGTTTTAGATAAGAGATTAGTTTGGAAGAAAGATTCTTGAGCATGGAATGCCAGGCGGGCGTCGATCCACAGCTCTTTGAACTATATATATTGTGTTGAAAACCGAGGTAGAGTGTGTCATCCTGCCTACAAGGATCGCCTTACTCCATGAGGCCACTTGGGGAGGTGAGTTGATTGAACCACATTATCATTTGAACACTGATTTTTCCTTTTGTAGACATTTTTCCTTTTCACACTTTCTGTACAAGATATAGGGCAGGCATTAGGTTTTTGTTAGCATAGCCCACTTTGATTTGACAGACTCCACTAGGACTGTGTTATTTATTATTTGATGGTCGAGACTAATCCCATCTTATTTATAGGGCAGAATAGGAGTTTTTCCAATCCCACCATTTAAATCAAGGTTTTACAAATTGTACCCATTGTGTCAGTCTCTGCTTGTGTTCCTGCTGGGACTCGCTAAGGGACCCCGGAATAGGGCGGTAAGGGTTTACCGGCACCGGCATCATTACCGGTGACCGTTAACCCTTAACGCCCAACTCGGAATGAACCTCTATGTCTTTTCACAGGCTGTATTCCTGGAGGTGCAGTGTAAAACTCAGGGTTCCCCAATGTCTCTGTGTTCTTTCTCGGCCACCTGAGATAACAGTTTCTGTTCCCTTGGGTTTGCCTACAATTATTTGGTCCTGTACGGTAGTTTCTCGCACCCATGCTTAGGGCTGCTCTTCCTTCGACCTGCCTGGAAAACTTGTGGTTTATACCACACCTTGGGGTCCTGCTTCTTGCACCCCACTTAGGTATTCAGCTCTTTATTCCCTATCTTGAAGTCTCCTGTTTCTTAGCCCGCTTTAGGGTCTCCTCTCTCACACCCCGCCTAGAGTTGTCTTGCCTTTCACCACATCTGCAGATGGCATCTACCTCATCCCTACTTGACCCATGCTGGGCGTATGGGTTTCCCATCCTTCCTTATATGATCTGGTCTCCTCCCCCAGACTGGGCTTATGGGTTTCTCACCCCTTGTTATGTTGTATCGTCTCTCGCCCGTGCTGTGCTCCTTGATTTCTCACCCTTTTTTTATACCGTCTGGTCTCTAGCCCCATTCTTAGCTTCTGGGTTTCTCATCCCTTCTTCCATTGGATAGTCCCTTGCCTCGTGCTGGGCTTCTGGGTTTCTCATTACTTCTTCGGTCACCTGCAGACCTTGTCACTTTCCTCCCGGTTCTGAGTTTGGCCCGCATACTGAGTTCTCTGTGTCAGGTGTCGTCAGAGGAGGCAGTCGTTTTCATTGGCACAGACCTGCTTCTTTAGGTTCCCTCTGGGACTATGCGTTGGTTCTCTTTCATCGGTTCCTCCTGTCTATGCCCGAGAGGACCTCAGCGCTGATTCCTGCTGGCATGGGTCGACCACCTATGGGCCAGTTGCTTCTCTTCTGTGTTTGGTGGGCTCGAGCACCTCTGGCCTGGATATAGGCAGTAACATTCTGTGGCTTCTCTCGCTTGTCTGCTCTCCACGCCATCTGCGGGATGCATCCTACTGGCTCTGACTCAGTGAGGGACGGTCCCACCTCTCGGGTCCACCACAGATTTGCATCTCTCTCTTTCTATCTCCGCCTTCCCCATTGCACCCAGCATACATGATCTTTATGTTCTTCTCTGTACCGAGACAGGGCAACGCATTGGCCCTTTGCCTCATGCAAGGAAGATCACCAACGAGAGTGAGAAACCACATCAGCCACTTATAAAGGGCCCTGCACCTCATAGCCATGCTAATCCCCATTTAGCCAACAAATGGGACTCTTTAGATGAGGGAGGTTGATTAAAATCCCTTCTTGGGGATTCATTGTCCTCTATATATGTTTTACTGTGTTAATGTAATATGGAATTGTGTTGCTTCTTTTATGGAACTTTCATATTCTGAATAAAGATTATTTACTACTACTTGCCCTGTCCTCTAGGGGCTGTGAAGCGTGGCAGACTCATCTCCCTTGGGGAGAACGGAAACATTTTTTGGATTCGTCACAGGTATCACTTATATGGCTCGTGAAGGAGACACCCGTCTCAAAGTCCCTCTTTCTGAAACACTGGACTTTGTACCTGTCCCTGGTTTTAGCGACATAAATCATTACATGGACAATGAAAATGGTTATTATTGTTTCCTGGCAAAACATTTGTCAGTGAACAATAAAACAGCTACTAAGGAGATGTGTTGAGGCAGACCTTGAATAATCTGTATGTAAAAACCAATGATATATCCTGCGCTGTAATTCAAAATGTATTTTTCTCATTTCATGAATGTGACAGAATGTTATAACTTCACCACTATAGCAGATCAGCAGTTATGGTATGAAACGCCCCTTGGATGTCCCAAGAATGAATGGTCTTCTATATCCGGTCCTGGCATATGTTGATGACACTGGCCCTCATTACGACCCTTGCGGAAATCGACTGACCGGACCGCAACAGCGTAAATAGCGTTTCCGCCATTGCACGAAGGAGCAAAGTGCGGCCAATCACGACCCATCGGGCACGAGCATTACGCCATGGCGGAATCCGAAAGGCTGCGATGGCGGAAATGACCCCAAAACGGCCCTTACCGCCGCCGTACGCTGCACCAGGTGCAATACCGCCACCCATCTTAGCGGTCACCGTAATGAGCGGTCACCGTAACGAGCGTGCACCGCAAATTACGGCCACCGTAAATATACGGAAACGGAAGTAAAAGCATGTGGCCGGAACGGGAAACAGCACGCCGCACAACTATAAAATCCGAATCCCAACACAACCATTAAAAATCCGACCCTGACACATCCCAACCCGTTAGCAACCCCAGTTAAAAAAATAAATATGGGAAAGGTAGCCAAGAAAGCGTGTGACCGCAAGCGGCAGGTACACTTCTCCCGAGAGGAACTGACCGTGCTCACCGAGACCCTACAGGAAAATTCCGCCGTCGTCTTCTCCAGTCAAATGACCAGGACGGCCCTTGCCAACAAGAAGGCCATATGGGCCCTGGTGGCACAGCGCGTAAGTGCGGTGGGGACAACACCCCGCACGCCACAGCAATGTCGCAAGCGGTGGGACGACCTGCGGATCCGCGTACGCAGCATACTTTCTGCGAACAGGAACATCGCCACAGCTACCGGGGGGGGTTCAGAGTCGCCCATCAAGTTGACCCCCTGGGAGGAAATCTGCGCCTCCACCATAGGAATGGAGAGCATAGAGGGAGTCGGAGGGATGGAGAAAGGAGTGCCGACATCCGGAGAATCAGGTAGGTTGGCCAAGAGAAACAATGCGAAATCCACAAACCACGAACATGTGCAGTACCATGTGACCCCATAGTGCAATACATACTTAGCCCTGACAGCGCCCTCTAAAAGTCAGAATGAACAAACAAATCAATCAAGAAGCCATAAACAACCCCTACATGTGCAGCATGCACCCCCTAACTGCAGGCAGCCAAATGAATGCATCCTCAATCCACACGGAAATGAGACCACCTCCAAGGCCCAGTCCCAAACCAGCCTCATGTACCACCCCAATGCATTTGATACGTTGCCATTCCAAATCCGACAGACCCATAACTAACGCTCGCCCCTCTTTACTCCACCACAGGGTCCGATACCAACGACGAGCTGCAGGACACCCCTACCAGCACGCCTGCAAAGAGGGCCAGGACCAACGTCCCAAGAGCCTCCACCTCAGGTGCAAGGATCAAGACACGGCAGCAGCAGGAATCAAGTGGCAGCACAATGGAGGGGACTGCAACAGGCACCCCAGCAGCCAGCAAGTCCACAACCCCAGCACCACAGGTCCCCCCAAAGAACGTATCTGATGGCACCGCCTCTGGTGGTAGCAGCACCATAGGGGACACAGCTGTCATGCCAGCATGCTCCGACACGGAAAACAGTGCTGGCGACGTAGGTACCATCCATGACCTTTCCCAATCCCCCTGCATGTCCCATCCCCTACACCATGACGAAACCACGCAGGGGCACCCTGAAGACGACGACTGGCCAACCCCCACAAGTCCTGTGCCAAGGCAACATGTGTTGAGCAGCCCCCCTGTCACACCACCGCAAATGTCCATGGCCCAGCAGAGGCAACAGTCCCTCGACCTGCTGATCGAGCAACAGCAGGAAGCGTCCACGCTACTCAAGGACCATGCAAATGAATGCGGGGGTTCCAGGGCAGCCATGGAAACATCCACCGAGACACTCAGGGCACAAATAGAGAAAAGTAGTGAGAGCCTCAGGGGAGAAATGGAGAGAAGCACCGAGAGCCTGAGAGCACAAATGGAGAAAAGCACCGAGAGCCTGAGGGGGGAACTGCATGCGACGTCCAAAGACGTTTGTGCTGAACTTGCTGCTGTGCGCCGTGTGCTCTCGGAGCTCTCACAAACCCTCAGAGACATGCATGGACGCGAGCAGGCAGAGACCTCATCCGTGGCAAGTTCCGTCCAGGGCAGCCCCCAACGCAGATCTGGCAGGAACCTGCGCTCCACGGGCAGGGGTGCCCCTGATACCCGTAGAGGGGGCTTGCAATAGCGTCTACCCACGGACAGCATGCATATTTGGACACTGGTGTTGGGGGGGGAGGTAGTAGGGTGGAGGGGGTGTGTTGGGCTTCACTGGGTGGCGGGTCCATAGGGTGTATAAATCAAATCACATCAACAATACAGCACCTTATTATCATCCAATGACATGTGTGGACATTGATATTTGCGTACGAGGCCTTCATAGGCGTACAGTCCACAATGTGCCTGTACTACACACACACAGTGCCACAGGTCCCCTTTCCGTGTAATAGGCACCATGCGTGGTTGCTAGAAGCATGCATCTATGATGCTCTGTCGGATTGCACGTGCATCCTGTGCCTCATGGACTCCTTGAGGTGCCTCCACATCCCCACCCTCATCATCATCATCATCTTCAGGTGCATGCAGTACAGCGTCAGGGGGCATGGGCACATTCCTACGTATGCACATGTTGTGCAGCATGACACATGCCATGACCATCTTAGAAACCTTCTCATGGCTGTATATGAGTGCCCCGCCAGACCTGCTGAGGCTGCGGAAACGAGCCTTCAGTAGGCCGAATGCCTGTTCAATGACCACACGGGTACGTGAGTGGGCATGGTTGTAGTCCTCCTCATGCTCGTTCTGTGGGTTCCGGATTGGTGTAAGGAGCCATCTCTTCAGTGGATACCCGGCATCACCTGTATGAGACGAATAAAGGGTGTCAGTGGAATGATAGTGCTAAGTAGCCCCCCCCCCCCCCCCTGCAAGGACATTGACGCATCAAATGGGCCACGATGTCATGCATGAAATGAGACTCACCGAGTAGCCAGGATCTGTGCCCTGCGTGTCGCTCCATGTAGCGTGGTATTCTTGTGTTCCTCAGGACCATTGAATCATGGGTAGATCCTGGAAATCTGGCACAACAATGCGTAAAGATCTTGTTGGAGTCACACACCATTTGCACATTGATTGAATGAAATTGTTTCCGGTTGCGGTACTGGACCTCCATGGCATGTGGGACAACCAATTCAACATGGGTGCAGTCGATGGCACCAATGCAACCCGGGATGCCGCCAAGTGCATGGAATCCCACTTTAGCGTTGGTAATCTCCTGGTACGTGCGTGGTAGTGTGATGTGGTCGTCGGCGTGCTTCAGGAGGGCATCGTGCACTTGGAAGAGTGTCCGTGAGAACAGTGGCTGTGAAATGCCATGCAACTGTCCCACTGTGTGCTGGTAGGTGCCTGTGGCCAGGAAGTGGAGTGCAGACACCACCTTCAGTAGGGGTGGGATGGCGGTTGGGCTATCTATCATGCTCACGAGGTCAGCATGTGTCATGTCCACAATGGCGATTATGGTGTCCCGGTCCAAACGGTAGAGGGTGTGGATCTGCTCAGCAGTGAGGTTGAACGGATCGGCTCGGAGGCGTGGGATTGCGGGCCGCCTGCGTGGTGGTGGTGGCAGTGCTTGTGGGCCTTGCTGACCCTGCCTTGCCCTCCTCCTCCTCCTTCTCCTCCGTCTCCCCTGTGCGCCCGGTTGTTGTACCTGTTGTTGTTCGTCGTCTTCTTGTAGTTGTAGCACTTGCAGTGCTATCTGGTACCCCAGGCCCAACATCGCTAGTCCTGCCGGTAGCATTTTGGAGTGGGAGTGGTTGTGGGAGGGGTTTGGGTCTGCAATATATGTGCTGTCGGCCTGTATGGCCTCCACCTGTGCTGATTGAATGAATCTGTGGCAGATGCAATCCCTTCTGGTCGAGCACGGCCCGCACGTAAGGCTGCATTTGGCCGCATGGCATCTTGGGATTGGAATCATGTATCAAATCCCGATGGCAGTGTGATGTACTTTGACTGATTTTCATGCTATGCTCCCATTGTTACACATGCTATGATTGCAGCCGCTTACATACCTGTGAAGAGTCAGTGGTATGTAGGGCTCGATCGATGGCCGACCCTCATGCAGCACAGTAACGTACTTCACCGACGGGCGTGGCGTCCCATTTGTGATTGCAGCCAGTTAGCATCATGACACACAGCCGCACTACATTGATGTAATTGTGAATGCAAGCGTTCACAGAAGCCTTTTCGACGTAATGTTGCAAGTGAGGAATTCGAAGGCCAGCATTTTTGGTTTTGAAGTAGCGGCGAGGATACGCCCACAGGTCTGGCTGGAAATGTAACGTTCTATTGTAGAATGTCCTTGGGACATGGCCCATAACGAGCAGGCAATGAATGATATGAATTGAATGGGATGCGCAATAGCGTAGTGGACGATAAGGCAGGACGTTCCCAAATCCATCTTGCTTCACAACACCACAGATCCGGCCGGGGGCACAGTGGTTTTTGCGGACTGCATTACGCACAGACGCGATGGAAGTTTCACATATTATGTGAGTGAATATTCATGCGTTTTCATTGCGGGATGAGGGAATGATGTGTGGATGCATGGACTGATGAATCCGTTTAGGGTCTGCCATGTACATGGGTTTCTTGGTTCACTCCCCTTCCCCTGCGTTATGTGATGCAAGGCTGCCATAGTGGGACATACGTCTCTCTGCCCTTGTCGGATCCTCCCTGTCTCGACGCGCCTTCATACACTTGTGTCTAGGCACGTTACTAATCCCATGTCATGGGTTCTATCTTGACGGACGCATGCACAGTAACCGACGTTGCCAATGGTGTATTTAGCTCGATTGGTTTCGTTGTGATTCGATACTGGATTAGGGGTGTGTATATTCCTTTGGAGTGGGCTAGCATGCATATGGGTGTGGATTTGGTGTGTTGAATGAAGATTGTAATGCATCATGAGTCCCGTAATGCAATCGGTTGATTTGTGTTTCTTTTGGGTGACAGGTATCTCCTGCCCTATTGCAGATGCCATCTCTACGCCACTCCTCCAGATGGTTTTTACTCTCGACTCCTGCAGCTTCGGGTGAATCAGTGGAGCACCATTTCGATCATATGGGACGATCGCCAATGGGCCACATGCCCTTACGCTGTACTGGTGGCTAGGTGCAACATTTCGGCCTTTCAGCTCGACTAGTGCCTGCCTCATGGGACGGACCTGCGGTTCTTGCCGCTTCCATGTTGCCTTTTGGAACGTTGATGTAAGCCCTGTGTGCCATGATGGTACAGGGCGTCACACAAGTGGAAGCCGGTCAATTATTGCAGATGCAGCCCTCGGTGATGATGGTTGTTTTGGTGGGATTTTGCAAATTGATGTGGGGCCTTTGTCATTTGGATGTGCATTTAAATTGTATTCCGATATTTGTCGTGTTGCGTTGTTCTTTGCAGGTGATGTGGCGATTTTCGCTTTGTGGCGGTATGTATTGCATGATGATCTGCTTTGTGTTCCGCCTTCTGAGTTGACTTGTGTGGTACATGCTTCTGCTGATGGTTGGTTTGTTTACTGGCATGAGTACAGGGCTGGTGCAATCCCCCTCAGGATGCTGTTGTGGATGTTGCCTTGCGCTGGTGGCAAGCGATGGGGGACTACTGTTGTTTTGTGTCATGTGTTCTTGATTTTCATTTTGATGTGTTGTACCTTCACATGCCTGTGCTGCGTCAGTACGGCTATGGTGACATGCCGTACATGGATGCCCACTCACGGGGCGCTTTGAGCCCCTGCATGCTTTTCTACGTTGGCATGCATGGGTGAATCGTGGATTTCACTGGTTGCATAGTGTGAGTACATTGCGCCTGCCAGGAGTTGTGCAATGAGGCCAGGGAGTGGAGTACAGGCACTCAGTGGGCCATTTACGGTTGGTTCGCGTTGCCGTATTTCTCGCCATGGCGGAATGGTACTTTACGACGTGCTTGATGGCGTTCAGTACATGTCCGCTAGGGTCAGAATTCGCGTACCGTTGCGCCATGGCGGTGATTCCGGTTTTGCAAGGCGCGCGTGCGCGTACTTGGTGCAGTTAGCGTTGCCGTTCACTGCGGTGTCGCTAATGGCATCGTACTTTACGGTGACGGGTCATGATCGCAACGAGCGGTGTTCGATGGCGGTATTGCATTTCCGCCATCATTTTTCCATTTCCGCAAGGGTCGTAATGAGGCCCACTGTCTTGATCGCTCTCACGATAAGGGCTTTGCAGGAACTTGTCAAGGCATATATTGGTTTCATGACCTCCTTGGACCTGAAAGTTAATGCCACCAAGTCAGCTGTTATGGCCGGTCACCTTTCCCGGAAAAGCGCCAAAATGGCCCCCATATTGACAAATGGGGTGGAACTCTTTTCTAAAGATAATTCTTGGTCTCCCACAATCGGCCCCCAATTATAGCGTTCACACCGTTTTCGGAGGATGAAATGATGTTTGAACCTGCTCTGCAATGGCTCACACTGGCTCAGATTATGGGCCAACCACAGGGCGGGGGTAACGCAATCCTTATTTACACACCTGTTGGGCAAGGGGTGGCGGTCTCAGGATCGTGCTGTGGCTGGTCCATGCAAAGCAGCTGTTGTACACTATTTGAATAGCCCGAAGCTTATTATTTGGCCGATAGTAACACATCTCAAGCGTTAATTGTTGTTAACATCTAGAGCTGACTGGGAAGCCATGGAAATTCAGAAGGGGTCCAACTGAAATTTGGTAACAATCCATTGGAAAGACACCTCTTGACAAGAGCAAGATTGAATTGCCTTCTCATTAGTACTACCCTGTCTCGAAGGTCTGGGAGCAGGAAGGGGAAGGGGTGCTCGTTTGGATGTGATGTCGAGGAAGACAATTTGCATTTCATTCTTTTTTGCTCAGTTTTCAAAGACATCAGAGCCAGAACACTGGTCCCTGTTCTGAGAGAGACAGTTTGTGCAGTGTCGGCTAGCACTACTATATTTATTATGGGCAGAAAACCTGCGGGTGAACTGGTCACTACTTCGTTTTTAAGGTAAGCTATGGCCAGAAGGATGTGCATATTGTCTCTGCTTAATGGCTGTAATTTAGATTAAACCCATCTCTGTATATGGTATTCAACTAATTACTTTGAAACTGTTTTAAAATTGTTGAATGGTATTTATATTTGGGTGCCCTTGTGCTCAAGGGCATCGATTGCCCTGATTGTTACTTCAACATTTTTTAATCGTTGTCTTGCCATATTGTTGTGGTTTTGGATCATTTTAATGTTTGTATTTAATTTTTTTATTTTATGTTTTTATCGCCAATGGCTGAAATAAAGTTTATGAATGGTATAAAACACCATCTTAGTTAGCTGTATCAGGTCTGTGAGACAGACATGGTATCAAGAGAGACACAGACTCAAGTGTTCTAGTTTCAAAACCTTTATTTACTATAATGCTGTGGTTTGATGTAATAACTAACTGGCCCTAACTCTAAAGGGATGGTTCCTTCAACTGATGTTTCTAAGGGCTGTCGATTTCCGAAAGTCCAAAACCCAAATCCGTCTGTGTTTAAACCTATGCTTGCCCTCAATCTCAGATAAAATGTAGTAGGAAGAAATATATACTCAGGCTGGTTTCAGGTGGTCTTCTCACGAGGTGTGGCTTGGTTGGTCTCATCAAAGTTCAGAAAAAGAAGTTGTTCATTAGCTCTGCTCCACAAAGTTCTTACACTCAGTTCTAACAACTCCTAATGTCTTTAGTTTCTATGGATTCCCTTTCCTAAGCTTCAATCCTTCCAAGTTTCAGATCAAAGAAAAATATAACAGTTTCTTCCAGGCTTCAAGATTCCCTTCCCCAGGCTTAGGCCCCTTCAGTTTTAAACAAAAAGTTCAACTTGTCACATAAATATTCATCTTGGTTAGGCTTCCTAGGGTTCCCTTCCCCAAGCTCAGGCCCTTTCAGTTCCAAACACAAGCTCAGTTTCAAACACAAAATTCAAGGTGTCAAGACGTGCCTTTCTCTTATTTACAGTTCCTTTCACCCACAACCTTCTCATGGGGTAATACCAGAGACTTTAGAAAACGCTAGGTTCTTGGCTCATCCTAAGCGCATACACTATGATCTTTATCCCCTCTCTGTATTTCCTCTACTTGTTTCTCTTCTATCCTTTCCTCTTCCAGGTGCTTCCTGCACCCCCTGGTTATCTTCCACTTTGTTGTGCTCACTTGCACCATCTTTGTTTTGCTCTCTTTTTGCTGTGCCCCTGGCACCTTCGCTTTGGGTTCACATTGTCTTCACTGTGCCTCTTGCACATTCTTTTCTTTGCTTTTGTGCACCCTTGCACCTGTCCTTTTCCTTTCCATCCCTCTTGCACACTTGTTTCACTCATCAGTGCTCACTTGCACCATCACTTCACTTTCAGTGACTCGCACCCTTCTTGTTTACTTTATTTAGCTTTCCAATGCTCACTTGCACCTTTCCTTCACTTTCAGGTCACTCGTACCCTTCTTATTTATCTTCAAGCCTTTTTTTCCTTTCCGCTATCTCTCGCTTTCCTTTTACTTACTGCTATCTTTCTTGTTTTCCATTTCACGCCGTTTGCAAATTCTGTCTTTTCTCTCTTCCCACTCCAGAGTGTCTTTCACTTTCCCCTTTCAAACTCACTGGGTAGAGCTGTGCTGGCGAGTGGTCCTCTCAGGGCCTATGGGATCGAGGTCAGGGTCTCACCACCTGCCACTCAGACCCCCTTGAGACCTGCACATGTCCCAAGGGAACAAGCACTCCTCTACACACCGCCAGCAGGCACAGGCTGCTTCAATCTAGCTCCCTGGAGACACAGCTCCCTAGCCACGCTGCAGCCCCTCACCGGGCCAGCATCTCAGCACGTTGCTCTCCGATGGATCCTCCAGGCTCCGCTCCCTGCTCCTTGGCTTCTCGGCTTCTTTCTGGAAACGCAGCTCGCTTTGCTGATTGTACAAAACCACACCTTTTATACTTAAAATGAGAGTCAAGTGGAGTCAGGTGTGAGAAGGCAGTGTGAAATGCCTGACCCTATTAATGGGACAACCTAATGATAGAAGGTGGCAGTCTTCCTTTTGTTTCTCAAGGTGTTTCATGAAGGTAATCCTCACTACTCTCGGTTGCCTCTTCTTCATCCTAGTATTTGTCGGAAATGGGGGGAGAGGAGAGGAAATGGGATTGCAAATATCCCATGAAAGCTGAGGAAGGGGTTTCAGATGGGAAATGGGCAGAGGGGGAATTGAATTGGGACTGATAGTTACTTCTATTTATCAGAATATTATTACGAGATTGACAGCGGGGATAGGAACATTCTCTAGCCTTGGTGTACTTAACTATTTTCCTCCTCTTACTTGGACCATGAATAATGGGCTTTGAATTTGGGTAATAAGACCTGGATCAGGGATAAGAGAGTCAGAATACCCATTGACGGCTTCTGGGACTTCTTCCTCCTCTCTTATTGTCCCGTGGGTATATCCCCCATAACACCGGACTCCCTACCCAGGTGATACTCCCTCGCTTGTCCACCCCCAGGGTTGGGATCCAAAAGCGATGACCCTCCCCTGGCAACTTGAGTAGAGGGTTCTCTGGGTTTATATGAGAGAATATCCCTAGGTTTCTCACAGGTCACAGATGGTCAATTTGGAACAATATTTTATGAACAATTAGTTTCTCATTACCTTTATCTGTCTACCATGTGACTTCCCAGTACCAGAACTATTCAAAGGGTGCAGCTGTACATGTAACTGTACATCTAGCATAGCAGAGGGCACCAATCATTTTGTGATGAAAGTGGGATTTAGAAGGTTGTGTGTTGGATTGAGCAAGTATTGAGGTTTTAGCATGGAACATCTGTAAGGGAAAATCACCCAGTGGTAAATGGGTAATCTAGAAAAGGCAACTCACCTTGTAACTGTGGCACAGCTAACAAACATTGATGCCAACAATGCACTCAGTGAAGGAGAGGGGTTCTTAGCTGAAGAATCCTGAATTTGAATTCCCTTATTGCTACTCATCTCTTTTCGAGTTATAGACTTACCATATTTAAACTCACATTAATTGTTATCCAAAATATAATAGAATCTTTGACACCTACCTAGTCTGGTCCTTGTTAACCAATCAGCACACTCTGTGCCACTAGGTATTGGTGAAAGAGAATTTCATCTGGGCAAGTATTCTAAGAAACTGTAGTCATGCGGATAGCTGGAAATCTGCTTAAGTGCTTGGATTCCCTCATGGCTCACTAATGACAGCCAATTGGGGTGAGAGGTTTGACAGGCCGGTTAAATGACTGCCTGTTCCTGCATTACTAGGACTGAGGTTCAGATACCAAAGGGGCTCCTTTTACAAGCGGTGCTGCAGTATAATAAGAGTAAAAATGAGGCCTAAAAGGCTTCTGCCATTGTTTATACTCATTTTACTGATCTGGGTAATTTTGAACAACTTTTGTAGGTGGATTGAGAGATGGGAGGGGAAATTGTTTTGTTCTACTCTACTTTCCTGCTAGGCCAGAAAAACGTCTTTTTTTACGGCAGATGTTCATGCTGTCGTAGAACTAGTGGAATTCTATGGAATCCACCTGCAATTAGAACCTGCTAAAAGCAGGTGGATTCCATAGGAATCCAATCTAATACTGCTTGCAAAGCCTAATTTGCCAGCAGGATTTATAACTTTCACAAAACAGAGAGAAAAATGAAAGAGTGAAGACAATTTTGCCTGCTTTTAACACTCTAGTTTCCCCCATATTTGGTGTACACTGAAAATTGCATGTAGGAGACCTAACAACACGTATGTGCTAATGTTGGCGATCCCCTCCATATAATTGCAACTTTCTTTAGAAACGCAGCCCCAAAGTATGTTTCCAAGGATGTATATTAAATGCATGTTTTAAAGAAATAATGTGTGAGGATGGACAGAGTTTATCTCGAAACGTGTTGGGACAAAACCCCCTCCCCCCTCGTTTTATCCAGTAACATTCAGAAAATATTTTGTTTGCCCAAATCAATATTGGTGAATGTATCATTAAGTGTGTTTAGATTAAATACTTGTAAAGCATTTTGTATCCTACTACTATGAAGTAATACACGTTTTTTCAAAGATATATTTATGAATTGGCTTTGCATCCAGTCTTAGATATGGTGCAGGGGACGGGAGTTCCCCGTCTTGGGAACTCACCAAACCACATGACCTGAGGATGAAGCCAGTGAATCTCAAAAGAGCAAAAGAACAAGGTTTCCCCTCTTGCTCCAAAGTGTACCATGAATGGGGTGTACAATACTCCAGAATTGATCCAAACCAAAACTACAGAGCCAGTGAAACACAAATTGCGAGGGTGTCAATGTGACAAAACTTAAAAAAGTGTTTACAAAGTCCTCCCTCCTAAAGGGTCTCTAGGGAAAAGATGGCCTAGTCCTCCGAACCTCTCCTCAGGCTGCAGGGTGGCCTCCATTTCGCACTGTGGCGGTCAGAAGAAGGAGGCGGACACTTGGAGGACATTATTACTGATGTTTATTAAAATAATAAAGATAAGGCCTATCTTTATCTGCTGCTAGAGAAGTATCCCAGCCTATATAAATAACGAAAGGTGCTCGTCAGTTGTCAGGAAGACCCAAATTAATATGTCCATGGTCCACAACTAGTTCTAATTGACCCTAGCACTATTTTAACTAACTTAAAATTATACTAGGAGAATCTCTCCCCTTGGCTGGTTATCTCTTATGTCAATGTCTCTTCTTAGTCCAAAGTTCTCTTCAGTAAGATATTTTCAAATAATATCTTTCCACCTTCCGGACAAGTAACTCTTTAATGTACTTGGGTTTTGTCTCCCCTTTAGGGACAGTTGTTCCACAGTCCTTTGTATAACTCTTTCGTATACTTTGATCCAGGAATGTATGCCCTTCTGACTTTTGTAACCCTGGCCGTCTTAGTTTGGTTATCTTTTTTAGTGACTTGACCTTATTTATTTTAATGGTTACAACGCGCTACATGCCCATGGGCCTCAAAGAGCACATGAAGAAAACAAGACAGGGACATACAAGAATCAGTAGCCAGGGGGTGAAAGAGGGGCAGCACCGATTAACCTGGGTTAAGATTCAACAAGTGAGTTTTGCCTTGTTTCTTGAACAGTTCAAGGTTGTTGGCCAGGAGTATGGACTCAGGGAGTGCATATCAATGTAAGGGAGTGTGGATGTCAAAGGATGCCCCCCCCAAAACGTGCCATCTTGTATCTGGTCTGCGTGAAGGTGGGGTATGCAGAGGACCGAAGATGTCTCCCTAATGTGTGAGCCTTCACACAGTCCTTTAAGTATGTTGGACTGGCATCAGACTGGTATTTAAATGACAACGTGAGAATCTTATGGGTGATCCTATGCTTTATTGATAATCAGTGTAATGTGCATCAGATACATGGGTGCATTTGGACATGGCATGAATGGGCCGAATTGCGCTGTTCTGTGCAACCAGTAGCGATTGTGTTTGAAAGTGTGGTTCCAGCCAGCAGGCTGTAACAGTAATCAAGTCTAGAATTAATTAATGCTGAAGCTAGCAGCGCGCTGTTCTTGACTGAAAGAAATGGGTGAAAGTAGTTAAGTAACTTGGAGATGAGGCCACAGGAGCATCGAATTTAAGAGACGTGTGGTCTAATGGTCTGTTCAGCATCAAGGATAACCCCTAATGTTTTTACTTTTTTGGACACAATGATGTTGCCAGCAATACAAAATTGCTGTAGGCCAGGTTCCGTTTTTTAAGACGGGAGCTAGATGCTACGATCAAGAGCTCAGCTTTGTCGCAGTTCAAGCAAGTGAGTTGCCTGCCATCCAAGCCTGGACTGCATCATAGATTTTATTTATGGCTGCTGAGTCCTGTTCATACTTCCTCCTCAGCTCAAGAACGACCTGAGTGTCATCAGCATAATTCCGATACTATACACCCAGGTCATCCAGTAAGTTGAGCAGGTGCCTAATATGGACATTGAACAGGGTTGGTGAAATACATGAGGCCTGGGGGACACAACATGTTTGAAGAACAGGGGAGGAGCTTGCTTTGCGCACTGCTACCCGAACAGACCGAGGGCCAAGGAACAAAGAGATCCATTGTGTCACCAGCTTGGAGCAATGTGCTAAATCCCTGAGCCTTGTCACCAGAAGAGAATGGTCCACTAGATCGAAGGCCATAGAAAGATCTAGAAGCATCAACACGGCGGGATGACCCCTATCCCCTATGCCGGCCAAGGTGGATTTAAGATCCAGCATAGCAGTTTCCGTCCCATGCAGATCTCTGAAACCAGATTGACGTGACCCTAAGATGTAATGATCTTCAATGTGTCTCTGTAGCGGCACGTATGCCAGTTTGTCCATGATCTTAAGAATACAAGGGACGTTTGTGATTGGTCGATAATTGCAAATAATTAAAGGATCTGCATTGGTCTTCTTTAGCAAAGGTGTAATCCATGCCTCCTTGAGGGAGGATGGGACTAAAACTTTGTCAAAGTAGAGCTTGATGAGCTTTGTCATCCAGGGGACCAGTAGCTCAAGTGAGCCCTTGAAAATGTCTGCCGGGCAGCAATCGCCGAGGCATGATGTCAGTTTCAGATTGTGGATAACTTTAGAGACTTGATCCTCTGGGGTTGCATAGGGACGTTGGTGGGTACAGTAACAGAGTCTTAGGCAGCACTTGCATGGGTGGGACGCCGCTGCGATAGTACCTGCATATTGCTAATTGTCTGTTTATGAATTGAGTTTTTAACTAAGAACCCATCATGGATTTTCTGACACCATGTGGAATCTTTGAACGGGTCATGGTTAGAAGAGGAGGGATCTTGAAAATCAGTCAAGATTTTAAAAAGTTCTCTTGTGCGAGATCGAGCAGTATTGATCCTATAAGTAGGTGGATTTGGCAGTAGTAGCGGCGGTTTTGAATTTGTTCACTGCTTGTTTATATTGGGCTAATGTGAGGGGGCTGGTATTCTTACGTCAGGCACTTTCACATGCCCTCTTTGTCTGCCTGACTATGATGATGTCATCAGTAAACCACATATTTTTATGGGCCTCAGATTTAGTAATTTTGTTTTTTAGCGGTGCTAGAGCTGTAAATGAGCCTTTTCTGGGGTTGCCCAGTTTCATTATTTCTCCTCTTATCTGGTTCACTTGATTTGACTTATAATTCATATTTATAGGATTCTCTCTCTGGTTTCTTCCACTTCCAATTTTTTTTTAGCTACATTATTTATTCAAGGTCAGCTGCAGTTGTCATATACAGCAAATTAGATCCACAAAACAAGTACATTCATTACAGGCCTCTTAAAACAATCCCCTCCCACCTTTCATCAATTTAATTTCCCTCCCCCATGCTTTACCTTTATCACCTACATGCGTTTGAGACTGTAAGAAGTGTTTAATGAATCGTGGGTTTGTGCTGGATAGTTTCGGCCATACACGAGAACAGGAGAGTAGAAATCTGTAAACCTAGAGAGCACGTCATCCATAGAAGCTGCGACTTTCTCTGCCACTATATGCCCCATACTTTAACCCACTACATTGCTAGTAGCGGGCCTTCTTCTGCTTTCCAGAATCTGGCAATTGTCATTCTTGCTGCCACCAATAAGTGGGTGAGCAGCTTGGAGTTCACCGCGACTTCGGATATATCTCTTTGCCACTCTGTTTGTGCCCAGTTCTTAATACCTTCTCTTTCAGGCTTATTCAGTATTCTCTTGATCACATTAACACAGTTCCACTTCAATGGCTTTATATTTAGTATCTTGTAAATTTCATTGGGATAAGTTTTTCCTGCTCCATAACAATGCCCCTGCAGCCTCCAGGTACTCCAGTTCTCCCCATTACCTCTGTATCTGCAGGGGAAGGCTTTTGGGCTTGGCGCTCGCTCTGGCTCTCTTCCTCTGCCCCAGACCTCATGCTTCTCCTTATTGTCGGTGCTCTGCAATCGGTCCTCCCTCTTGTGGCAACCGCGTGTGGATGGGGGTCGCAGGATGTCTCGTTGGCTCCCGCACTGGGTGGTTTTGCCACTATTTGAAGGGCACATGGCCCACCACAAAGTCTTTGTGGTGCTGCCACCACCGGGATAAGGATTCCCTTCTCCTCTGGTTCCCTCTGATCGGAACGCGGGCCCTCCAGAGTTTCCCTCCGATGCTGAGGACTCCTCTGAAAGTCGCAGGATTCACGGATCTTCTTGTCTCTGCCTCCTCCAGGCGTCAAGTTGTCATGGGGCTTCACCTGCTTATGCTATTCTATCTCTCTGCTTCGCCTCTCCTTGTTGTGCTCCCTCTCTCCAGACTCCTCGTCTCAGTTAAATGTACATCTCTCCTTAAAGAGACCGATCACACTCCTTGTGGATAATGGGGTATTTAAGTTCTGTCTTCAAGCAGGTCTCTGGATCGTATAATGTTCTTCAACCTGGATCTTATAATGTTCTTCATAACTAAGAGTCCCATATATACTACTATGGTGGATGCTATAGGGAGTTTCTCACATGAACAGGAGTCCTTGTCCCCTAAGGGGGAGTCTCTCCCAGTGAGGTCCCACTTGCCCAGCCCTCAAGGGAGGGTCTTGTGGAGCAGGCACACCTCCCTAGCCTCAAAGGGGAGGCTTGCCCTTGGGGAGAAGGAACGAATAGCCTTGATTTGCTACAACACCCATGGCTCTCGAGCAGATTGGTGTTTCCGGGGTCTGCTAGACCTCTGCCTCCCTGGCTTTCCTGGATTGGTTCTTTCCTGTGGTAGGACATACGCTTGCTGTCAAGATGGAGGGACTGGCTTGCCTGTTGGTGTAATGCACCTGGTTGGATTCGGTAGAGAAGCATGGTCCTACCCTTACCTTTTTACCCACTTCCCTCGAAGATATCCTATTTTGGGCCCCCCTCTGTCCAGACCATCTGTAAATTCTCCTCCCTGGTCTCCGGCATAGGGTCACAAACATATGCCTCTTCCCATGTCTTTACTCTCCCCTGGAACAATATAGGCCTCAGGAACCTCCTTGTACTTGCTCGCTTAGGGGTTGTTCGTGCCTACTCTCTCCTGCCTCAGGTGGTCTGGCTCTATCCTCTCCTCTTGAGCAAGTTATCATCTTCCTCCCTCATTTGATGGTATCTCTTGTTCTCCTGCTGGCAACAATGTTCTCTCTTTAGATGGTATCTGTTCTTTCTAGATAATCTTTTCTCCATTCCTAACTTTCTTTCCTCTCTCCTCTACAATTCAATTCTCCTTTATATATTACTCTCAATCTTCTGCTTTCCTACATTACTACCTGCTTCCCCATCTTTTTCAAGAGTGTATCTCTCCTCTCTTCTATAATCTCTGTCCCAAAATCTAAGTATCTCTCCACTTAAGGCACCCTTTCTATTTTCAGATGTTGACATATTTCAATATGTCCCTCCTCCTTTCAGACAATATCCCTCTCTACCAGAGGGGTCTCCCCCCCCTTGAAATCTCCCTTATGTCTAACTTCTCTCTCTAGCTTGATCGTGCTTTCTGTCTCACTTTCTCATGTCTCCACTTACAAGTTTCCTTCCTCTTCTTGAAACAATAAGTCACTCATCCTCCTTCCAAAATTACATCCATTGCCCCCTGACTTTTAACACTTTTCCTTTGTTCTGCTCTCCTTGGTCCAGTTTTGTTTTCACCCCATAGACCACAGTCTGGCTACCACACCAGGCAGGATCACAAATCGCCTCTATACGGACAAGGCTCAGTACTTTAAGATCACTCTAGCAGTGATGTGTGCAGTATCACAGACAAATGTTCTACCATAACCTTCTCTTCTCAGGTAGTGTCCCTCTTAGTCTCCTATATACAGATCTCCGTCTTTCCATCCAACAACACAGGGTTGCCCTTATTCCTCAGAGTGATAGCTCCCTCCTTACTACCCCATGCTTCCCCAAACTCACTTGTCACCAATAGTTTTTCCTTCCAGGTCTCTGTCGTCATACTCGCCTCAGTAAGGGCTCACCAGGACCAGGGTCTCCCAAGGTCTACTGATCTCTTCCTGCCGGCACTCCCATGGAATAACATGGACCGACTGGGGTGGGTGCCTTTTAAAGGCCACTGTCTCCTCCCCTTGGGTGTTGTTTTGGGTAATTGGTTGCATCTGGGCTGTGTAGGCTTGGCCAGCCTGTGACTGGGCCATGTGCATGCGGTCATGTGGGTTGCATGGGGCTGGCCTGAGGCTATATCAGGGGCAGCTGCATTTTGGATTTTAAACTGGCCTTTAACATAAATATGTACTACCCTCTCTGGGCTCTGCCCTCATGCCATACTTTGGGCCTCTGTGTTCCTAGTGTGTGTCTCAAGAGTCAAAAATATGTTTGGTACGCTGAATGAACGGTTTATTCTGTTTTTAATGTATTTAAGACCAAACAGTACATTTGTAGCTCTTGTGTCCTAAGTGGGAGCAGGAGAACAACGTGTGCTTGATGGGTGACTTCTGTGTTTACAGCTCATAAGTTTCTATTTGTTTATTTTGCTCAGCAGCTGATACTTTGTACAGCATCAGCTGTGTGAGCTGTTCAGCTGTCCGCTGCCTGTGATTCCATCAGTAACTCTGCTGAACAACATTCTTTGTTACCTTTGTTTCCTTTTATCACCAAAGGAAACAAAGTTTCACAGCTGTTGCTGGGGAGTAGAAGAAGCTGCATCCCTGAAAGGGTAAAGCTTTCTCCTTTACGTTTCAGTATGGCCTGAAGGTGCTTCAGGCTCACTCCATCCTATGGGATATCCCTAGCCCTTACTCCTTTTCCCCTGGAGCTCTTGGGGCTCTCCAGGTGCTCACAGGGAGCCTTCCTGTGACTTTCCCCTGCACAAAGGCAATGGAGTGGGGTGGCTACTCGACATGCACTAACACCCATCAGTCTCTTCTTTTGTGCGGTCTTCAGAGGCTGGAGCTCCTGCATGGTGGCAGAATGTCTAAAGAAGGCCGGGACTGGATTGAGACTATCAAAATAAGAGATTAACAACACACATATATCCCTATTACTCTGCAGGGGCAACAGACATACACAACAGAATTTGTTTGACAACAAAGCACAACATATTTAGAAGAAAAGCAATGATTTCATAGGACAATTTCCACATTTTGATTAGACCAACTTGTTTTGACCTCAGTCTTCCTCACAGTTTTTGCCTTTTCCTAGGCACCTTGGCAGCTTATTGACAGAAAAATCCTCTGGACTCCCACTAATAAGTTAGTTGTGGTTCACATGGGTAGCCTAGGGCTTTCTCTTTAAGGGTACTATTTTTATTGTGTGGATGAAATGATGCTGTTCTTTATATTGAGGTAATATACTGGCAGGCTGATCACGAAGGTCCAGAAATGGTTTTGCTGAGATAGTAAAGGTGCTTTGGGTCATGGTGATGGTTACACCTGTGCATTATTATTGAAATTGTGTTGCCAGCCTATGAAAAGCCAAGATGCCTTGAATTACATCCAACAGTATGAGATATTTTACTAACAAATGGCAAAGACTGTGCTAGCCCTTTTAGCATAACTACGGTGTGAAGAAGAGCATATGTTACTGCTTACAATACATATGCTAAAGAGGTGGTCAAAGTTATGCGTCTTCAAAAAGAAGCTTCATGAGAATATTTTGTTTCTGTGCCGGTAATACATTAAAGTAATAGTTACTCACCTGATGGAATACTGCTGCCTTCGGTTCTCTTACTACAGCCATCATCAATTGAACACGCCTCTTCCTCATCTTTAATCCGGAATGTAACAAAGGATTGGGAAATGCAATGACTTTCTAAATAACACAAATAAAATAGAATATTGAAACATGCAGAACATATATTGATTCAGCAGTGATGAAGATAAACAGACTGAAGATAGAAGGAATAACATGTGACAAATCCATCAATTGTCTTTCAAGGACCTGCCATGAATTGTGACAAGATCTGTTTATGCTATACTAGTAGGAAAGTTCTCAAGAGGGGTACATTTGGATCTTATTGGAAAGAGCTATAAAATGACTTATTGTGTCAAGATGTAACCACAGCACAAAGATGTATGAAGGAGAGTAATCATCAGCAGGACAGAATCAGAGTATGATATGACGATTCTGTGAAACAATCACAGGCCTCATCAGTTGTAGAGAAACAAATGTAAGGTTCTTAGTTAGTTACATAAACCCACGTGGCATTGGTAAATACATTTAAAAGGCAACCTTAGAAATGGGTCAATGTGTAGAAGTACATTGATGTCCCACTTGTTGACTTAATTGTAATAAAGATGTAGTTATGTGGATACTGCAGGAGTGTTAGGGCACGCTGCTGATGTTTGAACATTGTGATGAATCAGCAATGATTCACCCCACAAACCTGGCCTGGGACCCTTCTCATGTGGCCAGAAAAAGGGCCAACGCTTCCTGATCCCAACACTGAAAGGTGGTATTCTGCGGGAGGATCACATGGGGGTGGGGTGTTTGTGAGAAACCTGAGGGTATTCTCCAGAGTAGACCTTGAGAATCCCTTATTCAGGTGGCCAGGGAAGGGCTGGCACTCTCAATCCCAACCCTGGGGGTGGAAGAGTGAGGGAGGATCACCTGGGTAGGGGAGCCCGGGGGTATGCTTAGGGAAATGCCCCCGATGAGGTGCAGTATTATACCGGAGAAAGGGACGAGGAAGACAAGGTCCTTGAGGCTTTTATAAGCTGTATCAACTAGGCCTCCCATTCACCTAAAGAATCACTCTTATCCAATTTCAACGACCCCTCCATATCTGGTAAATCCCCTAGGAGCACAAACCCTGTTACAATCGAAAACCACAACTCACAAAATCCCTGTTTTCCTATTTTCTACCTGAATACTCCCAATCATGCTTCTCCACGTCCCTCTGATTACTATTTCCCAAACTCCCAATCTGCTTTGACAGAACACCACTGCCCCCCCTCTTCATTTCACAAAACCTACCAAACTCACCCTTCTGAATTCACCTATCCCCTTCGGACAAAGAAAATAATTCTCATGACACCCCTGCACCCTTTTCCGACATGAACACTTTCTCACACCGTGGAAAACAACGGACAAATCCTAGAGCCGTTTACCTGACATGTCCCGACACAAGGGTTAGGCAGAATCAGACAATTAACCAGAACCACAGACACACCTGAAGGCCTTTTCCTTTAGCCACAGGTATAAAAGGTGGAGCCCAAGAGCACACTACGAGCAAGGCAGACCGTACGTCGAGGGAGCTATCCCAGAGCAGCAGTTGAAGAGGGGGAGAAAGGCGGCGAAAACCAAAGGGTTAACAAGGAGAGACGCGACCTTACCCTTTCCGACCCAGACCCGCGAAGCCTCCATGGAATGAATCATAAAACCGCAAACAATAGCCACTGTGTGTTGCAGCAGATGTCAACAGTACAAGGAGCACGCCTACGCTGGTAACCAGGACAGAAGGAGATGCTTGCTACCATGGTACCGTCCATGACTCCAGATACAAGGAAAGCCAAGCAGGTCCTCACATCCGGTGAGTCGAGGGGAGAACCGATTAGAAACTGAACTGTGTTGAATAAAAGTGGCAAAAGATAAGTTAAGAGATGTTCAAATAACTATTACCGTCTAAAGGGAAAACCAGCTGCAGAAAGGTCCGGCACCACATGGGTGCTCATTTGAGAGACTGTGGTTGACTCCCCATTTTGTTGAAACTACCAATACCAGCAGCCCTTAGGATAGCCGCAAGAAAAGGGTGAGAGTGCTCATACAGGGGTCTAGCAAAATCCCCTGTACAGTCTAAAGTCTTTGACCTGCACGTAATTAGAAAGCTAGGGGAAGGGAACCCCACTTTCTGATAAGATTGTGAAAATCGGCAAGTGTGAACCCAACAGAGGGATGGCAAGAGAAAGCTAGGTGAAGCAAACCCCGCTTTCTGATGAGGCTGAGCAAACCATGAACTGTTTAAGGAATGGCTATGTGAACCCGACGGAGGGATGCCAAGGGGAAAACTAAGGAGGGTGAATCCTGCATATTTATAACGTAAAGTGAATGATTGTTTAAAAAGACATTCAGACACCAGCCACAGTGAACCCGACAGAGGGAGGCAAACATCCGAGAAGGGTCTGAGCCTGGAAGTGGGGGAGCCAGGGGTGAAAAATCATCACGCAATGTACATACGGAAAGGAACTTTTTGTTTGTTATTTTGAACACCTCAGGTCCTCGGAGGCAAGAGACTTTTTGTAGAAAAAGAGGCTTAACCACTGGAGGTCCCGATACCTGAGAACGGAACTGTAGTCTCATGCTGGGAAAGTGTGAGCATGTGCTGTGCTCTGGAGTCCCGCCTTGTACTGTGCTCAAAACGTGGGGAAGGGAGACCCCCGTCTACCGTATCCTGACCTATTTGTAAACACTACTTTCTTTTTATGAACACAATCCCACACTCTTTTTGCATTTAGTTTATTTTAGTTTAGTTTATTTATTTGTACCGCGCACCTAGGCCGGAGGCATCTGGGTGCTGTGCTTACAATAAAGTTACAAAAAATAGAAAGCAGAAAACACAAAGTACAGTAGTATAATACAGACAGAGTTACACAGATAAAGGCTTTATAATAGGGTATACATTGATTACATACATATGTACAGGAACATTAATAGTTATGCGGCCGAGTTAGAATCCTGCTCGTGGAGCCATGCTTTGACCTTTTTTTCGGAAAAGTGGGTAGGAAGGTTCCTCTCTTAGGGAAAGAGGTAGGGCATTCCATTTTTTTTAAACACTTTATTAATTTTATTATAACAAACAACAACCAAACAAACATGCAGTACATGTTCCAATAATTCAATTTATATCACTTACACAATGTATACTGCTTCCCCTTTTCCCTCCCCCCCTTCCGAACCTACACCACCTCGAGATAGGTAGGGCATTCCATTTCTTGTCAGCGAGGACTGGCAAGCTGACCCCGCCTGCTCTTTGTTGTTTGAAATGAGGTATGTTGACACAGTGAGTCTGGGCTGTTCTAGTAGGTCATGTGGAAGTGTGGCGGGAGATGGTTTTGGAGAGGTACATCGGGGCTTGGTTCGAGAAGCACTTATGCGTAAGGGACAGTGATTTGTAAGCAATTCTTTGGTTGATGTTAACCCATTTTAGAGTATGTCTGGTGTCTGGAATGTGTGGATTCCTAGGGAGATTTAGTGCTGCTCTAATGGCATTATTTTGCATGATCTGCATTTTATTGAGATTTTGTTGTGAAGTGCCAAGATAGAGCGCATTACAGTAATCGAGCTTGGATAGAGCACGTGCTCTTGCTAGTGTTACGCAGTTGGCAGTTGGCAGGTAAGGATGGCAGGCAGTGAAGAGCTTATAGGTATAAGCGGAGGAGGAGGAGGCCAGGGCGTTGGTTTGTCTAGTTAGGGTTAAGGCAAAATCAATGTAAATTCCCAATGTTTTCACAGCCTTGGAGACTTTGATATATTACCATCAATATTGAAGGAGGCAAAAAGGGCATCCAGATTATTCAGGTTGGCTGGAGAGCCCAGGAGGAGCAGCTCTGTCTTATCGTCGTAAAGACAGAGCCCATGTTTTGCCAACCAGATTTGTATAGTGAGGTAAATGTCACTGAGCGTCCTACTGTCTACAGTGTCGTCACCAGTGATGGGGATGAGTATCTGAGTGTCATCCGCATAATTCGTGTATGTGACACCCAGATAGTCAAGATCATCAAATAATGGTTTGGTAAATACATTGTAGAGAGTAGGAGACACGCAGGACCCCTGAGGGACACCGCAAGTGACAGGGCTTGGGGAGGCAGAGGCAGATGGTGCGAAGACCCTCATGGATCTGTTGTTCAGGAATGATTCAATCCAAGCGTTGGCTTGGTCCGAGAAGTGTGCGGCAGAAGATAGGTGTTTGCATAAGATTTTATGGTTCAGCAGATCAAAAAGCTGATGATAGGTCAAGAAGAAGAAGAAGGGCCATTTTTCCCTGATCTTTCATAGTCTGGATTTGTGTCTTAAGGTCGAGTAGCGCAGTTTCTGTCCCATGTCTGGGTCTGAAACCTGATTGTCTTAGGCCTAGCAAGTTGTTGGACTTGAGGTATTGCTGTACCTGTAGATACGCTGCCCGATCCAAGATTTTTAACAGAAGGAGTACTGTTATGATAGGTTTATAGTTTGAAGGATTACTAGGATCTAGGGATTTTTTTTTTTTTTTTTTAGGAGCGTGAGTACCCATGCATCTTTCTGGTTATTGGGAACTATACAAGATTTGAATGAAGTGTTAATGACAGTAGGGATAAAGGGTGCCAGCTCCTTTGCGGCCTCCTTGATAAGAGTAGCAGGACAAGCGTCACCCTGACAGTTTGTCGGTTTCAACTTTAGGATGATGGTTTCACCCTCTTTGCTAGAGAGGGGAGTGAAGTTAAATTGGGGCTGAATATTACTAGTAGAGGGTGCTGGATGCTGTGTGGGAACAGCGTTAGTAGTGAGAGATTTCTTAGTCTCTATTTTGCTTTGAAGCAAGGCAATTTTGTCTTGGAGTGCATTCTGTATATTGGTGCACCACTGAGAGTTTATAGTGCAGATGTCTGGGGCAGGGGCCGATGATTCTAACTCTTTCAAGATGTTAAACAGTTCCTTAGTGTTGGACTTAGCTTTAGTTATTCGGTCATTATAGTTGTCTTTTTTAGCTTGGACAATGGCTACCTTGTAGTTGAATGAGGCTGCAATGAAGTTGTCCTTGTTTGCTATAAATGGGGTGCACTTCCATAGTGTCTCAGAAGTTCTCTTCAGTTTTCTTAGAGATTTGAGGTGAGGGGTGTACCAATTGTTGAGGTGAGCTCAAGGTTTAGATTTACGTAGTTTGAGTGGCGCTATTATGTTAATGGCCTTGAGGATGGTGTGATTGTAAAGGTCGACTAGTGCTGTGGGGTCTGAGAGGTTAGTGGTAGGGTTGATGATCGGTTGAAGTAGTTGTAATAGTTTCTCAGCGGCCATATTGCATTTATTTCTAGTAATCATGGCTGGTGATTGGTTTAGAAGAGTGGGTGGACGGATTCTTTTATGGTGAACGAGATTAATTGGTGGTCAGTCTAGGCACAAGGAGTGTTGGATAGGATGTTTATTTGACAGTTTAGGTCAGCTAGCCAGTCGATGGTTCTACCTTTGATGTGGGTGGGTTCTGCTGTGCGGTGAGTGAAACCAAGTTCTGATATGATAACCTGAAGGGTACTGGATTTGGAGTCTTTGGGGTCTTGGAAGCCTAAATTGAAGTCACCCAGGATTATGACTTGGGAGTTATGTTTGGTGTGGGTAGAGAGCAAATGTGAGATGTTTTTCGAAAGTGGTAGTCAGTCCTGGTGGACGGTAAATTAAGTGGATAGTGATCGTTGATGTCAAAGAGGAGGTTAGTTTGATAGATAGTAGTTCTGCTGACGGTAGAGGTTGGTTGTTAATATTTCTTAGGATTATTGATGTTTTGTAAATTAATGCAATGCCTCCTCCTTTGGATATATTAGCATTTCTGTCCGCTCGGATGATAGAGTAGTTGTCTGGTCTAGCCAAGGCTAGGGAAGGGCCTGAGGCTGCGTGTAACCAGGTCTGCGTGATGGCAATGAAGTCAAGATCATGTAGTATTATGTAGTCAGCGATGTCTAATATGTGTGGGTAAAGATCTTGCGTTGATAAGGCTAGCTTTTATAATGGGTGAAGTGTTGCTCTTTTTCCAGATTTCTGGCTGTGTTCTGGGGCCAAGGGTGAGATGACTGTGTTAGCTGGGCTAATTATGGCAGATGTTTGGGGCGTGGCGCCAAAGGATTGTAAGGATTGTAAGTTGTAAGAATTGGCAATAGGTTTTATTTTAGTATAGGCCTTTTATTTGACAAGACGCAATTAGGACTGCTTTATTATTATTTGATGGTCGTAGCTTGCTCCCATCTTAGATTTAGGTTTAGATTAGGCGTTTTCCAACCTACCTACACAGTTCAATAAACACTCTTGAACTGTGATGACCTGTGTCTGTCTGTACTGTTGTCACCATGAGTTCCTAACAGGGGGAAGGTCAGGAAGACTGGGAAACCCCCTCATTTAACTTTCCCCGCAAACCCACACTTATAATGGCTTATTGTCAGGAACCAAGGGTGGAAGCTATGGAGTCGCTGGAAGTACTAGCGAGCTCATTGCCACGCTCCAGTCCTCACCCAAGATGGTGGAGTCCACTATAAGTTCAGACTCCACCCACTGGTTCGGTGCATTGTATCTGTGTCTCGTCACGCTAATGCTCTGCTTTCTCTTTGCACTAACTATTTTCCTTAAGGCTCCTCGTAGTCTTTTGTGGAGATTTCTACTGCCAAGCTTGCCTTCCCCTGTTCCTGCTCTGCCCTTTCGTTAGTTTGCCCGTGTTTTCTTTCACTTCGGCTCCCTGGCCGTTCTGTTTACTTTCTTTCGGCGTCAACCCTCAACGCGTTCTAATTCCGCCTGCGGTCTCCTCAGTTGTCCGCGGCATGGCTCCTTTTCCTTTCCTGCTTCGGCATCCTGCCACTCCCAGCTTTCCGCCGGCAGCCCTTCAGACTGTTCGCGGCTCTATTTTAGTATCTTACCTGCTTTGGTTTCCCTTGCCGTTTCTTACCTTTCTACTGCAGTTCTTCGGACTGTACGCAACTTTCTTTCTTGCCTTCATTACCTTCGGCGCCCTGCGCTGTGTACATCTCTTCCACGTGCAGTCTTCCGACTGTACGCGACTATTCTTGTCACCTTTCTATGGACTAATCTTTCACACTGTGGCGCCTTGCCTCTTCACCCCTTTTACCTGGAATCATTACAATCCTTTCACCTTGCCGGGCTTTCTATAACTTGAACCTGTGTAGTACTCCTCTACGTTTCTTCTTTTCTTTATATTCAAACTGTTACTGTTTGAGGCTGTATTTCGTACTACTCTTGTTCTTCCACCATTGCAGAGGATTCAGCCTCTGACATTTCGTCTGAATCCTCTACTTCTGTGCATTCAGCTACCTTCAGTGATCTCTTCAGACAACTCAGCGATTAAGAGGCGTTTTCTCATTCATCCTTGGTTCCTAAAGTTTTCCACCGCAGCTCATCCAATCAAGACCTGCAGGGTTTTTTCTGCCTTTTGGCTTTTTCCCTGAATGTGAGGCTGGCCAACCCGGGAGCCTCCGAAGACAGGTTCCACCCTCTGTCAAAGTGGCCTCCGAAGGGGCTAGACCTTATCTACACGAGCGGAAGGTCCGGACTCCAAAGGACAAGACTTCTAAGAAGGAAAAGAAGGTTTCTAAACCCAAGAGTTCTTTCAAGGAACAATCCTCAGAAGGATCAGGTGAGGAGCAAGGGGAGGTGGAACCGGAGCCTGACAATTATTGCCAAATAGAAGAAATAAGAAAACCTAATTCTGTTGATTGGGACTACAAACCCCATAATCCCCTAAGAGGGCCCAAGAGCAATGTTGCAGGAGTAGTCAGCTTGTTAAGCATAATGACCTACACCTGAAGGGAGCAGAAAGGTTTAAAAGGTCCCCTCAGGTGCATGTCATTAGATGGAGATAGAGAGGGAGCTGGAAGTACTCAGAAATAGCAGCAGTAGAGCTGAAGCATTTCAATACAATCCAAGCAGAAGTTGGTGGAAACAAGGGATGCAGGGACTTTGACCGAGCAGATTTTCACTGCCTGTCCTGAGAGAGTCCTGTTCCCCCTAAATCTGGAGTGCAGAGGTTAAACAGCGGAAGGCGTGAAAGAAGACTGCTTTTCCCCATGTGAACCTAATTGCAGAGAATGCGCAGCAAGAAGTGTGCCAGAGACTGTGGCTGAAAGTTGGCGCACAGCCGAGGGTCGCAGGAGAGAGAGGAGCTCTGTGACTGCATGGCGGGAACAAAGACACCTTCACCAATGAAGGATGTATGTTCAGAAGAAGCCAAAAGCAGTTCAAGTCCTGCAGCACGCTAGAGAGCAAGACAGAGTCCGGTGAGTGTTACCAAGCGTTCTGAACACTTGCACGAACAAAGGCAGGCAACTGTAGCCAAGCAGCATCACTCACGTAGGAGTGAAAGCAGTAATAAACCGAACGTTGAATGTCGGACAATGGGAAGTTACAGAAGTAGCACTCGCGTGTGTGTAAAACTTCTTCCATAGCACTCGCGTAAGAGTAAAACACTCCAAACCACATCAATTGGATCTTAAACCCTCAGAAACAGATGAAAAACTAGTTACGTGTTCTTAAAAATAACTCTGAGGTAAAGGTTAACCAACGAGTCAATTATGAAGCTGTTGAAGGTGATATAGCACTGAAGTTAAGTGACTGAACATTGAATTGTGAGTTTTAAGGGAACCAGCATTGCCCAAGCCAAGAATGAAACAGGTATTGCCCAAGCTAAAAGTGAAACAAGCATTTTATTTCAAAGCCAAGCAAGCATTATCCTAAGCCAAGAGAGTACAAGCAGTGCCCAAGCCAAGAGTTGTGCAAGCTTTGTCTTCAGCCAAAAGAGACTAACAACAGGCATACCAGTAAGCTGCTTTGGTGACAGAAAACAAAGAGGCAAATGCAAGGTTGTAAAAAGGTGAACCCTACTGAATGTAAAAGTTCCCTAAAAATTGGTATAACTCACATTTCTAAAGCCATAAGGAGGAAAGGTAAAATTACATCCTTAAGGGCAATTTGTGTTGTTGTTGTGGCAGAAAAGACAAGAGTGGCAAAAAGGCTGCCTTTTTGACAAAGTAATTGTTCAGAAGAAGAGTGCCTTGCCTACTTGGAAGTGGTGAAGGGCACTGAAGTGGATCTTGTCTTTCCTGGAAAGTGGTTCAAAGTCGTAAGGTTGCAGACTGTTGAAGCTGTGATAAATCATTTGTTGTTAGTAGATTTACACTTCAGAAGCCCAGTTGAACATAGCACACCATGGGGCAGACAAGTAGGTGAATTCTTACAGAAGTTAACCTGATATGAGAATTATCCAGGTGGAAGTAGTGGTGCTGTGAAGTCATCCTGATAACGATATAAACTTTGATTAATGAAGCTATAAAGAGAGACTTGAGAAGTGCTACTAAGAGGCTGTGTTTCTTTTACCTTGCCCGAGGTTGTGTTTCTTTGAATCTGACAAGGAATTGCATTTCTTCTACAACATTCTAAGTTATGGAAAATCATTGTGACCCAGAACATGATTGATGCTATTTGATGAAGTGAAAATTATTATTTCAGGAAGAAAAATAAATCTTTCTGTTGGCTGAACATTGTTTAAATGAACTTTCTTTTGACAAAGTGAAGGAGCCAAGAACTGAGTTGGAACTTTGTTGCAAACACGGATTTCCTGGTTTCTTTATGTTGAACATTGGAACTGAACTTAACTTGAAACCTGGGGAAGGGGATCTCACCCAGGCTATAAAGAAATACTGCGAATACATGAGAAGTATCATTATCAATGTTTATTGTGAATTGCCATTTATTTTCTTGTGCATTTTATGCTTAGGTGTGAGGGCCAGATATGCTTTGTTAGGGTGTTTCCTTTAGTTTTGATAGGCAGGGAATTCCTCGTCATGGTAGGGATAGTGTGGCGTTTCATTAAATGTATAATTTAGTAAAATTACGTATTTTGAGAAATCATCCAAAAGTTGTCTGCCTCACATTCCTGACCCCTCACAACATGTTTATTGTAACGATCAGGAACGTCTGATTGTGTGTCTCAACGTGGTATTACCACCCTCTCTCATTGCCACAGTGACTGTTGGGCTGTTGTTTGGGAGACTGCACTCGGATGGGAACCAGCTGTTTTTAAGCCTGCCTGGTCCCTGCTCCGGTAATTTCTCCCTTTCACCGGCTACAGACATTTTTACATGTGCCCACAAGGAGGCTTTTATCAAAGAACCCAACATCAAGGGTATTATCATCCACTCTGTGTGCCATGGTTTTTGTCTCAGCTTATCTGTGGCACTAAAAGCAACACCGAAACAAGCAAAAAGAGATAGAGTGGAAACTTCCGATCAATCGTAACCAGTGGGAAATTCCTTTGGGCAATTTAACATGCCATTATTTATTAGCCAGTCTGCGTCTTTACAGAAGTGGAAAACCATATGCAAATCACTCTCTGGCCCAACCCAAAAAGTGTCAATCCAGCACAAAGTAGTAAATCACACCCCTTCTACAGGAGAACACAAGGAACCGCAGACATGTTTTCTCTCATTGGCCATCATAAGTAAGCGGCACAGTAATCGAAATGGTGATCTTCAACCATCTTATTTTTCCCCTTTGTTTTTTTTCTAAGGGTGCTATGGAACCCCCAACAAGCCTCCAAGTTCACCAGCCACTCAGGCCAGCTGTGGCAGAATGGAACTTGGATGGGATCAGTCCTTCCCTCCCAACTCCTAACTCAACAAGCATTGCTGATATTTATTTACTAATGCACATAGTGATCAGCCAAACACTGTCCACTTATTTTCTGACTCACAAAGCTGGGGCTGCTTGTGTCAATGCTTTTTGAACGCAGTGTCTTAGACCTCTTAATAAAATGAATACAAAGCATACGATTGTTTTTTTTTCCAAATGCTGAGCAATGGAATACTACCTGTGCTCGCATCTTCTGAAACTTGAGTTCTGGAGCAAAGTACTTGCACAACATATATAGACATCAGTTGTAAAGCCTTGGCACTGTTTTTCTGATCAACCTAGAGTTGTATCTCAAGATCCAATGGTATGTCTACCATGATTGAGCAAGGATTCATGTAGTATGATATCTCTGGTTAACGAGTCTGGGCCACATTAATAGTTTGGAAGTATTTTCCTGGGAAACACCACCAAGCTCAAATACAATTACTGCATGCGGTACTGCATGCAGTAAGCATAACCTAACAGGAAGGGTCCAACCCTCCAGTTATTCCCCATTTTGGAGTCCCACAGAACATCACAGGGAAACACCATATTACTGCATGCAGTAATATCGTATGTGGTAACAGTTTTGTGTGGAGGAAATTTCTTCCACAAAAATGTAGGCGGTTTTGGTGCGTTTAATTTGTGAAACTCAGGTATAATTTGTTTTTTACCATTACCACTAAACTCTTAATGAAACCACCTGATTAAAGAACAGTGGATCATGTCTCACTTCATGGGAAGAGACAGACTGGGGAGGAAATAGGATCAAAATTACAATGTCCATTTTTGTTTCATAGTCTAGCCTGAAACATCCTGTCCTTCAAACCATCACAATACTGTGACCCGGTTTAGCTACTACAATTGCTTTAATTGAAGTATGCTTAGTCCAGTGGGTGTTAGGGTTAATGCAGTACTTCCTGTGGCATGCTGAGTCTGACAAAATGACACCTTTCAAACAACAGTGACCGTCACATACTGTAAACTCTGCAGCGATGGCCAAGTCAACATACCAATTTACAGTATTGGATGGCCATTACAAAGTAACTGAGGAGTGAGACACGCAGGACACACTAAGAGCA
This sequence comes from Ambystoma mexicanum, assembly GCF_040938575.1. Taxonomy (NCBI): domain Eukaryota; kingdom Metazoa; phylum Chordata; class Amphibia; order Caudata; family Ambystomatidae; genus Ambystoma; species Ambystoma mexicanum. Next base: position 1,455,135,738 of record NC_090935.1, read on the forward strand.
GAAAACGTCGACCAACGTCGCTAACTTCATATGAGACTAGTAAGTCAATAGCCACTGTTTTCATGCTGGTATATATGGACTAGGGTAGATATAAACATACATATAGAATGCTGAATAAAGAAAACAAAAATAAATGTAACCTTATAAAGCCATGTAAAAGATATTAGGCCAATTCCCACCAATGGCACAACTCTGTAGCAGTTTTGTAATGTATCCAAGATATAAAGGAATCATTTAACGACCAGGCCAAACAAATACAATAACCTATGCTCTTTTTACTTGCCAAACATGGTTATATTTCATAAAAACACTGCTTACGTCACAACGACTTCCAGGCAAGGGGTTTACCAAGAGGGAAGGGTCAGACTTCAAAGAGACCAGAAGTAGCAACTTGCCTGCTCTTGTGTCGACATTTTTTTCTTGGACTTCTTCCCCAAAGTGATCAATGAAAATTGCAACTGGCTCATCCTCTTTCCTCGAACAAATACCAGTGCTGGTAAATTGAAATCCAGTCGGAGACGCTACAAAAGTAAATGTGTATATGCGATTAATAATTGTGCTTCAAACATAACAAAACAGTAATTTTAAACCCATACTATTTCTTCTATGGGATTGTGCAAGGTATACCATGTTATCAATGACCAAGTGCATTCTTTCATCTTTGGGACAAAGCTCTTTTGCTAGGATTATGTAACTTTGACATTACCAAATACCCAAATTTAAGCAAGGTGTTATGACGCACCCCTTTGATAGGTATTGCCCCGTGTATAAAACACTTCCCTTCATCATAGCACTAAACTGCCATAAGGTGGAACAATGCCATGCCATGAAAGGAAGAAGTTCGAATATGATCTGCACAACAGTGAAAGCCTTGGAACTGGTGGAGATGCATGAACAAACAGAAAGTGGGAGTAAAAAGCAAATTGTCTGCAGCAGGGACATTCCTACCTACATTTGAAAATAAAAAATCAGCGATTTCTTCTACTCTCTGCGTGCGTACATCACTCTGCCTAGAAGTACTAAAAACTCAGCCTTTACCCAACCGCCGGTTTATAGAAGGGTATATATTTGCATATCACATTCCAAGACTTGGCTGAAGAGAAAGCTAACTTGCACCATTATAAGCAAGAAAGAGAATCTATCTCTTTAAGGAAAAACCTCCATTTAACTTTGACAAGTAGGTTGAAGATGGGACTTCACGCCGAATGAAGGCAAACGAGAGGAACGCATACGCAGGCAGGGGAGGTCCCCTGGAAGCGTAGCACCTGAAGGAGGCAGAGCTAGAGAGAGCTGTGGAACCCATGATGTTCAAAACTGCTGTGAACGGAGAAGCAAATGCTGGAGAGCAGGCGGGTGTAGATCCTGAGAAGCCCAAGAAACGGGAAGCCAATACCAGGTGGCAGCATGACCACAAGAACATCGTGGTGGGCAGGCTGCCCGCATAACGATGCCGATACCAAAATGCTGAAGAGTCAGCTAATGGTCCAGTTGCCAGGAGAGATACCAAGATGCTGAGACAGCAAGAGAAAGTGGGAAGAAGAAGACGCTACCGAGAGCGAACCGAGAGAGAAACAGAACGGAAGAGAAGGTCTGAGGCAATTACAGGCCCCAGCGACGTCACCCTGCAATATTGGAGGTAATAGCGAGAACAGCATTACTGGGAGGCAGCCGAGGACACGTTATGTGATCCAAGAAACTAGTCCACGTATAAATGACAAAACCTTGAAAGAAAAGTTGATGAACTTGAACTGTAGTAATGCAAGAAAGAGTACCACAACTAACACTGAGAGGGAGATCAGTAAAAGTTGGGCAACACTACCCTGGTAAGAGGGGAAGGTACTCCAATGTCAAAGAGCACAGAGTGGAACATTGCACAGAGAGACAATTATGAAACCAAGACAAGAGAAGTCCATAAGATAAAAGAGACACAGAGATACCAAAGCAGAAAAGGTGAACAATAATCACACAGAAAGTAAAGGACATATCACAACTAACACAGAAAGAGATCAGTAAAAGTTGGGTAACACTACACTGGGAAGAGAGAAAGGTACCCCTAATTCAAGAAGCACATATTGGAACATTTCAGAGAGAGACTATTATGAAACAATGACAAGAGGAGTCCATAAGATAATGGAGTCTCAAGAGATACCAAACCAGAATATTCTGAACTGCAATCACACAGAAAACAAAGTTCATATAGGAAATAGTACCATACAAGATTACCAAGGGTCCTTAAACCTGGATCAAAGGACACAGCAAAGATCAAGAAGGGAAGTATGGAAAGCAATCCCTAAAGAGGAGGGAAAAGCCAAAAGCCTTGTGAGAGAGTAAGAAGAATTAATATAGAAGGTGACCAGAGGCTATCTGAAAATTGTATATTAAAAGAAAGTAAAAAGACGAATTCAAGAACCAACCATCAGGAGAAGGGAGCCATTCTCCTGACCTTAATTTGTTCGAACAGTCGTAGGGTCAGTTACTATTAGTTTTGGAAAGCAGACTTACTCATTTGAACATTTCCTGACGACAGACAAACACCGTAGTTATTGGGAAGTTGCACATAGCGATAGGGAAAGAGAGGCCTTATTCTTATTCTTTAATAAATCATTTTAGGAAATGTCATCATTGTGTCTGTGTCCTTTTTCTGACCTGCAACAATATACACACACAATATGTGCATGACAATCAAATAAAATAGGCAACTTGGTACAGAATATTATATATCGATAGTTAGGGAACTGACCCTGTCAGGAGGGGATATGGATCCCTCTCTACCTGGGACTGGTAGCCTACCACAGGGTTTCCCAGAGCCAGTCCTGTCCCAGAGGCAGGGAGCGGGAGTTGGGAGGGCCACAGTCTGAGTCCCTTCTACCTTTGCCTGGCTAAGTGAACTATGTACCACCTTTTCTTGGCCCATACCTGTTGTGCACAACACTGGCCCATCCTTTCCTTTTTGTCCCACATAATTACATTACCCAGAAAGCCTGGCAGTGGAGGAAACAGTGAACAACCCAACTGAGAGAAAGCCAGTGAGGAACTGCAAGAACGTGTATCGATTGGCACATCAAACTGGCAATCCAGATGCTATATAGGACATAGACTGGCAAGCACTATACAATGGACTGTACCTTCAGCAGGACCGCAGAGACACAAGGGTCAGGCAGAGTCAGGCAATTGACGACAACCACTCACACACCTGACTGCCCTTTCCCTTCCCCACTGGGATAAAAGGCAGAGCACAAGAGCACACTTAGAGCAAGGCTGAAAGCACGAGGAAGCAGCTATTCCAGGACAGCAGTTCAAGTGCAGGAGAAAGGCGGCAAGACTTGAAAGGACGTCGAGGAAGGAGTTGCCCTTGCCCTTTTCAACCGAGACCCGCAAAGCCTCTGACAAAAGAAACATAAGGGCGGGAATCGCAGCTGTCGACTGGTGTGACGGATGTCAGCAGTACATGGAACCCTTGTGTACTGATAGCCAAGGAGAGGAGACGCGGTTGCCATCGTGGTTCCGTCCTTCATTCCAGCAGCAAAAGAAAAGGCAACGAGTTCAGCACAGCTGGTGAGTTGGAAGAACCTGTAGTGGGCCAGACTGTGTTATACCCAAGGTTGCAGTGGCAACATTAAGAAGGTTGGGAGACAGAGGTCTTTGTGAACGAACTTGGTACAAGAGATAGAGTGGTCTGGCGCCACATGGTCGCTCAATCTAATGTCTCCGGCTGGTAACCCTCTCCTGAACAAAGGAAGGTATTGAACAGCAAAATAGTGAAACTACAAATACCAAGAGGCCATAGAAAAAGCCAGCGTGAGGTGTCAAGGTGGTCATACAAGGGTTAAGCCAAATCCCTTGTACAATTGAAAGCCCTTGACACGTTGTAGATATTGTGAAATGTGGAAATTGGGAAACAGGCGTTTCCTCCTGACTGAGGGGAAAGCTGTATGAACTGTGATATTGGGAAAGCATACAATGCCACCGAATAACAGAGTGACCCAGTGAGATGTGATCGCCCATCAGAAGTCTCTGTTTCAATTGACAAGTGTTTTGAGAAACTAACCCTAAAAGAAGGATTGGAGCCCGGCTAAGGGAATCCTAGGGTGAAGAGTAACCACCCGACATGAAGGTTATCAGAAAGAACTGTTTTTGTTTTGTTGGTTTTGAAATATCAGGCCCCTCTGAAGCAAGAGACTTTGCATGAGAAGAGACGTGGCCGCAAAAGGCCCTGATATAGAGAAAAGGAACTGTAAGCTTGTGCCGGAAGCCCAGGAGTGTGCTGTGTTCCAGGGTCCCGCCTTGTCCCGTGCTAAAAACGTGGGGATGGGAGACCCCGGCCATTACATCCTGATTTATCATTTGGTGAACACTTCTTTCTTTTATTGTGAAACATTACTCCCACACTATTTTGTAGCATAGCGGTAAGGATTGGCAATAGTTTCTTTTTAGTGTAGGCCTTTTTTATTTGACTAGACTCCACTAGGACTATATTATTATTATTTGATGGTCGTAGCTTGTTCCCTTTTTTAGGTTTAAGCTTAGATTAGCCGTTTATCTCACCCATTATACCGTTTAATAAACACCCTTGAACTGGGATCAATTGTGTCTGTCTTACTGTGATGCCATGCCTTCCTCACACCACCCCCTATGCCCCACCCAGCTTTTTGGTGTTGCTGTAGAGCTATTTGCTACAACGCCATGTCTGATGGGGTCTCTGATAAACAGAGACATGAGTGGAAGGGATCAATGCTCAGTGAAAAAGCCAAAGCCTCTGGTTACAGAGGGCTTCACTTAATTGAAGTCTAGACTTTTTTACAGTCAGATAACCATTTGGAAGAAGACTAGCACTACTAAAATTTACAAGGATACTTTTGGAAGCTACTCTGATGAATTTAGGATCTAGATTATAGCAAATATTTAGACACAGTTCATCCTCCTGCTATTACAAAATGAAATAACGCTTATTTTCTTTCTCTCATCGCTCACATAAAAACAGAATTGGGAAGATGGGGTTAATAGCATTTATCGTCCCGTAATCATTAATTCAATCAAAATGACAAATCTTCTGACAATCATATATTTCCTACTTAGAGCGCTTATATTTTACTAGTTTGGCACTGATTCAAATTCAAATTTCCTCGGCGTATCCCTAAAAAGGATTCAGAAGCAGAGTACAATTAGGTAACTTTACTTTCCTATCTACGGGTTGTAGCCTTGGACTTCAATTCGGATGAAAATGCTTCTTTGCACAACTTCTATTGATCCCCAGTCAGGTGAAAGTGGAGAAATTAGGCATTACACATTTAATAGCTTTAAAAGACACTTTGTGCATCTTCTTTATTTTATATTATTTTGGATTTGTAGAGCGCACTGCAGCCCATGGGCATCGAGGCGCTGTCAAGGATACTTAAGAAGGCTTGCTTGAGGGTTCCAATAAGCGGCCCAAGAATAAAAAACATATGACATTTGCTTTAGTAGGTAAAATTACAGAGAAACAGTATTTTACATCGCAAGGTGTGAGACATTCAGTGAGGAAGCATATGTCAGGAATCACACGTACAGTAGGCCCTCTAGACAAAGAGCCTAGTTTTTAAGGCCTTACGGAAGGCAGCATGAGATTCGATTGATCTGATCTGGTTCGGGAGGTTGTTCCAGAGAGTAGCAGCCATTGTTGGGAAGCTCGAGCCCCCAGCACGCACTCTCCACGTGTGAGGAACCAAGATGCGGTTGGCATAGGCGGCCCTGGAGGGTCTGGACGCTGTCTGTTTGGAGATCCTTTGTTCGAGATACGTGGAAGCGAGTCCGTGAAGACATTTGTGTGTTAAGGCAAGTGTTTTGTAGACAACCCTTTCTTTGATAGGTAGTCAGTGTACCTACCTCCTAACCCATGAGATGTGTTCCCTGCGTGATATGCCTGTTGCGGCCTTTAAGGCATTGTTCTGGACAATCTGGAATTTAGCCAGGTTTCTTTGGAAGGTTCCGATGAAGAGGGCATTGCAATAGTCCAATCTGGAGCCAATGATGGCTCTGGCTATGGGAATGCAGTTCGGTTGGGTCAGGAATGGCCTGACAGCATTGATCAATTTGGAGTGGTACGCTGCAGAGGAAGCAATGGCATTGACCTACCTGTCCATGGTCAGGCTTGGCTCTAGGTATATGCCCAAGGTCTTAATGGTTTGTGATACTGTGATGGAGATGTTGTCTATAGTGAAGGCATGATACTCCTTGTCGAGTTTGCTCAATTTGAAGGGAGACCCAATCAGCAGGAGCTCGGTTTTTTCACTGTTTATACAGAGCCAGTTGTCTGCCATCCAGGATTGAATGGTGGAGTAAATGAGGTTGAGGGTGCCCGTATCAGTATGATAGTCCCACGATAGAGGTATGAGCACCTGGGTGTCATCTGCATAGTTGGTATATGAGATGCCCAGTCCAGAATGCGGAACAGAGGTCTGGTGTAGAGGTTATATAGGGTAGGGGCAATGCAAGAGCCCTGAGGGACTCCACTTTTGATAGGACTCGATATGGCATTAGAGGATTCCGAGAAAACCTTAATTACTCTCTCCTGAAGGAATGAGTTGATCCAAGCACATGCCTTTGGGGAGAGGTTCGCAGTGGTCGCAAGATGGTGACATAGGGTTTTGTGCTCTACCAAGTCAAAGGCCGCAGGGAGGTCTAGGAGCAGAAGCAGCACAGGTTTGCCTGCGTCTCTTAGGTCATCTATTTTATTTTTTAGATCAAGTAGTGCCGTTTCGGTGCCATGACGAGGACGAAAGCCGGACTGGCGAAGGCTAAGAAGGTGGTTATCCTCAATGAATTTTTGAACTTGCAGGTAAGCTGCTTTGTCCAAAATCTTTAAGAGGAAAGGGACTGTAGTAATGGGTCTGTATTTGCCAGGTATCAGAGGGTCAAGAGATGTTTTTTTGAGTAATGGTCGGACCCAGGCTTCTTTAAGGGAGCTGGATACAGTGGATGATTGGAAGGAGGAGTTGATGAAAGCAGTAACAAAGGGGGCGATGGCTGGAGTACAATCTTTGATGATGTGAGCTGAGCAGACGTCCCCCTTACAGTTAGAGGGCTTAATGGATTTTATGAAGGCAAGGACTTCTGACTCGCTCATGGGAGAGAAATCAAATTTGGGTACCTGGTTGGATGTGTCACATGTAGGGTGTGCCGACTGGGCAGCTAGTAGGGAAGAGACAGCTTTTTGATGGGCTAGAAATTTGGTGTGAAGGGAGTCGAGTTTGTCAAGCATAGCTCTTTGAATTTGGTTGCACCAAGCCTCATCTTTGACAATGCTGGATGGTGGGGCTGAGGGGGATTCAAGTTCCCTGAAAATAGCGAAGATTTCTTTAGTCCCCGAGTCTCCATTATTAATCCTTGTGTTGTAGGATTCAGCTTTGGCATGTGTGATAGCAATTTTGTATTCTCTCGCAATGGTCTTGAAGGCAGTTTTGTTAGGTTCAGTAGGGTTTCTTTTCCACGTGGCAAGTGATGCCCTTTTTTTGGATCGAAGATCCATGAGTGCTTGGGAGAACCAGGCATTGGAATGCTTAGTTTTCTTAACTTTTTTGGCCGTCAAGGGGGCGATAGTATCTACTGCAGTGGTTATGACTTGGTTGAAAGTGTTAGCTAGTAGTACAGGATCATTGGGGAATGGTGGTTGCAGTGTAGGAACATAAAGGTGCGGAAGGAGGGTATCTTTCGTTAGCTTCTTGGAGCTCCTTGATAGTGCGGTGGGGAACAGGATGGTGGGTTTCGATGGTTCTGTGGAGATGTCAATGTGAAAGTTAATACAGAAATGGTCTGACCAGGGATTGGGGGATATGGTAGAGCGGAGAATGGGGCAGTTATGTTGCGCAACCCAGTCAAGGGTACGGCCTTTGATGTGAGTAGGTTTGGTGATGGTTTGGACAAACCCTAGAGTGGATAGTCCTTTTTGTAGGGCGACAGCATTGGTATCTTGGGGGTCGTCAAGCCCTACATTGAAGTCATCCAGTACTACTACTTTGGTAGTTTTTTTCAAGTTGTGGAATAGCGAATTGATGAGGGTTTCTTGGAAGTCGGTGGGAGATCCTGGAGGGCGATACACAAGGTGAAAGGCGATGGTGGAGTTGGGAGACGTTTTGAGTTTGATGAGGAGGTATTAGGCGTTTTGCCCTAGTTCACCCTGAATTCTTCTGATGTCAAGAGTGTCCTTGGCTATGATGGCCACACCTCCCCCCTTTGTCCTGTCCGATTCTGCCTAAATATGGTGTGGCCAGATGGGGTAGCGAGCGAGAGTGCAAGTCCGGAGTTGTCTTGTTCTTACAATCTCTTTCAACACCTCGCCTTCTATTTATGCCAGGAATGGTACTCACGAATCTTCGGTTCTTATCCGGATGTTTGTAGAGAAGAGAGAGACATCCCCCCAGGAGTCCAGAGACCGTGAGTAGTACTCTGTGCACCCAGGGGGCCACCCTCCTGGGAAACCCTTGTGGGGAAGAAAACCCAGAATCAGACAGGTTCCGATTGTGTAGAATGGTAGTCCGCAGGATCAATGAAGAAGTAGAATAGTGAGCTTGTTGTTCAATAGAAGACTGGATGTGGAATACGAATAATCCAAGGTAAGGAGCTGGGGAGAACCCCAATAGTACCAGGAGAAGTGAACTGACACTCGAGAGACGAGACTCCAGAGGTAAGAGAGGAGAAAGAAACAAAGTGACAGCAGGAGGAGAGGAGCCGCGGGTGAGAGAGGCCGACGGCGGAACGAAGCAGAGAGAGGTAAGCGCAACAGAAGCTGCGAGCACAGGAGTGGCAGGCGCCGGAGCGGAGAAGAAGATGCCGAGAAGGGCTAGTGCAGCTAACACGGCAAGCCGTGTGGAAAAGGAAGCAGCGAACTGCCAAAGTTTGGTAGACGCCAAGCTGAGGAAAGGCGCTGCGAGCAGCTAATACGGCAAAAGTCGTGTAGAAAAAGGCGCCGCAATGCCAGGGTCGGCAGAGCTGAACTGAAGAAAGGAAAATGAAAATGCGAGGGAAAGGAGTGCTGGAGAGCACAGAACCAAGGGTTAGGAAGCAATGCATACACGGGAGCGAGTAGCAACGCAGAGCGTGATAGATTTCCTGTGTATAAGTAGGAGTGGTCACGTGGAAACTGAATGCAAGAACTAGACCTGTACTGTTAGGTAGTGGAGACGTGATCCAACAGGCGCCATCTTGGATTCCACTGGGTGCGCCGATGATGGTGAATCTTCCAGTGTTTCCAAAGACGTTTAGGGGTATTCCTAACAGTATGCCCTTCCCGTGGGGTGGAAGGTCCAGGTTTCCACGGTTGAGACCTGTGGAATCGGCACACCAATGCAGGTGCATGAACTGCAGAAGCTGGTTCCCAAGTCCTGTCGGACGGTCCATAACCTTTCCAATCTAGGAGATATTGAAGAATTCCCCGATGGTATCTGGAGTCCGCTATGGCCGATACTTCATATTCTTGTCCTTCGGAGGAGTCAATAGGCAAAGGTTTGTTTCTATCTTGCCTTTGGAACCTGTCTGAAACATTAGCCTTAAGCTGAGAGACGTGGAAAACATTATGTATCCTAGACCAAGAAGGAGGTAACTGAAGGCGATATGCCACTTTCCCTACTGCTCCAGAAATAGTAAATGGACCAAAATACTTGGGGGACAGTTTAGTAGGTATCAGTCTTTTTGGGAGGTAATTAGAGGACAACCATACCAAATCCCCTTGATGGTAAGTGGGTTCTTGGGACCTTCGCTTGTCTGCTTGTTTTTTAGTCCTTTCTTGTGTTTCCTTGAGAGCTCTACGGGCCAGGGCATGTCCGGACTGAATGTTGGCTACCAATTCTTCTACTGCAGGAGAGTTGGTAATTCTGGGAGGAGTGGTAGGGATAATTACAGGATGATATCCGTATGTACAGTAGAAAGGAGACATTTTGGTAGCAGAGTGTTGAGAATTATTGTATGCTATCTCCGCATAGGGAAGGAAGTCGTCCCAGTTGTCTTGGGTAGCCGAAATAAAGCATCTAAGGTATTGTTCTAAAGACTGGTTCAGCCTCTCTGTCTGACCGTTAGATTGTGGATGGTATCCAGAGGTCAGATCTCGTTGTATTCCTAGGGATTGGCATAGATCTTTCCAGAATGACGATATATATTGTGGTCCCCTATCGGAGATGATGTTTTTGGGGAGTCCATGCAATCGGAATATTGTCTGCAAAAAACAGGAGGCCATCTGAGCTGCTGTTGGGAGTTTTTTCATGGGAATAAAGTGTGCCATTTTAGTCATCAAATCCACAGTTACCATTATAGTGGTATTATTATTTGAAGGCGGTAGTTCTACAATAAAATCTGTAGAAATTTTTTCCCAAGGTTGGTCGGGTAGAGTGGGTTGGACCAGTTTTGCTACTGGGGGTCTCCTTGGTGTCTTTTCTTGGAGACAGATGATACAAGAAGAAACATAGTCTTTGACGTCTGCAGTTAAGGTGGGCCACCAAAAATGACGGCTGATCAGTTCCTGAGTGTTGGCTATTCCTCTGTGACCTGCTACTTTGTGATCGTGGCACATGTGTAATACTTGCTGTCTTAGGTCTTCTGTAGGCACAAACAGACTAGTGCCATAGTAGCATGGACCATTTTCTTCCTGAAGCTGGTAATTTTGGATATCACTATCTTTTATGTCTTTTTATTTGACTGCGGACATCTTGGAGAAATGAAGAGACTACAAAAACAAAAGTGGTTTGCGGAAATATCTTCTCCTTAACTGTACCTTCTACTGTTTGTGTACTGCGAGACAAGGCATCAGCCATTTGGTTACAGGTGCCTGGAATGTGGGTGATATGAAAGTCAAAAGAAGAGAAAAAATAGGCCCATCGGGCTTGTCGGCTATTTTGGCACTCGAAATTCTGAAGGACTTTAAGGTTCCTGTGGTCGGTTCTGATCGTTATGGGATGTCTTGCTCCTACCAGAAGATGTCTCCATTCTTGGCATGCCTTTTTGATGGCGAGCAATTCCTTTTCCAGAACCGTGTAGTTTTGTTCCGAGGAAGTCAAGGTCTTCGACATATAGGCAATGGGATGCTCTTTGCCGCTAAGAGAAGTCTGTTTCAAGACCGCTCCTATAGCCGAATGAGAAGCATCAGTCTCTAGGAGGAACGGTTTGGTTTGGTCCGGCAGTCTAAGGATGGGAGCGGATGAAAAGGCAGACTTAAGTTCGTCGAAGGCTTGTTGTGTCTCCGTAGACCAAACGTATTTCCTTCCTTTCTGTAGAAGCGTTGTCAATGGTTTGATGACTTTGGAGAAGTTGGGTATAAATTTCCTGTAGAAATTCGCGAAGCCAACAAACCTTTGGATTTCTTTGACTCCTTGTGGAGCCTTCCAATGCAAAATGGCTTGTACCTTGTGGGGGTCCATGGAAGCCCCTTCTTTGGAAAGAATAAAGCCCAAGTAAGGAATCTTTTCTTGATGAAACGAGCATTTCTCTAATTTGGCGAAAAGGTGATTGTCTTGAAGGCGACGTAGTACTTCTGAAACATGAGAAATGTGCTCTTGTATATTGGTAGAAAAGATCAATATATCGTCAAGATATACGATCAGTGAATGAAGTAATAAATCCGAGAACAAGTGGTCAACAAATCTTTGGAAAACTGATGGAGCATTGGCCAGGCCGAAAGGCATAACGTGATATTCGTAATGCCCAAAAGGGGTGCGGAATGCCGTCTTCCATTCGTCTCCGCTTTTGATCCGAATCAAATGATAAGCGCTTCTTAAGTCCAGTTTGGTAAAAATGGAGGCACCCCTTACCGCTTCTAAAATGTCTTGAATCAAAGGCAAGGTATATCGATCCTTGTAGGTGACCCTATTTAACCCCCTATAATCGATGCAAGGTCTCAGCTCCTTGCAGTCTTTTTTCGGTATGAAAAACAAGGACGCTCCAGCTGGACTCTTTGATTCAGTGATAAGTCTGTTGCATAGATTTGTCTGAAGATATTCCTTCAGGGCTTCCTTTTCGGGATTAGATAGGGTGTACATCCTTCCAAATGGGATCTGCGCGTCTGGCAGGAGATCTATACTGCAATCGTCTCTCCTGTGCGGAGGCAGTTCCTTGAATTCCTCGTTAGAGAATACATTACGGTACTCGTGGTAACATTCCGGTAACAATTTCAGATTTAGCACCACTGCGTTAGAGTTCTGAGAGATTACAGGTGCATTGGAGGCGTGTATACCAGTTGCACCGTTGTGTTGACATGTGGAGATACAGTATTCTGATCCCAGAAACATGGTTCCAGCTTTCCAATTGATATAGGGATTGTGTTTGGCCAACCAAGGTATTCCCAGGATTACCGGGTAGTGAGCTGCCTTAATGAGGTCAAAGATCACCTCCTCTTCATGGGAAGCTATCCTCATAGTGAGGACGGAGGTATTGGCACGTATGGGTCCAGAGGATAAGGATTCTCCATCTACTCCTTCGACTGGGACAGGTAATTCCTTAGCCATATGGGGTATCTTGTTCTTGTAAGCCCAATCGGTATCCATAAAAAGACCCGCTGCCCCGCAATCTACAAGAGCTGGAACGTTTTCGATGGAAACGTCATTGAATCGGAGGGTTACCGGTAAAACCACCATTTGAGCTGAATTAGCCACTCCGTTGAGGGAACTCGGAGTTCCATGCCCGTTCATGGTTCCCTTTATGAACGGGTGAAGGCGTTTCCCGAGCGGCAGGGAGGGACTAGATTACAGTCCTTCAAAACATGCTTGTCCGAACCACAGTACATACAGAGACCCAAAGAGCGTCTTCTGTTTCTCTCTTCTGAGGTAAGAGGACCTCTGGTGATTCCTATTTGCATAGGTTCTTCCTCATGGGTTCGTGAGGTCTTGGCAAATTCGCTTCGTACAGTTGGAGAAGGTCCTTTGGCTTTTCCTTTCTTCCTTTCTAAGTACCTTTCTTGGATACGATAATCCATCTGTAGAACGAGTGTTATCATCTCTGCGAGGTTATGTGGGCGAGGCACCCGAGACAGTTCGTCCTTCAAGTCTTCGTTTACATTTCTCCTAAAAATAGTAATGAGGGCGTCATCTGCCCAGGCCGTTTCATGTGCCAGTTGCTTGAACTGTGTTATGTACGCCAGAATCTCCATTGTTCCTTGTTTCAGGTCTAAGAGGTTTTCTTGTGCAGAGACTACTAATTCTCTGCGTCCAAACATGGCCTGTAGGCTATTGGAGAACCCGACCAGAGAGTCTAAGATTTGATTATTAGTAGTCACCAGGGGTGTGGCCCATGCCAGAGCACTCCCTGATAGGTTGGATATCATGAAGCTGACCTTGGATCGGTTGTTAGGAAAGAAGGCCGGTTTTAATGTATATTGTACCGTACAAGAGTCAATAAATTCTTTTAGCTTCTTGGGACTGCCGTCATATTTCCCCATTGGGAGGGGTCCTGGAGGCAGTTCGATTCTTGAATGTACTACTTGGCGAAGCATGGTGTTTTCATTGCACAAGGTTTGCATTTTGGTATTGAGATTTTGTACAGTTGCTACGAGCTGCTGTATCTGCTGCTCCAAGGCGTTGCTATCTCTTACAATCTCTTTCAACACCTCGCCTTCTATTTATGCCAGGAATGGTACTCACGAATCTTCGGTTCTTATCCGGATGTTTGTAGAGAAGAGAGAGACGTCCCCCCAGGAGTCCAGAGACCGTGAGTAGTACTCTGTGCACCCAGGGGGCCACCCTCCTGGGAAACCCTCGTGGGGAAGAAAACCCAGAATCAGACAGGTTCCGATTGTGTAGAATGGTAGTCCGCAGGATCAATGAAGAAGTAGAATAGTGAGCTTGTTGTTCAATAGAAGACTGGATGCGGAATACGAATAATCCAAGGTAAGGAGCTGGGGAGAACCCCAATAGTACCAGGAGAAGCGAACTGACACTCGAGAGACGAGACTCCAGAGGTAAGAGAGGAGAAAGAAACAAAGTGACAGCAGGAGGAGAGGAGCCGCGGGTGAGAGAGGCCGACGGCGGAATGAAGCAGAGAGAGGTAAGCGCAACAGAAGCTGCGAGCACAGGAGTGGCAGGCGCCGGAGCGGAGAAGAAGATGCCGAGAAGGGCTAGCAGCAGCTAACACGGCAAGCCGTGTGGAAAAGGAAGCAGCAGACTGCCAAAGTTTGGTAGACGCCGAGCTGAGGAAAGGCGCTGCGAGCAGCTAATACGGCAAAAGCCGTGTGGAAAAAGGCGCCGCAATGCCAGGGTCGGCAGAGCTGAACTGAAGAAAGGAAAATGAAAATGCGAGGGAAAGGAGTGCTGGAGAGCACAGAACCAAGGGTTAGGAAGCAATGCATACACGGGAGCGAGTAGCAACGCAGCGTGATAGATTTCCTGTGTATAAGTAGGAGTGGTCACGTGGAAACTGAATGCAAGAACTAGACCTCTACTGTTAGGTAGTGGAGACGTGATCCAACAGGCGCCATCTTGGATTCCACTGGGTGCGCCGATGATGGTGAATCTTCCAGTGTTTCCAAAGACTTTTAGGGGTATTCCTAACACTTGTAGCCTGGTCTCACAGACAAGAAGAAGGTCGAGATTATCTCTGCTGATGAGATCATGTACATCAACCGTGTGTGCTGGGATAGAGCGGGCGTTCACCAGGGCACAGGTTAGGAGTTTGGAGGAGCTACAAGGTTTGGCCGGAGCGGCTGAAGTAAGCCTTTGGTTGGAGGTCGTGGCAGATACAGATTTGTTTAGCATGGTAGTGTGGGGAACATTAACCAGCATATTATCATTAGTAGCATTGTCTAGCATAGCAGTGGGGGCGTCATTGACCAGCAGGGCAGTGGGGGCATCATTGACCACCAGCGTAGCAACCATAGCAGCATTGCATAACATAGCGGTGGGGGCATCATTGACCAGCAGGGCAGTGGGGGCATCATTGACCAGCGTAACAACATTCTCAGCATTGCATAACATCGCAGTGGGGGCATCATTGACCAGCAGGGCAGTGGGGGCATCATTGACCAGCGTAACAACATTAGCAGCATTGCATAACATCTTCTCATACAATTTCAGACCATATCCAATTTACACAGGGGTATTTCTTTTCGAACCAACAGGATCTCAAAGAAGCAAGTATTGCCAAATAAGTTTTATTATTTTGAATTACTGTAGAAAGGTAGAGTAAGTTTGACTCAGCGTGATAATATATTTGTCAAGTTACTTGTTCATGGGGATTTCAAGAACAAATCAAAACAGCAAATACCTTTGAGGATCCCCAGGAAACCTCTGGAGGAAACCCGTGAATTACAAAAAATACACTAGGGTAGGTATACCCAGAGTTGCAAACCACAAATATGTAACAAACCTACCCTACATATGTCATTGCAGATTCTACAACATATAACAACATTATTCAATTATCAATCATTATTTCAACTTTATTTCATTTAATGTTCAATTACTTTATCTTTTCTACAAACAAATGACTTATTTTAAATATAATAATGTTGTTGGTATTAATGCTTTCTTCACACAAAAAACCAATGCACACCTCCTCTGTTTGAAATCAATTCCGTATAGGTCAACAACAGACCAGTATAATGTTAGATTTTCATTCCAAAATAAACTTTTCACATACGCGTGTCCTACAGCTTATTTCTCTACAATTTATGTTTTTATTTATAGTAACATATACTTAATATAGATCACTCGATAAACTACTCAACATGTTTAGTGTTTAGGTGAATCATTCATCCTGGTTTGTCTTCATTTCATGCTGAAAAAATGTTATCTTAAAATCAAAACCCTCCTGTAGTATCCTGCGCATAACAATATGAATAGCGAGTATTACTAACTCCTGGTTTTAGCCTTATGTTCTATGTAACAAATAAAAGGTCTAGGTTCTAATGACCTTATGTGGAGGTTGGAAGGAGGAGGAGTTGGACACATGGGAGACATGTTACCTTTCTTTAATGAAAATATAAGAAAAATATCCATCTTTCCATATTACTAAGAGGAACGCCCTGCCTATCTAAATTAACTAAAGGTGCTCGCCTGTTGTCAGGAAGTCAAAAAGTACAATTTGGCCTCCGTCCCAAACCTAACTCTACCTGACCCTACCACTAATATGAATAACTCAAAATAGGCAAAGAGAATGTCTCTCTTCTCGTGGTCGTCTCTCTTCTTGCCTTCTTCCTAACGGCTTTCTCTTTAAGGCTGTATCTTATCTTCTGTGGTTATTGATACATAAATGTCTCTGTTTAGAATACAGGATTCTTTACGTTATCTTCCGTGATGGTCTCTTGACGTTTCCTTCTTAAGCTCATGTGGCTCTTCCCATATTTGTGGGCCTTGCATTCTCTTTAATTATAGATGTATGACAATTTTCCTTGAAAGAATTTCTCACACTCTGGTCTTTACTTGTATGTCTCTTATATTCTTGAGGGTTCACAAACCCTAGGTTTTGTAAGACCTGATCCAAATTATGAGTTCCCTCTCCTTGTTTCCTGGTATTGGATTCTCTCATTTATGATTCTGTTCCTTTGACAGTCTGATTTCACAATATTTGTTGCACTTATTTGTGGCGGGCCCACTCCCATCCTCAAGTCTCATTACCTGTGGGGTCCTCGCTTCCTCTCAGGGTATTTGCTTCCACTTTTTATCTATTTTCCAAACAGCTTTGTTGGTTGCACTCTGTATTGATTTCAGATATCTCCAATTCTGCTCACTTAAAGTCTGACTTTCATACTTGTGACATTGAGAGTTTTCTCCTCCCAATATGTTGCCCAGAGAGCATCTCCTGATCTCCCTGGTACCTTTTCCAATGCAGGTGAACCTCGTGGGGCTCTGCGCGCACTCGGGTATTCAGCTTCTCGATTGCTCTTATCTGTGCATGGCTTCATGGGCTTAGCGTTCTCGGCTCCTCTGACTTAGGATGCCGTCTATGGACGTGGGCTGCAGGTAGCTGGCAGTGCTCCCTTCTCCGGTGGTCTCAACATCGTTCGTAGGGCGTCTTGCCCAGCACAAAGCAGCTGTGGTCATGACACAACCTTACATGGGTCTTAGGTCCCCGTTCGGGCAGGGGTTCTACGGTTGCAGGTTCTCTGGCAGCTAGCTGGCATTCCTCACCTTTCCAAAAGTCGCAGGCTCTGCAACTTCATTCAGCTTCACATCTCCAGTGCCTAATCACGTAAGGGGGCTTCCCCTGCATACCATACTCTCTCTCCTCACAAGAGCTTGTTAGGACTCCTTTCACTTCCTGGTCTCTTTGGGAACGCTGGAGACGCAGACATCCGCTAGGACGCATTCTCTCCACAAGATGGCGTTCGGTTCATGCCATTACCGGATCCTGGGAACGCAGGCTAGTTTTTTCGGGACCGACATGCGCAGCACGTTTTTACGAGGAAGGAACTGATCAGATCAGCTGCTTATTACGGATGAGATCGGTAAGTTTGCGGTGTCACTTCTTTCCTTGAACTTGAAGCTTCTTAGTTAGTTTCTTCTCCCTTCTTATCTGTTCTCGCCTTGCTTCAGCTTCTTGTACATCTTCTTGCTGTGTCTCGCAGTCTGCCCGATCGCTATTCTGTTGCTGCTTTCCCAGGCTTCATGCTTTCTCTTGCGCAGCACTTCCCGCATTGGTTTCTACTGGTTCCCTGATTGTTATCTTCCGACGATCCTTCGGATTCATTGGGCTCTAGCAACATCAACGGAAATCTAATCCGGCAGTCTTCAAAGCAGAATAAGGTTTTTCCCATGTGTTGGATTTTCCCTTGTGGCTACAGAGTGTTGCTAGAGCTTTGTCTCGCAATCTACAATTGGAAGTGCTGCTGCCGTCAGGTCAGTCCCTTGAATGCAAAACCTGACAGTAAGCGATGCCCAAGAAATAAAAATGTTTACAGCAACATGGAACAACAAATTCAGCAAATAAAGGCCACCTTACAAGACCTCACTCAGGAGGTACAACACTTAACTCTGAGACAGATTATTGCAGCAGGTGGAGCCTGCTTGGAGTTAACCCCAGCAGCCCTTGGTTCTGGGAAATTCAATGGTAATCCCAAAAAATTACTGTGCTGTACAGTTCACTCTAAAACCATTGTATTTTCCATCTGATCGGTCAAAGGTCAGTTTTTATGGTGACTTACCTGGTGGGGGGTGCCTTAGTCTGGGCAACTCCTTTAGTGGTTACAAACAATCAGATTCTGGATTTCTATCCTGCATTTGTGAACAATCTGCAAGCTATGATTACCTGTTAAGAATTGACCATTACTTCTCAAGAACATCTCTTGGACATTCGACAAGGGTCAAACAACGTGTTAACCTATATTACCAACTTCAAGCAAATGGCATCAGAGAGAGCATGGCACGACAATGCCCTAGTGACTCTTTTCTGTCAGGGATTGTCGGAAGCGTTTAAGGATTAGGTTTCTAGGGTCCCCAGACCAATCAATCTTAAGGAAATGATTGCATTGATTTTCCAGCTAGACTTCCGTCTACAGGAGCGATCAGCTGAAAAGAGAAGAGGGCAAAGTCGGAGACCTTTCGAGTCTTCAGAACCTAATCCCGTAACCTTCCAGAAGATGAGCCTATGCAAATCGGTGCTGCAAGAGGCCCTCTTACTCCTGAGGAACTCAATCACTGGGGAAGCATGGGGCTATGCATGCACTGTGCTTCCGATAAACATTTGGTAAGAGATTGTCCCATTGCACCGCCTAGGCATGCGGAAAACGCCAAACCTTGACCCTAAGGGGAACAAATAATCGAGGAGAGTATATTTGTTCCCATGCTTCAATACTTCAAGACAACATCATGATAATCTTAAAGGTGGAATTGTATGATGGAAAAAAGTGATTACAGAGGTTCCCGCCCTTATTGATTGTGGAGCAGCTGTGAATTTCCTCGATGATCATTGGGCTTCTGAACATGGCATTGCTCGTGAACCCACTCAAGTGCTCATTCCGGTAGAAGGGGCGATGGGTCTCCCTTATCCTCTGGCCCCATTAAAGAACACACCTCAGAAATCCAAATGTGTCTTGCCTCTCATCCCGTGATCATTTGTTTTTACCTAAACAAAGCTGCTCATTACCCACTGATACTGGGTCTCTCTTGGCTGCGGCAGCACAATCCCTTCATCAGCTGGACAGCTGGCACCTTCTTTTTGGGCTCTGAATATTGTCTCGCTCATTGTTTATACCATGAGGCTTTTGGTTGTCACACTCCTAAGGGTGTCGAGGAGAAGATGGTAGTTTCTCAACTACAGTTGTTGCCCCCAGAGGACCGGGCCTATCAGGCAGTGTTTTCTGAGGAGGAATTCAAAGAACTACCACCCCATCGGTCCGACGATTGAGCCATCGATTTACAACCCGATATGCCTGTCCCATTGGGAAGGCTGCATTCCTTATTGGGTCATGAGAAGGAAGCCTTAAGACAGTATTTGCAGTCCGATTTACGAAATGAGTTGATCACAGAGTCTAAATCACTGGCCGGTGCTTCGATGTTCTTCATTCCTAAGAAAGACACTGTAGCGCTACGCCCTTGTATCGATTACCATGGTTTAAAAAAGATCACTCGCAAAGACAAGTACCCACTTCCCCATATACCTGACATCCCAGAAGCCGTTCGAGGGGCAACCATCTTCACAAAGCTAGACCTTAGCGGGGCTTACCATCTGCTCCGGATTCGTAGTGGCGACGAATGGAAGACTGCTTTCCGCACTCTCTTCGGCCACTATGAATACTGTGTAATGCCTTTTGGTCCGGCCAATGCCCCAGCGGTTTTCTAACACTTCAAGGATCATCTGTTCTCTGACCTTCTGTTACATTCTATGGTAGTATATTTATATGACATCTTAATATTCTCCAGGACACCCCAAGAACATTGGCACCATGTAGCGGAGGTCCTCTCCCGTCTCTTACAAAATAACCTATGAGCCAACTGGAAAAGTGTCAATTGCATCAATCCCCCATAAGCTACCTCGGTTTTGTACTTTCCGCAGCAGGTGCTGCCATGGATCCTAGGAAAGTCCAAGCCATTGTTGATTGGACTGAACCAACCTCTGTAAAGGATATCTCTAGGTTTCTATGCTTTTTCAAATTCTATCGCAAGTTCATTCCAAACTTCTTCAAAAAGATTTTGCCCTTAAGCTCGCTTCTTAAGAAAGGGAGGTTGTTCATTTGGAATTAGTCCGCGAGGAGAGCCTTTCGGGAATTAAAGGACGATTTCATTCAGGCCCCCATATTATGCCTTGCGGATCAAAACTTACTGTTTATCTTGGAGACTGATGCCTCAATGCTGCCAAAAACACTATTGCCAGTGCTCCAGATACGATTTTGGGGGTGGGAGTATTTTACTCTCTATTTTTAAACTTTGAGAGTAAATGTGATTTTAAGAGAGTAAAAATGACTTTTCTCCTTTGCAAGAGAATAAAATGTATGCGACATCCAGCCGACATGTGCAAAAACTGTATGGAAATCATTACTATGTGGCAGCTTTCTGCATTGTGACAGAATACACCTTTCATTATTTCTGCCCATTTGATCTCTCCTGTATATATTTAAATGTTAAAATCACAAAATTCTAGCCAATTATATAGTAAACCAAACATGAATTGTATTGTGTGTTTTGAGATTCGATAGCAGAATTGTCTTTTGATATTTAATGAAAGTCCTAATTTCCTGGAGCTATTACTACCTAATGGTATGCCAGTGTTATGATACAACAGTGCAGAGAGGCAAGGACTCCATGCTAAATTCAATATCTAATCTAGTGGTCAAATGGTTATTTATATAGCTCTTTTGGCAAAGCGCTGTGCATAGGACATATTTATCACAATTGCCACCAAACCAAAGTCGGTACTCCTTTATCGACCTCGAAAGGATGAAAGGCTGAGTTGGATTTGCCGGGATTCGAACCCGCAACCTATAGATCACGCACAGATTGCAGCAACGAGTGCTCAACCGGCTGAGTTATCTTATTGGCTAACATCCTTCAGAGGTTGGTTAACTGAATATCAACTGGGGTATAATAATCACAGTACCTAGATGTATGACAAGCCATTCATGAAGCGCTACGTAAAGTTAAATACCTATCTGGATTATCACAGGGACAGGTTTTGCTTGCTGAGTTTCTATTTCAATTACCAATATAACTTTCATTTGTTTGTTTTTGAACAGCGCTTGCACTTCCCTGAGAGTCAGGTTTTGGATGTTTTAATTGTAGTCCTGAAGATTTGAGAGGCTAGAACACCTGTGATCAGTGTAATGACAATCACTCACCCTTCAGCAAAGACTCTGCTGCCACTACCATTTATAGTAATGTACCCCATTGACTGCAAGGTTGAATGGATGTAAACTAGACTGTGCATAGTCATCATTTTACACACTGTTTTTATAATTAGAGTGTAAATTAAATTATAAGTGTAAACATGATCTGCCTCTGCATGATTATGCACACAGCACCGGAACTTTGAAAAATACAATTGTGCAATACCGGTTTCCTTTCACTGGAAAAAAAGCATAACTTGTTAAAAAATATTAATTCCCAATTGCAACTTAGTTTTCCATCTTATTAGTTATACAATCCTAAAATTCTAGGAAAACATGCAGAGTGCTTCTGAAGCTGAATTGAAAGAAACCATTCCCTTTATCACAGTGTGCAGTTTATTTTTTTGAAAGGCTTCACAGAAATACATTCTGTTTTAAATCCATGTAGATAAACATCAAAAGACGCCTTCTGTTTTTTGTCAAGTTACCTGACTTTTGCACTGCCCTCTGCTCTAAACCTGTGTGTAAATGTACCCAAGAAAATAATAAAGCTGTCGTATTTACAAGATTTTCATGCGTAAAAAGGCATAGTACCCACCTTATCTGGAGGCCTGACTATTGCCATTGGAAAAGAATTATACTGTCCTGGAGAAGGAATTGTTGGCCACCATCAAAAGAGCCTGTACTGAATGGAGACATCTGCTCTTAGGCTCCACTCATCAAGTCACAGTCCGAACGCACCACTGGAATCTGAAGGTTCTCCAACAGCAGGATTTCCAAAACAGCAGACAGACTTGCTGGGCCTATTTTCCTGCCTCCTATCACCTTCTCTTTCCTTTCCTTGCAGGTCTGGAAAACCATATGGCAGACGCCATATCACGCATTCATGTGGATACGGAAAGATCCGAGCTGAAGAAGATGTTTTTGCCCCTCTGTCTCGCAGTCTTCACAATCGCTATTCTGTTGCTGCTTTCCCAGGATTCTTGCTTTCTCTTGCGCTGGACTTACCGCATTGGTTTCTGTTGGTTCCTTGATTGTTATCTTCTGATGGATCTTTCATATTCCTTGGGCTGCAGCATCATGGACGGAAATCTCAAAGACCGGCAGTCTTCAAAGCAAAAAAATGTTTTTTTTCCAAGTGTGGGTTTTTCCCATTGGGATCTACCCATGCAACACTCGTAGACCGCACTTCCAACTGTGGCTGTACAGCGTAGCTAGGGCTTTGTCCCCCAATCTACAATTGGAAGTGCTGCTGCCGTCAGGTCAGTCCCTTGAATGGTAAACTTGACAGAGCTACTCGACCCAGTTATATACATTTCTCATTTTAAAGAGACATCTCCTTTTCCTTGGTATGGCTGTTTTGTTCCCACATTGCCTAAAGCCAAAGATAATGATGACAGATTAGTCTTCATAGCAAGTAGTACCATATATGCAGATAGGGTATTTGGTCTAGGGAATGCCTCCTCAGAATGGAAGTCCTTGTCACTTAAGGGGGGTCACTCCCAATGAGGTCCCACTTGCCCACACCCCTAGGGAGGGTCTTGCAAAGTGGGCTCAACTCCCTAATCTCAGGGGGGATGGCTGCCGCCTGGGGAGAAGGGACAAATACCCTTGATTCAACACACTTAACATATTCCTTACTTTTTTATGGTTTCTCCCCTATATATAAACAATATGTATATGTGTAGGAGTCCCATTAGAAGGAATGGAAGATTAATAAGAAAACCGCTATTTGGTTTACCTTTATAGAGATATTGTTGCAACCTCTTCCTTTTCTTACAAAACAGTTGTCATTGTTATCAATCCTTTGTTTGTTTATTATTCTTAAAACATGTAGAATATCTTAATTTACTGGCATTTGGTCTCCTAATTTGCAAGACCATAATTTAATGTTCAATGTTGTTGTTACAAAAACACGTTAAATATTCAACCTTTTATATTTTAAATGATTATAAGCTGCAGAAGCATCAGTTTACACTTACCCTAAGAGCATCTTATTTAGGCATGGGAAATTCATTTTCACTCCATACGGAATCCAAGGCTGTTCATGTGTTTACATATTTGCATTCCTCCTAGCTTCTTCTGTTAATATGAACACATCACTAATTTCACCCAGTGTTTGATATTATATATGTCTTTGTTCTGCACTTTAATCGCTCCCTATCTATGAGTCTTAAATTTCCTTATGATGCAATGCCAACTCCAACCCTCTTACTGAGAAAATGTCCCTGCAGCTTCTTCCGTATGGAAGAAATGTCCACCAGCGTGTCACACAATGTAGGATGGAATGTGCTTCAACGACTAGACTGTCACTCCTTATTTCATTAAAGAGCCGATTCCGGCCGCTCCACTTATGGCTATATGACATAATCTTCTATGTTAGCCAGCTGTTTCCCTGTGTTTTTCAAAGATGTATTCTCTTTGAACCATGCAGTTGCTTCCACCTATATATTACCTACAGAAGATGATAAAAATAACACTTCGACTTTTCCTTTCACAAGACTTTTTTTTTTTTAAAATAGTACCCGTATTATCTGTGGAATCTACGTAAAAACGGTAATGTCTCCTCATCCATATTAGTCCTCAATACACCATATCCCTCATTTGCCAAGTTAATCTCTGTAATGGCTTCTGGCTACGTCTTATTTTTAAACCAGTACAACTGCTTCAAATAATGTACTGCTCTATGACTTAATTAAGAGTTGTGAGGAACCTGAGGGAGTCCTCAATTCGTTTCCCCCTGTAGGCTCCTCTCGGGTGGCCTGGGAAAGGCCATCGCTTTTGGATCCTGACCCTGGGAGTGGATATGCAAGGGAGGAACACCTGGGTGGAGGAGACCTGGGGAGTGAGGAGAGGCTGTCCTTAGGTGAGAATAATGAACCCTCGATCCCTCAAACCTTTGTAGGTTATTGTCAACCCTTTCCCTGTTCTTCCCTCCAAACCTTCCCCAAGAAACACCAACTCAACACACGGATAAAGAAGAGACCAATTAGGAAGACACATCCTCATTTTGTTGAGACAAACACATCTGCCTCATTTTGCTAATGCAGACACATATCTGCTTCATTTTGTTAATACAGACACATATCAGCCTCAGCTTTGTACTGGTACAAGGAGGAGGACAGCACGGGCAAGGCAGGACTACTGTTCTAATGGTGAGCGGTCCAGTCTTTCCTGGACTCAGCATGGTGGCGGTAACTTTAAAAGCCAACATCCTTTGGTAAATGCAGTTAGCTGTGGTGGCAGAGGCAGCAGCTGGGAAAGCAACTCCAGATCAGCGGTGTGGCAAGCGCAGTGCTCCAGACCTGTGTGCATATGCAGAGTTTATGTAGCAGGAAGCAAAGTCAAGGTGTGTTGGAAGCCAGTAGCACTCTGCGAGAGGGAGACTGGCGTGACTAAGCAAAGCAGTCACAAATATCCTGACCTGCAGGGGGAGCAGCGCTAGGGAGCCAGGCCACAAAGAGCCTCTGGGAGAGAAAGGCAAGGTACTGCACGCCGTAAGCCCTGATCGGTGAGTGCTGGGAAACACTGGGCTGGCAGGCGAATATGCGATGAGCATTATTTTGAATACCTAACTAAATGAAAACCTTTACAAGTGCTTTCCAAGAAACTGTATTGTTTTGAGAAAGCTGGAAGAACTCTTGGGGAAGGGAACCCCAGTATCTTGTGAACTATTTTGAACTTGGGGAAGTGGAAGCTGATTACAAGCCAAGAGCTGGAAGACATTTTGAACTTTACTTTGAACACTACTCATGTTGATGCTGATATCCCGACACGTTGTATACAGTTAGTTGTGAGGGCAAGTATAGGCTTTGGACACAGACAGACATTTGATTAGGACTTCCTGACACAGACTATCCTTAGTTTTCTTTAGTAAGGAAAATCCCACCTTAGCATAGGGCAAGCAACACCTTACTCCATCCTGCTTTTTAAGTTAATAAAGCTTTGGGTGAACCAAACTTGAACATGTTGTCATTGTCTACTTCATGATGCCTTCACATAGTATCCGACCAACTCCTGGTAAGAAAAATAAGTTCTTGTTCCCTTCTTAACAGTCTTTTGTTTACATCATTACAACTGTTGCCTTTTATTTGTTGGATCACTGTCCACACAATTTCATCGTGTTTATGGTTCAATGCTGAAAAATGCTTTACCGAAGGAGTGTCCTCGATTTAGTTTTTTTTAGACAACTGCTATCTTCCATAATTCTTATTTTCACTTTTCTTAGTAATTTAAGGCTCAGGTCCTCTGCTTCTTGTTCAGAAATCTCCTTTGTGCTACTGTTTCGTTTCAACCTCAGAAATTGTCCAAATGTGAATTTTCATTGAGATGTTTCGCGTGATGACTCTGGAAATGCAACAATGCCTTTGTATCTTTTTTATTGTAGGGTTTCATCCAAAGTCCTTCTTGGAACAAACATCTGTAGAACACTGATTTCATTATCATTTATACTTAGTGTGAATTTCCAAAATCTGTTCTGTTTATTGATCCACTCTAGGAAGGGTGCTGCTTTATCCTTCGAGCCTTTCCAGACTTAGAACACATTGGGACTCATTACGACCCTGGCGGTACGGGGTTAACGGCGCCGTAAAAGGTGCCGGCGCCGTTTACCCCGTACCGCCTCATTACGAGGTCCCCTCGCGGGACCCAGGAAGTAACGCCTGGTCAAACCAGGCGTGCTTACTGGGTCCCGCGAGGGGAAGAGGGAGCAAACAACGGGCCAACTCGTAATGGCCCGTTGTTTGCTCCCTCTCCCATTACCATTCAGCCCTATGGTGGCTGAAATGGGAATGGGGAAGGACCGGGTCCGGGTCCTTGGAGGGAGGAATTACCGGCCCTTCCAAACTCGGAATGGCCCGGTAATTCCTCATTCTGTGGACCCGGATGCGATTTCATCGGCTGCCATGCCGCCAATAGCGGCATGGCTACCGCTGAGGTTGTAATCTTTCACAGATTACAATGTTCTTCAAAATTGGATTTTCATTGGCATACATCACTTTCTTTTCAAAGGCTTCCACATATAAATAAGCCGAATTAGGTGCTACCATTGCCCCCATCGCGGTTCCTTTGATTTGTTTGTAAATGGTTCCCATAAACTGGAATTAATTCTGTGTTAGGGACATTCAGTGCACCATATAATTAATGAATTTCGTACAGGATCTTCATCACTTCCAGAGTTGATTTTTGTGATATCCTGGTGTAAAGTGATATTATATGTAATCCAATAAAAGATTTACTTTTGGGTCAAATTCTTTGTCGTCCATTTCTCTAATTATGTCCATCGTATACTTGATGTATGATTTCATGTCACTAAAAAAGGTCTTGGGTAATAATCTGCATATTTAGAGAGGCTCCAATACTAAATGAATGCCAGACACTATCGGGTGCCCTAACGGATTATCAAAATGTATGGATTTTCAGAAAAATATAGAATGTGGGTATTTTGGATTTTTAATTAACCAGGAATCCTGCCCTTGTTTACAAATCCAGTTTCTTTCTAGTGCTTTTGTGACTTTAACTTCAATCTGATTTAAAAGATTTTGTGTGGGATCTTCTGTTAGTATGATATAACTAGTTTCATCCTCCAGCAATCTTAAAACACTAATTGATGCATTTAGTCCTGTGCATAGCCACAATGGCTACGCTCTTATGGCTTTTCTTATTACAATGTTCTCATTTTGTTTGAGTCCATTAAAAGATTATTTTCACATCTTGTTAAATTATAGAACCTTTTATTATGTGTTTTTTCTATTTGATCAACTTCTTCTACCTTTCGAAAATGATAGATTTAGAAGAAAAAGTATGTGCTGGAGGTGAGAAACCTGTGCAATTGTTTTGTACATCAAAATTATGTTGTTCAAAAATTCACAAAAATTGTTGAAATTCAAAGAATTTTTCTTATTATAAACCCAAGGCCTTTATTGAGTACATCTTCCTCTTATGATAAACAATATTGCGTCATATACTCTATAGTGTCTTCCGCTCTAAGTAGCTCAGCGTTCATCCTCCCAATCAATCCTGTTCAGTCCTCTCTCTAAAAAAAGGCTTTCTAGTCCTTTGTCTGTTCCTCCTATTTCTTCCTCTTTGATTGCCTTCACCCTTTCTATTGGGGCCACTTGCGTGGTATCCCATCGATGAGCCTTCTTCCCCAGTTTCAAAATCATTACTGCTGCTGTCCTCCCTTGTATGTATTGCTGAAGCGTACTCTCCTTTTTTCTGTGAAAGCATTCCCTCGTACATCTTCCTCATTTGCTCTAAATTCTTCTTTTGTATCTGGGAAGACTTTTGTGTGTTCAAAATTGCTTAAATCTTTTTTGAACCATCTAATTCTTTCTGCCATTGCTGTTTGTCTGAAATCATCCACATCTTTTTGGATAACATCAAGATTTTATATACATTTCCAAAGGGACAGTTTTCTTTTACATTTCTTCCCCAATCTTAGTTAAATCTATTTCAATGTTATGCGCCACTTCTTTGGCTGTATCAATGATATGGATCGACAAGTCCCTACTGCATTTATTAGCTATGTAACTCCCCTTCACACTCAAGGAGTTGTTCAAGAATAACCTAGGTTTTTTCCACACTATTTAACCTCGTAGAAGAGCTTTGTTTTTTTAAAATACTCAAACATAAAAGCGTCATGTAACACAGTAAGAATGAACCTTTTGCGTAACTGGAATACCTCATCCCAATCATTGTTTGATATAATTAGACTTTCTCCTGCTTGGCCCAGAAGTAAGGATGCTGCTGCCTTTAGTTAATTAAGACAGTCATCATTAAACGTGAGGCATCTCTCCAGGATCCATCATTTGCTCGACTTGGCTAATTTACAGTGAATTACATGATGTTACGGAGTTTGAGAAGGTCCCGAAATAATTATTATATTTTCATACTGAGATTTCCTTTGTACATTATTGAATCACTTCACAAGCACACCTCTCTTTTCTTCCTCTTTTACCAGTTTTTTTTCCACATGTTAATCTTTTTTTCTTTTATGCTGGACTCCGCGTGAATGTATTACTATCGGAACTGTTTCACATATTTTGTTCTACTACTCAAAATCAATGCTAAAATGTATTTTGAAAAACAAAAACATGTTCACCTCGCTTCTCCCTCACCTGTCCTGAGACAGTCATGTTTTTCCTTTCTCCCTGGGTCCGGTTCTTTTACTGGATGTATGTTTTCCACTCCATACAACTGGATGAACACTTCTGGGTTGGTTGCTGCATCATCTGTAATGAGAAGATGCAAATACTGATTTAAATTCACATGTTGATTTTACTTGCAGCACAACATTCCATTCAAAGTATTCATCCTTTCTAAGTTACAGTTACTTTTAATCTCAATGATTATCTTTGCGTAAGCTTGTTTTGGTCACTCATTCTGGTCATTCAACTACGAGAATGCAATACGTTTAGCGACCCATTGCAGAAGGTACTGCACCACCTTGGTATCGCCCTCTGCCTGCCCGGAGAGAACTACATAAAGATTTTCTCTCTGCTGGGATGGGCAGTTCTAGCTCAGCATTTTAGCTTGGTACGGCTATGTCTCCTCCTGACACCCCACACATCCCTTGCAGGCAGGCATTTCTTGATAGCGCTCACTAGTGCCCTCCCAAAAGCTACCATCAGAAAACAATGGCTGGGAAAATGCTGGTCCTTTTTAAGTTTTGGTTATTAGTATAAGTAAGGCATGGTATCAAACAGTAAGACAGACACAAGTGATCACAGTTCAAGGGTATTTATTGAACTTCAACTGGGTTTTAAAAACACCTATCTAATCCTAAATCTAAAGATGGGAGCAAGCTACGACCATCAAATAATAATAATGCAGTCCTAGTGGTGTCTTGTCAAAATAAAAGGGCCTATACTAATAAACCTATTGCCAATCCTTACTTCTAAATACAAATAGTGTGGGAAACAATGTTATACAAAAGAAAAGCATTCAAGAAATGATATGTCAGGATATTTAAGCCGTTGGCTTCCCTTCCCCACGTTTTCAGCATGGGACAAGACGGCACACTCAAGCTTAGCACAGTCTCTGGCTTCTCTAGCACAGGGGTTCAGTTCAAAACTTCAACATCATGGCCTTCTGTGCCAAAGTCTCTTTGCCATTCAAAGTCTCTTTTTCAAGAGGGCCTGATGCAACATGACAAACATCAAAGTTGCTTTCTTCTTAGGATTTCACATTTACAAATTCCCGGGTGATTTTCTGTTCACCCCGGGTCCCCTACGCTGGGCTCAGACCCACTTTAACACAAACCCTTCTTGGGTGATTTTTGCTTCACCCCGGGCCCCCCTCTGCCAGGCTCAGAACCCCTTTAACACAAAGCTTGCAATTGATCTCCCTCTGCCGGGCTCAGACCAAATTGATCTATTTTGCCACAAACTTTCTTTACTGTATCAACATCGAAGACTTTCGACTGTGTGCAGGTTTTAGCTTGACCCAGCGCAGGACCACTTTGATTCACAATTCTCTACAACTCTTTCTCTTTTCAGCTGGATACCTTACAGAGACCTTTGACTGAGCACACACACGGTCCTGGACCACTCTGGTATCTTGCTTTCAAAGTTCACTCACTGATGAGCAGTTCAACTTTATTTGCGTCTTTTATCACACATATTTCAAACAATGTTCGTTCCAGTGCTAGCCATACAATGTTGCCACTTGCACCCTTGGCTTTAATACAGACCGGTCTGGTATCGGTCTCCCCAACTCACCAGCTGTGTTGATTTCACTGACACTGTTTTTTTTGTGGAGCCAAGGACAGTACCACAGCGGCTGGTGATTCTCCCAGTCTTGATAATTGACAGGGGTGGGCCCCATGACTTTTGCGCTTCAAGTCTGCTAGATCAGAGTCTTACCAAGTGTTACGCTTGGTGGAACGTTTCCAGCGGATCCTGATGACTGGGGAAAGAATGCTGAGAGTGTTGGAGATGGCAGTTGCTGAGAGCAGAGTCAGAGGTGGAATCTGTAGTGGAAGGAGAAGGTGGGACGAAGGTGGATGCAAAGGCAGCAACTGACACTCGTTTCATCAGATGGATGTCTGTGAACAAGGTTGGCAGGGCTGTGGGTAGGTGCAGTCAGAGGGTTGATGGGGCCTAGGTGGGAGGAGGAGGGAGTGGTCAGTCCAGGAGAGAAACAGATCTGTGTGGAACAAGGTATCCGGAGTGTGTCCAGCTGAGTGGGTAGGACCAGATGCGAGGATGGAGAGGGAGAGCAAGGTGCAGAGGTCAAGGAAGAGAGTGGCTTCCGAGCTTGAAGAGTAAAGGTTTATGTTGAAGTTGCCCAGTAGAAGGAGTTTTGGGAAGCTGTCAGCAGAGTGGAGGAGAAATCAGCCCATTCAGAGAGGAAAAGGGTGATACAGTTTTGGCTCTTGTATATGTATTTGAAGAAGTTACTATGTACTGCCATATTATGCCCATTCACGAACACTATTTACCAGTTGTGGCCATCTTATGACCCCGGGCATCCCTTTCTTAGCTAGTCAGGGCATGGCCATCACCTTTGGATCCAGACACTGAGGGTGGATAAGTGCAGGAGGATCACCTGGGTGAGGGATCCTCGCAGAGTGGGGGAGAGACACCCGATGGCGAGGCACGTTATCTCCCTTTTTCCAATACCCCTATCCAATCCTATTTCATGGGATATTCCAACTTCCCAGACCAGCCCCTTTCTACACAAACACTGCCGAGCAAGAGGAGATCTAAGGCTGAAAGGATTACCACCCATCCAATACACTGGACATGTCCCTCTAACAAGATCAGGCAGGGTCAGACACTTGACTTTAATCACGCACACCAACTACCTATTAACTCTCCGCACATGGTTAAAAGGTAGAAGGAACAAGTTACTTACCTGTAACTGTTGTTCTCCAGCATGGGTCTGGCATGGATTCACATGCTCATGAATATTCCCCGTCGTCAGGCCGGGAATCCTCGGTATAGAAAAAATCAGTATCAGTTTCGTTTCTGATCTGACTTTCTCAGTAGTAACCAATCACTGGTCTCTGGGTCATACTGCCCCCAGCCAATGACTGCCCTCTCCCTAAGCCCCGCCCCTGGCAGCCATCCTCAGATTTGGTAGCACGTGAAGTGGCAGTATGACCAAGTGAAAAGCCGCAGAGGGGTAGGCGGGAGGGTTCGCATGTGAATCCATGCCAGACCCATGCTGGAGAACAACAGTTACAGGTAAGTAACTTGTTCCTTCTCCAGCATGGGGTCTGGCATGGATTCACATGCTCATAAATATAAGAATACATAGCAGTATACACATGCACAACCACGGGAGGTGGCAAAAGGCTCAATATCAAGCAATACAACAACTCAACATTAAGCAACTCTTACCTCCTCACCAGGCTCACCTTAGGCGAACAGGTTGCGCAGCACTGCCTGGCCGACTCTGGACTCCTCCCTGGAATCCCGGTCGATGCAGTAGAATCTCATGAAGGTGTGCGTCAACCTCCACGTAGCAGCCCTGCAGATGTCGAGCAGGGGCACACCAGACAGGAACGCCGTAGTAGCAGTGATCGCTCTGGTCGAATGGGCTCTTGGATGGCCCGGCAGCAGACGGTTTGCCAACCGGTGACAGTGCATGATGCAGCCGGAGAGCCATCTGGAAATGGAAGTCTTCGAGAGAGCCTTCCCTTGATTCACAGGTCCAAAGTTCACAAACAGCTGTGATGTCTTCCGGAAACTCTTCGTGCGGTCCACGTAGAACTTCAGCGCTCCAGCTACATCTAGCGAGTGCAGAGCCCTCTCAGCCGGCGACAAAGGCGACGGGAAGAAAACTGGCAACACCAAGGGCTCGTTGAGGTGGAAGTCCGACGGCACCTTGGGCATGAAGGAGGGGTGCGTCCTCAGCACCACCCTCGTGTCGTGAAAAGTCAAGTATGGAGGCTTGCAAGACAGGGCCTGGATCTCTCCCACTCGTCGTGCAGAGGTGATGGCCACGAGGAATGCTGTCTTCCACGATAGAAACTTCAACGGCACTGAATGCATAGGCTCGAATGGGGCCCCCATGAGCCTAGTTAGTACCACGTTGAGCTCCCATGCCGGGGCAGGGGCCTTCACCGGCGGGAATGATCGGAACAGTCCTTTCATAAATTCCTTCGCCAGACGATGAGACCACAAGGACGCCCGTCCTGTAGTTCTGGTGTAATGTGAGACGGCAGCCAGATGTACCTTGATGGAAGCGTGAGATAGGCCAGCCTTGGCCAAAGACAGTAGGTACGGCAATACTTGAGGGGCGGTAATCCGCAGAGGGTTAATCTTCTGTGCCCGGCACCAGACAGAGAACCTCTTCCATTTGTGTCCGTAGCACTTGAGAGTTGAGGATGCCCTGGCCTTTGCAAGAACCTCTCTGCAGTCGGCCGGGATGTCGTATCCTCCAAACTCTAGTGCTGCAGGAGCCAGGCCTGCAAGTTCAGCGACTCTGGTTCGTGATGAAGAATGGCGCCTCCTTCTCTGGAGAGAAGATCTGCGTCCATCGGCAGATTGACTGGTGTGGATGCTGACAAGTCTAGAAGGTCCGGGAACCAGATCTGCCTTGGCCACGCCGGTGCGACGAGGATCATCCTGCACCGGGACCTCTTGAGCTGGTTGACGAGCCGGAGCAGCAACGGCAACGGCAGGAATGCATAAAGGAACAGGCCGTCCCAGGGGAACGAGAAAGCATCGCCCATGCTCCTCGGTTGGGGAAACCTTCTGGCGAACCTCCGGCACTTGGAGTTCGCCGCTGTGGCGAAGAGATCGATCTGGGGTTCGGCCCATCGTCGGAAGAGTCGGTCCACTTGATCCTGGCGCAGTTCCCACTCGTGGCACGAGCGCAGCTCCCTGCTGAGTGAGTCGGTGATGGTGTTTTTTATCCCTGCCAGATGAAAGGGTACCAGAAACATCCCTTGGGCGATGGCCCAATGCCACAGATCCTGGGATTCCTTGGACAGGGCAGGGGATCTGGTTCCGCCCTGCTTCCGAATGTAAAACATTGTGGTGGTGGTGTCGGTGAAGATCCTCACCACCTTGCCCTTGAGGGACGGAAGGAAGGACCTGAGGGCCCAGAACACTGCGCGGAGCTCCAAGATGTTGATGTGGAGGGTCTTCTCCTCCGAGCACCAAAGGCCTCTCGCATGGAGACCCCTGGTGTGCGCTCTCCAACCTTCCAGGGAGGCATCTGTCGTCACCGTCACCTGGTGGGCCGGGGCTAGGAAGCCTGTTCCCGCTGTCAGATGAGCGCGGACACCCCACCATCGTATCGCCTGATGGAACGTTTCGTCGAGCGAGATCCTGTCCTCGAAGCTGCCCGTCGTCTGGATCCAGTGGGCGTCGAGGAATTCTTGCAAGGGCCGCATCCGAAGTCTGCAATGGGGCACCAGATAAATGCAGGAGGACATCATTCCGAGGAGGGACTTGATAGACCTCACTCTGGCCACCCCCGTGGCCAGTAGACGCTGCACCTTTCCCAGGATGGTCCTTATCCTTTCCTCCGACGGTGAGGCCCGCCGCTCCACTGTGTCGAGCTGTGCTCCCAGAAACAGGGCGACTTGCGACGGGACCAGGTGGGATTTTGGAAAGTTGATGGAGAACCCCAGGTCCATGAGCAGCTGGACGGACTCCGCAGTGTGTTCCACGGCGAGCTCCCTTGTCCTTGCCCGTATGAGCCAGTCGTTCAGGTAGGGGTAGACGTGGATCCCCTGCAGGCGCAGCCGCGCCGCCACCGGTGCTAGGCACTTGGTGAACACCCTGGGCGCGATTTTAATCCGAACGGGAGGGCCTTGACCTGGTAGTGCCGCCCTTTGACCACGAACCTGAGGAACTTTCGGTGCCTCTTTAGAATAGGGATGTGGAAGTAAGCATCCTCCAAGTCCAACGACGACAAGAAATCGCCCTCCTCCAGCTGTCCCAGCACGTGCTGGAGGGTGACCATCCAGAACTTCTGTGCCTTGATGTATTGGTTTAGTCGTCGCAGGTCCAGGATGGGACGCCATCCTCCTGTCTTCTTCCTCACGAGGAAGTATCTTGAGTAAACTCAGGAGCCCCGAAGCCTCTTCGGGACAAGCTCGATGGCACCTTTCCTGAGCATCGCCCGTACTTCCAACAGCAGTTGAGGGACGTGATTTTCCTTCCTGGCCACGGGAGGAATGCGGGGGCACCTCTTCTGGAACTCGAGGGCGTGCCCCAGGGCCAGGGCGTCCAGCACCCAACGGTCGGTGGAGATGGACTCCCACACGCCGACAAACTTCGTCAGCCGGCCTCCCACCGGGGTGCTTCGGAGGGGGCCCGACCCGACGGACGGTTCAATCTTGCTTGGAGGCCGCTTTGCCTCCTTGACCACCTTGGCGACGACGGCGGGATCCACCTGACTTGCTGCGTCCCCTGTAGGCCTCCTGCGACGAGGACCTTGCCGCTTGACGGTAAGTAGAGGAGCTGCTGCCGGCTCCCTTGGAGGCACCCTGTCTGCCTCCGAAGCTCCGAAAGGACGGCCGTCGCTGTTGGAGCACACCCAGTGCACGGGCCGTCTCCGTGTCCGTCTTGATCGCCTGAAGGGATTCATCAACCGCCTTGCCAAAAAGGTTGTTCCCATCGAAGGGCTTGTCCAAAACCTTGGTCTGAACGTCCTGGCGGAAATCCGTCGCCCTGAGCCATCCTCATCGTCTCAGGCAAACGCTGTTGCCCAACTGATGGAATCCGGTGTCGGCGATGTTCGTAGCCACCGTAATGACGTGGTCCGAGGCAATCTCACCTTCCTGCAAGATTTCCAGGGCCTCAGCCCTCTTGGCATCCGGAAGGAAGTCCAACAGAGGGGCGATCTTGAACCACAACTCCCTGTCGTAGCGGGCTACGATGGCCAGGGCCTTGGCCGCCTTGATGGTCGTCGCTGCAGATGAGATGACCCGTCGTCCCATCGCATCCAGTTTCCTACCCTCGCCGTCCGGAGGGGAGGTTGAAGTGGAGGCCGATGCCCCCCCGCTTTCTTCTTGGCCGCCGCCGAAACGACCGAGTCCGGGGTAGGTTGCGCCCTAAGGCACAAGGGGGCAGCGTCGGGGACCCGGTACTTCTTCTCGTACCGGTCCCTCTTCGCAGGAGCCGTGGCAGGGTTCTTGAGGAGGGCGAGCCCCTCATCCCAGATGTCATCAAGAAGCGGTATGGCGAGGACCGTCTACCTTTTAGCCTTGCGCCGCTGGTAAAGGAACCCCTCCTTCTTCTTTTCCTCGGGGCAGAGCTGGAAGAGCTCGGATGCCCTGGAGATCATTGCATGGAAGGATCCAATCTCGTCGGGCGGGGACGCCCGGGCAGGGGGTGACGGGGGGCACGTCCCGTCGTCGCCTCCGTCGTCATCCGTACCCGTCGTAGTCATGTCCATGCCTGTATCATCCCCGTGGGTAGTGGACCGGGGGTAAGGCAGAGAAGGCCGCAGAGGCGGGAGAGGAGGCCTAGGATGCGTCCTCCTCCTCTTAAGTGGTGGGCTCCTCGAAGGTCCTGGCTCTGGATCCTCGGTCGGGTCTGGCTCAGGCTCCTCCCTCTGGGGAAGGGGCAACCTAGTCCTTATCTCCGAGCATAAGGACTGGATGGCTGACAAAATGGCCGCCGAGGTGTCCTGCGGTGCTGGAAACGACGGGAGAGAGGGCTCTTGAGGAGCCTCGTCTACGTCACCGTCGCCCTCGTCGGGATCCCTCCCGATGGGCTGGGTCTCCTCCACGACTTGGATGAGCTCCTCTTCAGAGGTCGTGTCCGTATCCACGACGGCCACCACCCTCTCCCCCCCCTTTCCAACGAGGACTTTGTGGGGGTCTTCTTGATGGGCCTGAAAGACGACTCCCTCCGCGGTGGCAGGGAGACTCTGGTACCTGAGGGCGCCTCCACTGGTGTAGCCTCCACAGGCTGAGCCAAGGCCGCGGCGACATCCTCAATTGAGGTCCTACCAGTGTGAATCACGGCCAACGTCACCTTCTGTATGCCTGGGGCCTTCACCTTCGGGGGAGGGTCCGAGCCTCGCTCCCCCTCTGCTGGAGTCTTCGAGATCGACCGGGGCCTCTCCAGAAGCTTCGCCGGGTTCTCGGACTTCCTCTTACCCGAGCCAGAGCGCTGTCTCGTGGTCAATGGCGCCGGGGAGAGTGCGCCCTGCCTGGCAGCCAAGGAGCCCGACCGTTCGGCGCTCCCGGTGCCCGCGGACTCGCGGTGCTTAGCCTTTTGTTGGGCCCCCGTCGCCGGAGCACCCTCACAGGACTTAGAAGACCGCTCGGACTTCTTCTTCTCGCCTGGCGGGCTCTTACCTTCCAGCCAGTTGGCGAGACGGAGGTGGCGATCCTTCATGGTCCGCTCCGACATGTTTCCACAAATCGCACAGTCCTTCTCCTTGTGCGTCTTGTCCTCATGGAGACAGTAGAGGCATAACGAATGCTCGTCCTCCTTGAAAACGTTCTGAAGCTGGCATCCAGGGCAGGTCCTGAATAGATTCCCGGGCGTCGAGCTCCCTTTCTCCTGGGCCATGTCCGGGGTAGGCCTCGGAACTTCTGGAATCCTCCAAAAGCGTAACTCGATGAAATCTTCACCCTTGAGGGGCGTAGAAAACTCCGAAACGGATCCCTGTTGATCGGAAGTAGAAACGGTGGAGCTTGAGGCTCTTTTAACCGAAAAAATGAGAAAATCTCCTGAAAAAAGCACGAAAACGCAGCAAAAGCTCGAGAGCTAAGCACAAGGACTCCCAACACTTGAACGTGCGGTAAAAAACTGAGGACGGCTGCCAGGGGCGGGGCTTAGGGAGAGGGCAGTCATTGGCTGGGGGCAGTATGACCCAGAGACCAGTGATTGGTTACTACTGAGAAAGACAGATCAGAAACGAAACTGATATTGATTTTTTCTATACCGAGGATTCCCGGCCTGACGACGGGGAATATTCATGAGCATGTGAATCCATGCCAGACCCCATGCTGGAGAACTGAGACACACTTTGAGCAAGGCGGTGTACGAGAAGGAGCAGATCCTCTAGGGCTATGGCGAACCAAGCGAAGGAGAGCAACAAACCGAGGTGCTGAACCGAAGGGGCAGGGAGCCAGAACCCCCCCACACATCCTGGCGGGAGATCGTTCTCTCTGAAAGGCTGTGTGGATTGCACACAAAAGCCCAGCTGGAAGGAACAAAGAGTCTTCTTTTTTTTTTTTTTTTTTTCATTTATTTATTTACAAGTATATACAAAAACAACATCATAGTACAGAGGAACAACAAGGAATGGAAAAAAAAAACGGATTACATAAAATCATTGAACATGTTCCAAATCTTTTCATATGAAGACAACTTACATTTCAATTTGTAGATCATTTTTTCTGTTCTAGACAGGCTATCCATTTCTTGAACCCATTCCTCAAATGACGGACAGGTCCGGCCTTTCCATCCTCGAAGGATCAACCTTTTAGCAACAATGGTTGCTCTGAAAAGCCATTTCTTGAGGGGAGCGCTGACTTCAGCCAGCTCAGAATCCTCCCCTAGGATCATTGTCTTAAAGTCCAGGACACACCCTTCACCCAAAATTCTGACACACACATCACAAATATCACTCCGAACAAAGAGTCTTCTGAGTGCTACAAGGTTACCAGCCACCCTTGCGGGTGAACGGCAGAGTTGGGGAGGCGCAGAAGCGGCCGTGGTAACAACC
Organism: Ambystoma mexicanum; assembly: GCF_040938575.1. Taxonomy (NCBI): domain Eukaryota; kingdom Metazoa; phylum Chordata; class Amphibia; order Caudata; family Ambystomatidae; genus Ambystoma; species Ambystoma mexicanum. Next base: position 1,455,173,596 of record NC_090935.1, read on the forward strand.
TTGACTCCTAACATCAAAGGTGCGAAAGACAGAAAGCATCTTAAAATGACCGGTGAGTTAAGGGGAGCCAAGAAAGCCTGTTCTGTGTTTAATTGAAATGCTTGCAACAGTACTCGAGTGATGAAGGTTACGCGAATGCTGATAATCTGTAAGAGAAAGTGAATCCATTGTTAAGAACTGTGAATATGAAATAGAAAGTTGCAGAGTGGTCCGGTGAAGTGAGATTGCCCACTCGAAAGTCTCTGTTTTAAAGCTGCAGAGGCAGTGGGAAGCGGGAGAAAAAAAGGAGGGTTGAAGTGGTCATGTGGAGATGAAAGCAAAAACCCTCCCAGTTTAAAAAAAATGTCTTAGACAGCTGAAAATTACAGAGGGTCTGAGCCCGGCTGAGGGAGACCCGTGTATGAAGTGAAAGTTAAAGGAAAAGAGGGTCCGAGCCCAGCTGCGCTGAGAGAGACCCATGTGAGAAGTGAAAGTTAAAGGTTTGAGCGCACCGCAGGGCTAGTTTAGCCCGTGCGGCTGCCCTACCCCTACCTGCCCCTTGTGTAGATGAGGAAGAATTGCTACAATGTGCGCAAGATTGCTCAGCAGAAATCAGAAATAATGATGGAAATTTGGACCCTTCCCAACCAATGTTTGATCATGAGATAGAAGGGATATGTGGTGAATTACAGCAAGGGGCCGATATAACTAAAGAGACGCGTAGTAACACACTTAAAGAAAAAATCACTGATGGGATGGGCATTCTTGATCTAGACACTCCCGCCATCTTTATTTCGGATGTTAACTTGCCGGACCCCATATATGACATAAACTCTGGGGGTGTCAACGATTTTCCATATATGGAAGATACCATGACCATGTTGGGTATCTTTAATAGAGCCATTCTGGTTGAACTGAGGAAAAATAATGAATTGCTGACGACATTAGTATCAGCTTTTGACAAGATTCCAAAATCTATATCAGATGCCTTTACACCAATAGTGAAAAGTATAAAGGTATTACCTAAAGATTTATCCGATTTGTTAATGCCCCTATTAAAGGAGTCTATGACAAAGAGGGCAATCGAAAAGAAATGCTGGGGTAATGCGGAAGATAAAGAACAGATATCGAGCCCATCTGATTCCCCCGAATTGATGGAAAAAAAAATAATATCCATGAATACCGAGAGAGTCCCCACTTTTTCAGATATTGTGACAAAGAAGGCTGTAGCTATACCCAATAATGACCCAAAGATCATAATTATAGACCCCGAGACGGGCAATACGCTATCCAGGGCAGCTAAAAAACAAGCCAAAAAAAATAATAATAAATCAAAAAAGGCTGACCTCAAGAACAAATCCTCAAGGAAATACTTAAGAGATCTGGATATGAGGCATATGATTGATGAGGAGGTAGAAGATGCAACTGCCGATATGGCCTTACAAAAGGGTGACAGGCATACGATTATGTTGGAAACTGGGAGAACCTGCTTAGATCAGGCGACCCAGAGTGAGTATGAAGAAGGAATGGATGGCATATACGAAGTGATGAAAAAGAAAAAACCAATGGATTTACTTGTGGAGAACAAGAGACTGGAAAATGGGTTAAGATCTTTAAAGTATCATCTACCATTGAGGGTAAGGGTGTAACTATACGTGAGACGGATGAAATTAACAAGATCTCTGAAAATAACTCTGGTACTGATCAAATTAATAAAAACCAACTATCCAGTGACCATGGTGAGTTAACTAAGCCCAGAATAAGGCCAATTGTTCACTCGGTAAATACTGGTTTATATCATAAAGATACTCTGAAAGATAACACTTTGTCAATTAAAAGCAAAATGTTTGTTAATTCTGGTAACAAACTAGATGAAATATCTTCACCTCAATGTAATAAGGAAGGATTTCCCAATTCCAATCCATCCCCAACACAGATGCAGCTATATATGGAGGATATTCTCAGAAACATGCAGGATTTGATGAGTGAAAACAAAAGGTTAAAAGAAAAAAACGATGCTAATAATGTTATGAGTGATATCCCAAACACTGAAAGTGATGGACTGGTATCACAAACAGAAAAACCAACCAGGATTGTATCGGATAAATTTAAACCAAATGAAGCCTCGACTGACACAACGAAAGATCATAAGGCTAATGAACGAGATCTAATTGGTGAACTGCTAAAAAATATGCAGGATATTGTGGAAGATAATAAAAGGTTGCGGAATACATGTGAGAATAGAGAAAAGGTCTTGTCATATGAAGAGAGGAACGAACATGAATATCGCTCTTATGTAAGAGGGGAAGATAAATGGTACAACGAAAAACCTCCTTATGATCAAAACCAGGTTCAAGAGTCTAGACCTTTGGCTTTTCCAACGCTGCCGGGACTGATTCTATGCTCATTGTTTAGAGATGAGAGAAATTTACCATTGAATAGATCAAATATTCTTTCATTATTTGCGGGGATACCGGAACTTAAACTTATCACTTCAGCAGATATTCATCTGGTTGATTTTATAGATAATGAAAGAATAGACTTTGTAAGGTTGGTAATTCCATCCCCTTTAGTTCGTTCAATGATTTTGAAGGAGGCAGAAGCACTGCAACGCATGGGGTTTGATCTTTTTCCCTTCAATGACTTATCAACCACTGAGCAAGCCCTGGATAGAGGAAGACCCTCAGTGCAAGAAGGTTTTGAACAGGTAAAATACCCCCCAAAACAAAGTAATGATGAAGTATTGGAAAAACAAGATTGGAGATGGCTGGCACTGTCATTGCGTGATGCAATCTCTAACTTAAAAGAATTGGTTAAACCTGCATAGCTAGCAAACACAATTTGAAGCTGCTTTGCTGGAATTCGCGAGGCAACTTCAATCTTTTCAATAATGAACAACTGATGAAAGAGTTACATGGTTTTGATTTCTTAATGTTACAGGAAACTTGGCTTACTTCGCGTGTAGGTTTGGCAGACTTTGTAGTGGACAACCTATGTGCCAAAAAGGGACCAAAAGGCAGACCAAAGGGTGGCATATTTACGGCATCCAAAGTTTCCTCTAGTATCTCGAAGATAAATTCTCAGAAACAAGGTCACTCATTTCTCATTACGGAATATGTTGTTGGTGAGAAGTCGAACTGTTTCTCTTTACTGGTCATTAATGTATACTGGAATGCCAATGAATTAAGAGATCAACAGCTCGAAACCGATTTAATCGACCTAGGTACTATAATTGACCAGTGGACATTAATAAACCTTGACGGTCAGATTATTATAGCAGGTGACCTTAATGCCGATTGTAGCGTAGATAAACTGACAGGAGAACTTTTGTATCTCCAAATAGCATCTAGTTTGTTTGGCAATCAGAAACTTAGAGGCTTCCTATGGCTAAAATATACTGAAATGTGGGGATTAAAGCAGGTACCCAATGATCATTATACTTGGAATGCGAGAGGTTGTGTGTCCACGATTGATTATATTTTTTTGAGTGCCAAACAGAGTTATTCAATGTCTAAATTAGAAGTAAGAAATGTAGCGACGAGTGACCATTGTATGCTGATAGTGGACTTTGAATTTACAATTTATGAGAAAACTAAACGAAGTTACAATAAGGAACTATTGGTCAATACTGCCAACAATAGAATAAAATGGTCTTTTAACACTACCAACAAATTTATATCGATTATGGTTGTGGAATACGATAACACTAAGTTGGAACAACGTCTCCAAATGTTTTCTGTATCAGAATTTAATACTACTATTGGAACCAAAATTAAAAGTGTAATGAAGTATGATAAAAAAATTCAACCCAGACTCCATAGACACTCTATGGATATAGAGGTTTATGAAAGAAAAAGAGAGCTGAATAGGGAGATCCGTAGACTATGCAAATTGAGTAGAACTGATGCCAGTGCCTGGATTGATATTAAACGTCTGAAACGATCATATAAAAATTGGCTGATTAGCCATAAAGGTATCACTGCCCAACGCGATGGAGAAAGTATTTTGAATGCTATGAGGGGGGTGACATCCTCAAACTTTTGGCAATTAATGAACAATGTGGATTCATCTCAGGCAATGACAACGGTAAACCCAATTCCTGAAAGTACTTGGGCGGGTCATTTTGCAGAGCTATATAAATCCAATGAACAAAGTCAAGCATTTCTGAGATTGGGATCTTCTGAATGGTCTATGAGATGCGAGGTGGATATAATTAGGAGTCTTATAATGAAATCTAAAAACACGGGGGCCCCGGGCCTCAATAACTTAAGTAATAAGGTATTGAAATGTAACCCACTATTGTGGGCAAAAATATTATGTATTCTATTTAAGGATGTGTGTATGTCGAAAACTATCCCTCTTTCTTGGAGAGTCTCTGTGGTTATTCCGATATTTAAAAAAGGCTCAAGATTATTGCCCACCAACTATAGACCAATAGCGATTGCAGATTCGGACTCCAAAATATTTGCCTCTTTGGTTCTTATTGATATTCAGAGATGGATGGATCAGAACCATATCTTGAGTATGAATCAAATTGGCTTTAGAAAAAATTGTGGTACTGACTGTGGTGGATTGATTTTGAAATGTCTACAAAGTAAAACCTGGACTAAAGGAAAGGGCCAAACTTACGTTGCATCTATGGACCTTAGCCAGGCATTTGATCTTGTGGATAGACAAAGGCTATGGCACAAATTACAATCCTTAAAAATGCCGAATCATTTATTAGACATCGTTATTGAGTTGTATACGGACACAAGACTAGTGGTACGAATGAATGCTGGGGGAGATCTATCCACGGAGTTTGTAACCAATAACGGATTACGCCAAGGGTGCATGTTGGCACCGACAATCTTTAATCTGTATGTTAGTGGAGCCCAATCTGCTTTTGCAAATGGAGGTTTGATTTCGCCTAAATTGAATGGGAAGGAAATATCTTGGTTGGCTTATGCCGACGATTTCATTCTTATGGATAATACCAAGGTGGGCTTACAGCGACTGATTGTCATTTTTGAACAATTTATATGTAATTTGTTTTTGAAAATCAATCCTGATAAAACGACTATCATACGAATGGGACGAGTAAACAAGAAACAAGATTCTTACTCTTGGTTTTGCGAGGGTAAACGAATTAAGATACAGAAAGCATTTAAGTTTCTTGGATACTGTTTTACAGGCGTAGAATCAGTCCGTTTACTCAAAAATCAATTGAAGACTAAAGCAGAGGTGGCCCTAAGACAGATGAGAATGCTAGAAAGAAAATTTGGGGGGTTTTCTTTGAAACCGATGAGAGAGTTTTATTTAAGAAAGGTGGTCCCGCGGATCACTTATGGTTTGGAATTCTATCACGTAGGTATTGCAGACTTTTTGAAATCTCTGGAAAGTCTAATATGGAGGGGTCTATTATTCTTTCTGCCGAGCTGTATACCCTTTGAAGTGCTAAGGTATGAATTGGGTTTACAATCACTACATTCACTTGTTGTAACCAAAAGATGCATGTTATGGAGAAAATGTAGGTTATTAGGCCCCACAAACTATTATTTGGAAGCAGGCATTGACACTTCATGTCCTTTTATGCTTGACCTAAATAAATCCATTGAATCCATGATTGAGGACTGTGGTATAGCTAAATGCACGGTGATAAACAAACCTAACAAATGTAAAAGGATTTTAAAAGGGATGGATTGGTCTCTTACCAAATCAAAAGTATATGCTTCTAAATTGTACAATCAGGTGCACTCTTTTTGGAAACTTGATATGGTTATGGAAAATTACTTAAACAAATATCCATCTAGAAGGTATAGAAACTCTTTCATGCGATTTAGACTTAATGTTATGCACACTCGTAGTATATTAAACCTAAGGAATCCTTTGGAAGAAAAGAGATGGTGTCGCTTTTGTAACATTTCAGAAATGGAAGAGACTTTAGAACATATTTTGGTGAAATGTTCCTATTTGCGTAAACAAAGATCAGAGTATTTTATGGAGTTATTTGATAATGGTACTTGTAATGACCCGAAGTTTATATGGTACAGAATGAGAAATGGTTACTCATCGACTCTGATTATTCGATTAATTACGTTTTTAAAAACAGTATGTGATTTAAGTTAGAAATGTTTTTACCTTTTCTAAATGTGTATATGGTTCGGTTTCTGATGCTTTCATTATGATTTTGATTGCAAATTCTTAACAGTGTTTTGTTCTTTTTTTTCCTTCCTTTTTCATTGTAAAAAAAGTGTTATTTTGTAAGATTGATTTTGTAAAGGTTTGTTTAAACCAAGAACAAATAAACAACAAAAAAAAAAAAAAAAAAGGTTTGAGCTTGATTGAGGGGAACCTCTACTGTGGAATGTGAAGAAAGCTTGGGGAAGGGAATGCCACCAAGAAGAAGAGGTTTGAGCCTGATTGAGGGGAACCTACAGTGAACTGTGCCCAAGTACTATACTTTAAAACGTTTTGTTGAAACTGTGTAGAAGCTTGAATAGTAACCTGGACTTGGGTGATGGGAACCCGAGAGGTTAACCCGTGAACTTGTGACTCAGACGTGAATGGCCAAGAAAGCTCTGGAGGGCAGAGCCAGCCGCCTAACTGTGTTTGCAAGCCAAAGTCTGTTCATCCATCAAGTGTTCAATCTAACCACGTGCTATACAATGTGGGGACGAGAATTAATACTGATTTATATTGCCATTCTGACATTTCCTTTCACCACTGATTGTTCCTTTTTTAGATACATATGCCTATGTGACATTAGTTTGTATTAGAGTAAAGGGCAGACATTAGGTTTTTGTTAGTATAAACCTTTATTGTTTGACTGAGACTGACTAGGACTGTTTCTTTATTATTTGATGGTCGAGATTACTCCCATCTTAGTTATAGGGCCACACAGGAGTTTTTCCAACCCCCTTGAATCTAACAAAAAGATTTTGAAACGTGCAACTCTTATGTCAGCGTCTACTTGTGACACCATGCCTCCCTCACAATAGGCAGACAGTGTTCTCAGTACCGGGAGTTCATTATCGGACTGTGAGTCCTTGTCCCCAAGGGGAGAGTCACTCCAGTGAGGTTCCACTTGCCCAGACCCCCAGTGGGGGTCTTGCTGAGTGGGCGATCTCCCTAGCCTCAAAGGGGGTGGCTCCCCTCTGGGGAGAAGGGACGAATGGCCCAGATTTGTCAATAAATATGGCTGATGACCAGATTAAGTCTAGTTCAAAAGGAATGTATAGACTGTGATGCTCATGTTTGTTGCAAAAGGACAGGGTGACCTACTATATATGTCTTTGTGTTAAATCACTAGGGAGAAGTTTTTCACACATGAAGCAGTTTTCAAAGTCTCTGGAGATCCGGCTGATGATGGCAACACAGACCAGACACTCTTTCAGAAAATGTGAGTTGGGGGCCCTAAAACGAGGATAAGTTGAGCAACAGACAGGACCGCATCGTGGTGGATCCATCAGTTAAAATTGAAACCTCAATACAAGCCTCAATGACCACTCTCTATGGTATCCTTGGTGCTTACCAATGGCTGAAAGCGGAGCAGGGCACGAGAGCGGGTTGTTTTGCTGCTCAGTGAGGGAGGACGAGGGGCTCACCTTGCACCTTTACCCTACTCTAGACGCCTAAATACAGCCCCCATCCCACCAGCGAGGTCGAGAGCGGACTGGTTTGCTGTTCTGCTGCTCTATTACAACTCCAGCCTGTCACAGCCCCTGCAGGTTTTCACTGGGCAGCGCAAGTGTGACACTGCTGCTAAAATTGCATTCAAAACTGCACTCTCTGATCTCCGGCATGGGTGAGCAGCAAGCCTAAAATCCTCAATTTTCAAGTTCGAAGTGTGTTTCCCTGCAGCGTGACACAGCTGATGCAGTTGATCCCCCCCCCCCCCCCCTCCCCCTCAGTGTTTGAACCTGAGGCTCTCACGAAAGTTGTCTGCTCATTTCCCATGCGTTCCCTAAAGTGGCTGGCTTTCCCAGGTGGGCTATTTGCTGGCTCCAATCCAGTAGGGGGAAGTCTCCTATGAGGACGCGTGCTGGGAGAGACAGCTGGATTGGGGACTTCCAGGGTCTTACGGGACTAAGGTGAGAGTCAACACGAGCACCTACTGTGCAATTTCTGGGTTCTATGTGAAAAGAGCGATTATTAAAGGTTTCAAGAGAAAAGGACCGATTTACATTGACCGTTTTTCTTTTGATTGGAAAACCGGCATTGTAAAGTTCTTTTTCTCTTTAGACCTTTAAAATGCGGTTTCCCTTTTTTCCCCCTCACCCCCCCCCCCATTCTCCCATTGTTCCTCCCTACCCCCCCACTCCCCGAACCAAAGCACATACATACACACAACCAACACACACGCATCCACAAACCCCCCATCTCTCAGCCCCCTTCCCCCAAACCAAAATACATACATACACACAACACACACAGGCACCCGTTCTCCTGGCCCTGCGCTTCCAGGTCCCGACATGCCCGTCAGCCCCTGCGCACACTCGTGTGCAGCTGGGGCATGACAGTTGTATTTAGAAAGACCGCTCTGTGCGGTCACGGAGCAGTTTTTCTAAATCGTTCTTTAAGCGAAAAGATCTTTTTTAAAAGATCTTTTCACTTAGGACCTATTTCTTTTGCTATCCCTCTGTGACTTTGGTCTGGCTGACTCTGGGTTAGTCGACTTAGTGGGAGCCAAGTGGGAACTGAGGGGGCTGGACTTGCGTCTTGTATATCTTTTCTAAATCCAAATTAAACAGAAGGCCCAGTGAATTCACATGAATGCCACAGCCTCCAATGCCCTTGACGTGCATGCAAATTCCGAACCCTTGTCTGTACCCATAGCCAGCGGAAAATCTTATTTGTAAAAAGGAAACTCCCAGTGCCAGAACAGTTGACAGCTCCTTGTATGAAAGAGCCCGGCACAGCGAATGGCACAAGAACCTTTGGCAAAACCTTTGCCCTCATCACAGAAATGAACAATTCCCTGGGCTCATCTGGCCCCCCTCATCCAGCCTATCAAGACTAGACTTATGGGAGGGCGGGACTGTAGCACAAGACATTGCAGACTTTGCTGATTCTGGCAAACGTGAAAATGCTGTATGTCCAGCGCTTACAAATCCAAGTATGGGAACTGTGTTATTGCCAACATTCCTGGATTATCCCCCCAGGATGGTCACAGGGCGAGTCACTACCTTTTGGTCTTGATGCTCGTATCCTTCCCCCATAGAGCTGTTTATTGACTGTAACCCCTGAAGCTCTAGATGCGTTGATCCTATATTTCCCTGCCACTCTCTCGTTCCCTGTACCCCCTGTATTCCTACTACCGTGATAGGGGGTAATGTAACGCAGCACAAGATGCACTTACCTGATGAGTTTACTTAAAAAACTGAGTAACTTATCCACATGGTTGCAGGGGTCTCTTATAGGGCCAACGAAGGGTGAAGCATCATCTGGGACTACAAATAGAGGAACAGCAGGAATGGGGATAAAGGCAGTATGAGGGGGGGTTAGCTGTGATTCGCCGCCAAATAAAAGACAATGTGGCCTTCCCTTTTTCCTGCGAGCAAGCTTTTGACATTTTACCAACCCACTCATCTGGGTGGGGATCAGTGCTCAGTGTTTGCCAGTGCAGCACTGGAGTGACTGAAATCTCCCAACTGAAGAAACTAGTTCTACACTTGATTGACTTGGTGGGCAGTGGCATGTGCAAGGAGGGGCTCCTGACTGTACTGGTGGCTAAAGGAGGGGACCATGAGAATCAAGGGAATGATGGCTCACATGTGTTTGAAACTAACCCTGACAACACTGGCATTATTCAAAGTGATAGGGGGCTTACCAATACGCCTAAAACAAATACTTATTCTTTAGTAGGTCCAGTATGTGAGGAGGTATTGCTTAAGTTGCCTAAGTTAGACCTAAACAACTATGCCCATAGTGGGATTGGCCATCGCCCTTCCCAGCATTCATCGCTGCACCTCCTTGGCCCTCATGCAGTTAAGGCGTCCGGGGTGACCAATATACCAGGAAGGGCTACAATACGGGTGGTTCATGCTCTGGATAGATTCACCGGTAAAAGCAGCAGGCCAAGGTTACTGCGGGCGGATGGGGGTTGCTTTATCTTCACAGGGTCTCAAAGCTTGTCACAAACCACCATAAACCCAGAGATGCCCTTCTAAACAAGTGCCTTTATTGGATCGGGGTGATGAGGGGCTGCCTATTGGTCAAGCGGGAGCAAATCATGCTGCACCAGGATCCACCGACAGGGAGCTAATTTATAGGACTCCATCAGAATTGACTCTAGAGATTATGCCTCAGTTGAGGACTTATTGAAGCTTAACAAGTCACGTGCACCCCCACCAAATTCCCTGTATCTGTCCTGTCAAAATATCCTCCACCGGCCCATGCTCACAGAAGCAAATGTTGCTCCGCTGGAAAATAGGTCCCCAAGCGAGGCCTCTTTGCTCAGACCATCATGGATGATGGTCCAATGACAATATTTGGTCATCCTTGTGCCCCAACATAGGCTGTTGGCATGAACCCTGCAATGCATGCTATATTAAGAGACAATTAGACCAAATTTAAAGCTGCCTTTAATCTGATTCTTCACTCAAGGGAAACTTGTTTACAATGTTCTATATTGTATATTATTGGAAGTTGTGCTTGTAAAACATTTATGGCTTTTAGCCAAAATAAAGTTATGATGATGAAGAAAACTTGGGCCGGTCCGGAAGTCTGTTGTGTCAAAAGAAAAGGTACAGTGTCCAAGTCAAAACTCCTATTCTATCCCTGTCACTTAAATACAAACCACTGAAGAGTTCTTATCCCAACCCAGGAGAATTAATCCTTTCTCCTGGGAAGAAGTCTCCCAAAGTTCGGGTTTCACATGTTTCACAAATTCCGTGACTAGGAGAATAGCTCCCTTCTGCTAGTTTACATTTAGTATCTGTTACTTCAATTTTAGATTCTACATCAATTCTTTATGTTCTCTCCACAGATTTTGTATTATCTCCACTTGAACACTGACCTTACACTTGCCCCCATCGGGACAAGGGAGAGGCTCCCAGATTCCTTCTTGAACACCATCTTATGGAACTGACCAGGGAGTTGCCTCAAAACCTCCCATGTAATCACCCACGCGACTCCACAGTAATCTAGTGTTGACACTCTCAGCATAGATAATGGACCTGGCGGTCCACCCAACACACATCACATCACCAGCACACTGACTCTCAACTTCAGGGTTGTCGGCACTGTGAGGCAGGCATGTTATCACAAGTAGACCTTTATTGATGCTTAAAAAGAGGTTGGAAAACTCCCATCTTGCCCTATAACATAGATGGGAGTATTCCCGACCATTAAACAAAAAGAAAATACAGTCCTAGTCGGTCCTTAGTCGAAATAAAATGGCCTATACTAATAAACCTAATGCCTGCCCTCTATCTAATACAATAAATGTATAAAGGGAATTTGTAATGCAAAAAGGAAAATCAGTGTTCCAAAGAAATGTCAGTATGGCTGAGTAAACTCCCTTCCCCAGTTTTGTAGCACAGCGTAAGGTAGCACGCTTGGACCTTGGGACACACTCTGGCTTCGGACACAAGGATGCAGTTTGTTTCATGGACCAGGGCCCACTTGGCCTTCCACAAAAAGTCACTAATACAGTGCAACAAACGTTTGTTTCCTTCTGGTTACCACAATTCAGTACAGGTTTCCCTCTGCTGGACTCAAACATTTTAATTACAATTCGTGGGGTTTCCCTCCTCCAAGCTTCAATCACACCTTCATAGGCTTCCCTCAGTCTGGCTCAAGCCTCCGTTCACTTTCCTTCCGCTGTCCGAGACTTTCGAAACTGTGAGGCTTTTGCTCTTACCTCGGCATGACCGCTTCGACCTTCTTTCCTCAAATTACACCTTTTCTCTCCTACACCAAGGCCTCTTGGGAAATGTAGTTTTCGAGCACAGTACTTATTTCAAAGTTCAAAGATATCGCTCACATCCAGGTTTCCCTCTGCTGGGATCAAACCCAACAGTTAAAATCTTGCATCTCAGTTTCTTTCTCTTCTCGCCGCTTCTACGGCATCAGACATTTCACAGAGACTTTCGATTGGGCAATCTTCTTTCACCAGACCACTCTGTTACTTTGTACCTTTAATTTACAGTTCTTTACAATACTTTGCTGTCTCTCGCGTCTTATTGGCACACGTGCAACCTTCATTCGTCGTATACTGTTGCCGTCAAGTTTCATTTAACACAGACCAGACTTTCATTGCTTTCATCAACTCACCAGCTATGTTGGTTCATTTTCATCTTTCGTGGCTTTGATCCTGAAGTCAAGGCTGATGCCACAACTGCTGCTGCACCTCCACAACTCTGCCGTTCACCCGGAAGGGTGGCTGGTATCCTTGAAACACAAAAGAGGGTTGACTCTTCTCTCCATCTTGGCTTCCATGCACAACCTTCAAGGCCCTTCAGAGGTAACAATCTCTCGCCAGGGTGTACAAGGTTAATCCATACCTCAGTTCCGTCCCTCAGCCTGTCGCTCTGCTCTGCCTGGTTCCCCATCACCCTGGAATAACTACTCCTTCTCATGCCTCGCCTTGCTTAGAGTGTGTTTCAGTGTTCCACCCTTTAACCACGTGGGGAGAGATAATAGGTACCAGGTGTTTGTAATTAAGATCAAGTGTCTGGCCCTGCCTGATTTTGTTTGTTTATTTGTAACGAGCGCCAGACCCAAGGGTATCAGGGTGCGAAGGACACAGACATTTTCAGCTTATATAGTTACAGGTGAAATACAAAGTTACATAGTTACAGTTACAGTTGTGATACAAAAATATGGCATCGTTTTTACAGGGCTACACAGATATAATACAAAAAGTACAATGTAGTTTACAGTAGTGGTATTCATACGCCAATGAAACATTATGTAACTAACTAGTTTACAGTAGTGGTTTTCCTATGCCGGTGATAGTGTGTAAGATACCAAGTGCCGGTCAGGGGAGGTGAAGGAGATGGAAGTCTGGGTTTAAAGATCATTAGCTTTAAGCCAGTTGATGATATTTAGTATAAAGTGAGGGTATGTTTGTTCTGCCCTAATGGTGGGTGGGAGGGAATTCCAAAGTTGGGCGGCTTTGACAGGGAAGCTATTGACACTGATTGTCATCCGTTTGAAGGCAGGGATTGTCAGGCAGTTGGTGTAGCCCGCTCTGGTATGTCGGATAGTAAGTCTTCTGTTGAACCTTTCTGTCAAGTAACAAGGTGCTATGTTATTAAGGCACTTGAATGTGAGTGAGGCAGTTTTTAGTCTAATTTTGTCAATAGTGGAGAGCCAGTTTGGCTGTCTTCTAGCTATCGAGATATGTTCTCTTTTGGTCATTCCCAACGCTGCTCTCAGGGCGTTATTCTGAAGTATTTGGATTTTCCTGGTGATGTGCTTGATCTTATTAGTGGGACATGCTCCAATTGATTGCATGGGTGGTACTCCTTTCAGTTCCAGACCTCCTCTTCCTCGGCTCAGTGTTTGTGTAGAAAAGGGGGGATCTGGGAAGTTGCAATATCTTATAAAATTGGATGGGACAGGGGTATTTGGAAAGGGGGGATACTATGTCTCACTGTCATGCCCGCGCCGCTGGCGCACGCATTGGCAACCATCATGGACTACTTGGTACTCATTTATCCTCCTAATACTCCTTGAACAACTCCTTTTCACGCCTTGGTCTTTTATTTCCATCTGCTCAACTTTGGTTCTTTCTTATTTTATTCAATTAACTACATTTACCATAATGCACCTGGCTGCAGTCCTCAATTCCTGGCTATTCCCATTCATCGTTATTGGGACCACAATCCCCAGAAGCACTAGCGGCCAGTGCTGCTTCCACCTGCTCAGGACCAGAGAGGGAGGAGGCAGATTGTCTTCAGGTGTGCTGCTACAGGTGCTGTCAATTAGCCTGCCTCAAAACAGGGCAGGGCTGTATATAAGCAGCTGCCTGCAGGAGCACAGTGTCTTGCATCTTGAGTTCTCCCTGACCTTGTTTGCCGTGACCCTTTACTTTGTATGCTGTTCCTGTTGCTGCATTATCCTGTTTTGTTCCAGTGCCTTTCCCGGGCTCCGTGCCTTGCAGCCGATCACGCTCCGCTGCCTTCTACCTACAGCCCTTGTCCTCTGGGCTTCCTGTCTTGTAGCCTATTACAGTCCTCTGCAGCCCTCTACAGTCAGCGGCCCTGCTCCTCTGGGCTCACTCCTTGCTGCCTGCCTCACTCCGGCTGCCTACTGTCCTTGTCCTCTGGGCTCCCTGCCCTGCAGCCTGCCTCACTCCGGCTGCCTACAGTCCTAGCCTCTGCAGCCCGCCTTGCAGCCTACCTCACTCCGGCTGCCTATGGTCCTTGTCCTCTGGGCTCCCTACCTTGCAGCTTGTAACCCTCTGCTGTCTCCAAGCACTTGTCCTCTGGGCTTCCTACCTTGCAGCCTGCACCTCTTCGCTGCCTACAGCCCTTGTCCTCTGGGCTCCTTCCTTGCAGCCTGCTCCCTCCGCTGCCTACAGCCCGTGTCCTCTGGGCTCCTTCCTTGCAGCCTGTCTCCCTCCGCTGCCTACAGCCCTTGTCCTCTGGGCTCCCTGCCTTGCGGCTTGCTACACTCCTCTGCCTTCCAGCCTGTTTTACACTTAGCTGCCTACAGCCCTGCTCCTCTGGGCTCCCTACCTCACGGCCCTATTTGTTTGTACTCTCTGTCTGTCGCCTACTACTTATCTCTCTCTGTCCAGTTCTTCTGTACTTCCTGCCTTGCAGCCTACTACAGTCCTCCGCAGTCCACTACAGTTTGCCTGCACCTAGTGCCACTCTTGACTGCAGACCTGCTTCCTACTTTGCAGCCCTTCTGTTTTCCTGACTGCTGCTCCCTTGTTCTCTTCCTTGAGTCCTCTGTACTCCACCTTAGGTTATCTACTTCAGTCTAACTGCCTTTCCTTCATTTATTTCTGCTAGATTGCTCCTCTGGGCTCACTCCTTGCTGCCCTGCTCCTCTGGGCTCCTTGCCCTGCAGCCTGCCTCACTTCTGGCTGCCTACTGTCCTTGTCCTCTGGGCTCCCTGCCCTGCAGCCTGCCTCACTCCGGCTGCCTACAGTCCTAATCCTCTGCAGCCCGCCTTGCAGCCTGCCTCACTCCGGCTGCCTATGGTCCTTGTCCTCTAGGCTCCGATCCCCTGCAGCCTGCCTCACTCCGGCTGCCTACAGTCCTTGTCCTCTGGGCTCCCTGCCCTGCAGCCTGCCTCACTCCGGCTGCCTACAGCCCTTGTCCTCTGGGCTCCGTACCTTGCAGCTTGTAACCCTCTGCTGTCTCCAAGCACTTGTCCTCTGGGCTTCCTACCTTGCAGCCTGCACCTCTTCGCTGCCTACAGCCCTTGTCCTCTGGGCTCCATCCTTGCAGCCTGCTCCCTCCGCTGCCTACAGCCCTTGTCCTCTGGGCTCCCTGCCTTGCGGCTTGCTACACTCCTCTGCCTTCCAGCCTGTTTTACACTTAGCTGCCTACAGCCCTGCTCCTCTGGGCTCCCTACCTCGCGGCCCTATTTGTTTGTACTCTCTGTCTGTCGCCTACTACTTATCTCTCTCTCTGTCCAGTTCTTATTTATTTATTTTATTTGTTACACGCCCAGACCCTCGGGTATCACGGCGAGGTTATAAGATAGCTTAGAAATTAGTCACATTCAAACATTGCATTAGTTGCATTACATGATATAGGTTACAACATATTCACAACAATATACAGTGGCCTAAGTATTTACAACAGTATCCGATGGAAGGGGTCCTATCTTTGGGTGCTAATATTGGTTGAATAACCAGGTTTTTAGCTGTTTCTTAAAGATCGTGAAGGAGGATGCTTTTTTGATGATGATAGGTAGGGTGTTCCAGTGTTTGGGGGCTAAAGTGGTGAAGCTGCTGCCCCCTGCTCTTGTGGTTTTGAATCGGGGGGGGGGGTCCAGGAGGAGTTTGTCGTTGGATCTCAGTAATCTTATGTTAGTTTTAGGATGCAGAGTGTTATTGAGGTAGATAGGTCCTTTTTTTGTAATGCATTTGTGGGTGATGCATAATGTTTTGAAAATGATGCGGTCTTTGATGGGGAGCCAGTGGGCATCTCTCCTGGTCTTGGATATATGGTCTGATTTTTTTATGCCTAGCGCTGCCCTCAGGACTTTGTTTTGCAAAAGTTGCATTTTGGCCAGGTTGGTGTTGTACTTCTGTACTTCCTGCCTTGCAGCCTACTACAGTCCTCCGCAGTCCACTACAGTTTGCCTGCACCTAGTGCCACTCTTGACTGCAGACCTGCTTCCTACTTTGCAGCCCTTCTGTTTTCCTGACTGCTGCTCCCTTGTTCTCTTCCTTGAGTCCTCTGTACTCCACCTTAGGTTATCTACTTCAGTCGAACTGCCTTTCCTTCATTTATTTCTGCTAGATTGCTCATTGACTTCCTTTTCGCTGAATATTTCTGTTCTTGTCTTCTCATGTGTCTTATGTAATTTCCTGTTGGTTTCCGGCAGGCAACCTCTGCCCCTTCCTTTGTCACGTTTTCAGTGTTACAGTGTTACAGACACCCACTGCTGTTGTTCCCAGCCATAAGCATACAGCGTGGGCCTCTGTTATAGCAATCTGTGCAGAAGGCTGGAGTTTCCTAAGGTTCGTGGAACACTCTTTCCCATTTCAGCATACACCCCAAGAGGGAATCCAGTTTGTTTGTACCTTGTATCTTTTGGCTCACAGCTACTGTTTCCTACTCTTCTTTCTTGTTGAACTTCCTGCTGTGTGTGCTTATCTGCTACCTTACCTCAGCACAGCCACCCAAACCCTCCCTGGGTACCCTGTGCCACTCTTGACAGAGGGCCATTCCTGACAGAATGCAAGACCAAAAAGATTCTTGTTCCATAGGCAGGAAGGGCACACACAGACCAAAGATGCTTTCTTTTCAGTTCAAGAAACCTCTGCAAAAATCTAAAGTTTTCTTAACGGCTGCAAACAAAAACCATAGTTTAAAAGACAGACTCGCCCTAGTAAACAAAGGTTTACAAGCACAGTACTACACTCACTAGCTCGCTGACCCTTCCATGTGTAACTACTATGACATTTGCAACTATGATCCGCAGTCTCTATCTATAGAAGAGCTACAGCAAGAAAATGAATTCCTGCAGATTTTGTTAGCCCAACCAGTGGAAAACACTCATGCGGTTTCTGGCATTTCTTCTGACCCTACATTCGACATTCAGCCGGTACACGAACCTTGTATTCCTTTATCCCAGGCTACCCTGTCTCAGGACCAATGTCGTAACACTGCTACAGCCAAGGATATTGCACTCATTGTGGCAGACTCTCAACCAGAGTACGCTGTTGCCAAAGTGATATGCTCAAGATCAGCTTGGCAAGCTACACAACCTCCCCAGACTGCTGTAAACACTCATTTAACCGGACAAGGCATTCAGTATCCTGAGGTAAGTGCAGCTGGTCCTGGGTACAAAAGACCAATACTGAGCATCGGTTGTCTTAATGCTTCCCCCAGTAACTACTAACCATGATAACTCTAAGGTCAGTCTTCCTATTGCAACACCCAAGTTTTCTGCTGCACCAGATTCTGAAGCTGTAGAACAGGCTAATGGAACATACCTGTTACAAGAACAACTCTTAAGCCTCAGAAGACAAACCGAAGGCCTCTCTTATGAATTTGTCTATCTGCATTATAAGAATCTAGCTAAGGGACACAATTTACCAGATCATCTGACACTATGTCCAACACCCGACATTCTGTCTTTAGAGTTTAACAGATTAAGGCCTGTACTGGTAACACAGAAGAGGATACAGACGTATACAGAGCAGTTGGAAGACCTGAACTTGGCATATACATACCAGTTAAAACTTGACACCGCTCATTCACTTACTAGCCACAGTAACACAGGCTGTCGTTCAGATAGTGAAGAATGGACTCCTCTAGTGGGCCAGATCGCTCACACGGCCATTACACCAAAGATCAAGTGTAATCATCTGACTGGACATTCCGCTGAGTCAAAGGATTGTACCATTCTTGCCCTTGAAGTCAGTCCTTTACTCCCACTTACAGCCTCTACTGAAGTGACCAGATCTGAGATGTATTCTGCCTCTATGAACATTGGCACTCCTGACCAGGAGTCAGTTCCTGAAACATACCCAGTACCTGTCTGGAATCCAACTTTGTCTACTGTCAATACCCCAGATCCATGTATCAACTTGGGCACACAAGACTTTGCAGGCCAGCCTTCGGAAGGCTTACCCTTTCCTGGTCCTACATCCACCATGCTACTTGTTACAAGATCTGCTAGCCCTATCTCTGCTGCTCCCCCTGCTAGTACTCCTGAATCTGCTACTGATGCCTCATCTCAGATCACTCCTACTGCAGTCGAAGCACCCCCTTCCTCTCTGCCTGCAAGGACAGTACCTGTTGCAAAGCCAGTTAAAAGTTCTCCTGTTAAGGCTACAGCTCCGGTAGATCCTGTTGGTGCCTCTGCAGCACCTAAACTACCAGTCACGACGCCATCAGTCTCAGTTGCGTCCCTGTCGGCTGGTGCTCCTGTGACACCTATACTTCCAGCTGTTACAGCATCTGAACTTCCTACTGCCATTCCTGATCTTCCTGCAACTCATGGTGTTCCTGCAACATTTGTTACTCCTGAAGTCTCTGTCGCAAATCTTCATGTTGCCATTGCTGCTTCTGACAATTTGGACGACCGTCCTAGAGCAACCAATTCAGCTGCATCTCTGGTTCCACCTTTCAGCACTGTACCATTGCCAGTCCTAAGGAAGACCACTTCTTTCAAAGCAATATATGCCATGGAGTCTGCAGCACATCTCCACAGTTCCTCAGTTCATGAACGCACTGTTGGGTTTTTGGTCCCTAAGAAGTTGTCTTTTCTGAATTATACCTCAAAGGTTCGAAACATTGGTAATGTCTCCTCCCTTCAAGACTCTCACCTTGCAGCATTAAACAGTTTTTGGTGCTTCATGATGTGCCTTTTTGGTATAAGACTCTCTCGCGGTTTGACAGGCCTTGGACGTGCTCTTCTTGTTGGTCAGTCTTCAGGGGGCCTGGAGAGGGGCATGGAGAGGGGCATACTGTCATGCCCGCGCCGCTGGCGCACAAATTGGCAACCATCATGGACTACTTGGTACTCATTTATCCTCCTAATACTCCTTGAACAACTCCTTTTCACGCCTTGGTCTTTTATTTCCATTTGCTCAACTTTGGTTCTTTCTTATTTTATTCAATTAACTACATTTACCATAATGCACCTGGCTGCAGTCCTCAATTCCTGGCTATTCTCATTCATCGTTATTGGGACCACAATCCCCAGAAGCACTAGCGGCCAGTGCTGCTTCCACCTGCTCAGGACCAGAGAGGGAGGAGGCAGATTGTCTTCAGGTGTGCTGCTACAGGTGCTGTCAATTAGCCTGCCTCAAAACAGGGCAGGGCTGTATATAAGCAGCTGCCTGCAGGAGCACAGTGTCTTGCATCTTGAGTTCTCCCTGCTCCTGGTTGCCTTGACCCTTTACTTTGTATGCTGTTCCTGTTGCTGCATTATCCTGTTTTGTTCCAGTGCCCTTCCCGGGCTCCCTGCCTTGCAGCCGATCACGCTCCGCTGCCTTCTACCTACAGCCCTTGTCCTCTGGGCTTCCTGCCTTGCAGCCTATTACAGTCCTCTGCAGCCCTCTACAGTCAGCGGCCCTGCTCCTCTGGGCTCACTCCTTGCTGCCCTGCTCCTCTGGGCTCCTTGCCCTGCAGCCTGCCTCACTTCTGGCTGCCTACTGTGCTTGTCCTCTGGGCTCCCTGCCCTGCAGCCTGCCTCACTCCGGCTGCCTACAGTCCTAATCCTCTGCAGCCCGCCTTGCAGCCTGCCTCACTCTGGCTGCCTATGGTCCTTGTCCTCTGGGCTCCGATCCCCTGCAGCCTGCCTCACTCCTGCTGCCTACAGTCCTTGTCCTCTGGACTCCCTGCCCTGCAGCCTGCCTCACTCCGGCTGCCTACAGCCCTTGTCCTCTGGGCTCCCTACCTTGCAGCTTGCAACCCTCTGCTGTCTCCAAGCCCTTGTCCTCTGGGCTCCCGACCTTGCAGCCTGCACCTCTTCGCTGCCTACAGCCCTTGTCCTCTGGGCTCCTTCCTTGCAGCCTGCTCCCTCCGCTGCCTACAGCCTGTGTCCTCTGGGCTCCTTCCTTGCAGCCTGTCTCCCTCCGCTGCCTACAGCCCTTGTCCTCTGGGCTCCCTGCCTTGTGGCTTGCTACACTCCTCTGCCTTCCAGCCTGTTTTACACTTAGCTGCCTATAGCCCTGCTCCTCTGGGCTCCCTACCTCGCGGCCCTATTTTTTTGTGCTCTCTGTCTGTCGCCTACTACTTATATCTCTCTGTCCAGTTCTTCTGTACTTCCTGCCTTGCAGCCTACTACAGTCCTCCGCAGTCCACTACAGTTTGCCTGCACCTAGTGCCACTCTTGACTGCAGACCTGCTTCCTACTTTGCAGCCCTTCTGTTTTCCTGACTGCTGCTCCCTTGTTCTCCTCCTTGAGTCCTCTGTACTCCACCTTAGGTTATCTACTTCAGTCTAACTGCCTTTCCTTCATTTCCTTCTGCTAGATGGCTCATTGACTTCCTTTTCGCTGGATATTTCTGTTCTTGTCTTCTCATGTGTCTTATGTAATCCCTTTGTACAGAGCTTGCCTGTTGGTTTCCGGCAGGCAACCTCTGCCCCTTCCTTTGTCGCGTTTTCTGTGTTACAGACACGCACTGCTGTTGTTCCCAGCCATGAGCATACAGCGTGGGCCTCTGTTATAGCAATCTGTGCAGAAGGCTGGAGTTTCCTAAGGTTCGTGGAACACACTTTCCCATTTCAGCATACACCCCAAGAGGGAATCCAGTTTGTTTGTACCTTTGTATCTTTTGCCCCTTTTGGCTCACAGCTACTGTTTCCTGCTCTTCTTTCTTGTTGAACTTCCTGCTGTGTGTGCTTATCTGCTACCTCAGCACAGCCACCCAAACCCTACCTGGGTACCCTGTGCCACTCTTGACAGAGTGCCATTCCTGACACTCGCATCAGGCGTTCCTCCCCCACTGCCCGAGGACCCCTCACCCAGGTGATCCTCCCGCACTTGTCCACCCTGAGGGTCTGGATCCAAAGATGATGGCCGTGCCCTGGACACCTGAGTAAGGGATCCCCAGGGTCTAGGCAGTGAAACACTCTAGTTTTTCACAGCTCCTAGCCTACTGACAACATGCTTTCCTGCAGTCTCTCGGTTTGTTCTCGTCACTCCACACCACTGCTTTGATAGAGCCTTCGAACACCCTGTTTCAAACTCGCTGGCTTTTTGGAGGTGTCCTAGCTCGCTGACTTCTCGTTCCAGATATCGCTCTCCTTGTCCTTCTTCACTGTTCAGCTTAAGTAGCTGGGACTTTCCCCAGCGCAACCTCAGTTTGATTGACAACGGCTGGTTGAACACTCTTCATGCTTGACTGTAGCATTCTCAGATTCTTATTCATCCCAATCCTTATCATAGTGAGATTGCCTGATGCATTACAGTAACACACAGTCTCTGTAAGAACGGGTTGGGTGCTATTACCCTGTGGTATTGGGAGTGAAAGGGGCCTAGCCACAGACTCACGTCCTTGTCCACAGGAATGGGGTTTCTCCCCACAAGGTCCTCCCGCATGTTACCACCACTAGGGAGACTATCGGTTAGCAGCCTCACCTCCTTAGCCTCATGGAAAGGGGCTCCCCTCTGGGGAGGAGTGACACCATCTGAAGGCTCATTACACCATGCATAAACGTGGCTCTAAGAATGATCTTAACAACTATCATATTCTGCCCATGCTTGATGCTCCTGCCAAGATAGTCGCAAGAATTCTCTTGCCAGAATTAAATGAGTGGATTAGTGTCAAAAACATTGCCACTGTGAGGAGTCAGCAATGAGAGGAGGACACAAGGTGTTCATGTTTTCAAAGAAAGACATTTATTAAATGCAAAAGAGGTTGGGGAAATGCATTTATAACCCTATTCTAAAGAGGAATTTCTCTACCCAGAAAGCAAAACTAAGGATCTGTGTGTCAGGAAGTCTGTAACTAATAATCTGTCCTTGTGTCAAAAACGTCATATCCAGGGCAATCATATTATAAACAAATTAACAAAAAGGTGCAAAGAAATGTCTTTGTCTTTATTGCAAAAGTGTTCAAAAACCAAAAAAAAATAAATTCCAATGAAAAGTTTATCCAAGGTAAAAGGTCTTTGGACCCAGAGAATGCTTGCCTTCCCCTAGATTTTTCAGGTAGATTTGCAAAAGTGTCCCGTTAATTAACAGTTCCTTTAGACCTGCTTTGGGCTCACAAAGTTCTTGTTTAAGCAATAAAGTTCTTTATAAATCTTTCTGTGAAACTTCTTGTGGCTTTGTGGATTGCCCGGAATACTCCCCTGCCAGGAATATTGGTTCAATCGCAATTGTCTGGTATACTTGCCTGCCGGAGTTTCTTTTGTAGGTTTTCAGATTATCTGGTATAACCTCCTGCCAGAAATCTGTATACAACTTCAATTGCCTGGTATACTAACCTGCCAGGACTTCTTATACGTTTCTCAGTTCTTCAGTTATATCAAAATCGCATATACCATGAGGTTCTTGGTATATCTATCTTTGGCAATGCTTGTTCAAATCTCTCCCCCACATTGGTATCTCGCATATCTGTGTTGGGGTTTGCTTTTGGACTTTGTCTTGTCTGCATTCAAACATTCTGCTTACTTTGTCTTGTCTGCATTCAAGCATTCTTCATATTGGGTATTGATTTTGTAATCTTTGGGATTTGCCCACATTAGCAATTTCGTGCTATTCAAACAACCTGTATTCTTGCACTTGTTGGAATTCCCTGGGGTCCTATGTGGCTCTGTCAAGACTCAGCAGGCATTTCTTGCATTTCTGATACTTATGACGCTGTTGCAGGATGACTCCTTCATTCGGTTTCCATTGGGAGGTGTGGAGACCTTCTCCCAGCTTCCTAAGTGGCTCCATGTTGTCTCACTTCCCTTTTCATTCGAGAATGAAAAGTTCTGCTTCAGCA
This sequence comes from Ambystoma mexicanum, assembly GCF_040938575.1. Classification (NCBI taxonomy): domain Eukaryota; kingdom Metazoa; phylum Chordata; class Amphibia; order Caudata; family Ambystomatidae; genus Ambystoma; species Ambystoma mexicanum. The sequence goes on from NC_090935.1 coordinate 1,455,196,643, forward strand.
AGCGATCTGACCTCCTGTAGCTCCAGCGTGGCTCCTCTTGTCTCCACGACCCTTTTGGCTCACACGCACCTTCTCTTCCTCCGTTTTGGCATCCTTTTCCGTGTTCACGATTCCCGACCTGAGGCTTAGCATCCTCTCCTGCACAGCTCACTACCACAGTGTGCTTTCCATCTTCACATGCAAGGCAAAACATCTAATCTGAATGTGATATTTTGAGTTCCTGTTCCTTTGCAAAAATTCCGTACCTCCTCTTTCTCATCTCAGTACCTGAATAATTATGGGAGTTGAAGCCCATAGATGATATTGGATTCTTAACTCTCATCCGGTTTCCATTGGGATTTCACATAAGGGCATATCAGAAAAAGGTGGTGTGCATCTGTTAACTCCTAAGTGTTTTTTCCGTAAAGGTACATTAGAAAAAGATTGTATATATGTGTTGTCTCTTAAATGATTTTTCTTAGGGATTTTTGATAAGGGAATACCTGCAATAAAGGGTGCCATATGTGGGGTGCGGGTGTTTGAGTCAAAGGTGGAGTTCTGGCCAACGTAGTTTAGAGAAGAGTTTTCTTCACTTCTTCTACAAGGGGGTACTGTTAGCTGACAATAGGCCATTAAGGACTTTGGTGTAAGATGGTCTTCATGTGGAAAGACGGAATACAGCGTCTTCTCCAATGGAGTCACAACACCTCTTTGGGGTGCTGTTGAGCAGCCTTGAAAATGGCTGCTTAGCTTTCAGCTCTGCACCAAGCGAGAAAATGAGCTGACAAGGTGGCGTTCCTGTTGCTTCCTCATCCCTCAAAATACATCAATGCCTATATCTCATGTAATGTTATGTGATGCTTGTAACATTCTTTAAGTTAGCCACCTGAACACTAGCTATAGATAGGACGTATGGTCCTATTTGTTGAATGTTCTGTGCGGCAACAGCGCTCCCATTTGCAGTTGCTATTTTGAAGAATGCTATTCTTAGTCCGTATGTCCTGTTGGCAAATATGGATAGCTGGGGAAATGGCAGGGATAGGGAGTCACACTGCAGGGTTGGGGGAGGCAGTGAGGGAGGGGGGTGGAGATACCAAAAAGAGGTCACAAACTGACCCCGAAGCTACTCAATACGCCTGTTGTGTAAGTTGTTAACAAAGCGCTTGTTGCGCCTTCCCACCAGTACGACGGGTGGAAATGTCTAAAAAATTGGCGATGGGGTTCAGAAGCACTTGGAACCCTTACACCCTGGTCACTGCAGGCACACGCACTGTCAGGAACATCCATGATGTACAGAAAGGGAAATGGCACGACAGGTAGAGATACTAAGCTGGAACATCCAAGGTCTGAGGAATTTCACAAAGTCCCGTAAAAGAATTTCCTACGCACACAGGCACAAAGTCAATGTACTATTTCGACAGGAAACTCATGCTGAAGAAAGCACTTGCCGCAGCATAGCTATGTAATGGGGGGAGGGGGGAACAGATACTTAACCTCATTCTCTACTCAATCCAGAGGCGTTATGGTGCTGATCCACAAATCCCTGAAATTCGTAGCGAAACATACCCATGTAGATCCAGACGGTAGATTCCTTGTGATACTTGGGGTCTTGGAGGGGCTAGAACTCATACTCATAAACACTTACTGACCTAATACAGACTCATCGGAATTCTTTACCCAGCTCAACGACATTCTGGCCCCATACCTTGGCCTACCCTTTATATGGGGTGGGGGAGCACATGAATCTCATCCTGGACCGCACGCTAGATAGAACTAACAAGGCCCCTCATCCTCAAACACTTGCAGCTCATCAGCTGTTGTCTATCATGCAGGCACTTGAACTTAAGGATGCCTGGCGAACCACACACCCAACAGCGAAAGAGAATACTTTCTACTCATCGGTACACGATATGTCATCCCGCATTGATCTCTTCCTCATCTCTAGCTCACTACTGGGTAAAGTGTCGGACGTGCACATCGGACCTCAAACCCTCTCTGACCCCTCCATGATTTCACGCACTCTGAAACTCAAAGCTGGTCCGCAGGATTGCACCGGGAGGTTTAAATCCACGGCGCTGCTAGATGTGCTATTCAAAGCGGACATTAAGTCAGACAACGATACTTTCTTCGAAACCATTGCATCAGTAGACACTTCCCATAGCCTCAGATGGCAGGCCTTCAAAGTATACATCAGAGGCATGGCAATATCGAGGGAGGCAGGGGTACTTAAATGCATCAGGAGGGAGCTTGAGAATTCTGAGCGATTACTCAGAGACCTCGAACAGGAACACTCTAGAACCTCTGATCCCGCACTGCTGGCGCAAATCCGTTCCGAACTGGAGAGGTTTGAGGGCCTTGCCATAAGAAAAACTCAGTACTTCTCTCGCCCAACGGCTGCCAAGAAGTACGGTGAAGGCGACAGGCCGGGGAGGACACTGACGAGAGTGGTCCGATATGAAAGCGGCAGGGATCATGTGGACTCTATCCTGGACATGCAGGGTAACATTAAATGGTCAGGTACAGACGTGGTGGAGGTGTTCCACACTTTCTACCATACCCTATATACCGCACCACAACCAAGCGACAATCAAGCCATTCGAACCCTTCTCCAAAATACCCTATTGCCCTCCTTGAGTGCCCAAATTGCCGATGAACTGGAACTCCTGATCTCCCTTGAGGAGCTTGTAGCAGTCATATCCGCCCTCCCCAAAAGCAAGGCCAAAGGCCCTGATGGCCTCACGGTCGAATTCTATCATGAATACGCTGTGTCACTGTCCCTGATCCTCCTCTCAGCCTAGGAGGAATCTCTACGTCTCCCAAGTTCTTCCAGAATCCTTGAGGGAAGCTCTACTCACTGTTATGTTGAAACCTAACAAGTCTAGCAATGACTGCGGATCATACAGACCCCTATCTCTCATCAACTGTGATACTAAAATATATGCAGAAGTTCTGGCCAATCACCTTCGCCCGCTAATGCCACACTCGGTCCACCCCGACCAGGCTGTCTTCATCCCAGAAATGTTTACCACCCTAAATATCAGGAGGTTAATCAATATAATGGCTAGAATTGACCCAGTGCACAAGCAGTAGCGATAACAATAGATGCCGAAAAAGCGTTCAATATGGTTGCCTGGGATTACTTATTTGCAACACTGGAGGCGATGGGATTCGGCCCTAACATGATAAAATAAATCAAACTCCTATACACACAACCATTGGCCAGGGTTTGTTTGTGGCCAGGTGGTTGTCGTCAGCGGACTCGGCAGAAGCTAGACTTTTGCAGGACGACTTGCGAGAGATGGTGTGGCTACAAAAGAGTAAACTGGTGGGAAGAGGGAGACTACAGGCCACGCAATCTAAAGCACATAAGCAAGATGAAGGTCCAGCGCTTATATCCTGGCCAAGCGCAGGATCGCAATGGGCTGAAAGGTGGCCCACAGACCCAGGGTGGAGACATGGTGGGCGGACCTCCTGAGGTGGGCGGAAGCAGAATCAGTAGTATGGTTTGAAGCCGTTACCAGGGAGGAATTGGGCCCCCCGATAGCCTGGCGGCAATTAGTGACCTCTATGGTAAACCCCCACCAGGTTAACCATGAAATAGAAGACTCAGACGAGTCTACAAGCACTGTGATTCCCGAAAACTCTCCCGTAAATGACACGGATGAGCCGGCTCAAGTTTATGGGGTGGGTGGGGAGAGGACGGAGAATAACACTGTATAATGTGACGGTTTGATATTGATTATGTACGTCCCGAAAAGCTGTATTGTTTGTTGGTTTTGTTTGTTTAAAATAATAAAAACAAATTTAAAAAAAGAAGAAATAAAAAAGAAAACCATTGGCCAGGGGAACCCGACAAGGTTGCCCGTTCTCGCCTATCATGTTTGCCCTGGCCATTGAGCCCATAGCGGAACACATCAGAGTACACCACGGACTAAGCGGCTGCCCGAGATAGTCTCCCTCTATGCAGATGATGTGATATTGTACATCTGTGACCCCATAACCAACCTGGCCCCAAGATATCACACACATTGGGAGACTCTCGGGCTTCACAATCAATTTCTCAAAGTCCAAAATATTCCCCCTCACTGATGCCACCGGTGATTGCTGCTCTACTTCCTTATTGAAATGGTCCCCAGACCGCATCAAATACTTGGGGGTAGTAGTTTCCTGCTCCCATCCGTCTATGCTACATAACAATTACACCTCACTCAATTCATATATGGAATCCAAAATACATAAAGGGAAAACCCTCCCGCTCTCTCCTGCTGCTAAACTTTAGCTGATTAAGATGATAATACTACGCCCGGCCTGTTCGTACAGTTTTTATGGCACTCTGTGGCGGTCCTTAAGAAATGGGTAAAGATGACATACTCGTATGACAAAGGGGGATTCACTGCCCCTGATCTAGAACTGTTCTGGATAGCGACCCAGGCCCAATTCGCCACGTTCTGGTATCCCATGACATCTCCCCCACTCCCCGACATGTAAAATCAGAGACACTGGCTGCAACCGATTCAGATCTAAAGACACTGATACTGGATCGGCGCTATAAAGACGACTGCCCCTACGACCCGGTCATCTCCACACTGCGCATAAGGCGCTTACTATTCGCTCACACGGGCACGGATAAACCATACTACCGCTGACTCCACCTGTGGAAATTCCCCGATATAAAACCCACATGGGACAAGGCAATTCGGTCGGCATGGGAACGCTTAGGCTAGATGGCCATGGCAGACCTCTTCCCAGAGGCCCAGTTCATCACACCTGCCACTTAGAAACCTGGTCATGGGAACTCAAGGATGGAACTCCTCCAATACTATAGATTACAGGCTGCCATATCTGCCAGATGGCTCTCTTACCTGATCTAACCCCCTGAAACTGCCTCATTGGCCTACACATTGCAAACTCGGGGGATTGCAGACATATTCTCTCTACACTCAACAGAATACTAATAGACACTACTCCCCCCGACACCTCCCGAGCCCCTCAGGGTTGGTCCCGAGAACTAGGCTCCAAAATTACAGATAACCAATGGACTCGCATGTGTAGGCACTCTCAAAAAGTCTCACTGAATTTTTGCTTCAAATGTATGCAGTTCAAGCTTCTGAATAGACTGTACTACACTCCGGCCAGACTATCACAGATGGCTCATAGACAACCCCAGGCCTGCCCAAGATGCCAACACTCTCCTGCAGACAACCTACACATGTTCTGGGCATGCCCACGGATTGAGGACTACTGGGACCATATATTAACCATAATCTCACAGGTATTGTCCATTCCACTTGAGCGAGACCCCTTAAGCACACTCTTTAGCATTTGGCCGACTATTACTAGCAAAACGCATTGCGCGTTCGTATATGTGGCATGCATGATCGCAAAGAGGGCTAATGAAATGGAAGGACAGGAATCCGCCCACCCCTAAAGAATGGCTGACTGCATTGACATGGGCTCAAGAGTGTGAAGACCTTTATCTTTCCTCCCTTCCCTACATCTCCAGACATTGAGATGCCTGGTCGGTCTTCCGCTCTTACCTCTGTGATCCTGATGTTCCCAAACCTAACTGAAATGTGTTATGTCTTACAATCGGTAACTCAGTAATGCATCTGTGTCCCTTGGCCTTTCTTGTCTGCATAGTTGTCTGTACTTAATATGCTACATTTTATAATGCTGAATGTATCCCTACTGCCCTTTATCCTTTGCCAGTAATAAATAAAGGTTTAAAAATAAAAAAAACATCTCCCCGGTAGTTGTCCTCTCCCATGTGATCCTCCCTCATAGGGTCAGGATCAGGTAGTGGCTGACGTCCCCTGGCCACATGGGAGAGGGTCACTGCTGGGGAATTCGTGATGACTCCACTGGAACCATCACACCACTTAATCAAACGGGATTTACACACTATTCTGACTAAAATACTTACCCTAACCACCATGATAGAGGGAGCCTGGACAGGACTCAAACAATCTCTGTATGTCAGTGTTATCGATTTCAGCGCAGCGTATGATACGATTAACTGAGGACATCTCTGGCAGAAGCTTAATAATTGGGAAATTCCATCTGGCCTTTTGACTAAGATAATAGCACTACACTCCAAGACCTCTGTTAAAGTCAGAATTAATCAAATTGGTGAACTCACTAAATCTATACCCACTTACAGAGGGCTCAAAAAGGGCTGTATCCTTGCCCTCTCTATTCAATTTAGATCTAGCGGACCTATCTGGTGCGCCGATTTGTGATAATATGTATCCTCCCATCATACACTCTCAGCGCCTGCAATGGATTGGAGGATATGCTGACGATTTAGTTATTTTGTACCTTACAACTCGAGGTCTTCAAAATCAGCTTAATCTCCTGGATAAATACTCTGTAGAGAATTACCTATGGACAAATACCAAGAATAAAAATAAGGGAAGCAGTTTTGCTTGGAAGATTATAATGGTTCTCAGCGTCAATCCTGGTACTACAGTACCTGAACCAGCTGTTGTAATATTTAGACTTATTCTACTTCACCCATGGCCCAACACAACACAGAGTCCATGGCTCATCTAAAGGCATTAAGAAGGCCGACACACCGTAGTACTGAACCTCGGTACCTTAGAGGCTGTAGCTCATAGCTAACAAACAACCCTGGGCTTTTTGTGGCAGCAATTAGACACGCCCTGGACGGCATTAATTCACAATTGACCTAGCTGGTTTTCATTGATAAGCCCACCTGAAATATAGACTTATATAAATGAGGCTCAAGTTTTAGAGCACAGTCACACTCCACCCTTGCGCAGCTTCCGCTAGTTAGACACTTTACATGGTGACCACACTACAAAGACTTCCTGCTCGTCTCTCGGACAGTCAGTGAGTTTCGTGGCATGATGGATATGTAAACAGGTTGAACCTACCTTAACTTAACGGCAATTAACAAGTCCTTTCCACCCACAGAAGCACTACTCGGTGCCCAGCACCATGCCAGGCAATACGGCCACCCCGCACCCTCATCCAAGAAATAAACCCATCCGATAAGCTATCACCATCCTACTAAATACAACTCACTTAGGAGATTATACCAGACCTTCATCTAACTGACAATCTCTACTTTTCTCCTATCTCTCCTTGGTGCTTTGTTCCTATTCTTGTCTTGTGGGATACACCCACACTAACTGTAACTAACTACATGTATATAATTACATACAATCTGAATTGACGATGTATATATGCTGAATGACCTTAAACACCACCTTGTCACCCATGTCACTGTCACACCATGCAACACTGTACCTCCCTATCCCCACGGGCACACATGTGCTGTAATGTTATGTGACACTCTTGTTGAACCTAACATCTGTTCAAAATGTACAAGCTGCTGATTAATTAATGACAACCTCAGCCTTGATAAAAAAATAAAATAATTGGTTGAAATACATGTCGGCACCTTTTTAACATTAAAAACAATGGCACAATGGAATAAACAAGCTTGCCTCATTTTTTTAGTTGAAACATGATAAATGCAATTGAACTCAACCTAAACGTGTGAACTATGTGTGCAGCGCCAACTTTCTAAGGATATGCAACCCCTCTGCAACCTATGAAGGTGTGATTGAAGCTTGGGGAAGGGAACTCCCACAGATTGTGTTTGAAAGGTTTAAGCCCGGCGTAGGGAACCCTGTACTGAATTGTGGTAACCATAAGGAAACAAACGTTTGCTGAAATGCATTACAAGCTAAAAGGTGACCTGGGCTGGAGTGAGAGAAAGCAGAGAGGTCCAGCGGATAAACTAGTGACTTTTCGTGGAAGGCCAAGTGGGCCCTGGTCCACGAAACAAACTGCATCCTTGTGTCCGAGGCCAGAGGGTGTCGCAAGGTCCAAGTGTGCAACCTTACCTTGTGCTACAAAACTTACTCAGCCATAATGACATTTCTTTTGAACACTGATTTCCCTTTTTGCATTACACATTCCCTTTGCACATTTATTGTATTAGAAAGAGGGCAGGCAATATGTTTATTAGTATAGGCCTGACTAGGACTATATTTTGTTTGTGTTTGATGGTCGAGAATACTCCCATCTTAGTAATAGGGCAAGATAGGAGTTTTCCAACCCCTTTTAAATCATCAATAAAGGATTTGAAACTTGCAGCTATTGTGTCACTGTCTACTTATGATACCATGCCTCCCTCACAGTACAGAGATAAAAGACTGGAAGAACGGAGATGCCCGCATCCAATCAACTTATTTTCAAAGGACTCTTCATGCTCGAGTGAAACCAAGTCATTCCAGTAAGTAATTTCATAGATAGGGAAAGACAAATCTTTCTTAGAGAGAATTGCATGCTTTATGCCCCAAAGAACTTCCTGCATGCCTTACAACCTTCATGTATTGACTTGCCCTCATCCATGTTCTTTATCTGCTAGGTCCACACTATACTACTATCTCGGCTAACCGCTCGCTTTCTGTGTTTCCTGGTTATCTGAGATATTACTTCTGTGTAGTTGTGGACTGGAATGGGGATAGGTATTCAGATCATCTCTTGGAGAATCTCAGGATTCCGCCCTCTGGTCTGGTCCATGACAATACCCAAGTGTGGAGGTTCAAGTCGGTTCAGGCATTGCAAGGTTCTGACAGCCACACAGTTTATATATGGGTTCTGGCGCTGGAGTCAGGAAAGGCCTCACACAATTACAAAATATGCCACTTTTATGAGATCAAATGATAGATACCATCTCTTGATGCTGGACAATTTTTATAGACAACTTGTTGGACTTTTCTGTTCCCAGACTAGAGGACTATTGTCTCGGTTGATCTGGGAATCATGTGCAGCAAGGCCCAGTTATCATCCATAAGAATAGCGGCTGCCCCAGAGTCCACTAGGGCTAGTATGACTTCCTGACGCTTGTCTGAAATAGTCAGCTCAACTTGGATCATGAAAAAGTGATGCACCTAATGCTCCAGATGCAACAAGAGGAGTCCTAGCTATGCTTGGCGGGGCTAAAAGAAACCTCCCAGTTCCTTGCTGTAGTTAGGAATGGGAGGTTCTTGTCTCCCCAGGTTTTCAGGGGAACTATTGGGCTGTCCTTTACCAAGTGGCCCCCAGAGCCATAATATATTAAAAGTTTGAGAGGTCATTGATTGCGTCCTTCTACTTCTGTCATGGAGCCTCTAGCATTCCTGATTTGGATTGGCTCTCTGTTGCCATGCGTTTCCATTGGAAGCAAAAATGAAATGGCTGTGTGGGCCACATCTTTTTTTCTTGTCGGCACAAACCAACTGTAGCAAGGAATCTGGAAGTGGAACCCTGGATAATTCATTCTTCAGTTTTCCTTTAAAACCCCTTTGGTATAGCGTGAAATAAGCTCCTCCAGGCAACCCTCTTTCCTTAGCCAATTGTCTGAACTTAGTGCTAAATGACATACATTCAAAAGTCTCTTGGACAAAGTTTACTAACAATTTGTGTGCACCATAAGTAAGCTCAGGTCTACCAAATATAGCCTTCAGGGCAGAACAGAATTCTTGATAGCCTCTGAGTTGGTTACAAGTGAGGGTCTGAGATAGTTACAAGTGAGGTTCAATAGCCAGAACCATAGCTGGCCAGTGAGAGACCATAAATCCCACTTTGGCCCTGTTGAATTTAAATCGAACTGTGCAGGCATCTAAACATTCCTTCAGCTTCACAGGATTCCCAACAAATCAATAGACTGAGTAACTGTGCAAGGAAGGGTCCACTATCATGGCTGCTCGAGCCACAAAGGTCTGTTTAAGAGTAGATTTCTCCACTTTCAGTGCTGGGATCGTGGTTGTGGGGGCATGTACTTTAGTGAGCAGTTCTTGCATCTGCTCCCTTCTGTCCTGTGACAGGTGGTGTTGCAATCTGTCAGTGACAGTCCTTGCCTGTGGGTGGCAATGTGCACAGGATTTGGAGAGATATGGTCCGTCTTTTCCAGAAGCACCCATGTAGACAGGTGGCTCTGGTAGACCGGAGACAAATGTAAGCTATAGCCAAGTGGGTGGCAAAACTCAGCACGGGAAAAACCTATGGTAGAAATAGATGGAAGCTTGCGGCTCCAAGAGAACTCTGCTCCTATAAGGTGGAATACTCTACAGGTAGGAAGGAGGGCAGAAAGCAGCTGAAGGATACTAAACAGAGGCACTGACTCAACAGAGCTCGAAGGTAGAGGTACAGGGCCAGAAGGACTCCCCATGATGCACAGGACTAGGAAGCGAAGCAGGGTGGCAGAATGGAAGTTCATAGAGCAGAAAAGCAGCAAGACGAGCGGAGGAGGTATGTAGAGAAGGGGCAAGGGAACAACAGGAGTCTGGGAAGGAGCCGCCAGTAAGGAAGAGAACGGTACCCACAGTGGCGACGTGCTGCCAGGTGTGAATACGTCAATGTTAACCAGGAACACTATGGTGACCCATAACCAATCACGTTTGTGGGGGCGTGCATCATCATTTTAGAAACAACTAGTCTGTCCATGGACAATGGAGTAACACACGTATTGGCATATAAGTAAAAGATTGCATTCACCAATACGACACCAGTGTTTGGACAGCTCTCGAGAACATTGCCAAGTGCAGGTTGTGACACCTTTCCTATCTTGTAATTTAGGAACATTCTGTGGTAAACCCCTTAAAAAAGATTCAGTTCGCATTTATTTAATCTTGGTCTTGTTCCTGATCCCTTTCACCCATGCGTTACTACCTAAAGGGAGAGCCAAGACTGTCTTAAGAGCCCTTTAGTTATTAATTGTTTGTAACAACTGAGATAAGGTGTTGTGGCAGCTGTACTAGAGAGCATGAAATCAATATATGTATCTACCAAGCGAGTGACTTCCTTACATGGTAAGTAAAATGACTTTCTTCTTGGGATTAATATACAGTAAAAGGTAGATATAATATGGCATCTATAAGACGCCTGTACACAAATGTTTCTATGAGCGACAAGGCAAGGATGGGAAAACAAAGGGAGGGCAAAACAATAATATTACTAGGCCTTGGGTCATTCAGATCATGCAAGTGCGGGGAAGAGCGAGGGTAGAAGTGTCAGGGGAAGGGGAAGGGGAAGGGAGAAGTGCGGGTAACTCAATAAGTGCAGAGAGAGGGGTGTGTAGGGTTGAAGGTACAGACCCTTAAGAGCAGAGGGAGCCCTGAGGCAGTGCAAGGGCAAATGGACATGCAGGAGCCTGGGCTCGAGTTCAGACGGTAGCCAGGTGACCAGTGTGCAGAGCAGTCAGGGACATCTGCAGAGGAGAGGACGAGAGAAAGCAGAAGCTAAAAGAAAGGTCTTGAGTTGCTTCCAGAACCGGAGGTGGTGCTGCTCAAGTTTGAGAGAGGCAAGAGGCTGTTCCAGGGGGAGGCCCCAGCCGAGGAGAGAGATCTGCCCCCCACTTTTTGCTTGGCTAAGTGTCTGACCCTCAGAGAGTTGGAGGTGGATGAGCAGAGAGCTTCAGAAGGAAGATGTTTAGGAAGAGGAAGTTAGAGGTAGTGCTGTCCCAGGCCCCAGAAAGCCTTGTGGACAATGCAAAGGGCATTGAACTTGATCCTTGCAGTGACGGGGAGCCAGTGGAGAAATTTCAGAGCTGGAGAGATACAATCCCTGGGCTTGAGGCTAAGGACAAGGCTCACAGTCCTGTTCTGAATAAATTGTAAAGGTTGAAGAGTAGAGGCAGGCAGATTTAGTAAGAGGCTGTTGCAGTAGTTCAGTTTAGGGAGGGCCAGGGCTCTGGAGACAGTGAGTTTCAGGGGGAAAGTTAGAAAAGGAAGAATACCTCTGAGGAGGTGGAGCTGATAGTTTGACTTCTTAGAGACGTCAGAGATGTGAGGCGAGAAGGAGAGGGTCTAATCGAAGATGACACCAAGGTTTTTAGCCTCACAGGAAGGAGCCGGAAGAGGGCCCAGAGTGGGCGGCCAGAGAGAGAGGAAAGGAGGGAGCAGGTGTCCCGATGAGGAGGATCTCAGTCTTACTGGCAGAGATTGTTGTTGGCACACGATTCCTGAATTGCGGCCAGACAGTCTAGTACGAGACAAGGAGCAGAGGTGGCTGAGGGGAGCCTTAAAGAGAGCTAGGTGTCCTCTGCATAACACTGAAAATTGGAGCCGAAAGTAGCTATGCAGTGGAAAAGAGGTATCAGTGGTTGAAAAGCCAGAAATAAAAGGTTAGACCCCTGGGGAACACCACAAGTAGAGAGAGGGATAGAAGAGAGGAAAGACCCCGATTGAACCCGACAGGGTAAGTCGGTGAGAAAGGAGGTCCACAAGCAAGGGCCTGATCAGTGATACCCAGGTTGTCATAGAGGCGATTGAGTAGGATGGTATGGTGGACCGTATCAAAAGCAGAGGATAGATGGAGGAGAATGAGGACAGAAGGAAGATTATAGTTGAGATATTGTTATTGTTATTTTGTATTTATATAGCGCCTTATATACCATTGGTATGGTCTGAAGGCGCTGGTAGGTTGAACGCCCTTGGGAACTGAAGTTCAGGTCAGTAGAGAGTAGAGAGAGTCAAAAGGTGCGTGTGAGCACCGAGTATGTGTGCAGCTTGTGCGGTTTCTGTGTGATAGCTGCTTCTTAGTCATAGGTGTGGTGGTTGAGAGATCAGGAGTATGTGTTTGTTCTGGCAGGATTTATCCAGACCGGATGTGGCTGCGTTAGGCCTGGGGAGAACGCCTGGCTGGGGGGTGAGTAACCAGCAGTGTTTACTTAGAGTGATGTGGAGTGGCCGGCAGATGTTGGTATGAGGACAGTTATACCGAATGGTGTCATAGTATCCCTGTGTTCTAGTTGAGTGATGATGTAAAGGAGAGAGTAAGCGTGGTGGTGTGTTACGATGGGTTGTATGGTCGTTCGCACGTTCTCTGCATTCCAAACCATACAATATACGTCACGCAGTCCGTTCCATGCACTCCCATCCACTCCATGCATCCCAGTCTGTTCAACACACTCTGGTCCGTTCCATGCACTCATGCATCCCGGCTCGTCCCTCGAGCTCGAGTTTGCTCCACGCGGTCCAGTCTGCCCCACGCATGTACTCTTGTCTGCCCCACGCATGTACTCTTGTCGGCCCCACGCATGTACTCTTGTCGTGTACTTCAAACTCTTATCACTTCAAACCTTTTAGTGCAAGGCATGTGGCTGTATTCCTCATCTGAACTGAGCAGCTGAATGTTTCAAACTAAGGTGCTATGATATGTGATGAGTCAGGAATGAAACTCAAACACAAGGAGCTCATAGTTTTGGTCAAAGACTTTCATTAAAATAAAAGGAGGTTGGGGAAATGCCTCTCTGTCCCTGTTCTAGATTGGTTTTGTGGGATGTTTTAACCCACTTCTGCTCTGCTATGCGGCATCACTGTGTTATGATGGTGCCAGAAATAGAAAAATGGCCGGAAAACCCTTGTGAGTGCCAAAACCTCAGAAATCGCACTTTGCAACGCACAAAAAGAAGGTTGCCCAATCTGCCACGCATGTTGTCAGTGGTGGAACAGAGATCTCACTCCTGGAATATGTCACTGGGCTCCACAACAAGTGAAAATAATATAATATAATAGATCCCGGGCGCAATCCAAATCATCCCCGCCGATCGCCATCAAAAACTCGACAACTCCATCCGGCCCATGGGAATGGATAAAGGGTGCCCTATCCTCAAATCACCTTAGATAGCAACTACCAAAAGAAGCCGACACTCAATTTCATCAAAAGTCCTTATCGTTGGCCTCTTGGAGCACTAGAGGACACACCCATCTAACTGATCACAATACCGTCGACCTGGGTCAATTTGACATATTTTGTCTCCAGGAAACATGGCTCCAGGAAAAACCGTCAATGGACGGATACGACATCGTGATCTCGCCAGCTGTCAAAGGTCTCCTAGGCCGCCCCTCAGCAGGCCTTCTGATTGGAATTCAGTCAGATCAAAACTTAAAACTCATCAAAACAACGGCAAGATCCTATGAGGTGTTGGCGGTTTTAATTGAATGGAACCCTGCGCCTGAATTCCCGAAACAACATGCAAAGCAGTCATCAGCACTACCACACGCTTTGATCACTACTTATTGGAATCCTCAAAGGTCATCAACACTACTCTTCTGTCAAACTATGGCTAAGGCAATCGACGAGATTCTTACTGAATGGAACACTCCTTTTCTACTTATCTGCGGGGACCTCAACGCGAAATGCACACAACCACAAAACATCCCCTTAAATCCCACCGTCACCACAGCAGCGGAGCTCAGGGATCAAGCTTGGATGACCCTTATGACATCCAGGAACCTGCACAATGCCGCCTGGATTCTGGAAGGGCAGTCCCACCTACCGACCTGGGAGAGAGGCCGGTCTTCAGCTACTCTAGACTACATCTTCGCCTCCCCAGCACTGTGTGCAGTAATCCAAGATTTTCATGTAGTCAAAACTCTACCAAGCGACCACAATATGTTAACTGTATCATGGCCCTCTACCGGCCGCATTCCATCTCGCCAACCTTCATCGGTCGAAACGAATTCCCAACAAACGCGCCTTCGTTTGACATCGGCCAACATCAGACTGATCACTCAACAGTACGTCTCGGAAATTGAGTCGGAACTGATTCTTGATCCACCACCAAGGCCGAACTACCTGCCTATGCTTCTCAAGTACAAGCACCACGCGACACCTGGTCTGGCGACCCCAAAAGCCTACAATCACCAGTATGACAAACAAATAGCATTGAAAAAAAACGCATTGAGACAGCTCAGAAGACGCGCTAAGGCTGACACCATTGCTGCATGGGACTGCTGGAAAGATGAAAACAAAATCTACAAATCATGGATCAGAGCGCGCCGAGCCATTTTATACCAACATGACGCTGAATTAATGATGAGAGTCTTAACGACAAAGAAAACAGCGGACTTCTGGTCCCTGATAAACGCCTCTCAAGGAATCACAGCCTCAAGCATGATTAACTCAGTCCCGGAATAAGTCTGGGTCACTTTTTTCACTGATCTCTTCGCCAGTCCGATCCCTGCAACAAATACGTCTTTCGATACCACTGCTGCCCCTTGGATTGACTTGTCAGCCCCAGCGGACATAAGTGCAGCTATTCAAAAACTAAAAGCATCAAGAGCCCCAGGCCCAGACGGCCTGACGAATATAGACTTAAAGAAACATCTCACTGAATGGGCCACCTTCTGTCATGATGCCTACCTCCAAGGAGCCAGGTCCGACCCAGCAACCCCAGAGGCAGGCATCATTCCCCCCAGGGAAGTGCCAGCGGGCCCAAGCTGGGGCCCTTTGGACACAGTCCTGTCGCCTTAGGCGCCAGGCTCATGTTGGACCCCTGTCCTGGTGCCTTAGGCGCCAGGCTCATAAAGCTAGACATGTGTTCAAGTGTTTTAATGTGCACTTACCTGATGCAGACCATGCTGCTACATCCAGGCCCTCTTGAGGCCTGAATGGAACTACTTTACCTGTGGGACTACTTTCCACCTGGGTGTGGTCGGGGAAGGATACATACCTGATCGGTGGAAGGATACATGTCTGGAACTTCTTCCAAAGCTATTTAAACCACGCCCGATCAGCAACTCACGCTTCGCGTTGTTCTGCTTCTCGCAGCTGGACGCTCACCGTGTCAGCTCCTGCATCTGGACTTCAGCCACGCCTGTCAGCATCCTGGGTCGCCTGCAAAGGGAGATAAGAGAGAATTGGGGAGAAAGAAGACCTTACCTGCTAAAGCTGCATCACAGAGACATCACACCGACGATCCTGAAAGGGAAGACATCATTTTAAAAGCATTTCGCTTCGATCGCTGCAGCGCTGCATTTCACTCACCTTTCCTGGGCGCCTCCATCTTCAGCAGCGATCATCCGGATCCGCACCCACTTCCCAGAGCCTAGAGAGAAAAGACAAGAAAACAAGGTGAGAGAAGGAAGGGAAATAGGAAAAGCTCAGTTTCCTTCTAAGACTTACCTCTTGGGTCATTCCCATTTTATTTTGGGTCCTGCCGCTTCCTGGCATTCCGGACCCCGGCCCCAATGGGGAAAAAAGACAAAGACATTAAATGAGCGAATGCAAAGACATTACCTGAACGCTCATCCAGAACTTACACTTCGGGTCGGCGCCATATCTACGGCAATCCGAACCCCGGCCCCTAAGGGGAAAAAGACATAAGCATTAGTGCTTGCTGCAATAAGACAATGAACATTATTATTAAGCTTGAACTTTTGAACTTGCAACAGAACTCTTACAGCGCCTCACCTGAATAGTCAAGCTTATTTTGAACTCCCATCAAACCTCAATCCAGTGAAGTAACTGGGTTTCAACGCGCCCCTGCATCAGAAGCAGGATGGAGAACTCATCCTTCCAGACCCTAAGGTGAGACTTCACGGGGAATCGTGGAAGGGTATCGAGGAGGGTTGGAAGGGAGTGGGAGGCTTGAGCATTATTCCGTCAGTAGGTAATACTCCCTTTTCACGCACAGGGGAATATTCCTGCGAGCCAGAAAAGCCAGAGTAGAGGGGCCCTTCCTGTCCATCATCAGAGTCCTGCGCTTCACCATTGAAGAAGCATCAGCACTCGAAGCCAGACCTGCGCCTCCGTGGGAATCAGGTGAGCGTGACACCTTCATCGGCATTCTGTTTTAGCATTGCAGAACCACCAGAAAGATTCCATTATCGTGGTGCAAAGCAACCATCATTCCAATTTTCAAACAAGGAAGCAGGGAAGCGCCCGCAAACTATCGTCCAATCGCCCTACTGGACATCATGGGCAAACTTTTTGCGACTCTTCTCTTGGACCACTTCAACTGATGGGCGAAATCGGGCCCCCTGCAGTGACACATTCCAACTAGGCTTCAAGAAAAATGGTGGTACTGCAGTGAACATCCTCATACTTACCATCTTGAAAGCCAAAATAAAACAAGGGTCCCCCACAGTCTACGTGGCGTTTATCGACCTCTCACAGGCCTTTGACAAAGTCGAGAGGTCAAGACTGTGGAGAAAGCTGGAAAATTGGAATTGCCCGAACGATGTCCTACAACCAATAATAGCCCTTCACACCAACACTACACTCAACGTCCGGCTGAACAGACAAGGAGCACTGTCCAAAGAAATCCAAGCACACAGAGGAGTAAAGCAAGGCTGCCCCCTAGCCCCGGCACTCTCCGTGGCTTTTTTGGGGGACTACAAAGACTCGGAAGCCCAGGTCCGAAGCTTTCCGCCGAAGTTTGGCAATTGCACCCTCTCCCGTCTTCTCTACGCTGACGACTTGATTTTGTTTGACCAAACCCCGATCGGCCTCCAGCGGCAGCTAGATAACCTGGCAGTCTATATGAACACCAACAACCTCCAGATCAATCAGACAAAAACGAAAATCATGATCCTCTCTAGATTGGGCCGCTTCCAGAAAAAAACCCGATCTTGGTCAGTGTGTAAAACCAATATCGAAGTGGTCCCTCACTTCAAATATCTAGGAGTGATCATTGACGGGACTTCGCAGGAACTTAAAATGCAACAAAGTCTGTGGGCCAAAACCAAACAACTGACTTCCCAACTAAGAGCGATTGATAGAAAGTATGGCAAATTTTCGCTAGCGCCGGCCATTAATTTCTATAAAGGAAAAATGGTTCCGGCCCTGACTTACGGCATGGACGCCATGTTCACTGTACCGTCCAAACTATGGAGGACACTGGAGGGCTACATCTGGAAATCCCTCCTAGGCCTACCCACCGCCATTCCAATCGAAGCCATCAGAAGAGACCTGGGCCTTCTATCATTAAGTGCCACTGTCAGCGGGTCCTCACTTGCCCTCTTCAGGAAGACTCTTATCAAAGACGGCTTGCCAATTCTCAACATCATTGGACAGGAACTCGAATCAACGAACTGTAAGGCTGTTCAAAAATGGATACACCTCCAAAAAACCAAACTGGAGGACCTGCAATGCACACTAAACGACCTGATCACGAACCCGCAAAGAGTCAGTGAAAAACTGAAATCGCAAGACTGGATCAACACTATCGACAAAGCGGTAGCAACCAAGTTCCTAAACCATCTTCCACCAACTTACAATAAATTGAAACTCCCCATGGCGTACTGTCTGAGATTCCCGGAGAAAAAGCTACGCTCTACATTTCTAAGAGCGTGCTTAAACTTGCTCCACACTCGAGAAATCTTAGTGATGAGAAGGCTGTCCACCGTCACCACGTGCAGACTGTGCAAAATTCCGGACTCTACTGAGACCATTCGCCACCTTCTCCTAAACTGCCCCGCTTTAACTCAAGTTCTTACAGCTTTTCTCACTCCCCTATGGCTCGATTCGGTACTGATCGATGAGCAAACATGGTGGTACCGTTTGATATCTGGCGAAAAATCCCACTGGGCTGCCGTCACCCCCAAAATAATGGAAGCTGCCTTCATCAAAATCAACGCTGCTACCTAGACGTCTCCCTGGCCATTGAACTTCAGTGCCCAGGCACCCAGCAACTGATGACCGCGCCATAGACAAACTTTGAGATAGCTATTGCACTCGACACGCCTTGACTCAGGCTCTATACATTTTAAGCTGTCCTCACTTCAAAGGACGCATCCTTGTAAAAATCACTCACTGTGATTATACACAAGTAAATAAAAAAAAAAACAAGTGAAAATGGAGTACAGAAGGAAAAAGCAGTGTTTTGCTAAATGAAACCCCAAAATCTTGCTTTAAATCCCTTTTTCTTTGTGGCTGAAACTGCAGAATGCCGGTACAAAACATCCTCAAAAATCCAAAATTCTTGCTGGGTGCTACAATTCACGTAGTTTAAGAAATCATTGTGAACTTGCAAGGTCCTGAAAAGCTAAAAGCATAAAGGGATTTCCACAGCAAAAGTGGCCTGTCTGTGGATGGCAAAAATCTGCGATGACAACTGTCAGGAGCCTGCCTGATTAAACTTTAAACATGTATAAACTGAAATCAAATGGGTGCAATCTAAGTGGCCTGTTACTGAGAGTAACCTATGTTGTAATTGTTTTGATTCCATGGTTTAAAATCTTGAATGAGAATTCTAGCTGCTATTTTGAAATCACAGGTTTGTTTTAAGCTAAGGAAAAATGCAACAGAATTAACAATTAAATCAAGCCTGGCTAAAGCTACCAAACTGAAATAACAGGTTTCCTCACAGAGGCCTTTTCCTCCAGCAGGAAATCACACCAAAGCGGTAATTATAGGGTTTGGAAAGAACCTGGTCTACAGAGGCATGAAGAACAATGAACAGCTGCTGCTAAGGAAATGCGAGATGTAAGGACAGTTGTAAATGGCCTCTGCCCAGAGCAAACAGGGAGGAGACTGCTCCTGAACTGCAGGGAGACAAAAAGAGGCGGACCCAAACAACCATCTGTGGCTGAACATTTACAAAGAACACTTTTTTAAAAGAATCATAATTTGCCAGTTAAAATTGTGAAAAATATAAAAGTAACAGATTTGTGAATCTAAATTTTGGCTGCATGTTTCAAGAGGCCGCAAAATCGTGTGACATGTTCTGGAAAAAAACGGCAGGAAATGTGATTTTACACAAAATTTATTTCTGCTAGAAGTATGAAACTTTATACACTTATGCCCATGTTAAACACACACATTTGTAGAAATGTGCTTATAAATTGGACATTGTGTTCCTGATGAAAAGGGCAAAATTCTGTGAAAAGCCGAGACAAGATCCCACAGCTACGGGGTTTTGAGGAAATAGCTGCCATATACAATATGTAATCTGTATATGTGATTGTTATAGAGGTTGCACATGTGTAAATATGTATTGTGCCAAAAGTAGATTTTTTGTTCAAGGGGCTAGGGGTGGATTCTCAGCCTCATAAAATCACACCATAAAAGTGACACACTGTTTCCCTCCTATCAAGGTAGAGAGGAGACTCTGACCCAATCACCTGTCAAAGGAGCCAATTTAGCATAAACCAGCCCACACACTCCTTTATCATAGCATAAATAGAGACAGCTCACCAATCAAAAAGACAGACAGATTCACACACTATCCTGATACTGGCGGAGCACCCTGCTGCTGAAAGTTGGCAAAGCAGAAACCCATTACATAACTGAACCATTTTCAGCTAGGCCTCAAATTCCAGAACCATAACCCCACAAACCTAAGGGGAAGCGTCAAAATACAGCCGGGCTGCGCTATCCTGCTTGCCTGCTGAAATAATTACCATCAGAACCAATAAGGGCAGATCCAGTCCAGTCCTGTGCCGTGCTGTGACCAGAGTGCATTGCAGATCCAGTCCAGTGCTGTGCCGTGCTGTGACCAGAGCGCCTTGCTGATTGCAGATCCAATCCAATGTGCCCAGCCGTCTGTCCTAGAACCAGATCCAATTCCCTGACCAGAATCTTGACAGACCAGAATCCTGACGGTTCCGTTTTAAAAACATATCTAGTGAGTATCTATAGAAAGAACTGTGTCACTAGCATATGTACCTTGCTTAGTTAATCCCTTTCTTAAACCCATTCTATCTTGTATTCAGAACCTGTGTTGTTGGGAGTATTGTTGAATTGTCTGAACTCTCTATCCAATCCCTCCTGTCTTCCTCCTGTACTAGTATTGCTAAAACTATCTCTGCGCTGATCTTTTCTCATCTGAAGAAGGTGAGTCCTTAGCAGGCAGTCATTCCGATCAAGTGGCTGTGTTCCTGTGGGGTATTCGTTTTGTTCATAGTCATCCTCTAGTGTAAGAAATCCATTTGTCATTTTAAAAGTTCATTCCTGTTTTCCATTCTTGCGCCTATCTCGAAAAAAACGACCTCCACTAAAACGTCCATAACTCCCTCAGTTTCAACTTCTGCTTGTAGCTAACATCCAAACTTTAAATCGCATCTAAAACCGCACCCCAAATCCATACGGTTCTCCCTTAATCGCAATTATCGCGCAGTGAAAAGTTGGCTGCACATTTTTGTTTAGGGAAATTCTGACACGTGTAAAACAGCTTTTGATTGCTTCCGACTTGCATTTTAAGATTTCAAATGTTGTCTTGGTATTAAATCATTACTTGGGTTTGTGTGCAACTATCCAAAGCGGCTCCCATAAGAATTTATACAATTTCAACAATTTTGACCATATTTAGTGTTTTACCCAGTCCATTCTAAGATAACTTTAAAAGCCATTCTAACAGCTTGACAGTCAATTCTGTTTTTCTCTTGTGTTTGCTGGGGGAAAGTGGGATTGGTATTTTGTTTGCATTCTGCCATTCCTGACACTTGCTCTCTCCTCCTATCTCTTTACATTGTCTATTGGGGGGTTGAGGGCTGTTCAGGGGGAACCTTTAACCACAGTGCTATCTGATCTGAACACACACACAAAAGTATTATTTCTGTGCTGAATTGTTTGCTCACATTACTCCTTGTGTATTAAAGAGATTATTCAGTGTTACATCACCCCATTGGTGATTATTGTGTACCCATTAAAACAGTGTGATTAAATTGTAAATACATAAATACATATTTTAACTTTGCAAACCAGCCTGATTCCTGGTTCAGTGTGACCGGTGGGTTCCAGGAGAGGGGAGTGATATGAGTGGTATATCGTTCAGAATAAAGAACCTTTAGACAAAAATAAATAAGGATTTGAGTTGTGCATTACACGCTAGGCGTTGACTTGGGTGTGTGCCGGATTGAAATCACTTACAGTTTATCTACCTAAAACCAAAGCTAAGGATCTGGCAGCGGTCAGAATGTCCAAAATAAAATGTCCTGTGTCCAAAGTTCTATTATGACCTTCACATTCTAACAAAACAACTCTAAAGTGAGAAGGGGAAATGTCTTTGGCCTTGAGTGCTGTACAAATGTTCAAAAAGTAAATGCATAACTTCAACACAAAAAGTTTAAAAAGGATAGAATTCCTTGTTCCAGGGGGTGGTTCCCTTCCCCTGGATTTCGCCTCACTTTGGTTTCCGTTAAGGCTTATGAGTCTCTTGAGCATCTTCGCTCTCTGCCCCAACTTTCAGTGTCTTCCTATCCCCCCTGAAGCACTCCCTTGTGCACCCCCTTCTTAAGAAATCCTTTGCCGACCCCTCCTGCCCGGCTAACTATCGCCCAATCGCCATCACTCCCTTCCTGGGCAAGCTCCTGGAGAAACTGGCCATCTCCCAGCTTAATCTCCACACTGAATCTGTTGGTTGTCTTCATGGCCATCAGTCTGGCTTCAGAGCTGCCAGAAGCACGGAAACTGCTCTCCTGAACATCCGTGAAGACCTGTTCTCCAACCTTGTCTCTAACACACCCTGCATCCTCATCCTGCTTGATCGCTCTTCTGCCTTTGACACTGCCAACCAAGCCATCCTGCACAACGTCTCCGTGATAACCTGGGTATCACTGGTCAGGCTCTAGAGCCTGACCAAACTCTTTCCTCTCCGGCCGACCCTCCCAGGTCCAACTTGGGTCCTTCCTCTCCGCTATATCTCCACCTGTGGTATCCTCTCCCCCCGGCTTTTCAACCAATACCTGGCACTCCTTGCCCACTGCATCGCCGCTCTCTGCCCCAACTTTCAGTGCTATGTGGATGACACCGAGCTCATCTTCAGGCTACCCTCATCCTCCTCCTCTACTTCCCTCATCTCTGACTGTCTGTCTACTATCCAGGAGTGGTGTGCCACCAATGACCTCTGCCTCAACGCCAGTAAGGCTGGGATTCTCCTCATCGGCACACCCGCTCCTTCCTTTCCAGCAGCTCTCTGGCCGGCCTCTCTTGGCCCTCTTCCTGCTCCCACCTGCAAGGATACAAATCTCTGGGTCATCTTTGACTCCACACTCTCCTTCTCTTCTCACATCTCTGACATCTCTAAGAAGTCACACTACCAGCTGCACCTCCTCAGAGGTATTCTTCCTTTCTTCTCCTTCCCCCAGAAGTACAATGTCTCCAGAGCAGTGGTTTTCTCTAGGCTGGACTATTGCAACAGCCTCTTTATAAATCTGCCTGCTTCTACTCTCCGCCCTCTGCAACTTATCCAAAACAGGACTGCGAGACTTGTCCTTGGCCTCAAGCCCAGGGATCGTATCTCTCCAGGACTGAAATCTCTGCACTGGCTCCCAGTGGCTGCAAGGATTAAGTTCAAAACCCTCTGCATCATCCACAAGGCCTTCTGGTGCTGGAGCCGCAATACCCTCAAATCTCTCTTCCTAAATACTTTCCTTCTTGAGCTCTTCTCTCATCAGCCTCCAACTCCCTCAGTGTCAGTCGCTTCTTGAAGCAACAAGTTTGTGGTAGATCTCTTTCTTCGCTGGGACCTCCCTCTGGAACAGCCTCCCTGAAACTTGAGGAGAATCATCTTCGGTTCCGGAAGCACCTTAAAACCTTTCTCTTTGCTTCTGCTTTTTCTCCTCCTCTCCCTTGCTGACTTCCTGGCTGACACTAAAACTGCACTGGTTACCTGGCCACCCTCGGAAGCACCTTAAAACCTTTCTCTTTGCTTCTGCTTTTTCTCCTCCTCTCCCTTGCTGACTTCCTGGCTGACACTAAAACTGCACTGGTTACCTGGCCACCCTCGGATCTCGGGCCCAGGTCCCCTCCCCCGCCAGTCGCACTCCTGCACTGCCTTCCTGGCAACCCCCAGACTTGGGGGCTGTTTCTTTGTATACCTACAGTCCCACTACCAGCACTTGACACCTGATGTCTGCACTTACCTTGCACTTGCCACCTGCTGGCCTTACTAATTGTTATTTATTTTCTTATTCAATGTACTGCACTGTCCTCTCCTCCTTGCCCCTGCTCTTCCCCTCATTCCCCTTCCCATGCACTTGCGTGATCTGAATGACACCTGGCCTAGTAGGATCGTTGTATGTCTTCCCTCTGTTCCCCCTCCCTTGCCTCGTCACGCCTTGAAACACTTGTGTATAGGCGTGTTATAAATGCCATATCATATCATAACACTACTGGTGCACAAAACAACTTGACTCTTGGTCTTTGCTGTGTTAGGATACTTGGTGTACTCTCCTGACAGGTTTCCTCTCTCAGGATTCTCTATTTTTACTGCTTTCTCCTGATGTGCTCTGATAAGAATTTCTTGAGTACATTTCCTTTTATAGTTTATTCAACTTCATGCCAGATATACTTTCCTGTCAGGACTTTCTCATAAAGACACATGTTCACAATTAGCATTCACCTTATATACTCTCCTCCCAGGGACATTCTTTCATGAACACTCTTGCAACTTACTTTGCCTGGTATACTCTCCTGCCAGGGCTTCCTTACATACTTGTGAAACTGCCTGGTATTTTCTCCTGCCAGGGCTTCCTTAAGCACACTTGCAACTGCCTGGTGTACTCACCTGCCAAGACTTTCTCATGTGTGCACTGTGCACATTTCCAACATTGATAGTCTCTTACATTCAATTCTTCTTGTATCTTATTTGCTTGGTATGCTGTTGCCCCAGGGCTTCTTTCACAACATGGATAGTCTCTTACGTTCAGCTTTTCACACGTCGTATCTGCCTGGTGTGCTGTTGTGCCTGGAAGTCTTTCACATGTGTATTGCATACACTCACACATTTGGCAGTTTTTCATATTGCTTTATTTTCCCCTTTTAAAGTAATGTTCATTTACATATCCTCTTTTAAGGACTATCTTATCCCTTAATAGACTTTGGCATTCCAGCCAATATGTCCCGGTGTCCCTGCTTCCCTTTCGGGGACTCACTGGTACTTGCTGGTGTATTTCATCTCTCCCGTGGTAAACCGGCAGCAAGCCTTCGGCGTCCTGCTCGCTGCTTCCGTTTCTCAGCTTCTCTGCTTTTCGCGGCTCCTGCTTGGCTCCCTGGCATCTTCCTGGGCACCAGTAAGGTGGAGGCTGACATCTGCACACACCCAGAAGTGTTCCCTCGGATTCTGGCACATGTACAGCGTGTCTCCTCTTGTGGCCAGCTTCTCTTCTCCTTCTTTATAAGCCGGTTGGCTCCACGGTACGCCTTCTAGTCCCTCAGTCGCTTCCGAGAGATTCAGTGTTCTCTCGTCCAAAGCTCTCTCCAGTCAGCTATTTCTTCCATTTAAATGTCCTTGCTGTAGATAAGCGCTCGCAACAGCTATAGTGTGGGTGTGCTTCTGGCCTAGGGTGATCTGTATTACTCTATCCCTCTTCCTCGTCCCAGTATTATCATACTTATGGAAATGTAAGTCCCTTCTTGATGAATTGCATACGAAGTTTGGGCAAACGTTCTTCGTGGGTTTTGAAGGTAAAACGGTTTCTGATGGTTTGCATACAGTTTTGGTGAACGAGTATTTAATATTTTTCCTAGATGGATGTGGGGAGGGGTAACAATTTGACATTAAGGCATGGAACATGGATGGGGTATCCTCAGAAGAAAAAGGGAGATACCATGCCTCAACGCAAGCAAGACTGAAATCCTTCCTAATGGGACTCCTGCTCCCTCTTTCTTCCCTTCACTCTGGCCATCTTCTATGGGCTCTCCCCTCATTCCTTCATCTAAAGCCAGAAACCTTGGAGTCATCTTCGACTCATCTCTTTCCTTCCTCCCTCACATTCAGGACCTTGCCAAGAGGGCCCACTTTCAACTCCATCTTCTCAAAGGAAGTCTTCCTTTCCTCACTTTTCCCCAGAAGCTCAATGTCTCTAGAGCTAGATTATTGCAATAGCCTTTTCCTTAATCTACCCTCCACTTCTCTACGACCCCTCCAGTTAATCCAGAATAGGGCTGCAAGACTTATCCTTGCCTTCAAGCCCAGGGACTGCATCTCTCTAGCCCTAAAATCTCTCCACTGGCTCCCGGTTGCTGCAAGGATCAAATTCAAATCCCTCAGCATCATCTATAAGGCCCTCTGGGGCCAGGGACCACGCTATCTACAATGCGCTCACTAAATGTTCTCCCTCCAGATCTCTATGTTCCTCTGGCACCAACTCTCTGTGTGTCAAGCGCTTTGCTAAGCAGCTAGCAGGTGGCCGATCTTTTCCTCAGCAGGCTCCCTCCTGTGGAACAGCCTCCCCCTTCCTCTGTGTCTTGAGCCGGATCTCCTCAAATTCCCAAAGCTCCTCAAGACTTTCATTTTCACCTCTGCCTTCCCTTGTTCCCTCCTTTGCTAAATCCCACAGTTGCTGAGAATGGTGACCACGCGCCTTATGTGTCCTCTTGGGCCCTGGCCTCCCCCACCCAATTGCCTCAGCCTCCGCCTGCTCCTAGCACTTGCCTTGGCTCATACTGGCCTATGCCACCACAGGCCT
This sequence comes from Ambystoma mexicanum, assembly GCF_040938575.1. NCBI lineage: Eukaryota > Metazoa > Chordata > Amphibia > Caudata > Ambystomatidae > Ambystoma > Ambystoma mexicanum. The sequence continues at coordinate 1,455,222,775 of NC_090935.1, forward strand.
GCACTTGCTTATTTATCTGCAGGTGACCACTCACCTAGGTATTTACAGCTACTCACTCCCCAGCACTTTGCTCTTGGTACACCTAGCACTTGCCCCCTTCTCCCTTCCCTATATCTCTGCACTTGCATGTTCTGAATGCTCACAAGACCTAGTAGGTCCACTATCCATCTTACATTGTTGAATCTGATTTTCATTCCCATGTCCCCTACTTGCTGGCCTCTGGGTGCTTTGAAACACAATTTACTTGATGTATAAGCAGCTTACAAATGCACAATAAATAAAATAATCAGATGATGTCATGACATTTCCCCGGAGGTTGTCTCCCCCCATCAGGTAGTAGCTGCTGTCCCCTTGCCACATGGGGGCGGTCACGACGAGGAAAGGAGTCATGACACCATCCGATTTATCACAGATCTAACTCATGCAGACTTAGACACAGTTATTATGGAAGATGATGTTCTGTAGTTTACACTATTTTAACATTGCTGAAGCTATACATAATTTCTTTTAGGGAAATTATTGTTTGGGTTTAGGTATTTAATCAGGGAGTGCAGGTGATGCTTATAGAACATTTTTTAAATCATTGGACCGATTGAGGAAAAGAGATCACACCTCTTGCTTCTCACCTTTACTCAGACAATCAGTTAATTTCTTTCTTTCGGGGTCTTGATCATTTATCACGTGTAGGTGTTCCTCTTTATTTATCCTAAAAAGCACATCAGGCTTTGTCTTCATCTCACCTATAATGAAAACACACAAATAAAATGACTCTATTTTTGCATCCATTTGTGGTCTTCATCACCCACTTTTGGGAGTTACTCTGAACCTACAAATCTTAAAGTAAATCCCTGTTGTAGAAAAAAGACAAAGTCAAACTTTTATTCACGTCAAGTTTAAACACAAGCATAAATTAGCAAGACTACTGAAATCCTAAAAAGCACTGCATTCAAAGCGAAAACAATATAAAAAAATGGAGGTGTGATACAAAAAGAGCTTTACACCAAATTTGTCAATGCTTATTACAGAACGTCGGTACATTCCACTTACGGAGTTGGAAACAATGGTACAATGGTTGTGTGTCAACAATGTGAATAGGAATTTGGTTCCCAATGTAAGTATTAAAGTGATGTGGCCCATTTAAGGCTATGTACCCCACACTGCAACTCTTTTTAAATTCCTCACCCCTAGGGCTTTTTATGCCACTTTCACTTCATATCAAATTCCTTTTTGACTCAGTCACATTTTCTTACCCAAAAATCAAAAACTGTTTTAATGTATGATCCCTGTGTAAAGTTCATTTCTTTTTGACATTTGATTGTGATAAAAGGCACACTTAAATGTAAAAATGCAAAATGTAGAAAAACTTTTTTTTATCAGTTTCTATATGACAATGGAACACGTGAAATCATTGCTTTTCCCAAATCTATACCTATCTTATCAGATTTGTGAAAAGAGGTGGCCTACCAAACATTTTAACACTTCTTAACATCCCTAAATTACAAAGCAATATGGGAACCTTTTCTAAAAATATGACAACTTTCTGAATTAAGGAAGGAGTCACTGGTAGTGAATAGTATATATTTGAGATGTTTCTTCACCCTATAAGGAACCCACAGTAAAGACAGACACATACAAGTGATCACAGTTCAAGGGTGTTTATTGAACTTTGTAATGGGTTAGATAAACGCCTAAATCTAAGATGGGAGCAAGCTACAACCATCAAATAATAATAATGCAGTCCTAGTGCAGTCCTAGTGGCGTCTTGTCAAATAAAAAGGGCCTATACTAAAAAACCTACTGCCAATCCTTACTACTAGTTACAAAAAAAAGAGTGTGGGATGATGTTCACCAGAAAAGAAAGACATGTTCATAAAATTATAAGTCAGGATGGTATAGCTGGGTCTCCCCTTCCCACGTCTGAAGCACGGGACAAGGCGGGACTCTCGAGCACATCACACTCCTGGGGCCTTGACAGCACAAGGTTCACAATTCAGTTCAACAATATCAAAATCCCTTAGAGGCTAAGTCTCTTCCGTGCAAATGAGTCTTGCCTTAGAAGGTTTTCTGATTAGAAGTAACAAAAGTTCTCTGGGCGATTGCTCTTCACCCCTGTCATCTCCCTCTGCCGGGCTCGGATCCTTTCTTGCAAAAACGGGACTCCCTCTGTCGGGTTCACTATGGCCTTTCTTCAACACAGTTCATCTATTCCTAATACCATTCCTGTGTTGCTCAGTTATGTCAGAAAGCGCGGTTTCTTTCTCTTTAGCTTTATTTCGCCATCCCTCCGTCGGGTCGACATTTGCCAATTATCACAGTTCACAATTGTAGTGGAAAGCAGGGTTCCCTTCCCCTAGCTTTCCTTTAGCACCGGCTCAGAGACTTCCGATTGTGCAAGGGATTTGACGTGACCCTTGTAGGACCACTCTGACACCTCACGCTACCCTTTTCTAGGGTCTTCTGGTTTTTGCAGTTTAAACAAAAAAACAGGTCCCGGTCAGAGTCTTTCGAATGAGTGCACACGTGGCGCCGGACCCCTCTCCACCTAGACCTCAACTGGGGTTTCTTTAAAGTTCTGAATTCCGCGATTGGGTCTCCCAGCATCTGGCAATCCTTCAGGAATCCTGACACAATATGGGTTCTGATGGATAACTTTACCAAGATGGCCCGTTTCATTCTTTGCACTGGTTTCCCTTCTACTCAAGTGTTAGCTGATTTATTCTTTTGTCATGCTTTTTGCAGTTTGGTCTTCCTTCTGTCCTCATCGCAGATCGGGTCTCTCAGTTTATTTCACGTTTTTGGAGAGCAGTGACTTAATTGTTAGGCATCGATGCACGTTTTTCCTCATTGCACGCTTTTCCTCATCCTGCCACCCAGAACCCGATGGGCAGAAGGAACGGGTAAACCAGACGTTCGAGCAATACTTACGTTATCGCTGTCTACAACAGTGGGAAACCTGGTTTTGCGAACTCTGCACTGCAGAGTTTGCTTATAACAATGCGCCCCACTCATCCACCAGCTTCTCTCCTTTCTATTCCTTGTACGGTCAGCACCCCCGCATTCTACCAATACAGGATGTGTCCACGACTCTTATCCCTGCTGCTAACACCTGTATTAGGGACATCAGAACGATTCACAAACAAACCCTTTGTCATCTTCATGAAGCCCAAACTGCCATGTGTCATGCTGCTGATTCCCATTGTTGTCCATCTCTGCCTTATGTGATGGCTGACAGTGTTTGGCTTTTGACACAGTTTCTCCATATCCCTTGTTGTCGTAAGCTGCTTCCTCGCTTCGTAGGTCCTTATAAAATAACAAAGATCATCAACCCCTTCTTTCCATCTGGCAGTGCAAGTCGCCTGGCGCACACATCCTGTGTTCCATGCATCCCTCCCCAAACCATGTCCACCCACTACTCGCAATGTTGTTCCTCCCCTTACTCTGGCTCAGTGGTCCACTAACGAATACGAAGTTCATGCCATCGTGTATTCCAGTTATTGTAGGGGACATCTTCAATATCTCATTGGTTGGACGGGATATGGCCCTGAGGACAGGATGTTGGAACCTGCAGAGAACGTCCATGCTGACGAGTTGGTTTCTCGTTTTCATCAGGATCACCCTCCGAGCCCACAAGGTCATGGGTCATTAGGGGGGACACTGTCAAGATCTTACCGGCCCCCTGGCACTGGATTCACGCTCCTCCCCTACGCTCGATCTGGGACGGGAGTTCCTCCTCCTCCTTTTCGCGGCACACGCAATCCTCACAAGGTTGCTGTGGGATCCCCGCTCCTCATACCCACAGCAACAGCAAGGTCTTCTTTCTCCCTCCTGGCACGGCGTTCCCAGCATTCTTGGAGGTTGCCATGGTGCCTCCACAACATCAGAGCGTGGGGACGTCACGTGATCCAACCAGGAAGGGCAGTATAAAAGCCCTGCCGTAATGCAGGATGTTGCTTCTCAAAATTTCCTGTCAGTGGCTTGCTACCTGGGAGTTTGTATGCTCTCTCTGACTGGTGCTTAGGGACAGAGGTATAGCCCACCAGGGAGTCATCCTGCTGAATCTTGACAGTAGAAGCTTGGGGGACATATATCCAGTCTGTACCAGTTTACGCCACAATTTAGGGTGCCTTTGTGGCCACAGAAAGAGCCTGTATTAGCAAAATAACTATTTTATCCATGCCTCATGGTCCACATGGACAGGAATGGGCAGAAACGAAGTGGCCCGGAGGGGGACTTGAAAGAATACATTGGTACACAAATAGCTACAATATAGATGCAATGGGCTAATATTGTAGTGAAAGTGGCTATAACCTTGGTGTAGCCTAAACTAAATTACAGCTGCCACCTGTCTACTCCACAAAACACATTCAGGATGATTTAATCAACCTGAGTCCAAAAGGGCTGCTAAGAGCAGCATACCCAAAAAAAGGGGTACAAAGACATCGGAACTCAGTCTGTTTTGTTTTATGTTACGTTATGTTGTTGGCTTTTAAAATGCACCCATCACCACAGTAAAGGACTTAGCTGCATAGATTTGACTGGAAAGTCACAAAAGAAAAAGTGTGAAAACCATGGAAGCCAGCAAAACGTTTAGGGGACTCACAAAGTTAAGAAGCCAGAACCCCAAAAATGAAAATCTACAAGAACATAGTTCAACTCTGCATTTTGCAAGTAGGGGTTGTGTGAAACCTGACGGTGTCTCACCTGCTGGTCCCCGGAGATCTGCTGTCCAGGTGGCCCGGAACAGCCATTGTTACTGGATCTAGTTCCTGCGCGTCGATCATAGGGGCGGTTCACCTGGGCGTGGGGGTCTTCCGGGAACCGAAGTGGGACACTGAGGGTTGAGCTGCAGTATCCCCGTCCCTGTAACAACTTTTCCCCATCCTCCCCTGTAGGAAATTTAGGAGCTCTACCCCCACCCCTTTCTCACACAAACACATGCTTACACAGTAACAGACAACAGACCAACACCAGAGCCGTTTACCTGACATGTCCCAACACTCAGATCAGGCAGAGTCAGGCAAGTGACAATAGCCACGCACACCTGACGACTCTTTGCCTTCCCCACAGGGATAAAGGCAGAGCACGAAAGCATACTTGGAGCAAGGCCAAACGCACGAGGAGACAGCTACACCAAACCAGCAATACAAAGGGAGAAGAAAAGTGGTGAGACCTGGAAGGACGATAAAGGGGGTATTGCCCTTGCCCTTTTCAACTCAGACCTGCAAAGCCTCCAGAAGGAAAAATGTAAGACCTGGAGTTACAGCTGGTTTGCGGAGCAACAGAGGTCAATGGTACTAGGGGGCCTCCCGCAGTTATAATGCGGGGCAGAGAGGCAAGCCGGCTACCGTGGTACTAGCCTTGACTCCGGAGAACAAAGAAGCCAACGGGTTCAGCACAGCCGGTGAGTCAGAGGAAGCTGATATCAAACCGAACTGTGTTAAGCCCAAGGTTGCGAGTAGAAACATTTTGAACGTAAGAAGAAAGGACTTGTGTGTATGTTTGAACTGTAAAGAAATCCCAGTTGACATCCAGGTGCAAAGGGGTCCGGCGCCACTTGGGCGCTCATTCGAAAGGCTCTAACTGGGACCTGTTTTTTTAAACTGAAACAACCAAATGGCCCTAGGAAAGGGTAGTGTGAGGTGTCAGCGGTCCTACAAGGGTCACGTCAAATCTCTTGTACAATCGAAAGTCTCTGACCCGTTGCTAGAGGAAAGCTAGAGGAAGGGAACCAGCGTATGATCCCCGATAATGGCCTAATTTTTATCCTTTTTGAATGCTGGATAGCCAAGATGTAAGCTAAGAAGCTAGGACCGAAGTTGAAATTAAGTAAGACATTTTTCAAATATCCCCAATTTATTGAATCGAAGTCCTTCTCTGCATCAATCGATAATAAGGCTAGAGGTTTTTTTCCAGTGATTCACATACTTTTTTAGGGTCAATCGCTCTCTGTATATTGTCAAAGGTTTGGCGTCCGGGAATGAACCCACATCTGTTCTACTGACAAACGATTTACTAATATTTTTTAGTGTATTCTGGCCTCCTAGTTTAGTACCACTATAGCCCTATAGGATTCAAAGCAGGTGCTGTTTTTCCCAGGTTTTGCCAAGAGAGTCAATGATGATTACCCCATGTATGGTGTCACTTCCCGTAAGGTTTGGAAACTAATAATTTCACCAAGTGAAGGGCCTGAATTGTTCAGTACTGTTTATAGAACAGGGCCAATAGTTTATCAGGCCCTACTGATTCATTATTGGATACACTTATTGCATGGAGGTTATCAGTGTTTCTAATCTCATTTTTATCTGGGACTGGTAGTTTCGGGAGATTGGAATGGGATAGTTATAACTCCTGTTCCGATTCTACTGTCCACTCTGATGTGAATAGGCTAGTGTAGTATTGAGATAGAATATATAATTTGGCTAAATGAGCTTTGAACATGTCAATTTGAGTCACAGAGGTTTTCAAATCGTATTGCAGATTTGAAAGGATTTTGGTTTATGGGCCTGCATCCCGGCAGCCTTATTTGAGGTGCTAAAGTAGTTTTGTTTGGTCTTAAGTCATTTGTGGGAGATCTCTGCAGCCCATAGTGCTTTTAGTTCTAAACTAGAGGACTGAAGTTGCCTGAATAGTTTCCTAGAGACATTACTACTGTATTGGCCATCAAGGGATTTAACCTGCTGTTTGACTACTGTTCGCTTGGCTGGAAATACTTCATTCTTGTTTGTTGCTAAGCTAACCAGCCCTCTCCTTATGGTGCCTTAAGCAGGTCTCATTAGAAGTTTCAGCCCACATGCTTTCTATGAAATTACTGGGAAATTATTGTCTCTAGGGATTCACAAATACCTGGATCCCAAAGGAGGGCATCATTAACCCGCCATTAGAATTGTTTATGGTTGCTCATTGTTCAAGGCTAGTGTTGAAGTGACGGGTGCATAGTCCGAGACTTGTTTCCGTTTATATCGAGGAAGAAGAAATACTGGATATTAGACGATATGACATCAGCAGTTAATCTAGCCTGGAAAAACTATGGTGAACGTGCAAGCAAAACGTATAGTATCTAGTATTAGGATAAAGATGCCTCCATATATCAACCAAATCGTACAATAGCGAAGGGGGCGTTTCAATGGCGACGGGGTGGGAGTAGATATATTAATTTCAGGCTGTAGCACAGAGTTAAAGTCTCCTCCTATTATTAAATACCCCTGTTGGTCATTGGCGATACGTGGGAAGATCCTACGACAAACATTACCTTGACATATTTTGGGCATAAATCGAGAATAATGTGAACATTTTCTCGCCGTACTGAATAGTAATAGCGAGGAATTTGCCCATGTCACCATTTATCGCTGTTATTTTTTTTATTTTACAAGCTTTCTTTATTAAACATATTTTTCTCACCTTTGTACACCTTTGTGATAATGCTCATCATATTTCTCTGACTGTCAAGCAGACCAGTAACTCCATTTCGTCACATATACCTCATTGTTGTTATAAGCAAACAATAGCTAACACTACTAATACACCTACATGGTCCACATAGGGCCATATCATAGGCACAAGCAAAGCTTTCCATTCCTTTCCCCCCAATATTTCATAGTTCCTTCACTTCCACAAATGCCCCCTTATTAGGAGATTCAGAAATTATTCAATATACTTGGCTTATGATCAAACTTCTCTCTATCTGTAAAATATTCCTTGTTCCCCATTGCCAGGGCTGTTATTTTTTCCATTGCCAGGACTCCCCATAGTTTGACCCACCATTGACCAATAATGGGACCCTCTTTCGTTTTCCAGAATTGGGCTAATGTAGATCTGACCACATTCTGCATATGGGTGATCAGGTTCGTTGTTGCACCCCTCATATCGTAAGAACCTTCAAACACATTCCCCAAAACCACCACTGCATAATTCAGGGGCAGCTGACTACCTGTTATTTCCTCAATATGCCCCAAAAATCTCTTTCCTGAAGATCTGGGACTTATTACAATTCCACCACATGTGCCCTAAGTTTCCCAGTTCCCTGCATCCCCTCCAGAAAAGCAGAGAGGCAAGAGAAGTGAATGTATTCATTTGCTGAGGGGTTGGATACCATTCAAAGCACCTTTTTTACCCAGTTTCCTTTATTGTACTACATTTGGATGCTCTATGTGCTTGTTCCCAAATGCACTCCCAATCCTCTTGTGCAATAGTTACCCCTGTACATGTAAGTAGCCTATCCGCGGTAGTATCACCATCCAACAGGTGGTGGCGTAGCCATTATAGCTAGGAGTAATCTAAAACTCAGGGCAGGTCCCATTGAAGATATATCAGGCTACAAACTGCTGCTAGCCAAGCTTGCCTTAAATGAGAAAACCACTATCAATATTGTAGTAATATACAAAACCCCAAGTTCAAATAGTCACCCGGAATCAGACATTCCTCTATTACTCTCATCCATTATCAAACCAAACACAAAATGCATTATACCTGGTGACCTGAACCTACCTAGGATATAATGACGACCAAGATCATAAAGCTGCTACTCTACAAGTAGCACTCAAAGATATGAAATGTACCCAAATAGTGAACAAACCCACCCATATCAAGGGTAGAATACTGGACTGGATTCTGTCACTAAATACCAGACTATCCATTGAATCTATCACCCCCTTGGACTGGACGGACCATTACTATATAAAATTCATCATTATGAGCGATGAACCCCAAGCTTCCAAACCAAAAAATTTGACACTTTCGAAACTAGAAACCCTCAAACTCACTGTAGAGAACTTCATCCCTACTCTCAACAAAAATCTTGCATCCATTCTAGTTAATAGCGATGACCCTCGCATCATTACAGACTACTACCACAACTGCCTCACTCTCAACATTGATGAAGTAGCGCCTCTTACTGTCAAGATGTGCCGCATTGACAAAAAAAAACATTTCTAGTTCAATGAAGAACTAGCCTCCCTAAGAAGAACCAAATGCTCTCTCGAGCATGCCTACATTAAACTTCCGTCCCTTGACTCCAACAAAGCCTTCAAAGATGCAAAATGCCTACAATACTCGTATCGACAATGCCGCATCCGATGCCAAAGAACTCTTCTCTATACTCAGAGAATTAGAAAATCCCATTCCCATCACCACCTCGGATAAGGCCAGCAAAGAATGGTGCACCACCATTCAAGACGCACTTTCCACCAAAATCACCTTGCTACAAAATAAAATAACCACTAAAAGGCTGCTACTAGCAGACAAAAATACCTTAACTACTAAATCGACTCCCACCCCTCCTGCAAACACTAAACCACCATTCCAATTCACTCCTGTCTCACAAGAACTAGTACTCAACACCATCAAAAAACTCAAAGCCTCCAATTGTAAAGGAGATAGTGTCTCAGCCAAACTAGTAAAAGCATGTGCAGGCACCCTCACCCCTACCATTACCAAATTTGTAAACTCCTCCTGTAACACCAACATAGTTCCAGCTAGTATCAAAAAAGCATGGGTCACCCCTTTGCTCAAAAAGCCAACACTGGACCCTACTATACCCACTAATTATCGACCAATAACAACGGTCCCCTTCCTTCTGAAACTCATAGACAAAATAGCATATACAAAAATCCAGGCATATCTAGAACAGATTTAACAAGGGGGGTCCTGGGAGTCCCTCTGCCAGACATTAGTCCTGGTTACGAGGGACTTACCCAGAGTCTTTAGCTCACTATCTTTCACAGAGAAGAAATATCCCAAACATATCAGTCTTTGTCCTGCCCTGGGGCAGTCCAGCACCGAAATGCGAGGCAATTCTCCTCTGAACAAGAGTACCAACAGAAACCCCAGACACGTGTTTCGGTCTGGTTGGACCTCATCAGTAGGGTGGATCTGTGCCTCTCTAAGAATAGTGAGCAAGGGGTCCACGTCTGGATTCCCCTAGTAACTTAGGGTGAGACCCAAAGTTACTTAAATATGCAGATTTAACAAGGGGGGTCCTGGGAGTCCCTCTGCCAGACATTAGTCCTGGTTACGAGGGACTTACCCAGAGTCTTTAGCTCACTATCTTTCACAGAGAAGAAATATCCCAAACATATCAGTCTTTGTCCTGCCCTGGGGCAGTCCAGCACCGAAATGCGAGGCAATTCTCCTCTGAACAAGAGTACCAACAGAAACCCCAGACACGTGTTTCGGTCTGGTTGGACCTCATCAGTAGGGTGGATCTGTGCCTCTCTAAGAATAGAGGCACAGATCCACCCTACTGATGAGGTCCAACCAGACCGAAACACGTGTCTGGGGTTTCTGTTGGTACTCTTGTTCAGAGGAGAATTGCCTCGCATTTCGGTGCTGGACTGCCCCAGGGCAGGACAAAGACTGATATGTTTGGGATATTTCTTCTCTGTGAAAAGATAGTGAGCTAAAGACTCTGGGTAAGTCTCTCGTAACCAGGACTAATGTCTGGCAGAGAGACTCCCAGGACCCCCCTTGTTAAATCTGCATATTTAAGTAACTTTGGGTTTCACCCTAGGTTACTAGGGGAATCCAGACGTGGACCCCTTGCTCACTATTCTTAGAGAGGCACAGATCCACCCTACTGATGAGGTCCAACCAGACCGAAACACGTGTCTGGGGTTTCTGTTGGTACTCTTGTTCAGAGGAGAATTGCCTCGCATTTCGGTGCTGGACTGCCCCAGGGCAGGACAAAGACTGATATGTTTGGGATATTTCTTCTCTGTGAAAAGATAGTGAGCTAAAGACTCTGGGTAAGTCTCTCGTAACCAGGACTAATGTCTGGCAGAGAGACTCCCAGGACCCCCCTTGTTAAATCTGCATATTTAAGTAACTTTGGGTTTCACCCTAGGTTACTAGGGGAATCCAGACGTGGACCCCTTGCTCACTATTCTTAGAGAGGCACAGATCCACCCTACTGATGAGGTCCAACCAGACCGAAACACGTGTCTGGGGTTTCTGTTGGTACTCTTGTTCAGAGGAGAATTGCCTCGCATTTCGGTGCTGGACTGCCCCAGGGCAGGACAAAGACTGATATGTTTGGGATATTTCTTCTCTGTGAAAAGATAGTGAGCTAAAGACTCTGGGTAAGTCTCTCGTAACCAGGACTAATGTCTGGCAGAGAGACTCCCAGGACCCCCCTTGTTAAATCTGCATATCTAGAACAGAACCAACGTCAAGGTACCAGACAATCAGGGTTCAGGCCTAACCACAGCACGGAAACGGCCCTTCTGGACCTCAAAATTCAGATGGACACTATCAGAGACTCAGGCAAACTCTGCATCCTCCTACTACTAGACCTCTCCGCAGCATTTGACCTTGTTGATCATGACAAATTATGCACTTCATTAGCCAATTACTTTAATTTCTCTAATGATGGCACCAACTGGGTGAAATCTTTTCTCTCAGATCGCACATCCAGAGTGGCCATAGGCAAGGAAGCGGCTCAACCTATACCAGTACCTATAGGAGTACCCCAAGGTTCATGCCTCTCTCCCACACTTTATAATGCATATACCAAGCTCCTTTTCTCTGCCCTAGACGTTATGGGTGTCATCTACACAAATTTCGCAGATGACACCTAGATCCTCATTCCCATTACAGGGAACTATGACCAGGACACACTGATCATTAACAAAATATACACGATCATCCAAAACTGGATGGCTCTAAACAGCCTCTGTCTCAACGATGAGAAAACTGAAATTCTCATAGAGGGATCAACAACTAAAATAGCTGCACTTCACTTGGACTATTCCTCTATCAAAATAGATGGCACACTGATCCCAGTACTCAAGCAAGTAAAAACATTAGGAGTTTACTTAGGCACCAATCTCACCATGACCAAATATATCAGCACTCTCTTTTCTTCCACAGCTTACACATCTAAACTGATAGCGTTAAGTCGCCAATTCCTGACCCCAACAAACTGCCTTACACTGGCCAGAGCGTTGGTATTATCCAAACTCGACTATTGCGATGTACTATTGCTAGGGACCTCCAAGACTTACATCAGCAAATTGCAACTCATGCAAAATAAAGCCCTTAGGGCAGTGTTAGGGCTAAAAAAACGCAACCACATATCCAAGATTAGGAAATACGCCCACTGGCTACCCATTGAAGCTAGAATGGTGTTCAAAACCCTCTGCATTGCGCATAAATGCCTTGCCAAAAAAGCACCAATCTACCTTAACAATGCAAAACAGAAAAAAGAAACCACCATAACACTTAGATCGAACGAAAATCTACTCTTAGTATAACCCCGGTACAACAACGGGGGTAGCAGCTTCCAAGTTTTAGCTCCTAAATTCTGGAACTCTATCCCCATTAACATCAAAAAAGAAAACTCATTCCCCAGTTTTAAAAAACAACTGAAAACATGGCTATTCAATCAATACTAACATCCCGCTAATCCTGAACTAGTAGAATGTTCCCAACTAGTAAAATGTCTACTAGCCACAATTGTAATTTTTTTACTGTGTTTAACCTGTATCTGCCTACTGTTATGCTCTGTATACTGCTCTATTGTATGACTAATTACTAAGATGTCTGTAACCACGCCGTGCTATCCCAGGGTCTGGGCGTGTAACAAATGAAATAAATGAATAAAAATAAATAAACATTCTGTACAACTCTGAAATCATCCCGCTCTCAATCCCATCTCAACAAAATCTCTAATCCCGCGGGCACCCTACATCCAGCTTTAGAGAACCCTTCTGTGTGTGATCCAATGTCTGATTTAGGTGCATCGAAACAGTTCTCGCACTTCCAACAAGTATTCCGCCCTACACACCTCAAATGTCACTGGTCTATTTTCCCTATAGAGATTTGCGAGTCGGGTGATGCCCTTATTTTCCCAGATGGTTAGTTAAGTACCATTCATTCCCAGTGTGAAGTCCAGGTTGTGACTAATTGGAGAGAGCAGGCCCAGCCCTGGTTTAATTCCTCTAGAATTTAAGGCTCTATATACCAGTGGCATAGGGAACATTCCGTCAATTCCAGAAACCAACCTCGGGCGTGGCGCACAGTCCACACCAAAAATGGAAGTTCTTTTAAGGAAATCGATGTGACTCGCTGTGTCAAAGACTACTCCATCATGGGTGCAAGCTGTGCAGCCAACAAAGACCAGCTGATAGCTGGGATGCCCAAACCCCTAAGGAACAGAGTCCTCATCAGGATGCTTTTGACTATCCTGTTCCAAATAAATGTAAATATCTCCCCTGCATCCTATCAAGCATTGCTATCTGCATCATCACTGGAACGGCACGAAACGCATAGAGCAGTCTGGGAAGTAACCTCATTTTTACCGCTAAGATTCAAACTAGTTTGGACAGTTACTGCAAATACCACCTTTACAAGTCATCCTTAGACTGCTGCCATATGTCCGGTATATCAGCTTATTAGAGCCCTTCACATAACAACGACAACCTCAACCGTAGGTAATCTATCCACTTTGCTTCCCACTTCAGGAGGAGCTATGAGAAACCTGAGGGCGTCTTCACATCTACTCTCCATGGGTCCTCTTCTCAGGTGGCCAGGGAAAGGCCATCGCTTTTGGATCTTGACCCTGGGGGTGGAGAAGTGAGGGAGGATCACCTATGTAGGGGTTCCTTGGGGATGAGATGTCCTCAGATGAGACGTGGTATTCCACCTTTCCCTTTCAGGAAGTACCCTCTATCCCAGAGGCAGTTATGGGGTATTGCTATCTCGGTTCCACTGACCAATAACACGCCAGGAGATATTACCAATCTAGAAGCATTAGAAAGAGGGTGAAGAAAAGCAGGGTTAAGGGTAAAGTAGGTGAGACATGGCGTCCCCCTATCCCTATTGAAGACTAACCAAACCCTCCCCCAGCCTTTATAGGCTTTGTACAACATATCCCCCCATTTTGCTACACTTTACCTATGACAGTACTGGGACGAGGAAGAGTCGACTAGGAGTAAAGAACACTAGTAACTCCTTTCATCAATCTAGTACTGGGACGAGGAAGAGGCGTGCAAAGTACTGTGAAGGTCAGGCATGTCCCTTTAACTATGGTCAGGCAAATCCAATTGGGAGTTTACACCTGCAACCTGTCAAGTAGTTGCAGGTGTATAAAAGGAGACCAAAGAAGCAACATTATGAGCAACAGGGAGGCCTGTGTGGGAGAGACCAGCAGGGGACCCTTTCCGTGAGGAGGCAGCCATGGTGGGACCCAAGAGGAAGCCAGGATGCCGACAGAAATCCCAGAAGGTGTGGGAGCCTCTGCGATCGAGAGAAGCTTCGGGAAAAGGAAGAAAGAAGAGGAGCGGAGTTGTCAGCGTGCATCAGGAAGCATCCACAGTGCGTGTTGAGCTTGCAGAGACCAGCCCACCCACCTGCGAAGCAGAGAAGAAGCAGCAGAGCCACCAGAGAGAAACGCTGAGGACCAGTGAGTGTGCAGAATAGCACTCGAACCCGGGGCGCTCCTAAGGGCTACATGTGAGTAATCAAGCGCAGTATGAACACAATTGAATACCGAACTGGATGAAACTCGAAGCAAAGTTAAATTAAGCATATTGAAATCCGAACTGAATGAAAACTTGAGGCAAAGTTAAATTAAGCATATTGAATACTGAACTGAATGAAAATGTGTAGCAAAGCTAAATCACATACATTGCATACTGAATGGAATGAAACTTTGTGGGCACAGCTGTTAGATGATGAAAGTCAAAAGGGAAAGTGCCCATTTTAAAACAACCAATGGAAAAGAGAGCAAGTGTGAAAGATTGTGACAAAAAAGTGGGAACTCAATAAGACCACCACAAATTGAACTATATGAATGGAGACAGTGGGCCTCATTACCACTTCCGCGGTAGGAGTCGTTTTTTTACCGGCGCCCGGGCGTTGGTAAAAAATGCGCCCCATTCCCATTGAGCCGCATAGGGCTCAATGGGAATGTGGAGGCTGGATGCACCGGCACCATTCAGAATGGTGCCGGTGCATCCGGCATGGTCTGCTCGCAGGTGCCAGTCCTCTCGCCAGGTCAGACCTGGCGGGCGAAAAGGCGCCCGCGAGCAACACTCGTACTTTGCCGGCACGGTAACAACGGTACCGGCAAGCTTACCGGTATCGTTGTTACTGTACCGGCAAACTAGTAATGAGGCCCAGTGTGTCAAGGTCAAAGATTGGCATAAGACGTGCAACACCTATGACAAAGCCAAGAGGCTGACCAGGAAAAGCCAGGAGAGTGTGATGCTGCCCACAAAGCCTAAAGGCGGACAAAGAGAAACTAAGTGAATGGGAATTGGGACACAGGGCAAATGCAGAAGAACCTGTGTGGGCTGAAGCGCCTAGGGTTCCTGGTTGCATGACCTGTGATGGGTGGACTGTGTGGCCTGACCACTGCGCCTAGACCAGGGAGCCCTATATTGTGAAAACAAGAGACATTGTGAAACACACCAAGAAGGACCACTCTTAAGTGAACTGTTGATGCAATCCAGAAGGAGGGTCAAGTTGGCCTGTTGAACTTAGAAACCTGTACTTGTCTACGGTTTTCAATGTTGAAGTCTTGGGCAAAGGAACCCTGAGACTTGCTGAATTGCAGATACTGTCTTGAGGATGGAGCCTCCAGACCCTTTTCTTTTGTACTGTGTTGTATTGCTTTGAACTTGAGAAAGGTAATCTTGAGACTTTTGTGGAACGTTCTTGAACTTGGGGAAAGGGAGTTGAAAAGGAAGCAAAGAGCTGGAAGAAGCTCAGAACTTCGTGTTAATCATTTTATTATTGACATCCCTACACATTGTTTAGATTTAGTTGTGAAGGCAAGCATAGGTTTTGGACACAGTCAGACTTAAGTTGAACTCTTTGATTCAGACTTCGCTTAGTTTCGTTCAGGTAGGGAAATCCCACCTTAGCATAGGCAAGTAAGGCCTTTTACCATGCTGACATTTGAGTTAATAAATCATTTCTGTTTGAACTTTGAATCTGTTGTCTGTGTATTGCTTCATGATGCCTTCACAGACCTCCCCCACCTACTTCCTCGATTATTAGGGGCTTTACATTTATGTTGAGTCCTGTAGACTCCCATAATTCATCGTGAACCCTGAACCCAAGCCAAAACGATTGATCTTTTCCAGTACTAATGATAACGTCTGCAATGTGTCCATCAGGAACAGTAGGACATCATTGGCGTATAGCGCCAATTTATGCTACAATCCCCCACTCGACACTCCCAACATATTCTCATACTTTCTGATCAGACACGTTAAGGGCTCCATAGCTATTGCAAAGACCAAGGGAGACAACGGGAAGCCTTGATGCGTGCCTCTCGGTATTGGTAGTAGGGGGGGTAAGCACTCCATTAACATTGAACCTTGTCGCCTGAATCCGAAAATCTGCCAATACCATTCCCTGTTCTGGGACCCAGTCCAAAAGCCTCTTTGTTAGAGGAGCCAATACGTCCCCCTTAAAAATAAGCGTTGTGGAACCCAATCGGGCCAGGCGTTTTGTTATGAGGTAACCCATGAGTTTCTCTCCCCACTTCTTCTTGGTTATGGGTCTCCCTAGCAAAACCCGGTCCACTCTTGATATTTTAGGGATATTTGCCTTATAGAGTACCTTTCTTTGGATCCCCGGATCCATCTCTTCCCGCCTCATTATTCTCCCATGAAAGTGTTCCATAATTGTTACTTTCACTTTGTTGCTTTGTTGCTTTGTTTCAAGACTCCCTGCTCATCTTTTGACTCTGTAATATAATTGCTGATATTCAATTTACGCAATTTAGCTGCCAAAAAGTGTTTTGCCTTATTACCCATATATAGAAGGACCGTTTCATATCCAGGATCATTTGAGCAGACCTATCGGCCAGGTGCGTCTCAAGTTGGGAGCAAGTCTTGCACAAGACCCTCAAAGCTTTAATCGTCCCCATCTGCTTATGTGTCTGTTCTGCAATTTGAACCCTCTCTTCCAATTCTATCTTCAAACATTCCCTCACTCTAATATACTCCACTGACTTCCCGATAAATTCTCCCCAAATCACTGCTTTACTCGCATCCCATATTAATCTCCATCTATACCCCCACTTCGTTTTCTGTGATGTAATTCTGGAGCGCTGCCTGTATATGTACCCGCATAGCCAGATAATTTAATACTAGCTCATTTAGACGCCACTGATTCCTATCCAGTGCTGGGGACGTACTAGCGAAAAGTTGTACCATGACCGGAGGGTGATCCCCAAGAGAGACCTGATCCCAAAATCCAAAGATGTTACCTTCGGCACTAGAGTAGCTGAGATCAAAATCATATCAATCCTGGAATATCCCCTGTGGGCTGCAGAGAAAATTTATAATTTCCATGCTCCTGATGGAAGCATCGTTGCGTCTCAATCAATTCAATTTCCCTGAACAACCTCCCCTCCACATTTCTATTCCGATGGTCCGCTGCTCTTGGGGGTAGTGTTTTGTCCGCTATTAAATCCATCACACAATTTAAATCGCCCCAATCACCGCTTGGACCTCACGTACTCCATCCAACTTACCCAACAAGGTAAGCACAAACTGATCCTGCTGTTCAATCGGGACGCACGCTGCTACCAGTGTACATTTGCCCTTCCAACAGCCCTTGAAGAATGAACACCCTGCCCTCTGGATATCTATAGATATATTGTTGCACAAAATGTATTCCCTTCCTCAACAGAATAGAAACTCCTGTTTGCGCCCTTCAATAAATCCAGGAATTGTGTTGGGAATTCTCTATTTCTCAATCTAGTCTCATCTCATTGAAGCAGGTGTGTTTCTTGAAGAAACACAATGGATGCTTTCATTTCCTTCAATCTGCATAAAATGAAGTGCCGTTTTTTGGGGGGGAAGACCCCAAACATTCAGGGTCACAAAACCAAAAGCATCCATTAGGAGCCTGAAGCGCTACACTGCTTCCACCCTTTGCCCTATGCCTGAGATCAAAATCCTGTTTCCTAAGACTCATTTCTCCATGTCCACCTAAAAACAAATAAAAACTCTTCAACACCTATAACTTGCTTACACAATCTCCCCATGTCTATTTAACACAATTTATGGGGCAATATCAGTGACCCAGGTTCAGTTGTGCCACTCACCCCATGCTCAATAACCCACTCCATATTAAACATGTACCATACATCCACCTCCTCCCTCCCAAGACCCATCCATCAGAGTTTCAGAAAGCACCCTATTCTCCACTGTCAAAAATGTATTCAGTAACCCTTCTCACCACCCCATCCACTCCTACTGAGATTCCACAATTCCAAATTATTAATTGACCTCTCCCCTAAAATCAAGTCCCATCATGTAATGTTAGGTGCGCGTAATAAATATGAAAAAAATCAAATGAATCACTTATCCCTCTCCTCCTTGTTCTGCGCGTGCTCTCTTCCCTTGCCCTCGTTCCGGCACATGCTTCCATCTCGGCATCTCTCCTCCCTTGGGCAAGACCTTTGCTTCTTGGCTAGGAATCAATAGGTCCAGTAAGTCCACCACCACTTCTTCCTTTGTGATATTATATGCCTTGCCTCCCTATTCGAATATCACAGATGTGCCCATCTGTATCGCACGTCTTTCACTCTAAGCCAGCCAATGACCAGTCGCAAGCTTTTCCTCTTCTGCAACATTGCTTGGACTAGATCCTTGAAGTTTAAAATCAAGGCCTCCCTAAAGCCAATCTCCTCTTTAGTTCTGGCTTTTCTTATAATCCTTTCCTTAAACTGGAAAAAGTGGACTTGTGTAAGGACATCAGGGAGCAGATCATTCCGTTGCTGCAACCTAGAGAAGACTCAATATGTGTGATCCAGGACAATATCTACATCCTCACCCCCCCTCTAGGATATGGCAGAACAAGGCTATAACCTGCTCCTCTACCTCTGTGTCTGATCTGTGTCAGCATTCCCTGTATCTGAATGTTATTCCTTCTCATCCCATTTTCCACATCTTCCTGTTTGGTTAGTACAAACTCCAACTGATGTTCTAGTCCGTTCACTCTCTCAGGGTGTTCTGCATGTTCACGAACCTGTTTGCGAAGGGTAGCCTCCACTTCCTCTATCCTAGATTCAGCTGCTCTTACATACTTACCTAGGTCTGCCATTGACTTGGCCAGGGTAGTTGCATTGCTTTTCAATTCCTGTTGAATCCCCTCTAACATGTACTGTAAATCAGCTTTTGTAGCCAGGGGCTCTTCAATATGCGTCTGAGGATGTGGGGAGTGCACTTGCACTGACGGCACTTGACGGTGTTTCTTTGCGCTATCTTGCGCCTGCATTAGACCTTTTGTCCCCTGATTGCGTTCCCATCCGTTTGGCTGCTTTAGCCATAATCACTTCTGTGCTGGACCCTCACAATCCGCTCAGTCCCCCTCGGTAGTGCATTCATCCCCACTATCCAATATATCTGCTTGTCTGTGTGTTAGAATCTATGTTGCCTCCTTGTATACCTTCCACGGGTCTAGAGGGCTACCCTGCACCTTGATGCACCGTGGTTAGGTCATGGCAGGCCCACTCCCAGGTAACAGTCCACAAGAGGCGGGCAAATACCTGCCTTAGTCCCATTTCTACACCCCCTCCTGCCCATCACCTAGTCTCATCACCAGAGTCCTTTCCATATTCCCTAATAGGCCCCTCTTTCATCCCCTTGTACTTTTAAATCAATCGTTAAAACCTCTGTGCTGCAGACAAACCCTCCAAGACCCAGAGTACGTTCCTCTACCGTGCCCAGACTGTTCAGACACAGCTCCTCCTGATGTTACCTTCCATTTTGGAAGGAGAACCTTGCGGAGCTCCTGGGATTCGTCTCAGTCTCTTTCATGGCTCTGGTTCCATTCCAATATCACCCCACCAAATTATCACTTTACGCCCTCAACGCTGTTCCCCAATGTTCCCGGGAACCAAGCAGGACTCGTACCAGTCTCTGCACTCGTCTACCGAAAGAGTCTTAGCCTTGCACCATGGTCTTCTTCACTTACAAGCTCTCCACTCATCGGGACCAGATCTAGGTACCATCTCGTTTTTCCCGGCACAGTTCCACAGTGAATGCATGTCTCTGAATCCACTTGATCCAATCAGCCTGATTCGTCAAATAAGTGCACTGTAGGGTCTTGGGGGTATCATCAATGTGTGCAGCCCCTCAAACCTTCATTTGGTGGGATATAGGACTCCGACAGGCCTTTAGTAAGAACACTCTCTCTCTTGATCGGGGAGTTCAGGCCCTCGACATTTAGTATGCTTCCTTTGATGTGTTCAGGGTCCAACCCGGAAAAGAAGCTGAAACCCTATGCCTGAGTCAAAGGGAATGGCTGCCATGCCGCCCAGTTCCTCTCTCAGTTATATGAAGAGTCCCCCGTGCCCCTCTGCCCAGGTATCTTTTACCCTCCGGCCGGGTTATAGCAGTTACTTCATGTGGTGCATAATCCTGAGTGCTACTGAGTGGCAACCCATAATGCGTCCTGACTTACTGAGTCCAATTTGTGCAAGTCTCGATGGGAACCAGTATAAAGGATGTGGAGCATGTTCTATTTTCAAACTACCAAATTAACTATTAAACTCACGTAACAAAACCTGCTGAAGAAAACATATAACCCAGTATATAACTAGACAATTCCGGGCCCCTTGTGGGGAACTCATTAGGTTTAGACCTAATCAGGTGAGTGACCGGACAGTTCAGTTGGCTCGTGATCTACAAAGAAAGATCCCAGGTGTTCAACAAAGTTGCAGAGATTCACACTTGTGCCAGTGAGTCATTACTACACCGCCGCTTGTCGATGGAGGGAGTTCTCAGCTTTTGCCTTCTCTCCTTGCGGGATCATTTTTTAGACCATTCTGGGCATGTGGTCCTTGCTTTGTGGACCTCTGATAAGTGTAGCTCCTTTGGGGAAAGCTTAAACATATCTACAGCTGCCTTTAGTGTTGATAATTGATGTTGGGGACCCTCCAGTTGGAAGATAATCTAAAATGGGAACCCTGAGCGGTATGGAACTCTCTTCTTTTATAGCCACGCTGTTAAGAGGTTTCATTGGATGGCACTTCATAATGGTGGCTGGCACTAGGTCTTGGAAGAGTTTAACCGATGCTCCCCTATGTATTTGGGACTTGCGTTTTGAGGAATACGTTCTTTGGAATTTTAGTGGTGCTGCCGTGCCAGAACGCCTGGCATCACTCCTTTCCCCTGTTGGAAATGTGTGAACACTTTATGAACCCAACCCAGATCCATGTGGGTTTGGTTGATTTTCCTGAGATTCCCAAATGATTGAGGCGAACAACGCTTTAGTATATTCCTCCAGGTCCAAATTAGGAATTTCTTTGTGGATCCCGCAAACCCTGATTTTGTTACACCTGGAATTCTCTGCATATTCAAGCTTCTCATCAGTCCAACAATGGTGTTCTTCTAGTTCTTTGATCCAGCGACTCAAACCTGCTTGATCATGCGCTTCTTCACGGAAGGTTGTCTCTAGGTCATCCATTCTTTTCTCAACTCCCTTCACACTTTGATTCAGTTCTGAAGTTCCTGCATGGATGTTATATCAGGATATATCTGCCTTCGTTTCTGTGGTAGACTCATCGTCCAGGGATGTTGCGTTGTTAGTTGAGGGATATGGAGTTTGAGGTCACGAGGCTCCTCCTTTAGATGATTGAAGCAAGTCTTTAATGGAGTAGGAAGCATTCCCCTCCTTGGATATTGGGTGAACCAAGGTGGTCTGGGTTGGCTGCCAGGGTTTCTTCGAATGAGGTGGCCGCTATACTATTGGGTTGATCTGTCCTCCAAGGGAACATCATATGGGATCCACTGCTCTATATTGTGACGGGCCCCTGTCTGGTTCTGCATGGTTTTCCTAGTGTGGTTTTGTGTCCCCTAGCCAAGCCTCTCACAATGGTGTACCTCCTGAGGAGGGGAGCGTAAATCACGGGAGTGAGAGGAAGGGGGAAGAACACAGACGTTGCAGGGGTTTCAGTCATCTGTTTGACTGGGTTGGGCAAATGTCTGCACTAATAGGAATTAGCACCCCTCGCCCCCCCCAACCTCCCCACACCCCCCCATCTCACCTCCAGTACAAGCCCAGCTTTAATTTCTGGTCCCAACGCAATCCTTTTCTTTGAACTAACTCCGTGCCAGCAAACTCCACCTCAGGTGGAGTCAGAAAGGAGGAGCGGTTCCAGAGCCTGGATGAAGTTGACAGAAAGCAAACGAACTTACCAAAAAATTGCTCACAAGAGGCTATGATCCAACCAAATTACAATTAGACACAGAGAAAGTGAAGAACATTACTAGACAACAAGCACTATGTCCTGGTGTCAAGAAAGATGCTACCAACATAGTATATGTTACCACCTACTCACAACAAAGCAGACAGATCAAAAAAATAGTCAAAAGAAATTGGGAGAAGCTATCCTTAGATCCAAAATTGGAAAACCTTGTTTCAACTCTGCCACTCTTTGCCTAAAATAAAAGTAAATCTATTCTTTCTGATCAAATCAGATTTTAACACCAAGAAGATACAGAGCAATACATTTAAGGGCACTCTTCCATGTAACAACTGTAATTGTTGTCGCAATGTGATGCAAGGCAACTATATACATCATCCATACAAAGGTAATAAGATCCTGTTGAATCATACCTCTACATGTGATACACGAAGTGTCATTTATGGCATCAAATGTCCCTGTGGACTCTATTATGTTGGCCTCACAGGTAGGAAAGCGAAACAACGATGGTGCGAACAGAAATCCAATGTTAGGCTGAAATTGACCAAATCTCCTGTGGCACAACACTTCACTGAACGGAAGCACACAATCGCCCAAATGCAGTTTGTCATTCTGGAACATGTACAACTACCAAGACATGGAGGTAATTTACAAAAAATGCTTCAACAAAGGGAAACCTTTTGGATTGACAAACTGTACTCAATATCCCCATGAGGAATGAACTTGAATGGGACTTATATTGTTTTTTGCGACAAGTAAACTGTTTGTATAAAATGTACAATCTTATATAACTTTGATCTTAGACAAACATATACCTGCCTTATAGTGTTAAACTTAACGTGTGCTTTTTTGACACACCTATTATAGTTTGCCCATTATAATAATTCCCTACTGGCCAGAACTACGTTCCAATTCATATAAGTAACAGACCGATAAACGGCTCATCACAGAACCATATGCCGGCATTATAATATAGGAATACAATGTGCGGATAATTAATAGTGACAAGTTTTCCTAATATAAACATTTGTTATTACCCGTAGTATTGACGGGATACATCACATTGATCACATTTAGGCCACAGGTTTCATGTAAGATTCATTATAAAGAATCCTTTCGGCCATTTTCCTATCCAAGATGGCCACCTTTAAGTTCTTTCTAGCTCTGAGAAACTCTCTAGTTGATATGACTAGCAGACAGTGCTGCACGTTGCGCAGCAACTGCAGGAGAAACAGGAAGCATCCCGTTCACGTTGAGATAGAAACAGAGATACGCCAGCGCACTGACATACAGGTAACATTCTTCCTTTGAATACGAAGAACCAGTGGTCATTGTGCTGCCAGGTATACTCAATAATTATCTGAGTATAAATATGACTTACACAGAGATTCTCTCTGTTTTTGTTTAAAACAGTGAATGATCACTAGATGAGGCTAGACGCCTACTTACCGTAGTATGCACGGATTTGAGCGACCGCGCACGTGAAACAACAATCACGATTTGAAGCCGGACTCTATTCTTTCATCTTTGAGTCTGAGCACAGATTTCTAATTAGAACACGAAGACATCTCACGGAACTAATTTAAAGGTACTGTCTTCTCTTAAAAACTGATTCACATGTTTTCCTCTGCGAAAGACGTAGAGTAATCCTCGAGTTACAACCAAGACTTTGTTGTCTTTATTGTAGCCGCCATTATATTCCCCAAGATAATGCCATGGCACCGTGGAGACACGTTCTGTGTCCGCGGATGACAAGTTTCTCAACCAGATAACATAATAGGTGAGTTTACAAGTCATGTTACTATAAAAGTATTGACTCACTATAAAGCCTGCAATCTTTGAGCGGGACCCATCGCTTTTTTTAAGCCACTGGTCCCGTGATAGATCGCTTTTAATCTAGATAGGTAATATGTAAGTCATAGATTGATTTTATAGTACACACATTACTTTTTTTGTTGTCTATAGGATTGGGATATCCTACTAAGAACCTTTACGATTATTGACCACGATCACTGATCACAACAACAGGTTAGTGAAGTAACTAACTCAGCCCCTAGTCATTATTTCAGTTAATTAACTTTAGAACTTGACAAATTATTTAGTAATACTACTTTATATCAAACTTTTCAGAAAGAGTCAACTGATATCTATACCTGAAGAAGGGTTTAATTACCCAAAATGCATAGTATGAGACAGAAGGGACAACAACACCACTTTCCTGTCCAGATATCAGAATATCTGATTATAATTTGTATTTAACAGATCTAAATTGAATGAAATATTTATGTTGTTATCCAATGTTAATAGAATGAGATATATGTTTGTGGAATCTGAAAACAAATATTTATGTGTTTTGTTTTTTTGATTTATCTGTATGAAAAATGTGCCCTTATGAGAATCACGCCTTTTTGAATGCTATGTATAGAGTGCAAATCAACAAGACTGTTGTTTAGTCACAGTTATCAATAATATTACCTTTTACTTAAAGAATATTGTGTTGATTCATTTTGTCCAAATAATTACATTGCTTAAAGAACAAATTGTAGTAGCTATTGGGCTGCTGTCGTTTGTGCACCTGTTTGTACCTCAAGCTGTCTCGAGATACCATCCCTTTCTTTTCACCATCCAGGCCGAGCCATACGAGGCGCAGCCATTAAGCCCTCGGCCATCGGTTCTGCACCCTCTCTGTCCCTGGAGGGGAGGGGACGATGGACTCCAATAGCCCCCTCCGACAGGCAGGATCCGCTCCACCCCACGGCCTAGGTCAACTGCGGTTATCGTGTGCTCTTCCTCCTTCCGTGTAGCAGCCCCAAAGGATCAGGCACCCAGGTCCAGTCCTGGCACCTCCATCCCACAAGGTCACATTGTTTTCGGTCCACCACATCTGATTATACCCTTATTTGGGCCCGGGGTAGTTAGGGGCAGCACCAGTACCACTGATGTTCCACCCCTAGCCCAGTGCCTCTGGACCTTCGTTCACTTTAATCGACCAGGGCATTATGCTAAAGATCACATCTGAATGGCGGAATTCGACACTTTCACAACAGCATTGTTCCTCCCCCAACAAACCACCTTTTTCTAGGTAAGATCTTTGAAAAATCATATCCACCCAACAAAAAAGCTGAAAACAAAGCCAAGAGTTACCTACAGGCCTATCCCTGAGGCTTCAGACCCAGATGCACCACCAAGGCAGATGCCATCTAAGTGATACACTATGTGCTCCACACCCTTGACAGGACCCCTGTCTCCAGGTATTCCTCAATCTCTTTGCAGCCTACACCAGAGTAGACCATCAAGATCTCATTAACATAATGCAAAACTGCATGGGAGTCAGGGAGAATGTCCTCTGCTATTGGAGCTCCTAGTTAGAAGACTATCATCGGTCAGTCCAAATGTACCCCTCCAGACCGCTATCTATACACCTTCATCTGTGGAGTCCCACGTGGATCCATCCTCTGACTGATAATCTTTAAGCCCTACCTGGAGAACGCAGCATCTCAGACGTTGCAAGTCACAAAATCCACTGATATGTAGATGGTAAACAACTCAAGCTGACTATATTACCAATCAAAAACATACAGCATCTCAAAGTCTGTGTTGATCGCCATGCAGACTTTCAGCTTTGCCTTCTCGTTGTTCAAGGAAGGAGAGTACAGCTGCCACATCCCCATTGACAGCCTGCATCCTAGAGCAGGACAAGAGGAAGGATGATTGAGGAGAAATGTCCCACATGGGGGAAAAGCAAAAAGACCCTGAAATTCTGCAGATGTGCCTGGAGCGAGATGTCCATTGCAGGCATGCAGGCAGAGAAGGTTGAGGATGTAGAGGAAATAAGATGGCGTATCAAGTGAAAGAAACGGGAAAAGAAGGTGAATAAGTGTAAAAGGACTAAGAAGTCCAAGTTCAGAAGAACCACAATATATACAAGCAACAGGCCGCTAAGCAATGCTTCGGGGTTTACAATGCGACAAGAGAGCAGGTGTGAAGCGTTCAACTGCACAAAAGTGAAGGATTCACTTGTGGTTCTACTCCTGGAGGAAAATGACATACTAGGAAGAACTTAAACTAGCTCCTGCCATTTTGGAATGGCACATCGTATTTACTGCCAAACGGGTACCATGTCAGAATGGGTGCCCACTATTCTGACTAGTAAAGGCTTGTGTCTTAAGACAGGGAACGAGACACCACCTGAATGGGGAGTCCAGAAAAAACAATATGGTGCATGCCATTAACGCACTGGTAGAGGAAAGGGTGCAGGCCAAAGGCCAGAAAGGGCCAGGAACCAAGGCACAAGCAACATATGACAGCATGGGAAGAAGGCACGGGCATGGACACTTCTTTACTACCTAAGGAAAGTGAGGTAAGGAGTGTGGGAAAAGAATGATCAAGGAAACAAGCGGCCTGTGTGATCGGAAGGACTAGGAATCTCAGCTGTACCCTGTGACAGTTGGCGTTGCCTGTATAAAATCTGGATGCTGTGATGATTCATGGGATCTGCCACTTCTCTCCCAGAGTCCTTCCCTATAAGGCTAGAGAGGTGAGGCCACCAACCAATAGTCCACCTAGGGGTGGTAAAAGGCACGAAGAGCTTAAAGGGAGAGACTGCCCTCATGGGGATAAGGACTCCCATCCCGTGAAAGACCTCCCTAAAGCCTTGTGCCCAGAAGCCATGGCCCTAT
Organism: Ambystoma mexicanum; assembly: GCF_040938575.1. Taxonomy (NCBI): domain Eukaryota; kingdom Metazoa; phylum Chordata; class Amphibia; order Caudata; family Ambystomatidae; genus Ambystoma; species Ambystoma mexicanum. Next base: position 1,455,249,619 of record NC_090935.1, read on the forward strand.
TGACTCCTTTTCCCTCCCAACCACAAACTACTACTGTGTGTTATTGTGAAGACTCTACTATCTCACCTATAAGACCAGATAAGACTGAAATGAAGAAGAATCAAAGAAACATACAGACCAACAGTAGAAGGGATTACCAGGTGGCCACCAGGAGGCATGAAGATGACTTCAGAGGCATTGACAACAAACATTGATGCTACGCTTGGGCAGTCCCAGCAATATAAAATAAAAATAAAGACTGAAGAAGGTCTCAAGGTGCTGAACCTGACTAGCTGCAGAGACAAGAAGAATCAATCGGTGCTGTCATCTCTCTGACGTGGGTAGTGTGGTCCCTAAAACATGCAGAGACCGCTGCAGCAATGGCTTTGTGGAGCCGCACAGTCCAAAGAGGAGAAAGGCAGGACTACGCGCTGAACACATTCAGAACCAACAGAGACCCCAGGAAGAACCGCTAGCTCTTCCCAATGAAGATACCAGCAACGGGAGCTGCAGGAAAGTCGGGTGGTATCCAGGGAGCCCAAAGAGTCAAGTTCACCTCAGGAGTGATTCCCCCCCCCCCCCCCACTGTGGTGACACAAGGAACTATAAATCTCAAGAGCACCTTGGGTGTGAACTCTCTCGTCACAGTGGGAAACCCAACACATGTGAAAGATACCAAAAGGACCAAGAAATGTCAGGAAGCAATCTCCACAATAGCCAAGATATAAAAAGTCCTGATAAAGTGCCAGGACTGAGAAGAAGAATGGATAACGCCTTAACTCTGTTGTTCATAAATCCTTGGGAGGAAGTAAAAAGATGTGTGCCATTCTCTTTGTGGTTTTGATAAGAAGTTCATTTAATCCTTTTTTTTGTTTATTTTGAGTGGAAGGGATCCCTTAGTTGGTTTGGACAGAGGACAGTATATTGGTTTTTGACTTACATCCTGATGAGCAACCAAGTTAATCTATGTTGAAGTAAGTAAATCCCCTTTGGAAATAGGGAGAGGCAGGTTCTTTTCTTTATTTGAATAAAGGTCTATAGCCAAAACGACAACACCTTGTCAGCATCCTTGCTCCATCTCGCCACAATGCCTAGTCCCTAGATTAAAGTGAACCCTACAAAGACAGCAAGCATTTCTGCGCTTAATCAACAACACTGGACACCCCAACATCAAGGCCTAACTGTCCGCCTTGAAACTTGAGGGTGTCACCGTGCAGTTGATACCCCGCACAAAGTCTCAGGGCTTCCGTATAGACAGCCACCTTATCTTCAAAACACAAAGGGAGGTGCCAGCTATGCCTCCTGTGGAAAATAATCCAACTCTTGCTACCATACACAAGTTACAGATCCCCTTTATAGGCCCTGGTCATGCCCTAGTCATATATATCCATTGTTAGAATTAACTTTTTTGTACACTTTTGCAAAATATGTGCTATTTTCTACAGGTATTTTTTCTCTTTTTAATAAAAGATTATTTTGAAACCATTTCTAGGATTCTTTACTGCTTGAACCTGACTTCACTGCAGGCTACACCTGTAAGAAATTAGAAGTGTAGAACAACTTTGGAAGCTTTTTGTTGGTCCTTCATTGTGCACCCCAGTCTACACGGGCTTTAACCTTTGTAGGGGTTTTCCCTATCTGTAGTAGTAATGCGGATTCACCACTGCTACAATTCCATGTGATAGCTCATTTCATTTTCACCATTACAGAGAAGGACAAGCCATGTGAAAATCATTCTTGATACGACCTTCAAAGAGCAGTCCAGCCAAAACCTCTAGGCTAAATCCTATGGATATGAGAGTGTTGCTCTTTTCGTTTTTTTAAAAACCTATTTCATTGAACTTCAACCTATTCATGTGGACGTTGGGGCTTTAATGTACCCTCACAGAATCTAATGCTATCACAATGACACTGAAAAAAGGACGCCCCGTTGTTTCAGCACAAAGTGGCCGGAACTGTTGAAAATTGCAACAATTAGTCATGCTTGGAGCAGTTAAAGTTGACCTATTATCATCAGAGCTTTTAATGAATTGGTTAGATCTTACCTAATAAATACAGTTAAACTGACTATGGAATTTAGTTTTCACTCCTTCCCTCTCTATTACACTGCTGAAAATCTTTCTTCTCTGTGCCATGTCGGTCTGACTTCCAACTGAAGTTTTGAATACTGAAACCATGGCACCGTTGCATTTTCCAGCCAGAGGAGAGTGGGCGGTCTTTACAGATGTGCATTGGCTGGGCTTCTAAATGCCATTCTGAAGCAACACTTTGATGAAAAGAACACTTTCAAGTCTGCCGTGCCTCTTGTTTGGGCCACAACGCCAGAAATCAAACCCTCATATCTACTGCATTCCTTCTGAGCACTTTCGTCCTTTAATCTCTGCTGACCAAAGTTTACTTTCAGTTTATTTTCTTTATTTTGCTTTGATTGGGTACCAAGGTCCTTATGTATCCTCAGGGCCTTGACCTCCCTACACTGACTCGCCCACAGCTTCTGTCTATCCTCAGCACTTGCCTTGGCACACCCTCCGTCCTGGAGGCTCGCACTTACCTTACCATGCAGTTCATCTGTTGCTCACCCATGAGCACGGGCACCCCAGCACCTACCCCCCTCCTCCCTCCCTTCTGCACTTGCACATTCTGAATACTCACAGGGCATAGTATGTTCGTATATTTTTCCTCTCCACTGTATTTAATATTTTATGTATTTTAGTGTGTCTCATTCCCATGTTGTCCTGTGGGTGCTTTGAAACGGAATATACTTGCTGTATAAGCGCCTAACAAGTGAATACTAAATAAAATAAATATTTTGTTTTTGGGTGCAATGCTTTCTGTGTCTGTGCTTTATACATGCCAAATTGCCTCGTGGTTTTCAGGTGGGGCTCAGCCAGTCCTGTGTTTTTTATCTTCGCATGCCAGGGCCTCTAGATTTGCAAAAGAAAAATCATGGTGTGTCTGCGGATTGGCACGGGCGAAGAAAATGTGTCATACCAATGGCTGGATAGTGCTGGAAATGCAGAGTCTTCCACATCTATGGTTAGATACATTCAGCGAATGGGCACAGCAATACAGTGCCCACCCCCTCACCTCTATGTCTGGATGTTTATAGAACACTGGCAGAGCTAACAAGCTCATGGACCTGTATATAAATAGTGACATTTGAGGACTGATGCAGAGTGTGAGCTATTTTAGCACGAAGTAACAATATCTGTTTTATCACTAAGCACTAATGCTCGATTCCTCCTACTTCAAACTTGCTAATATGACCATTACCCAATTCTACTTTTCAATCCGAGAAGGATGAGGGGCTAAATTATCCTGGCGGGGATTTAAAAAATTGCATACAGACCATTTACACAAAGCACCTTACAATGGCCCATAAATATGCACCCGTTGTTAACCACGTGGCGCCAAGAAGCACGAGGCTGTACAAATAACTACGCCCCTAAATGTGCTGCTGGTGTATGTGTCTCACGGTAGAGCACCCAAAATGATGAGGCAGTATGGCTATTGCCCAGTGAGCACTAAGTGTGCACGAGCTGAGAGGATTCAAGTCTGTCTGTGTGTTGTTTATAGATCTATTAGGTGGACCTGTAATCTTCATTGTCTGTCTGAATCTGCAATACATATATGTATATATTCGGTGAAAAGAAACTTGGTTAAGGGAGTTAAGGTGTTCACATTTAAGGAAACACAACTACTGAAATTCCACAATCACATTTCGAGCAAGTGCACCTTAATTATGCACCCCCTGTTGCGCAACATATGACAATAATAATGATATCCCAGACGATATCACTGGTGACATCACTGACCCATGAAAAATGTTTTGTTTTGAACATTTCATCCAAATCCATCCAGCAAGTCAAAGGTTATTAGCAATATTTGCGGAGAAATTGCTGCTTTTTCATTTCTGAAAAGACTCTCTGCTGAAAAGCAACATGGGAGATATAGTAATTTCTTCGGGAGCAGGGGGCAGCCCCTTCCCCATCAAATATTTTAAAAACTCCTGGATGGATTTACCCCAAACCTGTCCCGGAAATCGAGTCAACGTTTCATGCTTTCGTGCCCAAGTTGTTTCTCATTTGGCCAATTCCATCCAGCGGTTTTTGGGTTTCGGCTTGACAAAATTTGGGGAAAATGAATGGGAGTAAGCCGAAAACAGGGTTTTTTTTTGCTTTCTCAATAACCTTTTCATTTTCTAATGAATCTTTCCCAAAATGTCAGACAAATGTTATTAGCAATAGAATGTTCGCATTTCCTATGGATCAAGTCAATCACCTTCACTATTGGGTGGTGGCTGCTGCCCTATATAGATATACATTTGAAGCCACAGTTATTTGGGTAGAGTATTCCAATGAATTGTAGCTTGGAAATGTGGCAGTTGAAAGCTTCATTGGATTTTTTGAAGGAACAGTAGTAGTATATTCTTCCTGCTGCTTTAAAATTTTCAGGTTCTGGATTTTAGTTCTGCCTTGATAGGGCAAACCTGTGATCAGATATGACTAGATAACATCTAATATTGCTAGTAATATGTCTCACTTTATTATTTATTTCTAATGCCATCCTTTCCTTATAATTACAGCACCTGAGGGAGTGCATGGTATTTGTGGGAAAAGTAAATTTAAATATACACTGTTGGGGCAAAATATAAAGTGTGGAGGCGGGGTGGCTCCCAAGCCAGTGGATGATTGGGCCAGGCAAAATAAGGGGGTTGGTGGGGGCACGGGCACTCTCATTCTGTCCAAGTTGCTTGGCAGGGGTTTTTCAAAGAAGTTCCACTATTCATCGTACCAAACGTAAGCCAGCTACCATCAGGCCCCTACACCAGACCAATCTTTGGAAAGCCCATCTGTGGCCCTAAAACTCCTGAGGAGATGGTAAATGGGAACCCTTTGGCCCAGGAACGCCACAGACATACTTTCTATGGGTCCTAGGAGTCTAGTTGTCAGGTTTGTGTTAGCAGAATTATGAACAAAGTCTGATAGCCTGCAAGCACATACGTTCAATGTCAAAACTATGGGAAACATGGAAAAAGCAATATCAAGTCCCCATCCTTCCCAAAGCTAACTTAGCTGCCCACACTTCGACTTGGCCCAGGCACAGGAAACTATCCCTGACTAACTATATACACAGAAATGTTCCAAATTGCCACTCGGGTTCTTATAGATTTAAGCTGACCCCCTCAACTTTATTCTGACCAAGAGGAAGTTAAAGGGTCACAGTTAATCTCAGCCCTCAACCCATTACTGCTCACAGGTGCAGAAGCGCAGTGGAAATCTCTCCCAAGAGGAGGCTGACGAGTCCTATATAAACCAGAGAATACACTCTGGCAGTGTGGGTTGCAGTAGGCTCACATAAGGTGAAGGTTGGAGGCTGTAGGGCGGAAGAAGTCCAGGAGGCTACAGGAGTGAAAGAGAGTGGACATGTGGCAGCAGAGGAAAGCAGGAGGTGGTGGTGGGAGGTGAAGATTTAGAGAGGAGGTGGGAGGTGAAATCTGGAGTTTAGAGGAACGAGATGGCAAAAAGAGAGGAGGAAAAGGGAGCAGTTAAAATCAGGAGTGGATTGAAGGAGGAGGGTAGAGGAATGGAAGGAGGAGGTAATATCTAGGCAGGATTGAAAGTAAGTGGTAACAAAGAGGAGGAATGGAGAAAGGAAGCAAACCTGGAGTTGATTGGAAGGAGGTGGTAACAGAAGATGAAAGGAGGGAGGAGATCAAATCAGGAGTGGTCTGAAAGTAAAGGATAACAACAGAAGACAAAAGGGAGGAATAGGTACAATTTGGAGTAAATTGAAAGGAGCTGATAACAAGAGAAGGAGCATGGAAGGTGGTAAAACCTGTGGTGGAGAGGAAGGACGCACTTCTACCAAGAGTGAAAAGGAAGGAGGTGGAAACATTGTCAGAGATTGGGCATAAGGAAGTCATGGCAGTTAAGGAAGTGGTAGAAACCACGGCTTGCAAAGGAGAGGGTCACGTGGAGGTGAAATGATTTCCAAGTAAAGAAGGGGGGAAAACACCAGAACCCCAGAGTGCGACAGAACCAACAGTGACATTAGGGGGAGATGTACAGAAGAAGTGAAAAAGAAATGAAGGAGATCTAGGAGTATGGAAAATTGAGGAACAGCATGTTCTTTAGAACTTTGAGACGTGTAGTAGACCACGGGTATGGGACCCCATACAGCCTGCACCTAGATTCAATTGAAAAGGAGGATTGGCAACTCCCTGAACCCACAACACCAGGGAAGGGAGAGGTAGTACACTCTTTCTGGCACTTTAAAGCACTTAGAAAGGAAAGGGCTTTGGAATCCTGTCAGCTCCCAACGCCAGAGTACAGGGAGTTGGCGCAAACTCCCAAGAGCTATACAGACTGGGATTTTGATGCCAAGGCCAAAGATACCTGACATCTACACCTGGCACAAAAACACTTAAGTGCAGAGGAACATTTGATTGTGTCTATGTTATATTTTCTTTTGTTTGTGTTATAAGTTCCCAGTTACCTTTTAGTTTACCCAAACTACATAATACCTTATACACCAGTGAACAAACTAGCTGATCCTGGCACCCTTCCTAGTCGCCCCTGTCCCCTATGTGATAAGGTGGGGGTCACAGATGATTCACAGTCTTTGGGAATTCAGATATGATACTTGTGAGGGGGAGGGGATAAGAGCAACAACTGCAGAATAGCATACTAGTACACCATTTAGCTAGCATGATTGTGTCCAGGGGTAGGGTAGAGAATTGTAACGCTCACCTGACTCCCACGGAGGCGCTGGCCTGGTTCGCGCTGCTGTGACCTCTTCTAAGGTGATGCGCAGGGTTCGGAAGACGACTGGACCGGGCCCCCCAAATCTGGCTTGTCTGGCTCGCAGAAGTATCCTTCTGTAGGCGAAAATAGGGGATTAACTGTCTGCGGGGTAATGCAATCGGCCTCCCACTTTCCCCTCTCACCCTCCTCGAAACCCTTCTGTGATTCCCCGTAGCGTCTCACCTTAGGGTCTGGAAGGACAAGCTCTCCATCCTGCTTCGGATGCAGGGGTGCGTTGGTATCCAATTACTTCACTGGATTTTCGGATTGGTGAGAACCAAACTTGCTTGGCTTCCAGGTAAGTTTTTTGATAAGAGGTTCCCCTTGTGTCCATGCATTAATGTACTAATGCTAGTGTCTTTTTCCCCAAAGGGGCCGGGGTACGGAATGCCGGGGAACAGGCACCGACCCGAGATGAGAGGTGAAATCCTTGTAGAAATCAGGTAAGTCTTTAATGAGCGTTTTTTGGTAATGTCTTTTCATTCGCTCATTAACGCTGATGCCCTTTTTTCCCCTTAGGGGCGGGGTCCGGAAATGCCAGGATGCGGCGCGGACCCGAAATGAAGAGGGAATGGATCAACAGGTAAGTCTTAACATGGAGATTTAGCTTTCCTTATTCCCTTCTCTCTCTCACCTTTTGTTCTTGCCTTTTTCTCCCTAGGCACTGGGGCGTGACTGCGAATCCGAATGATCGCTGCTGAACATGGAGGCGCCCTGTAAAGGTGAGTGGAATGCGGCGCTGCAGCGATCGACGCGATGAGCTTTTAAATAAAAGTCTTCCTTTTCAGGATTGTCGGCGAGATGTCTCCGGGATGCGGATTTAGCAGGTAAGGACTTTTCCTTCTTCTGTTCTCTTCTTCTCTTCCTTTGCAGGTGATCCAGGATGCTGGCAGGCGTGGCAGAAGGCAGGATGCAGGAGCAGACACGGTGAGCGTCCAGCTGCTAGATGCAGAACAACGCGAAGCACGTGTGGCTGTTTGGGTGGGGTTTAAATAGCCTTGGAAGAAGTTCCAGGTATGTATCCTTCCTCCAATCAGGTATGTATCCTTCCCCGACCACGCCCGGATGGTAAATTAGTCCCACAGGTAAAGTAGTTCCTTTCAGGCCTCAAGGAGGCCAGGATCCTGCAGCATGGTCTGCATCAGGTAAGTGCACCCAAGCACTCCCATAATGAGCCTGGCGCCTATGGCGCGAGGACTGATGTCTTTTATGAGCCTGGCGCCATAGGTGCCAGGACACCGTCCAAAGGGCCCCTATATGGGGTTGCTGGGTCTTTCCCTGGGGACTGAATGTCCGCTTTCGGGGACGCAGGGCTTGAACCGGCTCCCCGGGAGCGGGCATCATGACAGCACTCCCCCCCAAGGCTCCTCCCAAGGTTTTTCCCTCCGGGAGTTTTGGTTTGTCTGGGAAGAGTCAGTGGAATTTCCTGACTAATCGAGGTGCATGCACATGGTCGCTGGGTTCCCACGACCTCTCCTGAGGTCCGTACCCCTTCCAATCAATTAGGTAGAACAGTTTTGACCTAAACATGTTTGAGTCTAAAATGTTCTTCACTTCGAATTCGGGCTCCCCAAAGATTAGAATAGGTTCTGGAGGTTTGAGTAGTCGGGTTCTGGGTACCACTGGTTTCAGAAGTGACACATGAAAAACAGGGTGAATTCGCATACTAGCTGGTAAATCAAGTTTAACAGCCACTGGGTTAATTATTGCCGTAATAGAATAAGGTCCCAGATATTTTGGGTTAAAAGTTCGAGGCCCTTTGAGTGGTAAATGTCTGGTAGCTAACCACACTTGATCCCCAATCTGATACTGAGGTGCTTCACTCTGATGTAGATCAGCATTCTCGTTGTATTTTCTCTTGGCTTGTTGTAAATGCGTAGTTGCCTCTTTGAAGGCTTGGGTAATTGTAGAATGCAGATGTTCTACTGCAGGCATTCCGAGGTTCTGAGGTGAGTCAAGGTTTGAGGTTCGAGGGTGATGCCCAAACAAAGTATAAAAAGGACTGTGGCCAGTTCCAGAGTGTACCGAATTATTATATGCGTATTCGGCTATCCAAAGAATGTCTTTCCAGTTGCTTTCAGATTGCTGTAACATACACCGTAAGTACTGCTCAAGGGTCAGATTTGTCCTCTCGGTCTGACCATCGGTCTGAGGGTGGTGACTGGTCGATAATCTTACGTCGATCTGCGCCATTTGACATCATTTGCGCCAGAAGTGGGAAATGAATTGGCTTCCCCTGTCAGAGATTAGTATAGATGGGAATCCATGTAGCCGAACAATATTTTCGAGGAATTCTTTGGCTAGGACAGAAGCTGAAGGTAAACCTTTCAAAGGAATAAAGTGGGCCATTTTGGAAAACAAATCCACAATTACCAGAATAGTATTGTACCCCGAACAAGGAGGCATGTCCGTAATAAAATCCATTGATAGGGTGTGCCAGGGTGCTGGCGGTATGTCTAGAGGTTGAAGGAGGCCGGCTGGTCTTTTATTTTGACTTTTATTTTGGGCACAAACACCACAGGACATCACAAAAGATTTAACATCTTTTCGCCAAGAGGGCCACCAAAATTGTCGTTTCACCTTTTCCTCTGTCTTGGCAATACCGGGGTGTCCCTCTATTAATGTATCATGATAACCGGAAATAACTAGTTTGTGTAATTCCTTATGTGGCAGGAATAAGCGTCCTCGGAAATAAGGTAAACCATTATCTATGGTAAAGTCTGATCCCTTTTGTATCCAATCCTGTAAGGTTGTAGGGTCCAGGAGTTGTTTCACTCTGGCTTGAATGTCTTCTAGCGTCTGTAACGAAGTCATGCCTAGAATCCTCTGTTCGGGAATTATTGGTACTGGTTCTGAGTTTGTATCAGATTCTCCCATTCCAATTCGGGATAAGGCGTCTGCTTTGCCATTCTTGCAGCCAGGTCGATAGGTAATCACGAAATCAAATTCAGCGAAAAACAAAGCCCATCGGAGCTGCCGTGATGACTGAGCCGTGGCGGTTTTCAAATACTGTAAATTCCGGTGATCAGTGATCACTGTGATGGTATGTCGAGCGCCAAGCAGATAATGCCGCCAGGCTTTAAAAGCGGACTTAATGGCTAACAGTTCTTTGTCAGTGATTGCATAATTAACCTCGGGTGCCGAGAATTTTCTGGACCAAAATGCTACGGGATGCAGTTGGTTGGTTTCTGGATCTCTTTGGGACAGGTCAGCTCCCATGGCTAGGCTGGATGCGTCAGTCTCGACGACATAAGGGAGATCTGGACGCGGGTGTTTCAATGTAGGTGCGGAGGTAAACTTAGCTTTTAAATCCTGAAAGGCCTGCTCGGCTTCTTCAGACCATTCAAAACGTTTATTTTTCCCCAATAGTGCAGTAATGGGTTGTACCACGCGTGAAAATTCCGGGATAAACCTGCGATAGAAATTGGCAAAGCCGAGCATACTTTGAACCCCTTTTACAGAGCTAGGTGATGGCCATTTGAGGATGGCATCCACTTTTCTTGAGTCCATTTGGACTCCTTTGGGTGTCAGGATGAAACCTAGAAACTCGACTTCTGTGGTATGGAAAACACATTTCTCCAATTTAGCAAATAGTTTGTGTTGGTGCAGTTTTTCAAGTACTGCCCTGACGTGTTTTCTGTGATCAGATTCCGAAGAGGAGTACACAAGAATGTCATTGATATATACGACAACACAAACATCGATGAGTTCCCGAAGGACATCATTCATGAAGTATTGGAAGGCAGCCGGCGCGTTACACAATCCGAAAGGCATCACCTGGTACTCGAATAATCTGTATTTAGTACGGAAGGCAGTTTTCCATTTGTCGCCTTCTTTAACTCGTACCAGATGATAAGCCCCCCGGAGATCTAACTTGGTGTATATGCAAGCGTCCTTCACCTGGTCAAGGAGTTCAGGGATCAGAGGCAGAGGATAACGGTTTTTAACCGTTATCTGGTTCAATGCGCGGTAATCGATACAAGTTCTAAGGTCGCCTTCTTTTTTGGGCACGAAGAACAAAGCCGAGGATGCCGGGGACTTTGACGGGCGGATAAAACCATTAGCTAGGTATTGATCCAAATATTGTCTCAAATGCAGGTTCTCAGGTTCGGTAAGGGCATAAATCCTGCTACAAGAGGGTTGTGCACCGGGCACCAGATCGATTTGGCAATCGTACGATCTGTGAGGAGGTAACGTGTTGGCCTGTTCCTTTTGGAAGACGTCCTGAAACTCTTGGTATTCCGGAGGTAGTTGCATGGAGGCAGAGGTTACAGATGCTAGATTAATCTTCAGGTTTTCTGGGTAGCAGGTTTGTGTACAATCCGGGAAGGTTATTCTCTTAGCTCGCCAATCAATTTGAGGATTATGTGTCTCTAACCAAGGGATTCCAAGAATAACCTGAAACTGTGGAGCCTTGATTACATCAAACACAACACCCTCACGATGGCCGTCGGGACCAATAAGAGTCACCTCAGTAGTGGAATGTGTTACCGGTCCAGAGGCAATTTCAGTTCCATCGACTGTGGTGATGACATCTTTGCTGGTTTTAGGATGGAGAGGGAGATTAATCCTAGAGACCAATTCACGATCCACATAGTTTCCAATAGCCCCACTATCGATGTATGCCTTTATTGCATGCAACCGCTTAGGCTGTTCTGTATCTACGAGAACCATTGGCACAATGAAATGCGAGGTCTGAGAGTTAGTTTTCAAGCTCGGCAAGCGGACCCCTACGCTTGTCGGGCGGAGTCGTTTCCCGAAACAGAGTCTTCATGGTTTTTATCAGCGGCTCCTACCGCCTTTCGGGGCGGTTTTGCCGGGCAATTTCGTAGAAAGTTTCCAGAATTCCCACAATAAAGACATAACTTTAACTGCCGCCTCCTTTCACGTTCCTTTTGAGTTAAGGGTCCTTTAACCCCTCCAATTTGCATAGGCTCAGAGACATCAACTCCCTTGGGATTAGCATGGGTCTTGACCAACACCCGGGTCTCAAACCTGGACCGATCTGCTTTTCTGTTTTGAAGTCTGTGATCCAATTGGACCACTAAGTCTATATACTCTGTGCATTCTTGGGGCGGATTTACAACTTGGGCCAAGACATCTTTAAGTTCTCCGCGTAGGCCTCGATAAAACAACGTGACTCTTTTATCCTCTGGCCATCCCGTTTCCACAATTAGTCTATTTAAGGTTGCAATATAGGATAGGAGGTCCTGATTGCCCTGTCGGGATAGAAGTTCGTCATCCAGAGCCTGCCCCTGAGAGTGTCGAGCAAATACCCTTTCCATGCTTGCTTGAAACCCTTGAAAATCACGGAGAATCGGGTCATTTTGAGTAACCAGTGGAACTGACCAATCGGCAGCGCAGCCGCTGAGATATGAAAATACAAAGGCTACCTTGGTCTGATCATTAGGGAAGGCCCCAGGTCTGCATAGGAAGTGCAAACGACACTGATACATGAATACGGCGAATCGTTTGGGGTCCCCAGAAAAGCGTTCGGGTGGGGCCAGTGGCATGTTTCCGGGTAGATTAATCTGCACAGGGTTACTGGAAACCACAGGAGCAGGGTTCCCTCCGGAACCGGGTAGAGGAGTTTGCCCAGCTTGACCTTGCAAAAGCTGTCTGGCCAGGTCATCAGTTCTTTCCTTTGATATTATCAATTCCCTCCTGAGGGCATTAGTCTCTTGACGAGCGGCATGTACTTCGGCCCGTAATTCCCCCAGTAATTGGGCCAACTGATCAGTCTCAGAACTTTCCATAGCGCCTGGGTGGGAATTTGTAGGAAGTCTTCGCGTTCTGTAACGCTCACCTGACTCCCACGGAGGCGCTGGCCTGGTTCGCGCTGCTGTGACCTCTTCTAAGGTGATGCGCAGGGTTCGGAAGACGGACTGGACCGGGCCCCCCAAATCTGGCTTGTCTGGCTCGCAGAAGTATCCTTCTGTAGGCGAAAATAGGGGATTAACTGTCTGCGGGGTAATGCAAACGGCCTCCCACTTTCCCCTCTCACCCTCCTCGAAACCCTTCTGTGATTCCCCGTAGCGTCTCACCTTAGGGTCTGGAAGGACGAGCTCTCCATCCTGCTTCTGATGCAGGGGCGCGTTGGTATCCAGTTACTTCACTGGATTTTCGGATTGGTGAGAACCAAACTTGCTTGGCTTCCAGGTAAGTTTTTTGATAAGAGGTTCCCCTTGTGTCCATGCATTAATGTACTAATGCTAGTGTCTTTTTCCCCATAGGGGCCGGGGTACGGAATGCCGGGGAACAGGCACCGACCCGAGATGAGAGGTGAAATCCTTGTAGAAATCAGGTAAGTCTTTAATGAGCGTTTTTTGGTAATGTCTTTTCATTCGCTCATTAACGCTTATGTCCTTTTTTCCCCTTAGGGGCCGGGGTCCGGAAATGCCAGGATGCGGCGCGGACCCAGAATGAAGAGGGAATGAATCAACAGGTAAGTCTTAACATGGAGATTTAGCTTTCCTTATTCCCTTCTCTCTCTCAACTTTTGTTCTTGCCTTTTTCTCCCTAGGCGCTGGGCCGTGACTGTGAATCCGAATGATCGCTGCTGAACATGGAGGCGCCCTGTAAAGGTGAGTGGAATGCAGCGCTGCAGCGATCGAGCGATGAGCTTTTAAATAAAAGTCTTCCTTTTCAGGATTGTCGGCGAGATGTCTCCGGGATGCGGATTTAGCAGGTAAGGACTTTTCCTTCTTCTGTTCTCTTCTTCTCTTCCTTTGCAGGTGATCCAGGATGCTGGCAGGCGTGGCAGAAGTCAGGATGCAGGAGCAGACACGGTGAGCGTCCAGCTGCTAGATGCAGAACAACGCGAAGCACGTGTGGCTGTTCGGGTGGGGTTTAAATAGCCTTGGAAGAAGTTCCAGGTATGTATCCTTCCTCCAATCAGGTATGTATCCTTCCCCGACCACGTCCGGGTGGTAAATTAGTCCCACAGGTAAAGTAGTTCCTTTCAGGCCTCAAGGAGGCCGGGATCCTGCAGCATGGTCTGCATCAGGTAAGTGCACCCAAGCACTCCCATAATGAGCCTGGCGCCTATCGCGCCAGGACTGATGTCTTTTATGAGCCTGGCGCCATAGGCGCCAGGACACTGTCCAAAGGGCCCCTATATGGGGTTGCTGGGTCTTTCCCTGGGGGCTGGATGTCCGCTTTCGGGGACGCAGGGCTTGAACCGGCTCCCCGGGAGCGGGCATCATGACAAGAATTCTCTTCTTAGGAGTTGAGTTGTTCAGTAAATTAGTGTTCCCTCCTTAGAAGTTCTACTTTTCACCTGTAGTCCTCTAAGTGCATCAGGTTAGTGGGAACCTCCCAAGTGCAGTGCCCACTAGGGACCTCTGAGATCGGAGAAGGTGGTTCATGCCTAGGCCCTGGAAGAATCAAGGAATGCTGCGGGCATGGCCGTGGCAGTTATCAGCTGGGTGAGGGCCAATGCATATGAATGACAAACTGTTTCCACTGCAGATGGTGCAAAAGAGACTATGGAGACAAGAAGGTCAGGTGGGGTGTTCTCTTTCTGGGGCATGCTGATGTAGGTCCTCAGAACCTGCCTATTCTGAAAAGAAGGTATCAGGAGCCATGGCAATGCAGTAAGGCTGCGGGAGCAGAAGATCTGTTCAAGAGGCAGTATGTACCTTGGGGGATATGGGAAGGGTGCTAGTGCAGTGTAAGGGGCAGGATGGAGGTAGGTGCAAAACTCGCAAGCAAAGGCATTGACCGATTCAGGATCATTTTATTTTATTTTTATTTATTGGGTATTTATAATGCGCCTATACACAGTGTGTTTCACCCTGGGCCAGTGGCTAAAAATATGCTGTCTGATGAGGCTTTTCCTGAACCTCGAGAGGTTTTTCTCAATCACCTAGAAGTTATTCCACATGGTTTAACCAAGGAGGGGGAAAGGCTTCCCAGACGGTCATGTTCTTCCTGTAGTTCGTGGAAGGAAAATTCACTTTGCGGGCTGATTTGAGGTGCCTGACTGCGTGGTCGTCTTTGATTTTGCACTGAGGATTTATGCAGGACCAGTCTGTCAGAAAGTGCAGTTGATTGTGCAAATAGTTTCAAGGTGATGTGTTGCCTGAGCAGGAGCCAGTGTAGCAAATGGAGGACTGCTGTTACCAAGATAGCAACAATACAATCAATACAATGAAGAGAGACTTAAGACAGCAAGGAGGGTGACATACAGTGAGTAGGTATGCACCTACTGTGAAGAGAAAATACACTGAGAAGGCGTATTCAAACCCAGCAGGGACATATACATTGAGGAGGGATGCATACACTGAGGAAGGATATAACCACTGAGCAGGAACATAGCCACAGTAGAGTGGCATATAAAGCAAGCAAGGATACATACACAAAAGAGAAAAATATACTCTGAGCAGAGACATAAACGCAGAGGAGGAACATAAACACTGTATAAAATCATACACTGAGGAGGGTGAATAAGGCGAGGAGGGATAAATACACTGAGCAAAAACATATCGACTGCAGAGGCATATAAACACTGAAAAGTACTGTGTAAACACTTAGGAGGGAGAATCCCACCGAGGAAGGACACATGCACCAGGCCCACACACGGCTACTTTGCTTTTCACCTTCAGTACTTTGGAATGGCCTGATAGTAGTGCAAAGTGCTACACAAGCAATCAACTTAACTACCGTTCCCCTTTTATTCTAGCTCTCATCTAATGTCCCTCCCTCTTACTCACCTTAGTGCTTCAATAGGGCCTGGCAGCAATGTTAAGGGCGTTAAGCAACCAACATAAGAAAGAATATATTAGCTCAGTCTCTCTGACAATCCCTCTTTACCCTGCCAAAGTTTTCCCTCTTCTCCCTACCTTCAGCACTTTGGGACAGCCAGACAGTGGTGTAAAGCACTATGGAACAGTCAAATATAAAATTCAATAAATATTACTGTCAAACCACAGCAAATGCATTTCTTTCTTACTTGGGGAAATACTGCCGCTACAACTCCTCTCATGGTCCCAGTTGTCAACGGAGCAGAACTCTTTCTTCTCTTTAGCTCTTAATGAATAAACAGTGGTGGTAATAAGAGGGCCTGTTAAAATGAAGAAACACAAATTAGCAATATATCTGCTGCTTCTCTTCAATTTAAAAGAAATGGTGGAAGATGTACCATGTCACTATCCAGAATGACAGAGATAACCTTTACTCAAACTTAATTGGTTAAGAACCAGATACATCAAGTGGGCTACAGTAGAGCAATCATTAGCTAAAAATAACAGGGATTGAAATACAAATTACAAAGTAAACAGTAGAGTGCCAACATGCTGGTAAGATAGCTTAGCAGGTTAAGCACTTGCCACTGCCATCTTTGTGTGATCTGCAGGTCGTAGGTTTGAATCCCGTCAAAGCCAATGCAGCATTTCATCCTTCCAAGGCCAATAAATGTGTACCAACTTCAGTTAGATGATAATGGTATGTAAATATTTTAGATTTTTTTATTGTTTTTAATACCGTACCTGAGTTCGGTTTCTGAGCACGGATCCAGGATTCAAACCTCTGTTGCTCTGCGTGGTCTTGCTTCCAAGACCAGCATGTTGCCCCAGTGCTATCCTGCGTTCACATGTTTTATGTACAGCGAAAGCAATATATGAATAACAAATAATTATCATTAACGCCAACTTCAATCAAAGGGTGCCCTAGTTACATTCCTCGCAAATTATGGTAGACTGAGTTGCAAAGGTTTGTCGACACAAAAAGTGTATGCACAGATTTTATTCTTTTTCTATACAGTGCTAATACTACCTAACAGTGTCTTCAGGCCACTCCACAACATAAATAGAAATAGGGAATAGAAAGACGGCACAGGAAGAGTCCACAAGTCTTCTGAAATCTGTCAATTTTCAGAGTTTTGCAGTACTTCCTAAAGTCTGTCTCAAAACAAAGTACCAAGGGGAGGGTGTGTTATAGTGAAGAGTCTGTAAATGATGGCGACTCCCCTGAAACATTTCTAACGCTCCAATTGGAACAATAGCTTGTGTGTGAAGGTTGACTGTAGGGTCCAGCTCGAGGGCATGTAAGGTGCATTTTTGCTAGGCAAACAAGGACCTGGCAGCAGAGAATTTTGAAGATGACTTTCTGTTTGACAACCAACCACTCGAGTGATTTCAAAGCAAGTGTCCTAGTCTCCATCCATTTTAGAGTCATGACAAGGACAGTCACAAATGTATGTGGTCATTAGAGTCCTCCCATATATTTGGCCAGAACTGTGGGGAACATACCATTGCAGCAGTCAAACCTACAGATGAATGGTGTGAGGACCAAAGCGATGAGACGGGGAGCAGCTGCCCTGACAAGATTTTATGGAGAAAGCAGAGGTGAAAGAATGTGTTTGCATGAAGTGGAAACAATTGTGCTAATGACTTTGTAAATAAAAGTAACACAATTAAAGAATAAAACTCCCGAAATGTCATCAGTAAATAAAATAGAAACTGTCGAACGGGGGACACCTCTGACCTTCTTTGACTGTAAGAAAAAGTTTGCATTGACGGAATGTGAGAGGTTCAGATACGCCCAGCTTAGGCACTGGGTGGTCCACAGTTCGATCCGACAGGGGCAAGCCAAGCCGGGACCTGGGGGACATTGAGCAGACCCTGCTGGAGGGGGGGCGGGGAGGAAACATATTCAGACTCTATAAGCTTCTGCAACTGGATTTGTGGTCGTTACAACCCCGGTATATGACACAGTGAGAAAGTGACTTAGGACGTCCATAGAAGACCAGACATGGGTGGACATTTGGTCACGTAATTATTCCTCCACGACTTGCGTAAACCAATAGGGAATGTACTTTCAAACTAACGTACCGATGGTACTACCCCCCCCCCCCCCCAGCTAAATTGAACAAGATTGAGAGCACAGTGTATTCTGCATGTTGGCAGGAGTGCAGGGCCAGGGGTACATTCTTCCACATGTGGTGGGAGTGCCCGCGGGCACAAGTCTTCTGGGGGAGGGTGGTGAACTCGATAGAAGGGATGATGCAGGTCCAGCTTCCCCTAGAGCTGGAAGTGATACTACTGAGGGTTCCCGCCCTGGGTTCATACCCGAAATCGGGGAGGAAAACCAGGCTAATCACCCAACTCCAATTGGAAGCGAAGATCGCCCTAGCCCGGGCCTGGAAGAAACAGGAGGGCCCCCACATCCCCCAATGGTGGACGGAAATATGGGATATCATGGTGGCGGAAAAGGTCACAGCAGCCAAGGACAAGGTGCTACTTCGATTTACAGAGACCTGGTCCCCCGTCCTGGAATACAGCCTGGACTTCCCCGCACAAGCACACAAACCTAGGTGGCATGGTTTCTTCAGGTTGGGCCATGAAAAGAGGTAACGCCGGGGTGGAAAGAGGCTGTGGTGGCTCGGTGGGGGGCCGGGGAGGGTATATCAGTTGGTGCAGGGGATATGGGGTGGGACGTCTATGAAACGTCAAAGGACTTTTCTGTATCTGCGTATGTCATATGCGCGTCATGCTTATTCTGTTCATGTGCAACCATACTTAAATAAAGTTGTTAAAAATGTGTTTTTTTAAAACTGTACCCCAAGGCACCTTTGTGGAACGCAACTTTGCCCCGCCCACTTACTCCAGAACCACCTATATTATAAGAGGCAGGGCTCATTTGCGCATGCACAATTGTGTGATGTGCTTTGGGAAGTACTGTTTGGCTGTCCCTAGCTGCCCTGGAGAAGCGGTACGACATCGAAACCGAGAACTTTTTGCTTCCATGAACTTTGTCTAAATACGGTAGTCTAACTGGATATTACTTTTGCTTACCACTTAGGCTTTATACAGCATTTTAATACACATTTGTGGAACACAACTTGGCCCCGCCCACTTACTCCGGAAGCACCTATATGAAAAGAGGCCACACGCATTTGCGCGCCCGCGCATTTGTGTCAAGTGCTTTGGTAAGTGCTGTTTTACTGAAGGTGACGAGGGGAGAGCACGGCGAATGGAGGAGGCACCCCGATAACCGGGGCAGGGGCCTTCCTCCTTTACGCTCTCTTGCCCCTCCCCCACAGGGGCAGGGGAGAGGGCGGCAAAGGAGCCAGAGAAAAGGGCGCCAAGAGCCCAGGAAAGCCCGCGAAGGGCAACAAAGGAAGGGGGCGGGGCTTGGGGCATAAAGGCGGCGGGCGCCCGGCACAGGAGCACTTGCAGCTCTTCCAGCAGCCGGGCGCCCGTCAAGAGTGGAGGGCGCAGGAGGTTGAGGCCATTCCGGCACCTGTCCCTGCTGAGGCTCCAAGACCAGTGGGAGGTCCTCGCAGCACACCTGTAGCCACACCGGCGGTAGCAGCGGAGGTGCCAACCACCTTGGAGATGGTGAAAGGTATGTTCAGGGAATGTATGGAAGCTTGGGTGACGGGTGCAAATTGTCAGTTGCCTGTTAATAATAATGCTTTGAACATGGTGGGTAAAGGAACGCAAGGGGGTAGTGGGGCCACACAGCAGCTTGGCTCGGGGGCGAGTCAGCCCGTGGTAGGCGTAGGTCAGCCAGTAACGGGAGTGAACCCGGGGCAGATGGCGACGCAAGGGGCAAATACCACCTACACGCCGCAAATTGGGGGGACACCTTGGTGGGGGGCACAGGCTCCTTCACAGGTACACGGGCAGGAGCTGGCCAGCAATAACACAATATACGGGAGGCCAATGCCGGGGTTTGCACCGGCCAGAGTGGCGATTAATGCATTGGCATGGCACATCCCTCTGGCATACAAAGAACGGGTATGGAGGAAGGAGTTCATGGATATTATGGAGTTGTTGGGGATGGTCCCCTCGGGACAAGGCTTCAGTGAGCCCACTGAGAGGGAAAGGGAGAAGAAGGAGAGGGAGAGGCCAAAAATAGAGCTCAATATGCATACCTGGTTAAGGGCGTTCAGGGTTTATGCCACTATTATGTTAGAAAAATTCCCACAAGATGGCGTGGCATTGATGGCGTATGAGCAGTATATTCACGAGCAATACCTGAAGCATGGGGGGGATACATGGAGCAACTACGATAAAGGTTTTAGACTCAAAATGCAGGTATGGCCAGCAATGACCTGGGATGAAGTGGATGTGGGGGGGCGCATAGACACGAAAACGGTCCCAGCCAGGCCGGTAGATGAGAGCGTGGCAAGCGAAAGACCAGCCCAGGGCAGGGGCAGGGGGTCCTACTCAAAGGGGAGGGGGTCCTTTCGTGGGAACTCCTCTTGGAACAGCCGGCCCAATTACCAAGGGGAGTTGCCAGAATGTTGGTTGTTTGCAGAAGGGAGGTGCTCCTATGGTAATGCGTGCAGGTTCAAACACTCAAAGGCTGCAAGCACAGGGAGGCACAGCCCCGCCAGCCGAGAGGGTAAGGCAAGGGGCAACGCAAAAGGCAAGGGGCAACGCAAAAGGCAAGGAGAAAAGCAAGCATGATTAAAACACAGCTGCCAACGCCAATACGTTTACAGGCCATGATGCCTTTCCTGAATACATATAGTGACAAGGGTGATGCAAAATTGTTATGGGAGGGTTTCAGGTGGGGTTTTAAGATTCCTTTCCAGGGGCAGATAGGACTTAAGGAGGCGTGTAATTTGAAATCTGCGCTAGTCTTGACACAGAAAGTGGGGAAAGAGGTACAGTTGGGGAGGGTGGCTGGCCCCTTTCGCACACCTCCACTGGAAAACCTGGTAGTGTCCCCGTTGGGCTTGGTACCTAAAAAGGAGAAAGGGCAGTACAGACTTATACAGCACTTGTCCTTCCCCGAAGGGGAGTCAGTGAACGATGGCATTTCGGGAGAGGAATGCAGGGTTCACTACGCAGCATTTGAAGATGCAGTGGATTTGGTAAAGGCGGCGGGGGTGGGGGCCCTCATGGGGAAGGCAGACATTGAGTCAGCTTTCCGGTTGCTACCAATTCACAAGGACAGCCACCATTTGCTGGGGTTCAAGGTGTTACAGGATTACTTCTACGACAAATGTTTGCCGATGGGGTGTGCAATTTCATGTGCGTATTTTGAGAGGTTTAGCAGATTCCTCGAGTTTGCAGTAAGGCAAAGAAGCAAGGTCGGGGGGATGGTGCATTACCTCGATGATTTCATGTTTATTGGGAGCAAAGGGACGCATGATTGCAAGAACCTTATGGCGGTATTTCAGGAGTTGATGGAAGAGTTTGGGGTACCTCTGGCTAAGGAAAAAACTATGGGTCCGGTCACGTCACTGGTGTTTTTAGGGATTGAAATTGACTCTGTGGCAGGGGTGTGCAGGCTTCCGGGAGACAAAGTACTAAAGTTGAAGGAAGTAATCGCAGGATTGTTGGGCAAAGAGAAAGCCACTTTGAAAGAGCTTCAGTCCCTAGCGGGCAGCCTGAATTTTGCAGGCAAAGTGATCCCTTCAGGTAAAGCATTCGCTAGAAGCATAAAGTTGAAAATAGTGGGCTTGAAGCACGCGGGTCAACACGTGCGCCTAGGAAAGGAGGTTAAGAAGGACCTGGAAATGTGGAATACCTTTTTAGACCATTTTAACGGGGTATTGGTGTGGAAGGAACCCCTGGGGAAGGGAGATGGACCCAATCTGGTTACCGACTCGTCAGGGGCCCTAGGTTTTGGGGCCATCCTGGGCAAGAGGTGGTGCGGGCAGGCCTGGCCGGCCGAATGGCGGTCCGAGGGGATCTCCAGGGACATTACGGTGCTGGAGTTGTTCCCGATAGTGGTGGCATTCAAGCTCTGGCCGGAACAGATGCAAGACAAAAAAGTGCTAGTTTGGTCGGACAACCTAGCGGTGGTGCAGATTATCAGTCAGGGAACTAGCAAGAATGGTAGGGCATTGGGGCTGCTCAGGGAACTGACAAAGTGCTTGCTGCAGCTGAATGCAGAGGTCAGGGTACGTCATATACCTGGGGTTAAGAATGTGGCCGCTGATTCTCTTTCTCGTTTGCAGTGGGGAAGGTTCCGGGAAAACCATCCAGAGGCGAGCGCAAGGATGACACCCTTCCAGACACAGTGGTGGGGATTGGTTGGGGAGATCTGAGCGCACTGATCGACACGGCTCTCGCACCAGGCACTATGCGAAGATACAAGGTGTGCTGGGAACGATTCGTTGCCTTTCAAAACAATATCCTGCCCGAGAGCGAAAAGGGCAGGCCTGTGCGTGCCTTTGTGGGATGGTCTTGGAGCCAAGGAAGGTCCAGGGCGTGGGTGGCTTACCACTTGGCGGCGATTGCGCAATTCTACAAATTAGGGGGCATGCCGGACCCCACTAGGGAGCATTACATTGTCATGGCTATGAAGGGTTGGGCCAAGCAGGTGATGGCGAAACCCGACGAGAGACGGCCCATAGATGTGGGGAAATTGCACAAATTGATCAGGAGCTTGGGGGTGGTGTGCAGGGACGAGTACGAAAAAGGATTGTTCGCAGCAGCCTTCTCTCTGGCATTTTTTGGGGCTTTAAGGGTAAGCGAGCTGGTGCCAGCCAACAAGAAGGGTAAAGGTTTGAGTTTCCTGAGGGGCTGTGACATAAGGGTACAAGGGGAGCGGTTATGCATATTTCTGAGGAGGTCCAAGACCGATCAGACGGGGAAAGGCAGAATGATCACGTTAGGGAGTATCCAAGACAGTCCGGTCTGTCCAGTAGGATGCGTGAGCAGGTATGTGAGTCATAGGTGCCACACAGGAGACGAGGCCCCTTTTCTGGTACACAACGACGGGTCAGCACTAAGCCTGTTTCAGTTTAAAAGGGTGTTGGACAGGACACTGGGGGAGGCGGGGTTCTCAATAGGGGTTTTTGGGACACATTCCTTCAGGATAGGGGCCGCCACAACTGCGGCTGGGATGGGCCTGGGAGCGGAGACAATCAAACAGATTGGGGGCTGGAGGTCCGGTTGTTTTAAGCGGTATGTCAGGCCTGATAAAATGTAAGACTAACAATTCCTCCCTCCTGTTTCCTCGCAGTAGCACCAAGGCGGGGAAGGCGGCGGTCTGCCTGGGTGGTGGGCCATTCGTTTGTGTCAAGGGCCAAGGGAAGCTGATCAGCCAAGCAGGAGGTGCTGACCGCCGGGGAATATCGGGTGCAGTGGCACGGAGTGCCGGGCATGAAATGGGCACAGTTACAAGGGCACATACGCAGTCTCCTGAGGGGCCACCGGAGGCCTGATGTATTGGTGGTTCATCTCGGCGGCAATGATTTGGCTGAGTTGGGGAGGGGGATCTTACTCAGGGAAATGATGTCTTCATTGCAGGATCTAGCGGCTGAATTGGGGGACACGGAAATCGTGTGGTCTGAAATCATCTCGAGGTGCGAATGGAGGGGCGCCGAGAGTCAGGCAGCCGTTGAAAACTCAAGGAGGAAGTTGAACTGGGCCATGGCTAAGTTTTGCAAAGGGAGAGGCCTTCAACATATCAGACATGGTTTGATCAATCTGAAAAACAAGGAGTACTACTTGAAGGACGGGGTGCATTTGTCGGAGCAGGGAATGGATCTGTTTTTCTGGAACATCTGCACGAAACTACTGGAGTTATAAGTTAGGAAAGGGGGGAGCCACGGTGGGCGGTAACCCACCTTTGGCGTGGCGGGTTGTGGCAACCTAATATAAGACAAAGACTCCGAATGAGCCATTGCTAAACCGGAAGGGGCTTCGCCCATTCTAGACAGCGCCTCCTGGGAGCCTAAACGGCGGGGGTGTCTGGCGGTAGCAATTGGGGCTCAACTTCCCCCCAACAAACGGCGCTCCCCCAGTCCGCAAAGACCTGCATGGGCAGGCGGTTTCTCAGACTCGAGGGCCTTGGGGGAGTTGTGCCTGCAATCAATATGGAGGAAAAAGGGGGAAGCAGGACGAGGAGCAGTCGCCACACCTGTTGGAACTAATTTTTACCTGTTTGCAGTGGTCATGTATATGTAAAAAATAAATCTGCGGCCTTGTTATGCCAAACCAAAGGAAATGTCTCATGCAGCACCTTACTGGAGGGGAAACGAAGGGGCTGACAGAATGAGTGAGGTTGGATACAAACGGCATAGCTATTGGACAAATGCCCAGGTTATGAAGGTGACGAGGGGAGAGCACGGCGAATGGAGGAGGCACCCCGATAACCGGGGCAGGGGCCTTCCTCCTTTACGCTCTCTTGCCCCTCCCCCACAGGGGCAGGGGAGAGGGCGGCAAAGGAGCCAGAGAAAAGGGCGCCAAGAGCCCAGGAAAGCCCGCGAAGGGCAACAAAGGAAGGGGGCGGGGCTTGGGGCATAAAGGCGGCGGGCGCCCGGCACAGGAGCACTTTCAGCTCTTCCAGCAGCCGGGCGCCCGTCAAGAGTGGAGGACTTCTTTTCCCACCCTCCCACCCTACAGCTATGGCGGAGCCTGGACGTCGTTGTCGCAGGATGGACAGGCGGGTTGTGGCAACCTAATATAAGACAAAGACTCCGAATGAGCCATTGCTAAACCGGAAGGGGCTTCGCCCATTCTAGACAGCGCCTCCTGGGAGCCTAAACGGCGGGGGTGTCTGGCGGTAGCAATTGGGGCTCAACTTCCCCCCAACAAACGGCGCTCCCCCAGTCCGCAAAGACCTGCATGGGCAGGCGGTTTCTCAGACTCGAGGGCCTTGGGGGAGTTGTGCCTGCAATCAATATGGAGGAAAAAGGGGGAAGCAGGACGAGTAGCAGTCGCCACACCTGTTGGAACTAATTTTTACCTGTTTGCAGTGGTCATGTATATGTAAAAAATAAATCTGCGGCCTTGTTATGCCAAACCAAAGGAAATGTCTCATGCAGCACCTTACTGGAGGGGAAACGAAGGGGCTGACAGAATGAGTGAGGTTGGATACAAACGGCATAGCTATTGGACAAATGCCCGGGTTATGTACCTGGCTGTGTGCTGTGCTGTCTACAGATGCACAAGTGGTGCGACATGGAAACCGAGAACTTTTTGCTCCCATGAACTTTGTGGACTCCATTTAATAACATCTAACTACAGTAGTCTAACTAGATATTATTTTTGCTTACCTCTTAGGTTTTATACAGCATTTTAATACACCTTTGTGGAACGCAACTTGGCCCCGCCCACTTACTCCGGAAGCACCTATATTAAAAGGGACATGCGCAGTGGCGTGAAGTGCTTTGGAAAGTGCTGTTTTGCTCTTTAGCTGGTTACTGGTGAGTGTTGCAACACTCCCACTTCACTTGTAATGTTCTTACTGTTATCTAACAACCCCTATTATTGCACTGCACTGATTTCAATTCTTCACAGTACGTTTTCATGTCCGGTGATTACTTTCTGAAAACGGTGATGCCTCCCGCAAACGAGATTAGTAAACTCTTCAATCAACCCAAACGTGCTCCAACACGGGCAACACATACTCCGTGTCTCACCCGAAATAGTAGCTCCTCCACGCAACTTCGTTTGCAGACTCTAACTGCAGACATCTGAGGGTTTTGCACCGCTGACTCCTTTGGCAAAGCAGGTTCTGAACCTGTGGATAATAATCCAACCCTCATAACATCCGCCCAGCCTCCCATTGAACACCCCAGTACCAACAAGCTATTAATTGATCTGTCCACGCCACAGGACTCCTTAATGATGACAGGCTTTTCCCTGTCGACGGCGAGTTCATCAGATCCCTCTGCCTAATCTTACCACCCAACTATGCCATCTCAACCCTGGTGCGATCCAAACGCTATGAGCAGTGCTGCTCGCACCGAAACTGTAACCATAATTACAGTTCCCCTTCAATTCCACTGTTCCTGCATCTCTCTCCACCCCCTCTTCCTCCTTCTCTCATGTTTCACGGCCCTCAGGTCGCGGAGGCGGCGTCAGTCTCATTTTTCCCCCTAAATGTCTTTCCTTATCCCCTACCTTATCTCTCCCTACCTTCTCCTCCTTTGAATTTCTCTTCAAATCCTTCCCTTACCCTCATGCAATCTCCTTCTTAATTATTTACAGATCTCCTGGCCCCCTCTCTTACTTCTATGAAGACCTGGACCATCTTCTCTCTCTCATTTCTCCCTCCCCTACTCCTCTCTCTGTCCTTGGCGATTTCAACCTCCCTCTCTCAACCTCATCTCATTCTTCCCCTCTTTTCTCCTTACTAGATTCTTACCTCCTCTGCCCTTCCTACTCCCCCACTCCTCTGGCTCCACTCTCAATCTCATCTTTCTCTCATCTTACCCTTCCTCCCCTGTATCGTCTCTTCCCAACTATCTCTCTGACCACGCCTTGCTCTCCTTCTCCCTTACTCCCCCTCCTCCTCATTGGCCTACCCCTCTCCCTTCCTTCTCTCGTCGCGATCTCCACAACTTCAACCCTTCTCTCTTCCTTGACTCCTGTTCTTCCTCCCTTCCCCTTCTCCCCGATTTCTCATCTCTCTCGGCCGATGACACCGTATCCTCACTGTCCTCCTCTATATCCTCCAGTCTTGACCAACTCTATCCTCTTACTTCCTTCTCCTCCTCTCACAAACCTTACCAACCCTGGCTCTCCTCATCTTTTGTCCATGCGTCGCCTCGAACGACGCTTGCTCAAATCCCCTTCTCTGACTAATCAATCCTCCTACTTCTCATATCACTCACTCTATGACTCTTGCCTCACATCTGCCAAGCGCTCCTACTATTCTAACCTCCTCCACTCACAAGCTTCTCAGCCCTGCCATATTTTCCAGACCCTCTCTCGCCTTCTTTCCCCTCCTACTTCTGACCCTTTCACAAACTCTCCCCTCTCCCTCTGACTTTGCCAACTTCTTCTCATCCAAAATTCTCTCTCTACGCCAAAACATCCTCTCCTCTCCTTCCTTCTCCCCTCCTTCCCCCTCCTCCTCTTCCATCTCTGCTAACATGTCCTCCTTCTCTTCTATCACCGCAGCCTGCATCTCCCGTCTCCTGTCCAAAACTCACCCTACTGCTGCCCCCTCTGATCCCATCCCCACCTCCCTCATCCCCGAAATCTTCCCTCTCCTCATCCCATACCTAACCACCTTCTTCGCCATCTGTCTCTCCTCTGCTACCTTTCCTTCAGCTTCAAACACGCTACCATCATCTGTATCCTGAAGAAACCTTCTGCTAGCCCTCTTCTTTCCTCCAACTTCAGACCAATCTTCCTTCTCCCCTTCATCTCAAAGCTCCTCGAGCGCCTAACCTACTCTCAACTCTCAGCTTTCATCTCCTCTCACTTCCCCCTCCCCACCTCTCAGTCTGGTTTCTGCCCTAAATACTCCACTGAGACTGCTCTCACTAATGTACTCAATGTTCTCCTCACTGCTCGCTATGCTAAGCAATCCTCAATTCTCATCCTCCTTGACCTCTCTGCAGCTTTCGATACCGTAGATCACCCCTTACTTCTTAGCACTCTGTCCTCCTTTGGCTTCAAAGGCTCTGTCCTCTCGTGGCTCTCCTCTTACCTCTCCAATCGATCCTTTACTGTCTCCTGGGGCGGTCGCACCACCTCCAACTTCCCCTTGAACTATGGCGTCCCCCAGGAATCCGTACATGGACCTTTTCTTATCTCTCTCTATACCTCCCTTCTTGCCCTGTCATCTTTCGGCATCTCCCACCACTTCTACGCTGATGACACCCAACTCTTTCTCTCCTTCTCTTCTTTCACCACGACCTCCACCACACTCTCTCTTCCTGCCTTACGGTCATAATAAACTGGATATCATCCCATTTTCTTTCCCTCAATACTGACAAGACTGAAGTGCTTTTCTTCCCTCCTAATACTCTCGCCCCTTACCCCCCTCCTCTGATCCACTTTCCCCCTTCCAATCTCCCCATCTCGACCCATGCCCGCAATCTAGGCCTCCACATTGACTCCTCTCTCTCTCCTTTTCCAACCACATCGCTCCAACCTCTCGTGCCTGTCGGCACCACCTCTTCAACATGCGCAAGATCCGCTCCTCTCTCACCTTCCACGCTTCTAAACTCCTAATCTCCTCCCTTATTTTCTCCTGCCTCTTCTACTGCTCCTCTCTCCTCTTTGGACTCCCTGTCTCTCACCTGACTCCACTAAAATCCATCTACCACTCCTCTATCTGTACTCTGTCTTCTTGGACCTCAAGACTCTATTTCTACCTAACTCTCTCAACTCGGCTGGCTTCCCTTCCTCTCACAACTAAAATTTCAACTTCTCTGTCTTGTCTACAAATCTCTCCATGACCTTGCCCCCCATCTCTCTTCCCTCCTCTCATTTTACTCTCCATCCTGCTCTCTCCGCTCAGCTGATCTCTACCTTCTCACTGTACCCCCTGCCCCATGTGCCTCCTCTCGCTTCCGCTCCTTCCAACTCTTGGCCCCCCTCCACTGGAACTCCCTACCTCTTTCTATCCGCTCCACCCCTACCTACTCATCCTTCCACTCCTCTCTGAAAGCCCTTCTTCTCCACTCCCCCCTGACTCTCATTCCCTACCTCCCTCCCCCTCAAACCCCCTCCCCCCTTACCTTCTCCTCCCCCCTCCCTTCCCCTCCCTCCTTCCCTCTCCTCCCGCTGACCTCAAATCGGACACTGAAACCACCAGGGGATTTAGGAGGTCACCAGGGGGCTCCCCCTCCCCTTGCCCTCTCTCCTTCCCCCCCTTCCTCCCGCTGACCTCAAATCAGACATTGAAACCCTCCTCACCTACCTCCTTCCTCCCCTCCCCCCTTTTAAGTAAATTGATCTACATACTGTATCACTGGTTTGTTTCATGTTTGTAAATATGGTTCTTTCAATATTGTACCTTGTTGTTATACTGTAAAGTGCTTTGGATTAAAGCACTATATAAACTCAATAAACAAACATAATTGTCCATTACAACCATCTACTTCTGTAATCCAAGAAACTGATGCAAGCAATCAGGCAAGTGGCAATCAAAATTTAGACATATAGTCCACCTCCTGCCCTGCGACTGTTGATTGAACTGATGATGCTGCCTCTTTTCCTTCTCCACTGCACACAGCTGTTTCCTTTCAACCACCTCTTACTTCCCTTCCCAATCCTTGCCCGACTAACCTGTCCCAATCCCCTATCATGTTTGCAAATACCACCCACAATTCGTCTGTCCTCTCACTTTCTTTTGCTAATCCCACTCCCAGAAGATCGGCCTTCCCACGACCACACCAGTCCATTTCCCCTCGAGCCACTGCTGCTCTACTTGTAGAACAGGCAGTCAACGCCATAAATACAGCTCTTCTGTCATTAACTAAGCTCTTCGAAAATGTAGATACTAAAATTAACTCACAAACGTCTTTGATATTGCAATTCTTGGAACGCGATTCATATATACCTGCTAAGATCGCCCTTCGGGAGCAGATTGCTAGGATTCTGCCTGCCAACTGCAGCCCCAGTGAGATACCTGCAGAGGAAGAGACCTCATCATCCGAAAAGATTCCTGCCTCTTTGCTTATCTTAGCTGACTCAGTCATAGTCCCTTATACTCAATCTTATGCTGAGCTCTCGATCCCTCAATTCCTTACTAACCCAGCATTTTACTATCTTTGCTAAATTGAAGAGATCTGCTAAACCCCACAAGGTTTTGAAAAAAAAAGGAAACATATGAAATCTTCCATGACAGCTTGATCAGGCTCACAGCACTTCATTCACTCCTTAACCTTGCCAAGCAAACAGTCCCAGCTAGCCAAGTCCGCCATTACTAAATAAATATGCAACATTAGCTTGGGCTAAAAGAGACTTTCAGAAAAAACTTGCAAATCATGTATCTTCTTCGGCTATTACTGATAGCTTACAATACAAACCACTTGATGACCTCCTACAAGAAGTAGAACTTCATGATAAAAAGGCCCCAGAGTCTACCCTGTGCATGCAGTTAGCCCTGTCTCGTGTGCCTTTAGAGTGCCCCATGAATAACTGCCCCTTCGTAGTAATGACATTTTAACCTTAGAACAAAGGCGCATTGCAATTGCCAAATCAGTTGCCTTATTTACTACTTTGCCTCAGATCCGACAAAGCAATTCAGCCTTGAGTACTTGGAACTCTAACAAACCAATGCACAAACATGCCATGGCAGTTAATTCAAGAGCGTTGTCCTCTCCAGTTGAGTCTGTATTACGGTCTGAATCCTTATCAACAGGTAATACCACTCCCACTATGATGCAGAGGTTTTCAAAAGAGCCTGTGCTCAAACATAATGAAGCCCTACATGCCCCTTCTTGCTATCATCACTTAATACTTCAATGCAAAGGTGGTGCCTTTTCCATCTTTGATCTGAACAGAACTAGCATTCTGGACATCTTTAGTGATGTTCCAACTCTGGAAGATCTTTGTTCTTGTGACATAGATCATTGTCATGCAAGAACTCTACTTGCGCTATCAATTGCAAGACTCTGGATACAGTCGGGCATAGTACTCAACACTATATGGCAACACTATTTGTTTTCCAAAATGGCCTATTTTGTTGCACTAAAAGGAATTCCATCGCAATCAGTCCTGGCTAGGATAGAAGTGTGTTTGTCTACTGGCCACCATCCACAAACTGATGGACAAACGGAGCGAACAAATCAAACCTTAGAACAGTATCTCCGATGTCTACTCCATAAAAACAGATCACACTTGGGTGGATTTGCTCTGGATTGCAGAGTATGCTTACAACAATTCTGAGCACACTTCTACAGGGCACACTCCTTTCTATGTTCCAAATGGTTGCCATCCACAAACCGCCGCTTTTGATCTACCAGAGCCATTAGAGATGCCAGCAATGCAGAGTCTACACAAGAACATTTCCCAAATTAAGAAGGAAGCCATGGTACATCTGAATGCTGCAAAAGAGAGTCAAAAATTTGCTGACAAACATCGAAGAGATACTCCGGATTATCAGGGAGACAAGGTGTGGCTAGCTTCCAAACACATTGCTCTTAAAGGGCCACGTACATTTCAACCTAGATTTCTGTGCCCATTTCCTGTGGCAGCAGTCATCAATCCTGTGGCACTAAAGATGACTGTTCTATCTCATATGCAAATTCACCAGACTACAAAAATCTCCCGAACCAATGATTGTAGAGGGAGAAACCGAGTTCCAAGTGAAAATGATTTTAGATTCCAAGGTAGTCGGAAAGAAATTGTTTCAATTGGTGGATTGTAAGGGTTTCGGTCCGCAGGACGGAACTTGGGAACCTAGTTCAAATATTCATGCTCCCCAGCTACTTAAAAGATTTCATCAGAATCATCCAACCAAGCCAGGTGTTACGCTCACCTGGACTCTGTGCGGACGTTGGGGCACGGTTGGAGCCCTCCCTGGACTTGGCTCCCTTGGATCAGGTCTCTCCCCCAGCTGCTGCAAAGTCAACTGCTCTGGATGCTGGTACTGCCCCTCAGGGAATACGAGAGGCAATGAGAATGGTGCCGCGGTATCGTGATTTCCCTCGAACCCTTCGTTCCAGAGCGAGATGAGCAAGCGTTTGCCCATGTAAGCTCACCTGTTTTCTCGTAATGATGCGCTCTCCGTCCTGCTTCTTATTAGCAGGGGTGCCTTTGGTGGACCTAGTTGCTTCACTGGTCCGTGGGTGTGGCGGCCCAGACTGGCTGTGACCAACCACTTAGAAGGTAAGTGTTCTTTGCAATGATTATTGTCTGAGTTCTTATTACAGTGTCTTTTTGCTGTGATTGTAGTTTGTAATTCTTGCAATGTCTTTTCTCTCCACTATAGATGTGAAGATGGCTGCACGGAGTCGCAGTGTTTAGAGCGAGTCCAATGATGCCCAAGAGGATAATGAGGGTTGAACGCTAGGCTCAGGTGTGGCGCGGCCAAGCGTTAGTTATTTATGCAACTTCTAACCTTGTGTGTTCTTTTCTCTTGCAGGGAAGGCCTGGTGGTGTCGAGCGGAGAACGACTGTTAAGGCCAGTCCGCGGTTGCAGGATGGAGGTTCCGTGAAGATGAAGAATGGTAGATAAGCTCCTGCATAGCTGGATGTCTGCAACAGGTGATGAAGCGCTCCAACTCGAATGACTATGGAATCAGGTAAGATGCGATGCGCTGCAGGCGATGGAGTGCAGGAGATAGGTAAGATGTGCTTTCAGCGATGGTGTAGCTGGAGTCAGGTAAGATGTGATTTCAGCGATGGTGTAGCTGGATGCAGGAGGGTGCGCATTCAGCAACGGTGTAGCTGTAGTCAGAAGGATGCGCGTCGAGGTGCTGAGTTGGAAAACAGGTAAGGACGGCGGTAAGCGTTACGCTGCTGAAGGCAGAATAACGCAAAGCACCAGTATGCAGGCGGGTTGGCCTTAAATAGGCTGGCCCCGGCCCCTCCCTTTGGCCCCGCCTTGTGGCTCCACCTTGCCACTCCCAGAGGTTCTTGCACGTGCTCCCCAATGTTCCTCTATGGCCACGCCCGGCCTGGATGCACGTGCCTTAGGCACAAAGTGTGCAAAGAACACTTTTTCATGAGCCTGCTGCAAGAGGCGCAAAGACTGGGTCCATTTGGACCCTGTAGGTGATAAAGACATAGGCCCTTGCCCAGTGGCCATGACACCAGGGCCGGAGGGTCCACCCTTAGGAGGGGCCTTGCGGGGGAAAACTGTCATGATCACTTCCAAGGTTTCAGGTTTAGGTTCAGGAGTCTGGGTCAGGAAGGAGTCTTGGTACAGATCTGCAGGGTCGAGGTGGGTTTTAGCATGACAAACATGGCATTCTCATATTCCCCAGTACCAAGGTGACAATGGGCCCCCATAGAGATTCAATGGTGTTTTATTCCCCTAAAATGGCCGCCCTGTGGGTCATTGTTTAAGCTGTCATAGAGACCTAGACATTGAGCATAGAGGACTATAAAGGCCCCGCCTCTGCAGTAACAAGCGCTTCGCGTTGGATCCGCTGACCTCGGTGTAACACTACCGGCGCTCAGCTCACAGACCTGCAATATAACAGAAAAAGTAATGTTATGAACTTGAGTTGCTCACAGAAAAAACCCACAGATCATAGACTTTAACTTACCTGACCAAAGTTACCACAGCAGCAGTCCTCAGACAGGTGACGTCGTCCTCCATAGTTCCGCAGCTCAGTCAACAGTCTTCGTCCACGGCCGCAGCTGCATTCTGAGATCTTTTGACCTCCGAAAACCTGCAAAGAGAAAGGTACCATAGTCAACTAACGAACATTACAGACTAGGGGTGAAGGAAAATAACTATACCCGCATATGTACCTGAAGCTCCGACAAGCTTTTTCCACACATTCCGTTGCCACTCTTCACAGAAGAAAGCCATAGCTTCATAACAAAGACACGCTGTGCTGCGTGCCTTTTCCCTTATTACTCGCGCATACTTACCTCAAGAGAAAACCCATAGCTGGGTACCGAAGGCACTCCGTTCCGCGCATTTTTACTAACAGTACATACCTCAGAGAAGACTTCATGTTTTTTCCTTGACAACGCCCGAGTTCCTTCAGTGAAAGTATTTTCTTCTGAAAACCTGCAAAAGAAAAAGAGAATAGTTTAAGTCAACTAGAGAGATCTCACCAACCCCAGAACATTTTTTTCTCTCAGAGACTTCAGAGCCTTTTTGGACCAAAGATTTCTTTTAACAATAAAGAACACTTACCTTAAGAGGCTCATCTCGTCTAACAGCATCAGTGTCTTCTGAGCCTCAACACCTAAGCACCACGGCGCAAAAGCAGGATGCAGAGCTCGCTAACAACAAAACACAGGTGAGGAAAGTGTGGGCCTTAAGAGTAACAAGGGGAGCCAGTCAGGGTGGGAAAACAGGGCAGAGCCCTAGTAGAATTTCCACTTATATTGATTACAGTTCCCCCTTCCTGTTTTCTCTGTCCTTTGTGACAGTGGAAATCCTAATTCGCCAGTATTGCAGATCAACAGGCATTTTGGAGCATTTACGCTCCTTTGGACACAAGGTAAGCGTTACAGGCTCAGACCACTTCCGGATGTCAAAGACTTTCGAATGTGCATGGCTTTCTCTACAGACCACTGCAGGACCACTTGGAATCAAAGTTCAACGTTCAGCTTTTTACTCTCCCCTTCACTCAGGGGTAATTTTTGATCACTTCGCTTTTACAGTTCATTCACTTTATCGTTCCAAAGAGTTCACCTTTCACAGAGACTTTCGAGTGGGCTACTTCCTTTCGCCAGACCACTCAGTTACTCAGTATCGCTGATTTCACAGCTGTCCTTACTTC
This sequence comes from Ambystoma mexicanum, assembly GCF_040938575.1. Lineage (NCBI taxonomy): Eukaryota > Metazoa > Chordata > Amphibia > Caudata > Ambystomatidae > Ambystoma > Ambystoma mexicanum. The sequence continues at coordinate 1,455,283,471 of NC_090935.1, forward strand.
AAAGTTCATTCACAGGTCTGCCTTTCTTCGCGTCTCATCCACACGCGTGCAGCATTCACTCGCGATAAAATTTTCCAAATTCTTTTCTTAACACACCTCGGTCTCTCAGGTCACTTGCCAACTCACCAGCTGTGTGCGTTTCTCCTTGTCTTTACAGTTTTCCAATTCACAAGTCAAGATTAGTACCATAGGCTTGGCCTCACCTCCCCAACTCTGCCGTTCATCCGGGAGGGACGCTGGCATCCTTGGCCTTCTCCACGTGTCTTTTGTGGACTTTTGGAAGAAACTACCTCCTGTAGGGAACTCTTGGGGTTCTCGACACACTGCTCTCGTCCCTTGGTCCGTCGCTCTGCTCAAGAAGGTTTGTCTTTGCCCCAGAAGTTCTGCTTTTACTCGTGTTTCACCTTGCTCAGAGTGTGTCTCTATGTTCTGCATTTTATCCGTGTGAGGAAAGCTAATTGGTATCGGATTATGTACTTAAAGTAAAGTGCCTGACTTTTCCTGACCCGATTAGCGGGACATGTCCAGTGCGATGTATAGGAGTTAGTCTTGTTACTCTCAGTAGCCATCTTCCTCGGTCCAGTGTTTGTGTAGAAGGTGGCGGCGGGTTGAGACATTAGAGAATTCTAAAGAATCGGATGGGTTAGGTGTACAAAAAAGGGGGGAATAACGCATCTCACCATTGGCTGCCTCACCCACACTCCACGAAGACCCCTCACCCAGGTGATCCTCAGGCAATGGTCCACCCCCAGGAACTGGATCCAAAAGCGATGTCATCCAGGTGGCCAGGACACGGCCAAGTCCCTGAGGACCAGCAGGTGAGTCACCCTTTGATTTCTCACAGTTATAACAGGCTGAAAACAGTGGTCTTAGGTTTCCCAGAGAAATGCTGGAGGTCATGATGAATTCCCAACCATCCAGTCAACAACCTTTGGTTTTGCTAATGTCCAAAAGGAGATCAGTCACACTTCAAACAAAACATTCAGTATACTTTGTGAGCACAAACCTTAATATATTCCAGTTCAAAGGTGGGAGAAAAAGAGGAGTAATGTAACAGAGCTTTAAAAATATAAACCACACAACTATGCTTCTACCAGCTTTAAAAAGTCAAGCTCCAATGTTGAGAAAAGGTTAGAGGTAGGTAAATTTTTCAATTAGTTAGGGAGTTTAAGGTGCATTACAAAAAAGGGTTTTCAATAGGAAACAACAGGATACCACAGGACATTCCAACATCAAGGTTACATTACCAAAGATGGCGAGCACGGTGGCTAGAAGTAAGGATTTTGCGCCCTGTGGAGAGTACCGCGACCAGAGGTAGCAAGCAAAAAGGGTATGCGATCTTGCCCAAGTAGCACCCAAGGGGAAGCCCAATGACTTCCCAAAGAGAACACACATGTATTTGCCTGCTGCTTAGAAGGCCCAGGGATTGTGGGTGCATAGGTGAGTTTTCAGGAGAGGATTGGATCCAGCTGGCGTCGGGTATGGTCTCTACTTGTGGATTCAAGTTACTGGAAGGTGACAAAAGCTGGACAACAAGATTCTCAATGATGAATAACCTCAGTTTAGCATCCCACAATGAAGTAGGACAGTGGATGCATTTGATGACCGAGCAGTCTCTAAGTGACCCATCAAGGGTCTGACACCAATGAAGCAAGGGCAACGGTCTCTGCTCCAGCAAACTAAATCTGCACAATGTCCAATGTCCAAGAGCAGCAGCAGAGCCACAGGAACCAATGTCCCATGATGGTGCCACACAGCAGGATGAAGACAGTTCAGTCTCCCAGCACTGAAGGGGCCCTCTCTCAGGATGTACAAACCTTCTGGAGTGGAGGAGGCCTCACAGTCAGAGATTCAGGAGGGCGCCAAAAGAATGTGCAGGGTGGCAAGTCCATTGTTGTCATGCACTTACCGTCTTCCAAGCTGCCCGTGCTTGCCCCGCTCCAGCGTGGGGTCGCACTCGCGTTTCGGGCACTCCTGGGGGGGTCTTGGTTGGCGGCACTGGCTGCTCCGATCCTGGCAGGTGCCGTGGCAACTACGGCAGGCACGCCGGCCGATCCATAGAGTTGCCGCGGAACGATGGAAACGATCACGTGTTTGGGGGCGGGGCCTTCCCCCTTCACTAATCCCTTCCGCGCCACATGATCCTCCGCCCTCCAATCATCACCATAGGTCACGGCCACGGTCTCATTATGCGTGCTGCCTACGCGCCCACGTGATGAAAACCAGGAAGTATAAAGGAATACCTGAAACGCCGCAATACGCTTCTCAGCTGTTTTTCCTGCAGCGTGTGTAATTTGCTCTCGTTTATGATCTTCTTGGAATTTTGGACCTTGGCTTATGTTCTTTGGACTCCTGCTGGATACTACCCTTTGGATTTGGCGTCTTTATTCTGTACTGATATTCTGAACTGCTCTGCCCTTGGACTATGAATTTGGATTGCCTTTGGATTTTCCTTTTTGGTTCTTGGAACACTTGGTCCTTGGATTCTGGATACCTTCCCTGCCTTAACCCCTCCTGGCCCTGGCCCTATCCCTATCTCCCTTCAAGCTACCCCCCCCCCATTCCTACTATACTTGTGGGGCCTCCCATTGTTGTCTGGTGTAAGTAGCCTATTGGGTACTCTTACATTAGCTTTTTCTCGACTTCTGGAGGAAACAGCAGACATACTGGTAGGACACTTTTTTTTCTTGGAGCCTGGTGATAAGGTTGGCGTTTTAGTTAACATTCTTTACCTGCCTTTTTCCTTACAGTCATCCAGGTTCCGGAGATTCCTGTTCCTGCCACCACCTGTGGCCTCAACAACCGGTCAGCGAGTATATTCATCTCTCTCTGACTGGTAGTTGGGGACGGAGGTATTGTAGTCTACGTGCATCTCAGTTCCTGACAGACTAAGAATCCCTTCCTTCCACTAGATTATGGATACCTCCGCTGGGGTCCCGTTGACTGCTCTGGTCCAGGCCATAACCACATTACGGGATGATATGGCAGCCATTCATCAACGCCTAGACGTAATTCTGAACGAGCGTCAGGCTTTGCCCCTCGATCGCAATATGGAGGAACCTCCGGTTCTTCCTGATTCCTGCCGTTGAGGCTGTCCAACCAGCTCCTGTTTTTGTGCACAATCCGCTCCCGCTGGGTGCCCCGGAAACGTTTCAGGGGGATTCCCGGAAATTTCGCACATTCGTTATCAATGCAAGCTGCATTTCATTTGTCGTCCTCAGGTCTTTCCAGACTCGACGACTAAAGCAGCGTTTATTCTGTCACACCTAAGCAGCATAGCGGCTACCTGGCCCAATCCTTTATTAGAAGGTAACAGCCCGGTTTTGTATGATTTCGATGTGTTGATTGCCGAAATTATACGGGTGTTCGATACCCGACATAAGGCACAGACCCGTGACTTGGAACTCCTTGAGTTAGCTTAGGGGAAGACTACCCTGATTGAATACATCAACCCGATTCAACCAATTATCTGTTGAAACAGCTTGGCCAGAAAACAAGGAGGCTGTTGTATTCTAAAGGGGTATCAACGATCACATGAAGGATTCCCTGGCTGTGGTTCCCGCCTTGCCGGCTCAGTACCCCGATCTTGTTGATCTAGCCCTTCAGGTGGATGCTTGGTGCACAGAGCGAAGAGCCGAAAGCCTTAAGGGTACACCTCTTTTGTTTTCTTCCAATACCACAGCCCCTATCTCCACTAGTGAACCTATGCAGATAGGGGGAATACGCAGCCCAATCTCTCCCACAGAAATGGAATGACGGAGACAGGCCAATGCATGCTTCAACTGTGGGTTGGGTGGACACTTCGTTAAAGAATGCCCAAGGTACCCTAAGACCAAGACAACGGGTTTTCAGAAGGCTCGTCCCTAGCTACAGGGGAACGGACAAGCCTATACCAAAACCCCTGTACTACACTCCCGCCACTAAATACCACAAGGCCCATCTTGCTATATGCCCTGTTCTACTCTGCGGACAATGTGAAACACGCTGTACAATTAGTCATTGATTCAGGGGCCACTGGTAATTACGTGGACATTGCCCTAGCCGCCTCTTTCAATCTTCCTCTACAGAACAAAAAACACCCAGAGCCAGTACATGCAGTTGATGGTACTTCGCTAGTATCCGGTCCTATTAGACAACAAACAGCACCACTCACTTTGCTGATACAGGACACACATAAGGAAAGCATTGCATTCGATTTGATAACAACACCACAATTCGGACTCATCCTTGGTATCCCTTGGTTGCGTGTCCATAATCCCACTGTTGACTGGTCTCGGTGCTTAGCAACCTTTGAATCGGCCCATTGTCAGGAACACTGTTTGCTTGCCTCCATAGGTCTTGTTTCTCCATCTCAAGTGTTGGAGACGTTGGCACAATTGTTTTTGGACGAACCTCAGGCCATGGACCTTGATCCTTCGGGTCATGTAATAGGTGTGGTTACCACCAACATACCCTCGGATTATCACGACTTTCTAGAGGTCTTCAATAAGGGCTGTGCCGAACACTTACCCCCGCACAGACCCTACGACTGTCCCATCGACCTTGTCCCGGGGCGGTGGTACCCTGTGGGCGCATTTACTCTCTAATCCCAGCCGAGGAGCATATCTTGAAAGAATATCTACTGCACTCACTCCGGGTAGGTCACATACGGCCCTCAAAGTCTCCGGCCGCTAGCCCCATCTTTTTTGTCCCCAAAAGGGAGAGCGATTTACGTCCGTGCATTGACTACAGGCGTTTGAATCAAGTCACTATAAAAATTTGCTACCCGATTCCTCTCATCACACCCCTACTTGATCGTCTGTCTCTTGCTTAGATCTTCACTAAATTGGAATTACGGGGCGCCTATAATCTAATCCGTATTAGAGAGGGAGACGAGTGGAAAACAGCTTTTTGCACACGTCATGGGTTGTTTGAGTATACAGTCATGCCCTTTGGGCTTTGTAATGCCCCTGCCACATTCCAGCACTTTATGGATGATATTTTCCACGACATCATCGACACCTTTGTAGTCGGATACTTAGACAACATTTTGGTCTTTTCCTCTTCATTCAAGGAACATGTGAGACATGTTCGGGAAGTCCTTACCAGACTTCGCTCTAATGCCCTCTTCGCCCAAACCCTAGAAGTGTTTGTTCCATGCACAAGAGGTGGAGTTCTTGGGCTTTCATATCTCCCCTCGGGGTTTGTCCATGAATCAGGCTAAAATCAGTGCTGTTTTAAATTGGCCCGTACCTACCACGGTAAAGACACTCCAATCCTTCCTTGGTTTTGCCAATTTTTATCTGCGGTTTATAGCAGGATTTTCTGCCATTGCTGCTCCATTAACCAAACTTACCAGTCCTTGCTGTCCGTTTGTTTGGACCCCGTTACAACAGGAGGCTTTCCTTGCCCTTAAAACGGCATTCACTTCGGCTCCCATACTGCAGCACCCAAATCCCGAACACCCCTACATCATTGAAGCAGACGCCTCATCTTATGCTTTAGGTGCAGTTTTGTCCCAAGCCTATACCAACACAGGTTTGTTACATCCCATAGCCTATCACTCCCGCAAGTTCACCTCCACAGAGAGTCACTACACAGTGACGGAGAAGGAACTACTGGCAGTAAAAGACGCCCTTCAAGTATGGAGGCACCGTTGCCTAGGGGCAAAGCACCAAGTAACAATATATACTGATCACCGTAACCTCCAAGACCTGGCTTCCTTCCGCTGTAACAAAAGTCGCCAAGTAAGATGGCATTTGTTTTTTTCCTGCCTATGACTTCATCATTAAATACCGCCCTGGTGTTATGCATGGGAAGGCGGATGCACTGTTCCGCTTTCCGGGGGGGGGGTGAGGTCTTCCCTTCCAGTCTTCTCTGAAACCCTACTCAATCCCAAGCATGTTAGTTGTCTTTGTACACCCTCCACTGACCTGTTAACCTCCATTTGTCAGTGGACATCTAATCACCCGGCATTGATCGATGAATGGGATGCGGTTATGCATGACGATTTGCCTTTTGTCAACAACAAATTATATCTGCCCACTCCTGACACTCATACCCAAGCTTTAAAATGGTCCCATGATGCGGTCATTAATGGTCATCCGGGACAGAAACTCACCCTTTCATTGTTACAATGTTGGTGCTGGTGGCCATCCATGTGCATAGACACCGTTACCTATGTGAATACATGTTCCATTTGCGCCCAATGTAAAAACCAAAAGGGGCGTCCTCTTGGCCTTTTACAGCCATTACCACTACCTTTCCGGCCCTGGCATACCATTACCATGGATTTTGTCATGGACATGCTGAGGGTGAAAGGATTGGATACCATATGGGTGGTCGTGGATTAATTTACCAAGATGGCCCGTTTTCTACCCTGCACCGGTATCCCTACAGCACCTGTTCTTGCCAATCTATTTTTTCGTCATGTTTTTTGCCTCTTTGGTTTGCCTTCAGTCATAATTTCAGACCGGGGTTCTCAATTCACCTCATGCTTTTGGCGTTCCCTCACACGCTTACTAGGGATAGACACAAGGTTTTCCTCCTCATACCACCCAGAAACAGATGGGCAAACGGAGCGTGTGAACCAAACCATGGAACAGTACCTATGTTGCCTTTCCTTACAGCACCAACACTCCTGGTACCAAGTCCTGCACATTGCTGAGTTTGCATATAACAACGCCTCACACTCTTCCACTGGTTATTCACTGGTTATTCACCTTTCTTTTCCCTGTATGGTCAACACCCTCGAATCCTGCCTTTCCCTGACTTATCACCCTCTGCTGTCTCCTCTTGTTTTACAGGAACTTAAACAGGTTCATGATCAGACTCTTGTTCACCTCAGGGAATCGCAGGAAACAATGCACCTAGCAGCAGACAAGAAAAGAGCACCAGCCCCTTCTTATGTTGTATGCGATCGTGTTTGGTTATCCACCAGGCATCTGCCAATCCCAGGCTGTAGGAAAATCCTTCCACGTTTTGTCGGGCCTTATCGTATCTCCAAAGTGATCAATCCAGTGGCCCTCCGTGTCTCGTTGCCTGCTGCCTGGCGTATACATCCTGTGTTTCATGCCTCCCTCTTGAAACCCTGTCCATCTACTACACGCACTGTCTTACACCCTACTCCTCTTGTGCAGGGTTCCTCAGATGAATACGAGGTCAACTGTATCTTGGGCTCTCGTCTCATTAAGGGTCGTCTCTACTACTTGGTGGATTGGGTGGGCTATGGACCGGAGGAGCGTTCCTGGGAACCCGCTTCTCAGGTGAATGCCCATCTCCTTGTCTCCTGATTTCATAGGGACAATCCTTCTTGCCCACGGGGTCGTGGACCCTTGGGGGGGACTCTGTCATGCACTTACCGTCTTCCAGGCTGCCCGCGCTTGCCCCGCCCCAGCGTGGGGTCGCGCTCGCGTTCCGGACACTCCTTGGGGGGGGGGCTCTTGGTTGGCGGCCACTCCGATCCTGGCAGGTGCCGTGGCAACTATGGCGGGCACACCGGCCGATCCATAGAGTTGCCGTGGGACGATGGAAACGATCATGTGTTTGGGGGCGGGGCCCACCTCACCCCCCACCCCGCCCACCCCCTTCACTAATCCCTTCTGTGCCACATGATCCCCCGCCCTCCAATCATCACCATAGGTTACTGCCACGTGTCTCCTTACGCGCACTGCCTATGCGCCCACCTGATGAAAACCAGGAAGTATAAAGGAATACCTGAAACGCCGCAATACGCTTCTCAGCTGTTTTTCCTGCAGCATGTGGCGTTCGTTCTCATTTCTGATATTCTTGGAATTTTGGACCTTGGCTTATAGTTATGTTCTTTGGACTCCTGCTGGATACTATCCTTTGGATTTGGCGCCTTTATTCTGTACTGATATTTATATTCTGAACTGCTCTGACCTTGGACTACGAATTTGGATTGCCTTTGGATTTTCCTTTTTGGTTCTTGGAACACTTGGCCCTTGGATTCTGGATACCTTCCCTGCCTTAACCCCTCCTGGCCCTGGCCCTATCCCTATCTCCCTTCAAGCTACTCCCCCCATTTCTCCTGTACTTGTGGTGGCCTCCCATGGTTGTCTGGTGTAAGTAGCATTTTGGGTACTCTTACATTAGCCTTTTCATGACTTCTGGAGGGAACAGCAGACATACTGGTAGGACACTTTGTTTTCTTTTGCTTGGAGCCTGGTGATAAGGTTGGTGTTTTAGTTAACATTCTTTGCCTGCCTTTTTCCTTACAGTCTTCGGGTTCCGGAGATTCCTGTTCCTGCCACCACCTGTGGCCTCAACAACCGGTCAGCGAGTATATTCATATCTCTCTGACTGGTAGTTGGGGACGGAGGTATTCTAGTCTACGTGGATCTCAGTTCCTGACAATTGTGCCCTCTTATTGAAGGGAGGGAATCACCGGGACAGGCTTCCCGTGGTCGAGGAAGACTTTGCCTTAATGGAATTGGATATGGCAATAAAGGCCACAGAAGCAGAGCTTTCTGCATCCCTTTTGATCTTCTCATTGTTTCGGAGACAGGATTCACTGATTGAATGAGGAATGGATGCATAACCTCCAGAATTATACAGAAGGCTTTGCTCGGGAGAAGGTGGGCGTGCTCGGTCACCCTGTCCCAACTATTAGCAAACTTGCAGAATTCTAATTTTTGTGGCCATCAAATCCTGGATGGCCGGCCAAAGGCCACTTATAATGTCAGTCAGGAGTTGGATGTAGATTGGGGTACTGGAACCCTTATCTAAGCCCAAACTGGTTTGCATTCCTCCAGCTTCCTGTTCCCGTATGTTGCCATTTCGACCGCCAAACAGCAGGGAGAAGGCCAACAAATATAGTGGTTCATAAAGACATGGCTTAAAACCACAAAGACGCCAGTTTGGCTACCACACAGCACAAAAGGCTACCTCGCAGCAAGAAAGGAAGATGCACAGTAGAACACATTGAAAACTAGGTAATCACTGACAGCAGCTTGTCAGGAACACACTGCCTGGGTGAAAACCCCACCCAGGGTAAAAAGGAAATGGGTGAAACTCTCCCCCTGTACTGGTAGTGTAATGGTCTACCACTAAGCAGTACTACTTAAAAGGCAGAATGGGAGACATAGTGACTGGCAAGTGCTCCCCAAAAGAAAGGAGTTAATTGAAGATGAAAAGCAGCCACACTTACCAAAAGCAGGTTAGGAACACAAAAAAGTCTGCAAACATACTGGGGGTCTCATAGAACAAGGCTGAAAAACAGCAGAAAGATGACTATTAACAAATAAGGAGGTTGAAGAGATCAAAGGGTAGTGGGGGGTAACATGGAGGCAGAGGGGAGCACAGAGAGAGAGAAAGAACAGATCAGGTTGGAAAGAAGGGAATGGCAGGAGAACAAGGACAAAGAGGGGAAAAAAGAGGAGAGTAAGTGGAGGAGGATGGAGGATATTGTTACTTAGAAGAATGAGGGTATAAGAATGAGGGGAAGATGATGAAGGGAAAGAGACTGCAGGTGGCAGACAGTAGCCTGAGAAATGAGGTGGGGAACAGTTATTTGGGCTGTAGGAAGGGGGCAACAGCTGAGATCAAGGTGGAAGATGTGAGCGGTGGGTGCGGAAGAATGTCAAGGGCAGTGGTAAAGAGATCCTAGTCTTTGTGGGGTGCTGAAGTGGAGAGAAAACATGTAAAACAACAGAGAAAAGAGACAAGTATCAGAGAGGCTCCAAAATGGAGAACAGGGCACCAGAATGGTAGGGCGCCTGCCACCACTTTGCTGGATGTGGTCCCTAAGCAAGGTTGCATTGCTCACTTTAGTTTTGTTTATGTGTCCCACATTATTTCTTTCAGTACACCTTAAACCCATGGTACATTGCCATTAAAAAATAAACCTCGAGTGGTCTGTTGATCAGAGGCAGAGATAAAATGTACATTAATTGGATCACTGAAAAGGCCATAGTGTAGTCAGCCCCATTTGGGAAACTGCAAAATGTACCAGCAAGATTGTATTTGTTCAATTAATATTTTGGTTCCTTCAGTGGAGGTAGAAGGTGATACAGGGAATCTGCATTTGGAGGCTACGGGTGATACAATTCATGTCTCTATTTGTTTAATTGCAGTGTTTAGGCGTATGCCAACCAACTGAAGGACTGTCATCATGGTCTTTACTGGTGGCAGTTCTGAAAAGTCAATAGTTTCTGTCCACAGAAGCGTTACGGATCTCAATGATTTGAAATAATGAGCATTAACATACACCCTCAATGTCTCCTTCCGGTCATAGTTAGTATTAACAGTGAGTAGGAAAAGATCCCCCCGCCCCCCAAGTGTGACATTGTATAGATACATTTTTCAAAAGTATATTTAGCAGAAAGGCCCACATGTCAGAACATATCTGTATGCATCTTCTGCACATGTATTTAGAAGGAGCTTATCGAAAAGTATATATAGCTTACAGCAGGCTGCCTTACTAGTGACCTGGCCAATCAAATTCAGCATGGTGGCATCAAAACTTGTTCTACTGTTGAAGACACCAACAAAACATTCAAAGTTGAAACAAAAGATCTTTATTAACTCAAATGGCAGGAAGGTGTAAGGCCTAGCTTGCCCTATACTAAAGTGGGATTTTCCTATCTTAATAAACTAAGGATAGTCTGAGTCAGTAAATTCAACTCTGTCTGTGTCCAAAACCTATACTTGCCCTTACAACTAAAGCTAAACAATGTGTAGGGATGCCAACAACCACAGAATCAGTGTTCAAACTAAAGTTTAGAGCTTCTTCCAGCTCCTGGTTTTCTCTTAGCTCCCTTCCCTAAATTCGAGACAGTTTCAAGAAAAATGACCTTGGGGTTTCCTTCCCCAAGTTCAACACAGTTTCACAGAATAGTCTTGAGGTTCCCTTCCCCAAGTTCAACACAGTTCCACAGAATGGTCTCAGGGTTCCCTTCCCCAAGTTCAACACAGTTGCACAGGTTTCAAATTCACATTCACTTCTTTAGTTTGCCTTCTCGTTTTGTTACTTGAACAATCTTAGGCCGACCAGCCTCAGCCTCTAGACTTCTCTTGGTTTACTCCAAGTAAGGGCTCCTCGGTCTAGGCGCAGTCGTCAGAACATACGGTCCACCCATCACAGGTCGCGCAACCGATAACCATTGGCACTTATTCATTCTTTCTCATAGGACTTCCTTGACAACACAGGTTTCCTTTCTCCCCTCCCCCTATGTCATAGGTCCAAATATGCTTCTGATTTAATTTATTGGCTTCTTGCATTTACCAACATGCGATTCTTACACACCTTCCTTTGTGGTCAGTACTGTTTTACTTTTAACTCGTTTCACTTTGTTCGCAACTGCTGTCTCTTTAAATTCACTTTGTTTGCAAACGCACATCACTTTCTCTTAGTTGAGTGATATTCTCATCCCTTTTTCTTTCTTCAGGATTCAACTCTCCTTATGTTCTTGACAACTTGTTCCATATTCATTATTTCATATTGGTTCTCCAGAGCCCCCCTTTTCCATGTCATTGAAAACTCCTTTCATGTGTGACAATTTGTCCAGTATTCAATAGTTCAGGTCCCCAGACAACATTTTCATAGACATTTGCTTGGCCACCATCAGCCGTTACCTACACCATGCCCCTGGAGTGCCCCGGCCTAAATGATGTTCCCTGTCACTCACCGGTGTGCAACTGCTCCTCCGGGTGCCCTGGTTACACTCTCGGGTTCTCGCTGGCTCTGCTCTCTCTACCGCAGAGCTGCAGCGAGCAGCGCTTGCATCTTCCAGACCTTCCGGCAGCATTCAGCAGCTTTTTTGTGTTCCCCACTCCCTACAGGGAACAGAAAGCAATGGGCTCCGTTCAGCTCCAGAATCTCTCGTGGCCCGCTCCGGCCATCATCATCTTTCTGGCTTCTCTGCGGTTGGCGTTCTTTTCACCGGCCGATACTCTGCTACAACTTGGCTTGCCGTGCCCCCCTACCCCACTGGTTCTCTGCTCTGCTGCTTTCTTCCACTTTTATACACCTGCAAACAGGTTGTAGGTGAGAGTTCTTAATTCACATTGCCTGACCATAGTTATTGTGACATGTCTGACCCTCACACCAGTCCTCAGGCCTCCTCGTCTCACTACCAGCATGGTGAAATGACCTGTTAGTGTGCACTACTCCTAGTCGCCTCTTCCTCATCTCAGTACTATGATGGTATGAATGTGGGACAGTGATAACCTATGAAGGTCAGAGGAGAGTAGGGTGCATTCTGACAGGTTCTATATTTTATTCAAGGGGTTAAATGTGAGTCTAGTCTATCCACATAAGGAGGGGTGCTCCTTATTTTCTTCCTTGTCCTTCTATTGGAATGATCTATCTCGGGACCATTTTCCCAGGGAGAAAGGTTGACAATCCCCTATGAAGGATTCAGGGACTGATGGTTCATCGTGAAAGGGAAACAAGGAATACCATGTCTCGCCTGAGGACAACCCCTCCCCCCCAATCTCCAAGGACCCTCCACTCAGGTGATCCTCCCTCGCATCTCCACCCCAAGGGTCAGGATCCAAAAGCGACCTGAGAAGAGTATTCAAAGAGAGTAGATGTAAGGGCACCCTCAGGTTTCTCACAATGTGCAGCGAACTTTGAAAAAAGTGATTGACAAAAAGTGAATGAAGTTGCTCTGCTTTTATTCTTGCAAGGTGTTGTATTCTTTGAAATTTTACAACACAGTCTCATTGGGCAGCCACAGTGACAGTGATGGTCTAGTCAGTTCATTGTGATTCTGAAGTTTGAATTTTGTTTTCACATTAAAAAATTCAGTGATCTGCCTTTTACTCTCTTCGCCAAACACGTCTGGTTCCTTGTATCCAAGTTGCAGATTTCAATGCTTCTGACCTCTCTCTAAAATGTAAACCTTGCTTCCAAGTTCCTCCATGATCTGGCTCTCCACCCAGTGTCTATAATCGCTGCCTTTTCACTAGGTTCAAGTGTTTGAAGTGTTTGTTATTCCTATCTCTTTAATCAAAAGTTCCTGGAACATTTCCTGACAAGCTCCAGCATGCAGCATTACTCAATTTACATTCAATACCGGACAGCTCACCAGGCTCTCAGCTCTGGAGCTTCTTCAGTTGCCTCTAGCTATTTCAGCTCCTGGGTTTGGGCTTGGGCATCTCACCTTCTTTCTGTTCATTTTGCTTTGGTTCTCCTCTCAACATTAGCTGGTGTCTGCTAACCCTTCTCTACGCTTGGGTTGGCTTGATATCTCCTCTCCATCTCACCTTCTTTTCACTCAAGCCAACCTTCCCTCCACTTACTGCTCCTGCAGGCCCAGATCTTCCCAGAAGCTGGCATTTCTCTTCCGTACCTTGTATACCTGCTCCATCTGACTTCTGCTCTCGTCTCATCTTTGCTGTTGCTCACTGAAGCATTGTCTTATATGAGCTGCTTCTCTCACTGACGATAGGACCTCTCTCACGCTCCATGGTTGTCCAGGGTTTTCCAGCACTACAGCTCCACAAGGACTCCTTTCACTCCCATCACAACTCCACACACTATATTATAATTCTCTGTTCTGCAGTTTGGGGACAGCATCCGCTAACCATGAAAACAGTGAAAAAGATGTGCCACTGAATATTTTCTTTGGTCTTCCAAAGGTCAATTGACCCCAATTGCATTTTCTGTTTTGCTTTCTTACTGCAATAACTCTGCCTGAGGATAAAACGCTGGCAGAGCAATCTTTTGATTTAAATGGAAATCCGATACAACTTTAGGCAGGAAGGGTGATTTAACCTTCAACACAACCCTGTCCTTGTGGAATACGGTAAAGGATGGCTTTGAAGAGGGTGCCTGCAAATCTCTCACTCTACGTGCAGATGTTAGAGCAACCAACAGTATAGTTTTAAGGGTTAACAATCTCAATGGGCATGTGTGGAAGGGTTCGAAAGTTGCACATATTAGGAATTTTAGAACCAGGTTAAGGTCCCAAACTGGAACCTGAAAAGTAGAAGGTGGGAACACTTTCATGAACCCTTTCAGAAATTGATTTATCAAAGGTATTTTGAAGTAGGAATAGTCTTCCGAAGAGCGCTTGAATATGGAAAGCGCTGCCAGATAACCCTTAAGGGTCCCAATGGTACAGAGAAAAGGATCAGCATTCTTTTCCCTGCACCAGTCACAAAACTTATTCCAACGGGAATGGTACAGAGATTTTGTTGCTGGAATTCTTGCCGAAAGCAACACCTCAATCACATCATCAGGGAGGTCCCAATTCTTGTATTTCAACCTTTCAGAAACCACACGTGACGGTTGAAAGTGTTAACCTCTGGATGGAGAACCTGACCCTCCCCTTGCGAGAGAATATCCTCTCTTTGCGGAAGATTTATCAGAGGACAGATGGACATGTCCAGAAGGTCCGGGTACTACAGTCTCCTGGCCCAATGCAGGGCCATTAGGATCCTGTGGCTTCCGAACCGTCTCAATATCCTGATTACTTGAGGAATGACTGGGATCAGTGGGAACGCGTATAGTACCGGAAAATCCCTATCCACCACAAACGTGTCTCCTAAAGCTCCTCTTGGAGGAAATTCCCTTGAGCAGTACCTTTCGCACTTCTAGTTGATCGTGGTTGCAAACAGATCTACTTGAGGGGTTCCCCAAAGGGCGAAGATCTCTTGAAGGACTTCCTGAGCTAGTTCCCACTCGTGGGAGACTGTGCTCTGCCTGCTTAGAGCGTCCACCGGCATGTTCTCCTCCTAGGTGAACTGCTGATAGGGAGATTCCTTCTTGAATTGCCCAGTACCAGAGCTGCATTGCTTCTCTGCACAGTGATAGTGACCCTACACTTCCTCTTTTGTTGAAGTAATGCATGGCCACTGTGATGTCTGTCATTATCAGGACATTCTTTCCCCGTAGAGATGGCAAAAAAGGCCTTTAGTGCTAGTCTGATTGCCCTCCGCTCTAAAGGGTTGATGTGTAGTTTGGACTCTGATGGAAACCAACGACCGCTGGCTCTCAGATCGTTGGCGTGGGGTCCCCACCCCATGAGTGAGGCACCCGTCACTACTGTAATCCCCGGTCATGGATGCCAAAAGTGTTCTCCCTTCAGAATATTTTCCTTGTAGGTCCACTACAGAAGATCCTGTGCGACCCTGCTTGGAACTTGAAGTAGGTCCTAAATCTTTCCTCAGAACTGGGACCCACTGAGTTCTTAGAGCCCATTGAAGGGATCTCATTCTCAGGAGGGCCTCTGGCACCAGAAGAATTAGGCTGAGCAACCTCAAGAAATCGAAAGGCCG
Source organism: Ambystoma mexicanum (assembly GCF_040938575.1). NCBI lineage: Eukaryota > Metazoa > Chordata > Amphibia > Caudata > Ambystomatidae > Ambystoma > Ambystoma mexicanum. The sequence goes on from NC_090935.1 coordinate 1,455,298,696, forward strand.
AAGATTCTGGGCACTCTGAAATTTGGAAACCATCTGAAGAATGTCTTGAGCCCTCACCTTGGGTGGTGAGCATTTTCCAAAGGATGTGTCTAATACAGCCACGATGTACTGGAGCTGCTGGGAAGGTGTCATCTGTGAATTCTTGAAATTGAGAGAGAAGCCCAGTCTGTGGAGGGAGTGGCAGGTGACTTTGAGATGATCCAAGGCTTGCTGGGGAGAATGCGCCCTGATCAGCCAATCGTCCAGGTAGGGATAGACTTGAATCCCCCCCTCCTGAGATGCACTGCCACCACCACCATCAGTTTGGTGAAGACCCTCAGGGCGGAGGTCAACCCAAATGGCAGGAATTGAAACTGATAAGGCGAGCCGCCAACAGCGAACCTCAGGTATTTTCTGTGCTTGAGATGGATTGGCACATGAAAATAAGCATCCTTAAGGTCCAGTGACACCAAACAATCCTGTAATTGGAGGGCCTGAAGGATCTGAGAAAGTTTAACCATCTTGAATTTGTCCTTCCTGAGATACTTGTTCAAGTATCTCAAGTCCAAGATGGGTCTCAGTCCCCTGTCTTTCTTGGGAATAAAAAAATATGGGGACTATCAACCCTTGTTCCTCTCCGCTACCGGTACTGGCTCTATATATAGCACCTTTCTCTAGCAGGGTTAACATTTCCTGCACAAGGAGCGGATCTGGAATCCTCAGAGTGTTTCCCTGTTGGATTGGTGTGAGGCTGCGTTATAAATGGGAGGCAGTAACTTTGGGCTATTGTCTCCAGAGCCCAAGCATCTGAAGTAATGGCTCGCCATTCTTCAACATGCTGAGACTGTCTGCCCCCCACCAGTGACACGTGACACAAGCTCTCAAAGTGGTTTTGAAAGTGGTTGCTGCCGCTGCTGATGGCAAGGTAGCCGCAGCTGGAGCTGGCTTGGCACCTCTACCTCATCCACCACGAGGGAACTTCCGCTGGCCTCTTTGACTGACCATTCCTTTCGCCTTTCCAAATGAGGAAGAGTAGCGAAAAGATCACCCCCTCCATGGGTGTTCCGCCAGACGAAAAGGCTGAGGTTGCCTAACAATGGCCCCTAAAGATTTGGCAGCCGCCTTTCGAGGTCTGCAAAGGCTCTCGTCAGCCTTGCTGCCAAAAAGGTGAGACCTGTCAAATGACATGCTGAGAAGGCGAGCCTGCACATCCGGTGCAAAACCTGACTTCCGCAACCACACAAATCTGTGCATCATGGTGCTCGTGGCCATGGGCCTGCTGATGCTATCTGCAGTGTCCAATCCAGACTGAAGGGACTCGCACATGGCTTTATTGTCGTCCTTAATAAGAGCCAGAAAGCCGTTCCTTTCATCCCCTTCTGTAATATGCTGCGCCGCCATGGATATGCACTCCCACAGAGTGTATGAAAATTTTGCTAAGGCACATGTAGAGTTAGCCGACTTCTGGGCGATACTCCCAGCTGAAAATACCTTCCGTGCCCATCCATCCACACGCTTGTCGTTCCTATCAGGAGGAATGGTACGCTATCTTGTTTGAGTTAGTCGTGGATACCTGGACCACCAGACTCTCCGGAGTGGGGTGTTTGGACAGATAGCCGGGGTCGCTACTGGAAGGGCGGTATTTCTTTGTATTTACTTGTAAGGGATTTGCCACCGCCGGATTGGTTTCCGGGGTCTCCCAATTTCTGGCCACCCTTTTTTGCAGAGCCACATGGAATGGTAATATAGGATTTGTAGGTGGTCCTTGGTCTAGAATATTAGTCAGATCAGCCTGAACAAACTTTACCGGGGGTCTAGCCCAGCCGAAATACTCCACCACCCTAGACAACAGTTGCCGGTATGAGGAGTCGGCATGCTCCCCAGGTTCTGACCTGCCGAACTTCAACTCAGGAGAATTATCAATGCGACTGGCATTATGTAAGGTATCACAAAGATCTTCTATCTTTCTCTCCTCTGATATGAGGCATTCCGGCACATTGGGGGTTCCATACTGGAGCCCAAAATTGGGATCCTCCCCATCTGATATTTCCTCATCCTCAAAGATGGAAGAGATGGATTTGAAAAAAATCCTTCTTTGGCAGAGGAGTGAATGTTTTTTCAGGGACACTCACAGGTTCTGAAGGCATTTTGGTTTTAGCCTTTCCTCAGGTTCTGGGGTCCGAACTGACAGAACAGGTACTCTTGGCGTCGACGGCTTTGGCATCAACATCGATAATGGCTCTGATGGCTTAGATAACGTCAGCGAATCGACGGGCCCCTTCGACGGTTTTGAATTTGAGGGTTCTACAGGCTTCGAAGGTGTCCATGATCTCGAACGCTCACCATGTCTCGAGTGATCTTTACTCATTCGAGGCTTTGAGGGCTCTCGATGTGAATCACGCCGAACACCCGAGCTCGAGGGCGCCCAAATGTCGGGTCGAGACCGCTCCGTGCCGGCTTCAATAGAAGGCGCCGACGGAGCCTTACCCTGTTTTTCAAATATCTTTAGCATTTCTAAGCAGAAGCGTCAACTGTTTGGTGAGGCATCTTACCCTCTCAGGGGTTTCGCCTGATGAGGATGAAGAGGAAAGCAACCAATGGTGCCTCCTCCTCAATCACTTTGTCGAGGACGAAGAATGGCGTGAGCCACTACGGGGACCTTGGATCGTTTTTTATCTTTCTTTCGTTGAGGAGAGGGGTCTTTTGACTCGGCAGTTGAAGAGCTATCAGGTCGGGTCTTGCGGGGTTTGAATGTATAAAAGGGCTTTGGAAAGGTAACCCACAGATGAAATAATGAGCACAGAACTAAAGTAACAATAATAGTCATAGTTGTCAATACAAGCAAAGTGAAACAAAGTTTTAATTGGTAATGAAGGACAGCCGACACATGTTTCGACCACCTGGTCGTTAATAAGGCTGTTAATGCACTTAACATACGTGTATTAAATAAAATAAAGTGTTACAAATTATTGGTATCGAAAATAAAAGAAATATCCAAATTGGAAGTTTGACATGAACCATACACAAGATCATAAAATTAAAAAGAAAACATATGATCAATGTCAAAGGTAGCATATGGTAAAAAATATTACAATCGGGTAATTAAATCAATTAGGAGAATAGAAAAGGAGAGAACATACCATCAATGTCACAGTTCAGGTCAGGAAATGGGGGGAGACCGGTACAAGCGTATGTAAAAAATAAATCATCCGTTAGGATACACAAATGCTTAAGACATAGTACACCTCAAAGAATAGTCTGGAAAAAACAAGACGCACACTGTGCACTGGATTTGTTGAAATAGTGCCTGTGTTAAAAGCCCTTAATCCAAGTGCCTATTAAAGCTAAAGAGGAAAGCCAGTCTGTTTGACCATTAGCAGGGTACCCTATGCGATCCCAAGTGAGCAAGGTTTGTGAAATGGTCCATACCTCAAAGAGGATTAACCAAGATATCAGTTGAAATAATATCTGGATCTGATGCATCACCCAATAGCCTGTGATAAGTCCTAGGAAGTAAAACAAAAAGAGCTTACCAAAAAGATAAAACGGCATATATTCTGCTCTGTTAGAAGGGTAAAAACTCTAAATGGTCGGTGAGATAAATGTGATGTAAAAACAATTGAATGTCAATGCTACTGCAATAATTCTGAGTATCAAATAAAATAAATACCTATATGATGTACGTACCTGGTTCTGAATCAGTAATGAACATACCAAAAAGAAATAATGTGGTCAAATGAAGTTAAGGCTGAACGCGGTGTTTGCCATAAAAATCTGAAAAAAATACAGGCTAAACGTAGTAATAGCCACAAGAAACAATTCTGCGTTGCTTATTTAGCATATATCCTCATGAAGTGTTAGTCTAAAAAATAACAAAAGAAACTAACTTAAGAAGTGTGCTTGCAAACAAAGGTGCTATGCACAGCATTCCTCAAAATCCTCACTAATGCACAAGGGATGTCTTAAACCAAACAAAACACCTATGATCTATCTCGCCTCTACTCGTGTATAGACAAAACGGTATTCCGGTCTAGCATTGAAAATGCATGCAAGATCGTGTTGCACTCATTGGGACTAGGGCCAATTATCATGGCTGCCGAAGTACCCAAAACCGTATGGAAAATGCACTTTTGGAAAACGAAATAAAAAACTAGACGCATTGGTCCCATACGGATCAGAAGGTGTAATGCCTTATGGAGAGAACAGAGTGACCATATTTCCAAAAACTACCAATTTTGGCAAAAAAGTATCATAATTCCCCATTGTCTATTTTACAAATAACTGAGTACAAATTACTTGGATCATATGGTTCAAACATATGATAAAAACACAAGCATTTCATTGTCACAATTCAAACCAATACTGGTACATCGAAGAAAGAAAATTAATTTGCATTCTGATTGCCTCAGTTTGAACCTATATACCACCTCTTTTCCTTTGTTGAATTTGTATCAATCCAATGAAACGTAGTTCAACCTTGTTAACGAGCTGATGTTGCTCCTGCCAATGCATGGCTAGTGGTGGTTTGGGATCAGCGTTCCTCAGACTTGCCAAATGTTCCCGTATGCGCACTCTAAGTGGTCTGATGGTACTACCTATATATAACTTACCGCACACACAGATGATAGCATAAACAACATATCATGATTTACAATTAATGAAGTTGTTGATCTTAATCTGAGTGCCAGAATGATCAGTGAAAGTCTTGCAATTGTCATGAGTATACTTGCGAAAGTTACAGTTATCACACTTGTAGAAACCAATCGTTTATTTGAGCCAGTTCTTTTCTGAAATACCCTCCGTATTACTCCTAAATGAAGGGCTGACTTTTTGCTTGATACTAGGTGCCCAAGTGAAGGTGAATTTGGGATTTTCTGACAGAAAGGGTTGCAGATCCTTATCTAATTTCAAAATATGCCAGTGTTTCAGAGCAAGTTGATAGAGTATAGATGAATCCTCCGAAAATTGTGTTATAATAGCAACCTGTTGTGGTTCTTGCTTCAACTTATTGCTATCAGTAAGAAAATCCGATAGTTTTTTACTGGCATTTTTATTAATAGCAGATCTAATAGTATCAGCACTGTAACCTCTATCTAGAAAACGTTGTGTTAGAATTTTGGATTCTTCCTCATAGTCAGTGTCATGACTGCAGTTTCTCCTTGCCCTGTAAAATTCCCCACCTGGGATATTACTGATCGTAGATCGTTGATTACGTTGGGCCAAAAGGACAGAATTTACCTCCGTCGGCTTGCGATAGGTTTCAGTATGTATACTAGCATCTTCAATAAAAATGTGTAGATCCAAAAAGTCGATATTGATGGACTTGCATGGCCTCAAAAACGGATACCAAAGTTGGTACTATTAAGCAAACTTACAAATTCAATAAAGGTTTCATAAAATCCATTCCATATGATTTAAATATCATCTATGTAGCGTTGCCAGCCGATAAGATTGCTACTATGTATATATACATATACATACATGAACTTCCTCAAACCAGGCCATGAAGAGGTTTGCCAGGGATGGGGCAAATTTGGCACCCATGGCAACTCCCTTGGATTGCACATAGTATTGTTCATAAAAAATGAAAGCATTGTTACATAAGGTCAACCTTAGAAAATCTTTAAGCATTTCAGTATGTTTGAGATAAGATGCAGAAGCATCGCGAAAGATATAATCAATGGTTTGGATTGCCGGATTATGATCGATACTGGTGTACAATTGTGAAACATCAAAGGTGGCTAATAAAAAGTCGGATTGCCATGTCAAAGACTTGAGAAACTGCAAGATGTGCATACAGTCTTTAATGTAGGATTTCATTTTGATCACATATGGTTTAAAAGCTTTGTCCAAATATTGTGAAAAACCTTCTGTAGCCCACCCTATACCGCTCATAATAGGTCTGACCTCAGGTAGTATGGTAAATGGTTTGCGAACCTTAGGTAAAAAGTATAGGGTGGGCATGGTAGGCTCAGTATTAGTCAGAAGAGTTTTCTCTTCCTGTTAGGAAAGCCTTGCCGTACCATATTTTTTATAAATCCAAGAGTTCTGCTACAACTCTATTAGTGGGATTGGATTTCAGAGGAGTATAACAAAGGCGGGGTAGCAAGATGAGACATAGCCATTTCAATGTAATCTTTGGTATTGAGTACGACAATGTTACCCCCTTGTCCGCCTCTTTAATAGTAATAGTTTTGTCTTGAACCAAGTCCTCTAGAGCAAGGGTCCCTGCTCTAGTTAAATTGTATCTGCGCTTCTTTTTGTGATGGTAGGTTTTATCCAGATAGGTGTGAATGTCTTTAGTAATAGCCTTGTGAAAAGTATCGATCACGTTCTCCACACCAAATTGGGGTGTGAATAAACGGGGTTTGGGTAACTTCCCTACCTGGAACTTCCCCTTCATTCTCGTAAGGCTTTTCCTGTCATCGACTGACATTTTCAGCAGGAATCGGTGTCATGGCCTTCATCCAGGCGCAACAGACAAGAACGATGCAGATCCATGATCGACATTTTCCGAGTCACACTCCTTGCACTTCTTGAAACCGATACGAGGGGTTGTCGGTGTCGAGGACGAAGACATCTTGTTGAAGGAAAACTGCGCAATTTGGAAACTATGCTATCAATTTTCAACGGGGCACGCTGAGTTTCACGAAGCAAACACATTTGCGGAAAAACAGGTCTGAGGCCAACAGGCGCCATTCGTGCTACTTATATCATCCAATGATGTCACCCTCGACGGAGCCCTCTGCCAAAAAATAATTTCTGAAGCAGCCGAAGCTGGACCTAACGTGTCCAAGATGAGGCATACGTCGGAGGACACAATCCATTCGAAATGTGGTTTCAGACTTTGTGATTGTGTAATATGTCTCCTTGCTTCATCCCACTGGATTATCCACAATCCCTTTAGAAGCTATTTTGGGAACAGCACTCTGCCCAGACTTCCTATTGACCATGTGACATTTCCCTTTAAGTGTTGGCCGATTCTGTGACAGCCTATCATTGGCGATAGAATGGACAACCCCTTATTGGACGCTAGGAGACTGCATGGAACAACAGCTTGTGGCTTCTCGTCTTCCCTTGCCACACCAACGCAAATGGCACTAGAATTCCCTTTCAACATTATTTCCCCTATTGTCTCATTCACATCACTTTGCCCTCCAAACTATCAGCTGCTGCGAGCAGTGAGAGCCTTCCATGCTTTTTCACTGCACATTGCTAACATCACCTACCTTCACTACCTGCAGGGAGAGGGTGCTGGATGCAAAGAAATGCATTACCATTCACATTAGAATAAAGAGAATAAGATGTCACAATCCATACAGCTCAAAGTAACGGTATGAAGGCAGGCATTTTTCAGATCATAATAGCAATTAAACATAGGTAGTGTCTTTACCAAGTGAGATCAAGGCCTGGTGAATTTCCTTCATCACATTTCTGTAAAGCGCCTTCTGCCATTCGTGTAAAAGCTTCCACTCCTCTTCAGAAAAATAGGCTGATGCATCATGGAACGTAACCTATGCAATGAACAACCACACAATTTTGTCAACAAATGCATCCTGTGAATTACCTTATATTAGGGGTCTGCAACCTTTTGGCTCACCAAATCTTTTGGAATAAAACCCACACCAGCCTTAGCTGGTATAGTCATTGGTAAAGATTGATGAGATTTGTAGTCCAAAACATCTAGAAAGCCACAGGTTGTTGACCACTGCCCGATATGAAGAGCTTACATGTATGTACAATGTAATCAAAGTTGCAACCTATTTAAGCAATCTCTTATTTTTCTCATGTCACCGATGGGTAGTGGCTAAGTGCCCAGATGTTATGTTATCAAAGCACAAAGAAGGGCTTCAAGCGCATTAGAAATGGTTTCAGTAAGAGGCCCACTGGCCTCAATCCACTGCCGAGTTATCCCTGAATTTTTACAGTGCCGATAGGCATCAGTGATATTGAATCTGGGTAACAGATGCGAATGATGGATCAATTTGCAATAGTTTAATCAAAATCTACGGCTGTGGACACTCTAAATGCCCAAGGAGTTTGAGGGATCAGGTTTTGGAAAGAGAAGAATACACATGCAGACCTATCCATTTATTTTGCAAATCTACAGATTAATCAAACATTAATGTATTAATTTCATCATGCTTTCCTCAATCAATCCAATCCCACAGATAATGTTTATTTTTGGCCATTCGAAAGTCAACAAACCAACCTCCAGCACACACAGCTGTATTTATGTACATGTGAAAACATTGCACAAAAATGTTGATTCAAGGTGTAAACTAGGGATTCAGAAAGATGTTCAGGTAGGCACATTTCAAGCCCATTTGGAAGTTTGGAGTTAAAAGATGTTTCGCGGAGCATTAGAGGAGGTCTCATTGTTGACTTGAATATTTTAGGCAAGTAAAAATACATTTACATTTTTAAAAATAATGGTATGTTTGCGTTAACACACTTTATTTGTGCCTAATATATTCACCATAAAAGAAAATATGTGTTCTTTAATCTTCTAGGCCAGGGGTCTCCAACCTTTGGCTCTCCAGACTCCAAATCCCATCAGCAGTAGCCAGCAGAGTCAATGGTGAGGGGTAGTGGGAATCATACTCCAAAACATCTGGAGTAGTTGGTTGCAGACCCTTGTTCTATGCCCTATTCATCTTAGATAACCCAATATTAGTGCTCCTGTGCGTGGCATGTGCATCTAGGCTTAATACATCAACACAGCAGCACTGATGTCAATAAGCGGCAGATAGCACTCTTACATGTAATTGTCTGGAATGTTTGCCTAACTTTAAAGGAGTCAAACAAATACACAAGTAGTCTGAAAGGCTGGCATCAAACATTAAAATGAACGAATTTCAAAAAACGGATTGCGTAATTCCTGCCTGCCTGAAGCCATTGAGAGGTGAGAAAACAGCATGCCTGAAGGCGAAAAGCCACAGAGCCCCAGATACATGGTGACAGCCTCCACACTCATGTTGCTGGGGGGAGAAAGGAAATCATTTATGGATGGTGCACTCTTTTCCAAATGAAGTGTTCCATGGCTATTATTTTTCCCATAGAAATACATTTTATTGATACTTTTTTTTAATGATTGATTGTTCGTTGATATCTGATTGCCCTTCACATCCACAGAACCTGAACAGGGACCATTCACCATAACAGTCCAAATGAGTGGCCATACACTGGGGCATGTGCACGCATCAAATCAATGACCAACAAGTGGCATAGGATATGATTCAATTAAACTGGACGATAAACCCCTCACTTACTAAAGATGCACGCCCTAAGCACTATGATCTCAGTTCGAAGGAGGTGGCATAAACTTCCTTTCTGACTTTCATGATAAATGCAGTTAGCTCTGCTGCACAATTCCTGACCCAACTAGAATGTTAATATAACCCAGGATTCAGTTACGTTGTAAACCTGAGGACGGCCCAGAGGAATAACAGCATAGTTTGCAGGCTTTGCAGTGGACTATGTGACAAATCTGGACAATTCATCCCTTCTACCCAGAGAGGAGCCACCCCCTTTGAGGCTAGGGAAGTGAGCCTGCTAAACAAGACCCTCCCTAGGAGTCTGGACAAGTGGCACCTGTGAGAAGCCTGAAGGTGTCTTCCTGAATAGTCCCAGGGATCTGTCATCCAGGTGGCCAGGACACGACCAGCGCTTTTGGATCCAGTTCCAGGGGGTGGACCAGTGAGGGAGGATCACCTGGATGGGGGGTCCCGAGGGAGTGGAGTGGGACACTGGATGGTGAGAGGGTATCCCCTTCCTTATAAAACATTAACCCCATCCTACACTTTCTCACTGACAGCCCGCACTAAGAGAAAACAGACTAACACCCGAGCTGTATACCTGACATGTCCCAATACTACTACACAATTGTGCATGACATACGCAAACTTGAAAAGCAACCCATTTGCTCCGAAAAAGTGTTGAGAACCAGAATCGTACCTAGCCAAGTTTCCCTCATCTGTCTATAGAAATGCCTTTTTCCAATTCAGACTTAACCTTTGGAAAACAAAAGACGTCTTAGCCACGTGGAAACACATTTTTACAACTGAAAACGCATGCAGATTTTGCAAAGAACCAAAGCAAACGGAAACATTAAAGCATCTATTAACAGCATGTCCTATGCTCATGGCTAAGCAAACCTTATATCTGCTTCCCCTGTTCAAATATTTTAGGATCTTTATATCCGAAATACTGTGACTTAACATATTTGGCTCTCAACGCACATCAGTTAAGATTGTGGTTGTTAGATTTCTCTTATTGTTAAAACATAACTTAAATGTCAGCAGCAGCTCTGCCGCCTGTATACCTCCACCCTTGGAAGCATTGTCTATGATGTCTTTTGTAACTTGTAAATTTGAATTTGTACTTTCTTTTAAATATTGTAATTTTATGTGATCAATGAAATAAAATTATGTATTGAAAGGTTGATATCTTATTCAGCCATAACAAGAAATAACTTAAAAAAAAAAAAAACTAATTACTATGGTCAGGCAAGGTCAAGCAATTATCGACAATCACTCACACCTGCAGCTTTTTAACATGACCCAGGCAGGGCTGAAGTCGAGGGTTCACGCGGGTGGACGGAGTCCACCCACTATTTTCACAGGGTGGACTCAGCCCCCCCCCAGCTAAAATGAGAAATATCGAATGTCCTCTTTGAATTTATGAATTAAAGTCGACCTCAGAGATCGAAACACAGTTGTCAGGTTTGCAGGCCGGACACTTCACCACTGCGCTATATAACCTGATGAAAAATACAAACAACTAAAGGTGAAATGCCCCATTTTGGTACTGCAAATCCCAGGGAAAACATTTGTATTGGTTCTTGGAGTTTAAAACATGCACACCTTTTAACATTTTCAAAGACATTATTAGAAGAAAACATCCTCTTTTGGTTTTGTGTGTGTGTTGATTTTATGAAAGGCAAATGCCATTCGTCCCGTGCAATTTGGGTGGTCCAGCGAAGCCAATTTAATTAAATGTGCATATTTCAACTCGTTATGCTAACTTCTGGTGACGTCACATCCCATTGCGTTTGTTGATGAGTCCCCCCACTTTAATTTTTAGGACTTGACCCTGTCAGCCAGGTATATAAAGATAGGGGGCTGCGAAGGAGGAAGAAAGCATTGTACGAGCGAGGCAAAGCACACAAAGAAATGGCAGTTCCAAGATGGCAGTTTAACAAGAGGAGAAAGACAGCGAAACAGAAGGGGATTGCAAGGAGGGAAGTTCCCTTGACCTTTTCGACAAGGAACCGATGCTTTCATGAAACCCAGAGAGAAAGCTAATGAACCCTGCATTGTGTGTCAGAGGTACCCGGAGCCCTCCCGCGTCAGTAATCTAGGCGGGGAGAATCTCCAGCCACCGGGGTACTGTCCTTGGCTCCAAGAACAAAGCTGCTTCAATGAAAGCAACACAGCTGGTGAGTTGGGGAGCCCCATACGAGACCGGTCTGTGTTGAGGCCAAGGTTGCAAGCAGCAACATTGTATGGCAAGTGCTGGAACGAACATTGTTAGAAATCGTGTGATAGAAGACACGAATGGAGTTAAAACTGCTGCTGAGTGATTGAAATTTAAAGCAAGTTACAATACCTTTGACAGAGTGGTCCGGTACCACGTAGGTGCTCAATCGAAGGACTCTGTAAAGTATCCAGTTGGAAAAGAAAGAGTTGTAGAGAGTTGTGAATCAAAGTGGTCCTGCAACGGGTCAAGCAAAACCCCACGCACAATCAAAAGTCTTGAATGTTGATACAGTAAAGAACATGTGTGGCAAAGTGTCTTTGATGTTGATACAGTAAAGAACATTTGTGGCAAAGTAGATAAAGTTGATCCAAGCCCGACGGAGGGTGATTAATTGAATAAATGTGAATCGAAGTGGTCCTGTGATGGGTCAAGTCAAATCCCACGCACAGTCGAAAGTCTTTGATTTCGATAAAGTAAAACAAGTTTGGAAAAGTATATGGATGTGGTCCAAGCCTGACCCAGGCAGATCAAATGAAAGTTTTGTATTGAAGCGGGTCTGAGCCCGGCGGAGGGGGGCCCGGGGTCAATCAAGAATCAACCAAGAAGTTGTACATGTGAAACTTAAGGAGAAAGGAACCTTTGAATGTTTGTTTGTCGCATCAGGCCCTCTGAAGTAAAAGAGTTTGAATGACAAAGAGACTTTGACATAGAAGGCCCTGATACTGAGATTTGAACTGCATCCTCATGCTATAGAAGCCAGAGACTGTGCTAAGCTTGAGTGTGATGCGTTGGCCCGTGCTGAAAATGTGGGGAAGGGAGGCCAACGGCTTGAATATCCTGATATATCATTTCTTGAACCCTTTTCTTTTGCATAACATTGTTTCCTACACTCTTTGCATTTAGAAGTAAGGAGTGGCAATAGGTTGATTAGTATAAGCCCCTTTTATTTTGACAAGACATCACTAGGACTTTGTTATTATTTGATGGTCGTAGCTTGCTCCCATCTTTAGATTTAGGTTTAGATAGGCTTTTTTCAAATGCTATTGAACTTCAATAAACACCCTTGAACTGTGATCACTTGTGCCTGTCTTACTGTTTGATGCCATGCCTTCCTTACACTATGCACCATCATTTTCAGGCAAAATGTTAATCTTCTAGCTCTCTTGGCATTGGTGTAATTACACCAGGTCGGCACTCAAGATACTCTTTTGAGTCTCATAAAGTAACTTATAATGAAAGTGCTGTGCATCAATGTAAGCACAACTACCTTGTTAAGAATACAAAGCTAGCGAAGTGCTCCAGGGTCTGTCACTTTTTTATATTCTCTGGATAAAAAAATTAAAAAAACAAGCCTGCTTCTCCACGTCCACCCAGCTCTAGCACCAGAAGATTTTAACTCCGAGTTGCAGTTAGGGATCTGAAAATGTGAAAACATTTATCATGTACGTGGGAACTGTGTCTCAGCCACTTTGGAGGTTAGCTGGTTGATATATCTGAATCTTAGGTTGCACGCTCTATATATGTGCAACACACTAAGAACCAGTGGTGGAAATTAAGCCCTTTGGAGACCAACACAAGTACCTCAAGGCATTCTGTAACTGGCTAGCCAGTTTTCCAGGAATTCCTAGGTATGACACATTTGTGTGGTGCAGCTTGGTGGTCGCCACTAATCCTGCCATGACTTTTCTTAAATACGGGAGAATTAGATGGATAACTCCCCCTTAGCCTTTTATCTGGAAAAAACATCCTTGTCACTATGGCATTCACTGGCCGGAGAATTTAGAGCTATGTTAGCAGTGCTTTAAGTGGGATATGAAGTCGAGGGGTGTTTTGGAAAGGGCGCATAGCCACATTTAGCTGGGCTTGGCCTAAAGGAGGAGCAGGTGACTTGCGCAAAGGCCACCTGCCCCCAGACAAGCAATGCATAATGAGCGCCTTCAAACATGTACATTGGGTCACCCAGCATGGTCTCAGGTGATCTTGTCTGCATACTGTAAATAAGACTCCCTATGGGTCAGTGTCCAAATAAACTGTCTGTAAATAAATCCCTTTCTGACTGAGGATACAGGCAATTCAATCAATGAGTAAATCCCCTTCACTCTGTAAATAAATGAACCAGGCCTTGTGTGCTTAATAGCTCCTAAGTACTCATGTAGAGTTTCAGCTTCCCTTACGTCTGCTTGTCTTTTGATAAGCTGTAGCTATTACCTCCCTGCAAGGAAGGGCTAATAGTATGCACAGAGTTCCAAGGGAAGGACCGGTCTTCTCTAGATGAAGTTCATGTCACTTCAAAGGTGCTTTTGCTTGTCAAGAGAGCACCATGAGAAAAGGGAGGAGGCAAATAGAACCAATGTAAACCAATAAAATCAAGAGTATTTTGAGAAAATAACATCGAGCACACATCTTTGGATGTGACATATCTGTGACTCAAGCATGCAACGCTTCTTAGCTCATAATGCACTGTAATGAATCCAATGGTATCATTGTTCCTTTCCGGCGGTGACTTCCTCCCATGTGGCCAGGGGACTGCAACCGCTACATGATCCTCACCCTAGGGGCAGCTATACGAGTTCACATGGGGGAGACAACTTTCGGGAGAGGGTGATGCTTTCAGCGGGTGAGACATGGTATCCCCTTTTCCCCTTGCAGGATAAACTTCCCATTTACATCACTCTAATGGCCTATTTTAAAATCATCTCCTACTACCTCCATGGAGAGTAGTGAATTCCTTTTGTTGCAACATATAGACCAACTCTCAAACACTGACTTGCTTTGTAAATCTGCTAAAATCATCTAACCAATTCTCATTCATTGGTATTCATCATACCAATTCTCCATGACTGACTTGCCATTAAAACCCATTATAGACATTCATCTAACATTTTCATGCAAGTTGGCAACAAGGGACTACAGTTCCCATAAACACCTCAACACTGACAACGAAGAGGAGTGGCGGAATACAGAGCATGAGAGGACCCAAGCACAGGCAGTGCTTTAGTTGCTGCAAGTGCACACCTTTTCCCCATGACATTTGAATCAACATTGCGAGAAACTAATGGCGACTGTTGGTGAGAGCGGGCTGCTCCTCTCTGTGCGATCGAAGGGCTGGAAGAAGGTCTGTGGAGCCAAGTGGCTCAGGAGCTCAGAAGCAGAAGGCTGCACAGAGAACACAACACATGGCGAGAACATCAGAAGCCAGTGCTGGGCTCCTGGGCGTTTACCTGTGTCAAAAAACAGCAGTTCACCTATCGGACATCCGTGCAGAGCAGACAAGCACAGCTGGAGCCATGGCAATCAGGGACACAGAAAGTGAATGGTCTCGAGGATGAAAGCACCCGAAGACTGTTAGAGGTTGATTGCGAGAGGAATAAGAACGCCACGAAGAGCCATGGAGTCCACGCTGGGACAAAGGGCACACCGGGGCATATTGGTGACCATGTCAAATTCGAATAATTAAACACAACAGAACTGAGAGAGAAAGAGAGCCGTTTACCAAACCCGAGAGAAAAAAAGTGAAAGTGCATCTTCTAAAGAAAGAAGACGAGTATGTGCCATATAGGCATATTAGAAACGCTAACAAAGCAATACACAGCAGACAGAGTGCATTTGCCAATAGGGTTAATGTGGTGAACTATCAAGAGTGAAAGTGTGAGCAAAGGCACACCACAAAGGTGGAAAGACCAGGCAGGAGAGTATACCAGACAAATACGAGAGTGTGATTCCAAGAAACCTGGCGAGAGTACACCAGGCAGGTACGGGTGCACAGGGGAAAATCCTGGTAAAGAAACATACCAAGGCAAGCACAAATTAAGAAGCCTATAAGAATAACCAGAAAGGCAGTATTGGTTCAAAGGATTAAGGAGCAAACCCCTGGCAGGAGAGGAAGCCAGGTATCCTGACAAAACAAAGAACAAAGAAAGTTGCATATCATTTTGGTATCAAACAAGAGGAAAACCAAGAACTGTTATTTTTAAGAAAATGTGAAGAATCGAGGGGAAGGAAAACATCCACTGGAGCAAAGAGCCATATCCTTGAAAGACATTTTGTTGGAGTTACCTACTTCACTACCCATTTCAACACAGAAAGCCAAAGATATTAACCTTTTCACTTTAGAGTTCATTTCCTTAGAATGTGACGGTCAGAATGGTACTTTGGACACAGAACAGTTTTGTTTTGGACATTCTGACAATGACAGATCCTTTGTTTTGAGTTCAGATAGGGAAACACCTCTAGTGCAGGGACAGCGAGGCATTTTCCCCAAACCCTTTTTATTGATCAATTAAGCTAAAACCTTATCTATCTTGTGTCAGAGTGTCATTCCTGACTCCTCACAGCACACTGCCCTTTATGTGCTTATTTCATTTATAATGACAGCCAACCATTAAAGTGAGGGCAAACTGAGTAATTTATATGCATTCGAATAGGGTTATCTTTTGTCCTGCTTTAAAAGTCAGGTGTCTACGCCTGCAAACCGGCATTATATTCACTGCGTCCCTATCGCACACTCACAGGATAAAATAATTCCGGGTGCTACTCGCAGGGTACATATGGAGCCCCAAACTCGAGGACAATTTTTAGACACTGCCAGGGTTCCTTGCGGCCCACTTAAAGCCCTGCATATCAGAAATCATAGTTAATCTCAGGTTTTTGATTTTTCACATTGGTTCTTTATTAACGTCTCAGGGTGGATGGACAGCTATACAATTACTCACCAGACTTGTTTCTAGGGACAGAAATAGCATAGTGTTTATTGCTAATTAATTACATGAGTATCATCAAAGCAAATGAGCATTAGTTTCAAGTTGAGCGATGTTTACTTGACATGCTATTCTCTATAACGAAATGTATAAAGACTTTCGATTATTGGGGGCGCTGCTGAGCAACCAAGTAAGATGGGTGCTTGACTGCTGAACTCCAGGACGAAGTGACAACTCTTCAAGCGATTCAGTAAAAACTTCTCCCTGCAGGATCACGCCGGTAAACCGTACAGAATACGAGGAAAACAGAAAGCCGGCGCGTACCCTGCTGCAACATCGGGAAGCAGAGATCGAGGCGTGAAATGTGGATGCCTGCATGTCGCAAACTGGGATGAAGCCATGCGGCACTGAAGCACAGCCGTCGAGCTGTGCCTACACCCTTTTTGCAGCCAACAGGTTGAACACTGAAACCGGTGAGAAAAGGGGACAGTGCAGTGACGCTGAGGTGGACCCTGCTGACAGCGCTGATGCAGGCAAAATGTGGCTGGCACAGAGTGAATCCGGTAGGTGAACTCCTTCCCCTGCCTCTCGGTGCCTAGCCGCTAGACAGAGAGATCTGGCCCTGCTTTGCCACAGATAAGGCTGGCTCCAGGACTCACAGCAAGGGTCTGCCCGAGGCCTGTGAAGCAGTGGTTTGTGGTGGCAGGGGTGTGTCTGGCAGGCATGAATTAAAGCGTCAGCCTGAGCAAGTGACCTGCGGGCAGTGTGAGGCTGCATACTAGCTCCTGGTATGCATCGATACACAACTGGGACATTTGTGTATCTCAAGCTTGACACAGCTGGGCTCCCTTGAAGCATGGAGTTAGGGCTGCTGTGGGTGATGTGATGAATCCTGCGGAGTCCTCACAAAAACCCTACCTGAAGTCTCCGCCCAGGGTTCTATGTCATTTCATCGACGGTCATAATTTCGATGTTTTTTTATGAGTATTTTTTAATGAAAAAAGACATTGAAATTAATGTATTTTTATTTTTGGGGGAGTTCACACCCCCCGAACACTCCATATTGATATATTGATATTTTATTTCTATCGCGCTCGTACACAAGTGTTTCCATCCCCTATTGTTTTTTAATTATTCCCGACCCCCCCTTATATACACTTTCCCAACCCCCACCCCCATATATTTCCATTAGTTTTTTTCATTAAAACATTGAAATTGGAGGAGGCCACCAAGGGGCGCAGGCGTGATGGTTGCCTGATCGTTCGGCTCCCCTGAAGCCCCGAGAGATTTGTGGAGGAAACTGCGATAAAACAAACGTTATCCTCCTACAAAGGCTGAATCCAGGTGGGGGAACTCATGGGGATTCCGGCGATACCCTCCCGAGCTCTGGGGGTGCCCGGGTCCCCGAGATATTTGGCTTGGGGCTTCCACGCTCCCCCTCCCCCCTCCAGGCCCGTGCCGCGCACGAGGTGAAGCTCCGTGGCCGGGCCCCTCCTCCCCACAGATGGGCGCTGAGCCGGGATCAATCTGAGGAATCGAGACCCCGCGCCTCTGCCGGCATCGCTGAAAGCTCGTGGGAGCCCCTCGGAGACCGGAGCGCTCGTCCGAAGAGCCCACCCTCGGCTCCCGCTGTGGCAGTTTTGGACTACAGTACGCCCTGGGCCTCAGCGGCTGGACCCCGGCCTGCCGCACACGCGTCTGTGTATCTCGCCCGGACCTCTTCCTCTTCTCGCCCCCCCGGCGGTGGGGAACATCTTTGCAACAACTTCCCTAAGGACTCCCCCCGGCTGCTGCTGCGACACAACCCTCAGATGCCTACACCTAATAGGCCCGGCCCAATGCGGCAGCGCGCTTGGGCCCCTCTGCGGAGTGCAGGTCCCATTGTGGGGTTCACCACCCTATTTAGGGGCCTACTACTTGCCATCCACAGCGACTACCACCCCAGCGACCTTTGAACGCACCGACCGGCCCCACGTCGGAGTAACCGTGAGTACTGGCTGTCGGGGGGGCTTGGGGCCCGACCCGCCCGTCCTAACCACCACACCTCATCGGAGTTGATCTAAAGGTGGAGACACCCCCATGAGTTGGAAAGAAACCCTGGCAGGATACCAATTCACTCCCCGAAAACAAGAGATGGAGACCAACTCCCCACCTATGCCAACCCCCGACATGAACACCATGCAGAACAATATCCAGACAATCCTAGACGAAATCAGGGGGATGAGAACGGACATGGGAGCCAAGCTAGCTGACCTCACCACCAAGGTCTCCACGTTGAAGGACAGAATGGAGGGGGTAGAGAATAACCAGGCATCCAGCGTCTTCTTGGAGACCCAGATGGAGGCAAGGTTTAAAGAGATGCAGCGGCGCGAGGGGGAACTCTGCCTCAAAGTGGATGACATGGAAAATCGTGAACAGAGATGCAACCTGCGATTCTTCGGCCTGACGGAGGCGGAGGGGGAGACCCAGACCGGCCTGGAGGGCAAAGTGCAGGAGATCATTAGGATTGTCTTGGGAATTGACTCAGGGGAAACCATCCTGATTGATAGGGTTCATCGAGCTGGCGGAGGCGGTAGGGGCCCACGCTCCGTGCTTGCGAAGTTCCACTATAACAGAGACAAAGTAAAAATACTTGAAAGAGCTAGAACTCTAAGAGAGATACAATACGACAACTCCATGGTGGCAATCTACCAGGACCTATCCGCCCTCACGCTACAAATGAGGAAAAAATGCGGTCCGATCACTAGGTGGCTGCAGGAGAAGGGGGTCCGGTACCGCTGGGGACACCCATTCTACCTATCCTTTGAATGGCAAGGGGAAAACTTTCAGCTCGTTACAGAAGAGGACATCCAGAGAGGCATCGACGAACTGATCGGGGTCCCCCTGGGCCCTCGGGGGAGAACGGCAGATCCGACGGAGGCCTGAGCCGTGCCCCACGGGGCCCTGACCTCGGCCAGGGGAAACACAAAGTGAAGGGCACCCGGAAATTCAGAAAAACCAGGCACTCCTCGGAGGGGCGTGCAGGACCCGCAAGACTATCGGATAGAGGAGAAGTTAAAAGGAATGCAGTGCTGCTCTGTTGTGGTTCACTCGCTCACTCGCCCTCCGTGGCCGTTGGCAAATTGGGGAGAAACATTCGTTCCACTTTTGTTGACGCCAAGGCCCGCGCGATGGATCCGAACGATTAAGAGGGGAAGGGGAGAAAGTTAAGAAATGCGATGTTATTGTATTGTATTGTATTTGCTCGCAGGGCCCTCATGGGCCCCTCCATGTTTGGGGGCGTGTTATGTTGTATTGTGATGTTGCCACGGTTGGCGAGGCTTATGCCGAAATTGATGGTTGAAGGTTTCGGGTCCCACCTGTCTGAAACACGGAGTGGTGGTGTTCTCGGTTGTCAGAAGGTGGCCAGGTGCGTCCCCGAAACCTTCGAAAACCCCCCCCGATTCATACTGGAAGCTAGTTCATGGTGGGACCCTGCCCCTATGAGACACAAGACACGCAGCGGGAGTATAGGGGGCTGGGGCGGGGGAGGTCTTGTAGGAGGATTGGACTCGGACTAAACCTGTAAAATGTTCCTATAGGTATAACCTGGAGGGTACGATCCACACTATTTCTCTCTCGGGGCCCAGGCAGCGGCCCTGGTGGTTCGTTGACTAAACCCGATGTATGTCGGGCGATGGTGACGGACGCCTACCAAAATGGGTAAGGGAAATGGGGAACCGGGGAGGGGGGAGGGGAAAGAAATAGGGAACGCCATGCCATGGTTCTGGGGTTCAAGTCTACGGATGATAACGGGGGCACTCACTGAGGCTTTACAGGGCAAGGATAGCGACGACCATGGTTGAAGGTCGGATCGGTACGCTCAACGTAAAAAGGTCTCAACTCGCAAAACAAGCGGTCTCTCATAAGTAACTTATTCCGCAAACAGAAATTACTGGCCCTCTTCCTACAAGAAACCCACTATAGAAGGGGGGCCGAGTCAACAATCAAATGTAAGGAGATAGGTAGAAACTTCTGGGCCTCGCACAAATCCTCAAAGAAGGAGGGAGTGGGTATCCTCTTGGGTAAATCGCTGCATCTCACTGATGTAGAGACGAAAAGGGGCTTTGGAGGTAGATTTCTTGCGATCAAGGGGTCAGCCAGGGCACACGAGTCACACTAGCCACCCTGTACGTGCCCAATGCCGGCCAAGTCAAGTTTATCCACAAGGTTATTGGGGTTATGGACAGGTGGGCCGAGGGAGCCACAATCCTGGGCGGAGACTTCAGTCTCATTACAGACCCCCATCTTGACTGGTGGTTGGCCAAGGGGATGGGACCAAAAGCCCCCACAAAAGATAATCTCGCCCTGAGGGACCTCCTACAAGAGTAATACTGGGTTGACGTATGGCACAAATGCTGGCAAACCCCTGGGGGTTACACGTTCTTCTCCCCTCCCCACAAAACATATACCAGAATTGATTTGCTGCTGGTGTCTGAGGAGGGAGGGGGAGAGGTTGGAAACCCCACGGTTGAATCTGTGACCTGGTTGGACCATGAGCTCCTCGTTATGGAATGGCGGCTGCAAGCCACCGTGAAATCACGTAGGTGGCGCTGTAACGACACCCTCATGAGGGACCAGGTGTTTAGGGAATTCCTTAAGAACGAAATAGAAGCCTTCTTCTTATCAAACGACACAGGGGAAGTCCCAATGGTTACAGTTTGGGAGGCAGCGAAGGCCACCTTCAGGGGTCTCCTCATCGCAGAGGGTTCGAGCAAGAAGCGAGAGAGGGCCCTGATAGAATCCAGAATCCGGGAAGACCTGCGGGCCATGAGGGCACAGCTCACCAAGGGAAACAAGAGACTGCGAAAACCTCCTGAGTGAAATGAGGGAGAAGAGACAAGCTCTGCATAAAATCCTGATTGGAGAGGTAGTTAAAAAAATGAGATACACGAAGCAGAGATACTATGAGAGGGGCGACAGGGTTGGAACTGTTCTGGCACATAGGCTGAGGGGAAATAGGGCGGGCAGACACATAGAAAAGGTCAAGGACGGGGCGGGTAATGCCCAGATAAAAACTGAACACATAGCCGAATCATTTGCGGCCTTCTATAAGGCCCTTTACACTAAAGAAGAGGGTGAATCACTGGATGAAATTCGAAAATATCTTGAAGACTACCCCCTCCCCAAGCTCACAGACCTAGAGAGGGAGACACTAGACAAGGAGATAACAGAGGAGGAGGTGGAAGAGGCATCAAAAAGCTTAAAATAGGCAAGACCCCGAGAGAAGATGGGTACACAGCGGATTTCTATAAACAATTTCAGTCCGAACTAACCCAACCACTGACCAAATTATTTAACCAAATCAAAACCTTAGAAACCATTCCACCTGCAGGGTAAAATCACAGTTATCCCTAAGCCGGGCAGAGACCCAGCGGAGTGTGGCTCATACAGGCCCATCTCGCTTCTGAACACAGATGCCAAGATATTCACCAGGATCCTGGCGACACAACTAGAAAGGTGTCTCCCCCGACTGATCCATCCTGATCAGGTAGGCTTTGTAGTAAATAGACAAGGAGCAGCCAGCATGCGCAAAACCCTGCACATACTGAGCTCAAATGGAGTGAAATCCGAAGGTGCTCTTGTCTTGTCTCTAGACGCGGAGAAGGCGTTTGACAGGGAGAGCTGGGCCTTCATGGAGGGGGTTCTGTCGTCCTTGGGGATGGGGCCCAGGTGGCGGGGATGGATGACGGCCCTTTACTCCCGCCCTTCCGCCAAGGTGGTGGTCAATGGAGGAGAGTCGGAGTCCTTTCCTTTAGAGAGAGGCACAAGACAGGGATGCCCACTGTCTCCCCTCATGTACGCCCTGGTGATGGAACCCTGGGCCATAGCAATCAGGACTAATGATCAGATCCAGGGTGTTAAAATAGGGGGAACTGACTACAAAATAACCCTGTTTGCCGACGATGTCCTCTTGTACCTCTCTAAACCATCCCAATCAGTCCCAGAGGTGTTGAATAGTCTGGAGCGATATGGTTCCCTGGCAGGCTATAAGGTCAACGTAGATAAATCAGTGGCTTTCCCGGCAGGCCAGCTCAACGAGACCGAGGGACACATCGATAACCTCCCGTTTTGTAAACAAACAGAGGGACTCTCTCACCTGGGGATCCGAATTCCATCACACCTAGAAGATCACTTTAAGGTAAACTACCTGCCCCTATGGAGGTCAATTAAACACGACCTGGGACGCTGGTCAAAATCCGGCCTCTCATGGATGGCTCGCCTCAACTCCATCAAAATGGTAATCCTCCCCAAATTCTTATATCTGTTTCAAATGCTGCCAACCCAGATACCGAACTCATTTCTCCTAGAGATCAAGCGGGCCCTTCTCCGCTATCTATGGGCCGGTTAATCCCACAGGATTGCTTATGACACTCTCACTAGACCCAAAGACGAGGGTGGAGTTAATTTCCCAGATCTAAACACTTATTATAAGGCGTCACAATTGCGCGTCCTTGTTGATCATCTGACGACTGGCCCAAAGAAACAATGGGTAACACTGGATAACACACTCTTCTCGCCGGTCACATTGGACGAGTGGCTATGGGTCCCCAAGACATCTATTCCGAGAAGGGTTCTAAAACATCCAGTGTTGGGAGTGCTGTGGTCTATTTGGAAGGAAGGGGGTTACCTAAGATGGCTCACGACGTGGCCCTCACCTTTGAGCTGCATCTGGGCTCCGCCACTTTGGGAAGGGATCAACGAACCACTAGCCTTCCAGAAATGGTACGAGGTGGGTCTTTGAAGGGCCGGACAGCTTTGGGTAGATGGGGTGTTTATATCTCTAGGTGACCTGAAGGATGTCCTGGGCCTCCCTAACCTCTCCCCCTTTCGATACCTACAGCTTAATGGTGCCCTTACCAAGAGCAGATGGGGGGGATACACTCAGGCGGGACCTAACCGATTTTGAGAAATTCCTCATAACACACAAAGGTACCAATGGGGTGATATCGCAGCTTTATAGCTTTTTGTTGTTCTCTACCCCACGGGACCCCCCATCTTCCCAAGTACAATGGGGGAAGGACTTAGGCACCCCCATAACGGAAAAAAGATGGACCAAGATTTGTAGGCAGGCACACCGTTCCACAACTGCACCCCAATACCGCCACCAGGCCCTGAAGTTGATACACAGATGGCACTACCGCCCACAGAGGATAGCCAGAATGAGAAAAGGTTATGACCCCCATTGCTGGAAATGCCACGTTGAAAAGGGGGATTATGTCCATATGTGGTGGAAGTGCCAGGTAGCACAGACCTACTGGTGTGAGGTCCTGTCATGGATAAGAGGAGTGGACGGAATGGTGAGAACTCTGTCCCCCTGGCTGGTGTTGTTCGGCATTGAGGTTGAGGGTGGCCCCAAGGTGAAACACGACCATATGTTGCAGGTTATGCTAGTCGCGGCTAGATGCTGCTGGGCCCAAAAATGGAAATCACCCGACCTCCTGGGGAGGGGGAGTGGGTAGCGAAAACACGGGCAATCTATGATATGGAGTATCTTACCCACCTGATCGATGAATCCAAATCTAACATCGAGGCCCTATGGCTGCCATTTTTTGATAAATATGGGAAAATAGCCTGAGGCATAAGTAATCAGCTCAGACGGTCCTCTCGATGGGAACAATACTATCGGGGCGTCCCCCTTGCAGTGGGAAGAGATCGATTGTTACAGGAAATGTGACTTTTATATGTTGGACCTTGTTTTTTGAGCACCGTCTTTCTTTCGGAAGCAACCCTATGCTTGCATTGCATCTTCATATGATGTGCTGGACCCTGTTGTTGTTATCGACCATTAACCATGGCATGGGATAGGGGGGGGGGCGGGTGTGGGAGGTGGGGTGTTGGGGCAAAAAGTTGTGACCTCACTTTGATATATACCAATGTTTGCATTATTTTTTGAGTTATGTCATAATTGTAAAACTCCAATAAAACCAAATTTAAAAAAAAAAACGTTGAAATTACGACCGTCGACGAAAGGATGCTATACCCCTTCTAGGTGGCCTGGGGAAGGCAAAAAACACTTTAAAGGAGGTAAGAGGATTAACGGCCCTTTTCATAGCACATCCTCAATAATATAGGCGGAGCCTTAAACAAGAAACACAAAGTGCTACAGGGCTCTGTATGTTCCCTTCTGGGTATGAGACCTGCTATCTAGAGCACACAGCTGTTGTTTTTCAAAGTATATTCAAAACATATTTTTTTAGAAAAATATAAGTCATTTATTAAATTCTTTTCAATTGGCATAATTAAATATTTGTTCACAGCATCAACAAGACATAAAAACTACAATATCTCAAGAAAAAGTGTAAACACAATTAACAGGTAAAGCAGCAGAGTAAACATCAAACAATAATGGGCAAAGTAAAAAATACCAAATTGTTTGTGTACCAGAGTGATCCTAATTGAGATCACTTAGATGTAGTGTTGTGTAGATACCATCAAACTATACTCATCATCACACTACATTCATTCCAATCTCATTTCAGTCATACTCATACTCATACTCTCACATTCCCAACATGTTGCTTTCTGATTGTGTGTGTAAATATGTAAAACAGAAATTCATCAGGGGTAGTCTGCCGTCTATCACGTCAATTCCAACCTAATCAATTTAATTAACAGGTTACACTTTTGCTGATTCTAACCACAAGTAAATTTGCGGGATTCAGCAGCTAAAGATCAAAGACACAAGTTGCATGTAAATAAGCTTTCTGTACAGATCAGGCACAAGGGTTATTCAAACTTTTCTAGTCCTGTTCGTGGTCCTTGATTCATTTGGAGCCTGGCCGTAAGAAGGAAACCATACCTAAGAAGGGAACAAAACAGGGTATAAGTAGAGAATACCCCAACTATCCATTCTCTGTAAGTAGAATTGGATAGACAATTAAAACTGACCTAGTCATAGTACTGGTCTCTACAGGTAAGGCTCTAGCCCTAACTGGCGAGTATACCTTTGCCGTGGTTAAGTGGTAGCAGTAACATTTAGTATTATGGTTCACTCTCTACAAAAGTGGATCAGAAAATCAAAAATCATCCCACCCTCTATAATAGTGGCACGATGTGAGGTCAATGGGATAGTCAGAATATTCAGTTGCTAATGCATATTTACATTATCTATGTAGTTATCAGTTGGTTGCAATATTTACCGTTCTTGATGATAATCAAGTGGTCAGTTTGATGTCATCTGAATTAGTACCATTTGTGTTTCTCTCATGTTCAGAAAGGTATGGAGCTGCCCCGGTTTAATCGTCCCGTAGTTCCGTGCGAACTAGAGCTCGTTTGCTGTTGAGCTACATATGATAATTCCTCGCCTGTTTAATACAAAAATATCGATAGATAAGGACAAGGTCGATAAGGAAAAACCTTTCTGTCATGCTCAGCTACCTCATGTAAGTTTGTGTTGGTACCTGATTTTCAGAAGGTACTCCTAAAGTACGGGAATACGGCTTGCTTCTCTATTGTTGGTATGCGGTGGAGGTGTTTTCTTTAGCGAGCCAAATGCGATTCGGTAGTCTACATAGCCTGCGGTCCTATGCTGGACTTCGAGAAATACACTTTGTTGTATTCTCAATGGGGTGCTTCCTTATCTGTGCAAGGTAGAAGGGGCTAAAGTTAGCTACACCATTCTCGAGGTAACTTAAACTAGACACAATCCGGAAAAGGTTTTAGCTCGTAACCCCCAGATGGTAATCTTACCGTGATTGCGTTTTCTTCAGCGTTCTGCCATCAGTACTTCCGTTTCCGTTGTTGACTCATTCACGGGATCATATGACCTTTATACGTTAAATCGTACGTCTTTATTCGTCATGCGTATCGTGTAGAAGGAGCGTCAGTATTACGTGCTCTGTAACTAATTCGTAGTTCTAAACAAGTGATCACTTCGATTTGCATCAACAATGTTTCCATGTTAGCCTCGTAAGTTGTACTTTTACTTAACTGGTCATCTCTTTCATGCATCCACATTGTCTATGTTGTTCAGATAGCCGTTAAAGAAACAGGGGTAAACTTTGATGATGTCACGGAGGGCTATGATCCAAATGAAACTACTGTGTGAGTTCCTTCAAGCATAGCGCTCTCCCGTTTTTCACGTTTGTATGAAGGTCAAAAGATTGTGTGTATTTATAGGTTCCAATCCATTTTTTCATTTAGGCCAATCACAGAACTCCTAGTTATAAAGATCAGTTGTTCCTTCCTCAAGAGGTTGGTGCTGTCCTTATTGATGTCCATACTCGATGTTAGTTTATAATTAACCGTCCATCTTATATCTTCAGAAGAATGTTGATATTCCACCCAATGGTCAACCATTGGTGCGTTTCTCGTCCGGTTTTTCAGGCAGCTTTTATGTTCACCAATGCGTATTTTCACTTTTCGGTCTGTTTTCCCGATATACATTTTGTTGCAGGGGCACCATACTGCGTAGATTACAAAGGTTGAGTTGCAGTTTGTGTGGGCTTCTTGTTTCCATTTGGATTTCAAGCCTATCTCTACTTCTGTGCTCTTTTTGGTGTATTTACAATATATGCACTGGCCGCACGGGGGGTGTCCCACAACTTTAGGGAGTCCCCATAGTTCAGTTACGCTCGTTGCTGATTGAGGTCTTATTGTCACGTCATTCCTTGTGACTTGTTCTTTTAGATTTTTACTGCGTTTAAACGCGACAACTGGTCTTGGGACCGGTATGTCCCCTTTTTCCAAAATGGGCCAATTTTTCAGAATAATTTTCTTTATGTCGTTGGACATATTGCTGAAAGTATTGACGAAAATTAATTTGGGATCTTTTTTTGTTTCTGAGTGTTCTTTATACTCCAATTATTGGCACGTTTGAGCGCCTTCTTAACTACTTTTTTGGGGTATCCTCTTTGGAGTAGCTTGGCTTCCATCTTTCTTCCTTCTTCTTTTTTGGAGCTATTTATTTTAAGCCTCAAAAATTGGCACAAGGGGAGGTTATCCCTTACATGTTTGGGATGAGAGCTGTGGTAGTGTAGTAGAGAATACTTTTCTGTAGGTTTATTGTATGGTTTCACAAAGGTGCATTTTTCAATGGGGTCCACCATGATAGTGATGTCTAGAAATTCCAATTTCTTGGTACTGTAGTTGAAGGTGAACTGTAGATATCTGTCTTGGGTAGACATCCAGATAAGGAATTCTTCAAGTACTTTTACCGGACCGTCCCATATTACAAGAATATCGTCAATATATATTCGCCAAGTACGCACATGTTTCAAGAATGGGTTGGATATATGCATAATTTTGCTGATTTCAAAGGCTTCCATGTAGAGGATTGCTACACTTGGGACTAGGGTAGCTCCCATGGCCGAGCCATGTATTTGTTGAAAGAATTCTCCATTGAAGTGGAAGTAGTTCTCGACTAAACTCATTTCAGCACACCATAGAATGAAGGAGGTCGGTGTGGCACTATCTTGAAGGTCAGAGAGCAGTTTTTCTTCCAACATATCAATAGAAGCTCTCTGTGTAATGTTTGTGTAGAGCGCTACTACATCCAACCCTAGTAGGATTTCAGTGGTGGGGTGAAATGGTTGTCCTTCTCTTTCTTTGATCACCTGTGTGGTATCCTGAACAAACGATGCCATTTTCCGGACTATGGGTTGGAGAAAAGCATCTGCAAATTTTGATAGGGGTTCTAGTACAGAATTAATCCCAGAGACAATGGGGTGACCCGGTGGCTTGGTCATGGATTTATGTATTTTAGGAAGCGTGTAAAACTGGGGTATACGCGGTTTCTCCTTTATCAGGAACCTTGCTCTTTCTTAGTAATCCATCCCTTTTCTTCCGCTTTCTCAACCTTAATGCTGATTAAATTTTGCAATCTAGATGTGGGGTCTCGGTCCAGAAGTTTATAGCAATTCAGATCTAGGAGTTGTCTATTGCATTCAATTACGTAGTTTTTGCGGTTCTGTAAGACAATTGCTCCCCCTTTATCTGCTTTACGAATTTCATTTAATTCATTGTTCAGGAGATTTTTCATGGCTTCATCTTCTTTCTTACTGGTGTTGTTGTAGGTTTTCTTATTTCTTTGGGTGAGTTCTAGTTTCCCTAAGTCATGTAGGACACATTTCTCGCATGTCTTGGCCTCGGCACTCTGTAATTGAGTTGGTACACAAAAGGTTGATTTATTCTGTAAACCAGAGTCCGATTCCTCGGGTTCATATTCTATTCCTTGAAAATGTTGAAATAGATGAATCTTTCTCATGAGCTGGGCGAATTCTTGGCGAAAGGCGAATCTGTCGTGGTAGTTGGTAGATACAAATCCCATTCCATTTCCAAGTACTTTACATTCTGTTGCTGTGGGTGTGTAGTCCGAGAGGTTCACCATAATGCTTGCATGCTTCGTGTCACGCGTGGTTCGAAGCCCCATTTGTCCTGGCCCATCTCTAAAAAAGGTTGTTGTGGCATATTGCCCATATTCTGTTGGTTACCACGATTTGGCATATTCCTTCCTCTGTAGTTCAGTTTACCACGAGGGCGTTGGTTGGGACGTCCTCGGTTGGAATCGCCACTCAGGCTACCATCACTTGAGCTGAACGAAGTGTTCTTGAAGTTGACCTTTTTACCTCCTCCACTTGGTGGATCATTTTGTCCAGTTTGGTGGTAGTTGTCCTGTGTATATGGGAAGGCCTTTGTCAGGAATCGGTCCGGGATCAACAGGAGTCGAACCAAACCGGCTCCCTCCCCATCGTCTCAGACACAACAGGAACTCTATACACGGTGTCAGCGCTCACGGTCCCTTCGGATTCCTCGTAAAAGAGGGTTGGCAAAACCTCGCCCCTCCGCGTTGTTGCGTTGGCGTTACCATGGAGATTAGGGCAGGCACGTCGACCCGTTCCACGTCAGCCGCACCTTTAGGTCATGTGACCGCAGCTAGATAAACTCTAGCCAGCAACAGACTTGTTGCTTCTGATTTTGATTTTGGAGCCTGCTACGTATCCTGAGATATCCCTTGTTTTTGCCTGCTATTTCTGGATTCTTTGCCTTCCTGTCTTTGCCTCGCTATTGTTACCCCTGCTTCATCCTCGCACTTGTGATTTCCTCGAAGCTACGGCCTCCGTGATTGGAATCTCCATGGTTCTTCCCCTTCCTATCTATGCTATTCTCCTTACCTGTTGTCCTCCTGCTCCTTCCATCCTTCCAGTTTACACCCGGAACGATTCCCGTTCCTTCCCGCTGCTTCTTGTTGCCAAACCGGACCGCACCCAGGAACTGCCATTTGCCTCACACTTTTGATCATCAATATCTCCTGTTGCCGAATCGGAATTCCATCTGGATTGCTTTGCCTCACGTTTTGTCCTGTGAAAGTCCTTCAATTATCGACCAGGACTGCCTAACGGATTGCTATTGACACTCGTTTCATCAACGGTGTTTATAAACTCATCATCGTGGACTGCATAGGATTGCCTCCCGTTTCTTGGGATCCACGTGTCTATTGTTCACAACCAGACTGCCAGTACACCACTCCTCTCCTCTTCCCCGGTACGGACTAGAGACTGCCGTGGTACCATCAGGGGCTGAGGTCGGAGCGTCCTCGTTTCGTCAGGTATTGTACTTCCGACCCCTAGGTGTATGCGTGCCGGCGGGATTAGTCCTACCCCCCTGTACTTGGCGGTCTTATTGGAGCATTGGTTGTTTCTGGAATACTTGCTGTTTATCCCATGGTAAGAGTGTCTGTCTTTATTCTTGTTTATGCTTTTCTTTTCACGTTATCTGAGTATTAAGGATTCTTGTTTCTTGTGTATTGTAACAGCAGGTTTCTGGTCCTTGTGAAGTCGGCATAAAAAGCATTTATTGTGTCAACTGGAATACTGTCGCACCCGAGGGAGTCTACTGCCATGTGGTTTTTGGGTCCATTCTTCCAAACAATTGATCCCTGGTGCTGGTTTCCTTGTATCCAGACACAGGGTTACATTGTAGGGTAGAATTCTTCATCTACAATACCGGGGCAAATTAAGAAGGCAGTCTCAACATAATCAGAAGCCACTTAACATACCTCTCCATGGATCCAAACGATGCTCTGGCCCAGATCATGCAAATGGTTACGGATTTACGGGCGGATATGATGGCTGCTCATACAGCAACCCAACAGCGCATCAATGACATACAGGCAGAGATGGTTCCTGCTGCCCCTCCTGTAGTTGACCCTATGGCTCCCTCAGGTTCGGGAATGGCTGGTTCAGGGCAGGAATCGGGTCCTGTGTTTATGACAGCTAATTTCCCTTTAGCCCAACCCGAAAGGTTCATGGGAGATCCTCGTACTTACCGTACCTTCCTGAATCAGTGTCGTCTGCATTTTTTATGAAGACCCTCCTCGTTTCCTGATTCAAAAACCAAGGCGGCTTTTCTCTTGTCCCATCTTGGTGGGACTGCCGCATCATGGACTAACCCATTACTTGAACAGGGTAGTCCATTATTGTTTGACTGCGACACTTTGATTGCAGCTATGAGTCGAGTATTTGATACCCGGTACAAGACCCAGGCCACAGATCTCAAACTTTTGAAGTTACATCAGGGTGATTCCCCGTTGTTGGCATATCTGGCCCGGTTTAATCAACTTGTGGCCGAAACAGGGTGGCCTGAGGACAAGAAGGCTTCTATGTTTTATCATGGATTATACGACTCCTTGAAAGATACCTTGTCTACGGTCCCTATCGTACCCACGACCTTTCCTGAGCTCCTAGATATGGTACTCCAGATTGACTCAAGGAGAGCAGAAAGGAAAGGAGAAAAGAGGCTCAGACCCCCTTGGCTATGTTACCTCCGACTCCCGTTCAGGCAGGACCACAACCATGCAGATTGGAGCTATTCGGGGTCCTTTAACTCCTGAAGAACGAGAGCTTCGTAAAAAGAACAATCTGTGTTTCTACTGTGGGTCATCAGAACATCTGTTAAAAACCTGCACTAAGAAATCCAAGCGTCAGGGAAACGCCAAAGCCTGGCAGTAGAGGGAGTCACTCTGCCAAGCTCAACGTTTCTTGACTCCATGACTAAGAGGCCTTTCATTGTTCCTACCCGTTGTGCCCTTTCCTCAGACCAGGAATGGTTCAACGATGCAGTTTTAGATTCTGGAGCCACCTGAAATTATGTTGATGAGGCGTTTGCCAAGAAATTATGCATCCCAGTAGTTAACAAGGCTCAGCCAGAAATGGTCAATACTGTGGATGGTTCGATTTTGATTTCTGGTTTAGTTACGAAACAAACTGTTGATTTATTGTTGACTACCTGCTAGGGACATAAAGAGACAATTCATTTCGATTTGATCGCAGCACCACAATATCGATTAATCTTGGGTCTACCTTGGTTGAGACGTCATAATCCGGTGGTAGATTGGAACTCCAGGGAGCTGGAGTTTGTGTCCGCCTATTGCGAGACCTCATGTTTTTCCTCGATATCTGAATCAAAGAATCTTTGTCGGCCATTATTACATGGTGTCTCCACTATCGGAGCCATTGTCACTAAGCAACTACACGAAGAATATGCTTCTTTTGAGGATGTCTTTGATGCTAAAGGAGCAGAGATCCTCCCTCCTCATAGACCATATGATTGTCCTATCAATCTGATTCCTGGGGCCAAAACACCAGTTGGTCACATTTACTCTCTGACACAGAAAGAGGAAGCTATTCTAAAGGAGTATATTGATAAGTCCATAAAAAATGGATGCATCCATCACTCACGATCACCGGCAGCTTCTCCAATGTTTTTTGTACCAAAAAAAGAAGGGGATCTCAGACCATGTATAGACTACCGTGCTCTAAACGCCATTACCATCAGAAATCAATATCCACTTCCTTTAATATCTGTTCTCCTTGACCAACTCGGTTCTTCCAAAATCTTCACTAAACTAGACTTACGAGGGGCTTACAATTTAGTCAGAATGAGGGACGGAGATGAGTGGAAAACGGCATTTAAGACCAAGTATGATCTTTTTGAATATTGTGTAATGCCCTTTGGGCTGTGCAATGCCCCGGCTACATTTCAACATTTCGTTAACGACATTTTCAGAGACATGACTGATCGTTTTCTTGTCATTTATCTTGATGATATTCTCATTTATTCCGATTCCTATGACAATCATGTACAACATGTTCGCCAAGTTTTACAACGCTTAAGGGAACATTCCTTGTATGCTAAACGAGAAAAATGTATCTTTCACCTGAAATCTGTGGAGTTTCTTGGGTATGACATAACAGACCAGGGAATACAAATGAGCAAGACCAAAGTAAAGGCAGTTCTGGATTGGCCGGTTCCTAAGGATCTAAAAGCTTTCCAGTCATTCTTGGGTTTTGCCAATTTTTACAGGCGTTTTGTACGTTCATTTTCTGAAATTGTCGCTCCTTTGACATCTTTGACTAGCAGCAAAAAGACTTTCACCTGGGAGCAGAAAGCTCATGACGCTTTTGAATCCCTCAAATTAGCTTTCACTACGGCACCAGTACTCCAACATCCCAACCCACTTCAAAAATATGTGGTCGAAGCGGATGCTTCTGATACAGCTGTAGGAGCCATTCTATCACCGGCTTGTCATGATTCTACGGCTCTACATCCTGTAGCCTACCATTCCAGGAAACTTTCTGTTCATGAACGGAATTATACCATCACTGAGCGTGAACTCTTGGTCGTGAAGGACGCATTCACCGTCTGGAGGCATCATTTGCTTGGTACCACTCTTCCTGTTCAGGTTTACACTGATCACCGCAATCTGGTTGCCATTCGCTCAGTAAAATGTACCACTGCCAGACTAGCTCGGTGGCATGAATTCTTTTCCGCTTTCAATTTCACGATCACATATCAGCCTGGTTCTTGTAACTCCAAGGCAGATGCCCTATCACGTATTCCGGGAACCGAGGCATCTAAACCGATTCCTACTCCAGTATTGCTCCCGCATCAGGTGATTTGTGGGTGTACGGTCGATCCAACCTTAAGAACTCTCCTAGAGAACTGGGTAGAACAAAATCCACAGATCATTAAGGATAAGGGTATCACAGTCATGAATTCGCTACTGTACCTTCATGAGAAAATATATCTTCCCAATGAGTCAACCCGTTCCATGGCATTAAACTGGTGCCATGATTCTAAGTTTTCTGCACACCCAGGGATTCGAAAAACCATGGGACTATTGGAGAGATGGTCTTGGTGGCCTACCATGAAGTCTGACACTAGCCAATACGTCAAGACATGTGCTGTTTGTGCTCAAGGCAAGGATTCCCATGCGAAACCTATGCGATTGCTGAATCCTTTGCCTGTCCCCAGATTGCCATGGACTATGATATCTATGGATTTCATTCTAGATCTACCACCAATCAATGGTCAAAACACCATCTGGGTTATTGTTGATTATTTAACGAAATCAGCCTTTTTTGTACCCTGTTCGGGATTGCCTTCTGCCCCAGTCCTGGCTGACTTGTTTATTACCCATGTGTTCCGACGTTTTGGTCTTCCTAGTGTCATTGTCACGGATCGGGGGTCCCAGTTTATGTCGCGTTTCTGGAGGGCTATCACATTGTCCTTGGGCATAGAAGGCAGGTATTCCGGCGCCTATCATCCTCAGACTGACGGGCAAACGGAGAGAATCAACGCAACTCTGGAACAATACCTCCGTTGTCTTCTACTCCATTACCAGGGTTCTTGGTTATCTTTTTTGGCCATGGCTGAATTTGCATATAATAATTCCTTGCATACCGCCACAGGGGTCACACCGATTTTTGCTCTTTATGGACATCATCCACGTACTTTGCCATTGCCTTTGTCCTCTGGATCCAGTAATCCGGGAGCTAATTCTTGTGTCCACTCACTTACGACTTTGCATACCAGAGTAAGACAACACCTGCTGGAGGCCCAACGACATAGCAAACGACATGCGGATGCCCATCGTTCGGCATCTCCAATTTACTCCCCAGGCATGCAGGTCTGGTTATCCACACGGAATCTACGCTTACCTGGTCGTAGCTCCCTCCTACCATGTTTCTCTGGTCCTTTCACGGTGTCAGAACTGATTAACCCAATGGCCGTTCGTTTACAGCTTCCTTCTACTTGGAAGATCCACCCTGTTTTCCATGTCTCGCTTCTGAAACCTGTTCAAGGGGGTTCTCGGTTACTGGTCCCGAAACGTCCCTTACCTGTCACTGGCTCGGATGAGTACGAAGTTAATCAGATTCTGGATACCACCGTCCGTCGTGGTATCCGTCTCTTTCTTGTTGACTGGAAAGGGTATGGTCCGGAAGATCGGACGTGGGAGCCTTTGGAAAACATTCACGCTCCTGCCTGTTTAAGAGATTTCTGGGCTTCCCGTAGGGGGAAGCGTTCTTTGAGGTGGGGTACTGTCAGGAATCGGTCCGGGATCAACAGGAGTCGAACCAAACCGGCTCCCTCCCCATCGTCTCAGACACAATTGGAACTACACGGTGTCAGCGCTCACAATCCCTTCGTATTCCTCATAAAAGAGGGTTGTTTCAGGGCTACAAGGAGTTGGCAAAACCTCGCCCCTCCGCGTTGTTGCGTTGGCGGTTACCATGGAGATTAGGGCAGGCACGTCGACCCGCTCCACGTCAGCCGCACCTTTAGGTCATGTGACCGCAGCTAGATAAACTCTAGCCAGCAACAGACTTGTTGCTTCTGATTTTGATTTGGAGCCTGCTACGTATCCTGAGATATCCCTTGTTTTTGCCTGCTATTTCTGGATTCTTTGCCTTCCTGTCTTTGCCTCGCTATTGTTACCCCTGCTTCATCCTCGCACTTGTGATTTCCTCGAAGCTACGGCCTCCGTGATTGGAATCTCCATGGTTCTTCCCCTTCCTATCTATGCTATTCTCCTTACCTGTTGTCCTCCCGCTCCTTCCATCCTTCCAGTTTACACCCGGAACGATTCCCGTTCCACCCCGCTGCTTCTTGTTGCCAAACCGGACTGCACCCAGGAACTGCCATTTGCCTCATGCTTTTGATCATCAATACCTCCTGTTGCCGAATAGGAATTCCATCTGGATTGCTTTGCCTCACGTTTTGTCCTGTGAAAGTCCTTCAATTATTGACCCGGACTGCCTAATGGATTGCTATTGACACTCGTTTGATCAACATTGTTTATAAACTTATCATCGTGGACTGCATAGGATTGCCTCCTGTTTCTTGGGATCCACGTGTCTATTGCTTCTCAACCAGACTGCCAGTACACCACTCCTCTCCTCTTCCACGGTACGGACTAGAGACTGCCGTGGTACCATCAGGGGCTGAGGTTGGAGCGTCCTCGTTTCGTCGGGTATTGTACTTCCGACCCTTGGGCGTACGCGTGCCGGCGGGAATAGTCCTACCCCCCTGTACTTGGCGGTCTTACTGGAGCATTGGTTGTTTCTGGAATACTTGCTGTTTATCCCATGGCAAGAGTGTCTGTCTTTATTCTTGTTTCTGTTTTTCGTTTCCCGTTATCTGAGTATTAAGGATTCTTGTTTCTTGTGTATTGTAACAGCAGTTTTCTGGTCCTTGTGAAGTCGGCATAAAAAGCATTTATTGTGTCAACTGGAATACTGTCGCACCCGAGGGAGTCTACTGCCACGCGGTTTTTGGGTCCATTCTTCCAAACAATTGATCCCTGGTGCTGGTTTCCTTGTATCCAGACACAGGGTTACATTGTAGGGTAGAATTCTTCGTCTACACTACGGGGGCAAATTAAGAAGGCAGTCTCAACAGCCTTCTCATGTGTGAAATTAGTTAAGTCACGGTTCATTCTGCGAACTCTTTCCCTTAAAGTCTCCTCTTTAAAGTTTGTCATCTCTAGCAAGAGTGTGTCTAGTCGTCTTTTATAAAGTTCGAGGGGGACAACCTTTTGTATTTCCTCTTCCAGGGATTTTAGATCAATTAGGATTTTTTCAGTCATTTCCGTTGCAGTGTCTATTATCAAGATGACCCAATCTCTGCCACATTTATTGGCTACGTAGCTCCATTGGAGGATAAAGTTTTTATTATCTAGGAATAGTCTCGGTTCGTTCCTTACTACTAAAAGTATATTCAAAATATATATTTTTAGAAAAATATGTCATTAAATTCTTTTCAATTGGCATAATCAAAAATGTGTTCACAGCGTCAACAAGACATAAAAACTACAATATCTCAAGAAAAACTGTAAACACAATTAACAGGTAAAGCGGCAGAGTAAACATCAAACAATAATGGGCAAAGTAAAAAATACCAAATTGTTTGTGTACCAGAGCGATCCTAATTGAGATCACTTAGATGTAGTGTTGTGTAGATACCATCAAACTATACTCATCATCACACTACATTCATTCCAATCTCATTTCAGGCATACTCATACTCATACTCTCACATTCCCAACATGTTTCTTTCTGATCGTGTGTGTAAATATGTAAAACAGAAATTCATCAGGGGTAGTCTGCCGTCTACCGCGTCAATTCCAACCCAATGAATTTAATTAACAGGTTAGACTTTTGCTGATTCTAACCACAAGTAAATTTGCGGGATTCAACAGCTAACGATCAAAGACACAAGTTGCATGTAAATAAGCTTTGTGTACAGATCAGGCACAAGGGTTATCCAAACTTTTCTAGTCCTGTTCGTGGTCCTTGATTCATTTGGAATCCGGTTGGTGAACTCCTTCCCACCCCTCTCGGTGCCTAGCCGCTAGACAGAGATCTTACCCTGCTTTGCCACGGAGAAGGCTGGCTCCAGGACTCACAGCAAGGGTCTGCCGAGGCCTGTGAAGCAGCGGTTTGTGGTGGCAGGGGTGTGTCTGGCAGGCGTGAATTAAAGCGGCAGCCTGAGCAAGCGAGCTGCGGGCAGTGTGAGGCTGTATACTAGCTCCTGGTATGCATAGATACACAACAACTGGGACATTTGTGTATCTCAAGCTTGACACAGCTGGGCTCCCTTGAAGCACAGAGCTAGGGCTGCTGTGGGTGATGTGATGAATCCTGCGGAGTCCTCACAAAAACCCTACCTGAAGTCTCCGCCCAGGGCTCTATGTCATTTGATCGACGGTCGTAATTTCGATTTTTTATGAGTATTTTTTTATGAAAAAAGGCATTGAAATTAATGTATTTTTATTTTTGGGGGCGTTCACCCCCCCGAACACTCCATATTGATATATTGATATTTTATTTCTATCGCTTGTACACAAGTGTTTCCATCCACTATTGTTTTTTAATTATTCCCGACCCCCCCTTATATACACTTTCCCAACCCCCACCCCCATATATTTCCATTAGTTTTTTCAGTAAAACATTGAAATTACGACTGTCGATGAAAGGATGCTATACCCCTTCTAGGTGGCCTGGGGAAGGCAACAACTACCTGATCCTATCCTTGGGGGTGGTATTAGCCGGGAGGATCACCTCGGAGAATGGACCCAAGGGAACATGAGTATTCTGTTGGATGAGACGCAGTATTTATCTTCCTCAGAGGAAGAGACTTCAGTGATGCCAGACTATGTAATGGCTTGCTGTCTGAGTGAGGTTTCCTTTCCCAAAGCTATTCGTCTTGGTGGTTGTGAAAACTATCATAATCAATCACTTATCAGGAGTAAGACTCCCCTTCACAGGGTTGCAAATATTTATAGTAGTAAAGACTCCTGTAGTCAACAGGAGAATGTTAAATGTGCTCATTAGAATATTAGCATCTTAAGTTCTGATAAAGCCAACTCTCCTTTAAACTTGAACCAATCATTGAATGCTTTTAAAACTCCCTTTGAAGATATAATTAATGATGGAAGTGAAGTAGGTGAATTTAAAACCCATGTGCAGAATAAAAGAGATCATTTGAACATTGGGGACTTCAAGTCCCAATTCAAGCCCCAAAATGCCCAAAGTACTGGGACGAGGAAGAGGGATGCAGAGGCATTACACCTGAGAGGGACTGTTGAGTATAAAGGACCGCCTCAGGTGCAGGCCATTAAGAGTAGTAGAAGGTGAAGTGCCTGAAGTGACTCCATGCTGCAGTGGCAGCAGAAGAAGCAGAAAAAGAGACGCCAGAGACGCTGCTATTGCCAGAGCAGATGATGGTCCCGAGTCTCCAAAATTAAAGGCCTTGCATGCAGATATTACACGGCGGGCAGCGTTGCTGTGGAAAGATTTCCCACTTTTGGTAGCCCTGAATGCAGAGGTTGCTTGGCGGGAAGCACCATGCCTTCTGCTCCACTGTGCATGGTTAACTGCTTCTCTTCATGTCCTGCGGCCCATGCCGGTCAGGCGAGGAGGTTTCCTCGCTCCACAAACATTACAGTGCTCGCCTGCCATCAGAAGACGAGTTACAAAGGGGAGAGGTTGCTTGGCGGGAAGCGCAAATTTAAAAAGCTTTCCCCTTTGTAACTCGTCCTCTGGTGGCAGGCGAGCACTGGAGTGTTTGTGGAGCGAGGAAACCTCCTCGCCTGACCGGCATGGGCCGCAGGACATGAAGAGAACCAGCTTACCATGCACAGTAAAGCAGAAGAAGTAGCTTATTATACTTATAGAGGGCTGAGTAATTGCCAAGACTAGAAGAGAGCAATATTACAAGACGGTAACAATCACTACTGCCAAAGCCAAGAGAGCAATATCAAAAGAAGCTGACTAGAGCTATTATTGCCAAAGCCAACAGAGGACAATACTAAAGCCAATTAACAAGAACCAGTATTGCAAAAGCAAACAGAGGGCCATACTAAAACAAGCTAACAAGAATTATCATTGCCAAAGCCAACAGAGGGAAACAAAGAAGTAAGCTGATTGTAAACCTTTTGGCCAGACTGAGAACTGGGCAATAGTTGGAAAAGAACCAAACAAGCAAGTGTGAGAGAATGCCATTTCCAGCATTTGGTTAATGTAAGAGTGGGAACACAAGAGCGGCAGGAGAGCAGCCCTTCTGATAGAAAATATTCAGAAGGAGAGGAGCACAACCTGCAGTGCATGTGGCAATCACAAGTGTGAAACCAACAGCACCAATGTGTTTCATGTCTTCCCAGAAGAAGGAGTCAACGCTGAAGTAGTTGGAAGTCAAAACACTTTACAAAAGGTTTTTAAGCAAACTTTACCACAAAAGTACTTGTAGTAGTGTTAGGATTTTCTTTAATCGTGGCAGGCGAGTACACCAGGGCAGGGACCTTGTAGTGGCAGACCTGGCAGGTGAGTGGACCAGGTAAAAGTCATTGAAATACTGTGGTGTGGCTAAAAGCTTTGTAGAAGAAGTGGCAAGACCATTAAAGT
Organism: Ambystoma mexicanum; assembly: GCF_040938575.1. Taxonomy (NCBI): domain Eukaryota; kingdom Metazoa; phylum Chordata; class Amphibia; order Caudata; family Ambystomatidae; genus Ambystoma; species Ambystoma mexicanum. Next base: position 1,455,338,078 of record NC_090935.1, read on the forward strand.
ATTTTGTGAACTGTTGTGGAAGCATCGGGACAAATCATTATTGTTGATACAGATAAACTGTGGACGTAGTTTTCTGTTCTCTAAGAAGAAGTTGTGTTGAACTCTTTTTTAAAAGTGGAGGGATAAAGACTTGTCGCCTATTTTGAACCATGGGTCAAAGTCCAAATGAGAGACTTGTGGAGCAATAAGAACTTTATCATTACAACTTTGAAGCAAGACAGAACTTTCCTTATTTTTAACTGTTTGTTGAAATTCCTGCTTTGAATCTTGGGAAGGGGATCTCACGCAGGTTACAAGGAGAAACCGTGATCAGGTTTATGTTGAACATAACTGATCTTTCTGTTATATTTGAATTGCCATATATTACCTTTATACGTTTGTTGTATGTACAAGTGTGAGGGACAGATTGCCTTTGTTAGAGTGTTTCCTTTATGTTGATAGGCAGGGCAATCCTCTTCAGTGTAAGGAGAGCGAGGCATTTATCAAACCTTTTGGCATCTTATGAAAAACGTTTACCAAGTTGTCTGCCTGACATTTCTGACCCCTTGCAGTGATCACTTAGCACAGACAACACAGAACAGAGGAGGGACCTGTACACTTCTCCTGAGTTGGCCAATGACCGGATACTCAGTCCCTATTTTATGCTGCTGGGCAGGAATGTGGAGCCACTGAATGCTGATGTGTATTGGGGATCACACAGTGCACAGTGATTACCTGAGGTTGGAAAGGGCATCTGTGCTGTATAAGTCGACTGACTGGACATTCCCAAGAAGTGTAGAGAATAGCAGTCACATTGAGTGCCTAGCCGATCCCATCAGTTGAACTGCAGCAGGCATAAAGCAGCCTACGGCTGGAGAAGGCCCATCATGATGAGAGGAGCAAGCAGCAGGGGTAAAAATATCAGGCAGCATTGACAGATTTACTAAATCCACCCCCAAGCAAGCAGAGGAACGACTGCAGCATGAAAAACATTACTAAAAATATCTCCACCATGGTGGAACCTCCCAATTTGCAGCAAATGATGGATCCCATGCAAAAGAGTTTGCTGATGTCCTTGAGAAGCAGGAGGACATTACAATGAATCTCAAAACGATTTGAGCACAACTGGCGAAAGAAGTACTGTGCATTAATGAAGCAGGAGAGGGGACAGGCGCAACAGAAGATGAATACTGTGCCCTCACTGGAGAAGGATATGAGGTTTATAAAATCCAAATGTGATGATCTAGAATCCAGATCATGCAGGAATAATGTACGTACAGTGGGGGTCCTGGAGCATGCGTTGACGGTGAACATGGAGCAAGCAGTTGAGAAATGTCCTCAACTATTGTTGGGTAAACCGATCCTGTCTCCGCTGTCTGTGGTTGAAAGAGCTCATAGGGTTCTAACCCCAAAGCCTAAACCAGGGGATTTCCCCTGCCTGATCATTGCCAGACTTCTGAGTTGCAGAGACAGGAACCTGCTACTTAAAGTGGCCCACAACAAACAAGAACCACGACTACAATTGCAGGTGATCCGGCTGTTACTGGACTTCTCAGTGACCGTGCAGCAGGAGAGGCGGCAATTCGCAGGTGTCAAGAAAAACCTTCATGAATGGAATCTTCAGTATGCTATGCTTCATCGAGCAAGGTTGCGATTTCATTTTGTGTGGGGAGCTATTTCTTCACAGTACCGGATGAGGCAGTCAGATTCATGGAAGCCAAGATACCGGTACAGAGCAGGACACAGCATCTACTATGTCCAAAACCTGAACTCTGACGCACAGCATATCAGGTTACGGATGGTGTGTGAAATTTGCAATAAGCAACCCAAATTAATAAGTATGGCTGAATCTTATACTTACCTGGTTAAGTTCTATACAGTACTAGGTCGCCTCGGACAGAAGCAGTGTGCCCTGCTGCAAAGGCAATGTTACAATGGTTGGGGTGGGGTAATTGGGAGGGATTTTGACACTGTAAATTGGGGGTGGGCAGTGCGGGAGTATGGGGGAAAATGTTGGGTATTACAGTTTGTAAAATACACTTGGTGGATCATGCTAGAGAATTAATATGTACATCATGCAGATGGTTGTGATAACACAGGGACCACGATTATGGGTTCACTTGATAGGTCTTGCTAAATCAAGTTGCTGAGTTGGAATGTTAGAAGGCTCTACAACTACATGAAAACAAAGACAGTAGTAGCACAGGCAAACCGATTGGGTGCCAATTTATAACTTCTTCAAGAGACTCACATTTTGAAGCCCCAGGCAAAGAAGACAGCACTCGGTTTGGGCAACCAGTGGTACTATCCCTCCTATTCCACCAGGGCGCACAGCATTATGATACATAAGACACTCTCATTCACGTGCATGCAGTTGATCATAGATGAGGAGGGGCGATATATTCTGCTAGATGGGTACCTATGTAAACAGGAAGTAGTGCTAGTGACAGAAGTGGCCTCAGCGCTGTTGTTCCAACAAGAGGGGCGGCTTGACACGTTGCCCGCTCCTCGTTCCAGGGTCCATTTCTCAAGTGTAGAAGCGAATGACAGTGTCGCTCAATCTGAGTGGCGTATGGTGACGGAGAGCGGGCATGACATGACCATGCACCAGGGGAGTCCTAGCCCTGTGCCTTCTTCACCCTTCTCACCATTTATGGTAAATATTGTACAACCTTTACAAGAATTGGAAAATGTGGTGTGGGAGCGAAGTGTGAATGTGTGGTAATCATTGTCTTGAGAAGTGTCATCTCAAGCATCATCTCCAGTCTCCTAAATGGCTCCCATTCTCTTAGTAATATGTGCCCCTCAGCATCTAGCTGTAGGGGCTTGGTTAATGCAAGTCAGCATATGGTGGCCAAAGCTTCACAGAATGTAGGGATCTGGTATGGTGACACAGTTTGCCCAGAACCCCCAGTTGGGGCTCAGGAGGGAGCTAGTCTATTGTTGACACGGAAAGGTCAGCATTGGGCAGTCGACTGGGTACCCTCGATCTGATGATGTAGTACTTGCAACTGCCCAAGCTGCTGGCAAATTATTGACATCTTCCACTCCTGGGACAAACCAGGCAGGGGTATGCAAGCGTAGTGGGGTAGACCAAAGATCTGTAAATCTAATATTCACCTTTAGAACCCATGGGAATAAAAGTGGGCATAAGCGTGCTCTGGTCAAGGTTCTATCAGAGGTCCTGTGGGTCAATGATATTACGTGCTCAATCTTTTTGACCTGCATGATTCTTTCTGATTGCATGTTCTGCCGGGGGTGTAATGTTATGTTTAGTTTTATCAACTCCTATGTCAGAACTGGCTTTCTAAATTGTAAAGACGCTTTGACCAGTAAAGGAATCATGGTATGCCTTTATGCTGCGTGTAAAACTTGCCATCTTCATGATTCTTGGCATAGTTCCATTTTGGCTCAGCCCTTGAGAGTAGTGGAGTTAGATGAGGTTACACTAGAGGGCTGTGATCACCAGGTTTGGGATAGAAATTCAATTTTGGACTGCCCCAATACATCTTTGATCTCTGTGCTAAAAGCCCCTTTTGCAAAGGTTTCTCACTTTATTTTGACAGGACCCAAGGATGGCATTTACAGCTGCATTAATGTGACCCTGCTGTCGTGAGCCGGAACGTGCCCAAAGGGAGAATCCAAAAGGGATAATCCAATTGAGTGTGGGGGTCTGAGGGAAGGCCCGGTTTTTGGTGCTGACTCCAAAACAAGCAAGGGCCTTGCGCCTCCCCATTCTTCTAGGGGCTGCTGTCGGATCAATGGGCGTAAGTTTCTTTCCTCGTGTTCTTTGTTGTCTTAGAACGTGAAGGGTTTGGCCAGTAAGCTAATTGATCCTGAATGGCATGCCCTAATAGAAATGTCTAAAATAATTTCTCTGCAGGAAACATGGCTTGTTGCACCCACGGATAAGCTTAACTATCGTACCTTTATAGGCCAGCAGTTCTATCGAAAGGGAGCCGCCCTAAGGTGGTCTCATAATTTGGGTCCATGAAAGCCTTAAGGGTGTGTGTGTAGCCAGCAGGAATTGGACTTGCTGGATATGCTTAGCATGATATTTAGGAGGGGGTCGAGTTCAATTTGGTCCTTTTTAAACCTGTATTTAAAGCAAAAACAGGAAGCTGTTGCGTTCTTGGAGAGCGTATTAAGTAGTGGAAATGCTCTGGTTGCAGGGTATGGTGATTTGTGTTGTCTGTTGGCCGGTGACTTCAAATACCAGATAGAGGCTCCCAGCCAAATCCTAAATGATTTAATTGAGTAAGATGAACTTTGGGGTATTGCTGTGCCAGTTGTGGTTGCCCCCTCTCGCTGTCTGTCCGTATGCTGATAAAGTTTGTTCCACTTTATACGCCTATGGGTTGCGAGCATTTAATGGTAGGTTCCCGAGGATGTCCCTGCCTGTGTGACCTTTTGTCTCCAAGATAGGAGTCATCATACTGATTATATCTGGATATCAATGCTTCACTGGGAGGTCTTGGTAGCGTTAAGTGTTGTGGAACTCGGCGAGAGCGACCTTAACCCGCTTGTGGCATGTTTCTCGCTTGAAATGCTTGCCTCAGGTGAGAGCTCTAGGGGTAGCCCAAGTGATTTTCCTGCAAATTCAACTATTTTCAGGACATGGTACTGGCTATCTGTGATTCAAAGGAATCTACTTCCCACAATGTATAAGGCTTTGCTCCCTGTGCTTGTGACTTTCTCACAGCATCCTTTTTCATTTTCCCATAGTGATTTTTATAACATACTGGTTGCTAGGATAGTTCCTTTGATGACGAGAAGGGTTAGAGGGACTCCCACATCTGGTGATAAGTTGTGCCAATGGTTTGATGGGGAGTGCAGATGAGCTAGGACTGCTCTTTTAAAAGCACCCAAAAACAGTGAGGGTAAAAGCTCAGGAAATGTTGCTAGTTTAACATCTGCCTTGAAGATCCTCTTGATTGTGAAAAAGAGGGAATATGGTGAAAGCATTTGGCTGGCGTTGAGTCAGCAGCGAGGGAATAAAACATTGTACAATATTGGCCCAGGCGAACGGTATAGCCACTTCTGCTCTGTGTATTCGCTCGGACCATGTCCTTATCAAACGGGGAGGCCATGGCTGTAGCTGTAAGGAAGCCAAGGATAGATTTTCAAGACATTGTACCCATGGCAGATGCGATTGCTCCCACAGAAGTGGAACGAGCAGTGCTTGAGCAGAAAACCAGCAGAACCGCTGGTTCTGATCTCCTGTCAGCGGACATGTTCAGGAGTGAACACAGTGTTTGGGTGCCCTTTCTTGCAAAGTTTTTCAATGGTGTCTTCTCTACAAATATTTCTCCCAATAGTTGGAGAAAAGCTGTTATACTTCCGGTCGCATGTCCAAGCAGGCTTTCGACCGGGGATCTCTATGCTATATCAGGCTATGATGTTGGATCTTTTATTGTGCAAATACGTATGTTTAAATTTGCAACCATTGTACTTAGCGTTTTTTGACCTGCAAATGGCCTTTGACACTGTCCCTAGAGGCCTTCTGTGGGTGACCTAGAAGAGGCCACAGGTTGGACCAAGGCTAGGGCGTGCCATAAGGTCATTGTATTCTGGAAACAATGCTTGCATTGGTTGGGGGCCCAATGGTGAAATGAAAGAGCCAGTCCCTATTGGCATTGGAGTCAGGGAGGGATGTGTGTTGAATCACCTTTTATTTGTGTTATATATTAATGATATAGCCTGCGATTTGCGTGAAGTGGCTAAGGATGCTCCAGGTTTGGGTTTTCATAAATGGAGATTACTTCTCTTCGCAGATGATGCTGTTCTTTTGGGCAAAACCCTGGTGGGGCTTCAAAATTCAGTCAATGTCTTTGGGAAACTATGTGCTGCTAAAGGCCTTCATATCAATTAGTCAAACATGAAGACAATAGTTTGTGCCCCACGTGGGCGTTCTGCTCGCTTAGTAACCACATGTTGGTGGATTCTTTTAATTATCTGGGTCTTGCCCTTTCTCACAAACTAAAATGGTCCTCCCAGACTGCGAGGAGCGCTGTGACGGGCGCACGTCAATGTGTCCTTATTGCTAGTGATCTCCCATTTCAGGGGGGGGTAATTTCGATACCCCTAACAATATACTCAATCCAAGTGGTCCCAACAATCTCCTATGGAGCGGAGTTGTGGGGATGGGCTGACTGTGCGTCTATCCAAGTGGCAGAGAATACATTCTTTAAAGGACTATTGGGTTTGTCCATTAATACACAATCTGTACCAGCTGCCTCTATAGGGCGAGTCGTGATTAAATAGAACATTATGCACTCGCCTGCATTGCACTGGCTGAGGATTTGGAACTCGGAGGCTCTTGCATCATATAGGGAAGGCTGGAAGAGGTGCTTTCCGTGGCTGGAGGCAGATCGCTACCGTGGTGCACGCACGTGCAAACAATGCTTAATAAAATTGGACTTGCTAACCTATGGACCAATCCCACAAAACTGGGCTCCGGTTATAAAAGCTGTGTCAAGTTTTCTTTTAATCATTGAGCATGGGGTAGGATGATTGACTTTTGCCTTAAGAGTAAGTAGACAGCTAAATATCTTTTGATTAAAAAAAGATCTGGGGGAGGCCACCAGGGGGCACAGAAGGTATGGCAGCTTGAGCCGAATGGTGGAATAACCGTAAATCTTACTGCCTTGCACAAACAGACATTAAATAATGAAATCGGAACCCCTCAGGTACATAAGGGTCAAAGCGGAGCCACAACAGTGCCCTCTAACTTTCCGAACGCTGCCCGGACTTAGATGCAGCCTGAGATGACAAGGCATGAACGGCTGACGCTGCGAAAACCTGGAGGATTGTCCTGACTCACTAGCACACAACGTGGAACGTTGAGACCTTGGCTGTGCGCCAGACCATTCCCATATCTTATAGAGCAAGTTGTAAGCGGTGGAGGGGCCATTGACCGCAACTCTGCTATGTAGCTATATATACCTTTTAAGCACTGTTCTGCAGTAAATAGTGCTCTGGGTTGGAAGGAAAAAGGCGCATCAACCCCAGCACATGACACACGCAGTATCAGCCTTGGGAGGCTCCAGTTTCAACGCGCATTGCGGTCGGATCGCACATCCCACGGTGGGGGCTCTCGCGCGAAACTGCGTCGCAAGGAGGCAGTCGGAGCAGCGACCCAGCACACTACACAAAGGCACTTTGATAATGAGCCCTGCAAGGTCATATAAGCCTATCAAGTTAATGACTCACCGGAGCGCAGCGGCAACTGACAAGACCCATAACACCTGGAGTCAGCCCTTTAAAATTGGCAATTGCTAAGAACTTTGGCACCATATGTTAAAAAAAGTACTCTCTCACATTTGGGAGGAAACGGCTCCCCGCGCAGACCTCAGACAACTCTCTCACGACACAGTCAGTCTGCAGAACTGCTTTGTAAAGTGATGCACCACAATATAACTCTGCAGGGGCAAAAAGTACTGGAATGTAGAGCATATTGTTTGCATGGTTGACACACAGCAAACGTTGTCAGCACGGCATTGAACACTGGTCTTGTAGGCAAGTACTAACGCGCACATCTACTCCCAACATGGACCTGTGCACATTATTCAGATTGCAGAGCTTCCGCCACAAGTCGACAGAAATGAAATCAGAACAGACGGCGACCCCGCCGGACATCACAGGGGCAGGTCATGATAGTTCAACCAAAGCCGACATTCTGCGAGGAGAAATACATTTGATTAAATCTAGCTTAACTGAAAAGGTTACTGACCTACAATCTAGAATGGTTAAAGTTGAGGATCAGATAGAGGCTTTTGAAAATAATCAGTTATCCAGAGACCTTCCCGTAATGAAGACCGAAGCCTGTGTCCAAGATATGGAACAAAACGAGAGAGACATAGCGCTGAAAATGGATGATTTGGAAAACAGAGAGCGGCGATCAAACATTTGCATAATGGGCATAAACAAAAAAGCAGGCAAGTCCACATCTTCCCTGGAGAAACAAGTGAAGGCCCTGAGTTTGATAGAATCCACAGGGCTGGGGGTCCAGCAAATGGGCTGAGGTCTGTCCTTGCCAAGTGTCACTACTTTAAACAAAAAATTGACATCTTACAAAAGGCAAGGGAAAAAGAATCTATTGAATTTGAAGGATCAAGCATCAGAATATTCCAAGACCTGTGAGTGACCACGCTCTTCAAGCGAAAAGGCTGCCGCTTGCACATGACTTGGCTGCAAGAGCAAAGAGTGTGATGTAGATGGGGCTTCAACTTTTCATTAAACTTTGAACATGGCGTAGAAGAATATTGTATCACTTCGGAGGAAGAAGCTCGAGGGGTCCTGGAAGGCCTGCAATCAGGCACACAAGGAACAACCCGGGAAGACTCTTGTATGCCTCACGGTCCAATTGACAGAGCAAAGATGTCTTCACCACAGAGAGGCCGCGCACAAGGCTCCAGGAAATACAAACGCTTTAACACTCTATGAAGACTACACCTGCAATGAACGCTTGAATGACCAAGATTTTTCTTTTTTTTTTCTTTTCCTCTCCCAGTCCGGCCTGAGGGGTCAGGCCTAATACTTAAGAAGTAGTTTAAACTGTTAAGGTAGGCCTAGAAGGAGGGTGGGGGGGATTTCAAGATGAACAAAAGAAACCTTACAATGCACGCTCCTTATTTCGGTCCTGACAAAGTTATGTTGGTTTGGGAAACCTTAAATTGCAGTGGTGGTATGTTCCTGCCATTCTAAAAATAGGTAGACTTATATTGTACATAGCCCGGTGAGGGGCTCCTGAAGTATGGCCCTTTTTATTTTAGGGCATTCCTGTCAGAAGAGAAGCATCAACGGAGGCACTTTTTGTTTGGCGGGGTTGGGTTTGGGGAGGGGGAATTCACATCGGGTTAAAAAGATTGTTGTCAGCAACACAAATTTGGTGGAAAAGAACCAGCCTTGTAAGCATATAGTCCTCAAGCACCACAAGCCGGTCCGATAGCACAGCGAGTAGAGCGCTCGCTGTGACATCTGTGCAGAGCCTGCTGACGCAGGTTCGAATCCCGGTAGGGTCAAACTCAGCCTTTCATCCTTCCGTGATCGATAAATGAGCACCACACACCGTGTGTAATAATAAGCAGCGCTCAGATGCCTGATGGTTCGTAGTGCTATATAAAAGCTAAATTATTATTATTACACCTCTCTATAAAATTACTGGGCGAATCAGTCGATCGACCAATGCAGAAAGGAAGCAACTGACATGTAATAATGGGGCAAGCTGACGGGATAACGTTTGTGTCCCTTGATGTTAAAGGTTTGAACTTGCCGCAAAAGTGCTCTGTTAATGAGGGAATTCAAACTCTCTACATTATAACACAGATTCACAGAAACGAGGAAGGGAGATACACTATGGTTAATGGGAAGGTGAGATCATGTACAGTGACATTTTGTTCGACATACGTACCCAAATCAAAATGAACTAGCCTTCGGTAGAGAACTCTTTTAGACAGCTGGAAAAAAGGCCTGTTAATATGTTCCCACTATGGATTGGTATTCCATGAGGCAGGGAGATATCCCTCCACTGTGCACAGGCAGCAAAAGATTCCCCGATCTCTTGAAAGCTAGCTACCTGATCGACACATGGAGAGAGATGCACCCTCAGAAAAATGTATTTACCTTTTACTCCCCGCCACACTTGACATATTCACAAATCGATTATGTCTTAATAGAAGCTGCATACGAATATGCCATACTCATGGCTACTATTGAAATTGTGACATGGTCTGACCATGAAATGTGTCTATTAGAACTTAATTTAGGCCCGCCTCCACAGACAGATCGTAGATGGATTTGCAATGATACTCTCTACAAAGACATGATCTTCAGAGACACCCTCGCTGAAGAAATTAAAAGTTATCTTATAAACAATGACACAGGTGAACTCACATTAGGTATCGTATGGGAAGAGCCAAAAGCCACATTCCGGAGTGTCCCGATAGCAGAGGGGGCGTTTAGGAACGGAACCAGGCTGTTGAAGGAATCGGCATTAAAAAAAGAAATCAAACAGAGGGAACTGCTCCTTCAAACTCAAACCGCGCTCACAGTAGAAACTCTGACAAATATTAGAACACTCTGGAAAGAACCGAGCGACATATGGCACAACAAAGCGTTAATCCAGTTTCGGTTCCTGAAGCAAACATTTTATGAGAGGGGTTACAAACCCCATACTATGCCTGTGAAATCAGACAGCAGACAGGGCTGTACATAAGGTTAAAGATGAGAATGGGAGAGAACTGATCAATCCAGTAGAGATCCCTAAACGCTTTGCCCCATTTTATGCTTCCCTATACATTACTAAGGGAGGAGGCTCAGAAGAAGACATGATGCGATAGCTATCAAAATGCATTCCGCTAGCTAACGATAATCTAATATTACTAAATGCCCAAATAACGATTGAAGAAGTTCAAAGTGCACTATCTAAGCTTAAAGCAGGCTCGTCACCAGGGCAGAATGGGTTCACGCTGGCCTTTTATAAAGCCTATATTAACTCTTTAGCTCCTTTTTAGTGAAACTCTTCAATCAAATTTTAGAAACCAGACAAGCCCCAGTGTCGTTTACAGTCTTGAATTGTAGTTATTCCGAAGGAGGGTACGGAATGCACCCAGATCACTAATAAACGTAGATGCCAAGAGTGTTTTGGCGGGCCGGCACTCCTAGGTCCTACCACAATTAGTACATACAGACCAGGTCGTACCACAATTAGTACATACAGACCAGGTTGGATAACTTAAGGGCAGGCAGGGTGCTTTTCATATTTGCAAAAACCCTGGATCTGATAACCTCCATTAATGACCTCAATGATTGTCCAACTCTGCTGTCGATTGACGCACAGACAGCATTTGACAGGGTGGAATGGCCTTTTCTGCGCATAGTTATGCAATAGGTAGGGTTGGGCCAACAATGGATAACTGGGGCTCAGGCGTTATATCGAGACGCCAAACCTAAAGTAGTGGTTTTATTGTCCTAGTCTTAGAGCCGCTTGCGCAGGTTATCCATGCAAATGCCCAGATAAGAGGGTTAGTCAGGTTTGGGCATGAATATAAACTCGCATTATTTGTTGATGACATTATGGCATACATAACCCAACCAACAGTGTCTATCCCAGCCCTCTTCACAACTCTTGCAGAATACAGCACACTAACAGGGTTTTGTGCTAACTAAAAAAAAACAGAAGCACTCACGTTGAAGCAAACCTCTGCCCTTCCAGGTTATTCCAACTACAAACTGAAGGAATTAAGTATTTGCGAGTAGTGATCACGAAAGAGTTAGTAAATGTGTTTTGTGAAAACTTCCTACCCCTGTGGGAAACCATTAAAGCAGATTTGTAAAGGTGGTATAAAATAGTGCTCTCCTGGACCGCCAGATTCACATCTATCAAGATGAATATAATACCAAGGTTGTTGTTTCTCTTCCAATCGCTCCCATTGGTAATCCCAGAACCATTTCACGTAGAGGTAAAGCGAACATTGATCAAGTTTCTGTGGGCTGACCAGAAGCCTCAGATATCATACAATACATTGATAACACATAAAGATAAGAGGGGTATGGACTACCCAGATATCTTTGAATACCATAGAGCGTCACAATTACACATACTTTCAGATCACCTGTGGGAAAATATAGAAAAGCAGTGGGTAGACCTTAAAAATTGGTTTTTCTCCCTGGTCACCCTGGGCGAATGGTTATGGGTCCCTAGCGGCAGAAGCACGATTGGGGGAATTTCAGATTCAATGTGCGCTGGAATCTACACCTAGACTACTATCTGAAATAAAAGTGGAACTGGATAACTTTCATGAGCTAGTGATTAGGGAGGATAGGTTTCAGGATAGACCGACAATGGCCAGATCGAATGGTGGATCTGACAGACCCGGGTGACTATTAGCCTGCTTAGTGCAAAAGGAAACTGGCAAAACACCTATACACGAGGCTGGGACATAGGTGCACAGTGATGAAAATATGAAAGCAGTGTTTCATACCTTTAATACTAAGCTGTATCAGCCAAAACACACTGCGGCCCGGATGAAATACGGAACTACCTAGAGGCAATACCGTCATCATTACTGTCCAAAGAGACGTCCAAGCACTGGAGACACCTCTGACACCAGAGGAGATCAGGGAAGCAATCCTGGGGCTACCCAATAGGAAGGCACCATGCACAGACACTTTAGTATCGGAATCCTAGTGAGTGTGCCTCTTATCGCCCTAATCAATGTTGACACCAAAATATTTGACAAGGCGATTGTGAACAGACTGCTCCCTTTGATACCCCAATTAATCCATGCAGATCAATCTGGGTTTATTCCAGGGAGGGCCACAGCCTTGAATCCGTGCAGGTTCTACAGTGTGATATCACAAGTAGCCCCAGAGTCTCAGGCAGTCGCCATCTTCATTGACATGCAAAAGGCTTTCGATATAGTGCACTGGCTATTGCTATTTCAAACATTGTTGAACTATGGATTTGGACCTCGCTTTGTGTCATGGGTAAAGCTTCTGTGGTGAGAGTAAACATGAATAGGAGTATTTCTCCAGTAGTTTGACTAGAGGGAAGTACGAGACAGGGTTGCCCCTTGCCTCCATTTGCTATGAGAATAGAACCGCTGGCAGACCTCTTGCTTGGCAGAAAATGTGTGGCCTCTGACTTGGGGGCCCCCCCGACACTGGTGTCGTGGTACGCAGATGGCATTCTGTTGTATATTCACAGACCATCTGAAAACGGAGCAGCATTATTGAAAGCCGTGGAAGATTTTGGAAGATACGCAGGGCTACACCTCAACCGAGATAAATCTGAGATGCTTCCAGCAGACACACATGGGATGAAGGTGGCAAGGGATTGCATAAATGATATGGGTATCATTGTATCCAGATCATTGGCGGGGACTATTGAATGCAACTCCACTGCATATGTCACACAATTAAGAACTAAGTCACGCAGGTGGAGCCAGAACCAGATTTCAATGTTCGGCAAGATCTCCCTTATCAAAATAATTTTGCTTCCAATATTACTGTATCTGTTTAATAACATTCCAGAGTGGCTAGGGTGTTTGATTTTGAAAGAGCTACAAACACTTTGTGCATCCTTTGTGTGGGGCAACCGCCTGTCCAGACACAATTTGGCGGCAATGACGCGGCCGTGGGAAGAAGGTGGTATCATGACCCCACATTTTGAGTTCTCCTATTTGGTAGCACATGGGCTCTATGCTATTTTCTGGGATGAACAGAATAAAGCTCCCCCTCATGTAGAATTTGAAAAATATACATCATGCAAGACTCAGCTACAGACATTGATACTCAGAGATGGATATACACCTGGGGGCCCATTAGAACCAGTAGAAGCTGCAAGGCGGGACTGGAAGAGCTGCTGAGGATGCAAAGGATAGAGTTTCCATACAATAGATGGGCGCCACTGTGGGGAATACCAGATATGCCACCAACCCCTGACACTGCACTGCAGAAAAGCTGGAAAGGGATTGGTATAGACAAGATGGATCACATGTACTTCCAGCGGAAGTTTAAGAGTTAGGAAGAAATTAGCAGCGTTGTGGGCAACACTCTCCTGCAACAGATGTACTATTATCAAATAAGAACTGCTTTTAGGGCATGTTGGCCAAACTTCCCGGATGAACCCCAGATTAATTTAGGAATGTCATATAAACATGAACCTGAAGTAGCCGGGAGGACCAAAAGCGTGTAAGGTATTGTATAAATGCATACTTGGGGAGTTAAAGAGCCTGGATAATAAGTCAAAATGGGAGCGAGACCTGAATACAAGTTTCACTGAGAAGCAATGGCTTGGAATCTGTAGGTTAACAAAAAAGGTCTCGTACAATTCCAAATTTTGGCTTGTACAGTTTAAAATTCTTAACAGGCTTGACTATTCCCTGAACAAAATGGGGTAATTTAATGCAGCGTGTATGGGCATCAGATGTGCCAGTGAATAGGTTGAGCTGTTGCATATGCTATATTAATGCCCTAAGATGACTAATTACTGGGAAGTGTGTCGTATATATGTCAGCAAGTAAATTTGTTGCCCCAGGTAAATGTACTTGGTTTTGCTGGTAAAATGTCTGAAGTAAAACGTCGATTTTTGAATCTGGGGTTGCTACTGGCCAAACGGCGGCTATTGATTAAATGGACATATAGAAGACCACCTACAGTGGATGAATGGATGGAAGATGTAGTTTGGGCTAATGATATGGAGGACGTTTGCATGACCTTAGTGCCAACTAAGAGTAGCCCTAAAGGTGTATGGTCAGATTTTCAGCAATATCTCAGAGACACTTGGAGGTCGGAGGATGAAGAAGAGCTGAGATGTACGGACGATCCTGTGGAACAGACTATTTGAGGATGGACAGACTCAACTGGAAAGTAACTATACAAGTATACAATTGATAGCTGCATGATGAAAAGCTGTAATGTAAACACCAAGTGACATACATTAAAACATTACAAAAACTAAAAATGACTTCCTACTATTGATTATTACAAATAGTCGAAGTTAGCAGGCGTCTTTTATTTGACCCTGAAGAAGCACACATTACAGGACAATACACATAGGATTTTATAGTGAAAAACGTGTTGTATACGGTTACTCACTTGACTTGGCCCGTGTGGTATTTTATTGTACAAGGTTACTTTATAGATTTGTGTATTTTCCAGGCATACACACAAGATAACCACTGCAGTTAGTCTCTTCCCTATTTCTCCCCTTACCTTTCTGCATGAGCACTAGGGTGATATTACCTCAACTGTTTACTAGAAAGGTAAGGATATACCAAAGACATGCACAACACACTTGCCTCAGAACTGCATAAAACACAATACAAGATCCAGCCACCCTCAAATAAATACACACTAGTGCTTTAATGACTACATGCATTTTAACTCATTCTTCAGAAAGTGAAGCTCCCACAACCAGCCTGCAGTGATGAATAAATGCAGAGGGCCTGGCGCATGTTGCGTTACTGTATATGGCATGTAAAGATAGCTCTTGATGTGCTCCTAGGATTATGCTACTCTAAAGGTAGATCTGTATTTCAGTCCACCCAGAACTTTCTTACCCACTGTCTGTAGTCCTCCTGGATCACCAACCTCAGCCTATGATTAGAGGGGTTCAATCCTTTTTTGTTTCAACCATGGAAAATAAAAGAGACCTAGACCTCCTGAATTTAGATGTCCTAGCCACATAAACACTGGTTGCAGCAAAAAAGGAGCCCAGCTTTCCAGTGTGCCGTCTAGAGGATAAAGACGTTAAGGAAACAACCTTTTCTGAAAGACTTCTAAACAATACTGACTTTAATGGCTGGAATGTTTATGATTTCAAGGCTTCCAGGCCCGAAGACAAAATGCACAATGGCACTGGTTCTCCATTCGCAGCCTTTGGATGCTGCTGCACCTCACCAGATGAAAGTAAAGCCCTACTGCTCCCAACGAATCTGATGTACCACACGAGGCTCCGATAGCTGCTAACTGATCTCACACTCAGGTTATGGACAAACCGATCAAGAAACTGTGAAGAAAATCCATACCCTTGACTGTAATATAGTCTTCTGAGTACACCACTTCCCAAATACACTGCAGTCCATCGCATAGGAAGCAATGGTAGACAGTTTGTGCGATTCGTGTACCTGCAAAGGCACCTCCCTATAGAGCCCTTGATATTGCAGCCCTCAGAAAAAAAGTTCCAGACAATGCAGCACTTTTGCGGGAGGGATTTTGGTGTAGGCTGAAGAGGTGATGCTGAACATGGTATGATGAGCCATAGTCCCTGGGATGACCTCCTCTAAAACTATGGGAACCATGTTCTTCTTGGTCAATAGTAAACAGGAAGAATGACCAGTGTCCAACCAAATCTATCTTGATGCCCACGTGTGTCAAAAGATGAATTGAAAGGAAAAAGCAAACAGCAATTTCTTCAGCCATGCCAGGAAGAGGACATCCACATCAAGCCTTAGCATTTAGAGTCATGGAGATATAACGGGGAAGCAGGCAATACACTGCTGTGTTGAACAGATCTTTCCATGGTAGCCCAACCATGGAATGCGTTGCTAGAATATTTCCTGGATTAAATTCAAGGACAATGATAATGGAAATACCTGGTTAAGGTGATAAGTTTGGTTGTTGATGTCCCTGAAAAGAGCATTGTTAAAAGCTCTGCAGATTATTTCCCTCCAAAAGCCCCATCTTCCAGGAAAGGGATGCCAACTAGCATAACCAGGGTCTCCTTTACCAATTCAGATAGGCCTTTGTGATCGAAGTGACTGCCCTGATCTGAACTGCTTTCCCACTGACCTTGTCATGGAATGTATCCAAGCTCCTCAGGGCCATCAGCTCAATCCAATTTGATGATTTTGTTCACATGTGTTATGTGGAATAACCCTGGGCCAGGGACTTGCCAACCACTGTGTCCTATCCTAATAGACTGACATTGGTTATTATACCTATTGCGTACAGCAGTTGAAGCAGACTCCTTGCTCCAGATATTCTACGTCCAGCCACTGTTGAAGAGGTGGACAGATTATCAGTACACTTAACATTGGCATGAAGTACGCATTTTGACACCACTGGTAAGGTCCCAGTTTGAATTCTGAGTGAGGCCTCCCTTGAAATGTCCAGTTTGACATTCACCCATGCTAGATCCCACCCAGCCCAAAAATTATCGACCGATAACCACTGTGCTTTTCCTCCTCAAGATCTTGGATAAAGCTGCCCACTGCCAAATCCAACAATTCCTTGAAGCCCACTCTATCCTCGGGACAAGGCAATCCGGTTTCCGCAAAGGACACGGTACTGAAACTGCCCTGTTGGATCTAAAAAGCCAGATCACCCAAATCATGGACAAAGGTAAGCCGTTACTCCTAGACCTCTCGGCTGCTTTTGATCTGGTGGACCACAAGACACTCGCCTCACCCACTCAGCTAACTTATCCACAGAAGCTGCGCTCTGGGTCACCTCTTTCTTGGAGGGTAGGGCTATGAAGGTATTCTCCAACATAGCCAACGCAGCACCCACCACCATCCACTGTGGAGTCCCACAGGGCTCGTGCACAGCACCCGCTCTATACAACTTGTTCACGAAGCCCCTCTTCGACAAGCTTGACGCCCTTGGTATCGCATATACCAACTATGCTGATGATACCAGGTACTCCTACCACTCACTGGCGTATACCTCAAAGACGCTGAAGCCCTCCACACAATCTATACCACCATCCAGGCTTGGATGGCGGCCAGTGGCCTTTGCCTCCATGGGGAAAAGACTGAAATCATCATACTAGGCCAAAAAAATACTCTAGCCAAACTCGACAAACTGTACTCCAACTTCACCATTGATAAAACCATCATCCCCGTGTCCACGTCTGTGAAGACCCCAGAAGTCTACATAAACTCTACGCTATCCATGACAATGTAGCTCAGCGCTATTACTTCCGCCTCAGCACACACCATAAAACTCATAAATGCAATAAAACCATACCTATCCAAACCAAATTGCCTAACTATAGCCGGAGCAACTATTGGTGCCAAACTAGACTATTGCAATGCCCTCCTGGTAGGTACTTCTGCAAAAAACATAAACCGACTCCAAATCACACAGAAAAATGCGTTAAGAGCAGCATTAATCATCCCTAAAAGGGATCAGATTACCCAGGCCAGACAGGCAGCTCACTGGCTCCCAGTGATAGAGCGCATCACATTCAAAATCATCACCCTCACCCACAAATGCCTCACCCTCACAGGTCATAATCACAGGACAGAGACCATAAAAAAATCCACCTCCACACGACCAATCAGGACTCGTTACGCCAACCAACTAGACACCCCACACATTAACAAAGCCAAAGCTAGAAGGCTAGGCTTCCCTTACATAGCCGCCAAGCTATGGAACCCCTTACCCGCTGACATCAGAGCAGAAAACTCCCTCCTTGCCTTCTGGAAAAAACTCAAAACCTCTCTTTTCACCTAACCCACTGCTTTCTTTGCTTCCCATTCTGCCAGCTCTGGAAAAATGCACATGTCAACGTACCTATAACTAAGAAAATGTCTGTAACAAGCACCACGATGCCTCCGGGCTGCTGCTCGCTCAACAAATGTGAATAAATAAATAAATAAATCACAGGCCCTCCACCGTTGGCGCGCCCCCAACAGGCGATGCAACACTACGCGCCTCAGAACAACTTCCAGCCGGCAGGGAACGCAAATGCCTTTGACGGTGCGCAAAGTGGCACAGTGGCCCCGTTCCAAGGGGCTACAGTGGTGGGGGCAAACCCTTTCTCATTCCCGGGGACAGACACATACCCTGACTAGGACAACACTTGTGTGTCCAGTCCTGTCAATGACCCTCAGCCCAGAAGAGGAACCCTTGGTGGGGAGAGAGATAGGAAACAAACAATTCATCTTTATGGTAGATTCAGGCGCTGAGAAATCATGCATCAGTGAAGGTGACTTCCTGCTATCTGGCAACACTCCCGACATGCAGGGATTCACTGGGGCTGTTTTAGCGGTTTCATATACGAAAGACTTAAATGTAAAGGTGGGAGGAAAGGTGATACACGCTCCCCTACTGTATTCGGAGAGCTCTCCTGTCAACGTGGCCGGTGACGTAGTGGTGCAAGGCGTTCCCGTGACCCAGAAATATTCATATATGGCATAACAGTGCTTGTGCAAGCAGTGCCGCAATCACCAAAGCCTGCTGGAGAGTGCCAACTGATTTCATTTTCCACCCTGTAGTGTCCCCAGAGTTAGCAGCAGGCACAATATTATCCCTGGATCTACAAGGATTGTTGGTATCTGCCAAAATAATTGCTCTTGGCACGGAGAGCCAGGGGTGCCAGTGGCGCACTGTATTGTACATTGATCCCACCACAGCCCTCAAGGAATTGACAGATGCAGAACTGTTTGAGGACAATGACAATGACGGGGAGAAAATACTTGAGATGTGTATCCACTGTGAGATTATGATGCAGTACAGAAGCATGCAGAACCCCCTAATAGCCATTGTCGCACCCCCTCCCTTCATCCAGGCCGACTTAGAGTATGTACCAACACAATTGTAGACAACTAACCCACATGACGTAGGACTACTCAAGGAAGTGACCCCAAGTACGCATCACATTAAAGAATAGAGCAGTATTATACTGAGTGAAACAATAGAGAACAGGCAGATCCATCTTGCCTGTTCTAGCTGCTAAGCTTTGGAACACCTTGCCAAATACTTTGGAACACCTTGCCAAATACTCTCCGAGCAGAACCTTCCTTTTGGTCTTTCAGAAACAGTGGAAAAACCTGGCTTTTTGCTCAGCAAAACTAACCCTCTCACCAGTCCACCCCAATCACACAATATCTTTCTTGTAACCTTCTCCAGACTCGTTATGTAACTCAAGTGAAATACTTTCCAAATGTGTATCTGCCACTGTATGTAATAGAAGTATTCCTGACTTGTTATGTAACCCAAGTCAGCTACTATGTCATTTTTGTATCCAACATTGTTCATCTGCTACTATGTCATTTTGTATCTGCCATTGTTCGTACTATAATTCTGTAAGCATGTATTCAAGCATAAAGCGCCTTGTTACCTAAGGGTTAAGTGTGCTCTACAAATAAATAAACTAAACTAAGACCCACTATCAAGGGAGGCAGAGGAAGGGATAAAAGACACAATACAGGCCTTATTGCACCAAGGGATAATAGTTCCCTCTACCTCACCATGTAAGACGGCCATGTACCCTGTCAAAAAGGCGACAGGGGTAATTGGAGAGTGATCCAGGATCTCTGCCTCTTAATGACGTAGTACAAAAAGAATTTCCTTTGGTTCTGAACCCTGCCTTTATTTTGTGCAGCATTCCCAAAGAAGCAACGCACTCACAGTGGTCGATTTAAAGAACGCCTTCTTTTCAATACTATTGCACCCAAACTCACAGTACCTCACAGCATTCACACATGGCGGAAAGCGCTACGAGCACACTCGTTTTCCCCAGGGGTATTCCGAGAGCACTAGCATATTCAACAGGATACTGCACGAAGACTTAGGTAACATCCATGTGCCCAGCACGGTCATCCTGTACGATTCCATTACCCTACTACAACTAGCCCGGAAGGGGTACAAGGTTGACAAGGGCAAGCTCCAATACTGCCAGTTTAAGGTACTCTACTTAGGACAGCTAATTTCAGAAGACGTCAAATGAATCATACAAGACAGGGCAGCGACTGTGCGCGCCACGCCCAAGCCAGTTACAGTAAAAGACATGCAGAAATTCCTGGGGTTATTCAACTACTGCAGGGCATAGATTATGGACTATGCAGCGTACACAAGACCGCTCTTCCAGGGCCTCAAGGAAGCACAAAAAGGCAAACAAACTAGGATGGACAGCAGACATGGTACACACTTCCTATGACTTAAAAGAAGTGATTTCGACAGCCCCAGTTCTCGCCATTCCAGACTACACACAGGAAATGTACATCTTTTTACATTGAAATGGCACAATTATGACTACGGTGCTGACACAGAAGAACACAATGACCCAAAAGCCGCTGGCCCACTACAGCGGTACATTAGATTCAGTGACGCAAGGACAGTTTGCATGCTAACAAGCTCTCCCTGCAGCCATCTTTGCCATAGAGAAAAGCTCCACAACTGTGATGTGATGCTCAGTGACATTGTATGTGGAGCATTCAGTGTTTGCGATCTTAGAAAGATCTAAGTCCACCCTGACCACCCAGAGAGCATCGGCATACGAGATCATCATCTCAAGCCCGAGCATCCATGTAGTGCACTGCAAAACAGTAAATCCTGCCACGTTCCTAACGGAAGCATTCACAGACGAAGACTTACAGCAACATGACTGTGTCACGTATGAGGGCGAAGAGGATGACATCCCCAAAGCAGAAGACCGTCCGCTAGAGGAGGAGAGGTGCTCTTTGTTGATGGTCAGCGACAATTGACCAGGAAACAGGCCAAAGACATAGTGGGGCTGCAGTGGTGCGCTTAGAAGCAGGGGACTATGAAACATTAGTAATGAAAATACTACCCATGCACTACTCAGTACAAGCAGTAGAACTCATAAAAGCGATTTGAGCATCAAAAGACTGTCATGTGAGCATCTATTCAGACTCAGCATATATCACCACAACAGTGCATGCTGGTCTCTCGTGCTGGAAAAGAAGGGTCTTCCGACGGGCGGACAGTTCCCCCGTGCAACATGCAGCATTCCTAAACATCCTGATTTCACCATTAACAGAGCCCTCTGTAGTGGCAGTCTTCAAATGTGCAAGCTCATACCAACAACACAGACACAATTTATTTGGCAAACACAGACACAGATGAGGCAGCGTATCTCCCAGTGCCCACACCTGCTGAGTATGTTATCACTACCCTTTCGACATAAGCAGAGAAAGACCCATACACAGCACTGCCAACAATACAAATATTAGAGCTCCAATGTAGAGCACCCCAGGAGGAGAAGGACATTTGGCCCAATAGAGGGTGCACACAATCACCCACTGATCTCTTATGGAGGCAAGAGTGCACAGGCAAAGCGGTAATGCCCATTGAGTTATTACAGAGGGCAGAACAACTACACTACCCCTCTCAAAGCTCGAAATAACACATTGCAGCAGACATCCAAGAGGACTGGTTTATACCTCCAGGAACACCTCACAACGATGGTCATACCACATGTCAAATATTCAGCACCGGAATGACACACGTATGTTGCGAGGTACTCTGCCGCGCCCCATCGGGCCATTCCGGGATGTCCATATCGACTATGTGGACATGGGTGAGAGATGTAACAAAGCACGATATCTCACCGGATGTGCTCAATTTACCACCCCAAGCAAATGACGTTGTGGAATGAATCAAAGGCTTCCTCAAGAGTACACCAAACGTTGTACCACCCTAAAAAAACTGGGTGCATTGTTTGCCCCTAGTCCTGTTCAGCTAGCACACTCAACCAAGCAAACACCATCACCTCTCACCACACAAAATAGTAACAGGCAGGCACATGCACACACCCATCTCCCCAGTAAGGAGGGCATCAGATGACCACAGAGCTGCAGCAATCCTGGGCGAGGAGTTCAAAGAATATTTAACTAATCTAACACATCTGATCAAATGTCTCTCGCGACAAATCGCACCACCTCGTCCAGACAGTACACTAGACACTGCAAAGCAACCTGCCGCAGACACCACACCCGTCCAACCATTATTGCCGGGTGAGCTAGTGATATGTCAGGAGCTTTGTGCACAAGTGGAACAACTCTAGGTTCCATGGCCCTTATGAAGTGGTGTGTTCCACCCCTCTCGCAGTGAAGGTGAAAGGGCTTCGATATTGGATACAACTCTCGGATGTTTGTAGGGCACGGACAACCTCCTCCACAGTATCCTAAACTGAATAACCCATCTACCTCACATTAAAAAAATAATGTAACTTCTACCAAAAGTATAAACATGCATTGCTGCTAAAAGCATAAGCACTTCAAATTAAAACAAAACATCTCTCTCTCTCTCTCCCTCTCTCTCTCTCTCTCTCTCTCTCTCTCTCTATCTCTATCTCTCTCTCTCCCTTTCCCGTTCCTACTCTACCCAACCCATTTCTGTTCCCATCACAGGAGTAAGAAAATGGAGCGCTCAACGTCAAATCATTAATTGCATAGAGATAGAAATGTTGTTAGTTCTACTAGATTGTATTCCTGCAATTGTGGCCTGCACTTCACTGCCATACTGTTCACCATACTTATGTTTAGGTAAGGAATTTATTGGGGCTCATCTTTTATCTGAGCAAGCCATCTAAAAGAGGGGGCAGGGGGAACATGAATGGAAGTGCACCACTAAACGCAACTGCACTGTCAAATGAAACCAGCAACACACCTGTACATATGTACAATACTTCCCAAATGAAAAATAATAGTGTCCACAGTGTGTGCATGAGCAGAATGTTAGAAATATTATTCCCCACAATTACAAATCTTTTTTGTAACACAAACAGTAGTAAGAGCAGCATTGTTAGCAGTAGTACATTAACAAGGAGATATGCATTGCGCCACGATAGAATGAAAAGGCAAGCGCGCAGGGCAAAATACGATGCCTACCATGGCTTAGGTCTAGATGCTATTGAAGATAAGACACCCGAGCATTCAAACACGTGGTATGCTGACATGAGTGTGGTAGGGAGACAAACAACAAACACTAGCTGCTATGTATGTTCATTGATATTGCACACATCAGGGGCACCCAAGGTTTTAGTACCACAAGAGGTTCCAATTATAAAGGCACAATGCCTAGTTCATCTTGCGCTATGTGGACTAAAAGGCACCTTCCAGGCACACAGCGAGTGACTAAAGCTTGTCGAACCAGATACCCTGAAATGCAAGAACAAACTGAAGAACCTCAACTGCTTACAACAGCCATATTTAGTGATTGACAGAGCAAAATATGTAAACAAGTGGCAGGAAACGACGTTCAGTTGCCGAGCTGAAGGCTTCCTGGGGTACGAAGAGAAACCGCAGCGATTTTGCCGGTTTTCAGCGCTAATACCACCGGCGGTAATAACGCAGAGAATTCCCCATTGGGCCCAATAGGGAATGGGGAATTCCCGAATGGGCCCAATGGGGAATGGGAATTTACCATTCTGCCAAACCCATGATCCGGCGCTAATAGCGCCGGTGGGTTTGGCGGTAACGCTAATAGCCCCGGCGGTAATACTGCTGGGGATAGCACCCAACTCGTGATGAGGCCCTTAGTGCGCACATATATAAAGAGACGACATTTTGTAGTTATGGTAGATACACTCAATCCTGCAAGGCCGCGTGCTAAACGTATGCTCGATGGAGAAACCTGAACAGGACCAATCACTGAGGGTAGAAGGGCCTGTGCTGCTAACTCCCAAAGAAGCTTCCCTTTGTTCCATAACTGTTGCAATTACTGATTATCCCGAAAAGGAATGCGCCCTGCTAGGCCACGAGAAAGCACCATGCTCCTCGTCTTGCATATTCATCACAGCCAAGTCACCAGCAGGCCTCCAACCCCCACCCAGCCCACTAGGAGTAATGGCACCCACAACGGACCCAGTCCAAGACCCCTGAATTTCGCGATAGTAGTTGACCTCAGACCACCAACCATAAAACCTGTGGTCATAAAAAGATCTGAACGAACACGATCATTTCACCTTATCCCATAATGACACACTTTGTAGTACAAGATACAGGGAGGAATAAATTATAGTCCCAAGCGAGGGTGGAAGCCTCGGATGCAGAGAGTGCTACATGAACTAAGCAAACAATGTGTGGGTCAGCATGATCGTGCTCCTCCCCCTGTGCCAGTCCCAGATTTTCCCAGGCGCATGATAGGTTATGATAGGTCATTTATAACGCGCTTAATACCCAGAGGTTTCTAAGTGTGGTCCCGGGGATCTAACCTGTGTTGCTCCGTGTTGTCTTGCTTCCAAGGCAAGCACATTGCCTCTGAGCTATCCTCCCGAGACAAAAAGCCATGCCATAAAGATAAGAGTATCACGATCTTGCAATAGTAACTTTGTTATAGCAACTGATGAGGAGCATGACCTTCAGTGCCTGGCGAGATGAGCCCAGCTGACCCCACATGATGGAATACGGACAGATGAGGCTGGGACCAATCGCAGCCTGGCATCCCCTACGGGACAGGCTCATGTATAGGGTCTCTCCAACAAGCCACTCAGGTTCCTACTGTAAAAGTGATGATGATGTTCTGCCTTATAAGCTTCTGCTTGTACTAATTTCCGGCAGAACGTTCTCGAGCAGCAGAGTTTGTTGCTTGCACCCTTATATTTGTGTGATTAAAACTTGTTATCCTTGCAAGAAATCTCTTGGCCTTTTTCCCTTGCGGGTTGTATTTTTTTCTGGCATGAGCATACAGGGGTGTGCCTTCACAAGTCAGTTCTGATTGACAAGTGGAATTGAAAAAGGTGATTCAATCACAACAGCAAGGTAGAGCAAAGTTGGAAGGTTGGTCGATAGATTTAGTAAAAGGTTTTCCCTGCTGCTCGTAGGAAAAGCAGTGGATGCATGACAATAGGCCATGAGGGTTTTTTGACATGGGGATGTTATTTTCAAGCGAAAATGGGGGATACCAGGTCTCACCTGATGGAGCCACAACATCTCAACAGAGGCTGTCTGCTCCCATGTGATCCTCCCTCATATAGCCGCCCCCAGAGTTAGGATCAGGTAGCGGCTGCTTTCCCTTGGCCACATGGGAGGTGGTTACACACGGGGAATCAGTGATGGCTCCACCAGATTCATCACACTATGGACTGATAGAATACGCATTTTGCAGGAGTCTTGTTGGGCTTTGGGAGGAGAACCACCTTGACCTCTTCCATCGCCTGTGTGATCCGCCCTGTTGAGCGAATGTGATTAAAGAGAGTGGTGAGGTGTGGGGTTAACACCAGGCTAAAGGTTTTGTAAAAGCCCACCGTTAACCCATACGGGCCCAGGGACTTCTTTGCGGGGAGCGACTTGATTAAGATCCAAACCGCTTCCTCCATGATCTCATGGCCCAGCTCCTTAGCGGTGGTGGTCCTTACCTTCGGAAGGGCCCCTTGGTGCAGACATACATGTTGCAAGGCCCCCTGAGCGGCCTTGCGATGCATATAGGGTTCTGTAGAACTGCTCGCACGCCCCCGTATCTCTTCCGTTTCGGTGACTCTTCCCCCCTGACCATTTTCTATGACGCAGATTGTTTTAGCACCTATCTGACCCCTAAAAATCTTAGCTAGCATTTATCAGCTTTATAAGCGCTCACACAGTAGCAATGTCCCACATTGAGCAGCACCTTCTTTGCACGCTTTGTATGGAGCAGATGCAACTGCCCTGTGTCTTCCCTATACGCCTTACAGGTCTCTCTCTATGCTCTGTGATGAGTCAGACATGGGATACGAACACATAGGTGGAATTTCCTCACACGTCACCATTTATTAAATAATAAAGGAACATGACCTAGTGTCCGACAAATGTCTCTCCCTCACACTAATACATACAACACAATGCATACAGGAATTATATGGAAGTTTCAACTTTATAAGATAACATATACATGGAACCATAAAGAAAACAAGAATCCTTGTGACAAGTGCTGGATCCCCTTACCCTGGATCAATTCAGGATATTTAAAAAAAACAACATTCAATTACAGGAAAGTACTTTTCACTAGCCAAGTTCCACTTGAAGTACAATAAACAGTTATTTTTATCCAGTATGTCTGTCACTTGACAAAGTGACTACAAAGGTTTCTTACTCTTAATACTATTGTTAAAGTATTTATAACCTTCCTCTTGGTGAGCTATAAAGGCTCTCTCTCCATAGATCAAGTTGAAAAGTCAATATAAAAAAGTCCTTTCTCAAAAAACCAGTCACTTTCTATCTTAATAGCAACACTTTAATCAAGATCGTTCATTCAAAATGTTATGCTTTAGTCAGGATGTGTATACAACAGTTAATCAAAACACAGTAGTGGAATTGTCACCTCTTTTCCACCATAGCCTTTTACCACAGTCACAGTACTTCAAATCCTCTTTTTCTTGGTCCACTCGCCTGCAAGGACTAACCACTACTTGTCCCTTTCCTGGTGTACTCGCCTGCCAGGATGAAACGCCTACTGATATGATTTGTACTCTGTGATGAGGCTTGTTCCCAACCTTTCACACTTAACTCCTTAATGGGGAAAAGTTGAACCAACAACAGCTTCTTGGGTGAGTCTTTGGACTGACTTGCATCACAATTGGACAACTTCATTCACAAACATGCTGTACAAAAGGACAATTATTCTCACCTTGATCTCTTTGCCATAGGCAAAGCAGGTCACATTTCTCTCCACCTTGTTTCTTTCTACAAGGAGGGCTTTTCTCCTGCCCTCTTTGATTTCTTTCTGCATAACCTATTGGCAATATTTGGTACAACTTTCTTCCACATGGTATCTGGGACTGTTACTTTCTTATTGCCTTGAGGTTGCTGCTTTCAGATTTCTTTGACCTTGGCAATGCTGGTTATACTGTCCCCTTGTTAGATATCCCGACTTTGGAAAAGTAGTATTTACTGGGTTTGAAAAGTGTCCGTTTTAGTAGGTTACAGTTTTCTCCAGTACGCTTGAATTTAAAAGTTCGGTATTCAAAAGGTATATTTATGCTCAGCGATCTATTTTGGAGTGTCTGGGGGTCACCTCTAATAGGCCAACTCAACAGTATGTACTAGTGTCGCTGTTGGACTCGCTGTTTGTGCTTTTTCCCACCTTGGGACCTCTCTGACGTTTGACAGCTCAGGGCAAGCTTCTTTCCTCCTGCACTGGCTGTCAGTGAAGCACTTGCTGCTCCAAGTTTTTTCCCTTTTTAGGGTAGAATGTATTCCTTTAACGTTTTGTGTCAGCCACTTGAATATACTATATTGTGTGATTCTGAACAGGTGCCCCTTGAGCCTCCCCTCCTCTACCTTAGCTCCTTTGCAGCTGCTGACTCCTGCTCACTCTTGCAACCCCTCATCATACACTCTTGCCAGCCTACCCCTCCCTGCCGTCCCCCCATATTTTCATCCCCCTACACCACCAAATTACCTTCATTCCCCCTCTCCTCAGCCACACTCTCCTGACTTCCCCCTCTCCCTGCCCCCTCCCACAGGCTTTTCTGCACTCATGGTCTGACAAGATAGAGTAGAAAAACTCTCTCCACCCTTACCTCCATTATACATTTCCCTTGCTTTATCAAATCCCCTGTAAGATATGTTCCTCCCAATCCCCAACCCCTCCCAGCATCACTTTCATTTTCTAGCCCTTCATCCATGGGCTTCCTTGCCGACTCCCGGCCACAAGGGAGTGCCCTGCTCCGTCCTCATCCCTCCACTGTGGCCCACTCCCACAGTCTCTCTCTATTCTGAGTTTGCGTGTGGGGGACCGCTTCCCAGGGCCATCCTCTGACTATGTGCAGCAGGGAACAGCCTTCCTGTACTGTTGGTATCCTGCATTGAGCTCCCTCCCAAGTGAACAAGAGGCCAATGGAGAAGGTCCATTTATAGAGGATGTTCTTTTTGCCAGCACCCTCAGCACTGGGCCCATTTGTCTTTTTTTAAGCAGCGTACTCTAGGCTAGATCTTGGAAACAATTGGACTTGCATGCCTTTGACAGTTAGCCTTCCTTTCCTTCATTCTTGTGACCCGTATTATTCCTTCCTTCTGTGGGTAAGACAATGCCACCAACACATAGCATGGGAGTTGTCCCACTCCAAATTCCTTCCATTCCGTTCTGTGCACTCTCTGTCTATTCCAATATCCTCTTGTTCGGTGTGTCCCAAGATGTCCGAAAACAGGGCCTGTACTGGTGTCTTGAGCATGGCATTCCCTATTTCTTACGGAACGTTGTTAATCCTTATGTTGGACCTCCTGGATCTATTTTAGAGGTCCACTGCTTGCAATTCAAGGTTCTGGGACAGTCTGCGCTAGTAGTAGTAATCATTTATATAGTGCCTTTTCCCATTTGTATGGCCTTAAGGTGTTTGTGGTAGGAACGCCCACGGTGACCAAAGTCCAGGTATAGGAAAATTCTTGGCTCTTCTCAGCACTATAGACAGATTACCCTCAAAGTCTTCTAGGCGCAAATAGACCGGCTATCTTATTACATCTTCTAGGCGTGACAGACAGGCTACCTTAAGATCTTGGGATCATAGGAATCTCTAAACCCAATAGGCATGTTACCCTTATAGTCTTACTATATATCTTCTAGATCCAGAATAGGCTACCATAAGGCATCTTCTAAGTGCAATATAAAGGATACCTGAAAATATCTTCTATATGTTACAATGGCTAGCTTGCAGCTCTTCTAAGTGCAATGGATGGGTTACCATCCTATATCCTTGAGTGCAATGAACAGGCTAACATCATAAGGTGTAACACAAAGTGTCCACTCCCACCCTCAAGTCCATCTAACCTTCACAGGTATTCTAAGTGAAATACATGTGCTAACCTCCAAATTACTTCTAGAGCAGTACATGTGCTAGCCTTCACAGTTCTGCATGTACAATACATCTGCCAACCTACACAATTTCTTCCAAGTGCAATACATGTGCTAACCTTCACAATTTCTTCTAAGAGTAATACATATGCTAGCCTTCACAGTTCTTCACAGGCAATACATCTGTTAACCTATGCAATTTCTTCTAAGCGCACCACATGTGATTAACCTACCCAATATCTTCTGAGTGCAATATTTGTGTTAACCTTCACAGCACTTCAAGTTCGATACAGGAGCTAGCCTACACAATTTCTTCTAAATGCAACACATGTGCTATCCTACATGTGCTAATCTTCTAGGTGCCATGCCAGACTACATACATATCATTGTGCAGGCCCTAGGCTATCCTCACAAATTTAGCCCAAAAGATGGGCACATGTCAAGGAACTTCCTGGTCCATTACCAAGGTCAAGTACGATATGTGGGCTATCCGGATAATTATGTTAAGCGCAAAAGAGAGCTCTCCTAATACATCTTCTAAGTACAAATCTATCCTGAGAGATCTTCTAATTGCGATATCGTGGCTACCTGTTTAAATCTTTGTTCAAATCAGGAGCTATCCTCATAGTTATTCTAAGAGCATAGACAGGCTAACATCATGAATCTTCCAGGTGCTATACCATGACCAATTGCAATAGACGGGTTGTCTTAGTCCAGCTATTGAGCGGAAGAAACTCTATCCTAATACATCTTCAAGGTGCAAAAATAGACAGTCCTCATATATCTTCATGGAGCATTGGACCATTCTCCCCATAATCTTCTGAGTGTTATGGTCAGGATACCATCAAAAGATTTTCTGTGCATAATGGGCAGGCTAATGCTTGAGTATCACACACTGTCCACCATCCAAATCCATCTAAAGTGCAACACATTTCCTGCCCCCAAAATACACATCTAGGTGCAAACCATTTCCGGCCCCCAAAATACATATAAGTGTGACACATTTCCTGCCACCTGCCCCAAAACACATCTAAGTACAACACATTTCCTGCCTTCTAAATACATCTAGGTTCACCCATTTCCTGCCCCCAAAATATATCCAAGTACGGCAGACAGTTACATCTAACTGGCTATCTATGGGTTGAAGTAGGTAATCTAGACAGTGTTGTATAATTTGATTGGTAGTAATGGAGAAGTGGCAGGGTTTTAATTGAGCACAGTAATAGCTGTGTTCACCGCCCGTACCACCTTACCGTAGTTGTTTCTGTAGGGTGAGTCGTCAAGCATCCATGTGTGGCTACCCTGGTTTCCTCTGCTAAGTGGGTAGCTTTTGAGGGGGACCAACCAATCACGGGGAGGTGAGGCAGGAAAAGGGTGGGAGGAGGACAGGGTAGTGGTCTTGGAGTGAAACAAGTATGGGGGATTGAAAAAGATAAAGGGGACAGAGAAAATGAAAATGGTGGGGGGAGCAGAGGGTGCACTCACCTAGGCCAGGACAAAGCAGCAGGGCCTGCTTTGACAGGCCTCCTGTAGCTGTAAAGACTGTCCTGGTCTCAAACACACAAGCAAATCTGGCTTCCAACGGGGGCCATGCAATGACGGGCAGGGAAGGTGGGAAGGGGGAGAGAACAGGGAAGGAGTCTGGGAGTGATACAAGTACGGGAAGAAGGTCGGGGGGATTGAAAAAGACAAAGGGGGCAAAGAAAATGAAAATGGAGGGGGGCGCAGAGGGGGCACTTACCTAGGCAAGGATGGAGTAGCAGGACCTGCTTTCACGACCTGCTGCAGCTGGAAAGATAGTCGTGGTCTCGAGCAACAAGGAAGTTGGGCTTTCAACTGGGGCTAGCTAATCAGGGGGCGGGGATGCAGGAAGATGGCAAGAGGAGGACAGGGGAGGGGTCTGGGAGTGAAACAAGTATAGGGAGCACGTTGGGGTTTGAAAAAGATAAACGGGCAGAGAAAATGAAAATGGAGGGGGCACTTACCTAGGCCAGGACAAAGCAGCAAGACCTGTTTGGGTCCTTGACCCCTCTTTCAGCTTTACAATCTCTTAACTAGGCCTGGTTCACTACCCTGCCAGGCCTCTCTCTCAGTCTCTTTAAGAGCACTCATTCACCCCCTCCATCCTCAATGTATCTCTATCGTCGGTACCACTGGGACTAGGAAGATGGCTCTGCACTTCCTCCCAACCACAGCCTATGGGGTATCCCTGTGCCTTTCCTGTCCCCAACTACATACCTTTGTACATGGTCTGCCAGGGTTCTGGTCCTCTGCAACACCAGACGGTTTCTGTGGATTCCCCTGGTCTCTCGCGTTTTCGTTCGGCGCTCTGTGGCTGTTCCACACCGATTACCCTCTGCGCGTCGGGTCTCGCCTGGAGCACTCAGATGGCTTTCATTCTGCCACTGGACGCCGGATCCCACATCCAGGTAAGTCGTAGTGTCTCTCAGCGTAGCTGGTCGAGGACTACTGCGGAACCTCTCTGTGGTGATCCGCTCCCTGGCGGAAGACTGCTCTGAGAAAGGACAGATGCCGAGAGGAGTCCCTCATCAGTTTTTGTGTCCTGGCTTCTTTCTAGCTTCCAACAGATAGCATGTTCGTGTTGGATCCACATAGGGCTCTGCATCACACTGCTCTTCCTCGTGGCAGTACTTTTGTAGTTATCCATATTCATTCTTTCCTTCCTCTTCCTCGTCATAGTGTTATTGGCCTGAAAAATAGAATTACTATGCATAAAGAAATTAGTGGAAGCAAGATGAGAAAGAGAGGATAGGGGTATCTGACTCCTACATATAGGGCTGGATGCCTCATGTCTAACAGCATGATGGTGTGTTTATTGTGTTCTCCCGCGACAGTCCTCACCTCTCCCAGAGAGGGGGTCTCCACCCATGGGATCTTACCACTGAGTACCACCCCCAGGGGGACTATTGGGTAACAACCTTACCTCCCTGGCCCCATGGGAAAGTCCCCCTCCTGGGGAAAATTGACGACATAGAGAGATTCGCCACAGAGTGAAACAAGTACAGGAAGCGGGTCGGGGGATTGAAAAAGATAAAGGGGCAGAGAACGCAAAAATGGCAGGGGCACAGAGGGAGCACTTACCTAGGCCAGGACAGAGCAGCAGGACCCGCTTTCACTGGCCTGCTGCAGCAGGAAAGACTGTCCGGGTCTTGAGCAAACAAGGAACTTTGGCTTCCAACGGGGGCCATGCAATCACGAGGAGGGGAGGTGGGAAGAGGGCAGGAGGAGGACAGGGGAGGGGTCTGAGAGTTGTAAGGGTGTATAGGTAGACTCAGCAGACACTAGTGGTATCTTTGTTGGTATAGACTTTTATGGTACAGAAAATAAGAATCCTACCTGTCCCTATGACTAAGAGGGTTTTCTCTGCCACATCCCAAACTATTGATAATGTCAAAATGTCTGTCAAAAGTATAAAGTCCACTGTCTTATGTCCTAAACCTATTTCTGTCCCTAACACATTAACAGGAAAACTATAACTAAACGACACTGTGCTTAGAACAGTATAGCTCCCTTCTTCAGGATGCTTTTAGGCAGTTCAAATTTCCAAAACAATACTGGGAACGTGTCTCCCTTCCCCAAGCGTTCCTCAGGTTCTTTACAATATTGGGAAGGTGTCCCCCATCCCCCAAGCGTTCCTCTGGGTCTCTTTATTAATAGTCTCTTCATCAAAATTCTGTCTTCTGCCAAAGGATAAAACTCCTTTCCTCTGGTCTTCTTGTGATCTGTGAATCCAGAAAGTTATACCCTGCACTCCTTTGTAATGTACTAAATTACAGAAATGTCTAGTGGGTGTAAGAACTAAATATATTTGGATGTGGTAGTGTAATTTAGTTTGTTTATTTGTAAAGCGCGCCAAGCCCAAAGGCATCTGGCCGCTATGCTTACAAGTTACAAAAAGATACAAAGCAGGAATACAGCAATATGATACTTAAATGTTGCATACAAGAATTTACAAATATACATCAGAGATCAGTAAGGATGGTACAGAGTTGCATATATACATCAGATAGTGATTACATCCATATGGCCAATCTGTTTCTGCGACCAAATTGAGGTCTTGCTCATAAAGCCATACTTCGACATTTTCTCAGATTCAGTCTGATCTTTGTTATCTCCGCCAACCCCCTCTTCACCTGAAGTCTTTAAGGCTGAGGTACCGTCTGAATCTGAGTCCCAGGATTCATCTGTTGGTATCTCCTTTCTTCTCTGTCTCCAAAAGTCACTGGGCTTCTTGTGCGTCCTTACCCCTGGTTTGGTGCGATGGGTATGGGCTCCACTAGAGGCCACTTTGCCTGAGATGCAATTTGCCTGGCAGTGGGGACCCCAGGGAGCCCACCCCAGACCAGGGAAAAAGCCTTGCCGAAAAAACCCTGGCAGGCTGTGATTTCTTGATGGAACTACTGATCCCAGAATGCACTGAGAAACTGAAGGAGTAGACAATGTTCACAATAGCTCCAAATGAATACTCCAGAAGGCAGCAGCTGGATGCAGGGAGACCGGAGGGGTTTGGTTGCAGAAGAGTAGCAGGTACCTCGCAAGTACTGCGAGCAAGGAAAGAGGGAGTTTCCAAGAAGGTAAGCCAGTAGAGAGCAAAAAGAGGAACAGCCGTCCGAGAACGGCAGAAACGGAAAGGGGAAGCCGTTCGAAAGCGGCAAAGAGGAAAAAAAGAAAAACACACGCGAGCGCTGGGAAACACTTTCCAAAGTACTGGAAGTTGCAACGCGAGTGCGTTAGCAACTTCCGGGAATATAAGGTAAAAAAACTAGTATGCGCACAGCGAGTCCGGGGAAGGAGTCCTTCTTCTACCTCCTTTTCAGTCTCCATCTTAGGTATAGTCTCCACGGCAGACGAGCTGTGACAGTATGACCCCTTCTCAGGCCTTCACCCCCCGGTTTTCCGGGATGAAGGCGATGGAATCTCCGTAGTAGACGAGGAGCAGAAATGTTCTTAACGGGTTCCCATGTGCATTCTGACCTTGGGTATCCTTTCCAAAAAAACAGGTATTGCAGTACACCTCTTTTGTATCTGGAATCCATAATGTCGGAAACCTCATATTCCTCAGTGGTCTTTGCGGTCTTTTGAGGAGGTCTTTTCGTCTTTCGGGAATGAGGGTCCTCAATATATGGTTTAAGGAGTGAGGTATGAAAGACAGGATGAATTCTTTTGAGAATCGGGGGAAGGTCCAGTCTATAAGCCACAGGATCGATCTTGGCTGAGATACGAAAGGGCCCAAGATACCTGGGTGCAAATTTTCCTGGATGAACCCATCTGGGTAAATACTTGGTGGATAACCACACCTGCCTTCCTACTTCCCACTGAGGATTTGGGCTTCTCTTTTGATCTGCCCATCTTTTACAGTCTTGTCGAGCTTTTGCGAGATTGGATTCTGATACTCGGTGCATCCTCTGTATGGTATCCAGTAGATGATCCACTGAAGGTGTATTTGTAGGAGGGATACCAGAGAGAGGTATATGCTTTGGGTCATAACCATAGGTGCACTTGAAAGGACTCATACCTAGGCAGGTATGTTTTGTGTTGTTATAAGAGAACTCGGCCATGGGCAGAAGATGGAACCAGTCGTCTTGTTCTTGGTTACAAAAACACCGTATGTACTGTTCGAGAGTGGCGTTCAAACGTTCAGTTTGCCCATTGCTTTCCGGGTGGAACCCTGAGGAAAGAGATCTCCTGATTCCTAATGTTCTGCACAGAACGGTCCAGAATTTGGACGTGAATTGAGCGCCTCTATCTGAGACTATATTGGTGGGAATCCCATGAAGCCTGACTATGTCCTTCAGAAAGACTTCTGCAGTCGTGCTGGCAGTAGGGAGTCCTTTAAGAGGAGAAAAGTGAGCCAGTTTACTAAAGGAATCGATTGTGACCATTATGGCGGCGTGTCCACAGGATTCTGGCAGCTCCACTATGAAATCCGTGGATATCTGCTGCCAAGGTCCTTCGGGCTGTTTTTCTTGTTGTAGGAGTCCTAGGGGTTTGTGGTAATCGTACTTGTTTTGAGCACACACAGAGCAGGCCTTTACATACTCCTTCACATCCTTAGCCAGGGAAGGCCACCAAAATTGACGGGATGTTAACTCTAATGTGGCTCTTTGGCCCTTGTGTCCAGCAGAAGGAATATCATGACACCAGGACATTGCTTGTACTTGGAGGTCTGGGGTTGGTACATACAAGGCTTCCTTCCTAAAGAGAAAGTTGCCCTTCCCCTTCAAATCAATTTCTGAGCTCCTATTGTTCTGTTGTTCCGCCTTTACCTGTCGCAAAAATGTGTTTATGGTGGCGATGAATGTCTTTCCTGCTAACATGAGTTCCTGTTCTGGTAGATCCCCAGATTCTTCACCCATACTCCGAGAAAGGGCATCTGCCAGAGTGTTGTCCTTTCCTGGGAGATAGGTAATCACAAAGTCAAATTGTGAGAAGAAATACGCCCACCTGGCGTGTCGTGAGTTGCGGCACTCCATCTTTTGAAGGACTTTAAGGTTTTTATGATCCGTACGGACCAAAAACGGGACTACAGAGCCTTGTAGAAGATGTCTCCATTCCTCGCACGCTTGTCGGATGGCCAGGAGTTCCTTTTCTAACACGGAATAGTTGCGTTCACTAGTGGTCAACGTGCGTGAAAAATAAGAGACCAGATGTTCTAAGCCGTCTTCCTCCTTCTGTAGTAATGCTGCCCCGATAGCACCGACAGAAGCATCAGTTTCCACTATGAACGGGCGTGTTTGATCTGGTTGTCTGAGGATCGGAGCTGTTACAAAGGATCTTTTCAAAAGTTGGAAGGCTTGTTCAGTGTCGGAATCCCAGAGGAATTTCACCCCCTTTTTCAGAAGATTGGTGATAGGAAGAATAATCTCAGAGAAATTGGGGATAAACTTTCTATAGAAGTTCGCTAGTCCCAAGAATCGTTGGATTCCCTTGACATTAGAGGGTACAGGCCAATTGGTAATGGCATTCGTCTTGGCTGGATCCATCTGTATGTTATCTGCAGATAATATAAAACCCAAATATGGTACTGTGGATGCCTCAAATATGCATTTTTCGGGTTTAGCTAGTAGACTGTTTCTCCTTAAGCGTTGTAAGACTTCTGTTACCAAGACACGATGTTCAGCCAGAGTGGCGGAAAAGACAAGAATGTCGTCCAGGTAAACCACCACTGAGGAGTAGAGCATATCTGAAAATACATTGTCCATGAATCGTTGGAATTGTGCCGGTGCAGTGACCAGTCCAAAAGGCATTACTCTATATTCGTAATGTCCTAGAGGTGTCCGGAAAGCCGTCTTCCACTCATCCCCTTTGCGGAGTCTTAAAAGATGATAATCTCCTCTCAAGTCCAGCTTGGTGAAGACCCGGGCACCCTGGACGGCTTCAATGATGTCCTTCATCAATGGCATAGGATATCTATCTCGCACCGTCAGACTATTCAGACCTCTGTAATCTATACAGGGACGTAGTTCTGTTGTTCCTTTTTTGGGAATAAAAAAGAGAGAAGCTCCTGCTGAGGAAGATGACTCTCTAATGAGACCATTCTCTAGGTTGGTGGCAAGGTACTCTTTCAGAGCTTCCTTTTCAGGTAGTGACAACGGAAACATTCTCCCGAAAGGCACAACTGCTTCTGGTGTCAGATCAATCTTGCAATCTTCTCTGCGATGTGGTGGCAGAAGACGGGGCTGTGTGTCTGTGAACACATCTATGAATTCCTGATATGGGGCTGGTATCATGTTGACACTGAAGGAAGGATGCAGTGTTGCTTGAATGACCGGGGAGATTTCTGTTAAGCAATGTTGATCGCAGTACTGTGATTTGAAGTCTACTGTGTTCAAGCTCCAATCAATGTGGGGATTGTGCTTTCTCAACCAGGGAATTCCCAGTATTACCGGAAAATGTGCCGCCCTGATCAGATCGAATGAGAGGTATTCCTGATGATTAGCCATCTTTATCTTCAACTCCTGTGTTTCGTGGCTAATGGGGCCTGATGTTAGTGGGGTACCATCGACTCCTTCCACCGGTATAGATCTGATCTTCGGGCGTCTGGGTAGGAGATGTTCCTTGGCCCACTTGTCGTCCACAAAGTTGCCAGCCGCTCCGCAGTCTAACATGGCTATGCACTCCACAGCACCTGTCGGTTCCCATTCTATTAGTACCTTGATCACCATAAGACTGCAACAGTCCAAAGCCGAAGGCTGTGCTAAGTGACAGGGATTTATGGTGTTCACCCCTTCCCTTTCCCTGTTTAAGGTTGGGGTCCTTCGTTTCCCTGTCTTCTCGGGGGTACTTCAGGGCAATCTCTTAATAGATGGCTGTTTGACCCACAATACATACACAAGCCGAGGTCCTTTCGTCTCTTGCGTTCGCCAGTAGATAGAGGTCCTCGTGTGGTTCCAATTTGCATGGGTTCTTCCGTGGGTCCCTTTTCAGGTATTGAAGAGGGGTTTGGTCCTGATACAAAAGTGCATGGTCTTCTTCTTTCTGCCTTCCTTTCTGCCATACGGAACTCTACTTGTAAGACTAGGGAGACCAGGTCTTGGAAAGAATTAGGTCTGGCAACTCTCGCCAGTTCGTCTTTAATGTCTTCGTGGAGTCCTCTTCGGAATATAGTCTGTTGGGCAGTTTCGGGCCATCCTGCTTCTGCAGCTATCTTTTGAAATCTCACAAGGTACGTTTGGACATCAGATGACCCTTGTCGTATGTCGAGTAGATTTTCAAAGGCGGAATACAAGACCTCCGGTCTCTTGAACCTTTCTTTTAGTCGTTGTATAAATAGGCCGTAATCGATGAGAACCAGATCTGAAGCAGTAACAAAAGGCTTTGCCCATGCCAGAGCGTTGCCTGTCAGATTGGATATTAAGAACCCAACCTTGGTTCTGTCTAACTCGTAGGTTCTGGGACGAAAGGTGAATTGGATTGTGCAGGCATCCAAGAATTCTTTTAATCTCTTTGGGTCCCCATCATATTTCCCACACGACAAGGGAAGAGGAGGTAGTTCCCCTCTGTTATCATCCCGTTGAGGTACCTGTTGTCCCACCTGTTGAACCTGTTGCCGTAATGCCGTATTGTCAGCTCTTAGGGACTGTACTTCAGCTGTCAGGGCCTGGATGGCGTTTACCATTTCTTGGTATTGTTCTAGGGAGGCCATTATCTCTGCGCGTTGCAATCTCTCAGATTCAGTCTGATCTTTGTTATCTCCGCCAACCCCCTCCTCACCTGAAGTCTTTAAGGCTGAGGTACCGTCTGAATCCGAGTCCCAGGATTCATCTGTTGGTATCTCCTTTCTTCTCTGTCTCCAAAAGTCACTGGGCTTCTTGTGCGTCCTTACCCCTGGTTTGGTGCGATGGGTATGGGCTCCACTAGAGGCCACTTTGCCTGAGATGCAATTTGCCTGGCAGTGGGGACCCCAGGGAGCCCACCCCAGACCAGGGAAAAAGCCTTGCCGAAAAAACCCTGGCAAGTTGTGATTTCTTGATGGAACTACTGATCCCAGAATGCACTGAGAAACTGAAGGAGTAGACAATGTTCACAATAGCTCCAAATGAATACTCCAGAAGGCAGCAGCTGGATGCAGGGAGACCGGAGGGGCTTGGTTGCAGAAGAGTAGCAGGTACCTCGCAAGTACTGCGAGCAAGGAAAGAGGGAGTTTCCAAGAAGGTAAGCCATTAGAGAGCAAAAAGAGGAACAGCCGTCCAAGAACGGCAGAAACGGAAAGGGGAAGCCGTTCGAAAGCGGCAAAGAGGAAAAAAAGAAAAACACACGCGAGTGCTGGGAAACACTTTCCAAAGTACTGGAAGTTGCAACGCGAGTGCGTTAGCAACTTCCGGGAATATAAGGTCAAAAGACTAGTATGTGCACAGCGTGTCCGGGGAAGGAGTCCTTCTTCTACCTCCTTTTCAGTCTCCATCTTAGGTATAGTCTCCACTGCAGGCGAGCTGTGAAACATTTTTCCGGAATAAGAGGTATGATGGTACCTTTCTCAGAGATAGAGGGAGGGCATTCCATTTCTTAGCAGCGAGGACTGGGAAGCTAAGCCCACCTGCGCGAGGTGCAGAGGAGAACAAATCAACCCTGGCATATGGGTTGAAAAACTGATTCAGAACCAAAAAAAGTTCCCATGTAGGGGAACTCCCGTCCCCTGTGCACTATCTTTAGGCTCAATAACAAAGCCAAACCTTTTAGGAATAGAGTCCTTAGATAGTCAGTTGATCTATTCTTGTTATACACTTCAATTGTTACTCACCAAAAGTTAGTTGTCACTAATTTAGTTTTGAAAAACAGTTTTTCATTAAATATAAGTTGTATTTATTCTTTAAACTCAAAGTGTTTCGAGATATTCTTTCTCTTCATCAGGGGCATGTTTCAAATTATTTCTACAAAAAATATAATTTTAGTAATTTCAATGATTTCATATGTTCAGAAACTATTTAATTGTGCATTATATTCCAACTGCTAATCCATACTTAGAAACCTTTAGTAATGTCTGTGGTTGGTTACAAGTGCATATTGCATAAAAATATTCCAGTTCCTTCCAGCAATCGATTTTAAACAATAATTCTACATTCCGATGTGACATAAGTCCATAGTCCCTAGATTATTAAGAATTTCACTCTGTGATAATGCTCATAGTTCTTGTACATACACATAAGAAAATATGTATTATTAAAATGTTGCTATTCGCTATATTCCAACATAGTAAGCAGTCTTAGAAATAAGTAATTGCTAACCTTTAAGAGAAACACACTGGTCATGAAGCTAGCCTTTCTCTTCAGTACCAAAAGAATTACATCATTTTCTATGGTGAAAGAAATAGTGTGTAAATAAGCTTTCAATGTGAAAGTAAAAGCAGTTTCATAAAGCTTTGCTCACCCAATAAGTATTCACGCTAAGCGCTGTTTCTTGTGATAAAAAGAATTCCACAAATGGATCAGGTCCTATCAGAATCTGTAGATAGAGTAATAGGTTTAAGGATATGCTCCCAGGGGGCGTGGCTACGAGGGCCATGTAGGAGGACGCGATCTGGAGGAGCTCCCGAGATCCTGCAACGATCCGGGTAAAAAAGTGCGTGATGACGGGCCGTCGACTGCTGAAAATACACATGCCGGTGTGTGAATGATTGGGCTACGCGTGGTGAACTTCTGGATGGTGCAGGAGGAACGGCGGCAGAGATCGGTGCGGAAGAGATAAGGAGCACCGGAGACGAAAGACGACACAAAATGGCCGACCAATGTCCGGAACAAAAGAAGAAGCAGGCCGCACGGTGACCTAGCGAAAGGGGCGTACTGAGTGCACATTTGTCACTTGTGCAAAATACAGGTCCTCTGGGTCATGTCGAATAGAACGGTGAGGCCGAAGGCAAAACAGCCCACCTTAGACGACTTTGCTAAGACGTCCCCGGGTCAAGACATTACCAAGAGCAGGGACAAGCTGCCTGCAAGCGGCATGACGACTTCGGGCGCCAACCAAGAAATCCTGGCTGCGATTGCGGACCTAAGGGCAGCCTGGGAATCTAAACTCGAACTAGCCGTCACTGAACTAAAAACGGCACTGGACCTCAAGGTCGGAGAGGTGCAGGAGGACGTTAACCTACTCCGACAGGATGTCAGGGCCTTGGCGGAGCGCACGGAGTCCCTTGAGAAGGAAGTTAGCCCGAATACTGCGGATTGCGCCTCCCATAAAGCCGAATTGCACGCCCTGATACAAAGAGTGGGCAACTTGGAGAGCAGAGCGGAGGAGGCGGAAGGACGAGCCCGACGAAACAACATCCGCATCGTGGGTCTGCCGGAGGGATTGGAGGGCCACGATCCCACGGAATTCATTGAATCCATGCTACTGCAAGAGATACCCGGAGGAGCCCTATTCCAAGGATTTGCAGTGGAAAGGGCACATAGAGCCCTAACAAGGAGGCCGCCACCGGGGGAACCCGCCTAGGCCTGTGATAGCCAAAATTCTTAATTACCGTGACTGGGAGAGGATATTGGAACACTTTTGTAAGGGAGGAACGATCACACGAGGAGCGGCAAACATCACGGCTTACCCGGACTACACCCTGTCTGTGCAGCATACCCGCATGAACTTTGGGACGGTAAAGCGGAGATTGAGAGAGGCGGGCCACAAATATATGTTACTGTATCCGGCAAAATTGAAAGTCATTCATAAACATAAAACTTTGTTTTTTGAGACCCCGGAGGATGCCATGGGATGGCTCGATGCGCAAGGATGTCCCCAGGAGTCAGAAGTTCGGATGGAGAAAGAGCTCGGAAGAGATAAGTGATGCCCGAAGAAGGTGCCGCAAGATGGCGCGGCACGTGGGACTTGAATATAGTCGCTTGCGCAGCCTTCAGTAGAGAAGGTCAGACTATTGCACTATATGTCATAAGCACTGTGGTTAATGTTGAATTAACGGGAGCCTTACAGAGCGATTCTCTCTACCCCACAACAGTTTTAGTTAAGTGGCCATTAGGGCGACTTCACCCTACTGAGCTCTGTGCATCGTTTGGTGCTTGCAGGGCTAGATGTGGGGGTGCCTGAGCTCCGAGAATGGAGCTGGGCAGCAGTTGGGGTGTGTGATGTTGGGGAAGGGACGGGTGGAGGGAGGGGAGGGTAGTTGGGGATTTATCGTGTACATAGTTATGGGGAGTTTGAGCTGGTACGAGAAGCTACAAGCAAAAATGGAGGGCTGTATCTGTATCACGTGGGCAAAGGGGAGTCGCTACATGGGAGGCAAGAAGACACTCATGAGCCATGGGAGACCTTAAGATCGTAACATGGAATGTCAGGGGACTTAACAGCTACTTAAAAAGAAACAAAGTCATGATGTACTTAAAAAGACAGAGGATTGATATTGCGCTGTTGCATGAAACACATCTGACCCAGCAAAAATTGGAACTGGTGGGGAAGAAGTGGAGAGGTACTGTAGTGGGCTCTCCGTACTCTGCCTACGCTAGGGGAGTGCTGGTCTGGGTGGCACCGCACGTTCCGCTCCAATTTACACAAGAGGTGGTGGACACGGTGGGTAGGTTGGTCATATTGAAGGCCTTGGTAGAGAATAAAGAGGTGTGCATTATAAATACATATGCCCCCAACCAAAACACTGCTACGTATTTTAGAACCCTATGTACTCACCTGGGCGCGTGTGTGGGGGGAGCGGTTATCTGGGGAGGGGACTTTAACTGTGTGCTCGACCCAAAGGCAGACAGATCTGATGGGAAGATTGATAGGCCCACCCCAGCGGCCAGGGTATTACAGACATTACTAGATGACTTTGGGCTGGCGGATGTTTGGAGACTGAAACACCCTAATGAAACAGTACTCGCACTATTCAGCTCCGCAGCACCTGCACACGAGGCTGGATTATTTTTTTGCCACGCCAGATGTGATGATAGAGACCACCCTAATAGAATATAGAGCGAGGGTCCTGTCGGACCACTCGCCTCTGGTGCTGACCTGGCAGCACTGCCGCCCCAGGGCGCGGATACCGACGTGGCGCCTCCAGGCGGAGGCGCCCAGAGACCCAGTCTTCAGGGAAGATATCAGGGATGCGATCTCACAGTACTTTGAGGTGAACACAGGCAGCGTAGTTTCAGCGTGCACACTCTGGGAGGCCTTTAAGGTGGTGTTGCGGGGTGCTGCTATTGCTAAGTCGAAAGGCCTACAGGGTGGGGTCCTAACAGAACTAGAGGAAACGGAAGAGAAACTGGAGCGCGAAAGCAACAGGGCAGGCGGGGACGCGGAACTTGTACTCGAGTTGCAGCAGAGGTGCGCGGAGCTTTGGGAAAGGCTCTGCAACCTTAACTACAAAAAGTATGTTGAGAGGCAACATGCAGGTGGGGATAAAACTGGCCGCTTGTTGGCGTGGTTATATAAGAGCGAAACCCCCAGGCCCCCGATTAGGATAATAACCAGAGAAGACGGGGAGGTGGTTGACACCCAGGAAGGAGTCAACGAGGCATTCTTGGACTATTATAGAACATTATATGAGGACAGAGGAGGGGACAATCAGGAGGAGATTAGAGAAACACTAAAAGACATGGAATTACCTAAGATTAGTGATGAAGAAAGGGAGGAACTAGACGCACCGATTACCCTTGAGGAATTAGAGGAGGTGGTGAAACAGCTGCCCACCTGCAGGACCCCGGGTACGGACGGATTCCCGGGCGAGTTTTACAAAATATATAAAGCAGAAGTACTCCCCCCTATGATAGAGATGCTCAATGAGTCTTTTGAGAAGGGTCGGCTACCGGACACGCTCAGAGAAGCACTAATCGTGCCGCTCCCCAAGCCCAACAAGCCAGGGCATTGCTACGGCTCCTATAGGCCGTTGTCAATGTTGAACCAGGACAGCAAGATCTTGACGGCGGTCCTGGCTAATAGGCTGCGAAGGGTCATCAGTAAACTGATACACCCGGATCAGACAGGTTATGTCCCCAACAGAAATATAACCCACAACCACAGGCGACTCCACCGGGTGATTGAAGAGGTAAACAGGAGCGACGGGGACATGGCGGTGGTGTCCCTAGATGCAGTCAAAGCTTTTGATTCAGTGAGGTGGCCATGGTTGCTGGCGGCCCTGGAAGAATACGGGATGGGGCCGGGTTATGTTAGGTGGGCGAAATTGTTGTACAGTGAACCACTGGCCAGAGTACGCACAGGATCGGTGATATCTGAGAGGTGGCAACTCAGTAGAGGCACCAGACAAGGGTGCCCCTGGTCCCCGATGTTATACATTCTGGCCCTAGAGCCCCTGGCAGTCTACCTCAGACAACAATATGACATGGTCGGTATTGAAGCAGGGGGAGAGAAACACCTAATATCCTTATATGCTGACGATTTGCTACTGTATTTGAAATATCCGGAAGAAAATCTTCAGTACATTCTAGAGGTCATGGAAAAGTATGCAGAACTGTCCGGCATAGCGGTGAACCCCCAAAAATCGAGCATTTTCCCATTGGGGAGCTACATAGGAGCCCCTCTGGAACGGGATTCCTTCCGCTACCTTGGAATAGATGTATATCATACTGTGGAGGGGGAACACTTGCATAACACCGAGGTGGCTGTGAAAAAAATCCGCACAAATATGAA
This sequence comes from Ambystoma mexicanum, assembly GCF_040938575.1. Taxonomy (NCBI): domain Eukaryota; kingdom Metazoa; phylum Chordata; class Amphibia; order Caudata; family Ambystomatidae; genus Ambystoma; species Ambystoma mexicanum. The sequence continues at coordinate 1,455,382,118 of NC_090935.1, forward strand.
GTTTTGGGAGAAGCTGCCGCTGGCGATGATGGGACGGGGGCGATGCTCAAAATGGTGGTCGTGCCTAGGCTGTTACATTTCTTCAGTAATATACCATACTTGATACCCAAAAAGTTTTTTGTCAAACTGAACAGCACGTGTAGGGACTTCCTATGGCACGGCACTCGCAATAGAGTGGCGCTATGGAAGCTATAGAACTTCCATGATAGAGGGGGCATCAAGCTGCCGAACTTTGAGGCCTATTATGTAGCCAGTCAGCTGCAATATGTAACCAAATGGCTCTCTGATGAAGAAACTCCTGAATCTAGGCTGTTTGGGCAGGACTGCACCCCGTTTTACCTAAAAGAGATTATCTGGGTTCCTAGACTTGAAATGAAAGAACGCCCGGGTATGCTGTTGCTTGGGTGGAAGATGTGGCACAGAGTATGCCAACTGATGGAGAACCCATGCCCGTGTTCCCCACAGGTGCCACTAGTTGCCCTAGCTAGGGGAGACAACCAGCTCAGGTTGATAATCAGGACCTATTGGGAATCGGTTGGGCTGGTCACATTGGGAGACATATGGCAAGAAGGGGCTATAAAGATTTCGAAGAACTGGGAGAAGAGACAGGCTTGCATGGAGGCCAATATGTCACATATCTTAGGCTAGTGCAGACTATTCGCAAACTGGCCAGAGACTGTACTGGCGGAAGAGCCAGACGTTCTAATGGGAACAATATATGACATATCAGAAGGAGGGCACGAGATCTCTAGACTATATGAGATGGTGATGACCCGGGTGGGGAAGGATTTGACTCATCTGAGGCTGGACTGGGAAGCGGAGGTGGGGGCACAGATGACCGATGGAATGTGGGAACGTGCTATAGGATACCACAAGAAAGTGTCCAGAAATGCTAGATTGCAGCAGATACAGTTATACATAACGCATAGAGCCTATATGACCCCGAAGAGAATATCTAAGTTTGCAAACGCAGGAAGACAAGCATGCCCAAAATGCGATGAGGAAGACGCTGATATGGCACACATGTTCTGGTCTTGCCCAGTGATTGAAGCTTTTTGGGGGGAAGTGGCACGGAAACTAGCGGATAAAGGGGTCTCGCTCAACATAGATACAGCCTGGGCCTGCCTGTTGGGAGGGTTTCCCAGACCACGGAACACTAAACACCTTGGGAAACTGAGGGACCTGGCATATGTGCTTGCTAAAAGAAGGATAGCTATGGGCTGGAAGCAAGGCCACAAGCCACGGGTAGAGGTATGGTGGCGGGACTTGCAAAAATGGGTGGAGGCTGAAACGGTGGTGTGGCAGGAGGCATGTAGCAATTGCTGGGAGGAAGATGTGGGTAACCTGATGGCTTGGAGAATGTTAATAACAGGACTGTTTGGCACAGTAGTGGATCCTGCAGCTTCGGAAGGAAGCGATACCCAGCCACACGCAGCGGATACAGAACTAGAAATGCAAATAAGCTCTTGAGGGGGGGGGATTTGGGGAGCAGTAATGAGCGTTAATTGATGTTCACGAGTTTATTGTAAATAATGCTGTAAGTTTGGTTTGTATTGTTTATTTTTCAAAATAAAAATTTAAAAAAAAAAAAAAAAAGGATATGCTCCCAGTAGTCTATACACATAAGGGGCAACCAGAAAATATCTATTCCAACTGATTCCACTTACTCAAAGTTTCTATCGCGATAGGTTAGTGTAGTCCTTTGTCCCGGTATGCAGCAAAACATGGCCGCTATTAGTAGCAATGTGGTTACGTTGTGCTGACATCATCAAGTATGACTTTCGTGACGTCATTTTTGTAAAAAAAAACAACTCAATACAAGCTGAAAGCCTATTGTCATCCTAATTCATTCAAATCTCATTTTCTCATTCTTTTGAGGATATACATTCTGACAACCATGATACATGTACAGTTCAAACATAACTTCAGTTCGTTCTGGATCTTGTATGTTGAAGATAATGGATATTTCCTAGGAATTAGATCTCTAGTTGTATATTTCGACCGACACTTGCTAATAGTGCAATTTGACAATGTTAGTCATCTAATTACATGACTATGTTGGATCACTTCTTTCTGTAGCGGATCATATTCAAGGAATAATTACATAGACTGAGATGCATCATCCTAGAAGTGATACACCCCTTACCGAGGGGTGGTGACTTATCAAAAGACTCACACAAAGAGAAATCTTTTGGATCCACTGTTTAGACTCAATGGCCCCATTAGGGATGAATGAGGAATTTTATCTGGGACCGTTCCTATAACGAGACAGAACAAGAGGAGCATCCAATAGTGCAATATTGTTGCTGGAACCACAAACAGACTGGGCACAACTATGAAACTAACAATTGTCTCATTAGACATCGACCACATTAAAATAGGACTTCTTCACTCAACATCTCAGCGTATGCACATGAAGCACCCAATAGTGTCACCCGAATAAGAGAATGTGAACTCGCATGAGCCTGCACTATCTTATAGGACTCAAAGGAAATTAGGGATATTCTGCATGTATGTAAAGTAATCTTTACATGACATCTCTGTACTATCAACTATACTAAAGACGCCTATTAGATCAGGTTCTCTTATAATGTGAGCTCCATAGAAGACAGTCTATGTAATTATGCCTTGAATATGATGCCGCTACAGATATAGTTGATCCAACATAGTCACGCAATTAGATGACTAACCTTGTCCAAATTGCACTATTAGCAAGTGTTGGTCGAAATATACAACTAGAGATCTAATGCTTAGGAAATATCCGTTATCTTCAACACATAAGATCCAAAACGAACTGAAGTTATGCTTGAACTGTACATGTTTCATGGTTGTTAGAATGTATATCCTCAAAAGAATGAAAAAATGAGCATCGAACGAATTAGGATGACAACCAATAGGCTTTCAGCTTGTATTGAGTTGGTTTGCTTACAAAATAACTGATGTCACAAATGTCACATTTGATGATGTCAGCATGACGTAACCACGTTGCTACTAACAGCGGCCATGTTTTCAGCATAGCTGGTGCCGCGTACCGGGACAAAGGACTATACTAACCTATTGCTTAAAGGATAGAAACTTTGAGTAAGTAGAATCAGCTGAATAGATATTTCTGATTACCCCTTTTGTTGTAAACTACTGGGAGCATATCCTTAAACCTATTACTCTATCTACAGATCCTGATAGGACCAGGTCCATTTGTGGAATTCTTTTTATCACAAGAAACAGCGCTCATTAGCGCGAATACATCTTGGGTGAGCAAAGCTTTATAAACCGGCTTTTACTTTCAGATTGAAAACCTATTTACATACTATTCTTTTCACCATAGAAAAGGATATCTAGATACTTTTGGTACTAAAGAGGAAGACTAACAACATGACCAGTGACTTTTATGTTGTGTCTTTTTACTTATAGGTTAGCATTTACTTATTTCTATGACTGCTTACAATGTTGGAATATAGCAAACAGCAACATTTTAATAATATATATTTTCTTATGTGTATCTACAAGAAATATGAGCATTATCACATAGTGACATTCTTAATAATCTAGAGACTATAGACTTATGTCATATCAGAACATAGAATTATTGTTTAAAATCGATTGCTGGAAGGAACTGGAAGATTTTGCGGCAATATGAACTTGTAACCACAGACATTACTAAAGGTTTCTAAGTATGGATTGGTGGTTGGAATATAATGCTTAATGAGATCGTTTCTGAACATATGAAATCATTGGAATTACTAAAATTATATTATTTGATATTTCTTGTAGAAATTATTTGAAATATGCCCCTGATGAAGAAAGAATATCTCGAAACGTGTTGGGCTTAAAGAATAAATACGACTTGTAATTAATGAAAAACTGTTTTACAAAACTAAATTTGTGACAAGTAACTGTTGATGAGTAACCATTGAAGTGTATAATTAGAATAGATCAACTGACTATCTAAGGACTCTATTCCTAAAAAGTTTGGCTTTATTACTGAGCCTAAAGATAGTGTGCTGGGGACGGGAGTTCCCCTACATAGGAACATTTTTTTGGTTCTTCTTGTGATCTATGCCAAAGGGATCTTTCTTTCCCCCTTGGGCTTTCTGTGCCAAAGGGTTTCTTCCCTTGAACTTCTCACAACTTGTGCCAAAGGTTCTTTGCCCCTAGTCTTCTTGTAGCTTATGCCAAAGGTTCTCTTCCCCTGGACTTCTCGTGCTTTATGCCAAAAGGTGCTCTTCCCTTGGACCTCTGGTACTTTATGCCAAAGGTTCTGTTCCCCTGGACTTCCTGTGCTTTATGCCAAAGGTTCTCTTCCCTTAGAATTCTCGTCTCATTCTTTGAGTCGCAGACCCTTTTTCCAACTCTGTAATGTCTCTTAACTATGCTTGGTTCACAAAGCCTCCCTTTCAGTCTGTCTGGGGAACTCTTTCAACCCCTCCATTCTCAACTTTTATCTCTCGATGTTTGGGTCTGTGACCGCTCTTTCAGCTTTACAATCTCTTTTAACTATGCCCAGTTCACTACACTGCCAGGCCTCTCTCTGTCTCTTTGGGGGCACTCTTTCAGCCCCTCCGTTTCAATTTGTCTCTCTCGTCTGTCCCGCTCGGATGAGGAAGATGGCTCTGCACTTTGTTCATTTTAATTTTATGGTGGAGCATTTGTAAGGTGTTTTATACAAGCGAATTGTGTTTCAAAGCACCACAAGGCTAAATGGGAAGGTAACCGGGGAAATAATAACAATGGCAAAAACATTAAATATACAATTGTGGTCCTACTAGGCTTTGTGGCATTCAGATGTGCAAGTGCATTGAGGAGAAGTGATGGGGATGGAAGGGGGAGCCGAGGAGTGGACAAGTGCTAGATGAGGGCCCAGGAGGGAAGTGATAAGGGGAGCCAAGGAGGAGAACCTCATGCTAAATGCTAGTACAGGAGACTCTCGACGGATGGATGTGGAGCCACCAAGCAGGGGCCTGCAGAGCAGTGCACTGAAGGGGTTCTGGTATTGACTGGGAGGAAGGGCCTTGGATCCTGTGAGATTCATGAGGATCAGGCCACCGGTCACAGCACCAGTGGGGTGATTAGCAGGGATGGGAAAAGAGGGAAAGAGGAAGAGAAGAGCAGATTCCGGAGTTTAAGGAGTTCCAGCTTAAGTCAGAAAGGGGGAGGGAGGCTGTTCCAAAGGGAGGTATCAGCCGAGGAGAGATACCTGCCCCCCACTCTCTGCTTGGAGAAGAGTTTGTCAGAGAGTTGGAGTTAGAGGAGGGTAGGGCTCTAGCAGGGGAGTATTTAGGGAGGTACAGTTGGTGATAGCGTGGTCCCAGACCCCGGAGGTGCTTGTGAATGATATAGAGGGTCTTGAATTTGATCCTTGCAGCCACGGGGAGTCAGTTGAGAGATTTTAGGGCTGGAGAGATATGGTCCCTGGGCTTGAGGCCAAAGATAAGTCTTGCAGCCCTATTCTGTATTAGCTGGAGGGGTGAAGGGAGGAAAGAGGAAGATTGAGAAAGTGGCTGTTGAAGTAATCCAGCATGGAGAGGATCAGAGCTCTGGAGAGTTTGAGCTTCTGAGGGAAGGTGAGAAAAGGAAGAATGCCACTGAGGAAGCTGAGCTGGAAGTGGGACTTCTTGGTAAGCTCCATGATGTGACGGGTGAAGGAGAAAGTGAAGCCAAAGATGACTCTGAGGTGTTTGGCCTCACAAGATGGTAGAGGGCCAAAAGAGGGTGGCAAGAGGGTAGGAGGAAAAGAGGGCACAGGTGTCCCGATGAGGAAGATGCCCATCTTACTGGAATTGGAGCAGAGATCATTTGCTACACACCATGCCTGAATGACAAACTGACAGTCGGGGGTGAGAGAGGAAGAAGAGGGAAAAGTAGAGGGAAGTTTGAAGGAACACTGTGTGTCATCGGCATAACACTGGAAATGAGGCGAGGAGGAGGAGATCAGGTGCGCAAGAGAGGTGAGATAGATATTGAAGATCCATGGCGATAGGATAGAGCCCTAGGGGACGCCACAGGTAGAGAGGCTGTTGGTGGAGGAGAAAGGGCCTGGTTGCAGCAGGGAAAGGCGGCTAGTGAGGAAAGAGTTCAGCCAATCCAGTACCCGGTCAGTGATGCCAAGGGTGTCACTGAGTTGTTTTATGAGGTTGGAATGGTTGACCGTGTCAAAGGCAGAGGAGAGTTCGAGGAGAATGAGAACAGCAGGAGAGTTAGAGTCGAAATTTTCGAGCATAGTTTCACAGGTGTTCAGAAGAGCAGTTTCCGTGCCTCTGGATGCCTGGAATCCAGATTGATGATCATGAAGGCAACCAAAAAGATCAGTGTGGGGGGAATAACTTCTCCAAGAGTTTACCCAGGAAGTGGGTAGTAGACATAGGGCTATAGTTTGCTGGGCAGGAGGGGTCAGCAGATGGCTTTTTAAAAAGAGGGTGCACAAGGGAGTGCTTGACGGAAAGAGCGAAAGAGCCAGTGGTGAAGGAGTGATTACAGAAGTCAGCAAGAGCCGGGCGAGAGAGGAGATGTTGTCCTTGGTAGTTGTGGAGGAGCAGGGAGGCACCTGTTTGGAGGAGGCCTTCACAGAGCGGTCCACTTTAGAGACCTCATCCCTTGGTATTGGAAGGAGGGAGGAGAGTGAGGGGGATGACAGGAGGGGGGCCAAGGGAGGCAGGGGAGCAGGCATGGGAAAGGAGAAAGGGTGGAGGAGAATGAGAACAGGACGTTCTGAGTTTTGGATGTGAAGTGGGAGGTTAAGGTGGTGCAGTGAGCTTGGGAAGGAAGGAGATAGGTGGAGACTGCAAGTGGATTGACAAGTTCCTGGCGGATATTGAAAAGTTTGGCCATTTTGTTAGTGGCTCCAGAGATGCAGGCTTGGATGTTGGCCTGCTTCTTGGAGCGGATAGAGAAGCGATATTGCCTCTGGAGCAGGTGGCAGGCTAGTTTGTCAGAGGCTAAGCCCAAGCTCTGCCACTTTGATTTAGCAACTCTGCACTTGCGTTTCAGAGATGCTGGATCAGAGTCGTGCCAGCTGTTGTTCTTGGTGGCAGGGTTTAGGTGGATCCTCATGGCAGGGGCAAGGATGTCAAGGGTGTTAGAAATTGCAAGGTGCAGGTTAGCAAGGACATAGCCAGAGGGAGAGTCAGGAGCAGAGTTGGGAGGGGGATGAAGGTGTAGGCAAAAGCAGCAACTAACACCCGCTTCACTGGTTGAATGACAGTGAAGGAGGCTGGCAGTGCAGGGTGTGGCTCGGATAGAGGGCCAAGGGGCCCCAGGTGGGAGGGAAGGAGAGAGTGATCAGATGAGGAGAGGGGGGTGGAAACCAGATTAGAGATAGGGATGTCACCAGAGATGAGGGCATCAAGAGGGCATCATATCCTCCCAACCACAGCCTCTGGGGTATCCCTGTACCTTTCCGGTCCCCCTCTGCATACCTTTGTGCTTGGTCTGTGAGGGTTCTGGTCCTCGGCAACACCGGACAGCTTCTGCAGCTTCTCCTGGGCTCTCGCAGTCTTCGTTCAACGCTCTGCGGCTGTTCCATGCTGGTTTCCCTCCGCGAGTCAGGTCTTGCCTGGACCACTTGGATGGCTTTGATTCTGCCACTGGACGCTGGATGCCACATCCAGGTAAGTCATGGTGCCTCTCAGCCTGGCCATTCTATATCTCTGATACAGGTGGTTGTGGTCTGCAGCAGGACCTCTCCTCTGCATTCCGCTTCCTGGCGGAAGGCTGCTCTGGGAAAGAACAGACTCAGAGAGGAGTCCCTTGTCAGTTTTTATGTCCTGATATCAGAATCAGCAGCACCAATCCTTTCCAAACCCCGATCCTCCTCACCTGATTCTTCGGAGGAAGAGTTCTTTCAGCGCCCCTTCTTCTTCTGTGCCTTTTTTTTGTGAAGAAGAATGGTCTGTCCCGTGTGGAAGCCACTCTTTCTCCCTAGTGGAACAGGGATTCAGGTGACCTCCTTCCGGAAGGACCGGAGAGAGGAAAAAAAGTGCATGCTTAAAAAAACCCTCTCTTGGCACAGTTCCAGGCTGAGGAGTATATATAGTAGGAAGATGAGTCTTGGCTGGACTGGTAAAGTAATTCCAGGAGGCCCGATATCCAGTAGAAGAAGGTCTGGGTAAATGCCGGGCAATCGCAGAATATTACTACGGGAAAGAGAAGGAGTAAAAGGGAAAAGGGAAAAAATAAATGGGAGGCAATAGGAATTAAATACAGGTAGAAACTGGAAGCCGGATTTGGTGCTACAAACAATAGAAAAATAGTCCCAGCGGTGAGGAGCCGAACAGCAATGGAGGTAGAAGGGACAGAAAGTGTCCCTGGAAGCAGAGAGGAGAAGAAACGGAAACGGGGCGAGAATTGACCCGTCCACTGGCTAAGTGGGAAGAGGCTCCCGTGCGGCAGAAGCGGGAAGGGACCCACGAGGAGGAAACAGAAGAAGGAAGTGGGAAAGAACCCGCAGAAAGGAAACGGGACGAGACCCGAAAGCAGGCTAAGCGGGAGAGGACCGCAAATAAGGAGCGGGAAGAGACCCACGGAGAGGGAGCGGAGGAGGGAACTGAGAGGCACACACACAAGAGCAGGAACCCCGCAAAGAGCAAGGGAACAAGAGGAGGCAAAGCCGGCAGAGCGTCAGCACCCGAAGCGCAAGCGAAGGGTTGCAACGCGCCGGGGGAAAGGCAGGGAAAGGGTTAAAAGGCAGGAAGTTGAGGAGAGAAGGAAAGAACTAGACTCATTAGTCAGAAACAGGGAGAAGCAATCAACGACGGACCAGCCGCCACCGTTGCCATAAGCGCCAGCAAGGGAAACGAGCAAGGCGCGTGACAGTATGCCCCCTCCTGAGGGAGCATCCCCCCGGTTTTCCTGGATAAATCCGGTGGAACCTTTGCACTAATTTAGGAGCATGAATATGAGAAACAGGCTCCCAGGAGTCATCTGTAGTAGGGTAACCTTTCCAGTGTATCAGGTACTCCAACCTGCCTTTTCTGTATCTGGAGTCTCTTATCTTAGCCACCTCAAATTCTCCAGGTGTCTCATCCGTTAATGTGGGTGATCTGGGCAGGCCACGTCGGTAGGGATCTTCGAGGTATTCCTTTAACTGGGAGGAATTAAATACTGGATGAATTCGCTGCATGTTTCTTGGCAATTGAAGACGGTAAGAAACTGGATTGAGGCGCTCAAGAATGACATAAGGGCCAAGATACCTTGGCGTGAGTTTTGAAGGATGCAACCATTGAGGCAAATATTCAGTGGACAACCATACTTTGGTACCTCTGGTCCACTTAGGTGATGGCAGGCGATGAGGATTTTTCTGAAGGCTATAACGTACCTGAGTAGCTTGTAAACTTGCAGAGGCAATCTTGTGAGCCTCAGAAATGGAGGAAAGACAAGCAGCAACCGAGGGTATGTTGGAGACTGGTAGATGTATCTCGGGAATGAAACTGGTATGAAAACCATAGGTGCAGTAACAAGGACTAAGTTTCGTTGCACTATGTTTAGCATTGTTATAGGCAAATTCTGCCGTGGGTAGAAAGGACACCCAATTATCTTGTTGAGTATTCACGAAACACCATAGGTACTGTTCTAAGGAGGCATTCGTCCTTTCAGTCACCCATTAGTCTGTGGATGGAAGCCGGAAGACATCGCCCTCTCTATCCCTAGTCGATCACATAAGGATTTCCAAAAACGAGAGGCATATTGTGATCCCCGGTCAGAGATTATCTTCTTGGGCAGACCATGCAAACGTAAAATATCTCTGATAAACACATATGCCATCTCAGCAGCAGTCGGGAGACCAGGTAGGGGTGAAAAGTGGGCCATTTTGGAAAAAGAATCGACTGTCACCATGATGCAGGAGCACCCGTTAGAAGGGGGTAGCTCTACAATGAAGTCCATAGAAATGACACTCCATGGTCTGTCTGGTGTGGATTCTTGTTGAAGGTATCCCAAAGGCTTTCGTGTGTTGTATTTGGCCCTGTTACAAACAGGACAGGCCAAAACATAGGCCCATGCTTCTTGCTTTAAGTCAGGCCACCAAAAATGTCTTCTATGCAGTTCGATGGTATTGGAAACACGTCTGTGTCCAGTGGCTGCGTCATCATGACACCATCGTAGGGCTTGTAAACGGTTCTCCTGATCAGGCAGAAACAGGCGGTGATCCCTAAAGTACAGTCTGTCAGTTTTATGAAGACCACGAAAGGGATCAGTAGATGCCGATGGTGGTAGTAACCGGGAACTCCTACGTACTCCCTCTAGAAAGGATGAAACTGTGCCAATGAACTTCTTTCGAGCCAAGATGAAATTTGGCCATTCCTTGTGGATGACACCAGGAAGGGGTCTTCTGGATAGAGCGTCGGCCAATATGTTCTTGGTAGCAGGTAAGAAGGTTAGGGTGAAATTGTATTGAGAGAAAAAAATGGGCCCACCGGGCTTGTCTAGAATTTATACACTCCATACGTTGAATTACCTTTAAATTCTTATGATCGGTTCTCATTTCGAATGGATAAGAGGCCCCTTGTAGTAGGTGGCGCCATTTCTCGCAGACAGCCTTCATGGCTAATAATTCTTTCTCAATAACCGAATAATGGAGTTGGCTTGTGTTAAGAGTCTTAGATAGGTAGGCTACTAGGTATTCTGTGCCTTCGTGATCCTGAAGTAAGGCCGCACCTATGGCCTCAGCAGAGGCATCTGTCTCGACAATAAAAGATCGACCCTGGTCAGGCTGTCGTAATACAGGGGCTGAGCAGAAGGCTGTTTTCAGATGTTGAAAGGCCCGGTTGGCCTCGTCCGACCAACAAAAGGGTGTGGAAGACTTCTTCAGAAGTCTGGTGATGGGTAGGACCACCTCAGAGAAGCCTGAAATAAATCTACGGTAAAAATTAGCCAGGCCCAAAAACCTCTGGACATCCTTGATCGATGTGGGAATGGGCCAGTGTAGAATAACTTCCACCTTACGAGGATCCATTCTTATACCCTCCTTGGACAAAATGAATCCCAGGTAAGGTAAACTGGAAGCTTGAAAAACACACTTTTCCGGGTTCACTGGCAGGTGATTTTCTTTCAGTCTTTGCAGAACTCTATGGAGATCCTCAACGTGTTGTTGTCTAGAGGTAGAGTAAACCAATATATCGTCCAGGTAAACAATAGTACAGTGAAATTGGAGGTTGGAAAAAATGCGATCCATAAATCGTTGGAATATTGAAGGGGCGTTGACCAGCCCAAAGGGCATTACCCGGTATTCGAAATGTCCGTAAGGAGTCCTAAACGCTTTTCCATTCATCCCCCACGCGTATGCGCAGGAGATGATAAGCTTGTTGTAGATCGAGCTTAGAGAAAACCACGGCTCCTTGGACAGCCTCCAGAACATCCTTGATAAGGTGCATGGGGTACCGGTCCCTTATGGTTATCTGATTAAGGCCTTGATAATCAATACACGGCCGTAACTCGCTAGTGTCTTTTTTGGGGACAAAAAATAGTGAGGCCCCAGCAGGAGAGCGAGAGGGTTGGATCAGACCATTCTGGAGATTAGCATCAAGATAATCTTTCAGAACTTCTTTCTCCTTAAGAGATAAGAAAAACATACGCCCAAATGGAACAATGGCATCAGGAATAATGTCTATAGTGGTATGGGGTTAGGGTCCAGTTAGTCCCCTGTTTTCAGCTTTGCGTAATTCCTTGGCGAGCCTTATTTTTCCAATATTTAATAGTTTTGATTGTTGTTTAGTTTGTTGCTGGGCAGCACTCTTGGTTTACCTTGAACCTGAAGCTGATCAGGCTTTATCTAAATACAGCAAGTTTGTCTTTTTTACAAAAAAAAGGATAGAAACCAAATGTCTTGCGCCCTCAGCAAAATTTATTTATCAAGTTGATAAATCAGTACTTTCAATTTAGTGCCCTCGACACGTGTTTCACTGTCTCAGCTTGATAGACAGATCTTCAGGAGGGAGTAACAAAAATGTTCATTGTCATTCGTATAGCCAAATGTTCATTGTCATTCATACAGCCATTCTTAACATGTTTGGTAACAGTTCAATTATTTATCTAAAATACAAAAAGGAACATAATTTGTTTAAATAAAAAGAAAACCAAAAACTTTCATAGTGTGTTGCAAAACACTTGAAATGTGGGTACTTTCCCCATTAGGTTGCCTTTTTACTAAGTAATTTGACATTTAATGTGCTTAGCACGAGAGGTTTGTGATGTAAATATTTAAATGCACTCACTTGTATTTGTCTTGCACAGAAAGCCGCTAGATTTGTTTGGTAATTGCTTTGGGCAACGTTTTCCCTTTTTAACGCTGTCCCAATTTTGCATTTGAATATAGAGCTAAAGAGAGAGGGACACCAGAGTTAGCAGATATGTTGTGGCATGAACCCATATTCTTTTAAATCATTTTTGGACTAGATTCAGAAAGTATACCTATTTGCTAAACATGGCCTGTTATTTTGCTTACCTTTAGTTCTTGTGTCTGCTGTTTACTCGTATCAGTGTTCGGTCCTTCGCTCGGCCTGATAACCGATGCGCTTACCTGTTTTGCTTCCGTTTTTCAAGTTGGATGAAGTTGCGGTCACGGGTCAAGTTGATCATGTGATCGCTAGTTCTCCATTTTGAAATGGGACCAGTGCGGCACTGCTTTTTCTCTACTAATATTTGTTTTCAAATATCTGATAATCTATCGCAATGATTATTAATGGTATTGTTGTTCCCTATTTTACTTATTTCTCTCAATGTTTACTTCTGTAAAAGTATGTGATCACGTAGTTTGGTATAACACGTGATCTCGTCTGTGCGACATTTTGGTTTGGGAAAATGCATTTTCCTTGTTCGTTTTGCTAAATGTTTACATTTCTAATTATTTTGTCTATATAAATTAGTAATTTTGTGTGGTGACTTGGTGCCCTTCTTTTGCTATGAAATTTCATAATTATATATACTTGATTACTGATTTCTCATATTTAATCCTATTACTTACCTTTTGATTCGAAAATATATATATTTGATTTCGAATTACTGAAATGAAATCCTAATGCATATCTTTTTGTTTCGAAGATTATATTAATCTGAATAAAAATTATGTTACTTGAGAATAACTTGGGTTGTTGTACTTGCCTACGAATAATGGTTTGTGCTTTGTGTTTGCAACCACGTACATATACCTATAGTTAATTAGCTAAACATTGAGCTAAAAACATAGGCATTGATAATTTTCGATTTACATGTATACATTAAAGGCTGAACAGATTTACAATAAATGGATTAATTCATTGTCCGAATCCAGGCCTGTATGGCAGCTGTCCAAATTGCAGATCCAAAATGCTTCTTTAGTTCTTAAAATGTTTTCCAAATGTCCTCCTCTTTGTGGTTTGATGATTTTTTTCAATTCCCAAAAACTTTATTTCATTGATAGGTTTATTTGGATGTTCCGTTAAGTAGTGGTAGCTTAGTGGGTATCTCATATTTTTATTTATGATTGCTCTCATATGCTCATGAATTCTGATCTTGAGTTTTCTCATTGTGCTTCCCACATATATTTTTTTGCATGAACATATGATAACATATACAACTGTTTTAATATTGCAGTTGATGAAATTTTTGATTTGGTATTTTGTTCCATTCGGCAGAGTTACTCTTTTTTTCCCATTGTCTGAATATTGGCAACTGATGCAGGTTCCGCATTTGTAGTTGCCCTGCAATGTTTTGTTGGTCCATAGTTGAGTTAATCCTTCTTCTTGTCTTTTTGCGATAAAGTGCGAATGACTTAATATATCTTTTAAACTTTTTGATCTTTTGAAAGTTATGTGAACATCTTCGATGTATTTTGATATGTCCTGATCCATTTTTAATAGATGCCAGTTTTTCTTTAGAATGTTTTGAATCTGTTTACTGTTTACACTGTATTGCGTGATGAATCTTACTTTTTGTTCTTTTGCTACATTTTGGATCTGTTTATCTTTCAACAATTCTGTTCTTGGTTTTATTGTTGTTCTTTCATATGATTTTTCCAAGTGTTTTTTGTTGTAACCTCTTTCCCGGAATTTTACCATTGCTTGTTTGGCATGTTTTTCAAAGTCTTGTGATTCCGTGCAATTTCTTTTAATTCTCGATATCTCTCCATATGGTATGTTTTGAATAATATGTTGAGGATGATGACTTTTAGCATGCAGAATTGTATTTCCAGCAGTTGGTTTCACATAAAGAGTTGTTAAGATCCTTCCATTTTTTATATATATTTCTAGATCTAGAAATTGAATCCGGTTGGCACTTTGGTTTGTGGTAAATTTCAAATTTTATTGATTTGAATTTAAATATGTGACATAGTTTTTCAAAGTTTCAGTGTTTCCATTCCATATCATGAGGATGTCATCAATAAATCACCCCCAATATAAGATGTTATTGAGTTTTGTGAAAGCGTCATGGGTCCAAGCATGTACAATTTCGAAGTGTCCTACATATAGATTTGCATAGGCTGGTGCAAATTTGGCTCCCATGGCCGTTCCCTGTTTCTGTCTATAGATCTTATTATTAAACATGAAGATGTTGTTGTTTAATGTGAAGTTAAGCATTTCTAGTAACATTGCATTTTGATTGTAAAAAGAAACTGATCTGGTTTTCAAAAAGTAGTTAGTGGTTTCTAATCCTTTTGCATGAGGTATACTTGTGTATAGTGATGAAACGTCCAATGTAACCAGTCGATAGCTTTGTTCCCAATTTATTTCTTCAATTTGTTGAATTACATGCTTGGCGTCTCTGATAAATGAAGTAAGACTGAGCACTAGGGGCTGCAGATGGGTATCGATATATTTTGATATTGGCTCTATGATTGCGCCTAAACTATTGATTATGGGTCTGAATGACGGAAAGTTGATGTATGGCTTGTGTATCTTAGGTATGAAGTATATAGTACCTATTATTGGGAAAGGATTAATCAGAAAGTCTTTCTCCATATCTGTTAGCAAGTTTTTCTCTGTCCAATTTCTTACCATTAGGGTCCATTCGGATTTCATTTCTGCTAATGGATTTGTCTTTAGTTTGTCATAACATTGTTCTTGATTGAGGTGCACTTCAGCTGCTATTATGTAGTCTTTTGTGTCCATTATTACGATATTGCCACCCTTATCTGCTTTTTTGATTGTTATTTCCGAGTTTTTCCGTATTTGATAAATTAATGCTTTTTCTTTTGACCAATTTTGGGTTTTCTTCCTTTTGTTTAATCTTCCTTCAAAGTGTTGTGATCTTAGTTCTCTAAGGGTGGCTTTATGAAACAAGTCTATAAGATGTTCTTGTGCCAATGCTGGTAAAAATGATGATTGTGGTCTCAAATTAGTTTCCTCACTTAGATCAATATCTATGTTCATTTCTTCCGTTATTTTTTCCACTGAGTAAAGTTCTTCCTCTTCCGTTAAATTTAGTAGATTAGCTTTATTTTCCATATGGCGTACAGATAATTCTGATGGAGTTTCTGTATATTGGCTTTTCTTTTTCGATGTTTCAATTTGTGAAAAAATATCTTAAGCTTAAGTCTTCTGCAAAATTTAAATAAGTCTACATTTAATTTAAAGTAGTCTGAAGTGGACGACGGGCAGAAGGTGAGGCCTTTGCTAAGTGTCTTCTTTAGTTGTTTTGATAATTCCAATTTTGATAAATTGACCACTATATTTTCTTGTGTGGTCTTTGATTTTTTTACCTTGTTTTTACTCCTTCTCATATTAAAGCTGTTATTTGGATTGGTGCCTCTGCCCCTCCTTCCCCTCCTCATCCTTGTCCTGGTTGTATCAAAGTACCTTGGTTTTGTTGGTTTCTGGGGTACTTTTGCGTGGTCTTCGTGTTTTTGTACTTGATATATTCCTCTGAAAAAGCTGATGATGTTCTTCCTATATTTTCTTCAGTTGGTGGTTGTGAGATAGTTGGTTGTTCTGTTTCTAAATCACTTGAAGATTCTATTTCTGAGGATGGTGGGGTTGCTGGTGTCTGTTGTGATGGTTTGGGTTTGAAGCTTTGTTTTGGCGTGAATGTCCTTTGTCCTGCGGGTTTTTGAAAGGTATAAATTCTTTTAAATTTCTAATCCATTTCATCTGTTTTGAATTTGTTTTGTAATTTTTAATGCTTTTGTGTACCACTGTATATAGTCATCCAGTATTTGATAGTTTTTGAAAGTTGCCTCTGGTACATTTAGTTCAATTTCTTTTTTAGTTTCTTCTATTTCTTTCATCAGTTTGTCATGCGCTTTTTTGGCATTATTTATTAACCTCATCATCATTTCTCTCGATGTTTGGGTAAGTAGTTCCTCCCTTTCTTGGAATCCCTCTATACCCTCTTTATCGAACGATGGAAAGATACAGATTCTTAAGCCTCTCAATATTCTGTTGACTTTGGGGTATTGTTCCATTGTTTTGATCTCCCACCATCTTGAGAGTTCTTTCTTTTGCAATGTTTCTAGTTTGTTAAACAGTGATCTAAGTGATTGTGGTTTTTTATCTTCATTATCTTGGTTAGGATTCTGTTGTTCTGAGAATAATTGTTCAGCCTCTAATTCTCTTTGGTCATATATTGATGCCATGTTTTTGTTATGGAGGTTAGCCTCCAAGCTTTTTGTAGTAGTTTTTTGATTTTGGTTGGTTCTGCCTGAATTACTTATAATTAACTGTATGGGCTTAGGGCCCAGTTAGTCCCCTGTTTTCAGCTTTGCGCAATTCCTTGGCGAGCCTTATTTTTCCAATATTTAATAGTTTTGATTGTTCTTTAGTTTGTTGCTGGGCAGCACTCTTGGTTTACCTTGAACCTGAAGCTGATCAGGCTTTATCTAAATACAGCAAGTTTGTCTTTTTACAAAAAAGGTTAGAAACCAAATGTCTTGCGCCCTCAGCAAAATGTATTTATCAAGTTGATAGATCAGTAGTTTCTATTTAAAAATAAGGCTTGCCAAGGAATTATGCAAAGCTGAAAACAGGGGACTAACTGGACCCTAACCCCATACGGTTAATTATAAGTAATTCAGGCAGAACCAACCAAAATCAAAAAACTACTACAAAAAGCTTGGAGACAACCTCCATAACAAAAACATGGCATCAATATATGACCAAAGAGAATTAGAGGCTGAACAATTATTCTCAGAACAACAGAATCCTAACCAGGATAATGAAAATAAAAAACCACAATCACTTAGATCACTGTTTAACAAACTAGAAACATTGCAAAAGAAAGAACTCTCAAGATGGTGGGAGATCAAAACAATGAAACAATACCTCAAAGTCAACACAATACCGAGAGGCTTAAGAATCTGTATCTTTCCATTGTTCGATGAAGAGGATATAGAGGGATTCCAAGAATAGGAGGAACTACTTAGCCAAACATCAAGAGAAATGTTGATGAGGTTAATAAATAATGCCAAAAAAGCGCATGACAAACTGACAAAAGAAATAGAAGAAACTAAAAAAGAAATTGAACAACTAAATGTACCAGAGGCAACTTTCAAAAACTATCAAATACTGGATGACTATATACAGTGGTACACAAAAGAATTAAAAATTAAAAAACAAAACAAATTCAAAAGAGATGAAATGGATTATAAATTGAAAAGAATGTATACCTTTCAAAAACCCGCAGGACAAAGGACATTCACGCCAAAACAAAGCTTGAAACCCAAACCATCACAACAGACACCAACAACCCCACCATCCTCAGAAATAGAATCTTCAAGTGATTTAGAAACAGAACAACCAAGTATCTCACAACCACCAACTGAAGAAAATATAGGAAGAACATCATCAACTTTTTTAGAGGAATATATCAAGTACAAAAATACGAAGACCACGCAAAAGTACCCCAGAAACCAACAAAACCAAGGTACTTCGATATAACCAGGACAAGGACGAGGAGGGAAAAGAGGGGCAGGGGCACCAATCCAAATAACAGCTTCAATAGGAGAAGGAGTAAAAACAAGGTAAAAAAAATCAAAGACCACACAAGAAAATATAGTGGTCAATTTATCAAAATTGGAATTATCAAAACAACTAAAGAAGACACTTAGCAAAGGCCTCACCTTCTGCCCGCCGTCCACTTCAGACTACTTGAAATTAAATGTAGACTTATTTAAATATTGCAGAAGACTTAAGCTTAAGAAATATTTTTCACAAATTGAAACATCGAAAAAGAAAAGCCAAAATACAGAAACTCCATCAGAATCATCTGTACGCCATATGGAAAATACAGCTAATCTACTAAATTTAACAGAAGAGGAAGAACTTTACTCGGTGGAAAAAATAACGGAAGAAATGAACATAGGTATTGATCTAAGTGAGGAAACTAATTTGAGACCACAATCATCATTTTTACCAGCATTGGCACAAGAAAATGTTATAGACTTGTTTCATAAAGCCACCCTTAGAGAACTAAGCTCACAACACTTTGAAGGAAGATTAAACAAAAGGAAGAAAACCCAAAATTGGTCAAAAGAAAAAGCATTAATTAATCAAATATGGAAAAACTCGTAAATAACAATCAAAAAAGCAGATAAGGGTGGCAATATCGTAATAATGGACACAAAAGACTACATAATAGCAGCTGAAGAGCACCTCAACCAAGAACAATGTTGCGACAAACTAAAGACAAATCCATTAGCAGAATTGAAATCCGAATGGACCCTAATGGTAAAAAATTGGACAGAGAAAAACTTGCTAACAGATATGGAGAAAGACTTTCTGATTAATCCTTTCCCAATAATAGGTACTATATACTTCATACCTAAGATACACAAGCCATACATCAACTTTCCGTCATTCAGACCCATAATCAATATTATAGGCTCAATCGCAGAGCCAATATCAAAATATATCGATACACATCTTCAGCCCCTAGTGCTCAGTCTTCATTTATCAGAGACACCAAGCATGGAATTCAACAAATTGAAGAAATAAATTGGGAACAAAGCTATTGACTGGTTACATTGGACGTTTCATCACTATACACAAGTATACCTCATGCAAAAGGATTAGAAACCACTAATTTCTTTTTGAAAACCAGATCAGTTTGTTTTTACAATCAAAATGCAATGTTACTAGAAATGCTTAACTTCACATTAAACAACAACATCTTCATGCTTAATAATAAGATCTATAGACAGAAACAGGGAACGGCCATGGGAGCCAACTTTGCACCTTCCTATGCAAATCTATATGTAGGACACTTCAAAATTGAACATGCTTGGACCCATGACGCTTTCACAAAACTAAATAACATCATATATCGGGGCGATTTATTGATGACATCCTCATGATATGGAATGGAAACACGGAAACTTTGAAAAACTATGTCACATATTTAAATTCAAATCAATATAATTTGAAATTTACCACGAACCAAAGTGCCAACCGGATTCAATTTCTAGATCTAGAAATATATATCAAAAATGGAAGGATCTTAACAACTCTTTATGTGAAACCAACTGCTGGAAATACAATTCTGCATGCTAAAAGTCATCATCCTCAACATATTATTCAAAACATACCATATAGAGAGATATCGAGAATTAAAAGAAATGGCACGGAATCACAAGACTGAAAAACATGCCAAACAAGCAATGGTAAAATTCCGGGAAAGAGGTTACAACAAAAAACACTTGGAAAAATCATATGAAAGAACAACAACAAAACCAAGAACAGAATTGTTGAAAGATAAACGGATCCAAAATGTAGCAAAAGAACAAAAAGTAAGATTCATCACGCAATACAGTGTAAACAGTAAACAGATTCAAAACATTCTAAAGAAAAACTGGCATCTATTAAAAATGGATCAAGACATATCAAAATACATCGAAGAAGATGTTCACATAACTTTCAAAAGATCAAAAAGTTTAAAAGATATATTAAGTCATTCGCACTTTATCGCAAAAAGACAAGAAGAAGGATTAACTCAACTATGGACCAAAAAAACATTGCAGGGCAACTACAAATGCAGAACCTGCATCAGTTGCCAATATTCAGACAATGGGAAAAAAAGAGTAACTCTGCCGAATGGAACAAAATACCAAATCAAAAATTTCATCAACTGCAATACTAAAACAGTTGTATATGTTATATGTTCATGCAAAAATTATATGTGGGAAGCACAATGAGAAAACTCAAGATTAGAATTCAAGAGCATATGAGAGCAATCATAAATAAAGATATGAGATACCCACTAAGCTACCACTACTTAACGGAACATCCAAATAAACCTATCAATGAAATAACGTTTTTTGGAATTGAAAAAATCATCAAACCACAAAGAGGAGGACATTTGGAAAACATTTTAAGAACTAAAGAAGCATTTTGAATCTGCAATTTGGGGGGGCGTGGCCTGGTGCTCATGGAGTGAGGAGGCTGAAACTCCGAGTTCCGGCCGAGCCCGTAATCCTGATTAGTGAGCCAAATAACTATCAACACCGAGAACCAACCCGATCCAGCCGAAGCCGGGACGAACCCTCACCCTCTGCAGCTTGGTCCGACAAAAATCGGACAGCGGGGACCGAGCAAGAGGCCTGGGCCGGCGTCCCCCCTGACCTCGGGTGAGACGCGCAAGATGGCGGCCGCGGCGCACTAACGCCGCGAACCCGAGTGGCGAAGGCGGAGCGCCAACAGCAGCCGCTTCCTCTCCTGCCGCCTGGAGGAGTTCGGCGGACCAGGGGAGGCGAGACCCGACGAGACCCGGCGCGGACCTCCCGGAGCTCCTGGCCATCCTAGCGCCGCCGGCACCCAGCAACCCGGCCCATCCAGACAGGAAGGTAACCGGAGAAGTGGACGAGACCTGGGGCCCGTGGTGCGAGCCGGCCCCCGGGTGCGGTGGGCAGCGTCCCTGGACGGCGTGGAGCGCGCACCAGCAACTGCGGCCACCTGCCGGAGCAGTGGGCCCACCTGGGTCGCTGCCTCCCCGCCCTGAAGCCCCACGACAGATGGCGGCCGCGGCGCACTAACGCCACGAACCCGAGTGGCGAAGGCGGAGCGCCAACGGCAGCCGCTTCCTCTCCTGCCGCCTGGAGGAGTTCGACGGACCGGGGGTGGCGAGACCCGACGAGACCCGACGCGGACCTCCTGGAGCTCTTGGCGCCGGCTGGGGACCGCGGCGCTGGGCGCTTGGGGCCGGCGCGAACCGGCGGCCCACATCCTAGCGCCGCCGGCGCCCAGCGACCCGGCCCATCCGGACGGGAGGGTAACCGGAGAAGCGGACGAGACCCGGGGCCCGCGGTGCGCGCCGGCCCCCGGGTGCGGTGGGCCGCGTCCCTGGACGGCGTGGAGTGAGCGCCGACGACTGCAGCCACCCGCCGGAGCCGTGGGCCCACCTGGGTCGTTGCCTCCCCCGCCCTGAAGCCCCACGGCTGACTGGCACACTGGGGCTGCGGGCGCTGAGCGCCCTCCACCACTAGCCTCCACAACCAACGGGGGCGACCCCGAGTGCCCTGCCCGCCCGGACATACTGCAACGCCGCCCCTGGCCCGCCATCCCCGAGGCGGACAGGCCCAAGGGCGAGGCCCTCTTGGGGGCCCCATCACGCCCCACAAACCCGGGCAGGACACGGCCCTGTCCCCGGCGCCACCGAGCTCAGACCGCCTGGGACCTTGAGGCAGCACGCATCCGCCAGACCCAGAGGAGCACACCGCAAATACTCCCCACCACGGCAACACGGAACACCGCAGGTGGGGCCATCGGCGAAACAGACTGGCGGGGCCCACGCAGCGACCCAGCTCAAAGAGGAGTAATAATCGAGTAAGCAGCACCACAATGTCCACTCTGAGGAGCAAGCCCAAATCGGCTACAATGGACCCCTTCCTCACGACCAAGGCCCACCCAGCCGCTCAATCTACCCCAAAGGGGGCGGCGCCGCAGGACACTCAGGGGGAGAGCCCTGCAAACAGCCAAGTGCTTGAAGCAATAGCGGCCCTAAAGGAATTTATAGACGCCAAGATAGGGGAGGTGAAAGCCGATATCCAGCTCATCCGTCAAGACGCTCGCAACCTGACAGAGCGTGTCACCAATATAGAATCCACCCAGAGAGACACTTTGGAGGACACGAAAGACCTTAAAGCCGAGGTGGCAGATCTCAGGCGGAAGGTGGGCATCCTGGAGGCAAGGTCGGAGGAAGCGGAGGGACGCGCCAGGCGAAATAACATCAGGATCCTTGGCGTCCCTGAGGGGACAGAGACTTCCGACCCAACCGCATATGTCGAATCCCTAATCCAGCAGGAGATTGGGGCTGGGAAGCTGTCACAGGGCTTCGCCATAGAGAGAGCCCATAGATCACTCCAGAAGAAGCCCCCCCCAGGCTCCTATCCCCGACCTATCATAGCGAAAGTTCTCAACTTCCGAGACAGGGAAGTGATCCTGAGATTCTCCAGGGAGGGTGGGGCGATTGACAGAAACAACTCCAAAATCACCATCTACCCGGACTATACACAATCGGTACAGAGGGCAAGGAACTCCTTTGTTCCAATCAAGGCCAGACTGCGGCAACTAAACCTGAAGTACATGCTGCTGTACCCATCCAGACTAAAGGTGATCTACAAAGGGAGAGCGATATTCCTTGAAACCCCGGATGCGGCCGCTATGTGGATGGAACACAACAACCTGGCCAAGGTCCCTGAAGAGCCCAAACCTGAGGACAGCGCCGCAGCTCGCCAAGCACGATAGTCTGGAGCCAGAGTCTCTCTCTCCCGACCCGCATATTGAACCTCAACCTAGAACAATACAACGAGCACGCTGTACACCAGCATGACATGAGAACGCAAAATGATTACGGGCCTGCTGGGCCTCCCACACATGAGCACGCAACGACAACCCCCGAAAGACCAGTGCAGGCCTGTTGCCAGCACGACCTTGCTCGCGCCGGAAACCCTGATGGGGCCAGATAGCGCGAGAGCACCCGAGCACTGCATTTCACCGGCAGGAGCTGGGTGCACCAGTTACAGTTATTTTTTATGTGTTAGTGTTGAGACCGCCCCGCTACCCGAACCAACCCAAGTAACGAATGCGCACCTGACACCGAGAGAAGCATCGGGTCGACCAACAGAACCAGAGCAAGTGATGGTGCGCAGTAACTCGAGACCAAGCGCTGGAGAGACAAGGGGCCACCCAAGACAGAACCCGCATCTAAGCGATGGTACCACAACTTAACATAATCACATGGAACGTCAGGGGGATGGGATCCTATGTAAGGAGGAATCGCGTCCACTCCTACCTGAGGCGCAAGAAGGTATCGATTGCACTGCTCCAGGAGACACACCTCTTGGCAGAAGCCACACACAAACTAGCAGACTACTGGGGGGGGCAGGGTAGCGGCGCATCTTACTCCAAATATGCACGGGGTGTATATACATGGATAAGCCCAGACACACCATTCCACCAAATGGGAACAGAAGTAGATAAGGACGGAAGATACGTAGTGGTGTGGGGCACGTTAGAGAACACACGGATATGTATCGTAAACTCATACTTCCCTCAGCACGGGGTCCCCTCCCACTTGAAACAACTATGCACTAGAATTGCCCACCACAGAGACGACACCTTCCTGTGGGGGGGCGACTTCAATTGCGTTATGAATGAAGAGATGGACAGGTCCAGGACGCCACAAACCACCAACAACTCTGTCTCAAGGGCACTTCGCAAAGCAGTGGAAAACTTGGACCTAGTCGATATCTGGAGAGTCCTTCATCCGGCCGATAGATCCTACTCATTCTTCTCATCTCCACACGGCCTCCACACCAGGATAGATTACTTCTTTACCAACGGCGAACTTACCCCACGGGTGCACTCCGCGGATTACCTAGGCAGGTCGATCTCGGACCACTCTCCGCTGCTCATGCGACTAAATCTGAAAGGCCCCAGGCCCCACATCCCGATGTGGCGTTTGCCCACGGAGACCCTGATGGATCCTTCCTTCAAGGACACCCTAGGAGAAAAGCTGGAAGAATACGTAAGAATCAACAAGGGGTCAGTCGAGAAATGGAGCACGCTCTGGGAGGCAATGAAGGTAGTAACCAGAGGCGAGGTGATAGCAGAAGCAGGTGGAATCAAGAAGCAACTGAAAAGGGAACTTGAAGACAAGGAAGAGGAGATCAGGCGACTGGAAAATAGCCCGACCCCACTCAGCGAGAGGGAACCCAAGCTGGCAGAAATCAGAGACGAATGCCGACTCGCCTGGGACAGGCTGTCCAAATTCGACTTCTCCACACGCACCGCTAAGGCACACAAGGAGGCGGACAAACCGGGCAGGATATTGGCCTGGCTGTGCAGGAAAGAGCAACCAAGACAAGCCCTCAAGGAAATCAAGGACGATCACGGAGCAACCCAGAGGACACAACAGGAAATTAATGATGTCTTCTCAAACTTCTATGCCAAGCTCTATTCTCACGGTGAACTGGTCCCAATACAAGACATTCGTGACACCCTGGACGAAGTGGGTCTCCCCAAACTGAGCTCGGAGCAGCGAGAAATGCTGGGAGAAGCCATCACGAAGGAAGACATCTCGGAGGCAATCAGGTCCCTCTCTACGTGCAAGACCCCTGGAACCGACGGCCTCACACCAGAATTTTACAAAGCCTACGAGGAGATCTTAGCCCCGGTGCTACACGGAGTATATGCAGAGGCATACGAGACCGGCATATTGCCTGGCAGCATGAGAGAGACACTCATAATACCAATGCTTAAACCTGGTAAGCCCATCGATGAGTGCGATTCATACCGCCCCCTGGCAATGTTGAACTACGACAGCAAAATCCTTACAACCATACTGGCTAAGAGGCTGTCCAGGGTGATCGGGTCTATAATACACGAGGACCAGAACGGCTTTGTCCCGGGGCGCAACACCACAGCCAACCTGAGAAGGCTCCAGCACGTCATAGCACAATCCGCAGAGAGCAAGGAAGATCTGGCTGTGCTCTCACTGGACGCCATAAAGGCGTTCGACTCAATATTCTGGGAATGGCTGATTGAGACTCTGAGGGAGTTCGGACTAGGTGAGCACTTCATACGATGGATCAAGGTGCTCTACAACACCCCAGTGGCGAGGGTAAGGACAGGGGGTGTGGTGTCCGAATCCTGGGACATTCAAAGGGGAACGAGGCAGGGATGCCCACTGTCACCAATGCTGTACGTCCTCGGCCTGGAACCAGTAGCGATCTACTTCAGGAAACAGCTCTTCGACGCAGGGATCAGAACGGGCGAGACGGATAACATCATCTCGCTGTACGCAGATGATGTCCTCCTCTATCTGCGCAACCCCCGAATGAATGCCCCCACAGCACTAGACATCCTCGACAACTTCGCGAAATACTCCGGGATCAAGTTTAGCAGGCAGAAATCATGCTCCTTCCCCCTGGCAGGGCTTCAAGGGAAGGAAACAGAAGAGTTACCAGACATTGGGATTCAGTGGCAGACGGTAGCGTTCCGCTATCTTGGGCTCACCATCACGCATACGCCTGCCTCCACATACGAAAGCAACACGGAAGCAGCAATGCGAGGGGTACGCAAATCCACCAAATTCTGGTCTCAACTCCCACTCTCTGTGATGGGCAGAGCGGCCATCACTAAGATGATAATACTACCGAGATTCCTGTACTACTTCACCAACATAACGCACTACATACCCCCCCCTTCTTCAGAAAATTGGAATCTCTCCTCAGAGACTTCCTGTGGGGCCCGGCCAGACATAGGCTTTCGCTGCACACCCTCACTCTCCCATATAAAGAGGGCGGAATCCAGCTGCCTGACTTCCAGAAATACTATCTCGCAGCGCAACTGACACATGTTGTTAAGTGGTTGTCCGACGAACCAACAGCTGAGACAGGCCTTCTCCGCCCATTGATAGCCCCAATGCATCCTAAAGAAGTAGTATGGAACTCACAGGTTGGGCCTCCCGACCCGCCCATGCTGGTGAGGTTGGGGAGACAAGTCTGGAATAAGGCACGCACATCGCTCGGCCTGGGCCAACCATACATGCCTGAAATCCCCATGCTCGCTGATGTCTGTAAGACACCCATCGATTTACCAGCAATAAGGAAATGGGAGAATTTTGGCCTATACACTTGGGGGGACATGTATGAGGAAGGAAGCTTCAGAGAATTCGACTCACTACAGACAAAAGAAGGGCTAGCTGCTGGACAATTCTTATGGTACCAAAGGGTGAAACAGGTTGCTAAGAAGACATGGAGCACATGGCCAGAGGAGCCGGAAACCCACCCCCTTGTGCAAGAGATGCACAACCTAAGCGACGGCTGGAAGCCCACGTCGAGACTGTATGCCCAACTGAACGACGGGCGCAACCCGAGGAGTGCACCCCTGAAGGAAAGGTGGGAGGCGGACCTGGGGACCGACATCACGGAGAGCGAGTGGGGTAGGGCCCTGATGCACCCGAAGGAAGTGTCCCGCAATGCCAGGTTCAGGCTCATCCAGCTGAACGTCCTATACAGGACCTACATGACCCCACTAAGGGTATCCACATTCAGCAGAAAAACCCTACCAGTGTGCCCATGGTGCACCAGCGAGCACGCAGACCTAATCCACATGTTCTGGACCTGCCCCAAAACCAAGAAACTCTGGTCTGCTGTTGAAAGGACTTGCAGGGGAGCCGGACTGGAAAGGTACGAGTGGACGCCCAAGGAGTGCCTCCTGGGCACATACCCCAGATTGAGTAAAATCAAGCATATAGTGAAACTAATGGACATGGCGTGCATTCTAACGAAGAGAACGATAGCAATGGCCTGGAAATCCCCAGGAGGCCCCAGATACGAACCGTGGATCAGGGAAATGGAGCGATGGACCAGAGCTGAAACCAAAGCCTAGGAGGAGGGGAACAACCGGGGAGGAGAAGATGCGAGTGCAACGCTGGAGTCCTGGAAGGCCCTCTTGAGAGACATGATCTTTCTGACGGACTTTAAGCCCCCTTGAGTGCATCCCCGGCCACGAACTGTAGACCCGAAGCAGACCTAATAGTTACACCCACAACAACTCTGACTCTGTGATTTTAAGAGACAACCGGATGGTGTCTGGAGCGAGGCCCGAAGAGGGGCCGGCAGGTACCCATGCAGTGGTGGGAGGCGGGACGGTCAAGTTACTGTTTGTTTTTCGTTTCTTTTGTTATTGTTTTGTATGTTCACCGGGCAACCCCGTGACAAACCGGATGTTGTTATGCATCCATGTTAACTGCTCTTTGCCAATATAAATGCTAATAAAAACACTTAAAAATAAATTGAATCTGCAATTTGGACAGCTGCCATACAGGCCTGAATTCGGACAATGAATTAATCCATTTATTGTAAATCTGTTCAGCCTTTAATGTATACATGTAAATCGAAAATTATCAATGCCTATGTTTTTAGCTCAATGTTTAGCTAATTAACTATAGGTATATGTATGTGGTTGCAAACACAAAGCACAAACCATTATTCGTAGCCAAGTACAACAACCCAAGTTATTCTCAAGTAACATAATTTTTATTCAGATTAATATAATCTTCGAAACAAAAAGATATGCATTAGGGTTTAATTTGAGTAATTTGAAATCAAATATATATATTTTCAAATCAAAAGGTAAGTAATAAGATTAAATATGAGAAATCAGTAATCAAGTATATATAATTATGAAAATTCATAGCAAACGAAGGACACCAAGTCACCAGACAAAATTACTAATGTATATAGACAGAATAATTAGAAATGTAAACATTTAGCAAAACGAACAAGGAAAATGCATTTCCCCAAACCAAAATGGCGCACAGATGAGATCACGTGTTATACCAAACTACGTGATCACATACTTTTACAGAAGTAAACATTGAGAGAAATAAGTAAAATAGGGAACAACAATACCATTAATAATCATTGCGATAGATTATCAGATATTCGAAAACAAATATTAGTAGAGAAAAAAGCAGTGCTGCACTGGTCCCAATTCAAAATGGAAAACTAGGGATCACGTGATCAACTTGACCGCGTGACCGCAACTTCATCCAACTTGAAAAACTGAAGCAAAACAGGTAAGCGCATCGGTTATCAGGCCGAGCGAAGGACCGAACACTGATACGAGTAAACGCCGGACACAAGAACTAAAGGTAAGCAAAATAACAGGCCATATTTAGCGAATAGGTATACTTTCTGGATCTAGTCCAAAAATGATTTAAAAGAATATGGGTTCATGCCACAACATATCTGCTAACTCTGGTGTCCCTCTCTCTTCAGCTCTATATTCAAATGCAAAATTGGGACAGCGCTAAAAAGGGAAAACGTTGCCCAAAGCAATTACCAAACAAATCTAGCGGCTTTCTGTGCAAGACAAATACAAGTGAGTGCATTTAAATATTTACATCACAAACCTCTCGTGCTAAGCACATTAAATGTCAAATTACTTAGTAAAAAGGCAACCTAATGGGGAAAGTACCCACATTTCAAGTGTTTTGCAACACACTACGAAAGATTTTGGTTTTCTTTTTATTTAAACAAATTATGTTCCTTTTTGTATTTTAGATAAATAATTGAACTGTTACCAAACATGTTAAGAATGGCTATATGAATGACAATGAACATTTGGCTATACGAATGACAATGAACATTTTTGTTACTCCCTCCTGAAGATCTGTCTATCAAGCTGAGACAGTGAAACACGTGTCGAGGGCACTAAATTGAAACTACTGATCTATCAACTTGATAAATACATTTTGCTGAGGGCGCAAGACATTTGGTTTCTATCCTTTTTTTTGTAAAAAGACAAACTTGCTATATTGTCTATAGCGCAATCTTCTGGACGATGTGGTGGGAGTTCCTGAGGTACCTTGTCCACATATACCTCCTTGTATTGGTGAAGCTCATTGGGTAAAAAATGTATTCCCAATGAATGTGAAGATAGGTCCTTAACGGCCTGCACCTTTGTGTAATGTGTATCAGACATACAGGCTCTGAGGCAGAACAAAGAGGAGAAAGCTATCTGATTCTTTTCCCAGTCTATGGAAGGGTTGTGTCTGCGAAGCCAAGAGATTCCAAGGATGAGGGGAAAATGAGCCGCTCTAATGAGATCGAATTGGATGGTCTCAGTGTGTTGGAGAATCTTCATCTCTCGGAGCGGGGAGGTAATCGTTATGAGGCCGGAACTGAGCGGCTTGCCATCAACTCCTTCCACCTTCTGGTCGACTTCTTTCTTTTGACACTCGATACCAGATTTGTTAGCCCAAATAGTGTCCATGAAGCATCCAGCGGCCCCACAGTACATAAGGGCGAGAACATGAACGGGCTTTTGACGGAGAGTGAGTTGTACAGCGACCACCATAAGTCGGTTGTCTTCCAAAGGGGTTACTGAGGCTATCGACATTGAAGCATAGGGACCAGGTTTGTCTCCTCGGCAACTAGTCCCTAGTAGTTCCGAGGACGTGCGTTTCCCGACCGCCTTGCTGGGACTTCGGGGCAGTCTCTAAGCAAGTGTTGATTGGATCTGCAGTATAAACAGAGATTATTGTCCTTCTTCCTCTTTCTCTCTTCGCTCGTAAGTGGACCCCTCGTAGTGCCAATCTGCATGGGTTCTTCCTTTGAATGTGCTGGCGAGGAAGAGGACGGGGTAGGAAAGTCCTGAAGAATGGGAGGGTTACGACCCTTCTGCCGTTCTGATCGTCCTTCTGCAATGCAGAAATCCAACTGTAGTACGGTGGACCAGAGATCAGTCAGAGTAGCTGGTCGTGGTAGGCGGGCAAGTTCATCCTTAAGTTCCTCTCTCAAACCCCGCCGGAAGATTGTATAATGTGCGGTCTCTGGCCAACCAGTCTCTGCTGCTATTCTTTTGAATGATGAAATATAGGAAAGCAAGTCACTATTTCCTTGGCGGATGTCAAGCAACTGCTCACTGGCCACTTGGACGGTCTCTTTTTGTTCAAAGGCTTCTTTGAATTGGGAAGTGAAAGCGTTGTAGTCCTGCAATAATGGACTCACACTGGTGACCAAGAGAGTGGCCCAGGCCAGAGCATTGCCTGTAAAGTTTGATATCAGAAACCCTATGCAAGCCTTATCAGTAGAGAAGGCCTGTGGTCCAAAGGTGAAATGAATAATGCAGGCTTCCATACATTCTTTGAATTTATGTGGTGAACCATCATATTTTCCTGAGGTGAGCAGCAGGGGGGGTAATTCGGTCTGAATTCTCTCCTGATTATCCACCCTTTGCCTGAGGGTGGCATTCTCTGCCTTGAGATTCTGGAGTTCCTGCGAAAGGCCTTGCACAGCCATAAGGAGTTCCTGGACTTGTTCAGCTGATGCCATGTTTAAGGTTTTCGGGCGTTGCAATCTTTCAGAATCAGCAGCACCAATCCTTTCCAAACCCCGATCCTCCTCACCTGATTCTTCGGAGGATGACTTCTTTCGGTGCCCCTTCTTCTTCTGTGCCTTTTTTTTGTGAAGAGGAATGGTCTGTCCTGTGTGGAAGCCACTCTGTCTCCCTAGTGGAACAGGGATTCAGGTGACCTCCTTCTGGAAGGACCGGAGAGAGGAAAAAAAGTGCGTGCTTAAAAAAAACCTCTCTTGACACAGTTCCCGGCTGAGGAGTATATATAGTAGGAAGGTGAGTCTTGGCTGGACTGGTGAAGTAATTCCAGGAGGACAGATATCTAGTAGAAGAAGGTCTGGGTAAATGCCGGGCAATAGCAGAATATTACTACGGGAAAGAGAAGGAGTAAAAGGTAAAAGGGAAAAAAGAAATGGGAGGCAATAGGAATTAAATACAGGTAGAAACTGGAAGCCGGAGTTGGTGCTACAAACAATAGAAAAATAGTCCCAGCGGCGAGGAGCCAAACAGCAAAGGAGGTAGAAGGGACAGAAAGTGTCCCTGGAAGTAGAGAGGAGAAGAAACCGAAACGGGGTGAGAATTGACCCGTCCACTGGCTAGGCGGGAAGAGGCTCCCGTGCGGCAGAAGCGGGAAGGGACCCGCGAGGAGGAAACAGAAGAAGGAAGTGGGAAAGAACCCACAGAAAGGAAACGGGATGATACCCGAAAGCAGGCTAAGCGGGAGAGGACCGAGAATAAGGAGCGGGAAGAGACCCGCGGAGAGGGAGTGGAGTAGGGAACCGAGAGGCACACACACAAGAGCAGGAACCCCGCAAAGAGCAAGGGAACAAGAGGAGGCCAAGCCGGCAGAGCGTCAGCACCCGAAGCGCAAGCAAAGGGTTACAACGCGCCGGGGAAAGGCAGGGGCGGGGTTAAAAGGCAGGAAGTTGAGGAGAGAAGGAAAGAACTAGACTGATCAGTCAGAAACAGGGAGAAGCAATCAACGATGGACCAGCCGCCACCGTTGCCATAGGCGCCAGCAAGGGTAGCGAGCAAGGCGCATGACACCTGCCTTCTCTATAGCTTCCAACAGCTAGCATGTTTGTGTTGGATCCGCAAAGGGCTCTGCATCACCCTTCAATTCCTTGTGGCAGTACGTTTGAAGTTATCCATGTTCACTCTTCCTTGTCATAGTGTTCTTGGCCTGAAAAGGGGGTCTCTACCCATGGGATCCTCCCACTAAGTACCACTCCCAGGGGCACTATCGGGTAGCGGCCTCACCTCCCTGGCCCCATGGAAAGGTCCCCCTCTCGGGGAGAATTGATGACATGAAGGGATTCATCACAGAGTGAAACAAGTATGGGGAGCGTGTCTGGGGAATGAAAAAGATAAAAGGGGGTAGAGAAAGCAAAATGGAAGGGGGTGCAGAGGGGACACTTACCTAGGTCAGGACAGAGCAGGAGGACCCACTTTCTCGGGCCTGCTGCAGCTGGAAAGACCATCCTGTTGTGTGCAGGGGACTGATGATGGTATCTTGCAGGTAATTCAGGGACAATCCTTTAACAAATGCCCTGCCTTTCCACAGTGCACGCACAAGCCCTCCTTGGCTACCTTCTCCCTTTCTTCTTTAGTGAAAGGACATCAAGGTTAAGCTAAAACATCTTTATTTCCTATGAAGGGTCTAAATGCCCTACTCACCACACCCCTTTAGGTCTTTCAACACTAGAATTTGGTCTGTTTTCAGGGAACTTTTTCCTATTCTCCCTTTACGTTCATTTAGTCTAAAATCAAGTTTCTTCACTAAGGCTATCAATTCTTCACAGGAAGAAGGCCTGTCTACAATTGTTGAGAGAGCGTCCTTCAATTACTCTCGAAGTCCTCCGTAAAATAAATCTGCCCTCTTCTCCTTTGCCCACTTAGTCTAACACCAAAGACTTGAACTGTGTTATGTAACAAACCAGTTCCATGCTTCCTTGTTTCAATTCCAGTCATTCTCCATCTACCTCCTGAGAAACTTGTCACCTATCAAACATTTAAACAAACTCTTTCTTAAATCCTTCCAGATCTACCAAAAGAGGGTTCTTTTGACAGACTTATAGTACCGACCAGGCTGCCACTTCTCCAGTGAGATAGGAAAGAATAAATGCCTATTTGGAGGCCCTGTAGGGAATGCCTCTGGTCAACAAAGGAAATGTAACTCACACTGCGTGACAAAGACTGAGTATTTTCTGGGATCCCCTTCATTAGGTTCAGGAACTGCCAAAGGAATAGGTACCCGACATCCAACTCTACTAAAATCCTTTCTCTTACATTGATCTTCCTGCACCATCTCCCAGCTTAATCTGCACACTAAATTTGTTGGTTGTCTCCACGACCACCAGTCTGGCTTCAGAGCTGCCAGAAGCACGGAAACTGCACTCCTGAACACCTGTGAAGACCTGCACACTAACCTTGACTCTAACCTTCCTTCTGTCCTCATTCTCCTTGATCATTCTTCTGCTTTTGATATGGTCAACCATGTCATCCTGCTCAATCGCCCCCGTGATAACCTGTGTACCACTCATCAGGCCCTGGCCTGGCAGACCTCCTGTCTCAGTGACCGACCCTCTCAGGTTCAACTGGTGTCTTACCTTTCTTCTGTCTCTCTCTATTTGTGGTGTTTCCCAGATTTCTAACCTTTCTCCCTGGATTTTCAACCACTACCTGGCACCTCTCGACCACTGCACCGCTACTTTCTGCTCCAACTTTCAGTGTTATGTATATGGCACCCAGCACTCTTTCAGGCACCCCTCAGCCGCCTCTTCCTCTTCTCTCATACCAGTCTCACCGCAATACAGGAATGGTGTGCTGCTAATGATTGCTGCCTTCATGCCAGTAAGACTGAGATCCTCCTTATCAGAAAACATCAGCTCCCTCCTTGCCTCTCTCTGGCTGCCCACTCTGGGCCCTCTTCCTGTTCCTGCCTGTGAGGCTAGGAACCTTGGTGTCATCTTCAACTCCACCCTATCCTGCTCTCCTCACATCTTTGACGTCTCTAGGAAGTCAAACTATCAGCTGCATCTCCTCAGAGGTATTCTTCCTTTCCTCATTTTCCCCCAGAAGCTCACTGTCTCCAGAGCTCTGATCCTCTATAGGCTGGACTACTGCAACAGCCTCTTTCTAAATCTGCCTACCTCTACTCTCCGGCCTCTGCAACTTATCCAGTACAGGACTGCAAGACTTGTCCTTGACCTCAGGCCCAGGGATCACATCTCTCCAACTCTGAAATCTCTTCACTGGCTCCCTGTGGCAGCAAGGATCAAGTTCAAGACCCTTAGCATCGTCAACAAGGATTTCTGGGGACTGGGCCCGCACTACCTCCAAATCTTTCTGTAACGCTCACCTGATTCCCACGGAGGCGCAGGTCATGGCAGGAAGGTGTCTGTGACTCGAAAGGTGATGTCCAGGACTCGATGGGCTTCTGGGTCGAACCTCTTCGCACTGTGTGACGAACTCGTAGGGTGAGGTTTCTTAGATAGGTGAATGCTGGACTCTCCATCTGCGTCTGATGCAGGGCGCGGTTGCCAGTTCCTTCACTGGTGAAACATAGGCCTCTTGGACTCAGAGGACCTTTACCGTCGTTAATCGCACGAGCAGTGAGTTTCCAGACACCTTTTTAGTCTTTAGAGTCTTTAGGTGCAAGGCACGTTAACATTGAACAGGACTTTGTATGATGCTTTTCTCCCCTTTTGCTTGCAGGACTCTTGAGGAAGATGAAATAAAGCGCCTGGAAATGCGTGAGTAAATGCAAGCACTCTAGCTGTTTTTTTCCCTTGCAGCGTAGTTCGTGCTGAAGAGGCACCGGAGTATTTGCAGGCGTTCTATTGTGAAGAGCGCGATGGGCGTAAGTAAATACCTGTCTAATGTCACTTCTTTTGTCTTTCAGAAGCTTGTTTGCAGCGCCGGAGTCCGCGGAAGGCCCGTAAGTAAATACGATGCTTTTATCTCCGCAGGTGGCGATGCAGCGTGAAGAATTCCAGAGTTCACGGAGTGCCGGTAAGTAATGACAATGCTTTTGTCTTCACAGGCGAAAGTACAGCGTGCCGAAATGACCGCAGCCGATGGATCAGGTGAGTAAGCACTGCGAGTTAAGAATGCCTTGCTAACCTGCTGTTTCTTGTCTCTGCAGATGCTGCTGTCGACTGGATACAGGAATGGTGAGTATGATTCTTGCAGATTGAGGAAGAAAGGCTGGAACAGACTCGGTGAGCGTTCTGCTGCAGATGCAGAATAACGCAAAGCACGTTTCATCAATCGGGTGTGGTTTAAATAGCCTTGGAGTGATGAGGCGTCTTCTTCCACGGCCCCGCCTAGGTAAGAAAAGAGTTCCAGTTCCAGAAGCTTTCCCCATGCTGAATCCAGGGAATGGAGCTGCCCCACCCAGGTAAGAAAGTAGTTCCTGTTTACAGAGGACTTCTAAGTGGCTGGTAAGTAAGCAGCATGGTCTGCTGCAGGTAAGTCCACCCAAACATCTGCACACATATTATGAGCCCGGCGCTTCCAGTGCCGGGACCGATGATTCTGATGAGCCTGGTGCCACCGGCGCCAGGACAAGGTCCAAAAGGTCCCCGTGGAGACCGGCTGGTGCCTAGGATTAGGGTTAGGGGCCTACTTCCAAGGACGTTGGGCTGGTCCTGGCTCCTTGGAAGCAGTGATCATGACACTTTCCTCCAACTCTCTCTTCCCAAACATCTCCCTTCTCGAGCTCTGCCCTCATTCACTTCCTTTTTTTTTTTATTCTTTATTCAAAATTTAGTAATCAGAACAGGAATGGGCAATAAATCACCAAATCTCATAACACAGCATAAAGGATATATGCATGTAGGAACAGAAAAAGGAAAGAAAAACAAAAAAGAGACACATCGATATACAATTTTAAAGTTGAACTAGTACCTACTCAAAAACGCCCCCCAGACCTTCGCATGTAAATTCAATTTTCCCATTTTTCTGTAAAGAAATTTCTCAATGTTTGCTAAGCAGTTAATTTCTGTAAACCAATCCTCCAATATTGGTGAGACACGAGATTTCCAGCTCCTCAAAATCATTTCTTTGCAAATAGAAGGACCTCTGAACAAAAATGTCTTTTCTGATAGCGAAAGGTCTTCAAGTAAATCACTGCAACCTAGCACCATTGTTTAAAAATCCAAGTCAATATTTTGATTCAAAACCCCGAGACAAAGAATACATACCTCATGCCAAAATCCACAAACCCTTACACAGTCCCACAGTAGATGTTCCATACTGCCTTTCTCATTCCAGCAACACCAAAAAACATCAGAATCTGACAATCCTCTATTTTGAAGCGTTTCTGGGCTCCAATAAACTCTATTGAGAATTTTAATTTGTCTCGAACGTTCAGTCAAACTTATTGAGCAAAGCTTCACATTCGCACACATCTCAAGCCATAGGTCAGAAGTAATTTCACAACCCAATCTTCTGCTCCATTCTTTAAGTAAATCAGTATTCTCTTTATAATTCGATATAATTCAATGATAAACCCTACTTGCAAGTGACTGAACACCAGTAGTGAAAAGTTCAACATTTGCATCCCCGTCTGTTAGGCGATCCTCTGCACACCGATCCACTGCACACCAGAACATTGCTCACATTTCCCCAACACCTCCCTCCAGGGTTCGAGGCTCATGTGATTCGGTTTTCCCAAAGGACCGAAAGCTCCGTACCAGGTACGATTTACGGGCTCGATTGCAGCCCTTCCTGCACTGGCAGATGCCATGGAGAACATACAGCAGAAGGGGCGGCGTTACACCTCCACGCCGATCGTTCACTTGCTCACGTGATCCAGAGTGGCATTTCTCACGTGACCTTGGTGGACGTCACATGACCCCGAAACGCACAGTATATAAGGCTTGATGCACGGAACACTCATTGCTTCTCAGCTGTCTTCAGACCCTGGTTGGCGCTACGTTTGGATTACATTACTGGTTTACCTTGATCTTGGAACTCTCTCTTGGACTCCTTCGGATTACCCTTTTGTACCTTTGCTTGGAACTGCTTACCTATTGCTGGATTTCTGACACGACCCTAACTTGTCTTCGGATCATCCCTTGGTACCTTGTTGAACTTCTACGCCATTTCCCTTTTGGGATTCAAGTCACGCCTTCAGTTCTACAGGTGGCTTATCCTGCATACACGCTTGTCTGCGGTCCTCTTGTTCTATGGACCGCCTCATCTGAGTCTCGAACCTCCTTCTTAGGTTTCCTGGGTTTTCCAAACACCAGATAGGTAAGACTATTCAGATCCTTTGGTTCTTGTGATATATTGTAATTGCCTGGTACTTAACCTCGTTCTTTTTGACAGCAGCATCGGTGTTCCAGAGGTTCCGTGGATCCGGGAAGTAACATCTCCCACCTGTGGCCTCAAAGGTCGCACAGCGGGTTTCTTTTAGTTCCCCTGTGCGTCACTTGAGGACGGAGGTTTCAACGGTCTACACGACACTCAAGTCAGAACACCGTCACAATGCACTTCACCAATACATCTCTTCAATTTCCTGAAGTCCGAGATAGAGACATTTTCAACAATAAAAGTAGCACTTAGCACAGCGAAGTCAATCCATTTCTCATTTTTAAAAACATCACTAATCCATTGAATTCCACCAAGAAAACACTCCGGCCAAAACAACACCTTGCCATTGTTTGTTATAGCTTTATTCAGCCAAATAGATGCATCAGGCGATTTCAGAGCAACCGAGCCACACATATCATAGATATTCTTCCAAACGTCTCTAAGAAACTCAGTCAAGGGACATCTCTTACCATGTTTGCTAACAGTCGTGAATGTCGCTTTAGGGGCTAGTGGGCCCGTCACACTTGCCTCTGCCATCGCCCATTCACTAGGAGATTCCCTCAAAAATGGAAGAAAAAATTGGCATGAAAAGGCCAAATGATATGCCTTAAAATTTGGGACACCTAGCCCCCCCTTCTCGACTGGAAGCTGGAGTTTCCAAAGCTTCAGTCTTGGCGGTTTCTCATCCCAAATAAAGGACTGGAGAGTGGTATCAATCAACTTCCAATAATACTGACCAATTTTCAGGGGAAGCATACTCAAAATATAATAATTTTTGGTGCAGCATTCATCTTTAGCGCATTTACTTTACCCACAGAGATAGATGCAAAACCGACTACCTTTGGACGTTCAATTTCAGTTCCCTACAAACCATACCCATGTTTTCTTCAACAATATCACTTACACCCAGAGTCAACCAAACTCCCAAGTACTTCAGTTTTTTCTCACATCATTGAAATCCAAACCCTGTCACCAAAGATTTATCACAACGCGTAGTCACTGGCATTACCTCCGATTTAGACCAGTTAATCTTATATCCAGCCACTTCATGAAACCGATTAAGTGTGTTCATCAACGAATGTAAAGACAAATCCAAGTTCCTCAAAACTAATAAAAGATCATCTGCGTAGAACCAAGTCTTCTGTTCAATACCGTGAAAGGAAACACCTCTCAAATTCAAATCACACCTCAAAGCAATAGCAGGCGCTTCAATGGCTAGGACAAACAACAATGGTGACAGTGGACAACCTTGCCTAGTGCCCCTATGTAGATCAAAAGATTCTGACAATAAGCCATTAGTTTTAACATCTGCTGTGGGGCGAGCATACAAAAGGGCAACCCACGTAATGTATTCCTCTCCCATATTCATATTTCGTAAAACCCTAAACAAATGCTGCCAGTTAATTCGATCAAATGCTTTCTCAGCATCTAGGGAGAAAACCGCCACGTCTTCATCCAAATTCTGTGCATGGGACATGGTCAATAGCAAATTCCTGATATTACTGGAAGTCCTACGACCTTTAACAAACCCTGATTGGTCAGTGTGGATAAGCTTTGGCATGAGTTGTTCGATGCGTAAAGCAAGGAATTTAGCCAAAATCTTATTGTCAAAATCTTATTCAAACTGATTGGTCGATAGCTTGACGGCAAGTTACAATCCTTGCACTTCTTCAAATAGACCTAGATAGTAGCATGGTTTGTAGACGACGGGAGAAGGCCAACTTCCTTAGATTCAGTAAACATATCCTTCAAAAGACCCAACACCCTCTCTGGAAGAATTTTATAGAACTCAACCGGTAATCCATCAGGTCCCGGAGTTTTCCCAGAATTCAATTTACTAATGGCAAACCTGATTTCATCAATTGTGATCTGTCTGTTGAAGTCTTCCTTCTCATCACAAGTAAGTTTTGGAACATCCAACCTGTTCACGAAAAGTTCACCTTGACCAGTAACATCAGATTCATTCCTATATAGATCAGCATAAAAGGTCTTAAAGACCGAATTATTCTCATGCGGATCAAAAGTGGTCAAACCATTCCCATTCTGAATTGAAGTAATGGCTCCCTCAGAGTGTTGTTGTCTCAATCTGTAAGCTAGCCATTTAGCACACTTTTCGCCTCGTTCGAAATAAGCACATTTGATCCTATTCAAGTCGCTACTAACTTTCAAACACAAAATGTCATCCAGTTCTATCTTCAATTTCTTCAACTCATTACTCTTACCAGCATCATTCGAAACACACACCAATTCTCTCGTTACCTCAATAATACGAGCATCAATATCAGAAGTCAACCTACCCAATTTCTTCCTTTTGCTGCTAGACACACCTAGAGCAAGACCTCGCATCGTACATTTGAAGGCCTCCCAAATAGTTATTTTACTAAGTTCTTCCGAAATATTTTCCAACACAAAATATTCATCTTCAGTCCTAAGCTTCTCCAATAGGACATCATCATATATAATTGATGTATTCATTTTCCATTGAAACGATCTACAGCATTCAAAGTTCAGAGCTACACTCATAAAGTGAGGTGCATGATCAGTGACAGCAATAGAACCAATACTGCTGTCTAACAAATTTGCGGTCATCCCACCAGCCGTGAGCAGCATATCAATCCTCGAATAAGTGGAATGTGAGCCAGAATAAAAGGTAAACTCCCTGACATCAGGGTATTGTAGCCTCCAGCAATCTTTCAAATCAAAATCTTCAATAAGAGTCCTAAATGAACGATAATGTACATCTTTCCTCAGAATCATCCTCTGAGTTGAACAATCAATTGAACGATCATAAACCAAATTAAAATCGCCTCTAATTAAAAGATTGGGACAATCCAGGTCAAGCAAGAACTGCGACACATCCCTATAGAAAGAACCATCATCCATAGATGGAGCATAAACACTGCATAACACATTCTTAGTCCCCTGAATATCCACCAGAAGAGCAACCATCCTGCCCACTTTATCACTGCAAGTTTTCAAAATGATAATTGGGGAACTGTCATGCATAGACCACTGCGCGATGGTTCACACATTTTTAGTCCAGCAAATTCAGTAAGAAAACACTCAACTCGAAGCGCGGCTTGCCACAGTGAATGGAGGTTGCCATGGAAACTATGTGATACGTTGCTAAGGAAGCGCAACGTTCGTTTGGGATCACGGCATTGAACAGGTGACCTGGACTGTTTAAACCACGCCTCCACGTTTGTGCAGTGCTTCTGATCGAGCATTTTTTGGCGGTCGGTTTCTGGCCTTTTTTCTTGTTCTGATTACGTTCACCTTCTTGACCCGGCTTTTGACTTGACTACTCTTTTGGATCATCCTTGCCTGCTTTGTAAACTTTTGTCCTCTTGGTAACGAACTCTTGCTTTTGTCCCTCGATTACGTCTGGCTTTTCTCCTTCTGTTCCTGTTCTTGCCCGCTTGGATTTGCGACCCGGTTTGTACTTGGAAACTCTCTGGTTTTCCTTCTGTTGTTTGCACTCGGTAAAGACAGTATCTCATCTCCGCGTTTTAGAGACAAATCTAACCGTGGGACAGCTTCTGCTGCACCGTGGGACAGCCGCCGCTGCACTGTGGGACAGCCGCCGCTGCACCGTGGGACAGCCTCCGCTGCACCGTGGAACAGCCGCTGCAGCACTGTGGAACAGCCTCCGCTGTGCCGAGGAAGAAGATCTTACCTGGTAAACTTTCTCCATTTTAATAAGGGCGTCCCATCGTTTTTGCCTTACAGAGAAAGGTCTGGGTAAGCAGGATTTTGTTCTTGTTGCTTATTGTCACTCTTCATTTGATCCCAGGGTTATAGGCTCATACTGTTTATCCTTCTTTCAGAACATCTATTGGATTTCCTTTAAACCGTTGTGTTAGACATTCCAAGTCTCTAAACAATAGTCAGGTTAGTTTGGAGTAACACTAGAGAAATTAATTTTCTGAATTCCTTATCAGTTGTTCTAATCACATCTTTCTTGTTTATTTTCTACAGCCACGAGGTCTCGATGGGAATCCAATCTTCCAGTCAATAGATTGCTTTGTATGTTTATTTGTGCATTCAAAGTGATATATTAGCAGGAAGAATTCTTCTTCTACACTACAGGGTCAAGTCCAAGAGGAAGAATTCTGACAGGAACCTTTTCGAACAAGAATTGCAACACCACTGCTACTACTGGAATAGCATGAGGTGAAGGCACTGCCAACCCACCTCTTCTGTAAAACACATCCTCTCTCAATAGGTGAGTTTCCTGCAAAAAACAAACATCACATTTCATTTCCGCAATACAATTAAGAATCTTCTGCCGTTTCACCGGATTATTCATACCGTTAATATTTCATGAGGTGATCGATAGGCGCGATTCCCTGCTTGCAGACATTGTGATAGGTCAGAAATGATTCCAAAAAGTAAGCACTAGTTCAAAAACAAAAAAAAACCAAAGAAAACCTGCACCCCCCAAAACAGAAATAGGACGCCAACGTTACAAGCGCTCTAAAAACCCAATACCCCTGGTACCTCTCCCAAATAAGATTTCAATTGCTAATACAAGAACACAAGCATCACGTCTGAAAACCAATAACCTACACAACAATCCCCAAATCTATATACGTAAATCAACAAGAAAAAAACATTCAGTAAAATAATAACTACAAGGCAATTAGCCAATCCATCTGCTGGAAGAAAAAAAATGTAAAAGCAGCTCTTTCCAGCATTCAAAATAAGCTGATAAACACAGCCCACAACCAAATCCATATCCATAAATCCATCCAAATCCATAAGTCAACCATGGAAGCAAGGGCACAGTGCCTCAATAATGACTTTAAAACCTCCCCCAGATATAACAGATAGTGCACCGCCATAAACAGTCATCATGTGGTGTACATTACATGGACCATCAGCCAACACAACACTTACCACATCACATGCCAGTATAACATAGAGATGTGAGAGTATGTAACATAGCCATAACATTATAGAACATATCAGCTACATGGTAGAACATTAATGTAGAGAGTCGGGTCACTGTCACCAAACACGACACATTCAACATTGTGCAGTTACTCATCAATACAGAAAAAAAGTACATACTCGCGACCCAACCCCTTACCCCCATGATGCATCAAGAGCCAATGCATCTCAGCAACTTTAGTGTCCATTGTAAACTCAAGAGTTAAGCTTTAACAATCGGAACCCCCCAATGTAGTAAAGGCTGGTAAAGAATGTTTTTTCAGATCAAATGGCAACCACAAATCAAATACTAAATGCTGTATACTAGATAACCAACACACTTAATAATTTACTTATTCAGATCACAAGCATTACCTAAGCCCAATAATGGTAAAAAAATTGGAAAGGGTATTGAGTAATTGGCCACTTTGTTCCTTTATCCTGAAGGA
This sequence comes from Ambystoma mexicanum, assembly GCF_040938575.1. Taxonomy (NCBI): domain Eukaryota; kingdom Metazoa; phylum Chordata; class Amphibia; order Caudata; family Ambystomatidae; genus Ambystoma; species Ambystoma mexicanum. The sequence continues at coordinate 1,455,424,080 of NC_090935.1, forward strand.
TAGATTAATGCACATTTAAGATAAGATCAAACTGAATACTAACTAAAACCGCTGCCCCCATCACAATTGATTTGCAACCGCTACCCCCACCATACTGATACAAACACAGGCAGTCATTGAAGGGACCAGATGTGTGGGCACACTGCAAGGGCACTGTAAGGTGGTGGCGGTGGGCAGAGCAGGCTCTTGCAATCCAGAGGGGACAACAGATGGATTTGTTAATCTTTCAGGGCCACTTCAATATTTCAAAGGCAGAGCATAGTACTATTTTCATGCCTGCTCTAGCACCGTGTCATTGTTTTGATGCTGTGTTCCAAATGTAATATGCTAAAACGGAACTCAAAAAACGAGAGCCCTGACATGTTTATATAACGTTGCCATGTGATCCGCCGAATGACGATTGTCTCCTTAATTGCCATGACAAGACAAGACATGTTTTACCTTCAATGCACGTCAGCGGATCCCAAGCCGGCCATGTAACTAACAGTAAGGCATGAAATGTAGCCGCCACGTGAAAAAAAGGGGAGGGGGAGGAAGCGCATTTCGTCAATCCATGTTCCGCCTCACCGTGTCCATACTTGCCGGTCGAGCGAAGGGAAGAGGATGTATCCACCTATGCCAGCTCCCGCTCACATACCGCAGTGCCCTCAATTCCCAGTAGCTCCAAAGTATTGCGTTCCATCTTCCCGGTCCTCGGCGGTGATCGCGAGTATCCGGAAGCAGATATCCGGACATGTGACTGATCAGCTGGTCAGAGAAAGATGGGTCCTTTCCTCAAGTAAACAAAGCTTCCTCCAACAAGCCCCGAGCTGAGATTCCAAGGCAAAAAAACGTTTAAATGCAGCATATATATGACTGACGCCATTTTAATAATATAAAAAAGAACTTTAAAAATTACTGAAAACGGCGTGTATTCACCAAACAACACATTTAATCAGCAATATCACGTGTTTTCTGAAAATCCTCCAACTAGGATAACGTATCCTTACAGTCAGAAGTGGTTTTATCGCCCTCTGGCAGCATTAAAGTCAGTAGATTAAACTTATTAAAGAAGACCCTCACTTGAAGCTCCCTTACCAAGTCTTTCACACCTTTAAAGTCTCTCCTAGCATCCACAAGCTCCTCACGATAGTCAGGATAGGTATAAATGGGTTTACCTTTGAAGGAAGCAGCTCCTTTAATCCTGGATGCAGTCAATAAGGATTGTCTTTTCCTTGAGAGAGTGAAGGATACCAATATGTGTCTAGGTCTGGAACCAGGGTCTTTACCGACCCAGTATGCATGATCAATGTCATTTTCACTGATGTTATCCACTCCATAACATTCTTTAGCAATCTGCATAACCAGTGGTATCATTTTCTAAGCCTTGGGATCAGCATGTTCCATAACCCCAACCAGTCCGATATTCTTTTCCCTCAACTTCAAATCCATTTCCAAGCGCTTGCATTTCTCACTCTGTAAAGTAGAGAGTTGGGGGCAGATCTCTCTCTTCGGCTGGGGCCCCCCTCTGGAACAGCCTCCCTGCCTCTCTAAACTTGAGCAGAACCACCTCTGGTCCCGGAAGCCACTTAAGACCTTCCCTTTCGCTTCCACTTTCCCTCACCGGAGCGGCACTGGGGCACGAGCAGACTCCAACGTCCTCTGCTTCGGCTCACCTTATTCATTACCGCTCCCTGCTGCTCACGCCTCTTACAGTGCGGCCGCTCCCCGACCAGGCTTCCCGCCCCCTGGGCGTCACTGACTCCTCTCTGGGATCAGAGCTCTGTTGAGCCCAGGCGGCGTCTGTGTCTCCTCCGATATGCCAGACAGGGGGTCCCATGCCTCCAAGCGGGTCACTGTTACGCTCACCTGGTATCCACAGGGACGCCACCCATCAGGGTTACTCGCTGATATTCTTCTCAGCTTTGCCCTGATGTGGTCTGAGGGGAAGGTTCTGCCTGAAAATACAGGAGGACTGTGTTCAAGACTGACCGACTGGGGTAAGTATCCTCCCTCCACCCCTGTATGATTTCAGTCCCTCTGGCGCCCTCTCCTCACCTTGTGGTAGAATTAGGCGTGCTCTCCGTCCTGCCTTCTTTGCAGGGGCGCGTTGTCTGTCATGGGCGAGTGCGGTCCAGTTACTTCACTGACGCCGGCCCGTTTGATATTGTTCAGGTAGGTCTTATTGCTGTTCTTTAGTTTTGTTGCTATCCTGCATGCCTTTCTTGTTTAAAATGTCTCTTTTTTCTCCCTTAAATGCGGAGCTTCAGCGCGGCAAACTGGCTTGGTTGAGCCCCGCTGGTAAATGATGGCGCATTAAGAGCGCTATGATGCGGTAAGTAAGCGCTATGCGCAGCGCTGCAAAGTCTTGCCTTTGCTAACCTGTGTTTTCCTTCCTTGTAGGTCACAGTGTTCTTCAGCGCAAGTGGAATGTCCGGAGAGGTGCCAGCTGAGAGGCGCCCAGCCAGGTAAGCCTTTTGAGCAGTTTGTAATTCGTAAATGTCTCTACTGCTTTCTTTAATGTTGCCTCTATCTTCCTCTTTCAGGTCGTTCTGTCCGGGAGGCGTGCAGATTCGAGGGAGCTGTTCTCACTAGCTGCGAGTGTTTACAGATGAAGACTGCAGGTAAGATGCTGCTGCTAATGATGTTCCTTCTGTTTCCTTGCAGGTTCTGCTTCTCCGAGGTTCGAGGGACTAGCTGGACACGTTGAGCGTCACGTTGCAAGCTGCAAAGTAACGCGAAGCGTGTTGTCTTGCTCGGGTGTGGTTTAAATAGCCCCAACAAAATAGTCCAGGTAAAGTAGTCCCAGGCTACCACACCCAAAACACTAGACCGCATAGCTTGGTTCTTAGGAACCAAGCTATGTGGATGCCTCCATGTTGGCTGACAATACAATAAAGTAGTTCCCAAGCAAATTGTTTTTCATGGTGTATGAGGGTTTTTGAAAAGGATGCCAAGCTCTCGAGGCTGAGTCCTGATTCCACCTGGCCAATGGGTTTGCCAGAGGGGGTTTTGGGCGAGGGTCGTGACAGCCAGTGCTAGGGAGGGCGGAAAGGGGGTCAAGGACACCTTCTGCTCTCCATATGCATTGGGATTCGCTGAATTTCACGGAGAAGGCACGGAGCTCGCACAGATGCGTCTACTCTATGCCGGTGACCATCTTGTCCTCTTAAACTATTTCTTTAGTGTTTCAAATCTAAAAAGATTCAACATTGATTATATGGATCAGCAAATAGAAGATCTCTAATATTAGATAAAGCAAGAGGCAAGGTATTAAAGGGGAATAGTGTATGGCCATGTATTATAAGGAATAAAAATAGTCAACTCACCGAGTTCCGTGACCATATAACATTGTCCTTTTTCCTCTATTTGGTCAAGGAACTCCTCTGTCCTATTTTCATGAGAAGTGCAAGAATTGTTGAAGCGCACCAAAGAACAGCATGAGAGACTGATTACCTGCACTTATATGTACTGGGACCTACGGTGATTAGTTCTGTGATTATGACAACGTTCACTAAGGAGCCCCGTTTCTTCTTTTAAAATTATGAATGTTATTCTTAAAAGTAGATCATATATAATACTCGCCTCATTGTTGTTAATAGACAGAAAAAAACGAAATCCCCAACCACGGTTGCCAGGAGGATAGTAGTGGTTGTTACGTCTTTAAGTGAATATGCGCATGCGCGAGGATCGTTCCAGGCCACGCATGCACGATACGAATAAAGACGGTCCATGCGGCAGTTGCCGCCGGGACCTCAGAAGCCACAGACGTGTGTGCCGTGTCTCATTGCATGTGTGCATGCGTGTGAGTGTATGAGGCGGCCGAGGCACGGGCTTGGCCTTCACATTGGCGATGAGGACGGATGCAGTGAGGAGGGCATTTTGGCACGCGCAAGCGAGTCAATCAGGTATCCCTTCCTTTAATGTAGTCCGGACCCGACAAGAGTGATGGCGGCCATTTTCACTTTCAGTGCGTGAGGCAGTAGCGGCCCGCGAGGGTGCTTGTGCGCTGTCCACGTACCAAAGAAGGTAAAATCCTCAATTTTTGGAACCCCTGCATTCCTCTGATCTGGAGGACTGCAATCACAGCCGGTGGTGGCAGATTCGGCACAGCAAGGTGCCAGAAAAGACATCCAGATCCTGACAGACAGCCAGTGGCCTGTACCAGAGCTGATGCCCAACATATCGTCGCTGTGGACACATTAAGGTACGTCTGTGTCTGCCCTTTTGAGTCAGGTTTGCGGTCTCCATTGTAAGGGGAGGTGCCTGTGCGACCTGTGAAGATGGCTGACAGCGACAGTGAGGTGCCCACGCCGGCGAGAGTGGCACGACGTCAACAGGGATCACTACCACCCATGCAGGAGTTTGACACCTCCGGCCCACCCTCCAAACTGGGCCCCAAATGGCTTTTGTGGATAAAGAAATTTGACATGTTTTTTAGAGCCACAGGGGAGGATGATGACGACGCAAAGGTTGCCACGCTGCTCTACTCGGCAGGTACGGAAGTTCTGCGGATATATGAATCCTTAAACCTGCAAGTTGTGACCTATGCAGCCGTCAAAACAGCGCTCCACAACCACTTTGTTCCACTGTCAAACGTTGATTTCGACAGATTCGTCATGTGCGGGGAGAAACAACAAAACGACAAATCCCTGGACTAGTTTTGCGCACGCCTGCGACAATTGGCAAGCACCTGCAGGTGGGACAATGAGGAGGTAATGATTCGCAAACAAGTCATCCAAGGCTGTAGCTCCAGCAAATTGAGAAGGCAGATTCTGCAGGAGCCAGGCATGACGTTGACACAGATATTGGACAATGGTAGGGTGCATGAGCTCGCCGAGAGCAGAGGTGCAAAAATGGACGCCGCAGTGCGCCCGTGCAAAAGTGAGGAAGCGTTTGCAGTGGGAAGACAAACCCAGAAGCGTCAGGAGGCATCATCCACGCAAGGCACCCCAACTGTGTGCCAATACTGTGGGTATGATTTACCACACGCAGAAGACTGTCCGGCAAAGATGAGAGTCTGCGGGAGATGCAACACGCCGGGACACTATGCGAGGATGTGTCGAGCGGCTGCACCAGTGACTACACACAGAGGACCAGCTAGAGCAGGTGGAGGCGGTTTCAGGAGACAACGAAGCATCGCCACATTAGAAAAGGACGCTCGGAGGCTGAACATCGCAGAAGAGGAGGAAGAAGATGAAGACATTTTCTTTATCTCAAACCTGGCCACAGGGACCAAGAAAAGGAGGCAACCCATGTGTGTCGTGGACATTGGAGGTAACCCCACACAAGTACTGATCGACACAGGGGCCTCCGTGTGTGTTTTAGCCACTGCACATTACAAAACCATCCCAGGCCCGCCACCGCTGGACGATTCCAAAGTCAAAATATTCACTTTTGGGGGACACACACCTCTACCGATCCAAGGTGTGTTCGTGGCACCCGTGACCCATGGGGCTCAGACAATCAAAGCACGTTTTTTCGTCACTGACGTCAGTCCACATTCACTGCTGAGCTGCGCCCCTTCGGAGGCTTTGAATATTGTGCATTTCGCACTGGCAGTATACCAGGTAGACATCGACCAACTGCTGGACAAGTTCTCAAGCATTTTCCAGGGAGTGGGAAAATTAAAAGCAGCCCCAGTGCGACTGCACATTGATGAAACAATTCGGCCCACGGCACTGAAACACTCCAGGATACCCTTCCACCTCAGGTCACAGGTGGAGAAGGAGCTTCAATCACTCATGGAGATGGACATTATCGAGAGAGTAGAGGGACCGACCCCCTGGGTCTCGCCTATTGTCGTTGCGCCAAAACCGTAACAACCCGGTGCCGTCCGCATCTGTGTGGACATGCAACTCACGAACGCTGACATCAAGCGATCTGCAAGGGGCCAAAGTCTTCTCGAAGCTAGATCTGAGGTCCAGTATCACCAGCTAGAACTTCACCCGGACTCTCGGTATATAACAACATTTACCACCCATGAAGGCCTCTATCAGTTCAAACGTCTCAGCTTCGGCGTATCCTCAGCTGCAGAAGTTTTCCAGAATGCCATAAGAGGAGCGCTAGCAGGCCTGAAGGGAGTGCTCAATATGAGCGATGACATTCTCGTATTCGCGGCGTCCAGGCTGAACACATGAAGCATCTAGAGTTGACTTTGCAGCGGCTGAAAGAGCTGGGCCTTACCCTACACCGCAGGAAGTGCGAGTTCTTCAAGGATTGCATCGGATTCTTCGGGTTCATCTTCCACGCGAGTTGGGTGTCACCTGACCCGGAGAAAATCCGAGACATCCGCGAGGCTGCGGCGCCCCAATCCCCCACGGAGGAGCGCAGTTTCCTTGGGATGGTCAATTACTGTGGACGATTTATTAAAGGCCTCGCATCCCTATCTGAACCACTCCGAGCCCTGACCAAGAACGATGTTCCATGGATTTGGGAGAAGAGAGAGCAAGAGGCATTTCTTGACATAAAGAGAGCACTCTCTGACCAAGACACGATGGCATACTTTGACCCCACTGCAGAGTCGGAGATAGTTGTAGATGCCAGCCCGGTGGGGCTATGAGCCGTTCTCATGCAAGCGGATGCCAGAGGAGACATGCGCCCAATTGCCTATGCGAGCAAAGCACTTACAGACACCGAAAGGCGCTACTCGCAAACCGAAAGGGAGGCACTAGCGATCTTGTGGGGTTGCCGGCATTTTCGCCTCTACATTCTAGGGAAACCTGTAATAGTGGTGACAGACCATAAACCACTGATTCCGATTCATGGATCGAACAGTGGATGCTTGCACTCATCGAGTATGGGGTCAAACTGGTGTACAGACCCAGGACAAACAACTCAGCCGACTATTTATCCCGCCATCCGAGATGCAAAAGGGGTCAAGGTTCCGGTGACCTGGTGGAGTGTCAGGAGTTTGTCCACAGCATTGTGGAAAGTGCAATGCCAGTGGCGCTGTCGAGGGAGGTAATAGCCAAAGAATCGACTACGGACGAAGTATTAAAAATCATACAGGCAGCCATACGGAGCGGAGAATGGGAGAGAGGTGCTCAATAAGAACACCCGGCGAGAAGACAGAGCACAGAGGGACCTCCAAGCTCTTTGGAAGGTACGAGATGAACTCTCGATCTCGGATGATGGGCTACTATTGCGAGGATGACAGATCGTTATCCCGCAAGTGCTGAGAGCAAGGGTTCTGGAGCTAGCACACACCGGTCACCACAGTGTTGCCAAGACTAAGGCATGGCTGAGACCAAAAGTATGGTTTCCTGACCTAGAAAGTCTGGTGGAAGGACACGTGCGGAGGTGCCTGCCATGTCAAGCCGCGAGTCCCGTAGACAGAGCTCCGCCGATTAGCTTCATGGAAATGAGTGAAAGTCCCTGGGGCACAGTTCATGCGGTCTTCGGGTCGACTGGGAGGGGCATGTATTTCTTGGTCGTAGTGGACCAGTGGTCGAGGTACCCGGAGGTGGAGCTAGTGCACTCAACAGCAAGTGACCACACCACCTTGGCACTTGACAAGATGTTCGCAACTCATGGCTTCCTAAAGGTCCGGTGCTCCGATAATGGGCCACCGTTCACAGGGTATCAATTTGCCCAATACATGAAGGAGAGAGGGATTCAACACCGAAAAGTATCACCACTCTGGCCCGGGGCCAATGGCGAAGCGGAAAGACTCATGAGAACATTGAACAAAGTTTTCTGAGTATCAGCCAACGGGAATATAGAACGACACCCCACCAATCGACAGGGGTCCCCCCGGCCGAAGCACTGTTTGGACGCTGCCCCAGGGGGCTCATTCCGGAGGTAGAAGGCCGCGAGCCAGGGGTAATTGACGATGACAAGGAGAGAGCGGCCCGCAACAAGAAGGAGAGCATGAGGATAGGCCTACTGGAGAGGGAGGTAGCTGTAGGAGATTATGTACTCGCCAGGAATCGACGACGGGAAGGAAAATTATTGCTCACATATGAGCCCCAACCGTGGACAGTCACCCATGTAAAAAGGACTATGGTCACTGCCGCCAGCGAAAGAGGGACTGTCACCCGCAAAAAGTCCTTCTTCAAGAAGGTAGAGGTCCGACACCGAGAGGAAGAGCCAGAAGAGCTTCCCCTGCCAGAGGACCAGGTAGAGGACCCCGAAGCTGACATGCCAGTGGACACCACACCACGGGACATGACACCGCTGCCGACCCCAGGGAGTAGCAGTCGGTATCCGACGAGGCAGTGTCGCAAACCACCCATCCGGTTCAAGGACTACATCCTGGACTCAGGAGACTGAGCCGATGACCGAGCCAGGTCAGCGACCCACGTTGGGTCAAGTTTTGAAGTTATTGTGTTCAATGTTGTTTTTCTGTTTCAAGAAAAAAAGGGATGTTACGTCTTTAAGTGAATGAGCGCATGCATGAGCCTCGTTCCAGGCCACGCATGCGCGATACGAATAAAGACGGTCCCTGCTGCAGTTGCATCCGGGACATCAGAAGCCACAGACGTGTGTGACGTGTCTCATTGCATGTGTGCATGCGTGTGAGTGTATGAGGCGGCCCGAGGCACAGGCTTGGCCTTCACAGCGGTGTATGTTAAGTTCAGGACACACAGATCAACACTGACGAATTTAATTGTGTTTGTTTTGGTGCTTGATACTGTAAGCAGGGCAAGGGTAGAATTACTTTATTCACTAGTGGCACATCCAGAGAACTGGGCACCCGCCTCTAAATACCAGTAGATACATTAAAAGGCGAACTCTCCAGTCCAGCACAAGACTCACCTCGTCTGACTCCTGTCCGGACATTTCTTTCGAGATCGTTCTTGGATGAATTTACTTTCGATTACGCAGTCTAATGAGCAGGGCCTGCAAATAAACTGTAGGCATGGGTTATTTCCTCAGAAGCCGAAGAAAAATCCTGGCCAAAATGTGACTCGCTCTAGTTTCCTACTGCGCATGCACAGAACACAGATCACTAGCAGAGGTCACTAGAGCTAAACATGCACTAGTCTGCTCCCCCTGAAAATATAGGGATATTGAATATATAATTTTAAAAAGCACCGGCACCCAACCAATTTGAAATGCTATAATATAGATTGAGATTAAATTAAAACTGGGTGGAAGCGCTTCGCTAACATTGATGTAAAGCGTTGCAAGAAACGTTTTACAGTAATAAAGTAAATGCATTTGTATGTACATCACCAAGGAAGGGCTAGTAGAGTTGTTTGATGAATGAGGTATTACTGTACTTACAGTGCCAACCCCACCTACGCCCTCTGACCTAGTTAAGAGCCGTGTTTCCATAATTGTGTGCATGTCTGTATGGGGGTTTCCCCATTGACGACAATGAGTTTGCGCCACGCATGCGCAGCAGACTTGTATCATTCACTGAAAGGTGTCTAGATATTGAGCATGACAAGAAAGTTCCCCAGACGGAGTCTGCGCTGAAAGCAGTGTCTGTATTCTGAGCTTTTTGAGTCACAAGATTAGTCACAATAAGGCGTTCTTAGCAACAGCTGTCAATACTCAAACCATTGTTACGTTCAGGTTTGGTATTAGGTTTAGGGGTTCTCTGCCCGTCGGCCACCTCCATCTCACTCTGGAATGTTTACAGGGAGTACAGGTGTATCTCAGGGCATTGTTTCGTCGACACCTGGTCAGCCACCCACCGAAATTCCACCTCAAAAGTAAAGTCTAAGGCTGCAAAAAAAAATGTCAAACCTGGAGTCGGATAAGGTGAGTGATAATATAGAACTCTCAAATGTCCCCATTTTATGAAGGAGTACGTCAAGTACGTCTTGGCTTTATTCTTTGCATTCTGATCCATATAACCCAACATAGAATCTGTTTACATTTTTTTAAAGCCAAAATATTTCAAGCAGTTTAATAAAATGTATTGAAAAAGTTTTCATTTTGTGCTTTAAAATAAGTAATGACATGCAGATTCTTAATCACGTGTTAAATTCCAGCAGTGCACAAATTAAACATTCTACCACAATTGTTTAATTGTCAATTAATGGCTGTAAAGTGACACAGAAAACTATCCTGCAATCAAGGAATTTGAAAAGCTTTTCATGGCTTTAGTTAAATGCTGCGGTGACAGCTGGAATTCTCTCTGCAGGCTTAAGCAGACAAGCAAACACCCCTCCCCAACCCCCACCCCCCTGAGTAACTTTACGCATGAAATAGGGAAACATGAGAGTTCTGGTTAATGATGGTATATATCCCTTCATGATGTACTCTTCTAGCTTCCAAGCGCTGTAAAAATAGGTGTTGCTATTGCAAATTTAATGGTACACAATGTATTGACCTCACAAGGATGAGGGCCCTGCCTGAGTCTGTCCTGTCAATATATCGAACATGCAAAGTAGAGGATGTTCACACGTCTGAGGCAAGCATTGGTATATACACAATACAAGTTGTTGCATGAGAAAATCGTTAAAGAGACCTCCAGCTTCTTGGTTACAAGTTTCCATGCTTATTCAAATAAAATCCTCCCATTGTGTTGCATGGTCCAACTTTTATAATGAACATTCAAATGCTGCTATGGTGTACAGGTAGGTTGCTAGGAATCAGTGGGAGTAAAGGGGCACAGAAAGTGGGTGCACTGACCAATAAGAACCTATCCTGAAGAGTACAAGATGTGTGGCTATTTGTAAAATGACAGTTCTAACTTTAAAGTTGTTTTCACTTTGAAAAAGTTTACTATGCAGCAAGCTTTGATGTACGTTTACACGCTAAAGAAAGTAACTAATCAAAGAACACTTAATTCTTACAATTGGCAATGTAGTAATTTCTTAAGGAGTACTAGACAAGGACTAGAATAGTTCAATTTTATTAAAAAGGTTTGTTAGGTGGTCCGAAAATGCTATTTCGGTCTCTGGGGTAGACGCTGTTCTTTCTTTCTCGGTTCTTGTCAGGACGTGTTCCTTAGTCTTACTGTAGTTTTCTCTATCCCACAAAGCATGAACTCGGCCTCCAATTGTCAGGATTCAGTCTTTCTCATTTCAGTCTACTACCCAATTGTAGAAAGTATCATTTGCTTTCTTGTTTCAGAGTTTAAGGTTTCTCCTCTCACTCAGTTTCACTTGCAGCTAGATTCAACGTTTCTTCACTTAATCCAGTCTAACTAGGAACTTTTGTGTTTATTGAATGGCGCTTTTGCCAAAATGCTCTACAATTCATAAATGGTACATATGAATATTGCACATTTAAAAATAACAATCGGGAAAAGAAAGGAAATGTTCTTTAAGAAAAGAAAAACAACATGAGAAGTGGCAGCCCGAAAAGGAAAGAGGAGGGAATTCTAATGTTTGGGGCAAGTTGCGTGAAGTCACAAAAGCGAGATTGAGCTCAAGTGGGTCGAGGAATAATTAGAAGAAACTGAGATGTCAGGCGACAGAGATTATAAGGAAATATAATAACACAGATATAGAGTTGCCGGACCATGAACACATTTAAACGCAATACAGAGAAAGTGAAAAAGTATATGTAAATGAAATGGAAACCAGAGAAGAAGATATGGAAGAACGTGGTGACCCGTGAAATAGAAGAATTCAAGTTTGAGTGAATAGTGGCAAAGGCATGTATGAGATGGCCGACAAGAGAAGCAGAACAGTAGTCCAGACTAGGAAGGTGCGAGTGGAATTAAGTTTCGTAGAATAAAATGTACAAAAAAGGCAAATGTTTATAACACTGAAGAGGAAAAGATGAGCCGCACGTGCAGAGCTGATATATAAAGTGACAAAGAAAGTGAGGGATCAATAATGATACCAAGATTGCAGCAGAAGTGGACAGAGAAAGATAAGAGGGGTTTGGGGGAGATCTAAGAGGGAGCGGAACAAGACAGAGAGGCTAATGCAAGGAAATAGCTAATTACATTTTTGGAGGGATTATGATGGAGTCTGTGTGTGAGCATCGAGGTTTAAATTGCAGAGAGACACGATGAAAGAGGAGAATGCAGAACCTCAGAACAAGAAGAACATGTGAGCCATCAACATAGAAGTGACAGGACAAACTAAAAGAAGAAATAATTGGTGAAAGAGGTGACATCTAGAAGGGGGGGAAAGCAAAGGATAAAGTGCTGCATTTTGAGGGACGTCACAGGAGGACTGAAATGAGGGGATTGACCTGTCTAGGATATAGTAGGTCCAGACAGAAAGATGAGGAGAAAACCAGTGAAGAACAATACCTGAGAGTCCTAATGAGCAAAGAGTGGCCAGAATTATAGTGTGATCCACTGTCAATAGAACAAGTAATGAGTGCTTAGCATGACGTGCAGACGAGAATTGGTAACACAAGCAGTTTCAGTGGAATGAAAATATTGAAAACCTGATTGAACTAGATGATGCAGAGAATTAGCATCATGGAAAGGAGTGAGTTCAGAATATGTTTCTCGTTCCAGAATTTTAGAAAGGAATGATTGGAAAGATATGACAACATTGAGAAGCAATATACGAATCAAAGGAAGGGTGTGTTCATATTGGAGCGACAGTAGCATGAGAGAAAGATAATAGAAGACATTGAACGATTACAAAAAAATGGTATGAAATTAAGGATGTATAAACAGATGGAAGGCGATCGGAAGGAGCAACGGTTCGGTGGGCATGTTTTACAATGCTCTAGAATCAAAGTCTGGTAATAGCGAAAAGGAAGATAAAGCCAGAAAGTGATACAGCGAGATAGCAAAGCTAACATTAGAAGTAGAAGACGGAAAGGAAGAGCAGAGTGTTTCAATCTTGGATGCAAAGTCCATATCCGAAAGAATTGAAGAGGAAGAAGGAGGAGCCCACAAACGATTGACACTATGAACCAAATGGCAAGGATGAGGAGAAAGAGTTAAAATAAGATTGGTTTAATATTGCTTGTTCACTTGGACACAAGAATTGACGTAAGCAAAGTGTACAGCTTTGACTTTGGATATCCTGTGCAATTCTCATTTTCTATAATTGAAGGCATCCATGGGCCTCTCTTTCAGGCGTGAATCTGCTTGTTGCTTTTTTTCCATCCACTGGTCTGGTCATTTGCCAGATTCTTCCATTCAAGCTTAGTGTGACCTCACATGGTCCCATCCTCTGGAATTTCACCTCTATCACCCACTCTGGACCATTCTCAGCGCCACCCCGCTCCACTGCCACATTGGTTTGGTGTTTGACTCATTCTTGCAGCAGCTCGGGGGCTCTGTGTCTGGCATCCAGATGCCCTCTTGCGCTCTTCAAAACTTACTCACATATACCTGATTTGCAGTTCCTTCTGAAATCTCTCTCTGTGTTCCTCCAATCTTCTGCTGTCCCTGTCCACCTTCCACCTACTCGAATTGAGTAGGTTTCTCTCCTCACCTGGCTTTCTATCATCTTCCTCCTCTTTGGATGATAGTGGTTCTATCCGCCTCCTCGCCTCCTTCACACAAGATTACTGATCTCCTCCAACTCTTAAATATCTTTCTCTTGACAAATGGGACCAACTCCTTCAATATCCTCCATAATTTGCCTCCAACCTCAGGCATTATCTCATAGATTTGATCAACTACTCCAACCTCTCTGGTGTGGTATCAACGCATTCGCGATACTCCCCCTCCAACCTCTTTGTTCTCTTCCACAGATAGAAAGTATCCACTCCTCCAGCCTTCTCCCTCTAACACTCTCCTCCATTCTCCAGCTCTCGCCTCAAAAAGACTTCTAGCTCTCCAATGCACTCCAAGCACCTTCCTCCAGCTCCTTCCCAAATGCCCTACACTGTTGGACTGAGCTGGCTGGCTTTTATTGTTTGGTCTCACCCCCCTTCTCTCTCTGTGTTCCTCCAATCTTCTGCTGTCCCTGTCCACCTTCCACCTACTCGAATTGAGTAGGTTTCTCTCCTCACCTGGCTTTCTATCATCTTCCTCCTCTTTGGATGATAGTGGTTCTATCCGCCTCCTCGCCTCCTTCACACAAGATTACTGATCTCCTCCAACTCTTAAATATCTTTCTCTTGACAAATGGGACCAACTCCTTCAATATCCTCCATAATTTGCCTCCAACCTCAGGCATTATCTCATAGATTTGATCAACTACTCCAACCTCTCTGGTGTGGTATCAACGCATTCGCGATACTCCCCCTCCAACCTCTTTGTTCTCTTCCACAGATAGTAAGTATCCACTCCTCCAGCCTTCTCCCTCTAACACTCTCCTCCATTCTCCAGCTCTCGCCTCAAAAAGACTTCTAGCTCTCCAATGCACTCCAAGCACCTTCCTCCAGCTCCTTCCCAAATGCCCTACACTGTTGGACTGAGCTGGCTGGCTTTTATTGTTTGGTCTCACCCCCCTCCCCCACCCCAACCTGTGTTGTGCTTTAGAGACATGTAGTGTGGGCTGTGCTCTTTTGGGACTGGGCCATATGCTCATGGTCATGTTGGTTGTAAGGGATTTGGCCTGATGTTATGCTAAGGCATGCTGCCATTTTGGATTTCAGAAAGGCCCTGGACATGTTTGAGGTCTCCTCCCACCCATGGACCTTTGCCCACCATTGTCTGCTCTAGCATAGGTCCTTCTGCACTCCAACATGTAAATCTATATTCTGGAAATCGTCTGGTAAGTATGTGAAACTGTTTGTTGGGCGAGGGAACTTGTAACTTTGTAATTGCTGTGAAATTAATGGTAGCAGGTACGTATTTGTTTTTCTTTCTTGTGCAAGAAATGCAGATCCGTTTCCCATTATTTGAGTGCACGTTGTTTCTATGGGACTCCCACAGTCTGCATGAGTATAATTCATAATCAGAAATATTTTTCCCTGCATCGGTGCAGAAGAAAGAAATGTATTTTCTTTATTGGTGACTTTTTAAAAATGTTACAACTTTGATTCTTTCAAGCTTTCAAGGGGAAGGCTTAATTTCCTACGCTGGGTGTTTTTGGGTATGGTTTGGTAGGTGGATTGGCTCTCTGAGAGGATCACACTTATGATGAGGAGTGTCTTTAAGGGATCCTAATGACCTTCCACCCTTTCCCCTTGGTGATCATGGGTTTATTTGGTTGGTGTGAATGCTCATGTGACTGCCACCTGCTGTTGTGCGAGGTCCCACTTGCTCAGGGCGGCCCCTGCCGTTTGGACCATCCCCACTTTTAGTCTGTACTGTTAGGACTTTGCCACAATAAATAAATAGATATACTTGGTAGCGAGTGGAGGCGAGTTTACCTTCCCCCACACTATCCCTTTCAAAGTGACCGCCCAGCCTTCCCTTCTTGGTACTCACATGAGTGGAAGTCTATAAATTGCATGTACATACTGCCGCTAGACCTTGGATGTTTGTATATTTCTATTTTGTCTGCTAGTTATTGTTCCTGATTTATGTCCCTTTACACTACCCCTTCACCACCTTGCTCACTTAATCTACTCAACCATTGCAATTTGTAAATTTACCCTAGCTGTGTACTGCCTCTGTCCCCACTAATGTATCCTCTATAGGTTATTTCATTTAGAAATGATTGCCTCCCTTCTAATGCCTACGAATACAAAGTACAAACAATGCCAGAAGAAAGTTGATTGTGAGAACAAGGTGGGGAAAGGGTACTGCCAGATGCTTGCATATCCCTCACTTGCTTCTCCCTAATATTTGTACTTCACATAAGTTAGGATCAGTTGATGCCCGCTCCCAGAACCGCACACCCCCATTTCCAATTTCTCCAGGCTTCCCATGACATTCCCCTCACGATTACAATACACGTGGATTTGTGGCGAATGGAAACTTAGTTATATAATGGAATGGTTTATATGTCCCTTTGCCGACAGGTTTTATTTCAAAGTAATGTTTTTTGGAAAACATTACTTGGACTTTTGTATTTTATTTTCTCCTCCCACCCCCAAACCTCCCTCTTCCTATGCTATTATCCCTACCCCAACCTCCTCCTCACCCCTTTTAACCGCTTCCCTCTATATATTTCGATGTGATTTTTCAAAGTCATTACTTCGAAGAAAATCATGTCAGCAAAACACTGCGATACCAGTGGAAAGTGTGAGCAAAAGGCAACTTTTGCCATTGCAAGAAACACCACCAACATACCAATGCGAGTGGAGAGAATCCATATATTAAACCATTGACCCTTTTTCTTACTATGTACTGTGGCGGTCAGAATCAAGAGACTCATAAGTACTTTTTGTGAAGGCATCATGAAGTAAGACACAGACAACAGACAACAGATTCACTTTTTAAGGAAAACAACTTTTATTTCAAATGTCAGGTTGGATTAAGGCCTAACTTGCCCTATGCTAAGGTGGGATTTCCCTACCTAAAGAAACTAAGGATAGTCTGTGTCAGTAAATTCAATTTAAAGTCTGTCTGTGTCCAAAACCTATGCTTGCCCTCACAATTAAAGATCTACAATGTGTAGGGTTGTCAGCACAAAAAAAGTGTTCAAAATAAAGGTTCTGAGTTTCTTCGAGCTGGGGCTTGGTTTAGCTTCACCTACCCCAAGTTCAAATAGTTCCACAAAGAAAAGCTTGGGGTTCTCTTCCCCAAGCGTAACAAAATCCAGAAAGATCGCAGGGGTCTCTTCCCCAAGTTTGTCAGTTCCAAGGTATCTCAGAGTTTCCTTCCCCAAGATCAACACAGTTCCAAAAAGGTTCAAGTCTCTTGAGATGAGATGCACCAGTATTGCACAATTCCCACTCGCACTGCTTTTACCTGTGTCATAATGTTTTTTCTTTACTTCAGCACTGATATCACACTGCCTTGGTCTCTGGGCTCTTTCTTGGCTCTTTCCCAGATTGGGCTAATCGGTCTAGGCTCAGTTGTCGGACCATACGGTCCACCCATTACCGGTCACGCAACTGATAACCCTTGACACTTTGTGATGCTCTTGATCCTTCTGGAGTAACACTGGTTTTCCACTTGGCACCATTGTCAACACTTTTGCTGTGGTTTCATTCTGCAGTTTCTTTACTTTGCCACAACTTGCATTTCACCCTTTGTATAGTGGCAGTATTTTGGCTTTGTCTCAACTTGCATCCAGCTTGCTCGTCTGAGCTCAACAACCTGTTTCTCACAATTACTTTCAATTAGTTCATAATTGTTCATACCAACTTTCACTTTGTTTCTCAATGCTGGCAACTAATTTCACTTCTTTCAACATAGCACAATATTCAATTTCCATATCGTTTCTCTAGTTCGGTATTCAATATTGGCCGTTGTATTTTCCCCAATACTGGGCCCCTTTTCCATGTCTCATTGTTTCTTCACAATTATTGGGTAATTCATGCACAACTCTTTTGGCTTCACAACGGTTCCAAAACCTCTTGTTACGCACCTCTTGCTTATGCTGTAAGATTAACTGTCCTGCATTTGCCCCAGAGCACCCCCGGTAATTATCTCTCGCACTCACAGGGAGCTGCTCTGATTAGTCGTGCACCTTTGTGCAGTTCTTCGTTCCTCTCTCTCATCAGGTAGGTGTTGGGAGTCACAGCGAGCAGCACTCGCTCTCGGAGAACCTTTAGGCTGCATCCTGCAGCATGTAGGAGTTCTCTGTGTTCCCCAGCTCCAGCTGGGAGCACATAATACCAGCCAGTACTGGGGCTTGGGTCCCATTGATGCTCTCTTATGGCACAGCACGTTCTTCCTCCCTGGGGCACTCACAGTGTCCTCTTTGCTGGTCTGGTTCACGCCTGCTCCTCATCACATGGCAGCCACCTTCTCTCCTGGCAAGTTATCCCTGCAGTGTGGTGCGGGACTGCTTTTAAGTACCTGTGGCCTCTCAATAGGCTGCAGGTGCTGGTAGTTTGCCTGACCCTCATTCTGACAATTAGGACATGCCTGATCCTTCATATGCCTCTTCCTCGTACTAAAGTGGTGAAACTCACTAGAAGTGTGTATTGCTCTAAGTCGCCTCTTCCTCGTCCCAGTTTAAAAGGGGCACATTTTAAAGTTTATAGTGTGTGTGAGTGTGCAAGAGATGGGGACAGTGTTATATCGGGAATTTCTCATATTTCTTTATTCTCTGAGTTGATATATATTTGAGGATTTGGGGAATCATTACGAGAGTTCTGAGGAAGTTCTACCTGGCCAATATAGAGAGAGGTCCTTCGGATTGGTCTCTTACTAGTCTTTCTATAACAAGGCTGTTTCCATTTGTTATCCTGAGCGGAGGGAACCAGAGTCTGATAACATGACCCTCTTAAAGCTTCAGGCATGAGAGGTCCATCATGAAAAGGAAAGGGGGAATACTGTGTCTCACCTGCAGAGGTCCTCGCTCCACTCCCCCCATGGCCCTCCACCCATGTGATCCTCCCTCGCATATCCACCCCCAAGGTCGGCATCCAAAAGCGATTGCCGACCTTGGGGCCGCATCCCTGGCCACCTGAGAAGAGGATGAAGTGAGAATGCACTCGCGTTTCTCACATAACGTACAGCACTCCAGAGCTCAATGATTGTGGTGAGAAGTTTCTTGTAAATAAACCAGAAATTAGTATTCAAAAACGTTTTCTTTTAGGTACCAATTACATTCCGCGATGTTGCAGCCTATTTTTCGGAGGAGGAGTGGAAGCTGTTACACGAATGGCAGAAGGAGCTTTACAGGAACGTGATGAAGGAAATTCAGCAGGCTTTCATTTCACTGGGTAAAGTGTCACACTATTTGTTCTCTTAAGCTTTATAAAATCTCTAGTGCATCTGCCTTCATTTTCCAGTTTTTGGATTCTTAAAACATATTGTGCTTATTTGTGATAGAAGCCACAAAGAACTATTATTTTTTCATACAGAGATTCAGCACTTGATCAGGTAACCTGCACAAGTGTTAATTAATGTAAACCAAAAGGGAGAGAATGCAATCTGACCCACAGTTAGTTACAAACACTTGCTATGCGATAGTTAATGTTCAAGATCCCCCAAATCCACATAAAGTGCCTTATTTGACATTTTCTATTCAAAATGTTGATCTTCATATGGGTCACTTCTAAGTTTGTTGGACTACTCCAAACTGGGCCTGTTTACACATGCATGCTATTTCCATCCAAGTAATGATGAGCACTGCAAATACAAAGCACTAGGTTTCCCGTAGGCCTTCCTCTTTCCCTAGTATTATCATGGCAGCAGTGAATGTAATATCACGTCCGGCTTTGCCATTTACCACCGTAATCACCAGTATTCATGCAATTCTCGAAAACCTAAACATAAGTCTCATGCACCTCTTATCTATCTGTCATCCAGTGCATGCCCCTGATGTGTTTGGATAGCGTGTCATGATCAAGCTGATATGTAGTAGTAGAGTCGATGAACAGTCTTAAATTGGCATGATCTATACCTGTGAAGGCAAGTGCCTCTGTACGCACATTCCAGAATAAAGACAACTCGCTAGGGAAATAGGCCTGGAGATAGCGTTGCAAGGATAACAAGGTTTAATTATACAGAATACAAATATCAGCAAAGGACACTGCTACTCAAGAGCGCTATGAATCTTCTACAGCAAAGCAGAGGTTCAAAAAGCCTTGTGGCGTCATTGTATGTAGTACAAACTAATACTACTCATTGGTTAGACATTATGGATGGGACTGCTCCATAGGGGATGTCAAGCGGTAATTGGTTGGTTCTTCTCTGTCGATCAGAATCCACATGGGTCAGCTGGGCTCATCTCGCAGTGAAGGTTGGGTCACATATTTAAAACATTGGGCCTCATTACAAGTTTGCCGAACCGGTAACAATGGTGCTGGTAAGCTACCGGCACCGTTGTTACCGGACCGGCAAACTATGAGGTCTGCTTGCGGGTGCCTTTGTCGCCCGCCAGGTGTGACCTGACGGGTGGACCAGCACCCGCAAGCAGACCATGTCGGATGCACCGGCACCATTCACGAATGGTGCCGGTGCATCCGACCTCCCCATTCCCATTGAGCCCTATCCGGCTCAAATAGGAGTGGGGATGTTTTTTTTCCAGCGTCCGGGAATGGGCAATTACCGGGTCGACCGCAATTGTAATACCCCAGTAATTGCCCATTCCCAGGTGTCGGAAAAAAAACAACTCTGGTGGCAGCAGTGCCGGTTTGACCGGCACAGCTACCGCTAAAGTCGTAATGAGGCCCATTGTTTCTATCTAAACTTAACATGCTAAGCCAGAATATTAAAGGAATAGTGCGCTCAAAAATATTATTGCCTTATAAGATTGGCAATAACCCAAAACATACATTAAACATATTTTTAATGAAAGTTCCTATGTAAACTTTTGAGCAAACGAGGTTCAAAGCGTTTACATGGGAGCATCCATTTTGCCATTTCAGGCAGCCTCCTCAGCTCATGTTAAACTCTGCCCTGGCGGCACTAACCAAGCAGCAAAAGCCCCCTACTGGGAGCTTTTGTTTACTGCAGCCAGAGCAGAGCTCAACATGAGCTGAGGAGGCTGCCTTCACTTTCATTTTACGTTTTCAGTGCTCCCCAATCCCAGGGAAGCACAGAAAACGTAAAATGAAGGCAAAGAGTGAAGGCGCGGCAATTACAAATACAACGTTGTTGTATTTGTGATTGTCGTGGTTGGAAAACCACGGAAATCATAAATACAAGAACGTTGTATTTCTGACTGCAGCAGCGGCTTTCGCTTGGAGTCTCCTGGGCTCCCTCAGGGTTGGGGGGAGCCCAGGAGACTCCAAGCGAAAGCCGCCGTAGTTTGAAATACTGTGGCATTTCAAAACACAACCGTGTTGTGTTTCTGCCTGCAGCGGCTTTCACTTTGAGTCTCCTGGGCCCCCCCGGGAGAACCCGGGAGAGTCAAAGTGAAAGCCGCTGCAGACAGAAACACAAAGCAGTTGTATTTAAAAATGCTGCGGTTTTCTTTCTAAGTTTCTCGGGCTCCTCCGGCTTGGAGGAGTGCGAGAAACTTAGAAAGAAAACCGCAGCGTTTTTAAATACAACAACATTGTATTTATGTTTGCGGTAGTTTGAGCTTAGAGCCCAGGGAACTCCAAGCTGAAGCCACCGCAAACATAAATGCAACGTTTTTAAAAGCTGCGGTTTTCTTTCTAAGTTTTATGGGCTCCCCCAGGCCAGAAAACTTAGAAAGAAAACCACGGCTTTTATATTTGCAGTGCTTATTTAAAAAAAGAAATAAGCACTTACCTAGATGCAGCTTTCCTGCCTGCATTCTCTGGTCTCCGGCACCAATGAAGCAAAAGCCACCCAGTGGTAGCTTTTGTTTATTACAGCTGGCTGGCTTTTGCTTCATTAGTGCCGAAAGGGCAGCACTGGAGGCTCATCCATTTCACAAAATGGATGCCTCCTAGTGCTTCAAATTTTTGAGTTTGAGCTTCGTTTGCTCAAAACTTTATATACGGACTTTGTTTAAAAATCTTTTTTATATATATTTTTGATTATGGGTCATCTTTTAGACAATACAATTTTTGAGCACACTATTCCTTTACGTCATTGTGGCAGGCACGTTGGCAGCACACAAAATCGTGCCAAGGAGAAGGGAAGATGAAATACAGTCATACTGACCCACACACTCTGGGTTTCGTTGATACCGCAGTTCCTGCGCGCAAGGTCTCCACCCCGAAGGCTTGATCTTTAATTTATCCTCCTTTGGTCCCTCGTGTTACATAGAATGTGTGTTGCTTCGTGGAAGAAATACGGCAGCATCAGGTTAGATCTCTTGTGGACACTTAATGGAGGTAGGGACCTGGTGGGTGAAAGAAACAATGATGCGAGTGTCAACTCGGTGGTGTGGGGCTGGCTCCAGCCTAGCTGGCTGGGGGTTAAAAGCCTATTGGCAGGTTAGTGGAGATGGATGGACACAGTGCGGAGCCTGGTGTTGTCTCACGCTCTTAACAAGGCGCATTCTTTCAGATGATACTGAATATTTGCAACACCAAAGGGAGGAAGAGAACTGGACTTCCGTGGGAACAAGGCTCGCACGGCACCAGTGCGAAATGAAGCCCTGGGCAGGGACAAGAGCATTGTAAGCCTTTTCAGGGCTTGCTACAAAATGGAGTCGAGGGCTGTGGGCTTTTCTAGGGTCGTGCATCTACTTCTAGGCACTGCAGGGCCTTTACGTGTGGCCTTATAATGTGGATTGCTCCCCTCCTGTATATTATATCACCTCTTAAGGTGATTGCCTTATTTGGAAGCATCTGGGCGGGGGCGGGATAGGCTCATTTCCACCCCAATATCTGCCATCAAACGTTTGTCTCCATTCGCCATATTTTTCTTTATTTTTATTTTTTTTATTACAGTTTTGGTTGAATATTAGGACAAATATTTACCATTTTCTAATCTTTAGGATGGGGGAATACATTTCTTACAGTTACCAGAGAAACTGGCAATATATAGATGAAGCACCACGTCATAGAACTATTTTGCACTAGGTAGGTGATCCCATCCACAGTGTGCACAAGAAAGCAAAAACCTTTTTAACTTGTAGATATTTAAAGAATATTTAATTGGGAAGTGGGTGGGGGATGGGGGTTTTAAAAATATCTGACCTGTCGCTTTTTTTTACAAATTGCACTATAACAGCAAAATTAAGGCATCTTAAATGCCTTTCTTGTCTGCACATCCACTATGCAGTGTTCCCCATGCTATCATATTAGTATTCCAAGATCAGCATAACTACATAAGTCTACCACAAACAGCGGCCCAGTTCCCCATTGCCTACTCATACACACAGCAGGACTGCTCTGAAGATATGGAGGCCTTTTGTCAACATTGTTATTTTGTTATATTGACCAAACCAATTCAGGATGCAGGGAGATGCATGTATCATCTACATGTAGTGCATGTATATCGTCAACACATTTCATTTGTTGGTCTTTTTGAAAGTAACTTCGAACATACACTATCAACATTTAACAAAGCAATTGGATAATAGAATGCTCTAAGTTGTGGGTTTCTCATTTTGTGGGAAACCACATATTTTTGAAACCCTCCAAAGGTCTAGTATTACCCATTCCATACCTATACTTCGGAATACCTCTAAATGGACAGGCCCAACGATATCCCAAAATATGAATCACTCCTCAAATTGGATACCGTCTTCTATTCTATTCTATTAAATGTTTATAAAGCGCTAACTCGCCCACAGGCCTCGTAGCACTTACAGACAATACAAACAGACAAACAGATAGCCTGGATGGGCGGGCGTATGCCAAGATTACTGTCTGTGGTTTACATGGGTTGAGTCAGGAGAGCCGATCTAGATACCACCTCCGTCAAACAGATGGATTTTGAGGGCTCTCCTGAATTTGCCGGACAATGGCAATTGCCTGATAGAAATGGGGAGGTCCGTCCAGACCCTTGGTCCCCAGGCATTAAAGCTCAGGTCACCATATGTCTTTAAAACGTGGTGGAAATAGAAGGTCCCTGTTGTTGGTGCGCAGGGTTCGTCTTTGTGGCAGTCTCTTGATGCGTGACTTAAGGTACCTGGGTGCAGTGCCTGCAAGGCCCTTGTATACTCGGCAGGATGCTTTAAATTGGACACTTTGATAAACGGGGAGCCAGTGTAGCTTCCTCCAGGCATTGGCTACATGGTCCTAGTGTCCTATGTCACAATCTGTTCTGACTGCTCCGTTCTGGAGTGTCTGCAATTTCTTTACATTGACCTTTGTAGTGCCAACCAATAATCTGTTGCAGTAATCAAACTTCGAGTTAATGTTCGCTGTAGGTATTAGGGCTCTGTTGGCCTCTGAGAGGTATGGTTGAATCTGCTACAGCAGATGAGTTGTATACTTGCAACTGGAACTTACATGGGCAACATGTTTGTCAAAGTTTAGATTGTAGTCAAAGACCACTCTCAATGCCTTGACAGGTGTCCAGTCATAATATCGAATACAAAATTTCGAATGTCAAAAATGTCGAATCAAAAATGTCGAAAAAAAAAAATGTCGAATTATTTTTTTTTTCGATATTTTTTTTTTGGGCTCTAGTTTATATAAAAAAAATAGGTAAAAACAAAAAAAAAAGAAAAAACGGGGGTTGGGGGGAACCCCCCCATTTCGGAAAAAAAAGTCATAAAAAATAAATTCGACATTATTTTTTTCGACATTTTTTTTTCGACTTTTTGACTTTCGAAATTTTTGATTTCGAAATTATGTCTATAAACCGTCTTGACATGGCTTGAGACCTGAACAGTGGCCCCTCCAACTGGGAATGCTCCATATTGGGGGTCTAAAGTCTTAAGTTTAGCTGTGCTGCCAGCAATCAATATCTGTCTTCTTGTCATTTAGTGCCAAGACGTTGTCTCTCATCTAGGTTATAATGGCGACAAATTTGGTACCCAGCACAGAGTCCACCTCATAAGAACATGTCAGTTCCAGGACAATCTGCGTGTTGTCTGCATAACTTGCGTATTTAACACCCAGACCGTCCAGGAAATCAAAACAGGGCTTAGAGTATATGTTATATAGTAGCGGGACACGCTGAAACCTTGGGGGACGCCACAACTAAAAGACTCCATGAGCCACCTTAGCTCTCCTCAGTCCCAGGAAGGGTCTAAACCAATTTGCTGCTGGTTTAGAGCATCTGCCCACCTCAATGAGCCTGTCCGCCAGCCTATCAGGATCAACAAGATCGAATGCGGCAGATAGCCACTCTGCCCTGATCAACCATTCCAGTTAGCATGGATTTAACATCCACCAACGCCATTTCCGTTCCATGATTTTTCCGAAAGCCGGATTGTCCATTGGACAGGATGCCCCTCTCCTCAACAAAAGTATCATATTTTATGCAGGTAACTTTATCAATGATCGTGAGGAGGAAGAGGACATTAGTTATGGGGCGATAGTTTAGAGGTTCCTGCTGATCTAACCCTTCCTTTTTCAGTAGAGGGTAATCCAGGCTTCCTTTATGCATTCTGGAACTGCCCCTTCCTGAAAGGAACGATTTATGAAAGATGTAACTGAGGCAGCTATGCTTGGAAAATATTTTTTAAACATGGATGCAGGGAATATGTCACCCATACAAGATGTGGATTTGAGGTTTTCGACAATTGACAATATTTCCTCATCTGTAACCAGCCTGAACGAGAAGACATCATCATTGTTTATCTCATCAGTGCTGACAGTCATAGCTTCTACACCAGTCGCATGCCGATTATGGAGATTTGGTGGTATGGGCCCTTGGTGCTATTTAACCCTTAGCACAAAGCTATTGTGAATTTTCTGACACTATGCATCATTCACAAGTGACTGAGGTTCCTGGGATTTCCCCTTGAGCTCTCCTAAAATGTTAAACAGCTCTCTGGTGCTAGATCTAGCTCCCAGAGTGTGCTCCTCCAATTTGGCTTTTTTTGCTCCCAGGATGACATCCTTGTAGTGCTTGGCTTCACTATCCCCATTTCCGCTTTCCAGCCCCAAAACCTTAAATAGACAGCTTCAATTATGTTACATATGATAGCGAATGTAGCAGTTCATAAGTGTTGTCTGAAAGTCCTGGAAGAGCCAAGTCTTCCAAGAAATTCACTACTTCCTGCTAGTTTACATTTTCCTGATATAGAGATGGATACCATCTCAAGGATGCTCTCGTAATTGCTCCTGAGGTTTATTCCCATCATCCAACTCTATTTCTTTAATTTCATTTTGCAAATTCATGTTTCATTAACATCACCATGCTCTTATTGTGCATTGTCTCTGACCCACGCTAATATTGTTATTGGTACATACAGTTCCTTCAGCACAATGAGTTCTGTTAGGAGGATCTGTAATCTCTTTGTCTGCTCTTTAAAATTAGTACCCGGTGGTGGAGGTGGGGGTTGTGGAAGCCCCTCAGCCAATGAGAAGGCTCGGTACAGGGCAAGGCTCGGTACAGGGCAATTACCAGTGGTAATTGCCCCGCTCCAAGCCGCCTCACAGCTGGAGACTGCCATCTTCCCCTGCAAGGGAATGAGGTAAGTGTGGTCCCCCTCCCCTCCCTCCTCCCCCCCCATCCACAGATTTCCCCTCCCCCATGCCCAACCCCCACTTATCTTCTTTAAAGCACATTTCAGGAGCGGACGTGATGGGTCTCCAGCGTGACAGGCTGCCATGGAAAAGAAGAAAGGACTACATGTACTCCCTTCTCTCCTTTCTATCTCCTTTCTATGGAAGCCATTTCTTTAAAACTTTTTTTTAATGTACATCAAGGAAAGAGAGAAGGGACTAAGTGTAGTCCCTTCCCCGGTTTCCATGGCAGGCATTTTTTTGGTTTACTTTTTTGTCAATGGCCGCCATGGAAAGGGAAAACTTCCCTTCCCTGTCGGCCATTTATTTAACTTTTTTTTTTTTTTCTGTTCAAAACTGCTTTTAATACCCTGGACCTACGGGTTGGGGTGTTCGGGCTTGTAACTATGGGCCCCAGGACATTACCTGAAGTGGTAATGCCCCCCCTGCGAGGGGCTTATTGCTTAATTGAGGACTTTTTATGAACGCACTAAACCCTGCTACATTAAAAGAAAGACATCTGATCGGACACCATATTTGGTGAAAAGCTATTCTCTTCCTCAATCTAAATGTGGATACGCCCACCTGACAGGATATGCCAGTTGATACTCCAGTTTCTTTTCATGTACTCTACAACTGGACCCACAGGGAGATTACTATTGGAGAATAATCTGACAGACTAATCTCTTCATACAAAATATCTACCCTTGATAAATCATCATGGAGTAAATGATAGTAGCCAATATGTGAGTTGGAAACATTGAGTAAAAAGAAACCTTTTATTTTAGTAGTGTTCATACCTCTCTAGCTTTTCATCATTTCATATGTATTTTAAAGTACCACAGAGCGTCTCTACCCTAGGCTTATTGCATTTAGCATTGTGGATGTACTATCCATCACAGGGTTGGGGGCATAGTTGAAATCACAACATGAATATTTATTTTACCCCATTCCGGGATGATTAAAACATTCAAAAATCCATTTCCATCTCTGAGAACAGCAGTGGTTCATACCACTGAGAGAACCCCAGAGGCAAGGAAAAGCAGTAGCCTTCCTAGTGTGAAGGGTGGAGTCACTAAAAGCCACTCGGGCACCTACAGCTATTCCAACAGTGTTGATTGTTGATTGTACACAATAAACATAGGTGGAGTTGCTGAAGACTCGGGGCAAAAAAGGTGTTTTTGGAAATTGGTGCTAGGACCATCCCTTTCCCTCACCTCCCTTGAGCTACTTCTCCACCTAGCCCAGGTATCTATAACACCAGCTGGTGCTGGTGCTAAAGCTTGGTAACACCTGCTGTTGTTCTCCTTTGGCTAAGGCTGAAATGGTTTTCCAGAGGCACTGACAACCAGGGGGTCTTCTAACTGCCCCTCTCCTATCCCTGCTTAGTGTTCTATGGGAGTTTAGGAATGGTGCATTGCACTTGCCCCGTTGGAATCACTCACCCACAGTCTTACCTTGCTCTTCTACTGAGCCTCCTTCTATTTTGACCCTCTGTCCCTCCGATCTACCACTACGCCTTCCTACACCGTTGGGTGTTAACCTCCCTCACCACTTCTACTACACCCCAGCTGCTACTACCACGTTTCCTCCTACCGCTTCTCCACTATTATTCCTTGCTTACTACTGCTCCTCTGCTACTACCACTTCCTCTTTACTTCCACTCTTCTTCTACTACCACCTCACTACTTCCACCTCTGCACTTCTATCAATACTACCGCCTCTCTGCCACTGCCACTTCTCTTCAACAGCTACTTCACTATTAATATCTCCCACTACTACCTCTTACAACTACTACTACCTTTCACTCATCTCAATAACGCCACCTGTTACTACCACTACTTCACTCTCTCCTCTCACGCACATCCACTCCACAGAACCCCTCTCTCAAACCACCTACACACTTTTTCTCCATCCTCATTTTGGCCTCTTGGTTCTCTTCCCTCCACCTCCGACTTCACCCTTGTAACCTCCCATTAACCCCTTCTTACTGCCTCCTTACATTTTCCTCCCTATCTCAGGATTGGCTCATTCTCCCTAGTCAATCCTACCTAGCTATACTGGAGGGCATGAGTGGGAGGGCAAAGAAACTCCCAAAAGGGCCTTAAGCCTGTCCACTTTGATCCACATGGCTTGCATTGTTCAGGGCATGAATGAAAAGAGCATCCATAGGGGACTGCTGTCCCCTACTGCTACTGCCTTTCTGCAAGCCTCTTTTCCCATAATAAGTCCCTGATGAGCTAGTGGTTTCACTCCCCTCCTCGGTCTTGCCACCGCCGCATCCCGTTGTGTGCCTTTGGACTCCTGCCTCCCTGCTGGAAAAATCTTGCGATTCTGGTCCGCCCTGTGCAGGCCCTGCCCTCAATAGCCCCTACCGCCCAGTAAGGTCTGGGAATGTAAGGTAAGGAGGGGTTCGGAGGGCGTCTACAATCTGGCACCAGTCTCCTCCCAAGTGGCCAGGGAAAGGCAGACTCTTCCTGATCCTTACCTTGGGGGGGTGTACTACAAGTCCCATAATCCATAAGTACTGGAACGAGGAAGAGGGTTTAAGGGTCATTCTGTAGTAGTAGTCGGGCAAAAGCCTAACACCTGAAGGAACCTAAGAGGCACAAAAAGCCCCCTCAGGTGCAGGCAATTAGGAGCTGGAACCTTGGCTGTGTGTATGCAGTAGAAGCAGAAGGAAGAAGGCACAGTGTGGGCAATCCAGGCAGAAGTGGGACAACCAAAGGGATGCCAGAACTTTGATCCAGCAGATTTCACCTGCTTGTTTTGTGATGGTCCTGTTCCGCCAGACTCTGAGGTGCAGAGGCTGCACAGTGGAAGACATGCAGGAAAGATGCCTTTCCCTGTTTGAGCCTAATTGCAGAGATTGCGCACTAAGAAGCGTGCCAGTGACCGTGGTGAGTTGCTGTCGTGAAACTGTGGGTCTCAGGAGTGAGAGGGGCTCCTTAATTGAGTGGTCAGACTGCAGACACCTTCAGTGAGGAAGAGTGTGGGTTCCAAGTGAAGCCAGAAGTCGCGGAAGTGGTGCAACGTGTTGAGAAAGGAAAACGAAAGCCAGCAAGTTAAACCTGATGTTCTGATTCCTTGCGCGACCACTGCCGTCAACAGTATCCAGCTTAGAATTCACTTGCGTAAGAGTAAAAGCGTGGCAAAGTTGTTCGTTCATTCTATAACCATGGAACACTTGAAATGTAGCACTTGCATGTGATTGAGTATTTATATTTCACTCGCGTGAAGAGCAAATGCTGTGGAAAAGCAATTGTTAAACCTTTAACCCTTGTAAAATGTATTAAGAAGTGGTCACGTGTGCCTAATTAAATTTCTCAAAGGAAGAGTGAACCGTGAATTATTATTCATGCAGACAACAATTGTTTCTGGAGAGATGTCAAGTGTTCAAACTATTGTATTTGAAGTTGGAGAGAGCAAGCATTGTCCAAGCCAATAGTATTCCCCTATTGAGACTGAAAGCAGTGTTTTCCAAAGCCAAGAAGCAGTTTAAACAATTCTGTGAGCCAAAGGAACTTTAGCACTGCCCAAGATACAAGTGTGGAAGCATTACTTGAAGCCAAGAGAGTGACACCAAAACTTCTGGGTAATTATTTTGGCTAACAGTTGGCAGAGGGATGAAGGCAAGTTTGGGGAAGGGAAACGTGCTACTTATAAATATCCTTTGACATTATTACAACCTACATTGCCAAAGACTATAGAAGGAAGAGAATTGTGTCCTAAAGGTAATAAGAAGTTGTTGGTTGCAGGTAGACCAGAGAGGCAAAGAGGCTGTCCCTTTGCAAGAGGGATATTCAGAGGAAGACGGTGTTGCCTATTTGAAGGTGTTGCAGTACCTGAAAGTGAATCTTTTCGTAAGCCAAACCTGTTTAGTCAGTGAAGCTGTAGTGGTGTCCCAAAGTGCTGAAGCTGTGGTGGTGTATTTGGTTGTCAGTAGATGCGAGACTTCAGTAGCACAAATGAAGTGGAATACTATGAGGCAAAGAAGTATGACCTCATGGTAAACAATTGTAGAAGTTGAAGTCGTAGAAATAAAAGTGCTGTGAAGTCATCCTGACAAAGACACCTACTGTGAATCCTAATCTTATAAAGAGAGACATGTTAACTGTTAACCAAGAATAACTGTTAACTAAGAACTTTGTTTCACTAACATTTGTAGAAGTTGTATCTCCTTTTAATTGTGATAATTCTCCTTGGACAACTGGAAGCTGTGGAAAAGCATTGTGGCTAGGAATAACATTGATGCTATTTTGGTGAAGTGGAAAATCTTATCACCAAGAGGGGAAGTTTTGCTGTTGTTGGAACTTTGGTTAACGAGATGTTACCTTGACATTAAAACATTAAGTTCTGAATTGAGACTGTATTACCTACATGGACTTCTTGTTTCTTTTTGTTCAACATTGGACGTGAATTTACCTTGTATCCTGGGCAAGGGAGTTCGCCCAGGTTACTAAGAGGTTATCAAGAAACTGTGAATATCTCTGTTGTTGTTTGAATAGCAATATATGTTATTTGTGTATTTGATGTTTAAGTGTGCGGGCCAGACATCCTGTGCGAGTGTTTCCCTTTAGTTCTGTTAGGCGGGGAAATCATTGTCGGAGCAGGGATAGTGAGGTGTTTGATAACATTTATAATTTAATAAAATGGCATATTTTGAACAATCATCCAAAAGTTCTCCACCTCGCATTACTGGTCCCTCACAGGGGGAAGTGGTTGGATTCTCCCTCTCTCCCCAGACAGTGCCTGGAAACAGGCCTGCTCACACCAGGATTTCAGAAGGACCTAGCCTTTTCAGTTTTTCTATCATACCGCTGTGTATCATTTTTGATATTGAGTTAAAAAATGTAGGGTTTCACCATGGCCTGCGTGAGAATTTCTGCCACTCTGGGTATAATTACATGACATAATTACAGTTGCATCTGCCCCATCCATGATCCACTGTATAGACTCTGATCCCCTCATGGTACCTTCAGTCTTGTGATACAGGGGCGTTGCTAGGGGGGGGCTAAGGGGGCTATAGCCCCTGATCTTTTGGTTGTAGCCCCGGATAGAATCTCAGGAGCTAAAGCCAAAAGACTAGCAAGCCCCCAGTCCCAACAGTTCTGACATCAGAGTAGCCCCAGGTCTTTTCCAGACCTAGCAACTCCCCTGTTGTGATATATCAGATTCTAACACGCACATTTCCAAAAAGAAAAAAAAATAGAAGCATGAAATGCACCTCGCCTCAACCTCTTCTTCAACGACAGCAAGGTTACAAATAAAATATGTAAGGCCTCATTACAAGTTGGGCAGTAACAGTAGAACATGCAGTATTTCCAAACACTGCATATTTGTGCTGCCCACCCAATTCCACGTGGGGTATTTACTGCTTGCTCTATTAATAGGAATAGCGCATGTTGAAAAGCCTCTGAAGACACTTCAGAATCTTAACTCCATCAAGAAGTTTGACCACCTCTCCAGTAGTCTACCTAACCTTTCCTTGGAATGCACTAAAGGGTCGGGAATTACTTTTGTGCGTCTACATTTTGTTTTACAGTAGCAGTATGCACGGCTACTCTGTACAACATTAATATTCTCGAAAGGATGATTCAAATAGATTTTTGAAAAAATATATAATAATGCTAGTGGATTTCAAGAGAAATAACCTGTGGTCTTTCTGGAAATGGGCATCCTTTTCTGCCAGTGCAGCAGATATTTCATAATTGGATGAATTTCCAGAAATAGCGCATCTGGTAAAAATAAATACTTAAGTAGGGTTTCCATTTTATTGGCATATGCGTAAAGAAGACTCATGCTGACCTGACTCCCTTTGAGGTAAATGAATTTAACATTATTTCTGGTATGTATTTTTATATCCGAGATATTGTGTGGATGGTAGTCATAGATGTGAATGCATGAATTTAACCTAATTGGCTCTTGAGAGGTACCCTTTTTGTACTGCTTAGTTACTTGGCCCTGACCTAATTTTATGATGGGAAGCGCAAGTTGAGCATAGCTGAATGCCTACCTCCAGTTAGACTATTGCCACATATTGGTGCGCCTAAAACACATAAACATGTCTGTAATCCACATGTTTCATGCAAACTCTATTGGACATATTGTCAATGTACAAGAAGCTACAGGTAAATGACACAATTTGTCTTGCTTTTAAAACAGGTCCTCTGATTGCCACCTCGGTCTTTGCATTAAGAGCAGAAAACAGTGGTGATTTATGCCACGTTGATCTTCAGGACACCAAGAGGAGACAACCTACCAATAACTCTGGAGGTGAGTAAGAGGTGCATAAATGGTGACCTGATAGTTTGACCAAAATGATCAATCTTACTTTTTTCCATGGACACCATACGCTCAAACAGGCACAAATGGGCCACCTAACAGTTGCATATACACATGCACATGTACGTGGCCTACCTTCAGAATAAGATGGGTTACTTTGGGGATACTTGTGCTAGCACTGTTTTATGACAGTTCGAAAACCTTGATGTCAGGGACAGAGAATCTCAATGTAAGGGTAGCAGAGTCTTCCCAGAGTGATGCCAAATCCACTTGAATATTCTTTTTGTTGAACCTGGTTAATTTTACATTGTTTTTTAAGTCTTCCACTGAAATTTGGTCTTCCACACCTGGTTTTTCCATGGCATGGATGGGTGAATGAGAGCCAACAGCCTGGTGTTCAGTGCCTGAGAGATGTTTGCTTTATTTAGCCTTTGAGAGCACAAGAATGGGTATGCGAGTCACCAAAAGCCCTGTTCCCCGTCAACACATCTGATATATGTTTCAATTTAGTGATACAGTAGGCCCATCAAGAATTGTCTCCAACCCCCTTGCCTATATCTCTCACTCTGTCTTGTTTATTTCTAAAATAAAATACGTTCAAAACTCACTAAAGGACAAAATCTGCCTCTGGTTGTAACCAACCATCGGGGCCAGATGACAATGAAACACGGAACGGTTCTAATAAGTCCGACAGGAGTCCGGTGTCTCAACCCTGAGGGAAGTTTACAGAACCACAACTGTCCTTCCTTCGCTCAACCAATGACCTCTGCTGAGGCTGTTTTAGCCCTCCTTCGTTATCGCAGCATCAGCCAAAATGGTTACTGAAGTTATCAATCTATCCTTTTCTCAGGGCACAGTGCCTACCTCCTTCAAGAAGGCTTTAATATCACCACTCTTAAAACACCTTCCTTGAATCCTTCAGTACTGAATAACTTTAGGCCTGTTGCCAACTCTTCTTGGACAGCAAAGATCCTGGAGAGAACAATCACTTTGCAATTCCAGGATTATATAGAAAAAAACATCTTAGACCGTTTTCAATCGGGCTTCCGCCCCAAGCATGGCATGATGTCTGCCCTCCTTGCTGTCTGGGATGACCTAATGGCTAATGCAAACAACGGACAGATGCTCCTATTAATTTTGCTGGACCTCACTGCAGCCTTTGATGCCATGAACCATGTCATTTTATTGACTCTGCTCCAAAGTCTGACAGGGATGACCGAGCAGACTTCCAATTGGTTTAAGAGCTCTCTCTCTCTCTCTCTCTCTCTCTCTCTCATACACTCTCTCATACACTCTCTCTTTCTCTCATATACACTCTCTCTCACACACTCTCTTACACTCTCTCTCATACTCTCTCCCTCATACACTCTCTCTCATACTCTCTCTCGCATACACTCGCACTCTCTCTCATACTCACTCTCTCTCTCATACACTCTCTCTCTCTCATACACTCTCTCTCTCTCTGTCTCTCTCATATACACTCTCTCTCATATACACTCTCTCTCATACACACTCTCTCATACACTCTTACACCCTCTCTCTCTCATACACTCTCTCTCATACTCTCCCTCTCTCTCATACACACACACTCTCTCTCTCTCATACACTCTCTCTCATACTCTCTCTCGCATACACTCGCACTCTCTCTCATACTCACACTCTCTCTCTCATACACTCACACTCTCATACACTCTCTCTCTCTCTTTCTCTCTCTCATACACTCTCTCTCATACTCTCTCTCATACACTCTCTCTCTCATACACTCTCTCTTTCTCTCTCTCATACACTCTCTCTCCCATACACTATCTCATACACTCTCACTCTCATATACTATCTATCTCATGCACTCTCTCTCTCTCTCATACACTCACAAACTCTCACTCTCATACTCTCTCTCATACACACTCTCTCTTACACTCTCTCCCTCTCTTACACTCTCTCTCTCATACACTCTCTCTCGCTCTCTTACACTCTCTCTCTCTCACACACTCGCTCTCTCTCTCTCTTTCTCTCACACACTTACACTCTCTCTCATACTCTCTCCCTCATACACTCTCTCTCATACTCTCTCTCGCATACACTCGCACTCTCTCTCATACTCACTCTCTCTCTCATACACTCTCTCTCATACACTCTCTCTCTCTTTCTCTCTCATATACACTCTCTCTCTCATATACACTCTCTCTCTCATACACACTCTCTCTCTCATACACTCTTACACCCTCTCTCTCATACACTCTCTCTCATACTCTCCCTCTCTCCCATACACACACACTCTCTCTCATACACTCTCTCTCATACTCTCTCTCGCAATGCACTCGCACTCTCTCTCATACTCATACTCACACTCTCTCTCTCATACACTCACACTCTCTCTCTCTTTCTCTCTCTCATACACTCTCTCTCATACACTCTTACAGTCTCTCTCGCTCATATACTATCTCTCTCATACACTCTCTCTCATACTCTCTCTCATACACTCTCTCTCATACACTCTCTCATACTCTCTCTCATACACTCTCTCTCATACACTCTCTCTCATACACTCTCTCTCATACACTCTCTCTCATACACTCTCTCTCTCATACACTCTCTCATTCTCTCTCTCTCTCATACACTCTCTCTCATACACTCTCTCTCTCTCTCATACACTCTCTCTCTCATACACTCTCTCTCACACTCTCTCTCTCATACTCTCTCTCATACTCTCTATCTCTCTCTCTCATACACTCTCTCTCTTTCATACACTCTCTCTCTCATACACTCTCTCTCTCTCATACACACTCTCTCTCATATACTCTCTCTCTCATACACTCTCTCTCATACACTCTCTCTCATACACCCTCTCTCTCATACACACTCACTCACACTCTCTCTCATACTCTCTCTCATTCTCTCTCTCTCACTCTCTCATACACTCTCTCTCTACACTCACACTCTCTCTCATACTCTCTTACTCTCTCTCTCATACTCTCTCTCTCATACTCTCTCTCATCCACTCTCTCTCTCATACACTCTCTCTCTAATACACACACTCTCTCTCTCTCTCTCATACTCTCTCTCTCATACTCTTTCTCTCATTCTCTCTCTCTCTCGCATACACACTCACTCTCACACTCTCTCTCATACCCTCTCTCTCATACACTGTCTCATACACTCTCTCTCATACACTCACACTCTCTCATGCACTCTCACACTCACTCTCTCTCTCATACACTCTCACACACTCTTTCTCATACATTCTCACACTCACACACTCTCTCTCATACATTCTCACACTCTCTCATACACTCTCTCTCATACACTCTCTCTCATACACTCTCTCTCTCATACACTCTCTCTCATACACTCTCTCTCATATACTATCTCTCTCATATACTATCTCTCTCATATACTATCTCTCTCATATACTATCTCTCTCATACACTCTCTCTCTCATACTCTCTCTCTCATACACTATCTCTCTCATACACACTCCCTCATACACTCTCTCACACACTCTCTTACATTCTCTCTCATACTCTCTCTCTCATACACACTCTCTCATACACTCTATCTCTCATACTCTCTCTCATACACTTTCTCATACTCTCTCTCTCTCTCTCTCTCTCTCATACACTCTCTCTCTCATACACTCTCTCTCTCATACACTCTCTCTCATATACACTCTCTCTCATACTCTCTCTCTCCCTCTCTCATACACTCTCTCTCTACACTCACACTCTCTCTCATACTCTCTCATACTCTCTCTCTCATACACTCTCTCTCATACTCTCACTCACTCTCTCATACACTCTCACACTCTCTCATACATTCTCACTCTCTCTCATACATTCTCACACTCTCACACTCTCTCTCATACACTCTCTCTCATACACTCTCTCTCTCATAAACTCTCTCTCTCATACACTCTCACACTCTCTCATACACTCTCACACTCTCTCATACACTCTCTCTCATACTCTCTCTCTCTCTCATACACTCTCACTCTCTCTCTCATACACTCTCACACTCACTCTTTCATACACTCTCACACTCACTCTTTCATACACTCACTCACTCTCAAACTCACTCGGTCACTCTCACGCACTACACTACACTCCCTCACTCCCACTCACTAACTCTCGCTCACTCTCTCTCCCCTTGTTTAACACCTCTTCTAACTCTGGCGTCCCTAACCCCAAGTTAGTATCTACTGTATAAAACTGGCTTATACTAGACATAAGAACCTAAAGGCAGGGTACCTTCTGTAACTAGACTTCCTAACTGCCCCTACTCTATCCAGTTGTTACTTTTCAGTAGGGATAGGAAATTGCTCTTCCTGCTGCATTCAGTCATTACGTCACGTTCCATTTCTGCACTCACTCCTGCACTACACTCCTGTGCAGATGGGCCTTTAATCACCTTAACCCAAACAGGCACACATGGATGTACATAAAGCAAATGTATTGTACAATTCTCGGGGAGCAGTTAGATGGTGTTGCAGGACCAAACTAATCAAAGTCTCAACAAACCACATCAGTTCACATCTTTTATTTTTATGTATTTATTTTATTTATTTGCATTTGTTAAGCGCACTTGCAGCCCGTGGGCATCGAGGCGCTGTTACAAGAATATGTAAGCAATTTTGATTAAGGTAAACAAAAGTCTCTTAGTTACAGAAGGTAGAGATAGTGTGCGAAACAGAAGAAAGCAAGGTAGCAATCCGAAGCAAGTAAACAGTGGTTAGGTATACAGTTTGCATAAAGAACGTAGTCAACTAGATAAAGAGTTTGGTTTTGATGGCTTTGCGGAAGGCAAGGTGTGAGTCTATCATTCTTAAGTGAAAAGGCAGAGCATTCCAGTGGGTTGCTGCAAGGGTGGGGAAGCTAGAGCATCCCGCGCGGGCTTTTCGGGTTTTGGGAGTGACGATCATGCTTTTTTATACAGCTTTGCAACAGTTACAACACTCCCAAATACTTTATTGCAGTCGTTCCCCGCCAAACATGATTGGATAACACCCTCTTCAAAGAAATACCATCTTTCCCCAATTCCTACATTTTCATTGGCCAGCTTTATCTAAATAATTGTCTTCAGATCATAGTCATAAAACACCTCTTTTTATGATTTGTCCATAGTAGGTCATGACGTACACATGGTTAAACATTGGCATTGAAAACATAATGTTTACTAGCGATAACTGGCCTTAGCCGTTTAAACCCTAACTCTTGATTTGCACATGACTCGCATGGCTACTCCCGCAATACGAGGGGTGTGGGTGAATGATGTCTCTTTGTTCATGATGCTATCTCATTTCCAAGGTCACCATTCCATTTAAACCTTCCAATTTGCAAACACTCCCACTTTATTGGACAAGAGAAACTCCTAAATAGCTTTAAGCACTAACTTAGCCCAAGTTTTACCACTGACCAAAATAAATAACGAAACTTCTGTCACACTCTCAGGCAGCAGGAGATTACATTCACAATATACAAGACTTATCAGACCATAAAAACTCAGGGCTATTTCTGCAGCTGCTGACCGCAAAGGTTGCAAAGTTACTCATTCACCTGTCGTTCGCCGTCTGAAAACCTGGAAAGGTCAGTTTAAAAATTCAAAAGTGCCTTTTGAAAAAGTGCCCCAACTTCTGTGTTTTGTTTCATTGAGAAAAGGCTAATATTTCGAGATTCATGAATTCCCTGTGTATGTATGTGTTTTCCACCATTGTGATCGGACGCTAGTTTGCAGAGTTCCTCAGGCTGAGGCTTTTGATTAGAAAAAGTTTATTTTAGACTTTAGTACTATTCTTTCACTAACCAACCACCACCCGCTGCAAGATCTTCTGCAGCGGAGTTTGACAGACAGAGCCATCTTCAACAACGACTGAACAGTCACCTCGACGGACACTGACCGCGGCCTACACAGGCCTCACTTGGCCCATCACAGTAGGCAGAGTTGGGGGTGGCCATACTTTCGTCTCCTTTTAGAGAATGCCTAATCTCTTCCCCTCATTTCATTCTCTTCCCAGTGCTGCCATTTCAACTAATCATGAAAAATACACTTTATAAGTTTTGCCCATCCTGCAAGGTTAAGTTTCCCTGGGTAGACGCACACAGGGTGTGTAACAACTGTCTCCGACGGGATCACCCCAAAAAGAACTGCAAATCTTGCAATCTCTTTCGCCCTAAAACATTAAAGGACACTGCAGACCAAAACGCTGGGCCATCCACGTCATGGAGGCCGAGGCCTCCATTGACGTGGAGGGAGCTTCCAGTGATGGCAGCGTCGGTGTTCTAGGTGACACCCAGGGCAAACAGGATTTGACAGACTCCCACATGTGAGCCCCCAACTCCATTAACCAGGCCGGCAGTCCTGATACAGAGACTACACCTGGCAACTCAAGCATGCACACTTCACGCCACACCAAGCACACATCCCACGGCTGACTGTCGACCATTGAAAGCCACGCATTGTCAAAGGAAAGGTCCTCAAACATCCTCCATGTCTTCTGGGCCATCACACTCACCGCATGACAGACTTCCGAAACAGGCCCAGAAGTCAGTTTCTGACACAGCGCATAAAACAGACGCCCTTTTGCATGCCGAAAGGCATGCACCAAAAGGCACTTCGACAGCCCCTTCCACTACCTCGAAAATGAGAGAACTTATTAAAAAAAATCTTTCAAAATCCAAGACATTGAAATCCAGTAAAAATTTGACGCCTCTACCATCTAAGCTCTATACTTCACAAGATAATAGCCCCTCTAAATCTAAGGACACGCTACACCCTCAGACACTCTTTCAGGGATCATGCACCACAAGAGCCTGCACCCTTACAGGACACTCCTACTTCAGTATTTCCATGGTCATCTGAGTGGACCCCAGAGAGCTTTGATAGGGTCACGATGAAGAGGTAGACTTTATGGACCGCCACCCTGCAGAACAATTTAACCTCCAGGGCCCATCTCACTCATGGTAGCTAGGGATGACCCAGCAGCCAAGAAGGCATGCCTGGACACTTCTCAGCCCAGCACCACCATCCAGAGCCAGGCTACCCCTCGGCTCCTCCTCCCCTCCCAGGACTTATATTTGTAGACACCTCGGGGTCAGTTGACACTGGCTCTCAAGGAGATCAAGGGGACCAGTATGATCAGGACCAGAATGACCAAGACCAATATTATGATGATGTCTACATCCTGCAGTCACCAGACCATCAAGATCAACCAGTGGCTGACTCCCTGTTAGGAAACATTTCATTTAGGTGTAATTTTCCCTCCATTTGTGGCCCCCCTCCCCCCAACTTTTTGCTTTTGTTTGTATTTCCTATCCTGACTTTTGCCAGTGGAGCCCAGCTTTCCACTAAGCTCCCCTGGGCTTTTCCTCACTTGTCATGGGGAAACTTTTACTTCTTTTTACTTAATTACATTGCGTTTACCGCGTTTGGTTCAAGACTGCGGCCAGGTCAAGAAATGGCTGAGCCACAAAGTCTTTTGTTCTGTTCCATGGCCATTTTATCCCTTGCCTTCACCAAGGTCCAGTAACCTGGAGTGTCTGAACGACTGAGACCGCTGTAGACTGTGATTGGTCCACGACTGGGAGGCCTGCATGAGAGCAAATCTTTGATTGGTAGTCCTTAATTTTGGCGCAAAGCTAATCTTAATAAGGGAAGGGGCTCTGCATCCATTCCAGGTCTATAACCTGAGTTCTCCCCGAACTACAGAAGGAGCCAAGTATCCTGCACAAAGAAACAGACTTGTGAAACCGCTGCTGACACACTAGAAGGTATTGGCACCCTTTGCCCTCTGCTGTCCCGTCGGACCCCTGTTTTCTTCATTGATCAGGAAGGCCTGCCAGGGTGCTACGCCCCTTTGGAGTAGTGGGAACAACTACTCTGGGCGCCCCCTGCTCACCCACCGAATGAGTCCCTTCCGAGGTGTTCTGGGCCATCCAGTGAACTGTCCAGCTCTACCTTAGGGTATCCCGTAGAATCGCTGTCATCTCCACTGGAAGCCCGACACATGGGACATTGCTTACTTGAGGTCCTGTGCCCTCTCCAAATTTCACAGGTCTAGCTTCTCTTGATCCCAAATTAGGAGTGTGCATAACTCTTCCCGCATCTGTGTTTCCCGCATCACTACCTGTTGGTGACGGTCGCTATAGGTGCCTTGCTGTTCTGCTGTCCTGTGCCCTGAAGCCTGCTGCACCATTTTCTTCATACCTCCTTCAGAAGCTGAGAAAAGGCAACTGTCCCGTTATTGACAATTGCTCTATCCCGCACCCGCTGATGGCCAGAGCGCCGCAAAACTGCAGGACTCAAACCTACTAGCGACTTCGACTATACTGGCAAAGTTTGGTCTGGACTGTGCAGAGGGTCGTTGAGAACTTGCATCACTTCCTGGTGGCCCCCTGGCACAACCGATCACTTTTATGCACAAATAGCCCTTAAAAGGTATTCGATCTTGGCTGGGTTAGCCTGCGCTCCCTAGCTATTCTCGCCTTTTGAAAACTGCTCTGCCACAAAGGGCAGGTCCTATTTGAGTCGTGGGATTCAATTCTTCATCACCTCGAGCCCCTTCCTGACTTGCTACAGCCCTCCCAAGAAGATTTGCTCTGTCTGCACGATCGTGCATTTTTACGCACAACTCTAGAGCACAAGGCTCCCCTCTTCTTAGGGCTGGACTCGAAAGTTAGGGAAGGAAGAATTGTCTAATGCTCCTAGTGTGTTAACTCAACCATCTCTTTACAGGTTGAGGCTGTGTTTTACTTCTGTTTTGGATTAGGAAATTTAGTGTATATATGTTATGTAGTATAAGGATTTTTTGTGATAACTGTTTTCATATACCTAAAGTTTACTTTCGTCTATTGGTCCAGCCGACAATAAATGTATAGATATTTTTCATATACACTTGTCTAAGAGTAATTGTGTTTCATTGTTGTGAGTGCTCATTGTGGGCTTCCAATCACTCTCACCCCTCCTCAGACTTAGTCTTGACCGCCTGCCAAGCTACCTACCTAGATGGGTCTGGCTTGTCCAGAAGGTTCCCCTGTTTCACTAAACCTCGGGTGGTCTCCCAAACTTCTGCCCAGCAGGCCAGAGTTTAGAAATCCATCCTGCTCCTCAAGGCCGCAGAACGTTTTAACATAGACACCAAGGACGCCCAAGTTGATGAGGACTTTGTGGAGGACATTCTTGGAGACAAGAAGTCTGCAACACAATTCATTCCCCTGCTGCAATCTATTTAGAGGCACATTCAACCCTCTCTCCTAACGCCTAACTTTACTTGAGCAGTCAATCCCTGCATCGAGGTGTTCAGACCCCCTACCAACCCTCTATACATCAGGGGTCAGCTGAAACCCAACTTCCAGGTGGTTACAACAACTAGGAAAAGGGCAGGCATGCCTCTAGCCTCTGCAGAGGCTTCACCAAATAAAGAAAGTAAAAATATTTACACTTTTGGCAGGAAAGTGGCTTCCCCGGCTGCCCATCAGACTAGGATAGCCAACAATACTACCCTTTTAGCTAGCTACAGTTGCCATAAGCGGGATGAACTGCTACTAGAAATTGAGACAGTCCCAGAGCCCCTAAAATCTCAGCTCCTAAAGACTATAACCGAAGGCAAACAGGTAGCCAACTGCATTCTAAAGATACGGCCGCAGACAACGCGGACAGACAAGAGAACTTTAGACTCAACTGCATTTATTGGCTTAAGTCAACAGATCATTAATACCTGGCCTCCCTCATCGCGTTATCCCTAGCTTGCCATGCTGCTGCCATAATGCTCTCCAATATAGCTCACCTTGCTTGTGCGTCTACTTTGTGTGTAAAGAATTGTTATTCCTATCCATGCCTGATTGTGTTCTATATCTGTTTGCCATTTGTAACCACCTGATTGTGTTCTATATCTGTCTGGCATTGTAATTTATTTCGGTAACTAAGCTGCAAATCTCCTTGTAACCCCTGCGCCCTGATACCTCTGGGTCTGGTGCACAATATAAATAAATAAACAAACAAACACAGGCTGTATCATAGCTGAAGACGCACTCATCAAGCGTCAAGCAAGGGTTAGGCAATCAGGTTTTAAACCTGAAATACAGGCCACGTTACTCATACCTATTGAATCCAATGCTCTGTTCAGTAAAGCAGTTGGGAATGCCTTTAAAAGCGCCAAAAAAGAGTAAGACAACCTAAAATCTCTTGGGTAGCTGTCCAACAAGCTGTGCAAGGGGGGGATATTCCAACACGATAAGGTTCTGTGGGCAGGGCCCTCAACGATCTTTCGGTTACAGCTAGGGTAACCAATCATCATCCTGGGGCAACTCACAGGGACTATCTTCCTCCTCGAATTTTCAAAGAGGCTATAAAAGGTCCCGGAGAAGAGGTAGAGCCTCCTCAACCAGAGGCTCCACCCCACCCAAACAATGACACCATGGTCCAGGTCCCCTCCCATGCAACTCCAGTAGGCGGTCACAATTCACCAATGCAAGGGAGGAGATCACGTCAGATGAGTGGGTGTTGTCCACTGTGGCGGACGGCTATTGTATAGCACTTCTACAAAAGCCAACCAACCACCCGCCAAAGCACAAGAAGATGACACCGGAAGAGAGGCACATATTATTGGAGGTAGTGAAAGCCCTGCTGGAGAAAGATGCAATAGAGTTCGGGCAGCAAACCAGGTAAACAAGGGTATTTATTCAACGTACTTCCTTGTGCCAAAGAAAGACCTAACACTGCGCCCAGTACTAGACCTGCGCCCAGCAAACACGTATGTCAAGCCACAACAATTTTGCATGACAACACTTCAGAAGGTAATTCCCCTTCTAAAGCATAGGGACTACATGGCAACATTGGATATGAAAGATTCATACGTTTATATTTCAGTGTTCCTAGCACACCGAAAATACATGTGCTTCCAGATAGCGGGAGAACACTACCAATTCAAGGCCCTCCCCTTCGGCATAGCATCAGCTCCTAGGGTGTTCACAAAACTTCTAGCATTAGTGGCAGCGCACCTACGCAGAGAGTCCATCCCAGTGTACCCTTATGTAGACGATTGGCTAATAACAGGGCAGACCCCTCAAATTTGCAAATTCAACACCCAGAGAACTATCAACCTTCTGTTCCAATTTGGTTTCTCCATCAACGAGACAAAATCAAGTCTAGTACACAGTCAAACAAAACAATTCCTGGGTGCAGTTATAAAGACAAGGGAAGGTCTGGTGCTCCCCTCAAACGAAAGAGTTCAGAACATGCTGCTACAGATACCTCACTATCTAGCAAGTCACCCGATAACTGTACGCAAAGCAATGCGCCTGCTCCGAAATGATGGCCTCATGCATCTACCTAGTTAAACATGCTCAGCTGCGCATGCGCCTCATGCAAGAGTGGTTAGCAAATCGATGGTCTCAGGCAAGTGGACAATGGGACGATCTAGTGGTTGTTTCTCTAACCCTGATACAGGCTCTTCGCTGGTGATCCAAAGACAATTTATTGAAAGGAAAACCCTTTCGCAATCCACCAGTTCAAGTGATACTAACGATGGACGCCACACTTTCCGAATGGGGAGCCCATTTCCTTCACCACACAGCTCATGGGCAGTGGACACACCCCACAGCCCAAAACCATATCAACCTTCTATAACTTTAAGTACTCGAGGCTCTGCAATCTTTTCAGCAGCATCTACTAGGTCAGACAGTACAAGTCCTCACAGACAGCACCACCTAAACAAACAGGGAGGCACACACTCTTCAAGTCTGGCCAGATTGTCCCAAACAACTTGGAAGTGAGCACTCAAGCGGAACATGTTCCGAGTCCCTCCACGTTCCAGGGGAACTCAATGCTCCAGCAGATCCTCTAAGCAGAAATCCTCTTCCAGAAGAACATGAGTGACACCTCAACAAAGATATTCTAGACAATATATTTTTCCCTGTGGGGTTATCCCCTTAAGACTTGTTCGCCAAAACAAACAATGCCCAGACTTTGCATACAGGTTTCCCCAACCAGAGTCCAAGGGGAACACCCTGTGGATAAGTTGGTCAGGGAAATTTGGTTATGCTCCCCCCGCCCACCAACACCACTCCTCAGCAGAATAGTGCACAAGATGCACCAGGAACAAGCCACGCTAATCCTGATGGCTCCAATGTGGGCAAGACAGCCATGGTTTCCACACCTGCTCAAACTGGCGATGTGCAAACCAACCAAACTCCCGTGCCCCTACAACATGCTGCCCCAGCATGGGGGAACAACACTCCATCCACATCCTTAGTCCATGAACTTGGCAGCCTGGCTCCTGAAGTTATAGAGTTCGGGCACTTAAAACTTCCCCAAAGGTGTGTGGATATCCTAAGAGAGGCACGAAAACCCAACACCAGACACTGTTACTTCAACAAATGAAAAAGTTTGTAATATGGTGCCAGTCACACTCCTTAAACCCAATTGAATGTTCCCCTTCAACATTCTACACTAGATGCTTCACCTACTAGACTCTGGTCTAGTATTTGACTCCATCAAAGTACACCTAGCGGCTCTGTCTGCATACTCCACAAAACGAGTTGTCTTGGTGGAAGGTTCCTGTTATTAAAGCTTTCATGGAGGGAGTAAAGAGACTATACTATCCCATTTCTAACCCTCCACTAGGTTGGGACCTTAATGTTGTGCTCTCAAAGCTCATGGGTCCGCCATTTGAGCCTATGCACAAAGCCAGCCTAAAACACTTTACCTACAAGATTGCCTTTCTAGTAGCCATTGGTGCCATTAGACGGGTTAGTGCGCTACATGCAGTGTCTGTACAAGACCCTTTCTC
This sequence comes from Ambystoma mexicanum, assembly GCF_040938575.1. Classification (NCBI taxonomy): domain Eukaryota; kingdom Metazoa; phylum Chordata; class Amphibia; order Caudata; family Ambystomatidae; genus Ambystoma; species Ambystoma mexicanum. The sequence goes on from NC_090935.1 coordinate 1,455,468,955, forward strand.
TATAATCCACAAGGACAAGGTGGTCTCTAGAACACATCCTAGGTTTTCACTTAAATTCATATCCAAGTTCCATGGCAACAAATCCATTGAACTACCTACTTTTTTTCAAAATCCATCTAACCCAGCTGAAAGAAACCTCCATGCACAAGATGTAAAGAGAGTGGTCTTGTACTACGTAAACAAAACAAAGCCTATAAGGAAAACAGATCAACTCTTTGTTTCCATAGCAACTGGCAGGGAAGGGGATCACATTTCAAAGAACGCTATCTCCAGATGGATAGTCAAGTGTATATTATACACTTGACTATCCATCTTTGATAATGATATTCTTTATCAAAGAAGACCCTGCCTTTCACCCCAAGAGCTCACTCTCCCAGAGGTACAGGAGCTACTTTAGCATTTATTGTTGGCAAAGCAGCTACTGGAGTTCTGTACACATCTTTACTCAGCACTACTGCATTGACACACATTCTAAAGCAGATTTACAGGTGGGACAAGCAGTGCTAAAACATCTATTTGCCGCTGTACCTTCTCACAACCCACCTTTTCCAGATACTGCTTGCTGATCTATTCATAGCATGTGATCTAAGAGCAGATCCACAAGCCTCAGAAGGGATACATTACTCACTGAAATCGTATTTCTGATGCTTGTATCTGCTTAGATTCACATGCGCCCCCCCCCCCCCCCGTGCCCCTCTGGAGTCGAAGGTGCATAGATGTTTCTTGCTCTATTGCTATTTTCTGCTTTATTACATATGTACTCAAGCTACACTTCACGCTACTCTAGTCAGAAACAAAACAATCTGAGGGACCTCGACGTGCAATGGACATCACACTAGGGATATTATTACTGACACGGCCAGTCGACGTCCCTTTTTGAGTTTCGAATACTCTGCGACTACCACTAGATGTTGGCCTATGCATAGCATGTGAATCCAAACAGATACAGGCATCAACAATACGATTACGGTGAGTAATGTATCCTATCGTTCTGCGTGCGTGCAAGCTAATATGTATCAATTTCTAGCACTTTGATACCTATGAAATTGCAACATGATGCCCAGCTTGGCCCAACCTCGTCATCAGTATGGTGCATGGAACAGGAACCCTCCGTAATCTTGGGGACCCTTCCTTACCATCCTAACACTCCTCCTCCAACTCCACCCGCCTATCCTTTCTCTGCTGATCCTCGGATGTGCCTCACTCCTTATGTCTCCCCTCCACCCTTTGATGTTGCACCTTCCTCTCTGTTATGCTTCCTCCCTCCTCCACACTACTACTCCCTGCTTCACACTTCTGCTTATCCCATTCTGCCCACCTGTTGCTTAGTCACACTCCTGTCACCCAGTCGCACTCACTTCACTATCACTTCCTATGCTAACTTATCTAACCACACTTTCCACAGTAACACACATGCACCCTTCAGTACCACTTGCACATATTAACCAATAACTCAAATTCTCCCGAAATCCCCGCCCCATTCTGCTGCTCCTTCCTACCTCCTCCTGGTGTCTTTGTCCAACACCTCGGCTTCTTTGGCCTTACCCGAATAACCCAAAATGTCCTGTCCTTTCTCTTATGTACCCCCTCTTCCTGACACTGGTTCACTTCACCCTCATCAATCTAGCCCCACTTTCCCCTTCCGGGTAATGACGCAATCACTGAAGCTATCAAATGGTAATGATAAGCTCTGCCCCTTTTTCGCCACACGGGCCTGTCGTGGAAAACTGATGGTGGGCCCAGGTGTTTAGAATCCATGTTAGTGTTAGGGGGACGGCTGTGGACTCAGCCCCCCCACCTCTGGCCCTCCCTGGCCAGGTAGGTTCATTCTCTTTATACTTCCTGGTTTGCTTAAATTGCCCCTGTTGGACTAGCGTGTGCAGCACTGGTGGCAGTGTGTTGTTGCTAGCCCTGGGGAGCGCTTTCGGTTCTGCTCTGGCCTGTGTAACGTGTCCTCTGCCGACATGCTCTCTCCTTCCTGGTACTGTTCTCCGGTAGTGCTCAAAGCAGAAGGGTTGCTGTTTTTCAGGATGCCAAAGATTTTTGAAGCACTGGTGCTACTGGAGGGATTTTTGCTCTTTGCTGATAATTTTGGCTGATGATCTTTTTGTTGACTCTGCAAAAAGCAGAGGGAGTCTGGTGTACCTTTTTGTATAGGGGCATGGTGTCTAACAATTGTGGAATCCAGACTCCATAATAGCATGCTGGCACAAGTGGGGGAGGGGTAGGAACTGGGACCCTCTCAAATCCCACAGATTCCCCTGAGGGGAAGGACCCACTCTGGATTGCTCCCTGGTAGGCCTCCCGGTTGAAAGTGTTTCCCACCTCTGTTGACAAGGCCAGTGGGATGGCCTTGTTAGAATTGATGGGAAGAGTTGCTGCGCGTCTCCTATCTTGTCACTGAATACTTTCACAGATGGCCTCAAAGAACATCTAGACTCCGAAAGGTGGCGGAAGGCTTTTTTTATTTTTGAAATATCTATTTTATGTTTTGTTATTTGGCATTTATATAGCTTTCTATATATCATTGATATGACCTCAAAGCGCTGGTAGGTTGAACGCCCTCCGGGACCGTAGTCCAGGTCAGTTGAGAGAGGACGTTGTAGTTTGGTGCATGGGTGCACCAGCTATGTGTGCAGCAGATGTAATTGCCTGATGGTAATCCTAGCGTTAGGTGTGGTGCTTTGACATCAGTTGAATGTGTGCAGTCTGGCAGGTTGACATCCAGACTGGTTCTAACTTTGGTAGGCCTGAAGGACACTTAAGTGGGCAGCTAGGCCGGTTTGTCATGGGGTATAGCTGCGTTTTATTAGAGTGATGAGTTGTCAATGGGGTAGTGTTCGTATGTGAGCAGCTAGGCCTAATTGATCAAGGGGTGTAGCTGCACTCTAATTGTGTGAAGGTGTAGAGCAGAGAGTAAGCTTAGTGGTATGCCTTGGGAGTGTTTGGTCGAGTTAGTATCTAAGGAGATCGATATTCCAGATTACCGGCGTGGGTCACTTGTAGCAAGTCACTGGGTGTATTCAGTAGCGACATTGCTCGCGATCACATTGCGGCAATTAGGTGTTGGATGCTAGGTTAGTAGCTACAGAATGATTGTGGTTGGTATTATGAAAAGAGCCACGTCTTTAGAGCTTTGCGGAACCTCATATAATCTTGGGTGTGTCGAATATGATGGGGAAGTGAGTTCCACAGAGTTTGGGCCAAGGTTGAACAGGCAAAACCTCCAATCCTTAGAGTTAGTGGCTGGAATAACTAGAAGGAAGGGCGGTGCTTGATCTTAGTTTGCGAGATGGGAGGTAAGGTTTTAACTTCTCTTGTAGGTATAATGGACCAGACCTGTGGACAGCTCGACGAGTGATGCATAGGGTCTTGAAAATGGTCCTTCGTCCGACCGGGAGCCAGTGGAGGGTTCGGCGGGCTGGTGAGATGTGGTCTCTAGGACCCAGGGCAAGGAGCTGTTTTGCAGCAGTGTTTTGGACTCTTTGTAGTTTGAGTTGGTATGCTGGGGCTCCTGGGTATAGGGAGTTGGCAAAGTCCATTCTCAACATCACTATAGACATAACTGCAGCAAGTCTGTTAGGGAAGGAGAGGAAAGGAAAGATGCACCTGAGAGGTTTGAGGTGGAAAAATTTGGAAATAGGAAAAATAACTTTATTCTGGCCAGGCAGTGGGCAGGGTGCTCTAATAGGCTTACCTCTCTATCTCATCTCCCGTAGGCTTCCCACCACCCTAACCCAGGCATTCCAAACTTCAGGTTTCCCAGGTTGTTATTGGTAACACCTACTGTCTAATACTGGCCTTAAAGCAAGCACCTGATCTATCTGGCTCCCTCCAAGTTTCTTTTAGCTGTGCCCTAACCGACCACTCCCAAGGATTCTTGTTAGGTAACATTTTCATATCAATGATAAATCTTCCTGACCTGTGTCAACCCCAGAACTTTTTGCTTTGACTAGGTAATTATTTTACCTTGTCCCCATGGTGAAGGAGAATCTTTTCCCCCTCTCACGTAGTCTTTTACTCTTTTTATGGGCAACCTTTTTATGTCTCTCTATAGTGTATGGTTTTAGTTCTAGTTTCAGACAACCTTTGGGCTTAGGCTCAGTTTCCCCTATGGGCTCCCCTGTTCATTTCTCTTTCATGTACTTGGGTGAACTACAGTTCTCAAGTAGTAAAGAGAGATTTTCATCCCCCCCTTTACATTTTATATAGTGAGTCAGCACACTCCACCTTATGTGGAGTGCTGGGGGATAGAATGTATCCCCTTTCTTACTTACCTGGTAACATTTTGTTACAATTGTTTCCTTGAATGGCTGGTGGCAGTGTAACTACTTTTATGACTTTTTAGTCTTCATTACTCGCAGGCTGTTTATTCATCCTCGGTAATGCACAGAAGGGCCACCATTTTGCTAAAATGGTGGGCTCCTTCTTATTTCGCAATTTCTTGTGTGCTTGTTGTTTTAGGACTTCACCTGCCATTCTAGGCGACAACGACCTCAGTGGCTGTTTTGTCTTCGGTGGGATTCCTGTGGATTCCCCCGCCAAGGCTCCAGAGGGTGTGTAAAGGCAGGAAACGAGGGAGGAGTCCACAACTGTGCAGCCCTTTGCCTTTGACCTTGACCTTGCCTGAAAGGAGCAAATTCCCAGTGAGGGCGCTGGCTGTCCTGATTGGACAGCGAGACCGCCCCTTGCAGTAAAATGCAGTGAGAGAATGCAGAGGTTGTGCTGTAGTTCCTGATAAAAACCCAGAACCTGGAAGCCGCTGACAAGTCGACCACTGGAGCTGAAATCGAAGAGGAAGATGAAGAAATGACAGCTGTAGCGATTTCCAGTGACCGGAGAGCATGCTGTGTAACCAGAGCCTGCTGTTACCCTTCCTTCCATCAACCTGGGGATCCCAAAGAGGACGACACCGATCCAGAGCCTAGTGAGATCCACTAGACTCAAGAAGACCTGCATTTGGGCCATTCCACATCGTGCTGTGATCTTGCGGGGCTGCAATACCCCAATACCCTGGCACCTCGAGCCGGTGTGCAGTGCACGGTCTTCCGAATTCCAAATCGAGCTGAAACTTTGTTGGCATCCTGCAGGACCTCCAGAGACGTGAATCTAGTCTGAGATGTCCCCTCAACAGATTGCTGGTCCTTGCAAGTGACGAGAATCCGACTAGCGATATTAATTCTTATTCTGACCCCTGAAAAGGGTGCCAAAATCAGAACTGCATCCACCCACAAAGAAACTCTTGCCTGGCGCCATCTCCGTTGATCCCTGCTGCAGAAGCCCTTCCAGTGTCCTGTCTTCAGTCTTCATGACAAGGAATTTATCGAGCAGGTTTTGGCTGCAGATCCTGAATTCTTCCCCGCTGCAACCACTTCTTCTGTGCTGAGTAAACCATGTGAAGAACCTCTTGCCTAGAGCCTTCCCTGTAATCCCCACTGCAAAAGCCCTTCCAGTGTCCTCCTGTCTTCCATCTTCATGATAACGGAATTCAATGACCAGGTTTTTGGCTGCAGGTCCTGAAGTTTTCTTGCTGCAACTCTTTTTCCGTGCTAAGGTACTGTTTTGGCTGGGGTATTTACTTACCTTAAGCCTCTGTGATTTTGGTAAAGCTTTGGAGTGTTCTTGTGCTTGGGAGTCCTCTCATCCAGTCGACCCAGGCCCACTGCTGGAATCCTCCTAAGGTGTCTTCTCAGAAGTCCCCGGACCCTAACTTTAAAGTGAACTACTTGTTTGAGCACTCTTCCACAGGGACTCTGACTTTTGCTGCAAGAGAACCATATGTTACCATGCCTATAGCTGGCACCGAGACCACTAAGGTCCCTCTTCTGCCTTTAAGTGAACTCATGCAATAGAATAGGCAAGGACTGGATAAGTAAAGGATTCTATCTTGAAAAGTATAAGTACTTACTTGTGAAAGAGTTGGTTGGTAACTGTGACTCAGAGTGAACAATGACAAAAGTTCTTACTTACCTTGAATGTGTGTTGTGCCATTCTGAAAAGTATATATAAGGTTATGTTGCTCACCTGTCAATTGGTTGTGCCTCTTCCCCAAAAGTAATGCTGTTGATTTCACTTTACTATTCATGTTAGGATATACATGTATGAATGCCCCAATTGGGTCTTGCTTCCCCTAATCTGCTGTATAGCCTGTTTAGAATAAGTCTGTCGTAGGCTTTACCTACCTAGAATAACATTGAGTCATTCGTAAAGTTTAACATTGGATTTTGCTTTCCCTGGTCTGTTTTTATACAGATGCTAAAAACCGTCTTAGGTTTATACCTACCTTTGAGTTGCTGATGGCTCCTTTAAAAATATATAGGTTTTGCTTAACTTGAGTTAGATGTGTGCCATCTTAAAATAGGTTAGAGTTATTGCTTACCTCAATCTGTGTTCCACTGATCTGAAACGCAACTGTAATAGTATATTACATCATTAGCTTTTACCTGCCTAGAATAGCTATGTGCCATTCTTGAAAAGTATTCTTTAGGCGTAACTGACCTTGGTCTGCCTGGTGCAGTCCTAAATTAGTGTAAAAGAGTACTTGCTTATCTTAGACTGTGTCCCACTGAGATGAAAAGCAAATGTATGTGTATATTACACTAAAAGGTCTTACCTAGTATAACTGTGTTATCCTAAAAGTAGAGGTATATACTGTCCTTTGAATCTGTGTTACACTATTCAGAAAAGTATCCTGGTCACAGGGTTGGTTGATTATGTGATTTGTTTGCTGAGTGTCACTGCATAACTGACAGGGCCTACTAATAACTATTGGTTTTACTCCCCATGAATAGGTGTGGCCTATACTAAATGTGTATGATAAGGTCTGAATTCCGTAGAATTACTGTTGGGTATTCTAAAGAAGGTTTATGCTTTGGTCTCTGTACCTTCAACATTGTGGTGTGTTTTTATAAATGTGTTTATGACTCTATGGCCAGTACTTAAGACTTAACTTGGCCTGCTTGTATTTATAATAAACCTTTATTTTGTATAATTCTTGTGGTTGTGTTTCTATTGAATCCTGGGTATACTACAGGTTCTATATATTTTCCTACAGCCCTCTCTTCCTCCTAAGATAAGTCTGGCTGCTCTGTCTGCGCTACCATATACTCAGGTGGCACAGCCTTATACCAAGAGTGGAGTCTTTTACTGTCTCAGTTGAATGGTTTTACTAAGCCCTTAGTTGGACTTCAGAAAAACTGTCCGAACAATTCTCAACATGAGATTACATTTTTTGTGCCTGTAACAGACATCCTGAACTGTTCTCTCAGCAATGCACTTGCTCCCTTTCCTTTCCCTGATCTCACTACTCCTTTCGTCTCACTCTCTACTCTCATTCACCCCTTTTCCTTCCTCGTCTTCTCTTACAACCTCCGGTCTTCTTACTCTGCTCTATCTCTCTTGTTCTGGTCCTCCGAAGATCACATCCCCACTCTCGCTCTTTTCCCCTCACGCCTCTTGTGGTAGGCCAGACAGAGGAGGCGGACATGGAGGCTTAGTTCAACACTGCTTTATTAAGTAAAGTCAAGAAAACTCTATTGTAATCCCCACTTCTAAAATGAGTTCCCTATGCTATAAACAACAAAAAGGTGCTTGTCAGGATGTCTCACAAACTAAAACAGGTTTCCCGTCCCAAACCTAGGCTAACGTAACACTACTCTTACAAAGTTCCTGTTGTGCTCAAAACAATGTCCTCCTCCAACCATAGGATTGTATCCCTTCTGTAGGGGTATACAGATTTACACCGGGAGTCTCGGTATTGACAAGACCAAGTATGTCCATTCCTGGGCTCTCGTGCCTGACGTTCTCAGGTAGACACCTGGCTTCCTGGATCTGGTTCACTGTTTCTTTACCTTCCAGAGGTTTGTTGCTTTTCTTAGCCCCAGGTGGGCTTTGGGCAGCTCGGGCCCAGTTGGTTGTTTGATTTTGTTGACCCCCTTCTGGGGGTGTACTCAGGGCTGGCTCCCCGTGGGCTACAGGCTTTTCTGACCCTTTTGCTTGTTCTGTTTCGTTCACTCGGTCCTCGGTCTGTCCTGTGGAGGGTATTGGCTTCTCTGGCCCCTTTGTTCGGTTTCGTTCACCCTGTTTTGGAGTATGCTCTCGGTTGGCCCTTCGCGGCCACAGGTTTCTCTGGCACCTTTGTTTGTTCAGTTTCATTGACCCCCATCCTGGGATGTGCTCTCGGTTAGCACCATGCTGTCTACGGACTTCTGGGTCCCTTTTGGTGGTGCCTCTCCAAGCGGTCTAGTCCTACTGGGAGCGTTGATGTCTATGCTGCAGGACGCCAGTACCCGTCGCCTTTGATGGTGGCAGCACTTTGTTCGTCAGTGACCCCTCTCTGGCTCGAGGTGCCACCTTCCTGGAAGGTATAACTTTCTCTGAACTATGTTTAGATTCCACCCACAATGGCGTCTGCTTCGTACTCGGCCCTTCTCTGCACGGCTCCGCAAGCCCATGTTCCTCACTCTATGGCAGATGCTTTCTCCTCTACTGGTTGTTTGTCGCTAAGTTCCTTCCTGGAACAGAAGAAGATACTTGATTGGTGCTAGATTCCACAAGAAGGTGACAGCAAATACAGGTCAGAAACTGAGCATTTCACATTAAAGGGGCCCTGCACATAATTGCCTTGCTCACTTCCCACGTAACCAATAAACATGTTAGACCATGTTATGGTAAAGGGAAGGTTGGGTTTTCTCCTTCTTTGGGCATTCATTGTTCCCAGAGACATGTGGGGGGTCACCTTTTTGGAGGGATCCTGTTTGCCCTATCACATTGGGAGGGTGTTGCGTAGCAGCTCAAAGGGGATGTCTCCCCCGTATGAAGAAAGGGCACATTCTTTGGATCCGTCACTCTCCTTGCTCTTCCACTCACCCCTCACTTTGATATTCTCTCCTTACTATGCTATCTAATCCCCCCTCATTTCATCCTCTCTTCACACCCCTTTCGCTACTCAGGCATATGTTGCCCAGCTTACCCTCCCAGCGACATGTGGCCCTGCTGACCCTGCCGGAGATATGGTGCCCTCTTCACTCCTCCTCTTGTAAACTCACTCTCTCTGAAATTCCCCCTGCCCCTTCTCTATCATCACACGCCCCTTTCTCACACACGCTCCTCCTCCCACTATACTATGTGCAACTGATCTCTCTACCTCTCCCCTCTCCCCTCTCCCCTCTCCCTCTCCCCATCCCTCCACCACCCCCACCCCCTGCTTGGGGTGGGCTTCTGTGTCTCCAAGTTCATTGTCTGTTGCCCTTCCCCTTGCCTGTGGTCCGCCTGGGGTTGGTAGGTCAGTTGTTGGTTGTCTCATTTCTGTTGGGAAAGAAACATCCCAACCCATGCCTTTTTCAGTTCTTTTTTTTTTGTTGCCCTGGTTCCGGGCTGGGTTTTCATGGTTGCCCACTGTAAATTCTGGAAGTTGCTGTCCTGAAAGAGGTAAAAGGGAACTATGGCCTGAAAAAGTACTGGGCGGCACCATGTGACAAAGAGTAGTACCCACTTTTGAGGGGATTTTAGGGACTGCGTGCCCCCAACTCCCACTCCTCGCATTTGGGATAGGAGTGGCTCTTGCTTTTATCTTGGTAATCTCCTTCCCCCAGGGTTGGGAAAGTCCCTCTCCCCTACCGATAGGATCATGTTCCTGGCCCTGTCACAGTACTTGAGCGTCTGCAGTCCCAGGCATGTTTTGAATGAAGAAACCGTACATGGTGGACATGTTGGAATAAATTATATAACAAGTCTCTGCCTTTAATCAAGCCTCTCCTGGATTACTACCATCAGAGATGGGCGGACAATTTATTTATTTTTTATTTATTTATTTTGGATTTGTAAAGCGCACTGCAGCCCGCTAGGCAACGAGGCGCTATAAGTATACTTAAGGAGGCTTGCTTGTGGGTTACAATAAGCCGCCCAATGTGTGAATCTTAACAACATACAGTTACTTGTAAAGTTGAATTACAGAGTACAATGTTCTACAGTACAGAGTGTGTCGAGTACAGATTATGGCAGTGGTAGAGGCATAAAGTAGAGAGCAGAAAGGCTCTTTAGACAAAGAGCCTTGTCTTTAGGGCCTTGCGGAAGGCAGCATGGGACTCGATGGATCTAATCTGATCTGGGAGTTTGTTCCAGAGAGTGGCGGCCATAGTTGGGAAGCTAGATCCTGCAGCACGCACTCTGCGTGAATGGGGTACTGTGATGCGGTTAGCATATGCTGTTCTTGCAGGTCTGGAGGCTGTTTGTCTGGAGATCCTTTGCGTAAGGTATCTGGGGGCGAGGCCGTGAATACATTTGTGGGTAAGGGCTAATGTTTTGAAGATGATCCTTTCCTTAATAGGTAGCCAGTGTGCCTGTCTTCTGATCGTGAAGATGTGTTCCCTGCGTGAAAGGCCAGTGGCTGCCCTTAAGGCGTTGTTCTGCACTATCTGAAGTTTGGCCAAGTTCTTTTGAGATGTGCCAATGAAGAGGGCATTGCAGTAATCAAGTCTAGAGCCGATGAGGGCTCTAGCTATGGCGATACAGTTCTGTTGGGTAAGGAATGGTCTGACAGTGTTGATCAGTTTGGCGTGGTAAGCTGCTGAGGACGCTATGGCGTTGACCTGCCTGTCCATGGTGAGGTTTGGTTCAAGGTATATGCCTAGTGTTTTGATCGTTTGTGATACTGCGATATGGATATTGTCGATTGTGAAAGTATGGTATTCCTTGGCAAGTTTATTTAGAGTCAGGGGGGATCCTATAAGTAGGAGTTCCGTTTTGTCGCTGTTTAAACAAAGCCAATTGTCTGCCATCCAAGATTGTATGGTGGAGTAGATGAGGTTGAGGGTGTTAGAGTCAACTAGATAGTCTCCTGTGAGAGGTATGAGCACCTGGGTGTCATCTGCATAATTAGTATATGAGATGCCCAGTGAGTCTAACATTTTGAATAGGAGTCTAGTGAAAAGGTTATACAGCGTAGGGGCTATGCATGAACCCTGTGGGACCCCACATTTGACAGGACTTGGGGTGGCATTGGCCGATTCGGAAAAGACCTTCATTACTCTCGCCTGAAGGAAGGAGTTAATCCAGTCACAGGCCTTAGGAGAGAAGTTTGCTGTGGAGGTGAGATGGTGACATGGGGTTTTGTGCTCAACGAGGTTGAAGGCAGCGGAGAGGTCAAGTAGCAGGAGGAGAGCAGTTTTGCCTGCATCGCTAAGTTCATCTATTTGGTTTTTCAAGTCTAGTAGTGCCGTTTCTGTGCCATGGCGAGGACGAAAGCCAGACTGGCGAAGTCCAAGAAGGTGGTTGTCCTGAATGTATTTTTGAACTTGCAGGTAGGCTGCTTTGTCCAGAATTTTCAATAGAAACGGAACCGTGGTGATGGGTCTATAGTTCCCTGGTGTCATTGGATCTAGAGAAGGTTTCTTTAGTAGAGGTCTCACCCAGGCTTCTTTAAGGGAAGTAGGCACATGAGCTGTTCGGAAGGACGAGTTGATGAAAGCAGTAACAAATGGTGCAAGTGCTGGTGCGCATTCTTTAGATTATGTGAGCCGGGCATGCGTCCCCTTTGCAATTGGAAGGCGTAATGGATTTTATGAGGGCAGTGACCTCTATCTCGTTCATGGCAGTGAATTCAAATTTGGGTGTCCGGTTGTCAGCATCGCACGTAGGGGGTGCTGTGTGGGAGGCTATGAGGGAGGCGAGGGCTTCTTGATGGGCAAGGATTTTGGTGTGCAGGGTGTCAAGTTTGTCAAGCATGGCAGATTGGATTTGGTTGCACCATGATTGATCTTTAACAATTGTGGTGGGTGGAGATGAGGGTGTTTCCAGTTCCCTAAAAATCGCGAAGATTTCCTTGGTCCCTGATTTTGCATTGTTGATCCTAGTATTGTAGGAATCAGCTTTGGCATGATTGATGGCTGTTTTATATTCTCTCGCAATCGTCTTGAATGCGGTTTTGTTCAGTTCAGTAGGGTTTCTTTTCCATGTGGAGAGTGATACCCTTTTTTTGGCTCGGAGATCCATGAGTGCTTGGGAGAACCAGGCATTAGAGTGCTTGGTTTTCTTGGCTTTTTTGGCTGTAAGAGGGGCGATGATGTCTACCGCAGTGGTGATCACCTGGTTGAAGGTGTTGGCTAGGATAACAGGATCGTTTAGAAAGGGAGGTTGCAGAGCTGGAACTAGAAGGTCCGGTAGGAGAGTGTCTTTTGTCAACTTCTTGGAGCTTCTAGAATGAGTGGCAGGGAGAAGGATAGAGGGTCTGGCGGGCGCTGAGGACGTGTCAATGTGAAAGTTGATATAGAAATGGTCTGACCAAGGTAAGGGGGTGAAGGTGGAGAAAGGGATGGGACAGTTGTGATGTGCAACCCAGTCCAGTGTACGTCCTTTGATGTGAGTGGGCTTGGAGATGCTTTGGAGAAATCCAAGGGTGGCTAGTCCTTTTTGAAGAGCAGATGCATTGGAGTCATGGGGATCGCCTAGGCCGAGATTGAGGTCACAGAGTAATACCTTGGATGTAGTTTTCAGATTGTGGGAGAGGGAGTGGATGATGGATTCTTGGAAGTCACCTAATGGGCCAGGTGGGCGATATACGAGGTAGAAGGCAATGCATTGCTGCTCCTTCCTGTGCCTCTGGTCATGCCAACATGGGATAGCAAGATAGATCTTACACCTGTGACTACCAGGAAGAACTCGGCGGCCACCACTGGCACACTGACCTCAACATCACAGATTGCAATGACAATAATAGTAATAATTTGGTGGTTTGTATAGTGCCTTATGCCAGGTTCAGTTTCATGAAGCAAATCTCTTTTTGCAAAGCAACCTTGTTGTACTTGACCTATGTCCAATCCCAATGACCATTGCCAACTTCTACATATAAAAATAACTATTGATGTATTCTACCACAACATATAAATTGTGTCTAGGGACTGAAATAATATGAGTTATAAATGAATATTCTCTTGCCACGGTTTGCACAATCGTTAAGCCACCAAGAGGTATGATCACATGTAAACATGTTGTGGAATAGAAACGTGCTTGCAACTTTTATCACAAAGAAAAGAGGAGCATCCTGTGGGTTGCTGCTAGAATACACCTGCATAATTTCACTTGTTAGGATATCCTGTATTTTAGTGCAGACTATTCAACAAACAGATTTTCTTCTATTGCAAACAAATTCACTTATATATTTGTAAAAATGTTAGGTAGTATGTTTGGAAAACGGGATTCTTTTTCAGAGTGGTGAATACGGATGGAAGTTAAATGAGGGTCATTTTCTCATGCAGTGAAATTTAAAAACTGAAAAGTACATCTCTTAAGTATGGCAGTGACATTAGCGAAGTTCTCTGCAGTAGATAGTGGGAAACTGCATTTCAAAGGTACATTTGAGAAAGGAAAAGACATCAGTGCCAGAGAACGGAGTAGACAGAGTGATTTCAGTAAATTAATGTGTGCCATAATGCCAGGCATTAGAATCCATAACTAATGAGAAACTTAGCACTAAGGTTTTACAACAGAAGAAATGCAATCTTTTAAGAAAGAGGTTTAATGTCTCAAAGGGGACGTTTGGAGGATTTTAAAGTAGGACTTTGTGTTCATGACATTCAAGAGCAAACCATTTTCTGCTAAACTATTCCTTCTTTCGGACCTTATCCACCAAATGCTCTCTACTTTCCGCTATACCACCAGTCATTAGTGATGAACTGTTGGAGGATTGTTGCGCACCCTGTACATGGTATCAAAGCAAAGGTTGGTAGACTACCGCTGAGTAAAGTCTGTTTATGTGTATTTGGGATTGGAAGAACACTGGCACAGGAAATGGGTTTAATCTTATTCTTAGACAAATCATGTTCAGTTTCTGCCCAAATATACCTCATGTACAGTTGTACATGTTTTACGCTTTTATTTGCATTAATTGTATTTAAGTGCTCAAGATCACGTGAGTGTTGCCTTTGGCAAAGTGCAATTCTGGCACCTTAGCAAGGAAGGAATAGGGATTCCCCTCCCCCTTAAGCACTCTCTTGTGCACCCCCTTCTAAAGAAGCCCTGTGCCGATCCTTCCTCTCCGGCTGACTATCGGCAGATCTCCATCACTCTGTTCTTGGGCAAACTCTTGGAAAAGCTGGCCATCTCCCAGCATAATCTACATAGTAAATCTGGTGGTTATCTCCATGACCACCAGTCTGGCTTCAAAACTGCCAGAAGCACGGAAACTGCTCTCCTGAACACCCGTGAAGACTTGCTCTCCAGTCTTGACTCTAATCTCCCTTCTGTCCTCATTCTCCATGATCTATCCTCTGCTTTTGACATGGTGTACCATGCCATCCTGCTCAATCATCTATGCGACAACCTTGGTATTACTGATCAGGCCCTGTCCTGGTTGACCTCCTTTCTCACCGACCCTCTCAGGTCCAACTGGGGTCTTTCCTCTCTTCTATCTCTCCACTTTCGGTGTTCCCCAGGGGTCTAACTTCTCTCCCTGGCTCTTCAACCACTGCCTGGCACCTCTTGCCCACCACATGGCTACTATCTGCTCCAATGTTCAATGTTAAGCGGATGACACTCCGCTCACTTTCAGGCTCCCCTCAGCGCCTTCTCTCATACCAGATGGTCTGGCCGCAGATCAGGAATGGTGTGCCGCCAATGATATCTGCCTTAATGCTAGTAAGACTGAGATCCTCCTCATTGAGAGATCTCTCTCTCTCTCTCTCTCTTTCTTTCTCTCTCTCTTTTCCCCCCTCCCCACTCTGGGCCCTCTTCCTGCTCCTTCCTGTGAGGCTCTCCTCACATCTCTGATGTCTCTAAGAAGTCAAACTATTAGCTGCATGCACCTCCTCAGAGGTATTCTTTTTCTCATTTTCCCCCAGAAGCTCACTTTCTCCAGGGCTCTGGTCCTCTCTAGGCTGGACTATTGCAACAGCCTCTTTTTAAATCTTCCTGCTTCAACTCTTCGACCTTTACAACTTATCCAGAACAGAACTATAAGACTTGTCCTTGGCCTCACGCCCAGGGATCGTATATCTCCAGCTCTGAAATCTCTTCACTGGCTCTCTGTGGCTTCAAGGATCCATTTCAAGACCCTTCTGGGGCCTGGGACCACTTTACCTCCAACTTTCTCTTCCAAAACATCTTCCTTTTCAAGCTCTCTGCTCATCCACCTCCAACTCACTGAGGGTCAGACGCTTCTCCAAGCAGAGAGTTGGGGGCAGATCTATCTCTTCGGCTGGGGCTACCCTCTGGAACAGCCACCCTGCCTCTCTTGAGGAGACTTGAGCAGAACCACCTCCTTTTCCGGAAGCAACTCAAGACCTTCCTTTTCGCTTCTGCTTTCTCTCTTTCTCTCCCTTGTTGATGCACCTGACTGCTCCGTGCACTGGTCACCTACTCACCCTCTGAACTTGGGCCAAGGCTCCTGCATGTCCAGTTGCCCTCGCACTGCCTCCGGGCTCCCCAGCAATCAAGGGTCTGTATCTGCAAACCTACAGTCCCTTCTCTATGCACTTATGGCCCACCTGCTGGCTGCACTTGTGGGTTAACTGCACTTCCCCCTTCCCATCCCTCCCCGGCACTTCTCCCCTTCCCTCTTCCCTGCACTTGCGCGATCTGAATGACACAAAGCCTAGTAAAATCGTTATTTTGTCCTCCCTTGTTTCCCCCTCCTTGTCTTTTTGCGCCTAGAAAACACTTGGGTACAGGTGCGTTATAAATGCCACATCATAGTGCGGAAATATCTGCCCTACTATTTTCTAAAAAATATTAATTAAATTAAGAAGGCCAATCTCTAGAAAGTTAAGAAAGGATTTCATATGATTTACATGAAGATAAAAAAGTAAACGTGATGTTAAGTTCACACATGTGTAAATCCATTATTCTTCCTTTTTGACAGATGAAATAATCCGTAGTTCTGATGTCCAATTCGAAAAGTTGAGAAATGACGAACAATGTCTAAATGATCCTCAAGCCTCTGGGGGAAGAGAAAGCAACTATTGTTTTGACACAGGTGAGGAATCATTTTTGTAGAATGTCATAATTTCTTTCTGATGTGCAGATTCTCCCTTATATTCATGCAGCAAAGTAAACGTGTCCAAAACTGAAAGCGTTAAAACGCCCCAGCAAGTCATATAGGAGCCATTTCATTTGAAAAGCTTAAACTCCGTCCTTCCCTACGCAGTGAAGGAGCTGAACATACACTAACCAATTCTGAAAGAGTTGCATCCATGCCCTGCTGCATTATCCATGTGGGTAATATCTGAACTGCAGCTGGTAATTCAGTTTACATGCTGGCAACAGCACCCTCATGTTAAATGCAGCAGTTCAAAGTTTGAGTGTGTTGAGCTCTTTTTTTGTTTTTTTGTTGCTTGAGAGAGAGACTTCAGGAGGGGGTGGGCGGGGTCTTGGTGTCAAATGCATTTGGGAGCCAGCGAACGCATGCAGGTATTTAAGTTGATTGAAGAGTGGTTAAAAGGTAAGTTAATACATTCCCACTCCAATGAGCAGTTTGGGACACTTGGCTTGAGGTTACAGAAAGTAATGATTTTGAATGAGATACTGTGGTTGTCACTTTAAGGGATAGATGAGAGGCAAGGCCTAGTGGACGATGTTTGATTCAGAAAGCAGTAAGGGAGTAACGGTTGGGATAGGAGGGAAACCATTTTGGGCTTTTATAATATGGCTGTGCCTCTTGATCTTTTGTTAGGATACAATTTCTTCCTATCTGTGTTTTAACCATAATCACTAATTTTAAATATATCACCTAATCATAAGGGGCTTCCGGTGCTTGTCTCGCGCTGGAACAATTGATGTTCCCTCCTGCCATTGATATGATGATATGATATGGCATTTATAACGCGCCTATACACACGTGTTTCAAGGCGCGAGATTGACACGACATATGGGCCACCTCCACCTGAAGTCAGTAGGTCAGTTCTAAGTGAAAGTCCCCTGAAGGGTTGAGCTGGACACTTGTCTGCAGTGTTGTGGTGACCCCGTCAGGTCTCGCCAGCTCACCACTTGTGCTACCAGAATTGGGGATGAACAGAAGGATAGGTTTTTAACTGTTTTGTTTACAATTGTGCAAGAAACATATTGCCTTATTATATTTGCCAAACTGAATACTAAATGTGTCTGGATGATATGGGAGATTATAACGAAAGGGATAAATAATTATTCCAACAGGCTATCCCTGAGGTGAGCAGTTGGCCCAAAGGATTTTTTAATGCAAGAATCCAAAAATCTAGGGCTTCACTGAAATGTTTGGATTTCCAAAAGTATAACAAAAATACCAAAACATTCTAACCTAAACCCCAAAACTCTACAACATTTCCTCTGATGTCCAAACAATTCCACACACGTTTCTCAAGGAGGTGTTGTCTCCTTTTCCCCTGTTGTACACATAAAGAGGGTGGTTTTCTCCTCCAGCTCTCTTCCTGTCCCATGGGTAGTCCTCTGCCATCGTCCCATAGCTTCCAGGCAGCCATGTATCTGCACGTGTATGGTGATCTGCTAAACCTTTGCCTCCTAGATGTTCTCTTTGCGCTCTGTGTTTCACTCAGTGCAAAATCTCACTGACCCTTTCGGGTTTGATGGATAAGCTGGACCCTGTTCCTAAATGCCCACTTCTTCACCCTATAGTGTTTCTCAAGCCTGCTTTCTCTTCCTAGTCTCTGCTTCTCTCAACCACACATTGTCCTTTTCTATCACCTTTCCAGCAAAGTGTCCATCTACCGTAGTCTTAGTCTCTTTGCTGTTTCTCCCTCTTATTTCCCAGCTTGTACCTCTCACTTCCAGCTATTACCTTTCTCCCTTTGTTCCCATGCTTAATCTCTCCCTTACATCCCTGGTGGTACACCTTGTTTTCCTCTCCAAGGGGGTACTCTTCTCCTACAGAGATCCTCTTTCCAGTAGTCCCCAATCTTCTTTACTTTCCCATGATTCTTCAATATTACCTTTCTCCAGGGTTTACTTCCTGCAGAACTGTGCCACCCTGCTTCTCTCTTTGTGTGGTCCCTCCCCGGTCCAGGTCTCCCAGAGTTTGCTACTCTCTATTGACCAGCTCACCTCAGGTATTTCACTCTTGGGCAAAGTCTCCTCACTTGCAGTTTCTTCTTCCCTCCAAGTTCTTCCTAGGACTGACGAACCCTGCCTGGGCTGGCTGAGCTTTAAATGGTGGTTGCTAGGGACAAGGGTTTCACCTATGTGGTGTGGGATATGCCACCCTCCAGCTGGTCCTTTTGACTAGGGTCAGGTGTTCTCTCGGGGGGCTCGCCTGAAGCTTTATAAGGGCTGACTGCCATTTTGGATTTCATACTGGCATCTGCTGCATGTAGGCTTTAATAACCATCCCCTGGAATATCCTCTGGGGCTGCTGTTTCCCTCTGTGTGCACTGGTAAGGGTGTTTTATTTCTGTTTGGAATTCCTTATTTGAGTTTGGGAAGCGTATAGTGAATTTGTTTCCTTTACCATTGGCTCTTGTCAGGGAGAGTGCACAATGCTGGCTATATTTCAGCTATGTCTGGTCTTTGGAGTATGTCCCTCAGCAGAGGGGAAAGCTGATGCATAGTATTTGTGCTTGCTTTTAAATTGATTTCCCTCGGCAGAGGGGAATATTGATACAATGTGCTGGTGTGAGCGTCAACTTTTTTTCTCCTCTGTGAGGATCTCTCTGAATACAAAATAGCAGAGCAATTGTTAAAGTTGTCGAAAGGCTTTTTGCTCTTGTGATAAAAGGGGCACAGCCTCTTTTTTTATACCTAGAGACTGGATTTGCATAGTGGGAACTCTTCACTTTTTTTTGTTTTAGCTCTACATGCTTGTTTAAGAAGTGGATTTTCTGGCCCCATGATGCTGAGGTGTTGGAGAGACCCCAGTGGAGACTAGTTCGGGGCACAGTGTGACAGGAACCCACCCACACACGTGTTGCCCCATCAATGTTTGCCAAAACCTTCAAATGTTAGTTTCTCTTCACTGAGAATTTGGAAAATGAAAGGATATGGGTGATTGAAAAAGGGATTGTTGTTTTTCTTTTCTCCCCCATGGCATTTCCATTGTGTGAGTTAACGCTCGTGGTTTGCACTTCTTTGTGCTTTTTTGCTGGAATTCCTATCTAGCCTGTCTTCTGCCGATTCTCTATGCAGTTCATCAATAGCCAAATAAGGATAGTGTGGGGTTCAAGAAGGTGGTGGGGCTACTGAGTAGTGGCTCAGCACAAGTGCCCTGGCCTTATCCTGCTAGCGTGATGCTGAATCTTGTCTGAAGGAGTCCAGTCATTGCAAAGAAAGGCTTGTAGGGACCAGGGCAAGGAACAATACATAGATCTGTAATTTTCTAGATGCGAGTGGGAGAAGACTTAGCGGTGTTGCGTTATTCCCCGTAGGCCTTCTGCATGCAGAATCACCCTTACTGTATGATATTCTGTCAGGTGCACTGGCATTCTGAATTGACAGTTGCTAGGTTGGTAAATTCATGGCAGACATGCAGTATTTCAGAAATTCAGCATGCAGTTTTTATGACACTCTGCTCGTCATTTGCATCATAAAATTAAAAGATGTATTTTCACCCTTGTTTGAGGGATACTAAATGCATATAGGACAGTGGGAGTTCACAATGCTTTGCCCCAGGGAGATAAAATGCACAACCTTCCTGTGAATTGTGCATGAAGGAGGTAGAAATGTGTGCATTCCCGTATCATCACTCCCTTTGGGGGTCGCATGCATATTTGTGTCCCGTTCACTTACAGGACAAAAACATTTCAACATGCTGGGAGGATGGTGACGCGGAATACTTTTACGTAAACCTTGTAGGTTGAAGTAAAAACATGTGATATTTTAAGGCAGAATCCTACCTCGTTACCAAGCAATATTTACTGCATCTAGTATTGCCGGATTGCTGTTTGAGGTAGATACTTTATACTCTTGTTGGAGTGGAGGCGGTAGTCATTACATCTCTATTCAAGAACTGTCTCCTAAAGCTACACCGGTGTGCTCATCAGTGCCATTCTTGAGCCAATTAGTCTACAAAACCAACCCATCCATTTGTTCCGTTATCCTGCAGAGGCCTCAAGTGATCAAAGTATTTATTTAAAAAAAAAAAAAAAAAGGAAATGTTAAGATTTTAACTCTACAGTATTTGTTGTTTGTTTTGGGTAACAGGATTACAGCCCTCAAACGCTGACAATATTCTGAGGCTGGAGCAAGAATTGCAAGTGCACTTGAAAGGCCATCATACTTCAGCAGGGACCGAATGCAGCATGAGCCCCAGCTTGGGTACGTAAACAGGCAGCTGAAAAATGATTCTGCATTTGTTAGGGGGTACTTTAAGTAGGACTTTAGAATACTCACACTTGGGACACAGGGCTCTAACTCTTAGGATAGCCCTGAACCGCATACGTTTTGCTGGTAGCAATGGCTGAGCAGCCAGGCTTATTTTGAGATACAAAGAACTTGAGTATGTACTGACACACTAAAGGTTATATACATAATGGTTTATTTTATATATACACTAAGGTAATGGTGATTCTTCAGAAAAGTAAGTACTATAACACACAATAAGTAACTTAGCAAAACCAATGCAATATTTACAGTAAGTAAAACACTTTTAGAATACTTTGGGAATGGTTTGGAATACTTTGAGAATGGTTTGGAATGGCAGTATGCAATTCAACAGGTAGGTAAAATACTTTTGTAATAACTGTTTCAGGTAAAATAAATGAAACAAGACCAACATAAATCAAGTAAATATTTTGCAGTAATTTCACAGAGGCATTAGGCGTCCATCCCAATCTAGTTAGGAGTGTCTCGGGGTCAGATTGAAGGATCAAACAAGCGAGGCAAAAACTGTACAAAGTTCAAAGGTTCCCAAGGAAGTCTTCAGTAGCAAGTAAGTAACACGTTTTGCTGAGGGAAAGGTTCAGGGACCTCAGGGAAGGCTCCCTAAATACACACAGGCATTCAGCCTGGGTGAACGTGGATGGGGGAACTCCCAAAAACACAAATCGGCACTCCAGCAACACAGGAGCAGTAAAGCAACTCTAAGTAAGTTCTAGCAAGAGTCGCACAGTACCCTGCAAGTGAGGAAGAGGATGCAGCACAGTGCCCCCACGAGGCAGCTGCAGACCTGGTCATTGTTTTTTTGGTCAGGCAGACGAAAGAAGGGACACTTAAATGGGTCTCGCAGCAGCAGTCGAGTGAAGAGGCTCCAGGCAAAGGATTCTTAATGGTTCTGTGATTTTGGTGCCCTTTTCAAAGCACCAGTGAAGAACACTTACCACCCGGTCGATTCACCTCGCTCTCTCGGTCCAGCACTCTGGTGAGGGAACTCTGAGGAATGGAATCTTGTCTCTGGAGTTCCTGATGGAGTCCACCAAAGTTTCAGGACGATTCGATCTTCGGAACAGGATGCACTGAAGGATGGCCACAGGTGCCCGGTTATTGCTGTTTGCAGCCGGTGAAGGTCACAGCTCATCGTGGGATGGCTCGAAATACAGGTCATCTTGAGACTGATTGTACCCACATATCGAAGGCAGAGAGTCCTACTTTTCGGGGCTCTCCTGATGCTTGGAAAAAGAGGTCGGACAGCAGCGATTACTCAGAAGGCATCCCAGGTCATCTGGAAGTGGCAGCGGGTGTCTTCTCTTCCTTCTTGTCGATTTTTCATTTCCAGTGATCAGCTTGTCCTCAAACTGTGGGTGATGGCTGTTGTGAGGGGTCAGAAATGCAAGACCGACACAATGGGCCTCATTACAACCTGCCAGTCCGGGACCGTGCAAAATCCGTGATGGCGGTAAAAACGTTTCCGTGTCCGCAAGGGTGCGGAAAAACCGCCCGATTACACGCTGTCGGTCGCGCGCACCACACGGACTCGGAAACGTTGTTACCGCCGTCACGGAATACCCCACGGAAATGGAAATAACGAAGCCACAAGTGGCGCAAAACCCGTTTCCGCCTCCGCCGCCACGGACACGGAACCGGAAATACCATGATCGCCAAAACAGGAAACAGAGAGGCGGCCATCATATAAAAGCACAATCCATTGCCATCCAGAGCCAGCACAAGCACAATCCTGACTCTGAGAAGCCAAAAGGGACCACAAGCATGTCTGCCAGGATTCCTGCTCAGAGGCAGCGCAAACAGCGCTTCAGCGAGGCGGAGCTAACCGTCTTGGTGGAGCACATTGTGGACAATGCTGAGATGCTGTTCAGCGCCGACCAACGGCGTGCCACACAGCAGCGGAGGAAGGAGGTGTGGGCCGAAGCTGCACGCAAGTGCACCGCTGTGGGCGTGGCAGTGAGGAGCGTGAAGGACTGCCACAAGCGGTGGGACGACCTGAGGCTGAGGGTACGCAACCTCATTTCCACGCACCGCCAACGCAGCAGTGGGACAGGCGGAGGACCCCCTTCCCCACTGAGGCTGCAAGCATGGGAGGAGCGTTGCAGCAGCGTCCTCCACCTAGAGGGAATCCATGGGATTGGGCAGGCTGAGGCAGGAGTGAGCCCACCTGCAGATGCCGGTAAGTGCCCAAACATGAATGCCACATGTAAATATGCAGTTGTGAGTACTGGGCCAAAGGACCCATTAACAATCCCCCCCCCCAGGCAGTGCATGTGTGGGCCAAAGGACCCATTAACAACCCCCCCCCCCCAGGCAGTGCATGTGTGGGCCAAAGGACCCATTAACAACCCCCCCCCCCAGGCAGTGCATGTGTGGGCCAAAGGACCCATTAACAATCCCCCCCCCCCCAGGCAGTGCATGTGTGGGCCAAAGGACCCATTATGATCCGTATGGCAACCAATATCACTGAATGCAGACACCAGCAATCAGATGCATGTGACTAACACTATTCAATGTACAATCTTAATGACGCATGTGATGCACCCATCTGCCACCACAACAACACTAATTGCATGTCCTTTGTGTCCCCACAGCCGTTTCAAGTGACAGTGATACTGCACAACAGGCCAGCCAATCAGCATCGGCAAGTACACTAGCCACCGCCACCACACAGGAGGATGCTGCCGGCAGTTCTGCACCTCTGGCCACATTACCAGCCACTACAGATGTGCAGCACACCACCACCAACATCCCCACCATCTCCACACTGGCTGAGTCCAGACAGGTGCCACAGGAACCTATCATGGCCACCCAACACAACACCGAAGGCAGCAGCACTGCAGAGGGGGCGGCCTGCAGTGATAACAGTGCCCCGCAAGAGCACTCGGAAACGGGGCCACAGGGGGAGATGCCCACATTGGAAGACCTGGGCTCCTTCCATGAGCTGGGGTTCAGCCCCACTTCACTGGGGAGTCCCATGAGGTCGCCCACCCCATCCATGGCCGAACTGAATGCCCGCATGCAGCGGATGGAGGACCAGCAGGCTACCCTCACCCAGCTGGTGGAGAGGCAGCTAGAGGAATCCAGGCTGCAGAGGGAGAGCTACAGCGCCTCAGTGCGTCGCCTGTCGAGGTCCATAGGACGCTTTGCGAGCACCATAGTGACCCTTGCACGCCATGTGCGGGAGGGCAATGACCACACCTCCAGGCTTGTGGAGGCCATGTTGGTTGGCCAACAGGCAAATCTGGCACGGATGCCCTCAATCCCTGATTCTGGCCAATCAAACACTACCACCCCATCCAGCTCCACTACTGCCAGTCCAAGGAGGCGCTCGAGTAGGCTAACGGGTCCCTTGGGCAAGGTTGCACAGAAGCGCACACGGAAGTGATGGCATGTGTGTGGGGCAGTGCAGGACACATGTGGACTACAAGGGTGTGAGAGGGGTGGTCACGTTTGGGTGGTGGGGTAGGTAGTTTTGGGGGTTTGGACAATGGGCTCTGGGTGGGGGTGGGCACGTTTGGGTGGTGGGTGGCCCCGGGTGTACAGCTTCCCTAACCAATGCACCTTCTTCCCTGTTGTGATTACATCAATACATCACCATTTCAAATCAAGATATACATGTGTGGACATTGATCATTTATTTTGCAGTGCAACTATTAATTCATTGTCGTCACCATGTTTGTGCATTACTGTGAATGTGCTGTGACTCAAAAGTAAATGCGAATCAGGGCATCCCGTGCTCTCTGGCCATCATGTGCACCCCCAGGGGGAGGCGGTGCCATCCCATCCCCATCCCCATCTCCATCCCCATCTCCATCCCCATCCCCATCCCCATCCCCATCTCCATCCCCATCCCCATCCCCATCTTCCTCATCTGCGTCTGGTGGCATTGGGATGTTCCTGCGCAGGCATATATTGTGCAGCATGGCACATACCAGCGTGATTTTGCCCGTCTTCACTGGGCTGTACAGCAGTGATCCGCCAGATCTGCTCAGACAGCGGAAACGGGCCTTCAGCAGTCCAAATGTCCTCTCAATCATTCCACGTGTGCGGATATGTGCCCTATTGTATGCCTCTTCATGCCTGTTCCTTGGTCTCCGTACAGGTGTCATCAACCATGGCGTGAGTGCATATCCCGCATCACCTACATGGGATGTAGATGGGGGAACATGTCAGTGTTTGTGGCATCATGTCCTCATCTGCTGCTGTGCATTCTTGTATCATCATTCATTCATGCATATGAACCATGCAGTGTCTGGAGGTATGTTTTGGCCATCACGAGGAATGTCGCTGACTGCATATGGGCCTACACATTAACTTGCATGTTTGCTGTGCCCTGCGGGTGACATTTGATTGTGTGCATGTCATGGTGCAGTGCTGTCCACACATGGCAGAGTGACTCCACTGTACGGAAGTAGTAAATACTCGTCGTATCATTTGCACGCCTCTCGTGCTTTTTGGGGCAGTGTTTCAATTGAGGGTGGGTGTCTGCAGTGGCACAGGGTTCATGGGACAGTGACGGGATTGGCTGTGGCAGCGTGTGCACGGGCACATTGTGGTGCCCTGTCATGTCTTCCTTCATGATGTTTGGCATCCGCTGTGTATTTGGTAGATGGAAGGGGGGTGATGCATGTGCGGTCACAGCGGCACACTCACAATGCTCATTGCCTGGACACACACACACCACTCCGACAGGGTTGTAGCATCGTCAGCTGTACTCACCCAATAGCCATGTGCTTTGTCCGGCATAGCGTTCCATGTACCGTGGCAACGTGGAATTCCGCAGTACCATTGAGTCATGTGATGAGCCTGGGAAACGTGCGCAGCAGTGTGTAATCAGTTGCATGGCATCACAAACCATCTGGACATTCAAAGAGTGATACTGTTTCCTATTGCGGAACACCGCCTCAATTGCATGTGGTACTGTCAGCTCGACGTGGGTGCAGTCAACTGCGCCTATGCAATTTGGCATGCCTGCCATGGCATGGAAGGCCAACTTGGTGGCAATGACCTCGGGGAGGGTGCGGGGTAGGGCTATGTGTTCCGACACATGGCGCAACAGGGCATCCAGTACCTGTACCAGGACTTTTGAGAAACACGGTTGTGATATGCCGTGCAGCTCACCAACCATGTGTTGATAGGTGCCAGTGCCAAGGAAATGCAGTACTGAGACAACCTTCAGGAGGGGGGGGATGGCGGTGGGGGTGTCAATTAGGCTGCTGATGTTGTCCTCAATCATGGCGGTGATGTGCATGATTGTTGCACGGTCCAGCCGGTATAGGGTGTGGATCTGTCCTGGGGTGAGGTTCCAGGGTGAGGCCCTGATGCGTGGTATTGGTGGCTGGCGGCGGGGTCGGGCTGGCTGGGCAATGGGGTTTGCCATAGCTGCAGGGTTGGCTGGTTGCCGCCTGCGCCTCCTCCGCCTACGCCTCCTCCTCTGCGCCATTGCTGCCACCATGTGCAGTACTGCCTGTTGGTTGAGTAGGCCCAGTCCCAGTGCTACTAGCCCTGCTGCCTGCATGGTTCTGTGTTGTGTTGGGCTGGGTGTGGCCCTTTTGTAGGCTCCCAGTGGCCTGCTAGGTCCAGCTGGGCTGATTTGGTGCACCTGTGCCCTGATTCAGTTCAGCCGGCAGTGTATAACGCCATGTTCGCGGTGGCGGCGGTTCCGCCACCGTGATCACGGTATTTCCGCCATTTTTTTCCCGGTATTTCCGTGTCCGCGCTAGTTGTGATGCTCACGGTGTTTCGTGTTGCCGGTAACGGAGGGGTTTCCGTGCAGGCGGAATTAAGGGGAACCCTATTTCCGCGGTGGCGGTTTAGGGTGGTGCTATTACCGGGGCCGCGGGTCATGATTGCGCGGACATGCAAACGGTGCCGGTATGGTTTTACCGGCAGTGTTAATTCCGGACCGGAGTACTTGTAATGAGGCCCAATGTTGTGGTTTTCTCAATGTTGGAATTTTTAATAAAAGTAAAGAGGGGTGACTAAACGCCAATCTGTCCATATCCTAACAAGGATGTTACTACCTATCAAACTAAAACTAAAGAAAGATGACCTAGATGTCCAAATGTATCTGACCCTCACACTAAAACATATAACCAAAATGCACAAGGTAAATATATCTGACTTCAATTCAACAAAATAGTGCAAAAGTTCAAACTTCAAGCTCTTACAAAATACTTCTTGTGACCAGGGTTTGATTCCCTTCCCCTGTATCAATTCAGGAAAACCCTCAAAAGAGTTCTGATTCAACAAAGTTCAATTCAGTTCAACACAAAATGTCTTTTCCATGTAATGCGTCCTTCCACTTGGTAAAGTAAGTCTCTTTCAAAAAACACTTATTCAAAAACCAAAGCAATTGTTTTCCTCCACACAGTATCCTTCCCAGGATGTAATGCAAATATTAGAATATCACAATTGTTCTTCCAATGGAATACTTTTTTCAGGAGAGCACAGCAACAGTCTTTTGTGAGGCAACAGTTTTTTTTCAAGATGATAAAGTTAACAGATTATTTCCACAACACTTTTTTTTATCACAGCTACATTTCTTCAAAGCAACTGTTTCGTTCCTGGTATACTCGTCTGCTAGGACTTACTACAACTGGCCCCTTTACTGGTTTACTCACCTGCCAGGAAGAAAAATCTCCTACTACTTCTACTACAATTAGTCTTTGTGTTAGTGGCAATATTTGTTCCAAGGTTCTACACACGAGTATCCCAATTGAGGAGGGTTGAACTCTGGTTGCCTCTCCTTAGAGTCTCTTGACTGTTGGCACTATGGGTTCCAGATTTCCCCAAAGTGGTGTCTCGGGGAAGGAGAATTGCACCTGTGTTGCCCTTTTGTCTCCTTGTTATAGTGTCTTCAGATTTCCCCAAGTTGGCATCTCATAAAAGGAGAATTGCGCCCTTTTTGCCTTTTAATTCTGCTTGCTCTGTGTTCAAAATTGTCTGGTATTAGCAAATTTTCTGCTCGGAGGGCCTCGGGTTACCTTTTCCCAAAGGCCAACTCGCTGGCTCCTTTAGGCGTCGCTCCTTGCTGCTGCAGCAGACCCCCCTATATACCGGCAATCCTGTTGACAGCTCTCCTGTACCTGCCACTGCTTGTAGGGCCCTTCTCTGGAGCGCCACCAGCTCCGTTGGGTCTCCGCATCCTCCAGTACCTCTGAGAGATTTGGGTCGAGAGCACGCCTCCCACATACCTGGTCTTCTCTTCCTGCTGCAGACAACGACTCTGCTTCCTGCTGCACATACTCTGCAAAACCGTATGCCTTCTCTTCCCCGTGTCAGCTTCTGCTGGCTCTCACACTCCTGCTTCAGCTCCAACCTCTTTGGCCTCTATTCTGACAGATTGTGCCTCTGCTACTCCTTCCCTCAGCTGTGGCTCATTCCCAGGTTTAAATGTGCAGCTCGGGTGCCTTGATTTCCAACAACTACACTGCACAACCCTGTTAATAGCACCTTTGATCCTCATTGACTCTGTGTCCATTTCCTCGACCCAGTACCACAGGCATTATGGACCTTGAAGTCCATAGTGGTTATGGCTCTTTCATGTCGCTTTAGTTTTGATTGATTTGTGAACTGAATGTAATCAGAGCTGGGAGATGTTATGTGATTTAGTATTGAGGTTAGGGCTTTTACCTAAGACAGAATCATGATAATTAGAGGATGTCACATTTGATCCATGAATTCCTGAAGTATAAAACGTATTCTGTCTAGGTAACTTGTCATAGAATGTTCTTTGGATCTTTTTTAATGCGAGGGGACTTGCATAGCGACAGCATGCCATTAGATGTTTGGGAATTATAGCATTACCATCCTCCTAAAACGATCACTACCGCTTCCCTCCCAAGAGAGTCACCACTTCCCCCTGACAACCATCTCCTCCCATGTGATCCTCCCTCCTGATGCCACCCCCAAGGTCATGATCAGGTAGAGGATACCTGCTCCTGGCCATGTGGGAGTATGTTTGCGGCTGGAGTTCAGTGATGACTCCGCAGGACTCGTCACACTGTCCTTTCAGGATAGCCAGCCTCTCAATTGGAACTGGTTCCGGACAGGCACAGCAGAAGACAAAGAACAGCAGAGATTCAGAGTCCTCCACTGTTTCCTGTCCTCACAGGCACACCGGCGCCTTTGTGGGCTTCACAAAGGGATCCCGCTGAAGACAAACCAAACCCTAACCCCCACCCTGCACGGCAGAAGAAGGACCAAGAAAGGACAAACCATCTTGAAGTTGGCGGGAAAAGAACACTGTCACCATTTTGGGTCAGTGGTGACCCTTCTGTGCACTACCACGGCTGTGAGTACAGCCTGGGAGTACAAATTGACAAAAGTAGGTAGGATAAAACCACTGCCACCAGCCACTCAGATTAGCTTGTCACTGTAACCAAAACATTACAGGAGCTGTGAGAAAGGGGTTATAGTGTAACTCCTCAGCCGTCCACATAGGGTGGGGTGTGCTAATCTCACAATAGAAAAAATTGGAAGGATACTATATATTCCTCTGCCATTGGGAATCGGTGTTCCTACAAGGACAATAACAGAAAATAATAATTGAAGCCCAAGGGTCCCCCAGCAACATTGCATAGAGAGTGCTGTGTGCCTCAAAAGTCAGACAGATACCACAAAACCCAGAGGAAAACATGTCTCCAAGATACATGTATAAAAAGAAATACAAAAGGATCCCAAGCATAGGGTAAAAGAATGAGTGAGTGTGGAAAAAGATTCCCACTCACTAAGAACAGACCCAAAAAATCCAGTAGTAAAGTGCTGGGGGACTTGCATGTGAAGGGGATTTCACATACAAATAAAAATCTACCAAAAGCATTGAATTGACAACTCTTCCTTGTGTGTGACAAATTCTCACAAAATGTTCTGCAGTGATTAGCCTAATACTGGCTCGGGTAAATTGGAGGCGGCAGCTTGTTTATATTGATCCATTCTAAGGTCTGCAATGAAGAATGAAGATTTCCAACCAATGAGTATAGAAAGGGCGGAGAGAGAGAGAGAAGAATAGCTGTCCTACTCCATGTCAGTAAACATTGTAAATGTGTATAAGTGTGCCATGACGTGCTATAAGCAGCAGGAGAGGGAGCAGAGGATGTTGCAGCCTGAATATAGAGACGCACACACAAGGACTCCTGCACTGTTGGCAATCATTTTATTTGTAACTTTTGGGTCGAGAAATTTTTTTGTAGAAACCCCAGACTATTTTTCAACTCCGAATCGTGCAATATTTACTGCATAGTGTTCTCAGAAATGAGAAATTAGGTAAATACCGAATGACTTGTAATTGGGTGGTTTGTAAAAAAAAACTTATTTGAAATCTCTGCTGCTTTTAGCATTACTGCCCAACTCCTAGTGAGGGCCTAAGAGTTCTGTTTGCTGACGACACAGAATGAGTCTGTGTAGTAGGTAGATGCACCCAATCAGCCAATTTCAAAATACGTTGGTTACTCTATCCTCAAATGTGTTTTTTTTCCCCGGTAGGACACAAGGACACCTTACCAGTTATCACATTCTGCATTAAAGAAGAGGCGGAGGCCTACCCTTTGGTGGATCAGGACTCTGAGAAAAGGCTGAGCATGAATTCACCTCTTGGTAAGTAAGCTGTTATTTCTTCAAAAGCAACACAACAGCAGGACACCTGAGCTACAGGCTGCATAGCGTGGATATGTCTACTCTTCAGCGGGCTGATACACTGCATACGCCCTGCATGACTACCACTGGTTTCTGACGAGCTCATTCTGAAATCCGGGCCCAGGTGTCTACCATTAACCCCAGTTGTTGTTTCATATTCTGTTCTCTAATGGACTCTGTGCAGGAGCAGAGGTAAAAAGCCTTAAAGGAATAGTGCGCTCAAAAATATTATTGTCCCAAAAGATGGGCAATAATCCAAAACATGCATCAAACATAATTTTAATGGAAGTTCCTATATAGACTTTTGAGCAAACGAGGCTGTAAGCGTTTACATTGGAGCATCCATTTTGCCATTTCAGGCAGCCTGCTCAGCTCATGCCCTCCCTTACTGGGAGCTTTTGCTTACTGCAGCCAGAGCAGAGCTGCATCAGCTGAGGAGGCCTCCTTCACTTTCATTTTACGTTTTCGGTGCTCCCCAAGCCAAGGGAAGCACAGAAAACGTAAAATGAAAGTGAAAAAAGCGAAGACGCAGCAATTATAAATACAACGTTGTTGTATTCGTGATTGCTGTGGTTGGAAAACCACGGCAATCACAAATACAACAATGTTGTATTTCTAACTGCGCCGGCATTCGCTTTGTGTCCTGGGCTCCCCCGGTTCGGGGGAACCCATGAGACTCAAACTGAAAGCCGCTGCAGTTAGAAATACAAAGTTGTTGTATTTAAAAATGCTGCAGTTTTATTTCTGTTTCTCGGGCTCCGGGAAACATAGAAAGAAAACTGCAGCATTTTTAAATACAACAGTGTTGTATTTATGTTTGCTGTGGCTTCAGCTTTGAGTCTACTGTGCTCCCCCGACCCGGGTCCTAACTGCTCTCGCCCACTTCGTCCACTGCCCGCCGTCCACTGCCCGCTAAGATAGTCTCCTAGGCATCCCTGTGACTGAGTCTGAGCACCTGTTCCCACCAAAAGTTCTTCCTCCAGCCGCCAAGGCCAGAGAGGCCCGAACCAGAGTTGCTGTCATCTTACCTTGGGGACCCACCAGTGACACAGCTGTTCTTCATCGAAGAAGGTATGGTCTCACTCATGGGTACTTACCTAGGCAGTTGTTTGCATTGCTGTTCGCTCCTCCTGAGCTTTTTGAGTCACGTTGGGGTGGACGGCCCAACTGTGTTCTCCCATGCCTAAGGACATCCGTCCTAGAGACAGAAATCCTTCAGATGGCCTACCCAGCTCCCCCTAAACCCTTTCAATCCAATGTCATTACTTACTTGCTACGCAAAGCATAATCTGGGAATTTGACAACTTTCACATTGTTTGCCTTCTTTTGTTCTGCCACCTACGAGTCACTTGTCCCCCAGTACCTTTATCTGAGATTTGAGACTCTCTATCCCCAGATAGGGTTGAACTTCTAAACTTTAGACCTACACAAAGTTATTTAACTTTTCAGTATTGCTATTTAGTAAATGTTGATGATCAATGATTTGCTAATCTAAAGCTACTCTTGATACTTACCGGTTTCTCATCTAATGATCTACTATTGAATGGAGTATTGTTTCTACAGCAGATGTTCTACTGTGTGTATATATATATGTGAAACTTTCCTTACTTACCTGAATTGCATTTTGAGTTTAACATTGCCACAGTGCATATAATAAATAACACTATTATTATGTAACTACAGTGTGTAATTGTTTCCTTGATTATAAGTGTACACAAAGGTCTTTGTAGTCAACTACAGCCCTCCTCCCTCCTAGACTAAGCCTGGCTGCTCGACCATAGCTACTAAACCTTTTGGGTAGTTCAGGCCAAACCTATGCATTGGAGCCCTGTACATCTAAGAGTGAGTCGTCTACATTCCTACCACAGGTGGACTTTAGTAAAACTCCCTACAGGTATTCTCCCATCCTCTCCTTGTGACCCCTGCTGTCTGGGTGTCTGGGCCTCTGGATGGTCAACAGATGAAGCCTTGGGTGGCAGACTGTTCAGCGTAGGAAGCATTTTATTTTTATAGGTTTCTTTCCTGTTGTCTGGACAACTTTCTAATTTTTTATTATGTATGTTGTACAACCTCCTTGTGTTTATACGTTTTAATAAACTGTGTGAGAACTGTAAATTCTGCTCTCTGGGTGCTCTTTCTTCCTCTTGGTGACAAATAGTTTTTAGAATTGGGGAAAATGTGAAAACCTTTGTGAATAACATGGATTGCTCATCACAAAAGCTGTATAGAGCTAGAAAAGCACATCTAAAATGTGTGTATTCCTAATACTAGTTTTTCTAGTTATTTGTGTATTTTAATACCATAGTGTACTGATTACATTTTTTATTTCTTTACACAAGGTGTCCAGTCATCAGTAAAGCCAGCTGAACAACAGCAATTAAATAGCTGGGGAAAAGGATACAACAATTGTGAACGTTTCCCTGAGGGCAGCAGCAATTTGGAGATTGGCAACCATCACATAAACTACCCAGAAGCAAATGAATATTCTGGCTCTGAATATGGCAGTAGTTTTATCCAGAGACCAAACTTTGTTATGCACCAATTATCCCCCACAAAACCAATATCGCATACCTGGACTGCAAGTGCCAAAGATTTAAGTGAAGCATCAGCCGGGAGTTCACATCCGCAAATGCACACTGGTTTAAAATTGTCTAAATGTAGTCAGTGTGGACAGTTTTTCAGCCAGTCAGAAAATGAGATCTCCCAACAGCAGCCAACCAATGGATTGTCACTAAATACATGCAATGGATGCAAGAAGTCATCCACACAGTCCAAACCCATGAATAAACAAATGGGTGGGAGGCCATATGTGTGTAGTGAATGTGGGAAGGGTTTTAGGCAGTCCCAGTCCCTGAGCAACCACAAACGCCTGCATACTGGAGAGAAACCCTATAGTTGCAGCGACTGTGGGAAGAGTTTCAGACAGTTGCAAACCCTAACCACACACCAGCGAACACACACTGGAGAGAAGCCATTCACTTGCAAACTGTGTGGGAAATGTTTCAGTGATGTTGCAAATCTAATTCGGCACCAGCGAATACACACTGGCGAGAGACCTTTCCAGTGTAATGAATGTTCAAAGCGATTCAATCGACGAGGACATCTTATCAGACACAAAAGAACACACATGGGAAAGAGGAGACTAGCAAATACTCCACTCACTAGTCTGGGATGAGCACCTGCTCTTGATGAGACTCCTTGTGAAATGCTTTGCCATATCTCAGCAAGGCACAGACCGTGGAAATCGGCACTGGCTTTGAAATGGGATTGATTTAACAGTGGCCGGACCTTCTGAAAAATTCTGATAGTTCTAATTGAACAGTCAAAATCCGGCACAGACAAATTTAGCCATTACCTAATAACGTGTGAACATTTGTAACCCAGTGTGCACACAAGATGATTGTTAATGGCCTAACCAAAGCAGCGAGAGAAATAATTCCAAAAGTCACAAGACAAATTCCGAAAGATGTCCACCGGAAAACTGCACATGGATTAGATACAGAGTTCTTAATTTGCATTGATGAACGTTATTGAAGCATTCCCAAACGTGGACGTTAAGTTCTTTGTTGTAACTCTGCATAGCTGGGGCTGGAATTCTTACACCTGCATAAAAAAAAAAGGTTGAATGATGAAAAGAAAACGAACACTGTGAATCTGGGACATGATCTTATCCCCACACTGTGCACCCCACTGCACAAGACCATTTACAGATTGCCGGAATTTGAACCTGGCCCCTTTGTAGTATGAAGAAGCTACGAGCTTGAGAAACAAAATGTGCACTGGATTGCCACTCCAGCTTACATGATTGTTCGCTGCAAACATTTTCTTGAGCATTGTTGTATGCAATTAAACTATTTCCGATATTCAGTATAAAATAGCGTTTTGGGATCCTATCAGAAAAATGTGTTAATTCCCTCGTCATTTCAAATATTTGTTATACGTACTTTATTTTGTCCCTATTACTTGATACTTTCAATAAGTATTTTTCTTATGTCATGTCCTGTTCAGAGTGGATTTTATACTTGCATTGCTTTCCCTATTAACGTTCAACATGTCTAATAATGTATCACTGGCTAATTGCTTGTTCTGTCACTTTAATATTTTTTTTTATGTATGTTTTACTTTTGCTGGGTATCCTGTTGGTTATTACTTTATCATTTTCTGCGTATAATTAGTGTTTTTGAAAATCTCCAAGTAAATATTAAACTGAAAAGAAAAAACAGCATTCTCTACCAATAGGGAGACTTCATAGGCTTACAGTCGTAACACCCGCTTGAGCTTCCTGCACCACCTAAATGATCCCCAACTCCATCACCGGGGACCGCCATATCTGGAGACATCTATGAATACCTAGTTTTATTTATTGTGCGCAAGTACATGACCCAGTCCACATCATAAAGCACATCAAAGTGGAATAAGAAAAGGACACTAAAATACAATTATAACAAGTATAAATAAAACATTACATAAACATCAAGTCATTGCATCACATTTCTAATTTTATCATTAGAAATAAAAACTTTAGAAAACGAACTACCGATGAAATCTGTGTACCATTCAGAATTCTTATCCAGAAGGCGGGCTCTGAAATCTCACTGGACTATTTATTCATTTGGAAAGATATCCACACTTCTCCAGACATGAAATCAGCAGATGATCCAAGGTTTCAAGTTGGTCAAGGCCACACAGACATGTCATATTCTTTTTAATATTTTTATCTAATTCCAGGTGAGGGCCTACAACTTCCAAGTAAAGGAAAAGGTTAAAATGCACTCTCATTAATTGTCTCTTCCAAAGGGGATGTGGAAATTTAAGCACCTTGAGGAAGGTTCTCCCTTTTATTCCCTGCAATCTTCATGCCCCTGTGGTAGCTGCACTTGTTCTTAGTACAGCGGATTACTGTAATTCACTGTATCTTGGGCACCACGTCATTTGATAAATCGTAACCAGTTACCCCCAGAATGCGGCGGCCAGAGCAATCCTGCACCCCCCCCTCCACGAGCACATATGTCACTGTTTTTGAGACAGCTACACTGGCTTCTGATTGAGAAACAGATTTTATTTAAATCAATGGGCCTGGTACATCGAGCCTTCTACAAGTTAGGAGCTGAGTACCTTCAGGAAAGATGTGTTCACTATGTTCCCTCTCGTCCCCTCCGCTCTCAGACTGCTCTCTTGCTATCAGTACCTCTTGCTCGACGGTCACAAATTGGTGGCCGTGCCTTTTCTATAGTAGCCGCAACTTCGTGGAATCAGCTGCCCTAGGCTCTCCGAGCTACTTACAACCATCTGGCCTTTCGACGTTCTTTGAAGACCCTCCTTTTCTAGGCTGTCTCTTTGCAATTACTTCCTAAACTCGCCTTTGGGCATATGTGCGCTGTATAACTACATATAACATAACGTTACTGTCCCAATCTCTTTTCCTCAATAATAAAATATGTTTACCTGGCGAACTCTGATTTGGTGTTATTCCAGTCTTCCTGCCAGAGTTTCTGTTTTAACATGCTGGGATTGGTATGCGTGTGCTCCATAGATATGCCCAAATAGAACAACACACCTTGACACTTCTTCAACCAGGAATTCAGAACTACCAACGACTGATCCATAGTCGTATGATTGAGCTCTATAAAGAGGACATTTTCAGGCATAGCAATCATTTTGGCATAAAGTGACAGTAGTTTCCATTGCAACTGGGCTTGGATTGCCAACAGGCCCAATTCCCATTTTATCACTGTAAACCGCACACACTGGCTGTCTTGTGCTGTCCCCATTTACTGTTTTGACAACCATCCCTTCCCATCAGCCAGTTAAAAGCATCAACTATTAAATGATGGCTTTGTAACGGTTTGTAAAGCATCCAGCAGTGGGACTACTCGAGACATAAATAAACCCTTGGTACAGTATTTCTTAGAAAAGTATATTTCATTTTCAATACATAAATATATTCTAAAGCCTCCATTGTTCTCTCTCCCCCAAGTCTTACACAACACGCACAATAGGCCCTACTGATGGCTTCAGCAATAGCAACCCCAGGAGCAATGGGAAATCTGGCAGGAGAGGCTCCTCTCCGCAGGTACACTGTATATATATATATATATATATATATATATATCAAAAATGAAGAATAATGTGCCAATTTGTAATGCAGAGCAGCACTTTCAGGCACTGGTAAGTAGGGACCGGGGGAGGTTGTATACCAGGTAAGACG
Organism: Ambystoma mexicanum; assembly: GCF_040938575.1. Taxonomy (NCBI): domain Eukaryota; kingdom Metazoa; phylum Chordata; class Amphibia; order Caudata; family Ambystomatidae; genus Ambystoma; species Ambystoma mexicanum. The sequence continues at coordinate 1,455,505,094 of NC_090935.1, forward strand.
AGGAAGATGCACATGGCAATCACTCACAATATGAGCACACAGGCTTAATTCCTAATTACACATACTGGGAAATAGCAATGTATAATTTGTACACTTTTGGTGGAAACCCTCCTATCATAAACAACTGCTTAATGTGATGAATCCTGTTGAATCACCACTGAACACCAGCCTAAAATCTCCCATGTGGCCAGGGAAAGGCAGTTGCTACCTGATCCTAACCCTTTGGGTGGTATCATGAGGGAGGATCACATGGTAGAAGACGCTTGTTGTGGTAAACTTGTGATTCCCTTGGGAGAGACACAGTGTTCGTCTTATGAGGATGATGATCCTATAATTCCCAAATGTCTAATGGCATGCTGTCACTGTATACGACACTCCCATGAGAAAATCCAGAGATCATTCTATGAAAAGTCACCTAAACAGAATCATCTTTGTACCTTGGGAATTCATGAATCAAATGTGACATCCTCTAATTATCATGATTCTGTCTTGGGTAGAAATTTTAACCCCAATTTCAAAGCACATATTATTAATATAACGCTTCCTAGCTCTGATAATTTTCTGTTCGCAAATCAACTTGAACTAACTAAATAGACATGGAGAACTTAAAAACCACTATGAACTTTAAGATCCATAATGCCTACGGTACTACGAGGAAGAAGAGGAACAAAGAGTTGATGATGATCGATGATGCTACTAAGAAGACTGTGTGGTCTACTTGTTTCATTATAAATCACCTAAGCGGAAAATTTAAATGTGGGAATCATCCACATGTGAAGGAGGGAGTAGCAGATGCAGAAGCAGTCAGGAGAACAACCTATGAAGTCCGGAAAGCTACCGAAGGACGGAAAGCAGTGGAAATTGAAGCAGGAGTGAAAGAGCAAGTAGAAGCCGATGTGGCAAAAGAAGGGGTGCAGTTTTGCAGAGTATTCGCAGCAGGAAGCAGAATTGTAGCAGACGGCAGCGGGCCATGAAGCCCAGCTGTGCGGGTGACTTACTCCTGACCCGACCTGAGTCCCTCAGGAGTGCGGGAGGACCTGAAGACACGACATAGCCTGTGTATCTCCAGAAAAGGGCCGTGCAGGCTGCGGCAGTCACAGGAGAGCTATCAGCGGTATTGCCAGAGGGTTTATTACTGCAGAGGGTTTGAAACAGCATCCAAGAGTGACGCAGAGATTCTGAAGGAAGCCTGTGAGTTGGCCTAAAGAGAGAGGTAACCCTGGGGTGCTCAGAGCTTGGCTTGGGGAAATCTGTAACCCACATTGTCAAGAGCCTATAAAGAAGGGCTAAGAGGGCAACACAGGCGCAGTTCTCCTTCCATGACATATCAGCTTGCGGAAATCTGTAACCCACATTGCCAACAGTCATGAGACCATAAAGACAGGCAAGCATTGTGTAACCCTCCTCACATGGGATATTGGTGTGGAGAACCTTGGAACAAATGTTGTCACTAGCAGAAGAGAGCATTTATAGTTGTAGGAGTTTTTCTTCCTGGCAGGCGAGTAAACCAGGAAAGGAACCAGTTGTAGTTAGTCCTGGCATGCAAGTGGACCAGGTAAGAAACAGTTGCTTTAAAGAAATGTGATTATGGTAAAAGAAAGTGTTGTGGAAAGAAACTATTCACTTTATCATCCTGACAAATGGTTATATAACAAAAGACATTTGTTATGCTGTCCTGGCAGAAGTATTTCACCAGAAGAAGAATTGTGAAAGAAACAGTTGCTTTGGTTTTGAACAAGTGTTTTGTGAAAGAGACATTTACTTTACCAAGTTGAAGGACGTATCTGATGGAAAGACATTTTTTATTGAACTGAATGGAACTCTGTTGGGTCAGAACTTTTTCAAAAGACTTCCTGAATTGATTCAGGAGAAGGGAACTAATTTTTGGTCACAAGGAGTACTTTGGGAGAATTATAAGTTTGAACTTTTGCACAGTTTTGTAGAACTGAAATTAGATACATTTACCATATGCACTTTGGTTGTATGTGTTATTGTCAGATACATTTGGACACAAGATCATCTTTCTTTAGTTTAAGTTTGCTAGCTAGGAACATTCTCGTTAGGATAGGGACAGATAGGCGTTTATCTCACACCTCTTTAGTTTGAATAAATAAGGCAAACTTTGAGAAAACTACTACTTTATGTGTGTCTCATTTCTGACCCCTCACATAACACAATCGCTAGGCCAAAGGAGTCCACCCTATTACAAGTAAAATGTATAGTGCAAATGGATGTCGCATGCATGGATACATGACTAACTATGAATATCTTTCTTACATATACACGTTTTTGTCAGTCTCCTGAACCCTTTTGTGGTTCTGTTCCACACTGACATCCATTGGTAAATTATTCCAGCTTCTGGACCCTATTACTGCCTCTGCCATAGTCTGGGCCAAATACATTTTTTGTCTGAAAGGTGGGATGGGCAGCAAGTTGAGGTTAGCCAATCGCAAGGTCCTTCTTGGCTAGTGTCTGCATAGGCTACTATTCAGATAGTTAGGTCCTGTGTTCTGGAGAGTTTAATGGACAGCGCATATAAACTAAGTTTGGTTCATTGATCAGTGGGGTGCTATTTAAATTAATCTTGTTTTTACTGACCTATGGGTAAGTTGATTCTTAGTACTTTAATCAGGAAAGAAATGGAGCTTGGGTGACCACAATTTTCAGAGGCATTGGAGATAAGGTCAGGGACATCATTTGGGGGGTTGCTAGAAGTAGCAGTTGGTAACCCTGGAAATCCTGTTTGTTGCCCTGGCATTGGTTCTGCGACCCATGGTCACAGGCAGTGCCTGGACTTTCGTATAACCGAGAACGTCTTGCTAAAGTCTTTCTGCTTCAGCACAGATGGCCTATTTTGTCACATATTTGTTATACCATTCGTACATTTTATCCCCTGTCAATCACTATTGCTAAAGAGCAGGGAATATAAGATTTGAATGGGCTAACACCTGTCACAACTCACAAGCTCAGCAAGCAGCAGCATCAATTGTTTGTACCCTCGCCTATTATGGGAGTCCTGCCTGCATTTCTGACCCCTCAAAATAGGCTGACATTTAGTGGTTGGTGCAGATTATTACATGATTTATTTTCAATTTCGAAAAGGGACATTTTTAATAGTATCCCTACTGTGATGTGTACTGTACCCATGATCACTTACGTATCGAGGTCCTTGGATTGTTTTTTTTTCCGCCATTGTGTTGGTTACACTCTGCAGAGTCTCTCGAAGTGATGCCCTTGCTTGTGATGGAGATACACTCAAGATATATTTAAAGTTTATTTTACCTTACTTGCTGATGTCCCTCGATGGAGCGCGATGACCGTTGAATAAACCATCAAACGCAGCATATAGCGGTTTCAGAGATCGCATTTGATGGCTACATCTACAGACTTCGGCCTTCGCAGTAAAGAGAGTGGGGGGGAAAACACACGTTGGAGTCAACAAGAAAGTCTTCTTGCATTACCCCTTTAATACTATATATCTCGCTGTCTTCCAGCTTTTGATATGGAATATACCCTCTTTTAATTCTGCCTCAGGTGCAACAAAATGTTTCTGTGGAAGAACATACATCACATAGAGTCTGCAATGATTGTCTTCCAAGGCACCACTGTGAAGACAAAAGCCGGTTGTGTAAGCTTTTTAAGCCAAAAACACTGAAAGATCGGTGGCTTTCACAATACAAGCTGAAGCAACTATGGAATACCCTGCTGGGGCGGAGGAATCTGAGTCAGAACAGGAATCCATAGAGATTTCGGATTTGGAAACTGAAGATTCCTGTGGGCCTGTCCCCAGCTCCGAACGGCAAGCGCCACACTCTGCTATGGAGACTTCACCTGGTGACAAGGCTAAACACGCTAAATCATTATGATGGAAAATTTCGGTGCATTCCACAGGAATGCCAAGCAAATCTAAACATATTGTAAATACAATCCATCTGTAACATTTTCAACACGTTAGTTGAAAGGTTAAAAATTCTCAGCAGTTTCAGAGGTCGGGCAGCGTCAGCACCTACCAGGTTGGTCGATAAAAGGACATCTGATCCTAGTGCTTCTCACTCAATGCATGGCGATACCCTACATCCACTCCGACTGCCTCTGTAACGAAGGTTACTACAGATAAACCAAAACCACTTGCACCAAAGACTACCCTTTCAATGCATGTTCAGAAAAAGAAAACCACACATGTTCATGCTAGTTCTTTGTCTGAAACTCTTAAAAAGAAGAAACTGGTTAAAGCACAAGAAAAATCTCTTTTCCCACCACGGCAGTACCTAGGGTAATCAGGGAATGGACAAAAGAAAGCTTTCAGGTCACTATGAACATAATGGCCTAATTTAAGGAGTTTTTAGAGGAACACCCACTTAAACACAAACCAAAGGTCCTAGCAGAAGAGGTACCTTCTGCAAAATTCAGAACTGAGCCCACTGTCCCTTCATGAAGAGCAAATGGAGACAAGGAAGAAGACTGAGGAAGACAACACACGCACAGACTTATAAGACCATCCTGTGCCCTCACAATACATTGATGACCCCTTTTCCTCATCACCTATTGATGACAATATACTACATAATGATCTGCTTAGAAAAGCAGCCAATTATTTCAAGATTGATACACACAAAACTAAACTGAGGAAGACACAGATTTTGTAGATCGTCCATTTGCCTTGTCTGTAGGCTTAGGGTCTCTTCTACTCTCACTCACCCTCGCTACCATCTACAGGCCCCCTATCCCTATCCCTCTGAATGGGCTGACCTCACTTCCTCTCTCTTGACCTCTACTTTCAAACTCCTCCTTTGTTACTTCAATGTTCACCTGACTCTCCTCAATCATTCACTTCACGGTTCTGTGACTTCTTTGACTCCATCTCTCTTACTATTGTAAACAGGCCTTTGTAAACAGAGTCTACCTCATCATCCAGGCATGGATGGCCTTTCATGGTCTATGCCTGAATGATGACAAAACAGAACTCCTCATCCTAGGTACACCATCCAACATAAAAAAACTAGACCCTAACTACCCCTCATTCGCAATCGACAACAACAATATCACTGTGGCCAAGGTAGTCAAAACACTTGGCTTCCACCTAGACTCCACGCTCTCCTTTGGCAAACAAGTTAATACTTTGGCCTCCTATACTTGCAAGCTAATCAGAGCAGCCAAGCCCTTCCTCTTGCCTAATAACTGTATCATACTAGTGCAAGCCTTAATCTTATCTAAATTGGATTATTGCAACGCCTTATATATTAGCAGCAATAAACACATCATCTCTAAAATTCAAACTCTTCAAAACAATGCCTTAAGAGCTGCCCTAAGTCTTCCTCAAAAGGCCCATATATCTGACCTAAGGAGATCAGTCAACTGGCTATCTACTAAAGACAAAATCCTCCTCTAAACTGCATCCCTGACACACAAATGCCTCAACCACGCAGCCCCACAATACCTCTCAGACAGTGTTAATAGACAAACAGCCTCCCGCCCACTAAGAAAGGTCAATTCCAACCTCCTACTAGTACCTAGATTTAGGCTCACCAAGTCCGGTGGGAGCAACTTCCCTGTTAAAGCAGCTCAATATTGGAACTCCCTCCCCCCTGCAGATCTACCTTACCTACAATTCCGAGCTAGCTTGATCCACTGGCTAATGGAGCAGGGCGTCTGACCAGAATATACATGTATCTATCCTGTACCCATTGTATATAAGAGGCCATACTGCCTTACTATATTTAGGTATGTGTTACAGGTACATGCCACACTCTGTATACTTTCTTTCTGCCTGCCCATTGAGGCATCTATACAGCACTGTAACACAGCTGTACTTATCCTTGTACACTTGTAACCTAAGCTTAACAACCCTCTTATGCTATCGTGCCCAAATACCCCTGGGTCTGGTGCGCAATATAAATAATAAAAACAAACAAACTATTCTTCCTTCCGGTCCGACCCACTCAGCCGGACACACTCTGGAGGCCTTCATCTCCGGAGACATCCCTATCTTTAACCCGGTTGCCACCCCCCTTTCCTGGTCTGACCACTCTCTTCTCTTCTCCCACTTGGGAGCCCTCTGTTCGAGCCGCCTCCTTTGCCGTCATTCACCGATGAAGCAAGTGTCAGTCACTGCTTTTGCCTCTACATTCATTCCCCCTACCCCCCGCGCTCCTGACTCCCTCTGACTCTTTCCTTGCTAACCTTCACCTCTCCATCTCTAACACCCTTGACATACTTGCCCCTGTCATGAGGATCGGCCAGTTACCCTGCCACCAAGTGCAACAGCTGTTATGACTCTGATCTAGCCTCTTTGAAACGTAAGTGCAGAGTTGCTGAACGGAAGTGGCAGACCTCGGGTTCATCCTTTGGCAAACTGGCCTGTCACTTTCTCCAAAGGCAATATCGTCTATCCACTCCAAGAAGAGGTCCCACATCCAACACCGCATCTCTGGAGCCACTAACAACATTGCTGAACTTTTCAAAATGTGCAAGATACTCGCCAATCCAACTGCGGTCACCACCTCTCTGCTTCCCTCCCAGGCTCTCTGCACTGCCTTGGCCTCCCATTTCACAACTAAAAGTCAGGACATCCTGTCCTCACTCTCCACCCCCCATCTGCACTCCTTTTCCCACTCCCCCGCCTCCCTTGGCACCTCTCCCTACACCCACCCCCACTCTCCTCCCTACTGCTCATTGTACCTGATGGGGACTCTAAATTTGTCGGCTCCATGAAGGTCTCATCCAAACGGGAGCTCCCTTGCTCTTCCAGAACCATTAAGGGCAATATCACTTCTCCCGCCCCGGCTCTTGCCGACTTCTGTAACCACACCTTCGCCACTGGCTCTTTCCCTCTATCCCGCAAGCACTACCTTGTGCACCCTCTCCTAAAAAAGCAGTCTGTTGACCCATCCTGCCCGGCTAACTATCTTCCTATCTCCACCACTATCTTCAGCTCTCATGAACACCTGTGAAGACATGCTCGCAAATCTTGTGACTCTCCTGCTATTCTCATTCTCCTCGATCTTTCCTCTGCCTTTGACACAGTCAACCATTCTATCCTCATAAAATAGCTCCATGATGCCCTCGGCATCACGGACCAGGCACTGGACTGACTGGCCTCTTTCCTCATTAATCGCCCTTCCCAGCTGCAACTGGGCCCTTTATCCTCCACCACCTCACTCTCTACTTGCGGTGTCCCTGAGGGCTCTATCCTATCGCTGTGGCTTTTCAATATCTATCTCACCCCTCTGGCTCACCTGATCTCCTCCTTCTCTCCTCATTTCCAGTGTTATGCTGATGACACACAGCTTTCCTTCAAACTTACCTCTACTACCTCCTCCTCTTTCATCCACGATTGACTGATCGCCATCCAGGCATGGTGTGCGACAATCGGTCTTTGTCTCAATGCCAGTAAGATGGAGATCCTTCTTAATGGGACACCTGTGCCCTGTTTCCCTCTGGCCACCCTCCTTGGGCCCTCTGCCCTCACCATCCTGCGAGGCCAAAAACCTCTGGGCCATCTTTGACTCTTCTCTCTCCTTCACCCCTCACATCTTGGACCTTGCCAAGAATGCCCACTTCCAGCTTCACCTCTTTAGAGGCATTCTCCCTTTCCTCACTTTCCCCCAGAAGCTCAATGACTCAAGAGCTCTGGTCCTCTCTAGGCTGGTCTACTGCAATAGCCTCTTCCTCAACCTCCCCCTTTGCTCCCTATGTCCCTTTCAGCTAATCCAGAATAGGGCTGCAAGACGTATCCGTACCCTCAAGCCCAGGGACCATATCTCTCCAGCCTTAAAATCTCCCCACTGGCTCCCGGTGGCCGCGAGGATCAGATTCAAGACCCTCTGCATCACCCACAAGGTTTTCTGAGGCCTGGAACCACGCTATCTATAACTTTCTTTCCCTATATACTCCCATGCTAGAGCCCTCCGCTCCTCTAACTCCAACTCTCTGCTTGTTAAACACTTCTCCAAATAGAGAGAGGGAGTCAGGTCTCTCTCTTTGGCTGGTGCATCTCTTTGGAACAGCCTCCCTGACCTTCTCAGACTCGAGCCGGACCTTCTTAAGCTACGGAAAGTTCTCTACCTTTTTCCCTTCCCTGCTAATCATCCCACTGCCACCGAGATTCGCGACCTTGTCCTTTATGAACCTCACAGGATACCAGGCCCTCTACCTAGTTGACGCCAGCCCCCTTCCTCCTTCAGCACTGTCTTTGCAGGCCGACTGCCTGGCAGCTGTGCACCCCACCCATAGGTTTCCTCTGCCTTAGCACTTAGCCAGTGGCCTCCCACCATGGCTCCCCTAGGCACTTCCCTTCCGGACTACCATCAGCACTTGCCCATACCTTCTCTCTCTACCCTCCACCCCCTTTCATTCCTGCACTGCTCTTCAGTGCACTTAAACGTCCAAATGTCACAAGGCCTAGTAGGACCACAATCATATGTTTACTGTTTTTTTTGCCAGTGTTATTTACTCCCCTTGCTCCCTCCCCACTTTTGCCTTGTGTGGCCTGGAAACACCATTTTGTTGTATAAGCACCTAACAAAACCTCAAAAGAATAAAATAAAAAATAAATTTAGCCAGTATATTCCTTTACTTAAATCTGTAAAGAGACTACTAGATCCCTCCCTAACAGCTCTCCAGTGTTAACAAAACCACTTAACCTACGAGTTGAGAAAAGGTTAAACCCTAGCCCCTACCAACCCTCTTTTTATCAAGGGACACTTGAAACCAGATTCTTTAGTCATAGCTACAAAACGCAAAAGGGCCCATACCCCATTGGCTACATCAGAGGCCCCTCCTGGTGGGGAAAGCAACAAGGTGAAAACCTCTGTGTCATATGAAGTGCGCATTGCCAGCAATACAGCCCTAATGGCTACTTTTAATAGAGCACAATGGGACCATGTAGAAGAATTTACCTACAATGTCCATGAGCCCCGAAAAACAGAAATGCTGAAAGCCTTATCAGAAGGGAAACAAACTGCTAATGCAGTGCTAAAAAAAAACTCAGTGTATACTGCTGGGAGAATCATTGCTGAGGGGATCTTAATAAAGAGACATGATTGGCTCAGAAACTCAAGCTACTCTATTAAATATGCCAATAGAAAACAAGGTACTATTTGGCAAAGCAGTCGATCAGGCCCTAGAAACTGCAAAAAAAGGCCAATTAAACACTGAACACATTGAACCAGTTTTCAAACCATCCTTTTCAGAAGACGGGAGCACAGTCAAAGCCAGCACAGTTTTTGTGGCCAAAGCTACTCACAGTCTACAGCACAGACGACTTGCTCCTCAGGTGTAGGTTCCTCCTCATAGTTCGGAAACCCTCCGTCTTCATTCCCAAGACAATATAGAAGAGTAGAAGGCAGAGGGAGAGGCCAAACCGCAAGTGGTTTGCCTGCTTCCGGCAAAACAATGACTCGGTTCCAGGTGCCCTCTCATATCATACCAGTAGGGGGTTGCACAGCATCATTTGCCCACATATTGGAGGGGATCACTTTAGACAAGTGGATGCTGTAAACTGTAAAAAACAAGTATTGCATAGATTTTCAAGAACTGCGTGATCACCCGCCGAGACCCGGGAGCCAGTAGAGCATCTACTGATTCTACAAGACATCTGTTTCACGATCGGAGGTAAACGGGGGTATTTATTCTGTGTACTTCCTTGTTCCAAAGAAAGACCAAACACAATGCCCAGTGCTCAACCTAAGGCCACCAAACACTTATGTCAAACCACACAAATTCAGAATGGCCACGCTACAAGAAGTCATCCCACTGCTCAAAAGAGGTGACTTTATGGCACCATGAAAGATGCATACTTTCATATTTCAATGCTGCCAGCACATCAAAAATTCCTGCGGTTCAAAGTAGGTGAAGCACATTATCAATTCAAGATTGTGATCATACTGTATTGGAAGCGCCCTGGAATATCTGTTGTTGCGCTCCTGTGATGAGGTGCGGCTTGACATGGCTGCTACGCTTGGTTGTGAGTGTTCAGCGGTCCTTTCCTCTGAGCTTTGTGCGGCGAGCGGAGAGAGATTGGCGTGGACCATGAATAAGCAGGTTGGAGCAGTGCCCATTAGCCTGCAGTTGGTGCAGACCGGTAGCAAAGCAGGCTGGACCAGCAACCTTTAGCCCACAGTCTCCTGCTGTCTCACGCAGTGCGACACAGTCTGCAGCTTGTTGACACTGAGGTTAAGCTGAGAGCTGAGAAGCTCGATCCTGTGGCAAGCCAGCTGCAAGTAGGTGGTAGCCTCCAGCCTCCTGCCCTTGGAGTTCAGACTTGATGTTAAACCGTGCAACAGCTGCTTATATTGTTTAGATTAGAGAGGCCTACAGTTGGAGCCAGCCCTGTGAGGCTCAAGTACCCATTTAAACTACTGTGCAAAGTGCTGTGAAGTGTTCATTGTGCCTGCAGTGGTTGGGAGAGGGTGTGATTCTCTCATAGTGTTGCCAATGGAGATTGGCAGCTCCTTTCTGCTTTCTCATAGCTGGACTGATTTTGTGCATCAATGTGGTAAATTGAGGCCTGTACCTAAAAACCTGTAGTTTGGTTTAATAGGTGGCTCAAGAAAGCGTGGGCGTCAGCCCCATAGTTGAGCTCAGGTTGAAACCCTCTGTAGACCTCAAGGGCTACAGTAGATAACAGTTTTGTGCCAACAAGCGTAAGAGCTGTCTGTTATTGAGGAAAATGAGAAGCGAGTTTTGAGAAATTGGGAGCTCGCTGTTTACACTGCTGTGCTCTTGAATCGTATTGTCAGCACAGCACTGTGATAATTCATTGTTAAAACGATATAAAATGTTGAGGAGTGTGTATAAAGATAAACTAAGAAACAAAGAGAAAGTTGAAGTACCCAATAGTGAGCTGATGGCATCTCCATTGGTGTTCTCTACAAAAAAGGGCCATTTAAGCTTGGCTATGGGCACTCCTTTACCACCCTCTCCACCTTCCTCTGGTAATAATAATGGATTGATTTTGGTGGATCAAGAAGGTAAAAAGAAGGGACCGAAAGCCAAAGTAAAAATGTATTAATTATTTCTGCACATGAGAAAAGCAAAGAGTGTAGTTTTTGAGTCACAAGTAAGTAACTTTGGTACTCTGCCTCCTACATTTGAAAATCAGATGCTAGGGGACAATGGAACCATACTAGAAATGGAAAGTCATCAAGGAATAGAGGCATTAAGTTCCTTTACTATCCCTCTTTGCTGAACATTCCTCCACTGTTCATTGAGGAAGAAAGCATAATGTGTGATCATTCGGAGTCCCTACTGAGTAATGAGGGTAGTACAAATTTGACTGCAAATGGGGTACTTAAATTGGAAAGAAATAAACCTATTTGGTCTGATCTTAAGGATGTGTTCTTTATTGTAGAGCAAATGTGTGAAAGCATTTTTGAGGAATTAAAAATGCACTCAAGAATCCAAGATGGCGGCCAGGCTGTGAGGTCACGGCAGTTCAAGATCTGCGCCCCAAAAGAAGCAAATTGTGGTGCAATATGGTAGTTGTGTGTTCCGAGTGGTAGGAGCACACAATGTGCACCCGGGCCACAATGTTGTTGTGCAGTACGGCTGGTCCGGAATGAATATGCGGCTGACTGAAGAATATCGTGCCTGCAGTGATTTGAAAACTTCTACAAAGCTGAACGGGGTCCGCCACTCTGCAGGACGAAACAAGACAAAGGATAATCCTTCGACATGCATAGCCCTGAATATGGATGCTCTTTTCATGCCCTCGGCGTAGAGGGGAGGCCAGAAGCAGAGCCGGCGTGTGCCCGAGTCGCTCAGAATTGAGGGACAACAGCCAAGTGAACCGGCAATTGATCACCGCGTACGCCGGTAAGGATTTGAGGGCTAACACTGCGATTGCTGTAAAGGATTTGAGGGACAGCGCCTATGTCTGCATTGGTGTAAGTGCTGGGAGCCCAGGGTACATTGCACATAGCGGCAACTTTCCCTAAGTTGTTCAAGTCTCCTGATGCAAGATCCCTCTTATTTGATGCACTACCCGGGGAAAGTGTGGATTACAGTCTCGCCCACGGAATTAATACGGCGCAACAAAGCGACCAGCTGTGCTCTAATCTGACGTCTGTAAGTATAATTACAGTGTTGGAATGCACTTTGTCTAGCACACGGTCCCTCCAGGCATGATTGCACACATCATTGTAACAGTGCACCGGAAGGGTAAAAACAATTACTGCCTGTGCAGGAACCTAACAAGAATCCTTGGGGAGAAAATCTTAATGGCAAAATAAAAAATATAAAAATAAAATAAGAAAAAGACAGGTGGATAGTTTGCATGGTACTAGGAGTGTATCTACTGGGACTCATTACAATCACTTTCATAAGGTACTGGTTTCACTCTAAGGTTGTCAGCATTTGTGAACCACCTAGGTTAACAGCGTTTGAAAGGCCAGAACGGCAGTAATTAATGGTGTAACGTTTGTGGCAATACTGTCCATCTACCCAGTTGGGGTACAGCTAAGGTAACAATCTGATCAGCGTATATAACAATAGGAGAGGTGAGAACATGGAAGCATAGGGAGCTCTAGAGTTGACATTATTATCAACGGGTAACCTTGAATTTGTACGTGGTCAATGTCAGAACCTAAGGGTCGAAGAAAAGCATGCACATCCACAATACCTCCCACTGTTAAGCCACTTAGCAGTTGTTGGCTCATGTTGAGCAGGCCTGTGAAGAAATCGGAACGTAAGGGCGAACTGGACGAAGTACACCAGGTCGTCTCGGACACAGAGATGGCGGCCTCAAAAGAAGATATGGAGCGCTGCTTTCAGGTTTTTCAGGACAAAGTGGCAGCTTCGTTGCAAACACAATTTGATAATTTGACCACAGGATTTAAATCCGCCTTAGCAGACATAAGGAAAGATATTGCATCTTTGGAGGAAAGAACAGACACGAATGAGCTGGCATTACAGGACTTGGCACAAGAATCTTCTAAGTCGGGGGTGCTCCTGGAACAATTAGCACTGACAACATATAATCTGGAGCAGTAATTTGAGGATTTGGAAAATAGATCCAGGTGTTCCAATATTCACATATGGAACATCCACGATCAGTTTGGATTCTGCCTTGCGAGAGGAAGTCACTGGAGTCTAAGGATTTGTTAAATACTGAAGAGGAAATACCCATTGCCATGGATAAAATTCACTGAGTTGGTCCAAAGCGTCAAGACCCGGTGCTCGTCCTAGAGACACATTAGTGGCTTTGACAAATTATTCGCATGAAGGAGCTTATTCTTCGGGAAGCCAGCAAAGTGTCACAAATTACACTTAACTGGACTGACATTCAACTATATCAGGATCTCTCCCCAAGAACGCTACTGTCAAAAACACCATACGGGAGGAAAGTATCGACACTCACCCGAACCCCAGAAGCCAAATGAAGTCGACTCTCCACCCGTGGTTGGCACAGATACCTGATATTCAAAACACAGGATACCACGTGGCAGCCAATGGGGGGAAGAGGGTTAGGGAGAGGTTGTGGACTGGGATGGGGAGATTAAGGAAAATCGGATAGAGGGTTAGGAAAAAACCTACAGTGGATAGGATGGGGGAAGTAACAGGGAAAAACCCTACACTGTCTAATATGATAAACCATGAAACATAACACACACATAGATCACCAATATGCCCCCTTAATACAGATTGAATAAGGACCTTAGATAGTGTGCTTGTTCTCTCTAATAGCCTCTTGATACAGGCACATGTAGTTCTTACTAGGACATGGAATACATATAAGCAAGCGTGAATGAAACAAACTCAGGAACTATGACTGCCCAACATGAAGAACATGACACATGGCCCCTTTTGGGCAAGCAAAAGCAACATAAACACTCATAAAACATGTAGGACAAAAGGTGTGATTGTCAACACCCACATAGAATGCACTCCAACATATATATATATGAGGTAGCAGGCCCCTAATGATAAACTGTACGTTGTACAGTGTGACCGCTGATTGCCTCCTTAGTGTCAAACATTCAGTAAATTCCCAGACCCGGTCTAATCAAGAGTTCGACCCATATGATATGCTCAAAGAATTCCTGCAAACATTGCCCTATGTTAATTCACGATAAGCAACAAAAGCATTGAGCACTTATCTGTGCGTCTGGGAGACTCGCAAGCCGTCCCAGACGAGAAACGATGACGCCTTGATGGAAATGAAAGCGACCCCGCTTGCAATGTCCGCGCCGGGAGAAGAGCGGAGCTTTAATGAAGTAGCGTGAGTCTTCTTGCTTCATGTGCTTAGCCGCGCATACTTACTAGGACCGCATAATTCTACATGTGCTGCCAAGATTCCTGAATCCTGCTGTTAGCGTGCGCTGGACCGCACGAACCTCCGGCATGGCTTCGCCTCGTGGAAACAATAAGCCACACCTGCCGTGCGCCTTTGGCCCTTGATAAGCTGTTAATTACAGACAGCTGGTCAACGCACACGGCAAGGACTACGATATGACAAAGGACTGCTGGGAAATGTATCTTGAGATAATGACACCTCTCTGCGATCAAATAGCCTGCCAAATTCTCCTAGATAACCATCCCAATTGTATAATAAGGGATCATCCTTCTGTACCAACGGCATTGCCCATGCAGCCGCATCTCCTGTCAGATATGAAATTACAAATGCCGTCCTAGCCTGAATAGATTTGAACGCAGTAGGTTTACACAAAAAAATGAAGAGGGCATTGGGTGAGGAATGTCATATACTTTCTAGGATCACCAGCAACGCGTTCTGGTTCTGCTAACGGGACACTACTGGAGGGTTGGACAATAACCGTGGGATTCTGACTCTGGGACCTCCTAGCCACATTGGCTCCTTCCAACGGTGTCCACTGAGCTACCAGATCCTGTACCTGGGCCCTTAACGTATCCGAATCCTGTTTTGCTTGTACTAATTCTGCCTGAATATCCTGAAGTGGCTTGAGTACATCTGCCAAGGCCGGAGCGGGCGCCTCCATTTGGCTCGGGAGGTTGTAAGTATCCCAATTTGGGGGTGGCTTATTATGTCAAAAACACCATAGGGGAGGAAAGTATCGACACTCTCCCCTGAACCCCAGAAGCCAAATTAAGTCGACCCTCCACCCGTGGTTGGCACAGATACCTGATATTCAAAACACATAATACCACGTGGCAGCCAATGGGGGGAAGAGGGTTAGGGAGAGGTTGTGGACGAGGATGGGGAGATTAAGGAAAACCGGATAGAGGGTTAGGAAAAAACCTACAGTGGATAGGATGGGGGAAGTAATAGGGAAAAACCCTACACTGTCTAATATGATAAACCATGAAACATAACACACACATAGATTACCAATATGCCCCCTTAATACAGGCTGAATAAGGACCTTAGTTAGTGTGCTTGTTCTCTCTAATAGCCTCTTGATACAGGCACATGTAGTTCTTACTAGGACATGGAATACATATAAGCAAGCGTGAATGAAACAAACTCAGGGGCTATGACTGCCCAACATGAAGAACATGACACATGGCCCCTTTGGGCAAGCAAAAGCAACATAAACACTCATAAAACATGTAGGACAAAAGGTGTGATTTTCAACACCCACATAGAATGAACTCCAACATATATATTTATATATATATAATGAGGTAGCAGGCCCCTAATGATAAACTGTATGTTGTACAGTGTGACCGCTGATTGCCTCCTTAGTGTCAAACATTCAGTAAATTCCCAGACCCGGTCTAATCAAGAGTTCGACCCATATGATATGCTCAAAGAAGTCCTGCAAACATTGCCCTACGTTAATTCACAATAAGCAACAAAACCATTGAGCACTTATCTGTGCGTCTGGGAAACTTGCAAGCCGTCCCAGACGAGAAACGATGACGCCTTGATGGAAATGAGAGCGACCCCGCTCGCAATGTCCGCGCCGGGAGAAGAGCAGAGCTTTAATGAAGTAGCGCGAGTGTTCTTGCTTCATGTGCTTAGCCGCGCGTACTTTCTAGGACCACATAGTTCTACATGTGCTGCCAAGATTCCTGAATCCTGCTGTAAGCGTGCGCTGGACTGCACGAACCTCCGGCATGGCTTCGCCTCGTGGAAACAATAAGCCACACCTGCCGTGCGCTGTTGGCCCTTGATAAGCTGTTGTTAATTACAGACAGCTGGTCAACGCACACGGCAAGGACTACGATATGACAAAGGACTGCTGGGAAATGTAGTTTTTCCAGTCCAAGTACCAATACTAAGCTCTTTTCAGCTTTAAACACCTCTTTCTCCTCCACCATCCCATATTCCTGACATTACCTCCTCTCTCAGGGCCCTTCCAAAGGCTCGGTCTATCAGGATGTTGCTGATGAAATTGTCTGACCAATTTTGGAGCATGTACCTCAGCAGCGGATTCCCAAAAACAATCTTCTGGTCCATACTCTTTCCACTGAATGAGGTACCAAAATTGTTGATTCCTTTTTTTACATCCAGAATCCTCTGCAATTCGTATTCTTCTTGACCATCTTTCATGATTGCTGGGGGTCGTTTCGTAGTCATGCCTGGAGCTGAAGGTTTAAGTAAAGAGACATGGAACACTGGGTGGATATGTAAAGATGCAGGCAAACTCAATTTCATGGCAGTTGCAGATATACATTTGCAAATCTCAGACGGCCCAATGAATCGAGGCAGAAATGTTCAGGACCCTATTAAAGACAAGTTGCGAGTAGATAACCGTACTCTGTCTCCCACTTTATATTGAGGACCTTCCTGTCGATGCTTATCAGCCTGTCTTTTGTATTGTCTCTTGGCTCTCTCCAGATTTTCTCGTGCCTTCCGTCTGGCCTCAAGAATCAACTGTTTGCGCTCCTGCAACACTGGCATATTTCCTATTTCCGGCAATTCTTCTGGTATCATATTTTGTTCATGACCATATAGGCATTCGTTAGGTGGCATGCCCAAGGAAGTATGATAGGTATTGTTATAAGTAAATTCCGCTAACCATAAAGCGTGCACCCAAGAGTTCCAACCATCACTCAAATAGTACTGCAAATATTGTTCAAGTGTTTGATTCACTCTCTCTGTTTCCCATCAGTCTGTGGGTGATAACTGGTGGAAAAAGCACAGTTGATTCCCAAGATTCAACAAAAAGCCCGCCAAAATCTGGAGGGAAATTGCGAACCTCTATCAGAGACAATATTTTTTGGCAATCCATGCAGCCGTACCACATGTTGTAGAAATAACTCAGCCAATTTGCCTGCCCCAGGTATTCCCCCACAAGGAATGAAGTGAGCTTGTTTTGACAGAAAATCTATCACTACCCATATGGTGTCATATTGCTTATCCGGTGGCAGATCAGTAATAAAATCCATAGAAATGTGTGTCCATGGTTGCTCGGGTGTAGGTAAAGGCTGTAGCAACCCTTTCTTTTTAAAATGCTCTGCTTTATTCCTTGCACAATTCTCACATAATTCCACATATTTCTCCATATCTTGTTTCAGAGAAGGCCACCAAAATATTTTTCCAACATGGTCTGCATCTTTCTCAACCCTGCGTGTCCTGCTAAAGGAGACTGATGACACCAGAATAGTGCCTTGTCTTGTAACTCTTTTGTTGGTAAATACAATCTCTTCTGATGATACGGCAACCCCTCTCATGCGTGCCGGATGACTGTTCCGCCACTGTACCATCTGTCTTGATGTTAACGCTTTCTTGACTAAGTCTGTGACTTGTGTGGTAATGGCCCCAACAATTTTATCTGGTGATATAACAGTTTTGACCTCCCCTACTGGATGTTCCAAATTTTGTTGTCTAGAAAGTGCATCTGCCTTCCCATTTCTGTTACCTGGTCTAAAAGTAACCACAAAATCAAATTCATTAAAGAATTGAGACCATCGCAATTGTCTTGGACTAAGTGTGTGCTGTCTTGAAATATTGCAAATTTTTGTGGTCGGTTACCACCACCACCTGATGTCTAGCACCCAACAAGTAGTGTCGCCACTCAAGGAATGCTACTCGAATCGCCAACAACTCCTTATCAGTTATAGAATAATTTTGTTCACACCCTGACAGCTTTCTGGAATAAAATACAACCGGGTGCCAAGTTTCTTTTTCGTCTTTCTGTGATAAAATAGTTCCTATTGCCACATTGCTAGCATCTGTCTCAACTTGAAATACTCTCTCCGTGTTTGGATGTTGTAACACAGGAGCAGTAGTGAAGGCTAATTTCAACTTCTGAAAGGCATTTTCCGCTTCCTCACTCCAAGTAAATTTCACTGCCTTTTTTTAACAAATGCATAATGGGAGTGACTATGTTAGAGAAATTGCTGATAAATCGCCTATAAAAGTTGGCAAAGTCTAGAAAGGATTGGATATCTTTGATGCATTGTGGCGAAGGCCAGTCTTTCACTGCCTGCACTTTCTTAGGGTCCACACAATACCTGTATTTGTCAAAATAAATCCTAAAAATTCCACTTGTGTTACATTAAAGGCACATTTCTCCACTTTGACACATAATTGACAATCCTGTAAACGTTGCAATACTGTTTTTACATGTCGCACATGCTGCTCTGGGGATTCAGAATAAATCAAGATATCATCTATATAAACAATAACAAAAACATCAATGAATTCCTGTAGAACTTCTTGCATAAAGAACTGAAAGGCAGCAGGGGCATTACATAAACCAAAAGGCATTACAAGGTATTCAAACAAACCAAACTTAGTTCTAAAAGCCGTCTTCCACTCATCACCCTCCTTAACCCGTATCAAATGATAAGCTCCTCTCAAATCCAACTTAGTGTAAATCTTAGCGGACCTCACTTGGTCCAACAAAACTGAAATCAATGGCAAGGGAAATCTATTCTTGATAGTTAGCTTATTTAAAGCTCAGTAGTCAATACAAGTATGTAAAGTTCCTTCTTTTTTGGGAACAAAAAATAAAGGTGAGGAGACCGGAGAGGTGGAATGCCTAATGAATCCCTTGGACAACATTTCATCTAAATATTCTCTCAAATACTGATTTTCGTTTTCTGTAAGGGCATAAATTCTGCTGCAAGGTAATTTCGCTCCTTCCTCCAACTCTATTACACAATCATACAGTCTATGCGGAGGTAATTGCTCAGCCAGTCTCTTGTCAAACACCTCACTAAACTCTCTGTATGGTGCAGGAATTTCCTCCGACACTGCTCCCACAATTTGATCTTCGGATCTCTTTTAAACTAACCATGTCACTGGTTCTGTGTCCGAAAAGATATGCTTTTGACATTGCTCCTCCTCAAACCTCACTGTCCGTCTTACCCAATCTATTCTGGGGTTATGAAGCACCAACCAGGGTATTCCCAAAATTAATCCAAATTGAGGGGCTGCTATCAAATCAAACGAAATGTCCTCCCTATGCCCCTGTCCACAAATCATTTCCAATGTTGCTGTCTGCTTCCTTATAAGGCCCGATACCAAAGGAGACCCATCCACTGACTGTACTCCTTCCGCCTTGCTTTTGTCACACAGAGGCAATCCTAACTGTTCCACCAAAGTAATATCCACAAAATTACCAGTAGCCCCTGAATCCACCATAGCCAGAACCTCCTGTTTTGTCAGAGCAAAACATAATGTCACCAATATATATAAGTGGGAAGTCTTACCCCCCACTGTGTTTGCAACCCATCTGGGGAACTTGATCTCCATGGGGCCTGTCACCTGTGTTCCCCTTAAGGCCGGCCCATCTCTTTTCCCGCTTCCTTGGTAATTTTCACACTGTTCCCACTTTTCTGTGGAGTATTGGGACATGTATGTTTGAAATGTCCTGCTTGCCCACAATAAAGGCACAGTTTATTCACCTTTCGTTGTTCTTTCTCTGCTGCTGACAAGGGTCCTCTTACACTACCAATCTGCATTGGTTCCACTTCACTTGTCCTTCCTCCTCTACTTCTGTCTAATCGCACAAAAGGGCCCATTTCCGGTTTCTTTTTATCACCTTTCTTTTCATTCATGCGATGATCCAATCTAAGAGCTAAATCAATCATAGCCGTGCAAGTGGTGGGTTGTGGTTCCACTTGAGCAATGGCATCCTTCAGTTCCTCACGTAATCCCTGATAGAATAACACAGTCTGTTTTGCCACCGGCCACTCGGTCTCAGTGACCAACCTGTTAAACTGAGTAACATATGTGACTAAATCCCGACCTCCCTGTCTTAATCCCAACAGTTCCTTATCTTGAGATAATGACACCTCTCTGCGATCAAATAGCCTGCCAAATTCTCCTAGATAACCATCCCAACTGTATAATAAGGGATCATCCTTCTGTACCAACGGCATTGCCCATGCAGCCGCATCTCCTGTCAGATATGAAATTACAAATGCCGTCCTAGCCTGAATAGATTCGAACGCAGTAGGTTTACACAAAAAATGAAGAGGGCATTGGGTGAGGAATGTCATATACTTTCTAGGATCACCAGCAAAACGTTCTGGTGCTGCTAACGGGACACTACTGGAGAGTTGGACAATAACCGTGGGATTCTGACTCTGGGACCTCCTAGCCACATTGGCTCCTTCCAACGGTGTCCGCTGAGCTACCAGACCCTGTACCTGGGCCCTTAACGTATCCGATTCCTGTTTTGCTTGTACTAATTCTACCTGAATATCCTGAAGTGGCTTGAGTACATCTGCCAAGGCCGGAGCGGTCGCCTCCATTTGGCTCGGGAGGTTGTAAGTATCCCAATTTGGGGGTGGCTTATTATGTCAAAAACACCATAGGGGAGGAAAGTATCGACACTCTCCCCTGGACCCCAGAAGCCAAATTAATTCGACCCTCCACCCGTGGTTGGCACAGATACCTGATATTCAAAACACATGATACCACGTGGCAGCCAATGGGGGGAAGAGGGGTAGGGAGAGGTTGTGGACGGGGATGGGGAGATTAAGGAAAACCGGATAGAGGGTTAGGAAAAAACCTACAGTGGATAGGATGGGGGAAGTAACAGGGAAAAACCCTACACTGTCTAATATGATAAACCATGAAACATAACACACACATAGATCACCAATATGCCCCCTTAATACAGGCTGAATAAGGACCTTAGTTAGTGTGCTTGTTCTCTCTAATAGCCTCTTGATACAGGCACATGTAGTTCTTACTAGGACATGGAATACAAAAAAGGAAGCGTGAATGAAACAAACTCAGGGACTATGACTGCCCAACATGAAGAACATGACACATGGCCCCTTTTGGGCAAGCAAAAGCAACATAAACACTCATAAAACATGTAGGACAAAAGGTGTGATTGTCAACACCCACATAGAATGAACTCCAACATATATATATATATATATATATATATATATATATATATATATATATAATGAGGTAGCAGGCCCCTAATGATAAACTGTTTGTTGTACAGTGTGACCGCTGATTGCCTCCTTAGTGTCAAACATTCAGTAAATTCCCAGACCCGGTCTAATCAAGAGTTCGACCCATATGATATGCTCAAAGAAGTCCTGCAAACATTGCCCTACGTTAATTCACGATAAGCAACAAAAGCATTGAGCACTTATCTGTGCGTCTGGGAGACTCGCAAGCCGTCCCAGACGAGAAACGATGACGCCTTGATGGAAATGAGAGCGACCCCGCTCGCAATGTCCGCACTGGGAGAAGAGCGGAGCTTTAATGAAGTAGCGCGAGTCTTCTTGCTTCATGTGCTTAGCCGCACGTACTTTCTAGGACCGCATAGTTCTACATGTGCTGCCAAGATTCCTGAATCCTGCTGTAAGCGTGCGCTGGACCGCATGAACCTCCGGCATGGCTTCGCCTCGTGGAAACAATAAGCCACACCTGCCGTGCGCCTTTGGCCCTTGATAAGCTGTTGTTAATTACAGACAGCTGGTCAACGCACACGGCAAGGACTACGATATGACAAAGGACTGCTGGGAAATGTAGTTTTTCCAGTCCAAGTACCAATACTAAGCTCTTTTCAGCTTTAAACACCTCTTTCGCCTCCACCATCCCATATTCCTGACAGCTACAAAGGAGAAGGGATATGAGGGAGAGCCTGCAATATTTGCAAGCTCACAAGATATTGTATAGATGGACTTTCCCATTTGGCCTTCTTTTTACTTGGGAAGGCAAACAAATTTGAATTGCAACAAAAGAGGAGGGGTCTCAGATCTGTGTGAATAGACATGGAAGACCAACCAGGTCCTAGCTTTGGGATGCAACCACATGCCCCTCGATGGCATAGGCACTGGGAATTGCTGCATGTCGGAGGATTATCCTTTGTCTTGTTTCAATGGTCCCGGACAAGGAAACAGAAAGGCCCTTCAGTACCAAAGAAGCCTTCAACCTAAACTGTGAAAAACATACCTCATATCCCCTTAACCACAACAGTTGTTTGTTTGTTTGTTTGTTTATAAATAATAAACAAACAAACGGTTGTGGTTAAGGGGATATGAAGTATGTTTTTCACAGTTTAGGTTGGTTTTCTGGAAAGAGGTTGGGCACGATAACAGCTCATCTTGGAACTCAATAAAATTACAAACTAGGGTTTTAGGAGAGCCTGCACATATGCCTGGGTTAAATGGTAGGCTATCTTCTTGGACTGTGTCCAAAAAGCGATTAGTGAAAGTTGTTTACACCAGGGAGATGGGGAACAAGTTACAAGTTGGGGGATTGTTGGTGGGAATCTGGGGTGGGTAAGGTTTAGAGGGGGGAGAGGGAAGTGGTGGGCAGAGGGGTGGGGTTGTCCACTGAACCATTATATAGGGGTAGGAAATGAATGGAAGGTACAGCACACTAAGCAGGTGGTCATGCTGATAAGATTTTGTCCTTAAGTGCTTGACACTTAATATAAGGGGGCTGAATACCTCCATAAAGAGGAGGAAACTGGAACGGTTATTGAGTTTGCATCAGCCTGATATTATAGCCTTACAGGAGACGCATATTAGATTTCATGACCGATACAAGTTACAAATAAAGTAAGATCCGTTAATTAGACAGGCTAACGCACAGGGGAAGACTGCAGGGGTTTTGATTGCTTTCAAGATAAATTTACAGGTCTCCATTGGGAAAATTCTGGCTGATAAAGAGGGTCGGTTTTTATATATTGAACTACAGTTGGGTTTGATGACTCTAACTTTGGCATCTTTTTATGCTCCAAATACAGGCCAAGAGGGTTTCCTGATGTCGGCTTTGTCTACATTTGAACAGTTTGGTAAGGGAGAAATGATTGTGATGGGAGATTTGAATATCGTATGGGACCCCTCAAGGGATAGTAGCGCTAAAGCTGCATATATACCGGCCCTCGCCTTTGGTGGCGCTTAGACGGAAATTTGAGTTGTTGGCGCTTAGAGACATGTGGCCTACCCTGAAGGGGGATGAACGGGCATATACATTCTTTTCCCACATTCACAAGTCCTTTTCCAGGATAGACTATTTTTGGGCTACAACAGGTTTCATAGGGAAGCTGACACAGATTAACACACATGCAATTACCATGTCAGATCATGCCCCTCTGACTATGGACTTTAACCTCACTGAAGTAAGACCCCCCACTCTGGAGCTGGAAATTCCCAAAGGAATTGGTCTCTGATCCGATCACATGTACAGATATAGAGGGAAAAATAAGGAAATACTTTGATTCCAATTTGAATGGGGAAGTAGGCAGAGATATGGTCTGGGATGCGTTTAAGGCGACTATGCGGGGAGAGCTGATAGCGATACAGGCATATATGGGGAAGATTAGGAGACATATGGAAATAGAGTTGGAGGCAGAGGTAAGGGAAACTCTAAAACAAATGTAATGTAAAACATCCCCGACTCTCTATCGGCGGTACTGAACAGCAAAGGGTAAATTAGATCTGATAAATACTAAACAGGCAGAAAAAGCTTATTATCTCTAAAGCGGAAGTTTTATGTTAAAGCAAATAAAGCAGATAGAATGTTCGCCAGACAACTAAAACAGAAGTTGGCATCTCAGACAATTCAAGGGATGGAAGACTCAAGGGGAAAGATTAACGATGACAGAGGATATTATGGCTCAATTTCAAGTATTCTATTCTAAGCTGTACGAATCAGAATCTCCAGACCAGTTGACATAAAGAAATTACTTAGAGGCAACGCTGATTAGAAAGAATCTCAGAGAAAGATAGTGTGAGTTTAGACAATGATATCACTCAAGAAGTATTGTCGGTTATAAATAATCTCCCAAATGATAAAGCGCCGGGTCCAGGCGGGTATACAGCCTCTTTCCATAAAATGTTCTGTGTGATTTTGGCCCCAGGCTAGCAGAACTTTATAACTCTTTTGCTAGAAGCGGAACAATAACAGCGTCAATGGAAGAGGCAAAAATAATTTTGATCCGAAAGCCAGGGAAGGACTTGGCTAAATGTGGTTCGTATCACCCGATTGTGCTCATAAATAAACAAGCAAAAATATACACAAAAATCCTTGCAAACTGGCTTAATGACCTGATGCCTACTCTTAAACACCCTGATCAGACAGGATTTATTAAAGGACGACAAACCCACGATAATATACGTTGAATCTGTCATTTAATTGAAAAGGTGGACAAGAAAGGAGATGCAGCGGTACTAGTGTTGTTAGATGCCGAAAAAGCATTCGACCGGGTAGAATGGTCTTTTCTTTTTAATACTTTACGTACCATGGGGTTTGGCCCTAAATATGTAATAATGGTCATGGCTAACTATGATGCTATAAGCTGACCCTGGGGAAGAACACGTTGTCCCTACCGGGGGTGCCTCGCCTTAGGCGGCGTGTGATGCAACGCCTATCTAACAGAGATAGTAAGGGAAGCTGTCCCTAATTTACTACAACTATGGCATATACCTTACAAAACAATTCGACATGCATCAAGAACAATTCCAACTAGCTGCTGAAAGGCCGGCAGAACTGAGCATTAGATTCTACCGTAACAGCTCAAAAATGGTGATGGTAGCAACCTGTCACCAAGGTGGCTAATTTGATTCCAAACACAATTCTATATTTAATTCTGCCCTTGGGTGTTGGAGTCAACGAATGAAGTTGGAATGTTCACTAAAGGAAACCAATTAAAAACAAGGCTCATTTAACTTGAGCATGTAAAAAGCTCACTCAATCTGTGTGAGTATAAAATCTAAATTATCCATCTAGTATCTCTCAATTCTTATAGGAGATATCATCAAGATCATGAGGTCCCTCATGACCCGAAAGGTCGACCGGTTTCGATGGCGGTAGAAAGATAAGCCATCTTAGTCAGGACCATAATTTTTAAGGAAAATAAATTCACTTATCCAGCGTGTCTGCACTGGAGATGCCAAAGGCGGGTACATGCGTCCCCTCCTGCAGCAGTACAGGGGTGCAGCCGGGTGGCCTAACTCAAGCCACTCAAGACACACACAGCGCCAAACAATACGTACGCAAGCAGAAAGTCAGTGACTCGGCACGCAGCAACTTTCATTGGTTTCTCCGGCCCACAAAGGTAGGTGCAGCGCTCTTAACAAAAATGACTTGTAGAGGAGTTAATGCCTTAGAGACTCTAATTGCACAGGGGAAAAATTCACTCACTGGAAAATCACTGGTATTTTCTGACTGGACGGTTGGGAAAGAACATTATGTATTTTGTGGGTGGTAATACACCCCCTCTCGTATGTGTTGATTCTACCAATATTTCTGACCCTGTTGGGTCAGGGCTCATCAGTGGGATGGTCATTGTCCCAGTGCAAGGTCTATATAGTAGGCAGAGGCAAAGGCGTCAGCCTTATATGGCGCCGACATTTGAGGCGATGTTGGCACTCGATCGCTATGCATAAGCGAAAATAATTTTTGGAAAGCATCCTTTCATTACCGCAAAGTGCACCTAATGTGCTATTGGCTAAGGATACGCAGCAATTCGACCTTGGCAAAAACCTGCAAAGCAATGGTGCATGTGATGTCCCTAGAGGGGGTGCATAGCATCCCTTGGTTCACACACGTCAAAAGGTGCCTTCTGGCACAGAATTTCCGCTTTTATTGGGATGACCCAGCATCCATCACTAAGGAATCTAAATCCAAGGTGAAGACGGCATTCTTAGTTTACAAAGGTCTTATTATGGAGAGTTCCTGTCTCACCCTGGTGCAAGGTCTTGAGTATTTAATCCATAAAGTCACCTTTGGAACAGAAAGTTACCTTGATGTCTTAACTCCCACCCTTGCAAAAGCCATCTATTTGAATATTACACCGGTTATTTGAAAGTCAGAAAGTTCTCTAATTATTGGGCAAAAATGCCAGGTGCTAGTTGCCTGATATGCGGTGCTGAGGAAGAGTCTATTTTGCACTTTCTGCTCATATGCAATGGTTTGAAGATCCTGAGAGTCAGGTATCTGAAACCTTTCTTTAAATTGTATGGCATTCCCATGATGGCTGAGACCATGTTTTTCTATAAATCCACATTGAACCTGGACGTGGTTTACTTTGTGTAAAGTATATCTACCTGTCTTGGCTAAAGAGGAGCTCCTGGGCCAATGGAAGGCAACTGACCACTTATGAATTGTCGAATTACTTAAGAGTTTAGATATCTCTTTGTATTTTAAATCATTTTAATTCTTGCTAGCTATTAATGTACTTGACCTTCTAAATGATATTCCTGTCATAATGGTACTGTCCGGCGCCGGGCCTGACACAGCTGCAGCCCACAGCGTCCTACCTGGAGTTTTTATCCTCATTGCCGGATGTGGCATGGGAGGACCGGTAAGCAGGTTGGGTGGGCTGGCAGCAGTGGACTGCGACCCAGAGGCAAGCTTCTTCCCGGCACGTCCGTGATGGACGCCGTCATGTTTTCCTGTTTGCGCGCATACGCCAAACCCCATTCACGTTACCATTGTCGGCTTCATTCATGCAGCGTTCCCCTTTGCCATGGGGATGACATCTGCTGCGATGAACGCTATGCGGTAGCAGCGGGCTATTTAATGCCTGCCTGAAACCCACACGGATGCATCTCAATACGGTCGGTATGGTTTTGTGTCTTTTCACATTGCCCTGTGGTTTTCCTCTGGAATTCCTGAACTTGCTACCTGTCCTTTGCTAATTCTGCCCAGCTCTCCTCTCTTCCTTGGTTTTGACCAGCCTTTTTCTTCCCTTGGTAATTTCTTTTCCTTGCTGGCTGCCCTGCCTCCACTTGCCTTGCCCTCCTCCTGGCTTGCTTCTGCTGCCTTCCTCCATTCTGCTCAGAGGGCGGATATGACCATCTTCTGGAACTGGTGTTCCTTGAATCCACTCTTCTACTCATCACCCAGCTTTCCCGGCCAGTGCTTGTGCTGTCTCCACGTCACGTTAATCCGGGAAAGCTGTACCGTGGCGCAGGGAGCTACCCTCCGGGTTCTCTCTCTGTTGGTCTCTGTAGGGGAATCACGTTAATCCGGGAAAGCTGTACCGTGGCGCAGGGAGCTGCCCTCCGGGTTCTCTCTCTGTCGGTCTCTATAGGGGAAGGGCACGGGAGTTTGTCCCTGTGCCATACTAGCAGCCCTGCGCAGTCTGGATCACCATGGAAGTGCGGAAAGCAGAGCACCACGACCGTGAAGCCAGCAGCAACGAGACCAGGTATTTGACAGATAGACTAAAATGTAATGCTCTGAAATAGAATGAAAATGTATTGTGCTTTGATGGATTTTTTAATTGTTTGTAATCTTATTAATGAAGCGTTGTTTTCTGTACCTAATGACTCAAAGTTGAATAAAGGACTATAAGAACAAGTAGGCATTCTAATAAATATGTTAACCATATGAAAGTCACAAACAATAAACACATTCTTACAGGTGACAGCGACTTAAGCAGTATCAAGGTGTACGTGCACAGATGAGTGACATGGTGTAAAGCTTTAAAGATAGCCTTACGCACAAACTAGTACTCAAGCTATCGCTTACCATAAATGAGAGATCAACTTCCCTAAGTGAGGTGTATCTTGGGCCGGACTATATGTTGAATATGCAATGTTAAAGACACTACAGTCTTTGAGAAAGGATGTTGATTAATTTTTTGAATGTAGGGTACAGACAAAAATAATGCTCGAAAGGGTCCAATGAATGCCAGGATTGACCGGTCCAGTCAGTTGCTGCGGCTCGCTTGTGCCGGTCTTTCAGTGCTCAAAATAACCCAAGCAAACCAATCACCCCCGTTACTGCTACACAGGCTTCTCATATACTCTTGGAAGGCACACTCTTGCTAGATAGATGCTCTGCTTGCTGCACCCCTATGAACAGTCGCAAACTAACCACTATGGCAGCTATTTATGGGTAAGGGCCTAAACGGACACGCCAGGGAGCATCTTGTACAAGCCCAGAAAACGTAGCCTCCTTAGACTGCCCAATCACAATGATTAAATATCAGTTCACTTGACTCCCAAATGTACTTCCTCAATATTGTATGTTTGGGAAAGTGTGGCAGGAGGATCTTCTGATCGCAAGGTGCATGACATGGGTGGGCCCATACGCCAAATAACCTTAATGGGCATTATGTGGTAGTATATTTTATAAAACCTAATTTCGTCTTGAATAGCCGACAGTCTTTGAATGGGCCCTGTTTAGATAGATCCGATACAAAAGATGTTTCCCTAGAATATGTCCTCTTACCCAGTGAATTTCCTCCAACAATAAATTCAAATCTCAATCTGGAAAGTATCTCTGATACAAGACCAAGCCCTAGACGTACCATTAAGTCTTTGGATGGAACTGGTGACATGCCAAAACCATGGTCTTTAAAATGTGCTAATAGATTTGAACTTTTTTTAAAAAAAACTTCTTTTTATTATTTTCATCATAATAAACAAAGAAGAAAAAAACGATCAAAACAGGATCAAACTGAACCCCCGCCCCAACCCTTGGCACAGTGCCAATGGTCCTTCCCACCCAGTCGTTCCCCTTCCAACTTTTTAACCGTAGATGTCCAACAGTTTGAGTCTTTGAGGGCACCATTGTTCCCTAAATTCCCCTTTCAGATAGGCCAGTGTCTCTCCCCAATCCGCAGAGAAGTTCTCCAATTTATTATTGGTGGCATAACTTGCCCATTCCATCGAGACTATGGGCCTCATTACACGGAAGGCGGTAGGGGATTACCGGCACCGGTAAGGGCACCGGTGCTGGTAATCCCCACCGCCCTACTACGAGGTCCCTCAGTGGGACCGGTCCTTAACGTGTGGTCAGACCACACGTTAAGGACAGGATCCGCTGAGGGACTTCAGTGCAAATAACGGTACCGCAAATTGCGGTCCCGTTATTTGCTCCTTCCCCATTCCCATTGAGCCCTATGGGGGCTCAAATGGGAATGGGGAATGGTTCCCGGAATGGGGACTTACCGGTCCCGCAAAGGTCGGAGTAGGCCGGTAAGTCCCTATTCAGGGAACCCGGCCTCCGACGGCGGTAAGGGGGTAGCCATGGCGCTAATAGCGCCATGGCTACTGCCTTCCGTGTAATGAGGCCCTATATCCCACATTTTCCTTAACCAGTCTTGCTCTGTCGGAATCGTAGGGGTCTTCCACCTCTGTGCAATAAGGGCCATCGCAGCCAAAGTGAAAATCACTTTTGCCTTTGTACTACCTCCCCTCTCCTCATCGCCCCCTCGCCCTCTCTTACCCAGTAATATCTCCCGGGGATCCTGGCTGGCTCCCTCCCCCAGTGCCTGAGTAAGAGCCCGTGCGAAATCGCACCAAAAAGGCCGGATAATGGGGCAGTCCCACCATATGTGAGTCGCTGTACCTTCTTACCCACAACCCCTCCAGCACTTCCCCGAGGTTGCCTGGTACATCGCATGTAGATAGGCTGGAGTGTAATGCCAGCCATATATATACTTATGCCAGGCCTCCTGCAACTAGATTGCTTTTTCCACCTTTGAGATCTGCTTCCATAACATTTCCCAGTCCTCTTGTCCCATTCTGACTGCCGGTTGCTGTTCCCACCCCCTCATGTACGCCCAGATGTTTTTCGGGCCGGCGAACTCTAGTTGCCTATATAGGTCCGAGATTAACCCTCTGGACCCCTCGTGCGTTGTTAGAAACGGTTCAAATTGCATTAGATCTCGGGTCGCGGCCTTTCTTACCTCCACAGACATTACCCAGTGCCTAATCTGGAAGTATCGGTGCCTCTCCCGCTCTCCCACCCCGAACTCCTGCTTCCATTCCTCAACCGTTTTGACCTTTGCACCACTGAACATGTCCCTCAGAGTTCTACAGCCCCCACTCTCCAACTTCAGAAACGCCCCCCTCTCCGACCCCGGTGTGAAGTCCCCGGTATTGAAGATTGGGGTGAATGGCGATGGGAAGGTCGTAATCCCCCGCTTCTCCACCGCCCTATCCCAACAGTCCACCACTCCCTTCGTAATTGCACTCAAGTAAAGGTGGGGTGGTCTCAGCCTTCGTGGAAGCCATAGTACTTCCCCCCAAATGGTGCCGAGCTACAGCTCTATCCATTTTTACCCAATGCTTAAGATAGTCCACCAAAAACCATTCCCTGATTACCCTAAGCTGTGCTGCTTCATGATAGCGGCGAAAATCGGGAAAAGCCAGGTCCCCCTCACCCCTTGACGCCATTAGTAGTCGCTTGGACAAGCGCTGCCTCTTACCCTCCCAGACAAATTCCTTGAGCGCCCGATCTAATTTCTTTAAAAAACTTTCTGGGACCGGCAGGGGAATGGCCTGAAATAAATAGAGTACACGGGGGAGAACCACTATTTTGAGAACAGCCCTCCTTCCCAACCAGGATATTTTTAGGGCGCCCCATTATCTTAGGTCTTTTTTGATTGCCAATATCATTTGCTCATAGTTTGCCCCCAAACCAGCCCGCCAGCGAGGGGGTTATCCTGACCCCCAAGTATCGCAGCCTAGTCGGACTCCATTTAAACGGGGAGATTGCCCTCGTCTCCCTCGCTTCTTGCACCCCTAAGGACAGATTTATTAACTCTGACTTCTGGAAGTTAACTCATAAACCTGAGAGCTCCCCAAATTTGGTTAGTAGTTCTATGCTTGCCTTGATGGACTCCTTTGGGTTCGTCAGCGTGAGCAACATGTCATCGGCAAAAGCCGCAACCTTATGCTGGGCCCCCCGAATGGTATCCCCCGAATGTCTTCCGCCTCTCGTAGATTTGAACTTTTAAGCTCCCTAGAATGAGAGTGACCGACTGACGATGACTGATCGAGAACATACTGTAGTGGTGATGAGGTGGCTTGGGACCAACCCATAGCCCAATCACAGGTGCCAGTATGCATGCGTCATCAATGTCTTTAAGCACCACCCAAGGGAGGAGACAACCCACTAAAAGTGAGTTCAGTCTGGCAGTTTGAGAAGTTCAAGTAGTAGTTGGAGAAAGGGGTTTGATAGAAATTGTTGGGAGAGAGCTGGAGGTTGGAGCAAGAGTCTGAAGGAGGTTGGAGGAGAAATGTTGGCAAATGGAGGAGATGAACCATCAGAGGAACACTGAGAGTTGGGGGGAGTTTGAAGGAGAAATGCCATCAGGACACTAACTATCCAGGAGGGGGAAGGAGGTTGAAGCTCTTACAATTCGAGACAGAGAGAAAAGAGCTAGATGGGTCGACACGGCTAGTATTCCAGAGGAAGCAGGAGGAGTACAGGTAACCCTTTTAGAGAGTTAGGCTAGGGAGGTTCAGGTGGATCATGCAGTTTACACTACTGGGTATGGGGAGGGGGAGGGTGTCCAGAACCCTGGAGCATGAATGTTGTGAACTGATGAAGAGCATCTCAGACCCAACCACAAAAGCCTTTACAAGTTGGTCAGTTCTGGGAAGAGCCCTTTAGTGTCTTGACCTGCTGGAGGAGATCTGCCGACTTGTCCAGGTTCGAGTACACCAGCTGCGGGAGACCCATTGTATGCTAATGAGGACCCCCACAAACCCAAAGACCAGATTTATGATACAGACACTCAAGCAGGAAGGGGCGCTTGAGAGCTAGAGCAAGGTGGATACTATTTAGAGGAGCTTGCATCCCGGAGAGTGAAAATGATCTGCAATACCGGAACCGGGAGACCTGTTGATGCTGCCGAAGGTGTCTAAGATTACGAATGGGTGACCGAAACCCAGAACTTGCTTCCTGATAATGGAATGTGACCGCGATGGCAGAGAAGCATGATTAGACGCCAACAGAGGGCGAGATTTAAAAAAGGGGGGTTTTGACAAAAAGCATCTGGAAGAACATCTAAGAACTCTGAATAACAACTACAGGAATATGGATACGCTCACATAGGGACTTAATATACCAACAAGATGGCGAGAAGATGCTAAGTGCTCTATCTCTAAGAAACTCTAGACATTTGTGGGTTCTAGTGGGCTCCCTCAATAATCAATGCACTGAAAATCAGGAAACTATACTACAGGTATGGGACAAGCAATTCTCTGAGTTATATGATTGTCACATCTTCTGTAGTGTAGATAGTCCCTATCCTTTTCTTGTGAGATGATTGAAAACCCCCCAAAAAAAAGAATCTAGCTCAAGAGCGGCTGGTCCCAATGGATTGAGCAATTCCATACTAAAAAGGAACACGGTCATCTGGGCTAGGGTGTTAAAATACCTCTTTGATAATATCTTGCTGTCCAAGGAACTACCAGACTCTTGGAGATTGTCTGTTGTAATTCACATGTATAAAAAGGGGGACCGCCTAGCTGCTTCTAATTATCGCTCCATCTCGTTATTAGACGCAGATAGTAAAATCTTTGTAGGTCTTATTATGGATGAGATGGAGAGATGGGCCAAGCAGAAAGGTATCATACTTAAAAACCAAACTGGTTTCAGAAGGGGTCTCTCAACCTCCCTTAATGGGTTGGTTTTAAGTTGTTTAAGTGCACAATCCTTCATGAAAGGCCGGTCCCCTCTGTTTGGAGCATGGATAGACCTGTCACAGGCATTCGACACTATTAACAGAAACCTTCTCTGGAAAAAATTGAACGCCTGGGGGGTCCCACAAACCTCCTTTCTATCCTGATCGAACTCCATCATGACTCATTAATGTGAGTCAGGCTATCTAGATCGGGTGCATTGTCGGGTCCAATTAAGATTGAGCGAAGAGTCCGCCAGGGGTGTCTGATTGCCCCATTTCTCTTTATTCTTTTTATATCTGACCTGAGTCTATGGTTGCAAGATAAAGGACTAATTACTGAAAATATTGGAGACACTCAAATTAACTGGTTGGTGTATGCCGGCGATGTGGTGGTCTTCAACCACTCTCAAGTTGGGCTGCAACGATTGCTCTCAGCATTGGCAGAATACGTGAAATGTAATGACTTAAAAATCAACCCAAATCAATCCAGGGTTCTTGTTTTCAAACATCCAAGGAAAGTACTTACATTTTACCTCTGGGATTTGGAGAAGCGCCCATTTGATAAAGTGTCTGATATTACATATTTAAGGGGCAGTTATTGAAGCCTTTCCGACCATGGGCCATCGTCTTGCAACTATTGGTCTTAAGGTCCTCAATATGGGGTCACAGATATAAAAAACCTCACATCGGGTTGGATTGAGAATTTACAAAGTTTTAGATGGATTTTTTTCAGGTTAAGTGCCTCAGATTATTCTGTTTGGGCTAGATTCTAATCCCTTATCCGTTAAAATAGACTGGGATAAAATAGAGTCCAATCTTTGGAAAATAACTTTGAATTTGCCAATCTGTGTACCCATTGCATGTCTAAGGTTTGAACTTGGTTGGACATCTCTTAGGGCTATGATGGAGTGGAAATGGGTATCTATGTTGAGATTAATTTTAGATCCGCCTAAAGGGTCCTTATATGAGGATGTGGCACTATTAACGCAAAAAGGAGGAAATGGGTTCCTCACCAACCTTAGCTTAAAGTGCCAGGATATCTTGCTTAAGTCAGACTGCTCGACCGAACTCTTGATCCATAATCCAATGCTTTTCAACAAATACTAACCATATGCCCGACCTTTGTCCATTCTAATAATCACTACTGCCAATGGACCCACTGATCCCTACCTTTTTCACTGCTTTGTGTAATATTAGCAACTTTATCTACCTGTAAACTTGCTATGTACACCTCAGTGACTGTCATAAGGGGAACACAAATCCACACTGTAAGCCTACCAATACTCTATTGAGGTAAATGTAATGACCAAGACTATGTATTCATTTTCAAACTGTACTGCTTTATTGATGTAATGTAAGAACCAAGACTAAGTATTCTGTAATCTACGCTGTGGCACCTACGGGTTTGGGCGTAAAATAAAAGCAATAAAATAAAATAAAAATAAAAAAATAAAAAAAATAAAGTCAAAGTCTGTTTGCAACGAATGGACTGCATTCGGACAGTTGATGAAATGAGGCTTGCGAAGATCTCTGCTTCACATACACAAACAGATAAACCAAGGTCTTTTATGTCCCAATATCTAAGAAGGTCATCCCATCCAGTGATCAGATCTGAATTTCAAAGATTCTGATTAAATATATTTCCCACACTGGAAATCCTCTCAATAAGAAATAGAGAGACGTTTCCTACTGCCCTCTGTGAAAGATGCGATGATAATCTAATCCAGTCGCTCTATCACCTATTAACAAAATGCTCAGGCACGTGGGCTTTAAGAATGGCAAGATTATAGAAATCTGTCCATGATATTAGTGGGTTGAACTCAGACATATTTTGGGAAAGATTATCATCAGTTAATGAGACTCTTTTGACTTTTGAAGTTGTTGCTGTCTTAAAAGCTCTGGATTGGGGGGGGCAGCGACTAATCTTGGATAACAAATGAGCGACTCAGATTTGAAGAATCGTGGAAAGTGATTTTGACTGTGATTTGATGACTCTTTGGTCTATATCTGTTTTGTTTTTCCCTATTTCTTGGAATATTCCTTGTTTGGAGATGTATCTAGTCTGATTTAAGATTGTTGGGGGGTTACGTCCCTCTTATTTTTTCTTATATTTTCTTTTTCTGCCTGGTTAGGCATTTTATGATATTTTTATGGTATAAGTGTTAAAAGTCATTAATTGTTTTTTTCTTCTGTTTATATTTATCAAATCTGTCTATAACACTATAATAACAAATAAAAAAAGAAGCATGAATCAATTTTCGGCTCAGAGGTGAGAAAAGCGGGCATGCTAGCAGTGAAGGAGAGGCGCGAGAGTGCCAAGTCGGCGCTGGCGGTCACCAGGACCATAGAGCCATGCAATATTACTGAGAGAGGCTGAGGAGAGAAAAATTGCCTGCTCCTCTGTCCTCACTGACAGCCCCCGAGAAGCGGCCCACAATTCTAAGTGGTGGTTTCCCAGAAAATATGGAGGGCACAGACCTAGAGGATTTTTTATAAGGTGCTGCAGGTCAACATTCAGATACAGAATGCGTGAGAACATACAATTGAAAGAGCTCATAGAGCTACTATCCCCAAACTTAATTAGGGGGAGAGACCCAGGATCATCACAATATGCTTCCTAAATTTCCAGCTCAAGACGGTTGTGATGAAGGCCTTTAGATCAATGGGCCTGATATGACTCTTCAACGATTTCTTGATTGAAGTATCTAAAAAGTGAAAAGAATTGAACCCACTGTTCGAAGCTCTAAAGAATACAGAACATCAGTATTATCTCAGATTTCCAGCAATATGGTGCTTCCAACAACAGAAACGCAGGTACTCATTTGATACTCGAGACAAGGCATGGCGATTCCTGCAACAACATGACATTGTGCAAACAGAAGAGCCGCCTGACGCTAATGTGTGCTGCCAGTGCGATCCAGCATGCTGCACATGTGTTGCTTTTCCATCTTGGAGTCCTCAGTGTGTGGTTTTTGCCTCCCTTTCCAACTCATTGACAGTTTATGTACTGGATCTCTGTCTCGTCAGGCCTATGCGTGTGCTATGGTGCTCATGCCGGTTTCCATTTGCCTATCGCGTGTGTAACTTCCCGCGCACCGCAGGAATACACGTACCCTGCTCGCCCAAGGCCTATCGCGTGTGTTGCTTCCCACGCACCCCAGGAATCCACATACCCCGCTCGCCCAAGGTCTACCACGTGTGTAACTTCCCGCGCACCCCAGGAATACACGTACCCCGCTCGCCCAAGGCCTATCGCGTATGTAAGTTTCCACGCACCCCAGGAATACACATACCCCGCTCGCGCGATTGCAGTGTAGCGACCCTGATAGCTGGTGCAGGGTTGGCGCAGCCCTTTGCGATGCATTGGGGATTTTGATGGTTTTTCCTTGCGCAAGGGGCGTTCTTGGGGGGGTAACTGGTGCTGCGGGATGTTCTCTGCGCCAGCGCTCAAAATGGCTTGGTAATTCCATGAATACGCGGTGCGCCAGAATGCTGTTTAGCGCACACGGCTGGCGCACGCTGGCGCACGCTCCCTCTCTGCGCTGCTCGCGTGCGCTGCCTCTGCGCTGAAATCTATGAATTACCACCTCAGATTTTAAATAGTTTAAATAAAGAGTCGTAGAATGCGTAACTACTTTAGAGACAAGAAGGTAGATATAGACTTCATACAGGAAACCCATTTAGACATACAAGAAGCTGGAAAAGTGTGCAGATGGGTTGGAAAAGCGTTCCATGCTCCATAACCATGAAAAAGTGGGGTCTCTATACTGAATAGCAAAAATATACCTCTCAAAGTACTAATGATGATGGCAGACCTGATGAGAGAAACCTGATGGTACCACGATACACATATATGGCCCCACAGAGGACAACCGTGGTTCTTCATTCAGGTCTTTCACTCACTTGCCACATATTTAAACAAAATGACATTTGTGGGAGGGGACTTTAACGTAACATTTTTCAGTGTTCTTGACAACGGTTCTACAACATCCCAACACCCACAAACCACCGAAAAGGCCTCTACTCCTTCAAATCTCTTGACTGACATTCGCTTCACAGATGTCTGGCATGCTCTACACCCCACAAAGCAAGACTATACTTTTGTTCTCCCATCAACGCCATAGTTATGTGCAATTAGACTTTTTGTTAACCCCATGTCACACCTTACACACCACAGTAGAATGTGAAATACTGCGGATTACTATATCTGATAATTCACCCGTTACCCTAAAATGGTTTAGCTCGGGATCGTTATTTTTAGGGTAATGCGTGCATGATCAGATACGCCTTAAAAATCTAGAAATCCAATACAAAAGAATTCAACGCATGTATTATACGCCTGTCAAAATGCACTCACTGTGCCTTGCCAAAAACTAACTGCTGGAGGAAAGGGAATGTGGTAAGAAAGGTGCAATGGGGCACATGCTCTGGTCCTCCACTGAAATCCAACTCTTCTGAAGATCAATATTATCCATCATGGGGGCGATCAAGGGCAGCTCTCTGGAAGTGGCCCCTGATCCGTCTTATTTGAGAAAGACGTTGAAACATGGCATGAAGAAAGACCTGAAATTATGCTCACGTACGTTATGCTATTTACTGCATGCAAATCTATCCTAATTAAATGGAAAGCCCAAGCTCCTCCCACAATTCAAGAAAGGACAGAAAGGCGAAGGTATAAGGCAAGTCATTGTCCCCTCATGGTCATGGATAGAGTCTGGGATTTGTTTGAAGAATTCATTTGAGAGTGAAAGGGAAACAGGACACCTGTCATAACACCAGCTGAAATTAGGAGTGGGTGTAAGTAAATTGGGGTAAAAAAGGTGAGAATGTGGCAACGCGTTTATCTTGGAAGCAAGACAACGCAGTGCAACACAGTTTTGAATCCCGAACCACTTGCTGGTATTAAGCGCGTTATAAAAGAACAATGATAAATTATAAAAACAGAGACACTTCAATGTGCATGACAAAGTCGGGCTCAATCAAGAGTCAGAAAAACAC
The DNA here is from genome assembly GCF_040938575.1 of Ambystoma mexicanum. Taxonomy (NCBI): domain Eukaryota; kingdom Metazoa; phylum Chordata; class Amphibia; order Caudata; family Ambystomatidae; genus Ambystoma; species Ambystoma mexicanum. The sequence goes on from NC_090935.1 coordinate 1,455,542,815, forward strand.
CACGAGTAACCTTACAGTGGGTGAGAGCCTCTGCTGTTAATAGAGTTGGCCCTGGAATGGGATGTACAAATATACCTTATACTACTGTAAGGGTGACGAAGAAAGAAGCTCACACAAAGGTGACATGGTGGTTGGCAAAGACTTTTATTTGTAGGAAAAGAAACCCTCAATATCGGTATCTTCTAAGAGGGATTTCCCTGCCTCCAACTAATACTAATAATGGGCTGTCAGAATGTCCATTGAAATCCAAACCCCACCATCCTGCGTAACAACCTATATCTATCCCACACACTAAAACTAAAGTATAACTTATCAGTAAAGTTCCTTCTCCAGGAGAATGACTACTTCTCCTGGTAGATGGGTGGTATTTCTAGAAATGTTCTTTGGCAAAAAAGATGCCAGGGGGAATGACTCCCTTCCCCTGGCGTCTCTTGATCAAAAACACGTTGTTTCCTTCAGCTTTCAGAATAGGGCGAATGACTCCCGTATCCTGGTTTTGGCAAAGTCCCAAGTCCTTCTCGGGCCTCAGTGGACTCTTCCCTGCCACTGCGACAAGGTTGTTTTCCTCCGATACTCAGGGACGTCATTTCACCAAAATGGCAGGGGTAGCGGACGTGACATCACAGTGCCACGCCCCCAATAGTGACATCACAGGAAGTAATGCCATTTGACCACACCCCCACAGGAAGTGATATCATTAGACCACACCCCACAGGAAGTGGTGTCATTTGACCACACCCCCACCATGACATCACAGAAGTGGCCTCATAAAGCATTATCCCTCAGTGCACTAAGAGAAAAATGGTTACGACATCAGTGTATTGTGACATTTCATACAAGAATGGATCATCCTATGTAGCAGTGTCAAGGTCCATGTTGCCACGTGAAGTGTATGAAACCCAATCCCCTCTTTATGTGGATCTGCCCTGTTATTTCAGCAGGACTACAGAGCGAAATCACATTCTGGGGGGACAGGGACGGATAGGCGGGCATGGGGATAGGGGAAAGCCAGGATAAAAGGGGAGAGGGAGAATATTTCACCAGAAAACATGTATGGCATCCCCAGTTTTTAATGATTCTTCTTCTTGTGTTATTTTGGCTGCCAAAAGATTAGTTCAAAATGTGTTCAAGGCATACAGTGCATTACTGAGTGATACAAACTTCAGTACCAAAAGCCTCATCGGTCCTGTCCCCATATTTTATGGGGGAAAAAATCCTAGCTGCATTTTGCATTAGTACCACACTCACCAACAATCTTTATATGCCTAGGTTTCTGTTCCTACATGTTCATTGTCCTGCACACCCCGCACTTCTCCACAATGGTACACATTCCAACAATTAGTACTATTATATAGATTTTGGGATAATGCCCAACAGTTGCTCTTCCTTCACTCTGAACATAAGACTTAAAATGTAGTTTCTTACCAGATTGAGCAGAACAGTGGCTTAACAGACGTGCCGGTGCTGCTGTTTCAATGGCATGTGAGGTGAAGATTCTGACTCGAAGGCAGGTTGTTGCTTAGGTGACCGGAAACCAGAGGAGAGGTCTGTGAGTGTTCAATGGCAACAGATCAAGAAGACAGAATTCTGGTAGTGGAGCTGCAGGTGTTTGGCAGAGAAGAGGCTGCAAGTATGGCAGGTGCTGTTTTGAGGTCACAGAATACTGGCTGTGATGCCGATGGTGCCAGGCTGGTTTTAACAGAGGACACTGACTGGGTGTGTCTCATCATTGCTTGGTTGACTACAAATCAAGGATACGGTGCTGGCATTGTGAAGACAGAACTGTAGCTGTGAGCAGCTGGTGACTGGCTTAAAGGATGTTGCTGCTTAGAAGGCTCATCATTGCTTCATTGACTGGAAATGAAGAAGAGCCAGGCGGGAATCGGATAGCAAATGTTTTCATGACACACAACTCCAACTGTGCTGCAGCTTATGGCTGACTTGTCAAGAAGATGCTGATGGAGGCTACTCAAATTCTAAGACACTGGCAGTTGACAGATGCTTGTGGCTATGCTACTAATAGTGCCTGTCTAGCTTCACAGGAAAATGCTAATTGAATGTCTTGCTGTTGCCTAGACTGAAAATCTGTAGGATGCCGGCAGTGTGGCAGATGCTGCCATTTTAAAGACACACATGATGTTTCTGATGTAATGGTCAGTGGTCGAAGTGGGTGGGAGCGGTTGGGAGCGGTGCTCCTCTACTTCTTTTAATTGAGTTTTACTGTTCCTACACTTTTATTGTAAAAAGAAACCGTTCCGGAATGGTTTAATTTTAAAATAAAACTGTAGGAAGCAGTTGAAACTTGCACTTTCACTGCACTGCACTGAACGTTGCCTTAAACAGCAGGCACATGTGTTTTGGGGTTTGTATTGTGAATCGGAGGGGAGGTGGCAATGGGGTTTGTGCACATGCAGTTCTGGGAACCAAAATATGTGGGGGCATCCATCTTGTCCCCATCAATGCACTACAAGTCCAATCCCCAATGTTATCCATGGGAGTGAGTGAGTCTGGTGCCACAAGCACCAAGTCTGACTCCAAGTGGGTCTTTGGAGGGATGGAGAGGCCCTTCAGGGCCATGTAGGTGATCGTGGCCTATCTCCAGCCTGACATCTTGGAGGGCTGGGGACATGAGGGGCAGGAATCATGACATCAAGTTGGCACTAGAGTCCTAAACTAAGAAAAGTGAAAGGTAAAAAAAGGTGATTATTGATGAATAACCATCCAGTTATGACAGGTGGATTTTACTTTTTGTTAAGAATACTAATATGTCACTATTTGTTTTCTATTTAAATTTCATGTTGATACACGGACAAAAGATACATTTTGGTAGACACCTTCTGAAGAAGGGGAGACACTTTCCCCGAAACGTGTAAAGGATATTGCACTTTAAAAACTTTTGGAACAGCATATACCATAGAAAAAGTTGGACTATGTAATAGTGCGAAGTGCAAATGTCTACCTGTGTTCTATAAATTGAATTCTGAGGGATTGGTTAAATTCGACTATGAGGAAATAGTCACAATTTGAATTACTAATTACGCAAAGAAATATTTGTCTGGAGTTTAATTATTTAATTAGTTTGTTATAAGTGCATATAACTGTCATGTTGAATTGTTTCTTTTTACTTAAAAATCCTGCTCTGGGATGACAAAATTTGCTGGTGACTAGATCACCAAGTTATAAAGTTTTAATATGTGAAATCACATGAGTATTTGGTTGTTATTTCAACATTAGGGTGTGCAGGGGACGGGAGTGTTGAACAAATTTGTGGACACCTGCGGCTTTCTCAAGGAAGACCAACAAACTTGGCATTCTTGAGAGAAACCTTTGGAAGCAAATCCTGCGATCCCCAAAGCACACACCAACTATCCTGTTATAGAGAGACATTGCATATTCTCACTGGAAGGCAAGGTAAAACAAGCTTGAATCTGTTACACCTGGAAAAGGATAAATCCCATGGCTTCAAATCTCAATGATAGCTCTGTGGATAAAGCCTTTGAATGTAGTTGCAATAAATGCATTCTGGCCCACATATGGGACCTTGGCACACATGCACCTTAATCCCTAATCAATGCCTAGGATCCACTTTTCAGCTGAAAGAGTTAAGTTTTCAGAAGGCTGCTGAACTGCAGGGGGTTTCCACAGCTGTTACCTAGGACATTAGACCCTGCCAAAAAGAAGGAAGTCATCAGGTTTTCATTGAATGATCATATATTTAGAGACACGGTTCGACTGCAATGAAAGGCTCCTATTAGACTTAATGGGCTATGAATAAGGGCTTAAACTCAGTACGGCTTGCCACTCGTAGCTAATTCTGTGAGGTCAAGATAGGCAAGGTATGATCACATCCATGTGTCCTTCAAATGTGTAATCATGTAAAGAATGTGTATACCTGAAGGCTGCTGGAATCGAGATCCTATCAAAACAACCCCAAATCCAAAAACCTATTGATTACAAATAATAAACACTTTTTGGTCAGGGAATCACCAGGAAAAATGAAAGAATTGGCAAACCTTTACCAAATATCATGGATCACCATGGTTGTAGTTAATACAAAACGACATAGACATTGTTAGCTTATCACCTTGACAAACATAAAGCAAAAAAAGACTTTACATGCATGCAGGATACAACACACGTCAGGTAATCATGAAAACAATGGCCTGGACATCCAAGAATGTAGATTATGTTGTGATTGCGCCCAAACAGCAATGAGTCAACCAAACACCACCCCGGTGAGTGCCCCCTGTTAAGGGTTCAAAGAAGAGACACTTGTTGAAATTCTTTTACTAGGGCCCATGAAGGCGGCAACAACAGGATGGCATTTGTAATTTTATCTGACAAATGTATACTTGTTAGATCTGTGACCTAGCAGTTTGCAGTAGGATCAAATATGATTTGCATATGGTTTTTCCCTTTCCATAATGCATTTGTAGGCTGAAAAACAATCATTTGGCGGGTTGCCCAGAGCAATTACAATGGTTAGGATTCATTCATAACCTTTCTTCCACCACTCTTTAGTGTTGCAAAAGTCAAGTTTGCCTGACCTACATCTAACATAAAGCTATCTGAGGTATGTAAGTCTTGTTTTCCAGATCAGCCAATGTAAGAGATCTTTTGATAAAATAAACAGCTCAACATCCGATCTGGCCAGCTCTGACAATCACTAATGTATGCCGCCTTACCTTCCACTAATCCGCGACCATCGACTTGCAGCCTTGTGCCCCTCATAAAATATATTAGGCCAAAGAGTAGGATATTGTTATACATCGTGCTGAGATCTGGCAAGATAGGATGACGTCTGTGGTTCCTTCAAACCATCGACTTGCAGCCTTGTGCCCCTCATAAAATATATTAGGCCAAAGAGTAGGATATTGTTATACATCGTACCGAGATCTGGCATGATAGGATGACGTCTGTGGGTCCTTCAAATGTGGAAGCATCTAAAGAAGAAGTAAACCCGAAAGCTTGAGATCCTATCAAGACAACACAAATTCAAATACCCAGCGATTAAAAATACTTTTTGGACCGGGACATCTCCAGGAGAAATTAAAGAATTTGCAAAGCAGCATTAGATCTCTTGGATATGCATGGTGGAGGTTAGTACAACATTTCACCTATAGCTCTATTCTAGGCCCAAAGGGCATAATATACACAATAATCCTGATAACAAACCCCTATTTCACCAAGGCCATCGACTCGTCAGCAAATTCTACTCAGCAAACATTATCCACACCTTCATTCAATTCAAAAGAATTCCATCTAGTCCTTTTATGATTTTTTGTACCCTTAAATCGATACCATCTATCACCAACTTCTTCATAACTCTCTGTTGCACGCATCAAATGCCTAACAATGCTCCTTTGAACCCTTAGTGGAAGAGATAAATAAGCCATCATTTGTTCTTTGAAAATTACTTTGTGGCCAGATAATTCTTGCCCCACTGTGAGGGGTCAGAAATGTGAGGCGGACAACTTTGTTTAGAGTTTTCAAAATGTGCCATTTTATTAAATAGAAAGGTCTGATAAACACTTCACTATCCCTACCCTGACAAGGATTTCCCTACCTAAAATAAACTAAAGGAAACAATCTAACAAAGGATATCTGTCCCTCACACTTATACATTCAATAAATCAATAAGGGAATGCATGGCAGGTCAAAACAACAAGATCATTATAACAGTTGAATTCTCAATATGACCACAAACCGTTCTTATGATCTGGGCGAATTCGCCTTCCCCAGATTCAAACAGGATTCTACTCCACAGTTCAAAAAGAAAAAAGGAAATCCTGTTTTGTAACAACGGTCCAACACAGTTCTTTGCAACTTCAACTTGATAACAGAAGGTTCTGACACTTCAATGATATACCAAAGAAAGTCGAATGCTATGTCTCCTCTTTGAGCAAAAAATCAGTCTCAGTGTTATCTTCTTCACATGGGCAACAATAATTATCTTTGTCGGGATGATTTTTGCCACAACTGAATATTTCTGAAGAATTGTAACTCACCTACAGCAGGTTTATACACTTCTTCCTTCGGTCCACAAATACCAAAAATTGTCTTTGTTAGGACCACTTAACAGCACTTCCTCAACTGCTACCTGGTTTACTCCCACGCCAGTCCTAATACTTCAAAGATTCACCGCTTTCTGATACTTCGCTATTCAAAATGACTGCTAACACCTTTTACACTCATACGAGCATGAAAGCAGTCTCGGAGTACTCCGGGGTCACTTTTTTGACTTGTGAACTCACCGGGTAAGCTGCTGGCTTACGAACCTCTTTGTGTTTGCAGGTCCTCTGCTGAAGAAGCTCCACGCGACCCGGCAACAGATTCTCCTGGTCCGCCTTCGCCCGCGCTACTCGTTACCAGAGCTTCCTTTGCTCCTGAGGCTCTCCAGTTCACACCAGCCACTGGGGAAAGCCTCTCGAGAGGGAAAGCTTCCCTTGCCTTTGATTCCCACCATGCAGCCTCTGCGCAACAGGTCTTTAAAGGGCAAGCAACCCTCCTGCACGCTTAACACTGCATGACCACTGCAATTGGGAAACTGGAGGCAAAGACCCTTTTCAGACCAGCCACTGTCTTTGGCTTCACAGTAGTACCGGTTTCTTCTTTCTCCTCCAGAACCGACCTCTGCTGCAGACACGGTCTACACGGCTCTTCCTGCTCACTCTGCTCTCCTCCTAATACCTGCACCTGAGGGAGCCTTTTAAATCTCCCAGTCTCCCTCAGGTGTGGGTCATTTACATTAATTAGTTGACCACTCTTGCAACATTGATCCTCTTCAGCCTTCTTCTTTGTCCCAGTACTTAGGAAATTATGTGACTTGAAGTCTCGAACGACAACATTCGTTTTTCTCACGTCTTCTTGTTCAATCTTAAACTTATTTCCCTTCCCTATATTTTCCTTTAAGGAATTATTATAAGGACCAGTCATCATACTTAATTGAAAGAGGAATAAAGTTTCTGGTAGTTTAAACCATTATTATCCACAGACTTCCTTTCACTGTCCCTTTGGGATGTAGTGGACCATTCAACTTTATAAGTCTCCCGGATTTTAGAAGGGTTCATATTTCATTCAATGCCAAAGGATTTCGGATTGGTTTTACCCATATTTAAATGTTCAACTTGCGAAACAGACAGATTGTTATAACAGCAAGCCATTACATACTTTGGCATTTGTAAAATATCCTCCATAGAGGAAGACAAACACTGCGTTTCACCCCATGGAGTCCTCTCATCTCCCTGGGCCTTTTCTCCTCCCTGGTGATCCTCACGCAGAACACCACCCCCAAGGTCAGGATCAGGAAGCGTCTGCCTTTCCCGGGCCACCTGGGAGGAGACTTTAGGCAGGGATTTAGTGAGGAGTCCGTAGGATTCATCAAACTACTCATTGCCATAGAATACCTGATGACCTAATGCCTTTTAAAAAAAACCTTTGGTAACCCCTCCTTGTCACAGGAATTGGTCTCGGAACCCCTCAAACTTTCTTGGAGCCACCCCTCCTTTAAAGGAAACATCCCTTAAGAAAATTTGACCCTCTAGTCATCAACCTATTGTCAAAGTTCAATTTGAGCAAAAATCTTGGCGACAGTAATTACACAGCAACTACAGGAGTTCTTGGAATCAAACACCATTTTAGGTGAAAAACAGCCAGGTTTCCATGCACTTAAGGGGAATTGAACCTTTTGGACATTCAGTTCAGGAAAATGTACTCTAGTCATGCAGGATTTTTCTGTCGTGTTTGATACTTGACCCATGTATCAAAAACACTCAATGGTATACGAATATTCAAAATGCGGTCCAAGATAAAATCACAATGCTACTTAACAAAGTCAATGCAAAAAAAATATCAAACAATAACATACCACTAAACCTTCCCACGCCTCCCCTGGCAGAACTGCCGCAATTCAACTTTCAACCTTTATCCACTAAAGAAGTTGAACAGATCATACTTAAACTCAAACCATCCAATTGTAAAGGTGATATCTGTCCCGCTACACTAATTAAAGAAGCGGCCCCCATCCTCGCGCCAATTATTACTAAGTTTATCAATGCCTTGTTTTCCACAAGCTCAGTACCCACTAGCCTTAAGGATGCATGGGTACTCCCATTGCTAAAAAAAACTACACTCTGCCCTAATATCCCTTCCAACTACCGACTGATCACCATGGTCCCCTTCCTGTTGAAAATATTGGACCGTGCAGCTTATCTCCAAATCCAACAATACTTGGAACGAAACAACCCACTAGGCATAAGACAATCCGGATTCAGACCCAGACATGGGACAGAGGCAGCACTTGTTGCTCTAAAGAACCAGATTCAGACTTTAAAAGATAAAGGCAAATCTGAATTGCTACTATTATCAGATTTATCTGCGGCATTCGATCTAGTGAACCATGACATATTATGTAAGCACCTGTCAACTGCTGCACATTTCTCAGACCAAGCTAACATGTGGATTAAATCATTCCTTAATAATAGATCCATGCAAGTCTTTGTCTCATCCCCCTCTCCCTCACCATCACCGGTACCTGTGGAGTCCCTTAAGGATCCTGTGTATCACCAACACTCTATAATGTTTTCACCAAACCTTTATTTGATATTCTTGACCATCTGGGTGTCACATACACCAATTATGCTGATGACATCTAGATCCTCATACCTATCACTGGTGACTATACTGTGGACAGTAAAACACTGAACGACATCTACAGTATTATACAAATTTGGATGGCGAACCACGGTTTATGTCTTAACGACGGCAAAACCGAACTTCTCTTACTTGGGTCCCCCACTTAACTGAACAAATTAAATACTGCCTTCAAATCTTTCAACATCGATGGCAATACCATCAATGTAGCACATAATGTGAAAACATTGGGTATCCATATCGATGCTTCACTCTCCTTCAATAAACAAACTAATTTACTGGCATCTGCCACAGCTTACACATGTACGCTTATCAAAGCCTGTCGACCCTACCTTTCCACAAACAACTGCATAGCAGTAGCAAGACCACTAGTGCTATCTAAACTTAACTACTGCAATGCACTCTACTTAGGCACCGCACAACAAAACTTAAATAAAATGCAAGTAATACAGAACAATGCAGTTAGATCAGCATGCAACATCCCAAGGAAACAACACATTTCCACAATTAGGCAAAATCTCAACTGGCTAAATATCTACCAAAGAATTGACCTTAAAGTACTATCTTTAACACATAAATCTTTACACAACCAGGCGCCATCCTACCTCTGCGATACATTTACACGGCATACCTCAGTAAGACCAACCAGAACAGCCCAAACTCACTGTGTAATCGTACCACGCTTTAAACAAAGGGCGGGTGGAGTTAACTTCCCTGTTCTTGCTGCAAAAAAATTGAATGCACTCCCCCTATCCACAAGAACTGAAACCTCATTTACGATCTTTAGAAATAAGGTCAAATCAGGTCTCTAGAACCAAAACTGCATCTAAGTTATCCTACTGTTTGTACCATACTATTGTATATATGACCTTGTGTATATATATATGTAACAGTGACCTGCTGAATCGTCCGATGTACAATGTGAACCTATACTATGTAAGATATGCACACAGCTGCCTCAGGGCTACACTGCGCAATACAAATAAATAAATACAAATACCCTGGGCCACCAATTCATTCTAGATAGACGGGGATTGGCGGGCCAGGATGTCTGACTCAGCCATGTGCTGTTTTTTTTCTTTCTTACGTAATAGATTGACCTGTGTAGCCCTTAAAAATATTAGAACTCCCAAACGTCAATTTTACCTGCATGGACTCACAGGGAGCCCCATTGCCCCGTATGCTTTTTAACATATATGCAAACAGTTACGCGGTTACTCTAGTCGACTTTCTCTGTTCTGCTGACAGCATGCAGGTGTATATGAAATGAACACAGAAGGTATGCTGATCATATTCACCTTCCCTCAGTGCTCCATATTATTAAAAGAATGAATGGCAATATTTGGCTCATTATCAATACAGCTAGGACTGAGCTTATCTTCTTTGATACATCAAGGATTCTAAAAACTATCAAACTCTACTCACTACACCTTTGATCATTAGACACTGCCTATTCTTCCACAGATAAGAGTCTTTTTCGACTCACAGATGGATATGCTAGCACACATTAGCCAAATTATCAGTTATTCTTGCAACCTTTGACTATTCCGAAAGATTAGACTGTTCCTTCAGAAACACCATCCGGGCCATATAACTTGTGCTCTCATAGGTGCCAAACTTGAGTATGACAATGGGCCTCATTACAAGTCCGGCGGTAACTTTGCCGGTGCTACTGGCAGGTTTCTGCCAGACTCATAACATTTTACCAGTGACTGACTTCCCGGTGCCACCGGGAGATTCCAAGTCCGGCGTCCCGGGAATTCAGTCCTCATTCACATAGAGTCCCAAAGGATTCTACAGGAATGGGGACACGGAGGCCCTGGCACCATTGCTAACAGTGCCAACACTTCCGTGACCGGTCTGCCTACCGTGGCTGCTGTGCCCAGCAGTGTCAGACCGGTTGTACACAGTGGCCCCTGCACGCAGACTATTACCGGTACCCTTGTTTCTGGACCGGCAAACTTGTAATGAGGCCCAATGTGCTTCTATTCGGTTGCACCAAATGTCCCCCATCAAAACAAAATACGAGCCAATCAACTCCATCGATAAAACTCTAATCCTGCCCAGCCAGCAGACCTCCAACACAACACTCTTCTCATTCAGAGATGTCAATGAGACTGAAGTCGCCACGATCCTGAAGAACATTAAACCCTCCATGTGCAAAGGTGATATCTGCCCAGCCTCCCTTTTCAAGGAGTGTGCAAACCTGCTCACACCCTTCATCACAGCGTTCATCAATGCCGTCTTTTGCATCAGGATCGGAACTACAGGCCTATAACCACCATGCCCTTCCTACTCAAGCATACTTACAAGTCCAGCAATTCTTAGAGTTGAACAATATCCTAGGCGCCCGACAAGTTGGGTTCCGTCCTGGTCACGGAACCGCAACGGCCCTACTAGACCTTAAAAACCAAATTGACGATATCAGAGACACAGGCAAGCCTGCCCTACTCTTCATCATTGGCCTCTCAGCAGCATTTGAACTGGTGGATCATAAACTACTCTGTCAACAACTCTCTGCTTCAGCCTTCTTCTCACTGAATGCAATTACCTGGATTGCCTCCTTCCTCCAAGGAAGAGTATGCGTGTCTTCTCAGACCATGCAGCTGCAACTCCAAACACCATCCTATTTGGAGTCCAACAGGGCTCCTGCCCGTCCCCCACGCTATACAACGTTTTTACAATTTCTCCTTTCAACATACTTGACTCGCTCGGCATCATGTACACTAACTATGACGACGATACTCAAGTCCTCATTGCCCTGTCCGGTAACTACGAGGCTGACTCCAAAACCCTTACCTCCACACATAGACCGCTGAAAACTGTCTCTGCCTGAATGGGGAAAAGACTGAACTACTACTGTTAGCCCCCACTGATTCACGCATCAAATTCGATGACCAGTACCTATACTTCACTATAGACAACACTACCATCCCCGTCTCCCAATCAGTCAAAACACTGGGAGTCTACCTAGATGCCAACCTAACTATGTCCAGACAAGTTAGCACAATCACTTCCTCTGCAGCCTAGTACTCCAAACTCCTCAACGCCACCAGTCCATTCCTCTCCACCACAAATTGCCTGGCAATTGCTAGAGCCATAATAGGCTCAAGGCTGGACTATTGTAATGTCCTCTTCACGGGAACCTCAGCTAAAAATCTTGACAAACTCCAAATTATTCAAAATAATGCCCTTTCACGTTGCTCTAGGCATCCCCAAAAGAGAACACATTTCAGCAGCCAGACAGCAAGCGCACTGGCTAGCTGTCCGTCAGCGCATCCTCTTCAAAACGCTTGCACTTATGCAAAAATGCATCCATTACACAGCACCTCCATACCTCTCTCAGAGAGTCATCATTCCTCACACATCCAGACCCATAAGAACACCATATGCCAATTTTCTGCCTATTCCGAGAGTTTTACGTGCTAGAGGTGGGGGTGCCACCTTCCCTTTCATTGCATCCAGGCACTGGAACTCCCTGCTTTGTGACCTCAGAACTGAACCTTCTCATTTTGCCTTACGGAAAGCAATCAGAACCAGACTGTTTGCTTAAAACTTCACACACACTGCTTCTAAGCCCCTTAAACAGCCACTGCTCCATGTCTAATGTGAAACTATGTATCCTATTGACTTTGAACTCTGTGTCTTGAGTCAAACAACTGTATACTATTGACCTAGAATCCTGATATGCTGCTCAACATGTAACCCTGTGCTGCACTATCACACGTGTTTCCAATCCTGTGTATCTAAACGTAGGTAAGGCCGAATGTAACCTAGCCACTTATCTGAGCAATGTATCTATGCCATGTATCAGGTGGGCTACTGTAACCTATCCGCCTACCTAGGTATTGTAACAAAGCCATCTTCTTGTAACAGCACCTCAATGCCTCTGGCTGTGTGCGTGCTTTATAAATGCAAATAAATAAATTAAATAAATATTGCACGAGCTGTGGTTAAGGCTCCATCATTTGCCCACAGTTCACCAATTCTACAGTAGTTGCACTTGCCTTCCATTCAGGCTAGAATCTTAAAGCTTTAAACGATATATTCCATTCAGACCACTAAGATCGTCCCTCATTAAGCTCATTGAGGTTCAAAGATATAGCCATAACTATGGTGGGTTAGAAAAAGAATGCAGACACAGTGATGACATTTCCACTACTTATTTATTGCATTATAATAATACGGATCTTTTCCTATTGCTATGAGTGTATTCCCTGCCTATATAAATAACAAAGGTGCTTGTCAGTTGTCAGAACGTTTACAAAATAAAAATAGTCTGCTGTCCAAAAACTAGTTCTACCTGACCCTACCACTATACTTACCAACTAAATGAAGCCAGGAGAATGACTCCCTTTTCCTGAATGGTGCTTCTTAAAGAGTTTCTTCTTCACTCCAAAGTTCTTTTAGTAGGCTATTTTTGAAATATTCCCTTGTCACCTTCTGTTCCAGTTCTTGTAACTCCTTCAGTAGGTTCTTGGGGTGACGCCCTTTTGCCCTCTGTCTTATCCTTTAATCCAGGCTGCTGTGCCTTTTGCTTTCCGCTGACATATATTTTCTTAACCGGGATAGGGTTTCTTGCTGATTAATGTTCTACCACTCCTGAGGTGGCTTATTTAGCATTTTTCCTTTATGGGCTCTACTGGCCTCCACTTCATACTCATAGGGTTCTCTTTCTGATATTCTCCACTCTGCTCTTCTTGCTTTATGGGATATTTTCCCTTCTTCCCAGGGTATTTGTATCCAACACTTAATGGTCTCTCTTATAGGTTTATTTGTGATTCTCTTCCTCACATTTTTACCATTCCATATGATCATGTTTCTATTTCATGTTATACAACATTTCCAGTTGTATAATGATTCCCTGGAAGCCTCCCGGTCCTCCTGTTCTGCCCTTTACCTCTGGGTTGGCAAGGAAACGTCCCTGGGACCAACACTCACTTGGATGCTACTCTTTGGCTCTGGTTCACTCTCCGAACTCTGCCAGCGTCCTGCCCTTGGTCTTCTCCTTCTTTGTGACCAGGTATGGCTGTGGGTAGCCGGATGCCTTGCTGTTCCATGATGGGGGTGGTGTTGACATTGTTGGACGGGCACACTACCAACCACAAAGCTGTCATGGTCACACCACCAGCAGGTCTTGGATTCCTGTCTCCTCAGCTCTCCATTGCCTGTGAACGATCAGCCTCCAGCATTTCACTTTCACCTTCAGTCCACTTCTGAAAGTTGTGGCTCTCCTTGGCTCCACCTCTCTCAGTTGTCATGCTGTAAGGCGGCTTCCCCTGCTTACGCTTTCTCTCTGCTCCGCCTCAGCTAGGCATGTCCTCCTTTTCCAGTTTACTTGTCTCAGTTAAACGGAGGTTTCTGATTAAAGAGATAAATTCTCTTTCTTGTTTGTGATGACATATTGTGACTTCCTGGTCAGGCAAATACATCTCTGGATTTCATACTGTTCTTTATTTCTGATAGTACCACATATGCCATTAAAGTGAATGGCTTAGGGAATTCCTCACATGATCAGGAGTCCTCGACCCCTAGGGAGAGTGTTGTGGAGCAGGCTCACCTCCCAGGAAGAGCGGGGCCTCCCCCTTGGGGAGAAGGGACGAATTCCCTGGTTCATCACAACACAAATTTGTGTTTAACAGTGCATGCATCAGGAATAATATCCCATATGTTCTTAGAGGCCAACCTAATCTACAGCTTTTTTTTTAAAAAAAACGCAACATGCTTACTTCAAAGGCATCATCACATCTAGATATGGGCGAACTTCTGGGAAATATTGCAGGATGTGTTCTTATTAGTGCTATTGCGGCACTCTAATGCCTTTATGCCTACAGCACTTTCCAGAAATGATTACCATAACATACAATTAGCCAATCACCTTGACGAGCACAAGAGAAAGAAGATTCTTCATGCGGGCATGATTCAACACCCTTTGGTAACATGGAAAACAGTAACCTGGAAATCAAACACACTAGATGAAGTTGGGACTGGAGCCAGACAAAACTCAGTCAATCGAACCACTGCCTGGTTTTGTCGACTCTGATGTAGAGTTTCACACCGAGCAAGTGTATAAGAGACCCGGGGCCGGTATGGTAAGGATCCCCTCATTACCTTCCCTTGTTCCCAATCACTTGGAAGGGGACAATCACGGAGTAACCATACAGAACCATCAGAACCAGATGAACCTTCCCCAAGCCCAGAGCAGCACAGATGCCCAAGCCATTTGAGGGTGATATACAGGGCAGTGTTGTTGGGATGCACGTACAGTTTCCCAGCCAGGCAAAAAGGATTGGGCTTAGAAAAACCTATTAGTAAGTGCCACAGTGCGAGCAGTTTGAGTTGTGCATGGCAGAAGATACATGTATCACTTGTAGTTAGTTTTGACACCTAAATGATACATCATATAGCAACACAAAATGAGCAACAAATGTATTAATGTTGTGGTTGCAGAGGTTATAGATAGGGCATTATGTTATAGGCCTGGTGTTTAGAAATAGTACACAAAGTTATGTTTTGAGTGAGGTGCGAGAAGGGAGGTGAAGTAGGTGGAAGATGGAATCAGAAAGGTAGTCTGGTAAAAGCGAGGTCAGCAAGTCGACATGGCAATATTACTACCATATTGGATTTCAAGGCCTAGCACACAATGAACAGAATGAAGGTCCTGATGTGGAGCTGCGGCTCCGTTTAGCTAAGTCCCAAGACAAATCCCCTTTCCATCCCCCAAGAGAGAATCCGAGGTCAGAGGCACCAGCGCAGCACAGATAAACACTAATTGTATCCAGCTGCAGACCTTGAAGGTGTTAGGAGAGGATTTGGAGGGATGGGGCGGAGATTTGGAGGGCTGGGACCGTTTTGGGCATGTGAGAAAATAAAGCATTTTGCGCAAGAATATAGAAGACAAGCGTATTCTTATGATTCCTTCAACTACTCCAGGGGAACAGCGGGTCTGCTTACATA
This sequence comes from Ambystoma mexicanum, assembly GCF_040938575.1. Lineage (NCBI taxonomy): Eukaryota > Metazoa > Chordata > Amphibia > Caudata > Ambystomatidae > Ambystoma > Ambystoma mexicanum. The sequence goes on from NC_090935.1 coordinate 1,455,558,424, forward strand.
TCACCCGCCATTGAGAATGATGCCTCAGAGCGCCCCGTATGACCCAGGTCTTGCGCAGGCACCCCAGCAGGGACAACAGCCACAGTATCAGTTATTATCACCACACCAAATGCAACCTCAACCCCAAATGCTGCATCAGCGTATGTAGAGCAGCAAAGACAAAAGTCAGCACCCCACCCACGGGATTAAAACCCTTTTCTGCACAGTACAGTGATGCACTATACAGGGACGAGTGAGGTGGGAGGTAACCCCTTCCTGTTCCCAGGGTTGAACACTTATCCAGATTAGGACAGCCCACAGAGAGCCCTGATATGCCCAGTCCTGTCAATCACTGCAGATACAGAATAGGAACCCCTGGTCGGTGTGAAGTTAGGTAACATATTATTTGTTTTTTGGTCGGTACAGGTGAAACTAAATAATGCATAAGGGAAGGGCATGTCCCCTTACCAGGAAAAGTAATGGACACAAAGGGGTTCTCTGGGGCAATGCAATCGGTTCCCTTTAGAGAAGATTTACCCATCAAGGTAGGTACTCACGAGTCAGGCCCGATATTATTTTCAGCAGACACACCAGGGACCTGCTAAGCATGCTAAATATGAGAATTGCATTCACAGAAGGAGTAGTGTGTACTGTACCAGGAATTTGTTATGCTAGGGTTGTGACAGTAACACGAGCATTGTATAGCGATGGAGCTACTAGAGGAATACCCTTTCACCCAAATTTGTTCATGTATGGTGCAACAGTATTGTTAAGTTGGGAGCCTGTTGTAAAAAATAAACCATGGAAAGTGGCATCTGAATTTTTGTTCAGGCCAGCAGTTTCCCAAGACCATGTTATGGGTACCATTATCACTCTAGATTTGGAAGCAGTAATCATTGCATAGGGATCGATGAGGAGGGAGATAATTGGCGTGCAATTTTGTGTATTTTTGGGTGGTAAGGGTGTCCAAATGTGTCCATTTACAGGACCCTTTTAGTAGAAAATACACCAGTAAGAAGAGAAACAAGTTAGGCAAGAGAAGCGGATGTCAGAAACACGACATCAGAGTATGAAAGTGCTATAAGCCTCACAAGTTCACCAACGCATTTACAGCAAAGGGAACCTAGATACTAAACTTGGTTCTCAATCTATACAGTTATCCTCTTAACTCCACAGAAACTAGTATGCTCAATAAGGGTCTCTCCTTCGCACCAACTGCAACAGCTGACATTATGGAAGCACACATCGATCTATTTAAGTACACCTGAAACTGAAGAAATGAACAACATCAATATGGAAAATCGAGAATTCACACACCTCCTCGTTAATTTGGAGAATGACGAAGTTGGTCTGACCCACTCCAAAAGAGACATTTTAAAAGACTTTGATATAGAAGAACACAACCTGAACATACCGGAACTTAAGAAAACATCCTGATTCACACCTAACATACAAGGGGACAAACCGATTGATACCTTTCAACAAGCGGTCACCCGTGACCTCCTCAATCTGGAGGACAAAATGAGACACAAATAGGAAATGATACATGGTAACCTCACCACAGAGGAACTTACAAGCTCTAAAAGCTCTAGGCAGAACACATCAATAATAATCAAAGAAGCAGACAAGGGTGGAAACACACTAATACTCGACAGAACAGACTATATTAAGATGGCCACAACACAGCTGTCAACCCCTGGATGTTATGAACAACTACCAGTCAACCTTAGCGCCAGCATTGTAAGACGAGCTAAAGAGCTCCTTACCCAATGGCACAAACGTGGACTACTAACTGATGATGAACATAAATATCTCCAACATAACCATCAAGAATGCCAACTATAAAATTTCTCCAAAGGTACATAAGACATTCACTACAATACCATAAGGAAGATCAATCCTTAGAGCTATTGGTTGGGTAACCAAACCAATTGCCAAGTACATCAACAATGTACTTGCCCCTGAGGTCCCCAAAATACCCACCTACCTGAGAGACATGATGCACACCTTACTCATCCTTGAAGAGGTGATCTGAAAACCACACTACCTCCTGGTTACTATGAATGTCAAGGCACTCTATACTGCAATCAACCATGTCCTGGCACTCAAAGCCATTGACTTCACTTACGCCAACGCATCAGCATCCTTCTACTCCCACTTGGAACTGACGAAAGAATTCTTGGAGTTTTAACTAACAGACACTGTGTTGATCTTCAACAAACTTTACTACAAACAGACCAAGGGAATCGCTATGGGACCTACATATGCGCAGTGATGGCTAACCTTTTTATGAACCAATATGAACAGGTCCATGCTCTTTCCAATTCAGACTTTAACCACCTTATTCATAAATGGTACTGATACATAGATGATGGTCTGATGATACGGTCAGGCACAACAGACCAACTTGACGCCTATACAGAATACCTGAACAATATCAGTTCAGCATTGAACTACCAGGGACAGTGATCATTCCATTGACTTCCTGGACATAAATATCACTGTGAATGATGAAGGACTGAAAGCTACCACCTAGAGAAAGCCAACTGAGGTTAACTCAGTGCTGTTTGCAGCCAGCTGCCACTGCAGAACTGTGATAGACAATATCCCCAAAGGGGAATTTATTAGAGCAAAGAGAAATTACAACACGAAGGAGGCATTCCATGCGGAATGCAATGCATTACACAATAGATTCTCAGAAAGTGGATACACGGAAAAGGTGATTGGAACAACAATAACCACGTCAACCAACAGGGCTTGCAAAACGCTACTGACTCCAAAAGCCAGAACTGAACCACAGGCAGATGTCATCAGATACGTGACCAGATTTCACCAGGATAGTCACCAGGTGCAGAAAATACTCAGCAAACACTGGCACCTCCTAAGTATCGATACGGACATCCAACAATGGATACCGGCCAGGCCTCTACTGTTGTACACAACAGCGACCACCCTACACACCATGCTCAGCCCATCATATATGGCACCCTTTGTAACAATGAACCTGAACTGGCTCATCAACAAAAGCAGCAGGTTTCTACAAATTTGGAACTTGCACTATGTGCCCTCATGCAATGAATGCCAAATCGATCAACTTTAGTGAAACTTACAGCCACAAAGTCACCCAATTCACATATTGCAAATCTAAATTTGTCATCTATGTTATTATTTGTACATATAATTTGAAACATATTGGCAGCACTATCACGGAACTTAGAACCAGGGTCAGAAAACACATGGGACTACTAAACTCACAGGATGCAAGATTTCCCTTGGCTTTCCATTGGCAGAAAAAGCATCAACTGGACAAGAAAAAGTATATCCGATTCATAGGACTAGAACATATCAATTGCGACCCAAGAAGCGGTGACAGGAAACTCGGACTACAATGGTAGGCCAAACTCATCTGTAAATACAGAAGTGTCAGCTTAGGCCTGAACGCTGATCACATGCTCAATGTCTTCCTCTGAAACTACTACTACTGTAACTGTGTGTGTTAAACCTCATGGCTCCCCGTTACTAGACATACAAACTCCATCTACCCTTTTTGGAAACCTCATGTGGCCATTACCTCACGCCATCCTCTCCCCCCGCACCGACTTCACTGCCCAGGCCCCCCTTATAACTTCTGCCAAACCATGCATGCCTCTGACCACAACAGGCCGCTTCACCAACCTGGCTTGCCATATGTTATGGCATCATCCACTGTAAGGAACTCATGGTGGCAATAGTAAAGACAGACACAAGTGATCACAGTTCAATGATCTTTATTGAACGATTAATTGCGGGTGGAAAAATGCCTAATGTAAATCTAAATCGAAGATGGGAGCAAACGTCGACCATCAACTGAAAAATAAGGCAGTCCTTGTGGCGTTGTGTCAAAAATAAAAAAAAAAGGCCCATACTAACAAAACCTATTGCCAATTCCTTAGCTAAATACCAAAGAGTGTGGCATAAGGTTTTCGATAAAGAAAGAAGTGCTCACGAATAATAAGTCAGGATGTGATTGACAGGGTCTCCCTTGCCCACGTTTTCAGCCCGGGACAAGGTGGGTCTCCTGAGCACAGCACACACTCGAGCTTTCCTCTGCACAAGCTGACAGTTCTGCTCCAGCTATCACGTTCTCCGAAGGTTAAAGTCTCTTTGAAATAAAAAGTCTCTTGCCTTTGCGGGCCTGATGATTTCCACAAAGCAAACACAAAGTTCTGATTCACGTATGGTTTTTGGGTGACGACATCACCGCTGCGTCCCCCTCTTCTGGGCACAGACCCCAAACACAAAGTTCAGTTCACCAGGTACTTTGGGTGATAGCTTCACCCTTGGGTCCCCCTCTTGTGGGTACATGGAGTGGAGTGTGCATCCTTCTGCCTGGTGCTATTTTGTGCGGCGTAAGATGATGCTCAGAACCAGGCTGGTTTCTGAGTGCATACAGTGCCAGAGGAAGGCAGTGTAGTCATCCCTTCTTTACGGTAAGCTTCAACTTGGCTATCCTTTCCTCTAACAAGCCATTGAGCTTCTCACATATCCCATTACCTTGCAGATGATACGCTGACGAGAACTTGAGCTTTATACCAAGCAGCAAGCTAATCTGTTCAAAGACTGCATTAACAAAGTGAGGCCCATTATCTGACCTCATGACCTCACATACCCCCACCGGGGAAATACCTCTCTGACCAGAAATGTGGCCGCACAGGTAGAGTCTGGGTGTGTACATTGACTTGCTTCTATCCATCTAGAGAATGGATACACCACAACAATTCGATGCCTGTGCTCGTTACATACTTGAATCATATCGACATAATCGACATGCAAGTGCTGAAAAAGGTCCATTGGGCCTTGGCATGACTCCTCTAATAGACTCCACTTAGTGTATGCCCAGCCGTCAACTGTTGGCAGATTATACAGTTCACCATAAAAAATGCAACGTGTTCTGCTAAATTCGGTATAAACCAGTCTTCAGCGATCGTTGCTTCTAGATTCTCTTTTGACATGCACGCTGGATAATGAAATTGTTCCAATGCTATTTTTAACATGGCTATAGGCATCACCGGTTTACCAGTGTCGTCTTGTCACCACAAGCTTTCGGAGGGGTTCAAAGAACACCCTGCCGCTTCCATAGATTCTTTTCCTCATGTGGTGCCTCCCCTTGGAGTTCCATTAACTGGGTTTGCCCCATGTTACTATAACCCTCAGGTTCACTTCGTGCAAAAATCATCTTCTCATGCACATCAGTTATTTCCACATTCATTATTATTTCGTCATTGGTTGCCATACGCTTGGCTTCCGTGTCTGCTGCTTGATTTCCTCGTCAGATAAAACTGTCCTTTTCATGTGGGTGGCGCATTTCATGACCGCTATGCACACTGGGAGCTGTAGTGCCTTAATGAGCCTACCCAATAAGGCTGTGTGATGCACTGGCGTGCCGTCCACTCGGAGGTAGCCCCTCCTTTTCCAGCGCGCTAGGCCTGCGTGCACTGTCGACGTCACATAGGCGGAGTCACTGTACACTGTCACTTCCTGGTCGGAGTGATTCTCAATAGCGAGTATTAACACAAATAATTCTGCAGCTTGCACTGAATAATGAGATGGTAAACGTGCACTAATGAGTACTTGAAATTCTCCATTTGCTGTGTGCTTCACCACAGCAGTGCCTGTATATCTTTGGCCATCATTTTGATCGATTCTTGAGGAACCGTCAATGAAGACAATTTCTCCTTCTGCCAATGCATTCTCTTTCATTCTGGGGATCTCATCATAGAATTCTTCATAGTTCGCGCACTCATGCATTGGCTCTCCGTCAGTGACTGGCTCTGCTATAAACATAGCTGGGTTCACTATCTTACATCAAATTATCTCAATCAATGGATTTGATATGATCACTTCATAAGCAGAAGCTTTCTGAGATATCAATGTGCCTTTTGGTTTTTCCAGAATGGCAAATAATGCATGCTCGACGAACAACGTCATTGAGCATCGCATCACAATGGTTGTCACCTTTTCTATGGCGACCGCTGCGGCAGCTAAGCCTTGTTTGCAAGGGAAGTGACCTCTCATCACTGGGTCCAAATTCCCACTGTAGTATGCTAGGGGCTTGTACCCCAACGTGGTTCTCTGTGTGAGTACTGCTGTCATAACACTGCCATTTGTGTGTGAAATCAGGTAGAATTCCTCTGCATAATTAGGAATTCCTAAAACTGGTGCTGTGCAAATCGTTTTCTTGAGTTCAACAAACCCTTCTTCCATGGTATCAGTCCATTCAATTTTTTCTTTTGTCACCTGTGCTTTCTTTAGGGCTTCTAACAAGGGCTTGGTATATGAGCTGTAGTCAAAGACCCATGCCCTGACATAATTGCATAGACCTAGAAAACTCTGCATCTGTTTTATCGTGTGTGGCTTAGCTGTGTTCAATATGACCTCAGCCCTTTCAGGGGTAACACTTTTCCCCTCATGTGAGATTAGCTGCCTATGTAAAGCACTTCTTGCTGACAATATTGTAACTTCTCTTTGTCAACTTTATATCCTTTCTCAGCCAATATAGTCAATAGCTGAATAGAATCGTGTCTGCACGTCTCCTCTGCCGTACTGCAAATTAAGGATTCAGTATCTGTCCTGTATTTGTTGTCTGTGACAGTTGCATAGGCGACTGTTGAGACGGTCCTTGTGGAAAATGTGTCATATTCTGAGGTTGCAAGCTTTGCTGTGCTCCCAGCGCTTGCTGCTGCACTGTGTGATTTTGTGCAACTCCATTTACACCCTACTGTAAAAAAACAGGTGGATTCACCATTCCTACTCTTGTTCCTTGGTCATTTTGCACCATGCCTTGACTTCTGCATGTGCGCGCTAGATGCCCTGTCATTCCACACGTCCAACATATTGGAAGTGGTCTGATTATTTGCCCATTTAACATATCCTGATTGCCATTTTGCATGTTTTGAAAACCTCCCTGATTATCTTGGAAACTTCCCCGATAACTCTGCCATCCTCTAACTCGAAAGCCTCTCACTCTTGGGTAGAATCCATTATTGCCCTGATTAACCTGTTGATTATTGACCTGTGGTATATTCGATCCATCTGTCCTAGTTATCATTGCCCCATGGCCTACTTTGACAATTTTTTCTGCTCTAATTTTGCCACTTCAGCTTTTTGTGCAGCCTCTTTTTTGCGATTCTTCTCTTGCAGCAGCCTGCAATAGTGAGCTATGGTCAACTGTATTTCACACCACGGTTTGGCCTCGATTCCTACCAATTTCTTGATCTGCTTCTGCACCTGATCTGGCAGCCCTTGGCATAATATATGGTAAAACACGGGTATAGATTTCCCCCAAGATTCCCGAGTTAACAATACCCAGGCATCTTGGAAATTCTGAATGTAAAGCAAAGGATCCTCTGACTACTTCATTTTTCGTGTCATTATGGCTCCCATGTCAGAAGTGTCTGGGTATAGCAATTGTAATGTTTTCCATACCACAGCTCTGCAATTGTTAAATGGAGCTCCATCATGTGCAGTATTAACTGTAGTCACGCCAGGATAACCTGTTCGTGTCCACACATCGTCAGCTCTACCACCGAGTATGGCGATTAAAAGACCCTTGATGTCCCCGATAGCTAAAGTGTTCTCTCCCGTCATTTTTTCTAGCTCATGTATCTATTTTCCAGCTCCCGGTGTTAACATTGGAAGGTTATTTTCACATTTTCTCGATCCATGTGTGGCCATGGAATATACAGTGGCCTCGTTCCTCCTTTTGTTTGAGCACAGGAATTGTAACACATGGCACTCATTAACCTCTCTCTCCAGATATTCAAGATCCCATGCCCTCTGTCTTCGCTTTCGTTCTATGTCATCATCGAACTCTCTGCGCTTCCTCTCTGACCCTATCTTCTTCCTGTTTCTTCGCATCTCTACTTTCATTTTCCCATCGTATTTCCTCATCCCTTCGTCTCTTTATTCTCTTCTCCCTTATCTTTTGTTCTTCTTCCTCTATTCTTCATTGTTCCTACCTGCTCTGATCGTTAGCTGTTCTGGGTTTATGATTGCATTTCCTTTCTTGCTCCTCGCGATACAACTGTTCACGTCTCTGTCTATCTTTTTTCCTGATTCTTTCATCTCTCAATCCTTTTTCCTTTTCCTGCTCTTTCCTTTTTTAATCGTCTGGCTCTCCTTTTTTGTCTCACATCCTTAATGCCTTTACCATCGAGTTTCAATAGAATCTGACCTCCCATTCATTTGTTCTGTGCAAATGCCATCTCATCAGTTCTGTCCTCATCTCCTTTCCATCTCTTTCCCTCTCTATTTGTATCTAGAGATGTACTTGCTTGTGCTTGATCTCCTTTCTTGCACCTCTCTTTGGCCCTCGGGACTTTGGAGGGGATATCTCTTTCTCTATCTTTGTCTGGGTTTTCGTCACTACTTTGTATAGGTGACTCGTATGCCGGGTTGCTATATCCCTTGGCTGCTTTAAGTTCCCTCAACGGGTATTATCCCTCGTCTTTACTGGCTTTGCTTTTTGGTTCAGACGGGTGAGTGGCGCAGAAGGCGTTTCACCCCCCTCTGTGCATACGTTAAGTATCCAATCTAACAGCGGCTCCTCCTCTTTCTCCTCTTGGTACATCTTCCAAAGTTCTAAACTAGCTAGGCGTTTGTCTAACTTTTTGCGAGTGTATTTGGCGTGCAAATATGTCATCATGTGTTGCAGGACCGTTTTAGATAGCAATCCGCCCATAGGCCATGGCATAAACATTTTGTGGGCGGTTCCTTTAACCCATTCTGCACTGTACTTTCTCAGCTTAGGTGCATGTTTTGGCAACTGTTTGCACAAGTGTATTAACGGTGTAACGTCTTCCATGCTTAAATCTGTTCACTTTCTCCTCATATAAATCTTTGTTATGCTTTTACGTTTCTTAACCAAAACCAACAATATGAGCGAGCACCAATGGTCGCAAGCTCCAATCCTGTTCTTTCACAAAAAAAAATCTTTTTACTTTTCCACACAACAGCCATCAATTCATATCATACAACACCCTGGCTATACAATCGTGCAATTTTCATGTTAATTCCCCCAAAAATGTTTCTTACTTTATGATGTCAGAGGAAAGAAAAACACAAGACAGACATGACAGACTAGACAGACTCCGGCCAGCTACATAAATCTCCTGCCCCTATCATTATTCCGACATGGAATGTAAGCCCATCCCTTTCAGATCGCCTTTTTCATCGATTCTGGTCTCCTACTGTGTCCTGTCTTTTCAGGACTTTGAATGCAGGCTTCTTCTAGCGCTATATTAAAGCGCAGGTATCTGGACGTATTCTCGCTCTAGCTCAGGTATCCTCCTGGTATCTCTCTACTCGGGTATCCTTGCAGGTATCCTCTGTTGCTCGGGTATCTTTCCCGGTATCCTCTCTTTAGCTCAGCCCCCCTCGAGCCAATATTTCTTTATCCTTATATATATATGCATTCTACTCTGCCTCTGACATTATTTTTGTCCCGCCTCCCTCCGTTACCTTCCCTTACTTGTTCTAAGGCATGCAACTTTTTGCCAAAGCACTTAAGTCTTTTTTCACTCACCATTCATATGTTTTCCTCTCTGGATGCTCAGGATCACCGCTTTCGTTACCGCCTCTCCTGCTGTTCGCTCGATCGGCTGCTCGTAGAAGTGGGAAGGGGTTCGTGGGGAAAGCACAGGTTCCTTCAGACCTCAACCTGCAGGTTTTACACCTAACCACTATCTACGGGGAGCTTCTTGGTCTACTTAGCCGGATGGCAAAGGACTTGTGACATTGCAGAGGACTCAGAATTACTTATGTCGACCGCCAATGGGTGTCTTAACTAATCGATAGTCAATAAACCATCCTCTCTGTGCTACCAAGTGTGCACTAAGACCCCAACCGGCCCATAGAGCTGGGGGTTACCCAATAGCACTTGAAGATGAGGCAGCAGCCCCCTTTAGATGGATGGGGATGCAGATTAAATCTCTCGCATCAAATCAATAACGACAACTCAATGGTTTGGCAAAGGGAGTCAGTTTAATAACAAGTACAAGTTCATGAATATCTTCCTTCTCGCTTAAACAACTCTGATGAACTTCATAAAAAACACATAATTTATACTAAAAACTCGTCATCATTGACCTGTAATGCTTAAAATTTGGCATGCAATTCTATTGGTTCTAGGAAGGTAACTTTAATATAGGTGCTATATCTGTATATGGTAACGGAGTGAGGGGATTGGACAAACACTGTCAGGTGGGGCATCTAAGTCCTACCTTCTAAATGGCTACTGTAAACATCACTAAAAGTACAACGTCTCATTGGTTTTGCTAACTATAGGACCCTAGATTACTTGGTCCACTATGATTGGGTTGGCAACAGCCCCACTCATACTTTTCCACTTGCCTAGCAGCATGCAGAATAGCCGGCCAGGTGCAGGGAGCTTGTCTGCACCCCCAGCTTCCCTTCAATTATTGCTACAATCACTCATCACCTTAGTGGTCAAATGTCAATTATTTCTTTGTGGTTGGCCTCGAGACTGCTTCTTTGTCTGGAAAAATTAAGATATCTCTGCATGGCACAAGGCCATACGTGGGTGTGAAAGTTTCATCCCTTCTCGCTTGGCTGGTCACGTGATTCTGACACCGTGAAATTGTCTTATTCTTCATTTAATTTGTGTATTTGATTTAATCCTGCCAGCCATCTGCCTTCTGTGGCTTAGCTTGACCTTTCTAAACAGGATACTCTGTTTTTCTTTCATAAATAGTATCCACTGTTGGCCTATTTCAGCTGATACGACATTGGCTTCCTGGCACTATTTGCATATGTCTGATTTTCTCTCTGTCTTTAATTTTCGATCTGTTTGCTGCAAAGCTCTTCTCTTGAGACCTTTAGTAACCTTTGATTGATTCTGCTTTTGTGCATAGTGGAAGTATACTTATATAAAGTGCTACTTTTGAGGTAGATATGTATATGTGGCACTTGCCGCAATCTATTTTACTACTAAGCATAAGCAAGCCTCATGAATTCTTGCTTTTTGCGGTTCCTTGCAAATGTACACGTGTAAACTAACTGAATATCTTCATCGTGCATGTGGCATTATTTCTGACATCTTTGACATTGATTATTTCACTTTAGGTTCAGGGTGTCACTTATCCATGGTGTTTCGTCTCTTTTCCTCATTCGCAGGTCGTCATATCTTCTATATGTGAGTCAGTCCGGGTTCTTGTGACATCACCATTCGTCTTCCTTCAGTATCTTTTTAGCTTCTTCAGGGATTGTGTTCTGACAATCTTCATTTTGTTTAATTTGTCGATATGGCTTTCTCAATGGGTGCCTTACTGTCCAGGTTTACTTAGGTGGTGGTACTTCAACAGGTGCTGTTGTTCCGATAGGTACTGGACAGAACTGTGGCTCTCTGCTGGTTTATTTGCTCATCATACGTCACATATTTAGGCATGAACGTTTCTCGTACTTCAAAATGGACGGCTGGAGTGCGGGTCGTGCTTAGGACCTCCTCTACAGTGTGAGTAAAAGCAAAGAGAGAGGAAATAGGATCTCTTCCATTGTAGGGGAAAGGCAGCGCTGCAGGTAGACTAGAGCTCCAATATATCAAGGACCTAGTATCCCTCCACCTGGCAAAAGGGAGTGTGAGGAGGGGAAATTCCCTCGTCCCAAGGTAAGGGGACAGAGGAAGGGTATAAAGAATTCTGTAAATTAGTGTGGTTTTGTTGTGTAGGTCCATTAAATGGCGAGCCTGGGATCCCTTCACCCGGCATAAGGTAGTGTAAGGACGTAAATTCCTTTGTTTCTAAGAGGAGGCCGAGGAAGGGTCTAAACCATTGTGTGTATGTCATGACCCACAGAACACGCCCCTTCTGGACTTCCTGATCCTTATTGCGGCTGGGCTTGCATTCATTGTTTCTCCCAACATGGCCGTATCACGTGACACGCCTCGCACCAGCCTTCACGGCGGACGTAGTACGTCCCATAAATATGCCACGCCCCCGCAGCCCCACGCGTCTCAACGCTATCAACAGGTAGTGACTAGACGTGTACTTCGCAGCTTGGCGAATCCTTCTGTTATCCAAGTTCCTGGACCCTTATTCCCACTCCTTCCACCCTCTCCTTTCCACCCTGTTCCTGGAATCCACGTATCCCTGCGAACGCTTCTTCCTTCCTGGACGTCCTGAACCCGCAAGTATCCTGGAATGCTGAACGCACGCTGGAGTCGGAAGAGACTCGTGCCGGCCTGTACAAAAACCGATCCGCCCGCAAGAAGAATTTTCCGCTCATCCCTGCAAGAAGCGATCTCAGGTGAGACGGGGGAGATTCATGACAGTGTATAATTGTGTTTTATCTAATTGTGCTTTACGATGTTTAAGGAACTTTTGTAGTGTGGAGTGGCGGTTAAGTTGTATGAAGAGTGGTGTAGTGTAATAAGTGTGTGAGGTGAGAAGAAAGGGGATAGGGAACGGGAAGTATGTGTAGTGTTTGGAGGGTGGGTTACAACGGCGCTGCTGGACCAGTGTTGAGGGAAAGGAAAAGTTGCAATGGGTGGATAACCGGAGGGAATTATGATTATCACTACCCCACGCGAATATATGTGTACCGTGCTTCTGCGGTACTGGGAAAAGATAGTTAAGTACTATCATAAGTTGGTCGCTGATACGAGAAGAGGGATGTATAAACCTTGGCTCAAAGAAGGATCAAACAACAAGGATGTGTTGGGCCATATTTATACATATTTAGGTGTGCGGTATAAAGGGAGAAAGTTGAGGAGTAGGCAGTGCATTTTGAGCTTCGGAGAATGGTTGGGGATTTAGAGATGTTCTTGATGACCCTAAGGTATGAGAAAAGGTAACCCAAGCACCCTGTGTTACCCCACACCTTGTGTAACCTCCACATCCTGTGATGTCCCTACTCCCCCCCACAGCCCTGCCACCCCCACAGGGTTGTTACCCCATGCAAGCAGCCACGGGTTACAGTAATCCAGAGTATGTGTCCCCACGGCTCTGTGACAGAGACCCTGCCACCTACAAAAATGTCCCAGAGTCCTCGGCAGCAAATGCAATCCATTAGTTATGGCAACAAAGAACAGGGCATGGAGAGAGTCAGAAACAGCACTTCAAAGGAAAGAGACAGAGCTTCTGCTAGTAATGCTGAAACAAGGAGAGGGAGGGAATAGTGCCAATAGGTATAGATGAATGGAGATGGGGTGATATTTTATTTCGATTTGACAGCACAGCTATTAACGATGTGCATGTCAAAACAAAAGATGATAGTAACAACGATGAAAGGCATTGAGTGGGGCTACAGCGTGCTGACAGTTTAGACGGGTTGATTAGTACAGGCATAGACACAGGAGTAGTAGATGAGGAATGAATGACAGAGGAGGAGCAGGGGGAGGAGATGCCACCCAGGGTGACACCAAGAGTAGAGGGTTTATGGGATCCAAGGCTCAGAGTGTGACAGGCCGCATGGTGGTGGGAAAAGGCAAGCGAGTGGGAGAACGTAATGGCCCTGGAAGAGCACAATATGTGCACTGGCCACACATGGATAGAAGCAATTTCATGAAGGCACTGCCCTTGCTCACAGCAGGAGCAGACAAGTGGATATATGCATTTGAAAAGCAGACATTACACTAGCGGTAGGAGATATGAAGAGTTGGTTTTCTGCATTGTTAGGAGACCAAGCAGACAATATTTAGAGGAAAGCAGGATACCCAGGGATACAAATGAGCAATGATACTCTTGAAGGAGCATACTTTAATGGATTGTCAGGCAAAGGTATGGGCCGCCTTAAGGGCAGCATATCCCGACACACCGGATATACATTTGATTATGGCATGCACTATGAAATCAGACTAAGATCATACATAATATCAGTGGTGGGGATTGAGGCTAGGGGATGGCCAGAGATTAAGGAAATCATAGTACACCATTGTAGGCAAAGGCAAGAGAAGGAGAATGAAGTGGTGGATAACGCACAGAAGACTCAAGCTAAGTTACTGCAGAAGAAATTAGCAAAGTTGAGCATAGAAGGAGCAGTGATTACGAGCTCACCTGTAAGGCAGGCAGACACGAGGATGGAACTGAATTGGAATCAAGGGTTCCAAGGCTATCCAGATAACTGAGGTAATCAGGGAAGTTATCAACAAGGGAGGGGGTGGGGGTTCAGGAAGGATGAGGAGGTAGAGGAGGAGGATTTGGATGGATGGGGCGGAGATTTGGAGGGCTGGGACAATGTTGGGCATGTATGAAAATAGAGCATTTTGCGCAAGAATATAGAAGAAGACAAGCATATTCTTATGATTCCCTCGCCTACTCCAGGGGAACAGCGGGTCTGCTTACATATCACCCGCCATTGAGAATGATCCCTCAGACCGCCCCGTATGGCCCAGGTCCTGCGCAGGCACCCCAGCTGGGACAACAGCCACAGTATCAGTTATTATCACCACACCAAATGCAACCGTCAACCCCAAATGCTGCATCAGCGTATGTAGAGCAGCAACGACAAAAGTCAGTACCCCAACCATGGGATTAAAATCCTTTGCTGCACAGTACAGTGATGCACTATACAGGGACGAGTGAGGTGGGAGGTAACCCCTTCCTGTTCCCAGGGTTTAACACTTATCCAGATTAGGACAGCCCACAGAGAGCGCTGATGTGCCCAGTCCTGTCAATCACTGCTGATACAGAATAGGAACCCCTGGTAGGGGTGAAGATAGGTAATACATTATTTGTTTTTATGGTTGATACAGGTGCAACTAAATAATGCATAAAGGAAGGGCGTGTCCCCTTATCAGGAAAAGTAATAAACACAGAGGGGTTCCTTGGGGCAATACAATTGGTTCCTTTTAGAGAAGATTTACCCATCAAGCTAGGTACTCATGAGATGTCAGGCCCGCTATTATTTTCAGCAGACACACCAGGGACCTGCTAAGCAAGCTAAATATGAGAATTTAATTTCACAGAAGGAGTAGTGTGTACTGTACCAGGAATTTGTTATGCTAGGGTTGTGACAGTAACACAAGCATTGTATAGCGATGGAGCTATTAGAGCAATACACTTGCACCCGGATTTGTTCATGTATGGTGCGACAGTGTTGTTAAGTTGGGTGCCTGTCATAAAAAAAGAAACCATGGAAAGTGAAATCTGGGTTTCTGTTCATGCCAGCAGTTCCCAATGTTCTGGGTACTATTATCACTCTAAATTTGGAAGCAGTAATGATTGCGATACACACGGTAGTGTTAATAGGGATTGATGAGCAGGGAGATAATTGGCGTGCAATTTTGTGTATTCTTCGGTGGTTAGGGTGTCCAAATGGGTCAATTTCCAAGACCCTTTAGTAGAAAATACACCAGCAAGAAGAGAAACAAGAGAGGCAAGAGAAGTGAATTTGATGTCAGAAACACAACATCAGAGTATGAAAGTGCTATAAGGCGCACAAGATCACCAACGCAATTACAGCAAAGGGAACCTGGACGCTAAACTTGGTTCTCAATCTATACAGTTATCCTCTTAACTCAACAGAAACTTGTATGCTGAATAAGGGTCTCTCCTTCGCACCAACTGCAACAGCTGACATTATAGAAGCACACATCGATCTATTTAAGTACAACTGAAAGTGAAGAAATGAACAACATCAATATGGAAAATCTAGAATTCACACACCTCCTCGTTAATTTGGAGAATGACGAAGTTGGTCTGACCCACTCCAAAAGAGACATTTTAAAAGACCTTGATATAGAAGAACACAACCTGAACATACCGGAACTTAAGAAAAAATCCAGATTCACGCCTAACATACAATGGGACAACGCGATTGATATCTTTCGACAAGCGGTCACCATGGCACAAACAGGACATGAGACATGGTAAACTCACCACAGAGGAACTTACAAGCTCTAAAAGCTGTAAGGCAGAACACATCAATAATAATCAAAGAAGCAGACAAGAGTGGAAACAAACTAATACTCGACAGAACAGACTATATTAAGATGGCCACAACACAGCTGTCAACCCCTGGATGTTATGAACAACTACCAGCCAACCCTAGCGCCACCATTTTAAGACAAGCCAAAGAGCTCCTTACCAAATGGCACAAACGTGGACTACTAACTGATGATGTATGAACTGCAGCAGTTGGGATTTAACCCTGGTATTTTTTTAACATTGTTGGGACTTAACCCTGTTACTACTTGCATCTGGGATTCAACCCTGTTATATTTTTTTGAACATTTTTGGGATTTAACCCTGTTATTACTTGCATCAGGATTAAATAACTGGGAACTAGAGTGCGCGTCTGACCTTCTTTTTCTTCTTTTTGTATAGTAAGATGGCCACAACACACCTGTCAAACCCCGGATGTTATGAACAACTACCAGCCAACCCTAGCGCCACCATCGTAAGACAAGCCAAAGAGCTCCTTACCAAATGACACAAACGTGGATTACTAAATGATGATGAACATAAATATCTCCAACCTAACCACCCAAGAATGCCAACTATAAACTTTCTCCCAAAGGTACATAAGACATTCCCAACAATACCAGAAGGAAGATCAATCGTTAGCGCTATTGTTTGGGTAACCAAACCAATTTCCAAGTACATCAAAAATGTACTTGCCCCTGAGGTCCTCAAAATACCCACCTACCTGAGAGACATGATGCACACCTTACTCATCCTTGAAGAGGTGATCTGAAAACCACACTACCTCCTGGTTACTATGAATGTCAAGGCACTCTGTACTGCAATCGACCATGCCCTGGCACTCAAAGCCATTGACATCACTTACGCAAAGCCTCGGCATCCTTCTACTCCCACTTGGAACTGACAAAAGAACTCTTGGAGTTTTCACTAACAGATACTGTGTTCATCTTCAACAAAGTTTACTACAAACAGACCAAGGGAATCGCTATGGGAGCTACATATGCGCCATTGATGGCCAACCTTTTTATGAACCAATATGAACAGGTCCATGCTCTTTCCAATTCAGACTTTAGCTACCTGATTCATAAATGTTACCAATACATCGATGATGTTCTGATGATACGGTCAGGCACAACAGACCAACTTGACGCCTGTACAGAATACCTGAACAATAATCAGTTCGAGATAGAACTAACAGGGTCCAATAGTGATCATTCCATCAACTTCCTAGACATAAATATCACTTTGAATGATGAAGGACTGAAAACTACCACCTACAGAAAGCCCACTAAGGTTAACTCAGTGCTGTTTGCAACCAGCTGCCACTGCAGAACTGTGATAGACAATATCCCCAAAGGGGAATTTATTAGAGCAAAGAGAAATTGCAGCACGAAGGAGGCATTCCATGCGGAATGCAATGTATTACACAATAGATTCTCAGAAAGTGGATACACGGAAAAGGTGATTGGAACAACAATAACCATGTCAACCAACAGGGCTTGCAAAATGCTACGGACTCCAAAAGCCAGAACTGAACCACAGGCAGATGTCATCAGATACGTGACCAGATTTCACCAGGATAGTCACCAGGTGCAGAAAATACTCAGCAAACACTGGCACCTCCTAAGTATCGATACGGACATCCAACAATGGATACCGGCCAGGCCTCTACTGTTGTACACAACAGCGACCACCCTACACACCATGCTCAGCCCATCATATATGGCACCCTTTGTAACAATGAACCTGAACTGGCTCATCAACAAAAGCAGCAGGTTTCCACAAATTTGGAACTTGCACTATGTGCCCTCATGCAATGAATGCCAAATCGATCAACTTTAGTGAAACTCACAGCCACAAAGTCACCCAATTCACATATTGCAAATCTAAATGTGTCATCTATGTTATTATTTGTACATATAATCTGAAACATATTGGCAGCACTATCACGGAACTTAGAACCAGGGTCAGAAAACACATGGGACTACTAAACTCACAGGATGCAAGATTTCCCTTGGCTTTCCATTGGCAGAAAAAGCATCAACTCGACAAGAAAAAGGATATCCGATTCATAGGACTAGAACGTATCAATTGCGACCCAAGAAGCGGTGACAGGGAACTGGGACTACAATGGTAGGCCAAACTCATCTGTAAATACAGAAGTGTCAGCTTAGGCCTGAACGCTGATCACATGCTCAATGTCTTCCTCTGAAACTACTACTACTGTAACTGTGTGTGTTAAACCTCATGGGTCCCCATTACTAGACATACAAACCCTATCTACCCTTTTTGGAAACCTCATGTGGCCATTATCTCACCCCCATCCTCTTCCCCCCGCACCAACTGCACTGCACAGGCCCCCCTTATAACTTCTGCCAACCCAACAGTTCTACACGCATCCCTCTGACCACTACAGACCACTTCACCAACCTGGCTTGCCATATGTTATGGCATCATCCCCTGTAAGGAACTCATGGTGGAAACAGTAAAGACAGACACAAGTGATCACAGTTCAAGGATATTAATTTAACGATTAATGCAGGGTGGAAAAACGCCTAATCTAAACCTAAATCTAAGATGGGAGGAAACGTCGACCATAAACTGAAAAATAAGGCAGTCCTTGTGGCGTTGTGTCAAAAATAAAAAAAGGCCTATACTAACAAAACCTATTGCCAATTCCTTAGCTAAATACCAAAGAGTGTGGGATAAGGTTTTCAATAAAGAAAGAAGTGTTCACAAATAATAAGTCAGGATGTGATTGACAGGGTCTCCCTTCGCCACGTTTTCAGCATGATACAAGGTGGGTCTCCTGACCGCAGCACACTCGAGCTTTCCTCGGCACGAGCTGACAGTTCTGCTCCAGCTATCACGTTCTCCGAAGGTTAAAGTCTCTTTGAAATAAAAAGTCTCTTGCCTGATGATTTCCGCAAAGCAAACACAAAATTCTGATTCACGTATGGTTTTTGGGTGACTACTTCACCTCTGCGTCCCCCTCTTCTGGGCACAGGCCCCAAACACAAAGTTCAGTTCAACAAGCACTTTGGGTGATAGCTTCACCCTTGGGTCCCCCTCTTCTGAGTGCTGACCCCTCACAATCTTACTTGGCTATTTCTACAAATGCTTCTGGGTGACCGTTTCACCCCTGGGTCCCCCTCTTCGGGGCTTGGACCCTCCATGACAAACGGGATAGTTCACTCCTCTTTGCTTTACAATGTCTCTTTGTTTCTCCCTCGGTCAGGCTCGGACCCCAAATGACAAGCACGACAGTGTACTTCTCCTTGTCTTACAATATCTCTTAACATAATACATCTTTATTGTGATTTAGTTCATTTAAGAACTTTACACAACATTCAATATACCATCAAACAATACATAAAGGAATGTACAATAGTCAAACATATATAACTATAAGTCACATTAAAACAAAGCTTGATAGAACAAACATTTTAAAACACAGACATAGATAAAACTCAGTGAGAAATAGTAAAACCACGGTAATGAATGTCCACATTGTAGCAATATTCCGACAATGTCCTCTTCTGCATCACCATCTATATATCACTACATTCAGTTTCACTATCTGAAAAACAGATATTTAATTTTATTTGTTTGTCCACAATGAAGGTTCCAGGGTGATTACCCAAGTTCTTTCTTCTTCAAAGCTAGTGCCCATAGGGCACTCCAGGGACAATTATAATCAGGCTGGGGGCAGCACCATGAGGCAGTTTAGGAGGTATGACTTAATAGTCACTATCATGTTAAGAGATAATAAAAAGATAAAAGCACAAAAATGCATTAACATACAGCAAGGCCACTCAATTCTTCCATAATTGGGTGCTAGCAATCAACATTCAACTTTACATAGAAATCTAAAACATAAAAGGGTTAATTGTCCATAAGCTACGGAAGCATCACAGTTAGTGCAGAGCCAGCCCATCACACATACCAGTGCCTTCAACTTCCTTACTTCTTTCTTATCATCACATAGTAGCACTTATATATCAATGTTGGGTCAACCAAACTGCAGCCAACACTTTGGTCATAGCTTTTATTAGCTTGTCCAAGTGTAAGCAGGGAAAATCAATCTAAGTTATAAATTACCCACCTAAAATACATTTTGATGTGACGCCATACTCGCAGCAAACAATTTGCAAGGAGAGAGAATCGGTGTTCAGGCATCTATCCCAAAAGGACTCAGTGAGAATTGCCTCATACCTATGCACCTGGAACCCAAAATTTGTCATATATCACCCAGTTTTACAGACTGGGAGAGCACATGCCTAGCTGTTTCTGGTTTGTCAACCAGGGAACAAATATGGCAGACTCTCTCCTCTGCCGCCAGTCCCAGCCCATGTCCTATTATTGCGCGTACTGGCAACCGATTTGTACTGAGTTTAAGTACAAAGGTCCTGATAGCAGGATCCGGGCAAAGCAGCAAATAAGGTTGGGTTTTACGTTAGTGGTGCACCCCATGTGACACTTCCTCACAGCCTTTTAATTTGGCCAAATCAGTATAGTTCTAACACCAGTACCATCTATCAAACTTTTTTCCAAAAGATTGTTTTAAGTGTATACATGGGATTTCCTGACTAGGATTATAGGTCCAGCCAATCTCTTCAAATAATTTGTCATTGAGAGATTGAAAGTTGGATCCCGAAAAGAGCTTTTCTGAGTCGAGATTCCTGCCCACTGCCGCTAGTAAATCACACCCAGGTTTGGATTGGGACTTCAGGTAAAAACATCCTCTCGCCCGACTCGCCATTCCACCCAAAGAGGTGAGGCCAAGTTCCAGACGTAGATATTCCATAGAACACGATGTTCCTATGTTCAACATCACTCGCCAGAATAAGCCTTCCAAGATGTTATGCCAGGAGAAATCCTGCATACCCCAGTTCCTGGGCACACAGGGATAATTTGTTAAATAAATTCTTCATTCCCTTATATGTGCGGTCAAAGAGGACTTGGTCATCTGCGTAAAGCATCCACACTACGGGCAGGGTACCAATCCTTGGTGGGCAGTTCGCCACTCAGAGCAAGCGCAGGAGGAGATCCACTATATACAAATTATATAGGATGGGGGCAGCAACACACCCCTGTTTCACACCCATGTTGACAAGTATGGGGTCAGTTACTCCACCCTCGTGATCCAGCCATACTCTAGCTGTGTT
Organism: Ambystoma mexicanum; assembly: GCF_040938575.1. Classification (NCBI taxonomy): domain Eukaryota; kingdom Metazoa; phylum Chordata; class Amphibia; order Caudata; family Ambystomatidae; genus Ambystoma; species Ambystoma mexicanum. The sequence continues at coordinate 1,455,579,488 of NC_090935.1, forward strand.
AGTGCTATGTAGCAGGGACAGGATGTGCGCAATTGAATCTGGGCAATTTAAAGCCCATAACTTGGACCATAAGATATCCCTGTCGACCTGGTCAAACACACTCTTAAAGTCCACAAAGGCAATATACCATGTTACATCTCTGCGACTTCGAGTGGTATGAATAAGCTGGTCTAATACCCTGATGTTATGGGAGGTACTAGATTCAGAGTGAAACCCTTTCTGGGCTATATTAAGAATGTGATTTTTAGTAACCCATGTCTGCAGTTCCCTACGCACGAGTGAGGTGAAAATCTTCCCTGAGGTGTCCAACATTGACAACAGTCGATAGTTGTTTATTTTTGTGCAATCTCCTTTTTTATGTACTGGGAGAAGGACTGACTGCTGCCAAGTGGAAGGAATAGACCTTGTTCTGCAGACTCTGGAGAACAGGATTAATAATATTTGTGCCCAATTTTCAGGGTCCCTTTTAAGCACCACATTAGCAAGACTGTTCATGCCGGGAGCTCTAGCTCCCTTAAGCTTTGTAATGGACTCCACCAGAATCTGGTGACTCAACGGAACAGGCCAGGAGCTGCATGAGTCAAGCGTGTAAACAGATAACTTAGCATTGAAAAACGTATCTGCGACATGTTCCATCCATTTAGCCCCCTGTATGGGGTTGAGGCTAATAAGCATCCTATCGCGTCTTGCACTGGCCAGGGTCCTCCAGATGTCACAACTATCTTTGGAGATTATAGCACTCGCAAATCTCTGCCAGGCGATCCGTCTTAATGAGAAGCGGTAGCGCTTTAGCCAAGTTCGAAAATTCACCTTGATTTTCCTAATCTCCAGTTGTGTTTGAGGGAGGACACCCCGGCTTCGACCGTGGGCTATCAAAGCTCGGATGTTGCGGCACATCTTGCGTTTGAATTTGGCTTGTTTTCCCCACAACCAGCCAGCGGGCAGACGGATTGGCCAATTGTGTTGGTCAATTCGCGGATCCAATTTTCTATTGCTGTAGGGTCCATACCTCTGAAGCTGGCACTGTCTACCGTGGCACTAGGAAATAGGATGGCATTCATCTTAGAGATTTTTTTTGTGACTCCAGTTTATTCTGGCACCCGCATGATTAGTCCCTGCTTCCCCACACATGTTAATTTTTTCATGTACAATCCTATTTTCTAGCATCAATATTAAGATTGAGTGGTCAATGTTGGCATTTGCTAGCACCTTAAGTGATAGCACTCGCTCTAAGAGTTTGCAGTTACCTGCCATATAATCAAGGGTGGCCTCCTTGGTACCCAACTTCCAGGTGGTTTTTCCGGGCTGGTCGCCTATAGTACGACCATTTATCAATGTAAGATCCCAATCGTCAAGGAAATTCAACCACTGTATGCCCTTGTGGTTAGATCTATTATGTGTCATAGTGCATCGTTCAAATACATTTTGGAAGGTACCACCTCCTTCACAATCGACACACCTTGCATTCCAATCACCACATAGGAGGACAGCATTATCAGGGGAGGCAGTGCACCATATGAATAGCAAATTATCTAGCTCCTCAAACAGCCCCTCAGAAACCTCACTGCCTGGAGGGTCGTAAATGTTCACCAGCAGCAAGTTCAAAAAAGTTGAGTCCGCTGTAGGTAAAACTATTTCGAATGCTAAGAGGTTGCCACTGGGGGCACCAGATACGATTACTCTCGGATTATACTGAAAACTCCAAGCATAAACCCAGGAGCAGGGCGATTACGATCCCCCGTTGAAGCAGGAGTTTGAAAGATAACATAACCATCGAAGACACAATCGAAAGTTTCCTGCAAAGCGAACATTTTGCAAGTGGTGAGATGTTCCTGTGACCCACCTTGTTGGAACCAGTGGGAAAATCTCCTGGTATTCCAACTGAGTGCGATGATATTTCACTTAGGTGGGCACTTTTGAGAAATCATGCGTTGAAGCCATTGCCATCCTTGAGCATCCTCAATGCTATAAGGCACTGTGGCCAAATTACACTTTTGAGCAGGTTTGGGAAGATCGTGTGCACACTTACATCCCAGATGTGTGACGGGAATCACTGTCTCCTATACCGGAATATCCAGAGTATAGCCCCAATGGGTTATAGACTGATGGTGCAAGCGTATTAACGCAGCTGTCTCTGGCAGACAGCAGTGTACCCTGGTTACTTTCATAGGCTGATTCCGGAGAGGTTCAACAAATTCAAAATCCCTAGAATTGAGGATTCTCAATGAAGGCATTTTATTGAATAACCGCAGAAGTAGGGTCCGATTAAGGAGACCCCCTTTTGTTGTTGGATTAGCTAACGTGATGGTGAATTTTTTCGTGTCCACCATGGGGATCATGCCAAGCAACGACGGTTGCGCTGGCAAGAAGGTTGGTTTTGCTTGCGGAGCTCTGTGGTCATTCCCACTTACTAGGGGAGTGTTGGTAATACTACTATCAGTCGAGGGGATTGGTAAGTCCTGCTCGTTGTCAGGTACTTCTCTCACCAGCCAGCTAGTCAGCATTCCCACGGACTGAGCGGACCTCTGCTTTTTCCGCGCCACTCTTTTATGTTGTTTTTCAGAGATAATTGTCTCTGTGCGCAGGGTCGAAATAAGAGGTTGGGTGCCCACAGCGATGACACTAGCTTCAACATCAGCCCTGACCTTTTTTAGTCGAAGATTTTTAGTTTGTTGTCTTTTAGCCATACGGAACTGCTTCCTCAAGGGAAAGAAATTTGTGGAACACGCTGGCTCCTCTCTAACAGTTGAGGGGGCATCAGCACCAAGCGCCACCTCCTCGACTATCAAGGCAGGAGTTTGTGGGGCCTCTGGTCGAGGAGGAAGTACCTTCCCTCGAATCCCATTGCCCAGGTTTCCATTCTTAGAAATGAGGGGCGTCTGAGTACCCAGTCCCATTTGACCAATGAGAAGCTTATTAAGAGCATCAATAGAGGATCCCTGTTTTTTCACGTCCTCATGCATCGACCCACAAAGTTTAAGCAAGATTTTAACCACAAAATTCAGTATGTTAATACTCTGAGGTGGTGAGGAGATGTCATGCACGCTTATAGTCATCGGATTCAGGATCAGGATTAGTCCTGGTATCATACAGCAGGTTAGGGCTTGCTGATAGCCTCTGAGTGCAAGATGGAAGTAATGGTGCAAACAGGGGAGCCAATGAGGCTGGGCCCGCCACGCCGCCAGCACCCGACTGCTGCGTGGTGCAGGCCTGGATATCTGTAGAGGTGGCATTAGGGGAGGAACGAGGAACTGTAAAGGGCCTCCCCACTAACTTGAAGTATTTGAGGCCCAACTCCCTATTGAGTCCAGTGTCACCCTCCACCTGGCCATCCACCAGGACCCCCTTCGGGTACAAGTCCCTAGCTTCTCCAGTGGTAACAGAAGGGGCTGCATTATTTTGAAGCGCATAACAGAGCTGGAGGAGCGAGTCATTGTCCAAGTCAAGTGCAGAGGTGCTTCCATCCTGAGCAACTACTGGTTCAGTTTCCAACTGGGGTTGGGCAGCCAGAGTGGCAGTCACTTTTAAAGGAAAGTAAGCATCTAATAGGCCTTTGCACGCCCCCTGGGCGCCGGTATCTGCTGCCACAGTTTCAGGTGCTGAGGTATTCAATCCCTTATGGGAGCAGGAGCGTGGAACATAAGGCTTTTTACTCCGACTCGCCATGGCTTTAGTGCGAGTCTGCGCTTCGCCCGGCATAGTATTTACAAGGCTCCTCGGGGAAAAAGAGTGTGCCCACAGTCGGGACGCTTATCAACCACAGAGAGCCCTTCACAAGTGAGCACACACCACTCAAGTGAGAAAATGCAGATTCAGGGAAATTCAAAATGCACAGACTCGACTAGACAACTGTTTTCAGTATATATCACCTAGGCGCTTACGGTTAATAAAGCAATTCACATTTCTATCTGCATTAAGCAAGACACAAGAGAAAAAATGCCACTTTGCAATGGGAGTGGGAACGGATAGTACTTTCTTTTGGCAATACGTGTAAAATATAAAGGAGGGGAAGGAACAAGTTACTAACAATCCTTAGTTGCCAATACAACTCTCTTGCAAAATAACACTGTTGAACTCTGCTTGTGTAAGAAATGACGGTAGGCTTAATTACGCACAGCTGTGAACAGTTTCTCGAAAAGCAGTTGATATGCTGGCACAACACCTTGACAAATGTAGGCTTAAAGTGCGTGGTTTATAATGTGAACAGCCTGACAGAGGGAACACCCCGCCAGCGAAGGGGCTCAAAGGCTAAGAGCGCCCATTGTCACACCAGCACATAGCGTGTGTCGGGGCTCAAAGCTGTACGCCCGCAGTCACTCCGTCACAGGATGTGTTTTCAGCCAGGCGTAGGTGCCAATAAAGTCCGACTCAAACAAAGACACAGGCCGTTAGCCTGCTAATGGCCGTGCAGTCCACCAGCCACGAATGGACAAGTGTCAACGCTGCACAACTTCTGCGCAGGGTCGGACTGGGACGTGAAATAGGCCCGGACACCCAAAAAGACCCACCCCACGCCTCAAAAAAGGGGGCCTCAAACCACGTCAATTCACAACTTTACAGAAAATGCTACTTATGGAGGGTTCACGTGTCTGTTACATTACAACAAAACTCATAAAATAAGAAAACTTTGCATACAGTTCTGTGATGGGTCCACAGCTTAGAGGCGCAGGTGTGACATCAACACGACTTTTCACCCCTTGACAAAACAGGAAGTGCCATCAAATAGCATTGTTCCTAAGTACGCTATGAAAAATATGGTTATCATTTAACTAATGTTATATACATTTCATGCAAGAATGGTTCACCATATGTATCATTAATATCTGCGTATAGATCCATATTGTCAAATTACTGTGAATGCAAGCAGACGCCCAAGACCAAATGACATGTTACTGTATGGCACTTACGCTCTTTTTTATAGTTTCCCTTGCCTCGTCGTGCCTTGAAACACTTGTGTATAGGCGCGTTATAAATGCCATATCATATCAAATAGAACAAATATGCATACAATATCACCCAACATGTGTTGGTACTCATTTATGGACTTCAGAAGGATGAAAGGCTGAGATGGTTCAAACCTGCAGATCCACACACTCATTGCAGCAGCGAGCGTTCAACCCACTGAGCGATCATATCAGCTATAGTAAAATGAGCAATTATTCTGTACTGTGGACACCATTAAACTGGTAACTGAGACACAGTGGCTTTCCAAAGGGGATGGGGATTTACACTAGAGGCATATACTTCACTAACCGACTGGTGGACTAGCAAGGGGACGAGGGTGCACCGTAACAGCGCTAGGTTTACTTATATGCTCAAATTGCCTATGGTGCAGTCATTATGTGCCTCTCCTCTTAAGGTTCAGGAAAATGGTTGCAGCACAAAAACACAAGCACAGTTGATGGGGAAAAAACAACACACATTATATAACCACGTGCGCACAAAAATCAACCTTGTAAAAAGTGGTGTAATGGGAATCAAGGGTATGGGGTGTGAGTACATGTTTTATACACGCTAATACCATATTGTGCTGATGAAAGTATACCATGTTCTTTTAGTTCCATCTCACAAGCAAATGTAGTTCGTTTCTAATGCCCTGTGTTGTTGGCGGCAGCTGTCCAGGAGTGCCAAGTTGTATTCCAATTCAATATTTTAATCTTAAACTGCGTCGTTGCTAAATCAAAACCCCCCAAATGAATAACCCCCACGAGGCTGAAGAAATAGACCTGAACTCCAGCCAAGCGTGCAGCGCAGGACCAAACCAATCAGCTAAACCGCACCATAGGGGTAATTGATCCGATAAATGTACTGCATTAGCGACATTACTGTTATATCCGCCCTACGTCCCGCTACGCGGTGACGTAGGGCCGTCAAATAAAAGCCCCGCCCCCAGCATCGGGAGGCAGTTCCGGGCGAAGCCAACGAAGCGTGTGGTGTGTATTTGTTCGCGCTCCAGCTGGCGCTGCGCCACGGGCCGTGCGGCCTACTGTGTCAGAGCCAGCCCCACGTGTGGGGCACTCCGGGAGATTGAAACATAACAATGGCGACGAGGAGGTGTTCGAGTCATCACGCGCTCAGGAGAGCCTAGCACGCGGATGCCCCACGGACATCCCAAACACATTTTTGGACACTCGGTGGGGGGCACAGCGACCACGTGACCCCCATCCCCCCCAAAAAAAAAAAAAAATTCTCGCCCTCTATCATCCGGGTCGATATTTTTTCTCCCTGGCGCACGTACCGCAAGGCGCCCATCGGACGTTGTGAAAGTGCCGGAGGGCACATCTACCACAAGAGAACATTTCCCACAGCAAGGCACGTGTAAGCCCATGAGGCAGGACAACATCTGGTCACGAAGACTGCACAAATAAAGCGTCAAAGGCACGTGACGCCATGGGGGCTGAGACATCAACCCCTGGGCCCTCCACACCATCCAGAATCGCGGCAAATCTGTCAATGGCGTCCCCACCACCCCGCACACAGGGCAACTCGTCAACGCTGATACAACCCTTCGACCCATTCACTGACCCCTCATCCAGTGGACCCAGATGGCAGTTATGGCTACAAAAATTCGAGATGGCTATGGAGTGCAAGGACATCACGTCATCCAGAAAAATGAAAGCTCATCTACTTCTCAGCGTGGGCGACGAGGTATTGCGCATCTTCAACTCCCTGAACATTGATGATGGTCAAGACGCATACCTGAGCGCAAAGGACACCTTAACGGCCCATTTTCTCCCACAACTGAATCCAGACTATGAGACTTTTATCTTTTGCACGACCGTCCAGGCCATCGATGAAATGTTGGACGCCTACCACACGCGACTGAGGAAACTGGCCATGTCTTGTGAGTTCACGAACACTGAGAGGGAGATTAGGAGACAGATCATAAATGGCATCCATTCAGAGAAGCTGAGGCGGCTAGTACTCAGCGAGAAAGGTATACCTCTACAATGCATCCTGGAACTGGGTCGACAGAGAGAGCTTGCCCACTACAGGGCCGCCAACATGGAAGCTACATTACAAAAACTACAGCCATCTCTTTCCACATCAATGGTCGCCCAGATCTCCGACAGACAATTTACAAAAGTCGAGGCTGGCGGCGGCCACACTCAGAACAGGTGGCACCCTCGACTCCCTGGGCCCACAGAATGTGGGTGGTGTGGTGGCCAAAGACACGGTAGACGAAACTGTCCAGCACAGGGCACCACGTGCGGAGCTTGCGGCAGGAAGGACCACTACGCGAAAGTGTGCAGATCAGCGAACATGCCGTTACAGCCTCAGCAAGGATCTCAGGAAAAGGGTTCGTCGAAGAAAAAGAAAGAAGCCAGCGCAAGGAGAGTCGCAGCAGTTAACTCCTCGACAGAAGAAGAAGGAGGAGATGATCTCTCAGCCATACGGCAAACGGCAGGCAGAGAAAACAAGGAAAAGGGCCGGAAGGTATACCTAGTGTAAACACTAAACCAAGGTCCGGAACCACCGTCAAGAACTGTCAGGCGACGAAAATGCGTGGTCACCATCCAAGACCAGAACGTCCTGATGACCATCGACACGGGAGCCTCGGTGAACGTCATGCCATCCAGTGTCTTCCAAACCTTAAGCCCACCGCCTGAACTCAAAAATACAGACACCCGTCTGTTTGCATACGGCAGCCAGAGACCTTTGCCAGTCATTGGGAGGTTCCGCACAACCCTAGGACATGGCAAAAATAAGGTGTGGTCAAAGATATATGTCGTAAAGGCAGGAATCGAAAGCCTACTGAGCGGAGACGCAGCCGAAGACCTGGGGGTGGTCAAATTCATCTGCCAGGTTGACAGTGTAACCGAAGTTGAAGACATTCTCATGCAACACCCCAAGCTACAGAAGAGGATAGGTTGTCTCAAGGGCAAGACCGTCAAACTGCACATTGATCAATCTGTACAACCACGAGCGGTGAGACACCGGAGAACACCATTCCACATGAGGGAACAGGTGGAGAAAGAGCTGAAGGCACTAGAAGCTGCCGGCATCATAGAAGAGGTCACGGGACCCACACTGTGGGTTTCCCCGATGGTGGTCACCAGGAAGCCCAAACAACCCGGAAAAGTCTGGATCTGCATTGACATGCGCCTGCCCAATGCGGCCATTAAAAGGGAACGACACATCACAACAACAATTGATGAAATCATCACCGATCTTACAGGGTCATGTGTGTTCTCGAAGGTGGACCTAAAGGCGGGGTACCACCAACTCAAGCTCCACAGAGACTCGCGCTATATCACAACAGTCTCAACGCACCTGGGTTTGCGGAGGTATAAGCGCCTGAGTTTTGGCATCTCATCGGCTGCGGAGGTTTTTCAACAGACCATCCAGGAAGTCATCAGAGGCATACCAGGGGTGTTGAATGTGACATCCTGATACACGCACCGGACACCAAGGAACACGTCAAGAGACTCAAGACCCTTTTGGGCAGGCTGGAAGATGCCGGACTCACAATTCATCGAGAGAAGTGCGAGTTCCTGAAGTCGGAAATCACTTTTTTTGGATACAAATTTGACTGTATAGGTATCTCACCTGATCCCCAAAAGGTAGCGGACATCCAAGCTGCCAGTCCGCCGGTGAACCCCACCGAAGTACGCAGTTTCTTGGGCATGGCCACCTACTGTGGTAGGTTCATTCGAAACCTGGCCACCCTATCTGAACCATTACGCAAACTAACCAAGATCAGCACCAGGTGGGACTGGGGTCAGAAATGCCAGGAAGCTTTTGAGAGCGCCAAAGAGTCCCTGTCGATTGAAACTAAGATGGCTTACTACGACACAGACCTACCAACAGAACTATTCGTGGATGCAAGCCCAGTAGGACTCGGAGCAATCCTGATGCAGGTCACAAAGGAGGGCGAAAAAAGACCCATTGCATATGCATACAGGGCACTCACGGTAACAGAACAAAGATACTCCCACATAGAGAAGGAGGCCATTGCCGTGTTATGGGGGTGTCGACATTTCCACATATACCTGTATGGGCGTAGATTCACTGCGATCACTGACCATAAACCCTTGCTACCCATTTTCATCGGGTCATTGGCGCACCCACCAGCTAGAATCACCAAGTGGCTGCTCCACCTCCAGCAATACGATTTCAAACTCGTTTATCAGCCGGGTAGTGGCAACCCAGCGGACTTCCTCTCGAGGCACCCCCGGCCAGCCACTCAGCAGGAAGTCCTGGTCGCTGAAGAAACGGAGGAACACATATGCCAAGTGATTCGGGCCATGAGGCCCAAGGCTGTAAACATTGAGGACATTGCGATGGAAACGCAGAAAGATCCCTGCTGTGACTTGGTGAAAAACGCGATCATGTCAGGAGATTGGAAGGAGTTCCTGACGCACACCCGCAACAGAACAGAGGAGGCAAAGGCATTCCTGTCCGGCATGTTCGCAGTCCGACAGGATCTCTCAATCACCGAAGGAGGACTGTTGCTAAGGGGAGATCGCATCATCATACCCCCAAAACTGCAGGACAGGATAGTAGCCCTAGCACATGAAGGACACCAAGGACTTGCAAGAACAAAGGCCCGGGTCAGACACAGGGTATGGTTCCCTCACATCGATGATTGTGTCGAAGTCCTAGTAAGCACATGCTTGCCCTGCCAAATAACGGGGGCCCCACCAGAACCAGAACCAATCCTGTCGGCCGAGCGCGGCCGTGCACGGTGGGAAGCGATCAGCATTGATTTTTGCAAAATCAGAGAGGGCCTATATCTGCTGGTGGCAATCGATGATCATTCACGCTATCCATAAGTCGAGATACTGGAATCCACAGCGGCGGAAGTGGTCATCCCGGCAATAGAAAAGATGTTTGCAACCCATGGCCTGCCCACAGCTATCAAGAGTGACAATGGACCCCCGTTCACAGGGGAAGAGTTCAGACAATATCTACAGGAACTGAACCTAAAATATCACCATATAATGCCAAGGTGGCCCCAGGCCAATGGGGACGTCGAGCGTTTCATGAGGACCATCAACAAGGTGTTAAGAATATCAAGGGCAAATGCTAGCCCATGGAAAATTGACTTATACCGGTTCCTTTGGAACTATCGGGTCACTCCACACAGCACAACAGGCATACCGCCAGCTGACCTCATGTTTGGAACAATCATCAGATCTTCGATTCCCCATCATCCAAACAGGACCTCTGACGAGGTCGACGATCCACGCATGGAAAGGAGGAGAAGAAGTGCGAATGCTCACATGAGCGACAAAAGAGGGGCAAGGCAGTCAGATCATCAAGTGGGTGACCAAGTCATCATGCTACGAAACCCCACAAAGTCCAAGCTGGACACCAGGTACGAGGAACTGCCATGGACTGTCAGCAACCGGCGGGGGACCATGATAACTGTGACACGGGGACGCCGGAAAGTGACAAGGAATGCCTCCTGGTTCAAGACTGTGCCATACAATCTATGGACGGATGGCGAGTGCCCCCAAGACGACAACAACCAACAACAGGACGTCGAGGAGCCTATGCAGGGCCCCGAGGAGGAAGCCGCATGGAACCGCAGCTGGCGATCAGCGAGCACGTCGGACATTGGGGACATGCACAGTGAAGGTGAGCAGATCCCTGAGCTGAGCGGGGACAGTCCCCAAGGGAAGCGGAATGGTCTGAGAACTGCCACGAGGCCGCCTGCGAGGCTAAATGACTATGTATGGTAATTGGTATACAGTTGCCAGGTATCCTGTACAAGGGGGAGCTGATGCAGTGTGAAAAGGGGGCTGTGTTAGAAGTGTGAGTTTTACTTGTTAAGTTGGTTATGTCTATGTTAAGCTTATTTAAAATAAAGGAGGAATGTTATATCCGCCCTACGTCCCGCTACGCGGTGACGTAGGGCTGTCAAATAAAAGCCCCGCCCCCGGCATCGGGAGGCAGTTCTGGGCGAAGCCAACGAAGCGCGTGGTGTGTGTTTGTTCGCGCTCCAGCTGGCGCTGCGCCACAGGCCGTGCGGCCTACTGTGTCGGAGCCAGCCCCACGTGCGGGGCGCTCCGGGACATTGAAACATAACAATTACCAAAGTGCAGGGAAAGCATCAAGTGAAAGCATCAAGCAATCAACCACACTTTATCTGATTGCATAATCCATCTGCACACCATAAAACGTTACTATGCAGAACAGGTATTTTAAATAAAAATCTATCAGTATTACAGAAAGAAATATTGCATTGCAGCAGAAATTATAGCATAGTTAAGGACACAATCTAGTTTGATGGGTTTAAGGTGTCGATTTAGGCTGCATTTTCTTAAAAGTGTTGGCTATTACTGCAACTTGTGAAAGGCAAAATACATAGTATCCCGCCTACAGTTGCGTCTGCCGCATGCCGGAATCACTTGGAAGCCTTGCCCTGGCTTGGACTGTGTGGACACAGTCACACAGAAATCCTGGCCCCATGATGGGACAGTGGCGAGCATAACAATTCTGCAGCTTGACCATTTTCCAAAGCAATGGGACAACTTTCTGGATAATAAATACACGCTCTACTTGTCATCATACGTTCTCTTATTCGACCACAGAAAGTCATGTGTTTAAAATGGGAAACACTGTACAAAAGAAGAACCCAGAGGCAAAGTGACCTATCTGTGGAGGAGACAGGGGAAGGCGGTTGCTCCGTGCATCCGGTCTCACTGTCCTGCTCCACGCTGTCTTCCATCATGCTGCTTGGAGGAATCATGTTTGCTCAGGTAGTCAATATTCAGATGCTCAGAAAAAAGTAGACTGCGTCCTTGTATTTATCAGCAGAGGCACAGCATGCACGGATTAAAATACCCGCTCCGCACACCCACTGCTGCAACTTGGCGGAGTACAAAACACCGGGAGGGAGCAGGCCGGGCTGATGCAACCCCGCCCAGCCCTGGTGCTTCCTCCCAGTGTTTTGTAACACTGACTGCTGCTGGCGCCATGGTGTCGCCGGCCGCAGCAGTTGGCCGCTGGCCCGCCGCATTTATCAAAGAAAGGTAACACTTTAGTGCTACCTTTCTCTGCATCTGCGGTGGGCCGGCGGGCGTGGGGCTGCAATTGCAAAGGATCTGTAAGTTACTTACGTACATATCCTTTGCAACTTGCGTCCGTCTGGCGAGGCGGAGGCCCTGGGGCTGGTTCCTGAGGTGTGAAGCCCGCACCTAGGCCCGAGACCGGCCCACGTGGGCTTCAGGAACCAGCCCATAGGTCTCTCGCCATGATTTTGCATCGGCCACGGGCCGATTGGCCGACAACCCAATCCGACCCTGCTTCTAACGGCACCCAGCAATTATTAGGAAAGCCGTTCAAGTCAAGCCATTCATTATTCCTGGGGGTGCCAAGGCACAGGCACACAAGCAAATGATGGAGGGAAAAAAGGTGTGCAAAGCGTAGATACCTCTGCCCCAGTTCACAATGGAAAGTCACTGGTTGAGCACTTACACACGATCCAAGAGGGTGAGACACGCCACGGGTGAACTTTAGAGTATTGGTTATGTGCGGAAGAGGGGTTGTTGGATCTGAATAAGGGGGTTCTTTTTGGTGAAAGGGAGGTTGAGTTGGTGCAACCTATAAAAGCTTCAGAAAGTCTTCCTCGTCCCTTTCTTCGGCATAATAATGAGTCCCACCTTGGATATTTTTCCAAGCATAACCCCAGGTTCCCTTACCCAGGTGATCCTCCCCCACTGGTCCGCCCCCAGGAACTGGATCCAACAGCAATGGCCATGTCCTGGCCACCTGAATAAGGGATTCCTGAGGTTTATGTGGGAGAATACCCTCAGGTTTCTCACCGCCCCATTAACACAGCTATGACAGCTATAGCAACCCGGTTGGCATGCTATTCACTGTCCACCACTCAACATCTTCATGGCACTGCCCCCCAGACGCATTCGCCAGTGACAGGTGCCCCCCTTGTCTCTATATGCTGGACCGGCAACTCTACGTGCAGATCTTGCGCACATGAAATCCAGTGACACTCTGGTTTTCTCCAATATCACAAGGCAAATCACAGTCCTCCCACTGCTGTCCCATCACTGTCCTCACCAGTTTACTGCTCTCTGGCCCTACCACCTTTCACTGCCCAACAGCTGAGCTTTCAATTTGTGTTCATCTTGCATTAACGCAACACAGAAGATAACAATGCTGTCTTTGTTTCCCATGGAAACTGAGCGGCCAGTCAGAGCCTACCTCACAACTGCCTGACCAGCCAATCGGCAGCAGGCTAGCGTATACCAAGGGAAACAAGATGGCGGATGGGATAGACAGATCGCTGTGACTGCTCATCTTGTTTCCAGAGGCCTCCGTGGCCACACAGGTAAGTCCCCACCTCATGGCCACACTTCACTCGGCATCCTGATGACCTCCATTCACCCATCCCCACCCGCCATGCTGCGTTGGTGTACCACACGGCACACACTTCACCCCCTCATGCCTTCCCATTTCGCCCACTCTGAGCGCTTCCAACAAGTCACACATCACTGTGCTTCCCTATGCCGCAACACTCTGGCCAGCGCTAAGCCCACACTCTGGGCCCCCACGTGCCACGCCATCACTCCCACCCAGAGATGCCATCACTTGCATACACAATTACATATGCTTAGCGCACCACCGCCACTATCGGGTAGACCCTGCTGATATTCATTTCCTGACTACTACTGCTCCCACATGAATCATTATCTAATAGGGCCCACTTCACACCCATCTGGCTGGGCCACTCTAATTGCAGGGTAATATTCACCATTAACACATTCCTCCAGACATCCACCTTACTGCCTGTGCCACCACCCCACTCACCCTCTTGTGTGCTGTTCCACCTGGCACCCCCACTTGAAAATCTGTGCCACGCTGCACGGGCCCATTTCTGCTACACATTCACCATCACTCTAAGTGACCACCCCCCACTCGGGAACCGCCAACAATAGAAGAGTGCCCTACTGGGCACACCGCACCTGGCACTGCGCCACACACCATGTACCCAGCGCACCTTATCTAGTACTTCCACCTTACTATGCTTTGTTCGTATTCCAGCTGCTACACAGCCCCCATTACTCAGCACTTCACTGCTGCAACAATACCGTTTACACCATTGGTCTATTCTCTTTCTCCTTAGTTGCTATCCAGCTTCCTTATCCAACGACTATAATCTACAATACCAAATCCAGTAGGAACCTCCACACCCATTAACATTGACTCCTGGCATTGAGCCCACCCCATCTAACTATTTTTCTCTTTTCTCCTCGCTCCTTGGTGCAACCTATGTTTACTATAATATGTACCCAACTGGGCCATCTATAAATTCAATTATTACCGATGTTGAACCATTAACCTGTACATGTATATCTCGGTCACACCACATTAATCTTGCATCACCCTACTGTACATATGACAAATGTATGTCTCATGTCACTTGACAATGTACTTTTTCACTAATCAAATCACTGCTCACAGCAACTCACCACATCACCAAAATGACACTCTGACCATGCCACAACATCACAGCCTTGATAAAGACCCTTTGGTAGAAACATGTGTTGGCTTTTCTCCATGTGAATGGCACTACAGATGCTCTCAAGACTGTGGCAACCCTTTGCCAATTAAACCAATACTACACGTATAACCTAGTCTCAAGACTCATCATTTGCCTGTGCTAGACGCACCAATGCATTTAGTGAAAATCTTTGGAATTCAGCGCCAACACAGACAGGGCTTGCTTCCTTTCCTCATATCTCACCCTACGGGACTTTGGGAGCATTGTCCCGCAGGAACCCTGGACTTGGCAACAGGAGGCACTATAGAACTCAGAACTAGATCAATGCAGGGAACCGTTTTTCCTTAAAGCTCTCACCGCCACCTTCCACATTTTATTATAGCATGTCTGGCCAGTGGCCAGATTCTTGGGGGCATCCCCACAATACAATTCAACCATAGAAATGGCACTTTTTGCAACCATGACTCGCACCACCACCGTGCACTGCTAAGACTAAAACCCAAGACCTCATAAATGGCATTGATGACATCATGGATGACATAACATATCTAGGCCAGTTGTTTTTGTTCTCTGACATTGACAATTTGAAAACTCAAAAGATGCTGTATATCTGCACGTTAACCTTGTCGTGTTTTCTTAAAGTACTTCGATTTGGTCGCAGCTCATGGTGCACATTCACAGGGCAATAAACGTGTCGCCCTCCCTCCCCCATGATGATTTTGTAGGAATTCCAAATCCTCACATTGATGTTTCTCATTTCGATACCCCATCCCTTTCAGAAATATATTCATTTTGTATGCTAGAAATATCTCATATATTATTCTGTCATTACTCCCCATTTTCTAAGAAAAAAAACCCAATTAATAGTCTGCGGACTGCACGACTGATCGGGGGTCCGTTCACACAAAGGGGCACCCACAGACATCACAATGTGTCCGACATGTCCGATCTGACGTGATGTACTTTTTCTTTTTTTAAATGTGTTTTTTATTGCGTTTTTAGAGTCACATTTTACACAGGCAACAACTGGTCCACCATGTGGATCGAGAATAACATATTGAAACAGTAAACAAACCAATTATGCAAGTGTATCTCTACTTTTACCCCTTTGATCCATTCGGCTTTCCTGGGGATTAGCTTTCTTTTCCAGAACACGGTGATACATGCCCTGGCTGCAAGGAGCAGGTCGTGTGTCATCCTCAGTAATTTGGTAAGTTTGTCCTCCTGCTCCTCTAAGCCAAACAATATTAGCATTGGTACTTTCTCCCTCAACACTCCGTCTAAATCTTTGATCCAGCTTAGGACCTCATCCCAATATGACTGGACCACTGTGCAACCCCACCACATGTGCCAATAGTCGGCTTACATCCCACACATGCCAACAGAAGGGACTTGCTCCTTGATACATCTTAGCGACCGAACCGGGTCATATTGCCATCTGTAGAGAGGTTTAATACCATCAAGTTTGTATTGATAAGCAATCGAGGTTTTTGAGGTTATTCTACACATCTGGAGCCAAGCGTTCAGGGATATTTCCCTCCCTAAATCCCCTTCCCATTTCTCCCTTAATTTATTGGATGGGGATTGCTCTGTTTCTATTAGGGCTCTGTATAGCATGCCTATTAATCCCCTGGTGCCAGTACCCGTAGCCAGCACTCTCTCAAACGGTGTGAGCTCTCTTTGTAATTTGTCTTTCCAGGTCTCTCTGGTCACGAACCCCTTCATTTGTATATATAGGAATATCGGAAGTGCTCCCATCCCCAGAGCTTCCTCGAGTTCCTGTATAGTAAGGAAGGATCCCGCCTTCCAGAGCTGCCCTGCTCTTTCTAATCTGGCCTTGTACCAAGCTTGATACCTTGTGGGGTCCGGGGTGGCGTCACAAATTCCTGGTACCTACAGGTGACTCAGCGAGGAGGGCCAAGTTGTGACTCCCCTCATCCCTGCACCCTATCGCCGGATACCCAAAGGGTACCCAATATGGGTGATCTCGTATCCTCCTAAGTAGCTTCGACCTGGCGACCCATAACCATTCTCCAACTGTTGCAAGATGGAGATGGTGGTTATCGAGACCTACTCATTGTAAGTCTTCCCTTAGTCTGAGATGTGGGATCAGGACTATCAATTGCGAGGCTTTATAGTATGAATGTATGTCTGGCAGCCCCACCCTTCCATTGTCTTTGTGTAGGTGTATAGTCTATTGAAGACCCAAGGTTTTTACCCTGCCACAGGAAGCGTATTAGGGAGCCCTTGGTTCTCCTGAAGTAGTCGTTGGGTATCTTTATAGGGAGCATTTGGAAGAAATATATGATTTTAGGTAGTATCACCATTTTGATAGCGTTGAGTCGTTCCATCCAGGAAAGCGTGAGCCGATCTCATTGTTCAGGGTCTTTTTCCATGACCGTCATTGGGGGAGAAGTTAGCCTCATATAGTCCTTCGAGTTCTCTAGTGACATTGATGCCCAGATACCATAATGAGCTCAAGCTGATTCTCATGCCCAGAGGAGCAAACTGCTCAGCATGTACATCTCTCTGTTTATTTATTGGGAAGAGGACCGACTTACCAGTGTTTATCTTGAGCCCTGCCAGTTGACCATATGTCTCTATTACTTCAATTGCCGCTGGGATGGAGGTTAGTGGGCTTATTATGTGAAGTACCACATCGTCTCTATAGAGCCCCAATGTATATGTCTTTCCCCCAACCATCATTCCCTCCACCCTCTGATCTTGTCTTAGCCTTTGGGCGAGTGGCCCTAACGAGAGAAAAAAAAGTTGCGAGGGCCGCAGGCAGCCCTGCCTAGTCCCTCTCCCCAGGTTGAACCACCTAGACTGGCCCCCATTGACTGTTACTGATGTTTTTGGGGAGCAGTAAATCGCTCTAATACCCAACAGGATTCTTGGACCCAGTCCTATCTTTGCCAAGATCCCATCTAAGAAGTCTCTTGCCACCCAGTCAAATCCACTGGGCTTCATTTATTAAGTGGAGTGTTTTCCTCATGGTGTCCGCCCTCTGACGTCCCATTACAAAGCCCACCTAGTCAGAGTGTACCAATTTGGGCAAATGGTCTAGGCTAGCAGCAATTACCCTAGCGTATATTTTCGCATTGATGTTCAGGAGTGATATTGGGCGATAAGATAGCCAATATTTAGGGTCTCTGCCTTTTTTGGGTATCACTGTGAGCGGGGCCCGGGTGAAGGTGTCAGGTGCCCCCCCAGTGTCCATGATATCATTAAAGAGTGTTGTTAGAAAGGGGGTCAGAAGCGCTGAGAATGTTTTATAAAAACCGGTGGTGAAGTCATCGTCACCTGGTGCTTTCCCCAGCTTAATTCGACTGATGGCTTTTTGTATTTCCTACCCTGTTATCGGGGTTTCCAGGGCCTCTGCCTCTGCTTTGGACAGGGAGGGGAGGTTGGATTCTGCTAGGTAACGGTCAATGGCCCCTGTGGGGACTGTGCCTTCACTCTTATATAAGGTTTCATAGAATGAAACAAAGGCTTCCTGAATTCCCTCTGGAGTGCATGTATTTTTATTATCCACTCCCTCTACTCCGGTCACCCACATCTAGGCTCGTTGTTTCCGTAATTGTGCTGCAACGAGGGCATCAGCCTTTTCCCCTTTCTCGTAGAATTTTTGCTTGAGGAACTGCAACGTCCGGACGATCCTACCCTCCTCCAATTACTTTAGTTCATCTCTTAGGCCTCTAGGCTCCAAAAGACAATCCTGTCTGTTCATGGGGAAGGATTGAGCGCATGTCTCTGCCACCACTATTTTGTCTCTTAGACTTTTCTCTATAAGCATGCGTTCCCTTTTTTTGCGGCCGCGTCCCATACCAGAGTTCTTTTCATCTCTCCCGTATCATTAGTAATGAAGAATTGTTTGATTTCATTTTCTATTTCCTCCATGAAGATCGGGTCTTTCCATAATGTGTCATTGCAACACCATTTTGAGCTTCGGGGGCACAGACCCTCCCAGTTTATATCTAAGGATACCATGTCATGGTCTGACCATGAATTCGGGAGTTCCCCATTACGTCCCATAGGTCTCTTGATATGTGAAGGTAGTCAATCCTCATGAGAGTGCCGTGCGGGGAAGTATAAAAGGTAAAGCCTCTTTCTTGTGGGTGTTGGTATCTCCAACTGTCCCTCAAGCCATAGAGCTACAAGGCTGTGCCGAGCTCTGTCTCTCCCTAGCCTGTGGGTTTAGGCTTGGACTGGCCTATAGGGCAATAGGCCCATGGCCGAACCAAAAACACAAAATGCTGGTGTGGGCCAGTTGTTTTGGTCAAAGTGGGCCACTTTTCTGGCCAATGTGGGCCAGTGTGATGAGTTACTTTGCTATGAGGCTAGTAGTTTTGACCAGTGTTGCTGAATCCATATTCTTACTAGTCAAACAGTGTCACAAAAGGATGGAAGGAATGAATAGCCATTTGCAACTGTGGGCCACTTTTTCATTGGTGCCCGAGACAATGTTATGGCCCAGTCCGACCCTGTGTGGGTTCACATTGCATTTCCCCTCCAGCTTGTATATCAACTGCTACGTCCATCCATATGTTAAAAACTCCCCCTAGTATGAGGTGACCTTCTGCCTCACCCATTATCTTTTCCAAGGTCCTTTGCAAGAATCTCTTCTGGCCCTGATCGGGAGCATACATTGTGGCAAAAGAGACCCTTACATTCTGTATGAACCCTGATATTAGTTGGGCTCTGCTCTCAGTGTCTGACCAAGTCTTCGTGACCTCCATTCATAATCCTTTACGTAACAGGATACCGACCCCCCCACCCTCTTGATAATAGCCCCAGTGTGTGTGTCGCCTATGAGGCCACTTCTCATCACCCTTCTGATACATGGGGCCTCATCACGAGTCTGGCGGTAACCCTTAAATGCGGCGGTAGCGCTATTATCGCTGCATTTAAGGGTCCGTCAGATCATGGGCATGGCGGATTTCCCCCCAGCTTTGACCTGGGGGGAAATCCGCTGCAAAATTGACGATTTTCGGTGCTATTACCGCCAGCGGGAAATCCGCCGGCGGTAATGGCGTGAATTTTCCCCATTGGGCCCAATGGGGAATGAGGAATTCCCGAATGGGCCCAATGGGGAATGGGCAATAACCCTTCTGCCAAACCCGTGATCCGGCACTAATAGCGCCGGGGGGGTTTGGCGGTAGGGCTATTAGCGCCGGCGCTAATAGCGCCGGCATTACCGCCCAACTCGTGATGAGGCTCCTGGTCTTTTGTAAGAATAGAACGTTGATTCCAGATCTCTTAAACTCTCTGCCTACTAGGGATCTTTTTGTGGGCAAATTAACGTCACTAGGTGAGTCAGAGCCACCAGCGAGGTCCTTTACTCAGACCTCTGCTCTCAACACCACATTGTCGGGTGCCCCCCATTTTTCCTCTCTCAATTATTTCTTACATAACTCTAACATTCCTAACATTTCTTAACTTTACCAATATCACCATGACTAACTGGGCCCTATACGGGGCCGTACAATAGTTTGTATGTCTAGTGTCCACTGGCTGGTGCTTTTACTCATTTACTCACCACCAGTGAGTTCTTGTGTGTGAGCGTCTCTTTGCATTGCGTCATTGGGAATTTCAAAAGCCACTTTAAGGTGCATTGGGCGAGGATGCATTGAGTTTAATGAATTTCCTTGAGCCTGGAATTCTTCTTCTCTTGGGTCCCTTCACCTTCCATCCTGTGTCACCTTCACCCCCTCTTCCATTTCCTGGGGTGCAATCTTCACCGAGTATCTCCCGAATGGCGTTTTTAATCTCTGGCTCTGTTACAAATGTGCATTTCTGTCCATCTAATTCAATAACACTCCTTTGTCCTTTAACCATTTGGTTAGGGGCTTGCATAGATGTCTCTTGGCGAGGGTAAGGGATGATATGTCTTGGAATATAGATATGCAGGCCGTGCCCATTGTTACTGATCCTTTTGCTTTGGCCTTCTTTAGGATCTTGAGCCTGTCGGGGTAATTGTGAAAGCTCACCAAAACAGATCTTGGGCCTCCAGCCGGTCCTCCAGCTCTATGGAGTCTTTCAATCTTCGTGACATTGATAGAGTCATCTTCGAACAGGCATTTTAGAATCTGATGGATTACACTCTTGAGGTCTCCATCCATCTCATCCACTTTCTCTGGAATTCCGAAGAAACTGAGGTTGTTCCTCCTTTCTCAGTTTTCAAAATCATCCATCTTCAGGACCATCTCTGCTTCCCATCATTCTATTTCAACTCACCTTACGTCCACTTGCTTTTACATGGTGTCGAGGGAGGACTTGTTGTGTTCTACCTCCTGAAGCCTCTCCTCCATCTTGTCCAGTCTGACATTGATCGTGTCCACTTTACCACCAATATCAGCACGCATGCCTCTTATTTCCTCTAACAATGAGGCGACGTCACCTTTAGTGGACATTGAGTCCTGACTCCCCGTCGCCATTGCTTTGTCTTTTTGTGGGTTGCCGCCTTCCTTCCTGTCTGGGTATGCAAAGTCTACCAACCTGTTTCTGGGATCCATGCACTGATATTTTCGCTTGTGACCACCCTTGAGGGTTTCAGTGTCTCGAGATGCTTCCTCTTATTTGTGCGTGTAGAAGAGAGGCTATGTGGGTGGCCAGGGGTAGACAACCGTGTTTTCTAAGGGATGACAGTCATGAAGGTGCTCTTCAGTCGGGTTTTTGCAGGGTCAGTCACTTCAGAGCATCCCCGTTTGGCTTTATTCACCTGAAGCGGGCGGGCAAACGCCCCAGGTCGGGGGCCACACACCCTAGGTCTCTTTCTTGCGTGCGTCGGAGGGTCTCACAGCACCTACTTTGATCTGAGGAGTCTCCCTTTCCTTCTCTGGGCACGTTTTCACGCTATGACCGTCCGGGTTCTTTTAACTAGTCGACTAGAGGGTCCAGACTCATGTTCTCCTCCTGTCCTTAGGGCTGTGGATCTTAGCGCAGCTCAATGAGCCTCGGTGCAGAGGGACTCCTCTCAGATGTGTGGTTTGTGCACAGTGTGTGGTATGGCCCCAGGGCCCAGTCAGTGTGAGCATGCTTTGCCATTTCGGGGGTGTAGCTAATAGGTCCTTTGTTTTTTTTTTTTAACTTGTTTATTTTTGGTTAGCACACAGGAAAACGAATTAGCATATCAATTCAGCATTTTTTAACAGCATTAACACATAGTTGTATATCCCCAGATACCCGCTACCACCCTTTAGTTCTGGCTGTCTCCTGTGGACTGTCTCTTCGCAAATTAAGTCCGATCTCTGACTCATCAACCCCTGCCATAACTTACACCAATCAGTCTTCCTCATCTATCCCCAAGCTTACGTCACCAAATCCTGATTCTGGCTATCTTCCGGGGTCTGCTCCTCTACCAATTGAGTCTGTTCCCCGTCTGCAGCTCGCTGGGCATTTGTTACTAGACGTGGTTTGTATGTTAGCGCAGGGAAGCGCAGGTCGTAGTCTATCACCGGCGACCAAATGTTTGTGAAACGGTGGAGGCGGCCTCTATTTGCCACCATGATTTTCTCAGCAATGAAAATGTCCCAGATTTTCAACCACCACAGCACCCTTAGGGGGCCCTCCGGAGACTTCCACGTCCGGGCTATTGTGATTTTTGCGGCCAAGAGCAATTGTGTGATGAGGGCCGCGAGCGCGCCTGATCTTGGGTAGATGCCTGGAATCGGGGTCCCCAGCAGGAGTGGTTCCGGTTCTAGTGGCAGATGATCTGGGTAATGTCTGCGATGGTAGCGATGCATTGGGCCCAAAAGGCTGCCACCCTCGGGCACGTCCACCACATGTGCAGGTAAGAGCCCGGCGAGCCAGCAGACAGATTGAAGTAGTGTAGTTGAAGCTTTGGGAAATACCATCTGAAGAGAAGTTTGTGCGCGCATTCTCGATTGGTGATGCAGAAAGAGGATGAATGCGTGCTTGACCAGATATCGGTCCAGGCCTGATCCTGGATCGGATGCCCTAGGTCTCTCTCCCACTGCGACATATATGTTGCTCTGGCTGACAATAGGTTCACCTGGAATAATCGATGCAGCGTCAAGATCCGCCCTCAGGCCGCAGGGTCTGCCACAGTTACTTCCAGGTTGTCCAGGTGTCGGGTGGCAGCCACCCGAGTCTGGGGATGTGAGCAACAGTGTCTGATTTGGCAGTATGAGAATCTGTCTGACTGAGAGATTAAAAGCTCTTTTGCATTGGGCGAATGTCAGCGGCTGGGTTCCTTCGAATAGTTGGCTTAGGGAGCCAGGGCCTCCGGCGATCCAGTTTCTAAAGTTCGAGGGGGAAGTTCCAGGTGAGAAGGCCGGATTGTGGAAGACTGGAGCTGAGGGGCTCAGGTCTCGCGGGATGCCTCTGGATTTGCGTGCCCAATCCCATGCCTTCAACGTCTGTTTGGTCGAAGATAAAATGGCTGGCCACGACCTCCGCAGCACAGTCGGAAGGTGCAAGAGAAAGCGCAGGGGGAGAGGTAATCGGGCTTGTTCTATATCCATCCATTTGGGGCGCCCTGATGCTATGGTCCAAGCCCGGGCGTGAGCTATCTGCGCAGCCATTTGGTATCTTTGGAGGTCAGGGACCCCTAGACCTCCCTGGTTCAGGGCACATGGCATGGTCTTTCGCGGGATGCGGGCTTTCTTCCCCCTCCATATGAATTCAAATATCTTCCTCTGAAGTCGCTGCAGCAGGGGGCAAGGGACTATGATGGGAAGGGCCGAACAGGCGTACAGAAATTGTGGCAATAAATTCATCTTACAGGCCGTGATGCGACCTATTAGTGATATTTCCTGCGTGAGCCAGGAGTCCAGGTCTTTTTCTAAAGTTTTAATCAGGGGCGGGAAGTTTATCCGATAGGTGTCTTCAGGTTGGCGGGGATCTGCACCCCGAGGTAGGGGATGGATTTTTCACTTAGTGGGATCGCGCACAGGGAACTGAAGGATTCCTTATCTCTCTGGTCTAAGCCTATCCCCAACGCTGTAGATTTTAAAAAATTGATGGCAAATCCAGACACCTTTCCAAATCTATGGATTTCCGCTAGGGCGGCTCTCAAGGACTGGGAGGTGTCTGTAATGGTTAGCATCACATCATCAGCGTAGAGCGCAATCATATGCTGGGTGGGGCCTACTTGGAGGCCTTTGATTCTGGCGCTGAGGCGGATCTGTTGGGCCAGGGGCTCCATAACCATAGCAAAAAGTAGGGGGGAGAGGGGACAGCCCTGTCTGGTGCCGCATGTTAGGGGGATCGGGCTGGCCAGTAGGCTATTCACTCGGAGAAGGGTAGTCGGGGTTTGATAGTTCGCTAAGACTAGCTTTAAGAAGGTGGGCCGAAAGCGGAACTATTCCAGGGTAAAACGGAGGAACGACCAGTCCACTTTGTCAAAAGCCTTGGTTGCGTCCAAGGCTAGCAGGGCGAGTTTCTGCGAGTCTTGCCTATCTTTCTCGACCAGGTTGAGGACTCTACGAGTGTTATCCGTGGTGGCTCTGTTTAGAATAAATCCTGTCTGGTCTGGGTCTATAATGTCCGGGAGAATCTTCGCTAATCGGTTTGCCAAGACCTTTGAATAAATGTTCGCATCTAGATTTAATAAGGAGATGGGTCGATATGCCGCGATATCTCTGGGGTCTTTTCCTGGTTTTGGCACTAGTACTGTGATCAACTCTTTCATCGATGGGGTTGTTGATCCTGAGGTGGCGAAGGAGTTGAAGAGAGTCGTCATTGGAGCTAGCAGCTGGGGTCGAAAGAGTTTAAAAAATCGAGACGAGAAACCATCCGGTCCCGGGGCTCTTGATTTTAAGCTTTTAACAGCCTCGTAGATCTCTTCGCTGGTAATCGGGGCCTCCAACTCTTCTATACTTGGGGTTGAGAGCTTGGGTAAGGCAGCTTCCCGCAGGTAGGACTGCTGCTCTCCACATGGTCTTGGGGTAGCCGTCATTGTCTCGGTCAAGTGGGCCTCTGCAATTCTCAATTTATCCCGATCTGCGAACTGGACTGCACCCTGGGGGTCTCGAAGGCCTATAATAGTATTCCTCCTCTTGACTCTTCAAAAACAAAGAGGTGATGGCTGGAAGGTTTAGAATGAATCTTAACCTCTGACATTGCTCTGGGCAACCCTCCAGACCATCGTTCTTCGCCTGCCAAGCCATTACAGAAGGGGAAAGACCATATGCAAATCAGGCTTGGCCCCACCCCAAAGGGGGCAGTCCAGCCCGAACTGCTAGGTCACATCCCTTCTGCACGAGACCACAAGCATCCCCAAACATGTTTCGGCCTTGTTGGGCCACATCAGTGAGGAGTAGCTTGGGCCTCTAGGCTTGATTGCTGTGCTCCTGTAACCTAACCTTTTTCATGCTCCCTGATGTTATACTGTGATTACTACAATAATAACTTGTGAAAGGATGTCAACCCCTGCTACTCCGGACGCTAAACGGCAGAAAAGTGAAGGGAAGGATACTTCTGGTGAGACAAGAGAGGACAAACTCTTTGAGATGCTGAGCAAAATGACACTGGACATTGGAGAAATAAAGACGGCCCTCTTAAAGTCTGAAGAGAAGTTTTCCACAGTGGCCAAAAGAGTGGATTCAGTTGAAGATCACTTGAATGTGGTTGATGAAAAAACTTTAAAACTGATGGACCAGATAAGGGAATTGAAGATGGATAATGAGAGGATTACTCAGAAGCTCTCAGAACAAGAAAATTTCTCACGGAGGAATAACCTTCGTTTTGCTGGTTTTCCAGAAAAAGCAGAAGGAAATAACATCATTGACTTTCTAAATAAGACCTTACCCAAATTGCTAAATATGGATGCAGATGTTTCTTTGGAGATGGAGAGGGCCCACCGGTCTCTGGGACCTAAACCAGCACTAGGTGAGCGACCAAGACATATTATTGTTAAATTCCTGAGATTTCCTGTGAAAGAGTTGGTGCTGAGGAAAGCCCGGGAGCTGAAAGATCTTGCCTGGGGAGGAAACAAAATAATGGTGTTCATAGACCTGAGTAAGGATATCATGGATAAACGGAAAACTTTTATTGGGGCTAAGATTGAAGCACGTGAAAAGAACTTAAAATACTACATGGTTTATCCAGCAATCCTGAAGATTGTGGTAGATGGTCGACTACATTCATTTAATGAGAGCAAGCTGGCTGAGAATTTCCTAACTGGCTTAGATTTGGACCCAATGGAAGGCACTTCGTCTGGTCTGGGGGCCAGGGAGAGACTGAGGAGGAGAAAGGATCGATCTAACACACATTAGTCTGTGGTGATGACAGTTGCTTAATTGCACGTAATTATTATTATTTTTTATTTTGTTTTTTTTTATGGATAAAAAAATGGCCGCCGCCTGTATTTCGTTATTTGCAACGGTTTCGAATGTTATTTACTTATACCGGGAGAGAATGGTGTTTGCCTTCCTGGATTTAGAGTAAGGCACCTTGTTCTAACGTAGCTGGCAGGGATCGTACTTCTATTTTCGTTACGTGCGACGTAACGTAGCTGGCAGGGATCGTACTTCCTGGTTCAGTCGTTCATGATCGGGATAGTACATTGGGAACGGAACTTGGCTGGATCACCCTGCGGCTTATAGCCCGTCATGATCGACGCCTCGGCCACTCACATGGATCCTCGCAGTGTGCAGAGCTTCAGTTTGCGCAGCCTCGTTCCGTGACGCCCCCGTTTGTTCCTCTCCGCAACTTGGTTGGTAAGCCTGTGATGTTGTGATGGGGGGTTACATCCCGTGGCTGTCTCCTGAATAAACGAACTTGTGATTCATGCTCATAGCATATCCTGAGAGCATACATGTCCCTTTTGCTGCGTTCAATCGTGCGGTGTAACTTGCTTATAATGACAGTGGATGCACCGCAATCCCTGAGAGCCCCCTTCATGGCGTGCATATATGCTGTCATCCATTACCTGTATTCTATTAACCATTGCCCTCATGGAAGTGCTTTGTTATGTGGCCTTATTTTGGATGAGTCGGGGCATAACGAAATAAGGATCTGATGCTCAGGAGAGATTCATCGGATCACCTTTCACTGGAAAGGGTTGCACACGCCTGACTTCTGCTGAACATCATTGCAGCGACCGGGGTCACCTCGAAGAGGGAGACTCTCACAAGACTTGAGGTGGTATGGAGGAATTTAACTGGCATTCAGGCAGAGCTATAATACACCACCTAATACGAACGTGTTGGATTTGAAGAAAGTTCTGGGGTGGGACTTTGGGACTGAGCACTGGAGCTGCAGTTGGGAGACTGGATACAGGACTGATGGTAGCATCTGGTTGTTTTTCTGGTTTGCGGGAAAGGGGATATTCCCTGCTGCTGGTCTATTTCTGGGATGCTGCTGTATATGGGGTACATATGGTTTGTTGAAAGGGTTGGGGAATGTTGAAATGTCATCCATTATAGACTTTATTACTACTGCAGTACCCATGAGGGATGTGTTATATGGTTGCAGATTTTTTCGGGAAAGGGATAGCACATAACTTTCATTTGCTCTATGGTTCTTTTTATGGTTCCTATGACTTCCTGCTCTTTCTATATTTGTTCCGTCAATGTGGGGGGGGGGGGGGGAGTCTAAAAATTATTATTTTTTTTTGGGGGGCCAGGAACTATTATGAGAGATTCTTGGGTCAAACTAAATATGGCTTAAATGCCTTATGTGTTCTCTGGCTCTACTTGGGAACTATTGATTTTATTGACCACTTGACTCATGTTGACTATAGGTTTAAATTGGGAATGGTTTGGTGGGGTTATGGGGTATTAGTAGTTGCCTTTGTAAGGACTCGGTGTTTTGCGGTTGGGGAATTGTTTTTAAGGAAATGGTGTTCGGATTAGAGTTTTTAGGTGTTTGTGATGTTTAGTTGATAGGGATTAGTATGTTGGGTTGTGGGGTCATAACGGACTTGCAGTATTTAATTCTGGGAATATTCTGAGATCGTCTTTTTTACTTAATCAGGATGTGGGGGTGGGTGGTAAAAAGGAATTAAAGTGAGCTGGATTAGTTTCGGGGGGTAGAATATTGTTGTGAATTACTTTATATAAGGTTTGGGTTGGAGATTCGTCTCTGTTGGGTATGGTTCAGAATGGTTTACTTGATGTATATAATATGACATGTGTTAGGTCCGCTGCTTATCGGACTGGTTTTTTTGTGCAAAACATGTACTTTCTATCTGTTTGTTCGTTTAAATGTTTTGTTGTTGTTGTGTATATGTATTTTGTTTTTATTTTTTGGAAATCTGCCTTTGACCTTGATGGTTACTGCTCCTCTGATGCTGTTCTAACTTGAAAGTTATGGTTGCGTTAACGTTTGTTTCTTGGAATGTTAAGGGGATTGGGAATGTTGTGAAAAGACGCAAGGCTCTAGCAAGATTGTGGAGGAGTGGTGCTGATGTAGTCTTTCTTCAAGAGACTCATCTGGACGAACAATCTGAAAAATACTTGGCCAACTCGAAATATTCTAGAGTGGTCTCGAATTGTTATGATTCTAAATCTAGAGGAGTAAGTATCTTGTTTAGGAAAGGCTTGATGTTTAAGATTGAAAAGACAGTCATGGATGGGGAAGGTAGAATCTTGTTACTTGATGTGCTCCTTAATGGGAAAAAAATGACATTTGGATCTGTGTATGCACCATGCTCGCCAGCTGTATCTTTTCTTGATCAACTGAGCCTTTTGTTGGATGGTATGGAGGGTGACTCATTAGTGTTGGGTGGTGACTTTAATCTAGTGATGGATAGTAAAATGGATCGTAGATCGGAGTGTAGGTATTATAATGAGAGGATTAGTGAGGAACTCCGGACATTTGTGTTCAAATACGCTCTTATTGATATATGGAGGGAACTTCATCGTGGGGAAGAGGAGTTTTCCTTTTATTCACCTGTTCATGACTCTTTCTCCAGAATTGATTACTTCTTTATTAGTAGGGCTTTGAGTGATCAAACGATCTCAACAAACATATTAGAGAGGGGTATCTCGGATCATGCTCTGTTGGACCTCCAGTTGATTTTGGATAGTAAGAGTGCTAAAACAAGGAGGTGGAGGATGCAAGCTAGTATTCTGAAGGATAATTTAGTTGTAGAGGGCTTGGAGGCTTTCATTGGTCATTACTTTAATGAAAATTTAGACTCGGCCAGTATTAAATCTGTTTGGGACTGTTTTAAGGCGGTTTTGAGGGGTGAATTGATTAGTAGAGCTGCCCATGTGAAGAAAAATAAGGAACGTTTGATTGGTGATTTGGAGGAAGAGATTAGAAATTTACAGAGAGTCTGTGCTACTAACAGTTCAGGACAATTCAGACTGAAATTGCGTAAATTGGAGGCGGAGTTGGAGACCCACATTCAAAATTTGGCAAGTAGGAGTTTGTTTTATTCGAAACAGAAGACCTGGGAATCGGGTGATCGTAATGGCAAACTATTGGCGTATAAGCTTAGGGAGATGGTGTCTGATTCAAGTGTCTCTTCTATCCAAACTGACGGGGGGGTTACTTTAAATAGAAATGAAGATATTTGTAGTTACTTCAAGGATTATTATGAGGCATTGTATGGAATAGATTGTGACCCGACTTCTGATGGACTAGACACATTTTTTGAGAAAATATCACTCTCAAGCTTGACTCAAGAACAACGTGTCTCTCTTGATGCTGCAATCGAGGTTGCTGAGGTTAGTTTGGCTATATCGCAAATGAATGATGGTAAATCGCCGGGTCCAGATGGTATTGTCTCAGAATTTTATAAAAAATTTGATGTTCAGTTGGCACCTGTGTTGTGTGACCTTTATAATGATTTTGTAGTATCAGGTATGATGTGTGATTCCATGAAAGAGGCAAGGATTGTGGTGATCCCAAAACCTAATAAAGATCACACTAGATGTGGGAATTATAGGCCTATCTCAATGCTAAATGTGGATCTAAAAATCTTCACAAAAATTTGGGCTAACAGATTGGGTTTATGTATGAGAGATCTGGTTGATGGGTCACAGGTGGGTTTCATTCCAGGGAGATATGGTTATGACAATATTCGAACCGTGTTAAATGTGGTTGATGACCGATTTGGGAAGGACACAAATGAAGTCATAGGTTTTTTTGATGCTGAAAAAGCCTTTGATAGGGTAAACTGGAAATTTCTAGAATTCACTTTACTGAAAATGGGTTTTGGGCCGATTTTTAGGAGAATGGTAGATTGTATTCATAATGATGTTAAGGCCCGGGTATTGGTTAATGGGGTGGTTTCAGATCCATTTCAGTTGTTGAGGGGCACGAGGCAAGGTTGTCCGTTGTCACCCTTTTTGTTTGATTTGGCGTTGGAACCTCTTGTTACTTATCTCAGACAATGTGAGCTTATTAAGGGTATTGAGGTTGGGAAGGTTGAAGTGAAAGTTCTATCGTATGCTGATGATATGCTCCTTATGTTATCGAATCCAGAAATGTGTGGGGACGTAATAAAGTCAATGTTTCAAGAAGTGGGTGAATTGTCAGGACACAAGGTGAATTGGGACAAGACTGAGGTTTTTCCTTTGTCTGGCCGACATGTGAATACGGTTTTGAACACGTGGAACTGTAAATGGTCTCCAGAGGGGGTTAAATATCTAGGAATTCATATTATTGGGGACTTGAAGAAATTACAGCAATATAATCTGAATTTGGTGCATGCGCAAATGTCATTGTTAATTAGGAGATGGGAGAGATTGACTCTGAATCTGTGGGCAAAGGTCAATGCAATTAAGATGGTTCTTTTGCCAAAAGTCTTGTATGTTATTCAATCCATCCCGTTGTTGTTGTATAAGAAGCAGTTACTTAAGATTGAGAAACTATTTTCTTCTTTCTTGTGGGGTTCTGGTAAGAGGCCTCGGATTCCGAAATACATGCTGGTGCAAAAAGTTGAAGATGGAGGTTTTGGATTCCCTGACTTGATGAATTACTATAAAGCGTTTGTACTTAAAAAAAGCTCATATTACTTTAGGGATGGTGTGGTGAATGAACCAATTTGGTTGCGTATGGAAAGAGGCGTTTGTTCTCCCTTTGACTTGAGATCCATATATAGTATGGATAAATTACCGAGTAGGAGATTGAGGTTGCGCCCAGTTGTGGCTACTAGACAAGTAATTGGGGAGTGGTTTCGGGATAATGATATGAGTTATGGATTCAGTAGAGATGCTTCTATATGGTACAATGCTGCTTTGCAGATTGATAATAAATGTTTGAGTTGGCCTAGTTGGATTCATAAGGGTATCCTGAAATTGGCGGATATATTGGATGGAGATAGGTTGTTGAGTTTTGAGGCATTAGTGAACAGGTATGGTTTGAGGCGAAATGAATTGAATAGATACTTGGATTTTGAAAATTTGATGACTTGTAGATTGGTCTTGGCTAATGGTTCTATTGGTAATAAACCGGAGATTGCTACCTTATTGGAAGGTCCGGAATATGGAGTGCGTACTTACATGCAATTTATGCCTATTAATGAGAAATTTCAAGAGTCATGGGCTAGATTGAGAAATATTTGGTCTGATGATGTCCGGGATGAGATTTCTGAGTTGGAATGGAAATACATTCTAAGGGTTAATTTGCACTTGGGTCCTGATATGGGCTTAAGGTTAATTCGACAAAAAATTATTGGGAAAGTGTATTGGACACCTGTTAGGATGTTTAGATTGGGGCTCCGACCAGATGATTTGTGTTGGAGCTGTAACAGGGATAGAGGTACTTTAGTGCATCTACTGTGGGATTGCTCGAGAGTGCTGGACTTTTGGAAGGAAGTGATTGATAGAATTGATTTGATTTTTGAAGTGGTTTTGCGGAGGTCGGCAGTAAATGTCATTTTACTTTCCCGTAAAGATAGGAGTGGTCGAATTGCGAGACATTCTTGTTGGATTGATAGGGCCATTATGGTGGCTATTAAGTTGATACTCAGGGTTTGGAAATCAAGGAAGAAACCTAATGTTGATGAGTGGCTGACAGAATTACATGTGTTGGCACAGTATGACAAGGTTTCATTCCATAATAAAGATAAGGATGAAGATTATTTGAGATTGTGGGGTCCTTTTATGGCCTTATATGGCTGATGGAGCGATGGCATTATTTAGCGGTAATGGTATTCGAGGTGTGGAGAGTGGGTTTCCTCCCTTCTTTTATTTATTTTTTTTTTTTGTCTTGTCTTGTCTTGTCCTATCCTGCCTGGTGTGGCTGTGGTACTTTCTGATGGTTGTTTCACTATGGTTGCTTTTTGCTTGAAATGAACTGTTTAAGATACTTCAGTCAATTTGTATATTTCATGCTTATACTGTTTGTGAAACATAGTTTCTCTTATTATTACTGTTTATGAGAAAATTAATAAAGTGTTGTTAAAAAAAAGAAAAAAAAAAAAAAAAAAAAAAAAAGAAAGGTGCATTGTGCGTCAAAGATGCCTGGGGCTCTCCCGCATCGATAGCCGAGGCAGGGAGGAGCAACTGCCGCTGTGGTACTGTCCTGGACTCTGGCAACAAAGCCGCTCCAGTCAAGTCAGCCAGTGAGTCAGGAAGACTGATAGCAGACCAGTCTGTGTTAGAACCAAGGTTGCAAACGTCAACATTGTAAAAAAAAAAAGAAATGGAGTGTGAACTTTGTGATTGAATTTTGGGAGGCAACCTAAGATACCATATACATACTGAGAGTGTAAAATTGTGAAATGTAACATTGAAGCGGTCCTGCAACGGGTCAATCCAATCCCTGTGCACATTCAAAAGTCTTCAATAGGTAATACAAACTGTAATTAGTCAGTGGGTCACCTCAGAAGGGATTGAGGAAGCAAAAGGGATATGAGCCCGGCTGAGGGCGATCTAGGGTGAAGACTGAATTGCCCTTTGTGAATCAGGCCCTTTGAAGCAAGAGACTTTTGATAGCCTAAGAGACTTGGAAATAGAAAGCCCTGATGGTTGTAATGGAACTGTTTCCTCGTGCCGAAGAAGCCCCAGAGTGTGATGTGCTCGTGTGAACCTCTTTGGCCCATGCTGAAAACATGGGGAAGGGACAGGGCTGTCAGAAGATGTAGTGAGGCCCGGGGGCAATAATTTGGCGAGGCCCCCTTACAGTTTCTTGCACTCGGCCAGTGGCGGCAGCTGCACAAACAGGTGACTCGAGTAATCTCTTAAGTTTGTGTGCAGGATCCCAAATATGGTTTATTACTACAACTCCAAAATCAACTACAGCAAAGTTAGATTTCTCTACCCGAGAAAGGTTTATGCCACACTAACTTTTGTATCATATGCAAAAATATATATAGGATGGCATGAGCTCTCCACTGCGCCACCTCCAACTCTCTGAGGGTCAGTCACTTTTCCAAGCAAAGAGTTGAGGACAGATCTCTTTCTTCGGCTGGGGCCTCCCTCTGGAAACAGCCTCCCTGCCTCTCTGAAACCTGAGCAGAACCATCATCGGTTCTGGAAGCAACTCAAGACCTGTCTCTTTGCTTCTGCCTTCTCTCTTCCTCTCCCTTGCTGATCACCTGCCTGATCCATGCACTGGTCACCTGGTCAAGCTCTGAATTCGGGCCCAGGTACCTGCCTGTCCTCTTGCAATCCTGCACTGCCTCTTGGCTCCCCTGCACTTGTGGTCTGTATCTGTAACCCTACATTCCCCTCTCTTGCACTTATTCTCCACCCATTGGCTGCACTTATGAGTACCCACACTTGCCACTGTTGGCTGCACTCTTGTTTCTCCTTTGTTCCTGCACTTCTGCATCCTACCCTACACTCAGCACTTCTCCCCTTGCCCCTTCCCTGCTCTTGCACGATCTGAATGACACCAGGCCTAGTAAGATCTGTGTTTTGTACTACTCTTTTGTTTCCCCCTCGTTGCCTTGTCGCACCTAGTAACACTTGTGCACACGCACGTTATAAATGCCATATCATATCATTAAGAAGCACCCTGCCCCTGTGTTCGCATTAAAACACACATCATACACAGTGACAAATGATGTACAGTGGAGGCTGGTACATTTCTGAACTGAAGAGGCTTAAATGTGTGTGCCAATTAAGCAGGATCAACAGAGCACAGTGAGGGAGCCCAAATCAAACAAGGGTTGCTTGAGGGGAGTTCTCACTCCCAAGAAGTTTTTTGAAACATTGAGTTAAAATTATGCATTTTACTGCACTTTCTTTGCAAAATTAGGTAGAAATCCATACAGTTTGCAGTTGGTTTTGTATGGAAGCACATGGAAAATCCCAATACTTGCAAATCACAAACCGTGCATAGGAACATTTTCCAATACATTTCATGCCGCCTTTCCACACGAGATATGCTAGTATACAAATATATTCATGCGGGTTGTTCTAATTATGTGCATGTAGGCTGCATCAATATATGCCATTATTACCATGTACAGACTCCCAGCTAATAAAAATGCCATGGCACAGAAAGTATATCCAGACTGACTGTGAACCATAAGTGTTATTACTGGCTAGATTGGCCTACATTCAATGTGGGCCAATTTAACCAAGTAGTATGTTTTCTTTAACTTTGATGCATAGTCCTATGCATCAAGGGTAAACCAAAAAGAGCACTGGCAATGCTAACAATTTGGACATTCGTGTAGACATGGGAAAGTCACTTCTTTATTGGTATTGCCTGGCCATTGATAGTGCCGGTGCAAAATGGTTTGAGTACCTGAGCAGCTAATAGCAGTGTCTGGCAAATGCCTAATACTTATACACCAGCCACAACTGTTGGCTTTGTCAATGCTTGTTTTAAACAGAACTTCAGCGAAAGACATGCAGGGTGTTTTTAAATCGAGTGGCCAAAGGCAGACCTGATTAAGACATTTTTATTACACCAGTATGGTGTTTACAACTCCAATGAAGTCATGAACTCTCAGAAGACTCCTTTGAGGAAACACTTGCAGGCACATTGAGGGCAAAGTTTGATGGCAAGGTGTGTTTAAAGCTAGCACAAAGAGTTCCAGTGAGAAGGTGTTTCGGGTGGGGAGGGCAGGAACTGGGTGAGAATTGCCATAGGGATTAGCATGGCCATGAGAAGAAGGGAAGCAGTGACATGAGACATCTCATTCTCACAGCAGTCTGTCCTTAAGTGTGACGTTTCAGAAATGAAGGCAAGAGGTAGCTGCTTGTAACATTGAAGCTTCACCAGAATAGTCTCATTCGAATGTGGAAAGATGTTAGGTGCCCCCACACAAGGAAGTTTGTCCCTCCCTCACAGCCTCTCCCAAGATTTTAAGTGTTTGTCCCCCCTCCTCCCTGACATTTTTGCCTAGGTGCACCTCTGATGCCATGAACCCACCCCTAAATGTAGTGGCCCCCAGTGCGGCTAAATTTAGGGGTGGGGCTGAACACACACTCACATAAAACACTTTCACCCATGCATTCATCCACCAGTTACATAACTCCATACATTCATGCATACATAAAACCTAACACAGCATTGACACACACACCAACATACACACATGCATTCATACATACACATATACATACTCATTTAATTTAAATACACATATATACACTTTTAATTTAACATTAAAAAACACCTTACCTTCATGCACTCTGACACGTGGACATGCTGTCTGACAGGAGAGAACTCCTCTCCCATTAGTCAGCGTGTTCACGCTGAGCAACGTGAACACACTGAGTGACAGGAGAGGAGTCTTCTCTCACTTCTGAGCCCTTCTGTCTCCCATTATTTTGCTGTTTGTTGCGGAACCAAACGGCTTCACAACAAACAGCAAAATCAGGGGCAGACCCGGCAGAGAGGAGACAGCACAGTCCCCCGTGTGAATAATGGACACGGGTGGACTGTGCTGCTTTCCACAAGAGAGGGGGCCGCGAGGCCCGGGGCAGTTTGCCCTCCCTGTAACCCTTCATGATGGCCCTGGGAAGGGAGGCCAACGGCTTAAGCATTCTTTCTTTTTTCATGAACATTACCCCACACTATTTGTAACTTAGCGGTGAAGATTGGCAATAGTTTTTTTTAGTATAGGCCCTTTTTATTTTTGACGAGAATACACTAGGACTGCATAATTATTATTTGATGGCATTAGCTTGCTCCCATCTTAGATTTTGGTTTACATAGGCATTTATCAAACCCTTGACAAAGTTCAATAAACACCCTTGAACTGTAATCTCCACCTTTGCATGTAATAAACCTGGTTTTCCCTTTCAATGTGGTTGTTCGGTCTTCTGGATTAGTTTTATTGTACAGCTTTTGGGTCTCTCTACAGAGTTACTAGGGACATTGACCTTTTCCAACTGAGAATTCCTGAACTTTCTTCCAGCCAGACCCAAATTGAAAAAAAAATCCTCTTTAAGAAGACTACCATGAAAGTCTTCCCGAAGTTTACGGCTTTCTGAACAGAGACAGTATCACATGGGAAATGAAGTCACAAAAGCATTGCCTCAGTTTCACCCACAATCACTCTTTATCTAGAGGAAAAAAGAGAGTTTGAACAGCTAACCCAGAGTTTCCCCATCATCAAATCCACAAACTGGAGGATAAGGGGTTGTAAGCTCACCACAGGCAACACAGGAAATGGGTTGAGAGAATGCATTACCAGATGGCAGACTGGCTAGTTATGGGCGTGGTCCAGCCCGTTAAGCCCAAGGCAGCCTCAGAGGCACTCATGGGCAATAATCAATCCCAACCCTGCCTCAATTACAAGACACAGTTGCAGCAACTAACCTTGTGCAAACCAGAGACCCCAGGCTACCATTGTAGGTTGGAGTAGCAGGATGCTAGAGTTTGGCGGAAAACAGACCTACAAGCAGTCAGTGGCCCTCATTACGGGTCCGGCGGTAACCGTGATGGAAAAACCGGCAGGTAGCTGCCAGACCTGTAAACAGTTACCAGCACCTGACTTGCCGGTAACAGCAGTGTATTACGACCCCCGGCAGCCAGTAAGTCAGGCGCCGGTAACATGTTCTTACCCATTCCCATTTGAGTCCCATAGGACTCAATGGGAATGGTAAACACAGAAGCACCGGCACTGTTAACAATGGTGCGGGTGCTTCCGTGAAAGTCTGTGGGCGGGTTCCAGTCCCCCCAACACGGCAGACCTGCCCGGCAGGAGGGCACCTGCCCACCAGACTTGTACTTTGCTGGTCCGGAAACAACGGTGCCAGTAAGCTCACCGCACCGTTGTTTCGGGACCAGCAAAGCTGTAATGAGGGCCAGTGTCTTGCTACCACGAAGCAATCAAGCTGGCAAAGTCTCAACATTATTTCTAATCGCATTTTACTAGCCCCCTGTGTGGTACGCAAGCTTTTTAAAGTAGCCAAAGAGCTTTCAAATGTTCCCCAGGTAACTTTTCCACTGTGGTCCCAAGCGCAATGTGACTCTATTAGTTCTTTTTTCAACGAGAACATTCTGAAAATAGGGCAAGCTATATCCAATAGTGGTAGAGGATGTTTTCAGACAAAGCTTTCTGAACTACAGATGACAAGTAATTACCCTGTGATGATCTGTTTGAGCCAGTCACAGATGAGATTATTACAGGAGCTCTTACCAAGTTAAAATCATGTTTCCCGGCAGATCGATTCCACTCTGGGTTATTCATGCTCTGCCACCAACAGTTATTCCGCTATTTACAGCCGCCACTCAGACATCACTCTTTATGGGAACTATTCCTGCTATCTTGAAGCATGCAATTGTCTGTCCCTTGTTAAAGAAACCACATTTGACACAGCACTTGTATCTAGGTTTCGGCCCATTTGACTCTTGCCTTGCATGATGAAGCTTATGGAATCTATTGTGACCCTTAAACTGTCTCGCCATCATGAATCGCAGGCTCTTTTACACCCATTTCAATCTGGATTCCACCCAGCGAGGGATACCGAGTCAGTGATGCTCTCTATGCTGGATGATCTTGCCCTATTCGAGGATCGCGGGGAGGTCAGGGTTTTAATTCTCCTCAACCTCTATGCTGCATTTGATATAATGTATCATAACATATTACTTCAACGCCTGGAAAGTGCATGAATCTCTGGCTTCGCCCTAGCCTGGTTCACATCCTTTCTTTTGGAGAACACACAAACGATCTCTCCAACTTTTTTTCAATCCCCCCAGTGGCTGTTCCCTGTGGGGTTTCCCAGGGGTCTTCTTTGTCCCTGCTTCTTTAATCTTTATCTTCACCCTCTGGCTTACTTATCCAGGATCACGGTTCTATGCATATGCTGACAATACTCAGCTGCGGTTTCGTAAAAAAAAAAAAACACCCATAAAAGCTCAGAAACTGCCCGATGGCAGTGGAGGAGTTGATGACCACAAAGTGGCTTGACAGCCCAGGCTGTCTCGACCAAGCACTTCTGGCCAGAATCTCTAAGACCTTGTACCACACCCTGCAAATCCGTTAAAGGTTTGTGTGTAAAAATCGTACCCTCGGTCTCCCGGGAGTTGCACATTTCTCTGGTATGTAACTCAGGTTTCCTGAAGGAACATTTTTTTTTTTATCTGCCTTTTCTCCCAGTAGAATCTTGAGCTATGGTAGTGGCAGCATCTATTCTAGGATCTATAGATCACTGTAATGGTATCTACCTTGGCCAACCTGACTTTCTAATCCAGCAGTTACAGCTACTTCAAAATGCTGCAGCCTGGGTGGCTTTAGGAGTAAATCGTCTTTCCCACTGGATGCTGGTGAGCAGCTGCATTACATTTAAGATCTTGTGCATTGCTCACCTGACAATTCCCCAGACCAATGCAGAGTACCTTTGTTCCTAAACTGACCCCCTATGTATCCATCTAGGGCCCCCTGGTCAGTGTCTCAGAAACGTCCGATAGTCCTTAGACTCCGCAGAGCACGAGCAGGAGGTCAAACTCTCTCGACTCTGGCACCTGCTATGTGCAACTCTCTCCCGGCAGAGTTTCGGGAGTTGAGTGACCATCTGGGCTTTAAGAAAGCTCTGAAAACGTACCTTTTTAAAAATAGATTCTTGATCTCAGGCTTTGACAGTAGCGGAGAGCAGAAGGAAGTGGTGAGAGCTAAGAGGGTTAAGGAGAATGTGGTAACATCAGAAGGAGAAAGGTTGCAGGAGGATGTGGTAACATCAGAAGGAGTCGGAAATAGGAGAGTGGTTGCAGGAGGAGATGGTAACACCAGAAGGAGAGGTTACATAAAGAGGTGGTAATATTGAAAAGAGAGAGGGAGCAGGATGAGGTGGAAACATCAGATTGCAGCGATAACAGAAGGAAAGAGTGAAAGTCTAGAGGACGTAATAACCCGAGGGGTAGAAAGAGGGGATAACCTCAGAGGCCAGACGTGACACAACAGTGGTGGTAATATAAAATAGTGAGAGTAATAGAGAGGAGGTGAAACGATTGACTGGGCAAAGAAGTAGTGACGATGGTCAGAGGAGGTGAGAACTGTAACATAAAGGGGTTATGTGGATACTACTGGGAAAATAATAAGAGGATAGGAATGTAGTTTGGAGGTGGTGAAGGCAGAGCAGACCAGGTGGTGACAGCCCTAGAAGAGGTGGGAAACTCGGATGGTGAAGGAGGACCCCCAAGGCAGGTAGAGTAGGAAGATTCTTATAGCTAGTTAGGCTCTAGAGGGAATGAAAGTGGCCAGGGAAGTTATCTTGTGAGGAGAGAGGCGAGGAGAGAAAAGCAGGAGGAAAACCAGTAAGATAGAACCCAGCGATATCTCTAGCTCACCCTACTGGCTAATTTCTAGCTCACAACTCACAGGAAAGGGGATTAAAAAAAACGTTCCGATCTGTGAGAATGTGGTTAAACAATCCAGAACCCAGCAAGGCTCTACAGCATAGAATGCCAGAGAGGGCACTGTCAGCATTCTACCAGGGGGAAGAAACGAGATTATGTAAAGAACCAGAAGTACTCTGACAAATTCGATAAAAAATGTCTTGTAACCAATCCTAGACTAGACGTGATGAACTTAAGCATGGTCTTGGCCTCATTCTTGGTCCCAGGCATCCTTGGGGCACTAGTTATTCAAACGAAGGTGAAGCTAGAGAGCATTCTGAAGCCCTCCGTGATGATGAGCAAAGCAGTTACCGTGATTATCCCAGCTTTGGGAGCACTTACTGAAGAACTCACCTTAGAATGTTGCCTCCTGTCTTCCTTCTCCCCCTCTTCTGGTTCACACCACTGGGAAACCCATGGCGTCTGTCTACATCCCCTTATGTTATCCATTACACGTCCTCTGTGTATTACTAATCTGTATTTTAATCGCCTCACCATTTATTTGTAACATTCTTTTAATTAGTGCAAAGCCCAGATTAACATGTTTTTAAATGCCTTTGGAGCTGGCCAGAATGTCTCCCTTGAGCTCCGACCCGAAGCGCCCAAGTTAATCAATTTAACCCGATTTTACGCAGAATTCCTGCCCCACACAAAAACGGATTAGAAAATATATGTCGCCGAGACCACTGGCGAGGTTGGAATGCTGGAGATACTGATTTAGGGCATTCCTGGAGCCGCGGACTTTAACGCCGAGGAAGCCAAAATGGCGGAGCGCGCCATTCTGAGCAACCCCAGAGGAAGGACCCCTCATACGAGCTGAGCAGAGCAGATTTCGGGATCCGGATGGTTGCCCCCCACCTCTGTGGCGGCCGTGAAGCGCTTCTGGGGAGTGTACACGGAGATTTCAAAAAAGCCTGAAGGAGCGGCGGATGGTGAGCCCGCTCTGCCCTCGGCCCACCCGACTCTGTGGCATCAGCCTGCCCGCCCCTGTGAGCTCGGCTCGGGCCGCTCCGGTGGGGCGTCCTGACAGCCAGGGGAGGCCTCCCTCCTGCGGCGGAGCAACATCCTACCCTCTGGCTGCCTCTGAGGGACCGTCGGAGGGAGCGGGGGCTCTCCGCCGGGTCTTCGTGATCCTGTGACATCGCAGAGCGGGACCCACCGACCCCTGGGCGCTCCACTCGGGATCCCGGCGGACGTCCATGGCTGGGTCCTGCGATCCGTAGAGGAGCGCCGGCAGGCGGGTCCCCACTGTCTCCGGCCCATCAACATCGAGAAGTTGGCCCTGACTGCCATGGGGGACCTCACTGGCGCTCCGGTGCGGGAGCCACGCCTGCCGAGTCTGCATCGGGGAGGGCTGCCTGGAGATCCCAGCGGAGAGGAGTCGCCCTACCTCATCGGCCCGGCTGCACTTGCAGCACCCCCTTAGCCTGGGGGTTAAAGAATTGGATTGGCCCAGCAGGCGGACGCCGAGTGGCGAGCCCTCTGTCTCCTCGACCCGGCCCGCCCCTGGGAGCTCGGCTCGGGGTGGCTCGGGTGTGGAGCGGTGACACCTGAGGGAGGCCTCCCTCCTGAAGTGAAGCGGAACAACGAGCCTCCGGCTGCCTCTGAAGAATCTTCTGGGGGGACGCGGGCTCTTCACCGGGCCCCCGGCATCTTGAAGCGCTGCGCCGTGGGACTCGTCGACCCCTGGGAGCTTCGCTCGGGGTTTCAGCGCGCTCACCTGGCTGGGCCCCTGCGATCCCCCCACCCCCACCGGCTGGCGGTCCGGGGAAAATACCGGTAAGTGGGCCCCCACGCCCTCCGGTCCCACCAACAACGCTGCGCCCGCTCTGATTGGCGCGGAGTGGCGCAGTGTGGGGCGGACAGCGCTCCGGGAGAGCTCCACTAACCCCTGCTCGTGC
This sequence comes from Ambystoma mexicanum, assembly GCF_040938575.1. Classification (NCBI taxonomy): domain Eukaryota; kingdom Metazoa; phylum Chordata; class Amphibia; order Caudata; family Ambystomatidae; genus Ambystoma; species Ambystoma mexicanum. Next base: position 1,455,620,522 of record NC_090935.1, read on the forward strand.
GGGTCGCTACAGAGCGCAGGTCGCCCTCGCCCAGCCGGGACAAGGAGAGAACACTTCGTGGGGGGTCCTCACTAGCCCTCCGGCTCCGGTGCGGGAGTTGTGCCTCTTGTCTCTGCCCTGGGGAGACTCAGTTGGGGGACCCCACGGAGAAAAGCCCTTACCTCTACAATACTGACATACTAGCGGCGTCCCCTCAAGGGATCAAACCAAGAACATCGGGGGCCCCAGCCTGCTTCCCGAAACTGCTTAGGCGGATCCTCGTGGCTCCCGTGGACACGAGATAACAGTCACCGAAAGATATCTGAGCAGGTACTTTGGGATACCACGCGGAGCTGAATAAGGAACATCTGCAGCACTGCTGGGGGATGCCAAAATCAGGGAACAGAAAGAAAATACACAGCATACAAGCCTACTTAACGCTGCAGCCTAGAGAACTTCCCACTGCGAACGCTTCCACAGCCGAGATTACCCCAACTTCTTCCCCGTACCAACATGGCGGTGTCTAGGGAAGATCTGGAAAACGTGTTTAAATCCTTCAAGCAAGACATCACCCAGGAAATTAAGAAGGAGATCAAGACTTCCAAGGACTCTCTAGCCCAGTCACTTGCAGAACTCTCATCTCAATTGGGAGTGCTAGAATCCAGAGTCAATGACCTGGAGAATGTTACCTGCGTGCAATCCCACGACACTGAAGCCCTGGCAGGAAGAGTAAAGGTCCTGGAGGAGCATTTGGAGGACATTTGGGCAAAACAAGCAGACCTGGAAAACAGGTCGAGATGAAATAATATACGTCTCCGTGGGGTGCCCCGGAAAATTCCTGACAGACATCTAGCAGATTATGTTGAGACATTCTTTAGGGCCCTCTTGGAGCTGCCACCAAGCGAAGACTTAAAATTGGACCGAACCCACCATGTGTAGTCCTCAGCTCAAATGAAGAACAATTTACCTCCGGATGTGCTCACCTGGGTGCATTTTTACCACCAGAAGGAGGACATCATGGCGGCAGCCAGGGACTCTGGGACTCTGACTCAATTCGATTTCAGGGCTCTGAGATACATCCATTTCAGGATCTAGCCCCATACAGCTGGCATGCAGACGGCGTCTGCACAGATTGACAGCCTGGCTGAGGGAGCGGAAGATTTGTTATCGTTGGGGGTTCCAGTGTAAGCTGATGTCTGAACACCGCAATCAACATCACATAGTATCCTCGGAGGAAAAAGCGAAAAACCTGATGGAGGAGTCATCGGTTGAAAACGGCTCGGTCTCACGTCCAGCGCCGAAACCTAGGAGAGGTAGATCCCGTCGCAAGCCCCATTCGGATATGGTCTTGAGCGGCGATTCCGAATTAAAGAACACTACTAATGGCTCCAATGAGGCTCCGTCACCAGCATCCTTGGAAGAGAAAAGTTGGGCCGAGATCTGCACTGGTTGAAGGCAAGAGGACCAATTATCATCCCTTTTTGACTCATTCGTGAGATGACACCCCGCGAGGACACCACTGGATCCCGGACATGGGGTGGGGAAGCAGAAGCGATGATGAGTTGGAGATCATAGTTTGTTCTGAACCTTTCCCTTTCTTTCCCGGGAGGTCTTTGTAGAAGACCTCATCTGCGGCCTAAAATAAGTCCCCTGGCAGGGTCCAACTCTATATGCCAAGCCTCTGTATACTTTCGGTACTGACCTCCTATCTTGGAATTCTGAGTTAAGTACGTTTTGGGTATTGGAAATTCACTGTTTGAAGCTAACTTGGGCGCCGGTTTGGATGGCGCCCGGCAAATAGAATTTGGTTAAATTGCCTTGGGAATTGCGCATGTGGCAAACATGGATGAAAATATCTAGTTTCTTGGTGACTGTATGTCTTTCTTTTATGTGCCTTTATGAGTTTTTTAATATGTGGCTCTTCTCTGAAGTTAACGGAGAGAGATTAGGTTTTGTTTCAACACAGCCCTCGCCCCGGTAGCTTCACGGCAGTCCACCCAGGGAAATGGACCGCTCCGGCACTGGCCGGGAAACCCAAATGGCTTCAGAAACCTGAGCGACCTAACCATGGCAGCCCCTAGCTATAAATTAATTTCACTTAATGTGCAGGGCCTGAACTCCCCCTTAAAACGTAAAGCACTCTTCCACAGACTGAAGTCCTTGGATGCTTCCTTTTTGTTTCTTCAAGAGACCCACCTATGCCCGGCAGATGAATTCCGCCTGAATGACAGGCTTTATCCCATTAGATACTTTGCATCAAGTGGTTTGAAGAAGCGAGGGGTTGCCATCTTGGTGCGCAAAGGGATCTCTTTTAAGTCCTTTGGAGAGTTCCGAGATGAGGAAGGGAGGTTTTTATTAGTTAACGCTACATTAGATGGCCGCAAAGTCACCCTGGACTCCATCTATGGCCCAAACTCTAATCAAAGCCAGTTCTTTACGAAGTTGTCCAAGGCTCTATTTGACCACGCCGAGGGGGAGGTGATTCTAGGAGGGGATTTTAATGCTGTAATCAACCCCTTACTGGATAAGACACTATCGCCAACAGTAAACTATGGAAATAACTTCAAGGCCCTCACCTCCATGCTGAAAGATCATTCCCTGATTGAGGTGTGGAGATATTGTCATCAGGACGAAAGGAATTACACGTATTTCTCAGCAGTACATGGGGGTTTCTCAAGATTAGATATGTTTTTCATAGCCGACTCCTTGATTCCAAATGTGCTGGAGGTTGAAATTCTCCCGGAGGCACTAGCGGATCACTCCCCGGTCCTGCTGTCAATCGCTCCCCCCCCAAGTCACCCCCCCATGAGGCCCCCCCTGGAGACTAAACAACTTTTTATTAGATGACCCAATGATCCGGGCCAATATCAGAGAAACTATGGAGTTATATTATAGCGAAAATGATACGGAAGGGATGGAGTGGGGGACTATCTGGGACGCAGGTAAAGCTGTACTTAAGGGCCACCTAATTGAACAGGCGGCACAACGCCGGAAAGCCAGGATAATGCTGCGAGAACAATTAGATAGGGAGGTACTCAGACTGGAAGGGATGCATAAAACGAAACCCACTCAGCGCATATTAAGAGATCTGAGAGTAGCCAAAAGAGCGTTGGAAGCTCATCATATGGGGAGGGCGGCCTACGGGATGATGCACACCAAACAATTTTATTACACGAAAGGGAATAAAGCGAACAGAGTACTAGCGGCCAAAATAGGGAAGCGAACCAAGCAAAATAGAATAGACTTTCTGAGAGACAAATCAGGCAAGGGCACATACTCGGAGGAGGGCAAATGTCACATCATAGAAGAATTTTTTAAGGAACATGCGACCCCTCATGTAGGGAACCCCCACATCACTATAGAGTTCATAGATAAAGCAGCACTCCCACAGTTACCCCAATCCCTAAAGGAAATGTTAGAAGCTCCGATATCGGGGGAGGAAATAGAGGCGGTCATCAAATCCCTCCCCATTGGGAAGGCCCCAGGCCCAGACGGGTTCACAAACAAATTCTATAAAACCTTCGCAAAAGAACTCACACCGCATTTAACTAAATTATTCAATACCCTGTGGGATTCGGGCTCAGTCACTCGATCCATGGCCGAATCATATACCACCCTAATTCTAAAACCCGGAAAAGATCCGACAGATTGTGCATCCTATCGGCCCATAGCTTTGCTGAATACTGACGCCAAGCTTTTTAGCAAAATTATAGCGCGCCGTATGGGGGGAGGTGTTACCTAGGTTAATAAATCGAGATCAGACGGGCTTCATTCAGGGACGATCGACCCATGATAATACTCGCAGAGCAATTGATCTGATAGCCCTGGCCCCCTCCATAGCAGGCCCCCTCTCCCTGTTATCACTGGACTAGCATCGAGCGTTTGACAGCATGTCATGGGACTATCTGCACGCAGTGTTGAAGGGCTTTGGTTTTGGTTCACACTTCTCCAAGCTAATCTTAACCAACTTCCAGATCCCTACCACCCAAGTTCGAGTCAACGCCCATTGGACCCCACAGATACCCCTTGGCAGAGGGACCAGGCAGGGCTGCCCGCTTTCGCCCCTCGTATTTGCCCTAGCAATGGAACCGTTGGCCCAACATATCCGCTTACATCCTGAAATCCAAGGTTTCGAAATAAAAGATCAGACCCATAAAGTTGCTTTATATGCAGATGACATACTTTGCTTTCTGTGAGAGGCTCAGACCTCAGTCCCCCCGCTTGTGGAGTTGCTAGATGGGTTTGCGCAGATCTCGGGGTTCTCGATAAACGCGGCCAAATCACAGGGGCTGAATCTATCCGAAACACCTGAAGTACTAAAGGCTTTACAGAACGCATATTCCTTCAGATGGGTAGCCTCCAAAATTTCATATCTGGGGACGTACCCAACTCCAAACTACTCTGGGCTGGTAAGGGCCAACATTCCCCCGCTATTAAAAGAAGCTAAGGAATCTCTACAAAAATGGGGCCTCCAGGAGATTTCATGGCTGGGGCGAATGACCGCTGTTAAAATGACCTTGTTACCCCGTCTTCTCTATGCGTTCCAGGCGCTCCCGGTCCATGTTCCGGAGCGAGATCTACAAAATTTGCAGAAAGAGATATCCCAATTTATCTGGCAACGTAAAACACCCCGAATCCAGTGCAAGATCCTGATCAGAAGTAGGCAGCTTGGAGGCCTAGGGCTTCCCTCTATTGTGAGGTATTATCAAGCATCTCAAATTGCCCCCATTCTGGGCTGGGCTATCCGAGAGGACCCCCCCAAATGGCAGGACATAGAACAGACATTCGTCGGAGCCCCCCTCTCCCACTTCCCTTTTCTCCCACGGGAAACGCGGGCCTCACAACTTCCACTCCTACCTTCTACGAGCTCCTCGCTTAGATGCTGGAACAGGCAGATCTCCTTAAGAGGGTTGACCCCGGGTTTGGGCCCCATGACCCCGATTACTCAGAACCCTGCTTTCACACCGGGGCTCCATCCTAGATCTTTCCATAACTGGTCAGGAACAAAGAGCTTGAGGCTGCAGGAGTTATACGCCGACTGAGTCCCCTTGACCTTTTCCCAATGTAAAGAGAAATTGAATCTTTCAGAAAATGAAAGGTATAAGTATGTGCAACTTAGACATTGGATCACCAATCCGTCTATTAAAAAAGCTGCTAATAGGCCTCCCATAGGTTTGGAACTAACTGCTGCAGAAGGACAGCAAGCCCATAAAGTAGCTACTTGCTACCGTCTCATAGAGATAGCAGCAGAGGAGGAAGAATTGCCTTATATGGAAGCTTGGGGGAGAGAGCCGGGGAGGGAGATCGCTCCTGAATCATGGCAGAGAATCTGGGCCAGAGCGCATGGTCATCTAGAAGCACGATGGTGAGGGAATGTGCAATTAAAATATGTTACCGATGGTATTTTACCCCACAGAGGTTACACGCTATGAATACAGACTACCCTGATATCTGTTGGCATGGGTGTGGGGCTGAAGGAGACCTGGGACATATGTGGTGGCACTGCCCGATTATTCAATCCTTCTGGCTGGAGATTTGCTCCAAAATTAAGGACATATGTGGATTCCTCCTTCCCATGGACCCGGTAGTGTGGTGCTGGGTGATTCCCCTGAGGACGGTTCATACCCACAATCTGGCCCCAGAGCGCAGCTAATCACTCAACTACTGATGGCGGCCCGCTTGGCACGCACGCGTTTCTGGAAAGAACCTGAGGGTCCTCACATTGCACAATGGTGGGTCAAGGTCTGGGAACTCCTGGGAATGGAGAAACTAACAGCTGCATTAATGAACCGAACAGATAAATTACGACAAATCTGGGGCCCATTTTTAGACTATGTGGAAGAAAAGGAGCACATGTTCTTTCAACCAAGACTGGTCAAATACCTTCTCCAGCCCTGAAGGATTGTAAGTGAAGAGGGGACACTGCCGACCTGATAACAGAAGGGGGGGGGGGAGAACGCCGGGAGGCAAGGTTGATGTCCGGACTGTGGGAGGTACTGGTGAAAATGTTTTTTTTTTTTGTTTTTTCTCTCGTTCTCCTCTTAGTTTTCCTCACATACAATTGCTATAATACATTCCCAAGAGTAATTACGATGTCACAAATGGAGTTATACCTGTTAAAATGAAATGTCAACCATTCTTAGATTAATGGGTCACAGCGAAATTGCTGAGGTTTTAAGTTGGCGCATTTGTTGTAATTGTTGAACTGCATGCAAATAACAGTGCCACTGTTTATGCTGTAAAGACTTTAAGAAGCATTGATGTTTCAACAATAAAAAGATTTAGACAAAAAAAAAAAAGGCCTGTGGAATTGCGCACATGGGAAGTAGGCAACATCAAGGCCCTGATTCACGGAGCGTTTCCCAATGGGGGTTTGCCAGTATAAAACACTTCTGCGAATCAGGCCCCAAGTGTCGTATTGCAGCAACTTTCCCGGAAGAAGCGGTGTGCTCTGGGAGAAGCCATGGTGCAGAAGCACAGAAGGAAAAGGTGGTAGTAAGAAACTGCAGATTAAAGCACATTATCACAATACAACATATTATCGAAGACTGGCAATACATATTTTAACAAACTGAAAAAGAATCGCAAACTTGCAAAACTTGGATCACAGTTTTCAAACAAAACAAAAAAAAGGTCAGGATAACACTAATGTCGAGGGAGCAACAACTGAAGTGGCTCCTTTTGTTGCCGGCACGTTGTATGTGCTATGTGCCCTTCTTGTGTTCCTGCGTCATTGCGTTGCCAACCACTAGAGATCCGCATGAGCTGCCTTTTAACATGACTAAGCAGGTGTGTTTTCTTTGCTGCGGATGTTTGAGCAAACAACGTTAAATGCATTTATGAAATGGTTATCTCCGTGAGGTTGCCAAAGAGATACAACTGATACATTGTGATGAAAAGAGCCGCACACGTGACCATTTATTTTTCTTGCCTTCAGACCATTTGCTACCGATGCAGACACACAAAAGAAACCAGTAATAATTTAACACAAAATAGAAACACACAGCACCTCTGAAATATACAAAATAGGGAAACAGTGGAACAAGAGTTACTGGAGAATGGCTCTTTCAATAGAATAATCTGAGAAGTGAACGACAATTTACAAGTACGTCTAGAAATGTTAGGTGACACAACCAGCCAGGTGCCAACGCTCTCACAGGCTGCACAGGGCTGTATGCATGTGCACAGGAATGGAACGATAAACAATCAAGTTATATCACTGATCCAAGATACATGATCTGTTTTCATAAATTACTCTTTTTGAGGCTTACAGGTCTTCCTTTTCTTCTTTTTTTGCTCAGTGCCTGTGTTTGTACAGAAGGAGAAGATTGTACTACATACAGTAGTGTACCTCTAAAACGTGGGGCCTTTCGGAAGCCTATGACAGGGCGGGCACGCTGTAATAAATCATGTTTTGCCCCACCCCCTGCTTTTGTCCTCCGTCTAGCCATACAGAACCACTGAATGCCCCACCCCCTGCTTTTGTCCTCCGTCTAGCCATACAGAACCACTGAATGCCCCACCCCCTGCTTTTGTCCTCCGTCTAGCCATACAGAACCACTGAATGCCCCACCCCCTGCTTTTGTCCTCCGTCTAGCCATACAGAACCACTGAATGCCCCCACCCCCTGCTTTTGTCCTCCGTCTAGCCATACAGAACCACTGAATGCCCCCACCCCCTGCTTTTGTCCTCCGTCTAGCCATACAGAACCACTGAATGCCCCCACCCCCTGCTTTTGTCCTCCGTCTAGCCATACAGAACCACTGAATGCCCCCACCCCCTGCTTTTGTCCTCCGTCTAGCCATACAGAACCACTGAATGCCCCACCCCCTGTTTTCTTTTGTCCTCCGTCTAGCCATACAGAACCACTGAATGCCCCACCCCCTGCTTTCTTTTGTCCTCCGTCTAGCCATACAGAACCACTGAATGCCCCACCCCCTGCTTTTGTCCTCCGTCTAGCCATACAGAACCACTGAATGCCCCCACCCCCTGCTTTTGTCCTCCGTCTAGCCATACAGAACCACTGAATGCCCCCACCCCCTGCTTTTGTCCTCCGTCTAGCCATACAGAACCACTGAATGCCCCACCCCCTGCTTTTGTCCTCCGTCTAGCCATACAGAACCACTGAATGCCCCCACCCCCTGCTTTTGTCCCCCATGTAGCCATACAGAACCACTGAATACATCTTTTGAAAAATGATATGGCAATGACATGGTTTCCTTATTGTTACACCTATTTGGCTTCTCTCTTATTGATAACAACCAGGATATCGAGGATTACACAATCATGGCAAGTTGATCAGAAGCTGTATTTTTCCTTAGTGTTCCATGCTAATATTTTCCCACCCCCAATACATGCGAATGCTAATGGGTATCCACACACTTTCCTCATGAATGTAAACATTAGAAAGTTGGAAAGAGGAATATGTTGGGAATTCCGCCCTTTCAAGCACGGTGTGGGTGGGTTTTTACTATCCCAAGAAAACCCTTAATTCGGGAGGTAAACATTATACAGCTATCCTTTCTAATATATTACTAAAAAGTAATAGGTGATATCTGTAATGGTGAGCTAATTATTTCCTTTGATATTTTTGACCTCTGCCAAGGCACCTAAATGTTCTGTTCCCCTGCAGAAGTCAATGCATATACATGCCCTCTAGTATCCCCTTTCCCCTTTATAGACATTGTATGAAGTTATTTTGTGTGTCATAAGGGAAATACCACCCACCTGAAACATTGATCTAAAGAAAAAGCTAACCACCATAAAAGTTCATGTTAGGAGAATAATTTTGCCTCAGACAGCCACTGAAGTCAACACAGTTTGTTAAAGGCCCAAAGATTAAGTTAACAGCCCAAATGGAGCAAGGACTTTTAATGCAGTGTCCGGCACTGGTAGACCCTGCTACGAGTCTATTGTCCTGGTGATATGCCCACTTGCCATTACAGTCAAAATGTGAAATTTGAAGGTGGTCCAGGCCCTGCATGCTCAGAGCACAATCGGCTTTAACAAAAAAAGAAGAATCCATGTAAGATGGCCGCTGCGGAAAAGGAAACGGGAGATCCATCTGAACAGACAGAGTTCCCTTTCCATTCCAAGGAAAGGGGCGCAGAGGCCAACAGATAAACTGCTGGGAGGCAAAGGTGAGGCAGCACAGCTGCCCGAGAAAAAAAAGCGAATAAGTGGGCTGGCGACACAGGAGGTTCAGCTACACCAGGAGTCTAGAAACTGAGCAATACTAGGGAATATTGTCTAGGTTCCAGTGCACCTGACTGGGGGAGCCACACCGGACAGGTGCTAATTGTATGCCATAGACCATGTGGCAATTTATATAAGGGGTACAGCAGGTCTAGTCAAAATAAACCCTTTGCGAATCCTGTGTACGAATAAATTCCATCTGAACTCTTGTGACAGAGTTTATGCTTCAAATGTATGCCAGACGGACACCGGAGATGTGCGGGGTGCCCTGCCACCTATGGCTGGCAGGAAGGTGTCTTGACTTTTGCACATTTGAGCATTGATGAAATTAAATGGGCACTGCCATACATTATGAATGAGAGAGCTGCTGACATGTATGCTTGCGTTTGGTGCTATCTACATGTCTACTGAAGCACTGCAAATACTTACACAAGTGGGGTTCTCCAGCATTTTGTCTGGCAATGCTGACAGCATTTATAAAAGGGAGTGATGAAGCCATTTCTGCAGAGGAATGCCGGCCACATGTATGCTAAGGGGGTGAGGGGGTGGCAACTGCCAAAAGGTGAGCCAGAAAGCGCTTCCAAAATGCAAGCCTTTAGCACTGCCATTGTACATCCCTAGGAATTCCACTGCGTCTTGTGCTGTTACCGGTTTCAAATATGAAGTACAGAAAGGCGCGACAAGCCACCCTCCCTAATCACAAAACAGAGATTCAAAGATGTGGGCGCAACAAGCCACCCTCCCTAAACACAAAACAGAGATTCAAAGATGTGGTATGTGCATAATTGACAAACCACGTGGCCGTGGTAAGCCTCTTAGAGCCCCACCCACACTCGTCAGAAAGATGAGCCTCACTACACACACATGGAGAAAGCCTTCAGTCTGCAGAGCCTCACAATGCCTCTAAATAAGCAAAGACCAGCAAAGACTGAGATAGGACCAGAGTTTCAGTGTGTGCGTGATAAATCAACACCTTTCTATCAGAGACAGATGCAGGTTTTTAACCGTTTATTGGACGAAGTAAATATATTATGCCGAGATGGTAGTTCTATTAGTTTTGTAAGTCCCTGTATCATAAAGAGCTGATCAATATTCCTTTGACATCTAGTATATCCATTCAGCAATTGATCACATTGGATACCAATATTTATGATAGGGTGCATGGACAACATTCAAGTCAAAGAGTGCTGGCAATATATCTTCTAAGCAGATCTGCCAATATTACTATTGCTGGCAATATATATTCTAGGAAGTGCTGACAACATGTATGCATATGAATGATGCACATAGTGACACACTTCCCCTTACAGTATCCAGAACAGAAGTGTACTTTACCCTAGGCAAACGCATGCATTCCATAATAGCCTTATAGCCCGTCGTATTGCGCCATGTTGCCGCATAAGGGACTTGAAAGTGGTCACTGGCACCTTTAGCCACTGGTATGGCCCACTGTGGCAGGCTGTTATGTGGCCAAAGTGTGGAAGGGGAAAATGCTCTGAGCCCCGTCATGTTCAGAGTGCAATCCGCTTTAACATTAAAGCAATAATCCAGCCGTAGAGATCATTTGCCCTGCCAGATTTGAAAGCACGGATTCAATCTCTACTATTTCCAGCAACTCAGAATCACATCTTTGTGAAAAATGTATGAACTGGCAGCTTGTCCTGGCCCTTCAATGTCTTGTAAATGACTTTGTTCATGATCAAATGGAGCAGCAGAGTGAGATTTGTTGTGCTCCTAGCTTGCAAAGAAATTGTTGATCCAGCGGGAATGTCAGCTACAAAGATCCCCAAAAGAGTGGCTTGGGAGTGCTTCCTTAGATACATACTTCCTAATCCTTAGGCTCCTGATCACAACGCACGTCCTCAGGTGAGGGTTAAAGAAAGAAAAAAGACCAAAACAGGTGCTGCTGGGAATTACAGGTTTTAAAAAGTTTTATACAAAGATCTTCAAGGGAAGACGACTGATGCAGTGTGCTCCAACAGCTCCCTAACCTGTTTCCAAGTGTAGGAATAAGCAAACTATTTTGTCTGTCTTACGATTTATCTGAGCGCTTGTCTAACCAATTATAAGAGCTCCTTGAAAAGGACAACTTGACCATGTCAGGGCGGAGAAAGACCAACAAGAAACCATCGTTTTGCTCGTCTACCACCTCCAACTATGTGACAAATGCGGTTTTCTGGTTGATCCTTTACCAAAGATTCCCAACACAAAGACTCTCTTCAATGCCCCTATATTTAGGTTAACCACTTTGACCTGGCTCCCCGCATACATTCTCACTTAGGACACACCAGGTGCAAAAGAGCGGAAAGCCTCAAAGTCTGATCCCTCCTATATGCTTTGGCTTAGTAGGGGTAAAGCTTATCTCGGGAGGATAGCTCAGGGGCAATGTGCTTGCCTTGGCAACAAGACGACACAGAGCAACACAGGTTTGATCCGTGTGTCCGCGCTTAGAAACCTCTGGGTATTAAGTGCGTTATAAATAACCTAACATATCATATCACTTGACCCATCCCAAAAGGCAGAGCAGAAACTAGAAGCTTATCCTGAACCCAGATTGACATGGAGCACCAAGCTGGATTACCTACCGTTGTTCCAATGACAGTGAACATCCTTTAGCCGGCTTCCTTGCCAAAGCCCTGTAAATCTGTGGGAATCGATCCCCATCACACCAAAGCTAATATAGGGAGAACTCCACCTACTAAGACAGATATAACAGGATGACTGGGGAGGTGGGGAGGGGTTAGTTTATATCATACCTTTTGGGGCAGATCTTCTAGAATAAAGATTTGGTTAGGTTGGGAAGCAGGATTTCTGTCTCAGGGTTTAGACTCAACAGACCATATGGACGAGGTGTTAACACTAGTTTCATGTGTACATTTTATATATTGTTGGTAGGATGGTTCTGTGCAAGCACGTTTTCCAAGGACCAAGCTTTTAGGTTTTAGGTTCCGATTTCAGACACAGACACATACACACGCACACAGAGACCATTTACTAGTGTATAAGATTTTGCTTTTGGCTAAATCTTTTCTCACGCTCAGTATATTGAAATGTTTTCTGCTGGGTATGTTTTCTTTGGTGAATAATTAAGCATTGCTTTAAAGTGTAGCTTTTATCACACTGGTTACACTTATATGGTCGCTCTCCTGTATGAACTCTCTGATGGCCAATAAAATGTTGCTTCTGAATAAAGCTCTTACCACATTCAGTACAATGATAAGGCCTCTCCCCTGTGTGTATGCTCAGGTGCCTATTAAGATGCCGCTTCTGAATGAAGCTTTTTTTACACTTCGTACAGTGAAAAGGCCTTTTTCTGTAATCGGATCTTTGGTGGTGAATCAGACCATTCTGACTGGAATGGTCCTCGAATTCTGTTCCAATATATTGTCTCCAGTCATATGAAGTTTTTTGTGGGCATGCAACAAACGTAGCATTCCTCAAGATGCTCTCACAATCATCGTACATAAACACAGAATCTGTATTGTGAGCCCCCAAATGAGCATTGGAATGCAACTCATTGTTGAAATCACTTTCCTGTGGATCTTGTTCTGCTTGCAGGGTCTGATTGCTCTCGGCCCGCAGATGGCTCACAGAATTAGTCCTCTTTTCAGAGCTATGAAGCACATTCACTTTAGAGTTTCTTAATGAAATTTTGAATGTTGGTATTTTTTCAGTATTCTTTTCGGTCTCTTCTTTCTTACTTTTTCTTTTCATGCTCCTGTCACCTGTTGGATTAAAATTGGATTCAAATGTGAATCATCCTAATCTCAAAAGGGCAATCACTGACATGTTTAAAAATATCCTTTAGGTTAGGTTCTCAAAACAAGATCATGACTGAATGAGTGCAGTGTTAACTAGTCAAATTCCGAGTGAAGAAAGGCTGTGCTTTGAGTAAAACATGTCTCTGACTATGTGTCATCAATTACCGGTGATGTGTCTGGAATTTCTTAGTCAACATGTCTAGTTAATGCACCCGGGAAATCCCATAAACACAAACACCAACAGGTTGTACAGGGCATACCTAGAAGAAATACCTGTCAAGATGTAGTTACACAATCATGTTTAAAAATTATATAAAATGCTGTTAACAAAGGAGGGTATCATTAAACACTCTTCAGTAAGAAACTATTTGCTTCACTGTAGCTGCATGAAATGGCCGTGAACATTAAGGTAAGTTAAAAATGTCCTGGACTTACACTATCGCAGTCATCTTAGCTACATGTACATATTATGCGCAAAGCTTTGCATGCAGTTAGCTAAACGCATGCATGTTAACATGACTGTTATGAAACACACCCTATTAAAATGCACACTCTATTTGCAGAAGCAAGTGTTTTGATACACAGCAATTTCATCCTGTCACATCCAAAATTACAACTGTACACAAAGAATCGGAATAGCAAAATGTTGAAGCAGAAAGAGCATTAAAAAAATCAGATGTTGGTTTCAACGGTAGCAATTTCAACTGTACCAATTTCAACAGTGCGCTATCCTCCTCTGACAGGGGCAACGTGCTGGTCTTGGAAGCAAGACCACGCAGAGCAACAGAGGTTTGAATCCTGGATCTGTGCTTAGAAACCAAACTCAGGCATTAAGCACGTTATAAAAAAACAATAAAATAAAATAGCATGTTAGTATTTATATTCGGTGCATTTCAAAGCTGCACCTAAAAAAACAAAACAGATCTATATACCCAGTGTTATATTCAAGTTAGCACTCAATAAATACATCCCAAATTATGAGGTAAGATACCCCAAATAAAGGTATTTCTTTGTACTCTCTCCCTATTACAAAAATGCACTCTTTCACTGTTGCTGCAACTTGTAATTACAAGCAATAGAATCGCTGTATTGATCCCCATTTTTCGAGTCCATGTGACTTGGGGATTTTGAAGAAATGATCACGGATGGTAAATCCCCCCCGCCCCCTTGTAATTCTTTCATTTCTTGAAGGTAAAGCGGAGGAGGTACATCCAGCTATATATGGTAGAGGTAACTCCTCCACTTTACTTCCAATCTTGTGCGGTAAAAGTGGATGTAAATCCGTTAACGGCAAAATAAAAGTGGTGGGAACAGATTCACAGCTACGTTTGTAAAGCAAGTCCAGACAGGTAATGTCACCCACTGTTACCAAACAGTCAACTGACCAATTTTCAGCCTGGTGGCTTATCAAAAGAGTTAAATTGCCTCTACTTAAAAGAACATGGCCATAGGCAGCAGGTAAAAGACACAAAGCAACGGGCGGATTCTCGCAACATTGGAGGATGGAGGATTAGGAGCCAAAGTGAAATGACAAAGGAGGCCCCAGGGTGAGAACTGGACGGGAGACTTGCACGGTGATGAAATGCAAGATCACGGAGCCCATGCCATTGAGGAGCAACCAGCTGAAAATATAAACCCCAAGGAAACGCTGTACGGCATCAGCCACCGCCTGCGCCTGCTCCAAAAGCACCCACCTGGCAAAAGATCAGCAGAGTGTGTTGCCAGAGTACATTTTACAACAGCATGTCCCAAGGAACGACCTGGCAAACCTAGAAACCTACACTAACGATCATGGTGTGTTTTCTATCATAAGGATGAATTGGGGAGCATTCTCACAAATGGGAGAAGGTGGTTGAAGCGAGCAGGTAGTGTGATTCAATTGGCCATGAGCAGATATCCAGAACCACCTTGCACTGGCTAGCATAGCCAAGAAAGACACTGATACCTATGCTAAGCTCCACTTTATTCAGGTCCTTACAAGATAGAAACTGGGGATCCACGTCTTGCAAGCCACCATGTTTTAAAATCGGGTTTGGTTATACATATTCAAAACCTTAAAATGTTCAGTTTTCCCTTTTCAGGAAAAAAAGGGAGAAGAAAATCCGGCCAGTCGCCAGTTGACTGTCGCATTCCAACTCTTGCAACCTACATTAATCTCTATTGCCTTTCTGGTTTTTGTAGGAGGGCATCATTAATGAAATTAAATGCATTCTCAGTATCACGTTTTTTAATCCAAAATTGGCAAACAGAATTCATTTGAATCACAATCGCCCACTTCTGCACCACCCCAATAGGCCTTACAGGAGAGGAATGGAGTGGCCATAATGGCAAAGTAAACAGCAAAATTGGATTGACGCACACAATTTAAGGTATGAAATAACAATTACATAAATAACACCAAGAAGAGAAGAATAAACAGAGAAAAGATGGAAGCTGAAGATAGCCAAGATGACAAGTCAAGCGAGAGATTGAAGAGGGCAAGAAAACTAATGCGTAAAGCACAACTCTAATGCATGAGGGTAGAGACTGGGAGATGACTAGGAGAGATATGAGAGACTGGAGGGAGAGAGATACGGGTGGACAAAGCTTTAAAGATAAAGAACGAGAGATAAGAGGTAAATAGGAGGAATCTCAAAACACAACAATGGATTTTAGAAGTTTACCTGTGAGCAGAATACTGAAATAGCAGATGATTCTCTAGATCGCCTATTCTTAAGGAAAGCGGACCCGAAATTAAAAAGCTCAAGTCATCAAGTATCCACGGCTTCTTTCACTTGTGTACATATTCAGAAGGTAAAACAGGATACAGGGCCGGACACATCTTCACAATTTCACATAAATGAAAAATATGGTCGCACTTCTTCAAACAGGGTGCAAAATGTGCACTCGACACTAGCCATTAGCTGGTGATTGTTGACTCCTGGTCAGTAAGAAACAGCGTGCTATGGGAATGTATAGACTTTAGGTGCAAAGTGATGTATTTTTTGTGCTGGCTAGTAGCTTGCAACTTGGATTTTGGCCCCTGCTCATATTGAACTTTCCAATCACACTTATGACCCCTACAGATATTTCCCACCCACACCTTACTCATAAATCAATCTACCAACCACTGGAAAAGAAACAGCTTTCAGTAAACAAGTTATAAATGACAGAGAACAACATCCTCTACAGAAAAAGGTGTGTTCTTTAAGCTACTCAAATATAGACTGAAGCCCAATAACAATCAGCACCATCAATCCCTTGCTGAAGTCCTCTCTCGGAATACTAACAGTTATGAAACCAGCAACCTCACATATACACATGGAGCAGGCCAATACTCTAATCTGTCAAGTGTAGCATGGCCATGCGCAAGAAGGCCACCCAGTACTGTTGTTTTCCATTTGGATACTGGGACTTGTAGATTCTCTAAATTTCAAATGGGAAAGAAAAAACTACAAGTTCCAGAATTCCATTCAACACCTGGACTGAATGGCCTTCTCATGCATGGCCATGGGAAACTTGAGGGCTATGACTAGCTAATCGCCACAGGTTTCTTCACACCCAATGGACAAAAGACCATCTCGCCACCGTCTCGCACAGAAATCATTAACCACATCAGAAGAGATCAAATTCTGTAAAATACCTGTAAAAACCAATAGATTCGTGAAGCACTTCTGGCAACACCTTTGCAGCTCTCGCCACTCAACAATTAAAACAACATGAAATCATTGTGCTATGATTGCATCAAATTAAAATCTATTAAAAAGACATTGCCTCCACTTTTCATTTAATCAAATGTCAAATGAAAAGCAAGCAGAATCAATGGTGAATAGAAGCCATTGGCCAAATGAAAAGGCGACCTCTTGGATCAGTTTCTTTCAGTCTGCATTAACTGCAAGAAGAAAGTATTGAGATAAAATGGACTACATTTATAAATGCTGAATTCAACTAAGCAACTGAAAAAAGGTAAATCACTTTCAAGCAGCACCCATACACTTGCCTGCCCCCCCCCATTTCCAGACAAATGCACCAAAGTGATGCATTCTCTAGTGAAATCAATTAAATCTTTTATTTTAACCCTTCACACCTCGACTCACCTTCTAAATTAAACGATAAAATCCCTAAACAGGGCCTATTTCAGGTGATGAATTTAATGCAGCCATACGGGACTCAGATTCACCAAGCCACCCTGCCATCAACCGCAGTGAACACTAGATCATTACTGCCCTGGTAGACATAGGGTAGAGACTAGAGGCTTCAGGTGTTTTACCCAACACCTTAATTCTCGTTCCCAACAGGAGCCTTTTTTTAGGCAATTAAAAATATATCTAAACTCCAAAAAGATAACTTTTTAATTCATACTTCTTTGAACCTAGTAATTCGATTGAAGAGGAGTAAATATTGGGTCATTTTAGCTTAGGACCCCTTTCACTGATTGTGAGCTACTCCAGGTATTCCTCCAACACCTCCTTGAACTAATTTTATGGCTGTTGTCATGGATGGCTTCAGTCGCTCCCAGACCGTCAAGGACAGTTCAAGGTCAAAATCACTGGTTTGTTCCTCTTATCAGGGTGCAAGCCATATATTCTAATGGGCTTCCCTCTCTCATCCTCCAGTGGGCACCCTAAATCAGACATCCTTAACCATCAAGTTTCTCAGCTAGCGATTGATAACAAGTACTACCCAATGCTAACTCTTGTTGAGGGCCAAAAGGCAATCAGCCTTATCTATTTGACTCCCTCTGGGGTTTGTGCTGAATCCGATGGAGTCATCACTGTTTTCCCGGTGGTGACCTCCTCCTATGTGGCCAGGGGACGCAGCCACTACTGGAGCCTGACCCTGGGGGCGGCTATATGAGGGAGGATCACATGGGGGGAGACGACCTCTGATGAGATGTCATGGCTTCACCGGATGAGACATGGTATCCCCTATTTCTCCTTGGGGATAAACCTCCCATGCCTGATACCCGCATATTGGCATACATTTCCTCGTCCTCCTATGAAGGGTATTGAAAACCTTTTCCCAAGATCCATATGCCAGCCTTCCAACTCTGATCTGCCTTCTGAAACTTATGAAAACGCCTTCTCCAGTTCCACCTACCAATCATCCACGACAGACTTGCCCTTGAAAACCAGTAAGAATGTTTACCCAAGTTTATTGTGCAAATTGTCAAGAATATGATATGATATGGCATGGCATTTATAACACGCTTATACACAAGTGTTTCAAGGCGTGACGAGGCAGGGGAGGGAAAACAGTGGAAAGAGAGACAACCGATCCTACTAGGCCAGGTGTCATTCAGATCGCGCAAGTGCAAGGGTAGGGAGAAAGGGAAAAGTGCCTGGGGGAAGGGAGAGGGGGAAGTGCAGCACATGGGATAGTAGAATAAATACGATGGGTAAAAGCGGCCTGATGGTGGCAAGTAAAAGAAAGTATGGACACAGTCTGCACACTTGGTGCTATCAGGAGAATTCTGTGTGATTAATAGATATTTAGTGAGGTACAGAGGAGAAAAACACTACCTTGACACTCGGTAGTGGTACTCAGAACAGGAAAAAAGTGTCCACGGATTGTGGAACACTTGCGTCCCCTGCACACTCGGGTCTATGCCAAAGGCAATCAGTAAGTTATGACATGTAGTTGTATCCAATTCATGGTAATGAACTTCAGTGTTCTATTTGTATATTGTAATTATTACTACCAATGAGGTAAAAGGAAATTTTTGAAACCTGGGGCTGTATCCCCCCCCCCAACACATCACCACCCATGAAGAACGGGGTCCAAGACTGATATGTTGGATGAGGTACATCAACAACGTCTTTGTGATCTGGAGAGGTGACAAGACATTACTAGAAAGATTTCTGGTGTATATCAATTCAGTCAACAACAGGATAAAATTCACAATGGAAATAGGCACACCAAAGATTCATTATCTAGATGTGGAACTTGAACTGATTGATGGGAAAATCAGCACAAATCTATTTACTAAACTTACCGATGTTAACAACAGTCTACACTATAGAAGTTCACATCCGAAACATCTAAAAAATAATCTCCCCTACAGTCAATTTCTCCAGGCGAAAAGAATAACATCATTGGATACCACATTGACAATTGAAATGGGAAAAATGGAGGCCAAATATTCTGAGAGAGGATATCCAGAGAATGTGATATCGGCAGCCAAAGCAAGAACCTCCCTCATATCGAAGGAAGATCTACTGAAGAAAGTTCCAGAGAAAAAAGACATCCCATTTCTATATTCCCTAAAATACTCCAGTCAAAGTCATCAAATAACTCGGCTAATTAGAACAAATTGGAGGATAATACAACTGGATCCACAATTGAAAGACCTCTTTCCAGAACCACCCCCAATTGCCTACAAAAGAGGGAAGAACTTTAGAGATGTATTGGTAAAAGCAGAACGCACTCAGGATCAACGACAGAGGGTGTTACAGACCAAGAAATTGGGAACATTTGCATGCCTACACTGCAATAACTGCAACATCATAAAGGGTGACTATGTGAGACATCCCCGAACAGGTGCCAAAATTAAACTTCGACAATATGCAACTTGCGACACCAAATCAGTAATCTATGCCTTGAGCTGCCCATGTGGCATCTATTATGTAGGCCAGACTAAACGGAAGATGAAAGAGAGATGCAATGAACATAAAAGCAACATCCGGACCAGGATCGAAAGATCGCCAGTAGCGCGACACTTTTTTGAAAAAAAACACACTGTAGCCCAGCTCAGATACCAAATCCTGGAGGTGGTACAAAGAGCCCCAAGAGGGGGAAACAACGGGAAAGAGATGGACCAACGGGAGCTGTATTGGATAGATAAATTGGACAGCATGTGCCCATATGGAATGAACAAAGACTTCCACCTAGGAGCGTTCATATGAAATAAATTGCGTATACTACTCACATCCTGATGTATGTTCAGTGTTAGCATATAGAGCAAACTACCTCTCACCTCTAAAATGACTCGATGAATAGTGACCATGAACACCATAACATCAGGTATCATAAATCAATCTGGCACACATTGACACTGGACTAATATCCAGATGAACACCAAGATAATGGATCAAAAATAAATGATTGCCACAGTTATGTTTAATTAGAATGGTAGATTTCTTTGTACAAACTGTAACATTGGAGGTACAAATCCAAAGAAGTTGCTGTTGATGTCTTTTTTAAAAAAATATACTCAGTATGTTCTCATCACCAGATTCAGCATGTCCTCTGCAATAAGGTGGTAATACTGTGAACAAGATGTTACGTGCAATTAAATAATATCCCACTTGTCAAATAGCCAGGATAGTATGGTCAAACTTGAATGTTACACATTTCAGAGTAATTTTTCTTTTTCTTTTTCGAGTAAGGTGGAATGAAAATAGTGTTTACCACTGGGGTGGAACATGTACATCCCAACATATTTAGACTGTGAGCAGAAGTGCCCCTAGGAGTAACCCCTTTATTTGTAACACGTGCTCTTTCTGACTTCCTATATACATTTGTAAACATTTCACACATAAGAGGATAGGCTTACCCAAGGGCAAGTTACACCATTCGTCATACCCCCTTAATATTTCACATCTCGCATTCACCACTTACGGGGAATGGAGATGATGACGAGATTTTGTGGGAGCATCGTGGAATGACGTCAGATGTTTACATCTGATGTCATCACGTCGACGTTTTCCTGCGTCCCGCGATGTTTAAACTAACGGGCTTCCCGCGGTTGTGTACACTCGCGGTTGCCTCCCTGGAGACCAGTCAAACGCTAGAGAGGTAAGATTTTACCTAGGACAGCCTCCGGCCCCTCTCTAATTATATTAATTATTTTGACCAAACAATGAGACCAGGACGCCTTATTAAATACCCCCTCTCTACTCCCTGCTGAAGATTTCCACTTGAAACCACAAGCTCCTCACAGATCCTGAATTGTGGACTTATACCACTTACCGAATCCTCACACCTCTCCTTTATGAAGGGGTGAGTCCACGTTATTTTCTACACAGTAATTCTTGTGCTCATCTTTAGAGATGTTATATTATTATTTTCATCCATACTGTTAATTTGACCGCCAATGACAGCTCAACCTTAGTATAATGCAAGATAGGTGTTTGCTTTAGATCTTTAGCAGACTTTGAACTCTTCTCTTTAGAGCTTTTAAAGTTTGAACTTTTATGACAGCTTTTTCAGCTTTCATATAAACCATGATATGTACTACCTACAGATCCTTACTAGATTCTAAATTCCTCTCTGTAGGGTCACCAACTCCAGCGACCCCACTAATCTCCCTGGAACAGTCTACCACACCTTTCAGTGACACCACCACCAAACTGAATCTTAACATAAATCCAATGGGGCACTGATGAGAGGTAGGGATATCTTTAGTTACAATAAAAACCGTATATCTCTATGATGATTTTTGTACTAAAACCATCCCTATTTTTTGTAATTTTCTCTTTAGTCGGAAGCAGACAGCTCACAAGAATTCTCTGATCTGGAACTTGTACAATTGATAGAAATTGAAAACTTTGCTCCTGAAGAAGGGAATCTACTTCCCGAAACGCGTTGAGCCAGTTGAACAGTAGTTAGGCCTCTACTGTACCTAATATGTATGTTTTATTTGTTGGAAGAAATGTCACTATATGAAGAACAACAGTGCATAATATTGTTGAATATAGAATGGCATGTAGCAATAAAATGGATTCTGTTTGTTGAAATTGATAATTACGTGAGAATTATTGTTACTTGCATAGACCGAGATAGGATTCAAGGAAATATTATCTAATTACCGACTACAAAAAACCTCTCCCCTTTTTTTGGGGGGATACAGCCCCAGGTTTAAAAGATTTCCTTTTATCTCATTATTAGTAATAACTACAATATACAAATAGAACACTGAAGCTCATTACCATGAATTGGATACAACTACATGTCATAACTTACTGATTGCCTTTGGCATAGACCCGAGTGTGCAGGGGACACAAGTGTTCCACAGTCCGTGGACACTTTTTTCCTGATGGTGGCAAGTGCAAGGTAGAGCAGGCAAAGTGCTGGTGGGGGGACTGTAGGGATATAGAAGGTCAGTCCGTAAGTGCGGGGGTTTCCCGGGAGGCAGGGCAGGGCAGGAGTGCAGGAGATGGGACCGGGCCCCAAGGTCAGAAAGGATGCACAGGTAACCAGTGCAGATTCGGCCGGGGATATCAGCAGGGGAGAGAGGCAGAGAAAGCAGAAGCAAAGAGGAAGGCTTTGAGGTGTTTCCGGAACCAGAGATGGTTCTCCTCACGTTTCAGGGAAGCAGGAAGGCTGTTCCAGAGAGAGGCTCCTGCCGAAGAGAGAGAGTGACCACCAACTTCTTGCTTGGAGAAGCGGCTGACCCTGAGGGAGTTGGAGGCAGATGAGCGAAGAGCCCGAGAAGGAAGGTATTTAGGAAGAGAGAGTTGACGGTAATGCGGCCCCAGGCCCCAGAAGGCTTTGTGGATAATGCAGAGGGTTTTGAACTTAATCCTTGAAGCCACTGGGAGCCAGTGCAGAGATTTCAGTCCTGGATAGATACGATCCCTGGGCTTGAGACCAAAGACGTCGTGTTTTGGATAAGTTGCAGAGGGCGGAGAGTTGAGGCAGGTAGGTTTAGATAAAGGCTTTTGCAATAGTCCAGCCTAGAGAGAACCAGGGCTCTGGAGACGGTGAGCTTCTGGGGGAAGGAGAGGAGAGGAAGAATACCTCTGAGGGGGTGCAGCTGGTAGTGTGACTTCTTAGAGACGTCGGAGATGAGGAGGAGGAGGAGAGTGTGGAGTCGAAGATGACTCCAAGGTTTTCAGCCTTACAGGTGGGAGCAAGTAGAGGGCCAAGAGAGGCCAGCCAGAGAGCTGCAGGGAAGGAGGGAGAGGGTGTGCCGATGAGTAGAATCTCAGTCTTACTGGCATTAAGGCAGAGGTCATTGGCGGCACACCACTCCTGGATGGCAGACAGACAGTCAGAGATGAGGGAAGGAGAGGAAGAGGCCGAGGGTAGCCTGAAAATGAGGTGGGTATCATCCGCATAGCACTGAAAATTGGGGCAGAGAGCAGCGATGCAGTGAGCAAGGAGGGCCAGGTATTGGTTGAACAGCCAAGGAGACAGGTTAGATCCCTAGGGGACACCACAGGTAGAGAAAAATATATCGGAGAGGAAGGAACCAAGTTGGACCTGGGAGGGTCGGTCAGAGAGGAAAGAGGTCAGCCACGCCAGAGCCTGTCCTGTGATACCCAGGTTATCACTGAGATGTTTGAGCAGGATGGCATGGTTTACAGTGTCAAAGGAAGAAGAGAGATCAAGCAAGATGAGGACACACGGGGTGTTGGAATCAAGGTTGGAGAGCAAGTCTTCACGGATGTTCAGGAGAACAGCCCTGTAGCCAGACTGATGGTCATGAAGACAACTAACGGATTCGGTGTGGAGATTAAGATGGATGATGGCCAGTTCCTCCAGGAGTTTGCCCAGCAAGGGAGTGATGGCGATTGGGCGATAGTTAGCCAGCCAGGAGGGGTCGGCAGAGGGTTTCTTAAGAAGAGGGTGCACAAGGGAGTGCTTCAGGGGGGATGGGAAGACTCCAGTGGCAAAGGATTGATTGCAGAAATCAGCCAGGGCAGGAGCCAGGGAGTCAATGTGGTCCTTGATAGTTTTGTAGGAACAGGGGTGAACCTGTTTTGACTTGTCAAGAAACCTCGTCTGCAGAGAAAAGGGGAAAGGCAGAGAGGGGGGGGGTGCCAGCAGAAGGGCCAGAGGAGGAGCATGCGATAAAAGGAGGGAGGCGAGAAGAGGAGAGCGAGGACAGGATGTCCTGAATCTTAGAAATGAAGTGAGAAGCCAGTGCGGTGCAGAAGGCCTGGGAGGGGACAAGAGAGGTAGAGACAGCAGCAGGATTGGCCAGTTCCTTGCAGATTTTAAAGAGCTAGCCAAGTTGTTAGATGCCGCAGAGATCCGGGCTTGGATATGGGCTCTCTTTTTGGTGAGAACGGAGAGCCGGTATTGCCGTTGCAGCAGGCCAGTTTGTGAGAGGATGAACATGAAGCACTTGCGTTTTAGGGTGACGAGATCGGAATCAAACCAGGAGTTACACTTGGCTTTGGGCTTCAGGCGAATTCTCATGACAGGGGCAAGGATATCAAGAGTATCAGATATAGCAGAGTGGAGCATGGAGAGGGCTGTGTCAGGGTGGGAGTTAGCCAAAGGGAGAGGAGGGGTTGAGAAGGTGGCGGCGAAAGCCTCAACTGACACACGCTTCATGGGACGGATGACCGCGAAGGTGGGTGGCAGTGATGAAGGTGGCTTGGCCTGAGGGGTAGGGAGGGTGAGGTGGGAGGATAGGAGAAAGTGATCACTCCAGGAGAGAGGAGTGGAGAGAGGGACAGAGAGGGGAAGATCAGAGGAGATCAGAGCATCGCGAGTGTGTCCTACAGATTGAGTCGGGCCGGAGGGGAGAATGGTGAGTGAGAGAGAGTCGCAGAGGTCACGGAAGTTCACAGAGGGAGGACAGGAGGCATCCAAGTGGATGTTGAAGTCTCCAAGGAGGAAGAGTTGAGTGGTTGAGGCCAAGAGAGAGGAGGAGAGGTCCGCCCACTGGGAGAGGAAGGAGGCAATATGACCAGGTGGCCGATATATAGTAGCCACAGTAAGGGAATGGCTAGGAGAGAGAGAGAGAGAGAGAGAGAGAGAGAGCCGGCAGACGAGGCATTCAAAAGAGGAGTAGGTCTGTGTAGGAGTGTCAGAGGCAGGAATCCACTCAGGGAAGATAAGGGCAACACCCCCACCAGAGCGGTAGGGCCTGGGCACAGAGAGGATCTTGTAGCCGTCCAGTAGGAGCGTGTCACAGCTGGTGACAGAGCTGGCCGTGAACCATGTCTCAGTGAGACCGAGGACATCAAGGTCAAGTTCTTCAAGAAGGCGGCAGATATCAGAGGAATGTTTGACAGCAGAGCGAGAGTTAAGAGTGGCAATGTGGAGAAGGATTCCATCCTTGAAGGGCTTCCAGGGAGGGGTACAGATCAGAGGTACGCCCTGCGGAGGTGTGGAAGTGGCAGAGAGGGAGGAGGAAGGCAAGGTAGTCGAGGAAAGGGGAGGGGGGACAGCAGGAGAAGAAAGGAAGTTGATGAGTGTTGGGAAGTGTCTATCAAAGAGGTGAAGGTTGGCCTGAGGGCCTTGGACCAAGACAGTCTGATTAGAGTAAACATTAATGATGACCTTAGAGGAGTGGAAGGAGGCCAAGAGGACATCCCAACAGATGCCACCATTAATGGGAGAAGAGGAGACAGGAGCGAGCACAGAGATCATATAAAGGGTCCATACGTCAGGTGAAGGCATGACAAAGAGGATGTCGGTGAGCGTTTCCTTGGCAGAGGCACTGGTGTAGGTGTCAGCGATAGGGAGGCCGGGATTGGAGACCAGGATGTCCTTTTTAAACTTTTTCCTACCAGATTTAGTGAGGAGAGCAGGATAGTCAATCGAGAAGCAGTTAGAGAAGATAGGAGAGAGAGAGCACCATAGAATAGGTGGGCGAGGAGGGGGAGGGCAGGAGAGAGGTGAAGACACAGGCGAGAGCAGTCGGACAAGAAAGCGAACGACAATCAAGTTGCTCAGTAGCTCAGGATTAAAAGAGCTCACAATGCTCAAATGTAGAAACAGGGGGGGAGGAAACTAAGTTTGAGAGTCCTGAAAAGGGAGAAAAGGCCTACTTTACACAGCGTAACATTTTAAATAAAGGTACAGTGCGTATTAGACAACACGTGGAGAGACCACCTAAGTTTGAGAATCCTGAGAGGGGAGAAAAGGCCTAGTTTACACAGCGCAACATTTTAAATACAGGTACACTGCGTATTAGACAACATGTGGAATGGCACAGCCGTGTATAAGAGTCTGAAGGAGGGGTAGGCAGTAAGGAATGTGGGACTGACCAGGGAGACTGACTGCCAACTGGCGTCCCCTGCGGACACCTGCAGACACAACAGGAGCCGCAGCCGTGGGAGCCGCCCTTTGCCTAAAGGGGCCCTTAGACGTGGGGGCTGCTCAGAGGGTCAGTTAAGACCAGATGTGCAACCAATAGGGAGGGGAAGGGGGTGGGCAGGCAGGACAGGTGGGAGGGAAGGGGGATCAGGAAGTGGCTGCAAGGGGAGAGGGGAGGGGGGGAAACAACGCGCTCGGAGTGCAAGGCTGCAATATATCAAACAAAGCAAAGAACACTCACATGAGGCCCAGAGGACCACGCTGGGACCTAACCAGCAGCTGGACTGCCGGTGAGCTGCTAACACCCACTCCGCTCTGCAAAGAATGGACTAACTTTCCCAGAATTACCAAAATACTGAGACGAGGAAGAGGAACCAAGCAATGCAGAGCGGAGGCGGCCACAAGCCGAAGGACGCTCTAGTTATTATATATATATATATATATATATATATATATATATATATATATATATATACATATACATATACACACACACACTCTCTCTCTCTCTCTAAAGAGCAGAAGCAGAGAGTCGAGGTGTGCTGCTGGTGGGAGAGAGCTGTGCCTCTCCTTGCGAATCGAGAGACTGAAAGGCTGAGACCGATGTGGTGGAGCCGCTCTGGCTCGAGAGCCAAGAAGAAAGAAGCTCCTATGCAAAGAGAACACGCTGCGGGACGACAAGAGCTGACAATAAACTCTTGGGCGTTCACAGTTGTTAGAAAGCAGCATCTAACTCACAGAGCCTGGAACGAAGCAGACGACCCCAGCGGATGCTGCAAGAGACAAGAAAGCCGAGAGGAAGCGGTCGCAAGAAGGAAAGAACCGAAAGACTTACTGGCTGGCCGCGGAAGAAACCAGGAATGCCAACAAGAACTGGTGAGCCCACCCAGAGACAGTGGCGACACCAGGGCATATCAGTGGCCAATGCCGAATGAAAGCATTTGTAAATAAACAAACTGAGAGAGAACAAGCTAAAGAGCTTATTGTTAAAAGGGAATATTAACTGCGAGTGAAAACCATACAAGTATGTGAATGTATACAGTGTAAGTATATGGGAAAATCCGGACAGGATAATATATCAAGCAGATACATTATCAAACAAAGTAAAGTATAACAGGCAATTATAAGCGTGTGAATACAGGAACCCCTGGTGGGAGAGTATACCAGGCAATTACAAGTGTGCGATTACAAGAAGCCCTGTCAGGAGAGTATACCAAGCAGTTACAAGAAATGTGGACAAGTTAAAAAGATCCTGAGAAGACATATCAGGACTAGAAAAAGGATTGTTAGCGAGGAGTAAAAAGGTCTCGAGACGAAATATCAGGACTAGAAAAAGTATTGTGTTAACCAGGAGTATAAAGGTCCTGAGAAGGAATATCAGGACTAGGAAAAGGATTGTGTTAACCAGGAGAGAAGGAGCACAACCCTCGCAGGAGAGTATACAAGGCATCCCGAAGGAGACAAAAGTAGAAAACCAGCCAGTTTTGTAGGCCACCATTGTTGCTGTTCAAGAAAGGCACAAGGAAATGTTACTTGTGAAAATATCAGTAAAGGGGGATCCAGGGGTGGGAGCCACACTCTTGAGCAAGGATCTTTATCCTTGAAGAACTTTTGTGTTGGAGCTATTTATTCTTCCTTTCTTAACACTTTTCTAAACCTCCCCAGGGTAAAGACATTACCATCTCCACCTTAGAATTTAGTGTATAGTGTTAGGGTCAGAATAACACTTTGGACACTGGACAGTTTTGTTTTTGACATTCTGACACAGACAGATCCTTAGCTTTTGGTTTAGGTAGGAAGAACTCCTCTAGGAGCAGGGTCAGAGAGGCCTTTTCCCAACCCCTTTCATTTTCAATAAAAGTCTTTAACCATAATCATGACTCACTTGTATCCGAGTTTCATTCCTGACTCCTCAGTTTCCTGTAGGGGTGCCCTAACCCTATACTCCCCAAGGTTGTCAACTATGATTTGATGGTTTTAAGGTGCAAATATCAATAGGAATACTCTGGTTCACTCTCTACAACACACTCTTCCTCTCTCTCTCCTCCCTTATCTTACTTCACCCTCTATTCTACTCTTGCTCTGCATCTCCTCCTCACGTCCTGCCGCACATCCTCCAGTAGTCTTTCTGCTCACTCCCTCTTATGTTCATACTCCCTCACCCGTCTCCTCGATCTTCTCCACTCAACTCTCCTCTCTGTACATACACCTCTTTCACTTGCTCAATCACTCCCTATACTCTCTTCTTTTCCTCTCAAATGGAGCACCAAACACGGTTCACTCATAAACAACCAGGTACCACATTCTATCACTACCAATATCTCACTTGCAAGGAGCTTCTACACAATCTCCCGAACACTCTGCTCGATCGTCCTGCCTCCGCCTAGTCTCTCGATCAGCCTCCACTCCACCTGACCTCACCCGAACAACCCTGAGTCACATTTTAGCTTCTGATGGCTTTTCACACCTTAGCCCTCCCTCTTTGGTCCTTTCCGCCTCCTTCCATTGGTTGCCTTTATAATCTGATCTCTCAGGCCAATCTGGTCTTTCTTGTCACCCTGGTGTGGGGCCACAACACCTGGAGGTCTTAAAATCCTCCTTTTGCACTGCCCGTTTTCTGCACGTAGCGGTAAAATAATTCTATCCGGTGCACCAGTGAAGGATTTGGCTGTAGTCGTTGAGGTACGGCGAGTCCTTGGTTGTTGTATCAATGGACCGCTGGACTTGTATTTTTATTCTGGCATCAATCGCAAAACTGACAGCTCCTTTTGATTAAATGTGGTGACTGGTAGCTGCTGCATGGCCTGCCGGGACCGGTAATCTTGCAAAAAAAAACACCTGGCCAGAATAGGGTATGGCAGGAATTGGGTGACACAGCAGTACCACTCCCAAGCATGGCACAAGTAGGAGGGGCAGGGAGCCCCCGCCTCCTTAACTCCATTACCCCACTTCTGGCCAGTACTGGCTCTGGTGAAAACCCTGGTAGGCCTACTGCCCCAGGCCAAGAGGGGTAATTCCCCCTCCCACCCCCGATGAGGCTGTGATGCTGACCTTGTTACATATCTCCACCCCTTCTTCTGAAATCCCCTCTTGTAGCAGCTGACCACTATTGTTTAATCACTGTTTTATACTATGGGTGGTTTCCTAATTTCTGGCTAGCTAAACTCCCTCAGGGACTTCCTACCTGCCCATTCACTATCCAAGGATTAGTGCTCTAATGGGGAATTGGGATAGTGCCTTGAACTTAGTTGGTTAGATTGAAGCTGGTTCACTCACACCCACCTCTTCTCTCCTACGCTTACTATTTCACTCTCCACCTTACTGCTCCCACCAATCTTCTGTCCCTCCAATGATTCACTCTTAGTTCTAGCCTCCATCCTTTAATGTTACTTCTCTTTCCACTCCACCTCGTTACTCTTCTTCTCTCCTACTAATCCCCCTCCTCTGCTCTCCTTCTCTCCTCCTAATAGCCTCTTCCGTCCACTACCATCCTTCTCAGACTACTACCACTCTCCTCCCACTACTGCTCTCCTGCTCCCACTATTACAGTTCTCCCACAAACTAATCAAACACCCTCCTATCACCATTCAATTCACATTCACTCCTTACATTAACCACCCTGCTCACTTGTGACACAAACACGCAAGCTCCCACTGCAGAACCACTTCCACTCTTAGGCCAATACCTCAACCTGCTCCACAAATCTCCTTCCTCCTGCCTGGTTCATTGGTGATGCTACACCGCCACCTCTGACCTCACCTGAAAAACTCACACTTCATGCTTCCTTTTCATGTTTGTACGAAGGTTCGCTGACTCCCTCCGGCAGCTCCAAGAGATCGTCTGGACCGTCACATAGGGCTATGGCTTCTCTCTCTTTGGTCACATAGTGCCAGTGCCTCAGGCATTTGTCACTGGTAGCGCTTCTGCCTCACAGGTGTCTCTCTCTCTCTCGTTCTTTGACTGGCTCTGTCACATGGACAGTGATGCTTTCTTTGTTGGAGATTTGGTTTTGGCTTTGTATGCAGTGATTCTCAGAAAAGATAGAAAGGCACTGGCCAGTATCTAATAAATTAGGCAAGGCTGGAGACATGGGTCTGCATACAAATATGATGGCACACAGGGGTGGAGTGGATGAGGACAGGAATTTGGGCCTTCTCTTTCAGTGTGCCAGACTTACGACTGGTTCAGGCCTTCTCAGTAGACCTCCAACCCTTAACAACGCCAGGGTACCGGCCTTCTCACAAAGTGGTTAACTCAGTTCTTAAGGAGCTGGGATCCTGATTCTCAAAGTCATCAGTCTGGCTTTAGAGTATGCAGAGGCACGGAAACTGCACTTCTGAACACCCATGAAGACCTGCTCTCAAACCTTGACACTAACACTCCCTCTGTCCTCATTCTCCTGGACCTCTCCTCTGCCTTTGGCACGGTTTACCACAACATCCTGATTGCACGTCTCAATGACACCCTGTGAATCACAGGTCAGGCTCTGGTGTGGTTAACCTCCTTTCTCTCTGACCGCCGCTCGCAGGTGGAAATCGGAGCCTTTCTCTTGACTATCGCTCTCTCAACCTGTGGTGTTCCCCAGGGATCTAATCTATCCTCCTGGTTCTTCAACGTCTATATGGTTGCCTTGGGATGTGTGATTGCCACTTTCACCTCTAACTACCAGTGTTACGCAGATGACACACAACTATCTTTCAGGCTACCCTCAGCCGCCTCCTCTTCCTCGCTCATATCTGACGGTCTGTCCGCTATTCAGTCATGGTGTGCTGCAAACAACCTCTGCCTTAATGCCAGTAAGACTGAGATCATTCGCACTGGGACCCCTGCTCCCATTTTCCAACTTTCTCCCTGGCCGCCTGCGCCCGCACCCACCTGCAAGGTCAAAAACCTTGGGGTCATCTCCGACTCCACTCTCTCCTTTTCCTCCCACATTTTGGAAAATCTCTAAAAAGTCGAACTATCAACTACACCTCCTCAGAGGTAATCTACCTTTTCTCACTTTCCCCCAGCGGCTCACTGTCTCCAGAGCCCTAGTTATCTCTAGGCTGGACTACTGCAACAGCCTCTTCCTCAATCTCCCTGCTTCTGCTCTGCGCCCTCTGCCAACTCATCCAGAACAGAACCACAAGACTTATCCTTGTGCTCAAGCCCAGGGACAGCATCTGTCTGGCGCTGAAATACCTCCACTGGCTCCCAGTGGCTGCAAGGATCAAGTTCAAGACCCTCTGCATTGTCCACAAGGTATTCTGGGGCCTGGGACATATCGATCTGCAACAATGCCCGCCTAAATACTGTCTTTCCCGAGCCCTGTGCTCATCTACCTCCAACCTTCTGAAAGTGAGCCGGTTCTCTAAACAGAGATTTGGAGAGAGATCTTTATCCTCAGCAGGGGCCTCCCTCTGGAATAGCCTTCTTGCCGCCCTCTGCCTTGAGCCCGATCTCCTTAAGTTCCTGAAACTCCTCAAGACTTTCCTCTTCTCCTCTTCCTTCTCTCCCCCTCTACCCTGCTAACCTAGCCCTCTGCTCTTTCCCTCGCTCCCTCCTTTTTCCGTACAGCTTTATTCACTGGCCGCCTGGTGTACCTCAGAGTCTCACAGGTCCCCGGCACGCCCGCCAGTCCTCTTTCACTCGCCTCCGGGCCCTCCACTCGCCTCATTATCACTGCACTTGAGCAATGACCCACCAAGAGTGTGTCTCTCTCTGCACTTACCCCAGTTTCCACTGAATGGTTGCATTTGGACCCCCCCACCCGCAGGACTTGTCCCTCCCTCCACTTCCCCTGTAACTGTCTGTGCACTTGCACGATCCAAATGCACCTTGTCTGAAGATCATCTGTCTGTTCCCCCTGTCTTCACTCCTTAATTGCACTTGGAAAAACTGCAATCGTCGTCAGACCTATATGCTGTTGTCTCAACTGTTAATTGTATTATACGCACTTACTCTGCCTGTGCAGACTATTATTGTTTCAGAATTTCAAGGGCTCCGAATGACTTGTTTTTTCCCCCATGTTCCCACCCCCCTTGAACACTTTGAAACACTTGCCTTGTGTATAGGCGCTTGACAAATAAACATTACCATTACTATCCGGTGGCTCGAAGTGGGGACTCCGCATCTTCATCTTCCTAGTCCCGACTAGTGGAGTCTTGCCACTACTGTAAGGCGGAAGTGCTAGTGACACCAGCCAACCTACACCTACCTACTTCTAGAACGTTTTCACCAGGGCACCCTTTGGTTCCTAGGCCAGGATTGTAGATTCCTCTGGGCCATCTGCTTCAGTCGGGATAGTGTCCAATCTTACCGATTGCTTAAGGGGCTTCTGATCCCCAGGGTGGGGTTTATAGCTCCAGAAATTCCAACTCTACCCCTAGCTCCTAGATCTCTCTATCAAGTCTGCAGTCACCCAGGTATCTCCTCACCCTGATGTTTGGTCGGTTTTCCTTGTGTGAGCAGCCTTTATAACAAGGCTTGTACAATCCCACACTGATACCACGTGTCATGAATGGTTTCAATAACTCCCAGGCTCTTCAGGATGGTTCAGGGTTTTTATTTTAGAAATGGTCAAAATCACTGTTTTCCTCTGGTCAGGGCACAGGCAGGTATTGTATTGGGCTTCCCTTTCCAAAACTTCAGTATGCTCCCCCACCCTAATCCAGGTGTCCATCACCCCCCAGGTTTCCAAAATGGCAATTGGTAAAGCCTACTATACAATACTAGCACTTGTTCAGGCCAAAAAGGCAATAAGACGTATCTCATTTCCACCAGGATCCTTCATGGGGTGCCCTGCAAACACTCCCCAGAGTTGTTGAAGAGGACTTGATTGGTTTTACAGTGCCAATATCAAATCCAGCAGCAACCAATAAATAGTCAGCAGAGGACAAAATAAGATTCAAGAGACTCTAAGTGACTCTTAACTGCCAAGAATGCAGACCTGATTTTGGAAGAGAGGGAAGGACTGCGGACCATTATCCTAAAGAAAGCCTACTGGTTTGTGAAAAATCAAAAATTCATCCTGTGGGCCCAGTTAACACCAGATCCTCTTTTGTTGGGTACATAAGAACAGTTGAACTTCTCTGTGGGCTTTCTTGGTTATTGCTGGATTTGTCATGGTGTTTTGTTGGCCTACCTGGACTGTTCTACCAGGTACCCCACCTGTTACCCTTAGCTCTTTGGATGGGGTGAAAGATTGAGAGTTATCAAGCTTCCCCTTCTGGTGGCAACGTGAACTCACTGGGCAGGTCTTTGACCAAAATCCTCTGCACTAAATAACTCCCTTGGCTGTGACACTACCCTACGGCTTCCCTTTAAGCTAGCAAATCTCAGCCTATCCTTAAACAATTAGTTCCCTATTTCACTTAGGTGGGGTTTCTCAAAGATATCCTTACTGACCAGGGATAACGTTTTATGACGAGATTTATAGAGAAAATATAAGCACCTTCTCCAAATTAAGCTCTTGTGTACTTGCATATAGTGGACTCAGACAGATGGGTTACTGGAGAGATTTAATCAGACCCTTAAAATATGCTAAGAAAGGTGGTACAGAGGACAGGAGACATTGGGATGAGTTGTTACTCTTGGCCTTGTTTACAGTATGAAAGATGTCTTAGTCTATAAATCTGCTCACTCTCTGAGTGGATATATGGATGGGAATCACAGGATGCTGTGGACATTTTGAAAGAAGGATGGGAACAACAAGGGGACCAATATTGCTCAGTATGTACAGCGGACTGAGGATTACATTAAAATGGGCCCCCTCTATAAACAGAAATGCTTGTACGATTAAAAGGTCAGGCTATGGAGGTTTAAAGTTAATGACCAGCTAATGATGCTATTATAGTGGAGCATAAATATAAAGTCCAAGAGCAAGAAAGATCTGATTTATCATGTCTTTCAGCTGAAGGTTTGGAAGGAGGACAGTAACCCAAACCTCGAAGCCACAAAAATGTTAAGGACACTAGTAGCACCTTTCTCGACTTAGTCGCTACCAACATTTCTAAGGACATGCCTATGGCTCAGAAGAAAGATCTGCAAAATTCCAATATCCATTTTTCAGATGTCATTTCCAAGTTGCCTAGAAAGGTCAAGGTTTTTTTATATGACCCCAGAAAGATCTGTGTAGCTTTATTTACATTTATTTTAAGACCAGATATGTCAATTTCGATCAGAAATTACTTACAACAACACATTTACAGATGGCAGAGGCATTCCCAAGAAGCGTGCCTGTACAATAGAACAAAGATGACAACAAGGGGCGAGCCAGTTTATGAGGCTGTAAAAAAGTGGTCCATATTTTTTTGGGCATTTTACTAGTATACTAGGGACACAACAAAACAAACTGAAAAAAATAATGAGGAAAGAAAAGTGGCTTGCAAAGGCAACATTACCCTAAATGTGCAAGTACTTGAAACTAAATAAGAGTACTATTTAAATATACAAAATTACGTTATTAAGTGTGACTTGATGCAGTGGTAGTGTCAGGTACAGAGGATGAGTGAAGGGGCAGGGGGAGCACCTATCTTTAGCAAGTAAGTGAACTTTAAGCCACGTTTTGAAGAGATCAACAGTTGGGCTGACTTTGATTGATATGGGCAGTGGGTTCCACTGGAGCGGAATGAGTATGGAGTAAGAGCAGAAGCAAGAGGAGGCACAGCGGGACGGAGAAGTTGAGTGTCAAGGAAAATCAGAGGGAACGAGATGGTGAGTAAACTGAGATACAATCAAGACAAGCACCATTAATAGCTTTGTGGACTAGGAGGAAGTACCTGAAAATGGAACAGTTGTAAGTGGATAGCCGACAAGCCTGTTGTTGGTAGGTAGAAGTTGGAGAGGCTCTGGGTAGGTAGTAGAGACTTAGTCTGTAGAGAGGAAAGTATATAGGAAGTCCAGGGAGTACGCTTGAGCAGTAAGCACGTCTGCTGAGCACTTAGAGTCTTTGTAGAGCGTTTAGTAAGAAAAGAAGACACTTTCTGAATGTTGAGGAGGTTCATATGAGCAGCAGAGGCAGTGGTAGTGATGAATCGGTGCATTCGTAGGGTGCTATCAAAGAGGATCCCAAGAGTGCAGGCCGTGGGTGAGAGAGCAAGAATGTCAGACGAGAAGGAGATAGGAGAAGGTTGGTAGGAATGGCGCTGGAAGCTGGGAGAAAGATGTCAGCCATTTTTAAAGGGTTCAGCATTAGGCAGCAGATAGCCATCCAGTAATGTATTGCAGTGAGACAATTCGTAATTCATTCTGAGATAGGTGGGGTGAAGGAGGGAAATTAGAAAAATATTTGAGTGTATAAGCAAAAAGCTGATAGTGATAGCCAAAGAATAAGATACGCCTTCCTAGGGCAGAGGTATAAAAAGGTGAATAACAGAGGTTCAAGTACTTATACTTGGGGGATGCCAATGGGGAGAAGGGTGGGGTCAGAATTTGCAAAGGTGATCCAGGCAAGAGTAGATTTAAAGAATCCATGATCCTGGAGAGTGAGAAGGAGAGGGGTTGGTGGACAGAGCCGAAAGTGGCCGAAAGGTCCAAAAGAATGAGTATAGAAGAGAGTATAGAGTGGTGAGCATTAGAGAAAAAGTTGGAAACACGAGTGAGTGCAGTCTCAGTGGAGTGTTTACTAGGGGAGCCAGATTGAAGTGGCTATCTTTTTTTTTTTTTTTATTTATTTGTTTTGGTTACCACCCGCTGAAGGACTTTTGAATAATGGGGAAGGATGGAAACTAGGCGATAGTTTGCTGAGACATTCAGGTCAGCAGAGAGTTTTCTTCAATAGGAGAAAGACAGTTGCAGATTTGAGGGAGGCAGGGAAGAGTCTAGCAGACGGGGAGCAGTTAAAAAGCACAGAGACATATGGACAAGTGATTGAGACTGAGACTTTGGCCATTTGGGGAGCAAAAGGGTTGACAGGTGTGCACGATTGGTTGGCACTGCGAAGATGGGTGCTAATTCAATAGGAGAGGTAGGTAAGAGTAGAAGAGAGAGAGAGAAAGAGAGAGAGAGAGAGAGAGAGAGAGAGAGAGAGAGAAAGAGAGAAAGAGAGAAAGAGAGAAAGAGAGAAAGAGAGAAAGAGAGATAGAGAGATAGAGAGATAGAGAGAGAGAGAGAGAGAGAGCGAGCTGTGAAAGTGTCACACATTTTAGAGGAATGGTAGTGAGCAAAGCCATTAGCAAAAAAGGAGGAGGCAATGGATATGGGCTTGGATGGTGTGAGAAAAGATTAGAATGTAGATGAAAGTTTGCGGGGGTGATTGCAAAGGGAGGAGATTAGGTTTCTGAAGTAGGATGATTTGGGGGAGTCCAGTGCAGAGGTCAGGGCAGCAAGGGAATTGTTGTTGGTTAGAAGCAAGGTACGTTTTCCATAATTTGCCCGAGCGTCATAGGTCACAGTGCATGTTTGTTTATAGGATCAACATTTCAGAAGCGATCCAAGGCTGAAGATGAGGAAGTGAAGGTGCGAAAGTGCAAGCATGATACTACTGCTCAAATGGAGTCATAAGTGCATAGTGAAAGTCAGAGAAAGCATGTCAACGCAAGCGACATGAAAAGGGAACGAGGTCAGTGAGATGGTCCTCACATCATCAAGGTAAGGGGCAATTAGTCATTGAGAAATGTGGTGATGAGGAGTAGTAGGTGGGGCGACCAAGATGTTAAAATGAACAATGGAGGGATCAGAGGGAGAGGGACAATGGAAAGGTCAGAGAAGGAGTCTGAGTTAGAGAGAAAGACAAGGTAAAGAGATTTCCCCACCAGATTGGGTAGGCTGGTCGTGGAGGGAGTAGAGGGAGTGGTCAGATAGGAGGGATCGAGGTTAAAGGCAGGTGGCAGCTGATGGCTTGGGGAGATTAAAATCCTCCAGCATGGCAAAGGCGATGTCGGTAGGAAGTGACTCAAGGAGAAGGGTCAGATCAGGGAATAAGGAGATGAGGCAAACAGGGGTCGATAGAGAGCCAGAACAGTGATAGCAGTAAGAGGGAGGAGCTGAATAGTGGCATATTCAAAAGAGGAAGACTTGATGTCAGCTGGGAATGGAGGTCCAGAGTGGAGGGTCTTATTGATAAGAAACACCACTTTGCTGCCCTTCCCAAAGGGGCAGGGAGAGTGGGAGAAGGTAGCAGAGTCATGGTGGGAGATCCAGGTGGCTGTGCTAGCAAGAAGTGAAAGTTGAGGGTGATGAGAGTCGAAGTGATCAGTGATGTAGGAAGACTTTTGGCAGAGTGAATGGGCATTCCAGAGGCCAAGTGAAAGAGTGATAGGAGGTGGGGGAGAGCAGCAGGTGTTGTGCGGTATGCAAGAGGGATAAAAGAGGGTGGGGAGCATGGGAGCTTCTTATTTGAGGAGTGCAGGGTGAAGGAGGAAGATGGGGAACCTGGAGAGTGATGCAGAAGTTACTCCAAGTTGAGCCTGAAGACTAAGAGAAGGGAACGGGAAAAGTAAATAGAATGAGGAATGGAGCAAAGTCAAGATGCATGATGAACAGTAGAAGAAATAGGCAAGTGAGACAATGAAGAAAGGGTGCAGCCCAAGACAGAGAGGGTAGGTGGGTCTGTGGAAAGGGAAGGGGTGGATAGTTGGCAGAGAAGAGGCAGGTATAAGTTCTGTGACTAATCCAAGGGTATCATCACAGCTTTCATAGGAAGAGCCCCTTACCATGAGGCCAGTGTGGTGAGGCCACTAACCGATAGCACCCCTGGGGGTGGTACTCAGCGGACAGATCTCATGGGAAGGGAACCCTCTTGTGGAACAAGTGACAACCATATCGAGAGAAAGCGGTATTCCCGCCAATCACCTGACCCTAGACCCCCTTCCTACAACCTTAACCACCATCCCATCCCTAATAGGGTCATGAGTTAATGTCACCCTACCATTTCCCTTGAAAGTACTGGGACTAAAAAGAGCATAACCAACCCAAAGGAGATCAATGGTAGAAGTACTGAGACGAGGAAGAATAGGGAGGAGTTGTTGCTGACAACCAGTGAGACGAGGAAGAGGAGGAAGAGGTGCAGAAGCAGAGAGAGCACTAAAGTGAGCCAAATTGAACTGTTTAGTTGTTGCCAACTCCCTATTGGCCAAGCGGGAATAGAAATAGAAGAGGGAAACGGGCAAGTATTGCCAGACCTTCCCTGGAGGACCGGGAGCTGGAGGAAGCTGTTGAGTGGAGACCAGAAGCCGGAAGGGACCTGGACGATGCCAGGGCGGCAGGAGCGTCTCTACTTGGTCTGCTGGAGTGGACCAAGACCACACTTGGAGAAGCAGGTTTCCAGATGTGAACCAGAGAGAGGGAGCCAAAGCTGCTACACCTGTGAGAGATTCCAGACCGCGGTACCACAGCACGACTTCCAGGGGCGAGGGACGTCAGTGCAGGCTGGAAGCCACGAGAAGAGACAAGCGGAACAAGGATAAAGCAGAAAGCCCTTAGGGTTGGACAAGAAGGTGAAAAGGACTTGTGGGGTACAACTGGGAATCACCCACAAAATAGTGCACATGGAGAAGTCCCAGGAGAGAAAAAGGAGAAACTAAAAGAGACAGTACCTGTAATATTGGACAGTAATCTTAAGGTCGGAGAAGCATGGAAGACCCCCATGAGACCCATGGGGAGGACCTTTCCCAACCTGGGGCACAAAGGGGATCCCCAGTCTTTGGGCCTCATCACGAGTTAGGCAGTATCCCGGCTGTAATACCGTCCAACTTTAATAGCATTAGCACCTGCCGGTCGAGCGTTATTAGCACCGGATCACTGGTTGGCCGTTAACGGTAAATCCCCATTGGGGCATTTTCGGTGCAAATACTGTACGCTAATACAGCCGGCGGTCATTGCGCCGAAAATGGGATGCTAAACGGGATGTTTACCTCCAGTAAAAAGCAGGAGGTGACACAGCCCATTTAGCGCCCAAATCGTGATCATTAAATGCGGCAGCATTACAGTTACAGCCACATTTAAGGACTAACGCTCAACTCGTGATGAGGCCCTTTGAATGGTAATGGTCCTCAACTACCTCGGACCAGTACTTGGGAGGAGAAAGGACTAGGGAGATACTCATCAGTAAGGCTAAAGAGAAGAAAGCCGACAGGAGAAAAGCAGATCTGGGATCCGCACCCATATGAAGAATCCATAATTCGGCAGTCTTCCAAGGCTCAGTGCCTGGTTGATGGGCAAACCAGGTTGGCTGTGCAGGAAGAGCAAACAAGGGTAAGAGAAAATATTACCCTTAACCAAGTTGGGAGGAAGAAAGAATTACCCAGAGGCTGGCAGGAGAGTACACCAGAGAGGTTAGGGATGATAAGAAGCTGGTGAACTGTGTATTGTGAAAACCCTAAGAAGCCAGTGTCCTCTTGGCACTGAACATTGTAAACAGAGGAAGGGGGTCATTACCACTGGTGCTGTTTGTGAAAACCCATAGAAGCCAAGAGAGGAGAGATGTCTTCCTGGTATTGTGAATCTTGGGACCAGAGGAATGGCGTCAATTCCCCTGGTGTTAATTTTGAAACCTGTGGAGAGTCAGGAGAGGAGAAACCTCTTGGGAATGTGAATAATGTGACCAGGGGAAGGGAGTCGTTCCTCGTGGTGTTGTTCTGAAAGTCTGGAGAAGGCCAAGGGAGGAGAGGCGATCCACTTGGTCTAGTGAATACTGTAACCAGGGGAAGGGAGTATTCACCCTGGAGTTGCCTAGAGAGTGTTGGACCTTGAACTTTTACTTTGATTGAACTTGGCCTTTTCGAAGGAGAACACAAACCTGGCGAAGAGAGACATTCTGACAGGCGAGGTTCCCAAGTAAAATTGGACATTACCCAGAGGAAGGAATTCAATCCTTTGGACCAGGAAGAACAAGTTACTTTCTTACCTGGTAACGTTCTTTCGATGGGATGGTCCGACAACGTATTCCATATCTATGACAGTAATCACCACAGCACAGCTGTGGTGATTACTGTCATAGATATGGAATTCACCACAGCACAGCTGTGGTGATTACTGTCATAGATATGGAATACGTCGGAGGGCCCAATCCCCTCGAAGTGTTATTACCCTTTTGTTATTAGTTACAAGTGTGAGGGTTGGAAAAAGGCATTTTATGATATGATATGGTTGTTTATTTATATAGCGCCTATACACAGAAGTGTTTCAAAGCGCTTTTGACACAGGACGGGTCACTATTTTGATTTCGACTGCCATTCTGACAGAGTCCTTAGTATTTGATTTGAGGCAGGGAACCCACTCAGTTTTAGGGAGAGATAGGGTGTTTCCTTTATGTTTCTTATAATAAAAGTCTATGCCAACCAAACGCCACCAATGTGTCGGCGTCCTGCTTCTGCACCCTTACAGTCCTGAGTTGACCTAGACTGGGGCTATATAGTTAAACAAAAGACAGTTAAAAGGCACATAACAGCAATGTTGCTTGGTCCTGTGAGGTAACAGAAGCTCTATAGTGAAATGATAGCCTATAGGAGGAAGAATCCCTATGCATGGAAGCAGAGTTCGGGTAAATGGTGAGCTCGGCGAAGGCTTCAGCAGGGGTTCTGGCCCTAGGCCCTTTCCAGCCCTACCATGCCCGAACAGGGAGCAACCCGTTGCTGCTTTTGGCCCTTACTGGCAGAGGCCTAGGCTGAACGCCCAGGGAAGACTCAATAAGGGAGGCAGTGTTTCACAATTATAGGTCTCCAGATTACTTCCGTACTTGCATTCAGAGTCCTGGGTGTTGTGGGCCCAGGGAGCTTCGTTTTTCAGGCAGTACCCTCAGATAGTGCATGTTTGTCCCATGGCAAATCAGGATGTGGGCAAGAAAAAAAACATTGATAACGAACCTCCAGATAGTTCTAGGAACCCGGCATAGTACTTCAGATGGCTTCTAGACTTCCATGTAGAGTCTAGAGTTTTGTAGGGCCAGGGAGCTTAGTTTTGCAGACAGGACCCACGGATGGTGCACAGGGTCCTCTGGCAAAGCAAATATACACTTCCAGTGGTCCATATATAGATTTTAAGGGAAGACATCAAAACATTTTTGGATCTGCAGGTCACAGAATGTTCCTATAGTTAATGGTCTTCCCCAATTTTAATGGTGGAGAGGTCTGATGGCAATTGGCAGTTTTCTATAGGAAATTCAATGAATTATCACAGTTTGACACACTAAACTATTAAAGGGGAATCCCATAGGGTCCACCTTAGTGGAAGCTCTACCTTATAATGGGTAATGGAAGATTATATGGACAAGGGGTAGTTAGCTCTAATCAAAAGTCACAAACATCAAATCAATACTGATTCTCAAAACAAATGGTAATTCTTTTCAATAATTCATATAAAATTAAATCATTCAAAACCATTAAATACTAAAACACTGTATAAAAAATACAAGTCAGTGGTGACAAAGACAAGACCTCATTAAATAGTTATCTAAGTGGATCGAACTGTGACGTACTACTGAGATTTTGTTTGAACTTGATCCTTGCAGCCACTGGGAGCCAGTGGAGGGATTTCACTGAATTATTTAATGTTATATGAATTATTGAATACAATTGTGTATTGAGAAACAGTATTGATTTGATGTTTGTGACTGTTGATAAGAGCTAACTACCTCTTGTTTATATTATCACAGTTTGATGTATATTCCATACCTTAACAGAGAAAATTGGCAATTTCAGCATCATCTCCACACTAGA
Organism: Ambystoma mexicanum; assembly: GCF_040938575.1. NCBI lineage: Eukaryota > Metazoa > Chordata > Amphibia > Caudata > Ambystomatidae > Ambystoma > Ambystoma mexicanum. The sequence goes on from NC_090935.1 coordinate 1,455,662,073, forward strand.
TCCAACAAAAGGATACTGACAGATCCCCATTGCTTCCCAAGATAAATATAAAATGGCCTTCTCTACCCTCAAGGCATTACTGTTTAACCCTTGGGTTACATGGGACCTTTTCAATTTTTCAATGGCTAATGAATCGCATTTTAACGCCATATCGGAAATTTTGAGACGGTACGATAGATGACATAATGCAGTCATCAATGGTAAAACCGGGGACAATCATGTATAACATCTATATTTGGTTGGTCAGGTCTTGTGAAGGGAGCGGGTAATAGCAAGTCCTGAAAAATGCACATAGTTCCATCTAACATTACATATTTGGCTTCTGAGTGGGGAAGGGTCTGATCTCAAGGGGCACAATCCAAAACACTGTCTACATTTCACGAAGTCCCAGACCAGGCAAGCTTTTTTTAGGCCCAGTTGGAAATGACAAGAGGTTCATACCCAATTGTGACCTCTTACTGAGGAAGTGAAAACTGATCAATCTACTCAGTTGACTCAGCACAAGTTAGAGATAAAGGCCTTCCAATCGTTGAAGAAAGCATTATGGAATCCCCCTTCATTGGGGAGGTCTGCATTTTCACAGTCATTACATTTACAGGTCAGTGACTCTAAAACAGGCATAGGAGTGGTTTTGTCACAAGAGGAATAGGGACTGGAACACCTAATCATGTGTTTATATGCCACAAACATTTTCACCCTGGAAAGAATTGCTCCATCATAGAATTGGGTTGTCCGGCAATTACATTACTACCAAACTGGCATGAAATGTTGCATTTTCACTGATCATGCCCCTTTTATCTGGTTGGGGCAAAAGAAGAATAGAAATTCCGTGACAGGAGCCGCCAGGGGGAGCCAAGATGTGCTGACAGATCTCGGCCGGTCTCCGTCCTGTGGTGCTTATTTTTAACTACTTAGCCCCCCCAGATCTGTGGGAGTTGACACCCGACCCCCTCCGAGGCTTTCTTGGGCTGTGGAGCTACGGTGGAGCGTGGTTCCGAGGTCTGTGGGTGCCGGAACTCCTGAGCGCACCCTCATCCCTGCGGGAAGTGGCATTGGCGGGGTGGCCTTGCCCGCCGAAGAAGACTTGTGGAGGCATGTTGGCTGGCGGTGGGGGAGGAGCTGCGGTCGGCCCAGCGCACACGCTCCTGGAGGAGTTCTGCCAGTGGAGATTTGCAAGCAGGGTGTTCGTGACCCGGATTGCGGGGCTCGAGCAGCAGCAGAGGACGACTCAAGTGCCCGGTGTGGAGAGCCAAGGGGCGGGGCAACCTCTGAGGGATTCTGCATAGCTGCGGTCGGAGGTCATGTACAGGTAGCCCCGCAGTGGTCTGAGATCTGGAGGAGGACCTCGCCTTCCGGCGGGTCTCGAGGTGAGCCGAAGGAAGGTGGCGAGGGAGTGCGGTGGTGGACTTTGGGCTTTCCAATAATTATCTCACGGTCTGGACGGAGGAAGGCGAACGGGTGGCTGTGCTCGAGGCCACGCTGCTGGTGCACGTGCTGGGGGGAAGTGGCAGGAGCATCCCCCCCCGGCCTAGGGAGTTTGGGGGTCCCCCATGCTGGGTTGGTGAGCTGTGAAGTGCCCTCCTGCATAAGTGGGGTGCCAGTGGAGAGTGAGGGCCCCCAGGTCGGCTTGATGTCGGGCTGAAGCGCAGGTCTGGAGGTGTAACGGAGATACCCGCCTGGCGTGCCGTTCCTCTGGGATTAGCGCCTCCTGCTGGCGGTACTGGTTGCCCCACGCGGCTGATCTTGCTCAGGTTGGGGTGGCCCACTCCCTGCGGCCCCCAGGCCAGGTCTGAAGGAAGAGGCACTGGAACTGTTGGGGGGCTGAACTGCAGTGTGGGTCCGGGGAGCCGCAGAAGAGAGTGGTGGTACGGGATCCGTTTGTGGGAACCAGCCAGTGCTTTGGATGGATTGGGCACAGGCTCTGCAGAGGTTTTGGCGGGTACCCGAACTTTTGGAGATCAGGAACAACATGCAGGCCTCGAGTCACCCGGAGGCAATGGATTCTCAATCAGTCGCAATATGGCAGTCCTTCTAGAGGAGATTCGGGGGTTCAGGGCAGACATAAGCAAACGGCTTGACTCCCTTGATAAGAAGATGGACTCAGTGGAGGATCAAATCCAAGCCCTTGAGGCCAACCAAACCTCTGCTTATCTATTTGAAACGCAGTTTGACATGAGGCTGGCTGAGCTGGAGCGGAGGGAAGAGAAGGTCACCCTTAAATTGGATGACCTTGAAAACAGGCAGTGTCGCTCAAACATGAGGTTTCTTGGAATTCCCGAGCAAGATGGTGAGACGCTGTCGGACATTTGAGAGTGGTCAAGGCTATCATTAGTAAACTGTTTGACGGAGAAAATACCAGCGAGCCTACAATTGACAGAGCGCATAGAGCTGGAGGGCGTCCGGGTGGCCCTAGATCTGTACTTGGGGAAATTTCATTATTTTACAGAGAAATCCAAGATTCTTGAACTGGCGCGCAGGAAAGGTCCTATTGACTGGGAAGGTGCTAAAATATTGATTTTTCAAGATCTCTCTGCGCTCACTCTAGTGCGTCGAAGACTCCGTGGACCCCTTACAAGGTGGCTGCACTCTAAGGGAGTGCGATATAGATGGGGCCACCCGTTCTCGCTCTCTTTTGGAGGTGGATGGGTATAAGTATTCCCTGGCTGCGGAGTCTGATATCCAGAGAGTGACTAGAGAACTACTGGGGGACCCCGCCTCGAGGCAGGTCAGGGATGGACGGAGTAAGGAAAAAGGAGATCAAGGTGCACCCTCGGAGGGCACAGGGCGAGGGCGTGTCCGAAGGCATAGGAAATTCAGAAAAGTGGCACCTCCCTCTGCAGAGCAACCGTCAACTCAAAATGGATGATGGGGGTTTTTGTTGGTTTGATATATGTCTGCCTTAAGGCTCTGGAGTTGGGTGTGGGCTCGTGCAAAGTTGATAACTGTTGCCTGTGTCTCGGGCTATAGGGTTGCGTGTTGCGTTAGGAAGGGGGGATGAAGAGGTCTGCATGATTTCATATGTTCTCACAATGGGGGGGCTCCGAAATATATGTTGTATGCTGTTGTGAATAGCCTGGGTGGAGGTGACACTTGGGGGCCTGGAGGCACTCAGGAAAGGGGTGGGGGGGATGTTAGAACTGTTGGGGAGGGGTTGGTGGGGAGGAAGGGATGAAGAGGTTGTTTTTTTTGGTTGTTGGGGAGCGTTCGTTAAGGCGGATGGGTGCATTGGTGTATGGGAGATCCACTGGTCTTTTCCTGGTTGTCTTTGGGCGCAGAGGCTGTGGGTTGGGGCTGTCATAATAGGCTCCCTTATGGAGTCGGCGAGGTCTTTTTGGCTTTTCTTATGGGTGACTCGCTTCAAAGCTTGTCGGTGGGGTCCCTGAATGTTCGTGGATTAAACTCCCCTACCAAGAGGTCTATGGTGATTAGGGAATTCGCTAGGCTTAAACTTCACTTGCTTTTTGTACAAGAGTCGCACTGGGTCAAGGGGAAGGAGCCCCCACTTAGGTCCAAGGCTATCCAGCATGCTTTCCGTTTCTCTTATTCGGCGAAGAAGCGGGGTGTCGCCCTCCTTATTTCCCCGCATGCTTGCTTCTCCCTCAAGGCTGCCAAGTGTGACCCGGAAGGGCGATTTGTTATGGTCATGGGGGAGGTGAGGGGTCGATTGTACACTTTGGTGGGCGTGTATGCTCTGAATGAGGGGCAGGACGTCTTTTGGGAAGGGATGGGGTAGAAAATTAGAGGGTTTGCAGAAGGCACGCTTCTAGTAGGTGGGGATTTCAATTTGGTACTATATCCGGATAGAGACAGGAAATCCCCCAACCCCTGCCCAGACATGCGGTCTCAGGTGAGACTCTCAGACTCTTTCTGTCAAACCAACAGGGAACTGGGCCTGGAGGATGCTCACCCCCTCCAAGCACGAGCATGAAGCCCTTTTCACTTTCTTCTCCAGGGTGCATCAGACGTTCTCCAGGATTATGTCCAGGTGGACTCCTCGATCAGGGACTGCATCTTTGACTTTGGGGTAGAGACGATTCCTTGGTCTGATCATGATCTGGTTAGAGTTAAGTTGGGGGTCCCTCCCCCTAGTCCAGCGAGGTCTCGATGGATTTGTAGCGATTCCTTGCTGCAGGATAAGGAGTTGAGGCAGTCGCTGTTAGTCGCCATGAAGGAATTCTTTGCTTTCAATGATACTGGGGAAGGGCAGTTTAGGGGGATTTGGGATGCATTCAAGGCCACGATCAGAGGTCACCTGATGGAAATGGGCTCTAGGAAGAAGAAGGAAACGAATCGGGAAGAGTTGAAGCTGAGAGAGAAAATTGCAGCTATTCAGCCGGGAGGGAAGCTGAAATCACAGTTGTGCCCTAGCAAGTGGGAGGAACTTCAGAGCCTTGGGCAAAATGGTCTGCTCTTTTAGTGGGACAGACGGAAAGAAAATTGGCCTTTTTAAAGCAACGGTACATGGAGAGGGGGGAGAAGGCGGATAATATCCTCGATTGGAGGCTGAGGGAGCTCCGTGATAGTAAAAGCGTAAGCTGTACCGCAGACCGAGAGTGGGGAAAAGTTCTGCGGGATGACCAGAATGACCAGATCGCGAAGCAGTTTAGGCAATATGATGAAGGTTTATATACCTCGGAGTATTCAGGAGACGGAGCAGATGTAGACCGGTTCTTGGACCACCTTCCCATTCCTCGTTTAACCTGAGAAAAATCTGACCTTCTCGAGCGTTCAATTTCGCCTCAAGACATAATTGATGCTGTGTCTTCTATGAGAAGCGGTACGGCACCAGGGGATGACGGCTTTTCGGTCCGCTTCTATAAAATCTTTCATTCCACGTTAGCGCCTTTCCTGGCGAAGGTGTATAATTCGGCTCTTGAAACAGGGTCCCTCCCGGGTTCCATGATGTCTGCTCTTATTGTGGTTCTCCCGAAGGAAGGGAAAGACCCCACGTTTTGCCAGTCCTATAGGCCTATCTCTCTTCTTAACGTTGATGTTAACATTTTAGCCAAAATCTTGGCGAATAGACTGTCGAACTTTCTACCTTCCCTGGTTCACGGAGACCAAGTGTGTTTCATTCCCGGCCGTCAAAGGTCTGACACTGAGGAAAACTTTGGGCCTTATGCACAAGGTGTCCAGGCGGGATTCGGAAGCCTATCTCCTCTCCCTAGATTCGGAAAAGGCCTTCGACCGTGTTGAATTACCTTTTCTGGGGAAGGTGCTTCGGAGGATGGGTTTGGGGGACAGTTTTTGCGGGTGGGTCTCGGCCCTGTACAATGGTCCCTCTGCGAAGGTACTGGTGAACGGCTGTACCTCGGCGGGCTTTGCGCTTTCCAGAGGCACCCGGCAGAGGTACCCCTTTCCTATACCAGGAGATTAGAAGCAGAACTGAGGTGCTGGGTATGAGGGTTGAGAGGGAGTCATCTCTATACCTTGGCACTAACATTCCCAGAGACTTGGGCAAAGTGTTCGAGTCAAACTCCCCCCCTCCCCCCTCCGGGTTAAGATCTTTAGTGATCTGGCAAAATGGGCTCCCTTACTCTCTCCTGGTTTGGGCGTATGGTCACAGTAAGGATGAACATTCTCCCCAAGCTCCTCTATCTTTTTTGGCCCTTCCCTGCATTGTTCTGGATTCTTTTTTTGAGCTATTGCAATCTCGCCTTCTTCGTTCCATTTGAGATGGCAAGAGGGCTAGAGTGAAGTATTCCACTTTGACCCTCGCCAAGTCTTATGGGGGCGTTGGTCTTCCGGATTTCAAATTGTACTATAAAGCATCCCAGCTGCGTGTTATGTTAGAACATCTGCAGGGACGATTTTAGAACGTATTGGACCTACGTGGAAGATGTGCATGTACACCTGACAAAAGTTAGGGACCTACTTTGGGCTCCACCAAGGTCCATCCCAGGGGCGGTCAGATCATACCCGACCCTGGCGGCCTTGTGGGCGTCCTGGAAGCCTAATAAAGATAACAAACTTCTCTCTTCCTGGCCCTCTCCCCTATCCTCTCTTCCGGCCCCCCCGATCAACATGTGATCTAGAGGGTTTCGAGGGACGCAGTCGTGGTCGGATCAGGGTGTGGAAAGGGCTGCCCAATTCTTTCGCCAGGGTGCTTTTGTTGACTATAGCCAGTTGTTGGAAGCACTGGGTGACAAAGCGCTGTCGGTTTTCGAATACTTGCGACTAAGGGGAATCCTCACTCAGGCCGACTGGCTGTCTGACCTCACCCATCCCCTGACCCCTTTGAAAGAATCTTTGTGGAAGCCAAGTCCAGGAAGGGGGCCCTGTCCAAGATATACCACACCCTGATCACAGCCAATTTGGAGGGTAGACAGTCGTTTAAGCGCATCTGGGAAGTGAGGTTGGGCCTTACCCTTCATGATCGTGCATGGCAGTCTGTCTTTAAGTCAGTCTTCTCTGGGGGGTTGTATACGGCAGCCATGGAGCACAATTTCAAGATTCTCCATTCTTGGCATCGCTCTCCCGTCTCCCTTTCTAGAATGTTTGCCAGGGTGTCTCCAATGTGCCCAAGGAGGTGCTCCTCCCACGGTAACTGGTTCCACATGTGGTGGGGGTGTCCGGTAATTCAGGTCTACTGGTCAGAAGTTCTTAGCTGGATAAAGGGCATAATGGGAAAGAGCCCCTCACTTCACCCCCTGGAGATCCTTCTGGGTTCGCCCCTGCCTGATGAGTCTTTATCCTTCTGAAGGGTGACGGGGGCCATGTTGAGAGCGGGGAGATTGGCATTGGCCCAGAAATGGAGGGAAGCCGTTGCCCCTACGAAGGCGGAGTGGCTTAATAAGTTACTAGCTATTTTTACATATGAGAAACTATCGGCCATTGCGAAGGACACCATGCCTTCTTTCCTACAAGATTGGACTGTCGTTCTGTTAACTATAGATTGTGATGCAATGAAGCTGTGAATGACCAGGGTGGGTTGCTCTGCTCGAGGCTTGGGGAGGGGAGCCAGTAAATGGTTCTATCGCCATGTCCTGTTATGTCACCTGGGACCTCACTGACATTGATGCTCTTCTGAAAAGCCTTATTGTGTGTTTAGTCCTAATGTTTAGCCTTGTGTGCCTATTGTTCTCTGAAGCCGGGTTTGCCTGTGGGGGGGGGGGGGCAGTTGGGTGGGGTGGGGTGGTAGGAAAGGGATACGGTTTGTTCTTGATGGTTGTAATTTCTTTTTGGTTTATGCCGGGTGGTGGCTGGCGGTAACATTGCTTGCTGAAAAGTTCAATAAAAACAAAGTGGGAAAAAAGAAATTCCATGATAATGCATACTTTGTCTGGCCTCTTAAAGTAATCACCTAATATTTTTTCATGAAGGTCTATGGAGGGCTGGTCAGGTGTGGAGGAGCTACATGATGGAAACACATAAGGGAGGGCCATAGAGGGAGACTAGGGCCAGGGGAAGCCATAAGCTTGTTGATGCCACCAATAGAATGGGTAAATGGAGGATTGTCCAGAGCCCACCCAGTATCCTGTTTAGCAAGCCCTCAATATCCAATCTGCAGTCAACTACTCATGAAAAGGTATATAGGATAGTCTATCAGACTAAATGTTTCATGGAAATGATGAAAAATACCCATTACTCCAATCAATGGAAGGGAATAGTATTCAGAGGAAGAAAATAAGGAAATCAACCACGGGAACAGTGTACCACTATTACAACCAAAGTAGGAAATTCTGTGCTTTCTGCAGGCCTTTTTCACAGGGAACACATGCAGTGCAAGTATTTGTATCAAGTCCACCATGGGCGCACAGTCCTGGTTGGACTGCAGACCGGAGCATGAAGAGAACCATACAGCAATGAGGTACAGAATATAGATCAAGTATACGCACTCCATGCAGAGAAGCGGTCAGAGCCAGAGAGGACACATTAAGCCTTCACAGCTGGAAAGATGGCTTGGATGACCTCCATGATTTCAGATTCCTGATCCCAAGATGCCAAACGAGCTATTTGCACCCTCAGGGCACTGCTATCAGGGATAAAACCCCTAGACCTAATGAAACTAAAGGCTCTGCACAAATGCTTCTCCAAGCAGAGAGTGGGAGGTAGATCCCTTTCCTCGGCTGGTTCCTCCCTAAGTTCCTGAAACTTCTCAAGGTTTTCCTTTTCTCCTCTTTTTTCTCCCTCCCTCTCCCCCTCCCTTGCTAATCATTCCCTCTGCCGGTGCGACTGGGGCCTGGTCCCTTCTGAGTCACACAGGGGCAAGGCCACCCCCTTAACAGGCCCCTCAGCATCCCTTACCAGCACTTGCCCTCGGGTTCCCTTCCCCAGACTAGCCCTTACCTTGCCCATGCTATCCTCTGCACTCCCCCTCCCCCCTTTTTTAACACGTGCACTCTTGGCCCACCTCCACTTGCCCTCTTGGCCCCGCACTTGCCATCTTCACCTCTGCCCCAGTAGACTACCCCTCCCTGTGGGCACCCCCTCCCTGTGGGCACCCCACCCCTGCACTTCTCCCTCCCCCAGTACTTACCCACCACGTTCTTGTACGTGAACGGTAGGATTGTCACAAGGCCAAGATAACCGTTGTTGTTCTACTTTGTTCCTATGTTCCCCCCAAATAAAATAAAATAAAAAATGACTTTATTAATTAACCGTAGTAGGTCAAGGGTTTTGAGCTAGAAAAGTCCTCTTTTTTAGGGGGCTGTGTGGCTGAGGACCAAGTGCAAACAATCTATCAACAGGAATGCCACTAAGTACAGCTACCCGCCCATACACATGCTAGATGTGCTTGGTTGCGCTAAGTGTTAGCAGTCATATTGGTCATTGGATCCAAATAGAACAAGAGAGAGGGATAGAGATCAACATATTTTAATTAGTCTATAGAAGAGACTGACATGTTAAAAAACAATAATGCATTTCGTTTACACAAAACATAAAAACAATTAATGAAAAACACCGTTTTTCCTAACCAAGAGAGCAGCAACTGTAATTGACATATTTGAACAGTTGAGTGAGGTTAGTATAAGTGTGATATTGACATTGCATATATCCACAATTGCTATTTTATTAGTCCTTGACTCTGTCGACACAGAGGAATGTGTTTCTGGGTATCAGCGGGTGTGATTTGAGAACAGACACTCTCTAGCTGGCTTAGTCTGTCATGAGACATGTGCTGAACCCGTCTTCAGGACAATGGATTTTAGGGACACAGCAACTTAATGATGCAGCTAAAAACCAAAAACACGAAAAATGTGTTAGTGGCGCCTTTAAAAACTAAATAGGGATCTCTATGGGTGCACACACGCAGCCATTCGCACTGACCTTTCAATTTCTTTGTAGCAGTGTGGGGCGTCGGAAATGGTGACCTTGGACCAAATTCGAAAAACTGTGCACAAACTTATGGAATTAAGGTAACAACCATTGCCTGCTTTCCTGCCAATTCTGGCACGTCAATATATTGATTCATTAAGTTCCACTAAAACTCAATGTGTTAAATTATCCAGCGTATATGTTTTTCCGCGTACCAAAATGTAACATAAACAAAAATGGCACCTGAACACATCAACAGCTAAAAACTAAAATTTTCATTTTTAGCTTTTGTTCAACTGTGAGTTCGCACAGTTTTTCGAATTTGGTCCAAGGTCACCATTTCCGACGCCCCACACTGCTACAAAGAAATTGAAAGGTCAGTGCGAATGGCTGCGTGTGTACACCCATAGAGATCCCTATTTAGTTTTTAAAGGCGCCACTAACACATTTTTCGTGTTTTTGGTTTTTAGCTGCATCATTAAGTTGCTGTGTCCCTAAAATCCATTGTCCTGAAGACGGGTTCAGCACATGTCTCATGACAGACTAAGCCAGCTAGAGAGTGTCTGTTCTCAAATCACACCCGCTGATACCCAGAAACACATTCCTCTGTGTCGACAGAGTCAAGGACTAATAAAATAGCAATTGTGGATATATGCAATGTCAATATCACACTTATACTAACCTCACTCAACTGTTCAAATATGTCAATTACAGTTGCTGCTCTCTTGGTTAGGAAAAACGGTGTTTTTCATTAATTGTTTTTATGTTTTGTGTAAACGAAATGCATTATTGTTTTTTAACATGTCAGTCTCTTCTATAGACTAATTAAAATATGTTGATCTCTATCCCTCTCTCTTGTTCTATTTGGATCCAATGACCAATATGACTGCTAACACTTAGCGCAACCAAGCACATCTAGCATGTGTATGGGCGGGTAGCTGTACTTAGTGGCATTCCTGTTGATAGTTTATTAATTAACCACCTAAGTGTCACCAATGGTTTACACGGGGACGCAAGTTTTGAAAGGCGCACCGGCGAAGTCCCGAGAAGTCCTGCTTTGCCCGCTACTCTCGGCTGTTGTTCCTGCTCATTGCTTTGGACGTACTTTGTGTCCGTAAGGATTACTGTGAAGTTGCAACTCTTTATAAATACTCAAGGACCCACAAGGTGTTTGGAACTAAACAGGACTGAAAATATTGGAATACAATAGCGGTGGGACGTTTACTAACCTTCCTTTCTTTCCTTTAGGCTTTGCGCTAACTGTTGAGGACGTGCCTATAAAATCGGGCTCGCGCGCGCCGCAGCGCTGCGGGCGTTGGGCAGGGAGGAGTGATTTTAAGTTTTGAGCCGGGCATTGTTTCTGTTTGGTTGTTTCTTTCTATTGCTTCTCACCTTTGCTGGTCATTTTCTGTGGCCTAAGTGCGTTTCAGTTATTTGTGATTGTGGAACCTAAAAAAAATAAAAAATAAAAAAATAAAAATATTTGTGTTATAAGCTACTCGGCCGTACACACGGGTATAAAGTGGTTTGCTAACTAATTGTATTTTATATTTTTTACTACCCATATACTTTGAAAACCAATATGCCACATAGTAGTGGCGCTGCATTCAATACGCCAATTATAATGTCAAAACTAAGAAAAGAATTGCGTACCTCAAAAAAATCTATTACTCTTACACCGGTCTTGAAAATGCCTTTGGCAAACAAAGATATCCGTACCTACTGCGCAAAACGCAAAGAATGTATGGCGGATGAGTCACCTGTGATACATGTGTTGTCAGATGTAGCTTTACCAACAGGGGCACAAAACTTACCCGTAAATTCAAGTAATGCTTTTTGCATGCCTCCCATATCTGACACAACTCTCTTAGCGAACTCAAATGCAAAAAAGCCGGCTTCGGCTGCAACTGTTTTGCGTGTTGGTATGACGTCTCTACCCACGGTTGATGAGATCTCTTTGTGTGTGTCTGAAGTAGACGAAATATCCAATATATCTAATATATCTAACATCTCAAATAATTCGAGTGATGACCATTTAAACATTTCACATGTTGATCTGACAAATGAATATAGTGAACAAGATCAGATGAGATCCACAATCCATTCCATCAAGGAATCCTTTCTGATTCCGACACCACGGCAGTGTTTATCAATAAATATTTCAGGAAATACCCTAGACAATCTGCCGTTGATTGAAATCACTTTAGCGGCCATAAATACAACTGTGGCCAGCATGTTTAGATTATTCAAATCATTAGATGTAAAATTATCTAAACAGGTGGTAAAAATCGAGCAGATTGTGGAGTGGATAGCGAAGTCGCCGTCTACAAATGGTCCTTTGTCAATGGATGTGAGACCTGATGTCATGGGTGGGCGGTGCAAAATGGCTGGTGCTAGTGAAGGCCTTAGGTCAGATAGTTGCATTAAATCGGCACTTCCAACTTTTGTCAATATCATCTGTCCAGATACATAGTCAAGATCTGATGTTATAAATGTGAATGAATCATGGATAAACCTTAAGAGTCCAAAAAAAGACACATTTTCAGGGGAAAACTAGGTGCACAATAAAATACTCACAGAATGTGCTGAGAACTCTGAGTACAAATAGACAGTTTCCGAAAGTGAAAACGGTGGTGAGAAAACAACCCTGTGTCAATCGACATACACGAGGCGTGCAACCATATGTAGCACTGGTTGCGGTGCCTGCCATTCCTGAACAAACATCCGTAAGCTTACCAGGAGCCAAGTCTCCAGAAACCCCTATGGTGCCCATAAATACACACAAGCCAAATACAGTGAGCCTTCCATCAAATGCTCCAGTAGACTACGCTCCTCTTTCAGAAATTGTAGATAAACCACACTGGGCCTACTGGTCCTGTGGCCACAGTGACAGTCCAAGTGCCAGTGGTAATCTCAGAGGGTGTAAGATCTACGTCACAAAATCTGCCGCTGGTTGTTGCGGGTAGTAGATCTGAGGAATTGGATACGAGTCAGAGAATGGCTTCAATTAAGGCAGCTGTTGATGCGTATTTGCTCGAACGTGTGACATTAGCCCCTTTTGCCAACTCCTCTTGTGCAGTAGAATCCCCCTCAAACCCTGACAATAAAAGGCTTAAGTCAGTGTGTCCGAAAATGGGGGTGAGAACCACTTCTCCCAAGCAGACTTCCACTCAATGGAAAACATTTAGTTTAGCGCCTGTAAAGGAGAGTGGAAATCGAAAGACCTTGCCAATAGGCAAGAAAGAGTCTATACGTACAAGTAAACAGGCAACAAAAAATACTTTTGAAAATTGTCACTCTTTGATTTGGAAATGTAGAGATGATCCTCATGAAAAATATGATCTGTGTAGATCGAGTGTCCTGAATATATTTGGTGATGTAACAAATTTGCGCGATATTACATCCAGCGATATCGATCAAGTTGAATTTGTGTGCGACAATAATTTGTCAATTGTTCGCTTGTGGATCAGATCTGGTCTAGTGGTGAACTCAATATGGCAAGAAAAAATGGTTCTGTTTAATATGGGGTTGCTGATAGCCCAGGATCTCAAACGTCTTATTGCAAATGCTCACAATTGTAAACAACCAATGATTCAGAAACCTCAGCCCACACATCAACCTGAGTGTGCATGCTCCTACTGTGGGCCCACATACGAGATTACTTCCAACACAAGCATAACCACTAAATGAATGTTCTAAAACAGCCCATTCAATAGCTAGTTGCAATACCAGAGCTCATGCCCATTTACAATGGTCATCCTCACTTGATATCAATAAATAGGATATTGTAGCTCTTCAAGGGACGTGGTTTGTTATCCCTCCTTTGTGGGATGATCACGCCATTATATTACTACCAGCCCTTAAGGCGGCGAGGGGAAGACCGACTTCTGGTTTATTGGTGGCTGTTGAGACTAGCAAAGGGTTCACACTTAGCAAATGGCATTCTCCTAACAACTTCATGCAATTGGTAAAAATAAAATATGCAAGTGAAACTTTGGCTCTAATTAATCTCTATCTCAACCCGGTTGGGCTAGCGGATGATACATTCTATAGAGATTTATCCATCCTATTAGAAATAATATCTTGTGACCAATTAGTAACGGCGACTATGTTAGTAGGAGACTTAAACCTTGATTGCATAAATGTGAAGAAAACCTCACAAAGGATAGCGAGCACCAGATGGCTTAATTTTATGTCTGATCATAACTTACATATGGCCAATGGCTCGATTATGGGTGATATTCCCGGTAATTCAATGTGGGAAAGAGGTGTTTCTAATTCTACTATCGATTATGTCTTCATGTCAGACAATCTCTTTCATAGGGCCATTAAATTTAAAATTGTGGCGCAAGTAGCTAGTGATCATCAACTCCTGTCCTTTATTTGGCAAGCAGAGTGTGATATTAGTTTGATAAAACAACTTTGGACGATCCAAACACTAGAAGTGAATTCTGCGCGCACACGATTTAGATGGTCAATCTCGGCCCTTGATAATTTGAAGGAGGCAACACAGAAGCTTGAATCGGGATACAATTTCTACACAGATATATTATTGACTTTTGGCATCAAAATGTCGGGATATTGTCCCTTTTTAATTAAACATACACATCAGAGTGATTATATCACCCAACAGGCAAAAAGAGTACATAGGCAAGCATTAAGATTGGCACGTAAATTACCCTTTGATGAGCGAGTGAATACATGCCGGAGACTGAAATGTCAATACAGAAATTGGTCTCGGGCAAGAAGGGCTAAACGCTTTCAACAAGATAGTGAAGCCTTTCTGCACGCTGCAAACAATAAAAACTCTGCACAAATATGGCCTTTACTCAAGAATGTGGCTAATTCATCGCTAGCCAGCCTCCAACTTTGTGCGCTCCGTTACCCCACAATGGCTAGCACCCTTTTTACAGCTTTATGCAGATCCTAAGTATGCTGCTTACACGTACAAAACCTCGCCCATGGCACACTGGGAGTTGGATTGCTCTCCAGACATACTTGAAGATTTAATTAGGAAATCTTCCTCCTCTCGAGCCATGGGACCTGACGGTTTAAACAACTATATGTTTAAACAATATCCAACCTTATGGGCAAATATATTGAATAATGTTTTCCAACATATAACTCTTACAAAAAGCATACCTGCTTCATGGACATCAATTCTTGTCCCGATATTCAAAAAAGGAGACAGGGCACTGCCGGCCAGCTACCGTCTGATAGCTTTGCTTGATGCACCAGGAAAGCTGTTCGCGCGGTTAATTTTGAGAGACTTTACAAGATGGACCCAAGAGTATAATCGACGAGACCCATGTCAAATGGGTTTCGTAGCCGAATTGGGGACCACAGTTAATTTGTTGACACTAAATGCTTTAAAGGCCCAGGCACAATCAACAAGAGAACCTCTTTATTTTGGCTTCGTTGATTTACATTCGGCCTTCGATTCTGTATCACAGATTAAATTAATGGAGAAGTTGAATTTGGCAAAGTGTCCTGACACGTTGTGCGACATCATACAAGCCTTACATGCGATCACTACTATTAAAGTACGTCGGTCCGTACTGGGTCTGTTATCTTCAACAATATCAACATTTAGAGGGCTGAGACAGGGATGTATCCTTATCTCAGCCCTCTTTAAATTTTTTCATTCACGATGTGTTTATGACCTTTTCTCAAATTGAGGCCGATGCACCTAAGATGAATGGATCAACTATTAAAGAGTTATGGTATGCTGACGACTTGGTCTTGGTGTCAAAAACGCCAATAGGCTTACATTAATTACTGTCGGCACTTAGTGCATATTTGGACCAAAATGAATCGATTATTAATTTGGATAAGACTCAGATTGTAACTTATGCACCAAGGTTTTCCAGAAAATCATTGTATTAATGGCAAGTTAACCAAAGAATAGTAGAAGTAGTACCTACATATCTTTATCTAGGAATTCCTTTTGATGGTAACTCTTCAGTGAGATCGCACTTCAGGGCGTTAGAGCATAAGATCGCCTCTGCAATTTCCCAGACAAGATTGATCTTGAGTAGATTTGGGAAATTTACGATCAGACCAGCTATTACCTTTTGGCAGCAAAAAGTTCTGCCCACATTGTTATAGGGCCTAGAAACAACAACAATAGTACACCACACTGATTTATGCAAATTAGAGGCTAAATTTTTGAGAGGCGTGTTACATCTGCCTATGTGTGTACCTGGGCCGTGGTTATGACTTGAATTGGGCCTGACGTCCCTGAGTGCTGAATATCACTGGAGACTTTATGCCTTATTTCGAAAGTGTTTGACTTACATAAGTACTGATAATCTACTAACAATATTATCAACCTATATGTTGTCCTCACATCATAACTTTGCAAAAAGTGGATTTTGGATGTGTATAGAATTATGGCCAAAAGCAGATATTAGCCTAGAGACGCTTCTTGGCAATCCGAAAAGAGCTAAACTTAAACTATTTAGGAGTGATTGGATTGAGACTAAAAGTAAATGCCTTGAGTACAAAGATTACCAAGCTCTGATTTTTTAACATAAAAAACTTAATGAACTTGCACCATATTTGAATCAAGCTCCCACCTCTAATGTAAGAGCTGTTATTTTACGGTTACGATTCAATTTATTTTTAACGCAGGATATATTGACCAGAAGAAAATTAATGAATCCAAAGGAAAATTTCTGCAGATTTTGTGGTAAATATGAATTTAAAGAAACCGTGGATCATATTATAACTGTTTGTCCCACCCTTAATAACTTAAGAATGAAATGGTTTTGGAAACATTTGCCTTACTTTGGTGCCATACATCCAGAAGTTTGATGGTCTATATTGCTATCGACTAAATCCATCAGTATAGGTATAGCAACATGTATTTTTCTATCTGCATTGAACTTAGAAAGTGGAGTGAAACTGGTAATTAATTTGAAAATAGGAAACATTGTTGTTGTTTAGGGTATGTTATGCTACTATGAGAGAATATGGGTATCATGGTTTTGAAGAAAGGCTTTGAAGATTTTATAGTATAATGTAAATTGTGCCTTGTGATTATTGGTATGATACACATGCCTCTATTCTATTTTATGAAATAACAGTTTATGTGAACGTATTTGTAATAACTTTCTTTGTTTTTGATACATGGAAGACTCTCTGTTCCATTGCAGTTATTATCTTCTGTGTTTTATACCCCCCAGATAATTTTACATTGTAACAATTTGATACTGTTTAACTTTTGGTGTTTATGTCATCCTACTAAATATTGTTTTTATTTTTTTTATTTTTGTCATTTACTTATATTTTGTGTTTCATGAAATGTTTAGTTTTTATAATAATATGTAGAATATTGTTTTCTGTTTTAAATTGTCGATAATATTGAAAAAGTTGAATTTTTTAACTACATTCAATAAAAAATAAAAAATAAAAATAAAAAACGCGTCCACAGTGTGCTGTGTTATCTTGGATTCACTTCTACTGCTAGGAGCGACTGTGCAGCATTCCATGGGCTCTCCCGCCTGCAGTCTGCCTGTGCAAATGCGCAGAACCTATCAGACTGCTCCTTTGTGCATGTAATTTCAGGTAAAATGTGAACATTCATTTGCCGGTACCATAAACTCTGCTGGTTTGTGACTAGAGATCCTTGTGGTGCAGCAAGCCCGGAGTTCCACTCCATAGGTAATGCATTCTGGCAAACCACGTCCTCAGGAAACATGGCATGAAGGGCTTCCCCTGAGAAGGATTTGCCAGGTCTCTGGGGAGAGAGTGAGCCAGTACGTTCCCTGCTGAACCACCCTCTAGAAGGCCCATGGAGTAGCAGCTGGACCCACCCAGTCCCTGATGGCTTGCTTACCCCACACATTAGGATGGGGAGTTTGGGCAACTCACCAAAGCTTGCAAGCACTTAACACAGATGCCAATATGTATCCCTTTAGCCAACAGCTGAACATCAAACAGATATATATTCAGTTAAAATGGTAGATAACGAAAGCAAACCATAACTCGCAGCAAGAACAAATACCTGGAGGAGAGGAAACATGGCAGACAAAGTACAGGTGCATTGTCTAATCTTCATATTGAATTAATTTTAAAAGCCACAAAGTGTTCATTTGGTACAGGTTGTAATGCCATCCATACATTTTCGTAACTTCTATGGGTTGTTCAATTTCATTCTTCTAATTCAGCATAATCTCACATGTGGCTGATTTATTAAGCCTATTTAATATGCGGGCCAAATATCGAGTGAGAATGCATACTTGCGCCTGCCGTATTCTTGAAAGATTAGGAGCTAAGAAAATGTTATGACCACACGTAATCGAAGGTTGATTATTGACTGCTTTACGAACTGACGAAACCTGACAGCAATAGAGCACGCAATATGTCCTCACTTAGTAGGTACTATTATCTTCCTACTGAAGTATGCGTCTCACCTTGTGCATCCTTTATCCAGTTGGAGTGTTTTAGCCACTTCAAAAGTTGCTGCATTAGAGCTGTTAAAAAAATCTTCTGTCTGGTCAATCTACCACTTTTCCAGAACACCAAAGATGTGTAGATTGTGGCACCTGTTACGATACTCTAAGAACTCAACCACACTGCTTAATCTAACATTTACGGGGTAATTCATGGAATAAATGTGCGCCGATAAGGGGAGCGCAAGCGTGAAAATCGCAGCGCACGCGTGCCAAAGCCGCACACACAGCCGTTGATCGATTCATGGAATGCGCTGCGCTAGTAAAAGCTGGGACGTGCGCCAAATCCGTGGGTGGCACACGCGGCGCACACGTTACTAAACGGCGTGCGCTACGTGCACAGGGAAAGCACACATAGCATAGCGCACACAAGAAAAGTGGGCAGAACACGGAGCGTAACACGCAGAATGGGGAAAAACGGGTGAAAATGTGGGAGTTATGGGGGGGAAGTACAGGAGGTAAATGCTCGCAACGCCCACATGTGCGCTAACTACACGTATTCATGGAATCGAACAGGGGAAAGGCGTGCGCCAAAAAAGACGAGCTAATCCGGAAACACGTACGCCAGCAGGAAGCAGGCAAAAGCGGCCCCGCGCAGCATAAAAGTGCGCGCAAACAACAAACAAGCTCAGACACTACAATGAATATACGGTTCCTCGCAGCAGTGGTCGTGGGACACCGCAGGAGGAGGAGGATAGCCAGGCCCCGCATTTTTTTACCCAGGACCAGCCTTTTTGGGATGCCTGATGGCCAGGTGTATGGGAGGTACAGGTTTCCACCACATATAATCCTAGACCTGGTGAGGGAGTGGGAGGATGACCTCACATCACCCACCCTGTGCTCCCAAGCACTGAGCCCCTTGGAAAAGGGGCTCAATGTACTGCCCTTCTTGGCTACTGGTTCATTTCAGCGGACAAGTGCCATAGTGGGGATGTGTCACAGACCACGCAGTCACGCTGCCTACACCAGGTGTTGGCCATCATGACTGCACGCCCCTCAGTCCGCAGGCACATATACATGCCCAGAACACCTGCAGAAAGGCAGGCTGTGATCCAGCAATTTTATGGGGTGACACACTTCCCCAAAGTCCTAGGTGCCATTGATTGCACCCATGTGGCTCTACGTCCACCCAGGGCCACTGAACATATCTATCGGAACTGCAAGCACTGGCATTCCATCAACATGCAGGTTGCATGTGATGCCAAGGAAATCATCACCCCAGCATATGCCAACTATCCAGGGTCCAGCCATGATAGTTTCATATTCAGACTGTCACCCCTAAACCGGGACCTGGAAGCTGGCCGGCATGACGACACATGGCTAATTGGTGAGTATAAATGCCTCTGCACATGCATGCATGTCACAAACTGAGAAATAGGAAAACCCCACTAATGACAACCATTATCACCTCCCCAGGGGACAGTGCCTACCCTCCGAGCACCTACATGATGCCAATTCGGAACCCCACCACACCACCCGAGGTAAGATACAACACAGCCCATATTGCAACCCGGGGCATAGTGGAGCACACATTCGGAGTGCTCAAGTCAAGCTTTCGCTCCCTTGACCGCTCTGGTGGGCAGCTGCTATATGCACCCCTAGTAGTGTGCAGGATCATAGTGGCAGCATGTGTCCTGCACAACGCTGCAACCCGGCGGGGCGTGCCAGTGGACATGGTGGTGCCCCCACATCCCCAACCACATGCACGGCCACTGCGCATGGGAGGTGAAAGGGCATGTGGTGAGGCAGCCCGGACCCAGCTTGTGGCAAATTACTTCACCTAAAATGCCATCCCTGCGGAGTGCACACAGGCCTGGCACATACCAGCTCACAATCGATGATGACAAAAGGGACAGTTAACTGTCACAACCATACCAGCCTGAGATTGTTCACCTGGAAGTGCTACATTGTGTGCATCCCTAGCTACTCAAAGACACCCAATGATGTGTCACAAAAAGGCACAAATTCATGCAGCATGAAGGACTACCACATCAAAATAGTGCCATGTCACCCAACACCTCCCCAACACACCATGGCATGGCATGCAATGTGAAAGCAACCAAATGAATGCACAGCACATGACACAAGTGTCACAAAGTGTACTGTCCTAAATGGAAACAGGCTACAGACAATTTTCTCTCAATAATGAATACAAAAACAAATACTTACCAGCAAGAGAAAACATCAGTACATGGTCAAACAGTGGCAATATATTAGAATAAAAAATAAAAGTAGTGCAAGTGTCACAACCTGACTATTCCAGCACATCGACCCCTTCCAACTGCAGTGTGTTGCTGGAAGGCAAATGTATCAGTGAACTGCATACAACATGAACTGCAACTGCATAGTAGATGGGCTTGTTAAGACATGAAGAAGGTACATGTATACAAGGAAAAAGTCAGGGATGTAGAACCAAACATAAATCCACCATGCAGTGGAGATTTCCACAACAATACCCACTAGGGATGTATACACAGTTTTGACCACAGACTGTCCACACAACTTATGGGAGCCCAATGTCACTGTGTAAGTTACTGTCACTTGGTCACACCCTTTGCAAGCCCATGGAAAGGGGAAGCAGGAGCGGTGTGTGCGTCAGTAACCCAAGCATCTAACCCAAAGACAGGACAAGCCTGCATGTGCCCAGCTGGAATACACAGTGAATGCATACGGGAGCCACACAAAGCACCACACTGTTAAAAAAGAAAAAAAAAAAAAAAGGCCATGTGTGGACCAGGGGGTGGGGGAGGGGCACCCAGGAGGGACGAGGTACAGGGTGCACCCCAACACCCACATGCGTGGATGTTGAGAAAAAACAAAAATACCTCCATGGGCTCATGGCCTGCACGGCTACGCTACAGTGGGAGAACTGCTGTCGTTGTCGCCATCCTCTGGTGGTACATCAGAAGGTGGCCGTGATATGGGAGGCAGTCCACGCAAAGCCCTGGCATGCTCCTCCATGGCAGCAAACATGCGGGTGTGAAAGGTTTGGTTCTGCAGGATGATGGTACGGAGATCCCCATGCAGCACCTCAGGGGTAGCACGCATTTCTGCCTGCATGGCCTCGTGTGATGCCCGGATCTCCTGACGGGTTGCTTGGAGCTCAGCTGAGAGTGTGCGTGTCAGCTGCTCCAGCTGCTGTTCTGCCCTTGTACTCCGGGACACCTCGAGTTCACCCAGAGTATCTCTGAGGGACCTGTGTTCTAACCTGAGGGCTTCCCTGTGGGCCTGTGACTCTACAGATATGGCTGTGCGCAGAGTCTCCAATCTAGCCCGTCGGTCCCTGTCGGACGCCAACATGTCCTCCCTGTGTGAGTGGCAAATGGAGTCTGTTGCCTGCTGCTGGAGCTCCATCTGCCTTTCAGGGGGGAGAATGGAAGTGGCCACCCTATTCATTGCCTGAGCCATCATTCCACACGATGCCCCCTGTTGTGCTGCTATAGTGTAGATGGAGTTCTCCCACATAGTATTGCCTGGTGGCGCACGGCCACTGCATTGGCGGGCACCACACCTGTTTGGGGCAAGGCGATGCGAACCTTGCTGTGCTGGCACTGCCTGAGGCTGCAGGACTGCATTCCTCCTTTGATCTGCTGGCTCAGGAACAGGAACAAATATTGTGGAGTGTGACCCTGCATCCATAATCGCCACAGGCGGACTTTCCAAAACTGAAATCCCCATAGAGGGGTCTACCCCCGGTGCAGGTGGGTTGGACAGAACAGCATCCCTTCTAGAAACACTCAACTGCAACGGCACATATGTCTCAATGTCCGATTCAGCACCTGATTCATAGAGGTCTCCGGTGGTGTACCCAGAGGCACCAGTTAACAGTATGGCCTGTAGGAGCAATGGGTTTTCACCCACCACCACCCCACGTCCTCCACTGGTGCCCGGTTGTGGCTGTGAGTCCTCCTGGGTCTGCGCCATCTCCTCCTCCTCAACAGCATCAAGTGCCTCATCATCTGCAAAAACATGAATGATAACAAATGGAAACAGGCGTGAGCACCATAGCACACACACATAGGCATGACGAGGCAGAGATCCAGTACATAAATGACACATGTCCCACATGACAATAACTCATGCACTGTCAATGAGTTGGAAGGGGAGGCAAAAAGCACACACTGATGACTGCAAGATGGAAAACCAACACATGTGCTGCATGCTGGATAGCAGTCGCATCAAACATTAGCCTGTGAGTGGCATGGACAATCCACATACATGACACATGCCAGTACACAGACGGCACATACCATAGCCATGGCAGATTTGACAAGGACACCCAGATGGTAGCTAATCAGTACTGTGTCCCATCCATGTGAGATGGACATCATGATATAAAACATGTAAATAAGAGTGAGAAAACACGCATGTGCCACACGCTGCAACAAAGCCAGTGTTCACTGATGCAGTGATGGCAGGCACATGGATACATCAATGTCTGGTCACTTCAACATGAGAGGATACTATTGTCATGTTCAACATTCAAACAGGGACCCAAAATGATAGTGTGCAGGCCATGTGTAGGTGCAAATTACTCAATCAGCCTGATCGTAACAAACTTTCCCCTAATAAGTCAATAAATGTGGGCCATTGTGTGGAGTAATCTATGACAGAAGTATGTCACATTTGGGACATTCGGCCACAAAAATGTCTGGTAAATTTGCTAATCATTTATCAATCAGGCTCAATAAAGAGGAAAAGAGTATGAACAATGTTGTGGCAAGAGGACAGCTGAAGGCCAAGTGGATGAATTATGTGCAAAAAGTGAACTGTGATCAGAAGGGATACTGTGAAACGGAAACACAAGGCCGGGGAATGTTTTTGAGGGACCACATGGGTGACCCATAGCAGTCATGACTAGACAGCCTCACCTGGCACTCAATCAGAACACATCACCCAAGCAACATACACATGGATTGCACACACGTGCATGGTCACTCACTGGACATTGCTTCAAGATCTGGTAGTCCTCCTACGCCTTGGATCTGATCCTCTGTGATGAATGTTCCAACGACAGACTCATGTTCAGTGAGTTCTTCCTCCTCTGGTGGAGACCCACCGCCAGTCGAGTAGAGGCATGATTTGAAGCCAGCTTGTTCTTTTCTCTGCGTTTCAGGTCATTCCAGCGCTTAGAGCAATCATCAGCTGTGTGCTACACAAATCCAAGGGAACTAATGCGGTCTGTGATGGTCTGCCAGTGGGCCCTACGTTGAGCAGTCGTAGTCTTGCACCCTGCAGTCACCACCATTTCGCGGCCATGGGCCAACACATAGCCCACAAGTGCATCTAGTTCTGCATCATTGAAACTAGGCTTCCTTGACATGCCGGCGTGGGTAGCCGTGTCTGGGGCCCCAGCCTGTACTGCAAGAGCACCCTTCTTCCTCTTGGAAGATGGTGCGGACTTCGGGTGGCTTACGCTGCTCTGGTTGGTAGGGGCAGAAGCGCAGGTGGACTGGGCACTGGAAATTGCCAAAGGCACGATGACCAAAGGTCTCACTGCAGGCACTGGCTGCTGGGTAATGTTGGCAGGACCAACCTCGGTGTGATGGACTTGGCCCGACACTGTCCTGGCTGGGAGACTCGGAACTGGGGTGGATTGAGCTGCAGCCTCCTCACCCTGGCTACTTGGGGCAGCAGATGACATTGCTGCCCCAGATCCATGTGGCCTGGTGACACCATATTTCACCGAC
The DNA here is from genome assembly GCF_040938575.1 of Ambystoma mexicanum. NCBI lineage: Eukaryota > Metazoa > Chordata > Amphibia > Caudata > Ambystomatidae > Ambystoma > Ambystoma mexicanum. Next base: position 1,455,685,477 of record NC_090935.1, read on the forward strand.
AAACGTGGCTTAGACTTGGTGACACGGAAGTCAGCCTGGGAGTCCTCCTGTGCCGGTTCTGTGGACAATAAGGGAGTTGCAGTAAACAATTGTCCTGGGCAATTGGAGTGAAAGGGGTAGGGTACTAGATGGAATTCGTACCCTAGTGCTCTAGCAAGGCTGTCTGTGCCCCCTGGGGGAAGATGACGGGTCACGCAATGAACAGGGCACCCCAAAAACAATATTTAACGTGCACGCAACCCTTGGTAGAGCACGTGCGTGGAAAAATGAACCCGCACTATGCTGTGGCACCCAGAAACACAAAAATAAGCGTAAGCGTGGTACACGCAGCCTACAATGACCTCTGAACGGGTACGCGACACATGGGGGCAACCACAGTTGGAAAATACGTGCGCGACTCCCCGTCTGCCTGGAAAAAAAACACGAAAAAGATGCACGTGTGCACGTTGGCAACACCCCAGCCAAAAGAAGAATTGAACGCTGTCTGAGTAAACGGGGAGTACGAACTGGAACCGTTGTGAAGTTATTGCGTGTGAACTGACAAGAAGTACAAGAATCACCCGCTCGCTCTCCACAAAAAGCACGTACAAGAAAATGGCGTCCTACGCATACCTTTTAAGCCAGCCCACATGTGCAACGTCACTTACGCGTGTACGCGCTAAGGCCCTTTCCTCCAATTGCACGCAGTCACACCCAGACGTGCAGTTTTTGCACGTGTACAATCAACATGCACCCGTGTTGAGGGGAAACGCCCTTGTGCGCCACGTCACAGACGCGCTTACGCGCTAAGGCCCTTTGCTCGAATTACACGCTGACGTGCAGTTTTTTCACATGCCAAATCACTCCGTATCAAGCTGGCCACGCAACAACACACAGAAGACCACGCTCCTGCCCAGAAGGCCATTTTCCTGCCCCCCAGATCCCTGAGCACGCTCCCACCTGCCATCTGCTGCTGCCTGCTGCCCACGTGCCCTGCTATTTGGTGCCTGCACGTCAGCCATCTGCAGGGGTGCAGTTGCTGTGACCACCCCTGCTGGAACTGAAGACTCCCGACTGGGATACCTTCGCTCCACAGCCCAGCCCCAGGACCCAGTTGCCCACCCACACCTGCCTCTGGGGTTGCCATGTCGGACACCACACCATCTGGCACCACTGGCAACCCCCAGCCAGAGAGGCAGAGTGCTACCAGCTTCAGTGCCAGTGAAGTTGGTATCCTGGTGGAGCAAGTAAGTCCTGGGGCAGTATGATGCCCTCTTTGGAAGTTTGCGCGCCGACAATGAAGGACGGAAGAGGATCTGGATGGACATTTTGACTGCCATCAACGAGGAGGGGGTGGCAGTCCACAACATTCAACACGCCCGGAAGCGCTGGGAGGACTTCAGGTCCAGGACCCTCAACAAGGCCCAGCGCCTCTTGAAGGCAGTGGATGCCAAGGGGTGCCGGGTCCGCCTAACCAACAACCAAATGATGGTCCTGGAACGTATACGCCCAGCGCTCCACCTCCAGGTCCTTGAGAGGCAGACACGTCTGGAGTCGAGCGGTAAGTGTACATGTGTACTGATTGGACCCTGTGCATGTTGAGGTGTGGCAGGAGTGTGCAGGTTGTACATATGTCTGTGTAGGGCCATGTATGCATGTGTATGTACAGGGAAATGAGCCTGCCGCATGTGAGTCCTAGCATGTTTGAGACACATATGGTGCATGTCTTGGTAAGCATGCTTGGCAAATGCAGGTGTGGGTGCACACATTTTTGAAATCCTGTGTATGTACTGGGGCATGGTTGTGGTGTCACACATGGATGCTGCTTCCACCTGCATGTATCTGCGCTATGTACATTTGCATGTGTATGTATTTGACAAGTGTGCAACTGATATACACCATTGATGCATGTGACACTGACATGTAGGAGGCTGATTGCCAGATGTGACATGGATGGGGATGTTATCACAGCGACAGGTGGTGGAGATGTACAGATGCATGTATGCCTGGTGGCGTGTGTGCATGTGTTCTGCACTCCCCGTGTTGCATGTGACGTCAGGCTCACCTTCGGCAGCTCATGCTGTTTGTGTATGGATGGTGCTGCCTGGTGCAACATTCCTGTTGATATGCTCATGTGTGTGAGTTGAAAAGACATGTGTGTTGGGCAGTGTGATGCCATGTTTGAAGTTTGACACTGCCACTCATGTACAACTGTCATGTGTGTATCAGACCATTGTACAGTGCCCTGATGCCTGTGTTCTATCTCTCCCTGTCTGCAGGGTCAACTGATGAAGAGGGCGGAGACGGTACTGTGGAGCAAAGCGGCAGGGATCGCACCGCCAGCCGGAGACGCAAGGCCCAGCTCCCCTCCCAGGTTGTCATCTCTTCTGGGAGTCAGGAGTCTGGTGCCGCATCCGTGGCCGCAGCTGCTGAGGGTAGGTCCAAGAGGCGGAGGTGGACTCCTCAGCAGCAGAAGGGGCAGCTGAGACCCCACAGGGTCCGATGGAGGAAGATGCCACGGAGTCATCCAGGTTGGTGGGGGGGGTTTGGTTGAGGAGGAGGCCGTGGAAGGGACACACACGTGGTCTGGAGGGGGGGATTCCACTGGTGCAGTCCAGAGGCAGGGACAGGAGGCAGCACATGCCGCCGAGGAGGTGCCTGTGTGTAATCCTGTCCACAATCCTGTGACTGCATCATCCCGCACCAGCAGGTATGCCTACATCCAGACCAGTTTTCAGGGAGGGGATGAGCGCACAACAACTGGCCTTCCTCTCCCTGCAGACGTGGCAATCCGGGACCGGGTTGAGCCTGTCCTGGCTGGGATTGCGTTGCGTCAACAGGGCATGCGAGGTGACCTGCAGTGTTTTCGTGAAGACACTGCACGTCATCTCGGATGCCTCTTTGACCGCGTTGACCTACTTGGACGGGTCACCAGGACCGGATTCCTCCGTCTGCTGGACCTTCTTCTGACCCCCTCCTCACCTGAACCCCCTATGCGCCAGTCGTACTCCGTGCCATCTTCCGGCCCATGTATCACCTGGGTACCCTGTGGAGCGGCCTCTGACCCAGCGGCCAGGCTGGTGGAGGACACATTCCTGCCACAGTTGGGAATCGGAGGTACAGCAGGGAACAACTGCACCCCAGCAGGAGGAGGACGTGCAGGCATCAAGAGCCAGGGCACAGGCACAGCAGCAGCAGGCTCAAGGTGGGAGCAATGATGGCTCGGGGCAATCAACATCAGAGGGGCAGGCAACGGCCGGAGGGCAGGAGGACCCTGGATTGGAAGTGTCTTCCGTGTGGCAGCGGTTGGGCCAGCACATAGATGTGGAGCAGCGGCGGGCAGAAGAGGCATGGCTCACTATGGTCAGGGCGGAGAACTCCATGCGCAGGGCGCTGAGGTGGGCCGAGTGCCTCGAGGCAATTCACAGGGAGTTGGAGTTGGACATGGCGTCATCCCTGCAAAACCTCGGGGCCGTGGAACAGGCCCGCCTCCAGGACATAGAACAGGAGTTCGATGATGCCCTGCCCCAGGAAATCGGCAAGTGAGCCGTAGGACTTGCCCGCCGCCATTGTATATAGTTAGTTAGTGTTAGGTTTCATTTAGGTTTTTCTTTCATTTGGGGCGCTTGGACTATGCCCCACCTTTTTGTAGATAGTTCTTCATTAGTAGTATTTTTGGTAGGTTTCATTTCAATGGTTGGGCTCATGGACCCTGGATTTGTTATTGTATATAGTTGAACAGTGGATTTATCGTCATTTTTATTTTATTTTTCACCATGGAGCAATGGATTTTACTTATTTCTTTCCCTTTGGATTTGCTTTGTTGGACGGTGAGTTTGGACACATTTTCATTTGGATTTATTTGGATTCGGATTTCATATTTTTTTTCTTCATTTTGGAACATGCTGCATTTTATTTATTATTTCCATTATTGTGTGTTTTCATTTCATTCACTTCATTTTGTGTTGAATACATTTTTAGTTCATACTTCAATGTGTGGTATTCTCTCATTGGTTTCATGCATGTCACGATGTGGGTTTTCACATTCACTGGCACCCATTGTGTGTGTGTGACAGAGATGTGTTGCATGTGTTGATGTACATACATGCCATTTGGGTTGTTTCATGTAATGGGCATTTCAATGTAGGGTGGATGTAATACTTGGTTGGTTCTTTGGGCAGGGTTGGCGTGTGTTGGGATTTGGGTGGTCATGAGGGCCATGATGACGTGTTGGGGGGGGACATGAGTTGGGGCCTGCTGGCAGGTGCCTGTCACTGCTGGGTGGGTGGGGGTGCAGGGGGACATGAGTCGGGGCCCACTGGCAGGTGCCCCTCACTGCCGGGTGGGTGGGGGTGCAGGGGGACATGAGTCGGGGCCCACTGGCAGGTGCCCCTCACTGCCGGGTGGGTGGGGGTGCAGGGGGACATGAGTCAGGAGTCGGGGCCTGCTGGCAGGTGCCTGTCACTGCTGGGTGTGTGGGGGTGCAGGGGGACATGAGGTGGGGCCTGCTGACAGGTGACTGTCACTGCTGGGTGGGTGGGGGTTCAGGGGGACATGAGTTGGGGCCTGCTGGCAGGTGCCTGTCACTGCCGGGTGGGTGGGGGTGCAGGGGGATATGAGTCGGGGCCTGCTGGCAGGTGCCTGTCACTGCTGGGTGGGTGGGGGCGCAGGAGGATATGAGTCGGTGCTCACTGGTGCATGGTGACATGTGGGCTGGCTGGGGGGCATGCCCAGGGTGGATGGGCTACCTGCGGGGCATTCCCAAGGTGGACGGGCTGCCTGCGGGGCATGGCCTGGGGTGCAGGGTAGTCCCCTGTGGTGTGGGCTGCCTGCAGGACCTGGGGAGGGGGGGGGGAAGAGGGCACACCTGGGAGGTCCCACACTGCCAATTTGCGTGTGATACTTCCTGCGCACCCCCAAGATACACGTACCCCGCTCGCCCAAGGCCTATCGCGTGCGATTCTCCCTGCGCACCCCTCCGAATGCACGTACCCCGCTCGCCCAGCTAAATCGCGTGTGAAACTGCATGCGCACCCCTCAGAATACACGTACCCCGCTCGCCCAAGGCCTATCGCGTGTGATTCTCCCCGCGCACCCCTCTGAATACACGTATCCCGCTCGTCCAGCTAAATGGCATGTGAAACTGCACGCGGGCCCCTCAGGATAAACGTACCTTGCTATCCCAGCGAAATCGCGTGTAATACTCCCCGTGCACCCCCAAAATACACATACCCCGCTCGCACAAGGCCTATCGCGTGTGATACTCCCTGTGCACCCCTCAGAATACACGTACCCCGCTCGCACAAGGCCTATCGCGTGTGATAGTCCCCACGCACCCCCAAGATACACGTAGCCGCTCCGCCAAGGCCTATCGCGTGTGATTCTCCCCGCGCACCCCTCCGAAGACAAATACCCCGCTTGCCCAGCTAAATGGCTTGTGAAACTGCACGCGCACCCCTCCGAATACACGTACCCCGCTCGCCAAGTGAAATCGCATGTAATACTCTCCGCGCACCCCCAAAATACACGTACCCTGCTCACACAAGGCCTATCCCGTGTGATACTCCCCGCGCACCCCTCAGAATACACGTACCAGACTCGCCCAAGCCCTATCGCGTGTGAAACTTCCTGCGCACGCCCAAATGCACTGTCCCAGCCCTGTGAACTGGTGCAGGGTTAGCGCGGCCCTTTGCGCTGAATTGGGGATTTCAATGCCTTATCCTTGCGCAAAGGGCGTTCTTGGGGGTGTAATTGGCGCTGCGGGATGTTCTCTGCGGCAGCGCTCAAAATGGCTTTGATATTACATGAATACACAGTGCGCCAGAATGCTGTTTAGCACACACGGCTGGCGCACGCTACCTCTCTGCGCTGCTCACGTGCGCTGCCTCTGCGCTGAAATCTACGAATTACCCTGTCAGTTTTTGCCCAATTATGCATCATTTGATTTAGAATAATATTTAATAATGTATCTACCTTTTGTTACCTTATCCGGGACGCGATTTTTTGAGGTCCAAATATCTTTAACTTGTGAGGCCCAATAGGACCACCGCACATAGCTGGGGTTGCTTGTGGTAGCGTGCAGAATAGGTGTGACCTAGCAGTTCAGGATTAACTGAGCCTTTTGTGTTCAACCAATACTGAAGTGCCTGTGAATTGTACCCTTTAATAGCACAATGGGCTGGAAAAACTATGGAATGGAAAGTTGTCCTGAGCAATTGCCAGTAGCTAAAGCCTTCTATCCTCAGACTGGAGACAAGCGAGACCCCTCATCACAACCACAGAGGTTGCTCAGACATACTGCCACAAGTCAGAGCATCCACTGTAAACCCCACTCTATGAAGAATAATCCATAAATATGAACTCACATTCTCTCATTTGGTGTGGCCACTGTTTACCGCATGCTGACAATCTACACAAATGGCCAGGTAAACTACAAATAATGGAGCTCTGTATTAATGGAATAACAAATAACTTCATGCTTCGATGTAAAATCCATTATGTTCCTTCCAGTGTCTTTTTTAAAAAAAGAAAAAATCCTACTTATTGAAGTGTAATAACCTACAACAAAAGAAATGTTATACTTAAAAAAACAAAAACGTGCATCTTATTAACCATGAAACCAATTAAGTTACTGAATATGTCAACAGGTATTAAATTAGCATTCGGGAGCTCATCTCTTATATACACCGTGGCCCACAGCTCAGAACACATAAGTCAACTATGGACAGTTGATAATTTGAAAGAAAGTCTACAAATGTATATTATGTGCCCTAAAGTGGTCAGTAAAAACTGGTTTCCATTCTCAGGGACCCAGATATGGAGGAGATTTCAAATCAAACACCCTATAGTTGCATGCTCAAACTATTTTCAAGATATGACGCAGACAGACACGGGTTGTATGTGCATTCAAGTCCGACTCCTTTGAGTAAGCAGCCACATGTTGTCAACTTACCCGTTCGATTATTGGTGCATTCCCTTCTTTCTGGGTCTGGATGGTTAATGGAATATTCATTGTCTTCCTCTTTAATGAAGAATGACACCATTGGCCTCTTAAATATGTGCTCTGTAAGAGGAGGAAATGCTAATGAATAAATCATTTGAAAAGGTGCAGCATTTTAATGAAAATGTAACCTGGTGGCATTCCCGTCCATTTTGCTATCATTTAGCTTCATCCCAGCATTTTTATTTATGCCCTTCCAGGCACCTACTGTATGCGGGGCAAGATTTTCAGAGAAGGAGTGTGATGGAAGGTTTGGAACAGAAAGAAGATCATCCTCCAAAACAATCAAGCATCAGAGTTCTTTCAGGCCTGTGCCAAAATGATGTCCAGTAACGGGGGGTAATTACAGAAGCACTCGATACAGATATGGAGATCAAACAATTTACTCTGTTTTCTCAAAAGAAGTAGGTTGAAAGACAGCCTGCAGGCTATGGGTTGTTCAACAGCGACAACTTCCAAGCAAACCAGAGTAAGGGCTTCGAAAAAACACAATGTCTGTGAGGGTTTCCCAATATAAAGGACCAGTGTTGTAAAGGTTGTCCCTTAATTAAGTCTACTCTTAAAGGGCTGGAGATCAGGGATACATCCCTACTCTAAAAAAGAATTGGGGTTCCCCAAGCTTCCCCCAGGATGATGACCAGCTAAATTCACAATTTGAGGGTGTGGAGTGCCACTTCACACTTCCTTTGCCAATGTGCTTATGCTGTGGCATGGCTGGGCCACAGACCAGGTCTGTTGTCCAGGCCCATCTAGTTGACCCCTGGTGGCTTGGCTAATGATATCATGGTCCCAACCGAGAAGGAAACCGCCTCTTGCCAGGTTTCTACATGAAAGGATGAGGCAACACAGCCTCCAGCAAATAGGCATGCTATTCTACCTCCTTGCTCCTAGAAGGTTCTCTGCATATCACGGGTGGGTATCCCCCGCAGGCATCCACCACATGTGTGTTCTTCCAGGTACAATGTGTAAGACTTTTACCTAAGTCTTAATGCTCTCTTTCTGGGAAGTGTGAGGAATCTGAAAGCGTCCTCACCCCCCCCCCCCGAATATATCCTCCTACCAGGTGGCCAGGGAAAGGCTGATGCTATCAGATCCTGACACTGGAATTAGATATGCGAGGGAGGGTCATCTGGGTGGAAGAGACTTGGGGAGTGGGGATGAAGCACCCTTAGGTGAGACATGGTATCCCCCATTTCCCTTTCTCCATAAGTCCAATGTCCCTAAGCCTTTACAGGCTGTTGACAATCCCTTCCCTACTTTCCCTGTAAATCAAACCCTAAAGTACACCATTATACACTGGAATGGGGAAGAGACCAACCAGATACACACAGCCTGTAAAGGCATAATGAAGTAAGACACAGACAACAGACTTGAGTGCAAACAAAAGGTATACTTAAATGTCAGGATGGTTGAAGGCCTAACTTGCCCTATATGCTAAGGTGGGATTTCCCTACCTGAACGAAACTATGGAAAGTCTGAGTCAAAGAGTTCAACTTAAAAGTCTGTGTCCAAAACCCATCCTTGCCCACACAACTAAAGCTAAAAACCGTGTAGGGATGTCAATAATGAAAGTAATGGTGATTAACAGAGTTCTAAGCTTCTTCTTCAGCTCCTCCTTCCCCAGGTTCCAAGCAACAAAGTTCAAAACCAAAAGGGTCTTGAGGCTTCGTTCTGAAGACAAGATTCACAATTACTTGAGTTTCAGGGTGCCCTTTCCCAAGTCTTTAGTTTACGCAATGTCTTTGGTTCTCACAGTTCCGGGCTCACTGCTCTAGGCGCAGACCGCATGGTCTACCCATCACAGGTTGCGCAAACAGGATCCCTAGCCTCCTCAGGCCACACATGTTTTCCTGACCTATCCCTGTGTAGAGGGTTGTGTTCTTGTAGTCTCTCTTGGTTGGCCTCTTGGTTTAGGCGTAGTTGTCACACTCCATTGGCTTCTCCCGATTAGCCTCTTGGCCATGCCCCAAAGTGTTACACATCTCTTGCCAGTCATTGGCCTTGCCACACTACAATGATCCGTAAAGTTAATTGTATGGTGGTCTTGTTCCTCTCCCACCTTCTAACAACACACTTTCCTCTGCACTGTTTCGACATGGGCACTCTCTTTTTAGATATCCTTTGCTTTGCCCATAAAGGGGGTTACTCAGTTCCATATTCAATAAGCGAAATTGTAAGATTTCATTCAGTTCGACAACCAATAAATATTCACTTTACTTATTTCTCAAGCTTTCATTTAGTTTGATATTACATATGCATTTGTTATGCTTGATTTAAAGTTTTCGTTCACTTTGGTGTTCAAATATGCACTTGTTATATTTTAAGTTCAGTATTCAATGAATACGCATTGGTTAAAGTTTTCCTTCAATTTGGTATTCAATATGTACTCGATATGCTTTAATTTCAAGTTATTATTCAGTTCAGTATTCAATAAGTATTCATTGTGCTTATTTACAGATGTCAGTGCAGTTCGGTAATGCAAATGCATTAATTACCTTATTTGCAGACCAAAAAGGAACATCTGGTTCTCGAGTGCCTCTGCCCAACACTCGCAGGTATTTGGCTTTGTTTCCGAGCGGCTCCCACTGCTTCTTTCTTACTTGCAGGTCGGCAGACCAGCTACCGCGAGCTCTGCTCATACACGAGGGCCCGCCTCTCACATGCTGGTAGCTCTGCTGCCTTGATACAGTCGCAGACGGTGGCCGCCTTTCTCCGGGAAAGTTCCAGGCTATGGAGGCTCCCTCTCTGGGCAGTTGGCCGGCATCCTGGCTCCTCCACAGGTCCCTCCACGGCCGACTCCTCCTAGAAATGGTCCCCTGTTGGTCTCTTACTCAGAGGCCTCCTTTTTTCTCCCGTACCATTCTCTGGCTCTCCTTTTATACACCTGCAGCCCCCTTACTGGTTGCTGGTGTGGACCCTTCATTAGGTTTGCTTGACTGTTGTCAAGGGGACATGCCTGACTCTCACCATACTCTGCAGGCATCTTCCTCGTCTCAGTACCAGAGTGGTAAAATGTAGGTGTAATGTGCATTACTTTTAGTTTCTTCTTCCTCGTTCCAGTAATTTTAAATGTCAAATGTGGCAAATGAAGGGAGAGGTTTTGCAATAACCCATAAAGGTCAGGGAAAGGTTTGATTGGTCATTAATAGGCAAATGGGGATATCATGTCTCGCCTGTGGATGCTCCACTCCCAATCTCTGAGGACCCTACACCCAGGTGATCCACCCCCACGGTCAGGATCCAAGAGTGATGGCCTAGCCTTTGCCACCTGAGCCGAGGATCCAGGGGGGAGTAGGAGTGAGGATACCCTCAGGTTTCTCACAAGCCTCTTTATTGATACCGATGAATACAAACACAAGTTATGTACTGGGACTAGGAGAAGGCAACCAAGAGTAATACAGAACTCCCAAACCAGCAATGGTCTAGATTGAAGAACATGAAGGCAGCTGTGGAAGCAGGTATCCAGACTGCGAAACGAAAGTAGACCTCTCCAGGAAGGCGGTGTGGCAGACAGAGTGCTCGAGGAACCAGAGAAGATGTAGAGTGTATTCAGCAGTAAGCTGGAGGCCAGTGGCATAGTGCGGAAAAGGAACTGGCGTGAGAAGCTCCCAAGTGAGGCCCGAGCTGCAAGGGACACATCATTGGTGGGAGGGAAGCCACAGAGAGCAAGTGTAGAGATGGACAGAGGAGCTGCGAGAGAGAGAGAGGACTTGTGACAGCTGGGAGCATCGCTGGAACGCCGTAAAAACCGACCAGTGAGTCGGTCCAGAGAAGGGGACACCGGACCGGCATGCAAGACGTATAAGAGAGTTTATGAATGCTGATTTAGATTAAAGTAAGCACTTGGTTGAAAACAAGTATTTTGAATACCGTTTTACATGAAAGCAAGTACTTTGGAACTTTGAATACCGATTTGAATGAAAGAAGCATGGTTGAATACAGTTAGGAATAAAAGTTATTTTGTGTAATCAGACGAGTTATAGGAACTGTGCAAGTATTGGCAAGAACCACAAGGATATCATTGTGAACTGTGCAGATTGAGAGAATAAGCATTGGCAAGAGCCATGACAGTATGTGAAAGTGCAACAAGTGAATGGTGGCAAAACAAGCAATGGCAAAGCAATATAAGGATGTGTCATGAGTTTAAGCCAAGCACCACTGTAGAGATAAGGCAGTGGCAACCTGCATATGAAGAATGTGAGAACCCTGAGGGTATTCTCACTCCTGGACCCCTAGGAGCTTCTGTACAGGTGGCCAGGAAAAGGTCATTGCTCTTGGATCCTGACCATGGGGGTGGAGAAGCAAGGGCAGATCACCTGGGTGGATGGTCCTTGGGGACTGGGAGTGGGGTGCCCTTGGGCGAGTCATGGTATCCCCCTTTCCTTACTGACTACCACCCTAACCCTTACCCAACCAGCATGGGCTATTATAAGCCAGTTGCCCTCAACTCTTCCTATATAACAGTTGACAGTACTGAGACATAACTAAAAGCAACTTACACCACCCTTTACACCACTTTGGTACTGGGACAAAGAAGATGCCTGCAAGGAACTGTGAGGGTCAAGCATTCCCTGGTAATTGTGGTCAAGCAGAACTAATCAGAGTTCCACACCTGCAGCCTGTCAACTGGCTACAGGTGTATAAAGTGAGATCGACCCAGCAGGGGACAGAGCGACAGGGAGAGCGACTGGGGAAGCAACTGGTGGAGCAGCAGGAGACCTGTGAGAGAAGGCAGCCGTGGTGGTCCAGGAGAAGGGAACAGGTTGCTGGTAAAAGTCCCATTGGACTTGTGGGACGCGATGGAAGTGGGCCTAGTAACCCCCATAAGCCTGGGAGCCTCTGAACAGTAATGTATGCTGCAGGAGCTGCAAAGGAGCCCGGAATGCTGAGGACGCTGTATGCGTCCGAAATCCAGCAGCATAAGTGCCAGTGTGAAGCAGGGAGCACACAGCGAGCAAGCAGATCTCACTACAGTGGCTGGTCCCAACCTCAGGAGGTGAAAGAAAGTCGCAGGAACCAACAGGTGAATGCTCAGAAGGCAGGTGAGCGCTGGAGAGGCGTGTCAGCACTGGGAGCTCAAAAAGGATCACAAGTGAGTGACTGTCCATGCAAATGAATGAAAACGCGTATATTGAATACCAAATTAAATGAAGTTAACTTTGGGAAATCCAACGCAATGAAAATCAAACTAAAGGCAAAGTTAACATTTAAAAGTCAATACATATTAAACACTTGTCACGCACCCAACACAAAACCAATAACATTGCCGGCTTGCCCACTGTGCACGACAGTATCCAACCTGGCAGGGGCACAGCAAGCTGCCTTCGTACGGTCATGCATATCATCATGGGAGGAGCCCCGGATTCCCACAGAGGACACTTTGCTAGCGGCTTCAGCCGTGATACCGATGGAGGTTACCTTGGAAACTGAGGGACTCACAGCTAAAGCTACCACCCGATCACGTGGCATGTAGGAAGTCACATGATCGGTGTTCACAGCAATAGCCTCAAATGAACGCCTGACACGGGGCTCAGTGCTTCTCAGCTGTGGTCCCGGCCGGCATGTAGCGTTTACCTCATATCTTGCTCTCCGTATTTTGAACTTCCTGTCACCTGACCTCGGCAATGCTATAACGGATATTCTTTCGCGCACCCGTGGAATCCCCGTGAAAGTCCCGCTTACCCGCAGACTTTCGTTTAGCTCCTTGCATTTTGAATCCCAATTACGGCGCTTCTGCATTGTGCTATACAGAAGGAACTTCGAGACCCACAAGGCTTTGCATCCAACAGCCTTTGGGCGTGACTACAAAACAGTGGTAGCGCGCGCACCACGCACGCGCACCCGTACAAGCCCCGTGAAAGTCCTGCTTACCCGCTGACTTTCGTTTTTCTCCTCGCATTTTGGATCCCTATTACGGCGCTTCTGCATTGTGCTATGCATAAGGAACTTCAAGACCCACACGGTGAAGACCTCACAGGAAAGTGCTTATAAACTGACTTTTACCAGCACACATATTTACAGCATTCTTTTTATTTTGTTTAGGCTTTGCATACAACAGCTTTTGGGCGTGACTATAAAACAGTGGTAGCGCGCGCACCCTTGGAAGCCCCGTGAAAGTCCTGCTTACCCGCGCTTGTCGCGGTTTAACGTTTAATTTGTAATATTTTATATTTTTACCTGCTGTATAATTGGGCACTACTGTTTTGTGTACTGAGCACGCCATGAAAAGGGGCATTTCAACTTTGAAAACGGGCATGCCCGTTGTGACTGCTGCTCACTGCTCCAATGGTGAACGTTTTGCCTCTAACTCGCCTCATGGACCCTCCAAAAGATCCCGGTTGAGTTCCACACCGCGTTTGGGCACATCTAAACCCAAATTAAAATCTAAGGCTGAAATTTTACTGGGCATGGACATTCGCCCATTTTGTAGGGATGTGATCCATCCGGATTCAAATGCCTTGCAACACAATTAACTTGCGGTTGTGGCGAACTGCCTTTCAGATAAATCAGCTGTCTCCAAAGATCAGCCACAAAAAGATATTCCTCAATGTCAATCTCTCAAACAGGACATAAGAGTGGCCCCAACGACGTTGGGCAAGTGATGCATGAGTTAGAGGTTGCCCCTATGGTAACCTTCGCTAGAGAAAATGTGTCTTTAACGGACAGTATTTTGCTGAATAATGTTTTAACAGGTGCTGCCCCGCCTGTTTTGTCTGTTTCATCTGATATTGATGTGTCTAATTCAAAACTGTCTAAAATAACCGGCAATGTTGATATGGCGGTAATAGACTTGGATACAAATGCGTTTTGTTTCACCGCAAATACTTTATCTGAAAACCTCTCTAGATCACCAGTTCTGTTCACTAATGTTAGTGAAGTAAATTCACTTGAAAATATATCTTTCATTGCTCCAACCCCACGAAAATCTGGGGTAAATCAATTTTTATCAGCTGAATCGGTTGAAAATTCTAGAGGTTGAACTGGTATTGCTCTAACGTCTATGAACACAGCAATTCTTTCTTTGGCTAAATTGTTTGAAGCCCTTGCTAACAAGGCGGATGTTCACTCCCAACAACTTAATCAGATTCTATCTTGGCAATTGTCTACCACAAACACACTTGAAAAACTAGGGGGCACGTTTAAGCCGCCTTGCATGTATCAATCGGTAAGCTCACAAACACACATGCAGACAGATGAACTTATACAGAATTTCCATAACATTCCTCATGAACCCTATCATTGATTTGGCAGGCGTTACAAACGAAGCCATAGTTGATCCACAAAAAAAATCAAATTATGCCTTATTTGATGGCACAGGCACAAATGCATTCAACTTACCTGCCAAGAAAGGGATCAAAAAGGATGATTTGAATAAGAAAACCAAAAACATTAGATCCATGGCCAAGAGAACATCACAAATTAAATAATTTGTTAAAAATATCTCGTTACCTCCAACAGCAACTAATACTGCCTCTAAGGCCATAGCCAAAAAATATCTGTTACAATCCCAGATGAAGAAGGCTACAGTCTTGCTGGAAAAGAGCACTGTTGACAATTCCTATAGTCCATTGAACTCCTTGGTGAATGCCGCTGTAACAGAAGCCTCTGAAAGTTGTGAGAATAGAAAGTGTGTAGTACAATCATCAATACCTTCGCCTCCATTGGTAGACCAGGACCAAACTGCTCGGTGCAGGGAAATAAGGCAAGCAGTGGATGATTATATGGCTACTAAACCTGCGTTTAAGAACCTTCATTTGGTGACAAATTATAACATAACTCCAACTTTTAAAACACCTTGTCCTGCTGCAAAAGCAGTTTTGAGTAAACCTGTTCCATCTGTTGTAAACAAAAGTGTTAAATGTTCAATCCCAACTTCATGATAACACACAACAGACACAAACATCAACACAGTTGCATTATCAAAACAAGAGCACTGAGCCAGTAATTATGACTTCTTCATCTGTTGATATAGAAGAGGTGGTTAAATCTACTTTATTGAAGTTGCTTGACACTCGCAGTTCCATAAGTGGTCTCCAGTCTGGGGCCAGGGTCACTGAGAATAAAAACTTCAATGACCCTTCTAATTTGACGGAAATAAAATTCCAACATCTAGTACTAAGCGGCCGGCAGTTCACTCATTATTGATGAGCTGTCGCCCCTCCCCAGTGCCTCAGTATAATTTGAACCGAGCCTCTGTTCTATCCATCTTTAGCGAAATTTCAGAGCTCAATGACATTGACACGATTGACATTGCTCAAGTGGAATTCACGGACCCGTCAAATTGGTCCTCAGTAACACTATGGATAAACTCGAGGGTTGTGGTTAACACCATCTGGGCCGTTAAGTCACAGTTGTTTAGCCTTGGTTTCATCATACAGGTTGGACTAGGTTCTATGAGTTTACCTCCACTGACATTGTGAAGCAAATTCCCCAATTACAACAAAACAAACAACATAATAATTGTTCACATGTTTGCAATTGCAATACGAAATGCACACAACGTTAGCAGCTGGATAGTCATGAATTTACCCTCTCCTTGATCAGCTGGAATTCCAGAGGGCATAAGCATTTAATGAACAATCAGGCTATCACTTTGCTAGACCACGATATAATATTAATTCAAGAATCGTGGCTCACTTATGCTCCTTCGTGGAATGACTATGACATTCTCCTGACTCCAGCGATTAAGGATAATCTTGGGCGGCCTGTATCTGGTTTGCTAATAGCTGTCAAACAGAGTCTTTCATTGAAACTTAGCCCATGGTATTCACCAAATCCATTTATTCAAATGGCCAGACTCATCAGCAATAACCTCCAATGTGCCCTTATTAACATCTATTGGAACCCGATGGGCATTACAGATGATAGGTTTCTGGACTCATTGAACAAGGCTTTGGATCTGATAAGTCTTAATGGTAATGTTGATTCCATCATTTTAGCTGGTGATTTGAACCTACATTGTCTTGAGCCAAATCGAAAATCGGAATCGGCCCGTCTTGTTAAATGGACAAGTTTTATAGAGTTCAGAAGCCTTTTCATGCTAAATGGTTCCTTCCCCTCTGATATACCTCCTAAGGCGACATGGCATCGTACCATTAGCGAGGGAATCATTGATTACATTTATGTCAATTCAAGCATGCTGAATAAAATCTTTCCAAGTAATACACAGTGATGCGAGCGATCATAACATGCTTAACGCGACCTGGACCTCAAAATGTAATAATAATATACAGCAATCGAAATACATTAAGGGTTCGATAAGCGTAAACTCTTCAAGGAATAGGCTAATTTGGACAGAGTCTTCCTTGGAAGCGTTTAAGATATGTTATGATGATCAGCTGAAGTGTGAATTTATTGAAAATCAAGGTGCAACGGTTATCTATCATGAACTCATGCAGCAATTCCAACCAGCCTCCATTTGCCACAAGCATAGTGAAACTCTCTTTTTTCCATGTTTTTGATCACAAAGTTAAAAGCAAGAATGCATTGGTTAGGGCGGAAAAGAGAGAGGCCTATAAACTGCCTGGTGACAAACGAGCTACGGCCCTCACTCACATCAAAACTAGATATAGAAATTGCATAAGGGGTAGGCAGGCCAAATTATATCAAGCTGATGGCAGCAATATGCTGAAATTGCTATCTACTAAAAACTCAGCAGAATCATGGAAAATCATAAATCAAGCAACTGCAGGTCATCAAGTTGCAGTTCAGGCTAACGATGTGACTGAAGAGAAGTGGGTTCAGTACTACTAATTTATATGCAGAACCAATGGACAAATGTCAATTCCTCAGTACTATGTCTCAATCCAATTTCAATATCAAGTTTGATAAAGATGATATTTTACACTTCATCAACAAAGCCAGCCGTTCTAGGGCCCCTGGTCCGGATGGCCTGTAAAACCTGATATTGAAACAATATCCGGTCATTTGGACAGATATATTGTACATGATGTTCATGAATATAATCTCTTCTCAAAAAATACCGGAGTCTTGGAAACGTTCTATAACCATCCCAATTTACAAGAAAGGAGAGCGGGCCAACCCGGCCAGCTACAGACCCATCTCTTTGCTAGATGTTCGGGGGAAAATCTTTTGTCGACTACTATTAAGAGATATGAACTTTTGGTCACAGAAACACCACAAAAGAGACCCTTTTCAATCTGGTTTTGTAAGCGGCCTAGGTACTATACCCAACATTATTACCATCAATTTGCTTAAAGCGCAGTACGCAGCCCGGAAACAAGCTCTGTATTTTGCATTCATCGATTTCCGGTCTGCCTTTGACTCTATCAATCGTGAACTGCTATTTCAAAAACTAGCATCTTTTGGCTGCCCATCCTCTCTGCTAGCACTATTAATTGAGTTGCATACGAATAAATCCATGCAGGTGAGATTAACTTTGGAGGGTCTGTTGTCATCGTCTTTTGGTACCTATGTTGGTCTTAGGCAAGGCTGCATAATGGCATCAATATTGTTTAATTTATTTATCCTAGACATGGGACAATATTTCCTCCAAGTTGTCCCTGATGCTCCTGAATTGGGAGGGGGTCAGCGCATAGCATGGCTACTATACGCGGATGATCTGGTCTTGATCTCACAAACCCCCAGTGGTCTTCAAAATCTTCTGTCTGCTTTAGCTAGTTACGTTGAAGCTAACCATCTCATTGTGAATCTGGACAAATCACAAATTCTCGTATGTAAAAACCAATCGAAAAGCAGAATTAACAATTGCATTTGGTCCATTGGAGATGTACCTTTGAAACAAGTACTTGAATATAAATATCTAGGCCTCACTATACAGAACACTGTTAGGGATACCCTCTACTTGATCAACTTACAGTCTAAATTATCGACTGATTTCTCAGGCCAGAATACTCATCTATAAATATGGGAAATTCACCCTGAAACATATCCTACATTTCTATGAACAAAAAGTCATCCCAGTATTAATATATGGTGTTGAGTCAAAACTTTACACCAGTGACGAAATGTGGAATAAGTTGGAAGCACGTTTTTGGAAATCGATATTACATCTCCCGAATTGCACACCCTTACCAATTTTGCGATACGAACTAGGCTTGAACTCAGTGGCTTGTAGAGTTAAGTAGCGAACGTGTGGATTTTTCCGCAAGTGTTGGGCTTAGAAAATAACAATATTTTGAGTACCGTTGGACATCAGCTGTCTTCATCAATGCACGATTTCCCTTTGGCATGGCGAGCTTGTGTAGTGAACACTATGGCCGAAGCAGATAGAACGGTCACACTTTTGTTAGAAAACCTGTTGCGTGCTAAAATCCAGTTCTATAGATGGGAATGGATAAAAAATAGAGAATCCTGTTTAAAATACAGGGATTTTAATCCGCATAACTTTGGTAATAAACATCTGGGCCAATTGGCAGGTTACTTATTGAAATGTCCGTCTTCCAACATACGGAATACATTTTTACGAGTCAGGTTAAATCTTTACCTAACGAGAGAGGTCCTTGCTAGGCGTAAAATGATTCCAGACAATATGAACTTTTGTCGCTACTGTGAACTTCCACATGAAAGGGAGACACTCCAGCATCTGGTAGTATCCTGTGACAAATTAATAGGACCACGAGTTAAATTTTTCGCTAAACTGTTAAACCTGAATTATGAAGCAGATCTGGAGTTTATTAATCTCCAATATGAAGTTTTCTGTCATAAAAGCCATAGTACATTATTTAGACGCAATTCTCCTGTCTGAAATCAAGTTGTAATGCAAACATATGACTAACTTGTAAAGCTGCAAGATTAATTAATTGTATAGGATGGAAAAAATTGCTTGTAACCTTGTCTTTTAATTTGATATCTCATGTTTTAACATGTTGTTACTTTTTTTTATTTTTTAACTTTGGTCATTTTAATATATGTTATGAAATGTTGACAATTTGTTTGAATTTCCTTTTGAAAAGTTGACTTGCTCAGCTATATCAAAATAAAAAAATTAAAAAATATTCTTTTGGACTGTCTTGTACCATGTGGATTCTTCTTGTCATCGGATTTCCCTTGTTTGTGAACTCGACCTCAGTCTTCTCACTGGATTGACTTTTGGACTGCCCTTCTGTACTGCGAATCTCCCTGCCAGGAGTTACTGCTGTTACACTCTGACATGCACAGTGCCTCCCCGTTTTCAGTTCTCCTGGGCTACCTTCCATTGGAGGAACCACCTGGGTTGCTGGACTATGCTACTACCTACTTGTACCGCCGCACATAGTGGGGAATTACTTCCTGTATTCAGGGAGTCTGGCGCCTCCCCTTACTTCAATGCCTGTTCCCAGCCATCTCCCAGGTAGGTATGATTCTTCTTGCTTTCATTGTAACTTGTACTGGATTTCTAGTTCCTATAACCTGTTCTGTTTCCCTTGCAGCCTTCCTGATGACCTGGTGCTGTTGTTCCAGCCATCTGTGGCCTCAATAATCGGTCAGCGAGTGATCTTTCGCTCCTTGACTGGTATTTGTATTTTATTAGGTTTTATATAGCGCTTTACACCAAAGCGCTTTACATAAGGACAATAAGAATACATAACAACCATTAACAACATGTGAGTCAAGTATCAGAAAACAGTATATAGAACAATTTACATGAACAATATGGCTTTACATGAGTGGTATTGGACCGTGGTGGGAGAGGTAGTAAAGATATAGGGTGAGATGTAGGACTGTCATGAAAGAGACAGCGCAGGCATTAGGATGGTAATTGGAGGAGGTAAGATTTGAGAGAAGTGCAGAAGGAGGAATAGGAGGAGATGGAACGGATAGGGAGAGGGCGACGGTTCCAGTGGAAAGGGGCCAGAAGTTGAAAAGACCTGTAGCGGGATGGGGCACAGGGCAGAGGAGGGGAATTGAGAAGGAAGAGATCAGCAGAGCGAAGTGAGCGAGGGGGAGTATAGAAAGTGAGTAGAGAGGAAAGGTAAGGTAGGGCAAGTCCACAGAGGGATTTAAAGACAAGGCAGAGGAAGTTGAATTTGAGATGGGAGTGAAAGGGGAGCCAGTTTAGAGAGGTGAGAGAAGAGGAGATGTGATTGTGAGGAGAGAGAAGGTAGAGCGAGCGGATAGCAGAGTGGTGGATGGATTTGAGGGGTTAGATGAGTGGAGGGGAGAACGAAGAATAGAGTGGCACAGTAGAAGAGTCTAGAGATGATGAGGGAAGAAATAAGGAGTTTAGTAGTATGGAAGGTTAGGAAGGGACGAACTTTATGGATGTTATAGAGGTGGAAGCAGCAAAAGTGGGCAGTGGGAGAGATATGGTGGGAGAGGTTGGAGTCGATGTGAAGGCCAAGATTAAAGGTGTGGGGAGAAAAGGGGAGATAGGAAGAGGAAAAGAGAATGTGAGGAGGGGAGGGAAAGAGTGTTAGCTGGGAAGAAAAGGACTTCCGTTTTGTCGGCATTTAGGGTGAGAAAGTGGGAGGACATCCAAGATTTGACAGCGGAAAGGCAGGAAGAGAGCTTGAGATGGATGTCAGGGGAGAAGGAAGAGAAGGAAAGGAAGAGCTGGGTATCGTCTGCGTGGAAATGGTGAGATATACCAAAGGAGGAAATGGTAGGAGCTAGGAAAGAAGTGTAGAGTGAGAAGAGAAAGGGGCCAAGGACATATCCTTGTGGGACGCCATGGTTAAGAGGATGGGTCGGGAGGTGCTACCAACCAAGGAGACTGCAAAGGTGCGGTGGAAAGATAGGAGGAGAACCAATTGAGGACAGAGTCTTTGAGGCCGAAAGATGAGAGAGTGTTAAGATGATCGACAGTGTCAAAGGCAGCTGAGAGGTCGAGAAGAATGAGAATGGAGGAGCGTTTCGAGTAGCAGGCAGAGAGGAGAGAGTTGAGGACAGAGGAGAGAGCAGTTTCTGTAGAGTGGAGAGGCGGAAGCCAGAATGAATAGGGGGGAGAAGAGAGTGGGTAGAAACAAAGGAGGAGAGTTGAGAATAGACAATACGTTCAAGGAGTTCAGATAGGAAGGGCAAGGGGGAAATGGGGCGAAAGTTGGAGACAAGGTGGGGGTTGGCAGATGGCTTTTTCAGGATAGGGATGATAGTAGCATGCTTGAAGGAAGAAGGAAAGGTAGATGTGGTTAGACAAGTGTTGAAAAACGAGGTAAGGTAGCGAATGAGGAGGGGGTAGATTTTAGGAATGAGGGAGGTGGGAATGGGGTCAGAGGGAGAGGCAGTAAGGTGAGTTTTAGAGAAGAGGAGGGACATTTCTGATTGAGTGACAGGAGTGAAGGAGGACATGGTAGAGGGAGGGGGAGAGGGAGGAGATGGAGGGTTAGAGTAAGAAGGGGAGCCGAGAATGTATTGGCGGAGATTGAGGACTTTGTTAGAGAAGAAGTTGGCAAAATCAGTGGCAGAGAGAGTTGAGGCAATGGAATGATCAGTGTTAGGGGGAGAGAGAAGACGAGTTAAGGTTTGGAAAATTTGGCGGGGTGGGAGGATTGGGAGTGGAGTAAGTCAGAGAAGTAGGTTCGTTTAGCAGAGTGAAGACAGTTATTGTAGAGGATATGATAGGAGAAGTAAGAAGATTGGTTAGAAGGGGAGGGGTGTTTTAACCAGCGTCGTTCAAGGCGTCTGAGGAGGCGACGCATGGAGGAGAGTTGAGTAGAGAGCCCAGGTTGGGCAGGTTTGCGAGAAGGGCGAAAAGGAGAGAGAGGGTGAAGAAGATCAAGAGAAGAAGTGAGGGTAGAGGTTAAGGTGGAAGATGTGTCATTGGGTGAGAGAGGAGAAGTGGGAGCGAGGGAGGATAGAAGAGGAGCAGGAAGAGTGGAAGAAAGAGGGGTCAAAGTTGCGCAGGTCGCATCGGTAAAAGGGGGTAGTGGATGGGAGGGAAGGAGGGAGGAGAGGAAGGAGGGGTGAGGGAGACCGAGAGTAAGGAGTGGTCAGAAAGATAATTGGGTAGGGAGGAAATGGGAGAAGCAGTGAATGATGAGGTAAAGATGAGATCAAGAGTGGAGCCAGAAAGGTGAGGTGGTGGTGAAGGGAGAGGAGTAAGAAGGTAGGAGTCAAGAATGGATAGGAGAGGAGAAAAGGGTGGGTTGGAGGAGAGATGGAGGTTAAAGTCGCCCAGTACGATTAACAGAGTGGGACTAGAGGAAATGAGGCTGAGGAGGTAATCGACAATAAATAATAAGGAAAGATATGATATGGCATTTATAACGCGCCAATACATAAGTGTTTCAAGGCGCGACAAGGCAAGGGAGGGGGGACAGAGGGAAGACAGACAACAATCCTACTAGGCTAGGTGTCATTCAGATCACGCAAGTGTATGGGAAGGGGAAGGAGGAGAAGTGCGAGGGGGAAGAGGGAGAGGGCAGTGCAGTACATGTTATAAGAAAATAAATAAACAATAAGTAAAAGTACGGCCAGCAGGTGGCAAATGCAAAGGTGCGAGGGGGATATGGCATGCGGGGAGTTGAAGATTTTGTGCATGAACTCGAAAGAGGGGAGGACATGGAGAGGAGAGGGACAGGGAGAAGAAAGACAGTTGGGACAAAAGAGTAGGCCAATGCCTCCACCTCGGCCTGAGGATCGAGGGACATGGGCGAAGGAGGCGGAGGAAGAAGCGAGGGAAGCTGGAACAGAAGTTTTGTGTGGGGAGATCCATGTTTCGGTGATACAGAGTAAGTGAAGGTTGAGGCGTAAGAATAGGTCAAGGACCGCAGTGGTTTTGTTGCAGATAGATCTGGTGTTCCAGAGGGCGACGTCGATGGAGTTGGGTTGAGTGCAAGCTAGTTGCGGGTAAATGAGGTTGTGATGTCTGACTGATGTGTTGGGGTGGTGAGTAGGGTGGGAGTGAGAGGGTGAAAGAAAGTTAGAGGAGGAGATGGCCATGATGACAAGACAGAGTGATGAGGGTGGGTGGGTAGAGGAACGGGGAAAGAAAAGGGAAAAGCGGTGAGATTGGTGGGAGGTGTGATGCATAACAGGGAGCGCAGGCCTATGAGAGTGTGGAGACAGGAAGGGGTGACTAGAGAGATGAGGTGTGTAGCAAGTAGAGTAATGTCAAGGTAAGTGACTGGCAGGCCACTTTTTTTGGAGGTCACTGGTAAGTGAAGTGGCAGGCCACTTAGTGGGTGAGGATAGAAGGGGGCGGTGGTAGTGGGCAAGCAAGGCCCTGGATGGTAGAGCAAGTTAATGGCAGTCAGGAATGGCTGCGCAGAGATATGGGTCAGAAGCAACAAGACCCAGCCCTTCCAGCCAAGGACAGCATACAGCACAAACTAGGAGATGAGGCAGCCAGGCGCAGTCCCATAGGCAGGGTCACTGAAGAAATGGTGAGGGGAGTCAGCGGTGGACAGACAGAGACTCGATGCCGAGATGGTTGATGGTGAGAGGAGCTAGCTGCATGCAGCGGAGAGGAAGGATGACGCCGTCTAGAAGGAGCACCGGTACTGCCGCAGGCACAATGAGGTCGGGGCTGAAAGGCAGATGAGACGTCGCCGGGAGGCACCAATGGGCCGAAGTGGGTCGGTGGCAGCAGGACCCAGCATGCTCAGATGCATCGGTACTGCCGCAGGCACAGTGAAGTCAGGGCTGAAGGGCAGCTGAGACGTCGCTGGGAGGCGCCGTTAAGCTCACCTGGCTCCCACAGGGGCGTCAATCTGAACTGGACAGCTGCGGTCTCCACCAATGAGACGCATAGTGCCGAGATGACTGACTGGACTGGCCCACCTAGCTTCGTTTGCTTGGCCCGTAGGAATATTCTTCTGCAAATGGAGAAAGGGAATTAACCACCCGTAGAGTTGAGCGTTACCCCCCCCCACTCCCGCTGTTCTCCCCACTGATCACCTTTGATGTCCCCTCTTATAGTCTCACCTGATGGTTTGGAAAGTTGAGCTCTCCATCCTGCATTGAGTGCAGGGGTGCGTAGATAACCAGTTGCTTCACTGGCTCGAAGGAATTGGTGAGTTCCAGAACAATATTGACTCTGAGATTCCCGGCAAGACGCCGTAAGTATGCAGTTCGTAAGAGTTCAAATGTCTGACTTTCACTCTTGTCCGATTCCTTGCAGGTTGCAGCTTGACCCTAGCGAAGAGTTCCTCGTGGCAACCGGTAATATTCAGGTAAGGATTTGTATTATCCAACACAGTTCGATAAAATAATGTCAATATGTAACCTGTTGCTTTCTCCCTTATTCAGGCGCTGAGAGAAAGTATGAAGTCTCGGGGAATAATGCCTCCGGCGGTAAAATCAGGTAAGTCTATTGTGGTGAGGAGGTTCCCCTTGTTTGTCCCTTTGTTTCACCTTGCTGTCCTTTTGTTTCCCCTTAGGGGCCGGGGTTCGGCGAGGATGCAGTGGAATAGTACCCCCGGTGGTAAAATGAGGTAAGTCTATGGGGGGTAACTAATATTGCCTCTGTGTATTCCCTTGGCTCACCTTGCCGTTCTCGCCTTCCCCTTAGGTGCCGGAGTGTGGCGGGAACATGCAGAATGTGAAGATGCTGCGAAGGCCAGTGAGTTCAGTGCGTCGCTGCAGCAGGCGAGGCGACGCGCATAAAATAACTTCTTTCTTCCAGCTCAAAGGCACGATGGATCGGGAATTCAGGCAAGGATCAAAGGTATTGCTCTTGTTCTAACCTTTTCTCCTTCTTTCTCCCCTTTTCTAGGAGCTCCAGACTCGAGGCGGGCGTGGCAGAAGACTGGATGCAGACTTGCAGGCACGGTGAGCATTACGCTGCTGGATGCAGAATAACGCGAAGCATGTGCTGCTCTTCGGGCGTGGTTTAAAGAGCCTCCAAAGTAGTTCCAGGTAAGTATTCCTCCCCAGCCCCACCCGAGTAAAAAAAATAGTCCCTAGGTAAAGTAGTCCCTTCCAAGCCTCTTTTGGCTTGGAGCTTTTACAGTATGGTCTGCATCAGGTAAGTTTGCAATATCGTCTGCATCAGGCAAGTTTTAATCTATGAGCCTGGCGCCTATGGCGCCAGGACTGACTCTCTATATGAGCCTGGCGCCATAGATGCCAGGACTGCACCCAAATAGCCCCTAGCAGGGGTTGTTGGGCTTGCTTGGAATGACTTGATGCCTGCTTCCGGGGTTGCTGGACTTGGTCTGGGTGCCCGGGGGTAGGCATCATGACAGGCGCCAATGGGCCAAAATGGGTCGATGGTAGCAGGACCCAGCGTGCCCAGATGCAGTTGAGCAACGGTGGTGGACACAGGATTAGCCCTCCAGGTGGTGTCGCTGCAGAAGGGCCAGCAGTAGTGGAGAGGAGAAGAGGCTGTCATGCGGGAAGAAGTGGAAGTGCAGCAGAGTGCTTCGGGCAGAGGTCACAGGCAGAGCCGCAACACTGCCGTGGGTCAGGAGGAGCAGGACCCAATCACCCGCAATCACGAGAGGCAGGACCCAATCGCCCGCAATCATGGGGGGCAGCCAAGTAAGACAGGCAGAGCCCAACACCACCGCGGGTCAGGAGGAACAGGACCCAGTCGAATGCAATTACGGAGGTCCGCCAAGGAAGACAGCAGAAGGTTGCAGCCGCGCCAGTGGAGTAGGCGCTGGAGAGGCAGGCAGGCAGGAGCAGAGCCAGCAGACTCAGAGGCGGTTGGAGTTGTGGACTCCAGCTGGGAAGACTAACACCAACAGAAAGAACAGGCTCTGGTGCTCAGGAGAATAGCAGGAGCAGTAGAGGAGGAAAACAGTTGTGGACTCCAGCTGGGAAGACTTACTCCGAATGAAAGGGCAGACTGTTCGTAGTCTGACAGAAAGAGCAGGCTCCGGTGAATAGCAGGAGCAGTAGAGATGGCCTCAGAGAAGAGAAGCAGAGATCGCCATCTTGCCACTTCTGAGGCGGGAGCAGAGACAGAGTGTGGTGTTCTGGTCGAGCAAGGCTGCGAATGCACTTAGGAGAGTGATCCAGAGAAGCAGGAAGTTATCCAAAGCAGAATAGTGCAGGGTAGGAGAGTAAATTGTTGATAATAATGCTCACCAAACGCTTGATTCAGCCCGAAGAAAGGGAGACGCTGGATGAGGCGACTGATGCTTGTGCGCCCCCTGGTGGTACTTGGGGACGGAGGTACTCTAGTCTACGTGGTAACTTACGTCTTGACAACATTGAACTGAATAGCGCACTTTACACGGAGATGAAACTTGCACACAATGAAAATGGAATTAAAGTGCCATTGAAACATTCCAGCAAAAAGTCATACATTGAATACTCAACTTAATTAAACCACCTACAAGAGCATTGAACATGGAGTTAAAAGTAGACTTTAAATAACACAGTGAAGGTGAAAAAAACTAAAGAGAATGCAGTGTGACAAGGCTACAGGTTTGAAAGGGGTGTGTGAGGCATGGTGGCAGAACCACGAGGCGACCAAGGAGAAACCAGAGAAGCGCAGAGATACCCCTAAACCACAAGCCTAATAAAAGTAAACCAGTGACAGTGACTTGGTGTGCTCAGGAACTAGCACCATATAACCTATGGGTGTGTGCTGAGGAGCCCAGGGGTTCTGGTTGCACGACCTGTAATGGGTGGACCATGTGGTCTGATAACTGCACCTAGACCAGAAAGCCCTGGATGGTGAAAGCTAAGAACACCATGAGACACGCCCATAGAAATCACTGCAAAGCAGCTGGCAAGGCTAGCCTGAAAAGGGTCAAGTTGACTTGGTGGTTTTTGTTAAAGTCTTTTGAAAATACTAAGACAAGTGTCATCAAAGGGGTTGAAAGTCATGGGGAAGGGAACCTTGAGACCTACAGAACTACACTTGTCTTGGGACCGGAGTCGCAAAAGACCCCTTTGTTTTGCATTGTGGTAACAGAAACTTGGGGAAGGGACCCCCAAGGATTGGTGCTGAACTACATCACTTTGAACTGGCGAAAGGCGAACTTTGAACCTTTTTCATGGAACTTTCTTATGCTTGGGGAAAAGGAGCTGAACGAAAGCTGTGAGCTAAAATCAGCTCAGAACTTTGAGTTAAAACACTATTTCTTTTGACTTTGACATCCCTACATATTGGTCCATTGTGGTTGTGAGGACAAGGATAGGTTTTGGACACAGACAGACTTTTAAGTTGAACTCTTTGACTCAGACTTCACTTAGTTTTGTTCCGGTAGGTAAATACCACCTTAGCGTAGGGCAAGTTAGGCCTTAAACCATCCTGGCTTTTAAGTTAATAAATATTCATTAGTTTGAACTTTAAGACTGTTGTGTTTGTCGTATTTCATGATGCCTTCACAAGAAGGAGCAAGAAAGATGTGTCGTTTGCGTGACCTGTAATGGGTGGACCGTGTGATCTGAAAACTGCACCTAGACGGAGTACACCCCTTTATGAAAAGCCACTTAAAGCACCACAAAGAAACTTGTGATTGATTATAAAAGGAAACCTTGTGTGATTTGAAAGTAAGGCAATGAACTTTATGAAATTGGTGAAGGCTAACCAAGACAGAACAGCTGAGAAGGATGCCAAGGAATTGTGTTTTGCTGTAACTGTTGAAAGACTTGAAAGCTTGGGGAAGGGACCCCCTTTTTGAACTGTGAGCCATTTGAACTTTGTGGAAGGGAAACCTTTTGACCAAGAACTGGACAAAGTTCTGAACTTTTATTTGAATGCTTATCATTTTGAGGCTGACATCCCTACACATTGTATACAAAGATGTGAGGGAAAGTACAGGTTTGGACACAGACAGACATTTGCTTTGGATTTCCTGACACAGACTATGCTTAGCTTTATTTAAGTCAGAAACTCCCACCTGCATAGGGCATGTTAGGCCTTTTTCCAGCCTTATTTTTAAATAAAGGTTTGTAGCACAACCTTTCAGTGTGTTATCTGCATCTCATTCATGATGCCTTCACAGAAGCCACTTTAATTTGGTGGTGATCTTGTGATTCCAGCAGTGTCTGCACTATAGCTCCCACCTAGTTTACTCCTTCTTTAGGTTTCTTCTAATTTCGCCCACTATGTACAACAATGGTTTGATACCAGTCTCTAAGCTCTGGACCGTAGATGTCTCTAAATACTTTCTAAATTTGTTTTAGCCTCCCTTCGGTTATGGATCTTCAGGTATATTGCTGCCCAGTCCTGTAACAGTATTGAATTGGCTTTCTTGGAAGGGCCACACTGCTGCACCATCCTCTCTGGGATATAGAACTTTCTTTTTATATTGTCCATCCTCTGCATGCACAGTTTGAACTTCAGGAACACTATGCGACAGCTCAAATCAACTTTCACACTAGGTTTTTCCAGCCCCTTTTAGACGGAGATTGACTGAGTGTGGTCGTCCAGACTGTTGGGTCCATTTCTCAGCTACTGTTATTTATCAAGACTGGTCAGTCCTAGTCAGGACCACCTCCTCCCTATCCACCTTTCAGGGTCTCCCCAGATGTAGTTTATTTTACCATTCAAGGATTGCTGCCAGTGACTTGACCACTGCAAACCTGCAGGCCAAGGCTACAAGAAGTTACACCACCATCTTGGAGACACTCCCTCCCTCTTTTCCTGCTCCTCGTTATCTGCCTTCTTTTTTCTTATCACATTGTTCATGACCTGTTGTCTCGTTCCCACCTCCCCTTTTCTCTGGTTCCATTTGTCCGGGGCAGGAGATGTGCATGCTGGCCCCGACATTAGCCTCAGAGAAATAGCACTTCCTAGTCCATGGATAGAAGCAATAATAGCTGTTGGAGGGAGATGTTAGATGACATATGCATTGCCTATGTATGGTGATTTATGTTTGCAAGAAGTACTGATGTCAACTTGTTGGTCTCTCTTAGCAGATTTATAGAAGGGTTGGATGGGGCAGTCTGGGAAAGGAAACTTTAGCACCTCCGATTTTGCAAACATTGGGCCCCTGCAGGCTGGGCACTGGTGGAGCTACTGGCTGTAGTCCAATGTGTACTTCTTTGTGTCACCCAAGACACTTGTTGCCAGTTTGTGATCCTAGCCCAACTCGGCTCAGTGTTAGAGAGCAGGGGTTCTCATCCTTTCTCTTACCCTAAGCCTGAGCTTGCAGTTGCTGAACAGAATGACTGCACTGTCCTGGATGACTCGGGTAGCTTGGACGCCACTGACACCCCTGTATCAGCAGAGACCTTACTGGCTAGAGTGCCTCCAACCCATTGGCCTCTCTTTGTCCTCAAGCATAGCAGACCAAGAATTAAAGACCAAGCTCCAACACCAGATTTCTCATAAAACTCATTGACCAGACTGCATACTCCCAGCTCAACTCCTTTGTAGAATCCAGCTGCCTCCTCGATTCTGCACAATCAGGCTTTAGACCGCGACATGGAACTGAATCCACTCTGATATCGATATGGGATGATCTGTTACGCTCACCCGATATCCCCGGGGGCTTCTGGAAGGCTCTGAGATCTGGAACCCTGGATGCGTAGTTGCCCAGTGCTGAATAATGCATCTTAGTTATTTGCAGGGTGAGCTATCCGTCCTGCGTTTCTTGTGCAGGGGCACTTGACGTTTGTTGGCGAGCTGCCGGAGTTGCTTCACTGGTGCAGTATGCCTTCCTTGGGCACAGGCCTGCTGTGACCCTGAATCTGCTGGTAGGCAGGTAGATTTGTTAATTGTAAGTCTTTGTTCTGTTTATGGTGGGAATTCGTTAATGTCTTTACCTCCTTCTTTTCAGGTGTGAAGGTCTTGATGCTGGCGTGCCGGATGGAGAGGCACGTTGTCTAGGTAAGAGAAAGCGCGAAGCGCACCACCTTTATTGTCTTTTAAAGCTAACCTGTGTTTTTTTCTTCTTCTTCTCCTCCTCCTCCTCACAGGCTGCTGTGGTGCTGCGAGTGGATGAGAGCGCGATGAAAAACAGGCCCCCGGAATCCGTTAAGGTAAGTACAGCGCTGTAAAGGTTGTTTAATATTGAAAGCGAACCTGAAATATGTCTCTTTTCCTTTGTAGATGTTGCTGTGGTGTTCCGGATGGAAGCGTGGCGTAGCGCAATGGAATTCAGGCAAGACTGATGGAATTCGATGTTTTGGAAGCGCGCTTTCTAATATTGTTTTTCCCTTTCTCGTTATTGCAGGTCGCAATGTTCAAACAGTAGCTGTGGTAGCGGTTCGACGGAAGTCCTTAAGCTAGTACTCACAGGTGAGTGATGTTTCTTCTTCTCTCGGTTTCCACAGATGGCAGCCCAGTTGAGATGCTGAGTGCTGGATGGTGTTTTCTCAGGTTAGACAGAATAATCTTGTTCTTGTTCTTGCAGGATTACAGGAAGATGCTGAAGACCAGGAGCTGGACACGGTGAGCGTCACGCTGCTGGTTGCAGAATAACACGAAGGTGTGATTTATATAGCCCCGGTAAAGTAGTGCGAGGGAAAGTAGTTCCAGGCCTGCCACACCCAAAACACTAGACTGCATGGCTTGGTTCTTAGAACTAGACTGTGTGGGTGCTTCCATCTTGGATTTAAAGGCCCATGTACATAAATGCAACCTAGTTTGAACAGCCCTTCCTTCCTACATATGAGCCTGGTGCCAAAGGCGCCAGGACTGGCTCCAGGAGCCCTTTTGCAGTAGTTTTAAGGCCCTCAGGGTTCTGGTGGGTGCCTGCTTGTGGCACAACTTGTGTCCCCTCACAGTGGTCATGACATGATCTCAAGGTCACCGCAGGCTGATGGCTGAGCAGCATTGATTCTCCTCGATCTTTCTGTTACCTTTGACACGGTTAACCACTCAATCCTCTGAATGCCTTCACTCCCTAGGAATTCGTGGCACTGCTCTCAAATGGATCGCATTCTTCCTCAGCAACAGGAAAGAAATAACCCTCCTCTCCCCTTATGTCTCAACTGCTTGCTCAGTGAACACTGGAGTACCCCAAGCCGCATGCCTGTCTGCTCTCCTATTCAACCTCTAAATGACCACTCTACCAGGAATCATCCGAATGTACATCTCCTGTTACATCTTTGCTGACGATACCCAAATGATCCTAAGAAATCCCAAGTCAGGCACCAACTCCCTTCCCAACCTTGAAGCATGTCTCAGTGACATTGATCGATGGATGACAATAAACCACCTCCTTTTGAACCCTGCTGAAACTGAAATCATGGTGCGCAGCAATGCTGCCCTTCTACCACAGCCGCTCCCATGCCCCTCCCGCCCCACCTCCAATACAGTGAAAATACTAGGCTGTACTATGGACTCAGGCCTGACCCTCTCCGGTCAGATCAACAACGTGTCAAAATGCTGTCACTTCCACCTCAAACTTCTCAGACGGATTTTTCCCTACCTCTCCTACCCAAACAGACTTGCCGCAGTTATGTCTATTGTGATGTAGCAACTGGACTATGCCAACTCCCTATACCTAGGAGCCCCAGCATAGCAACTCAACAAACTCCAAAGAGCCCAAAACGCTGCTGCAAAACTGCTCCTTGCCCTGGGTCAAAGAGACCACATCTCACCAGCTCAACCCACCAACTGGCTCCCACCCTATGCATCATTCACCGAGCAGTGCACAAGATCAGCCCATTATACCTTTAGAAAAGATGAAACCATACCTCCCACTCCGCACCCTTAGATCAAGCACTGCCCTCCTTCTAGTGATCCTAACCTCTAACTCTGTCCGGATCGGAGGATCCACCTTCTCAACCTTAGTGTCATGCATGCATCGACATCACGATCACAGAGTCGGCTTACCCCCCCTTTACTCAGCTGTTCGCCGACTCTGTGTGCACGTTGACCCCGTCACGCCTCCCATTGGTACCTCGATTCACAAGAGGCGTCGGAAGACGCAGCAGAGACCATTACAGTTGCGGTTCAAGCCGCGGTCTCGGTGATGGTTGACCTGGCGACTGCAGAACGCTCAGAGAGCATCTGCAGTTACGTTCAGGGAACGTAAGGGGTCATGTGATCTGTTACCTGGGTAACAAGTATAAATACGTTCACGGCGCCATACACGCTGCTTCTCAGCTGTGCTTTTGCCGGCATGTGGCGTCCCAGGTTACTCTATTAGTTTGCTTCTTGGATATCCTGGCTTTCTGGACCTTTTGCTCTGCTCCTTTGATTACGTATTTGGATTTGCCCTCAGACTTGGCTTTGTGATTGCTTCCTCGGTTTTGAACTCGGATCGCTCAACGGACTGCTTTCGAACTTCCCTCTTGAATTTTACACATCTGGAATTGCAACACCTTTTTGGAACTCGTTCTCCCTGCTTTGCTGATGGGACACACTGCATTTCAGATCTGAAGGGCCCCACTGACTGCTGGAACCACTCGTCATCTCCCTGCACCACGTTGGGTGAGTAAACTCCTCCTGCACTACGGGAGCTTTGGTTATCTTTCCCACTTCACCGCCAGTTAGAGTCTCCTATTGGGTAGGTTAAAGTTGATTATTTGTTCATTACTATTTAAACATTCAGAATTAAGTACTGACCTGCTCGGTTTCCTTTTCAGCCTTGGAGACCCAGTGCCATTGTTCCAGCCACCTGTGGCCCCAAAGATCAGTTAGTGAATGTATTTACTCTCCCTGACTGGTACTTGGGGACACAGGTATTCATACTCCACACGATAATCACAACTTGACACTTAGCCCCATCTCTGTGGAACTCGCTTCCCCCTCATATTCGACACACCCAAGACTATATGACGTTCCGCAAAGCTCCAAAAATATGTCTCTTTCCATAATACCAACCACAACCATCTAAAGCGATTGAACCCTAGAAACCCGATGACTAATGCGCAATGAGATCCCGAAGAATGTCATCACTGAATACGCTTATTAATTCGCTATAAGCAGCCGCATGCCTGAAATGCGGAATATTGATCTCCTTAGATCATAACTTCACCAAACACTCACCTCACATATCACTACGCTTACTCTCTGCTCCATCACACAATCGGAGTGCAGCTACACCCCTCGATCAATTTTGGCCTAGCTGCTCACATACAAACATTACCCCATGAAAACCTCATCATTCTAATAAAACGCAGCTATATCCCATGACAAACCGGACCAGCTGCACACGTAAGCGTCCTACAGGCCTAACACAGCCAGAACTCAGTATTGGTGCACACCCGCCAGATTGCACACATTCAACTGATATCAATACCACCACACCTAATGCTAGGATGCAGCTACCATAAGGCAATTACTTCGGTTGCACACATAACTGGTGCACCCAAGCACCCTATGACACACTACTCTCTCAACTGACCTGGACTACAGTCCCCGACAGGGTTCAACCTACCAGCGCTTTGAGGTCATACCAATGATATATAGAGCGCTATATAAATGCCAAATAACATAACATAACTACTGTATTGGCATTTGGTTTTCTAACTGGTTTAATTTGTGAACTCAAAGGATGTTGGTCAAATTATTGGATAGCTAGGGATGAACACTGGCAGCTAGAGTGAAGTCAGGGCTCAAACAGAAGGCCAGCGTGGCCTTTGTAGTTTTTGAACCCATCGAAGGACAGGTAAGATTCTGACGGGAAAGGGCATAAGCAGGCCAGATTCACAGAGGTAAGGCTCACAGTTCTTCATGAGTGTTCAAGGCAAGGAGAGGCCCATGGGGCGAGAGGTAGGGAGGTGTACTAAGTAATCTGCCACACACGACCCAATTCTTAAATTGCTGGTCAACCTTTTCCACCACCTTTTCTCCTCACTCCAACCTCACCCCTCTTATTACTTATTGGACGGCCCCCCACAACCTAATTCTGGCTCACCAGAGTTCAATTGTGAGTATTGAACAGGATCCAACTGTGACTAACTTGCTCTGAGATGGCAAATGCCTTCTTCTGGTACTCATTTATTGCTCCACAATATGATGCCAGAACCACTATGCAGCACACTGCCCGACTTGTGCTGGACTAGATAGAATGCACAGGGGGATCAGTGTTCTGCTTTCCTCCTTCATTTGTCTTCAGACCTATCCTTTAGAGATTACCAATACGTTAAGAAAACATTACCAGTGTTCATCCTTGAACCTCCCTAGGATTTTGTTGCGGAGGTCCACCAGGTTCTCCACTAAAGGCGTCTCTCCTTGCGAGGCCCGAACATTCCAGAAATAGGGAGAGGTAACCACGTGTGACATCACAGTGTCAAACCCTTTTCCCTTCCAGGGTAATAGAGTAGCTCTATGGCGAGTTAGCTACATCCAAAAGTTCACAGCCAAGTTTAAAAAATAAGAAACGAAAGTGCTCATGACTGATGTTAAGAGATGGAACCTTGAGGGTAGGACTCAAAACACCACAGTCATTTTTAGATAAATATACAATTATTTAATTAAATGTTGATGTATTGGGAATCCTCAGGAAGAGAAATATGGTAATGAGAAAGTTGTAGAAATCCCACACCATGATATGCCTACTCCAAGAAAGCCATTGAAGAAAGATGCATTCTTCACCAAATATTCTTGGGTGCACAGAATAGTTAAGTCCCAATGTTTATCAACATCCCAACATACCACGGAGTAGCGCCCATGAGCAAACAATAAATAAAAGCTTGCATGTAATCGGGGTTGATAAAGGTCGTTAAGGAATATGGAGCGATTGATGGCCTAAACCTTTTCTGAGGGGCAACAATGTAGTGTGTGCTCATATTAAAAGGACACATTGTGACAATCCCAGTCCTCTAACTGAGCTTATGATGTTGCTTCCAACATCAACTCAGCTGCGACTTTTCCTCGGCCATCTATAACAGTGGGTGATTTTAACACTACCCTGACCAAAGGAGATAGATTATTAACTGGGCTTGGAACAGCCTGTAAGCAAGGCCGTAAACAAGTCCTTGTAGCAATGTATTACTCCAGCATTAATGACTAACAGACATATGGCAGGCAAGGCATCAGAATGTCCAAACATACAGGTTTTTCATTAGTTGGTACCGTTAGACAGGCATGGTATCACAAGTAAAGAGACAGACACAAACGGTACAAGTTTCACCACCTTTATTAAGTTTCTCTGGGGGTTGGAGACTAACTGGCCCCAATTCTATAATGGGAGTAGTCTTGACCATCACAGTAAAATAAATGGTCCAAGTCAGTCAATCAAAGGAAAAGTCTGTCAGAAAGCTATACTTGCTCTCAAGCTTCACAATAACCAAGTGTGGGAAAATGGATGAAAATAAAGAGTGTGCCAAAAGAATGTCAGAATGGAAATTAAAGTGGCTCACCACTCCCTTCCCCAAGTTCTGTTCACTGGGGTTCTTACAAAGTGCCTTAAAGGTGGATAGTATGCACAGTTCAAATATTTCCCATAAATGTTAGGCTTCCGTTGCCTATTTCAATGTCAGTTCAATATGCATCACAGTTTTCTTCAATGGATTCTTTCAGGCTTCCTTCACCCGGCTTCACAATTCTCAAACAAACAGATATTCACAAAAGTTCCTTCTTAGTTACTTTCAGAGGCTGCACTTGCCTGTATTCAAACATTTACACATGGCTGAAACACTTTCCAGCTAAACAGATCTGCTTCACAGAGCTCGGGTAGAACTCCCTTCCCCCAACCTTTGTACTTCTCTTTCACAATGTTCACTGCCAGAGACCTTCACAATCGCAAAGTATTCTCACCCCTATGTGTGACCACTCTGGCAAGAGGGTTGACTTCTCAATGTCCGTGCCTCTGGCACTTGGTTTCGCAGAACGGGCCCTCGACCACTGTGTTCCTTATTTCACAAAAACATCAGTTCAATAGGAAGGGTCCGCAGCCACTCTCTGTTCCTCGTTTCACAAAAATAAAACAGTTCACTTTCACATTAGCCTTTCGGGATCACAGCATGCTCTCTTTCCCTTGTGCCCTTTCATTCAAAGGCATTCAACACATTTTGCTTTCATTATTCACTGTTCTGTTATCTTTCAAGAAGCGTTTAACAACTTGCCTTCTCATACGGCACGGCTCTGTAACTTTATTTCTCATCGGCTCTCCCACCAGCTAAATACATTCAAGCTTTCAGTTCAATGTCTTCATCCTTCAACGCGCAGCCTTGCATGCAACACTGTAGCTTTACACAATTGCGCATATCACAAACCGCGCTCTCCCTTTCTTTAAACTCACTGGCTGAGGTTACTTTCACGCACCCTTCTGTTTTCAGCTTGTCGAGGTCAGGGTCTTGCCCACCTGCCCCTCAGTCACTCCCAGGCGGCCTCGAGGAGGAAAGTAGCAGCTTGCTGGTGCATGGAGGAAAGGGATTAGCCGGCCCCTCAGCTCCCTTCTCTGAACTCCCCCGGCTTCTTGGAAATACGGCTCCCTCGCCACGCTTTCTCCTGCGTCAACTTGCAGCCTGTCAGTGTGTCTCAGTGTCCCGTTCTCCCTGGCCTGGTTCTTGGCAGCTCTCTCGTAGCTCTGTCTCGACATCCAGCTTGTCTTCCTTCTTGGCCCCTGCCTCCCTCTCCATGTCTTTCTGTGCTCCACAGCTTATAGTTTGGAAAATGGTCCATGAGTTTCAGGTGTGTGTGATTGTGCGGAGTGCATGACTTTGCCTGCCCTTATTAGTGTGGCAAGGACAGTGCATGCTACTAATGGTCATCTTCCTAGTCTCAATCTTCCTCTTCCTCGTCTCAGTAGTTGGGCTGATAAGGAAAGGAGGGGGAATTATGGGAGTTGTAGTATCCTATAAAAGTAGAGGGAATATGGGGTAAATAACTGTCAGGAAATGGGGGATATCATATCTCAAATTGCGGCATCTCCTCCCCACTCCCAGGTGATCCTCCCTCGCTTGTCCACTCCCAGGGTCGGGATCCAATAGTCAAGGCCCTCCCTGGCCACCTGAATAAGGGATGCCCGGGAACTGAGTTTTGAAACACCTTTAGGTTTTTCACAGTACACTACAAGTGCAAGACTAGATTGTTTTCTTTTATCAAATCATCTGGAGTGTACAAGGTTGAACATTATTCCTCAACTTTTAACAGACAAAACTATGTTGGCGGTACTACATAAAGTTAACTCCAGAAAACCTAAAGCACCTTGCTGGTGGAAAGCAAGTTTAAAGGACCAAACCCTGTTGGAAGAACTAAATAAAGTAAATGAAGAAGATGAGGGGCAGAAGAGTAATTGTGTG
The DNA here is from genome assembly GCF_040938575.1 of Ambystoma mexicanum. Lineage (NCBI taxonomy): Eukaryota > Metazoa > Chordata > Amphibia > Caudata > Ambystomatidae > Ambystoma > Ambystoma mexicanum. The sequence goes on from NC_090935.1 coordinate 1,455,722,405, forward strand.
CAATTAATTAATTAATGTGAATGGCATGTCTTTGTGTACTTAGACTCCTTGTTGAATATCTGGGCATGTATGTCCCAACATGGACTCCAACATGCATCGTGATGCTAAGAATTTAAACAAGCACTATCATGAACTCAAAATACTGTGGTGGAGATACATAGATGATATTCTCTTGAGTTGGACAACAGCAGACCTCATCTGCTATAGATATGACCTAAAACCAAAACGGATTTAAAATATAACTGACTTGACCTATAGCAAACAAAACATGTGGAGAAACAGCCGCAACGTGTCAGCCTCCTTCTGTGAGTTGTACCATATCCCATATTAGTCACCAGAGTACTCAATACTGCTAAAGTACATAGACATGTTAGCCGAGAACTATATGAAGGGGTCTACCCTGGGTCCTACCAGTGGAGGGGCTTCCGCATTTAGCAAATCACTAGCTCAGCGAGCATGGGAGCAACAATGGGGAGAATCATGCTGAATAGAACTGTGAAAGAATTGTATGAGACTGTAGTGCCATTAAGCTTGGTTCAGTGCTTGGCCGTTGGAGCAAAACCATACTCTCGTGCAACGTGTTTTATTGGTATATGAAGCTGTGGCAAACAAATATCCAAGCTCTCATACGGCATTTTGGAGGAACTCAGGATGTAGCCCATCCCTTTTTAAGAAATGCTTCTCATCCTTGCATATGCAGGTTGGCCACCACTGCCTTTTCTTCAGCTGATCTGAAGAGGGAAGGGTTGCAGTGGTTCCAACCCTGCTGGTGGGCTAGGATACATACAAGCAGACCAGGACAAAAAACACCGGGGCTGCAGGCTGTTAGAGGTAATCTATCGCAATGCTCTGTTTCATCTAAGCATGGCTGGAGGAAAGGGACAACCGTGGGTTACTCTTGTTAAAAAAAAACGTACATTATTTAAATGGAGCATAAACTTTAGCAGTACCCGGAAAATATCAACAAGGCAGCCCTTAGTAGAGTCAAAAGAGCTTTATCGTTTAGAAGAGACATTGAAGTTGGGTTCTTGATAGCTAGAAAACAAGCTGGAGTTTGGGTTTGAAATATACCTTAATGTGCTCGACCCCTGTTACTTATGCACGATCTTGATTTTAGAATGGGCACCTTCAGGTTGGCATAGGTTACCAAATTTTGGAAAGGGAATGTTTCTGGTTTATGTCCTTTATGTAATTTGCAAGAGGAAACTATTAATTACTTTGTTTTTGTGCCCAAATCTTAGCGTTTTAAGATCCCGCTATAATCTGAAACCAATACTAAGGGCAAATGGAATATGTTTAATTAATGAAGCCCAACTGTTTTGTAGGCAAAATTAACATTTTACAGTAGTCATTATGGTAGCCAGGTTTATCCATCGTCCTTAGCTTGTAAGACTTGGAGGAATGGTGTATTAAAGGGAAATAATGCATTTCTGCATTATAATGTGTGTAAGAATAGGGGGCATATTTGTCCAATTTATGGGCTGCGAGTAATACTCTCCCAAAAGAAATGTGTAACTTCTTTTGTATTGATATATTATCCCTGTCCTGTTTTAATGTTGTATGATGTTATCCGTTTTATTGATGAAATCTTTATTGTTTCAAATGCATATTGTTGATATATCTTAATGTTTTTATTCCTTTCATAACAGTTTTGATTGATATGATGATATCATATGGCATTTATAAGGCGCCTATACCCAAGTGTTTCAAGGCGCAACGAGGCAAGGGGGGGATCAAAGGGAAGACAGACCACGATCCTACTAGGCCAGGTGTCATTGAGATTGCGCAAGTGCATGGGAAGGGGGGGGAAAAGGAAAGTGTGGGGGGAATGTAAGGGAGAATTCTCTGTTTAGGCTGAATTTCCTAACCTAGTGAGTCCCCCAGCAGCTTTGCTGCATTTTTGGGTTTTATTTTTTTCTCCTGCCAAGAGTGAGACTCTTTTACCCTCACTCTTGGGCATGATTTAAGTGTGTTTCTTTGAATCTAGACGTGTTTAATGGGCTATGGGGTCTTTTACTCCATAGGGCTTCATGTGTTTTTGTGATGTGTGTTACACAGCACCCTCCGTGCAGTAACACAGGGGTGTCATAGTGACCCCCCAGTATAGACGCCATACCCTGGGACTGACTACTGTCTCCCAGGGCATGTAAAGTTACCATTGACTTTACTAGTCTTAAATTCTGAACAGAACCAGTACAAACCATCATATTGTGGACGTACTGGCTGGGGCAATTCAATTGCCCCGGGGTCTGTTAGTCGAGGGGGCACGTCTCCGTCCCCCCTGATCGAGTTTTGGCTGGTGGCAGTGGATACTACTTTTTATATTCAACCGCAAATATTTTCCTATGGGATTTCCCATTGTTTTAGGCTACTATCTTTATTTAATTATTTACGGTAGCCTCGAACATACTGCCGGTTTATTTAATTAATATTAATTCTCCGGTTGGTATTTTTTGCTAAAAATTGATTCTAAAATGGCGTTTGTGTTCTCTTCTGTGACTCCAACCCAAGTCGAGCCCTTTGTTCCACTATTTTGGCGGGCTTCTCCACAGAAGCCCTCCAAAGTGGTGCCACTCTGTCTGGGGTACTTAGGAGGGGTGGAGGGGAATTTAGGCACCCTGGACTGAGTTGCCTAGGCAACTCAAGTCGCACTCCATCCTGATTGGCCCAAGTGGTGAGCCGGCCGGCTCACCACTTAGCATGTATGAGTGACAGCTAGGCTGAGTGAATGGGGGTTTGCTGCATAAAAGCAGGGCTTTGGGGACTGGAACTTCAGAAGTCGCCACAGGACCTAAGAATCCGATGAGGGAGAAGCTGAGTGTCATGATCACTGCTTCCAAGGAGCTAGGACCAGCCCAACGTCCTTGGAAGCAGGCCCCTAACCTTCATCCTAGGCACCAGCCGGTCCCCACTGGGACCTTTTGGACCTTGTCCTGGCGCCGGTGGCACCAGGCTCATCAAAGTCACTGGTCCCGGCACTGGAAGCGCCGGGCTCATAATTTGTATGAAGATGCTTGGGTGGATTTACCTGCAGCAGACCATGCTGCTTACTTACCAGCCACAAAGGAATCCTCTGTGAGCCGGGACTACTTTCTTACCTGGTTGGGGCAAGCTCCACTCCCTGGATACAACACTGGAACTCTTCTGGAACAGGAACTCTTTTCTTACCTAGGCGAGGCCGTGGAGGAAGACGCCTCATCACTCCAAGGCTATTTAAACCACACCCGATTGATGAAACGTGCTTCGCGTTATTCTGCATCTGCAGCAGAACGCTCACCGTGTCTGTTCCAGTTTTCTTCTTTCCGATCCTGAACCTGCAAGAACAAACGCTTACCATTCCTGTATCCAGCCTTCAGTAGCACCTGCAAAGACAAGAAACAACAGGTTAGCACGGCAACCTTCACGCGCAGCGCTTTCCTCACCTGATCCATCGGCAGCTACCATCTCTTCACGCTGCTCCTCCGCCTGTGAAGACAAAAGCATAGTTATTCCTGTGTGGAATTACTTACCGGCACTCCGCGAATTCCGGTTTTCTTCAACGCTGCAATCCTGCACCTGAAAGACAAAAGAAGAGACTTTAGACAGGTATTTTACTTACGCGCCATCGCGCCCGCCACAATAGGGCGCCTGCAAATACTCCGGCGTTTCCAGCGTCTCTTCAACACCCGAACTCACAACTGCAAGGGAAAAGAGACAGAGAGCTTTTGAAAAGCAGGCAACCGGCATTTACTTACGCATTTCCAAGCGCGTCATTCCAAGACTCTGGCTCGAACTTCGGCTTTCTTCACACCATCTTCTACCTCAAGAGCCCTGCAAGACAAATAGAAAAAGCATTATACAGAGCCCTGTTCCACATTAACGTGCCCACGCACCTAAAGACTGTAAGGACTTAAAAGGTGTCCGGAAACTCACCGTTCGTGCAGTTAACGACGGTAGCAATCCTCTGATGTCAAGAGGCCTACGTTTCACCCAGTGAAGGAACTGGCAACGGCACCCTGCACCAGACGCAGATGGAGAGTCCAGCATTCACCTATCTAAGGTGAGCACGTTGACCTTGGGGCTCCACGGAAAAGCGAGGAAGGGAAAGGGAGAGAGATACCCGACAACCCCAGATCATTAACCCCATATTCTTTCACCTGCAGATATCTCACTCTTCGAGTTAGACACACAGTGCGAAGAGGCTCAGCCCCGGAAGCCAATCGAGTCCTGCACTTCACTTTTCGAGTCACAGACACCATCCTGCCAAGACCGGCGCCTCCGTGGGAATCAGGTGAGCGTTACACTGAGCCAACCTGCCACGACACCACCACCGGTGGAGCCCTGCTGGACTGCCTCACCACTTTTCCCAACGACAGAGGAGATCTCCCGCCGGAGAGTCTTCTTCCTTTGACTGGTGGGGATAACCAGTTTCACCGTCTTTTCGCTTTCCCGACGTATCTCGTGGCCGCCTTGCCCGTGCCAAGCACCCCGGCAACCGGGATACCACGTTTTACCACGACCGCGAAACAAAGGTACCACCTTTAACCGGAAAACTCTGCGGCTGGTTTCTTCCCTGGTAGTGCAACGACCTTCATCTTTCCTGCAAGTCGAGATCTTCTCTTCCCCTGGACGACGACGCAACTTGCACCCACTACCAGGAACAACTGCCACCGCTGGAGGATCCTTCCCACTTAAGGTACCGTGTCCCGCCTGGCTTCCCTTGCTACCGACTGTACGGGGTAGATTTAGTCCCCGGCTTTCGAACCTGGGTCAGTCTGGGACACCCTGGCTAAACTTTCTTAAAGCCTCTCTAAACCCTTTTTGAACCCTCTGCAAGACTTTCAAAGCCTAGTGTAACTGTGTGATCTTGGGCGCTTTTGTGCTCTGCTCTCTCTAAGAGTGGGCCCAGCCTTTGGACTTTGGCTCACCAGAGACTTTTTCTCTTCTGCCTTGCTTGTAGTGTTCCTGAACCTTAGAGTGGTGTACCTTTCCATATTCTGTCTCACCCCCCTTTCTCACAAACTTATTGGAGTGCAATCTAGTTAAGCGCTCACCTCTGTATGAAAATAAGTGGTGTTTTACTGTGACTTATCCGATAAGGGAAAAGGGGTGTATATATTACAATAGTAACTGTGTTTAGAATATTTTACAATAAGAATGCTGGAGTGTTTCAAACTGTGTGTTTTAAATAATGATATACTTTGATACAAAGCTCTGGTCAGTGTTTGCTTGTATTATTGTACCTGAGTGCCTATTGTGTATACTCTGCATACTGCCTAACTCTTCTTGCGGGAAGTCTGACTGCTCAGCCACAGCTACCAGGTAAATCTGGGTGGTACAGACTGCTACCAAGTGGGTTTACTGCCAACACCTGTAGTCTTAAATCTTTTGCAGTGGTCCCTAAGGGAACTGCACAGGTGTCTGCCTAACAGGGAAGTGGGTGGGGGAAGTGCAGTACATGGGAAACTGGAATAAATAAGATAAATAAACGGCCAGCTGGTGGTAAGTGCAAGCGCGTGCAGACATAAGTGCTGGTAGGGGGACTGTAGGGATACAGAACAGCGATCCCCAGGTGCAGGGTTTGCCAGGGAGGCAGTGCAGGTGGGCAATTGACGGGGCAAGGGCCAGAGATCAGAAAGGGTGGCCAGGTAGCCAGTGCAGTTACGGTCAGGAATTCAGCAGGGGAGAGGGGGAGAGAAAGCAGAAGCAAAGAGGAAGGTTTTGAGGTGCTTCCGGAACCGGAGATGGTTCTCCTCAAGTTTCAGAGAGGCAGGAAGACTGTTCCAGAGAGAGGCCCCTGCCGAAGAGAGTGATCTGCCACCAACTATTTGAAGAATTCTTTTTGTTCTCAATTTTATTTATTTTTTATTTTATTGTTAATTTATAAAGCACTTAATACCAGCGAGTGGTTTCTAAGCGCAGGATCGGGATTCGAACCTGTGTTGTGCCGTGTTGTCTTGCTTCCAAAACTTTGTGCCGAGGAAAGAATAAAGAAAGGTAATCTATAGTTCTAGGAAAAGGGACAAAATGGTCGGCAATGGCCGAGTTAGAAATTGCTGCAAGCTATTTAGCTCCTGCTTGAAGCCATAAACTCTGTGTTTGAGAATGTGAATAAAGGAATAGTAAGACACATCTTAAAAACATTGAAAGCACAAGAGGTCCAACATAATGGACAATCTATTATAGTTTTCATCCCATGTGGGTATTAGATTTGCTGCTCGCTATGTGCTACCTCCTTCTTCCCCAGCGGAAGCTCTTGAATACAGGATGATGTATATTAGGAAGCTGCTTCTTGCTTCTGCTCATCAAATCTTTATTTTGATCCATGTAATTAGCAAAAAATAGTCATTTGTTAGTAGAAGGAGCAGAGGTGGCTACTTAGACTCTGACCCTATTAACCACACCAATCATGGATTCGGGGAAGGCATCTGACCTGGTAAACTGGGAGTTTCCTTAGCATGTTTTGGAAAGAATAGGTTTTCCATCTTGGTTGTACAGGTCTTTCAGGGCTCTATATCAAATGGTGCAGGCAGAATTCCTACTATATGGCAGGAGTGTGAAAATTATGGAGGTGGAGAGCGGGACTCTGCAGGTCTCGCGCTTTTGCAGCTATTTTTTGGAATCCATATTGAGTTGCACGTGGTTAGGTTTATCAAACTACTCAACTTTTTACTGATCCTGTTCCAAAGATAAGGTTATATGTAGGTGGCATATATTATTCCAGCAACTAGATTAACAGAATTTAAGAAATATGTTAAAAGTAGTTGAGGCATTCAGGATATACAATAAATACAGTTAAGACAGCTACCATCATATTACATGCATGGATGACTAACATCATGACCGAGATATCCAAAAGCATCTCGAAAATCCGGTTGATTCTGATTGGTCACATTGACATAGTTAAAATAAATTACAGTGTTACCTCAATGTTTGGTTTTATTTCAAACAATTCCTACAGCTGGTAAAAAACGTATTTTTAACCAACTCAACCACCCACTAAGAGTCTTTAAATGGTCCAAGAAATAATGTCAGATCAACAGGGGCAAAAGGTACAAGACCTTACTACCTGTGCTCTTCCAGATAAGGAGAGGTATAACTTGGCAGCAGCCACCAGATACTTGCATGGACTAAATGATCCTAGAGACCACCTGCTTGACATACTAGAGAAGCCACTTAAAAAGCAGTGGTTCTTACTTTTTCACACATTCCCCATACCAATGGAAATGGTCAAGTCATGGATGATTAAGGAATATGTTTATACCTGGACCAGAATGAAACAGAAGGTAAAAGCTTCAGTACTAGTTTTGGAAAAGCTTATTTTGGTCATTTACAATTGTGAAGTATCCTGCGAGAAAATAAGGATAAAATTGTGATCTCCCCCGTAGATCCTTTGATGGGAGCTGCAGTAAAATGTTTCAGGGTTAACAGATGTTGGCAACCTTAGAGACAACGGATAGTGTGAAAATTAGAACGGTATGGTGGGCACATATTGGGATTAACTTAAGGGCTAAGGACCGGTGAAAATGATGTACTAAAAGTCATTCCATTTGGCTAAGTGCCAATTTAAAGAACATCACATTGTTCTCAATGCATCACTTGTTTTACACTCCTGGTCACATTTCAGAAATGTGCTCAGGAGTGCTGGTGTGCTGGAGCTGTAACTACAAAGGAAGCACCTGGCATCACACGTGAGCCAAGCAAATGTCTGAAAATTGACTTTGAACACAAGCAAGGATTCGCTTTGTTATGAAACGTGCCAGGACGAAGGTGGGATAAAGGGATAGAAACAGCTATATTTGTAGGGGCTTAGTGGTTTGAAATATCATATTAGCGAGATGGAAAAAAGCAGAAGGCCCGGATATGTGAGAGTAGGAGAGCAATTACCACGTGATGCACCTATGCCTTTTCCCGTTAGGTACCCTCCACAGATCCCGTTTTCCCGCTCCTGTGAGAGCCGACCCTTGAGGGAAGGTAAGAATCATAAAACGGGACGAAGGGTACAGTGTTCCTGATGAGACACTTACAGGGAAAGTAAGAACGCATTCCTAGATTATTCTTGACAGAAACCTGTGACACCAATATGTACCCTTCTTACCTACGGATGAAGTTGGTGGCACCTACACCCTCCTGCTTTTCATAGCCGCCAGTACACTTCTACCTGCTAAAGGATCCTTACAAGATTCCTCCCTTCCCAGAGTAGATAAAAATGAGGACTACAAACATCACAGTAGAAATTAACAGTCTGTCTGGAAGGTGGCAGGCAGAGGTGATACGGGACAGACTATTCCCGCAGGTCAGAAAGGGGTTTCGCAGCGGCACAGGGATGGTGTGATTGCTCATTTACTGGGTGAGGGAGTCAAAAGAAACATGCAGTGAACGAGGGAGCAAATATCAGCCATGCGGAGGCGACAAGTGTACCCAACCCGGTGAGGGTTGTAAACTTTCTAGTGGTGGGAGGCACTAAATGCCAGACGCAGGGCATGAAACTACAGGTCTTTTTAAAGCACAAGTTGGTGCACCAGAAACGTGGGCCAGGAAGGAGCAAGGGAAAAGCGCTAAAAGCAAGTGATGACTGGGTAGAAAAGAGGGTGATGAACAACGCGATGAAGAAAAGGAAAATCCCGTTACTGTACAGAACCACCAAAACCAACCCCAAGAACCCAGCAAAACCAACTTTATGCCAAGCACTTCCTAGTTGTCGCGTGTACTTTTTTTGCTGTCTCAACCTTTGCCCCTGATGTTTACGTAAACTCTTTATCCAACAGTAAGTTTTGTGTACTGTTTTCTGGTTTAGATTCACTGTCATGTATTTGTATTTGTATTGCATTACAGTTTAACAACAAGAATACATCGAACATGAACAGTAGAAGCAATAATAATATACATGAATCAATCCAGAAAAAAAACAGTATACAGAACAATTTGCATATGAGGATGAAGAAGAGAGGAAGGGGTGGGGAAGGAAGGAAGAGGGAGAAAGAGTAGGGAGTAAAGTGAGTAGTAGGAAGAGAGGAGAACTTAGGAGAGACGGGGGAAGATAAAGAGAACTTGCTTGTTGTATTCACTTGTTCCTCTTCTAAAGCGCTTTGGATTAAAGCGCTATATACATTAAAATAAATACAACCTATCCAGTGGCCATGATAGAGTGGAGCCTTATAACCCCCCTCTTCCATACCGCTTTCCCCATTTCCATTTTTCCCATAACTTCCAAGGACCTATAGTAATTTTTGGCATTTATTTTTAATAACTGTTTTATTGCTATTTCTGAACAATAACAAAAGAAACAGTATCAATATCAACAAGTGATAATCAAAAAGAACAATCCCCTTGAAGTGTGGTCAAAATCCCTCTCGTTCCGCTAGTCTTTCCCAAAAACCCTTACAGAAATGCATAGTGGTGCTGACAAAGTCAATCTCCCCTCCTATTCCAGATGCCATGTGGCCTGAATCCATGCTGTATCTACTGCTCTGGTAACCGCTGGGGCTTTACACTTTCTGGGCTTATCATACAGCGGCCCCGGCCACCTTTTCCTTTCAATCGGCCTTTATTCAGAGTCCACTATCCCCAACTTGCCTTCCAAGTATTTCCACCTATTTACTACTGTGAGTTGAGAGGCCTCATTATAAGACTTCTACATTGGGAAGCCTTAGGTCTCCCCTCCGATTGGGAGTTGTATAATGTCTCTGTCCGAACCCGCTGCATTTTATTCTGCCAAAGAAAGAATTGAAGAGTCCTCAGAATCCTCATTCTTAACATACATCAGGAAGTGTTGTACTGTGTACAGTAACCTGGGTGACATGTTCACTGCGTACAGCGCAGCTTGTCCATATGGTGAAAGATGAAGTTCTATGCCAGTGGTCCATGTCTGTATCAACATTTGTAAGGGCAAGGGCTAAGTTCCAACCTATATTTCTAAATATTTGAAGACCTTATCTGCAACCTTTAGTGGGGATTCTTTCCGCAAAACCCTCTACTCCCTGACAAATGAGATATGAATTGAATTGTCACAATTCTCTTCAAGCCTGAATGCCTGCTTCATTATCTCCATCACTCTCGTTATTGACCTCTTTGGGCGAGTGTGGTAGAGCAAAACATCATCTGTGTAGAGCGGGCAAATTCCACTTCTCTCCTTCCTAAGGCCATCTAAACCCAGAAAGGAGCTGGTCAGGCCTCATCCACTCCGAAGAGTTGGGGCTATAGTGGGCACCCCTGTCTCAAACCCTTTTCCAATTCAAAGCTGTCGGAAATTGCTACATTAACCTTATCGATGGCACTCAGTTTGTTATATAAAAGCTGCGCCCACTTAGTAAAGCCTCCAAACATATAGCTCCACTCCACAGAGTCGAACACTTTATGCACGTCCAAACTGAGGATTATCACTAGTGTTCCAGTATTCTTGCTAGCTCTAAGGCTAAATGGAGCCTCCCTATATTTATTTTCATTTGTATTTTCTAAATAAAACCAAATTGGTCTTCATGGATTATTTCCTCCATAGTTTTCAGGAGCCTACTAGCTAGTATCCTGGCTAGTTTGTTTGTTTTACTATTGATAAGGTTTTGATAATGGTTGTGGGTTCTTCTACTGCCTCTTCTCTCTGGACGGCATCTTTTTGGCCTTCCGCTTTTGGCCCTTTTCCCGTTTTAGTTCCAGTGGTTAAGAACCTGGGTGTCAAGCCATCTGCTTCTACTTCTATGGCTCCTCAGGTTAGCTTGGTTTGCCAGGCTGGTCATCTTCAGTTGAAAATACTTCAATGTATTATTTCCTACTTGCGAGCCCCAGTAGTCTCTGCTTTGGTCCTCAGCAGGATTGACTACTGCAATTCTTTATATTTGGCTCAACCGGACTATTTGATACATCGCTTGGAGGTTCTCCAAAATTCTGCTGCCAGTCTTGCCACTGGTACCCCCTATCGGGAACATATTTTGCCAGTACTTAACTCCCTGCATTGGCTGCCAGTGGCTGTGTGTGTTCATTTGACATCTTTATGCTTGGTGCATAAGGCCTCTCATGATGTTGGCCCAGAGGTACCTACAGCAAAAATGTCAACCCTATGTTCCTGCCCGCGCACTACGGTCTGGAATACGCCCTCTTTTGGCTGTCCCTAGGGTCTGTCGTGCGAGGACTGGGGGCCGCTCTTTCTCAGTCAAAGGTGCCTTCTGTGGAATGCTCTCCCCGCTGCCCTTCATGCAGTGCTGGTCATTTACAATTTAGGAAACTTTATTGTTCTGAATTCTTTTGTCTTTTCTCTATGTTTCCAGTCATAGAGCCAGGTTGCCTTTGGGTGCCCTGCTGCGCTGTACCTTTGGTACGAAAAACTATACCACAACAAGGGAGATCAGTCTATAGGACTCACAAAGATCTAATGACTTACTCTCTTCTTTCAGAATCACTACAATTGTGGCTTCCCGTAGGTCAGGCAGAATAGTGTCCATATCCCAGATTTCTCGTAGCATGACCTTTAACATTTTTAAGGCATCCCCTTTTGTTATTGTAAATAAATGCAATGGCATGCCATTAGGCCCAGGAGTTTTGCCTCTCCCCATTTGCTCAATTGCAGCTTCCAGTTCCCGTTCCAAGAGTTCCCCTACCAAAAACTTGTGTTGCCTTTCTGTCAATCTTCTACCATAAACCTATGCCATTCCTCCTCTGAGCTTTCCCTTTGTGCCCTCTAAAGCTCTTCATAAAACAAGGCAAAGGCCTCTACTATCTATGTAGGTTCTCATACTCTCCTTCCATTTGTAATATACACTACTTTGCAGACCACCCCAAACTACTAATCCCAAAGTGCCAGCCACATGACCAGCTTCCCAGCTTTATCTCCTTAATTGTCGATTATTGCACTCTTATGTCACAAGCCCACCCTAACCATCTCCAGTGCTCAGACCCCAATTTCTTCCCTCACCCTCTTCAACTATCTTCTCATTGTGCAGGTGAAATGCATTTAATCTCCAAATCTCACCCTTGGTGGGAACCCCATGTGCCACTGGGAACATTCATGAAGAGTGGTCTGAAATACCTCTGGCCAAATACTTCAACTCAGCAATCCTATTGAAGTGTGATCGGGGATGAAATACACAGTCTATCCTAGACATTAAGGAATTATCTGCTGAGAAGAATGAGAATGTTTGTGGTCCACATGGAATGCCCTCCATGCATCCCTTAGACCCATAGCATCCAGGAACACACTCAATTTTGTTTTCTTGTTGTCCCCTCGAAGTACCAATTTCAACCTGTCAAACTCTGATCTTCCACAGCGTTGAAATCACCTGCAAGCACTAACAATCTCTGTGGGGCCACTTACGTTAATGTCTTTACTTCAGCCAGCATATCGATGATCAATGTTGGCAGGGAGTATTGGTTAATGAAGGTATAAGATTCCTTGCCAATCCTCTCGGATAAACAAATCTGACTCCTTTCTAAGGACTCTCTTGTCGTCTGTAATGCAAGCGATCTTTTAATCGGGATGGCAACTCCTCTGAGCCTCTCGTGAATCCTGCTTATCCCATACACATGTAATGCACTATGCCCAAGAAGGCATAAGTCACCCCCATTAGATGAGTCTCTCGAATCATGCCATATCTTTGAACTTTCCTTGATATTGGGATGCTGTGAAGAGTTTGCCCACCACGGCAAATGTAAACCACCAACAACAACCTGAATCATTAAAATTCCAAACCGAGTTGCCAAATGTCTCCCTCCCAACATCCCATGCTTCCCCCAAAATAGAAGCCTCCATCATCAATTCCTCATAAAAACTCTACCAACTATACTTACATATACCCCTCCTGCATCCTCGACTCCCCTTTTAGCCAAGAGTTGCTACAGCATCCTCCCCCCTCTCTGAATGATGGCAGTGATCTTGTCCAATAGTGCGCAATTCTGGAACCAGGCTCTTGTGAAGCAACCTTCTCTTCTTTTCAAACTACTTAACAGACAATCAAAACTATATTGTAATATGTCAACCATTGGTCCTCCTCCTTCTCCTCCCAGATCCTTTAGACTCTTGTTTGTTTTTTTCACTTATAATGCGCACCAAACCCAAAGGTAGCCGGGCGCAGCGGTACAGAATATGCATGGCTTAAATTACAAGGTTACAGATTAAATGCAGAGCAAAATATATACAGGGCATAGACAGTCAATTACAGATTACGTGCAGGCAAAAAATATACAGATTACAATGGGGACAGCATATATACAGGCACTAGCATGGCGTCAAGTCCCTAGCAGAGGGGGGAAATGAAAATGTACACATGGGCAACAAATAGGCAGGTCTATAACGTATCTACACTGGTAGGTCTCGGGAGTAAAGTAATTGCTAGTGGGCTAGTCATTGGCAGACTTCAGCAGGTTGATGTAGTTGTGTCTGAATTTCAGAAAGGGCTGTTCCTCACGTAAAGGGTGAGGCAGTGAGTTCCATAATTGGGCTGCTCGGACCTGGAAGCAACCTCCCCCAGACTTAGTTAGCCTGAATCTTGGTATGATGAGGCTATTGGCATTAAAGGTTCTTGCTGGTCGGGTGGAGCTTCTCTTTTAGAATTTGCATGCGAGATAGCTCGGTGCGGCATTGTTCAGAGATTTGTGAACAAGGGATGCCACATTTAAATGGATTTTGTTTTGGGTGGACAGCCAATTGTTTTTGCACCTGATTTTGGATATGTGCGATCCTTTGGACACACCAAGAGCTGCTCGCAGGGCCTTATTTTGTAGGATTTAAATTCTTTGGATGGTAGATTTATTAGCACCAATGTAGCGGGCATTACAATAGTCGAGCCTAGATAAAATCATGGCTCTCGCTAAAATAATGCAGTTGTTATCTGAGAGAAAATGTTTGCCTGCTCTAATGAGCTTACAAGTATAAGCTGTGGCAGATGCCATAGACTTCACCTGTTTGTCGAATGAGAGGGTGGAGTCCAGATAAAAGCCAAGTGTCTTCACCTCCTTGGACACCTTGATAATATTACCATCGATCTCAAATGAGGTGTAGTCTTGGCTTAGCTTTTTGAGGTTGGAATGAGTCCCTAAAATGAGCTCGGTTTTATCATCATTCAGGCATAGAACATGGGTTTCCAATAGCAGAAATTCACAAGTTATTAGAAGAGAAGCACTCCTATCTCCCCCTTCTCAGCAACTATTCATGTAGGCAATTGCAGCAAGTAGAGATAATGCACTTCCCTTTTGGGATACCTCATACCATCCACATGTTAAATGTCAATCATTTTAATCTTCCCCTCCCCCTACGGCACTCAAGTGGGCCATCTCCTTTTCCCTCCCACCCATCTCAGTGTTCCTTCCCTACTGAGCTATGATCTGGGACTCCTGCCGTAGCTTCCTTGTTTAACTGTGTATTGTTCAATCTCTTCATCATTCCATCTGTGTCCACTACCACCATGTAATCTCTAGGGGTCTCAACAACCCCTTCCAACGATTGTCTCTCACTCCCTCCCGTGGCTGAACTTGACAATTGAGTCGTTTCTCTTTTCAAAAACTGTTTTCTTGCTCCCAAAGAATTGCTTGTCATCCATCCAGTCCCAGGTCTGCTGCAGTTCTCTAAATATCCAGAAGCGACTTCATGGATCACTCAGCCTTACTGGAAAAATGAGCATGTATTTAATATAGTTAGCTCTTAGTTGGCATTTCACTTCCTCAAAATATCTCCTCCCCTTATGCACCTAAAGCTTATAATTTGGGAAGGTTGTGATGGATGCACTCCATGCTTATCTCCTGTGGCCCATGCCGCCCACCCAGAGTATCATGTCCTGATCTCTATAATTGAATCGTTTGGCTACTATTCCTCTGGGCGAGGTGTCACCGAGAATCGTTTATGAAAGTGTAGCCTATATTGTATAAATCCAGTACAAGCACCAGTAACAGTGCCATGTAGTTGATACTAAACAAGCTTTCTTGTGTGGCATTTTATTGATTTATTGGAAAAGGAAAATGTTTGTCACGCCCGTGATAGAGAGTGTTTGCTTCTCTAATCAGAGACTGATGCTCCCACACAGAAACATGCTGTCCTGAATGGGAATGTGCAACGGGACAAGGGGCCTGGCTTGGTGAGAAAGACATCACAGAGGGGTCAGAAGCCAACCACCACTCCTCTGTTTGGGCAATGGGCCTTATTATATTTTTTTTATTAAAGGTCATGTTATTTTCTCTATACAAAGTGGTAGTGACAGAAGTCAGGCCAGAATAGGCTTCTGGGCGACAGACTTGTGTTAATTTGTAAGACATCCTGACAAGCACTCCTTTTGTTTTCTTTTTGTAGATTGGGGTCAATAGAGTAGGGACATTTAAGTTTTCGGAAGGTTCCAAATAAAGAACCCCTTTAACTGTCAGTCTCTGAATTCTGACTTGCCACAAGTAGTGTCAGAAGTGGGATTTGAACTACCTGATACAAGGTTGGGACCCACGTAAGTGAAACTCATTGCACCCACAGCACGACTACCTGACTGTGAAACTCCCTAAACCATTGGCTTCTATTTATGCATCCTGAATGAAGTCAAGATACCCAGTCAGGAAAGAAAGCCAATTCCCATGGGTTTAGCAATCTATCCTTCACAAAGTAGTTATCTGAGTCTGGCTGCAAAAACAGAACTGGCCTGGAAATACTCTATAGGAGTTGCTGCTGGTGTCAGCCCCACACTACTGGGGGAAATCCAAGCGTTTGTGCACTATGCAGGGCCACAAAAGAATATTGTAATAAAAGGAGATGGCCAATAATCCAGGCAATACTAGAAGCAGCTCTGGTTCTACCTTTACATGAAGTACAGAATCTATCTAGTGCAACCAGATACAGCCTAGACTTTGGACAAGCTGATAAAAATCTGACCCCTTCCTCCCCAGCAGACCAGCAGATGGAGACAACACCACCACCTGACCAGACCTAGTGTTTGCACAAAAACAACCAGAATCTGGCAAATGCCTTTAAGAGGGCTGTCTCAAACGGTAGGCTGTGAGCAGTGTCGACCCTTCTTCTTTACAAGAAAGGGCCCACTCTACCAAATACGTATTGAGAGAGATGGGACCCAGAGAAACCAACTGGTCACTCCTAGGAGCACTGAAGAGTGGCTGTGGAACTGGCTTATTTTCACATAATGGGCAGCCACTAGGCGGTAACAAAAACTCAAGATAAAGTCCAAGGCAAAGTTTACTGACTCAGTGTTAACGCCTATGTCAAGACCTACTTGGCCAATTGAGAAATTTGCCAGAAGACTTCCAACACACCAGTTTCCAGGGATCAGCTACACTTCCATTATTCCACTTCCCATTATTGAGATACTCTTTTCTAGGATTGCCATAGAAATAATGGGTCCCCTTGAAACATGCAAACTGGGCAATAAATACATCCTGCTGATCTTAGACTTCGCTACCCACTATGAAGAGGATTTCCCGATGAGAAGCAATACTACACAACACTAATAAAGCATCTTGTAACCTTCCTGTCCCGAGTGGGTTCTGTAAAGAAGGCATGATATCAACAGCAAGACAGACACAAGCGACCACAGTTCCAGGGTGTTTATTGAACTTAAAAAAGGGTTTGAAAAACACCTATCTAATCCAAAATCTACAGATGGGAGCAAGTTACGACCATCAAAAAATAATAACGCAGTCGTAGGAGTGTTGTGTCAAAATAAAAGGGCCGATAATAATAAACCTATTGCCAATCCTTACCTCTAAATTCAAATAGTGTGGGTAGTAATGTTATGAAAAAGAATGAAGTGCTCAAAATGATATGTCAGGATTTTTAGGCCATTGACATCCCTTCCCCACGTTTTCAGCACAGGATAAGGCGGTTCACTTGAGCGTAGCACAGTCACTGACTTCTTTACAGTTCACTCATCAGCATCAGGGCCTTCGAAGCTTAAGTATCCTTGCTTCTCAAAATTTCTTCACTCAAAGGGCCTAATGCAACCAAATTATAAACAAGGTATTTTCCCCTCTAGATTCTCACAAGTATTCACATGGGGTGATTCACTATCTATCCTGGATCCACCTCAGCCGTGCTGGGATCCTTTTAGTATGACGTTCTGCACAGGCTTCCCACTGCTGGGCTCGAGCCTGCGTTTCACCTTTCACTTTATTGTACAATGTTCTTTTTTGAGTGACTCACGGTTCACCCCAGATACTCCTCAGCCGGGCAGGGATCCCTTCAACATAATTAGTCTCCCTCAGCAGGACTCGGACCAATGTCAATTTTAAATAAAGTATCGAAGACTTTCAAATGTGCACCGGGTTTAGTTTGACTCATTGCAGGAACACTTTGATTTCACAATTCTCTTTTTTTTAACGTTTGCACCCTTTCGGTTGCATACCTAACAGACTCTAATGAGCACCCATGTGATGCCCGATCACTCTGTCTACGGTTGTTAGGGAGAATTCTCTGTTTAGGCTGAATTTCCTAACCTAGTGAGTCCCCCAGCAGCTTTGCTGGATTTTTGGGGTTTATTTTTTTCTCCTGCCAAGAGTGAGACTCTTTTTACCCTAATTCTTGGACATGATTTGAGTGTGTTCCTTTGACTCTAGATGTGTTTAATGGGCTATGGGGTCTTTTACTCCATAGGGCTACATGTGTTTTTATGATGTGTGTTACACAGCACCCTCAGTGCAGTAACACAGGGGTGTCATAGTGACCCCCCAGTATAGACTCCATACCTTGGGACTGACTACTGTCTCCCAGGGCATGTAAAGTCACCATTGACTTTACTAGTCTTGAATTCTGAACAGAACCAGTACAAACCATCATATTGTGGACGTACTGGCTGGGGCAATTCGATTGCCCTGGGGTCTGTTAGTCGAGGGGGCACGTCTCCGCCCCCCCTGATCGAGTTTTGGCTGGTGGCAGTGGATACTACTTTTTATATTCAACCGCGAATATTTTTCTATGGGATTTTCCCATTGTTCGAGGCTACTATCTTTATTTATTTAATTACGATAGCCTTGAACATGCCGCCGGTTTATTTATTTGTTATTAATTCTCCGGTTCGTATTTTTTGCCAAAACTCTGTTCTAAAATGGCTTTTGTGTTCTCTTCTGTGACTCCAACCCAAGTCGAGCCCTTTGTTCCACTTTTTTGGCGGGCTTCTCCACAGAAGCCCTCCAAAGTGGTGCCACTCTGTCTGGGGTACTTAGGAGGGGTGGAGGGGGATTTAGGCACCCTGGACTGAGTTGCCTAGGCAACTCAAGTCACACTCTGTCCTGATTGGCCCAAGTGGTGAGCCGGCCGGCTCACCACTTAGCATGTTGAGTGACAGCTAGGCTGAGTGAATGGGGGTTTTCTGCATAAAAGCAGGGCTTTGGGGACTGGAACTTCAGAAGTCGCCACAGGACCTAAAAATCTGACGAGGGAGAAGCTGAGCCGACCTGCTACGACGACACCACCGGTGGAGCCCTGCTGAACTGTCTCACCACTTTTCCCAACGACAGAGGAGATCTCCCACCGGAGAGTCTTTTTCCTTTGACCGGTGGGGATAACCAGTTTCACCGTCTTTTCACCTTCCCGATGCATCTCGTGGCCGCCTTGCCTGTGCCAAGCACCCCGGCAACCGGAATACCACGTTTTACCACGACCGCGAAATAAAGGGTAATACCTTTAACCGGAAAACTCTGCGGCTGGTTTCTTCTCTGGCAGTGCAACGACCTTCATCTTTCCTCCAAGTCGAGATCTTCTCTTCCTCTGGACGACGCCGAGACTTGCACCCGCTGCCAGGAACAACTGCCACTTCTGGAGGATCCTTCCCACTTAAGGTACCGTGTTCCGCCTGGCTTCCCTTGCCACCGACTGAACGGGGTAGATTTAGCCCCCGGCTTTCGAACCTGGGTTAGCCTGGGACACCCTGGCTAAACTTTTCTGAGCCTCTCTAAACTCTTTTCGAACTCTCTGCAAGACTTCGAAAGCCTAGTGTAACTGTGTGATCTTGGGCGCATTTGTGCTCTGCTCTCTCTAAGAGTGGGCCAAGCCTATGGACTTTGGCTCACCAGTGACATTTGCTCTTCTGCCTAAAAGTGTTCCTAAATCTTAGAGTGGTGTATCTTCACATATTCTGTCTTTTTCCCTCCCCTTTTCATGAACTTATTGGAGTGCCATCTATAGTTAAGAGCTCACCTCTGTCTGGAAATAAGTGGTGTTAACTAAGACTTGTCTGATAAGGAATAAGGGTTGTATATATCATAATAGTAACTGTGTTTAGAGTGTTTTACAATAAGAGTGCTGGAGTGTTTCAAACAGTGTGTTTTTAAATAAATAATTATATACTTTGATACCAAAGCTCTGGTCAGTGTTTGCTTGTGCTATTGTGTCTGAGTGCCTATTGTGTATACTTTGCATTCTGCCTAATTCTTCTTGAGAGAAGTCTGACTGCTCAGCCACAGCTACCAGGTAAATCTGGGTGGTACAGACTGCTACCAAGTGGGTTTACTGCTAACACCTGTAGTCCTAAATCTTTTGCAGTGTTCCCAAAGGGAACTGCACAGGTTTCTGCCTAACAACGGTATTGGTTCTAAACTTCAAAGTTCATTCACTCATCTGCTATCTTAATAATCTTCTTTATACAATGTTGCCACTTGCAACCTTGGTTTCCACACAGACCGGTTCGGTATCAGTCGCCCCAGCTCACCGGCTGTGCTGATTTCAATGGTGCTGCTTTATTGTAGGAGCCAATGACTGTACCACGGTGGCAAACACCTCTCCAAGCCTTGACAATCGACGCAGGAGAGCCCTGGGTACCTCTGACACACAATCCAGGATTCTTCAGCTTTAATTCCAGGTTTTACGCTTCCTTTTTTCAGTGTCATGACAGATCTGTGAAAAGGTCAAGGGTACTTCCCTGCTTGGAATCCTCTTCGGTCTTGCCGTCTTCCGCCTTGTATTAAACCGCAATCTTGGAACTGCTGCTTCCTTGTGTGCTTTGCCTGGTTCAGAGTGTGCTTTCGTGCTCCGCCTTTTATCCATGTGGGGAAGTGTGATGGAATTCAGGTGTGTGAAATTATCAGTATTTGCCTGACCATTATAGTGGGACATTTAAGGTATACGGCTCAGAGTTTAGTCCATTTGCGCTCACAGTGAGTTGGCTGTGAGAAAGTGTTTGTGTTGGGAAAAAGGTGTTACAAGGAAGGGGATACTGCGTGTCGCCATCTGGTGTCCCACTCTCCGAAGACTCCTCACCCAGGTGATCCTCCCACACTGGTCCACCCCCAGGAACTGTATCCAAAAGCGATGGCTGTGTCCTGGCTACCTGGATGACAGATCCCTGGGGACTAGTGGGTGCCACACCTTCAGGTTTCTTTCAGTTCCAAAAAGAGACCAAGGCACAACCTTCATGTCTTGCCTTGTGCAGGAAGTGAGGTAAATACTCAATATCAAAACCCTGTGAACCCCTGTCTATCGCCGTCAGACAGATGGCTTGGTAGAACACTTTCATCAGACCCTGACGTGTATATTGAGAACATTGGTAGAGACAGACGGGAAGAATTGGGATCTGATGATTCCTTGGGGCCTTTTTGCAGTCGGAAAAACACTACAATCCTCCTTGGGATACTCCCTGTTTCAGCTCTTGGATGGCAGAGAACCCCAGAGATGTACTGGGCATGTTAAAGGAAACTTAGAAAGAAGGCGAAAAGGCACAGTTACCTCTTCAAAGCTCAAAACCACCAGAAATTAACTTAAGATCTACAGGCAGCGGCTAGGTCTTTTTTGGTAGGTGACCAGGTGTTAGTTTTATTACCTACCTCTGAAAATAAGATGATCTTATCAATTCCCCAATAGGGGGGCACGGAATGCGCTTCTAAGAATAAGGCTGAACTTGGTGGCCACAAATGAAATTCGAAAGATCCGAGGTTTATCCGACACAAGCACTTGTCGCTTATGCAAGAACAACACCGAATCCATCAGACACTTGCTTTTAACATGCCCGAAAAACCAGATCCTCAGAGGGGCCTACTTGAACCATCTAATCGGGGACGATAGAGGGTGGGACGAGGTCACCTGGTGGAACAGACTGATCAGCGGAGACCGAATTACTTGGCTCTTGGCAACCGTAAAAATATTGGAGCACACGATGAAAATGACAACTGTTACAGGGTCCCACCCTGGTTAGTTACCGCGAAACTTACTTCTACAGCTCTTCTTTTGTAAAATTCTCTTGAATATACACAAATAAAACAAAAAACAAAAAACAAAAAAAAATAAGATGATCTTGAGGTGGTATGGGCCATATAAAATCCTTGAGTGTAAGGGTCCACTTAACTTCTTAGCCCTCCAACCTGATAGGAGACAAACAACTTAAATCTAACATATAAACCTGCTACAGATTTGAAGAACAGACCCCGTTGAAGAAAGCACAGTCCCCATGTCAACCCTCTTGGCGGGGGATGAAAATAAATCTAGCCTGATCCCCGAGAACCTTAGTGAGAGACAACGGGCATACCTCTGGGATTTGCTGGTGGAATTCTTTGAAATCCCATCTGAAGAACCAGGGAGAGATAAATATTTCTTCCACTACATCAGAACACCTCCTAGGCAGTTAGTCAACTTGAAGTCTTTAACAATCCCTGCAATTTGGAGGAAAATCAATAACAAAGATGTTGAAACTTGTTGTAATAGACCCCTCTGTCCTCATCACCAAACTGGACTATTCTTGGTGATTCTGCATCTACTTCCGAAGAATGAATTCAATCTTAGTCTTTGATAACTACCCGATGCCCAGAATAAAAAAATTAATCAAGAGACTGGGGAATACTAAGTTCATTACCACTTTGGACTTAACCAAGGGTTTTTGGCAAGATCCTTTGAACCTCTCAGATAAAGAGAAACTGCCTTTAGTACACCCCAGGATGTATTCCAATTCACCCTCCTCCCATTCAGCCTACACAGAGCACGGGCTACCTTATAAAGAATTATGGATACAATCCTTTGGCCCCATGCCATTTAGTTGATATAGTGATCCATAGTAGTACTTGGGAAGAACATCTCTGCCATCTCTAAAAGATCACGTGAGCCTTTAGAAGAGCGAGACTGAGCCAATCCAAGGAAATGTCATCTATCCCAAAATGCAGTGAAATAGCGAGGCTATTTTGTGGGCAATGGTCTTATCCAACCCCAGATGAGAAAGTGAAGGCGGAGGCATTAACATCTCCAAGTAAGACCAAACGAGAATTCTGAGCCTTCCTAGAACTACCGGGCTATTAACATTGGATCATTCCAAATTTGCCAAGCATTGCAGTCAATCTTACAGACAAGCTTAAGAAAGCATAACCAAAAAACTTGTCTGGACCGGCAAAATCCAACACAGCTTCAAGGAGCTGAAAAAAACCCATTGTAATTTACTCATCCTCAAGAAGCCGATTTTAATAGGGAATTCATCTTGTAGATGGATGCGTCCAATGTAGGCCTAGGAGACGTCCTATCACAGTTGCATGATGGCCAAGATCACCCGCTCATACACAGCAGCAGAAAATTGTTCTCTATGGAACAAAGTTATGCAACTGTGGAATTGGAGGGTCTGGCAATGAAATGGACCATCAGCAGTTCAGAATACTATTTGACGGGGCAGAAATTCGGACTCATTATTGACAATTCACCGTTAAATTGGATGTACCTAAGAAAAGACACCATCACCAGGCTAATGAGGTGGTTTTTAGATCTACAACCATTTTGCTATACTGCAGAACATAGAAAGGGGAAGAAAACGTAGATTTCGCACTTCGCTATACCTAAAGAGAACTAGTGGAGGGCCTAAAGCCAATGTTGGGGTATGTGACAAATCCAGAGAATTCGGCCCCTCTCTTCAAAGGGGTTACACCCACTTTGGGACTATGGAGGTGAGCCTGCTAAGCTTAATACCTCCTAGGGCACAGGGCAAGCAGGCCCCACTGGGTGTGACTCTTCAACCCCTTAGAGGACAGGCAATCTCTAGCTAGGGATTTATGTTATTGTTATCCTCCCTTATCACCAGAAACTAGCACCTTTATTGGTTAAATGAGAGTTAACACCTGTGATGATTGGCAACTGTATACAGCAATAGCTGGTGTGTGTTCAGACCCCTTTCAGACACCATCTCTACTAGAAAAAAAGAGGCCGGAGGATTGAGCCCCGGTGTCAATGGGAAGATGAAGCTCTAATCCGCTGGTGGAGAGAGAGAGCCGGCTGGGAGGCATGGCAACAGAGGAGAAGCACTTGCCCAACGTGCAGCATGGAAGCCCGCAGAATGCACAGCAGCTTGGAGAGGTCAGGTCAGGTCCCGAAGAGCTGTGAGCAGAAGAGAATGCCCTTGCAGGTCCAAAACACAGTGACAGGAAGAGACACATGCGAGCCACGCAGAACATTAGCGCGAAGGGAGCCAAGGCTCCAGTCCACACGGATCCCAAGGAAGGAAGCAAGGGCGAGATGCTGCATCGCCCTACCTAAATGCCCACCGGAAGAGCATCACTCAGAAACAGAAGATATGCTAGTGATCCAGGTAAACGGGTGGAGGGCAGAAGGGCACCACAAAACTCTGAAGGTGGGGTGAAAGCAATCAGGCCCCAAGGTGCGATGCGAGACAATTCCCAAGGCATGCTGAAAGCGACCAGACCCCAAGATGGGGTGGAGGAAAGCTGACCCCAACGCTGGGTCAAAGCAACCAGACACTGAGGACGGGTGAGAAACAGACACAAGTCTGTCTCTATCAAGCAAGTGGAAAGTCTGCCAAGCAATGTGCAAATGCAGACTGTTGTCTTCATACCCAAAACTTTGTAAATGGTGGGCATTCAATCTTATTACAGAAACGCTCATCCAATTAGAAGTAGACGTTCAAATTTGATCAGATCCACAAAATGCAGGTATAAATGTCAGCAGTCAAAGTCAAACAGATATTTGTACCCAATACATGGGCAACAAGCAGACCATTTTTGTTTTTGTATGAAAACTATGTAAAAAAATGACTTACTTCAGAATAAACTTAAAAAGGACTTACTTCAGAGTAAACTCTTGACTTAGAAATGCAAAAATGCAATATTTAGTTCAACGCTTATTTCTAGGAAATGCGAGAAAAATAATGTTGCATGGAGTGCAGAGATGCCAATCCACCAAAAAGCCAGGAATATTGGAAGTGACATCACATGCACAATGGCATAGTGACAAGTGACATCACATGACCTTTGTCCCTGATATTATAAGAAGTGGTGAAACTGATATGACAAAATATAGAATACTTGTAAGAATATTAAAGCAACAAATAGTTACTAAAACAGGCAAAAGACTTTTTAGGTACCAACTGGGGAGCTCCCCTGATATGTCATGGGGCAGCCAGGACAGGCCACGGGTAATAAACATAGGCCTATGGCAATGTTTTCATATACCAGTGGAGCCTTACATGAAAAGCTAATGCCATTGTATTCCACTTATAGCCTCACATGCAAGGCATAGTCACTATATTTTAAATATAGTCACACATGACCAGAGGAGGGCAGAATAAGCAATGGTAGTCTCCTATATGTGTGAACATGTGCAGGGACATTGGTAGGCACTATTCCTACCCCTGTAGGCCCCTTTTTCTTATTGATCAGAACCACAATTCACAGAATGCACCAGAAGAATGGCATCAAGACCAGAAACGGAATGGACTAGGATTTTGCCTGTCTAAAATGAATGAAACACCCAACAGCCAATATCCAATCTACCAACCCCAGACAGACGACCCCAGAGAAATGGTCGGACAACAGAAAACAGATAGAGTGAAAAGAGAATGCAGGGGAGCAGCGAAGACACAAAATCCTCTGCAAACCCAGTCAGAAACAAAACTCAACAGCACACAAGGAGGACTACAGGGAAAACTAGCAGCCAGAGCACATGGCTGTCACCATACAAGTGAAGAGGCAGTCCCAAACCCCAGGGGAATAGCTTCGCCAGAGATTGGCCATGGGGAGCATGTGACATGGAGGGCCAATAGAAGCAAGGATGAACTTCACAACAGGGTAGGCGGGCTGATAAAAAGCCAGCAGGGGCAGAGGAGGGTGAAAGGTGTTTGGGTGAGGTCATTAATAGCAGAGGTGGACCAAGAGAACAGTAAGAAGGGGGTGGCAGGTGGAGAGGTATTCGGAGGGTCGGAGAAGGGTGAGAGTTATGGGTCTCTGGGAAGGGTGACCTTGTTGTGTATGAGAGGGCAGTACCAATTAGGTTGTATATGTGAGTGGGAGACTGAAATGACAGCTGTGAGTAGAAAGGGGGAGTTTGTGAGCGACCCTATCCGTGCGGTGCACACGTGTGGGTGAGAGGGAAGCGAGAGACTGGAGGGTAAGAAGAATAGAGGCTAGTGTAATGGTGGGAGCGAGGAGAGGATATAAAGGAGAAAGAGGGACGAGGAGAGGAGAGAGCCTGGTAGAACCGCAGGAAGAAAGAGAGCGAGCGCAAGAGGAAGTAGAAACCCAGGAAGAAATTCAGGAAGAAAGAGAGAGAGCAGGAGTAAGGAGAAAACAGATGAGAACCCCAGGGGAGGGCACGGGGGCAGAGAGAGAGAGAGAGAGAGAGAGAGAGAGAGAGAGAGAGAGAGAGAGAGAGAGAGAGAGAGAGAGAGAGAGAGAGAGAGAGAGAGAGAGAGAGAGAGAGAGAGAGAGAGAGAGAGAGAGAGAGAGAGAGAGAGAGAGAGAGAGAGAGAGAGAGAAAACAATACAGAAGGGGAACAAATGAAAGTGAGAGGGAGGTTACAATCCTCCAACTACTCACTCCATTTGTTAGCAGTGGAAAGCGAAGAGGAAAACACAGGAGCCTTAATCTACTAATTCTGCAACTACCCCTGTAATAATGACTGATAAAGTACCAGCTGACGTATCTCAAACAAGTCTGGTCTCCCGTGTATACCACACTCGTTCACACCTCTACTACCCATTTTCTTTCAGATCCGCTGGAGTACACAGAGGCCATGCAAATGACAGTCGTGCATGGTACAAATCCTAATAGAATAACATAACATTTGGGGTCAAATAACAAGAATGGAGCAATTAAAGGGTATCTGATACATTGACCATGTACCGCTGAGCCACTAAGACCCTTTGCTTCCCATGATAGGTGGCCTCAGTCTTTTTCCTACTAGTCAAGCGCCATGAAGCCTCGGGTGATAGAGCTTATGTAATGTCATGCCCATCTGAGGTTTACCTTGGCCAACACTGGTTCTGCTTTCCACTTCTCCTTCTGCACCAATATCATCCATTATCGTCAATACTGACTGAGCACTGAGAAAGGGCGATCCTGTTGTACAAAATAAAAATTGTTCAATTTTTAAAAATAATAATATGCTATTTGCAATAGAAATGAAAGCACGGCTTGTCAAAAGCGATCCAACATACCAATGTGCACACAGAGGCCTGAGGGAGAGTTGTGTGTTACAAGAACTAAACTAAACAATGTTGGTGGTTTATGTTTCACAGGGTTTTTCAGGTACAGATTTCTGAAGATTTCTTTGCCCATCTATTTACAAATAAATATGGACATCTAAAACAGAGGCCCTCATTACAGGTGTGGTAGTTTATTGGTACAGATTACTGTTGGTGATAATCTGAGGGGCTCTGCCCCACAAGCATACTGACGTATGGCAGGAAACAATGCAGATTTACTGAAATACCATTGAAGGTATTTAAGTAAAGCTGCAAGCACTATTTTAATATTGTTTTTCTCCATCCCCAACTTGAGGATAGAAATTGATTATGTACACTAAGAGATGATGCCACGACTGCAAAATGTTATAATGCAGAGGATGGTCATGGTATAGCCTCTCAACATTACATTGCAAAGGGTGTGAGAAGATGCTTATCAGAGATGCACACTTTTTCACCTCCTTTGATGATCCCCATGTAGTAATTGTTCTCCTGTAGTGCAGGGAAATTATATGATCTCGCCTTTACTACAGGAAACATAACTTAATAACCTTCAGGGGACCCTCTATAATTTTTGACTTTACCTCATGGGTAAAGGTATACATTTGAGCTTTTTCCAGCGGTATGCCACCTATAATTAGGCAGTAATTAACGCTGGCTGTATTCCCTTGGAATAATCGCTGATGGTGAATACCTCCAATCCTTTACTGTGTTGAGTGTTAATACCACTACACCTCTGACAAGGCCTAGAATGGGTAAAAAGTCCAACCAAATATTCCTTAGGAATGTACATGAGAAATGGGAAAATGCACAGTGTAAGATCACGCCTTCTATACATCGATCAAGACATGCATTTATTTCTAATTTAGATCAGGTCAGAAATAAAGAGAAGTGTTAAATATTTTCACCAATATACTGCATGTGACAGGAAATAATAGGTTACGTGCCTGTGGTGCAATGAATACTTTCTCTTCTCTCATAGTCCTGGTGGAATATAGGATAATCCTCCTCCTCTTCTTTGACGTTGAGTGTTATAATTTTCATGTGGGTATCATGTCCTGAAATGATAGAAACAACTTGGTAGGAGAAACTGTAGATAATATAATACAGTGGAGATCAATCCTTGATCATCAAAAATGACAATAGAAATGAGGATTCATGGACGCAAGAGATGAGGTTCAGGGTGTCCATAATCTTAAAGGTCCCCAAACAATTGCGTCCATCTCTAACTTTCATGAAAATTAGAGGTAATTCTTACCGATCATATGTGTCCATTTTTTTCTGTGCCACTTGGTAATCTCATTGATGCCCACTTTCTAAGTCATAGACCAAGAAGAAGAACAATCATCTTACTCTTCAAGGAAGCTTTCACAGATCGTTATCAAAGTGAGAGCTTGGGAGGCTGTTTCCAAAGGAACAATAACTTCATGAAAGTGTTGAGTATGTGAAAGAGGCAATAATGATTCCCTTGTGGACTGTGCGACGTTTCCTTGGATGTCGTTCCTTTTCCCCAAGGGGTAAGACCCCTCACATGGGGCCAAGGTGGTTCGGCCACAGTCCAATAGTCCTCCTCGGGGTGGTGCATCGTGGGAGGATCACATGGGAGGGGAACCCCTTATGAGATTAGGGACAGCATGTCAGGGAGAATGCAGTATCCATCCACCCCCTTACAACCACCCTCACTCTCATACTCTAGACAGGATAACTTAGTCTCACAAGTTTCCATCTATACGTGTATGGTAGACCATTCCTTCTCTGTACCTTGTACTGAGACAAGGAAGAGTAAGGACTACCCATGTGCATCCTATCTTAGAACTGGGACAAGGAAGAACATCAATTACCCTGTGGAAAACAATCACAGTATGACTGAGACAAAGAAGAAGCACAGAGTGCTGAAGAGCACCTCATGGAACCAACAAGCGCAGACTAGTCAATATGAGCGCTATAAAAAGGGAAGAAGGACCAAACATGCCTTCGAGTCCTGCCAGGAGGACCTGCGAGAGGCTGAACAAGATGCAAAGGGGAAGCAGAGACCATGATGCTGAGCCGGGAGCAGGACGCTCTGTAGATGACCTAGAGTGAAGAAAAGGCCACTTACCAAGCCAGCTCAGGACAGTACCCGGAGTCGTTGAAGCAGGAGAAGGGCGTGGAGCAGGAACTGTGCCAGCCAGAGGAACTGGGAACTTGCGGAGCCGCCGCACACAACAAACTGTTCGAGAAGGCTGGAAAGAGCCCCTGCTCAACCGCAGAGACCTTGGAGAGGTAGAGACCCATGCAGACCAAGTGAAAAGGTACGCCGGTAACCGAATGAGCGAAGGGGAGCCAAGAAGGAGGTGGCAAGCAGAACTTAAAGAAAACAAAGAAAGAATGGTCTGGCACCCGGAGAGCCGTAGAAGTCACAAATCACAGACAGAGGTGAGAAATGGCCTCTGGCACTATAGTGAAGCAGGTCTATCCTACAAGCAGTAGGAGCAGAAAAGAAACCACAGAAATACCAGGCAGGATAGTGAACCATGTAGTCCAAGTAGTAAGACAAGCTCCATCCCTCTTCTTCGTTGCAGTACCTGGTGAAGAATAGAACCAGGTCTGTCAGCTGGTCCCTGGGGCCCCCGCCTAAAGAAAACTGAGAAGAACATCCGGTGAAAGGGAATCCGTTCCTCCTGGCACTGAGAAGCAGAGGAACCAGGGGAGGGAGTTATCCCCTCTAGTCTTATTGGACGCTAGGAAGAAAGCCAGGGGAAAGGGAGGCATTTCGTCTTGGCATTGAAAAAAAGAAGTTATCAGGGGAGCGAGTAATCCCCTCTGGTGTTATCGGACACTGTGAAGAAAGCCAGAGGAAAAGGAGTCATTTCCTCCTGGCGCTAAGAAGCAGAGGAAACAGGGGAGGGAGTCATCCCCTCTGGTGTTGCTGGACTCTAAGAATAAGCCTGGGGAAGGGAGTCATTCCTGCTGGGACTGTGGGACACAGACCATGCAAGGAAGATATTCCTCTTGATATTGGAAACCGTTAGACAAACTAGGCGAAAGGAGATGTCCCACCTGGTACATGTTGAAGAAACCTTTTGAATTCTCTATCCAGAAGAAGGGAGTCATTCTTCTGGACACAACAGAGTCTTTTTCCTTAGTTGTTTAGAAGTGTAAGGGAAGGAAATAGGATTTAACACAACGGTGGACACTTATGATTTTTGGACATTCTGACAATCTCCTTAGTTTTATATTTGAAGCAGGGACACCCCACTTAACATTAGGGATAGGCAGGTTTTTTGTTTCTCTTAAAACAAATAAATGTTTATAGCAACCACTATGCCGCCTTTGTGTCGGTCTCGTACTTCTGCATCCTTACAACTGCTACTCAAATGATGAAAGTTGTTGTAACGGGGGGAGAAAGGGATCCATCTGTGCACAAGTACCTTATCTGGCCATTTATTTGTTGCCAATCAAATGTTCATTAAACAATAGAAGGAGCTAACGTTCCAATTTAGGAATCAATATCAATAACGCCAAACACATTTATTTCTGGTACAAATGGAAGGCGAGTAAATCTAGTTGAAAGGCAGGGTAGTACAGACTGGCCGCAAGGCATTCCATGGGATGTTGCATCCAACATTCTGTTGTCACAACAGTAGCAAATTGAGTCCTTTTAGCACCGTTGTATATCAAGTATCGGTTTCCAGCATATTCTCCAAACAATTTCTAAATAGTCTAAATAGAACAGCTGATTAATCAACCCAGCTAAGGAACAGTTGGGCAGCTACCTATATTCAGACGCATTCTGGATTGGAAACAGGAACTTCTGACATAAGAACCTTTTGGCAAATGCCAGTCAGTTAAGTCACTCATTTTATGGTGCTGCGCTTTAAAACACCTCAGGTGAAGTCAGTCAATAATGGCCAAAACCATAGGGTGACTCTTAGGGAGAACATTCAGATCTTGAGATCTCCCCTTCATACCAAGGATGGACATAAAATACAACCTCTGTAGTATGTGATGAATCCAATGGGGTAATCTCCCACATGTGACCAGGGGATGGCAGCTGCTACCTGATCCTGACACTGGGGGCGGCTTTATAAGGGAGGATCACATAGGAGGAGACAACTACCGGGGAGATGTCATGACTTCATAGGACAAGAAGCGGTATCTCTGCCTTTCCCATGAGGAAGACCCTCCAATACTCAATACCTTTTTCTATGACTATGAGAAAGACCCTCTGATGCCCAAAACCCAAATGGAATATTGTCAACTGCTTATTCCCCCTTGTAGAAGAAGTAAAGAAACCTCTTCCTCATATTTTTCTGCTCCAACACCCAACTATGATACAAACACACAAACCTCCAACACAACACTGTTTTCTTCTAAAGTACCTTTGTGTAAAATCACTGAGAAAAACTATTCAAATACCATGGGCCTCATTACGGGTCAGGCGGTAGCCATGCTGGTAAAACCGGCAGGTAGCTGCCGGACCCGTAATGAATTACTGGTGCCTAACTTCCCGGTGCCACTGGGCTATTCCAAGTCCGGTGGCCGGGAAGTCAGGTGCTGGTCATTTTGTTATTCCGTTAACAACGGTGCCGGTGCTCCCATGAGAACTCTGCGAGCGTGTGCCGTCCCGCCCGGCAGGCTTGACGCTGGTGGGCGGGACGGCACCCGCCCACAGAGTTGTACTGTGCCGGTTCGGTAACAACGGTGCCGGTAGGCTTACCAGCACCATTGTTACCGCACCGGTACAGTTATAATGAGGCCCCATGTGTCCAATGACACCTATGGACTTGAAACTCCCAGAATTCCCCAAGTACTGATACAAGGAGGATGCAGGAGTTTGAACAAGGTACCAAGAGCTTGAAACACAATAAGCAGAGTAGTTGTTTTTCTAAAGCACCTGTGCCCAGGACATTTAAACATGGCCAGCGCACTATTGGGGGAGGCAGTGCAGGAGAAGATGTTCCAAGTCTCCCTAATGCAGAGATCACGTACCAGAGTGGCAGAGCAAGGAAGCCCACCATGTCAGAGGGAGAGATACTGTGCCGTGGGGACGCTGGGAGCCGCAGGAGAAGTTGTGGGTGCTCTGCAGGTTGTGAAGGTGACGCCCTCCATTCCTGGACCTGAGGAGAAGCAGGCTGGTGACCACAGAACCGCGAAAGAAGCCAGAAGAATATCTGCACACTCCAGTGTGGAAAGCGGGTGAAAGCAGCATACGGTAGAAGCATAAACCGGACCAGAGACACTGGAGAAAGCAGGTGAATCGGCCTAAAGCCAGTGGGGACCCTGGGACATTCCGGCAACCACGTCAACAGCAATTTGGAAGTAAGACCATTGTTAATACAGCAAGAAGAACAAGTTACTTCTTACCTGTTAACGTTCTTTCGATTGGATGTTCCTCCGACGTATTCCTTATCTATGATATTTGTATCTCCAGCTTGCTGGCCTCGGAAAAAAATTTCCCAGTAGAGGGCGCTGTGCGTGGACGTCCATTGAGTAGGTGTTCCTCGACAGCCACCGTATCGACGCCGACGTCATCATGCCTATAAATGGCCACGCGCAGCGTCCGTTGCTCAGTTCCGTTTTGTAGAGTAAGGTAGTTAATGCATGAATGGTTACTACCCTTGAAGGAGAGTAAGCTGCAACCACAAGGGAAATGTTACTGCGGGGATGGTTGGGGGGGGGGCGATAAGGAATACGTCGGAGGAACATCCCATCGAAAGAACGTTACCAGGTAAGAAGTAACTTGTTCTTCGAAGGGATTGTGTCCTCCGATGTATTCCTTATCTATGATAGACTCCCATAGCAGTGGTATGTGATTGGAGGCAGGAGTAAGAGATGCCATATTACTCTTTAAGAATGAACAGAGTGTAACACAGCTTTGCCAAATCTAGTCTCTTGACTAGAGGAGGAATCCAGGCTATAAAATTTGGTAAAGGTATGTGCGGATGCCCATGTGGCAGCCGCACATATGTCTCTAATTGGTACCCCTCTTTGAAGAGCTGAGGAGGCTGCGATACCCCTGGTCGAATGAGCCCTTAGATTTTGAGGGGGCTCTTTCCCTGCCAGTTTGTAGCATTCCAGAATGGCTAAAATAATCCATCTGGAGATGGTTGGTTTGGTTATTGGTAATCCCAACTTACGTCCTGTGTAACCTACAAAGAGTTGGTCTGCTTGTCTAATTTTAGCAAGTCTACTGATATAAAAACTGAAGGCTCG
This sequence comes from Ambystoma mexicanum, assembly GCF_040938575.1. Lineage (NCBI taxonomy): Eukaryota > Metazoa > Chordata > Amphibia > Caudata > Ambystomatidae > Ambystoma > Ambystoma mexicanum. The sequence goes on from NC_090935.1 coordinate 1,455,754,925, forward strand.
CTTAGGGTCCAGCCTGTGTAGTCTCTCTTCCTCTTTCCCCGGATGGGGAGGAGGATAGAATGAAGGTAAAGTAATCTTCTGAGTAATGTGAAATTCAGAAACTACCTTTGGGAGGAAGTTAGGCTTCACCTGTAGAACTACTTTGTCCTTGTGAAAAATTGTATAAGGAGGTTTACAAGATAGGGCTTGTATCTCGCTAACCCTTCTAGCAGATGTTAATGCTACCAATAAAACAGTTTTGAGGGTGAGAAACCTCAATGAACAAGAGTGGAGTGGTTCAAAAGGAGCACCCTTTAGGAAGTTTAAAACTAGATTTAAGTCCCATAAGGGAACTTGGAATGGTCTTGGAGGGTAAACATTAGTTAGACCTTTCAGGTATTGTATTACCAATGGAATTTTGAAATACGATGGCTCCTCTGCAGTGCGCTTAAATATCGATAGCGCTGCGAGATAGCCCTTAATAGTGCCAACTTGAAGGCCTGAATTTGCCAAATAAAGTAAGAAGGATAACACCGCAGGTGTACCACATGAAAAGGGTTCGATATTCTTTTCTCTGCACCAGCTGCAAAATTTATTCCAACGGCAGCGGTATAGAGTTTTAGTTGCTGGCCTTCTGGCCGAAAGCAACACCTCCATGACGTCATCTGGAAGGTCCCAATCCTTGTACCTCAACCTTTCAGATACCAAGCATGAAGGTTGAGGGTCTTGATGGCTGGATGGAGAACCTGACCTCCCTTCTGCAAGAGAAGATCCTCTCTGTACGGTAGACGAATTGGAGGATGGATGGACATGTCCAGAAGGTCCGGGTACCAGGTTCTCCTGGCCCAATCCGGGGCAATTAGGATCATGGTCTTCCGAAACCTTCTCAACCTCCTGATCATTTGAGGACTGACAGGGACCGGAGGAAACGCGTACAGAAGTGGGAACTCTCAGTCCACTACGAACGCGTCTCCTAGAGCTCCTCTCGGGGGAAATTCCCTTGAGCAAAATCTGTCGCACATCCTGTTGATAATGGTGGTGAACAGATCCACTTGAGGGGTTCCCCAAAGGGCGAAGATCTCTTGAAGGAGTTCCTGAGCTATCTCCCACTCGTGGGAGACTGTGTTCTGCCTGCTCAGAGCGTCCGCTGTCAGGTTCTTCTCTCCGGCTAGGTGAATTGCCGATAGAGAGATTCCTTCCTGAATTGCCCAAAACCAGAGCTACATCGCCTCTCTGCACAGTGGCAGTGACCCTACGCCTCCTCTTTTGTTTAGGTAGTGCATGGCCACTGTATTGTCCGTCATTATCAGGACGTTTCTCCCCCGTACAGATGGCAGAAAAGCCTTCGGTGCCAGTCTGATAGCTCTCAGCTCCAACAGGTTGATGTGTAGTCTGGACTCCGATGGAGACCAACGACCGCTGATGGTCAAGTCGTTGGCATGGGCTCCCCCCACCCCAAGAGTGAGACGTCTGTGACTGCTGTTATCTCCGGCCACGGTTGCCAAAACAGTTCTCCTTTCAAGATGTTCTCTGGAGAGGCCCACCATTGAAGGTCGTGGGCTACCTTGTCCGGAATCCGGAGGAGATCTGTCATCTTCCCTGAGAATTGTGACCACTGAGTCCTCAGTGCCCACTGAAGGGATCTCATTCTCAGGCGAGCCTCTGGCACAAGGGATATGCAGGATGCCATGAGGCCTAGCAACCTCAAAAAGTCATAGGCTGGGAGACGTTGGGCATTTTGAAACCTGGTGACCATCTGCAGAATATCTTGAGCCCTCACCTCTGGTGGCGAGGCTTTTCCCAGGGACGTGTCCAAGACTGCTCCAATGAACTGGAGTCTCTGTGATGGTATCATCTGTGACTTCTTTAAATTGAGGGAGAAGCCCAGCTTGTGAAGGAAGTGGCAGACATAATCTAGTTGGATCCGAGCTTGTTCCGAAGAAACTGCTCTGATCAACCAATCGTCCAGGTAGGGGTAGACGTGAATCCCTTCCCTCCTTAGACTTGCAGCCACAACCGACATTAGCTTGGTGAAGACCTTTCGGGCGGAGGTCAGCCCAAATGGCAGAATTCGAAATTGATAATGAGAGTTGCCAATTGCGAACCTCAGGTACTTCCTGTGCTTGGGATGGATTGGCACATGGAAATAAGCATCCTGAAGGTCCAGAGATACCAACCAGTCCTGAAGCTGGAGGGCCTGAAGGATCTGAGAGAGAATTACCATCTTGAACTTGTCCTTCCTGAGGAACTTGTTCAATTCTCGTAAATCCAGGATGGGTCTCAGTCCTCCGTCTTTCTTTGGTATGAGAAAGTAGGGGGAGTACCAGCACTTGTTCCTGTCTGCTACAGGTACCGGTTCTATGGCACCTTTCTCTAGCAGGTCTACAATTTCCTGCAAGAGGAGCGGATCCGGCACTTTCAGAGAGCTGTTCCCCGGTGGATGGCTCTGAGGGATGCGTAGAAAAGGCAGGCAGTAACCTTGGGCAACTGTCTCCAATGCCCAAGCATCTGACGTAATAGCCTGCCATTCCGTCAGATGGTGAGTTAACCTGCCCCCTACAGGTGTCTTGTGATGGGAGACCTCAGAGTGGTTTGGGAGCGGCTGATGCAGTTGCCGAAGGTAAAGCGGCTCCTGCTCCTGCTGATGCGGCTTTCTTTCCTTTACCCCGTCCACCACGGGTAAATTTTCCTTGGCCTCTTTGAGCCGGCCGTCCTCTGCCTCTTCCATATGAGGAATAATAGCGAAAGGACCTTCCTCTCCAAGAGGATCCTGAGGGACGAAAATTAGTTTGGCGGATTGCAGCTCCTAGTGACTTGGCTGCTGCTTTAGATGTTTGCAGTTTTTCCAAACTGTCATCTGCCTTTTTACCAAACAGGGAAGAGCCGTCAAAGGGCATATTTAAAAGTCTGGCCTGTACGTCATAAGCAAAGCCGGACTTTCTCAACCACGCATGCCTGCGGATTGTGGTATTTGCCGCCATGGCCCTGCTGATACTGTCAGCAGAATCAATGCCAGTTTGAAGGGACTCACACCTTGCATCTTTACCATCTCTGATATTTAAAAATGCGTCCCTTTCTTCTCCTTCGTGGAGGCAGTCAGCCGCTGATGAAGCACACTCCCAAAGAGTGTGGCTGAACCTAGCGAGCGTACAAGTCTCATTAATAGATTTTAAAGCCATGCTACAGGCCAAGAAGACTTTCTTAGCCATGGCATTATATTTTTTATCATCCCTATCCTGTGGAACAGTGGGGTAATGCAGATGTACTGCCTGATGAAGATGAAGTTGCAGCCTGGACCACCAGACTCTCTGGAGTAGGGTCCTTAGCTAGGTATTCAGGGTCAGCAGCAGATACCCTATATTTCGCTGACAACTTCTTGTTAACCGCAGGGACAACTTCAGGAGTTTCCCAGTTAGTTAAAATCTTTCTTTGTAAAGCAGAATGAAAGGGAACCACAGGATCCTCCTGTGGACCTTTATCCAGAATATCTGTGAGGTCATCCTGTTTATAAAGGCACAGGCCAACCCATGAACTCCATAATTCTTGACATTAGGGTTCTATAAAGGGGTTTCAGCGTGTTCCCCTGGGTCTGGTTTGACAAATTCCACTTCTGGGGAAGTGTCTAGGCCACTTGCTTCCTGTAATGCATCCTGAAGGTCTTTCAACCTTCTTTCCTCAGAGGCAAAGGTCTCTGGTTCAGGTGATGTGGTCCTCTGCAGTCCAAAAGGCCTTTCTTGATCAGAATCTTCCCTTTCTTCATAAATTGAAGTTAAGGGAGGATGCTCTGGCCTGTGAAATGGTATAAAACCCATCTCTAAAGTAGAGGGAGCCATCATCAGTGGCCTTGAAAAGGTTGATGTCGTCGACGCCGATGTAAAAATCCTCGAAGGCGCCGACAAAGGCGTCGAGAAAACTGGAAGAGGCCTCGAAGAACTCGAGAGGATCGGAATCCTGCTTGAGGATGTCGACGATGTCCTCGACATCGTGTCGGAGGCTCTCGGTGTAACCGTTGGCTGTGGAGTAGCCGTGGGTTCTTCCTTTATCGGCGTCGACGCCGGCGTCGACTCTATCGACGGATGCGTCGAAGAACCCTTCGATAACGGCGTTGATGGCGCCGATCTATGCTTCGAAGGGGCTTTCGACGATGGCGTCGAAGATGCTTTACTTCCCGATGGCTCATGGCGCTTTTGGTTCGACTCTTTCGCCGGGTGCTTCGACTCGCAGCGTTTAGATTTTTTGGGCTTTTCACCCGGGGTATCACCCTCAGCTGACTTCAAGGGGGTCGAGGCCGCTTTATCGAAGACGCTTAGCATCTTTTTTCTGAATTCCTCCCACTCAGCCCGAGAGCTGTGTTTTGTGGGGCAATTTACTCTTTCAGGGGAACTAGAAGACGATGACAAAGGAGATCTTCTACTTCTCTTTTTCGAGTGTCTAGACCTCGACGAGTGGTGGGAGCCACTTCGAGACCTAGACCGAGAATGCTTTCGACGGTGAGGAGACGAATATCTCGACTCTACCGCAGAAACCTTTGAGGAAGTTAAAACTGGACTTACCTCTCTCGAGCTTCCCCTTACGCTCCTTCAAGGCTTTCGCCGTCATGGATAGGCATTCCTCATACTCCGAACACTGGTGTTCGATTCCCAGACACCACAAACAGATCCTGTGAGGATCCGTCAACAACATTTTCTTCCCACAGTCTCGGCATTTTTTGAAACCGGACCGAGGAGTCGTCGGGTCGGAGGAGGAAGCCATCGAGTACGAGTCGGTTTTCTCGAGGAAATATGAATATATTTTGACTGACGAACTGAGCAACGGTATTCCGAGGCACACGAAGCGCGGAAAAACGGAACTGAGCAACGGACGCTGCGCGTGGCTATTTATAGGCATGATGACGTCGGTGTCGATATGGTGGCTGTCGAGGAACACCTACTCGACGGACCCCAATGAGCTATGAATGCATGAAGTGTAAGTGTGGGGCAAGTCTTGAACAAACCTTACCGCAAACATATATACCAAGCCAACACCAATACATACCGTATTTGTGATAAAGAGAAACTGTCAAACACATGAGGAGACCTGGCAAAGCAAGACACCAAACACCTGGCAAAGCAAGATACCAGGCAATTGAAACACAGAAGACGTCCTCACAGGGGAGCGTATACAAGGCATGTGAAAACCACAAGTGAAGGCCTGGCAGGTGAGTACACCAGGTAGTTGATGCTGCATGAAGAGTCCTGGCAGGAAAGTACGCCAGGCAGTTGGCATTGCATAAAAAAACCTGGCAGGACAGTATAGCAGGCAATTTGCAAAGTTTCCAGGAATGTTAAAGAAAGACAGCGTTTTCTGAACTAAGGAGAGATTGAGGTTAAAGAAGGACAGTGTTTTCTAAACTAAGAAGAAACTTGTGTTAAAGAATGACTGTTACAGAATTTGTTGCCTAAACAGGAACCGTGTGAATCATGGCAAGATACAAAGAAACAGTTGGTAAAGGAGACTATTGCCATCCTACTTAAGAATCTAGGGGAAGGGGTCCACGCCCTGGATTCAATGGGTTCCGTATTGGAGAACATTTTTGTTGGAACTATTCTTTCTTCAGTTGAAGATGTTTTCTTACACATTTTTATTGTTTAGTTTGTAGTGTGAGGGTTAGGATAGGATGTTTTGGACACAATGACAGCTTTTTAGTTATTGACATCCTGACCCAGACAGACTCCTTAGTTTTGATTTGTAGGTAGGAAAACTCCTCTTTAGCATAGGGTCAGAGAGGTGTTTTCTCATGCGCTTTTCATTTAATAAATATCAAAATCATGACAACCTTGTGTATGGCTCCACAACCCGATACCACCAAGAACATTTGTGGATGGAAAGATGGCATACGTTCTCATCTGTGAAAAAGCTGCACGAAGATCTGGGAGCACATACAGAGTGCCAGTGGGAGAACGGCTGCAAATTGTTATCTATTTTGAAATGTGTATACTTGCCCTGTAAGAGACTTCCCAATAATACAATCTTTGTATTCCAAAATAAAAATGACAAGCTGACTATTTTTATGTCTCATATTCTGTCTTGATGCAACCACAGCAGTATAGATATAACAGCAATAGGTGTCTTACAATTTACAGGATAACAAAAGCACCAACTTTGCAAAGTGCTGTTCTGTTTTAAGAGTACAGGGCTATTTATCCAGAGCTAAGCCAGAAAGTGCAATTGATTTTTTTCAAACAATGCAGCTCTTCTCAGCGGTTGCTTCCTTTGTCCCTTTTCAGTTCACAGTTCACCATCTGCCATTTTCCGTGGAGACCGCCAGTGACGGAAATAGCTGCTATGAGCCTTGTAGCCAAAAATGTGTTATCACATACTTCCACTATGGTTAGGTGATGTTTATCTCTTCCTTGTAGTTCTATTTCTATCCAGTTTTGTTCGAACAAGCAAATAAAGAGTTAACAGGGGTCTACTGCCGCCTAAAAGAAGCCTGAATGCAGACCATGCAATTAAAGCAGGTGAAGCGGGACTTGCACTTGTACATCCTGGGTAATTTAGAGTTTTTGCCCAGGATTTTGACAGCCATGTACGGGGAGCTAAGCAGTTAAAAAGACAACTCTTTTATAAGGCTGACTGATATATTGGTTTTAATGCTTCTAGTGTGCCAGTTCATTGCTTCAGTCACAGAGATGTGATGAATTTGATGGACTCATCACTGATTCCCTGGTGGTGACCCATTTCTATATGGCCAGGGGACTGCAGTCCCTACCTGATCCTGACCCTGGGGATGGTTATATGAGGGAGGATCACAGGGGAGGGGACAACTACCGAGGAGAGGGGAGGGGATGATTCCATTGGATGAGACGTGGTATTCCACCCTTTTTTGTAACAAAGACCCTCTAACACCTACGTTCTTGAGGGCTTGTAGTTACCCCACACTCCCCTCCCCCCTTATCATGAAAATCAGAAAACCCTTCCTTTTTTGTCACTCTAAACAAAACTCCATGTATACTTCAGATAGTTACAACACACAGAAAACGTCTTCTGTTTCTGACATTTCTGTATGTGAGATTTTTGAACAACATCATTTTGGGAATCCAACTGCATCTATGGACTTCATCGCCCAAAAAGCCTCAGGTACTGAGACAAAGAAGAGGAGGGAAGAGTTCATGCAGATTAAGCAAAGTTCAAAGACCAATGTTCAGACTAGTTTTTCCATTCAGATTAAATTGCCCGGGTTCTTTCAAAATGGCAACCGCAGCATTCAAAAAGGCAATACAGGAGAGACTTGCATAAGGGAAGACAGGCACATTCATGCAGAGGCTTACGAATGCGAGTTACAGACACTGACATTACAATCAGGAGCGCAGCAGGCACCTGAAGGACTGTGGGAACACCGAGAAGCACAGCAGAGCTCCTGGAGATGCAGTCAAGTTAAGAAGCGACATCCTCCGGTTCAGGTCACAGAAGTAAGCCAGCAAGTAACAGCAGAGCTGGAGGGAACATTGAAGAGCTGCCCGCATTACCTGGGAAGCCAATCCAGGGAGGAAGCTTTACTGAAGAGGCACACCATAAGTTGGGGATGACACAAACCACTAGTGAGTCGGCCCAGAGCCACTGGGGACTCCGGGGTATACCGAAAAACAAGCAAGCATGTGAATGAAGTATGTGAAATTGATATTTTGGACAATACTCAAAGACGATTAAAACGTAGGCAAAACATAATGTGAAATCAAAGTTTGGGTGATGGTTAGGAGGCGGAGTTGGGGGGGAGAAGTTTGTTGTTATTTGTATGGAAAAAATGCGAATAAACATATTCCTAAAAATAAAAGTTTAATACAGTTCTGCCATTGGATTTCTGGCACAAAGGTTTCCCAACAGGCTAAGAGGCACACAACCTCATTTGAGGATCTCTTTGTTGGTAACCGCCCTTCCCGGAAGGTCTCTTCCTTGTATCATGTGCTTAATGCTTGCCGCTTCAATCCTCTGCATGCCTATATGCCGTGCTCGGAAGAGGAGATGAATGTCCCTAAGAACAAGTAAAGATGTCATAGAAGTGGCAGATGAAAAGGGAAACCCAAAAAAACGTCAGAGACTAGAATCCGAAGTAGCAGAAAGTCTAAATAGAACCTCATCCATTGATCTTTGTAATCTATCAACGTATTCAACAGAGGATGATTGCGCGACAATTAATCCAAATATTTTGAATAGCTCGACGAGTAGTCTAGAATCAAATGACTCCCCTAATTTTGACCGAAACGAATCCTTTACGTCGAAGGAAAAAAAGGCGAGCAACCCCTGGATTCCAAAAACCAAATCTTGCTCTATGGACTTTGCTTACCGGGCCCAGTCGGCCTGTGGAAACAAAAAAATGTCCAGAGGAGACATGTATGACGCACAGACAAAATCTAAACTGCCAAATGAGGACCAATCCACTCGTGGCAAATATGGTAGCACTACTAATATCAGAAACCTGAATCCCAAATGTACAGCCCGACAAAGACTAAATGAGGTGGAGAAGAGCAAATCAAGGGACCATGAGTCACTGACTGATAGAAACCCACGAATTGCAATTACGAACATCCATAAAGATGACCCTGATGTGAATTTGAACAGAAGGAATGTAATGCGCCTTTTACATTCGGTGCCGGCACTGAGAATTGTGACGCCCAATGATATAGCCATCATTGAATACATGTCAGAGAAATACGCAGACAAAGTCTATCTTCATATACCTTCCAAAGCAGTACGCAACGTAATCATGGCAGCAAAGGACGAAATACTACAGTTTGGCTTCGAGATAAGGGAAGTCATGTCCGACTCGGCTAATCAAAGACCATTGGTTAGCAAGAATCCGTCAAACAGGTCTGGATATAAGGTGTCTCCTCAAGAACAACGAAGGTATGAATTAAGAAAACATATGAGAATTGAATTGCCTTTGCATCGATCTGGAAAAATCAACAAACATGATGAAGGTTCTAAGTAGCTAGTACCTGATAACGAACAGAACTTGATTTCCTTTGTCTCTTGGGCACGAGAGGCTTTCGACATATTTATGAAAGCTTTCCGATTGAGTTGAATGATAATCTCATAATCTGTTTACAAGAAACATGGCTGAGATGCCCTCCAGTGAAAGAAGGCTTATGTTACAATGCTGAATCCTGCAGGGAAAAATCCATACGGACGCCCTTTCGCCGGCCTGATAACCATGATGAAAATCGGATGTGACTGGAAGGTGCTCAACAGCGAAAACCCAAATTTTTTTGTGCAATGTACGCTGCTGCAACAAAAAGACCATGATGGGAAACGGCCTCAACAACTTCTAGTACTGAATATATATTGGAATCCAGCGATGATCACCACTAAGAGACTAACAGTTACGGTAATAAACCTGCTAGAAAGGTACATGTATAAGAAGAATAACATCATACTTATAATATGTGGTGACATGAACCTGACTTGGTTCAATGAAAAGGGCGTGTTGCCAACCAAATGCTGTTCCAACAGTCTCTTAAATCAGGAGAAAAGGACCATCTGGGATAATATCATGGAGGCCTACGATTGTGACATGGTGAATGGTCAAACAGATGGCGATAGGCCACCATAAAATACGTGGCACAATATGGGTACTGCGAAGGTATTAGACTACATATGGGTCTCAAAACACGCATGGAACCTAATTCATGAACTGAATGTAATCCCCACTAAAAACAGTGACCACGATCCGTTGGTATTACATCTGAGGATTACATCAGGAACTAAAAAGTCAGCAACGACTCAAGTCCTGGAACCAAATAATAGAAAAAACAGGTTACGATTATCTACCGCTCAGATATCCTGTATCACGGCGAAATTAGATGCAGTAGATCCAATGTCCATTTGCAACGTGGATTTTGTGTCACTGTTACCTTCGAAAAGCTCCTCGAACTTGTGGAAAAAAAACTCCGCAAAAAAACATACCCATAAATGGAGCACAAGAGTATACGAAGAAAAAAAGCGTCTAAAACGTGACATATGTATGCTGAAAGCACAAGGCGGTAGTAACAGTGCCAACTTAATAAAAAAGAGGACTCAAACATATCGTAACTGGTCAAAAGCATTTAAGTTCCAACGCGACCAAGAAAGAGGCGAAGTCATGTTGACTATGATGAAATCACATAAATGCAGAGATATTTGGCAAATTCTAAATAATTGCACGGCCAACAATGCGATCAAAATGGCAAACGTGGTCACTGAGGAAGAGTGGAATAAACATTTCACTAATGTCTTTGCAGGGGATGTGGAAACAGACATCAAACAGCGAGATCTAAGGTCTGTAAACTGGGACTGTACTGAACCCAGGGACGACATTTTATCGGCCATTGAAAAACTGAATAATTCTCGAGCCGCTTGCCCTGATGGCATTTCTAATATAATGCTTAAACAAAACAAACTGGAATGGGCGAAACTGATTGAGATCTTATTTGCCAACATTAAAAAGCATAGAGAAATTCCGGCCTCGTGGACTTCGGCAATCATAGTGCCCATATTTAAGAAGGGCGATCGAGCTGATCCGGAAAACTACCGGCCGATCGCCCTACTGGACACCATCGGCAAAGTGTTTGCGAACTTTTTGCAAAAAAAACTAACAAAGTGGGCCGACAAAAGAGGAATCACAGATCCCAGACAAACTGGTTTCACAAAAGGCGTTGGAACAGAAAACAACTTGACCCTGTTAAACCTACTCAAGCTGAATGCTATAGAAAAAAAAACACAGCTGTTTATAGCATTCATTGATCTCCATCAAGCATTTGACTGCATCGATCGGGAAACCCTATGGACAAAATTAAACAATTGGAAGTGCCCAGATGAGATTCTGTTTCCGATCATTGCATTGCATACAGACACATCCATTCAGATAAGATTGAACGAAGCCGGAACCTTGTCGGAGAAAATGAGGACCCAAAGAGGCGTAAAACAGGGCTGTCCCATTGCAGCATGCCTGTTTAAGTTATTCATCGTGGATATCCCATCAGCACTGAAGGATGTGCGTTGCTTTCCGCCGAAAATAAACGGATCTCACCTAAACTGCTTAGTTTATGCGGATGACATAATCTTAGCAGATACCACGCAGATTGGCTTACAACGTCTATTACATAAATATATGAACGCAAATCACTTGAGTATAAATGTGACGAAAACAAAAATTATGAAAATTGGAACGCACAAAGGAACAAAGAAAAACTGCTTCAAGTGCCAAATTGGAAACTCGAAACTTGAGGAAGTACTGGAAATCAGATATCTAGGCATAATGATATCCGCTTCTATTTGCGAGACGAGTTGGTCAAGTCATATAGGCAGCCGTATGAATATTTTGGCTATCCAAGGAACCCGAATCCACAACCTGTTTGGAAAATTTTCCTTAACCCCGATTCGGCAATTCTATCTGCAAAAAGTAATCCCATGTGTTACCTATGGAACAGAAGCAGGTTGGAATCTCGACCACAAACTGTGGGCAAAACTGGAAGGCCATTTCTGGCGACGTGTGCTGCAGCTACCAAATGGCTTCCCAATCTCAGTAATAAGGCATGAACTTGCGCTGGATGATCTATATACAACAGTAATTTGGAAATCACTAGCATTACTGAGAAAGATGACAATCACGAAGAAAGAACCTGCCTATGAGATCTTGGCGATGGATGATGTTCGACCATCTGAGCAGATTCTAATCTCCTGGTTCACAAAAATCCATGACATCATGCGAGCAGCGAGTATAAGTAAAGAAACATTGATAAAATGGCCCCAACTTGCAAAGAAAAAACTAAAAGAATGGGCCTGGGTACGAAACATGGAGCGTCTTGAAATCATGGTGTCGGCGCCTAAATTAGGGCCAACTTCTAACAAATTAAATACGATGCCAAGATATCTTGTTCAGTTTCCCTCAAGACATCACCGGGACCGTTTTCTTCGTCTAAGAATGAATGCGTTACGAACAATAGAAGTCCTACTAAAGACGAAAAGATCCATTGACTTGTGATAACTGGTGCAGATTCTGTTTAAAGGAAATCGAAACCATAAAACATTTGGTAATCGGCTGTCCCAAATTGAATTCGAAAAGATCGATACATCTGAGCAAATATGCACCGATAAATGGAAATATGGAGGAATGGTGGTTCAGAATCCTAAGTGGGAGTTCCGTCAGTCTAACTTGCTCGGTGATGAACTTTATTGACATGCTTGATATTTAAGCCTGTGGGTCGGACATTAGCACGGTTGTCCTCATGTTATTTTTCCTTTTGAATTAGGAAATTGCTTGGAGAATTGTGTATTTCAAAAAGTTTATTAATAAACTAAGAAATAAAAAAAAAAAAAAAAAAAAAAGAATGTCCCTATAGGGGAACTCTTGTGGTACAATGTTCGTAAAAAGGGCTGCTAATTCTTCTAAATGCGCAGTGCTGAAAGAAAACAGCTATAAGCTGTTATTTCAATGGTATCTCACTTCCTCTCAGCTCCATAAGATGGACCCTACTGTACCATATCAGTGTTAGATATGTGCACAGGCTCCAGGGACCCTTTACCATATTTGGTGGTCGTGCACTGTGATCCAGTCCTACCTGAAAGAGGTAGTGGCTCAAATTAAGAGGATTACGGGGATAGATCTTCATATGGAAACTTTGACGCTACTCTTTTGGGATGAAGACCTTGAAGGGCACTATAAATTGTCCGACGCGCAAGCCAAGTTACACACACACTTCCTGTTCGTTGCTAGAATAGTCTTGGCATGGAATTGGAGGTCCACCGCAGAGCTAGACATTAGCGAGTGGTGGGCCAAGTTGTGGTTTATTGTTACTGTGCGCTAAATTGAGGCCACCCTCAAAGTCGAAATGTCCAAACCCATTACTGAGTGGGGGGCCTTCATCCAGTTTGTGGCTCAGAATGATAATCCTGGATTTTATCATAAATCACATGGCATGATTTCATTTACATTGCTGTGATGTTATTGCCTTGCTTCACTACCCTTAAGAGATTGTCACTTTCCCCTGTGTACCAAGTGTACCAGGTAATCCACTAAAGCAAAAATGCATACAAGAAGTCCTTGCAGCCAAAACAACCAGGCGTTTTGAGAACCGTTGGAAGATGCCTGGCAGGGAAGTATACCAGGGGTCTGCAGAACCCATAAGAGGACTTCTGACAGAGGAATATATTAGGCAATCCAACAAAAGGTGTAAAGAAAAGAGTTTAACAGTGATACAAAAATCTGGCACAGAGGGTTTCCAGGGAAACAGCAAAGTACACCAGCCAAATCTTTAAGTTTATAAAACGAGAACTTTGTGAATCCAATATAGAGACATTGGGCCTCATTACGAGGTTGGAGGTAGCCATGCCCTTAATAAGGCATGGCTACCTCCAAACTCGTGTCCGGCTCAGGGTCACGCGAAAGGGGAATTACTGGGCCATTCCGACCTTGGAGGGCCCAGTAATTTCTCTTTCGCGGGACCCGGACCCAGTGCGTCCCCATTCCCATTTGAGCCCCATATCGTTCATAACGATACTGTTGCTACCATCCTGTTCTGCTCGCGGGTGCCGCTCTGCACGCCTGGTCTCACCTGGCGTGCAGAGCGGCACCCGGGAGCAGAACTCAATGTGGCGGCGGCATGGTAACAACGGTGCCGGTAGCACTACTGAGGCCGTTGTTGCCTTACCGGCACAGACGTAATGACGCCCATTCTAACAAAAGTGTTTCTCTTGAACAACAAAGACATTGATGGATGTTTTGGAAGATATTGTGCGAACAAGAACTTTCTGAATCCAGGGTAAAACCCTCAATGAATTATTAGATAAAGAGACACTCTTGGGATAAAAAGAACCGTTGTGTAAAATGGACACCTTTGCCATCCTGCCTAAAAAAGCAGGGGACGGGAACTATACTCTGGTTTGCAGGACTTCGCCTTGGAAAGTGTTTTTCGGTTTATTTTTACGTTTTGCTGATGAACACTTGTTCACTAAATATATGTCAGACATTTCCTTACACCCTTAGTTATTTGTAGTGTGAGGGTCAGTTTAGAAAGTTTTGGACACAAGGACGGTTTCTAAGTTACTAACGACAAAGACTGAATCTTAGTTTTAGTTTCTTGGGTAAGCAACCTCCTTCCTTCGGATAGGACGAGAGGCGTTTTTCCAACCTATTTCCTTTAAATAAAATATCTGACAATAATACTACAACTTTGTGTCCGCCTCTCATTTCTGACCCCTCACAGAGAACAGTCCATACAAGGGACGGGAAGTCATCCTAGCAGCTTGCAAACAAAAATGTGTCAGCCTCAAAATGTGTTATCCCTTCAACAGCAAATCAATATTTGTTTGCTTTTTATGAAAAACATAGTGCTCCTTTCCTATCGGCAATAGGCTTCTTGCAGTCCCATGACATTCATCTTTTTTACTGGTTCTCTTCTTTAAGCATTTCAGGTTGGGCCTTTTTTAAACTGTGTAGTTGGCTTCCCCTGGCTATCTGACAGGTTTCCTGCACCATTTCTTCTCAGAAAGAAAGCAGCAAGGCAGCTAACTATGCTTTAGAACAGTACTCACTTCCATTGTTCGATAGTGTCCTACACTCCTCTCATTCAGCGGGATGAAGCAAATCTAATGAGTCAATGCCTTTGAGAAGACAGCAGTTTACCTCAATGTTCAGTGACAGCAGAGCATTTGCCAATTACCTGATCTTGGATTGGAGTGGCTTTCTCCTCCAGCTGAGCCAGGATGAGCCATTGGACGACCTTCTGGCACCTGCTCCATGCTCAAATCATCATCGGAGCTGAGAGATACAAATCCTACAGAAAAAAACACAATGGATCAATTTTCCAATGCACCAGGATGTCTATTTTGAGTGAAGGCCCACCTACTCTTTTTCTAATTTTATTTTGAATAGGCTGCACATGAAAGAGCTTCTTCAACAGAAAGTATAGCAAGAAAACAGCCTTCTAATTTGCCCCAGCACCCACTAGATCACCCCAAAATCACTTTGAAAACAGAGTCGATGAGCAGCAGCTAAAAGCAGCCCCCCTGGAATGAGGCATTACCCAGAAAGCAGAAGCTAGCAATTGGGAAAGAAGAGTGAGTGAGCACACAGTACACCACAAATGTTATCTTCCCCAGGAGATGCAACCTATAACTATCCATGTATCATAACACCCTTTATGCTTTAAATTTCTTGTAGATTTCTCCTAATCCTTCTTCATAGACTTTCCCAAACACACAGAGGTGCATTTTGTAAGTCCTTGGGGCGCTATCTGAGGCGTTAAAAACAATGTATTATGTTCTTTTTGCTGATGCAACAGGGGCATGGAAGGAAAATGCCGGTTCTGCCTACCCTCTACTCTTCGCCAGCAGAAGCAGAATGCATTTACACCAGTAGACCGTTTCCATGTTGTCTCAAATGTATTTGATTCCTAAAGAATCCAATGGTTTTTGGCACCCACCAAAAGCAGGAGGAATCCATTGTAAATGCCAACTGCCATTCATAAATGGCAGGTTGCATTGACACTATTGGGAGTATGAATTGCCAAAAGATGGTGTAAAGGTGATTTTGCTTGTTTTTACACCTTTAGTTTGTGCTTTGTAGAATCTAGACACATATTCTTAACGTTGTGGGTTAGGCTACCATTGCGCTGTGTTTGAGTGTGAGCCTGATACAGTGCCTGAACTGCGCTGCATATCGCAGATTGGAACACAATCCTGTTCACCATTATCATGAGCGACACTTGGTTTAGGGTTCTATCATGAACAACCAATGCCCTAGAGCAATAATGAGAGTTAGAACTTAGGTTTTCCTTTAAAGGGACTGGCCCAACATGGGCATATTTTCAATGACTGTCCTCCGCCACAGAGCTGTGGTATGACGTGGTGTTCCAGCGGATCTTCCATGTATTGTGCCTGGACCCAGGATCAGTCCACAGATGGTGGTTGTAACGAATGACAGGTTATGGTCACTGCTCCTGTGTGGGGGAGCCCCTTCCCATGAGACGCTACCTGGTAGTCCCTCTGGGGGTGGTACTCAGCGTGTGGATATCATGGGGAGGGAAACCCTCTGTGGGACCAGTGACGACTATCTTGGCAGAGCGTGATATGCACCCCCTCCATCTCTGCCCCTCTCTCCCCTCATCCCACTCAGTCCACGTCTATGCATTTCTGTACAGTACAAGACCCCATCCACACAGACCATACTGGGACGAGGAAGAGTGAGACCTGCCCAGATGGAGTGTCATTACCTACTGACACAAACAAGATCAGGCAAAGAGGAAAACATCCACCGTGGAACCAACATACGCGGTACAGTCAGAGTCAGACCTAAACATAAAAAGGGAAGGAGGACTGTGAACTTGGTCAGATCTGTTCCATGTGATCATAATGAATCAAATAATAACGAAAACTTTTTAAACAAATGAAAAATAACAAATACATATCAAATCTATTTTGTTTTTAAATTTAGGGGGGGTTCCCCCCAAACCCCTGCTTCCCTAGCTTTATGACCCCACCTCAATCCCCTCCCACACATGTTATTCCCCTACCCCCCACATATACTTTAGTTTGTTTGTTATTTAGGGTTCGTTATAAAAGTCATTCGTTATTGTTGATTCGTTAACATCACTGTATACCAGTCAGATCCCCCCCCTTGATGAACCGAGAACTGGTTGGATAGGCTTGCAGAGGAGAACAGGAAAGGCTGACGAAGCCTCACTAAACACACGCTGTGTTCCCCATTGTCCAGGTTGGAGAATCGGAGGTCCAGGAGCAACTGGGAGTCAGAACATGGGTCGGACCGAGAAGCGCAAGTTGAGAGGGACCAGACCTGGAAACACTGCAAGGAAAAGGGGAGACTGCTAGAAGGTGCGAGGAACCCAAAGCAGGAAGAAGCAATCCCGCGAAGCCATCCAAGCACCCTTATATCTGCACCCTTACATGGCACACAGCCGAAAGACCACCCCACACAACACTTGAGAGAAAGTCAGAGGACTGTCACAGGAGTCAAAAAATTCCTATAGTATCTATAGGAATCAACCAGACTCACCAGAGCTAGAAGCAGGAGTTGGTAGCTCCCACAGGTTTTCATCACTTTTGAAGTAGCATACACAAAGATGGAGAGTGCAGGGACAATGGGAAGGGCAAGCAAAAGGAAAAAAAGAATAAGAGAACTGTAGTTGGTAGGGGAGTGAGAGAGGATTGCAGAAGCCCTGAACAAGCACCCAAGCATAGAAAATATGTAATACATTTCAAAAGCATATCTGCAAATGTGACAAGGGCCATTTGAACAAATCCAAAGTGTGCCCCAAAGTTGCATAACCTACAACCGGGATAAGTGTTACCAGTTTCATACATGGTCAGCAGGAGCCAGTTAAGAGGAGAGAAAAAAGAGAAGGCAAAAAACAACTGCCAAAGCAACTTCTCATATTCCTTTTCATGTGGAGAAGTGGTGTGATGCCACCTCCAGACCTCTGTCCGATCTGAGCCCGTCTCTTGACCCTCTTTCCCATGCTCCAGGCAACCCAGTTTATGCCTTAGGAAGAGAGAGGCACAGTGGTCTCGGGCAAAGAGATGTGGTGCTTGCTTAAGTCGAGACCCGAGTCATGCATCCTTGCCAAATTGATTTACCTTTGCCCTTCTCCCATCTTACAGGACACAGAGGTGCCACATGATGCTCTACTTTTTGTCTGCTGTAGGGTTGTGGGGGATCTTTGCTTAAGCTCACTATGTGACCTGGTCTTCCCCATGATATTGCACAGCCTGGGTGCATATACCAGCTGGATGTTACTCATCTTATCAGCATCTATCTCTGCAAGTTACCAAATTATATAAAGGTGATAGGTTTCCTGGGGTTTACCTACTTAAGAACAATTGAAAAATATGCAGGTTATTATGTGCAATGGGAAGTGTAATTTTGGAGAGCGGATTCAAAGTGCTATTTCAGAACTGCAGCCAATCCGGGGTGTCATCAACAGAGATTTCTATAATGTTGTATCCTATGAGATCCCTTCCAGCAATGCCATTTCCTGATATACCCCTACTGGCCATGAGTCTGGCTATTGTTCAAACGTTGCAGCTCAAGACTCAAGCCCCCAACCTGTAAAATATCAAAATTGTTGCATGATGGTTCCCGTGATGTGCTGTGGGAGCGGCGCCTGCTGGCGGTAGGCGATCGTCGTGCGTAGGGTCATGGGCTTTCCCGCCTTGAGTAGCAGCCATATCTTGTCTCGTGGAATCTGTACCGGATTCTGCTGGTTGAAAGAATTGTATGTTCCTACAGACAGAATGGAAGTGGTTCTCGCCTCCACATTTATTGCAGTGATGACCTATGGCCGGGCATGGACCAACATGTGGGAATTTGAATCTGCATCTGTAGCACTTTTTCTGTTCAGCATGGTCTCCTGGCAAGCGAATGGGGCACACGATTGCTGCTGAGGTGGTCTGTTATTTTAATGTTGCTGAGCGACTCAGAATCAGCTCTTGCCAGCTGTAAAATTTCTTCCAGTGTTCTGCTTTTCTGGAGTAGCTTCTTGCGAAATTCGGGAAATTTCCATCCTGCTATTGCCTGTGATTTGAGTGTGTCATCTGTCGAGTATCGATCGAAATCCCAATATTTTGCCTGTTTTCTCAGTCTCATTATGAAATTGTCCATGTTTTCACCCTTTTCTTGGGTGGTGGTGTGAATAATGTATATCTCGTCCTTAATGGTGCAAAATAATTGTTCAGGGAATCAATTACGCCTTGAAATGTGTCTGTATTGCTTTCTGGCAGTTCAAATACAATATCCCTTACCACCGGGCCAAGCGAGTGCATTAAAATTCCCCTTGGAAGGCGTTCCTCGCAACCCCGAGATGCATCAATATATATCTGCAGTTCTTCAAGCCTTCTGGCCCATCTAGGCACAAAGCTACTGGTGTTTGAAAAGTCAAATTGTGGCATAGCCTGTAGCTCTAGTGATTCAGTGCCACTCTCTGCTCTGTGCTCCGGGTGGTGGTGTGTGGAGCTGGATTGGGGGCTCTGCAGACTGCTTTCAGCTTCATTACTTGACATGATGGCAGGTGCAAGGTGCAAATGTTCTAACCTTAAAGTTTGGGTGTACGATGTCCTCCGCGCACGCTGTTGCTGTGGGGAGAAACCCTTATTATCACCTTGGGAGCCTCTCCTCTGGGCACGTAGATCAATGGCAAGTTGTAGTAGTGTTATGTCAATTGAAAATGAATCAGCGTTTGGCGGTTTGACTTTGTGAGGTGGCTTTTGCTGGCAAAGTAACGTTTGTGCTGATCGTTTCCTCCGTGGTGGTGCAGTAGAAATGCTTATGCGCGGGATCTGCGTCGGATCGTTCACTCTGTGGTGGTATGCTTGAAGCGCGGGAGAAATTAGGCCTGTCTGAAGCGTTCCGCTGTGTGTTTGGAAGTGCACCGTGATACGTGAGCAGCGTTGTGATTAGGTGGCCTGTGCAGCCTAGGTGCGATGTCGCACAGCGCTATGTGATCAGCTGTCCCTTACGGCAATGTAATTCGGTGGCTGGATCCGGTGCTCTCACTCTCTGTGGCGTGTGGAGTGTTCGGCCACGTGTAGACTCGGGCCACGTTTCAATTCGGATGCCCGCCACGTGTGTCTCCAGACTGGAGCTCGGGATGAGGCAAATGCGAGTGGCATGCAGGGTTCACAGCGATTGTTCATCGTTGAAGTGTCCTCGTCGCCATTGTTGAATACTGGCATGCAATGATAATAAGGCAATAAAGCAGAGATACAATGAGGCACTGAGCCGGCGATTCAGCGTGTAACTCATTTAATCAGGCGCAAACTGCCTTGTGGGTGGAAGTCCCGCTACACCATAACACGTGGGTCGCAGCCCACTCAAGCACGATAACAGAAAGGAGAAGCGGCTCCTCATACTATTAATAATAGAAATGGGACATTACAGCTGCAATGATACATGATTGACTCGAATATGTTAAGCATATCTGCACACCTAGATATCTGATGCCGTTCGGGGACCAGCGGAGGGGGTACTCAGTGGTGGGTTGGTGGGTAGATTTGGTAAGCGGGAAGATCTCAGACTTTGAATAATTGATCGTGAAACCAGAGTACGTGCCGATGCGCGTGATATCCCTTAGTATGGGATCCATGTGGGTTGTGGGCTCTCTGATGTACAATAGCACATCATCCGCGTATAAGGAAATTATTTCGGGGTCATCTTTCAGCCTAATTCCCTTGCGGGCGTGGCACGCACGCACATAGTCCGCCATTGGCTCTATCGCAAGTGCAAAGAGAATCGGGGAGAAGGGGCAACCCTGTCGGGTGCCCCTAAAAAGCATGAAAGGGTCAGATGTCAGAGAATTGGCCCTTACACGTGCTACAGGGGAGGCGTATAGCAATTTGATAAACCCGATCATGTTTGGGCCAACGCCCATTGTCTCCAGCACCAACCACATGTACCTCCACAAGACCATGTCAAAGGCCTTCTGGGCATCCAGTGTGACCGCCACAGCCTGGGCATCCTGATCTATTACGGGACAAAACATTGAACAGTCTCCTGATGTTATGGGAGGTGGACCTGCCGAGGACAAAGCCTGCCTGATCCTCGTGGACCAAGTGTGGCATGATGGGCAGAAAATGGTTCGCAATGATCTTTGCAAAGATTTTGGTGTCGAGGTTCATAAGGGAAAGGGGTCTATAGGATCCGCACTCGTCTTCCGGTTTGCCAGACTTGAGCAGGACCGTGATAACAGCTTCACGCATGGAAGGAGGAAGGATGGAGACCCGGAGGAGTGCTTCGTCCCAGACCTCGAGTAGTCTGGGGGCCAGTATGGCCACATGCTCTTGATAAAACTCGGCAGTGAGGCCGTCAGGCCCCGGCACCTTGCCCTTGGGCAGATTTGAGATGGCCGTCACTATCTCGTCAAGTATAATCGGGGAATCCAACTGGTCGCGGGTGGCAGGGGTTATTTCAGTAGTGGGAATCTGGGCAAGCAACTCTCGTGTGTTTTGTTCAGTGTGTTCGGCAGGTTGGGAATACAGGGACCTATAGAACTCGGTGAATACCTCCAAGATCTGTTGATCCGCCCATTGTACATTGTCGGAACGATCCTTGATGGAGGTGATCTGAGTGCGGCCGAATTCCCCCCTCACCAACGCTGCCAGTGTCTTCCCCGGCCTATCCCCCTCGCCGTATATCCTGGCGGCTAGTGGCCGGCTGAAGTACTGGATTTCACAGGTGGCGAGTGCGTTAAATGCTTGCAATTCCTCGCTGATTTGGGACAGTATGGCGGGGTCAGCCCCTGTGGAACATTGTTGCTCCAGTTGCTTCAATTTGGCTTCGGAGCGGCCGAGGGCCGCGCAAATTGTTTTCAGTAACCCAGCCTCCCGTGAGATGGACATTCCCCTAATATACACCTTAAAGGCATCCCACCGGATCGCAGCCGAAGTGCCCTGAAGAGAGTTGCGCTCAAAGAAGGATTCGATGTCAGCCAGAATTTCGGCTCTGAACACAATGTCCCTGAGGGCCTCGGATTTGAATCGCCAGGTGCTAAGTGTTGGGACGGGCATGCTTAGCTTCACCGAGAGAGTAACTGGAGCGTGGTCCGATAGAGTACGGGGGAGGATCTGGGACCCATCCACCCTGCCCATGGTTTCACTGGACACGAAGAACAGGTCTATTCTGGACGAGCTGTCGTGCACCGACGAATAATAAGTGTACTCCCAGCCCTGGGGGTGTAGCGTCCTCCAAACATCGCGTATGTTAAGTGTCCGCATGTGGCCGTGAAGCCTACGTGCAGCACTGGATAGGGCGCAGGGGGCCGTGCTTGTTCTGTCCAGGACAGTGTCCAGAATGAGGTTCATGTCTCCCCCCCCATATAGTCTGGATACCTACATAGCCCAGCAGTATATTGGTCACCACATCGAAGAACTCAGGAGAGTCGACATTGGGGCAATATGTATTGACAAGTACGTATTCTTTGTTCACCAGGGTGCAGTGAAGTATGACGTAGCGACCCTCAGGGTCTATGTAGCTCTTATGTAGTATAAATTCGATCGATTTATGTACCATCGTGAGGACACACCTGGATTGGGAGGAATAAGAGGTGAAGAATCTAGCGGGGCCCCATGACGGGGCCATGGTGCCCGGGATATGGGCGTTGGAGTGTGTCTCCTGTAGGAGTAGTACCTTGCAGCCATGCCTGCTTGCAAAGGCCATGATCTTACGAGCCTTGGTGTGGTTGCTCAATCCGCGGACGTTCCAAGACATTATGACGGCGGACATTTCAATAGCAGATATATAAACTCACAGTGCACATGTCAGTGAACATCCCAGGTCCAGCAGTGATGTGTGTGCCCAAGATCGAAGACGGGAGTGCACACGTGGTTTACCTTTGTGCGTGCCGAGGGACCTCGATTGCCTTTTTTGTGTAACGTCCCATACCCACCCTCCAACCTCACCACCAACCCAAACTCAGCAGTGTAAATAAAACCCACCCTCGACAATGCAGAGCTGGGCCGACCCCAACATGGCCCAGTCTGCCAATAAACCCAAACGGGGCTGGCCCGCAACAAGGGCATAACCAAGAGCAGTGCAATCGCAGTGGGGTATGCTATTGCTGCGTAGTAGCACGCTGGGAACCAGCTGGTTCCGTTACAAAGCAAACAGTGTTAGCGGTCATATTGTAAATGTCCCTGTTTTGCTCAATCAAGTACGGGGATCAACAGAAGGAACATAGTGATTCAGCAGCCCGGCAACCAGGTGTGACCATAGAAAGGTTCAAAAGGCAGCCAGAGAGAATGCAATCAATTAAGCAGAGCGAAAAGCATTTGGTCCATGGCAGGAGTGTGAACAAGGCAAAGATTAAACATGCATAAAGGGGCGTTGTACCGGAGGGGATACAAAGCGCAACCGACCATGGATGCGAGCAAACAGTGGTATGAGACAAACAGTATGTGGTCATAGCAGAGAAATAGCACAGATCAACATGGAGTTCAGTCATTGTTCATAGAGTCATTGACAGGAGGTTGCAGGGGAACATGTGCCTCAATGAATTTTACCACTTCGGACGGCACAGTGAAGAAATATAACTTGTTGTTGAACGTGAACTTCAAGCGTGCCGGGAAAAGTATGGCATAGGGAACGTTTCTTTCTCTGAGGAGTTTCTTCACTCCAAGGAACTGGCGGCGCTCCTGCTGGACACCAGTTGAAAAGTCGGGGAAAATTCTGATCACTTGCGAGTCCATACGTAGCTCGCCCTTTTCCCGAGCGAGGCGGAGAATTAGGTTGCGGTCCTTGAAGCTCAAAACTTTCGCAATGATGGGCCTCGGGAAGTCGCCAGGCTTGGGCCGCGGTGAGAGCGCCCGGTGTGCCCTTTCAATGGTGAAGAAGGGTGACATGTCTGGATTGTCCAGTAGTGCCTTCAAAAGATTTTCAACTGCCGGTTCCAGTCTGCCCCTCAGCGCATTCTCCGGGACACCAATGATGCGTATATTATTTCTGCGCGACCTAGATTCGAGGTCATCACACTTGGCCCTGACCGCCTTCACGTCCGCGACCAGGGTAGACACGGTGCCCTGGAGCGTGGCTATTTTGTCTTTGTTGGTTCCAATTCTGTTCTCCGCCTCCATGATTCTCGACCCCTGCTGGTCCAATTTGGCTCTGAGCGATGCCACGTTGGCATTGATGTCATCGAGCTTTTCGTGGAACGCTGCAAAGTTTCTAGCCATGGATTCCATGACTGAGGTGAGGTCAGTGGTGGGTGCCTCAGCAGGGACCATATCGGACACCTGGTCGTCTGACGTGTGGGCCGAGTCGGACCTCGGGGTGGGCTTGGCGAATTTGTCCATGGCCCCGGCTTTATTGGTGTTCCTAGATCTGTTGGACATCATAGCAGATGATCTCAGGGTGTCGAGTGCTCAGAGTGGGGCCAGGGCGAGCGTGTTAAGGAGGCGCGCCGCAAGCCCCGCAGTCGGGGGAAGCACGGATCAGTGAGGCAGAGCGCCAGGCCACAATTGCACATATGGAACATTTGGAACGTGGGTGGAGGCGGCAGGGTCCGCGGCTTCAGGATGGTGCGGAGCAGCCGCAATGACACTCTGATGGAAGGCCAGTGTCTGGGCCGGCATCCGAGTAGGCGCAGCAAGAGGGACAGGTAGCGACTGCGTGGGCACTGACGTTCAGGGAAGTAGAGGCAATGTTCAGTGGAATTGCAGGGCCCAGCCAGGGCCGAACCAGGACAGTTATGAGTGGTCGGCAAGCGGTGTAGCGCAGGGAGAGGGCAGGCTCTATGTCCAATGTCCGAGCGTGGATCAAGGCCCTCTTGAGGGGCACATGTAGTCTTGTGCAAACGGAGGCCGGCTGGGGTGCAGGGCAGCGGTGGCGGGTATGGGCGCTCCACGGGGGCGGCCCCGGGGTGAACAGCACGGAAAAAAGGCTCCAGCCGGGGGTGGCAGATGGCGGTTGGGCGAGGGGATAATGTCGTATGCTGCGCGCAGCAGGCAGAGCAGCGCCTCACCTGGAGCCCTGTCAGCGAAGGGATGAATCTGCAGATCTCCGGCAGGCTCACAGTCGAGCGAGGCAGGTCCAAGTATGGTGCTGAGGGCCGCACGCAGGGGGGTCCGTGCGCAGCTCAGCGAGGCGGTCTCGGGTATGGCACGGGCAGGTCGGAGCAGAGCAGTGAGGGGCCCAACCCAGGCCGCGGCGCCAGGCCAGCGGGAGTGCCGCCCGACCCACGGCGCACTCAGTGCGGGTCGCGGGCAGTGCGAGGTGGACAACCCACAGGGCCCGGGCACGCGAGCCCGAGGGCCCAGCCGGCGGATCTAGCGGGCGGTTGGGCGGGCAGCAGCAGCGAGACAGCCAGGCCAAGGAGAATGTCGCGGCGGACAGCCGCACGCCACCGCAGCCCCGATGGCGTCGCACACGCCGAACTCCGACTCCAGGGGTCCGATCCGAGCCCAGATTGCAGTGGCACGTAGCCCTAGTTGTGGAGGGTACAGGGGATCAGGAATCCAGGCGCAGGGAAGGAGCAGACCGCAGATGTCGTCGGATATGCAGCGGCAACACACAGAGCTAACAAGCTAGGCAGCCATCTTGACGGCTGCTCAACAGCGCCCCCCCGATTGACTCGAATATGGCCGACAAAGATTTCATGGCCTCGGGGCTCAAAGCAGGAAACGATCACACTCACTGAATTACATGCAACACCTAAGATCATGTGATAGAAGGACATATGCATACATGGACGAGGTAGAGCCATTAGCAAAGGACCAATCATAAAAGAAAAAACCAAATGGTGAAATGGACCCATCCCTTACTGCTCCCATCACTCTGGGTAAGAGGAGGCATACATCGCTTAGCTTCATTTGAGGACAGCATTCCAGAGGCACAGTAGTGAGATGGCAGTTAGAAAAGAAGCATTAGCAAATCAGATACACTAGTGGCAAGGTGTAGAAAGCCAATTAGAGAGAGGCAGAGTCCGAAGGAGGTGGCTTGGCCAGATAGTACATGGCCTGAGAGGGTAGAGCAGAGAGTCAAGCAACACTGGGAAGCCAACTGAGAAAGCCTGGATCCAAAGGCTGGTGGCGCCCAACCTTAAAAAGCATGCCAGTAGAAACAAGCAGCGCTCTGTAGCCTAGACTGTGGTGGTAACAGCATGGCCACCAACCCAAGCTAAGGAATCTTGCATAATCTGGAGTGCCTGGGATGGGGGGATCAAAAGCAGCCCATAATTAGGTGGGGTGAACCTCAGAAAACCCATCGGGCAAGAGGGGTAGATATATTAAAGGTCTCTTGCAAGGTAAGCAGCTGAGAATACCTGATTTAAGTTCTTCTTAATATACCGGAAGCAATGCAAGCCTATGCCCATAATACAGATCTAGAAAAAGAAAAGAAAGACTGGATGCATTGATCAAGATAGCAGCAGAGAAAAATAAGCGTGTGCTAGGGCACTATAAACATCTGTGAGAGCGTAAGCGAATAAAAGGGCATTGCCCTAGGCACAGGCGCCACAAACCTTGGATTTAGACTAGAGAGCTGACATTTGGAACTCAAGACACTAGGGACTTTTAAAAGGTGTCCCACTTGTTTTCGTTCCAGCTAGTCTTGGTACAATTTTCTCTCTCAAATGAATTCCTTTCTTTCAGAAATTCATACAGATCAACAACTCAGAAAGAGAAAGAAGTGTTGAAAAATCATTCTGCTTGTGCAGATGTGATCAGTCAATACAAAGGAAACAAATAGCAGATGATTTAGGTAGAGGTCCACTACCACCCTCTCATTGAAATGCGATGCACCCAAGCCCAACTAGCTAATACAGTTAGCAATGAAGTAGCAAGAAAGCAGGCATAGTAGGTGGTTTTGCTGGCAACAGAATGTTGCAGATAAAATACGCTGTCAGCAGCATTCCCATTTACCTCTCCTACAGGGTGATAAGGGGTAGAGGCACCCATGTTGGAGACTAAGTATATAAAGGATGTCAGTGGGTAGTGCACCCCTGAGGTGATGTCTAAGCCACAAAGGATTGGGGCTTACTCAGATATATTTTGCGTTAGATATTTCTTTCACCAGAACCTATTGTGAGATTTTGAGAATGTCTCACACTAGGCTGTGCCTAACTGTCCAAATGCCCCAAGGCCTAGGTCCTAGATGTGCATATAAAGCCCATACATGTCTGCGGTCCCAGATCCTTGTAGCATCTAGGTGGCGCAGGAGTTAAGTCCAATGAGTAGCAGCAGCTGGGTAACACTTCCACTCCAGTGCCTAGACCAGTTTGCTCTCCAAGTGTGAGTCGTGGGACCAATAACCTCCAGTGACGCATTTGCAGTGCCGCACTGCTCAAGAATACATTGAATATCAATGGTGTCAACAGCTGTGGCACCCAGATTAGCTGGAATTGATTAGGTGGCATCGAATACGACCATTACTTCGCTCATTAAACTACCATCCAATCGAGTGGATTATCGACAATTGAGGCATGATCTCGAAGGACTCCAGGCATCAATACAAAATCTCCATAAATGCAAAAGCTGACATTTCTACACCCACTCAAGGTATTATGTGTGCAGGTACCCCAATGGATGATCCTGATGTATAGCTAGCACTTGATGATGTGAGGTATGACCGGGAAGCGGAATACCTCAACTGGGCCAAATACTTTCATTGCATCCTTGAAGGTATTGCAATTGTGAGTGCGTCACAAGGAGAGTACCACATTCCTTCTAGACACTGGTGTTCTTTGACTAGTTCTCTCACCCCAGTACTTGTTGACATCGGGGAAGCATCTTTAGGGATTTTTATCTTTAGGATTGGGACAGAAATGTGGCAAAATCCTCATTTTTTCCCTCTCTTGCTACTAGGAGAGTAAACACTAAATATGAGGAACAGTCTCTCCAGTGAAATCATTAATAGTTTCTGCAGCTATGAGTAGGGTACAAATCCATATTCCTTTGCCGTTTCTCTTCTCAAAAATGATGCAATTCAATCTGAAGGTCTTTCAAAAGTAGTCTTTACCTGTACTAATCCATATTCCTTTGGCCTGTTGTAACAAGATGTGGAAAGCGGACATCGGAAGTTCTGATTTATGACCCTTTCCCCAGAGGAGGGAAGAGTTTAATGAACACTTTAATGAAGGATGCTGCTGGGTTAGGCCCTTGGCATGGTGAACATCAGCATGGCTCCTGGCAGACACGCTGTGCTAAAGCAAAAACAAAGAGGTGATGGCTGGAAGGTTTAGAATTAATATTCAATCTCTAGCAATAACTATGGGCAACCTTCCATATCATATTCTTCGCCTACCAAGCCATTACAGAAAGTGGAAAGACCATATGCAAAGCAGACTTGGTCGCACCCCCAAAGGGGCATTCGAGCCCAAAGTGCTAGGTCACATCCCTTCTGCACGAAACCACAAGCATCCCCAGACATGCTTGGTTCTCATTGGGTGTCATTAGTGAGGATTAGCTTGGGTCTCTAGGCCCAGCAGGCACAGGACCCACGAATGGGCATACCCGTCCCACTCGGGTGTGTAAGGAACTCATGGTGGCAACAGTAAAGACAGGCACATATGGTCGCAGTTCAAGGGTGTTTATTAAACTGCAAAGGTAGGTTGTAAAAACGCCTAATCTAAACCTATATCTAAGATGGGAGCAATCTTCAACCATCGAATAATAATAAGGCAGTCCTAGTGACGTGGTGTCAAATAAAAAGGGCCTATACTAAGAAAACCCTATTGCCAATCCTTCTGCTAAATACAAAATTAAGTGTGGGATAATGTTCTTACGAAAGAAAGAAGTTTTCACAAATAATAAGTCTGGATGCAGTATTTGGGGTCTCCCTTCCCCACGTTTTCAGCACGAGACAAGAGTGGACTTTGGAGCACAGCACATGCTCAAGCTTTCCCAGCACAAGCTAACAGTTCTGCTTTCAGCAATTAGGTCATTCAGTGCTTAAGTCTCTTTACTATCAAAAGTCTCTTGCAGGCGTGTGCCGGATGTATTTAAACAATCAAACAAAGAGTTCCTTTTTACATATACATTGGGTGATGCCTTTTCCACCCCTGGTTCGCCCTCTTTCGGGCTCAAACCCTTAGCAAGTTCCTTAATGATACCAGAACCGCAGATGGTTATGCTTTCGAGGGCCTGTCAGGTTTAAAAATAATAAGCAAAAGTTCAACAAAAGGTTCTTGTTTGCACGTAATCTTCGGGTGATGGCTGCTCACCCCTTGAATCTCCCTCGTTCGGGCTCAGACCTTTTTGGCGTTCATAAATCTTTGGGTGACTACTGTTCACCCCTTGAATCTCCCTCATTTGGGCTCTGACCCTTCTCAATTGTTAGGCTCTTTCCGCCGGGGTCACTATGGCTTTCAACAGTGTTCTTGAGGACTTTCACAAATTTTAATGTCTTTTTTAAACAGTTTCTTGTAGACATGCCTCTGCCGGTTCACTCTTGTCAACACACTGTATTTCAGAACTTTAGACTTTGGTCCCCTTTATCGGCATCCCTTGTTTGGGTTCACGCTTGCCAATCTGTCAATTGTACCTTTTCTCATTCAACTCTTACGATGTGGGATTCACTGCCCTGGGCTTCACAATCATCTGTCGGTTAAAGATTTTTGACTGTACAGAGGATTTTACAAGACCCCTGTAAAACCACTTTCACCCCTCTTCTTGCCTTTCCCAAGGCCTTCTGGATATAGTAGTTTCAACAATCGGGTTTCCCCTCTCTTAATATCAATTTGCGCTTTATGATTTCAAAGTTCTATTAGCTGTTTGCTACTTTTCGTTCAACAAAGTTCAGTTTCTTATCGACTCTCCCCTCGAATCAATGGCTGTGATGAACTCTATGGCTTTCTTTCTTCTCTGAGTCAAGGTTGGGACCACGGAGACAAGCATCTTTCCCCGACTTGGTTATCAGCGGAGGAGGGTCTTGTGTACCATAGACATCTACTGCAACATACTCTGGCTATTGTTCGCAGTCTTATGATTCCTTATGCGGAGGTCTCACGGGCCGTGTTTGGAAAGGGCAAGGTTGCTTCTCTACTTGTCACCCTCTCGGAATGTGCTGTCTTTCTCCCCCTCTTGAACTGTTGTGCTGAGTTAGCTTCCTGGACGTGTGGTCTGCCTTGCTCGTTCGTATGGCGCTCTTGTTCTCCACCTTTTATCCCTGTGGGGAAAAGAAAGGGCCGCCAGGTGTGTGTGTGATTCCAGTCAATTGCCTGACCCTTGGGTTGGGACATGTCAGGTAAACAGTTGTCATGTTAGTCCATTGTTTTTCACTGTATGGGAAGGTGTTGGTGTTGTAAAAGAAGGGTGGGAGAGTTTCCAAGTATCTTACAGGGTTGGAAGGGGAAAAAGTGTTATATGGAATTAGAACCCTCGTGCTAGGGGGGTTATTGACCTCAGAAGGGGGAGATTGGTAGGGTTGGAAAATAAACGGGAATGACTGGAATTATCGTGAAATGAACTGGGTGGATTGTGGGAAAGGTAGTGTTTTGTTAATGCCGATTGAGAGTCCGGAAAACAATGATCAGAGGGACGTGGAAAAGAATGACTGGATTATTCGGGTAAGATAAAAGAAAACAGGGATTTTGGGAAGGATGGTTTCTGGATGTAACAGGGTTTGGGATCCTAGGGGACTTGTTATATATGGAGGGGTTATTGGATCTGGGCACAAACGATTTAATGGGAGGAATGGAGGCAGATGTCGTACAGCCTAAAAAGGTCTCAGGGATTTCATACGCCTCTCCTTCTTCCTCTGTATAGTACCGCGCCTCACCTGGAGTATTTCCCCGAGCACAACCCCGGGTTCCCTTACCCAGGTGATCATCCCTCGCTTGGCTACCCGTAGGGTTGGGTTCTGAGAGGGCCAGTTTTTTCCTGGCCACCTGCATAAGGGATTCACAGGATCGACTTGGGATTGGGAGAATACCCTCAGGTTTCTCACAGGTGACAAAGCAAAAACAAAGAGGTGATGACTGGAAGGTTTAGAATTAATCTTAAACCTCTGACAATTGCTCTGGGCAACCTTCCAGACCATCGTTCTTCACCTGCTAGGCCATTACATAAAGGGGAAAGACCATATGCATACCATGCTTGGTCCCACCCCAAAAGGGACAGTCCAGCTCAAACTGCTAGGTCAAGGACAAGCTGTGCTGCCAACTCCGATTTGCTAAAAGCAGCACAGGAAAAGGTAGTAGAATTGCCTTTAATTTAGAGCAGATTTTCAGTGCAACACTAGTTGGGCTACTTACCAAAAGGATATAAAGGGAAATAATAGTAACGTTTTCTTTTTTAATCTGTATTCTAAGCCCCTTTTGGAGTCTGAAGAATCTTCTTAAAGAATAATGTATCTGCTGGGATTTTGTGGCATCAAAAACCACATACAGGCGAGAGATTCAAGTACACAAAGGAGGCAACATCAGAAACCTTTAAAGGGATAGTTCTCGACTTGCACCTGTAGTAAACAAAAGAAACAGAAATAGCTACCTCATTCTCTAGAAAAGGGATACCATCCTATCTCTGTATCTAGACAAGAGGAGGGTTCAGGTGGAGGGGAAGCATATGTTTGCTTGTAGGCCTGGTGATCTCGTTCGTACACCAGGGTTTCAAGTTTCCACCTTCTCCTAAATCGCATACGTCTCCCACAAAACTAATGTTAGGGACCCAGTCATTTTTGGGAAGTCAAGGGTGAGGGGTGGCAGGGCTAGAACCTTTTTCCCCGGGTCAAAGGAATCAGGGTGCCACCCATGCTTCTTTTCATTAAGCATGAAAAGGTTCAGCTATGCTACCTCCTGGAAGTTTGCCTTCAACCCATTTCCTTTAAGTGGCCCCTTCAAGATGGTTTGATTTGCTGCATTTAGATCCTTACAGACCTTCAGAAGAGAAAGTGGCTTCATACCATAAGGATTTAAGAATATGATGTTTCTGTTCACACACTGTAAGGGTGTCGAAGAAGAAAGCTGACACAAAGGTGACATGGTGGCGTTTATAGACTTTTATTGCCAGTACCAAAAACCTATTTATCCCCATCTCTATTAGGAGTTTCCCTGCCTCAAACCTAATACTAAAAGGGTCCATCAGAATAACTGTCAAAATAAACTCCACCTTCCTGTATCATAATCTACTTCTATCCCTCACACTATTACTATTATTATGTATTTATTGAGCGCAGCACTAGCTCCGAGAAGCAAAGGAGAGCTTTACAGAGATATGCAACTGTACATATGCATAACCAAGTGCTTTTCAGAGGTAAGAACAGAACAGATATACAGTGGGTGGTAGGTTAAAGAGGGGCACAGAGGAGGGGTACAGCTGTACAGGGTGGCAGGGTGTGGAGGAGTGGATGGCATCTAGCGAGCCAGGTGGTGCAGGGGTTGACGTGATGGTTTAGGTGTTGAGGAGAGACCTCTTGAAGAGGTGGGTCTCGAGTTATTTTCTGAATTGTAGTACCGTGGGGGTGAGTCAGTTTGATGCCGACGGGGAGGAGGTTCCATAGTCTTGGAGCATAGGCAGAGAAGGCTCGTTTTCAGGTCCTTTCCTTTTTGCAGGGCGGATTTTAAGTCTGCACGTTTCCTGGCTTCTGGTGGTGTGCTGTCTGCTGGAGATGCTGAATTTCTCCATGAGGTTGATGGGTGACTTGAGGGGCACTGCCTTATAGATGATGCAGTAAGACTTGAAGGTGATTTATGTGTGCAGTGGGAGCCAGTGAAGGTCAATGAGGGCGGGTGTGATGATGTCGGATCTTCGTAAACCCTCGATGAGGCGTGCAACAGCGTGTAGGACACTTATCTGAGAGAGGACTTTGAGAAGGCATTGGACCTCCATCCAGGTGGGATAGGACCAGTGTGTGAACATTGGATCAAAAGCGGTTTGAAGCCTTCCGGGTTCATGGTTGATAGCCAGATCTGTATGTCTCGGTGTTCAGTGGTGTTGCGGACGAGTAGCAATTAGGTCTTGGAGGGGTTGAGCTTCAAGCATGCACTGGACAGCAAAAACTGGGTCAGCGAGAGGCAGGTTTTGAGTCTGTTGATGTCCTTGAGTCGATCTTGAGATATAGCTGTGTGTCGTCTGCGTACTGGTGGATGTTCATGTTGTGTGTGGCTATGAGGGCTCCCAGAGAGCTGGAACCCTGCGGGACTCCACAGGTGACGAGTAGAATTGACAATCTAGACGAGTACATCTGAACAAACTGCTGGCAGTTGGCAAGGTAGGACTAGAACTAGCATAGGACAGTTGCTGATCCCCATGCACCGATGTAGGGTGTCTGCTAGCGTGTGGTGGTCTACTGTGTCGAAAGCAACAGAGAGGTTGGGTAGAACCAGGAGGCAGTGGTGGCTGTCGTCAAGGATATTGAGTGCGTCTTCCGCCGCATGTATGGTTGCTGTCTCCGTGCTGCATCTGGGTCGGAACCCGGATTGGTAGGTTTGGAGGAGATAGTTGGTATTGAAGTGTTGCTGCAGTTGTGCAGCAACCGTTTTCTCAATGCTCTTACTTAGGAAGGGAAGATGGGTGATGGGGCGATAGTTACCTAGATTGTCAGGATCCAGAGTGAGTTTCTTTAGTAGAGGGAGGATTTGCCCCGTCTTTGGGGTCTATGGGAGGGTGCCTTGAGATAGGGAGCTGTTGATGATCTCCAGATAGGGAAGGAGAGCTTCTGCGGGGAGGGTCTTGAGGATGGATGCTGGGAAAATAGCGTCTGTATACGATGTGGCTTTGAGGGTGGCCAGGGTTTCTACCAGGCCCTCTGTAGAGTGTGTCTAAAATGTTGTCCAGGGTGTGGAGATTTCACAAGGAGGGATGTGAGGTGGGTCTGTGAATGCAGAGCTGGCGTCAATGTGCTAGTGAATCTTGCTGATTTTGTTGATGAAGGTGTTGTTGGCGGTGGATTTTTTTGATGGAGTATGGTATGGCAGGGTCGGGTAGCAGGTTGACACAGTGCTTGACTGCTTTGAAGAGGGCTCTGATTTTGCTGTTGGTTTCTGCTATGGTGTTCTGATACTAGGAGGCCTTAGCTGTGTTGATTAGTTGTCTGCAGGTTGGCCAGAGTTCCTTGAGGAGCACCAGGTCGGATGCGGTCCTGGAGCACTATAGGTTTTCTCTTGTTTCCTGATGACTCTTTTGCTGAGGTTGAGTTTTTGCGTGTACCAGGATGCTGGCGGTGTCGGTTTGCAGGTGTGTTGTTTCAGGGGCACATTTTGGTTGATGGAGGCTGAGAGGGTGGCGTTGAGTGCTTCCAGTAGAGAGTCGCAGTTTGGTTGGGGTGTTCAGTGCATGTGAGGTGGATGTTGGCGAGGTCTTCCATGAGCGCTTCTATAGGGAAGTTCTTGGAGAACTTGAATGTTTGTCAGATGGGTTTCTGCTGGCAGTGCTTGATTGGGGTGGTGTGCAGGATATTAAAAGGCACAGCCAGGTGGTGAGACCCGTCAAGCGGGAGAGGAAAGCTGCAGTGGAGTGAAGGCAGTGTGGTAATGATTAGGTCAAGGATGTTACCTTTCTTGTGAGCTGGATCTTTCATGTGCTGTGTGGGGCTGAGGGTGTTGAGAAGGCAGAGGAGAGGTTCCTTCATCAGTTCAGTGGCCTTGTTGCCTGGGAGGTTGAAGTCACCAAAGAAGATGTTGTTGGCGTGCGTGAGGGACATCGTCTTGACCAGGTCTGTGAAGTCTAAGATGAAGGCAGTGTTGGGTTTGGGTGGTCTGTAGATGAGATGGAAGGGGACTGTGTCCATTGGGGAGAGCAGGAGAAGTGGCAGGAGAGGATTTCGTAGGAGCCAATGTTATGGAGATCAAGTATGGAGCAGGGCAAGGTCTTGTGGATGAATGTGAGGCCTGCGCCTGTCTTGTTTGGCGTGTCTCTATGTTGGATGCTGTAGCCGTCAGGGAGAAGGATGACTAGGATGTGGGTGGAGGTGGCCGTCAGCCAGGTCTCAGTGATGAAGATGGCATCAAGGTTGTGTGTAGCGATGAGGTCGACAATGCCTGCTCCATGGGTGATAGCTGAGTAGACGCTGTCAAGCATTACCTTCCGTGTTGTGGATGGTGATGGGGTGCTGATGTGCCTGAGGCTGATGTGGTTGAAGTTGCTGCATTGCGGAGTCCATGCCTTAGACGAGGGGCGAGGTCACTGACGTTGGCATTGCCTGGCGATGGTGGGGATGGCTTGTGGGGATGAGGCAGGAAACACAGGTCGGCGCATTGTGAAGGCATCATGAGTCTGAACAGACAACAGGTTCAAGTTCTTCCACCAAGTTTTATTAAAGTTCATCAAGCACAGGGGTTCCCTTCGCCAAGAGTTCAAATCTTCCAACAACACTTGACTTTAAGATCACAAAAAAGGTCCTTGCACAACAGAGGCTTCTTTATTAGTGTTTTCAGTGACTTTTCCATTCAGGGCCATTCAGTCTAGGCACAGCTGTCGCACCACACGGTCCACCCATTACAGGTCACACAACTGGTACCCTTCCTTAACTGATTTTCCTTTAACACCAGTCCACTGCTTCTCCTCATCAGTGAGGTTTGCCTCAGTCACTTGTGTCACACTCTCCTGACACAGTATTGTGGCTTGTCAGGCCACCCTGCACTTGTTACAACCTCGTATGCTCCCCCGGCTTGTGCCAATGCTTTTTTCTTTATAATATACAGTTCCTTGCACTTTCTTGACAATGTTGATTTCTTAA
The DNA here is from genome assembly GCF_040938575.1 of Ambystoma mexicanum. Classification (NCBI taxonomy): domain Eukaryota; kingdom Metazoa; phylum Chordata; class Amphibia; order Caudata; family Ambystomatidae; genus Ambystoma; species Ambystoma mexicanum. Next base: position 1,455,790,032 of record NC_090935.1, read on the forward strand.
ATCATGCATGCAACTCTGTGTTCTTTTGGCTTTCCTAGTACTTGTTTTCAGTTAATGCAGTTCATTGTTTCAATGCATTTCAAACTTCCTTTCAGGAATATTCACACTCTTTCTTTCATTCCTCTCAAGATGCCAGAGTGTTGTAGACTTGCTTTCATTTTGTTTGGTATTAGAAATGCCTTTAAATCTGCTTTAATTTGCTTTCATATGTATTCAAAATGCCTTGCTTTAATTTATTGTAATGTCCATAGTGTCATTTGTATCACTGCCTGCCACCTGTAAGAAAGGCATGGTATCAATAGTAAAACAGACACAAGTGACCACAGTTCAAGGGTGTTTACTGAACTTCAACAAGGGTGTGACAAACGCCTATCTAATCCTAAATCTACAGATAGGAGCCAGCTATGACCATCAAATAATAACCCAGTCCTAGTGGAGTCTCATCAAAATAAATGGGCCTATACTAAAAAAAAAACAATTGTCAATCCTGATCACTAAATACAAATAGTGTGGGGTGGTGTTCATGAAAAAGAAAGACGTGTTCACAAAATGATATGTCAGGATGTTCAGGCCGTTGTCCTCCCTTCCCCACTTTTTCAGCATTGGACAATGCAGTTCACTCGAGCAAAGCACACATTCTGGCTTCTTTGGCATGAGGATACAGTTCCTTTACCAGCATCAGGGCCTTCTGTGCCCAAGTCTCCTTATTTATCAAAGTCTCTTGATTCAGAGGGCCTGATGTACCAAAACAAAACACAAAGTTCCTTTCCTGTTAATAAGTACTCAATTCAGGGGGTTCACCCTGGATCCCCCTCAGCCGGGCTCCGATCCCCCTTTTTATGGTTCCATGTGATAATATCCCCACAAAAATGTCGCCATACAAGAATGGCGCGTTTTGTTTTGTGGCGATATTCCCATATGGATCCTGGGGGGGGGGGGGGGGGGGCAACCTTGCAACCCCTGTATTTTTTTAAAGGGAGCTGGGGACACCCTGAAAACCCTGCTCCAATTTACCCCATATATTGTCCCCATAAATAATGTCGCCTTTGCCGTGTATGGTGACATTATTTATGGGGATAATATTACCCAATACCCTTTTTTACAAGTTTCAGAGAATATTCTTTCTTGGGTGACTCAGGGTTCACTCTGGGATCCCCCTCAGCCGGGCTCAGATCCTTCCCCTTACACAATTGGTCTCCCTCAGCCGGTCTCGGACCAATTTCAGTTTGTATTAAATTATTGAAGACTTTGAAATGTGCACGTGGCACTGGACCACTCGGTCTACAGTAACTTTCTTCTCCATAGTTCAGTCACTCCTCTGGGTTTCAATTATATTCACGTTGCTCGTCACATACATTTCACACACTGTTCTTTTTAGATTCCTTCATACATTGTTGCCGCTTGCAACCTTGGTTCTAACACAGGCTGGTCTGGTATCAGTCCCTCCGACTCACGGGCTGTGCTGTCTTTACTGGCTCTGCTTTGTGGTAGGAGCCAAGGACAGTACCACAGCAGCAATCGCTCCTCCCCACCTTGGTTATTGATGCAGGAGAGCCCTGGTTACCTCCGACGCACACTGCAGGTTTGCTCAGCCCCAGGTCTTCGGTTTCTTAATTTCCAAGGTTCACGAAGGTAACGGTCTGAAAAGGTGAAGGGCATTTCCCTCTTTGCAACCATTTCTGGTCTCGCTGTCTTTCTCCTCTTACTAAACTACCATCTAGGAACTGCTGCTTCCTCGTGTACTTTGCCTTGCTCAGAGTGTGCTTTCGTGCTCTGCCTTTTATCCGTGTGGGGAAGTGTGATGGAAGTCAGGTGTGTGTAATGATCAGTAATTGCTTGCCTGACCATGGTATTGGGACATGTCTGGTATACGGCTCTGGTGTTAGTCCGTTTTCACTCAGGGTGAGCTGTCCGTGAGAAAGTGTTTGTGTCGGGAAAGGGGATGAGGGGGATTGGGTTCCCAAGTCTCCTACCTGGTAGGATGGGGAAAAGGTGTTACAGGGAAGGGGATACAGCATCTCACCATCCAGTGTCCCACACCCACTTCCCGAAGACCCGTCATCCAGGCAATCCTCCCGCATTGGTCCACCCCTAGGAACTGGATCCAATAGCGATGGGAGTGTCCTGGCAAACTGGATGACAGATCCCCAGGGACTAGCGGGTGAGACACCTTCTGGTTTCTCACACAGTCTGGTGTTCCCCCTTCCTGGTGTAACTCACTGGTCGGTCTTACAGCTCCTTGCTAGGTCTTCCACTGCCACGGGTCTGTTTCTCGATGCGGTCACTTGCATCTTCTCCCAGTGGTCTTCTTGTGGCTTGCGCACACCCAGCAGTTCTACGGTGGAGAAGGACTTACATTACCGTTTAGATCGGTCCTGCTGGCCTCCTTCTCATGGCTTGCCACCGACCTCCAGTGTCCTGTGCTTTCGCTTCCCGCTGCATACACTCTGCACTTTTCCACGGGTCTTGAGCGCTTCTCCTGCCACACTGCTTGCTGCAGACCAATTTACGGTTGCAATTTGTGAGGGCCCACCCTTTAGTTGATTCATCTTTGGGCACTGCTTGAAGAAGGATTCACTGGAACCAAATTGGGAGTACCGTCTACTCTGAATTCCTCTGCCAGAGAGGCGAAGAACAGGTACTCCAAGAGGAAAGCTCTTCTTCCTAACCATCTCAAGGGTATATTTGGGATGACAAGTTGGCTGGACAAGGCCTACTGTAACAGAGACATTACCTAGGACCCCAATCACTGGAGGTGACAGAACACTGCAGGTGCTCTCTACAGAACTTTCTTATTGGGAAGGGCAGAAAAAAGGATTCCACTTGACCAAGAGACCCTGGATTGAGTCCCCAAGCAACGAAAGAACCCAGTAAGAGACCCCTGGCTCTCCTTGCTTCTCTGAGCTGCCTCAAACCCTGTTTGGGCACCTTTGACGCTGTCTGAGCAGCTGCCAGGGCACCCCCCTGGAGTCATTTTAGACCTCAACCGTCTCTGCATCTACGAGTGTTGGTAGAAGCTGATGCCAAAGCTCTGCTGTCTCTGCAACTATGACCCACCAAGTCTTCTAATGTACCCAACTACACAAAGCTGAGTTACCTGCCTCTTGAAGATCCAAGCCATAGCTGCTGTAGTACCACAGCACTGTGTTGAGCCAGTCTTCCCTGCTCACCATTGAAGCCATGTCTTTGCTTGTCCACAACCGAGGCTATCAAGCCTTCCAAGATTTTTAATGGTGAAACGTGTTCAATCTCACAAGAGTGTAATTTCTATGAACAACACATTAACTCGGCAGAAAAAGATTTTCTCACTATGTTTGCCTGATAACTAGCAGAAACACCTGGAAAATTCAAGGGTTTTGGTTATTATCCCTCTCCCGCTCCCTCCCTCGCCCGGGCATCCTTTAACCCCAGGATGGTCTCTAATGAACGGTAATCCCTACTGTCAAATATCTGTCTTTGTCATGATGGCCTAAAGTGACATGCCCCATCTATCTAAACTCCCTCTGGGAACAATCTAGGTCAGCCCTGTTCAAAGTTTCTCAAAAGATGGTACACCGTAAGCGTGTGTGCCTGCCAGACAGCCAGACACCAATGGCTCTTATTCCTTCATGCTCAGCTGTTCCTCTCCCTATATTCTCTATATTGCTCTCCCTCATCTTCTCCTACTTTCTTCCTCCTACTCCACCCACTGTCTATCCACACCATCCCTGATACTTCCTTCTCCATTACAATGATGTTCCTCTCTGTCTCGTCTCTATTATTTACCTCCACCCTCTGATCTCACTCACCGCTACACTCCTGTCTCCAGACTACTATTACTCTCCCCTTTCGTCACTGCTCTCTACACCCTCTTCTCATCTCTCATTACACCCTTCGTCTGACCCCTTACTCAGGACTATGGTATCCTGTTCACCTTTCCAATACACTGAATCTCACTAGTCTCACATCCCTGCACCTCTCCTGCACCTCACTCCTACATCCATCTCTACTATCCTTATTCTATCCCAACACCCACTTCCTCTCGCTCTACCTACGATCATCACTCCCCGACTCCCATCTCCTACTCTTCCCTCGCTACTTCCCTCATCTTCACAAACACGGTCATTGACTGCTTTATCTCACAAACTGGCACTGCTTTCCCCCACAAATACCTCACCTTACACACAGCTTGAGTAATCCACCTCTGTGCTCCTCTGCAACTCCCTCCTCCTCCTGGTCTCATGGTTTGCCTCTGCTCCTCTGATCTCACCCTAACAACCCACACTCTGCCTTTCCTTCTGTCTCGTTTTATACTGTGGTTCTGCTAGTTCTGTTTCCCATGGCCCCTGCCATTGGCTGCAGCACTAACCTGACCTTTAGAACCAATCTGTTCCCATCTTTTACCCATGGACTATGTTACATATGTGAGAGGCTTTAAAAAAAACTATAAACCCCTCCCACATTTACAGCCCACTTTTTCTAAATGTTTGAGACGGTATACAGTTATTTTGCTGCCAGATTTCTTGATTAGTTTTTTTAAAAGAAAAATATGAATCTAAAAAACTCATAGAAAAATAAAAGGGGGGGTCGGTAAGGGGATAAAATGAGTAGGGGGGTTAAGTATAGGGATTAAATAATAGGGAAGAGGGAAATTTGGTAGGGGGGGGACCCTGTAAGGAAGGCATGGTATCAAAGTAAGAAAGACACAAGTGATCACAGTTCAAGGGTGTTTATTAAACTGTAAAAATAGATGAGATAAACGCCTGATCTAAACCTAAATCTAAGATGGAAGCAAGCTACAACCATTAAATAATAATAGTACACTCCTAGTGCAGACTAGTCAAATAAACAGGGCCTATACTAAAACAAAACTATTGCCAATCCTTACCGCTATGCTACAAATGAGTGTGGGATAATGTTCACAAAAAAAGACAGAAGTGTTCACAAAATTATAAGTCAGGATGTTATGGCCGGAGTCTCCCTTCCTCACATTTTTAGCACGGGACAAGGTGGAACTCTTGAGCACAGCACACTCCTGGGCTTCTCCGGTACGAGGTTACAAGTTCCTTTATTCAATATCAGGGCATTCTGCGCCCAAGTCTCTTTCATGCAAAGTATCTTGCTTCAGAGGGCCTGATGTGTCATAAACAACAAAACAAAAGTTCCTTCTATTTATCTTGATGTCGGGCGATTACTCTTCACTCTTGGATCCCCCTCAGCTGTGCTCCCATCCTTCACTCAAGCGGGGCTCAGACCAACCACTCACCACTCACTATGGACATCCCTCAGTCAGGTTCACACTTGTCGTCACAATGTTCGCAGGGTATTACTGTTCAGCTTAATTCACAGGCATCCCTCATTTGGGTTCACATTTGCCCCAGTAACACTGTTCACTTAACTTTTCAATCAAAATATCATTATCTTGTGATATTCACAAGTCTCAATGTCTTTTTTAAACAACCATTCTGTTTGCCTTCTCCAGTTTACTTAGGTCCCCCTCATCCGGGTATCCCTCCGTCGGGTTTACATTGCCATTCTAGCATAGTTCAACAGAAAGTCATCCTAAACCCCTTAGGTTCTTCCCTTACCTAAGTCCGGGTCTTAGCCCCCCAGTCAGGCTTTCCCTGAAGCCCCCACGCAAGCTTTCCCTGAAGCCCCCAGGCAAGCTTTGCCTAAAGCCCACAGGCAAGCTTTCCCTCAAGCCCCCAGGGAAGCTTTACACAATTGTTGCCACAATGTTCTCGGATGGTTTACCGTTTACCCTAATTTACGGGCATCCCTCAGTCAGGTTCATGTTTGCCTCCACACCGTATCAAAGACTTTCGACAGTACAAGGGGATTGGCTTGACCCTCGTATGACCACTTTGGCACCTCACGCCGGCCTCCCCTAAGGCCTCTTGGTATTTGTAGTTTCTATAACAACCGGAGACTTTTGACAATGCACAGGATTTAACAAAACCTCCTGCAGGACTACTTCGATTCCCTTATTGAACACATTCTCCTTGTTCTGGAGCGGGGCACCATTTAGAGTCCTTCGAATGAGTGCCCACGTGACGCTGTACCACTCCAACTCTGATGCCAATTTTAACCACACAAGACCTTCGTACTTTAGTCTTCTTTCTTCATACAATGTTGCTCTTCATAACCTTGAGTCCAACACAGTCCGGTCTATTATCAGCACTTTCCGACTCACCGGCTGTGCTGAACTCTGCTGGCGTCTCTTGCCTCTGGAGTCCAGGACTGTACCTCAATGGCAACCACTTCTCCCTGCCCTGGCTATCAGTAAGGGAGGGTCACATGTACCGCCGACATCCTTCGCACCATTCGCCAGCTGCTATTCCCAGTCTTACGTTTCCTTTTTCAGAGGCTCCATGGGTCTGGGTTGTAAAGGGCAAGGGCAACTCCCACCTTGTCGTTCGTTCAGGTCTCGCCGGCTTTTTCTCCTCCATTGGAACTGCCGTCCTGGAATAGCTGAATCCTCATGTGTTTGGCCTTGATCCAAGTGTGCTTTCGTGCTTGCCTTTTATCCCTGTGAGGAGAGGGAAGGGAAGTCAGGTGTGTGCAATTATCAGCAATTGCCTGACTTGTTGTTGGGACTTGTCAGATATTCGGTTCTGGTGTTAGTCCATTGTCTTTCATGGTAATTTTTCTTTAAGAAAGTGTTTGTGTCAAGAAAGGTGCCGGGAAGAGCTTCAAGATAAGCTACTGGGTTGGATGGGGAAAAGGCGTCATAAGGAATGGGGTAGCGCGTCTCACTCTTGCGCGTCTCACTCTTTGGTGTCCCACTTCCACTGCCTGAAGACCCCTCATCCAGGTGATCCACCCGCACTGGGCCACACACAGGAACTGGATCCAATAGCCTAGGGCGTGTCCTGGCCACCTGCATGACAGATCCCAGAGGGACTAGCGAGTGAGACACCTTCAAGTTTCGTACAGCCCCCATATACATAAAAAAAGTTGAGTTTTTTCGATGAGAAATGTTCATTAAAAAACAACCTGGCCGCAAGAGAACATGGAATGTCTGCTCTGCTGTTTCTTTGGCATGCTGTTAGTTTAAAAGTTTGATTTTCTGCTGCTTGAGGTGCAGGATGGCGTTAGGTATTTGTGTCGGTGCTCCATCATTTTGGGTTTTATGCTCGTTAGGTTCCAGTCTGGGTTTTCCTGGTTGCTAACAAGTGCCTTCTGAGAGTTAAGGTCTTGAAAAAGAACACTGGCCAGGAAAAGTGCTGTGGGGCATTTTACAACAGAGGGTGGTGCTTTTAATACCAGGAATGGCACATGAGGGAGTCTCAGACACTGACGTTCACCAACATCCCACTCCCGTCGCCCCCCACCCCCGCCAACTGGGTTATGACACTAACTCTGTCACAGTGGGCAGTGAAATGATACATGACAACATGCCCCATTCTATGTGGGTGATGCTACTCTCGTCCCAGTTTTAACTTTGCATTCTGTGACTTGTACCCCCAGATTCCCCCATTATTTGTATTTATTTTATATTTTTATTTATTGAGTTTTATATAGCGCTTTTAACCAAGCGCTTTACAGAGAATAAGCAATACATAACATAAGCAATGTGAGTCCATTTTTAGAATCATGTAGCAAAGAACAATATGTAGAACAATTTACAAAGAAAGTCAGTAATACAAACTTGCGCAGTGTGGGACGGTGTTCAGAATCAGCAACAGTCAGGCAGGTGACTGAAGTAGGTGTGTTTTTAGAGAAGAGCGGAATGAGGAGTAGGAAGTAATGGAGCGGAGAGAGGGGGGGGAGAAGGTTCTAGTGAAGAGGAGCAAGAAGTTGGAAGGATCAGAAACGGAATTGTGCGCAAGGGGCGTGCTGTACAGTAAGTCGGAAGGGATCAGCAGAGCGGCGAGAACGAGAGGGAAAATAGAAGGAGAGGACGGATGCGAGGTATGAGGGGGCAAGTCCGTAGAGAGATTTGAAGTCAAGACAGAGGAAGTTGTACTTGAGTTGAGAGCGAAAGGAGAGCCATCCCAGTGAGGTAAGGGATGAGGACATAGAGTCCTGATGGGAAAGAAGAAAGAGAGAGCGGATGGAAGAATGGTAGATTGATTTAAGAGGGGATAGTCGTGAGGAAGGAATGCCAAAGAAGTGAACAGAGCAATAGAAAAGACAAGAGAAGATTAAGGAAGATATTATAAGTTTAGTGGCGTGGAAAGTACAGAAGGGATGAATTTTGCGTAATTTTGTATAGATGGAAGCGACAGGGCGGGAAGAAAGAGATGTGGTGAGCGAAGGAGAGATTAGTGTCAAAGTGGAGACCAAGATTGCACGCAGAGGGGGAGATAGGAGGAAAGAGAATGGACGAAGGAGGACATTGTAAACATAATTATAAACCCAGCACCACAAATCCCAGAATGCAGAGTTAAAGCCAGGGTAGGGCTGGCATCTCTCAAAAGTAACAGGGCATTTTGGCATGTATCAGTCGGTCAAAATGCACAGAGACAGCTCAGGCACTAGCTGTGTCATGTCATGCTCAGCTTGCGCAGATGACCCAACATCCTACCTACACACACCTACACACACACACCTGAGCCTAGTTAGGCCCTTCCCAGGATTGCAACCACACACAATCAAACAAATGAAATTACTTAACTTTACACACTAACCCATCCACCAGCCCAATGACAGATTTAGGCACACAGGGTGACGTTTCTCTAACTACAGCTCAGCAGCGGGTTTTCCTGTGGTCCGGCTACAAGGAAGAAGCCACCTGTGGAGCCATAAACCGGCCACTGTAAATCTGTAGCATTAGACACTGAAATCTGTAGGCAATTGGACTACATAAAAAACAGGTGCCTAGCGCCTAAAGTGGTAGGGTTTGCAAGTATAAATTGTGTGTAGGCCATGGGAAAGGTAGTTATCACACTGTTTCTCAGTCAACCAATACATGTGTTTCAAGGTTATTACTCACTTGGGGAATGATACATGTTTTGGATCACATCAGAGTCCTCTTGGTCTACGTGGCACAAAACTTCTTTTTCCTTTGCTCTCAATGAAAAGACAGTAGTTGCAATAAGAGGACCTGTTGAAAGTCACAGAAATATAGAATTAATCGGGTGACTTTGTGAGAAGAAAAAAGCAAAAACAATATGTGGAATTAGGAGAACCACATGCAGGCCCCATGAAAAAAAATGAGAACATGTATATAATTAAAGAATCAAGAACATGCACAGTCAAAGTGATACAACTTATAAAGTCAATGCCTTGTCACAGAAGTCACAAGAATTACTCTGAGTCACAAGGACAATGCAAGGGTTTTTATCAGCATCTTTGTGGGCCCTATGGCTGCCCTCACTCTGTCTAATGTCGAAGATCCTCCCTATCGCAGGTGCTCATAACCCCTGGTTAGTGCTACTGAAGGTGGACCCCTACTGTCTGAAACTGAATTATACTGAACTGGCCATTGTCCAGATGTAGCACTTTGGGGGAAACCATGGAGCACCAGTGGATATCTTGAGTATTCGTCCATTAATACTAAGAGGAGCCCCCCCCCCTTGGGAAATGTCCAAAAGTCTGCATTGACGACTTCCCATGGCTTATTGCTCAATGGATCAGAGCATGGTCGGGCCGGGGGTTCTCTGGGCCCCTCACTTGGCATGCAAGATATGCCTGAACCTTCTCCTCCACCAGGCCTTCAATGCCTGGAAACCATACCTTATCTTGGATCAGGGCCTCTGTCTTTACTATGCCCTGGTGTCCTATGTGGGCCAGCTTGACTGCCCTCATCCTCAGGGACTGGGGTAGCGCTAATCGACAGTCTTGAAGCAGTGGTTTTCTGGGGGTCAGTGGTAGATACTTGAACACATTCATCAGAGCTAACTTTTGGTTTACAGTTGTGATGCCTGTTTTCATCTAGTATGTTTTTCCAGTGCCTGATCCTGTGAGCCGGTATACCCAGCTGTAGTATTGGATCTTTCTGAGTTGCCATCTTTATTTCTTACATCACCGCCAGACCCGTAATGAGGACCACTGTTCTTCTGTAGTTTTCCTTGTAGCTTTACAACTCGCCTGTTATACTCCCCTGCCAGGACTCTTTATGCAATTCCAACTGCGTGGTGTACTCTCCTGCCAGGACTTCTTATGTGTTTCAATTGCCTGGTATCTATCTCCTGCCAGGACTTCATGCGCGTTTCATAGTTCCTCTATATCACCAAAACTGTGTATACCATGGTGCACTCGGTAAATCTTTCTGCACTAATATTTGCTCATACTTTTCCCCACACTTGCATCTCATGCATTTGTATCTCATTGGGCCTTGACTTTGTATTTTGCCTTTTCTGCATTCAAACAAACTTCATATTGGGTTTGATTCTGTACTTGGCCTTTTCTGCATTCAAATAAACTTCTTGCACTTTCTCTGTCAGTAATCTCAAAACATTCAAAGTGCATTGGCATGGTTGCTGGAACGACCTAGGGTCCTACTTGCTTCGGGACGACTCACTGGTTCTCTCCAGCGTCTCCATTCCTTCTCGCGCTTCAGCGGCATGGCTCTGCTGCTCGCTTCCCACTCTGAATGCTACAGATGTCCTTCTGGCTTCCTTCGCAGCTCTGTGGTCACACGCCTGCTTCCGTTCAGGCCCTGATCTGGAAAATGCTGTTTTGACAAGCTGCTGAGCGCCTAGGAACTCTCGTGCGGCTCCCAGGTCTCCACGCCACTACTTGCTCCCGCTATGCATTTCTCGTTCTGCTTCTATAGACTCCTACGGTCTGCCACACCGGTACGTGTCTACTGCATTATAGTACCTTCTCAAAGGAGTCAATATCTTCTGCATTGCCACACTGTCATGATGCCTACCCCCGGGCATCAGGACCAAGCCCATCAGCTCCGGAAACAGGCATCCAGATACCTTTTAAAACCCCAACAGCCCCGGCTGGAGGCCGTTTGGGTTCAGACCTGGCGCCTTAGGCGCCAGGCTCATCATGGAAATCAGTCCTGGCGCCATAGGCGCCAGGCTCATAGACTTTACTTACCTGATGCAGACCATGCTGCTAGTGAGTCCGAACCAACGTGAGGCCAGGATGGGACTATTTTTCTACAGTGACATTTTTTACTCGGGCGTGGTTCTAGGGAACTTCTTACCTGGAACTACTTTGGAGGCTATTTAAACCACACCCGAACAACAGCACACGCTTCGCGTTATTCTGCATCGACCGTGCCGGCAGTCTGCATCCAGTCTTCTGCCACGCCCGCCTCGAACCTGGAGCTCCTAAAACCAAGAGGAAAGAAAAGGACAAGATTAGAAAACAAACTATTTCGAATTCCTCACCTGATTTCAGATCCATCTCGCCTCCGGACCTGGAAGGAACATCATTTCTGTACGCGTAGCATCTCCAGCTACAGCGCCGCGCCATACTCACCAGTCCTCGCAGCATCTTTCGATTCGGCGCTGCCTCCATCATTTCTTCGCCGAACTCCGGCACCTGAGGGACAAAAGAAAACAACAAGGTGATCCGAGAAAACCAACAAATAAAACACTTATCATCATAGACTTACCGGATTACCATCGTAGGCATTATTCTATAACTCTCCACATCTTCATGTGCCGCATCTGCAAAGGGAGAGAAAACAACACGTTAAACACCGGCAACATTTACCGGACGGCGTCGGGTAATACAGACTCTTACCTGAGCGCCACCAACTGCCACGAGGCGTATCTTCTCACAATCTTAGTTGCAAGACAAGGAAGGAAGGGGGGACAAGAGTGAATCATCAGACATATTGAACTCCATGAACTTGATACTTACCAAACCTTGCCAGGAATCTCAGAGTCAATACTCTCCGGAAACCTCCCACACCTTCAAACCAGTGAAGTAACTGGCATCAATGCACCCCTGCAATCCACGCAGGATGGAGAGCTCATCATTTAAAAACATAAGGTGAGGTTCCTAAAAGGGGATATCGGAGGTGACAAGAAGGAAGAACGAGAACAGTGGGAGGGGGCTATCACTCATATCCATGGGTGGCTAAATCCCTTCCTCCACTTGCAGGAGAATACTTCTACGGATCAAGCAGACGACATTAGGCGGGCCAGAGTAGACAGTCATCTCGGCACTACGCATCACGTTGGTGGAGACCGCAGCTGTCCGGGTTCGATCGACGCCCCTGTGGGAACCAGGTGAGCGTAACACACACTCAGTAGTGCGCTTGCCATCTTTAAAATGTCCCGTGCACAGATCATTCGGAAAAACAATTAAACTGCAAGTTGTGCTTCTTGCTCTTGATACCTTAAACAAACTCCTTCATCTTCCTTGTCTCAGTACTTGGGTGATTCTAGGAGTTGGAGAGCATGAGTGTCATTGGACACATGGAGTTTAAACAGTCCTTCTTAGTGATTTTCTCTAAAGGTACTTCAGAAGCAAAACGTGTTGGGCTGGAGCTTTGTGCGTTTAGGTCATAGGCAGGGATTTGGCCAAAGGGATATTGAGAAAAGGTTTCTTTAGTCCCTCTAAAAGGGAGAACCAATACCTGACAATATGCCATTAAGGCTTTGGGCATTATAGGGTTTTCTTCATTGAAAAAAAGCTTTGGGTATTAAAGGGTCTTCCTCAAGGGGGGTGGGGGGTGGGAGGGGAAGGGGAATACTGCATCTCATCCAATGAAGCTATGACATCCCCACGGTAGTGGTCTCCTCCCATGTGATTCTCCCTCCTTTAGCTGCCCAGAGTGTCAGGATCAGGTAGCAGCTGCCGTCCCCTGGCCACAAGGGAGGAGGTCACTGCCAGAGAATCCATGAGGACTTCATTGGATTCATCACAGTAGATGGATTTTATCTCAATAGAAAGGAGAGATTCACGGTGCGCGCACCATATTAATGTTAAGAATGGATGTGATCATGTTACAATGTTGCAGTTTTGCATGCATCTAGGATAGTTAATTGAGGTTTGTTAAAGGTAACATTTAGTGGTAATTTCTGTCTAGTGTGATCCATTTTAGATTTGAATACATGTAGCAACATAATGAAGATTGTGTGAACATAATATGGGAGCACAATTAGCGCTATGAGATTCAAAGCTCAGAGCTTCATACAAAGTGGAAAAGGGCTCTTGAATGGGAAACCCATTATGAGGGGATGCAGTAGTTTCAAACAGATGAACATAAAAATAAACATGCACACATTCTTGTTCAGAAAATGGGTTAGTCAGGGCGGGGCAGGGGAAGGTGACAGCAGCAACAACATGGGAGTGACTATTCGAAGCTGAAATAGAATGAAAAGCAAGGGCCCAGGGTTTGGGCGTGGACATTTTTGAGCAAGTGGCTGAAGAAGCATCGCCACCTGGCAGTGTCAATCTGAGGTTATTGGCTAAAATTGTAAAAAGGGTGTCTTGAAGTGAATATGACTGCAGGCCTATGAGAAGGTCAAACAGATTAGCAAGGAAAAGAGTATAATGGGAGGAGGCCAGATGGATTGAATTGGTGGTCTCATAATGAAAGGGCGCGAGAGGACACCAAGAATAAATATCTAGGGTGTCAGAGTGTTTGGAAAAACAAGTTAGTGCCCGATGAAAGGAGCCTTTTGTTAACTCTCTATAGCCTCATAAAATGTCCATACATACACCATGTGTGTCAGATTTAACGTTGCAGGTCTGTGACCAAGTGGAATCCTACATTAGGGTTGTGTGTCTTGCAGAAAGAAACCAAAGAAGAGAGTTGGGCTTGTATTTGCAATGTCATGAAAATTGTATGTCTAAGGGGGTGGTGCCACAGTGATGGCAGCCAAAGAGATTGTGGGGATTAGATTTCCTTGTATTGAGCCAACCCATTTGTATTTTGGGTGAAGACTTTGTAAGGGAACACGAGAGAGATAGGAGAGTGTGTTAACTGTTCTGGAAATGTATATATACTTGATTGGTTCTGTGGTTCAGAGAGACTCAGGTTAGTTCAGTCTCCAAGGAGTTGTCTAGCCTCTCCCACAGCAACCAATGTGAAATTAACTTGGTTTAATGACAAAGTGCAATCACATCTTGAGAGGTGGGCAATTTTAGAGCGCAGAGATCCGAGGTCAGTCCTTACAAGTTCCACGAGAGGAAAGGTTCCTCTCTTCCCCTATATTTCTTCTGCTCTTTCACTGTGTCCGGTACGCCTGGAAAAAAGGTCAAACAATGTTCCACTGTTTCAAAGGGCTCTCCCCTGGTGTCCCTTTCTTTAAACAATATTTCACTTCACAGTTTCAAGGGGGACAAATTCTCCCTTGAGTTTATCCACCCATTATGCTTCCACAATTTTAAGGAAAATAACTCTTTCCCTTTTTTCCTTCTGTTTTTCACCATCAAATATATTAATACAGTACAAGGATATTCCACAGTACAAGGTTTACTCTCCTGCCAGGATATCAGAGTTCTGTTTCGTGGCTGCAGGTCCCAGATAGACACAATGCTTGCTTTATTCTCCTGCCAGGGCTTTATATCCTTTCATGGGTGCGAGACCCAGACTCACTGTTTGCCTGGTTCACTATCATGCCAGGTTTTTTCCAATCTCCATTCACTATTTCTCTCATCCACGTCATAATGCTTTTCCAGTATTGGTCACTGGCCCTTTCTCTGCAAAGTTGGTATTGGTATCCACTCTTCTTTTCAAATATTGGGTCCCTAACCCTTTCTTCACACTGTTCGTATTCTCATCAACCTCGCTCTTCAAGTATTTGGTCATCAACCCTTTCTGTATTTGTATCATAATCTCTTTCCAAGATGTTGGTCACAGACCCTTTCTTAATACTATTCCTATTTGTAATAGTTCCTCCAATTACTTCAATTGGGCTTTCTTGCATTGTTAATGAAATGCGACACTCTGCAGGCTTACCGGGCAGCTCTGCTGTTCCTCACGTCCTTCCGTCCTTTTCTCCTTCGGTTTGTTGACTGGGGTGCATCCCGCTTTATCCTCCTTTTCTTCTGGTGGCTCCAGCTGCCTTTAGCGATAAAGCCTTGAGCTTCTCTTGACCCAGGCTCTCTGTATGCCGTTCTCATCAGCCTCTGTTTTGCCTTCCATAGTGTGCTCACCTCCGGCATTCCATCCAGTGTCAGCACAAGCTGTGTTTCGCTATACTGTCTGTCTCTCACTTGTATTCTGTTCAGCTGCGTGTGTTTTAAACCTCCCGGCATTAGTTAACACTTTCCAAAGACTGGAACGCAGCGTTTGCTTACGCTTCTGGTCATCCTCATTGTTTCATCCCTCTTTCTCGCCTCAGTTCTTAAAGGGTGAGGGAGGTAAATAAGGTTGTTGGTGAAGAAAACTTGGGAATTCTTCATCTACATCACAATAACCCATACAGCCATGTTTCAAGGGCACATGGGTGTCACCAAGAATAACATCTGAAGGTTTATTTAGATGTATTGTTTTCCAGCCTCCCTAGAGTTCATATTCCCCTACATGGTCCTCCCACAGATAGCCACCCCCAGGGTCAGAGTCATGTAGCTTCTGCATTTCCCTGGCCACGTAAGAGACGCTTCGCTCTAGAGAATCAGTGACAATATCGCTAGATTCATCACCCAAGACAGGAATTTTTTTTGTGTTTCTTAATTCTAGTTTGAAATCTGTATTTATTGTATAGGAATTGTGATTATCATTCCATTTATTTTATCTACTTTGAAAGGTTTGGGGCGCTTTGAAAGACAATTTACTTGATGTGTAAGTGCCTTACAAATGCACAATAAATAAAATATGTAAACCATGTGCACTGATTAATAACAAATAAAGTCTGGTATCTCCTCTCTGTACTCCAGAAGGTACAACAGGGGAGGGCAAACTAACTAGGGGGGAATCCCAATGGACCCTAAAGTTCCAGACCAGGGTTCGAGCGTCACCAGGTCAGGAACAGTAAGTCGTAGAGGGAGCACAAGCACACAGCGGCCTATGAAGATTATGGGTAGTATGGCTTCAAAATCCCACTACTCCTAGGACCTCTGGGAACAAGGCCAAATATAAAATCAGGACACAGGAACATGTACTTGGTGCGGTTTGCACCAGGTTTGGCCCAAAAACAAAAGGTGCAGAGGAGAGTTAGGATGTTAGGTTTGGCTAACAGTGTTTTGGGACACAGAGTGGAGCGACTCAAACCCACAACCCAGCAAGGATCCAGACAAGGAAGACCCAGACATCTGGAGTGATGACTCAATAGGCAAAAATCTCAGCAGCAACCTAAACAGTGACAGGAGCATGGAAAACCCAGCAAGGGTCACAGATCAGGCCAGCTAGCAAGGGAACAGTCCCATGACAGAGGCAACAGCTAAAGGCAGCCCACGGTGTTCCATGACAGAGCATCAGCAAGCCACTCGGGTTTCCATGCAAAAGAAGACTAAATATCCCATCATTTAGTCACTTGGGCCAGAAGGGAATTACTCAGGATACAGCAACTGCAGGCAAGGAAGTATCCAGCAATGACAGCTAGTCCAAACAGCTGTGTCAGCAAGGATCAAATAAAGATCCCTTGGCAGGATTCCATCAGCAAGTAGGAGCAGGATGCACAGCACACATTAGCCACGGCCCAGTCAATATAGCTAAACCAAGATCCGCAGCAGCAGACCATCTCCTTGAGCTCTTTGAGTAAGGAGCAGGAATGGATAGGAGAAATGCAGTGTCTCCCATCCCAATGATAACACATTTAGTCAGAGGCTGGACTAAGCCAGCCCTCCAATCACACACTGGAATGCACGCTCATGTTTTGACAACCAAGCAATCAGGCTTGTCCTAAAAGCTGCAAAACCGACGGGCACAATCGCACTGGATATACACTGGGAAGCTGGAGGACTTTAAACCAGTCTACACCAGTTTATAAGACTACTGACGATGACTTTGTGGGTTAAAATTTAAGCCACATCTGCAGAACAGCCATTTTACCCACACAGACAGGAATGCCAAAAGCAAATGGCCAAGAACAGAGCTTAAAAAACAAAAAAGGATACAAATGGCTACCATATAGGTGCATTGGAATTTTAACGGGTTAAAAGTGGCTACAGCGAACGGCCACCAGGGGGCGCAGAGACTGCCATGTACTCTGCGTGAGCTCCGCCGCAACCGCCCCAAAAGATGGACTGAGCCCCCACTTTTTGGACCCCCCCACCGGAGAAAAAGCGTGAGGCAGCAGTAGGAATACCTCGCCCAACGCTGGGAAAAACTCAGAGCGAAAACGGACCCGGGATCCCGACGAACTCCGTGTTCTAAGCCGCGGCCGCCCGACCGGCGAGAAAGCAAAACTAAACACGTGCACTGAAGGGCCTTCCCGGGCCACGAACTCGCAACAGAACCTACGCGGCCACGGAGGACCACGACCCTGAGCAGATATCGGACATACAGCATCGGATAACGGCTTCAGACCCACTCCTCGCCCCCCAAGGACCCCCCCGCTACCCCGGATCCCGATGGTCGAGAAAACCCGAGCCTCCGGAAAAGGGCGACACAACGGCGCTGAAACACCTAGCGCCGACCAACAGACCACCCAACGATCCACCCAGGAACCGAAACGGGGAGGCCCCCCATCAGAGACGCCCTCAACCCCAGCATGCGACCCAACTGATACTATAACACGCGCGTGGTATCTCCAACCCTGAGACTACTACGGAGCACACCATCCTGGTGAAACAGAAACCACATCAAACGGATGGCAAGGCCCCTGGACACAGGGCGTGTGCCTCCTCCAACCACAATCGCCAGGCTCGCTCTCCTCGCCACCATCCTTGCAGTTCACCTCGAGAGCCCGAAACCCGCTGTGGCAACCGTCACGCCACCGGAAGGTACCACCCCATGCACCCTGCAACGGCCCACTACAGAGGGTAAGGCCCCCAAAACCGGGGCGTGTGCCTCCTCTGCCTGTCGCTTTGCAGGAATCCCAACATCACCATCGAAGACCCGCATGGACTTTAAACATAAGCTCCAGCACTTCGTCTACGCTCCCACCCTTCCCGCCTTAACTGAACCAGCAATGGCGGACAACATCACTATGGGAAATGAACTCGCAGCGGCAACGAAAGGAGACATTGCTGCCCTTTTGGGCGAAATAAAGAACCTGAGCACCAACATAGGAGGCAAAATAGACAGGATCACCCAAAGACTCGACAGCATGGAAGACAGGCTGGAAGGGGTCGAAAATAACCAGACCTCAATCGACACACTGGAGATACAACTTGGACAGAGAATGGCGGACCTGGAACGGAAAGAAGACGAGTTTAGACTCAAACTGGACGATTTGGAAAATAGAGAAAGAAGGAACAACATACGCATCTTTGGCATTCCTGAAAAGGAAGGGGAAACTGAGGCGGACCTCAAGGAAACACTCCACAACATTATTAAACTCCTCACGGCGGATGATGAAGTGGATGAACCCGTAACGGAACGAATACACAGGGCAGGAGGCCCTACAGGTGGCCCACGTTCGGTTCTTGCCCGATTCCACCGCTTCAGAGATAAAGCCAGGATCCTCGAGAAGGCCAGAAGGAGCGACAAGATCACTTTAGGCGGAGTACGAATCTCAATTTACCAGGATCTTTCCTCCCTGACTCTCGCTCTCAGGAGGATGTGTGGCCCACTCACGAAGATGCTCAAAGAAAAGAATATTCGATACAGGTGGGGCTACCCCTTCTCACTTTCATTCGAATACGACGGAACCAGATTCAGGCTGAGATCCGAGAAAGAAATACAAGCATGCATATCTAACCTCCTTGACACTCGGGGAGAGGAGGCTGGCCGGGGAGAATCACACGGAGAAGGACGAGAGTGGCGGATCCAGGGCCCCAGGAGAAAAAGAGTAAAGGGGTCGCGAAAGTTCCAGAGAGGCAATATCTCCCCAGAAGCAGATAACTGAATCCGAACGATACTGGTAAGACAGTTCCAATTACATATGCGAACGATGCACTGAGGCGATACGAACACGCATATTTTCCCTGACTCGAATGACTAAAATTAGGGGGGAACCATGGAGGGGCTCACTCCGGACAATAATGACTTCTTTGGTTAGGGGGCGTGAAGTAACGGCCCCCCGAGGTGGTCCGACGCCGACCTGGAGCAACACGCCGGGTTAGATCGGACACCTTTAATTAGGAATGGGGATGGGAGGGAGGGAGGTGGGGGGAAAGGCCAGAGGGCCGAGGAGGGTCAAGGCAGCGAGAATAGTGCATCAAAACAAGCATGGCAGCAAGCAGCCCACGAGAGCGATGTGTTACCAAATACGCACGATGAGACTGTTTCCTATGAGAAAGAGCAATGATAATAGACACTAACACAAGGAAAAATGTCTCCTTGAGAGTCGGGACACTCAATGTAAAAGGACTCAATTCACTGACGAAACGGTCCCTTGTCGCCAGAGAATTCCGTAGGGCTGAAATAGATATCCTCTTCCTGCAGGAAACGAAATACATAAAAGGAGAAGAAAGACTGATCCTTGGGAAACGAGCTGGGAACGAATACTGGGGCTCCGGCCCGCTTAGGAAAGGAGGGGTGGGGATCCTTGTCAGGAAAGGTATAGCATTCACTCCCACCAGGACATGGTCTGATGTAGAAGGACGAGCCCTGATCGTGAATGGACAAATAGGGAAGGTAAACGTAACGATTGCGACCCTGTACTCCCCGAATACGGGTCAGTCGAGATTCCTCTCCAGAACGATCCCCAAGATATTACTAGAAGCCACCGGGCACATCATCCTAGGCGGAGACTTTAACCAATGGGCAGACCCGGTCAAAGATCGGAAACCTGGGAACCCCAACGCGAGCCACCAAAACAGACTAGAGCTAACTGAGCTGGCACAAACGATGGAAATGTATAATATGATAGACGTATGGAGAGCACATCATCCCGAACGACAAGGCTACACCTTCTACTCCGCCCCACACAATACGCACACCCGAATTGACTACATATACCTATCCATAGAGCTCGCTGAGGTCACAGCTAAAGCGGACATATCCCCGATCACATGGTCAGACCACGACATGGCCCTCACAGACATTCATTGGGCAGATCTCCCGACCAAGTGTGGCAAATGGCGCTGCAATGAGAGCCTCTGGAAAGATGCTGTCTTTAGAACCAAAATGGAGACGGAGATCTCCAAATTCTTCGAAACAAACGACAATGGTGAAACGTCTAAACAGATCGTCTGGGAGGCAGGAAAGGCTACCTGGAGGGGGATCCTGATAAGGGAGGGCTCATCGAAGAAGAGGGAGCGTAACCTTATCGAACAGAGACTACGAACAGAAATTCACCAACTGGAGAGCAGAACCGAACCAAACGCAGAACTAGATCCCAAGAAAATGGCCAGAGCTAGAGAGAAACGAAACGAACTGAAACTATTGGAACACGAACAAGTGGTGCGCAAATTAAGGTTTTTGAAGCAAAAATTCTACGAGAAAGGGGACAAGGCCGATGCGCTCCTCGCTGCTAGGCTCCGTGAGCAGAGAGCTGAACGAAGAGTAGTTGAAATTGCTGAGGATAACTCCCGAACACCACACGCCCACACCACTATCCCAGAATTGTTCGCCGACTTTTATGAGGCACTCTACTCTTCTGAAGTGAACCCTGAACAAATAGACACTGAAACGTACCTGTCCTCAATAAATGTCCCCCGCATACCCCAACAGGATGCTGACCTGTTGGAATCCCCTATCACAGAATCCGAAGTCCAAGCCGCTATAAAGAGGCTAACCCTAGGGAAATCCCCGGGAGAGGATGGCTATACGGCCGGATTTTATAAAACCTTCATGGCAACACTGTCTCCCTTTCTAACGACCCTTTTCAATGAGATAATGGACACCGGGAAACCCCCAGATTCCTTTACTAGAGCATTGATCACAGTGATGCCCAAGGCGGGGAGGGACCCTACGAAATGTGCCTCGTACCGCCCCATCTCCCTCCTTAACCTGGACGCCAAAATCTATACTAGGATCCTGGCCGCGAGGTTGGAAACACTAATCCCGCAACTTATACACCCTGACCAGGTTGGGTTTATACTAGGGAGACAGGGAGCGGACACGTCGCGCAAAACCCTCCATCTCATCCACACATCCCAGACTCTGGACAATGACCCGGTCCTACTCTCTATCGACGCAGAAAAGGCCTTTGACAGGGTGGAATGGGGTTTCCTAAAATCAGTATTATGTAAAGTGGGAATGGGCACGAGGTTCAGGACAGCGATACAGGCAGTATACTCAGATCCGAAAGCCTCAATATTCGTGAATGGTGAATATTCCAGATGGTTCTCCTTGCATCGTGGGACTAGACAGGGATGTCCCCTATCCGCAATCCTCTTTGCACTCTCACTAGAGCCCCTGGCGATAACGATGAGGGCCGACCCCACCCTACAGGGCATTCGACTGGGATCTATGGAGTACAAAATTGCTCTCTATGTAGATGATATCCTCCTCCACATTACTAATCCCCTTTCTTCCATCCCTCGGGCCCTCTGTCTGTTGGAAGAATATGGTAAATTATCAGGGTTCAAAGTAAACAAAACCAAGTCGACACTCTTTCCCCTCCAAGGCACAGAAGATGAGAATACCACCAAATTCTCTCCCCTGGGCCTTAAAATTGAACACACAAAACTACAATATCTGGGGATACAAATTACAAAAAAGCCGAGTGACCTATACGAAGCTAACTTCCCCACCCTGCTGAACCAGTTCAAGTTGGATCTGGCAAGATGGGACAAACTCACAATATCCTGGCTTGGTCGACTTAATGCAATAAAGATGGTGTCCCTCCCTCGATTCCTATACCCCTTCCAAATGTTACCCATCAGGATCCCGATCAGTTTCTTTACTGAAACCAAAAGGACTATGCACCGATTTTTATGGCAAGGGAAGAGAGCAAGGATCCCGTATAAGATCTTAACACTCCCCAAAGACAAGGGAGGGGTCGGATTCCCTAACCTTCACAAATACTACGAAGCATCCCAACTTAGAGTACTAATTCCACATCTACGCAATCGGACAGACATCCATTGGGTTAATATGGATAACCACTATTTCTCACCAGCCACTGTATCGGAATGGCTCTGGGCTCCAAAAGAGAGGATTCGGAGAAAACTCAAAGATCACCCTATACTGAACACCATCTGGGACATTTGGACATATGGGAAGAACATGCAAAACATTACCACCTGGCCAGCCCCCTTAAGCCATCTATGGTCTCCTGGAATCAACAACCACATTCCGAATGTAGGACGATTCCAAGCATGGTATGAGGCAGGACTGGAAAGAGTGGGGCAACTACAAAGAAAGGACTCCTTTATCCCTCTCCCAGAATTAACGGAAGCCCTCGGAATAGGCCCACTATCCACCTTTCAATATATACAAATTAAAGGTGTTCTGACGAGACCTCTGTGGAAGCCCAAATTAATGAGAGATCTCACTCCCTTTGAGAAAATACTCGACTCAAGAACTGAAACGAAAGGACTGATTTCGGACATGTATAAGGCACTGACTGGAGGGGAGGGAGTGAACACAGATGCACTGAAAAGTAGATGGGAAAAGGATTTTGGCGAACAGATTACATCGGATCTATGGGACACCATATGCCAAGCGGCCACACAAATATCCATCTCAAACCAATACAAGCTCCATGCAATCAAACTGCTCCACAGATGGCAATACGATCCAGTCAGGTTATCCAAAATGTTCCAAACAGTCAAGCCAGAGTGTTGGCGGGGATGCGGAGAGAAATCGGACTATTGGCACATGTGGTGGGGGTGCCCCCAAATAAAATTCTTCTGGTCTGAGGTGTTGGGCTGGATCAAGGAGGTCGACGGCATTGTCAGAACAGCTAATCCCTACCTCATACTTTTCGGCCTTGAGAAGGATGAAGAGGACTGGATCAAAATAAAGGACATAGCACCGCATCTGCTTCTAGCAGCAAGAGCAACGCTGGTGATGAAATGGAAAGCCCCCACAACTCCTACGAAAAACGAATGGATCAACGTTGCCACCAATATATGCATAATGGAACATATCACAGCGTCACTACACGGAAGATCGTCGCAGATCGAAGCTCTCTGGATGGAGTACAAGAGCATATACTTACCCAATGGACTCCTCAACCACAAGCTGATCACCCCGAGAACGGGAGACCGAAACGAGACTTGAATAAAACAGAGCCCGCTGCCACTACTATATTCTCTCACGATTGAGGAAGGTCCCGACAACACATGTTAAACTCTGCTTTTCACATGATGAACGCTGCAAGAGCTGTACGAAACGCTGTCTGACCTTGGGGAGGGAAGGGGGTGGGCAACAGGGGTGGGGGGAGGAGTCATGTTTACATCCGAACATTATGTATGGAGATCGTGTCTGCCGGACAGACACGGAATACATGGAGTCTTCTATTATTTCTGCTTAGTTATACTGTTATAAGATTTGTACTGGTTTTCAGAATGTTGTACCATGACTTACACTTGCAAAACTTAATAAAACCAAATTTACAAAAAAAAAAGTGGCTACAGCCAAAACTAAATCACAGCTTTCGAAAACCTACTCCACAATATGCTATAAGGGTGACAGAATCACCCTGGGATCAAAATGGACACTTAAAAAGCTTCCATGGCCTACTGAAATGTGCACACCAGAAAAAGGGTTACAGCAATGGGGCACTTCAGTAAAAATTAATCTGTCACAAAAGAGAAAAAAAACACACTGGCCAGCAAAAAGGTTAGAGGACCCACAAAGTTAGGGAGCAAGAACTCCAAAAATGGAATTCTGCCCTAACAGTAAATCACAGATGATGGTCGGCAATGGTGGTTAAGTGGACCGGTGGGAACTTAGTAGTGATAAGGAATAGGAATTAGTGGCCCTTTAAATCAGGCCTTACCTCGCGGTGCATCAACCACCATGGCATGGAGTTATTTGGACTTCCAAAAGTAGAAGCACTTCCAGCCTGGGATTCCCAAAGAATGTTTCTCTCGCAAGTGCGGCAACCAACGAGTAGACAGCAAAGCACTTGCCAGACCCGCTCTGGCATTAACTATGCATCCACATACTACCGTGCATCTGCACGTGTGAAACTTCTAGGATAGCAGACCAGCCGCAGGGAGTAACGTGGGTGAGTGCAGAAGGAATCAAACTAAACATTCATGGTATAGTGTCAAAATAGTTTTGAGGGGGAACACAAAACTTCTGACACCAGAATAAATTGAAAGGGTTTTATTAAGCTAAAGTCAAACATAAGTTATTGCATGGAAATTGGTTCAGGATGGCTGTAACAAGGATTTCTGGGACGCATAGTCCTTGAACACAGGATTATAAACAAACAGAGGTCAGTAATCAAAAAGGCATTCAGAAAGTTCCAGAATGGACGGTCTCCTGTATAGGTTACTTGTGAATTTAGACTTCATCACTTCTTCTGGGGACCAAAAGGCTATACGACTCTCCCATGATAAGGGCTTCCTACTTTTGTCAAGTGTCCCAAAGGTCATCCCATTCACTGGGGTGCTCCTCTCATTTACTTATTCCCCATCTTCTGAGGTAAAGGAACTCTGACCCTCCAATCTGTTACTCAGGGATATGGGGCCCTTCTCACCCTCCCTGAGAAATTCTGCATGACATCTAGTTGCCAAAATAGCTTTGTAGTGAAACTTTGGGTGGGGGAAACTGGCAAATGGTGGTGCAGCGCACAGCTTTATGTTTCAGCTAGATCTCTGTGAGGCGCCATGCCTTAGTACAAAGTGATTGAAGCTCATTGTGTAGGTTTGTCTGCTTACACCATATATTGGTTGTTTCCTCTGGAGTGACCTCGCTTTTGAGGCATCAGTGAATAAACTCAGCCGGTGAAAAGACCTGTGCAGTAAGCCTCACATGGCCCTGATGAAATCAGCTCTTCCCTCACTCCACTTAAATAGGTTCTCCGCTTTCAATCAACACTTGAATGGTCATTTTAAAAATGATTTTCTGGAGTGGCCACCACGGAGCGCGCTGATGGGAGCAGCCTAAGCGCATAACTGCTGCATTAGGGTCCAAAGAGGTGGATTGAGCCCCCACCTATTGCCCCCCCCCTTGACCACGAATACACTATCCACTGCGTGAATCACAGCGGTACCCGCGGCTGAAGAAGTGGGTGAAATCAGCCCAGTATCCATGAGAAATTATGCCTGCAAGTTTGGGGCGAAAAAGAAAGTAACTCTCCTGCAGCCCGCGTGCAAATGTAGGCGAGCACCAAGGAGAGACAGCAATGCGGTGAGGAGAGAAAAGCGGAGCGGACGAGAAGGGAGGTAAGCCTTAGCCTCCCCTCCTTCCCCCACGGGACACCCTCACCAGGGGCACAGAAGAAGAGGTGAGGACCCCCCCATTGTCACCTGGGTGGCCGGCGTGCAGCGGGGAGGGGCTGCCTCCTTTAACAGAGACGTGTGCGGAAGGCTCCCTGGGCATGAGGGCGAACCCCAGAAGCCCGCGGGAGACCTGCAGAGCCTGGGAGAGCAGCGGGAGACCCACTGAAGCGCACCAGGTGACACAGCCGAGTAGGGAAGTAGGGTGCAGCCAGACGAGCGACTGGTGGTGTCCATGTCAGACAGTGAGTGGCACAAGGTGCGTAAAATGCCCATTGATTAAAGTGGAAGGCTCAGGAGGAGCCTAGGGAACAAGAAGCCTGGACCTGCAGACGCTGGGGGAGTGCACCCCAAGCAGAAAAAAGACCTAGGAATAGGCGGATACAGCCACTGCTTGGGGACAAGAGACATTACAAGGAGGAGGGGGACAGTAGGGAGTGGTGGGGCATCCACTGAAAAAGGACACAGAAGCTTCCCAAGGGTGCAGAGAGAGAGGAGGCCTCCCCACCCTGGCGTGACTCCCTGAACTGACACAGAGTCCAGCCTGTGGTAAAGGAAATAACCTACACCCCAGGAAAAAGAACAATACTGGTCTATCACTAGGGAGATCCCAAATTCCCCACAGAGCAGTGACCCATAAGAAGCACCCACAGCCTTTGGCCTCTGTTCGACGACGAGACTATGGACCAGCCCAGACTTGAGAGGGTTCATAGAGCGGGGGTAGTCGGGAGGGGCCCGCACGTTTCCACAACTACCCAGATAGACTAAAAATCCTTGAGAAGGCACGGGGGCTGAGCGCTGTGGGGGAGATGGGAGTGACGGATGTTCAAAGGGTAAAAGTTCTTAACCAATGGTGCGGTCTGGAGGTCCATTTTCAAGGGTCCCAAATATGGTTCTGTCTCCGAAGATGGGGGAGTGGAATGTGCCCGAGTGGAATGCACCCGTGGGAAACAGGAGATGTCTGACCGTGTTGATATGCGGATTGGCTCCGTAAATGTCCGGGCCTTAACTCACCTGGCAACAGATGTATGGTACTACGTGAGTTCAGGAGGTCCAATCGCGATTGGATGTGTCTACAGGAAACAAACTGAAGAAGGAAGGGAACACAGGTTTCCGATCCTGGGAGGTGGGGGAAGTGATTACGGCCTCTGACGTCAAGAAGAGACGTCAGGTAGCTCTTTCGATTCCAGCCCGGCTAAGTTTCACGATAGATGCAGTGTTGCCCGACCCCAGCAGGAGGTTGGTGTTTGCAAAGGGTCAATTACATGGGATCAAGCACACGATTGGTTCAGTATATGCACTGAATGTGCAGCAATGTGAATTCTTGGGAGCGGGTCAGAGATTAACTAATTCAATTAGCTGAGGGTCAATTGGTGGTGTTATGTTATGTTAAGGTCATTTGTAAAGCGCACGGTCGCCCGTTAGTATCATGGCGCTGGAGAGGCAGGAAGCCATAACCAAAACACAGAGAAGCCAGGAATGCTGAGAATCAGAATGGATGAGTTTTTAAGTCTTTCTGAAAGAGCAGATGATTAGACAGCAGTTTCATAGTTAGTGGGAGGGTGTTCCACAGCTGTGCTACTGCAATCGAGAAAGCCCGGCCCCCCACCGAGTGAGACAAAAAGAAGGCACACATAGCATGCCTGTGGCCGCTGATCTCAGAGGGCGATTTGGGACATAGCGCATAAACTTAGTGCACAGATACTCAGCTCCCTGATCATAAAGAGCACAGTGAACAATACATAGTGCTTTAAATTGAATCTGCTGGGCTACTGGGAGCCAGTGAAGGGAGCGCAATATGTGAGATATGAGCCCCATAGGGGGTTGCTGTTGCCACCCGAGCTGCCAGATTCTGAAGGCGTGTAGTCGGCCTACTAGTGGTGGCCGGGGACTTTAATATGGTGCTGGATCCGCTGACAGATCATAGGAGGATGGGGGGACAAATGACCGGGGCTAACCCAAGCGATTCAGAGCGCTTTAACGTGGCTACCGATGTACGTGGGCTGTGCGACTCCCTCCACCCGACACCAGGAGACGTGCCATTCATCTTTTACTCTGTGGTCCATGATTTCATCTCGCAAATAGATCTGATCTTGTTGGACTTGACCTTAAAGGAGCAGGTCTTGCAATCCCAGAGTAGCCCTCATACTGTGGTCAGACCACGACCTGGTGGTAATTATGGTTGACATGGGGGGTGGGGGACTCAGAGGCTCCCAGGGGAATTGGAAATGTAATGATTTCCTGCTAAAGGACAAAGAGGTGCAACAGGAACTCCTCAGGGTAATTCAAGAATACTTCCTGTTCAATGATACAGGGGAGGTGGGGATCCAATCAGTTTGGGACGGTTTCAAAGCGACCATTTGAGGGTCACTGATGAGAATAGGATCCGAGAAATAGGGAGAAAGGGAGGAGAAGGAGGTCATAATCCTTAGGAACATTGAGGAGATACAACCAGGAGACACTCGGGGGCAGTATATCTTGCCCGCTAAGGTCAAGAGGGCGCTAGAGGGCCGACCAAGATGGCCGCTCCCCTGTGAGCTCCCGGCTACCTCCCGCATGAATCCTGATTAATCGTGGCAATCCTGTGGCGAAACCACTAAATCTGCAAGAAAAGCTCTATTCTAGCGCAGCACCTCATCCCTGTGGAAATTTCGGAGCGAATCGGACTCGCCTTCCGCGAGAAATCCGCTGCGTAGTGCGGCCCACACAACCACGAACTGCGTGGGGCCTGGGAAACCCGACCCGCCTGTCCAAAATCCTTCGTAGATGGACAAGAGCAGCCCGCGGGACCTGCCGCGGCCACCTCCAGTAGAAAGCGGCACGGTGGGAATCGCTCGGAATCGGGGCGCCGCCCCGCTGGCCCTGAGGAACGGCCCCACGGCTCACAGCCAGCAGTAGGACAGTGGTGGAGCGAACCACCCGCAGGTGAGAGGCGGGAGGTGCGCAGAGGCTCACAGAAGCACGCAAAACAGGCGGGACGGTGAGACTACGCTTCGCCAACAAACCAGCGTCGCTCTGCGGCGCCCCTGCCATTTTGGCCCATAACGACTCCCCGCGCGGCTGGGTCTCGGCCCCTCGCACGGCACAAAGCGGCCAAATCTGAACGCCTCGACCGTGCCTTTGCTACACCCAAAAATCAGATGCGCCGACACCGTAGCCAAGTTCAAGATGGGGAAGCCGGACAAGTCCCAGAAAAGACTCAATTTTGATGCAGGCCCAGCACCTAAAACACCCAGGCCGGAACACCGCCCAGAATCCCCGAACAATCAGTCGGAGGCAGAGCTGCAGCAACAAAAAATGGACATTAGGGAAATCCTGATGGAACTGAAAGCTAGGATAGGCGGCCTGGACAGCAAGATAGACCCGCTCTCGTCCAAGGTGGACCTGTTGCAGCACCGGCTCGACAAACAGTGACAGGCTTGACTCCGTTGAACAGAGAGTGTCAGATCTGGACGACGGCACATCTGCACTCACTTCCCGTGTCTCTACGCTTAAGGGCCAAATGAAAACCGTACTCGCCAAAAACGAGGACTTGGAAGGCCGCTCCAGACGAAATAACATCAGGATAGTCGGAGTAAGAGAAAAGACAACTACCAGTCAGAATGGAGGAACACATCGAAAAACTATGCACTGAGCTATTCGGTCCGCAGTTCTGTCGCAGTTCTGTCGCACATATTCGTAGTGGAAAGAGCACACAGAAACCCTGCGACAAGACCTGCTCCGGGTGCCCTTGTCCGCCCGATCATTTCCAAGCTCCTAAGCTACAAGGACAGGGACTCCATCCTTAGAATGGCAAGAGAAAAGAAAACTACACTTCGACTGGGACGACATCCAGTTTTACCCGGACTTCTCGCCATCAGTCCAAGCCCAAAGGAGATCGTTCACCCATGTGAAACACAGACTACGCGCCAACCACATTACGTACTCGATACTCTTCCTGGCGAGGCTTCGCATTCAACTGGAGGGAAATACCCACTTCTTCAACTCCCCATAAGAAGCCACATTATACCTCGACCGGCCGGGATGTAAATCCGCAAACCAAATGCCCGGAGCCTCAAACAGAGAAAGGGCGGAGAGAGTCCCGCCGTGATAAACACCCGCGACACTGATCCAAAGCAGGAAGGAATCAAGCCATCAGGATAATCTTTGCAAACGGGAGGTTGGGGACTAAGCCTCGGATGGCCGCCCGCGCCCCGTGCACAGCACACCTTATTTTCCAGTTGGGGGGGGTTCCAAACGGACGAGTTGGGGCTTGGCCGTGTAAGGAAAATTGTTTTATTGTTGTTGTCATTCGAAACGCGCACTATGCGCCATCGCCTAACCTTGGGCCTCATCCAGAGCCCCGCCGCCACCCCTCACAAGCCCTCCCGCCCGACGCTGCTCCCATGCAATCCAGCCGTCCCAAGTGTCGGGACACCGACTCCGGTCTTGCTGCAAACGGGTGTCATATAAATCATCACCGGTACATAGAAACCTGGAACATTAGAGGGGGCAACAACCCGCCAAGACACGTAAGATCCTGCAATTATTCAGACGCCACAAGGTCGAGGTGGCAATGATTCAGGAAACCCACCTTTTACCGCAAAACGAGCACCAGTGGGCCCACGGCTGGGGATGCCATCGCTACTTCTCTTCATATTCATCCTATGCCAGGGGAGTCGCAATTCTTCTTCACTCTTTGCTGGGGTTTCGCCTGATCCAAACAGAAAGAGATAACAAGGGAAGGGCTCTTTTGGTTCGGAGCATAGTAGAGGGAGAGGAGGTGGTTTTTGTCAACTCCTACGCCCCCAACACAGACGGTGCAAACAACTTTGACTGGGTACTGTCCCGCCTCTCGCAAGTGCAAAACGCTACCATAATCTGGGGAGGCGACTTGAATACTCATCTCGACCCACAGAAAGATAAATCAAAGCTAACAACCGCGCATCCGTCCAAAGCTAGCCTACAAGTGCAGGAGATCTGCAAAGCGTTTGACCTATTGGACATATGGAGGATCCAGAATTACGAAGCCACAGACTACACATACCACTCAAGTGTTCATAATACAAACTCCCGCATCGATTATCTGCTGGTCTCCGCTCACAGCAACTGGCAATGGGCACATGCCAAATACTCCCCAAAACCTTCTCAGACCATGCCACGGTAACACTCGAATGCCACTTGCCGACCACGACCTCCCGAATGACGTTTCAAACCCAGATCTCTCGCCGACTCGACATTCGCCACCGAGCTAAGCGAGGAAATCAACACCTTTCTTGACATTAACCAAGGCACCGTCAACTCTGCCGGAGTGCTATGGGAATCTCTCAAATGCTATCTAAGATGCGTCTGCCTAGCCAAAGAAAACGGAATCCTGAAACTTATCAGACGCGAAGTAGGGACCAGCAAAATACACCTGAGGGAATTGGAAAAGCAGCAAGCCGCTCACAACTCAGACCACATTCAGGCGAGGTTGAAAGAAGAACTTCTGAACTTTAGAAACCTGGCTGAACGGGAGATCAAATTTTTGGGCCACAATCACAGAATTAGACAATACGGCCAAGGCCAGAAACCTGGAGGCCTTCTTGCTCGTCTTATAGCGGCAGACAGGAGGCCAACAAGGGTGGGCAGCATCTGGACATCGCAGGGAAATATGCTGCACAAAGAAGAAGATTTAGTCGAAGTATTCAGGGCATTCTACCAAGATCTATACAGCGCCAGCGGCCCAGCAGATTCCGATGCAATCCGGAATTACCTCTATGACACAGAACTGTACTGGGTGGAAGGGGAACTCCGTGAGCCACTGAATGCGCCCATAACGCTAGAAGAGATCCAAGAAGCCATCAAAGGTCTACCGCCATCCAAAGCCCCGGGGCCCGACGGGCTAACTGGTGAGTTTTATAAACACTGCGCCCCTCTCGTTGCCCCTCTCCTGCTAAATGTCTTCGAAGAAGCGATCGATTCCGGCATTCTCCCACAGACATTAAGAGAAGCCAACGTAATACTATTACACAAAAAAGACAAGCCTCCCGAAGATTGTAAGTGCTACCGCCCCATATCACTAATTAATCTGGACAAAGAAATCCTGGCCAAGATCCTCGCTAATAGGCTTCTCCCGCTAATGCCTGCACTGGGGCTCGCTGACCAAGTGGGATTCGTACCTGGCCAAAACACCACATTCGGGATACGTAGAATGTTCAGGGTTCTGGCAGCACTCGACCCCGAACAGCAGGCAGTGGCGGTGCTGCTGGATGCTGAAAAGGCGTTCGACTCCGTTGAGTGGCCCTTTATGTTCGCCGTGCTACAGCAGCTCGAGCTTGGGAAACAGTTTATCAAGCTGGTCTCACTCCTCTATAATCAGCCCCTATCAGCAATCACGCTCGGGTCGACTCGCTCGGCATATATCAACCTCCAGCGCGGCACTAGGCAGGGATGCCCACTATCCACTATGATATTCGCCCTTGTGATGGAGCCCTTAGCAGCGGGCCTAAGGGAACGCCAAATCCAGAGAGGGCTTAAAATAGGACCTCACCGTCTAATAATATCCCTCTATGCCGACGACATAGTCCTGTTCATGCAAAACCCCAGCGAAAACCTTAACCCGATTATGCGAGAAATAATTAAGTTTGGACTGGTATCAGGGTTGAAAATTAACCAAATCTAAATCGATCGTTTTTCCCTTAAACACAAAGACCAAAATAGTTCAAGACGATTTTAACTTTCATTGGGAGAAAGCCCACGTCCGATACCTAGGAATTAGGGTGTCCCTGACCCACCAAGACATATTCAAAGACAATTAGGAAAGCACACTGAAATCATTAAGAGATAAGGTGAATAGGTGGAAATCTCTACCGCTCACCCTCTCGGGAAGAGCCTCATTGGTAAAAACGGTAATCTTACCCAAACTCCTGTACCTCTTTGCCAACATCCCCATCTTGCTGTTCCGGCGCTTCCTGGGTAATCTGAGAAGCCTAGTTCTGGTCCTCATGTGGTCGGGCAAACCCGCAAGGGTGGCATACTCATCCCTCGTGCTTCCTGTCACTAAGGGTGGCCTAGCTCTACCCGATTTAGAACGGTACTACTGGGCAGCACAAGCCCAGTTTCTCAGTCACTGGTACGAGCCCCAATTCATAAGACCGCACGTACAGGTCGAATGGGCACTAGCCTCACCCAAATTGCTAAGGGCCGTGATTATCAGCAATCAGGCTGTGCCTCACACGACGCTGAACATAGTGCAATCCACTTACACAATATGGCGAAAAATGGCCCAAAAGTACAAGATTCAGCTTAGATATTCTCCTCTTCTACCCGCGAAATTAATTCCCGGGATCCCACTCACCGCCGAGAAAGTGTATCTGATCTGGGCGGACAAGTGCAAAATAAATACACTTGGCGACCTCTTCATACAAGACACCTTCATAACACCCCAGCAGGCGAAGGAGAAGGGGGGCACGTCCTCCCTTGATATCTTTTTGTACTTCAGAGTGCGGTACACCTTGCAGGCCCTCATCCCATCATTCCCACAACAACCTCCCACCTGGCAGCTGCTGCATGGAGCCATTCAGGCACAAGGGGAGGGCAGACTGGTCTCTTCTATCTACAAAGCCCTGCTCACGGACACTCTCCCCTCGAACCCCAAAACAAAGGCAAGATGGGAAACTACGCTTCAAACCCCTATTCTAGATGAAGACTGGAGCTACATCTTACAACAGACTCAAAAAGTGGCACTCAACACCCGCTTCAAACAAATCCACTTTAACTTTCTGCACCAAACCTATTAGACCCCTAAAAAGAGAAACAGACATCACCCCGGGTCTAATGCATCTTGCGACCGATGCAGGTCCACGGATGCCGACTTCCTGCACCCAGCGTGGAGCTGCCCACCAGTGTCTAAATTCTGGTCAGATGTGCTCGACGAACTGACGCAATAATCGGCGAGAGGGTGGGGCACTCCCCACTAGTGGCACTCCTCGGCCTAACGAGACCCCTGTCCACACACGTTAGAAAGCTGGCAAGCATGCTATTGGTTCTGGCACGTAGAAGAGTGGCCATGGCGTGGGGACGAGGCACACCCCCCACTCTTGCAAACTGGAGGAGAGACATTACATACTGCCAAGAAATGGAAGCAGAATGTATAAAGACACTTCCTCACCACGCAAGACCCCCAGATATTTGGGGCCCGTACATCTCGCACTTCCTCTCCAGCGCAGCACAAATGAGACAACTGATCAGCCACCACAGACTTCACCTGTGTAAATTCAAATGCGGTGACTGCTTGTTGTGTGATGGGACTGTCGGAGGGTGGGGGGGGCGGGCGTGAGTGGGGTTATGGCGGCATGTTAGTAGCCCACTGTTTGGGCTTGTTGGTACACAGGTTTACTAAAATGCAAAAATAAAGTTTAAAAAAAAAAAATCTTGCCGCTAAGGTGAAAGAGCTTAGACGGTATAGGACACAACTGAATGCCATATGGATGCAGGATATGGGGGGGGGGAGGGAAACTCCTGTTCCTAAAACAAAAATACCACGAAAAGGGGGACCGAGCAGATAAGATCTTGGCATGGAGATTGAGGGAGGAGATAAAGAGGAGGAAGATAGGGACTATTACGACAGAGGATAACAGGTGTCTATGTGATGCTCAGAGTATCGGGAGTGAATTTGTAAAATACTGTAACACCCTCTATTCGTCGGAATGGGTGGGGGAGGAGGCCCGGATAGACACATTTCTGGGTAGGCTACCAATAGCAGGCCTCCCTGAAGAGGTAGCGGAAAACCTAGAGAACCCCATAACCGTAGAGGAAGTCCTGCAGGCCATCACAGGGATGAAATCAAGGACGGCCCCTGGGGAAGACGAGTTTACGATAAAATGTTTTAAAATGTTTAGAGCCCTGTTAGCCTCACGCCTAATGAAGGTATTCAATGCATGCTTGGAGGGTGAATCCCTCACCCCCCCCCACGATGATGGCGGCAGTCATTGTTGCAATCCCAAAGGAAGTTAAGGATCCCACTAGATGCTCTTCTTATAGGCCCATTTCCCTCCTTAATGGAGATGTAAAGATACTAGCGAAAATCTTGGGAACGAGATTGGAGGGGAATATGCCACTTCTAATGCATGGGGACCAAGTCGGATTTATTAGGGGAAGGCAAGGCTCAGACAACATCAGGAAAACTATCAACCTGATCCACGGGGCACAAGTGGGAGGGCTGGATGCATGTCTAGTGACACTGGACTGGCCCTTTATGATGAAGGTTCTGGGGAAGATGGGGTTGGGATCCAACTTCCTGAAATGGGTGACAGCACTATACAATATGCCAAGGGCGAGGGTACGGATTAATGGGGGACTGACGGAGACCTGTGAACTCACAAGGGGTACTAGGCAGGGGTGTCTCCTCTCCCCACTTTTATATGCCCCGCCCATGGAGTCACTGGCAATTGCAATTAGAATGAACAACCAGGTGTATCGCAGGGGGTGAAGTTGAATGTAAAATGTTGTGGTTCGCGGACGATATACTGGCCTACCTTACGAATGTTCCGGTCTCCTCCCAACGCAAATGGCCCAGATTGCGGAATATGGTAACCTCTCGGGTCTCAACAATAACGTGGGTAAGTCCGCTATCCTGCTTCTGCTGGAAGGGAGTCCCCTCCTAGACATGAAAGAGAGCTATTGTGGTACGACGATTAACGAGAGGAGTATTAAATGCCTGGGCATCTGGGTGAAATGGATCTAGAGGAGATGGTGACAGCTAATTACTACCCCTTTTGTGCGCAGCTACCAGCCGACCTGAAGAGGTGGCTCCCTCTAGTACCGACCTGGTATGGCAGGATGACCTCTATAAAAATGAATCTGCTCCCCAGACTGCTATATTTGTTTGCGGCCATCCCAAGACAGCTCCCAGATACGTTTTTCCTTGAAGTCACAGGAGAGCTCCATAGATTTATATGGGGAAACAAGACCCTCAAGGGTGAAAATGGCGACCTGGACCCTCCCGAGGGACTGGGGGGGGATTGCGGTTCCTGAATAGCCACCTGTATTATAAAGTGGCACAGATCAGAGGGATGCTGTAACATATGAGAGGATCTGATGGCTTATTGGACCCATCTCGAGGATCTAGCGGCACGCCCCTTGAAGGTCAGAGACAACTTCTGGTCCCTGCTTAAATCAATACAAGAGTTCCTCTGCTTGCACCCTATATTAGAGATTTTCTGGTCAGTCTGGTGGGAATCTGGAAAAACACAGGGGTACACATCTTGGCCCTCCATTATGTCCTGAGTATGAGGGCCTCTGTTTGAACTGAGATATCAGGGATTTAATGATTTGCAGAAATGGTCAGATGCAGGACCTGAGAGGGTGGGACAATTGTTTAAGGCTAGGAGCTTCAAGGAATGGGGTGCGGTACAGGTTATATGAGAGGGGACGCAATCTCAATATTCAAATATCTCTGCATTAAGGGCATTTTGACTGACCCGAAGTGGTGGGAGAGAATAGCAGTGGAAAAGGTCCTGGGCCAATCGATATCGAGGAAGGGGATACTTTCTAGGCTATACAAAGCTATGAACAAGACCTGTCTGCAGGGGAGGCAAACCTTTCAGAGATATTGGAAGGAGTTGGTTGGTGAAGAAATACCCGAGTAGGACTGGGCACGAATATATAAACTGGTCTTCCGGGGGGGTGGTTGTTTACCTCCACAACATAACATAACTTTAAACTACTGATGGGATGGCACAGAGACCCGGTGAAGGTGTCCAAGATGTTTCCGGGAGCATCTCCGTGATGCCCAAGGGGCTGCGGGGTCTGGGGGACCCAGGCACACATGTGGTGGAGATGCCCCAAGGTACAGGTTTTTTTTAAAGAGGTGTTGAGCTGGATGGAAGAGGTGAGGGGGATAGGGCTGAATCTAGACCCACTGCAGTTGCTGCTAGGGCTACTGCAAAAAGACAGCGAAGAAAATAGACTTCTGAGGATGTGGGAAGACATGTTAAGGGCGGGGAGACTGGCTATAGCTCAAGGTTAGAAAAAAGAAATGCTCCCCACAAAAGAGATATGGGAAGGAAAAGTGCAAAGCATGATGATAATGGAGAAGCTTACTGTGGTGGTGAACGATAGAATGGGAGAATTTCAGGCGGAGTGGTCTGCCCTACTGCTAAAATGTCTAAAATGGGGGTAGGAGGAAGGCATTCTGGTGGACGGACCCGGTAAATATGTGTAAGAGGAGGAGCATCAGAAGAGGAGGGGCCCTGGAGGGGAGCCGATCAGGGCTACAAATGGATAATATGAGAACCTTCAAACCAGAGACATTGATGGAGGCATATTGCAACATGGACTAAGAGTTGACCTGCATGCGGGGTCGGGGAGGGTGCGAGTAGGATGTGGGAGAGGGTGGGGTGGCTGGGGGTTACCCTTATTTCGTCTAATAATGCAGCAACATCCCCCTTGGTGGCCAATTAGTCTTGAATCCCTGCAGCCATTTTCGCTGTTACATTCGGGGGGGACGGTGGGGTAGTTCTGGTTCCCACCAGGGAACGCAAATATGGCTAGTCTGTTTCTGCACTCCATGCACCGGTGTGTTTGCCTTCGGTCACCTCGTTGTGGTGCAGCAGCTGGGTGCTTTTATCATATTTTGTGCTTGGTATCTAGGAGTGCAGTGCTGGGGTTGCCTGGGGTGTCTGGCTGTTGCTATCTGGGGGGTATTTTTAGAGCTAGACTCAGGGAGGGTACGTGAAGTCACAGAGTTAATCGTGACTCACTTGCATGTTGAGCCTCAGGCAGCGGGTTGTGGGGTTGTTTGTCCGGGGATATCTGTGTATGATTTCAAGCTTGGTTAGCCTGATTAGCTTGATTACGCTAGGTGAAGCAGACAAGCACACTACCCAAATCGGGGGCCACACACCTCCGTCTCTTCTTAGTTACTCCGGGGCATTGTCTACTGCTTCTGCTAGATCCGCGGGTCTCTCCTCTAATTTGGTTCGGAGTCGGTGTTGGTCATGGTCTTCAGAAGACAATGTGATACCAGGGTCCAGAGTTCCAGGCCCGTTAGTGTTCAGAATCCCTGTTTTACTCTGTTATACCAGGGTGAAGAATCCTGCAGGGGGTTATGCTCCAGGTTTGCCGTAATATTTGACCAGGTTTCGGGATCTCACGTCTTCATGAGCATTTTTGATTGTCAGGGGGTCAAGAAGTAGGCCTATCATATTGCTGGTCCCGTATCTTGGAACAAGGTTGTCTGGCTTGGGAGGTGGGTTTGCCCCCGTTGTAAATGGGATCAAGTCACTCAAGGGACGTTGGTATTTGTCTGTTGTGCTTCACCGCGCCCCCCCCCCCCCGAGTTCTGCGTGCTACCTGGTCTCCTGCACACCGTGTTGGTGGTGTGGGGGTGCAGTATGTCTAACCACTGTCCTGGAGTGGTTAATGCAGTTATGGTGTGTGACTTGTGGTGGTGTGGGGTACTTGGTAAGCAACAATGTTGTCTGTTGCTGCATGGAGAGGTCTGGGGTAGCTTGCTTTCTTTCTGAGGGCCCACCTTTCTCCAGGTTTCGTATATGTCACGTGGGCGATGCAGTGGCAGGGCAACAAGTTGCGTCGGGGCACCAAATCTCAACAGGTGTAGGCCTTTCTCCCACTATACAGGACTTTCGAATCCAGATGTAGCCTCCATCTCTGCTTAACATATGCAGATACATGCTACATTATGAAAGCTAGGCCCACTGCTACAGGCCCCTCAATTCTAGACCTGGACATATATTGCCCCAGCCGAACAACCTCGCAGCCTATGGTACGTATATCTCACACCACTAGCGTGGAACAGGCCGCAGGCACGGCCAAGCATCCATGCACGATAGATTATGGCTACCGCTAAGCATATCCAGCCTAGTGCACACATAGCCGTCCAGACAAACACCCGACGTACCTCAACACCTCTACCACTAGCATAAAGCGACCACCACCAGAAAGGAATTTGTTATAGCTGGTCTCACATAGACTCTCTCAACAATAGCAATCTATCTCTAACCCCCAACAGCACCCACCCACCTGTCTGACCTCTCTTGGGCTGCTTAGTCGAGCCTTGCCACCCACCCAAGTCCAAGAACGGCAACAGGCACTCACGCATCCCCTAAGCTAAACTCCCTAGAATTTTCCAACCACATTGACTACGGTCACCAAGGGTGTTCAACCAAAGAAAAAGTGCACCGAGGCCACACAAGTGGAGAAAGAGCGCTATATAAATAACACAAAATACAATACAATACAATACACCAACGAAGTAGCTTGTGCAGCCGTTAGATGCATCTGGTGGCGCAAGATAGGGGCCATCTAGCACTGCGGTATTACACCGCACTACGGAGTCCCAGGGTCTGGCCTGCTCTCCACACGGGCCGCGCTCCAGTGCATAGCCCCACTACATTCCCGTGCCCGGCCCCGCCGCATTCCCGCTCCGGCAGTGTCTATCAGGCCTGGCCTAGCAGTGCTGAAAGGGTCACCCCTTTTCCACTGGGTGTGTCTTCTACCAGGTGAGGCAATGTGTGTGTCCCTTTTGGAACGTTTTTGCAGCGTTCATTCAGCAAGGGGAACGATATCCGGAAGGTGTGTTGTTCATTTCCTTTACTGTGCTAGGATGATGGCTCTGGGTATCAACAGTAATTAAGTTTAGCACGGCATGATAGCCTGGTTTGAGAAAGCGCCACAGTGCAGTCAGAGGAGGGTGAGGGAGCGGGACAAGGGAGCAGAGGGAGCCGGATGCCCCGGGTTTGTGTTGGCTATGGTCGCCGCTAATGCACCATCTGCTTTCGGTGGTTATCCTGTCACGAGGCAGGTCAGAGTTTATCCACTTTGTGGAGCGTACGGGTGACCGGGAGCTCACGTTAACATTTATATCCTTTGTATGGGGGTCTGTGTCCGGGCTCCGTATGCGTTGCCGATTTTCATCGAGTGGGTTAGGCCGCTGCAACGAGGTTTCGCAGCGAGCGGGGAAGTTGTGCCTGTTCCACAGCTTCGTAGCCTCCGCTGCCCAGTCGGGATATCCACAGGGTCTAGTTTGTTGTGGTGGTGGGCTGCTTGTTTCTGCCAGCCTCTCTCCATTGGAGAACTCAGCCGATTTCAGTTCCCTACTACTCTCCTCCAGGGGTGTGGCCGCAAGTCATCCTGCAAGCAGTTTTCACTGCCGAGCGTGGGCCGTTAGTTTAGACAGTGTTTCTCTGGGATGGCGTTTCCGATTTCGATCGGATTTTCTTCCAGTGCGTGCTCTGGCAGTCTTCCGACCCAGATAGTGTTGTCAGAATGTGGGCAAATGGGGGCACATTTGCAAATTCGGGGGTCAGGGCCATGATGTCAGGGTCTTTTATGTATTGGTGTCTAGGGCTTGTCGCTCCACCCTTGCTAGGGTGTTGAGCCCAGCTTGGCTGCTCTTTGTTCTCTGCTGAAAGGGCTCAACACCTTCCCAGAGCATCAGGGCATGCCCTTAAGTGGTGTGGTGGGAATTGGCTACTTTAAAGGGCAGCATTGCAATACAATAGGGGGATCACACCAGGGGAATAATGCCTGAAATCTTTGATGTAAGGCAGAGAGGGAGAGGAGGAAGTTCAGAGTAGCCATGAAAGGAGTTTCACCAAGGAGAATGGTTCAGCCATATTGGAAATGCCTAGGCCATACACACTTCTGTGCCCCCTCCCAATTTCCAACAGACCAGACACTCTGGGAGTTGACATCAGAGAGCAAAAAACTCTTATTACAAGAGCCGACATTGAACCCTACAGAAGGCTTAAAATGGAGCAATCACCTGTTGCAAAATGACTATATATGGGTGTGAGACCACCTTCCTTTGTTGAATAGTCTTTGGATTTAAGAAGATCGATTTCTCAGGAACTTTATTGGGACACATTCTGTCCAAAATCCTCAGCCATTGAAGCGAAGATAAAGCTTTCCAAGGAGAGTGTCAGACCCCCCCTAAACCACTTCAGAGGAACATTTGGAGTGGCCTGCTGTTGGACAAGGCCTGCCTGCGACCTAGACACTGGTAATTAGGACTCCAACTACTGGAAATGGCACGCCTGCAAGTGTTCTCTGGTAGCCTTCATGGGTGGGAAGGGAAGAGAAGTCCATACCCTTCCACTGAGACGCTGGACAGGATCTCACAGCAACCGAGGATCAAGAGGAGCAGCCCTGGGCTCCGTTTTCCACTTTGAACTGCTTTTGATACACCTCAACTGCTCTTGAGATAATATTTTGAGCCACTACAAGATCCAACAAGCTGCCTTTGACATTCTACACTCTTTGAGCCTTTTGAAGCCGTCCACTCAACCATTGCCTGTCTGTTTTCAAGATTCATCAAGGCGATTGCCATTGCAGAACCACATTGCATTGTTGGACCGAGTTAAAGTAAATCTCTGATGCAGTTGAATTAATGCGTCGAGACACCTTCGGGTTGTCGGGCCACGAGGAACTACACATCACCTCTTTCCAAAATTCCTTCGAGTGTCAAAACAGATTGCCACATGTTGAAGAGCCACCTCTTTACCTCCTGTTGAACCGACACGACTATGCTGACATGGACACAACCCAGCAGAAAGTTCCCCAAGATGAAGTTTAAAGGTATACATAGTGGTTCTGTTCCTGGGTCGGGTTTTAGGAGCCCTAGTGACCATTAAGACCCCACTCCATATAATTGTATGAAATGTACATTTCAACTTGAACTTTGATACAAAGAAAATTGCCTAACAACCCGTCTTCCTACCCACAGTACCCCTTTCTTCAAAAGGTCTCCATATTCTTTGTATTTCATTAGAGCAGTGGGTTACTCATGTTTTTATTGGTGTGGCTCTCTTTTTAGTTTGATTAAAGTCTTGTAGTGCAAATAGTACTTTGATTGGACATATTATTGATTTGAATGCTACTTTGCTTGCTTGAAGAGTATAGCCTGCCCTCAGTTCATGCTACATTAAAGTGATAAAGGAGGTATACCGTTCATGTTATGCCTGTTTCACATTTATGATTACGATTAATGCTGGTTTAGTAGTGGTGTGGGGCCGAGTACGTGTTTAGACGCCTCTACTCATTCTTATACTCCTGCAGAGCAGTCACTGCAGTTTTCAGAAGAAATGTAAGAGTCAACATTTGCCACAAAAGGTCTTAGAAGGAGACAAGTGCAGGCAAGACTTCCATTAGTAGCAAAGAAGAGGGCTGACTTCGGCAGGAACAAAAGGAGGGACTGAGGAGCCTGAAAAGAAACAGCAACCAAAGGCAATTCAAGAGCAGTACAAGTAACACTCCCGGCAGAGCTCTCCACAACTTCAGTAGCGAATCATCAGTCTGGTGGCAGGCAAATCCTTTATAGGCTACGGCAACAGAGGGTATCTGGTTCTTACTTCACGTCCAAATTCCAGATTCCACCTCCAGGAGGCCATTATGGTGAGACT
This sequence comes from Ambystoma mexicanum, assembly GCF_040938575.1. Classification (NCBI taxonomy): domain Eukaryota; kingdom Metazoa; phylum Chordata; class Amphibia; order Caudata; family Ambystomatidae; genus Ambystoma; species Ambystoma mexicanum. The sequence continues at coordinate 1,455,831,653 of NC_090935.1, forward strand.
GTGCTGCAGCCCCTTCCCCTAAGTGTCCACTCAAATCTCACCCACATCCTCCATGGACTGTATCATCCGCCTTTATAACTAGCTTGTTTTTTGGGTGGTGTCACTGTGAAGGTATAAAAAGATGACTCAACACCATGTACAGCTTTCCTTTTTCCTTTTACTTTCTACCAACAAACCAGTGTTAGGTTTTGAATGAGCCAGCAGAATTGGTTTGGATTTCATCCATAAGTCAAGACTTTCTTTAGGACTGGGGTCCCCAGTCCTTCCCTATCAACCATAGTGCAGGCCCGCCTTCTTGGCATCAGTCACTCACAGTCTCTGGGCTTGTATAGTGTCCCACACCTTTTTCTTAGCATTTTCGCCAGATACTCTTAGATCTTCTGATGGGGTTTGGGTGTTAGGCAAAGGTCCCCTGTGTTGTCAAGCTCCACCTCTCCAAGTTGCAAGGAGCAAACTTGCCCTACAGGCGCCCAAAACTGTGTTTCTAATGTTAGGCATTTCCACCACAATGATATTTCTTACGCTCCAGGTTCTGTTGCTATTCTCTTGCCAACTATCATTTCCTATTTCCACTTCTCTTCATTCTCTCACACCTCTTTCCTACCCCTTTTCCTTCCTGCGAAATTGCTTCTCTTCCCCATTCACTCTTTCCCTCCTCTCCCCTCTTCTTCATTGTATTTTCCTCCTCGCAATCAATCTTTCCCTTCCTCCCCTTCACCTCTCTTCCTCCATGCTCACTCTCCTCGGTTCTCTTCCTCCTCTCATCCTCTCCTGCATTCTCTCTTTCTCCCCTTCCCCTCTTCCTCGACACCCTCTCCCCCCCACCTCCATCTGTCTTTCGGTATACCCCACTTTTGCGGAATGGCAACTTTGCTGAATGCATATTTGACGGTTTTTATTTTTACCACAAACAGGTAGATGGAAAGTTAGTGTTAGGTATATAGTAAAGGGGGTGGGGATAGAAGGGGTTAGGGGGTACCCCATCCCAACCCCCCGCTGCTTGTGTTTTTAAAAAAAAGTACAATTGGTCAAAAAGAATTTGGTGAAGCTGCCATTCATCAAAACATATTTATAAAAGCGAAAAATATTCATAGAAGAGTGTCCTTCTCCTATTCCATTCCGTTTCTCTTTCTCCACCTCTTCACAGCTCCACCATGCTCTCACTCGCTCCCTCTCTCGCTTCGTCATCACCTCGCAGTTCCACCACACTCTAATCTGCACTGTCCTCCACACAAACCACTCTGCACTCAACCGAATGACACCAGTGCCGCCTTTCACTTGGCCTTCCTCTCAAATAGCTCTGCGAGGTGTGTCTGGGACATGCAACTGGGCTCAGGTGTGTGAGAGGAATGAACGTGTCTGCAGATTGGCCAGAACTTGCACAAACTACCGAGTACCCTTGTGGTTTGTATTGGGTAGCAGGCTTAGTGTGTCCTCCATTTTGGATTTGGAAACCGTGCCAGCATCCCTAGCTCCGGCAATCCTCCATAAAAGCAACACGTACATCCCTTTGGACTTTCGGCATGGTAGATCTCCCGATTTCCTCTGGATTATGGCGAGCCAAGGGAACAGTTGAGAGCTAGGACCAGGGTATGCTCCTTGAGTGGTCACTTTACTCCTCCCACGTTGATAATGAGGACTCCCTAGAGGTAGAGATCCACTCAGGGATATTAGCAGTTCTCTTCTGCTTCATGACATCTGTATCTTCATTGCACACATGTTTTTCGGTCAATAGTATTGCACTTATGGCAGGGGGCTGCTCTAAACATGAAGCTAAGGACCCCCATATACTTCCACCTGTGCCTGCACCACAGAGCAGTTGCCGGCCTCTGTCCCTGGGAACATCCCTCCCACTCCTACTGCCAAGCCTCCTGCATACAACTTCGTCACAGATGGCATTTGAGTCTAGATGGCGATATGGTGGGCACACACTTCCATCCATGGCACGAGGTGAGGCGAGACGTACATTTGAGTTTGACTTTTATTCTTGGTACAATATTTCAAAGCAGGTATGTTCATGATAACCGGGGCACAACATACTGTTTCTTTATAAGATTCATACACATGTTATCAACTACATACATTCAGTAGTATGAACCTACACAACCTTCAGGTTAGACTTGAGAAATTGTCCAGTCGTGTTTAGAGATTATATAATCTTTCTAAAAAGGTAGACAGTTCACACTTACCCAGAGAAATCAAAGCCTGGTGAATTTCAGTCATCACATTTTTATAAAGTTCCTTCTGCCATTCATGTAGCAGCTTCCACTCCTCTTCGGAAAAATATGAAGCAGGATCGTGGGAGGTAAACGGAACCTAGAACAACAAATTGTACAAGCCACTTACGAACAGCATCAACAATAAGTAGAACTATAAATATTACAGCATATACATGACCTCACCTCAATTCAGAGGTTGACCCACAGAGACCTTTATCCGAATAAAGTACCACTTCCCCCTAGATATTTTTATAAGAAATATAAACACACACACATCTATATAATGAATGTATAGTCCTTTGAACATGCCATCTAGTTTTTACACTTCATAAACATTTCTTAATTCCTATAGTTCTCGAGTGGCGTGTACATCAAGAACAGAGGACATTGTAATTTTTTATTAGTAAAGCGCTTATACACAAGTGAAGTGCTTCAAAGCGCTTCAAGGCAGGAAGGGAACATGGGAATATCGTGGTCATTCTTAGGCCTTGAAGATTCCGAATGATCTAACAGCAATAACTAGCACACTAGGCAAGGGCATTTGTACTAGTAAAAGTGTGTGACAGAGTGGGGGGAGAAGTGGGGTGGGAGAGGGAGAGGAACATACAAGACAAAAAGGTTGGTCATAAATGGGCCTATGGATGCAGGTGCAGCAAGTTAGGGAGGCGAGATAGTGGAAGACAGGACAGACAAACATGCTAAGCATAGTACATTCAAGGTTGTGCAAGTGCGCGGACAAAAGTGCGGGGGAGGGGGTACAAGTGCGACCAGTCCAGCAGGGGCCAAGGTTAAGTGCAGAGTGGGTGCCATTCACATGAAATGTATTCCGAGTGCAGTAATGCAAGGCAGAGTGAAGAGGCCCGGAGACAAGTGCAGGACTGGCGAGGGAGCCTGGGACCTGAGAGGCTCTGGAGGTGCACCAGACGACCAGCCAGCTGACTGAACAGGTTGGGCATAAGAACGAAGGAGGGAAGGAGAGAGGAGAAAGTAGGTGAGCAAGGGATAGGGATAGGGAGAGAGAAAGAGGAAGAGAAGAGGATTGTCTTGAGGAGTTTCCAGAACTTAAGGAGGTCCAGCTCAAGACAGAGGCAGGTAGGCTGGTCCAGACAGAGGCACCTGCAGAGGATAAGGTTCTCGAAAATGGGTGACACACTTTCTTGAGGTAAGGAAAGTTCTCTCCCCCCACCCTTTCTTGGGCAATTCCTTGAATAACTTCTGTTGAGGCACTCCATATACACACACATAACCCATACTGAATTTTGGACATAATCTCACATCCATTCCCTTCCTCGCTCACAAGAAACTCTGAGGTAATGCATTTCAGACAAATACTCAAGAGTACCTAAGGAGACGCAGCGGGCCACATATCATAACCCTATCTTTTTTTAAGTCAGAAATGACAGTGACATTTAACTTCTCAATTACTTCACCATGGGCGGCCTCAAAACATCTTTCTGATGTGCGATAAGAAGCCAGAAGGTAATGGCAGGTAAGCAGAAAAGAAACAACATACAGCTGAAATATCGCCCATGCAGTCAAAATGTTTCCTGAGGCCAAACCTCTGGGTCATCCTGACAAAAATATCAAAATTATTCAAAGCTACAGTGTATGCATTTTGGAGGAAATCTTCTGGAATGCCTTTCTCCCTCATCTCAGGCATGACACATCCTTCCTGAAGTTATGCAAGCTCCAAGGACACTTTTCCGCACTGCTTTCAGTCTGTATAAGGTAACTACTGCGTCATCACTTGGTCAGGAATCTTTCCGTGGCCACAGCAGCCCATCGATGACAAGCAAGTACGAGGATCTGCAGCGGGTATTCGAATCACGCCATTATTGCTATTTTTGGCCAATTGTATTTATCGACCTGATATCTCAACTCTGGATCATCATCTGCCAGGTGTATCAGACTGGCTCTGCAATGCTGCTGAGAAATGTCCAAATTCATTACACTGGCAGATCTTTTAATCTAAAGGCTATACCATCCAGCTACCTTTAATATATACTAGAGGCTTTATGGGCGTCGGCACCATATCACTGGCATATGAGACATTAGGCCCAACAGATCAATGCAAAATTGGAAAATGGACTACCATCTTCAGTAGAATCCCCAAAACATTAACACATATACGTTCTTAATAAACATTGTGCCCAATCAGTAAAATCCACTTTGATCAAGTTCAAAGGGGAACTCCAGTAGACAATGTTTAAATACGAAATGAACCTACCGTAGTGACTTCACCGAGGGCACACATGACATTCCGGGAGCCATTGATACATCTTAACGTTAAAGCCATTATTACTGAAATGTGATATGTAACAAAAACCGTCAAGTTTGTGAGAAGGATAAACTTAATTTTTGGTGTAATGGTTGGTTGCCCCCAGCTGTTGCGCATCAATATCCAGGTACGTCTGAGGGTTGCATATATTTTCTTATTGGTACCCTTTATTTTTTACATCCCGATCTGTCAGGTTCAGCAAGAAGTGGGCTGGACAGATCTGACACTGGCACTGAATGAACTCAGAGAGCATGATCCACTGGCTGCACAGAAACAGAGAATTGGGAAGATTGCAAGACCTACCAGACTATGGCGCTCACAGTAGTTTATCGGGTAGATCTACTTCTTTGATCATAGCAATTATGAACTTGTGGCAGCATATATCAATCCTACATGACAAGTCAAATTTTAACTTAAATGTATGTTTACATATTTTACTTTTATCCATTATTTATATGTATGTTATGTTTTTAATTTAGTGAAATACAGCTATAGAAATAAATCATAGGTTTTTATACAAAAAAGATATGCATGAGGAAAGAAAATCAATTTCAATACATAAAAAGTGCATAAGTTACTATAACCTCTACTCATTCTTAGTCACTAAAAATCATTTCCCTCCATGATTCTAGTCCAAATCATTTCTTTAGCATAGTCATCCAAGTGTGGCGTGTGATGATCACTGAAGTACTTCATGCTTTGGAACTCCACCGTTTTACAATAAAGTCACAGATGTTTAACAGTTTCCAACCTGTCTAGACGACATGTCATATTCCACATCTTCGATTGTAAATAGACCTATTGTCCCATGCGCCAATAACTTCCATCCTTGACAATATGTTACATTTAAGATGTAAATAGTCTCATCTGATCTTATTATTAGGAAATGGTAACATATGATGGCAGTCAGAAGGCGGAAAGCACGCAGATTAAGTATTCCACAGAGTGGGCTTTCGTAGCCAATTCAGTGAGATTTTGTTCAAGTGCTACCTCCGCTAGGATAGTATTCACAATTCCCATGCTTCGTGATTTTAGGAAGACAGGCAGTCAGTACTTTATGCATCAGAGTATTTGGTAGAGCCAGATATTGAACAAGTTACTTACCTGTAAATAATTGTTCTCCAGCATGGGTCTGGCATGGATTCAAATGCTCATGAATATTCCCCCGTCGTCAGGCTGGGAATCCTCGGTAAAGAAAAAAATCAGTATCAGTTTCGTTTCTGATCTGTCTTTCTTAGTAGTAACAAATCACTGGTCTCTGGGTCATACTGCCCCCAGCCAATGACTGCACTCTCCCTAAACCCCGCCCCTGGCAGCCATCCTCAGATTTGGTAGCACGTAAAGTGGCAGTATGACCAAGTGAAGAGCCGCAGAGGGGTAGGGAGGGTTTGCATGTGAATCCACGCCAGACCCATTCTGGAGAACAACAGTTACAGGTAAGTAACTTGTTCCTTCTCCAGCATGGGGTCTGGCATGGATTTGCATGCTCATGAATATAAGAATACATAGCAGCACACACATGCACAACCACGGGAGGTGGCAAGGCTCAACATTAAGCATTACATAAACTCAACATTAAGCAACTCTTACCTCCTCACCAGGCCGACCTTCAGGCGAACAGGTTGCCAAACACTGCATGGCCGACTCTGGACTCCTCCCTGGAATCCCGGTCGACGTAGTAGAATCTCGTGAAGGTGTGCGTCGACCTCCACGTAGCAGCCCTGCAGATGTCCAGCAGGGCCACACCAGACAGGAACGCCGTGGCAGCAGCGATCGCTCTGGTAGAATGGGCTCTCGGACGGCCGGGCAACGGTCGGTTTGCCAACCGATCACAGTGCATGATGCAGCCGGAGAGCCATCTGGAAATGGAAGCCTTCGAGAGAGCCTTCCCTTGGTTCACAGGTCCAAAATTCACAAACAGCTGTGATGTCTTCCAAAAACTCTTTATGCGGTCCACGTAGAACTTCAGCGCTCTAGCTACATCCAGTGAGTGCAAAGTCCTCTCGGCCGGCGACGAAGGCTACGGGAAGAAAACTGGTAACACCAAGTTCTCATTGAGATGGAAGTCCGACGGCACCTTGGGCATGAAGGAGGGGTGCGTCCTAAGCACCACCCTCGTCTCGTGGAAAGTCAAGTATGGAGGCTTGCAGGATAGGGCCTGAATCTCTCCCACGCGTCATGCAGAGGTGATGGCCACACTTCTTCCACGACAGGAACTTCAACGAAGCCAAATGCAAAGGCTCGAATGGCGGGCCTATGAGCCTCGTCAGTACTACGTTGAGCTCCCACGCTGGGGCTGGAGCCTTCACAGGCGGGAACAATCGGAACAGTCCTTTCATAAACTCCTTCACCAGGTGATGAGACCACAGGGATGACCGTCCTGCAGTTTTGGTGTATTGGGAAATCGCTTCCAGATGTATCTTGATGGAAGCATGAGCTAGTCCAGCTTTGGCCAGAGACAGCAAGTACACTAGCACTTGAGGGGCTGTAATCTGTAGAGGGTTAATCTTCTGTGCACGGCACCAGACAGAGAACCTCTTCCACTTGTGTCCGTACCACTTGAGAGTTGAGGACGCCCTGGCCTTTGCAAGAACCTCTCTGCAGTCCGCCGGAATATCGTACCCTCCAAACTCTAGTGCTGCAGGAGCCAGGCCTGCAAGTTCAGCGAATCTGGGTCATGATGAAGGATGGCGCCACCTTCTCTGGAGAGAAGATCTGCGTCCATCGACAGTTTGACTGGTGGGGACGTTGACAAGTCCAGAAGGTCCGGGAACCAGATCTGCCTCGGCCACGCCGGTGAGACGAGGATCATCCTGCAGCGGGACCTCTTGAGTTGGTTGACGAGTTGCAGTAGCAACGGCAACGGAGGAAACGCATCCAGGAACAGGCCGTCCCAGGGGAACGAAAAAGCATCGCCCATGCTCCTCGGCTGGGGAAACCTGCTGGCGAACCTCTGGCACTTGGAGCTCGTCGCTGTCGCGAACAGGTCGATCTGGGGTTTGCCCCATCATTGAAAGAGTCGATCCACTTGATCCTGCCACAGTTCCCACTCGTGGCACGAGCGCAGCTCCCTGCTGAGCGAGTCGGCGATTGTGTTTGTTCCTGCCAGATGAAAGGGTACCAGAAACATCCCCTGGGCAACGGCCCAGTGCCACAGATCCTGGCCTTCCTTGGACAGGGCTGGGGATCTTGTTCCTCCCTGCTTCCGGATGTAGAACATTGTGGTGGTGTTGTCGATGAAGATCCTCACCACCTTGCCCTTGAGGGACGGGAGAATCGACCTGAGGGCCCAGAACACCGCTCTGAGCTCCAGTATGTTGATGTGGAGCGCTCTCTCCTCCGGGAGCCAATGGCCTCTCGCGTGAAGATCTCCGGTGTGCGCTCCCCACCCCTCTTGGGAGGCATCCGTCGTCACCGTCACCTGGTGTGCGGGGGTCTGAAAGTCCGTGCCCGCCGCGAGATGCGCGCAGGTGCCCCACCATCGAATCACTTGTCGGAATACCTCGTTGAGCGAGATTTTGTCCTCAAAGCTGCCCGTCCTTGCATCCAACGGGTGTCGAGGAACTCCTGCAGAGGGCACATCCGAAGCCTGCACAGGCGCACCAGGGGCTGAGGACATCATCCCGAGAAGGGACTTGATGGCCCTCAACCTGGCCACGTCCGTGGCCAGCAGATGCTGCACCTTGCCCAGGATGGCCTTAAATCGCGCTACTGTATTGAGCCTGGCTCCCAGAAACGGTGCGACCTGCGACGGAGCCAGGTAGGATTTGGGGAAGTTGATGGAGAATCCCAGGTCCGTGAGCAGCCGGACGGTGTTCGCTGTGTGCTCGACAGCGAGCTCCCTTGTTCTTGCTCGGATGAACCAATCGTCCAGGTAGGGGTAGACGTGGATCCCCTGCAGGCGAAGCCGCGCCGCCACTGGCGCTAGGTATTGGTGAATACCCTGGGCGCCGACTTCAATCTGAATGGGAGGGCCTTGAACTGGTAGCGCTGTCCCTGGACCACAAACCTGAGAAACGTTCAGTGTCCTTTTAGTATGGGGATGTGAAAGTACGCATCATCCAAATCCAACAACGATAGGAAGTCACCTTCCTCCAGCTGGCCCAGCACGTGCTGGAGGGTGACCGTCTGGAACTTCTGTGCCTTGATGTATCTGTTTAGTCGATGCAGGTCCAGGATGGGATGCCATCCTCCTGTCTTCTTTCTGACGAGGAAGTATCTTGAGTATACTCCGGAGCCCCAGAGCCTCTTAGGGGCGAGCTTGATGGCTCCTTTCTTCAGCATCGCCCTTACCTATGACAGCAGTTGAGGGACGTGGTTTTCCTTCCTGGCCACGGGAGGAATTCGGGGGCACTTCTTTAGAAATTCCAGAGTATGCCCGTGGGCCAGGGCATCCAGCACCCAATGGTCGGTGGAGATGGACTCCCCCACGCTGACGAACTTCGTCAGCCGGCCTCCCACCGGGGTGCTTCGGCTGGTTCAGTCTTGCTTGGAAGCAGCCTTGCCGCCTTGGCCTCCCTGGCGACGACGGCGAGATCCACCTGACTTGCCCCGTCCCCTATAGGCTTCTTGCGACAAGGAGCGGGCCGCCTGACAGTACGTCGAGGAGCCGCCGCCGAATCCTTTGGAGGCAACTTGCTTGCCTCCGGAGTTCCAAAAGGGCGGCCATCGTTGCTGCAGAACTCCCAAGGCCCGAGCCGTCTCTGTGTCGGTTTTGATGGCCTGCAGTGACTCATCCACTGTCTTTCCAAACAGATTGTTCCCGTCGAAGGGCATGTCCAAGACCTTGGCTTGCATGTCCTGGCGGAAATCTGTTTCCTTGAGCCACCCCCACCATCTAAGGCAAACGCCATTGCCCAACTGGCGGAAACTGGTGTCGGCAATGTCCGTGGCTACCGTTATGGCGTGGTCCGACGCCACCTCACCTTCCTGCAAGATCGCCAGGGGTTCTGCCCTCTTGTCGTCCGGTAGGAAGTCCAATAGGGGGGGCGGTCTTGTACCACAACTCCCTGTCGTAGCGAGCCAATATCGCTAGGGCGTTGGCCGCCTTAATCGTCTTCGCCGATGAGATGACTTGTCGTCCCATGGCATCCAGGTTCTTTCCCTCGCCGTCCGGTGGGGAAGTTGAAGATGAAGCCGATGCCCCCCCCCCGCTTTCTTCTTGGCCGCTGCCAAGACGACCAGATCAGGGGTTGGCTGTGCCCTCAGGCACAAGGGGGCAGCGTCGGGACCCGGTACTACTACTTCTCGTGAGAGGCTCCAGAAACGTGTGGGCGGTCCCTCTTGGCAGGCGTCGTGGACGGGTTCTTCAGAAGCGGAAGTCCCTCGTCCCAGATGTCATCCAGCAGCGGTACCGCAAGGACCGTCTTCCTCTTGGCCTTGCGCCGTTGGTAGAGGAAGCCTTCCTTCTTCTGCTCCTCGGGGCAGAGCTGGAAAAGCTTGGATGCCCTGGCAATCATGGCGTGGAAGGAGCCAATTTCATCGGGCGGGGAGGCCCGAGGAATCGGTGATGGGAGATCCATCCCGTCGACACCACCGTCATCATCCATCCCCGTCGTGGCCGTATCCGTTCCCATGTCATCCCCGGGGACTGGGGACGAAGGCTGATAGGGTCGTGAGGGCTGAAAAGGCGGGGCTGGATGAATCCTCCTCCTCTTGTTTGGGGGGCTTCCCGACGGGCCCGGTTCTGGGTCGTCCGTCGGGGGTAGAGGCAACCTCGTCCTTATCTCCGTGCATAAGGATTGGATTGCTATCAAAACGGCCACCGAGTTGTCCAGCGGCTCAGGATACGACGGGTGCGATGGTTTCTCCACTGGAACCTCGTCGGCGCCACTCTCGCTCTCGTCGTCTTCCTCATCGGGATCCCGCCCGTGGGACCAGGCCTCCTCAACGTTCTTGTCGGGGCCCTCCAAGACTTCAACCAGCTCCTGCTCGGAGGCTGTGTCCGTGTCCATAATGGCCACCAGCCCCCCCCCTCTTTTTCCACTGGGGTCTTCACGGGGGTCTTCTCGATGGGCTGAAAAGAGGATACCCTCCGTGGTGGCAGGGAAACTCTAGGCCCCAAGGTCGCCTCCACTGGGGTAGCCTCCACAGGCTGCGCCAGGGCCGTAGCGACTTCCTCGATAGAGGCCTTAGCCGGATGAATCAAGGCCTTCACCACCTTGTGCGTGCTCGCAGCCTTCACCTTGGGGGGAGGGTCACCGCTGCGCTCCCCCTCGGCTGACTCCTTCGAGATCGTCCGGGACCTCTCCAGAAGCTTACCTGGGTTCTCGGATTTCCTCTTCCCCGAGCGAGAGCGTTGGCTCGTGGTTGATGGCACTCCCGGCGCCTGCAGAATCGCGGTACTTTGCCTTCTGTTGGGCCCCCGTCACCAGGGTGACCTCACAGGACTTAGAAGACCGCTCGGACTTCTTCTTCTCATCTGACGGGCTCTTGCCTTCCAGCCAGTTGGCAAGATGTGTCCGACGATCACTCATAGTCCGGTCCAACATGTTCATGCAAAACGCACAGTCCTTCTCCACATGCGTTTTGTCCTCGTGGAGGCAGTAGAGGCATCTCGAATGCTCGTCCTCCTTGAACACATTCTGTAGGTTGCATCCAGGGCAGTTCCTGAACAGTTTGCCGGGAGTCGCGCTTCCCTTCTCCTGGGCCATGTTCCTCTCGTCTGCGAGGTAGGCCTCAGAAAACTTCTGGAATCCTCCAAGAAGCGTAACTCGATGAAAACTTCACCCTTGAGGGGCGTAGAAAATTCCGAAACGGGTCCCCGTTGTTCGGAAGTAGAAACGGTGGAGCTTGAGGCTCTATTTAACTAAAAAATGAGAAAAATCTCTGAAAAAGCGCAAAACGCAATAAAAGCTTGAGAGCTATAGCACGAGGACTCCCAACACTTGAACGTGCGGTAAAGATCTGAGGATGGCTGCCAGGGGCGGAGCTTAGGAAGACGGCAGTCATTGGCTGGGGGCAGTATGACCCAGCGACTAGTGATTGGTTACTACTAAGAAAGACAGATCAGAAACAAAACAGATACTGATTTTTTCTTTACCGAGGATTCCCAGCCTGACGACATTGAATAATCATGAGCATGTGAATCCATGCCAGACCACATGCTGCAGAAAATATGTTATAATAATATAGACTCGGTTTGCTTATATTATAGTCCAATGAGATCATGCCAAATTCAGCACAGTAAACCTTCAGCTGGTGGTTTTTGAGAACGGGAAAATAATTTTGGAATGCAAGATGTGCAGTGCCCTCACCTTTGTTGGGCCTGTCAAGAATCCTACGGATCCCTCACTGAAACCCTGCCTAAAGTCTCCTCCCAGATGGCCAGTGAAAGGAAGACGCTTCCTGATCCTGACCGTGGGCTGGTGTACTGCAAGAGGATCACATAGGAAGAGACAGGGCCCAGGGTGGGGCAGAGATCACGTGGGATGAGACACAGTATTTGTCCTTTGAAAGGAAACATCTTTCTGGGTTGCCAAAACAGGTACTGGCATATTGCCATTATGATGTCCCTGATCTACATGTAAAACCTGTCAAACAGAGTACAAAATCTGTTAAATCAGAGCAAATCTATAGAACAGAAGAATCTTTAAATGTATCCCAAATTAAACACCCTTCTTACTGCCAAGAGTATAATAAAAAGATGTATAGAAATGCTGTCTTAAATAAATGTCCTTCTACTATAATAACTAGTTTGAACAGTCCATCGTTTTAGGATTTCAGGGAAAATAAATCTACCCTCAAATTGAACTCAAATGCTAGAAGAAACAACTTTGTAGAAAGGGATGACAAGTCCCAGAATGCCACTGGGACGAACAAGAGGGCTGAAGAGGCATGCAGTTGCACGAGTCAGGCAATTGAGCCCAACAGCCTGCACCAGAGGGAACCTGGGAGGCATTAAAGGCCCCCTCAGATGCAGGCAGGAGGAAGGAGAGCAGGGAGCTGGAAATTAAACTGGATGCAAGCTGTAGTAGTAGAAAAAAGAAAGCACAAGGCTGGCAAACCAAGCAGAAGTAGGAGAACAAGAGGGACACCGGAACATTGAACCAGATTTCACCTGTGTTTTCTGAGAGGGTCCTGTTTACACAAACTCGGAAGTGTAGAGGTTGAGAAGCAGAAGCAGGAGAATTGTCTTTACCCATGTGCCCCTGGTTGCAGCGTTCTAACTGCACTGGAGACCAAGGTGAGGAGCAATTACCAAGTTGTGGGTCTTAGAAGAGAGAGGGGCTCCAGAAACGTGTGGCCGGACCAGAGACACCTTCACGGAGGAAGGGTGTTGGTCCTTAAGCAGCCAGAATTCGAGGTTGTAAGAAGCAGAGCAAGCATTAAAGAAGCCGATGAGTGAAGCTCAACGTTCTGATACCTTGCACAAGCATTTCCGGCAACATTATCCAGTCCCCCGTTTACTTGCATATGATTAAAGCGAGTAGAAGTTGTCTATTAAATCTGAAGTAACTGAATAATGGAAAATGTAGCACACACCTGTGAATGAAAAGGCTGTTTACTCGCCACGGAAAAGAACACTGCTTACATCCATTGTTCACCATTATACAAATGATACTATTCGAAGGAGTGGTTGCGTGTCACCAATTAAAGATGGTGAACGTTGTAAAGACCATAGCTGAATACCTAATCTTATCCAATGCCAAAGTCTTTAACTTCTGAAGACTATAACAAGGAGTGGTCGCGTGTGCCTAATTGTAGTTCCAAAGGTAGGACTGCATTATATCCTTCATGTTACAAGGGAATACAATTTCATACCAAGCTTTAACATCTTTAAACTATGAAAACTACAAGGAGTGGTCGTGTGTGCCTAGTTATGATTTCGAAAGAAAGAATGTGTTGTATCTATTCTCTACTTTAACAAGGCATACCTTTCCTGCATGAGAAGTTAAAGCGTATAAATCATTGAAGCAGAAAACAAGCTTTGCCCAAGCCAAGAGTCTGCCAATATTGACAGCATCAACCTTTCTTGAAGTGGCAAAGCAATCCAACTGTACTCGGAGGTTACTAACAGTTAATTGGCCTAAATTACAATACCTGAAGCGAAGAGGGTGGCACCAAGGCTTATAACTGGCAAAATGGTACAGGTAAATCTGGGGGTGGGAAACAGTCTGCCTGTAAAGACTATTTTGAAGTAGATACAACCTGTAGTGCCAAAGACTGTGGAGAAGAGAGAGAAGTAAGTCTAAAAGGGCAAATACAGGTTACCATTGGGGCAGACAGACAAGAGAGGCAAGGAGGTTGCCCCTTTTGAAAGGAGATATTCAGAGAAAGAGTGCCTTGCCTACCAGAAGGTGTTGAAGTCATTTTAAGTATATCTTTTCGAAGCCTGTCTAAGAGCGGTGGCAGTTCCAAAATACTGAAGCCGTGATGGTATATATAAATGTCAGTGGATAGACTAAACAAGGTGAGACAAGAGATAACTGTTCTCACTGTAAGGATGGAGAAGTGTGGCTGTTGAAGTGACATTAGCAACACTAACAAATAATCCTGACAACTATAGTTACAGTCTTTTAGCATTCACAATGCTAACGAAGTACTAGCTGTTGACCAAGAACCATGTATTGCTGACAGTGTGGATGTTGCATTTTCGTTTCAACTGTGGCAAATCTTCCTCAAAAGGTGATCAAGCACCGTGACCAGGATTACCATTGGTGCTATTTTGGCTAGACGTGGAAAGTAGATATTTCCCCCAGGAAGAAGAGATTTGTTATCAGTGAAACTTTAATTAATTAACTTTGAAACATCAAGAACAGATTCAAGACATTTTCTTTATTTGGTCGAACATTTGCAGAAGTGACTTTGAATCCTGGGGAAGGGAAATTACAGAGGACATTAGAAGATCATTTAGAAACTGAATGGTATTCATATCATGTTGTACTGTCATATTTTTTGTGTGTGTGTTGTTCAGTGTGAGGCCCAGTATCCCTTAATTACAGTGTATTCCCCTAGCTTTGGTTAGGCAGGGGATTACTCAGAGTAGGGACAGCGAGTGATTTTTTAATTTTATTTTAAGAATACAATGGCATACTTTGAAAAATCATCAAACAGTTGTCCGCCTTGCATTACTGACCCCTCACAGGCCCCATAACATATTAGGTATCCATTTAAGTTTGTAAATATCTATTAGTGGGTTCAGTGTAAACCCACAATTTCTAATGGAACATGCCCTTATTTCACTCAGAAATTGTTTAATTGTTCACTAGACACAGTTAAGATGATCATTCCAGTTTAAACCATTATCAATAAATACTGCAAGTACTCTATTGCTTGGAACTATATCATCCTTAGTTTGCTCAAGAGTCCATTTGCATCTCTGTGTTTTTGTGTTTCCATTAAATACCATAATGTTCATTTTCTTAGTATTACTAATGAAGAAATGATCATGTGAGCATTGATGTAGCGCAATAAGCTGTTTTTGCAATCCTGCTGGTGTGCAGTCCAATATCATCGGCATACCCAGCCTCATTATACCTATTTTTGGCAGGTAAACAGATGTTAAAGGTATAAGTTAAACAGGGTTGGGCCAAACAGACAACCCTGTTTGAGACTCCTTGAATGTTGGAAGCCGATCCCTCTATAGCCCATTATGATTTAATCGGACAACCACTGTTGTGGTTTTTTGCATGGCAAAAATCATATAAAACAGCCCCTCCTGGATGCCCCATTTATGCTATTTGCGCCATAGAAGTTGATGACTGACTGTATTGAAGGCAGCAGTGAAGTCTATGTACCCCACATATACAGGGCAATGAGAGCAGACTGTTGCCCATTCAACTGCAGTAACTAACACGAGTAACGCTAGTAAGAGTTGATGACCCCTTTCTAAAGCTAGTCTGGTCGATGGGCAGGATTGACAAGTTATCACTCCAGTCTATCAGTTCTTTCAATATTACTCTTGCAAACACCTTGGCAGTGCCGACAAACATTGCCAAGATCCTATAGCCCTAGCCAGCCTAGTCAATTGTGAGGGATCATATCTGTTGATATCTGGACCATCGTTTGTAGATGGGGGACAATAATGCTGTGTTGCCAGCTAGCTTGTAATTTTCCGACTTTACTAATAGTTTTGTAAAGCATGTGCAATATGTGTCACCCAGGTACGTAGATCTTGTTTCATCAGGGCATAACATAGGCCATCAGGTCCAGGTGCAGTGGAGTTGGAAAAGTTCTTTAATAGCCTTATCATCCTCTTCTATATTGATGGTGTACTGCCATCCAGATAGTTTGCATGATTGATATTCAGAGTCATTAACTATCCTGTCTCACAAGGTAGTATAGAAAACTTCTCCCAGCATTGCCCTGACTCACCGTCATTCAATGTATTGGGCTGTCCCTTGCCCTGCATATTTCTGCAAAATAAAAAATTATCGTTACTTAGAACAATGCTAATAATAACCTGCCATGCTCTCTGGCAGATCAACCATTTCTGGGATTTTAACCGTTTTAGATATTTCCTCTTCATAGAATTTTCACAAGCTACAGGGACATATTCATAATATGTCATAGGTCTCTCCTTAGAGAACATTTTGCTCCTGAAATCTCTATATCAAACTTCTGTCGGTGTGGCTCCCTGATACAAATCAGCCCAGTTTTAGCAAGTTGTTCAGGTATTTTAGTCAGGTGATCAATAAATTCCTCATACGTTGTCATGTAGTATGTCTGTAATTTACATTGTGTACTGTGTGGAAAGTTATGTAATTAACTAAATCACACTTGATAAAAATAAGTATGCTAAAAAAACCAGCATCAGTTGGGCAGTGTGGGTTGTAGGAACAGATGGCTCATGTTTGAAGAAGACTGGTGTGTGTGGTGAAATAAGCAGAGACATAATAGAGAAGGATGGAGGGTGGAGAGGTGGTAACTGTGCCGAGCATGAACAGGTGGTAACAGATAAAAGTCAAGTAGACAGTGCTGACATCAGGTGGTGAAAGTCAACAGGACATGGTAATCCTAGAGGGGATAGTAACACCAAGGGGAGAAATTGAATGGGCATGTGGTAAGAATTATGGGGGTAGAAGAGGAGGTGGTAACGACAGGAGGAGGACGTTGGCAGGAGGAGACGATAACGACAGGACAGAGAAGCGAAAGTCAAGAGGCAGTGGGAGGAGCAGAGTGCAGGAGAAAGAGGAGGTGGCACCATCAGATACTCATAGTGACAGAGGCGGTAACATCAGCTGTATAAATAGAAACTGAAGAGGTTGAAGAAAAAACCCCACGAGGAAGAAGCAACGGTGGTATTAAAGGTCACACAGAGGAGTCTGAGACAATATCATCAAGAGGAGAAAGGAAAGCTGAAACAGGAAAAACAGGTTGCATGGAAAGAAACCAGGAAAGAGAGGGAGAAGCCACATCTAGGTAGTAAAAGCAAGCAGGTACAGGTGGTTCTGGTTGACCCTAGGCAGGACAAGACGGTAGGACTAGGTATGAACATGGGACAGGGAGATTATTACGAGTTTAGACAGGTGGGGAAAATAGAAATCTGGCAGAAGCCTAGCCAGGCCGCTCTCAAGCTCGCCCAGCAACATCCCACAACATGCCTCCTCACAAAACTTTGTTATCAGTAGTCATGGGGTATGGAACCATGTAAAGGCCACACCAAGAAGTAGAAGAGTTTGGGTGACCCAAAAGCCTGCACCGCTGAAGGGGGTCAGGTAACTGTTTTTTTAATGTACCAACTGGGTCCCTTCTCAGGCCAGGTAGGCCAATGTACCCACACCCCGTGGAGGAGACATTTAGAAAAGTTAGTGGATTTCTGAGGGCAAGACATTCAACCCACTGAGGAGAGAGCCAATACTGGCTTTGTTTATTTCAAAGGGTCCAATTATTCATTTAATTTGTCTACTCTTGTATGCAATTTCCAAATAAAACTTGTAAACGCTCACATACAGTCTTTGAGTCCTTCTTGATCCCAGGTGAGAAGCTGTGACACATCATTGCAGCAAGGCAGCATACTGCCCATACATCTTTCTATAATGGAAAACCAAGAGAACTACTGCACTCCCACAAATAACATAACATATACACCAAAGAAAAGCCAAACATATATTTATGTATCCGCCAGCCTGTACATTGTGGTTCAATAACAAAACAGGATATTATTTTTTAATGTTTTTTTCTTGTTTAACTTGAATTGTCGCAGGTCAGTCATTGGTGGGGGTTCGAGTTATGGATGTGCAGTTTACCATAACTAGTGAATTTCTTGACATTTTTAGATTTTGCACTGGAATATAACGTTCCTTTAGTAAAGATTTCCACTCAATTTCACAGATTTATATTAGGCATACCTGGGTGACACATATTGCACATGCTTTACAAAACTATTAGGCAAACCTAACCATAACTCCTCTTTAACAAACTTTTTTAAATTGAAAATATGTACTACTTGATATTCAGTATTATGGTTAAGGTAACTCCTGTGTACAGAGACTTTTCCCAAAATTCGATTGCCAATAACGTTTGACTCGCTGGATGGAATTGGATGAAATACCCCCATAACCACAAGAAGTTTGTCATGGGCACCCCTAGCCTTGACATTTTAGGAATTATTTGTTGAAAGATGAGAATTATTAAGCAAATAAAACCCCCTGTTTTCCAGTTAGTTTCATTAATTTACCAAAAAACCTCATACATCTCCCATGGTACTTTGCAACAGGAATGGCTGAAGGGGTTTCAGAAATTAAAGCTTTTTTGCTTAATGTGCACGATTCCTACGACAATACCAGGGGAAAACAAAAATGAAAAGTGCTCAACATGCTATTTGGAGGAGGAAAACCGATGCAATCACGTCAGGCTGAGGTGGCGGAGTAGGAAAGAGGGCACCATGTAAAGTTGTTCAGTTGGGTGTGGGCTCGGGAGCCAGTTATGGGTAGAACATGTTTAGCTTATTGGGGGGAGTCAAGTAAGATTACAGCGGCAACGTTGCAAGACACAATTGGAAAAGAAAGTGCATCACACAAACTGAAGAGTGGCAGCGGTAATGACAAAGGGTCAATGAGGGGAAAAAGCAACTGAGCAGAGTGGTGGCACCAAGAAAAGAGGAGGGGGACACATGCTGAGGGCTTGTGAGGATGGGGAAAACCTTTTAAATTTGGTGGCTTTTTTTTTATCGCGGAAATCATCATATTGCTACGCTAATGCATTATTTGGTATAATCAGAAATGATTTCTGGGAAATTATTGCAGACAAAGGGAGTACAAAACAATATTTTTACACCCAAGAGATCTCAACTAGGAAGGGGGCAATGGGTGTTTGTGCACACTGGCCATGCCCATGGCTATTGGGCCCCGAAGAAACATATTGGTGGAACATGTATAATGGCCACTGTCCATGGTCAAAGACCATTGATACTGGGCATGGAATTGCCTATAGTATAACAAAACCCTTAAACCCTTGATATTCAGTTAAAAAAAACTTCAATTAAGAGAGAGTTAAGGTGATACGACTTAACATAGCAAAACCCTAGAAATTATTCCGATGTGGAAAGTAATGACCATCGTAAGTCTGCGCCCCACCATTGCAAAGCCCATGAGCACTGTAAGTGTGCAGAAGGAGGAGACCGACACACAGGTGGCATAGTGTTTGCTATAGAGTTTTATTTAACATCAAAATAAAGAGAAAAAGTACCTTTTCCTATATCTATGAGAGATTTTCCTGCCTCAAGTAGAAGTGCTAATGGATCTGTCAGGATGTTGTTGCAACTAAACAGAGTCCACCGTCCTGTGTCAAATGTCCCCATCTCTGTCCCTTCCACTAATAACTAAACTAAAATTGTACCAATGATCTTCGGCCAGGAGAATGACTCCCTCCTCCTGGACTAAACGGCACAATTATGTTTGCAAGTCACTCACCAGGGGAACAAGTCCCTTCCCCTGACTTCCATACTTCAAAATCAAGGATTGCTGGCTTTGCATTAAATGTTCATTATTTCTTCCCTCCAGGGGGAAGAACTCCCTTCCCCTGGATCACTGGTTGATCTTCCGTGTAAACTCAATTACCAGGAAAATAGCTCCCTTCTCTTGATGTCTGGCTCTCAGTGTTTTCCCCACACAAAGCCAGGGGGAATGACTCCCTTTCCCTGGACTATCCCATTATGAGGATTAAGATTTTACAGTCCCCGGGGAATGACTCACTTCACCTGGCCCTTCTTGGCTTTGTTCTCACACTCTCTTGGCTTTTACTATCACAGTTCACAACACCAAGGGGATTGACTCCCTTCCCCAGGCCTTTCTCAGGCTTCTTATCAATGTTCAAAATGCCAGGGGGAATGTCTCCGTTCCGTTCCCTTCCCTTCCCTTCCCTTGGCCTTTCTCATATAAAAACTTGTTGGTGCAGGACCCAGACCTGGGTTTCTCTGGGGCTTTGTCTGGGCAGACGTGGTGCACTCGCCTGCCCGGTACTGCCACGAAGAAGATGGCTAGTCAGGATCTCCTCCTCAAATTACAGGTATCCAACCCTGTTATCTCCTCTGTATTTTGTTCCCGATATACCTGGTTCACTCTCCTGCCAGATATCATCATATGGCCAATTGCTTAAGATATTGGGCCTCATTAGGACCTCGACAGTAGCCGTGACGGTAAAAACAGGACAGCTGCCGCCGGAGTCTTTTTTCGGCACCCGGCAATGGGGATTTACCGGGGAATTACAGCACCGGCAGTCCCGGTAATACCCCATTGCCGGGCGCCTGAAAGAAATTACTCCCTATTCCCAACTGAGTCCCATATGACTCAGTGGGAATGGGGAGGACGGTAGCACCGGCAGAATGGTGCCTGTGCTACCGCCAAGCTCTGCGAGCGGGTGCCGTTCCACCCACCAGCTCGCAGAACGCAGAGTATGCGGGTTCGGTAACAACGGTGCTGGTAGCTTACCGGCACCATTGTTACTGGACCGACATACTTATAATGAGGCCCATTGTCTTTGGGTATATCTGGGTCCCAGACTCCGGGTTTGAGTATTCTCTTCCACCTTTTCTCTATCCCGACAGCCCATCTACCTTCTGGGACTCAGCCGGTTTTTCTCCAACGTCTTGTTTGGCTTCTCGCATTCTTGTTCTACTTCAGCAGCATCAGCAGCGGTTCTGCAGTGCTTCTCTATGGGGGAGTTACGCGCATGTTCCGGACCTGCGCTCTTCCAGTTCCTTGGGCTGCTCAGGCACGGCAGACCAGAAAGGGGATGCCTCGGCTCCTGTGCACGCGCCTTGGTCAGCAGCAGCCTCTCTCTTCCACGCTGGATGTCCTCCAGACTCGCTGATCCTCTTGGGAAGGTCTGAGAAAAAGGAGAGTCCTTCCTATCTTTATGTTGAATGAGAGATGATAGCTATAATGCTCATTCAATTTCTTAGGAGGACTCTTCATTGCTCTGCATTTCCTCCTCGTCTCCGTACCTGTCAAGGAGATCTTCATTAAGTCATCCCAACTCTTCCTCGTCTCAATAACTATAGGGTATTAAATCTCAACCATATAAATGGCAGTGTGTGGTATGGAAGTGAGGGATGAGAAGGTGGGCCTCATGGACTGAGCGGAGGTAAAGGGAGTGGGTGGAGGGTGAGGGGTGTTGTACCACTTTCTCCTGCGATGTTCTCCCTGATCCCCAGAGGGGGAGTCTATTCCCATGAGATACTCCCACTGAGTACCACCCCCAGGGGGACTATCGGGTAGCGGCCTCACCTCCCTGGCCTGATGGGAAAGGGCTCGCCCTCGGGGAGAAGTGACGACATCTCAGGATTCGTCACATGCCCTACCCCTAATGCTGCTGGTTTCCTCGTCTTCTAAAGGAAAACAGCACAGAAAATCCATGTTTCCTTGCTCCTTTCCCTTTCTGTGTTTGACACTAAAACAGAAGGGGTGAAGACAGAGGCGTTGCTAGGGGTGGGTTAAGGGGGATATAGCCCCGGATGGAAGCTCAGGTGCTACAAACAAAATGCTAGCTAGCCCCGAGTCCCACCAGTCCCGACATTAGCTTAGCCCCTGATCTTTTCCCGACCTAGCAAAACCCCTGGGTGAAGATCAAGGAACCATTGCATTACCCTTGGGTTGGTATCCTTTCTAAGATTGAGCCACTTTGGGGGCGAAAGGTCTGTGATAAGTTTCAATTTTCTACATGCGAGGTCATATTTAAGGTATCCTACGGCCCACCTGAACGCTAAAGCACCCAATTCAATGGTGGCGTAATTCCTCTCTTGGCAATAGTTTTTGGCTGATGTAAAGCACCAGATGTTCCATCACATCATATTCTTTTAATAATACTGCCCCTGTCCCTACCTTAGAAGCATTGGTTTGAAGCAAAGTCTCCTTGTGGAAGTTAGGGACTTTTAAGACGGGCTTGCTACATAGAATGAACTTCAGGGTATCAAAACAGTCTGATCTTTTTACCATCTTATCTTCTGAGGTTCGGCTGTCTTTAACTTGTTAGTTAAACAGGAGGTGATGGTGGAGTAATTAGGGATGAACCTCCTCTAGTAACAGATAAGTTCTAAGAAAGCCCTCCAATCCCTTTTTTGTTTTGTGAATTGGTGTTTCTTGAACGGCCCAGACTTTTTCTAGCTGCGGCTGAACCAGTCCGTTACCCTCAATGAAACCAAAGTACTAAACCGCTGATTGCGCTAAGTGGCATTTCTTGGGGTTAGTAGTTAGGCAAGCTCGTTTTAGGGCGCTAGTAATTTCATACAGATGGTATATAGGTTTCTCCCAGGTTTTGCTACGAATGACAATGTCGTCCACATAAGCGCAGCAAAAACGTCAATAGTGCCGCACAATCTGGTCCATTAACCTCTGCAAAGTGGTGGTAGCACCATGGGGCCCAAATAAAAGGACTTTAAAGTGAAATAGTCTGCTAGGGGTGGACAAAGCTGTTCCTTATATTCCAGGTTTAATGGCGCCTCCCAATAGCACTTGGTAATATCAATCGTGGAGAGGTAAACGGCCGTGCCCAGTCGATCAATAAGATTGTCGAGCTGCGACACAGCACTGAGTTTTCTAAAGTCTATGCAACACTGCCACGATTGATCAGGTTTTGCCACTAGGACTATTGGCAAGGACCACAGACTTTGTGAAGGTTCGATAATGTCTGCGTTTACCATTTTCTCCACGTCTTGGAGGACCATTTCTTTTTGGACCTCTGGGATCCGGTAGGGCTGAGATTAAGGACTTTCCTGGGAGGAGTGCGTATATGATGGTAAATCTCCTTCACTCTCCCAGGCTCCCAGCTAAAGACATTGGTAAATTGATACAAAAGATCTTGGATATCTTTTTGTTAAGATGGTGGAAGGTCTGCTGGTACTAAATTGGATAGACAAGAGACTGGCCATTAACACGGAGGAGGATTCCACTGCTCTTTAAGAGGTTAAGGTGTTATATCAGAGTCTTAAGTCTTCTGTCAGATTGGGAAATCCGATAGTTACAAGGGCCAGTCTGTTCCAGCACCTCATAAGGTCCATGCCAGCGAGACAACCTTTTATGTTCAGAGGTAGGCAGGAGGACTAGGACCTTATGTCCAACAGAAAAAGATCAAGTCACAGTTCCTTTGTCATACTGGGCCTTCTTGTGTTCTTGGGCTTTGATTAAGTGAGTATGGACTATCTCCCTAACCACAGTCATATGCTCTTTAATCCCCTGTGCGGTTTCGGACAATAAGATGGCGTCCTCCCTCTCTTCCCAGGTCTCCCTTAACATGTCTAGAACATCTCTGGGATCACCCCCATAAAGGATTTCAAAAGGCGAAAAACCGAGGGAAGCTTAGGGAGCCTGCCCGATGGCAAATAAGGCCCAAGATACCATCAAATCCCAATTCTTTCAATCAGCTTCTACGAGCTTCCTAAGAATGCTTTTGAGTGTTTTATTAATGTGCTGAACCAGGCTGTCTGCTTGAGGATGGTATACAGAGGTCCTCAAAGATTTAATTTGAATAATTTGTTTGACCTCCGCCATGATTTTACTCATAAAGGTTGATCCATGATCCGTCAGTTTCTCCTTTGGGAAACTGACAGTGACAAAAAGGGAATACAATGTTTTAGAATTTGTCGCAAGGTGTTACTTCGCATCGGAAAAGACATGGGGTAATGTGCAGCATAATCTAGTATAAATAGGATATGATTGTTCCCAAGTTTTTAAGGTGTAAATGGTCCCACAATATTCACCCCTATTCAAGAGAAGGGGACAATATATAAATGGTAAAGGTTATGAAGGAGCATGTCATGGCAATGATTATATTTTTAAACAACTTTATTTTCAATCGGCTGCATTTGTGGAGACAACAGATAAGTGGATAGCATACAAAACATCATAATTCAGAGATTGAATATGGCTGCATGATCTCTTTCTGCCCCCCCTCTCCCCTCCTTCTCCCCACCCCATCAGTTCACACCTCCCACTGGCCCAGCAGTTCAGGGTCATTCGTTTCTAGTCCGGAATCGTCCTGTAGGGCCAAATGTGCAGATCGTGGTTTGTGAGTTTGCGTTGGAAAGTTCTGGTCATATTCTATGATCGGGGACCAAATATCTGTAAACCTATGCAGGAGGCCCGCTTTGGCTGCCGTGACCTTCTCTGCCACTAAAATGTCCCAGAGCTTGATCCACCATAGAGTCATTGAGGGGCCCTCAGTGGATTTCCAGGTGCGGGCAATCGTGATCTTTCCTGCTAGTTATAGTTGTGTGAGGAGATTGGCGGTTCCCCCTGTTCTTGGTTATGATCCAGGTGCCGGTGCGCCTAGTAAGATTACTTCCGGTTCCTTGGGAATTGTCACTTGAGTGATGCTTTCTATGGCAGAAATGCAGCGGTTCCAGAAAGTTTGCACAGCAGGGCAGGTCCACCACATCTGAAGTACGAGCCGAGCTGTCCACACTTGCGCCAGCATTGAGGTGTGAAAGATTTTTGAAACCGATGCAGGCATACTGGGAGTAGTACCAGCGAAGGAGAAGCTTATAGGCACATTCTCGGTTTGTGATGCAAAATTGAGGAGGAATGGTTTCTGGTCCATATATCCACCCAGGTTTGGTCCTCGAATGGGTGCCCTAGGTCCGCTTCCCACTGTGCCATATATGAGGGCCTCAGGGGGAAGCGTATCAGTTTGTAGAGGATGGAGATCCTACCTCTCGCCGGTGTCCCCTGCAGAGTAAGTTGGAGGGGGGGCTGAGATTTTGGGTGGCGCCCTGTTGGACTAGGGGGTGAGTACATCAATGCCGAAGTTGAGAGTATGAGAATCTGTCCGTTTAAGCCAACTAAAAGGTCAATTTACAGTTTTCAAGGGTACTGGGTTGTCCATTTTCAAAAAGTTGCCCCAGAGATTCCAGTCCACCCTTGGTCCAGTTTCTAAAATTTGAGGGGTGAGACGTGGGGAAAAGGCAGGATTATGGAAGATCAGGGAGTTTGGGCCCAGGCCCCATACGACTCCCTTAGATTTTAGTGCCCAATCCCATATCATAAGGGTTTTTTGGTGGAGGCGAGACCTCTGCAGGGGGGGCAGAACATACGGGAGAAAGTGGAGAGGAAGTGAGAGTCGGGAATGATCCAACTCTACCCATTTCAGGGGTCCTGTCGACATACACCAGGTCTGGAAGCGCGCCAACTGTGACGCCACGTGGTATTTACACAAATTAGGGACCCCCAGCCCTCCCATACGGGAACTGTCCATCATTACTTTTTGAGAAATTCTTACTTTCTTCCCTCGCCATATAAACCGGAGCATTTTCCTCTGTAACTGTAAGAGGGGGGCGGGGGAGTAATGGTACTGTAGTGGGCAGGGAGGAGCAGAAGTAAAGGAACTGTGGGAGAAGATTCATTTTACAGGCCGTGATCCGCCCGATAAGTGATATCTCCTGGGAGGACCACCGTTCAAGATCCTTTTCCAATTCTTTAAAGAGAGGGGGGAAGTTCATTGAATATACGTCCTTTGGATGGGCTGGGATCTGGACCCCCAGGTAAGGTATATATTTCCCATTGCCATGGATGGGGCATAAGGACTAAAGGGCCTCCACTTCCATGGGTCCCAGTCCCACTCCCAGGGCCGCGGACTTCTCAAAGTTACTGGTGAACCACGCTGCTTCTCCAAACCTGAGTAGCTCTTGGAGGGAAGACGCCAATGAGGAGTGGGTCTCTGTTATGGATAACAGTAAATTGACTGCGTAAAGCAAGATTTTATGATGGGAGGCGCCAATTGGCAGACCTTTAATGTTGGGGTGCATGCAAACCCGCTGTGCGAAAGGCTCAATTAACAGGGCAAAAAGGAGAGACGATAGGGGGCATCCCTGTCTCATTCCAAAGGTCAGGGGGAATAGGTTCTGATAGATTACGATTCACTCGTAGAGACGTTTTTCCGACTGGTAGTTGGCCAAAACTATATTACGAAAGCCTGGCCCAAGTGAAAGGCCTCTAGAGTGAGCTGTAGGAAGGAACAATCTGCTCAAGTTCGGCGGGTGTGGTGGAGTGTGGGGGGAAGCCGGGCTCAATTCAGCCGCCATTCAAGCTTTCTGTTTTCATGGCTCCACAGCGCAGCCAAGGTTTTAACTTAAGCTTCCAACTTGAAGCTGTAACAACAAACTGGTGGAATACCGACAACTTTCTGTCTGCAATTTCCTCAACAAAATGAAACCCAACTGCCTGCAGTTCAATCCAAGGGTATTTCGGTGCCATCCACCTTGGAGTCAGGCATGGAACGTGTGAACCATCATTCACAGGTGGGTTGCGAAATCGTATGAGAAAATTCCTCCTCTCATGTTATTTTCCAGCACTCGAGGCAGTGCTGTGGCCCTAAAGAAAGTGGTCAAATTGAATATACCACTGATAACAGTAGGTCAGTTTTTTACCTTTTTTCTTAAGCAATAGACCACTGAGCTGGTCAAAAGGTCTTTCACAGAGGACAACCCTATCCTCTTGACAAAAATTAGAAAAGACTCAGAAGGTGACATATCGATTGGGCACGGTTCACCAACCGATGAGAATATCTTTAGATATATATGTCTATTGTTTTTAAATGCTGAGCAAAGAAAAAGAATAACATTGAATAGATTTAATTTGCAAAGCACATGACACACAATCTTAGAACCTAGATGTGTGTCTTTTAGTAATAGTGGTTGTTATAAAATAGCAATAGGGCCAGTTTCTTAACCTATCCCCTCACCCTAGATATGCGGCTCACCAGCACTACCTAGGCATAAGATACCACACGAGGGCTTAGTTAGATTTGTTGGAGGGGTAGTTAGTTGAGGGTTACACGACTGGTAACGCTAAACAGAGAAGTAACCTAAAGTAGTAACCCGATGGTTAACTGTGTGATACACGACTAGGGGAACGGTCAGGCACAAGACCCTAAATAGTCGAAAATAGTGTGTTCAATGGAACGTGTGAAGCCCGCTAGAAGCACATCGTGTTCCCTATTATCATAGCTTCCATTTGGTTAGCTGCCTGGGTCATCGCGCCTAAGGTGGTACCAGTTACAGCGGTGTTGACAGCATTGTATACTTGGCTTGTCGGGTTGCGGGAGTCGTTCATCTTGCATTTTGCCCTTTCGGGGCCTTTGACCAGGCCGTCCGCCTCGCTTTAGGATGAAGCTCTTCTACACCTTTAGGAGAGTTGAGGTGGGAGCCATCTCTTTTATACGGTGGGTTGGGGTTCAGTATAGTTTCTGCGTCTTCCAGATGTGCGACTGTTCAGGAGACCCCTTTGTAGAAGAATTGACGTGCATTAGGGAACAACCAGTGATACCTAACTCTTTGGTCTCGAAGAAACAGTGTTAATGGCCTCAGGGACCTCTGCTTCTGAATTGTTGCTGTGGCCAGGTCCTGGAAGATTTGCAGGGGGACCCCTGAAACGACAGCTCATCTCGGGAGCGACCTATCGCCATTATTGCCTCCTTGGTCATGTAAAAGTGAACCCGGGTGATCACGTCTGGGGAAAAATCCGTCTGCAATCCTCTTTTGAGGGTGCAATCTGTGGGTGCGAAGTGTCGCTGAGCGCTCCTGCATTAGGTCCTCCATTTATCCCAACCTCTGTTCCAGCTCCAACACCCTCTGGTCCGTGCGATCAAGTTTGGTGGTGAGCTCTGACATAGATGATCGGAACTCCGATTTATGTCTATCATAAAGGCCTGGATGTCTTCCTTGGTGGCCAGCTGTCCAGTGCCAGAACAATGGAAGAAACACTGGGCACAACTATGTTTAATCAAGTCTGAAGAATGTAATATTGATTTCTAAGAATTTCAGGTGCAGGAGATATGGTCTCAACCTTGGCATCTAGGTTGGAAGTGATATGAGAAAGAAGAAAGATGTTCCCAATATTTGAGAACTCCCATCCCCTGCACACTATCAGGTATCTGTAAAACAGATCAATAATTTATAAAAGTGGTATGTGATTCTAAGGCACTAAGATATAAATCTATTACCCACAACCACTACTTTCAAGAGGAAGTCTTACCAATTATGAATACCATCAAAACCATGAAGACAGTTCAAGATATGTTGTAAATTAGACAAATAAAAAAATGGTTATCACAAAAAACTTGAAATGTTTTGTTTATAAGTTGGCCCAATGCGTTTCGAGAATTCACTCTTCATCAGGGCCATAAATCATAGTTTGTTTTTTTTAAACAATTTTTATTAATTTTCAACAAACAACAAACCAAACTTGCAGTACATATTATATCAGTTCAAATTTATATCACTCAAACAATGTCTACTGCTTCCCCGGTGCCCTCCCACCCACTTGAGCCTACTCTCCTACACATTCTGTTTCTTCCTCTTGCAAATGAAGTCCTTCTCCCGTGTTTTCTGCTGGGTCCCGCTCGATCGGCCAGTCTTGCGTGGGCCCAAATAACGTGGCTATTAAATGTTTCCAGGCTGTCAATGTTTCAGCTTCCTCCTTCCCACCAGAATTGCTAGCTCCCTGCCATACTGCAGTTTCAGCTTCTGCCCATTTCTGAAGGTCTTTCCACCACACTTCTATTCTCAAACTGTGGCATGCTTTCCATCGCATAGCGACTCTGCGCTTCGCAAGTATATATGCCAAATCTTTTTTTTTTTTTTTTAAACTTTTATTTTTCCAGCTTGGCAACACAGATACAGGTGAGCATCAGCAGAGCATATAAAAACAAGCAATTACAACATCACATAATCACACAACAAGTGGAGGGGCTCGCCCCGTGGGCAATGGAGAGTAGCAGGACAATGTAGGACCCGGTGGAGGGCCATTCAGGGGGCTGCAGGGGATTGACGAGAAGAGGTTGTTGGGGATGTAGGACCAGAGTTGGTGTCAGGGGAGGGCATGAATAATCGGAACTTGAGCCAGATGTTCCTGGGTCTAGAGCAGGCGGGCTGTTGTACCGCCCATGATTCCTCCATATCGGAGGCCCAAGTGACTGCTCTGAGCCACTGTGCGTGAGTCGGGGTGGTAGGTCTAAGCCAACAGAGTAGTATTGCCCGCACAGCCAGAAGCATACAGAGGCCGGCCAGTCTCCTAGAATCTCTGTGTAGGTCAGGAAAGTCATGGAACAAGCATTTCATCGGTGTAGGAGAAATAGGGTGGTCGAGAATGGACGAGATGGTGGAGCAAACAGTGTCCCAAAATTGGGTAAGGCTGGGACATGACCAGATCATGTGGAAATAGTCAGCTCTATCGTGGCCGCATCTAGGGCATCTAGGGGAGAGACTATTAGAAATACGATGTAGTCTAATTGGGGTGTAGTGGTATCTGTGGAGTAGTTTGAATTGAATTAACTTGAATCGGGAATTGAAGGAGACCCTCTGGATACGTGAGCACATTTGGGTCCAACGGTCTTCGGTCATTTCAACTCCAAGATCAGACTCCCAAGCGAGCTTTAATTTAGAGAATGAAGGGGGCGATCTGGATTGTACCAGGGTATATAGTCTGGAAGTTTTCCCCCTCATAGGGAATGGAGACGTCAATTCAGTGATCGCCAGTTCATCCGGCGGTAATGCCGGGAAGCATGGGTACTTATGTTTGAGGGCTCTACGGAGAGATGAGTATTGAAGCCACACTGAGGGACGCTGTCTGAGGGACGGCGGGAGGTCAGGCCATTCTATGAAATAACCGTCTGCAAATATGTCTCGGAGCAATTCAAATCCCGCCTCAGCCCATGTGCGAACAATCGATGGGGGGATCTGTGGGATTCCCGGGAGAAAGTTCCAGATCGGGAAGTTACCATGAAAGGGATGGGTGGTGCCCAGTAATTGCCATGTTTTGGATAAAGCAAGGGATGTGCACCGCAACGGGTCCAATGTGCCCGAGTCTGTTGGGATGGGTGCGATCACCAGGGATCTAATATCGCGGTCACCAACCGATAACTTCTCTAGTCTGACATGGGGAGGGGGATCAGATATGTTGAACCAGTGTGCGATGTGTTGGAGCTGGGCTGCCAGCCAGTACTTGAGAAAGTCGGGTGCACCGAAGCCACCCATCTCCATCGGAGCAGCAAGGGTTTCAAACTTGAGGCGGACTGCACCAGAGTGCCAGAGAAAGGTATTGAGGGTGCGTGTCAATGTCTGGAAGAACTCAGTTCCCGGCCATTGTGGGATATTAACAAATCTATACAGTAGCTGGGGGAGCACCACCATCTTTAGTATTCCCACCCTACCTGCCAGTGAGATCGGGAGTTTGTCCCAACCCTGAAGTTTTTGCGTAAGGTTTGTAAGGTATGCTTGATAGTTCTTCTCGAAAACTCGATCGATATGTCGCGATACCACTACCCCCAAGTAGGTGAACTCAGCCTGGGCCCAAGTGAACCCAAGAGTATCGGGAGGGGGGAGCGTGATGGGGGTGAGCGGGAAAAGAGTTGATTTAGCACAGTTTACTGTCAGGCCAGACATACGGCCAAAGAGAGCAACATCCTCCAGTATTGGGGCAAGGTTGATTTCAGGGGAGCGAATAAAGAGTAGAGCATCGTCAGCATATAGGGACACTATATCGGAGGTACCTGCTGTACGTAGACCTCTATGGGAATGAGATTGGCGAAGCATATCTGCGAATGGCTCCAGCGCTACAGCGAAGATTAATGGAGAGAAGGGACAACCTTGTCTAGTGCCTCTAGCTATTTGGAAGAGGGAAGAGCACCGGTCCTCGGTACGGACCCTTGCCACGGGGTTTGAATATAGCAGCTTGACCCAGGAAAGAAATGTGGGGCCGAATTTACATTTATCAAGTACCCGCCAAAGGTACCTCCAAGAGACGGAATCAAAAGCTTTTTGCATATCAAGTGTGGCGGCCACAGCGTGAATGTCTGGTCGCACCCTGCTTATGATATTAAAGAGCCGTCTAAGATTCAGGGAGGTAGAGCGACCCGGAATAAACCCCGCCTGGTCTGGATGAATGATATGTTGCATGAAGGGGGCCAGACGTAAAGCAAGTAGCTTAGCATAAATCTTGACGTCGGAGTTGATTAGCGAGAGTGGGCGGTAAGAGCCACATTGCGTGGGGGATTTACCCGGCTTTAGCAGGACAGTTATGGTGGCTTCGCGGAGCGTGGGAGGGAGCTGGCCCGTCCCTAACGATTCTTCCCAAAGAGCGACCAGGTGAGGAAGTAGTAGAGACTTAAAGCGCTTGTAGAACTCAACCGGTATACCGTCCGATCCCGGGGATTTGCCTGATGAGAGAGAGTCTATGGCCTCCGAGAGTTCCGAGGAAGAGAATGGACTCTCAAGGGCTCCGATGGTATCGGGGGAGAGAGCCGACAGGGGGAGCCTGTCAAGGAAAACATCTATTTCTGCTATAGTAGCATTATCTGCGTTAGCATAAAGGGATTGGTAGAAGGAGAGGAATTCGGAATTGATGTCGCCGGGGGAAGTGGCAAGGGATCCATCAGGTCTCTCAACGCCAGGAATGGGAGGAGCGCCAAACTCACGGCGGAGAAGCCTAGCCAGAAGACGAGATGGGCGTTCACCCTCACCATATCTCCTCGCCAGCCCAGGGTTGTCGAGAAACCTCTGCTCTCGGTCCGCAAGGGCTCGGAAGGTGTCCAGCTCCGTGCCGATCAGTGCAAGGGTATCAGAAGTGTGATTTAATGCATATTGGGCTTCCAGCTCGGATATTGTGGCCTCGCTCTCAGCAATCTCTCTACGGATAGTTCTGAGGATGCCATTTTCTTTAGAGAGGGCGATGCCTCTGATATAGGCTTTAAAAGTTTCCCAGAGGGTGGCTTGTGACGAGACGGAGCCGGTATTGGTTTCAAAAAATTCCTCGATCGCCGACTCCAGCTCCGAACTAAAAACCGGATCGAGGAGGGAAAGTGGTTTCATCCTCCAGTGTCTAGAACGATCGTGATCCGAGCCCCAGGATAAGGTAATAGTTACTGGTGAATGATCGGAGAGAGTCCTGGGGAGAATCGACAAGCCTGAGATGTTCCTTATGAGTATGTCAGAGACTAGCCATCTATCAATCCGGGAGAAGGAATCATGTACCGAGGAGTAGAAGGAGAAGGCGCGAGAGTCAGGGTGGAGAAGCCTCCATGCGTCGAACAGGGCCAGGCGAGGGAGTGAAGACAGTGTAGAATATGCGGCCCTAGTGAGGTGACGGGGACGAGAGCCAGATCTGTCGAGATCCACATCGAATATTGTGTTAAAATCGCCTCCCCAGAGAATAGGTACCAGTGGGAAGCCGTCGAGGAGGGACGTGAGATGTGTGAAAAATTCAGGATCGTCAATGTTGGGACCGTAGATATTCAGTAGGACCACTTCCCTATTCTGTAGGATGCAATGAAGTAAAACGTATCTGCCCAGAGGGTCTATTGTCGTGGCAATGGGGGTAAATCTAATACTCTTATGAATAAGGGTCATAACTCCGCGGCTCTGTGTGGAATAGGAAGTATAGTATCTCTGTGGTCCCCATGTTTTAGCAAACTTCTCACAGTGATCAGTTATCGCATGTGTCTCCTGAAGAAACAGGACCCCAGTTCCATGCCGTTCAGCCTGGAGCTGTAGCAATCTCATTTTCTTGAAGTTCCCCAGCCCACGTACATTCCAACTCAGGAACGTAAGGGTTTCCTCACCCGACACATTCATGGCAGACATGGAAATAGACCGGTGGATGGAACAGTGCCCCCCACAAGCGGGCCCCATTGCCGTCAGATCTGTAATGGCATAGCGACCCTGGTTTCCCGAACTCTACCTTCACTGCAGTTACCAAAATAGAGCAACCCTCCGTCAGCTTGAATGGGATGGTGTATGTGTACAGGCCGGAAATCAGGAACTGGGGATTACCACAGTATTTCAGGATAATCAAACGGGCAAGTGGTGTATTATGGTGGGTAGCTGGGACGCGCAGACGACAAGAAGCAGCCAATTCCCTTAGCATCACAACCCAACACCAACAAATGCATCGCTTAGAGAAAAAACAGAGACATAAACATGCACAATCATAACACCAACAGGATGAGATGTGCAGCATCACTCCAGCCCAGGAGTCCACGCAGTACCGCAGCAAAGGATGACGGGGCGCCACTAGACCAATCGAGTTCTGGGTTAGGGCTCAATGGTGGCGACCCCGCAGTAAGAGCATGTTGTGGTAGAACAAAAGTACAGCGAATGAACAATGGGGAAGAGCCTGAGCAATGGGAGAGATCTTTATAAGTATAGTTCAGCCGGGAAAGTGTTCGTCTATGAACCTGGAGGCCTCCTCCGGCAGTGTGAAGAAGTATACTCGATTCGCGTGCTCGATCCGAAGTTTGGCGGGGTATAACATAGCGTATTTAACCTGGACCTCACGCAATCGTCTCTTCACTGCCAGGAAGGATTTTCGCTCACGCTGAACCGCCATCGAGAAGTCCGGGTATAGGTGGATTCTGGCCGTGCCCAACAAAAGGTCTCCCTTGACTCTCGCCGCCCTGAGCAGGGCATCCCGGTCGCGGAAATTGAGGATCCTGGCTATAATCGGGCGAGGAGGAGCGCCAGGCCTAGGCTTCGCCGTAAGTGCGCGGTGTGCTCTCTCGATTGCAAATTGTGAGGAGAGTTTTGGGGAATCGAGGAGTCGAAGTAGCAAGCTCTCGACGTAGTCCTCCATGGGTTCTTGTATGCCATCCTCGGGTACAACAACCAATAAGAGAGACAATAAGAGAGACAAGAGGAACCTCCAGCAGCTGTCGCGGCGAGATGGAATAGCCAGGTGGTTAGTACTTTAGTGAGCGATAAGGCAGGTATGATTCAGCACGGCGGTGCCTCCGTACAATGGACTCGAGGGTCAAGTATTCCACCGTGCAGTAACATGAGCAGTATTAGGTAGGCGGGGAAGAAGCCACTGCCCCACGCCGCTCCTATGGATCCAGGGAGCGGCGCTGTCGATGATGAGATGGAGCAGTTAGGTAGCTAGGGCTCCAATAGAGCAAAAGGTGGGTATGATACAATCCGGTGGTGTTACCATGCAGCAGATCCGTGGGGGTCAGGGCACACCACGGCCCAGCGAAGAGCGCAGTGTAAAATGAGTGGGGGGGGGTCGATGTCCCGCGCCGCCCCCACGGGCACAGTGAGCGGCTGAGGATGAGATTCGTCGGGGGATGGGCTCGGGAGGAACCTGTCCCCCCCCCGCAGGGTATCAGGATGCTGGGGGGATGTATTAATTATCCCGGAGTCGAAATCGTGTGATCGATTCTGTCGAGCCGCGGCTCGTGGCCACTAGTCAATGCGGAGAGTGGCGCGGAGGTCAGGGGCTCCACTCACCGCCTGGATCCACGGACTGGGTGGCACGATTCACGACAGCACGCCGCCTAGGATGGGGCAGCGGAGCGAAACGCTCTCGGATTCAGCCAGCCGCTCCTCCCGAAGTCAGCCAAGAGCGGTCGCGCAGGGCGGGAAGGATGCCCCTCCCCCCACGGAAGGCCGTAAGCCGCGGAACACGGCCGCGGTCCTCTGGAGCTTTGCAGGGGATCGGAGGAAGCGCCCGCTCCCGGTCCTCACGCAGGGGCCAGCAGCTCCGCAGCAGAAGGAGTTAGGAAGGCGGGACGGGGCCAGCAGGATCACGGACACACCAGCTTCCCCCTCCGACAGCTACGAGCTGAAGCGCCAAGGCAAACGGGAGGATTTCGGCTCATGGAGCGCCTCTCGGCTCGGAGCTGATCAGCAGGCAGCCATCTTGGTCGAGCGCAACAGCGCCCCCCTATATGCCAAATCTTTTAATTTGCTAACATGCTTACGTTTGCACGGTCTGGGGAACCCTCCTATCAGGCATGCCCACGCTGTTTCTACCATTATCTTAATCCCTTTTTCTTCCAGCCTATGTGCTATTTCTCCCCAGAATCTCTCAATCACTGGACACCCCCAAAACACGTGCACCATTCCAGCGTTCTCCTCGTCACATTTGGGGCATGATTGTCTTTCCGCATTTTTAAATTTAGCTATCCTCTGGGGTGTCATGTAAGCTCTATGGGTTACATACAATTGTATTTGTTGCAACCTTGCATTCCTTGGCACTTTCTTATGGTACCCTTGGGCCCTCTCCCACATCCCGTCAATTATAGGGGCACCCACTTCTTCCTCCCAGTCCTGCCTTAGTTGTATCGGTTCTTTCCCCACTTTGGACATCACCATCTCATATGTTCTGAACATCACCATCTCATATGTTCTAGATATCTTATGCCCTCCTTCTGCTATGCCATATATTATGTCCAAGGTGGCGTCCGGTTGATCTTCTAGTACTATTTCGGACCATGTCTCTTTAATCCGCCATACCACCCCATGGTACGTGATATATTGTCCCGCGTGTAACCCCGTTTCCTCCAAACTCTCAAATTCTTTAATCATCCCCTCTTGCCATATATCTCCCATGGTTGCTACCCCTACTGGCTCCCAATGCTTCCTGATCATCATCCTTAGCTGGCTTTCTTTTCCCGCCAGCGCAACTAGTGGCACTTGCGGGGAACACAGGGATGAGTTCTCCATTACCCGACAGGCCCTATGCCATATTTCCCATCCCAATATCATCATCTTCGGGCGCTCTTTCATATCTGCTTTGGGCAGCCACATCATTTCTTGTAGGAAAAATGGGCCACATTACAGCCTAAACAGCCTAGATGCTGGGGTTGGATCTTCTGATAGCCATTTAGCCACATATTGTAGTTGGCTAGCCAGATAGTAAATTTCATAGTTTGTCAATTGTATTTCCCCCTTTATCATGTGAATTTTGTAGCTTCCAGGGGGCGATTCTTTTCCTCGTCCCACACCATATGAAATCCCTACATATGCTATGTAATCGAGCAAAGAATCGCTTTGGTATCAGGTACGGTATGTTACCAAAATAGTGCAGTAGCCTTGGCAGGACCACCATTTTCAGCACGGCCTCTCTCCCCATCATTGCCAAGGGAAGCTTTATCCAGAACTTCATGCTATTTTCAATGCTCTTAATTGCTTTCTCGGTATTATGCAGGTGCTCTGCCTCCACTGTACAGTAAATATTTATCCTAAGATATCTAAACGTGTTGACCTCCCATGGTATCTGCAAGACGGGTAATTGTTCTAGCGGGACCTTGTATCTGCTCAGCGGGCATGTACATGATTTTTTGGGATTCACTGCTATACCAGACAGCAACGCAAATTGCTCCATCACCTCTAGCACATATTGGAGGTTTTCCTCAGGGTAACTTAAATACAGCAGCATATTGTCGGCATACAGGGAGATTAAATATGGTTCCCCTTTTATGGCAATTCCTATTACGTTGTACTGCTGCCTTAAGTATATCGCCAGGGGTTCTAGGGCTAAGATATACAGCATAGGGGACCACAGGCATCCCTTTCTAGTACCCCTACTAAGTTGCCATCTCTCTGATATTACTGCACCCGTTTTAACCCTAGCCAGAGGTGTGGTATATAATAATTGGACCCATCTAAGATACCCCACCCCTATCCCGTAATTGGTCAGGGCTGCAATCAGCCAAGGCCATTTGACTGAGTCAAAGGCCTTTATAGCGTCCAATGATACAATTGCCATTTCGCCCACCTCCCCATTCGCATGTTCGATAACTCGGTGGAGTCATCTGTGGTTGTTGGTTATGTTCCTATTCGGGCCATACCCGGTCTGGTCGGGGTGTATTCATTTGGTAATGACTTTCCTCATCCTGTTTGCTAGGACCGCTGTAAGTATTTTGCTATCCCGATTTAGCATTGACAGTGGTCTAAATGACCCACAATCCTTGCCTGGCTTATTGGGTTTCGGGAGTGGTATGATTATCGCCTCTCTTAGGGTCTCTGGCAGCCTTCCTATTTCGTAAGTCTCATTTAGCATCGCTAAAAGCGGGGGAGCGCCTCGTTTCTGTACATTTTATAAAATTTACTCGGGAGTCCATCGGCCCCCGGGGTCTTGCTGGTGGGTAGTTGCACTATTACCTCCTCTAGTTCTTCTAGGGTAATCGGGGCATCTAGCTCTTCTCGCTCTTCCGCACTAATTTGCGGCAAGCCTATGTCTTCCAGTGTTTCGTTTATTTTCCTGCACTCGCTTCCCTCTGTATCTCCGTACAGGATTTGGTAATAATCTACGAACTCACGATTGACGCCTTCTTGGGTGTCCACTATGCACCCGCCTTCCTTCATTATTGTTCCGATTGTGGGTCTGGGGGTCTCGCTCTTATATAACCATGCCAACGTTCTTCCTGGCTGATCACCTCCAGCATGCTGTCTTTGTATATACTTTCTGTAATTTAGATTACACAATCTCCCCCAGCATCCAATACATTTTTTTTGCAACCCGAGTATCGTTTCATTATCTTCCTTGGTGGTGCCTCCCCTTCTTAACGCTAATTCTAGTTCTTTTTCTGCTTCCTGTAG
Organism: Ambystoma mexicanum; assembly: GCF_040938575.1. Classification (NCBI taxonomy): domain Eukaryota; kingdom Metazoa; phylum Chordata; class Amphibia; order Caudata; family Ambystomatidae; genus Ambystoma; species Ambystoma mexicanum. The sequence goes on from NC_090935.1 coordinate 1,455,868,899, forward strand.
TCCAATTAATATCCCTCCTTGTAGTCCCTTGGACTTAGCCATGGCTATCCCCCTAACCACTACTTTAAAGGCTTCCCATAGCGTACCGGCTGTCTCAACACTACCAGTGTTGACCTCAAAGTAACTTATTTCATCTCTCAAATCCTCCCTGAAAATTGTGTCTTTCAACACCTCAGCTCTAAGGCGCCAAGTTGGTATCCTTGCTCTTGGGGGTCTGTATTGCCATTCCAGAACCAGCAGTGAGTGGTCTGATAGGACCCTCACTTTGTATTCCGTTTATGCTATCTCCGCCATCAGCTCTTGTGTGACAAACATATAATCCAGCCTAGTATGCAGATTTTGTGGGGACGAGCATGTGAATATTGTCTCTTCTGCGGGTGGCGTGCCCTCCATGCATCCTCGAACCCGAAGACCGTCAGCAGTGTCTGCAACGGTCTAGCCGCAACAGTGGACCTATCTATTTTGCTATCAGATCTGTCAATTTTCGGATTTAGCGCACAGTTAAAGTCTCCTCCCCAGATCACCGCCCTCCACGCCCCCCCCCCCCAAGCACCTGCTACGTTTACTGTACAGGGTCCTAAAGTATGCCGCTGTGTCTTGATTCAGGGCATATGTATTAACAATGCTTACGTCTTTGTTTTCCACCAGCCCTCTTATCATAACCATCCTCCCATCTGCTTCCACTATGGATTGTAGTAGCTGGAACGGGACATGCGGCGCAACCCAGGTAATCACTCCTCTGGCATAAGCTGAATATATTGTGCCTACCACTGTCCCCTTCCATTTCTTACGGATCACCTCTAACTTTTCTTGCGTGAGGTAGGTCTCTTGTATCAAGGCTATATCTATTTTTTGTCTGCGCAAATACATCATAACCTTATTCCTCTTGAGGTAGCTATTGAGCCCTCTAACATTCCACGTAATAACTTTAAGGGCCCCCATTATCTAATGGTATCCGGCTCCCCCTCCTGCAAGCACGTCTCTATCCAGAATTGCATCCTGCTCCTCCCTTTGCAAGTGTCCCAGTCCTGCTTGTAGGCCCTCGCTCATATATGTAGGCTCATTCCCAAACTTCAAACTGTCCCTTCCCCTTAACCTAACTACTTCCCCAACTTCCCATCCTCCCCCCTCTTAATCCCCAACTCCCCATTTTCCCTCCCCCATCCCAACTGTTGCCCAGCTCCATCCCTGGATCTCAGGCACCCCCACATCTTGCCCGTTTCTTGGCTGTCGCCAGTACTCGGGGTAGAGCAGGTAGATAACGCCCTACTGGCATCTCAACAACTTTAACTATCGGGGGTAGGTCACCCCCATTCCGTGTCTCCCACATTGGCAATTGTCCGCAACGCATATTTGCTTATAGCTGCCTTATAAAATACTATATTCCAGTCCAACCTGTCTACCCACTGAGCACCAATTAGTTCACGTCTGCGCGTCTCAGTGCACGGGTTACACCCATTACTGGCACCTCAATACATTTTCTCCCACCTCCTGCAACATCAAACATAGCGCCGTATCACTTATCCGGTCCCTCTCGATCCTGGCCGTCTTCAGTCTCTGGGCATCCCTGGGCATCCAAACAGCATGTCACCTCCTCCAGAGTCTCAAAAAAAGTGTGCTTACCCCTTGTGTAAGGCCTTAAGTTTCGCTGGGTACAACAGCATGTATTTGAACCCGGCGGTCCTCAATCTTCTTTTCACCGCAACGTAGCTGTACCGTTGTCTCTGCACCAGCATGGTATAATCCGGGTACACGGTGATAGTCGCTGTGGCTCACATTATTGTTCCACCTGTCCAAAATCTTTTCCCCGTCTCTGTAGTTTAATATCTTGCTATTATGGCACGGGGAGGGGCCCCAGGTTGCGGTCTATTCATCAGGGCCCTATGAGCTTGTTCAATCGCGAACCCCTGGGAGAGCTTGCCTGCCCCTGTTCCTGAGCGAGCATGTTTTCCACATAGTCTGTGGGGTCCTGGCCTTCTTCTCCCTCCGGCAGGCCCACCACGCATATGTTATTGCGCCTCGCCCTCCCTTCGGCCTCCTCAGCTCAGTTTTTCAGGTTAGACATTTGTTGCTTCCAGATATGGACTTCTTTGGCATTGGTGGTGCTGACATCAGTGTTGGTTTTGACAGTGCTTTCTAGGCCACTTGTTTGGTCCGCTAGTGCCCATACATCCTGTCGTAGTAAGTTGACCTCTATCCCTACAGCATCTATCTTGGTTTCCAATGCCACTTTGAGGTCTGCCATCGCGGCTCCCCACGAGGATTTCAGTTCCGTTAGGGCCGCCAGAATCTGGCTGGCGTCTCTCGGCAAGGGCATCTCCCACAGTGTGGTATTCACAGACCGTGCTGGCGTGGTCGTGGCATGTTGTGTTTTGGCAAATATGTCCATTGTTGGTTGCTTGCCTTTGCCCCCCTTGAGCGACATTTCCCCGAACGTCCCAGGTCTCGTCCGTCTGTTGCTGAGGTTTTCTCTGTACCGATCCGCAGCTTGGCGTCTCAGATACAGACCTCTATGTATCTTTGTCTGCTGCATGCGCTTATCTTCCTGCATGCAGGTCGCCCATATATGTGGCTTGCAGTTCTGATCCGCCCTCTGCCCAGCTCTAGTGCGCTTCGTTATGTCGTGGGGGCTTGACGCTGCGCCAATTCCTGTTTATGACGTAGCTCAGACTGGGCTACCACCTCCACACCGCTTGCTCAACCACTCTGGGTAGATTCCACTGCTGTATAGGGCCGGGCCTGATGGCTTCCAAGGGCTGATGCCCCTAGTTCAGTGTCCACCGTGCGGAGGACCATGCCGCAGTCCCAGCACACCCCGGAGGGGATGTCTCCCGAGTTAGGCAATTCTCAGTGTCCAGCAGGGGGACCACGCACAGCAGCTCCAGCAGCTATTTACTGCAGCGCAGCCCTCCATAGCACAACCTTGTTTGTGGTGCTGGGCCGCACAGGCCTTTGTGCTACAGTTACTTCGTTCTGTGCTGTGCAGCTGAGCTGTCCTCTCTGTTTCCGGCTGGTCTGTGCCAGCCAGTTCCTTTCCTTTGCAAGGTGCCTCACTCCGTTCTCTCCCCTTGTGCCTGCTTGCCCATTGTGTCACCACCTCGCTGGCTGTCCCGCATGGGATTCCTCTGATTTAATAAGCTATCTTGTGCACAATCAAATATTTCGGGGGGCTCGTCCTTGTAGTATGCTCCTCGCGGCCACACAATAGCCCGCTCTCCTCTGCTGCTTTATCTTTGCGTTTATGGCTGCTGCCTCGTGTGTCCTGTGGGGAAGCGCTCGTTTGCACCCCTAGGTGTTAGGCTGGGCATCCACCTTCATCTGTTGTGCCTTTATTGCATGCGCTGGCTCCTCCGAACAGCCTTGTCCTCTCTGCGGGCCACGCAGCGTGCCGTATGCAAGTGTAACCACATGTGATACAATGTATCCTTATCTCTTTCGCAGGGTTGTTGTGAGAGCGGCCCTAATGTTGCCAGCCGCAATCTCGCACTTGCGAACGTTCCTTCTGCCCGACGCTGGCCACTTCGGGGTATTACACTTAATCCTAATGTGGGCCAGGCGCCATCTTGTTTTCTCTGCCCGTTTTTCCGTGGGCTACTGTCCATGCATCTGTGTGATGCTGTTAAGGGTCTAACCCATTCCGTTCCCTTGTTACAGTTATTTCTGCCATTTTAGCCCTGGCCCGTCTCCCCACTCCTGTGTGTGTCTCCGTACGCCTCCTCTCCCTTCTGCAAGCCGTGCAGCTTTATGTGCTCCCCATACCAGTGTTTGCTACTATGTATCCACCTCCTGGCTTGATGTCGTAGGCAGCCACAGTGTTGCCAGCCGCAGTCTTACTTCTGTTGATATTTTCAACGACAGCGTCTTGTGCTGCAGGCTCTCTTGCAGAATCCCAGTCGCAGCTTCGTGCCTCAGTCACTTCTGTGTCGCGCCATCATTGCTGCACAGCTGCGGCGGTCGCCCGTCTTCATTCACACAATGCTACCGCCTGGAGGCATAGATTTCCTCGGTCAACGCTCCTCACGTGCCCCGCATCTTCCTGCGCCCGTAGCTTCAAGGCGAAGTGTTTTTTAATCATTAATGCATCGTATTCTTGCGAGGATCGATCTCGGGAGCCGAAGGGTTCTGCGACCTATCCTGTGGCCATGTTAGCCACGCCCCGGCCGTAAATCATAGTTTCATAAGTTTCTAAAAATAAAATGGAAATATATAAATCTTAATATTACATTTGGCATTTAGCACAGCGATTCATTAGACAATCAGTGTAAAGAACTGTTCAAGTTACATACTATATCTTGTAATAAGCATAATTTTTTAGCAATAGTCCCCTCTAGTCGGATGAACCCTATTTAAAAGAAAACATTGCATTTACTTTCAGCATTAGTGACCATATATATAACACTAATAGACTCATCTAATCAGATGAACCCTATTTGTAGAAAGAAAACCAAAACTAGAAGGAAGTATGAAGTGTAATGTCACTAAACAGAACTGACCTTGTGGTAGCTATAAGCTAAAAATTTCTTCAAGATAGGAGTAGGATCTTTAGAGAGATTCTGTGTGATCAGACAAACCGAGTGGCAGATCCAGGGATCTCTGTACAATATTTTGAAAACTATTAGTGAGCTACGTATGTAACATTTACATAGTATTTAGAAAGCTAACAGCATAGCTCATAATAACACTTATCCAAAAGGGTAGATGAACTTTAGGAGAAGGATAAGTGGTTAGTTATGGTCCAGTGGACGAGGCTACAAAAGACCGTCTGGGACAATCTCAAAAAAGTATCATCAGTCAATACATTATAGAATGTAATTCAATGGATCTAGAGAGACAGAAAGTCTCATTCCGAATCCTTGTGTGTTTTTGTGGCTGTAGATAACCCACAGTAGTCTTGCCTATTACTGAATAGTACTAAATAGCAACACCTGAGTCACACTAGGTGGGATGAGTACATATCTTATAAATAGGCCATAATATCAGACTGTGAACAGTAATATATAAATGGTTGTGTACCATTGTATTATTTTGTTTATTAATAGGATGTATTTTCCTTTTCCGTAAGATTGTAGGCACTATTCGGAGCAAGTTGGGATCTGACATGGTTCATTCACTTGTCCATACATGATGTATTAATGATGAAATCTATACTCATTTCCAATTTTTGACAACATGTCAAACTTTGTATACTCCTTTGAACCCCATGATAGGCATTTTCTGATTTGTTATTAGATTGTGAATCCTGTCTGGAATAATAGAACATAGATGGTGTATTCACCATGGTATGCTTATTTCATTTTTATAGGTACTTCATCCTTGTTCTTCAAAGTGATTTACGCTACTCCAGGGAAGTTGGTAATTAGCTAGGCAGGTTTACTTGTCTGTAAATGCTGTTGCTATAAAAGCACTTTCTCTTCCTCCTTTTCTTAATTTCCATCTTGCACATATGCCTCTCCTTATTTGCCTCTTTCACCCCATGTTGGGTGATTTTACTATTTATTAGATACTATCTCCGCATTATATCGATCAGATAGCGAGTTTTACGTATACTCCTTTCTTATTTTTCCTCGCATGCTGCTAAGCATAGTATTGTTCCTCGTTGTCCTAAATCTTTTGTCTGTGACATCCCATGTGTCATATGATGTAATAGTTTTGTTGCACTACTATTACAATATTCCAAGCATGGGCTTGTTGCTCATACAATTGAGACTTCAATCTTACGTGCTCCGTGCATGCGCAGTATGACGTCATTGTTTTGACGCTGCCGCGCATGCATGGACATACGTCACTTCAATGATGGTATATAAGTGACCTCTCCGCTGTGGAGCAGCATCATCCTCTGGTGGATGAGGTTTACTCTGAGAGGTCCTTGTGTGCGGTCATATCCCTTGCAAGTAAGTAAGGCAGTCGGTTTCTCGCACTGAGCCTTGGCTGCTCTGCTCTCACCATATACTTGGACCTTCTCTTTAGAACCGTATCTTATTTTTTTAGGGCTGGTGACTTTGTTTGTGACATCGTAGCCCGTTTCTACTCGGGACTGCTATTGGAACCCTCACCTTTTGGATTGGGAACTTGTTCTAAATAGCACGCAGCACACACTAAGAGACAGATCGATATAAACATAGTAAGTTCAGTTAGATGTATTTTTTACATCCACAAACTTCTTTAGTATTTTAAAACAAATATTTGGAGACTTATCGTAATTCCTGTTCTGTCTCTCAAGATCCATTGAATTTGGTTCTATGATGTATATGATGTAAATATGATGTAAATGCTATTTAAATGTTACATACGTAGCTCACTAGTAGTTGTCTGATCGCACAGAATATCTCTAAAGATCCTACTCGTATCAATCTTTAGCTTATAGCTACCACAAGATCAGTTCTGTTTAGTCACATTACACTTCATACTTCCCTCTAATGCACTCTACTTTTGGTTATATTTCTACAAATAGGGTTCATCTGATTAGATTAGTCTATTAGTGTTATATATATGGTCACTAATGCTGAAAGTATATGCAATGTCTTGATGCTAATTACAAACTATTGTATGTAACTCGAATAGTTCTTTACACTAATTGTCTAATGAATCACTGTGCTAAATGCCAAATGTAATACTAAGATTTATATATTTCTATTTTATTTTTAGAAACTATGATTTAAGCCCCTGATGAAGAGTGAATTCTCAAAATGCGTTGGACCAAATTATATACACTAAAAGTTTTTTGTGAGACAATTTTTTTTTTGAAATAGTTATTTGTCTAATTTACAACATATCTTGAACTATCTTTATGGTTTGGATGGTATTTAAAATTGTTAAGACTTCCTTTTGAAAGTAGTGGTTGTGGGTGATAGATTTATATCTTAGTGCCTTACAATCACATACCACTTTTACAAATTATTGATCTGTTTTACAGATAACTGATAGTGTGCAGGGGACAGGAGTTCCCAAATGTTGGGAACATCTTTCTTCTTTCTCAGCTGTACAGTACCCCCAGGTGTGGTCTGGGGGGAGGATTTGGGCATCTCCGATTTCTTTCCCTTCTCCGCCAGGAGCAATATGGTGGAGATATCCGCACTCTTGGGAGTCTTGAGGTGTTTTAACATAGTAGCAGGAGCTTGGTGTGCTCCGCCGGTTCCCCCTGAGAAGCAAGAACTGTTAGAGGCTCCACCAAGACAGGGGATGTTCACCCCAGCCTGTCACTTTAAACTTCGGCTCTTGAGAGTAGGGTTGGAGTATGGTTAATATTCTTGCGGGCTCCAGCGCCAAGTTAGCTGCGTGGAGAGGCTGTCTTGTCACTCCGGTAGGGATGGGGCCCCCAATGTGGCAATGTGGGGGGGGGCCTCCAATCCCCTGCCCCCCTCAGCTTAAGGTGGAGTCCCACTTATTTCTGTTCACCGCTCCCTCCAGATCACGAGGGGATGGAGGGTGTGAGGAGGATGTTATATCTCCTAGGTTGGTTCCCCCATTCACACCGTGTGAGGTAGGCTCCCCCCCATCTCAAGATATCTGTGCTCTCCTGAGTTGGGGCCCAGGACTGTTTCATGCTGTTGCTGTCACACTTCAATGCGGCATCTACTTTTGGCGCCCTTGACGTGTGCTGTATTGCGCTGTACTCATCGCGGGCGCCTTTGATGTACGCCGCAGTGGTCCGTGGGGAGTCAGTTCGGGTTGGCACTTCAGCAGGGCGTGGTCTCCCTACTCGAATGGACCCCAGCAGGGTGGCAGGCTTCCAGATTGCTGGAATTGCGGCTGCCCCTGCTACGCGTCTCGCCCAGGAGCCGGAATCCACACCTCAAGCAGGCGCGGGCGAGGGAGAGCCAGCCTCCCGTGCTGGTCTTGTCAGGAGGCACTCCGATGCCTTCACGGCTGTTGTAGGCCCCTGGGCTCGGGCCCTGGGTTGAGCTCTGCGTTCGGCAGGAGTTACTGTCAGATTGCTCCTCGGGTCCCCCAACCCTCCGGTCATTCACTCCTTTACGACGTGTGCCTCCTCCTTCTCTCTCTGCTGATACGGCTGACTGCCATCTTGGATTTCAGGTGCCGTCGGGCGCTGCATTCAACGGCTATTCTCTGGCATTAGAAATGCGAGAAGGCCACCCATCTGGAGGCTGTCAGTACTGGAGCCTTTCCAATCGCATTATCCGGTGTCAGCGGCTCATTTAGCGTACGGGAACTGTGAGAAGCTCGCTGGTTTATTCACTAAACCAGCGAGCTTCTCACGGAGGCCATCAAAGGAGCATTCACACATCAGTGTTGCTGTTGGTCACGCCACCCATGGTAATGTTTTAAATGTCAGCATATATACCTGGCCAACAGAATCAGCTCACTACTTGTCCCTCGGTTTTTGCTATTCCCAAATGTCCGGAAGTGAGGTGGGAATGGGCAATTTCGGGTGACTACTATTTGGGATCAAGGGGTTACCTCTCTGGTGGGGTTTCTGCAGTAACACCTCTCTCAAATAAAAAAAAAAGAATTGACTATCTTTTTTTCTGCACTCCACCTCAGAGAGGACTCTGAAGAAGGCTTCAGTCAAAACAGTAGTATTACGTTGGGTGAATGCCAAATCTGGGATTATATCACCTTCTCCCTCCTCAATACTCAAGTTTGGGTAACCCTAGGCTTGGTCTGGAGCTTGGTCAGCTGCCCCAAAGGCTTTAGACCCTTTTTGGTGGAATCTAACTTGGGTACTTCATGGAGTTTGGGGAATAGTGCATTCTTTAGAATTCCTGAGCAATCTCTCTTCTTTTCCTTGGTTTTTACATAATAAGCATGTTTACCATTTTCTGGAGTAAGATCTTAATGTCACCTCTATAGTCTGGGTCCCCCACACAGGCCATTACATCCAACCCGTGCTTCCAAGTGAGTCCCGACTTGGAGACCAATCAGATGTACGTACCCTTGGGGGCTGCCAAGACTAGATGAGTGGGTATGAGTTGCCTCTCTCGGGGTTCTACAGTTATATCACGATTGCTAGAGGGGGCAAACCCTACAGACTTTATAGTGGCAACAGATGGGTTAGAGGCTCGCTCACTCCATTTTGAGAATTTTAGGGTTCCCCGGTTTTTGTCAACTAGGTCAGATCCAACCTTTGACACCATGTGTAAGGGTGCAGAAGGAGGAGATAACACAGGTGGCATAGTGATTGCTATAGACTTATGTAAAATCAAAATAACCTACCTTTTCCTATATCTATGAGAGGGTTTTTCTCTGCCTCAACTAAAAGTGCTAATGGATCTGTCAGGATGTCATTGCAACTAAAAGGAGTCCACCACCACCATCCTGTGTCAAATGTCCCTATCTCTGTCCCTTACACTGATAACTGAACTAAAATTGTACTAACATTCTTAGTCCAGAACGACTCCCTCCTCCTGGACTGGATGGCACAATACTGTTGGAAAGACTCACACCAGGGGGGAAGGGAGTAATTCCTGACTTCAATACTTCAAAACCAAGGATTGCTGGCTTTGCAGCAAAAGTTCATTATTTCTTCCCTCCAGGGAAGATCCTCTTCCCCTGGATCACTGGTTTGATCTTCCTTGTAAAACTTAATCCTCAGAAGAATAGCTCCCTTCTCCTGATGTTTAACTCTCAATGTTTTCCCCCACACAAAGCCAGGGGGAAAGACTATGTCCATGCCTATACGTGAAAAGGGTACATCAATGCCTCATGGACTTCCAACTCACCTTTGCTAGAAATATACAGCGACTATGGCTGCGTAATTAATCATGGTGTTTGTGAATGCAATGGAAGTGGCTGAATTCCCTAGATTAATGAATAAGGATATGTCAAGACCACTGGGAATCTAACAACTTCTTCCTGACTTCTCTCTGATCACAGAAGCCGAATGGAGGTCGGCCCTGCCACCTTGGTTGGCACAGGTTCCTGGTTGCGAATAACAGGTCACCACGTGGCAGCCAGTGGGGGGGGGGGGGAAGAGGCTTAGGGAGAAGTTGTGGATAGGGAGGGGGGTTAGGAAAACCAGAAAGAGGGTTGCAGAACTTAAATAGATAGGGAAGGGGAGTTTAGGAAAATTACATAACATAAAATACCAACTTGTTGATGTGCACATGCATAGACAGACCAATTAGGCTCTGGAATCTTCCTGCACACCCACGACTCTCAGAATGCCCTTCCTTAAGCAAGGGCACCTGTTATCCTAAGCCAGATGGTCTCCACCTCCTGCACACCTGCCCTTACCCCCTTACTAGCTTGATTGCAAACAAAGTTTCCTAGCCACATAGATAAGCACAGATAGCCACATATAAGCACAGTTAGCCACATACAACAGTTAGGCACATGGAATAGTCCCTTGGGAGTCAGAAGCCAACGGAACGTGGGACTTGTAGCCCCAGACAACATGTAAGCAAAGTGAGCAATGTATTATGTTCCCTTAAGCATGTTTAACCATGGTTCTCAATCTAGTCCTCTTTACTAGCACTCTCTACATGTGTTAGGGAAACTGTCTCTAGCCCCAAATATTGACCATACTCTTTGACGAATGCATTTGTGTCCCATACAACTTTTTCCTTGCACAGTATCACTCATCTTAAGCCTAAGGAGCCAACCCCGGCCTCATCAGGTACTGCAGTGTGCACAGGCGAAATGGCAAACACCAACTCGCTCCAGGTCCGTACATGCAGGCGAGGGAATGCAGCATATGCGACTACCTGCATGAGAGAGGACATGAAGCGCGGTGCTCCCCCAGCACGCCATTGCCTTGCCCACGTCTTCCCCTCCATGCGCCTCACTTCAAGATCGCTTATCCGCCCGCTCTAGCCCCGGCCTGGGCCGAGGCAGGGTTTAGGAAGCACCCCCAGCATCTCGTGAGCATTCTGTGTCACGCGACAGGCCCAAAACTACCGAGCCCATGGGAATTGTCCCAGCCCCTCCAATTCCTTGCAACAAGAAACCACTGTAGTTTTTTCACAAAAAAGGTTGTAATCCTAATCCATGGATCTTCCCGTCTGATCTCCTCCTCCATCACTGTATAAATGTTTCAATGGAATGTCTGTCCCTTTCTTTAGAAATATGTTCTGCCCAAACCGATTCACCAGGATCAATTTGGTTTTGTGCAGGGTTCACATTCAATTAACAATATGAGCCAGTTACTAAATGTGGTTGTGAATCCTGTAAGCCCAAACATCGTTGTCCTCTGCCTTGATGCCAAGAAAGACTACAAATGCATCAATGGGATTATAGGTTTACAGTTTTGGCATCAAGGGACACTTACTATACAACATTAAATTATTATACAATTTTCACGATTGTGAATTGGAAATGTTTTAAGTAGCAGATACTTTCATCCCTCTGAATATATAGAGGACCTCACCCTTTGGCACACTTACGGAAGGGAGAGTTCCGAGATCCCAGTCCCATAAAGCCATTCCGGGAAACAATTCCCTTGGTATCCTTTCCTTAAACTTGCATTGAAGCTGGCCTTTGAGCTAATATTAACATAGATAATGCAAGCTAATTGAGAACAAGTAGGATTTTAAAACTATTGCCAAAATGAGAAGTTATGATAAAAGCAATACTTTTCTTGAGTAGGACATGTTTCTGTTTCAAATAACTTTATATACACTGTCACTTTGTTTCTTCCACATGTCATACATGCATCAATAAAAACAACGTGTTTTGCATGCACTGGAAAAACACAATTGATTATCTGTGATTCCTGTTTAGAGGAAAAATTATAAAAACACTAATGAAAACAGATTTCAAAAGGTTTTTGAACGCAATAGAAAAACAACCAGAAAAACGGAAACACAGACAACAGGAAACCCTACTTTTAATGTAGACATAGTGAAACCCAGTTTAAACTACTTCATCAAATAGATAGCCCCTACAAACTTTCCATCATGGGTCTTTCCATGTCATCAAAATGCTGGAACAGCTGTAGAGAGCTAGGTACTTTAGGTCCTATGTTTTGGTCATGCCCCACAAAGGAAACATTTTCTGGAAATGCATGGTTCATGAAATTGCAATAATTCCAGACTGTAAAGCAGAAATGTTTCCTACACTGACGGTTGGGCAACGGGATTACGCAACTTGTGAAGGGAGAGATAGAGGAAAGGCTGGCACCTACAATTCTGTAGCAGCATGTTAGGATATTGAATTGCATAAATTTAAGGCAAAAGTTGAGGGAGACCTTTCTAGTGTGAGCACTCATGTGAGTCCATTGGGTGTCTGAGTATAGTTCTAAGCTCCTCAGATCAATGAGAACGTGCTTTCTGAGAAGGAGGGACCATTTTATCCAGCAACATACCATATAGTGTAGACAAAATGTGCCAACTATCCCCTGAATTGGCTATGTAGGCAAGAATCAGAGTTTCAGGGGGCTCCCTGGGGTATTCAGGCCAATGAGATGACACCGCAGAGCAGACCAGATAATATTGGAACTGGTCTCCCCCAGTGTCACAGTGTCCCGGTTTCCAGGTCTCCGGTGTGATGAACTCCGTTTGGGAATAGATCTGCCAATGCTCTGTATCCCAGTGCCTCCCACCGAATTTGGGTCGCTTTGTCACGCAGCAGCTGTACCACTGGGAAATTCCAGATTGGGAGCCATTTGTCGAATGAGTGTTCAGCCCCTCCATAGGAAAAGATAAGTTGCCAGGCCTTCAGCGTGGAGGAAGCTGGATCCAGTGTGGAGTCGTCTTTGTATCCAGGGTCTAGCACTAGGGTATTAAGGTTGGTGCGACCAGCAGCCAAAGATTCCAGTTTAACATGTGGGGGAGGGTGTTCCACTAAATTCCAGTATGAGGTGTATTGCGCCTGGGAGGACATCCTGTACAGTTCAATGTGCGGTGCCGCAAACCCCCCCTTGTCATAGGGGCCAGTTAAATCGGCCCATTTCTTTCGGACCGCCCCAGAGTGCCATAGGAACTGAGCGAAGATTGAGCGCAGTTTAGGTAAGCGAGGCATTTTTTTTAAGTGAGAGTTTAGCCGGGGCGGACAAAGATTTTGCCACTTGTGCAGTTTGTTTTTCGATCAAAGCTGCGGTCGTGTCACAGTTGTTTTTCAGTAGTGTGGGATGCGTCCTGGACACGGCCACCCCAAGATATTTTATACAGTCAGCTGACCAGCAAAGGGGGAAGAGCCCCCCGGTATTCGAAGGTGTTGTCTGTGAGCGGGAATATTTCCGATTTGGAAAGTTTTATTGTGAACCCAGAGTATTGACCTATGTGAACTATGTCTTGTAGTATGGGAGCTAGGTTATTGTGTGGATCGCGGACGTAAAGCAGCACGTCTTCAGCATGTAGAGACAATATTTCTGGTCGGCCAATTAGAGACCGCACTGGGCATGCCGCTCTCTGATAAAATCTGCCATGGGCTCAATAGCCAGGGAAAATAGGATGGGGGGAGAAGGGGCATCCCTTGCAGGTGCCTCTGCTCAATTGAATTTGTTCAGACTAAAAGGAGTTGACCATCACTCTAGCAACTGGCTTTTTATATAGTAATTGAATAGAACGTATCATATTCGGGCCAATACCTATATTCTCCAGGACCTCCCACAAGTATTCCCAGGACACCATGTCAAAGGCTTTTTGTGCATCGATGGTCACTGCCAACCCCTGTGCCTGGGGGTCTAGATGCGGCAAAACATTAAATAGTCTTCCGATGTTAAGGGAAGTGGACCTCCCAGGAATGAACCTGGCTTGATCGGGCTGGATCAGGTGTGGCATCAGGGGGAGTAAGCAGTTGGCAAGTATTTTGGCAAAGATTTTTGTGTCACAGTTCATGAGGGATAGGGGTATACAGGAGCTGCAGAGGTCACTGGGTTTGTCTTGATTAAGGAGTATTGTGATCACCGCTTCACGGAGTGAAGCAGGGAGTAGCCCAACCCAAAGGGATTCCTCCCACACATAATGGAGGACGGGGTCAAACACTGCTGCATATTCATGATAAAATTCTGCAGTTAGCCCGTCCAGACTAGGTGCCTTCTTCCCTTTGGGCAGATTGGCGAGTAAAGAGTAACCTCATAATTTCCTCCAGTGAGATGGGGGACTCCAATGCCTCTCTGTTTTGGGGGTTGAGTCGTGACAGTGGAATGCCCTCAAATAGTGTGTGAAAGGCCTGGATTTCAAGGGGAGGTCCCGCAGTGTATAGGTCCTGATAAAAATCCCAGAACAACCCGAACACACCTCAGTGACTGCCCACATCCGTTCCGCACCAATCTGGCCAGTGTTCTACTGGCCCTATCCCCTTCCCCATATCTCCTGGAAGTCACGGGACGGGAGAGGTAGTGGACTTTGCGCGCTGCGTGTGTTTCAAATATTTCAAATTCGATTCTAATTTGCAGCAGAATATCAGGTCGGGGGAGTTTGGGCATATTGTGTTTCCAGTTTCTTGAGGGAAGTTTCCGATTTCTCTAGGTCCCTGCATATGCACTTGAGGACCCCAGATTCTCTGGATATTGCCATCCCTCTGATGAACACCTTGAAGACTTGCCATCTAATACCATGTGAAGTATCCCCTGCAATGTTGCTGGCGAAATAGTCATCAATGTCAGCTTTGATGTCTGCGCGGAAATCTATTTCGGCAACTGCAGCAGACTTGAACCTCCAGGGGCGGGTGCCCCGTTTACCCTCCATCTGAAATGACAGGGATATTGGGGAGTGGTCTGAGAGTGTGCAGGGTCTAATATCTGAATCTGTGACTCTCCCCATTATTGAACTGGAAATCAAGAACATGTCGATTCGGGAGGACATATCAGGCACAACGGAATAGAAGTTATAGTCTCTCGTGTGTGGGTGCATAAGACGCCAGGGGTCACATAGGTCTAGTGAGAGAATGTAGTTGGCGAGCAGCCCTTGATTGGTGTCTAGGGGTAGGGTTAGTCCTGTCAAGTGCACGGCTCAGTATCAGATTCATGTCCCCTCCCCAGATCACTGGCACCCCCACATATACAGACAACAGTCGCTCCAGCGCTTCAAAGAACTCCGGGGAGTCCACATTTGGGCAGTAGGTATTGACTAGCACCATTTCCATGCCCTCCAGTACATAGTGTAAGACCACAAATCTCCCCACGGGATCTATATGAGACTTTATTCAACAAATCTAAGGATTTTATGCACCAAGGTGGCAACGCATCGAGATTGGGAAGAGAAGGTTGTGAAATATCTGTTGGGTCGCCAGCTGGGGGCCATACTTGTGTTTCTTGCAAGAGCAACATGTTTGCCTTGTGCCGCATTCGATATGATCTTACGAGTCTTAACCACATTCCCCAGACCCCTAACATTCCAACTCTGAAACCTCAATTGCTGTGCCATATTCTGCATCTCTTTTCAATGTGTACCAAGTAAGATGTATTAACCTTCCAAGCTTTGATTAGTAAAACCTCCCATCCAGAGCACCAAATCGCCAATTGTTTTAACATTATCTCCCAAGAACTTTGAGGGGCAGTGTCAAGTGCGCCTACGCGGCCACCTGGTTGGTCCTCGGTAGCGCTAGAACGGCTACCATTCTCACCCACCCCCACTGCCAACCCCAACCTAGCAGTGTCACAACCCTCCCCAACCACCCCACCCCCTCCACTTATGGTCCAAACGGAACATGGGGGCCTCTTAACCCTAAGCACAAACATTTCAACTGCAAGGGGGTACACCATTGCCGCAACCACAAACAAAATAGGGGTTAGACACCCCGAACTGTAGCATAAGCAGGCGGCGGTTACTTTAGTACGGCACTATCAGCTCATGTCAGTGAAATAATCCGGTAGTTGACATCAAACCATATGAGATAGACATCCTCAGTTCGGCTGGTTGTCCTCCATCGGGTTGGCTGCGTGGCTGGTTATAGGTATCTGTGCCTCTATAAATTTCACTGCCTCGCTAGGGACAGTAAAGAAATAGAGTTTGTCTCAAAAGTTGAGCTTCAGGCGAGCAGGAAATAGCATGGCATATTGGATGTTTCGCTCTCGGAGCATCTTTTTACCCCGCTGAATTGGCGCCATTCCTGTTGCACCCCGTGGAAATGTCCGGGAAGATCCTGATGGTCTGGGATCCTAGTCTTAGTTCTCCTTTTTCGCAAGCCAGCCTGAGAAGCTGATCCCTGTCTAGAAAACTCAAAATTTTCACAATTATGGGTCTGGGAAGTCACCCGGCTTGGGGTGGGGGGGGCCAGGGCCCAGTAGGTGCACTCCACCGTGAAGTGGAGAGGTCAGGGTTTCCCAACAGGTCTTTAAGTAGCTTCTCGGTGGCCAGCTCTATCTTCCCTTTCAGTGCGTCTTCGGGGACTCTGACTATACAGATCTTATTCCTCTGTGAGTGGGACTCGAGGTCGTCGCACTTGTGCTTAAACTTCATGTAACGAGTAAGGTTTGCCACTGTATCTTGAAGGGCATGTAGACCATCTTCGTTGGCCCCTATCCTGGTTTTTGGCCTCAGTGATGCAGGTGCCCTCATGAGCCAGTTGTGATCGGAGTGATGCCACGTTTGTATTAAGGTCATCAGGTTTTTCAGGGATGGCCGCGAAGTTTTTGCCCATGGCATCCATCATGTTGGTAAGGTCAGAGGGCAGGCCGAGATTGGCATGGAGGGCTCTACTTGGGCAAGTGTCGAGAGGCCCTGTTCAGATTTAGGCGGTGGCATGGTGGATTTGTCCATGGCACCAGTTTTCCTAACCCATTTTGGTTCCCTTAGTCATGGCTTGGAGTCCGGGTCCTCAACCCACACTCCTCCAACGAATGCCTGTGGATGTTCAGAATGGAGGGGGAGAGTAGGGTCTAGCAAGTGTTGTGGGCGCAACTTGTTGTTAGAGAGGACCAGCACCCAGGGCAAGGGGCTGCTGTAGTGATGTCGGGAGCGGGACACATCTGAACCCCAGCACTTCCCGTAGTCGTAAACCGTAGGCGCAGCGGGTAGGGCACTGGTTGGGAGTAGTTGTGTTCTACAGGTTGTCACGCCGTGGGCCAGTAAGAGGGAAGTGACCCACTGGAGGTGCCTACTGTTCATAACCTCTGCAGTATAGCAGGTATAATTGTCAGGATGCTTCTTCTTGGGTTGTTGTACTCCTCTTAACAATCCCCTTTCTACTACTATCACTATGGAAAACGACTCCTTGGTTCCATAGTGTACTGCTACTACCATCAACTCCAATATGACATCTGCTGAAAGTCTTATACACAACCACAGTTCTGGTACTTCGGCTTCAACTTTATATATGAGAATGGTTAGGCATTTTAAAGACCTTTGACCTCTACAGGTAGGCAAGGCACTCTTCTTTTCTATGAAAAGGGCAGTCTCTTTGCTTCTTCAGTCTGCTGTACAAGTATAACCTGCCTCTGCTTCCAGACTGACTTTCTCCCCACTTAGCCTCACCATTACATGTTATTTGTTTAATCTCCTTATAAGCAGCCAGCTCCCTTCCCCAGCTTTATATACAACTTCTTGGTTCCAGTAGCTACCTTGAAGCTGTATTGCCACATTACTAGCTATAGATAACAATATCTTACTCGTATCAGAGGACACTGGACCTTTGAACAACTTCCCCGTTAGGTAGATTGCTTTAAAACAGGGTTTTCTTCGCTATAGAAAGGGTTTGTGTCTTGGCTTGGGCAATGCTTGCTCTCCTTTTTAATACAACAACTTCTACTTTTAAACAATGTTCGTTCTTACAGTTACATGGTTCAGCCATCAAAGGAAAAATTATGTAGGTATACACACCCTTTTTTCAGGTAGATTTTTAACTTTCATTGTAAGAGATTGTATTCCCTTAATTGGTCACACGCGACCTTCCTTTGATGCCACAAAAGCTTCTGAGACTTTTGAAAACGTTCTCCTTTTTAAATTGGAGACACGCGACCACTCCAGTAATATAAAAGCATTCCACAATGAAATAGAAAGGTTTTTCTTCATACGCGAGCACTATAGCTTTTACTCAAAGTGTGTGTGATACATTTCCATTGTGCAGTGTGCGTGATACATTTCCATTGTGCAGAACAACTTCCACAATGACGTACATCTTCCACTTGTATGCAAGCCACTTTGAAGCTAGTAACAGTTACAAGCAAGTTTAAAAGTGAACCTGAACTTCAAGCTTCACTCACCGGCTCCAAGAACACTGCAGTTGTGGGTTGCTTCAGCTTCCCGACTTCTGCTTCTTCTTCTTCGTCTATGGCTTTAGGCACTTTTAGGACCAACACCCCTCTGCAGCACCAGTGTCTTCGGTCCTGCCACGCCAAATTGGACTCTGTACCTTGGCTTGCTTCTTGCTACGGATCTAAGGCTTCAGCATGGCTCTAGAATTACAGCCACTAGGCGCACCTAGGAAGGTTTCTACTTCCAGCATGTCTCTCAGTGCAGCCACGGCAAGGCAGGGTTTGTGACCACAGGAACCTCTCAGAACTTGCAGGTGAAATCTACTCTCCTCGTGTCTCGGCATCCTTTAAGTCATCACCCTTCCTCAAACTGCCAGTCTCATGCTCTTCTCCTTCTACTGCTACTGCCAACCTTACAGCTCCTGCTTCTCTTCCAGCTCCTTGCTCCTTCCCAATCCTGCTGCAGCCTTTTATGCTTCTTAGGTGGGGCTATTGATTTCAGGTGCACGCTATTATTGTTAATAGCCAGACCTTGGCAAGGGCTGTTAGACCCAATTGCTGGTTCTCTACCTCTACATGCCTCTTCAGCCCTCTTCTTCGTCTCAGTCCCTATGAGATTCTGGGACATGTAAGTAATGTTGCCAAAGTTAGATTTTCTCACTTCTTGTAACTTTCTAAGGGTAGATATAATTTCCTTAGTATTTGTAATAGAGGGCCCATAAGTTTTAACTCTATTAGAGGAAGACGTGGTAGAGAAGGCAACATGCTCACTATTCCTTTTAGTGCAGCCTTGATATTGGGGAGGACATGTGATGTTAGGGACCAAAAAGATTCCTTATGTTGGTACAATAGGGTGGGTTATTATACCCTTGGGGTCTAGCACTTTAGTTTTAACAGGAAATTGAGAGATATTAAAACGACAATAAGCCATCACCTCCTCTGTCCTAGTGGTAAGAATATTCCCTTTGGAGGAAAAATACTGCGTCTCATCCCACAGAATCTCCTCACTACCCTGGGCCCCATCTACACCCAGGTGACCCTCCAACAGTACACCACCCCCAGGGTTGGGATCAGGAAGCGCCTGCCCTCCCCTGGCCACCTTGGTGGAGACTTTAGGCAGGGTTTTAGAGAGGGATCTGCAGGATTCTTCACACTGTGTCACGGAATCAGTGACCCTGCCTCGAAGTGTACACCTCCCGAGATTAAGGAATCAGCAGAAAGCCGAAAGCGTGCGATCCTGCAGAGGTAAGCCTGCTGGGGCCTCTTGCAGAATAACCAAAGAAAGGATAATCTACAAAATTATCACCTGGCTGATATCCGCAGCCAAAATGTTCAATTTGATGTGCCAATAGCTGCAATGTTCTGTCCTTGTGTTAATTCGCCCCTCGACAGCAGTATAGCAATTGCTGCTTTTGATCACACACACAGCTTGCAAAAACAAAAATCGTCCCAAGACGGCAGCCATGCCACCCAGCACCGGAGTGCCTGCCTGACTTCCTTGTTTGATCGGGCTGCTGTTGCATTTGGCCATCCCTCCACTAAAAAGGGCCAATAGGGAGCTGGCAGGCGAATGCCGCCCCCCTACCAAAGGCCCACACTCAGGCCCCTGTTGTGCCCATTAGTGTCGGTGTGCAGCCCCATGACTTGCCCAGCCCACCCTTGGTGTACCAAAGGTCCTCGCTTGCTCTTGCCCACGCAGCTCCCCACATAGACTGCCTCCCTCTATCACCACACGCCGTGCTCTATAACATTACGCTTGCACTCTGCCAAACAGCATTGTCTAAGCCTTGCCGAGCCGCTAGCCACCACTAGCTATCCATCTTGCCCTTGAAACCGCTGCCTCCCCCCCACAGTCACCCTCTTCCCCCGAGATGCACTGCTCACATATCGCCTCCTTCCCCTTTGCATACCGTATGTGCTCTGCTTGCTGCCTCTTTGTCAACGCACAGTACAACTGCTACAACTAGCTGTGTCTTCAATGACCGCCTCAGCCCACATAACGCTATGTAGCATTACGCCTGAATTGTTCAACAAAAAGGTCACCGGCAACATAGTTATTAACTGTGCTCCTGAAATGTACAACAAAAGTGATTCATATACCCTAGCTAATGTCTGCATTTAGCCTGCGCGCCCCGATTGTTAATCATAGCCAATAACTGTATCTAGCCTGTGCGCCCATAATCTCGGGCCACAGTTGCACCTCAATGCCCCCTGGACATTGCCCACAGATCATAGATCTCGCTCAACCACTATGGCACTGTTTTAGAATCACGCCCACCTTAACCTTCAAAATCCCGTAAGAATCACTATACTCCCGAACCCCTTCAACATCCTATCCACACACTTCCTTGTAAAGTCTCCCCCGTTCCCACCCATTCGCCCCACGATAACTGATCCTGCTCACACTGCTGTACACACTGTACCTGCTGTACCTACGTGCAAGCTGCTTAACCCTATTCCAGATCACACAGACCAATCTAATACACTAACTGCCAATCACCACTGCATTTCACGCCAAGCCACAGTGACTCATGCCGACCCACCCGTGCCACCTGTTCTCCCCACCAACAAAAACAACAACATCCCTCCCCCCTACACCAGACACAAACCTCCACGTCAGGCCTCCCTCACAAAATGTAACCACGCCATGACACTCCCATGTCTCCAAATACTAAAGCCATACCTCCCATGCCTCCAAATCCTAAAACTAAATGTACTAGACACTCCAGGAACACACCCTCCCATCCTATTACCTTGGCAAGAGTCTCGACCAAGAACTCCTCAGCCACCGCCATGACCACCACTAAACCCTGCACCACACAAACCTCCTCTCTCAGATGCACCCTCATTAATTCCTGGTCACTCTAAGCACATGCTCTCGACATTCATGACCTCATCACCTGCCACAACCCAGACCTCCTGATAATCAGTGAAACTTGGCTTCATGTAGCCTCTGGCCCAACTCTAGCCCTCCCAATCTCACCTGGATACACAATATTTAGGCAAGACCGCCCTCACTTCAAAAGGTAAGGAGTGGCTCTTATCCCCAGAGAATCTATCCCAATCAGAAAGGTAGACAACGAGATCAGCAACCAAAGTGAACACCTGCTCCTCAAGCTTAGCATCTCCCCTAATTGCACCATCACATGCACATCGTCTACCATCCCCCAGGACCAGGCAACGATTTCTAAGCCTCACTACTTCAGCTACTATCCGACACCTTGAAGAGAACTACACTGGCCATTCTCCTAGGAGACCTTAACCTCGGCCTAAACGAGCCCAATGATTCCTCATCCAAATCCCTAGACAAAGCTCTATCTACCTTAAGCTTTAAAGAAGCCATTACAAGCCCTATCCACTCAAAAGGATGTACCCTCGATTGGATAGCCCACCACAACTGTGACCTCACCATCAACTCTAATTCCCCCCAACATGGTCAGACCACCACATCATCCACTTCAACCTCGGCACCACCAATGCTGCCACCCAAAAGGAATCGCCCCACCCCCACACTCTCAAAAGAAGCTCCCGCCTGCTCACCAAAGAAAGACTCATTCCCCACTTCATGGTGCCTGCTCTCAAGCCTCCATTCTCTAGTAGCCCTGAGTCACTAGCACAAACATTCAATGGTATTATCAAACAAGCTGTAAACTCCATCGCCCCTCTCACTTCTAGGAAGGCTAAGCGCAATAGCATTCAAACTCTTGGCATACACCTGAACTCCTTATGCTACGCACCAAGAAAAGAGAAGCGCTCTCCAGATGGAAAGCCAATCCCACCGAATCCATGAAACAAGATTTTTAAAAAAGCCCAAGATTACAAACTGGCAGTCATCAAAGCCAACTACCTCCTTCAACTCTAGAATATACAATGCTAAATCAGACTCTCAAAAGATCTTGGCCATATTTAGAGAGTTGGAATCACCCCTCCACTTCCCTGCAATCCCTTACCAAAAATGAAACATGGTGCAATAGCATCCAATCGGCCATGCTGAATAAACTCGACACCCTCAAAAACAAAATCCGAGCTCACCAACATTACCTCAACAACCTAACCTCTAGGCCTCTTAACCACACCCTCACTGACCCAGAAGGGAGCAATTCTCCCCTCTTCTCCTTCCAAGACATCACAGAAAAGGGTGTCATTGATCTTATGGGCTCTATAAAACCATCAAAATGTAAAGGGGACATCTGGCCTGCACGGTTTATCAAATAACGCGCTCCCACCCTTTCTTACCATCTTCATTAACGCCTCATTCCCCACAGGGTATGTTCCACCCTGCCTGAAGAAGCTTGGGTTCACCCTCTACTAAAGAAACCTACGCTCAACCCCACTAACCCCGTGAACTACAGACCCATCACCACAGTTCCGTTTCTATTAAAGATCCCAGACAAAGCAGCATATATCCAAGTATAAACATTCTTAGAAGATAACAAACTTCTTGGTCTTCATCACACAGGCTTCCGCCCAGGTCACAGGACCACACCAGCACTGCTAGACCTTAAGAACCAAATGGATGACATTAGAGACGAAGGCAAACCAGCATTCCTCCTCCCATTAGACCTGTTGGCTGCCTTCAACCTCATTGTCCATGATACTCGATGCCACCACTTATCCTCTGCCGCCAACTTCTCCCCGAATGACATAGCCTGGATCACCTCATTCCTCAAAGACATAGCAATGAAGGTCATCTCCGAACAAGCCTGTGCACACCTCAACATCGTAAAATGTGGCTTCCCGCAGAGCTCCTGCATCTCCCCGACCCTGTACAATATATTCACAAGGACTCTTTTTCTCATGCTTGATGCCCTAGGCATCACCTACACAAACTATGCGGATGATACACAGGTACTCATCCCACTCTCAGGTGGCTATGAAGCCGAAACCATAACCATTAACTCAATCTACGCCACCATCCAATCATGGATGGCAGAAAACTGGCTTTGTCTAAATGGGGACAAAACAGAACTTCTCCTAATCGGTTCCCCAGAAACCCTAAAGAAACTTGACGACAAATACAGTTCATTAACCATTGACAATGTTCAAATCCATGTCTCCCACACTGTCAAAACACTCGGAGTGTACCTGGACCCCAACCTTTCAATGTCTAGACAGGTTAACGAAATCACGTCCACTGTAGCCTACAACGGCAAACTTTTCACTGCTGCTAGACCCTTCCTCTCCTATCAAAATTGTTTAGCCATCACCAGAGCCAGGATTGGATCCCGCCTTGATTACTGCAACGCCCGCCTAGCTGGCACCTCCACAAAAAACATAGAAAAACTCCAAGTTGTCCAAAACAATGCGCTCAGAGCCACCATCGGCATTCCAAAATGTGACCATATAACGTCCACCAGACAACAAGCCAACTGGCTCCATATCAAATGAAGGGTCATCTTCAAAACCCTCGCCATCACTCACAAATGCCTGCATGACATAGCCCCTCGTTACCTATTTGAAAGAATCTCCAGACCACTCTCTACCAAACCGACCAGAACCCCCTACACTAACCAAATCACTGTACCAAAAGTCCTTAGGTCACTCACCGTAGAGTCCAGCTTTCCATTTATTGTGGCTGCCCACTGGAATGCTCTACCTTCTCACCTTAGAGGGATAACCTCACAATTTGCCTTCCGCAAAGCAATGAAGACCCTGCTTCCGACATGGACCCGCTTCTCTACGCTCTGCCAGACCCCCCCTGTCTACTTTTGTTGATGTATTCACCCTAAAGCTACACCCTCATGTAACCGGTGGCTTCACCTTGTAACTATTATTTCTTTCCTGGACCAACGCCTCAATGCCTTTGGGCTATTAGTACGCTCTACAAATTCAAATGAATATTGTCCACAAAATATTTTGATTACTTCTGTTGTTGTTGGGTTTATTTGTTTTATCATTTTTAATTAATTATATTATACATTAATGCCAGTGTTATATTATTGACTTAAAAAATGAAAATAAAGCTTTTAAAAATGATTAAAGAACACAAACTGGGGAGACCACTAGGGACCGCAGACAAAAATGGCCACTTACAACACAGCCACCAGTCCCCTTTGGAACAAAGAGATGATATTTTGCAGTTCCATCAATTCCTTGATTGCTTAGAGCCTGATTGGATGTTGTCTGATGGTGGTGGGCTGCCCAGGCACTGAGGAGCTGGAAGATTGTATTCCCAGCTACAAACAACACTTGTTGTGTTCACTGACGGCCCACTAGAGGAAGTGCCCTGATAGAAGCAGGGTCCTCAAGTTAAGAGCCGGCTAGCGAGGAGAAGCAAGGAGGTGGCTACATGGACACACAAGTCCTGTGATGGCTCTCTGGGAGCAGGAGAGCTTCGATAGGGAGGTGGAAAGGCACACAGCTAGAGTAGCGTCTCCCATAGTGCATCTGCAGGCTATGAAGGGAGCTGGTTAATTGGAGCCTTAAACCAAAGGCTCAGCCTGGTACTCAGTGGTGAGTTGCGGCGTGGCTGTGGGGGATGGCCGGGTTGTAGGAACTGTAAATGCTAAAATTCACCGGGCGGAGGTCTCCGTCAAATAAACACACTCGCAAGTGAGTTCAACAGTTATTTATTTCCATCAAGACAAAGGCTTCCGCGGAAGGGACAACACATGACACCATCTTAGGGATACTGCCAGTGTGAGCTGCTAAACATTACAGAGTCGATACATTTTATAGCAAAATGGTAACATTCAGCTTTATGGCTGGCAGAAAAACGAGACACTTCCAGACATACAATTTCCTGCCAAAATGCTTTTGGCTGTAATCCTAGACTTTGTGGTGAGAAATACAAAGGCCGGACATTTCTAAAGGCTATTAATTCATATCACTTATCAGGATATGTCATAACATGATTCAGGATGCAGATGTGACCTTGGCCTGCATAGACGTGCAAAACAAGCATCTCATCAAACTTGACACAGCAGGGAATTCTGTAAACCAACGCATATGTTGCTGAGGCCACAATAATAATTTCCTTTTATGGCCTTTGGAACAAGAGCAGGACATATATTGTACAGGATGACGCACGAGCGCCAGACAAAAACTCCCCGCACAAACATTTCAGGATCTGATAAATGCCAGATATAGATGGGTTCATGCTTATGTTTGTGGGAAGGGCTTGGATGTTGAACAATCCTTATTCATGAAAGGGTCTCAAAAGGTCGGTGGGCACATGCTGACTCGCTGCATATTATGGGAAGGGGAGCGAAGAGTGCTAACAGATGCTGTTATGTATGCATTTACAGGAAAGGCAAGCAGAGGGGACATTTCTAAATCTAGGAGTAATGTGTGCTGAAGGCGAAACCCTAGAGCTTGTGCATGGATATAAGAGAGCAGTTGCTTCAACATGGATATAATGCTGTAATGTGAACAATGATTTAGTCTTGCTGAAGCAAACCAATATGGCAGCTCTTAGGAAAAATGATTTCTGTATTTACAAACGACCCTTTTGCGTCAGCAAGACTATATCAGTAATAACCTTGGTGTGCCTGGTAGTTATTCATCCTTTCAACAGGTGCCATCTCCCTGTTAGACAATGGCTGCAGCTCTTTGTCAGGCACTGGACAGAGCCCAACTGCGGCTCTCTGTTGGTTCAGTTGTCCAGTATACATTTCATATTCTGACTTGAACGCTCCGTTCCTTTTATTTCCATTGTCTGAAACATCGATCTTTTGTAACTCTTCTATTGCTTCCTCATCATTTTATTAGTCGCCATCGCATTAGTGGGTTTGGGTGCCAGTGCCCCCATCATTTTTCTGCAACAATTTCCTATAACAGATACACATAAGGGAAAGCACTAAATGCAACAGCAGCAACCAGCTATTAATCCTCCTATGACAAGGAGAGGGGTAAGAAGCTTCCAACTCCAACCCCGCAATAGATCTCAGAACCAGGATGTCCCTTTATGCATTTCATCGATCCCTTTAAAGATGTCGGTGCTATAATAAGATATGAAGTTACAACAGGAAGTTCCAATTATTTTACAAGCTCCTCCTACCTCAGCCAGCATTGTATCCAATACCAGGCAATTTTGTAACACGACCATCCGAACTGCCTGTAATTCTTTGGTTACACTAGTGAGTATTTTGCTGGTTACATAGAGATCCTTTTCCACTAATCTAGCCAGGTGCCTAATACTCCGGGAGTTCATAACTATTCCCATTGGCATAACTATACCCTTTAAGAAATCAAGAAATTCATCCCAGGTGGTGTCTTGTTCAGTGATAACGCCTCTTTTCCTTCGCCCGTATTTTCCCATCTTCAATTTTGTTCTCCTTGTTTCTTGTTTTAAGTTCACTGCCTCTAATGGTTATATAATGTGGGAGTCAGATCCCAACCCGAGACCTGAAGGAGAAGATGGATTAAAGTTTGGAGCCCAGGAGGAAGCAGTTATATTTTGAATGGGGCACGTACCGGAATAGGGGTCACAGCATTTAGTACGACAGCCGTAGCTGATGACGGATTAGGTGCCTCTGGTATCGCAGTTGATGCTGTGAGAAACCTGAAGGTGTCTCTCTAGCTAGTCCCTGGGGGATCTGTCATCCAGGTGGCCAGGACACAGCCATCGCTATTGGATTCAGTTCCGGGGGTTAGACCAGTGAGGGAGGTCACCTCAATGGGGGCTCCTCGGGGAGTGGAACACTAACGGGTGAGACGTGGTATCCCCCTTCCTTTGACATCTTTTCCACATCCTCTCACGTTGGACATTTAAAACCACTGCCCCTCCCCACCTTTTTCTAACACAAACACTTTCGCACAACACAAAAGACTAACACCAGAGCCATTTACCTGACATGTCCCAATACAAGGGTCAGGCAAAGTCAGGCAATTGATCAGAATCCAACACACCCGACGCCTCTTTCCCTTCCCCACAGGGATAACAGGTGGAGCCTAAGAGCACAGTACGAGCATGACGAGACAGCTAATTAAGCGCAGCAGTTCAAGACAAGGAGAAAGGCAGCAGGAATTGAGAGGGTGGCGAGGAGAGAAGTGACCTTGCCCTTTTCGTCCCAGCCCCCCAAAACCTTGTGGAAGAGAATCTAAGACCGCAAACAAGATGATATGATAGGTTATTTATAACACGCTTAATACCCAGAGGTTTCTAAGCGCGGGCCCGGGGATTGAACCTGTGTTGCTACATGTCGTCTTGCTTCCGAGGTGAGCATGTTGCCCCTGAGCTATCC
The DNA here is from genome assembly GCF_040938575.1 of Ambystoma mexicanum. Lineage (NCBI taxonomy): Eukaryota > Metazoa > Chordata > Amphibia > Caudata > Ambystomatidae > Ambystoma > Ambystoma mexicanum. Next base: position 1,455,896,118 of record NC_090935.1, read on the forward strand.
TCCCGATAGCGCAAGTGTCTTGCAGCAGATGTTAACGGTACACGGGGCAAGCCTACGCCGATAAGCAGGAGCGAGGAAAGCTCCTGCGTCCGTGGTACCGGCCTTTACTCCAGAGAAGAGAAAACCCAAGCGGTTCATCACAGCCAGCGAGTCAAGGGGAGAACCGATAAGAACCGGCCTGCAATAACTGAGAATCGCAAAGTAGCAAGTTTGAACCAAGTTTAATGAACTGTGAAAGAACTGTACAAATTGTTAAAAAGGAGACCAGCTGCAGAGGGAAACTGGCAACACGTGGGTTCTAGCTCCAAAGACTCCAAAGACTCTGGCCGATCCCCATTTACGCGAAACTACAAATACCAGAAGGCCGTAGGAGAGCCACTGAAATAGGTCAAAATGGTCATACTGAGGGGTCAAGTAAAATCCCAGTACAATCGAAAGGCTTTGATCTACAAACTGTGTGAAAGAAAGGGAAGTGAATCCTGCGGTGAGAGGAAACAAGGGAAGCGAATCCCAAGAGGGGCAAAGTCTAACGTCCCAAGAAACAGTGTGTTGACAAAAGTGAACCCAGCTGAGGGATGTCTGCTGGAATTGTTTAAAAAGTAAATACGATTTGTGAAGAAGGAAAAAGCCATAGTGAACCCAACCGAAGGAGGCTAATATTGTAGAGGGTTCAGGGCCCGGAAGAGGGGAGGGACACAAGGGTTGAGAATCGTCAACCTAAGGGAAACCAAGGAACGAGCTTTCATTTGATGAAGAAACATTTGTTTTATTATTTGGAAACATCAGGTCGAAGACAAGAGACTTTCAAGTGAAACGAGACTTGGCCATTGATGGCCCCAATAGCTGAAATCTGTACTGTCATCTTGTACTGGAAAAGCTCGAGTGTGTGCTGTGCTCCACAATCCCACCTTACCCAGTGCTCAAAAGGTGGGCAAGGGAGTCCCAGGCTACCGCATCCTGATGTATTATTTGAGAACACTTCTTTCTTTTCTTGAGAAATATCCCACACCCCTTTTTGTATTAATTGTAAGGTTTGGCAATAGGTTTCTTAGTATAGGCCCTTATTATTTGACACAACCCCACTAGGACTGCCTTATTTTTCATTTGATGGTCAACGCTTGCTCCCATCTCAGATTTAGGTTTAGAACAGGTGTTTTTCCAACCTGCATACAGATTTCATTGTTCGATAAATACCCCTGAATTGTGATCACTTGTGTGTGTTTTACCACTATCAGTTCCTTACAATGCCCAGACCAACACTTATGCCCCATTGCAGGGGGTTGATGCATTGAAGGGGATACATGTTTAAGAGTAAGGGGCACTGTCAATAGGTGTCAAAGCAGGAAAAGGAATTTGAAATGTGGCGGCTCCATGTTTCTTGTGGTCTTAACGTTTATGGTGTCGGGAGAGCAAGGCGGTGGCAGGGAAAGGATCGCCCTTGGAGGGACCGGTTGAGGAAAGAGCCCCTGTTGGAGCATACTCGAGGGGATATCACATCCTACTTATTAAAAAGATCACTTTGGGATTCAAGATGGCCGCCCGCAGGGGTTAGATGTGCCCGCACAGCTCCCAAACCTCGATGCTGGAAGAGGCCCACCACCCAGCATCTGCGGCACTTTGGGATTCAAGATGGCCGCCCACAGGGGTTAGACGTGCCCGCACAGCTCCCAAGCCACGATGCTGGAAGAGGCCCACCACCCAGCATCTGCGGCATAATCTGGCCATGAAATCAGCAACATTACCCCCCTGGGGAGCCGGTGCAGCTACGGTGTTTGTGCTTTGAGGAGGTCGCAGCCTCCCCGAAGCAAGCGGAGTCCGGGCGGCAACTGGTGCTGATGCGGGAGGAGCCGCGGCGGGCACGAAGCGAGCTCTGCAGGAAGCAGAGACGAGAGCGGCGATCTGCGGCGGACCGGTGGAGCTGACCGAAAGGGAATTCACATCGGCCTTGAGAAGAGGGGGGGACGACAGACGGACCGGCCCGATCTGAGCCTAGGAGCCTGGAGGGAGAAGTGCGCCCCAGCCCGGCTCGGAGCCACTAGGGGGAGTTGACGTGTGTGCCAGGAGGAGTCCCGAAGATCTTTCCGGCGTGCTTGGGCGCCAGTGAAGGGAGATCCAGGAGGGCCTCCACCGGCATTGATGTAGCCTGTGAGTACTGGTGCAGGCGTGGGGCGGGGGAAAGAGTCCTGCGCTGGAGGCGGCGCAGTGCAAATTGACTGAGCGGGGCCCGCACCCAGGCAGTTGGAGGCCTTGTGGCGGCCCTGCCGCATCGGGCTGGGGCCGAGGAGGGGGCAGACTAGCGGTCGACCCAACACCCAGCTAACATGACAGATCTGGGTAAGGTGCAGAGGTCGGCTTCGGCGGGGGATAACTGGGACTGCCCTGCTGAACTAAGAGGAGGGACCCCCAGAGAAAAGAGGAATATTGCCAGAGGGGAGCCCGGGGAGCGAGCCTGGGCAAATACCATAAGAAGAGCAGCCCCAAGAGGGGGGCGGGAGGTCACTCCAACCCCCAAATCCAAGTGTCCCTCCTAACCACCATCAGACGATTTATACATCAAGAGTGCGCTGTACTGCCTGGAGGGGGCCCTGTCGCAAAGACTTGGGATTGAGTGACTCTCCTCCCAGATCAAGGCTGAGGGGAGCGGTAAATTAGCAGGTCGAAGAGACCAGAAGGCGGTGACAGCTATAGGAAAGGCCAATTCCCATAACTGGTTGAGGAATACGCAGAGCGGTCCAGGTGAAGGTGGGACAGAAGTAAGACGGGCTGTGTCCTACGAAGCCGGTTTCCACTCTGAGATGGCCACGAAGCTCAAGGGGAAAAGTGGGAAGGGCCAGGCGACCCTAGGAGAAGCTTCGGGTACCAGTCCCTCCCTATGGCCAGGGAACGAGACGAGAGAGACGGCTAAGTCTGCAAGGGAGGGTTCGGTGAGGAGTGTCTCACCACCCGGAGAGGAGGGCACAGCTATGATGTCACGAGAAGACCTGAAGGGTAGATGCACGCCCTACAATCTAGCATGACCTAAACATTCCAGGACAAATCTCAACTTCTTCGAGCGGACCTTAACGCAGCTATGGGGGAAATAAAACAGGAGCTACGGCAGCAGGGCGAGAGAATGGACCTCCTGGAGAGAGGACTACAAGAACTGGTTAGGGAAGTAACGGCTAGCAGTGCGGCAATTGAGAGGCTGGATGTAGCTACGTGCAACTTGGAAACACAAGTGGAGGACATGGAAAATAGGTCCTGTCGGATCAACATAAGAATTAAACTGCTCCCTGAAACTGTTCAAGACAAAGATCTAAAAAAAGTGGCCCAGTCGATCTTTGCAGAGATCCTGGGAATCTCACCCCCAGAGGAGATTGAGATTGACCGAATACACAGAGTGGGCAGAGGGAGACTGGGGCCACAGTCAAGACCCAGAGATGTTCTTGCGGCATTCGCCAGGTATGCCCAAAGGGAGGCAGTCCTCCAAGAGACGAGGAAACAAGAGCCTATTAAGTATCAAGAGCATCGCATAGCATTATTCCAGGACCTGGCGACCAGCACACTGCTGAAGAGCGGGCAAATGGCTCCAGTCCTCAAGGCATTGAACGAGAGAGGGATTAAATACAGATGGACATTTCCTTTTGGCTTCTTGTTCGAGTGGGGAGGAGCTCAGAGACGAATTACCACACTGCAGGAAGGCGCGGGCATACTGAATCTCGATATCAATGATGTTCCCACAAGCTCAGGGAAGCAAGCGGCAGCAAATGCCCCGAAAGCAAGGCCATGGGCCTGGTCAACAGTGGGAGAGAAGAGAAGGAGGGTGAAGCTCGGTGGAAAGCCCTCTACGGAGAATAATACGAGCGGACCAGGAGAGGGGAGAAAAGCAGTACAGGATGGGTCTTAACTTTAGGACTGGTACGAGGGTGGTGGGCCAAAGGGTGTAATTGGTGGAGGGGGGGGCACCCATCCATGAATCAGAAAGGGTGAGTTTACCCGAGGAGTGGGGGGAGGGGGAGGTGGGAAGGGCACGCCCTTCAGAGGGGTGCGGGGGGGGGAAGAGGCGAGGGGGGAGGGGAAAAGGGGGGGTGGATGGGGAGATTGGGCAGCAGGGGGGACGGGCATGGTTCAAGATACAGGGCTCAGAGGGCGCCCTCACAGTTCTGGCGGGTAACAGGGAGCCAAGAGGGGGACGGATGGAAAGCATCGCCACTTGGGAACTCATATAGGGGGGGAATTCCCGTGGACTCAGGGTTCTTCGCTGGCTGAGGTTTATTAATATGCTCTTAAGTGGTTAACGCATAATGTGAGGGGCCTCAATACTCCTCTGAAAAGGAAAAAATTAGAACAATTTACGAGAAAAGAAAATCCGGATATTTTAAGCTTGCAGGAAACGCACCTTAGAACCAAGGATCAGGGACACCTTAAACTTCGGGGATTTGAACAGGTTCTACATGCATCGGGGGGGGGGGGGAACAGATCCGGGGGGATAGCTCTGGCTATTAAAACTTCTGTGGGCCTCAAGATTTTGAAGAGTATATGAGATAAGGAGGGCAGGTACATCTTAGCTATAGGGACTTATCAGGGTAGACCGTATACGGTAGTGGTAGTATATGGCCCTAATGCGGGGCAAGAGCAATTTCCGAGGTAGGTCCTGGGATTGATAGAGGAACAAGCTCAGGGTCACATTATCTTAATGGGCGACCTCAACATAGCATGGGAGAGAGATCGGGACCAGTCGGGTCATTTAAGGGGGGGGGGGGGGGAGGAGGAGCGGTGATATCAGCGGACCTAAAGAATAAGATACGGGAAGCAGGGTGACACACTTACCTGTCGGGGGTCCACGGATCTCAATCCAGAATCGACTACATCTGGGTGTCCTCGAGCTTGGTGGGTAGGGTTCAAGAGGTTGTGACGGGACCCATTGGTATAGCGGATCACAAAGTAGTCTCAATGGTGATGGACTTGGGCCCTAGAGAGAGAGAGGTATGGACGTGGAGATTTCCGGCACACCTCCTCAGAGATCTGATAATAGGCAGGAAATAGAGGAGAAGACTCAGAACTTCTTCACTGTCAACCAAAGGGGAGAGACAGGAGAACAGATGAGATGGGATGCCTTTAAGGCTACGATGCAGGGGGAGTTAATAGCGGCAGCGGTACATAGGGAGAAGCAATTGAAGGCGCTGGAACCGCAGGTGGAGGAGGAAGTGGAAACAGCGAGACAGAAGGCGGGGACGACCCCGACCAGGCTTTCTATGAGGGAATACCGCAGGGTGCTAGTACAACTGGAGGTTCTCAGAACCAAAAAGGCAGAGGGGGCTCTCCTGAGGGTAGGCCAGCATTACTACGCGAAAGCAAATAAAGCAGAAGCCCTTCTCGCGTGATTACTAAGAGGGGCGAAAGCCAAAAATGCGATCCCGGCCCTAAAAACAGAATTGGGGGACAGAGTTACCGAGGCGGGGGAGATAAGAGAAGCATTGGCATCTTTCTACGAAACCCTTTATGCATCGCAGAATCCCCGGGATCCCTTGCAAGAGGAATTCCTAGACAGGGTTGAGTTGGAAAGGATGGGGAGGGAAGCAGGGGAGATGCTGAACGGGGAGATTAGAGAAGAGGAGGTGCGGAGGGTGATTGGGGGTTTACCACCAAACAAGACACCAGGCCCCGATGGCTATACCGCAGATTTTTATAAAACCTTTGTAAATATTCTGGTCCCACAGCTGACTTACCTTTTTAATACCTTTGGGGAGACAGGGAGAATAACTCCCTCCATGGAGGAGGCTAGGCTGACCCTCGTTTTGAAGCCCAATAAGAATCCTGAGGAGCAAACATCCTATAGGCCTATCACGCTGATTAACATCGAAGCTAAAATCTTTACGAAGGTGCTGGCGAATAGGCTGGAGGGTCTCCTCCCAGACTTGGTTCACCCTGACCAGGCGGGGTTCGTTAAGGGCCGGAAAACTGCGGACAACATACAAAGGATTGCTCATCTGGTAGAAAAGTCACACAGAACGGACACTGCCGCGGTCCTCCCATCACCGGATGCGGAAAAAGCTGTTGGCCGCGTGGAGTGGTCCTTTCTGTTTAAGGTGATGCGGAGGATGGGTATCGGGGGAAATTTTTTGTGTATGGTGCAGGCCAACTATCAGACGCCTAGCTTGAGAATAGCGGTAAATGGAGCTTTGTCCAGGTCTTTTGGAGCGAGTAGGGGTACCAAACAAGGCTGTCCTATATCCCCCATGCTTTATGCGATTTATCTGGAGCCTCTTTTACAAGTGATTAGAGAAGCGGAGGGGATAAAGGGCATTCCATTCGGGGGGCATTGAACAAAAAGTGGCATTTGCTGATGACCTCTTGTTAGCTTTAACGGCCCAAACAGAATCTATCCAGCATAATAGGAATTTGTTAGAAACCTTTGGGGAGGCTTCGGGTCTCAAGATTAAATTTGGCAAGTTGGAGTTACTGAACTTGACCCTAAAGGGGGAGGAGCAGGTAGCTTTGCGGGAGTCTACCCCATTTCTTTGGAGCCTGAATGGAATTAGGTATCTTGGGGTGAGAATCACACCAAAGCTGGCAGGCTGGTATAGGGCCAATTAACCTCCCTTACTAAAGAGCATTGAAGGGGATTTTCGCAGGTGGAGGAATCTCCCGATCACATGGTTGGGCAGGGTGGCGACGGTTAAAATGGTGACACTTCACCGCCTTCTGTACCTCTTAAAGGCAATCCCCCAGGTGGTCCTACGGGACTTTTTCAAGAAATTGGGATTGCCAACTAAACACTTTCTGTGGGCTGGGAAAAAGCCACGGGTCAGTAAGCAAATATTGCTGGCTCCCAGGCGGGGGGGGGGAGCGGGGTCTAGCATTGCCGAACTTCCAACGGTATTATGAGTCTGTCAGGATTAGTCAGGCGAGTACAAAGGCAGCGACTATGGCAAGGGAAATGTGCACTAAATTACACAGTGAAAGGCTTCAAATTAAACTACGTGCACACAGGAACAACGACTCATGTATGCTAGAACCCAGGAGTGCAAATAGAGTGTGACAACAAAACCAATATATGAAAAGGGATGTGGGGTAAGCACCTGACCGCGAGGAAAGTCGGCAAGCGCCTTACCCCCAATTGCTGTTACAGGTACTGACAGTGCTAAACCCACGTGGAGGGCAAGCAATGACAGGATCTGTGAACTAACACTCTTGATGGTATTAAATAAGGGAACTAAAGAACAGTACTCACGAGGACGAGATAAACCTCTTGAATGTCAGCTAGCCCACGAATCCTGTTGATGAAACTGGGACCCAGAAAGGCTAGAACAGCAATGGGAGGAAAACTAAATACCTAAGTTGGAATAGTGATTACAAATTAGTGAGGCAAACATAAGCATTCACACAGGAGCTAGCTACAACCGCACACCACACCTAATAATCAAATGGGAAATAAATGCAGAAGTGCAATGGAAAACATGGAATGGATCCCAATAGAAAGTAAGGATCAGGAGCAGGGAAAAACGAAATAACCAATGCAAACTTCTCCCTACCCCTACAAGGAAAAGACAGGAAGCTAATCTAAGAGGAAGGCTAAGGCATACGGGTTTACAGCAGCAAAGGACAGAGTCAAAGAAATATAGAACACAGACAAACTGGGCTGCATCTAAAAGGGGAAAGCACTAGAAATGCTGCCTGCAAACAGAGGAAGACAAAAAGGGAATCAAGGGAGCAGAAATCAATTAGCGCATGAATCCGAGATTCAGGGCGGAGGAACAAGAAAACAGGAACTAGGAACTAGGTACAAAGGCAAGGAACAAGGGACTAGTCACAACAGGAACACTGCAAACAATGACCAGCGCTGGACTGAAGTAAGACTGAGGCTTTTAAAGCTGCTTAACGAGCACACGCCTCAGGTGTGCTGATTGCTGCACCTGCAGCCACAGCTGTTGCCTATCCTCCACCCAACCTTGTCCTGCAAGGGTGGAGGTGGAGCAGTGGGCCAGGCATTCTGGGAAGCATAGTCATTTGGTTAAAGAAGCATGCTGGCTGCCAAAAACCTGGAATGGATCCGGAAGGGAAGTAGCTTGGAAAATAGGGATTTAGCGCTCCCAATTCATCACAGCACCGTAGCATAAGGTTCGGAGGAAAGGTCCAGTAGGGAATATACCCCAAATCATGCCCCCAAGTGGTGGGAACGGGAGCGAAGGGAGCGAGTCGTGACAGAGTCACACAAAACAAGCAATGGGTGGCAATGGATAGGGCTGTGGCACATCGCAGTCTTGCAGAGGTTCTTTGGCTCCCGAGGCAGCTAAGATCTGGTCATATATATGAGCACCATTACCAGCTTGATGGTTCGGAATTGGGTTAAATTGGTTAGGAGCAAGGGAATCATGACCTTTCCCTCTCCCTTTACATCCCTGTTCCGCAATGGAGAGTTTACCCCGGGAATGGAAGGAGAGGCCTTTCAGCAGTGGGAAGAGGGAGGATGCAGATGGTTGGGCGATATGTTCCGAGGAGGGAAGATACTCTGTTTTGAGGACTGTAAAAAAGAGTATGGGGTGGGGGAGGGGGAGAGACTCCATTATGCGCAACTGCGCCACTGGGTTATGAATCCCGTGAACAAGCTGGCGCCCCAAGGGGGAAAACGCGGTTTGAGAGGTTTCTTCTCTCAAACGATGGATCCAAGGGCCTTATATCCAACTTATATAGGATTTTAGACGAGGCTCCGAACAGAGGCCCTTGGATGTACATGAGAAGGTGGGATCAGATCTTGGGTAGGACAATTGAGCGGGAGGAGTGGAAAAGACTATGGCGGACAATTCCCAAAGTGGCAAAAGCCTCTCAGATCCAGGAAATGTGGTACAAGATTCTGTTTGGGTGGCACTATACACCAGCCAGACTGGGAATTGCTGGAGAGGATGTGGGATGGAGGGTACGGCACAGCATATCTGCTGGGCATGCCCACGCATTAGGCCCTTTTGGCTGGAGGTTCAGAGGGCTCAGGAGCAAGCATATGGGCCAGGAAGTAGCAGGACTCCAGAAGAGACTTTACTGGGAGTGGGGTGGGCCACTGGGGCAGGGGAGCCTAAATCTCGAGAGAAGGCGAGAGTAATTCTTGTTCTGGCTGCTATGACAGTAATAGCACAGAGATGGAGAAGTGGGGAGGTTCCTCTTTTTCAAGACTGGTTACAGAAAATCTGGGACATTGTCTCTTGAATGGGCCTCGTACGCAAAAGACAATAAGCTACAGTCCTTTGCAGGAGACCCTGCTCTTTCTAAAAGACGATTTTCGAATAGGAGGGCGTCCTCAGCGCCTACGACTATTGGACTTGGGGTGAGCACTGTTGAAGGATTAATGGACGTGTCGATTCATGGATAAGGTGGAACCCGCTCAGGGGAGGGGGGGGAAGGTGGTAGGGGGTGGAAGGGGCGGGCGTATTGTTGGGATTTGTTTACACAAGGCACTCTGGTGCATCGGAACTATGACATTCTCTGTCAACGGACAAAACAAAGCTGCCTTTGGGCGGCGGGGGGGGGGGGTGTTTGGAATTGTTCTTTTATTACCTGTTATAAAACCAATAAAAAGAAGTTTAAAATAAAAAGATTACTTTTCACTTTGAGGGGCTGATACGGACATAGTTCTTGGGGAGCATGAAACTCACCTACATACATAAGGTGAAAAAGGAGATTTAGGAGGGCTGGAGAATCAAGTAGAATCAACAAGGAGAAGGGTGCCCAGCACGTTGACAGCTATCTCAACCTTAATGAGGTACAGAAGAGGGCAAGGAGAAGGCGGGAACGGTCCCTCCCCCGTGATGTCAGCGCAATCGGATTTAGCAACTAAAGAAGATATAGCGGGCATTTTATTAGAGATTTTGGCCCTTGGAAGCGATATACAATCATTGATAGCAGATCTGAGGGGCAGAGTTGAGACCATAGAAGGCAAGATGGAAGGCTGTAGCGCTCACCTGGTATCCACGGGGACGTCACTCAACCTGTTCTGACATCTTACTACCTCAAACCCTTCCCTGGAGTCTATTCGACTGGAGACTGGGCCCGAAACACAGGATTGGTAGAGTTTAACTCCCCATTGTCTCTGTGTGCTTGAACCCCTTCTTCCCCGGGGTCCACAGCTCACCTTGTTTTCATGGAAACTGTGCTCTCCGTCCTGCTTTCAGCGCAGGGGCGCGTTGATTGATGCGGGTTCGTTGCTGCCTAGTTACTTCACTGGCAAGAGTCTGACAGGTAAGTATAATGAGTCTTTTGAACAGTTCTCTAACTTCGTTCCTTTCCTTCCTTAGATGATGTCGGGCGTCCGGGGATGGTGACGTGCTGCTAAAATGAGTAGCGCTGAATGTGAGTGAGAGCGCAATGCGCGATGCGACCCTTTCGTATTTGTATTGAACTTTTTCTGTGTCTTTTAGGTGCTGTGACGTTTTCAGTGTGGATGCCGGTTATGAAGAAGAAATGCGGTCAGAGTAAGCGCGGTATGCAGCGCCTCTAGATGTTTCCACGCTAACCTGGAGTGTCTTTTCCCTCTGTCAGATGGATGAGAAGTTCCGGAGACAAAGTTCCCCCAGAGCGGCTAGGATTCAGGTAAGCGTTTGAAGCTCGAACAGTCCTTAAAAATAAGCGAAGATTTGCTGAATGCTTACTAATCCCTTTTTTCTGTTCTTTTCCCTTAGGAAGCGGCGTGCCGGGATGGGAATGACACCGCCAAAGATGCCCGCAGAACAGAAGAAGCGATGAATGATGGGCAGAAGCACCGCAAGGTAAGGCTGTTCCTAACGGTGTTCTTGTTCTTGCAGGAGCTGAACGCAGAAGAAAGATGCAGGCCTACTGAAGACCGATCCGAACACGGTGAGTGTCACGCTGCAGGTGCAGAAAACACAAAGCAGGTTTCTCAGCCTGGGCGTGGCTTAAATAGTCTCTGGGTATCCCAGGTGTCTCTGGGCTGAACCACACCCAAAAGACTAGACTGCACATGCAGTTCTGGGAACCGAAATATGTGGGGGCATCCATCTTGTCCCCATCAATGCACTACAAGTCCAATCCCCAATGTTATCCTATGGGAGTGAGTGAGTCTGGTGCCACAAGCGCCAAGTCTGACTCCAAGTGGGTCTTTGGAGGGATGGAGAGGCTCTTGAGGGCCATGTATGTGATCGTGGCCTGGCTCCAGCCTGACATTTTGGAGGGCTGGGGACATGAGGGGCAGGAATCATGACAAAGGCCTTGAGAATAATCAATTGAGTGTGGACTTGGTGGGGATGCAAATGGATGCCAGGTTGATGGAACTCAAATCCAGGGAAGAGGAGGTGCTCCTGAAGTTAGATGATTTGGAGAATCGGGAGAGAAGGAACAACATCAGGGTGATAGGTATGAAGGGACGCGATGGGGAATCGCCCCTGTGGGTGCAACGGAAAGTGCATGAAGTTATTAACCTCCTTTTTCAGGCGGAAAGGCGGTACAGACTGAACGGGCACATAGAGGAGGTAAGGTTTACGGTGGAGGTCCCAGGTCTTTCATTGTGTGTTTCCACTGATACAGAGATAGGATGGAGCTGCTGGCCAAGGCAAAGATGGTATCAGATATAGCATATGAAGGGGTGAAGATCTGCATTTTCCAGGATTTATCTAGTTTTACCCTATCCAGGAGACGGGACTGTCACCCTCTGGTGCAATGGCTCACGGAAAAGGGTATTAGCTATATATGGACATACCTGTTTGCATTGCAATTTAGGTATGGGGATGAAAACTACAGGATTACCACAGTGATGGAAGCAACCCAAGCCTTAAGTCACTTGAATGCAGAGTTTGCGTCAGAAAGTGGGTTTCCATGAAAGGAGAATAAGGAGCAACACTTGCCACAATGAAAGAAAGGGTCAGGGGGTCGAAAATATATGAAACTGATCACGCCCTTTCCGGTGAAATAATGTTTAGACAGGCTGTTGGATGTCACACACACCACATTACGCTGTTGATAGAATCTGAAGATGTGAGGCATTGTCAAACAAACTAATCTGATAATGGGGGAGAATGCGTCCCTAGTGGCCCTCTACATGAAAGAGGGCGTCTCGTGGGGAATGTTTACTTTACAGGGTTCTAATTGTTTGCTTTATGTTGGGGGCGTTTATGAGGATTTTGGTGTGGCAACGTGGGGTAAATGGATAGATGTTTCTGAATGCAGAGTGCTAGATGTGGGCAATGGCGATAATGTGGTATTTATGTTAGAAGCTTCCATAGATGGGTGGGGATGACTGCAAATGGCAACGGTGCTCCATCAAGAGAAGGCTGAATTTGTGTGGGTACATTGAATGTTAAAGGGCTGAATTCTCCTACAAAGAGATCACTGATAGTTTGAGAATTCCAACGGGCAGCTTTGGATATCATGTTTATACAGGAAACACGGAGGAACGGATCATGAGGGTAGGGGGTGTGGGTGATGTTTAATGGTCCTCTAGAGAGGTAAAGAAGGGTGGTGTCAGAATTCTCCTTCGTAAGCGCTTAAGGATAACACAAGTGAACTTTTAAGTTATTGCAAGTCATCTTTTGATAGTGCAAGGTATATTAGGCGGGATGCGTCTAGTACTGACTTCTGTATACTGTCCCAATGAGGGGCAAATCGAGTTTAGTGAGCAGGCATTGGAGTGCTAATGTTGGAAGGGGAGCTGGTCATCATAGGCAGTGATTTTAACATGTGGCCTGATATGGAATTAGATAAGCATTCCATATCAGAATTAGCCCCTACTTTTACATCAAAGGGGGTTCCAGGAGACTATGTAAAGAAATGGACCGATAGATGTTTGGAGAGTTATGCACGCCAGATAGAGAGGGTACACGACATCTACACGAGGATCGATTATTTGCTAGTAAATACAGAACACAGGAATAGGATACAACACGTGGGATCAGACACGTGGGATGGACAGATCATGATATGGTCATCATGAAGGTAGATCTAGTTGGAGTAGGTAGGGCAGACTCGAGGTGGAAGTACAATGGCTCCCTATGGAGAAATCAGTTGTTTGCTGACCAGCTAGACAGTGATACAGGAATTATTTGAGTTGAACGATACTGGAGGGTGGGGTTGAATGTGGTATGGGAGGGGGCAAGATCTCCTGATGTGTGGAGGGGCTATAAAGAAATGGGAGAGAAAGTAGATGGAAACAATCCTATGCAGGGATATTAGTGAATTGGAAGGAGTGATACACAAATACGAGATGGTATGTGGAGGAGGATGTCATGTGCCTTCGTCAGAAACTTATGGAGCTTAAGGCGATAGAGGTAGGAGACACATAGGAAATTGCACATTTTGAAGCAAAAGTATTATGAGAAGGGGGATAAGGCAGACGTGTTGTTGGTGGCGAGACGTAGGGCACAGAGGGCGGAGAAGTGGGTTTAAAAAAAAACAATATATCAGAGATGCTTCAGTGCACAAGTTTGATACCCCTACGGAAGTAGTGGACTGAATGCTGTTTTTTATGAGAAACATTATACGAATGAAGATGAGGTGGGGGATTGAGGTTGCAGACCAGTATTTGAAAGACATAGGGATGACTTATGAGGAATTGGTGGAATTAAATGCCCTGTTCACTACAGTGATTGACAAACTCCCAGGTGGGAGAGTGGATGTGGCCCCAGGTGGGAAGACGCCAGGTGAAGATAGTTATACCATTGGGTTTTACAAACAGTATGCAGGGGCCATGCTCTCACACCTTGTTAAGCTTTTGAAGAACATACTAGAGATGGTTATGGCCCCTTCTTCATTTAGTCGAGCACTAATATTGGTAATATCAAAGAAAGGGAGGGACCCAGAGATCTGCCAGTCATACCATCTGATATCTTTATTAAATGTTGATGAGAAGATATAAAGGAGGACTATAGCATCACACCTGGAAGAGCTTATGCCTCGTCTGGTCCATTCTGAACAGGTGGGTTTTATAGATAGGTGGCAGCAGGCTGATACGCTGAGTAAGACACTAAACCTTATAGACTTGATGAGAGCAGAGGGAGGTGATCCAGTACTACTCGCCCGCAATGCTGAAAAAGTGGTTGATAGGGTGGAATGGGGTTTCTTATTTGCAGTCCTCCGGAAACTAAGATTTGTGGAGAGAGTTACGAGGGGTATACATGCCATATATAGAGAGCCAGTCGGACAATTGGTGGTAAAAGGGAAGAGCTCTCCTGATTTTCATTTGGGATGGGGCACAATGCAGGGTTGTACCCTGTCTCCATTGTTGTTTGCCCTTACTATTGGACTGTTGGAAATCAAGATACGGCAGGATCAAGGGGTCAGAGGGTTGACGTTTGGCAGTAGGGAATATAAATTAGAAATGTACACAGATGACATGTTACATTCACACGACCCAGTGGTATCAATTCGAAGGGTTCTCCAGGTTATTGTTGATTATGGACGTGTAGCAGGCTTCAACGTCAATTCTGGTAAATCAATACTCTTTGCATATAGTAGGAATCCAGTTGGGTCGGATGATGACATATTCCCCTGCCCCCCCCCCACACCCCACTGTTGAACGATTTGTAGCAGGATATGGAGACCTGGTCTAAGTTTACACTATCTTGGATGGGGCACTTAAATGCGATAAAGATGACACTAACCTAAGAATTTGCATCCATTTCAGATGCTCCCCATAGCGAAATGTTCTTCGAGCTGAAGCGAAGGATCCTATGCTTTATTTGGGCAGGGGAAGAAATAAAGGGTGGCATACATAACTCGGATATTGCCAAAGGATGCAGGGGGAGTCGGATTACGGGACATGTATACACTTATTAGTGAGCTTCTCAGTTGTAGGTGTTGGTTCTGCATTTCCGTACAAATGAGGATAAACAGCGGGTGTGGTTGGAGAATCACTGGCTCCACCCAGTAATGGTGGGAGAGTGGATGTGGCCCCACCAAGGGCTTTCCCGAGGAGAGTACCGAGACATGAGATTCTGGGCCTCATATGGCATCTATAGAAGAAAGGTAGTGAGATGAGAGGAGTCACCATGTGGCCGTCACTGTTAAGTCATAGTTGGGCCCCGCCAATCGGTGATGACATTATGGAAGCATCTTGATTTGAGCCGTGGTTTGAAGCAGCTCTGGAGATGGTGGGACAGGTATTAAAAAGGAGTGGATTATGTTACAATCAATGTATTAGAAGAGTTAGAAGTGAGCCTACACATGGGGAAATATCAGTCTTCATGTATCTGCAGTTGAAGGGGATACTGATGACTAAGAATTGGAAAAAAGTGTTGCAAAGCGGACGGAAACCGAGCATATCCTTAGCAATAGCACCAAGACGACAGGTCTGATCTCAAGTATGTATAGATCTCTGCTGCATGTGATGGGGAAGAGTGCTGAGTGCTAAAGGTGTAGACGGGAACGGGATTTAGAGCTAGAGTTGGATGATCAGAAATGGAGGGCTTTATATCGTAATGCCCATGAGACAACTATTGCATGCCAATATAAGTTGCACAGGCTGAAATTGCTATATAGATGGCAATATGACCCAGTGCGTCTCTCAAAAATGTACCCAGGATTAGACACCAGGTGTTGGCGGGGCTGCAGAGAAAGGGTCATGTATTGGTTAGCTTTAGTTGTGAGGGCGAGCATATGTTTTGGACACAGACAGACTTTTAGATTGAACTCTTTGACTCAGACTTACCTTAGTTTAGTTCAGGTTTGGAAATCCCACCTTATTATAGGGCTTGTTAGGCCTTTTACCATTTTGACATTTGATTCAATAAAATATTTTACTTTGAATTTTAAGTCTGTTGTCTGTGTCTTGATTCATGATGCCTTCACAGGTGCTACCCTCTTCTTGCACCTATCTGGTGTATTGCATGCTCCTGCTTTATCGCTCTACCCCAAGGACCATTTCCCATCCGTGTGGCCTGTGCATTCGATAGCTTGTGAGCCCTTCCAAGCCAGACACTGTGAGGGTAATCTCCTTGCTAACCACTGATTTTGCATGTAACAACTGAGTTAAAATATGGCACCTGTGAGATGCCCTAAAAAAAACGACTCCACAAGTTTTCTCTCCATAATTAAGGCATTTGCCAGACTGCAGCACTCGTTTTCTAATTCACTGAAAGTTAAAGGACACATTATAAATTAGTAAAGTGGCAGTTTTTTAAGAAATGCTCTCAGTGATACTGCTGCACACCCTGCCCCCAAACATTAGATGTTAGCAATCCAATCCTTCCACCCACGCCTGCATAGTGGTACTGGAAACTGCAGGCAGAATGTCGGCTTTCTACACTACTTTTATCCTGAGCTCAGAATAGGTCCCTCAGTGAACTGATGAATATCTCATACGACAAAGGAGGTGAGTAGGGGGTAGTGACAGAGACAGCTAAGAGTAAAGGTTCCACATACATGGCATACATCACTGGGACCTGAATCATCTGCATAGATGTATTTAATCAAATAAAGTATAGTGAAGCAACAACCTGACCCCCTATGAAAGCCTACGTGAACAACTGCTTGTAGTCTTCTCAAAGTAAGACATTTTACTAAAGGATAAGTTGGCAAATAAAGCCTTGCTTGCCCTACTCTACCAAGGAATTCCCTACCTACACTAAAGGCTAAAGGAATAATTTCTTGCATGGGTAAACTGGCCCCCACTCTAAACAACAAACATTCAAGAAAATGATAAAGCAACATACAGCAATAAACAATATTTGGATGACCTTCACCTGTCCTGGGTAACATCCTTTTGCCAGGATTTAAAGTTGATCAAATAAAAATCCACTGGTAACAATACTCTGGTTTCTGTTGAAAAGATCCCCTTTCAATTCCATCAAAGTAAATAGTACCAATGGTAATCCTGGTTGTCTTCTTCTTCAAGATTTGTCACAGTTCAAAATAATATTTACTTTTAGGACTTCTCCAACTACAACAGCTACAACTTTAGAACAGGTTAGAATGTCTTCAGTACGTTTGTTATATTTGTCAGGATGCTTCTCTTTGAGTTGCTGCTTCCATTTAACAATCACTCGTCTACTGTTATTAGTATGAGAAAAGTCACCTTTGTCCCACAGTATACTACTACTTCAAACTGCTTAAATATGACATTCGCTGACAACTTTATGTACTACCACAGTTCAGATATTCTACCACTGCTTTGTACTTCTTAATTATCAGGCAACTTCTGACAAGACACATCAACCTCTTCAGGTAGACAATATACTCTTCCCTTAATAACTTTCTATAGGTGGGCACCCTCTTTCATCTGTCTACTGCCACAAGAATAACCTGTATCTGTCCACAAGACTGATTTCCTTTCAGCTTCAGCAGTCTTCAGCATTACAGGTTCACTTCTGAAGATTATTTACAAGCACCCTTCCCCAGCTTTCTCACACCTTTTCTGCCCAAGTAATTACCCAGAAGCTGTAGTGCCACTCTATCAGCTTCAATTAACAATGCCACATATATAATTGAGGCCACTGGACTGTTAACTTCATAGATTAGGTGGTTGGGTTCGAACAAGAGTGGTTTCACTGTTCAATGGATTGCATCTTGGCTTGGGTAATGCTTGCTCTTTTCAGTACAATACCTTCTTGAAATAATAAAGAATGTAAAATGAGGATAATACAAGGTTCAGTCTTCAAAATGAAAGCGTAGTTAGGCACACACAAACACTCTTTAAGTTAGATTTTTAACCTTAAATTGTTAACCGTATTGTATTCCTGTAAAGTATCACAGAGGCAACTTGTGGCTTCTCTCAGGAAACACAATTGGCTACACGCGACCTTCCTTTGATGCAGCTTTCACTTGCTCTTTCTTGTAAATATTGTAAGACTTTAGTATTATAATTTCGGAGCGTATGCTATACGCGTTCCTTCTGTTCAGTTAAGGACATGTGACCACTCCGGTAATTCAGAAAGAGTGCAACAATTAATGGAATAGCTTTTACTTCTCACGCGAAGGACACATCTTTTGAAATACACGCAAATGCTATTTCCACTGTTAATCAAAAAGTTTAAAGATGCAGCACAACTTTTACTCGCTTAACACACAACGCGAGTTACTTCGGAGATGGTTACAGTTACCAGCAAGGCTTATGAAGTGAATCTGAAAGCTGTGCTTCACTCACTGGGTTGCTTTGCTTCCTCGACTGCTGCTACTGTTTTGGGCTCACATGGGACGCACACCCTTCTCCAGCCAGCACAGGTGTCTCCAGTCCAGCCACCTTAATTGGGAGTCTCCTTCACACCAGAAACCCTTGTCTTGCCTTCTGCTTCTGGCCTTGGGTGCATACACAGTCTTAGCACTGCAATAACAGCAACGTGGCTCACATGGGGGAAAACTTCACTTCCAGCTTGTCTTCCTCTGCGCAGCCTCTGCAATGCAGGCTTTGGGAACACAGGACCCTCTCAGAATGTACAGGTGAAATCTGCTGTCTCCACGTTCCGGCGTCCTTTCTGTGCTTCCACTTCCTCATGAATTGCCAGCCCCGTGCTTCTCCTGTGCTACTACTACCAGCCTTTCAACTCCTGCTCCAGCTCCTTCTCCGTCTGCTTTCCTGCTGGGGCCTTTTATGCCGACAGGTTTGACAACTTGATTCACACGGCGAGGATCCTCTAACCGGCACGTGATTTAACCCGATTAATTTACCCAGAACAGACGGCAACTTTATTATTACGCTATACCAAGTCAACAGAACATGTAATAGCCCTGGTTTGAGAAAGGCACTTTTTTGTGTTGCCGAAACACGTGTTACCATTAAGGGCATTCACCAACAAATCTCAAGTTTGGAGATACTATTTGACTTTGATTTGGCACATCAGTACGAAGGAGAACACTAACAGATATCAGGTTTGACAACTGGTTTCAGGTGTGAGCCATTAGTTTCCATTGCCTGAATCCTGCAATGGCTACTAGGCTTAATTGCCTGACTACTACCTTTACATGCCTCTTTAGCCCTCTTTCTCATCTCAGTTCCTCTAGGATTCTGGGACATGTAGTTTGTTTTAACAAAGTAAGTTCTTTCTACTTCTTGATTATTTGTAAGGGTAGTTTTAATTCCCTCAATATGTTTAACAGAGGGGCTGTGTGGTTTAACCTTTATAAAGAAAGATGGTTTAAAGAAGGCAACATTTCCACATTCCTTTGTGGAGTACATGGAATTGAGGAGGGCATTTGGTTTTAGACAGCAAAATGAGTATCACTTTTGGTATAGGGTGCTTTGCTGTCACAACCTTAGGTGTCACCGCCTTAGATTTAATAGGAGGTTGAGAGACATTAAAATGACAATAAGACATAATTTCGTTTGGCACAGTGGTAAGAATCTCCCCATTAGATGAAAAATACTGTGTCTCATCCCACAGAGTCTCCTCACTACCCTGGTCACTGTCTCCACCTAGGTGATCCTTCCACAGTACACAACCTCCAGGGTTGGGATCAGGAAGTGTCTGCCTTCCCCTGGCCCCCTGGAAGGAGACTTTAGCCAGGGTTTCAGTGAGGGATCCGCAGGATTCTTCACACCTCCACACTTGCACTCTTTTGCTGCCACTTCCATTATTGCCATGATCACCTACAAGTGATTATTTTTCAAATTTGGCCTTAACATTGAACAAGTATCGTACTGCCAATTGACAACAGCTTTTTTGGGCCTTTGTGGACTGGTTCTTGGCATTCGACACCACTGATAGGTCAGATACTAAATTGTTTGTTACCTTTGGCAAAGACGGTGCTAAAAGTCTTTTTTTAATCAGTCAAGATGTCAAACAACAATGCGTCCTTGGCCTTCATTGTTTAATCGACTGTTCAGTAACCTTATCAGATGACTTCTCTATAGGCTTCGCTCCTCTCTTTCTTGAAGGCAGACGCTTGGAGTACAAGTACGGACGATCCTGTCAAGCTGCCACCTTGCTAGCTTGATTGTAATAACAGGCGGGCAAGATGGAGTTCAGCAGGATACCAAAAACAGGTGAGGGGAAACGCCAGCTGCACCAAAACCCTTTCACAAGCAGTCATGAGCAGTGAACTCCTGCGGCCGTGGAACCAGGAAGGGTTGAAATCCAGGAGCAGGTGTACAGGTAGGTCTCAGAACAAAGGAAGTATGATGAGCATATAGGAAAGCGGAAGAGCCAAAGGATATTCAGGACAAGGGAGGTGGGAGAGAATCTGCCAGTGAAGGGAAGCGTTTCCTCCAGTATAGATTACTAGAGGGTTGCAATACGCGGTGGTCCTCAGAACGCTGTGCTAAGTACAGCAGTCACTGTCAAAGTGTGCCATTTTGGACAACAAATAGACCGCTCATATCGATCGCTGACAGATGTGGTGGCAACCCTGTGAGTATGCCATTTCCACATTGGTGCCAAAGTGACAAGCGGAACACTGTGATACTTACAAGCTCTCCTGTTTGACCATAACATTGTATGCCCACACGGATATTGACAAAGCCACCAAATCTAAAGTTATGGCTAATATAAATAGGATTTCAAAACCAGCCCATTTTTACATTGAAGATCAAGAATTGGAAATAATTGAGAATTTCAGCTATTTGGGGGGTATGATTTTCATGCAAAAACAATTGTAATGATCAAATCGGTAGAGTAGTCACAAAAATGAAACAGGCAGCAGGTGGAGTGCTCCACATTATTAGACACTTTGGCGCATGTGCAAAGGGCCTGGCCTCAAAAGTATACGATGCCTGGAACTATTAACATATTCTGCTTGGTCGAACTATGTTTGTTATGTCCATACAACTGAAAAATGTTGTGCAACCTCTAAGTGATGCTAAAAGATATAATAGAAAATCAATAAAAGCATTCAATTTTGTAAGTGCCTCTGTGTAAGAATATATTTAGTATTCTATCAGTATATAGTTTCATGTGTCCCTCCCTTGTGTGCCGTGTCTTGTTAGCTGGTGTATACGCATGTCATATTCATTTATAGATTTATCATTCATAATATACTTGTTACATGATTTAATAGTATTCTTTTCATAATTAACTTGAATCTTATTAAGATACCTTTGATTACATTTAACCTTGATACACAGTTTTATACTTAAATTTGAATTATAATGTCTGTCAATTATACTTTTATCACGATATATCATGATATATTAACACTTACATTGTTCAATTAATTGATTTGTTAACTACTGTTCTTATGTTCTAAAACGCTCAATGAAATTATTTAACACAATAATAAGTATACAATGTAAGATGCTTACCGGTGGGTGGGCCCCATCTTTGCTTCAACAACTCAATATTGTTGAACGACAATTTATGGCGAAACCTCTGGGTTTGGCCATCCACAGCCAATGAACTATTATACTTAGAAGCCCAAATAACACCCATTTTGCATAATCTTTTATTAATGCCAGAATGTTTGTGGTGTTCGATTTGGTTAATGACAAATCAATTTGAAACGAAGAATTTTATTGGATATTTTGACACTTAAAAATCATAAAGCAATCAAATGGCTAAATACCTTCAAGAACCTTGTTTCAACTGTACGTTTCATCAATTACTTTTTGGAACAGTCTTCAATTACTACTCAAGTTAAAGGTCAATTAAAAAGAGGTTGCACAGACCTGAACTGTGCTTTACTGAGGGATTAATGCCAGCAAAGGTATTCTGTATGAGCCTTCGCTGCATTCATATGCCAAGGAGGTTTCCACTAATTATAAATATTTATATCTAACTCAATTTCCGGGTGTTGCATTACACCGTTCAGATTGAACCAACTACCTCTGACAGCTAATACAGCAAAATGGTCAGTGGACGGTAGGAAATGTGGTCATTGGGATTGATTTCAGGAGGAAAATGATATGAAGTTTATCTTCGTCTGTCCTACTTATTTCCAACTAAGTCAAGGTTTTTAAAGCTGCTGTTGAAACTCTACGGTTTTCAATGTAATGCTGCTTTGCATTTTGTCTTAGAAGCAAAAACGACTGTTGTTGGCTGGTGTCTTGACAGGTTTTGACAGTTTCATCCTGTTGTGTTTATAATTTGTTGTAATTTTCAAGGAATCTCTGTTGAAGAAATATATCTTGGAATGTTTGGTGAGGTCAATATTTTTCAAATGCCTACGTTTTAACTATTTATGATTCTATATATGATATGTGTTGGGATTTAAATGTTATATTGTGTATACTTTTATGGGACTTGCCCAAAATAAAGTTATAATCACTGACTGACGATCACCTAATGGTGGCGACTTAGGTTCAAGCTCCTCCCAAACCTGGGAAATTTGAAAGATCACTTTCTGATGCAACCAATGGTACAAGAGCCACAAAGTAATAATGGCATATTTAAATAACTAATCTATTTATACTAAGAATAAAGCTGTTACTAAATCATTTTAAATGCATCCAAAAATGCCCCGGTTGTTCCATCTGACCCACCAATTGGCATATGTGAATACATGAACTTGTAGCGCTCATGCAACATGAGTACATCATAGTTTTAAGTACTCCTTTTTAGTACAAAAAAATATAAAAAGTCATGCATAACCATTCAAAATGACAAAAATCAATGCAATGCAAAGTTGCAGTTGAAAGAAAATTTCAAAGTGAAATGATGGCCTACATAATGCTGACTGGTTGAGGGCTCTGTGCTGACATACATATGAACCAGTTCACTGCATACATCAAGCCACTCCTCAAAGACTCAGCAGGAAACGTGGAGGACCTCTCCAACTACAGACCCATCTCCAGCATCCCCTACCCAGCGAAAATACTCGAAACCTACATCTATAGAATAACACAAGAATTCATAGATGAACACCAGCTGCTGGACCAAGCAGAAGTCGGCTTCAGACCAATGAGAGAAATGGAAACTGCGCTGCTTTCAATTTGGGATGATCTAAAAGCTAATGCAGAAGTAGACAAAAGCACAGCTCTAATACTTCTGGACCTCTCTGCAGCATTTGCTACAGTCAACCACAAAATCCTCCTCAGGAGATTGGAAGAAATAGGAATCACCGACCTAGCCCTACTATGGATTAAATCCTTCCTAACAAACAGAACAGAAACCGTATGAATCAAACCTTTCAAATCCAGCAGAAGGGAATGTACCTGTGGAGTACCAGAAGGATCCTCCTTCTCCCCATTGTTCTAACATACCCGATGCCACTAATCAAGCTCATTAGAAAACACTGTCTCACTTGCTACAACTATGCTGACGACACACAGATTGACTACAAGATACACAGTAAGGAAACAACACTGGAAGACTGCCTACAAGAACTATACAGTTGGATGAACAATAACAGCCTCAAACTCAACCCAGACAAAACAGAAATAATGATCATATCCAAAAGCAGGGGAAACAATCACTACATCCTATGGCCAATGGAACTTGGACTAGCACGAACTCCACCAACTATAGTTAAAAACCTGGGAGTCCTGATGGACAACGAACTACCACTTGAGTCACAAGTAAACACTATAATCAAGAAAGGTTTCTTCCTCCTACATGCAGTAATAAGGATCCTATCATTCCTCTCTTTCGCCCACACAACACTCACTACCATTGCACTCATTA
Source organism: Ambystoma mexicanum (assembly GCF_040938575.1). Classification (NCBI taxonomy): domain Eukaryota; kingdom Metazoa; phylum Chordata; class Amphibia; order Caudata; family Ambystomatidae; genus Ambystoma; species Ambystoma mexicanum. Next base: position 1,455,919,583 of record NC_090935.1, read on the forward strand.
TGCCCAGAGTAGATTACGCCAGTAGCCTTTAACTAGGAATGCCAGAACGACTATTAAAAAACCTTCAGCACATCTACAACGCTGCGGCCAGACTCCTGCTCAAACTACCATGAAGAGAACACATTACCCCAGTGCTGAAACTGCTAAACTGGGGAACAATAAAACAGCAAACAAAGTTCAAAACGATGTGCATAATACACAGAACAATCCACTGCCAAGGAGCAGAGTTCCTAAATGAGAAAATAACCATTCATCATCAGACTAGACCACTCAGATCAAGCAACCACATCCGCTTAGAACCAAAACCATACAACAATAGAGCATTCCTAGGTTCATCCTTCCCTCACCTGACAGCAATAACCTGGAATCACCTACCTAAAAACATATATAACACTAGGGATCATCTGGAATTCAGAAAACTACTCAAAACTTGGCTCTTTGTTCTGGAAACAGGAAGAAACAACGAGGTAGCTCAGACCCAAAACGAAACAAGAAACTAGGGTGGAAACCATGACACCTATCCCAGTCTTCCATAACCAGAGGCCAGGGGGGTTGGGGCCCGACCACTCTTGACCACATACCGCTAATCCACATAGGAAACCTAGGTAGGTAAGGCCCCTACACAGGATGGGCTGGGTAGGGCCAGCATCCCCTAAACATTGCCGCCAGCATCCCCTAAACATTGCCAACCCCAGGGTGGGCAAACACGCCGGCATAAACGAAGCAAACATACCACCAGAGCAACACAGAGGAAACTCCCACTCAACAAGTCTGCCAGCTAGGCAGACAAATTATAATACCAAACACACGGGACAATCATAGATGTTGAGCGCAGAAATTCAAAGAAAAAAGAGGCAAGAAAAAAAGACAAAACCTGCTTACCCAATTCTAAAACCTCAACTTTCTGCATACACTCCTCATACAGAAACTCACCCAACCACCTCTCAGCACAGCAATCCACACGCACTTCACCACATTGCAACAACAGACCAACAACACATAACCCGCACAACAGCACATGGGAATCTGCATTGACCCGAAAACCGCACTTAAGCTCAGCAGACGGTGCAAACCGAACTGAAGCTGCCAAGAGAACATCACAACCCTTCCCTATTCCCACTACACCCTACAAACCCCACCAGACCCTCCGTTTCTTGACGCTCCTTTTCAGATCCGCCAGAGCGCATGGGGACCACTTCGGTGGCGACTTAGCGCTGTACAAATAACTTTAACAATGCAACATCATATCATAACATTCAGAGTTGCAAATGGGGTCTTTCGACATTTAAATAAAGGGACATCAAATTCCCCTTGAAAGGCATCCGACGTTCATATTTAAAAATATTGAAAAAGGGTAAAGCATGAATGAAGAGTATTTTGGGACTGTCTGTGAAAATGTGCGAGTGCTGATGTTTATTTCCAGAAAGCATCAAATTATAATAAAGCGCACACCTCTAGGAAAAAAAGTTACATTGAATAGCTCTTAGTTTGCGGAAACTGCTTTGCCTCTCGAGATCTAATTCCCTGTGACAAATATATTTGTGTGGGTCTCAGACAGAGCCTGTGAGCTCACCCCTTCGAACTTACTCAGCAGGTTTATATGCCAGACTATGTGCACAACACAGCACCCACCTTATCAGTGTCACGCCGCGACATTTCTCTCGTCTGTGATACTGTATTTTTTCTAGGCGATAAATCCGTGATTGAGGTGTAACTAAGTAGCAGGTGTAAAATGGTCATCAGACCCGAAGAGACACAGTGCGCCAGCCCTCCGAGCACAACAGGAACTATTTGTATGACAAATGATCTGAGGCACTGCACATGTACATATTCTGTAATACTAGTTGGCAAGACATGCGCAGAGCATACTTTGTTAAAGCGCTTGCGCATTCTAAGAAGGGCAGGAGCCAAACATGTCAATTGATATGTGCCACACCATGTCGCAATATGCCGCGCCCCCATTGCTTGAATGAGAGCGGGTGTTGCGACGTTAGTCATTGGAAGAGTAGTACAATTTACAGCAATATAAAACAGCAAAAATGCGGAGTATTACAAATAATTATACTTTCAGGACGAGGGGTGTACTGGAGCGTAACGTAGTGTGACACCGTGTCATGTGTCACGTTCGGCTCCTACCCCTTCTGGACATTCTGTCTACTCCGCATGCTCAGAAGACGGTACACCTTGCCCTATCGAACGTACGTCAGAGACCAGTGTCTCTTTTCTCAGCATGCTCAGCTCTGCCTCAGTCGAATAATTCCAAGCTCACTGGTGATATCCGACCTGTCAGCTCTCTGAGCTGAGTGAGTTTTTGTTGACGTTACGTTCTACAGAAGAGATTTTACGGCTGACTGGTACCTTTCTTCTGTTTCGATTGCCCAGAGGGAGGGGGGCTTTGCGTCTTGGATTGTCCCCCTTCACCCTCTTCCCAGGTTCAGTTCAGACACCAAACTTTCAGCCGTGCAATTGCAATGGAAACCAGGAAGCGCTCATCCGGGCACGATTCACATAAGGTAAGGACCGCTTTTCGAAGGGCTTGAGTGTTGTACAGCCACTCCTTGTTTGCTTTAAAGTTAATATTTCTATTATGGGTTTGTTTTATCAACTTTTCATGAAATCATCCCTACCAATAGTTGACTGTCATTACAAGTGGGCAGCGTTGCGCCTTTACTGTGCGACATCCAAGATGCCCTTTTCACGTTCTCGCTGAAACATTCTGGTCTAGCATACATTTTAGTAACCTATTCATTCTGTACAAGAAAGCTATAACTGCGCCATTGTTTCTGGTGCCAGTTCTAGCAACAAAACATGGGGTACTTAAAAAATACAACCCCCCACATCTGATTGTTTCCATTGCACAAAAGTGTCAAGTTGCTGTGCGAACAACATGTCTTTTCTTTTCTGGAATTGCAAATAATCGCTCTCCAAGTTAGAATCGAAATAATGTTTTATTTGTCTAGCCCTGTCCATCAGCTAGGGGCACGGCACGGTACACGCTTTGATCTACAGTGCTGAAGTTCCGTACCATTGTGTGGTAAAATGACTAGGATATCTCAGGGAGTTGTGAGCACTGCACAACACATTGTATTTGTTTTTCTTGTCTAATCCAATAATAGTGTGTTTCTAGAAACTGTATAAGCAACCGAAGGGATGACTGGGCTCTGCTGTGCTTAGAAATGAACACAATATATGCAGTCTGGACTGCTGCACTGGTCGGTGCCTATAGGCTTCCCTCCAACCTATATCATGTAAGAACAGAACGATATGGCACCTTCTGTTGGCGAACGTCCAAAACAGGATTTTAGTCTGACTTAGTCATTCAGTGCTTCTGAGTTTGATCAAAATGAATATCATAGAAATCAATGATCCAATTTTTATCATGATTTATTTAATGAAGTATCGTTAATTAAATATGGGACATCCTGCAGATCGGTTTTCAATAGTCAAGTGCCCGACTGCTAGTACATTCCCATTTGCCCAAGTTCCCACGGGTGTTTCGAGCTTTGCCAGGTCCTTTTCAAAGCTGGCTAATATTTTTTTTGTACAATAATTACAGAAATTAAATCAAAAGGCAAAACAAATTAACATATTAACCAAGCACAACATATGTATACATCAGATTGAAAGTATCTTGGCAGTACTCAAAATCAAAGTGTATAGTTTGTCATCATCACCACATTTGTTCATATATTGTATGAAACGCCAAAATACGGTTTTGGGGGAAGTTGAAAGGGGGGTTTGAGGGGTGAGACACGGGCACAGACGGGGGAAAAGAAAACCAAGTTTAGGCAATTCATGTATCGTTTTCGATTTTTCTAAATTACATCAGTTATGATTTTTGAGGAGGGTTATTGGGGTCCATGTCAGAAATACAGGTGAGTTAAGTGCACTGATAACATAGGTGCCCTTGATAACACTGAATCGCCCATGTGTTTGAGCCTGGCCAAATATGTACGTTGGTTCCAGTGCTTCCCTAATATTAATGTCCCTGTTGTTACTTTAACAGATTGTAGATGGAAGCTGGCTGAGGGAACATGCTATCAGTGAAACAAGTGTATTTATAGTGAATGGGCATCCGATTTGTAGGTGATTTACCGTGACTGCTCACCTGTTTACTAGACACATGCTTCTTGGGGGGATGTTTCTAGAAAAGACATGAGATTGATCATGTAACTTGTTCCCGTGGGAGAAAGAAAAGATTCCCCTTGTATTCATGGACTTATTATGAGCACTTCCTTTATATATGTTGTTGGTATATGTTGATACTGTTTGCTATCATTGACCAAGCTTGGTGCTGAGCTCGCAGCTGCTATAATAACTTTCTCATAATGGCTCTTCCGGGCTTAGTGTATTTGGCATGCCAGCACGAACTTGTTATATTGCACATAGCCGGGTGTATAGCATTTGCAGGTCATTAATAAACAATGTCCTCAGTGCCACTCTAAATGTATATATTGTTCAGGCTTCTTTCTTCTTTTTTTTTTTTCTTTTTAATAATTTTTATTAATTTTTACAAAGCAACAACAATACAAACCAAACCCGCAGTGCATACATCAACAGTTCGAAATTAAATGATGAAAAATTGATCACTGCTCCCCCTATTCCCCCCCCCCCCCATTACGAGCCTGTTTATTCCAGACACTCTGTATCTGCTTCACGTGGCAGGGTCTCATTTTCCGTGGATTCCGATAGATCTTGTGGTGTTCCAAACAATTCCGCTATTAATAATTTCCATGCCATCAGGGTTTCCGCCGCCCCCCCCCCACATTGCTCGCCTCTTCCCATATCGTAGTTTCTGCCTCCGCCCATTTTTGCAGCTCCCTCCACCACACCACACCTCCACCCGTGGCCTATGACATGTCTTCCACCCCATGGCAATCCTTCTCTTCGCGAGCACATATGCTAGGTCATTCAGTTTACTGACATGTTTAAGTTTCTGTGCTCTGGGTAACCCCCCCCAGCAAGCATGCCCAGGCCGTGGCTACGACAATAGTGACCCCTTTTTCCGCCAGTTTCTGTGCTACTTCACTCCAGAAACGCTCGATCACTGGGCATGACCAAAACATGTGTACCATGTCAGCATTTTCCTCATCACATTTGGGACATGCCTGCCACCCGGCGCCCTTGAACCTAGATATTTTCTGAGGTGTCATATATGTCCTATGCGTACTGTACAGTTGAATCTGTTTCAGTCTGGCATTCCTTGAAACCTTCTTATGGTATCCCAGGGCCCGTTCCCATATCCCATCTTCCATTGAGGCCCAGGCCCCCACTTCCGCTTCCCAGTCTAGCCTCAATTTTGTGAATTCTTCCTCGATCCTAGGCATCACCATCTCGTACAGTCTAGAGATCTCATGTCCCCCTTCCGATACATCATATATTCCGTCTATGATGGCGTCCGGTTCTTCTCCTAATACTGTTTCGGGCAGTGTTTTCCTAATTCTCTGCACCATTCTGTGATATGTAATATACTGGCCCGTATGTAATCCCGTCTCCTCCCCTAGCACTTCGAACTTCGTGATAGTCGCCTCTCGCCAGATATCTCCCATCGTAACCAATCCCACGATTCCCAATGGGTCCTTATTGTCATTCTTAATTGCTCATCTCCGCCTGCCAGTGTTGCCAATGGTATCTGCGGGGAGCACAGGAGTGGGTTCCCCATCATCCGGCGCGCCACATCTTCCACCCAAGCCTCATCATCTCAGGGCACTCTCCCATTTCTGCCTTAGGCAGCCAGATCATTTCTCTTAAATAAAATGGGGCACAATCATGACCAAACAGTCTAGATTCAGGGGTCGCTTTGTCTGAGAGCCATTTAGCAACATATTGCAGCTGGCTCGCTACAAAATAAACCTCATAATTGGGCAGTTTTATCCCCCCTTTTTCATAAAAGTTCTGCAGCTTCCTTAGCGCCACCCTATTTCGGGTACCATGCCATAGGAAGTCTCTGGACATGCTGTTCAGTCTGCTGAAAAACTTCTTAGGTATTAGGTATGGAATGTTCCCAAAATAATGCAGTAGCCTGGGCAGGACCACCATCTTCAGCATTGCCCCTCGTCCCATCATCGCTAGGGGCAACTTCACCCAGAATGTCACACACTTCTCAATTTTCGCAATAGCTACTTCAGTATTATACCTATGTTCTTCCTTGACCGTATGGTACATGTCTACCCCAAGGTACCGAAAGGTGCTCACCGACCATGGTATTTGCAACACCGGAAGCCTCCCCCCAGGAGTCCCCTTATAACTGCCTAGCGGAAAAATGCTGGATTGCTGAGGGTTCACCGCTATCCCAGACAGCCCCGCGTATCTCTCCATCACCTCCAGGATATATTGCAGATTTTCTTCCGGGTACCTTAAGTACAGCAGCAAGTCATCCGCGTATAAGGAGATCAGGTGTCGTTCCCCTCCCACCTTGATACCTATAGTGTCATATTGCTGTCTCAAATATATTGCTAGGGGCTCTAGGGCTAGTATATAGAGCATTGGGGACCACAGGCATCCCTGTCTGGTGCCTCTGCTAAATTGCCATCTTCCAGATATTACTGATCCTGTTCTAACCCTAGCTAGTGGTTCACTATATAGCATTTTCGCCCATCTTACATATCCTTGCCCCATTCCGTACCCCGCCAGGGCTGCCAGCACCCATGGCCATTTAACCAAATCAAAAGCCTTCACCTCGTCTAAGGACACAATCGCCATTTCCCCATTTTGCTTACTTCCCCATTCGACCACTCGGTGGAGTCGTCTATGGTTGTGTGTTATATTTCTGTTCGGGACATAGCCCGTCTGATCAGGGTGTATAAGTTTGCCAATAACTCTCTTCAGTCTGTTTGCCAAGACCGCCGTCAATATCTTGCTGTCTTGGTTCAACATCGACAGCGGTCTATAGGAGCCACAGCTATGCCCCGGCTTGTTGGGTTTGGGAAGTGGTATTCTGATCGCTTCCCTTAGTGACTCCGGCAACCGTCCCACCTCAAACGCCTCATTTAGAATTTCTAGCATTGGGGGGAGCACTTCTGCTCTATAGACTTTGTAAAATTCACTGGGGAATCCGTCCGCTCCCAGAGTTTTACTCGCAGGTAGCTGCTTCACCACCTCTTCTAACTCATCCAACATGATCGGTGCATTCAGCTCTTCTCTTTCTTCCACACTTATTCTAGGCAGTCCTCTGTCTTCTAATGTTTTCATTATTTCCTCATGACTACTTCCCTCGTTATCCCGGTATACTACCTTATAATACTCCGCAAACTCCTGATTAACTCCCTCTTGGGTATCCGCTACGGTACCATCATCTCTAATTATCGTGTTGATCATGGGTCTGGGAGTTTCACTCTTATACAACCATGCCAGAAGCCTTCCAGTTTTATCACCTCCCGCATGCTGTCTCTCTACATATTTTTTATAGTTAAGGTAGCACAGCCTTTCCCATTGTTCCGCACGTTTCTGTTGCAATTTGAGTATCATCTCCATGTCTCCACCCCTTTCGTTTAACGCCCTTTCTCGTTATTTTTCTGTTTCTTGTAGTTCAGCTACAATTCCTCCCTGTAGGCCTTTTGATTAAGCAATGGCTACCCCTCGCATCACTACCTTGAAGGCTTCCCATACTGTACCTGCCAAGTCAACACTACCCGTATTCACCTCAAAGTAATTTATAATCTCCTCCCTGACATCCTCTCTAAACACCGGATCCCTGAGCGCCTCCGCCCGGAGGCGCCATGTCGGGATCCTTGCTCTCGGAGGGCAATATTGCCACCCGAGAACCAGGGGCGAGGGGTCCGAAAGGACCCTCGCTTTGTATTCTGCTTGAATAACCTCCATCAATGCTTCTACTGTGACAAAGACATAATCCAGTCTCGTATGTAGCTGCTGCGGAGCAGAGTAGTGTGAATATTGTCTTTCTTGGGGGTGTCTTGTTCTCCACATATCTGCCAGACCAAAGTCGTCTAGCAGTGTCTGCAATATTTTTGCCGCTGGAGCTGGTCTCTCAAACTTGCCGTCTGATCTATCTACTCTGGGGTCTAGTACACAATTAAAATTCCCACCCCCCAAATCACTGCACTACTCGGGCACTCGCTAAGACTATTACATAGAGTCCTGAAATACGCCGCTGTATTCTGATTGGGGGCATATGTATTTACAATACTGATCTCCTTATTCTCCAATAGCCCCCGCAGTATTACCATCCTCCCATCCTTTTCAGCCACCTCCTGCAACAGTCGAAACGGGACATGCGGTGCCACCCAAGTGAGTACCCCTCTAGCGTAAGGAGAGTATGTTGAACCCCCCCACCCACAACCCCTTTCCATTTCTTCGCAATCATCCCCATCTTTTCCTGTGTCAAGTGGGTCTCCTGCAGCAGTGCTTAATCTATCTTTTGTCTGCGCAGGTACAACATTACCTTGTTCCTTTTCAGATAACTGTTAAGTCCCCTGACATTCCACGTAATTATTTTAAGATCACCCATGACCAATACGAGTTCCTTTTCTCCCCCCGCCAATGCAATACAGATCCCACTTCTGTCTCAGTCTACCCATGCTCGTTCCCCAATTCAAACATCCTAAAACTACAAACACTCCAAACTTCCCTCCCCCCTTTCCCCCCCCTGCTTCCCTTTCCTCAGCTACAAAAACCACTGCACACACCCCCTTCCCACCCTACCCCAAAAAATGCACAGCTCCATCTCTGGATCTCAGACTCCCCAGCGTTTTGGACTTGAACCTACCCGGTAACGCGAGGCCAAGACCCCAGCAGGGTGTCACCACACTATTGGTGACCTAACTAACTTCTAAATGGGTTTATAAAGACCAGCTCTGCAAGGCTCCATAATGAAGCAATGGTCACAGTGCTCATGATTAATTTTCTATTCCAATCTAGTTCTACCAGCCAATGGGCCGCATCAATGACTATAATCAAGTCCCATCGTCTCAAGCCACACCTCCGTCAGGTGCCCCCACTGTGCCGTGCTTATCTTCTCCATCCTCTCCTCTCGTCTGGATGTCCGGCTCCTGGGGGCAGCCTTGTGTATCGAGCCATCCCATGGCATCAGCCGGAGTTTCAAAAAATAAAGTTCTGTTTTTGTGAAAGACTTCCAATTTCGCCGGGTAAAGCAACATATACTTGTGGCCCGCTCCTTTCAATCTCCTCTTGACGACACCGAAGTTCATTCGACTCCACTGCACCATCAATGTATAGTCCGGGTAGGCCGTTATGTGTGCCGCCCCCCTTTGAATTGTTCCACCTTTGTGAAAGTGCTCCAGTATCCTTTCTCGATCCCGGTAGTTAAGGATCTTGGCGATCACTGGCCTAGGCGGGTTACCCGGTGGCGGCTTCCTCATCAGAGCCCTATGCGCCCGTTCCACCGCGAACCCCTGAGACAGGGCCCCTCCAGGTATCTCTTGCAACAACATGGTTTCGATTAACTCTGCCGGGTTATGGCCTTCTGCTCCTTCCGGCAAGCCCACAATGCGGATGTTGTTCCTCCGGGCCCATCCTTCTGCTTCCTCGACCCTATTCTCCAGATTGCCCACCCGCTGCACCAGGGCATGTAGTTCTAACTTTTGTGAAGCACAGTCTGCCGTGTTCGGGCTCACCTCTTTCTCGAGGTTCTCGGTGCGCTCCGCCAGTGACCTCACATCCTGCCGGAGAAGGTTCACCTCTTCCTGCACCTCTCCAACCTTACGATCCAGCGCTGTTTTAAGTTCAGTCACAGCCAATTCAAGCTTGGCCTCCCATGCTAACTTCAATTCTGCAATGGCTGCCAGGACCTCTTGGTTCGTGCCAGCGACGGCCGTGTTGCCCGCAGGGGGCCTGTCCTTGCTCCTGGCACCTTCCGGGCCGGGCGGCGTCCTGGCGTAGTTGTCCAACGTAGGCTGCTTCCCTTTGAATCTTGGAGGTTTGTTTGACATGGCTCTTCAGCTATAGATAGTAGGCCAGCCCCACCACACGTGGTCTGCGGTTCCAGCGGGGCGACCCGCCGCAGTCTCTCGTGTTTAAGGCAGCCTCCTCGAGGTGTTCCGATCTCCGCCCTTATTCGCCGCAATGGATTGTGCTCTCCCACGTAAGCTTATAAGTCCTTTCCTCAATTCATCTGGGTATCCACAGGGATGTCTTATGATTCTTGTCCGGATCACCGGAGAGTGCCTACTGGCACTGAAAGCCTTAGTTTCAATTATCGGGCCCCACCCATGGGTCTTGCCGCCTCTAGCCGCATCCTGAGTCCACCAGTTATTGGACTTGCTGACCAGCCAGCGCGCTTCTCTTTGTCCTAAGCAGGGGGACTCACACTTAGTCTCAGTGTCGTTAGCGCCACCCAATCTTGGGGACACCAACACCGCAACAGTTCATCCCGCCTCCTCCTCAGCCAGTCTTGGGCAGCTCCCAATGGCCTGTCAGTCTGCTCCTTCCCTACTTCACTGCTGTGCCAGGGTGCCAGAGGCGGTCATGCGCTCAACCAACGCGTTGCGCCCCTAGAGGTGCCTTTGTTGAGCTTGGTTTGTCCCATGGAGCTTCTTATTACTTGGTGTGCACATCAACATTGACCATATCGCTGCCTGGCGCCCCCCATCCGCAACGGATATTTTGCTGGTCTTTCCATCCCTATTTAAGCCAATTTTTCCCCCATGCGTTGCCGCCAGGCCCGCAGCTGCAGCTTAGTGTTATTTCACAGATGTTGGTCCTGCGCAGGGCACTCCCACCTCTCTGGCCGCAATCAATATCTGTATAAACCGCTTGGTTCCATCCTGGCCGTCTCATAAACGCCTCCCTCCTCCGTGCATTGTGCGGGGCCCTGTTCGCCGCTTCTGCTTACCCGGGGACATGTGCTGCCTCAGGAGGCACCGCGGTGTTCATCAGACCTCTGAATCCCGCTTTCCAGCTTCTGCAGCCCATGCTGGGATTAGCATTTGCAGCGTTGATGTGCGCCGCAGCACCCTGCTGCTACTTTGTGTCTCGCCTACCTCCCGACAGTGTGGATATATATCCTATGATACTCCGTTCCAGCGATATTATGTAGCGAGCTGCGGGCCGCTCACTTCACCAGTCTGCTTTTCGTCCGGGACGCTCTCCCAGCCAGGGGCAGACCTCCGCTGGGCTGATTCTTCTTCAATTTCAGTGCGCACCTTTTTTCCTTTGTCTTATGTTCCGTTCCCCTCTTTACAGTGCTCGGTATGCGGCATTCACCCTTGACGCGTAAGTTCCCTTCTTTTCGGCCTCCGGCTGTTTAATGCATGTAAATCTGCTGCAGGCTCAATCTCGTGAAGTACAACTACTACGGTCGCCTCCGTTCTGCGCCTCTTTTCTTTGTTCCCGGGATACCGCCATCTTGGATTTCGGTCTGGGGGGGTTTTGCGTGCTGCGTGTTTTTAACCCGTTGTGGGTCAAACACTACATCATCAGCCTCCATTGTTCACCCTTCGCGTGCCATATCTATTCACACGTCCCTGCTCCTTATTTCATTGTGCTGGGTGACGTTTCTGCAGCATTTTCGAATGAATCTTCCGTCGGATCAACAGGAGCTCCCTCAGAGTTATGTCCTATCTCATGGCCTCTTAGCCACGCCCCTCGCTTCTTTCTTTATTAGTGCTAGTAATGTAATCATTTTGGGTCCCAATATGTTGCATATTCTGTGTATTCAAATCAATTCCTGGTTATGTTTTAATCGTCTAATGTTCAGTATACTTCACAAAATGCTACAAACCTGAAATGTGGCATGTGGGTAGGTTCCATGGTGTAGACAATGTAAAAATTATAAAATATAATTTTGTTTCTAAAACATTTTTTTTTCTTAAGCAGTGCTTAACCTTGTCATATGGCTTTTCGTGCCTTAGTTCTGCCGTAGTTATAAGTTAATTGTTCCTAAAGTTCAGCAGTTCATAAACTTTCCACACTATCAGCATTCTAGCTGACATTAGCAGCACTCACTTTTAAAGTCATGCTGGTGACACCAGCTCCTCTAATTCCTACTTCAGTCCTAGTTTGAAGCTTATTTAATAGAGTAAACCTATGCTTCTTTGTAGACAATATTGCTAGTAGTACACAAGTGTGAATTAAAAGAAATATAGGCATTGTAATTAAAGGTCAACAAATTGCAGTTACATGTACTGATATGATAGTACCACTGATATAAGAAAAACATATATAATGAGTGGTCTTCTCAATGTACTCGCCTGTATGAAAAATTGAGTTCTACCCTACGATTTGAGTCTCCTTGTTAAAGATAGGCCCCTGGCCTCATTGGCAGCCCATGTGTTTATCCCACTGGGCTAGCGGTCACCGTGGGGTGTATAAAAGGGGTCTATTGGCGTCAGTAGGAAAATGACAGTTAATAACCAAAAGATGCAGATGTACTTGTACTATCACAGCATTATGTTTACATTTACAGTCACACAACCGCTCACGTGTGGAATCCTTTACATCAGTCCTCTGGTATCGGCAGGGTTTTAAGTGAGCCGAGTGGAGCTGTAGCAGTCTTCCAGAAGTGCTCCCAGTCTAAGAAAGGCAGGCAGATCTCCATCATGGCTTAACCCTAGAGGGGTCAAACCCCTCAGGTAGCTCTATCCATCAACAGAGCAGCATGGTTAAAGGACGCCTGTGGGGGTCAGCACTTCTGATTAGGGGGGAAGGAGAGGCGCCAACCTCGCAGGCGGCCCTTTAACCATGCAACTACATTGAATTAAAGGGCTGCCTGAGGGGTTGGTATCTCTCATGAAAAAGACTTCTGTTGGTGCGCTCTCTCCTTATTGTTTCTTAGTCACACGCTCCGTTCCCCAAAGGCAGCCGTCTCCGGGTGTCAGAGCCTGTGATTAAGAAACAAGAGGAGAGGCGGCGTGGCAAAAAAAGGAATGATAGCATTGTGCGCCACCTCTCCTGCTTGGCCTCCACTGCTTGTTCAATTTGGACTTTGAAGCCAGGCAATTTCTAGGCCCCCCTCATGTCTCCCCTACTTAGGCCATGCCCTCTTGTTAGAGCCCCTCTGAACTCTCTGTCCCACTTAAAGCACTGGGTATCGATATTTCTTGGCATTGGTTTAACGGTATTGGTATGGGAACCATGTATAATTTGGAAAGAGGAGTAGCAGAGGTGTAGTTTTGTCAATAATATTGTGAATTTGGTTGTGAGTTTTTCCCAACAAGCTATGCAGTGTACCCAACTAAAAAAGGATGTGTGGTGAGTTGATAGATGTCATTTTATTATGTATGTTTAATAGAAACGATAGCTATATGTCACTGTTACTGTGTTCTCTGATCTATGTGCATGATGTATCGCAGTCTTAATCACATTATTTCATGTCTCTTACTCAAAGTTCCCATTGGCACTCCCACATTACTAGTAGTGTTGTGTCAATTTTATCACTTCATCTCTTAGGAGAGAACCATAGCTCAAAAGGGTGTTGCTATGAGTGACATAAGAGACACTTCAGCCTGTGGAATGCACTATATGCATGGTCAATATTCTGTTTTATATTACAGCACTGCAGTCTTGTTAAGCCATGCATGAGTAAGTCTCTCTGTAGTGTATGACTAAAAGAATCACTTCAAGGCAATGACGTTTTGTTAGATAAGGAAACTAAAGCAAAGTGAAGTGGCCAGGATCAGGATCACATACTTGTTGCAGTCGGAAGCGGCCTCATTCAGTAGTTTCCTGGCTGTGTGAGAGGTGCGGCTTGCCTACGTAACCCTGCGTTCTGAGGTCCTCTCATCTAACTTTTCTGCTCCGAGAGCTTCTCTGAGACTCAGCAGCCCAGGCATAGCTGCGCAGCTGGTGATAGCAGTTGAAACGAACGCTGATGACAATGTGGGTCCGGTGTGATTCCGGTGGGTCCAGTCATTGTTCGACTAGGAGAGTAGCCTGTTGGTAAGGACATCCCGCCAAAAGCTGTTTTGTGTTGCGTCGCCCAGAGCAGCCGAGTGTATCAAATCAGAATGTTCATGGTGGTAAAAGCACTATATTAAGACACATTAAGATACAACAGAAACAGCCGGTCCATCGATTCTTTCACTGGTCTTTGTATTGATAATCTGCATTTGTCGGTCCGCTGCAGTAAATAGGATGACTGTGGCTCCTCTGCAGTTGAAGTCGATATTGTGATTTATTCCTGTTCGAATTCACTGATAGTGCCCACATAGTGTCCGGGGTGGTGTGAGTGGCGATGCTGCTTTTTCCTCTGTGGATCTACTGGAGACATTTGGAAGATATTTGGAACTCTGTCGTTCTGATCTTTTGAACACTTTGAAGTTCCACAAACTTCGCTCGCCGTAAGGGCGAACGCAAAGAGATGCAAGTCTCTTTCCACTTTGAACCAGGAAAACAAGCTGCCTTTGTCTACGTCTACGTTCGTGTACAAGACCTGCCCCTTCAGTGTAGCATCTGCAGAGTATCCAGTGTCAGGTGAACAGTGGAAGGTGGTCAGCCCGCGGACATGCCCCCATCTGAACATCAGAAGGCAAGCGGGAAGAGGGAAGCGGAGACACTCAGACTTTGAGCCTAAGGGAAACAACGTTGGACCCACCCAACCTCGCGCAAACTTCACCTAGACCGACAACTCAGTCGGAGAATCCTGTTCAAGTCGAACTGCAACCCCCTAGGGAGGTGGCGGGCGGTAGGTGCTCGACACCAACGGAGAAAGGGCGCAAAATAAACACTAATGGATGGACAAGAGGCCAACCATTTAACGCAAGCTGCCCATTTAACATTGATTTACAAATCGGGGCTAGCAGGGCACAGTATATAGATAATTTGGCCGCCCTTTAAACAACGGACCAAATTGCTGAGGCAAATTTCCCGAACGAGACAGGACCATTGGGGAAAAGCGGCAGTGATTCAACCTCATGAAAGAGACACAATCATGGCAGAAGAGCCAACTACTACTGAGAACAACCCTCTCATAGAAGGTGAGATGGAGGCAGGACTGGCACCCCAGTGTGAACAGCACTTGGAGTACAGTCAACCCAACGAGGCGGTGGGCACGGCAATTATCAGCAAGACAAATTTCCTTGGCCAGACAACTAAATTGCTACCGCTAGATCTGAGAAAGATGGGTGCTATCCCCAAAAGGAAACACTTCAATGATACCGAAGTTGGCACCACGAACAGTGTGCCTTCTGTCCCGGGACGAGGGGTAAACCCAGCAGCTATTGACATACCTAATTTTCAAAAGATGCACAATGAAAAAAGAATAAAACTGTGTAGAGAAGAAGATGCAGCCGGGAAAGACAAAATAGGTGGAAGGTCCAACAAGAGGAGCGGGGGTTGAGAAGCCACCAAGAAACAAGCAACACTTACTGTTACCCACTACAAGAAATAAACATTTGGAAGCCCCCAAGATTAACAACAGTGGGGGATAAGAAGGGGAGAAGTTTCTTCTTTAACGAATCACAACCAACTGGAGAGAAACTTGCAAATCAAGAGCCCTTTAAACCCACAAACAGGGCAAATTAAATATAAAAACACAAGCTAAACAAACAATGAGTGGAAGAGACGGTAACAAGCCAGATAGTTGAAAGACAAAGAAAGAAATGGCCTTGATGACAACAGCAACACTCGATGGGGAGGACCACACATTGAAAGCACCGCATAATCAATCTCATACCAGGGATAGCGACTTCCTTTTGGTATCAACTTTGACAGCAATTTTAGCACCCTTTATGAAGCTATAGGAGGCCATAGGTGAGACATTAAAAGACCACACCACTATGCTAGCGATGGTGCATACAAAAATGGTCTTTGTGGAAGGCTTTATCACCGCCATTCAAGGCAACATGGAGAACAGCTGGGCAAGGGTCGCACAACTACTCCATAACATACTGGACACCATCACTAAAGAAAAAAGGGACAGGAGAACATTGCGACTGTCTGAAAGAATGGGAATTACGCCCTTGGGAACAGACAGGATCTCAGACCATTTCGAAACAATCGCTCAAATGATGAGTTCAATTGGTACAAAAAACTGGGGGCCATCGCTGACAAATGCGAGGCTATAACTGAGTAACCCTCAATTCCACATAGAAAACCGGTTTATTTTAACGGACAAAGCCCACGTACCACAGAAGCACGAAATGGAACCCAAACAACAACATCAGGATATATTGACTATAAATATGGAAAAACAGCCACAAGCACAAACGCAGACAAACAAGGTAGTGATGCAAAACATCATCTCATAGCCAACTGGCAGGACTGATCCACTGCAACCACAAGAAAGGGCTAAAAAGACCAAGGATTCTGAACAAGAACATCGAACAGAAAGAAAAGCTGATAAATATAAATCTGACTGAAAAATCGGCCAAATATTTACCAAAAAAATCAAAGAATACAAAACAATTGTGACAGGGGTACCATCTACCTCACGCTAAGAAAACTTTAACCAAGAATGTGGTTGTAAAGAAACCGGAGAACCAAGTATGTCCCACAAAACAGAAATCTAACAGCAGCCGTACCTTCATCAAAAGCCTGACTCTCCCACAGTCGAGTGCGAGTTTCACAGTACGGTAAAAAAAAAAACAGTTTGCTGAAAACAGAGAAAAACTGGAGGAAACCAATGCTCTCGAGATCTACGAACTGAGAGAAGAGGAGTCGATAGAAATTGACATAATGGATCTTTCACCTATACAGTATCGGAAGAAGAGAGCATGATGACCGAAGATAGTATGACAAATGATCCATCCTCCAATGAACAACTAGGTGGAGACGTGTCGGAGAGAGAGGAGGTGAGTCTGCTCGAACCAACTAATAAAGATCAATTTGTCAGGGCGGAAGCCAAGAGGCGGCCGAGAGTACAGTGGAAAGAAGATTGCAAATGACAACTGAAGTCAAGAGCTTCAAAGTACACGAAGCCAAAGATATGAACTTGGAGATGGGTGATCTACCACAGAATAGTGAAAGCCAGAACTCGGCAAAAACCTGTAAAAAAAAACCATCGGAGAGCAAGTACAGAAACACCAAACAAACATGGATAGCCAGCCTCGGAGTCCCCAGGAAGAACTACAGGTGTTGAAAGCTACCTTGAACCTTCCGGACAATTGAAAAGAAAAATCAACAAACGGGCAGGAAATAAAGGCCCCTTCGAAAAACAGTAAAACGGCATCAGACTTTAATCAATGGTTGAGCTTAGAAAGTATGTTATACCATGATGATGGTCTAGTCTTCCATAGAGCTAACGTGGTTCGACTGCTACATCACGTACCAACATTGAGCCCGGTGACATCAAAATACTTTGCAATTATTGAATTCCCTGATCAGAGACAGACTGACAAAGTAATTATTCGCACGGTCTCGAGGTTAGTCAAACAGTTGTTGATGGACGAAGCCCATCATTTAAGAGCAATGGGATTTGACTTGAATGAAAATAACTCTGAGCTACAAATTGAGAGTTACACTGAGAGCCAATGACGAGCAAGTGATGACTCAGCACAAGCCTGGGGGAAAACTACCAAAGATACAAGGTCGACAAGAAAAAGCAGCACAAGAGAACCAGCAAATCAAAATCATCAAAAAGACGGCCATGAGGCTAACTGGAAATGGCTGGCAGGACTTCTGGTGGAAGAAATTCACAACCAATAACGCCATAAGGACATCTGAAGACAGGAATGGTTTCCACCAGAGGCTTCGCCCATCTTTTCGAAAGAGGGGAATTGCAATCAGAGGGGTCATTTGCTTGCAGGAAATATGGCTAAGAGAAGCCCCGCTACTAGAAGGCTACTGGGATCTTTTGAATCCTGCAATTAAACGCCCGAAAAGAAAACCAATGTGGGGCCTTTTGACCGCTATTAAAAACGACTTGGTCTGGACACTACACTCAAAACCCGACTTCATACATACAGCTGGTGGCAGTGAATCTACCTGTCATGACCCTTGCCCCTGGCCCTTACTGGCATGTCAGCCTTCCAGTTAGGGCCAGGTCAAAGGCCTTGAAACCTCACCCAAGACTCTCTTGGAGTCAGTCCTGGCACCTTTGGCGCCAGGCTCTTAACCATCATGAAGACCAACATTAGAATGGGACTATTTACTCGGGACTATTTAACTTTGGGGGGGGGTTCAACCAACATGGAGGCACACACATAGCTCAGTTACAAGGAACTGAGCTATGCAGTCTAGTCTTTTGGGTGTGGCAGGCCTGGGACTACTTTACCTGGACTACATTTGGTGTGGCAGGCCCGGGACTATTTCACCTGGACTACTTTACCTGAGACTATTTAAACCACACCCAAACAGCAGAACATGCTTTACGTTATTCTGCTGTAGGCAGCGTAACGCTCACCGTGTCCAGTTCTATGATGCCAGCTTACCTGAAACCAAGGACCTGCATAGAGAGAAAGAACACTGCAAAACTTACCTGGAACAGTATCCTGTCTTCGATCCATCACTGAATTCAGTTCCACTCACCTGAAGCTACGAACTCCATCATCCGGCACCGCATGCATCCTGGAATACCATAACCTGAAAAAAGGAGAAAGAAAGACAGCATTAGTAAGCGTTTAATCACGTTTCCTCCCGAATGAAGAAAGCCACACAATTCTTATCTGGGTAGTCATCTCTTGGTCAGTATCATTGCTGGAACATTCCGGCTCTCAGCGAGGAACATCGCAACCTGCAAGGAGATAAAAGACGCAGGTTAGCAATATAAAAGGCGAAACAGCGCCACACATCGCGCATTACTCACCGGACAGCATCGCGCACACCGCACTTTCACCTACCAGCCCATGCTCATCTTCAAACTGCATGACAACACCAAAATGCCTTTCCATTCCTAAAAGGAAAGAAGCAAGACATTATTATTCGAACTAAGAGGAACATAAGAACTGCATATAAAGACTGTAAAGCAGCAAACCTACGGAGTCGCAGCAGGCCTGGATTCCAACAGGGGGGCTTGCACCAGTGAAGTAACTTGGTCGCTGCTCGCCCCCTACATCTATGCGCCCATGCCACGAGCAGGACGGAGAATCCACCTTTTACAATATTAAGACCCATCTTTAACCAGAGGCCTTACCAAGGGACCGGGAGAGGGTTCGAGAGTGCAAATCATCCAAGCAGGGATGGGTGGCGTCCCCGTAGATACCAGGTGAGCGTAACACTACCAAAGGTTAACTTGCCAAACCAACTTGTCAAACCATCAAGTGTTAATATTAATCAACATATATTGGCATCTGGGAAACCAAAGGCACATCAACTTACTGGAAGAAATTGTGAATCTAATAGACGAGCAAAGTACCAGATTGTATGATTAATTCTGGGTGACCTAAATTGCACCTGCCTAGATCAACAGAATCAACCAATCAAAGACGACCAATTGGAATCCACTAAAAAAGAAAAGGGAGGTTTACAGTGGAGGGAAGCCATCCAATTCAGAGACGGGACCATTCTAAATGGAATAACTCAAGGCGACATCCCAGGCGGGCTACATGGAAAGGGACAAATAGTAGAAACATCTTAGACTATATATGTGTTTCAACTACATGTCCGGAGTAGTCCAATGTATGGAAGTTCAAGCTACGATCAAAAGCAATCATAATTTGATTAAACTTACCTGCCACAGCATAAGTAATAACAATGGAGTGACGTATGAAAGTAACTGAACTCGGAGCGAAACAGGTTGAAAATACGTACAAACAAAATGCCTAGTCTTAACAAGAAATTAACAAGGTTAATTAAGCAAATGCAAGATGAGGACGACCAACAAGTCATAAATTATGTGCCCTTATTCAAAGACTTTGTCATGAAAAGTAAAAGCAGAATAACACAAATCGTAATGTCACACCGTCATCTATATGACGCACAAATTGTGGAAAGGGAAAAAAATCCTTAATAAAAAATATCAAAGTGCTAAAACACAAGAAATCAAGTGAAAATCCGTCTCGGAATCATATGCTTAAACAGCAGTACTGCAATTGGCTATCCTTGCACACAAAAAACATGTTAAATCAAGATGCAGAACGAATGTTGAATAAAATCAGAACAAAAAATACGGCTGCCATTTGGTCTATCACTAATGAAAGGGACACCCCTCAAGAGGCGCTGCTCACAAATCAGATCCCTGCTAACATCTGGTGTGATTACTACGCCAAACTGCAGGACACCGAAGCAACGTCAAGCCGAGAAGAGACAGCAACATTTACCATGGAAGAACAACTGGATTTTGACGTATCAACCGTTGAAGACCTCATCAAGAAGGCAAATAATTAAAGAGCCCCAGGCCCGGATGGGCTGTCGAACGAAATGTTGAAAGAGAAGCCACTGCAATGGGCTAGGTTTCTCCATGACCTGTTTAAATACATTATGATCTCAGGAAAAGTACCAACTTTGTGGAAATCAGCTGTAGTTATCCCGATCTTTAAAAAAGGACTGGGGACAAACCCGGGCAACTACCGTCCGATTGCTCTACTAGACGTGGCTGGCAAGGTGTTTGCGACGATGGTATTAAAATCACTTTCTAAATGGAGCATCGACACGGGCCACAGAGATTGTTGGCAATCTGGTTTTGTCAAAGGGATTGGAACCCCATTAAATATCTTTTTGTTAACCTGTTGAAATAAAAGACCGATCGTCAGAAGGGCCAGAAAAAATTCAGAGCTGTTATTGAGCTGTCTAAAGCGTTTGACACAGTTTAAAGACCCATGTTATAGAGAAAACTGGCAGATTGGATATGTCAGAGAGTGGTGTTGAACAACATCAAAGACCTCTACCTGGACACATCCATAAGAATAAGACTACATAAATCAGGCCTTTTGTCGGAGGCCATCCCAACAAATGTAGGCCTGAAGCAAGGCTGCCCGCTGGCACCAGAGCTCTTTAATTTTTTTGTGTCAGACGTGGCGGACGCTTTTTTCCAAACTCTTATCTTTCCGCCTAAGCTTGTAGGAATACCTATTGGAAGATTATTACACGCTGACAACATTGCACTGATCGATCAGACCTCCATAGGTTTACAGCACCAACTAGAGGCTCTCCAAACTTACGTAGAAATTAACAACTTAAAAATAAACCCAGCAAAATCTTGCATCATGACTTTTGGCGCACCGAACTTCAGAGGCACTAAGAAGAAGCCCACCTGGTCATTGGACGGTGAAAAAATCCTGGAGGTCAAATCATTTAATTACCTGGCAACTCAAAGACGCATACTGCTAAACGGATACTGCCAATTCAGATTAAGACCACTAGTGATATTCTATCGAATTAAAGTAACACCTATTCTGACCTATGGTGCTGAGACCGCCTTTTCATTTCCAGAAGACACGTGGTCGTTAATGGAAGGTGCTTTCTGGAAGAGCGTCCTTCGGCTACCATTACAGATCGTAAGAAGAGTGCTCGCTCTTACATCCCTCAAAGCAATAGCAGTGTGGAAATCCCTCTCACACTATCGTAAATGTATTGAGGTTAATCCCGGTGGTGGGTTCCAAGTCTTGAAGAATATGTTGGAAGAGCAGAGCGAAAAAACACTATCGGAGTGACAAAGCATCTGCCAAGCAATCATCAAAGACTTGAACGAATCAGACGAGACACTGATAAGAGACACCAATAAAACCAAGAAGAAACTATGCACGAAAGACTGGATTGAGACCTAGGAGGGGGTACAAAGATATAAACACCACAAAGACTTTTGGTGTAGAGCACGAAAACTGAACGTGTTACCTGTGTACCTTTTTAGTGTTTTTCCAAATTGGTTCTTTAGATCACAATATATGCGCTTTCGACTCAATATTTTTCCAACTAGACAAGTCTTAGGAAAGAGGAAAAACCAGGACATGAGTACTGTATGTAGATTATGCAAGAGAAACGACTCATTGAAACATTTGAGGCTTATTTGCTCGGCATCGAGAAAGGAGAGAGACTTCTTCTTAGGAGAGGCAATGCAAATTTACAGCAGCAGGCCGATTGACTACTGATGCAAGATATTGGTGGAAGGAGAAAAAACCCATATCATCTTGGCTCTGGTCAAATTCCTGTTGGCCATATTCAAGAAAATTGATGAAGGGGATTTAAGTAGAAAAGCGGAATCGTGGATCAGAAATGACTGAGACATACGAAACGAGGCTGATGAAAAAAACTCGAAACTTTTGTTGATTTTAAATTTGTTTACATTTGGTTAAAGTTGTGGCTAAAGGTTTCCTATATTGTAAACCATTACCATTTTGAGCCAATAAAAAAAAAATAATAATAATAATAATAAAAAATACTTAGTGCTGGTATAGAAGCTGGGATTTTAGGTCCGCTTTCTTGGTTCTATTGAGGGGGCCTCAACCCCCCGCACCCCTAGCATACCCCCAAGATGACGGATGCCACCCACCGAAGCAGCTCCACAGGCCATACCCGGATGACATCACCAAAGTAATCATGAAAATGCTACATGGCTGAACACACCCGCAGAGACATTAGCCTGGTGCAAAACAACACCTATGAACTGCTTGCTCACACTGAAAAAGTGATTATCAGCAAAATGGAAGCCACAGCTGCATTGAAAAGAATTGGGAAAGCTCAAAACACAGGGCTGAGGCCCGATAAACTGACTTTTCTGAGAGATGCAAAATAGGGCTGGCAGCATGTCCAAGAAGAGGGCGGACTCGGCGGAAAAGATACAGCACCTGCAAGGACAAAAAGGCTGAAATCCCTCATAAATGCCAGCAGAGAAAATCATTTTTGCAGTCCCAGAGCACGTGACCTGGAGCTAGAGAACAAAGCCCATTCAGGCAGATAAGGTTTTTCTCATCAAATTGAAGAAAGAAGATTGCAAAAAATGCAACAGAACATGAAGATGGATAATGGAGTGTCCTTGCTCAAGGTCTGGGAAGTCAGAGGGGGTGAAACAATAGTGGGAAGCAGGCGGTGCGAGTAGCTCACCTTCCCCACCCATTATTTTTGCTCACATGCTGGAAAGCTTCCTAAACTGACAAGACTTGCACTGACCTGGGGAGTTGTGCCAGGTGGATCTACCAGAAATAGCCAGATCAAATTATCTGTCCCCTATAGACTGTAATTATCCCTATACTGTTCCCAGACCACCCCCCCCATCTGATTTAGCCTAAGAGCAAGGAATCCTATCTTTTGGTTGTGAGGTCACAGAAGCTTAAAAACTCGCTGCCTGCCTGTAATGAGCTGCAAGTACATTTGGACCTGTGGAATCCGTGTGCGTATCCCTGCTTGGACTAAATAAAGAAGTAATTTGTCACATTTCTGGACTCCTCTGTATCTGGGCATGAGGGGATTTCCCTCGAGCCTATCTCTGTTTTCCTAACTACAATTTAGTTCTATAGGTTTTAATTCAGGAATTAGACTATTGGAGTCATTACAAGTATGCTGGTGCTGCAAAAAAAGTGATGGTAACTGAACTAGCGCCACTTTTACCACACTCTAGCCATGTCTGAGCTTGTGATAAAAATAATGGGGAAATACGGGGCTCTCCCCTCCAGTTTCCAGCACCACTATTCTGAAGTGGATGGAAATATTGGAGGGTACATGGCATGCTTTCCAGCAGCAAAAGCTTCTCACATCTCCCGTTCTGGAGGAAAAATGTGTACCGGTGGCACTGCGAGCATTTCTTTGAAGACTGCCACTTTTCTAATTTAAGAACGTTTTCTTAAACTTTCATTAAACTAGAAAAGTGGTGCTGCAGTTAACGAAATGGTATGTTTATAAAGGGGAAGAAGGATGCAGTGGTGTTTAACGGCACCTCAAAGGCTTTGTATTTTAACTCCTTTTATTGACATGTTAAACCAGTGCTCCTGGGAGGAGAATCCCCCACCATGTGGCTTCTCTGCTTTCCTCGTGGTTGCTATGGTTCTTGTCGAGCCATAAATTGGGCTCATGCAAAAGTCGAAGCTTTCATGTCCCTGCACCAAATTCTTTCCCTGTGAGAATATGGTGCATTTAAGAAATGTGTGTTCCATCTTGGTACAACACATTTCTATTTTTACATGGGCCGCTGAATCGGGGCCGAGTTTACAGGTGAACCGGGATTACTGACCCAGCCCTTTAAGATGAGGTAGCAATACTTTGAAATGGATGGGGGATGCAGAAGATACTCAAACATCAATAATCCGACTAACTCAGGAAGTTGGCAAAGTCTAACTGGTTTAATGTCATTATCTAAAACAGGGATTACCACGGACATCAACCGACATCTCGCAGCATGATCTCGAAACATTTCATAAAAAAACATGAGTTATATAGTAAAAACTCGTAATTGCTGACGTCAACCTTCTTTGCAAACTACAAAAACCTATTGGAGAAAGTGATTGGGTCTAAGGGAAAATCTAGGTATACGTTTCATACTTGTCTAAGAGAGTGATAGTGTCTTTAATGTCAGGTGGGGCAACTAAGTCCACCCCCCAAACAAATTACTATGAACGTCATCAAATACACGACGTCCCATTGGTTCCACAAACTATAGGGCTCTTTTCCACGAGGCGCTCTATAATTGGTTGGCATCCTTACATTTGTCAGTACTTTTCCACCTACGCCAGCAGCCCGCAGGCTGGTTTCCAGGTGCTGGTGGGTAGGTCTTGACCATAGCTTCCCACCAATTGGCATATCATCTATCATCACCTCGGTGGTCTGCACGTCAATTAAGGGTTTGTACTTCGCCTTGGAAATGTCCCTTGCTCTGGAGCACCCGTTGATGTGACTGAAGACCATGATTTAAAGCTCTGGTGTATTTAAAATACTATTGATTAATGAACCTCTGACGTCGTCCTTGTTTTCGTGCACGTCTTCTGAACAGGAGTTTGGCTAATGTCTGATCATTCCAGCCCAAAGCAGCCCTGGCTTCTTGGGGCTGGTCCAGCCTCACCCTTCTTAGATTCACTCCTGTAATTCAATTGCTTTTTAACTGCGACACACTAGAAAAGGCTTCCTTTTTCTGATCCAGCTCTGCAAAAATGCTTAGTAGATTCGTCCATAGTTCACTCAGTATATGCCCCGCTCTGAATTTTCTCTGCAAGTTTGGAGAGTTTTCGTGTAGGGGGGGGGGGGGGGCAAAGGTATAGGGGGGTTTTTCATTTCCATAGACTGAATGAGGGAAAACTTTGCACACGGCTACAGGACGAACGGGTGGACGGTTTTGCACAAAATTTGCGGCAGGAGCGGGGGGCTTGAGTCAGAAAGCGTGCTTTTGTGTTTGGTGGAAATCCGATCAGCTCTTTTGTTGCAAAGAACTGAAATGCATGTCTCAAAAAAATTGTGATTTCTGGCTCCGCTGCGCGGACCCATTTCCCTGTTTGCTCCACGGACAGAAGGCTCATTGGCTGCAGTATGCCAAATTTTGAACACGGCCGGTGGTTGGCTGGAGGGAAGCGTGTTGTGCGTCAAAGTTTTTGTGAAATGCTGCCATGGTGTATCCGAGGATAGTGCCGTGCCGCAATGGGTTGCAAAACATGGTTTGCAGGATCGGGTAGGTGAAAGAGGGCATGAAAAGGTTGGGTGAGTGAAAAACGGAAAATATGATGAATTTGTTCAGGTCAATGAAGACAGTGGTGTGCTAGGGGTGTATGCGAGCAATGTGGCAATTTGCGGATAGATTCTCAGGCGACCACCTTCTGTGGTGACTGCATGGACGCTCCATTGGGAATGGGACTGCATTGCAGATGATGCAAATAAATTGACAATGTATTATGCTGTTGCCTAGGGGTATCGGTGCTTATGTTGTCTTTGTGGGTTTCCATTGCGTTGTAGCGGTGGGTAGGGGTTTCGGTGCCAGTGGTAGGTTTGGCGAGTACGGTACATGGCCAAAAGTTGCCATGCATGCCTCCATTGCTGTGTAGTGGTTGTGGGCAAGGGCTAGGTTTTTGGATGCATGGGCGGAGGCCTTAGGCCTCCACATGTACCCAAGAGGCTAGGTCTCGGGCACAGCATTGCTTCAGGGAGGGTAGTAAGACATTTCTACATGGAAGGATTTTTTACCATCACACTTTGGTGCTATGCACCATTCACGCAGCTACTCACATATACTTCATTGGCGGGTAGCTGCACAGGCACTATCATTCTTTGGAGAGTGCAGGCCGAACCCATTGGGGATAGGCAATGCTTTGGAGAGACTATTAGGATATTTGCAGTTGGTGTACTATGTTGTGTTGTGCTATGTTGTGTTGTGCCTGCAACACCCCTACTGCCTTGTGTGCATGGCTAGGGCCCTTGGAGGTAACAGTCTGGACACTGGTTGGAAGTAGATTTGAGAATGTTGCCTTGTTTGGGTTTGTTACTATACCCATATGTACCTGTAGTCAAGAAAAGCTACATGGCCACATGTTCCAATGCATGCCTCTATTGCGTTGTAGTGGGTGTGAACAAGGACTTGGCACTTGGGTGCATGGGCGGAGCCTGTACTCAAGAGTCTAGGCCTTGGCCACAACCCCCGCAACGCAATGTGGCCATGTATGGGAGCACAGTGGTATAGGTATGTGCATTGCACACTTATCTATAAAGAGTAGCTTACCTTTGCCTTAACTCGTTTGGATAAGTTATTATAACCATACATTCTTACATCCCACACACTTTTAAATATGTAAGTGCCCACGTTTGTAGAATCATTGTGGAGGACATGTTAGCCTTCCTACAGCAGCAGTGGTGAGACATGCAAGTGTTTCCCTTTGGAATGGTGTGGCCATCAACAGAGCCTTTTTTCAGGGAGTGTAGTAAGACATTGGGACATGTAAGGATTGTTTTACCATCATACTTTTGACATATGGACCATTTACGCAGCTTCTCCCACATAAATCATTGTCGGGTACCTGCACAGGTGACTACCTTCAGAGCCCATTGGGGATTGGGGGACTATTGCAGATGATATTGGAATATTTCCATTCGGTGCACTATGTTGTGTTGGAAGTGGCTAGCCCCTACTGCCTTGTGTGCTTTGTGTGCATAGCTAGGGCCCTTGGAACTAACAGTCTGGCCACTGCTTGGAAGTGACATCAGCATGAATACTAAACATATGACCCACCGCATAAGCTGTATTGTAATGACCAAGTGCATTAGCTGTAACAACAGAATTATATTTTGTTCTATTCATAATGTGCCAATGACTGCTACCATTACTGTACCTTTGTAACTAAACTCTTGCAAGTAACAGCGCCTCAATGCCCCTGGGCTGTTTGCGCGCTATATAAATAAATAAAATAAATATTTAAAAAATAGATTTCACATCTTTCAAATGTTGCCTTCTTTGGGTCCGTTCCTATGCTGATATGTAAGTCTAGCATACACTCTTGGAAGTATGTATCTCTGCTGTGGGTGGTCACCATTACGGAATGTGGAGGACATTTTGCACTTGGTACACGGCCAGAGGTGCTGTGCTGTGCCTGCATTTGCATATGGTGTACGTCATTGGACATGTTGCCGTTCACGGACCGACAAGCCACCATTTCTGTTTGGTATGGTGGGCCCCTGATAATACTCTGTGCTTTGAGAGTCAAGAAAGACATTGCAACGTGATACAAGTAACTAGGCAGCACACATTTTAAGTATGGATAATGTATAGGCCTACTCACGTACATTTGCACTGAATAAAACATGTACTCCAATAAGTCTGGATATATACAGGACGGCAGGCCGTCTGACTGTTAGACTTCATTGCGTACTTCTTGAGATGGCCAACAAACACGTTTGGCATTCCTATTGTGTGCAATTCGAATGTGTGCACCGCTTCCATTACCTATGCGATCCCAACAGGCACTGGCATAGCTGACTTCAGTTGTGGAGATTCGTTGCTCACAGTGTGCACTCCAGGTATTTTCGTTACATGCGTGCCAAGCCTAGGGCACTCTGTCATGTGAGCACCTCGCTCCAGAAAGGAACAACCTAAACAAAAAAAACAAAAGCACTTGAATTGTTGCAAGAGCTTTATTTTGCTACAGAAAGATCAGGGGAAAGTGTAAGGTGGCTGCTATCACCGCTTCTTTTATTTTGCAAACAAAATCCAGTGTGCAATGCCGTCTGTGCACTTCTGTCCTTTTGTTGTTTTGTAGCAAAGTGGAAAAAGGAATAATGTATGGTCCTTGGTGGCTCGTGTGGAAGAAGGCATTTTATTTGCAAGGTAAAGAAGGTACCAGTTGTTGTCTCTGAGATGCCTTATATCCAAAACATTTGCAGGTTGGTTCGTATGGCTGGAACCGCAAATGCACAAACAGGGCCATATTGGTCAGCACAGATAACAACAGCGGAAAACACATTGCTTATGGTAATCTTGATATGCTTGGTCCACCACCCGTCTGTTGGAATGTGGCAGGAGTTGCATGCGCAGTAAGGTGCCAGGTATCTAAGCGGCAGAATGGATTTAAGTAGGCTATATTAGTGCCAGCATACAGGACAAGGGTTTGCAGGAAGGATGTCATCATAAGTGGGTGCCTCATGGACCATGTAGTGAGTGTTATTGAGTAGCGTCATATGTTAACCCACTGCTTTGCTCTATATTGTGTACGTGATGGTGTCCTTGTACGGCGCCAGACAAGCTAAATGTCTTTCAAACATTAGCACTAGGCGCTGCTTACGTGTTTCCTTTTTATCAAAAAATGACAGTGCTAGCAAGTGTTGTTAGTCACACACCACAATATCGCTGTGTGTGTCCAAAGGAAAAAAGTTTTTTTTTTTTTAAAAACCCTCATGGGGTTCCCCTTGGATTGCATGAGAATGCAGGAGCTGTTTTGCTAAAACTTGCAACATTGAAATGTGATCTGTCCAAGTTTGTGTGCCGGTTGACTGCTGCATGCACCTCTAGTCGTTATTACTTTGCCTACAATGAGGGTGGGTAGAACTGGTGATTCTTAGGGGATAGTGAGGGCAAAACAGGGAATGTAGCATTGCACGAGTGAGCATAAAGGGTGCTGTTTCACAGCACAAAATGCGTTCCCTTTTCGTCTTGCCTTTTGTGTCTGGATTTCTGGCGCTGGGGAAGAATGGCAAGAAAATAATGTTCAATCACAGTTGCAATGCGCAGGGAATGGTGGAGACATGGCACTGTAGCGGCGTGTGAATACTGCCATCACAAAGCTTTGTGCAATGCACAAAGAGAAAGTGCGCAGTAAAGTAAATTCATAATTCTACATACAGAACTGCAGCCACATATATTTAATGCTAATACACATGTAATGTAAAGTTGTACTTGCATAACTTCGGCAATTTCCATGCTTGTATTGAGTGCACGACTAATTGCAGTGTACGGCGTAGTCAATCGTTACACACTACCTCTGGGGCACATGGGCAGAGCGACTGCAGTGTAAGTTATCTTTCCTCTTTTTTTGTACAATTTCATACAATTGCTGCCCTTTGGGGATAATCCTGCTTCCCACTCAAGGCTGCTTTACAGTGAGCATTTGTCCTGTTGAACGAGAGGTATGTTACGTTTCGCTTTCCGGAGATGATGCTGGACAAAAAAAAAAGGATCCAGGCGGCAACGTGTTTCCATTGTACCATGCATTTCCGAATGTTGGTATTGTCATTACGGTGAAGTTAGTACGACGTACAAGGAGAAATGTTGGTGCCGTAGACGCTGAATGCACAGATGGCAAAATACATAAAATGTGCACTTGCAGTCCCTAAGGAACATTTATATGTGCAGTGTGTTATGAGGCAACGGTGGACGATGGCAGACTGTGTGTGCCCTGGATCAGTGTACGTGGGTGGCTGGGCCATCGTACGCAGTTTGGTGCCCTGCAGTATGAACATGTTTGGGACTGTAGTTAGTTGTGGGCAGGGTCTACAATATAAAGTGCATGGCTGGAACCCATTCACTGTACTGGGTGTAGTGAAGCATGTAGGGCGTAGCCACAAGCTGTGTTGTGTTTTATAGGTGTACATTACAAATTGTGGCATGGGTATATGCTCTGCAGAAGTAAGTGCACACATTGCACTGTGGAAATTGTAGACATATGATGGCAATAACTTCATACTTACTGTTTGGATGGGGGAGGACCTGTGTTGTTTTTTGTGTATGGACTGTGAAATGTTGTAGTACTTGTTGCTGCATTATCTGTGGTGAACGAGAAAAGAATGTTAGAGCAGGTATTTTGATACTTTGTAGTGCAGAACATTGCATATGTTTGTTTAGTTTGTGGACCCTTCTAACTAGTACGTCATAAGTACTATACTTTGAACCAGTGTACTGTGCAATGTACGCAGTTCTTGTGTTTCTTTGCATAATCATTGGGTCTGTGGGGGGGGGAAAAGAAAATCCATGCTGCATAAAAAAAAAAGAAAAATATCAACATTTCGTCGCTGCTATGGTGCAAAAATATTTACAGTAACATTTGCAGTGGTTACAGCAATTTTTAAGGTGTGCTCTTGACGTAGGAGCAAATGTAATGGTTTACGATTTCTGGCATATACATGTGCGTAGGATGGGTGGCGCTTTATAGCAGTTGGTGTTTTGTATGTAAATGTTTACCTGCTTCCTTTTTGCAGCGGTGTTTCTTTATGCATTTGGCTACTGCTGGTGTTTTTGGCAGTGTGGGTACAAGCCAGATGGGTCAGGGCCAGGAGGATCTCCTCGCCACGACAGTGTAGGGAGCCAATGGATTTGTGGCATGGCTGGCTGCCAGAGGCGTATATGGAACAAGGCGGCAACAGATCCCAACATGGCTGTGTCCTTTCTGTGACCCTTTTTCTCCCACCTCCCCCTTTGCTTCCACACTCTCCTCACCTGAGCTGCTTGAGTCGATGCCTTCGGTGCACAGGTTTCGCCTGGCGAGGTAGTCTTTCTCATTTTTTGGTGGTAATTGCCTGTCACGGAGGGAAGCCACAGTGAACGCTGATGGAACAGCACGCCTGTGGCTCCCTCCCCGGGAGCAAGCCGATACACAAGGGAAAAAGCCAAGCGGCAGAAAAAAACCCTTGTCAGGCGCTGAACTGCACTCTGTCCGACTCCAATTATGAACCTCCGAAGTGATGTTGCAGAAAGAGGTGCAGATTTAAAAACGGCAGGGATCCGTAGCAAACGTGAAGCCAGAAGTCGTGGCTGGTATCCAATGCAGCCCGGCAGGACACAGGAAGTAAAGGACTCGTGTAAGAGAAAAGAAAGCTGAATAATAGGAAGTAGACTGGGAATCCAATTGGAGAGGAGCCCAGGGTAAACGGAGAGGAGAAAGCAGAAAGAGCAAAGGCACAGTGTCGCGAAGGAGGGAGACGTGACCTGGACGAAGGAACCGGAATGAAACCGGTAAGAGGCAAAGTAACGAAGAGAAGGAAAACTTGTTGCAGAGGACGAAGTTAGTAACAGAACTAAAAGCACTGACGATCCAGACGGAGTGTCAGCAAACAGCGTAAACCCGGAAGCTGGGAACACTATCCAGAGGGGTTGCAACGCAGCGCCCACCAGGAGGAGGAGGAATAAATACTCCTGGCGGGCTCGGCGCTGAGGGAACTGGGACGGCTGCTAGAGCCGTAAAATAGAGAAAGGACTACCAGTCTCGGCGGCGGCGGATGACAGGCTGCCAAAGAGGAACTCACTGTGGAACTCATGATGGGACCGGATAGATACATGGATCTGACATCCTTGGTGGTGTACTGCTGACGGGGCGCGGTCCGCGGCTATGAAACCACGCCCCGAACCACACCCTGCACTTAGCGTTTCCTCTGCTTCCTAACAGAGCAGTGTTACGCTTACCGCTCCTGTTTCTTTTGAACATGCGATCGGCATGTACGTGAGTTTTCTGCATTCTCACCCGGAGTTGAAGTCCTACTTGCCCCGGCGGCCAACTGTTTCGTGTTCGGTCTTGAGCCTTACCTTGACCTCGGAACACTTGTGGCATCCCATCCTGGTAACCCGGTGTCTCCGGTCCTTCGTCTGCAGTCCACAGTAATCACAGCTCCTGGGAACTTGGAATCAGAAAACTTTGAATAGTAAGAGATTGAAATACCACGTACCACCCAGTTCCCGTACCCGGTTTAACTTGGACTCACTTGCATACAAATTCCAGCTTCTTCGCTCTGCTCTCAGTTACAGACAGCTTGCGTCTACAAAGACACTGCACATTCAAGCTGCGTTTTACATTGCGAAGCGGTCAAGATCAAGAATAACGCCTCACCAGAACTTACCTGCTTATCATCTGTATACAGTGCGTCGTAGCCGGTCTGGACCACTAGTCTTCAGTGAAGTAGCTGGAGTCGGATACCTACCAGCTAACCTTGCCCTTCAGTACTGAGTTCATTACAGTGAGCAAAATCTGTGACGCACCAGCCGTCCACCCACCTCCCTTGGGGAAGGGGAGAGCCGGGAGGTTGGAGAGAAAGCAATAGAAACCAATATTAGCTACATACACTTAACCATCTAGACCCCCCGCCCACCGCACACCATATTCCAGAGGAACCAATTTCATACTGGTCCCTCCCAGCCTCACCAGCAGACCGCTGGGGAAGAGAGTGGGTGGGATGTTCTTGAGTGCAGGGGTAACCCGCATGAGGTGGGGCAATGCGTCAGAACACTGTAGGTCACCAGAGGTAAGCGTTACAGAACGCTAAGCCCACCTCACAGGTTGTGCCCGAGTGTCATGGAATCAGGTTCAGACCAGTTATCAGCCCTTTTGGGGGACTTGCGAGCAGCGGTGCACGCAGCCATTCAGAAACAAACTCTGTGAGGAGGAAAGCAGTACTTAATAGAGAAAGAAACGATGACTTGCCCAAACGCCTATTGGTAGCGCAAGCAGGCCAGGTGCCACTACCTCATTCATCTGATGGGACCATAGCTGGGGGCGCCTCATATCCATGTAACAACCCCACATACCGTTTCCCTGGCCCCTCGTGAACGATTTCTAGGGGACCCACAAAGGGATGCTATTTTATGAACCAGTGTAGATTACATTATTTGTATCGGCCAGGGGCCTTTTCTACGGAGCAAATGAAGGTGGGTTAAGTGTTGTCATATTTGGGTGGCCATGCCGCTATTTGTTCAGTGCATTTAGTGAATCGAGATAACCCCATCCTGCATATTTTTGGTGAATTCCAACAGGAGTTAGACAAAGTATTTGCTTGCAGAAGCCAGGGGCAAGCATTACATGGGGAGTTGTTGGCCTTGTGGCAGGGACCACAGGAATTGCTAGTATACATCACTGCATTTAAGCGACTCATCGCTGAAACCTATTGGCCCGAACAAAAAAGACCATTTTCTATCGGGGTCTGCGTGGGGAACTTAATGATGTGTTGGCGCAAGTGGTCAATACACCAGAATGATGTTCAGAATACATAGATTTAGTAGTACAGCTAAATCACTGATTACAGGAGAGAAAGACAGAGCGTGCCTGGTCGGAGAATAGGCCGTTATACATCCACACAAGCGAAGCGCAACCTCGTGCTCAGGAGATTACATGGAGCCCATGCATTTGGGTAGTTTGAGGGGCCACTATCCAAGGAGGAAATAGAGAGACGTCAGCAGGACCAGGTGTGCTTATATTGTGGCAAAGCAGGCCACTTTCTGAAGGACTGTACTAACAAACCAAGCAAACGGCCCTTGGGAGCAGCTAAGGTGCTCCCAGTGAACCCAGAAGGTCCCACTCTACTGTCGGAAAACTCCAAGACTCAATAAGAGTAGGGATCGGCTTGTCGAGGGAGGAGAAATCGCCCACGGTCTCACACCTTACAGTACCTGTCATCCTTATCAGACAAGAACAACCCCAAAAGATGTATGCCTTAGAAGCCTATATCGACTGTGGTGCAATCGGTAATTATATAGATATGAAAGTGGCGCAGAGAATCGGCATATCGGGGCACCGAAGGAAGAAGGTGGACAACATAGTCTCGGTAGATGGTTTACCATTGTCATCTGGGACAGCACCGCAGTGTATGGAAGAGGACGAACTATTGTGCAGAAACGGCCACCGAGAGCGTATAACCTTCGACCTGATTATTGCCCCACAATTCCAACTTATACTTGGCATGCCTTGGTTGGAGTACCACAGTCCTGTTTTTAACTGGAAAACGCATATGGTAATCTTTCCATCCGAATGCCTTTGCACCTGTTGGACATTTGTACCGGTTGTAGCCAAGGAACCAGCGTCTACAACACAAAGTTGGGGGCTGTGATACAGCCGAATGGAGAGACAAAACTACCTGCCATATACAAGGAATTTGAAGATGTGTTTTCAAAAAGAACAAGCCGATACCCTTCCTCCTCACCGGCCATATGATTGCCAAATCAATTTGATAACAGGCTCCATGTAGCCGCATTGCTGCTCTTACGCAAAAAGAAAACCGGCACTTGCAACAGTACTTGGACCAGTTCTTGGAAAACGGATTTATTCGACCCTCCAACTCCCCAGCTTCTTCTGCTGTCTTTTTCACACCAAAGAAGGAAGGGGACTGTAACGCTCACCTGGTATCCACGGGTACGTCACTCGGCCTGTTCTGACCTCCTACAACCTCGAACCCTTCCCTGGAGGATATTCGACTGGAGACTGGGCCTGAAACACAGGATTGGTAGAGTTTAACTCCCTATTGTCCCTGTGTGCTTGAACCCCTTCTTCCCCAGGGTCCAACCCTTCCCTTTGATCCACAGCTCACCTTGTTTTCTTGGATAGTGTGCTCTCCGTCCTGCCTTCAGCGCAGGGGCGCGTTGATTGATGCAGGCTCGTTGCTGCCTAGTTACTTCACTGGCAAGAGTCCGACAGGTAAGTATAATGAGTCTTTTGAACAGTTCTCTAACTTCGTTCCTTTCCTTCCTTCGATGATGGCCGGCGTCCGGGGATGGTGGCCTGCTGCTGAGATGAGTAGCACTGAAGGTGAGTGAGAGCGCGATGCTGAGTTCTTTTTCTGTGTCTTTTAGGTGCCGCGACATTTTCAGCGTGGATGCCGGTTATGAAGAACAAATGCAGTGTGTAAGCACGTTATGCGGAGCCTCTCGATGTTTCCACGCTAACCTGGAGTGTCTTTTCCCTCTTGCAGATGGATGAGAAGTTCCGGAGACAGAGTTCCCCCAGAGCGACTAGGATTCAGGTAAGCGTTTGAAGCTCGAACAGTCTTTAAAAATAAGCGAAGATTAGCAGAATGCTCACTAATGCCTTTTTTCTGTTCTTTTCCTTTTTCCTTAGGAAGCGACGTGCCGGGATGGGAATGACACCGCCGAAGATCCCCGCAGAACAGAAGGAGCGATGACTGATGGGCAGAAGCGCCGCAAGGTAAGGCTGTTCCTAACGGTGTTCTTGTTCTTGCAGGAGCTGAGCGCAGAAGAAAGATGCAGGCCTAGTGGAGACCGATCCGAACACTGTGAGTGTCACGCTGCAGGTGCAGAAAACGCAAAGCATGTTTCTCAGCCTGGGTGTGGCTTAAATTGTCTCTGTGTATCCTAGGTGCCTTTGGGCTGAACCACACCCAAAAGACTAGACCGCACATGCAGTTCTGGGAACCAAAATATGTGGGGGCATCCATCTTGTCCCCATCAATGCACTACAAGTGCAATCCCCAATGTTATCCTATGGGAGTGAGTGAGTCTGGTGCCACAAGCGCCAAGTCTGACTCCAAGTGGGTCTTTGGAGGGATGGAGAGGCCCTTGAGGGCCATGTAGGTGATCGTGGCCTGGCTCCAGCCTGACATCTTGGAGGGCTGGGGACATGAGGGGCAGGAATCATGACAGGGACATAGGAACTTGCATCGATTATAGGGGACTCAATAAGATCACTGTGACAAATGGGTACCCTCTACCTTTCATTCCCATATTGTTGGATCAAGTTAGAGAGGCGAAGATATACACCAAATTGAATTTGCACTGGGTTTACCATTTAGTCCGCATAAAGGAGGGGGATGAGTGGAAAACTGCTTTTCGCACCAAATTTGGGTATTTCGAATATACATTCATGCCCTTTGGCTTTTGTAATGCACAGGCTGCCTTCCAGTTGTTTATAACGGACATTATATGAGAGCTCCTGGATGTTTGTGTCATGGTCTATATCGATGATATATTTATCTACTCGGCCACTGAAGAAGAACGTGTGCTTCACGTTAAAGCTGTCCTAGCAAAACTCAGCGAACACCGTTTGTATGCAAAGTTGGAGAAATGTTACTTTCACGTGATCACAGTAGAGTACTTAGGAATCTTCTTAACACAGCACGGCATCCAAATGGACAATCGCAAGGTGGAAGCAATCTTAAAGTGGCCCTTGCCTACGTCTGTGAAGAACGTGCAAAGTTTCTTAGAATTCGCTAACTTTTATAGGTGAGTCATACCCCACTTTTCGACCATTTCACACCCCATCACGGCATTACTGAGAAGGCACAAAACCTTCATGTGGACCGATGAAGCTGAACAAGTGCTTAAACAACTCCAGGCACAGTTTACCTCAGTGCTGATTTTGAAACACCCAGATCCTGAACTTCAATTCATTGTTGAAACTGATGCGTCCAGCGTGGCAATAGGAGTTGTATTGCCCAACGAGATCTGACCACTAATCAATTACATCCTGTGGCGTTTTGGTCCAAGAAATTCCCCCCTGCGGAACTGACCTACACAATAAGTGACAAAGAGTTGCTTGCCATTAAAGCTGCTTTCAAAGAATGGCATCCTCATCTGTTTCTGTCTACACCGACCATCGCAATCTACAATATCTGCAAACAGCACAAGCGCAAACTCCCCGTCAGCTTAGATGGGCCCAGTTCTTTTCGGAATATGACTTTGTCATAACCTTCCGTCCAGGAGTCAAAAAACGGAAAGGTTGATGCCCTATCCTGCATCAGATGGAATCTGGAGGGAAGAGATGTTTATGCAATTCCAGACCCCATGGCTATTATCCCAGGAAGTAAATTGTTGGGATTGACAAGTTGAATGCGGCCTCCTTTAGATCAGCTGTGCATTGAAATTAGGCAATATCTTACACCAGAACATTTACAGGTTTGGGTGTCCCAAGACCCTCAATGAACCATAGAAGATGGCCTACCGTACTATCGAGGGCGCCTGTACTTACCGGACCCAAACATGCAAGACAACGTTTTACACTACTACCACAATGCTTTAACCACTGCCCATCCTTGAGTCACAAACTCTAGTGCAAATTTGGCAACATTTTTGGTAGCCTATGTGGCGAAAGAACATCATCCAATATGTAAAGACTTGTGATGTGTGTGCCCGCAACAATACTTCCAAAACTAAACCATCAGGATTACTTGGATGATTGTCCATACCACCTGCTCCATGGCGTACAATATCACTGGGCTATATTACCATTTTACCTCCTTCAAATGGGTACAACACCATCCTGGTAGTAGTAGACCTCCTAACCAAGATCGCGCATTTCATCGCGTTGAAAGTCTTACCAAATGCAAGGACTGTTGCTCAAGATTTCCTAACTAACATTGTACGATTACATGGGTTTCCATCTGTAAGCATCTCAGACCGATGGAGTCAATTCCTGTCTACATTTTGGAGGTGTTGTGATAAGGCTCAAATTGAAATCGGACTATCCACAAGCCATCACCCACAAACCGATGGTGAGACGGAGAGAACTAACCAAATGCTTTAGCAATACCTGCATTGCATGTTTACCCAGGTGGACAGTTGGAATAATCTGCTGTGGGCAGTGGAATATGCATACAACAACAGTATTCACAGTGCCACAGGTATTTCACTCGTCCACTTTTTACATGGGAGGGATCCACATACCACAGCTCTTGATCCCACTACCGCATTAGAAATGCCAGCTGTAACATCTCTGCATACTAGTATGAGCGGAACTTTAAGCAAAGCCACCAGAACCCCGCACAATGCCAAAGCTGCTCAGAAACATTTTGCTGATAGCAAAAGAAGAAATGCACCAGTTTATGAAGTCGTCTACCAAGTCTGGCTCTCCACCAAAACCTATTCCGTTAAAAGGCCCCAAAAGGTTTCACTCTAGATTCATTCGTCTTTACCCCAGACCGGCCATCATTAACCCTGTTGTGCTTAAAACTGGGGCTACCCCACTCATTGAAGATCCACCTTGTCTTCCATGCATAGTTACTGAAACCAGTACACCCCGGCATACGAAACTCAATCTCTAATCCTCCTCCAGTAGAAATTGTAAATGGGGAGAAATAGTATGAGGTACGGGACATCTTAGATTCCAAGGTTATTAGACGAAAATTACATTACTTGGTGGATTGGAAGGGGTACATCATTTTCGATCGGACTTGGGAACCAGTAGAAAACATTCAAGCACCCCGTTTGTTAGCCCTTTACCGCCATAATCATCCCTTGAAGCCAGGGCCTGGGTCCGCCCTCCTAGGGGGTGCGGGGGGGGGAGCTTTGTAGGGGAGTGCTGTCAGGATTGCAGTACGGGTACCAGGCAGATGGGTCAGGGCCAGGAGGATCTCCCCCCTCCCACCCCCCCACGACAGTGCAGGAAGGCAAAGGGTTTGTGGGCTGGCTGGCTGGCTGGCTGGCAGAGGCGTATAGGGAACAAGGCGGCAACCCATCCCAACATGGCTGCCAAAGAGGAACCAACTGTGGAACCCAATATGGCACCGGATAGATGCATGGATCTGACATTCCTGGTGCTCTAGTGCTGACAGGGCATGGTCCGCGTCTATGAAACCATGCCCTGGACCACACCAGAGTTTCGTCTGCTTCCTAACAGAGCAGTGCTACGCTTACCGCTCCTGTTTATTTTGCCTGTGCGATCGGCACCTACACTCATTTGTAGCATTCTCACCCGCAATGGAAGAACTACTTGCCCCTGTGGGCTTCTTCTTTTTGTTACCTTCACCTCGGTAAACTTGTGGTGTCCCATCCTGGTAACCTGGTGTTTCCGGTCCTTCGTCTGCCATCCACAGTAATCACAGCTCCTGGGAACCTGAAATCAGAAAACGACAATTGTAAGAGACTGAAATACCACCTAGTTCCTGTACCTGATTTAACTTGGACTCACTTGCATACAAGTTCCAGCTTATTTGCTCTGAGTCCAGACAGCTTGCCGGTGTTTCGCCTAGAAGCGCTGAAATAAAGAGACTATTAATATTGATTGCATCAACAAAGATACAAGCTATGTTTCACATTGAGAAGCGGCCAAGAGCTAGAATAAGTCCCCAGTAGAACTTACCTGCTCATCATCCGTATCTACTGCATTGCATCTGGTCTGGACCACTGGTCTTCAGTGAAGTAACTGGAGTCGGATACCTACCAGCTAACCCTGGCCTTCAGTCCTCAGTTCATTACGGTGAGCAAAAGCCGCAACGTGTCAGCCAGCTACCTCAGGGAAGGGGAGAGACGGGAGGAGGGAGAGAAAGCTATAGAAACCTATACTAAATCCATACACTTATCTTTAGGTTATCCAGACCACCCGAAGACCATTTTCCAGAGAACCAAGTTCATCCAGGTCCCTCGCGGTCCTCTGGAGGTTAAGCCACCGGCAGACCGCTGGGGAAGAGAGTGGCTTGGGTATTCTTCAGTGCAGAGTTAACCCGAGTGAGGGGGCAACGTGTTAGAACAGTCCGAACCAGCTCCTAGAGGGTACCAGAGGTAAGCGTTACATTTTTGCAAGTATTGTGCCATTGTACTGTGCTTCTGCAGAATTGTGAAGGTAGTTACGTTGCTGTTGGTGTACTGTAACTGCTCATACTTTGGAAGTGTTTGAGGATATGCTTGTGGCACAGTGGTTGTTGAAGGTTGAGTTGGGTTGTTGTAATGCTGCAAATAACGTTGTACTATTACGGTTTAAGGTACATACCAGGTGGCGTATTCTAACTGTTTACAGTGTCCCATTCCTGCAGGGTAGGTTTACAAGCTTGTGCATTCATGTTGCTACTTTCACATCTGTGTACATTCTAAAGTGGTGGTATTTTACTATGGATTTACGTAGTGATAATTCCATATGTACAGCATTTGTATGTGTATTGTTAGAGAGGCAGTGACTCAATTGCGTACTTGGTGGTTTCAGAGGTTACTGAGGATGGTTTTGAATCCTCATACTTGATACTTTACCTTTTAAGTATCATGTGGAAAATAGTGATACTGTCACTTGCGTACATGTATTGTTTGTCTGAGTGTACTCATTGGGTTCACTGGGGATAACATTATCCAACACACACTTTAATTCATTTCTTGAAAGCATGATACATGGTAAATTGCTTTAGGGTGACCGTGTGGAAGGTAATTCTTTATTTGTGCTTTTACTAGGGTACTGGTTCCTGTTTTGTACATCAATTACTACATTTTGCCTTCAGGAAAATTAAGTAGGCATTTGCAAGATTTCCAGGTACTCTCTGCTTTGGAATGATTGAAGTATCATTGCATTCCCACCATGACCATTGTTTTGTAATGTATGCTGTACAGTGCCCTCCACTGGTTATGTCACCCTTGTGGTAGATTATGGATACTGTTGTGAAGGTTTTATTGCCAAGTGATACCTGGCCATGCTGTTGTTTCTGGCTCCATCGCCATTGTATCATAAGAGCATTACAATTACATATTGACTATGTGAGAGTATATGTACCGTCGACCGATTATCAGAATTGCACGATGTACACAATGTGCATACTTTGCATTGTGCACTGGTTGCTGAAATGGAATGGAGTCAGTTTGGTATTGGTACATACACAAAGCATGTGTTGGGGACTTGCTCCTAACTGGGATGGTTGCAGAGACTGCATGTATGTTTCCACAAGTAGGAAATTTGAAAGACTTCATTTAGGAGTATGTTTTTGAGTGAGTACATTACAAATTCCTGTGGATCTTCTTGTCGGTTTAACATGCATTTCATCATTCCAGCACAGTAGTCTAATTCATGCTTTACTCCTGAGACACTGTAAATGCTGTCAGGATTACTTACTGCATTTCTGTGCAGGACGAGCATTTGTAAACACAACTGGTCTGCACCATTTAAATAAATTCCTTGCCCAATTGCTGGCATTTGGACTACAACATTTATTGTGACATTTGCATAGCAATTAACACCTGTTGTATTAGACTATTCGATTGGACCTGTTCCTTCTGTGTCTGAGTACTTTGATGGAAGGGTACGTGGTGTGTTTGAAGAGGCACTTTTTTGTGTGTATGCAGTTGGGTATGTC
The DNA here is from genome assembly GCF_040938575.1 of Ambystoma mexicanum. NCBI lineage: Eukaryota > Metazoa > Chordata > Amphibia > Caudata > Ambystomatidae > Ambystoma > Ambystoma mexicanum. The sequence continues at coordinate 1,455,960,524 of NC_090935.1, forward strand.
TTGTCGTCTTTACTCTGTTACTCCTTTTGTCTGTGCTTTTGGTGGTTGCTGTAGTATGAGCTCATTTCAATTTATTTGGTGGTACTGTTGGCAAATCATTTAGTGCTGTGCCTTTCAGAGTTTTAATGGGCTTCTTACAACAAAGGAAAAGGGACTTATACATCATTCAGTAACACTCTACATATTACCCTTTATTTGCACACATTCATAGCCACTATTCAGAAATGGAAGGGGGACCAGAAACGGATACATATACTTGAGATTTTGGCATTTCTACAAGTTGTTGGTGAGGAGAGAAAGGGATTGAGGTCTCATAAAAGCGTCTCTCATGGCACGTAATTTGCAGGGATGGAAGGCTGAGAAATGGGGAAGGGGGCATGTGAAGATGGGCAGTGGTATTTGATTTTCTCCAAAATATGTTCTTGTACAAAAATTATGCAAGGCAGCACATTTTTTCAGCAATTCATCCATTTTGGTGTCCAGACGGTCTACTCTCATATTTACAGCATTTCCTTCGGTTTCTGTGGCCGTATGTTATGTTGCTGTGGAAAAGGTGCCGCTTTTGGTCTACTCCTTTGTATTCCCGTATGTTCTTTTAAAGAAAAACACATGTATTTTGTATACATGAAGCAATATATTGTAATTGTTACTTTTCCCTACCAATGGGATTACTATGGTCACTCATTTCGTCATGCGGGAAACTCTCCTCCAGCCATTCTAGGGTGCTTGCACTTGCAGTAATTCTTTCCCTTTTGACACTGCTGTGCCTTTCATTTTTTCATGCAGAAAATTCTCTTCCACACATTCTAGGGTGGTTGCCATTTCTGCGCACAAAAAGAAAACCTTATGCTTTCCTACTATTGTACACTAGAGGACCTGTGCACTTATAGCATACACTTTAGTGTACTTAGTACGTTGCACTTACGTTCTGCTCTCCGTAGTTGGCGTCCCTAACTCTGCCTCTTCGTGCTTTGTTGGAATGCGACGCAGTTGTGCGGTAAGATTGTTGAAGGCAGATGTTAGTTCTTTTGTTGGTGCATTCCATTACACTACATACCCTATGCCTTTGCGCTGTTTGTTGTGCAAGTACCGACTTTGTGCACCTACTGCATTTTCCCTTACCATTCCCACACTTGCTGCTGTTTGCATATGTTTCTTGTCTTTGCTGCATGGTACCACTTTGTTCGACCACCCCTCCCTTTATCCGCAGGTTGGACGCCACTCGATGCCCACGAACAGAGGCATTGTTCGCAACCACTGTGGCTATTAGTATGGCCACTGTGGCTATTAGTATGGAGGAACCGGCTTTAGTATGCTGTATAGTATATCTATACAAAAGAAGACCATCCTCTTAAAAACCTATGAAATTCACTGACAAAAAACGTTGTTAAAGGGACGTTCTGGTTCAGTTGAAATAGTAAAAACCTATGCAATTCAATGGACAAACATTGCTATAGGGACGTTATGGTTACAGGTTTAACCGAAAACCCCCAGAAATTCCCCACTTATGGTAAGCTAAACAACCATAACTCACGCCACCACTGTGCACTGCTAAGACTAACACCGATGATATCAAAGATGACATCACAAATGTAATTGATGACATCACTGATGACATTGCATGTCTGGCTCCCTCTTTTTTTTGTTCACTGACCTTTGTAGGGCAGGTGGGTTTCTTCACTGACAGTCAGAAAGTAAACCTTGAAAAGGTACTATGTTTGTAGACCTTACCCTTCTCGTATGTTCCTACACTACCTTCCTAAGGGTTCAGTCACAGCATGTGATATATATACATAAGAGAAGAAGCAGGCCTGAACCACGCAATCATTTGTGCGCATGAAGATAAGCAGCTAGGCTACAAACACTTTCTGGTAATAGTGCTGGTTTTTTTGCCTACGTTTCTTCATGAGTTGTTTCCTATACTGGGAAGAACTGTGTACTGCAAGGGTGTTTACAGCAATGCATTGTGTAATGAATTATGTTCTCATGCTAATTCTCCTAATGACCTCTGTTAGTATCCTCCCACCATTATATTGACAATCCCTTGTGGAGGCTTTTCATGAAAGGTAAATGCACATGTGATGTCATTAGTGATGTCATCATTGTCATTTGTGATGTCATCTTTGATGCCATGGGTGTTAGTCTTAGCAGTGCACAGTGGTGGCACAAGTTATGTTTGCTTAGCTTACAATAACTGGCAAATTTCTGGGGGTTTTCGGTTTTAACTGTAACCATATCGTCCCTGTAGCAACGGCTGTCCATTGAATTGCATAGGGTTTTACTAGTGCAACTTAACCATAACATCCCTTTTAACAACATTTTTTTGTCAGTGTGTGTATATATAATATATGTATTTCTGAGGCTTGTGGAATCTGCTTAGATCACATGCTGTGCATAGGCCGACATCTAGTGGAAGCTGCAGAGTATTAGTTTGTTTCGTTGGCATATGCCGCAATCTATTCACTACATAGCTAGCCTTAAGAATACTTTGTCTGCTTGCGTTTCTTTGCATCTGTACATGTGTAACATAACTTCATATCTTCATCTTTTCTGTAGCATAAACATCTTCATCTCGATCCCGCAATTTTATTTATCTTTGATACTTTCTCTGATGCCTATAGAATATCTATGTTCTCTTGTCTCTACATCTCTTCTGGGTGCGTCAGTTTTGCTTCGTGTGACGTCACCAATCTGCTCTTTTACTAATTTTTCACACTTCTTCTGGTATTTCATTCAAATGGCCATCATACTGTCGTGTATGCAGGTATGGTTTTCTTAATGGGAACCTTGCTTTCAGGATTCTCCTTGGTATTGGTAATTTCACGTTACTGCATGTATTTCACATTCTGGTTCCCAACATATAGGCAACATGGGAGTAATGCTTGAGGTGGGGGTGCCATTCTCGTCATCATGAGAAGGTAAAAATGTGTAACATGATTCTCCAATTTTGGCACAAACAACTCAATCCATAGCTGTGATCATGTCTAGGATGTATCTATTCTAAAGAGTCATCAGTCGTATGGCTCTCAGCTCTTCCTTTATAGCATTGAATCCCTTTATGGTAGTTTTGATTGTCTGCAACAACTCCCATCTGGTTATCTGTAACCATTTAGTATTTGCTGCTGTTCTGGATCCTTGGCATAAAGATTATTGTGAGTATCGAAGTCTGGCTGAACAATCTGTGCTCATATGGAATAGAATAAAAAAGCCTCTATTGACTTGGATGAGAAATAGTTCTCTCTTTATTTGATTTATCATCTCTACAGATCGGTTCTTTCTCGGGTAAGCATCTGCTTTTGGAAAGCTACCAATGTGCAAATCACTTCTAGGAATCACCAATGCTGGAATATGAACGTTTACTATGGAACATAGTTCTCCCCAATCTTTGGGTACCTTCATATATGCTCTGGATCCACAATCCCAGTAGTGATCCATGATCACTGCTGTCCCAATGTTCATTCCTGGTACATCAAAGATTTGACCACAATTCTGATTCTCTCCAATTTTTCTTGTGCCATTGTTTCTGAAACACAGCTTTGCACTTTCCAAAGGCACTATCTACAAAGGTCCTCTTTTGTCTTCGACCCATGTCAGTAGTTAACCAAGTTTCGGCCATAAAGGTTTGCATCCAGCCTGTACTATGTCAATGGTTGGCTTTTTTTAAAATCATTTTTTTATTTAATTCATTTAGTTTATACAAACATTTGAAAAGGTTTTATGATCCTACCATATAAAATGATACAAAGGCAGAAGAGTAATGAAACATCAACCGAACACTACATCACAGAATCCCTCCACCCACGACGGGTAGCCACCTCACACCAGAACCCAAAAGTTCTGTCTGGTAGTTCTTTACGGGCTCTCGACGTACTGGTTTGCTCCAGGGTAATTTCCATTTGATAAGTTTCACAATTGGTTTATTCAAACTCCTCTGCCTCCCCGACGCATCCCACTCCCTAAGTTATCCCCAATCAGGTCGATTCAGAATGTTAACATAGTTTCTAGTTTTTGCAGGAAATTTGTTAGGCCATAGACATCCTTTTACCTAGGGTTGGCGAATTTCAGCCACAGCTCTTCTCCACATAAAATGTGTTAAAGAATATTGTTTAACTACTTGTCCCAAATGCAGGGTTCTCATATCTTTCAGTCCAACACAGTGTAGCGTAAGATGTTTTAAGGTCTCGTGATGGTTATTGCAGAAGCGGCAGCTCAACAGCTCAGTGACGCTGCAGGTTTTCGAAATCTCAAAGCCTGACTTACTCTTGTGTCAAATAGATTAAGTCTGAATTTCATGAGCATCTGACGGTGTTTAACATTAGGTGTTTTCACCAAATATTGCAACATATTTTTCTGATTTTTCCCTTCATTCGCTGCATCTTCCATAAGCTTGTGGCGGTTTCTGTCATCTACTGTTGAACAGCAGTCTCGTTACCATAGTTTTTTTTTTTTCACATAGTTTGGTTTGGTTTTCAGTGTCTCATGGTCAGTGCCCAGCTCAGTAAGATGGTTTCCACAGGTGGTTGCCCATCTTGTCAGTAGAGTTTCTGAGTTTGCTTTCATTACATCCCGTAGTATGTGCAGTTGTTTTATAATGGTTTTTCTGTATACAGACAACATGTTCCACAGCACTCGAGCGTTCATGGATATCAAATTTAGTTCATACCGCAAACATGCACTAGGTATTCCCTTTTGTAGCTGCAGAACACGCCTCCAATACTGGTTTTCTAATTGAGACCATACATTTGAAGGTACTCCTAGTGCACTTTCTGCACCATATATTAATGTTGGCACAGCTTTTTGGTTATAATGGGCTAGAACAGGCAACAGGGAAAATTTCCCATGTTTTTTCTTTATGATCACTCCCTGACATGCTCGTTGTTTACATTTTTGCCTGGCATTCTCAGCCCAAGGGGCGTCATTTATTTTGCTGTTAATCCACATTCCGAGATATTTAGCCTTTTTTTACGCAGTTCAGACTTTCATTGTTCAGTCTCCATTTCGGTTCATATTTTTTAGCCTGTTTGTTAGTTCGTGTGAGATCTTGGAGGATTATCACTTCTGACTTTGCAGGGTTAATCCGGCGTTTTATTTTTTAGAACATAACCTTCCAGAGCTGCTAACTTCCTTGTCAATCTAATTGGCGTAAGATTGAGCAGCGCAATGTAGTCCACATATAGCATCCAATTTACAATTGTACCATTGATTTTAGGTGGGTGGGAAGTTACAGCTCCTATCGATTCTCCAATATCAGACAAAAACAGACAGAACATGGTAGCCGCCAACGGACAACCCTGCTTTACACCCTGATCTGTCCGAATTGGATCACTGAGGGTTCCACCGGAGTCCAGTATGATCTTAATTTCGGTGTCAGTATGAAGTTCTTTAATAGGCTGTAAGAAGTTTTCTGGACAGTTACGTTTCCTCATTTTCTCCCAGAGCATTTCACGATCAATGGTGTCGAATGCGCTGGACAGGTCGACAAACGCTGTATAGATTTTTTTGTTTTGTCGAATTGCTTCCATCTTTAAGAAATGTATAATTGTCAAATTTAGGCCACATCCAACACCTTTGACAAATCCTGCTTGTCGTGGATCGTATCGCTCTGATTCTTGAATCCATTTTAGAAGTTGACATTGCAGCTGTGTTGCAAAAAATGTTCCCAGCACATTAAGGAGTGCTATTGGCCGGTAATTCCTTGGCTCAATTCGTTTACCTTTTTTGAAAATTGGGATGACAATAGCGCTCCGCCAAGAGGGAGGGATCTTTTGCTGCTGCAAAATTGATGCAAATAAAGTATAGCAGAAGCCATCCCATAGTTCGGGTCGTTGTTTTAATAGTTGGTTGGTCAGCCCATCGCGTCCTGGGGCTCTCGACGTGCTGAGTCTTAAGATGTTTCTATGTATGTCCTCCTTATCGATTTTAATTGACCATTCGGCTCCCATGTCTGATGGCTTACTGGGGTTTGTGTCTTTGTTGAAGAAAATTTCCGAGTAGTGTTCTACCCACACTTTCTCAGATACCATATTTTTTATGGCAGCCCCTTGAGTTGGCGAGACGTTGTTCAAATAGTCCCAGAAAGCGCTTATGTTTCTTTTTGCTAGGGTTTCCATCATTAGTTCCGCATCACGTTGCAACATGATATGTCTACGGCTGATCAACCAATTTTTCTAGGTTTGTTTTATTTGTTTTTGCCTAATTCCACAATGTGCATGAGCGCTTTTTTTAAGCTTTCTTATGGCTTTGTTCAGCTCTTTTTTTCTTAGTGGCCATCTCACCATCCTTTGCATGTTTTTTTGTGAAGTCAGGCCTCGACCTCACTATGGACGTCTCTCGATAAGCCTCTAAGAAAGTAGTGTATTTGATTTTCTCAGTATCTGATTTTTTTCTCAAGCGATTTTTAGAAGTTATTTTATATTGGTTAAGTTAAGCCGCAAACGATTGCGACCTGGTACAACAACTAGATCCTTGCAAGGAATAGAAACCGTTCCTTTTGTTTGATGTGCATTCAGGTTAATTTATTAGCATGCAATGGTCGCTTTGCTCCATTTCAGTGATTTTTAACGACGCAACCTCACTTCTCATTCTTTCAGTTACAAACATGTAATCGATGGTTGATCTTAGATAGTTTGTTTGCCAAGTAAAATGCGCCGGGATGTCTCCGGGAGTGTCTCCATTCAGCATCTTTAAATTCCATGCTTTCATTTCGTGTAACCAGGCCACAGCCACTAAGTCACCATTTGTCTTCCCATAATCGTAGTCTTTTCTGATCTTATTTTGTAGGCAATTTATATTAAGAGCGCCAAAAATCACAATATTTGTCTCATTGTTCTTGATGTTACATATCGTTTCCGAGATTAACTCAATGAAATTTTCAAGTTGCGTTGCAGCATGTTGCCAGAAAATGTTTACCAGCATCAGCATATTCCCTACTTTTGACAGTTGCATCAGTGGTTTGATCTTAACTACTTGTACATACGGCGACACGTTTTTAGCAGATAGGATGCGTACGCCACTTTTGATTTTTACAAGTGTTAGAAGCCCGGACATGGGACGTCCTTTACGCCCCTTTGTTGCTTGGTTAAAAGCGATCTCAAAGCCATCTGCAATTGGCATCTTCATTAGCCACGTCTTTTGTAGACATAGAGTATCTATGTCCGCTAATTCATTCGGTATATCACCAAAAAGATGCATGTGTCCTCTCGTATTCCAGGAGGCAATGCATATTTTTCCCAATTTGCCAGACTCTAAGCGTTAGCTCTCATTTAGGCTGTTGATGTTTTTCACCACCGTGGCCCAATTTTGGTCCTCACTAGAGGTAGAGCACCTCTTCCGAGTTACAAAATCCGTTTTAGCAATCGTGATTTTGATCAGATCCTTTTCGGGGGCCCATCTTTCACTGTTGTTATTGCTGTTAGATGAGTCAGTCTTGAATGTCAACCTGCTTTCTCCAGCTTGGTTTATGGAGCTATTACTTATGGCTGGTTTGTAGTCGGAAGATATGGCACATTTCTACGGCTGTTCCTGCCACTTTATTTCACAAATTTCATTGATATCAAACCCTAGGGAGTGCAGGACAGTGCAGATGTTCAGTAGGGAATCACAAATGATTTTCGATGCTATATGCAGAATTACACAATCATTTTTGGTTTCATCATGTCTTCAGAAACCACAGTTCTTAGTTGTGGTATATGGTGGAATAGCATCACATTTTTCCAATTTAGTATCAGACCATCCTTTTTCTTTCTCATTTCGCTCCAGCCGTAAAAGATATTTCCACAGTTTTGTCATTTTGAGTTTGTCGACTTGTGCCTTTGCTGGATAAGTCACCGACCTTTGCATTTATCTGAGTTGCCTCAATCATTGGTTTGTAAGAGTCAAAGGTTATCTTTTGCATAGGTGAAGGACATTTGTTTGTTTGTCGACAGTCTAACTCATATTTTTTTGACTGAGTGCTCCTCATCTCTGGTCTTAATTTTGGCACTTCATTGGGCTTTACAGCAACTGTTAGGGCTCTTTTTGACTCAAGAGTGAGAAATTCTTGCTCATATTTCCTCAAATCCATATTACGAGACACCCTCTCCAGTTCCTGTTCTTCAGGAGCCTTCGCAGCCTCAATTAGAGCTTTTCTTGCATCTAACGTGATGAACTTGACTGGAAACTCCACTACGGGGTTCAGAGAATTGTCATCCTGATTTCTTGATTCAATGATGACACATCTTCGACTTCTGGATTCAAGATCCCCACTTGCTAAACAACTAGATTTTATGGTTGTAGGGGCAAGTGGTTGCAGGGGCACCCCATTCATTTCAACATCTGCAATCAGCCTCCCTTCACTCACAGGCGGGCTGGGGTCTATGTTTATCGGAGCACTTGATGGCTGAGATACCCAATTTGTTTAGCCATCTAGAGTCTGGCTCCGCTCACTAGTGTCGCCTTCACTTATTTCATATGTCGAAAGATCTAACGAGTCTACCGGCATTCTGTCATCCTCAGATACAGTAATTTTTCCTGCAGCATTACAATTCATTTGCTCATTCGTTGTAGGGGGCATTTGATTGCAAAGTCCAGTATTAGGTTTTTCCCCACATATTTTGTTGGCAGTTGTAGTAATGCTGAAACCTTTAATATTCCTTAGGAAGGATCGAACATTCGATCTTTGTTGAGGTTTTCCTTTTTTCATGTTTTTTGATTTCTTCTCTGCATTTGAGTTGTTTGTTTTTTTTTGGCGGTCTCTACTTTTTTGATAAAAAATTGAGAACAGTTTTTCAGAAGTAGGTGCAGCTTTTTCACTAAAATTGTCTTAGACACATGGCACGTCACTGGCTAGGCCTGTGTTACACGGACCATGGGCCTCAGAATAACCAACTGGACCTGAAGTGTTTGCAGAGGTTAGAGATGGCTTTTCTGTAACAAATTCTGGAGCAATTATATTCAAAGCGCTTTCAGTGGAAGCCAAATGAGATTGTTGTTGGTCAGCTATCCCATTTCTTCCGGCCAGCAATTGTACTCCCAATGTTGTCACCGGTACCACCTTGTCCCCTGCTTCTCCACTAAGACAGTCACCTTTTTTACTTTTTGGTTCAACGCTGCTTGTTTGTTTCGTTTTCTGTTTGCATTTCTGTGGTTGCCTTTCAGTGGGTATGGCTAGTACAACACCACTTCTCTCGACAGGTGGACTCATATCCATAGCTCCATTCATATTTGGTGATGGTGCTTTATCTTTTTGAATAGAATAGTTTTTGTCAGCTACCAGCCCACCGCTAACCGTATTGCTCTCATCATCCACTTCAACTTTTCCTGTGTTATAGGATTCAGGTTTCGCGATTTCAGCAGAGCAATTGCTTCTTGTGCAACTTCGGCAAACGAGCGCTTATCAGTCGCGCTATTTTTGGTATGCTCCAGTATTATTCTCACATTCGCCTCAGATCTTAAGTGTTCACTTGATGGGACTTGTTTATTCATTGTCAATTCATGCTCGATATTTACCATTTTCGTATTCAGCAGGGCCAGTAGAGTTGTCTGATCTTTGATGTTCTCATTCATTTGTTCATACAATTTCATGAATGGTGACATTGATATGGTATGCACAGCCATTATTAGCGTATTCAGATCTTTGGTGATTAATTTACAGAGCTCTTGCGGCAAGTTTTCCATTTGGTATGTTTTTTTATATTTTGGCCGATGTGACAGGGATTTTTTCTTCCAAAAAGTCCTGTTCTTTATTGGCGATTCAACTATACTGGAGGCGTCCGGTGTCGAGGACAAGTAGTGATCGACTGATCTGTCATCCTGAGGAGCCATGTGTTTTCTCCACGTGTCTCTTTTGGGAGTCAGTTACATAGTCTTCCGTTATAGATTCCAATCTTTTCCTTTTCGCCAAGGGTTGCAGCCAAAGATTTTGTTTTCCATCATGTGGGAGCACCTCAGTCTGTAATTGTGAAGCATTCTTTTGCTTAATCCAATTAGTGCAGAGTGCAGTCTCTTGTAGATTTTCATCCGACAGTATTTCATCTGTGTTTTTCAGAATTTTGATGTTTTTCAATTCTTGCATTTATTTCAGTTAGGTCTTTCAAGACCTTATCTACTACCGCAATCGAGCTGCGTCGGTTTGGACTCACAGCACTACTAATGGAGTTGTATGTTCGAGCATGTCCGGGCGGCGCTATGTTGTACATTTAATTCTGCGCCAGCCATTGGTTTTTTCCCCAGTAAATTGAAAGCATCATCATCTTTGAATGGGGCATGGTCGGCTGTATAATGATACATGACATTTCCTTGTTCCGCAGGTCGTGGTTCCCTATAGACACGAATAGTGTTATGACAAATGTACTTATATTTAATTGCAGCCAAAACATATAAGCCATCGGAGTCAATCACACACTTCTTGTTGGTGTCCTTGGCACACTGCAGGGCTCGTGATGCCAAGGTCTGCAAAGTCATGACGAATGGCCTGTCAGCGATCTTATCAGCGATCTTGTCTTGAACAAATGCAAATACATTCTCATTTGAAACAACGTTCCGCCGGCTCTACACGGTGCCGGAGGTCAGACAGCTGGAATGCAGGTCAGGGTCTGCCGCTTCAACATTCGCTGCGCCAGCTATACACACAGATGATTTATTGCCATCCAAATCACAGCAGTCTGACACTTGCATCATGGGGGCTGGGCACGGGGAATACAGGGGAGCTGCTAACAGGGTGTTACACCATTTAGGCGATGGTCATTGTTTTACAAGAAAAGGTTCTGTGGTTCAATACAACGCTCCGCCTCACTGAAGTCAGCCAATTCTGCCTGTACAAGTATTAGCGGTCTAGTCTTTCCACGTCCTCAACGAACGTCGGATGCAAGTCATGTGATCCCTTTAAAGCAGAAGCGGGGCTCTCTTCGTAGCGTCGCTACTGTTTTCAGAGACGCTCCGTAAGTTCGCATCTAGGGAGAATCAGTTTCCTCTAACCTTCTTTCTCCTTTTTTCTTTCTTATACTAACCACTCTATTTTGTACCGTAGAGCATCTTTCCAGTGCCATTTCCCCGCGATTCGCCTAAGTTCACCCGTACTTCCGGGTCTGCCGAATCCAGCCTCCTCTCCTTCTTTCAGTCCCCGATCGGGCGAACTCTTGATCCTCCTCCCGCCTAACACAGTGAGTGGTCTCTTCCCCTTCCTCTGTTCCTACCTTATTCCATTTCCTGCACTTACTCACCTCCCACTACAGGATCCCCCGGAGCAATTGGGAGATTTATTCCAGACGGGTTCCCTTTCCAGGGGTTTTCTTCGCTCCATATAGAGTCATTCCCGGTACTGGAATTCCCGTAAGACCTTCGTCCTTTCTTTCCATCTCGAACACTCCATCTCTTATCAATCACACACTCACCAATCATTCTTCTTACCCTTTAGAGTCCCGGCTTCCCGCACTACCGAGAATTCACAACAGAAGACATCCATCCACCCGAGAGGCACTCGTCTAGATCGTCCAGGGTTTTCTTCCCCAGAGGGTTTCCCTGGGGCTCGTGCTCCCTTCACCGTGGGCTGTTCCATTGCGGTGTGGGGGCAGGGTCCTCAGGGGGTCTCTTATTTCTGCTGTTGCAGCTTCAGGATCACCAACCCAACCAGGTTGGTGCATGAATTGCAATATTCAGTTGAGCCGGTCTTTGCTCCTTACGTAATAGTTAGCGACGCCCTTGGCGCCTGGTTGGTACGTGGACATGGAGCAGCAAATGCAGCAGCTCATGGCCGCCATGCAATCCATGTCCTTGGAAATGCAGAACCTCAAACAAGATAATGCTCAATTAAGGCAACAAGTTGCCAGAGCCTTCTCTGACTCCCCTCCTATAACCCTTCTCACAGGGAAATACGATGGAGACCCACATAAGCTAAAGGAGTTTTTGGACAGTTGCACAGTCCAGTTCACCTTTAAATCCCGATTTCTTTTTTCCCTACCGATAAGGATAAGGTAGGCTTTATGATCTCTCATTTGACGGGTCTCGCCCTTGCATGGGCTACCCCGTTAGTTACTTCAGGTAATGCCATATTAGAGTCTTACCAGGCATTTACAAACAGTCTTAGATCTATGTTTAGTCGGCAAGAGATTACTGTCACCACACAGGAAAGACTCCTGGATCTCCGACAAGGCAGTAAGGACCTAATAACTTACATTACTCAGTTCAAGCAATTGTCTTCGGAAACAGGCTGGCCTGATGATGGTTTACTGACTCTCTTCAGACGGGGACTTGCTGAGGATCTGAAGGATGAGGTGTCTAAAGTCCCACGACCAGGAAACTTGGCCGAGATGATAACCTTAACAATGCAAATAGACTATCGCCTTCAAGAGCAATCTCAAGAAAAGAAAAGAGGGAAGGGATTTTGTTTGAACCCCAATCCTATAACATCTCCCAGCAAACCCGTTTCCTCAGAAGAACCCATGCATATCGGATCCGTAAGGCGACCTCTCCCGGCTTCTGAAAGAGAAAGGCGAAAGACTCTAGGTCTTTGCATGTATTGTGGTTCGGCTTCTCCTATCTTACGAGAGTGTCCGATTGTTCCTCCCCGCAGAATCAAACCTGTACAATCGGGAAACGCCAAGACCCTACCGTAGGGGGAACCACGGTAGGATTTCAACATCGGGGTTCCCCTGTAAGGATCGTATCTTCACTAGGCCCGTTGAATAACCAGCATTCGATGGTAGTCCTTTCGTTGACCATTATCCTGCCAGACCAAACTTTAGCAGGGATTCCAGTAGTACATACTGGATTGCGGGGAACTTCTTGGATGATCAATGGGCAACAAAGAATGGGTTGGCTAGGGTTTCTAAGGCTTTTACTACCCCTTCAAGGGGTAGATGGTAGCCCGTTGAGTTCCGGACCCATTAGGGAACAAACCACTTCCTTGACCTGCCTGATTGCCTCCCACAAGGAAGTGTTGGTCTTTGATATCATCCGAACCGCCCACTTTCCGATCATCCTAGGTTTACCTTGGTTACGCCTTAACAATCCGTAATATTAATTGGAAGGCTGGATCTCTATTCTTAGGCTCAGAATATTGCGTCTCCCACTGTCTTTCACAACACTCCGTAGGCCTACATCTGCCATCTGAAGTAGCAAGTATTCCCAAAGTTCCCTACATAGGTCACATAGAATTGATTCCTTCCTGTCACCAACAATACATTGGAGTTTTTGATATACCACAATTTCCTTCTCTTCCTCCACATCGACGGGAAGATTGTCATATCGACCTCCTCCCGGATCAACCTGTACCATTTGGACGCATGTATGTTCTATCCCAAAGAGAGAAAGATGCCCTCAAAGAATATCTACAGGCCAATCTTCAGAATGGTTTAATTACGAAATCTAAATCCCCTGCTGGTGCATCGCTGTTCTTTATACCTAAGAAAGACACAGAAGAACTTAGACCATGCATAGATTACAGAGGTCTCAACAAGATCACTATACCCGACAAGTACCCCATGCCTTTGATAAAGGACATTCTGGAAGCTGTTCGTGGAGCTACTCTTTACACAAAACTGGATCTTAGAGGGGCATACCACCTAATTTGAATCGCACCAAATGACGAATGGAAGACCGCCTTCCGTACCCCCTTCGGTCACTTCCAGTACTTTGGCCTTGTAAACGCTCCTGCTGTGTTCCAGCGGTTTATGGACCATCTGTTTTCAGATATTCTCCTACATTTTGTTATCTATCTAGGTGACATCCTGATTTTTTTCTACTAACAAGGAGGAGCACATCCAGCATGTCAACACTGTTCTACACCGTTTACAAGCCAATCAGCTATATTGCAAGGCGGAGAAGTGTGAATTCCATAAGACTCAGATCACTTACCTCGGATTCGTGCTTTCCGCTAGGGGTATTTACATGGATCCCAAAAAGGCTTTAGCTGTTTTAGATTGGCCTTCCCCATCAACAGTTAAAGAGGTTCAAAGGTTTCTGGGATTTGCGAACTTTTACCGTAAATTCATTCCTGGTTACTCTGAAACCATTTTGCCTATTACCCGTTTACTGAAGAAAGGAACAGCATTTTCTTGGGACCCATTAGCACAACAAGCCTTCGAAACATTAAAGAAATTGTTTACCTCTGCTTCCATATTGATTCATCCAGACCAGTCTCGACAATTCATTGTCGAGACCGACGCCTCCCATCATGCTTTAGGAGCCATCCTTCTACAAAAGAACGACCAGGGGGAGGAAAGGCCCGTAGCCTATTTGTAAAAGACTTTCACCCCTTCGGAACTGCATTATTCTGTGCTAGAAAAGGAACTCTTGGCCATTAAGAAGGCCTTTGAAGAATGGAGGCATCTATTGTTAGGGTCACCTTGGGCCGTAGTAGTTCGGACTGACCATCAAAACCTCAAAGTCTTACAACAAGCCCATACCACGAATAGCAGACAGGCGCGATGGGCACACTTCTTACCATATAGGATTGAGTTCACGTTTTTGCCGGGGAACCAAAATCTGAGAGCCAATGCTTTATCCCGGAAAAGACCTGTAACAACCCGTTTGTGTGCAGAGAGAATGTTCCCTAAAGCAAGATTTATTGCTATTCTTATGGATTTTCTGCAAAGTCTTAAACAAGAAACCTCCAAGCAGAGTCTGTTATGTGAGAAGCTTGCGTCATCTCATCACCTAGTCAAGAACCAGGATCTTTACTTCCATGCAGATCAGGTCTTAGTTCCTTCTCGTTCTCTCCAAGGGGAAGTCCTTAGGATGTGTCATGATTCTAAGGCCGCCAGACATCGAGGCATTCAGACCATCCTCAATTTGATTAGACGGCATTTTTGGTGGCCTACAGTTCTATCTGATGTATGGGATTATGTCAATGCGTGTTCCACTTGCCTTCAGTCCAAATCCTCACAAGCCTCCCCATTTGGCCTCCTCGCTCGTATGCCTATTCCCGAAAAGCCTTGGCAGATTATATCCACAGACTTCATTGTGGATCTTCCACCCTCGTCACATTGCACCACTATTATGGTTACCATAGACTATTTCACAAAGCTAGCATACTTCACTCCTCTAGCCAAAGTCCCAGGAGCCGTTCAGATGGCCAAGATTTTCATCGCAGAAGTGTTTTCTCGTCATGGTCTTCCTGAGACCATTGTGTCGGACAGAGGGCCCCAATACACTTCACAATTTTGGAAAAGCTTATGTAACATTTTGGGTGTCAAGAGAGCTATGAGTTCTGGATACCATCCCCAAACCAACGGCCAAACAGAATGCCTTAATCAGGCACTTCAAGGATACCTACGCTGTTTCGTGTCTGCAGCTCAGGACGATTGGGTAGATCTATTACCACTGGCGGAATTTGCTTATAATAATGCCAAACACTCCACTCTCAAAACAAGTCCCTTCTATTGCTCTTATGGGTTTCATCCTTCCTTTGTTCCCAAGGCATCTCTGTCCTCATCGAAATTACCCGGAATAGACTATCTCATAGCTGACATTCAGTCAGCTCAACGACTGGCCCGTGTGGCCCTTCAAGCAGCCCAGGACCGAGCCAAATTTTATGCTGACAAACATTGCCGTGAGATGCCCGTCTTTACAGTTGGGAGCAGTGTGTGGTTGGCTTCTCGCTTTCTCCCTAAACATTTGGTTCCTTCCAAGTTGTCCCCTAAGTTCTTTGGGCCTTTCAAGATAATTTCCCAAGTGGGAACTACAGCAGTTCGATTAGCCTTACCACCTTCTTGGTATCGGATACATCCAGTTTTTCACATGTCTCAGTTGAAACCTTCAGTTCAGGACCGTTTTCAACGATCCATGAGACACAGACCTCCCCCAATTGTCACCAGTTCGGGAACTGAATATGAGGTGGCCAAAATATGCGACTCTCTCTATCATAGGGATCGCCTCCAATTCCTCATAGACTGGAAAGGATACTCTCCAGCGGAAAGAACTTGGGAACCGGCCTCTGGTGTCCACTCTCCTCTCCTGGTGCGACGTTTCTTTCGATTACACCCGGGGAAACCAGGGTCTCCACCCATGAGGAGGGGGCATACTGTTACACCATTTAGGCGATGGTCATTGTTTTACCAGAAAAGGTTCTGTGGTTCAATACAACGCTCCGCCTCACTGAAGACAGCCAATTCTGCCTGTACAAGTATTAGCGGTCTAGTCTTTCCATGTCCTCAACGAACGTCGGATGCAAGTCATGTGATCCCTTTAAAGCAGAAGCGGGGCTCTCTTCGTAGCGTCGCTACTGTTTTCAGAGACGCTCCGTAAGTTCGCATCTAGGGAGAATCAGTTTCCTCTAACCTTCTTTCTCCTTTTTTTCTTTCTTATACTAACCACTCTATTTTGTACCGTAGAGCATCTTTCCAGTGCCATTTCCCCGCGATTCGCCTAAGTTCGCCCGTACTTCCGGGTCTGCCGAATCCAGCCTCCTCTCCTTCTTTCAGTCCCCGATCGGGCGAACTCTTGATCTTCCTCCCGCCTAACACAGTGAGTGGTCTCTTCCCCTTCCTCTGTTGCTACCTTATTCCATTTCCTGCACTTACTCACCTCCCATTACAGGATCCCCCGGAGCAATTGGGAGATTTATTCCAGACGGGTTCCCTTTCCAGGGGTTTTCTTCGCTCCATGTAGAGTCATTCCCGGTACTGGAATTCCCGTAAGACCTTTCTCCTTTCTTTCCATCTCGAACACTCCATCTCTTATCAATCACACACTCACCAATCATTCTTCTTACCCTTTAGAGTCCCGGCTTCCCGCACTACCGAGAATTCACAACAGAAGACATCCATCCACCTGAGAGGCACTCGTCTAGATCGTCCAGGGTTTTCTTCCCCAGAGGGTTTCCCTGGGGCTCGTGCTCCTTTCACCGTGGGCTGTTCCATTGCGGTGTGGGGGGCAGGGTCCTCAAGGGGTCTCTTACGCTGCTTCAGGATCACCAACCCAACCAGGTTAGTGCATGAATTGCAATATTCAGTTGAGCCGGTCTTTGCTCATTACGTAATACAGGGCAGTCAAAGAAAATATCAGAGTTTACGGAGGCAGTAGAAGCACAAGTCCTTTTTCGGGACCCTCTGCAATTTACCAAAGGGGCTGCACAGTGCTCGGTCACTTCTCTGGCTTCTCTGGCCCTAGCCGCTAGAAATCAGCGTTGCCGCCGTGTGAGCGGATGGACGTCACCATCTACTCCAACATGGTGCAACCGTAAGACCTCATCATTCGAATCACGGCCCGAAGTACTGGGTCCCAACAAGCCCATTGTGCACCCGGTTTCAATGGTCGCTTTCACTTGAGTAGTCTTGTACCAAGGGGAGACCACACTGCGCACTTCAGCGCAACCCAAGCAACACTATCAACGCTCCACCGCAGGGGTTTTGAAAGGAGAATCCGACTTCCTGCACACAACGAGGTGGTTGGCTTATAGTAACCAATGACTACCCATGCTCTGCAGATGACCACGCCTTCTTCCCATCCATCTGGCGAAAGCACTGATCTACAAATCTGCATCTGTCCTCTATTCTTCCATCTTCGAATTTCCTCTGCAGATTTTCCTGGACTCTCATGTCTTCTGATTACTTCCATCTGATTGCAGCTCCTTTTACTCCAGGCTGTTCGTATCTGATCACGTGATATTTAGTACGCTCTCTTCGCCTTGTATTTGTGTCTTGGACATAATAATCTTCCTCTGGATCCGTCCATTCATTTGCCCATTTGAGATAGGCTGTTCGGCCCATGAACTGACCTCTTGTCCAGCAGAGCGCAATGTGTGATAGACAATGTGCTGTCTGGACATCTATTTCAATAGCTATGAAAATCTTAAATTTCCACATATTATAAGGCAGGATTGCACATACAAAGCATTCCTCCTTTCTCCTTCCCATTTCTTTCATATGCTGATACCATATGTTATTTCCCAAATTCGCTGTACTATCCAGGTAATCATTCAGCTCATGGTCAACCTCCCTAGAACTTCTTTTAGGTCCCCTCCTCTTTTTTCATGAGCTTCTATGATCATCTCATGAAGTATGCCAGCATAATTCCTTCTCACTGGGGGAATCATAGGAACATTTGTCCGTGAACCTGGTGTCTTTACATGTGCTACTTGTGTAGGAGAAAGCTCCAGAAGCCTCATCCTATTAACATAATATGAAGGTAACGGGGAGTCCTGTATAACTTCCATACGTGACCTCCCACCAAAAGGAAACCTAGATCTATCTATCACAGGACTAGGTACCTTTTAAATGTACCTGTGGAGTAGGCACAATTGCATATGGTCTTGGCTGTCTTGTAGTTGCCACATCTGTACCTTTGTTCTGCATAGGAAGATACAAAGGGATCCTTGCCTTATTTGGATCCATATAGTAGACCGTACATACTGCAAGTGAGGGAAGGATCACAATGAATAAGATGCATGTATAAATGACATACAAATAGGCCTACTTGACGCAGCAATAGCTCTTTGCTCATTGTTGTGGTCTCTCGTTGTTAGCCACGTTGTTGTTGCTGTCGATGTTGCCCATTCGCAATCTTTTTTTAAGGAAGGAAAAAACAAACTCAATTTGGGCAACATCATGAAATACTCTGGCAACATTTGGATCTACTCCACAAGCTCTTCAAGCAGCTAGCTGATTGCAGGACGAGTAACAGGATTCCTGATGTTCACAAAGGAGTCGTCCTTTCGCCAGACAAAATGAGGGTGCGTCTCCAGTAAGAAATAAAAGACTAAGGACAGTTAGTTCTGGATTTCTTCCCTCGAAAGCCTCATTCAGGATTGTTATTTATATTCTCTCAGAAAACAGACGTACTTGCTTGATAATGTCATGTAGCAATTGATTAAGCGCCACCAGATCTCTCGGATCTCTCAGAAAAGTATGAGCGTCAGTTTCCTTCCAACAAGATGCAGCCGTTCTTCAATCAGGAACGACCAGTCCAACTAGTCTATTAGCATTGTCCCCAAATAGGGGCATTTGTGTTGTCCAAGCTGTACTAGGGAGGCTGGAGAATTTGCTCTATAATAGCCGCAAGCAATCTCCTTACAATTGGACCATTTTTAGCATCTTGCAGGAACAGATGAACATTAGTAGTTCTCCCCACAAGTGCAGGGTATGCACGAAGAATGAAGAGAAAAACAGTAAGAATGATCTGGTGGATGTGGCCATCGGGCACTACCATGGGTGCCTCCAAAGAGAAACTCAGTGAGAAAGGAATCGGGGAACTATTCCCTCTTCCAGTTGTCAAAAAGGAATTCCAAAGCTGGCATCTTTCCTTCTCGATCAAGACTTAAATGTGTCTCAGTCCAATATTAACAAACTCCTGTGGCTTAATAACAAATAACCTTTCTTTCACTCTTTGTTTAGCAATTTGAAAGAGTGTCCCGAAAGAGCCACAGTCCACTGTACTCATTATCTGTCTATTGGACAGTCTCTGCGTCCTCCTTCCTCATCAATCTAGTCTGCATGCGCTGAACTTCTTCTCCGTTGCTTGGTTCCGGCTGGGGTGGCGGTGAAGGGACTCTCTGGTGTAGATCTTTGTCTCCAAGAAATATCCACGCGCATCTTCCTTGGACCTTCACAGCTAATGGCGTTACGTCTTCCACGACAAACAGACCGTTAAATCGGAGCTTGAGCCACTTCCTCATAAAGTTTCTAATTAGGATCTCATCTCCGGGAAAAAGTTTGGGAAGATGTCATTTTTCAGGTTTGGTTGTTGTATGATCTCCTTCTGCGTTCTGAGCCCCACACCCCTTTTTGCTCGAGCTGATCTGAAATGATCTGAAATGACAGAGATACTTGTAGTCATACACGTTAAGTAGGCATCTAACTCCTTTTCTACCAATTCTGCTGTCGTCTGGGCATCACTTCTAATTCTTGATGGAGGAGTGAGGGGTGTCCTCATTCGCCTCCTGTCACGACCCACATCCAGAAACCCCCCTGGCAAGCCCATGGGCCAGGAGGGGTCTTGGCTCGGGTCTCCAACAAACTTAGGCATCCTTTGCCTAGGCCCTCTTGGGGCCAGTCCTGGCGCCTTTGGCGCCAGGCTCATACTTGTGTTTAGGGAACTACTTTATTTCAAGTGCCAGCCATCATGGAGGCATCCACATAGTTTGGCTTCTTGGAACCAAGCTATGCGGTATAATGTTTTGGGTGTGGTAGCCTAGGAACTACTTTACCTGGACTACTTTCTTGAAGCTATTTAAACCACACCCGACTTGGATAACACTCTTCGCGTTACTTTGCAATCCTGCAACGTGACGCTCATCGTGTTCAGCTGTACCCGCGAACCTTGGAAGAACAGCATATGTAAAGAGACAAAAGGACATCGTTAACAGCAGCAGCTTACCTGTAATTTTATCGTTAGCTGCCCACAGCTCCTGCGAACAGCATCCTAGGATCAGCGCGTCTCCCGGACCGGCGGATCTGCAAGAAAGGAAGAAAATTTAGACACTTTTACAACATAACGAATTGTGCCGAAAAGCTTACCTCGAAAGTCGCCCCTCGACCAGCATCGCCTCGGGATTTCATACACCAGGTGAGCACCGCGATCTATGGGAAATAAAAGACAACAGGTTAGCAAAGGCAAGGCATTGTAGCGCTGCGCATAGCGCCTACTTACCGCATGAAGGCGCTCTTTATACGCCATCATTTACCGGCGAGACCCAATTCAGCCTGTGCACCACATGGGACTTCCGCGCACCTAAGGAAGAGAAAAAGACATTATATAAACCAAGAAAGGCATGCAAGAAGAACAACAATATACAACAGCAATAAAACCTACCTGAAAGACTCAAAACGGGCCGGCATCAGTGAAGTAACTAGATCGCATTCGCCCACAAAGGACAACGCGCCCCTGCCAAGAAGGCAGGACGGAGAGTGCACCTGAATTAACAAGGTGACGAGAGATCCAGGGGGGCTGCGAGCATACGGGGTGGTCGGGGGGTTGCTTACCCCAGTTGCCCAGTCTTGAACATTGCCCACCTGTATTCCAGGCAGAACTTCCCCGCTGGTCACACCTGGGAACTGCAGAGAAGGATACCAGAGTCCCTACGGCTGGATGGCGTCCCCGTGGATACCAGGTGAGCGTAACACCTCCCTATCGCTATTTCATGGGACGTAAGATGATGGTCAGAGCCTGGTTGATTCCTAAATGCATATAATGCAAGGGGCAGGCAATGTAACCATCCTTTTTTCAGTGTAAGCTTTAATTTAGCTTTCCTTTCCTTAAGCAAGCCGTTGAGTCTCTAGCAGATCCCATTTGCTTGCAGATGATAAGCCGATGAGAACTTGTGCTTTATACTAAGCAGGAAGCTTATTTGGTCATAGACTTTGTTGACAAAATAAGGGCCATTACCTGATTTTAATACTTCACATATTCCCCATCTAGGAAACCCTTCTCGTACTAAATATTTCACTGCGCAGGTGGAATCTGGATGTGTACAAGGACCAGCCTCAATCCACCTTGAAAAGGGACATACTACCACTATCATATTTCTGTATCCATTACAGATTTGCAGCATATCGACATAGTCGATGTGTAAATGCTGAAAAGGACCATAAGGTCACGGGATGACTCTTCTAACCGTATGCAGCGTGTGCCCAGCAGTAAACCTTTGACATACAATGCAGTTTACTAAATAAAATGCAACGTGTTCTAGCAGGTTCGGTACGAACCAGTCCTCTGCAATAGCTGCTGCAAGACTTTCTCTAGTGACATGCGCAGTGTAGTGCAGCTGTCCAACGCCACCCTCAATAATGCTACAGGCAACACTGGTTTACCAGTGCCTTCCTGTTGCCACAATGCTTCGGAAGGAGTTAAAGAACACCTCCTCTGAGTCCACAGATCTTTCTCATCCTGTGGTGCTTCCCCCCTGAATTTCCATCAGTTGAGTTCTAGACAAACTGTTAAAACTGTCTTTCACACTCATCATCACCATTGTTTCATTCACCTCAGGCGGATCAAAATTCATTGTAACTTCTGAACATGCAATTCTTTTCGCTTTCTCGTCTGCGGCTTGATTTCCACATGAGATAAAGTCATCTCTTAGTGTGAGCTGCGTACTTAACCACTGCAATGGCTACTGGGAATTGTAGTACTCTAATAAGTTTGTCCAATAAGGTGGCATGTTGCACCGGAGTGCCATCCGCTCACAGGTAGCCCCTCCTTTTCCAACTTGCTAGCCCTGCGTGTACTGTTGACGTCACATAGGCGCAGTCACTGAACATGTCACTTACTGGTCTGCGTTTTTCTCGTGCACGACAATCAGCGCCACTAGTTCTGCAGCATGTGCTGAAAAGTGAGACGGTAGACGTGCACTTAGCAATACTTCAAACTCCCCATGAACCCTGTGCTTTACCACAGCGGCACCTGTACTAATGACTTCTGCAATTGTATTCGCTCTCCACTCTTGCTTCTCCACTCTTTTTGACTGCTTGCTCTTTTCTCTCCTCCTTTCCCTTCTCCCTTTTCCTATCTCCTCCCCTTACTTTCTTCTATGCACTTACTCGATCAGAATTGTGCCTGGACCTAATATGATCGCAACCTCGTCTGTTTCCTCCACCCTCCCATTACTGTTTTTTTCCTCCCCACCAGGCCTCCAGCACTATCTGAAATGTCATCAGGCCTAGTATGAGTCGCTTGTTTTGTTCCTCCCCTTCCTTTCTGCACCCCTCTCCCTCACCTTTTGTTTTTCTCCGGCCCTACCAGAAATGTCATCAGGCCTAGTACGGTAGACGCCTGTCTGTTTCTATTTCCTTCCCACTCTCCCCCTCCCTTCCTTATCTATGTCTTAGCTCTTGCACTATCTGAAATGTCGTCAGGCCGAGTACGATCGTTAATTTCACATCCTTACTGTTCATGGCCTGTAAGAATGTTGTTGTATTTTCCCTTGTTCCCCCCCCTTGCCTTGAAGCGCTTTGAAACACATTGTGTATAGGCGCTATATAAATAAACGATCATATCATATCATATCTGTATATCTTTGTCCATCATTCTGATCGATTCTAGAAGAAGCATCAATAAAGAGAATTTCCTCAGCCGCTAAGGCATTTTCTTTCACCCTTGGGATCTCATCATAGAATTTCTCATAATTTCAGCACTCATGTACATGCTAGTCTTCTGTCAGTGGTTCTGCTACAAACATGGCAGGGTTCACTATTCTACATCTGACTATTTTAATTATTCGATTCGATATGACCACCTCATAAGCAGAAGCCCTTTGAGACATCAAAATACCCTTGGGTTTTTCCAGAATGGCAAACAAAGCATGTTCAACAAATAACGTCATGGAACACTCCATTACTATGCTGGCAGCTTTCTCGATGGCGAACGTGGCGGTTGCCAAAGATTGTTCGCAAGGAAAGTGACCCCTCATTACTGGCTCCAGAATCCCAATGTAGTATGCTAGAGGCGTGTACCCCTGCTGTCATGACTGTGCCATTCATGTGCGAAAATAAGAATTCCTCTGCGTAATTGGGAATTCCTAAGACTGGAGTTGTACAAATTGCCTTTTTCAACTCATCAAACCCTTCCTTCATTTCCTCAGTCCAGACGATTTTCTACTGAATTGCCTGTGCATTTTTCAGAGCCTGTAACAGGAGCCTTGTATATGAACTATAATCGAATACCCATGCTCTAACATAATTGCATAGTCCCAAAAATCTTTGCATGTGCTTTATCGTGTGTGGCTTTGCTGTCTTCCAAATAGCCTTAGCCCTTTCAAGAGTAACTTTCTTTCCTTCATGTGAAATTAGCTGACCTATGTATAACGCCTCTTCTCGGCAATTCTGCAATTTCTCCTTGTACACTTTATATCCTTTTTCTGCTAGAATAATCATTAGCTGAACTGAATCACGTCTGCACTCTTCCTTTGAGGTGCTACAGACTAATATGTCATCTACGAATTGCAGTACAACACTTTGCAAATCAATATTACTTAAGTCCATCTAAAGGACTCTATTGAAAATCGATGGAGACTTGCAGGACCCGTGGGGTAATCTTGTGCTTTTTAACTTGGTTTGTCTGAACGTAAATGACGTCAGATCTTGAGAATCCATATGCAATGGGATTGAGAAAAACACATTTTTCAAGTCATTCACAGTGAAATATCGTGCCTCAATTGGGTTGCTACATAAGATTGTCGCTGGATTAGGAACTAGAGGAAACATCGGCCTCTACAATCTGATTTTAATTGGGCGCATGTCCAGAATTAAACGCCATGACCCCCCTTAGATTTCTTAATGTGATAAACTGCAGTATTATATGGTGACTCTGACGTCACTAAGATGCCTTTATCCATCATGGTGGATATTGTCTTAAAAATACCTTCACCTGCCTCTTGAGACATGGGATACTGTTGTGCACGACGCAAAATTGCTCCTGGTTTCAGTTTAATCTTAACTTCTTCAACCCCCTTCAATAGGCCTATGCAATAAGGGCCTGTTGTCCATAATGAAAATGCCATGTCTTCATCAAAAAATTCAGGACGCTTCCGTGCTAACATCATTTTCTGGGGAACCTCACGTCTTATTGCTCTCACCCAATAAGTGATACTCATTTCAAATACTACTTCGTCATCTGACAGGTAGTCCCTAAACATGTCCAACATAGAGGAGGTCTCCTAATTTGCCCTTGCTGCATGACTTTACTATCATTCTGCGTGTCTTGAAATCCACCTTGATTATTCTGTAAATTCCCCTGACTATTCTGGAAGCCTCTTCCTCAGGCTCCTCCTCTACTCCTTGGTATGAATCCATTATTGCCTTGATCAAACTGCCTTTTGTTTTTTCACCTGTGGCATGCCTGCTGCTTGCTGTCATCTGACCCTTCTCCGCTATTCAACATCGCCCCTTCTATGGTGTATTTTGACAATATTCTGCACTCATGTTGCTTCTTCACCTTTACTAACATCATCTTTCTTCCAATTTTCTTTTCTCCTGCAATAATGCGTGATGGTCAGCTGTATTTCTGACCATGGTTTTTCCTCCATATTCCCCAGTTTCCGGAGCTGTTTCTGCACTGGATATGGCAGCCCTTGACAAAATATGATAGAATACAGGTATAGATTTTCCCCATGGTTCCTGTGTTTCCGAAGGCTACTGCTCTTGAAAACTTTGAATATAACAAGAGGATGCTCCCCTTCCTGCATCTTCTGTGCCATTATAGCTCCCATATCTGATGTATCTGGATATTGCACTCGCAGCACTTTTCAGACTGCTGCTCTACAATTATTAAATGGCGCCCCATCATGAGAAGTGTTCTGTGCAGCGACACTCGAGTATCCTGCTCTCAGCCAAATGTCAGCTGTTCTCTCCCCAAGAATAGCAGCTATAAGACCTTTAATGTCTCCTATAACTAACATGTTTTCTCCTGTAATTTTCTCTAACTCATGTATCCATTTCCCAGCACCGGAAGTTGAACTCAGAAGTTTACACCTTAAATTATCCTTATCCATCTGTGGCCAAGGTATATACTGCGGTCTGGCTCCTCCTCTCTCTAACAAAGGAAACTGCGAGATCCCAAACTCGCATTCATCCCCCATCGCCTGTCTGACCATAGCACGGACAATGGATCCGCACTGCCTTCTTCCTGCTAATGACCTTAATCTGCTCACATAAGGTGGTGAATCCCCCCTCTCACTATGGGATCGCCCTCTGGGTCGAGCTAGCCGCGCCAGAGGTTCTGATGCCCGTGATTTGGGTAGATCTAGATCTGATCATCTTTCTTCTCTGTCCATCGTACTTCTCTGTCCATCGGAGAACATCCCTCAGGACCACATGCGTTATCTCCCTCCTCCCCATGGAAGATTTCTATGTCCTTGTCTGACATATCCTGTCCCCAACTTGTATGACTTCCCTCTTTTTCATCTCTATTCAGAGTTTGCCTGTCCAGAGACAACTCTTTATGCTCGAAATTGTATAAACCTCCCTCCTTGTTGTGCAACTGCGTACTTTCGAGTCGATCGTTTTTACCCTTTCCTTTCAGTTCTTTCTGAGTCCTCATATCATGATAGAGGTTATCAATTGCGTCCCCAATGCTTATTGTATCAAACTCATCCTCTAGATTTGCTCTAGTGGGACCTGGAATTGGCTCATGTGTCGGGAAGAATTCTTCTATGTCCTCCCATGCTACTACTGGATTAGGTTGCATGAATTATCTTTCAATGCGATCAATGTCGCGCTCTCTTTGCCTTCTCTTAAGACTTTAGAGATCACATTCTCTGGACTCTCGTTGCTACTATGTGCAGGCTACTCATATGCCAGATTGCTGTATCCTATTGCTGCTTTAAGCTCTCTTAATGGGTACAGTCCGTCATCCTTCGTACAATCGCCATTTACTTCAGGCGCGGCGGGGGGGAGCAGAAGGCTCCTCACCCCCTCTTTGCACTGGTTAAGCATCAGTCTTCAGGAGGTGGATCTTCGCTTTCCCCCTGGTACATCTTCCAGAGCTCTAAGCTCGCTAACCTCTCTTCTATCTTTGTTTCCGTGTATGCTGCGTGCAAATATGTCATCATGTGTTGCAAAACTGCTTTTGATAGTGATCCCCCTTGTGGCCATGGCATGAACATCTTATCTGCCGTGCCCTTAACCCATTCCGCACTGCACTGTTTCAGCTTGGGTGCATGTTTTGGCAACTGCTTGCATAGATTTATAAGCGGAGTAATATCCTCCATTTTGGCTCATCACACTTGACTGTCCATACTCATTTACGTTTTTACACTTTAAAAATATGTTTCAGAATAACAACACAATATGAGCATGCACGAACCGTCGCAGCTCCAAGCCTTTTATATCACGTTTTACTTCAGTTTACTTATTCACTAAACATCATAAGTTCAAATCTCAGTGCTTTCTTTTTCACATCTCTTAAATTATTCGCCATTTCGTCACCACATATACTTTTATACAACACATAAAACAAACAGACAAACTGACAGACTTGGCCGGCCTACATATATCTCAGTCTACGCTCCTCGTGGCTCTTCCTATATTCACGCTCTTAGTGACTATACTTGCCCCAAAAATACTCCTACGGAGTTCGTTCCCTTTAGACAATCTTTAAATGTGTCCGCAGTCTGCGTCATCCACTATTGGGACTCTGGATATGACTCCTTCTGAAAACATGCTGTGACGCAGGATACTGGGCTTAATATAACTGTGACACTCCTCGTCTCACAGTTTCCCAATTGCTTGATGATCCTGGTCTCAAGTCAATTACTTAACCACCCTCTGTTACTTATTTCCAAATCACTCTCTCCACTAACTGCCCTTCACAATTTGCCACCTCACTCAGTTCTACTCCCCATTCGCTTTTTCAACTTCTGACTCTCGGGATCAGCGCCTCCTCAACCAGCTGCTTCAGCCTTCCGGCCGCTCAGCTTCCTGTAGAAATTGGGAGGGGATTCCATGGAATCCGAGGGATCAGTCTGACCTGCACTTGCAAGATTCTTTATGCTAATTTCCGCTATCTACAGGGAGCTTCATGTCCTTTCAGCTAAGTGGTGGAGGACGCCCGATATTACCGGGACCCCAAAGCTTACTAGGTTTACGGTTCTTTAACCGTCCTCTGCTACCACGTGAACCAGGATTACCGGCCCAATCGGACTAACTCAGGAAGTTGGCAAAGTTTAACTGTTTTAATGTCAATTATCTAAAACGGGGAGAATAACGGACATCAACAGACGTCTCACAGCATGATATCAAACATTTCATAAAAAACATGAGTTATATAGTAAAAACTCATCATTGCTGACGTCAACCTGCGTTGCAGACTACAAAAACCTATTGGAGAAAGTGTTTGGGTCTAAGGGAATATCTAAGTATATGTTTCATACTTGTCTAAGAGAGTGATGGGGTCTTTAGTGTCAGATGGGGCAACTAAGCCCACCCCCAAACAGATCACTATGAACATATTCAAATGCACAACGTCCCATTTGTTACACAAACCATAGGGCTCTGTACTACCAGGCCCTCTATAATTGGTTGGCACCCTTATATTAGTCAGTACTTTTCCACCTACGCCAGCAGTACGCAGGCTGGTCTCCAGGTATTGGTGGGTTGGTCTTTACCATAACTTCCCACCAATTAGCATATCATTACCCCTGCACATCAATTAAGGCTTTGTACTGGGCCTTGGAAATGTTCCTTGCTCTGCAGAATAGGAGGGAGTAGAGGCATGCTCTGTCTCCTTGTGTAGGTGTGGTTTGTCATGATTGTCCATTTCCACCCCTCCATGTGACTGAAGACCATGATTTTAAGCTCTGGTTTATTTAAAATACTACTTTTTAATGAACTTCTGACGTCTTCCTTGTTTTCGTGCATGTCTTCTGAAAAGGAGTTTGTTCTTTCACACGGTTGTCGCTAATGTCTGATCATTCCAGCCCAAAACGACCTTGGCTTCTTGGGGCCGGTCCAGTCTTGCCCTTCTTAGATTCACTCCTGTAATTCAATTGCTTTTTAACTGCGACACACTCGAAAAGTCTTCCTTTTTCTAGTCCAGCTCTGCTAAAATGTGTAGTGGAATCGTCCATAGTTCACTCACTCCTATATATATTTAAACACGTTGGCGGCACATGCCGCAATCTATTCACTACATAGCTAGCCTTAAGAATACTTTGTCTGCTTGCATTTCTTTGCATCTGTACACATGTAAAATAACTTGATATCTTCATCGTTTCTGTAGCATAAACATCGTCATCTCGATCCCGAAATGTTACTTATCTTTGATAACTTTCTCCGACACCTGTAGAATATCTATGTTCTCTTGTCTCTACATCTCTTCTGGGTGTGTCAGTCTTGCTTCGTGTGATGTCATCAATCTGCTCTTTTGCTCACTTTTCACACTTCTTCTGGTATTTCATTGAAATGGCCATCATACTGTCTTGTATGCAGGTATGGTTTTCGTAATGGGAACCTTGCTTCCAGGATTCTCCTTGGTATTGGTACTTTCACTGGTACTGCATGTATTTCACATTCTGGTTCCCAACATATAGGTAACATGGGAGCGATGCTTGAGGTGGGGGTACTTGGCTCATTCTTTACACAGGTAGTGTGGACGAGAAACCTTCAGCAGTTGGCTGGATATTTTATTCCCAACTCTACTTCCAAAAACTGGAGGAATTACTTCTGGTGGAATTACCACCTGAAGTCCCAAATGGAGACCTGTGGAACTCCATGAATGGGCAATAACCCCCAAGTTGCCACCACACATAATGCAAATTTGTCACTGATACTAGTGGCAGTGATGGTATATGAGAATGACAGTATTTGCCATCTTCTTAATGATCCCCTATATTTCCTCCTATCCCAGCTTTAGCGGTTGGGCACAGAAGCCAACCACCATATCTTCCAGTCCTTACCTCCCCAAACACTTGCTTGTTTTGTTGTTTTCTTTTGAAAGATAGGGAAAAAGGCTAGGTTAGAGTAGGACTCTTGAAGGCAGACTTTCATTGCTTTCTGACTTACTGACAGACCCCTTTCTTTTCTTGGTATAGAATAGGGATTGTGCTTGGGGAAAGATTATTTGGATGTCACAACAATAAAAAGAATGTTCAAACATTTCCTCATCATCCCGAGTACTGACCCACAACACTACCTTTTTCTGCCTATTGTGAGCTTTGTCCCAGATGGCACAAGAATCGCTCCAACTCTCAGAAGTGATTGAAAAGTTTTTATTGATAATTCACCAGGCCCTAGTTCGTGTTCTCACCCACTCTCTCTCACTCGCCCTCTCTTGCCTGGTTAGTATATAGTATTGTTTCTCCCTCAGGGACTTTCTATCATTATTACTCCAACTAGTTGTTAATGCTCTAAAGGGATTTGGGATGCATGCCTTGCAGACACTCTGCTTGATTCAATGTTTCCTTGCACACTCACTCTTTTCTCTCTCTCACTCCACCCTCCCTCTCTGCTCCACCCTCCTTTACTCTCTCCCCTCGTCTGTGTCTTCTATGTCTTTTTCAGTTTTTCTAGGTCTCAAATCCACCCTTTGATATGTTGCTCCTCCTTCCATCCTTCAACTCCTATTCAGTCCCTCTCCTTTTATCCAGTATCATATGTTTTACACTCCCTCTGTACACTGATGCACCTAGCCACACTCTCCACACTATCACGCTATCACACACTCGCACTGCAGTATCAGTTCTACACACTATGCAATACCTCACCTTCTCCAGAAATTGCCTCCACACTTTGCCTCTCCTTCCTCTCTTTTGCTGGTCTCCTGGTCGTCCACCTCTTAACTCACCTGAATAAGTCACACTTTCTGCTTCCTGTTGCCTCCTTAAATCCCCCTCCCTCTGCTGGTATGTATTCTGTGTCCCTGTATTCTCCACCCAGGGCATGTTAAAGAAATTTAAGTCGTAAGTAGCGGTCCAAACCCTGCCCACTTTCTATGCATGGGTCCATCGCAGAGCAACAATGGTGGCCTCGGAAGACAACTGTTTGTGTTTTGGGGACTGATTTCAGGTGCCCCTGAGGAAGGTTCTATGTGGATAGGGTTTGTGTTCCCTCACCCTAGTCACTGGTGGCATGGGGAGCTTGTTGGCCATTGCATGTGTCTGCTGTCATTGCTTGCAGTACCGCCCTGTCCTTATGCTTGCCATGCAGGGGCACACCAGCTTTTCTCTGTAGGTTTCTCTCTGCTGCGGATTACAAAGACCTGTGATGCCAATTTGCATGTGTGCCTTGGCTTCACTTTGTCTCTTCGGGTTACCCTTGCCTCACTAGATACCGTGGTGTGGGTTGTTGGTATTTGGACTTCAGCTTTCATGTCATATTAAGTGGAGGGAGCTGGATTTTCAGTCTGCTACTTCTAGGGCTTTTGCTCGGATATTGTGTCTAATAAAAGAAACCGAGAAACATTGACAAGCTTCCTGCATTGGAGGCATGGATTGAGATGAAGTTGTACTGCTGAGATGCATGCTGGTACCTCAGGGGTATGACTGGCTCTGGATGTCTTTGTGGTGGGTCCTGGCCTTGTCACAGCTGTTTGTGCTGTTTTGGATCCAAGTATGCAGAGGAGGGTGGTTGTGAGAAATGGGAGTCTACCTGCCTGGGGTGCAAACACACACCTGAAGCAGTTCTGATTTAAAATTGATACATGTCCATTGTAGTCCTCCTTTTCTGTCCCGTGAGTACTTACCATGGATCAATCGCCATTCACTCCACTGGGTGTATTTGTTTTGGAAGTGGTACATAGTTCAAAGTTTTACTCTTAAGTGCTTAACTGCTCCAGATTTACTGTAGCTTCCCCAACATGGCTTTTTTGTGTTTAAGTTTTCGCCAAAGAATCATTCACTTAAGATTCTGTCAAAAAGAAACTCAACGGCACGGCTGGCATTCAGGGTTATGCTTGACTCGTCCAGTTGTCATTCAATCTTGCTTTAGTTCTTCTCATGCCAACAGGATGTGTTCCTACTTCCCAGCTGGGTCACACTGCTCCTCTTTTTCCAACAATGCCCTCTCCAGCATCCCGGAGCATGTATTTAAAACGGTAGAGGAGTGAAATATCCCATTTCCTGTTACATGCTTATGATTCCGTGGCAGCTTCCTCATTATTCCTCTACAGTGCCGTCGGCCACAAGCAACCTCTTGGCGCACATTTTCAAGCACCACTTGTTATAGATCGTCTTGATGGTTTGCGTCTTACCTAAGGGTTCACCAGCCCATCAAGCGATCATCCAAACAACTCACACACGTTATGCTCTGATTTCAAACCTCTTAACTGTGTTCGTTGGTTTCACATTTATATGCCTTTCACCTTTTTGGATGGACTGAGCTGGTTCCAGCTCTTCTGGCTGCCAGAAAATATGCAGGAACATTTACATGCTGGCTTCAATGCATTAGATTCCGAGGGAAACTGCCTGCTTTTATCATTAGCTAAAAGCAGGCAAGTTCCATTGGAATCCATTCTAAGTGCTGTGTGCTATGTGGACATGGCAGGTGGCATGTTTAACATTTGCGATGTGGAGTGTTAAAAAAAACGGTGTTTGGCCAATTTCACCAGTTTCAACATTGTTTACACGTTGCAGTTCAAATGTTATGCTATGTTAAAGGTTCTTATAACACACACTGTCACCACCTGCATGGTCCATTGGTGCTCTGGCGGATCTGTAAGGCAAGCGAATGAGGGGGTGTAAGTTAGTAGTACCGAGCGGGAGAAAAGAGCCATAGAGATGTGATGTGTGGTGGCAGCTTCAGTTCTGCTTACACAATGTTGGCTGAGATTAGGTGTGTTTTTCAGTTGGTAGCCATCATGTGCTGTTGTGCAAGGCTATGTGTGGTTTGCTTTGTTGTTGCAGTGTAATAAAGTGTGTGCGTTTTGTTGTGCAGTAGAGGTATGGTTGTGTTTGGTACAGAGTTTGAGAGGTGTATGCTGAGTGTTCTTTTTTAAGTAGGGTTGGTTAGCGGCGTCGCTATCTAGATGTGACGCATGCTAATCTTCACAATTATGTCCAGATGTGACTCAAGGCTAATCTTCACATTTCTATCTCGATGTAGTGCAAGGCAGGTCCACACAGCTCTACCCCATTTAAAACTGCCCAAGTGCAAGCGGTGTCCGGCCAACACAAATAGTCTACATGCAGAGTATGGCTAAGTAACCCAGTTAGGCTGGATGGAGAATATGGTCACCTTACACAGTGAGGCAGATTCAAAATGGCTACCTTTTACAATTTGGTTAAATACCAACTATAGATTATTGGCATAAATAGGCTAAATGCCTGAGGAAGTAAGATATTGGATAATGAGAGTGGCGGGGTAGTTAATGAAATACAGTAATTGCTGTACCTACACCACTCTTAACTTATCTGTCGCTGCTAGTTGACGGCTGCAGGCTTTCCAGGTTTACACAGAGAAATAAGGACTGGAACTGCTTCTTCGTGAGCTGCCCTTTGCCTCGAGGCCCTTAGCTGAGGGCTTCCCGGGCAGATGCTGCCCTGGGTGGTTGTACTAAAATGGGTCCAGGCAGCCAATAGGGTGCAAGGGGGCAGGCTAGGTGGCAGGAAACTACATGGTTGTAGCAAGTGGGTGGGAGGGCAGAGTAAAGAGCGCATGGAGCACGAAATCATAACAGAGGGGTAAAAGAGGGACAAAAGGACACAGATTTGAAGAAAATTCTGGATGGCAACAGGGCCCCACACTGTTAGGTAAAATTTCACTTACTACTATTTTACCTGTGCATTTGTGGACCCCTCCCCCCAATGTTTTGCTTTTGTTTCAGCCTACTGTCTTGACTTCCTACCAGTGAAGCACAGCATTCAGCTTCACTCCACTGGGCTTTCGCTCATCGTTATGGTGAAACAGACTCGTCCTTCATGCAGTCAGTACAGAGTACCTTTTTTCTCTTATTACTTTGTTGCCACTGTTGACAACTGTATTTCAGTGTGCCAAGTACATTACTGTATGGCGCACTGGGGTCCTTGCATTTTTATGGGACCTATACATGCCTAAAGATTTTTTTCGTAACTGGACAATGGGCCTAGGAGGAGACTGGTTGCAGCAGAAGCTTTTTCATGTGTTTTTACATTTCTTTACCGAGCCATACCGTTCTTACTGCATTTGGCTCATGAATGTGGCTAGTGCACGTCATGGCCATACCGCAAGGTCTTTTGTCTTCTGCTTTGGCCATTTTGTCAGTTGGCCTACCTCCTCGTCTTTTTGACCCGGTGAATCCTTATTTGGGCATGCATTCACCTGCAAAAGCTGCAACTTTTCACAGGCTAATGCATGTCATGTGTGTAGGTACCCAGGATGTGGGCTGGGACTGTCTGGTCCCAATCCACACTACTGTTGCCAGGATGTCTAGTATGCAGGCATGCATGAGAGCCACAGTGGTCCCTGATTGAACCACGGCTAGTGTGCATGACTGAGGGAGATCTCCTGAATGGCCAGTTGGTTGCGAGTACTCACTGGACTTTGGGATATGAGGAGGGGACCTGCGTGCAGACCGGGAGATCACCCTTAGGCCCGAATCGACCTATACACAGAGCCAAGTGTCCAGAGAAGCAAAGCCTATCCAAGCACCATCCGGAACCGCGCAAAGAAGGTTTGGCACTTGCGCCCGCTATTGTCTCGGTAGAGCCCTGCTTTGTGCTCAATCCCTGAAGACCTGCAAAGGTGCTTCAACCCCTTGGAGTGGTGGGACCAATCATTCTCGATGCCTCCTTGCAAACAAGCCTTCTTAGAAGTGTCCCTGGACCCTCAAGTGGACTGGCCAGCTTGTACCTCAACACCTGCGTTGGAGCGTTGCAACATTGAGTTTTGTGTCAAGCGTTGGGGAAATCCTAGTTCGCACTGCAAAGCATCTCCTTGCCAGATTTCGTTGACCCAGCTGCTTTGAGCCGCGAGAGAGAAGTTTGCTTCAGACCGCAAGACTTGGGTGCCCCTGCATCACTGTGCGATGGTGGTGGTTGCTGCTTGTGACTTTCCCGCCTTTCTTCAAGTGTCCTGAGACCACATTTATTGGTGTACTGCACTTGTGACGAGAGGTCCAGCTCCAGTTGTAAACTGTACACGCATCCACGCCCGCAGTGCCTGTGCACTTTGAAGTTTAATCAAGGAGGGAATTTTGTACTCCAGGCGACCATCTCCAAGCCTGCCAAGTTGGGACCAGAGTGAGCTAAGGGCAGTGAGTAATCATACCATTTACCGCTGGCCCCTAGTTCATCCAACTCGTTTTTCTGCACAAAGGATCCCTTGTGGTCCTTGCCTTGGCTTGCGTGGCTCTTGCTTTCTAAAGCCATCCGAAAGTTAGGGATCGCTTTATTCTGCGCAGAAGATACTCCTCTGACTATCGGAACTGAATTTCCACACTCCAGAATCTCTTGGTAATTTTTCTTTCCCATTGAATATTGCCCTTTGTAACCTTTACGTATCACTGAGTGCTTTTACGCACAAACTTGACACTGAGTACAGGTCTCCAATCTTTGTAGGGCTGGACTTTATAAGTTAGGGATATTCATCTCTGGAGTTGCCCAATGTATTAAAGTTTGTCTGCTTTCCTTCCCGACAGGTTTTGCCAGGAAACTACACTTTAGCGCATTGACCGAAAAGTGATCGTACATATATTTTACTGGTGATTTTACTGTGTTTTCCGTTATTCACCTGTGTTTGTTCTGGGCCTAATACATTGTATATTTTTTATATACTACTGTCTGAGGGTAATTCTTGTCGTCCTACTGTGTGTGCTCACCCAAGACCTCAGGTCACTTCCACTACTCCTGAGACTTAGCCTTGGCTGCTCTCCATGCTACCTTGAGTTGTCATGGTTAACTTAGCAGAAGTGTTCCCTGTTTCACTAACGAGTGGCCTCCTAAACCTCTGTTCACCAGCGCAGAGTTTAGAAATCCATTCTAACACACACTCGCCTGTACTCCCGAGCTAAAGCGGAGTGCAGGGGTGGCTGCAAATGTTTTGTAACTCACTGTAGTGAGAACGGCAGCCAATGGGGGGGGGCAGACTAGGGGGCGGGAAACTACAAGGTTGCAGGAAGCAGGTGGGAGGTCAAAGGAAAGAGCCCATGGAGCGTGAAAATACATGAATATGAAAATACAACAAAGGGGGGAAAAGAGGGAGAAAGGGGCACATATTTGATGTGCATTCCAGGGGTGGGGGGGGTGGTCCCACACTCACCTGTACTCCCCTGCACAGCCGAGCTAAAGCGGAGTGCAGGGGTGGCTGCAAATTAATATTGCATAGAAGAGAATCAAATTCAGACATTTACACCGATGCAACCCTCTTCATCAAACAAGCACTTTGTTGATGCCTCTCATACAACTTTTATGATGTCCCCCCCGTATATTCCTCATCTCCAAATATAAAACAATCACACTTGCCGATACATAAAAATATGCATCTTCCATTGTAACTTCATTTGTAAGTTTGAGAGCAGACTTTTGAGACTGTACATTTTGATCAAACGGCTGTGCAATGTATTTTGTGTGTGCATAAATAGATGAATTGTATGTCATTTACTATGTCGGGTAACATTTGCTGTTTCAGGAACTTGCTACTCCTGTTACATTCCAAGATGTTGCTGCCTGTTTCTCTGAAGAGGAGTGGAAGTTGTTACATGAATGGCAGAAGGAACTTTACAGGAACGTGATGAAGGAAATTCACCAAGCCTTGATCTCTCTGGGTAAAGTTAAATTGTTTTATTTTAATAGGAGCTTTTAATCTTACTAAACACTCAGGCTGGGCCCCATTTCAGTTTAGTTAGTGTGATTTCATAATTTCCTTTAATGTAGTAGTAGCTGATCCGAAAGTATTGTATGCCGATCTAGTGCTCTCTTGCTCTAGCAATCATTATCACCATTTGTCCATGCATTCTCTTCCTCTCTGTCTCTCTCTTTCTGTGTCTCACTCTCTCTGGGTGAGAGTTGTGTTGTCAGGTATGTGTTTGCTAGACCCACCCCACTTGTTGCTGAAAGCAGCACAACCAGATAAAAAGGAGAGTTATGTTGACAGAGGTACTCTTTTTATTATAATGAGGGCATCAGTCAGCGACAGAGATTTCTACCGAGGTGGAGGCCGGATGGTGTTTGAGGGCATGCATTTTCATTGTGTGTGTCCTGCAGGACAGTTGCCATCACACCAAAGGCACACTGCCCATATGGCAGATGTGAGCGGGCGCTGGTAGACACTGTTGCAATGTGTACTGGGGTTCTGAAAGGATTTGTAATGGACCTGAAGACCTTGCTACACAGTCTAAAATTGTATTTGTTATTATCTATTTTTTGTTAATTATAGAAACAGATAATTGGTGGTAATCTGAGTGGGACGCTTTCCAAGAAGGAAGGACATTTTGAGAGACAAAATGATGTGTCCATGAGACAGATGAAGCGATTTAAAAAATAAATAAAAAGGACATTATTTATTTGTGCTAATGTTGCAATACTGGCTCTTTTTAAAATTTCACAAATTGGAGGTCGATGGGGGATCTATTTAACAGAAGGATTGGGTGGAAGCCCTGATATTTTCTAGAGAGGTGGCAATATCCTCTAGGCTCCGTCTGGTGCAGCTAAAAATACTACATAGCATCTACTATCCCAGATCCTTGCTGTTCCGATGGGTTGTATTGATGGCCCCCGATTGCCTGAGATTTGAAATACGGGAGGCCACTTTTATCCACGTTCTATGGGAATGTCCACAGGTTAGCTGCTTTTGGACGGCATGTTGCAACAAGTTATCTCGGACATTTGGCATGGAGATACCCTTGCACCCTAAGCTATTACTTTTGGGGATTTGGGGTGAAAACTCATATAACCTATATGAAAAACTGTCCACAGCGATTGGACTGGTAAAATGAAATATTGCCAGGAAATGGCAGGCCCTAGAACGCCTGCAGTGCAGACCATGGGTGGCGGACATAAACATTTGTGTGGCCATGGAGCGTTGAATATATACTGCACGAGGGTGCCCAGAAAAGGCAGATAAGATTTGGGTTTCTGGGTAGAGGGAGATTAGATGCCTGGGGATGGGGGGTTGGGAGACGAGAGTGTGGTGTCACTGCTACAACAGACCGGGGGGCACAGGATTGG
Organism: Ambystoma mexicanum; assembly: GCF_040938575.1. Classification (NCBI taxonomy): domain Eukaryota; kingdom Metazoa; phylum Chordata; class Amphibia; order Caudata; family Ambystomatidae; genus Ambystoma; species Ambystoma mexicanum. The sequence goes on from NC_090935.1 coordinate 1,455,998,004, forward strand.
CTGTAAACCATTGTGACGATTTGATTTATTGTGACCAATCTCTTTTTATTTCTGTTTGTTTGGTTATGAAGGCAATAGAATTGTCTAATGGAAAAAAAAGAATGTTGCACTTCTCTTACTAAGCAAAGCACCTCATCAAAATGTGAACTAACCATATGAATTATTTTCGTGAAGGTTATTATTCCAAGATCATGCACCCCTATTGTACTCTTTCGAATTACTCTATACTTGTAGAGGAAAGGAACATATAGCACCAATAAGGGTTTCTTGCTGCTGTGCATAAAATCAAAGTTCATTTTGGGAACATAAGAATTACTACATATCTTTAATTTTGACAGATGTTTGTGATGATCAGATGTTTAAAGCACATAATGCAGATTGAACTTGGCGCTCAATTGGTTTTTCACAACAATCAACCTAACATTAAGGTGTTTGTAACCACAAAACCATAAATATTTATTTGATGGCACCAAAATGTAGATGTGGTAATAAGTGTGCCATCTGTCACTTGGTTGGGGTAAAGAACCACTGTTTATTGCCTCCATTTTCTATTTATTTTTATTTATTATTTATCTGCTCTGCACTTTCCACTCTTCCCCCTTCCATGCACTTTTTCCCTTTCCCTTTTCCCTTTCCCATGCACTTGCACGTTTTCAATGTCACTCGGCCTAGTAAGATCGTTTTTGTTTTGTGTTCTCCCCTGTTCCTCTCCCTTGCCTAGTCGTGCTCTGAAACACTTTTGTACGAGCACGATACAAATAAAATATCATATCATATCATAATGGGTTGCCTCTCATTTCTGGAGATAATGGGCCTCCTTACAAGTTTGGGGGTGCAGTAAAAAAGTGTGGCTGCAACATAATTTCTGCCATTTTTTACTGCATTGCCAAATTATGAGTTTGTCCTTTAAGTGTAGGATTTACCTCCAGTGTTATGCTGGAGGTAAATCCTACACTTTAAGGCCAAAAATCGACGGAATTACTGCGGTGGTAATTCCGCCAAAATTCCCATGGCTTCCAATGGACTCCAAAAATGGGAATAAACACTGCCTTGCCAATATTCGGAATCCCGTGGTAAATCGACAGCACTGAATGGTTGTAACTGTGATCGATTTTGGCAGTAATTCAGCAATTTACTTCGGAATTACCGCAAAACTCATATTGGGGTCCAATGGTTCCTCTCCCACATGAGGAGAGTCTTGCTGGGTTTGTGCAACAGTGCCTCAATGCTTCTGGGTTGTATGTGCGCTTTACAAATGAAATAAATTACATTTGGGTGTCATTTTGTACATTCCCAGTCTCCAAGGAACAGACAAACTTAGAAGATTGGGTGTATAGATATAATTACTATCTGCAATACTTTTACCAACATGGAACTAAAAGGATCAATCTTGTCCTTCAACGCCTGTATTTGGAGGGGTTTTCTGCCCAGTTATGAGTGTGTCCACATTGTCAATGTAGTTATTTCCTAACAAATCTTTTTTTGCAGTGCCTTGACTGGACAAAATAATCGTAAATGCAGAATTGTGTTCGTCTTTTGTAATGTTACAAAGTATTTCAACTTCTTTAGTTAAATTGTTGTCACTTGTGTGACGAGTCCTTGGAATTCATCTCCTCTCCCCAAGGGCAGCTAACCTCTTTGAGACTAGGGAGGTGAGCCTGCTATGCTTAACACCCCTTAGGGGACAGGGCAAGCAGGATCCCACTGAGGGTGAACCCTCTTCCCCCTTAGAGGATAGGCATCCCTATATAGGATTCTATATATAATGTTCCAATGTCCCAAGAAACGGCCAGTTTTATTGTTTATATGGAAGTTAACGTTTGTGATAGCAGGCATTTTTATACACGAATGGCGAGTGTGGTTTCTGACTCCACATCTAAAGAACAGACACACCCCCTTGTTGTGGGAAAAATAAAGCTCCAATCAGATTTTGAGGAAGGAGAGAGCCACCCACGGAGCAGTTGAGGGCAGGAAACCTCCTCCTGGGAGGTGTGGCAGGAGATAGGAAGCAATCGCCCAGCGTGCCGAACCCAGGTGCAGACATGCCTGTGGAACGCATGGCAGCTCAGCCAGGAGACAGACCAGAAAGGGCCGGTCACGAAGAACCTTGAGAGGAAGAGCGCACCCGAGCAGGAACAAATAGCTGCTACAAGAAACTGACACAGGACCCCTGCAGAATGGCAGTTGGAAAGGAACTAAGGCTCCAAACACGTAACCTGTGAAAGGAAGTCAGGAAAAGAGAAGCCAGGTTGCACTCCTGGATGACCCACCTGAACGAGCACCGCTCAGAAACGGAAGGTATGCAATTGCTCAATGTAACCGGGTGGTGGGCAGAAAGGCCCCAAGGCGGGGCGAGGGACAGACCTCGAGGGTGGTGGAAGAAGGTAGACCCTCCTCATCCCACAAGGCAGGGCAGAAGCGGCCAGATCCCCCCTTTCTTGACCTCCCCCGCCCCCAAGGCTGGGCAGAAGAATCCAGACCCCCAAGGCGGACAAACGCAGCCAAACACCAGGGTGGGGCGAAGAAAGTGAGACCCCAGGGAGGGGTAAAAACTACAATATACATATGTGGAGAGAGTACAATAGAGGGAGATTCCCCACCCAAGATTCCTGGGTGGGGAATCCTGGGAAAAGACCTGGTGGGGACGTCTGTGCCGGGGAACCACCCAAAGACTGAATGCAGACCTGAGACTGAGACAGTGTCTGTGAATCACAAGGAAAAGAGACTAACCGGAGATTAAGAGTCAATCCCAAAAACTGAAGGCTCTATCAGTGAAATTTGGTGTTCTAACTGGAACTTTGCAGCGGGGCAAGGAGCCCTTGGGTCAGGAACCAGCCACCATTCTTATGTTGGGCAAAAACCATTATTGTACCTTTTTGTTAAACGTTTGGTTAATTTCTTTGTAACAAGTGGTAGGGACAGAGGTTGGACCAGGATAGGTTTTTGGAAGGTGGACTTGAGTTAATTTGTAAAACATCCTCACAAGCACTCTAAGACTTCTTTTCTTTAGATTGGGGTCAAGGGATATGGGGACAGCTTGGGTTTTGGGAGGTTTAAAATAAAGAAAACTTTAAACCAAGATGCCATCTTGTCCGACTCCTGATTCAGACTTAACACACCTGATCATTCAGTGCACTGTCCAGGTAAAATAAAACCAGTGCAATGAGGTGTGATGTTTTGGAACACTTTGCACTTTTCTCCTCTTTGGGATTGAAACCGATTATGATGAGCTTATTAAAATCATTTGCAACAAATTTGATAAGAAGGAACCATTTTGTAAGCTCACCTATCTTTGTGGCTGGTCTCTGTAATTTGACATCCCACCAAGTTACACCTGCAGATGGAGTCTGTTTTTTGTTTTTGATACTACAGCCCAAAGGCATCTAAGCATACTATGAGGCAATCATAGAATGAGGTGGAAAGACGATGGAAGCATTCCAAGGAAGATTGGAATAGTAACCTTTGAATGTTTTCCAAATGGAAAAAGCTCCTTGATGCAGCGAATATTGTAGGGTATCGCGTTCCAATGCCTTACAGCCAGGACCATCCAAAGACACACGTGCGTTTGATCCTGAGAATTTGGAGAGCATTTAGATGATTTGATCTTAATGGACAATCCGAGAAATGCTTTTTTTAGGAAGTGTTTTAATGTACAATGGACAGTTTCCATATAAAGCATTGTGGGTAAGGATGAGCAGTTTAAAAATTATTCTTGATTTAACCGGGAGTCATTGTAGCTTCCTCAGTATTGGGGTATTTGTTAGAATGTGAGCCATGGTGTTCTGTAATATTTGAAGATGTTTAACAGCATACTTGCGGGAGCCTGCACATAGCACATTGCTTCTAGGGTATTTGTTGGAATGTGAGCCATGGTGTTCTGTAATATATGAAGATGTTTAACTGCATACTTGCGGGAGCCTGCACATCGTGTTATCATCCATCTTCAAGCCAATAAGGGCTCTTATGAATGCAGCACAGTGAGACCCTGAAAGTAGGGGATGTAATTATCTCAACAGCATTGGAAAGTAGTTGGCAGAAATTATAATGAGTTAATTCGGGGTTGCAGAAAGAGTGGAGCCACAGATGACTCCTAGGGTTTTCCCATTTTGTTGGATAGTGCTAGAGTATCCTGAGAGAGAGAGATTTCTGGTTATTTGAAGGGAGCTGAGTTCAGAGATTTTGAGGTGGACGCAAGCAAAAGCAAAACTGTTTTGTCATGGTTTAACTGCAACCAATTGTAATTTGTATTTGCGTAATATTGGATTGCTGATCTTTGCCAAGCTCAAATTATATATTGACATAATTCAGCAAAACATCTCCTAAGCGTATAAGAAGTTTGAGGAAAAAATTAAGTTTTAAATAACTATTTAACTATTTAATGTTAGTGGCAACATACATTAGCCTTGAGGCACACTGCAGGTTACAACTTTACTTTGCCTATGCTGACTCTAGAAGTTCAGTTAGAAAGAAACGAAGCAATCCAAGAGACTGTGTTATCCGATTTTCCTGCTACCTCATTTAGTAATTGAAGGGTATGATCTAAGGTATCGGTTTCAGAGCGGTCCAGAAGTATACGACCAATGTTTCCTCCTTCAGTGATTAGGTGGACAATTATTTGTCAATTCCATGCCTCTCAGTGGTCGGAATCCAGATTTATGATCGACCAGTAAGACATGATGCTCTAGGAACTGGAGTTGTTATGAAGCTGCTTCACCTAGAACCTTAGTGATTCGATGGTAACTGGAGCAGGCCTTTGGATCAAGAGTGTGCGTGTGTTTTTAAAAAAAAAAAAAAAATTATATGAGGGGTAGCCCATGGTTGTTTTAAATCATTTGGTACTAAACAGTGCTTTAAAAGAATGTATAAGAGCTGTGATAGTGGGATTTGGAATGTCTTCACATTCTTTATTAATTGTAGAAGGACAGGGATCATTCAGACAATTTGTAAGATTTAAACTATATATATTTGATAGTCTGCTGGTGGCAAGAGGTAGAAAAATCAAATCGAGGGTGAATAAGTGAAGATAATTGAGTTATCGTTTGAATGGCGCTCTACCACTTAGTTACGATCATTGAGCATAAACACAATTTTCTCACGAAAATAAGATTGGATGGAATTGCACCACTTGGCTGAGTTTATTCAAGCAGTGTACGGTATAGAATAACTTCCTTTTACTTTTCTGTTTTAGGCAACATGTGTTCAAGTTTTCCTATGTGCGATTTGCACTTATGTGGCAAATGTCCTAAATTTAAACAAGTGTAAAACATTTGGGGGTTAAATGTTGGCTTTGTGATTCCATCCCCTGGTGTTTAGACTAAAAACACAACAGAACCCTCTGGGTGTTTCGGCATGCTTCCCGCATTTCTCTTCATGATAAAGCCAATGTCAACTCTATGTACTGAAAAATCAGTTCAATATTAACAGAATTTTTCTTTTAATAACAGGTCCGCTTATTGCCTCCTCTGTCTTCTCAATAAAACCTAACGAAAAGGAAGATTTGGATCCTGTGGACCACCACAACGCTCAGAAAAGACACAGTGTCGACCATTCTCCAGGTGAGAAGGGCTTCAGTGCTTTCGTAAGGTTGCCATGCCTGAACAATATCTCCCCCACCCATGACATGCTCATGCAATGACTACAACTATGATAAATGAAAAAGCCTCTTTTTAGCAAGCAGTTATAGACCATTCAGTTTGTATTTCTTCATAACACATTCACCCTTCAATCGCTCAGAAACTGATAGTCACTTATACACAATGCATGCACACTGTGTACCTTTAGAAGAGGCATTTTTAAGGGCGGACTGGAACTATCGCCCTCTCATTCTGCATACACAGCTTTCAAGTGTTGTCTCCGAGTTAGTCCCATTGGATTCAGAGGAGGCGCCATTTAAATAAAAGATTAGCAAACACACCCAGTAATGCACAGGTATTCTTTCATTTCCCTTTTGCTCCCAGTTAAAGTTTGGTGAGGAAAGGTTACTGTATGGTGCCATGCCATCTTGTTGTGGCATTATTTGTCATTCTCCCTTATTGCAGTATTTTAAAAATAAGGTATGGGTTATGGAGGGCTCCCACTAGAAAAAAAAAGAGACTGGCCAACATGCCTGAAGAGGGCAGGGAACAAAGGGGAAATCGAGTACATAGGCAGCCTGCGAAAAGAGTTCAGCAGGAAGATGACCGCAATCTCGACTGCATAGGTTTCCTCCGGATTCCAAGATGGTGGCCTGGAAGTGTATGACCCTGGCCCAAGGAACTGTGCGCTCATGGCTGACAGGTAGAAGTTCCTTAGCTGCATTCTATTTTGGGGTTGGACCAAACTGCATAAACCAATCTTGTGACCTGATCCTGGAGTCCGCACAGATGCCCCCATTCCGCAATTAATTAAACTGATTGCCCACGTTTCAGAGCATGAAAAGGGGCCCTACTCCTGGGTTAGTTGGGTTGAGTGGGGAAGCTCAGAGAGTGAGGCAGAATAAGGGATTGGGCAAAGGGCAGGGAGAATAATGTGTACAAAGATGGCAAAGACAGAAGGACTGAGGAAGGCAAGGAGCATGGAAGCATTGGGAGGAATGCAGAAGGCAAGGAAAAAGGGAACCATATGGAGGAAGGAGGCAAGCGGGGAACCACCAAATAGGAGGGAGGATCCAAGAAAGGGAGGTGTTGGACTAGGGAGAGATCAGAAGAAGGAAGGGTTCTATGTGAAAATGTAGTCATGTAAAAAAGGAGTTGACCAAAAGCTGTTTAAAAGAGAATGCAGTCATTGAATACAAGTAATGCAAATTGTGAAAATGTTGCCAGTAATAAGGTCGTCTGAAAGCCATTTAAAAGTACAGAAAGGTACAAGGCGGTGACCCAAACCTCTAACAAAATCTCCTCAATCAGCTTAACTCCAGTTCTAAACTTTACCCTAACTCTAAAAACAACCCTTATTTTACACTGAACCTTTACCTAACACTAACCCTTCAGTGCGCTAAAACATTTTATTTGCATGCCACTCAATACAAAACACCAAATAAATAGAAGATGACCAGTGAGCCTAACTCCATCACCAGCTCACCAAAAATATCAAAGCCTTACTCTAACTGCAACTTTAACACTTGCCTTTCGCCGGTACGATAACTTGGCGGGTTCAGAGCTTGCTGCTGTACTGTGTGTGATCTGTTAGTGGCAGGTTCAAATCCTGCCAAAATCAACTTTCTTTCATCCTTGCAAGGTCAACACAATTGAGTAGCAATTTCAATTAGGTAATAATAATTGAATATCAAATGTTGCATGTAAAGCACTTTGAATAAAAGCGCTATATAATGACAAGTAATAATCTTAATGCTTACTCTACCCTAACTCCTAGGTTTCTCCTATCCCCTATTCTATGCTAACTACTGTGTCCCTATCTTAAACACTTATCCAAACCATTACTCTTTTAGCCCTAGCCTTACCATAACCCCTACTTAAAACCCTTAGGCGCATCTTTCCATATCTCTCTTTTCCCAACAGACTCTCTGCGGTCCATTCAATCGTTATATCAAGACTCGACTACGCAAACCCCCTATACCTCGGTGTCCACGCGTACCAACTGAATAAACTCCAAAGGGCACAAAACGCTGCAGCCAAAATGCTACTTGCGCTCGGCCCAAGAGACCACATCTCCCCAGCCCTTAAGACGTTTCACTGGCTTCCAGTAGCCCGAAGGGTGACTTTCAAATCCTTATGCATCTCCCATCGAGCACTGCATAAAACCGGACCTCAATATCTTCAAGACAAGCTAAAACCCTATCAACCCCCCACACAGCCTTAAGATCAAGCTCAGCCGGCCTACTAATCATACCTAAGACAAACTCAGTCAGGTTGGGCGGATCATCTTTCTCAGCCTTGGCCCCCACCCTGTGGAACTCGCTCCCATCCCATATCCACCTAACCGAGGATTTAACGTCCTTCCACAAACTGCTGGAAACCTGGCTTTTCCTCTAAAAACCGACCGGTAGCAAACCAACCCGAACAGACTAACAGCATCTCAATGACATCTAGCCAACAAACTACCAGATGCGAGAAATTGACAGCTAATAACCCCGAATATAAACTAGAAGGACAAACAGAATTTAACGAGTACAATAGATCAAAACAGTGAAGTGAATAATAAGAATAAATCATAGGGAAACAATAAAGAGATGTAAACTACTGAAAATGAACATAATGCATGAGGAGCAAACATAGTGAATGGCGTGAATGAAATAGAATGGACGAAGCGTGTGCAAGAATGAATGAATGAATGAATGAGTGGAAGAACAGATGACTATATAGATTGAATGGGTATGAGTAGATCGGATGAGTGTATAGAATGGATAAACATGTTAAGCGGTTGCGTGTGTAGAGCGGACCAGCGTGTGGCGCGGACGAGTGCGTAAATGCAGAGAAGCGAATAGAACGCATGAGTGCGTAGAGCAGATGAATGTACAGAACGGATGAGCGTAAACCAGATGAGTGTGTAGAGCGGATGAGTATGTAAACCAGATGAGTGTGGAATGAGTGTGGATAGCAAATGAGTACGGAAGTGAGGAGTGTGGTAGGTCGCTGGAGCAGATGAATGTGCATAGAGCGGACGAGTGTGGGGAGCAGATGAGTGCGGAGGGATGACAAATTGAATGCGTGGAAAGCACGAGTGCATAGTGCGGATGAGTACATAGAACAGATGAGTACGGGAAGCGGATGTGCGAGGCGAACGGATGAGCGAGGCGAGCCGACGAGTGCGAGGAGCAGTTGAGTTGAATGTGTGGAAAGCACGAGTGCGTAGAGGCGGATGAGTGCGTAGAGGCGGATGAGTGCGTAGAGGCTGATGAGTGCGTAGAGGGGATGAGGGCGTGGAGTAAATAGAGCAGCTTTGAGCGCGAGTGGCGGACAGGAGTGCAAGTGGCTGAAAGGAGTACATGCATGAGCCTGACAGGAATGCATGAATGAGGCGGACAGAAGTGCATACATGGGACTGTCAGGAGTATTAGGGCGGACTGGACCACGCGGGTCGGACTGGAATGCATGAGTGCATGAGGAGTGTGTGGAGAAGACTCGAGTACATGGAATGAATAAGAGTGCATGGAACGGACTGGAGCGCATTGAACTGTGTGATGTGCATAGTATGGTTTGGAATGCAGGGAACTTTTGAAAGAGCATATAACCCCATCATATCACATCACCGCGCTTACTCTCCTCTTTACACCACCACTCGACTAGAACACAGAGCTACCGTGACACCATTTGGTATAACTGTCCTCATACCAACATCCGCCGCTCACTACCCATCATTCTAAGTGATCACTGCTGGTTACACACCCCCCAGCCAGGCATTCTCATCAGGCCTAACGCAGCCACATTCAGTCTGGATAAATCCTGCCACAACGAACACATACTCCTGATCTCTCAACCACCACACCTACCGCTACAAAGCAGCTATTACACGAATACCGCACCAGCTGCACATATACCCGGTGCTCACATGCACCTTTAACTCTCTACTGACCTGAACTTCGGTTACCAAGGGCGTTCAACCTACCAGTGCCTTCAGACCATACCAATGGTATATAAGGCGCTATATAAATGCAAAATAACATTACATAACTTAAACTGACACACAATCTACCCCACTAACCAAACCCCTGAGACCCAACCTACCCTATACACTAACTAAATCCCAACATCACCAGTCCTCCCACAACTATCCTTAACCTACCCTTAAGCTAATCCTAACCAAAATATTTAATCTTAACACTAACCCCTATCCTGCATTTACGGTTACTTTTCAGCTGCATTTTTTGACCACTATTTGCTTGCTGACTTTTTCACTGCAGATGCATTTTCACCACAATTAGTTTGACTACTTTTTTGTTGGAAATATTTTCACTGGATACCGGAGGAAGAAGAGAAGCTGGCTGGAGGGAGGAGAAGCAGAAGAGAGGGCGTGTTATGAGAAGGACCAACCAAAGGATGAGCAGTCTAAAGGTTGAAGACTGAGCCAGTGGGACCATATGGATTGGGGGTCAGATTACCAGGGCTGTGACATTTGAAAACATACAGCGCAGAGGCCGACAATTGTTAGGGGTCAACCCTTAGCACACCTGAACAATGCCAAGTGGGAGATTGACTGGGAACAGAAATCTGACAGTGGTGGGATCGGCAAGCCCACCAAGGAAACTAAAGAACATTTTCCATCAAAGAAGGAAGCAAGAACCCAAAGGCACAGGCGAACTGAATACTGGATCTGGTGGAATCCAGCAACATGAATAAAGAAAACATGCCTAGCAGTTGAGAGGCAGTGACTGCTAACCTGGAAGCTCCCTTGGCGAGGTACCTGAAACCAGTCAGTGGTGTTGCATTTGAGTCTGGCAGTGAGAGACTAGGTAGAAGACTCAAACCTGAATCTAAGCAAGAATGCATGAATGAAGAGATTGGCAGGGAGGCTACAATAACTCAAGAAGTCTTTAAATTAAGCCATGAATGATGGGGAAGAAATAGATTGTCAACCAAGGAGGATCAGTTATGGTCCAGTTGGGCAAGCCTTTTCCGAGAAACTTGAAGAGTATTAATGGCTATAGGATTGATACCCATGGACGAGGACATGACTGTTGAGAATAAAGGCCCTTGAACTGAAGGCCTAAGAATCTCAGCATGTTTGTTGTGACCCAGGGTTTTAGGATAACGGACCCAAGGAATTAGGAAGGACCTGGTTCTTGTATTATGGAGAGGTCGTCCTGAACTAGAACTAGTGTTGATCTTAACAAACCCTTTTTGAACTTTAGTCTTAGGCTGATGACCCAGCAGGCACTGGCCCTGAGCCTTATGGACATTCCATATACTTATCATTTGTACTGTCTTCTATGTGCTTACAGACATGTATCATTCTTTGGGGGTTCTTCACTTTCGCTTTTACCCTGATCTAAACAGCAGAATGGAAGTTTGTTTCATTATCTCATATCTGTTCATCTAGTTCTCAGATGACCCCCGCACTGTGGTTGCTTCCTATGTGAAGAATCCTATGGATCCCTCACTGAAACCCTACCCAAAGTCTCCTCCTCGGTGACCAGGGAAAGGCAGACGCTTCCTGATCATGACCTTGGGGTGGTGTACTGCGGGAGAATCATCTTGGAGGAGACGGGGCCCAGGGCGGTGAAGAGATCCCATGGGATGAGACAGTATTTGTCCTCTGAAAGGAAACGCCTTTCTGGATTGTCAAAACAGGTAATGGCATATTGCCATTATATTGTCCGTGACCCACATATAAGATCTGTGACCCGGGGTACAAAATCTGAGCAAGCCTTGTTAACAGAAAGATTCTTTGAGAATAAACACCCTCTTTACCCGCTATGGTATGATGTAAAAGGATCTAGAGAAAATGCTTGAGCCAAAAGAAGGCATCATGAAGCAAGACACAGGGGGTCATTACGAGTTTGGAGGCAGCTATGGCCGTAATAGCGCCAAGGCTGACTCCAAACCTGGGTCCGGGTCCGGTCTGGTTGAATGGGGACTTACCGGGACATTCCGACCTGTGCGGACCCGGTAAGTCCCCATTCAGCCAACCATTCCCCATTCCCATTTGAGCCCCCATAGGGCTAAATGGGAATTGGGAAGGCGCTAATTACTGGCCCGCAAATAGCGGGCCTGTTATTAGCACTCTGGTCCCTTAGCGGGACCCACAAAGGACGTGTGGTCAGACCACACGTCCTTTGCGGTTCCCGCTAAGGGAACTCGGAATTGGGCGGTAAGGGTTTAACGGCACCGGTCTCCTTACCGGTGACCGTTAACCCTTACCGCCCAACTCGGAATGAGGGCCACAGACAGCAGATTGAAATGTCTACTCAATGCCAATTTATTTAACTTAAAAGGTAGGATAGAGTAAGGCCTAACCTGCCCTGTGCTAAGGTGGGATTTCCCTACCTAAGGAAAACTAAGGATATTCTGTGTCAGGATGTCCAATTTAAGTCTCTGTCTGTATCCAAAACCTATACTTGCCCCCTCAACTAACTGTGTAGGGATGTCAGTAGGGATGCTAGTCTCAAAAGAATAGTGATCAAAAGAAAGTTCAGAGCTTCTTCCCAATCTTAGCTTAGAATCTGCTTCCCCTTCCCCAAGTTCGAAATAGTTCTCAAAGTATTGTATTTCCATCAGTGGCCACCAAGGGGCGCATGAAGGAAGCATAATCCTTCTATCCGGCTAAGCCTGTGGGATGAAAAGGGGATCGGAGTACCTCCTTACCCCCCACCCTGAAGGCGAAAACCGAGGTGCCCATCGGGACAAGAAGGTGCAGGGCACTCCCGTTCCAACGCTGGGCTAAATCCGAGCCCGAGCGGCCGAGAAAAAAATGCATGAACAGCTGAGGTGGGAAGGCCGAGGATCCCCGGCCTGCGGCAGTGGACTACAAGAGTGCAGGAGAGAGAGGGACCGCCACCCCCCCACACCCTCACACACCCACCACACTGCCCCTGGTCCACCAGCCTGGCAAGGTGGTGGGTGCCAATAAGAAGCGGCAGCGGCCTGACGTCACAACTGCCACTGCAGTACCTGGAGAGGCCCAGCCCTGGAGGGAAGCAGAGAACCAGAGGAGGAACCCGGGCCTGAAGGCCCCGAGTATAGAGGGACGGCATCCAGCTGGGCGGCAGCACACAGCGCGGTGAGACACAGACCAGGGAGTGAATGACTGTGGAGACCCCGCATGTGGAAGGGCTCATAGTGGAAACACCGGGGGGCACCCAGACTGGGCCCCTTAGCCCTCAGTGGGATCCCCATTGCGGGAGGAGTGAGGAGTAGCCTGGAGGAAAGGACCCACTGTTTGTGACTGGCAATCAGCCCTCCCCCCCCAGGAGAACGGCAGCTGCCCCACCTGTGTGGTGCTAGAGAAGAGGAGCAGGCGGCACCTGAGGCCAGCAGGAAAGGAAGTGCAACCACCCCAGAACTTTGGGTTCCAAACCTGGGAGCAGACGGTGCCACACCACAGGGAGGAGGGGGGCCGTCCCACATCACCAGAGTTGAAGACTGTGGAAGAGGCACGAGGAGCGAGCCAGCGGCAGGGAGTAAGGTGCTTTGCAGTCTTGGTGGGCCAGCACAGGAGGAGGCCAGAGTGGGTCATAAACTGAAGGGCCTGGGACTCATTGGAGAGGTCTAGGAGTGGACTGTACTCTGGGGACGCCCTGGGCCTGGACATGGACCCAAGCGTTAGACTGCTGGGCTGGGCCGGGGCGAGGTGAGAGCAGAAGCATTGAGGCCAGGCCAACCCCTGCCAGGGAGACGGGAGTGGTGACTGGAGCGACAATCTTGGACCTGACACTAGGAGCATTGGGATACCCTGGCAGGAAGAGAGCAAGCGGAAGCGGGCCCGCCCCCTCCCCTGTCATGGCCACGGGCCGCAGAACACAAAAACCACACATCTAGTGACAGGGGATAATGGGTCACTTGACTCACTTATGTCCCTTTTGGGCTCATAAACACAGGGACCATGGCTGGACTTTGGCACCAGGCTCATATAGAGATGTGAGCAGGAACACTTTATTTCAGTGCAGGAGTGCTTTTATTTACTTCAGTGCACACTTTATTTCAGTGCAGGAGTGCTCTTATTTTACAAGAGCATCCCCCATGTGCTGACTCATCGGGCGTGGCTGCCTAGGCCTGGTCTTCAGGTGCTGACTCATCGGGTGTGGCAGGGCGTGGCAGCAGGCAGGCCAAAGCTACTGGGCGTGGCCGGGAACAAGACTATATAAACTCGCCTATCCCTCAACGTGACGCTCACCGCCGCCTGGACCATCTACTTAACTCGTGATCCTGCAACAACAGCACCCGTACCTGGACCCTGGTTCGCATCTCACGGCAATGCTCCATCTTCTTGGTAGATCCTGAATCGACGCCGTAGCGCCTGCACTCTCTGTCCCACGAAGCTGAAGTCCTGAAACGAGAACCCAAGACAAGACAAGGTGGGAACTCCCGAATACACCCAACTGTAACGCTCACCTGACTCCCACAGAGGCGCTGGCCTGGTTTGCGCTGCTGTGACCTCTTCTAAGGTGATGCGCAGGGTTCGGAAGACGGACTGGACCGGGCCCCCAAATCTGGCGTGTCTGGCTCGCAGAAGTATCCTTCTGTAGGCGAAAATAGGGGATTAACTGTCTGCGGGGTAATGCAATCAGCCTCCCACTTTCCCCTCTCACCCTCCTCGAAACCCTTCTGTGATTCCTCGTAGCGTCTCACCTTGGGGTCTGGAAGGACGAGCTCTCCATCCTGCTTCTAATGCAGGGGCGTGTTGGTATCCAGTTACTTCACTGGATTTTCGGATTGGTGAGAACAAAACTTGCTTGGCTTCCAGGTACGTTTTTTGATAAGAGGTTCCCCTTGTGTCCATGCATTAATGTATTAATGCTAGTGTCTTTTTCCCCATAGGGGCCGGGGTACGGAATGCCGGGGAACAGGCACCGACCCGAGATGAGAGGTGAAATCCTTGTAGAAATCAGGTAAATCTTTAATGAGCGTTTTTTGGTAATGTCTTTTCATTCGCTCATTAACGCTGATGTCTCTTTTTCCCCTTAGGGGCCGGGGACCGGAAATGCCAGGATGCGGCGCGGACCCGAAATGAAGAGGGAATGAATCAACAGGTAAGTCTTAACATGGAGATTTAGCTTTCCTTATTCCCTTCTCTCTCTCACCTTTTGTTCTGGTCTTTTTCTCCCTAGGCGCTGGGGCGTGACTGCGAATCCGGATGATCGCTGCTGAACATGGAGGCGCCCTGTAAAGGTGAGTGGAATGCGGCGCTGCAGCGATCGACGCGATGAGCTTTTAAATAAGTCTTCCTTTTCAGGATTGTCGGCGAGATGTCTCCGGGATGCAAATTGAGCAGGTAAGGACTTTTCCTTCTTCTGTTCTCTTCTTCTCTTCCTTTGCAGGTGATCCAGGATGCTGGCAGGCGTGGCAGAAGTCAGAATGCAGGAGCAGACACGGTGAGCGTCCAGCTGCTAGATGCAGAACAACGCGAAGCACGTGTGGCTGTTCGGGTGGGGTTTAAATAGCCTTGGAAGAAGTTCCAGGTATGTATCCTTCCTCCAATCAGGTATGTATCCTTCCCCGACCACGCCCGTATGGTAAATTAGTCCCACAGGTAAAGTAGTTCCTTTCAGGCCTCAAGGAGGCCGGGATCCTGCAGCATGGTCTGCATCAGGTAAGTGCACCCAAGCACTTCCATAATGAGCCTGGCGCCTATGGCACCAGGACACTGTCCAAAGGGCCCCTATATGGGGTTGCTGGGTCCTTCCTTGGGGACTGGATGTCCGCCTTCGGGGACGCAGGGCTTGAACTGGCTCCCCGGGAGCGGGCATAATGACACCAACCCAGGGTCTTGTCGCATTTAAAACCCAATGCGTACCCTAAGGCATCATTTAAAGGCTACTTACCAGCTCCATCTCAGCCCCGCTCCTCCGTACCACCGGCTCCGCTTCTTCTACCGCAGCTACCGCCGGCACCGCTACACCACCTGCAAGGGGAGAGCAAAGAAAAGAGACATTACATACAAAGGACAGAGAACGAACTTTACAAATACAATTACAACAGTCGGAAGACAAGCGGGCAAATGGAAACAAAGGAAACACTTACCTACAAGAGAAGTGGACTAGTCGCAGCTGGCCTGGACTTCCACGACAAGGGACCAGTGAAGGAACTCGGTTCCCTTCAACAAGCGCCCCTGCCAGAAGCAGCAGGACAGAGAGCTCATCATCTTTCAGCAGGTGAGCCTCTAGAGTAGTGAAACCCCAGGGAAGCCACATCCAGGGAGAAGAGGTCTGGAAAAGGGGTCAGGGACCACAGGCTGCATACTCATACGACCCCGCCCCTTATATTCACGCAAGAACCCCACTGCTCATCACCGCAGTTCCCCACACAGATGCAGAGGGAGGAACAGACAAGAGGAGTTTCATCCCTCGGAGGGCTGCAACCGTGCCCCAACGCCTCTGCAGAGACCAGGTGACCGTAACAGAACGCAAAGCCTCCGACAAATCTCTGCCTGGGTGTTATGGAAACTTCAGAAACGGACCAGTTGGCCCAGTTACTGGGAGAGTTACAGGCTGAAGTTCATGCCTCAAGACAGGAAACCAGTGCCTTAAGGAGGGACCTCCTTATGAATCAAGAACGCACGGATGATTAAGCAAGGCAGATGCTCCAAGCACAGGCTGGCCAAGCCGAATAACCGGGGCTGGCCCACCCTATTCCGCCACCACAGTCAATGCCAACGCGCGTACAGGTGGTTCTTCCAGGGGCGGTTCCCTTAGCTCCGCCCGAACGCTTCACTGGTGATCCAAATAAGTACGCTGTATTCATGAATCAATGCCGCCTTCATTTCCTGTGCAGGCCTGGGGCCTTCCCTACGATCAATCTTGGGTGGCATTTGTACGTTCATATTTGGGAGGAAATGCGGCGGACTAGTTTATACCCTTGGTAACTCAAGATGACCCATTGCTTGGGGACTTTGGGAGTTTTCAGCAAGAAATTGAGAAACTATTTGCACGGCATGCCCAAGGTCAGGCTCTGGACAACGAATTGTCACTCTGGCAGGGTAACCAAGATTTGTTAACCTACATCGCCTGCTTCAACCGTCTTATAGTCCAAACAAATTGGTCAGAGGGAAAAAGAACTACACTCTTTCACCGTGGATTACCAAGGGAGCTTAAGGACGTTCTAGCCCAAGTAATAAATCTCCCAGAGGGGTGTGCTGAATATATTGACCTAAAAGAATCAGAAAATGGATAGAGCCAGAGCTCAAGGGCAGTCGGTCTATGTGCGACCCTGTGAGAATCAGGCCAAGCCGCATGAACACTCAGAACCAATGCAGATCGGAGGCTTGCGGAGCCCTCTCACCAAGGCGGAAAGAGAAAAAAGAAGACGGCAATAGCTCTGCTTGTATTGTGGCAAAGCAGGATACTTTCTCTGAGAATGTCCAGTGAAACCACCCAGGAGAACAGTCTGAGTAACTGACAAGAGTGAAAAAGAAGAACTGGATTCTGGAATCTCCAACGCCCGGCAAGAGTAGCGGTCCACTTGTCGAGCGGTGAAAAGGAACCAATACAGACCTCGCACCTAGTCATCCCGGTGCTCTTAGTAGACCAGAAATCCCCATCAAAAATGCATGCTTTAGAAGCATATATTGACAGTGGAGCTGTGGGGAATTACATTGACCAAGATTTGGCTATCCAGATCTTCCTCTCCGACAGAAGCAGAGATCGGAAAATGTTACAGCGGTGGATGGATCTCAGTTATCATCTGGCCCAGTGATGCATTATACCGAAAAAGTTACGCTTCTGGGTCAGGGAGGTCACCAAGAGGACATCACATTCAATCTCATTGGCGCTCCTCAGTTCCAAATGATCTTAGGGATGCCTTGGCTGGAAACCCATAATCCCAAGATCGACTGGTGTAAAAGAGTTCTGACTTTTCCCCCCAGACTGTGCCAACACCTGTTTCAACAAAGAATGCTTAGTGAAAGATCACACTAAACCAAGTTCAAAGAAAGGAATCATATTAGGTCTCACCAGTTCTTTACACTCTGAATACCTGGATTACCAAGATGCATTTCAAAAGGAGCTAGCGAATACCTTACCCCCGCACAGAACGTACGACTGCCAAATTGATCTTGTACCCAGAGCCCAGATTCCTTGCAGTCGGATTTACGCGCAAACAGAGCAAGAAAACCAACATTTAAAAACATACTTGGCTAAATACTGATCCAACGGCTTCATTCGCCGTCAAAATCCCCTACTTCCTCAGCCTTATTTTTCGTCCCTAAGAAGGAGGGAGACCTGAGAACTTACATTGACTACAGATCCCTCAATTAGATCATGGTAAAAAACCAGTACCCGTTGCCACTCATTCCAGAACTTCTGGATCAAGTAAAAAACATGCAAATGTATACCAAATTGGATTTACGAGGGGCCCTACCATCTGGTAAGAGTCAAAAAGGGGGATGAGTGGAAGACAGCTTTTCGCACAAAATATGGCCTTTACGAATATCAGGTTATGCCCTTCGGGCTATGTAATGCCCCTGCAACGTTCCAATATTTTATGAACGACGTGCTCCGTGAACTATTGGACGTGTGCGCACTCTTCTATATTGACAACATCCTCATTTACTCAACCACCAAGGAGGATCATGTCAGACATGTCCGGGCTGTTTTAGAAAGACTTCGACAACATCGGCTGTACGCCAAGTTAGAGAAATGCTTGTTTCACGTAACGGAGGTTGAATTCCTCGGGTTTATACTCGCACTGCGAGGGGTACACATGGACACGCACAAAGTAGATGCCATCCTCCAGTGGCCCTCACCAACTTCCACGAAAGGTGTACAAAGTGTGCTCGGGTTTGCCAACTATTATCGTCGGTTCATCCCATGAGTCTCCCAGATTGTTCACCCCATCATATCCCTGCTGCGAAAGAACAAATGATTTCAGTGGACCACAGAAGCAGAAGAAGCCTTCCAGACCCTAAAACGAGCATTCACATGAGGACCCATTTTACGGAACCCCCGACCCGGATTGCCATACGTCATCGAAACCGATGCTTCCAACGTAGCAATGGGAGCGGTTTTGTCTCAGCGAGATCCCGAAACAGGACAATTGCATCCCGTGGCTTTCTGCTCTCGTAAGTTCTCTGCTCCCGAATTGAACTGTGATCACAGATAAAGAACTGTTAGCAATAAAAGCGTCATTCAAGGTATGGAGGCATTACCTTTTTGGAGCCAGGCACATAGTCACCGTCATTACGGACCATCGTAACCTACAATATCTGAAAACCGCAAAAGCACAATCTTCACATCAACTCTGCTGGGCTATCTTTTTTTGCGGAATAGGACTGTCCTTACCTACAGACCCGGAGTACGCAATGGTCCGGTCCAAGCTATAC
The DNA here is from genome assembly GCF_040938575.1 of Ambystoma mexicanum. NCBI lineage: Eukaryota > Metazoa > Chordata > Amphibia > Caudata > Ambystomatidae > Ambystoma > Ambystoma mexicanum. Next base: position 1,456,016,913 of record NC_090935.1, read on the forward strand.
TACCTTATAGACTGGAAAGGTTATGGACCCCAAGATCGGACCTGGGAGCCCAGTGAACATGATTAATCAGGCAGTTTCACCGCAATAACCCCACTAAACCAGGGCCGGGGGGAGGGCCTTGAGAGGGGCCTTGAGGGGGAGTGCTGTCATGGCCACGGGCCCCAGAACACAAAAACCACACAATCTAGTGACAGGGACAATAGGTTACTTGACTCATGTTCCTTTGGGACTCCTAAACACACGGGCCCTGGCTGGACTCACTCAGGCTCTTATAGAGATGTGAGCAGGAACACTTCTTTTTCAAGGGGTTTGTGTCCTCCGACGTATTGCACATTTATGACAGTAATGACCACAGCTGTGCTGCTTTGGCAAACTTTTCGGCGTAGGCGTCCTTCATCGAGGGTCGATGTCACCGGATGTTATATATAGGACGCACGGCGCCCTTAGCCTTAGTTCCGTTTTTTCCGCGAACGTGTTCGCTTCTGAATCTCGGTGCGCTCGGTTCTTCAACTTTGATTGCGAAAATGTCTGTCTTCTTCTACCCCAAAGTCGGGCTTTAAAAAGTGTCGGGACTGCGGTTCCAAAATGTCCATCACAGACCCGCACAACGTCTGCCTCTGGTGCCTCGGCGAAAGCCACGCCACCAACGACTGCGATGATGCCAGTCCCTGAAATCGAAGGCCTTGCGGGAGTGGAAGAAGAAATTAACGGTAGGTAGGTTATCTAAAACCCTAAGTCGAAATCTGCTGGACCTTCGACTGACGACTCGAGGGGCGACTCTCCGCGTCCGCGTAGGGTCAGGGGGTCTCGGTCTCGGAGTGGTTCCCGCCATTCCTTTGCCTCTTCTAGGCATTTGCGGAAGCGCCATCACCAGTCGCCTTCCCCGTCCTCGTCGGAGGATTACGCCAGACGGTGGATGACTTGTCCCACCAAGTATTAATCACCGGGCGAATTGGACCCATTCCGCCAGCAGATGATGGCGATTTTCGAATCGCAAGGCACCGATCCGTCTGCGCCTTCGAGAGAAGCCGGCAAGGAACGAGCTAGAGCTGTCACTCGCACACCTTCGGGCTCGGTTGGTCAGCGCGATCATCGGGAGCCGTCGAGGTGCCGATCGGACAAGGTTGCCAGATCCAGGTCCCGGTCCTCGCCGCCCTCGAGACCGTCGGAACCTGTGAGGCCTGCCAAGAAGGCATCGGCGCTGAGGCCGTCGAAGGACACTCTCGGGACTCAGGCCTCAAAGCAGTTGTCGAAGTCATCAGCGCCCCCAGTTGACGCCGATTCCATCGGCGCCCTCAACGCCTTTTGAGGAGAATGTGCCAGAGGTGCCCCGGAGGGCTGTGGAAACTCTGAGGCAGGCTCAGTAAGTCAGTGAGGCCTGTTTTTGAGCCCTTCCCTGTTCCTCCACCCAGGATGGATTTATTCCAACCTTTTGGATTACATTTCAGAGATGGAAGAAGGGTCTGATGAGGAGGTGGTGGTGCCTCCTGATGTCCCTGTTGACCTGTTGTCTGGTCACAATCAAATGGAAGACCTCCGTCAGTCCTTACATGACGCCAGTGGTCTTGACACCTCTCCGGAGGTTGAGTTTGGCAGGCCTGAGCCGGGCACGAATGCCGAATCCTCGTATAGGCGTGTCATGTCGAGGGTGACTGAGTACTTGGGGTTGTCTGCTCCATCTGTTGATTTTCTTCAGGATGACCTGATGGATATCCTGGAGCAAGGTCCACCCACTGACCCGGTGTTGGCATTTCATATTGCTTTACAAAGAAGGGTGACGGCGGCTAGGACTGCTCCGGAGAGTCTCCCGGCAGTGAATAAGTCGCTTCTGAAAAAATACCGTCCAGCCAGTGGTGACCCCCTGCTACTTGTCAACGCACCCTACTTCGGAGAGTTTGGTGGTGCAGGCGGCTACGGCCCCAGCAAAGCAGGCTGCATACCCTACCATCCCTCCTGATGGGGACGACAAGCGCTTTCATGGTTGGGCGAAGAAGGTATTTTCTTCTGGGGGGGTATGGCTTTAAAGGCAGCCAACGCCGTTTGTGCCTTGGCAAGATTCACTCACACTCTGTGGAATTGTGCATCTTTGGCGGCTGAGCATATTCTCGAAGAGGAAGAACGGGATGTTTTTCTAGCCCTCGTGCAAGATGGCAAGGATGCCATGTGTGAATCCGTTCAGTCGGGTCTGGACATGGCAGACTGTGTCAGCCGGTTGTTAGGGAGAATTCTCTCTTTAGGCTGAATTTCCTAACCTAGTGAGTCCCCCAGCAGCTTTGCTGGATTTCTGGAGTTTGTTTTTCTCCTGCCAAGAGTGAGACTCTTTTCCTCCCACTCTTGGACATGATTAATGGTATTCCTTTGACTGGTAATGTGTTTTATGGGCTATGGGGTCCTTTACCCATAGGGTCTCATGTGCTTTTCCTATGTGTGTTACACAGCACCCTCCGTGCAGTAACACAGGGGTGTCATAGTGACACCCCACCATAGACTCCATACCCTGGGACTGACTACTGTCTCCCAGGGCATGTAAAGTCACCATTGGCTTTACTAGTCCCAAATTATTAACAGAAACCAGTACAAACCATCATATTGTGGACGTACTGGTCGGGGCAATTCGATTGCCCTGGGGTCTGTTAGTCGAGAGGGCACGTCTCCGTCCCCCCTGATCGAGTTTTGGCTGGTGGCAGTGGAAACTACTTTTTATATTCGACCGCGAATATTTCCCTATGGGATTTTCCCATTGTTCGAGGCTACCAACTTTAATTATTTAATTCTCATAGCCTCGAACATACCGCCAGTTTATTTAATTAATATTAATTCTCCGGTTGGTATTTTTTGCCAAGACTCGATTCTAAAATGGCGTTTGTGTTCTCTTCTGTGACTCCAACCCAAGTCGAGCCCTTTGTTCCACTTTTTTGGTGGGCTTCTCCACAGAAGCCTCCAAAAGTGGTGCCACTCTGTCTGGGTACCACAGGGGGTGTGGGAGGGGGTTTAGGCACCCTGGACCGAGTTACCTTGGTAACTGGTCGCACACTTAACATGTTTGAGTGACCGCTAGGCTGAGTGAATGGGGGTTTTCTGCATAAAAGCAGGGCTTTGGGGACTGGAACTTCAGAAGTCGCCACAGGACCTGAGAATCCGACGAGGGTGAAGCTGAGCCGACCTACCACGATGACATCACCGGTGGAGCCCTGCAGGACCGACTCACCACTTCCCGACAACAGAGAAGATCTCCCGGCTGGAGAGGCTTCTTCCCCTGACTGGTGGGCACAACCAGTTTTCCTTTCTTTCTTCGCACCCCTGCCCGGTTTGTGGTCGAACTGCCCGTGCCAAGCACTCCGGCAGCCAGATAGCCACTCACCACTGAACCGCGAATCACCGGACCGCTCCTTGTACCTGAGAAACTCTGCGGCTGGTTTCTTCCCTGGCAGTGCAACGGACTCCTGTCTTCCTCCACGACGAGATCCTCTCTTCCCCCGGACGAAACACCGACTTGCACCCGCTGCCAGGAACAACTGCCCCCGCTGGAGCATTCTCACCACTTTAAGGTACCATGTCCGCCAGGCCTCCCTTTCTAAAGATTGCTACAAGGTAATAATAACTCCTTAACCTTCTGGACTGGGCTGGCCGCCTTGACCCCCTAACTGGTCCCTTTCTGTGGTCCAACTCCTTTTTGAACCTTTACAAGACCTTTGCGCACTGCAACCGTGTGACCTTGGACACATTTCGTTTGGATCCTCTGAAAGTGGATCCGGCCTCTTGAACTGTAACTTCACGGTTTTACTTTGCCTTCCTCCCTTGTTGTGTTCTTGAAAAAGTGTTGGGATCTGTTTCAATTTGTTCTCTGCTTTTCTCTCCCTTTTTAAAACGAACTATTAGAGTGCCATCTACGTTAAGCTCTCACCGCTGTCTGAAAATAAGTGGGGCTTTACTTAAGACTTGTCTAATATTCTTTCAAGGGAGTGTATATCTTTTAGTGACCGTGTTTTTGAATTGCTTATTATTAGTGCCTGTGTGTTTTTCTAGATGTGGTTTTAAATAAATAATTATATCTCTTTTACACCATGCCCTGGTCAGTGTTTACTTGTTCTATTGTGTGCTCTTGACCTATCATGAATACTCTGTATACTGCCTAACTCTTCGTGAGGGAAGTCTGACTGCTCAGCCACAGCTACCAAGTGAATCTGTGTGGTACAGACTGCTACCAAGTGGGTTTACTGCCAAACACCTGTAGTCTTAAATCTTTTGCAGTGGTCCCAGAGGGAACTGCACAGGTTTCTGCCTAACACCGGTCTATGGTGGCGAGCACCGTTATACGCAGTTTTGTGTGGTTGCGGAAGTCGGGGTTTGCTCCAGATGTGCAATCCCGGCTTCTCAACATGCCCTTTGGTGGCCATCTTTTTGGCAGCAAGGCTGACGAGAGCCTTGAGAGGTTGCAGACCTCCAAAGCTGCAGCAAAGTCGTTGAGCGCTGCAGTACGCCAACCTCCGCCTTTTCGTCCTAGGGGACAGCAATGGAGGGGAGGTTCCTTTCGGTACTACTCTTCCTTTGGTAGATCGAGAGGAGCTGTCAAAGGGGCCACTGTAGGAGTACCAGAGGTGGAAAGCAAGGTACTCGAGGTGCCAAGGCCGCTCGGGCAGTTGCCTCTTTGCCTTCAGGCACTGCCGCATCCGTGTCCGCTCAGTTATGAGGCCATGTCCCATGGATCGCCGGTTGGGGGCAGACTGGCGCAGCATCTTGGAGAATGGCGTGCCATTACTTCAGATGTGTGGGTTGTGGAGATCATAACCCACGGCTACTGTCTCCCCTTTTGGCAGAGGCCTTGCGACAATCCACCGGGGAAGCTCTCTTTGAAGTGTCCGGATCCGCTCCTTGCGCAGGAAATTCTATCTCTGCTGGAGAAAGGAGCCATAGAACTGGTGCCTGTAGCAGAGAGGAACAAGGGATGGTATTCCCCTTATTTTTTGATTCTGAAAAAAGACGGGTGATTGAGACCCACCATGGACTTGCAGGGGCTGAACAAGCTCCTCAGGAAGGACAAGTTCAAGATGTTAACTCTTTCTCAAGTCCTCCAGGCCTTTCAACTGCAAGATTGGTTGGTGTCTCTAGACCCCAAGGATGCTTACTTTCATTTGCCGATTCATGCAAAGCACAGGAAGTACCTTAGGTTCGCGGTTAGCAACTCGCATTTTCAGTTTCGGGTCCTGCCGTACGGATTGACCTCCCCTCCCTCCCCCGAGGTTCTTCACCAAGCTGATGGTGGTGGTGGCAGCGTATCTCAGGAAAGGGGGGATTCACGTCTACTCCTACCTGGACGATTGGTTGATCAGGGCGCGTTCTCCTGAGCAAGCCCTGGATCATCTGTCCGTCACCTGCCACTCCCTTCAAAAGCTGGGCTTCTCCCTCAATTTAAGAAGTCCCATTTGACACCTACCCAGCGGCTCCAGTACATCGGGCAGTGTTCGACACATCCCTGGGGCAGTGTTCGCCTCCCCAGGTGAGGACTCATCACATTCTGCAGACGGTGGACAAGTTTCAACGTGCCCAGAGTCTCCCGGTGTTGGAGTTCTTGAGGTTGCTCAGCCTCATGGCATCCTACATTTTCCTGGTGCCAGAGGCCAGGCTGTGGATGAGATCTCTGCAGTGGGCTCTCAAGATGCAGTGGGTGCAGTTCTCTGGCAGGATGTCGGATCACGTTCATTTTCCGTCCTCGGTCACACAGGATCTTCTGTGGTGGGCCGTCAAAGGAAATCTAATGAAGGGTGCTCCACGTTTTGGCAACCGTGGCCGGAGGTGACAATCGTGATGGATGCATCCCTCACGGGTTGGGCAGCTGACAGCGAGCGACTGTTGGTCTCTGTCGGAGTCCAGACTCCACATCAATCTGTTAGAGCTGCAGGCTGTCAGGCTAGCCCTGAAGGCTTTTCTTCTGTCTGTGTGGGGGAAGAATGTACTGATTATGATGGATGTTGGATAAGATTTCCACAGAGCTGGTAAATCTTCCTTTCCTGGTTCAACTCCAGAACTTTTTGCTTTTCTAGTGGGATATTTTTCATGAATACCTCAGCGAGTAGGAACCTTTTTCCACACTCGCCTCATCTTTAGCTTTATGGGTGTCATTTTTATCATAAAGTTATCATGTCTAACAACTTATTGGCAATAAGTGCCTGTTGTTGCTGGGTTGCCCTCGGGGCTCCCCATTTAACTTTCTTGTGCTAACCTTGAGTGAACTACAGTTCCCAAGGGTAGAAAGGATCTTTGGATCCCTTTTACATTTTATTCTGTGAAACCAGCACACCCCACCTTATGTGGAGTGCTGAAGAGCTACAATGTATCCCCTTTCACATTAAAACTGTAACAATTCTGTTACAGTGACAAGCTTACCTTTAATGGCTGGTGGCAGTGATACATTTTACTAATTTGGTGCACCTTTACCACGGGCCGTAATCACAGCTGCAGTAAAGGCACCTAAGGGTGCTCATTTTACCAAAATGCCCCCTGTCTTCTTTTTCTGCCATTTTAGTATTTCTTGTCGTTTCTTGTTCCTTCCCCTGACATTGAGGGTGGGAAATTCCTTTGTTTGTTTGAGTTTTATCTTTGGCGGGAGTCCCCTGCACACCCCGCCCAGGCTTCAGTCTGTAAGCACAGGAAGTGGGGGAGGAGTCCAAAACCTCCCCCTCCTTTGTCTTAGGCCTTCCTTCAACTGGGCCAAATCCCAGTGTGGGGGTTGGCTGTCCTGATTGGACAGCCAGACGCCCCTTTCTTGTAAAATGCGGGGAGAGAATGCAGAGGTTGTGTTGCAGTTCCTGATAAATACTGGAAACCTGGAAGCTGAAGTGATGTCGACCACTGAAACAGAAAACCGAAGAGGATGACGAAGGAAAAGCGGCAGGAATGATTTCCAGCGACCGGAGAGCCTGCTGTGTAACCGGAGCCTGCTGCAGCCCTTCCTTCCGATCGACCTAGGGTCTCCGAAAATGACCCGAACCCAGAGCCTGGTGAAACCCACTAGACTCAAGATGACCTGCATTTTGAGCCATCCCACGGGTTGCTGCGACCTTGCGTTCTTGCAATACCCCAATACCTTGGGACCTACAGCCACTGTGCGGTGCACGGTCTTCCGAATTCCGAATCTCGCTGAAACTTTGTGGGCATGCTGGTGTATCTCCAGAGACACGAATCAAGTCCAAAAAGTCCCCTCAGAAGAGTGCTTGACCTTTTAAACGACAAGAATTCAATCGCGATTTTCTGTCTTCTTCTGTGATCCTTGAAAAGGCACCAAACCCGCAGAACCGCATTCAGCCGCGAGAGAAATCGTGCCTAGAGCCTTCTTCATCGATCCCTGCTACAAAGTCCCTTCTGAGGTCTTGTGTTCAGTCTCCAGGACAAGGAATCCACTGACCGGGTATTTGGCTGCAGTCCTTGAAGTTCTCCTGCTGCAATCTCTTCTTCATTGCTGAGGTACTGTGTTGGCTTGGGTATAAACTTACCTTAAGCCTGTTGGGATTTCTGTGTAGTCCTGGGGTGTTTTCTGTGATTGGGAGGTCCCTCGTCCAGTACACCCAGTCCCACTGCTAGAATCTTGCTGGGGTGCCTTCTGTGAAGCCTCTGGACCCTCTTCTAACCCTAGAAGTAAAGTACTCACGTGTTTGCCCAATTTTCCTAAGGAACTCTGACTTTTGCTACTAAAGAACTTATTCTAACACTGCCTGTTGGTCACTAGTCCTAGTGACCCCCCTTCTGCCACTGAGAACACGCATGCTCTAAGGGAAAGACTTTGAAGGGATTGGGACTTCTGCCTAGAAAAGAAATCAAGTGTTTTACCTACTTGTAAAGAGTTGGCGGGTAACTGTAATTCTAAGAGTGACCAGTTACCAAAGTTCTTACTGATCTTGAATGTGTGATGCACTATTCTTAAAAGTATGGTTAACATCTTTTCTTCCTTAGCCACTGTTTTGCCAGTCTAAAAGAAAGTAGATGTAAATGTGTTTTACTCTCCTGTGATTAGGTTGTGCCTCTTTACAAAAGTAATGTGTTGGTTTCACCAGATTATTCCTATAGGGAAATTGTATGTGTCATGCATGCTGGACGCTACGCTCGTAGAACAGCTAGACCGTTCTATTCCAAATGGAGGTTATTCGATACGTTACCGGGAAAACGACGTTTGCACTTTGCACGTCGCTAACTTCACGTGACTTTTGCTTCGTCACGTGAACTACGGTATTACGTATTTAAGCAGCGTAGAAATTTCACTCGCTGCTTCTGATCGAATCTATTGGCGTTGTGTAGCTGAACCTCTGATCTGCATCCTGGCATATTTCTACAGCTACTTATGGACCTTCTATAGCGTGTGTTCCGCCGCACGCTGATTCCTGGAGCTATTCCTTCGCGTGATAATTCACACGCGTTCTCTGTCTTCAAGCGTGGCTGGTCCTGATTGCGGGAATCCCGCCCGCGTGTACATCCACACGTACACTCTGTCTTCATACGCGGCTGGCCCGGACTGCGTAAATCCTGCCCGCGTGTAAATCCACACGCACTCTCTGTCTTCAAGCGTGGCTGGCCCAGACTGCGTGAATCCTGCCCGTGTGTAATCCCACACGCGCACGTTGTCATTAAACGCGGCTGTTCCGGACTGCGGGAACACCGCCCGCGTGTAATTCCACACGCGCACTCTGTCTTCAAGTGCGGCTGGCCAAGACTGCGTAAATCCTGCCCGCGTGTAAATCCACACGCGCACGTTGTCTTCACACGCGACTGCCAAGACTGCGTGAATCCTGCCCGCGTGTAAATCCACACGCGCACGTTGTCTTCACACGCGACTGCCAAGACTGCGTGAATCCTGCCCGCGTGTAAATCCACACGCGCACTCTGTCTTCAAGCGCTGCTGCCAAGACTGCGTGAATCCTGCCCGTGTGTAATCCACACGCACACGTTATTTTCTTCGCGGCTGTTTATAACCGCGTGTACTTTGTTTTTTCCTCAAAAAGAGCGCTATTTCTAACTCCTGCATCTGTGAGATTAACAGAAGGATTGATCCCTACATTTAGACATTACTTTACGTGGGAAGGAAGCTTTTCAAGGATTATTGGAAGGTGACATTGAACTGAACTTTTGGACGCTATCCTGTGGTGAATTCAACCCGTATCTAGCGTGAGCCTCGTTCCGTTCGGGATAAGTCTCCCTTACTAATTTTCCCTTCCTTGCCGTTTGTTCTACTTTCATTTTCATCAAGAGACTTCTGGATTCTTCTACCCTAAACTAAAGGTCAGTGTGAACATTCCTGTCATTATCTAATTCATCATACTCAGGTTGGAGCAGTTATTCATGATACTTTAATTTGTTCTAGGCTGGCTTTCTATACCTTACCCACGCCCTTTCCAGTGATCCATTGCTCTGCCTGTTTTATCAGCCAGAGGGTTGTATCATTTGGAAGGTCTTCAATTGACTTCACAACTATCAAATCGTGTGAACAGGGATCCGGAAGACCCTACCTCCTGTATCCTTTTGAGTATTGTATCCTTTTCAGTTAATACTTTGGTACATTCTGACAGTATGAGTGTCCTCCAACTGTTGGTATCACCAGGTTAGTCCTGTTAGGATAACTGTATGAGAGCCCCCCAAATGGGTCCTGCTTCCCCTGACTTGCTGCTAGCCTCTCCTTAATAGTCTACATTAGGTTGTTGCCTACCTAGAATAACTATTCAGTAAAGTGTGACATTGGGTTTTACTTTCCCCTTCATTGTGAAGTTAAAGTATGTGGGTTTTACTTACCTTGTGTTAGCTGTGTGCCATCCAAAACAAGTTACCAGAGTTATTGCTTACCTCAATCTGGGGTTCCCTGATTTCCAAAGCATCTGTAATTGTATATTACATCCTTAGGTTTTACTCACCTGGTATAACTGTGTGTTATGACAAAAGTAGTTATAGGTTTTTACGGCACCTAGAATAAGTGTTTCACTATTCACCAAAAGTATAGTGTCCAGTTTACTGTTTGTGATTCGTTCCAAGAGTCACTGTACAACTGGAAGGGCCTACTGTCCTTGTATTACCAAAAGTAATCTAAAAGTAACCATTGGTCTTTTACTCCCAAAGAATAGGCTTAACCTATACTAAATGTGTATAACAAGGTTTTGACTTCCCTAGAACTACTGTTAGGTGTTCCAATTAAGGTTTATACTTGGGTCTGTGTACTTTCAAGTATAGTGTTGTGTTTTATATTGTGATTTCATATAATGTGTTAGTACTTTCTTAACCCCTAGATTTATCTGGGCCTACCTGTATTTAAATAAATCCTTTATGTTTACAATACATAGTGTTTCAGTGTTTCTTTGGATCATTTGTATGACAATTTCATTTGTACTGTATCTACTGCCCTCTCTCCCTCCTAAAATAAGCCTGGCTGCTCTGCCTACGCTACCATGTACTCAGGTGGTACAGTCTTATAGTAAGAGTGGAGTCTTGTACTGCCTCAGTTGAATGGTTTTACTAAGCCTTTAGTTGGACTTCAGAAAACTGTCCTAACAATGGACAATACAGTGGCCATGCACTACCTCAACAAAAAGAGGGGGGCAGAGTCACTCCCGTTGGGCAGGGAGGCGACGCAGCTCTGGTTCTGGGCCATCCAGCAAGACATTTCGATCTCGGCAGTTCATCTGGCCGGAGACGAAAACGCGGCGGCGGTCGCTCTGAGCAGGCAGAGCACGGTCTCTCACGAGTGGGAGCTGGCTCAGGAAGTTCTTTTGGAGATCTTCGCCCTTTGGGGAACCCCACAAGTGGATCTCTTTGCCACCAGTGTCAACTGGAAGTGCGAGAGATTCTGCTTGCGGGAATTTCCTCCAAGAGGAGCCTTAGGGGACGCGTTCATAGTGGAGTGGTCCTTGCCACTGCTGTACGTGTTCCCTCCAATCCCCGTCATTCCGCAAGTGTTGCGGAGGTTACGGAGGTTCGGTTCCTGGAAGATCCACATTGCACCGGCATGGGCCAGGAGAGCGTGGTACCCGAACCTTCTAGACATGTCCATCTGCCCGCCACGCCGTCTTCCCTACCGAGACGATCTGCTCTCACGGGAGGGGGGTCGGGTTCTCCATCCAGAGGTCAAATCTCTCAGCCTTCATGCTTGGTATCTGAAAGGTTGAGGTATAAGGATTGCGACCTCCCCGAATATGTGATGGGAGGTGTTGCTTTTGGCCAGACAGGCCGCAACGAAATCCCTGTACCGTTGCCGTTTGAGAAAGTTCTGCGACTAGTGCAGGGTACAGAATGTGGATCCTTTCCAATGTTCCATTCCTTTGGTTTTGTCTTTTTTGCTTTCTTTAGCCCACAAGGGCCTGCAAGTAGGTACCATTAAGGGGTACCTGACGGCGCTGTCCATGTTTAAGCGCTCGTCTGAGGAATGTACTTATTTTAAGATCCCTTTGATTTCTCAGTTTCTAAAAGGGCTAACTAATGTGTTTCCACCGTCGCCTTTCCAGGTGCCGGGACGGCATTTGAATTTGGTTTTAAAGTTCCTAATGGGAGCTCCGTTTGAGCCTTACATTCTTGCCCGCTGAGACTGTTGTCATTTAAGACTGTATTTTTAGTTGCAGTTACTTCCGCACGCAGAGTGAGTGAGTGAGTTGCAGGCACTTTCCGCCAAGCCACCCTTTACTGTGTTCCATAAGGACAGGGTTGTCCTTACGGTTCGTCCTTCTTTTCTTCCGAAGGTTGTGTCGGAATTTCATTTAAGCCAGAAGGTGATACTTCCGGCGTTTTATCCTCCTCTGCATCCTGGTAAGGAAGAGGAGAAGCTCCATAGGTTGGATCCTAGGAGAGCTTTCAGTTTCTATCTCTCACGGATGTCCCCGGTCAGACTGGACGATCAGCTCTTTGTTGGTTATGCTGGAAGGCGTTTAGGTCAGGCTGTTTTCAAGCAGACCTTGTCCAGATGGATAATTTTGATGGTCTCTGAGTGTTATCGTTTGGTGGGTAAGGACCCTCCAGTAGGCTTAGGAGCTCACTCTACTAGGGGTGTGGCTGCTTCAACAGCTCTACAGAGGGGCGTTCTGATTTGCAGTATTTGCGAAGCAGCCACATGGGCTTATGTCCTTACCTTTGTGAGAAACTATTCTCTGGACTCCATCCATGGGCAGGATTTGGCCTTTGTTAAGGCAGTCTAGTATTCAGTCATTTGATTGGGCATTCTAAAATTCTAAATTTGTAAATTCTTTTCCCACCGCCATATGTTGGTACTGCTTTGGGAGTCTGTCATAGATGTGGAATACGTCGGAGGACACAATCCCCTCGAAGAACAAGTTACTTATCTTACCTGGTAACATTCTTTCGATGGGATGTTCCTCCGACGTATTCCACATCAAACCCTCACAGCCTGCCCCTCTACAGAATTTCTTATGCAATTGCAGCTTACGTTTCCACAAGGCTTTCTGTAGTCATACTGACAGGAGATTGGTGCCACATGTTCTGGGAAAAAACTACAACTGAGGCTACGGGCGCCATGCGTCCTATATATAACATCCGGTGACGTCGACCCTCGGCGGAGGCCCTCGAGGGACAGCGTATCAATATCATCGATGCAGGACGCCTACGCCGAAATGTTTTTTTCCGAAGCAGCACAGATGTGGTCATTACTGTCATAGATGTGGAATACGTCGGAGGAACATCCCATTTAAAGAACATTACCAGGTAAGATAAGTAACTTGTTCATTTCAGTGCAGGAGTGCTTTTATTTACTTCCGTGCTGGAGTGCTTTTATTTTACAAGAACTTTCCACGTGCTGGAAGCCTTTATTCCAGAGAACATCCCCCCCCATGTGCTGACTCATCGGGTGTGGCTCCCTAGGCCTGGTCTTCAGGTGCTGACTCATCGGGTGTGGCAGGGCGTGGCAGCAGGCAGGCAATAGCTACTGGGCGTGGCCGGGAACAAGACTATATAAACCCACTGATCCCTCAAGCAAATGCCTCGCATTACTTTGCACCTCCGTGCAACTTGACGCACACCGCCTCCTGGACCAGCTACTTACCTCGTGATCCTGCAACAACAGCATCCCTACCTGCACCCTGGCTCGCATCTCACGGCAACGCTCCATCTTCTTGGCGCATCCTGAATCAACGCCACAGCACCTGCGCTCTCTGTCCCACGAAGCCGAAGTCCTGAAACAAGAAAAGAAGACAAGACAAGACAAGGTTAGAACTCCCGAAAACACCCAACCCAGGGTTGCGCCGCATTTAAAACCCAACGCGCACCATAAGACACCATTAAAGGCTACTTACCAACTGTCAGACAATCTCAGCCCCGCTCCTCCGTACCGCCGGCTCCGCTTCTTCTACCGCAGCTACCACCAGCACCGCTACACCACCTGCAAGGGGAGGGAGCAGAGAAAAGAGACATTACATACAAAGGACAGAGAACGAACTTTACAAATACAATTACAACAGTCGGGAAGACAAGCATGCAAGTTGAAACAAGGGAAACACTTACCTACAAGAGAAGTGGACTAGTCGCAGCTGGCCTGGACTTCCACGACAAGAGACCACTGAAGGAACTTGGTTCCCTTCAACAAGCACCCCTGCCAGAAGCAGCAGGACAGAGAGCTCATCATCACCATCATTATCATCCAGCAGGTGAGCCTCAAGAGTAGTGCAACCCGAGATAAGCCACAACCAGGGCGAAGAGGTCTGGAGAAGGGGCCACAGGCTGCATACTCATACGACCCCCCCCTTATATTCACGCAGGAACCGCACTGCTCATCACCGCAGTTCCCCACACAGACGCAGAGGGAGGAACAGACAACAGGAGTTTCATCCCTGGAAGGGCTACGACCGTGCCCCAACACCTCCGCAGAGACCAGGTGAGCGTAACATCCCCCTCAGCTCGCTGCTCCCTCCTACCCCTCAGCGGCCGACATGGAAGGGGACCCAGCGGACACAAAATCTGATGTTGTGGTCCTAATGGAGGAGATTAGGGGCATCACATCAGTCCTGGACCAGAGGTTAGATAAAATGGACCAGAGACTCCTTTCAATGGAGGATAAGATTCAAGGGCTGGAAGCCAATCAGGCCTCATTAGACACCTTGGAGCTCCAAACGGAATTGAGGCTGGCAGAGCTGGAGAGGAGGGAGGCAGAGACCACACTCAAACTGGACGATGTGGAGAATAGGGAACTCTGCAACAACCTGCACTTCTTTGGCTTCCTGGAAAAGGAGGGGGAGACGGAGGGCAACATCAGAAGGGCCATAAGGGTGTGGGTGTGTACGCTCTTTGGTGATGCTGCCATGGACAAACCTACCGTTGACCGGGTGCATAGAGCGGGAGGAGGCTCAAGAGGACCGTGCTCGATGCTGGCATGCTTCCCCCTACTATGAACAAAGAACAAGGATCTTGGAGCAAGCCCGCAGGGAGGGCCCAATCAACTACCGGGAAGGCTGGGTGACCATCTTCCATGACCTCTTTCTCACACTTGCTAGTTGAAGGATGTGCAGCCATCTCACCAAGTTGCTGGTGGAAAAAGGAGTGCGCTACCGCTGTGGATTCCGTTTTTCTCTGAACTTTGAATACACCGGCCAGGAATATCGGTTGGCGATGGAGGACGATATACATAGAGCTTCAGATGAACTCATGGGAGACTCGCGGCTCCGGGCATCAGCCTCTGGAGAGACTGCTGTCGCATGGTTCCTGCCTTCGGGCACCAGAAACAGATGCAAGATGGCAGGGGTCTGCAAGTATGAAAAGCTCAATACCCCAACAGGGGGCCTCTTGGGCCCCTCGGGCCCATGACCTTCCCACGGGAGAGGGATGGGGCTGGCAAATGTTGCTGTTGAAAGCGAGGGCTGACGATGGGCTCTTTTTGAGGGGCATTGCGAGGTGGAGGCCTACAGGAGCGAGGATTAAGATGGGTTAAAAGTGTGCACCGTCAACTCAGGGGTGATGACTGTCTTGTGGGACTGGAGTGGGGTTCAGGGGGGCTCACTAACAATAAGGTGTGGTTTGAGAGAGTCCTGTTGACTCGGGACCTTCTGGTGATCCTGTCCTGACTCATAGTGGTACGGGTGTCTGGGTCGTATGCTGAGGGTTGGGAATAGGGAGAGGGGAGGGGGCAGTTTGCGGTTCACCCTGAGGGAGTTTTCATGGTTAAATGTTTTTTCAGTGGTTGAGGGGATCGTTTTATCTCAAAGCGGTATGATTTCTCAAGTGGAGGGATGGCACAAATGGAAGAAATGGAACTGGAGACTTGTCTGCAGATGATGAGCTGGTGATTGGCTCTCTCAATGTCAGAGGGCTAAATTCGCCTAGCAAACGATCATTGACCCTATGGGAATTTAGACTGACCAAATTGGACATCCTCATGATTGAGGAGACACACTGGCAGAAGGGCAAAGAGCCACGATTTGGGGCAGAACAGGTGGGGTAGGTGCTCATGGCTTCGGATATGAAGAAAAAAGGTGTGGTGGGGATTATTGTGTTGGCACACCTGGGACACGTGGTGGACGGGACAAAAAGGGACCCGGGCGGGCACCATCTGTTTGTCAAGGGAAGTCTGAAAGGTGAAAAGATTAACCTGTGCTCGATATACGCCCCCAACATGGGTCAGGTAGACTTCTGGGAAAGGGTCATGGTTGAACTGATGTTTGTGGAAGGCCGCCTGGTAGTGGGGGGAGATTTTAATATGCACCTGGACCCAACGAGGGACTGCAAGAGATTGGGAGTGGGTGCAGGTGATACCATAGGCAGGGCCGCCTCCAGGAGATTTGGGAGCATTAACCGGAACCTGGGCCTTGTTGGCTCACTGCAAGAGTGGGTGGAGGGAGATCAACCTTTCACATTTTTCTCAGCAGTTCACAACTCCTACTCGCGCATCAATCTAATGCTAGTGGATGTCGAGTTGAAGGCTCAGGTAAGGATTTGGTGATATTCCCAGTCCTGTGGTCAGACCATGACCTGGTGGTGTGTACGGTGGGACACCCACACAGCCCGAAGACCTTGGGAGGGTGGTTTTGTAATTATTTTCTGCTAAGAGAGGTCCCCAGTCCGTATTAACTGAGTTCACATACTACTTTGATTTTGACGATAATGGGGAGGTAGGGGTACAAACTCTTTGGCAGGGTTTTAAGGCCACAATTCATGGGGTGCTCATTCGAATAGGCTCCCAGAAAAAGAAAGGGAGGGAGAAAGAGGAGGGGGAGCTGAGGCATACGATCTGAGACCTATAGCCAGGTGGACCTGGGAGAACGAGTCTCGCGCCGTCTAGCGCAGTGGAGCTGAGGCTCCATAGGGCCAAGCTCAAGACGATCCTAGTTCAGGACACGGAAAGGAAATTACCGTTCCTAAGGCAGAATACCATGAGTGAGGGGAGAGGGCAGATAAAATATTTTCGTGGACACTGAGGGAGGAGAGGAAAAAGAAGCAGATTGGGACTATAAGGGGCGGCGAGTATGGGGTGGCAGTGCACGACTCTGAGGGAGTGGGGAAGGAATTTGCCAGGTTCTATGAAGGGCTCTATACATTAGAATTTGAAGGTGACGAGGGGCAAATGGCTACGTTTTTGGATGCCCTGCCTTTACCAGGGATACAACAGGGGGGGATGCGGCCTGACTGGGGAGCCCATCTTGGAGGAGGAAGTTGTTCAGCCTATTAAGGGGCTGAAGTCGGGCACAGCCCCAGGGAGCAATGGCTTCTCAGTTCCATTTTATGTGTGGTTTAGATCCACACTGGCCCCGAATATGGCATGGGTTTAACACAGTGTTGGCGGGGGACCCCTTGCCATTTTCAATGCTGGAAGAAGTAATTGTAAAGACACACAAAGAGGGAAGAGAACCGGAAAAGCGTGCCTCATACCGCCTGATATCCCTACTAAATGGCGACGTGAAGATCCTGGCTAAAATCCTTTGTGTTAGGCTGCAGAGTTTTTTGCCGTCCCTGAGTTCATGGGGATCAAGTGGGTTTTTTAAAGGGTAGAGAGGGCACTGATAACATCCGGAAAACAATCTGCTGCACCAGGCCCAGACCCAGGGGAGCGGCGCATGCCTGGTCTCGGTGGACTCTGAGAAAGTGTTTGACAGGGTAGAATGGTACTGAAGAGAATGGGTCTTGGGCAGGGATTTTTGAAATGGGCGGAGGCGATGTAGATACAGCCAATAGAGCGAGTCAAGGTGAATGGAATCATGTGTGAGGTATTCTGCCTGAGGCGTGGGACGAGACAGGGGATACCCCCTATCACCGCTGCTATAGGCTCAATGTAGCCGCTGGCGATTGCGATCAGAGCCAATCAGGGGTATTAGTTGTGGGGAGGTATAGTTTAAACTATCTCTCTTTGCAGACAATGGGCCTCATTACACGGTAGGGGGTAAGGGTTTACCGGTACCGGTATTTTACTGGTACCGGTAAATCCTTACCGCCTTACTACGAGGTCCCTTTGGGGGTTGGGGAATTAAACGCCTGCTTTTTGCAGGTGTTAAAAACCGACCCGCAAAGGGACCAGTGGAGCTAATTACGGTACTGCAATTTGCGGTACCGTAATTAGCGCCTTCCCCATTCCCATAGAGCCCTATGGGGCAAAAATGGGAAAGGGGAAGGGCGGTAATTCCCCTTTCCACCAAGGCGGTGCCGGTATTTTACCGGCATGAACCATGGTGCTAATAGCGCCATGGTTCACCGCCTACCGTGTAATGTGGCCCAATATCTTAGCCTATCTCACCAAGGTTAGCTCCTCGCTCCCGAAGTTCCTGGAACAAATACAGAGCTATGGGTGCCTCTCGGGCCAAAAAATCAATGTGGATAAATCCACCATCATGCCCGTGGGTCCAGGATGTCCGGTTTCAGGAATCCATACCCGATACTATGGGATGAGGATCGATCAAGCCGAACCAAATACTTGGGGCTAATATTGACAAGGAATCTCTCGGGCCTCACGGGCGAACTTTGACCTGATATTACTTCCATCCAGAGGAGGCCTATCATGGTATGGGCGGATGGTGGCGGTGAAAATGAACATCCTCCCCAGGTTACTCTGTTTATAGCTCATCCGTTGAGACTCCCAGAAGCCTTCTTTGGGGGAACTGAAGGGGGTAATGTCTTGATTCATCTGGTATGATAAGAGACCGCAAGTGAAGTGGGTTACCCTGACACTCCCACGGGATCAGGGGGGCTTTGCCTTCCCAGACCCTTACCTATATTATAAAGCAGCCCAACTTTCGTCTTGCGGGAACGCTCGAGGGAGAGGCTTGGGACCTACTGATCTTACTTGGAAATGCACCCATTAAAGGTGAGGGGCTACCTATGGGCTCCGTCTTGGGACATCCCGAGAGAACCAAGAGAGCACCCCACACTGGGCGTCCTGTCGGCCCTTTGGAATAACAAGAGTGCAAACGGACTTCTTTCGTCCTAGCCCTCACCTATGGCTTCGGTCTGGGGCCCGCCATTCCATCTGACAAAGCAGGGATTTGGGGGGAGAAGGTGGGAGAGTTATTTGGAGAGGGTCCCTTTAGGGGCTATGAGGAAATCCAAGAGGGACTGGGCACAGCCAGCATTTCGATCTTTGAATATTTGAGGCTGAAAGGGATGTTTACTGACTCGAAGTGGGACATCCGCCTATCCAGAGACCTAACCCGGTTTGAGAAATTGCTAGACGGGACCACTATCCAGAGGGGCGCTCTCTCTAGCATATATAAGATGCTGATCTCCACTCCAGAGGTGGGGAGATGCACTTTCAAGAGATATTGGGTAGAACTAGCAGGGGGGAAATTTACGGATGAGGACTGGGCTAGAATCTTCCGGGGTGACATTTCATGGCAATCTAGTCACCTGCACTATCAAACAAAACTTTAAGATGCTGCAAGGGTGGCATATGGATCTGCTTAAAATTTCAAGAATGTTTGCGAGCGCATCACTCATGCCCCATGGGTTGTGGATTGGTGGGGTCCCTCGCTCACATGTTTTGGGAATATCACAGAATTCAAATCTTCTGGCAGAAGCTCCTTAGCTGGATCAAGGACCTCGTAGGGGCCCAGCTGAGCCTCAACCTGCTCTAGATACTGCTAAGAATCCCAACCAGGGGGAGTACTGATTGCCTAGGGTGTGTGAGGCGATGTTACGGCCAGGCGACTGGCAGTGGCCCAACATTGGAAGGTGGGTGGATTGCCCACAAGGCGGGAATGGGAGTGTAAACTGTGTAACATGATTGTAATCGAGAGGTTGACAGACATTGCAAACGACTACGGGGAGTCCTTCAGGGAGGAATGGCGGCTGTTGTTGTCCAGTATGGAGAGTAATAATCTCGACCTTTCCGGTGTTCTACTTGAAACAACATGGTTGAAGGCCCAAGAACTATTGCATAACTCTCAAATTGGACTATTTTCTTTGGCTGATCCCCACCAAGGGAGAATGATCGGTGAGGAGTCTAAATTTGCAGCCCAGTAGGTAATATATTAGATGATGTATGGCCCAATTAATTGCCAGGGCCTCAATCTCTATGACTGAATTGTTATTTTCTCTGGGAAACAACCTCCTACTGATGTAGAGTATAGGGTGTTCTAATCCGTCATGATCTTGAGAGAGAACGACATATAGTCCCATAAGAGAGGCATCCGTTTGTAGAATAAATTCCTTAGAGAAATCTGCTCCTTTCAGAACGGGGCTCTGACAAAGGGTCAGTTTTAAGGTATTATAACAGATTTCATCATCTTCATCCCATCTGATCTTTTGGGGCTCAGTGTTTTTCAGTTTATCTATGAGTCTGGCAGGTTTGCTTGATAAGTTTGGGATAAAGTGGCAATAGTTGCTGATTATTCTTAAAAAGGCTGTAAGATCTTTCTTGGTTTTTGTTTTAGGAGTATCCAAGACAGCCTTGGCGTTATCATGTTGGGGCTGTACAGCGCCGTTGGCCACAAAAAAACCCAAATATTTAACTGCATATTGGGCCAATTTACACTTCTTTGGGTTTGCTGTGAAGTATGCTTTTCTCAACACTTGCATGACTTCATAAAGGTGGTATAAGTGATCTTCCAAAGTCTTACTGTATATCACAATGTCATCTATATAGACCCTCTGCAGAAGTCAGAGTATGGTTGTAAGATCTTGTCCATTTAATCTCTGAAGAGACGGAGGCCCCATGTAGACCGAATTGTAGTACTTTAAAGTGAAATAAGCCTAAAGTGGTGGAAAAGACAGTTTTCTCTTTGTCAGGACTGTATAGCAAGGACCTTACATAGCACTTTGTGAGGTCTATAGTAGAAGGGTAAACCGCATTACCCAGCTGGTCAATCGGGTCATCAATACGGGTCATTGGGTAAGCGTTGAAGGCAGAGATGGCATTGACCTTCCTAAAGTCGACACAAAATCTCCAACTTCCATTGGGTTTTGCCACCAACACAATGGGGGAAGACCAGAGGCTAGTAGATGGTTCAATAATATTAGCCTTAAGCATTTGCTTGACTTCATGAAAGATGGGTTCTTTTCTAGACTCAAGTAATCTCTATGGCTAAGTGTACCACTTTTGCCTTCTGGAGTGGGAATGAGATGGTATATATCTTTTACTCTCCCTCGTTCCTCTCTGAATACATCAGTGAATTGTATCATGAGGTCATATAGATCTTGTTTTTGATTGTTACTGAGTTCGTGTGGAATCAGAACCTTGTTATCATACTCATCGGGTAACAGACAAGACAAAACAGTGGCATTAGACTTGAAAGGAGATTGACAAGATATACAGGAGTTTTTAACCTGCGGTTAGGCTGGGAAATCTTAAAATTGCAGGGTCCTCTATGTTCTAACACCTCGTATGGTCCATGCCATTTGGATATTAACTTGTTTTCAGAAGTGGGCAACAGTACCAACACCTTTTGGCTCACTGAAAAAGACCTTAAAGCAACATTTTTACCATGGGAGGCCTTCTGTTGTTCCTGGGCATTGGCCATATCGGTTTGTACCAAACGGCTCACTACTGTCATGAATTGGTTGGCAGTTTGGGAAAGTGGGATTGGTTCTTCCTCCTTTTCCTCCCAGATTTATCATAGCATATCCAGGATATCTCAAAACTCCCGTCCATAATGTAGCTCGAACAGGGAGAACCCTATAGAAGCCTGGGGGTGGGGGCGGAGTGTCTAACCGCAAATAAAGCCGAAGGAATCATTTGATCCTAGTTTTGACCATCCTGCTCCACTAACTTTCTCAGTATAGTTTTCAAGTTCTTATTGAATCCTTCTATAAGGCCGTCTAGCTGTGGGTGGTATACTGATGTTCTTAAAGTGGTATTATGCAGTAGTTGTTTCGCTTCCCCCATGAGGGCTTCAGACACTGTCTCGTGGCTGCTGTAGCCACCATACACTTTATTGTTCTTGGTTGTATTTCTCTAGTTCTTCTTTCCCGCACAACTCTGGATCTTTCCAACACAACTCTGGCTCTTGCTAACACCAGTCTCTGTTAGCTATGCCTTCGCCTCTCTGGACTCTGGGCCACTCTTATGTTTTCATCTTTGTACCTTCTTGACTTTGCCTTTACTTTTTTGCCTTGTTTCACGGACAGTACTTCTTGACTCTTGTTTTATTCACCACTTTGCTCTCACTCTCCTCTCTTGATGAGCATTCCACTGGCTTTGTGAGACATTCATAAGTATTTTCAATAGTTTGTACTCTGTGCATTATTCTCAATTGTTTTCCATACTTTTCCACTCTGTGTGGTATTCACAAGTGCTTTCATTCGGTTGCACTTCATTCAGTATTCCAATAATATTTCTGCCAGCATTCAACAGTACTTTTAATCATGTTGCTTTCCGCTTGGCAGCTGTAAAGGACTCTGTTGTACGTTACCGGAGTGTCATGGTCAGAGTGTATATTTGCTTTACACTCACCGGTCGCATATGGCAGCGATCTTCCTCCTGGAGTCCTATGCAACGGGCTTCTCCAGGCTTCAGCTGCTTCCTGGCTTCTCCCGATTCCTCCTTCCTCTTGCGCTCTCTACCGTGTCTACCGCCCGATGTCCTGACTTCTTTCAGCTGTGGTTGTGGTCACGGGAAGCTCTACTGCTTCTCCCCTCCAGGTCTGGTTCGGCGGGTGGCAGGACCTCTGGACCCTTCCAAAGCTGACCACGGCTACAGCGTCCTCTTCTCCTGCGCAGCACTGCTCCAGCCTTCTGGCTCTCCAACTTCCTTTCCTCCAGCCCTTTCCTCCTCTTTCTAAACAGCAGTCATTTTTATATAGTTTGTGTGTTAAGTGACCCAGGTGTGGATCGTTAAGTTCTCTTGCCTGATTTTGGAGGACTCCATTATGCAGACATGCCTGGTTGTTTCTCTGGTATGCCTCCATAGTCCTCTTCCTCGTCTCAGTACCAAAGTGGTGGTTGAAATTATCTGATTTTAATAAACACAGCCTTTTCATCTCTGTTTTGTTTCTGATGTATAAGCGTCCATGAAATGAGGATGCCTTCTCCTATTCCTCATCCCAGTACTAAGATGTTGTTTCTGAAGAACAGATTGAAAGGAGGATAAGGGAAGGGGTTGACGATATCCCACAAAGGCTTTTGGGATAGAGGTCTCATGGGGAAAGGGGGGGATACTGTGTCTCACCTAAGGACATCCTCTTTGCATTCCCCAAGCTCCCTCCACCCAGGTGATCTTCCCTCGCATATCAACCCACAGGGTCAGGATCCAAAAGCAATGGCCTTTCCCTGGCCACCGAAGACAAGGAGTTCAGGGCAAAATTCTGACTGTCCATCTTTTAATAATTTTAAGGGAAGTAGGCCTGCCCTTAAAATTAGCTCAAGTATTGAAAAAACTAACTTTAATAAAGGGAACTACAAGTCCCATAGTCCCAGAAGCACTGGGACGAGGAAGAGGGCCGAAGAGGGCCGAAGAGGCATGCTATAGCTGTAGTCAAGCAATTAGCCTAACAGCCCACACCTGAAGGAACCTGGGAGGCATAAAAGGCCCCTCTTAGATGCAGGCAATTAGGAATGAAAGGAGCTGGAGCTGGAACCGTGAGTGGAATGCAAACTGTAGCAGTGGTAGGAGAAGGAAGAAGGCACGAGGCTGTTGAATCAAGCCGAAGTGGGAGAACAAGAGGGATGCCGGAACATGGAGACAGCAGATTTCACCTGCTTGTTTTGAAAGGGTCCTGTTCCCAAACTCTGAAGTCCAGAGGCTGCACAGTGGAAGACGTGCAGGAGAGCTGTCGTTCCACATGTGATCCTGATTGCCATGGTTGCCAAGCATCAGACGTGCAGGAGACCAAAGCAAGAAGCCGCTGTGAAGCCATGGGTCTCCAGGAGCGAGAGGGGCTCCCAAAACATGTGGCGGAACCAGAGACACCTTTACAAAAGAAGGGTGTGAGTCCACAGCGAGCCAGATGCAGTATAAATTGTACAGAAGTCAGGAAAGTAGTAACTTGTGAAA
Source organism: Ambystoma mexicanum (assembly GCF_040938575.1). Taxonomy (NCBI): domain Eukaryota; kingdom Metazoa; phylum Chordata; class Amphibia; order Caudata; family Ambystomatidae; genus Ambystoma; species Ambystoma mexicanum. The sequence continues at coordinate 1,456,040,290 of NC_090935.1, forward strand.
ACTACATGAAAACGTGGTTGTGTGTGCCTAATTGTGATTCCCAAAGGACGTCTGAACTCTATCCTTCACTTTTTAACACGGGAATACAATGATATACCAATCTTCAAACCTTAAAACAAATATCAAGAAGTGGTTGTGTGTGCTTAATTGTGATTTCTAAAGAAAGACAGAATTATATTCTTTATCACAGCCTACCTTTCATTTATAAGAAGTTTAGGAATGTAACTATTGAAGAGAACAGGTATTGCCTAAGCCAAAAGGCTCCCCGTACTAAAAGTGAAACCAACCTTTGTCAGAGTTAAGCATTCTAACTGTGCTGTGAAGTTGATAACCACAGTTCTTTGACCTAAGATACAACTGTGCAAGCATTACCAGAAGCTAAGAGTGGCACCAACGTCTCTGGGTAATCATTTGGGCCGACACCTGGCAGAAAGGGGCAGGTACAGTTGGGGAAGGGAAACTGGCTGCTTTTAAACACTATTCAGAAGTTGACACAACCTGTAGTGCCAGAGACTGTGGAAGACAGAGAAACGTGAGTTTTAAAGGCCGACTCGGGTTGTTGCTGTGGCAGACAGACGAGAGAAGCAAAGAGGCTGCCCCTTTTTGAAGAGAGTTATTCAAGGGAAGAGTGCCTTGCCTACTTGAAGTTGTTGAAGTACTATATCTTGTTGAAGCCTATCTAGAAGTCCTAATCACTGAAGCTTTGGTAGTAGTCCAAAGTACTGAAACTGTGGTGGTAGATCTGTCAGAAATATCATCCTTTTCACTTTCCCCCTTCCCCTCTTTATCTTTTAGCATTTGCACATTCTGAATGTCTCAAGGCCTAGTAAGAATATTTGTTGTATTGACTTCCCCCCCCTCTAACTCCTCTTGCCTTGATGCGCCTTGAAACACTTGTGTATAGGCGCATTACAATAACCAATAAATAAATAAATAGTGTCAGTAGATGCAACATTGTAGTAGTCTAAATGAAGTGGAATATTATGAGACAAAGTGACTGTTCTCATAGTGAATCATGTAATGTGAAGTTGTTTAAATTGAAACAGCAGCATTAAGAAGTCATCCTAACAAATATACCATTGTGAAGCGTAAAAACTGTAACCAAGCGAATACTGTTAACAAAGAACTGTGTATCACTGATAGTGGTGGATATTGCATTTCTTTTTGAACAATTTTTTCTTTAATAATACGGCATATGTTGATAACTCATCAAACAGTTGTCCGTCTCGCATTACTGACCTCTCACACCTACTAGTTATTTTGTGTGTACATGAGGTGATTAGTAAAGAGAAAACATAACAAAGGGTTCTAGCCCCTCCCCGCACACCCACGGCGACTTTACTATGAAAGTGTTTATCGAGATGCTGTCTCTTTTAAGGCACCCTGTGAATCACAACAAGGCTAAAATGTTTCTAGTGGTCTCCCTGAAATAGCCCCTAGTATTTCTGCTTCTCTGTGCAGTCGCTCTGCTTGTATGATTATAAAGCTCTCCTTCTCAAAGTGGGGAGCCCTGCCACCCTTCGTATATGAATGGGGTATCCTTGACTCACTCCCCCCAACTTTTCACTCGTGTTGCTGTGCCTCAGTCGTAGCAACAATAAACATGGCATTCTTCAGTATTTTTTTTCATCTGTGATTTACAAACCTCACCTTTAAAGATCTAACCTTTCTCTGATGCCTCCCATCATTTTTTTTTTTTTTTTTTTTTTACATCTCTGTTGTCTCGGGACTGAAGCCATTTAGTTGTGTGACTGAACTTTGGGTATTTTGTGTTTTGTGCCTTATACTTTAGGACAGGAGTTACAACCCATGCAACCTTTCCTGTCCCTTATGTTTTTCATGTCAATGTACACCATCTTTGCTGAAGCCACAAGGACACCTGACCCTCGGTGAGTAACATAGTCCTCTTTCCCCTCAATAATATCAGGTTTTCACACAACCCTTGATGCCGGAATCCTCCTGTTTCTAAGCACTGTAATAACAACTGTTTTCAACAAGGTTTATATTTGTTGAAATCCGAAGTGTGAAGGCCTGAGTCTGCTTTGCCATGGTTTCAAACTTGCAAAATGTAGTCTGTCCCCATGCCAGAGGGAAGATCTTTACCCATGACCTATCCACCTTGCTGTGGATATCTTCAAGGATCTGCTCTTTGGCATCTACTTGCTGGTCAGTGAAGCAGCTGTTTATTTTGTTTGTTTTAATATTTATAATGCGCGCCAGACCCGAGGGTATTAGGGCGCAGAAGGCAAAAGAGGGTTGTTCAGTTAAGGTTGCATTGCTGTAGGGTAATATACAATATATACATAAAAAGGCAAAAAGGGTTGTTCAACTTTGGTTACATTGCTGAAAAGTAGCATGCAATAAGTACAAATAAGGCAAATTACAACAAAAGAGCAAATATATACAGTGCATATAGGTGGGGCGCACGGAGCAATCTAAGAACAGTGAGGGGTTAGATGTAATTTTCCTTGATTCAGTTAATGAGGTTGGATCTGAAGCGAAGAAAAGGTTGTTCTTCTCTAAGATTGGGGAGGAGCGAGTTCCAGTATTGGGCAGCTTTGACCGGAAAACTGCTACCGCCAGTCTTGATCCGGTTAAATCTAGGCACTAGTAGGAGGTTGGCATTGGCTGTTTTCGAGGGACGATTGAATTATTGTTTGGAGAATCTGGCAATGAGGTATTGTGGGGCAGCAAGGTGTAGGCATTTGTGTGTCAGAAAAGCTGTTTTGAGAATAATTTTATCTTTTGTAAAGAGCCAGTTGTTAGCTCTTCTAGTGTCGGATATGTGGGATTTCTTGGGGATGCTTAAAGCTGCTCTCAGGGCATTATTTTGAAGACTCTGGATCTTATTGGTAATGTAATTATTACTCCCCACATATAAAGCATTACAATAATCCAGTTTGGACAAGACAAGGGCCCTTGCTATGATGAAACAATTTTTAGGTGAGAGAAAAGGCTTAGCTGCTCTGATTAGCTTGCAGGTGTAAGCTCTAGCTGAGGCAATGGAATTAACTTGTTTTTGGAAATTTAAAGTAGAGTCTAGATAAAATCCAAGGGTTTTGACTTCCTTGGCTACTGTGATGACGTTATTGTCTATTTTGAAGTTCGAGTAGATCTGGCCTAATTTGAGGAGGTTGGCTGGGGGGTGCCAAGAATGAGGAGTTGCGTTTTGTCATCATTCAGGCATAGACCATGGGAGGCCATCCATGCCTGGATGATGAGGTACACTCCATTCACAAAGGCCAAATCCTTGTTGTAATCTCCCGTCAACTGGGTGAGGATCTGTGCATCATCCCCATAGTTAGTATAGGTGATACCCAGGCCATCTAGATCATCAAAAAGGGGCTTTCTGAAGATGTTGTGCTGAGTGTGAGAAACGCAGGAGCCCTGGGGCACACCACAAGTGATGGTTATGGGGTCAGCGGCTGCTAATGGTGAAAAGACCTGCATTGTTCTATTATCAAGGAAGGATTGAATCCATCATATGGCTTCTTGTGAGAAGTGGGCAGCAGTCTAGGTGGTTACAAAGAGTCTTATGGTCGACCAGGTCGAAAGCCGCAGAGAGATCAAGGAGCAATAGTAATGCTGTCTTGCCATTATCTCCCAAGGCGTCTATTTGTGCTTTCAGGTCAATAAGCGCAGTTTCCGTTCCATGTTGTGGTCTAAAACCTGACTGTCGCACTCCTAGGAGGTGATTACATTCAAGATAATGTTGGATCTGGAGGTACGCCACCTTGTCTACAATTTTGAGCAGGAATGGAACTGTGGTGATGGGGTGATAGGTATGGAGGGGTCAAGTGTTTGTTTTTTGAGGAGGGGGAGGACCCATGACTGTTTCAGGTTTTGGGGAATAGTACCAGTGGAGAATGAGGCATTTATGAGTTTGGTGATAAATGGGGAGAGGTCACTAGCGGCATCTTTTATGATTTGTGCTAGGCACGGGTCACCTTGGCAGTTGGAGGATTTGAGGGTAAGGATGACTTTTTCAACTTCAAGCATGGAAACTTTCTTGAAGTGGAATTGGGGTTTGGGTATAGTGTGGGAGGAGGTGGGCAGGGTGCTGGTGTGGAGGTAGCACTAGGATTGGGTGCGTGAAGGATGGTTTCTTTTTTATTATTGATCTTGGCTTGGAGAGTCGATATTTTGCTAGATAGGGCGTTCTGAATACTAGGGCACCAGTTTTTGTCTTTGAGGCAGGCATCAGGGGCTTGGATAGGCGTTTCTATCTCTTTGAGGATAGTAAACAATTCCTTAGTATTGGAATTAGCTTGAGTGATGCGCTGGTTGTATGATTCTTGTTTTGCCAAGATAATCTTTTTTTGTAAAGGGAGGCCAGTTTGCTAAGGTTGTTTTTATTGGTGTCAGAGGGCTCTAATCTCCAGATTTTCTCACATTTGCGTTTCTATGTCTAATTGCTTTCATATGGGGAGAGAACCATGCGTTCACATGTTTTTTCTGTTTGCTCTTTCTGACTTTTAATGGCGCTATAGTATCTAGGGAAGAAAGCATTACTTTATTGTACTCTTCTACTAAGATGGAAGGGTCAGTGAAGGCGGGAAGAGAATTCAAGGTGGGTATAATCCGGGGGATGAGTTTGTCAGCGGTAATGTTTTTTTTGTTTCTAGTGGGAATGGCAGGAGCTATACTGTCGGTTTGTGTGGGGGTTGTCACCTCTAAGGAGAAGGAGATCAGGTGGTGGTCAGGCCAGGGCAATGGTGTAAAGGAAGTAATGGAGGTCTGGCAGTTATGCTCTGCTATCCAGTCGAGAGTTCTACCTTTGGTATGGGTGGCACCAAAACCTTTTGGGTGAACCCTAATTCCTCAAGGGAGTCGTTGATCTGCGTAGCGTTGAGATCTGAAGGGTCTTGGAAGCCAAGGTTAATGTCTCCTAAGAGAAGGCAGCGGGACAAGTTTTTAAAGTTGTCCGAGAGGATATTGGTGAGATCTTCTTCAAAGGAGCCTACTGGCCCTGGGGGTCTGTAAATGAGGTCAATGGATAGGGTCTGGGTATCAGAGATGGACAGCTTGGCAGTGAGGGATTGTCACGCTCGGCCGCCGTTGGCGGCTGTGGAGACGCTGGCGATGGGGCGGCCATTGATTCGCCCGTCACGCTGCCGGCATCCGCATGTAGCGGTCTAGTCTTCCGCCCCTCCTCTGCGGAGCCCATTTAACGTCATCCAACCCGGAAGCCCGCGCGTTACAACCTTCGCGTCAGGCTCCGGGTTGGTACGCTGCAGTTTTCCGTTCCGTGGCTGCTGCCACCGTTCTCTCCCTCTGCTTCTCTTCCCTTCTCATACCTTCTCCTCCCACTCCTCATTGCCTCCCACGTCCTTCTCGTTCTTCCTCTCCCTCGTCTTGGCTAGCGTGTGTTTTTTCCCCGTGCACTCTCTCTGTGCTCGGTTCCCTGCTGGCTCTCCTCTTTGCTTAGCCGCTCTGCTTTCTGAAGTAGGTCCTCCTGCCTTTGCCCTGCCCAGTGGTCCTGCCAAGCTCTACTACAAGACCTGCAACAAGGGGTTTTTTGTGCCTGCTCGGCTTTTTCCCCTACACCGGTCTACCCCGGTTCGGGGGCCCCCTTTGCCCCGAGTTAGAGGGGCAGGGTGGCTTCCTCTCGGGGTAGGTCTTATCATCAGACAAGAGAGCAAGCGGTCTGGAGAAGGAGATTTGGAGCAGAACCGGAAGAGATACCCCCAGGTGAGCAGGAAGGAATTAAAGAAAGACGGGGAACAGGGGTGAAGTTGGGAGAAAGTAGGAGTTTATCTGACAGATTGCAACGCCAGGAAGCAACTATGGCCATCCCCGAACAAGTACAAGAGTTAGTGGCCGCAGTCCAGGCCTTGAATGTCGAATTACAGAACGTTAAGGCTGACAATCTAGCATTGAGACAGTTGATCACTTCTCGAGAACCCAGGGATCACGATTTGCCTCCCATGGCTTTGTCTACTGGCAATTTTGACGGGACCCCGAAGCGCCTCAAAGAATTTCTGGAAGCATGTTCTATGTATTTCACGTTCAGACCAAGTTTGTTTTCAACTGATCACACCAAGGTGGGGTTTATGGTATCCAACATGACAGGGAACGCATTAGCATGGGTCACTCCCTTGGTGTCAAACAACGATCCTGTGATTAATAATTACGGTGGTTTTGTGACCTTATTGCGCCAGACCTTTCAACAAGCTGAGATTACTCATGTGGCAGCAGAAGAGCTATTGGACGTTCAACAGGGTTCCAGCGACCTGTTGACGTATATATCCATCTTTAAGCGGTTGGCTTCCACCGCAGGATGGCCAGAACAGGCCCAGTATACTGTATTCCGTCGTGGACTGAAGGAGGAGATAAAAGACGAACTGGCAAGAATAGCTCGTCCCACAACCCTGTCGGATTTGTTCTCCATAGTCACCCAGATTGAGTATCGTTTGAGTGAACGCAAGGCAGAAAGAAAGAAGCATAAGTCCCCTGTCTCCCTTCCTCAAGGTACCCATTCCTTACCTTCTCTAGCTCACCCCAGCAACAAGGAAGAACCTATGCAAGTCGGGTCAGCCAGAACTCCATTGTCATCCGAAGAGAGAAGACGCCGTAGAGAATTGGGGCTTTGTATGTACTGTGGCTCGGATCCCCACCTGCTTCGAAATTGTCCCGAAGTACCGCCGAGACGGTCGGGAAACAAACGACCTCGGAACTAAAGGGGACGAGTGACCGAGGTCGGACTATTAGTCCCTATCTTACAGTGACGGTGGCTCCTCACCCAACCACTCTGGACTCACGTCTCATCGCAGTTCCCATCCAATTGACTACCTCGACGGAGGTCCTTACCACCATGGCCCTGTTGGATTGTGGCGCTGCAGCAGTGTTTATGGATACTATGTGGGCACACAAACAAGGGCTCCCTCTTGTACAAAGGGAGGAAGTCCAGAAGGTTGAAGGAGTCGATGGTTCCCCGCTTTCGTCGGGTCCTATCACCCACTCCACAGAAACCATGAGGGTTCGCATCTTCCACCATTCGGAACAGCTACAGTTTGACTTAATCCGAGCAGCGCATTTCCCAGTAATTCTTGGAATCCCCTGGTTGAGGATGCATAATCCGCTCATAGATTGGACACAGAACACTTTGGCCTTCACTTCCTCATTTTGTAAACACAATTGTGGACTCCATCCCTCAGAAGAGCCGGTACAGGTCCTTACTCCTCTACAAGAAGGGGTAAACGAGATTTGTAAGGTCCCTCCGGAATTGACCGAATTCTCGGACCTCTTCAGAGACAACTCGGTTTTGGAGCTACCCCCACATCGGCCGGAAGACTGTGCCATCGAGTTGCTGCCTGATGCCCTGGTGCCATTCAGTCGCATGTTCTCCTTGTCTCTTATGGAAAAGAGGGCCCTTTGCAAATATTTGGATTCCCATTTAGTTAATGGCCTTATTCGACCTTCAAAATCCCCGGCCGGTGCTTCTCTCTTCTTCATACCTAAGAAGGATTCTTCGGAGCTAAGGCTCTGTATTGATTATCGTGGCCTGAACAAGGTCACGGTTCGAGACCGTTACCCCATGCCCTTGATAGCAGACATTCTGGAAGCAGTCCAGGGTTCCACAATATTTTCTAAGTTGGACCTCCGTAGTGCTTATCATCTCCTACGAATTAGACATGGGGATGAATGGAAGACTGCCTTTCGGACCCTGTTTGGCCTTTTTGAGTATCGGGTGATGCCGTTCGGCCTAGTAAACGTACCCGCCATATTCCAACGCTTTATGGATCGCCTGTTTTCCGATCTGTTGTATTGCAGTGTCATAGTTTATTTGGATGACATCTTGGTGTTCTCGAAGACCGACTCTGAACACGTGTGTCATCTTCAGACAGTATTCCAGCGTTTACGGTCGCAACAGCTATTGGTCAAGCTTGAGAAATGCCTCTTCTACCAGCCCTCTATTCCATACTTAGGATACATCCTCTCTCAGAAAGGAATCTCTATGGATCCGAGGAAGGTATCTGCCATCTTGGACTGACCAGTTCCTGCATCCCTAAAAGACGTCCAACGGTTTCTGGGGTTAGCCAATTTCTATAGAAAATTTATCAATCACTAATCACAGATCGTGCTTCCCATAACCGCCCTGCTGAAGAAGGACGCCAAGCCCTTTCTTTGGTCGGAATCGGCCAACCAAGCCTTTATGGATCTGAAGAAAAGATTCTGCTCAGCGCCGATTCTGTCTCAACCGGATCAGGATCAGCCCTTCATAGTTGAGGCCGACGCCTCGGCCAACGCCTTGGGAGCTGTTCTCCTTCAACTTAAGGATGGCAAGGAACATCCGTTAGCCTATCTTTCTAAAACTCTTTCAACAAGCCAACGGAATTACTCTGTAATAGAAAAAGAACTTTTGGCTCTCAAGGTCGCTTGTGAAGAATGGAGACACCTACTACAAGGCGGGACCCATCCTTTCGTATTACGTACTGACCATAAGAACCTGAAGGTACTCCGAAGTATGGATTGTGTCAACTCAAGGCAGGCCCGTTGGGCACATTTCTTTAGCCAGTATGATTTCACTATAACGTACATACCAGGCACTCAGAATAGTCTGGCCGATGCTTTATCCAGAAGTCAGTCTTCCGAGTACCTCACACCTCCACTCTGTAACCCTCTGTTTCCCCGAAGCAGGATTGTGGGATTAGTTTCTTCCTTCCTGCAAGAAATCAAGATGGTAACCAGACCGGACTTAGTCACCTCAGTACCTGGGAATCTACGTCCACAGATCCGTTGGTCGGAAGGACTTTTGCTTGTGGGACAGCGTTTGTATGTTCCCTCCAAAACCCTACAGCGGAAGGTCCTGGTCTGGGGCCATAACCATGTGACCGCTGGACATAGAGGAGTTAAAGGAACTACAGAGTTGATCCCTCGCTCATTCTTTTGGCCATCGCTCTCCCAGGATGTGAGACATCACTGTAGAACATGTATGGTGTGTGCACGGAATAAGAATACAACCCTCAAACCATATGGGTTATTGACGCAACCAGAATTACCCAACAGACCGTGGTCTCAGATTTCTACGGACTTCATTGTAGACCTGCCCTTATCCCAGGGTTCGACCTGTCTCATGGTTACCATAGACACGTTTACTAAACTGGCGCATTTTTCTGCACTACAAGGAATACCGTCTGCCGCTCGGATGGCGGAAGTTTTTCTTAGGGACATATTCAGACTCCATGGTCTTCCCGATAAAATCATCTCTGACAGAGGTAGTCAATATACATCTCGATTTTGGGGAGCCCTATGCCACCGACTAGGGATAGAAAGGGCTTTATCATCTGGCTTCCACCCCCAGACCAATGGTCAGACGGAGCGACTTAACGCCTCCCTCGAGCAATACCTTAGGTGTTACATCAACAAGAATCAGGACAATTGGGTTAGCCTTCTGCCCACAGCAGAATTCGCATATAATAACGCAGTACATTCGGCGACGGGTCTTAGCCCTTTTTTCTGTTCTTATGGGTTTCACCCTCGTAGTATGCTTCCTGTTTTTTCCTCACCCTCTAATATACCCACTATTGAATCTACCTTGGATCATGTAACGGCCGCACACTCTACCGCTCAACGGAGTTTGGCGGCCGCTAGGCACCAGTATAAGCTTTTTTCTGATAGGGCTCGCTTGCCCTGCCCTGATTGGAAGGAGGGTGATCGGGTTTGGTTATCAACCAGATTCTTGCCTAGATGGGTGCATTCGACCAAATTGACCCCCCGATTTGTAGGGCCTTATAAGATCATCAAGAAGATCAATCCAGTTGCTTATAAATTACAGCTTCCCAAGTCCATACACCGGGTACACCCGGTCTTTCACTCCTCCCTCCTCTGTCCTGTTGATCCCCACATTTCGGTTAAGAAGGCTACAGGGCTGTCTAGTTATGCCAAATCCCTGCCCGAAGAATACGAAGTATCGGCCATCCGTGATTCCAGATATCGCAGGGGCAGGTTGGAATACCTGGTTTCCTGGAAGAACTACCCCAGTTCCGAGGACTCCTGGGAGCCTAATTCCTATATTCATGCAACCAGACTAGTCAGGAGTTTTCACCGGGCTCATCCGGGTAAGCCCGGGGGGGGATCGGCTCTGGAGGGGGGCATACTGTCACGCTCGGCCGCCGTTGGCGGCTGTGGAGACGCTGGCGATGGGGCGGCCATTGATTCGGCCGTCACGCTGCCGGCGTCCGCATGTAGCGGTCTAGTCTTCCGCCCCTCCTCTGCGGAGCCCATTTAACGTCATCCAACCCGGAAGCCCGCGCGTTGCAACCTTCGCGTCAGGCTCCGGTTTGGTACGCTGCAGTTTTCCGTTCCGTGGCTGCTGCCACCGTTCTCTCCCTCTGCTTCTCTTCCCTTCTCATACCTTCTCCTCCCACTCCTCATTGCCTCCCACGTCCTTCTCGTTCTTCCTCTCCCTCGTCTTGGCTAGCGTGTGTTTTTTTCCCCGTGCACTCTCTCTTTGCCCGGTTCCCTGCTGGCTCTCCTCTTTGCTTAGCCGCTCTGCTTTCTGAAGTAGGTCCTCCTGCCTTTGCCCTGCCCAGTGGTCCTGCCAAGCTCTACTACAAGACCTGCAACAAGGGGTTTTTTGTGCCTGCTCGGCTTTTTCCCCTACACCGGTCTACCCCGGTTCGGGGGCCCCCTTTGCCCCGAGTTAGAGGGGCAGGGTGGCTTCCTCTCGGGGTAGATCTTATCATCAGACAAGAGAGCAAGCGGTCTGGAGAAGGAGATTTGGAGCAGAACCGGAAGAGATACCCCCAGGTGAGCAGGAAGGAATTAAAGAAAGACGGGGAACAGGGGTGAAGTTGGGAGAAAGTAGGAGTTTATCTGACAGGGATTCACAGGAGTCTAAAGTTAGTGGGGGAGTGAGTCTCGGAGCTAAACTTGTTTTTGCAATTTTGGCCAGGCCTCCACCTCGAGAGGTGGTGCTGTCTTTTCTAAGAAGAGTGTAGTCCTTAGGGATGGCTAGCATGATCGCTGGGCCGGCTGCTGGATGCAGCCAAGATTCGGTGATAGCGAGGAGATCTAGGTTTTCCATAAGGAGGAGGTTGCCTATTTCTGTTGCGTGGGCCACTATGGAGCGAGCATTGATTAGAGCTCCTTTTATGTTAGTCCGTGTGGACTCCAAGGGTGGTGCCTGGGTATTAAGGTGTCGCCTAGGGGGTGTGTTACGGTCTCGATGGATTCGACTATTGATTTGGAGTGGGTTTTGCGTGTTGGTGACTTTGTGAGCAGGATTTTTGGAGTGAGGCTGCTTGCCTGTTTAGGTTTCTAATTGTGTTGTTATCAGTGTTGTTGTTATATGCAATTCTGGATAATGGTTTATAGATTTTGGGAAGTCTGGCACAGAGTTTGAGGTTTCTTTGGATGAGATAACAAGGTCTTGTAGACGGGCCATTTAGACAGAGGAGTTTGTTGTGACTTGTTACGTCTGTGTGCATTGGATACCGCATAGTGTAGTCTAGTGACCTTATTAGTTGTAGGATAGTCCTCAGTAGGACAGTATATAATAGGGGCAGATACATAATATGTGTGTAGCGTGGCTAACTAGTCATAAGTGTGGCGGCAATAGGTAGGAGAATGAGACGAAGATGAGGGAGGGCGTATATACCTGGATGCAATGCTGATGCAGCGGACACAGGGCAAGAGTCACCATAGGCATAACATAGGCATAGGAGCTAGATTTAGAGTATGCACAGCGGTTAGGAATTGGGATGGGCACCAATATATAGAGGTCTGAAGTTGAAGCAGGCCAGAAGCAGTGATACCTAATAAATTCAGAATGAGCACCAGTACGTGGGTATCAATGTTCAGGATGTGCACCAGGGCCTAGGTACATAGTAGTTACAGTAATTGCATAGGCATAAGCATGGAGGCTAAGTTCAGGTAAGCATAGCTCTTTGGATTCAAGATAGGCATGGATGCAGGTAACTGAGGTCAAAGTGGCACCATCGTGTGGATGTCTAGAATCAAAATAGAGTAGGTACCTAGATGCAATGGAGAAGGAATTGCTGGTTCTTAGATATTACTCCAAATAATTTGCCCATATTTTCATTCACTGAGAATGCCAACAGGTCTCTCTTCAATTGTAGTGTGAGTTTGCACAATGGGGCAACCCAAGAGCAGGTAGAGGCAGAAATTGCCTCTGGCGAACAAGATTAAGTTGAATTTCTCTTGGTTGCATACAATCAAGAAGTTTTCCTTGATTGAACAACCACCATCAAGTGAAAAACAACCCCTCTTTTATCACTTGGCTCAAAAGCACCCCTTAACCTCAACACCTACCTAGGTGGGTGGTTCCTGTAGGTGACTACACCAACTGAAGGCAGAGCAGGATTGCAGACTGACAAGTCTACTGATCTTGCAGTAGGGCCCTTTCAGAAATGAAACCGAGAGAAGAAATGGAACAACACCAGACACAGGATGTTTCTAGGAATAGATGTTATGAGGTTCTGGTAAGCAAGTACTTGAGTAAGGTCAGGGTTGGGAGTCTAGCAGAGATAAGTCACATTGTGAAAATCCCCGAAACTCTCTGAAAATCGCTCTCTTGCACGTAGAGAATCGGCAGAAGATTGGTTTGGAAATGATGAGGTAGCCCACTACAAGGCAGAAAGTTTAAATCTGCAAAAAGTAAGGCAAGGTAGAGAAGAGGACAAAAAAGAATGGTAGCTGCGTATGGCAGAAGCCACTTCCGAGTGGAGAAATGAGGAAGCTGGCTTAGCAACCCCGAAAATGGCAGCGGTGTATGCCAGAAGCAGCCACCGAAAAGACTAGCCTGAAAGCAGTTTAGTGAAGAACTCCAATGCTGTGGTTGCCACAAGCGACTGCTGCAACTACATGGATCAATTTGAGGAGGCATGGATGGATGTTTTCTGTGTGTGGCACCCTTGAATACCAGACATGGCCACTGTGAACAGGAAAGACATGGGAGACAGAAGAGCAGGTGTCCCATGAACAAGCGATTTGCAAAGCACACATGCCTGCTCCCGAGGTTCTTTTGAGAGTGCCCCTGGCTTCAAAGCCACTCTCAGGCTTAAGCACTGTGGGGCCTGACACATTGGGTATCCATAAAAGCCCAATAGCCTATTATGTTATAGCTAAGGAAATTCCATCCTATCCTTTAGCTATCTGTAGTAGCCAGGACATAGTTGTAAATTTTCTGAAGGGACAGATTACCGTAGGAAATAAACATGTGGGACATCATTGACTGTGTGGTAAAAAAGGTGCAGTAAATTGGCAATAAATATTTACTGCAATGCCAAATTCTGACTTTTGGGGAAAAATGGAGAAAAAACCTCCAGCGCTTAGCTGGAGATTTTTCATCTACCTTACTGCCAAAAAAGGGGCCATTTACTGCGGGCAGAAATACTGGTATTGGCTCCTATTCCCCAATATATCACATGGACTCTATGAATGGGGATTAACACGGCCAAATCGCCACTCATAATCTGGTGGATTTACCACCACACAGAGTGACGGTAACAGTTTTGTAGATTTATGACTGTTAAATCTGCCCAATTCGTAATGAGGGCCAAAATCTGTAGTATAGCAACATACGGTACCATATAAAGTACCCTTTTCACTAAATTTGCTCTGTGCATAAAACTAGACCATAATAACTAATAGCATTCTGTAGGTATGCACCACACAATCCTTCTGGGATAGAACAGTTATTAGTATCAGTCCATTCTGTTCATAGGTATGTTTTCTAAGATTGCATACACATTCGTTTTTTCTGATGAAAGGGGGGAATCCTCCCTATTTTTGATAACTTTTTTTTATGAATATGCAGTTTTTAAACTTTTTTTTTTTTTTTACTGTAGTGTTCAACCACCCCAACCTTTAATTTTCCCCACTCCTACCCTCCACCCTTCTCTTGATTTACTGTCCTTACTTTTTTCATATTTCTTTTCCCCCTTGTTTTTCCTTTTTTCCACTTAACACAGTTTTGTAGTATGTGAGCAGTTCCAAATGAAGTGCTATGGTAGCATGATATATGGCAGATGCATTGTACCCCACTCACAAGTTAATGACTCCACACAATGAACAATACACCATGTATATAGAAGTCATTACCTAAACAGGAAGGTAGTTCAGTTGGTTAAGGTTTGCCTCAAATTTATGACAGCCTGCCTTTGGCATCTTCAAACAGCATCATTGCTGCGCTAGCCATTCAACCTTTTGAGAGCTATACAGTGAATACCATTAAGTTTGGCAATAATAACAATTTTATTGAATTGCATAGAAAGAGGAAACCAGCATGAAACACTATATAAAAACATAATATTAACAGAGGGTCCTTTTGATTATCACAATCAGTATATTAAGTAATTTATGAGTGAAGAAATATAGACAATTGAAGTAAAGCTTTACCAAAGTATTTTGAGTGACCTATAGTTCGTTCCTGAGGCATTATCATTTGAGAAGTAGTCATGCAGGCAAAATCGCTACATAATCAGAATTCAGTGACTTAAAACATAAATGAGAATCGCAAAGAAAGTTTCTACACAGACTTTCTTGGGGGTGTGGGATGAGTTGTAGCAACTCTCCATCTTTTTTTTGCGAACGGGCGGAATGAGATTACCAGCTGTCATTCACTTGTGCATGAAACAACAATGCATCAGACTCCGCACACATTACCAGGCGAAGGAAGTAAGTCTATAGTGAAGACTGTGGGCCTCATTACAAGCTCAATGGTGCAGGAAAAAACAGGTTGCAATTATGTTACCACCACTTTTTTTTAGCAGTAACGGAAATGCTGCCCTGCTTCAGATTGAAAATATTCAAAAATAATATTCTCTACAAATGTCTCTACAAATGTCAAAAAAATAAGAAAACATTTGATATAAAGATTGCAGAGAAAAAAAGCGATGTCTGAATAAAGATATTAAAAGAATTAAGCAGGAAATGAGTGATCCAGCTGAACAAAAAACAATGATTTCCAGAATTGGGGTTGTTTTACTGTGACGGAAAAGTCCACAACGGAAAAGACGGCATGAGAAATGTACGATATACATAAATGTTCATACATTTCTCATGCGGACATTCCTTGTGTAAAAAAAAAAAAAAATGGAAAATCTACCTACCGCCCACACCCCCTACTTACCTTTCACCTCGAATCGCGATGTCCTTGCGACGCTGGTTCCCTTTCACTTCTGTGATCGGGAATCAGTGCCGCAGGGTCCTTTTTTTAAATTTTCTTTTTTTTTTTTTTCTTTTTCTTCGGGCAGCTGCAGGGATGTCCCCTGAAACACTGCTCATTATAATGTTCTCCAGAAAAGAAGGAAGTGTTCACAAAATGAAAATTCAGGATGGTATGGCTGGGTCTCCCTTCCCCAAGTTTGAAGCACGGGACAAGGTGGGACTCTTGAGCGCAGCACACTCCTTGACCTCGTCAGCACGAGTTTCACAGTTCAAGTTCAATGATGCCAGCAACTTCAGAGGCTAAGTCTCTTTCCTGGAAGTCTCTTGCCTTAGAAGGCCTGTTGGTACAAAGTAACAACCAAACAAATGTTCTTTCTGTAATCCTGTACATGGGCGATTGCTCTTCGCCCCTTGGATCACCCTCTGCCGGGCTCCGATCTTCCTTGCAACTCGGGCCTCCCTCCGTCGGGTTGACTATGGCCTTCTTTAACGCAGTTCATGTATTTAACTACAGTTCACGTTTTACTCAATTTCACCAGAAAGCGTTCTCCTAGCTTTCTTTCTGCATTCCTCTGTCGGGTTCCTGCTTGCCTTATTTGACAGTTCATAATTTTATCGTAAAGCGGGGTTCCCTTTCCCTAGCTTTCCTCTGGCAACGGGTAAGAGACGTTCGATTGAATAAAGGATTTGACGTAACCCTTATAGGACCACTCTGATGCCTCACCCCACACCTTCCTAGGGCCTTCTGGTTCTTGTAGTTTCTTACCGGTCCCGGTCAGTCTCTTTTGAATGAGCGCCCACGTGCCCGGACCCCTCTGCACCTGGACCTCAACTGGGATTTCTTTAAAGTCCAAACACATACCCAAGTTCTTTCTCTTAGGATTCCTTGCGTTCAAAATGTTGCCACTTGCAACCTTGGGCTCAACACAGTTCAGTTTACTATCAGTCTCCTCCAACTCATCGGCTGTGCTGAACCCATTGGCCTCTTTGTTGTCTGGAGTCAAGGACAGTACCATGGTAGTTAGCTTGCCTCTCCGCCTGTTTTATCAAAGCGGGAGGTCCCCATGTACCTTTGACTTCTGCTGCTTCGCACGCCAGCTGTAGCTCCCGGTCTTATGATTTCTCTTTCGGAGGCATTGCAGGTCTGAGGTGAAAAAGGCAAGGGCAACTACCCCTTTGTCATCCTTCCAGGTCTCACTGCCTTTCTTCTCCGTTTGGACTGCCGGTTTGGTGTAACTGTCTTCTCGTGCGTTCGGCCTTGCTCAAAGTGTACTTTAATGCCCACCTTTTTTTTCTGTGGGGAAGGTGAAGGGATGTCAGTTGTGCATGATTCTGGTCAATTGCCTGACTCTGCCTGACCCGTGTGTTGGGACATGTCAGGTAAACGGCTCTGGTGTTAGTTTTTTGTCTGTTCTAGTATAAGCATGTAAGTATGTGTTCATGTGGGAAAAGGGGGCTGGGGGTAAAGCTTCTAAATATCCTTCAGGGTAGGATGGGGAAAAGATGTTACAAGGAAGGGGATACCGCGTCTCAACCCTCAGTGTCCACTTCGACTCCCCAAAGACCCCTTGCCCAGGTGATCCTCTCCCACTGGTCCACCCCCAGGAACTGGATCCAATAGCGATGGCCGTGTCCTGGCCTCCTGGACGACAGATCTCTGGGGACTAGCTGGTGATACGCCTTTGAGTTCTCACAGAGCCTATATAAAAAGATTCTAATATTTTAGAGGACGTAGATAAAAATCCTCATGTATGTAACATGGAGAACTTACAGCCTTGAAGAGAAAATTTAGAATTGATGATGGGAAGAACTAAACCATCCAGGGTTCTGGGCCCCAACGTCATATCCAATTTGATCTATGAAAAGGATCCCAAAAATTGCGCTGCTGGTCTTGATAAATTATTCCTAACTATTCTAATAACGGGTATTATACCTACTAGCTAGAAGGCCTCCATACTAATACCAATATTTACAAAGGGATCTAGAGACAATCCCACAAACTATAGGCTATTAGCATTGTTGGATGCTTACTCCAAATTCTTTTCAGAATTATTGCTACAAGAGTAGCATGGATAAAGGAAATTAAATTGTTAAAAAACAAACGATCTTGATTCCGTAAAGGAATGGGCACCCTCTTAAATTTGTGGACATTGTTGTATTTAATTTGTGACAACCTGAAAAACAAACAAAGAAGGCTCGCTATTTATTTGTTTTGTACATTACAAGGCAGCCTTCGATACAGTTGACCGCAATATACTGTGGGCTAAACAGAAAGAGTGGAAGCTAAACCCCGATATTCTACATTTCATAAAGGAATTATATTTAGTTACTGTGGTCCAATTAAGACTTAATCTCGAGGGTGATCTTGGTGGAAAAATAAAACAACCCATGATCTGGTGCAATGCTGCCCTTTAGCAGCCACTCTTTACATTCTGTATGTTGCAGATTTGGGCGAATCATTGGAAGTCGCCAGAATTTTCCACCAAGAGTTGCGAATCAATAAATATCGTGGCTCGCTTTTGCGGCTAACACGTTATTGATGGACAGAACCAGGATTGGTTTGCAACAAAGCATTGATGCACTTTATAGATACTCTAAAATGGCCTCATTATGAACCACCAAAAAACATTTATGGAAATTGAACCAAAAAAGTAAATGAAATCCAAATTTGTGTGGGAGATATTCGCTAAGAAGATTGAGGTTGTCCATTCATATATCCATTTGGGCATGTGTATCATCGATACAATGAGTGTATTAGAGGTAGAAAAATATATTAGCCTGACAATAGAATAAAGAAATCAGTGGCAATCATAACTTTGTGAAAAATAAAGGTGGATACTAAAGTGATGGTTTAGTAAAACTATATAAAACAAATTTGGTTCCCAGACTATTATATGGCTTGGAGATTTACATGACGGTGGAAACCAAAAGTGTCAATAAATTGGAGGGGAGGCACTGGCAGAGATTGTTGGGTTTTACCAAGCTCTATTCCAGTTGAAGCGATCAATTGCGAAATGGGGTTAATATCTTTATCCACTTTGAAAAAGATCTTGATGGGTATTTTCTATGTTAATATGTTAGCTGAAGAGAAAAATGCAGAATCTATATATTCAAATTTTGGGGATTTTTTAAGCATAATGCATCTTCCAATGTTTTGGGAGAATGGAAAAAAAGTTCATGTTTTCTTTGAGAAAATTGGTTTTATTTGGGAAGACGACGTGAAAAGCTCACTAGTGGAAAATAAATCAAGAAATTGGCAAAAACTTGAGACAGGGATGCTAACATGACCATCCTGCACTTTATGTTAAATAAAGTTTCCCTATGGAGCTACCTTGCACATATCTTAGAAACCTTTACAATTGAAAAGTGAGGAGATTCATAATGCAGGTGCGATTAGAACTGCTGACTACGATGTCGAGAGTGGGTGCCTAGCAGAAAATCCCATATCAGGAACGTCTTTGTAGCTTGTGCAATATAGAGGTGGAATGAATTCATAGACACCTTTTAAAAGACTGTTGTGAACTGTCTGACTTGTATATCAAAGGATATTAAAATGTATGTTACAAATTGGAAACTTTTATTCAGATCAATCGTAGAGCCTTTTATATTCAGGAAATAGTACAATTTGAATTTTACATTATATCATATTTGGTTACAAATGGAGAACTATTTAGAGAAAGTATGAAATTATTAGGTGCAAAAATTAATACATTGAGTTTTTATTTGAAATAGGTTGATTTTAACGTTGTAGAAGAGTTGATTAGCTTCCATTACACATAATGTAGTGATAATTTTATAGAGGTAATTTGATTGTATTTCTGTATCTTTGTATTTTATATGAATTTGAATCTGTAAATGTTATATGTATACATTTCTTCAATGAAGTGCTCTCTTGCCATTTCAGAAAATATTGTCAGGGCACTCCAGAAACACTCTTCGAATCCCATTAAATAACGCATTCTAGCACCGGGACCAAAGGTAGACTTATCAGTCCTAAACATCAGAGTGTTCAATATAATCTTGTATCCGTTATTTAGGCACATGAGGTTTAAGGGATTCTGCTGTGGGAGCAATGTTTCTGGATCTGGCATCTTAAACCTTTTCTTTCATGACCAACTAACAATTGTGTTGCTTTTAGACCGTTTCCCTGGCCTCAGTTACTAACTCTCTCTTCTTTAACTTGCCATTTTCCAATGTCATTGTTAAATCAGGTGTGCCAAATTAGTGTTGTCCAACTCCAATCTGCTGATCTAACAGACTGTTGGTGCTGCTGAAGAGAGCTGCCATTGAGCTGAAGTTATGTTAGCTTTCCTCTGCAGTGTTTGGCATTTCAGTGTTAGTGCATAGGGTAGCTGGCTGGTTAGGTGGTCGATGCCACTCTTTTTATTATTCACACATGATACCACAAAATATCATTGCTTGGGGAAGCCTCTGTCTACATGCTGAAGTATGTCTCCTTTACAAGACATGGCTGATTTTTTTTTTTTATAGCCGTGTCCAAAAAAACGGACTTCCATGATTTATCTGCTGGATTTCATTGTACATAAGATTCACCAATTCCAACTCTTGCTCATAAAGGTAAGATTGAATTTCTGTCCACATCATTAATGTCTTAGGGTAAGGTGGCTGAAAAGTCAATGCCTCAAGAGAATAGTGGCACATCTCTCACTGCTACACCAATAGAAAGATGCAGAGACAGTCAGACAGAAAAATGCTCTGTACAAAGCTATCTCATCCAAATTGAAAGTATGAATGTAAAAGAAAGTTTCCCTCGCAATATATAGCAGGAAACAATCAAACGCTGCCAAAAACAGTCTGATGAAATTTAATTTAAATGGGAATATAAACATTTCCGACAGGCCTGTCTCTCATCAAACCTACCACATGTCAGTAAATTCATTGAGAGGAAATTCACAAAAGAATTTGAGAAATATATATAGCAGAACATATTCTACAATTGCCAGTTTGTTTGTAGAATAATAGAAGTGCTGGAATGAGTTCCTGCTAATCGCCCTAGATAAGGGATTCTAGTCCGCCCTGCCCCATCTTCCTCTCTCGCCATCCTGTAATATTTTTTATTTGTATTTATGAACTTTTATATAGCGCTTTACACCAAAGTGCTTTACATTAAAATACAGGAGTCCATGAGTTTTGCGCCCTGATGCCTGCTGGTTTGCGCGTTATAAATATACAAATACAAATGAGCAGCAGTAGAATAAAATACATGATTCAAATGAACAAGAACAACAATTTGCCGATTTTGATTGGGTAGAAACCTGGAATGGGGAGGGATGTGGAGGCAAAGGAGAAGGGGAGTTAAGGGGAAGATTGAAGAAGGTGAGATTTTAAGGAGGAGCGAAAGGAGGAGTAGGAGGAGATGGAACGGATGGGCAGAGGTAAGGAGTTCCAGTGCAGTGGAGTGAGAAGCATAAAGGAACGAAAGCGCCAAGGGCTGGGGGACAGAGAGAAGGTAGAGGTCAGCGGAGTGGGCAAGGGGGGGGGAGAAAAGGAGAGGAGGGAAGAAAGGTAGGGAGGAGCAAGATCGTGAAGTGATTTAAAGACGAGACAGAGGAATTGAATTTAAGTTTAGAGTGGAAGGAGAGTCAGCCAAGTGAGGAGAGTGAAGAGGAGATAGAGTCGAAAGGAGTGAGGAAGCAGAGAGTGCGAATGTGGAGTGGTAGAGGGATTTGAGGTGGGAAAGATGAGAGGCTGGGAGACCAAATAGGAGGGCTGACCATTAGAAGAGATGGGAGAAGATAAGGGAGGAAATTAAAAGTTTGGAGGTGGGGAAGGTGAGAGAGGAACGGGTTTTACGGATGTTATGAAGATGGAAGTGGCAGACACGAGAGGTGAGAGATATAATTGATACAACTGAAAGTCCTAACCACCCACACCCTACCTTCAAATCCCCCGAACCAAACCCGAGCATCGCAACTAAAGCAGCCACCCTTTCCCGCCCGAAACCCGCCAACTCCGCTGCTCGCCCACTATTCCCATCGATCATCTCCCACCGTACCCCTCTCCCACCCCAACTTCCTCTCTCTCCGCCACCACCACCTTCCGCTCCTGCTCCGAGACCAACCTCGCCTCCTGATGTGAACTGCCTCCTATTTAATGCCCGTTCCGTAGCAAAAAAAGATACTGCATCTTTGACCTCCTCGCCTCGGACAAACCAGATCTGGTTTTCATCACCGAAACTTGGTTCTCAGACGATTTTGCCCCAATCGCCAGTGAAGCCTTCCCCCCCGAATACTCCCTCATCCAACTGAACCGTCCTTCTAGAGGAGGAGGAATAGCATTCGTCTTCAAGTCTCTCTTCCACGCCTCAATCATCGACAACCAACCTTCCATTCCATCCTGCAAATCTCTCCTCGTTGGACTATCCCTCTCCCCGTTGCTCTCACACAACTTCCTAATAATCTACAGACCCCCTGGCTACGATAGACATTTCGCAAACAACCTCTGCGACTCTATTGCCACCCTTCAACTAAACCACCCCAACCTTACCCTTCTTGGAGACTTCAACATATGGCTCAACATTCCCACCAACCCTATGACACACTCTCTGGTTGACTGTTTGGTTGCAATTAACCTCCAACCCCACACAAACGGCCCGACACACTATAAAGGACACACTCTTGATGCCATCTTCAGCTCCAACACCCTGATTCATTTAAAGCCCCCCACCCCTATCCTCTGGTCCGATCACTTCATTCTCTCGTTCACAATTCACTCACCCGACCGCCTTCCCGTACTCGAATCTGAACCTCTGAACATACGCAAATGCTGGAAAAACTAATAATTGTCCCGGACCTAGCCGACGCACTCCTCCAGTCTCCACCACCTACCTGCCTACTCAACAAACAACTAACCCCTGACGCCGTTGACTCATGGCTCAATGCATCTCTGACGCGGCTCACACGCCCTTGCAAACCATCAACCCGCCGTGGCCTCTTCCCCAGATGGTTCACTCCTGAGTTGAAGATCACTAAACAACTATATAAATACCTAGAACGCAAATGGCAGAAAGACAAAACCCAGGTGAATAGGGCCACCTTGGCCCATCACCTTTACCAGTACAAGGCCGAAATCCGGAAAGCAAAAAAGCCCACTACAACTCCCGAATCCAAAACTGCAAAAACCCAAGCAAAGAACTCCACAAAATCCTCTCCGAATTCACCCATCCGGCTTGCAACACAACCCTCCCGACTCCCTCACAATCTCTGTGCTACTCACTCTCCCTCCACTTTTTCACCACGGCTCTCGAAAGAACAAATACTCCAGCCACCAACCTTGCTCGCTTACATCCTCCAAGCAATTCTCCCCCCATACCGGCCACCTCACCAGATGCGACCAGTAGGCAAACAACGTTTGAATCCTTTCGTCCAATATCACCAGAGCAATTTCTAAAACTACTATCTGCCCGCAAACCATCTGGCTCGCCACTGGACCCTTGCCCAGCCACAACCCTCAAAGAAATTTTCACTTCCACCTGCGCAGGTGAACACGCAAGATCCATTATAAATGCCTTCCTTTCCTCTGGTATCTTTCCCGACGCATTCAAGACGGCTTATGTCAAACCTCTAATTAAAAAACCTTCCCTCGACCCTCTCGAGCCAAAAAACTACTGTCCCATCTCAAACACCAAATTCCTTGCCAAACTCATAGACCAAACGGCCTACTCCCAACTAAATGCCTTTGTCGAAGCCAACAATCTCCCATACCCCGCTCAGTCAGGTTTTAGAGCCCGTCATGGAATTGAAACCACCCTAACCTCAATTTGGGATGACCTTAAAATGACCGCAGACTCCGCGGGATGCGCGGCGGTAATCCTTCTTGACCTATCCGCCGCCTTCGACACAATCAATCACTCAATCCTCCTAGACCGCCTCCACTCCCTAGGAATTCGTGGAACTGCTCTTAAATGGATAGCTTAATTCCTCAAGGATCGGTACCAAATAACGATACACTCCAACTATACCTCCCAAGCCCGACTAGTCGACACGGGAGTCCCACAAGGAGCGTGCCTATCCACCCTCCTGTCCAATCTCTACTTGATCACCCTCCCACCAATAATTTGCTCGCACAACATCCTGTGCTACAACTACGCCGACGACACCCAACTAATTCTGAAACTCCTGAACTCAAATCCCAACGGCCGACCTGACCTGGCCTCCTGCCTCCTTGACATAGAACTCTGGATGACCCAAAGCCACCTCCTGTTAAACCCCTCCAAAACGGAAA
This sequence comes from Ambystoma mexicanum, assembly GCF_040938575.1. Classification (NCBI taxonomy): domain Eukaryota; kingdom Metazoa; phylum Chordata; class Amphibia; order Caudata; family Ambystomatidae; genus Ambystoma; species Ambystoma mexicanum. Next base: position 1,456,063,669 of record NC_090935.1, read on the forward strand.
TCATGGTATGTGGCAAACATGGAACTTCTTCCACAACCACTACCCTGGCCATCCGCCATGCGCAACTCTCCGACCCCCTCCAACTCAGTGAAAAATCTTGGATGCACCCTTGACTCTGACCTAACACTCTCGCGCCAAGTCAACAACGTCTCAAAGTCCTGCCACTACCACCTTAAAACCCTTAGGCACATCTTTCCATATATCTCCTTTCCCAACAGACTCTCCGCGGTCCAATCAATCGTTATATCAAGACTGGACTACGCAAACCCCTATACCTCGGAGTCCATGCGTACCAACTGAATAAACTCCAAAGGGCACAAAACGCGGCAGCCAAATTGCTTCTTGCGCTTGGCCCAAGAGACCACATCTCCCCAGCCCTTAAAATGCTGCACTGGCTTCCAGTAACCCGAAGGGTGACTTTCAAAACCTTGTTCATCTCACATCGAGCACTGCATAAAACTGGACCTCAATATCCTCAAGACAAGCTAAAACCCTACAACCCCCCACGCACCTTAAGATCAAGCTCAGCCGGCCTCCTAGTCATTCCGAAGATAAACTAATCAGGTTAGGCGGATCATCCATCTCAGCCTTGGCCCCCACGCTATGCAACTCACTCCCACCCCACATCCGCCAGACTGAGGATTTAATGTCTTTCCGCAAACTGCTGAAAACCTGGCTCTTCCCCTAAAACCAACACATACCAAACTAACCCAAACAGACCGACAGCAACTCAATGACACCAATCCATCAAACAACCGGATGTGAGAATCTGACAGCGACCCCCCAATGTAAACTAGATGGGCAAACTTAATTAAATTAATAAAGTAGAGCAAACAGTGAAATGGTTAATAAGAATAAATCATATGGGAAAAGGAAAGAGATTTAAACTCCCGAAATGGATAGAATGCATGCGGAGCGAACAAAGTAATTGGCGTGGATGAATTACTTAGAACAAATAACTATATAGTTTGAATGAATGTGAGGATCAAATGAATATGTAGACCGATGAGTATATGGAATGGATGAACATATTGAATGGATGAGTGTGTAGAGCAGGCTGGGTGTGTAGAACGGACAAGCATGTAGAGCCAGTACAAGGCCGAAATCCAAAAGCAAAAAAAAAAAGCCCACTACAACGGACAAGCATGTAGAGCGGATGAGCGCGTAATACAGGGAAGCGAGTAGAACGCAGTAGTGCGTAAAACAGATGAATGTCCAGAACGGATGTGCGTAAATGGGATAAGTGTGTAGAAAAGACGAGTATGTGAACCTGATGAGTATGTAGTGCTCATCAATATGAATAACGCATGCATATGGAAATGCGGAGAGTGTGTTGGCCTAGCGAGTGTACAGAGTGGCGGAGTGTACAGAGCGGAGGAACGGATAGAGCGGAGGAACGGATAGAGCGGATGAGTAGACAAGAGCGGATGAGTAGACAAGAGCGGATGAGTGAATAGACCTGATGAATGGATAGTATGGATGAGAGGACGGAGTGGATGAGAGGACGGAGTGGATGAGAGGACGGAGTGGATGAGAGGACGGAGTGGATGAGAGGACGGAGTGGATGAGAGGACGGAGTGGATGAGAGGACGGAGTGGACGGAGTGGATGAGAGGACGGAGTGGATGAGAGGACGGAGTGGATGAGAGGACGGAGTGGATGAGAGGACGAGTAGATGGGGCGGATGAGAGGATGAGTAGATGGGGCGGATGAGAGGATGAGTAGATGGGGCGGATGAGTGGATAGAGTGGATGAGGGGATAGAGTGGATGAGGGGATAGAGTGGATGAGGGGATAGAGTGGATGAGAGGATAAAGTGGGTAGAGTGGGTAGAGTGGGTAGAGTGGGTAGAGTGGATAGAGTGGGTAGAGTGGATAGAGTGGTTGAGAGGATGAGGGGATAGAGCGCTTGAGAGGATGAGGGGATGGGGCGGATGAGAGGACGAGTAGATGGGGCGGATGAGAGGACGAGTAGATGGGGCGGATGAGAGGACGAGTAGATGGGGCGGATGAGAGGACGAGTAGATGGGGCGGATGAGTGGATAGTGTGAATGAGAGGATAGAACGGTTGAGAGGATGAGTGGATAGGGCGGATGAGAGGATGAACAGATAGGGCGGATGAGTGGATATGGATAGAGTGGATGAGTATATAGAGTGGATGAGAGGATGGAACGGTTGAGAGGATGAGTGGATAGAGTGGATAGAGTGGATGAGAGGATAGAACAGATGAAAGAATGAGTGGATGAAGCGTATGAGTAGATAGAGCATATGAGTGGATAAGAATACAGAGTGAATGAGTGTACTGAACAGATGAAGGTATAGAACACATGAGTGTAGAGGTGAATATATAGGACAAGATAATGCTATTGAATGCGTGAAAGGCACGAGTGATTAAACCAGAGCAGTACAGGGAGCAGATGAGTGCGGGGAACAAAAGAGTGCGGGGGTCAGATAGTGCGTAGAGAGGATGAGTGCATAATGGGGATGAGTGCGTCGATTGGGGCGAGTGCGTAGATGGGCGAGTGCGTAAAACTAGGGAATGCTTAGAGGGGAGAGTGCGTAGAAGAGCATGTGACGAATATAGTATGACTTAGAATGCAGAGAGTGTCTGAAAGGGCATATAACTCATCTTATCTCACCACCACGCTTACTCTCTCCTTACATCACCACTCAACTAGAACACAGAGATACTATGACACCATTCGGTATAACTGTTCTCATACCAACACTCGCTGCTCACTCCACATCATTCCAAGTAATCACTGCTGGTTACACACCCCCCAGCCAGGCGTTCTCCTCAGGCCTAACGCAGCCACATCCGATCTGGTTAAATCCTGCCAGAACGAACACATATTCCTGTCCTCTCTACGGCACTCCTATCACTAGAAAGCAGCTATCACACAGTTCCCGCACGAGCTGCACACATACCCGGTGATCACTCGCACCCTTTTTTTGACTATCTCCAATCTCTCTACTGATATGAACTTCGGTTCCCAAGGTCGTTCAACCTACCAGCGCCTTCAGACCATACCAATGGTATATAAGGCGCTATATAAATGCAAAATAACAATACCAATAAAGGAGAGGTTTTTATCAAAATGGAGGCCAAGATTGCGGGCAGAGGCAGGGAAAGGGAGATTATAGGGAGGAAAGAGGATGGAAGGAGGAGTGGAGGAGGGAGGAAGAGTGTTGGCAGGGAAGAATAAGATTTCAGTTTTGTCCGAGTTTAAGGTGAGAAAGTGGGAGGACATCCATATTTTGATAGCGGTGGGACAGGAGGAGATTTTAATGTGAATATTAGGGGTGAAGGAAGAGAAAGAGAGGAAGAGCTGGGTGTCATCGGCGTAAAAGTGATGAGAGATGCCAAAGGAAGAGACAAGTGGGTCAAGAAGAGAAGTATAGAGTGAGAAGAGGGGGCCAAGTACAGAGCCTTGTGGGACACCAAAGCCAAGAGAGTGAGTAGGAGAAGAGTGGCCGCCCCAGGAGATGGCGAAGGAGCGATTGGAGAGGTAGGAGGAGAACCAATTAAGGACAGAGCCTCTGAAACCAAAAGTGGAGAGCGTGTTAAGGAGTAAAGGGTGGTCAGCGGTGTCAAAGGCAGCAGAGAGGCCAAGGAGAAAGAGAATAGAAGATTGTTTAGAATAGCGAGCAGAAAGAAGAATGGAGGTAAGAGCGGTCTCAGTGGAATGTAAAGGGTGAAAACCAGATTGAGTGGGAGGGAGGAGTTTAGAGATGAAAGCAGAGAGTTGAGAGAGGACAAGTCGCTCGAGAAGCTTAGAAAGGAAAGATAAAAGAGTGATGGGGCGAAAGTTGAAATCTTGGAGAGGGTTAGCTGAGGGTTTTTTTAAGGATTGGGATGATGGTGGCATGTTTGAAGGCAGTAGGAAAGGTAGCAGTTGAAGTCATATGTTGAAGAAAGAGGTGAGGTAAGGAATGAGAAGGGGGTAGACTTTGGGAATAAAAGTAATGGGTAAGGGATCAGACGCGGCGGCAGTGGGGTCAGTTTTGGACAGAAGAAGGGAGATGTCAGCATTGGAGACATATTGGAGAATGTAGTGTAACCATAGCAAAGACTGATCAAAGTGAGATTTGGTCCCAAACCTGGGCAGATCCATTTGTTCCCTTGTCGTGAATTCCATAGTACTAAGCAAGATGTGAGCACTTATTGCCACACATCTCTTGCGAAGCACACAGCAACAAGCATTCATCACCAGAACAGTGCTATTCCGAGAGATGGTGATGTTCTGAATACAAATCCATATTACATTGAATGTCCAGCAGAACCATTACAGGTAAAATTATGATCGTTTGAAAAAGCACACTATATTGAGACGCCCTGTTAACTGAAACTTAACCGAAATGTGTATTTTAAAAAGCAGACTGCATGTCTCAGTCCCCAGCCGCCAAGCTAGCAAGATGTAGCCTGCACAGCAGCTATAGAACTATGATGTATGCGTCTGTTCATTCTGTTAATTATGTAGGCAGAAGAAGACATAAATCCTCGCATTACAGGATAGACAGAATGGCAGATGCACATGGGCAATCCGTTGCTAGGGCACCCAAGAGGTGAAATTCCAATATTCTACAGCTAATCCAAAGATCTGAGCACCGAGGTCCACTTTCATAGGCATTGCATCAGCTTTGTAAAGCCAGCACCTGACTTCAATTCAAGAATTATGGCCCTAATTGTAAGGTCTGTAGAGCTGCACAGTTACTCACTTTTGCTGCACGGCGAATATATATTATATTTAAGCATTTAGGTCCACCTTTCCTGCAATGTACCCAAGAACTGGTTATAAATATGGATATGTATGTAGCATAATACTGGAACCACTAAGCGCTTATCAATGCTATATCTTAAATATGTGGCTAATAAACCTCTAGGGTAGGGGCTGACACTTGGTAGTAGCACTAGTGGAGAAGCTGAGGGCGGTTGTGATAGTTTGGACCCTATGCCCAGGGTGACCAACAAGGAATTGAGTACAAAGATTTTTCACAGCCACACTGCGCATACACATAGAATTCAATTGGATAGAATATTTAATGCGAATGAAGATAGACCAATTATTGGATTAAACAATTTGGCAATAAAACAATTTTACCATTCATAGGTTGAAGTCAACATGGTCACCAAATTCACCAACAATCCATAGTAGGGAAACAAAAGGACATATATCACATGGTGAGAATAAACATAATCTATTGTCAAATGAACCGTTTTAATCTACCTGTCTGAATACGACTAATGTTGGGGGTGGACCTTGCCAAATTGTTTAATCCAATAATTGGTATATCCCCTATCCGTACCTGCACCTGTATGCCCCGATTTGTGTTTCTGGTGCACTTAACCACATTTACTTTGTATATCAACGGTTTGTGATATCTGATATGCAAATACCCGCCTGGAGGCAGACCTTGTGGTCGAAACACGTGTCGGCTATCTTCATTCGCATTAAATATTCTATCCAATTGAATCCTATGTGTATGCGCAGTGTGGTTGTGAAAAATCTTTGTACTGGTTATAAATATGGGCCCAAGGAACAGAAGGACAGATTCACTATTTTTAGGAGGCGAAAGACTGCTAAAAGAATAGACAGCTGGCTTACAGGGGCTGAATGCACAGGAGACCAAGGAGGGCTAAAGAGCAAGGCCTCAGTGGAGATTCAGTCCAGAAGAAAATACACTTGGGTTTGCATATTGCTGACCTCAAATAGTCTTGAAGCAAAAGCAGTTTTTTCTTTTTCATTGCTGAAGCAAAACTCAATCTGTAGAAAGGTGTCTGTATCTGAATGCATGACTTGGGGTGGGAAGGGGGAGGGGTCTAATTATGGGATTTGGATGGAATGAGTTCACTGAATCTTAAATTCACTGAACTTGCATGGGTAGCATAGCAAGTGGGATTCGGGAGCAGCGAGGCTTGGTTATATCTAACATGTTTTGATAAGTAATTAAAGTTGCAGAGGCAGGTAGACAAATATGTCCTGTGTTTTCATCATTACGTTTTCATGCATTAGGATTTTTGAAAGCACATTGCTTGAAACTATTTTAAGCAATATTGTATATAGAAGGCACTGTTTTTTAGTGCGAGGCAACATGCCAAAATAGTCATGGCAGGTTGTAGAAGCAGAATTGTTTTTGAGATTTGTATTGCTGCGATAGCCAGTATATTAAAACGCATTGCAAGAATTCTATGCACTTTGAATTGAGTAAGTTGTTTTGTCTTTAATCAATGTTCTTGTGAGGAAAGCATTGGATAATGGAACATTGATGGTATACTGAACATTGTATTCTGGTATAAAAGGCAGCTGATGCAGAATGACAATAAAAGAAGGCGGCTCTAGAATGACCTTTTTAAGCCAGCATTCCCAACATTTGGCATTGCAGAAACAATTGTGTACAATCGCGATATGTCCCTCCGAGTGATCTAAAACTTTAACAAATACTTTCTGCTTTGATTGTGGTGTAGACCCTGCAGTCACCAGCTGCTCCTCTGGGATAGATACGGTTGACCTGAAAGCAATACACCAGCGCCTCTTAATACTGCTCCACAGGTGCCATTGAGAAGAGAACTGAGATTGTTTATGTAAGTGCTGTGAGAGTGTCCAGTAGAGAGTGTGCATGAATGTTCAGTGTGTTTCCTATTTGGAGTGCCCAGCAGTGGTTTCAAAGTATTTCTTCCCATCCTTCAGTGACAAACCAATGAATAGAACTCATCCACCAAGTTGATCATATTATTTTTTTACCTGCCCCATACCTAATACTTAGTAGGTGAAGGCACGTTTTATAAATAGTATACCTCAGAAATCGGTGTCACTGCCTGGTGTTTCAGCACAGTCTGTCTTTTATCTGAACAAGTATTACATGCAGGTGTCATTGTGTTAACGCCTTAAAGCCTCTTCTTGCCAAAAGTGCTTCGTGTGTTTTTATTCCTCATGCATGCACAGATCAAAAGGGATTGGACAGGTAATTTGATTAAATGATTAGATCTCTGCCCCACATTGTAATCTAAGATTAACCTTTCGTCTTAATGACAGTTCATTTTTGCTTCTGAAACAGGCCGTTTTCTAGTCTCTTAAATCTGGGAAATAATCTGCGTTAATGGTCTTTTTAAAAAGGGGCTTTCTGGTATCACGAGGTTCCTTTACCCAGGGACATTTCAAAACAATTGCTTTAAAAAAAAAATAAATAAATAAAAAACAACGAATGAGCTTTCGTGTTTCTCGAATGCCCCTTTTCATTTCCCATCCTCTGAAAATGTTAAAAACATTTTTTTACGTGAAGTCTTATTTCAATTGTACTGACAAGCTTTATTTGGCAATGGCTGGGGTACCCAGTGTTGCCTGTGTCCTGATTGAATGTTATCTCATGTGCCCTGGAGGATGTTGCTCTTGTCCTCTTGTCGGCAAGTCTTGCTTCAGTTTGCTCTGGTGTCTCATGTGCCCTGGAGGATGTTGCTCTTGTCCTCTTGTCGGCAAGACTTGCTTCAGTTTGCTATGGCATCTCATTTGCCCTGGAGTAAGTTGCTCTTGTCCTCGTCCTGGTCGACAAGTCGTGCTGCTGTTTGATGTGTTTCAGAAACTCTTGATATTGATTTTCACTTTGCATCAGATGGATCTTTTCCAAGTGATGTTTGTTTTTTGTGCGGCATGTTTCAGTCACTCAATGGCTTCAGCACATTTGAGAAAATGTCCAAGAAAGATTGATTTGTGCTCTCTTCTCGTGAATGAACGTAAGTAAACGGTAATCTTGCCATTTCCCATATTTGGAGTGGCGTGATAAAAAAAATTGTTTTAATTCCTTTTTTTTAATTCCCTTTAAAAATGCTCCAAAAGATTGTGTAAGCCGCCAGAATGGGAATTTTGCTCATTTGGGGCAGGCCTGCCCAGAGAGCGAACAAGGTTTCTCTCTCGAATTATCTGCAGAGAGCAAAAAAGCCTTGCAACATTCCAGCACAGCGGGAGGCGCTAGCACTCTTCTGCATGGTAATAAGGAAACCAGCGGCGTGGCCGCATCAGCTCGGGGTGGGTAAAAATCTTGTAGCCTCTTCTACCACTGCTTCGCTGCATTCAGTTGACAAAACTCCAAGCACTATGCAAACACACCTATCAGCCTTCTAGAAGCATCTGGATAACAGAGTGGCACAAGTGGGGAAAGCCCCGTGTGAGGCTCCCCATGAAGGTGGGCCCGCGCAAGCTGACAGGCAAACCAATATTGGCTCTCCTACAGGGTGTGTTCATTTAAACACACACTCTGGACATCACCCAATTTCAACTACAGACGAAAGAGTAAAAACTCCCGGGTCCTCAAACAGGTCAGAACTGCCATCTGTGTGCTCACCAAGAGCGTCGCCTGCTAACCTTGTACCTATTGTTAAGCCTGTAGTGACATCCTCTACTATTATTGGATGGGAGACTGATCCTGTTATTTATGAGGCCAAACGCCTGGATCGCTCTGCCCTTTTGCAAGCATTTAGACCAATGCCTGCATTGCGCACTTTGCATTCAGACGATATAGAATGGGTTACTCTTCCTCACATTCATAACCATCAGATGGTGTGCAAAGTCCAATCCATCATCATCACAGATCTAGTGTGGATTGTCCCCCGTGATTTTTGATTCTATCGACGATGCAATCTGTTTTAATGAAACTCCCTTACCTCTCCCCAGCCAGCCTTCACTAAACAATCGTGGCTTAGATGCCCAGGGCGAGTTGAAAACTGCAGTAATTGCACATCTTGTTTCTTTGTCAAATATCAGTAAAGATTGTTCGTGGCTGACATCATTGGCTTCTACCTTAAATTCCGCCATGGACAATGTTCCCACGCAATAAATCTGACTCCTTGACGATTCTGTCTTGGAATTCATGTGGATTTAACAATTTACACACGTGGTTCAATAACACTCCTTCATCAGTAAAATGTGAAATACTCCTATGCCAAGAAACGATGTCTGTACAAAAGCTTCTGCTGCCTGGCTTCACTGTGCATCAAGTGTTGGCAGAACGAGGTTTGAGGGGGCGTCCGTATGGTGGAGTGGCCATTTGTGTGAACACCAATCTGAATATTAGTACTCAGGTTGTTTATACAACTACAGCATTTTTAGCTGTGTTAATCTTTTTCACTGAGTCCCTCCTCGACTTGTATCACAATCCTGTTCAATCGAAGATAGCAAGTATATTTAAGGAACTCGAAGAGCTGTTTGTAGTATTGACCAAGCATCCAGCTTGTCGAATGGTGATGGGTGGGGATTTTAATGCTTTATGTTTGGAATTGCACGATCACAGTGCAGTTGATGATTCCCTTTCCCCAGCATCACACAGAGGCCAATTATGGCAGGAACATTTAGCATTATGGGATTTTGCTTATGTTCCCTTCCATTCTATGTGTCCCTGCTTTACATGGAGGAGGGGTTCTATCTTTTCGTGTATTGATCATTATGCCATGTCAGCAAACCTACAGTCCCGGTGTAGTAAAATTGAGACAATCGAGCCTGGCCTAGCGGACCACCTTATTATCCAACTGTTTATTGATGTTACTGCTAGGAGATTAAACCACAATGAAAACCAAATATTCCTGGGAGGTGATCGCCCTGGATTCTCCATTAGATGGAGTAACAGGCTTTGTGACCAGATCAATGCCTCAATTGGCGCCCGGCTTGTTTGTTATGATGGTTTTGGTAAGCTCTATTCGTCTGTGAAAATGGAAGCCAAGTGGTATTTGAACGTGATAGCAAGTGTGATGGCCAACATCCGAAATGAAAATAATAGCTGGTGGAATATAAAGATAGACCCTGGTTGTATGGAAATCCAACTTGCTAAACGTATCAAAAACGCTACATTGCGTAAACTTAAGAGTGCATGGTGCCCATTGGAAGAGTATTTGAAGGAGAAAAAGAGGATTTGCAACGCCTATCGTAATAAGTGCATGAATTTGAAACGTCATTTACATAATCTGTCCAATCAGAAGATGCTGGCTTCATTATGCCGTAATGATGGATGCACAACCTGGGCCATCCTCGGGGCTGATTCTTATACCTTGAGCACAAATCAGGCCTCCATGATAGCCGCAGACACCTGGCTGAAGTTCTTCAAGCGTAAATTTGCCCTCCTCTCTATGTTCGTCAACATTAATACAAAGAAATTGAAAATTCCAACTCAACCTTTACCAAAATGGACCATTCAGGATATTGAATGTCCCATTCATGCCGTAAAATATTCCAAAGCTGCAGGCCCTGATGGCATCCCCCCCATGCGTGATTAAGCGTAATCCTCTGCTTTGGGCTAGGATTTTAAAGTGTCAATTTGATAACATTTTAGCAACGCTTGACATTCCCCCTTCTTGCTTATGTTCAATAATTGTCCCGCTACATAAAAAGGGTCCAAGAAACAACCCAGCCAACTTTCGGCCCATCGCCCTCATAGATGCTGCGGCCAAAGTATTTGAAATCTTACTGCTTCGTGACCTCCATGCCCATTTGAAGCAATATAACATTCTCTCACGCTTCCAAATTGGGTTTCGGGCTCAGATGGGGACACCATTAAAAGCAACATTAATGGCCCATCTGCTTGCCAAAGCAAAGGTTCCCGATTCTGGGCCATTATACATGGCATCTACAGACAAAATCCTGCTTAAAGTAGCATCGCTCACCCACAAATGCCTGAATAATGCTGCCCCACGCTATCTGGCAGTCAGAATATGCAAACACACCCCCATCAGACCCACCAGAACCTCCAATGCTAATCTGCTCACTGTCCCCAGGTTTAAACGCACCAAAATGGGTGGCAACAGCTTCCAAGTGAAAGCACCTCAACACTGGAACTCCTTACCACCATCGCTCAGAACTCCCCAATCTTACTCACTTTTTAGACGCAACTACATCCATTGGTTAAAGAACACGAACCATTAACACCTCTAACACCACACGGCTGCTCTCCGCGTTGCATGCTTTAAGTAAATCTGTAAATTTGTAATATTAAATTTGTAAATATTTGTAATTCTTTAAATATATTTACTGCATTATCTCCTGTCAACTGTACACATGTTCCTTCATTGTCACACTGTAATTATGTAATGTAAAGTATAAGCAACCTGTAACCAAGCTTTGAATCACCTTGCTGCTCATGCGCCCTCATACCCTCGGATCTGGTGCGCAATACAAATGAATAAACTAAACTAAACTATTGATCCGACAGCCGCCTTCGATTGTGTGGTTCGGGGGCTGCTTTGGCAAAAAATGTTGCTGATGGGTATTTCCTTGCACATTATTTTTCTAATTGTAAAATTGCATGAAAACGCTGCTTACTACGTTAGGGTTAATCACACAGGCGCAACCACCAATGCCATCCCTATTGGGGTGGGGGTCAAGCAGGGGTACAACTTGCCGGCCACCTTATTTGATCTGTATTTATGTGGCATTAACGAAAATTGAGCGTAGAAAAATCCCATATCTTTATATTTAAGAACCTCAAGAGACGTCAGTGTACTTGGAAATGGACAATCGAAAGCATTCCTATTGAAAAAGCATCCACAATCAGATATTTAGGCTATTCAACCTCCGATTCCACTGCAGTCACCACGTGGAAAGAAGTCCTAAATGCAAAGTCCAAAGTTCTTGCCACACAAATGCGCGTGGTTTTCACAAAATATTGTACATTTTCCTTACTTCCACTTTTCGAATTCAATACCCTCAAAGTTGAGTCAATACTATTGTATGCTTTGGACATGTGCCTAGCAGACATTGACCAATTTCTTGACCAGCTTCAGGGAGGCTTATGGAAAGGTGTGTTGCGCTTAGCCAAGCCCTTGCTCAATGTGGTATTAAGACAGGAGTTGGGTCTGACCTTTTTGTCCGCCCGATACAATTGGCGCCAATTGTCAAATTTATGAAAGATGCTATTTCCTCCCAAAATATACAAAGATCTGCGCTTAATGATAGTTGCTGCCAATCCGCCGTCCGCTGAAAAATATTACAACAAAATGGTGGCGTTAATTGCTGAATTAGCTCTAACTCCCGCCGACTTGGAGTTCCGGCAAGCGCATGTAAAACTCCGTCTTTTTGCACACGATTAGTGTAAAACCTTAAATATCATCGAGACATTGAAGAATTACAGATTACCGCATAAAGCAATTTCCATGTCACAAAGCAAGAGACTCATATTTGAGGTGCAAATTAAATCAATTGCTAACATTGGAAAGAATTAAGAGTTGGGCAACATACACCTCCCTCAACATCGGGTATGGGTGTAGATTCTGCAAGGATGATAGCCAGCATGAATCCACAAAGCATTTGGTCATCTATTGTGCACATTTTGAAAAAGCTTGCCTTGCAGCATTTGGAACTGACAGAGTGGGCGATCTGGTAGCTTAAAGGGAATGTCTCTGGCTCTCATGTATGTGGGGTAATAGCACCAAAGCCATTCTACTGCTCACGAGGTTCTTGAGCATCCTAAATTTGGAATTGGAAAATAAATTCCTGACTGATGCTTAAAGTTGTTCTTCCTCAGCGTATTAAGCGTATAGAAAGACATGGCTATTTGTTTGGTTCTATATGAATTTCATCTGAACTAATGCATCTTGGAGTTGTGGTTCGCGACAAGAATTATTAATCAAAATGTTCCTTGTGTTGTACCTGAAGCATATGGCAACAGAGAATCTCTTGCCCTCAGAGTGGACGAATTATGGCCTAGGCTGTTTCTTTCTCGCTATGTGATTGTTGTTTTAATTGTGGATGCCATTATGTTTAAATATTTTATTTTACAATATATGTAATGTGTTTCTGTTTTTTTTTTTCTTTCTTTTTTATTATGGAATGAGAAATGTAAATGGAATGAGAAATGTAAATGAAATGTTGTAAAAGTTTGTTGATCAAACTATAAACGCTTGAAATTAAAAAAAAATGTTTAAAAAAATGTTTTAAACACTTTCGACCTCTATACAGTAGAAATACATTTCAAAGGAATAACCTGCCTCCTTCTAGTACCTACTGTAGTAAATTGGGGTGAGCATCAGTAAATGAGTGTCTACAGAGTACATTTTTTGCATCCAAACATAGACTACAATCTTGCTCCAAACAAAAGAGGAATCCATGCAAAATTTGGTAGATGTGTGGATTTGTATAGCCGGACAAACATAAATACACACACTTATACATACATTCCGCTTTATATATAAAGATTATAAGAGGGTCAGAACTTGACAGTGGGAAGTGACTGTGTTGGCTGGGAGGAGGATGTAGTATTAGAATAGATTTGTGGAAACATCCATGCCCACACAGGCCGGGGCTTCAGATATAAGCCCTGGTCACACGGCAGGCACAGCTCCAATAAAGACACAGAGTTGCCGCTTCCTGGGTCTCTGCTGCAGTGCCCGTATGTGCATGCAGAGCCCCCTTTTATTGGCACGAGTCATGAATCGTATTCTTAAAGGGGCAACACGCCCCAGTTAAAAGGGCGACACACAACACTCCTCCTTTATTATAACAAAACCAACAGTAACAATGGCCCTGAAACCGAGCCCACAACTTTGGTGCATTCCAGTCCGCATACCCATACTATCATGTATCAAACCACAGCAAACTATGGTGCTTTCCAGTCCACGCACCCCTTGATGCCCAGCGGCCCTATATACCTGGATCAAACTGCCCTGCCTGGGGAGTCATGCTACGGTCGTCCTGCCTTCGCCAGAGGCGCCCCTGGCCACTTGTATTGCTGCAGGACAGGAAGAACTCCTCCTTCCTTCGTCATCCTACGCGTAGTCAACCTGCCTCCTCTGGTCCTCTGCCACCTGGGCCGCAGCTGTTCTGGGCGGCTTCCTCCCTGTAGCTTGTTTCATTTCCTCCCTTCACCCACTCCCTGCTGCCGGCTCCACTGGGCTGGCAGTTGATGGGGCTGGGCAGACCCGTGCAAAATGATCTTCTTTTCCGCACCTCTCGCATGTATCTCCTTTGGCTGGGCACTCATGTGCATGCAGCAGGCCCCATCCACACTGAGGGCATAAAGTGGCACACGTCTCCTTTCGTGGCCACTCCCCTTTTCTTGCTGGCTTATTTCCTTGCCATTTGCCCACGACACACACATCCTCCAATTTCACACGTTACATGGGGGCTTCCAACTTGAGCTGCTGCCTGGAGATGTGCATGGCCTAGGCACGTACCTCCTCCAACTCCAGGGCATGGTCCAGTTCGAGGATTCGGTCTAGACCTAGCCCTAGCTCCCTGAGGACCTGCGTCCGCAGCTTGGTAGAGCTACAGCCATGAATTATCTGAGCCCTGACCTCATCCTCAAAGTTGCCCAGAGCGCAGGACAACGCGATGCCCTGAAACTTGCCATGAAATGCATCTAGGCTCTCCCCTTCCTCTTGTCTCGTGCATCTCATCCTATTCATAATCCCAGTTGATCATGGGCATAAAGTACTTGTTCAGTGTGGCAATGGCTGCGGCATACGATTGGTCCCTGGGCCGCAAAGTCTTAAACAATTTTTGCACTTCTGGGCCCGCTGAATAGAGCAGAGTTGGCCGTTTTGCCCTTTCCTTAATCTTGACTGCCTCAAAATACAGATTGAGGTTCTCCACCCACGACGTCCACCAGGGTTCTAGACTGGCAGGTGCTCCGACACCATCAAAGGCCTACGGTGGCGCAAGCTGTCCATTCTGCCTATACGCACCTTAGGCGTCATTCTTCTCATCCCCCATGATGGGCACGTGACGTTGCACAGTATGTTGTCACAAGGGAATGGGCACCTGACGTTGCACAGTTCGTTGTCACAAGGAATGGGCATCTGACGTTGCACAGTCGGCCACTAAAAAGGGTACACAAGCACGCCCTGGGGACCCGCTACCCTTCTGGGTTTCCTCACCAGTGACCACTTCCTCCGGTTGTTCCTGCAACGCCCTGCTGCCCAGATCCAGTGCTACAGTGGGTGGGGGTCTTCACTCCCTCTGGGTTGCACCAATACAGAGCACAGAGGAACACCCCCCTGGGGGCGGTTAGGGGCTGTCGGGGGCTGTCCTTGTACACCTGCACTGTGTACACCAACTGATGAATGCCGGCCCTCACATGATGGTTGCTCCGTGTGCATGAAATATGGGATACAGGCCCTCATGTGACTTCTGCACCGTATGCAGCTAACGAGGGATGCAGGCCCTGCATGTCTTTTCCTCCTTATTCCGGGGACTGCTAGCAGCGCCTATCAAAACTCCACTATGGAGCTCGTATCTCTCGGGAGATGGGTGCGCACACACGCGGCTTCTCTTGGCTCCTCTTCACAAGGAGACGCTGGCAGCTGCCCGCCACGCCACAGCGCACACCTGGATTCACCACCGGTGGGCCCGGTAGTCCCCAGGCCACGCCCCCTCTGTGTTTGCAGCTGACGCTGCCTCCTCATATTCGCGGCCGACGCCGCGTCTCTTCCCGCGCACCGTCCCTCCTTAGCTCTCTGGGAGGGAGGAAAAAAGAGAGTTAAAAAAAGAACCACACAGACCCCTCGCAGGGCCCACCAAAATACGCCGGACAGCCACGGCGGTCAGGCGTTCTCCTCCTCCACGAGCGGCAGATGCCGCTGCCTACCACAGGGAATGGGGGCCCGACCTGCTCGTCACCAATATGGTGTCCCGCTCACGGGACACCGGAGTGGGACACACTAGATGCCGGGATCCCCCGGACCATCAGCAAGGCTGCGATCACGCAGCGGACCAGACC
Source organism: Ambystoma mexicanum (assembly GCF_040938575.1). Taxonomy (NCBI): domain Eukaryota; kingdom Metazoa; phylum Chordata; class Amphibia; order Caudata; family Ambystomatidae; genus Ambystoma; species Ambystoma mexicanum. The sequence continues at coordinate 1,456,079,359 of NC_090935.1, forward strand.
GCAGGGGGCACCCTGCTGGGGTCTGGAGCACCAGATCAAGCACTGGTGCTGGGGGCACCTAGCAACGTTGGCCTCGGCTCTGTGGGGACACAGGCCGGGGCTTCAGGTATAGGCCGTGGCCGCCCGGCAGGCACACCTCCAATAAAGATGCAGAGTTGCTGCTTCCAGGGTCTCTGCTGCAGTGCCCCTACGTGCATTCAGAGTCCCCTTTTATTGGCACGAATCATGACAAAGTCATGATTCATATTCTTTAAGGGGCAACACGCCCAGGTTAAAGGGGCGACATACAACAGTAACCTCCCATTTTTTCTTTTTTTTTTTTGCCTCCTCTGCTTGTCTGTGGCAGAGGATTCTAAATACCACATTAGATGGGTCATTGGAAAAGGGACTGATGGACAAGTTTACCAGTGCCTACTCTTGTTAGCTGTATATCCTTGGACCTTCCTCTCCGACTTCCATGCATAATGGCTTTCAAGATGACAGAGAAAAGGTGCAGAAGCTACATATCTACCAATAATCTCTGTGTGCTACTCACAGCTGTCACTTCACAAAACTGCTCTCTTTAGCTTGGCCTGCCAACATAGCTGGAAATGTTGGAAATAGACAGGAACCCACTATTTGGGATGCATCATTCCATTGCTCCCTAGTAAGGACAAGCTCCACAGGCACCAGAAATGGGAAATACATCAAGCGGCTGCTGACTCGGAGAATAGACATGAGTACCGTGACAACGGTATGACATGGTATCAGCAGAGAGTAGGTTTCAGGGCAATGCTGGTCCGTGGCCTGAATCTTCAACCAAGGCAACATAACCCTATTGTTCACAGAACCCACATAGACACTTGTGGCCAGGGGGTGTTCTTGTGGAAGAATCATCTCTCCCTGACAGCATAATTTGGCTTCTCTACATTTATTTCTCTCATTTGTGCATTTTGTTTTAGCTTTATATAGTTCTAACGCATCACTTGTGTCCACTTCAGAGCCTTTTTCATTGTAGTTTTCGTTCCACTTTTTATTCCATTTTAACACTCATGTTATTTATGGTGACCACACGGGGAGAGGATGTGATGTTTTGGTATTTCATCCAATGGTTTGTACTATAATTAAACACAATCATGTTAAGTACTGGAGATGTAGGTTAATTATTAACATTCATTTACTTTATTAACAGGTCACGTTATTGCTACCTCTGTCTTTTCAATAAGACCAAATGAAAAGGAAGATATAAACCTCTACGACCACACCACCTCTGAGAGAGGACACGCTATCAATCATTCCCCCGGTAAGTGGAGAGTTATGTAGGACTATAGTGGGGGACCCTAAAGGTATGCTAATACTATATTTTCAATGTAGCCATCGCATATTGACATTTTTGTAAACATTCGCCCAAGTATGTGGGTGAACAAAACATGTGCATTTTCACAGGGTCTAATAATATAAGTGAAGCTGGGGATTTGACTGGAATCAACGCTCTTCTACATCCCCAGCTTCCCAGATTGTTCCAGTTTGAAGTCACAGGCAGACTCTCTGACATTTGTCAGTAAAGAAAACAGCAGTGTAAACCTATTATCGAGGCCAAAGCTGCTTACTACTATTGCCGAAGCCTCTAAAGGGAGCAAAGCCCTCTTTGAAGTAGTAAAGCACTGTACCAAAACCTCAACAACTGCAAGGTGCCAGCGCCTCGGGAATTGATGCCATGGAATCGGCACTGCCCATCTGAAACAAATTCTCTCCTCTCTCGCCCAAACTGCCTAAAAGCAATCGCCTACCTCAAACCTACCTCCTACTCTGACGAAATAATCCTGGGCTCCATCATTAAGAACATGGATGAGTCTGGCACTCAATGCACTCCTCAACATCATTAATTGCCTCCCTTACACAAGGGTAATTTCCAAATACCCTAAAGACTGATCTCACCCGACATCCTTTGAAAAAGCAACCCTAGACTTAGACGACCTGGCGAAGTACCAGCCCATTACGAACCTCCCGTTTATTGTCAAACTCTTGGAAAATGTAGTTGCTACACAACTACTCGCCAGAATCTAACAACTGCACCTCCTAAATGACTATCAATCAGGGTTCCGCCCCAAATGTAGCATCCAGATAGCCACCATCCAGGTGATAGATGATGCCCTCCCAATCATGGATAAGGGTGACTTATGCCGCCTCCTGGACCTCCCACCCTCATTCAACACTGTCGAGCACTGCATTCACCTCTCCCTCCTTGCAGAAAGGATAAGACTTTCTGGAACTGTTCTGAATTGGTTCACCTCCTATGCCTCGGGCAGACATCAGACTATTCAGATGAAACTGTTGCATTCTAATGACTCCCTGTGTCCTGCAGAATCCATAATGCTCAATCCTCTCACCAATCCTTTTTAACCTTTACATGGAGCCTCTAGGCTGTGACGAATCCAGGGAGGTCATCACTGCTCCCTTAGATGGAGCCCCTTCCCATGAGGCCTGTGGGTGGTACTCGGCGGGTGGATCTCTTAAGAGGGGAAACCCCCTATGGGACCAGTGTCAACTATTGTGGGAGAACACGGTATCCACCTGACGCCTACAACACTCCTTCACCCCCACTCTCTCTACCCCTACCCTCCTATCCCATATACTTTAAGATTCCCAAAGTAGAAAGGACTGGGACGAGGAAGAATAATGGTGGCTATCATGAAGATACAGTCCAAGAAACTGTGACGAGGAAGAGGTGCGGATCCGCAGGGATCACTCAAATGAACTTACATGAATGGTCTAGTCTTCAACAACACACCTTACTGGTTACCGACATAAAAACTAATGATGGACTGACCCGAGTGTCAGATGCTCTGGTGAGAAACTGTGAGAGGGACCTGTATTCAATGAGGAAAGCAGCAGGAGCAGACCCAGGCATTGAGACACTGAAGTGGCGGTCTCCACCGGACACGCCGAGCGAACAGAGAGGCAGGCTGGGGAAAGCAGCACAGCTGAAAGAAAAAAACGCCAAACAGGTTTAGAAGCGGTGGAACCGCTGCAGCAGGCAGAGAAGAGGCCCAGAGCTCTGGCAAAGTAGAGAAAAACATGGGGAAACCCACAACCTACTGGAGGGCTGCTGCCAAGCCCCTAAAGGTATTTGGGTTGCTGAGCCTATGGTTGGGGGGGGGGGGCAGGGTCCCCAGAGGATAGAGAAAACCCTGAAACCAACAATGTATGGAAAGTGGGGGAAAGAGGATAATACCTACGGGACAGAAAGAGAGACATTATCACAATACTGTAACAAGGGAAATAGGGCTTGGGACCCTGTGAGGGCTCAGAAATGCAAGGCAGACAACTTGGTAAAGGTTTTTCACAAGTAGCCATTTTATTAACTCAAAAGGGTGTGTCAAACGCCTCACTGTCACTACCGTAAAGAGGATTTCCCTGCCTATCAAAATAAGACTAAAGGAAAACACTATTATAAAAGGAATAGGTTGGGGGCGTGGCCAGAGCTCATGGAGTGAGGCAGCAGCAGCGTTGAGCTCCCGTCCTGATTTGTACATTGATCCTTATACTTGCTACCAAAGGCAATCATTCTGGCAAATAACCACAACGACAGTTAAAACAAGTGCCGCAGTGCCTTCGGGGCGAAGACCCGAAGAAAATCGGAGCCTGCACACTCCGAAATGAGGTCTACGAACGAGCTCCCGGGGTCCCACTGTAATGGCGGCCTAAGCGGAGTCGAGGACTGCAGCGGGGGAGGAGCTAACCCAGACGCTGGAGGCCTGAGGCTCGCCGGATGGTGGAAGCTGGCGCAGACTGCCACGTTTCAGATCCGCGGACCGCTGACACCGAGAGACCAAGGAGGGCACAGCGGTCTTCTGAAATAGAAGTACGGAGGCGCCACTCCGCATTGAGCCCGCCGCAGCCCCGCCTAGCTGACCGCATAGGAGATAGAAGTACGGCAGTGCTGCCGTGCGACGGACCTGCTACAGCCCTCCCCCAGCTGCCGCATCGAGGGAGATGCCGGCCCGGCAAAACACAGAGACACCATGGGGGTAAGGAACGACACACCATCCTCCCCCTGCAGCATCTGTGCAATCTGATAGTTCCCCGCGCGGACGAAGAACGGGACCATATCAAGGTCCGCGATATACGCGGGATAGCAGGAGTCCCCGCCAGAGCATACACATGGCTAAACTTAAGCGCTGGAGCCCGGATACACTCGCAGACAAAGGCCTGAGGGTGCGCCGTAGGAGCACTGAAAAAGCTTTCGACTGAGGCACTGTACGCACCCCCAGGAACAGCTCCCCACTTGATGGGCCCCATCTGCTAGGCCGCAGGGGTCCCAGGAAAACAATAGCTGGCCCAGATGTTGGGGAGCAGGAAGGGAACCTGATACCCTACTACGCAGTGAGGTGGCAGGAAGTCCCAACGAAGTGCAGTGCCTGAGGTGAGCTTCGACGCACTGGGTACTGGAGGCCACAAGTCATAGGCATCCAGGTAATACAAGGCCTGACATCTGGGCAGCGGACCAACACTAAAACGTGGGAGAAGGGGCTTGTTACGACATGCCAAGGGTCCCCTTGCAAAACAACGGGCTGAGCCAGAACCTGCTGGAATAACCCATGCAACGCAGCTCAAGATGTCCTCCTCACAAAGCAAGAATAAAACGGCGACAATAATGGACTCCTTTTCGGTGACAAGACCCAAATATCAACTCCAACATGAAACTACCACGCAAACGCTACCACCCCCACCCGAGGACGAACCTAAAACACTCAGGTACTGCATGCTATTGCGGCACTCCAGACATTTATCGAGACCAAAATAGGCGAATTCAAAGCTGACATGCAGCTCATGCGCCAAGATGCCTGCAATCTTACAGAAAGGGTGAGCAAAGTGGAGCTGAATTTACAGGACACCACAGATACCGCCACAGACTTGAAAACCAAGGTAAACGAGCTAGAAAGGCAAGTTGCACGACTAGAGGCGAGATTGGAGGAGGCAGAGGGGAGGGCTTGCCGCAATAATATACGTATACGAGGAACTCCGGAAGAAATGGAGGGAACCAACCCAACAGAATACGTAGAGTCCATGATACTGCAGGAGATTGGGCCCAGCAAGCTCACACAGAGATTCTCAGTCGAGAGAGCCCATCGATCTCTACAAAAAAGACCCCCACCAGGATCACACCCACACCCAATGATCGCGAAGATTCTAAATTTTCGTGACAGAGAGACGATACTTAAATGAGAGAGAGAGAGAGAGAGAGAGAGAGAGAGAGAAAAAAAGGGGGAGGTGAGATCAAACCGAATGACTCCAAGATCATAATGTATCCTGATTATACCCCCAATGTGCAACGAGCTGTCATGATGCCTACCCCCGGGGACCCAGGCCAAGTCCAGCAACCCTGGAAGCAGGCATCAAGTTATTCCAAGCAAGCCCAACAACCCCTGCTAGGGGCTATTTGGGTGCAGTCCTGGCGGCTATGGCGCAAGGCTCATATGGAGAGTCAGTCCTGGCGCCATAGGCGCCAGGCTCATAGATTAAAACTTACCTGATGCAGACGATGCTGCAAACTTACCTGATGCAGACCATGCTGCAAGAGCTCCAAGCCAAAAGAGGCTTGGAAGGGACTACTTTACCTAGGGATTATTTTTTTACTCGGGTGGGGCTGGGGAGGAATATTTACCTGGGACTACTTTGAAGGCTATTTAAACCACGCCCGAAGAGCAGCACACGCTTCGCGTTATTCTGCATACAGCAGCGTAACGCTCACCGTGCCTGCAAGTCTGCATCCAGTCTTCTGCCACGCCCGCCTTGAGTCTGGAGCTCCTAGAAAAAGGGAGAAAGAAGGAGAAAAGGTTAGAACAAGAGCAATACCTTTTTGATCCTTACCTGAATTCCCGATCCATCGCGCCTTCGAGCTGGAAGAAAGAAGTTATTTTATGCGCGTCGCCTCACCTGCTGCAGCGCTGCGCTGAACTCACCGGCCTTCGCAGCATCTTCACATTCCACCGCATCCTTCTGCATGTTCCCGCCGCACTCCGGCACCTAAGGGGAAGACAAGAACAGCAAGGTGAGCCAAGGGAATACACAGAGGCAATATTAGTTACCCCCCATAGATTTACCTGATTTTACCACGGGTTGGCGCAGCTTGCAGTGCATCCTCACCGAACCCCAGCCCCTAAGGGGAAACAAAAGGACAGCAAGGTGAAACAAAGGGACAAACAAGGGGAAACCTCCTCACCACAATAGACTTACAACTGTGTTGGATAATACAAATACTTACCTGAATATTACCGGTTGCCACAAGGAACTCTTCGCTAGGGTCAAGCTGCAACCTGCAAGGAATCGGACAGAGTGAAAGTCAGACATTTGAACTCTTACGAACTACATACTTACGGCGTTTTGCCGGGAATCTCAGAGTCAATATTGTTCTGGAACTCACCAATTCCTTCGAGCCAGTGAAGCAACTGGTTATCTACGCGCCCCTGCGCTCAATGCAGGATGGAGAGCTCATCTTTCCAAACCATCAGGTGAGACTATAAGAGGGGACATCAAAGGTGATCAGTGGGGAGAACAGTGGGAGTGGGGGGGGGGGGGTTAACGCTCAACTCCACGGGTGGTTAATTCCCTTTCTCCATTTGCAGAAGAATATTCCTACGGGCCAAGCAAACAAAGCTAGGTGGGCCAGTCCAGTCCGTCATCTCTGCACTACGCGTCACATTGGTGGAGACCGCAGCTGTCCAGTTCAGATCGACGCCCCTGTGGGAGCCAGGTGAGCGTAACATGAGCCAGGAATTCATTCATACCAATTAAAGCTAGATTACGAAAACTTAATCTCAAATACATGCTCCTATACCCCTCACGCCTCAAGATACTCTACAAAGGGAAAGCGGTTTTCATGGAAACTTCGGCTGCAGCCAACTTGTGGCTGGAGCACAACAACGTAGCCGAAGGCAATGAACGCACCTCAGGGGCCGAATGACTAAGCAGGAATCACGAATCCTACGAATGAAACCGCATCAAGTCATAAGACCAGAACATTGCACCTAAAAGGTGATCCTCTGCTAAGTAGACAGAATGCGCTCCTACGGATGGGAGCTCAGATGATCACACATGGGCACTGCTACAACCCACCCCATCGTAACCTGTGCCGGCCTGTTGCCAGCACTACATCCGCATCTCATGACCTGGATAGGCCAACGGGATGCGGAAGCCCCCAAGCGTTACCCTCACAATGCAACTGCTGGGGGCAGTTCACAGTTGTTATATGTTGTTAATTCACTTATTCGAGTGGAAGTTGAAACAGTTAATAAGTCTCCAGGATCTAAAGTAATTCCATTAACAAGGGCACGGGAGGGAGTGGGGGATGCATCAACGCTGGTCAACCAAGAGGGGAGGCGTCCAGATACATGGCCAACACGTGGGCGAACTGGGTCAGCTGGAAGCGAACACTAGAACTTTTTCTTGTACTAACATGGCCACACGCATCAAGGTTGTTACCTGGAACGTGAGAGGTCTGGGTACCTACCTCCGTCGCAATAGGATTAAATCCTACCTCCATAGGAAGAAGATAGGACTGGCCCTTCTACAGGAAACCCACCTAACGAAGGAGTCCATTGCAACGCTTCAAACACACTGGGGCGGGCAGGGGTTTGGAGCCACATACGCCAGAGGGGTGTTCACATGGATTAGCCCCCAAATCCCCTTCCAACTCAACAGGGCTGAATCAGATCCAGAAGGAAGGTATGTGATATTGTGGGGCCATATTGAGCAAACTTAAATATGCATTGTGAACTCATACCTTCCCAAAAACAACATACCAGCGCATTTAGATCTGATGTATGCCAAGGTCACGCAGTACAGGAATGGATTCTTTATCTGGGGGGGAGACTTCAACTGTGTCAGCAACCCAGAACTAAACGGGTCCACCCCTATCCCCGGAGGCCCGCCAGCATCCACCATGGCGCTAAATACCATGCTGAACCGCCTAGACTTGGTGGACATCTGGCGGGAGCTACACCCAAGCGACCGGGGTTACTCCTTCTATTCGTCTCCACATAACAGCACACAAGGATCGACTACATTTTCACTGGTAGAGAAAACCTCCCCCAGATCAATACGGCACGACACTTGGGCCGGACCATCTCTGATCACTCACCGTTAACAATAGAATGGAGCACCGCAGGACCCAGATCTCCAATACCCACATGGAGGAAGCCTACAGAAGCACTAAAAGACCCAGCATTCAGAGACGACCTCAGGGAATCCCTAGAAAACTATATAACAGAAAACACAAATAGCGTTGATCACCTAAGTACTTTATGGGATGCCCTGAAAGTAGTTATACGAGGAGAAATCATAGCAAAGGCAGGGGGAAGTAGGAAGCACCTAAGAACTGAACTAGAACAATCGGAAAACGAAATAGAACAGCTGGAATCTGGCACCCGAGATTCCCAGCAAGAAGAAGACAAGCTCGAGCAAATCAGATCTGAATGCAGAAAGGCTTGGGACAGGCTAGCCAAGTTTGACTACACCACCAGGACCAACAGGGCACACACTCCGGCAGACAAACCCAGTAGACTACTAGCCTGGCTGTGCAGAATAGAACATCCCAGGTACCCAACCATAGCCTTGAAAGGCGCAGATGGCACGCTATATCAGACCCAAAAGGGCATCAATGACACCTTCAAGCAATTTTACGCCCAGCTGTACTGCCACGTCGCCCAGGTGCCCCCAGGCATGATTTCAGACACCCTGGAAGAAATAGAACTGCCTAAACTATCGCCCACACACAGAGAAGCCCTTGACGCAGACATCACCAAGGACGATATAACTGAAGCGATCAAGTCCCTGGCCACGTGCAAAGCCGCGGGTAGCGATGGGCTACCCACCGAATTTTACAAGACTTACGAACCTGAGTTAACCCCGCTGCTGCATGAGGTTTTTCAGGAGGCTTACGAACTGGGGATTCTGCCCGAGAGTATGCGGGAAACGCTGGTGATCTCAATGCTCAAACCCAATAAACCTGCTGGAGATTGTGACTCCTACCCCCTACTTGCAATGCTCAATTACGACGTCAAAATACTGACAATGATCCTAGCCACGTGGCTTTCCAGGGTAATAGGAGGAGTAGTGCACCCAGACCAAAATGGCTTTGTGCCAAGCCATAACACCACCGCCAATCTCCGCAGGCTCCAACATGTCATGTCCCAGGCCAACCTAGACGGAGGGTCTTACGCTCTGCTTTCCTTGGATGCCATTAAGGCGTTTGATTCCATGTTGTGTGAGTGGCTGCTGGCGGTTCTCCGGGAATTCGGCTTTGGAGAGAAATTCATTAGATGGGTCAAAGTCCTCTATACCAAACCAAAGGCACAAGTAAAATCCGGACGGCTTATCTCTGCAGCGTGGGACATACAAAGGGGCACTAGGCAGGGTTGCACACTCTCCCCCATGCTCTACATACTTGGGCTTGAACCTATTGCCATCTATTTCAGAAAACAATTTTTTGATGCTGGTATACGACTGGATGGGATAGATCACATAATATCCCTGTACGTGGATGATGTCCTCCTCTATGTAAGAGACCCGCACCTGAACGTCCCGACCATGCTGGAGGTCCTCGGCAACTTTGACAAAGTATCGGGTATACAATTCAGCAGAAGTAAATCCTGCCTCTTTCCACTGGGAGGCCTCAAAAACAAAAACATAGATGACCTACCTTCATTGGAGGTGAGATGGCACCTCACCACATTCCGCTATCTTGGAGTCAACATATACCACACACCTGAGCTCATGCACGAAAACAACACAGTGGCAGCGTTGCCCCCCCTACGCAAGTCGATAGGGTTCTGGTCCCGACTTCCCCTGTCCATGATGGGAAGGGCGTCCATCATCAAAATGATTGTTCTCCCTAGATTCCTTTACGGATTCCAAAATGTGTTCCATTATATCAAAGCTCCCGTTTTCCACCTACTAGAGACGATACTTAAGGACTTCTTATGGGGAAAAGGCAGACACAAGTTGGCACTATCCACATTAACCCTTCCGCACAGACAAGGCAGCATTCAACTCTCTGCTCTGAAGAAGTATTATCTGGCAGCCGAGCTCAGCTTCGTAGCCAAATGGTTGGCTGATGAAGTCACCCCGGGAACGGCACTACTGGAGAACCCAATTGCTCCAATCCGACTGAAGGAACTCTGGGCACCCCAACACCTCCCAAGTGAAATGCCCTTTTTAGCCACCCTGGGAAAGCAAATAAGGCACAGAAAAAAATCGCTTCTCCACCTGAAGCACACATATACTCCGGACATTCCGCTTCTTTCCAACCTGTGCCAGAACAGTGTCGACCTAGCAACCATCAGATACTGGGAAAGGAAGGGAGTGTACACATGGGGGGCTTATACAACGAGGGCTCCTTCAGAGACTTCTCCTCCTTGCAATCCGAAGATGACATACCCAGCGGACAATTCCTCTGGTATCTAAAGATCCGGAAACTAGCGCAAACCAAATGGGATACATGGCCCGAGGAGCCGAGTCCAACCCCTTCGTAACACTACTGTACATTTTGGGAGAGGGATGGAGACCAGTGTCTCAGATATACAGTCACTTAATAGACAGGCCTAATCCCCGTAGCCCTGATCTAAAACTTAAATGGGACAGGGACCTGGGGCGGGAAATGACTGATGGAGAATGGGAGAGGGCACTGGCGTTCCCCAAGGAGGTTTCCAGGAACTCCAGATTCAGACTGATCCAACTCAACGTGCTGTACCGCTCGTACCTAACACCGCACAGAATAGCGAAGATCTATGAGCAGCCCCAGAATAACTGTCCATGGTGCAACAGAGACAAAGCGGACCTAATGCACATGTTCTGGGAAAGCGCCAAGGCCCGACAACTCTGGGCCGAAGTGGAGCAAACCTGTGGGAGGGCTGGCATGACGAGGTACGAGTGGACCCCTGGAGTATGCCTCCTGGGGACTTACCTCAGACTAGCCAAAATTAAGCACACCGTAAAGCTCATGGACATGGCATGCATCCTGACTAAAAGGACCATTGCAATGGTATGGAAGCGACCGGGTGGTCCACGATTCCAAGCATGGCACAGCGAACTGGAACGCTGGGTCGGGGCAGAAACCTCAGCCTGGGAGGAAGGCATTGCCAGGTCCCCTGAAGACGCACGTCAGGCACTGGACGCTTGGAAGGCCCTTACATGGGCTCTGTTCCACCCCTCCAACGACGATAAGCCCTCTTGAACAATTCACCCTATGCTAATTTGACCTAACCATCACAAAGACACCTGAATAGACCACCGCTAGAAATTTATCTGATCCCACCCCCTCTCTGAACTCCCTCCTTCCCCACCCCTTGTTGACCCTCCCAAAATAGACTATCAACCACCTGGAGACAATCACTGTTACTGTTAAATGTTTTATGTTGAAGTTGTTTATGGTTTAATTAAATGACTGGCTTTATAAAGACAAGTTCACTCTGTCGCAGTTGGCACCCACAGTCACACTGCTGTTGTACCTATAACAAATGCCAATAAAAAAAAACGTGAAAATAAATAAATATAAAAGGAATAGGCCTCTCACGCTTGTAAATGCATTAAACTCATAAAGGTAGACTATGGCATTTCAAGTAAAACGAGAATCAAAGTTCTACTCAACATGAACTTGATAACTTTGTATCCTTTGAGCTCGGGTTGCATCCCCTTCCCCAGGTTCAAAAGCAGGATTTCCAAACTAAAGTTACAAATAAGAACATTCCCCTTTTTAGCAACGTTCTAATCATAAAGTTCTTCTTACTCCAAGTCTTTCAGTTGGCACTTGTCAACATTTCCAAAAAATGAAAAGAAAAGTCTTTATCTTCAAACTGATAATCAATATCTTAATATAATTTCTCCTTCTTGAAAAACAAGCAATTCAACAATTATTCTTCATTGGCAATAATGTATTTGTCTCTGTGGTTCTTTCCACAGTTCTTCAAACACAATAGTGGTTTTGCCACTTTCTTTCCTTCACAACCTTCAACCACAATGCAGAACTTCAATGTCTTCTTCCTGGTCCACTAACATGCCAGGACTATCAATAACAATCCCTGTCCTGGTATACTCCCCTGCCAGGAGAAAAACTCCTTACACTACTAAAAGTACCATGTGGTAAGGCTTGCTTCACAGTTATAGAAAAGTCTTTGACTTTAAACATCATTAAGATTCACAACTTCATTTGTGAAGACACAATACACATTTGGTGCTGTTTTTCCATTGATTTATTTTCCACAGACAATACAGATTATGTTCGTCTCTTTCTTGATCCCTCTTACAAGGAAGGTTTCTCTCCTGCCACTCTTTATCTCTCACTTTCACATCAGACAACTGCTGACGATGTCTCTGTATCACATTTGCCTTTCTTTGGCTTAGGCCACGTGTGTTGGTGGGTGGCTTAACTATGGCCTCTTCCTCACTGTGGGAATAATGGTTACAATTTCCCTGCAATATCGTTTTCTTGTTACATTGCCAATGCGGGTTATATGCTTAGCAAAGTGTTGCCCCCACTTTACTTTGGCAATGGTGCTGATAGGTTTTCTTCCATGTCGCCCTCTCTTTACTTTGGCAATGTCGATCTTAATCTTGTGTGAGGAATCTGAGGGCATCCTCACTTCTTTGCCCAATATATCCTCTTACCAGGTGGCCAGGGAAAGGCCGTCGCTATTGGATCCTGGCCCTGGGGGTGGATATGCCAGGGAGAATGATCTCGGTGGAGGCGACTTGGAGAGTGTGGATGAAGCACCCTTAGGTGTGACCATTTCTCTTTCACCATTAGTCCATTGTCCCCCAAGCCTTTATTGGCTGTTGTCAACCCCTTCCCCAATTGTCCTGTAAATCATTCCCTAAAACACACCAGTTGTATACTGGGCAAGGAAGAGACCAACTAAAAACACAGCCTCTCTTTATTGATTTGCACACATACAAACACCATTTAGGTACTGGGACAAGGAGGAGGAAACCAAGAGTAATGCAGAACTCCCAAAACAGCAATAAGCGGTCTAGTCTTTTCTTGACCAATCAGCCTGGCGGAAGGTTTAAAAGCCGGAAGATTGAAGAACATGGAATCGTCTGTGGAAGCAAGTCTCCAGACTGCTGGATGAGAACCGACCTCTCCAAGAAGGCGGCCTGGTAGACGGAGTGCTCAAGACAGCAGAGTAGATGCAGAGTATATACAGTGGGAGCCGTGGCTCAAGGAGGGTGGTGGCAGAGTAGGGAAAAGTAATCAGCATGAGCAGGAGAAGCTTCCGAGTGAGGACTGAGCTGCGAGAAACGCATCGTTGATGGGAGCGAAGCCACAGAGAGCCGCTGTGGAGACGAAGCGAGGAGCTGCACAAGAGAGAGATTTCTTGACAGCCGAAAGCCTCGCTGGAACGCTGAAAGCACCGACAAGTGAGTCCACCTAGAGAAGGGGACACCAGGAGGGCAGGCGAGCATGTGAGACTTAAAAGAAAGTTAATAAATAATGATTTAAATGAAAGCAATCACCTTGATGAAAACAAGTGTATTGAATACCAATTTACATGAAAGTAAGTACTTTGAACTTTGAATACCGATTTGAATGAAAGCAAGCACGGTTGAATAACGTTATGAATGAAAGTTGTTTTGTGGAATCACATGAGTTAAAGGAACTGTGCAAGCATCGGCAAAAGCCACAAGGATCTAATTGTGAACTGTGCAGATTAAAAGAACAAGCATTGGCAAGAGCCATAAGAGCATGTGAAAGTGCAAAAAGCAAATGGTGGCAAAACAAGCAATGTTAAATCAATGTAAAGATGAGGAATAAGAATATGTCAAGCACCACTGTAGAGATGAGACCCTGACAGCGTGCCTATGAAGAAGGAGCAAGTAAAGTGTGTTGTTGCGGGACCTGTAATGGGTGGACTGCGTGGTTCAACAACTGCGCCTAGAAAGAGTAACACCTTTATGGAAAAGCCACTTAAAGCACCACAAAGAAGCTTGTAATTGATTCTAAAAGGAAACTTTGTGTGATTTGAAAGTAAGGCATTGAACTGGTGAAAGATAACCAAGCCAGAAGAGCTGAGAAGGATCCCAAGGAATTGTGTTGTTAGAACTGTTGAAAGACTTGAAAGCTTGGGGAAGGGAACCCCTTTTTGTACTGTGAATTATTTGAAACGTGGGCAAAGGAAACATTTTGACCAAGAGCTGGACGAAGCTCTGAACCTTTATTTGAACACTTATCATTTTGAGGCTGACATCCCTACACATTTATAAAAATAGATATGAAGGCAAGTATAGGTTTTGGACACAGACAGACATTTGCTTTGGTCTTCCTGACACAGACTATTCTTAGTTTTATTTAGTTAAGAAACTCCCACCTTAGCTTAGAGCAAGTTAGGCATTTTTCCAATGTTCATTGTTTTAAATCAAAGTTTCAGTGTGTTGTCTGCGTCTCCTTCCCTATACCTTCACACTTGCTGCAATATTGTCCCATTTTCGTTTAGACAATAATAGTTGTAAACTTGCTTTCCTTTTAAAGCAAGTTTTTTTTGCCACGTAACTTTCTTGCACTCATTCGGTATTCAAAATAGTCACTAGCCGTTGGCGTTCGACGACGGAGTGTTCCGGGGGTTACTTAATACAGGCAAACTCACCGGTCTATCCACACATGTCTGCTCGACCCGCTGCTTCTTATGTGGACTCCTAAATGTATAACTGCTTCGGTCGCATTCCCACAGCCCCCACCGCTAGGGAAAGGAGCCTATTTTGCTCCTCCTGCATGCCACTGGTGGCAGGCCACTGTGACCAGACGCATAATGAGGATAGCTTCTCTCTCCCACGGGACAGTCTGTCTGAATCCCGCTTCTGACTGCGCAACCTCTGCAGTTCCGGGTTTCCACTCTGAAGACCCCTCTCAGGACCGAACTCCGCTTCACAAACAGCAGTGGCTTTGGCGGCTTCAAGTTTCTGCTTCTGCTGCTGCGGCTGACAACTCCTGCTACTCCTCCACCTTCTTGTTCTAATGGCCTGCACCTGAGGGGGCATTAAATATTCAAAAGTCCCGCTCAGGTGTGGGTCATTAGAGCCGCTAGACTGCATATTGCAGTTTGGTGCCTCTGAGACCCCGTTTCTCGTTCCCATTACTTAGAGCATTGTGGGACTTCAAGTCTGCAATGTTCTGCTTTCTTTTTGTATCACAAATACAGTCTTCAACTTTATTTAATTTACTCTGTTTAGTAAGCGCACCTTTAGGTAAGGATTTTGGAGAGGTTAATGAGTGCTTTAAACTTAGGCTTTAACATATTCATCAGAAGCCAGCGTCTTAATGCTCTGATCTGCATGCTGATCACAGTGGTTTTCACTACCAACAAGGCAAGTAGGTTTGAGAGGGGAAACCTTACTCTGACAGCAAGCCATTAAATATTCTGTCATCATGGGTATCTCTTCTGAAGATGAAGAAAAATACTGCGTCTCTTCTAATGGAGCCCTCCTATTCCCTTGGGGGCCTTCAGCTCCCAGGTGATTCACCCGGCTAATACCACCCACATGGTTAATTATAATTTATATAAATGTTCTTTTATAACACGCTTAATATCTGGGACCAGTTTCCAAGTGCGAGCCTGGGATTTGAACCTGTTGCTATGCGTTGTCTTGCTTCCAAGACAAACACGTTGCCCCTGAGCTATCCTCCCGGCCTAAGGATGAGCTAGCGGCTGCCTTCCCCTGGTCACCTGGGAGGAGACTCTAGGTAAAGATTCTGTGAGGACTCTGCAGAAATCATCACCGACCCTTACAAGCAAAGCTCATATTAAGTAACAATAGTAACCAATCTTCATTGTGACAGTAACTGGAGGGAAGGAGACCCAGGGCTGTCAAAGAAGACAGTAGAAGGTGAGGAGAACTATGAGAATAAGACATACACACGCAGTACTTGACAGGAGAGTAAACCAAGTCTGTGCTTAGGACTAAGAGACCTTATAGAAAAGGGAACCAGGTCTGCCAGCCAGTGTCGGGGACCCACAACAGTCTGGAAGAGCATCCAAGCCATTCCTTCGTCACAGTGCCTGGTAGAAGGAAACCAGGTCTGCCAACCAGGGTCTGGGATCCCAAAGGCAGAGAAGAAGCCTGGGAGGGTCTGGTTAAGGAAGGGAGACATTTCACCACCAATTGCTGAACTGTGTTATAAGCCTAATGAAGACTGGGGAACACACCCCCCCTCCACCCCCTCCTCCTCAGCAGGTGATGAACTGTACCAGTAGCATGAGGAAGGCTGGGGAAGGGAGAAATTCCCCCAATAGTTGAGAAAACATGTAAACCAAGAACTGCCTTTTGCCTAGGAGGAAGGAAGTCATTCCTCTGGACTAAGAAGAACTCCTTTTTATTTAGTTTAACATAGAATGTGAGGGACAGAGCTAGGATCCTGACATGGGACTGTGGAATCTTGTTTTTTGACATCCTGACTGTGACATTAGTAATATTGGTTGAGGCAGGAAACCCCCTTTTTAGAGCTAGGGCAAGCTAAGGTTTGCTTTTCTTTATTTACCTCACAAATAAAAATCTATGCTAATCACAATGATACCTCCGTAGGAAAGTTTTACTTCTGCACCCTTACAGGGCACACCAAAAAACAATAGGAAGGACATCAGGTATAGATGAGGATAGCGGGGGGGGGGGTTTAACCTGATGTATATAAACTTTTAACAAAAGACAGAGGCCCCCACGCTAATTTAGCTTGTAAACACACAATTTTACTGGATACTGAAGGGATTCTCACACTTATGGGAACAATGCAAATCTAAAGAATTGAAGTTCTAGGAAAATACAACCTCACTTCATCAAAAATTCTGTTAAAAAAGAGATACATTTTAATATAAATAGTAATTACGTAAAAGCACATAAAAAGTAACATACAAAACTCGAAAAAAGTGGCAAGTGCTTCACAAACAGTGCTAAATATTCATTGTCAAAACAAATGGTTTTGTGCAAAATTTGCAATTGTTCAGTATCTATTCTCTGGGATATTTAGATAACATCAAGTCTACAAAGGATGTCAACAGTTCTAAATACTTGTAACAATGGTTCTTCACTACTGAACATTAAACCACACAGTAATTGCATCCAGAGACCATCATTGTCTAATGTCTCTGGTTCCTGTGCCTAGGTCAATATGTACATAAAGTGCATCAGGATTAGTTAGTGTTAGTTTAGATACTACTCTGTTGTATCTATGTGAACCCAACATGTTTCATTCCTTCCATAATTCAAGTTATTAATAGGAACTTCTTCAAGGGAATTTTTTGAGCCAGGGTCAAGGGGCACCCTCAGCCCAACTTATGGTGGTATCAGGTAGGCACTTGAAGAGTTGAAATTGGTATGTCAGTGCGAGATCTTGGATGGTTTATCCCATTAGGCACTTGAATGAAGTACCATTTCCACTATGTTTGGGTTAAATACAAAGAAGTGGATCCAGTGTCAACCTAATAATAAAAACAACAAACCACAAACTAGTCAGTGTGGTTGCTTTAAGATGGGTACATCATTCATTAGTGGACTAAGTTAGATGTATAACAGGTTTTACCGGTTCTCAGTGTCGGTTAAGCGTCCTCGAGATACTGCACTGAATTTCTAAGTCGCAGTTCAAAAAAGGAGGGACCCTAGGGACATACAAAAGTGACATGGTTCTCAATCTCCTAAGGCGCGGTGGTAAAGGAGAGAATGCTTTAAAACACGGGCTAATAGCCTTGTGTTTTAATAGTTGAAAGTCAATGCAGATAATAATTACTGTTTTAGGAAAAAACGTAATAACTTACTGTGCTTGTGTCTCTAATTAAGTAAGCAGGTAGGAATAGTTGCAATACAGATGAAAGTTTGTGGGAGACATCGAGTGGGCAGGATCGCAGTTGAATCTGAAAGTAAAAAATAGATACTAGACTGAGTGCCAAAGTGATATACAGTGGTGTGAGCATAGTATTACATCTATTGTTGGGTAAATCATGCTTTACATGGCTACACACTTTCTAAAAGTGTAGAAACAGAACGGGAGAAAGAGAACTTAGTCTCTGTCTGTTCCATGTAGGTGTAGGTGAAGGGGAGGACATTTCCCATACATTCCAAAAAGTCGTCAGGATCTGGGATGTAAGTTGCAGGACTAAAGTGCACGAAAAAGAAACAGGGCGCCATACCTGCTGTTGGTGCTGCTTAACTACCGCTCGGTCGTTGCGATAGTTGTGACTCCTCTCGCTTTTGTGGATCGGGGGAATCGTGTTACTAAACGCCAGTCAGTAGATGGGTTTACATAAGCTCAGGGTGCGCATGCGTACAGGGACGGGCACTAGTCCCTGGGTTGCCTCGCGTATACGAGGCACTGCAATACGCATGTGTGTGTAAATCAAAAACGCATTAATTCCCTCATACTGTAGAAGTCAGTGGAGTAGATCGGAAGGGAAGAGTAATACAATCGCTAGATGTACGCGCGATGTGTGTGTTCACGAGAAGAGAAAGAACAATAATGGATTCACTCATAGGGAAACATAGGGAGAAATCGGTGCTAGTGCGCATGCGCATAGCGGAGTACAGTGTTCCCTAATGGTCTCCACGTAACGAGAGGGAAGATCAGGATAGCAATGGTTTTCAGTACTTACACAGTGTTAATATAATAATGAAATGATGTTAAAATCACTGGAAGATGGAGATCTGTGGGACGAAGAGGTTTGAAAATGGCAGAACCCACGTCTTTCAGTATATACAAGTAATGATTCATGTATGTGCTGGTATCGTGAGCTAATGCAAGGCTTATATGGCCATTAGGTGTAAAAATCGCTGTATATCGGGTGTCAAAACACAAACAAAAATGTAGAGGGAGTCATAAAGTGCCGGAAATCTAGGTGAATGCCAGGATTACAGCGGTTTCATCCATTTCATGTCGAATATTGCAGAGATCATGTTGTAACTCCACATAAGGAGCCCCATTTTCTAATCTAAGGTAAATATGGATTCTCCAGTGTGGTATTAGAGGGTCGAGACGATCTCTAGGTCAATGGTCTTGTGGTATAATTGGGGCATTAGACACTTTATAGCTAACTCATGGAGATGCTTACTGGTAATACATCTAAATGGCAGATAGATGTATTGAGTTCTCACTGCTGTGGTGCAGTATACACAAGGCTGGTTCATGTCAAAAGTCACTTTTTTAGTAAATATAACTGTGTATTAGGTAATAAAGACATTCCAATCGATATTTTCATTAAGGCCAACAGGATAACTTTTAGTCAAAAAAATCATCTTTTGCTCTTGAATGCTTAAGGTACGCTTGTCTGCACTGGAATTCTGGGTTGATTCAATTTTCATAATTACAGTCCATCTGAGCTCTTCTGGTTTGTGTCCTAGACTGGTAAAGTGTCCTACCAACGGTGCATTCACTGTTTTATTTCTAATACAGCTTTTATGTTCTCCTATTCTGACTTTGATTTTCCTTTCTGTTTTCCAATGTATAGTCTATTACAAGGGCACCAGATGGCGTAAACTACCATCGTCGAGTTGCCGGTTGGTGAGGACTCTTTGTTCCCATCTTTTGTGCAGGCCCAAGTCAATGTCTTTCGTTCTGGATGTTTGTGCACAGCAATGGCATCGGCCACATGGACTGTGGCCTTTAGTTCTCGGCAGACCCCAGCTTTCTGTTTGTGTCGGTTGTATACTCAAATTTGCTAATACATCATTTCTGGTGGTTAATTCTTTTAGTTTCTTACTTCTGCGGAATGCACATTTTGGTGTAGGCAAGGGACATTCTCCTTTTTCCAGTACATGCCATTTTCGTCTCACAATCTTGGATATTTCATTTGACAATGGCTTATATGTGCTCACAAATACAATCTTATCATCATTTGTTCTTTTCTCTCTGTATTCCAGGATGGCATCTCTATTAATATTAGAGGCTCTTTTGTATGCATCTTTCACTGCTTTTTTAGGGTAACCCCTCCTGAGTAGATTATATTTCAAATTTTCAGCTTCTTCCACAAAATCCTTTTTCTCACTGCTGTTTCTGTTCATGTGAAGAAACTGTCCGAAAGGCACATTTTGTCGAGTATGTTGGGGGTGAAAACTCGAATAAAATAGCATTGAGTTTTTGTCGGTGCTCTTATGGAACGGTTTGACTTGGAGTGTTAAATGTTCTTTGTTAATAAAGATGGTTAATTCCAAGAAATTAATAGCTTCATGGCTAACAGTACTTGTAAATTGCAAGAAAGGATTTTGTGTATTCAGCCACAATTTGAAAGCTTTGAAATTCAACATGTCGCCTGTCCATATCATCAGAACATCATCAATAAACCTTTTCCAAAGTTTAATGTATTTTCTGTAGGGGTTACAATCATTCAAGATCACATGAATCTCTATTGTTTCAACATATAGATTAGCCAGAGTCGGTGCTACGGCGGACCCCATAGCAGTTCCACGTATTTGTTTACAGAAACAACCGTTAAAGGCAAAGCAATTTTCACACAGTGCCATCTCTGTGCACCATAGGATAAAAGAATTAGGTGTCTTACCTGTGGTTCTTACAGTTAACAGTTTTTCTTCTATCATACTCAGTGTCACTGCCTGAGGAATTTTTGTATACAATGAAATCACATCTAGTCTTACCAATAGATCTTTGTTATCAACCTTCATCCCTTCCACTAGTCTAATGACTTCTGTTGTATCTTGGATGTAGGATGACATTTCTTTTACATAAGGGCTTAGAAAGTGATCTGCAAATTTCGAAAGGGGTTCTAGAGGAGAACCGCAACCAGACACTATTGGTCTCCCCGGGGGTTTTCCAGAGTTTTGTGAATTTTTGGTAGTGTATAGAAATTGGGAACACTCGGGTGTGGTAGCATCAGGTATTCTGCTGCCTGTTTAGATAACCACCCTCTTTCTTCTGCTTTTGTCACTTTGTTGTTAATCAGTATTTGTAATCTCTTAGTGGGGTACATTGTTAAGGGTTCATAAAAGGAGCAGTCACCTAACTGTCGTTCACATTCATTAATGTAATCTTGTCTGTTTAGAATAACAATTGCTCCCCCTTTGTCAGCTTTTCTGATCACGATTTCCTGGTTAGATTTCAAGCTATAGATGGCCTCTCTTTCTCTTTTGTTAGTAAGAAATTTAGGACGGTTATTCTCATTCTCTAATTTCTTAAGGTCACTCATCACTCTCCTTTCAAATACTATTGATTCGGGAGTATGGCTGGTTGCAGGGGTATTGAAGTTCGAAGGGCGACCTAGTCCTGTTTCATTAAGTTCACCAGTGTGTGGGTTAGTAGAGAAGAATTGTTTGAGGTGGATTTTACTAAAGAGCATTTCTAGTTCTGTTATATTCCTGAAAGGATTGTATCTGCCTGTAGGAACGAAACTGAAGCCCTTTTCTAGAATAGATTTTTCTGCCTCATTAGGTTCATAGTCAGACAAGTTCACTAGTAAGGTCTCTTGCTCCTTGTGTGCCGGGGTTCGCAGTCCCAGTTCATCTGGTCCTGATCTAAAAAAACGGAGTATGATCTTGCATTGCCTCTGCCTCAACCTTTCTAGGATCTCTGGGGCTGACCACGTCTAATACCATTTGATCTTCTCCCTCTAGATGTGCCCCTGTTGTTTAAATAGTTGTCATCTGTATTGTCATCACTGGAGCCATGGGAGCTATATGATGTATTATCAAACCAGACTCTACGTCCTCTTTGATGTGGTTGGTCTAGCGATTGCCTTGGTTTAAAATCTTCTTGAGTATAGATAAATGCTTTCTCATGGGTCTTTTTTCATTCTCCTTACTCTTACTCGAGTGGTATAATTTTTAAAGTAATCTAGTTCCTTATTAAGTTCCTCAAGTCTTTTTTTATAGATATCTATTGACAACAGTTTTTTGATTTCATCTTCTAGAGTTAAAAGTTCAGCTACAAATTTGTCTGTCATTTCTTTAGCTGTATCTATAATTAAAATAATCCAATCTCCGCCACATTTGTTTGCAATATACCTCCACTGCTGTACAAATTGTTTGTTGTCTAGAAACAATCTCGGTTCATTACGGACCAGCAGTCCCTGTGGAAGAGTGCCATTTCTGAAGTATTCAATCATAATTACTCCATGCAATTCTGTTCTGATGAATCTCTTCTTTAGTTGTGCTAGTTCATCCCAATTGCTCACATTATTAATTGTGGAGTTGCCATTATCTGGATCTAGGGTGGTGGCTCGTGCTAATAGTTCCAATACATATTTGTCGTCATAACTTTTCACTTTATCTGCAGCCATGTTATTGTTTGGCACTAGCGGATTAGGTAGAACGAGGAGGATCAACCTCGAACATCCTGATATAGCCATCCACCAGTATGCGGACAATTCTCAGTTGTACATGAGTAAAATTCCCACAGGACATCAGTCATCTCTGTGATTACCAAGCCATTGTCCAATCCTGGATGTCGACTGCCTACCTGAAACTTAACTCCTCCAAGACGGAATTTGTCCTCATCAGTCCCCCCGCTAAACAAAAATGTGTCCGACAATGGCTCAGTGATATCCACCTGTCAGGATTATATCCGCAACTCTCAGATTCAGCAAAATCCTTAGGTTTCAACATTGACAGCAGCCAGTCCTTCCAGCAACACATATCCCAGAAGGCCCAAACTACATGGCTCCAAATGTCCACCCTTTGCAAAATCAAACCCTGCATTCCACTGCAGGACTTCCGGATCGTAGAGCAGGCATTTGTGGTCTCACACATCAATGGGGGAAATGCCCTCCTGCTCACTTGTCTCCAGTAAAAGCAGTCTACCACACTGCATGTCTTAATAAGAGTGTGCATACATGTGACCCCATCCTATGCAAGTTACATTGGCTTCCTCCGTAGGCTAGGTTACCGTTCAAGACTGCATGTATCCTCTACAAAGCAGTCACAAGACGCACACCACAGTACCTGGCAGATTAGCTCTCCACATGCAGCAAATTAAACCAACCCGGCTTGAATGGCAACTTGTGCGCAAAGAGAGGACCCGCAAACAATCCTCCTCTTGTCATGCCTCCACCCGCTGGAACTCTATCCCGGTATCCGCTCAGAATGCCCCCACAATTCTCCAATTTCACAAATCTCTCAAAGTGGCATTTTCAACCACGCCTGACCATGGACTAATCCCAATGGATGCACATACAGATAGAACTCATAGTTTTTCGCTACTGTTAATAGATGCCAGCCCAAGCGTTGGCTACTGACACCCTGTATAGCGCTGGGTTGCTCTCGAGCTAGGTCTGTGTTTAAATGATTAAATGAAAATAAAAAAATAGTGCTACGGATTAGCCTTTTGCCACCAAAAACAGAAGGCCTAGCCTAAACGATGAATGCTGGAGGCCTCCTTTTTCCTACCCCCAGGGCATCATAATCCTCAGCACAAGAACATGTCTGGCTGAAATATTTGCCAGACATAGCTGAGCTATGTCACTTTAGTGTGATGAGGAAAGAAATGGAGTAGTAGATGGAGGTCAAAGGGACAGTAGCTGGAGGGATCCAGTAAGAGTGGAGGTGCAAAGGTGAAGGGGAGTTATATCCAGCATACCATCATAATGCTACAATTTCATCAAATACGCTTGTGCAGAAGATTTTAGAGAACAAATACGTTAAACAAGTTTGGGATTATGGTGGCATGCAGATTGTGTGTGTAAGTGGTTTCAACCCAGCACTCCAACTAAGTCAATGCCTAGCGTGAGATGCCCAGCTGGAACCCTTAATTATGTATTTTTATGTCTAAAGTTCTTTTATTTCTGAATGATGTACCATTATATCACGCCCCTCTCTTTGAATCCCCCCGGTCTCACTGAACCAAGAAGAAGGTTGTTTTGCAAAGTTAAAAGATGTATTTGATGGATTTGAACAAGATATATATCACACTTTTATGAATTGGAACAATATCTAGATATCACACTTATTAATATTTATACAAGATCAGCAATGGGTGATATCACAACAATCAACAATCTCTTTAATCCGTAGGAGTATGGATGAGAAGAATAATGTAGCGTAGAATAACTTTGTGGGGGTTCAGTCAAATGCAATGATATGAGATTAATGCAGCACAGAATTAAAACTTGATATGAATTCAATCAAATGCAATGTAATCACTCTTTCCCCCTGATACTACTCAATCCCCCCCTAATATGCAATATAGAGATGGAAGGATAGAAAACAGGTTTCAGGAATACACACTCTTAAATGCAGTTTCAATCCCAATTCCCCCAGCAAGCTTAGAGAGAAACAGGAATGATTTGAAACAGGTCAAATGCTTTTGAATGTGGTTTTGAATGAATGGGAAAAACACTAAAAATTGATTTAATTCTCTAAAGTGGATTCAGAAATAGTGGGAGCCGCTTTGGATAGGTTCAGGTAAACACTAGCAATGATGGTTGAATGACTAGCAGGTTGGAAACTGAATTCAAAGGTTAAATGCAAAGAATAGCTGTTTTATATGGGGTGAAATTGAGCCAAATGCAGAATCGCTACAAACCTTTCGCGCGCGCGCGTTCAAATTGATTTCTTTGAAAGCTGAGGATGTTAGCTTCAATTTGACACTTAAATTTCGTTCCTAGCATGTACGGTTCAGAAGTTATGAAGGTTTTTAGTAAAGGTCAATTTTTCTCAAAAAGAGTCCAGATTTCAAATGAAAGATTCGCTTTTGAATATTACAAACAAGGATTGGCTTTACACTAAGGGGCTATGAAGATGCGAGATACCAACGGTACAGCCACCAGTTCAGGCGCCTCTGTCTGATCTTTGCCCGCCGCGACACTTACCTTTCTTCAGCAAATATATATTAGCGCAAAGATGATTTATCACTACAGTTATCAAAGGATTATATGGATGAAAGAAGGATTCAGGACAGACAAAAGAGATTCTACAATGCAGTCTGGATATGATAGAATGGGTTGGATAGGATTACTTAAGGATAAGAGATTGGCTATGGACAATTCTATGCTAAATACTCGCAACTATGGTTTTGGAATAGGGCCGTCAGGATCTGGTCAAAGGTTTTGGACTGGAATCTGCTCGCCACCGGACAGGATTCAGGGCACCTAGTTCTGCTCTCAGCATGGCACTCTGTCTCTGCACGGCTTCTTGGACTGGATCTGACGGGTTGGTTCTGGGTTACAGCTCTGCTCTACTGGTTTGGATCTCTGGGTTCTAGCAAAGGTTCTTGGCAAGAAGCAGAAAAACAGCACAGCCCGGCTGTTGAATTTGTTGTGTCCCTTGGATGTTTGGGGTTAAAATCAGGTTGCAAGATTTTAAAGGCCAGCTGAGAAGGGTTCAGGTTTGGATTCTGGGCCTTCTGCTTTCAAGGTTCTGGAGCCCTGATCTGGATTCTCTTGCAGAGCGCTTTGCCAGTAAATCAGTTGATGGGTGAATGTGTGTGTCTTTGTCTAGGTCCTCAACGGTCCCTATTTATGTATTTCCCAAGGGGGTGGGTAGGCTGATTATACTAAGCCCAACCCTCCAAGAAGCCTATTGGTTAAGGTATTCCCTCTCCCCTGAGTTGAGAAGGAAACCGTGTGTCATGATGTGTCATGGTGACTGTGTTTATGGTCCAGGAAGAAAGCTCCCCTTTGTTTCTACACAGAAAATCTATTTTTCAAATAAAACATATTTCCAATATCACCAACTTGCTAATACATATTTACATCCCAAATTAAATAAGGCACGTACCCATCAAAGTCCCATCTTTTTAAGAGTTTCGGTTCACAAATGAAAGTTTTCCACGCTTTTGATTGGTTACCCAGTGTCAGATCTGTACACATTTTTCCACATACATGCTCATAACATCTGGGCATACTCCTGTGAAGTTTCATATTTTTTGCATTATCACAACTGCTACAAAGTCAACATTTTGTTAGTTCTGTCTCTGAACATCGCACAGATTCCAGATTAGTTTCAAACTGTGAGCCACATTTTCATTTTAACAACCTATAAATTCCAGATTTTTACCAGTTTGACACAGTTTTCTATGAGTCTTTTTCTCAAAACTATATTTTCTTTAGTCCCAGATACACAATTCAGTCTAGCCCCGCCTCCAAGGTTTTGGCTGGGCCAGAGCAACCTGAGCCTATTCCTGTCAGCAGCTGGTTTCTGTTGATGCCCAAATTAGCATTTCCTTTCAATTAAGGGAGTCTTTTGTTTCTTGTCAGAGCAACAGGCCCCTCCCACTTCCTTTCACACCTCCCTGCTAGTTCTCCAGCAGAGAGCAGGGGGGGGAAGATTCCTTTGTTTGGGAGAAACTGTGGAATGTCTTTGAAGCTCAGTGTGGCTGGCTTTAACTCACTTTTAAAACAATGTTTAAAATAGCCTTTTTCTAAATTACAATTTACATTTTTACAAATATAGCCACAAATCTCTTAATTCCAACCTTTTTAAAACAGAGATTGAATTGTCACCCTATATTGCTTTTGATGGGAAGTCTCTTCTTTTCCATACTTTACAAGTTTACATGACAGTATAAGTAAATGCCAGCTTCTGACACAGGCGAGCGGCGGTACTGCGCCCATTTCTGACATATTTTTCCCATGCAAGCATCTTTGAATGTGGATTTTCTTCTGATAAAATATGCTTCTGCTGACATTGCGCGTAGGTGGATTCTTTAAAAAAAAGTGATGTTTAACACCCACCAAGGATGTTGGATCTTTTGTGATGTTTAGGAACCATGAATTTTGCACTTCCCACAGCCAAGGAAAAACAGATTTTTAAAGCAGTTCTTGGTTTCCCTTGCAATGCAGCACTGCTTTTTCAAGTAGTTTCATTTTACTATGTGGGCAGCCAAATGATAGGTTTTGGCAGTGGTCTCCTGTGTTTCCACTGACATAGGCAAAATGGATTGGCGGCCCATTTTTCAGATTTCCCTGCGCCATTCTCGGCGATTTTTAGTGTGCATAAGGCTTTTCGGCGGCCATTCTGTTGTTTTTGATGAAGACAGCGCACAGTGATGTTGCAGGGCATAGACTAGTTGGTTAGAACATCCCACAAACACCAATCACAATAAGGAGCCAGTTACATGTACTTCCACGCAGAGAGTTTAACACTTCTAGAAAGTGTCTGCCTTCAAGGTTAAAGTCACTAAATTGGAAACTCTGAAACACCACACCTGACTTGGGAAAAAAAAGTGCAAGATCAGAAGAGTAAGTCACAGTTGAAAGGAGTAAGTGCATTTATTTGATATTTAGGACTGCAATTCATGAACTCTCTATGCAATATGAACAACTTTAACAAACCCAGGAATTATATACACCGGCCTCTTGTTATATAAAAGCAGAGTGTAGTCCATTCTGTCTGTTTCTGGCCCTCCTGTTATTACTAAATTAACAGACCTGACACAAAAACCAAGGCAAGCTAGTACAATTTGTATGTTTGGGCAGAGAGCGAGAATTTCCCAAAATCTTCTAATGACTTTTAAGAACCAATGTAGATGCGTTTTCCCAACATACCGCAACATAACTAACTGGCTTGACGATATGTCTGAATGGTCCAAAGGAAAATCGGAAAAAATATGGATATGAAGATGAGATTATGATGGGCTGATTCTGTGGAATATCACATGGCTGATGCACACCAATCGCTAGTATGTGTAGCTCAGCAAGATCACAAAGTCAACAATATGTACATGGGACTCAGTAGTATAGAGGTTGTAACTCACCAAGCCCTTTAAAGCCCATACATTACAGTAAGGATGTGTCCCTGCATTAGAAGGACAGTCCTCTGAGACCTGGAGTATGGGTAAATGCCTGATGTTAGTATATGTATGCATATATTCCGCAAAGGGACTATCAAGTATTTCTTCTTGTTAGTTTTTTTTGCCAATGTCCTGTCTGAGACAAGACTTTAGAAAGCCCACCTTGGATGAACAGGGGGACACCCATTAGGTTTAGCCTGAACTGCCCCAAAGGTTTGGTAGAAATGGCTGAGCAGCCAGGCTTAGTCTAGGAGGGATGAGGGCTGTAGTGAGTCATAAAGTACTCGGAGCATACACTTAGTTCAAGTAAACACTTACACACTAGAAGTTATATAAAAATGAGCATTTATGTTATATACACAAATGCTTATCACTTTTAAGTAAGGTAAGTTCTATCACACAGTAGTAATAAACACAGAATAGTTGCACTATCCAAAGAATACAAAATAATTTTCAACAGTTGGAAGGTAACCCAAAGTAGCAGAAACCTCTGAAACTAGTATGCAGACTCTAGACCAGTTCGGATAACTTTAGTTAACCCCTGCTTAACCAATACTAAGAGGTCCAACCCTGTTCTAAGTGAGTCTAACAGAGACAAGGGGGGCACTGGAGGCCCAGTGGCCCAGGGCTGAAGAAGGAAAGGCAGGTAAGCCGTAGACAAGGAGGAGTCTATGAAGAGTTCTTCACGTTTACTGTTAAGTATCAGTAGATTTCTTTGGTAAGGAGCACAATGGGTTGTCCTCCCCAATATAGCTCAATGTAGGCCTGGGAGAGGATGCAAGTAACAGGTTAACTGCAACCGTCCGAAGCACAGGAACAACAAAGCATGGCCCAGGTAAGTATTAGGGGCCGAACAGTACCTTTATGAACGAAGAAGCTGGTGCAGCAGGACCGTCCCCAAGGAGAGGCGGCAGACCCCAGTTCAGGATTCTTGGCCTTGCTGACTGAAGAAAAGAACTAGCAATGGATCTGGAGGTGTCTCTCGAGTGGTTGGATGCCCAGCAGAGGATCTTCTCAGAGCTGGCTCTTTGGTGTTTTTTTCAAGGCTTGTTTGAAGGTCGTTTGTTGTGCGGTACACTTTGCTCCGGTTCTCGGTCCTCGTCTCAGCAGAGAAGTGGGATACAGCCTCTGGAGTTTCAGGAGGATGCCTGCAAAGTTTTAGACTAAACCACGCCTTGGAAGACGTTGCCCCACAAAATGGCACAGGACCCCGGGCATTGTTGGATTCCGGGCCATGGATGACCCAGCTCTACCAGGGAGGGCACAAAATGCAGTTTTTCTTGGTTAGGCCCACCAGTCCAAGGGAGGAAGTCATCCACTTTGGGGCTTCTCGGACAGCACTGGTGGCTGTGGATCTTCTTTTTCTTCCTTCTTTTTCTTCCTTCATCTTTCTTTTTCTTCTTCTCGGGAACTACCCACTATCGCTATCCTAGTGGAAATGTCCTAAGTAGGCTATATTTCTAAAAAAAACTACTGTGTGATGGTCCCGGCAGACCTGGAGGCTGTTATTCCTGGTTTACAGAGTGACTCCTGTGAAATATCACTACTTAGACTTGGCAGGGAGAGATGTTCTCAGAAGTCCTTAGTCTCCTAGTTGCAGTGAGGTGATGCTTCCAGCGGCACTGTGGCTGCTTGAAAAATCATGCAGGAGAGGAGAGGGTCATCAGCTGCCATGAGGTGACTAGGGGAGACCACTACAATGTCAGAAAAGAGAGAGGAATCCAGCCAACCTTACCTGAGCGTCTGACATGCTGGAGGAGATCGGAAGATGGATAGAGTGGCTTTCAGTGTTGAAAAGAGGCCGTATTGTGTGTCAGAATGCTACATTCTCGAAGACTCGAAATTGAGTAAGCAATCCTTAACTGTCCCACTGCTTGCTATGAAACAGTCCTAGAGCAAATTGAGAAAAACATTAGGTAACTGACCCACTAAGTCTATGTTCAGAGAGGACTCAGCAAATATTCATTGACTGAAATGCTTTATGCTAGGAAGTTTAGCCTGAACTTCCAGACAAAATTGAGAAAGCCTTAATTTATTGTTACACTGCATGCTGGGGATTGGAGTTTAAACACCCAAACTGAATTGAGAAAATATCCATGAATTTACATGTTGCATGCTGGGAAACTGAGATTTAAGTTCCAAGGAAGATGAATCCTATGTCCTAACTTTGAGAGCACATTGGGAGAGCACGTAATGACTTACCCGCTGCATCCTGAGAAAAGTGAATTTTAAATGCCAACGTGAATTGAGAAAGCATTTATTATTTGACAAGCTGCATGCTGTGACTAAGTGGCAACTTCAAGTGCAAACTGAGAAATAATTTACTTTGTGATCCCGCTGTTTACTGGGAGACTGAATCCTGATCCCAGAGAGGCCGTTGAGAAAGATCATTGGCTGAGTGAAATGATATCCCCCGCTTCTCAAGCATTTGTGTAAGGGCTCATGGTGTTGGTCCGTGTCCCTGGTGCCTGCCAGGGCGACTCAGGCCTCGCGTTACCGATTGAGACTCAATTTCCCAACAGCTCCTGGGGCACGTGCCGTACACAGGACTGTGCGCTTCACACGCATGGCTGTCACGTGAAATACCAAGTACGTCATGACAACTGGAAGACTGCACCGCTTGAGAAGTCGCGATAATCACAGCGCTGTGCTTCTCAGCTATTGTTTTTCCCCATGTTACTTCGCGTCTGCATGCATTCTTGATTTCCTCCTGTTTTGACCTTGGACTGTTTCTGGATTGTTTTGACACCGTTTTTTGGTTATGTGATGAGTCTGGACCATTTATTTGAGCCACCACTTTTGAGACTGGGAAGATAAAGCATTCTGATAAGGAAATTAGCATTTCCTGGTCATTATCCTCCTAAATGGGAATCCGAAAGACTTGTTAACCCTGATTTGGATTCCCCGAATACTGACATTTTCATCAATTCTTTTGGCTTTGGGAAATGCTGGATGTCGCCTGAACGCCACAGTTAAAGAAGAATGGCGCACCACTTTTGTTTGTTATGACGTACATAAACCCACGGGGAACTTTGAATGGGGTTCAGGGAAGACATCCTAGTGGGATGGAACCCAGCTAGACCACAGAGACAGTGGTAGCATGAAGAGCAATCAGAAATGCTTGCAAGATGCTGGAAGGCTGGCGTCCTGACAGGCAAAGAGGCTTGGATCAAGGAGGAGACTGGGATGGCAAAGCGTCTGTCTTGCCTGGTGGTGCGACCATGCGTAAACCGTGGTGGGCCTGCGGCCCGTTAACTAACAGCAAGAACAGAGTGCAGCAGAGAGATCAAATCCCTGAGCTCCACACAGGAGGTCCACTACCTGCCGAGCAATGGAAGGGAAGCGAACACTCCAGAAAAGGTAACACCGTGGAGCAGGACGAATAGTGAGAATTGAAACTGGGAGAGTCACAAGGGTTACGGGAGCCAGCTCTGAAAACCCCAGTGAGCACACGACTTGCCACAGCTGTGCTAAAGCAAGCCTGACAGAGGACTGGAGGACTTTGGGGAGTCCTAGAAGCAATATCCGAGGCGGGGGTTTGCGGGAGCCAGATGAACCTGAAAAGAGATCAAGCAAACCTATCGTTGGGCTTTGGAGAGGCCTGAGAAACAGGAAGACTTTAATATCCGAGGCCGGAGAAGCCGAGAGGGTTGTCGAGAGGTTGCGTGAACCACAGCAGTCTGAACGTTGATGTGGGCAGGCACCAAGACCCTGCTGAATAATAAATACAAAAGTGCAAGAGGAATTTGGGGAAAGCCCATGAAATATCAAACATTACGAGAACTATATTGTACTATATAGTTACGAGAACTATATTGTACAATATTACGAGAACTATATTGTAGGGAATTTAAGAATCTTTAAAACCTTCTTTTGGAAAGAGATCCAGAACTTTGACAAACTTTTTTTAAAACCTGCTTCTTGGAGAAGAGATCCAAGTGTTGGACCAGGCAGAAGCCAAAGAGAGGTTGTTGCTCCAGCCTCCTTCGTTTTGTTTTTGTTAAGCTCATTGAGGAAGTTGGCCTGTGAGCTGCTGGTGATGTTTGCCCACATTTAGGGCCCGATACCTGTCTGGCCTGTCTGGCCGTGGCCAGAGTGCCGTGCCTGCTCATCCCCTTCATCCTTACTTGTTCCTCCTGACTGCATCGTGCTGCGATCACTGATCCCTGCCTCCTTGCAACTTGGGCATTACTTCTCTTCTTACCATGATCAAGGTAAGCATTGCTACCTTGCTCAGCCCTCGGCTGCGTGCGCATCCTCTGGCTTTCCGATGGCACCTCTTGTCACTCCTCCTGCACTGCTCCTTCCCTATGCATCTTTTTAGCTGTTTTCCATCCCGGCTTTGGAACTTTTTCACCGTCTCAGACTGTTGGTGCTCGCCCTTTAAACCAGTCGGCTGCCACGCCCTCTCCACCGTCCGGGTGCACCCCTACAGCTGGCGTTGTTGCCAATGGGTTTCGTCCTCCACTCCTATGAGACTTGTTAACTGCCTACCTTATGCCACAGTAGCAGCGTGAGCATTTCTACACGTCTGTCACCCTTTCATCCGGAACATTTGATCTGTTGCGACTTGCTCTCTTCGGAGTCTTGTGCAGCGTTGTCACTCATTGAATTTCAGGTTGTCGAGCATCGTTGTTTGCACCATGTGCCCGTTCCATCTAGGGCTTTGCTTTGTTTTTCGCTTGCACCGTTTTGATTCTAAAGATTAAGTATTTACTGGCATAGTCGAACTCTGGTGCAATTTTCCAACTGTGCATTCCCCCATTCCCGCACTCGCATCTACTTTGACTTGTATGCCTGTCTGATGTAGCCCCCGTACCATGAGGTGTGCCTTTGCCAGTCTTGTAGTCGCCTATTTTGTCTGTAACCATATACGTATTCATGCACTTCACTATTGTACTATGCACTTTCTGTAACAAGCACCTAAATGCCTCTGGGCTTTGAGCGCTGGATTAAATGCAAAAATAAATAAATAAATAAATAAGTGGTAGGACCCTTTAGTGTAATACGATTTGGACTAAGGACTTGGAACATTTGATGAACACATTTAGTTTTTAGTTAGTTAGGCAGGGGATTTCCCTTGTAGCGGTAGCTAGAGATAGGCGTTTTCTTTTAATTTTAATAAACACCCTTGAAACATGTCAGTAATTAGTCCTACTTCGTCTTCTGGTTCACCACACTGTAGTATTCTTCTCTGACTCCCTTGTCTGACCCTGGCTCTGGACAGTGGGCTTTCCTTTGGAGTGTTGCCTAAACCGCTTTTGGATTTCGAACTTGGGTTTGGATTATGGACTAGATGGATTTTTCCTTGGATATATTTCTGAGACTGTGAATACTTATCCTGGATCGGCTTTGGGCTATTATCTCCTGGAACTGAGAGACTCTGATCACCTTTGTTCCTTTTATCTCCATTTCCCTTTAGTTACACATTTGTACCATTTGGGGGGGTCCTTTTCATGTGTCTTCTTGTCCTCCTATTTTTGCTACAGGTGTGTTCCCTTTCCCTCTCCCTTTTTTTTTAATTAGTTGCTGCTCCGTTACCCTTCTCATTCACTGGCTATCCAGGTAACTGGGATTTCATAGGGTGGGTTAGTGTGAGCCTAGTTTTGGGAACATCCGTCTAATATTTTCCTTTGTTTTCCTTGCAGTCTGATGCTTCTGTACAGCAGTTCTCTAACCTTTTGACTTATCACCTGGCACTGTAGCATTTTATATCCTCATTGGCTGGGGGATTGAGAGGAAGGTTTTTCAGTCTACCAGGGGTTCAGTCAAGCCCCTGCCAATTTGTGAAAGATAGCCTTGATGTGTAGACTGTTTGCTGAATCTTTGTGTCGCATATCTCTGAAGCACCAGAGACCTGGGAGAAACATAAAAACACACCTCATACAGACCAAGTGACGACTCAACCCCAAGACAAGGATCAAACCTGACTATCAAAGACACTTTTCAAATTATGTTTATTTTAATGTTTATCTGTGTAGTCTTTCTTTAATGTTGTTGAATCTATCCCACCACTTCATTAGGGTAATAATCCATCCGGAAGAGGTTCCTAGTAATAAAATACTCACTGTCAACAAAACTGGTGATTACTACTCACCAAAAGAAACCCAAATCTCCCTGTTCACTAGAGTGGCACAAAAAACATGAACAGTTTTGGCTATGAAGCACGTACAGACTCACTATTAAAAAATCACAAGAGCCTTGTGGCAGTGTAGCAACCCCTGTCTTCATGGCTGAACATGTCAAGCTGCTCCTCTGTCCAACAAGACTTGGGGTGCTACTTTTATATGTAGGATGGTGTGCCCAAATGTTCTGAGAAGGTGGTTTTGTGAACTCTGAGGCAAGCCCACAGACGATGTGGATTTGAATTGAACCTGACCTACTAGAACAATTCTGCACATCTGCTTCGTCTAGCCAGGGAAATGCCTACTAAGAAGGGATAAATACAGAGAAGGGGAGAGGTTGGGGATGAATGTAAACGGCTTGAATATTATGGACTGTGCTCCAATATTTCATTTTGTTTTCGCTTCTTTCTGGCTCAGCTGAGTGAATATACATAACATGAATAAAAACAAGTGCCATTAGTAAATTGCATTTACCCATTTTATAACCTCAACTATTTACTCTGACTGACTTACTTCATTCTTAGCAGGGTTCCAGTTTCTCGATACACAGTTCTGTTTGAAGGATGAGGATGCATCAAGTGTGGATTTGACTGATGGCCACCATGGAGAAGAAGATGATGATGTGGCCTACCCCAGCTCAGGTGGGCTAGGATGGCTCATTCTAAGTTAATAACAAACAAACCACATTCGATACTGTGCTGGTCATAAATGTAAGGTGGACATAAAGTTGTTATGTTTTCAACATTAGCCGTTTTTATTCAAAGTAAAAAGGGGTTTGGATAAAGGCCTATTTGTCCCTATCCTAATGAGTGTCCCTGCCTATGAAACTGAAAATAAAGCAAGCTGACCTTGTGTCCAAAAGATATCGGAGCCTCACACTAATATACACAGTCAAAAGGTGCAAGGCAAATGTTGGTTTCCAACTCAACAAAATTGTGCACAAGTCCAAACATATAATTCAAACAAAGCACTCCTTGTGTCCAAGGGTTGATTCCTTCCCCCTGAACTATTTCAGGAAAACTGTTGAAAGCGTTTGGTTCCAACAAAGTTCTATTAAAGTCAATGAAAATGTCTTTCTCACACAATACTTCCCTCAGTTTAGCAAAGCAAATGTCTCTTCGATGACAAAGTCTGTTTAATTTCAACAGCTACTTCAAATAATAAAGTATCTCTTTCACACAATTGCCAAAAAAATATATGGTTTCCTGGTATACTCTCCTGCCAGGACCTTCTCAATTGAATCCCTAGATATCCTGGTGTACTCTCCGACCAGGCATCTCTCAATTTATCTTTTCCTTTCCTCTACCTTATGAATTCCTGGTGTACTCCCCTGCCAGGAATTGCCCCCTTCTGGTTTATTGTATGGTATTTTGTTATTTATATCGCGCTCTTTCCCCACTTGTGTGGCCTCAATGTGCTTTTTCCTTGGGTGGAACGCCCTTGGTGACCATAGTCGAAGTGCTCAGAGATACTAGGGGATTAGCTTAAATGCAAGTGTGTGCATGTTTGCCATTTTAAGGGCCTCATCACAAGTTGGGCGGTAACCCCTATTGGCGCCGGATCACTGGTTTGGCAGAACAGTTGGTTCCCATTCCCCATTGGGCCCATTCTGGAATTCCCCATTCCCCATTGGGCCCAATTTTTGCGCTATTACCGCCAGCGGTATTAGCGCCGGCGGTAATAGCGCCGAAAATCAGCAAAATCGCAGCGGATTTGCACCCAGCTCAGAGCTGGTGGTAAATCTACCAAGCCCATGATCTGGCGGACCCTTAAATGCAGCGGTAATAGTGCTACCGCCGCATTTAAGGGTTACCGCCAGACTTGTAATGAGGCCAGGGTGGCTGGCAAGGCTCGACTAAGCAGCCCAGTAGAGGTCCGACAAGTGGGTGGGTGCTCTTTGAGGTGTAGAGATAGATTGCTATTGTCAAGAGAGTCTATGTGAGGCCAGCTATACTGGGTTCCTTTCGGGGCTGGTCGCTGTATGCTAGTGGCAGCGGTGTTGGGGTACGTCAAGTGTTTCAGTCTGGTCGGCTATGTGTGAAACTAGGCCAGATGTGCTTAGCCGTAGACATGTTATATCGTGCATGGGTGTTTGGCCGTGTCTGCAGCCTGTGTCCACGCTAATGGTGTGAGCTATACGTACCGTAGGCTGCAAGATTGCTTATCTGTCGGGGTCCAGAATTGAGAGTCCTGTAGCGATGGGCCTAGGATTCATACTGTAGCCGGTATTCGAGTATAATAAGCAGAGACAGAGTCAAAACCTAGATTCGAGGATCCTGTACAGTGGGATAAAGGCCTATGTTTCACAGTGCCAAAGGTGTAAACGTATGGTGAACCTAGATCGAGGCAACACCTAGATTTGAGGAATTCTGTTAATGCCAGAGAGGCCCGGGAATCCCCCTGCAGTGTGATTAGTCATATAGTAAGCCAAGGAGGGGCTGCACCTATGTTGGGGATCCTCTATGGTGGGCAGGCGGCCCTGGTTTTGCAGTGCAGGAGGTCTCCATATATAACAAACAAAAGGAGGGGGCTACCCCTCGATTCGTGTAGGTGGAGGGGGGCCTAGACTTGAAAGGCTGCATGTTGCAGCCTGTCATATAGTAAGTATACGTAATGTAACAGTCATCTCTGGCTTGTTGTACCCATCTTGGGGAATAGGTTTATAGTGGGGGATTGCTAGTGTTGGGAGCTTCCCAGGATGAGTGTTGCAGGTTAACAGTGGCAGTGAATGGTTGATGATGTGCGTGTGCTAGCCAGGGCCACTTATCTCATTGTTAGTTGTCTCAAGTGGACTGGTGGGTGGGGTTTTGCGGTGAGTGTGATGCAAGTGTAACCACAACGAAGGCTACTGATTAGCTCGGGTGCTTGTTGGGTTGTAATGTTGTTGTGCGTGGGTTGATGGTGAATCAGGAAAGCCACAAGAAAGCTGCTGGCTTACCTGGAGTTCTAGTCGGCGGGCAGTGGTGTTAAGCGGTAAGCGGTGGAGTGTATTAGTGGAGTATTCACGGGGTGCAGTGACTTAGGAGAGTATTGGGAAAAGCCAGGTTTTAAGGGCCTTCCTGAATTTCAGGTGGTTTTCGATGTTGCGAATCGGTAAGGGGTTGGAATTCCAGGTGGTTGGCGCTTGTACGGAGAAAGAGGAGCCGCAGATCCCCTAGTGTACTCTCCCTGACGGGTATCTCTTTTCGAAAAGAGCTCACTGCCTGATGTGCATCTTTCACCAGGGCTTTTCTACAATGTTCACTTTCCTTTGAAATATAACACAGTTGCACTTCTTCACTACCTATTCCTTGTTGACTCAGGTACACTTGTCCAGCTTCCCCCTATGATATCCCACGTATCAGGGTCTGTCAAAGTTCGGTCTGTCAAAGTTCGGTCTGTCAACTTCTTTCTTAATGTCTTTTAGCATTAGGCAATGCTTGTTCCAAGTTTCCCCATATTGGCGTCTCGGATAAGGAGAATTGTACAACCTTTGCCCTTTAATTTCTTCTTTAGTCTCTCTTGGCTAATGGCAATGCGTGTTCCAAGCTCACCCAAATTGACATCTCAGATAAGGCGATTTGTACCACTTTTACCCTTGTCCTACAGTTCTATTTAATCAGTAATAATAATTCTGCAAGTGTTCATTAACTTGTTGGCATGTCCCGGGCCCCCAACTCCTCTTGGTTGACTCACCGGTGTAACATGCAGCAGCGGCGACGACATGCTTTCGTTGGGCAGGCTTCCTCTGCTAGGCATCGTCTCTTTTGGTTCCTGCATCGTCCTCTTACTCTTCAGCCGATGGAACCATTTCTACTCCACAAGACCGTGTCTCCCCTGGTCCTGCAGCAGCTGTCTTGCTTTGACCGGTCCCTCCCGGGCACCCGCTACACTCTACCAGAGTTCCTTTCCTCTGGCACAACATGCCTCCAGGTGATTGCCTGTGAAGGCTTTCTTCTTCCTGCAAGGCTCGTCTCCGTGAATCTGCCTCTGCGTTCACCTCCCGCTCCGCGTTTTCTGCAGACCTCCTCTCCTTAACTCAGCTCAAGGAGATTTTCAAGTTTAAATGTCTCGCACAGCTGATTGTGAACCTGACAACTAGATAATGCATTGTACTTGGTATTACGTTCATTCCCTATTGACTCCCTGTTCCTCTTCTTCATCTCAGTACTTGAGGCTTTCTGGGACTTGGAGTCCAAAGGAATTCTAGATTGTTTTATATGACATTGTTGGACATTTTTGTTTAAATAACAACCATCATAAACATTAGATGTTAAATGTGTTTTATAGGTATTATGCACATAGGAAGAATCAATGGGGTTTTCAGGGTTTTACCACTCAGGGGTTCTGAATAATGGTAACATGCCATCAGGGACTCTGGACTTAGGGGTTCCTCTTTACTGGAAAGGGAAGAATACCGCCTCTCTCCTGTGCAGTCATCAACACCCCACCTGCCCCCGACAGCCATCTCCTCCCATATGATCCACCCTCAGAATACCACTGCCAGGGTATGGATCAGGTAGCTGCTGCCTTCCGCTGTCCATGTGGTAGGAGACTCCAGGCTGGGGATCAGTGATGACTCTGCAGGATTCATCACAATAAAGTGCTGGCAATTGTCAGTAGGATGTCTCATTTCAGAAGGCAGCAAATGCTCTTGACAAGTTTTGTTTCGGGGAGTTTAACAAGTGTAACCATTCATGTAAATTGGGCTAGGTACAGTATTAAAGTGAATCAGGAGCGTGGGTTAGGACCTGAAGTCAAAAAACGTTTTTATGCTATGTAGTCAAATAACAACATGAGGGCAAGGATTATAGCTTTTGTCAATGTGGATAGATGTGTTCACAATGTGTAGACATAAAGTTTCAAGGAGAACTAACCAGGATTGTCTTTGGAGGAGTGGAGAGAGGTTTTATGAAAGAAATGTCGTTGCAGATCTCACAGCCATTCACTGGAACGTGTTTGTCTGATTTTATTTAAACATACCAAAGTCACAGTACATTTTCCCAAATGCAAAGTAACTAAACATTGCGGCATCCAACATATTTAGAAGCCACTCAATATTTAATGTTGCCTTTTTAATAAATGTGATGCCTGCTTGAATTAACCTTATGACAGTTGGTGCAGAGACATTATAATGC
Source organism: Ambystoma mexicanum (assembly GCF_040938575.1). NCBI lineage: Eukaryota > Metazoa > Chordata > Amphibia > Caudata > Ambystomatidae > Ambystoma > Ambystoma mexicanum. Next base: position 1,456,118,289 of record NC_090935.1, read on the forward strand.
ATTTCGTTTAAAAAATGTATCTGAAATATACAACTGGGTTTTAAACCACACCAGCAATTTGTAGAATAGTTGTCAGACCTTTTCTAACAAAAGCAATCTCCTCTATGGAAATTCCCCCAGTGAATGTTCCCGGTCTTTTATACGAGCGGAGTGATTGGCGGTCTACAGGCTTAAGTGGGAGAAGTATATACACAGACAAGCCTCTCTGTGTAACATGCTTAAAACCTGGGTGCAGATGCCTCGGTGTGGCTTAAACTTGATTGTTGAAGAATAGTCTTTGCTGGTGAATTGAAGAGGAGCTACAAGGTCAGAAATTGCTAATGCCTACCTGAATTTCCTGACCTGAACATTCTGCAGCAAGTTAATAGCCATGTGATTTCCTGCTTGCAAGAAAACATGTCTGGTGCAAGGTTCTTCTGGGAAGCCTCAAAAGACTTAGTGGTTCGCGATCTACTGCTTGGAGACCCTGGGTCTAGACGCTAGGAGCATAAACCACCATGTATGCTTTATAATTTTTGGGAAACACCACTCAGTTGAGCATACTGTAAGGGTAGTACACATTGATGGTTATCTGAGAAATCCATCATAGCATCAGAGAGGGTGCTGTATGCCAACTAAAAAGTTAGAATACTCAAAGTGTTGAATGGAAAATCTACAATACCTAAAATCTTAAAATCCACAATGCATAATAAATGACAAAAAAACGGACAGCAAAGAGTTCCATGAAGGAGAAGAGTGGTGATTCAGCCAGGAGCCAGTATTGTTAGGTGGGGGTAAGCAGGCTGAAGGTGCTTACTCACTGTGACCTCTGTTTATGAAGAAGATGGTTTGAAAATGAGTTCAGAACGAGAAGAGGCAAGGCAGGGAATTGGTAAACCACTGTATGTTTAAAAAAAGCCATTTGATTAAAAAATCATGTTTTTGCTCTTATGTAATGGATATCAGTTTTGTCATTTTAAGATTCAACTTTTTTTCCTTTTTCTGCCTTTTAACATTTCAACTTTTAATATAGGTAGATCAGTGCTATGCTTGTGGCATATACAGGAAACATCAAGCATTGTGGGGAACTCGAAGCAATGATGCACGTCACTCTTAACAGACACATGTCACTTTCAACAGATCTTTATTTTAATCAAAGAATGATCAGGGTTGAGGTTAGAGAGGTAATAAGGGAAACTTGACAACCAAAGACGGACCTCCAAATAAAACTGTGCAAGGATGGATTGAACTCAGGAATGATTCCTTAGAGCCCCAACTGCTCCCCTTGTGATCGAACATAAAATCCAAAACCTATTCCAACAAGTTCTCGCCCCTCTGTGGACAGACTCACTAGTCTACAAAGAAAGGTCCAGCTGGTGAGGGCACCATAAAAGTCTCAATCCTTTGCTTGATCAGTCTTTAGCCTTCCCGTTACCCTATACCAATAACACAAATGTTCCAAAGATATGGCCAAACCAGAAATTCAATACCTGCTCTTCAAAGCCCATCCCAAATCTAATGCAAACATAAACAAACATATTCCTTAGGTTTCTCATGGTGTTATAGCAGTCCCCACCATGACCTTGGATTTCAGATTTCACAGCACGTCCCTCCAGTAAATTCCGTCCTCTGTTTCCCCTTCAATCAGGGTTCTTTTTTCGTCCACCTCATTTGTATAAGGAGCACAGGATTCACACTAGGCCTCTCCCATAGACCTTAGGTTGCAACAATAATAACAAGCCTCACTCTTAAGCCTTTTGTTCTAGTACTCCCAATAGACCTCTTGTACAGGCCTTAGCTTCAGCATTCACAGCAGACCTCTCTTAGTCTTCGGGTCCTCCTGCTAGGGCCTAGAATCTCATTTTATGTTTCCCCTGGGGTCACAGGTGGAAAGCCCCAGGATTTGGCTTTCCATTTTTCCCTAGAAGTTAGAGGGGCTTCCTCCATGGCTTTCAGGTCTAATCAGCTTTCCCCCTCTACCTCCAGCGTTTCGAGGCTTGTACTGCCTTCTTAAAGGCAGCAGAACCCCTCCAGCAGCCCCCCTGATATCAAGGGAGCATATATGTCTGAATTCTGTGGGTCGAAGACACTGAATGACTTCACACAGCCCTCTTAAACCCATGAGGCTCTGATGCACTGGAGTCTGATTGGTTTAGGGTTCTTTGTCTTCCTCTCTGGGATTGGTTATACTAGGTGATGGTATTTCCTCTTGATATCTCTTTAGAGATTGGTTCTTGGTCTTGCTCAATAGGGTTGTTGATTTCTTTCACTCTAGTCTGTAACTGAAAGGATTGAAAGGCATCTGTGGGATGCAGGGGCACCTTGGACTTTGAAATTGGTAGCTCTGTAGTGCTCCACAGTCTCATTTAGTGGGTGAAGCATTTGCCTGACTTTGGGTGCTGGAGTACTTAATTGGTGAGCGCACCCATTGTTTTTCTTTTTCTTCTAGATTTCGGTATGTTTGAGACCCCTGGTGCATGTATGCCATCCTGTGCTCTATGTGCGAGGCAAGCACACCTTCTTACCCCAGTCGGTGATCTGACCCTTGCCATTCACCCTCCAGGCCAACATCCGTCAGCGCCCTGGTCAATCTCATCCTCTTTGTCTTGTTCCCTTCGTACCAGAGTTGCGGGTGTTACTTCAATTCACCACAGCATATATTGTGTATGTAGTGCGTCAGTCAGTCTCGCTCTCTCCCTTGCCCCCTCACTGCTGCTCTTCATGGAAGCCTTTATCAAATAAGCAATTCCTTAGTGGAATGTGTAACTGCTCAGTGTTTCTCCCAGAAAATTGGTTTTATTGTGGTTTCTGCCCTCCCATGTATTTTTATTACTTTAGTTGGTCTTCTGACCTGTAGGCAACATATTGCTTTTTAACATGTGCTTTTTGTCTGCTTGATTTTGCACATTTGTATAGTTGGTGTGACATATCCCATCTCTTTCCTTGGAGGCACTAGTTGTACATTTCACAAAGCACCAGCAGGTATTACGCAAGGCCTGTTGGGTCTGACAGTGCTGCCGGAAATGGTTGGAGCTTCTGTACAATGGCGGTTTGTTACTACCATGGCATAATCCCTTAACTATTTCTGCCAGATTTTGGGCCGCGTTATGAGTTTGGCGTTATTCCAGCAGTAAATCCACCAGAGTACCGACAAACTGAATTATTGTTACTACCACTTGGTCCGGCTGATTTGCAGCCGATTTTCAAGTGAGTGTAGGTTTAATTATTCTCGATTTATTGACGTCCATAGGCCTCCATGGGGATTATGGCAGAATTACCACCAACTGTAATTCCACCAGTTTTGCTGATTTTCATCGGTAAAGCAGCGGATTTACCTCCAGCTATTCATACGTCCCGTCCCCTTTCCTCCATTGTTGTGGGTATCCCCCAACATGGGGACAGTACCGGATACTTTGGCAGCAATAAATAAAGCTTCCCCATTAAATTTAGTATAGAACATGAAGGCGCGGCCTCGGGCGTGGGAATGCCCCACCGAGGTCCCGCACTCCGGCACCTCACCTCAGTCACTTTTTCCACACGGACCATGTCGGACCTGGCAGGCAGCACAGAGAATTTTTAGCTTTCTGTTTGCTCCCTGTGTGTTTTTTCAATAATTTCACTTCCCTTAGGTGCCACGCCTCCCTCGGCGCATGTCAGCCGCAGGAGGATTCACGAGATGTGCCTCATGCGACTGCTCCTTCCCAGCCTCAGACACCCATGTACTCTGTCTTGAGTGTTTGGGGCCTGACCACCGCTGGGACTCCTGTTCGGCCTGCAGTGCTCTTGGTCACAGGGCATTGAAAAATCGTTTGTCGCAGTGGAGGGAGATCTTCCACACTTGTCCCCCACCCCACCTTAAGGACTTTGTCTCCAGGATCTCTCGTCAAGACAACGTAGGCTCTCTGTTCAGCACGGCTCCTCAAAGCAGTAACTCCTTTCCCGGGGTTCCTCAGATTCAGGTTTTGGCAGGCCCAAAGCCTCTAAGGCTACAAGGTCCTAAACTGACGGGACCAGGGGCTCTTCCGGGTGCTCCGGGGACAGGCCTGAGGCCATCCAGGCTACCGGCCCCCAAGTTTAGGGGCTCAGGGACACTCAGAGGGGCGATCAGGTGCATCCTCTTCTTCTTTCCCAGGGATAAGCGATCTTTGAGTGCCACCTCCAAGAGTCTGTCCTCGGCTAGATCCAGCACTGCTACAGGCAGAGGTGCCGAGGGCATCCAGCCTACCAGAGATCGCTTCGAGGTCATGAGTCAGGGCGTTATGACTACTGGATGTCCAGCTGAGGGCTCAGCACCTACCAGAGAGATCTCTCAGGTCGTCGCCTCTGCTTCGGGTGCAAGACCCAAGCTGTATCCTCTCATGTCTGAGGCCTCTCTTGGCTCAGGGCCTTAGAGCCATCCCGCCCAGGGTGTGGTGCAAGTCTACAAAAAATTGCAGAGCGGCACATGGCAGAACCTGCCAGGAAGGTGCCCATGTTGGATCCAGCTCAGGGCCTGCCAGTGCTTTCGCCCATCGACTGGGCTTTGCAGGATGATCCCAGCCCACTTCCCTCTGGAAGCGGCAGCGGATCCTACAGTGCAGGTTGTTGGTCCCCCTCAGGGGTATATCTACCCATCACAGCCCTATGGCCACACGCACAAGGTGCCTCGGCACTTTTACCAGGAGCTTAGGCCAGTGCCTCGGTGGGCCGGGCCCCTAGGGACCCGGTGGCGTGAGGACTGCTTCTTCGAGCACTTCCTCTTCCTCATGCGTTCCTCTCGGACAAAGGGGCTCCTGAAGGATATTGTGACGAAGGAGGTCATCCCGCAGGTGGCGCTGCCCCGGCCCCCTCCTCTGGGTGGTACTCCTGTTCCTCCTAGGCTCCCGGTGCTGGTACCTCCACCGGGTCAGTCCCTACCGGTCATTCTGACCCCTCCACCTCCTCCTGTTCCACCAACGCTTCTCCCTCAACAACTGTTGGACCTGTCTGCGGCTCCGGACCTTGGGGGCCACCCGCCGGCACCTGTCTCCCAAGGCCGGAATTCCCCTTGGTGTGTGAAAAAGTGTGGGGTAGCGGGTGATAACGATTCCCAGGATGACAAGCCATATGCAACTGTTAAGGCCTTTCATGACTGCCTTCAGGGCCTGGCAGAGTTCTTGGGGTCCCTCTTCTTGAGGAAGCCCCCCAGGAGTCGGGTGTGCTAGAAGAGGTCTTGGGGAAACGCACCATGATCCGGTCTGGCACACCCTTCCAGAAGGATGTACTGCAGGTGGTGACAAAGGTCTGGACGAAGCCTAGGGCCAACACCCAGATGAACAATAAATTGGACATCAGGTGTAGGCTGACTGACGGGGAGCCAATCTTCCTTGCCTCCCACCCAAATCCCCATTCCTCTGGTGGCTACAGCCTTGTTGCGTTCTAAACCATTGTCTTCATTGTCTTCCTCCAGTTGCCTCGTCAAGGAAGACCAAGTCCTTGAGTCCTTGGGGAAAGAGGGGTTACTCCATCTCAGGACTGCATCTGCAGCAATGCCAATGCGGACACCGTCTTGGCTGTGGCTAACTAGAAGCTGTGGCGGTAGCTCAGGGAATTTCTGCCCGACCTCCCTTCGGCCAAGCAATCTTACTTCAAGGCTGGTTTGGCAGATGCCCGGGCCATTGCATAGGACCTCATGGAGTCTTCGCTAGCCCACATCGACACAGCCAGCAGAGGGCTGTGCCTTGGGGTCGTGATGAGAAGCATGGTGTGAATGCACGCCATGAAATGTTCATCTGATGTGCAGGCACAGATCCTGGATCTGCTCTTTGAGGGCGTGGACTATTTTCATTCGTCGGCAGATGAGGAGTTTACAAAGAAGAAAACCTCCACTTAAACCACCAAGTCCTTGGCCATCCTAACAAAACCAGGCCAGAAATCCTTCCCTCAGTCCCAAGGCAGGACTGAGTTCAAGCCCTGCGCTTTCTCCGGCTTCAAGGGGTAACGGGACCGCGGTAAACTGAGGCATGACGGGTCTCTCAGCAACAACAGGAGGAAGCAACACAGGATGTTGCTTGAGTTTTTCTGCTCCCCCTCCTCTGATGCCAAGAAGCATTGGCGTCAAGGTTGGGGAAAAAACAAAGAAATCCAATATGGATAGCCACGTCCCCTGCACACTTTCTAGATGGCCAAGATAGGCCTTTTGAACATTTTTTGTAACATTTTTTTGAAATGCAATATTGATAACTTTCAATCAATTCTGTAGAAAATGTCCATAAATGATTCAGTTGAAACTTTCTGTTTTATAAAAAAACAATTTTTGCTTTTTATTTGTCTTTTGGTGAGCCCAACGCGTTTCGAGTATAAAAAACTCTTCATCAGGAGCGGCATTTTTCAACAAATTAAAGTCTACAAAAGAAAATACATATGTACTTCAATTAGTTAGAACTTAAAGCAGTTTTTACACAATTTTGAAAAACATCATATCAAACTTTTAGATCAATTTTAACAGATAAATTGTTTACAAGGCAGTCAGCCTAGTCTATAGGGCAACATCCCATTTTTCAGTATTCATTTTAAATCCATCTCCCACAGGGCTACAAGCTATAGGATTTCGTCAGAAATCAACAATTAAGGTTGATATGTAAATGACCTAAGTCTAGTTTGGGCATATAGTTTCTTATTAAATTTCGAATGTGGGGTAATGTGCCTTATGTATCCATAGTTGTGGTACACAGAATTGGAGAACGTGGTATAATATTTTAAGCAATTGTGAGTATACGGAGGAAGTGATGAGAGAAACAGGCTAGGAGAGGTAGGTCAAATAGTAGCATTCGGAATGTAAAAAATGGCCAACCATCTTACCCAGGAACATATATTAGGCTCATGGAGTGGTCCAAGATTAGCAAAGCTGATCCAGGTGTCAAGCGGACACTATGTAGTGCATCTCATGGAAAGAAGACTTTGGTGAAGCCTTGATGGGTATGGATATCTAAATGGGATAATGGTATAAACAAGCGGTTATTAAATTAGCTGAGCGGAATAATAAGTGCAAACGAGAGGGTCCAGCCTCTAACTCAAAAGGAACTTACAAGTTCAGTATCCATCTGCGTCCAGGAGTAGTCCGAGTATGATCGGGAACCGCACCAGAGTGCTGTATTCACTCGGCGTCCCTGTTTATATATTGAAAAGAGGCTGTGAGGTCATCGCGCGCAAGGGCGTGCAACATCACGAAAAGCATGACGTCACCCGCGCGCGCCAAGACGTAAACAAACCAAGTAAATACGTTTTAGGGGACCGGGTTGGATTTGAGCCATAAAAGAATTATGAGTGCTAGGGATGGTCATGAAGTTGAACAGTATTTGTAAAGACTAGGTGATGTAAATCACGATCAGAAGGTATGTAAAAAAAGAAAGAGTTAGGCACATAACGAACAATTAAAAACAATGTTATTAGTCCCATAGATTATTGGGAGTGCTTTCTGGTGTTCGTCCAAATGGCCAAAAAATGTGTCTGGCAAGAGAATTATCAGAATGCAGACAGTTAAGATAAATCTAGAGAATGTCATTTACATGTCAATTTGAAAACAGAATATGTACACAAATCTCGAGATGCCAACAGTATAGATATCCTAGGTATACAGACTAGTTCCTGTAGGTATAATTTTTGTTTAGAAAATGGGGTAGCATATAATACACAATATCAGTCACAAATTTCACAATATTAGTCCCAAATTACAATTGTTGTGAGTTTACATGACATGAGTAAACTGTACATTTATATTACAAAAACCGGGTACAGTGATCCCTTGTCTAGACAAACAGGTGCTAAAAGAGAATATTCATTGATTCCAAGTGGAGTCATGGAATCAAGTTTGTTTATCCAAAAAAGTTCTCTTTGGGCCAGAACTTTTTGGGATAAACAAGCTTGATTCCATGACTCCACTTGGAATCAATGAAGATTACTATTTAGGACCGTTTTTGTAAATTACCCCTGTAATACTTTGAGCCCAAACATCTCATTCCATGATAGGAGCTCAAATATCAAATTTCAAGATTTGGCCTGACACTCCTTAAAACTTTATTCTCTTTTAGCACCTGTTTGTCTAGTCAAGGGATCACCTGTACCCGGTTTTTGTAATATAAATGTACAGTTTACACATGTCATGTAAACTCACAACAATTGTAATTTGGGACTAATATTGTGAAATTTGACACTGATATTGTGTATTATATGCTACCCCATTTTCTAAACAAAAATTATACCTACAGGTACTAGTCTGTATACCTAGGATAGCTATACTGTTGGCATCTCGAGATTTGTGTACATATTCTGTTTTCAAATTGACATGTAAATGACATTCTCTAGATTTATCTAAACTGTCTGCATTCTGATAATTCCCTTGCCAGACAAATGTTTTTGCCATTTAGACGAACACCAGAAAGCACACCCAATAATCTATGGGACTAATAACATTGTTTTTAATTGTTCGTTATGTGCCTAACTCTTTCTTTTTTTTACATACCTTCTGATCGTGATTTACATCACCTAGTCTTTACAAATACTGTTCAACTTCATGACCATCCCTAGCACTCATAATTCTTTTATGGCTCAAATCCAACCCGGTCCCCTAAAACGTATTTACTTGTTTTGTTTACATCTTGGCGCGCGCGCGCGGGTGACGTCACGCTTTTCATGACGTTGCACGCCCTTGCGCGCGATGACCTCACAGCCTCTTTTCAGTATATAAACAGGGACGCCGAGTGAATACATCACTCTGGTGCGGTTCCCGATCGTACTCGGACTACTCCTGGACGCACATGGATACTGAACTTGTAAGTTCCTTTTGAGTTAGAGGCTGGACCCTCTTGTTTGCACTTATTATTCCGCTCAGCTAATTTAATAACCGCTTGGTTATACCATTATCCCATTTAGATATCCATACCCATCAAGGCTTCACCAAAGTCTTCTTTCCATGAGATGCACTACATAGTGTCCGCTTGACACCTGGATCAGCTTTGCTAATCTTGGACCACTCCATGAGCCTAATATATGTTCCTGGGTAAGATGGTTGGCCATTTTTTACATTCCGAATGCTACTATTTGACCCACCTCTCCTAGCCTGTTTCTCTCATCACTTCCTCCGTATACTCACAGTTGCTTAAAATATTATACCACGTTCTCCAATTCTGTGTACCACAACTATGGATACATAAGGCTCATTACCCCACATTCGAAATTTAATAAGAAACTATATGCCCATACTAGACTTAGGTCATTTACATATCAACCTTAATTGTTGATTTTTGACAAAATCCTATAGCTTGTAGCCCTGTGGGAGATGGATTTAAAATGAGTATTGAAAAATGGGATGTTGCCCTATAGACTAGGCTGACTGCCTTGTAAACAATTTATCTGTTAAAATTGATCTAAAAGTTTGATATGTTTTTCAAAATTGTGTAAAAACTGCTTTAAGTTCTAACTAATTGAAGTATATATGTATTTTCTTTTGTAGACTTTAATTTGTTGAAAAATGCTGCCACTGATGAAGAGTTTTTTATACTCGAAACGCGTTGGGCTCACCAAAAGACAAATAAAAAGCAAAAATTGTTTTGTATAAAAGTTTCAACTGAATCATTTATGGACATTTTCTACAGAATTGATTGAAAGTTATCAATATTGCATTTAAACATTTTTTTACAAAAAATGTTCAAAGGGCCTATCTTGGCCGTCTAAAAAGTGTGCAAGGGACGTGGCTATCCATATTGGATTTCTTCTTTTGTTTTTTGTATATAACCAGCCTAGGTACCAAGGCTGTGTCTTTCTCCCCCGCACCTCAAATTATTTACTAAAGATTACCATTCTGTTTAAACCTAACTAAATTACATTCAAATTGGTGTGCAAGTGTACTTACCTGTGTTGGTTGTCAAGGTTGGGGAACACAGCTCCTCTGTGGGGGCCGTTTGGCTCTGTTCCAGGACACCTGGAAGCATCTTTTTAGCAGCCCATTTATACTATCCGTAGTCTCCACAGGCTTCAGTCTTCCTCTCCCTTTTGCCTCTACCATCCTCTCCTCCTCTTCGTCAGATCTGGTCCCACATCAAATGTTTCTGTGGTTCACAATTATGGTTGTACCACTTTCAGTACAAAGTGCTGCCTTTTGGCCTGAACTTGTCCCCTCATGTCTTCATGAAGTTGAGGAACGCAGTGGTGGGTCTTCTGCACTTGGAGGTCTATGATATTTACCCTTATTTGAATAACTGGCTGGTGAGGTCGTGGTCGCCGAAAGGGGCGGCCCACTCCTGCTAGAGATTGGCAGATATCTTCGTCAGCTTGGGTTTTCCCTTAACCAGAGGAAATCAGTTATGCCTGTCTCAGGAACTGGTCTTCCTCTGGGTGCGTTGGAACACTACTGTGCAGCAGGTGTTCCCCACGCCTGAGAGGCTTATTTCCCTCCCCTAGGCGGTGGGACACTTTCTGGCCAACTCGACCACCTCAGCATGGTGGTTTCAGCACATTCTGGGTCAGATGTCCTCCTGTGTGCTCACTGTACAGCATGCTTGCCTAAAGATGTGGCGCCTCCAGCTCCACCTGGCAGCCAATTGGAATCAGCAGACAGTGTCTCAGTTGGAGAGGGTCCCAATACCACCTCTCCTGCTGCCCGATCTCGGCTGGTGGCTGATGGAGGGCAATGTCTCAGTGGGAGCCCCCTTCACTCATCCAGAGCCTACCCTGGTGGTGATGACGCACTCCTCCCTCTCGGGTTGGGGGGCTACTCTGGATGGCTATGTGATGCATGGATCATGGTCCATGACAGAAGCCCTCTTGCATATCAGTCTGCTCGAGGTCAAGGCATTGGGCCTGGCCCTCAAGGCGTTCTTACCCCTCATCAGGATCAAGTCTGTTCTGGTCAGGACGGACAATTCAACTACAATGTTTTACCTGAACAAGCCGGGTGGCACCTGTACCTGTCACCTCTGCATGGAGGTGGTTTCGAACTGGGAATGGGCCCTGATGGAGGGGATTTGGATTTCAGTGGTCTAACTCCCGGGGGACAGCAATGCAGAAGTGGACCAGTTGAGTCGCTTGGGGTTCAACACCTACTAGTGGGAATTTGCACAACGACTCCATGTTGCCCCTGTTCCAGCGTTGGGGGGGGGGGGGGTTTGCTTCATGGGCAGGTCAGGGGTCACTGGGAGACGCCTTCAGATCTGTTGGCACGGCTGCAGGTGTTATGCGTTCCCGCCCACCCCTCTGCTCCAATGAACACTCTGCATGTTCTGGGCCTCAGTGGGTTGCAGCCTCATCCTAGTTGCTCCCCACTGGCCTTCGGCACTCTAGTTTTCGGATCTGCTGCAGTTGTGCTCCCAGGGTCTCATCCATCTTGCAATCCCCAGCAGGGGCTGCCTTGTGCAGCAGGGCGGGGCAGTGGAACATCCGGACTTTGCCAAACTGCCCTGGCGACCCGGTTCCTGATCAGCTGAGGCTTCAGCATGCTCAAATTTCAGATGAAAACTGGGACATCATTCAGCAGGCTAGGAGGCCCTTGACTCGGTCCGAGTATAAGAGCAAATGGACTAGGGTCTGCCATTGGGCTCGCAACAAGGGTCTGGACCCTGTCACCTGCCCTCTGGATGACGTACTGGCTTTTTCAGCACATTTGGCTCATTCTGGAGTTCAGGTGGATACTTGCTGCACGTATTTGCCAGCCATCTGGGCTTACAAGAATTCCCCTAACCATGTGTTTTCGGCAGCCAACCTGGTGGTTAAGGCCCTCCTTAAGGGGTTGTCTAGGCTTTTTCCTCTGGTGCATAGGCCGCATCCGGTCTGGGACCTCATTGTGGTTCTGTCAGCTCTGCAGCGCAAGCCTTTCGAGCCGATGACCTCTGTGGACATCTGCTTGGTGACGCTAAAGAATGTTTTATTGGTGGCTCTCACCTCTGCGTGCAGGGTCAGTGAGCTGCAGTCTTCGTCTTTAGGCGAACCCTTCACCACGTTTCACAGCGACACTGTCATCTTGCACACTCACCCAAACTTCTTGTCCAAGGTGGTCTCTCCTTTCCATCTGAATCAAGAGATCTGCTTGCCGGTTTTCTTCAGTCTGAGGCAGAGAGGGCACTACATTCCTTGGAACTCAATAGGGTTCTCAAGTTTTAGCTCTCTTGGGTGAAATTCTTCAGGAAGTCCTAGGCATTGTTGGTGACTTTTTGGGGGCTCCACCCCCGGCTTCAGGCTTCGACGGTTTCTATCGCCCGTTGGATGGTTCAGGTCATTTTGGAGGTGTACACGTCCATGGGTAAACCTGTTTCTGCTGAGATTCTGCTGGGATTCATGCCCATGCAGTTAGAGCTAAGGCCACAGCCGTCACATTTCAGAGACATGCTTCTTGGGATGTTATCAGCAAAGTAACTACTTGGACTACTCTGGCCTGCTGTAAGTACTACTCATTGAATACCATCTCCAGGCGCGATGCAGAGTTTGGTCAGGCAGTCCTGAAGAACCTTTTAGCTTCATCCTAGATTTGAGGCAGGTTGTCACAGCTCCACCTTGTGTTCTTATTTCGGTGGAATCACCCACATGGATGGACCAAAAGGGACGGGACATATGAGTAATTAAAGTTACTCACCGTCAATGTTCCCGCTAAGTTGTGCGCATGTGCGCCTGCCCAGCTTCCTACTGGGTGCCGCTCAGAAGAATTTTAGCAGCGCACACAGACAATTCCCACCTATTCAAATAAGATTTAATAAGGCACAAGTCACAGCAGGTCCCTAATATTCCTTTCTCTCAAAATGAAGCTAAATTATACTAACTATTCTTGATTTTCTAGTGTAACCTATTGACATTGTCCTACTATGCAAGCTTAAACTTAAAAACCGAAAAACTCTAAAAATAGAATACACCCACACAAGGTTAAAAACGAATATGAAAAAATGGCTCCATGAACAGTACATATAACTAAGATATGCCTTCATACATTAACTACATTTTCTTCCCATCGAGGATGCTATTTTTGACTCTACCACACATATACCGTATGACTCGAACTCCGCCCCAGGCCACATTCAGATATTACCAGACAACCTTGACTCTGCGTAACTTAGCTCAGCAAAAGGTTACCAGACTTAGATACAAGACTTGGTTTATGTTATAATATGAATGACGTTCAAGCACAAGAATTTGTTACTCATGGTGCCTAAGTAAAAGCATTACCCACATTAGGTCACTTTGGTGCCAGTTCAAATATCGGGTACTGACTGAGTAAGCAGGCTATTAGGATATTTAACCTCATCCCATGCTTCCTATTCTTTGTACATAAGTCACACAAGCACTTTGAAGAGCCCCCGCTTGCAAGTTAATGCATCATAAAACTAAAATATTAATTTGCCCTCTAAGGATTTTGAGTAGGCAAATGTCATGCTCGGTGTCTCCTACATTAGCATTGCTAACATTACCCTATGAGTGGAGAGCAACATTGCAATATCTTTTACTTGGCCTGTAAGGGATATTTGGTAGGGACTATTCATTTATAAAATTATTTATATATAAAATTAGGGCAACAATATTCCGATAACTAGAATGCTTTTCACACAATCTGCAACCTTTCAAAATGTTCAGAGTTCCATGGGGCATTGACCTTAACACATTATATGTTAACTCTCTGCTATACAGAAATGGTTTCACTGAGCACTTGTCGAAACCTACTGAACAATTGAAAGGTGGGGTATGTTGCAAACAGTCTTGTATGCACTTCATAGTAATTGTGCACATGCAGATTTATGACATTTTTTTAAATTGCACATATCATCATCATGAGGCTTTAAATTGGATTTGCTTGCAAAGTGTTGTGAGTATGCAAATATCCCACTTAGAGTTTTACTTCTACAACCCCTCACTTTTTACAGAGCCCTGGTAACTAATATTGGAGGCTAGCACAGGAGCCCAGGAGGGGAATGGGTGGACGGGAACAGGAGAATACTCCTTCAGGTGAAGAACAAATCAGCAACTTTCAATAAACAAATTGCATGTTTTGACAGTACCGTACAGTGAAGGAAAAGTGTTTGTTTGCTCAAGGCTAGGAAACCATAGTAATAGCCTAGTAAAGGGCACCTTCTATTTGTTTGTATGCTCAGCTGCTGGGGACTTTTCAATATATTCATGAGGTTGCATTTATTGCTTCTAGCATCCCCATGCATCTTCAACTAACAGTGAATTTCAGGAGAGGGGTCCCTAGTTAAAGAAGAAGGTACTCAATATGTTGTAACTGTGAGCATTGCTGCTATTGACTTAAAGGGCAAATATATGTGATTTTCTTCAACAGGCCACCAGAAGAAACCTTGTATTTGTCTAGGATGTGGTGATCAAGGGTGGGCAAAACTATAGGCTGTATTATGTGCCCTATAATTTCACTTCCTATGTCAGGGTTACAATCAGGGTTCCAATATGATTACACTCCATACTCTGGATATTTCATGCTTATTAAAATATGTTTGTTCCCCCTTAAAATGCCTCTTGACATCGGCAGTAATATTATTCGAGTTCCTACTAATGACACTGCTCTGCTGGTCACTGATTCGAAAAGAGATCAGTGGAACTTTGTTGGTAGAAGCAGGGGGTAGATTCCTATATGTTCATGGTTTCCCATTTTTGTTGGGTACATTGCCCTGTTTTTTAGTAAAATAGTGTATGCCTCCTAGTTGGAAGGCTGGTTTTGAGCAAATGTCACAACTCGCAGAACAACATAATGTGGGTAGTAAGCAGAGGCCCAGGATTTCAGATCATCCTATTCTGTGGTGCAGTTATTCTGATGCAATTATCATCCTTACATAAATTATGAGAGGCATTTTCTCCTGGCCTTTGAATTACTCATTAAAGTGGCACATGAACTCCTATTGGAATGTTTTCTGACAACATTCCTTTCAGTTGCAAGTATTCCATTTGCAAAAATTTGCATAATGTCTGAATTTTTTGACAACCACATCAGTGATTAGTGATACTTGTTTTTTGTAATAAGCATGAGTTATTTCACATTGGCATTAAACACTTTCTGCATTGTCTCTGAGAAGTGTTGACACATGAATAGCCACAACTAAACCTATTTTTTATCCTGAGCATACAAAGCTTTTCTGTGCATACACGTTTTTCTCTCTGCGCAGGAGTACATTTGGTAGGTACTATGGCATATCTTGAAGTCTTGGACTGGTTGATGAGCACTCCTTATAATCACATAAAATATATGATTTTTTTACCTATATTTTTGGAAAAAATGTTGCAAGATGCTCCTTTTACAGGAGTTTGTAAATAATTGATTTCCTTCTAAACTCTTCGGATATGGCATCTCACTAACTACGCATGCTCACAAAGTGGCTTACATCGTTATTCAGTTGCGCACATGGAAAATAATGTGCCCATGAAGGCTAATCATTTTCGCACTTAGGGAAAAATAATTGGAGGGAACATTGCAGTCACCGTAGTGACTAGAGCACTCCTAGTCCATAGTCCCCTTTCCCCCATGCGTCCCACCTGCCTTCCCCTGCTATGATGCCAATGGCTAATATGTAATAAGTGTAGCCAGGTATCTAAGTATCCGATGTGTTCAAAGGGGACTGAGGTGAGGTATCAGAGGGCAAGGCTTCGGCGGGGCGTTCACACGCCCGAGGCCATGCCGCTGCACGCTATACTAAATTTAAAGGGAAAACGAAATATTTCGCTGCCAAAGGTTCCGGTACCGTCCCATGTTAGGGGACGCCCACAAGGATGGAGGAAAGGGGATTATGGACTGTGAGTACTCTAGTCACTACAGTGAGTAATCTTAATTTTTTGCTGTATGTAAATCCTCCAAGTCAAAGCCGAAATTGTAGTACGGTGGTGCCGTTCTACAGCGGTAATGGAATTACTACTCCAGTACCACTGTTTTTTGTTGCACTTCCATACTTGTAATAAGGCCCTTTATTTAAGTCTCGCTGTTTCTTTTAATTTTACTGCATGGTGTTACCTAATTTAATGGAGGAGCTTAGTGCATTAAAATCAACTTTATTTGCTATTCCTCAACGTATTTACGACAAACCTGTTGATAATTCTATCCTTAATCCTATGACCTCTTTGAGGATTATACCAACATCTAAATTGTACCCCTCCACTCACAGTCTTTGACCCCCAGGCTGTTACAAAAACCTGTTCCATCTCATGACCAATGTCTTGATGGTTTTATAATTAATTTGTGTTCTGCAGAAGCCCATGATATTTCTCTTCATGATTTTATCCTGGACTACAACTGTAATTTACTGTTTCTCACTGAAACTTGTTTTAATTGACCTTCTGTTTCTTCTAAAAATACCAGTGTGCTCTCTGGCTATTTGCTCATGTGTTTGATAGACTCTGGAAAATAGGTGGTGGGTTGGCTATTATTTATAAAACCCTTTTGCAAGTTCTTGTGAGCTTTTGCACTACAAATTAAGTCTGTCCCCTACTGAGGTTGCTTATTGCGTTACTTTATGGTGTACCCCATTACCTCTAAAAATGTTTGTTGAGCATCTAGATTACCTCCTATTGTTGATTTTCTATCACTTCAAACAAATGTTTGATCCTTGGGGATTTCAACATCTGATGATTTTTCCAATCCCCATACTTCCTCTCTGATGAACTGCCTAGGGTGTGTTTGTTTTTCCCATCTTAACTCCTACCCATTCTAAAAGTCCCCGGCTTGATTGGATCCTGACTAAAAATATTGACTGTAATTTGGGTAACACTATTGAACTTGATTGGACTGATCCCAAAAGCCTGAATTTCTTTTTGGGTCTTAATGACTATGAATCCAAGTTCTAATGTGATTTGCAAACAAGCTCAGCGGTTTTCACCTCATAAACCCAACACATTTCTCCCTATTATTCACACTGTTTTTGATTCCGCACAACTTGATGGTGATCTCCACCACCAACCAGCAGTCTTCAATACGTTTTTTTCGGAGACTGTTGATCTACTAGACCCTTTTAATTCCTTCAACAGTGGCTCTAATTTCAAAGGGTATCCCTGGTATACCTCTGACCTGTGTGAATTATGTTCACAAGTGAGGAAGAGCTGGCACAAATGGCAGTCAAATAAGTCTTCTATCCTCTTTAAGAAAGGAGTATGCATCTAAAATATGTGCCAAAAAGTATGCCTTCTCAGAAAGAATTAGATTGGCCAGGAAAATCCAAACTTTCCCTTTTTCTGAAAACAACTTTATACCTAGACCGTCTAAACTGGTTTCTGATTAATGGTTGCAAGAAATTCTTATGGATTCGAAGATCAGCCAAATTCATACATCTGAACATGTGTCTCAATCCCTGTTAGTGGCATTTTCCCCCCCATCAATTCAGTCAATACCTCTGAATTGGAATTCCCCCATTTCCCTTGGATTCTTATGATCTTTAGTTGTGTCTATGCACCCTACGCGTTGTCCAGGCAACCCCTGCCCCCTAACGATGATCCAAGCCTCGCATGAGGCTAGTCTTCCATTTCGGGGAAGTTTGCTAATACATCTTTTGTCTGGTTCGATTCCACCATGCATTGAAACGATCTTGGATCATGCTGTTGCTCAAAAATGCCACTTTGGATCCAGATTTACCAGGATGTTATTGTACTATCGCTAAAAGGTTGTGGTCTCTCAACTACAAGATTTTGTTGAGTTTAATAACTTGCTTAGGACACAGAAATTCGGTTTTCAGCCATTTCATGGAACTGAGACCTCTCTGCTTGATAAAAATGATGTATCCTTATTGAACATGCTATATTTATCTGCAGCCTTTGACACTCTGGAACATCACATTTTGCTTCAGGCTTACTTCTGTGGCCAGAGTGTCTGGCCAGCCGTCTGTTGGTTTTCCTCTTTTATCATGGACTAGCTGGGGTAGCCGGCGTTGCCCGTGTCCTGATCAAATGGTGTCTCATGTGCCCTGGAGGATGTTGCTCTTGTTGCCAAGTCTTGCTTCAGTTTGCTCTGGCATCTCATTTGCCCTGGAGGAGGTTGCTCTTGTCCTTTGGTCAGCCAGTCATGCTGCTGTTTGTCGTCGTGTTTCAGAAGCTCTTGATATTTATTTTCGCTTTGCATCAGATGAAGCCTTTCCAAGTGATTTTCGTTTTTTCTGTGCGGCATGTTTCAGTCACTCAATGGCTTCAGCACATTTGAGAACATGTCCAAGAAAAATTGATTGTGCTCTGTTCTCATAAATGAACTTAAGTAAACTGTAACCTTGCCATTTCCCATATTTGGAGTGGCGTGATAAACATTTTACATGTTTTATTCCCTTTAAAAATGCTTTAATAAACACTTTCAAACTGTATACAGTAGTAATACATTTCAAAGGAATAACCAACTCGTTGAACATTTTGCTTCATACACTTTTCCAAATTTTGCCTCCTTCTAGCACCTACTGTAGTGAATCGGGGTGATCATCAGTAAATGAGGGTGTCTACGGAGTGAATTCTTTGCATCCAAACATAGACTACAATCTTGCCCCAGACAAATGAGGAATCCATGCAAAATTTGGTAGCTGTGGGTTCAGCAGTGTGGATTTGTATAGCCGGACAAACATACACACATGCATACATTCAGCTTTATATATTAGATACAATATTGTCTTTTGATGGATAATATCTCCACAACATTTTTTTGTCCAATTCTAAATATTGTGTCCCTCAAGGTTCGGCTCTCTACGCTACTTCTTAATTTGTATGTTCAGCGTTTCATGAACTTCTTGCCAGTATGAATATCGCCTTTCATTGTTATGCTGATAATACCCAGATTTCTTTTAAGCTTAATGGGAATTCTATGTTCGACAATACTATGTTGTCTAATATTCTGTCCCAGGTACATTCTAGCTTCCTATTATTTAAGCCTATTTAGGATGATTTGTCCATTTCTTTGTCCAGACCACTTGGCGGTCATTGCATGTGCCATAATTGGTTCGAAACTGACTACTGCAATTACGTTTATGTTGGTCTTTCCAAATCTTCCTATCCTAAATTTCAGATGCTTCAAAATAACACTTTAAGAACTGCTTTCAACCTCCTGTCTCATGCATATATCATTCCAGCCCTGCATCATCTACATTGGCTTTCCTGTATTGGCTAGGATTTCGTTTAGGGTCTTTACACTTGTCCATAAGTGCATTTATGAGAAAGCTCCTAATTATCTTGTGGAAAAATTAATCTGCAGTCATAAGAATCGACATCACTGGCAATCCTCAGCTATGCTTCTATCTCTTCCCAAAAATAAGATGCAACTTTCTAGCGGTCACACTTTTTCTCTGCTAGGTTCCGGACTTTGGAACAAGCTTCCCTCATCTTTTAGGGTTAAATCTAAATTAAGTACATTTCTGAAAGCTTTAAAAACATATATTTTCTCTCTTCACTTGTCAGGCTAATCTTGTTGACTTTTTTTCGATTGTTTTCAACAATACTGCCGTCATGCCTCAGGGTTTGAGCTCTTTGTAAATGTACATAAACATGAACATAAAGGTGATCATTTCTCAACAATGTAATGAATCAAGCTGTTTGTCCATGATGGTTAGGTGGCAATAGAGTATGATACCCACCTTCTTCTCTTTACTTCTTTTTTTGAAACAATATTTTAGTGAGGGATTTTTTTGTTTCCCTGGGAAAATATGCATCAATAAAACATGATTAAAGTCGATCATGCAGGAGTAACTACTGTTGCAACCAACCAGTATACACAGCAATTGCATTGGACTTCCCCTAGTTCAGGGGTAGCCAACCTGTCACCCTCTAGATATTTTGGCCTACAACTCCATGATCCTTCACCACAGACCAGGGTGGGTGGAGCTGATGGGAGCTGTGTAGGCCAAAATATCTGGAGCAGAGTTGGTTTAAATAGATTGGGGTAAAAGAGGGTAAGACACAGGAACCCACAAATCAAGCAATAATTTACAAAAGGCAATCCAGAGCAGCACTGTTTCAATTGGTATAGCATATTCAGGTTGGTCAAATAATTGCTGGTATTCACCCGAGGCCTGTTTGAACCCTGCTTCCTGGTCCTGTTTCCTCTAGTCGTTTGAGAAATCTTAAACACTAAGTCTGTCAGTGTTTTTCTAGTTGTTGTGACAAAGTCCCCTAGTAGATGATGGGCACCTTGTCACCCGCACTTTGCCTTAAGCAAGGCAGAGGAACATCACATGAGGCCCGTTAAAGGGCACTACTCTCCTCTTATAGATGACAGTCCCCAGCTGCTAAAATAAGGTCCTCCCTATGCCCAAAAAGGAGCACTTCATGTATTCTTGGAGTAAGGGAAGATTATGAACACTGGAAGCGAGTGAAAGAATTTAGCAAAGAAAATGGATCTCGCTCTTGCAGTTAGTAAACAGCCGTCAGAAGCACATTACATTTTTCGTCAGCACTCTCTCGGCGAGCATGCTCAGACATCAGAGGCACTTCCATTTTCTAGTGGCACTCGCTCAGTGAGACAGCAGAGACAAGTGCACATGATGTTTGCCTGCAATGGTTGCACAGCGTGTCCACTGCAGAAACATGTGTTTCTGTGCAGCATGAGCACAAGGAGCTCCTACAAGACGTTTTTCAGAAAAAGTGCAGTCCATTAAAAATGCTTTAATTCTGTTAACCTTCTAGTAAACCCACCACAGATCATGGCACAGACTCCGTAATCTCTCTATATTAGGGGGAAGCCATGAGGACCCCGAGGCAGTGCAGGACAGATAAAAGAAATAAAAAATAGCGGGTCAGCCTATTAAAGGCTCACTAAGTACCAAAGATCCAAAGCACAAACTTATGGAACAATTAAGTGCAGTCAAAGAGAAGTCCACTTTTAGGAAAGATTTGCTTTTTTCAGATTTCTCTCAATTTACATCAATGGAATGCCCCAATGTTGTGCTGTGATTTGATTCCTCTCCTTACCTTTAGAGGTAAGTAAAGCCTTTTTGCTTTACTTCCCTTGCGTAGCTCATCTGTTTTATAGCGTATGCTCAGTCCCTAAGGCTAGAGTGCAGGGGGACTTTACCTCCCTTTGTGAGATTCCATGTTGTTTTTATGCAGCACACATCACATGACATTGTGGTGCTTTAGGGGCAATGTGTATGCCTTTTCCTTTTACAAGCATGTCTGTCACCTGTATGTGTCCAAGATGGGCTTTTGGCAGCAGATATTTTTCTAGTGTATTTTTAGTTTTTCTCGTATGTACTTTTATTTTTTAACTACATGATGACATTTACAGTACCAAATACTCACAATGAAGGTCCCATGCATTTTTTGCCCTGTCCTTTGGCCATTTTTTCCTTTGGCCTTCTCCCTGCCCTCGCAGGTCAGGAATTGCAATAGGAAGTGAGCCCTTCCCCAGGCAAAACCTCAGGTTGTCTGGGCAATGCAGCAGTGTGAGCTTCTGGCCAGATGTGGGGTCTATGACTGTCTAGTCCCAATCCACACTCCAGCCAGGGGTGTTTCTGTTGCTGGGCAGATGTGGGTCAAGAATGTGTTAATGATTAGACAGCCCTTGCCTGTTTGAATGGTGCAGATATTTACCTTTAGTGGGCTGGAGGCGACCCTGGCTCGAATTTGAGATGATAGATGGAGTCCTTTGGCCATTGTTCAGGTTGCCATTTGAAGTCAAGACCCTTAAAACAAGTTGCAGCCAGCTGAAGACTGGAGGACAACCTTTGACGATTTTACAGCATTGTCTCCTGCCAGGTCCCTGTGAAGCCCTGTCTTTCTGGATCGATCTCCTGTAGACTATCATTGGTGCTTCGGCCATTGGCTAGTAGGACCCACCAGTCCGGGCCCCTGCCTGAAAGCCCTATCTCCAGAAGCCTTTGGAAGCTGAGATGCTGTGGGCTAACCAACTTCATCCAGGGCATTAACTGTGCACCGCTCCCAGTTCTGAGTTTCAGCTTACAACTTCACAGGTTGCCAGATTGTGTCCAAGACCAGTCCTCCTGCAGCTGTCACTCCCTAGCACAAAGAGTGACCTTACTGGAGCAGTGTCTTTGTTCCTGCCTTGTGAATCGCCTTCCACTGCCTGATCAGTGTTTTTTTGCTGCAACCTGCTTCCATTGAGTTCTGGGGGTCTCCTGCCATCATGGGACCTGCAGTGGTCTTCACCTCAAGGTACCTCGGTGGACCAGCTGCAAGTTATCAGGAACCGTCTCTTTTGGACATGGAAACACCACCTAACCGGACCCAATCCTGATCTGAAAACTAGCACTGAGCCTATGGCCCCTGAACTCCACCCTGCAATGTAACCAATGATTGAAGCAAGAGGACCCAGCGAATATAGAAACCCAAGAGGATGTTTCTGGTGGCATCAGAGTAAAGGGGGGGAGCTTGCATACCCATTCCCAACTGCCCCTCCTGCCATTGTGATGGGGAGTGAAGTCCTCACCCTACCTCGCTTGGTTGCGATCTGTGGATCCCCCCTGGGCTTTGCCTAGATTGATGGTTGGGAGAGGACCCCTAATCTTGTGAAAGTATTATCATTTCTTCACCAGTGGAACGTTTTACCTACCTGTTGGCTTTACCAATTCTTGTTTCTTCTGTCTACAGTGATCCAACTCCCTGCAACAGGTCCTTACCTGTGGCTCTTAATGGCACTAGGCCTAGATAATTTAACAGGGTAGGGATTTTTTAAGTGATGGGTGGGCCCTTTTTTGTTAGATCACCAACTATGAATGTATATGTTTATAGTTTTGATATAGTGATAGTACTTAACTATGATTTGCTTTGTTCTGTGTGTACCCTTACACCACCCCTATATCACCTGAAGCCTAAGCCTTACTGCTTAGTTGCAATACTTAAATTGAGTTTGTCCGAACCGAAGTGCCTTTTTCCTGTTGATCAATATTTGGTGGCCCCTTGGGCCCCTCCGCCAGGGCTTGTTCAGAAAATCCATCTTAACATTCACACTTGCTTGCATCCACAGGTGCAGACCGCCCCCCCCCCCCCCCCCACAAGAATCTCAGCCCCAAGGTAAAGGGCAGACAAGGCTATTTAAGCCCAGTGTTTCAGTAAGACAGTGTAGGCATTTTTGGAGTATGAGCCCACATCTAGAGTTTGGAGGAGGTTGGAGAACGTACAAGAGATAAGTCATCTGGAAGAGGTTGGTTTGAGACCGGAGGATATTGGATTAAGGTAGCTGGATAAGGTTGGGGTGAGGTTGGGAGAGAATATCAGGGGGAACTGCAAGAGGCTAGCAAGGTATAGATGGCAAGGGCAGGAAGGTATAAAGCCCTGCTTGGCCGAAAGCAGATAGGTGTGGGACACTGACTGGAAGGGGTCAAACCTATAGTGTAATGAGGAAAAAGCATCCAGCATAGCGGTAATGAATAGAAAGTACCAATGTAGGAGTCGGAAGGTAGGGATGATTGTAGGGGTCAGCAGCCTAGAACAGGGAGCTGATGGGTCCCCTCTTGAAGCTTACCTCTATGAAAAGCCAAGAGGAAGGAAAGCCCTGTGGTGAAGTGAAAGGACCAACAGAAAGGACACCCAAGAAGACCACAGAAGTAAGGTATGGGGAAACCCCAGAAGGCAGGAACTGGGCGCCAAGGATAAGTGAATCCGAGAAGACAGAAGTGTGTGGCAATCCCTTAAACCGAGACTGGGAATCTAAGCAGGAGAAGATCCTGAGAAGCACAAAGAAAAGTGTGTGGTAAATCCTTACACCTTAGTTGATACCATATGAAGATGCCTGAGAAAAAGGGGAATTAAGGGTGCAGGGACCCCTTTAGGCATGGACTTGTGTTGCACTGTGGGTTGACACAGAGGAACCTATTGCACGAGAATACTTGCACATTTTCTTGGTTTGCATTTATAGTTTCCTGTTTGTTGTTTTGGCCACCATATAATATTCCCAAAATAAAATACACAAGTTTAACTTAATTTCCTTCTTGGCCTGTTCATTGATCCCCATCATCGATGTGACATTGTGCAGAACAAAACGTAAAATATAAGGTTCTTCACAAAGTGGTGCCTCATGACAGGTGGTAAGGCAAATGTGTCCAAGTGGGGCTTTTCTGTTTGCCTCTAGTAAAAATATCCAGACCCCAGAGAGTTATAGACCTGGATGAAGTAAGAGGTTTGCTCTTATAGGTGGCTTAGAACCAACCATAAAGCACTGCATTTCAAAGAATACTTTTACAATAGCCCATGTTTATACTGTAATGTGTCTTGAAAGACCCAAAGAGAGCTCTGTGTTTTGACCACAGTCATGTAATCTTGTGTCAGCTACTCTAAATAGATGGACATAAAACAGCATCTCTAAAGTTTTATAGCCAGTTCCAGGCTTTCAAAAAAATGCAGGCAGAGTTAGGCCCAGATGTGAATTTGACCTGCATTACAGAGAATAATAATATATACTAATTTCTGGCACATCATATGCTGCATATATCATTCGATAAAAGTGTACAGAGTAATATCCTCTAACTTCTCAGTGATTATTAGCCCCCTTTGTAGTCTTGGGAACCGTATCATTTACTACTGCAGTGCTCTGCAGCATTGACACGTGTCTGTAAAGTGGTGAACTGTGCCCCCACCGCTGGTATCGGAGCAGGATGCATTGAGGAAAGGACCAGAGCAAGAATGAAGGGGTGGGCAGAGTAGGAGCAAGCAATTTAGAAAGTGACTGTAATTTTCCATATTTCATTTACTTATATTGTAGATATTATTAACACTTTTGCTCAGTAGAAATTTGCAACCAGTATTTCTTTCATGTTCTTTTTGTATTTATTGGAAGCAAGGTGCAATGTAGAGATACCTATAATGCCCAAATGTGATAATGATAGGACTGCACAAGGTGACAGCAAGCAGCCCTCTCCTTGCCATCCTTGCCGCTCAACTTAGTGGTTGAAGACACTTAGCCTTTTGTATAAGGCCCTTAATACTTTTCTTTTCCCAAGTGAAATCTTAAGTTCTCGATTGTCCCCCTTCCTTTGTCTCACCACTAACCCCAGACATCTGGTTTAGCAGTAATTAACCTTGGTCTGTGTGGCACTCCACAAATCTCCCATATAAATAGGAGTAGCCATTCTTCCATTGATTAATGTGCCAATCATGAGGTACCTTGAGCTTCGTGTGCAGACAGGCTTCTCGGCGCAGGGTGGATTCTTTTAAATAAATATTGACATTTAATTAACATTTTCCACAACTAAATTTGTGTAAGCAGTCATTTAAATTAAAAACTTGGCATTCTAATGAATCGACCCCCTTGCACCTTGCCCTCTTCTGTTGGAGCATGTTGCAAAATGTGGTTTCTTTTATACATTATAAACATGTTTAATGTTCTACAGTTGACTATGGCATGTTGTTAAACTCTGATGCTAACGTCCACTGCAGGTCATGTGGTGATCCCATCAGTTGTTTCATTCGGCATAAAACAAGAGGAAGATGTCTACTCCGTTGACCATCAAATTTGCGAGAGGATTCAGAGCACCGGGAGTGCAGCAAGTGAGTACCTAGTATTTATAGACTTTCAATTGAATGGATGAGATGCCTGCACTGTCATCTCTCTACCCTGTACAATAAAAAAGGCATCCGCTACCAACAAGGTCAAATCATCTAAACCTTTTCAGGCAGCCAGAGGTAGACTTGTTTTTTGAGTTTCTGTTTTCGAAAAAAAAAAAAGTGGATTTTACCCCAAAAAAGGTTTGCGGGGGAAGCAACTAAGAAAAATGTAAAAAATAAAATAAAAAAAATTGACCCTATTTGTTTTAGGTCCTTTTGATTCAACCCTTTTGTCATTCGATCCCTTACATTCGAATCCTTGACCTATAACCACTGAGAGTGATACGTGATGCCATTTTAAATGTGTTGGTCCGCATTGGAGGGCCTGAAACATACCAAAGACCCTAGACATGTGGAAGATATGCATACGGAGCAAAGAAGTACTCATATGCAGGCAGGGATTCATATTTTGAAAAAGTGTTGGATCACACAGTACTTTTATGAAACTGTTATGTAGAATGAATGTTGTCCTGTCCTGCTGGACATCTCTGAATGCTAATGGAATGTTGGTGCATGAAGTAACAAGGGGATCCTCTCCTTAATGTCCCCGGGACCAGCAGTGACTTGCCGTGGGTGGAACCTGGCATCCTGATTCACTGCCCTGGCAGCTTCCACAATCTGGCAGGCAACCTTCTCACAGCACATCAAAATAGGCCATACAGCTGCACCACATTGTTATTTAAGAACTTGGTTCTTGGTGGCTGCTGATATATATCTATTGGGTATTGAGTATTGGGGGCAAATCTTTACAGTTTATCTCTACCTCCTTCAACCCATAAACCAGTCTTACCCACCAAATGTCTTAAGAATAATTTATTTCTCAGGGAACTATGGTTGGGCTCTTTAAGGACCGCCTATCTTTCCCTTATTTCTAGAGGAAGTTCCCTACATATGTAACGGATAGGTAGGTGCTCGTCTGTCATCTGGATGCACCAAAAAAAGAAAGGTCCTTGGTCCGAATCTAATTCTACCTGACCCTACCACTAAGATACGTAACTTAAACGGGTCCAGGAGAGTGGCTTGATTTTCCTGGTGTGCCAGTATTTTCTGACAGTCTCTCAGTATCAATATTGCTATTCCTTGGGCTGCTTGTCTAGCAGGATCTTCTGTAATAGTCTCTCTTTATCCCTTGGATTAACTCTCTTAGCTCTTCTACAAAGTCTTTGGTTTTGTACTCTCTTTAGTGATGTATCTGTGACAATTTCCCTTATAATACTTTCTCACCTTCTTGGTGGAGGTTTTAGACCTCTCATAACCAATTGATCCAGGCTTTCTCAGCTTTGCTGTGGTTTCTTCCCACTTGGCATTTCCCCACTCCTGGGTTATCTTTGTAACTATCTTGTTTACTTGATAGTCTTGACTGTCTTTCTTTAGTACAAGATTTCATGCCACAATTTCACCCCTTTCCATCTTGGTGCTCATATGATAATTTCCCTCCTTTATCAGTTATTTGTTCGGGTCTTCAAAGACGTCCCACACAGGGTTATTCAATCTCCTCTTTATCAGCTTTACACAGTTCCAACTGTACAGGTTTTTTTTATTTTTATTTGATTTAGTTGAAATTAAACAACTTTTCAAATACAAAACAATATACAGACATTTAGTTCATACATAATAAAAACAGTTAATATTTTCTAAAAAGAGGAAGAATGTAGGGATAAGAAAGAAAAAAGGAGGAAGAAAAATGTTTGTGATACAATGGAACAAAACTAGCATTATAAGGCAAATAGGAAGAAACATTAATAACTTCATTATTCTTTCACTAGAATTTGATTTCCACTGTTAAGATACAATCTAAAAACTGTTATAGCTTTCATAAGTGCTAGTCTAGTTGTTGAGAATAAAACCCGCCAAATTTCATCATCACTTTTATCACTGTACATGCAAACCAGGTTCTTAAAGTATACCATTCTCTGTGGAAGTAATTTTGGACATCTTATTATTAGATCTTGCAACGTTTCTTTAACCGTAGTTATTTGACAAAAACGACAGTCGTTCAGGTTTGGTGGAATTTTCTTTCGACGTGTTAAGATTTCTCGTGTAGGCCACAGATTTAGCCTAAACATTAAAAACTTTTGCCTCAAGATTTTAGAAGGGCATTTTAGCAGGTACAAAGTCATAACCCGCAGATTTTTGTGACCAAACCAGTTAGTGTCAAAATCTTTGTAAGTCATGCAGATGGATTCATTTTGGATCCAGTCCCACTGATACAATTTCACTTTAGCGCGAGAGGGATTCTCTAATAATAGAGTCAGAGTTATGTCGGCTTTAGCATTGGTTTCTAAAACATTTTCATGCCATTTCTTTGGGAAATTATTCTTAGAAGTTATAAGGTAATGGGCTGTTGTGCCTAGAATGTTGTTATCCTCAAGGCCCAGTAGACATTTACGAAAGAAATTACACATACGCCAGCTTAAGCGAGCTGTCATTGACACTAAACCCAATTCATAGTGAATTATCGGCAGTGGAGTGGAATTGGGTAAATGCAAGATTGTTTTCCAGAAACGGCCTTCAAGAGTATTCCATACTTTTGTCTGAATGTTTAATTTTTATTTCTGCTCCGTATAGCAGTATAGGGATGACTTTCAGCTCGTAAAATAATACCACATGTTTGCAGGTGAACTTAGCATATTTATAATTCAGAATCTTGGCTTGAGATATTAGATTATTCATCTTGATGTTAAGGGTATCATGGTACAGCATGTGTGAAGGGTTATTATAAACAATAGCTCCTAAATATTTATACTCATTAACAACCTTGAGCAGAACATCTTGGAGATACCATACATGATTAGACTGTCTACGTCTTTTAGAATTTTTACAAGCAAGAACCTGTGTTTTTTCCAAATTGATGGTCAAATTATTTGATTTAACAAAGTCGGTTAATGCATTTAATAGATTCTGCAAGACAATTGGAGTGTGAGACATTACTATTAGGTCATCAGCGTATAGCATCCACGGTATACGCTGGGACCCTAATTTAGGAGAGTCTGATGTGATTTGAAGAAAGAATAAGCCCATGTCAAGGATGAGAAGATTAAACAGTATAGAAGCCAAGATACATCCTTGTTTTAGGCCACGTAAAGTTCTAAAAGCCGCTGACAATAGGCTTTCAAATGTAAGCCTAATTCTCATAGTGGTGTTGTGTGTAGTAGTCTGATCAAGGTTAATAAAGATGATGGGCATCCATGAGCTTCTAGTTTGGTATATAATAGGTTTCTGTCAACTGAATCAAAAGCCATTCGGAAGTCTATGAAAGCCAAATATAACAGCCGTTTTCTTGTGGTACTTTGGTCTTGTATCATGCTTAAGGCAATCATGTTGGGCACCGTGCCAAGCCCACTCACAAACACTGATTGTAGAGGATCTCTCTTCCCTTCATGTAATGACCATTTATTTCATTCCTTTAGTATGATGCGTCCAAAGATTTTACTAGGAGCATCAAGAAGTGATATTGGTTGGTAGCTGGCTGGGTTTGCACGATCACCTTTCTTATAAATTGGTATGGTGATTGAACCAGTCCAGGAATTTGGGATGAGCTGAGTGAGTAATATATTATCAAACATGATTTTAAGGATGTCGGCCCAAATATCTGGATATTGTTTCAAAGTTGCATTAGATAAACCATCAGGGCCAGGGGCCCTGGAATGGCTGCTTTTATTTATGTATTATAAAATGTCATCACAATCATAATTGAGCTCGAGGGGCCTCTCCTCTGTTTGAGTTCTCTGAAATAAGACAGAGACTGGAAGACTGTATATTTTTTTATAATAGTCAATGTAGTCTTGTTCTTTGATTATATTCGCTTAAACTGCCACCTGTGTTCCAGAAGTTGCTTGGTTTATCAGCGCCCAAATTTGAGATGCATTTTTACTGGATAAATTCCTAAGCATTTGGTTCCCATCCTCTTGGTATAACTTGGGTTTTGTACCTTTTATCCAATTTTTATAGTTTGTGTTAATCCTTGTTAGGACTTTGACTTGCTCCTCTATGGATAAACTCATGGCTTTGCGTTTGAGGTATCTCACATATGTTTTCATACGTTGAACTTCATGATTGTGAACATGCAAATGAGGTGTTTGTTTAGTTTCCATCTGGATGGATTTAGATTGAAACTGTTGCATTAGTTCTGGATAAATCAAACTAGATGTGTGTTCTTCTTGTCTCACTCATACAACTTCTGAGGCATAACATATCTTGAATGCATTCAATGATGGTTCTGACCATCAAAGTCTGTTCCTGGCAGTGTTAACCACTATTTGCCCTGGATGAATTTCACAAGGGGATGTGTTCTCCATGTTCCTGTGGATCCACGCCAAGCTTAACTTGTTGTGGTCGCTTAAGTCAGAGTGTATTACATTAAAGGAGGTTAATTGGGAAAATAGTATCACATCCACATATACAAAATCAATAACAGCCGAACTGGTTCCTTTGTGCCAGGTGGCAACGGGAGGAATATCTGACGACCAGGCACCATTGAGCATAAACAAGTTTATGGATTTGGTTAGATTGTTCCATTTTAATAGTCTACAGCGTTCTAGGAAGCGCTTTGGATCTAGACAATGTAGATTCAGTAATGTTTTTCTTGAGCAATCAAATCCAGAGTTTCGGTTATGGATTCTAGGAACCTGTCGTCGTCTATTCCTTCCGGATTCCAATACACATTTATAACAGCATAGGTTGTTTGATTTCTCGATAGTTTGACCATTTGAATGAAGGAATTTGGAGAGAACCAGTCTGTCAAGGCAATTCGAGTGCTCTGTTTGATAGCTATTTGGAGCCCTGAAGTGGGACGACCTAGTTTGGCTTTTTTCGCTGGAACAGATAAGATGTCGTAATTGTTCCAGATAGGAGAGGAAAGTAACCAGGTTTCTTGCAATAAGATGATATCGTAATTTATCAACGTAGAATCCCGATTATTAATCAGATGTTTGAAACCCCTAGAGCTCCAACTAACTAGGGACCAATTTAGTGAATCTGTATCATTTAGCTCATTTTGGTTCTTGAGTGTACTGCAATTGCAGTGAGTGGTTAATGTAGATTGGGATTTGAATTTATCATTTGTTACAGAAGGCACTTGAGGAGACTCTTTAGGTGTTTGGATTGCAGAGCAATTAAGGGATGATGATATTTCAAAACCCAATTCCAAAAGTTGGGATTTGACTATCCATAAGGTATTGAGGACAACTTTAGAGTTTATCCATAAAATGACAGCCGTTCTATTTAATGGATTTATAAATTCGACCAGCTCCAAGTCAACAGTACTAATATCGTCCAGTGCCGGGAGTTCACTGAAGATTTGGAAAACAGAAGCTCTATTCAAACTGTATTGGGTACATGGAGCTGGACACCATTTTAGGACAAGAGAGTGAATAGCTGGTCTTTTGGTGGTTTGTTTCGGTTTATTTTGATGATTTATATTCATTGCCGAAGGCGACTTTAATTGATTTTTTGGGATGCGCATTTCCTCTATCAGCTGTGAGACGGTTGTTTTAATGAGCAATTTTAAGTCTGATTCTATTATCACTTTGCTTTTTGGATGTTCAGAGTTTAATTTAGTAAGATCATTATTGGTTAATTGCTCGCACGCTGGTACATGCACTGTTGAACTCTGTGCGTCAGGTCGCAAGTTTCAATTGGTTTTAGGAAGAGATAAAAGCTCTTTAGCTCTTTGGGCATCGGGTACTTTATTTGAAATGCGACAATCCTTGTCATGTGGGGTGAAAATTGGGTCTTTTTGCACAAGGTGATTACTCACATAAGCATGGACTGCTTGACGAATTTCGCTTTGGCGAGACATGCAAATGTCAGTTTCCGCCCTTGAGGAATTGAGATCGGGAGAAGATGTTTTTGTTCAATTCCGATGTTACCGGTAAAGCAGCAACTAGATCAACTAATGGTTGGTAGTACTGGGTCAATCTTTTAGACTCATTTGGCTGTAGATAGTTCTTTAAAGAAGCTTGTAGCTCATATTTTTCTGTAATAACTTTGCAAGCAGTCGATGTTGCAGATTTAGATTGAGACAAGTTCTTTATAAAAGGTTTAGCTTGAGAAGATGATTTTTTTTTGATGTTTTTAACATTCTCCGATTTCTTTTTTGATTTTGATAATGAGTCTTTTTTGTTTGGCTTGTTTGTCATATCTTTTGTTTTTTCACAAGGGCCTAAGAACACTGCGTAATTTGTATTTGCATTTTCTTTCGTGTTCGTTCGAATCTTAGTTAAATCATATTCCAAGGTTTTTGGTTTTGGTTTAGGGACATCTTCTGTTTGCTCTACAATTATAGCAGGTATCAAAGGTACAGCATGAAATTCTGATCCTATATGATTTGGATCTAGAGTTTCTTGTGGCAGCAGAGATGTCACATTGTTTAGTGGTATTATTTGTGCAGATAACTTGGGATTATTTAGTGCTTGTGTTTGGGAGAGTGAGTGCGAATGTTGCCAGTTCAACATTTTTTCAAGTTGGTCGGCTTGAGAGGCAAGCCTTGTATCAAGTGTTTCAAAAGTTTCACTAAAGATTGTATTGCAAGATTTATCGCTGTTAGAGCTATTTCTGTGAGGCCATTCGAAGAGTGTAGTTTTACCTCTTCAGTAATTGAAGAGACAGACGATTTGTCTAAGGAGGGAAGAAGAGGAGCAGAGGGTTTCATTCTGCATGGAGTGGGAGCAGCAAAGGCTAATTCCTTCAGACTGCGAAATGCACAAATTAATAAATAAGTCAGGTGATCCAGATAGATTTCTGGCAAGGTATGAGATGAAAATTCAGTGGCATTGGGATCTAGATCAATAATAGCTGGATCATCAGACATACACACACCTGATTTGCAGATGGGAATAACTCCAGCTCCAGTCAATACACTACAAAGAAGGGCACTATCAGACAAAGAGATATTTTCTTTAGCAAAGACAACAGAGGTGGAGGCATTTGCAGGAAAATGTACATTTAAGTTATCTCCAGTAGCATCTTGAGCTGTAGCCATTTCATGTTTTCTCTTCACACAAGATGGGAGTTTTGCTGAATCAGTCAAAGAAGGAACAGTAGATTCTGTTGGTAAACGGCAGACATTTTTCACTTGTGCACTTTCATGCGCAATATTTTCTTGGCAAAAGGAGCGAATATCTGCGGAATTTGGATCATTTTTCCTGCGGGCGCCTTTTAGTTGCACGTTACCAATCAACGGGGAGGAGGAGGAACAAACCCGTTTCAAGGGCCGCTCTGGAGAAACAAAAGCTGCCCCATTTATGTTCCTTTGAATTTCAGTTTGTGAAGGCATTCCTGTTATCAACGAAGAAACTGTTTGTTTCATTTTAATGAAAGGGAGTCAAAATAACAGTAGAGGGGGTGGGGTGGGCAGAAAAAAGGAGAGGAAAAATGTTTTACCAGGCAAGTACCGGGAAGCACCGTCCTGGAATGCTAAAGCAACAGCACAACAAGCGCGGCAAAGCGGCCAAGCGGTACTTCCAGGTACTTGCTTCGGTGCGCGTGGGTCAAGTGCTTTATAGTCCTGCCATCAGAGGGTTAAAGCAAAGCCTGTAAAGAATAAAGGCTTTAGAGATGGGTTTATATATATATTGTAATAAGCAATATATGTCCCTGGTAGCAGTTGTCACCTTGTGGATGCAGTAGTCCAAAGTGCTGGATGCAGGAAAAAGAACACAACGAAAGCACGGTCAGCAGAGTATCGCGGCTAAACCAATATACAGGTTTATATTAAGTAACTTGTCACAAGTACTGGGATGAGGTTCTCTTCTTGTACTAGTCTGCCCCAGTGGGTTCCCTCTTCTCCCATTCTCACTGTTACCTCCCCGTATGTCGGGGAACGTTGCAGGCCATTTGCTCGGGTGATGCTTGTCGATACTGCCTTTCCCATTCCTTGGTTTCGCCATGCTACCGTTCTCTGCTTCCCTTCTGCCGTATACAGAGATTGACAGTGGGAAGCTGTTCGCGTTCGCAGTTGCGTTCTCATTCTGAGTTTTCATTGGTCTCCCGTTTGCAGCTTCCCTTCTGCCATAAATGGGGGTTAAAGTTAGGAAGCTGTTCGTTCTGCCAGTTGCCTTCTCGGATAGTCTCAGCGTGTTTCGTCAGGCATCCTGCCCAACACGATATGGATGTGGTCTCGCCACCCACATGACACGGGACTCTGCTTTCCTGTTTCACAATAGCTACTTCGTGGTTGAGTACACCGGGCCTCCAGCATCTTACTCTGGCTTTCAGCAGCTCTGTCAAAGTTGTAGGCTCTGTGTGTCATGTCAGGTCTGCCTCTCCAAGGCGTGCTCACGCCAGGGGGCGTCCCCAGCATAGGATAGTCTCTGATTCTCCATGCTCCTCCAGTCATTTTAAAGAGACATTCTCCTTTCGTTCTCTGGCAGGTTATTTCCAGCATTACCCTCCACCACATCTGTAGATGTTACATTAGTCTTTGTAGTAGATAGACCCATGTATGCTACTATTCTGTGTGGCTTAGGGAGTTTCTCCCAGTGAGGTCCCACTTGCCCAGACCCCTTAGGAGGGTCTTGCAGAGCAGGCGTACCTCCATAGCCTCAAAGGGGGAGGCTCCTCTTGGGGAGAAGGGACAAATACCTTTGATTCGTCACAGAACCTTATTTATGGACTGTCACCCCTAGCAGTCGCAATGCAATAGTTCACCAGTGAAAGGCACAGAGAATGATATGTATGGCACAAAGATGGTGAGCAGTTTAAGTATGTGTTCCTATACATTGAGTGTTGTTGGTCGCAGGAATTCCATTGTGGTGGTGATAAGGGAAGAAAGAAGGGACTGCCTGAAAAGCTCATACAATTGAGCCACATTGTTTTTGATGTGTAGACTATAATAAAAAGGAGGGACTTTGGTTAGGACATATTCAGATAAAGTAGGCTGTAGGAGAGGTTATACTCTCCTAGCTGATGATTGAGAAAGTGAAACTAATGCAATTGAATAGCAGGTATACGTGTGTTAAATAATTATTGATTTAGAATCTAGAGCTGCCAGTGTGTAAGCCAATAATCTGTGATCTTTTAATTCCTGTAACAAATGTGACCTTCCACCATGGTAGTGGTGGTGGACATTAAGTGGGTGCGACTCTGGGTTAAAATGATCTCTCCAGGGTCATGTCCCCAGGGTCCACATGTATTTTTCTTAAATATGTGGAGAACAAATAAGTGTGTATTATGTTTTTACAGGACCATTTTCAAAGTTTTTAGGTGCTCAAAATTATCATGAAGGGTATTACCCCAGGCAGGGGAGGTTAATGGGCCACTGGCCCTGCTGCCCTGATAAATACAGGAACCTGTCAGCCTTTGACTCGCCAATAGCACACAGGAACTGATGTGAGCCAGCATCAACCATCTCGACCATCTCCGCTTCCAAACACTCCCCCCAAGAGATAGCGTTGTGTGTCTGAAAGACAAGTGGACCTGCTCTATCTGGGCTGGACAGGAGCTGGTGTTGAGGCTGGAAGGGCTGGACAACAGCATCACAGTGAAACCAGTGGAGCAGGGGAAAGATACCAATTATTACTTGAATTTGCCTATTAGCCTCCACTTCCCCAGGTGCACAGGCCCCTTTCAGATCTCTGACTTGTCAATGCAGAAGACCGGCCATTAATCACACTCGGGAGGGTGGGACAGGGGGCGGAAAAAAAAAGAATTAGCAGACTACAGGGTGTCCCACAGTCTCTGCAGCAATGCCAAGCCGAGAGGAGACTGCGAGAAGGACACCGAATGCCACTGAGTAACGCCTGACTCGAAAACTAACCCGAACGCTACCGGAGCCCCGAGAAGGAGTACCGTTGCCCAGAAGACACAAACCGTAAACAAAGGTACGTGGGCTGGCAGGAAGTCACAGGAGGTCCGGGGAAGCGGGGTGAAACACTGGGAGAACTGAATGAGAGAGTTAGAAAGCCTGGAGGTCCGAGAGTAACGCGAGCTAAGACCCTGAGAGAAATACAGACAGAGGTTCAGATACCCTAATTATCAGAGAATTGATGGCAAGAGAAAGCTTAGTTTGGCAGGAGAGAGAACCAAGCTATTCAAGCAGAGAATTGTGAGCCTGGTACTCGCACCTATATTTAAGACAGAGAATAATAGGGTCAAGGACCCTAAAAAGAGAAGGAAAGACGGAAGAAATGCAGGCTTGGCTGAAGAGTGAACCAGGCTGTCAAAGAAATGTACTGGGTCTGGGACTCCCACCCATATTTACACCAAGAGAATAAGAGCGTTGTCGACCCTTAAAGAGAGAGAAGATACTAAAGAAAATCCTTGGCGTGAGAATAAACCTAGCTGGTTGCAAACAGCAGGTCTGGGACCCAACAGGAAAAGAAACCAGATCTACCCAGCGACTAAACGAGGAACCAGGTTTCAACTGGAAACCAACTATTGTGGAAAGAGTGGAAAACCCAGGGGAAAAGAGGTAAGGTCACTGGTGGAATAAATATTGTTTTCTCCAAAAACCAACTGCTAGCTTGAAGTGGAACAAGCGAGGATCCAGGGAAAGGATTCATCTCCTGGACGTTGGAACAGTGTCTCTCTGGAAGAGACTCATTGGGGGTCATTATTACTCTGGCAGTAGCCGTGCTGGTAATTACTGGCACGGCTGCCGCCGGAGTCATGAATTTTCGGGCGCCCGGGAATGTGCGATTTATTTACAGCCCCGACAGACCCGGTAATTGCCCATTCCCAGGACCCAGAAAATATTTCTTCCCATTCCCATTTGAATCCCATTGGACTCAATGGGAATGGGGAGGACGGATGCACCGGCACCATTCATGAACGGTGCCGGTGCATCCATCAAGGTCTGCGAGCGGGTGCTGTTCCACCCGCCAGGTCAGACCTGGCGGGCAGAAAGGCACCCGCTCGCAGACCTCATAGTTTGCAGGTCTGGTAGCAACGGTGCCAGTAGCTTACCGGCACCATTGTTACCAGATCGGCAAACTTGTAATGAGGCCCATTGACATTTTGATGAAGGAGTTTCATCATCACCTTTTGAGAGGGAACCTCCTTGCACTTTAGATTTATGTTATTAGTGTTCGGGTCGGAATTAGGTTTTTGGACACAACTGTGACTGTTTTATTTTGACATCCTGGGTAAGTTTATAAATTGGGATGTAATTAAAAGTTTTATTGGGGACACCCCTCGGCAATTGATGTATTCTAACCGAATGAGGTCCGCCTTTAGAGCGTGCTGGTCAAATCTTCCAGATGCACACTGCATTAACGCTGGCTTATCTCATTTTTGACTTGAAACTCATGGGACCTGATTGCAAAATGAAGTGGGAGAGGGACCTGAATGTGGAATTCTATGAGAAACAATGGCAGCTATACTGTCGTCTGACAAAGAAAAGCTCATACAATTCCAAGTTTCGGCTTATCCAATTCAAAATTCTTAATACACTGCACTAATCCCTGTCCAAGATTTGCCTAGTTACCCCAGATTGTTCGGGGCAGTTGCCCCAGGTGTGACAGTGATGATGCAGATCTACTACATATGTTATATCCATGCCCTAAACCGTCATCATACTGGAGGGAAGTGTGTCATACTCTTCTAAACCTGATTAACTTGAACGTACAGTTGTATCTCTAAGTGTGCATATTGGGCTTTATTGAAAAGTTGCCCAAACTAAAGCGTAGATGTCTGACTTTAGGACTGCTATTGGCAAGGAATCATATACTACTGGATTAAAAACTGAAACGGCCTTGCACAATGGGAGACTGGATGAAGGACATGATTAGGCAAATGATATGGAGGTGGTCTATATATCTTTGTTGCCTGCCAGATGTAGCCCCAATGTCATTTGGTCTGATTTTCACCAATACCTTAAGGACAAGAGGGGTTGAGAGGGGGAGGAAGGCTGGAAGTCTGCGGAAATCTCAAATGAGAATGAAAATTAGCAGTGCACAAACCAAGATGCTATGTAGTTCTATATATGTATTTCTTGCGTGTTTGTATATAGGAATGTCACCACCAAGTGTTCTAAATAAAAACATGTGTTTAAAACCGTGAAATGTTGAATCCAAGTGTGCGGCAGGTATAAGGGCAAAACATAGCCACACAAAAAAGAAAAACACACCAGATGTGCTGAAAGGCATCTAAAATAGCACACCACTTATGACATTACCCCCTGCAAGCAGTGATTGAACTGCCTGTCAAAGGGCTTGTCAAGTAAAGATTTCAAAGTATAAAGTACAGTAAAAATGCACATTGCATGACCAAACGGAAATAAACATATTATCAAGGGCTGCACATCCATGCTGGGTAACTCAACGTCGGCCCACCCACTTTGGACAAGCCACCCCAGTGAAAACATTAAGCGCTCCCTCAGCTACTACAAGCTGTCAAAGGGAAACACTGTTTCTTGCCTTTTGACAGTTTGTACCCCAGAATGTATGTCTAATCTGCCACGCAAAGGCAGGGCTGTGTTGCTTCCCCAGCCTTACATGGTCCATTGGTGTGCAGGCTCCTGCCCACACATTCAGAGCAACTGTGGCATACTTCAGGGAGTGCTCCGGTTCCTGCATGCATGCGCAGGAATCTCTCCCTGCTTCCTGTTCATGTTGTGCTGGAGCCGGAGAGTAGGTAGGGGATTTTGTCCTCCTAGAGTCTATGATGCAGTTTCTGGACTGGGGCTGCATTCCTTTAGGGACAAGGAATGCCCAAAGAAGTACTTCCCTCCACCATCCCAAGCATTCATGAGTTATATGGAAGCTGAATAGGGTTACCTGGTACAAGACCCCTTTAATGTGGATGGCATGGTTTCAGACCTACCTTAGTTGCCGCCTGTCTCGGTGGACTGAGGATCAATGGATTCTTCCCCCTCCACTCCAAGGAGGAACCTAAATACACCTACCAGGCCAGAGAAGGGAAGAGACCTGGACAGAGAGCAGGAAATGCTGGCTTACGCTGAAGCACAGAAGAGGAAGTCCCTCCCCCAAAGGAGAAAGCTGACAGGAAAGCCATGTAGTCATTGTGGTGCAGCGGAACTCCAGGCATCCCACAAATCCAGGACTGCTGAGAGAGGAAGTAGCCCTAAGTAACCTGAGAAGTACCAGCCTACAAACCCTGCACAGCAGAAGGGAAGAGCTGGAGCTAAGGCACCAACCGCACCATTCACCATCAGGACGTATATGCAGAACCTCGAAGGCCGGAGCAATAGCCTCCCCAGTCAAGCAATGCCACTGAATAAAAGGTATGCAGTATTGTACGAGTGGCGGGTGGAGGAGCGGGAGGTCACACAATAGCCCACGCAGGGCTAATCAACTGAAGACCTCTGAAGGGGGTAAGTGAGCCCATAGCCCTTGCAGGGCTGATCGCCAGAAGCCCCCAGAAGTGGATAAAAGTAAAGACAACCAAACCAGGGCTGATCAAGCCCATAACCCACTCGCAGCTGACAACAAGAAGACACCTGAAGGTGGGAGCCCAACCGCAGCAGGGCTGTGTGAGCCCATAGTCAGTGTAGGGCTGATCACCTTGGGGGGTTGGGGTGGGGGTGGGGGTTAAGAAAGGGAAACCTCAATCAAACAAGGGCTGAGTGAGCCTGTAGACCAAGCCAGGCCGATGATCAGAGTATCCCAGAACGGGTTCTCAGAAACCACAATAGAAACCGGATTAAAAAAAGCCCTTGGTCATAATAGGCCGAGCATTTGAAGGGGACCTGGAGGGGGTGAGCCCTGGAGGGGGTGAGAGAACACGAGTGAGTACAAAAGACGGGCCAAGCAAACCTTTAGCCTATCTCAGGTTGGAAATGGAGATATCCGAGCAATAATCAGGAGAGCTACTTTTTGTGGGCATTCACTGATACAAATCAGAGAAACTGGTTATTTGTACTGATTTATTTTACGTTTATAGCCGTGCACAAAGCCTTGAGGCATCTAGGCGCTAGTTACAGTTACAAGTGCCGTAGTCCAGTCCACAATGTGTAGGACAAGGAATGAAGTTGAAAAATAGGGATTGGTCATGAAGGCAATTTCCAGAAAAGCCTCACCCCATGGTAGAGGGGACTACATTGGAAATGTCGGTAGGCATACCGACAATATTAGTGAAGGAGTGCATTCTGGGGAGAGCCACAACCCATTGTGCAGGCGCTACATAGGAAATGCAGGTAGGAATCAAACCGCAGAAGTGTAGGAGCACATTCCGGGAAAGCCTCACCCGAAGGCGCAGGGGGCTTTGTCAGAAATGAAGGTAGGCATCAAACAGCATTAGAGTGGGGGACAAAATCCGAGAAAGTCTCAACCCATGGTGCAGAGCCCTACGTTTGGATATGCCGGTGGGCATAAAAAGCAAACATTTGTAAAGGTGCAAGTGTGGGAATAGTAATGGCGGAGGCGTCGGGTTACAGTTACAGTGCATACCAGTTTAGTGGCTACAAGTTCAGTGGTTATAGGTTACATAGCTGTAGGACGTAGATGGGATATGTAATTCTGAAACAGGAACACAAATGCAATGGAATCGGTGACATTGCAAATGAGTGTCTCTAAATAAGAGTGTGAAATACACTGCATACTAGGTCCAGCACAGTGGAGCAGCAGGCACACAGCAGGCACATACATGGAGCGGTAGTATAGGTAACAAGCCGAGAAGATGCACCCAGCGGACTAGGGGCTACATCAGCCAAGCTAGCTAGGCAATCCAGAGAAACAGGAGTGGTGTTGTGATGCAACAGAGGTTACCAGATCAGCGTTTAGAAAATGTTTTGTGGTGCAGCTCCTTGTGAGAATAAGGGAAGTCAAGTGCTTCTGCCATGCTAGTAAGTGCCATGGATAAGTCAAATCAGGGTATTTGCCAGCCCATTGAGAAG
This sequence comes from Ambystoma mexicanum, assembly GCF_040938575.1. Lineage (NCBI taxonomy): Eukaryota > Metazoa > Chordata > Amphibia > Caudata > Ambystomatidae > Ambystoma > Ambystoma mexicanum. Next base: position 1,456,158,511 of record NC_090935.1, read on the forward strand.
AAGAGTTTGTCGGATGGTCCAGGTACAGAGTGGTATACAGAATGGTGACAGATTCATGTAAGAAGTGGCTTGTACTGCAAGTGATAAAGCTGTAAAGTGTTTACAGTCGGTACAGTGAAAGCGCCATTTGGGAGCGCTGGCAAAGTGGCCAAAGCAATGTACCAGGATGGGACAGGGGGAAAGGTGGAAGGTGAAGCCAGTAAAGGATCTGCTAACAGCAAAAACATGGGACATGGGGGTAGACTGAGAGTCTAATGTGTGGAGAAAGGTAGCAGTAAACTGGCTTACCTTGTTTAGGGATTTCAGAAATCAGCAGTAATTCTGACAAGTGGAAGACTCCCTCGCCATACGGGCATTGGAGGATACTGACGTACAACAAGACTAGTAATACAGCAAAGTTTAGCATGGCACAGGACAAAGGCCAGGTGCCGGCCACGCCAAACAGACCCAGACAGGGGTCTGTAGCCTTGCTTGTTAGCATTTCTTTTATGCCGGCTGCACATTCCCGCTGGCTACTGGCTCCTCCATTATAGCGGTTGCAGGCCTATCAGGTCGGTTAGTGAAGTGATGCTTCCCCGATGGAGGTCGGGAGCACGGTGGCGGACATCTTGCTGTGGAGCAGTGCCCCCCAGACAGCAATGGAAAGTATTACGGGCAGTGCGGCCATGAGATGAAGAAAAGGCCTGCACTGCTTGCACGGATGGTCCAATGATTCTAAGGCCCAGACAGGGCAAGTCACCATGTTGAATACATCCCTGAAGAGGGGCACATACCAAGCACTGTTTAGAGGGATGGACAGAATCCTGTTTGTGTTGTGCTAGCTGGATGCTGAGATGCATCTTTTCTCAGTTGGAATTACCAGGCTACAGATCTGCAGCAGACTATGGAGAACATTGTGGTGGGGGGTCTTTCTTTTTAGTGAAAGGGCAGATATTAGGTTAGCGGAGGTTTGACAGAGGACCAAGCTTTATTGGTTCGACATCCTGATGAGCAACTGTTTATTATTTTCTATAGTAAGGAATTCATTGTAGCATAAAGGATTACAGGGGGTTTTCTTTGAGTTAAAAATCAAGAATCCTGATGATCATATCCCTGTGTCTGTCTCCTATCAAAGTAAAAGGAAGAGAAGGTGGTGGTTTGGAGGAAACAGCGACAAGAAGTGAGGTTGGTGCAAAAGGGTTAACAAGATAGAGAGGTGAGATTGAAAGGAAGAGAGCAGCCCAATAGTTGGGACGTGAAGGTTCTGGCATGGTAGGCAGGGCCAGAACATCAGAGGAGAAATGAGAATGGCCAGGGAGGCGATAATAAGCTCAGAGAGGTGGGAAGGGAAGAAGCCAGACGGACCCTGGTTAAGGCAGACCCTAAGAAATACATCCAACTATCCCTGATGATTACTCCTGCTGATATGTCTGCTGGCAAGACTATGGAAGTCTTAGAGTGCAGTAGCTTTGAAAGACATAGCTATAGCACCTGAACACAAGTTTGGAAAACTCTAGTGCCTACATTACCAATGAACCGAGAAACGTGCTGGAGCACCTTTTTGAACTGTAAGGATAAGAAGGCACATTTGACTGAACGGAGTGGCCTCAGTGGCCGCAACTGATATTTGAGGACCCCTACAGGGTTGGAAATGCCCATTTATGCAGAGGAACAGCCGGCTCTCCTTCACCCTTCTACCGGGACGCAGCCGCTGGACTGTCCCTTTTCCCCCGAGCCCGGGATCGAGCGGTACTGCCCGCCACGCGCCCATCCCACCTACCTGCATACGGCTCACCTCAGGGGGCCATCAGCTACTCCCCAACGCCACAGGTGCGTGAGTGCCCTGACATCGGCCGGCTAGCAAGCCCGCCAGGAGTGCACGCTCCCCGAATCCACGCACAGGACCGCACAAGATCCCCAGAGGCACCGACCCACGGGCCTCTCTCTTTCTACCCAGGGCACTGCGCAAACAGTGAAACAGCCGGTTCATCTCGTCGCAGCCCATCTGGCCTAAAAACAGCACTCCAATGGCCTAGGACCCACACTACAGATCCCGCAGCTACAGCACCTCCAGGCCCGGCGGCCATCTTGCGGACCTCTGCCAGAACCCGGATCACTCACCACTGCAACGGGGCCCTCCCCTCACAACATCACCGGAGTTCGCTTTTGTCCTCCCCCGGGCCCCCAGCCGCCCCGGCCACCACGCCCACCACATCCAGCATGAAGACCGGATTCGCACTCCAACTCCGGGGGTAGTCCTCTGGCCCTGCTCCTCCCTCCATCTGCCTGCTACTACTCGCTTCACATAACTTCGGGCCCCTCTTCCTGAACCATCGCTCCACAGACCTGCAGGGGTTGCTACTCCCACCATCTATTCAGGCTGCCCCGGATCACTACAGCTACACAGCTTCACCCCAGCATCGGGGTCGGGAGGTGAGTAGTCGGGGGGGGGGGGGCGGGGGAGGTGGGGATATAGGGCAGGAGGGCAGCCTACTGGCTCCGGGGGTGCGGCGGAGAGAAGCCCCACGGACCCACCGGCCCGACCTCTTGAGCCCCATATCGTCAGTCCCCTCCTGATCTATCTTGAACATCGCCGCAACCAATGCCCCAGAACCCCCCCAAAAAACCTCAGATTCATTCCACTTGGCTCGGGCGATTTCCACCACTGGACTCAGAGACCCAGCCCCAGAACCTCCCGGGCATCACACAGCTCTCATTGTCTCGCCCACGCTGAATTGCTGCCACTCTCCCCAATCTCCCACGACAATGTCTAAAGGCGCGAAGGCACCTAAACAATGACATTGTCACCCTCATGACTTCCGCGGCTGTTGAAAGAGCCAAGAAAACCGACCCACCGGGGGATACTAACAAAAATAGCACCCCACCAGCTACAGAAGCCGACTCCACTCTGCCTCAAGCTGCAACCAAAGCTGATCTGCAAGACCTACTAGTGGCCCTAACCAGGGAAATCCAAAAAAGCTCTGAGGAAATTACTAAGAAAATAAACACACTGGACAAAAGAATTGGGGAAGTGGAGCATCAGACTGCCGAAATTGAATCCGAAGTCTGTGACCAAAGATTCGAAGATGAACATAACAAGGACAGGATAGCCGCCCTCAAAGCAAGATGCAACATCCTTGAAGCAAAACAGGAGGATTTGGAAAACCGTTCAAGGAGGAACAACATCAGAGTCCGAGGTATCCCAACCACTATCCCGGAACCAGACCTGAAAGCTTACATATCGGATCTCTTTCGATTTATCATCACCCTCCCAGACATCTCCCTCCTAGAATTGGACCGGGTGCACAGAACCACTCCAAGGAAAACGTCCACGCTCCCCCAGGATGTATTGGCCAGAATACATTTCTTTCAGATAAAAGACATTATGCGGGAAGCAAGGCAAATGCGACAGATCACCTTCCGAGGGTCTACGATCTCTCTCTACCAAGACCTAGCGAGCGCAACACTCTTGAAACAAAAAGCAATGTGGCCCTTGACAACCTGGCTACAAGAGAAGAAAATCCCATACCACTGGGGATTTCCCACTTCATTGAAATTTAAATGGGACGGAGCACAGAGGCAAATACAGTCACTGAGAGAAGCGGAGAAACTCGTGGGCATAAACAATACCGACCCCAGCGATGAACCTGAAGAACCGGTTCGCCCTCCCCGGGACGACTCCCCAGGAGGGTCATGGTCCAAATCCAACAGACGACGCAGACTCAGGGGCCCCCCGAAAAAAGACGGCGACAGGGGCTGAGCGTGCGGCAGCGGCGCCCCGGCCCAGGAGGCGGTGGACCCCTCATGCAGTGTTCACCCAAGACCAAGTGAGGCCCCTCTGGAGCTATCGCAAGCAACCCATACGCACCTAAACAGAGGCGTGCCCTCCGGCGAGCTTCCACACGGTTCGTCTCGGTGGCCCAGTTGGCCACACCGAGCGCATTGGTGCCACAAGTTCCCCAGTGGCAGTAGGTAGACGTTCCCTCTACCAGTTCAATGTTGGGAAAGGAGAGAAGACACAGAGAGAAATATGAAACTTACAAGAATGTATTATTCATCACGGTCACTCACCGTCCCTAGAGTCATCCAAGGACTCTGCAGCACAACATGCAACAACATACGAAAACAAACCCACAATTCATTACGCTCATCAGGCCTTATCCAAAACCCACAGATCAGCCCAGGGATAAATCCCACGAGACAGCCTCATCACCACGCAGCAAGAGATGGCTAATACAAGCAAGTTAAGGTTCCTCTCCTGGAATATACAGGGGATGAACTCACCTAGAAAACGCAGATCGGTAGAACACCGCCTGGGTCAACTGGCCGGAGACATCGTCCTACTGCAGGAAACTCATCTCCTCGCAGAGGATGAACACCGCATAACATTCAAGAGATATAAACAGTCCTTCGCCACTTCCGGCTCAAATAAAAGGGGGGGTGGCAATTCTTCTCAGTGACAAAATCCCACTACTCAACATCACAATAAGGAGAGAGCCAGAGGGCAGTTTCTTGCTTCTCAAAGGCATCTTCGAAGAACTTCCCATCACGTTGGTCTCGATCTACAGCCCCAACACTTCCCAAAGCAAGTTCTTAAACGACATCCTACCAACGATTCTATCATTCCGGGAAGGCCACCTATTCATTGGCGGAGATTTCAATGCCATCCCTAATCCACTGCTGGACAAAACTCTTCCCGCCACGAATAATGATTATATGCAGGCCCTTGCATTACTTAAGTTGTTCAGAGAAACGGAGACAGTGGATGCATGAAGAACACAAAATGGCACCTCAAGAGACTACACACAATTCTCCAACGTCCATAAGAGATACTCGAGAATTGACCTAATCTTAATCCCTGGCATCCTCTATCCTTGTGTCAATGACACGGAAATCCACACTTGCATGATCTCCGACCACTCTCTGATCTCTGTAAACTTAGCCATCTCAGGCCACAAATTCCCCCCTCAAAGGCACTGGAAACTGAATGATTCACTCCTTCTAGATATTAGCATAAGGGCCGAAGTGGAGGACTCACTGATAAACTACTTTGAAGAGAACACCACTCAAACTTCCCCCATCAGTATAATCTGGGACGCAATGAAAGCGGTGGTTAGGGGTGTGCTAATAGGGGCCGGTGCTGAACAGCGAAGGACCTCAAACATAGCCTCCTCCTAACTAGAAAAAGAGGTATCCCTCCATGAATCACAGCTAAAAACTCAATATTCAAGGAAAACCGAGAGGGCCCTGAGAAAGGCAAAACACCCCTGGAAAGACCGGACAGCCAAATCCCTAGCGTACACAAAGCAATTTTACTACGCCAAAGGAAACAAAGCAAACAGGATATTAGTACAGAAGCTGAGGGCGCTCCGTAGCCGGAACGACATACTCAAACTACGAGGGGGAAATGTAAAACTGCTCTTCTCCCAATCGGAGAAAATAAATGAACTATTGAGATACCACACATCTATAATGTCCAGTGACCCGTTAAAACTAGAAGACCTACCAGAATACCTGAGCGCACTCTCGCCCTGCAATCCCACCCAACTGGAACATCTGGAGGCTCCCATGGGAGAAGAAGAAATTATTGAAGCCATCAAAGCTCTCAAACCCTCCGCTCCAGGCCCAGATGGCCTAACCGCAACATTTTATAAAAGATTCGCCAGAGTTCTGGCCCCAGAGCTATCCGCCTTATTCAACTCCTTCCTATCCACGAAAGCCGTCACTAAATCCATGGCCGAATCAATCACGATCCTGCTTCACAAACCCGGAAAAGACCCTGAACTGCCAGACTCAGACCGGCCCATATCGCTCCTGAACAATGATGGGAAGATCTTTGCCAAAGTGCTAGCCAGAAGACTGGGCCCAACTCTTCCAAGCCTAATCGACCGTGACCAAACAGGATTTATCCCTGGCAGAGGGACCTATGACAACATTCGGCGAGTACTAAACCTAATTGAATGCGCTCACAAATCCAAAACAAAAATGGCGGTAATCTCATTAGATACCCACAAGGCCTTTGATCGGGTGGACTGAGGATACATCCACAAGGTCCTCCAACGCTTTGGCTTCGGCCCTAACTTCACATCATGGGTCATGGCCAACTATCAAATCTCCACTACACAACTCTGAGTTAATGGCGCGAGGCCCGAACACATCCGCATCACAAGAGGCTCTAGACAGGGTTGCCCGCTCTCACCCCTGGTCTTTGCTCTATCCATGGAGCCCTTCGCCGCCAGAATTAGACAAAATGAAGCCATAAAAGGAATCCAGGTGGGAAATCACGAGTATAAAATTGCACTCTATGCTGACGACGTGTTGTTAACCATGACAGACCTCCCAGCCTCCTTGGGGACACTATGGAAAGAGATCGAGGCGTTCGGCACCGTATTAGGATTCAAAGTCAATTTAACCAAATCCTCAGCACTACCCATCAATCTATCCCACCTGGACGAGGCCGCGCTCGCTCCACTCTCACCAATTCCCTGGGCCAAAGATGCCATAGAATACCTCGAGTCCAGATCACCGGAAATCCAATGCGCCTATACTCAAAGAACATCCCACAATTACTCAGCGCGCTGCAAAATGATCTCAAAAGATGGAAACAACAAGAAATCTCATGGTTCGGACGAATCTCAGCCGTGAAAATGAACCTGATACCCAGATGGCTATACCAATGCGCATCCATGCCTCTACAAATCCCACCCCCGGCCATACGAGCACTACAGAAGAAATTAATGGAATTTGTCTGGGGAGGGAAGAGGCCCAGGATCAACAAACGAATCATGATGAAAGGCAAACCACTAGGAGGAATAGGTGTCACTGACCTAGCCTGATACTCGCTAGCAGCCCAACTATCTCACACATTTGCCTGGGTGCAGGAAGTAGACCCCCCGTTATGGCGTCAAATCGAGGAATCCTGGTGACCGGTCCCACTACATGATCTCCCACACCTACCACTACTAAAGCCACAAGTCAACTCTGGGCCACTCTCTGCCACGACCATCACAACCCAATGTTGGAAAACCCTCAGCGCGGAAATGGGGACTTCGCGGCTCCCTGGAACCCATGTCTCCTATCTGGAACAACCCGGAATTCACCCCTGGAAACCCACCTCAAGACTTCCACGCCTGGATAGCAGGGGGCCTGGCAAAAACTAGCGATTTCATGGAAGAAGGCATTCCTATCACCTTCGAGAAATGCAAAACAAAATTTGGAAGGGGGGACGCGAAAGATTCCGATACTCACAAATCAGGCACTGGATATCACACAGAAGGACTCGGGACAAATGCTCGAGAGAACCAACAGCCCTGGAGCTCACTTTAACATCCCCGACCAACAAAGGTAGAATATCCACCATATACCGGCTCCTAGACAGATCGGACCCAGCAAAGAAAGATAGATATATGATGGCATGGGAAAAGGATATTGGCCGGGAAATAGCAATAGAAAGCTGGGAGCAAATTTGGTCCAGACTACATAAAAGCTCACAATGCGTCACGAATAAGGAAGGAGGCTATAAACTATGCTACAGATACTACATCACCCCCACCCAAATCCATAAAGCCAACCCGGACTTACCCGCCACATGCTGGAGAGGTTGCCAAGCCCCCGGATCCCTCTATCACTTACTGTGGACCTGCCCAAAGGCAGAATTATACTGGAAAGAAGTGCTGAAACACATTAAAGAAATCTCTGGCCTCTCAATCCCATGGGACCCAGGAATTGTCCTTCTGGGCGAAACCGGGGATGGAGCGTTTCCAATTTCAGGTCATATCTCCCGCCTATGCAACCACCTGCTATTAGCTGCGAAGATCGCAATGGCTCGATTATGGAAAGACAAAAATGGCCCCTTGATCGCCCTATGGTGGGCCAAATGCTGGGAGATCGCAGTATCAGAAGAAATCACAGCAATTCGCTCTGACTCTTTAAATAGAACCCTGAATATATGGGACCCATTCTTTGACTATGAGGCCAAATACCGAACCCTCACCAGGAGACCTCCACTCACTAGATGGCTCCAATGCAGTCCCCTCTACTAATCCCCGACCGGACCCCGATCACACCGGAATAGAGGGGAACATTAACCCAGAAATTTTCCACCCAACTGCCACATCCAGGATCCACCCACCATCTCCTCCACCCTCCAACTCACAATAGACTATAAAGCCACTAACTAATGATTAATTGATGCTCAAACTGATATGTATTGCATTGCTGCATGTAATATTCCACCTTGTAAAATCAATAAAATGTTGTTATGAAAAAAAAAAAAGAAATGCCCATTTATACTACAGAGAAACTAGTCTGAAATGTTTCGGGTTTGGTAAGATCTCAATTAGATTTATAGTTGGCCTTAATGTTAATTGTAATTTGTCCACAGATAAAGGTGTTGAGCTCAGTATATGGTCTTGGCATACTTCTTGGACCCAGACATCTCTGTGACAGCACCCTCAGTCCACTTTCTTCTCAGGATCTTTCCATGTGTTCTTTGTGTTCACAACCTCAGGTTGAAGGGCTTCCTGTACCCTTTTACTCTCTTCTTCTCTGAGTATCCCCACGTGTTCTTAATCTGAAGTCTAAGGGATTACTGCACTGCTATTCATTTGGGGCCTCATCCTGTGTTTTTAATCTTGGGTTTAAGGGTGCCTGCATTCTTCTTAATCCTTGTCCTCATGTTCTCCATCTGTACGCTGTCTCTAGTTTAAGGATTTCCTGCACTCTTCTCTTTCACATCCCTCTCTCCTCCTCTACTCTTAATCTGGACTTTTTTCGCCGGCCAGTATGTCGTTCACTACCTCCCTCTCCAAGAGTTCTGGTTCCACAGTTACTTCACCTTCACTCTTGCAGCTTCCCAATTTTGCTCATCAACTTTAAGAGAGCCCACTTGATTTACCCTCCCGAATTTCCAAAGGTGCGCTTAAGAGGATCTTGCATTTGTATTAATTTGAATTTGTAGAGCGCTTTTGCCAAATCGCTGTACATATTAAAAAATGAAGACTCATTCTGAAAGGGTAGAGAGAAGGTGAGATTTAAGGTGAGTACATAATAAATAGAGGAAGGAAGCAGAGCAAATAGACGCCACTAGGACTGCATTGTTATTTGATGGTCTTAGCTTTCTCCCATCTTTAGATTTAGGATCAGAGAGGTGTTTTTCAAAGCCAGTTGAAGTTCAGTAAACACCCTTGAACTGTGATCACTTGTCTGTCTTACTGTTTGATACCATGCCTTCCTTACAGTCCCCACAGCTATCCAAGGAAGGTCAGGCTCACTGGCATTGGTCATTGCAACACCAAATGTTCCTCATTCCCCTCCATTTTTCTCGGGGGATTCAGAATACCCCAGCAGACTCCCTCAGGAGGGAGTTGGGCTCTTGCCATGAGTGGCAGCCGCACGAGGATCAACTTCACCTGTTCCAGACGTAGGGCACTCTGGAGAGTAACCTTTTTGCCCCCTATGACAACAATCGGTGCAAGAGCTTCCACAGCCGATTTCCTCCATCCGAGGACCTTGGGAAAGTTCCTGTATGCATTTCCCCCAATCCCGCTAGTACCTCGAGTCATCCACAACACAACTTCAGACTATATTGGTGCAAACTGATATTAGTGGCCCCTGCGTGGCTGTGACATTTTTAGTACTCGAACCTCCTCGCCCTCTCATCAGCAGCTCCTCTCACGTTGAATCCACACCAAGCTCTCCTGTCTCGGAACCAAGGGGCAGTGCTGCACCACAGCCCAGCCTCACTCAGTCTGACTACCTGGCTTCTGTGTTCTTAGAATTTGGATCCTTGTCCTTTCCACAAGACTGCCAAGAAGTCCTGGCCTGAGCGAGAGCTCCGTCCACTTTGAAGTGCTACAAGAGCAAGTAGAAACGCGTATACGTGTGGTGCAGGAACCATCAGTTGCGGCCTCAGGACATCCGGCCAGTAGACACTTTGCCTTATTTTACGGTCCTTTCCACCCGTTCGCCCCCAGCTCCAGCATGAGAATTGAATGTACTGCTTGCAAAGCTCATGAAGCTTCCCTTCGAACCTATGTACTAGGCATCCATCCAGCATCGTTCCTGGACAACCACTTTCTTGGAGGCCAGGAGAGTGGATGAAATCCAGGCATTTTCCTGGCAACGCCTTATTTGACATTTCACAAAGAGAAGACTATCCTACGTACTAACCTGACATTCATGCCTAATGTGCCAACCTCCTTCCATCTCAATCAACCACTGGTGTTGCCAGTGTTCTTCGGCACCCAGACGTCTCCAGCGGAGCGAGCGCTACACAAGATGGGTGTCGTTCACGCCCTCAAGTACTATGTGGCACGTACTAAGTCATTCCGTTCTGTGGATCAATTGTTTGTGTCTTTTGGACCTAGAGGGCCGCAGAAGGCTCTGTCGAAGTCTTCCATTTCAAGGTGGATTGCGGCCTGTATTTGTTTCTGCCATCAACAAGCCGACAGGCCCCTTCCAGGCAGGCCCTGGGCTCACTCCACCAGAGTGATGGCTGCTACCATGGCCTTCCTCTATGGGATCCAGCTGCCTGAGACCAGGTTCTACTGTGTCGACAGATTACGCAGAAGAATCTAGGGTTGGCCAGTCAGTTCTGCAGAACCTTTTTGCGTGAGGTTAGTAAGTCTCCAGTGTTGAGGTGTGCTGTGAGCTTGCCTCCGTCCATATGTATTGTTTATTAATACTGCTTTGTAATCTACTCGCAGCATGTGAATCTATGAAAGATCCAATGCGGGAGAAGGAATGCGTTACCTCCAGTTACCCTGCATTGGTATCTTTCATAGATTCACATGCCACCCTCCCACCTACCCTGCCTGGCTCATCTTTTGACTCTTACTGCCACTAATGTGCGCTTGCCAAATCTGAAGATGGCCAGCAGGGGAGGAGTTAAGGGAGGTATTCGTATTGCTATGGGCAGTATGCCCCAAAATGATTGTGCTGGAGCACAAAAGTGACTGAAAGTTTTCAGTTTAAGTTTAAACTGCTCTCTGTTACCAAGGATTCCCAGCCTGACGACTGGGAATAGTCACAGCATGTGAATCTATGAAAGATACCAATGCTGGCGAACCAGAGTTACAGGTAAGTAACTTATTGCTTCCTTTCTGATCTTGCCATCTACCACATTGCAAGGCTCTGCCAGACTTCCACCTGACTATTCACTCCAACAGCTTTCCAATGTTCTGCTAAACCATCCTGCTGTATTAAACCAACCACCTCCTGATGTTCAGCTCTGACCTCCTCCTGGTATTCTGTGTCGCCCTCAACCAACTGTCTCCTAATGTTCAGTGCCCATCTCCTTGGTATTTTACGCCAAACTCCTCCTGCAGTTTAAATTGGCCACCTCATGATGTTCAACTCCAATCTCCTTTCTGTATCGTTTCTCCCCCTCTTGTCTCCAGTCTCCCCCTGTCTTTGGCTTGCTTCTCCGTAGTCCTTCCAACTTGCTCTAAACTCCTGCCACACACTCCTTCTCCAAACACCCCCACTGGTTGCCTTGGACTCTGACCTTCTACAGCCCTGCAATCCCTTTCCTTGGGTTGCACTTTCTGCAATGGTCTGTACATGCGAACGGGTAAGGAGTTGTCATTGACTACATTTAATTTATTGGCCTCTGTTTGATTTGGGTTTTCGGGTGCCCAGCCAAGCCTTCAAAAGGCTGACCTGCCATCTTGGTTTTCACGCTCATCATATGTGGAGGGATGCTGTGGTACCCGCCCAATTCACTGCGGCTGTTTCTCTGCGTTTGATGGGGACATTTTACTGCATTTTCTGTGTCATTTTTATGGGGAGCAAGGGGATATTTTTAATGGTATTTTAAGGGTTTGGAGGGAGGGGCTGGTACTTATGCTGCACGGAAGTGTTTAATGATGATGAGCAAAGGACAAGCAGTTTTGAATTCCGTTCTATTTCTGAGTTGTTTTGGTCCATACTGCAGAGAAACCACCTTTGGGTCAGTGCAAGTGCAGTAGGACAATATAATGTGCCATCTGAACCTGCTGGGTATCTCTAATATCTGAGCAGGTGTCCACTACTGTTGCATGTTTTCCTTCAGTCTCAGGGCCCTGCTCCCTTCAAAGCACAGTGTCTACTCTGTAAATGCATAAAGGTACTTGTGGTAGGAAATATAGGATCCCTGATCCCTGATTCCATTTCATTTTAGCTCCATAGGTGTAGGCCCTCTCTCTTAAGAGGGTGTCATTAACTTGGCTCATGTGACTTTCCTCTGCCTTGAGAGGGACTAAGTGCTGATAATAAGCAGACCCTCCCCATACCACCCAAAGACCCATCATCCACTAGCTGTGGGAGGCACCCAGCCCCAGCGTTCATCCCGCTAGTTATGCTGAGAGTTAGACGGGTGCCAAAAACTAGACACCTCCTCGGGTTGGAGCAAGACCCCCCACTGCACCAGAACAACTGAGTTCAACGGGTTTAACTGCAGGTGCTCTGGTAGGGTGAAAGAGCAGCAAGGAATGTCGCAGGGATTTCTCCACAAGCTGGAAGAGGCGATGTACAAAAGTTCTAGTATTTCCAAAGATCAGTCGCTAGCCACTTCTCCCCTCTCATTTCCCCTGTGCCCTGCAAAATACCTGGAGAGAAAGCCATTCTGTCTACGCTCAGTGAGGGAGCTATGGGAGCTGTCCTCTGGGGACGAAGGTGTCCATCAGCTCCAGGCCGATTGAAATGAAACCCCAAGTGGCAGAAAGCCAGGGACCGTAGTAACAGATCCAATCTAGGGGAGGGGTGTATGTATCATGGTGTCTTGACTCTCTCTTTGTTCGAGTTTGGGAGATAATACAGTACCCTCCAAATCCAAAGAAAACCTAATCCAATTCAAGGTCGGTTTGCAAGAGTTTGGAAGAGCAGCAGATGAGCATCAACGTCAAAATATTTCAATTAGGAAGTCCAGTAAACAGTTTGCCAAAACAAATCAATAATGTGAGCAATCCTGATCCAAATCGCCACTTAGTTCCTGAAGAGAGGTTGAGAAATGGAGCAGCGTCCAGGCTGCTGCACTTTGTGTTTTCTAACTGTCTGAATCGTGGAAGACCTTATCACATCAGATTGGTGCTGGGAATCGTAGTGTGGACCCTGCTGCGCTGAAATAACTGCCAGGGCAACTTCTAGCTGTGGAGCACCGCAATGGTTCATTTCTTTGCAGTGCTCAGAGTACTGACAATAGGGCACTTCTTCACAGTGGAAAGAGGCAGAATGGAGAGGGCAGACGTTGGGCAACTACGGCGGTGAATACGAATAGTCATCAGGAACCATGTCACACTCCTAATTATTGCACAGAAGCCCCAGTTCATGATTGGCATATTGAATACAACATTCCACTCCAGATGTTAATTTACGATAACATATAGGAATATTAATTGGATTTGGTAGATATCGCACATAAACATGTTTAAATCTAATTAGTAATAATTTCTCAGTTCTGTGTTCCTCAGTTGCATGGGTATGTCGGGACAAATGATTTTTATTTTTGTCATATTTTAGCAAGATTACAAAAGCAACCTGGAGAAGTAATCAATGTGTTTTTTTGGCACACTGCCCAAGTTGTGGTATTTTACCTAGTCATACATACCCTGACATTTGAGCCAGGTGTGCTAAAAATGGAAGTCTGTTTTATATTCATGGCATAGAGGGAGCAGGAGTCTACCCTCTGTGAGAAACCAGACAGTGTCTCACCCGCTAGTCCCTGGGATCTCTCCCTCTCTCAGGTGGCCAGGGCACGGCCATCACCTTTGTATCCAGACCCTGGGGGTAGACCAGTGTGGGAGGATCACCTGGGTGAGGGGTCTGCGGGGAGTGAGGGTGATATAGCCGATGGTGAGACACGGTAGTCGCACTTATTTTATTTATCAAACCCATCCTGTGTTTTAGGATGCTCTGAGATCCCAACCGCCCGCCCCTTTTTTACACAAACCCTGGGCCGAGGAAGAGGATAGCTGAGAATAACAACACCTACTTGAATACATCGTACTGGCCATGTCCCGCTAATTAGGTCAGGTAAAATCAGGCACTTAATCCTAAGTGCAAGCACCTGATACCAATTAGCTCTCCTCACACAAATAACAGGCAGAAACCAAAGAGACACTCTGAGCAAGGCGTAACAGGAGAGCCAGCAGGACTTTCGGGACGAAGGCACACCTACTGGAGCAGAGCAACAAACCAAGGGACAAGAGCAGCGGGCTGAAAACTCCAATGCTTCCCTATTGGAAGTCATTCCCTCCGACAGGTCACGAAAGACGTGTGCAGAAGTCCAGATCCTACAAGTGAATATTGCATTGTGTTTCAAGGACGCCAGCGACCCTCCCGGGTGACCGGCAGAGTTGGGAGGCGGGGTCAAGCCTATGGTACTAACCTTGATGCGGAAATCGGAAAACACCAAACAAGAAACGCACACAGCCGTTGAGTTGCCAAACGACCTGAGAGACTGGTGTCTGTTAAAGTGAATGAAGTAGATACATCATATCATATCGGAAGTGAAGGCTGCACGCGTGTGCAGGAGACATGAAGACGAAGAAAGGCAGACATGTGAATAAACATTGATGTAAAGAAAAGCTGGGAAATCGGCGATACTAAGTAACGGAGTGATCCGGTGAAAGGAAGTAACCCACTCAAAAGTATCAGTGAAATGTACTTTGTTTGAGGCAAGAAAGTGAATGAACAGTCAAAGTAAAAGGAAGAAGATTCATTCCTAGAGAAGGGAAGAGTGAAAGTAACACAGTGAACTTTGAGTCAAATAAGCCATGCACATTCGAAAATCTTCGACATCCAAAAGGGGTCTGAGCCTGACAGGGAGACCCGAAGTGAAATGAGCTTGGGGAAGGGAGGCCCCCTTGCAACTTGTGTTGAACTTTATCGTAGGAAATCTGAACCTGATAGAGGGAGATCTAAAAGAACTGTGTAGTGAAAGGTCTGAGCCCGGCAGAGGGGGGGGGGGTCTTTTGGGAACGTTTTGGATAATACATTATTCAAACGGATTGTGTCCTCCAACGCATTCCACATATTTCACATTTAATGTCCAAGATGTGGAATGCATTGGAGGAATATCCGGTCGAAAGAACGTTACCAGTTGGTAAGTAACTTGTTCTTTTGGAAGAAAGAGTCTCGAGGAAGACCAGGTGGGCCCTGCACTCTGAATTAATTATTTTGCAAAGTTTGGTGAGGTTTGGTCCAGGGGGGAGCAACGTTATAGGGGGGGGGTCCCAAAATGTCTTTTTTTTCCCCATAGACTGAATGGGAAAAAAACTTTGCTCACGCCTACAGCCCAAACCACTGGACGGATTTTCAGCAAATTTGCCGCAGGGGCAGCAGCTTGGTCCCGAAAGTGTGCTTTTGTAAATTTGGTCAAAATCCTTCAGTAGTTTTTTTTTTTAAAATTACCAAAAAGTAGGTCACAAAAAATGAGTGCTATCTATGTCCGCTCCGCGGACAGTGTCCTGATTAGCTAATCGGCTTGCGTCATGTTCGCGGACATGCAACATGTTCACTGATTGGATGGTGAAGAGCGTGAAGTGCGGCAGATTTTTGGAAACGCCCGCCATCTTGGATTTGCGGACAGTGGCTGATGTCTGCGGACATCGCGGTAAAAACATACTAAAAAACACAACATTCCACTTGTCAAACTTATCAAATAATCTCTGGGGAGCTGAGGGGTGATGAGGATGGGATGGGATATGGCTGCAAGAAGCAAAAAGACTGGTGGTTTTTGCCACAAAAGTCTGCGAACAGTTCGGATGTTCGCGAACAGTCCTGTGAAAGTTCGCGGACACCTTAGCATTACAGGGTTGGTGAAATGCAGTTCTTGGATGGCTTATAACTTTGGCGCCACTTAATGGAACTGCATGAAATTTTGCATGTATATTTCTGACCTGATTCTGAGTGAGTATGCACAGTTTGGTGGAATTCTGTCATGAGGTGGCAAAATTAGAGGGGGGTCCCAAAATAATGTAAAGGCTTAAAAATGAGGTGCCATTTGACGAATCTACACTTAATTTGGGAAACTGATAATACATTTAGATATGAATGTTTTTGCAAAGTTTGGTGGGATTTTGTGAAGAGGGGTCAAAATTAGAGTGGGCGTCCCAAAATAATGTAAAGGCTTATAAATGAGATGCCATTTGACAAATGTACACAAAGGTTTGCAAAAAGATTATAGATCTAGATATAGGTGTTTTCGTAAAGTCTGAATGGATTTTGTCAAGTGGGAGCTAAGTTATATGAAGATTGTATGTGCATACATTTGACACTTTAAAAAAAAATAAAACCTTGATGGATTTCCAGCAATCTTGTGTAAGGAGCATTGGCAAGGACCTACAAGCATAGTTTTGCAAATGTGCCAGTGTTTTATTATTTGACATAATGTAGCTACAAAAAAGAGCGGTATACCTTTAGTGACTGAGGCGTAGCTTGTGGCCATGGGCAGTGGCCAGATTGTCTGGGTCATGGAATAAGGTCATGATCCAGACAATCTGGCTACTGGCCATGACCACAAGGGACAAAACATAGGATTAAGGTGGCCATGTCCACCTGGGACTGGCTTTGTGGTAAAGTTATTCGAAATTAGGATAGATTTGAAAGGGAAGAAAAATGTGCTCGTGGTAATATGGTCATAGGGTTCTCTTTTTGCCTTCTGCAGGCTGCTATGGAAAGCAAAGAGGGGCCCTGTATGTTACTCTTGCCTTCCCTTTCCATGGTGGCCATCCCGGAAAAGGATTTTCCTTCCTACACGGCGTCCTGGTTTTGGAAGAAAAATCCTATTTCTTTAGCACCCCGGGTTCCCGCTTTTGGAACCTAGGGTGCCAATTGGCTTCGCTTGGGTTGATAACTTGGGCTGCTGGGCCGGTATCTACTGTTCCAGACCCTGGAATAGAGGATGAACGCCACAATATTGTCATTAGCATAACCCAAATTGCAAATTGAAATCTTGGAAAATCTTATTTAGTCTATGTACTTTACTGAGAAATATAAAGTAGATGGATTCTATACTTTTTTTTTTTAGTTCTATTTTTTAACTGTGAAAGGTGGTTCCTAAAGGAACATTTATTTAGTTTTTGGATGCATTTATTTTTGGCAGGAGAGCTTAGAACGAAAGGTGGGGAGGGAAATGAGGGAAGAGGCACCAAACACTAATATGGAGGGGCTGGTGGACAGGGGAAAATGTTGCGCGTGTGTTATTTCTTAGGTAGGGGACAGTGTTTCTCATGCTCTTTGATTACAGCAGTGGTTGTGTCTCTTGGGGAGGAGGGATGGCATTAGCTGATTCTATTTTAAGATAAATAGCAGTTTTGCTAAAAGTATGTACTGTGTACTAGATTGTTAATGGATGAGTAGGAATAGGTGTTAGAGCTGTGCAAGTGAAATTTTGGAGTTGAAAGTTCCTAGATCAGTAGAAAATGCAGTTCCGAACTGTCCGCGAAGCACAGATCTTATTGTGAAGTGCGTACGGGTTCTCGGACACGTCATGCTGCAAGCCAGCATATGGTCATGTGGCACTCTCCGGAAGGTCTGCAATGAAGTCAGATGTTCGTAGACATTATAGTTAAGTTGCACTAATAAAAACCTATGAAATTCAATGAAAAAACTTTAAGGGGACATTATGGTTAAGTTGCACTAATAAAAACCTATGAAATTCAATGAAAAAACTTTAAGGGGACATTATGGTTAAGTTGCACTAATAAAAACCTATGAAATTCAATGAAAAAACTTTGTTAAAGGGACGTTATGGTTCCAAGTAAAACCGAAAAAGCCCTGAAATTCGCCAGTTATGGTAAGCTAAGCAACCATAACTCGCACCCCCACCGTGCACTGCTAAGACTAACGCCCAGGACATTAAAGATGACATCACAAATGTCATTGATGACATCACTGATGACATCACATGTGAATTTACCTTTCATGAAAAGTCTGTACAAGGGATTCTTATTTTAATGTTAATAAAAAAGTGTCAAGAATCTTTGGAATAAATATCATGAGGTACGTAGTGCATTAAGTAATGCATCAATCCAAATAGCATTGTATTATGAAGTTAGTTCCAATATACTAAGGTACACATGTAGTAACCTAGGTATAGTGTGCACCAGATATGATGGAGATGCAATATTAATAACCTTGCCATGTTAAATACTAAAATTATGAATGCTTTCTTATTAGAATCTTGCATACTGTGAAATATTTGATACGTACCTAATCAAACCCACTTACTACATTATTGCATTACTGCACACAAAACACAAACGGACAACACATACAAATAGATCATATACAGGGAAAGTGAAGTAAACAAAAAAACAGCAGTATTACCCAACAATATTCATAACCTAACTGATTATCTTCATGCACAGAAATTATTGCTCTGCTTTAAAGCTACTACTTCCCTATGTATAGCGATCACATATTGTGACTAGACCCTAAGGAAAGTAGTGTAAATGCAATGTGTACAAATATGAGCATATCCAGTGTAAGTACAGTAATAAAAAAAACAGAACTATTAGACAGTGTTGATCACCTTACTAATCATCTTCATACATAGAAAGCATTGCTGTCTTCCAAGTCTGTGTTTTCCCCTTTGTATATGTTTCATATTCTTTGAGTGGGCCCTAAGTGAATTACTGTAAGAACATATTTGAAGTATAAGTCTACAGATATAGTACTTTGTACTATAGTATAGTGATTTTTTTGTTCCTGACTGTTACTGGCTTAGATATAGCAGTAAAGGAAAAAAGAGTGAGCCAGACATGTGATGTCATCAGTGATGTCATCAATGACATTTGTGATGTCATCTTTGATGTCCTGGGTGTTAGTTTTAGCAGTGCACGGTGGGGGCGCGAGTTATGGTTGCTTAGCTTACCATAACTGGCGAATTTCAGGGGGTTTCCGGTTTTACTTGGAACCATAACGTCCCTTTAACAAGGTTTTTTCATTGAATTTCATAGGTTTTTATTAGTGCAACTTAACCATAACGTCCCCTTAACAAGGTTTTTTTATTGAATATATTATATACATAGTTGAAAACCGAGCCAGAGTGTATCATCCTGCCTACAAAGATCGCCTTACTCCGTGAAACCTAACGTGGGGAGGAGAGCTGGTTCAACCACATTATCATTTGAACACTGATTTTTCCTTTTGTAGAAATGTTTTCTTTTCACGATTTTTGACCAACAGATAGGGCAGGCATTAGGTTTCGTTAGCATAGGTCATTTTGATTTGACAGCGTTCCCTAAGACTGCGTTATTTATTATTTGATGGTTGAGACTACTCCCATCTTAGTTATAGGGCAGAATAGGAGTTTTTCCAATCCCAACTATTTAAATGAAGGCTTTTCAAATGTTACCTATTGTGTAAGTCTCTGCCTGTGATACCATGCCTCCAATACACCTCCTACAGTGTAATGTAGAGGTAACTGAGGCATGCCCTAAAGTCCTTCCTCCTGTCCTAGTCCTTACTTTACAATGCCTCCAGGAGTTAACACTGTGGAAAAAATCCATTGAGGACAATCGTTTTCCAGGAAAAGGGGGAGTTTTCTCCAAGCACTGGTACACCCACTCACCTCACTGATATATTGTGCATACAATTTCTCTTGTGGCAATAGCATGTTTGTGTGACATGGCTTGTCATGACTGCTACTTGAGCACTAGATGGAGCCGTCCGTGGACTAGCTGGCTCTGTATAAATTGCTTCCTAATTATTATTCAGTATTATTTTGAAGTCAGAAAGACAAATCCAGTGGTGGATAGAAAATCTATAAAAGAAACCCTTAGATAGTTACATCATTAATGGTTTCAATCTGCATCAAACTGAATCTTGAACTTGAAATGTCAATTTCCAGACAACCTTTCATGTGATTTCTTTTTTTTTTTACCTTGTATTGGGCCCCATAATACTGCTATGTTTTCATTCTTAAACTCACTGACACATTAGCTGAAATTGTTCGACCATTATCTACTAGTGCTATGCGACTTTAATATTGGCCTCTGAGAATTCCTCAACTAAAACACTTCTCACAAACTTGACCAAACTAGCTATTTGTTTGAAGATTAATGCCCTAACACATAATGGTGGTCAAACTTTAGATGGTATTTTTTCCACAGTTGCTACAGATTGATGGCTCAATAGATTCTCTCCCTTTTCAATTAGCTGGTCTGTTTGGTTGTGTTTCACCCCCATTGGGACCAAACTGCCATTTCACGGCCTTTGTTATGTGTTGCAATGTATCCTCTTATGTGCAGGATCAACACTACAGATAAGGGGTGTATTAGCTACTTTTACTCCCTAAAAAAAATAGGCAAATACTCCCAAAAAAGAAAAATCAGGAGTAAGACTCCCAATAAAAAAAATAGGAAAAGAGCACATAAGATCATGCCCCCCCTGTCCTCTAACACACAGCTGCATGGGTATGTTTGGACTAGTAGTACACCGAGTAATACAGAAGGAAACTCGGCGCCAAAAATAAATATTTATTCCGAAAACATTTCTGTTTTACAGTTAAAATATTTATATTGCCTTAACAAATCCTGTTTTGGATCAGACTTTTGACTTCCTAAAAAATTGTTTTACTACCAACTTAAAAAAATAGGTAGTGAAATACTCCAACTTCAAAATCTTATCTGGAGTCTTGGGCAGGGCTCTTTTACATACTGTTTCTTGTATACTATTCCCTCTTCAGCTTTGGGATATCGGTCCTCCTCAAGCCTCTGGCATGGCTGTTACTCCCAACCTTGTAACTCCTGTTCATTTCCTCCCGACTTCAAAATGTCGATTAGGCCCTTTAACCTTTAGGCCGCCACTACCCTAACATTTACTGGAGACTCGTTGCAAATTGATAGCCCATAGCTGCTAAGATTTAGAAAGTGGGAGGGAACCAGTTGCGAAATAATGAGCAGAAAATCGGAATAACTGTTTATGTACAGGTTACTACTAATAATAATATCTAGTTTTATATACGCTACAATCCCGCAGGCATCTGAGCGCTGAGGATATTATTATCCCACAGCGGGGTACTCAATTTTTCAACCTCGGACGGATGAAAGTTTGAGTTGGCCCTGCCAGGATTCGAGCCTGCATCAGCAGGTTATACACAGATGTCAGAAACGGGCCCTCAGCTCTTTGTGCTATCTGACCGGCATACTGTTTGAAGAGGTAATAACCAATAGGATCCAAGCGTTATTGCATAACCAATCTAATCAGCAGGACTATAAAAGAGCTCTGCAGTAAGGGGCACATTCCTCATACTAAAGAGAGGAGCACAACCTGGTGATCAGAAGCCAACAGGACAGGAAGCTGACCAAAGGAGCTTTGGGTGGGAAAATCCAGCTCAGACCCTTGTGCCCCCTTATTTTAGTGACTACATGAGTGTTTAACCAAGTTCTAAAAATCTACCATTAACAAACTTGAAAGTCCACAGTAAAGTAAAATCTGGAGCTTGTAATTCTAAGAATTGTGAAGGACACAGGTGGGCGACCGCTGGCTGAACGGTGACACATCCTGACGATTACCCTAAGTAAGGTGAAAGAAATAGTTGCTGATAGTGTGTTAAAGGAATTGATGTTGGCCCAGGAGAATGATGGTGTCTAGATCTGGCAAGGGGTAAGAAGTATTAACGTGTAGACGATCACCAAAAAGCCCTAAGGTCTAGATGCCCAAGAGGTGGGCTGGGTGATGAGACTTTGAGACTGCGTATTGAGCCAAAAAGCGTGCTATTCCCATAGTTAGGCATTCAAAATTCTTTGAATGAATCCATGCTGACACCTTTTGAGCTAGCACTCTTTCTTGTTTCAAATTAGATTCCATTAGTCCATGTGATTGTATTCCCTTAGACTATGGGTCTAACTTGTTGCTCTCCAGATGTTTTGGACTAGTCCAAAACCTCCAGGGAGACAAGTGTTGCAAACCTATGATTTAGACCCAGAAGCGTTCCTCACCCTTCCTGACAAAAACAACATAGGTGTTGAGCATTCATTGCAGACTTCCGTCTGTTCTGTTGATCTTTTACAACACATGTAAGTGTCACATGGTTTTGGAAGATAACCATAAGGCATATTTCCTTATCAGAATGAAATTCAGAGATGATTCAAATGAGACCTTTTTTGTAGGCTACAACCCCTCACCCCCCCGCCCTCCCACCCCCGGATCCAATCACATGCAATATCTTTCAGGTGTTCTACCACATTCCTGGCGTTCAGTGGCTCATTTCACTAACAAGAGCTGGTTCCATCCTGTTCTTCAATGAATAAACTACAGGCACACAGTGCCCAATGAATACTGGAGGAAATATTTCACTCACTAAAGGTCTTGAGATCATACTTGCACACAAAGTTCATTTGAAACATTCAATTAAGAGAAGTTTTCCGATCGGTTTTGGTCAGTGCACTGATATTTTATGGTAGAATTCCTTTTATTTTTTTCTCCTAGTGCCAACTGGCCCGGTCCCAACACCTGTGTTTCCGTTTGGCAATAACAAAGAAGATGATGCACGTTTCATGCACGATGTGGATCCTGAGAAGAGGAGCTTAAGTGAGCATGTACATTTTATTTTCAATTGAAACCACTATAGTTGACATGCATACAAACATAGTAATAATAATAATACAGAGTGGAGTGAGGTTTGATGCCCTGTTGTTGAAAATGACATAAACAACCTCTTTGCATTCTTTATATTAATGATCAGAATGAGGGGAAAACATGCAAAGGGAGAGCAGCAGAGAGGCCAGGGGAGGGAGAAATGGAATGCATCTGGGTGGAAGGTGGCAGAAGGTTGCTGTGGCCATTAGCTACATCTCATAGCCATTGTGGCTTTATTCTGTCACTGAATTCTCAGTATCAAATTGTGCTGATCCACAATGGTTGGTCTAGGTGGTTGTTAACAATATACCTTGGCTTGTTCAGTGCTAATCCAGTGGTAGTGGCTTCAATACAGAGGTACTGGAAAAGATTTTAAATGGCCAACACCCAAACTGGGAAAGGTAAGTGTCTCACGGTGCATGGGTACTGATGGTGATTACTGAAGTGCGTGCTGCGCTACTCTCGGTGTGACAGCACCGAGTCATGTTTTTAGAAGGTGAAATTGGACAGAAGCTTCTTTGAATTCAGAGCATCATCTGATCATTTTTCAAACGTTTTATTCAACATTCTCTATTTTCAAAGTCATCCGGTTTGAGAGCCAGTTCATCCTCTCTCTTTTCAACTTCTCAGTGCCTCATGTTTATTTGCATTTCCATAACAACAAGCAAGGATTGGTTAGATTCAATCGCTTGAATTCTATCTTCAATAGTGTCCACCCTTTTATCAAGTCTGTCTAACCTGTGGCTAATGTCTGATCTTATGCCCCTTATCTCCTCAAGGAGCCTGCATATGTCCTTCTTTGTCAAAACCGTATCTTCTGCCATTTTTGCCATGAATTTGTTTTCCACCAATGGGGTGGTGGGAAGTTGCCCTGGAAATCCAAACTGCTGTAATGTGTGCTTCCAATTCGGTATCATAAGGCTTTATGAATAGTGTCTCTTTCTCATACACTTGGTCCCTTCGTGTAACTCCTGTGAACTCCCGGGTTTAGTGTACTGCGATAGTTCCCATTGTGCTACACGCACCGTGACAGGCACCACCAGGACCTTAGAAGACCACACCACCATGGGGGGGTTTCGATTATCTTTTTGTCTGCCCATCAAGGGAGTCTCATCCTGCTACCACTCTGGGGAGTATGATTGTGTTGCATAGGGGCCAAAGCACAGTGGTCTTCCACTGCCAGTTGGAGAATTCGGCTCTGCAAGTAGGGAATCTACCCGTGTGGTTAAGCGGTGCTCACTGGATCCCTTCGCTTGACGTTGACAGTGGGTACTGGATTGGGGCGAGCTCACTGCAGCACTTTGCTCATTGAGAGAGGGCTGCTTGTCTCTCAGTCTGTCCAGAGTGCAGAGTGCGTAGGAGTGTTGATTGTGTTGGTGACTTTCCAAACATTCACTGAAACACCATTGAACTGCTAGCACCAAAGTGTCTTGTGTGGCTGTCCACGTTGTTGTACATGAGGAGGAGCAACAAACAGCTTAAAACCCCTACCTCGGTCGCGGAGCGATGCAGAGTGCGTAGGAGTGTTGATTGTGTTGCTTGGGGAGCACAGGAGCAGGTCTGATGGCTGGCCGTAACTCAACAAAAAAGGGTGACGCTGCTCGCACCGCCCGCAATAAAGACAGCATGTCGGACGAGACAATAGCTTTCATAAATCAAACATCCTTGCAAAGTGTGCCCACTGAACTTGCCAGTGACATGACTGGGCACCACCCCCTAACAAGACGACAAAAGCGTTTTCTGGCGGCAAGATTAGAAGAAATAACGAGTGTGCGAATCCCTGCAACCGTAAATTCAAAAACATTTACCTTCAGTAATAAGCGCGGCTGCTCCTTTACTTCGTCTCCACTGTAAATGACGTTTTCCTGGACTGTTTGTCAAATCTTCCTAACAGTCTGGTGTTTGCCGCTGGTGGAAATGAATGTGAGTCTGCGCCCAGTGAAATGCATGTAAACACAGCAAACCATAATAGCAAAGCGCTGCTTACAGCGAACTATGCAAATTTGACCGACTATCGTGCATCATGTCCCTGCACCCACTAGGGTCCCCGCGGCACCCCCAATCCCAACATCTACCACCTCTAGTACATATGCAGGACGGGGGCCGCGAGAGCAGCTTGGGGCCCGTAATCCTCGATTTATGGTATGCTACCTTACATCACAGCGGAGGTCACATTCGGTCCTGTTTGTATCCATTTCTGCATTGGCAACTACCGTGGCGGATTGGGTCAGGCAGAGTCGGGGGGGGTCACGTTCGTTTCCGGATCACGTGACAAGGAGATCCCGATCACATGACCCTGTTTTGGGTCACGTGACAAGGAAACAATCGGCATAAAAGCAGTGTTCCCGCGATCACACATTGTTTCACAGCTGTTTCTTCATGACTCTGTTTGGCGTTTGAAATTCAATCTTGATTTTTGGAGAACTCAAACTCGGACCTCGAACTACAGACTTCTCTTGGCTTTTTCCTTCTGATTTGGTGCCTTTTTTTGTGGATAACTGGCTGTTTGACCTCAGGACTTCTTACCGGACTTCTTTTGCTCTTCCCTGGATTGATCTGCTCCGCTCAAGATCTTACTTGAATCCACGTCTCTTGCTCGGATCATTCATCTGGTTGTTTATTTCATCAAGGACTACGCCAACAACTGCAGGTGTGCCCAGGTTCCATATACACAGCGGTGACCACTCTGATTACCAACCCAAAAGTTACCATTACCATCAACTGAGGGTGCTGCCCATGCGCCCCCACGTAGCTGTATCTCAGGCCTCTGTGTGGTTAGCAGTGACTTTACTCCTACACTTAGGTAAGCCTCTTCCCTGACATTACTAGTCCATCCTGTATACTGTTACTGTGATTGTTTGTACTAATAATTGTTTGCATTACAGCGGCCTTGGGGTTTCCAGTGTTACGTGGTTCTGGCATTCCAGCACCTCTCACCTGTGGCCTCAAGGATCGCATAGAGAATAATTTTATCTCTCCCTGTGTAGTACTTGGGGACAGAGGCCCCCTCTAATCTTCACGACAATCAAGTCTTGACACCGACAGAGAGAGCACCTCTAATGTGCACAGCAGTATGGAAACTCGGGTAGTGCAGTCACTACAAACATTAGCCAGGATTTCAACTGGCTCTGCACATATGTCAGTTGCAGCGAAAAAGAACGAGGCAACTTTGAAGAGCCCCATTCCATACGATTATAAATGTGACTCCTTTACCACATTTGGAGAAAAAAACACTCAAACAAACACAGAAGAGGGTGAGCTTATAATACATTACCCTCAGACTGCAAACTCATTTAACTGTGGTAGCAACATGGATGTGCTACCTATATCGTCAGAGCAAGCAGGTGTGTGCACACTAACTTCAAGCATGAGTACCTCTGTGTGAAACTCGGCAACTTGAAGAAGAGGAGCAGTCCCAACGCAATTCGATTGGGATCACGGACAAAATTCTGGGTGATCTCATTGCTCTTAACTTTAAAATTGGGAAACAAAACGTACCGAGTCCATCTGTCAAGTGGACGAAATTATTAAAACAAAAGCACAGTGCAAACTGGATCAGCCAATGGATTCCCATGAAGAACAGCAGCTGTCGCCTATAAAAAATTTGGGACCAAGCCAAGGACAGTCGCCTATGATGCCATCCACAAAACGAAAAAGACTGATGGCACTGAACGTCACATCACCCATTCACAGAAAAGGCATCAACCACAAATACAAACGAAAGTAACCAATGTAAATGAAATAAGCGACTGACTCAACGTATAGCTCAACTTCAGGCTCGTCGCATCTGAGATACACAAATAATAATAAAAAAAGACGAGCTACACTGCAGAGTATGAAGAGCATGCCTGTATCTCAACATGAAGAGTTGGTTAGAAATCTTACTGTGTAGGCATTCAAGGACCTAAATCCACTGATAATGGCAGCACTAACAATTTCGATGTCACCTTTCACCAAATTCTATGAACAAATAAATGAGAGACTGAAAGACCAGAATACACTGATTGCTTTAATTAATACAAAAATGATAATGGTTGAACAAGAACTTGCCATAAACAAACAAGTGTTGACAAACGAAACCTGTAGAAGTGAAGCGGGTGCAAAAGTAGAGCTGGAATTAATCAAAAGTAGCGCTGCCGATAAGCGCCTGCTAGCAGAAGTAGCCCGAGAAGCTTTAGCACTTCTACAAGGGCAAAATCCCAATAGTGATCTGGAGATAAGAAGTAAAGCCAGAAATGGCGACGGTAAGATGACTGATTCTCAAACGGCGCCTGTGGAAATCATAAAATTCCATTGAAAGGGGGTTGTACCACATCCCAAACAAGTGATTATTGACTTAAGAGAAAATGAACATCCATGAAATGATGATGGCGTCCTGAATATCACCTTGGACAATTGTCAATGTAAAATAAGAGATGAAATAAAGCTTCTTAACAAAATAGTCCCTAAGACTAAGTTAAACGTGCCTAAAGATCAAGAATTGAGTGCCTCAAAATTACTGTCTGCGGTCAAGGATGGTGGACCCAGACTGGGTGTTGGTGACAACAACCTTATTCTGTGTTCCTCCCCTCAAAAGAACAAAGAACTGGACATGTTGAGACCGATCCAACAGAGTGTTTGCCTTCCGCCTCAGCAAACGCAGATGGTTTAGTTGGAAATCCAGATGACACGGGAACGCATGCTGACATCTCTGGGACCCAGGATGTGCCCCCTGCACCGATTAAAACACCAGCTGAAACTGCACCAACTG
This sequence comes from Ambystoma mexicanum, assembly GCF_040938575.1. Lineage (NCBI taxonomy): Eukaryota > Metazoa > Chordata > Amphibia > Caudata > Ambystomatidae > Ambystoma > Ambystoma mexicanum. The sequence goes on from NC_090935.1 coordinate 1,456,185,806, forward strand.
AAAGTGAAACTTACTCGCTATTCAATCCGAGTCGCAAAGAAGCAAACAAAAAGTCTGTGGTCACAAATTCCATGGTTAAGAAAATGAAAAAAAGAAATGCGCCTGTTAGGCAGAAACCTGTGCAGTTCCCTTGGGGAACTCTGCAAAAGATTTAAGACTACAGGTATAGCAGTAAACCCACTTGGTAGCAGTCTGCACCACCCAGATTTACCTGGTAGCTGTGGCTGAGCAGTCAGACTTCCCTCAAGAAGAGTTAGGCAGTATGCAAAGTATACACAATATGTACTCAGACACAATAGCACAAGCAAACACTGACCAGAGCTTGGTTTCAAAAGTATATAGTTATTTATTTTCAAGAACACATAAGTTGAAGACACTCTAGCAAAGTATAGTAAAAACACTTCAAACACAGTTATAATGAAAGCAGTTTCCACCCTTACTCCTATCTAGCCAACTCTAAGTTAACACCACATAATTAAAACAGAGGTGAGTGCTTAACGTTAGATGACACTCTAGTAGGTTCAAGGAAGGGATAAAAAAAGAAACAGAAAGGGGTTAAACACACCACTCTAAGGTCCAGAACACTTGCAATAGGCTCAAAGAAGCACAAAGTCACAGGTGAGCAAAAGTCACTAGGCAGGGCCCACTCTTAGAGTAGCCGGAGCGAAAATGTGCCCAAGATCACACTGTTATTAGGGATTCAAAGTCTTGCAAAGAGTTAGAAAGAGGTTAGAGTGGCTTAGAAAGTTTAGCCAGGGTGTTCCAGGCACTCCCAGGTTCGAAAGCCGGGGGCTAAATCTACCCCGTACAGTCGGTGGCAAGGGAAGCCAGGCGGAACACGGTACCTTAAGCGGAAAGGGTCCTCCAGCGGTGGCAGTTGTTCCAGGCAGTGGCAGCAAGGCTCGACGTCGGTCAGGGGAGAAGAAGTTCTCGCTGAAGAGCAGAAGAAGAAGGTCGTTGCACTGCCCGGGAAGAAACCAGCCGCGGAGTCCTCCGGTTAAAGGGTTGTACCGACTTTCGTGGTTGGGGTAAAAGTGGTGGGGTTCCGGTTGCCGGGGTGCTTGGCACTGGCAAGGCGGCCACGAGATACCTCGAGAAGCGAAAAGAAGGCGAAAACTGGTTGTCCCCACCAGTCAAGGGAAGGAGCCACTCCGTTAAGAGTTCTCCTCGGTCGTCGGGAAAAGTGGTGAGACGGTTCAGCAGGGCTCCACCGGGTGGTGTCGTCGAAGCAGGTCGGCTCAGCTCTTCCCTCGTCGGATTCTTGGTCCTGTGGCGACTTCTGAAGTTCCAGTCCCCAAAGCCCTGCTTTTATGCAGCAAACCCCCATTCACCCAGCCTAGCTGTCACTCAAACATGCTAAGTGGTGAGCCGGCCGGCTCACCACTTGGGCCAATCAGGACGGAGTGCGACTTGAGTTACCTAGGTAACGCAGTCCAGGGTGCCTAAATCCCCCTCCACCCCTCCTAAGTACCCCAGACAGAGTGGCACCACTTTGGAGGGCTTCTGTGGAGAAGCCCGCCAAAAGTGGGACAAAGGGCTCCACTTTGGGTCAGAGTTACAGAGGCGAATGCCAACGCCATTTTAGCATCAAGTTTTGGCAAAAAATCCCCACCGGAGCTATAATAATAAATATATAAACCGGCGGTATGTTTAAGGCTACTGTAAATAAATAATTAAATGTGTTAGCCTAAAACAATGGGAAATCCCATAGGAAAATATTCGCGGTCGAATATAAAACGTAGTTTCCACTGCCACCAGCCAAAACTCGATCAGGGGGGACGGAGACGTGCCCCCTCGACTAACAGACCCTGGGGCAATCGAATTGCCCCAGCCAGTACGTCCACAATATGATGGTTTGTACTGGTTCTGTTCAGGATTCAAGACTAGCAAAGTCTTTGGTGACTTTACATGCCCTGGGAGACAGTAGTCAGTCCCAGGGTATGGAGTCTATGTTGGGGAGTCCCTAGGACACCCCTGGGTCACGGCACAGAGGGTGCTGTGTAACCCACATCACAAAAATACATGAGGCCCTATGGAGTAAAAGACCCCATAGCCCATTCAACACAAGGTTTAACCAAGAAAACACACTTCAACATGTCCAAGAGTGAGGGTAAAAGAGTCTCACTCTTGGCAGGAGAAAAAAAAGAAACCCCAGAAATCCAGCAAAGCTGCTGGGGGACTCACTAGGTAGGGAAATTCAGCCTAAACAGAGAATTCTCCCTAACACTCGCCCCCCCCCAGACTAAGGGACAGGAGGATTTAATCCACTCCTGGATGAACCTCATACCTCTAGTCGATGATATACATCCTAGAGAGTCCATCAGCATTTTGATGGTGACACCCTGACCTGTGCTCAATGGTGAAATCAAACCCTTGCAGGCAGATTGACCATCTCAATAGTTTTGGATTTTCCCCTTTCATTTGCATTAACCATCTCAAGGGTTGGTGGTCAGTCTGAATAACAAAAGTAGAACCATACAAGTATGGCCTAAACTTCTTCAGTGCCCACACAATAGCAAAGCATTCTCTTTCGATAGTTGCCCACCTTGTCTCAGGATCCTTCAGTTTCCTACTGATGAAGCAAATGGGGTGCTCCCTACCCTTCTCATCCAGTTGGCTTAGAACTGCACCTATACCTACATTGGAAGCATCAGTTTGTACAATGAAAGGTTGGTGGTAGTCAGGAGCTCTCAATACTGGATCTTGGCAAAGAGCTCTCTTCAGTTTTTCAAAGGCCTGATTGCACTCCTCATTCCATTTTACCTTTTTAGGGAATTTGGGAGAGGAGATTACATTCAGTGGAGAAGCTATGGTCCCATAGTTCTCAATGAAATTCCTGTAATATCCAGTGAGGCCTAGAAAAGCTCTCACTTGGGTTTGAGTAGTTGGTGTTGTCCAATTTTGCACAGCTTCAATCTTGCTGGGCAAAGGCCTTATTTCTCCACCTCCTACCTCATGTCCAAGGTAGACCACTTTACTTTGACCAATCTGGCACTTACTGGCTTTGATTGTCAAATGGGCCTGTTCCAGAGCCTGCAACACATGTCCTAGGTGGTTCACATGTTCTTCCCAGGAGTGGCTGAAGACTGCAATGTCATCCAAGTATGCCATGCAGAAATCTTCCATCCCAGCCAGAACTTGGTTCACCATCCTTTGGAATGTGGCAGGTGCATTTTTTAGTCCAAAAGGCATGACCTTAAACTGGTACAAGCCAACTGGGGTTGAAAATGCAGTTTTCTCCTTGGCATGGTCTGTCAGGGCTATTTGCCAATAGCCTGACGTCAGGTCAAATGTGCTGAGGTACTTGGCTGCACCAAGTTTATCCACCAACTCATCTGTCCTGGGCAAAGGGTGGGCATCAGTCTTGGTGACTGCATTTAGAGCTCTATAGTCCACACAGAATCTCAAGTCTTTGGATCCTGCCTTTGGTACTAACACAACTGGGCTAGACCATGGACTAGTAGAGGGCTCTATTACCCCGAGATCAAGCATCTTCTTGACCTCTCCTTTGATGTGGGTTCTGATATGTTCTGACATTCTGTATCCTCTGCTTTTGACTGGCAGACAGTCACCAGTGAGTATCTCATGCTGGCCCCAAGGGGTCAAGCCTGGTGACAGTGAGAACAGGGAGGCAAACTGATTTAACATAGATTTGCACTCCTCTTGTTGCTCAGGTGTCAGGTCTGAAGAGAGATTGACTCCTTCAACTTTTTCATCTAAAGGCACACCTCTGAGGAGATCAGGGAGAGATTCACTCTCTTCTTCCTCTGCAGCTGAAGCTAGAAGCAAGGCTCCTACATCAGGTCTGGAGATGTATGCTTTTAGTCGGTTGGTGTGGAAGACTCTAGGAGCTTCCCTGGGTCTGCCCAGATCCACCAGATAGTTGACCTCTCCAAGTTTTCCCACAATCTTGAAGGGTCCCATCCATTTGTCTTGCAAGGCCCTCTGCCTTGTTGGGAGCATAACTAGAACTAGCTGGTCTTGAGTAAACTCAACCATGTTAGCCTTCTGGTCGTGCCAATGTTTGACCAGAGCTTGACCAGCTTTCAAGTTGTCACTTGCTTCTGCCATCATGTGTGACATTCTCCTCCGGAGACCTATCACATAGTCAGTCACTCTGACTGGCTTGAGGGGAGGAGCACCTTCCAATCCCTCCTTAATCAGGGCCAATGGACCTCTGACTGGATGGCCATAGAGAAGCTCAAAGGGAGAATAACCTACTCCCTCCTGAGGGACTTCTCTATAAGCAAAGAGAAGGCATGGCAGTAGAAGGTCCCACTTTTTCTTAAGGGGTTCTTCTAAAGCACCTATCATGCTCTTCATGGTTCTGTTAAACCTTTCAACCAACCCGTTTGTCTGAGGGTGGTATGCGGTTGAGAACTTGTAGGTAACTCCACAGGTTTTCCACATGGCTTTCATGTAGTGGGACATAAAGTTTGACCCCCTGTCAGAGATTACCTCCTTAGGAAACCCAACCCTGGTAAAAATACCAAGGAGGGCCTTAGCCACAGCCGGAGCTGTAACAGTCCTCATAGGAATTGCCTCAGGGTACCTAGTAGCATGGTCTACTACAACAAGGATAAACCTGTTGCCTGAGGAGGTTGGGGGATCAAGGGGACCAACAATGTCAATCCCTACCCTCTCAAATGGGACTCCCACAACTGGGAGAGGCACTAAAGGTGCCACATTCTTGGAACCAACCTTACCAGAAGTCTGGCAGGTGTGGCAGCTCTTACAATATCTGTCTACTTCAGCCCCCATCTTTGGCCAATAAAAGTAGAGAGAGAGCCTTTCCTTGGTCTTCTTGAAACTCAAGTGACCAGCCAAAGGTATCTCATGGGCTAGTTGTAAGAACTGTTGTCTGTTCTCTTGTGGGACTACAAGGCGTTTGTAGTCTCCAGGTTCAGACTCAGTTGGTTCACTGTAGAAGAGGCCATCTTCCCAGTGTAACCTATACTTCCCAGGCTCTTGCCCATCAGCCTGAGAAGCTGCCTGGTGGCGGAGACCTTCCAGAGTTGGACATTCTCTTTGCCCCTTACGAAAAGCTGCCCTGCTAGGCCCACCTTCTGCCAGTAAAGACTGCAGTTCAGGATGGTCCTCAGGGTCCAAATCTCCAATAAGGTTGGGGCCTCCTTCTAGCTCTTCCTCAGAGTCTAGCTCAACCACACAGGGTTGTACCTCCCTCTCAGCCTCAGCTGGAGGTGGAGTTACAGGTGTAACTTTGGACAACCTAGGGGAAGTCCTTGTTGGAAGCACTGGAGTGCTTGCTGCTGGCTTTTTCCTAGGAGTCTTGGGTTGCCCCTTTGCTCCTGATCTGGTAGTTACTGCAGTAAGTTGCTCCAGTGGGAGAGGAGTGATTTCTGTCATCATCTCCTGAGATAACCCTCTCAGGGTTTTCTCTCTTGCAGGTTTTGTGAGTTCCTGTAACCTTTTGCTAGGGGGTCTGGGGGTATGAGATACAACTCCAAGAGCTTTGAGGTCATTACCCAACAGAACCCTACCTGGCACTTCACATTGTACACTGACAGGTATTTTTACAGCCATATCATTACATTGGATGAGAACTGGTAACTGGGGACACATCTGCACAGGCCCACCAGCTAACTTGGTGAGGCATTTGGGTGCCTTAGCAACATCCTCTGCCTTGAAAAATGATTCATCCACCACAGTTATGCTGGCTCCAGTGTCCCTAATGGCAGGAGTCTCCTGACCATTCACCTGGACACTGTCCTTATAATACTCTTTAGTATTATCTGGGATAGAGTTATAGACATCTAAATTCTGTTGTTCCCACAACCCCAGAGAGACTAAAGAAACACTAGCTGAGACTCCAGTGGGTTCATCAGCTAGTAATAGAAAGTTTCCACTTGCCATATGTACTTCCTCTTCTGGAGCGAAGGCTAAGGAGGCAAGCTGGACCCCTGAAGGTTTACCCTTACATCTGGGATCTCCTTTCACATGGTCAGTAGCCTTACAAACAAAGCATGAGCCAAAGGCTCGCTGGAATGGAGGCTTGTTCTGACCTCCTTCTGGTCTGGGACCAGGAGGTACACTAGCCTGATTTGGTTTCCCTTGTGGCTTACCCTTATAGTTTTGTTTGGGGCCCTCTTTGGAATTTGTAGTATTAGAATTCTCTTTGGAGTCCTTTTTAGGCTGTTTCTCCCCATCCTTCTTCTGAGTGACCCCAGAATCCTTGTGAGTGGCCCTGTTGGCAACCCACAAGTCAGCAGCCTTAGCTAGTTTCCGGGAATCTAATTCCCTGGAATCAGCCAAGTGTTGTCTGAGCTCAGGAGAGCAGGCATCATAAATAGTCTCCAACATAAACAAATTCTTCATACCTTCATAAGTGTTCACCTTGTAACCCTTAATCCATCCCTCTAAGTTTTTCAAACATTCATTCACCCAGGTAGCCCAAGGGGTACCATCATGCTTTTTGAGGCTCCTAAACCTCTTAAGATACTGGGAAGGGGTCTTCCCAAACCTAGCTATCAAAGCTAGTTTCACACATTCATAGTCCTTCCTATCCTCCTCCCCCATCTCCATTACCACATCAGTTGCAACAGGGGGAAGCCTAGAGAACAACCAGGTGAGTAAGTCATTTCCTGTGATGTTCTGGAGCCCATGATTATATTCAAACAGAGACAACCAATCCAACACATCCAACTTAGGCTCATACATACCAACCAATTCTTTAGGCATCCGGGGTCTTTTAGGACTGGAACTTCTAGAGGAGCCAGAGAGAGAAGCATTCTCAACAGATAATTTCTTCATTTCTAAGTCATACTTGAGCTCCATTTCCCTTAGCCTTAGTTCTTTGTCAGTTTGAGCATTACGTTTCTTATACTCCAATTCTAGTTTCATTTTCTCCAGTTCAAAGTACTGAGGACTAAATGTGGGACCTGGTAAAGGTCCAGTAGGTACAGCAGGTAGAGCAGGCAGAGGCCTAGGGGGGACAGTCATAACAGCCTCACCCTCCTCTTCTGACTCTTCCTCAGAATCATCAACATTTTGCTCCATGTTAACTTCAATACTGTCATCTACAGTTGCTGGAGTGGTAGGTTCCTCTGAACCATCACCCAGACTTTGGTTAGCTAACAATCTTTCAATCAGCTCCATTTTCTTGCCCTTAGTCAGGAGATCCTTATGTTTACAGAGCACTCTTAGACAATCAGCAGTTTTGGCTGCAAGGGACTCTTGACTATAGCTTTCTATAACTGACATGTTAGAGGATTACTTTTACAGTGCTAAGTTTTGTGGTTAGTTGCACTAAGGTATCTAAAGCACAATAAAATGTATACTCAATACAAATCCCACCGCTGTACACCAGTGTTAGGCAGAAACCTGTGCAGTTCCCTTGGGGAACTCTGCAAAAGATTTAAGACTACAGGTATAGCAGTAAACCCACATGGTAGCAGTCTGCACCACCCAGATTTACCTGGTAGCTGTGGCTGAGCAGTCAGACTTCCCTCAAGAAGAGTTAGGCAGTATGCAAAGTATACACAATATGTACTCAGACACAATAGCACAAGCAAACACTGACCAGAGCTTGGTTTCAAAAGTATATAGTTATTTATTTTCAAGAACACATAAGTTGAAGACACTCTAGCAAAGTATAGTAAAAACACTTCAAACACAGTTATAATGAAAGCAGTTTCCACCCTTACTCCTATCTAGCCAACTCTAAGTTAACACCACATAATTAAAACAGAGGTGAGTGCTTAACGTTAGATGACACTCTAGTAGGTTCAAGGAAGGGATAAAAAAAGAAACAGAAAGGGGTTAAACACACCACTCTAAGGTCCAGAACACTTGCAATAGGCTCAAAGAAGCACAAAGTCACAGGTGAGCAAAAGTCACTAGGCAGGGCCCACTCTTAGAGTAGCCGGAGCGAAAATGTGCCCAAGATCACACTGTTATTAGGGATTCAAAGTCTTGCAAAGAGTTAGAAAGAGGTTAGAGTGGCTTAGAAAGTTTAGCCAGGGTGTTCCAGGCACTCCCAGGTTCGAAAGCCGGGGGCTAAATCTACCCCGTACAGTCGGTGGCAAGGGAAGCCAGGCGGAACACGGTACCTTAAGCGGAAAGGGTCCTCAAGCGGTGGCAGTTGTTCCAGGCAGTGGCAGCAAGGCTCGACGTCGGTCAGGGGAGAAGAAGTTCTCGCTGAAGAGCAGAAGAAGAAGGTCGTTGCACTGCCCGGGAAGAAACCAGCCGCGGAGTCCTCCGGTTAAAGGGTTGTACCGACTTTCGTGGTTGGGGTAAAAGTGGTGGGGTTCCGGTTGCCGGGGTGCTTGGCACTGGCAAGGCGGCCACGAGATACCTCGAGAAGCGAAAAGAAGGCGAAAACTGGTTGTCCCCACCAGTCAAGGGAAGGAGCCACTCCGTTAAGAGTTCTCCTCGGTCGTCGGGAAAAGTGGTGAGACGGTTCAGCAGGGCTCCACCGGGTGGTGTCGTCGAAGCAGGTCGGCTCAGCTCTTCCCTCGTCGGATTCTTGGTCCTGTGGCGACTTCTGAAGTTCCAGTCCCCAAAGCCCTGCTTTTATGCAGCAAACCCCCATTCACCCAGCCTAGCTGTCACTCAAACATGCTAAGTGGTGAGCCGGCCGGCTCACCACTTGGGCCAATCAGGACGGAGTGCGACTTGAGTTACCTAGGTAACGCAGTCCAGGGTGCCTAAATCCCCCTCCACCCCTCCTAAGTACCCCAGACAGAGTGGCACCACTTTGGAGGGCTTCTGTGGAGAAGCCCGCCAAAAGTGGGACAAAGGGCTCCACTTTGGGTCAGAGTTACAGAGGCGAATGCCAACGCCATTTTAGCATCAAGTTTTGGCAAAAAATCCCCACCGGAGTTATAATAATAAAAATATAAACCGGCGGTATGTTTAAGGCTACCGTAAATAAATAATTAAATGCGTTAGCCTAAAACAATGGGAAATCCCATAGGAAAATATTCGCGGTCGAATATAAAACATAGTTTCCACTGCCACCAGCCAAAACTCGATCAGGGGGGACGGAGACGTGCCCCCTCGACTAACAGACCCTGGGGCAATCGAATTGCCCCAGCCAGTACGTCCACAATATGATGGTTTGTACTGGTTCTGTTCAGGATTCAAGACTAGCAAAGTCTTTGGTGACTTTACATGCCCTGGGAGACAGTAGTCAGTCCCAGGGTATGGAGTCTATGTTGGGGAGTCCCTAGGACACCCCTGGGTCACGGCACAGAGGGTGCTGTGTAACCCACATCACAAAAATACATGAGGCCCTATGGAGTAAAAGACCCCATAGCCCATTCAACACAAGGTTTAACCAAGAAAACACACTTCAACATGTCCAAGAGTGAGGGTAAAAGAGTCTCACTCTTGGCAGGAGAAAAAAAAAGAAACCCCAGAAATCCAGCAAAGCTGCTGGGGGACTCACTAGGTAGGGAAATTCAGCCTAAACAGAGAATTCTCCCTAACACTCGCCCCCCCCCAGACTAAGGGACAGGAGGATTTAATCCACTCCTGGATGAACCTCATACCTCTAGTCGATGATATACATCCTAGAGAGTCCATCAGCATTTTGATGGTGACACCCTGACCTGTGCTCAATGGTGAAATCAAACCCTTGCAGGCAGATTGACCATCTCAATAGTTTTGGATTTTCCCCTTTCATTTGCATTAACCATCTCAAGGGTTGGTGGTCAGTCTGAATAACAAAAGTAGAACCATACAAGTATGGCCTAAACTTCTTCAGTGCCCACACAATAGCAAAGCATTCTCTTTCGATAGTTGCCCACCTTGTCTCAGGATCCTTCAGTTTCCTACTGATGAAGCAAATGGGGTGCTCCCTACCCTTCTCATCCAGTTGGCTTAGAACTGCACCTATACCTACATTGGAAGCATCAGTTTGTACAATGAAAGGTTGGTGGTAGTCAGGAGCTCTCAATACTGGATCTTGGCAAAGAGCTCTCTTCAGTTTTTCAAAGGCCTGATTGCACTCCTCATTCCATTTTACCTTTTTAGGGAATTTGGGAGAGGAGATTACATTCAGTGGAGAAGCTATGGTCCCATAGTTCTCAATGAAATTCCTGTAATATCCAGTGAGGCCTAGAAAAGCTCTCACTTGGGTTTGAGTAGTTGGTGTTGTCCAATTTTGCACAGCTTCAATCTTGCTGGGCAAAGGCCTTATTTCTCCACCTCCTACCTCATGTCCAAGGTAGACCACTTTACTTTGACCAATCTGGCACTTACTGGCTTTGATTGTCAAATGGGCCTGTTCCAGAGCCTGCAACACATGTCCTAGGTGGTTCACATGTTCTTCCCAGGAGTGGCTGAAGACTGCAATGTCATCCAAGTATGCCATGCAGAAATCTTCCATCCCAGCCAGAACTTGGTTCACCATCCTTTGGAATGTGGCAGGTGCATTTTTTAGTCCAAAAGGCATGACCTTAAACTGGTACAAGCCAACTGGGGTTGAAAATGCAGTTTTCTCCTTGGCATGGTCTGTCAGGGCTATTTGCCAATAGCCTGACGTCAGGTCAAATGTGCTGAGGTACTTGGCTGCACCAAGTTTATCCACCAACTCATCTGTCCTGGGCAAAGGGTGGGCATCAGTCTTGGTGACTGCATTTAGAGCTCTATAGTCCACACAGAATCTCAAGTCTTTGGATCCTGCCTTTGGTACTAACACAACTGGGCTAGACCATGGACTAGTAGAGGGCTCTATTACCCCGAGATCAAGCATCTTCTTGACCTCTCCTTTGATGTGGGTTCTGATATGTTCTGACATTCTGTATCCTCTGCTTTTGACTGGCAGACAGTCACCAGTGAGTATCTCATGCTGGCCCCAAGGGGTCAAGCCTGGTGACAGTGAGAACAGGGAGGCAAACTGATTTAACATAGATTTGCACTCCTCTTGTTGCTCAGGTGTCAGGTCTGAAGAGAGATTGACTCCTTCAACTTTTTCATCTAAAGGCACACCTCTGAGGAGATCAGGGAGAGATTCACTCTCTTCTTCCTCTGCAGCTGAAGCTAGAAGCAAGGCTCCTACATCAGGTCTGGAGATGTATGCTTTTAGTCGGTTGGTGTGGAAGACTCTAGGAGCTTCCCTGGGTCTGCCCAGATCCACCAGATAGTTGACCTCTCCAAGTTTTCCCACAATCTTGAAGGGTCCCATCCATTTGTCTTGCAAGGCCCTCTGCCTTGTTGGGAGCATAACTAGAACTAGCTGGTCTTGAGTAAACTCAACCATGTTAGCCTTCTGGTCGTGCCAATGTTTGACCAGAGCTTGACCAGCTTTCAAGTTGTCACTTGCTTCTGCCATCATGTGTGACATTCTCCTCCGGAGACCTATCACATAGTCAGTCACTCTGACTGGCTTGAGGGGAGGAGCACCTTCCAATCCCTCCTTAATCAGGGCCAATGGACCTCTGACTGGATGGCCATAGAGAAGCTCAAAGGGAGAATAACCTACTCCCTCCTGAGGGACTTCTCTATAAGCAAAGAGAAGGCATGGCAGTAGAAGGTCCCACTTTTTCTTAAGGGGTTCTTCTAAAGCACCTATCATGCTCTTCATGGTTCTGTTAAACCTTTCAACCAACCCGTTTGTCTGAGGGTGGTATGCGGTTGAGAACTTGTAGGTAACTCCACAGGTTTTCCACATGGCTTTCATGTAGTGGGACATAAAGTTTGACCCCCTGTCAGAGATTACCTCCTTAGGAAACCCAACCCTGGTAAAAATACCAAGGAGGGCCTTAGCCACAGCCGGAGCTGTAACAGTCCTCATAGGAATTGCCTCAGGGTACCTAGTAGCATGGTCTACTACAACAAGGATAAACCTGTTGCCTGAGGAGGTTGGGGGATCAAGGGGACCAACAATGTCAATCCCTACCCTCTCAAATGGGACTCCCACAACTGGGAGAGGCACTAAAGGTGCCACATTCTTGGAACCAACCTTACCAGAAGTCTGGCAGGTGTGGCAGCTCTTACAATATCTGTCTACTTCAGCCCCCATCTTTGGCCAATAAAAGTAGAGAGAGAGCCTTTCCTTGGTCTTCTTGAAACTCAAGTGACCAGCCAAAGGTATCTCATGGGCTAGTTGTAAGAACTGTTGTCTGTTCTCTTGTGGGACTACAAGGCGTTTGTAGTCTCCAGGTTCAGACTCAGTTGGTTCACTGTAGAAGAGGCCATCTTCCCAGTGTAACCTATACTTCCCAGGCTCTTGCCCATCAGCCTGAGAAGCTGCCTGGTGGCGGAGACCTTCCAGAGTTGGACATTCTCTTTGCCCCTTACGAAAAGCTGCCCTGCTAGGCCCACCTTCTGCCAGTAAAGACTGCAGTTCAGGATGGTCCTCAGGGTCCAAATCTCCAATAAGGTTGGGGCCTCCTTCTAGCTCTTCCTCAGAGTCTAGCTCAACCACACAGGGTTGTACCTCCCTCTCAGCCTCAGCTGGAGGTGGAGTTACAGGTGTAACTTTGGACAACCTAGGGGAAGTCCTTGTTGGAAGCACTGGAGTGCTTGCTGCTGGCTTTTTCCTAGGAGTCTTGGGTTGCCCCTTTGCTCCTGATCTGGTAGTTACTGCAGTAAGTTGCTCCAGTGGGAGAGGAGTGATTTCTGTCATCATCTCCTGAGATAACCCTCTCAGGGTTTTCTCTCTTGCAGGTTTTGTGAGTTCCTGTAACCTTTTGCTAGGGGGTCTGGGGGTATGAGATACAACTCCAAGAGCTTTGAGGTCATTACCCAACAGAACCCTACCTGGCACTTCACATTGTACACTGACAGGTATTTTTACAGCCATATCATTACATTGGATGAGAACTGGTAACTGGGGACACATCTGCACAGGCCCACCAGCTAACTTGGTGAGGCATTTGGGTGCCTTAGCAACATCCTCTGCCTTGAAAAATGATTCATCCACCACAGTTATGCTGGCTCCAGTGTCCCTAATGGCAGGAGTCTCCTGACCATTCACCTGGACACTGTCCTTATAATACTCTTTAGTATTATCTGGGATAGAGTTATAGACATCTAAATTCTGTTTTTCCCACAACCCCAGAGAGACTAAAGAAACACTAGCTGAGACTCCAGTGGGTTCATCAGCTAGTAATAGAAAGTTTCCACTTGCCATATGTACTTCCTCTTCTGGAGCGAAGGCTAAGGAGGCAAGCTGGACCCCTGAAGGTTTACCCTTACATCTGGGATCTCCTTTCACATGGTCAGTAGCCTTACAAACAAAGCATGAGCCAAAGGCTCGCTGGAATGGAGGCTTGTTCTGACCTCCTTCTGGTCTGGGACCAGGAGGTACACTAGCCTGATTTGGTTTCCCTTGTGGCTTACCCTTATAGTTTTGTTTGGGGCCCTCTTTGGAATTTGTAGTATTAGAATTCTCTTTGGAGTCCTTTTTAGGCTGTTTCTCCCCATCCTTCTTCTGAGTGACCCCAGAATCCTTGTGAGTGGCCCTGTTGGCAACCCACAAGTCAGCAGCCTTAGCTAGTTTCCGGGAATCTAATTCCCTGGAATCAGCCAAGTGTTGTCTGAGCTCAGGAGAGCAGGCATCATAAATAGTCTCCAACATAAACAAATTCTTCATACCTTCATAAGTGTTCACCTTGTAACCCTTAATCCATCCCTCTAAGTTTTTCAAACATTCATTCACCCAGGTAGCCCAAGGGGTACCATCATGCTTTTTGAGGCTCCTAAACCTCTTAAGATACTGGGAAGGGGTCTTCCCAAACCTAGCTATCAAAGCTAGTTTCACACATTCATAGTCCTTCCTATCCTCCTCCCCCATCTCCATTACCACATCAGTTGCAACAGGGGGAAGCCTAGAGAACAACCAGGTGAGTAAGTCATTTCCTGTGATGTTCTGGAGCCCATGATTATATTCAAACAGAGACAACCAATCCAACACATCCAACTTAGGCTCATACATACCAACCAATTCTTTAGGCATCCGGGGTCTTTTAGGACTGGAACTTCTAGAGGAGCCAGAGAGAGAAGCATTCTCAACAGATAATTTCTTCATTTCTAAGTCATACTTGAGCTCCATTTCCCTTAGCCTTAGTTCTTTGTCAGTTTGAGCATTACGTTTCTTATACTCCAATTCTAGTTTCATTTTCTCCAGTTCAAAGTACTGAGGACTAAATGTGGGACCTGGTAAAGGTCCAGTAGGTACAGCAGGTAGAGCAGGCAGAGGCCTAGGGGGGACAGTCATAACAGCCTCACCCTCCTCTTCTGACTCTTCCTCAGAATCATCAACATTTTGCTCCATGTTAACTTCAATACTGTCATCTACAGTTGCTGGAGTGGTAGGTTCCTCTGAACCATCACCCAGACTTTGGTTAGCTAACAATCTTTCAATCAGCTCCATTTTCTTGCCCTTAGTCAGGAGATCCTTATGTTTACAGAGCACTCTTAGACAATCAGCAGTTTTGGCTGCAAGGGACTCTTGACTATAGCTTTCTATAACTGACATGTTAGAGGATTACTTTTACAGTGCTAAGTTTTGTGGTTAGTTGCACTAAGGTATCTAAAGCACAATAAAATGTATACTCAATACAAATCCCACCGCTGTACACCAGTGTTAGGCAGAAACCTGTGCAGTTCCCTTGGGGAACTCTGCAAAAGATTTAAGACTACAGGTATAGCAGTAAACCCACTTGGTAGCAGTCTGCACCACCCAGATTTACCTGGTAGCTGTGGCTGAGCAGTCAGACTTCCCTCAAGAAGAGTTAGGCAGTATGCAAAGTATACACAATATGTACTCAGACACAATAGCACAAGCAAACACTGACCAGAGCTTGGTTTCAAAAGTATATAGTTATTTATTTTCAAGAACACATAAGTTGAAGACACTCTAGCAAAGTATAGTAAAAACACTTCAAACACAGTTATAATGAAAGCAGTTTCCACCCTTACTCCTATCTAGCCAACTCTAAGTTAACACCACATAATTAAAACAGAGGTGAGTGCTTAACGTTAGATGACACTCTAGTAGGTTCAAGGAAGGGATAAAAAAAGAAACAGAAAGGGGTTAAACACACCACTCTAAGGTCCAGAACACTTGCAATAGGCTCAAAGAAGCACAAAGTCACAGGTGAGCAAAAGTCACTAGGCAGGGCCCACTCTTAGAGTAGCCGGAGCGAAAATGTGCCCAAGATCACACTGTTATTAGGGATTCAAAGTCTTGCAAAGAGTTAGAAAGAGGTTAGAGTGGCTTAGAAAGTTTAGCCAGGGTGTTCCAGGCACTCCCAGGTTCGAAAGCCGGGGGCTAAATCTACCCCGTACAGTCGGTGGCAAGGGAAGCCAGGCGGAACACGGTACCTTAAGCGGAAAGGGTCCTCCAGCGGTGGCAGTTGTTCCAGGCAGTGGCAGCAAGGCTCGACGTCGGTCAGGGGAGAAGAAGTTCTCGCTGAAGAGCAGAAGAAGAAGGTCGTTGCACTGCCCGGGAAGAAACCAGCCGCGGAGTCCTCCGGTTAAAGGGTTGTACCGACTTTCGTGGTTGGGGTAAAAGTGGTGGGGTTCCGGTTGCCGGGGTGCTTGGCACTGGGAAGGCGGCCACGAGATACCTCGAGAAGCGAAAAGAAGGCGAAAACTGGTTGTCCCCACCAGTCAAGGGAAGGAGCCACTCCGTTAAGAGTTCTCCTCGGTCGTCGGGAAAAGTGGTGAGACGGTTCAGCAGGGCTCCACCGGGTGGTGTCGTCGAAGCAGGTCGGCTCAGCTCTTCCCTCGTCGGATTCTTGGTCCTGTGGCGACTTCTGAAGTTCCAGTCCCCAAAGCCCTGCTTTTATGCAGCAAACCCCCATTCACCCAGCCTAGCTGTCACTCAAACATGCTAAGTGGTGAGCCGGCCGGCTCACCACTTGGGCCAATCAGGACGGAGTGCGACTTGAGTTACCTAGGTAACGCAGTCCAGGGTGCCTAAATCCCCCTCCACCCCTCCTAAGTACCCCAGACAGAGTGGCACCACTTTGGAGGGCTTCTGTGGAGAAGCCCGCCAAAAGTGGGACAAAGGGCTCCACTTTGGGTCAGAGTTACAGAGGCGAATGCCAACGCCATTTTAGCATCAAGTTTTGGCAAAAAATCCCCACCGGAGTTATAATAATAAATATATAAACCGGCGGTATGTTTAAGGCTACCGTAAATAAATAATTAAATGTGTTAGCCTAAAACAATGGGAAATCCCATAGGAAAATATTCGCGGTCGAATATAAAACATAGTTTCCACTGCCACCAGCCAAAACTCGATCAGGGGGGACGGAGACGTGCCCCCTCGACTAACAGACCCTGGGGCAATCGAATTGCCCCAGCCAGTACGTCCACAATATGATGGTTTGTACTGGTTCTGTTCAGGATTCAAGACTAGCAAAGTCTTTGGTGACTTTACATGCCCTGGGAGACAGTAGTCAGTCCCAGGGTATGGAGTCTATGTTGGGGAGTCCCTAGGACACCCCTGGGTCACGGCACAGAGGGTGCTGTGTAACCCACATCACAAAAATACATGAGGCCCTATGGAGTAAAAGACCCCATAGCCCATTCAACACAAGGTTTACCCAAGAAAACACACTTCAACATGTCCAAGAGTGAGGGTAAAAGAGTCTCACTCTTGGCAGGAGAAAAAAAAAGAAACCCCAGAAATCCAGCAAAGCTGCTGGGGGACTCACTAGGTAGGGAAATTCAGCCTAAACAGAGAATTCTCCCTAACAGCGCCACACAGAAATAACTCTAGATAATTTTTGAGGAACATCAAAACTTTTCAAGCAATGGCAATGCTAAGCAATATACGTGATAAAAAGTCTAGTAAGGCCACTTCCCCAAAGGAGAACAAAACTGATAAATCTGGATACAAAACAGATGATAGTGACATTACTCAGTGCAAAGCAAGTACTTCTGCTGACCTAATGAACTTATCAACATACGGGGAAAGTGATCATCAAAGCAACGCAGACGTCATGTAGTGCCTATCAGTTCAGACTGATGAAAAACTTCTCAAAACGATCAGACAAAGAGACCTGGACTACCTAAGTGCGCAACACAATCTGAATAAAGTGACAGAAGAGCTGTCCTGATAGAAGATGAAGACCGCCAGACTAGTGAGGGAATTGAACCTGCGCCAATAGACAGGTTTCCCCAAAAATGTCTAACTCTGGACGAGAGAAGAGTGCAAATCGAAGCTACAAATACACTGAAGCCTCAAAAAACTGATCTGAATGTGACATTGATCTAATGAAAAGACCATTTGAACAAGCTTCACAAAGAACTGTTAAAAGTCCCCTGAGATCTAACAAGGTCTCCTTTGACCTACTCAAACATAATCGATGGGAAATAAAGACACAGTCGATCTCTAATACGATTAACAAAAAACGTGAAGCACGTCAGCCACGATATACAAAAAGCGTAGCACATCATCTGCTTCGTTTGGAACGACTGGACAAAGAGAAGGACGGCCTGATAATGAAGAGGAAAAACGTATTGAGATTGCTTCATCATATTCTACAGCTGAGAACGTGACCTCTGATAACATCCAAACAGTTGAATTTGAGGAGGAATGCACACATGATTTTGTAGTTCTACACATTGCCTCCAAAGTCATTTGCGATCTACTTTTGGAAACATCTCCCTTTATCATCTCATTGGGATTCGATCTCACAAAAATTACCGAAAGGAAAGAGTCCTCAACATCACTTTGTGGTGATACATCTAGTCCTAGTACGGCTGAGAAGAACGAGTGGGAGAGGCTCTCAACTGAGCAGCAGAACTCCTCTGAGAAGCTGAGCTCTTCTTCAAACCACAAACAGAAGAGCGATGAAGACGAAATGAATGAACCTAAAGGTAACAGATGCAAATTACCATAATGAAGACCAACCGAAAAGATGAGAATGCCAAGGTCGATGATGATGAAGAAAACTGGCATTGGGTAGCTAAGTCCCTAAATGGTTTTAATAAGGGCTAATGCCAATTATCACAACACAAGGAGAACTTTTACATCGGATCCTGGAACACAAGAGGACATGCCCATCTCCTTAATGCCGAACCAAAAACCCTACGAAGTCTAGATAGCTTGTGTTTACAAGAAACTTGGCTCATGAAATTACCAATTGCAGCTGCATATGAAACTGCATTTAATCCAGCCTCAAAGGGATTGAAAGTTGAACCATTGGCAGGACTTCTCACGCTTGTAAAAGTAGCGAGTGGGGCTTGTATAATACACAATGAAAACCTATCACCATATTTGCAAATCGTTACTATTCTCCTACCATTTTATATGTGTGATACAGGTAAAATTCTAGTAATAATAAATATATACTGGCAGCATGAGGCAATGAGTTTGGAAAGCTTACAAGCCAAAATTCAAAGGTGATATCAGATAACTATGAAAAAAATGAGGATGTGAAGATAATAATTTGCAGAGACCTCAATATTAATTGTCAACAAAAGAATAAGATCACGAGAAAAGATTCAAAATCAAACTTCAGATACCGAGCTGCTGAAGCCTGGATGTGTGAAATGAAATTCTGGAACTTGAAGATGCTAAATGGGAATATCCCAGGAGATATCCCATTGCAACCGACGTGGCATAGAAAAGATCAATCGACCATCTGTTTGCATCGGAAAAGGTTTCACTCCAGACTGACAGGATGCAAATAATAGAGATGCCCCAAAGTGAGCACTGTATGCTCAAAATCGACATCAAAAGATCCCAGAGAAAGAAAGAAAATGGAAAAATCATGAGGTCAGAGCACTTGGAGATGGAACCGGGACATAATCCTCTTAGGATAAATAATTCAACAAGATCCTCCCTTCTGAAATCTTTAAAAAAAGAGAAAGTGGAAGATTGGATTGAATATACCACACTCTTGGAAACATACCGAGAAATTGATACGAGGAGAGGTGAACCTGACTTTAAAAAAACTTGTGTCTGGGACGCCGAAGTAGCCAGAAAGAAAAAGGAACTGAACAAAGCTGTCAGAATAGCCAAAAATCTCCCATTAGAAGAACGCAAAAGAGTGATCGAACAAGAAAGGCAGCGTTATAACAATTGGCTAATTAGCCATAGATCTATTATGCTGCAACGTGATGCAGAGCTCATGATGGAAACACTTGCCAAGAGAAACACAACTGCCTTCTGGAGATACTTAAATGAAATGACGACACCATAAGGGGCGTTAATAACTAACATGGTGCCCGAAAACACATGGGTTGCCCACTATACAAATACATTTACAACCAAAGGCCTAAACATCACTGACCAATCTTTATCTGAAGATGAGTGGGCAATAAATATTGAAAAGGACGACATCCTAAATAACATCATGCGACTGAGCTCCTTTAGAGTGCCCGGACCAGAAGGGATTACAAATCATCTTCTGAAACAACACCCGAATTTCTGGACGGATTTTTGCCACATCTTGTTTGAATCAATACTACGTCATAGAAAGATCCCAACATCATGGAAGAGTGCCATCGTTGTGCCTATCTTAAAGAAGGGCATACGGACGGACCCCAAGAACTATCATCCGATTACCCTCCTTTATGTGCTGGGCAAAATATTTGCAACACAATTACAGAAACACCTTCTAAAGTGGACTCAAGAAGATATGAGATTTCACCCAAGACAATCCGGGTTTGCAAAAGGAGTAGGCTGCGGTCTAAATTTAATCATCTTAAACTTCTTGAAAATGGAAGCTATAAGACAAAACAAGAAAGTCTACCTAGCTTTTGTGGATCTGTCAAATGCGTTTGACACAGTCAATCGCAAATTACTATGGGCCAAATTAACGAAATGGCGATGTCCAGAAAAACTTCTAGGGCCCATTAAAGCACTTCATACAGACACACAAATAAAAATCAGACTAGACAATCTGGGAACGTTGAGTGCTCCGATAATGACTAATCATGGTGTCAAACGGGGATGCCCATTAGCGGCTACCCTATTCTGTTTATTCTTACTTGACATCGGAGAAACACTAAACACTGTTAGTTCATTCCCTCCAAAAATCAATGGGGAAGCACTAGATTGGATACTTTATGCAGATGGCATAGTCCTGCTGGACATGATGCCAATTGGGCTCAGAAGAAAACTAGCAGCCCTAAAACAATGTCTCTGAAAATCAGCTAAAAATAAATCCAGCGAAATCGGAAATTCTGGTGCTGCGAGATCTAACAAAAGCAAAAAGATGCCGAAAAATCACGGAACCAATATGGAGACTAAACACAGAACCGTTGAAACGTGTAAACAAGGTTAAGTACCTTGGCATGTGGCCAAATAGTAACCTGAATGACAATCCGTGGGTGGAAAACGCAAAGCAAAAATGCAAACAACTGGCGTGCAAAGATGCCATCTTAAACAGAAAATACAGTAAATTTTCCTTACAACCCATAATTGCCCACTACAACCAGAAAACGGTTGCAACTTTAATCTATGGAGCAGAATGTGCACTGGGTGCACCTCATACGCTATGGCCGAGTTTAGAAAATATATATTGGAGCTGCATACTAACTCTACAAAAAGGACTGCCTGCCGCATGCGTGCGATACGAACTAGGTTTGATATCGCTAAATGCGAGAGTTCTCTGGAATATGCTCCCTATATATAGAAAGACCATCATTGACAATCGTCCACCACAGTTTCATATTCTTGCCGATCTAGCTCATGGGAATCCCGACTCAACTCCTGTGAAGTGGGCTAAGGCATGTGTCAACCATCTAAAAGATTTATTAACAGACTGCAAACCCTGAAAACAAATCCTAATCTGGTGAAAAAGAAACCATGGGATTTGGACTGGTGTACAACAATAGCGGATAGAAACAGCGACAAACTGATGGAAGAATCAGCAAAAGAAGGAAAAAGAAGGAACATTTTGCCTCCATATATGGTGAAATCTCCAAACAACAAACATCAAAAAATCATGCTAAATTTCAGCCTGAACTTGTTTGCCACAAAAGTGAGTCTAAAAAGGAGATTTAGAAACAAAGACGTGAACTTGACATGCCGTTTTTGTAAATCACATCTTGAGACACTGAAGCACCTAACCTTGTATTGTCCAGGTTTAAAATCAGTAGGATCAATACATTTAGGTAATGTGGTAGTGCAAAATTCAACGCTTAGTGGAGAAGATGTTTGCAAATCCAAACCAAAAAGTAGCATATGCTCTGAACTTTTTATGTAAAATTAATTTGATGCTTGTGGCTCCACATGAGAGTGATATGAATAAGTAATGTATATGGCTCATAAGTACCGGAAACAAAAAACGAATTTGGAGGCCTAAAGTTGCTAACTAAGTAACAACTCTGGTAGTCTAATTAGATGAATTGATGTCGAATTATTTTTAAAAAGTTTGTTATAAACTAAATTAAATAAAAAATAAAATAAATAAAACAACTTACAAATATGCGCCGGCCCATGAGGCTCCTGAAGAGAGGGTGTACCTCTTCTCCACCCCCAGTGAGTTGAAAACACCACTACGTGTTCCTGGAGCCATCGGTTTCCTGAGGTTAGGGCGCTATGCTCCCGGTTCGCTGCGCCATACCCATTTCCTGCCTGGGCTCATTGACCCTGGATTCAATGGTCAGAGCTCCGCTCTGCCACAGAATAACATCTGCTTCTTCCCTTTGATCTCTGTCACCGATGTGGCCGGTGGGCCAGTACATCTAGCTCTTCCCAACTTTGGGCTCGTCTCAGAAGGGCCCCTCTGATCCACTGCATTGCGTAGTGTCTGCTGGAACTGCCAGCAGGGAAGGGGTTTCGTGTTTTCCCCAGCCAACTTTTGCCTACAATTATCTCAGGCCCTGAAGGCTGATTTCTCCCAGATTCTCTGTGGGGAATTCAGTGAAATAATGGGCGACCGACAAACAAGCCAACAATAGACAGGACCCATTGTGCAGGGGTAGCTCCACAGGTCGTAGCTCGATCCTCGCCTGTTTTCACTATTATGCTGAGGAAATGAAGATGCTTGACAAGGTAAGAAGGGAAGGTCCCAAGAGTTATGGCAATACCCGTATATCAATTGTCCAGTATCTTTCAACTTTTACGCTGATGAGATGGAGGCTGTGTGGCACCCTCATGCATTGACTTAAAGATAAGGGAGTGAGGTACCGCTGGGGATATCCCTTGTTGCTTTCTTTTGAACATGCATACCACAAATATAAACTGGTCTTTGGGGATAACATCCAGAGGGTGAGGGGAGAACTATTGAACTGTTGGAGGACGAGACTGCGATTCAGAGGGCGGTGGCAATGAAAAGCCAAGGAAAGGAAAAACCGGTGAGCAAAGGTGTATACCAGGCTCCTGAAAGTTACCGATTCCAGGGTCCTCTCCGCTACCGATTCCGGGGATATCTCGGGAGACTGACTCCAATCTAGATTTGCCGGTAACTTGCGAAGAGGTCACACAGACAATTCAAGGAATGAAGGGAGGCACTACAATGGTTTCTCTGATGTTTAATAACTGGATCGTTCTACCCTTGCACTATTTTTAGTAAGGGTGTTTAATGCAGTCCTGGTGGGTGACGCTCTCCCTGACACAAGGTTAGGGGACATAATTGTGGTCATCTCACATTTTGCTTGTCTTACCGACCAATCTCATTGTTGAATACAGATGTAAAGATATTGTCCAATATCCTGGGAAATGGACTTGAGACAATTCTTCCTACCATGGTCGATGAAGACCAGGTAGGCTTTATCGGAGGTAGGCAGGGTCCCAATATTATTAAGAAAACTATTGATTTAATGCACTACTCTTGGAACACCGATCTCGATAACTGTTTGGTGCGATAGACTCTGAGAAGGCCTTGGATAGAGTGGCGTGGCTGTACATGACCAATGTATTGGAAAGAATGGGATTTGGGTTCAACTTCAGGAAGTGGGTTGCTGAACTGTATGGATCCCCTTCCGCTCAGGTATGTGTGAATGTGACCCTGTCTGACTTGTTTCGGTTATCGAGAGGGACGAGGCAGGGATGCCCTTTATTGCCACTGTTGTACGCCTTGACAATGGAACCTTTGGCGATATCCATTAGGGAGATCCAGGGTCAGGCAATAAAAGGGATTTCTTGTGGGAAAGTGAGCTTTACATTCTCTCTTGCTCTCGCTCCCCTCTCTCTCCCTTCTGGCTCCCTCTCTCTCTCTCTCTCTCTCTCTCTCTCCCTCTCTTTCCCCCTCTCTCTCTCTCTCTCTCTCTCTCTCTCTCCTTCCAGATATCTTAAGCTATCTGAGAGAGGTTCACTCATCGCTCTCTGAATTGCTTTTACAGATCGCTACTTTTGGCAATCTTTCAGGGTTGGTACGGACTTATGACCTCTGTGAAGATTAATGTTTTGCCTCGACTCCTGTATCTATTTACTGCACTCCTGACGATTCTCTGATATTTTAATGACCTAAACGCATTGGTGGGGAGATTTATATGGTAAAATAAAAGGCCTAGAGTGAAAAGATCCACTCACCCTTCTGAGGGATTTTAGAGGATTCAGGTTACCTGATTTCTACTTATATTATCAAGCTTCTCAATTGAGGGCGATGCTAGAACATATGAGGGATGATCTGGGAATATACTGGACCTACTTGGAAGATCTGGAGACCCATCCCAGTAAGATGAGGGACTTTTTAT
The DNA here is from genome assembly GCF_040938575.1 of Ambystoma mexicanum. NCBI lineage: Eukaryota > Metazoa > Chordata > Amphibia > Caudata > Ambystomatidae > Ambystoma > Ambystoma mexicanum. Next base: position 1,456,209,380 of record NC_090935.1, read on the forward strand.
GAACCCCAAATAATGAAATCCCTAGAAAAGCTAAAGATCACTAGACACAGAGTATTAAGACCATTGTGGAAAAATTATAGAGCTAATGAGAAGCTCTCAGCCTGGCCTTCCCCAATGACATCTGTGTGGGGTCCCCTGATTAACATCTCTCCTTACGGCTTAGGAAGCACCCAGCAATGGTCTGATGCCGGGCTGGAAAGGGCGGGTCAACTGTTTACAGATGATACATTCATCAAATTCAAAATTCAAAAAATTTGAGGCAAGTTCTAGGACAAGCCACATTCACTATTCTGATGATCTACAATTAAGGGGTATATTTACAGACCAGAAGTGGGGGATAGTCTGTCTAGAGATCTTTCTGCGTTTGAAAAAGCCTTGGACGCTCCAGTTAAGAAAGGGAATCTTATTAAGATTTTATATTCTCATCATATCGAACATTATGGGTAGACAAACATATCAGAGATGTTGGCTGTGGCTGAGACTGGCCGCCAGGGTAATATTGGATGAAGATTGGGAAAAAATCTACAAAGTAACATTCCACGGGAGCCTGTTCACTTCTACCATGTACGCAATTTTAAGATACTATAATGTTGGCACTGCGACCCCCTAAAACTCTCGAATGTACCAAGGAGCGTCCCTACTAGGGTCTGTGGCCAGGTTGGGTCTTTATCTCACATGTTTTGGCGATGCCCTATAGTGGGACGAGCTTTTGAGTTGTATCAAATAAATAACTGGGATACAATTGACACTCGACCCACTCCAGTTGTTATTAGGCATCCCTTCTAGGGATATGGAAGAATAGATATTGCCTTGTATGTAGGAGGTAATGTTGAGAGCGGAAGGTTGGCAATAGCCCAAAAACGGAAAGATGAGGTCAGGCTGAATGGAAGAACAAATTAAGATATTATAATTAATGGAAAAGGTGACCACAGTAGGCAGTGACTATTCGGGATCCTTTCACAAGGAATGCTGTCCCCTGATTGCAAGGTGGGAAGCGGAAGGATAAGGCCTTTATGGGGGGCCATGTGGGGAGTGGTTGTCCTAGGTGCTGTCCTATGTCGGGAATGGTAAGTCTGAAGGGTGGACCACAGGCATGCTTCACTGGGTGATTATCCACTTTCGATGTGGAAACCTTGGGCGTTTTCAAGAGACAGAGGAAAGGAGCGAAGTTCCTCTCAAGGGATGTGTTTATTTTTTTTGTAGACTAAGAGGGAGTGTACAGCATTGTCTAATTATTTGGGCTCTGGTAGATCTCAGTTGTCCTCACACATCCATATGTGCAAACGGAGGTATAGGAATGTTTTGTTAAGATGACAGCGGAGGGGTGGGAGGTGTTTGAATTTTGTGATACAATTGGTTGAATTTATCTTTTTGTTGATGTAAACAGAACAAAACATTGAATACAAATTAAAGTTTCAACAAAACATCTTTTTCTGTTTAGGGTTTTCATACAAATTGTTACCCATTCTATGGTGTTGGGTAGCAATTATTGACACTTTAAAGCATTAACCCTTTATGCTTGGTGTGAAAGGGATCCCCTTTCAGTTGAGCAACAATTGCTTTGCCATACATTGGGACTATTTAATAATGGGCCCCTGGTTTGTTCACATGGAATTTTTAGAGTCAGATTAGTATGTATGGATTGCAGTTGGTGTCCTTTTATGTTACGAAGCCACCACCAAAGGACTCGATCCTATATCCTAGATAGAATTGCAGGCTCTGTGAAGCACTCCTGTTAACATAGAAAACCTGACTGTAACTTCAGTCTTTTTTACACAAATTGCCCCTTAATTAAATATTTCAGTGGTGCCACATTCGTTGGACATGAACATTCTATGATTATATTCGAAGCTAATAATGTATTTGTAACTTGCAGTGTTATCACTAAAGGGAGCACTCTTCCCACCTGAACTAAACCGTAAATGCCATGATTTTTCTGCAGTCACCCACCTCTGTCCACATCTTCCCAAGTCCCTAATCACAACTTGTATCTGTCTACATTGCCTGCCCCCACAAAAGAGTGTGTGTGTGCTTGTGTGTGTCTGTAAACTGCCAAGCATTAGCTCCCAAGATGTTGTAAAGCTCAATAGCATTGAGAGACAAAAGGATTATTGGTAAGATGTGAGGTCAGCTGATTTTATTTTGGAATGGGATTAAGCATGTAGATGGGGGGGGGTAAGATGTGTGTGTTCAAGGGGTGTGGTCCCCAATGGAAAATATATCTAACTCCTGTGTTTGGAGATAAATGCACATCACCTTTCATGTGCCAGGGGGATGGTCATCAGACTATGGTTGGTGCACATTGTGTCGACGTGAAGCTTCTGATGTGTTCTGCAACTCCTTATGTGTTGAGTAATGTTGCCCATGCGTTATAGGATTTGCTACTCAGGTGGTTGGACGGGATGGGGGGAGGAGGAGCACACTCTGCATCCTGCCTCTTTAAAGGGCCATGGCAGGCTCTTCTGTAGCCTCTTTCCATGGGCCCGTTCAGGCCCATTGCAGCCTGCCTCCTAAGTGCTGAAGGCACACTCTGCTGCAGACAACCCTGGAGTTGTGTAACATTAGAGGGGTCCTATAGTCCATAACCTTGATTTAACCCTATACCAATGAAGCCAATAGGAATATATTTCTTTTCTTAAGAGCAGAGCAAGCGGCAGTATAGAGAGAAAGCATGGTTGTGGAACAGTGTATCTACAATCGTAGAGAGGGTTGTGAGTAAGGCAAGTGGCATCTCGGCCAACTTAGCCTTAATATATTTAAATCACAATGTCTCTGGTCATTTCGTTTTATTGCCTTTTCTCTCAGAAACATATACCATATAGATTTATTTTAAGTTATGTTTATTAGAAACATGTTATGTATTAGCAATCACAGTTATGCAAGACTGCTATTGAAAAAGTAGACACTTGTCAATTCATTATTTGTTACAATAGCATAATAAGTAAGTACCAACACTTTTCACAAAACCTCACCTATTTTAGTGAAACAAAACTAGAAAAATACTGAACTGCACATGTATTCATACAATCATATGCACATATTCAATAATACCATACCAGCATGTATCGTCTTTCAATTTTTGGAAAAGTGTTTGAGTGCCCTATATCACCACATCCCAACGTGTTGCAGCCAGCACAATCAATTGCTGTGGGCCTAGTGGATGATTTAATAGATGTTGGAACCTGTTTATAGTGCTATTGTAAAAGACAGTGAATTTCTGAATTGAATGTTTTGTTAATATGGTCTTGAGCTAGTGTGTGTGCCTTTCTAATACAAAATAATAATTGTTCTAATAAAAATCTTTTTGAATGCAGTTGTTAAAGAGCTCCGCCTCCTGTGTCACACTGAGACATGGATTGAGGGATCCTGTGGAATGGTTGGCAGTTCTGGAATTTACAGTAACTGAATGCAACCCTAGAAGCTGGGCATCGGTTCCCCCACCATGCATAAAAGAACCAACACAAGAGACCCTTTTCCACAGTGGCTTTTGGCAATAGACTCTGTTAGAAGGGAAGTACACAAAACTGATCTAGGTTCAGGCATTGCCATCAAACATTCAAGACTAAAAGAGCCTGCTAAAAAAACAGGAAACCACCTCGAGCCTGATACTGAAAAGTCTCACCGCAAACTGAGACTAGCAGCCACCAATCTGTTCAGGACCTTTTTCTGTCCTTAACTACATGGGTACCTTAAGAAGATTGCACAGGGTTGGGCATCTGGACAACCAACTAACGTGAACGCAAGAATCATCATAAAAATCTCTAGCAGGCGCCCTTTAGGGTGTCAGCGACAATACAGACAAAAGGCTTCTGTGAGAAACCTGAGGGCAGTCTCACCAGTAGTCCCCGTAGGTTTGTTTTTCAGGTGGCCAGGGAAGGGCCATCGCTTTTGGATCCCGACCCTGGGGCTGACAAGCGAGGAAGGACCACCTGAATTTAGGGTCCTTGGGGATTGGAAAAAGGTTACCTGAGGGTGAGACATGGTATCTACCCCCCACTTCCTGATGGTGACCTACCTGCCCCTCCCATAGCCTTTATGGGCTATTGTCAGTCCTATTCCCTTAACCCCTGTAAATCCGCTGGAAATACGGAGACAAATGAGAGGAAGTCAAGAGGAGTGCAGACTTCCTATGAGAAGCACCACTATGGTACTGGGATGAGGAAGATGCAGATCAAGGCACATTCACTTCCCCAATGGACCTGTCCCACTAACGAGGCCAGGCAGGGTCAGGAAATGTATTTCAACTATGCCCACCTGCAGCCTGTTAAGTACTCGGGTGAATATAAAAGTTGAACACATGCTTGGCAATTTTAACAAGCTGGATGGCAGGCAGGAGAGGTAGCAGAGGCAAAGCTGCCCAAACCAAGGCAATAGAGAGCGAAAAGCCAGGACGCTTTAAGACTGCTGGGTGAAGCAGGAGAAAACGCTGTGAGAAGATTGTGTCTCCAGTGAGCCAGAGGAATTGCCAAACGGGAGCCATGGGGCGTGCCATTCCCGTATTTCGTGTGGCCAGAGAGGTGATGTTCCCCTGGGTAAAGCAGAAGCCCCAGTAGGGTCTCAGGGGCAGGTGGAGAGACCTTGACCTCAGACGGGAAAACCGCTGAAGGAAGAAGCGGTGAAGTCCATGACCAGTGAGTTTCTGAATGAGAAACCCAGCACCAATTGAGAAAAGACTGTATACTTTGTAACAATGTGACCGCGAGAGAAAGAGCACTTGTGACCGAAAGCCATCGGGACACCACTGAGTTTTGAACAATGATAAAGAAGGTATGAAAGGATGCAAACTAGCAGAGTGGTCCCGTATAACATTATGCGCATTCTAAAGTGTCTGTGAAAGAAAAGTAGTATCGCGACAGCAGAGGAGCCTTTTGAGAAGCTCCACAGCAGTAAGGGAGCTACATGAAAACTGAAGTAAGAGCAAAGCTGCAAAAGCTGATGATGAGAAACTGTGAGTGAACGAAGGTTATTGAGAAGCATTGGGGTTACCCCCAGGCAGGAGGCTGATCCGGAGAGACCCTACCCTGAGAACCAAACAAGAGACAGCTAGGCACCTGGTTATGCGACCTGCAATGGGTGGACCGTGCAGTCTACAAACTGCGCCACAACCAGGAGGGACCTAACTGTGAGAAGGAATCGTTTGAGATACTGAAGTTGACTTGCATGGGGAAGGGAGTCCTGCAAGCAACAAGTGAAGAGTGATATTTTCTGATGGAACTTTTGTGAGTTATACTTTAGTGTTTGGAAAAGAGGTAACTTTGAACATTGGTAAGTTGAAGGATAATCGGGAGGGTCTTAGTGTGAGGCAAGGGAAGCATGAGAGACTCTGTGAAGAAGTGAATCCAGATAAGGAAAAGGTACTGTGAATTTTGCCAAGTAAATCCTGAGAACTTGTGGAACTTTCTTATCCTGAGAGTCTTGAACTTGGTGAAGGGGGCCATGGAAGAGCTCCATTGTCAAACTGACTTTGTTTTGAAAAATATTAAAGTTAGCCAAATTCCCCACACCCTATTACTTTGTTGAAGTGAGGGCAAGCATAGGTTTTGACACAGACAGTAGTTTACTTTTAACTGACAAACTTAGACTTACCTTAGTTTCCCTTTCATTAGGGAACATTCCCACCTTAGAGTTAAGGCAAGGTATTTTCCCATTCTGACCACCAAAAAGAAAGGTTTTCCAAATCTGTCTATTTGTCTGTGTCATCTCTTGATACCATGCCTGTCTCACACTTCCGAGACCAGACAATTCTCCATTACAATATAACCATGAAAATATCAGGTCTTTAAAATGTGGGAACCTAGACAGGATTTAATTTACTGGTGCTCCCTGGTGCTTGGAGTACAAAAAACAGAGGACATGAGCCAGGGAATGGCACTCCTCTTTCATCATATGTAGGTTTTTTTAAATATAGGTCCATGGCCATGCTGGGTGCACCAGTTCTTATAACCAGGGTTGGCACTTTCAATTGCACCAATTCTATTTGATATAGGGTGCCTCTCTCCTACCACACCCTCTTATTCCTTACACAGTACATCAGATAACAGATATGTGCATTCAGCAAGTGCTGCTATTTCCTGAACTGAAGCTGCCGGGTTGAGATAAACATGAACTGGAGGTTCTCAGAAATCTCTTCCCTTGATTCTGGCAGGTCATTGCTGCTGTGACAGTGATCTCAGGATCTAAACAAAAACTTCTCATCAATAAGTACAATGACGTGGGTTGGGCACCTGGCAAATGTAAGTATATCGGATATGCTGTGTTCTCGCCAAGGATCCTGTCCTAGTCATGCTAAAGGACAATTTCTTTGACCTGCACTTTTGAATTATGAGCTGCATTGATTTTCAAAATACATTTGCATCTCTTCCCTTTTGCTGGCTGAGACAGTTTGTGGTGTCACTTTGTTTAGTTTTGTGAACGATCTGAAGTTTATATCGTTCACACAACAAAACTAAGTTAGATTCTAAACAAACGCATCTAGATGCAATATTTGATAAGTCTGAACCAAGACATGGGGCCTCATTACGAGGAAGGAGGTAACCATGCCGCTTTTTGCGGCATGGCTGCCCCCATTCCGGGTATCGGGTGCAGGTTCCTGGAATGGGGAAATACCGGGCCATTCCGACCTTGGAGGGCCCGTTATTTCCCCATTCCAGGAACCCAGACTGTGTACATCCCCATTCGAGCCCCCATAGGGTTCAATGGGAATGGGGAGCATGCTAACAACGGGCCTGTTAGTGACGGGCCCATTGTTCGCATGCTGGACTGCTCGCGGGACCCGCTAAGGACGTCGGGTAAAACCAGGCGTCCTTAGCGGGTCCCGCGAACAGACCTCGTAATGAGGCGGTAGGGGGTTAACGGGACCGGCAGCTCTACCGGCCCTGTTAAACCCCTACCGGCTTCCTTGTAATGAGGCCCATGGTGTTTTGGTGTACAAAGAAATGTTACTCCATTGAGGAGAGTAAGCCCATCTTTCAAACTATTTGACTCACACAAATGAGACTCATTAAGGCTATGGTGGTAAAGGTAAAATGGAGCCATTACATAACCGGTGCTGTTTTTATCATCCATCACATTGCAAGGTGGAATGCCCTCTTGCAGTACCTCTGCTGTTTACCTCGCCCAAGCTGTGGAAGTACACATTTGAAAAGGCCACCTTGGTGTTTTAAAACATTGGGCCTCATTACGAGACCGGTGGTAACCGAGGTGGTAAAACCGCCTGGTTACCGCCGGACTCGTATTACCATTCTGCCTCCGTGACTCCCGGAAATACCAGGGCATTACGACCCTGGTGTCCCGGGAATTCCGGAGGCGGAATTCGGTAAATCTCCATTCCCATTGAGTGTCGTAGGACTCAGTGGGAATGGGGAAGTGGAAACACTGGCACCATCTCGTGATGGTGCTGGTGTTTCCACGTCCGTCTGCAGGCGGGCAGTGTTAAACCCGCCAGGTCAGACCTGGCAGGAACATCACCTCCCGCCTGGAGGAGTCGGGATCGGGCGGTCTGGAATTAACAGTGGCGGCGGGTTTACCGCCACTGTTCTTTCCGGACCGCCCGACCTGTAATGAGGCCCATTGTTTTCCGTACAGCATGCTCACCTGTGACCACTGCGTAGAGGTTGCCAAAATATAGACCATCTATCTGGTATTTTGGATGGCTGCCTTTGAGGGGTCTGAGGAAAGGTTAAAGGTCCTTCATTCCTGATCTGGCTGTCAGCAAGGGTCTTGTCTTGATCAGGTTTGGCTGCAAGTGTTTGACCACATTTGTGGGTGTGCTATTCTGTAAACTAAATATTGATAATGCTCCACTTATTTTCTTAAGATTATGTTTTGTTGGTTTTCTCCAATGTCTTTTTTGGTTGACCATGATTTTATATATTTGCTTTGTATTTTCGGTGGGCTATTTTGTTTTGGAAAAAATATAATAAACACAAATTGTTTTTTTAAAGCATTGTTTTCCTGTAATAAAGGGAAGCCACTACTCTTCTGTTCATAACAGTAGAAAAACATCTGAATAGCAACTCCCATGCACCCCCCAAAAAGTGGTGAACAGGGGGCCCTTTCTAATGTCACCTTACTCAATATGTTTGCAAAGGAATGCAGAGACGGATCAACAATATAAAACAGAAATATAATCCTCTATTGTACTCAATACATTACCACCCTCAAAGAAATGATGGGAATGGCACAAAACAAAATCCAATTAACACATACACACCATGCCAGCGGTATACCTGTCATGAGGTGGTTCCTCCCAGATTAGCACTGGCAGTAATAATAATTAGTGCCAGTGGTACTCCACCCAAAAAAGGGTGCCTGGGCTGTCATGAGTGCCAGTGAATGAGACTGGTGTTGTCTGTAATCTTTCTACAATTCTGTGTGCTCTTGAGGATCTTTTCACACATTTGAATTGAGTTACATGGACAAAACAGTAAGAATGTTTTCTCAGTCAATTCGGGTTTACATTTTTTCATCTCTCTCTAATAACGACTCTTTGCCTAAAGTATGGTTGGATATTCGGCATTGTGCATCATGATCTCTTTATGTCATTTATCCATAACATGTGAAAATAGCGCACCTGTTTAATAGCGGACATGAGAAGGGTGTTTTTGTTCCCCCACTATCCAGCCCTTTCCACACATATTCTAGGACAGGAGTTTATAAAGTGATAATAGCCCGTAGAAATAATTTATTCAGCAAAACTAACCCATAGAATGTTTGCAGAAAGGCATAGGTTCCTGTGTCTTTGGCATCAATATTTTGTTGTATCTGCATTGTATTCCTCTTCTCTTTATCAAGCCTCTGGAGACTTAAGCATGTGGGCCATAGGATGTGGTCTTTCACATACTGTGGTGAAAGAGACTCGGACAACCAGAAACGTTTCTGAATGGAAGTGTTTATTTTGTAAGACGATATTAGATCGCCAGGAATTTTTCACTGAGTTTTTTGCTGAAAAGATTTGGCTAAAAAAATCATCAAAAATATGGGGCACGGGGTGGGTAGGGTGATATAAGAGGTAGGGGAGGAATAGGGACTAGATAATAGTGAAGGGGGTCCAGGGCGGGACCCCCAAACATTAAAAAAAAGATTTTGGCTGAACAGTTTCGGCAAAAAACTCCACAAAATAAAACCGTGGTGCTTTAAGAACATAGAACTGTTTATGTAACTTAAAAGAATAACTCCTCACCTGACCCTATTGCTACAAGAGACTTACCTATCTGTCAAACTTAAAGTTAAGGTGCTCGTCAGGATGTCTCATTAAAATCATCAGTCCAAACCTATACTATCTAACTGGCCCCAACGCTAGAGAAAACAAAGGAACAAAATCAATAGGGATCAGCAAGTTTGCTCTGGTAGCTGCCTTCTTTCCCCAAACAAATGTCTATATCCAACTTGGCTCTTCTCTTATTTTCCCCCATGGGCCTCTGGGCCGCAGTCTTGTTCAACAAAAGTCCTAGGCTGATGGGATGGAGGGGATAGTTCTCCTACCTTCACTGGCCTTGCTCCCCTATGCAATTCTTAAAGAACAAAGTAATGGTTTCTTGGACTCAACAGTCTCAAATCATTTGTTTCACTGAAATAACAATTTATTTCCTGGGGCCTTCCTGGCTTCATAAGTGTATACAAGAAACACACAAACATTGTTTACTTTAACATCTAGGCGGCAGGTATGATGCTGGTGATTCTATGTGAAATAAAAGCATTGCAACATAACACAATTTAGTTGCTCATAGGCGCCACAGCAATGTGATGTCCTTGCCTTGATATCTTTGTCATACTTCTCCCGGATCGTCTGGGCCTGGAAGTTTCTCTGAGAATAAGATCCATCTCTGGGTATGTCCGAGAGGATATTCCATTTATAGGACACTTGCACCCTCTCAAACCCAGTTGGAAAATTAACTGGTGGGAAGTTTTTAGAAAACTGAAGCATGAGAGCTAGCCAGGGTCTGTGATGCCCCCTCCTGTACTATCACTCCACTTGATGCATCTTCCCATGACATCACCTTGGTCAAACATTGTTGACCTCCACAGTCAATGTAAAGGGAACCACTCCTGGTGGGCACAGTGGCTGTACATGACGCAGAGGGCAGGGTTGATTGTAGTACCTAAATGTATCTATAGCATGTTTCTGCACTACTGAGAAGCATGTGATATTTTCACACATTGTCAATAGAGGGACACAAGAATAACAATGTTCTTCTTCTGTACAGAGCTTGTGATGAAGCCCCATGTCTGGTTTTGGGGACATCAGGTGGGGTGAGCAAAGGTACCACCACAAGCTAGACGGTGAAGCCCCGGTCACCCTCACATAGTGCCCTCTATAAAGCAAGCAACAATTGCTGACAAATAGGGATACTGTCCCTTTAAAACATTCAGCTCAGGGATGGAGAAATCTGACTCTGACTGCCTGCAATGATACAATGGTTTCCCGATGCTCAAGGGCCAGCCTTTCATCTTTCTGAATGTGGTAATAGTATTGCTCATTTAAGGAATCGTAAATGTGCAGCTCAAAATGGCAAGCTGCAAAGGAATTCTTTACTGGGTGCAGCTAATAGGAGACTCAGAGATGTCAGAGGTGCTTTTCTCTGAAAGCTATAGTGGAAGCTCTTGTAGATCACAGCAACACATTTAATTTTGCTGGGCGATCAACTCAGGGAGTCTGTGCCACTTAAACAATGCAGAATCTTCAACGTGACCCACACCACAAGGCCACAGCCAAAGGCAGAGTCTATTACACACTTTAAACACAAGCCTTCAGTGAAAATAATAGTTCACAGGATGCCAAGGTAATTTCTCTGCAGGGTGACATGACAAACCCATAGAGAGGAATGGTGGATGATACAAATGTGCTTTGTCCCTACTTACCAGTACTACAAACTCAAAATGCTAAGAAATACACACTCCAGAACCCATATGCAGCCAAGTCAGGTGGTAGGGATGACAGCGGCTCACACAGAGTAACTTTAAAATCCCAAAATGCAAACCACCCATATATAGGTTTCTTTGTGCCTTCTCCCAGCTTCTCAGTGAGTACAGGTGAGTCTGTGTAGCCCAGCCAATCCCAGTCCTTCAACAAGTTGCCAGTACAGGTACATATTGTCACAAGGAGTTGTGGCGAGCCAGAAGTAAGACTTAGACCAGAGTACATGGTCCCTTGGGACCCATTAAATGTTGTCCATGCCTCCTTGCTGACTCCTTCTGCTGCATACAACTTTCAGAATCAAGGGTTTGTCCCAGGACACGGTTCCTGGTTTGGATCACCACAGTGGCTTTCAAAAGAAGAACTCAAAGTTCAAATTCCAAGTATATCTCAGTTCCTCTGGTTACAAAGTCACTCAGTTCATGAAAGGTTTTCAAGTGTTCAAAAGGATAACTCATTTCAATAAAGGTTTCAATGCTGGGATCAAATGGATACTCAAGTCTACCCCCTTCTAAAAAATGCTGTATCTTAATTCCTGGTATACTCCCCTACCAGGAATTTGTCAATAGATTCTTTATATCCCCTGGTGTACTCTCCTGCCAGATATCTTCCACTATGTATATATGATATTTAGTCTACAGATTTCAGCAGTGATGTTAGATAAACAAAAAGGCCTTTCATATGTTTTATGGATTACCTGGTATACTCCCCTGCCAGGAATCCCCCTTCTGGATCTTGCATATCCCCCGGCATACTCTCTTGCCAGGTCTCTTTCTCCAAAAACAGCTCAATGCTGATGTGCCTCTTTCACCAGGACTTCCTACAATGTTAAATGTCTTTCCTTCAAGTATAACACTGTTTTACTCCTTCACTATTACTACCTCATTGACTTCAGGTACATCTTGTTCCAACTTCCCCTCATATTGACATCTCATACATGGAGACTTGTTCAAGTTCTTTCTGTCAACCTCTTCATTATAATTTCTTTGCTTGTGGCAATGCTTGTCCCAATTGTCCTCAAATTGACATTTCATATAAGGAGACTTGTAGACATTTTGCCCTTCAACTTATTCATTAATTTTTCTTTGTGGGAATGCTTGTTACAATTGTCCCCCAAATTGACATTTCATATAAGACGAGTTGTACAAATGTTATCTTTTCAATTTACTTGGTCGGTATTCCAAATAATTATTTAATTGTTTGTATGTCTGCCGGCATGCCCTGTGGTCCCCAACTCCTATGGGCCGACTCACTGGTATTTGATGGTGTCTCTGGATCATGGCGTGTGGCTGAGGCAAAGTTTGCAGACCCTCATTCGGTTTCTGCATCTGCTTCACATCCACTTGCCGATGGAACCAAAGCATCCCCACAGGACTGCATCTCTGATAGCCTTGTGGCTACTGCCTGCCTTCCAGCATTCTCTCCAAGGTAACTGCTGCACTTTCACCGTTTTCTCATCTCTTCTGTAAAATAAGCTCCCAGGCGAACGCCTCTAAGCGTCTGGCTCTCCCAGCATAGCTCGTCTGTGCGCGTCTGCTGTTGGTTCTGCATCCCGCTTTTCCCGCTCTGCCACTCTCTTCTCTCCTGAATTGAAGGTGTTCATCGGGTTTAAATGTCCCACGCCGCTGATTGCTAGAATGACAACTAGGCTGCATGTTTAACTTGATATTTCCTTCATTCCACATTGGCTCCTTCCTTATCTCAGTACTTGAGGTATTATGGGAGTTGGAGTCCATAGGAGTTGTAAACCTTCTAAAGCTGCATTGCTTTAAATCTTTGTTTAAATCAAAAACATCAGAGACAGAAGGTCTTATGGGGGTGTTCTGTATGTATGAAGTCTGAATGGTATTCTGCCTAGGATGTTTGGCAAGAAGGGGTTCTAAGGTTCCACAACTAGATGGTTTTGTATGATGACAACATGCCATCAGGAATTTATTAATGATAGGGTCTTCTTCAGATGGAAGGAAAGAATGCCTCGTCTCTCCTGATGGAGTCGCCACATCTCCCCGACAGCAATTGCCTCCCATTTGATACTCCATCACAATATCACCCCCAGGGTCCCAATCAGGTAGCGGCTGCCTTCCCATGGCCACATGAGAGGAGATCTCAGGCTGGGGATCATTGATGACTCCATTGGATTCATCACAGCACCAAGTCCTCTCCATGGTCCAGCCTCCAGGCTGAGTTTGTTCTACGCTCCAGCAGCAGCACCTGCTCTGCGAGTCCCCTCCTCTGCTGTTCAGATTAGCATCAAGGAATGTCCTCCTTCAGGTGAGGACGTCAGTGTTTTTGTAGGAGTCTCTGCAGCGAGGGGCAATGCCCAGTTGGTTATGTGATATTGAGTCTGCAGATTTCTGCAGTGATGTTAGATTTAAAAAAAAGGCCTTGTCACCTTTATAATTTCTTCAGCCCCCATATAGGCAGAGAGTATACCCTTTAAGGGAGGTCTCGCTCTACCTTGGGAGTTCTCATCCCATAAAGGGGAGTCACTTTCAGTGAGATCTTGCTTGCCCAAACCCCCAGGGATCGTCTTGTGGAGCAGACTCTCCTCCCTAGCCTCAATGGGGGTAGCTCCCACTTCCTTATTGGAGGGTGGGGGGGGCATATTTCCCAGATTCGTCAGTCCGAAGAGGGTCACAGGGCTGTATAAACGTAGGCTTGCATTCAAGCAATGTCGGCGCTTACAGAAAGAGCTTCTATATAGAGCTTTGGGGAACGAATCAGGAGCACAACAATTGTAGTGAGGGTCTGAAGCAGGAACCCAAGAACTGCAGAGAAGGTCTGGAGCAGGAGCTAAAGAGCTGCAAAGAGAGGGGCTGGAGCATGAGCTAAAGAGTTGCAGAGAGGTTCAGGAGCAGGTGCCCTAAAGGGCAAACGAGGATCTGGAGGGATCAGCTGCAATGGAAGGAAAGTAGTAATGGCCAAAGGAAGGGACTCTCTGGTGCTAGGGAGAAGTGAATTTCGCAAACTTAAAGCCATGAACCTCAGGAGTTGGAAAGAAGCGAGTAAGAGTGGGAAGTGAGTCGAGAGAGGCGAATATTGGAAGTTGGGGAAAAGTGTACATCAGGCACCAGGTTAGAAAATCTTTGTCCTTGTATACAAGAATGGTACAAATTAAATCAGCACCACTTTTGCTGCTTGGATACAATGGAATGGAGAAAACGTGTTTAGCACAATCCTATTATCTAAAAATGTTTTCACAAAGGCAAACATGAAATGCTGTTTTATTATATTTGTAATGAAACAAAATGTTGCCAACAACATTCTTATTATTTTAGGCAACTAATGTACAAAAAAGTCAGATTTATTTTTGCCATAGTGAAGAATTCTTGAGGATAATATGGATTGTGCCAAAACCTCTTTGCTCCATTTCCTATTATCGGAGCATTTGCTTTTAGCACCCGTGCAAATATTAAATAATCTGGCTCCTGGAGGTCAGAGGTGAAATGTCATGGGAAGACGAAAGGTGTGTATTAGTAGCGGAAAAAAGGGGTATACCAAGAGCTGGAGGTAGGTAAAAATTAGGAGGTAGTGGGTGTTGCATATCAGGAAGTAGGAGGTGCCACAAGGAGCAACAAAGGATCTTCTTGTTTGTAAAAAGGTTCTCAGCGGGGCGAAGGAGGTGTGAGAGACTGTAGTGATGGAACAGGTGCCCAAAGGGGTGAAAAAGGTGGATGAATTGAGAGAATAATAGCACACTGTGTTGGTGAAGTGGTAAGTGCCTGAAGGAGGTGAAAAACAGGAGGTTCTGTTATATTGAGGTTTATGAGATGGTAGAGCCCAATGGGGCAAAGAACAATCCTATATTAATAGCCAGAGTGATGATAGTTGGAAAAGGGGAGCAAACTCAAATAGAGAGACTGAGAGGTTGTGGAATGATTAATTGCAGAAATAGACATTTGGAATAGGGAAGTACAGTTGGGAGAAACTGATACAAAGGGGAGGATGAGGAGGCACAAGGTAGAAAGTGAGCTAAGCAGTGAGTGTAGCTTATCGACCCTATGGATTGAGACATCGAGATGGAGAGCTCTAGACGGGATAGTGGCTACCCTCACCAACTGCCTGCATTCACCAGCTTATACCATGGGTTGTGGGAGTTGCAAAGACCTATGGTCTGAGTCCTCATTCCCTTGCTGAGGCATCCTAACCCTACTTAAAACATACCCTACGAGGCAAAGAAAACCATTATAGTGCCAAATTATTAAAACACCTAGGAATCAACAAAGCAAGTTCCAGCTGAGAAAGAATCAGGATGTGGGAACCCCATAAACCCACAGAAAGAGACCAACTGAAGCAGGGTGAGAGGAAAACTAAAGCTCACGTCTATAGCCAACGTATTTGGGAAGAAGCCGCTAGGATACACTTAATATTGAAGAGGCAGTGCTTGGAAGACTTACATTTCTCTGAACGTATGGTGCAGCCCTTAAAACAACTTGAACGCCTTAGCTGCACATGACCCCAACTCTGTTTGTTAGCTGCATCTGCACTGTACAAAATCATCAATAAACCACGTGACCTACTGAATGTGTGTGGTCAATTGATCCCTGTCACGTACCTGACTGACTACTGTTTATCTTTCTGGATGATTTAGTAATTTAATGACTTGCCTCTTATTCAATTTTAACAGGAATTGGAGGAATGAACAGACCAAGAATAGAAGAAGATTCAATAAAATATGCTGAAGAAAGAACACCCTACAAAGCTTCATCTGAAAAAGCGAAAATTAATGTGCACCAGAGTTCCCACAGGGGAATGAACTCTATAGTCCAGCCGTGGGCAGAAAACAATCAGGAATTTCAAAGAGACAATACTGCACATTTTCAAATGGGATTCACTAATCAAGCACGTTTCGTTTTACACCAGGGAACTCCTTCAATAGAGATACCAAATACATATAATGAATGCCGGAGTAATCTAAGAAATGCAAAATATCTCCCGTGCATTCCAAACATGCAGCGAAACCAGCGACCATACACGTGCACTGAATGTAACAAAAGCTTCAGTCAAAAGGGAAATCTTAGTGCACACAGAAGAATTCATACGGGTGAAAAACCTTATACATGTACTGACTGTCATAAAAGCTTCAGCCGGAGAAGTAATCTTAATGAACACCGTTTATTAATACATACTCGAGTGAGACCATTCAAATGTACTGAGTGCGAGCGAAGTTTCACTCGGAAAAGTCGTCTTGATAAACATAGAAGACTGCATTCTTGAATGTGATCCAACAGTCAATTAGTAAAATCCAGGAACTCCAGCAGTATTCACCTAATCGCAATTATGTGATTGACATCCAGACCAACATTTTCAGAGGTACAAGGAAAAACAGCATCTGTTTCCTTCTAAATGCCTAATTGTGCATTGAAAATGCATGAAGGGAACAATATCGTTCAGAAAACTACATCCAGGCTGAAGAAGAGCTACTTCCCACTGTCGCCAATAATACATTTGCGATTTTGCCAACTTCAAATCACAGAATGACTGAAACAATAGAAAATCTTTGGCTGAGCATCTCTAAATTGTAAAAAATGTACATGTGGAGGGTAGAGTGTGAGACTGTGACAACAGCATATACTTAAACTATATCTACATTAAATGATAATCCGAAAAGGACTGCAACTGTTACAGAGAAAAATGTATTGGTGACTTTAAAGATGTGATAGTACATCCAAATCGGAAAGTGCAGGAGAGCATATGTAATTCCAATGCATGAGAGGTAGGCATGCTGCAGATATTACATAGAAAATGAAGGAAACTTTAAATTAATGGACCAAATAAAATGATCGGGCATAGATGCAGTGCCAAATTTCTGGTGTTAAATAGTACATATTAATGTATTCATGTACGGAGAATGGGCACATAGAAATATCAGAATTATATGAACTGTGAATCAACACCAACTTGTTGGTGATATTGAAAAAGCCCCCTCTTAAAGAGGTACTGATTATTTTCCAAGTAACGCCCAACTGCAACGTATTCAGGGTTAAACAAATCTGAAAGATTATGACAGATCTACAAATTGAGTAATTTATTGTACCACCCAGACAGAAGATTAATGCACTTGGGTGGACACGGTTTAATATTTATAATGTAGGAAATGTAGCCTACCGTCCAAATGGTCTGCGTAATGTGTTGTTGTTCTATATTTACACTCTTTATTACTTGTCCCTTTTTCACAGAGTAAGTACCACACATTAATGACCAAGGGTGTCATACTTTAATATTCCTACACTGTTTCATATCTTGTTCACTTGTTTGTTTGTGGGTACATTTGAATGGATTAAGTGCTGCATAGGTTATCCACCCACAAGTTGAAGTTGGGTACTGTTATGCTGTAATCTGTTTTTTTTTGTTATTGAGTTTACAACATTTTGAATAAATAGAAATTAGAAAAATGTTACTTGCCACAATGTGTTTAACCAGCATGTTGCCAAAATGTGTTACCTAGCAGATTGTCAAAGACATTTGTGTAGGGTATTGTTAGGTTATAGTATTTGATTGGACAATTGCCACAGCAAATGCCTAGTACATTTTTATAGTATTAACATGCTATGCTGGCTGTCACCTCAACACACAAAAAGAATATTAGTGTAATCCAACAGATTGCCACTGACTCTGTCTAGGACTGCAGCAATCTGCTGTACCTTTTGGTCCAATAGATTGACATAGTCTCTGTCTAGCAGAGGGGTAGATTAGGCCTTGCCTTTGGCACAGTAATGTCCAGCATAATAGCCCAACACAATATTTCCTAGCAGATTTTCTCTGCCACGATAACTGTTCAGAAGTTTATGACCAGGCTGAATATCCACATAAGCTAATGTAAACCTGACCGAACAGGCAGTGACCTCCACCAGGACCCTCTCTGGGACGCCTGTAGTAAGGAAATTTGATATTTGAAAATGTTATTTCTCCAGCATTGGATCAAATGCTGTGAATATTCCCCATCGTCAAGCTGGGAAACCCCAGTAACTTTATCACAGTAATTTTGCTATGGAAAAATGTTGACACCTTGATTGTCCCATCTGCTTCGTTGTGGGTTCTTTTGGCAGCACCAATGGGACGTTGAGTGTATAGCTCTGCCCCAGCAGCTTCCCCTCAGATTTCAACCGTCTTCCAAGCTGTTGTGATTACTCGTGTTTCCCTCCTGAGAGAATATTTGCATTTCGTCAAGAAAACATTTTCTTTGACATTCAGCTTTCCGGTCCATTGACCCCGAAAAAAAGCTTCAGTTTTCAAACCATTATGAAAGTTTCAGGACTTAAAACGTCCTTGTTCAGGCCATGTGTGAGACCTGTGGCCTGAAGAACGTGTATGAGGGAGCTAGGCACTCGGAGTGCCTTTGCTGTCTTTATCCAAACCACTCGGCTGACTGATGCAACATCTGCCAAGGGATCTCTCAGAAGGCCCTTAGAGACATAAATCGACGCCTTATCTGTTGGCTCAATGAGGGGGCCTACCCGGCGTCGGGGGTTGGCTCATCATGGAGTGGGAGAGCAACCACTCCCTCTGGCAAGAGGTCACCATTGCGTCAGAGATCCAAGTTCGAGGAGCCGGTGGCGAAAAAGCAGAGGACAGGGAAGGCTAAGTCGTCTTTGGGCCATGACTAGGCCAAGCACCCTTTGCCTCTTAAGAAACAACTATCTAGTGGTGAAAAGTCCCACGTAGGCACCTAGGCTCCAAGCACTCATCTAAGAGTACTGTGTCAAAGTCGCTGTCAGATAAGCCAAAGGAGAAGGGCCACCAGTTTTAAAAGTCTGCAGACTCGTCCCGGAAATCTCCATTGTTGATGGACAAGCATAAATCGAGGCAGACTACACCATCCTCCTCAACCTCGCCGGTGAAAAAATCTTCTTCGAGGAGCACCAAAAAACCCCACTCGTCATCAGGATCACACAGATCTTCCTCCGGACACGGGTCCTCCTCAACACATCAATCGACATCCAAATCGTCGTCCAAACAGTCGTCGACGGCATCGACCACGACAATGATGGCGTTGACAACAATTTCGTCACTGTCTAGGTCTCAACTTCCGTCGACGACTTCCTCAACGATGACAACATCGCCGACTACCACCTCGACAGCAACCATCCCGTTGACGACAAAGAAAAATTTGCTGGCTAAAAAGCTGAAGCGTACATAGTCTAACAGACCACAGGTTTCGGCAAAGGAAACCGATGTATTGTCACCGAGAGGTATAAAAACCCCATCTGGGTCCACGATACATGACCAGCCTCCTTTGGAAATGTCTCCAATTGTCTTGCCAGAAGTCATTCTACAGCATGATATCAAGTCAGGTTTCGAGGCCCCTCCATATGCATGCCAAGCAGTGTTCGAATCAGATCCTGATGGAGGCTTGCAGGTTCCTATTCAAGAACCATCTACAGGGTTGGACCTACTTCAACCTTCTCTACCATCTACATCAACAGACATATGAGGTATGCCAATGCAATACTCTCTCATAAACCCTCAATCCTTGCTATCCATGCAGGTCCTGTCCACACTTCAATTTCGTCTGAGGCAGCTGGACGCCAGGCTTCCTCTACCTCAGGTTCCAACAACCCATCATTATGGAGACCCACAGGTTTTATCTATACAAAAGGGGGCATCTTACCACTTTCAAGACCAGGGTGCACGCCCTAGAAGGCAATCTCCTCCTAGACCTCCTCCTCCACTCCCTCGTACTTTTAGTCCACGACGGAGGGAACACGAAGAGGGTGAATTGGTTGATGCGGACCCAACCACTGACCCACAACACACGATTTCCACTGACTCCTCATCTTCAAGGAGAGCTGATGTTAGGCAGAAACCTGTGCAGTTTCCTCTTGGACCACTGCAAAAGATTTAAGACTACAGGTGTTTGGCAGTAAACCCACTTGGTAGCTGTGACTGAGCAGTCAGACTTCCCTCAAGAAGAGTTAGGCAGTATACAGAGTATTCACAATAGGTCAAAAGAACACAGTAGAACAAGCAAACACCGACCAGAGCTTGGTGTAAAAGAGATATAATTATTTATTTAAAACCACATCTAATAAAACACACTGGCACGAATATCAAGCAGTTCAAAAACACGGTCACTAAAAGATATACACTCCCTTCCACGATTAGTTACACAAGTCTTAAGTAAAGCAACACTTAATTTCAGACAGCGGTGAGCACTTAACGAAGATGGCACTCTAATCAATCAATTTAAAAGGGAGAGAAAGGCAGAGCAAAGATAGAAACAGATCCCAACACTTTCGGGAAGAACACAGTAGGAGAAGAAGGCAGGTTAAAACCGTAAAGTCAAAGTTAACAAGGCCGGACCCACTTTAAGAGGCTCTGGTCGAAATGTGTCCAAGGTCACACGGTTCAAAGTGCCCAAAAGTCTCGCAATCAGTTCAGAAAGAGTTGGACCAAAAGAAAGGGACCAGTTAGATGGTCAAGGCGGCCAGCCCAGTCCAGAAGGTTTAAGGGATTATTATTACCTTGTAGCAATCTTTAGAAAGGGAGGCCTGCCGGACACAGTACCTTAAAGTGGTGAGAATACTCCAGCGGGGCAGTTGTTCCTGGCAGCGGATGCAAGTCGGTGCTTTGTCCGGGGGAAGAGAGCATCTCGTCGGGGAGGAAGACAGGAGTTTGTTGCACTGCCAGGGAAGAAACCAGCCGCGGAGTTCTCAGTTAAAAGGAGCAGATCTTTTATTCGCGGTCCAGTGGTAAGTGGCTATCCGGTTGCCAGGGTGCTTGGCACGGGCAATTCGACCACAGACGTCCTGGGATGCGAGAAAAAGAAGGTAAACTGGTTGTGCCCACCAGTCAGGGGAAGAAGACTCTCCAGCCGGGAGATCTTCTCTGTCGTTGGGAAGTGGTGAGTCGGTTCTGCAGGGCTCCACCGGTGGTGTCGTCGTAGCAGGTCGGCTCAGCTTCTCCCTCGTCGGATTTTCAGGTCCTGTGGCGACTTCTAAAGTTCCAGTCCCAAAAGCCCTGCTTTTATGCAGCACACCCCCATTCACTCAGCCTAGCTGTCAATCAAACATGCTAAGTGGTGAGCCGGCCGGCTCACCACTTGGGCCAATCACACAAGAGTGCGACTTGAGTTACCAAGGTAACTAAGTCCAGGGTGCCTAAACCCCCTCCGACACCACCTGTGGTACCCAGACAGAGTGGCACCACTTTTGGAGGCTTCTGTGGAGAAGCCCACCAAAAAGTGGAACAAAGGGCTCGACTTGGGTTGGAGTCACAGAAGAGAACACAAACGCCATTTTAGAATCGAGTTCTGGCAAAAAATAGCAACCGGCGAATTCATATTAAATAAATAAACCGGCGGTATGTTCGAGGCTATGAGAATTAAATAATGTTGGTAGCCTCGAACAATGGGAAAATGGGAAAATCCCATAGAGATATATTTGCGGTTGAATATAAAAAGTAGTATCCACTGCCACCAGCCAAAACTCGATCAGGGGGGACGGAGACGTGCCCCCTCTAATAACAGATCCCGGGGCAATCGAATTGCCCCGACCATACGTCCACAATAAGATGGTTTGTACTGGTTTCTGTTCATAATTTGGGACTAGTAAAGCCAATGGTGACTTTACATGCCCTGGGAGACAGTAGTCAGTCCCAGGGTATGGAGTCCATGGTGGGGTGTCACTATGACACCCCTGTGTCACTGCACTGAGGGTGCTGTGTAACACACATAGTAAAAACACATGAGACCCTATGGAGTAAAAGACCCCATAGCCCATAAAACACATTAACAGTCAAAGGAACCACTCAAATAATGTCCAAGAGTGTGAGGAAAAGAGACTCACTCTTGGCAGGAGAAAAAAAACAAACTCCAGAAATCCAGCAAAGCTGCTGGGGGACTCACTAGGTTAGGAAATTCAGCCTAAACAGAGAATTCTCCCTAACAGCTGAGACATGGGACACAGATCCAGACCAAGACGCACCAGGTAGACTGGCTCAACCTTCTCCCCCGGACGACATCTGAGCATTTCACTCCATGATGACGAAAGCCTGACAAGAGTTTGGCTTAATTCCAGAGGAAGAGAAAAAGGATTATTTCCTCTTTGATCATACGGGGAAAAGAAGGAAAGCAGTTTTTCCCATTCCTGTTCTCGATCATGTGTGGCAAGAAGGGCTCCGTAGCATGAAGCATTCCTTTACGGAGTCGGTAGTGAAAGGGCGTTTGGAAAAGTAAATGTAAGGCTACTGATTCCACTCAAATGCCTTACTTCACAGCCAACGTCAGAGTCAGTCATCTCGGGTGAAACAAGCCGAAAAGCCTGCACACAACATAAGTGCGCTACTCCTCCCGACAATGACAACCGAAAATTGGATGCCTTTGGTAAGTCCTCAGGGGCCAGGCTTGGCTTCGCTGTGCAGACTTTCGCCAAGAAGTGCAACAGAAGATGGTGGATATGCCGTGCGAAGGTGAAAAAACAGACATGCTGCTCCCACAATTAGGCTTTAGCATCAACTACACCAAATCCTGCACAATTCCCTTAAAGGACTTGGTCTTCCTGAGAGCACAATTCCTTACAAATCACAATCTTGTAAAACCTTCTGCAGAAAGAGTGAAAAGATTACTTAACTCTAGCAGCGTCATTTACACCATACTAGCTGGTTACAGTCTGCTCATACATGGCTCTTATGGGGACCATGTCCTCTTGCATTCCTCTGATTCCCCACTGTCACCTTCACATGCAACCAGTACAACAATTTGTTGCACGCAGATGGTCCCAGATCCAGGGGTCCTGGTCAGACAAGGTAATCATCTCCCGCTCACTGTCAGACAGTCTGCAATGGTGGACACACCCTTTCAACATCAGAAGAGGAATCCCACTGGTGAAACCAACCTTCCAACTCACCATTGTGACCAAAGCCTCCCAGGATGGGGTGCTCATTTAGACCAGCACCAGATCAAAGGCCTCTGGTCACCTGTAGAAACTTTCCTGCACATAAATGTTCTAGAGTTGCGAGCAGTTCACTGGTCTCTCAAATCCTTTCTCCCCCTTATCAAGAACTCTGTGGTACGTGTCCTACCGACAACACAACCACAATGTTGTACTTAAGGAAGCAAGGTGGGACACGTTCAGACGCCTTATCCCAGGAAGCACAAACCATCTGGCACTGGGCCATCCGGCACAACATTCAGATCGAAACCTTCCACTTACCAGGGATGCAGAACAAGCAAGCAGATACCCTCAACAGGCACTCTTCAAACACACAAGTGGCAACTGCACAGCATCCAGATAGCCAGAAAGTTCTCAAAGTGGGGCCTTCCCCCTCTGGTCCTCTTCGCCAGCCCCGACAACAAGCAATGCCAACAGTTCACCAGCAGGATTCCACATCCGGACTCCCAAGGGGACGCATTCTCCTTCCCTTGTAACGGGGTGTTCGCCTCCACATTTCCCCCTTTCCTCTCATAAGGAAGACCATACAAAAGATTTGCAAGGCTCCTTGCAGGATAATCCTGGTCACCCTGTATTAGCCCAGGCAGACCTGCTTCTCCAACCTGCTTCAGTTGGCAGTGGGCGATACGATTCATCTGGAATCCCAGGCCAATCTTCTGTCCCGAGAACAACGGGATGATCTTTCATCACAATCCAGGCTCTCTCAAGTTGACGGTATGGCTCCTGACAACTTCGAATTCGGAAATCTGAATGTCCCTCAGGACTGCCGTCGCATCCTGGCAGCAGTAAGAGCCCCATCCACCAACATTTCATATGGTCAAAACTGGAAAAGATTTGTGCATGATGTGCACAACAACCTAATTTACAGCCGCTAGCTATAACACCTCATGAGCTCCTTCCATATCTTTTGCTATTAGCTACAGAATGTCTGGCGGTCTCTTCCATCAAGGTGCACTTGTCAGCGATCTCCAGATTTACACGTAAAAAACATCTTCTCCGCTCTACAGTGACAGGCTAATTAAACATTTCTTGAAAGGCCTCTTCATTCAAAAGAAAGAAAAAACAGTAAAATATATAAATATGCATATAAAATAGGAGAATAGGCTGCCTCTTCATATGCTATAACAACATCCTCATTCATTAAGGGATTATTCGTTTTACAGCAGCACTTTTACACCTAGTGAGTATTCCGGTTGCACATGTGTCTTCGGGGATCCGCCAGGCTCTCAGCAATTTGTGCCCAAACCATTTACAATTCACCCGGCCATCTGCTTTATCATGTTCACATTTTCTTCTAGCCTTTCAGCCACCTTACAGAAAAGAGCCCACTATCTTTGCGATAGTTAAAACAATGTCACCAATCCGGAGTGCCACTTCGGTTTTCACATCACGTACCTGTTCATCTTTCATGCGTGCAAAAATATGGGTGCTTTGTAGGGAGCTATAAAAGGGTGACCTAGGAAACGTAAGCTTTCTGCTTGCTTTAAATTACATTTGTACAGATCGTTTTTCTATAGCTTCCATCTTTTCTTATTGACACTCAGAAGTATTTGGTCACATTTTGTCAGCACAAATGGCCATGTTTCTTGTGGTGGTGGGTTTTTAATGTAGGCTCATTGGAATGTATCCACACTGCAATTATTCGGCCATGTGTAATTCATGCTCAGTTATTCAAGTTTGACCTCCAATTTAGCTCTGTCTCTTCCATACTGTTTATCTTGTGACATTTTCAAATATGCATGTCGGGACTACTTCCAACCTGGCAAATCTCTCCCAACTCTAGGGATTGAACATAGCCTTTGAAGTTGTCAAGTTTTTGGATGGATGCTCCTCACAGGCCTTGTTTTTCAGATTATCATTTTCTAAGAGATCTTTTTTTACAGTATTTATTGCTGGACTGTTTCTGGCTTTATTCTTAGTTGCAAAAACCCAATGGCTGATGCAAGAGTAGCATTTTGAAATCTTTTAGGGAGGAACATCAGGTTTTTCCAAAAAGGCGCTTTTGCTTGCTTTTTGTGGTGAACGTAAAGGGAATGGTACTGAGGGAACCATGAAGCTCAGGGTCCACCACCTGCGATCTGGAGTAGGCCTTGGATAAAGAAAATGGAGGCCAGGAGAAGAAAGAAGTGCCCAAGGTGAGGGGCAAGCACTTGGTAAGAAGCCTACCACACCAGTGCTAGTGGAGACTGTGGCATAAGCAATCTCGGGCCCAGAGAGTGGTCTGGAACCTCAGCCCTTGACAGATAGGTCCGCCAAACTGAAGGTGGTGCAATCTTCTGCAAAGGAGAGAGGCATCCTGACAATCGCCATGAAACAGTGACTGAAAGCCAAAGCAAAGACAGAAGTGTCCGGGCACTTAAAATCCTAAAGAGTGGGAGTACCTAGTTTGACCACGGGATATCAGAGCCAAAATTAAGAGAGGGACAGGCTGACAGATTATGGTGTTTAAGTAAGCTGACATTTCTAACTATACCTTCTCCAGCATGGGGTCTGGCATGGATTCACTTGCTCATGAATATTCCCCGTCGTCAGGCCGGGAATCCTCGTTAAAGAAAAAATCAGTATCAGTTTTGTTTCTGATCTGTCTTTCTCAGTAGTAACCAATCACTGGTCTCTGGGTCATACTCGCGCCAGCCAATGACTGCCCTCTCCCTAAGCCCCGCCTCTGGCAGCCATCCTCAGATTTTTACCGCACGCTCAAGTGTTGGGAGTCCTCGTGTTTAGCTCTCGAGCTTTTGCTGCGTTTTCGGGCTTTTTCAAGGAGAATTTCCCATTTTTCGGTCAAATAGAGCCTCAAGCTCCTCCGTCTCTACATCCGAGTAACGGGGATCCGTGTCGGATTTTTCTTCGCCCCTCAAGGGTGAAGATTTTGTCAAGTTACGCTTCTTGGAGGAGTCCAGAAGTTTCTGCGGCCTACCCGAACATGGCCCAGGAGAAAGGAAGATCGACACCCGGAAAGCTGTTCAGGGTTTGTCCTGGATGCCAGCTGCAGAATGTGTTCAAGGAGGACGAGCACTCGAAATGTCTCTACTGCCTTCATGAGGACAAAACGCACGTGGAGGAGGAGCTGGTAGAAGTCTTAGAGGGCCTCGACGAGGGCGTCGAAGAGGCCCGTTCCCACGGGAGAGATCCCGACGAAGGTGACGACGAGAGCGACGGCGGCATCGGCAAGGGTCCTAGTCACCCGTCGCTTCCGGAGCCGCAGGATAACTCAGCGGCCATTTTTTTGGTGATACAATCCTTATGTTCGGATACAAGGACGAGATTGCCCTTACCACCGACGGAGGATCCGGAACCAGGCTCGACGGAGGAGCCAGAGCCAGGCCCGGCGGGAAGCCCCCCGAACAAGAGAAGACAGATCCATCCAGCCCTGCCTTTTCAGCCCTCGCGGCCTACTCAACCTTTGCCCACGGCCCCCATCCCTGGGGATGACACGGGAACGGACACGGCCACGACGGGTACCGACGACTCCGGTGACAACGGGACGGAACTCCCATCGCCCCCAGCCCGGGCCTCCCCGCCCGACGAGATCAGATCTTTCCATGCAATGATCGCCAGGGCATCCAAGCTTTTTCAGCTCTACCCCAAAGAGAAGGAGGAAGGTTTCCTTTACCAACGGCGCGAGGCCAAGAGGAAAACAGTCCTCGCCGTGCCTCTGCTGGATGACATCTGGGACGAGGGTCTCACCATTTTTAAGAACCCGTCTACGACGCCTGCCAAGAGGGATCGGTACAAGAAGAAGTACCGGGTCCCCAAAGCAGCCCCTTTGTGCCTTAGGGCGCAACCGACCCCTGACTCGGTCGTCTCAGCGGCAGCCAAGAAGAAAGCGGGGGGGGCATCGGCCTCAAAGTCAACTTCCCCGCCAGACGGCGAAGGAAAGAAGCTGGACGCAATGGGATGATGAGTTATATCGTTGGCGGCAACAACGATTAAGGCGGCCAACGCCCTCGCGATCGTGGCCCGCTACGACAGTGAGTTATGGTACAAGATCGCCCCCCTGTTGGACTTCCTACCGGACGACAAGAGGGCCGAGGCCCTGGAGATCTTGCAAGAAGGCGAAGTGGCGTCGGACCACGCCACTACGGTGGCAACGGACATTGCTGACACCGGTTTCCGCCAGCTAGGCAACAGCGTTTACCTTAGACGACGAGGGTGGCTCAAGGCGACGGATTTCTGCCAGGACGTACAAGCCAAGGTTTTGGACATGCCGTTCGACGGGAACAATCTGTTTGGGAAAAGAGTGGATGAGTCCCTCCAAGCCATCAAGGCGGACACAGAGACCGCTAAGGCCTTAGGCGTTCTCCTGCAACGAAGAGCGTCCTTTTGGAGTACCGGAGGCAAGCAGGGTGCCTCCAAAGGATTCGGCGGTGGCTCCTCTACGTACCGCCAAGCGGCCCGCTCCTCATCGCAGGAAGCCTATATAGGACGAGGCAAGTCGGATGGACCCTGCCGTCGTCGCCAGGGAGGCCAAGGCGGCAAGGCGTCCTCCAAGCAAGATTGAACCTCCCTCCTTCCGGTGGGAGGCCGGCTGACGAAGTTCGTCAGGGTGTAGGAGTCCATCTCCACTGACCGTTGGGTGCTGGACGCCCTGGCCCAGGGGCACGCCCTCGAATTTAAAAAAAAAAGTGCCCCCGCATTCCATTCCACCCGTGGCCAGGAAGGAGAATCACGTCCCTCAACTGCTATTGGAGGTAAGGGCGATGCTCAAAAAAGGTGCCATCGAGCTCGTCCCGAAGAGGCTCTGGGGCACCGAAGTATACTCAAGGTACTTCCTCGTTAAAAAGAACACAGGAGGATGGTGCCCCATCCTGGACCTGCGACGACTGAACAAGTACATCAAGGCACAGACGTTCCGGATGGTCACCCTCCAGCACGTGCTGGGACAGCTGGAGGAGGGCGATTTCCTGTCGTAGTTGGATTTGGAGGATGAGTACTTCCACATCCCCATTCTAAAAGGACACTGAAAGTTCCTCAGGTTCGTGGTCCAAGGATGGCACTACCAGTTCAAGGCCCTCCCGTTCGGATTGAAGTCGGCACCCAGGGTGTTCACCAAGTGCCTCGCACCGGTGGCGGCGTGGCTGCGCCTGCAGGGGATCCACACCTACCCCTACCTGGACGACTGGCTCATCCGAGCAAGGACAAGGAAGCTTGCCGTAGATCACACAGCGAAGACCGTCCAGCTACTCACGGACCTGGGATTCTCCCTCAACTTTCCCAAATCCCACCTGGTCCTGTCGCAAGTCGCACTGTTTCTGGGAGCCAAGCTCGACACAGTGGCACGTCTGGCCTCGCCGTCGCAGGAAAGGACGAAGGCCATTCTGGGCAAGGTGCAACGTCTGCTGGCCGCGGACGAGGCCAGGGTGAGGTCCATCAAGTCCCTCCTCGGGATGATGTCCTCCTGCATATATCTCGTGCGCCTGTGCATGCTTCGGATGCGCCCTCTGCAAGTCTTCCTTGACGCCCGCTGGATCCAAGCGACGGGCAGCTTCAAGGACAGGATCCCGCTCAACGAGACCTTCCGACGAGCGATCCGGTGGTGGGCCACCCACGCTCATCTGACAGAGGGCACAGACTTTCAGACCCCATCTGACCAGATAACAGTGACAACAGATGCCTCCCTGGAAGGGTGGGGAGCGCACACCGGAGAACTTCACGCGAGAGGCCTTTGGCTCCCGGAGGAGAAGCCGCTCTACATCAACATCCTAGAGCTCCGTGCAGTGTTCTGGGCTCTCAGGTCCTTTCTCCCATCCCTCAAGGGCAAGGTGGTGAGAATCTTCACCGACAACACCACCACGATGTTCTACATCCGGAAGCAGGGAGGAACCACATCCCCAGCCCTCTTCAAGGAAGCCCAGGATCTGTGGCATTGGGCCGTCGCCCAAGGGATGTTTCTGGTGCCCTTTAATCTGGCAGGGATAAAGAACACCATCGCCGACTCACTCAGCAGGGAGCTGCGCTCGTGCCACGAGTGGGAACTACGTCAGGATCAAGTGGATCGACTCTTCCGACGATTGGGGAAAACCGCAGATTGACCTGTTCGCGACCGCGACAAGCTCCAAGTGCCAGAGGTTCGCCAGCAGGTTTCCCCAGCCGAGGAGCATGGACGATGCGTTCTCGTTCACCTGGGGCGGCCTGTTCCTATATGCGTTCCCTCCGTTGCCGTTGCTGCTCCGACTCGTCAACCAGCTCAAGAGGTCCCGGTTGCAGGATGATCCTCGTCGCACTGGCGTGGCCGAGGCAGATCTGGTTCCCGCACCTTCTGGACATTCAAGCTGCCGATGGACGCGGATCTTCTCTCCAGAGAAGGAGGCGCCATACTTCATCACGACCCAGAGTCGCTGAACTTGCAGGCCTGGCTCCTGCAGCACTAGAGTTTGGAGGGTATGAAATCCCGGCTGACAGCAGAGAGGTTCTTGCAAAGGCCAGGGCGTCCTCAACTCTCAAGTGCTATGGACATAAGTGGAAGAGGTTCTCTGTCTGGTGCTGTGCACAGAAGATTAACCCTCTACGGATTACGGCCCCTCAAGTGCTGCCGTACCTATTGTCGCTGGCCAAGGCTGGACTGGCTCATGCCTCCATCAAGATACATCTGGCTGCGATCTCCCGATACGCCAGAACCACAGGACGGGCGTCCTTGTGGTCCCATCACCTGGTGAAGGAATTTATGAAGGGACTGTTCCGATCGTTCCTGCCGGTGAAGGCCCCTGCCCCGGCGTGGGAGCTCAACGTGGTGCTTACCAGGCTCATGGGGGCGCCATTCGAGCCCCTGCATTCGGCACCGTTGAAGTTCCTGTCGTGTTACCTGTTTTCTTCCCGTCGCCTTTGTCGCAGGCCGAGAGGGCTTTGCGCTCGCTGGATTTGGCTAGAGCGCTAAAGTTCTACGTGGACCGCACAAAGAGTTTTCGGAAGACATCACAGCTATTTGTGAACTTTGGACCTGTGAACCAAGGGAAGGCTCTCGCGAAGGCTTCCATTTCCAGATGGCTCTCCGGATGTATCATGCACTGTCATCGGTTGGCAAACCGGTAGTTGCCTGGCCGTCCGAGAGCCCATTCGACCAGAGCTATCGCTGCTACCACGGCGTTCTTGTCTGGTGTGCCCCTGCTGGACATCTGCAGGGCTGCTACGTGGAGGTCGACACACACCTTCACGAGATTCTACTGCGTCAACCGGGATTCCAGGGAGGAGTCCAGGGTCGGCCAAGCAGTGCTGCGCAACCTGTTCGCCTAAGGTGAGCCTGGTGAGGAGGTAAGAATTGCTTAATGTTGAGTTGTTGATGTAATGCTTAATGTTGAGCCTTTGCCACCTCCCGTTGGTTGTGCATGTGTGTACTGCTATGTATTCTTATATTCATGAGCATGTGAATCCATGCCAGACCCCATTCTGGAGAAGGAACAAGTTACTTACCTTTAACTGTTGTTCTCCAGCATGGGTCTGGCATGGATTCACATGCAAACTGTCCCTTCTACCCCTCTGCGGCTCTTCACTTGGTCATACTGCCACTTTGCGTGCTACCAAATCTGAGGATGGCTGCCAGAGGCGGGGCTTAGGGAGAGGGCAGTCATTGGCTGGGGGCAGTATGACCCAGAGACCAGTGGTTGGTTACTACTGAGAAAGACAGATCAGAAACGAAACTGATACTGATGTTTTTCTTTACCGAGGATTCCCAGCCTGACGGGGAATATTCATGAGCATGTGAATCCCTGCCAGACCCATGCTGGAGAACAACAGTTACAGGTAAGTAACTTGTTCCTTTCTTTGTGTTCTCCATATCCTGGTCTCCCCTAAACCCTGGGCATGATTTTAAACCCTTTTTAATGTATACTTTGGGCTCTGTTGATCCTCCTCCATCCATGACAATATCTTCTCCAAATTTCTGTCTAGGCCCCATAGCTCTACTCCATGGACCAGGGACCTGCCATTTTTCATTTGGAGAACTGTCAACCTGGGATGATATGATGTTGTAATGGACACGTTTGGTTAGTCCGCTACGTGATGCCTCAGCTTTTCAATCCACTCTTAGCATGTGTGGTTGCCACTCAATGTTGGTGATAATGTTACCCCTAAACGGGGATATTCCAAAACTTGTACTGCTGGTACACTGTCCAACGTAAACCTTGAATTGGTTTCCTTTTCCGTTTTGCACCAAATATCATTATTTTTCTTTTTAATGGTTGTTTTGCACTTACATTACTGTTCCTCTGCTGATAGCTCTCCTTGTACCACAATTAGTGTCCATGCCAGGAGCACAGTGTTATCAACATATGGGTGTAGTGATATCTCTTTCGTAAAGAAACAAACACACAATAACTAATTTTCTCTCTTAACTCTGAAACATATTTCAGTGCATGCACAAATCTGGGTTAAATTACCAATGAAGATGTTGTCTGTATGTTATTTTAGGATAATACCCTGAATGTATAATGCCTAAACTGGCAACCACCAGTCAATACAATTCCAGATTTGGTTTTTTCTAACAAGTATCCCGCACAGTCTGTGCAAGATCACAACCTTTCTTCATTCACCAAATGTCTAGAATTGCAGCAATGATTCAACAATCCTAAGTAAGGTGGACCAGCTCAATCGATATGTACCTATGTTGCAAGGCACCAAGTCTCTGTATCTATGTCAAGTTTGTAGCCTTCACACGTGAACCATTGTTACAGGCGGGGCCTCTCTTTGGGGAATATGTATTTGATTATCCCAGGCATTACAAATGCCCACATCTCAAACACTAATCAAGCGCACAAGCTCTCTTCAAATATAAACAAATGTTGCTTCAGCAGCTTGCTCACCTTATCTGCTCTAAACCAAACCTCCTTCAGTCCATGCATTGCCATGTGTATTACTGCAGTGATGACCTGCAGGTTGCCAAAGTAAAACCCATTCAATTGCCATGCCCAGTGCCCAGCGGATTCCTACAGTTGTGGCAACGACTTTACCTGGGCAATGGCCAGAAGGTTTACACAGTAGTGCCTAGCAGAATCCACAGTATACCTTCACCAAAAGCCATTGCTTTTTCTACGAATGGTCCTTTACAAGGGTTGAGCGACAGTACAGAATTGAGAGGGTAGATTTTTGATCCTGGTAGTGGCAGGTGAGGCAGGTGAGGGTGGAGCAAGCAAGGCTAGATTAGGCAGCAGGATGTGAAAAGAGGCACTTGCAAGTGGTGGAAAAAGGCCAGGCAAGGATGAGGAGTTGGATTACCAGGTGCCTGTAAGTAGTGTGGAAGTAGGGCACAGCCCTTTCATATGCTCACAAATTGAATACAGTGAGAAACATGCAAAATCCTACTAGCACCATAGTTATCCTAGAAGTGTGCAGCTGGCCAGTAAATGATCCAGATAACAAGACAACCTATTCATAGGATTGCATGTATTTTGTAGGCCTGTGTAGTGCGCCCTTCCAGGAAACTATGGGACTACTGGAAGGGCCATTGAATGTGCCATCACGTTTCTAGCCGTTTCCTGGTTAACGGTCTAGTTGTTATCACCAAGATGGCCGCCCCCTCTGTATACGAACTCCCTTGCTGCTGCCTGGTGTGTTGCACCTTCGGAATTCCTCTCGTAGGTAACGCTAGTTTCTTCCTGCCTTTTGAGCTAACGCTCTGTGTTATTCCACACCATGTGGTTCCCTCTTATTCAGCCGTCCCTTCGCCTGCATTCTGTTCCTTCCCTCTCACTCCCGTGCAAGTGTTTCAGCTCTCTTACCTTCTCGCGTCTATGCGAGTGCCCCGTTTCCTCTCCTTCTCGTGTCTGTGCGAGTACTCCGGTTACTCTCCTTCTTGTGTCTGTGCGAGAGTCTTGATCCTTTCTGCGCCTTGCGTGCTCCTTTTCTCTTTGAACTCTTTCCCATTCTGGTCTCCTAATGCTGGGATTCTGGCAGTTTGTTTCCCTTTATCTATCCTCTCCGACCCCAATCCGGAAGCCTTGAATTCTATCTGCAGCCCCGCATTGTTATTCTACTTCGTGCAGGGCTCCAGGCCATTTGTCTACCCATCAGGAGACGAATATACCGAAACTCCAGGATCTGCAAATCTCTGCCTACCATTGCAATCACCTGTTATTCCGGGTACTGCTAGGGAGCGCATCATACTGGGACTCGCAACTGCATCATTCCTCTTGACAATCAGCTATCTCTAAGTATTGGAATCCCTTCTGCAAGACACTACTAGATTTTTTTAGCCAAGAGGCTTTTTCCCTGTCACGGGCTTTGCTCTAGGGTTACCCCTTGATCAGGTGTGTCACTACACCAAACAACGTGGCCTCCAATGGAGCACGTCCATATCTTCACAACAAGAAGACCAAGGCCAAAAAGAAGCCCATAGAAAACAGAAGACAGAGACTCAGGAAAGCTCCTCTGAGGATCAAGCTGAGGAGGAAAGTGGGGGGGGGGTCACCTTGAAGTTTGACAGCGTGCAACGCCAGGGAGCCACAATGGCATCTTTAGAACAATACCAGGAGTTGGTAGGAGCCATCCAAAGTCTGACAGCTGAAGTCCAGTCACTCCGTAAGAAAACCTCACCGTAAGACAACAAATCAATACTCGAGATGAGGGCAGAGGAGATCTGCCCCTGTTACCTTTGCCTTTCGGGAAGTATGAAGGCAACCCAAAAACTCTGAAAGAATTTCTGGACTCATGTTTAATGTATTTTACCTTCCGTCCAAAGGCATTTGAAACGTACAGGGCCTGAGTAGACTTTCTAGTGTCAAACCTGGTTGGTGATGCCCTAGCTTGGGCCACCCCACTCATCACCCAATCAGATCCTTCCACAAATGATTAGACTGCATTTGTTACTTTGTTCAAGACTCGTTTTGAAAGGCCTGAAGTACAGTACGCTTCCTATGAAGCCATGCTAGACTTGAGATAAGGAACACACGACGTCCAAACCTATGTGTCTGCCTTCATGCGAGTAACTGCTAATTCCGAGTGGCCAGATATAGCCCAGCAGAACCTTTTTCGCCGTGGTGTGCATGAAAACATAAAAGACGAGTTGGCCCGGATTGCCAGACCACAATCTTTTCAAGAATTGGTTTCTCTTGCCCTTCAAATAGAGTTCCGTCTGGGAGAAAGATGGCAAGAGAAAAGAAGTAGACCTCCACTCCTACCAATGCTGAATGCTCACACCGCTGGAGAGAGATCGACACCTCACCAAGGGGAAGAACCTACGCAAATAGGATCAGCTAGAGGCCCTCTTACCGCTGAAGAACGCAAGAGGAGAAGGGAACTATGCCTCTGCATGTATTGTGCTTTTCAAAAACATTTGCTACGGAACTGCCCAGAGGTTCCCCCTCGCCAGCAGGGAAACGCTATCCCCGCACCTGAACAGGGAGAGGTCTGGTGTAGCATTACAGAATCCCTGCGATAAGGCCATACCCATTTCCTTGAACGAGGACACTAGTCTGATGGTCTTTCAGGTCAAGCTCACCTTTGGGAGGTCCTGTTCTTGGGATGCATTTGCCATGTTGGATTGTGGGGTGGCTGGCAACTTTTTGGAGATTAAGTGGGCGGAAGAAAACAGATTGCCCATTGTAACCAAGAAGGAGTCTGTTCCAGTAGAGGGAGTGGATGGCACTCCATTGTCATCCAGCCCCATTAGATATGAGACGGAACCTATTCACCTGCAGTTGTTCTAACACAAGGAGAAGGTTGTGTTTGACCTTATCAGGGCAGCTCACTTCCCTGTCATTCTGGGGATTTCTTGGTTGCGTCGACATAATCCAACCATCGACTGGACATCCAACACCATCAGATTCCAGTCACCGTACTGTCAAGGCAAATGTCTTCTGCCTCAAGACCAACCCATGCTCCGCAACCCTTTTAAGACCCTGGCCGCAGCCTCCCTGCTTTCGATTCCACCCCACTACCAGGACTATCTGGAAGTCTTCATCTTGCACCATTGAGACAATTCCGGGCGCCTCCATCCCCTTTGGTAGGATGTTTCCTCTATCTTTACCTGAACGCAAGGCACTCAAGGAGTGTCTAGACAACAACCTACAAAATGGTCTCATCCAAGAATCCAGATCCCCTGCAGACACGTCACTTATTTTCCTTCCTAAGAAAGGCTCTACAGAATTAAAGCCTTGTATTGATTACCGCGGTTTAAACAAACTTACCATCAAAGACCGCTACCCGGTGCCATTAATTAAGGAAATCCTGCAAGCAGTTCAAGGGACTACTGTATTCACCAAGATTGATTTGAGAGGCGCTTATCATCTGTTACGTGTTAGATCCAGAGATGAATGGCCTTCAGGACACCCCTGGGTCACTATGAATACAGGGTCATGCCGTTTGGCCTAGTTAACGCCCCAGCTATATGCCAGAGATTTGTTGACAAACTATTTGCAGATCTTCTATTTTCCTCCGTCGTTGTCTACTTAGGGCATCCTGGTCTATTCTTCGTCACCTACGGAACACTGCCAACATGTACATGAGGTCTTGGAATGTCTTCTTCAGAACCAACTGTATGCCAAACCGGAAAAATGCATCTTTGATTCTTCCTCAGTGTCCTACTTGGGATTCATACTTTCAGAAGACAGTGTTCGTATGGATCCCGGCAAGATCAAGGCCATATTGCAATGGAATACTCCTAAGAGTGTGAAGAATATACAGGGCCTCTTGGGACTAGCCAACTTTTACCGGTAATTCATCTCAGGGTTTTCTGACCTAGTCCTCCCTATTACGGTCCTTCTTAAGAAAGGCGTTCAGTTCAGTTGGTCTTTACAAGCCAATCACGCCTTCGATTGATTGAAGCAAGCCTTTACCAGGGCTCTGGTGCAGCCTGACCAGGCAAGGCCCTTCATTGTTGAAGCTGCCTCTTCTGGAGGAGCCATAGGGGCTGCATTACTTCAGAAGGGTTCTGATGGTCTGGAACATCCGGTGACGTATTTGTCTAGGACACTTATGCCCAGCGAACGGAACTACTCTGTGATTGAAAGAGAGCTGCTTGCCATTCGACAGGCATGCGAAGAATGGCGTCAATTTTTACAAGGAGCCTTGCATCGCTTTACTGTTCGCACTGATCACAGCAACCTGAAAGTGTTAGAACAAATGGAATGTCGGAATGCCAGGCATGCCCGATGGGCTTATTTTTTTTCTCAGTTCGATTTTGAGGTTACCCACATTCCTGGTAAAGAAAACATTCTGGCTGATGCCCTTTCACAAAGTCTTGATACCGAGGAGTGTACCGCTCAAGAACCTGAGTTATTGTTAGCCGGCAAGAACTTCAAGGCAATTGCCAATACTTTTCTTCAGGACATCAAGTCTAGTCTTTCTCAAGGACCCATTTTAGACACCTTGGAAGAAAGAGAGGGACTCCTCTTTAAAGAACACGCCTTGTACCTTTCGAACAAGAAACACCAGGAATTAGCAATGTTGTGGTGCCACGATTCACCCTTGGCGGGTCATAAAGGTCAAAAAGGCGACCTTGGAGTTGTTGTCTCTGTACTTTTGGTAGCCTAAATCGACCCGAGACATCAAGAGGTACGTGTCCTTGTGACCCACATGTGCCACAAACAAGTACTCTGTCAAGGCCGGTAGGCCTCCTACAACATGACTCTGTTCCAACAAAGCCATGGACACATATATCTATGGATTTTATTGTTGAACTTCCCCTATCCCTGGGGAAGACAGCTGTCATAGTGACTGTCAACACTCTGAGCAAACTAGCACTCTTTACTGCACTTAGAGGGATTCCATCTGCCCCAGAGACTGCCGTGGTATTCCTAAGAGACATAGTATGGTTGCATGGGCTTCCTGAGACCATAGTATCGGATCGAGGATCTCAGTTTACGTCTATGTTCTGGACCTCTCTGTGCAAACAATTAGGGATTCAACAGGCTCTCTCTTCAGGGTACCACCCACAGAGCAGTGGTTGGACAGAGACTAAACCACACCCTCGAACAATATTTGCATTGTTTCTGCAGCTTACGACAAGACGACTGGAGCAAATGCCTTCCCATGGCGGAATTTTCGTACAACAATGCTGTACATACAGCTATCCATATGAGCCCGTTCTACTGCACATATGGGCTTCATCCTCGTCATCTGCCCCTTACTACTCCCGTTTCTTCCAAACTGACATCCATCGATCAGCTCACAAGTGAACTCAAAAAGACCCACAAATAAACTAGTGAAACATTGACAGCCAGACGAGGTATGGACGCTGCCGGAGTCCCTCAGAGAAGCGATTATAATCCCACTCCTCAAAGCCAACAAGCCAGACATGGACTGCGGATCGTATAGACCGCTGTCATTATTGAACCAGGACAATAAAATTCTAATGGCCGTGCTGGCAAATAGAATGAAAAGGGTAATTGGCAGGTTGATACACCCCGATCAGACCAGATATGTCGCACATAGGAATATATCCAATAACCTTCGAAGGCTGAATCATGTAATAGAGCAATCCGAAGAGGCCTCAGGTGAATTAGCCATAATGTTCTCGGATGCAGTAAAGGCTTTTGACTCGGTCAAATGGCCATGGCTGTTAGCAACTCTGAAAGAAAATGGAATAGGATCCGGGTACCTGAAGTGGGCGGAATTACTATATAGCTCACCGCTAGCCAGAGTTAGAACCGGAGCAGTCATTTCGGAAAGATGGCAACTTAGTAGAGGCACAAGACAGGGATGCCCCTGGTCCATGATGTTGTATATCTAGCGTTGGAACCTCTGGCGATATACCTGAGACAGCAATATGAGGAAGTAGGGATTTATACAAAGGGGGGACTGCACCTACTATCGCTGTATGAGGATGACATGCTACTATATCTGAAATATCCAGAGGAAAGCCTACAATATAATCTCGAGGTACTTCAGCGATTTGCATCGCTCTCAGGCATCGCGATAAACCCTAAAAAGTCCTGCATATTCCCCTTAGGACGGTACATTGGGGTCCCACACGACAAGCTACTAGTATTGCCAGTACCCTGCGTGCCCAATACCTTTTAGATACCTGGGAATTGATATTTACCATGCAACTGAGGCAGAACATATAAACAATACCGAAAAATCCCTAACGAAAATTGTCAATAGCATGAAGTTCTGGACCAAACTCCCCCTAGCCATGATGGGGAAGGGGGCACTATTGAAGATTGTGGCATTGCCCAGATTGCTGCACCTCTTTGGGAACATATCGTACATGATACAAAGACGCTTCTTCACTAAACTCAAGGCATATGCAGAGAATTTTTATGGGCGAACACGAAGAATAGGATAGCCCTGTGGAAATTGCAAAACACATATGACAAAGGAGGCATAAACTTAGCCAAAAACGTACCCAATTTTGAGATGTATTACCTGGCCAGCCAACTGAGATATGTAACGGAATGGTTAGCCGAAGACTCCACAGCAGAGTCCAGGCAGTTCGGACAAGAATGTGCCCCGTATTTCTTGAAAGAATGGATCTGGCTCCCCAAACGAGAAACAGGGAAAGGCTCAGGCATGCTGGAGTTAGGGAGGCAAGTGTGGCGTTAGATGTGCCAGTCCATAAATAACCCTACTCCATATTCACCACAAGTGCCGCTAGTGACACTAACCAGAGGAGATGCCCAGCTAAGGAAATCGATCCGAATACACTGGGAGTCAGTAGGGATTTCAACAACAGGCGATATATGGCAAGAGGGGGTGGCAGAGGGTTTTGATGCGCTGGTAGAGGAAACGGGATTACATCGGGGACAGCATATAACCTATACCAGATTAGTACGGCAAGGGAAAGAGACATGGTCTGAAATAACACTAGAGGAGCAACCAGACATGGTCATAGAAACACTGTATGACATCTTGGAGGGAGGTCTCCCGGGTATATGAACTGTTGATGTCGAGAGTGGGAAGGGAGGTGACACAGTTACGACAGGAATGAGAGGAAGAAGCCGGAGAACGAATGACAGATGAGCTATGGGAAAGGGTACCACAAAAAAGTGTCCAGAAATGCAAGGCTGCAACAAATACAATTGTATATAACCCATAGAGCATATATGACCCCCCTGAGAATATCACGTTTAAAGGTACAGTACCACAAAAGTGTCCTAAATGCCAGGAGGAAAATGCTGGGTTGATACACATGTTCTGGCCATGCCCTGAAATAAGGAAGTATTGGGGAGAGGTGGCCCAAAGACTGGATGAAAAGGAGATAAACCTGAATATAGACTCAATATGGGCATGTATGGTGGGAGGGTTCCCTAGGCCACGCCATTTGAAACAGGTTGGCAAACTCAGATATGACCTATATACTGGCCAAGCGCAGGATAGCCATGGGGTGGAAAGCACGAAGCAGACACAAAGCAGAGGTTTGGTGGGCTGATCTCCGTAAATGGTCCGAAGCAGAAACAGTTGTATGGAATGAGGCAGCTAACAGAGGGGGGGGAAGAAGAAGCGGAAACCCTAACAGCCTGGAAACATCTAGTGGCGACACTATGGAGCCCCACCTATGAGGGCTCGAGTACAGAATATTCTGAGGTTACTGACGAAGGAACACCTCCTAAGAATAAAGTGCGTAAGGATGGAGCGGGGTAGGCTTGTTGGAGGGAGGAATAATGGATACATTACACATTGAGCACAAGTCTGCAACATGCAATATATTAGAAGTACTGTGGGAATTGTGAGTTTTTTTGTTGATTATTAAATGTAATTTTGTTTGGAAATAATAAAAAAAAAACATTGACAGCCAGCCTGAAGACCTACAAGACCTGGGCAGATCGAAAAAGAAACCCACACCCACTATGGAAAGAAGGCACTAGAGTATGGTTAGCCACCAAATTCCTACCTCGGTGGATACACGCAGGTAAATTCGCTCCCAGATATATCGGACCATTCCCGATCCTAAAGAGGGTCAATCCATTGGCCTTTAAACTTAAGCTTCCAACTGAGTTCCGGAGGATACACTCAATCTTTCGTTCTTCTTTATTGAAGGGATATCAAACTAACACGTTTCATTGGAAGACTCCCAGACTTGTGTCAAGAATCAACGGAACCTCCAGAATATGAAGTCTCATTTGGTAGATTCTCAGTACCATCAGGGTACACTCCAATACCTGGTCCATTGGAAGGGATACACAGGCGGAAAGGACCTGAGAACCCCGAAGACATATATATGCGCCCGCCTTCTGAGAAGATTCCACAGACTACATCCAGGAAAACCTGGATGACCCCCGAGAAAGAGGGGACATACTGTCATGCGCCCTTCCTAGAAACTATGGGACTACTGCAGGGGGCCATTGAATGTGCCATCATGTTTCTAGCCGTTTCCTGGTTAACGGTCTAATTGTTATCACCAATATGGCCGCCGCCTCTGTATATGGACTCCCTTGCTGCTGCCCGGTGCGTTGCACCTTTGGAATTCCTCTTGTAGGTAACGCTAGTTTCTTTATGCCTTTGAGCTAACGCTCCGTGTTATTCCACACCCTGTGGTTCCACCTTGTTCAGGCGTCCCTTCGCCTGCATTCTGTTCCTTCCCTCTTGCTCCCGTGCAAGTCTTTCAGCTCTCTTACCTTCTTGCACCAATGCGAGTGCCCCGGTTCC
The DNA here is from genome assembly GCF_040938575.1 of Ambystoma mexicanum. NCBI lineage: Eukaryota > Metazoa > Chordata > Amphibia > Caudata > Ambystomatidae > Ambystoma > Ambystoma mexicanum. The sequence goes on from NC_090935.1 coordinate 1,456,249,703, forward strand.
TCTCCTTCTCACGTCTGTGCAAGAGTCTTGATCCTCTCTGCGCCGTGCATGCTCCTTTTCTCTTTGAACTCTTTCCCATTCCAGTCTCCTAATTCCGGGATTCTGGCACACTCCGGAAGCCTTGGATTCTTTCTGCAGCCCCGCATTGCTATTCTACTTAGTGCAGGGCTACAGGCCATTTGTATACACATCACCTGTTATTCCGGGTGCTGCTAGGGAGCTCATCATACTGGGACTCCGCAACTGCATCATTACTCTTGACACTCAGCCATGTCTAAGTATTGGAATCCCTTCTGCAAGACTCTACCAGGGTTTTTTTAGCCAGCAGGCTTTTTCCCTGTCAGGGGCTTTGCTCCGGGGTTACCCCGTGGTCAGGTGTGTCACTACACCAGACAACGTGGCCTCCAACGGAGCATGTCCATATCTTCACGACAAGATGACCAAGACCAAAAAGAAGCTCAGCGAAAAGAAAGAAACCCGTAGAAGACAGAAGACGGAGACTCTGTGAAGCTCCTCTGAGGATCGAGGTGAGGAGGAAGTAGGGGAGGTCACCTTGAAGTTTGACAGCCTGCCCCCCACAGGTTCCCAGTGGGACAGGAGGCAGTCAAAGTAAAAGGATCTCTTAAATCCTTCTTTTCAACTCTGGCTGAGAGAGCTGGTGACTCTGTTGCTAGCAGAAAACACAGGAAGTGAGGTTGCAGATGATATGGACATGGTTGGATGGGACGAGAAGAAAGGAATATCTTTTGTGCAACTGTTTTTTTTTAACCATGTGATTAATGAGAAATGTATATATTTTATTTATTTCTATAGCGCCAGAACCCGTAGGCATCAGAGCGCTTAACAAAAACATGCAAGGACAACACAGACGGGACAAGCACATGGGTGAGCAAGGGCAGGAGGAGGGATTACTCGTATATAACGGTTTTGAATTGCTTGCGTAAGAACCGCAGAGATTACTCCTGTCGAAGTGTCAGAGGGAGGAAGTTCCATGCCTTAGTGGCAAGGAAGATAAAGGATCTTCCATTGCCTCGATTGCTGTTTGGTTTGGGATAAATAAGAAGTCGTTGGTTACTGGATCTCAGGGTTCTGTGTGGGTGGTAGTTCTTGATTTTTTTTCTCTCAGGTAGGTGGGTGCTTTGCCATAGACACATTTATGGGCCGACGTGAGGGTCTTGAACTGGATTCTCGGGCATATGGGGAGCCATTGGAGTGGTTTTCTGTGCTCTGAGATGTATTTGCCCCGACTTGTGTTCTTAATGATGCAGACAGCATCGTTTTGAATTTTATGCAACTTGGTCACATTGCCTTTTGATGCGCCACCTAAAAGTGCATTGCAGTAGTCTAATTGAGAGAGGATGGTTGCTCTGGCTAATGTTTTGCAGTTTCTTTCGGAGATGAAAGGCTTGAGTTGCCTGAGCAGATTATGCTGGTAATGTGTTGTTTTCACTAAGTTACTTACTGATGAGTCGGAGCTCAGAGAAGGATCCAAGTAACTGCCTAAGGTTTTGACTTTGCTGAGAGTAGCGATGTACCAACAATCTCAAAGTGGGCATACAGCAGGTCTAATTTGGGCCTAGTTTGTTGAGGGCCAAAGAGAAGAAGCTCTTTTAGCATTGTTGAGGCACATCTGATGGGTTGTCATCCACTGTTTAATATGCGATTTGGGGTTGTTTTACCGAGGGGGAAATGTTTGAGGGAGAATTTTGAAATAATCTTCAGTCTTTTCTCCCCTGAACATTACCGAGTTACCCAAATCCCTATCCCCACCCACACTCCCACCCACACCCCAACACACCCCTACCCACACCACACATCCCTCTACCCGCACCCAACATCCCCCTACTTGCTTTGCATTCCATCTTGTGCTGGTCCCTGCAACGCCTGTTCCCTTTCATTTCCATGATCGGGAACAGGCGCTGCAGGGTCCTTTCCTTTTTTTTGTCGGGTCAGCTGCGGAGGTGTCCCCTGCAAATCCTGCTCACTAAAGCCCTTTTTGTTTTGTTTGGGGGACTGTGGGACAGCTGCAGGATACACCCTGCAAACCCTGCTCACAGTATAGTGATCAGGGGTTGCGAGGGACATTCCTGCAGCCTTTTTTTGGATGGCTGCTGGGGACAGCCCTGCAACCCCCAGCACCAAATGCGTGATTTGGTCCAACTTTTCCCTTGTCAGATTTTTCAAACGGCCAAAATCCGGCCAATTCACGCATTCAGTATTTATTTATTCAGTCATTTTGTCCGAAACCAAACATGCTGTCCAGTTTAAGAGAGTCAGTCATGCTCCCCTTCCAGTGTGAGCAGGAGTTGCGTATCATTAGCATCATTAGAAAATAGAATATTTTCCTTATCCAGTTTATCACATAATAGTCAGATGTATACATTAAGGAGAGCTGGGGACAATCTGGCTCCCTTGGATCAATAACAGATGGCAGCGGGGTCAGAACAGAAACCGCCCCAATGCACCGCTGAGACTCTGCCGAACACGAAAGATTGAAACCCTGCTAGGGATTCATGGGAGCATCTGGCTGTACTTTGGAGTGTCGGAAGCATGATGGTGTGATCTAATAAATCAAATTCTGAGGATAGGTCCAACAGCATCAGCAGGCCGCATTGATTTGTATCTACCATGTCGAGCATGTTGTTCAGAAGGTCTAGCAGAGCACTCCCGGTGCTGTTGTTGGCTCTGAATCTGGATTGTCTTTCATGGAGAAGGAGTATTATTCCAGAAAGTCTGGAAATTGTATATTAGCCATTTTATTGACTATTCTGAGAAGTAAAAACAAATTGGTGATGGATCTGAGATTAGAGGGATCTTCAGGGCCGAGACCCGGCGTCTTGACTAGTGGTGTAACCGTTACTTTTTTAATGCCGTCAGGAACATTATTGTGCTTAAAGGAAGAGTTGATAAAGCATGTGAGAAATGGAGTAAATAAGGGTTTATAATCAAGGATGCTTTTGGAAGTTAGCGCATCTTCTGGGCCGGAGGTTGGGCGCATGGTAGCGAAAGCATCCGCTAGCTCCAAGGTGGTAATGGCTTCGAAGGTGAAGGTTGGGTATTCTTCTACCAAGTTCAGATTTCCTGGTTTGATGTTGGTTGGAAGTGGTACACTAGGGTTCACAATGGGGTTGATGAGGGCAAGGGTTATGATTTTCTGCTGCCTTACAGTGATTTTATCAGAGAAAGAAAGCTGTATTTTAGAGCAATCTTCTTTGGTTGGCAGCAATTGCCGGGGCTGGATTTTGTGCTTTTCTAGAGCTTTCAAGATTTTAAAAAGTTGCTTGGAGCAGTTGTTGGCCTCCATAATTTATTGGTTTAGGAAATGTTGTTTGGCGTCAAAAACGGGCTATTTTGTAGGCGTTCGTCAAGGCCTTCTTTCTGGGGGTACGATCTGGATTTGGACGAGGCGTGGTCTGCTTGTCGTTTTTCTTTTTTTGTGCCTGAAGTGCACGAGTAAACCAGCAATTACTTGAGGTCGAGTCTCCAACTGTGGTTGTTTTAATAGGTGCAAAGCGGTCGAGCATGTGGGTCATGTGCAGCTGAAGGGTAGCAGCTTCCAATGAGTTTTGGCCAGTCTCTATCTGTGATGTCCCTAATGTCGCATGGTCTGATGGAGTAATTCTTTTTAGATTCCTACTCCAAACTTTACGTGGTTTAGGTTGCTCTTTTTGAGACTGTGGGGGAGGGGTGAATGTGAAATTTGACAAAAGAATGGTCGGACCAGATAGATGGCTTCGTTCCCATAATTGTAATGTGCAAATTCCGGCCAATCACCCAGTACAGGGTTTTGCCCTTGCTGTGCGTGGGTTCCTGATCTAGTGTTTGATGAGATATATTTGCTGCTGTTGAAAGTAACGAAAGATGAAATACAATACTATTTGACAAAGTCACATGTGAGTCACTGCAAAAAGGGATGTGAGGGCAAGGGCAGGGAACTCTGCAAGACTGACCCCAGAAAAAATATATGGGAGATCCCCCAGAGTCTCTTTTCCATCATTATATTGCTTATTTTGCCAATATACAAATACACCCTGAGATATTTAAGGCAGGAGACTGAAACCTTCAAAACTATAGCCCACAAGAGTAGCCAGAGAGTTGGGTCTGGAAGCTCAGCATATCTCACTATGGGAGATGGCACAAGAGAGAGTGTGGTACATAAACAAGACCAAGTATGCATATGCAATCTCAATAGTTCTCTGCAGCTTCACCAAGGGAGAAAGTCACACACAAATGAGACCCGAAGGGAAAATGCAAAGAAGCCAAGGACACACGTAAGCATTGGAAGGCTTTGGCAGAGTTAGGCTCTGGCCCTGATGGGCCACCTGATATCAAGATGGCAACCCCCTCTATTTATCATCAACTTGTAGTCTTGAGTCCTCCATTGATCCATTGGCCTGTCACCTATGTTAAAAATGCGATCACAGGACTTGAGGCAAAAGGTCCAACCCATCTTCTAAGATCTAGCAGCAGAGATTGATAAGGTGTGTTAAGCAGCCCCAATTCATATACCATTCACTAGCCAGCCAGTCCATCATGGTGACCCATCGGACCATTACATTCACAGAGGTTATAACCAAGCTATTTTCCCCTCCATTCAAGTGGGCCACAAAGAGGAAACCCAGAGCTGGCTTTCCCTTATGAATCATGTGAGAAGGAACTCTGCTCTGAGGTTGAGGACACATAGGGACATGACCCAAAGGACGGCACAGGGAAAATTAAAAGACTTGGCCTCTACCCTTGGTGAGATAATAAACCCCTGCCTGGAATTAAACCTGCCCTTGCCTCTAGATAACATTAAACCTGTGTTCTTGCCACTCACCCCTCAATTCCTCCTGAATTAGAGACTTAGGTCCAGTCAAGGATGTGAAAGGCGTCTCCTTGTAGGTGCAATTGGAAATCGTAGAAGAGATTAATAAAGAAAAGGTAGAATCTTCAGGGACATGTCTGGTATTAGAAGGGTTACTCAAAGATTTGGTGGACAATCAAAATTCATAAGTAAACAAAAGACTGGCATAGCCCACTCTGCTCAACTCACTTAACCTATAGCCACAGTACTAAGGAATATCTTCAAGGCGAGGCTCGATGCCAGAGCGTTCTTTTTGTACTTCAAATATGTAGTCAAGACAGGAGACGGTGTGGCAAACACACAGCTTCATTATTGACAGGGAAAATAAAGGCAGCCTACCAGATCCTAAATAGCGATAGGCAAACCCTCTATAATGACTTAAAGAAGGGGTTCTTGGAATGACTCGGACATGATCGCGAATATTGCAGGACTGCCCAGGTCAGATTAAACCTCATTGTTACGCCTGTGGGAAATTGGGGCACAAAGTTAGCCTGTCCCGATGCACCTCAATAGTAGCCTATGGACACTAGCTATAGGTACCCAAACCCTGATGGCGAGAGAGAACATGCCAAGTGACCAAAGCTGGAGAATGAGGATAAAGATAATGCTGTGTCACTAGTCACAATTATAGCCCAAGACTCTGCTGGGGAGGAGTACCACATTCTGAGAGCCCTAGTTTGGTATATTGTCCATGCCCTCCTTAACTGATGGATTAGCAAATAGCTGAGAGGGCTGAACTAGTATTTCCCTCAACAGATGCTCTGTGACAAGCTATCCGGATCACCTTTGTCCATGGGGAAGTGTACCATAAGCCCAAATCAAGCCTTGGGGACCAAAAGCAGTGGTGGAGGCAGCACAGATTTTGATTCTTCCTAAACCAATCGTACTAGATAACGAAAACCCTTTCTTCCAGGCTGGATAGTTCAGGCCTGATCCAGAGCAAAGAAAAGCGATCCAGAGTCCTGAGGACTTGACTGGGAGGAATCCTGTGCAATATCCTGGAATGGGGTGAAAGGGCATAGAACCAATTTGCAATGGCCCAAACACTTTACTGTTCTGCATGACCCCACGGTTCGCCAAAACTGCTTCATGAGGGAGAAGAAAGGGAACACATGACCACCAGACCATCCCATACTGAGAAGAAACTAGGGGGAGCCAAATGGAAAGAGGAAGTGGTATATGACGAAGTTATATGTGAGTTGCTGGGCAAAGGGGTGTAACAGATATTGGGTCCTGGGAATCTCAGACCTGTTCTAAGAGGCTGACCCTGGGAGCAATATATAGGGATCCTCTAGAGCTGCTCTCCCATCTCCAGCTAACTTGAGCCATATACACACACACCTAGAGATCTTCACTGCAAGAGACTCAAATTATGAAACTTCTAGATCACTTGAGCAGCCCACGAGCCAGGACGTTGAGCTCAGCATAAAACGCTTTTGGGAAATGGCACACTAGAGCACTGACCACAGATGCCATTGGAATCTCCCCAGATGGTCTCCAGGACATGACCCAGTGAGAACCTGCTTATGAGGGTGGAGACCAGAAGAGGAGATGCAGGGAAGCGAAGGGACACGCAGGTGAGCATGGCAAGCCCATGACTGAGTCGGGCAGGCACCGACTGGGAACTATGAACTGTTTTTTTTGTTTTCGTTTTGGGGAGGTGCAGGGGGGAAATTAACACTTGTTAGCATGACCAATAGAAAGGACCCAAATGTTTTTTTTCTTGGGATATGGGTGGACACAGACATGATTCAATACATCAGGTTTTTCTTGAACACAGCCTTCATCCTTGCCAAGAGAGACAGTGAATTTTACTGAAGTAAGGCCTGTTTGCCAAAAATATCCTTTTGAGAAGTGGGTATGGACAGGATAGTGGCATGGGACAAAGAAATATACAAATATGGGGAATGTCCAAAGAAATACAAAAAGCTTTCAGATAAATGGGACTATGTCCTTGCATAAGGAAGGACATAGTAAAATGTGTTTATTTTCAGTCTTCACATGAACACAGAAGGTGGAGGAAGTTATTCTATGATTTAGAGAAGTGATGTGGTTCTCTATCAACACAGTCGTATGCAAGTGTGCTGTCTTTGTGGTATCCTAAAATTCAAATAAAAGGGTTTAATTAAAAGAAATTAGGTTTTAACTGAGGGTTTCCCACTAAATTGGGGCACCCGCATGTGGTGGTTGTTCTGTCCCATTCATTTTACACTCACCATGGATCTGTTTGCCAAGAGTATTGGACAGCATTCCCTAATCGAGGGAACAGCGGTGAGGGGAAAACATCACAGAAAGTACCACTTTTCACATATGATTTATATATACATATTTCACACAGACCCACCTCTCTGCCAGCAATTTGTTCACAAGTCGATGAATATATGAGTATCTCCAGTTGTATTGTCAGCTTTTCCAAGGCAGAGATACTTAATTTAACATTGTAGGCGTGCGATCGAGAAATCCTGACATAACAATCAGGAGCACCGGGCAACAAAATTAATACTTATATTGACATGTCACAAGTAGTGATCATTGTATGTGTTCTGGCTGGTCATGATCTTGATAGTGAAAGTGAAATCTTATGCAAGGCTTCTGTATTTCTTTCAAACAGTCAGTCATTTGTTCCAAAAGACCCTTAAACGCACTCCATGCGGTGGCCCTTCCACTGGTAAAGAGTAGAGCAGCAGGTTTATTGGCAATACTAGAGCAAATGTTTCAAATGTTGTTTACCCCAGATTGCATGATTTAGAAATTGAACAGTCTACTGGGTGAGTTGAGAACGAGGGACTGGTCTTTTTAGGAGAGGTCTACATACCAATGAAACGCCAACTTAGCCACGCCCTGGCTATTGGTGTCTAGGCACCTGTGACCAGAGGACGCGGCCACTCACGCTTACCAGCGGAAGACGTAGCACATCATTTCAGCTGTGACATAACCTTCCAGGTTTTTTTCGTACTAAAAGCAATTGTGTGCATTACCCGCACATCATTTTAGCCTGTGATATAACCTTCCAGGTCTTTTGGTGTACTAAAAGCAATTGTGTGCATTACTCTTCGTTAGTTGCACAAAAAAACTTTTTTGTGTTTTGTTTTTTGTACCTTTGCCTGAGTAAGGCTCAATGCACAGTATTTTTGCCTGTTGCATAATGTTTTATTTTCCTCTTTATGTAAAAGACCATTATTGATTTGTCATCTCGGTTACAACTAAGTTTATAAATTATACCTCTGAGTTAGTAAGGGCTAGTCAACTATAGTCTGCTTCCTTTTTTGACTTAATGCAAACTATTGCATGGACTGACTAATAATGTTTGTTCCCTGTGCAATTTGGTGGGATAAAGACCTGTAATAGAACAAATGTTTTTTGTTTAACCAATTGTTTTTGTTGTAATATTCTGTTTATCCCTTTCCCCTTTCGTTGAGTCTTGTCCCCTTTTCTTACAAAACTGTATGTATTTTATTTACATTTCCAGATTGATCTATATATGTTTACCTATTTTTTGTAAATATCTCCCATGTATGCAGCCAACAAGTGGCTATTGTTGTGTCCTCATTTCAAATGAAAAAATATATATTTTCTTTACATACTGTTTTGAATGGCGTAATATATGTGCTACCAACAATAGGCACAACCAAGGTTATTTGACTGGTGAAAAAAATATATATGTATAACTGAATCATTTGTTTTGTTTCAGCTATCAGTTGAATATGCACTGACAGCTTCCTAAATCAAAGTACAACTTAACTCTGTTCGGGAACAGATTTTGTTATATGTTACTTTTTAGGAGAGGTGGCAATCTGTGCTGGGATGAGTAATTGATGCGGAGGCGTGGGATGAGATCCAAAGAAGAATGACCAATACTTCAATAAGCTCCCACTATTTGGAAGAACAGCATATTATAGCGATTAGATGGCACTATAGGCCTGTCCGGTTAAAACAGATGTCTGAATATCAAAGTGATAAATGCTGGAGGGCCACTGGAGCGATGGGGACTCTTCTGCATGCCTTATAAGGTTGTCTGGGACTTAATGTGTTTTGGCTTAAGGCTAGATCGGAAGTGGAACAAATTATGGGGGTCACCTGTTTCACATGGCCCTCTCTATTTGATACTGGGAGGTGATATGGATCTCAAGCAATGACACAATGTACAACACAACTTTCAGTTAATAATCGTTCATTAGAATTTACAAGATTATGTTTTGGGAGGACCCCTTGCTCACTGTTCTTAGAGAAGCACAGCTTCACCTCACTGATGATGCCCAACAAGGCTGAAACACGTGTATGGGGTTGCTGTGGTACTCTTGTTCAGAGGAGAAATGCCTAGTATTTCGGTGCTGGACTGCCCCTGGGCAGGACAAAGACTGATATGCAGGGACATTTCTTCTCTGTGAAAGGAACAGTGAGCTAAAGACTTGGTAGAGTCTCTCTCAGGCGTTATTCACCCAAGAACACGTCATTGGGCTGTGTTTGTGCTGGTAGAGACATTCCCAGACCTAGGGGAGTTGCTAGGTCTGGAAAAGACCCGGGGCTAAGCTGGTGTCGGAACTGTTGGGACTGGGGGCTAGCTAGTCTTTTGGCTGTAGTTCCTGAGATTCTATCTGGGGCTACAACCAAAAGATCAGGGGCTATAGCCCCCTTAGCCCCTCCCTAGCAACACCCCTGCCCAGACCCCCCCTTGTTATTCTTATAAGTCTCTGTCCCTCCAGGGATGCCCTATTCTAGTACCCAAAGTTCAAACAATGATGTCCAACAGAAAGTTTAAACCTGTTTTTAGAAGTTCATTAGCCTTCAGGCTAAGCCTATTCTACAATATAAGGATTCTCCAAGTTTGGTCAACAACATGAAACCTATTAAAGTCCAACAAACAAAGCACATTTAAAATGGCTTCCTGGTTAATCCTCTCCAGTGGATTCTCATTGTTATGCTTTTCTTGGGATGTCTGGTTAATAGTTCTATGTCCCTACATCGACATGAGTTTTTTTCAAAATCATTTTTTTAACTAAATCATTTTGAGAAAAATCATCTTTAAAAAAAATATATATAAATATATATATATATATATTTGGGACGTTCACCCCCAAAATCCCTTCCCTGTATTATAAACCCTACCCCAAACCCCCTCCCTACCACTTGTAACCCCATCCACAATATATATTTTTATTTGCATTTCAATATTACAACATAACCTCCTTTCCCTCCCAGCTGGATATCCCCACTGCAACCCCTTGCATGGTACAAATCAAACAATACACTAAGTTAGCAAATATGGAGAAACCACAGGCGTTGGGGACAGTTCTGTAGATTAAAGTCAGATTGCAAAATTCTAGCACCTCTACCTAGTCCTTGGAAAATTTTGATTGTTCAACTTGAATTGCATAAGTAGTCCATTCTAGTGCCACAAGGTTCCAGATCCGATAAAACCATTCTGTAACCCCCAGAGGATCCTTGGACTTCCACTTCTATGCAATTCCCAATAACGCTGCCAACTGCAATACCACAAAAACTACATTTTTGCTTTGAATTATGATGCATATTGGGATCAAAAATCAGTAATAAGTTTGATTTCATGGAGCTTGGCTTCGATATTCCAAACAATTGTTACATACAATTATCAATCTCTGCCCAATAGCCCTCCAACACCGGACAATGCAAACAAATATGCCCCCAGTCCCCAAATCCCCCACATTGTCGCCAGCATTGTTCCGAGAGAGAAGATTTTATCTTATGCAGGCAAGCAGGCATGTAATGCCACTGAGTAAGTAATTTATACCAAAACTCTCGTAGTTGTTCCTTCCACAGTCCTTCCCATTCATTATCAGTAATTGGTGACCCCAATGTGTACTGCCATCTAGACTTACAATGCCATGGGAGAGTAGGAGATGACCCATTTAAGATTTTGTACATATTTGATATTGGAGCCTTATTACCTGGGTTAGTAGAGACACATTTTTCAAAAGGGGTAAGCTCTCTAATAGCTGCCTGTTTAAAAGAGGGGGCCAGAATCCAGTGGCGTACTTGGTAGTATTGGAAATGCTCCCTATCGTCTAGTCCAAAATTCAATTTACTCTGTGTAAAGGTTTTAAAGTCCCTGCCAACAAACAGATCACTAATTACCCTGCATCCTGCGTGCTTCCATTTAAGAAAGGCCTGAGGATCACACCCCAGAGAAAATTTGGGGTTAAAAAATACTGGAGTAAACGGTGAAGGGAATGTCGTTCGATCATTCCATCTTGCCGCCCCATGCCATATCTCCTCAACTAAATGTGTAACTTTACTCCTATGAATATTGGGGGAGCTAACGTTTTTTGCATGACATAGACCTTCCCCTAGATTTGGACCACCCATTGCCCGTTTCATCTGTAATCAACATTTCTCTTCATCTGATCCCCACCAATCTTTAATAACACAACACGAAGCTGTGCCGCCTGATAAAGTTTATACAAATCGGGAAGACCAAACCCTCCTCTCTCGGTGGGGACAGTCAAGACTTCATAGGCCAATCTGGGGGATTTGTTATTCTAAATAAATTTAGAAATTCTGCTTCGTAGCGCTTTAGAAAATGCCATGGGGATTCGGATTGGATGTGGTTGACTGAAGTAAACCCTTTTTGGGAGAGTAGTCATTTCTATGACATTCATCCGTCCAAGCCAGGAGGTGTTGGGATTTCAGCGGGATCCTTATGGAGAAAGTGGAGGAAGCGCCATTCTCGTTACGGACAATGGAAGACAAGATGGCGCCTCCTCGGTTCCATTTCAGCTATTCACTAGTACCATTCTAGTCTTTTTCAAAATGGCGACTGCACTCTACCCGTTCTATATTATTCATTGCAACAAACGGATAGGTGCGTCACTTCTGTTTCGCTCCGTGGTGTATCAGCCTTGTGCCTTTGCACTATGTTTCCCTGCTACTACGTTAGTGTTAGGCAGAAACCTGTGCAGTTCCCTTAGGGACCACTGCAAAACATTTAAGACCACAGGAGTAAGTAAACCCAATTGGTAGCAGTCTGCACCACCCAGATTTACCTGGTAGTTGTGGCTGAGCAGTCAGACTTCTCTCAAGAAGAGTTAGGCAGTATATAGAGTATACACAATAGGGCTTAAAATACAGTAGAACAAGCAAACACTGACCAGAGCTTTGGTATAAAAGTATATAATTATTTTTTTAAAAACACACTTATGAAAATACACTGGCACTAATATATCAAGCAAGTTCAAACACAGTCACTATAAGTATATACACCTCCCTAGTTAATTATTCGACAAGTCTACGTTAAGACACCACTTAGTTAGCAAAACAGAGGTGAGCGTGTAACCATAGATGGCACTCCAATAATTTGTTTAAAAAGGGAGATAAAAGGCAGAGTAGGAAAATAAGAACAGTACCAACACTTTTAAGAAACCACAACAAGTCAAGAAAGGCAGGGTCTACTGTAGAGCAAAAAGTTCATAGGCCAGGCCCACTCTTGGAGAGAGCAAGGCGGAATGTGCCCAAGATCACATAGTGGAAATGCACTCAGTCTTTGCAGAAAAGTCAAAAAGAGTTTGGATCAGTTCAGAAAGGCAAAGTTAGCAGGTCTAAGGTCAACCCAATTAGAAAGTCAAGGATTTACGGGACACCTTGGACAATCTGTTGCAAGGGAGACCAGGTGGGACACAGTACCTGAAATGGTGAGAAAGCTCCAACAGTGGCAGTTGTTCCTGGCAGCGGGTACAAGTCATGGCTTCGTCCAGGGGAAGCGATGATCTCGACGAGGAAGAAAGCTGGAGGTCGTTGGACTGCCAGGGAAGAAACCAGCCGCGGAGTTCCGATTAAAAGGTACGACCCTTTTATTTGCGGTAGTGGTGAAGTGTGGCTATCCGGCCGCCGGGGTGCTTGGCACGGGCGAGCCGACCACGAGACGTTCCAGGAAGGCGAAAAAGGCGAACTGGTTGGTCCCACCAGTTCAAAGGGAAGAAGACTCTCCTGGAAGAAGATCTCCTCTGTTGTCGGGGAAGTGGCGAGTTTGTACAGCCAGGGCTCCACCGGTGGTGTCGTCGCTGTAGATGGCTCAGCTTCTCCCCTCTTCGGATTCTTTAGGTCCTGTGGTGACTTCTGAAGTTCCAGTCCCCAAAGCCCTGCTTTTATGCAGAAAAACCCCCATTCAACAGCCTAGCTGTCACTCAAATATGCTAAGTGGTGAGCCGGGTGGCTCACCACTGGGCCAATCACCCAAGAGTGCGACTTGAGTTGCCAAGGCAACTCAGTCCAGGGTGCCTAATCCCCCTCCCACACATCCTGTAGACCCCAGACAGAGTGACGCCATTTGGAGGGCTTCTGTGGAGAAGCCCACCAAAAAGTGGAACAAAGGGCTCGACTTGGGTTAGAGTTTCAGGGGCGAACACAAACACCATTTTAAAACTGAGTCCTGGCAATAAATATTGAATAAATAACCCGGCGGTATCTTTAACATTGCACCAAAAAGTGGTGCGTTTAAAATCAATGGGAAAATCCCATAGGAAATATTCCGGTGGAATATTTCGCGTGGTATCCACTGCCACCAGCCAGAAACTAGACAAGACCCAGGGGCAATCGAATTACCCCTACCAGTACTTCCACAATATGATGGTTTGTACTGGTTCTGTTCACAATTTAAGACTGGTAAAGCCAATGGTGACTTTACATGCCCTGGGAGACAGTAGTCAGTCCCAGAGTATGGAGTATATGTTTGTGGGTCACTATGACACCCCTGTGTTACTGCACTGAGGATGCTGTGTAACACACATACCAAAAACACATGAAGCCCTATGGAGTAAAAGACTCCATACCCATAAAACACAGTCACAGTCAAAGGACCTCATCAAATCATGTCCAAGAGTGGGAGAAAAAGAGTCTCGCTCTTAGCAGGAGAAAAAAATAAACCCCAAAAATCCAGCAAAGCTGCTGTGGGACTCACTAGGTTTGGGAAATTAGCCTTAACAGAGAATTCTCCCTAACAGTTAGCGCCTTCTTGAAACTCTCCTTACCTTCGCTCCATTCTAGCTACTCTTTACCGTGCGCTTGCGGTAACTTTCCTTGTCACTCTCACCTCACCTCCGCTCTTTCTTATCCTCCTTTCCGTGTTCCTCGCAGAACCTTCCCTTACCTATTCTTCCTCTTGTTCGGTCTTTCTCTTTTTTCCTCTCTTTTTCCTCTCTCTCTGTTCCACAGATTCTTCCACCTGTATTGTCCTCCTTCTGCTTTTCCTTTAGCCCTCTATCCTCCCGGGGAACCTTTCAGCCTTGCGGACCACAGCTCTTTCCCGCCGGCTTGCTCCTCGCCACCGGGAATCCTTGCTCCATCATCAGACCGTTCCCATTCATTTTACCTGCAGTTCTTTGACGGTTCCGCTGTTGTGAAATTCTCCACCTCCTCTTCTTCCTCGATTGCCGCTGTCTTCATTCCATTCTACGGACCCCGGACGACACCTGGATCCACTCCATCCAACGGATCCTTCATTCCATTCTACGGAACCCGGGCGGCACATGGATTGGGTTTTCTTCCCCACGAGGGTTTCCCAAGGAGACTGCCCCGAGGTGCACAGAGCTCAGTTACTGGCCTCTGGACACTCTGGGGGAAGTATTCCGAATTTCGTTGGTCTACGACTGCCATCACCTGCTCAAGACTGCCATTGTGAGTAAAACGAAATTGTGTCCTTATAAAAGTATCAGTAAGTGACGCCAAAAAAGAAATGGATCAGCAGATACAACAATTGATGGCAGCAATGCAGAATTTTAGCACTGAGGTACAGACATTGCAAAATGAAAATGCAGTCCTTCGACAAATGGTAACTTCTCGCAAAGAGCTCCCTTCCGGACCACTACCCATGGGGAAATACGATGGCAACCCTAAAAGGCTGAAAGAATTTCTAGACTCTTGTATGGTACAATTCACCTTGAAACCTTCGTTTTTCCTGACGGAACGAGCTAAAGTCCGTTTTTTTATTTCAAATCTATCCGGCGGTGCCCTTGCCTGGGCTACACCTCTAGTTACTACCAACAATCAACTTATGGATACTTATGCAGGGTTCATTAACAGTTTACAGGCCATGTTTGGCAGAAAGGAACTGGTGGTTTCTGCTCAGGAAAACCTACTCGATCTTAAGCAAGGAAACACAGAGATCCTTGCCTTCATCACTCAATTCAAGCAACTAGCCCATGAAACTGCATATGCTAATGATGCTCTCCTCACCATTTTTCGCAGGAACTTATCTGAAGAATTTAAAGACGAGGTATCTAGAGTGCCACGCCCTCAGAATTTAGTGGAGATGATTATCTTGGAATTGCAGTTGGATTACCGCATACAAGAAAGAAATCAAGAAAAATGTAAAGGTAAATTCCGTTTAGCGCCTGCCAAATCTGAGATACCTAAAAACACCAGAAGTCTTGACGCAGGAGAACCGATGCAGCTGGGATCGGCCAGACGTCCATTAACCCCGGAAGAAAGACTGCGAAGAAGAACATTGGGATTATGTATGTATTGTGGATCAGCTAAACATGTGTTAAAGGATTGCCACCTTACAACTCCCCGACGTCCGGGAAACGCCTCCCCCCACCCATAGAGGGAACCATGAGTGGGTCTTTGGTGCAGTGTTCCCAACATATTCCTTCCAGATCTCAAGACATGGTGGTGATTCATGTCACAATCCAATTCCATGATGAACAAATTCGTAAAGTCCCTGCATTGGTGGATTGTGGAGCAGCAGGGTTATTCATGGATTCAGAATGGGCCTCTAAAAATAAGATACCGCGTATCAGTAAAACCATCGTTTTACCAATTGAAGGAGTTGATGGTACTCCCTTATCCTCAGGGCCGATCAAAGAAAACACTGCTAACCTAACCATGAAGGTTTCTAACCATGTATAGAACATCTCCTTTGATCAGATAAAGGCAGCCCACTATCCTCTGATTCTGGGTCTACCGTGGCTTGTCAAACACAACCCTTACATAAACTGGTCTGCAGGGACCTTATTTTTGGGCTCAGAACAATGCATAAAATCATGCTTACCTGAAGGAGCGGTAGGACTGTTTTCTACATTAAACCAACAAGAACCCATCCATAAGAAACCGACCATCTCTAACTTAGTCCTGCTTCCTGAATGTTATCAGGATTATCAATCTGTCTTTTCTAATGAAGAATTCAAAGAATTACCACCACATCGTGAGGACGACTGTTCCATAGATCTCCTACCAGAGACCCCAGTGCCATTCGGTAGAATGTATACTCTGTCAAGTTTAGAGAAAGAAGCCCTCAAGGATTATCTACAGACCAATCTACGTCATGGCCTTATAACGGAATCCAAAAGCCCGGCTGGAGCTTCTCTTTTCTTCATTCCGAAGAAAGACTGTAAAGAATTAAGGCCTTGCATAGACTATAGGGCCTTAACAAGGTTTCCCTGAAGGACCGATACCCTTTACCCCTCATACAAGACATCTTAGAGGCAGTAAGAGGTGCTTCCATATTTACAAAACTTGATGTTATAGGGGTGTATCATCTTCTTAGAATAAAAAAAGGGGATGAGTGGAAAACCGCTTTTCGCACGCCCTTTGGACATTACGAGTACCGGGTAATGCCTTTTGGGCTTGCTAACGCTCCTGCGGTATTTCAACATTTTGTTGATCACATCTTTGCAGACTTACTCTTACATAACCTCATCGTCTACTTGGACGACATTCTCATCTTTTCTAACAACTTACAAGAACACATCTGTCATGTTACAGAGGTGTTAAAACGGTTAAAGAAACATCATTTATTTGCTAACATAGAGAAATGTTCCTTCTACAAGTCCAGCATACCCTACTTGGGTTTTATTCTATCCGCACAAGGGGCAGACATGGACCCAGGGAAAGTCAAGGCTATTCATCAATGGAAATCACCCGAGAATCTAAAGGAAATACAAAGATTCTTGGGTTTCACAAACTTTTATCGAAAGTTTATTCCTAACTTTTCACGAATCATTAAATCTTTCACAGATCTACTCAAGAAAGGAAGAACATTCTGCTGGAATCTTTCAGCTCAACAAGCCTTCCAGAAATTGAAAGTTGCCTTTTCCACGGCACCCATATTGAGATTGCCTGATCAAACCAAACCCTTTATACTGGAAACGGATGCTTCCGAGACTGCAATTGGTGGAGTACTTAAACAGGAATCTAAGGAAGGAATAGATCGCCCTATAACTTACATGTCCAAATCTCTGACATGTTCTGAATGTAATTATACGGTTCTTGGAATGGAGCTTCTAGTGATCAAAAGGGCTTGCCAAGAATGGAGACATCTACTTTTAGGGGCTCAACATCCTGTACAGATCCGAACAGACCATAGAAACCTGAGAGTCCTACAAATCTGGAGTGCCAAAACAGTCGCCAGGCCCGATGGGCTTATTTTTTTTCTTCATGTGACTTTGTCCTTACCTACATTCCTGGAACCAATAATCAGATCGTAGATGCCCTTTCCAGGAGTACCTACAATCCTCTGCCTTTTACCCATGAAAAGATGAAGCCTCATGCTACCTTCATCTACTACGTATCGTCATTTTTGCAAGGCATACAAACGCAAAGCCAGAAAGTATTCCTGATGGAAGCTAACAAGCATCTACTAAGAAAGGAAGGAGATCTCTATTTCCATAAAGATCAATTGTACATTCCTGTGGGGAATTCCAGACAACAAGTACTACACATGTGTCACGATCATAAGACAGCTGGCCATCGTGGAGTCACCACTACCTTGGATCTAATTAACAGGCATTTCTGGTGGCCTGAGGTTCAAAAGGACGTTAAGGATAACATATCCTAATGTACTGTCTGTCTTCAATCAAAAGTACCGTGACGATTGCCTATTGGCAAATTGGTTCAATCATCTTTACCTACCCATCCATGGGAGAACATTATTACTACCTTTATTGTAGAATTGCCACCTTCTGCTCATTATACCACCATAATGGTAACTGTAGACTATATGACCAAACTAGCCCATTTTGTTCCAATGACCAGACTACCTTCAGCTGCTCAAATGGCGTCATGTTTCCTCCAAACAATATTCTGTCTCCATGGATGGACTCCCCAAGAGTATTACCTCTGACAGAGGATCCCAATACGTTTCCACATTTTGGAAGCATCTTTGCAAATCGTTGGGTATACAATGCAACCTGACCTCAGGCTATCACCCACAGTCCAATGGCCAGCTGGAGAGACTGAACCAATCGTTGGAGCAATACCTCAGTTGTTTTGTTTCCGCATCACAAGACAATTGGTGTGCACTCTTACCGTATGCAGAATTTGCGTACAACAATTCCATTCATTCAGCCATACAGATGTCACCATTCTATTGTACTTATGGATTCCATCCTTCTAGCTTCCCAACTACCAATCCACAAACCACCAATGTACCTGCGGTTGACACTCTTCTGTCAGACATCCAAACCGGTCATTCTACAGCCCTCACAGCCCTTGTAGAGGCCAGAAGCAAGGCTAAAAGACAAGCAGACAAGAAACACCTACAAGAACCCTTCTATAAACCTAAAGACTTGGTAGGGCTCTCCTCTAAACACCTGCTTAGAAGGCTGATACCATCTAAATTATCTCCAAGGTATTTTGGGCCATTCTCCATCATCAAAGCAGCCATAAGAAAGGTGGCATATAGATTACACCTCCCCCCTTCTTGGCATCAAATTCACAACGTTTTTCATGTTTCACAACTTAAATCACATGTATCAGACATATTCAACAGAAAACCATCTTCTGCTCCCCCCTCCGATTGACACTCCAGATGGTCTGGAATACGAGGTAGCTGCCATCTGTGATTCCAGGTACCACTGTGGTTCTTTGCAGTACCTTATAGACTGGAAAAGATACAGCCCTTCGGATCAGACATGGGAAAAGGCCACATCTGTAAATGCCCCCAGATTGATCCGAAGGTTTCATAGAAACCATCCTTGGAAGCCCGGACCAACGAACCCACAGAGAGGGCATACTGTTAGGATTCCAGCGGGATCCTTATGTAGAAAGTGGAGGAAGCGCCATTCTCGTTACGGACAATGGAAGACAAGATGGCGCCTCCTCAGTTCCATTTCAGCTATTCACTAGTACCATTCTAGTCTTTTTCAAAATGGCAACTGCACTCTACCCGTTCTATATTATTAATTACAACAAACGGGTATTTGCGTCGCTTCTGTTTCGCTCGGTGGTGTATCAGCCTTGTGCCTTTGCGCTACGTTTCCCTGCTACTATGTTAGCGCCTTCTTGAAACTCTCCTTACCTTCGCTCCATTCTAGCTACTGCTTACCGTGCACTTGCGGTAACTTTCCCTGTCACTCTCACCTCGCCTCCGCTCCGCACTTTCTTATCCTCCTTTCCGTGTTCCTCGTGGAACCTTCCCTTACCTATTCTTCCTCTTATTCGGTCTTTCTCTTTTATCCTCCCTTTTTCCTCTCTCTCTTCTGTGCATTCTTCCGCCTGTATTGTCCTCCTTCAGCTTTCCCTTCAGCCCTCTATCCTCCCGGGGAACCTTGCGGACCTCAGCTCTTTCCCCCAGCTTGCTCCTCAACTCCGGGAATCCTTGCTCCATCATCGGACCGTTCCCATTCAGCTTACCTGCAGTTCTTTGACGGTTCCGCTGTTGTGAAATTCTCCACCTCCTCTTCTTCCATGATTGCCGCTGTCTTCATTCCATTCTACGGACCCCGGACGGCACCTGGATCCACTCCATCCAACGGATCCTTCATTCCATTCTACGGAACCCGGACGGCACCTGGATTGGGTTTTCTTCCCCACGAGGGTTTCCCAAGGAGACTTCCCCCGAGGTGCACAGAGCCCAGTTATTGCCTCTGGACACTCTGGGGGAAGTATTCCGAAATTAGTCTGTCTACGACTGCCATCACCTGCTCAAGACTGCCATTGTGAGTAAAACGAAATTGTGTCCTTATAAAAGTATCAGGAGGTTGATAACAGACCCCATTGTCCGAGTTGACTCGTGATTGCCTTCAACGAGGGGGGAAAGTTAACTTCATAGAAGCCATCCAAATCTGGAGTTATTGTAACGCCAAAGAGCTTAATTTGACCTTTAGCCCAGCAAAATTTAGTATGTAAAGAGGCCACAGTGGTAGTGGGCAAAGATATATTTAATATTTCAGATTTAGCCAAATTAATTTTCAGACCTGCAACCGAACCATAATGCTCCAATTCTTGTTCTATTCCGGGCAGTGATCTAGCCGGTTCTGAAATAACTAATAACGTAACATCAGCGTAGGCCATGATTTTATGTTCTATCCCCCCAAATTGTATACCCTGAATATCTAGCGTTTGTTGAATCATTGCTAAAAAGGGCTCCAATCCAATGGCATACAACAGTGGCGACCTAGGGCAGCCCTGTTTTATTCGTCGCTGTAAGAAAATCGGGGAAGAGAGTTCCCCATTAATTAGTAACGGTGCCACCGGAAGATTATAGTTTACTTTGATTCTTGCCATATACTGAGGCTGAACCCCATTTTAGTCATAACTTCAAAAAGAAACGACCACTCGATTCGGTCCACAGCCTTTTCGGCATCCAGTGATAAGAGAATCGCAGGTATCTGTTTATTTGCCACTTTTTCCAACACATGACATAAACGATGTATGTTGTCGTGCATCTGTCGATTTTCTATAAAACCAGACTGATCTGGCAGTACAATGGATGGAAGAAAACCCTCCATCCTATTTGCGAGAATTTTCAAATATATCTTGGCATCCAGGTTAATAAGGGCGATAGGCCGGTATGAACCACACCTACCTGGATCCTTACCCGGTTTTGGAATAAGTATTATCTTTGCTTCTTCCATTGAGTGGGAAATACTGCATGAACTGATGAATTAATTATAGAGATAGACTAGTCTTGGAGCCAATACCTTCCGGAATATTTTATAAAATGAAGCAGAAAACCAATCGGGTCCTGGAGGCTTATTTGGGGGAAGAGAATTAATAACTTTGATTACCTCTTCGGTAGTATTTTCTTTTTCCAAAATATCTCAGTCTATTTGCGAGATTCGAGGAAGAGTAACTGTCTGCAAATATAGTAACTAGGATTGTTCATCTGGGTTTTCGGTATGATATAGATGCAAATGGAACAAACGAAATTGCGCTATAACTTGGGGAGTTTCCGTAACAATATCCCATCTGACAATTTTATTGATTGGACAGTTTGTGAAGCAAACTTCTGGCTTAATTGTCTCGCCAAAAGCTTATCCGTCTTATTGGCAATGACCTAATAGGATTGGTGCATATAAAGCAGGGATTTCGTTAAAAACAGGTTAGGTTTGGCATTTGCCACTCTGTTTGCTTTTAGGATTGCCGGATCCTTGCGCGATCCATTTCCCTCATTACATGTTGTAATTCGGCTCCCATTGTCGCTTCCAACGCTGTCCTCTGTCGCTATTTATATGCCGCCTCTGCTAATAGGATCCCTCGGATTGATGCCTTAAGCATCCCATACCATGTTGATAGAAATGTCTATATTCCCCCTTACTGTATCCTGAAATCTAGTCGATTGGAATCGCAACGTCCATACCCTTTGAGTCATCCCTTCTATATCCAACTGTAGTGTCAGTGGAGCATGGTCCGATAGCACTATAAGGTAATAAACCATAAAAGTGACTCTACCCAAGTGAGGTTTAGAGACCCAGGCATAATCAATAGGCGAGAACGAGCGATGCACGTGCAAATAAAACTTTAATCCTTTAGAATCCTCCATTAGGACCGGCCACACATCCACCAAGGCCAAATTGGCAAACTTTTCTTTTAATAATTTGGAGGGTGTAGAGTGTGTTGAGGAGGTAACTTTACTTCAATCCCGTACGGGATCCCAAGCTATATTGAGGGGTCTGAGCATTATTATTTCCCCCTCACTGAACATTTCAACTTGAGCAATGACTGATTTCAAAAATGTCTCCTAACCCGTGTTGGGAGCATATATTGATGCTACAGTTACTTTTTTGGAGCCAACCTCCAAAATAGCAAAAATATATTGTCCCTCTTTATGAATATGTGTTTTCAACACTGTACAGTGGGGACCAGTTTTCAGCGCTAAAAGGACCCCCGCTACTTTAGTCTTAGCGTTAGCATGTAGCACCAGCAGGTACTGTCGAAGCCGCAGTTTCTTTATCTGAAAAACATATATGCGTCTCTTGGAGCCCCACCAAATCTGGTTGGTGATGCCCCAAAAGAGCATCTAGCTTCCTGTGCTTCACCGACATGTTCAAGACTCTAATATTCAATGTTAGATATTTAAATTGTCCCATTTGACCACTAGGTTATTAATGACAAACAAACCATGTGTTTCCCCCATTTGCAAAACCTATCCAAAAGTATCTTGCAAGCCCTCCCCTTACCTTCCTCCCATCCAGCTTAACCCTACCCGTTATGCCCTCCCTATCCCCTACTTGTAGATCCCCAGCCATAGTCTCCTGTTGTGGGCCACAGTTCCTAACATAATCTGGATCAACCAGCCCCAGCCATTATCCCACTAAAACCCCAGGACAACATGCAGGGTAATCTAATACCCCCATCTGTTACCTTAACAGATAAATTCCAGACAGTTCCGCAGCATCACCTCCTCCGATTTCAGATAACGTTTTAGGCAGCATCGGATCATCCGTTGCTTCCCACAATTGTCAATGTTTATTGTCAATGCTTATACCTCCATCGCTCACAAGCGGGCCTGCTAATCTTCCCTTTGCTGATGCAACTGCTTCCTCCCTCGCTGTGACACAACTGACCATTCCCATGATTTTGATTGCTGAGATGTGTGAGCCGCGATAGAAGCTGTTGCGCCTTCACCCTCATCCTCATCAACTTGCAACAAAGCCAATCCTGCTTCATGGGACGTAACCCTACACGGTCTGCTGTCGATTGAAAGAAGAATCCCAAAAGGAACAGTCCATCTCTATTTAATCCCCTGGTCCGAAGTACTCTAACAATTGGTTTCATCTCTCGCCTTTTCTGGAGTGTGATCTGGGAGAGATCTTGAAAGAGCTGAATTTCCAACCCGTTATAGGTGATCATTCTTTGTTCTCAGGCTTTCTCACTCAGTATCTGTTCCTTTTGTTGATAGGAGGAGCAGGCAGCCAAAACATCACATGGGCGGGCTCCGGGATCGCTCCTTTTTGGGCCAGTCCAGTGAATTAGGTCTATTGAAATTAGGGGAGTCTCATCACCTGGGAGAAAAGCCACAAAAATCTGGGTTACCACTTCTCTTAACTCAGAACTGTTTCCAACAAGTTTCTCACTCGAATGTTGGAACAACGGGACCTATTCTCCAGATCTTCATATTGCAGTTCAAGGTTACGCGTCACCCTGGCAAGGTCCTCCAATGCAATGTCCGTCTGTTTACCATCTGTTTACTATCCTGTGTCAGATCCTGAATAGACTGTTCATTAGCCTCAAACCACTCACCTAAATTGGCAATGTCTTTGCTAAAGTCTGAGAGTGATTGTTTTATTTCCGACAGTAACCATTCCACAGCTTACTAGATCAATCTCACTGGGGCTTTCCTCCGTTGCTGAATTTGTTGATGACACCTGTCTCATCCGCCCCTACTTCAGAATTTTACCCCATGCAGCAGCTGTCTTCTATCGTGCAACTAATAAGAGGCGAAGGGAAAGCAACTCTCAGTGATGTCAATAATTTTGTTAGTCTCCCCCACCATGTAACTGTGTAACTGCCAAAGTACTGCCTCTAATGTGCTAGATTGTTTCGAACCCAGTCAGCACACAACTGCATCCTGAGAGGAGCGCTTAACAGCATCAATCACCCCATGCAAGACCTGCCTGTCAGCATGTCTCTCTCCGCCGGTGTTTCCACATGTTGCTTCCCCTGCCGGCTTAGACCATCAGCACTATTCACAAATCTCGTACTCGTCCTGTAGATGCACCGGCGCATCTCTCTCCGGCATTGCTGTTCTATGTCAATCCCACCGCTCGCACTCATAAATCCAGTATGGGGCGTGGCTCTGGGCCATGTTGCCACTTACTGCGTCTCCCGAATTTGGAGTGGCTATGCTCCACAAAGAGATCCAGTGTATCTCTAGTCCCCGACTCCATACGCCTCCCGTCACTGCGCCGCTCCGGCAGATGCTATCTAGGTTCCTCTGACGCCCTTACAATCCAGGGGAAATGAGAAGTCTGCACCTGGCATTCAGGGCCATGCCCTACCCAAGCACGCACCATTTTATCTTCTGATGAATGGGTCCCAGTGTGTAGAGCATACCAGTCAGAATATTCCGAGGACTGCACCAAAATTGCAAATAAACCATGCCGCTCCCATGAGCTGTGGAGGAACAGAGAGGCACAGACACGTCCTCAGGCTGCGGCAGCCATCTTGGAATCCCCCCCATATATTTTGATGACTTATTTCAGAAATAATTTTGTCTCAAAATAAAATATTTCGAAGCAACTGTTGGGGATAAATAAACACGATACCCTGCTAAACACAAATTCATCGGACCTCTTGTTTCTTTAACATGAAAACCTTATCTGGTCGCTTCACGATGTTGGATTCTCTTAGGCTTCTCCCAGGTCTAGCCACACCCTTGGTTTATCGCAAACATTTTCCAGGCCTCTGCATGAACTTGGTTTCTCTCAACACAGCATTCTTAACAGTAATGGGTACTCGTCCTCATCGAGGGTGCTGTCAGGACAGATGATATTCTCACCCTTCTTCCAGGATTTCCTCTTGTCAAGTTTCTCAAGGAAGTGCCTCACCATTAGGACTTCCTTCTGATCTCAAACTCAGTCGATATGACTGGTCCCTTTATCAACACGGCTCCTGCTCTACTGGTTAAACCTCAGGCATACCCTTTGTGGCAAGGCCAGTACTCTAGTCTTGTCAACAGCGAAGAGCCTCTCTCAAAAGGGTTGACAGACCTTGAGAGAGGTCCCTGCCAGTCCTAAACCTGAGGACCGGGTCACTTGAGAGGGCTCCATTTCATACCCATCGGCTTTCTGCCCGAGTAATGCTCTACAATAACCATGTGTCTCTCACCATGCGTCTTTTTCAGAGCCATTAAACCAGATGATCAACTGAGCACGAGAGCCCAGCCATCGCTCCACTACCGTGTCAAGAAAGCTCCAGAGACAGACACCCATGAGCAAAGCAACCCTCCAGGACACCTTAAAACAAGGATACTATTCCTGTAGCGAGAAGAACCAGAAAGGGAGACTGGAAGGTAGGACTTGTGACAGCATAATAAACAGCAGATAGCTCCTTTATTTATTTATTTATTCGCATTTGTTGAGCGCACAGCAGACCGGAGGCATCGTGGCGCTTGTTACAGTGTTGCTTATACTTAGTTACATATAGTTCAAGTCTGTTGGTGTTACATTGGACGATATTATTCTTTAGTTACAACATGCATTTGAGCAGCAAGAGAACCAGGTGAACAATGTTAGTTGAAAAGGGCGGTTTTGAGTTTTTTGCGGAAGGAGAAGAGAGATATTTCAGCTCTGAGGTCAGTGGGCAGAGAGTTCCAAAGCTTGGGTGTGAGGAAGGGGAAGCCTATGCCTCCTGCCTTAGTTCTATTGATGCGTGGTATAGTAAGTTGATTATTGTATTGAGATCTGATCGGTCTGGTGGATTGAGTTTTACATAATGTGTCAGATAAGTAAGAGGGAGCTGAGCGGTTGATGCATTTATGCGGTGTTGTGAGAATTTTGAAGGAGATTCAGTCCTTGACAGGGAGCCAGTGCACTGTCTTCCTGGCTTGTGTGATGTGATCTCTTTTTGGTATGCTGAGGGCTGCTCTAAGAGCATTGTTTTGAGTTGTTTGGAGCCTAGCGGTGAGGCAGTTGTCCTTAGTTAGGAATGGTTTTATGGGATTGATGAGTTTAGTACTCAGTGCAGAGTCCGAGACTATGGCGCTGACTTGTTTATCCATAGATAAGGTAGCTTCTATATGCATCCCTAGTGTTTTGACTGAAGATGGAACTTGGATGATACTGTTATATATGTTGAAGTTGAGGTACAGTGGGTTAAGGTTGGAGAGTGTGGATTTCTGGCCTAGAATAAGTATTTCGGTTTTGTCCCTGTTCAAGCAGAGGCCATTAGTAGCCATCCATGCTTGTATGGTGGAGTAGATTTGCTGTAAGTTAGTGGCGTCTTGATGATAATTCCCCGTCAGGGGAAGGAGAACCTGCGTGTCGTCAGCGTAGTTAGTGTAAGTGATCACTAGTGCGTCTAGTTTATCAAAGAGAGGTTTGGAAAAAAGATTATAGAGCGTGGGGGCAGTACAGGAACCTTGTGGGACACCACAGTGGATTATGGAGGGTGCTGCATGAGCTGAGTTAGAGAACACTTTCATAGCTCTGCCCTCTAGGGACGAGGTTACCCAAGACGATGCGTCCTTAGAGAAATGTGCAGCATGTGTCAGATGAGTGGTGAGTGTGGCGTGATCTACCAGATCAAACGCAGCTGAAAGGTCAAGGAGAAGGAGGAGAGCGGGCTTGCCATTGTCCAGGATGTTGGTGATTTCGTTTTTTAGGTCTAGATGGGCGGTTTGAGTTCCGTGTCCCTTGCGGAACACAGATTGTCTTTTTCCTAGGATTGCGTTTGATTCCAGGTAAAGTTGAATCTGTTTGTGGGCGACCTTGTCAAGTATTTTCAGGAGGAATGGGACTGTTGTAATGGGTCGGTAGTTGTTGGGATTAGTGGGATCTAGCGTGGTTTTTTTTAAGAGAGGGCGCACCCAGGCCTCTTTAAGGCTGTCTGGGACTATGCCCGTTTTGAAAGATGCATTGACGAATGCCGTGAGGAGTGGGGCGAGCGGTTCTGCGCAGTGTTTGATGATTTTAGGGGGGCATACATCACCCTTACATTGCGAGAGTTTGAGGTGTCTTAAGATGTCAATGACCTCAGCTTCGGAGATTTCAGTGAAGGCGAATGTGGGCATGTTGCTTGTTTTTACACTTGGTTTAGTCTGTGCATGTGTGCTTTGCTTAGGTAGGGTATTGAAGTGGTGGGATATCTTCTTTTGGAGGAGGTTTATTTTTGCAAGCATGGCTGATTGTATGCCTGTGCACCATGCCTCGTCTTTGACAATCTCGTCAGAGCAGGTAGGTGGTATGGTTAATTCTTTAAAGATACTGAAGAGTTCTTTAGAGTGGGATTTGGCAGCGGAGATACTGTGGTTGTAGGCTTCAGATTTAGCAAGGAAGATGGCATCTTTGTATTTTTAGCTATGGCTTTAAAGTTACATTTTGGGGTGTCATCAGGGTTACACTGCCAGTTTTTGAGTGCCTGGCGTTTGTCTTTGCGCAGAGTTTGGAGTTCCTCTGTGAACCAGGAATTGGAGTGGAATGACTTTTTCTCTTTTTTGTTTTCCAATGGGGCAGCGGTGTTGACAGCCATTGTGATGGTGTCTTTATATATTTCTGCGAGGATGTTAGCGTCTGTGGAGAACAGGGGCGCTAAGCATGGCAGATTAAGGAGTGTAATGACATTGTCCACAGTGAGTTTTTTGGCACTTCTGGCTAAGGTCGCCGGTGCCGTGGTAGGCACTTTAGTGCTTATTGAGACTGGGATGTCGAATAGGAGAAGCTTGTGGTCTATCCTTGGGAGGCTAATATTGGACGTGCTGGCTGTGTTACAATTGTGGTCTAAGATCCAATCTAGGATGCGTCCTTTTGAGTGAGTAGGTGAAGTGATCTTTTGGGAGAAGCCTAGGTCATGGAGGTCTTTGGCTAGAGAGATAGCAGTTTTGTCCTTGGGGTCGTTGAATCCTAGGTTAAGGTCTCCTATAAGTAGAGATTTGGTGGATTTTTTTATATTGTTTCCTAGGAGGTGATTGACTTGATTTATGAAATTGGTGGTGGGGCCAGGCGGACGGTAAATGGTGTGAATATTTATTGTGCTATTTGGGGAGAGTGCTAGCTTGACTGATAGAATGTTGACA
Organism: Ambystoma mexicanum; assembly: GCF_040938575.1. Classification (NCBI taxonomy): domain Eukaryota; kingdom Metazoa; phylum Chordata; class Amphibia; order Caudata; family Ambystomatidae; genus Ambystoma; species Ambystoma mexicanum. Next base: position 1,456,277,473 of record NC_090935.1, read on the forward strand.
TTTCCTTCCTCTTGGTGGGGTACGGTTCTGACAGAAAGTGTGTCTTTGTGAATAAGGGCTACCCCCCCTCCTTGTCTGGCAGTCCTATCTTGTCTAAGAATGGCACACCCTTGTGGTAGAGCTAGTGTGATGGCTGGGCAGGAAGCTTCGTTAAACCAGCTCTCTGTGATAGCAAGAATGTTTATTTCTAGGGCGTGGGCATTGAGTGATCGTACATTGATTAGAGCACACTTGTAAAGCGTGGGGCAAGGGTTCATCGTGGGTATGGTAGGAGCTTCTGGTTTGGGTACAGCGGTACGTAGAGAGTAGGAGTGGCCGCCAGATGTGGTAGGTGTTTGCTTGGTGCTCTGGCATATGAAGGTATTGGCACGGTGGTGGCGTGTGTTGATTTTGGTGGTGTGTGAGCTAAGTCGGTAGTTTCTGTGTGGTATGTGTGTAGGGGTGCCTTGGTAGTGGATAGGAGAGGTGCGGGTTCTGAGTCTGTCTAGTCTACGGCTAAGGTTAGGTATCAATGTGCCTGGTGTGTTTTTTGGAGTGTGTGAGTGGTTGGGCAGGAGGTCCATCGTGAGAGGGCACTTGGTGGCGATTTGGTGATGGTAGTTGGCTCTAAGCTATAGGCCTCTGGTGTGGTCATTAGGGTGAGTAGTATGCTTACAAGGCAGGCGTAGAAGGGCGGGGGTTACAGCAGATTACACAGTATTGGCTATAATGGCAAAACGCAGATACACAATATTGGCTATGATGGCAAAATGCAGATACACAGTATTGGCTATGATGGCAAAATGCAGATACACAGTATTGGCTATGAGGGCAAAACGTGGATTACATGGGATGGGAGCATTTAGCATTGACTGTTGCTCGGCGTAAAAGACTGAGGGTGCGGTGGGCAAGTCTTATGGCGGGCATAGAGAGTAGGCGGGTGTGACTTACGGTTATATTGCCTCCAGCATAGGTATGACCGGGAGCATTGTTGTCCGTGGGAGTCCTGGAAGTCAGGTGCAGGTGTTGATGCGTTAGTGCTTTGCCTGTGTTAGGAAGTCAGCAGAGCAACAAAATGGAGCACAAGTTCATTGATGATGGTAGGAGAAGATTTTTCGGGCTTGTGGGGGCCGGGATGCAGCAGGACAGTGTCCCGCGCAGTAGCGCAGTAGTGGACTGGGGCAGACAGGAGGGGCCTTAGTCTGCGTGGGCATTCGTCGAGGTAGGCCGGCTTCCGCCTCCGGCTTACCTCCCAGCCTATAGCGGTGGGCTCACGTAGGTTGTTAGGCAACCGGGATCAACAAAGGCGAGCGGTGGCCATCTTAGATTTGGATGCAATGGGGACGGCGACTGTTCCTTGTGGCACGACGTCGGGAATATGGTCGTAGGTGAAATCAGGCATATAAAAGGCAATCGTGCCTTTACAGGAGTAAATGCAACAAATAAATGCAATTTCTCCAGCATGGGGTCTGGCATGGATTCACATGCTCATGAATATTCCCCGTCGTCAGGCCGGGAATCCTCGGTAAAGGTAACCAATCACTGGTCTCTGGGTCATACTGCCCCCAGCCAATGATTGTCCTCTCCCTAAGCCCCGCCTCTGGCAGCCATCCTCTGATTTTTACCGCACGCTCAAGTGTTGGGAGTCCTCGTGTTTATCTCTTCAGCTTTTGCTGCGTTTTCGTGCTTTTTCAAGGAGAATTTCTCATTTTTTGGTCAAATAGAGCCTCAAGCTCCACCGTCTCTACATCCGAGTAACGGGGATCCATGTCAGATTTTTCTACGCCCCTCAAGGGTGAAGATTTCGTCGAGTTACGCTTCTTGGAGGAGTCCAGAAGTTTCCGCGGCCTACCCGAACATGGCCCAGGAGAAAGGAAGCTCGACGCCCGAAAAGCTGTTATGGGTTTGTCCTGGATGCCAGCTGCAGAATGTGTTCAAGGAGGACGAGCACTCGAAATGTCTCTACTGCCTTCATGAGGACAAAACGCACATGGAGAAGGACTGTGCGTTTTGCAGGAACATGTCGGAACGGACCATCAGGGACCGACACCTTCGTCTCTCCAACTGGCTGGAAGGAAAGAGCCCGTCAGGTGAGAAGAAGAAGAAGAAGTCTGAGCGGTCTTCTAAGTCCTGGTAGGGCGCCCCGACGATGGGGGCCCAACAGAAGGCAAAGCACTGCGAGTCCGTGGGCACTGGGAGCGCCGAACGGTTGGGCTCCTCGGCTGCCAGGCAGGGCGCACCCTCTCCAGCGCTATCAACCTCGAGCCAACGCTCTGGCTCAGGGAAGAGGAAGGCCGAGAACCCGGCGAAGCTTCTGGAGAGGCCCCGGTCGAGCTCGAAGGATCCGGCCAAGGGGGAGCGAGGCGGTGACCCTCGCCCCAAGGTGAAGGCCACAGGCCCACACAAGATGGTAAAGGCCTTGATTCACTCGGCCAAGGCCTCTATCGAGGAAGTCACGGCGGCACTGGCGCAGCCTGTGGAGGCTACACTAGTGGAGGCGACCTCGGGGCCCAGAGTCTCCCTGCCTCCGTGGAGGGAAGCCTCTTTCAGACTCATCAAAGACCCCCGTGAAGACCCCGGCCGAAAAAGAGGGGGGAGCCATTGGCCATTGTGGACATGGACACAGCATCCGAGGAGGAGCTAGTAGAAGTCTTAGAGGGCCTCGACGAGGGCGTCGAAGAGGCCCGTTCCCACGGGAGGTATCCCGACGAAGGTGACGACGAGAGCGACGGCGGCACCGGCGAGGGTCCTAGTCACCCATCGCTTCAGGAGCCGCATGATAACTCGGCGGCGGAGCCAGAGCCAGGCCCGGCGGGAAGCCCCCCGAACAAGAGAAGACAGAGCCATCCAGCCCCGCCTTTTCAGCCCTCGCGGCCTACTCAACCTTTGCCCACGTCCCCCCCGTCCCTGGGGATGACAGGGGAACGGACACAGCCACAACGGGTACCAACGATGACGGCGGTGACGACGGGATGGAGCTCCCATTGCCCCCAGCCCGGGCCTCCCCGCCCGACGAGATCAGATTTTTCCATGCAATGATCGCCAGGGCATCCAAGCTTTTTCAGCTCTACCCCGAAGAGAAGAAGAAGGAAGGTTTCCTTTACCAACGGCGCAGGGCCAAGAGGAAAACAGTCCTCGCCGTGCCTCTGCTGGATGACATCTGGGACGAGGGTCTCACCCTTCTCAAGAAACTGTCTACGATGCCTGCCAAGAGGGATCGGTACGACAAGTACCGGGTCCCCGACGCGGCCCCTTTGTGCCTTAGGGCGCAACCGACCCCCGACTCGGTCGTCTCAGCGGCGGCCAAGAAGAAAGCAGGGGGGCATCGGCCTCAACATCAACGTCCCTGCCGGACGCAATGGGATGACGAGTTATCTCGTCGGCGGCAACAACGATTAAGGCAGCCAACGCCCTTGCGATCGTGGCCCGCTACAACAGGGAGTTATGGTACAAGATCGACCCCATGTTGGACTTCCTACCGGGCGACAAGAGGGCCGAGGCCCTGGAGATCTTGCAAGAAGGCGAAGTGGCGTCGGACCACGCCATTACGGTGACAACGGACATTGCCGACACCGGTTTCCACCAGCTAGGCAACGGCGTTTGCCTTAGACGACGAGGGTGGCTCACAGCGACGGATTTCCGCCAGGACGTATAAACCAAGGTTTTGGACATGCCATTCGACGGGAACAATCTGTTTGGGAAAACAGTGGATGAGTCCCTCCAAGCCATTAAGGCGGACACGGAGACAGCTAAGGCCCTAGGCGTTCTCCGGCAACGAACGCCGTCCTTTCGGAGCACCGGGGGCAAGCAGGGTGCCTCCAAGGGATTCGGCGGTGGCTCCTCTACATATCGCCAAGCGGCCTGCTCCTCGTCGCAGGAAGCCTATAGAGGACGAGGCAAGTCGGGTGGACCCCGCCGTCGTCACCAGGGAGGCCAAGGCGGCAAGGCGTCCTCCAAGCAAGAATGAACCGACAGCAGCTCACTGGAGCACCCCGGTGGGAGGCCGGCTGGCGAAGTTCGTCAGCGTGTGGGAGTCCATCTCCACCAACCGTTGGGTGCTGGACGCCCATCTCCACCGACCGTTGGGTGCTGGACGCCCTGGCCCAGGGGCACGCCCTCGAATTTCTAAAAAAGTGCCCCCGCATTCCACCCGTGGCCAGGAAGGAGAATCACGTCCCTCAACTGCTATTGGAGGTAAGGGCGATGCTCAAAAAAGGTGCCATCGAGCTCGTCCCGAAGAGGCTCCGGGGCTCCAGAGTATACTCAAGGTACTTCCTCGTGAAAAAGAAGACAGGAGGATGGGGCCCCATCCTGGACCTGCGACGACTGAACAAGTATATCAAGGCACAGAAGTTCCGGATGGTCACCCTCCAGCACGTGCTGGGACAGCTGGAGGAGGGCGATTTCCTGTCGTCGTTGGATTTGGAGGATGTGTACTTCCACATCCCCATTCAAAAAGGGCACCGAAAGTTCCTCAGGTTCATGGTCCAAGGACGGCACTACCAGTTCAAGGCCCTCCCGTTCGGATTGAAGTCGGCACCCAGGGTGTTGACCAAGTGCCTCGCACCGGTGGCGGCGCGGCTGCGCCTGCAGGGGATCCGTGTCTACCCCTACCTGGACGACTGGCTCATCCGAGCAAGGACAAGGGAGCTCGCCGTAGATCACACAGCGAAGACCGTTCAGCTGCTCACGGACCTGAGATTCTCCATCAACTTTCCCAAATCCCACCTGGTCCCATCGCAAGTCGCACTGTTTCTGGGAGCCAAGCTCGACACAGTGGCGTGTCTGGCCTCGCCGTCGGAGGAAAGGACGAAGGCCATCCTGGGCAAGGTGCAGCGTCTGCTGGCCACGGACGAGGTCAGGGTGAGGTCCATCAAGTCCCTCCTCGGGATGATGTCCTCCTGCATATATCTCGTGCGCCTGTGGAGGCTTCGGATGTGCCTGCTGGATCCAAGCGACGGGCAGCTTCGAGGACAGGATCCCGCTCAACGAGACCTTCCGACGAGCGATCCGGTGGTGGGACACCCTCGCTAATCTGACAGCGGGCACAGACTTTCAGACCCCATCTCACCAGATAACGGTGACGACAGATGCCTCCCTGGAACTTCATGCGAGAGGCCTTTGGCTCCCGGAGGAGAAGCCGCTCCACATCAACATCCTGGAGCTCCGTGCAGTGTTCTGGGCCCTCAGGTCCTTTCTCCCGTCCCTCAAGGGCAAGGTGGTGAGAATCTTCACCGACAACACCACCACGATGTTCTACATCCAAAAGCAGGGAGGAACCAGATCCCCAGCCCTCTCCAAGGAAGCCCAGGATCTGTGGCATTGGGCCGTCGCCCAAGGGATGTTTCTGGTGCCCTTTCATCTGGCAGGGATAAAGAACACCATCGCCGACTCACTCAGCAGGGAGCTGCGCTCGTGCCATGAGTGAGAACTACGTCAAGATCAAGTGGATCGACTCTTCCGACGATGGGGAAAAACGCAGATCGACCTGTTCGTGACAGCAACGAACTCCACGTGCCAGAGGTTCGCCAGCAGGTTTCCCCAGCCGAGGAGCATGGACGATGCTTTCTCGTTCCCCTGGGACGGCCTGTTCCTATATGCTTTACCTCTGTTGCCGTTGCTGCTCCGACTCGTCAACCAGCTCAAGAGGTCCCGGTGCAGGATGATCCTCGTCGCACCGGCGTGGCCGAGGCAGATCTGGTTCCCGGACCTTCTGGACTTGTCAGCGTCCCCACCAGTCAAGATGCCGACAGACTCGGATCTTCTGTCCAGAGAAGGGAGCGCCGTACTTCATCACGACCTGGAGTCGCTGAACTTGCAGGCCTGGCTCCTGCAGCACTAGAGTTTGGAGGGTTCGATATCCCAGCTGACTGCAGAGAGGTTCTTGCAAAGGCTAGGGCGTCCTCAACTCTCAAGTGCTATGGACATAAGTGGAAGAGGTTCTCTGTCTGGTGGTGCACAGAGGATTATGCCCCCTCAAGTGCTGCCGTACCTGTCGCTGGCCAAGGTTGACTGGCTCACGCCTCCATCAAGATACATCTGGCTGCGATCTCCCGATACACCAGAACCACAGGACGGGTGTCCTTGTGGTCCCATCGCCTGGTGAAGGAATTTATGAAGGGACTGTTCCGATCGTTCCCGCCGGTGAAGGCCCTTGCCCCGGCGTGGGAGCTCAATGTGGGGCTGACCAGGCTCATGGGGGCGCCATTCGAGCCCCTGCATTCGGCACCATTGAAGTTCCTGTCGTGGGAAACTGCGTTTCTTGTGGCCATCACCTCCGCACGATGAGTGGGAGAGATCCAGGCCCTATCCTGTAAGCCTCCATACTTGACTTTTCACGACACGAGGGTGGTGCTGAGGACGCACCCCTCCTTTATGCCCAAGGTGCCGTCGGACTTCCATTTCAACGAGCCCTTGATGTTACCTGTTTTCTTCCCGTCGCCTTCGTCGCCGGCCGAGAGGACTTTGCACTCGCTGGATGTGGCTAGAGCGATGAAGTTCTACGTGGACCGCACGAAGAGTTTTCGGAAGACATCACAGCTATTTTTGAACTTTGGACCAAGGGAAGGCTCTCTCGAAGGCTTCAATTTCCAGATGGCTCTCCGGCTGCATCATGCACTGTCATCGGTTGGCAAACCGGCCGTTGCCTGGCCGTCCGAGAACCAGTTCGACCAGAGCTATCACTGCTACCACGGCGTTCTTGTCTGGTGTGCCCCTGCTGGACATCTGCAGGGCTGCTACGTGGAGGTCGACACACACCTTCACGAGATTCTACTGCGTCGACCGGGATTCCAGGGAGGAGTCCAGGGTCGGCCAAGGAGTGCTGTGCAACCTGTTTGCCTAAGGTGAGCCTGGTGAGGAGGTAAGAATTGCTTAATGTTGAGTTGTTGATGTAATGCTTAATGTTGAGCCTTTGCCACCTCCCGTTGGTTGTGCATGTGTGTACTGCTATGTATTCTTATATTCATGAGCTTGTGAATCCATGCCAGACCCCATGCTGGAGAAGGAACAAGTTACTTACCTGTAACTGTTGTTCTCCAGCATGGGTCTGGCATGGATTCACATGCAAACCCTCCCTCCCACCCCTCTGCGGCTCTTCACTTGGTCATACTGCCACTTTGCATGCTACCAAATCTGAGGATGGCTGCCAGAGGCGGGGCTTAGGGAGAGGGCAGTCATTGGCTGGAGGCAGTATGACCCAGAGACCAGTGATTGATTACTACTGAGAAAGACAGATCAGAAACGAAACTGATACTGATTTTTTCTTTACCGAGGATTCCCGGCCTGACGACAGGGAATATTCATGAGCATGTGAATCCATGCCAGACCCATGCTGGAGAACAATATTTACAGGTAAGTAACTTGTTCCTTACTTGTATTTTTTTCAGCGGCCCAGCAGGGTTACAGGCACCAGTGGCAGTGATCAATACGGGTTCCAGCTGCTCCTGTAGTAGAGTGGTGGCCTGTGCAGATGATAGCAGGGCACGGCTGCTGATGTTGCGGGGCTCCAGCCCTGGATGGAAGTGGAGCTGAGGGGCAGACAGGAGGGGCCTTAGTCTGCGTGGGCCTTCTTGAGGTGGGCATGCTTCTGCCTCCGGCTTACCTCTCTGCCTATAGCCGTGGCTCACGTAGGTTGCTAGGCAACCGGGATCAACAAAGGCGAGCCGTGGCCATCTTAGATTCGGATGCAATGGGGACGGCGACTGTTCCTCGTGGCACGACGTCGGGAAGATGGTCGTAGGTGAAATCAGGCATATAAAAGGCAATCATGCCTTTACAGGAGTAAATGCAACAAATAAATGCAATTTACTTGTATTTTTTTCAGCGGCCCAGCAGGGTTGCAGGCACCAGTGGCCGTGATCAATACGTGTTCCAGCAGCTCCTGCACAAGTGGGTGCACTGCCAGGGGAACCTCTTCAACCTTAGACCACTGGCAATATAAGAAAATGGAAGATATCCCTCCAAGGACTATGCTTAACAGGGAAAATAGCTGCCATTGAGCCCTGTCTACAGACTTGGTAATTGGGCTGGCCGAGCTGCCATTTTTGACCTTTGGAAGCCCTGATTGGGGAAAGGGGGCAGGGCTTAACCTCCATATTCATTTCACACGTAACACCTACTGTGCAGGGAAAGAGCAGCAGCATTGGTTAGGGCCAGCAGACAAATCCCCAAAAATGGAGGGATATAGGAGATGGGGGTGAAAACAGGAAGGTGTGGGTTGTTTGGTTGAGGTAATCGAAGGAGGCAGACAAGATACATGGCAGGAGGAAGCGGTAGTGTGTAGGACACTAGTTGAGAAGATGAGGTATTGGTTTAGTGAGTACAAGGGAACTGCTATGTGAGTGTATGTTATTTTTCTGAGTGAGGAGGGTGTTTGAGTAGGGGTTGTAGGGAGGAGTAGTAGTACAGAGGACAAAGTAATAGTGGGAGGAGGAGAGTAGTGGTGGTGGGGGAAAAGAAATAGGAGGGTTGAGTAATAGTGTGAAGGAGGGGAGTAAACATGGAAAAGAGGAGTAGTTAACTGGAGTGGGAGGAGAAGTAACATCTAAGGGTGGAGGCGAGAACTAAGAGGAGTAAAACATCAGAGAGACAGAAGACTCCTGAGATGAGCAAGGAGGAGGGGCGATAGTGAGAGTTGAAGAGGTGAGCATGAGCACGAGAGAGACTGCCTGAATCCAGTCGAGTAAGTACAAGGCACTGTCTGAATTTCCCATCAGATTTCTAACACTTGGCAACAGTAGGAACAGTTATGAAGTCCCTGAGATAGTTTAGGTAGCCCACACTTGGGGAACCACCTGTAGTGCAAGGTAGTGATTCGACAGTAGGGGTCAACAATCAATAGCACTAACAAAAGAGAGAGAGAGAGAGAGAGAGACTGACTACCCCCCGTATGTCTCTAGGACTCACTGTTTTCTGTGACACCCTCTTCAGAGAAACTGTTGTACAGCGTATAGCAATAGTATTGCCACTTCCCTGTTAGTGTTATCCCCATGTATCAAGGGAGCAGATGAAAGACTGTCTGATTCCTTCCAGTCTTCTCCTCTGACTGGTGTTTCCACCTTCTTTTATAGGGATGGGCTGGTGAGTGATTTCTTAAGCCGGCCCAATATTGGTTCTTCCATTGTGGGTTTTTTAAACTCAAGCTGATTATTAGTTCAATTTTGGTAGTTGTGTGGGGGTTAATGGTTGTTTAAACTGTTTAATGGTCATCCCCAATCTTTTAAACAGAGACTGAGCCCTCTGTGCCATTTTGGATCTGCAAACAGGAGTGGATGTGTCGCAATGTCCAGTGAACTTGCAGCAAGTGGAGCCTGCTGTTTCTAAAGACTGCAAGTGTTCTTGTTCTCACTGGAAAGTCAAAATGGTTTAATGGATTTATTGGGGTTTTCTTTATCTTCACATTAGCATTCTGTAAATTTCTGCAATTGCCCTTTTCCGGGGTACAAGTCAGTTACAGTAATTTAGCTGGGTTTGGTTCCCAAAACCAGCTGTGTTTGGTGACATTCTGATATTATTCATGAAACCTTTACACTTGCCATGTTCTCCATTCATGGAGTTTGAATTTCCTAGGGCATATTGGGACCTGTAGCACCAATGGCTCTCTACATAGAAAGATGCTTCTTTCTCCTTCAAAAAGTACTGCTTCTCTAAACGAGAGACCAGCCCAGGGAATTTCACTTAATCCACCCTCTGGGAGGCCCATCGGATAGCAGTCCGAAAACCCCAACCCGTGTGGCTTGAACCTACAAAAGGATGGTTAGTTTCTCTAACTCATCACAAAGCCTCTTATATGGCCCCCTCAAGACTAATGGGGAGGGGGAGGTGTGATGATTCAACTATTCCTTATTGCCACAATGTCTTAGGCCCTTTGGGGGAAGATATCTCTCCTACGATGGGCTCACGGCAGGCTGCAGTCTGGGCAATCACCATGGAGATGCTCAGAGCCAACATATGGGATATGAGAAATGCATATGGCAGAACATCGGATCTCTATTTTGAATATATTGGAGATGAATTTAGAAGTTTTTCTTGCCAGGTGAGGCTGAATGCCATTAATTGGTTTGTTGTGAATTGGAATGACGTGACAATGTGATGCAGAATTCCAGTTCTACGAAAGCTGCAATGCGCATGGAAGTTGATCAGTTTCATGATTCGGGATTAGACGATGGGGAAGGGTTTTGCAAACAAAAAAAGAAAAAGCACTATTGTGTTTTATTAGCTTTATTTCTTATATGACCTTTTTGAAATGCCAGTAAAAAGAGTGAAAAAAAGCTAAGTGCAAAACTCAACCTCACCTCCCCACCTGACACAATATATAGTACTGTACGACACTTAACCACACACTTCTGCTTAGTTCTACGGCTGCATTTACCTGTAGGTGTAGTAGATGGCAGACAGAGGGAGGGGAAATATTGAGTAATGAGTCGATGGATTTCTGTAATGAATTAACCATATCAGTGGGCAGTGCCGTCAACCCAACCCCAACCCAAAACCAAAATCATTATAGCCGTACTGAGGTGTATGATATGATAAGTCATTCATAACGCGCATGTACGAAAGTGTTTCTAGGCACGACAAGGAAGGGATGGCAGAAGGAGGACAAAACAACGATCTTACTAGGCCTTGTGTCATTCAGATCACGGAAGTGCAGGGGGAAGTAGCGTGAGAAAAGAAGAGAGAAAGCAGAAGTGAAAAGGAAGGTCTTGAGTTGTTTCCGGAACCTTAAGTGGTCCTGCTCAAGATTGAGAGGCAGGGAGGCTGTTCCAGAGGGAGGCCCCAACCAAGGACAGAAATCTACCCCCCACTCTCTGCCTGGAGAAGCGTCTGACCCTCAGAGAGTTCGAAATGGATGAGCGGAGTGCTCAAGAAGGACTATGCTTAGGTAGAGAAAGTTGGATGTAGTGTGGTGCCTAGGCCCCAGAAAGTCTTGTGGACGATGCAGAGGGTCTTGAACTTGATCCTCACATTAACAGGGATAAGGTGGAGAGATTTCAGGGCTGGAGAGATACGATCCCTGGGCTTGAGGCCAAGGACAAGTCTTGCAGTCCTGTTCTGGATAAGTTGTAGAGGGTGTAGAGTAGATGCAGGCAGATTTAGAAAGAGGCTGTTGCAGCAGTCTAGCCTAGAGAGGACCAGGGCTCTGGAGACAGTGAGCTTCTGGGGGAAAGTGAGAAAAGGAAGAAAACCTCTGAGGAGGTGCAGCTGATAGCGTGACTTCTTAGAGATGTCAGAGATGTGAGGAGAGAAGGACAGGGTGGACTCGAAGATGACCCCAAGGTTCCTAGCCTCACTGGAAGGAGCAGGTACAGGGCCCAGGGTGGGCGGCCAAAGTGAGAGTGGGAAGGTGGGAGCAGGAGTCCCAATGTGGAGGATCTCAGTCTTTCTGGCATTAAGGCAGAGATTGTTGGATGCACACCATTCCTGAATAGCAGACACACAGTCTGGTATAAGAGAAGGAGCACTAGAGGCTGAGGGGAGCCTGAAGGAGATCTGGGTGTCATCTGCAGAAAGTAGAGATGCAGTGGGCCAGAGGTGCCAGGTAGTGGTTAAAAAGCCAGGGAGAGAGGTTAGACCCCTGTGGACCACCACACGTAGAGGGAGAGATGGACCTGGGAGGGTCGATCAGTGAGAAAAGAGGTCAACCAGGCAAGGGCCTGACCAGAGATACCCAGGTTGTCTCGGAGAGGGTTGAGCAGGATGGCTTGGTTGACCGTGTCGAAAACGGAGGATAGTTTAAGGAGAATGAGAACAGAAGGAAGGTTAAAGTCAAGATTAGAGAGGAAGTCTTGATAGGTGTTCAGGAGAGCAGTTTCTTGCTTCTGGCTGCTCTGAAGCCAGACTGGTGGTCATGGAGTCAACCAACAGATTCAGTATGTAGATTAAGCTAGGAGATGGCCAGCTTTTCCAGGAGTTTGTCCAGGAAAGAAGTGATGGAGATCGGGTGATAGTTTGCCAGAGAGAAACGATCGGCAGAAGGCTTCTTAAGAAGGGGATGCACAAGAGAGTGCTTAAGGAAGGAGGGAAAGGTTCCATTGGCAAAGGAGTGATTGCAGAAATTGGCCACGGGTGGAGCAAGGGTGTTGATGTGGTCCTTGATGGTTCTCGCGGAGCAGTGGAGCACCTGCTTTGAAGAGACTTTCATAGATCGGACTTGTCTAGAAACATAATTGGGAGTGAACAGGGGGGAAGGAGGAGTATTGCCTTTGGAGCAGGCCAGTTTGTCAGAGGTGTGCTTGATGCACTCCACCGCCTCTCTGCCACCCTACACTTGCGCTTAAGGGTGGCAAGGTCAGAATCGTACCAAGAGTTGCACTTGGCTGCAGGCTTCAAAGGATCCTCATGACAGGGGCGTGGGAGAAGGAGGAGGAGAGTAAGTTGCAGCAAAAGCCTCCACTAACACATGCTTCATGGGCCAGATGACCGAGAAGGTGGGTGGCAGTGCTGGCGGCTGCCTAGCCTGGGGGGCAAAGAGCGACAGCGGAGAGAAGAAGGTGGTCAGTCCAAGAGTGAGGAGTGGTGAGGGGGTTCGAGAGGGTAAGGTCTGAGGAGATCAGAACATCCAGCAGAGTGAGTTGGCCCAGAGGGTAGAATAGAGAGTGTGTTGCGTAAGAGCCACAGGAAGGGCTAGTAGCATCCAAGTGGATGTTACAGTCTCTGAGGAGGAGAAGTTGAGAGGTAGAGGCAAGGAGGGAGGAGAAGAGGTCAGCCCACTCGGAGATGAAAAGGGCGACCTGTAGATGGTGGCCACAGTGAGAGGCCAGGGGAAAAGGAGAGCCTGCAGACCAGTCATTCATATATATACTGCACGTATAGCACACAGCATAGAGAAAGAGTGTGAGTCTAAACATCTCTGTTTCTGTTATTGTTCATACTGTTTGCAGATTAAGCTTTGAAAATAAAAAAACAAAATACAAAATTAGAAATTGCAACAAAATGAGCCATTGGGGCTAATTGCCAATATTTTGCGAGGGGACATTTACTGTTGAATGTCAAGGGGTGTAGAAGGAACTGTTAACACTGCATCAGCAGGAGTGTACAAGTGCTCGACAAGCCAAGACATGGGTCATATAATGTCTAACTCTGTTTTTTTTTCTATTTTGTTTAAATCTTCTTTATTGTTTGTACATGTCAAAAGCAGCCAAATAAAATATGAAAGTTCCAATTCCAAAAGGCGACACAGGTCAGCATCAAACCAAGTTGTACCTGCCACCATAGGTGAACTCTCCTGCCACTTCACAACCAACACTGTGACAGTGAAGCCTGGAGAAGCATAGATTAGCTTCAACCCATCCGCATGTATCACGATGTAATCGGCTGAGGCAAACCCGTGTGCATGAGGTGCAGTTTCTGTTCCAAAACGTAGAGAGTGAAGAGGGCCAGTCTCTCAGGCATATTGGTGAGAGGAAGAAATAATTAAATGAAGCCGAGTTCACTTGACGAGACAACAGGCTGCCTCAACAAGCAAAAGAGGCATCATGTGTGTGCTGATATTACAAATCTTGATTTATACTGTAGATCAGGGCTTGTGCTAAGGTTGTGAACGTGAATCTGGGGAGGTGATCTCTGCTTAACCACTTAAGGAAGAGTATGCTTGTCCTATTTGCTTAGACTTTCATAGAGCTCAGTTTAAACCTTAAGCAGAGACGGATGGTCTCAGACAGCAAAGAGGAGGGGAAAGTCTAAAGTACCCTGGAGTCGATCACTTGCTCCAGTGTTTAACACCTGTCTCCCCAATGGACACACCTAGAGTAGTGTGTGGGGGGGGTACTTGGTAGCCGAGTCAAGGAAGACCAACTTGTGACCCTGATGACTTCAGCAGCCGCTAAGAAAGAGTTGCTTGGGACACTAAAAAAATGAGAGTCTGTGAGTGACTGAGGCGACCCTGGGGCTGTTCCGAACTATGGGGAGAAGAGAAGGACTGGAGACCCTAGTCTTAAAGGAAATGAAGGATATGGTGAGATACTAGAGTGCTTCATATACAGTCTCCATCACTGTGAACCCAGTCAACCCCAATCTCTCTGGTAATCAAAATAAAGTGAATAGTGAACTATTAACTGGTCTAACTCTCGAGTCATCTCTTGACTGTGGCACCCATACTCGTTCATAGGGCAGCTGTTAGCGGCATTCATTTCAGAAAAGTTCCAATTCTCTGATACCTTGTTAGTTCTTTACTTTCCTCCTCACAATGCTCTTGGTTCTCCTCATGCGCTGGGACACTCTCCCTTGATTCCCCTCTCACCACCTCAGTTACCGTCTAACTATTGGAATCTGCTTCCTTATCTGTTTCTGGCAATTATGATGATGTACATTTTTGATTGCTCCTCCATCTCTCCCCCCATACTTCACTGCCTGAGGAATGTGTTGTATCTGAAGTGGTATCCATGATAACCTCCTGATTCCAACGGGTTTGACTACTGGATAGTATAGCCTTGCCCATATCCACACGCCCCTTTGCCGCTGTGCTGCTGCACAGCTTTCTTCCTCCACACAGCATCTTTGCAACTTGCTGTTGGGTTTTGCCATTCTGGTGTGGACGTTCCTGTCCACCACTCTGACGGCTATTCTTCTTCTGACCTCTCTCTTCTCAGCGCCTCATTCATTCACATGCATGTGTTAAGAAAACCACACAGTGTTCCTCCTCCCTTTGGCGCCACACTGACAACTCAGAGTCTTGTTGCCACTCAGGAAATGCTTTTCCACTTGGTAGAGTCAGGAACAACTTCCTCTTCCACTGCTAACACTTTAAATCTGATGTGGCTTTTGTCTTGTGACTGTTTAAAGGAACAGACTTCCTCAATCTTTGTGAATCCTCTGATGGTGGCACTTATCCACAACAGCTACTTACAGCATCATGTTGATGTGTAACAACTTGTCGTGTGCAGACACTCTGAGCGAGCTTAAAAAAGATTGCAATCTGAAATTGTGTCCTCCACTATAAAAGTGAACATTGCAGGTGTGCAGAGAACGGGTACTTCCCAAAAAATCATCCCATTAGAGACAGGAATTATCAAGGACTGGGATTTCTTCTCTTCATACCAATGCTCAACCAGATGGTGTTGCATGATATTGAATTTAAATCTTGCAACAAGAAGCCAAAGGCTCCCTGAAACTACCATGCCCTGATGGTAGAGCTCAGGCCAAACTGTGAGAGAAAAAACATAAAGCCTCATTACGAGTATGGTGGTATGTAAGGACAGTTTTTCTGAAGTCCAATTAAGGGCCTAGCAAAACCATTCTACTGAGGCAGTACAAGACTCCACTCTTAGTATAAGGCTGTACCACCTGAGTTCGGGCTAGCGTAGGCAGAGCAGCCAGGATTATCTTAGGAGGGAGAGAGGGCAGTAGATACAGTACAAGTGAAATTGTAATACAAATGATCCAAAGAAACACTGAAACACTATGTATTGTAAAAAGAAAGGATTTATTTAAATACAGGTAGGCCCAGATATATCTAGGGGTTAAGTAAGTACTAACACATTATATGAAATCACAATATAAAACACAACACTATACTTGAAAGTACTCAGACCCAAGTATAGACCTTATTTGGAACACCTAACAGTAGTTCTAGGGAAGTCAAAACCTTGTTATACACATTTAGTATAGGTCAAACCTATTCTTTGGGAGTAAAAGACCAATGGTTACTTTTAGATTACCTTTGGTAATACAAGGACAGTAGGCCCTTCCAGTTGTACAGTGACTCTTGGAACAAATCACATAAACAGTCAACAGGACAATATACTTTTCGTGAATAGTGAAACGCTTATTCTAGGTTCAGTAAAAACCTATAACTACTTTTGTCATAGCCCACAGTTATACCAGGTGAGTAAAACCTAAGGATGTAATATACAATTACAGATGCTTTGGAAATCAGGGAAACCAAGAATTGAGGTAAGCAATAACTCTGATAACTTGTTTTGGATGGCACGCAGCTAACACAAGGTAAGTAAAACCCACATACTTTAACTTCACAATGAAGGGGAAAGTAAAACCCAATGTCACACTTTACTGAATAATTATTCTAGGTAGGCAACAACCTAATGTAGACTTATTAAGGGCAGGCTAGCAGCAAGTCAGGGGAAGCAAGACCCAGTTGGGGGACACTCATACAGTTATCCTAGCAGGACTAACCTGGTGATACCAACAGTTGGAGGACACTCATACAATTACCCTACAGGAATAATCTTGTGAAAGCAACACATTACTTTTGTAAAGAGGCACAACCTAATTACAGGATAGTAAAGTACCTTTACATCTACTTTCTTTTAGACTGGTTAAACAGTGGCTAAGGAAGAAAAGATGTTAACCATACTTTTAAGAATAGTGCATCACACATTCATGATCAGTAAGAACTTTTGTAACTGTTCACTCTCAGAATTACAGTTACCCACCAACTCTTTACAAGTAAGTAAAACACTTGATTTATTTTCTAGGCAGAAGTCCCAATCCCTTCAAAGTCTTTCCCTTAGAGCATGAGTGTTCTCAGTAGCAGAAGGGGGTCACTAGGACTAGTGACCAACAGGCAGTGTTAGAATAAGTTCTTCAGTAGCAAATGTCAGAGTTTCCTTAGGAAAACTGGCAATCAAGTGAGTACTTTACTTCTAGGGTTAGAAGAGGGTCCAGGGGCTTCACAGAAGACACCCCAGCAGGATTCTAGCAGTGGGACTGGGTGCACTGGATGAGGGACCTCCCAATCACAGAAAACACCCCAGGACTACACAGAAATCCCAACAGGTTAAGGTAAGTATATACCCAAGCCAACACAGTACCTCAGCAATGAAGAAGAGATTGCAGTAGGAGAACTTCAGGGACTGCAGCCAAATACCCGGTCAGTGGATTCCTTGTCCTGGAGACTGAACAGAAGACCTCAGAAGGGACTTTGCAGCAGGGATCGATGAAGAAGGCTCTAGGCACGATTTCTCTCGCGGCTGAATGCGGTTCAGCAGGTTTGGCGCCTTTTCAAGGAGCACAGAAGAAGACAGAAAATTGCGGTTGAATTCTTGTCATTTAAAAGGTCCAGCACTCTTCTGAGGGGACTTTTTGGACTCGATTCGTGTCTCTGGAGATACACCAGGATGCCCATGCAGTTTCAGCGAGATTCGGAATTCGGAAGACCATGCACCGCACAGTGGCTGGACGTCCCAGGGTATTGGGGTATTGCAAGAACGCAAGGTCGCAGCAACCCGTTGGATGGCTCAAAATGCAGGTCGTCCTGAGTCTAGTGGGTCTCACCAGGCTCTGGGTTCAGGTCGTCGTTCTCGGAGACCCCAGGTCGATCAGACGGAAGGGCTGCAGCAGGCACCGGTTACACAGCAGGCTCTCCGGTCGCTGGAAATCATTTCCCCCCGCTTTTCCTTCATCATTCTCTTCAGTTTTCTGTTCCAGTGGTCGACATGACTTCAGATTCCAGGTTTCCAGTATTTATCAGGAACTGCAACACAACCTCTACATTCTCTTCCCGCATTTTACAAGAAAGGGGAGTTTGGCTGTCCAATCAGGACAGCCAACCCCCCACTGGGATTTGGCCCAGTTGAAGGAAGGCCTAAGACAAAGGAGGGGGAAGTTTTGGACTCCTGCCCCACTTCCTGTGCTTACAGACTGACTGGAGCCTGGGTGGGGTGTCTTGGGGACTCGCACCAAAGACAAAACTCAAACAAAGGAATTTCCCGCCCTGGATGTCAGGGGAAGGAACAAGAAATGACAAGAAACACTAAAATGGCAGAAAAAGAAGACGGCCATTTTGGTTAAATGAGCACACTTAGGTGCTTTTACTGCAGCCGTGATTACAGCCCACGGTAAAGGTGCACCAAATTAGTAAAAGGTATCACTGCCACCAGCCATTAAAGGTAAGCTTGTCGCTGTAACAGAATTGTTACAGTTTAAATGTGAAAGGGGATACATTGTATCTCCCTAGCACTCCACATAAGGTGGGGTGTGCTGGTTTCACAGAATAAAATGTAAAAGGGATCCAAAGATCCTTTCAACCCTTGGGAACTGTAGTTCACTCAAGGTTAGAACAAGAAAGTTAAATGGGGAGCCCCTAGGGCAACCCAGCAACAACAAGCACTTATTGCCAATAAGTTGTTAGACATGATAACTTTAAAAAGACACTATGGAGAGTCTTAAAAATGACACCCATAAAAAGAGTTAAAGACAGGTGAGTGTGGAAAAAGGTTCCCACTCGCTGAGGTATTAATGAAAAATATCCCACTTGAAATGCAAAAAGTTCTGGAGTTGAACCAGGAAAGGAAGATTTACCAGCTCTGTGGAAATCTTACCTAACATGGTAATACTGCGTTAAATCCGCGGAAAACAAATTACTGTTACCACCACTTGGTCAGATGGAATTTCCACCTGATTACAAGTGATGGTAGCGGTGTAAATCCCCATTTATTTTGTGTCCATTGGACCCAAAGGGGCTTTTCTTTTGCAGATTTACCTCTGGAGTAAATCCAGCCTATTCTGCCGATGTGTGGGTGCTGAGTGACAAGATTTACCTCCAGGGTTTTGCTGAAGGTAAATCTTCCACTCAAAGCCAAAACTCATAATTTGGCGTAGTCGTAAAATTGGAGGTAACTCAGTTACTGCCATACTCGTAATGAGGCCAATAGTATGCTTCACATTGTACACAGCATTACAGTGCACATAGCAGTGAGAGACATTGGGCCTCCTTACACGGTAGGCGGTAGCCATGGCACTATTAGCGCCATGGCTACCCCCTTACCGCATTCCGGGTCCGTGTTCCCGGAATAGGGACTTAACGGGTCATTCCGACCTCGGAGGACCCGGTAAGTCCCCATTCCGGGAACCATTCCCCATTCCCATTTGATCCCCCATAGGGCTCAATGGGAATGGGGATGGAGCTAATAACGGGCCCGCTATTAGCGGGCCCGTTATTAGCTCTGAAGTCCCTCAACGGGTACCTTCCATAACGCCTGGTAAAACCAGGCGTTAAGGACGGGACCCGCTAAGGGATCTCGTAGTGGGGCGGTAAGGGATTACCAGCACCGGTGCCCTTACCAGTGCCGGTAATCCCTTACCGCCTACCGTGTAATGAGGCCCATTGTATAGTAATACACTAAAAACATGGGCCCTAATTGGAGACGTGTATTTAAGAACTTCACTAAAATATATTATCTCTAGTTTTATGTCTGAGTTGAGCAAGACAAGGGGCTTCATTACGAGTCCGCCGGTCCGGACTTAACGTTGCCGGTATAACCATACCGGCGCCGTTTCCGTGATCGCCACATTCTGACCTACGAATCCAGAAATACCACCACCATAAACCGCCACCGCGGAGTTAAGGCACCCATAAACTTCATCAGCACGGAAACCCCCAAGTTACCGGCAATACAAAACACTGTGCGCATTACGAGTATCACGGACATGGAAACACCGCCACAAAATTTGCATTAAAACCGTGAACACAGTGGTGGTATCGCCACCACCGTGAACATGACGTTAAACAGTGCCTCGTGAGCTGAATCGGGCCACAGGTGCACCAAATGAGCCCAGCTGGACCCAGCAGGCCACTGGGAGCTCACAAAAGGCCCATACCCAGGCCAACTCCAAACACAACTATGCAGGCAGCAGCTCTAGCAGCATTGGGACTGGGGCTATTGAACCAACAGGCAGCACCGCACATGGTGGCAGTAATGGTGCAGAGGAGGATGAGGCGGTGGAGGCGCAGGTGGCAGTTAGCAAACCCTGTACCCATGTCAAACCCAATTGTGCAGCCGGCACGACCCCGCAGGCAGCCTGCAATACCCCGCATCAGGGCCTCACCCTGGAATCTGACCCCAGGACAGATCCACACATTATACCGGCTGGACCGTCCAACAATCATGTACATCACCACCATGATAGAGGATGACATCAGCAGCCACATTGACATTTCCACCGCCACCCCCCCTCCTGAAGGTGGTGTCGGTACTGCATTTTCTTGGCACTGGAACTTATCAGCACACAGTTGGTGAGCTGCATGGGCTCTCACAACCCTGTTTTTCAAAAATATTGGTACAGGTACTGAATGCCCTGTTGCACCATGTGTCGGAACACATCGCCTAACCCCGTAACCTTGCCCAGGTCATTGCCACCAAGTTGGCCTTCCATGCCATTTCGAGCATGTCAAATTGTGGGCATGTCAAATTGCATAGGTGCAGTAGACCGCACCCACATAGAGCTGACAGTACCACGTGCAATCGAGATGGTGTACCGCAATAGGAAACTGTACCACTCACTGAATATACAGATGGTATGTGATGCCGGACAAGTAATTACACATTGCTGCACACGTTTCCCGAGCTCAACACATGACTCAATGGTCCTGCCGGAATTCGACATTGCCACGGTACATGGAACGCAACGCTGGACAAAGCACATGGCTATTGGGTGAGTACAACTGCCAATGCACAGGCCCTGTGGAAGGGGTGTGTGTGTCCAGGGCAATGACCTATGTGAGTGGGGTGCTACGACTGCACATGCATCACCCTCCCGCCCATTTAGTGAACAGTCAGCACAACCCGCACATCACAAAGCTACACATGACAGGTTGCCACAGTGTGCCCGTACACACCCTGCCTAATGAGATACACAACCAATACTACCACAAGCCCATACAACTTGAGCCACTCAATGCATCCACCCACACTATGCACCACTGCCCCCAATGCACATGATGCCTGCACATGAGACATCCTGCATCAACCACATCATCACAGTCAATTGATTGACTCTGCCATGTGTGTACATCACTGCACAATGCCATACTTACCAACCACTATTGTCCGCAAGGGCAACTACATATGCACAGGAAGTCATTGGTCAAGGTACAAAAATGCCAACGTCGACAACAATGACCCAGGAATGGTAATCACCCACCGGTCCAACCACTGCTTGGCACCTATGGATGACTGAATGATGCCACAAGATTGAACTGCATCTGATCAAGACACGCCTGTACGGAGACCAAGGGACAGGCATGATGAGGCATACAACGGGGCACATGTCTGCACACGTGGCATGATTGAGAGGACACTTGACCTACTGAAGGCTAGGTTCCGCTGCTTGAGCAGATCTGGCGGATCACTGCTCTACAGCCCAGTGAAGACGGGTAAAATGACACTTGTGTGTGCCATGCTGCACAATCTGTGCATGCTCAGGAACATTCCACTGCCCCCAGACGCAGAGGATGAAGATGGAGCTGAAGATGGGGATGGGATGGCTCCACTTCCTCCCGGGGTGCACAAGATGACCAACGAGCATAGGATACACTCATTCGCATTTACTTTTGAGAGACTGCACATTGACAGCATTGCATTGATATGACGATGCCAGGAAATAAATGAATTGACTGCAAATTAAATGATGGATGTCCACTCATTAATGATTTTCTCAAAGATTATATATTTCAAACAAAACAGGGAAGAAGGTGCATTGGGTAGGGAAGCTGTACACCCGTGCCCACCCACCACCCAAACGTACCCACCCCCAACCAGGCCCCAATATACTAACCCCCTAATGGACCTCCCACACCACCCAAACGTACCCACACCCAACCAGGACCCAATATACTAACCCCCTAATGCACCTCCCCCACCACCCAAACGTACCCACCCCCTTACACCCTTTTTGTCCATGTATGTGTCCTGCACTGCCAAACACACATGGCATTATTTGCGTGTGCGCTTCTGTGCATGGGCATCCTTGCCTGAGGGTTCTGTCAGGCGACTGGAACGCCTCTGTGGGCTGGCAGTGGTGGAGCCGGATGGGGTGGTTCTTGTGGATGGCACTGTTGGTGTTAGTGTTGGCATATGTCCCAGATACGCCTGCTGGGCAAACAACATGGACTCCGCTATGGTGGATGTGTTGTTGTTGCCCTCCCGGACATGGCGTGCCAAGGTCACAATGGTGGTGGCAAACCGTCCAATGGCCCTGGACATCTGACACCCAGATGTAGTATAACTCTCCCTCTGCAGCCTGGCCTCCTCCCGCTGCAGCCTGGACTCCTCCAGCTGCCTTTCAACTAGCTGGGTAAAATGGCCCGCTGATCCTCCATCCGCTGCATACAGGCATTCAGCTCAGCCATGGACGGGGTTGGCGACCTCATGGGACTATGCAGTGATGGGGGGGCTGAACTGGAGGTCTTGGAGGGATGATATGTCATCCAGGTTGGGCTCCTCCCCCTGTGGCCCTACATCAGCCTGCAGGGCTGGGGCACTGTTCTCACTGCCTGCAGCCTCCTCTGCAGTGCAGATGTTCTCAGGGATGGGATCTGTGGGCATGATGGGTGGGCGTGGCACTTGTGTGGCAGCAGGCAGCATGGGGATGGTGGTGTTGGCTGGTGCATCCGTGCCAGATGCAGCTGGTAGCTGAGTTGCAGAGCAGCTTGCCTCATGCTCCTGGGCAGGGGTGCTGGGTTGTCCACGTGCAGGTGCACATTGCCTCGCCTGTTGGGCGTTGTCGCTGTCACTTGAAATGGCTGTGGGGACACAGAGGGCATGCTATTAGTTGTGTGCTGGTACCTGATGGGTCCATCACATGCATCAGGTAGGTCGATCAGTGAGCATTTGCAGTAACACGCATATGACTGTTGATGGCCATGTATTGTGGGGGTGTTGCTTCTCGTCTGGGTCTTGAATGGGTCATTTGGGGCACTCCTGCACTGGCTGGGGTGGGGATGTTGTGAATGGGTCCTTTGGGGCACTCCTGCACTGACTGGGGGTGGGGAGTTTGTGAATGGGTCCTTTGGGGCACTCCTGCACTGACTGGGGGGGGGGGGTTGTGAATGGGTCCTTTGGGGCACTCCTGCACTGACTGGGGGGGGTTGTGAATGGGTCCTTTGGGGCACTCCTGCACTGACTGGGGGAGGGGGGTGAATGGGTCCTTTAGGGCACTCCTCGGCTCAACAAGTACTCATGGGATTGTAATGTGTGCACTTACCAGCATCTGCAGGTGGGCTCACTCCTGCCTCAGCATCACCAATTCCATGTATTGCCTCAAGGTGGAGGACACTGCTGCAGCGCTCCTCCCATGTCTGCAGTCTTAGTGGTGAAGCAGGCCCTCCACCTGTGCCACTGCTGCGCTGCCGTTGTGCAGCAATTAGGTTTTGCACCCTCAGTCTGAGGTCGTCCCACCTCTTGTGGCAGTCCTTCACGCTGCGTGTGGTGACACCCACAGCTGTGCACTTGCGTGCAGCTTCTGCCCACACCTCCTTTATACGCTGCTGGGTTGCACGGCGTTGGTCAGCGCTGAACAGCATTTCTGCATGCTGCACAATGTGGTCCACTAGTACAGTTGGCGCTGCCTCGCTGAAGTGCTGTTTCCGCTGTCTCTGTGCAGGGATCCTGGCTGCCATGGTGTTGGTCCTTTTTGCCTTCTCAGAGTGGTGATTTGGCCTATGCTGACTCTGGATGGCAGTGGATTGTGGTTTATATAATGGCCGCCTCTCTCTTTACGGTTTTCGCAGTCATGGTATTTCCGCTTCCGGTGTTTCCGTGTCCGTGAGGACGGTAGCGGACACGGTTTTTGCACTGCTTTTGGGGGGCTGTATGTCCATTTCTGTGGGTGTTTACGTGGCGACGGTGACACCGTTTCCGCGTCGGTGTGGTGCGCGCAACCGACAGGCCGTAATCGCCCGCTCTTTCCGCAACCTTGCGGACGCGGAAACTGCATCACCGTCGTCACGGAATCACCGCATTCCGGACCGGCGAACTCATAAAGAGGGCCCTTAAGGTTGCATTTGAAAAATAGGTATAGGGATGAAGGCCAAAACAAGGCCAGGAATTAACATTCATCTATGGCGAAACACAACATTATAAGAATAGGCCAGCACGTTGTCCTTGAAATTAACACACCATGTTCTCCAGGAGCTGTGAATAGTGTGTATGTATGGTTGTTACGTAATTATCACTTGGCTGCTTGGTAATATAAAGAGTTTTTCTGACTGGTAGGAATATTTCCAGTAATGCATGCTGATGCAATTTGTAATATACAGACGTTGGTGCAGGGCTGAGGGGAGGCAAAACGGGGTTAGCTTCCACCAGTACTAAAGTGTCCTTTTTTAATACCATAAATATTTATTGGACAAGCTTGGTGTCCGTCTCTTAGAAGCATGAAGATTATATTTTAGACCTCAACTCAGCCAACCAGAATGCCCGGAATGCAGTCTACAACCTCTGGTACATACCTCATTCCAATACATTCAGCCTTGAGCAGAAGGCTGAATTCATTCACTTTGCTTTTTAGTTGCACAGCTCCATGAGCTGGAGAATGGAAGCAGTATGAAGACCAAGAGATGGCGAGAGTGAAGGAGTCGAGAGAGGTGGTGGCAGAGAAGAGCAGGAGGAGGTGTTGAGAGCTGAAAGAGTAGATCGTAGGGCAGAGGTAAACCTGGAGTGGGGTAGGAGGTGATAGCAGCAAAGGAAAGGAGGGAGGAAGAAAAACCTAAATTGAATGAGACTGAGGCAATAACAGCAGAGGAAATGAGGGACGAGGTCAAACCTAGAATGGATGGAGGTGGTAACAGCAGAATGGAGGAGGGAGAAGGTCAAATCTGGAGCAGAAGCAGGTGGTAACAATGGAGGAAAGGAGGCAAGAATAACACTAGTGACTAGGAAGGAGGTGGTTACAGCAGGAGTGAAAAGGAGAGTCATGGTAACATTGCAGTCTGGGAGTGAAACATAATCAATGGTGGCATCAGGGGAAAGTGGTGCAGAGGAGGCAGGGAAGGATATTTAGGAGCAGGAATTATGCAGAGGAACATCAAGGCCTAGAAAGCAGGGAAAGGTATGTTCTGTCCGGGCAGGTCAGCCCTTGGCTGGCCCAGATGCCAGGAGGAGGAATGAGACTGTCTCAGGGAGCAAGAGAGAGGAAGGGTAAGGTCTCCCTGAGGTATTCCAGAGACCACTCTTTAGCTCCAGCCACCTGCCATGATCAGTGAAGAGATTGCTCAGGACTGTGATAGTTCAGGGGTAAGTGACTGTGGAAAGGCCACACCTAGAGACAAGGAAAGAAGAGGGTTCAGAAACCCCAAGAGCTTGCAATATGAAGGAAGCAGCAGATTGTGCAACCTACCTGGGACTTTAGTAGATGTGGAACAAGAGGGTTGGGCAACCCTAGGAGTCCAAATAACGAGTGCAGTGGAGAGTAGCGCAACCACCTAGGAGCTCTAAGGGCTTGGAATATGCTGCCAGTGCTCAGGGGCCTGGCACCACAGCGAATAGCAAAGACACTTGCTAGAAGACCATCCTGTCTGTTTTGATGACATTTCCATTTGTTTGGGAAGTTCCTCCTTACCGTTTTGCGAGTCTTCTATGTATAAACGATGTGGTTTTAGCGTACTTCTTGATTTCCGCTGTTTGATATGGAATGTTACAAGATTCTCAATATGTCGCATTGCCAGAAAATAATTTTCCAGTTTTTATTAAAAGAAAACAATCAAGAAAAGGGAAATTGGGGCTCCAAATCTAGGGCTGGTCCCTGTAATCTTTTCCTTGAAATTAAAGGGGGCTCCCACCGCAGAGCTCAGGCTTCCCCATTCTCAATAGGTCTTGATGAATACTGTTTTACTACAACCAGGAACCCCAACTTTCTAAGCTCTCTGTAATATAAGGGGGCCTAAAGGCTGCAGCCTTACCTCTCTAACTTCCTGAGGGACTTTCTATGTGACCTAATCAGGCATGGACTGATTGCGCACTCATATCTGGTTTCTGGTCACAGTCTGTTGATTCTTCTCGTCTTTCAACATACCACACCTTTTCCTCTCTCAACCTTTCTGCCTGCTGGTTTTATATCTCCTCTCCATTCTCTCATGTCCACTCCCTCATCCCCCAAGCTTACTCTTCCTCTCAATACTCTTAGCTCTATTTTTCTCCAGCCCCTTATCCCTCTCTCTCTACTTTTCTCTGCCTCCCTCTCCTGGTCCCGCTTAATTTTCCTAGTCCTATTTCTTTCCATCAACTCTGACCTCCTCCCACCTAATAACCTTCCTAAAGTATCCTAAATATCTCTCCGATTCCCCTCCCCCCAAGCATAAAACAAAAATGTGAAACACTGTCTCCGTCCCAACACCATACATTCACTCTTTCCAAACACACCAAATACCTCCTCCAAGTCCACCTTCTGCACACTCCTCGCAGGTCTCTTGCACTTCCTCCAACCATAACCAAAAACCTCTGATTGTATACTAACTCTGCTGGCTATTTCTAATCCTTCCCCTTCCTGCCTAGAAGGTTCTATTTGATCCCATTGGGCACCTAAATCGGCTGCTAAACTAATCACAACTCCTCCCATCTCCTCCACTTATGGCCTGTAATTTCCCCAGAAAGTCTTCATAAGGGCCCTTAGCCCCATCCCCTTTTCAGTTTCCATTTCCCTTCGGTCAGCCATGTGGTCATTGTTGCAGTTTGTTCTCTGGCTCTTTCCTGTACTAAGTTGGCTAATTTGCACAAAAGCTTTGGGGAGGGTTCCCTGGTCCTCCTGTCATGGTTCGCCGACCCTGGAAGCTGTGGAGAAGGAGGAAGAAAGGGTAAAAGGACTATTGCCCTCGGTAACGTCATGCACGCTCTAGTCTTCCCAGCCTTTATGAACCCGGAAGTTGCTAACGCGCATGCGTTGCAACTTCCAATGTTTTCGGGAAGTTTACTGCCAGCGCTCCGGGGTGTTTGCTACCTCCCGCTCCCCGACGAGTTTCCCTCTTTGCCTGCCCATTGCTTACCTGCTTGCTTCCTCCTGTTTTCCCTTGTCTCCCTGCTTACTCGCTTCCTCGTGCAGCACGATCCTGGTGCTCGCTCTATTTCCTTGGCCACGTCCCTTTGCTCCGTACTTTGTGTTCCTCTGCCCGGTTCTGTTCTCTCCCGTACGGAGCCACCTCTACTCAGTCATCTAAGGAGCCACCGCTACTTGTCTCATCTCCTGCTGGTACACTACATGGACCTCTTCTCTGGAGTCACGCCTCTGCACCGCATTGCATTCTGGTGGTAGTAGTCTTCAGCTGGAACTTTTCAATACACCTGCCAGGGTTTTTTGGCAAGGCTTTTCCCTGGTCCGGGGTGGGCTCCCTGGGGTCACCACTGCCAGGCAAACAGCTTTCTGGCAAAGTGGCTTCCGGTGGAGCCCATACCCAATACTTCAAACCGAAAGAGAGGACTCACAAGAAGAAACCCAGCGAAACCTGGAAACAGGGAAGAAAGGGGATCGCATTAGACGATCCTGACGATTCATCCGCCTTCCCTACAGATTCAGGTGAGGAGGGGTTTGGGGAACCAAACATTACTGAACAGACTAAATCTGAGAGATTGCAACGCCCAAAGATGGCCTCTCTGGAACAATATCAAGAACTGGTAAATGCCATTCAGGCTTTAACCACGGAAGTACAGTCTCTAAGAGCAGATAATACTGCACTCAGGCAGCAAGTACAACAGATCCAACAGATGGGACAACAAGTCCAACAGCGGGATGACAACCGAGGAGAGTTGCCACCCATCCCATTGCCATGTGGGAAGTATGATGGGAATCCAAAAAGAATGAAGGAATTTTTGGGTGCTTGTACCATCCACTTTACCTTTCGTCCTAGAACCTACGACTTGAATATAACAAAGATAGGCTTCTTAATTTCCAATCTGATAGGAAATGCTCTTGCATGGGCAACCCCTCTGGTGACAAGTTCAGATCCAGTTCTTACAAACTATGCCACTTTTG
This sequence comes from Ambystoma mexicanum, assembly GCF_040938575.1. Taxonomy (NCBI): domain Eukaryota; kingdom Metazoa; phylum Chordata; class Amphibia; order Caudata; family Ambystomatidae; genus Ambystoma; species Ambystoma mexicanum. Next base: position 1,456,305,151 of record NC_090935.1, read on the forward strand.
TCCAAAGATTCAGGGACAGATTTGAAAGGCCAAAAGTAATGTATTCCACTTTCGAAAACCTACTGGATATCCGTCAAGGTTCTTCTGATGTTCAGACATATGTCACAGGGTTACAAAGGATAGCGGCAGAAGCCGGATGGCCTGAGACAGCCCAACAGACTATCTTCCGAAGAGGACTCCATGAGGATATCAAAGATGAACTGGCGAGAATAGCCAGACCAAATACTTTTCAAGAACTGGTATCTTTAGTTCTACAGATAGAATATCGAATGGCTGAAAGGAAGGCAGAAAGAAGAAGGCCACGTACCTTCGTGTCAGTTCTTAACCCTCCTATACCTGACAGAGGATCGACGGAAGAACCAATGCAGATAGGTACTGCAAGAGGACCCCTCTCCACCAGTGAACGCAAAAGACGGAAGGACCTAGGGTTATGTATGTACTGCGGCTCTAACGGCCACCTGCTTCGGAACTGTCCGGAAGTACCTCCCAGACAGCAGGGAAACGAAAGACCCCAACCTTGAACAGGGATAAGGAAGGGGTGAACAACGTAAATCCCTGTTGCCTAGCACAGTCCCGAGTCTTGAACGACAGCTGTTTGATGATGATCAAGATCCAGGTTGAGTGGGATAAACATAATGCAGTGGAGTGCCTAGCCATGTTGGATTGCGGAGCAGCCGGCAATTTCGTGGATGACAAGTGGGCCCAGGACCAGCAGATTCCTAGACGTCCCAAGATACGGCCCATACCTGTAGAAGGGGCTGATGGAACCCCATTGACCTCCGGACCCATCAGCCATGAAACACAGGATTTAAAAATTAAGATGGCTAATCACCAGGAATACCTCACCTTTGATCTAATCAGGGCAGCAGATTTCCCAGTAATTTTAGGAATACCCTGGTTGAGAAAACACAACCCCCCCATTGATTGGAGTTTGAATACAGTAGACTTCAGATCTCAGTTTTGTGATCAGCATTGTTTGATTACGGACAACCCCCAGAGTATACAAGCAGCATTGCATCCGTCTCACGGTGTCAACACGGTTCCAGTACCATACCAGGGGTTCGAAGATGTGTTCACAGACACACAACCTCGTCTTTTGCCACCACATCGCAAAGAAGATTGCAGAATCGATCTGAGACCGGATGCGGTCATTCCCTTTGCAAGAATGTTTCCATTGTCTCTTCCTGAAAAAAAGAATCCCTGAGGGAGTACCTTACTACCAATCTAAAGAATGATCTCATCAGGGAATCGTCTTCGTCAGCAGGTGCTTCTCTCTTTTTCATTTAAAAAAAAAGGGACTACTGAACTACGACCCTGTATAGACTACAGAGGCCTAAACAGTCTAACAGTACGAGACAGGTATACTATGCCCTTAATGAAGGACATCATAGAAGCGGTCCAAGGAGCTCGGGTTTTCACCAAGCTAGACCTGAGAGGAGCTTACCACCTCCTAAGAATACGTGAAGGGGATGAGTGGAAGACGGCCTTCCGGACACCACTGGGTCATTATGAATACAGGGTCATGCCTTTCGCTTTAGTCAATGCACCTGCACAGTTTCAGCGGTTTATGGACAATATTTTTGCAGACTTGCTCTTTTCTTCGGTAGTGGTTTATCTAGATGATATTCTCATTTATTCGACCCATCTAGTCGAACATCGCATCTTGGTCACAGAAGTCTTACACAGATTAAGAAGACACAGTCTGCTAGCCACGCCCAAAAAATGCATCTTTGAAGCAACCACAGTACCTTATTTAGGTTTTAGTCTATCTGCTGACAACATACAGATGGACCCAGCCAAGACTAATGCTGTTACCAAGTGGCCTGTACCCTCCACCATCAGCGAAGTACAAAGGTTCTTAGGCCTTGCTAACTTTTATAGAAAGTTCATCCCTAATTTCTCGGAGATCATCTTACCCATCACTAACCTATTAAAAAAAGGAGTTAAATTTGTTTGGGATACCAGCACTGAACAAGCCTTCCAATTACTAAAAAGAACTTTTGTATCAGCTCCTGTACTAAGACAACCGGACCAAACAAAACCATTCATAGTTGAAACAGATGCTTCCCAAGGCGCCATTGGGGCTGCTCTATTACAGAAGGAGGAAGATGGCCTGGAACATCCTGTGTCCTATTACACACGTACATTAAGTCCAAGCGAACGAAACTACTCCGTTTTGGAAAAGGAACTCCTGGCCATTCGACAAGCATGCGAAGAATGGAGACATCTCCTCCAAGGCTCTGTAGTCCCTTTTTTGGTTCGCACGGATCATCAAAACCTCAAAGTTTTGCAACAGATGGAGTGTCGCAATTCGAGACACGCCAGATGGGCTTATTTCTTCTCACAGTTTGATTTTGTGATCACCTATCTTCCAGGAAAGGAGAACACTCTGGCCGATGCCCTTTCCCGCAGTATTTGCAAAGAAACAGAAGGGCCACTAGAACCTGAACTTGTACTGGCAGGAAAAACATTCATCAACACTCTCAAAACTTTTTTACAACAAGTACAGGCAGTACAACAAAGGGACCAGAACACAGTAACAAGCCTCAACTAGAAAGGCGGTCTTCTCTTTAAAAAGAATGCCCTGTTTTTGCCAACCCGAGGCCTTCAAGAACAGGCTATTTCCTGGTGCCATGATATTCCATCAGCAGGATACAAAGGTCAGAGAGCCACGATCGAACTAACATCTCGTCAATTTTGGTGGCCTTCTCTGATTAAAGACGTTAAAAGATATGTAGCATCATGCCCTGTGTGCGCCCAAAACAAATATACCTACCACAAACCTTTAGGACTCCTTCAACAAGAAGCACTTCCCGGCGGTCCTTGGCAACATATATCCACGGATTTCATTGTGGATCTGCCGGAATCATGTGGGTATACTGCCATAATGGTCACAACCGATTCCTTTAGTAAATTGGCTCACTTTTCTCCTCTTAAAGGACTCCCTACTGCCAGTATCACTGCAGAAGTGTTCTTGAAAGATATAGTGAGGCTTCATGGAATCCCTACCAATATTGTCTCAGACAGGGGCTCACAATTTACGTCCAAGTTCTGGACCGCTCTATGTAACATGCTAGGAATCAAGAGATCACTTTCTTCAGGATTCCACCCAGAGAGCAATGGACAAACGGAACGCTTAAACGCCACCCTTGAACAATATATACAGTGTTTTTGTAATCAAGAACAAAGCAACTGGTTCCATCTTATGCCCATGGCAGAATTTTCATATAACAACACGAGACATTCATCCATTGGTATGAGTCCTTTCAAATGCACCTACGGGTACGATCCGAGGCATATTCCGCTCTCTGGTTTACCATCTACGAATACACCTGCGTTGGATCACCTATTGGACACAATTCAAAGATTGCATCGTGATTCATCATCCAATCTCAAAAAGGCCCGACAAGATTGCAAGAAATGGGCAGATCTAAAGAGGAGCCCTAACCCTCAGTGGGAAGTAGGTAGCCGAGTATGGCTGTCTACTAGATACTTACCCAGATGGGCTCATCCGGGAAAGTTTGCACCCAGGTTTCTTGGTCCTTTTCGCATCACAGCCAAAATCAACCCAGTGGCCTACAGACTGAATCTTCCGTTAAGCTTAAAAAAGGTCCATCCAGTCTTTCATACATCGCTCCTAAAGACCTATACGAAGGACCCTCATTCTCGGAAGATAAGAAAACCTCCTCAGAAGACTACAGATACTAACGAGGAATACAAGGTTTTGAGTATTTTGGATTCCAGATACAAGAAAGGAGTTTTACAATACCTGGTCTTTTGGAAAGGTTACCCGAGGACAGAGTGCACTTGGGAACCTATTAGAAACATCTCTGCTCCTCGTCTTTTACAAAAGTTCCATCGTCTCCATCCCGGAAAGCCGGGAGGAAGAGCATTGAGAAGGGGTCATACTGTCATGGTTCGCCGATCCTGGAAGCTGTGGAGAAGGTGGAAGAAAGGGTAAAAGGACTATTGCCCTCGGTAACGTCATGCACGCTCTAGTCTTCCCAGCCTTTATGAACCCGAAAGTTGCTAACGCGCATGCGTTGCAACTTCCAGTGTTTTCGGGAAGTTTACTGCCAGCGCTCAGGGGTGTTTGCTACCTCCCGCTCCCCGACGAGTTTCCCTCTTTGCCTGCCCATTGCTTACCTGCTTGCTTCCTCCTGTTTTCCCTTGTCTCCCTGCTTACTCGCTTCCTCGTGCAGCACGATCCTGGTGCTCGCTCTATTTCCTTGGCTACGCCCCTTTGCTCCGTACTCTGTGTTCCTCTGCCCGGTTCTGTTCTCTCCCGTACGGAGCCACCTCTACTCAGTCATCTAAGGAGCCACCGCTACTCGTCTCATCTCCTGCTGGTGCACTACATGGACCTCTTCTCTGGAGTCACGCCTCTGCACCGCATTGCATTCTGGTGGTAGTAGTCTTCAGCTGGAACTTTTCAATACACCTGCAAGGGTTTTTCGGCAAGGCTTTTCCCTGGTCCGGGGTGGGCTCCCTGGGGTCCCCACTGCCAGGCAAACGGCTTTCTGGCAAAGTGGCTTCCGGTGGAGCCCATACCCAATACTTCAAACCGAAAGAGAGGACTCACAAGAAGAAACCCAGCGAAACCTGGAAACAGGGAAGAAAGGGGATCGCATTAGATGATCCTGACGATTCATCCGCCTGCCCTACAGATTCAGGTGAGGAGGGGTTTGGGGAACCAAACATTACTGAACAGACTAAATCTGAGACCTCCATAGGGCTGTGTTGCGCTCTACTGGTTCAATCCCTGCCGCTGCTGGTCCCCTACTCTTCTGTAGTGGGTGTTTGGTCTTGCATTCAACTCCTGCATGAGGAAGCATATCACATTCCCAATTGGATAACCAGGTTATGCCACCTGTTCTAGGCTGGGTTTTGTCTGTTAGGCAATGGTGGGTTGTGGTACTTGTAGTTCATTGGATTGTGCTGCCTCTCGGGAACCATAATCCATCCCAGGGGTCTGAGGAGTCTAGTGTCTACTGGTAATTTTAGTTGCTAGTAAACCACCTGCAAGAGAAGAGAAAGCAGTCTCGCCAGGACAGAAGCTTTTAGGCATTGTGTCTGGAGAAAGAGGCACTAATAAACATTCATGTCTCCATGCATACTGGGGAACTGGGTCTTCACCTCCTCCACACTCTGGCTCTGGTGTTACCTTGGTAGGCTGCTGACCCCAGGCTCAGAGGGGTCCTTGGCTGCCTTCCACAAGGCTCAGAGGGGTCCTTGGATGCCTACCCCAGGCTCAGAGGGGTCCCTGGCCCCCTTTTGACAGGATCAAACCCATAACCTGTCTCAGTAATAAACCTCATTGCAGATAGTTGCTGCTTGCTTCTCTGAACGTTGGCAAATCTGTCATGCCTTGCCATGTATTTATTAAACATCAACACCTCTGTAATGTGACAGATGGACTCCAAAATCCACAGACGAAGATAGTAGATTTAAGTTGCTGTATTAAAAAGAAATGGACTGGGACGGTTAAAACTAAGTGGGTCCCTGTGGGTCCCTATGGCTCCCCCCATCCTTGCCCATGCATCTCTAATACCAAGATCTTCCCTGACATACTCTAAAGCAAGGTAACCCCTACTATCTGTGTCTTTCTACTCTTGACTGGGTAACCTAAAGGCCCTGGTCTTTTCCATGTATCTCCTTTTGGGACTTACTAAAGGATACCTTTGGTTTGTTGGCCTGCCCGATGTCACCAGGGTTTCTCTTTCAATCTTCCCCCTTCTCACTCTCTTAGTCTCTCTCTGTCCACTCTCCCACCTCTATGATTTTCCTCCCCTCTCTCTATCTCGCTCTCTCCAGCTGTACTCCTTTCCTTTTCCTCCCACTTCCTCCTCTCCATCACCTCTATTTTGCCACCCTTACATTACCTGCACCACTCTCCCTTTCTCTACATAGACCCCTCTCTTCTCACCCCTAATAACCACTGTCTAATGCTCTGCATCCCAATATTATACACTCACCCCAGTCTCTTCCCACTACCTTGCATCTCTCTGCCTTCTCCAAAACTACTACTACCACCTTTCACTCTCCCCCAATTTCTTGTCACATACCCTATCACTTAAGCATGCTCTCTCTCTCTGAAACCCACTCCAAATCCCCCTCCACGCATCCCACTCTCTCGCCTTTCTTTCACTCGCCTTTTTTACACTCCCTTTCCACTTCACTACACACAACTGGTACCACTCTCACATACAATACCTTACCTGCCCTCATTCTTTGCCTGGTCTCTTGATCCACCATCACTCCACCTGATATCTCACCCGAACACCTTTCAATCTCCTCTGTGCTGGCGGCTTTTATGCCCCAGCCTTCCCTCTTCCAACACTCCTCCTCCCAGCTTCCCTTGGCCAATCACTAGCTAAGCAATCCCTGGAAGTCTTCAAAGGCTTTTACCCTCACCCCTTTTCAATCGCCATTTGCAGGGTAGCAGCCATGTGCTCAGGCTACTCCTTTTTCTTGTGGCTTGATTCATGTGATGGTGAGTTTTGCAATTTGGGTTAGGGAGAATTTCTGTGCCTCTCCTGCTCCCCTGCCTCACTCTCAGTTCAATTTGTGTTGCCCCACCATTACCCTGGGGTCTGTTTGGGGTCGTTAGGTCTGGGATCAGGTGTTGGGCATCTCAGTTTGATAGGAAAACTTCCAGTTCACTCCATTTCTGTTGTCATTTCAATTCCCCTGGTTCCAATTTAGATTCTCATGGTTTTACCAAGGTCATTCTGGGAATTGCATATCTGAAAAAGACAAAACAGAACTCTGACCAAAAGAGAGGCTGGTATTGCAGATGGGGCAGTGGTACCATCAGTAATACACAAACCACACTCAGGTGTAGGGACAGCACCTCCTAATTCTCTCAACCCACTTTTGGGATGGGTCAACATCTGCCTGAGAGACAACAGATTTGTCTTTCAAATCAATTGTAGTTATGATGGTTATAGGGCCTTATACATAAGAGAGTCGACTCAGCAAGACGGATGACAGAATCGTCAACCATTGGGTCGCGCTACCTACAGTCAACGAACACTCAACGGTTCCATGTTACAAGGTCTGTGAGTTATTTCACCATAATCATATGTTCCTCTGGCCGTACAAGATAGTAAGAGCATGTGAACAGATTGAAGCAAGGACCTTTAATGAGGCCCCTCGGATGTCTCGCTGGGTAAGGCCTGAGGAACTCTTGATTATGGCTATTAGCGATAGAGCTAAGAGCAATTTATTTCTTAGAAACAATGGGTCGAGGCGAGCGCACAACACATTGTTTAAAAGAAATACTAACCGACCACGGCTGGCATGGAAATGGAAGCGATGCTCCGATTGGAGCCCCTATTCCATTTCCATGGCAGTCAGAGGACATAAGAAGAGTGGTGCTGCAACATCTTCAGGTATGTGTGAGGGGTGTCAGAGAGATAAGCAGGGACAGCAGGTGGAGGGAAGGAAAATGGTGGGGCAAGTGCAAGCAACTGTAAGCTCGCTTGGGACATAGTCTTATACTGTGAAGTTCAGGCCGCATTCTGAGAAACACGATTGGCCGCTGCGCGTGCCCAGTTGCTAATTCCCTTAGATGAATGGTGGAACTTCCAGGAATTCCACTGCCAAATCAGAGAGAAGCTGCACTGTCCTTTGTCATGTCATGGAGAAAACAAGCAGTGCTGAAAGTTCTGTCTGGGAGGCGGATACACGATTTGACAACTCGCTTGGTGGAGCTGCGCAGACAATTAAAGAACCAGTTATAATCGCTGAGTACTTGAATTGAAATTGCAGTAACTAATCCTGCCATGGAGTGGTCCATGCATCACAGCTGAACAGGATCTGACATTTGCCAGCCCGAGAGGTGGGACTGAAGAAGCATAAATGGCAGCCACAATTTGACCCGTCTGTGTCAGGTGTTGAATGGAGCACAGACTTAGAGGTGCAAGGGAAGCGAGCAGATGGGTGACAGAGAGCTACAGAGGATGTTATGTTGCTTTATACTGTGCCCCGCTACAACCCATGGGCAGTCTCAAGGCACTCATGTGGCTCTGCAAGAGAAGAGGGTGGGTGTGTTAGTGATGCTATGATGGGATAGTTTCAGAACCAGGAGGAAATGGTGTCTGTGTGCGTTGTCTTGCGTGTGGGAGTTGGTTCCAGATGCCCCGTTTGTTATTACAGTATGGGTAGGACTCAGTGCCCCAGATGTGTGCTAATGTTTGTGTTGGGTGTGTGGGTAATAAGAGGTTGGTGTGGGGTTGCGGTACTACGCACTGGTTAGTTGTAACCATAAGGGGGTCCTGAGTCGTGGTTGACTGATATTTCTTTTATTGTATTGCATTGGTGTACATCTGTGTGGTGTCGATGGATTTATGGACTATGTGCAAGGGTATGTTCCCTGTAAGGTTACTTACAGAGTCTCACTCTGGTTGAGTGTGAGGATTAGATTTGTTCTCGGTATGTCTATGTGTAGTGTGGCTAGACCGAGGTCATGTATAGTGGCTTTGGTTATGTTGGAGGAGCAGGAAGGGAGGATTTGGTTGATACATGGTTAGTTTGACAGTGCCTCTGACATGCATCTTTGGTTGCCGCTCGATGGTACCTTCCCACGTTGTAATTGTAATTGGTTATTTATAACGCGCTTAATACCCAGAGGTTTCTAAGCATGGATCCGGGGATCGAACCTGTGTTGCTCCATGTCGTCTTGCTTCCAAGGTGAGTACGTTGCCCCTGAGCTATCCTCTCGCAACAAGGTTCTTATATTGTTCTTGGTTGCGGTCCGACAGCTAGCCCTGCATCCGACTTACCCTACAGATTTGAGGGCAGGGGTTTGGTTGTACCCAGTGTGTTCCTAGTTACTTAGCAGGGATTAGTCAGGGCAGCTGCGTTTGGCTTGTTGTGCAGTTGGCTGTTAAATGGGTGCACAGCTGGTATTATAATACGTTTGAGGAATTGGTGATTTACCAGGTGACTCTAGTTATGGGGTAGAGCAATTGTTAAGGTGATGCTTTGATTTAGTGCGTTACCTGTCTGGGCTTTCCTACGTGCATGAATTGCATGTGTAGAGTCTTTCCCTGGGTTGGTCTGTCTGTTGATTGGGTGGGCTACTCTACGCCAGTCTCTCTAGTTGTGGGGCATGACTGGGGGGGCGGGGAATGTGGGCGGTGGCGTATTCTGGTCCTCCTTTGTTTCACCACTGCTATCTGTGACCGCGTCCCTTAGTGTGTTTCTTTTCTTCCGCAATGCCATTTCTTTGCTGTCATTTTCCTTTACCGCTTGCCATTGTCTGCTGAATAACCAGGTTTTTAGTCCTTTCCTAAAGGTGATGTGGTCTTCTGTGGTTCAAATTTTTTGGGCATGGAATTCCATTGGTTGGCAATTAGGCGTGAGAATGTTGTTCCTCAGAATTTCCTCTTTTCGTAATGTTTTGTCTCTATTTGTAGGTCGTCGCTTGATCTTCGGTTCCTTCTTGGCTGGTAGCGGCTGATCTTGGCCTGGAGGAATTTGGCTCCTTGTCTGTGTAGGGATGTATGGACAATGCAGAGGGCTTTAAATTTGATGCGCTTTTTGACTGGTAGCCAATGAAGGCTTCTCAAAGCTGCCGTGATGTGGTCTCTTCTGTTTAATCTTAGGAGAACAATGGCTGCAGTGTTTTGGACCCACTGGAGCTTCTTGGTGAGTCTTTCCGGCACTCCTAGGTAGAGGCAGTTTCTGTAGTCAATTCTTGTTAACATCAAGAAAATGATTGTGAGGAAAAGAAGAGGTATGGGAGCTGCCTCCTGAGTAGTCTTAGGAGATAGAGGTGGCGCACACATACAAGAGTATGATTCTGGAAGATCTTCCGTCTGCTTTGGCAGAGGATGCTCCTGGCATTCCTGTGTCTACTAAACAAGATGACCCAGAATCTGTAAATCATTGATGTTGAGAATTATTTGCAAGTGTTTAGGGACTTCACAAGAAGACTCCCTATGTGCGTTCCATTCTGCCAATCTGGTGAGCTTTGGTCTGGTGGTCCCTCTGCCCCCCATTTTTCCATCATGGCACTCGTTTTCTCAGTGCGACCCTCACAGGCCAAGACTAAGCATTCCAGGCTTCCCCCTGCTTAGTCCTGCCTCCCGCTCCATCCCCTGGGCCCTGATTGGTCCACCTCCCCTTTATCCTTGACTTTCCTAGGGCAGCCCTCTGCCCGTGCAGCCCATGTGCAGCCCATGTGGCTAAGGGCCCCAAGGCAAAGAGCGGCTCCAACAGAGGCGGCTCCAGAGAGTGTTTGCAGGTGTCCGCAGGGGAAGCCATTGAAGCCAGTGACCAGCCGTCAACCAGCAGCAACCACCAAAGTGTGGCATGGGTGGAGAGTAGAGCAATTACTCTACTCCAGAAAACCCAGCCACTATACATTACCCTACTTCGAAACTGTGATTACTAGCATGTGCCACATTTAGAGAAGAATTGTGAATATTAGTAGGTGCCACACTTGGACAGAATTGTGAACATTAGCCTGCGTCTCATTTAGATAAGACTGTGTATATTAGTATGTGCCACACTTTTTTTTAAAAGTTTTTATTAATTTTAATCAACCAAACAACAATACAACCAAACATGCAGTGCATTTTACAACAATACCATTATTCAAGGCTCTATCTTGGTCACTGCCCCCCCCTTCCATGAGCCTATTTATTCTTCGTACTCTGTATCTGCTGTGCACAGTGGGGTCTCACTTCCCATAGATTCTGTTCGGTCTTGTATTGTTCCAAATAATTCCGCTAGTAGTGATTTCCATGCCATCAGGGAACCTGTCTCTTCCTCCCCCCCTGCAGTGCTTGCCTCTTGCCACACCATTGTTTCTGCTTCTGCCCACTTCTGTAAGTCTCTCCACCACACCTCCACCCTTGGCTTGTGACAAGTCGTCCATCCCATTGCAATCCTTCGTTTGGCAAGCACATATGCTAAATCTTTTAATTTACCAACATGTTTAAGTTTAGACGATCTGGGGAACCCTCCCAACAAGCAGGCCCATGCTGTATCTATAATTATCGTGACCCCCTTTTCCGTGCGACTTCTCCCCAAAACCGCTCAATTATCGGGCATGACCAGAACATATGTGTCATATCAGCATTTTCTTCGGTGCACTTGGGACACACTTGACGTCCAGCGTTTCCAAATTTAGATATCTTCATAGGTGTCATATATGCTCTGTGAGTTATGTACAGTTGTATTTGTTTCAATCTCGCATTTCTTGACACCTTTTTGTGGTACCCCAGGGCCCGTTCCCACATCCTATCCTCTATCGGGGTTCCAACTTCCACTTCCCAATCTAGTCTCAATTGTGTCAAGTTCTTCCCAACCTTAGACATTGACATTTCATACAGTCTAGAAATCTCATGCCCCCCCCTCCGATATGTCATATATTACCTCTATAATCGCGTCTGGTTCTTCTTCCAACACTGTTTCAGGCCATGTTTTCCTAATTCTCTGCACCATCCTGTTATATGTAATGTACTGGCCCATATGCAATCCCGTTTCCTCCCCAAGAGTTGCAAAGTCTAAAATGGTCCCTTCCCGCCAAACATCTCCCAACGTAACCAGCCCCACCGATTCCCAGTGAGACCTGATTATCGCCCTTAACTTGATATCATCCCCTGTCAGTGCGACTAGCGGTACCTGCGGGGAGCATGGGAATGGGTTTTCCATCATCCGGCATGCCCGACGCCACATCTGCCATCCAAGCGTCGTCATCCTAGGGCGCTCTTTCATTTCAGACTTAGGAAGCCAGATTATTTCTTTTAAATAAAATGGAGCACTATCGTGTCTGAGTAGTCTAGACTCCGGGGTCTCTTTCTCCGAGAGCCACTTAGCCACATACTGCAGCTGACTTGCTATATAATAAACCTCAAAATTTGGCAGTTTTATTCCTCCTTTCTCATAGAAGTTCTGCACCTTCCATAGCGCCACTCTGTTTCGGGTACCAGCCACAGGAAATCTCTGCATATACTGTTCAATTTAGCAAAGAACTTCTTAGGTATCATATATGGATTATTACTGAAATAATGCAGGAGCCTAGGCAGGACTACCATTTTTAGCATTGCACCTCGTCCCATCATAGCTAGGGGCAACTTTACACAGAATTGCATACACTTCTCAATTTTCTGGATTGCCACCTCAGTATTATGCCTCCACCGTGTGATACACATCTATCCCAAGGTACTGGAAAGAACGCTCCGCCCATGGTATTTGTAGCACTAGTAGCCGTTCCTCAGGGATTCCCTTATAACTGCCCAGCGAGAACATACTAGGTTTCCGGGGGTTCACAGCTATCCCAGACAATCCTGCATATCTCTCCATCACTTCCAGTAAGTACTGGAGATTTTCTTCTGGATACCTTAAGTATAGCAATATATCATCTGCATATAAGGAGATCAAGTGGCGTTCCCCCCCCCACCTCAATACCTTTCGTGTCATATTGTTGTCTGAGGTATATCGCTAGGGGCTCAAGGGCCAATACATAAACCATCGGGGACCATGGGCACCCCTGTCTAGTGCCCCCGCTAAGTTGCCATCTCTCAGATATTACTGATCCTGTTCTTACTCTGGCCAGTGGTTCACGGTATAGCATCTTTTGCCCACCTCATGTACCCAGGTCCCATCCCATATTTCTCCAAGGCCGCCAGCAGCCATGGCCATTTGACCGAATCGAAAGCTTTGATCGCGTCTAAGGACACAATCGCCATTTTGCCTCCAATCGCACTACCCCAGTCAACCACCCTTCGGAGTCGCCTATGGTTATGAGTTATGTTTCTGTTCGGGACATAGCCTGTGTGATCAGGGTGAATTAACTTGCCAATTACTCTTCGCAATCTGCTTGCCAGGACAGCCGTCAATATCATGCTGTCCTGATTCAGCGTCGAGAGAGGTCGGTAAGATCCACAGCTGCGCTCAGGTTTGTTAGGCTTAGGGAGCGGTATAATGATCGCCTCTCTAAGTGTTTCAGGTAACCGTCCCGCCTCAAACGCTTCATTGAGCATATCTAACATTGGAGGGAGCACTTCTTCCTTGTATATTTTATAAAACTCACTAGTATGTGCCACACTTGGACAGAATTGTCAATATTAGTATGTTCCACACTTGGACAGAATTGTGAATATTAGTGTGGGATACATTGACCCACTCAGCGGAATTCCCATCCATAACCAAGCTGACCTTCAGCAGTTAACAGCAAAATAGCTGCACTGGCTCCATTTAGCACCACTGCCTCGCATCAAAACTGCATTTTGCAGCTACAAAAGGATGGCTGCACTGTTTTGCCAAGAACAACAGGGCAAGTTGAAACAGGGAGCACCCCGAGAAAGGCTGCCAGGGTGTGTACTTGTGTGTACTATAGAAGCAGAGTGAAGAAGCAGCACTCCTTTGGTGCTAGCCCAAAGTTTCCCATTGAAAAAGGGAAATATTTTACATTTAAAATGATGCCTCCCTGATGCTCTTCATCTGTTCTACATTACTATGCTTTTATCAGTGAGGCCCTGCCATGCCCATCCATATTTAGATTGTGCTCCGGCAGAAGATAGCATTATCCCCGAATAACAGGCTGCGTCAGACCAAATCTGGGAAATCAACAGAAGCTTTACTTTCAGCTGCACAGAAAAATGCTTGACTTTTGGGCTACAAAATGTCAAAAATCACTGCTTCAAAAGAAACCCTAGCTCTAAGGGCATATGTCAATTGCAGTGGACCTGTGTCTTAAACAGATTGCTGTATAAGTGAAAATGACGAGGGCTGCAAAACAATGTTGGGACATCAGAAGGAAGAGAAAACCTTTTGAAATGGTCAGCACAGCAGACTTCACCGTGTGTTAAAATGCGTTTTTGCAAATAAGGAAAAATGCCTGTTTTAAAAGTGTGATGTAGAAAGAAGGCCCTGTCTTGGCCTAGCAATAAAATAAAGAAATAAAGGCATTGGCTATACTGGAAAATTAGCCTACTATGGCTCAAGGGACAGTTGGGGGCTTGGGGCTCCCCCCCCACAGGTTGCCTTTTGAAACTTTGAATGGACCAAGAGAAAGAAATATCACACGCTCGTCAGACTTCTGTCTGGGCTTCAGCTTGAGACAATAGATCTGGGACACCTACGTGCGACTTTTGGAAGTGATAACCACCAGTCACTCAAGCTCGGGAAACTCCAGGGCAACCCTGGGCTAAACTGACATTTGATGGTAGCCTGAAGAAAATAATGGTCCCAGTTGGGGGACAAAGGCCAGCCCATTTAGTCTCTAAAGACTAGTTTATTAATAAAACGTTGAGACTTTTATCTCCGCAATTAGACAACACAGAAAGGCGAAGGTTTCACAATCTAGATGCAATTTTGATGACTTTAAATTAAGACGTGGTAGCCTCCACTGGCATATAAGGGACAGAAATGGCAGAGAATTGGATATTCTGAGGAAAGTGTATGTGGTGCATCTTTGAAATTTGATATTCACATACCTTATGGTAATCTATACACATGTACAAAGTTATAGAATTGTAGGTAAAATAATTTCACTGAAAAGGACGAAAAATTATTAGACAGACTAAACAAAGTCCTACAAACTAGAGAATTGGACTGCCATGCTCTGAGTGAAATATGTAATCTGCCTATGTAATTGGAAAAAGTGCCACAACTGTACAAATGTGTGATTTATGTTAAGATTGATTTTTGGCAAAAAGGACTGCAGGATGACTTTGCACCTCATAAAACACAACCTCCTAAACTGAGTCCCATCCTTGAGGAGGCGACCACCATGGGCTGACCTATCCGGTTCTTGGGGATAGGTCTAGCTTATTTCTGCCCACCAATAAATTCTGTGATGTCACCCATCTTATAAATGAGGCTGACACACCCACAGACACTCTCTCCTGAATTTCCAGCACCTGCGTATCCGGACATTCCAGATCCACCTTTGCAAGATTCCAGACCCTACTGCCAGGCCAAAGCATTGCTGACCCTATCCCAGCATGGCCATTGATCCAGAAACCCCACTAAAATTCCAATAACAAAGGGGAAAAGCTGTGATACCCATTGGGAAGTATCCTGTGACCAGACTGGCTTTTTGCGCACTACCTGCATGCCCGCTGTACCCTTGCCATCCAGTGACCAGACTTGCCCAGCTGTTTGCTGTCAGGAGAGCCACCTCGCTGTGACCAGAACCTTTTGAGTCCAGAACCCGGTTGGCTGTCCCAACATCCAAAGCGCGGATTGCGAGTATTTCCCCATCCCATAGTCACACATAGTCTACCCCATCTTGACCTTTGTCTTTGTCCTATTTTCTAAGTAATCCTATTCATCCCTTGGTAGCTGGTTTAAGATTGTTAGAATTCTCTGTGCACCCTGTCCTTGTTCTCCCAGCGTTAGCGCCACCTTTATATTCATTTCTGTCTTGCATAGATCGTAAGTCCTTAGTCATATTTTGAATAATCAAATTAATTCCCACATAACGTTGAACGTGGGGTGAAAAGGTTGACGTCCCAAGTCAACCTTGGAGCGTACTGTGGCTTTCTTTAACAATATAGTCTTGATAATCTAGTTTAAGTAAAACTTCTTTCTTTCCAAACCGATTTTCTCTTTGTAACTGCTTTATTTTAGCAAAAACCGAATTTCTTTCATATATGGTCACCCTTTCACTTCTATATTGTCCCTATGATGTGCATCTATTCCCCAGCCTAAAAACTGCATTCCGATTCTGTGTATTTCACCCGTTTTAAAAAAAAACTTTTGACATCTAAAACTGAAAAAGGTGAAAATACAACTTTTACACGTGTGATTTTGACTGCACTGAGATTCTTACTTTTAAATTGCTTTTGAACTGTATGCCTTTTGTGACACATTGCTTTATAGTTGCTAGTGGTATTACATCCCTGATACTGTGATAAAACATATGTAACTCATTATTTAACCACACATATAATTAATTATTTATCAAAGTCTGAGTGTCATTATAAGCAATTGCAAAGGGTTTTTGCCTCTTAATTTGTGAGGGAAGGTTGGATTTTGCTTCTGTTTGCTGCATAATATCACTGACTCCTTGCCACTTCTTCCTATCCAATCAGAATTCGATTCATTGTGGGTTGAGGGAACATTGCACGGGGAAACCTTAAGTCGAGAGCTATCTATCTTAATTGAAAAAGTGCTGCTATTCATTTGTGCTTTGGATATGTTCTTGTAGAAGGTTAACCCAGTATATTTCAGTGGTTTTCATTGTAATTATCACCCCATTGGTGAGTGCCGCCCAATATAAAAATGGTGCAATTTTCTTTGAATTTAAAATGAATAAATATTGTGTTACCACCCGCCGGCCTGGTGCATGGCCCATTGTGACCCGGGGTATTTGTAAAAGGGGGTGTGAGACAGGTTAGTTATCGGCTCAATTTGAATTAATAGAAAATAAACAAAAAGTATTCTAATTGAGCACTACATCAGAGGCCAAGGGCAAGAGTCCTGGACCGGTGTGTGATGCCCGACGGGAATCCTTCACATTAGTATGTGCCACGCTTAGACAGAATTGTGAATATTAGCCCGTGTCTCATCTAGAAAAGACTGTGCATATTAGTAGGTGCCACACTTTCACAGAATTGTGAATGTTGGCAAGTGCCGCACTTAGCTAGAACTGTGAATGTTGCCCTGCGCCGGACCCAGACAGAATTGTGAATGATCGCAAGCACCACATTCAGTTAGAATTGTGAACATTCGCCTGCGCCAAACCCAGACAGAATTTTGAATGATCGCAAGCACCACATTCAGTTAGAATTGAGTACATTAGCCTGCGTCGCATCTAGATAGGATTGTAAATGTTAGCAGGTGCCACCTATGAATGTTAGCAAGTGCCACACTTAAATAGGATTGTGAACATTAGTCTGCGTCACATCCAGACAGGATTGTGAATGTCAGCCAGTGCCACATCTAGACTACATTGGGAATATTACCAATGCCACTTTCAGATAGAACTGTGAATGCTAGCTTGCTTCACATCTAGACAGGATTTTAATAGATCTAGATAAAATGCAGATATATTCACACACCACATCTAGAAAGAACGTGGAAATTTAGCACATATCACTTCTAGATAGAGGCCAATTAACCAACCCACTAACAATTTCACCCCTCTGCATACTGCATACACCTCTCAAACTCTAACCAAACACAACCACAACCCTATAGCACAACAAACAGCACAAACTTCACTACACCACAACCACAAAACAAACCACACATAGCTTCAGCTTCGCACAACAGCACACAATGGCTACCGACCGGAAAGCAACCGCAAGCTCAGGGAACGGTGTTAACCAAACTGAAGCTGCCAACAGCACTTCACTGCTCTCTTGAACTTTTCCCGCTCATCCCCACTAACTCACCCCACACTCACTTTCCTTTTCAGATCTGCCAGAGCACCAGGGGACCACTCCGGTGGTGATTTAATATTAACAGAAGCACTTTTTAGTGATTGGGTTGACTTGCCCTTCTAGAGATAGTTTGTTGTCTGAGTATTTCTAGGTCATTTACCACGTTGGAAGTCTACGGTTGTGTTTCCATGCCAGTCGGCCAGTCCAATTGGGGGTTGGTAGCGTTGCTTTCTGTGGGTGTAATAATTATTTCTGCTTTGGCTGGGTTCAGTTTGAGGGTGTCCGTTGTCTTCCAGTTGTAGATGTCTGTGAGGCAGTTGTTGAGGCTGCTTGGTTCCTGGGTCGTGATCATCTTCACAATCAGTGGTGTTACGTCAGCATAGTTGTAGGCGTTGTGAAGGCATCATGAAGTGGACACAGACAACTGAATTAAAAGTTTGAGCTATAGACATTTATTAAACAGAAAAGGGGTTGGAAAAGGCCTAGTTTGCCCTATGCAAAGGTGGGATTTCCCTTACTAATTAAACTAAGGATAGTCTGTGCCAGGAAGTCTAAAATAAAGGTATGTCTGTGTCCAAAACCTATGCTTGCCCCCACATCTACCTGTATACAATGTGTTGGGATGTCAGCATCAAAATGAGAAGTGTTCACATAAAAGTTCAGAGCTTCTTCAAGCTCTTGGTTTGTAAAGAGTTTCCCTTCCCCAAGTTCAAGATAGTTCACAATGCAAAGAAATTCCCTTCCCCAAACTTTCAAGTCTCTTTCAACTTACACACCTGTCTTGCCTCTTCTTCAGCTCTACAGTGATGCTTGGTTTATTCTCATTTCACATCCTCATGATACTTTACCATTGCTTGCTTTGCCATTATTCACATGTTGCACTTTTATATATTCCTATGGCTCTTGCCAATACTTGTTCTCTCAAGTTACACAGTTCCTTCTACTAAACTGCGTTCCTTCAGTTCAGTATTCAACAGTACTTGCTTTTCATTCGAGTCGGTATTCAAAAGTGCTTGCTTTCTTTCAAATCGGTATTCGAAAGTGTTTGCTTTCTTGCTTGCATTGAAATGAGTACTCAAAAGTGTTTGCTTTCCTTTAGATCAGCATTCATTAAAGTTCTCACCAGTTACATGCTCGCCTGCCGCCCCGGTGTCCCTCTTCCTAGGTTGACTCACTGGTCATTGCTTACAGCGCTCCCGCGACTCCTCCGGCTGCCACGAGTTATCTCTCTCTCATGCCTCTCTCTCTCTCATTCTCATGCGGCGCCTCGCTCTGTCTCCAATCCGGTCTCCGTGGCTTTGCTCCTTCCACTGATACGCCTCTCGCATCTCGGGCCTCACTCCGAAGCTTTGCTCGGTCCCGCCAGTTCCTGTTCTATCGCTCGCCATGGCCCTCCAGCTTCTTTCATTCTGGCTTTCCGCTGCATACATTCTGCATCGTACTGGGGCTCTCGAGCGCTCCGTCTTCCACGCTGCCTTCCCGGAGAGGTCTGCGCACCTCCACCAGTCCATAGATCTGCTACCACAGCTGACTCCATTTCCACTTGCTGCTTTTAAACTTCCCACCAGCTTGATTGGTGCGAAAAGGAGTAGACTGCACATTGCCGACTTGGAAGTTCTGCATTGCTCTTGCTCGTCTCCTCCTCGTCCCAGTACATAACTGGTGTTTGTGTGTGTCAATAAAGAGAGGATGTATTTCTCTTGTTGGTCTCTTCCTCATCCCAGTACCAAACTTGTGTCTATTGGGGAATGATGTATGGTAAATATAGGGAAGGGATTGAGAATAGCCTATAAAGGCTTGGGGGACTGTGGACTCATGGTGAAAGGGAAATGGGGGATACTGTGTCTCATCTCCACCAATCCCCTCCATTCAGGTAGTCCTGCCTCGCATATCCACCCCCGAGGATCAGGATCCGATAGCAATGGCCTTTTCCTGGCCACCTGGGAGGAGGATATGTTGGGGAAAGAAGTGAGGACACCCTCAGATTTCTCACAGCGGTTAGTCTGTGGTTTCGAATGATGTTCATAAGGGGGGACATGTAGATGTTGAAGAGCACGGGGAGAGGCTGGATCCATGTGGAACACTGCAGGAGATGTGTTTGGTGTTTGAGGTGAAAGGTGGCAAGTAGGTTCTTTCTGTTCGATAAGCCACCTTACTGCAGATTCCTTTATGCCACATTCATCAGTCTGTTTATTAGTGCTGCGTGGCTAATTGTGTCAAATGCCGCCTATATGTCCAATACTATGAGCTCAGATTGGGTGCCGTTGTCTGCATTTATTTTCAAATCCCATATTGATAGGAGTGCTGGTTCTGTTTTTCTCATTGGTCTGAAGCCAACTTGCGAGTGGTCGAGCATTCTGTCTGTTTCAACGTATTTAAGTAGAATTAGGTGACCTGGATCTGTAGTTGCTTGGATCTTCAGCACTTTCTGATTCCTTTTTACGAGTAGTTTGGTGTATGCTGATTTGAAGGAGGTTAGTAAGATTCCTATTTCAAGTGATAGGTTCATTAAGTTCCGGAAGTGTATCACTGGGGTTTTTCGGTTGAGGATTTCTTTGAAGATGCCTGCGGTGCAAGGGACACTTGGGGATCCTGCAGTGTTGCTGTCCTTGATAAGTATGGACAATATTTCTTCTGTAATTGGTTTGAGGTGGGTGAGTCTTGCTGTAGTCAGTGTTTCGCCCTTTGTCTGTGGTTCAGCAGTTATGGTTGTATTAGCACGGTTGGTGTTGATGGTCTGTTGAATTGTTTCTATTTTTGATCTGAAGTGGTTGGTGATGCTGTCACATAGTGCTTGTGTCGGGATGACAACTTTCTTGCAGGAGGAAGATATCTTTCTGTGGGTTGTTTGCCGATTCGATTCTTGTAGCATAGTATTTTTTGTTTCCTTTGAGTACTGTTGATTTGTATGGTCTTAGTTGTCTTTGGTATTTTATTTTGTCCTGTTGGTTGTACTGGTTTCTCCATATTGTTTACATTTTGCAGTTCTTTTTTAGTTCTTTCAGCTCTCCTGTGAATCATTTTTTGGTGTGGCTTTGAAAGGTTTTTCTGGTGCCAGGCAGTCTATCTAGTGCCTCTGTAATCCAGATGCTGAGTGTATTTTCAGCTACAACTATTTTTTTTTTCTTCAGTTGGCTCTGTGCTGTTAGGTTGGGTCAATTCTAGCAAGTTTGTTAGGGACTCCAGGTCTAGGCTCTTCCAATTTTTTTTGTTAGTGTCGTGTAGTATTTCCTTTCCAGCTGGTAGGCGGGTTTGGAGTTGGATGCAGAAAGATATTAAGGTATGGTTGCTCCATACCATCAGAGTAGGTGGCGCGGCTGTGCATAGTCCTTCTCTGCAGAGGATTGCGTCCAAGGTGTGTTTGGTGGTGTGGGTGGATCCATTTACAATTTGTTTGAAGTGCAGTGTTTCCAGAAGTGCACCAGAAGTGCACAGAGTGAGTTCGCAGAGGTTTCATTTTCTTTTTCAAACCAGATGTTGAAGTCTCCCAGTATGACTAGGTTATTGTTGTAGGTTGATGGTATGATGATGGAGTCTTCTAGCTTTGTTGCGAAGTTCGGGTTGTAGGACGGTGGTTTGTAGATCAGGAGGAACACTATGTTGGCTTGGTCGTTGAGTTTGATCTTGATGAGAAGGGATTCACAGCCTTTGACGTCGGTTGAGGGGAGTGGTGCGGCTCTAATATGTCCTTTGTGTATCATTGCGATTACACCTCCTCTTTGGTTTTCTCTTTTGGAGTCTATTAATTTGAATTTGCCCCGAATGGCTTTGTGCACAGTGTATTTGTAGTTGTTAGATAACCAAGTTTCTGTTGGAGAGAGCAAATCTGTGCTTCCTTTGCTTAGGAGGTCATGCATTTTGTTGACGTATTTGGGTTGGGTTTCCATTGCTGGCGGTTCTCTCCTGGTTGTGCTTGTTGGGAGAAGTTGTTCTTGGATGGTGTCTTCGTCGAGTAGGGTTGGTTGGGGTTCTTTCTGGTTGGTGAGTTGTGTTGGTGCCCATCCTTTGCTCCAGTCTTTGGTGATGTAGGGCGTGGTGAAGGTATTCGATTCAAGTGTGTCCCCGATTCTTGTTGGTGTATTGTCTGTGGTGTTCTACAGGTTGGGGTGGTTCTTTTTTTGGGTGCTGGGTTCGTTGTCCCAATGGGGTCTATTTGTTTCGCTTCTTGCTTGTGGATTTGTTGCTGATTGTTTTCACTTGCAAAGGAGCCGTTTGTGGAGCGGTAGCAAGAGATGTAGTCTGTGTTTGTTCTGTTCTTTGTCTCCTAAGTCTGTTCTGCATTGTCTTCACCAGGTTTCATGGAGAAAGAGTAAAAATGCAAGACAGGAAGGTGAAGGAAAAGGAAGAATAGATTTGGAGGAGTGAGCAGAGGAGTAGGAAAAGCTATGTAGATTTGAGGAGTCAGAAAAGGAAGGGAAGAGTGTGGCGGGGGTGGCACAGAACAGAAGAAATCTTCCCGGGGGGGACAAAAGTTTTAAAAGAGAACAAAGAGGAGCACGGAGAGAAGGCAGAAGGGTGAAAAGCCAGAGCAACTGGGCAGAAAAGAGAAGCTGGGGAGGGGGAAGCAAGGGATAAATCATTGTTGGCTGCCGAAGAGGAGGAGGAGGAGAAAGAATAGACAGGAAATGGACAGAAAGAGGGTTAAACCAGGAGGATGAGGAAGTGAGGTCCTGCAAAAGGAGCACTTTTTCATCCAAGGTTGGCAGCCTGTATTTCAAGGCACCTACCCAAAGCCCCCCAGCACCCAGTGAGGTCAAGTGCAGCATAACCCAGATGTGGCAAGGTTGGGTCCCACAAGTCGGATAGGTGGGGAGGACCACCTAGAGAGAACTCAGCACAATGACTACACCAACAACAGCAGAACGAACCAACCAAGCCAAGAAGTGCAGTGCACATTTCATAACCCATTGACTGTGAGTGCACTTGTTTGAACACCAGAAGATGGAGCCCCATTGCAGTGACGTTAGACTGACAGACCACGGTCCTTAAGCAAGCTACAATTGCCCCTGCTTTGTTTCCTTTTAACCTCTTAAGTGACAAGGACGTCCTTGAAAGTGCATGTGCAGTGCCAAGGACGAGATAGCTCGTCCTTTTTGGCACCTTGTTTTGAGCGATCCCTGCAAAGCAAGGATCGCTCAAAATTGTAATCCAACCCCCGGGCTATCTGAGGGGGAGGTCCCCCATAACTGCCAGGGGGTTGGATTACCTTCAGTTTCTTGTCGGCGTGCGTAAAACACGTGGCGTGAAACTGAAAGTAAAATCACTGCAGCAGCCATTTTCGGCTGCTGCGGTGAAGAGAGAAGGTAAGAGCCCTTCATTCTCCGCCTCGATCTCTGGCTGTATTTCAAGCCGGAGATTGAGGCGGGTATCATTGGAAAGGGGACATTCTCCCCTTTCCAACGATACCCATTGTGTGGCATTGCTGATCGCAGATCGGGCGCTGTCATGATGCCTACCCCCGGAGCACCAGGCCAGGCCCAGCACCCCCGGGAGCAGGCATCATGCCCACGGGTAAAAGCCCACCGGCCCCTTATAGGGGCTCTTTGGACTCTGTCCTGGTCGCCGTTGGCGCCAGGCTCATGTTGGACATCAGTCCTGGCGCCATAGGTGCCAGGCTCATAAAGGAAGGTGTTTTGTGCACTTACCTGATGCAGACCATGCTGCAAGATTCAGGCCTCCCTGAGACCTGAAAGGGACTATTTTTTCATCGGGACTATTTTGCCACTCAGGCGTGGCCGGGGAAGGATACTTACCTGGAACTACTTTGGGGGCTATTTAAGCCACGCCCAGACAGTAGCTCACGCTTCGCGTTGTTCTGCATCCAAGCAGCTGAACGCTCACCGTGTCTGCTCCTGCATCTGGTCTCCAGCCACGCCCGCCTCGATCCTGGAACATCTGTAAGGAAAGAAGAGAAGAGAAAGGTGAAAACCAAGAATTTTATCAAACTTCTTACCTGCATCCGGAACCTTCACGCCAGCATTCCTGAGAAAAGACTTTCATTTAAAAGCACCGCGTTGCTCGCTGCAGCGCCGCGCTTCACTTACCTGTCCTCGGGAGTTCTTCTGGCTCCACCGCGACTGTCTACACCAGTCGCCACATCTCTGCGCCTAGGGGAGAGAAGAAGAGACAAAATGTGAGCAGAAGGAACATATGAGGAAAGCCTAATTTTCCGCCATAACACTTACCGGTCTTCTGTTGGTGGACCATTCCTCATTTCGGGTCGGCGCCGCTTCGTTGGCAGGTACCGCACCCCGGCCCCTATGGGGAAAGGACAAAAGACATTACTAGAGGAATATAAAGACATTAAGAGGGATCGCCCCGATCGCTAACTCACCTGAGTTTACCATCGGCAATTCAATCCCTCAACGCATCGCCTTCATTCTGCACCTGAAATAAAGGACAGATCACAGGTTAGGAAGGCAACAGAAAAGGAGGCTCAACACTTGAACTTTTGTAATCTTCATACTTACGGCGTTCCGCTCGGAAAAGCCAAGTGGATTTTGCCAGCGCCATTCTGAAAACCAGTGAAGTAACTGGACAAACACGCGCCCCTGCACCAGAAGCAGGATGGAGAGTTCATCCTTTCAAACCATAAGGTGAGCTTCAACCGGGGATTTCGGAGGAAGTTAGAGAAGAACGAGGGGGGGAAGGGGGGAGCAAGCACACTATTCTGTAGACTGTTAATCCCCTTTCTCATCTGCAGAAGGATATTCCTACGGGCCAGACAAGCGAGATTTGAGGGTCCTGTTCAGTCGGTGCTCCGAGTTCTGCGCATCACGCTCGAAGAGACCACAGCAACCCAGACTAGACCACAGCAACCCAGACTAGACCAGCGCCTCCGTGGGAGTCAGGTGAGCGTTACAGGCGCAGGGCGCGCGATCCTCGGGCAGCAATGTTACTGGATTAATAGAGATCCGTTTGTGACGCGGAGGGAGAGGGGGCTGCTTACTAGGTAAGCGGCCCCCTTCCCCCCCGTGGCCCCAAAGCATGGGGCCACAGCGCTGGAGACCCCTGGGGGGCAGATGATCACTGCCCCCAGGGGTGAAAAAGAAAAAAAAATGGCGAGGGAAGGGGGAGGTGGAAGGGGGTTTGGAGCCCTGGGTCCCACTAGGCCACCAGGGATATAGGAAAAAGTGGTGTCCTTGTAAAGGGGAGGTTCTCCCCTTTCCAAGGACACCACGTATGTGACGCATTGCTGGTCACGGATCAGGGCAGAGTGCTCGATCTGTGACCAGCAACCCACTCGACCACCATGGAAACGTTTGTGACGTGGGGGGGGCGGCTGCTTCAAGTAAGCAGCCCTCTCCGCCCGGCCCCCAAAGCATAGGGGCACATATGTGCACAACCCTGAGGGCAGATGGCTGATCATCTGCCCCCAGGGAAGGGAGCAAAAATAAAATAAATAAATAAATAGAATGAGGGTTGGGGGGCCTGGGATTTTTTTGCCCCCATGAAATGTTGGTGGCCCTCCCCATCCCACACTGAGTGGAAAGGGGGGGCCACCACTTGTAGCCCTCCATGGGGGCAGATTTATGGCCCCAGGCAGGAGTACATGAGGTGGCCCCCCATCCCATCCAATTGGGGGGTGGGGGGAAGGGCTACCAGGAATTAGTGTGCAGGCACCCCAAAGGATGTGGCCTGCAGGTTAGGCCCCCCTGGGGGCAGATGGCTGATCTGCCCCAGGGAAGGGGGCAAAAAAAAAATATCAAAAGGGAATTTTGGGTGGGATTGGGGGGGCCACTAGCCACCAGGGATAGATTTTACAGAAATGGGGGTTGGCCCTCTCCCCCTCGTCCCAAGGGGAAATGGGGGCACCCCTTGTAGCCCTCCCTGGGGGCAGATATCTGCTCCTAGGAAGGGGCATCTGACCCCAGGGAGGGCTGAATGAGATGCCCGCCTGCTACATTTGGTGTGGGGGGGTAGAGGATCACCCCCCATTATATTAGAAAATTACCTGGCGGTTTAGGGTGCCCCTCAGCCCGCCCTAAAGTGTAGTGTACCATTTTCCATTTTTTTCTTTGTTTACGAAACTTGCCTTGGCGCAGAGGGTCACATTGGTGTGCCAATCTGGCGCCGGGGGGCCCAAACCTTACTGCCCCATCCACTGGGGGGCCTGTCCCACCATTTTTTTCGGGGCCCTCTCCCCCCGCCCCAAATGGAGGGGGTGTGTACCTCACGCAGCCATTTGTAGGAGGCCCAGGGAGGCCTGCATGCGGTGCCCCAGCCACCCATTTGGGGTGAGGGGGGAGAGGGCCCTCAAAAATGGTGGGACAGGCCCCCCAGTGGGTGGGGCAGTAAGGTTTGGGCACCCCTGGGCCAGATTGGCACATCAATGTGCCTCTCTGCACCAAGGGGAGTTGGGTTACCAAATGAAAAAAGTGAAAATGGTGGAACGCTTTTTAGGGGGGCGGTGGGGCACCCCAAAGGGTCTGGGAATTTTCTAATGGGATGGGGCGTTGACCCCCTCTCCTTCCACCGGCAATGGAGTGGGTGCCATGTCATGCAACCCTCCCTGGGACCAGATACCTGCTCCTAGGAACTGACGCCTGAGCCCAGGGAGGAGTGCAGGACAGCCCCCCACTTATCTGACCCTGGGGAGGGCTACATGAGATGGGCCGCCCCTCCAGTTGGGGTGGGGGTGTGGAGGTGCACCCCCTTCACGTTAGAACATTCCACAGCTGTGTAGGGGACCCCTGTGCCCCCGCTAAATGGCAGCCTGCCATTTTGAATTGTGTTCTTTGTTTACTATACCTGCCTTGGCGTAGAGGGGCACATTGGTATGCCAATCTGGCACCGGGGCACCCAAACGTACTGGCCAATGCAATAGGGGGGGGGGCAGTATGGGTGGCTTGGTATTTGGGTGGACTGACACAGATAATTTATGTTTTGTTTTTCCCTTTACAGGTCTTGAGCAGTTCAAGCTTCTCCCTTGTTATGTACGTATGAAATTTTGGTTATTGCAACATTGTATAGTGGGTGGAGGGCACACTGCTATTGGGATGGGTGGGAACTGGGCCTGTAGTGTTGGTGTTGTGAAGGGAAGTGGGTGCTCTGGGGAGGTATTGTGGTTGCCAGGAACACACTTGCCGGGTTAGCGCACAAAATGCCCCACAGTTCAGCTGAACAATGCTGTTTCCCTGGGAGGGAAGTTTGCCACTTAGTCATCTGTGCAATGTTTTTTTTGTTTTGGGGGTTGCCATACGCCCATTGGTCTTATTCCAATTCCCTATCATTGTGCAGTCCTGCCTTCCATGGTGGTAGATGACTGAAAAGTGTCATGTATGTGGTGGAAGGAGCTGAAAAATGTACAGATATCTGCCAGACAGTTTGGATGTGTTATTGGTAGGCAAAGCACTGAATGTAATTCTTTTATGTTTCCTTTGCAGTTGCGGCTACTGAAAAGCTTTCACTGACTTATGTAAGTACAACATATATTACTTGGTAATGTGGGGGTGGAGGGTTACTGTGGTGGAAGGAATTGTGGCTGCATTGTCAGTGATATGGGTAGGAAAGGGTAGTGGGGAGGTTCGGGGGCCAGTGATGGTTGTGCCTTGCATTGAGGAAGGTGGCTGCTTTGCAGAAGGAAAGGTTTGGCCGACATAAGTAGCAGCAAATTGTCAATTTTTTTCCAGTAGTTATGCAAATGGTCATTTTTTTCTGAGCATGCTATGCACACTTGGTACAGAGCTCATTCCTTTTACTGCAACGTTCACCATTTCTGTGGTCCAATTCCAGCAGTGGGCCCAGTGTGCCCCGCCAGGGTCCCCATCCTTTTGCAGGGGGAAAAGCTGTAATGCAGGGTAGCTAGAGGGGCAAGACATTGGGGGGTGGGGGGGTGTCATTGGACTTGGGCATCCGTCCCCCAGGTGGATATTTTGCCCCCCAAATTCAGCATTGGGTGCAGGGTGCCTTGGCATGGTCCCCATCCCTTCCTGGAGGGGAAAGCTGTAGTGCTGACCAGGAAGCGATGTAGGGTGGTGGTGGTTGATGTGTGTGACCTTGGCTGCCCCTCTGCCTTGGTAGTCAAGTGCCCCCAAGTTCACCAGTGGTCCTGGAGCTGTGGCCTGAAACACTCACAATGCTGTGTCTGAAGGTGCATCCATTTGTGGTAATTGTGGCACATTCTGTCAGGGTACCTATATTCAGAGAGCGTACAAAGCACACTTCCTGTGGACTTCATATCCTCTGGCAGACTAGTCACCCTGCCAAAGTATAGTGGTGTAGCATGTGCAAGTCACCTTAACACCGTTCAGTGCAGTTGGTGGCCCACAGGAGTAGAAACCTTCACTGTTTACAATTGTGCCAGCACAACTGTGTTATTGGTACAAGGTGACATACTATCTTCTTCACCTCTTTCCCCTGAAAATAATGTGGCAATTATGTGTCGACCTACTGTTATCTCAAATGAGAGGTGCGTTCCGAATGGGTGAAGTGTGTGCCTGGGATTGTTACAAGAGCTATGTGTTGACGCAATCGTTGTGTTATTTGATAAACTGTATGTGTAGCCATAATCATGGGGGTTTTCCTGTTTCCATTTCCTAGTGAGGATGAGGGTTGTGTGGATTTTCACCCACTGTTATATCCAAAGGGCTGCACGACCTTTCCAAGGGCCACCTACATCTGGGTCTGGAAGGGATGGCCTTGCAGTGCATTGCTTTGGGGTCGGGGGGATGCGCCTTCACCGGCTCAGAGGAGCCATCATCGATGCCCAAGCAAAATGACCGCCTGACCTTATAGTGGTGCACCTGGGAGGAAATGATTTTGCATTTGTGGGACAGAAGGGGGTACGGGAGCAGCTCATGGCGGACCTTGAATGGATTGCACAGAGGTTTCCAAACACTGTGGTGGCCTGGTCCCAGATGATTCCCAGGAAGGATTGGAGAACTCAAGGGAATACAAGGGCCATGAACTGCTCGGTGTGGAAACTGAATGGCGAGTTCACTATACTGACAGAGGGCAACAACAGAATACGGACCATTCACCATGGCATTATCAAAGGTGGTGTAATGTTTCACAGAGATGGGGTGCACCTTTCCAAAACAGGCATGGAGCTGTTCATTGGAGACATAATGGATTTTGCCCAGACACTATTTTACGGGGGCTAGGGGGTGCCCAGTAACTGATGGACGTACTGGAATATGTGAATTAAAATGGTAGTAAGTATGTTGGCAGTGAGACTCCCACTTCCTAGCAATTGATTGCGTTCATGGCATGTCAATGCATTCAGTATGTCTGTGCTGCTTATTTCTTAGCTACCCATCACCACTTGCATCAGCCTAAATCAATTTGCTTGGCCTTGCAGTAATTTCGTCCTTGTGACCTTTCCCCTTACAACAGACACCCCTATGTGAATGAGCAGGTGTTTTTGTCAAAAGTG
The DNA here is from genome assembly GCF_040938575.1 of Ambystoma mexicanum. Taxonomy (NCBI): domain Eukaryota; kingdom Metazoa; phylum Chordata; class Amphibia; order Caudata; family Ambystomatidae; genus Ambystoma; species Ambystoma mexicanum. The sequence continues at coordinate 1,456,333,876 of NC_090935.1, forward strand.
TGCCAGCAGTTGCCTGGAAGGGCCTGCCGTGTACTTTTGTTATCTTCCCTGTCTGCTTCTTCATTGCCTATGGCTTTTCAACTCACCCAATCACTAATACGTTGCATGGTTGCTTCTCACCTCCATTTCCTATCCACCAGCATCCCATTAAGGAGGGCATGGTGCAAAGCATGTTGGCTGTTTCTGAATAGGTAGTGTGGCTGCAATCCTCGTCCCCACGCTTGTATTTGTGTAAAGTTTTGCGGAAGAGGACATCGTCCTTAGATTTTTTGTTGTCTTTCTTTTAGCTGCAGGTGTGTTGTAACTGTCTACCCACTTGTAGGAAAGCAGTCAGCTGGTCCTTAGCATTTCACGTGAGTGTTTTCAAAGTAGTACTCCGTTTATTGTAGCGTGCAGGGAGTACGTCATATTGCAGAGGGCTGCTGCAGTTTGTGAGCAAAGTCTGGACCTTTTGGTCTATTTGTGTGGAGTAGGTTTGTGGCACTGAATACCACTTACTTTGCTACATTCCATACTTTGAGAAGCACACATACTTATTGTTTCAGTCTTCATCTGGTCTTTGGGCAGTGAATGGTACCATAGCGAAGGTACTCGGGGCTTCTCGGCGATCAAGGTCTGGTGCGGAGGCATTAGCTGCAGTGATGGAGGCTGGCTCAGAGCAAGGCACAGAGGTGGACATGCAGTCTGAAACAGATAGTGCTTCTGAGGGGCAGGAGGGAAGTGATTGGGGAAGTGAGTTGTCCATTGATGAAAGTCCCTCCTCCAACTCATCATCGTCATCATCTGATGACGAAGAGGAAGGAAGAGTGCATCCACCTTTTCGCACACTTCCCACACGCAGGGGACCTGTAAGGGGGAGGGGACGTGCAAGACGGCCACACAATGTGGCAGTTCCTAGCATGGCTGAAGAGTCGCTCTGGGTGCCTCCAGCAACGGCTCAGCCTGTTGTGCCCTCTTTCACTGGTATATCGTGGTGCACAGTGAATACAGATGGGTTTCAGCCTATTGATTTTTTCAATCTTTTTTTTTGATAATGGGTTTATTGCAGATGTGGTTCAGCAAACCAATGTATACGCTGCACAGTTCATGAGGTCCCACTCTGAAACCCCACTCCAGAGCACAAGCATGGGTCCCCACAACCGATGTTGAAATGAGAAAGTTTTGGGGTCTCATTCTGCTCATGGGAATTGGACACAAGCCGTCTGTCGCGATATACTGGTCTACTGTAGCACCACTTTATTGCCTGTTTTCTTGCAGCTACAATGAGCAGAAATCACTTTCAAGTACTGCGCCGTATGTTGCACTTCAATGACAACTCGGCAGCATTACCCAGAACGGACCCAAACTTTGATAGGCTCTTCAAACTCAAGCCATTTCTGGACCACTTCACTCACCGATTTGCAGAGGTGTATGTTCCTAGCCAGAACATATCCATTGATGAATCGTTGGTGTTGTTCAAAGGTCGCCTAGTGTTCAGGCAATACATTCCAAGCAAGAGATCACGATATGGGATTAAAATGTACATGTTGTGTGAAAGTACCACTGGGTATGTCTGCAGCATGAGAGTCTACACCGGTAAAGACTCTACCCTAAACCCTCCGGGCTGCCCAGCCCATTTAGGGACAAGTGAGAAGGTAGTTTGGGATCTTCTCACATCATGGCTCCACAAGGGACACCATTTGTATGTAGACAATTTCTACAGAGGAATTCCACTGTTCAAGGAATTGTTCAATGTGGGCACACTGGCATGCGGTACAATCCGCAGTAACCGCAAAGGCTTCCGCAGACAACTTGTGTGTAAGAAGTTGGCCAAGGGACAATGTATGGCATTGCGGCAGGATGAATTGTTGGCAGTGAAATTCTGCGACAAAAGGGACGTGTACATGCTAAGTACTATTCATGATGAAAGTACTTCAGCAGTCCCTCTGCGCGGGCAGACTCAGAAAGTGTGGAAGCCCAACTGCATTCTGGAGTAAAACAAGTACATGGGTGGAGTAGACAAAAATGACCAAGTGCTTGAGTCATACCGTGCTGAACGCAAGTCGCGTTTCTGGTACAAAAAGTTAGCCACACACATTGTGTATATGGCAACGTACAATGCTTATGTGGTGTACCGTGCAGCTACTCCACAAAACAACCTCTCCTTTTTGGACTTTGAATTAGCAATTGTTCAATCTCTGGCTATGGTTCATGCACAAATTCCCTCCTTTCCAGAGGTAGAAGATGTGGCCAGATTGCAAGAGCGACACTTTGGTGATTATGTTCCTCCCACTGCCACAAAGGCACAACCTTACCGAAAATGTAAGGTGTGTACAAAACAAGGAAAGAGGAAGGATACTCGGGTGTACTGTCCCCAATGCCCTTCCCAGCCTGCCCTCTGCTTTCAGCCTTGTTTCCTTTCGTATCATACAAAGGAAAAATATTGGGAGATCGACTGATTTCCGAAAATGCCCATCATTCCTTGAAAGGGACCCTTAGCCGCTGAATTCGTGCATGTCTTATAAAGGAATGGCACTCTTGCACCCTGCCCTGGAGGTGTACCTTCAATGAAAATGCAACAGGATGTCAACTCACTTCACTTGATTTAGCGTGCCTTCACGAGCATTGCTAGTCCTGCTTTCTCCACTTGAGGCCTGCCTTGGAAAGGCAACCACAGCCGTAGCTTTCCCTTGAGGCCTGCCTACGAAATATACATCAGTCTATATCCCTCAGCTCAAGGCGTGATGTGCAAAGGAACGCTAATCAGGCTCCTTCCATTGAAGGCGTGCCTGTGAAATAGTAATCATTACGGATCCCTTTACTCGAGTCGTGCCATGTGGGTCATTCCCCTTTGGTGTGCTTTGGCAAGCAATGCTAGTCCTGCTCCCTCCACTTGAGGCCTGCCTGGGAAAGAGACCTTTCACTTCAGGTCTGCCTCATAAGGAAAAGGCAGTCTAGCTCCCTCTGTGTGTGGTGTGCCTTGCAAAGTAACGCAATGCATGTTCCTTTCCAAGCAGGCGCATCTTGGAAAGGAATGCCACTCCAGCTCCCTCCACTTGAGGTGTGCCTTGGAGTAGATAGGGACGGCACTCTGGTTTACTCCCCTTTGGCGTGCTTTGGCAAGCAATGTTAGTCCTGCTCCCTCCACTTGAGGCCTGCCTGGGAAAGAGACATCACCCCCGATACCTTTCACTTCAGGTCTGCCTCATAAGGAAAATGCAGTCTAGCTCCCTCTGCGTGTGGTGTGCCTTGCAAAGTAACGCAGTTTAGGCTCCTTCCACTTCAGGCGCACCTTGGAAAGGAATGCCACTCCACCGCCTCTAGTTGAGGCGGGCCATGGAGAAGAAGGGTAGAGCACTCTGGGTCACTCCCCTTTGGGGTGTCTTGGCAAGGCATGCTAGTGCAGCTTGCTCCTGTTCGGGATTGCCATAGAAAAAAACGTCTGGAAAGCCCCATCCGCTTCCGGCGTACATTGGAAAGGAATCTGAATCTGGCTCCTTCCACCCAAGGTTTGGCAATCAAAGAAACGCCAGTCCCGCTCCCTCTACTCAAGAGGTGCGTTGTGGAAGACCAGAACACCATTCAGGTTCCCTCTACTCAAGGGGTGTCTTTTCAAAATAATACACGCCACTTTGGCTCCCTCCCTTGAGGTCTAAGTGTCATGAAAGTGGTACTTGGAAACCAACTATATGGCGGCGGTGTCTTGCGTACCTCGTAACATCCTGCCTTGTTTATTGTTTTACTGCGAGTAATCTTATGTGTGGTGTAAGTGACACGTCTTCTGTAGGAATTAATTGGATATGATTGGTGTGTGAATTAGGTAAAGAAACAAAGAGCATGCAGATGCAATTTCTGTGAATGCACTTTTCCAGCACTGCAGAAATTATTGTCATGTTGCAGAGTGTGTGTTTTGTGTGGGTACGGTTGAACATATGAATATTTGCCCAGAGTTGCTATGGGCATACTCGAAGTTGGTGTGGAAGATAGCGCCTGTAGGGCAGGGTAGCCAAGTGAGCCAGTATGCACTTGCTATGAGTGTCCACATACGATTGCAGGCACATAAAGTTTGAATGCAGACACAGTTGCTATACAATTGCTGCCAAATGATAGTTAAGATATTGCTCGAGACACGGTTGCATTGTAAGCACATGTCCATGTGGTATAAGTGTGTAGATATGCTCATGTGCAGATACGCTTGCTGGTGCTAGTGATTTGGTAGAAGTGCAACTGCTGAAATGGGTGCCAAGTGACTGCAGACACAAAAGGGATACGAATGGCCAGGGATCCGGTGGGTGCCTTGTCGTGGCATCACTGCTCATAAGGACGATCCTTCTTGTGCTACACAAGGAGGTTTCTCCTTGTGCTAAATCCCACCTTGCGTGTCCAACTGCATTGTGACTGGTATGTATGGGAAGTGTGAGGAAAGGTGCTTTTGAAATGGCTTACTACCAGTACTTTACTGTTTCATGTGTGGGTGCACCTACCGGGGGCGCAAAAGAAAAAGGGTAACCCGCTGGTAACACCAAGCCTTTTGCCACAGCACAATTTGTTCATGTGGTCAACCTACAGATTTGGGCCTACGGTGTCGAAGCCAGCAAGGAAAACAGGGAACCCCATGCATTTCCCAAAAGAGGACACCAGTGTGAGGAGAGGTGCTTTTGAAATGGCTTACTACCAGTACTTTACTGTTTCCTGAGCGTACTACAGAGAAGTTACTATACAAATGATGTACCCATTGTCACTCAGGACGACGCCTGCACACAAGAGGTCTGCCTCTCATTGGGACCTGTGTGGGGACGCGGTAAGGTAGACCATGTGTTGTTTCGGTGGGTGGCCAGAGCGAAATGTCAGAGACCTTTCCCTGTGTCCACTCACCGAAACACATCGCCAACAACAGATGTCAGACCTTCTCGCGTTCCCACAGATGTCCAGACGAAAAAGGTACCTCACATGTGTGGGTGCAAAATAGGTTACCCACATGAGCAAAATGTGCTGTGGCGAAAGGCTTGGGGTTACCAGCGTGTTACCTTTTTCTCTTCCCAACGAAAACGGTACCTCACATATGTGGGTTCACCAATCTAGCCGCAAAGGGAAAAGGCTAACCCACTGATGACCACAAAAGGGTTTGGGGAGATAACCTACAGATTTGGGCATAGGGTGTCCAAGCCACCAAAGAAAACTGGGAACCCCATGCATTTCTCAAAAGAGGGCACCAGTAGGAATCCACAGAGGTCCAACTTGCGCGAAGCACACCAGAATGTTTTACCCAGAACCCCCGAAAAAGTGAAAAATGTGGGTTTTTTCAGCACATTTTGGACTTGCGCAAATCATACCTCTGCGGATTCCCACGGGTGTCCTCTTTTCGGAAATGCATGGGGTTCCCTGTTTTTCTTGGTGGCTTGGACACCTGAGGCCCATATCTGTATGGTGTGCCGGTCGGCAGAGAGTCTGAAATTCAGGTGTCCAAACAGACTTGGGGTTACTTGTGTTTTAGGCTTTCCCCTTGGCGCCCAGATAGGTGCACCCACACATGTGAGGTACCGTTTTCATCGGGACACCTGTGAGAACGCGGGACGGTAGGCCATGTGTTGTTGGGGGCGTGTTTTGTTGGGTGAGCCGAGCGAAATGTGCGGAAAATGTGTTTTTTTCCCCCACATTTTGGAGTTTGCGGGGCTGTCTGGGTAATAAATTCTGGCCCGATTTGCGCAAATCATACCTCTTTGGATTCCCAGAGATGTCCTCTTTTCGGAAATGCATGGGGTTCCCTGTTTTCCTTGGTGGCTTGGACACCCGAGCCCCATATCTGTATGGTGTGCCAGTCGGCAAAGAGTCTGAAATTCAGGTGTCAAAACAGACCTGGGGTTACTTGTGTTTAAGGCTTTCCCCTTGGCGCCCAGGTAGGTGCACCCACACATGTGAGGTACTGTTTTCATCGGGACACCTGTGGGAATGCGGAACAGTAGGCCCTGTGTTGTTGGGGGTGTGTTTCGATGGGCGAGCCGAGCAAAATCTGCAGAAAATGTGTTCTTTTCCCACATTTCGGACTTTGCAGGGGTTTCTGGGTAATGCATTCGGGGCCGATTTGCGCAAATCATACCTCTGCGGATTCCCACTGTAACGCTCACCTGGTATCCACGGGGATGTCACTCAGCCTGTTCTGCACTCTTACGACCTCAAACCCTTCCCTGGAGTCTACTCGAGTGGAGACTGGGCCTGAAACACAGGATTGGTAGTTTAACTCCCTATTGTCTCTGTGTGCTTGAACCCCTTCTTCCCCGGGGTCCAACCCTTCCCTTTGATCCACAGCTCACCTTGTTTTCTTGGAAAGTGTGCTCTCTGTCCTGCTTTCAGCACAGGGGCGCGTTGATTGATGCGGGCTCGTTGCTGCCTAGTTACTTCACTGGCAAGAGTCCGACAGGTAAGTATAATGAGTCTTTTGAACCGTTCTCTAACCTTGTTCCTGTCCTTCCTTAGATGATGGCCGGCATCCGGGGATGGGGACGTGCTGCTGAGATGAGTAGCGCTGAAGGTGATTGAGAGCGCGATACGTGATGCGACCCTTTCGTATTTGTATTGAACTGAGTTCTTTTTCTGTGTCTTTTAGGTGCCGCGACATTTTCAGCGTGGATGCCGGTTATGAAGAAGAAATGCGGTGAGTAAGCGTAGTATGCGGTGCCTCTAGATGTTTCCACGCTAACATGGAGTGTCTTTTCCATCTTGCAGATGGATGACAAGTTCCGGAGACAGAGTTCCCCCAGAGCGGCTGGGATTCAGGTAAGCGTTTGAAGCTCGTACAGTCTTTAAAAATAAGCAAAGATTTGCTGAATGCTTACTAATGCCTTTTTTCAGTTCTTTTTCCTTTTCCTCAGGAAGTGGCGTGCTGGGATGGGAATGACCCCTCCGAAGATGCCCGCAGAACAGAAGGAGCGATGAATGGTGGGCAGAAGCGCCGCAAGGTAAGGCTGTTCCTAATGGTGTTCTTGTTCTTGCAGGAGCTGAGCGCAGAAGAAAGATGCAGGCCTACTGGAAACCGATCCGAACACAGTGAGTGTCACGCTGCAGGTGCAGAAAACGCAAAGCATGTTTCTCAGCCTGGGCGTGGCTTAAATAGTCTCTGGGTATCCCAGGTGTCTATGGGCTGAACCACACCCAAAAGACTAGACTGCACATGCAGTTCTGGGAACTGAAATATGTGGGGGCATCCATCTTGTCCCCATCAATGCACTACAAGTCCAATCCCCAATGTTATCCTATGGGAGTGAGTGAGTCTAGTTTGGTGAAACAAAAGCACCAAGTCTGACTCCAAGTGGGTCTTTGGAGGGATGGAGAGTCCCTTGAGGGCCATGTAGGTGATCGTGGCCTGGCTCCAGCCTGACATCTTGGAGGGCTGGGAACATGAGGGGCAGGAATCATGACACCCACAGGTGTCCTCTTTTCGGAAATGCATGGGGTTCCCTGTTTTCCTTGGTGGCTTGGACACCCGAGGCCCATATCTGTATGGTGTGCCGGTCGGCAGAGAGTCTGAAATTCAGGTGTCGAAACAGACTTGGGGTTACTTGTGTTTTAGGCTTTCCCCTTGGTGGCCAGGTAGGTGCACCCACACATGTGAGGTACCGTTTTCATCGCGACCCCTGTGGGAACGCGGGACGGTAGGCCATGTGTTGTTGGGGGCGTGTTTCGATGGGTGAGCTGAGCGAAATGTGCGGAAAATACGTTTTTTCCCCACATTTCGGACTTTGCAGGGGTGACTGGTTAATACATTCTGGGCCGATTTGCGGATTCCCACGGGTGTCCTCTTTTCGGAAATGCATGGGGTTCCCTGTTTTCCTTGGTGGCTTGGACACCCGAGGCCCATATCTGTATGGTGTGCCCGTCGGCAGAGAGTCTGAAATTCAGGTGTCAAAGCAGACTTGGGATTACTTGTGTTTTAGGCTTTCCCCTTGGCGCCCAGGTAGGTGCACCCACACATGTGAGGTACCGTTTTCATCGGGACACCTGTGGGAACGCGGGACGGTAGGCCATGTGTTGTTGGGGCGTGTTTCGATGGGTGAGCCGAGCAAAATGTGCGGAAAATGCGTTTCTTTCCCTACATTTTGGACTTTGCAGGGGTGTCTGGGTAATAAATTCTGGGCCGTTTTGCGCAAATCATAACTCTGCGGATTCCCACGGGTGTCCTCATTTCGGAAATGCATGGGGTTCCTTGTTTTCCTTGGTGGCTTGGACACCCGAGGCCCATATCTGTATGGTGTGCCCGTCGGCAGAGAGTCTGAAATTCAGGTGTCAAAACAGACTTGGTGTTACTGGTGTTTTTAGGCTTTCCCCTTGGCGCCCAGGTAGGTGCACCCACACATGTGTGAGGTACCGTTTTCATCGGGACACCTGTGGGAACGCGGGACGGTAGGCCATGTGTTGTTGGGGGCGTGTTTCGATGGGTGAGCTGAGCGAAATGTGCGGAAAATGCGTTTTTTCCCCACATTTCGGACTTTGCAGGGGTGTCTGGGTAATACATTCTGGGCCGATTTGCGGATTCCCTTCGGAAATGCATGGGGTTCCCTGTTTTCCTTGGTGGCTTTGACACCCGAGGCCCATATCTGTATGGTGTGCCGGTCGGGAGAGAGTCTGAAATTCAGGTGTCAAAACAGACTTGGAGTTACTTGTGTTTTAGGTTTTCCCCTTGGCACCCAGGTAGGTGCACCCACACATGTGAGGTACCATTTTCATCGGGACACCTGGGGGAACGCGGGAAGGTATAACATTTGTTGTGTTTGTGTGGTTTTCATAACGTTTTGACCCATTTGCTGGTGCCCTTTGTCACACAACACTTTCATTTCCCAAATGTGACCTACATTTAGTCGCTGCTTTAGCCACCATACACTTTTGTAACCTGCACAAGTCACCTACCCTTGAAAAGGTCTGCCTGTGCTCTTTCAAAAAATGGATGCTTGCCATTCCTCACCACATTGGTTTTCCCGATTTACACATGCTAAGTGCGTCTGTTCAGGCCGTGAGCATAAAACTCCTGTGTGCCATGGCTCAGTGTTTGGCTTGTGGTATTGCTTATTTTGTAAAACACTACAAAAAATGTGTGCTTTCCTAACTGCAAGAGTCGTGGGAATGTAGCGGAGCATTGCTTTTCTCAAAATTCATAGAAGCCATTGCCGAACCAAGCCAACCATGTCCAACACATACCTTTTTTTCAGTCATTTTCCCGCTTTTCCCCCAATCTATGACATTTTCCCCTACCTAGTTGTTGCCTGACCTACGCAAATCACCCCTTCCTAAACTTGGATTTTTTTTTTTTTAAACTTTTATTTATTGGCAGAAGGTTAAGACAGGTACAGCACAGGTTGCGCAGAGAAAAAGAAAAGGGAAACAACCACCATTGTAATACACACAGGCATTGCATCACAAGTATTACAAACATCTGAGTCTGAAGGAGGGGGGAGGGCGATCGGCACCTGGGGGGGGGGCTTGAGTGTACAGTTCTCATAGTTAGTTGGGCGGGACTAACGGGGGGGTGGAGCTCCACTCCACCTCGTCTCTATTGTTCAGGTAGCTGCAGAATTCTGTCCACACATTTTTGGGACGGGAAGGCATAGCTAGGGATCCGATATATTCTTCTTCACACATTTGTACCCAAGTGAGGGCTTTCAACCACATTTCAGAGGTGGGGGTGGGGGGGGTTTCCAGCATTGTAATATACATCTCTTGGCTACAATGGCACTTACATTTAGAAATTTTGACATTGCCCTGTCATTTCCCCCCACCCAAATTCCGAACAGTAGGGCTAGTGGGTCCAGGCCTACAGGAGACCCAATTATCTCGGAAAGCGCCGCTGTTACCTCAGTCCAGAACGTGTTCAACCCAGCACAGGACCAAAACATATGTACGTGATCTGCCTCCTCAGAATTACATTTCGGGCATGTATGGGACGAAGTACCTGTGAATTTCGCAACTCTTTGCGGTGTGTAATAGAGTCTATTGAGGAGTTTATACTGTATGCAGCGGAATCTGGCACTGAGGGAGACCTTGCGCGTGTGTGCACACATCTTGCTCCACATCCCATCGGTAATTTCGGTACCCAGCTCCCGGGCCCATGCCTCCCGTGGTTTGGGGATATGCCCTCCACTTTTGCCAGCTGCATTCTGTACAGGGAGGATATTTTGCCCCTGCACCCTGTGGAGTTCGCTATGTATTGTAGTTCAGGTGAGTCTGGAGGTTCGTCCGGGTACGATGGCCACATTGCCCGGACTGCCGCTCTAAGCCTGAAATATTGCAGTAGCTCAAGCGCAGAGTTGGAGTGTGTGGGTCGCCACGTTTGGGGGGTGATGAATGTGCCATCGGGGTACAGGTCAGTTAGGGCTCGGTAACCTAGGTCATCCCAGTGTCAGGAGAAATGCTGATCGTGTGTGGGGGCAAGTCCAGGAAACTGCAATATGGGGAGCCATTTATAGTATGGGCAGTGGGCTTGGTCAGAGTGCAAAATATTCTTCCATGCTCTAATCGTGGCGGCCACAGGGTCAAACGGGGCATCTATCTGGAGTGTACGGTGTAATAGCAAGGTCATGATGTTAGTACCACCCCCTGCAAGTTTCTCTAATTTGACGTGAGGGGGCGGATTCAGGTATGTGTACCAGTGAGTGGCATGTTGGGCCTGTGCTGCGTACCAGTAGAGAGTTAGGCCCGGGGCTGTGAAACCCCCTTTCTCATATGGCAAAGTCATGTGCTGCCACTTCTTGCGGACCGCACCGGAGTGCCACAGGAATTGGGCACACAACGAGTGGAGCCTCTTAAAATATTGCTTCCCTGGCCATATTGGTACATTGGCAAAAATATAGAGGAGTTTGGGGACCACGATCATTTTTATTAGGGACAGCCTGCCCGCGAGGGACAATGGGAGATTGCGCCATTTGAGCATTTTAGATTCAATGAGCTGAGCTGTTGACTCGTAGTTGTCCGCTAGTAGAGAAGCCTTAGTCAGTGATACTTGCACCCCAAGGTATCTGACGCCACCTGGAGACCAGCATAAGGGAAATTCGCATGTCGGTTGCTCGGTTGCTGTGGTGAGAGGGAACATTTCTGATTTAAAGTAATTGATGGTGAACCCTGAGTACGTGCCTATTTTGGTTATGTCTCGGATGATCAGATCTAGGTGCGTGGAGGGGTTTCTGACGTATAGGAGAACGTCATCCGCGTACAGCGAGATGATTTCTGGCTTGTCCTGTAGGCGGAAGCCCTTGTTGGTATGTCGATTCCTGACGTGGTCCGCCATGGGTTCGATGGCGAGCGCAAATAGGATGGAGGAGAACGGGCATCCCTGGCGGGTGCCTCTGTGTAGCGCAAAGGGGGAGGAGGTGACGGAATTGACTAGCACCCTGGCCAATGGTCCTGTATATAGTAGTTTTATATAGGAGAGCATGTTTGGTCCCACTCCCATTTTTTCTAGCACATCCCATAAGTATTTCCATGAGACCATGCCAAATGCCTTTTGTGCATCCAGTGCGACTGCCACTGCATCAGCACTCGGATCAATTCTAGCCATCACGTTGAATAGGCGGCGGATTTTGAGCGCTGTAGACGGCCAGGAACAAATCCATTTTGGTCAGCATGGACTAGGTGGGGCATGAATGGGAGGAATCTATTGCATTTATTTTAGCGAACATTTTTGTGTCCGTATTAATGAGCGACAGGGGCCTATAGGACCCACATTCATCGGGGGGCTTCCCTGGCTTGGGGAGGACCGTTATCAGGGCTTCTCTTAGGGAGGGCGGGAGGGTGTGTAAACGGAGTGATTCGGTCCAGACCCCATACAATATGGGTGCTAGAATAGCAACATGTTCCTGGTAGAACTCGGATGTAAGCCCATCAGGGCCAGGGGCCTTGTTCTTAGGGAGGTCTGAGATTACCTGAACTATCTCTTCTAAGGTCAACGGGGCATCAAGTTGTTCCTTGGTGTTGTGAGAGATGAGGCTCATAGGAATGTTTTCTAGCAGGTCATCCAGGTCGTGGGCTGTATATTCAGGCTGGGGGCCATAAAGGTTGGCGTAAAAGCTAGCAAAGGTGTCGATGATGGCCTGGTCTGACCAGTGTCTTAAGCCCTGGTCATCCGTGATGCTATCTATACGGGACCTGCCACCCTCCGCCCGCACCAGTTTAGCCAGGGTTCTCCCCGGTCTGTCTCCCGCCCCATACCTTCGGGCAGCCACGGGGCGGGCATAGTATCGAACCTCGTTTAGGGCGTGAGATTCAAACAGCTCCAGGTCTGTTCTGATCTTTGCTAGGGTTGCCGGGGCTGGTGTGGAAATGTACTCTTGTTCAAGGGTTTTGAGCTTGGTTTCGGAGTTGTTAAGGGCCTGACTTATAGCTTTAAGGAACCCCGCCTCTCTCGAGATGCACATCCCTCTAATGTATACTTTAAACGCTTCCCATCGGGTCCCTTTGGGGGTGTCGGACGTATTGTTATTCTCAAAGAACGAGTTTATGTCCGCCAGTATCTCGGCCTTGAAGACGATATCCGACAGAGCGCACGATTTAAAGCGCCAGGTGGGTCGGGCCGTCAGTGTATTACCCATATGAATTTGTAGTAGCACAGGGGAGTGGTCAGAGAGTGTGCGCGGAAGGATACTGACATCAGAAACCCTGCCCACCCGGTTGCCAGACAGGAGGAACATATCTATTCTTGAGGAGCTGACGTGGACCATAGAGTAAATGGTATACTCTCTGGCTTGAGGGTGGAGCGTTCTCCACACATCGTGTAGATTCAGGGAGCCCATATGTGTATGGAGTCGCTTGGCAGCGCCGGATGTGGCTCTGCGGGTGGTGGTCGTTCTATCCAGGACGTTGTCAAGTATGAGATTCATGTCACCTCCCCATATAATGGGGACTTCCACATAACTCATGAGGATGGCGATTATTGTGTCTATAAATTCGGGGGAATCTGTGTTGGGGGCATATGTGTTAACGAGCAAACATTCTTTGTTAGCTAGAGTGCAGTGGAGAATCACATATCTGCCATATGTGTCAATATGGGATGTATGAAGTGTGAATTCTATAGATTTGTGGATGAGAGTAAGAACTCCCCTGGCTTGACTGGAATATTGAGTATAGTATCTATTGGGGCCCCAGGTTTGTGCCAGATTTGATGAGAGAAGTCTCAGCGCGTGTGTCTCTTGCAGTAGGAGTACCGTGATCCCGTGCCTCTGTGCGTATGTCGTGATCCTACGGGACTTCGTGAAATTCGTCAATCCCCGAACATTCCACAATAATATCTTTATAGTCATGTAGGCATTTTATGGGACATCCCTAGTGTAGAATCCTTCTCTGAGTGCCACCATGTGCGCTGCAATGGCGTAAGGACGCCTCGCTTTAAACCCGTTCACAACCTTTCTGCCATTTTTAATGCAACATTCCTCAACTTTGACACCCCCCACCCTCGCCGCCCGGTACCAACTAGCAGTGTGATAGGTCCCACCCATGGAGCGATCAACTGCGCGCCAACCCCAACTTGGCGACGCTTGAACAGTAGCCCAACTGGGTCTTAAACACAAACACTCCGTTTTAGGAGGCATTGCAGTTGCAGTGGGGGCTGCTGCTGCCGTCTGACCCACATTTGTTGCAATTGGTATGATGAAACATCATTAAATTTTGAATCGGCAGATGGGAGTAAGGTTACGAAGAGAGGATACACGTGTTATAGAATGGCAAGATCTAAGCTGCTGATGCCTTGGGGTGGTAAATGACAGTGCGGCTTGGCTGTCAGAGGACGGGCCCAGTGTGTGGAGATATCATCAGGTGAGCCGAGGTTGCATCCCCTACAAGGAGTCGTGCTCTTGATGTGTCAATGTTGGCCTATGCCGGCCCGAGACGGGTGGTGAGGGGGGAAACATCAGCCCACCAGGTGGCCCTTCACCGGATGGCCAAATCTAGCAAGGTCCAGCGTAAGGGCCCGGGAGCCCAGGAGTTAGTCATTGACCATGGGGTCCTCAGGGAGGTCCAGTAGTGGGATTTGTGCCTCGATGAACTTGACCACCTCGTCAGGGACCGTGAAAAAATAGAATTTGTTGTGGTGGGTGATTTTTAGGCGAGCAGGAAAGAGCATCGCATGCTCAATTTTTCTGTCTCTTAGCATTTTCTTCACCCCTCCAAAATTGGCGTCTTTCCATCTGTACCCCCACAGAAAAGTCAGGGAAAATCCTGATGATTTGAGAGTCCAGCCTTAGTTCCCCTTTCTCTCTGGCCAGGCGGAGTATGTGGTCTCTGTCCTTGTAACTCAACAGTTTTGCGATTATTGGCCTTGGGAAGTCTCCCGGCTTGGGTCGGGGTGCCAGCGAGCGGTGTGCTCTTTCAACTGTCAAGAATGGTGAGAGCACAGGACTGTCGAGGAGATCTTTGAGGAGTTGTTCAACCGCGTGTTCCATGCAACCTTTTAGCGCAGATTCAGGAACCCCCCACTGTGCGTATATTATTTCTCTGCGATCTCGATTTGAGGTCGTCACATTTAGCTTTGACCTGTTTCATGTCGCCGACCAGCTCAGTGACTGTGTTTTGCAAGGTATGGACGTTGTCTTCATTGGTTCCGATCCTTTGCTCCGTTTCTGTGATCCTGGTCCCGTGCTGGTCAAGTTGCCTTTAATGAGGCAACATTAGCGTTAATGTCATCCAGCTTTTCATGAAAGGCTGCAAAGTTTTTGGCCATGGACTCCATCATTGCAGTTAGGTCTGGTTGCGGGGGCTCCGGCAAGACTTTGCTCTCCTCCTGTGCTGCCGAGGAGGACGGCTGATCCGCCCTGGGGGCCGCTTTGGCGAACTTATCCATGGTGCTTACCTTTGTTGGTGCCGCGCGACCTGTTAGACATTTCCGTAGTGGGGGAACCCTGTCCAACCCGGCGGGGTAGGTGGCGGGTGCAGGTTAGGGCCTCCGAAGGAGGGCGGAGGTGGGCCAGCGGTTTTGACGTGTAGTTAACTTGGATTGGTGGCAGCGGTAGTGCTCGCCAAGGCCGAGAAGGTCAGTTCGCCGCTAGATCCCAGTATCAGAGAAGCAATGAGCAGGTGTAGCCGGGGGGGGGGCCTGTATATTACCGGGCTCCGCAGGTGTCTCGCGGTGGTCACAGGTCCCGTGGTTGGAGGAGGCTGGGGGGAATTAAGCGCGCCCCGCTAGACCAGGGTCGCCTCAGAGTATGCGTGGGCACGCTGGGTACTGGGTCGCAAACAGGATGAAGGGGCGGTACTGTTCGCAGCTGTATACGTTGATTAGGTGAGGCGATTCCTCCTATATGGCACCCCCAGAGCCAGGGAACCACGGCAGGAGTTCTCGGCGCTTGATTGCATGGGGCCCCCAGTGGGAAGTGTCCATTCAGGGCCGCACGAGGGGGGCATGCGGACTGTCGCCTCTGAGATTGTAAAGGGAATTGTGCACCAGTGGGTTCCAACGGATGGTCAGAGGAGGCAGCAGGCCACCTGAGCAGCGAGTGCAGGGGGGGAGCGGTGAGGAGTCCCATGCAGGTATTAACGCTTGAATTTGTCCAAACTCTCTGGGTAGAGTGCAAGGGGCCGGGTGGGCCGGGGACCACAGCAGGATAGAGCAGGGAGATGCAGTAGAGCCTGCGGCACCCACCTTGCAGCTTTAGGGGTGGCTAAACCTGTATGTCCGCCCGTGAAGCAGCACGCCCAGGAGGGCAGCTCCCCTCCACTGAGGGAGATCCAGATGGAGCGTCAATGAGGTGTGGAGGCGGAGACTGGTCACCGGTAGCGCCGCAGGCCCCAGGCAGGGGGACGCGCTGATGGGCCTGTGCTCGTAGGATTATGTTCGCGGGGGGGCCCAGTTCGCGCCGCGCGGCTCTGGATGTTGCCGCTCCAGTGTCCGGGGCAACCAAAACAAGAGCCAAGGAGGGGGGGGGAGATCGCCCCCCGCCGAGCGGTGGCTCTAGGTCCTGTGGGACGCCGCAGGACTACACAGCGCGGCGCCCTGGTTCATGCGTCTTCAGGCCCGGGGGGCCACGCTTGCATGTCGATGCGGGTGAGGTGGGCACCAAAAGTCAAGGAGCCCCGCTGTAACGCCAGCAGCCCCGGGCACAGCTGCGTTGGTCGCCCAGAAGTCCGCTCACGGCCAGGGCGATGGAGGGCTCGAGGTCCCGCTTCACAGGCACCGAAGGCGGGCAGAATCCCAAGACCAGGAAGCGCACAGGATGCTTGTAGGTAGCGGCGCACGGTGGGCAGGCCAGGCGGCGGTCCCAATCAAGGGAAACAGAAGGCAGCCGCGAGCCGGTACCTGGGAGGCCCAGAGTGGAGGCCGCCAGCCGCGGTAGACACTGGCAGCCGTAGTAAGGATTCTGGGCTCCGATTTTCCTCCAAACTTTGGGCAAATGTAGAGGAGATTGCTGGTTAACGATTCATGGGAGTCCTGTGAGTGGCTGTGAAGGAGAAGCGCCAATATCAGTCGGATCCGGGCGGCAGATACGGAGCTCAGACGCTAAGCAGCCATTTTCTGGGCTGCTCAACAGCGCCCCCCTAAACTTGGAATTTTGTCTACTTTTCAGAAATATATGCCTTTCTGTCCTCCAATTCGTTTTTCATACCCTTTACCTCCATTCCGTCCATGCATGTTCAATTGGCAAAAATGGCCAAAATCGCCTACCTCTCACAAAACAGTTGATAACCACATAAAAAATGGGTTTTTTTCGTTTCCACTCAACCTGTTCTTGAAAGCCAGGAAATTGGGGAATTCAGCACAGCAAACCATTTATTTGTTCCTAGCTCTTACAAGGAAAAAACACAGGCTTCTTTGTACATC
The DNA here is from genome assembly GCF_040938575.1 of Ambystoma mexicanum. Taxonomy (NCBI): domain Eukaryota; kingdom Metazoa; phylum Chordata; class Amphibia; order Caudata; family Ambystomatidae; genus Ambystoma; species Ambystoma mexicanum. The sequence goes on from NC_090935.1 coordinate 1,456,350,644, forward strand.
ATTTTATTGGCATTTTTTGTAAAAAACCAAAGTTTTCACACTTTTTGCTTATTTTCTCTCACCCCCTACAGCAACCTAGGATTCCTGGGTGGCGTTACGACCGCCTACATGTGGGAAAGAAAGGAGCCAAATTTGGCCACGATATCTCATGTAACAAAAAAGTTACAAGGCATTGAATGGCCACATACCGAAACCACCAAAAAAGGCCCTGGCACGGGGGGGGGGGATACCCATGGCACTTAAAGGGTTAAAACTCTCTTTAATTTACCCAGCCCACCCCAAGACATTGACAGATTTGTGTTGTAAAATAAATCAGTTTGAACCTTATTACTAAAGTCCTGAGTTATCTCTTGATCCCTTGTTGCTTCATGTTGTCAGAAATGGGATCACACGCATTAACTCAGTAAAGGACCACACATGCCTTCAATGAGAAGATCATGGCTCAGTGGTGAGGTTCAGAAGTCATCTTAAATATCTCTTAGAAACAATACATGGGATTTGGTTCCTAACCTGAGGTTTGCTAGGCTTGCTACTGGCTCCTTAGAAGAGGAGCATCCATTCTTCTCAGGCTTTCTTAGAGTCACCCGGTAAAAAACAACCTATTCCATGACAGATGTGCCCTGGACAAAGAGAAGAGATACCAGTTTCCAAGAACTGAGTCAGCCTGATCTTAGATGGAGAATCAGAATTGCGCATCCTCAACCAACTACCTATCTTCAAGGGATTAAACCAGATCTTCCAGTCCAAAAGTCAAATATAAACAGTATCTCCATGACCGTGAAACCCTCACCCCCCCCCCCAAGAAGACCTGGATCTACCAGCCCATATTGGCAGTCTAGAAGAGCTTGGAGGGAGGACTCCATAAGAGACCAGCATAACCAAGGTTGAGGCTATTGAGATGGCCAGACCTGATTTATGATGATTTCTATAGCCGTAGGTTTGTTATTGGCTGAGAGCCGGTGTCCGACCAGCTCAAAGTTATTAAAAAGCTTAAAGATGTGGTTGCCCAACACAAATGTGCCTCCTGTCTGTCTCCTACTTTCCTATAGCTGTTTGTTGGAGAAGATCCAGGGGTGTTCATAAAGAAGACGCATGCCTCGTTTCGGGGACATCCAAAGGAGTGGCTCAGGGGTCTGGGTGCCTCTTCGAACCAGTGAATGGAGATCCTGTGGATGATATCAGGTAGATCCCCTGGCAACTTTTCCTTAACCCCCTATCATGAGGGAGGTGACCGTTACTGAAGGACTGCTATGGACTCTCCAACTGACGAATTCTGAAATCCTCTGAAGGCAAACATATATCCGTTCACCTCTCACTTCTGCAGTTCAGGAAAGAGCTCAAGACCCTCCTCTTCAAGGAATGGCTCCTCCCTAACACCTAGGTTCATACACTGTCCGCTCTCCGCCATACCAGAGAATGGGTGATATGATCCCCACGGTTTCCTCCCCTGGTTACTTGTAGATCCATTGCTGACAATTGCCCTCCCCCTGTTAGATTCCCCACTTGCTTGTTTTTCTGCTCCCTAACCTTGTCCTTCTCCCTCCCCCCAATGATTGTAAACCGCTCTGTTGTATCCCGAAGCTAGGTCAGTGCTCAAGGAATACCCGAATAATCATAATAATATTATTAGAGAGAGAAACCAAGCATGTTAATTTTATTAACAAACTGCTTTCTTTGCAAGACATGCTTCGGAAAAAAGTGGCTTTAATTTACACCCACAGCAAGAAAGAACACGTGTTCACAATTCAGGAACAGGGTGCCAACTGCTGTGTTTCGAAAATCCTTAGCAGAGGAAAGGAAGTTAGTTTCAAAGCTGGGAGAAAAGATACATTCTTCCACACATGCATTCTGCCATGGTATAAAGAAGGTAACTTCAAAGGGTTTATGAAACATTACTCTAATCCTGGACAATGGCACATGATACAATGTTGCTGGCATGCAATTCTCTGATAGCATGTTTACCCCTGAGTGATACAAATGCACCAACGCATTGACATCCAATTACACATCTACTTGGTGAAGATACAAAGTTGCAACTTTACTAGCAATCAGTAATTTGTTTACCTTCAGGTAAGTTAGAAACATGCTCAGAGGTTTTACCAGTTGCACATTCACATGCAGCAAAAGCAGATAGATTTTCTCCTTCCCGTGCAGGCATAGGCACTAGCTAAGAGGATGAAATGAATTCCAAAATGATGGCCAGTCCAGGCATAAAGCCTGTATCTCATTCTTGAGTTCTGTCGGATGAAGGCTTAAGCTGGCCACTGAATCCTAAAGTAAGCACAGGTGAAACTAGGAGCAGCAACCAAGGAGACCGTCACAGAGAGCCTAACCAAGATGGAGGGAACAGAGCCCTATAAAAACCTTGCGACCCAGTCAGTCTGCCTTGGTCGTGTTGGCAAGAGAATGAGGTTTGTAGGTGGTTGGCAAACATGGAGCATGTTATACAAAGCGTCTCAGGGGTGCTGCGTACCCAACCTTCTTGGAGATGGCGGTACAGAAGTAGCCCCAGTCAGTCTTCTTTTAAAAAGGACAGCGACTTGTAGCGTGGGGTACCAACCCAACACCTTCCTGTTTTTACAGGCAGGTACTGGACCAGCTCCCAACACCACTTTGCTGATTTTCGTGGCGCTGGAACAGTGCAAGCACTGGCAGGGAAGGCCAAACGGAATGTCCGGTTGCTGTAGCAGTTGCTGTAGTTGGTTGATTTTAGCGGAAGTGTAGCAGGACATGTCAGGATACAAGGTAACAAGCTGAGGCACGTGGCAGAGGCAATGACCAGAACAATGACTGGGCTGGACAAGGCAAGGGGGGGTAAGAGAGCTAGCTGAAGGGGGGTCCTGACAAGGCAGCTAGCAGGTAAAAGGCAGAGAGCAGGTAGGTAAGACGGACAGGAGAGGCAAGAAGGGCAGAGCGACGGGCAGGGGGCAGGCTAAGACAAGGAATGTGGTTCCAAAAATAAGCATACAGAGTCAGGGAAAAAACTGTGTTGAGACGCAGTGAGTTGGCATCCCGAGCTCCCGGAAATACCTTGGGATGAAAACGAGGCTTGGAACGTGAGCAAACGCTGTCGCAAGGCCAGAAGAGAAGCGCATGCATGGAGCGTTGAACACGGACGTGGGAGCCGGGAGACAAGGGAAGCGCCAGAGTGAATACACCCGCCATTGCACGATCCCAGGGGTGCCGACCCCAAGCACTGGTGAGTGGCGTGAGACTATGTCCTCTCCCAGGAAGGCCAGATTGCGCCCGACTTCCACGGATGCCAGAGGTAGAATTCATGGACCAAACGAGGGGCATGAATTTTTTTTGGGGCTGCCAGGTGCGATCGCAATCAGAGTAACCTTTCCAGTGCACCAGAAATTGGAGCACTCCCGTCGGATCTGCAAATCACTCCTGCACCTCAAACTCAGGAACGCCATGCACAGTAACGGGAGGTGGACGTGAACAAGAACCATGCTCATCAGAAACATAGGGCTTCAGAAGGTAGACATGAAGTACAGGATGAATGAGCCATGTAGGAGGCAAGTGTAGATGGAAGGGCACTGGGGATACACATTTGATGACCTTAAAAGGACCAAAGAAATGAGGAGCCAACTTGGTAGGGAGGTTGCCTACAGGTAAGTTCTTAGAAGACAACCAAACCAGATCCCCAACCTGAAAAGGGGGCTCAGGAGAGTGTTTCTGGTCAGCCTGAGATTTCATAAACTCACGTGCCTCTGCAAGGGTACCAACTGCTAATTCATGTAGGTTCCGGATCTTAGCCACCAAGTGATCAGCGGAGGGGACATCACTGGGTAACACTGGCCGGAATGAAATCCGTTTTAGGTGCAGTCCAGAATAACATTGGAAGGGACCAAGACTGATGGCTGTGTATACTGCATTGTTGTACACTACTTCAGCAGTATTCAGACGGTCCAACCAATTGTCCTGGGCAGCATTGGCATAACAGCAGAGGTACTGTTCAAGCGTCTGGTTGGGCCGCTCCGTTTGCCCATTGGTTTGGGGATGATAGCCCAAGCTCAATGCTCGGTGGATGCTGAGATTTTTACATAGCTGTCTCCAAAAGGAAGAGATATATTGAGAACCACAATCGGACAGTATTTATTCCGGGAGGCCATGAAGACAGTAAACATGTTAAAAACTGTGTGGCATCTGGATGTTAGTAGGTATCTTTGGAAATACAATGAAGTGTGCCATCCTGGTGAAACAATCCACAACCACATTATACAAGCAAATCCATTGGAAAGAGGGAAGTCCACTATGAAATCTCTGCCTTGGCGAACAAATGGTTCTCCGACAGTCGTTGCAGTACTTACTTCACATGGCAGATGTGTTCATCCAATTTAGCAGAAAAAACAAGGATATCATTGAGGAATACCCAAACCGTTAAACCGATCAGATCTGAAAAGATGTTGTCCATAAAATGTTGGAAGACGGCTGGAGTGTTACACAGGCCAAATGTCCTTACCCGGTATTCGTAATGCCCAGATGGAATCTTAAAAGCTGTCTTCCATTCACCACCTTCTTTGATCCGTACCAAATGTTAGGCCCCTGAGATCAAGTTTGGTGTAAACACTGGCATCATGAAGGGATTCCATAATGTCATGAATCAAGGGCAAGGGGTATCAATCCTTGTGGGTTATATTGTTCAGCAGGTGATAGTCTATACATGGAAAAATTGTCCCTTCTTTCTTTTGCATGAAGATCAAGGGAAAGCCTGCAGGAGACTTGGATTGAACGATGTAACCCTTCTTGTGGCAGTCCTAGATATATTGTTGAATGGCTTCATTGTAGATTGCAGACAATGAATAGACCTTCCCGTGGGTTATCATAGCATCAGTGATCAATGGAATAGTCAAATGGTCTGTGCAGTGGCAAAGGAATGTCCTTGGGATCAAGAAAAAAACATTGAGGAAGAGAGGAAGACTGAAGGCCTCCAAAGAACAGCAGTCTTGATTGCAGCATGTGGAAGCAAAGACCAAAGTGTGGGTTTCCCAGTTAATGAGTGGATTGTGGTGTAACAACCAGGGTATGCCCAACACAACAGGAGAAGAGGGAGAACTGATGACATCAAAGTTAATATTCTCTTGGTGGTCTTTTATCCGTAGCTGTAAACCTCCAGTATGATGATGAAGGGGACCAGAAGACAGGGGTGTTCCGTCTATGACTTCCACCACAGTAGCAATGTCCTTATGGTTCAGGGAATACCGGTACTAGTCACATAAGCAGCATCTATATAATTGCCCGAGGTTCCACAGTCGAGAAGGGCTAGGGTGTTCTCGCTCTTGTTCTGCCAAGCTATCTGGATCTTCAAAACCATCAGGGCTACAGGTTTCATAGGCTGAATCCTAAGGTCAGGATTCTGAAGGACTGTCACATAAGGCCTGTTATCACCTTCCCATCATATGACAGGCCAGCTAGTTTTCTGACCTTCGTGGAGGACGCAGAGGACACATCCCTAAATAATGAACAGCGGCTCTGCAGTAAAGACACAGCCTGAGGGTACGCTGTCAGTACTTTTTAGTGTCCGACAATGGACCCCTTATGGTTCCCAGTTGTATAGGTTCCAGACCTGCTTCCGTAGGTCCAGGTGACACCAAAGAAGGTCTCAGAATCATTCTTTTAGACCTGTGTCTTTCTCCTCTTCTTTCCATTAGCCTATGGTCGATGCGAAGCACTTCATCAAAAAAAAGGGCCTGCAATGTGTCCAGTTCAGGGATGTGCAGTAACTCTTCCTTATATACGTCTCAAAGACCACGATAGAATAGTGTTTTCTGCGTGACTTCGGGCCATAGGGAGTCCGCTTCCAATTGTTGAAACTGGCTTATATATGATATTATGTCACTGGAACCTTGGTGTATGTCAATTAATTGCTTCTGGGCAGCCGTGGCCAAATTGGGAGACCAACACATCCAGGAACGTCTTCTCAAAAACCGCAAATTCATCAAGGATGGGTCTGTCTGCAGAAACCATTGGGGCTGCCCAGGCAAGTGCACTGACAGTTAAATTTCCCAGGATGTAGCCTCTTTCCCAGGATGTAGCCTATCTTGGCCTCATCTTGAGTGAAGTGGGAAGAACGGAAAAGGAAGTTTATCTTGCAGTCACGGCAAAATGCGGCTAAGACGTCTCGGGTCTCCATCAAACTTTAAAGGAGAAGTATGAGCCATAGCGCTTTCCACATGGGGTGCTGCTCCCGCTCCTTGGACCACCATCTGTCGTAAGGTGGTGTTTTCTTGTCATATGGTAGCCATTTCTGGGCATAAAGCCTGTATCTCATTCTTGAGTTCTATCGTATTCACACCTGTGCTACACGCTGCTGTCAGCTAGTGAACTCTGTGCCTCGTGAACAAGCATGGTACATCATGGTTCAGCGTGATGACTCATGAAGTTACGTGATGGAACATGGAATGCAGGTTGAATGATTAGAGGAGTTGAGCTCAACCTGGCGGTGCTCATACACGCTCCCTCCTACTCATCCCAATATCTCTAGTGTAACAATAATAAATAACTTATAATAATCCATCTGTGCCATACTCATTACATATATATGTGCCACTGTCATATGTATGCCCCACCACTACAAGTGGCGATGAGGATTCATAGCCCAGCCCCTCCCTTCCACTTCGTGACAACTACTAACGTTGGGCTGCTCTGCTTACCCCAGACGACGCATCGAGGCCGCTCCGCTCTTGCCCGAGCATTGCAGCGGCCCGTGGAAATCAGCCACATAAAGACTTATCCAAGGTAATTGTTACGATCATACGCGCAGTCGCCCTGCCGTTGCGCATCTCAATCAAGGTCAATTCTTTTCGCGCATGCGCACTACGTTTGAAATTACGGGCCCTTTGCAGATATCTCCGCACATGCGCATATATAATCAACAAGGAAGTGAATGTATTTAAAGTGACATGCACAGCAATCCGTGAATGGCAGATGGCAATTGAAGGCCTTTTAAAGTCACAGCACAAGATATACCACATAAAAGTAAACAAATCTATACAGCAACAAACAATAAATATATTTAAAGGTGTTGCAACATACACAAAGGAGATGGGTAATACTTTTGCAAGAATTTAATTGCACTGTACGATATGTTCCAGGAGTTAGAAATATTGCTGCCGATTGCTTATCCCGTCTCACCAGTGTGTCTGAAGTTGGAGATGAAGGTGAAGATGACATGGAAGTTGTTTTAACTATAGAGACGACATCTATTCCACAGAACGAATGGAATGATGCAGAAGCAGAAGACTGTATATTAACACATTTAAAACAACTTGTTAAAAGTCAAAGTCCAATGACGAAAGCGAAATTTGAAGAACTTGGTCTCGAAGACTATTGGAAAGTTGCAGATGAACTGTATGTTCGCGGTAACATGATCATGAGAGGTGACAGAATAATTCCACCATCAAGAGTATGTCAAAGGCTGATCGATTTGGGTCATGAAGGTCACCAGGGGATAGTGAAAACCAAGCTGTTACGCTCACCTGGCTCTCACAGGGGCGTCGATCTGAAATGGACAGCTGCGGCCTCCACCAATGTGACACGTAGTGCCGAGATGACGGACTGGACTGGCCCACCTAGCTTCGTTTGCTTGGCCCGTAGGAATATTAGTCTGCAAATGGAGAAAGGGAATTAACCACCCATGGAGTTGAGTGTTAACCCTCCCCCACTCCCGCTGTTCTCCCCACTGATCACCTTTGATGTCCCCTCTTATAGTCTCACCTGATGGTTTGGAAAGATGAGCTCTCCATCCTGCCTTGAGTGCAGGGGCGCGTTGATAACCAGTTACTTCACTGGCTCGAAGGAATTGGTGAGTGCCAGAACAATATTGACTCTGAGATTCCCAGCAAGACGCCGTAAGTATGTAGTTTGTAAGAGTTCAAATGTCTGACTTTCACTCTTGTCCAATTCCTTGCAGGTTGCAGCTTGACCCTAGCGAAGAGTTCCTCGTGGCAACCGGTAATATTCAGGTAATGATTTGTATTATCCAACACAGTTCGATAAAATAATGTCAATATGTAAACTGTTGCTTTCTCCCTTATTCAGGCGCTGAGAAAAATATGAAGTCTCGGGGAATAATGCCTCCGGCGGTAAAATCAGGTAAGTCTATTGTGGTGAGGAGGTTTACCCTTGTTTGTCCCTTTGTTTCACCTTGCTGTCCTTTTGTTTCCCCTTAGGGGCCGGGGTTCGGTGAGGATGCAGTGGAAGCTGCGCCGACATGTGAAGAGGAATAGTACCCCCGGTGGTAAATCAGGTAAGTCTATGGGGGGTAACTAATATTGCCTCTGTGCATTCCCTTGGCTCACCTTGCTGTTCTTGTCTTCCCCTTAGGTGCCGGAGTGAGGCGGGAGCATGCAGAAGGATGCGGTGGAATGTGAAGATGCTGCGAAGGCCTGTGAGTTCAGCGCGGCACTGCTGCAGGCGAGGTGACGCACATAAAATAACTTCTTTCTTCCAGCTCGAAGGCACGATGGATCGGGAATTCAGGTAAGGATCAAAGGTACTGCTCTTGTTCTAACCTTTTCTCCTTCTCCCCCCTTTTTCTAGGAGCTCCGGACTCAAGGCGGGCGTGGCAGAAGACTGGATGCAGACTTGCAGGGACGGTGAGCCTAACGCTGCTGGATGCAGAATAACGCGAGGCGTGTGCTGCTCTTCGGGCGTGGTTTAAATAGCCACCAAAGTAGTCCCAGGTAAGTATTCCTCCCCAGCCCCACCCAAGTAAAAAATAGTCCCTTAGGTAAAGTAGTCCCTTCAAAGCCTCCTTTGGCTTGGAGCTCTTGCAGCATGGTCTGCATCAGGTGAGTTTGCAGCATGGTCTGCATCAGGTGAGTTTGCAGAATGGTCTGCATCAAGTAAGTTTTAATCTATGAGCCTGGCGCCAGGACTGACTCTCCATATGAGCCTGGCACCATAGGTACCAGTACTGCACCCAAATAGCCCCTAGCAGGGGTTGTTGGGTTTGCTTAGCATAACTTGATACATGCTTCCGGGGTTGCTGGACTTGGTCTGGGTCCGCGGGGGTAGGTATCATGACAGCACTCCCACCCCTCCCCCCCTCCTAAAGTCGTTCTTTCCTGTGGTTTCGGTTTGTCTGGGAAATTTCGGTTTTCACCAATCGGGATGCATGAACGTGGTCACTAGGTTCCCATGATCTTTCCTGTGGTCCGTAACCTTTCCAGTCGATTAAATAAAAAAGTTTGGACTTTATCAGCTTGGAGTCCAGGATGTTCTTAACTTCAAATTCAAGTTCCCCGTCTACAAGGATGGGGTCTGGTGGCTTGGTTAATCTTGTCCCTGGTTGACCTCTGGTGGCCTGGCTGCAACCTCCAATAGAGCAGTCTATTCGTGATGGTATCCTTTGCAATGAAAGTGTGAAAGGTTTTGTGGGTGCAAGACACCCGATTGTTGTAACAAAGATTCCTGAGAAAGCATGGGATGAACTGGGTATGGATGTACTTGGTCATGTGAATAGTAATGCAATACAACAGTACTGTCTGGTTGTGATTGACCTTCTGACTAGGTGGGTGGAGGTATTAATTAGACCTTGTATCACTGCAAGAACTGTCACCGATTTCCTTTTGGAAATTTGTGAGAGAGGGGGGTTTCCAAAAAGCATCATGACCGACAATGGTACTCGATTCCGCTCCAAAGAAATGGAGGAGTTTTGCAGTAGGAACTCCATAGAACACAAAAAGTGTGCCATTTATCACCCACAGACCAATGGAGTAGTGGAACGATTTAATAAGCTGCTCAAGGAGACCATTCGATGGGCATGGTCGAATGTATTGAACTGGGAGAAAGCTGTGACGGAGAAAGTTGTGGCGCATCGTTTCACCCCACACTCCACCACAGGTTTGTCCCCATTTGAGTTGAGCAGGGGGAGGAAAGCAAACACAAAATTGGTACCATCATGGATGGATAAAGAAAATGAAGTACAGAGAGATTTTGAGTCAGTCTGTGAGAATATCAGAAAAGTCCAGTTGAAGAACAAATGTGCCTATGATAAACGCCTACCTGTGAATAGGAGAGATATAAAACCTGTGGTGGGAAATGTAAGAATTAAACTTCCCCCTATTTTAAGAAAAGGTCTAAGTAAATGGTCTAAACCTGTTAAAGTTATCGAGGTATTTAAACATGCTGTTAAAATAGTGGACGGGAGGATATGGAATACAGAGAGAGTGTGTGTAGTGAAACCACACGACAATAGTGTTAGAATGACAGTGGACGAGTGGATGATACTGGAAGTGGAGGAGATTGTGTGAGGAAAATATCAAGAATGGAGAATGTGAGGAGAATGTTGTTGCCAAGTGCGTGCACAAAGAAGGTATCAGATTTTTCCTTGCCAGATGTCACCACAGATCCTCCTCGCAAGTCGAGGTGGGGAAGAGTCTGTCGTAAACCATGACACATGGAGGACTTTGTGTAAATATGTTCTAGTTCAAAAGCTATATGTTTTGATGTTGTTAAAATTGTTCATGGTTGATATGAAGGAGGGAAGATGTGTAGTATTCACACCTGTATACAAACTATTGTCAGCTAGTGAACTCTGTGCCTCGTGAACAAGCATGGTACATCATTGTCCAGCGTGATGACTTGTGAAGTTACGTGATGGAACATGGAATGCTGGTTGAATGATTACAGAGGAGTTGAGCTCAACCTGGCCACGCTCATACACGCTCCCTCCTACTTAGCCCAATATCTCTAGTGTAACAATAATAAATAACTTATAATAATCCATCTGTGCCATACTCATTATATATATATGTGCCACTGCCATATCTATGACCTACCACTACAAGTCCCTGGATGTCATCCATCTTGGGACTGGATATTAGGCGTCTCAATCTTTTATACAACTTGTCTCGCGGCGATGTATACCGGACCGTCTCAGAGATGCTGTTGCATAAGTAGCCAGTCTGTCTTCTTGAAAAAAGGACTGTGACTTCTAGCGCAGGGTACCAACCCAACACCTTCCTGTTTGTACAGGCAGGTACTAGGCCATCTCCCAACGCCACAGGACAGCGCTTCCCTGATTTTTGTGGTGCTAGAACAGTGCAAGCACTGGCAGGGAAGGCCAAACGGAATGTCCTGTTGCTATAGCAGTTGCTGTACTTGGTTGATTCCAGCAGAAATGTAGCAGCATATGTCTGGATACAAGGTACCAAGATGATGCATGTGGCAGAGGCAATGACAAGAACAATGGCTGGGCTGGACTAGGCAAGTAGGTTAAGGGCGGTAGAGGAAGGGGAGATTCTGACCAAGGCAACTAGCAGGTAAAAGGCAGAGAGCAGGTAGGTAAGGCGGACAGGAGAGGCAAGAAGGGCAGCACCAAAGCAGGGGGCAGGCTAAGGCAAGGAATCAGGTTCCAGAGCATTAAGACTCAGTGAGTTGGCATTCCGAGCTCCCGGAAATACCTATGGGATGAAAACAAGGCTTAGAGCACGAGCAAACGCTGTCGCAAGGCAAGAAGAACTGCGCAATGTGCGGAGTGTCGAACACGGATATCCGCAAATGCGCAGATCATGAAACATGGCCGCGCCCAGGGAATCGGAAGACGAGGGAAGTGTCACTGGGAATACACCTGCTATTGCGGCGTCTGACAATCCTGGGGGCGTTGACCCAAAGCACAGGTGAGTGGTATGACAGAGAAATGGAGAGTGCAGAGGTTTGAATGGCAAAGAAGTTGAACAGTGAGGATTAGGAGGCAGATTCTGGACGAAATGGCAGAAACAAGTTAGGGGTGGTATTTTAAAAGAATTGGCAATCCTAGCTGGTATGATATATTTTATTTCTATCGCGCTCGTACACAAAGTGTTTCAGAGCGCGACAAGGGAAGGGAGGGGAACAAGGGAGAACAAAACAACGTTCTTACTAGGCCCAGTGACATTGAGAACATGCAAGTGCGTGGGAGAGGGGGAGGGGAAAAGTTCATGGAAGGGGGGAGAAGTGGAATGTGCGGAGCAGAAACAGATAAATAATAATAAATGAATAATAAAGGCAACAAACCGTGGTAGTGCAGCCAGCAAGTGCTGGGTTTAAAGCAGCAGACAGGGTAGGACTGATAAGTGCAGGGTGAGCAGGTTCCTGGGCTCGGCGGACAGAGGGTAGCCAGATGCACAGTGCCAGAAGAGAACAGATCAGCAGGGGAGAGGGTGGGCGGAGGAAGAAGCAAAGAGAGAGGTGTTGAGGAGTTTGCGGAACCAGAGATGGTTCTCCTCAAGTTTTAGAGTGGCGGGGAGGCTGTTCCAGAGGGAGGGACCAGCCGAAGACAGAGATCTACCCCCAGCTTGTTTCTTTGAATAACGACTGACCTTGAGGGAGTTCAAGGTAGAGAAGTGAAGAGCTCGGTAGGGGAGGAATTTGCAGAGGGATAGCTGAAGGTATTTTGGATCCAGGCCCCAGAAGGCCTTGTGGACAATGCAGAGGGTTTTGAATGTAATCCTTGCATCCACTGGGAGCCAATGGAGAGAATTCAGAGCTGGAGAGATACGATCCCAGGGCTTGAGGCCAAGGACAAGTCTTACAGTTCTGTTCTGGATTAGTTGCAGAAGGCGGAGGATAGAGGCAGATAGGTTTAGAAAGAGGCTGTTACAATAGTCCAACCTAGAGAGAACCAGAGCTTGGCACACAGTGAGCTTCTGGGGGAAGGAGAGGAAGGGTAGAGTACCTCTGAGGAGGTGCACTAGGAAGTTTGATTTTTTAGAGACATCAGAGATGTGGGCGGAGAAGGAAAGTGTGGAATCAAAGATGACCCTGAGATTCTTAGCCACACAGGTGGGTGTAGGAGGAGGGCCAAGCGAGGCCGGCCAGAGAGGAGGGGAAAGTATGGAGAAGGTGTGCCGATGAGGAGGATCTCAGTCTTGCTGGTGTTCAGACAAAGATCATTGGCGGAACACCAATTTTGAATGGCAGTGAGGCAGTCGGAGAGAGGGAGAGGAGGTGGTTGAGGGCAGCCTGAAAATAAGTTGAGCGTCGTCAGCATAACACTGGAAATTTGAGCAGAAAATGGCAATGCAGCAGGCGAGAGTTGCCAGGTATTGGTTGAAACTGGTAGAGGTGGTAGCCTGGAGGAAGTGGCAACAACAAATGGTAGAGGTAATATTCTGGAGGAGTGACAAGAGCATGTGATAAAGGTGGTATTCTATTGAAGGTGGAAATAGGTGATAGGTGTGGTTTTATGGAGGAGGTGGTAACAAGTCATAAAGGTGGTGTTCTGAATGGGGCGTTAAGAGTAGGTGGCAAAGGTGATATTCCAGAGTAAATGGTAAAACTAAGAAGGTGAGGAAGTATTCAGCAGGTGTTGGAGCAGGTAACAACAGAGGGTGAAGCAGCTATAGAGGAGGAGTTTGTACCAGCAGGGGCTGAATCCAGAAATGGAGTGATGGAGGTAGCAGTGAGAAAAGAGGATGTGCCAGGTAAAGTAAATCAAGCATTGAGAGGTAGAAAGGGAAGAGAAAGACAGGGCCTTGGAAGATTAATGTTAAAGGTCATTTGTACCGCGCACTATCACCACCGGAGTGGTCCCCTGGCGCTCTGGCGGCTCTGAAAAGAGGGGGGGTTCGAGATGGTACTCCTTCCTCCATATGGCACCCTTGGAAGTCCATTGCTTCCCTGACTAGTTTGAGGACTGCTTGCCAGACTTAGTGTATGTTGTGCAGGACCATGGGAGGTCACAACTAGCCAGAAGACGGGGCTCAGGATCCCTTAAACCAGAAACGCACTGGAGGACTCAGTAGGAGTGACAAAAACCTATTTTGTAGACATTGGCGGCATCCGGGTCAACTGGGAGGTGTGTCAGATCAGAAGATGGGCGCAGACTATTTTGATTCATTTCATAGGTTTATTTATTAAAGAAAAGGGGTAAAGGCCCATCTTTCCCTATACTATAAGATGTCCCTACCTAACAAAACTAGCTAAGGCGCTAGTCCGTTGTCAGTGAAAGTCTTATAAAGGAATCTGTCCACCGTCCAAACTAACCCTACCTGACCCTACCACTAACCTAATAACTTCGGTTCAATAGGTTATCCTCAAATAGTCTCTGGAGACTGTTTTTTTATAAATTCACACAGTTCATTTAGTATCAACAATACTGTTTCTCTTTTCCCGTTCCAATGTGGACAAGTCTCTCCTTTGATACTTTCTCGGGTTCTTGACCGAGTATGAACATTCTAATACTGATTCTCATTCCCTCTGGGTATTAACATGATATTTTCCTCTCTCGCTCACTGGGACGAGTAGGAGTGTTACGATTCTCATTCACTTGTCTAGATATCCATGTAAAATACTCTTCTCTTTTACCAGGACTCATTCACTTTTCTAGACAGCAATATGATTTACTCTTCTCCTTCAGTGGGACGAGTATGGGTATTCCAATAACTATTCTTGTCTGCTTCCATGGAGTTTGATATTATAATCTCTTTATCTATACTGGGACGAGTATGTGCATTCTAGTAATGATTCTTTGGCCCCCTCCCGGCTCTCCCATCTTCCCTGCTATCTTTGGCTAGTAGGGATAACATCACTGGGTTCTTGATTCTCTCTGGTTGTCTCTTCGCTTTGTCAGGTTGGCTTCTGTTGTTTCCCTCACACCTCTTTCTCTGTGTTGCCGTAGTTGTAGGCACTACGGTCTTTCAGTTACCTGCTTGTTCAGTATTGGTAAAGCGGTATCAACAGTGTTTACAGGACCCTTGGTCCACCACACACTTTATGGTCACGCCACCACTCTCCGTCTTATTTGCTTCTTAGCAGTTATGAGATGCTGCATGTTTCCATGTGGTTCCTGCTCTTTCTCCAATTCAGGAAACAGAGCGCCCAGCCTCTGCTCAGTGTCGGCGTGCAAGCTGCTTTGTAACAGGCTTTTTCCTTCCTCTCCAGGCTCCTCCACTTTCATATGCTACGCAGCCGTGGGGTTTCCCCAGTGTAGCTTTGTATTCCCTTCTCTTCTCCTCCACCACAGGTCCTCTTCCTTGTCTCAGTAAATGGGATTATCTTAATTAAAGGAATATTTACAGTTTCTGGTTTACAATGGTACATACTGGTATTTTCTTCACAGGAATCTTTATAGGATATATCTGAAGAGGTAAAACTGTCATATTCTTGAAGGAGTTCCTCACAGTAATGGCAGTCCCCAAAGGGGGAGTCTCACCCGGTGAGGTCCCACTTTCCACAACCCCTATAGAGGGTGTTACAAAGCATGCTCACCTCCCTAGCCTCACAGGGGGAGGGGTGCTCACATTTGGGGAGAAGGCACACATTCCTGTGATTCATTACAGAGGACATTGCAAGCAAGCAAGCAAGGAAGGGCAGGGAGGCCTATCCAGGAATGGTCAAGCAGACAAACCTGTATTGTTATTTGTGGAAGAGATCCATTATTTTTGCTTCAACCTCTCCTGTGTATTTTGAGTATAATTAAACACATAATGAAGAGAAATATGGTCTTTATGTACTTCTTGGTCTTTGTCATTTTGTGACTCATTTTATACCAATTTCTAATGGATCAAAGATAGCCTCATGGGAAAAAGAACACTGAGAAAAATGTATTGCAGCATTATGAACAGAAGAACTCCAGGATCCCTTTCAGGTCCTCAATGCGAAGGTGAGACTGGGTATGAGTTTTTATGGAAGGGAACCCTGGAGAGGTTTGGCTTTGACCCGGAGTATCACCAGCAGTGCTTGTGAGGCTCTGTGGCAGCGTCTTTATAAAGTACAGAATGCGCTAGGGAAATGGATCAAGCACTTGCAGGATTTTTGCTACCACACTATTTGCTCTTCTGTAGTATTGTTCATGGCTTGTTTCACTCCCCCATACCCACCTCGGCTGCACCTTGCTGTTCAGAAATGTTTCAAAAGTGTCTAGGTTTAGACACTGCTATCCTTTTCCTTCTCTGTACCTTTTCCCCTCCTTCCTCATGGGATACAACAAAGTAACTCTGCTCATAGTTGGCACCTTACAAAATGACAATAAATACTCTTGCTTAAAGAGACGAAAGTGCTACGCATATTGCAATGGTTTTGTGCATTGTTACTACCATCGCTGAAATGTTCTGTCTGACTGCTACATCAGCAAACTTTGGAACAAGCAGCTGTTAGATGGTTGAGGAAACACACAAGTACTGACAACAAAATATAAGGGTTTTATTAAACAAAAGTAAAACATAAGACTATTGCATGGAAGTTGATTCAGAGTGGATGTAACAAAGATTCTTGGAAGATGAAGTCCTTGAATTCAGGGTTCTAAACGAATAGGCATTCAGAAAGTTTCATGAAGGAAGGTCTCCTGTTTAGGTAGTTCTAGCATTCAATCTTCATTTATTCTGGAGACCACAAGGAGTCTCCACCTCTCTTGGGATTTAGGGAATCCACCCTTTGCCAAGTGTACCGCAAGTCCCACCTTCACTGGGGCTCTCCTTCTCTCTGTTACTGTTTCTCAGGGATATGGTGCCCCGCTCACACTTTCACACCCAGAGATAAAGCACCCTGCTCACTGGTCCACACCCGCCAATATAGTGTCCTGCTCACATTGTCTCTTCACCATTGCACACCCCTGGAATCCAGAGGCTCTCCTATGCTGTGATGCCTCCACTCTGGGGGGAGAGAGGGAGGGGTCAGCGTCACTCTCTCTCTCTTACTACTTCTCACCAATACCTTCTCCTGGGTCCGGAGTCTCTCTCTCTTTCCTCACCTTCACTGGAGCCCACCCATCTTCTGGGGTCCCAGGAGCTCACCTCTTCCTCACAAGAGTATACCCCTCTTCTGAAATGCAGGGGTTTCCTCGCCCCTCACTGGAGCAGACACCTCTTCTGGAGTCGGGGAGCTCCACTCCCCCTCACAGACCCCTCTATTGTGGTTCAGGGTGGCTCATCTCCCCTCACTGGAGCACCCCCGCCCTTCCGCAGTTCAGGGTGGCTCTTCTCTCCCTCACTGGAGCACAGCCCTCTTGTGGATTTAAGGGACCCCTCTGCTCTCCCCTCTTCCTCAGCAAACCTCTTTCCTCAGCTGCCAGCCTGAAAGACAGTCAGTGTTTCTTAGCTTCAGTGATAAAGCCCTCGCCATTCTCCCATTCACTGAGGCAAACTTTTGAATTGATTAATTAGCTTCCTATTCCAAGCCAGGGGAAGGAAGTCTTTAAAGGGCTTACGCCATCTTGGATTTCTTTCAGTTGGTTGCCAAGTGCAGGCGCTGGTGTTTGTCTGCTGCTCTGCTCTCGTCTTTGGTGGATTTCTGGTGGTTAAACGGCTATCCCAAGGGGCAGGAAGGCCTCTAATAAGTTATCACATGGGCAAAATAGTTTTCCCTTTGGGAAATGTGACGCAAGTGTTTTTCTTCTCAAATGCTGCAGCCACAGGGGAGGAAGAGAACCATTCTCTGTTACAGGCGCTACTGCTGGGGGGTGCAGGGTTGGCATAAATTAGGCTTTTCCCTTTGAGGATCCACACCGGTTGTCTTTCAGGGAAAGATACGCTATGGGAAAACACTTGCACATCCATAGAGGCACCTTAGTCACTTCCGAATCTGCTCCTGGTTTGGGAATTCTAAACCGTGTGCATCTTGGGAGTTTGTAGCCCCAAATACCCTGTTTCTCTGGGACATGGTAGTTTCTAAAAAGTTGTTTTCTCAAGGGGTTTAGGAATGGTTCAGGGCTGGTCCTATCAGCTCTACTCTTAGGTGGTCCATGGACTGGATGCACATTTGGTACTGTGACTTTTTCACACAGTGCACATTGATATCGGCTATGACTGTGCTTAACAGAGTAAGCCAAATCAACCTGAGACACTAAGTTAAAGGGGGGTCATTTATAATCTACCCTGTGCGGCAAAAGGCCATTTACGCCTTGTTATACCACTCCGGGGGATTTTTGTATGGTTTTGCAGGCAGTGTTGGAGACAAGAGGGAAAACACATTACTGCCTCATACTTCCCACTCCACCTGCAAAAGCTCTGTATCAATGGATTGCTTTTCTCCCGCTGATCCTTCTTCTGAAAGATATTCCTTCGAGATTCGCTGCTTTGGAAAACTTTTGATAGGGAGCGTATTGGATTTCGACCCGGTCGTCCACCATCGATGCGTCTTGTTAGGCATCTGGTCGTCGGCTCCAGACGTGACGTCTGGCAACGTATAAGTAGCGCGTCACTACACCCCGACCTCAGTTCCTTTTTTCCACGTGCTAACACGCTGCTTAAGAAACGCAGATCTTCAACTCTTCCGATAATTTTTCTAAAATTCTTGATGCGAGATGTCGGTCGCACGGGTGTCCGGTTTCAAGGGGTGTTCCATTTGTGGCACCAAGATGTCCCTTACGGACCCACACAAGTTGTATCTCAGGTGCATCGTTACAGGTCACAGGACTGACTGGTGTCCATCGTGCGCCAAGATGCAGCCGAAATCCCTTTGCGACCGAGCTGCAAAACTCGCTCTGGGTCGACTGCCCTCAAAATCTCCAGCATGGTCGATAGTTCGGTCTTCGTAGGCATACCCCCAAAAAAACACTGGTGGAAGAAGAAAAGGTCTCACTCGAGGAGCCACTCTTCCTCGTCCTTGTCCCAAAAAAAGAAAAGGCGCCACCGCCATCATCAAGATTCAGAGTCGTCAATGGAAAAAGGTAAGCCGTCGGCTGGGCCTACCACCCGCCAGGAGTCGGAGTATTTCAAATCCCCGATGCTTGAAATGTTCATGCTGCAGTTGGCGAGGCTCCCACCCCCATGCAACATGCCTCTGAGCCAAGAGTGGTGCTTGGTGCACCCGACCCCTCTAGTGCCCTGGTACTGACTATGTCGGCGCCGATTAATCTTTCGACTACTGCGGAAGCCGGATTACCCCTGTGCGTCCCAGGGTGTCAACGCTCCTGCGTCTCGATCAACATCCACCATCACAGCGCCGAACCCTCGATGTCGACGGTTGTCGACAATGTCTTTAGACCACAACCCTGGTGCAAATTCTTCGAGACCATGACTAGTATTTTCAGCGATCACAACGCTGATGACCAAGACGTGGACCCGATGTTCTTGGGTTCAGGTGGGGTCGACTAATTTGATGACCAGAATAAACTTCAACTAGCTCAAGGCCTCCAAGACGCCAGTGGTCTGGACACTTCACCTGACCTAGAGTTTCAGCACCCCCAGCCCTATCTTCACAATATAACTAAATACAAGGCTCTGGTAGAAAGGGTTATTGACACCCTGGGATTGCACTCAACAGTGGCACCTCCACAAGGTTATGACCTTACCGACATCCTAGAGGAAGGTCTTGCCACTGAACGTCATATGACTCTGAACCTGGCCATTGCCGATCCATTGACAGCTCTATGGCAAACCCCATGTTCCAGTCCTTCCGTCAGCTCCACCATTTCCAGGAAGAACAGGCCGGCTAAAGGAGACCCCTCATACCTCTCCTCTCACCCTTACCCAGAGGGGCTTGTTAGGCAAGCTGCTACAATCTCTTCTAGACCTGCATCATCTACATCCATTCTTCCCCAGACAGAGAAGCAAAAAAAGTAGAAGCCTTGGCAAAGAAGGCATTTACTTCGGGTCGCATGGCACTCAAAGCTACCAATGTGGCAAGCAGTTTTGCCAAATACTTCTTCGGTCTTTGGACAGCGGTGGAAAATTCTGCCCAATATGTCCCAGAAGGAGAGATGCGCTAGGGCTTCCTACAGCCAGTGGAGGATGGGAAGGAAGTTGCCAAGCAGTCGCTGCGAACAGGCCTGGACATCGCAGACTGTGTGGGCCAATCTATGGCTTCGGCCATAATGCTGAGAAGGCAGGCCTACTTGAAAACCTCTGGTTTTTCACCTAACATCCAACTTTTGGGCATGCCCTTCGAGGGCGATCTTTTCGGCCACAAAGCCGACGATTCATTGGAGAAGTTCAAGGAATCAAAACTTGCTTCCAAATCCTTAGGCCTAGTTGTGCAGCCGACCAAACCTGCTTTTAGCTTCGCCTCTAGGGCACAAGCTACAGGAGATATGCTCCTTATGGCAGAAGAGCGTAGCTCCTACCGTCCAGGCAAGCACAGAAGTTTTCTCATGCCCCTGAAGGGGCAGAGGGGCTTCTAGAGGTCAACAGGCAGCATCAGCGGTGGAGGCTACCCGGTCTCCAAAGCTGCTTTGATTTTCCCCTCTCACAGCGCACTGGTTGGAGGACGGCTGACGCAGCACTTGCTCCAGTGGCAGGGAATTACTTCTGATGCCTGGGCTTTACAGCTCATTAAATGTCTATTATTTATATATATATAGAAAACCACCCGACGGACCACCCCCACCTCCAATCCAACTGGAACAGAAGCTCCAGGAAGAACTGAGAGCCCTGTTGCTGAAGGGTGCCGTGGAAGAGATACCTCCCGAGTAGAGAGGATGGGTTGGTATTCCCAGTATTTCCTGGTGCCCAAGAAAGGAGATCTTTGTCCCATTCTGGACCTTAGCACCCTGAACAAGTTCTTCAGGAAAGACCATTCAGGATGGTGACGTTGAAAGAGATTCTCCACACTCTCAAACTTCAGGACTTGCTGGTGTCCATAGACCTACAGGACACCTATTTCCATGTGCCAATCTATAAAAAGCACAGGAAGTTCCTAAGGTTCACCATAGGAGATATGCACCATCAGTTCAAGGTGCTTCCCCCTTTGGTCTTACCTCCACCCCAAGGGTCTTCGCCAAACTCGTGGCGGTAGTTGCGGCTCACCTCAGGAGATCCGGAGTCCACATATTTCCATATGTGGACGACTGGCTGATCTGATGGATGTCTGTAGTGCAGGTCTTGTCCCATCTGCAGGACACCTGCTTGCTGCTGTACAGGCTGGGCTTCTTCCTAACTTTAAAGTCCCACATGACACCAGTCCAATGGCTCCAGTTCATCAGAGCAGTCCTAGATACCCGGGTGGGGAAGGCCTCCCCACTCGCCCCCGAGGAGAGAGGAGTCAGCTTGACACAGATGGTGGATTTATTCCAGAACAATGCCACTCTACCAGTGGCTTCCTTCCTCTGCCTTTTTGTCCACATGGCTGCCTGCATTTATCTAGTGCCAGAGGCCAGGTTGCGCATGAGATCCCTGCAATGGTAACTGAGGGATCAGTGGTCTCAGTACCTCGGCACTCTTGCAGATCTCCTCAGAGTGTCTGTGTCAGTGGTCAACGACCTGTCCTGGAGGGCAGACCGCAAAGTCTTTTGGTGGGGGAACCCTTCTGGCCTCTTTGACCTCAGACCAGAGTGGTCACTGATATATCCTTGAAAGGTTGGGGTGCTCAATGCGAGGATTTGCAGGTGAGCGGCCTCTGCTCAACGACAGAAGCCTGGTGGCACATCAACAGGCTGGAGTTACATGCGCTCAGGCTAGCCCGAAAGCATTTGCCCCGTCTCTGCATGAAAAGCATGTCCTCGTTCTGACGGACAACAAAGTGCCAATGCACTACCTCAACAAGCAAGATGGTGTGCACGCCCACCCCCTCTGCTAGGAGGCGATTATGCTTTGGTTCTCGTTGCTGGAGAACAGGATCTCAGTCTCGGCAGCTCATCTGGCCGGCACAGAGAACAACTTGGTGCGTGCTCTGAGCAGGCAGAGCGCAGTCTCACACGAGTGGGAAGTGTGCCAGGAATTCCTAGAGGAGGTCTTCACTCTCTGGGGTACCCCAGCAGTGGATCTGCCCTCTCCTTTACGCGTACCCTCTGATTCCTGTCATTCTATGGGTTCTCTGGAGGTTGAAGAGGTTTCAAGCGATCATAATCTTGATCGGACTGGACGAGGAGAACATTGTACTCCAACCTCTTGGATCTGTCCGCATCACTGGTTGCTTTGGCGCCCGGATCTCCTAACCCAGTCAGAAGGCCGGATACTCCATCCGACCCTGGAATCCCTCAAACTACATGCGTGGCTCTTGAGAGGATGCAATATGACTGGGGCCTCTCTAAGGAAGTACTTGAGGTGTTGCTGGCTGCACGCAAACCATCTACAAGATCTTTGTACGCGTGCAGATGGAGAAGATTTGAGGCGTGGTGCAGGGAATGTGAGATTGACCCCATTGCTTGCCCCACCAGTACAGTGATAGTTCCTTCTGTCACTGTCCTCTGCAGGCCTTCAGGTCACCACAGTCAAAGGATATTTGGTGGCCTTGTCTGTGTTCAAGAGATCCCCGGATCAAGGTTAGTTTTTTATGATCCCGGTAATGGCACAATTTCTGAAAGGCCTTGTAAATAAGTTTCCGCCATCTCCCTGTTTTGTCCCAGATTGGGATCTTAATCTGGTTCTTACATTTCTGATGGCGGCTCCTTTTGAGCCTATGTACTCTTGTCCTTTACAGCTTCTCTCATTGAAAACAGCCTCCATGGTGGCTATTACATCCGCTAGGACTTATGCTGAAAGCCACTCTTCCTACACTTTTTCCGAGAGAAAGTTTCACTCTGGGTAAGGCCCGACTTCCTCCCCAAGGTCGTATCAGAATTTCACTTGTTACAGTCTATCGAACTTCCGGTCTTCTATCCTTCTCCTTCTCACCCTTCTAAGCAGGAGGAACAGTTACATCAGCTCGACCCTAAGAGGGTGTTGAGTTACTATATCGCCAGGACTGCTGATTTCAGGAGAGCTGACCAGCTCTTCGTGGCTTTATCCTTAGCCCGTAAGGGCCTGCCCATAATGAAGCAGACTTTATCCCGTTGGATAATTCTCTGCATAGATGAATGTTCCCAGACTGCTGGGAAGGAATTATCAGCAGGCATCGGGGCCCATTCCACAAGGGGGCGGGGGGTCTCTGCATCAACCGCATTGCGGGGGGACCCTGTCCAGGAGATTTGTTGCGCTGCGACATGGTCATCTTTGCATACCTTTGCAAAGCACTATAGCCTGGATGTGGCTCGCACTTCTGATGTGTGTTTTGGCAGGGCAGTGCTGCAAAATTTCTTACTATAACTTTCTGCCCGCCTCATTCCGCCTCATTCATTAATGCTTTGGGAGTCTATCAGATGAGAAATCTGCAGGAGAAAGCAATCAATTGAAGGATAAATTACCTTACCGTAATGTTCTTTCTATGGATTCTTCTCTCGCAGATTCCTCCCCTCCCCTCCATCCCCGCTCAGAAAGTCGGTGCGCATCTTTCTATTTAAAAAAAAATGTTGACTTGGTGATGGTCCTCTGTGTCTGTTTTTCTGTCTTCCCGCCACAGTCTTAAATCAAACATTTTTCTGACACTACTCTTAGTGTTCTTTTCAATTGTTCCTTCTTCGGAGGCCTATAATTACTTTATTTTTTAAAGGGATAATTAGCTGGTTTGTTCTCTCCGTTTTCTTATGCAGTGTGTGGTGCTCTGGAAAAAAAGGGGGAACTGAGGTCTGGGAGTAGTGACGCGCTACTCATACGACGTTGCTTCTGGTGCCGTAGACTTGACGCTGAGCAAGATGAATCAAAGGTCCACTACGCCCCCTATCGAAATATTTTTCAGAGGTAATATCTTTCAGATGAGGAATCTACGGGAGAAGAATCCATAGAAAGAACATTGCGCTAAGGTCATTTCTCCTTTACACCAGCATGAGATGTTCATGCTGGTGTAAAACTGGATTCCTACGAAATCCATCTGCAATTAGCACCTGCTAAAAAAAGGCAGATTCTATAAGAATCCATTTGTAAATGCTGTCTGCAAAAAATGATTTGCAGGTGGCATTGTCTTTTTTACAAGACGAAGAGTAAAAGTGAACAGCAGAAAAGCTAGTTTTTATATAATAATAATTTAGTTTATTGTGATATAATCCAACATTTCGACTTTACGCAACATACAATTCTAATATACAAAATACAGAAGGTAAAATACAGATGTGCAAAAATACAGATATGAAGTACAAATAAAAAGCCAGTTTTTACTCTTCACCGTTGCGCTTTTAATTGTTGAAGATTGTATGCAGGGTACCAAACAGCACTTAAGTGCTAACCTCTGTGCACTTTTTCAAAATTACCTTGAAAGAAGCATCCTGTAGATTCAAAAAGCAACAGGCCGATTTGTTCTTCCACAGTTATCATCTTGGGATGAGCCCCAAAGGGAACTTCATCCTAGTCCACTACTCAGACTTTAAGAAGAACTTTTCGAAAGGCCTGTTCCCGCTGGTGTAGAGAATGTTGTTATCAAGTGTTATGCCTTTGGCAAGTCAAGCATCTGAAGAACCATTGTATATAAGCTACTGCAATAGGCAGTGGTCCAAGATGAAACGGATTAATAAGAGGAGGAGTGGTGGTATGTCAAGAAGGAACACTGAAAGGAGACCCGCAACCCAAGTTAAAATGCTGGCACAAGGCTTGGGAGTGCAGCGACATTACATCACTGCCATGGTGGAGGTTGAAGCATTAACAACACTATTAGATTCTGGGAGTTGTTAGCCATGTGGTGCAAGTCTCCTGTCTCATTTTGGGAACATCTAGTGGGGTGAACGAGATGCCCGGATAAGCTGGCACTGGCAGGGTGAGGGACACGAATTGGGGCCCTCTCAACTGCCACCTTCCCCAGCAGAGGTAGGACTCATTCTGGATTTCTATGTGGTAGGCCTTTCACCCTCGGCAGAGAGGGGTTCCCGTCCTCTCTTGGTAAGGCCAGGTTACTGGCTTTGTGACGTGTGGTTAGGTGAGGAAGTATAGGGAGTGAATGTGAAGTGGTTGTGCAAGTGAAAAGAGCATGTCTGAGTAGGAGGTGGGTAGAGTTGAGGGAACAGTGTGGAGGCAGGAGTAGTGAAGAGTCCTGTGGAGGGAGAGAGTAGTACCTTTGCATAAAAAGTTGAAACATCAAAGGGTGAAGGCAAGGCTTAGGAGGAGTGAGAGACATTGGAGGGACAGAGGAGTAAGACACAGGTGGTAGAAAGAGTGAGAGGTGGGTGCAGTTGAAAACAGGTGAGTAGTGAGAGAAGACCATCGGGTAGTGAGAGGAATATGCGGGCATGATAGAAAAGAGACTAATTCAGACATAGTATCTGTACAATGCATTCCAATACCCCTTTAGAATTACTAATCATTGGATAGAAAAGGGAGAGGTTAGAAAGTCCCTTGGTGAGTTTGGATGTAAAAGGCAAACAGCTTTTCGGTCCTTACCTCCAGTGGAAATCAGAAATGTGACAGTAGAGGTCAATAATCAGTATTTACTAACCTGTGGTTTAGGGACACCTGGGTTAAGGAGGAGGTGCTTTTCTTGATGAGAGAGGGATGGCAGTAGGGGCCTTTCAAACCCTTGGACCATCTCAGAGACTAGGAGTATTTTGTTTGAGCCACCTGTTACATGGAACATTTAACCAAACACTATCTGAACTCTTCATGTGCGAGTGTCGACCTGAGAAGTACTTCTGTGTTTGGAGAAGGAAGAAAAGGACAGCAAGACTGTTTAGGGAAAGGAGATCTGTAGAGTAATTGGTAAAGAGTGAGAATAAAGCTCAATTTGGTGTCAGAATGGGGATCCCCAGGATTAGGCATAGTAAGCCAACCCCGTAATAGTCCTGAGGGAATTTCTGAGGCTTATTCTCATTCTGAGGAGGCTTTTTCCTACATAAATCAATCCAGTTTCTAGAACGGAGATTTAGTTTGGAGCTCTGTCCAAGTTAACAATCATTTGATTGTTTCTGTATAGTAATTGACAAAGAGTTATAATAAAGTGCCTTTAATGCTTAATCCAAGCTTGGTCTGATAATCAATGTGTCATGGTTCCACAGTCTCCACTTCACACATTGGGCCTCATTACGGGTCGGGCGGTCTGGAATTAACAGTGGCGGTAAACCCGCCGCCACTGTTAATTCCGGACCGCCTGATCCCGACCCCTGCAGGCGGAAGGTGATCTTCCCGCCAGGTCTGACGTGGCGGGTTGAACACCTCCCGCCTGCAGGCCGACGTGGAAACACCAGCACCATCACGAGATGGTGCCGGTGTTTCCACATCCCCATTCCCGTTGAGTCCTATTGGACTCAACGGGAATGGGGATTAACACCATTCCGCCTCCGTGACTCCCGGAACTCCGGGGCTGTAATGCCCTGGTAATTCCGGGAGTCACAGAGGCGGAATGGTAATACAAGTCTGGCGGTAACCAGGCGGTTTTACCGCCGACTCGTAATGAGGCCCATTGTCTCTCTGGCAATGTTGGAGAAGCTATTGTAAATCTGAATTTGATCAGAGGACACAGAGTATCTCTATACTCTGATTGCATGATATAATAGACCGAAGGTAGTCACTGGTGCAGTCTAGTCTTCACTCGAGATGGCTTTTGGGTTGTGTCGGGCTCAAAAGCACAGCGGCTTATCAGTGGAGCCCAAACAGGCTGGAAAGAGAGTTTGCAATGATTAAGATACCTTTCCTGAAGCTAGACATTGGGCCTCATCACAAGTCTGGCGGTTACCCTTAAATGCGGCGGTAGCGCTATTACCACCGCATTTAAGGGTCCGCCAGATCATGGCCTTTGCGGATATCCCCCCAGCAAATTTGCTGATTTTCGGCGCATTTTACCGCTGACGGGAAATCCGCCGCCGGTAATAGCGCAAATTTTCCCCATTGGGCCAAATGGGAAATGAGGAATTCCCGAATGGGCCCAATGGGGAATGGGCACTAACTGTTCCGCCAAACCCATGATCTGGCGCTAATAGCACCAGGGGTTTAGCAGTAGGGCTAATAGCGCCAGCGGTAATAGCGCCGGCGTTACCGCCCAACTCGTGATGAGGCCCATTGTGTTCATCCTCAACTTATTCTGGTGCCTGTTTTCTCATAATTTATGACCAGTCTTCCTTCCTTCCTGGTTCCTTCTGTCCTGGCCTGCTCCTCCTTGTGGCCTACCTGACTCTGTTTGCCTGGATTCCTGTGGCTTGAGCCAGAAGGCTCTTAATGGTACCTCTCTGTGCTGTGACAGAGGATGCCTACCCTCACTGTCTGGGTATATGCATGGGGGTTTTCTTCCCCCTTTGGTATTCCTTGGGTGGTTACTTGCCTATCAGCTGTTCCATCAGCTGGTGACACAGTGGCTACTGCAAGGGAAAACCCTTACCAGGGAACTTCCAGAGTGAGGGAAAGGATGTAGGTAAGGCCGGCAGCTAATATAATGCCCACAATTTGACATATAACACCAGGCAGATATGGATCCTTTCAGATCAGATTAACTTCAACACTGACTGGTTACCATTACTTGTGTCCATGAAGATCAGAAGATCAAGAGGTCTATAGCGTGCAGATCAAAGTTGCAGGTGACAATTTCTAAGTGGAAACAGGAGTAATGCTGGACCTACTCGAGGAACTAATTCTGGGGACAGATCTTTCCCAGTTCTTTAAATGGATCACTGCTGCACTATCACGGACAGAGGGAGAAACCACCTAGAGAGTTACGAGGTGAAGGGCTAGACAGTTGGGGTTGGTCCAAAAACATCATAGCAAATCCCCCACAAAGAGCCATCTTTATAAAGGCATGTTAAGTAGAGGGTGTTTATGAAAGTGCGGGGATTGTGATGAACTCACAGGTTTATGTTGACTGATTGGGCTGGGGGAACCACAGGGCGGGGCGTCAGCACCTGATGTTGAGGCTGAAGGAGAAAAAGTAGAGTGATTAAGATTTCCCAGGTGATGAGCAATGTAGGAAATAAGGAGGGCACTGAGACAAAAGGGACCCTGTAAAGAAGAAATGTTTGAGAACAATATCAGAGGGTTCAAAGCAAAGAGGCTCCTTCCATCAGCCAAGGGACAAAGGAGTAGCCTTCTTATCCATCATCAGATTTCCTCAAACCATGGCCCTTATGAAAAGAGACAATATGCTTGTTTGTTTGGATCAGCCCCAAAGCCAATGAGGCTTTGTTCATCCTATCACTTTGACCGGCCCCTAAAAAACTCCCTCCCCTACCATTTAAACGCCCTTACAATCCCAAACCCCTGCAATACAGACCCTCCCGCCCCCCAATAAATGTCTGAGACACAACAGGCTCATCTTTCACATCAATTGTGGTTATGATGGTTACGGCCTTGTACACAAGAGGGTCAACACATAGCAGCTGGACCCATGAGAGAATCCCAGACTATGGGTACCCGCTAGTCAAAAACAAATTTGAGAATGGTTCCACGTTAAACTGACTGAGACATTTTTGTAACATGAAACCTCTGCAGAATTTGCCTGCCGGTGGATCGGGGATGCTGTGCCAACCTTCCCCGCATGTCACAGAGGAAACAAGCAGCCACAGCAGTAACACAGCCATTGGAAAGGTAATACAGCGGATGCACCATTTGACATCTCACTCCACTTAGAATTGTGATTGCTTTAGAAATTGTCTAAGGAACTGAATTCAAATTGTGTAACTAATTCCGGTGCAGGCCGTGCACTGAAGCTGAACACCAGTGGGAATTCAAGAGGTGGGTCTGAGGGACCATAAAAGACAGCAGTAGTTTGATCTGTACGTGGCCGGTGTTGGAAGGCGCAAAGCATTATTGGCACCCGGGCAGGAGGAGCAAGTAATCCGATTGCTCGGATCGCAGGATCAGTTCCACGATCTCAGCCCGTGCCATCTTCCCCCACTCTCCCTCCCCCCACTCACCAGATTTGTACCGGCTAGTGACAGCGCCAGGGCCCAGTGTTATACCGTGGGCCCCAGTCCGTTACCAGCCGGTAATACCACCCGGACGGGTGCTGATTGATTAATTAGTGCCAAACAAGAAAGGCATGCAAACTGAAGGATGAGAGCAGAACAAGCTGCAGAAGGCGGGAGAATCAGAGGGGAAATTAAAAGGAGCGGCAGAGCTGGAGGCGTGACAAGTAAGAGGGGGGGAGATAAGGTGGAAGTGTGGAGCTAATATTCCAGGGCGCCTACCCAAAAGCCCCCTGGACTCAGTGCGATCTGGTGAAATGCAATTAGAAGCCAAAGGCGCAGAGCCCATTCTAGCTAATGGCAGGAATCGGGCTTCTTTATGATATTAGCGCATTGATTCCATTAAAGACCTCCTCTCAGCCAATAAGATGCTCTCAATGAAGTGTATAATACCTAATGTAGACCTCATGCATTTCGACAACTTTTTTTAAGTCAGATTTAACCAGGCAAATGTAGTTGGTACTATGATTGGCTGCCAGTCTGGTTTGGAATGCTGCTTTTTGTTTGTGCAGCCATTCATCACAATTAAACTACGGCACGTGGCAACACGTTGACTTGTGGCATTTGTACATTTCCATATGAGGGACATTTTACGAATAAAGGCCTATATGGAAAAAGTTCCAGTCTATAGATGCATTTCTTATACTTAAGGGAGATGGACTGAGTAGCCCATTTCACAGAGTAAGTCTCCCTCACCATCCTTGCAGCGACTGAACAGTGGCCTGTGATTCATCTCAAATACATCGGAGTGCTCCGCTCTTCTTGGCTGCCTATCTGATTTTGTGTTCAAGATAACATAACAAGTTACTTGTGTGTGCTCATTTTTTCATCATAGTAAAAATACTTTCCTTTTTAGTTGCACAATCCCAGGAGAGGTTATCAAAGCTTTGCCTTCTCCAATTTAAAGCCTTAGTCTTCGCCTAGCGCATAAACTGGGGGGCTGGTCATTAGCCCAATAGGGTGACCCCTTTCTTGTTTTATAAGGCTGAATTATAGCTTTTGGTGGAACCGGAAGACTAGAACCATGTGGCCAACCATTCAAGCTTGCATTGAGGCTACGGTACAAGTATTTGACATGGGAGACTTCTGACTGTATTTCAATCTCTCATGCCATTTCTCTGGGGTCATTGGCAATGTATCGAAGCACTTCGATGGTTAATGCTGTCAGTGCTGAGTAGGAGACTGAAGTTGAACACCTTTGATGGCATATGGCTGCAAGTCTGGATGGGTTCTGGTATACTTTGGTCAGAGAGGCACCTCAAAAGAGCAACCTCTGATTAACATGGAGCATAAAGTAACTTCAAAGGAACATTCAGTGTTAGGACAATAAGGCTCCTCTGAACATGCTGTAGTAGTTTTATGATACTACAGATGTTTTCCCGGTGCTAGATCAGTTAACAGTGGAATCTTAAAGGCATATGGCTACATTGAGGCACCCCGAGTGTTCGATTGGGAGGGAACCGTGAGAGAGATGGATAAAGATAAATGTGGTGGATCGAGGAACAAGGGATGGAGCGGCACATATGATCCACTGTCCAGGAAGACCAGCATGGCAGTAATAAGTCTTCCAGACAGGCATATGCAGGTGAGGGCCCAGGCACAGCTGCAAACCCTGTGCAGGCATGCAGAATCGAAGTGGAAATGACAGCTAGGGAATTCAATAAAACTCGGGCACAGTAGCATGCATGGAGGCCCCTTAGGTGGTAGACAGCAAAATGCTCAGAAAGCACTCATTATATATGCGTGTGTAACCTAGTCAGATAGCTCAGCAACTAACCCTCTCACCTCCAATATCCACTTCCAACCGGCAGTCATAGGTTTGAACATCAGCAGAACCAACTCTGCCATTCATCCTTCCAAGGTCAATAAAATGAGTACCATTCAGTTGGGTAAATAACACCTGGTCTCAGTACCAATAAGACGATTCAGTTTGTGATGTGTGCTACATACATGGTAAATGTGTTTGTTTTCATTATTGATATTATTTTTCTTTATTCAGTGTTTATGGCAGACAGACCTTTACACTATGTAATTACACATTTACATCATTTCATGTCATCATTTCCATTTCATTACATTTTTAAAATCAACCAACCATTAGGAGAAAAAGAAAATTAGTTTAAAAAAAGGGAGATAGTAAAATCATCAATTAAGCAGAAATTCAATCAATTACATCGATAGTTCGTAAATTTAGAATAGAAAAAACGTTTGTGAATAGTAATCATACAGCAGTCAGTTGTTTTTCCACCTTCTGCCATATGTGGAAAGCAGCTGCAGTTGCCACTAATGGTTTTGCTCCATATATGGAGGCCCAGACCTGGTCAGTAGTATAGTCTGTGTACTTACAATAACCTCTCCCATAAAGGGGCACCAAAACACTACACTGAGTAAGTATATGTCTGGTCGTTTCCACTGATGATTTACATCGGTGGCAGAGACGATTGGATCTTTCCACACCAATCCAAGCCCCTGTCTTTTCAAAGACCTGTAAAGTTTCAAGCCTCAGTGAAATGATAAAATGTACCAGCCTTGGCGCATATCACAGGGTTCATTCTTTTTCATACCCTTTGTTGAACACATAT
The DNA here is from genome assembly GCF_040938575.1 of Ambystoma mexicanum. Lineage (NCBI taxonomy): Eukaryota > Metazoa > Chordata > Amphibia > Caudata > Ambystomatidae > Ambystoma > Ambystoma mexicanum. Next base: position 1,456,381,781 of record NC_090935.1, read on the forward strand.
ATTATATTTCCTTTTGCTTGTCAGATAATCGATCGCCATCATACGGTCATAATCCTTTGACTTCCTTTCAAAATCCAGGGCATATACCTCACCTAATGTGGCTGGTAAACCCTTCATACCAATCGCCATACAGTGTTTTAATACACATATTTCAATATTTGCAAATCATACGCTGCGTCCACTATATAAATCATGATGCTTAATTATATTTGCAGGTTTGTTCCTTTCGCTAAAGTGTATGGTGCCCCACCACTTGCTAACAGCCAAATCCCAGAGAACATGCAAAGCTGGAAGTCCCAATTCCAGGTGCATGGCTTCCACCGGTATTGATCCAGGAAATCACATCATTGATCTCAATATTTTCACCTCCAATTTAGGGAGCCAAGTGACCAGGCCCATCGGAAGCGTCTCCAGTGCATATAAAAATCGCCGGAACTACAGCTGTCCCATAAGCACTAAGTTTGGCCTCCATAGAGCGACCCCCCCCTGTCCATCGATCACATTTCTTAGGGAGAGCCATTTAGTCCAAGCATGATGTACAGTATTCAAATCGTGAGTTATATGCATACCTAGGTAACGGCTTGCTCTAGTACATGTCCACCCAGTCGCCACGTTAACCTCTTACCGCAGTATGCTCCCTTGCCTATTGGCATGATCTTGGTCTTACCAATGTTTATTCGTAGACCATTTAAATCTGTATACTTTAACAGAGCATCTAGTGAGCGCTCCAAGCCCATGCGGGTGCGATCAAATAACAGTGTCATCCCCATATGTGACACCAGCTACCCTAGTACCCCCCCAAAGACAGAGGATGTTTGTGCACTGTTTCCAGATGTTGATCAAAGTCTGCCACGTAGAGATTGTACAGTAGTGGAGCAAGTACACAACCTTGTTAGTATTGGTCGCATGAGGGAACCATTCTGTACTAATCTGACTCTTACTGCAGTGTCCTCATGTATCTGTTGAATAAAGTACAGCAGTGTTTCATTGAGCCCCCAACCTGACAGTTTATCCCACAATCTATCCCCGTCTACTGTGTCAAAGGCTGAAGAATATTTCACATTACATACAAACTAGATCCTGGATTTTGCAGTGTGTCTGATATCAAAGTAAGGAGTATCCAGATTGCATGCTTAGTGCTATACCCCTTCCTGAATCCCATCTGCATTGGGCTTAGTATATAATTTGTACTTGCCCATGCAGAAAGTAGCTCCAACAACAAACGAGAGAAGATCTTGGAGCTAGAATCCTGCATGGCAAGTAGTCGATAGTGGTCAGGGTCCTCCCGTGAGCCTCCCTTGTATGCCAGAATCAAAATCGACTCCAGCCATGTAGATGGGTAGACAGCAGTCTCACAAACATGAAGGAACAAAGTATGTAATAACTCTGCCCAATAATCTTCTTTTCTTATTTATGGTTTTCCTCCAGAAGTTTTTATTTATATGCATTACCCAGGAAGATTCCGAGATCCCACATATCATACAAAATTTCACAATAGAAACCAACATTTCCCGTTACCCTTAATAATCCTATCAATTAGGCACCGGTTTCAGGCATTCATGTTATATTCATAAGCTCTCAACCAGCGTCTATAAACAGATTGTGCGACTACCTTGTGTCTGCATTTCTCACTGTATGTTAGATGTTGATGATTTTGTACTTTTTCGAATGGTGATTTTATAGGATCTCTTTCTTTTGTCTATCTCTTGATCATACACATACCCTGGATTACTGTGCACATTTGGGCGTTTAACAAGTTGCATTAACCCTAGGTTATACCCGTCCATTAAATGTTTCAGCTCCCAATCAGGTCTACCAAGTAGTATCTCTTGGTTGTGTGTGTTTGTTTTCAAATTTAGGTTGAACTGGCTGATCTTAAAAGCTGTCAAAGACAGCCTATTTCCCTGAGAATTTAGGGACGGGTTTGTGTCTAATCGCCTTCTGTGCTGTGTATTTAATGTTTGTAATAGCACACTTAATACAGCATTGTCACTTAAGTCTATCGTGCGAACTTGCAGCTGAGAAAAATACTTTGTAGTGGCAGTATTTACAAATATAAAGTCTATACAGCTTTTGTAAATGCCCTTTGACCAAGTAACCATTGGGTCCCCTGAATTGTCGGTCAGCATCTCCAGATCATATTCTAGAAGAGCTGTGCACCAACTGAAGGCCCTTGACTGCAATACACATCCTTGCTTACCCCCTTTGCCTTTATTCATAGTATCAGTGCAATCCACATTAAAGTCACCACACAAAATGATGCCTGCCTTAGGATATCTGCTGTGCCAGTTTATTAATATCTCCTTAACTGCATTCATGAGACTTTTTGTTTGAGACCCACCGGGTTGGGGGGGGGGAGGTGTCATACAGTGTCATGATTAATGTTGATTCAGAACCCCATGATGGTTTTGCAACTATAGCTGCCAAGAGATTAGTCTGTATAGGTCTATCAAGAAACTCCATCAAGTCACATCCTGCCTTCGCACCAATTCAAAGCCCTCCTTTTGGCCGACCCAGCTTAGCTGTTACTGCAAAGCTGTGTACCAAACTATAGCCATCAAGTTGGAAAGCCGAGGTCAGCCATGTTTCCTGTAAAGTAAAAACCTCAGATATGCTAGACCATTTGTATTTCCAAGAAACAAATTCTAGCCTCTTATATTCCAGGAAATCACTTTAGGAGTAAATAGACTTACACATTGCTTGTTAGGGGCAAAGGTCCCTAAATACTTGTACATATTGGCATATTCGTTCTGCTACAATAGGCGAATATAGGGATACAATGACCGAGTTCATCGCACTGAAATATTTCGGCAATTCAAGTGAACTTCTATCATTGCTTGATATGTTGCGTAAATCAGATATGGTATGGAAAGGTTTCAGAAGCCATTTTATATTAAGGAAGGGACAGTATCACCCAATTATCCAGTAGCCCTTGAAGCCTCACTCGTCTAACCTCTCCATTAGTTAGCTCATTCACGACTAAGTAAGGCCCAGTCGATGTAATAGGGTGTGGAGTAGGATTTTGATTGTCCTTTGTTACAATATTATAATCCTTGTCCTTTGTTCTTTTCTGCATTGCCAATTGCTGTTTTCTCCCTGGATTTGCCACATATTTCAGTTATTTAACAAGTTCTGAGGTTGGCGATAAATTCAGCATTGCTTGTTCAATATGAGGGCCAACAATGCTTGTTCCTTCGAATCTGCTGTTACCCTTAACAAATCTGTCCTGATCTCATGGTTGCCTTAGGTTTTAATGGGCCTGGATGGCTCACCGGTTTTTGAATGATAGTGTAGGATTGTACACCCGCCCCTATGACAATAGGTGAAATCTCATGAGAGTTCCCTGCAGTATGGTTTGGTGTCAGCAGCTTTACTGGATTTTTAATTCTTAGCCCCTTCCGTTTTCTAGTATGGCCATCTTTGTCCATACCACAACCTTTCAGACTCACCTCATATACTTTGGCCAATAATGTTTTTAAGTACCGTTGTTCTTCGGCTATACCAGAGCAAAGACGAAACAGAGCCTCAATTTTTGAATTCAAATCATCCAATCTAAGTTTAGCCATCTCTCCTTGCCTTACTGGCGTCGATGTACCCATTTACAGCCTCATAATCTTCTTCTCCTTCCTCCATTTCACTATCACTTGAAGTGAAATCAGTGATGGAAATGAGGTCAACCAAATCAGGAGTATTAGAAAGGGTAGACCCAATCACATTATTATATTCGGGCTTTGATGGTCCCAGGGAATCACGCCGCAAATTCAGGCAGTGGTTAAGTAATGACCCATTGTTGTCAATATTAGAAAACCCAGGAGAAGGGTCTATTGCAGGATTTATGGGTTACAGTACACTATCCTTGGTATTGGGCATCCCCCAGTCTTTACAACACTTTTCTCCAATTGCGCAGTCCGTGATGCCCCGATAAAGATAGTAATTTTTGGCTGTGTCATTCCTCGTTCACTTACACACTGTTTTTTGCCTTTCTTAGAACGAGGGAGGCACCTGTGGTCTTGCTTTCCAGTGGTCTGTGTTCTTTGACGTTTGCCCTTTCACAGTGCATTACTACGCAGGCCATAAGTATGTGCCTTAGTTTTTGGCATTGCAGCAAATTAAATACCAGCTTATGTCCTGTGCATCAAAATTAGGGATTCTTAATAAGGTTCTTACCCAATGACAGCCAATATTCACAAAGGGAGCATTGTTGGACTAGCTTATTACAACATTTTGCTCAATTGCAAAATATATTTTGTATATTTGCAAATCAAGGAGTCCAACCTGCACGTAATTTGTTGGTCTCCAATGGCAGGCAAAATACAAGAACACAGGTAGTAGATACTTGCTTATCAACCATACGAAGGTCCACATTACCACCCTGTAGTCCACCTATGTTTCTTCTTTATAGAATTAGTGGGTATGATCCGCAGCAGACAGGCTCGCTATGGCTTCAGCAGCCTCAACTGCCCTTCCAAGTCCTTCGTGGCGCTTTGTGCCAGATACCGGATTATATGGGCTACTCCAATGGGGCTTTCTCTTACACAACCAGGGTCATGGAAATGGCAGAAGGACTGCCAGTAGTTCGTTCAGTATAAAAGAAGAAGTTACTTTCTTACCTGGTAACGTTCTTTCGATGGGATGGTCCGACGTATTCCATATCTATGACAGTAATCACTACAGCTGTGCTGCTTCGGAAAATTTTTCGGCGTCTGCGTCCTGCGTCGATACACCGTCCTCGAGGACCTCCTCCGATGGCCGACGTCACCAGATGTTATAAGTAAAACGCACAACGCCCGTAGCCTCAGTTGTAGCTTTTTCCCAGAACGTGTGGCACCAATCTTCTGCCAGTATTACCACAGAAAGCCTTGCGGAAACGTAAACTGCAATCGCATAATTCTGTAGCGGGGTAGGCAGGGAGGGAGCAATATGAAATGCATCGTCAGACCATCCCATCAAAAGAACGTTACCAGGTAAGAAAGGTACTTGTTTTTCGAGGGGATTGGGTCCTCCGACGTATTCCATATCTATGACAGACTCCCAAAGCAGTACCAACGTAAGGAGGTGGGAAAAGAATTTAGAATATACAAATTTAGAATGCCCAATCAAATTGCAGAGTAAAGTACCGCCTTGCCAAAGGCCAGATTCTGCCCCTGGATAGAACCGAGGGAGTAGTGACTTAAAAACGTATGGACCGAAGCCCAGGTGGCTGCATCACAGATGTTATGCATAGGAACACCCCTCTGCAGGGCAGTAGAGGCAGCCATACCCCTGGTAGAATGGGCCCGTAAGCCTACCGGGGGGTCCTTACCCGCCAAGCGGTAACATTCGGAAATTGACAAGATGATCCATTGAGACAAAGGGCCTCATTACACGGTAGGCAGTAAACATGGCGCTATTAGCGCCATGGTTGCTGCCGGTACCGTACCGAGTCCGCCATGGTGAATGGCGGAATTACCGCCACATTCCAAGGTGTGTGGGGGCGGCAATTCCACATTCACCATGGCACTTCTCCATTCCCATTTGAGCCCCAATATGGCTCAATAGGAATGGGAAAGGCGGCAATTGCGGTACTGTAATTGCCTCCAAGGTCCCTTTGCAGGCCCGTTCCTTAACGGCTGGTAAAACCAGCCGTTCAGGTCGGGTCCCGTAAAGGGACCTCATAGTAAGGCGGTAAGGGTTTACCGGTACCCTTACCGGCAACGGTACCCTTTACCGCATTAATGAGGCCCAAAGTCTGCTTAGTAACAGCTTGTCCAAAATGCCTTCCATCTTAACCAATAAAGAGTTGATCGTCCACTCTGACCCGGGACATGCGTGAAATGTAGAAGCTTAAAGCTCTCCTAGGATCCAGCCTATGGAGCCTCTCCTCTTCCTTACCAGGATGTGGAGGAGGATAAAATGCCGGAAGAATAACCTTCTGGCTTAAATGAAATGCCGACCCCCACCTTCGGAAGAAAGTAAGGACAAACTCTAAGGACAACCGTGTCCTTATGAAGCACAGTGAAGGGTGGCTTAACTGAAAGTGCCTGTAACTCACTCACTCTGCGAGCGGAAGTGACCGCAACTAAAAACACAGTTTTAAGGGTTAACAGTCTCAAAGGACAAGAATGCAAAGGCTTAAAGGGAGCACGCATTAGAAACTTGAGAACAAGGTTCAGATCCCAACCGGGCACCTGGAAAGGTGACGGAGAGAACACATTAGTGAGCCCTTTCAGAAACTGAGAAATTAAAGGGATTTTAAAATAAGAACACTCCTCAGACGAGCGCTTAAATATAGACAGCGCCGCCAGGCAACCTTTAATGGTACCCACTTGCAGGCCCTTGTGGGCCAAAGAAAGCAAAAAACACAGAACGACAGGAATGTCACATGAAAAAGGATCCACATTCTGAACCCTGCACCAGTCGCAGAACTTTCTCCAACAGCAACGGTAGAAGGACTTTGTTGCCGGCCATCTGGCCGAAAGCAACACCTCCATCACGTCTTCAGGGAAGTCCCAATCTTTATACCTCAACCTTTCAGAAACCAAGCGTGAAGGTTGAGGGATCTGACCTCTGGATGGAGAACCTGACCCCCCTCCCGTGAGAGTCTCGGTAGGGAAGTTGACGTGGAGGGCAGATGGATAAGTCCAGAAGGTCCGGGTACCACGTCCTCCGGGCCCATGCCGGAGCAATGAGGATCATATGGGAACAGAACCTCCGTAACCTCCGCGGCACTTGTGGAATGACGGGGACTGGAGGAAATGCGTACAGCAGTGGGAATGACCACAAACGCGTCCCCTAAGGCTCCTCTTGGAGGAAATTCCCGCAAGCAGAACCTTTTGCACTTCCGGTTGACACTGGAGGCAAAGAGATCCACTTGAGGGGTCCCCCAAAGGGTGAAGATCTCCAGGAGAATCACCTGAGCCAGCTCCCACTCGTGAGAGATTGTGCTCTACCTGCTCAGAACCAGAGCTGCATCGCCTCCCTGCACAGAGGAAGATACCCTGCCCCCCCCCCCCTTTTTGCTGATGTAGTGCATGGCCACCGTGTTGTCTGTCAGAATCAGGACATTCTTTCATCATAGAGTCGGCAGAAAAGCCTTCATGGCAAGCCTGATGGCCCTCAGTTCCAACAGATTGATATGGAGTCTGGACTCCGACGGAGACGAATGACTGCTGACTGTCAACTCGTTGGCATGAGCTCCCCATCCTGTGATGATCATGCTCATGCTGATGTCCAAAGACTAAGCATGCTTTGTCTCATAATGTGAGGGATGCGTCCGTCACGATCGTCACCTCCGGCCGGGGAAGCCAAAATGGAGCCCCCCCTCATCAGATTGCCTTCCATGGCCCACCACAGAAGGTCCTGGGAGACCGAGGGCGGCACCTGAACGGGGTCCGACATCCTACCGGAGGACTGTGACCACTGGAGCTTGAGAGCTAATTGCAGAGATCTGATCCGCAACCTGGGCTCTGGCACCAGAAGAATGCAGGATGCCATGAGGCCGAGCAACCTCAAGAACTCGAACGCTGGGAGACTATGGCCATGTTGAAACTTGTGCACCATCTGCTGAATGTGGTGAGCCCTCACCTGGGGAGGAAAACACTGCCCCAGGGATGTGTCGAACACTGCTCCGATGTACTGGAGCCGCTGAGTTGGCGTCAAGTGGGACTTCTTTAAGTTGAGGGAGAAGCCCAGCCTGTGAAGGGAGTGGCAGGTGACGGACAGATGATCCAGGACTTGCTCGGGAGAACGCGCCCTGATCAACCAATCGAGCAGGTAGGGGTAGACGTAAATCCCCCCTTTCCGGAGATACGCTGCCACCACCACCATGAGCTTGGTGAAAACCCTCGGGGTGGAGGTCAATCCGAAGCAGGACCCAAAACTGAAAGTGCGAGTCGCCAACCGCGAACCTCAGGTACTTTTTGTGCTTGGGATTGATTGGCACATGAAAATAAGCGTCCTTGAGGTCGAGAGACACCAACCAGTCCTGAAGTTGAAGGGCCTGGAGGACCTGAGAGAGAGAGAAACCATCATGAACTTGTCCTTCCTGAGGAGTTTGTTCAAACCGCGGAAGTACATTATGGGTCTCAAACCCCTGTCTTTCTTAGAAATAAAAAAATAAGGGGAATACCATCCCTTGTTCCTCTCCGCTACAGGCACCAGCTCTATGGCGCTTTTCTCCAGCAGGGATTGAATTTCCTGCGCAAGGAGCAGATCCGGACTCTTCAAAGAGAGATTCCCTGTTGGATTGTCGTGAGGCCTCTGCTGGAAATGAAGACAGTAGCCGTGGGCTATGATCTTCAGAACCCACACATCTAAAGTAATGGCACGCCCTTCTACAAGATGCTGCGCCAGCCTTCCCCCAACCGGCGAAGCATGGGCCTCATGACTGAGCAGAAGCGGCTGCAGCGTTGCCTGAGGGCAAAGAGGCAACAGCTTGTGCGGCCTTGGCACCTCGAGTACCTTGTTTTCCACCTCAGGCACTCCTACGGTTGCCCCTTTGACTTGCAGCTCCTCTCGCTTTACTAAAGGATGAGTAACAACGAAAGGAACCTCCCCTCCATTGCTGTCCCCTAGGATGAAAAGACAGAGGTTGGCGGACTGCAGCGCCCAACGACTTTGCTGCAGCTTTGGAGGTCTGCAACCTCTCAAGGCTCTCGTCAGCCTTGCTGCCAAAAAGATGTTCACCATCAAAGGGCATGTTGAGGAGCCTGGCTTGCACATCAGGAGCAAACCCCGACTTCCTCAACCACGGAAACCTGCATATTACGGTGCTCGCCGCCATGGACCGGCTCACACAGTCTGCCATGTCCAAACCGGACTGAACGACTCAGGATGGCACACATGGCAGTCCAAGCTGCTGCCACCCTTCTTTGCAGAGCCATATGGAATGGCAGTACCGGGTCAGTGGGTGGACCTTGGTCTAGGATATCCGTCAGGTCATACTGCACAAAATCATCTGGGGGCGCCGACCACCCCAAGTAGTCTGTGACCCTCGACATAAGGCGCCGGTACGATGACTCGGCATGGGTGCCACGCTCAGGCCTACATAACTCCACCTCCGGAGAGGTGTCCAGACCAGTGGCGTCATGCAGTGACTGACGCAGGTCCTCAATCTGGCTATGACCAGAAAGAATCTCATCTGGTACCATGTCCGGAACCAACCCATCTTCAGAACCCTCTTCCACCTCGGAAATATACTCCAAAGGCTGGAAAGTGGGCATTGAATAAGGGAGAAAGACATGTTTTGCCTTGGCCAGAGCCTTTCTAGGGTGTTCCCCCTTGCCACGGAGTACCTCTGACACCACAGCCTCGAAAGGTGTTGAGGGCGTTGAGTGAAACGGCGTCGATGTTGAGTGAATCAGCATAGACGTTGAGCACGGCGCCGACAGCATCGACGGCTTCGACACAGGCCTCGAGGGCGGAGCCTCGAGCGTGTCCTTCGACAGCCTGGGCACCGATGGCGTCGATGACTTACTCCGAGGCAGAGCCTCGAGAGAGTCCTTCGACGACCTCGGCGCCACCGGTGTCGACGTCTTCTTCGAAGACTTCACAGGAGCACACGGGTTCGAGCGCGTCGAGGACCGGGACCTGGAACGGGCATGACTAGAACGAGTCTCCTTGTCCGAGCGGGACCTCTCCGGCGAATCGTGCTGACCACCCGAGCCCGAAGGCATACGAGCAGTGTCTCTAGTACGGTAACGGCCGTACCCTCTCGGAGGCGCAGACGGACCAGAGCCCTGTGATTCAAGAATCGACAACATTTTCTTCCCGAAGGAAGCCCATTCCTCTGGAGAGGAACGCTTGGTGGCATAAGAAACCTGCCGATGGGAAGAGTCCTCAGATGAGGACGGGGAAGGCGACCGATGACAGCGCTTCCGGGAGTGCCTCGAAAAGGCAAAGGAGTGGCGGGACCCACTCCGGGACCGAGACCACCTAGACTTACGACTACGATGCGGAGAGTCGCCCCTCGAATTGTCCGTCGAATGCCCAGTGGACCTCGCCTTCCGGGACTTGGACTCCTTACCGACCAACAGCTTCTTCTTACGCTCCCGCAAGGCCTTGGACGTAAGCGACTGGCAGTCGACACAATCATCCGTGTCGTGGGCCTCCCCGAGGCACCAGGGGCAGGCGTCGTGTGAGTCCGTCACCCACATGTTGGACCCGCAGTCCCCACACTTCTTGAAGCCCTGACGCGGAAGAAGAGGAAGACATCCTGATATTACTTCACAAACGAACAGGTTCGAAGAACCGAAAGGACAGAAACTCCAAAGAGTCGAGACGCGCCGAGATCTCCGAAGCGAACACGTTCGTGGAAAAAACGGAACTGAGGCTACGGGCGTCGTGCGTCCTACTTATCTGGTGACGTCGGCCGTCAGAGGAGGTCCTTGAGGACAGCGTATTGACGTCATCGACGCAGGATGCAGAAAGATTTTCCGAAGCAGCACAGCTGTGGTGATTACTGTCATAGATATGGAATACATCGGAGGACCCAATCCCCTCGAATGATGATGTTGCTAACACGCAGCTTATTTACAACATTGGATTGTACAATTTCACATAAAAACTTCAATACGAGTAGACTAACTATGGATGGCACTTTATCGAACTTGATAGACACTTATAAAGGTCTAAAACAGGGATGCCTGTTGGCTTCAACCCTTTTTAACTATTTTATAGCTGATGTTGTGAGGGAGTTCAGAAAGGTAATCTCGGACGCACCACTTCTTGGGCAGTATGCAGTCCCCTGGATGTTTTATGCGGATCTGGTTCTGCTTGCTAAAACACCCAGGGGTCTGCAGAACTTACTAGACCAATTGGCAAAGTATGTGGAAAGAAATGACTTGGTCATAAATGTGTCTAAAACAAAGACATTGAAGAATGTACCCAACACAAAAGCTAGAGCATCTCGTTTCTCGTGGTCCCTTATGCTCCAACCACTGGAGAACGTAACCCAATACAAATATTTGGGGATGAATTTGAATTTGCATAGGACTGATATACCATACTTATAAGAACTTAAAAAGAAAATCAGTACTGCGGTTTCACAAACCTCCATCATAAATCAAAAATATTGTACCTTTTCTTTAAAACCTGTAATTATGTTCTACTGTCAAAAGGTAGTTCCAACTGTCCTTTATGGTGCAGAGGCCAGGTATTGGAGAAACAAGATGGTCTGGCTGAGATTGGAGGGCCAATTTTGGAAAAATGCTCTGCATGTACCAAAAGCTATACAGATGTGTCTGTTGAGATACGAATTGGGTTTATCATCATTATACTGTATGTACATGTGGAGACTATGCAGTATCTTTCGTAAATGTATTATGAAACAACAGGAAAATACCCTACTTTGTATCCTGTCTACTTATATAAAAACAAGTGAGCACAAGGCTATAAGTATTTGGCGTAAACAAGTAGAGTGTTTTCTGTTGAAAGCTGAAGTTTCTGAAGAACTGTTAATGACAAATCCCAACAGAGCCAAAGAAAAAATTATAATATGGGACTGGATTAACACCTATGAGTTATGTCAAAAGACTAAGCATGCTTTGTCTCATAATGTGACTGTAAAGAAGACTAGGACTCCAGAAAACTATTTGTTGAAATTCCCTGGTGCCAGGCCAAGAAATTAATTCCTAAGATTCAGGATGAACTTGTGGAATACAAGAAGTAATTTAGCCAAATGGAATATTGTTGCTAAAGATGAGAACTTTTGTCGCTTCTGTAATGATCCTAAAATTCCAGAAACTCTGGCTCATATAGTTGTGGAATGTCCCATATTACTCTGCGAAAGAACTGAGCAATTCAAAAAACACTTTGAAACATGTATCACCTTAACAACTGAACAACTGTGGTTACGAATCTATAATACTCAAATAACTACTATAAGATTAGCAATTATAAATTACCTAAGAGCATTAAAAATAAAGGAGAGTTGTAATGAGAGATTACAATGATGTAGTCAAGAACGTTTAATGTATGGAAAATCTATCTGGATGGTTTAACTAGATTTTTATATTTTGAAACAAAAAATGTTTTTATTACGCTTTGAATAGATGAATTAATATTTTATGTGTTATATTTGATCATGAAATTATTTTATTTGTAATGATCTGATATGTAATTGTTTAGTTTTATTGTGTAGAGCATTGTTGTTTGGTTCTGTTAGTTTTTGTATTCCGTTGTTGCTTTTTCTATGTGGTTTATGTATTAAGTATTGAAAAGTTGATTTTTCAACTATGTCAATAAAAATAAAATGGAATTAATTGTAAGCATTAGGGGCAAGAAAAAGGCAATATACTGTGCCATAAATCCATAAATAATGCATTTTCTTTTTTTTTAATTGAAACTTCAGCTCAGCGAACCCTGACAGCGAGCTGGCAGTACGCCAAACTTTTATTACAGCAAAAACAATTCATGGTTATCCTATTTTCCACAGAAGATGTTCGGCAAATCTTACAAGCACCAGCCTCCTTTATGTTGCTTAGAACGGCATTGCCACCGGAAAGATTAGATTGAGGAATTCATTGTGAGGCAACATTCTCATTTAGATGTAAAGAATACAAAAAGTCCACAATAGCACAGGTTAATCTGACATTGTGTCCCGCGGCCGCATATGACCACCAGTTCTGATTGTCGGATTCAACAGGTAGCTATCCCCCTAAGTGGCGCATTCGCCATGAGGTTATCGCAGGACATCTAGTGACTAAGTGTTCTATAGTTTCAATTTTGAGGTTGCAGAAATGAAAAAGATTATCCTTTACTTCATTGATATGCTGAAGAAATTGCATCTCCCTGGTCTTCAGAGCATTTAGACGTAGCCTCAAGAATGGCTCACGATGATGTTGTGATGGACAGTTTGTTAAATAGCGACACTGGACATAGAGTTTGTGTTCTCCGATGCCTGATTTTAGTGTGGTTGGCATCATTTGTCTCAAATCACAATTCTGGATCCAGCACCAGGACTCGAACTTCTTTTTGACATATTGGGGTTGTGATATCAGATCGGCTAGGTTTAAGTCGGCATTACCTAAAGCATCTTCCAACAACTGTCACCATTCGTCTAGGAGGCCTGGTCTCCCACAACCTGGGATATGTTCGAAAATTTGATATGGCGGAGTCAAGGGATTCAACTTCATCTTACGCAACACCATCAACGATTTCCACATAACACAGTTATGCATGGAGTTTAATGATAGTTCATATTGAAGTGAAGTTATTGAGATGTAAAGAGGCAGCCTCAGTACCTGACGCCAGAACTGGGCATTGATGTTCCAACCTGATTCGGACCCAAAGGTGATTGCCGGGAGAACCTTTTGAATATAGAAGATTAGAACTGGGTCGAGCGTATGTCTTGTTTATTTTTAGGCCCTGGATACTGAATTGCGTCATTCGATTGACAAGGTCAAGCTTCCAGTGGTGTTCATTGAGAGATGTATTGAACTTTATTCCGAGATATCTGATGGAATTAACCAGGCTTAGAGGTGTACCGTTGATTTTCCACTGAAAGCATTTTGCTTTTTGGTTCCAACTGCCCCAATGGTCATGATCTTTGTCTTTTCCATGTTTAATTCACGATCCTTCGTATTTAGGTACTCATGTAGTTTGGTTAAGAGCCGTTGAAGACCAATCTGCGTGAGGTCCATTAAGACGAGATCATCGGCATAGGTTATACAATGAATTTCCGTGTTGTTAATTTTTGGCGGGAAGCAACAGACAGTTTCTAGTTGTATTGGGAAGTCAGAGATGAACGATTTGAAAATTTCAGCAGCCAGTGGACATCCCTGTTTCACACCTTTTTCCGTCTGTACTTTCTTTGATAGGTTGCCCTGATTGTTTAGGCGTATCCGTATGACAGTGTTGGAGTGTAAGGCTTTTATTGGTTGCAACAAGTTGTGAGGGCAGTTCCAGTTTGACATTTTCTGCCAAATTTTGCCCCGATTTACGCTGTCGAAAGCACCCCTTAGGTCAATGAATGCCAGATGTAGTTTTCTTTTTGCCTTTAAGGTTTCAAGTTTCAATGAGTTCAGTATCAATAAATTGACTTCTACTCTGACTCCCTTGGTAAATCCAGTTTGATGGATATCGTAGATCTCTTCTCGCCGGGACCACTGAACACATTTTTGGCGTAAGAAAGAAGCAAACATTTTCCCAATAGTGTCCAGCAAGGCAATCGGGCGATAGTTGTTGGGATCAGCCCAATTGCCTTTCTTGTGTATAGGCACGATAATTGCTTCACGCCAGGACTCGGGAACCAGCATTGAAAAGGACAATAAAGAGAACAAGGCTTCGATGAAGACTGACCATTGAACATCGTTTTGTTTTAACATCATGTTTGATATCATATCAGGGCCAGCAGCGTGCAAACTTTTCAGTGCTCGTATTGCAATTTTGATGTCATCCAAGGATATTTGCAGATCCCACGAAGTAAGATTGTTTTGTGGATCGGACGTTGGTTCACTGAGGGGAGCACTGAAGATGTTCGTAAAATGAGACTCCCATTTGGCTGCTTCGATTTCGTTTAACAGAGGCGCAGAATGTCGTGAATTTCCAAGAATGCCCAAATTTCACATGTTTTCTTTAGGATCAGTTGTTTCATTATGGATTCAGCTTTGTCCTGTTCAATTATCATTTTTTGAGATTTCAGCCAATTCCTGTACGTTTGTCGGCGCAATCAAATTGCAGCTTTAAGATCAATACCCCGCATGTTTGTGGAAGAAGAATTTTTTCATTGCTCTTATGTCTCGTCGCATCAGTCTCTTTGCAGTCTTTACCAACATAGATGATAGATGTCTGTGAGAGATGCCCATCGCCCTGTCGGACACTTTGATGGTGATGAAATCAGCAGGAAGCAGAGCCTAATCAACCGACTGGCCACATTTTGATTGAGTAATTGTTGGCTCATAGTATGAATTTGAGTGCCATTTATCTGCAGTCGTGCCCCCTGCATTGACCAATAACGGGGCTACGTAAATCTGTGTACAATGTGGCCATTCAAGCATGCAGGAGAAACGCAGGAAATCATGGTCACTGTTTGTCTTCTCACATACTACCAACGTCAGATCTTTGGAGAAAAGATTTTGAGATACCCAAAAATAGTCAATGATTGACCGTGATTTTAAGTTTGACCAGGTTGCGCAGGGTGGTTGGGTCTACTTTCACGTTGCTATTGACCATTTTGCAGTTTTGATTTTGCAATGCAAGACTCCACATCTGACCTCTTGCATCTACCTCTTCACTCACTAGAGGAATAAAGGACTGAGTTGAGAGGACAATTTTGAACCATGTGAAATTTAGATCTCTGTAACATATAATAGAGATGTTCGTGTAGGTTGTCAAAGCCTCATCAATATACAGTGTGATGGAGTTTAGAAATGCCTTTGTACTAATTTTTTCGGGATTCCAATACCCATTGAGAATTAGCAGGTGTTTCCTTGTAGATGTATTTTCGTCTCTGGTCCGCAGCAAGACCCCTTGAACAAAGGGGTTAGGACAGCAAGAATTCACAATTGACCACCAGGGATTGATTTTTATTAGTGTCAGGAGACCCGAAGATGGTCTCCCTTTTGAACTTTTGATGGCTGGGTTCAATAAAGTGACATAGCCATCCCTTGATGGAGGCTCACTTAGCCAAGTTTCCTGAAGGCAAATTATGAAGACATTTTCTAAAGAAACAGCAAAGCTGTTGAATAGTTGAGTAAATCCTCTGGTGTTCCAAGATAAGAATTTGCACAATTGGTTGCTTGCAGCCTGTCGTGGCTAATTACATTTCGCTGAATTGATCAACTTGTCATCGGCGTGAGTAAGTCACCTTTGAGAGTTACTATCACCTTGGCGTGAATTGACAGGAATTGTCATGGCTTTGCGTAGCTCGGTACGTCTGTCAGTTTGATGTTCGTAAGCCTCAGACCTCGATCTCGAATTTTCCCCACTTAAACGGGTGGAGGATGGTTCAAGAGTTATGTCAAAGCCAAATAGAAGCAGTTCCTCGGACGCCTTCAGAATAGTGTTACGAACTGAGGCAGAAACAATGTGAAGAAGAACCTGGTCACAGCAGTTCTCAGTCGCATACTCAACTATTTTAATATCATCAGACGTGATAGTGCGAAGTGAAGGGATGCAATTGAAAAGTTTCATCACGTTGTGACGGTTCAGATTTAGTTTGCCGTCGTCCGAGTGGAGATTTTGTAATCGCAGTTTGCAGTTTGCGTATATAATGCATACATTTTACAACTAAACATGTAATATGTAGCTACTGTGACAAGTTCAGGACTCTGTCAGGGTGTAAAGGTGAGATTAATGTAGCCTCCAAGATCCCCTTGTGCCAGGCATATAGATATCGTTGCCCCCAACCCTCATTTCATCGCAAAATACCTCCCAGGACATTTTCTGGCCAGTGTTCTCGCTTAGTTTATTTTTCATTGAGTATAACAGTTAACACAGTCAACTTTTAATACAGTGCATAAAGAAAGTAATAAATAAACACTCCTACTGGTTAAAGAAGTAGAAAGCATCAAACAAGATGGAAAAACCTAATAGGACCATTTCACAAAACAAATTGAGACAATTTCACTGTCCCACCCCATCCACATTTAAACACAAAGAAAAAATATCATCCAATGTTATTCAAAATTAATATCTACTTCCACTTTATCAACAACAAAAAAGTAGGCATCACTATTAACGCTCATAAAAATTGACCAGAGGCCATCTGCAGTGCGTTTCCCTACCATATCAGCTGACCTCATTGCTTGTTTTCTTACCCTACGTAGGAAGGAACATTCCGTCAAGAGATGTTTTGCCATGTCTAAGCTTTCATCTCCACAGAGGCAACACAATCTCTCATTTCTGGGGATCTTATACCATGACTTCAAGTGTTCGCACAGAGTTAAATTTAACTTTCAAATAGTCCCAGACACATATGTTTCCCAAGTAGTTACTTATATAACTCAGTGCATCCTCAGGTGCATTAAAGTATGCAAGTATGAAAGGAACAAGGCAGCGGATGATTTAGAAGCAAGATCCACAATCAATTGTTCCCTGCTCTGGGAAAAGAGGTAACCCTTTGTCCCTCCCGTTATTTAGAAAGGCTATCGGGCAACAACCCAAGAGTCTGCAATGAACTGGATCAGATTCATGTAGCTTTCTCTAGTATTTAGATTGACATAAAGTAGCCTAGTCATGGAGCCAACTGGAGCATTAGCCAGTTTCCAGTATGTAATAAGGCAACTCTAACTCTGCTTCACCTTGATGGGCTTTATGTCAGACTCCAGTTAAATAGCCTGAACCGGAGAATAATGAGGCAATCTCCGGAATCTCCTAAGAATAGTATGCTCTGGTTGAACTAAAGCTGAGGATCTCCCGAGTGCAAAAGTCTCCCCCCTCACCCCCCGTAGAGCATAATCGGAAAGATCTTAACCAGATACAACTTAACAAATACACCAACAGAATAGCCACCTCCATTAAATGCAAAAGAACCAATTGCTCCCGCTACCTGGGCGGTCTTAATGTGTACCTGTTCCAGGTGAGTGCTGCCATTTAATTTGGCATCAAGAGAAATCCCCAAATATTTATACGTGGGTACAATTTCAATCACTTCCATGTTTAGCGTCCATTGTGACTCATTTTTTTATATTTGGGGAGAAGACCATTATTTTTCGTTTTAGCGATGTTCATTTTAAGCGAATTGAGAGTGAAGTAATTGCTGAGCTGATCCAGAGTAGCCTGTAGAGCTCTGGGAGCAAGATCTAAGGCTAGATCATCGACAAAGGCCAGCCACTGTAGGGGCGTGTTGCCCAATTTAGGCCGAATGGAGTTAGTATTCCCAATGACCCCTCCCAGATCTGACAGATAAGGTGCAAGGATGCACCCTTGCTTAAGGCCCTTGTGCGTATCAATCCAGCCCATCATCGTACCCAGTTGGTACAGACGTACTTTAATTCAGGTGTTCTCATGCAGTTGAATAATCATTTTCAACAGTCCAGGCGGTATATGCCAATTTCTCAACTTTACCCACAGCCTAGGTATATCTACAGTGTCAAATGCTGCGCTGAAGTCTATGAAAGCAGCATATACAGGTAGATTAAGGATCATCCAGGCCTGATGTCTAGTAGTGACAAGAGCGAGGCCATTGATGGTATTATAGCCTTTACTGAAGCCTGTTTTGATAAAGTGCTAGATTGAGGACCATAACATCATCCCACTTAATCTCATCAAGTAGCACCCAGGTGAATATTTTTGCAGGGACATCTAAAATGGCTAACCGACAATAATTCCATGGATCAGTGCGACATCTTTTTTTTAATTATTTTTTTTTTACACACAGGTGATATTATCCTTCCAAGAGGAAGGGAAGGACTGTGTCACACTAATCCATTGGAATAGCCAATAGAGTGCCTCAGCCCAGATACTGGTGTCGGTTTTCAATAAACTGGTTACATAAACCATCCGGACCAGGTGCTCTCAATGAATTGCTAACCAAAATCAATTTGGAAATGTCGACTGGACGTCCAGACAGAGGATGACAATTTATTGGAGATGTTCTGGGGATTTTAAAAAACACCCAGTATCTGTTGAATGTATATTATCCAGTCCTTTTTAGGAACCCCAAACACCTCTCTACCTTGTAGACAGTTGCCATTTAGAATTCTCCAGAACTGTTTATGGTTATTAATGATCGAGCAGTGAAACAGATTGCGCCACTTGGCACAATCCAGAACCTATGCTCCGTTATCCAGTTATGATAATTGTCTTCAGCTTTTTCACCAGGAGGACATGGTCTACCAGTGTTTGATATAACATGTCTGTCTTACAAAGTTCTCTCCAG
The DNA here is from genome assembly GCF_040938575.1 of Ambystoma mexicanum. NCBI lineage: Eukaryota > Metazoa > Chordata > Amphibia > Caudata > Ambystomatidae > Ambystoma > Ambystoma mexicanum. The sequence continues at coordinate 1,456,400,580 of NC_090935.1, forward strand.
AGGGGCCTTTTCCTGTTCTTAATAGCTGTATCAAATATATGGCAATGGCATTTCAGAAATCCAACTTGCACAGTGCATTTGGGAGCAACTGAGAAAACCCGGACTGGAGCCAAGAGAACGGAATCAAGAGCAGCGAGGAAATAGACGTGAAATTTCCCCACCAAACACCATTGAGAAATCCAACACCAACCTGACAACTGCAGATGGCCTTAGACAAATGGGGGCGGGAGGTCAGCAAACTCACCATAACCTGAGGAAAGCCACAAGGAGACTGCGCAGCCTCAGAATATGTTTCCAAAACTGTTATGGAAAAGGGGGAGGGGCTTAGGAGTTTTTCCAAGTCCCTTACCTTTGTAGTCCAGCTCCTCGCGTAAAGAAAGGCACAGATTGGTTCATAGTCAGGTAAGCCCTCCAGTCAATGGAAAAGGGGATAAGGAGATCCAGAATGAGCAGGACCACTGCATAAAAAGAAACAAAAGGAAAGGCAGAGTGTGGGTTGTTCAGGTGAGGTAGAGGCCGACCAAGAGACCAGGTGGAGGAAGGACGGTGCAAGGGAGCTTGAGGTGCTTTAGTCATTAAGTGTGCAAGGTGAGGTAATTGTGAGGGAGAGTGGTACCCGTTTGTCAGAGGGGAAATAGAGAGTGTTTATGAAGGTGGGGTAGTAGTAAAGGAAGAGTGAGAGATAGGCGAAGGTGTCACGGTATTAGAGTGGGAGGGAGTTGGCGTTGGGAGAGAGTAGCATATCAGAGAAAGGTTGGGGTGTGAGGAAAATGGTGCAGAAGCAAAGGGAATGAGAATAGTGAGTATATTGGGTGAGTGAGCAGGGCACTATCCCTGGAAGGGTGAGTAGGGCACGCTATCCCTGCGTAGGGGTGAGAAGAGGGGCGTATAGAGCAGGGAGAAGCTGGGTGTAGTGAGGTGAGAGGAGAGCAGTAGTGGTGTAAAGAGGGTAGTAGTACAGCAACAGAGACGGGTGAGTATCAGGGGAAGGAAGAGTAGTGGTAAGATTGGAGGGTGGAGGTAAGCAGTACTGGGAGAGAAAAAGGAATTTCATAGAAATAGAGACGGACGAAATAGGCAGTGTGAGGTGAGACTGTGGGTGGAGTAGGAGATAAGAGGAGAAAATGGAGAGCGATAGAGAGACAAAGGGCGATAGAAATAAAATATCAATCAAAAAAGGAACATCCGGGTATGAGAGTAAGAAGACAGAGTAGGGCTTGAGCATCCGTAAGGCACAACCCTACAACCCCATTAGAACTAAATTGATATTGTAGGGTCAAGTTCCATTTGCCTTTAGACCCTTTCTGTAAGAGAAGTAAGACCTTAGGCAGTAGGGAAAAACAATCAGTATATACTGACCTGCGGAGTAGGGACGCCTAGGTTAAGGAGGGAATGGTGTTTTTTAGATGAGAAAGGGAGGTACTTAGTGGGCCACCCCCCCTTTTCAAGCCTAGTGTGTTACATTGAATAATCTACCTGTTGCTATTTTTAGCAATCTGCCCATTATTGCATTGAATAATCTGTCTATATTTTTATTAAACAATCTGCACATTCTCACATTAAGCTATTGTTGGAAATCAAATTAATAATACAAAAACCTTGAATTTTCGAGGAGTCTCTGCAACCTATTAAAGCCATCTGTGACACTATTATATTTATAGCATTCCACTTTTAGTGCCGGTGTGACTCACAACAGAAAATATGATCTTACAGTGGGGTCCTTTATGTAAATGATTTGTGGGTCAGGGGACCACTGGTTCTGTGGGCCTCAGATTTCAGAAATTGATATTGATTTGTCATTCAGTCTACTTACAATGAGTGGCACATAAAAAGTGTACGAGTCCCTTTTTTGGGGGCATTTCTGAAATCTTGCATAACATTTGAGAATGTGTTCTTTCTGTTGCGACTGCAAAAACACTATACGCTGGATGGTCTGAATATTCGATAATGTGATTAAATTGAACAACAATATAGCTACCCATTTGTCTAATTTAATTTGTAGTATTCCTTGCCCACTGAGAAAACATGAAATAGATGGAAATGATCAGGAGGTGGGCCCCTGAATTCACAACATTTTTCAACCTTACAAATAAGGAAATATTAGATGCCCTATACATGGAGTGGGGCCAGGAAATGTTTTTTTTTTTATTTTATTTTAACCATGTATTGTCTGTTCAACCACCTAAAGCATGTCAATGTATTAATCTAGTCTAATGATCAAAGGAAATGTGGAATCATTGCTCACATTAAACTGTAGTGTGTATTTGTGCAAGATGTCATTCATGGATGTCAATTGTAATAATGAAACAATAAGGAAGCACGGATTGATAACAATACAAAAACTGTACTGTGCTGTTTTCCCATTGTAAATCCTGCAGACAGTCTTGCCTCAGCAGCCAGAAAAGAATGTCAGAAGGTACAGCCAACTTGAACTCTAATGAGTTGCAAACTGTGACCTGGGCAAATGGAAGCTGAAAGAACTGGTGGCACTGTTACTTGCAAAGCACAACATTACCATGGTATGCTCTGACTTTGGTTAATACTTGTCTTTTCCAGCTCAGTTCAGGTTTGCAGTCCTCTGGTGTGTATCTGTTTGTGTTTCTTTAGGTTTGAGGAGTCATGGAACGGTCTTTCACATACATTACAAACAAATGGCTTTTCACCCGTGTGTATTCGCTGATGAGTGACCAGGTGTGATAACTGTCTGAAATTCTTCCCACATCTACCACATTTGTATGGTTTCTCCCCAGTATGTATTCGTCGATGTGTAATCAACGTTTGAGAGTTTTTGAACATTTTTCCACATTCAGGGCATTTATAGGGTCGATCACTCATAAGCGGTCCTTGATGTTGGTTCAGATTCTTTGACTGGAAGAAACTCTTCTGACATTCACTGCATGTGTTCTGTTTTCCATTTGCAGGCCATCTTGCATTTGTGTTTGTTGCTGGATTAAATATTTTCCCACACTGACTACACTTGCACAGTTTTAACACAGAGCAACCTTTTGGTCGTGGACTGAGCCCTGCATGAAAACCATTATGCTTAACAGGGTTTTCCCTCTCACTGAAGATGCGACCATGTTCAAATTGTGCTTTCTCCTTAATGTGGACTTTGTGGTGGTTGATAATGTCTACTTTGTGACAGAAGGTTTTGCCACATTGGTTGCACAAGTAGAGACCCTCGAAGCTTGCTTGTAGATGCTCAGTGTTGTCTACTGATACTTTTACACCTTTGACAAAGAACAAAACACATACAAATTACCATTTACAATTATTACTTTTGAAATAAATATTCATAGAAAATGTTAAACAATATAGGTTATGAACTTGAAATACACTGCTTACATAGGAAGTATAATATGACATGGAACTAGATAGTGAGTTTGACTCATTCACCTTTATGACTGAGAATAAGCATGTATTCGATCTCTTGATCAGAGGAAATCCTTTTTACTGCTTGTAAAGATGTCTTCTCATATAACCACTTGAGAACAGTTCCCTTTCACTAATGATGTCTTGGTGGTTTTAAGGCAGTCTGCTGTGGCACAATACAGATATGTGTTTCTAAGATTTTAAGATTTTGGAGCACTTTAAACATTTTGAATGTGTAACAGTATTTTTACCCAGGAGTGCAAAGCTGGCAGTTCTGCGGCTTTCCAGGATCGAGCGTGCATTCTTCAAAAGTTTAGCTGAGACCTAGCAGAAGACCAGGGTTGATAAACAAAGAACTGAACAAGAGAGATATGGAATGCCATAATTAGCAGAGTGGAAAATTGAATTCATATTACTGGTGTGGATGTTTATATAGATGAAGTCTATGTTCTAAGACTGCTAGAAAAACTAAATAGTCTAGTTTCCAATAATTTCTCTTTCTTTACAAGCTTTTTTGTTCTCTTATTTGGAGAAAATGCCCTTAGTGCAAATTAAGTGAAAATGTATCGTGAGTGCATCAGGACTTTATGGGTCACACTACATCTTTGCCCGTCCAGAAAAAATGCGGTAATTCCAGCACCAGCATTTTTTCCGGACCAGCAAAGCCCAAGTCTGCTGATGGAGGCCATGGATCTCCCGGCAAGCCAGACAGCCGGTAGATCAGGCCCCCATCGGCAGATAAATGCCAGCGATTCAGTAAATCCCATCCCATGAAGTGCATGGGACTCCATGGGAATGGGAACTTACCAGCTCTCCGCCACCAGTAATATCCTTGTAATGCCGGGTTATCAGGCAGCAGAGACAGTAAGTGGAGTTTGCCGGTATCCCACCGGCAAACTCCTAATGAGGGCCTATGACTCTGATCATATACAGCCTGAAGCATCACAATCACATAACCATTCACCGAAAGCCTCACAGAGCCTCTGAACAAAAATGGAAGAGGGACGGTGTAACCGCAAGCTCATAAAGTCTGCAGTATCCAGAATATCCACATTCCTAAAATCAAAAAATAGTTACAAGTATTCCTGGGATTGGTCAGCTATTACTGCAAAAGGATCAAAGTATAAAAGGGTTCCACTGGACTGATAGTACTTAGAGGGCCTTTAGAGAATGAAAGTGCTCACTATGGCAACTGCCCGACTGATAATGCCAGACTGCCATTAAACATCCTTACAACAAAGAGATGCCTACAAAGTTGGGTTGAGAGTAGTCCTCTCGCAAAACATGGGCAGGTTAGAACAGCTCATTCTATTCATCAGCACGAAGTAACACTCAAGAGAGAAAACTATCAGTCAAGTCAGAATGTTTGGAAACTTGATGGGCCATAGACTACCCTAAAGATGATCTAATCAGTCGGAAGATCACTATCATAACCCCAGCAAGCTCCCCTCACAGGCTCTCTAGATCTAAATATACCAATATCAGGATTATGCAGGGGTTCAACCCTACACCTTTTCCTTTCTACACTGGTTTGCAGGAAAAACAAATACATGTATGCTACTTCAGGAGAAACATGCACCTAAACAGGGAGGGGACCTGAAGCAGAGAGATCAAAGAGACCAGGGACTGCCCCAAGCTAGTGGATGCTGGACCAAGAGTAGGTATACTGATATAGAGATCCCTGGCCTAGTCATCTGGTTCCCTGCACTATAGGGAGGAGCCGCATGAACACCTATGCCCACACCCAATCCACTCTACAGACAACCAACAAGGAGAGGAAGGGGGTCAAGAACAGTTGCATATGCCCCTTTCCATCAGGTTAACCCCCTAAGCGAGTTGTTCCAGCTCCTTAGGCAGATCAAACACTTGGCATTGGAAATAGAGCATTTTCCTTTAGGAAATAAACTTGTAAGATTTCAAAGCCACCAAAGTTTGGGGATACCCGTTTTCTTTGGCACAAAAGCAAAGGGAAACATTTCCCCTTTTAGAGTCATTCTCGTGCTGAGCGGAAACAAAAATAATGCCCAAAGTAAAACTGATTTGCTTTGAATGTGAGAAAAGGAAAATAAACAAAAGGTAATTCTCCCACGCTAGTGAACGTCATGGGAATTACAAAGTTGCAATACTCACATAACAAAGAGGTTACAAATGTACCAGACACCTTCACAGCCGTACAAGGGGGGTTTCTAACTTGTAATTCACATGCTATGCAAACTGAAGGGCCTATGGTGCAGCAGGCAAAAGAAAAAGAACGTCCTGTAGGAATAAGGCAATCCTCACACATACCCAGACCATTTCTCAAATCCAAAATGGGGTCTGGTCTTGAACTAAGATTAGGGCAACCCCCTTTCAGGCAACTTGACTCTAGGCTCATTATCTAACCACCAAAGAGATTAGCTCACACAACACTAGTTCAAGCAATACTCCTAAGCATCCCCGAAGGGTAGGGGAGGCTATTCTATGAAAAGCAGCTAGTCAGTCTGGAATCATGGGCCATCTAAGAAGGAGCTGGGGGAAAAGGGTCTGGAGGAGATGAACTCTCTTACCTGGTAATGTTCTTTCGATGGGATGGTCCAACGACGTATTCCATATCTATGACAGTAATAACCAAAGCTGTGCTGCTTTGGAAAATCTTTCGGTGTCTGCTTCCTGCGTCGATGACGTCGATACGCCGCCCTCGAGGACCTCCTCCGACGGCCGACGTCACTGGATGTTATAAGTAGGACACACGACGCCCTTAGCCTCAGTTGTAGTTTTTTCCCAGAACGTGTGCCACCAGTCTTCTGCCAGTCTGACACACAAAGCCTTGTGGAAACGTAAGCTGCAATCGCATAAGAAATTCTGTACCGGGGAAGGTAGGGAGGGAGCGATATGGAATAACTCGTCGGACTATCCCATCGGAAGAACGTTACCAGGTAAGAGAGTAACTCGTTCTTCGAGGGGATTGGGTCCTCCCACGTATTCCATATCTATGACAGACTCCCAAAGCAGTACCAATGCAAGGAGGTGGAAAAGAATTTAGAAAACAGACATTTAGCATGCCCAATCAAATTGCGGAATAAAGGACCGCCTTGCCAAAGGCCAGATCCTGCCCCCGGATGCAATTGAGGGAATAGTGATGTACAAAAGTATGTACCGAAGCCCAGGTGGCTGCATCACAGATGTTGCAAATAGGAACACCCCTCTGCAGGGCAGTAGAGGCAGCCATACCCCTGGTAGAATGGGCCCATAAGCCGACAGGAGGGTCCTTACCCGCCAAGCGGTAACACTCAGAGATAGCAAAAATAATCCAGCGAGACAAAGTCTGTTTCGTCACAGCCTGTCCCAAACGCTTTCCAGCGTAACCCATAAAGAGCTGATCGTCCACTTTGACCCGAGACATGCGTGAAATATAAAAGCTTAGCGCTCTCCTAGGATCAAGCCTATGGAGCCTCTCCTCTTCCTTACCAGGATGTGGAGGAGGATAAAATGCCGGAAGAACAACCTTCTGGCCTAAATGAAATTCCGACACCACCTTCGGAAGAAAAGAAGGACGAACTCTAAGGACAACCCTGTCCTTATGAAACACAGTGAAGGGTGGCTTAACTGAAAGTGTCTGTAACTCACTCACTCAGCGAGCGGAAGTGACCGCAACTAAAAATACAGTTTTCAGAGTTAACAGTCTCAAAGGGCATAAATGCAAAGGCTCAAACGGAGCACCCATCAGAAACTTGAGAACAAGGTTGAAACCCCAACTGGGCACCTGGAGAGGTGACGGAGGGAACACATTAGTGAGCTCTTTCAGAAACTGAGAAATTAAAAGGAATTTTAAAATTTGAACACTCTTCAGACGAGCACTTAAATATGGACAGCGCCGCCAGGTAACCTTTAATGGTACCCACTTGAAGGCCCCCGTGGGCCAATAAAAACAAAAAAGACAGAACCATGGGAATTTCACATGCAAAAGGATCCACATTCTTAACCCTGCACCAGTCACAGAACTTTCTCCAACGGCAATGGTACAGGGACTTGGTTGCAGGCCTTCTGGCCGAAAGCAACATCTCCATCACGTCTTCAGGGAGGTCCCAATCCTTATACCTCAACCTTTCAGAAACCAAGCGTGAAGGTTGAGGGACCTGACCTTGGGATGGAGAACCTGACCCCATCATCTCGGTAGGGAAGACGACATGGAGGACAGATGGACAAGTCGAGAAGGTCCGGGTACCACATCCTCCGGGCCCACGCCGGAGCAATGAGGATCATCCGGGAACCGAACCTCTGTAACCTCCGCAGTACTTGCGGGATGACGGGGACTGGAGGAAACGCATACAGCAGTGGGAAAGACCACTCCACCACGAACGCATCTCCTAAGGCTCCGTTTGGAGGAAATTCCCGCGAGCAGAACCTCTCGCACTTCCGGTTGACACTGGAGGCGAAAAGATCCACTTGAGGGGTCCCCCAAAGGGCGAATATCTCCAGGAGAATCTCCTGAGCCAACTCCCACTCGTGAGAGATCGCGTCCGCTGTCTTGTTTTCGTCTCCTGCCAGATGAACTGCCGAGATCGAATCCTGCTGGATTGCCCAGAACCAGAGCTGCATCGCCTCCCTGCACAGAGGAAGTGACCCTGCCCCCCCCTTTTTGTTTCGGTAGTGCATGGCCACCGTGTTGTCCGTCAGGATCAGGACATTCTTTCCTCGCACAGTCGGCAGAAAAGCCTTCAGTGTTAGCCTGACAGCCCTTAGCTCCAACAGATTGATATGGTGTCTGGACTCCGACGGAGACCAACAACTGCTGACTCAACTTGTTGGCATGAGCTCCCCATCCCGTGAGGGATGCGTCCGTCACAAGCATCACCCCCGGCCAGTGCAGCCCAAATGGAGCCCCCCTCATCAAATTGCCTTCGTCGGCTCATCACAGAAGGTCCCGGGCGACCGAAGATGGCACCTGAACAGGGTCCGACATCCTGCCGCAGGACTGAGACCACTAGAGCTTGAGTGCCCATTGCAAAGATCTCATCCGCAACCTGGCCTCTGGCACCAGAAGAATGCAGGATGCCATGAGGCCGAGCAGTCTCAAGAACTCGAACACTGGGAGAGTCTGGGCAAGTTGAAACTTGTGCACCATCTGCAGAATGTGATGAGCCCTCACCTGGGGAGGAAAACACTGCCCCAGGGACGTGTTGAGCACCGCTCCGATGTACTGGAGCCTCTGAATAGGTGTCAAATGGGACTTCTTTAAGATGAGGGAGAAGCCCAGCTTGTGGAGGGAGTGGCAGGTGACTGACAGATGATGCAGGACTTGCTCGGGAGAGCGCGCCATGATCAACCAATCGTCCAGGTAGGGGTGAATCCCCCCTTTCCTGAGGTGCGCTGCCACCACTACCATGAGCTTGGTGAAGACCCTCGGGCGGAGGTCAATCCGAATGGCAGGACCCGAAACGGAAAGTGCGAGTCGCCAACCGCAAACCTCAGGTACTTCTTGTGCTTCGGATGGATCGGCACCTGAAAATAAGCATCCTTGAGGTCGAGAGACACCAACCAGTCCTGAAGTTGAAGGGCCTGGAGGACTTCAGAAAGAGTAACCATCTTGAACTTGTCCTTCCCAATGACGCTGCTTCCGTGAGTGCCTCGAAGAGGCAGAGGAGTGGCGAGACCAACACTGGGACCGAGACCCACTGGACTTCCGACGACAGGGAGAGTCGCCCCTCGAGTCGTCCGTCGAAAGTCCCTCAGACCTCGACTTCCAGGGCTTGGACACCTTACCTACCGAAAACTTCTTTCGACGCGAGTGACTGGCAGTCGACCCAGTCATCCATGTCATGGGCCTCCCTGAGGCACCAGAGGCAGGTGTTGTGCGAGTCCGTGACCGACATCTTGGACCCACAGTCCACGCACTTCTTAAAGCCCGGAAGCGGTGTGGAAGACGAGGTAGACATCTTCACGAAGAAATATTTCACAAACAGGTTCAAAGAACTGAGAAAGCAACAGAAACTCCAAAGAGTCGAGGCGCGCCGAGATTCCCGAAGCGAACATGTTCGCGGAAAAAACAGAACTGAGGCTACGGGTGTCGTGCGTCCTACTTATAACATCCAGTGACGTCGGCTGTCCGAGGAGGTTCTCGAAGGCGGCGTATCGACGTCATCGACGCAGGACACAGACGCCGAAAGATTTTCCGAAGCAGCACAACTGTGGTGATTACTGTCATAGATATGGAATACATCGGAGGACCCAATCCCCTCGAATGGTGAGTTACAGGTGTATTGGGAAGAGAGCTGGAGGAGAGGCCTCGAGGTTGGATAAAGGTGTGAGGGAGTTGGATGGAGACATGGTACCACGTAAAAAAAAAAGAGAGAACTGCAGTTTGAGTGAAGAGTTGGTAACATCTGGAGGAGAAAATAATGCAGAAGTTGGAGGAGAAGGATAATTTAGAATAGAGGAAAGTGGAGAAAAATAACCCCAATACCATCTGGAAAACCAAAAGTGTAGATGAATTGGAAACACCTAAAGAAGTGGGAGAAGAATAGGTACCCCCACTACCATAGAAGAACATGGAGGTTCAAGCAGACCAGGTCAATCCTGGGCATATTTCACAGGTGGGAGGAGCTACGAGATGGTACAACCTCACTGTGGCCAGGAAGCTAACAGCAGGGACAGTCAATGTGGGACTGCCTTGGATTAGGATCCCCAGAACAGGGAGGTTGCCATAAGATAGTGAGCCAGGCCCCAGACCTTGAATAGGGGGACTCTGTGGGAGAAGCTGCTGCATTACCTCAGACTCTACCAGGAGACCATCCGACTGCTCCCTGTCCAAGAATTGAATTGTTTATTTGTATAGCGCGCCAAACCCTCAGGTATCTGGGAACATTATTCCAGTTACATTTGTACAAGATATAGTTACAGTTGCATGTTACTTATATAAAAAACATCAAAATTATATTTACAACATTAGCATTTTTCATGAGCAGGAGATAATATAGGACATTATGTACAAGCAGGCGGGAAACGACAAGGAGAACCATTATAGGTTAGTTGGTTTCAAGGGTGGCGAGTCATCTTTTAGCACTTGTCCTGAATTGGGAGAGAGCAGGTACAATTCTTATGGCTGTAGGTATAGAGTTTCAAAGTTTGGATGCTAATACAGCCAAGCTAGTACCTCCAGATTTCTGGCAGTTATACCGCAAATTTTGAGGCAGTGTGGTTGGGCTGATCTAGTTGGTCTGGAAAACTGGTTTTTGGTGAATCCGCAGACCAGGTAATTGGGAGCTGAGTTCGTTAGGCATTTATGTGTAAGGGTCAGTGTTTTCAAAGAGATTCTGTTATTGATCGACAGCCAGCCAGCGTTGCGTCTCGTTTCAGAGATGCAGTGGGATCGGGGAATGTTGAAGGCTGCTCTGATAGCGTTATTTTGGAGGACCTGAAGTTCGTTTAGATTTCTTTTGCTGGTTCCGAGGTAGAGTGTGTTACAATAATCCAATTTGGATAGGATCAGCTGTCTAAGGTGGAAAAGCTAGTGAGGGAGAGAAAGGGTCTACAGACGTTAATTTACAAGTGTAGGTGTGGCAGAAGCTGCGGCGTTCAATTGTTTCGTCAGCATTTACGGAAGAGCCAAGATAGACGCATAGGGTTTTAATGACTTTAGAGACCGTGATGTTAATACCGTCTTTACAGAAGGAGTTGAAGGTGGTGTCAAGTTTGTTTAGTTTGGCTTGTGAGCCAGTTAATAAAAGTTCCGTCTTCTCATCATTGAGGCAGAGGCCATGTGTGGCCATCCACGCCTGAATAATGAGGTAGATCTTATTTAGTAATTTAGAGTCGGTATCATGATTGCTAGAAATCGGGATGAGGACTTGAGTGCCATCTGCATAATTAGTGTAGGTGACACCCAGGTAGTCCAGATTGTCGAATGGAGGCTTGGTAAATGTTATATAGTGTTGGTGACATGCAAGAGCCTTGTGGCACTCCACATGTCACAGGCGCGGGGTCAGCCGAGGACAAAGGCGAAAACACTAATCGTTCTCTTTTCTAAAAAGGATTGAATCCATTCGGTAGCTTCTTCAGAGAAGTGGGCTGAAGAGGAGAGGTGGTTGCAAAGGGCTTCATGACTGACACGATCAAATGCGGCTGATAGATCTAGGAGAAGGAGTGTTATATTGCCTTTGTCAATTTGCCGGTCAATTTGCATTTTTTTAAATCTTTGAGCGCTGTTTCTGTGCCATGTCTATGCCGGACCCCTGATTGCTGCAGGCCCAAGAGGTGGTTTGATTCCAAGTGGGTCTGTATTTGGAGCTAGGCTGCCCTGTTGAGAATTTTCAATAGGAACAGTACTGTGGTGATGGGCCTGTGGTTATTAGGGACGTTAGGGTTTTTTTTTTTTTTAGGAGAGGAAGTACCCAGGCCTCTCAAGTTGGTGGGGACTGTTTTAGATTCAAAAGATGAGTTGATGAAGGCTGTGATGGCCAGTACAAGATCTTTTGCTGACTCTTTGATGACAGCTGAAGGGCACATATTGCCTTGGCAGTGGGAGGGTTTTATGTTTTCCACTTCAGTGATGGATAGTGGGGGGAATTTGAAGCGGTTACAAGGAATCTCTGCTGGATGTTGGATCTTAGGGGGTCTAGCGTCTGTGCTAATGTTAAGTTTTTTCATTTCGATTTTGGTTTGTAGCTGTGAGATTTTATCAAGTAAGGCTGCTTGAATCTTAGTGCACCAGGCCTTATCTTTAGCACAGGGCTCAGTTGGGGGGATAGGCGATTCAAGCTCTCGGAGGATCTTAAAATGTTCTTTAGAAACAGATTTCGCATTGGAAATTCTATTATTATAGATTTCGCTTTCCGTTTGGAGGATGGCTAGCTTATATTCCTTTGCAGCTTTTAGGAAGGCATCTCTGATGGGGGTTAAAGGTTGTTTTTTCCAGGCCGATTCGGCCTTCCTTTTGTTGTCGCTTAGAGTTTTAAAGTTGGGGGTGAACCAGTTATTGAGGTGCGCTCGAGGCTTGGCTTTCCGTAATTTTAAGGCGGCAATAATATCTATGGACTGGAGGAGTCTAAGGTTGTAGAGCTCCACAAAGGTGGAGGGGTCTGTATTATTGTTAGAGTACTTCATGAGAGGTTGTAATAAGGGTAATAGGTTTTCAGTCGTGATGTTTTTGTTGTTTCTTGTTAAGGCAGAAGGCGCCAGGACGCTGGTTGAGGTAGTGAGTGGGCAGGGTTGAATGTGATCGTATGATGGTCAGTCCACGCGCATTGTGCATTAGCGAGGATATTGGTTTCACAATTGAGGTCAGCTATACAATCAAGAGTTCTGCCTTTGTTATGGGTAGGTTTGTTGATACAGTGGGAAAAGCCTAATTCTGTCATTGCATTGGCTAAAGACATGGCTGGGCTGTCTTTAGGGTCGAGGAAGCCAAGATTAAGATCGCCAAGGAGTACGATTTGTGAACCAGGTTTAGTTTCTGTGGCAAGGAGTTGTTGCAAATCTTCCTCTAATGTGGAGATAGGCCCGGGTGGTCTGTAGATAAGATGGATCTTAAGGGTGCGTGAGGCTGATAGGGGAAGTTTCACAGAGAGAAGTTCTGCAGAGGAGAACGGATGATGGGGGGGGAGGACTCTGATTCCAAGGTCTATTTTACTGAGGATGGCGACGCCACCACCTTTGGAAGATTCTCGGTCGTATCTTGTGATGGTGTATTTGTGTAGGATGGTTAATGACATGGAGGGAACTGCCGCAGCATGCAGCCAGGTCCCTGTAAATGCAAGGAAGTCTAGTTGATTGGCAGTGATAAAGTCGGCCACTTCTAATGCATGGGCAGTCAGTGACCTGGTGAGGGCGCCTTTGATGGACATGCTAGAATTGGTAGGGTTGCTGCTGCTAGCAGTAATTTTCATAATGCAGGGAGTGTCCCTGGTAGTAGCATTCTTGTGGGCTTTGCTAGTTTTGCTAGTAGTAGTGGTGGTAGTAGTAGGCTTGATTTGGGCTTTAGTGGTCCGTGTGGAGGTGTGAGCTTGGATGAATCTAGATCTAAGTCTCAAATTTCTGGTGACTGGATCACATGATTGATTAGGAGTAGGTCGGAAGGCAAAACGTTGGATCCATTGTAACAGTGAGAGGTCTGTAGTGCCAGTGACAGGAGTGGTGCCTGTATGTATCTTATTGTGGGATTGTGGTGGCCATTGTCGTAGGAAATAGGTGGGTAATATAGAATTAGGGTGTGGTAGTGTAGAGGACAGAGATAGTTACACTTCTCATATTGGTTGAGGGGTCCAGTTTAATAGGAATCTTGTGCCACATAATGCTAATGTAGGTGACTAGCACTAGTAGAAAAAGTGTGGTCTGTGTAGCCACGGTTGCATTTAGTGTCTAGTGGGTCTAGCTAGCCTATACCCCCATAGTCCTCTGAAGAGGGTTCAGCAACACCAAAACCTACGCCAAAAAGACAAAAGCAAGTGTAATCTCCTGGACTTTGGAATTCCTACAAGGTGCAGCTCAAAGTGGAACTGTGTAAGAGACTCTTTCTTCTGATCACAATTTACTCTTAGAATTATCCAGAGATTATTTTGCGTCTTTATGCTCTCACTCGCCAGGCACGTGACAAGTATTAAGGTGGAAGGTGAAGGAAACATCAAGAAAGAAGGCAGGGAGAGCAGTAAGGAGGAGGTTGACAGGAATCGCCAAGAAAAGACTGACAGAATGTTTATGGCAGAATGCAGGGAGGTTGGAAAGAGCATTAAGTCGAAGGTTGGAGGTATAAGAAAGGAGAGGGTGTAAGAGAACACCCAGAAGACAGGTTAGGGAAATAAGGGGACGGCAAGGCTAAAGATTTTCAAGGGTGAGCCAGTGAAGGGTAGAGGTATGAGCATGGGGAAACGCATCAAGGGTGAGAAGGAAGACAAAAAAGGCCTGGCAAGGAGATTAAGGGAGACATAAGTCAGGTCCCACAGATAGGAGACCGATGCACATGGTACAGGAGGTAGACAAGGTCGCGAGCAGAGTCAGGACCTTGGGACAGGGAGGTTGAGAGACAGTGGAATAAAAACTAAACAGGTTGATGCTTCTAGTTCTGAGATGGTCACCCTTTCTTTCAGGCTAAGACTCATCTTAAAAGGCCTTAGCTAGCATGTGGATGCACATCGGCCAATGACACTGAGAGAAAGGGTTAATCTCCGGGACAAGAAGATGACTAGTTCATATCCATGAGACAAAAGAAGTGTGGGTGATATTTAAAAACCCCAGAAATGTGACTGACTGTGAAACAACATTGTTCAGTGAGGGAGGGAACTTCAAGAACTGTTGATCCAGAAACATTTATGTTACTGTGCACAAACACGCATTGCATGCGTCTCTGACAAACTTCCCATACCTGAACTTCTGTCCCCCAAGTACGTTCATCTTACAGCGCGTTGGGACCATACCAATGGTGAAAGATGCTATAAGAATGACAATTACATTACATTACTTTGTTAAACCTTTAATGTTTATTTGATCATTCTTAGCCCCATTATTTGAATTTTCACAAATAAACCCTTTGTTAAACTTAAATCTCAGAGACTGCCTTGTGACGATACCACTCTGCTTTGTGACAATTTACACAGCATTCCTCCTATTCACTGCCTTTGGTTAATAGTGCTATGGTCATCGCTCGCACACACTCTGGGTTCTCAGGAAAACATTGTACTACTTCCGTTTCAAGGGGGTCATTGTTGGCTCTTGTGCAGAAGCTGGGGGTAGGCCCTGGGAGATCTGCTGTATACAACCTCTGGGGTCGATATCACATAGCCAGAGGTCTTCTTCAGCACCCAAGTTGACACTCTCACCAATTCCAAACCTTAGACTTTGTCACACCCTCCCCCTGCAATCCATTCCCCATCTACCCTGGCAGGTGCACAAGATTTTGCCTAAGGGCACCCCATGCCAAGGGATCCTCACTCTTGAATGACAAGGCAAGCCCATCCTACCACTGCAATAAACATGAGATAGAAATGGGACTTTCTACAGTTTCAAAGAAGATTGAAGACTCACCTCATCTGCCTGTGATCAGAATGGTCAACTACTCCTCAGCTCATAGTCGCCATTGGAATCCATGCAAACTCAACTTTTGGCTTCTTCTATGTTTACATCCAGTCTTGGATCTAGTGCCAGATCCCAAAGGCTGCCACTGGATATATTGGGTTCATGTGGGTTTCCACATCCAATCAGCATACCGAATGTGACTCCAATGTGGACAATTATGCTTGAGTGCATAATGAGAGACAGGCTTCTAAATGTACACTCAACACTATCTAAAGGCTAATGATAATTTATTTTTGGCAAGTAAGAAATGGTGTGCTGTGTTTATATGAACAATACAGTGGGCAAATTACTTTTTATGCCTGGCTGGTGGCATGCAGCTTTCCATTTTTACCCCTGATAGTCATTCACTATCAAGATACTCTGCACACACTTGCACAACCTTCGTACCCCTCACTCCACTTCTATAAAGCACTGGGGGATGGAAGGATGAGGGGGCAACAACATATGAAACTGCATAAATCTCCAATATGTAGCTGGATAAATAAATGTATGAATACGTGAATGTATGCAGTACATGGGCAACCCTTACAAATTGCTTCATAAAGACATGACAGCTTTCTTTAAAATCCATGTATGAAAAACACATTCACCAGAACTTTGGGATATTTCATACCCATTTTTTTTATTGCACATACAGCTTGCAGTTACTATTATATTTTCATAGGTGTACCACGCAACACCTGGCAGCCACCATTAGAATGCGCACCATGTGATCCCCTGGGTCTTCCACCCCATACACAGCGAACAACAGACACTATTCAACCAGGGCAGCGCGGCTCTGGCTAAGTGCAAGGAGGCAGGGGACTGTAAGATTCCAGTTACAGACCCTAAGTGCGTGGTAGGCTGGGAGGCATTGCAGGGGCTACAGGTCGTGGCGGAGCCTGGTACCCAGTGAGACTCTGAGGGAAGCCAGGCAATCAGTCAGTGCAGCAGACAGGTAGGTCAGCAGGGGAGAGAGAAAGAGGCTAAAAGGAATATTTTGAGCTGCTTCCGGAACTACAGGTGGTCTGGCTCAATTAGGAGAGGGTCAGGGAGGGCATTCCAGATTAATGGAACCTGTGGAAGCGTCTGACCCTCGGAGTTGGAGTTGGCTGAGCAAAGGGCTTGAGAAGGAAGGTGTTTAGGAAGAGAGTTGGATTTAGTGTAGGCTTCAGAAAGCCTTGTAGACGATGCAGAGGGTCTATAACTTGATCCTTGCAGCCACCAGGAGCCAGTGGAGAGATTTCAGGGCTGGAGAGATACGGTCTCTTGGCTTGCGGCAAAGGACAAGTCTTGCAGTCCTGCTCTGGATTAGTTGCAGAGGGTGTAGAGTAGAGGAAGACAGATTGAGAAAGAGGCTGTTGCAGTAGTCGAGCCTAGAGAGGGGTCTGTGGACAGTGATATTCTGAGGGAAAGTGAGAAAAGGAAGAATATCTCTGAGGAGGTGCAGCTGGTAGTGGGCTTTCTTGGCAAAGTCCCTGATGTGAGGAGAGAAGGAGAGAGTGGAGTCAAAGATGACACCAAGGTTTTTGCCTCACAGGAAGGCAATGGAATAAGGCCCAAGGAGGGCGGCCAGAGCGAGAGAGGGAAAGCGGGAGCAGGGGTCCCAATGAGAAGGATCTGTCTTACTGACATTAAGGCTCAGATCGTTTGGGCGTACCACACCTGAATCATGGATAGTGTGGGGTACATTTACCAGCCCAGCAGAACTCCCCTGCATCACCAAACTGCATTTTCAGCAG
Source organism: Ambystoma mexicanum (assembly GCF_040938575.1). Classification (NCBI taxonomy): domain Eukaryota; kingdom Metazoa; phylum Chordata; class Amphibia; order Caudata; family Ambystomatidae; genus Ambystoma; species Ambystoma mexicanum. Next base: position 1,456,417,718 of record NC_090935.1, read on the forward strand.
TTACAAGAATAATGCCTGCGCTGGGTCTGCTGAGCACATATTCCCTTGCATCAAAACTGCGTTTTTAGCAGTTACAAGAATAATGGCTGTGCTGGCTCTGCTGAGCACATATGGGGCGAGTTGCAACATCAAACACCCCGAGAATGGCTGCATTTATTTTCTTCATGTGCACCAAAGAAAATAATTCAAAGGCAGCCTGGCTCAGTGCTGCTATGCTGCCAGCTCAAAACCTCCAACTGAAAGAGAAAATGTTCTGTGTTTAAATGACTTTGCTCTGGTGCTATTTTCATCTTTCAACATTACACAGTTTGGTTCCAGTAAAACACAGCCATGCCCATCAAAATTTAGAACGAACACCATCAAATGATGGCCAGCCCCCCTGAAAGGCATTGTGGTGTCCAGTAAAATGTGTGAAAGAGCAGAGAAATTCATTTCAGGCCTACGGCAAGCGTTTAATTTTGCAACAAGGTAACACAGGCAAAACTCTTCACAAGAAGCTCTTGCTCCATCTGCTTATGTCAGTTTCAAAGAATCCTTTTCTTGAACATATCCCTGTGTACAGAAATTGACTAGAGCTCTGGAAGCTTTCAGACAGCAAAATGCGAGCAAAACTGCATTTTTTGTTAAATGGATCAAAATAAAATAAACCCGTGCTACTTTGCCTTGCAGAGAAATGAAAGGACATGATTGAAGCTAAATGGGATAGAATACTGTAAAATCCCCAGAAACACAACTGTACATTGGGCGAAGAAAAGCTGCAAAAATATAGGTATATTTAAACCTGTATTTTCTTTTCTTTACAAAAAGAATTTCAACAGCCTAGCTGACTCAGGCATTCCTGTTAGACCGGTTTGGCTCAAAGGCCAAATCTCGCACCTCCCCATGATTTCCCATTGCCAGGACAGGGATCCAGTTCTGTGGACTGCCAAGTGTGATAATTGATCATTACAGGGTGCCTAAGACTGCATTGCAGCAATGCTCCCAAGGACAAAGGGGGACTCCAACCCATGCGTTTCCCTCAGAAGTGTGAAAATCCTCTGCATTCAAACTAAGTACTTCAAAAGGAGAATCCTTGGCAACCTCTTGACAAAGCTGACCAAGGAAAGACATTTGCTGGGGGATTGGGAAGACTGCCCACTTGTGAGAACAAAGCCGGCCCATGAGAATCAAAAGACTTTTTGCATTAAAACATTTATTTCAGTGATATGAAAACGCAGTAATGTGAAATTCTTATGGTTTTTAATGTGATTTTCGCGCCATTAAAATAAGACGCTAAAGAAGAGGATTACATGATGTTATGGGGTCCTTTTCTGGCTCTTTATGATTGAGGTGGTGATGGAATTGTAAATATAACAGATATGACTGTGCCTTTTACGAAAATGCTGGTGAGGGAGGGTCCCCCCCCTTTTTTTTTCTTTTTTCTCTTTCTTCTTTCTCTTTTTCCCTTTTTTCCTCTTCCTGTTTGTGTTGTCTTTTGTACTTGTATATGTGTATTTGTTGCATGTTCCTTTAATTCATTGGATATAGTTATTATGCTAGAATGCACAAAATATGATATTTACAATGTACTGTAATTTTGATTATTAATGCTTAGTATGAGACGTTGTGTACTTTTTATGAAAATGTTGTTTATTGGAAACTTAATAAAATATTTCTGAAAAAATAAAAATAAGACAATGTGTATATTCCTAGCATGTGGGTGACGCGAACGACAGTAAAAAGACATTTCTGGAAGAAAATATGCCCAACATTGATAAGCTCCTGTGTATCCATTTGTAGATTTCTTTTTCATAGAAATGGCGAAAGATTGCCAGAAGGATAAAACAGCAGCTGTGTAAGTTTCGCTTGCTGGGGCTCCTTTTTTAATTCAATATCATGGAGCTTCTGGAGCTGACTTCGCTGGAGAAATCGCTGGGACTGAGGACGGGGCACAAGTATAGCGCGCAAGGAGACCGTGACACGATTCCAGTTCTTCATTCCAACAATGGTCCAAGTTTAGTTGGCCTTGCTACCATAGCAGCCCATCTAGTGAAACAAGCCAAGAAAGAGCAACTTCTTGGAAGTTCAGCAGAAGAAAAAGCCGTAGTACATCAATGGCTTAAATACAGAGTTACACGATTAGACAGACCATCCAGTAAAGAAGAAATCCGACTGATGTTAAAGGATCTTAACCAGTATCTCGAAGATAAGGTCTTCTTTGTTGGAATCCACTTCACATTGGCAGATATTCTAATGTATTATGCACCCCATAATAGCTGACCTTCAATTCAAGAGAAGGAGAAATATGAAAATGTCTTGCGCTGGTTTTGTCACATTCAGCATTATCCAGGCATTCGTCAACATCTCCCCGCAGTTGTCTTTATCAAGAACAGACTCTACACTAACTCACATTAGGAGCTCCTTGACGCGTCACTCTGGGTACTGAAAATAATGGAATTCCGAAAACCGAAATGCATATGGTGGTTCAGAACTAGAAACGTGGAGCCTTTAGGATTCTAACCACCTTGTTTAGTGGTTTCTTACAAGACTGAGTATATGAGCAGTTAACAATGTTGGTCAGTCATTTAGCGCTACATAATGGGAGAACTCTGTCCTCCTAACCCCTCAAGTTTGTGCTATTTCCATGTACCAATTACACGCAAAAACCTGGCCAATGTTTTTATTTATTCCCAGTAATATTTTATTCTGTGACAGGCAGCTATGACGTTTATGCTTCTGAACCTTTGTCTGTTTTTACTACAGAAAACAAAATGTGTTCACGTAAGCAAATCATGGTATGAAGTTTCTTCAATTCGTTATTTATGGGGCCTTATTGCAATAATTTGAATTGTTTGTTCTCTGAATGAAGGCTCTGAAGATCTGCTGCCAAATTTGTGAGAAAAGGGGAGTTTCTAATAGGTTTGTTTATTTTGCAAATATTTATGTATCCAAGTAAATTACATTGTTTTTTTTTTTAAAACAAAAAACAGCATCGTACAAACTTGGGGTTTGGAATGGTAGATTCCTTGTCAAATATGGGGTCTGCCTGTCTGATTTTCAGGAGGCTAATTGTAAAAATGAGCATTTTTTGTCATAACTGATTTTGGTAAAAGTAACTGTGGTATAACAATGCACATCATAAAACACACACCCTAAAGCTGATGTCACTTCCCTGGGTCCAATGTGCTTACAGGGAGGCGGCGACATCCATAGACTGACCTATCCCTTTTTAGAGTTAGGGCCAGATTAGTTCTGCCCTCATAGTAAAAATCCTCCGATGTCATCCGGTTTATAAAAGGAGGAAGCTTAGGGAGAGTCAGGACATTCAAAAATCAGGACATTCATAAATCAACATTCAGAGATCCAAACATTCCACATTCATCCTGCAAGTTTCCAGACTCCAGTGCCAGGCCAGCGGTAGCTGAACCACATCCATGCTGAACCTCCTATCCAGAATTAAACCCTACAAAAATCCCAATAATTCAGGGAAAAGGGGGGAAAGGATGCTGACCCCTTTTGGGATTATCCAGTGACCAGACCTGCTTTGCCCAGCTGATGCACCCGCTCTCCACTGAGACCAGATCCTGGTTGCCTCGCTGTGTCCCTAGAGGAGAGCCGCCGCTGCCCAGTGAACAGACCCTTGTCCCGCTGTCCAGAGACCTGGTTAGCTGTCCAAACTATGTAATTGAAGTGGTTTTGTAAGTATCGCCCTTCCCCAGTAACCAAAAAGCTGCCTCCATTGCTTTGTTACTTTGTATTCTGTCCAGTCCCATAGAAATCCTATTAATACCCTAATAAATTCTTAAATTGTCAGAATCGTGTGTGTATCCTGTCCTTAGGAAAATCTGTGTTAATCACCATGTGTTAGCGCAATCCTTTCCAAATCATTTCAGTCCGTTGTATATGTCCTTAGTACTATTTGGAATAAATGAATGAATTCCCATATAAAGATGCACATGGCGTGAATGGGTTAACATTGCAAATTAACCTTCACGCGGGCAGTGTCCTTCTTAGATAATCTAGCCACTAAAAAAAATAGTCTCAGTAGAACCTGCATTTTTCTCTTAAAACCGATGTTGCCGTGTAACTGCTTTCATTATAAAATCCGATGTACCTTTCCTACAAGGAATCCCATATAGTTCCCATCAAGAGTCACCCTTTCACTTTAGTATCATACCTGTTACGTGCCTTTGAACCCTAGCATTAAAACCGATTTCCGATTATGTCTGTTTAGCTCATTTCTGAAGTTGTTCGCCTATTTAAACCCGTACAAACTAAGAAATTGCAATTTTGCCACGTGCGATTCTTGCTGCACTGTTTTTACTTCCCAAAGTTGATTTTCTAAACAGTCTGCCTGTTGTTTAGTACCTTAGCTTGTACGTTTTCCTGCTTCTTTAGTAAAATAACCATTCAGTAATTCAGAGTGCCATTTTGCTCATTTTTCAAGGCCTCCCATTCAGGGGTGGTAGGTCGGATTTTCATTCTGATTTTTGCCTAGTACACCTGACTCCTTGCTACACCTCTCCGCCCACACACAACTTGGTTAACAGGGGCTTGATGGAGTGTTGCAGGGGGAATGCCCAACTGTGGTCCATTTAAAAGCACTACCCAAAAATAAATCTTGCTTTCATTCACTTGTGCATTGTGTATCTGATGTTAGAAGGTTAAACTAAATGTATCCTATCATGTTCCTGTGTAATTAGCAACACACTGGTGATTGCTGCCCTATATTGAATGTGTTTGATTTTTATTCAAAATTAAAAAATAAATAAATATTTCATTATTACACACCGGCCTGGTTCATGGTCCATTGCGACACAGGGTGTACGTTAAGGGGGGTTTGATACGGGTTGGCTGCCTCCTCAAAAACTGAATCTGAATGTAATAAAACTTTAAAGCGTTTTTATTGTGCGTCGCATCCTTGGCCAGTAGAAAGAGTCCTGGTCTGGAGTGTGCTGCATCTTTAAAATCCTTAACAATAGACAATCCGGAATGAGCGAGAGGAGAGGAGGCTGAGGGGAGCCTGAAAGAGAGCTGAGTGTCATCTGCCTAACACTGAAAGCTAGAGCAGAAGGTAGAGATAAGGTGGGCCAAAGGGGCAAAGTAAACATTGAAGAGCCAGGGTGAGAGGTTAGAGCCCTGGGGAACTCCATATGTGGAGAGAGGCGGTGGGGAGAGAGGACCCAAATTGGATCTGGGAGGGTCGGTCCAAGAGAAAGGAGGTCAACCACGCCAGGGCCTGACCAATGATTCCCAGCTTCTTGCAGAGACGATAGATCAGGATGACGTGATTGACTGTGTCAAAAGCAGAGAAAAAGTCAGGGTGGATGAGGACCGTAGGGAGGCTAGAATCGAGATTAGTGAGCAGATCTTCACGGGGGTTTGGTAGAGCAGTTTCCGTGCCTCTTGCTGCTCTGAAGCCCAGACTGATGGTCATGGAGACAACCCACAGATTCAGTGTGGAGAGTAAGCTGGGAGATGGCCAGCTTTTCCAGGAGTTTGCACAGGAAAGGAGTGATAGAGATCTGGCTGTAGTTTGCCGGACAGGTAGGATCGGCAGAAGGATTTTTCAGGAGGGGTGCACAAGGGAGTGCTTGAGGCGAGAGGGGAAAGATCCAGTGGCAAAAGAGCGATTGCAGAAATCAGCCAAGGCTGGAGCGAGGGTATCAATGTGGTCCTTGATGGTTCTGGAGGAGCACCTGTGTTTCAGACAACACTTTCTACACAAGTCCGATCTATGAAACATCGTCAAGTGTGATCGGAGAGAAAGAGGAGAAAGGAGGAGGAGTGGGATAGGCGGCCAGAGGGGCAATGGCATTTGGGCAATGGCACCACCAGCAGCGAGAGTCTGCACCTGGGTACATTTTAGCTAGAAGTGCAGGAGGTTGTGGAGGTTGTGTATGATTTTGATCGCCTGCATCCTATACTGTAGGGATACCGTGATGTTCGAGACACTCCTACACATGGACAGCCATAGGTCATCTGTTATTTCCCTCTGAAAGTCCTTGGCCTACCTTTCCCATGCTTTTATACAGGAGAAAGGCTCTGTAACAGTGTCTTATAAATGTGTGCAATTTGGCCTCTCAAGTCAGTGTTCTGCAAAAGAACCAGCTCAAAGGTGGTCCGCTCTCTCCACAGGGTATTCCACTCCCACCCCCATGGTGGGTCAGTGAGAGCACCCTTAAGTTGCAAATATGTGAAGGGGGAAATCCTACCAATGTCGAGGCATTCTTCTAATCGGTCAACGAATATAAACTTCCCATCCTCCTAGTTGTCCAGCTCTGCTAAAACCTGCTTCTTACCAATTTTGAAATTGCGAGGGCTCGACTATTACGTTCTGCAATGGGGGAGCCCCAATGCAGCTGAGGGAAGAGGGCCATGTCGACAGCCATCACGTACCTCTACTTTCCTTCCAGATTGATCACAGCACCTCCAGCATTGAGTGGGTCAAGAATATGAGGGATCTCATTCTGGAGTACGGCGATGAATCAAGTGGAATCATCACTTATTACCCGGCGGTGACCTCCCATGTGGCCCAGGGACGCAGCTACGACCTGACCCTAGGGGCGGCTATGTGAGAGAGGATTACATGGGAGCAGACAACTACCGGGGGGAGGTGGTGACAACATCAGATGAGATGCTGTATTCCTCCCTTTCCCCTGAAGACCCTATAATACCAGAGTTCCTAATGGCCAATTGTCATTCTAGTCAAGCCCCCATCTATGACTCGACAATCACAACTCACACATCTTTCATTTGTGATGTGCCTTTATGCGAGTCTTTTGAACACCACCATCCAAGAAATCCAGTAACATCTATTGACTTTAACTCCCATAAATCCTCAGGTACTGAGACGAGGAGGAAGAGGAAGGAGGAAGGAGTTTATGCAAACCAAGAGAAGCCCGAAGCCTAACGGCAGGCTAGTTGGTTTACTGGACCTAAAGTGTGTGGGGCCTAAGTGCGGGTACTATTTTTTAAAAGAGGAGAAAGCAGTGCGAGAGAAGACGTGCAAATCCAGGCAGAAGCTCGCAAACGCGTGACACACATACCAGTGTGGCGAGAAGGGAGGAGAGGCACAGCAGGCACACTCGAAGGACCATGGAAGCACTGGGAGCAGCAGAGGACCCCTGGAGATACGGGCATGTAGAGAGGCAGCGCTCGCTGGTCCAGGGCATGGAGGAAAGACGGCAAGTGATTGTGGAGCTGCAGGAAAGGCAAGGGAAATGTCTGCACAGTGCGAGAAGCCAAACCAGTGAGGAAGCTTCATTTCAGAGGCATGCCAAGAGTTGTAGATGCTGGGAACAACCGGTGAGTCTGCCAAAGGAGTTAGGAACCCCATGGCATACCGACACGCATGCAACCAAGTGATTGAATAGTATGTGATTGCTAATACGGACAATACTCAAAAGCGGTTTTAATACAGACAAAACCCAACACCAATTCAATATTAAAAAAGAATAATATTTGAATGGAGACAAGACAAAGTGCAGCAACAAACCCGAAGCAAGTACAGACGCATAAGATGACAGTGTGGAGGAAAGCTGAAACAAGTGTTACCAAAGGCAAATATACTGATCACCTCTGGGTATATATGCTACTGTGGTATAGTCAAAACAACTGTGAAACAAATAAGTCCTGGCAGGCGAATACACCAGGCAGCTGACATTTTGGGAAGATACCTGGAAGGGGAGTATACCAGGAGATCTGAAAAACACAAAGAAGGATTCCTGGCAGGGGAATGTACCAGGCTATCCGCAAAAGTTACATGAAGAGCTAAAGAAAGACTTATGGAATGTATTGTTTGAACAAAAACTTTGTGAATCTAGTGAAGACACACATGAATTGTTGGATGAAGAGACACCCTTGCCATCCTACCTATTAATCCATGGAAAGGGAACCACCCTCTGGATACAAGGGTCTTTCCTTGAAGAACACTTTTTGTTGGTGACATAGTTATATTTTTGGTTGTTAATACTCTTTGCTAACATCAAGTCAAAGACATTTGCTTTGTTATTTTGTTTCTAGTGTGAGGGTCAGCTTAAGGCATTTTGGACACAAGGACGACTTTCAAGTTACTGACTACTTGACACAGACAGACCTTTTAGTTTTCGTTTTCTAGTTAGGGAAGTTTGTTTTTAGAATAGGGCTACAGAGGTGTTTTCCCAACCCACTGTTTAATTAAAATGTCTGACTTTGAGAATACCATAACTTTGTGTCTGGCTCTCATTTCTGACCCTTCACAGTACCCAGAGACACTCACCTAGTTTGACCGGGCTTAATATCATATTGTCCATCTGTATTCACTGTTTCTTGGAGCCCTGATCTAGGTAGTCTATCAGTAAGCACAACTGGGCAGCCCGATAATATGCATCCAAATCTGGAAATCCAACCTCTCCCTTGTCCTTCCGGAGTATGAGGACCTGATGCGCTATTCTATGTTGAGCCCGGCCCATACGAATTTCAGTAGTCTATTTTCTTTCCAAATTAGTCTTTATTGAACACAACTTTACGAAGCATACATTTAGTCAAATCTGACAAGAAGGGAAGCACTTGTCTTGTCTTCTGCCTCCTCCTCCTAGGAGTCAACATTGAACAGCCCCCCCTCCCTCTCCTCGCTACATCCATACCATCAACCTCTATAGAACCCCCTTATTTAAAAAGTTATTCCTGCAATACTACTTACGGCACTAACCATTATCGCTAGATCTCCGCCCTGGCTTCCTTTATTCTCCTGTTTCCTCAGTACTGCCGATCCCGCTCATTGCTTCTAGATATGTAGAGTGCCATGCCCCTTTTCTTCATTCTCTCATCTCCCCCTCACCCTGCCTCTCCACAGCCTTCAGGTTCCATGCCCCATCAGTAAGGCCCGTCTTTGGTTGTAAGTATAGGAAGCCAGTTTCCCTATGCCCAGGGCCATCTCCAAATCAAGTATATCTATGAATGTGTCCCCTCTCCATAGCTGGCCTATCCTCTCGAGTCCGGCTTCAAAACATGTCTGGAATCTTTCCGGGATCGTGATCGCATCCCTGACTCCCGGGACCCATAGATGTCACAGCGGGGAAGGCCACGTTGCGACTCCCCTCATTTACGCCCCTTTCCTCCAAATGTCCCTTATGGTCCCCAATATGGAACAAGTTACTTACCTGTAACTGTTGTTCTCCTGCATGGGTCTGGCATGGATTCACATGCTCATGAATATTCCCCGTCGTCAGGCTGGGAATCCTCGGTAAAGAAAAAACCAGTATCAGTTTCGTTTCTGATCTGTCTTTCGTAGTAATAACCAATCACTGGTCTCTGCGTCATACTGACCACAGCCAATGACTGCCCTCTACCTAAGCACCGCCTCTGGCAGCCATCTTCAGATTTGGAAGCACGTGAAGTGGCAGTATGACCAAGTGAAGAGCCGCAGAGGGGTAGGCGGGAGGGTTCGCATGTGAATCCATGCCAGACCCATGCTGGAGAACAACAGTTACAGGTAAGTAACTTGTTCCTTCTCCAGCATGGGGTCTGGCATGGATTCACATGCTCATGAATAAAGAATACATAGCAGTACACACATGCACAACCACGGGAGGTGGCAAAGGCTCAACATTAAGCATCACATCAACTCAACATTAAGCATCTTACCTCCTCACCAGGCTCACCTCAGGAGAACAGGTTGCGCAGCACTGCTTGGCCGACCCTGGACTCCTGCCTGGAATCCCGGTCGACGCAGTAGAATTTCGTGAAGGTGTGCGTCGACCTCCACGTAGCAGCCCTGCATATGTCCAGCAGGGGCACACCAGATAGGAACGCCGTGGTAGCTGCGATCGCGCTGGTGGAATGGGCTCTCGGACGGCCAGGCAGCGGTCGGTTTGCCAACCGGTGACAGCACATGATACAGCCGGAGAGCCATCTGGAGATGGAAGCCTTCGAGAGAGCCTTCCCCTGATTGACAGGTCCAAAGTTCACAAAGAGTTGTGACGTCTTCCGAAAACCCTTCGTGCGGTCCACGTAGAACTTCAGCGCTCTAGCTACATCCAGCGAGTGCAAAGTCCTCTCAGCCGGCGACGAAGGCGACGGGAAGAACACAGGTAACACCAAGGGTTCGTTGAGATGGAAGTCCGACGGTACCTTGGGCATGAAGGAGGGGTGCATCCTGAGCACTACCCTCGTGTCGTGGAAAGTCAAGTACGGGGCCTTGCAGGAAAGGGCCTGGATCTCTCCCACTCGTCGTGCGGAGGTGATGGCCACAAGAAAAGCTGTTTTCCACGATAGAAACTTCAACGGGGCCGAGTGCAGAGGCTCGAACGGAGGTCCCATGAGCTTGGTCAGCACCACGTTGAGCTCCCACGCCGGGGCCGGAGCCTTCACCGGCGGGAACGATCTGAACAGTCCCTTCATGAACTCTTTCACCAGACGATGAGACCACAAGGACGTCCGCCCCGTGGTTCTGGTGTATCGGGAGATCGCAGCAAGATGAATCTTGATGGACGCGTGTGCCAGACCAGCTTTGGCCAGCGTCAGCAGGTACGGCAGTACTTGGGGAGCCGTAATCCGTAGAGGGTTAATCTTCTGTGCGTGGCACCAGACAGAGAACCTCTTCCATTTGTGTCCGTAGCATTTAAGAGTCGAGGACGCCCTGGCCTTTGCAAGAACCTCTCTGCAATCGGCCGGTATGTCGTATCCTCCAAACTCTAGCGCTGCAGGAGCCAGGCCTGCAAGTTCAGCGACTTCGGGTCGTGGTGGAGGATGGCGCCTCCTTCCCTGGAGAGTAGATCCGCGTCCGCCGGCAGCTTGATCGGCGGGGACGCTGACAAGTCCAGAAGGTCCGGGAACCATATCTGCCTCGGCCACGCAGGTGCGACGAGGATCATCCTGCACCGTGACCTCTTGAGCTGGTTGACTAGCCGGATTAGCAGAGGCAAGGGAGGGAACGCGTAGAGGAACAGGCCCTCCCAGGGGAACGAGAAAGCATCGCCCATGCTCCTCGTCTGGGGAAACCTGCTGGCGAACCTCCGGCACTTGGTGTTCGTCGCCGTCGCGAACAGGTCGATCTGGGGTGTGCCCCACCGTCGGAAGAGGCGATCCACCAGATCCTGCCGTAGTTCCCACTCGTGGCACGAGCGCAGCTCCCTGCTGAGTGAGTCGGCGATGGTGTTTTTTATCCCTGCCAGATGAAACGGCACCAGAAAAATCCCTTGGGCGACGGCCCAATGCCACAGGTCCTGCGCCTCCTTGGACAGCGCTGGGGACCTGGTTCCGCCCTGTTTCCTGATGTAAAACATGGTGGTGGTGTTGTCGGTGAAGATCCTCACCACCTTGCCCTTGAGGGACGGAAGGAAGGACCTGAGGGCCCAAAACACTGCACGGAGCTCCAGGACGTTGATATGCAGGGACTTCTCCGTCGGGAGCCAGAGTCCCCTTGCGTGCAGATTTTCGGTGTGCGCTCCCCACCCTTCCAGGGAGGCATCCGTGGTCACAGTCTCCTGGTGGGCAGGGGTCTGGAAGTCCATGCCCGCCGTCAGATGCGCGCGGGTGCCCCACCACCGTATCGCTCGTCGGAAACTCTCGTCGAGCTTGATCCTTTCCTCGAAGCTGCCCGTCGTCTGGATCCAGCGCGCATCCAGGAATTCTTGCAACGGGCGCATCCGGAGCCTGCACATGGGAATGAGGTAGATGCAGGAAGACATCATCCCGAGGAGGGACTTGATGGACCTCACCTTGGCCGCGTCGGCCACCAACATCCGTTGCACCTTGCCCAAGATGGTCCTGGTCCTCTCCTCCGACGGGGAGGCCAGAAGGGACACTGTGTCGAGCCTCGCTCCCAGAAACAGTGCGACTTGCGCGGGCACCAGGTGGGATTTGGCGTAGTTCACGGAGAATCCCAGGTCCGTGAGGAGTTGGACGGTCCTTGCCGTGTGGACCACGGCGAGCTCCCTCGTCTTGGCGCGGATGAGCCAGTCGTCCAGGTAGGGGTAGACGTGAATCCCCTCGCGGCGCAGCTGCGCCGCCACCGGTGCGAGGCACTTGGTGAATACCCTGGGTGCCGACCGTAGTCCGAAGGGAAGGGCTTTGAACTGGTAATGACGCCCTTGGACCACGAATCTGAGGAATTTTCGGTGCCCCTTTAGGATGGGAATGTGGAAGTAGGCATCCTCCAAATCCAACGACGATAGGAAGTCTCCTTCCTCCAGCTGACCCAGGACGTGCTGGAGGGTGACCATCCGGAACTTCTGCGCCTTGATGAACTTGTTCAGACGTCGCAGGTCTAGGATGGGGCGCCATCCTCCCGTCTTCTTCTTCACGAGGAAGTATCGCGAGTAGACTCCGGAGCCCCGAAGCCTCTTTGGGACGAGTTCGATGGCGCCCTTTCTGAGCATCGCCTTTACCTCCAGGAGAAGTTGAGGGACGTGAAGTTCTTTCCTGGCCACGGGGGGGACGCGCGGGCACCTTCTTTGAAACTCGAGCGCGTGGCCCCGGGCCAGGGCGTCCAGCACCCAACGGTCGGTGGAGATGGACTCCCACACGCTGACGAAGCCCGCCAGCCGGCCTCCCACCGGGGTGCTTCGGTGGGGGCCCGACCCCACGGCCGGTTCAATCCTGCTTGGACGCGGCCTTGCCGCCTTGACCTCCTTGGCGACGACGGCGGGGTCCGCTAGACTTGCCTCGTCCTCTGTAGGCCTCTTGCGACGACGAGCGGGCCGCTTGACGGTAGGAAGCGAAACCGCCGCCGGAACCTTTGGAGGCGCCCTTGCCTCCGCCGCTCCGAAAGGGCGTTCGTCGTTGCTGCAGGACTCCAAGGGCCCTGGCCGTCTCAGTATCCGCCTTGATGGCCTGAAGGGAATCGTCCACTGTCTTCCCAAACAGGTTGTTCCCGTCGAAGGGCATGTCCAGGACTCTGGTCTGGACGTCCTGCCGGAAATCCGTAGCTTTGAGCCATCCACGACGTCGAAGGCAAACGCCGTTGCCCAGCTGGCGGAACCCAGTGTCGGCGACGTCCGTCGCCACGGTGATGGCGTGGTCCGAGGCCACCTCACCTTCCTGCAGGATCTCCAGGGCCTCCGCCCTCTTGTCGTCCGGCAGAAAATCCAGCAGGGGAGCTATCTTGTACCACAGCTCCCTGTCGTAGCGAGCCACGATAGCCAAGGCGTTGGCCGCTTTAATCGTCGTCGCTGCCGACGAGATGACTCTACGTCCCATAATATCCAATTTCTTTCCCTCGCCGTCCGGCGGGGAAGTCGATGTGGAGGCCGCACCCCCCCCCCCGCTTTCTTCCTGGCTGCCGCGGAGACGACGGAATCCGGGGTAGGCTGCGCCCGGAGGCATAGGGGGGCCGTGTCCGGGACCCGGTACTTTTTCTCGTACCGGTCTCTTCTAGCTGGCGTCGTGGAAGGGTTCTTGAGGAGGGAAAGGCCCTCATCCCAAATGTCGTCCAACAGAGGCACTGCGAGGACCGTCTTCCTCTTGGCCTCGCGCCGCTGATAAAGGAAGCCTTCCTTTTTCTTCTCCTCAGGGCAGAGTTGGAAAAGCTCAGAAGCCCTGGAGATCATGGAGTGGAAAGATCCGATCTCGTCGGGCGGAGAAGCCCTGGTGGGAGGCGACGACGGAATATCCTCGTCGTATGCCTCGTCGTCCGTACCCGTCGCTGCCGTGTCAGTCCCCGTATCATCCCCTCGGGTGGACGGGGAGGAGGGCTGGACGGGGCGCGACGGTTGAAAAGGAGGTGGTGGATGGATCCTTCTTTTCTTGGTAGGGGGAACACCAGAAGGTCCCGGTTCTGGATCCCCCGACGGGAGAGGTTCCTCCGTCGGTAACGGCAGCCTCGTCCTTATCTCAGAGCATAAGGACTGTATGGCCAACAAAATGGCCGCCGAGTTGTCTTGCGGCGTTGGCAGAGGGGAATCCGACGGGCGAGCAGGGGCCCCGTCGGTATCCTCGACGATGTCGTCGTCGTCACCTGCGTCGGGGTCCATTCCGACGGGCTGGCCTTCTTCCACGCCTAGGCCGTGGCTTAAGACCTCGATCAGCTCCTCTTCTGAGGTTGAGGCCGAATCTACGACGACGCCCTGCCCCCCCTTCTTCTTCCCCACGGAGGGTTTCACGGGGGTCCTATCGATGGGCACAAAAGAAGACTCCCTCCGAGGAGGCAGGGAGATTCTGGGCCCTGAGGTCGCCACCACTGGTGCAGCCTCCACAGGCTGAGCCAGGGCCGCCGCGACCGTTTCGATAGAGGGCTTGGTCGGATGGATCAAGGCCTTCACCACCTTAGGTGCGCTCACCGCCTTATCCTTGAGGGAGGGGGCACTGCCACGCTCCTCCTCTGCCTTAGAGCTCGACCGGGGCCTCTCCAGGAGCTTCGCCGGGTGCTCGGCTTTCCTCTTACCCGACCCAGAGCGTTGGCTCGTGGTTGATGGTGCTGGGGAGGGTGCGCCCTGCCTGGCGCCCGTAGAGCCCGACCGTTCGGCGCTCCCGGTGCCAGCGGACTCGCGGTGCTTGGCCTTATGTTGGGCCCCCGTCGCCGGGGCGCCCTCAAAGGTCTTAGAAGACCGCTCGGATTTCTTCTTCTTCTCGCCAGACGGGCTCTTACCCTCCAGCCAGTTGGCGAGACGTTGATGGCGGTCCTTCATGGTCCGTTCCGACATGTTGCCGCAAAACGCACAGTCCTTCTCCACGTGCGTCTTGTCCTCATGAAGGCAGTAAAGGCAGAAAGAGTGTTCGTCCTCCTTGAAGACGTTCTGCAGCTGGCATCCAGGGCAGACCCTGAACAGCTTTCCGGGCGTCGAGCTTCCCTTCTCCTGGGCCATCTCCGAGACCGGGCCTGAGAAGCTTCTGGAGTCCTCCGAAGTGTAGCTCGACGAATCTTCACCCTTGAGGGGCACAGATGAATCCGACACGGGTCCCCGTTGATCGGATGTAGGATCGGTGGAGCTTGAGGCTCTTTTGACCGAAAGAATCGAAGTTTTTTGTGAAAAGCGCGAAAAAATAGCACTAACGCTCGAGAGCAATAGCACGAGGATCCCAACACATGAACGTGCGGTAAAAATCTGAAGATGGCTGCCAGAGGCGGTGCTTAGGTAGAGGGCAGTCATTGGCTGTGGTCAGTATGACGCAGAGACCAGTGATTGGTTATTACTACGAAAGACAGATCAGAAACGAAACTGATACTGGTTTTTTCTTTACCGAGGATTCCCAGCCTGACGACGGGGAATATTCATGAGCATGTGAATCCATGCCAGACCCCATGCTGGAGAAAGGGTGTTCCCGGATTCTGTCTCTTGGTAACCATAACCATTCCCCTACCATAGCTGGTCGCAGGTGACTGTTGTCTAATGTGATCCACTGGAGGTCCCTCTAGGCCCCAAGATGTGTTATCAGAACACTATGTTGGGCTGCCTTGTAGTACCGTTTCACATCTGGTAGAACCACCCCACTTTTTACCTTGGGAAGCACGAGTACCTCCTGTGCTATACTGGCCTTCTTCCCCTGTCACAATGTTGATAGGGAACACTTCATCTCCCAGAAGAAGGAAACTGGGATACAGATAGGGGGCATCTGAAATGGCTACAAAAGTCTTGGGAGGACAACCATTTTATTGCGTTGTCGTCCCCAACCATGATACTGTAAGCTTACTCCACTTCATCAGGGCCAGTTCAATCATGGACTTCAGTAGGGTGAATTAGAGTTCCCCCAGGTCTCTGGTAAGATTGATTCCCAGTTATCTTATAACTGCCCCCAACTAACCTGCATCCCCAGAGGTGCAAATCATCCTGTGTCGCCCTCTATATCCTTGTCCAGTCGGAAGAGGATCGATTTGGATTTATTGATCATCAGTCTGGTGAGTGCGCCGTATGTTTCTGTTGAAGGGCCGCCGGAATGGATGTCAGAGGGTTCACTATGTGCAGCAGCATGTCGTCTGCCTATAGAGCGAGTTTGTATTCCTTCCCTCCTACATGGATTCCCTCCACTCTGTTGCCCTCCCTAATCATCTGTGCAAGGGGCTCCAAAGAGAGTGCATACAAAGATGGGGCAAGAGGACAACCCTGCTTAGTGCCAACAACCCAGGTCACACCATCAGGAGTATCAACCATTCACAGTTACACAGGCTCTTAGGCAGGTGTACAATGCCATTATCCCATGGAAAAAGCCACCCCCTATACCATACTTGACTAGCACTGCTTCAAGAAATTCCAATTACACCCAATCAAAGGTATTTTCGGCATCGACCGAGAGAAGAGAGGGATCCCCACCCCCTCCATGGGCTTTGTGCATCAGGTGCAAAGTCTTCCACATTGTGACTGCCCTCACCTGATTCGGATGGATTAAAAGCAGCATGTAGCCCTCAAGTTTCGCCGGCAGCACCTAGGTATATATTTTGGCTTCTATATTTAGGAGAGATCGGGCGATATGCGACATTTCTTGGGGTCTCTCCCCTCCTTTGGTATCACCAAGTTGAATGCCCTCGAGAAAGACTCTGGGGCTTTACCCCTCCTCATCACGTCGGTAAACAGCTCTGTCATAAATGGTAATAAGACATTCAGAAAGATTTTATAGAATGCCGCGGTGAACCCATCGTCCCCAGGGCTTTCCCCATGGCAGTCTCCCCACCGCCTTCCAAATTTCTTATGCCGTTATGGGGCTTCCAGCGTGGCTGCTTAGCGTCCCTTCAATCAGGACAGGTGAGCATTCGCCAAATATATAGGGTCTCGTAGAAGAAGGTAAATGCCTCCTGGATCTCCTCTGTGGATGTCTCTTTTACCTCAGCCCCCCTCTATTTCTACCACTCATCTCCCTGCTCTCTTAATCGGTCTGCCAGGAGGCACGTCTGCCTTATCCCCTTTCTCGTAGAATTTTTGTTTAAGGAATTGCAGGTTACATCTTATCTTCCCTTCCTCAAGGAGTAGCTGTTCCTCCTGGTGTTTATCTCCTCATGCAGCCTATTCTCCACCAGTCCCTGTTCCCTTTTCTTCCACGCCCCTTCCCTAATCAAAACCCCCCTCCAGGTTGCTTTCCCCACTTCCCACACCATCCTTATATCCACCTTACCTGTGTGGTTAGTAATGAAGTACTCCTCGATTTCCCTAGTTAACTCCTTTCAGAACACTGAGTCATTCCAGAGACTCGTTGCACCTCCATTTGGACCCCCGCCCCCTTAGGTTCATGCCCGCCCAACCCAGGTCCACTCTCACCATATTGTGGTCCAACCACGAAGTCGGGCGAATCTCTGCGTTCAGCGACTCCTCCCACAGACCCTTGAAAACGTACACATAGTCTATCATAGTAAATGGTCCATGGCGTGGTGAGTAAAAGGTTTATCCTCTCTCTTGTAGCTGAAAGTAGCACCAGATGTCCCGCAGCCCATATAAATCTAGAGTCTCCTGGATCTTCCCATGGCCGGGTCTCACCACTTCGTGTGCCCGGTCCTGCATCCCCTGCCTGTCCCACTTCACATCCGCCAATATATTGAAGTCCCCTCCAATGATGTGTCCCAAGCTCCCCACCATTATTTTATGGAGGATATTCTTCAAGAATCTCAGTTGTCCCTGGTTGGGCGCAGGCGCCTGAGACCAACAGCCCTCCACATCTGACCACACCTTCAACACCTCCATCTTAAGAGCTCTGTTAAATAGCATACCCACCCCGCCCTCCTTACCGGTCCCGACCACCCATATACCTGGCCCGTCAAACCACTGGATATTCTCCTTTCCTCACCCTTATATAATTTGGACTTCTAGAAAAACATCACATCTAACTCTACCCTGCAAAATGTCCTTGCAACCAGTGACGTTTTAGTAGGGGAGTTCAGGCCCTTGACGTCCCAATCCTCAGCCGGCTCTCTTGAGCGGCTTCTCTTGCAGTCGCCATCATGTTATAGTACTACAAATCCCTCGTCCTTACCGTCTGGTAAGCCTTAAACTGCCAACTTGAACTATGTAACCAGGAAATAAAAACTAAGCAAGGTCCCTTGTACCAGCCCCACCCCCTCGTCTTCTCCTCTACTCCCTCCTCCCAACCCAAGCAGCGCCTGACTCGCCCCAGTTATAACAGTGTGCAAACCGAACCACCAACTGGACCCCTACACATGGGACTCAGCTCGTCAGACCTGTTTTTCTCAGAGCCCCTCACCTCCTTCCCACCTCCTTCATTTAACACCCCCTTAATCTCATCCCCTCAATCTCCCCGGATGCAATGCTCCCCCACCCCGATACCTTATGGGTAGTTCTGAGGCGTTTCGCACCCGAATAATCACCCCCCCCCCCCAAACTCAATGTCCTTCACTAAGAAAAAGAGACCATGGCCCTCATTACATGTTTGCTGGTCCGTTCATTCTGGACCAGCGAACTACGAGTTATGCGGGCGGGTGCTGTACCGCCCGCCAGGTCTGTGCTGGCAGGCGGAACGACGCCTGGCCACATAGAGATGCACGGAAACACTGGCACCATTACGACATGGTGTCAGTGTTTCCGTGGTCCCCATTCCAGTGACTCCACTGGAATGGGGATTAACAATTGCCGGCACCGGATTTTCCGGACCACAGGGGTTGTAATGCCCAGTAAATCCGGCAAGTCTCATGCCGGTAATTCACTACGGGTCCAGCAGCAGCCTGCCGGTTTTACCGGCACGGCTACCGCCAGACTTGTAATGAGGGCCAATGTCTTATGCCATCAGGTGTCTGCTGCCGGGGACGTGTTCAACTTCCTGAACTTCTGAGATCCTGGCATTCTTTGTCTTTAGGGTCCCTTGATATGCCATTAATTCGCCCCGACCTACTGCTCCATGGCCCCATGTGGGCCTCCGGTGTCACCTACTAACTCCCCTGTAGCCCTCTATATCTCCTCTTCGTTGGAGTTTGTATTTAGTTCCATCTACTTCAAAGGCTATGTAAAACGGCAAACCCCACCTATATTGGATTACCTTCTCATTCATCCACTTTGTTTGGGGTGAACACAGACATCTACCTGCAAGCGTTAGCGAGGACAGGTCTTGAAAAATCGTTACTCTGGCGTTACCGTACATCACCAGGCCCTTCCTCCTCACCTTCTCAATGTCATTCATTTTCAGTGTGATCTCCCCCTCTCTTCTCTCCATTTCTGACATTCTCACGTCCATTCGAATCTCTACGGCAACCCGAGAGGATTGGTTGTGCTCCACTTCTTCCAGTCTTTCTTCCATCATGTCGATCCTCTGAGTTATTTTGTTGACCCTTTCCCCGATGTCGGCCTGCATGCTCTGGATCACCTACATCAGAGCCGCAATGTCTTTTTGTTGCCATCGGTTTCCCCCCCACCCCCACCGCCATGGCAGTGTGCTCTCTCTCCCTGGTTCTTCTTCCATGTGTACTCAAAGGCAGCTAGTTTAGCTCTCACATTCCTTCGCTGCCAGGTGTGTTATCCCTTGTCTGGGGGGGCCCCACTGCGATGGGCTGACCTACTTCAAGTATATTCCCCAAGAGGCACCATATACCCTATAGGTAGTCAAGCCAGTAAGCAAGTCTCTTTGGAGTGACTCGTCGTGGGAACCAATGCTCATCGACCGATAGCCGATTCCTCTCCCCTCACTTGCCTCCTTGCCCTCCTCAATTTGGGCGTGCTGCGCCAGGCCCCTCTGGGGAGGGCAGGGGGTGCTAGCGCTCTCCAGCACGTTGTCTGTGGCCCTCCTTCTGGTGCTCAGCTGTTCCAACTTTCCTGGGATACCGATCCTAGTGAGCCGGGTGTATGTAGTGGGGTGTTTGGGAGACAGGCACATGCCCCTGGATAGGGGCTCTCACCTCCAATTGGTCTCCTCTAGTTTCATATGGCCCTGGGTCCCCTGGAATCTCTTCCTTTGTGGCTCTGGCACCTCTCTGTTCTGTGTTGGTGGAGAGTGAAGCACCCGGGAGGCGGGCACAGGCCCCAGAGCTGGGGCCCACACCTCTCGCTGGCCTTCTCTAGTGTCAACACGTGGTCCCATCGCCCTGGGGACTTTTAACTCTGCTCCGCCGATACCTAGCAGGGGGCTGGATTGGGCTGCACCAGGTGCAGGCCCCACAAGAGCTCCCAAGCCCCTCAGCCCCTGGGGAGCGGGGTGGTGCTGGGTCGCTTCCACCACTCTTCATAGGGTGGGGGGACCAGTCACCCACCTCTGCGCTTCCCACCTCACCCCGCGGTACGTGCTGCTCCCTCAGTCAGGTATCCTTTTCTGCATCTCCCTTTGGGCCGCGCCTCCCTGGATCACTTGCACCCCCCTCTGCCACTGTCGGGACCCTACGCGAGGGAGGGGGGAGCCCGGCAGGGTGTGCGTGCCTCAACCTCAAATGGGACCACTACCCCAAGGCTCATGTGGTGCCACGGCCCGGCGTACCTGTGTGCGGCAGCCGGCCCATGGAAGTCAGACTGGGACCTCCTCCTCACTGTCCCGGGCAATCAAGTGCGTGCTGTATCTTGTCTCCCCGGGGCCGTTGCAATCCAAACATCTTGGGAGTGTGCCCAGAGTGCTCCCACAGATGCCGCTCCGGTCTCTCCGTTCTGGGGGGGGGGGGTCTTTTAGGGAGGGCTCTGATCCCCTTTGGACCCGCTGGTCGGGGACCTTCGCGCTAAGGCGGCCGACATCCGGGCGCCCCCTGGTGGCCTCTCTCAGTAGTCTACTTTTAACTGACTCTAGGAAGGAGGGTGGCAAGGTTATGGGGAGCATTTGGAATAAAATAAGGAATTTGGGAGGACCACCATCTTAATACAATTCAGCAGTGCCATCCTGGAGAGATTCAGCCTAGCCAGCAATCTAGATCTGTCCGCACCTTATCCCACAAGGGAAGGAAGTTTTTCAAAAATAGGTTACCAAGATCCCGCAGTATCCCCACCCCAAGGCACCTAAACCCCTCCATTTGGAGACGAAAGTCAAGCACCCTCATGTATTCCATGGTCAAGGAGTCCCAGAGGCCCACCAGATGTGCCAGTGATAAGTTTATCATGAAGCCTGATAGCTCTCTTTATTTGGTCAAACCTTGCAGTAGGTTTGTTAGGGAAGTCCAAGGTGGAGTGAAGTACAGGAGGGCATCATCAGCCAATACGCGTATTTTATATTCATCTTCACCTATTTTGACCCCCTGCGTCAAGCTATTGGCTTTAACGTCAATCATCCAAAACGAGAGCATAAAGGAGGGGTGACAAGGGAGGAACGCCGTAGATTCCTTCCTGTTTACCACTACTTGCAGCCTAGGCATAGAATAAAGGGTGGAGACCCAACTTTTCCACATGGTCCCCATTCCCACCGAACACATGACCCCCCTTCAAGAAACTCCATCTAATGCAGTCAAAGGCCTTTTTGACGTTAAGGAACAATATCAGAGCCCATTTCTTTTTGACTGTAGGAGAGTGTAGCACATGCAGGGTTTTGCGAAGATGGTCTGCTCTTTGTCTGTTCGTTATAAATCCAGTCTGATCGATCAGAGTCGATCAGTCTCAGGAGGTGGTTCTCCAGCCTAGAAGCCAATATTCTTGCAAATTTGGTGTCAACTTTCAGCAATGAAATAGTCCTATAAGCCTGGCACTGCCTAGGGTCCTTTCCTAGTTTCGGAATTACCACTATTCGCGCTTCGAGAGAAATGTAGTTGGGCCCCTAGCCCCTCTCATAAAAGGCATTAAAAACCTTAGCTAACAGCGCTGCCAAAAGCTCTGGGAATTGCTTATATAATTTTAAATAAATACATCAGCCGTACAGCCGTCCTCCCCGGGGGCCTTCCCAGTTTATGATTTCCCTATAGCCAATAACACTTCATCCGCTGTGATGTCAGCTTCCAGGAGGGCTATCTCCTCCATCGTCAGCTTAGGCATTGCTAGTCCCTCTAAGTACGAACCGATGGCCTGGTCCTCTAGTTAAAGGGCCTGCATGTACAGTGCCTCATAAGAGTCTGCTAAACACCACTGGATCCCTTCCTTTTTTTTTTGGGCCCACCAATGTCCCAGTAGCACTCCTGATTGTATCCACTCTCCTATTCCACCCCCCCACCACCTCATACCCTATTGGGCAGCAATGTCACGGGTCAGGGTGCCAGTAAGGCTGATTGCCAATTCTGGCACCCTGACCCGGGAGGACCACCCTTCAGCTCTATCAAGAGCCTAATCTCGACTCAATTGGCCCTGAAAAAGACTTAGGTCGAAACGCGTGTCGGCTGTGTACACTCACCTATGTTGAACAACTGGCATTATCTGCCACATGAATGTTTTTAGATGCTCTGGTGTATTTTGAAAACAATAATAAAGCAACAATTTTTAGACACCAACATGACTTTTCTGACCTGATAATGAACCGAAAACACTAGCAAATCAGCTAAATCCTTGGACTATTGAATCCTCCCAGCGCCTAACATCATCCACAGGTTTGCCATCCCACCTACTCATTCAGCCAATTTGGAACCCCGGAGTTGGTCTCCAGACAAACCAGGAGTCAGGCTGCGGGCTAACCTACAATTACTTCATAAATAAGATGCGCAGTAGACGGAGTCCCGACCCAGATAACTCTAACCAACTACAACCACATAATGAAGTCAATTTCAACTGAATTTTAGAGAAAGGATTGGTAGGTAGAGGAAGATAACATGAATGGTCATGAAGTTGTCTGTTTGCTTCTGCCACATAACTGACACGATCCTGAAGAACAACGTTAGAACCCTTGTCCGCTTTTTTATCACTATGTGGGATAAGTTTTCCAACTCAAGCATAGCTTTACGCTAAGACAGGGTAAGATTTTGTTTATGATTAAACGTAGAACTTCTACGTAGTTTTCCGAGGTCGCTGACATACAGATCATGAAAGGCTTCAATGCAAACACCATCTGGAATAGGTGGATTAAATCTTGATTTCAATTTCATTTTAATTCGAATATCCCAGTTCGGATCAATGTCAAAGTCAGAGAAATCAAAATTAGAAGGATCAAAAGAATCACCATCGAGGGAAGCCAGATCAATCAATGAAGGAATGTCTGAGATACAAAGATTAATACGACCTGTGCGTAAAGTATGTGGCCTGACATTGGCTGGATTTAGGGCAAAAAACTTTTTTAGTCAAGACGTGATTGAACTGATGGGGCCCATGGGAGACCCTCGCGTATGCAAACAAGGCAAGATCACCACACACGAACTGATACGTCAGACACGAGGTTCAATTCCCAAAATATAGGGTATATTGCAAAGCAAATAGTCTCAGTTGGCTAACTGGGTCTCACGTCCCACAACATGTGTCTCAAGACCCCGTGGGATGCAAGAGAGCGAGCATTCTACAACAGTTACATATATACAAAACGAACATCTTGTTATCAGTCATGACATTTTCAATACCGCCCATAATGTATTTCCTTTGAAATGGTTTCGATGATTGACAATTATGACTATCATGACACCTTCAGACATTATTTCAGCAACAGTTTGCAATTTGCGGACTTGCAGACACGATTCTTTGTTTTAGGGAACACAATGTTCTTGTTCTTATGAGCAAGCTGCGTGCAGGGGAGAGACACATTCCAGCCTCACTATCTTCTAGATTCTATTCGTGTGCTAGCGGTCAGCTCGCTCTAAAGGGGCCCAGTGAAGGGGGGCCGTAAAAGAGAGCATAATTCAAGCCATTAATTGTTTGTTTCTACCGCATCAGCGAGACTAGCTGGCACCTGCGTAGTGATTAAATGCCTTGTTGCTTACTTCCAAGGACTTGTGAGGGAGGAGACCGGGCATCGCTGTCTGGCTTGCCTGCGCTGCGTTTCAACATGTATCTAGCGGCCTTGCTTTGTGCATGAGCAATAACGGAATAGAATACGCTTACAGCAAACAGTTTGAACAGAAAGCAAGAAGCAAAAATTAGTCAAAATGGCAAATTCTATTCCTACAAAACGGATGCAAAATGAACGCTCTCTGGTCATGCTCATTAGTCTGTACTAGTAATGCTGAACATATGAGGCGGTTGGTTTTCGGCCAACAGAATACATCGCCTATGTTATGGGAGGGTAATTTCTGGACTCACAAACCCTCCTCTTGGCCGTAAGCCAAGCGCGCATCATCCAAACATTGCATCTTCCTCTGACCAGGTATCTGATTCCGAGCTTTGCATACTACTATGCTCATCATCATTGTCATCAATATTTATTGACATGAATTCTTTCACAGTCTTCATTTCTTGATTCATATTAGTATGCAGCCTGGGAGTTTTTTTCCTGTTTTACTATATGTATGCACTCCTCACTTATTTCAGTGCAAATTATTGGTAAGCAGTGTATGCAACAACAACATGTCATAAATATACTGAGCACTGCTACTAGGATTGCAACTAATTTCCATCCCCATGAGCGTAATATTTCCCAGAACCAGGAGCTTATGTTTAATTCCCAACTACCTTCTGGGGGATGGAGGTCGGAGCTCAAAACGTGCAACTTTTTTATCGCTTCAAAAATCGTAGTAGAGGAGTCACAAATATGCAACATGATGATCCCACGATTTTGCAAACTCCCCCACGATCAGCCAAAATTATGTCAAGAGCCATCCTATTTTGGAGTGTCATCAATCTAATCCCTTTTTCCTCCAACATCATGTTGTATAATATATCCGTTGTCCCATTTCCTCTAATATTCTGGACAATTGTCTTATATTATAGGAGCTTATTGCTTGGCCCCAAAATGGTATGAATGATTTTGCCATGTCTTCTGCAATTAATCCTCCTTCCTTATCTCGTAGTGGTCTTGATCTAGATAGTTTGGCTAGATCTGCTGTTTTTGAAAGAAACACCCCCGGGAACAGAATCTCCAAGTACCTCCCCAATTTCTAGGCAACCAGGGATAAGCTTTTTCTCCACATATAAAATAGACAGGGTCACCTACATACACTGGTTCTTCCTCTCTATCGAGGAACGCTATATTCATACATCTAGTGAATGTCCCTACTGAATAGGAGCCTTTCTTTTTTAAGCAAAATGGAACAGAGCGTGGACTGTAATTTACTGTATAGGAAGGGGGCACTGTATCTTTATTTCCTTCTAGGTTCATATGAAACGTGATTAGAGATGATTTATATGGCACATACAATCTATGAAATATAGAACAACCTACAGGTTTCATTATTACCTCCTCAAATTCGTCCATGTATGTTTCATCTAATTGACTCGTTTCACTCTTGCACTTAATGCACTTAAGGATGCGTAACATGCAGAACACAATGGCAATGGCTGCACATACCAACCTATTCCCTTACCACCATGCTGTGGTAAGTGAGCACACACCCAACAATTGTTTTTTCTCAGAATTGAGTGTGTCATGTTCATTATCAGAAGTAGTGTGTTATTTCCATATCCTTCCCTGTGTCTCTCTTCCATTGGGGACAAAGTATAAGAAATTAAATGGACCAGGCTTTCAGTGGCGGAAATATTTCTAATAGGCAAGAACACTTCTAATGGGTGTATTTCTTCTAAATACCATAATACCAGTACTGTTATTATCGGTGCTGATATACTCATAACACACATGACTATTGTTAGGATCAACATACAATTTCTTCGGCAATGTTTTTTCTGTAACCTTTTAGTCTCTATATTTACTTCATCATCAGCATTGGTGCAGGAGGGGGCAGAAGTTGAAGCAGGCATTTTTTCTCTCGATGATTCTTCTCCAACAATGTTCATCATGAATACCTCTTACCGTTGCACTTGTTCGAATATTAGTAAGTTCAGAAATGTCAACAAAGTGTTTTGCCAGTTCTCAGCAGTCTGGATTGCTATACGTTGGGCATGATTATCGTGCTTCTGCACATCGCCCAAAGAACTCCAGAGCAGTTATCAATTGACTTTGTAGCATATGAGCCCCTCTTGTCCGTTAGGGGTGATCTACACATGGATTTTCAAAGATAGCACTGCAGAGCCGCGTTCCTGAGCTGTCGGGTTTGCAAAAATCCCACGCCTCCGGTTCCCACTTCATCCGTGATGGAAAACAGAGGCAACAAAGAAAAATAGAACAAAGATCTGATCACTCCTTGTTTTGAGGCCGTAAATTATACCACCTTGCTCCAGGTTCTGTTTGATCGATGAATAGTGCGGGTGCACTTTCAGACTCAGCGTCAGCCTGCGGCGCAACGAAAGATGTTGGGCGCCAAAATGATGATACAGGCACCATGTCAGCCAGCAGTGATGCAGATTCTGCTGAGCAACGTTGGGGCCCTCTTTGCCCTTTCTCCTTTATAGCAATCTTTTCAGGCTTTGTTTCAGGATCAGACAGATTTTGTGGCAAAGAGCTGGCAACGATTTCCTTTGTTTCTGAGGCAGATGTCTCTACCTGGTCGTCTGGAACGGGCAGTTCTTTCAATGGTGATGGGACTTTCTTTTCGTATGGGCATGTATCCACGCCTTCCTACCGTCCACACGGACTGCAGTTTGTGTTGCCAAAAGGACTTGGTAGGGTCCACGCCACCCGGGTGCAAGCGATTTCCTCTCAAAATCTTTCACTAGTATCCAGTCGCCTGGTTGCAGAGAATGTCCCGGACCAGTGTATCTGATGGGAAGAGCCTCCTGCACCTGCTGATGAATCAAATGCAATTTCTGCATTAACAGGTTACAGTATGTACTGAGCACAGGGTATTCAACTTCATTCAATCGCCTTGGCTGTGGCGCACACCATACATTAGCAGGTCTCCCCATCACAATCTCATACGGGGAGAGCCCAGTCCTTGCCTGCACACATGTGCGCATGCACAATAAAGCTAGGGCAATGCATCAGTCCAACATAACTTGTTTCCTGTGCAGATTTTACTAATTTTGGCTTTCAATATGCCGTTTCGGTGCTCAATAAACCTGGCACTCATCGGATGTCTGGTGCAATGGAATAGTTTGTCAATCTGAAGACCTGCGCAAATCTGTAATACTACTGCTCCCACAAAATGCGGGCCATTGTCTGACCATATGACCCGGGGCAAGCCAAACCGTGAGAGGTACTCCTTCAACATCACTTTCGCAGTGCTCATGGCAGTACAGTCTTTTAATGGATATGCTTCTACCCATTTACTGAATGCACACACAACCACTAGTACATATTTTAGGTTCTGACACCTTTCCATCTCTATAAAATCAAAATGGATTACCTCAAATGCATAGAGGGGGGCCAAAACTACCTGTGGGAGTAGCTGTCCCTTTTCCAACATTTTGTTGAAGGCACGTTATGCATTTCTGTACTAGTCTTTCTGCATTCTTCTTTATATGTGTGTTCTGCCATACTGTAGCTAAGTGCTGAATTATTTTCTTCGCACAAATGTGCGTGGGACTGTGGGCCATTGTGACCATTGCGGTTACATAGGAGTTGGGCAGCATCCAATTTCTACTTTTCTTGTCCACCCAGCAACCTTCTAGATCTAGTTCTGCAGAGCCTTCAGCCCATTCTTGTATTTCATCAGTAGTTGCTTCTGCCTGCATCTCTTTGACAGTGGCAATCCCATTCTCTATCATGCAAGGCACTTCTTCTGACTGTACTATTAACATTTTGGTACTCAAATCAGTGGCAGTTTGTTTCGCAATCCTGTCTGAAAAATGCATTCCCCGTTCCTACTTTACATGTTACTTATTGCTAGGCGCTTTGGTCATGTAAGTGCAGACAGCAATCGTACAATCAAAGGGCCATTTTGAATCCTGGTTCCATGTGATGTCAAGAAACCCCTTTCAACCCAGAGTTGGCCAAAGTTATGTACCACCCCAAAGGCGTATTGGCTGTCAGTATATATGTTTACACTCAATGTTTCAGAAATTTCACATGCTTTGGTTAATGCCATTATCTCTGCGGCTTGTGCAGAGTTGTAGAGGATTCTTTTACTTTCTACAATACTCTTTTGTGTCGTAATAGCATAGGTAGCAGTTTATGTGCCATCAGATCATTTGAAGCAGGAGCCGTCATAAAACAGTTCTCCATCTGGCTCTTTCTGTGGGGTGTCTGTTAAATCAACTCTTCCTTTTGTTTCTTCCTCAGTAACCATTAGACAATAATGGGGAGGCTATTCATTCTCTGTTATTTCTCCATTGGGCAGTGGCATTAATTCTGCAGGATTCAAAGCGCTACACCTCATAATTTGAATGTGTGGTGCAAATAGGACAAGTTCGTATCTAGTCAATCTAGCGGACGTGAGGTGTTGCGTCTGCGTTCTATTTAACAGAAAGTCTATGGCATGTGGCACCATTAGAATTAAAGGGTGCCCCAGCACCATTCCTTCAGTTTGTTTCACTGACGCAGCAACAGCTCGCAAACAACATGGTAAAGCGCGGGAAGAAAAATAGACGCATGGTCTATTTCTTCCACCGTGTTCCTGCGTTAAAACAGCCAACGCGCAGCCTTCATTCTCATGCATAAATAATCAAAATCTTTTCATAGTTTGGTATGCCCAAAACTTGGGCAGAGCACAATGCAGTTTTGAGCAGATCAAATGCTCTCTAGCATTCTTCATTCCAATGCAAAGGTATCACAGCATCCTTTTTTGTCAATGCCACCATTGGTTTCACAATCATCGCAAAATTTACTATCCACTGCCGGCAATAGGAAGCCATGCCTATTATGGCTCTGACTCCTTTCTGTGTTTTTGGAATAGGCATACCAGATATACTTTCTATCCTTTCTGGTGTCATTCTTCTCCCCTCTGTCGAAAGTAGGTAGCCTAAATAAGCCACCTCCTTTCGACAATATTGGAATTTCTTCAAACTCACTTTATGGCCATGTGCTGCTAAGTGTGACAATAACAGAACAGTACTCTTTTTACAAATCTCCTCTGCATCAGCAGCAATCAATAAATCATCTATATATTCTAACAATGCACAACCTGCCGGTAGTTCTAACATATCCAACTGTCCTTTCAATGCTCTGCTATAAATACTCAGACTCTCTGTATAGCCTTGTGGATGTCAAGTTGGCCCGACTCGTGATCAGGAGGCCTGGTAGAAGAACTCGAAGTGTAGCCGTTGAGTTCTTCCTACCAATGTGTCCCTTTGTATTTCTAAGTAAAAATACAAAGGAACCAATTAGTCGAACGATGGTTCTACTGTTGTAGCTGGAGATGGAAACAGACGCCGTGGAGCATAGAAAAGCAGCTGATCAAGGAAACTGTAATGATGGCTGATGTACACTGAGAATAGAGGCTGTAGGGGTTAAACCATATATCAGAAGACTCCGAGTATAGAGCGGAAAACAAACAATTTCAGGAAAAGACAAAAATGACAATCAGGAATCAGGTAATAGGCAGTGAAACTTACCAATGGTAGACAAGGGAAGGACACTACTGAGCAAACTCTGCAAACCCAACCTATCCTAACTCACGACGAAACGGGGACGCCTAGACGGAGTTTGGCAGTCTCAAGTCCACAGATTATCCCGACGAAACGAGGACACCCAACGACCTGAGCGCCGGGAATCAGTCTCTAGTTCGTTGCGATATTCTTTCGGGCATGCAGATTTGCTCAGGTAGGTGATGATAGTGCCACAGTGTTAAACAGTTGTTGTTCCTTAATCCGGCGTGTTGAGTCCGAAATGTTGAAAAGGACTTTGCTGGAAAGCCGGTGCGAACAGTAGAGGCAGAGCAGGTCCAATAACGTTCTGGGGTTCGGCAGCGTGCGGACAATAAGGCAGAACAGAATCAGCAGGCAAGGCAGGTCAAATTGCGTTCCGTGATTCGGCAGCGTGCGGACATAGATGCAGATCAGAATCAGCAGGCAAGGCAGGTCAAATAGAGTTCCGGGGTCTGGCAACGTGAAAGCAGTTCAGTAAGTAACAAACAGTAAACAGACAAGGAAGCAAGAGTTCAAGAAACACAGACTGCGGTCCAAAAAAAAGCCAGGAAAAGATAAGCGCAGTCAAAGGGAACAAGACGTGGGTTCGGGAGCTTTCAGCGATTTTGACGAAAATCAGAAGCAGCGAGTGCAGCTACCCGGAAGCGTTATAACGGGTAGCCGCGAACTTGATTGGCCCCTCCTCTTCCTTGCAGCGTGATAGTTTGTTTGTGGAGAGGACGCCATAGTCGCCATGGCAGCACGGGTTCGGAAAGGGTGTTTTGGCTTTTTATCAAAGGAACAGAGTTTCTTTGAAACGGGCAAGGGCCTTCGTCGAACACTTTGGGTTGGATGTTTTGCGGTGATCTTGACAGTGGAATGCGTGTGAATGTAAATGATCGCCCTCCTAACGTGAAAACAAACATATCTGCTATCATGGTGTACTGGAATGCTATAAAATGCATTCTTAAGGTCTATCACGCTAAAATATGCTGCCGAGGTGGGTATCATTGTCAAAATCGTGGTGACATCTGGGACCAATGGGAATTGGGGATCAATCACTTTGTTCAATGCGCGCAAATCAATTATGAAACGATACGGTATCTCATTACCTCCTTTCTTATACACTGGGAGAATGGGGCTGTTACATGTGCTGCCTGTAATCTCTTCAATTACCTTCAGTTTTACCAAATCTGAAACAATACTTTTCAATGCTTTCTCACCCTCCATCGAAATCTTGCATTGAGAAATACGTGGCAATGTTACTCCCTCCTTCAAAACTATGTTTACTGGTTCTATCTTCAAGCATCCCACATCATTGCCCATACACAAGCTGGTACTTCACTCAACTCCCCCGGCAAAGGTTTAGACAAAAATTCAGACACTGGTATATTTTGTGGTGAAATTGTCAAAAACACTCCATCAGGAGTGCAATGGATAACTGCACTCAGTTTTTTCAATACGTTTATTCCTAAAAGATTTTCCCCACAATTTTCTGTCAGGGGAAATTGACAATATTCAGTAAATGGACCTAATGTTACTGGTACTGATTGGGCCACTGGATTGATTACTGGCGTACCTGCGAACCCTACTGAGATATTCTTTTATTCCGGAACCAAGTGGTGGTCTATTGAGCACTTCTGTGCACCTGTGTCTACGAGAAAGCTATGCTCTCTATTCCCGACTTTCATTTCTACGTAGGGTCCTTTTTGATTCACCGGACTAGACACTAGTTCCGACCCATGTCTTGGGCTGTCCTATTGAGGAAACAATAAATCATTCGATGTGTTGTGTGTCAAAAATGTTTCCGCTCCTTCCTCTATTTCGTTCACTTTGATTTTGGTTGTAAGGAGTCTGACTCTGATCTTGGCTCTGATTCTGATTGCCATTTCCTTGATTATTCTGATTTTGCTGCATATTATTATTTCTACTCTGTCCATTTGTTCCCGGGTGTTCCCTGTGCGGCCTTCTCTGCCCATACCCATTTCTATTTTGCAAGTGTGGACATTGCGCTCGCCAATCACCCTCTTCTCTACAATATGCACCCTGATTTAATCTCAGAGGCCCTCCATGCATGTTGGAATTACTCCTTCCTTGCGTATTTCCTCTCCCTCTATTGTGGCCCACTACCTGCTGCAGTAACACCCTCGTTTTCAAATTTACTCTATCCTTCACCGCTTTCTCTTTCTCTGTATTCACTCTATTTTCATAATACTGGGCCATGTGTAATACTTCACTCAATGATTTTGCTTGCCACGCACTTTGATGTCATTATTAGGTTTTGAATTGGAGGTATTAATACGCTCACATATTTATCAACAAATAGTCTTTTACCTGCCTCCATGTTTACATCCTGCCCACTGAAATCTGTAAACACTTCTTCAAATCCATTAAAATAATCTGTTGCTAACTCATCTTTGCCTTGAACACATGCAGTTAACTTGTCCCATACAATTCTTTTTTCTGGAACTATCTCCTTCAATTTTCATATTATTCGTCCTGGTAATGCTGCCATATTTGGTGATGGTTTCTCGCCTGCTTTTCTATCCTTATCCTCTATTGCTAGATTTTCCCATGTGTCACCATAGCTATCCTTATCATTTACTTTTCTTATCTGCTTCCATATGTCTGCTGGCACAATTACTGGGAATATTAGGTCTATATCGTTCATAGTAAAAATGGACGATCTCAAATAGGACTCTATTTCTTTATAGAATCCCGCCGGATTCTTCCACAAATCAGGAATCGTTTGTTTTATATTATTCACCTCTTGTATGGAAAAAGGGACAATCACATACTGTGCTGTCTAATGTGCTTCTGTTACTTGCGCTGGGCCTACCTTAACACCAGGAATTTCTACTTTCGGCACAAAAGTAGGTGGAACCTCCCTCATAGGAAATACCACACTTACTTTTCCTCCTCCCTCCCTCATATGCAATACTATTGCCAAATCAAGCGATAAGGCTGTTCCTTCTGTTCCGCGATCAATAGCTCTCTTATATATTGCCATCAATTCAGGGGGGCTAGCGTGTTTATTTTCTATAGCTCTATCCTGCAAATATTCAACCATTACCTGCAGTGTTTTTCTCTTCATTGGCAATGTATATTGATCAAGTATGTTGTGCACTTCCATCGTGGGAACACTAGGATCTGTAATCAATTTTAGCGCCTCCCGTGTACATATTTTCATTTTCTCAGTAGCCTGTCTTGACGGCGGAAGAAATCACTGCTGCACATATGGCACTGCTTCTTACCTTTCCCTTCTTATATGTTTGTTCCTATACCCTGGTATGGCAAACATTTCAGCATATGCATCATCAAGTTCATTTTTAAATACAAAAAGCCTGTCCACATGTTCCTTTATTTCTACATCTCTCTCAATCGTGTCAAAGCATTCAAATCACGCAACTTCTGCGGCGGTACCATTCCAATTAACTGCTTCCACCTTTCCATTAAATATTCTCCAATGTATTCCAACAGTACCTATCTTTCACTATTCTTCCTGAAATCATACATCGAATCCAGCGTTGATGTTTCATCATTTACGTCTATATACATCTCTGCCTGTTCTTTCAGCTCCCTCTTTCTCTCCTTGCTGACCGCACTACGGGTTACTCTAGTACACTCAATTTGAGCCATCCCCTCGCTTTCCCTTTCGTCTTTTCTTCTTACAGTGACTTCAAGTTCAATAGGCGGAGGGGGAAGAGGAGTGTCTTGGGAGGGAGGGGGTGGTGCGGATGGAACGACGGGATGGGGGAGTGGTTGCTGCGGCGCTTGAGTTGCGGGCCGCAGCGCTGCTGGCTGTATGATCTGCAGCTGTAATTGAGTCTGAGCAGCAGGGATGGGTTGGGCAATGGGTACTGATGCAGTATTATTAGCCTCTCTTTTTGGGCGCTCTTGTCTTTTCTCAGTTAATATTTTATTAATTAGTTCATCTGATGAATGGAATTCTTGTTGAGGATATATTTTGTCTACTCCCATCTGAACACATATGTCTGCCTTCCTTAAATTATCATGCCGCTCCTTTTCATCCTGCTCTTTCCCTCTTTCTGTTCTTGACTTGTGCCTACGTGGATTTTTCTCTCTGCTTTTCCAACGAAGCATAGCTTCCTTCCACTAGTCTCTAATGACGTCAAATGTCGCAGGGCGTGCTTTCTTACGCAGCAATACTGATTCCAAATAATCTATCCTTGCAATCTCATAACTCCCATGTTTTGGCCATTGTAAATCTTCTTTGTGTCTGGTTTGCCTATGCCAAATTTCACAAAACATTATTGCTCCTACACCATATTTTACATACATCTCATATGCCGGCGACCCTACGGGTGGCGCGGCCTGGCCAGTTTCCAAAGATTGTCTACCGCAGTGGAAAAATCCCACTAGGCAGGAAGACAATACCCCAAGCATGTTGTAACCTTACCCTGGGCGTTTGATTTTGCAAAACCAACTCTCAACCAATATCAGGGTTATTTAGAATAGGGGCACGACTCACCTGATCAACCAAATCGTCTTTCAAGGAGCAATTCGTCCGTATACTGACGCAACCAAAAATCGTTGTGTCTGCGTATATTGGCTCACTCTGCCTCATTTCGGGACCCTCGCCTCCTTGTTCTCTGGCATACACGTCGATCAGGGATCAGCTCTGTACAGATCTGCAAAGGAGTCTCTCATCACTTTCACATGGGTGCCCCGAACACCTCTTGATCCCGGTACGACCGTCTCGTCCTCGCTTCGTTTTCTCCACTCGCCTTCTTATATTACAACTTATACAATGGAACAAGTGGGGGAGGGTCCCTATTCGGGTGCCATTTTGATGGGGCCTCTAGGGGACCCTCGCGTATGGAAACAAGGCACAATCACCACACACAAACTGATAGCCAGACACGAGGTTCAATTCCCAAAATCTAAGGTTTATTGCAAAGCAAATAGTCTCAGTTGGCCAACTGGGTCTCACGTACCGCAAGGTGTGTCTCCAGACCCCTTGGGACGCAAGAGAGCAAGCATTCTACAACAGTTACATATATACAAAACAAACATCTTGTTATCAGTTATGACATTTTCAATACCGCCCATAATGTATTTCCTTTGAAATGGTTTGGATGATTGACAATTGTGACGATTATGACACCTTCAGACATTATTTCAGCAACAGTTTGCAATTTGCAGACTTGCAGACA
Organism: Ambystoma mexicanum; assembly: GCF_040938575.1. Classification (NCBI taxonomy): domain Eukaryota; kingdom Metazoa; phylum Chordata; class Amphibia; order Caudata; family Ambystomatidae; genus Ambystoma; species Ambystoma mexicanum. The sequence goes on from NC_090935.1 coordinate 1,456,452,093, forward strand.
CGATTCTTTGTTTTAGGGAACACAATGCTCTTGTTCTTACGAGCAAGCTGCGTGCAGGGGAGAGACACATACCAGCCTCACTATCTTCCAGTTTCTATTCGTGTGCTTGGGATCAGCTCGCTTTACAGGGGCTCAGTGAAGGGGGGCCGTGAAAGAGAGCACGATTCAAGCCATTAATTGTTCGTTTCTACCGCATCAGCGAGACTAGCTGGCACCTGCGTAGTGATTAAATGCCTTGTTGCTTACTTCCAAGGACTTGTGAGGGAGGAGACCGGGCATCGCTGTCTGGCTTGCCTGCACTGCATTTCAACATGTATCGTGCGGCATTGCTTTATGCAAGAGCAATAACGGAATAGAATACGCTTACAGCAAAGCAGTTTGAACAGAAAGCAAGAAGCGAAAATTAGTCAAAATGGCGAATTCTATTCCTATAAAATGGATGCAAAATGAACGCTCTCTGGTCATGCTCATTAGTCTGTACTAGTAATGCTGAACATATGAGGCGGTTTTTTTCAGCCAACAGAAAACATCGCCTATGTTATGGGAGGGTCATTTCTGGACTCACAGAACATAATCAAAGGAGGTGGTAGGACAGAAATTCAAACCAAAAGATAAAAGTGCCTTTTGGGAGTTGGTAAGAATGTGGGAAGAAAGATTTATAATCTGACAGTTATTCATAGTGGGTTTAATTGTTTGGCTCCAGAGCGTGTTGATCTGCCCTGTTGATCTGCTTTTGAGCCGTCTCCCACACTGGCCTCGGCGAGTTTTCTTCCCGCTTGTTGTTTTTGACCTCATCCCCTGCCTTTGCCTCTTCCACGACCCCTGCCACGTTTTTGGTTTTTGCCATCCTGACACAGGAGTCGCATTTCTTCTAAAAAAATCAACCTTATTGCAGGCTCCTCATTTTGTGAATTTGAGACATCTGATTCAGACGAAATGACTCCAATTTCCAAAGGCTCAGACATTAAGGGTTGCTGTTTGGTAATTTTACGTAAAGGGTCAAATCGCTTGGCGAATATAAATACTCTGCCAGATTCATAGTATAGCTTGTCTCTGATGAATTTTCTTTGCTTTTGCTGCTTAATCTCATCTTCATAATTAATCGATGACTCATCAATCTTGGCACGTAGCTTATTGCCCTCATCTGTAACCGGAACTTCTTTCAGTTCGTTTTCAGTTTTTTCAAGCAATTGTAATGCAATTAACCAATCTTGTTTGGCATATTTGACCAAAATGGTGAGGAAACGGGCTGAGCAGTCCTTACTAGCTCCACCCCATTCCTCAAGCATTTCTGCATCCTGGTCCTCAAATGACGGTGTAGTCATGATGCGTAGACCTCTAGATACTCGGCCAATGTCTAAGTAATTTTGTAATGAATGCTCATCCCACCATTTAGATATTTCTTTTTTGCAGAATTTTTCTATGTCTCTGAGTAAGGTTAACTCCTTACTGACGTTTTCATCTTTTTTCTTCTTGTTATTGATGGCATTGCCACCTGATGGCAGTGTCTGTTGCTCATTAAATAAATCTTTTGCCTGTAATATCTCCATATATCGTTGTTAGCCTTTTAGTGCTCTGCCTGAATGCAGCTGGAGCTTAAGGGTCTGAAGCCGGCTTGCTTTCTTCCAATATGCAAAAAATATACTCTTTCTCTGGATGTAGCACTACAAAAAACCACTGAAAAATGTGCATAAAATGTGCAAGCCCAGACGACCATGCTACCTCTTTGTTAAAATCCAATAGTCTTTATTTTAACAACAATGTGCAAAACACAATCTGAGCAGAAGCAAATAATGCTATTACTCACATGACAGACAAGTACACATAAGCCACTCACCCTCCTGGTTGGGCTAGCGCCATGCGTTCAGCTCGTCTACCGGGGTTCGTCAGGCTGTTAGAGATCCACATCTACATCAAACGCTCACAAATATATATAAACAAACTGGCCACCGAGCGTGCCATGCTCCTCCCCCAAGCTTCTAAGCATTGCGGTCACGAGACCGCTAAACGTCAGCAAATTGCCTGCTAGAGCTACTTCCATATTGGAATGTCTACAGCATCTATGGAACTCTCATTACATGTTCCTAGTTTGTATATGTACAACGCCAGTGCAACTGCTATTAATTAATAGCTGGCATTCTGGCTGAACGTGCCTTGCTCTGGTGGCTTGATGTTAACTTATTATGAAATGACATGCATTACTTACCGTAAAAGTATTTCTGATGATTGTATCTGCTTAGATTCACATGCTGTGCATATGGTCCGACATCCAGTGGTAACCGCGGAGTATTGCATCTCGTCTTTCGGGGGACCGAAAGGGGACGTCGGCATAGGCGTGTCTGAAACACTATCCCTATCGTGACGTGTGTAGTACCCAAAATCCCTCACGCGCTGAGGTCCCTCCGATTGTATTTTTTCTGCCATGAGGGAGCCCAAGGCTATAGTGAATGAGCACATGAAGAGAGAAAGTAGTAAGAAGTCTATGTTCCTTCCACCCCGAGCGGGGAGGCAGGGAGGGCGCATTTGAATCTAAGCAGATACAATCATCAGAAATGCTTTTACGGTAAGTAATGCATGTCTTCTGATGCTTGTTAATCTGCTTAGAATCACATGCTGTGCATAAACTAGCGAGCAGTACCCGGAGTTGGAGGTGGGTTGTGAGAAGGAACAGTAGAAAAAAAGATGTCTTAGTACTGCTTGTCCCACCTGAGAATCAGACCTAGAATGAGTGTCTAGGCAATAGTGTTTTGTAAAGGTTTGTACAGAACTCCAGGTTGCCGCTTTGCAAATGGACTCTAGGGGAACATTTGCAATGAATGCTATGGATGCCCCAGTGCCTCGAGTAGAATGTGGTCTAGGCTTGAAGGGCAGTTCTCTCTTTGCAAGAGTATAACAGTGTGATGCATTTGACAATCCACCTTGATATTGCTGAGTTAGAGACAGGGTCTGCTTCTCTACCAGCTGCCACTGAAACAAATAATTGTTTAGTTTTCCTCAGTGGTTTAGTTCTATCCATGTAGAACATGACTGCCCTGTGCACATTTAGGGCCTGATTCATGGAACGTTTTCCTATGGGATTGCGCCATTATAAAACACTTCCATGAATCAGGCCCCTAGTGTGTGAAGGCTTCTTTCGGCCATGTTAGTATGTCTCTGGAAGAACGTGGGTAGTTCGATTGACTGGTTCACATGGAACTTCGAAATAAATTTTGGCGCAAATCTGGGATGTGTGCGCAGAACTACCTTATCTTTGTGGACTGTAACAAAGGGGTCCAAAACCGAGAGGGCCTGTAGTTCGCTAACTCTTCTGATAGAAGTGATAGCTACCAGAAAGGCTGTCTTGTAGGTCAGGTCTTTCAGACTAGCTTTATGCATAGGCTCAAAAGGGGGTCCCATGAGCCTAGTTAAAACCACATTTAGGTCCCACCCAGGGGGGCTGGGTGAGTGATGGGGGGATAAATTCTTTTAACCCCTTCCATAAAGGCTTTAATCACAGGTATTTTCCACCACAACACCTTCTGCTGTGCCGTGGTGTAGGCTGACAACGCCGCTAGGTGAACCTTTAAGGAATTGAAGACTAACCCAGAGTCCAACAAATGGGTTAGATATAACACAATGTGTGAAGGCGAGCAATCGGTGGGATTGACGCCTTTGGAACTGCACCAGATGACAAAACGTTTCCATTTGCTGGCACAGCAATAATGTGTGTTAGGCTTTCTTGCCTCCCTCAGTATGTTCATGCATCTTTGAGGGAGTTGCAGATGTCCAAACTCTAAGACCTCAGGAGCCAGGCTGCTAAATTCACAGTTTGTGGGCATGGGTGCAGAGTCTCCACCCTGTCCTGAGACAACATGTTGTACGGGCAGGGCAGCTTGACTGGTGGGGAGAGGGACATTTCCATCAGGTGCGCGAACCAAGGTTGGCGGGCCCACATGGGAGCCACCAGAATCATGGTGACTGGCTCCTGGTGTATCTTGTGTACTATCTTGTTCAGAAGGGGAGTCGGGGGGCGGAAAAGCGTAGACAAATTTCCAGAGACCGTTCCCTTTGGATCGGTTCTGGGGGTACCTGGAGGGGTAATCTTGGCATTGGGCGTTCTCCCGAGTAGCGAACAGGTCGATCTCTGGAAACCCCCATTCTGCGAAGACGTTGGATACAATGTCTTCGTGCAGTTGCCATTCATACTCTTCTGGCAGAGGAAAATCTCTGCTGAGTACGTCTGCCAGAAGATTGCATTCCCCTGGAACATGTTGGGATATCAGGAACATCTTGTGTTTGAGAGCCCATATCCAAATGTTCTGGGACAGTTTGGATAGCCCTGGAGAGTGAGTGCCCCCCTGTTTGTTCAGGTAATACATTGCTGTTGTGCTGTCGGTTCAGACCAGCACTGTCTTCCCTTGCATTTGCACCTGAAAGGCTTTCAATGCTTTGAACACTGCTAGTAGCTCCAGTAGGTTTATATGGTTGGACGCTACCTGAGGGGACCACACTCCGTGCGCTGTCTGTTGAAGCAGGTGAGCCCCCCCCCACCCCGTGAGAGATGCATCTGTCGTGAGAATGGCTTCCACTGCAGGGGTGGGTGAAGGTTTTCCCCTTCAAGAGGTTCTCCCTCGGCCACCACTGCAGAGAGAGAACGAGGGCTGGCGAGACAACCAACAGATCTTCCCATTGTCCGCTGGCCTGACACCAGTGGCTGTTGAGCCACTCTTCCATGGGACGCATGCGCAGCAGCGCGTGGAGAACCAAGTATATGCATGACGCCATCATTCCTAGCAAGCGCATAGCTTTGCGTACCGTCACCTCTCGACTGGCTACATACTGAGGAACCTGAGAGAGCATGTTCTGAACCCTCTAGCTGGAAGGGAAGACTAGACCGTCTCCGTATGAATTAGAACCCCCAGGAACTGTTTTACTTGGCTGGGGACTAAGCTGGATTTCTTTTCGTTGATAGAAAATCCCAGGCTGAACAGTAGGTCTACTGTTCTTTGGGTGTTCGAAAAACAAACGTCGAACGAGTCCCCCATGATGAGCCAATCGTCGAGATAAGGGTAAACTGGAACGGAAAGTCTGCGCATGTGTGCCACTGCCACTGCCAGGACCTTGGTAAACACCCTTGGCGACGAGGCTATGCCGAAGGGGAGTACCTTGAACTGGTAGTTTTTGTCCTGAATCACGAACCTTAGGAATTTTCTGTGCGCTGGCAGTATTGAAATATGAAAGTATGCATCTTTCATATCCAATGGTGTCATGAAGTCCCCCTGTTTTAGCAATGGGATCACCTCTTGCAGTGTTACCATGCGAAACTTCTGGGGCTTTATGAACTTGTTCGCTGGGCGCAGGTCTAGAACAGGACGCATGGTGAGATCCTTTTTGGGTACAAGGAAGTACACTGAATAGATACCTTTGTTTACCTGAAGAATCAGGACGGCTTCTATGGCGTCCTTTTCCAGCAGCGCTTCCACCTCTTGGATCAGGATCTGCAGATGTTCCGGTGAAAGACGTCAATGTTTCGGCGGTCTGAACTGTGGAGATCGGGCGAATTCCACACAGTAACTGTGCGCGACCGTCTTTAAGATCCACTGGTCTGAAGTTATCCCCTCCCATGCCTTAAGGAAAGATGTTAATTGCCCCCCGACCGGGGAGACATAGGAGTGGACCTGGACTTGGTGGTCATTTCTGACCCGAAGTTGACACTCCTCTGGAATTGGAGCCTCTGCCTCTATTCTTTCCGCGCTTCTGACTCCTCTGGGGGTAGTAAGCGAGGCTTGCAGCCGGTTGACTTGAGTTGAAGTTGCCCGTGCCGAAATTGTTTTGAGCGGCATGGGCTTGTCCTCGAAAGGACAGCCGAGAATTACTGCCCCTCTATGAAGAGGGTTTCTTGGACATTTGGTGCAGCGACTTAATAGTCTTGTGCTCCTTCTTGGCTGTCTCCAACGCATCGTCTACCGCCTTCCCGAAGAGGTTGGCCTCTTCGATGGGTTTGTTGATAATGGATGCCTTGGTCTCAGGACTGAAGACCGACGTGCGCAGCCACACGTGCCTCTTTAGGAGAGTACCCTGTACGAGAGACCCGTCTGCGGTGTCCAGGGTATTCTTTACCACATTCTGATTGGCAAGTTTACCCAACCTCAAATTCCCAGTTTACTCTCCTGCTGGGAATTTGCACCATGTTCACAGGCTTATTCACACTTTCAAAGTTCACTGCCTTCCTGACCCGTCTTTGGCCTTGTCTGTTTAATTTCAGTTTCAATTCGCATTCACAAAATCCTTTCATTCATATCATAGTTATCAATCATCTGTATTTTAAGCTGCACCGGCGTTCCGACTGCCTGCACAGCCCCTCGCTCGCTCGCAAGTGATCCGACCTGTATAAACCATGCAGTTCGCACCACAGTGTCCCGGAGTCATTCAGACTGCTTTGACTCACCTAGTACGCTGTCTCCGGATGCTGTTCTCTGCTTCGGCAGGCTCTCTGTGGCTATCGCTGCTCCCAGCTTGTCACGATTCTCTTTCAGGGTCTACGCTGCCTCAGGTTAACGGAGAGGGAGTCTTCCTGACTCCAGGTCATCGGAAGACCAATCCTGCCACCGGAGACCTTCCGATTGCTCCCGCCACAATCTGCTTCCACTACAATGATTCTGTAGCTCCTTGGTGCTTCAGGCACGCGTCTCTCTGCCTTCACCTCCAGCTTCTCCAGCAGGCGTTTCACAGGCGATCTCACTAGCCTCACCTGAGCAGGCCATTTAGACTGCCCTTTTGGTCTCGGGTGCAGGCAGTTTTCCTTTACTGCACAACAGTCTTGGTACTCGGCAGCCCTCTTCCTCGCCCCAGTACCAGAGTGGTGTTTGTGTATGTCTGAGTTAATAAGGGAAGGATGTATGATTCTGGGTTGTCTCTTCCTCGTCTAAGTACCTGATTGGTGTTTATTGCAAGAGTGCTTTCTGGAATAATAGGGAAGAGATTGGTAATACCCTATAAAAGCCTGGGGGGACATTTGACTCCTTATAAAAGGGTATTGGGGATACCGTGTCTCACCCAAGGGTGCCTCATCCCCACTCACCAAGTCTCCTCCACCCAGGTGATCCTCCCTCGTATATCCACCCGCAGGGTCAGGATCTGAAAGCAACAGCCTTTCCCTGGCCACCTTGGAGGAGGATATGTTAGGGACGGTAGTGAGGATGCCCTCAGATTCCTCACACAGTCCAAACATTCATTGTCATTTATCTTCAATTCAAATACATCATACTTACTTTTCACTGCCCCTGCTTCAAACTCATTCCCAGCCATGTTCCCATGAGCTGTTAGTCAAGATACATTAAAAATAAATTTGTGTTAAAATTAAGAGCAGCACAACATATTAATCTAGCAATACAAAGGGGCGGGCCTCAAAGGATAGAAAACTAAATGCCATACAACCTTCACAACAATTTTTTATTATTATTTTTTTTTAAATTATTTGATTTAGTTGACAATTCAACTTTACAAATATTTTAGTAAGTATAAAACGAACCAAGAATTTCAATTATTGACAATATGATTGCAGTCACAGTAAAAAAGGTCAATATATGTTAACTTTTATCTACATTCTGCATCATGTTACTGTAGATACTTCCTTAAAAGAAGAGAAGAGAACAAGTTTGTAAACGTGATACCATTTAGCGATTAATTTCATGCTGATTTTATGCTTAACCGGCACATTTTAATTGACAAATACTATCTAGATTCACTACCTTGTTTCAGATTTGTAGGACTTAAAACTTTTCTGCGCATAAGGAAAGGCAGCATCCAAAATGCGAATCGTTGCAATTCTAACAGATATTTTGGCAGAGCAAAAAATTTCAGCCCAAATTTCAGCGTCGGAGCGATCAAAGTATTTCGGGGTCATACATTTGACAAGCGTGGTACGTTGAGACACAAAAGCTTTACAATTCAAAATAATATTACGCAAGGTTTCTGTGACAGATGTATCATTGCAAAATCGACAATAGCTTAGTTCTTTTTTTACAATGCCTCGTCTAACCAAGATTTCATTTACCGGCCACAAATTCAGACGTAATCTTAACACTTTTGTTCTTAAACTTGGGGATGGGCATTTGGCAAGAAAATCAGCCATTGTACGTAATTGCTTATGTCGAAAAAGTTCTCTGTTGAAATCTTTAAGCCCCATACATTTTTCTTGAGTCATTAGCCAATCTAGTTGGCAAGTTTTGACCTTTGCACGATTCGGATTTATTAACAACAACTCAATTGAGATGTCTGCATCTGCAAGAGCATTTATGATGTGTGTTCTCCATTTCAGAGGGAATGAATGATTAGAAGTTAACAGATACTTAGCTAAAATAGATAAGCTGTCTCTTTTTGAGATACTCATAATACATTTTCTGAATAGTGTGCACATTTTCCAGGTTACTTGTACTTGGACTGATAGAAGACCAAGTTCATATCTTAGTAACATATTGGGGGTACTTTTAGGCAGATTTAAAACCGCTTTCCAGAATTTTGCTTCAAGTTGATTCCAAAATAACTCAGATTTAGGTAACAGAGATTCCAACCCATATGTGATAACTGGTACCACCTTTTGCTGGTAGAATGACATTATGGGAACACACGTAAATTTGCCAAATTTGGCTTGAACAATTTTAGCCTGCGATACCAACATCAATAGTTTGGTTCGTATTGCTACTTCAAGGGATTTTTCAGATGTTACATTGTTAAAGTTCATCCCCAGATATTTATAGTCTAAAACCACTTGTAGTTTGTGGCTGCATATTGTCATTGAAATCTATTTTGGGAAGTTGTTTTAGCTCTGCCCAAGATAACAATTTGTGTTTTATTTTGATTTACAGTTAGCTTGTTTTCCGAAACATACTGATCAAGTACGTCAAGCAAAATTTGTAACCCAGTTGGAGTTTGGGAGATCAAGACAAGATCATCCGCATAGAGGAGCCATGCTATACATTGTTTTCCTAGCTTTGGGGAATCAGATTGAGCTGCAGCAAATGAGTCAGCTATGTCCAGTAAAAACAAGTTAAACAGTGTTGAAGCCAATATGCAACCTTGTTTTAAACCTCTAGCTGTTCTAATTTTCTTATTTAGAAGGCCTTCAATGTTCAACTTAATTTATACAGTGGTATTTGAGTGTAGGGGGCTCACAATTTTTACCAAAGATTTAGGACATTCAAATCTCAACAATTTTCGGATAAGTAAATCTCTGTCAATTGAGTCGAAGGCCATGCGGAAGTCAACAAAGGCAACATATAAAGGTTGCTTCCGCATGCCCAGAGACAAAACCAGTTTGGAATGGGTGTCTCCGCTGGTTTGAGAGTGACCATGAGTTCAAGTCACGCAAGTCTAGTCTGCAAAAGATTTTTCCGGGAACGTCCAAGAAAGCAATTGGACGATAACTCATGGGATTTTGTCTATCTCCTTTTTTGTGGATGGGGACAATGATAGTGTGTGTCCACGATGTTGGTAATTTTTGATATCGAATGATTAGCCTAAACAAAGTATATAGAATGGGAACCCACAAATCAACATTCTCTTTTAGAACCGCATTAGATAATCCATCTGGGCCTGGAGCACGGGACATGCTAGATTTGTTGATGAAGTATCGAATATCGTCTTCATCAAACTCAAGGTTGAAAACAGTGTTATGCATGTCCAGGGTCCCAGGGGCCGATGGGGCCGCATATAAATTTGAAAAGTGTAGTTCCCAATCATTTTCCGTTACTCCATTTATTTGAGAGGTGAGTTGCGGCGCTGCAGAGGTTGAATTGAGTAGTTGCCAAATTTGAGATGTGTTCTTACTTTGTATATGATGTATCATGGACTCACCATCCTTTTGATATTTAGTGAGCTTATATTCCCGCATCCCATTTTTATAAGCAGTTTTAATGCTTCTCAAGGCTAAATCTTTCATTGCCAATGGCAAATATTGGGTATGTCTCTTTTGTTTTCTAAACAATACTTATCTAAGACAAATTACATTATCGGATACTTGGCTTGGTTTCCCATGAGGCTCTGCTTAGTGGCATATAATTGCATTAGATGATAAGGTGCTAGATTATTTATGTTGACAAGGTCAGAGTCCTCCTTCTCAAACATATTTAAATGATCACTATAATGAGTTAGTGATTGTTTGGACCATTTTAGCCTATTTAAAGAATTGTTAATATTAACTGCACCCTTAAAAGTTTGTCTTGATGGAGATAAGACATGGGTCAGCATAACCTTGAAAGTCAATGGCCGATGGTCACTATACTCAGAAGTTTTCACTGCAAAATCCTTTGTATATTCAAATAAACCTCTAGATACAAAAATATAATCAATGATGGCAGACTGTTTTTTGTTACACCAAGTCGCAAGAGGGGGAGAATCAGCCATACTAGTACCATTTAGTATGACCAAATTCCATGCTTTTGCAAAATCATTCCATAATCCCAACCGTTCTTGTTTTTTCACTTTGTTCCCATGCAAAAGGTGTAAATTCAAATCCCCAGCAACAATAATGTATACAATACCATGTACCAATATAACTTTTTCCAAAACAGTCGTTAGATTTTTGATAAATAACGCAGTTGTAATACCCAAAGGGTTCCAGTAAACATTGACACAGGCAATTTTAAATGAGTTAATGTTGATGATAGAACATTGAATGAACGGGTTAATAGTGGGAAATGATGAAAGATGTATATTAGCTAGTGTATTTGTAGCAGTAAGTAAACCAGACCTAGGCCTTCCTTTGGTGGCTCGTAAAGCTGGTTCAAGTTGTGCGTCGTAGTTGTTCCAAGTGGGAGGCATAGATAACCAAGTTTCCTGCAGGAAAATGATGTCATACTCATAGAATACTCTTAGGGTTATTAATAAGGTGACTATGTCCTCTCGTATTCCAGCTAATTATCGAGACATACGTGTTCTTTTGCCGGTTCTAGTTATACTCTCGTGATATGGGCGTATTCTTTCTGTTCATACGCATTCTCCCCTACGTTATAAGTTGGTATATAACTTTCAGTTTTTTTGGGTGTTTTGAGGCATGATTTCAGAGGGTGTTTTACGTCTGAATTTAATGAGATCACAAAGCCTAAATTGAATAACACCTCCCTCGCCGCCCAAATGATGTTGTGTATGATCAAAGAGCGAGTCCAAATAAGGGCTATACTAAGGTTATCCCTGTTTGGAAACTCTATCTGATCAAGATCATCCGATTCAATTTCCCTGAGCATCAGTGTTTCAGAGAATAAACCAAGAATACTCTGACAGTTCATTATATATTGACGATCTTGACGGCAAGTCAGAAGCAAGGAATGTCTGGTCTCTGGTTTAGGTGTTATCTTATTTGTAATCAATTTCGATTGTTTTAGGGGCAAATTGCCAGAAGGTAGGGATGCATGCCTTTGCATAACCTGTTTGTTGTGTCCTTGTTAGGGCCTTTTTCCAATGGCCCAACATTATTTGTCTTTGAATTTAACAGCCACAGGAGAAATTGAGTTTTTAATTTCATCGAGATCATTTTGCCTCAATCTACCATTATTTAACATTCTCTGATCCCCACCTTGGGAAATTGGGGGCTCAGATTCAACAAAGGACACTCGTTTTGGAATGACATTCTTACATTCTAGGACTGTCGTCGTTGGCAAGGAAATAGGCACAATGGCAGAAGTGCATTTAGCAGGGCCATTTGCAACAATAGGAAATTTAGGAGGCTCAAAGCTTCGACTGTCTAAGTAACGATCAATCTCTCGTCTTAAGATTTTGCCTTGATACTATTGCAACATCAGAGTCACTGTTGATGTTTTCTGTTACATGTGAAGGGTTTGTCATCTGAGGTGCAGGGGTATTTTTATGTGTATGTAATTCAGCAAGGTACTGATCTTCAGCAAGTTTTACCAATTCATCAAGTGGAGGGTTATCTACGATCACTCTTGGTGACTGACATGCATCAAGATGTTTGTTCTTTCTCAGGTTGGTCATTGCAGCATATTTTTTTTCTATAGAGCTCGAGACCACCTGAGTCCGACTATTGGCACGTGTCAAATTGTTGATGAATTGTTTTGTTGAAGATGAGACCACCATCTTTGAAGATTTCACATTCTTTGTTTTTTTTATTTGGGCAGATTGTTTTTTTGGTTTTAGATCTGCAGCTTGATTAGCAGCCTTCACGTCAAAAACAGCATACGTGGATTTCGGGGTTTGCGTCAGACGTGATGTTTTATCAACAGGGATAAAATGAGGGTCAACAGAGGGAGCGGGATTAGTATTCATCTCTACACATTTCTCTGTTATAATTCCAGCCACAAAAGGAACAGATGTTTTCATTTTATGAGATTGTACCTCTTAATTTTTCTTGATCCTTTTGGGAATCTGGAATAAATTCCACAATGTGACATTCATCATCCTTAACTGTTTGTGTATGAACATTTATACAAACCAATCTCTTAAGCGCACTGACGTGCTGTTTCACATCCACAGACCGTGCTAGTTTCTTTTGCAGCTCAGAGATGTTAAGTTTTTCATTAGACTCACATCGCAAACATGCAACATCAATAGCTAGTTTCACTTGCTCAGATGTAAGTAAATCAACATTTTCTGTAAGTCCTCTAAGTGTGCCATCAATAGATTCAAACAATTTAGCAAGTGACATTAGCGCGATATTCATGACCTCAAGTGTTAAAAAGGAGGTTTTCTGAGTGTTGGGAGTTTTGGGATGGACCTGTGGATCATCATTTGTTCTATGGGGAGTCGGAGGAATAAATGAAACATCTAACACTGAAGTATTACAATTAAACCGTTGAATCATGTCAGGTGATTGTGACAGATTGGAGTCTTCTGAGCTGGCAGAGAAACAGGAGTTAGTGGAGTTCAGGTCAATAACTGCCGCTTTCGGATCTCTTGTTGCTGCTGGAATCACTGGAAGCGGCGCTCCAGATAAAGCATTTCTCAAGAGCATGCTGTCTGACATAGAGACTGACATTTTGTCATTTTCCCCAATTTGAAAACCGTGAGTTACAACAAGCAAACCAGATGAACCTGACCCTACATCAGGATTACTAACTACAATGTCATTTGACAGAGTTGCTACGGGTGCATTTAGAATGGGCATTTCAAGTGGCCCATCAGATCCCACTGTTCCAAAACCGTATTTACGAATATCCGCACTGTTCACGTTTGTGATTTTCTTTTTATTCAGCGCTTAAGTTTTGGATCAAACACGTCACTGAATTGGTGTGGAGCACATGTTACTAGGCGCTACATCCGTTTGGAGATCTTCATGAAGGGACTGAGACTCAGACATGATACAATGCCTAATATTGTCAGGCATAGCTGTTGTAAGACGATAAGGACCATTGAAGCGTGAGGCAATGCTCCTAAACACACGCTTAGGAGTGCTCACGTTGTTTTTAAAAAAAAAAAGGGTTTGCACTAATAGTATTTTACAAATGCAAGGGCAGAATCAAGAGATTAAGAATCAAAGCGATCCCGCGGCTTCCCAGACTCCACAGGTCTTACTTGGATGTGTCACAATGTTATGTGCAACTGACTGAACAACTGGGATCAAAGGGCCTAGCCCTGCAGTCTCCCTCTGCTCGTTGTTTGTAGATGCACAAAGTCTGAGATGATACAGATATGAAAGTACAGATATGCTTGGTTTGTATGTTAGGTCTCAAGTGCTGTCTTTTACAAATGCAGGTGCTGAACCTTAACTGCAGAGTGCAGGACTCTACACTATCAGTACTTATGAGGGTCGGTACACCCCCAGCGCCATACAGTTGCACAACAGCCAGTGGGCTTGTCTCCTCCGGGCTTAACGCCGCAAGGGTGGATGGCAGTGCGCTTTGAAGATGAAACAAGTCACGTGATAGATCACGTGGCGAGCGCAAGCCTCGCCTCCTCACTGTAGCGCTCGAGCACCTGCAAGAGCCCCTTCACAGCTCGCAGCGCAGGTCAGTCCAGGAGAGCAAAAACGAACGTTGCTCGCAGTTAAAAGCACATTAAATTCCTCACAATATCTTCACAACAATGTAATCATAGAATCACAATAACACAAATATGTATCTGATGCAATAGATACCTGAAATATTCTAAAAATATGCGTACATCTTATTAGGGTTAAGTCAAGTGCTCATGTGACAGGAGGCACATAGCCCCATGTGTACAGAAAGATATAGGAAAACACAACAGTAAATGCAATTAAAAGCACAATAACGATAATCTTTTCATGTTCATGAGTCCTATATATGTGGTTGGAGGGGACACCATAGACAGCTACCAGCTTATTCATTCAACCGCCTACCTGATCTAATAGAATATACAAAGACTACATCTTAATGTGTAATGAACCAATAATACTCAAATAAAGATTTGAAAAAATAAATCAGGCACTGTGATGAAATATACATATCACACAATGGAAATATAGAAGTATGAATGGATATGTCGTCCAAAGGGCTTGCGTTATTTTGTATGCACATAAGCACGTTCGCTAGCGAGGATACATTCTCTGTTTATTAGAATCATCATAAGATTTGGTTAATTGTGGAGCACCCTTAAATGAACAAACGGGCATCCATTTGCTACAAGGAAGGTCAAGGGGACAGGGATAACTACCTTCTTCATGCGTTAGACCTAGCCATATCATAGTTGTTTAATATAGTTTTTATCCCATCAATTAAAAAGGGTTTGTATTCCATCACCATTTGTATATTTAATCTCATCTGTGGACACTCCAACAAACAAAATATGAAATCACTTATTTATTTATTTTTTTAACAGTCGGATGATCCTGGTGGAATAATTTGTTGAACTGATCAAGTCCACCGAGGACTAGAGAAAACAGCCCAACATCCAATCTATAAGCATCTGGAGCATGAACAGACAAAGGCTGCAGGTGCAAGGAGTCTCCAACCCACTTTTCTAGCGTGTTAAAGTAGGATAATTGATTAATCTAGGCCTGACTGGTAAGGGAGAGACCATACTGGTGGAGGTGATCTCTGTGTCAAGCACCTTCGAATGGACTGTCTCCTCCCACGGATTCCTCATGTTTGATATCTCCAATATCCAGATACAGTTGCAGGTGCTTTGGAAAAAGAAATTTGGCAGCGGGTGCTGTGCGTCGATTGAGTCGACTATGTCCCTCGAGGGCCTCCATCTCGTAGATGATGTAATTGCAGCTATATATAGCACGCACAGTGCCCGTTGGCTTCAGTTCCATTTTTCCGAGTAAGCTTACTCTTTGCGAACTACAGCGCGCTTCAGAAATTTCCTCCAGAAATATCTGAAAATGTCTTTGTCTTCAAAACAGACTGCCCCAAAGACTGGGTTTAAAAAGTGTCATCAAGACTGCGATGCCATGTCGCTGACCGATCCACATCAAGTATGCTTGTGGTGTCTCGGTCTGAAGCACAAGGCCTGTGTTCAAAGTGATTGAAAAGGTGTACAATCACAGTGCGCCAAACTCGGGATTGTTAAATACAACAATGCATCAGTATTTATTGTTGACACATATCAGCCTACACGTGTTTCGAGCAGAAAAGCTCTTCTTCAAAGGCTGATTATCAATTAAAAACATGTATGGTGACAATTCACAACATCATTTCATGTGTAAGAAAAACTCTGGGGGCCATTCCGTCATCTGTGTCCCTCCTCCCTTAACCTTATCTGCGATGCTCTGCCAGAATCCCACTATCTCTGGGCATGACCAGAACATATGCATCATGTCCGCATTCTCCGCGCGACATCTCCGGCAGACCTGTTCCGTGTTCCTATATATACGTGACATCCTATGTGGGGTTAGATATACCCTATGCGTCACATATGTTTGGGTAAGTTGGAATCTTGCGTTTCTGGGAGACCTTCCTTGTGTGTAACAGCACCTTCTTCCATTCGGAGTCTGTGAATTCCCTATTCAAGTCACGTTCTCATTCTCTGCACACTGCTAGGTCCCCAGTTTCCAGCCCTTCCAGGAATAGATCATAAATCCTAGATACCGCATGTCCCCCTTCCGACACGTCATACAAGGGGTCTAAAACTGTGTTGGACTCCCTCCTTTCCATTATGCTAGACTATTTCCTCTCCATCCCGACTAGCAAGCCCAAGTGTTTCAGATACTGCCCTTCGTGTATGCCATATTCGCTCACTAATGCTGCGAATTCGAGCACTTTTCCTTCCTCCAGTAAGTCCCCTGCCTCTGCTATCCCACCACTCTCCCAATATTTCCTTATCTGTCTTTCTACACCTCGTTGTTAACCCATTATGCCTGCTATGGGAATGTGTCTGGAATACTGATCTGGGGTCCCCAGGAGTAACCAAGCTCTTTTCCATAGGTCCCTGCCAGGTTTCAAGAGCCCAGAGGGCCTTGGTAGCCTCAGGTCACCCACCCATAGTACTTCCTTTAGGTAATGAAGTTCTAGCATTGGCTGCAATAGCTAAATGTTTATGGATGCTTTGTCTGCGAGCCAGTTTGTTACAAACTGTATCTGACCTGCCAGGAAACAGATCCCAAAGCTGGGTATCCTCATTCCGCCACTGCTGTAGTACTTTCTTAGTGTGCGGAGGGCTATCCTGTTCCTCGCTGTCCCCCACAAGAATTTCATTAGTCGTCTCGGGAAAATAGCTGAGCGGCAACGTGCTTGCATTGGAAGCAAGACGACGTGGAGCAAGACAGGTTCGATCCCCGAGTCCGTGCTTACAAACCACTGGGTATTAATCATATCCAGTCGCCTGAAAAATCCCCTAGGGATGTCATGCAGGACATTAGTGAAGTGGTATAAGAGGCGCAGGAGTACTACCATTTTTAGCAACGCTGCCCTGCCGGTACCCAAAGGGGCAGTCTCTCCCAGAATCTCATTGAGTTCTCCACCCCCTCCAGCGCCTTCTCTGTGTTGTCCGCCTGTGTAGAAGCTGTGTCATGCCACACATTTATCCCCAGGTATCTAAAGGTTTTCACTGCCTACCTCAGTTCCAAGTTCGACAGTTCTGTGGCTAGGCTCTGCAGTTCTCACAGCTGGAAGACTAGATTTTTTTTTATTTATTCTAATACCAGAGAGCCTGCCGAACCGGTCCACCACGTCTAGTAGGCCCAACAGGTTATCCTCGGGTTGGTTAACGTATAATAATAGCATGTCTACCGCATACATGGACACCATATGTACCGTCCAGTCTATCTCTATTCCTGCTTCCGCAGATTTGGTTCTGAGGAAGACGCCAGTGACTCCAGTGCAAGGATGTATAGCATTGCTGACAGCGGGCAGCCCAGCTCGGTGCCTTTCCTCACCTCCCACATCTCTGAGATCCGCTTCCCGGTCCTCACTCGCTCCGTGGGCGCCTTGTACATTAGCCTCACCCACTTCATGAAAGCCTTGCCTATCCTGAACCGCTCCAGGGTCGCCTGTAGCCAATCCCACCTGACTGAGTCAAATGCATGGACTGCATCTAGAGAGGCTACGGCGTATTCCCCTTTTAGGTGATTTGTGCTGTCTATTATGTGCTGTAGTCTGTGTAGATTTCGGGTGGTGCAACACCCCGGCACGTACCCAGTCTGGTCTATATGGATCAGGCTACCTATCAATCTGTTGAGCCTGTTCGCCAGTACCGCTGCCAGAATTTTACTGTCTTGATTCATCATTGAAAGCAGCCTTTACAACCGCAGTCATGTGGGGGCTTCCGAGGTTTGCATTAGGGTACGATTACTGAGTCCTTGAGACTATCTGGCAGTATTCCTGCCTTGTGGTCTTCTGTGTATACACCTAGAAGCTTTGAGGCCAGGATGTGCTTGTATGCCTTATAGAATTCCCCAGGTAGCCCATCCGGTCCAGGCACTATGGCAGTCGGGAGTTCAGTTATCACTGCGCTTATTTCCTCTAGCGAAAGGGGTGCGTCCAAGGCACTTCCTTGTCCGCTTTCCAGCTGTGGTAGGTCTATCTGACCCAGGGACTCTTTGATGTCCCCGTCACATCCTTTGGCATCTCTTGTATATAGGTTTTCGTAGAAACATGCAAATCCGTCATTGATCTCCCCCTGCATCCTGACAACCCTCCAGTCTTCGTTCTTGATGCTGGTGATCATTTCCCTTGACTCCTCCCGTCTACATAGCGAGGCTAGCAGTCTCCTCGGCTTGTCCCCTTCCACATGCAACCTTTGGGTGTACTTCGCACAATCCAATTTCCATAACTGTTCCCATTCTGATATGCACCTTTGGGCCAGTTTCAGCAATCCCGCCTCCCCCGTGCCTCTCCCCGCTATTATACTTTCCTCTTAAGCTATATCGTTTTCCAGTCCCTCCAGGGATCTCTGTATTTCTGCCTGCAGGCCCCCCATTCTGCCTATCGCTGTTCCCCTTATGACAACATTAAAGGCTTCCCAGAGGGTTCCTGTCTTTGTTACGCTGCCTGTACTAGTATCAAAGTACTCTACCATTTCACCTTCCAGATGGGCCCTAAAGATGTCTTCATTCAGCCTCCATGTTCAGGCAAGAAATGCTTAAGATAGTCAAGAGCCAGAAACACTTGAAGCAGGCAGGCCATGCTCCTACCGCGCCTTGTAAAGCCGTAAGGAAAGGGCTCGAGCCAACTCCTGCATGCCTTCAAGCTCGGGACAAAGGCCAGATTTCCATCGAGAGCCGTCCATGCCACAACAAGATGAGAAATCGAGGGATCCTTTGAGTCATAAGTCGAAAGACAAGTGAGAGGTAGTAGATGCCATCAAAGCCTCTGGTGCCATCGACGTCAAAAGCGTCTTCATCAAAGACATCGATGGCTCCACAGGCATCTAGCTCAAAATTTTCGAAGCCCTCGACGCCTTTACCCGAGAGGTACAGAACACCTTCACTCCTTTACCAAGAAAGGATTTTCTTTAAATCTCTGTCCTCTATTTATAAGGACAATGAGCCGTATGATAATGATGTGCTCTTTGGTTTGCACTATGGCACACCAAATGTCCCTGATGGTTTCATATCAGAAGAATCCAGACTGAAAGACCTACATGACAATTTGCAGACAGCCAGTGGAGTGGACACTTCACCAGAATTGGAATTTGGAAAGCCTGAGTCAGATGAGCATGCAGATGCCTCCTACAGGCAGTTGATGAGCAAGGTAGTGGATTACCTGGATGGAGCAGACCTGCCCTCCCTTTCAAACAGGATGACCTTACAGATATCCTAGATAAAATCCTCAAAGGGATCCTATCTTACCTTTTCATATTTCTCTTCATAAGAGAGCAAGCGCCAATTGGGAAGCACCAGAGTCCAGTCCGGCTGTAAAGAACCTGACAAAGAAACACCGTCCGTCAAGCAGTGACCCCAACTACTTGTTGAAGCACCCTACCCCAGAAAGTCTGGTGGTGCAGGCAGCAACTGTTACCTCTAAACAGGCAGCTTATCTGACCATCCCACCGGATTGAGATAAAAGGGTAGATGCCTGGTCAAGAAAAGTATTTTCTGCTGGGAGCATGGGTCTTAAATCAGCCAACGCCACATGTTCCTTGGTAAAGTTCACATACACACTATGGGACTGCATTTCAGTGGTGGCTGAGCATATTCCCGAAGGGTAGGAAAGCAACGGTGTCTTGGCCATTGTAAAGTATAGCAAGAAGGCCATGTGCGAGTCTCTTCGGCCGGGTTTGGATTCTGCTGACAGCGTCAGCAGAGCCATCTCGGCAAGCACCGTCATTTGCAGATTTGCGTGGTTAAGAAAGTCTGGATTTGCACCAGACATACAGTCTAGACTCCTTACCACTCCTTTTGATGGGTCTCTTCTTGTGGGCAGCAAGGCTGACAAAAGCCTTGAGAAGCTGCATACCTAGGCAGCCTCAGCCTTTTGACTCCAGTGGAACATATTGGAGGGGTAGAGCCTTTCGCTACTACTCCTCAGTTGGAAGAGCGAGAGGAATGGCTGGTCAAAGAGGACAAAGATTTTCTCGTGGTCGACTAGGGAGAGGTGCAAAGCCCACACAAGCAGCAGCATCTTTACCAACACCCACTGCTTCAGACACCTCAAAACCTCTCCGAGGTCTTGAGTCATGACACCGCAGTGGGAGGCAGACTGTCTCAGGATCTGAAAGAATGGCGAGACATTACTTCGGATGCTTGGGCACTACAAATCATAGCCCAAGGTTACTGCCGCCCCTTCATTCAGAGAGCTCAGAACCATCCATCAGTGAACCATTATTTGAGGATTCCAGATCTGTTCCTTGTGCAGGAAATGTTGTCCCTGTTAGAGAAAGGTGCTATAGAGCCAGTACCTGTAACGGAGAGGAACAAAGGATGGTATGCTCCATATTTCCTAATCTCCAGAAGGACAGATGACTGAGACTCACCTTGGACTTGAGATACTTCAACAAGTTCCTCAGGAAGGACAAGTTCAAAATGGTCACACTTTCTCAGATCCTTCAGGCCCTCCAATTCCAGGATTGGATGGTGTCATTGGACCTTCAGGATGCATATTTTCTTGTACCAATCCATCTCAAGCACAGAAAGTACCTGAGGTTCGCCGTTGGCGGTTCTCATGATCAGTTTTGAGTTCTGCCATTCGGGTTGACTTCCGCCCCAAGGGAATTCACCAAACTGATGGCGGTGGTGGCAGCGAGTCTCAGGAAAGAGGGGATTCTTGTTTGCCTCTACCTTAAGAGACAATCTGGGTTGCTCCAAAGTAGCACTAAGGTGGCTAGTGTCCTTTCTCTCCGACCGCCAAGCGAAAGTTCACTCGGGGAATAATTTCTCTGACCCCATGGCTATAATATTTGGAGTCCCTCAAGAGTCTCTCACCTATGTTATTCAATATTTACATGCGTAGTCTGTGCAATATCCTGGTGAAAGCAGGAGTGTTTTTCACAAATTATGCGGACGACACGCAGCTGGTCATTTAATTAAAAGGACGATATATTGAGGATAGTGAGACGATCGGATCAGTCTATAGGGAAATTAATGAGTGGATGTAGAGGAACTGGATGTGCCTTAAAGACACGAAAACAGAACTTATGTTATTTGGGCACAGTAGCTCTCTAGACAAACTGGGAACTGAGTATGGGACTTTCCGGATAAATGAAGCCAAAATCCAGGTATCTAACCAGGTAAAAACCCTGGGAATGATGGTAAACTCCTCAGTGAATACGGAAGCACAGGTTAACTACCTACAAAAAAACTCAGATTACTATCTTCAGCTAATGAAGGCTAGTAGCCCTTTCCTGGACGAGGGCAATATAGCCACAATAGGCAAGGCTATTGTGCTATCTAGACTGGATTATGGCAATGCTCTTCTTGTTGGAGCTACGGCAAAAGACTTAGGGAGATGCCAAATTCTAGAATAACGCTGTAAGGATCGTAAAAAAAAACTAAGATGCAAACACATCACCTCAGCTAGACAATCGCTACACTGGCTCAGAGTTGAGGAGAGAGTCAAGTTTAAGACCTTGACACTTGTCCACAAGGGTGTTTTTGGTAAAGCTCCTATCTACCTAAAAAACAGAATGGAACGGTACATTCCACAGAGACGGCTTAGATCAGAAGGCAAAGGACTGCTCATAGTGCCTAAATATAAGCTCAAGAGAGGTCTGGGTAGATCATTTGTGGTCCTTGCGCCACAGATGTGGAACAGTCTTCCCCAAGCTCTCAGATAGGAAGAAAACCACCTAAAATTTAGGAAAATCTTGAAAACTTTCTTGTTCAAGTGAGTATGCCTCACTTGTCTGGACTTGTCTACCATTATGGAGTTAGAATGGGCAGTATTAGTAGCTATGAGGCGTTGCCGCGTGTGTTGTTTGTTTGGTTTTGTTTGGCAAAGCGCCCTGATGCCCACGGACTGCCGGTGCTATAGAAGCAGACACATAACATAACATACCTGGACCATTGGCTGATCAGGGCGTGTTCTCCCAAACAAGTCCTAGATCATCTCAACATCACCTGCCACTCTTCACAGATTGGCCTTCTCCCTCAATTACAAGAAGTCCCACATGACACCATCTCAAAAGCTCCAGTTCATAGGGGCTGTACTGGATACATCCTTGGGAAAGACCTTGCCACTCGAGGTGAGGGCTTAAGACATTCTGCAGATGGTTTCCAAGTTTCAGAGTGTCCAGCGTCTCCCGGTCTTTGACTTTTTTAGGTTGCTCGGCCTGAGAGTTAGACCCTGTCAATGGGCTCTCAGGACACAATGGTCTCAGTTCTCAGGCAGCACGTCGGACCTACTTCAGGTTCCAAGCAGGGTTGCACAGGATCTTCTGTGTCGGGCCTGCAAGGACAATATTCTGAAGGGAGAACCTTTTTGGCAACCATGGCCAGAGATAACAGTAGTGACGGATGCCTCACTCACAGGGTAGGGAGCCCACACCAATGATCGGACTATCAGCGGTCATTGGTATCCATCAGAGTCCAAACTACACATCAGCCTGTTGGAGCTGAGGGCAATCAGACTAGTGCTGATGGCCTTTCTGCTCTCTGTACGAGTATGGTATGTCCTGAACAGGGCAGACAACACAGTGGCCATGTACTACCCCAACAAGAGAGGAGGTGTAGGGTCACTACCAGTGTGCAGAGACACAATGCAGAGCTGGTGCTGGGCAATTCAAGAGGGGAATCTTTCCATCAGCAGTTCGCCTAGCCGGAGAGAAGAACACAGCGGCGGACGCTCTCAGCAAGCAAAGCACCGTCTCCCATGAGGTGGAACTAGCTCAGGAAGTCCTTCAAGAGATCTTCACCCTTTGGGCAACCCTTCAAGTCGATCTGTTTCGCAACCAGTGCCAACCAGAAGTGTGAACTACTTTGCTCCAGGGAATTTCCTCCAAGAGGAGCTCTAGGGTACGTGTTCGTAGTGGACTGGGAGTTTCCACTCCTGTACGCGTTTCCTCCAGTCCCTGTCATTCCTCATGTGATTAGGAGGATGAGAAAGGTCTGGAAATCCATGATCCCAATTGCCCCGGTTTGGACCAGGAGGACGTGGTACCTGGACCTTCTGGACATGTCCATCTGCCCTCCAACACGTCTTCCACAAAGAGAGGACCTTCTCTCGCGAGAGTAGGGTCGGGTTCTCCATCCAGAGGTCAAGACATTCAGCCTTCACGCATGGTTTCCGAGAGGCTTAGGTACAAGGATTGGGACCTCCAGGTTGGATTGGTAGACCTGGTGCTATTCCATGTTACTTAGATTCTGATATAGATGTGAAAACATATTTTCCGACTCAACCTATTTCGAAAGATTTAAAAGGAGAGTAGTTTCTGCTATGTGAACCTTTTGTTGATACAATTTTACTGAACAGAAAAAGCAATCTTGTTGTCCACATTATATTAACATTTTTAGAAAAACACTATTTTTTTGCAAGCAGTCAAAACCACCCACAAACCCAGAGTGTAATTATAATCACCATCTGCTGTGGAAAACTGTACATTTTTGTTCTGGGTATCATTTATAGCAAAGAAAAAAGTGATAAATGATTGAAAGTTAAAACTCCCAAATATCAAAAATGTTAGTACTTGACAGTGAATTGGTTATGTTATGGAGTGTGGTAGTGCAGTGTGTTCAATTTTCACACTACATCAAAGCATGGCATGTGACAGCATAGTGGGCGGGTAAAGTCAGCTGCTTGACTATGTGGTTGTCTCTTTACTCCTCTTGGTATTTTTTGTAGATTGAGAAGTATACAAATCCATTCCTGTTTCATCTTATCAATTTGTATCAGGACCAAAAACCACTTCACAATATGGTTAAAGTCAAAACAGGCACTCAGCCAGTATGACAATGGCTCATTCTGACCGCTGCCCTCTCCTGCGTGCCCATTCTCCATTTACTTGGCCTGCTGCTTAAGGCTGGGCATGATATGCTAGCATGATTTTACTCTGTTTATCATCTATTTTTTAAAGAGCCTGGGTCCTCGACATGGACCACCAGTTTCTGGCTTGTGGCTTCCACTGTAGTCTTTACAAATCATTTCAAGTGATGCATCCAGTGTCCATAGCATGTCTCTAAAACAGACTTTGCCTACTACATTTCAGTGCCTTGGAATCAGGTGATAATGCCCTCACTGGGCACTTTGCAACTCGTTTTCATTCCTATTTCAAAGTAAAAAGGCTTCCCCAAGGACATTCATTTTTGGGTTTGCGAGTCTGTGGGACACTTAGGAGTTTTTAGCTTGAAGCTAAATAAAGCGTGCAATCGTCAGGTTAGTAGCTCTTGTTTCACTGGCTTGTATTAATGGCTCTCCACAAGTCAGTAACATTTCTGTACAGCATCCTATAATCGTGGCAGGGAAGACCCATAGGTGCTCTCCCTAGCCATTTCTAGGAACCACAGTGAGGTGTCCTTGTGATCTAGATCTACCAGGGTCTGCGCCACGATCCTAGAAAAGTCTAGTAAAGTATTGCCAAAACGTGCTTTAGGAAACCAGCCCGAGGCTTGCCCAAGTTGTTACAAAAGCCTTAACTAGGGATTTCCTTCATTTTCCCTGAAACAGCAGAAGATCTTCCAGCAAAGGCGAGCTAAAACGGATTGGACCATAGTTTGTTGTTTCTGCAAGCATGCCATGAATCCAATAAGAGCAGGCACAAACGACAACTCCTATCACAAGTAGAAGAACAAGTTATTTACTCCTGGTAACGTTCTTTCGACTGGATGTTCCTCCCACGTATTCCTCATCTTTGATATCACCAATATCCAGCTTCAGCTGCTTTGGAACATTTCAGCAGAGGGCGCTATGCATCAATGCAGTCAACTCGATGTCCCTCGAGGGCCTTCGTCTCGGGGACGTCATTGCAGGCATTTATAGCACGTGCAGCACCCGCTGGCTTCAGTTCTGTTTTTTCGTGTAATTCTCAAGTAGAACTACCCGCTTCAATGCGGATTTGACCATACTAGGCTCTGAAGGAGCAAAAGCTATAATAGCATGGGAATTTTTACTGAGGGGTAGGTTGGGAGGGTGATGAGGAATACGTGGGAGGAACATCTATTTGAAAGAACATTACCAGGGGTAAGTAATTTGTTCATCAAATGGATTGTGTCCTCCCACGTATTTCTCCTCTTTGATAGACTCAGTGCAGTTTGTTTTGGCGGAGGGAGTAAGAATTTTGCCATCAATGGTTTCCATGAACAGAATGGAGGACAGCTTTTCTAAAGCTTCTGTTATCGCGAATTCTCTAGAATGGCTCATTTCCCTTACCTACTGAGTCACTCAGCAGCTTTGCTGGATTTCTATGATTTATTTTCTTCACCTGGTAAGAGTGTGAACCTTTTTTCCCAATCTTACATGTGTTTTGCTGTGTGTTTTTTTTTTATTTACATTTTTATTAATTTTTCCAACAAGTGCCAATCCGTACATGTTAATTTCACATTTCAGATTAATCACGAGTGCTTGTAATAACCATGAGGTGGTCATGAAGTGGAAAAAAGAAAAACAAAGATAACAGATACATAGGTAATTGGCTGACACTTGTCCCGTGACCCCCTCCCCCTCTCTTCCCTCCCCCCACCCTCACATGATACAACTTCAAGAAAGAAATGACTAAAACCAATCGAACAGAACAGGAGGGGCTTCACTCTGCACCGTTCAGATTAAATGTTTGTGCAAGGCTTCGATCACTTTTTCTAATTTTCTACCCACTAATGTGGACCAGTGGACTACTTGGGGCAATTTTCTTAGCAATCCTTGTTATTCACATTGGTGTGCTTAGTCAGTTGGTCTTACGATATCCCAGTATGACGAGTAGAATTCTAGGAAGGGCAATCATATCATGTTTATTTTCTTTTTAGATTCTTGGACTGCTGCTGTGAGGCTTTCCATTTCATAAATGGCATGTGCTTTGGTTAACCATTCTCTCTTTGTGGGAAGGGAGGGGGATTTCCACTTTACCGTTAAGCAGACCCTCACCGCTAGCAGTAGATTACGGGGCATGTGTGTGAGAATCACATTGGAATCTTCTTCGTCCAATTCGACTCCGAACAGGACCAAAACTGGGGTTATTGGGTGCTTGCGTATTATGCAGGTCATTGCCAATGGTGGGACCCACAACCATTCGCCCAGAGTTACAGGTGCGAAAATGTCATTTTCTATGGCCACCCATTGTTTTTCGGGGTTTTCCCAGAGATGGGTTTTCCCAGAGATAGGACTCGGAGCTGTGATGCTTTGTAATACTCCTCCAGGTCTGGATATCCCATGCCACCCGACTCCTTGGGTTGAATCATAGTGGGGCATGGAATTCTGGGTTTCTTGCCAGCCCATAGATATTTCACGAGTGTGCGTTTGCCTTCAGCCATAAATTATTCTTGTACGATTATGAGGAGGGATTGAAACGGGAATAGAAACCTTGGTAGGACATTCATTTTTATGGAGGTGAAGCTAGCAGCCCAGGTCAATGGTAACTTAGTCCATCTATTTACATCGGCTTGGATAGTATTCCACAGAGGGACTTAGTTTGCCTCAAATAGTCCTGTCAGGGGGACCGTTATGTTTACACCCAGATATCTAACGGAGTGGGGTTGCACTAGAAATCCCCAGTTCGTCTTTAGTTGCTCCAACGGGTCAGTGTCAGACTTTAGGGGAACTGCTATAGTTTTCTGTAGATTGGCTCGGAAGCCAGAAAGGGCCCCGTATCGAAGTAGTTCCTGAACTCTGTTGGTTGGGTCAGGTAAAGTAGGATGTTGTCTGCAAACATAGCCAATTTATACTCCTTGCCCCCTCGAGGAATACCATGAAGGCATGAGGGCATGATCTTATGGCCTGGGCGAATGATTCAATTACTAAAGCATACATTAGGGGGGATAATGGGCAGCCCTGCCTTGTGCCTCGCATGAGTGTAAATGGTGTTGAGGCGGTTCCGTTAATTGATACTCTAGCTTATGCTGGGTGGTAAAGTGCTCCCGCCCGCTGGGTCCATGTTCCCCCGAGCCCCACCCATCTCAATACTGCCCGCAGAAAGGCCACTCCACGCGGTCAAACGCCTTCTCGGCATCGATCGATAACAAAAGAGGGCCCTCTCCGGCCTCGCAAAGTGTCGCCATGAGGTCTAGGGTCTTCCTGATGTTGTCCGCCCCCTGTCTTCCCCTTACATACCCAACCTGATCAGAGTGAACCTGTTGGGGAAGGACCAGAGCTAAACGTGCCTCCAAGATGCTAGAGTACATTTTTGCGTCAACATTTATGAGGGAAATTGGGCAATATGATGAGCATTTTAGGGGATCTTTGCTCTCTTTTGAAATGACGATGATCGTGTCTTCAGTAAATGATTTGGGAGCTTGGCCCGTATCCAGGATTGAATTGAATAGTTTGGTGAGAAAGGGGGCTAGGGTGCTACTATTGGATTTGTAGAAGGCCGGTGTATAGCCGTCCTGTCCCGGCGCTGAGCCTGCTTTTAGGTTGGAAAAGGCTCCCTGAACCTCTAGGGTGGTGATCAGGCTGTTTAACATTTCAAGGTGTTGTCCAGTTATTTGCGGTCGAGGAAGCGCGGATAGATACCCATCTATGGCTGGCGAGTGCCTGTCTCCCTCTGCTGTGTACAGCTCTGAATAGAAGCTTGCGAATTGACTCACTGTATCTTGCGGGCATGTGAGGGGGGAACCTGATTCGTCATTAATCTTATGAACTGCTCTGTCTGCTCTTTATTTCCTTAAATTATTTGCCAGCATTGTGTGGGCTTTAAACCCTTTTTCAAAGAATTTCTGCTTAAGGTACTTAAGCAGAGTGAGCGCTTTGCCCTGCCATATATCTCTCAGCTCCCCTTAGCCCCTTAATTTGACTAATCAGGGTTTCATTGTGGGTTCGGTGGTGCCTCAGGGTTCTCTCCAGGGAGGATATCTCTGTTCTTAATTCCCCCTCTCTAAGTTGCGCGAGTCTTTTTGGCTGCACCCTCTGCTATTAAGAGTCCCCTAATCGTGGCCTTCCCTGCCTCCCAGACTGTTTAATGGCATTCCATCAACATCGTTGGTTTCGAAGTAATTGGTGATGGCCTCTGCAAGAGTCTCCTTGAATATTGGGTCTCTACACAAGAAGTCATTACAAATCCACCTATGCTCGGGTTTGGGCAAAGGGCCCAGGTCAAGGTCCACCGTGCATAGGTCATGGTCAGACCAAGCCACTACTTCTACGGCTGATCCCAGGATGGCGCTTTCCTCTTTGGCCCCCAGTAACAAGTAATCTATTCTAGAGAAGGTCTGGTGGGGGGGGGGAGAAGAAGGTAAAGGATTTACCCTCTGGGTGAGCTGTTCACCAAGTGTCAATCAAGTGGTGTTCTTTCAACTGGCTCAGAAATCTATTGCTTGGAGACGGCTGGGGGGGTTGTTGGGGGGGTTGTTGTTTCGCACCACTGAGTGCCAATCCCTTTCTCGTTACGCTGCCACGTTAAAATCTCCTCCACAAATCAGGGTGCCCTCCCGCCAAGCCTCTAAAAAGTCAAACAATGGTTCAAAGAAACTGGGTTGGCCTTGGTTGGGGGCATAAGCAGAGCAGAGTGTTACCATGTGTGTTCTCAGCCTTCCTTTAAGGGCTATGAATCTACCCTGAGCGTCCCTGTGTGTGTGCTCTATTTGTAGGCATCAGGACTTTTTGTACGAAATTCCCACCCCACCTTTCTTCTGGTTGCCTGAAGCCCACACTGTATTCCCAATGTCTTTACCAACAATTTTGCGCTCTTGCCCCTGGGTATCTGTCTCCTGCACAAATAATACATCCAATCTGGACTGCTTAAACTGTTGTGCAGTGAATTGAGGCCCTTCACATTTAGGGATCCAAAGACCACTCCATCAGATCTAGCCATATTGACCAATTTGAATCTCATGTATTGCCCCACTCCTCCACAGTCCATGCGGGGGTAGTACTTCCCGCCCGTAGTTAGGAATATTATATTGCTTTAGTGATCCCTGCATATCCGAACTGGTGTAGTATATCGACATTTTTGTTCTGTAAGACTGCTTGTTTCCCCCCCTCCCCTACCCTCCTCCCTTGCAAGATGCTACCGGAGCATCTCTTTTGAGAAAGAATGAGACGCCCTAAACTAAGAAGGGCCACACTAGTGAGATCCCTCTCCAGG
The DNA here is from genome assembly GCF_040938575.1 of Ambystoma mexicanum. Classification (NCBI taxonomy): domain Eukaryota; kingdom Metazoa; phylum Chordata; class Amphibia; order Caudata; family Ambystomatidae; genus Ambystoma; species Ambystoma mexicanum. The sequence goes on from NC_090935.1 coordinate 1,456,481,088, forward strand.
GCATTTAAGTTTTTCAACATGTATACTTTCGTATAAACAACTCAAGCGATGTGCTTGGTGCTGGCATCGCTCTAGATTGAATTATGTCCTTAATTCCGTTAAAACATTTAACCATTGGCGTGGTGCGCCAAAAACTGAAGCCGATGTGTCATGGAGCGACCTCGGGAGCTGCTGTGTCTGGGAGTTCCTGGTGTATTCCTCAGGGAGTATTTAGTCTCTTGTATTTCCATTTGAATTGCGCTCGTCCAAGTCGCGGAGGTTTTGGTGCCGATTCACGTCTTGGGCCCGTTGGTTCTCTCTGGGACTCAGAGTTCGAGCCTGTCTCCAGTTCCTGTAAATGCTTTAGAGCTCGTTCCGCCTCCTTCACTGAAGTTAACCTGAACTCCTCGCAGTCATACTCGAATAAAAGTGAGAAGGGGTGCCCCCAGCGATAGCGCACTCCCCTCTCTTGCAACCAACCTGTGAGGGGTCGGCATCCTCTTCTTTTGGCCAAGTCATTGCAGATAAATCTTGGAACAATTTAACCTTTGAGCCCTCAAAGTCTATTATGTCTCCGTTTCTTGCTTTCAATAAAATGTCTTGTCTTTGCGTGTAATAGTGGCATTTTATGAGGACTGAACGTGGACCTCGTGGTGGGCCGACGGCTCTGTGAACTCTTGTCGAATTGAAGTACGGGGGATTCTCTCCATCATAAAGAGATAGAATTAGGGATTTTATCTTGCCTTCCAGACTAACCGGGGTTTCCCCCTGCGCTTCTTCCAGGCCTTTGATCCTTATGTTGGATCGCCGCTCCCGGTTTTCCAAGTCGTCCATCTTAGACTCCATGTCCTGTTCTTTCTGCTCCAGGTCCAAGAGCCGAGCCTCGTACAGCATAGCTGTAATATCCCCCGATTGCTGGTTATTGAGGTCAGTGACAGTTTCTGTGAGACTTGTTTTGATCGACCTGATCTCTCCAAGGAGGAGGCGGATGTTGGATTTTGTGGCGCTGTCAAGGTCATTGCCTGGTATTTCTGAGGTGCTTTGTGCTTCGTTCTGTTCCATTGCTACGCTTGAGCAACTGAACTTCTGCAGTGTTGCTAGGGTGCTTGGATCCAGCTTGCCCGTTGGTGGGAGCGGCTGTCTGTTACCTTGAGGGGAGCCGTGTACCGTAAGGTGGTGAGCCAACTGGCACGCTTCAAAGCGTCTGGGGTGCTTTGGGCTTTTATAGTACAGCTGGCGCCTTCCCCTCTGGCTCTCTGAGTGCACCCCCTCCTCTTGTCTGCCCGTTCAAGTGTACGCCCCCAAAGTGGGATTTTGGTGTGTGATCAGAGGGCTTTTATGCTAGAGGGGGGCGATGCTGTGGGTCTGGCCTTTAGGTGCTCGGTGCTCAAGAGAGGCAATTCGGTGATGTGATCCGCAGTTACCGTTTGCTGCATTTTATTTTGATTTTTCCCCCCTCCCTTCTGGCTTATGCGCACCTCGTTGCTTCGTGGTTCCTCCCTGTGCAATCCACCTTAGTATAACAGAGGGGTCTGGAAGAAGAGCGGTGCTGCGGATTGTGGCGACCTTTAGATCCTGTTAGTCTGTTGTGGGGAAAAGCGTGGTCCTTTTTGGGCTGCAAAGTGTAAAAACTTGCGTGCCTTTACATTTATATATTTAACATCCAGTAATGAAAGTGGCCTCTGGACCACCTGAGTTCCTGTGTGCTTATGCTCTAATATGGGTCTCAGAGTGTGCCGTTCCCCGAGTGCCCATCGCTCATATCCGAGCAAGTTGCTGGTGTTTACGCTGCCTCGTGGGGCAGCTGACCTGCTGTGGTAATGGTCACCGGGGCTTCTGTCGGGAGCTCCTCTCTTATCTGTGGGAGGGCTGGTAACCCTAGCTAAAGTCAAGCTCGGGCTCGGTTGGGGGGAGCGTGTGTGGGGCTTTGTGCAGGGCGGGGGGAGCCGCTGATGATTCCCCCCCGTTCCAAGCCCTGTTTATTAACGTCCCTCCCCACTCCTTACCAGGTGTCTTTGCGCACCTTTGCAGAACGGCTGATTAAAGGCGCCTGTCCCTGGGATCAGCTGTTAGTCCCGGCTCACGCTGGCGGGGGGGGGGGGGTCTTCAGCTATGCCGCTCCGTTCGTCTTAGAAATCCGCCATCTTGAGAGCGGTGAGGCGGCTCGGGACGTTCCTCTTTCCAGGTCGCTTTTCTCTGAATGCTGTCTGCGGTTTTTCATCAAACTTCGTTTATGGCACTCTGAGATGTTTACACTCGCTATCCTTCGCTCTGCACCTCAAATATTTTTTCCACATATTCTCTGCGCTGGAGAGGGAGACACAGGCTTAGGCTGCCATTATGTCTGCGCCCCCTGGTGGTCTCCTTTGCTGTGTGTTTTACATTTTTGTGTTCATAGACTGTGGAGCCTCACCTACTCCATTGACATCTTTTTACTGTGCGTCACACAGCACCTTTAGTGCAGTAACACAGGGTTGTCTTTTTCAGACTTCCCACTTTAAACTCCATATTCTGGGACGGACTACTGTCTCTCAGAACATGTAAAGTTGCCATTGACTTTATTAGTCTTTTTACATTCACAGACCCAGTACAAACTATCTTACATAGAGTACTGGAAAGGGTTAATAGTTATTCCTTTTTGTTCGTCTCTCATGGAATATTATTGTGTTCCCTTTTCTTTAAGATTTGGCTGGTGGCAGTGGTATCTACCATATTTTTCCTACTACAGTCTATTTAACTAGCCTTGGTACTTGTTAGGCAAAAACCTGTGCAGTTCCCTTAGGCACCACTGCAAAAAGTTTAAGACTACAGGAGTAAGCAGTAAACCCAATTGGTAGCAGTCTGCACCACCCAGATTTCCCTGGTAGCTGTGGCTGAGCAGTCAGACTTCTCTCAAGAAGAGTTAGGCAGTATATAGGGTATACACAATAGGGCTAAAAATACAGTAGCACAAGCAAACACTGACCAGAGCTTTGGTATAAAAGTATATCATTATTTATTTAATAACACATTTGTAAAAATACACTGGCACTAATATGTCAAGCAAGTTCAAACACAGTCACTATAAGTATATACACCTCCCTAGTTAATTATTCGACAAGTCTAGGTTAAGACACCACTTATTTAGCAAAACAGGGGTGAGCGCGTAACCGTAGATGGCACTCCAATAATTTGTTTAAAAAGGGAGAGAAAAGGCAGAATAGGAAAATAACATAGTACCAACACTTAAGACACCACAGCAAGTCAAGAAAGGCAGGGTCTACTATATGCCAAAATGTTCATAGGCCAGGCCCACTCTTGGAGAGCAAGGCGGAATGTGCCCAAGATCACACAGTGGAATTTGCAGAAAAGCCAAAAGAGGTTGGATCAGTTCAGAAAGGTAAAGTTAGCAGGTCTGAGGTCACCCCAGGATAGAGGGTCAAGGATTTATGGGACACCTTGGACAATCTGTTGCAAGGGAGACCAGGCGGGACACAGTACCTGAAATGGTGAGAAAGCTCCAGCGGGGGCAGTTGTTCCTGGCAGCGGGTGCAAGTCGGGGCTTCGACCAGGGGAAGAGATGCTCTCGATGTGGAGGAAAGCTGGAGGTTGTTGCACTGCCAGGGAAGAAACCAGCCATGGAGTTTCCCGGTTAAAAGGTACGACCCTTTTATTTGCAGTAGTGGTGAAGCATGGCTATCCGGCCGCCGGGGTGCTTGGCACGGGCAATTCGACCACGAGACGGTCCAGGAAGGTGAAAAAGGCGAACTGGTTGGTCCCACCAGCTCAAAGGGAAGAAGACTCTCCTGGAAGAAGATCACCTCTGTCGTCGGAGAAGTGGTGAGTTCGTACAGCAGGGTTCCACCGGTGGTGTCGTCGTTGTAGATGGCTCAGCTCCTCCCCTCTTCGGATTCTTTAGGTCCGGTGGCGACTTCTGAAGTTCCAGTCCCCAAAGCCCTGCTTTTATGCAGAAAAACCCCTATTCAACAGCCAAGTTGTCACTCAAACATGCTAAGTGGTGAGCCGGGCGACTCACCACTGGGCCAATCACACAAGAGTGCGACTTGAGTTGCCAAGGCAACTCAGTCCAGTGTGCCTAATCCCCCTCCCACACATCCTGTTGACCCCAGACAGAGTGGCACCATTTGGAGGGCTTCTGTGGAGAAGCCCGCTAAAAAGTGGAACAAAGGGCTCGACTTGGGTTAGGGTTTCAGAGGCGTACACAAACGCCATCTTAAAACCGAGTCCTGGCAAAAAGACCCAACCGGAGAATAAATATGAAATAAATAACCTGGCGGTATCTTTCACATTGCACCAAAAAGTGGTGCTTTTAAAATGAACGGGAAAATCCCATAGGAAATATTCCAGTGGAATATTTTGCGTGGTATCCACTGCCACCAGCCAAAAACTCGACAAGGGGGGACTGGACAGTGCCCCCTTGGAAAACAGACCCAGGGGCAACCGAATTACCCCTACCAGTACTTCCACAATATGATGTTTTGTACTGGTTCTGTTCACAATTTGAGACTAGTAAAGCCAATGGTGACTTTACATGCCCTGGGAGACAGTAGTCAGTCCCAGGGTATGGAGTCTATGTTTGGGGGTCACTATGACACCCCTGTGTTACTGCACTGAGGGTGCTGTGTAACACACATACCAAAAACACATGAAGCCCTATGGAGTAAAAGACCCCATAGCCCATAAAACACATTTACAGTCAAAGGACATTCTCAAATCATGCCTAAGAGTAGGAGAAAAAGTCTCACACTTAGCAGGAGAAAAAAAATAAACCTCAAAAATCCTGCAAAGCTGCTGGGGGACTCACTAGGTTTGGGAAATTAGCCTTAACAGAGAAAAATTCTCCCTAATAGTACGGTTTTAGGCTATCTTGGTCGCCTCAAACTTAAATCCGCTAGATCCCATTTACTTTTATTTGGCTCCGGCTGGGTTTACTCGCCATTTCTTTTTGTAAAGGTCTTTCTCGTGTTTTACTCTCCGCGCCAAACCAGGTTTGGTTCCTTTGTTCGCCGTCCTTTGGCGGGCTTCTGCACTGAAGCCCTTCTTAGGCGCCTGAGAGTCTGGGTGGACAGGAATTGAGTAAGGGTTTTTAGGCCCCCTCTTACAGGGTTCCCTTGGAAACCCAAGTCACACTCTAGTTTGATTGGCTAGGTGACTGTCCTGCCAGGACAGCCACCCTACTGTGTGATTGACAGCCAGGCTGTGTGAATGGGGGAAAACTGCTGCGGGTCCGAATCTCCAAACTTCGACGACAGAAGATCTGCAAGGAATCGTCTTCCCTTGAGCTGGTGGGACCAACCAGTTCGGCAAACACCAAGCAAGGCCTCCCAGCCCTGGTCGAATTTTCTGTGCATCGCTGCAGTGAACCGGGTAAGCCAGGAGGCTCGGACCCTGTTTGGGTTTTAAGGAACGCACTTTTATTCGTTGCTTTGCTCTGCTGCTGGTTTCTTCCCTGGGCAGTGCAGGACCCTCCAGTCTTCCTACTTCGTGTCAGTCTGACAGTCGCTTCAGGAGCCGAGCCTGCAGGACCTGCTAGGAACTTCTGCCTCAGTTACAGCCTTCTTCATTTAAGCTACTGTTCTAACCAGGTTGTTCGTTCCGTCCGAATGCGGTGAAAGGGTTTGAAATCTTTTGCCAATCTGAGGACCTGTCCTTCTCTACTCTTTTAAATAACTTTTCCTTCGACAAACTTCGTTTCGAACTCTTAGCAAAGACTTCACCGCGAACTACTCTGAACTGTGTGATCCTCTGCAAAGAGTCTGAACCATTAACATTGGACCAGGCCTATTGATTTGAATCCTAGTTGTAGTAAGCCTTTTCTAGATTGCCCTGCCAACTTACTTGTTGGGGCTGCTTGATTTTGAATAACCTTGTCTTTTCCTCCCTTTTTAATTGCTGGAGTGCCATTTTGCTCACATTTCATTTTGAGCTTAACTTGTCCAGAATTCATTGGGTGTTGTGTAGTATATTAAGAGTGTGATTTTTCTGCTGCTTTACTTAGTGAATTGTTTTACAACTGATGTGTAAATAAATGTATATTCTTTTACTCAGAAACCTTGAGTCAGTGTTTGCTTGAACCATAGTCATTGCCGTCCTTTGTGTAACTGTTGATAATGCTCACTTTACTCTTGAGATAAGTCTGGCTGCTCAGCCATCGCTACCATTTCACTGTGTAGTACAGGCTTGTACCAAAGGTGAATTTGTACTTGCACTTGTAGTCCTAACTGTGTGTGGTGTTCCCAAAGGGTAATGCATATGATCATGCCTAACATCTTCCATCCAGACTTAAGGTAGAATCAAGGCAGTAATGCTTAGTGAAGGTGTGTATTGTAGAACAAGTAGCTGCCTCACAAATGTTTTTAATAGGAATACCTCTTTGCAGAACAGAAGTAGCCATGTTCCTAGTGGAATGGGCTCTTAAGCCTTCTGGGGGATCCTTGCCCGCCAGCCTGTAGCATTTGGAAATGGCCAGAATAATCCATCTGGATGAGGTCTGTTTTGTTACAGCCTGTCCCAGTCTATGATCTGTATAACCTATGAATAGTTGGTCATCCAGACACAGTTTTGACAACCCTGAAATGTAGAAGTTCACAGCCCTTCGTGGGTCGAGGCTGTGCAACCTCTCCTCCACCTTGCCAGGATGAGGTGGAGGATAGAAAGTGGGTAACAATCTTTTGTCCTAAATGAAAGTCTGAAATGACCTTAGGTAGGAATGAAGGCTTGACCCTCAGGACGACCGTGTCCTTATGAAATACTGTATACGGTGGTTTAGAGGATAGTGCCTTCAACTCATTCACTCTACGGGCTGATGTTAGTGCTACCAACAAGATGGTCTTGAATGTTGGTAACCTTAAGGGACATGAATGGAGTGGTTCAAATGGTGCAAGGCATAAGACATTTTAACACCAGATTAAGGTCCAAACGGGAACCTGAAAGGGAGATGGAGGGAACACATTAGTGATTCCCTTCAGAAATTGCATCACTAAAGGTATCTTAAGTATGAGGTTTCTTCAGACGAGCGCTCGAAGATGGAAAGCCGCCAAATAACCTTTAATGGTCCCAACCCAGATTGGCCAAGTACAGCAGAAAGGGTAACACCTTGGGTGTTTTACAAAGCAAAGGGTCCACATTCTTACTGCACCAGCTGCATGATTTATTTCAACAGCAGCAGTACAAAGACTTTGTTGCTGGCCTTCATAGCAAAGTCTCCATTATGTCATGGATGTTAGTCCTTGAAGTGCACACTGGTGGCACGAGTAACGGTTGCTTAGCTTACCATAACTGTGGAATTTCAGGGTTTTTTCAGTTTTACCTGTAACCATACCATCCCGGTAATAACGTTTTTCCATTGAATTTCATAGGGTTTTGCTAGTCCAACTTAACCAAAACGTCCCTTTAACAAGGTTTTGTGTTAGTGAATTTCATAGGGCACTTTAAGCATAATGTCGCTATAGAGTAGTTTGTTCAGTAAAGAGAAAACAAATATAGACTTCAACTGGTTGGCGTATGTGCAATTACACTGCAAGTATCCATAGGACTCCATTAGTGTCCGCATCTTGAAATGCACTTTTATGTAGTTGTGGAAGCAAACTTGTTTACGTTCCACACCTAGACCCATGCATAGGTCATGCAGTGTATGCTAATAACACCGCCACTGTCGCCAGCCCTACGTATTCATGCAGTAGGCTACCGCATTTAAAGTATTGCTGTCCACTTCGTGGGAGGCTCTGCAAACTTAGCAATGTGTGACTAAAGTACTTCTAACTGTATAACGGCCACTGCTCAACAAAGAACAGCAACCTGCACTTTGACGTGGGCGTTTTAAATGTGGAATTACTTAGATTTATGTAAAGGCAATTAAGGAAACAGCAAAATATGCAGAACGCAAACAAGCTTACTGGTGGTTGGAAAAGCGCTGTATATACATGGGTTTCACAGAATAAATGACTTTGTGATATAGGTAAAGAAGCTGTGGTTGGAGTTCTTGTATTCCACAATGTATGTATATCCGCAAATGGTACCGCTAACAGTAATGGCGTAGCATAAAGTGTTTGCACTGCATGTGACGACAACTCAAATTGAAGGACAAAGAAGCAGTGGGCCGGCTACCGCCTTTCAAAAAAGGACATTGGGTACTATCATGTACAGCATTTGCCACATCTGCTGTGGGCAACAAGAGGGGCACTTCTGTACGGCAGCGGAGCTGTAAAACAACCTTTCCTAAGCAAATGCTGTGCTACAGACCCTTACCTGGCAAAGGGCATTGTATTGTACATGTAGTGCAATGCGCTACTGTGCACAGGTAAGGTACTTCGAAGTGCATTTCAACGGTCGTTACAGGAGCATTACAATGAGTATCGCCTATGTAGGTGATGGCCACTCAATAATTTCGTCTCCCGGCACGCCCCCTATAATATCTAGGCAGGTGTTTCCCCTTCTGTACCAGACTTTTCCTGGCTTTCCTTCTGTGGATTGTTTGAGAACACGATAATAAATAAAGATGCACTGGGGAATGAAAATAAAGGTAAGCAAAGAAAGCACCTTTCACAGATGAACAACTGAATTGCCAATGCACGCATGCAGGGCGGGAGGCATGGCATTGTGGAGAACACTTTAGTGCAGTCGGTTAGAAAGGAGTGCACTGCACAAAGGTTTCTTTACATGTTGCAGAGCGTTTTGAAGACAGTTGCAGCGCAACACTTACTGCAAGAAAATATCACTACTTGCAAGAACAGCACAAAGCCAATTTAGATAGGGTGTGCAGAAATCGAGATAGCTGGCACAGTAAGTTGAACGTTGTAGGTAGGGAAAAGTACTCATGCTGTGAAACGTCATAATGGCATGGGCGAAGTATGCCATTGGCACATGACAAAGAAATGCACAAATATACTTCTTTGCAATGTAACGCGCTTTTTCCATTGACGGACCAAATAGAAAATGACACTGCCACATCGGTAGCTGCATACTGCAATAGAAAGTTATGCAAGAGATCGAATGGCACTGGAACTCTTGTAACATGCTGTGCAGTAGTCCCTGCACAATGAACAATAATAATGTCGGCATGTTTGCGTATCACTTACATAAACCAAAATCAGGCACTTCATTGTACCTAGTCCATAACAGTACACATGTAGATCATAGATTGGTAAATGAGTACCGAGTGCACAGTGTTTTGCATTCACTTTCACTGAACGTATGTCGGCATACCCTGAAATCCACACACTGCCTCATAAAACACACACCCATAACGGCACCATCTGCATTTCTGTGAACAAATACACAGTGTATCTCTGTCGGGCTGTACACACCACACCCACAAACTTCATTGCCTAATCCCGTAACCTCTGCAGGCCCATTACTATGGGCGTCATCTGCAAAAGGGGCATATGTACCACGTGCCACCCTAACAGCTATCGCAATATTTGCTGACTTTTTGTGCTGCACTTGCCCGGGAGTGCGGGAATAACTTTGTACCAGGGGAGCGCACTTCGTTTGGTGTGGTGGCTCTTAAAAGAACCTTTGATTTTTTGTGGTTTTATTTATTTATTTATTTTAAAAAGGTGCTTCCCTAGAAACACTCTTTGCAGTTTTCATACGTGAATGTGTGTGTTGAACTGCAGCTCACAATCTTACAGTAGGGTCTTCAGTGCAGTCTGTAGATTGTGCACGAAAATTTTCATTGCCACTGGCCGACAAGGACATGCCATTTTCCTTCAAAAGGTGTATGTATGACGAAGCAATGTTTTCATTCTCACAGGAGAACATCCCAGCAGCACTCAAGATGTCACACATGCTTCTGTTGATGAGACCCCTTCCGACCTCTGGCTGCGGCCAGAAAGCATTCGAATAATGCAAGGTGATTTTTCGGCCGTATACATGAGAAAAGCACCTTGGCAGTAGGAAAAATGCGCTGCACTGCATTCATCAAAAATGTCAGTTGACTAACCACACGAGAACAAGGCATGGAACACAAAAAGAAGCCTCCAAAATGCTCGATCACAACGTGTACAGTTGCCGAAGAGGCCACGCGTCGACATTCTAGAAGCAGTCCGCCGACACAGCACGATTCCATACCACTCCACAAAACGTCCACTCCCTCCAAACCTAAATTGCTAGACAAGTCCTCTTGTAGGGCATACACGGACAGATCTTCCACAAAGTAATCACCCACGACTTGCCATGTTTCCCAGCCGCAGTACACAAAGTTCTGGAAAAGTGAATGCCTCCCTTTCCTGTGACGCACAACCAGAGCTCCGATTGGCCAAAGGCCATAGTCCCATTTCCATTGGCCAACTCGGTGAGAAGGGTAAAATGTGGCACGTGGCACGGTGAATCAGGAGGACTTCTTCGCCCTACTGGTGCTCTTTTCTGTAACATAGACCATGAGCACCTCATTGGCCAGAGGGCATAGTCCCATTTGTATTGACCAGCATGTTCACAAACACAGAATGTGGCACGTGCCTTTCTCCAAGTACTGCTCGGGCCGCGCCCCAGTAAAGACGGAGGAGGAGTCCTTCCTACTGGCGCACGTTCCTCTGACGCACACCCTGAGCAGCACATGATAGGGCAATCACTACAGTCCCATTTCCATAGTCTAACATGGTAGGGAGCGTCGAATGTGGCACATGCGAGTCTCCAAGTACATCGAGGGCCGGTCCCCAGTGCAGCAGGAGTCCCTCTTCCTATTGCTGCACATCATAAGCAACTCATTGGACAATCCCCACAGTTCCATTTTTGTGGCCGCCACTCGCAAAATCCCTGCATGTGACTTACCTGCTGCGTGGAGGAATAACTTGCATCCATGGCAGGGGGAGTTCGTAGTAAGGGGCGACTCTTAAGGTTTTTTTTTTTTTTTAGATCTTTCTACAAAAACACCTTTTTTTGTCTGTTTTCAGTAGCTTTTGAGTTTTCTTCTACGCACATTAGTTCAGTAAACTCCTCACCGCATCCTGTAGACGAGTAAACGAAACTGCTTTGCCAATGGAGGACAAAAAAATGTCATTTTCTTGGAAACACTCCGCATGTCCACAAGGAATAAGGTCACTGTTGCAGAAGAACATTCCACGAGCGGACAAAAAAAATGTACATGCTTCTGTTGATGTGACACCTTCCTTTGTCTGGCTCGGCACTACATCCATGAGCACTAGTCCATGCTCTTGGCGGTATTGTAGATGAGAAGCACCTTGGCGGTGGGAAAAAGCGTCCTCACGACACCCAGCAACCTCCTCAGTCTACGGGACAAATGTAAGCAATGCAGGTAACCCATATGCATGCTGCCGTAAGAAATTACGGTAACTACTGATGGAAACGTAGCAAGGTCTTTGCAAAGTGCATGCATATCGACAAAATTCCACTCATACACACCGTTCCACAATGCGTCCACTCCTTCCAAACCAAAATTGACATCAACGTTTCTTTGTAAAGCACTGTTATGCGCCTTTATTACAAGGGGAGCACATACAGGCAACACAATACGTTTCGCCATGTCAGCCACCCTCAGTACGCAGAGTACAATGTGCAACCATTTCACCTCCCATTCCTGTTAACCACACCCACTCTACTTGATTGGCTAATCCCCACACTACCATGGCAATTGGGCAAGGTGGTGTTAAACAATATGAAACTAGGCAGGGGACTCAGTTTGCCTGTCCTCACATTTTTACAACATTCTGGTCAATGCTTCTTGCACAGTGCGGAAGAAAACGGCATTGCCAATGGCGCTCAAATAAATGCCATTTCTACGGAACCACTGCATATTTTGCGACCTCATGATCTCATAGTGGGTGGAGAACATACCAGCTGTCTGTATAAACCGACGCATAAATCTGTTTAACACACCTTCCGACCGCTGGCTGGGGACACATTACACCGTCATGGACCCACACTTCTCTTGGTGTGATGCATGAGAAAACCACCTTGGCAGTAGGGAAAATATGCATCACTGCGGTCAGCAGCCTCATCAGTAGATGGATTAATAGTTCACACGACATGTAACCCAAATGTGCACTTCCATAGTGCACCACGACAGTCCACGTTCGTGACAGACGCAACATATATGCAAAGGCGAACCATCCCGCCGAAACTGCATTCACCCTGACAGACCCAGAAAGCGTCCATTCCTTCCAACTCTAAATTACCAGCAACACCTCTATGTAAGCAACACCTGTGCAGATGGCACACAAAGGTTTCACTGACGATAAGCACGATCCGTCTCTCCATGTCGATCACCCTCACGACACAGTATTGTGACAGTATTGTGACAAAATCGTAATGCCCTTCCTATAAACCACACCCTAAACTCCTAGTGTTCTATTTCCCACAATTCCATTTCCACCCTGCTCATAATGGGAGGATGTGCACATGCACTTTCCCCATCTACAGCGAGTGCCACGGCCCAATAAAGCTGTGCCAATACTTCTTTCATTTGCACGGTCACTTTTTGCAGAACTCCCCAAATTGGGTGCCGTCACATTTCAAAATACGCATGCACCATTCGCATACAAAACCTCTGCACTGCATACTGTCATTTCTTTACACCTCTCCTTTTTTACTGTTCAACACTCAGTACACGTTCTGTTTGTTTGCAAAGCCCCTCCACAGAAATGTCTGCTAAAGAAGGTAGTATTGCAGCATCCACAAACATCCTAACACACCCCCAGCACCCCTTTAGGTATGCAGACATTGCAACCCTTTCCACACCCACGGCAACACTGCACATCCAAGCAAGCGTCCATGTGGGCACCCAACATTATGCACAAACGTTACATACGTAGCGCCTGTTCTACCAATCTCACTCAAGCCATAAAACTGCCATGCACGAAAATGTGTCACACTTAGCAGACGCCACAACCATAGTACAGCCTGCACCACCCCTACGCACTACCGATCACACGCTATTGTTTCACTGTCAACCTATGCACACCACCTTCACAACATTGGGCCTATTTCAATAAATTTGCACACAGCAGAGAACCAACCAAATATAAGCTGCCCTTCAACCATACCCACTTTCATAGTCATATTACGTACGCACTGCACCCTATAGCCACACTACCAAACTTCTCACTGCACCATCTCCTGCCGCACACCAAATATTGTGGCATGTTCCAACTATTAACACAACCATGGAATGCACAATTCATGCTTTGCAACTCACTTGGTCAGCTGTAGCATGTCGACAATGTGCTTCACACGCATTTTCCAAACATCACCACCCTGTGCGCATGCACTGCCAAACCTGCATTGCTCCAGTGGGTCTGCTCCTTGCACACATTCCCCCCACCGTAATTGAGCAATACATGTCAGCATATCGCCAACTACCACTATGCACATATGCACCACTGGCACAAGCATTGCACCCAGTGCCCACACTTCGTGACTTTTCTCTGCAGCAACTCCAACCACAGAGCACCGCCATGGAGGTATGCAGTAACAAATCATGTACAAACAAGACACTCTCTCCTGCATCCCTGTACACTTTCAATCACATACGATGGGCTTACCCATTGCCATTCAAACTCTATTGTGCCACTGCCAACCTACCCACAATCTGTTAGCAACAGGGGCCTATGACGGCTAAAATGGGCTCCACGACCATTCCTTACATGTCACCACCCTCTAACTCATGCACATTGAAAAGTGCATTACTGGCATGCGTGTCCTCAAGGCCTAGGCTCTTGAATGTATAGCCTACGGCCTTCGGACATGCATCCAATTGTCTAGGCCTTGAACACACTCACAGCAATGTAATGTCACCATGCATGTCTCCATGTCAGCTTCTGTGACAATGCACATAGACACCACTGCCACCAACACTCCTACCCAACCTGTACACCACCATGGTGCTAAGCAGCAGAAAATGCCAACAGTTAACATGATGGCCACATGGGCAGCTACCATTTTGCACAAACGTATGACACGTAGGTAGCAGCACTTCACCCCAACTCCCCCACACCATAAAACATGCAGTCACAAACATAGGTCGCACTTACCAGAATGCACAAACATAACACATCCTCCACCAACTCTCCGCACAGCCATGCACAAAGTACTGTGTCACTGCCAACCTACCCACAATCAGTTTGCAGCACTAACACTATTTCAACCAATCCGCACACACCGCACTTTACAAGGACCACCCTGTACCGGATGCAGACTGACACATGCCTTCCTGCGGTGTGTATGATGCCGCCCTACGCTCCTCAGTTCATGCCCTACAGCCTACGGCCTTCGACCATGCACCAATAGTGTAATCCTTCCACAGACCCACCGCACCTTCATTCACCCATGCATGCCTCGATGTGCCTAACTACCGCTTTCCATCCGCAGCGCACCGCCACCCGCGCACCCACCCATCCTATGTCATGTGCAATTCACGCCTCATCTGCAAATTAGCTGCCACCACTCACCACGAAAGCAGTTCCCTGCAAACAGGTCACGGCATAAACTACGGGACCGTTACTAAAGCTGCCTCCAATCACCACAGAAAATAGAAGCCTATGTATGTCACATGAACCACTTCTCACTCCCCCAGCCATTCCTTCCTTTATGACCACCGACAATGCGTACGGCACATTTTTCAGACTCTGCCGATGCCGCCCTGTCCTCCGATACACCATGGCGGCTTTCCCAAAAAATGTTGACGCAAAGCACGCTTCTCTCCAGCCAACCACCGGCCGCGTCCAAACTTCTGATACCACACCGTACCGCGATTCAATGACACTTCAGTCCGCGGAGCGAACAAGGAAATGGGTCAGCAGAGCAGACCCTGATATCAGTAATTTTTTGGGACATACCTTTCAGTGTTTTGTAACAAACGTACTGGTCCGATTTCCACCAAACACATAAAAGCACGCTTTCTGGCCTAAGCCCACTCTACTAGCGCAAATTTGGTTAAAATCCATCCAGCCGTTCGACCTATAGCCGTGCGCAAAGTTTTGCCCTATTCAGTCTATGCGGAAAGAGAAAAAATTGGGGACCCATTGGGGACCCTCCCACCCCCCGCACGACACCTCGCCAACTTCTGAGCCACCCATATCCTTTTTTTGCAAAGTTTGGTGAGGATTCGTCGAGGGGGAGCAAAGTTATAAGACGCCAAAAAAGTGCTCTTCCTAGGAGTTTAGCAACTCAACCATAACTACACAGATATGGGATACATTACTCACCGTAATCGTATTTCTAATGCTTGTATCTGCTTAGATTCACATGCTGTGCATAGGCCGACATCTAGTGGAAGCTGCAGAGTATTACAGTTTGTTTTTCGAAACTCGAAAATGGGCGTCGACACAGGGCGTGCCAGTAATACTATACCTAGTGTGACGTCCACTGTACCCATGATCCCTCACGCGTCTAGGAGCCTCAGATTGTATTTTTTCTGACATGAGGTAGCATGAGGAGTAGCGGGAGTACATATTATCCAAGCAGATAGAAAGATAAGACTACAAGCATCCATGCGCCTTCTCTCAGAGGGGAGGAAGGGTGGATCGCATGTGAATCCAAGCAGATACAAGCAGCAAAAATACAATTACGGTGAGTAAGGTATCCCTTCTGAGGTTCGTGGAATCTGCTTAGATCACATGCTGTGCATAGATTAGCGAGCAGTGTTAGAAGACGGAGGTGGGATGTGAGAAGGGTCATGAGCAAATAAATGTCTTAGAACCACTTGTCCCACTGGAGTATCTGTCTTGGAATGAGTGTCAATGCAGTAGTGCTGAGTAAAGGTGTGAATAGAGCTCCAAGTAGCTGCTTTGCAAATGGTGTCAAGGGGTACATTTGCAATGAAAGCCAGAGTGGCCCCAGTGCCTCTAGTAGAGTGGGTTCCTGGCGTAAAAGGCAGTGTCTTATCTGAAAGGGAGTAACACAGCTGGATACAATTGACTATCCATTTGGAGATGGCACCTTTAGAGAGGCGATCTCCTTCTCTGCCTGTAGCTACGGACACGAACAGTTGGCCCGTTTTCCTCAGCGGCCTAGTCTTGTCCACATAGTATAGGACCGCCCTTCGCACATCTAGGGTGTGCAGTTTCACCTCAGCAGAGCTTTGGGGTTCTTGGAAGAAAGCCGGAAGCTCAATGGACTGGTTAACGTGGAATTTAGAAATAATCTTAGGTGAGAACCTAGGGTGTGTACGTAAAACCAATTTATCCTTATGAACAGTAAAGAAAGGATACTGCACTGAGAGCCTGAATTTCACTGACCCTTCTTATGGATGTAATGGCTACTAAGAAGGCAGTTTTATATGTCAGGTGTTTGAGACTGCTTTTATGCATGGGCTCGAATGGGAGGCCCATGTGTTTAGCAAGCACCACATTAAGGTCCCATCCTGGTAGTGGGTTAGAAATTGGAGGGTGGAGTCTCTTTACCCCTTCCATGAAGGCTTTAACCACTGGTACTTTCCACCAAGACACCTTGTTATGGGAGGTGGTGTATGCTGACAGTGCCACCAGGTGTACTTTCAGTGAGTTAAATACCAACCCTGCATCCAGCAGGTGGAGCATGTAGGTGACAATAGTGGAAGGAGTGCAATCAACAGGGTTGATTTGTTTATTCTGGCACCAGATAACAAATCTTTTCCATTTGTCTAAGTAGCAGTGCCTCGTGTTTGGCTTCATAGATTCTTTTAGGATGTCCATACATCTCTGAGGTAAATTGAGATGTCCAAACTCTATGACTTCAGGAGCCATGCTGCCAGGTTCATTGAGCTGGGTCTAGGATGCACTGTTTGACCTTGGTGCTGGGACAGTAGGTTGTACCAGCACGGGAGTCTGATGGGTTTGCACACTGCTAGTCTGCGTAAGTGGGGCAACCACGGTTGCCTCGCCCATATGGGAGCAACTAGGATGAGCGTCATCGATTCCCTGTGCATCTTGTTGACCACCTTCCTCATGAGAGGGGTTGGTGGAAAAGCGTACGCAAACATCCCTGACCAGTTCATCCACAGGTCGTTCCCCTTGGAGTCTGGCTGAGGGAACCTGGATGTGAATTCTGGGCATTGCCTGTTTTCGCTTGTGGCGAATAGGTCTGTAGTGGGGGAACCCCACTGTGAGAAGGTGTCTTCTACGACTTCTCTGTGTAGACACCATTCAAGTTCTTCTGGGAGGGGATCTCTGCTCAAAGCGTCCGCTAGTGAATTGAGATCCCCTGGAACATGTTGAGATGACAGGTAGATGTTCCGTCTAAGTGCCCATATCCACATTTTCTGGGCAAGCTTGGACAGATTTGGCGAACAAGTCCATCCCTGCTTGTTTAGGTAAAACATTGCTGTTGTGCTGTCTGTCAAGATCTGCACTGACAGGTTCAACAGGTGGGGCTCGAATGCTTGAAGTGCTCTGAATACTGCCAGAAGCTCTAGCAGATTGATATGATTCTTGGCCACGATGTGAGACCAGAGACCCTGAGCTGTGTGGTGAAGAAGGTGTGCTCCCCACCCTGACAGGGATGCGTCTGTTGGGACTACAGCCTGTACCTCGGGATCGTAAAAGGGTTTCCCCTTTGACAGGTTGTCTCTTGTCCACCAGTGAAGACTTTGTACAAGTGTTGGCGAAACGACCACTAGATCGTCCCACTGACCACTTGCCTGAGACCACTGTTTCGCCAACCATTCTTGCATGGGACGCATGCGCAGGCATGCGCGGGGGACCAGGTAAATACATGACGCCATCAGGTCTAGCAAACGCATTGCTTTGCGCACCCTTATCTGGCGACTGGGCTGATATAGAGGAATTTGCAGCAGTAGATTCTGAATTGTTTCCTCTGATGGAAAGGCCAACCCCTCTTGTGAGTTTAGGACAGCTACTAGGAACTGTTTGGAGGTGCTTGGCACCAGGCTTGATTTTTTCTCGTTTATGGAGAAACCCAATTCGAAGTGGAGGTTGATTGGTCTCTGAATGTTTGATCTGCAAATTACTGGGGTCTCCTCCGTGATGAGCCAGTCGTCCAGGTAAGGGTACACTGGGATTGCATCCCTGCTTAGGTGTGCCGCTGCCACCGCCAGTACCTTGGTAAATACCCTTGGAGCCGAGGCTATACCAAAGGGCAGCACCTTGAACTGGTAGTGGTTACTGTCCACCTTGAAGCGCAAAAACCTTCTGTGCGCTGGGAACATGAAAATATGAAAATAGGCATCTTTTAGGAGGGGCATTACCTCTTGGAGAGTAGTCATGCAAAATTTTTGGGGCTTGACATACTTGTTTGCAGGGCGTAAGTACAATACTGGGCGCATTGTCAAAGCACAAGGAAGTAAGTTGAATAGATACCCTTGTTTACCTGGCGTCCCGGGACGAGTTCTATTGCGTCCTTTGGTAGAAGATTGGTCTAAGGAATGTACTTTTTGACGTGGTGGGTGATTTCGGGGACGCTCTAACAGTTCTATGCAGTATCCTGCGGACACTGTGGACAGCACCCATCTGTCTGATGTGATCCCTTCCCAAGCTTGGGTGAAGTTGTAAGTGCGTCCCCCTACTGGGGATACGTGAGAAAGGACCCCGAGCGGAACATCACTGTTTAGTGCGAGTCGTGCTGCCGCCTCTATTGGGGCTGCCTCTACCCTTACCACAGCACCTCTTGTTTCCCCTGCCATAACTCTGGGTAGACTGCTGGTCGTCACCCCATGATGTACCCTGTCCCTGTGTATAGTTGGAGCCCCTATGCGAATTTTGGCCGCGGGGGAGACGAAAATTACCATTCCCTCTTTGATTAGGGTTCTTGTTCGTCAACTGTCCCACGGATTTCAGAGTCTCATACTCGTCTTTGGCAGTTTACCGCTTTGCCAAACAGAAGGTCCGGTTCCACCGGCTTGCCAATTAGGGATGCTTGTGTCTTGGGTTTAAACCCTGACTGGCTTAACCAAGCATGTTTCTTAATGACAGTGATCTCTATTAGCCTGCCGGTGTTATCCGCGGCATCAAAGGTTGCCTTAAGGATGCAACCGGACACAGCTCTCCCCTCCGACGCAACCTTAGCCAACTGGCCCTTTAAGGGTTCCGGTGCGGAGTCTATGAGGGCAGCTACTTGCTCCCACTGGTGACAGTTGTAACTAGCCAGCAGAGTGGTGGAGTTGGCAATCCTTGCCTGGTAAGCGGAAGTGGAGGCTACTGTAACGCTCACCTGGTTCCCACGGGGGCGCTGGTCTAGTCTGGATTGCTGTGGCCTCTTCTAGCGTGATGCGCAGGACCCGGAACACCGATTGGACAGGACCTCCAAATCGTGCTTGCCTGGCCCGTAGGAATATCCTTCTGCAGATGAGAAAGGGGATTAACAGTCTGCAGAATAGTGTGCTAGCTCCCCCCTTTTCCCCTTCCCCCTTCGTTCCTCTCTAACTTCCTCCAAACCCCGGTTTAAGCTCACCTTATGGCTTGGAAGGATGAACTCTCCATCCTGCTTCTGGTGCAGGGGCGCGTGTTCGTCCAGTTACTTCACTGGTTTTCAGAATGGCGCTGGCAAAATCCACTTGACTTTCTTGAGCGATGCGCCGTAAGTATGAAAGTTCAAAGTTCAAGTGAGGCCCCCTTTATGTTGTCTTTCTAACCTGTGATCTGTCCTTTATTTCAGGTGCAGAATGAAGGCGATGCGTCGAGGGGTTAAACTGCCGAGGTGAGTAGTGATGAGGGCAATCCCTCTAAATGTCCTTACCATAGGGGCCGGGGTACGGTACCTGCCAACAGGGCGGCGCCGACCTGAAATGTGGAAAAAAGCCGGTAAGTATTATGGCTGTTAATCAGGCTTTCCTTCTGTGTTCCTTCTTCTCACCTTTTGTTTCTTCCTCTCTCCCCCCTAGGTGCAGAGATGTGGCGTCCGATGCTGACAGCCGCGATGGAGCCGGGAGATGTCTCGAGGACAGGTGAGTGAAGTGTGGCGCTGCAGCGAGCAACGCAATGCTTTTAAATTGAAGTCTTTCTTCAGGGATGCTGGCGAGAAAATTCCGGATGCAGGTAAGAAGTTTGAAATAGTCCTTGGTTTTCACCTTTCTCTTCTCTTCCTTCCTTGCAGGTCTTCCAGGTTCGAGGTGGGCGTGGCTGGAGTCCAGGAGCAGGAGCAGACACAGTGAGAGTTAAGCTGCAGGAAGCAGAACAACGGGAAGCATGAGCTGCTGTCTGGGCGTGGCTTAAATAGCCTCCAAAGAAGTCCCAGGTATGTATCCTTCCCCAACTAGGTATGTATCCTTCCCTGGCCACGCCCGAGTGAAAAAATAGTCCCTATGAAAAAATAGTCCCTTTCAGGTCTCAGGGAGGCCTGAAGCGTGCAGCATGGTCTGCATCAGGTAAGTGCACAAAACACCTCCCTTTATGAGCCTGGCGCCTATGGCGCCAGGACTGATGTCCAAAGAGCCCCTATAAGGGGCCGCTGGGCTTTTACCCGAGGGCATGATGCCTGCTTCCGGGGGTGCTGGGCCTGGCCTGGTGCTCCGGGGGTAGGCATCATGACAGCACTCCCCCCCCCCCCCCCCCAAGGCCCCTCCCAAGTTCGTTCCTTCTGGAGGTTTCGGTTTGTTTGGGAAATTCCGATGGAACCTTTTTACCAGCCGAGGTGCATGTACGTGATCACTGGGTTCCCAAGACCTTTCCTGAGGCCCGTACCCTTTCCAGTCAATTACATAGAAAAGTTTTGATTTTGAGATCTTAGAATCCAAAATGTTCTTCACCTCGAATTCAAGCTCCCCATCTATCTGAATCGGTTCTGGTGGCTTTGTTAATCTGGTTCCTGAGTGCACTGGTTTCAAAAGTGACACATGAAAAACAGGGTGAATCCGCATGTTAGCTGGTAGATCGAGCTTGACTGCCACTGGGTGGATTATAGCGAGTAAGGGCCTAAATACCTTGGATTAAAAGTTCGAGGCCCCTTGAGTGATAGGTGTTTGGTAGCCAACCATACTTGATCCCCTATTTGGTATGGAGGCGCCTCTCTTCGATGCAGATCCGCATTCTTTTTGTATTTCCCTTTCGCATGTTGCAAATGTGAAGTTGCATCCTTGAAGGCTTGAGTAATCGTAGAATGCAAATGGTCCACTGCGGGCATTTCAAGGCTCAGAGGTGAGTCCAAGTCTGAAGTACGAGGGTGATGTCCATATAGGGTATAAAAGGGGCTCTGACCAGTTCCAGAGTGTATCGAGTTATTGTATGCATATTCTGCCACCCATAAAATGTCCTTCCAATTACCCTCCGATTGGTGCAACATACATCGTAGATATTGTTCAAGGGTCTGATTCGTTCTCTCCGTCTGACCATCGGTCTGTGGGTGGTGGCTGGTTGAGAGTCTTACTTCGATTTGTGCCAGTTGACAACACTTTTTCCAAAAATGAGAAATAAACTGGCTTCCCCGATCGGAGACTAGTATGGACGGGAATCCATGCAAACGGATGATATTTTCGAGGAATTCTTTGTCAAGAACAAAGGCTGAAGGTAATCCTTTCAACGGAATAAAGTGGGCCATTTTGGAAAATAAATCCACCACAACCAGAATAGTATTGTAACCATTACAAGAGGGCAGGTCCGTGATAAAATCTAGTGACAGGGTGTGCCAAGGTGCTGGTGGAATGTCTAAGGGCTGAAGAAGACCGGCGGGTATTGTCTTTTGACCTTTGTTTTGGGCACAAACTCCACAGAACATCACGAAAGATTTAATATCCTTTCGCCAGGAAGGCCACCAGAATTGTCATTTAACCTTTTCCTCTGTTTTGGCAATGCCAGGATGTCCTTCCATCAGGGTATCATGATGACGGGAAATAACCAGTTCTTGCAATTCCTTTTCTGGTAAAAATAAGCGTCCTTGGAAGTAAGGTAAGCCATCCTTTACTGAAAAGTTAGACCCCCTTTTGATCCAATCCTGCAAGGCTGAAGAGTCCAGGAATTGTTTCACTCGTGCTTGCATGTCTTCAAGGGTTTGTAAAGTGGTTATCCCCAAAATTCTTTGTTCGGGAATTATCGGCACAGGTTCTGAGTTTGTGTCTATTTCTTCCATTCCAATTCGGGATAGAGCGTCCGCCTTACCATTCTTATAGCCGGGGCGGTAGGTGATTACAAAATCGAACTCAGCAAAGAACAAAGCCCATCGGAGCTGTCGAGACGATTGAGCCTTGGCAGTTTTTTAAATATTGTAAATTTCGGTGATCAGTGATCACGGTGATGGTATGCCGGGCGCCGAGGAGATAATGCCGCCAAGCCTTGAAGGCGGACTTAATGGCTAATAGCCTTATCGGTGATCGCATAATTTATCTCCGGCGGTGAGAGCTTTCTGGACCAAAATGCTATGGGGTGCAGTTGGTTGGTTTCAGGGTCTCTCTGAGACAGGACAGCTCCCATGGCTAAGCTGGACGCATCGGTTTCGACTATATATGGGAGATCGGGACGCGGGTGCTTCAAAATAGGTGCGGACGTGAACTTAGCTTTCAACTCCTGAAAGGCCTGTTCGGCTTCCTCGGTCCATTCAAAACGTTTATTTTTTCGCAAGAGTGCAGTGATGGGTTGCACCACACGTGAAAACTCTGGGATAAACCTGCGATAAAAGTTGGCAAAACCAAGCATGGTTTGGACACCTTTCACCGAACTAGGTGATGGCCATTTGAGGATGGCATCCACTTTCCGTGAATCCATTCGGACCCCTTTAGGTGTCAGGATGAATCCGAGAAACTCAACCTCGGTGGTATGGAAAACACATTTTTCCAGCTTGGCAAACAGTTTGTGCTGGCGCAGTTTCTCTAGGACGGCCCTGACATGCTTTCTGTGACCAGATTCCGAAGAGGAGTACACAGGAATATCATCGATATACACGACAACACAGACATCGATGAGTTCCCGAAGGACATCGTTCATGAAGAATTGGAAGGCTGCAGGCGCGTTGCACAACCCGAAAGGCATCACCTGGTATTCGAATAGTCCATATTTTGTACGGAAGGCCGTTTTCCATTCGTCGCCTTCTTTTACTCGTACCAGATGATAAGCCCTCCGGAGATCTAACTTGGTGTATACGCAAGCGTCCTGCACCTGGTCAAGGAGTTCAGGGATCAGAGGCAGAGGGTAACGATTTTTAACAGTTATCTGGTTCAATGCGCGGTAATCGATACAAGTTTTAAGGTCGCCTTCTTTTTTAGGCACGAAGAACAAAGCTGAGGATGCCGGGGACTTTGACGGGCGAATGAAACCATTGGCGAGGTATTGAACTAAAATCAAATTGTCTCAAATGCAGATTCTCTGGTTCAGTAAGGGCGTAAATCCTGCTACAAGGGGGTTGTGCACCGGGCACCAGATCGATTTGGCAATCGTATGATCTGTGGGGAGGTAACGTGTTGGCCTGTTCGTTTTGGAAGACGTCCTTAAAGTCTTGGTACTCTGGAGGTAGTTGCACGGGGACCGAGGTTACTGATGCTAGATTAATCTTTGGATTTTCTGGGTAGCAGGTTTGTGCACAATCCGGGAAGGTTATTCTCTTTGCTCGCCAATCAATTCGAGGATTATGTGTCTCTAACCAAGGGATTCCGAGAATAAGCTGAAACTGTGGAGCCTTGATTACATCAAACACAACTGCCTCCCGATGGCCATCCGGACCTACAAGTGTCACCTCAGCTGTGGAATGTGTTACCGGTCCAGAGGCAATTTCGGTTCCATCTACTGTGGTGATGACATCTTTGTTGGTTTTAGGACGCAGAGGGAGGTTTATCCTAGAGACCAATTCTCGATCCACATAGTTTCCTATAGCCCCGCTATCGATGTATGCCTTTATAGCATGCAACCGTTTAGGCTGTTCCGGATCTACGAGGACCATTGGCACAATGAAATGCGAGGTCTGAGAGTTTGTTTTCAAGCTCGGCAAGCGGACCCCTACGCTTGCCGGGCGTGGTCGTTTCCCGATACAGAGTTTCCATGGATTTTATCAGCGGCTCCTACCACCTTCTTGGGCGGTTTTACCGGGCAATCTCGTAGAAAGTGTCCAGAGGACCCACAATAAAGGCATAATTGAATCTGTCGTCTTCTTTCCCGTTCTTTTTGAGTTAGGGGTCCTTTAACACCTCCGATTTGCATAGGCCCTGAGGCATCAGCCCCCTTGGGGTTAGCGTGGGTCTTGGCCAACACCCGGGTTTCAAACTTGGACCGATCTGCTTTTCTGTTTTGCAACCTGTGATCCAATTGGACCACTAAGTCTATATATTCAGTGCATTCTTGGGGCGGATTTACAACTTGTGCCAGGACATCTTTAAGTTCTCCGCGTAGACCTCGATAGAATAACGTGATTCTTTTATCCTCTGGCCAACCAGTTTCCACATTAGTCTATTGAAGGTTGCAATGTAGGATAGAAGGTCTTGATTGCCCTGTCGCAGAGATAGAAGTTCGTCATCCAGAGCCTGCCCCTGGGAGTGTTAAGCAAATAACCTTTCCATGCTTGTTTGAAATCCTTGAAAATCACGAAGAATCGGGTCATCTTGAGTTACCAGTGGGACTGACCAATCGGCAGCACAGCCGCTGAGATGTGACAACACAAAGGCTACCTTGGTCTGATCATTAGGGAAGGCCCCAGGTCTGCATAGGAAGTGCAAACGACACTGATTCATGAATATGGCAAATCGTTTGGGGTCCCCAGCAAAGCGTTCAGGTGGGGCCACCGGCATGTTTCCAGGTAGATTAATCTGCACCGGGTTACTGGAAACCACAGGAGCGGGGTTCCCCCCGGAACCGGGTAAAGGAGTTTGTCCAGCTTGACCTTGCAAAAGCTGTCTAGCCAGGTCATCAGCTCTATCCTTTATTACAATCACTTCCCTCCTGAGGGCAATAGTCTCTTGATGAGCGGCGTGTACTTCGGCCCGTAATTCCCCCAGTAATTGGGCCAACTGGTCAGTTTTGGAAGTTTCCATAGCGCCTGGGTGGGA
The DNA here is from genome assembly GCF_040938575.1 of Ambystoma mexicanum. NCBI lineage: Eukaryota > Metazoa > Chordata > Amphibia > Caudata > Ambystomatidae > Ambystoma > Ambystoma mexicanum. The sequence continues at coordinate 1,456,505,917 of NC_090935.1, forward strand.
ATTTGTAGGAAGGCTTCGCGTTCTGTAACGCTCACCTGGTTCCCACGGGGGCGCTGGTCTAGTCTGGATTGCTGTGGCCTCTTCTAGCGTGATGCGCAGGACCCGGAACACCGTTTGGACAGGACCTCCAAATCGTGCTTGCCTGGCCCGTAGGAATATCCTTCTGCAGATGAGAAAGGGGATTAACAGTCTGCAGAATAGTGTGCTAGCTCCCCCCTTTTCCCCTTCCCCCTTCGTTCCTCTCTAACTTCCTCCAAACCCCGGTTTAAGCTCACCTTATGGTTTGGAAGGATGAACTCTCCATCCTGCTTCTGGTGCAGGGGCGCGTGTTCGTCCAATTACTTCACTGGTTTTCAGAATGGCGCTGGCAAAATCCACTTGACTTTCTTGAGCGATGCGCCGTAAGTATGAAAGTTCAAAGTTCAAGTGAGGCCCCCTTTATGTTGTCTTTCTAACCTGTGATCTGTCCTTTATTTCAGGTGCAGAATGAAGGCGATGCGTCGAGGGGTTAAACTGCCGAGGTGAGTAGTGATGTGGGCGATCCCTCTAAATGTCCTTATCATTCCCCAGAAATGTCTCTTGTCCTTTCCCCATAGGGGCCGGGGTACGGTACCTGCCAACGGGGCGGCGCCGACCCGAAATGTCGAAAAAAAGCCGGTAAGTATTATGGCTGTTAATCAGGCTTTCCTTCTGTGTTCCTTCTGCTCACCTTTTGTTTCTTCCTCTCTCCCCTAGGTGCAGGGATGTGGCGTCCGATGCTGACAGCCGCGATGGAGCCGGGAGATGTCTCGAGGACAGGTGAGTGAAGCGTGGCGCTGCAGCGAGCAACGCAATGCTTTTAAATGGAAGTCTTTCTTCAGGGATGCTGGCGAGAAGATTCCGGATGCAGGTAAGAAGTTTGAAATAGTCCTTGGTTTTCACCTTTCTCTTCTCTTCCTTCCTTGCAGGTCTTCCAGGTTCGAGGCGGGCGTGGCTGGAGTCCAGGAGCAGGAGCAGACACGGTGAGCGTTAAGCTGCAGGAAGCAGAACAACGCGAAGCATGAGCTGCTGTCTGGGCGTGGCTTAAATAGCCTCCAAAGAAGTCCCAGGTATGTATCCTTCCCCAACTAGGTATGTATCCTTCCCTGGCCACGCCCGAGTGAAAAAATAGTCCGTATGAAAAAATAGTCCCTTTCAGGTCTCAGGGAGGCCTGAAACGTGCAGCATGGTCTGCATCAGGTAAGTGCACAAAACACCTCCCTTTATGAGCCTGGCGCCTATGGCGCCAGGACTGATGTCCAACATGAGCCTGGCGCCAAAGGCGCCAGGACTGAGTCCAAAGAGCCCCTATAAGGGGCCTGCTGGGCTTTTACCCGAGAGCATGATGCCTGCTTCCAGGGGTGCTGGGCCTGGCCTGGTGCTCCGGGGGTAGGCATCATGACAGCTACCTTCCTTCCCAACCCGTAGATCTTCTTGCTCTCTTTGTCGGGGGGAGTCTCCGATGATAGAGGCGTTCCCGCCCTTTTCCGGGTATTGGTAACTACCAGGGAGTCGGGTTTGAGTTGCCCCCTTATGTAAAGCGGGACTGATTGGGCTGCCCTGAAATTTTTTTAGATTCTGGGGTTTACTGCCCTGATGAGGTTAGGATTGAGAAGGGAAGGATCAATTCTCAGTTGGATGGACTTGAGAATTGGAATGGCCTGGCAACGGGCTTCTTCTCTCCTACTAGTTCCTCAGCAAAGTCCCTCTCCTCCTGTGCCCCCTGAGTGTCGATGCAGAAGTGTTCCGCGGCTCTAGTCAAGACCTCATTTAGGAGGGGGGCCGGTTGTCGACTGGAGAGTCGGTAACTTGAGGTTCTTTGCCTACCGGGGAGTCTACTCTGTAGACTTCTGAGTCATCTTCCTCCTCCTCCAGGTCCTCGTCATCCCCATAATAGTCCACCCCAGTTTGGTCATCCAAAGTTAGCAATTCTGGATCCTCATCTTGTAGTGGATCCTCACTATACTGAGCATAAGGCTGTACGTAGAAAGGGTCAGAAGACCGACTTTGCATTAGTGCATCAAACCGAGGTTTCCTACCAGGGGGTTGCGGGTCCCTAGACCCTGAGGGAGTAGCCCCGTCAGGGGTATAGGAGAGGAAGTGTTCTGGGTTCTTGGCATAGAAGTCTGCTAGGGATGACATTCTAGACATAACTATCTATATCCTCACTGGTCCATTCCTTGGAGCTGGGTGATTACCCTTTCTTGGGAGGGTTTCCCTGCTATGACTTGACTGGACCTATGGGCTTGTGCAGGGGTCTTGGCTAGCTGTTTATCAGAAGACTTAGCACTGTCCTTATGTAGCTGTGGTGCAGAAGAAAAGTGAGGTGGTTTCTTCTGCTGTTTCCCCCCTTCCCCATGAGTGGAAGAATGTTTCCCCAGGTGTTTTCGCCTTCTCAGAGCCTTTCGACGCCTGGCGTCGAGATTCGGGGGTAGAGTACCATTCCTTAGATAGCAGGCATCGGGATTCGGAAGCAACCACGGAACGGTCTGCTGACGCCAACTTCTGGTGACCGGCCTGGGGCTGGTGGTCGGCTTCGTCTTCTGACGAGCGTACCTCCATGAATTGTGAGTGAGGCACTTTTGGCAACTGTGGATGGTTGCCTGGTGTCGTGAGGCGATCTTGATCGAGAATGCCCAGGGGACACCGATTCGGTGGACTACTCCTTGTGTGCCTCTTCCGAGAACTCGACATGCGCGTCAAGTCTCGGTTGGACTTCGAGTGTTTAGTGGAAGTGGTGTGAGTAGCGCTCGTGTCGCCAGATGTGTTCCCCATAACCACCCTGCCGGACAGCCTTCCGAGGTCGGGGACTTGCGTTTGGCCGTCTTTCGACGCCACGTTGCCCTCCCCGTCCGAAAGTACAGCGCCGCTGCCATCACTGAAGGCGTCCTCCGCTTCCATGGCCTTGCGTTGCCTGGCGTGGTGGGCCCAAAGTTTGATCGAGATGTCCTTTAGTGTCTTAGCCTTGAACCGGCTACACGCTCTACAGTTTGCCTCAGGGTGGTCCCTCGGTAAGCAGAGGTTACAGGTGGCGTGTTTGTCAACCCAAGGATACTTGCGGTTGCACTTGGGGCAGAATTTGAAAGGGGTACCCTCCATGCGCAAACTGAGGCAGCAGGCTAGTGTGTGTAGAAAATATATGTATATGAGTGTAGCGTATGTTGCCACCCCCCACTCTCCCTACTTGCAGGGCCGATGCCAGAGGCCTTCCAGGCCCGGGCCGAGGCCAGAGGCCTTCTGAGTCCCAAAGTCCGTCGTGCAGCTCTCGACGGTTGTCTTCTTCTCCGGGCTGGCGTCGAGCTTCGATGACTCGACGTAGGAGTGGGAGAAATAGGGAAAGATAAAGATGTTTAGCAAAATATGGCTGGAAGCCAGGGAACTCCGCGCAATGCTTCCGACCAGTATGGCGGAAAAAACAATCTGAGGGTCCTAGACGCGTGAGGGATGATGGGTACAGTGGACGTCGCACTAGGGATAGTTTTACTGGCATGCCCTGTGTCGACGCCCATTTTTCGAGTTTCGAAAAACAAACTGTAATACTCGGCAGCTTCCACTAGATGTCGGCCTAGAGTGCAACAAAGTGTGATGCATTTGACTATCCACCTTGAGATAGCTGACTTAGAGACAGGATCCCCTTCTCTGCCAGCTGCCACTGAAACGAAAAACTGTTTTCCTCAGTGGTTTTGTTCTTTCCAGGTAAGACATGACTGCCCTGCGCACATCTAACGTGTGTAGGCTCCTTTCGGCCATGTTAGTGGGGTTCTGGAAGAAAGTGATTGGTTCACATGGAACTTGGAAATAAATGTAGGCGCAAATCGAGGGTGAGTGCGCAGAACCACCTTATCTCTGTGAACAGTAACGAAAGGGTCTAGTACTGAAAGGGCCTGTAGTTCACTAACCCTTCTAATAGAAGTGATAGCCAGTAGGAAGGATGTCTTATAGGTAAGGTCTTTTAGACTTGCCTTGTGCATAGGCTCCCAGGGGGACCCAATGAGTCTAGTCAGAACCACATTAAAGTCCCATCCGGGAGCTGGGTTAGAAATGGGGGATTAATCCTTTTAACCCCTTCCATGAAAGCCTTGATAACTGGTATTTGCCACCACAACACTTTTTGGTGTGACGTAGTGTAGGCAGAGAGATTAGCTAAGTGAACCTTTTGGGAATTAAAAACCAGGTCTGAATCCAGTAAGTGGATCAGGTACAATATAATGCGAGTAGGAGAGCAGTCAATGGGATTGACACCCTTTGCATTACACCAGATAAAGCGTTTCTATTTACTGGAATAGCAGTATTGGGTTTTCTCGCTTCCCTGAGTATGTCCATACATCTCTGAGGGAGTTGAAGGTGTCCGAACTCTGACCTCAGGAGGCAGGCCGCTAAGTTCAGAGTTTGCGGGCATGGGTGCAGTGTTTCTCCCATATCCTGAGATAACATGTTGTAAGGGCAGGGCAGTTTCATAGGAGGAGAGAGGGACATCTCCATCAGATGAGAGAACCGGGGTTGGCGGGCCCACATGGGGGCCACCAATATCATGGTGACTGATAAAGCAAATTTCCCTGACCATGCTATCCAGAGCCCGCTCCCCTTGAAGCAGTTCTGTGGATACCTGGAGGCATAATCTTGGCATTGAGCGTTCTCCAGAGTTGTGAACAAGTCGATCTCTGGTAAGCCCAGTTCTGAGAAAACGTTGGATACAATGTCTTTGTCTAGTCGCCATTCATAATCTGCGGGCAGTGGGAAAGCTCTGCTGAGCAAGTCTGCAAGACGATGGAGTTCCCCTGGAACGTGTTGAGACAACAGGAACATCCTGTGTTTAAGAGCCCATATCCAAATGTTTTAAGACAGCTTGGATAGCCCTGGAGAGTGTGTGCCCCCTTGTTTGTTCAGGTAGTACATGGCTGTGGTGCTGTCTGTCAAGATCAGGACTGTTTCCCCTGTAACTGTGTTTGAAAAGCTTTCAGTGCTTTGAATACCGTTAATAGTTCCAATAGATTTATGTGGTTGGATGCTAATTGTGGGGCCCACACGGCGTGTGCAGTCTGATGAAGCAGGTGAGCCCCCACCCTGTGAGAGATGCGTCGGTCGTGAGAGTGGCTTCTACTGCGGGGTGGTGAAGGTTTTCCCCTTCAAGAGGTTTTTCCTCGAACACCACTGCAGAGATAGAACAAGGGCTGGCGTGACAACTACCAGATCTTCCCATTGTCCGCTGGCCTGACACCACTGGCTGTTGAGCCACACTTGCATGGGCCGCATGCGCCGACGCGCGTGCAGAACTAAATAAAAGCAGGACGCTATCATTCCTCTCAGACGCCTGGCCTTGCATTCCGTCACTTCCTGACTGGCTACATACTGAGGGATCTGAAACATTTTGAAACCTCTCGTGGGAGGGGAAGGCGAGGCCATCTTTTGTCCGAATTAGAGATTTCTGTATCTTTCAGTGTGTTCTTCCCCTTTGAAACAAGCCCCTGAATATCAAAAATAGTACAAACCTTAAGTATAATGCCATGGTATATGTTCTGAGCAATTTCAAAATATGAGGAATCTGTAGGAGGAAGATATTTATTAGAAATGAGAACAACATTACAAATATTGTATAATCAATAGTCTGCGGAGGATAGCTCAGGGGCAACATGCTCGCCTTGGAAGCAAGACGACACGGAGCAACACAGGTTCGATCCCCGGGTCTGCGCTTAGAAACCTCTGGGTATTAAGCGCGTTATAAATAACCTATCATATCAAGCAGACAAAACTGTAAGACTGTAGCAAAGAAAAAAGCATCCCAAGACCTGGAGCTCTGGGAAATATCATGCATAAACCCTGGTCAGCCTTTAGAAGTCATAGTTGACCATGACTTGTCAATGATTATTAAGATGAGGTTGGTGGCAAAATTACAGTTTCCGATCAGAAAAAAAAAGTGGTTTTGCGAACTGATCAAATACAAACAAAGATGGGTTACAGCCAACTGCCAGAGAAGGTAATGGGCCTCATTACAAGTTTGCCGGTATCTCCGCCTGGATACCAGCAAAGTTTATTACTGTTACAGGCACTCAGTCCGGTGGTATTACCGCCGGATTACGAGTGCTGGCAACAGTTCTAAATCCCCATTCCATGGAGTCCTACTGAACTCTATCGGGGGATTTGCCAATATTACCGGCACCGGTAATAGTGGTGCCAGTAATAACAGTGATTTTTGCCGGTAAGGCGCCCGACTTACCTCCAGCTCTTAGCTGGTGGTAAACCAGGTGCTCCACCAGCAAATTTGTAGTTGGTCGGTGCAGTAATATGTCGGGATACGTTAATACCGGCATTTCTTTTTTTTTAATAGTGCAATTTTAACTTTTATGAACCTTTTCTGTTACATCTCACACATAAGAATATCCAACATCATCTGTAATGTAAAAAATTAAAAACATGTAACCACATCATGATTGTACCTCCCCCTAAACTTAGAAACGTTGTTTTATAGTCCGGTTTAAACCCATCTCTCTTGTGTACCCCCACTATATTGTCCATGCATCTCTGCGATACTGCTTAGCTATTTATATTCAGGGTGATCTTCATTCCTCTAGCGCTGCAATTAGAGATGAAAACAGTGCCCGTGTTACCGCATCCCAGGATGCAACATCTTCGCTTGATTCTTGAGTCCTCAATACACTGCTCTGTACCAAACTACTGTGCCATTGCCCATTTTTGTAGATCTCTCCACCATACTTCCACCTTAGAGCCTTCTGAGGATTTCCAGGCCATCGCAATCCTACGTTTGGCCAACACATAGGCAAGGTCCTTCATTTTACTGAGATATCTTTCGTTGCGTTTGCGTGGGAAAATCCCCAATAGGCAGGCTGTTGGGGATTTTATGTCTAAATCTATTCCCCGTCCTGGTCATTCTGTGTGCTACTTCTACCCAGTACTGCTGCATTTTCCAACGAGACCAGACCATGTGCATCATACCTGCATTTTCCTCTTTGCATCTTGTCACTATTGTCCATCTGCGCCTTTGAACTGGGAGATTTTACAGGGTGTTAGGTATGCCCTATGGGTTATGTATAGCTGTGTGAAAAATTAATTAACTCCTCCTCTTCCAGTAGGTCTCCTATTGTAGCAATTCCGCTACTCTCCCAATGTCTACGAATTCCCACTACCCATTGTGTCTCCGTCAGTACGGCAGCCAGGGGGACCTGCGTGGAGAGAGGATTGGTCATGTTAAACACTTGGCAATCCCTCCTCCACAATTGCCTGCCCAGTGTCAGGAGGTGCGGAAGCTGGCTGAGGCATGACCCTTCTATTCATAGAATCTCTTTCAGTTAATAGTGTTCTAAAGTGGACTGTAGTACTGCAGTATCAAGTGTTGGTTTGTATGCCAGCCAGCCGAGTACAAACTGCAATTAGCCAGCTAGGAAATATAGTTCACAAGTGTGGGACCCTGATCCCTCAGTCTTCATAAACTCTCTGCAGTGTGCTCAAAGCCATTATGCATCTACCACCTTTCCAAAGAAATCATCTACAAACAGCATCCAGTTTGTGAAAAAACTGCTTAGGTGTATTGCAAGGAACATTTACAAAGTAACATAATAACCGGGGGAGAACTACCATCTTTAAGAGCGCCGCCCTATCCATCAATGAAAGAGGTAACCAGTTCCATGAATTTTATTACTCTCTCCCTAGGGCGCTCTGTGTGTTGTGTTTATGTTCGGTCAGCATGTCGTGGTATAGGTCTACGCCCAAATATTAAGAGTGTCAGCAGACCATTTTAACGCCAGGTCTGGTAGCAGCGCCTTTCTAGTTTTCGTCAGGCCTGCCAACGGGAACGGGCACGACTTCTCTCGGCTGATTGTGATGCCGGAGAGTTCTGCATGTATTTCAAGTTGATTCTAGGCTGTTGTATATAAAGCAACATATACATCAGCATACAGACAAACTCCATGCTTGACCACATCTATCCATATGCCTGCGTCTTCATATTCTTCCGTGAGGAACGGCGCTATTGGTTTCATAGCAAGAACAAAGAGCGCCCGGGACAATGGGCATCGGGGACCATGGGCATCCTTGCCTAGTGCCCTTTTCAAGTTCTCACTCTTCTGAAATATATTGGCCTGTTTTGATCCTAGTCCTAGGTGAGGTGTATATTAATTTTATCCATCGCAGATAATCTTGTCACATTCCAAACCGCAGGAGCGTGGCATATAGCCAATCCCATCTAACAGAATCAAATGCTTTGATAGCATCTAAGGATGCTACTGGGTAGTGTTCCTCACATGACTTTATTTTATCAATAATGTGGTGCAAGCGCCGCAGGTTCCATGACGTATTTCTAGCCGTTCTACAACCAGACCCATCTGGTCTGGGTGTATTAGGCATGTGATCACGCCTTTCAGCCTATTTGCCAACAATGCAGTAATTATCTTGCTGTCCGGATTTAACATGGACAAAGGTCTATAGAAGCTGCATTCCCCCCAGCGATTTATTTGGTTTGGGTAAAAGTATTTGTGAGAAACCTGAAGGTGTCTCACTGGTTAGTCCCCGGGATCTGTCATCCAGGTGGCCAAGACAAGGCTATCGCTTTTGGATCGAGTTCCTGGGGGTGGACCAGTGTGGGAGGATCACCTGGATGAGGGGTCTTCTGGGCGAGGGAGTGAGACACCCGATGGTGAGATGCAGTATACCCTTCTCTTCCCTTTAACACCTTTTCCCCATCCTACCAGGATACTTAGGAACTCAATTCCCCCCTTCCCCCTTTCCTGACACAAACACTTTCTCAAGGATAGCTCACTGTGAGCGAAAACAGACTAACACTGGAGCTGTATACCCGACATGTCCCAATACAATGGTCAGGCAATTTCTGATTATTACACACACCTGACCTCCATCACACTTCCCACACACAGATAAAAGGCGGAGCACGAAAGCACACTCTGAACAAGGAAAAGCACACAAGGAAGTGCAGCAGTTCCAAGAGGGCAGTTTAATACAAGGAGAAAGACGGCAAGACCAGAAAGGGTTGCAAGGAGAGAAGTGGCCTTGACCTTTTCAGACTGTTACTTTCGTGAACCTTGGAAAATAAGAAACCTAAGACCGGGGAATAAAGCTGAAGAAACCTGCATTCTGTGCCGGAGGTACCCGGGCCTCTCCCGCGTCGATAACCCAGGCAGGGAGGAACAATTGGTGCTGTGGCACTGTCCTTGGCTCCTACAAATAAGCAGCCCCAGTAAAGACAGCCCAGCCGGTGAGTCGGAGAGACCAATACCAGACCAGCATGTGTTAGAACCAAGGTTGCAAGCAGCAATATTTTATGAAGAAATCCAAAGAGAACTGTGTGTGAAAAGTATGTTACGAGCGACATGAATATAATTGGAAACCAGGAGGAGTGTCTGAACTTTTGGAAGCCAAGAAAGATACTGCAGACAGAGTGGTCCGGCGCCACGTGGGTGTTCATTCGCAGGTCTCGGTTAGGTATCCAACAGATTGGCAACTATAAGAAGGGAAATTGAAGATCGAAGTAGTCCTACAACAGGTCAAGCTAAACCCTGTGCACATTCGAAAGTCTTTGATAGTTTAATGCGCACTGAAATTGTTCGGAGCCCGGCTGAGGGAGACTAATTGTTTAAGAGAGAGGATGTGAGCCAGGCTCGGGGGGGGAGGGGTGGGGAGATCCGGGGTGAACTTTGAGTCACCCAAGAAAGAAAATTCTCTGAACATTGTAAAAAGGGTGATCTGAGCCCGGCTGTGGGGAATTCCGAGTGAATTACAAGAATTGAGTACGTATAAGAGGAAAGGCACTTTTTGTTTTGGTACACCAGGCCCTCTAAATCAAGAGACTTTGAAGTAAAGAGACTTGGATAGAGAAGGCCCTGATGCTGGTAATGGCATTGTATTTGTATTTTGTTTATTTGTATAGCGCGCCTGACCCAAAAGGCATCTGGGCACATATCTTAGGTTACAGTGACATAGTAAACAATAATGACAACTTAGGTTACAATGAAATAGTATACATCAGGAACAGTGACATCATAGAAACAAAACATATATTCAAATTCAAATTACTTTCAAGATTCTTGTGCCGAGAAAGCCAGAATGTGTGCTTTGCTCGAGTGAACCGCATTGCCCCAGGCTGAAACCGTGGGGAAGGGAGGCCAACGGCCTGAACATCCTGACATATCATTTCATGAACACTTCTTTTTTCATGAACACTACCCCACACTATTTGTATTTAGCTGGAAGGTATGGCAATAGGTTTCTTTAGTATAAGCCTTTTTACTTTGATGAGACTCCACTAGGACTGCATTATTATTATTTGATGGTCGCAACTTGCTCCCATCTGTAGATTTAGGGTTAGATAGGCATTTATCACATCATTGTTGAAGTTTAATAAACACCCTTGAACTGTGGTCACTTGTGTCTGTCTTACTGTTGATACCAAACCTTCCTTACAGTATTATAATAGATTCTCTTAAGCTTGGGGGAAGTATGCCCTTCTCATACGCTTCCATCAGCATATACAGCAGTGCCGGGACCATATCATCAGCAAACTCTTTATAGAATTCACTCGGCAGACCGTAGGGGCAAATAAATGTTCTGCCTCTTCCGTATGGACACAAGGCAGTTTAATCGAAAACAAGGCCTCCACTATATCGGTGTGGCAGATAGGGCTGTCTTTTTGTACAGATAGCTGTATTATCTAAGAAAGGTGCTATTAATCTTGATTTGTGATCTTTTAGTATCCCTGTGGTCATAATTAATGGAACAAATAATTGTGTGCTTGTCATCGCTATTTCAGAGCCAAGCAAGCAGTCTGCCCGGTTTGTCACCTTCTTCATGCAGGTTTTCAGTATACTTGACGTAGCTAAATCTTCCTAATGTTTCCTAACCAGCTATGCACTTCTGTTTTAACGCTATTATACCTTGGGTCCTCATCTCCACCTTTGTGCCTTTTTTTTCTGCCTTTTCTAGGTCGCTTGTGCCCTAGCTAAATCCTGCGTGATTTCTTTTCCTTTCATATGCCGCCTGCTTTGCTTTCACTTCTCCTCTAACCACGATCTTGAAAGCTTCCCATATGGTGCCGGCTGCAGAAATCATTCGTCTCAAAATAACGAATGATTTCCTCCCTAATACGATCACTGGATGTTGCATCCTGTAATGCTTTGCTTCTCAATTTCCATGTTGGGATCAGGGTTCTGGGTGGGACAATTTGCCATGTGAGGAGAAGAGGGCCATGGTCCTACAGGACCCATGCCTTGTATTCAGCTTCAATAAATTCACCTACATGTCCTGTCCCTGTAAATACATAGTAGTCAAGAGTAGCCTCGAGTGGTTCTATAAAGAACCCAACAGATGTCCGACAGCTGGAAGGATTCCAAAAGAGTACTTGGCACGTGGGGCTGGCCTTTTGAATGTATTATCTGACTTATCCAGGGTGGGGTCAAGTGTATAATTAAAGTCGCCCCCCCACATCCAGGGGCAGCCTCTACAGGGGCTTAGTCTAGAATATAGTGAACAGAAGAAAGTGGCAGCATCATGGTTAGGGGCATATACATTAAGTGAACAAGTTACTTACCAACTGGTAACGTTCTTTCGACTGGATGTTCCTCCAACGTATTTGTCATCTATGACATGTTATGGTCACAGCTGTGCTGCTTCGGAAACATTTTCGGCAGAGGGCGCCCTGCGTCGATGGAGTCGGGTCGATGTCCCTCGAAGGCCTCTGTCGAGGGGGACGTCATCGGATGTTATAAGTAGCACGCACAGTGCACATGGCCTCAGTTCATGTTTTTTCCCCCTGTCACAACGTGTGGGACACGTGCCCATAATACAGCATCGACTGTACTTAGCCTTGTTGGAACAAAAGCTGTAGTGGCATGGGAAATTCTTGAGAGGAGTAGGCTGGGAGAGCAATGAGGAATACGTTGGAGGAACATCCAATCGAAAGAACGTTACCATTTGGTAAGTAACTTGTTCTTCGAATGGATTGTGTCCTCCAACGTATTCCTCATGTATGACAGACTTCCAAAGCAGTATCCATGAGTGGAGGAGGGAGAAGAATTTAGACATACCCAATTAAATGGCAGAGTAAAGCACTGCCTTACCAAAAGCAACATCCCGAGCATGTGAAGTATCCAAGAAATAATGCTTAACAAACGTGTGTATGGAAGACCATGTTGCAGCATCACAGATGTTCTTTACCGGTACACACCTCTGCCGGGCAGTCGGTGTAGCCATGCTCCTGGTTGAAATGTGCCCGCAAGCCCCAGGAGGGTCCTTGCCAGCCAACCTGTAGCATTCTGAAATAGTGAGGATGATCCACCTACACAAGGTCGGTTTAGAAACAGTCTAGCCCAATCGCTGTCCAGTATACCCCACAAAGAGCTTGTCGTCCACTCTGATTTTGGACGTTCTAGAAAGATAAAAGCTGAATGCTCTCCTAGGATCCAACCTATGGAGTCGCTCCTCGTCCTTACTAGGATGCGAAGGAGGATAGAAGGTGGGGAGCACCACCTTCTGACAAATGAAATTCTGACACTACCTTCGGTAGGAAGGACGTATGTACTCTCAATACAATCCTGTCCGTGTGTAACAAAGTAAAGGGTAGCTGAGAAGAAAGTGCCTGCAACTCGCTCACTCTTCGAGTAGAGGTAACTGCAACCAAGAAAACAGTCTCAAATGTCAACAAACTCAACGGACAAGAGCGCAAAGGTTCAAACGGAGCACCCATCAGAAACTTTAAGACCAAATTAAGTTCCCAGACTGGCACCTGAAAAGGCGAAGTAGGGGATACATTTGCGAGCCCTTTCAGAAACTGAGTGATCAGTGGAATCTTAAAATAGGAGCATTCCTCGGATGAGCACTTAAAGATAGAAAGCGCTTCCAGGTAACCTTTAATGGTTCCCACTTGAAGACCCCTGTGGGCCAAAAAGTAAGAAGGAGAGAACCTCTGGAATTGAGCACTGAAAAGGATCAACATTCTTTCCTCTGCACCAGTTGCAAAACGTACGCAAACGGCAAGGTTACAGGGACTTTGTTTCTGGGCGACTGGCTGAAAGCAACACCTCCATCACGTCATCCTGGAGGTCCCAATCCTTATATCTCAACCGTTGAGAAACCATGCGTGAAGGTTGAGAGTCTTGACCTCTGGATGGAGATCCCGACCTTCCTCTCGCGAGAGAAGATCCTCTTTTTGGGGAAGACATATTGGAGAACAGAGGGACATGTCTAGAAGGTCCAGGTACCACGCTCTCCTGGCCCAATCCAGAGCAATGAGGATCATGTGGGTCCCGAACCCTTGTAACCTCCTGAGAATTTGAGGAATGACGGGGATTGGAAGAAACGCGTACAGAAGCGGGAATAACCAATCCATGACGAACGCGTCTCCTAGAGCTCCTCTCAGAGGAAATTCCCTCAAGCAGTACCTTTCGCACTTGCTGTTGGCACTGGTCGCGAACAGGTCCACTTGCGGGGTTCGCCAAAGGGCAAAGATCTCTTGAAGGACTTCCCGAGCCAGTTCCCACTCGTGGGAGACTGCGCTCTGCGTGCTCAGAGCATCAGCCGCCATGTTCTCTCCGGCCAGATGAACTGGATTGCCTACCTGCGCAGAGGGAGTGAACCTACACCACCTCTCTTGTTGAGGTAATGCATGGCCACCGTGTTGTCCTTCATTATCAGGACATTCTTTCCCTGTACAGATGGCAGGAAAGCCTTCAGTGCTAATCTCTTTGCTCTCAGTTCCAACATATTGATGTGTAGTTTGGACTCCGATGGAGATCAACGACCGCTGATGGTCAGATCGTTGGCATGAGCCCCCCATCCCGAGGGAAACGTACATCACTACCATTACATCCGGCCACGGTTGCTAAAAAGGCTCCCGCTTCATGAGATTTTCCTCGCTGGTCCACCACAGAAGATCATGGGAGACCTTGACCGGAACATAAAGGAGATCCAACACATTGCCTGAGAACTGGGACAATTGAGTCTGGAGAGCCCACTGAAGGGATCGCATTCTCAGCCGTACCTCTGGTACCAGAAAAATGCAGGATACCATGAGGCGAAGTAACTTTAAGAATTCGAAAGCCGGGCTTGTTGAAATTTGGTGACCATCTGGAGAATGTGTTGAGCCCTCACCTTGAGTGGCGAGCACATCCCCCAAGGACGTGTCCAACACAGCCCCGATGTACTGGAGATGTTGGGAAGCTGTCCTATGAGACTTCTTGAAATTGAGGGAAAAGCCCAGTTTGTGAAGGGAGTGGCAGGTGACGGTGAGATAATCCAAGGCTTGTTCGGGAGAACGCGCCCTGATCAGCCAATCGTCCAGGTAGGGGTAGATGTGAATCCCCCCTCTCCTGAGTGAGATGCGCTGCCACCACCACCATGAGCTTGGTGAAGACCCTCGAGGCGGAGGTGAACCAGAATGGCAGAACCCTAAACTGATTGTGCGAGCGGCCAACTGCAAACCGCAGGTATTTCCTGTGCTCGAGATGTATCGGCACACGAAAATAAGCATCCTGCAGGTCCAATGACACCAACCAATCCTGAAGTTGGAGGGCCTGAAGGATCTGAGAAAGAGAGACCATCTTGAACTTGTCCTTCCTGAGGAACTTGTTCAAGTATCTTAAACCCAAGATGGGTCTCGGTCCTCTGTCCTTCTTGGCAATCAAAAAATATGTGGAATAGGAGGGGGGTGCTGTTGAAAAGCCTGAAAGATGGCTGCCTACCCTGTGAGCTGTGTGTGCCTTCAACATTAATCCGACTGCATCGGCGGATTTCTTGTTTCTTTCCAGCTGAAACCATTGCTACTTGTACCGGGTGAGCTGCAGCACGTCTGCCCAGAGTCCTGACCAAAACCGGCACTGTGTTGCCACTCTACAATGAGCTGATCCTGGACAGCGTGGAGGGCCGGTGACTGGGGCGCCCAGCACTGTGGGAGCTGGTGGGCAGTCGTCCTACTGCCGCGGCTCCCCTGGTGCTGACACCCGACGAGCCCCCTGCTGCCTGGCATCCGTCTCCCTCCCCTGCCGCCCGACTGTGGCTGCTGCGCACCAGACTGGTAGCTCCCTCTTACCTTGCTGGTCTACGCAGCAGGACCGGAGCTGTGGAGTGACCCGTGTGGGGGAGAGCTGCCGCATCCGGATCTCTGCCCCAGAGCAGAGAGGGCACCTGGAGCAGCGTGCCTTTCCTCCCTCCGCAGCCCTCTGCATTGGGGATCCTTCATTTGCCGCGCACTACTGGCGGCCCATGTGCTGCGCGCGGCTCCTTGACTGGCCCGAAGCGTTCCTCCGAGATGCCTCCTGCGGCACACCTGCTGGGCCGCCCCATAACTCAGGTGGGTGATACTGTTAAGGGGCCGCTGCAGCTCCGATTAAGCCCTTCGGGCCCTGGCCACAGTGCCTCTCCCCGACCGCCCTAGCTTTAAGAGACCGTATCTGTGCGCCCGCTCCTCTTGCCTCCGCTTGCCCCGTGGGACACCAGCTCATTGACAACTCTGCCACTATTCATGCTCTGACAGTCATTGCCCTGTTGTGGAGGTTGCTGCCGTCTCTTGCGGCCTCGGTAGGACTGTGATCTCCTACCCTCATCGACGTTCTCCCATCTCAGGCCACCGGCAGGACCAGGCATCCTCCTCTGCCCTGGGGCCTCCAGGAATACATGTGCAATCTGGACGAGTTACATTTGATCAAGTGGCATTTGATCAAGCTGCCCATACCTCCTACTCATACCACCACCAGCCTGCGCAACTACCTACCACATTACCATCGCAGTGAGTCAGCACTGGTCCCTTGACCACGCATCAATCATCCCTGAGCCCCCAGGTAGCTCAGTTGTTCATGGATGCCCGTGGAAAGCCGAAACCCAAACAAAGTTCCTTGTCACTGTCAGTGCCTCCCTTTGCAATACAGTTTTTGACACTTTATCTAATACGCCTATTACGCTAGACTGGATTCTATCAAATCCGGTTCGTGCGAAACAAAAACTTTTTCTTCATGACTGGATAGAAAACCGAAGTCTATGCCTAAAATATAAGGACTTTGACACTCGTGTTTTTGGCATCAAAGCCCTGCATTCAACAGCGTCTTATTTATTAAGATGCCCGAGTCCTTACATCAGGCAACAATTTCTTAGGTTTCGTCTAATTCTCTGGCCAACAACAGAGGTTTTGACCAGACGAAACCGGATTCGCAAAGATCTGAACCATTGCCGCTTTTGCTCAAACAAAACACAAAGAGAAACCTTGGAACACTCATTTTATACTGTCCAATGTTAGTTAATCAAAGGATGATTTACTTTAAAAAATGCCTTTTGACCAGATATAATTTCATGTCAATGGATGACATTTGATCCTATATAACCAATAATCCTAATTTGGGAATGCGGGTGGCCATAATCCACTACTTAGATGCCATCTTTCCCAAATGTTCTTCTGATGAGGAGCCTATGTAACCTTATTTGCAATTTTAAAAATCTGCATTGCATTTAGTATTTTTCTTTTTTACTGCCTTTTGATCTTTAGTGAACATTGCAAATGTTCTGCTATAAATGTATCACATATCACTTCCTCAAAATAAGGAAAAATGTGAAGTCAAATTTCAACATTTTAGTGATAAGGTATTATTATCAATGTTCAAAGCCTGTATTTCCCTCATGCATTGATTAATCTGTGTTTGTGTTCACAATGTTCTCTTTTTTTTTCTTCTTTGATTTTAAATTGTAAACTTGTCATATGTTGTAAAATGTATTCATATTCGTTTTTTCATATATTTGAAAGGATGATTGTATTATCCATATCAAATAAAAAATAATAATAATGATTGACTCATAATCTTACTGCCCTCAAACTACCCATGATTGTTACATTCGCTATCCTTTGATCCCTCAGTTGATAGTAATGTCCGTTTTACCAGCTCCTCCCCGTATACGTGTGAAACATTTTTGAATTGTGATACACTTGGCCACCTGCGCTGTGACTGGAAATTCCCGTTGAACAATAAGCCAGTCGCAACGGGGCACTAATGTATATTTCCACTTACAGCTCTAGTTTGTTTCGCCTGCACTGCTTGGAATTGATGGTACATACTTGGAGCTGCTCTAGTTCTACTCTCTGCTATCACATTTATTGGTGGGACGTAACAATATCCCAATTGTTTATAATGCCGGTTTATAGTACCGAATCCCGGTACACCATTAATCACGTTTTTAGTTGATTGCACGGCAACAGCGCACCCCGCTGCAGTTGCAATAACTACTTTCGGGGACTTGTTAGATGCTGGCCCCCGTTGTGCCCATAGCATGGCCGGTCCATGTTGGGATCCGCCTGCTATCACCTGTTTTTTTGGGGTTGTTGGTATCTGTGGGAAGTGGGTGGGTGGGGTCACTGCCAGCTATAATGGGGTGGTGTGGGAGGAGGGAGGTGTTCAGGGGAGTTCGATTGAAAATGGCAGAGGCAGATTAGTAATTCATGTCATGTTAGGACGCTTTAGTGGCAATACTCACATTTGCAGTTACACGCTGTGACTTACTAGCTGGGATGCACCCTAGGGTGATGAAATGTCTACAAATATAATGTCCTGGAATGTCCGGGGACTAAGCAATTACACCAAAGCCCACAAAATCATCATAGCTTATGCCCAGAGACATGGTGTCAAGATACTTCTGCTGCAATAGACGCACTCCCGGGGTATCCTGGCAATGAACATCGCACCAACTTGGTGGCCCAATAGATTGTATATGACTAATTCTACACAGGAAAGTGGGGCTGCTGACATTGATCCATAAATCTGTTAAATTCGCACTCCATAAGAGCTATATCGATACTGAGGGTAGATACATTGTGCTCAATTGCACGATAGTGAACAAGGAATATCTTCTTGTGACCCCTTACGGTCCTAATATCGATACTCCGGATTTTATTGATGAAATTGCTTCTATACTGCTGGGTTATGTGGGTATCCAGATCATCTGAGGAGGAGACATGAACCTGATACTTGACACTGACATGGATAGGACGGGAACTGCACCCAGGACTTTGTCATGCGCTGCAAAAAGGCTACACATACATAGCGCATTGCTTGATATCCGAGAAGCCTGGAGGATCCTCCACCCTCAGCTATGTGAATATACCTACTATTCAACTGTTCACGATAGCTCCTCTAGAATTTATCTCTTCTTTATATCTAATAGCCTGGTGGGGAGGACTGCCGAAGCGCAAATTCTTACTTGCACGCTGTCTGACCATGTCCCGATTACTCTATCAGTGGAGTTGGGTGCTCCTGCACCCACTTTCAGCACATGGCGCTTCAAATCCGCAGCCCTCTTCGACATAGTCTTCAAGGTCAACATTCTAGCAGACATTGAGACCTTCTTTGAATGTAACACCCTACAGGCTACTACAGCTGGGGTCCGCTGGGACGCCTTCAAGGTATACATCAGAGGGATGTCCATCTCGAGGGAGGCGGGGGTGTTAAAGACTAGAAGAAATGACCTCAGTCGCTCTGAATCCAAACTGCGGCAGCTGAATCCAAACTGCGGCAGCTGGAGCAGGAGTGTGTGTCGGCGGCGGATCCTGCCAAACTCGCCCAAATTAGTGAGGAATTTAAGAGATTTGAAATGCACGAGAGAGGTTCGATACTTTAGTCGCCCGCAGGCTGCACGGAAATATGGAGAGGGTGAAAGACCTGGGAGAACATTGGCTAAACTAACGAGGGGGGGGAATGGGGACAGACCCAGCTTGTATCTATCAAGGACATGCAGGGTATCCCGAAATGGTCGGATCAGCAAGTACTAGATGTCTTTGATGAGTTCTATGCTAACATCTATGCCTTGCCCCCCGAAAGTAGTGAACACCACATGAGAGATCTACTTGATCAGATCCCCACGACATGCATCTCCTCTTCGAGTAGGGACCAATTGGATTCCCCAATCCGGCTGGACGAAATAGTCACAGATATTTTGGAACTCCCGAAGGGCAAGGCACCGGGTCCTGATGGACTCACTCCCGAGTTCTACCAGGAGCATGTAGCTATCCTTGCCCCCAAACTCCTAGAGATCTGGGACGAATCACTCAGTGGGTCTACTCTCCCTCCCTCCCTACGTGAAGCGGTCATAACGGTGCTGCTTAAACCGACAAGCCTAGCGATTAATGCGGCTGGTATAGGCCCCTTTCCCTCATGAAAATAGACACCAAGATTGTTGCTAAAGTTCTAGCAAATCACTTCCTTCCAATCATGACACATCTGGTCCATGAGGACCAAGGGGGCTTCGTACCTGGGAGATCCACCTCTCATAACATCCGGTGGCTCTTCAATGTGATGGTCAGAATCGACCAGGACGCGAGTGCCATCGCGGGTCACACTCGATGCTCAAAAAACATTCGATATGGTCTCATGGAAATACATGTGGCTAGTCCTTGAGACGATGGGGATTGGCCCCAATATGATTGGATACATTAAACTGCTACTCACTGCTCCGATGGCAAGAGGCCGGGTCAATTCCTTAACATCCACATTATTCACACTCTTCAGAGGTACCCAACAGGGCTGCCCATTCTCCCCGATCCTCTTCGCACTTGGGATAGAACCTATGCAGACCACATCAGAGCGCGCCATTCCCACAGGGGAATACGGCTGAACGACACCCCCGAAATAATATCCTTGTACTCAGATGATGTATTATTATACATTAGAGATCCCACTACTCATCTGGACCCCATACTACGAGACGCCACACAAGTGGGCACCCTCTCGGGCTTTGCAATCAATTACTCCAAATCTGAGATTTTCCCACTTACCATCTCCACCCAACAACCGGAGTACCCACTTCGCTGGTCTCCCAGCGGTATCAGGTACCTGGGTGTCAGACTGTCACTGTCCAAAACTACCCTGTTAGTGGATAACTACTTGGCCGTAGCACAGCTCGTTGAATCGAAAATGGCACGGTGACGCTCCCTCCCATTATCACTTGCTGGTAAACTCTCTCTCATCAAGATGGTTTTGGTCCCCAAGTTGCTCTACATCTTTAGTAATGTACCCATTAGGCCCGGGAAATGATACTTCACGCAACTACATAAATCATGTGATCAGTTCTTATGGCATTCAGGTGCGTTACGTAAGAAATGGTCAGACATGATATTCCCATATGAAAAGGGGGGGATTCACGGCTCCTGACTTGTTGCTATACTGGATGGCGCGCAGGCCCAGTATGCTACTCACTGGTACCCAAGTGCTCTGACTCGCCCACATGTCAAGCTGGAAACCCTGGCGGCCGACGGAGTCAACACCATGACCCTTTTATTCCATCGAGATTACATACTGGACTCCCCGCTTGACCCCGTGGCAACTACCCTTCTGGCATGGGGCCGAGTATTGAACATAACTGATGTAGACTACCCCTATTATAAATGGCTCCCCATATGGAGGTTCCCTGGACTGGAACCCACCCACGATGCAGCCTTGACCTGCCGCTGGGGTGCGCTGGGATATCAGGCGCTGACTGATCTCTTCCCCAATGGGAAGTTCATCGATCCACAGACGTGGAGGCAGGGCCACTCTGGGTCGGCTGTGAAGATGTTACAATATTATAGGCTTTGTGCCGCCTTCCGTGCCAGAGGGCCCACTTTTCCTGACGAACCGCCTGACACCAGGGTGATTGCGTATATTGCTGATTCAAGCGGCGCCCGTGGTGTTATCTCCTCTTTATACAAAATGCTACTGATGGGTAGCCCAGTCCGGCCTTTCAAAGCACAAACTTAATGGGCTGGCGATTTGGACCTCGAGATCTCTGACCAATTGTGGAAGAATATGTGCTTGCATACTAATAGAGTATACGTCAATTTCCGTTTGAGTCATGCAGTTTAAGTTACTGAGCAGACTGTATTACACTCCTCTCGAAATCTCTAAATTCGCTCGCACTGCCTCACACGCCTGTGCTCGCTGCAAGTCAGAGGGCACAGACCACCTACATATGTTCTGGACATGCCACATACTGAGGGCATTTTGGGATGGGATTTTGAAAGCTCTCAATGACATCACCGGAATGGTGATTGACCCTGATCCGTTGGGGGTACTGTTTGGTGTATGGAGCAGTGAGGATATTAGGCGTATGGCTAAATACCTAAATATAGGCTGCATGATGGCTAAGAAATGTGTACAACAATGTTGGAAGAGCC
This sequence comes from Ambystoma mexicanum, assembly GCF_040938575.1. Classification (NCBI taxonomy): domain Eukaryota; kingdom Metazoa; phylum Chordata; class Amphibia; order Caudata; family Ambystomatidae; genus Ambystoma; species Ambystoma mexicanum. The sequence continues at coordinate 1,456,527,077 of NC_090935.1, forward strand.
CCCCCCCCCCAACCTCCCAGAAGTGGCTCAACACACTTACCTGGGCCCAGAATTGTGAGGAGGAATATCTTGACATGCTCCCTCCCCAATCTCGCCCCAAGAACATTTGGTCAACCTTCAACAGCTACCTCATTAATCAGGCTGACTGCTCATCTGGAAATGACTCACCCTCTGTTTTACAAGATTAATCGCAATGTTCATAACGTCCCACTACTGTTGGTTCTGCATACTGTTGATTGTGGATACGATACGTCCTGTACGTGTAATGTTTTATTTTGTGCTCTGACATGCCCGTTTGCTGTAAACCTCTGCCAATAAAAAAAAAACAAATAAAAAAACATGTGGAATACCAACCCTTGTTCCTCTTGGCCACAGGCACTGGTTCTATAGCGACTTTCTCTAGCAGGGTCCAAATCTCCTGCACAAGGACTGGATCCTGAACCCTAAAAGAGTGCTTCCCCGGTGTATTGTCGCAAGGCCGTCGTAGAAAAGGAAGACAGTAGCCGTCGGCTATTGTTTCCAGAGCCCACGCATCTGAAGTAATGGCTCCCCACTCTTCTAGATTGCGAGACAGCCGGCCCCCTACCGGAGAACAATGAGACAAGGCCTCAGAGACGTTTTGATACGGCTGCGGCAGTGCCTGATGGCAAAAGGAACTAGCCCTCCATTGCTGTCCCCTAGGACGAAAAGGCTGAGGTTGTCTAACAGCTGCGCCCAAAGATTAGGCAGCTGCTTTGGAGGTCTGCAACTTCTCAAGACTCTCGTCAGGCTTGCTGCCAAACAGAAGAGACCTGAAGTGAGCTGGAAGTGAAGGTGGCTGTTGGGCTGGGGACTCTGCTCTGATCTCTACTGGCTGGTGCGGTTAATCTACCGTGACAACCTGTAAGGAGGAGAGGAGTGCAGAGTGTACTCGTGAGGCGAAACGCCTGGAAGCCTTTTGTTTTGTGTCGGACTTCATTATCCAAAGTAAATACTCTAGGCACGGGGAGCTTCTCTGCTGTACTCTATCGGGAGAGTGCGGGTTGCGCTCTGTCTACAGTGGGCAGGGCTTTAGTGTCCAGTTAGAGGAGGGACTGCAAAAGTATGTGCCTAATCAGGGCTTTGCGTCCGATTTTTATTTTTTCTTCTCTTTCTCTGTCTGCTATAGAACCTGTACGCGCCCTGACCACGCCCCACTGGCTTCCTGACTTCCGCCTTTCACTACTTAGGCTGCTGGTCTCACGCATGGCGCACGCGCATAAAGTGAGCTGGAAGTGAAAGTGGCTGTTTTGGGCTGCTAGGCTGAGTGCGGGTTGGGGGAAGAAAGCTTTACAGCCATTCCTGGGATTGTTGTCACCACAGCCTTTACACTTTGAGCATAAGGCCTTCGCTGGGAATTATTGGCGGGACATATTCCTGAGCTTTGTAAGATATGCAATATTTTTGCTGAGTTTGCTATCCTGAAACTGCTGTAACTATTTGGAGTACCTTTTTGTTGCTGTTTTCTTTGTTACTCGCGCACTGTTCCATACATTACTGAGCTCTGAGTCGCTCTCACCACGGACTGTCGTGCTCTTTCTGTTCAATATTCGTTTTGGCAACAGTGTTAAGAAATGGTCAAATCTGCCACACTACATCTACTACCGTAACGAGCTCAGGTGTGGCACTGAGTGAGGCTTTACAGGATCCCAATCACAATAATGTGGAGGGCGCAGAGATGGTCAAAGAGAACTCAGATGCCCCATGTAGTGTTGATGGGGACGGAGTAGCATTAGGCACGAGAGGGGTGCAAAAAACAAAAAAAACAGAAATTATTCAGGAGTTAGAGTTCCCGCACATGTACTCCCAGATACACGCTAAGAGGAATGGTCTTGACCCAGGCGATGATGACATTTCATTAATCCCTGTTGGTCTCTCCTTCGAATCCTGAGCACCACAACAGACCAGTTTTTTGAGTGTACGTGAGACACAAAACCAACATTTCAGTGAAGATGCAAACAATGTAAATCTAGATGTCTCTATGATGTCGCAGGCAGTTAAGATGGAGTTGGGCAAGCACACCAGACTCTCACCGGGTCCTTCTACTCCGGTGAATGCTGCGCAAAACGGCATCGATAATGTACATCTTTTTAACACCCTCCCCCGAATGGGGACTTTTTCACCACATAGTCTTAGCTGTAAATGCTAAATTTCCTCTTCCTTCTGCCTCACTCTTTACTCAGGCCCAAACAGCATTATCATGTGATGTGAACAGGGAGCCAGGTTCGCCGGATGGGTTAGCGATGTCTGATAAACGGACCGATGTAGAACTACCATTGCCTGTTACACAAGAACCTATTCCATTAGTTTCACTGACTAGCTTTCCTATTCTGGAAAATAATGAATATTTTGAGGAATACCCATTTATTTATTCACATTTGTTGAGCGCACAGTAGCCCGGAGGCATCATGGCACTGGTTACAGACACTTTTCTTAGTTACAGTTTTCTTAGTTCTAACTACCAGTGATCTGTAGAATATTAAATCTCCTGGATAAGGGGCATGATCTAACCCATTGGGAAGTGAAATAGCTTAAACGAATTTCATTGGAAACACAATCTAAACTTAATAGGGTGGAAGGTTTCCTGATGGGCAGGTCCTATGGATATGGCCCACAGGAGACCAGGTCCTCTTCTGCCCAATACCCGGCATCAGAATCTCAAGGCTCCCAAAACCCAGAGGGTGTCCTTGTGGGTCCTATTTTGGGGGGTACTGCCCATCCAGACTACAACTAATCAGGCGGATCTGACAGCCGGGAATAGTTCAAGTGGTGAAGTAGAGGGGGAAAAAAATTCTTAAAGCCATTGAAGAGCTATCTTTGAAAATTACTATTCTGGAACAGGTATTTACAAATCTGGTATCGAAAACAACTTCCATTGTATTCTCGGGGGAGTCTGTGCAGGTTCCAGATAAGGAAAACTCCTGTTATGAATCTCCAGATACCCCTTCTATCCTCACTAACATAGAAAATGCCTCTCTTGCAAGGGGACCTGTAACAAGCAGCTAAATTCCAGAAGACGCCCAAAGCACAGCTTTCGAAGGATATTCATTATCCAGGCGTCAAAAACATCTGGCTTTGAAAGCAAAAAATAGGTTGCTAAAGAAAAAGACAAATCTGAAGTCTCACAAGGTGCAAATAAAAATAAAAGAAGCAGCCAATGTTATGACAAATGAAGTTGCTCTCTCAGACTTGATTCAACTGAATGAAGAAAGCCGTTTGGCATTGCAGCTTCATAATACCAATGCTGGTATCATATCATCTTGTGCAACTCTGGCAAACATAAAAATAAAGTCTTAAAAAACAAAAAATGCAAATAAACAGCATGGGGGCCTCACTGGATTGTTTAACGTCGAGGCAGGAGTGGAAAATGAGAAACCTCCTTTACCCCTAAATATTGAAGTGGGGCACTGCAAGGAAGTGAAGCAATCACAACTGTCTCATTTTTATAGGGTAGTAGAGAAATCGACATCTCGACAGACTGCGCCGCTGGTACCACCGCAGCAGATTGCTGATGTTCCTATGACATCAGCAGAGTCAAACAAATTAGGGTTCTCATCCCAACCAAGGCTTGGAAATCTGGCCCGCTCTTTCTTGGTGAATTAAACCATCTAGTCCCTCCTTGCAATAACGCAACATTCAGGTGAATACAGGGGCTGCAAGTGACATGGCTGCCCAAGTTCATGGTTCGGTGCTGTCTACAAATCCTGGAATGCATATAATTGGGGAGGGGCATGTGGACCAAAATAAACATGACCTGTCAAAGATCATAAAAAAACTATGGGGATCCACCAGGGGGCGCAGAAATGCACTGACGCATCTCTGCTAGTCTCCTTCGAAGGGCGCCGTTATTGGGATCTGAGCCCCCCAGGAGTGAGGCGCCGACCCCCACCGGAGCCCCCTGGTATCGTGGGGCACCCGTATACCCCAACTCCGATCACCTGACGTGGAGCCTTCGCCGCATAGCGAGCCATCGAAATCTGAAGGGAGGGAGAGCCCTTCCTCCCCCAGAGCTGCGGCTCCATACAGAGTCAACTGAGGACCGCGGCCCGAGTGAGGCCTGTAACGCCGACCCACAGCGGGTGGAGAGCGCCCCCCCCGAGCTGCACCAAAGCGGTCTCCTGTGCCCTGCAGAGCCCAGACTGGATTGCACGGCGCTTAGGGCAGTTGCCCTCCACTGGGACCGCGTCCCGGAGCGGCGCTCGGGGCCCTGGGACCTACGGTGCTCCCACAGTCTTTGGTGCGCATCGGATCCGACTTGGGAGCGCACACCGGAGAGCAGGTCGGCCTGCGCAGGCCACCAGCCCCCGCCTCATCGGGAGCCACCAGGAGCAGAGGAACCCGCCGACGTTCTGGAAGAGCAGGTGCCCCCCCACAGCCTACTCACCTCCTCCACTGCGGGCCATCCTTGGAGCTGGCGGATGATCGAGGGGCGCGCCGAGAAACTCCCTACGAGGTGAGAGGTTGCCCAAGAGGCCTAAATAACAATAGTTAACTTACATTAAGGGCAAAAAGATCCTGTCCCTAGTCAATTGCTCTGCGGTCAGCGCTTGATTCTAACTCTGTGTATACTCCCACCCCTGGGGCTTGCTCATGCAGAGACGGTTTGGTTCGACGCTGGGACTGAGGGGAACAGGCCCTACCAATCTTTGAACGGAAGGAACGGCCTGGACACCCCCTGGCCCTGACGGTGAGCACGGGATCTGGGCTGCGGGCAGGCAGGTCCTCCCTCGAGCTGTAGCACAGCCCAGCAGCGGTGTCCACTTAGCTAGAGGCATTTCATGATTGGACCCCGTGGTGTGGCAATGGTCCGGGGGGGCCTATGAACTGGAAAGACTTCCTGCAGAAGTTCCGACGCCTGGCCCCTGGTTCCTCCGCCTTTACCTGCGATGGCGGCCTCAATGCTTTCTGAATCAACAGATACGAGCACGGTCCCCAAGGGCATGGCTGCCCTCCCGGAGGAGATCAGAGGCTTCAGGGCGGACATAACGTTACGACTGGACACCTTGGACAAAAAAGTAGATAATATGGATGACAGGGTGCAAGCGCTGGAAAATAATACGGCCTCGAACGACATCTTTGAAACACAATTCGACATGCGCTTGGCGGAACTCGAGAGGAGAAATGTTCCCTAAAGCTGGACGATTTGGAGAACAGGGAACGCCACTGTAACCTGCGCTTTTTAGGCTTTCCGGAGCGTGAGGGCGAAACCCAAGCAGACATTATAAAAGCTGTCAACAACATGGTGGGACTACTCTTTGAAGGGGCCAACACGAATGAACCAACTATTGATAGAGCCCACAGAGCAGGCGCAGCCAACAGGGGCCCCAGGTCCATCCTCGTAAGATTCCACTACTTTGCGGATAAAAGTAAGATTCTCGAATTAGCCGGCAGGAAAGGCCCGGTGGACTGGGAGGGGGCCCAGATCGCGGTGTATCAGGATCTGTCTGCCTTCACACTGGCGAGACGTCGGCTCTGCTTCCAGCTGACAAAAATACTTCAGACCAAGGGGATCCGGGAATAGATGGGGATACCCTTTTTCACTTTCATTTGAGCTGGAAGGCTACAAATATGCCCTGGTCACGGAAGACAATATTCGCAGGGTGTCGGGGGAGCTCCTGGATGAACCAAACTTGGAAATGGGCGAACAGGAACGCGAGAGAGCCCCAACAGGCCCCAGGGGGACGAGAGCTCCGCAGGAAAGGCGCAAAGTCAGTGGTCATAGGAAATTTAGAAGAGTGGCTCCGGCTTCCCCGGACCAGCCTAATACTTGAGGAGCTCCCGGGATCTCGACGCTCAAGCTTGTACTGTAATCTGTGAGTGGGGGTGCGACTCAATTATTCATGGACTGAAAGGAAAGGGGGGGTGAGGAGGGCTCGAATTGGTGTTTCTGTTGAGTTAAAGAGCCCGGAGGGGGAGACAATGGTGGCCTGGATTGGTGACGAGATGGAGCCGCTAATCAATCAGGCGTTCAGGGGGGAGGGGGGATTGGAAAGTTGGGGTTTGTTTGTTGGGGAATTAGTTGGGTCACGTTAGGTTTCCAGGTCTCTTTTACACCTATAGAATTGTTTCAGGGCACCAGCAGGGTGCGGAAGTTCAGCGGGAGTAATGCCATTTTGCGCTCCATGGAGGGAGCCATGAGCTTTTACCATCGTTTTGATGGATGATCCGCTTCACTTCTTGACGGTGGGGTCGTTAAATGTACGTGGGCTGAACTCACCACGAAAAGGTTTTTGGTGGTGAGAGAATTTGAGGCTGTGGCTTCACTTCCTATTTGTGCAAGAAACCCACTGGGTTAGGGGCAGGGAACCAAAGATAAGGGCTAAAAACATCAATCAAGTATATGTGGCGTCCTTCCAGGCTAAAAAACGCGGAGTGGCCCTGCTGGTTGCTCCCGGGGCCCACTTCGTGATCAAGGCCTAGAAGCCGGACCCAGAAGGCCGATATATTATGGTCAAGGGGGAGGCGAGGGGCCGGCTGTTCACCCTGGTCTGCATATATGCTCCGAATGAAGCACAGGATAGCTTCTGGGTGGGGATGAAAGAAAAAATCATGGCTTTCTCTGAGGGCACCCTATTGGTGGGGGGGGGGGATTTCAACATGGTTCTCTGCCACGAGAGGGATAGGAAGTCAGTTAACCTGTGCCCGAACTTGAGAATCCATAAAAAACTTACAGAAACCTTCCAGGAGGTCAATGGGGAATTGGGCTTGAGTGACACGCACCCCAGCAGGCAGGGCCGAGACCCCGACTTTACCTTTTACTCAAAGCCACATGCTACTTTCTCCCGTTATCGATTACATACTGGTCGACTCCAGGCTCCGGGGTGAGGTCACGGACTCGGGAGTGGAGATCGTCCCTTGGTCAGACCACGATTTGGTTAGAATAAAAATGGGTATTCCCCCTGCCCCTGCATCCCGGTCCCAGTGGAGGTGTAATGACCTCCTCTTACACGACAAGGAGGTACGCCAGTCCCTATTAGAGGCCATAAAAGATTATTTCTCTGTTAACGACGATGGGGAGGTTGGCGTTATGGGAGTCTGGGAGGCATTCAAGGCAACCATTAGGGGCACCCTGATTGGGATAGGTTCAAGGAAAAAGAGGGAGAGGGGCCATGAGGAGAAATTATTGAGGGAAAAGATAGACACTATCCAACCGGGGGGGAAACTGAAAACGCAGATGTTCCCCGGACAGTGGGAGGAGCTACAAAGACTGCGCTCTAGGTTGGCAGACCTCCAGGTGGGACAAACGGAAAAAAGCTATCCTTCCTGAAACAGAAGTACATGGAAAAAGGGGAGAAAGCGGACAGGATATTGGCTTGGAGGCTTTGCAAGCTCAGGAATAGTAGGAGGGTGAATTCCATTCGCACTCCAGCAGGGGAATCAACCGTGAGAGACAATAAGATAGCTGAGCAATTCAGACAATATTATGAACGGCTGTACTGCTCGGAGTACGCAGGAGATGGAACAGAAATAGACAAGTTTCCTAGACTCCCTCCCGATCCCAGGCCTTTCCCCGGATAAGGCAGAAACATTAGAACTCCCTGTAACCCCACAAGAGATAGTGGACACCATATCCTCATTAAAGAGCGGAACGGCACCGGGGGATGATGGGTATACCGTTAAGTTTTACAAGACTTATCGGTCCACATTGGCCCCGTTTATGGCCAAGATGTTCAACTCAGCACTGGAACTGGGCTCCCTTCCACCCACGATGATGTCCGCTCTGATAGTGGTACTCCCCAAAGATGGGAAAGACTCCTCTCAGTGACAATCATATCGCCCTATCTCTCTCCTCAATACTGATGTAAAGATTCTGGCCAAACTCCTAGCAAATAGACTGGCGAAACTCCTCCCTACCCTAGTACATGGGGATCAAGTGGGCTTTATACCGGGACGCCAGGGATCAGACAACATTCGAAAGATCCTTATTCTTATGCATGAGGCCTCAAGGCAGGGGGTGGAGGGCTATCTCCTTTCCTTAGATTCGGAAAAGGCCTTCGACCGGGTCGAGTGGCCTTACATGGGCAAAGTCCTCCGAAAAATGGGTCTGGGGGTCAACTTCTGTGGTTGGGTCTCAGCACTTTACAATGGTCCCTCGGCGAGAGTTTTGGTTAATGGCGGTACATCAGACCCTCTGGCCCTATCGAGGGGCACACGCCAGGGCTGTCCCCCGTCACCCCTTCTATACACTCTAGCAATGGAGCCTCTGGCAGCAGCGATTAGGGCTGACCAAGAAATCTCAGGGATCAGATGTGACAACTGCGACTTCAAACTCTCCGTGTTCGCAGACGATATCCTGGGCTACCTGACCAACCTTCAGGACTCTCTACCCCGAATGATCAGGCTTATAGATTACTATGGCGCCTTTTCGGGGCTCAAGGTGAACATGTCCAAGTCTAGCATTATGCCCATGGGTCCCAGGGACCACGAGATCGGGGATAACTCCGAAATACTGGGAGTAAGAATAGAGCGGGTATCCACCAGGTATCTGGGCACCACCATTCCGAGGGATCTTACACAACTCTACCAATATAACTTCCCGGTGATCTTGGCCAAGATGAGTAGCGATCTCAAACGTTGGGCACCCCTTACACTCTCCTGGTTTGGGCGTATGGTCACGGTCAAAATGAATATTCTGCCTCGCCTACTTTACCTCTTTGCGGCCCTCCCCGTGGTGATCCCTGATGCTTTCTTTGAGCTACTGCAGTCTCGAGTCCTCCGGTGCATTTGGGACGGTAAAAGATCAAGAGTTACATTTTCTACCTTGACTCTTCCTAAATCCCATGGTGGGTTTGGGCTCCCGGACTTCAGACTATACTACAAAGCAGCCCAGCTCCGGGTAATGTTAGAACACATGAGGGACGACCTGGGGACATACTGGACTTACATTGAGGATGTCCACACCCACCCGAAAAAAGTCAGGGATCTATTACGGGCCCCCCCCTAAGGCCCTCTCCTCCCACCTTAGAACACACCCCACCTTAGCGGCCCTCTGGGCAGTCTGGAAGCCGAACCGGGACAACAAGCTTCTGTCCTCTTGGCCGTCCCCCCTTAACCTCGCTGTGGGGCTCCCCCATCAATCTGGATACCAGGGGTTTCCGAAATACACAATCATGGTCAGACATGGGCCTGGAGAGGGTCGCTCAACTCTATCGTGAGGAGGGCTTCATGGAATACAACCAACTGACGGAGGCTCTGAGTGACAGCCCGCCCTCAGTCTTTGAAAACCTGCGCTTGAAGGGAATCCTGACCCAACCCCGGTGGGCCGATAACATTGGTCGCCCTCTTACCCCTTTCGAAATGCTCCTAGCCAAAAGCACCTCCCGGAAAGGTTCTCCGTCTAGGTTTTACAGCGCTTTGGTAACGGCTAACCTGGAGGGTAGACAGCCTTTCAAACGAATATGGGAAGAAAGGCTGAGCATGACGATAGATGACCACACATGGAGAGCTATCTTTAGGTCTGTATTTACAGGTTCAATGTATACTGCTGCCATGGAACATAGCTTCAAGCTACTTCACTCATGGCATCGCCCTCTAGCCAAAATGTTTAAAGAAGTGTCCCCCTTTTGCCCCAGGATATGTCACCAACGGGGCACGTGGTTTCACATGTGGTGGGGATGCCTGGTTATTCAGGTGTACTGGACGGAACTCCTCAGTTGGATTAAGGACATAGAGGGGTACTCCCCGACATTACTTCCTCTGGAAATCCTCCTGGGTACTCCCATGCCGGAGACGGAACAGACTGCTTTCCCTAGGGTCATTGGGGCCATGCTGAGGGCGTGGATGCTAGCACTAGCCCAAAAATGGAAAAGTGTTTTAGCTCCATCTAAACAGGAGTGGCTTTGTAAACTCAGGTCGATTTTTACCTATGAAAAACTTACTGCAATAACAAATGATACCATGTCGGAATTTGTACAGTTCTCCTTAACGATGATTGCATCTCTATGCGACTGTAAAGTACGCCTTATAATACCTTCACCTCACACTTCTCACCACCGGACCCAGGTTCCTAGTTGGGCCCCCTATTTGCTGTGAATCGATCTGATCCCACTATATCAAATTACACGACTGATAACACATTGATATTCGAATGTTCTCTCTGCAACTTCTAAAACCTGCATAGCCTCTAAGTCTTGGAATGTTGAAAAGTTGGGGGGGGGCTGCTGGGGGGGGAGGGGTCGGCGTGGGAGTTAAAGGCAAAAATACTGACATTTATGTTTGTTCAATGTCATGCCGGCAGGGATTGCTCGCGCACCCAACCTTTTATTTTGTATGGTGTCAATAAAAACAAAGTTTAAAAAAAAAAATAACTATGATGGAACTACTTCCAGATCTATCCTGGCTTAAACAATCGGTACACTCTGCCAATTATCATGATATAAACGTAGCTCCGTCACAGGATCTGGGGGAGCGTCCCCGAAAAATGACAGGTCTGAGCAACAGGAGCCAAACACACCAGGCACACGTTGGGCAGTCGAGTCCTTGTTCCAAATGTGAAAAGGAACAGGAGATGAGTACAGTACCGACCACTAACCCCCAAACCATTGCCCAAGCAAAGGAGGTACTGGCAGAGGGGGTCCCGGATGTACACGGGCCCCCCATGCCAGCTCATATCAAGGACAGTGACGGAATGTAATGTGGTGGAAAATAGCTTTCCCTGACTATCCCAGCAATTTATTTTACAATCTTTGTGACATTGGAGGTCCTCCGTCCCTACATAGAACACAGGTTCTGTTGTTTAATGAAGTCCCAAGACTGAGGCTGATATCCTCTGAGGATATTTGGCCGGTGGACTTTGTTCACCCAACAAGATTTGGTCATATGCAAATTGTTCCTAACTCTCAGAAGACTTTTGATCTAATACTGCAAGAGACTGAGCAATTTAATAGGATGGGGTACGATATACTCATCTTCAGCAATGAGTGAGGCCAAGGGAGACACTTGATGGACCAACAGAATATACCTCAACCTGGTAGGCAGGATGTGCAGGAATTTAAAGATGACCAAGTTTCAACTCAGGGGGAGGATCAACAGGACTTGAGATGGCTAGCGCTATCCTTGAGGGAGTCCATATCCCAAATTAAAACCATGCATCAGAAACTTTAGTCGCTCTAAAGCACCGCAACATTTGCGGCTCTTATCCTGGAATTCCAGGTGACATTCCAACTTTCTGGTTTCCAAAGCATTGTGCACCAAATGTAAAACTTTTGACTTGATTTGCATCCAAGAATCATGGTTGACTTCCCCACTCCAACTAGATGGTTTTGAATGCATACACCAACTTGTCAGTTCAGGAAACCACGGCAGGCCAGCTGGGGGCCTTTTAACTGCAGTTAAAGTAGAGATTGGCACAAGAATTCTGGAGTCAAAGGCTATATCTTGTGGGGTATTAGCGGTAGTCTTGGAATTACCTAATGGTCACCACTCGACCTTTATATTGGTGCTTAATATATATTCGAATTCTCAATCTTTCAATCTTCATTGGGCAATGTTATAGTGTCTTTGAATACCTGCCTCTCGACCAGGTTACTTAAATACAGGAGGATTAAATATCATAGTTGCGGGTGATCTTAATTCCGAAATCAAATATGGTCTAGGCCTGAACAAAAAGATGGGTTCTTCGTCTATTCAGTCTATGGGAAACTCCGGGGTGATTGAAGGGTTGTCCTTTGCTTCCACCTGTAAAACTACTCACAGGCAGATATGGCGTAAGTTATTTTATGTCATGGGGTTTTACGCATATGAATGTGTCTTTTGATTCCTCTGTAGAAGAGTTCCCATGGTCGAATGGGCTTTATAAATCCACCATTGATCATATTTTTATGTCAACTAGCCGATCAGCTGTGTGTGTCAAATTCTCAGTGATCGACTCTGAATGGAGTGACCACAGGTTCCTAGAGGTTAAATTAACATGGAATTTTAGCGCAATCAACCAAGGGAAAACAAACGTAGCTTTAACAGTTTCACGTGGAGGTAACCGCATAGAATGGCATGATGGGAATATAAGCAAACTAAATTCCGTATTTGTTCGTGAATACCAGTGTACCTCATGGCCTATTAAATTGCTTTTATTTTCTGTGCCCTTTTCGGAATATGTAAATTGCTTGATTGATAGCTCTATTAAGTCTCTATATAACATGGTCTCTAGACATCCACGCATGCATGCATGTCTATGATCCAATGGTGAGATCTAAAAAAAACTCCTCGAATTGCAGCCTTCGTGCGATCCTCTGCTCCAATTTAGATCAGGTCACAAAATTGAAGCAAATTCGATCAATTAAACAATCTAAGAAAAATTGGCTAAAAAATCATAAGATGGCCATGCTAGAAAAAGATAACGTCTCTATGCTAAGGGCCTTAAGATATGTTGCAGGCTGCCAGTTCTGGTCATTAATAAACAATATGGAGAATCCCCAGGTGACGTTGCAATCAGTATGTGTCCAGGACGACGCCTGGGCAAAGTACTTCTCTTCTTTATATGCAGGGAAATTTGCATTGTCAAAACCACTTGTTGAAATTAAAAATGGTCCTTGGGAATGTAACCTCACTATCTCCTCTATCGAACAACAGATTACTTCATCTAATCCCTCTAGGGCCGCAGGCCCAAATGGGCTTACTAACATTACGTTTAAGAGAAATACAGAATTCTGGCCTAAAGCACTTTTTATCCTATTTTCTGACATCATGGAGGGTCTCATACATCATTCCAGTATGCAAAAAAGGGGATAGAAGGTTCCAGAGCAATTATCGCCCTATATCAATTATGGATGCGGATTCTAAAATCTTTGCGGGCTTAGTGTTGAGGAGTATAGTGGAATGGATCGAGGCAAATCACATCTTGTCGGACCGACAGTTCGGTTTCCGAAAGGGCATGGGCACAGAAATAGGAGGTCTGCTCTTCACCCTACTACTCGAAAAGGCTGCAGGAATTCTGCGAGTCCTATCTATCTGGCCTCTATTGAACTTTGCTTTGGACAAGGTGGATAGGGTTAGACTATGGACTAGGGTGACCTTGATGGGAATGCCCTCCAGACTATTGACTATCCTCATACATCTGCATGAGGAATCAGCCATTCAGATCCGGCTAAATACGGATGGCGCCCCATCTCGACAGATTCAAACCTGCAATGGGCTGAGACAAGGGTGCCTATTTGCACCAACACTTTTTAACTTGTCTTTCTCTGATTTGGCTGGGCCCCTGGAAGAAGCCTCTTTCATTTCCCCGAATGTAGATGGGATTAAAATTAGTTGGAGTGCCTATGCTGACGACCTTCTACTCATTGATGGTACCCCCATTGGTCTTCAGCAGAAGCTATTGGCCCTATCAATCTATGTCAGGGCAAATGGTCTCGTTAAACAAAAAGAAATCGGTAGTGATTCGCCTAACGAATAGGAAAAAAATCTTTTCAATGGAATGTAAATGCCCATCTTCTAACTAAAGTAAGGTTTTTATGCTATTTGGGTTTCCCAGTCTTTAGTAGATCTACAAATTACATGTATTGGAATTTCTACTTGGATAAAGCTGATAAATTGATTTCTCAAATGAAAAAGGTGTCAAATATTGTAAATACTCGATTATTCCACTAATAAGGTTCTACAACTCCAAAGTTGTGCCAAAACTTACTTATGGATTTGAAATATTTCCCTTCGTTACACAACGATTGGTTGACAAGCTGGAATAAAAAATATGGTGTAAAATCCTTTACGATCTCCCGAAGGGTGTACCTATGAGTGCCATACGATTCGAGTTGGGTTTTCTATCTCTGGAGTGCAGAGTGCACTGGAGAAGACTGCTCTGTATCGAAACCTCTTAATGACACGAGAACACTCCTTCTATGCCCTCCTGCGAAATAGGTTAAGAAAGGGCGCCATTGTATCTAAATGGTTACTGACTCTGCAGATTGACTGTATGACAACTCTGGATACTATTGGCCTAACACATGAAACTCATATCTAATCCGGAGAGGGTAAAGTCCCATCTCCATTGTATGGACTGGATGAAATCAATGGAGATTGTTTGGTCATCTAGGATATTCTGTCACCTTATTCATGATGGAAAGAAAATGGGAACCCCTGAGTCATACCTCAATACACTTCCGGACCCTGTCAGGAGGGTTTCATATTTAAGATTCTGCTTTAATGCTTTACTCACTGGCGAAATTCGCTCAGGAGCGACAATAAAAATCCCATGTTCTTTTTACCATTGTAGTAAATATACTGAATCATTAAAACACCTATTGTTGGAATGTGCTGTGCTTATACCTCAACGTTTAGCAGCTTTTGGTAGATTTGTCCATGATCCTTCCAGTGTGGACACTGAGGATTTATGGTGGAATATGCTACATGGGAAATTGATTGCATTAAAATTGGCTGTAGTTAAATTTCTATCTGAAGTGTGTGGGCTATTAGAACCTTGTAAATAATCAAGCTGAAGATCTAGCACAGGCTCTGGGGTGAACCTGTTGGGCAAAAAGGAAATAATAAGATTAATTGTTGAACCCCCATGTTCGGAGGCCTGTGGGACCCCATTTACCAGGGATAAAAAAAACAACTGTATATAGATGCTGAAGTATTTCTGTTGGGGATTGATTGTAGAACTTTGTTTCTCTTTTCCTATGTTTTAATGATCAAATGTTTCTAAATAATGACTGTGAAATATTTTTTATAGGGCATGTTGAGAAGACGAGCCTGCACATCTGGTGAAAACCTGGATTTCCGCAACCACGCAAACCTACGCATCACGGTGCTCGTAGAGATTGGACCTGCTGACACTATCCGCAGTGTCCAACCCAGACTGAAGGGATTCACAAATGGCATCCTTGACATCCTTCACAATAGCCAGAAAGCCATCCCTTTCATCCCCTTTGGGAATATTCTCAGCTAAAGAGATGCAATTCCACAGAGTGTGTGAAAACTTTGCTCAGGCACAGGTGGAGTTGGCTGATTTCAACACCATACTCCCAGCAGAAAATACCTTGCGTACCCATCCATCCATCCATGCGCTTATCGTGCCTATCAGGAGGGATGGTAGGGTACGCTGCCTGCTTCGAGATGGCCGTAGCCGCCTGAACCACCAAACCCTCCGGAGTGGGGTGTGTGAACAGGTAGCTGGGGTCACTACTGGATGGGCGCTATTTCTTTGTTAACGACTTGTTCACCGCCGGAATACTCTCCGGGGCGTTCCAAGTATTAGCCACCCTCTTTTGCACTGCACATGAAATGGCAACACCGGGTCAGTGGACGGACCCTGATCCAGAATATCTAAGATTTTTTATTTTTATTTATGTATTACACGTCCAGACCCTCGGGTAGCACAGCGTGGTTACAAGATAACTTAGGAATTGGTCATACATTGTTACAGAGTACAAGATTCCAATGTTTGGGAGCTAGAACAGGGAAATTGCTGCCCCCCACTCTAGTAGTTTTGTAGCGAGGGGGTGCCAATAGGAGGTTGTCATTGGATCTTAGTGATCTAGTGTATTCTTTTAGGTGTAGAGTATTGTTAAGGTAAGTTGGGCCTTTTTTGGTCAGACATTTGTGTGCAATGCATAGTGTTTTAAAGATAATTCTTGCTTTGATGGGAAGCCAGTGAGCGTCCTTCCTAGTCTTGGAGATGTGGTCCGATTTTTTTATTCCTAAGGCAGCTCTTAGGACTTTATTTTGCAGTAGTTGCATTTTGGAGAGGATGGTATTGGATGTGCCTAGTAGTAATACATTGCAGTAATCCAATTTCGATAATACTAGGGCCCCTGGCCAAGGTAAGGCAGCTTGCTGGGGTCAGAAATTGTCGACAGAGAGCAATAAGTTTAGAGGTGTAGGCCGTGGAGGAGGCAAGTGCGTCAATATGTTTAGTCATAGTAAGACTGGCATCGAGGTAGACTCTTAGATCATCTTGATCAAATTGCTTCCGGAGGCCTGGACCAGCCCAGGTACTCCACAACTCTCAACACTAATCTCCGATCCGGCTTACCAAACTCCATCTCAGGGAAAGTGTCAAGGCCACTGGAATAATGCAAGGACTAACACAGTTCCTCCATCCGACTCTTCAGAAATGAGACACTGCGGAACACCAGGAGTACCATACGGAAGACCAAAAGGACCAACATCCACATCGGACCTTTCTTCGTCCTCATAAATGTCCTAGAGAGACTTAAATAAATCCTTCCTTGGGAGAGGAGTACACCTCTTCTCAGCTACAGGCTTCACAGTCTTAGAAATAGCCTTCCTCGGAGGGTCCACAGTCACCGGGACGTCCACCGGAAATTCGGCCCAGATGGCATCGAGGGCGCTGACGGCTTCGATGGCCTGACCGGGGGCAAAAACACGACAGGCGCACCCGATGGGCATGGTGCCACACCTTCAACGGCCTCGATGATTTCGCAGGTTTTCAACTGTTTCGGCGTAGACGAAAACCGCAACCTGGACCTGGCACGTCTCTGGTGATCACCCAATGCCATGTCTGAATGGGACTTCGAAGACTCCTGATGTTTATCGTGCCGTCCACCTGTGCCCGAAGGCACGCAAGTATCCAGCCGAGACTGTTCCCTTCCGGCTTCGTCAGAAAGCACGGACGGAACTGTGCCCTGGGACTGAAATAACTGCAACATCTGCAACCAGAAAGCATCCCACTCCTCTGGGGTTGAGGATTTGGTGCGGCAGGTTACCTTTGTCTGGGAGGCGTCGTCCGAAGAGGACACAGTAGGCAAACAGTGACGTCGCTGCCTGGACCGTCTCAACGAAGAGGATGAGTGGCGCGAACCACTGCGGGACCTGGAGCGCTTGGAATTTTTACGACGAGGAGAGTCGCCCCTCGACTCATCGGTCGAAAGAACAGCCGACTTAGATTTACGGTGCTTGGACACCTAGCCTCACTTCAATTTCCCCTTTCGTTCCCACAAGGCCTTGGCAGTCAACAAATGGCACTTCGAACAGTCATCCGTAGCGTTGCCCTCGCACAGGCACCACAGACAAATTTGATGCGGATCCGTGATCTTGGAGCCACAGTCCCGACATTTCTTGAAGCCAGACCGCAGGGTCTTGGGGGTAGAAGAAGAAAACATAAAACGGTAACTTAACAGTAACCACGAGGCACGCCGAGTTTTACAAAGCAAACACATTTGCGGAAAAAAAACGGAACTGAGGCTAAGGGTGCCGTGCGTGCTACTTATAACATCCAATGACGTCACCCTAAAAAAAAAAAAAGAAAAAAAAAAAGGCGATAGCTACCCAGCTCAGATAATCAAAGATGCTGCTAGAGAATTGCCGCCTTTTATCTCTAAATTAATTAATGCCTTGTTTTCATCTGGCACTGTCCCCAGCAACTTAAAGGAGTCCTGGGTATTACCCCTCCTAAAAAAACAATCTCTGGACCCTACCATCCCTACTAATTACAGGCCGACCACTACTGTACCGTTCCTACTTAAGCTACTGGACAAAGTGGCCTAGACTCAGATACAGGAGTATTTAGAGACTAATCATCTCCTTGGTGTCCGCCAATCTGGCTTTAGGCCACAGCACGGTACTGAAACAGCATTAATAGACTTAAAGACTCAGATCGATGAACTCAAAGATAAAGGAAAAATTGCCTTGTTACTTCTCCTTGATCTTTCTGCTGCCTTCGATCTGGTGGATCACAAAGTACTATGTAAACACCTCGCCTCAGCGGCGCACTTTTTACAGGACGTCATCACTTGGATCAAATCCTTTTTGAACAATAGGACCATGAGAGTCTTCTCCCCCTTAGCCGCCTCTGACCCTATCCCAATAACCTGTGGTGTGCCGCAAGGTTCCTGTGTCTCACCAACAATGTATAATATATTTACAAAGCCTTTGTTCAAAGTCTTGGACCATCTGGGTGTCACCTACACAAATTATGCAGACACCCAGATCCTTATACCTCTTACTGGAGAGTACGACAAGGACATGGACTTAGTGAATAAGATTTACTTAATCATCCAGGCATGGATGGCAGCACACGGCCTATGCGCGAATGACGATAAAACAGAGATCTTGATACTCGGAACTACAGCCAACCTCAATAAACTTAGCACCAAATACACTTCCTTCAATATAGATGAGAACAACATTAAAGTGGTAAAAGAAGTAAAAACATTAGGTTTCTACCTCGACTCAGTCCCTACTCTAAGTAAGCAAGTCAATACCATGGCCTCATCTACAGCTTATACTTGTAAGCTGATCAGAGCCCGCAAACCCTTTCTTTCCAAAGAAAGCTGTACGATCCTAGCCAGAGCCCTTATCCTCTCTAAACTGGATTATTGTAATGCATTGTACCTAGGTGCGAGCAAGTACATTGTTAACAAAATCCAAATTCTTCAAAATAATGCCCTCATAATAGCACTTGGCATAACAAAGAGAAAGCATAACTCGGAGCGGAGGAGAAGGCTTTCCACTAAAGGCAAAATGATGCTTAAAACTCTCTCACTAACCCATAAATGTCTTAATCAAGCGGCCCCACTCTACCTCTCTGAGAGACTTATCAGAAAATCCTCCTCACGACCTACAAAGATAGTCAACTCATGCTGTCTGGCCGTTCCTAGATTCAAACTAAAAAAAGAAGGGGGTGCAGTTTCCCTGTTATGGCAGCGCAAGCATGGAACACCCTCCCTCCTTCCTTGAGAGCAGACCAACCCTTTCCTAACTTTAGGCATAACACCATAAATTGGCTCATAGCTCAGGACCTTTGACACAACTGATAATACGAGCCCCATACATGTGAGGCTATATAACCCGCTACCACTATAACCACTGCCTTTAATTGTGAATGTATCTTCTCCTGCACTTGTACATCATGTATATATTATCTGTTATGTATAAATCAACTGTACCTATTGTAACTCATGCCGAAAGTATACTTTTAATTCTGTGTAAAGGCGCCTAGATACCTCTGGGTTTGGTGCGCCATATAAATCAATAAATAAAACAAACCCTCGACAGAGGCCTTCGAGGGACATCAACCTGACGCAATTGATGCAGGGCGCCCTCCACCATATAAAATAATTCCGAAGCAGCACAGCTGTGGACATTACATGTCAGATGAGGAATACGTTGGAGGACACAATCCATTCAAAATGCACATTTCTCTATTTTCAAATGAAACCATGCGCAAGGGCCATCCTTTCTTCATCATCCGACTTAACCTGAACTACCCTGAAAGACAATGACTGTGCAATCGATATTAGGACACCCCTGGCATATGAAAAGTATGTAGAGCCCACAATGTGTCCGCCCCATTTTCTGGTCAGTGTGTTGTGTCTATCGACTGTGAGGTGTTCCTGCAGTAGAGATATTCCAACTTTATGTCTGCGCAGGTACATCAGTACTCTATTTCTTTTGATATAGTTGTTGAGGCACCCAACGTTCCAGGTCACTAGCTTTAGGCTACCTGCCATGGCGTGCAGTATTTAGGGGGCCTCTGATACCACCCCTGCAATAGCCTAATCTGGGTTGTCACATCCACTGTCATATATTCCCATATAAAGGAATGTATCCTACAGTGATGACGCCTCTTTCTGCTGTGCGCCACATTCTCTACGCTGTCCAGAGTCAGCTGGGACATGTTTAAAAGGCAACACAAACTTCCCAACTCCCGCTCCTCCCAATCCCACCGTCCACCCCACAGTCGCCCAGCTATGCGCAGCATGCTCAGGCATATCCGCTTCTCCCACATATTCCACCAAACGCTATAGTTTAGTTGGTCAGTGCACAGCGAGTGGATACTGTTAAACTAGTATCCGAGGTTATAATTCGAACAGGGGTCGCAGCCGCAAGCGGTACCTACCAGCAGAGTTACTAGTTCTTCCACTCTGCTCCCTCCTGTACTGATAACACCTTGTCGCTCCAAAAGGCAGTGCTCAAAAAGGGGACCATAGTAAACCATCAGTCCCAGAGTCAGTGTTTAAGCCCTCTCATAGCAGATGCCGCAAATTATCTTGTTGATGCGCTTCTAATATCTAGAGCTGTGACAGGGAGGCGAAGTTCAGTAAGCAGCGATTTCCGTTTCTCGCTTCATCTTGTGGTCACCTTACCCTTCCATCTGAGCCATCCTTACCATATCCGTCCATGCATGTGCGTCTTCAGGTCTGTCAAAAAAGAGAGACTGGCCATTATGTAGGACCTTGAAGTGAGCTGGATAAGAATATATTTCAGCTCAGCCCTTCTAAGTCGATGCTCTGTGGATTACACCGCCGCCTCGCGAAAATGAGAGGATCTTTTCTCCATCTTTATAGTTCATAATATTGGCAATTATTGGCCTGGGGGGCACTCCAGGTGGGGCTTCTTGGTGAAGGATCTGTGCACATGTTCCACTGTAAAGCCCTGTGTGAGCTCCACAGGGCCCACCTCCTGCAAGAGCATATTCTCAACATATGTTGTGGGGTCCAGACCTTCTGTCCCCTCCGGTAGACCCCGTATTCTTATTTTTTGCCTGGCTCTGCCTTCCGTGTCTTCTATTTTCCAGCACTTTCACTCTTTGTTTCCTATCGTTGACTTCTACTTGCACTTTCTGAATGTTTCCTGTGTTGTCACTCACTTGTGTTTCGATCTATCCAGATCTTTCTTGCCATAGTAGACCTACATCTATCATGACCAAGTGAATTTTAAACTCAACAGCTGCTAGAATCTGTTTCTCACTTCCGTTCTATCTCTCCGACAACACAGGCGACAGCACTGTTTTACTCCCTGCCAGCTTGCCGTCTGAACTACAGGCATAGATTTCCATTGTGGTCTGGCTGACCTTCCCTTTTCCGGACTGACCAGGCATGTGCCCAATGAATTCACTAGCCAGTAAACTAGGGCTTGTATTCTTTCTACCGTTGGGGCGCACTTTGAGGGACGGACTCCCCGCTCTCCTCTTCACGCACGTAAGGGGGTCTGTCAGTGTACTCAACCGCTGTCCTTCCCAACACTGCGCTGCGTCTCTTTCGTTTTGTTTATCCGTAAGCCTATGACGTGGACTCCAATAATTGTGACTCTGCTGGGTCTTGGGGGATTCTCCACCTCTGCCGCAATCGTTGGCTTTATTACATGCAGCATCCACCCCCCCCCCACACCAGCTGGGGGCGGATTGCCGTCCTGTGCTTTACCACCAACCCTGTGGTGCAGCTTGGAGCTGCAGGCTGGTTTTGGGTTGTCCCGTGTTGAGCTGCAAATGTGCACAGGGAATGCAGCAATAGGAGCGCTTTAATCTGTAATTAGTGTAGATTAGTGATTTGCGTAGGTTTCAGTGTACGATAGAGCCTATTTAACCCCTGACTCACCGGCCGTCACGTCACTGAGTTGTCTACAGTCCAATTTTTCAGCAACCAGGAGATTTCTTCCCCAAGCATGTCTTATGTTGACGATGAAGCACTGCGACCCCAAGGAAGTGGGAGCGTGCGAGACAGACATATATCACAGGATCATAAGCGATGGCTCAGTCTTGATTCCCTTTATACAAAATGTCCAACGTGGTTAACATTTATTTAATCAGATCGTTTGCAGTATCTTATGGTCCCCTGTGCATATGGAGCAATTGCAACAATGTTTGGCAAATAGCCATTCACTCTGTTCTCCATCCAGGGAAAGCGGGGCTCTGGGGACGACCGCAATCCGCCTCGCCCTATGATAACTGGGCAGTGCTTTCTACGTCCCTCCGCCCGCAAGCTTCTCTGGGCTTGTCCCTCCGCTGCAGCACCCCACCGCTGCACAGCATTGTTTTTTGGTGTATGGTCTCTGTTGCGGCCACAGGGGTGTGGAGGGGATCCTCAGGTCTATAGTTGGCCTTCCCAGTGCACGGGCTCACAGGATATGCATAGAGGCTCGCAAGTTGCTCAAACGTCTTTTCTGAAAGCACCGGTCACCATCTAGCCTCTGCGATTGCGATCTTGGCATCTTGGGGAACCAGCTATTCAGCTCTGTGGCAAAAGTGATCTGCTGATGTTTAGGTAGCCGGGAATGTAGCATGAGTCAAGATGAATGCAATCTGGAGCGTATCTTGTAAGGATCAAGCAGGAGATAGGGAGATTACTTCTCTACAGCATGACTGCCAGCCACACCCATATCCCCCCACACCCCACCAATACTGGCCCATTATTACTGCACCGGCCAATTTATAATGAGCCCTAATAACTTGGATCCGAATTTGGCTGGAACAGAATTGATTTCTGACCAGAAAAAATGACAGCAGTCACTGAAGGCCAGAAAGAGGAGAAACCCCTTGTAAGGGTATCCATGTTTACTACTAAAAGTCCAGCTATCATTTGTCTGGTTCACAGATGCAGAAAAGATGAAGGTCAAGCTTTTAATCGGTACCAAATCAATCTCTACGTTGAATCATTAAACAGGTTTGTACTCTGGGGCAAGATAGATATCCAACCTATAGGATATTCCTGAACTACAGCAGGTAACTTGCTGACCATTGCAGATCTAGTATTCAGAAATGGAAACTACAAAATGTGGATTACGGTGGTGAAAGAGAATACCCCACAATGTCATTCACATTAAGCCCATCAATAAGGGGGGTAATGGGAAGGACAACAGCTGGTGGAATAAGGGAGGGTGGAGTTAAGGGTATCAAGGGTTAACCTCTTGTGAACAGAGGAAAAAAAACAGGAATGCTATGACTGGCGTTTTGCCTCTAGCAAAAAAAACAAAAGCAGAAAAAAACACCCTGGCATGACCAATATCCAATCTGCCCATAGTTAATTCTCAGTGCTGTACAGTACTCTGGTGCTCAGTCGGATATGCAATCCATGCTTTACAAAACTTTAAATGAAATAGAAGCCCATCACCCATACCAGAGCTTGAAGCAGTCCGGCATTCTCCTTTTCTTACATCAACATGATCGATAAAACTGGAATCTGCGTCCATACCGGGAACAGGAAATCCTGCTACACAGGCAAAATCTACAAAAGTACAAACAGCAATAAAAAGATCAAAGCCACCTCCACATTGGATCGTTCTCTGCAAATGACATAAAAAAGGTTTGTCGTTGTGTTAATCCAATTCAACTTATTTTTTTATAAACTTTTTATTAACTTTTCTTTTAACCATCTTATGAAGAGGATAGTGACTTTAAAAAGCTCAGGCCTTATTCCATCGCAGCATATTTTCAGTTAGTCCAATAAAAAATATCACAACTCGAACCTTTGTGTTGTTCATTTTACTTGAGCCATTTTAATCTACTACCATCACCTTCTTAGATCTGTTTTCTGAGGCAAATTTACTTAGATAAATGTGTAACAATGTATTTCTACAAATGTAGGTTGCCCGCACACATCTCTGAATAATAATGTAACAGCAACCCTTGTTCTGTATTCCCCAGTAGTGTGTATTTATGTTCCTCCTTGTTTACATAAACTGGTATTCATTTTTAAAAAACAGTCCTTTCGACAAACATTTCATCATGGAGGACAAGCCATCATCAATTAAATATGAACTTAAAACAAGTAACAATTCTAGGGCAAGACCGGAGAAAAGTATTATGCTTCACTTTCTTTACAGATAATATCAGCAAACAACCCATAAGGGCTAATTTTCCAAAGTCGGCTGGGAAAATTTGTAGTTTAGAGTTTTGTATCAACTTGAGCAAGAAGGACCCATCAATAACATCACATTTCAGGATAGAACTGTCCTCATTAAGAGTTTAGCGATGCAGCAAAAAAGAGGCAGTAATTCCTGCACTGTCAAATTCCAAGTTTAGAGGTAAAGTGGAAGATTCACCGCCAGCAAACAGCTGGAGGTAAATATTCCACTTTCCCTAAAAAAATCCCTTTGGAGACCTATGGACTTCAAAATTCTTGAATTCTACCGACCTTCTACCATTCATAATCCTGTGTCAAGCCCACAAAACCGAGTGGCAGTAACGGTAAATGTTGGGCGTTAATGTGGCGGATTTACTAATTGCTGCCAAACTGGTAATGAGGCCCATGTTCTTTCCTTCCTTGGCTAGATCCGTTCATTGCTGATCAAAGCAGATGAAGTATCCTTTTCTTTTCCTTCTCTCTGGCTTCGGGATGTTTGTTTAAGATGAGAATGGGGGGTGGGGGGAATAACCTTTTCCTGGCCAGATTTTCATTCGGAACGAAAGCTGTGGATTGCTTTATTCACCATATTGTCCCATTTCTTGTATTCACGTCGTCGGCTCTCCTACATGAGCTGTGGGCACAACTCACTCTAAACGTGCCCCTGATCCATAGACAATGGAGACTGACTGTTACAAACTGTCAGCATTCATGACCAATTGCTCACAAGTTGTTTTATATACCAGCCAGTGGCAGATGTTTAGGACTGTGCGGCCCTGGACATGGCACACCTCAGCTCTCCGAAAACTCATCACAACTCCTGGTGGGCAGAGCCAAAGACCTTCCCACTGCTTCATAGCAATGAGGTCATTCTGAAGGCTCGGATCCTTTCTCAATGTGCATGCTCCTCTAACTGTTTAGGCATGTTCTGAGCCACTGCTCTGATGTAGAGGCCTGAAGGCTCAGGGAATGATGGTCAGTCCATAATATGCAGACTTAAACATTTTTTTATTTATTATAGTGTTATTTGGTTATTTAAAACCTTAAACACTAATCAAAGAACAATTACCATTATTACATTCAGATGACAATTAGCAACCATAGTAATAATAATTTCATATACAACATGCTACAAATTATATTAAAATGTGCTATTAAGTAATACATTTCCTCTGCTTTTGAAAACAGCATTCCGCTTTATACAGGTCATTCCCGTCCTTAAAATAATAGCACAGAAATGTCCCAACATCTTATCTTTAAAATATCTTTAAAATATAAAAAGGTAAAATGATTTCATACCAGCCTGCCTTGCATGACAAGTACCTCTCTTTCGACCACTTCATATAACCAGATTCCATTTTCCCCATTCTAATACGATTCTTTTCCAAACATAAAAAGCTGCCCCCAATTCACACCTAATGAACTTGATGGGAGTTCATTTGGCTAATCCCAAAGCATGGCTCCATAATCTGCCATAAATTGTACTCAGATCCCTTGTAAATCTGGATGTGACCGTTCCCAGTGCATACAATGCACCAGGTATTATGCAAGTCTTATACATTTCCAGCAGTTCCTCAATCGAATGCCCACCCTTTATAGACATATATGCTCTAATGTCATTCCACTTTTTTACCACCTTTCTCTCTATCATTTCCTCATAGTAATGTCGGGGTGGGATATTCCTCACAAGCATGCCCAAGTATGGGTATGTTTCCACCACCTAAATAACTTGGGTATCAATTTTCCATCTAAATTTACAGTTTCCCTTCTTTCCTCCCTTTCCCCTAATATAAGTATTTTTGTTTTGCCCACATTTATGCTCAGATTATGCTCTTTAGCATATCAATGGAGCTCATTGAGCATCTTCTGAAGTCTGATGGGGGTTAAATCGATAATTACAGTGTCATTGGTGTATGACATCCAACTTATGGTTAGACCCATCTTAAGTGGGTAGTTATTGGTGTCTACAAAGCTCGCTCCCATGTCTGATACATAGAGATTATATAAAACAAGTGTTGTCACACAGCCCTGTTTAAGGGCCATATTTGTTTTAATGGGTAAGAACCTTTCCACTCCTTCATTCGCACAAATAATTACTGTAGTCTCTCTGTACATTTCTTTTAAGAAGTGACGAACTATGGGACATATTTTAAATGTTGTTAGTTTCCCCCAAAGCCTTTCCCTGTTAACACAATCAAATGCCCTTCACAAATCTATAAAACAGGCATATAATATTGACTTTATCTTCATGGTATTCGCTGGTTCAGTGTAACCATATTATATATGGCACTGAACCCAGATCTAAATTCCGTCTGGAGAGGAGATACAAGTTTATTTAATTTACTCCATTGGTTGATCAATTGTAATAATAATGAGCAAATAATCTTACAGCTGGAGTCTGCCATCGCCAGCAGTCGATAGTTCTTGGGGCACGTTCTTTCCCCTTTTTTATGAATCAGAATAAATATGGCCTCTCTCCAGCTGTCGGGGATCTTGCCACTTTTCCATACCCAAGAGTAAAGTTCTAGCAATATAGCTGCCCATTTATCCAGGTTACGCTTTATCCCTATATTTGCCAGTCTATCAGGCCCCGGAGCCCTAGAAGATTTCATATTATTTATGATCTTTAAAACATCTTCTAGTCCAAAAGGGAATATAATTTCTTCTTTAGTCCAACTAATCTCCATTTCTGGTATAGACTTGTGTTCCTCAAAGTAGAGTGAAGGATATATGATCTGTCCATTTTACTATTGATATTACATTGACATCCTTATTCTCCTCTTCTGTGATACATTGCCTATAAAGATACCAGATTTTTCTGCATCTTGAGTTCTACATAGCCTAAACATGATTTTACAATTAGAGTTATGCATGTTACTCTTATGGGCCCTAAGGCAATTCTTAAATTTAGTACGTATATTGAAGATTTTATACCTTTTTTCATCTTCATTCATACTGACCTTTCGTCAGTTTTATTTCATACTTTACCTCTTTTTTCTTAATCTATATCTGGAAATCATATATATTTCTATGTTTTTTCCTTGTCCTTTTGTTTATTAAGATTCTACAATTTGTCATCTGTATCATCCCCAATAAATCACCAATCACCTTAAGACGATTGACGACCATCTCTTGCCTACTTAATGGTAGGATGTTGAACATTTGGCTACATTTTACCTAATTGGTTTCTGTTCAATAAATCATATTCCCCCAAACATTGGTTTTGATATTGAGGCTTACACCACCACACCCTGTTTTCAACTGGGCTCTATATCAAGTACATTTTAAGATTTGGCGGTCACTAAGAAGGGTAAATATATGTTAAAATTCTTTTACCTGATTTTTTATCCCCTTATTTACGAACAAGTAATTCAATCGATAATTCACTCTCCCGTTAGACAACGTCAGATTACTTCCACCCCGAATGTCGGGTTCTAAAAAACCAAGTCACCAACTCTGAAGCCAATTCAGCCAGGTTATTCCATCAGACGTTTGAGGAAAGTGTGTTTGTTGCATTTCTAAATTTCTGTAACGCTCACCTGATTCCCGTAGAGGCGCCGGTCTTGACTGGGCGTATACCGTATCTTCAAAGGTGATGTGCAACACACGGCTGGCTCTTTGGGCTGGACCTCTGTGCACTGTATGTCTGACTTGAAGGGTAAGATGTCTGCAGATAGAAAATATGGGATTAAGGAACTGGGTTATTGAATGTCTCTCTCTTCTTCCCTTTCTCTTCTCCTGTAGAACCCCAAAGGTTAACGCTCTCACCTTAGGTAAGTGAACGCCGTGCTCTTCATCTCCCTCGGGGCAGGGTGCTGTAACCAGTTTCTTCACTGGATAAGGGGAGCAGGCCTCTTGACTTCAGAGGACTGCTGTCCGTCGTTTACTGCACGAACGGTAAGTTTCGAGTAACTCTAATGTCTTTAAAGTCTTTAGTAATGATGTTTCTTGTTTTGCAGGGTTCCGGCGATGGCGGATGACGGGCTGAAGTGAGTTGAAGATGGAGCCGGTGTGATGAATAGAAGCGCCTGGAAGCACGTAAGTAAGCGCTTGTTGCCTGCTTCACGATGCGCTCTAACTGTCTTTTTATTTTGCAGGTACAAGTTCGGAGCGGCTGCAGGGTGCCGGAATACCCACTGGGTTAGATGTGGAAAGGAGTAATGGCACGTGAGTATTAAAGTTCCCCAATGTCTTTAAACGCACCTTGTTTTGTCTTTCAGATGCGGGATGCAGCGCCGAAGGCCTCCGGAGCGTGCGAAGAGTTGGTAAGCTTTTGTCTTTCAGATGCCGGAATGCACCGCGAGGCGTTGGTGACAGCCGATGGACCAGGTAAGTGAAGAGCTGTCACTGAAGACCGTAATGCTAACCTGTTCTTTCTTGTCTTTATAGGTGTTGCTGAAGACTGGATTCAGGATGGTAAGCCTTTTTCCTTATGCCCAGGATCAGATGCTGAAGACACGATGAGCGTTCTGCTGCAGAGGATGCAGAATAACGCAAAGCAAGATTCATCCATCGGGTGTGGTTTAAATAGCCTCCTGTAGTGCTTAGGTGTCTCCTTCCACAGCCACGCCTAGGTAAGAAAAGAGTTCCTGCTTTCCAGAAGAGTTCCAGTGTTCTGAATCTAGGGAGTGGCTCCTGCCCCACCCAACAGGAAAAGTAGTTCCAAACAGAAGAGGATCAGAGGCTCAACTGGCAGGCAAGTAAGCAGCATGGTCTGCTGCAGGTAAGTCCACCCAAGCATTATGAGCCCGGCGCTTCCAGCGCTGGGACTGGGCATATTTATGAGCCTGGTGCCACTGGCGCCAGGACTGGGTCCAAAAGGTCCCAATTGGGACTGGTTGGCACTCGGAACCTGGGTTATGGATCTGTTTCCAAGGGAGTTGGGAAAACCCTGACCTTTTGGAAGCAGAGATCATGACAGTACCCCCCCTCAAGGCCCCTCCCAAACCAGGCTCCTCCGGGGGTTTTGGCTTGTCAGGAAATGTTCGGTGAAATCTTTTGATTAGGCGAGGAGCGTGGACATATTCAGCAGGTTCCCAGGATCTCTCTTGGGGGCCGTAGCCTTTCCAGTCAATTAGGTAAAATAGTGTAGATTTGGAGATCTTGGAGTCCAGAATGCTTTTGACTTCAAACTCGAGTTCTCCATCAACTAGGATAGGTTTTGGAGATTTAGTTAGTCGGGTTTGAGGTTGCACGGGTTTTAATAGAGAGACGTGGAAGACCGGATGTATCTTCATGTGCGGGGGCAAGTCCAACTTGACCGCTACTGGGTTTACTATGGTAGTGATGGAATAGGGACCAAGGTATCTTGGGTTGAATGTGCGTGGCCCTTTTAGAGGTAGATATTTGGTGGATAACCAGACTTGATCCCCTACTTGATATTGAGGGGCTTCCTTCCGATGTTGATCTGCTCCTTTCTTGTATTGTTCTTTAGCCCTTTGAAGGTGAGAAACAGCTTCCTTAAAGGCTTAGGTGATTGTAGAATGCAGGTAGTCTACTGCTGGTGTTTCAAGATCTTGGAGGGGATCCAACTCCGAGGTTCGAGGGTGACTGCCGTACAAAAGAAAAAACGGGGTTTTCCCAGTTCCCGAATGGACAGAGTTATTGTAGGCATATTCGGCTATCCAAAGGATGTCTTTCCAAGTTTTTTCAGTTTGTTGCAGCATGCAGCGTAAATACTGTTCCAGAGTTTGATTGGTCCTCTCGGTTTGTCCGTCGGTCTGAGGGTGGTGACTGGTCGATAGTCTCACATCAATTTGAGCCCACCGACAGCAACTTCGCCAAAAATGAGAAATAAATTGACTACCTCGATCCGAAATTAGAACCGAAGGAAAACCGTGCAGTCGGACGATGTTTTCGAGAAATTCTCGGGCCAGAGTTGCTGCTGTTGGCAAGCCTTTGAGCGGAATGAAATGCGCCATCTTGGAGAATAAGTCCACGATTACGAGAATCGTATTGTATCCGGAGCATGGAGGTAGATCGGTGATGAAGTCCATAGAAAGCGTATGCCAAGGGCGAGGTGGGATGTCAATAGGGAGTAAGAGGCCTGCTGGTCTTTCCTTTTGACTCTTGTTTTGGGCGCATACTCCACAGGACATTATAAAGTCTCTGATATCTTTTTTCCAAGACGGCCACCAGAAGTAGCGCTTGATCTTTTCTGAGGTCTTGGCCATACCGGGATGTCCTTCTATTAAAGAATCGTGATAACAAGCGATTACTTTTTTCTGTAAATCTGTGCTGGGTAGGTATAATCTTTCTTGGAAATACAATAAGTTGTCCTTTACTGCAAAGTCCTTTCCCTGCAGATGCCAATTCTGTATGTCTGCTGGAGTTACAAGTTGCCTGGCTTTATCCTCAACTTCCTCTATGGATTCTGTGGCGATTACACCCAGAATTCTTTGTTCGGGAATGATTGGTACAGGTTTAGGGTTGATCAAGTGTTCTTCCACTCCCATCCGAGAAAGGGCATCAGCTTTACCGTTCTTTGTACCAGGTCGATAGGTAATTATGAAGTCAAACTCGGCAAAGAATAATGCCCAACGGAGTTGTCTAGAGGATTGGGCTTTTGCGGTTTTCAAATATTGCAGGTTTCGGTGATCCGTAATCACAGTAACGGTGTGTCGGGCCCCCAGCAGATAATGCCGCCAAGCCTTAAAGGCAGACTTGATAGCCAGAAGTTCCTTGTCAGTAATCGTGTAATTGATTTCAGGAGGCGAGAATTTGCGGGACCAAAATGCCACGGGATGCAACTGATTGGTTACCGGGTCCTTTTGTGATAGAACTGCCCCCATGGCAAGGCTTGAAGCATCAGTTTCCACGATGTAGGGGAGTTCGGGGCGAGGGTGTTTTAAGATTGGTGCAGAGATAAATTTAGTCTTCAAATCCTGGAAAGCTTGTTCCGCCTCGGTAGACCATTCAAAACGTTTGTTTTTCTTTAACAAGGCAGTGATGGGCTGGACTATTCGAGAGAATTCGGGGATAAACCTGTGGTAAAAGTTATCAAAGCCTAACATGCTTTGCACACCTTTTACGGAGGATGGTGATGGCCATTTGAGAACTGCATCGACCTTCTTTGAATCCATACGCACTCCGCCAGGTGATAATATGAATCCCAAGAATTCAACTTCAGTCACGTTGAAAACACATTTTTCCAACTTAGCGAAATGTTTGTGTTGACGCAATCTTTCGAGGACCATTTTCACGTATTTCCGATGTTCAGATTCCGATGAAGAATAAACGAGGATGTCGTCAATGTAAACAACAACACACACATCTATGAGCTCTCTGAGGACATCGTTCATAAAATATTGAAAGGCGGCCGGGGCATTGCAAAGTCCGAAGGGCATGACCTGATAATAGCCCATACTTGGTGCGGAAGGCCGTCTTCCATTCATCGCCCTCTTTTACTCGTACCAAGTGGTAAGCTCCTCTAAGATCCAGCTTTGTATATATGCATGCTTTTCTGACTTGGTCCAGGAGTTCAGGGATCAAAGGTAATGGATATCTATTCTTAACGGTGATCTGGTTCAAGGAGCGATAATCTATACAAGTTCTAAGGTCTCCTTCCTTTTTTGGAACGAAGAACAAAGCTGAAGAAGCAGGGGACTTGGAAGGACGAATAAACCCATTTGCCAAGTATTGATCCAGGTATTGTCGAAGGTGAAGGTTCTCAGGCTCGGTGAGGGCATAAATTCTACTACAAGGAGGAGTAGATCCAGGTATCAGGTCTATCTGGCAGTCATAAGACCTATGAGGAGGTAGAGAGTTAGCCTGATCCTTCCGGAAAACATCTTGGTATTCTAGGTATTTGGGAGGTAATTGGGGAGTCTCTGAAGAAATTGCTGCCAGTGCAACACCAGGTGGAGGGTGACAAGTAGAGACACATTCTGGAAACTGGACCGTTCTTGCTCGCCAATCGATCAGAGGATTGTGTTTCTCTAACCAAGGTATTCCCAGAATAATCTGAAACTGAGGGGCCTTGATCACATCGAACACGATCTTCTCATGGTGTCCATCTTGACTTACTAGCGTCACCTCTTGAGTGGTATGCGTTACTGGCCCGGAGGCTATCTCCGTACCATCCACCGTAGTAATCACGTCCTTTACAGCCTTGGGACAAAGAGTTAGATTCATCCTCAAAACCATTTCATGATCCACATAATTGCCGATGGCACCGCTGTCGACGTAAGCTTCAATTGCATGTAATCGATCCGGATTATCAGGGCTAATGAGGACCATAGGTATCACGAAATGCGAGGTCACGGAACTAGTTTTCACGCTCGGCAAGAGGACCTCTATTCTTGTCGGGCGAGGTCGTTTCCCTGCTCAGAGTTTGTAACTTTGGTAACTGCAGCTCCTACTGCCTTCTTGGCAGGTTTCACCGGACAGTCTCGAAGAAAGTGCCCTGAGTTTCCGCAATAGAGGCATAATTGCAACTGTTTTCTCCTTTCCCGCTCCTTTTGTGTTAGAGGACCTTTCAGACCCCCTATTTGCATGGGTTCCCCGGAGTCTACTCCTTTGGAAGGAGTTGGCGGTTTGGAAAATACTCGAGCATCAAACTTGGAACGATCGGCCTTCCTGTTCTGCAGTCTGTGATCTATTTGAACGACTAAGTCTATATAGTCCGAACAATCTTGTGGGGGATTCACTACTTGGGCTAACACATCTTTGAGCTCTCCACGTAGACCTCTATAAAACAGCGTAATCCTTTTGTCCTCAGGCCATTGAGTTTCCACTATCAGTCTGTTGAAAGACGCAATATAAGCCAAAAGGTCTTGACTACCTTGTCGCAACGAAAGAAGCTCATTGTCCAAGGCCTGCCCCTGTGAACGTCTTGCGAACAGTTTTTCCATACTGAGCTGAAAAGCTTGAAAATCATGGAGGACCGGATCATCTTGATTTACCAGAGGGATCGACCAGTCTGCCGCATTGCCACTAAGGTACGAAAGCACGAAAGCTACTTTAGCTTGATCAGTTGGAAAGGCTGCTGGCCGGCATAAGAAATGCAACCGGCACTGATTGATAAATACTGCAAACCTCTTTGGGTCACCAGAAAATCATTCGGGCGGAGCCAGAGGTACATTCCCAGGTAGGTTGATCTGCACTGGATTCATAGAGGATGTAGAAGGAAGATTTCCCCCAGATGCGGGTAACGGGGTCTGTCCGGCTTGTGACTGTAGCAATTGTCTAGCGAGATCATCTGTTCGCTCCTTGGAAATAATCAGTTCCCTTCTTAGAGCGTTCGTTTCCTGACGGGCTGCATGCACTTCTGCCCTTAGTTCCCCAAGTAACTGGGCTAGCTGGTCGGTATCCGAGGTTTCCATAGCGCCTGGACGGGAGTTTTGTGGTAGGCTTTGCGTTCTGTAACGCTCACCTGATTCCCGTAGAGGCGCCGGTCTTGACTGGGCGTATACCGTATCTTCAAAGGTGATGTGCAACACACGGCTGGCTCTTTGGGCTGGACCTCTGTGCACTGTACGTCTGACTTGAAGGGTAAGATGTCTGCAGATAGAAAATATGGGATTAAGGAACTGGGTTATTGAATGTCTCTCTCTTCTTCCCTTTCTCTTCTCCTGTAGAACCCCAAAGGTTAACGCTCTCACCTTAGGTAAGTGAACGCCGTGCTCTCCATCTGCCTCGGGGCAGGGTGCTGTAACCAGTTTCTTCACTGGATAAGGGGAGCAGGCCTCTTGACTTCAGAGGACTGCTGTCCGTCGTTTACTGCACGAACGGTAAGTTTCGAGTAACTCTAATGTCTTTAAAGTCTTTAGTAATGATGTTTCTTGTTTTGCAGGGTTCCGGCGATGGCGGATGACGGGCTGAAGTGAGTTGAAGATGGAGCCCGTGTGATGAATAGAAGCGTCTGGAAGCACGTAAGTAAGCGCTTGTTGCCTGCTTCACGATGCGCTCTAACTGTCTTTTTATTTTGCAGGTACAAGTTCGGAGCGGCTGCAGGGTGCCGGAATACCCACTGGGTTAGATGTGGAAAGGAGTAATGGCACGTGAGTATTAAAGTTCCCCAATGTCTTTAAACGCACCTTGTTTTGTCTTTCAGATGCGGGATGCAGCGCCGAAGGCCTCCGGAGCGTGCAAAGAGTTGGTAAGCTTTTGTCTTTCAGATGCCAGAATGCACCGCGAGGCGTTGGTGACAGCCAATGGACCAGGTAAGTGAAGAGCTGTCACTGAAGACCGTAATGCTAACCTGTTCTTTCTTGTCTTTATAGGTGTTGCTGAAGACTGGATTCAGGATGGTAAGCCTTTTTCCTTAGGCCCAGGATCAGATGCTGAAGACACGATGAGCGTTCTGCTGCAGAGGATGCAGTAACGCAAAGCAAGATTCATCCATCGGGTGTGGTTTAAATAGCCTCCTGTAGTGCTTAGGTGTCTCCTTCCACAGCCACGCCTAGGTAAGAAAAGAGTTCCTGCTTTCCAGAAGAGTTCCAGTGTTCTGAATCTAGGGAGTGGCTCCTGCCCCACCCAACAGGAAAAGTAGTTCCAAACAGAAGAGGATCAGAGGCTCAACTGGCAGGCAAGTAAGCAGCATGGTCTGCTGCAGGTAAGTCCACCCAAGCATTATGAGCCCGGCGCTTCCAGCGCTGGGACTGGGCATATTTATGAGCCTGGTGCCACTGGCGCCAGGACTGGGTCCAAAAGGTCCCAATTGGGACTGGTTGGCACTCGGAACCTGGGTTATGGATCTGCTTCTAAAGGAGTTGGGGAAAACCCTGACCTTTTGGAAGCGGAGATCATGACAATTTCCCTAATCACCTGGAGTAGGAATCTCATTCCCCACAGAGCTCTTTCCAGTCATCCATCCTTGCCGTTGCCACATCACAATAGGCATTGAAATCCCCCATTATCATATTTGCCTTAGGCGATTCAACGAGCCATCCCTCAATGGTGTCAATTATAATCTTCCAAGGATTATAATTATAATCTTCCAGGATACTACAATCTCCATCAGGTTGGCTCCCTCTAGACGTGAGTATACGTTTATCAATAACAGTTCCTCATCAGAGCCATACTTGCCTATAATAACACACATGACATATTCAGAATTGCCAAATGTAACATAATCTCTAACCATTAATGGGTTGTGGTTCTTACCCCTACACATAGCCCCCTAACCCCCTTAGGTCTGCCCCTTTCACCAATTTTGCCAGGGTTGGTGAGGATATTATACTCATCTATGAGTATTGATCCCTGGACCCAGGTTCCTTGCAGGGCAAATATATCACAGCTATTCAAGAGGGCAATACTATCCCCATGCATAATTGATTGGAATTCCCTACTATTCCAAGAGACGATGGTTAACACTAAATCCTTTCATCGTTCTAAAATGGAATCCTCATCAGGAATCCATCTCTCAAATTCTTCACTGTTTAGCTGCCTCCCATCAGCCCTTATGTATTGCCTCAAATAACTGTTTTTAATCTCTGTGATATTCCCAATGTTGTTACATAGAATAAAGTGAAAATCTTTATTCCAAAGCGCTCGCAAGTGATTATACATTAATTCCACAATTACTGCTGTACCGAATGGTATGATGTCTCAATTTTCCCGACTTCCCACATCAGGAAGAATAACCCTTTCTATATCAGAGGTTCTAATGCATTGTAATTTAGGTATTTTGTGGAGACATTTAAGCAACCAACTACGGTTTAAATAAAGACTATCGTCCTCAGGGGCTTTCTCAATTATTTTAATACTCTTCCCTCTATTGATCACCATGACATATTGTTCCCCCTTTTTATCCCAATTTCTTTTCTCTTTTACATTTCTATAGCTACTCATCGCCAGTCTCTCCAATGCAGACTTCCAAAAGTTAAACATGTACTGCACTGACCATCAATCACTAGACAAGCATGCCTTAGGCCAGGCCTACAGATTTCCGAAGCTATGAGAAGCTGAAATATTTTGAGCAACTGGGTGTAAGCTTGACAAGGTATACTGTGGGCAGGATTTACTGACAATCTCAAGTCTAGTCTGGCCAGAACAGGAAGACAACTCTCTGCAGAACTACCCTGTGTTCTAGCGGGTACTCTCTGGACAGGACAATGCAGCAACCCATAGCAAATGTCTTCAAGGCCATGCAGCTTGCATGGAAGTGTGGTTGCCCATCATCCAACCTAGTGCAAGATCCACGGTACCAGTAAGCTGAAAGGCCAAAACTCAGTGCCTCACGCCAGGCAGAGCAAGGGGAGGAAAATCACACACCTGTAAGAGGCTCTCCCTGAGGGCAAGTTTACCATAGTAAAAGGTAAAAGCAGAATTCATTGTAGAAGAGGGAGTGCCTAGATTTGTAACCTTGGCACCGGTGGAAGTGTACACACGTTTCCGCAAAGTCCCCCCTTCATCATCACCTGATGAAGGCAAGGACAATGCCACTGCATCTTCGGATCCCACCAGAAATAGATGTGGCTCCTTTGGGTACTGGATATTACAGAAATAATAAATACAGAGGTGCCAGAGATGTACACCTCCACCCCAGCTCAACCCTCCAGGAATGATGAACCAGAAAAGGACACAATTGATCCATTGACCTGTTAACATGTTCCAACTCTCTGCAGGCCTACCATGACTGTTTTAGCAGACAGTTTCAAGAGTGTTCAGAGTTTTTCTGTGGACAGAACAATGCATGCAGCAAGCCATAAGAGATGCATTTAAGCCCCTGCAAGACTTGCCTCAACTAAATGGATGCCTGGTTGACCTACACCCAAAGAGCTGTAAGAACCAGGATACCAGTATACAGAAATTGCAAAACTCAGTACCTCGCACCATGTAGAACAAGACAAGGGGGTCAGGCGGGATCACATTCCTGGAAGAGGCCATCCTCATCTATGACCCCCTGTACAGACAACAATTATGTGGTGGACCATGAATTCTCTGAGACAAAGTTTGCCTTCAAAATGGTAAAGGCAGCCTTTTTTGTAAATGGGTCAGTGCATGGGGTTGCAGACTCAGCACTGGAGGAAGAAGCACACACGTTCCCCAAGTCCTGCTTTCATCAGCTTACAGGCACATGGAAAATGACAGTATCTATGGATTCCACCATGAAGATGTAACCCTAGCAAAGACTGCCTACTACTAGAAACACAATGACAGAAGTGCCAATGTCGTACCCCCCCTACCCCAGCTCCTCGTCTTGGGTTCAGCGCAGCCTTTTTGCTAATCCCGATAGGTCTTTCTCAGGACCTCTTTAAGTCATGTATTTCCTATACAATGTTCAACTTGTCCATGCCTGGTGTACTTCCCCTACCAGGGCTTTCTTAGATGCACAAACTTGCAACTGCATGGTATACTCTCCAGTCAGGGCTTTCACATATATGTATCTTTCTTACACCTTTAATTTACCTAGTATACTTCCCTGCCAGGGTTTTTCTCATGTGGGCCCTCCACACCCCTCCAAAATGGATAGTCTCTTGCTTTTGCTTTTTCTGATATTAGATCTGCCTGGCATTTATCCAGCCCGGACATCTTTTACATGTGTATTGCATGCACTCACCAACTTGAAGTCTTGTGTTTTTCTACCGTTCTTTCTATCAAAGAAATACTCTCTCGCTCTTTCTCTTTCATATGCATCATTTGGGTTTGGCATGGCTGCTAATACGCCATGGCATCCCCGCTTCCATTGGGTGGATTCACCAGCTCTGGCTGGCACATTCTACTTCTCCTGCGGTAAGCCAGTGGCAGTCGTTCAGTGTTTCCTTCTCTGTTGCTGCATCCATTTCTCGGCTTCTCTGCCTCTTGCGGTCCCTGCTGGGCTCTTCTGCTTTGTATATTCAGGCTCCGGTAAGCCGAAAGCTGCCCCCAAACACCTGCAATGTTGGCTTCTGACATTCCTGCAGCACGTTTCTTCTTGCGGTCAGCTTCCCTTTCTTTGGTTCCCAAGCCTGGCAGTTCCACAGCCCTCTCTCCAGCCACATGGTCCCTAGGTTCGTACCAAGAGAAGTAGCTTTCTCCTTCCAGCAGCATGCCTTGGTCAGCTGCTCCACTTGTTTAAATCCCCCAGTAACAGCTATGCGCTCACAACAACTAGATCGAAGCATGTGTTCCTGGCCTTCCTTGATCTGCATTACTCTGTTCATCTTCTTCATTGCAGTTTTCTGCGAGTTATGGGAATGGAAGTCCATTCTTTATGTTTTACAGGTAAAGTCCAGAAAGTATGGGTAATTGTTCTTTAAAGGCAAGTCAGTGTAGAGCCTGAAAAGGTTTTTTCGTTAATTCTAGAGGGCAAGTCATATTTTGGAGAACTCACATACAGATCTCATCATAAGGTCTTCAGTATCCTTCTTAGGTGGATGAGGAGAGGTGTAACAGTATGCCATTAGGCAGGGATGGGGTATCCTCAAAAGAAGAACGGGGATAACATGTCTCATTTGATGGCGCCATGATATTCTTCCGGAGGTTGTCTCCCCCCGCCCACCATGTGATTCTCCCTCATATAGCCACCCCCAGGGTCAGGATCAAGTAGTGGCAGTGTCCCCTGGCCACATGGGGAGAGGTCACCGCCGGGAAAGGAGTGATGACACCATCGGATTCATCACAATAGCTACAGACCAGCTTGGGCGTTGTGAGTGGCTGATGTATTGAACAGTCTGTCAATCTTGTTTTGTCATCAGTGGTGAACATCCTAAATATTTTTACCTTCTTTCCCTACTGATGGTATACAATTTAAGACTACTAATGCTAAAGGTCAGACATTTCTGCTAGACAAACAGTTGGTGGGAGCTCTCACAGGGGATCAACTGCTGATTTTCGGGTTGGTGTAAGAAAACTTTAGCCCTCACTGAACACCTGCCTAAAGTTTCCTCCCAGGTGGCCAGGGGAAGGCAGACGCTTCCTGATCCCATCCCGGGGAGTGGTGTACTGCGGGAGGATAACCTGGGGGTAAGACAAGGCCTGGGGTGGTGAGGAGATCCCGTGAGATGACAGGAATTTTCCTCTGATAGGAAGCTTCTTACCACTGTACCAAAAGAAGTTATGGCTTGCCATTTTAATGTCCCTCAACCTCATACTAGATCGAAGATTTTGAATTCTAAGGTTTTAATATCAAAGCACACTGTACCAAAACAAAGACCCTTTTTAGTATCTAAAACTAAATGCCCTCCTCAATCCCAAGGGTGCAATATAAACGATTGTGGAAATATTGTCTTCTCTAAACCATTCTCTTAAAAGGTTAAATCTCACAGCCGCTCTGCTAAAAACCTTAAAATAATTAAATCTACCCTTACAAGTAATTTAGAAGTAGAAACAAACCTAACTTTATTGAAAAGAACTACATGTCCCAGAATCCTAGAGGAACTGAGACAAGGAAGAGGGCTGAAGAGGCATGTATATTTAGTTATCAGGCAATTAAGCCTAGAAGCCGTTGCAGGAGTCAGACAATGGAAGCTAATGGCTCACACCTGAAGCCCATTGTCAAAACTGGAAGGCATAAAAGTCCCCAGTGGGAAAGGTGAGGAAGAAGGAGCTGGACTCGTAGTTGGAAGGCTGGCAGTAGTAGTAGCAGAGGAGAAGCACAAAGCTGGCAAGTCACGAGGAAGTGGGAGCACAGAAGGGACGCTGGAACATGGAGACAGCAGATTTCACCTGCAAGTTCCGAGAGGGTCCTGTGTTTCCAAAACCTCTATTGCAGAGGCTGCACAGAGGAAGAAGTGCTTGATGAGAGGTTTTTCACATGTGAGCAGATTTGCTGTGAATGCAGAGCCGTGAACGTGCAGGAGCACAATGCCAGAAGCAGAAGGCAAGGCAAGCAGAGGGTCTCTGGAGTGAAAGACACAACTAAAGTTGCCGGACTGGAGACACCTGTGCTGGAGAAGGGTGTGGGTCCCAAGTGAGACAGAAGTAGTAGCAGTGGTCAAGGAAGTTGGGGAAGTAGAGCAACCTGCAACCGCAGTGTCCCTGAAGCC
Source organism: Ambystoma mexicanum (assembly GCF_040938575.1). Lineage (NCBI taxonomy): Eukaryota > Metazoa > Chordata > Amphibia > Caudata > Ambystomatidae > Ambystoma > Ambystoma mexicanum. The sequence continues at coordinate 1,456,566,522 of NC_090935.1, forward strand.
GATGAGTGAAGCACAGCGTTCAGTTTCACTCAACAAGCCTTGCTGGTAACTGTAACCAGCTCTGACGAGACTCGTGTAAAGTTTAAAGCGAGTAGCAGTTCAATATCTTTAAACTGTCTGTTAACAATAGAAGAACAAGTTACTTATCCCATGTAAAATTCTTGTGACTGGATGTTCCTCCCACGTATTCCTTATCTTTGATATTTCCAAATATCCAGCTTCGCTGCTTCGGAAAGAAAATGTCAGCAGAGGGCGCTGTGTGTCAATGCCTATCAACTCAGTGTCCCTCAGAGGCCTCCGTCTTGATATCAACGTCACCAAAGGTATATGTAGCACGTGCAGCGCCCGTTGGCCTCAGTTCTGTTTTTACGGGTGAAGAATTAGCTTGTGGCTGACGTTTACTCCTCCTGAGAGAGCGTAGACTGTAACCGCAAGGGAAATTATACTGCGGGGTAGGTGGGGTGGGCTATAAGGAATACGTGGGAGGAACATCCAGTCAAAAGAAAGTTACCAGGGGTAAGTAACTTGTTCTTCAAATGGATTGTGTCCGCCCACATAATCTTTGATACACTCCCAAAGCAGTTTAAATAATCTGGAGGAGGTAGTAGAATATTTATCTGATATGAGATTTCATGATTGTGTATGCACGGAATGCAACATTGCTTTGCCAAATGCAGAATGCTGACCCGAGAAACAGTCTAAACTATAATGTGTAGTGAAGGTGTGTACAGATGACCATATGGCAGCTGCACATACATCCCTTATTGGAACTCCCCTCTGTAAAGCAGAAGAAGTTGCCATGTCCCTGGCCGAATGAGCTCTTAGGTGTTCCGGAGGAGCTTTACCCGCTAGTTTGTAGCATTCCCATATTGCCAATATAATCCATCTGGATAGAGTTTGTTTGGTGATAGCCAAACCCAATTTGAATAGGCCACAAATAACTGGTCATCCTGTTTTAACCTCGTCAATCTGTAGATGTAAAAGCTCAGTGCACATCTAGGGTCAAGCTTGTGAAGCCTTTCCTCTTCCTTCCCAGGATGTGGTGGAGGATAAAAAGATGGTAACGTTATCTTCTGAGTGAGATGAAACTCAGAGACAATTTTGGGGAGAAAAGTGGGCTTAACTTTCAGTACCACTTTGTCTTTATGAAACATAGTGTAAGGAGGCTTGCAGGATAAAGCCTGCAGCTCACTCACCCTTCGAGCAGATGTAATTGCTAAAAAGATGTTTTTTAGAGTTAGTAGCCTCAAAGGACAGGAGTGTAAAGGCTCGAAAGGAGCTCCCATCAAAAAGTTTAACACAAAGTTAAAGTGGAACTTGAAACGGGATCGGAGGGAAAACATTTGTCAGTCCATTTAAGAATTGTACTATTAGCGGAAGCAAGACTTCCTCTGAAGTGCGCTTAAAATAGAAAGCACTGGCAAATATCCCTTGATGGTACCAATCTGGAGCCCCAGATTTGCCAGATGTAATAAAAAGGTTAACACCATCTGTGTATTACATGTAAAAGGGTCAACATTCTTAGCTCTTCACCAGCTGCAGAACTTATTCCAGCAGCACAAATATTTAGTTGCTGGCCTTCTGGCCGAAAGCAAAATCTCCATTATGTCATCCGGGAGGTCCCAATCTCTCCCCCTCTCCGTCTCTCCCTCTCTCTCCGTCCCTCTCCCAGAAGGCCCATACCACGTCCTCCTGGCCCAATCCGGGGCAACTAGGATCATGGATTTCCTGAACTTGCTCAACCTCCTGATTACTTGAGGAATGACGGGGACAGGAGGAAACATTCCCAGTCCACTACGAACGCGTCTCCTAGAGCTCCTCTTGGGGGCAATTCCCTTGAGCAGTACAGTTTGCACTTCCGGTTGGCACCAGTCATGAAAAGATCCACTTGAGTGGTTCCCCAAAAGATGAAGATCTCTTGAAGGAGTTCCTCAGCTAGTTCCCACTCATGGGAGACTGCTCTGTCTGCTCAGAGCATCCGCCGCCGTGTTGTTCTCTCTGGCTAGATGCACTGATGACAGAGTTTCCATCTTGTATTGCCCAGAACCAGAGTTGCATTGCCTCTCTGCACAGTGGTAGTGGCCCTACACCTACTCTCTTGTTAAGGTAGTACATGGCCACTGTGTTGACCGTCATTATCAGCAAATTCTTTCCCTGTACAGATGGCAGAAAGGCCTTCAGCGCTAGTCAAATTGCCCTCAGCTCGAAAAGGTTGATCTGTAGTTTGGACTCCGATGGAGACCAACATCGGATGATTGTCAGATCGTTAGTATGGGCTCCACACCCCGTGAGTGAGGCATCCGTCACTACTGTTTCTCCGGCCATGGTTGCCAAAAGGGTTCTCCTTTCAAGATGTTCTCCCGACAGGCCCACCACTGATGATCCAGTGAGACTTTGCTTGGGATTTGTAGGAGATCTGACATCCTTCCTGAGAATTGTGACCACTGAGTCCTGAGAGCCCATTGGAGAGATCTCATTCTCAGGCGAGCCTCTGGCCCCAGAAAAATGCAGGATGCCATGAGGCCGAGCGACCTTAGAAAATCAAAGGCCGGTAGACGCTGGACATTCTGCAATTTGGTCATCACCTGCAGAATGTCTTGAGCCCTCACCTCTGGCGGCAAGGCTTTTACCAGGGATGCATCCAGGACTGCTCCGATTAACTGGAGTCTTTGTGATGGTATCATGTGGGACTACTGGAAGTTGACGGAGAAGCCCAGCCTGTGAAGGGAGTGGTAGGTGAAGCTGAGATTAACCAAGGCCTGTTCTGGGCAACTGGCCCTGATCATCCAATCGTCTAGGTAGGGGTAAACGTGAATTCCACCCCTACCGATACTCACTGCTACAACCGCCATCAGTTTGGTGAAAACCCTCAGGGCAGAGGTCAGCCCAAACGGCAGAACTCGAAACTCATAATGAGAACCACCAATGGCGACCCTCAGGTACGGTCTTTGCTTGAGATGGATCGGCACATGAAAGTAAGCATCCTGAAGGTCCAATGATACTGTCCAATCCTGAAGCTGGCGGGCTTGAAGGATCTGAGAAAGCGTTACCATCTTTAACTTGTACTTCCTGAGGAACTTGTTTAAGTCTCAAGTCCAAAATGGGTCTCAATCCTCTGTCATTCTTGGGGATTAGAAAATATGGTGAGTACCAAACCTTGTTCCTCTCCGCTACTGGTACTGGTTCTATAGCACCTTTCTCTAGCAGGGTTAAAATCTCCTGCATAAGGAGCAGATCTGGAACGTTCAAAGAGTTGTTCCCCCGGTGGATGACTCAGGGTTTTGCAGAAAAGGGAGCCAGTAACCTTGGCCAACTGTTTCTAATGCCCATGGATCTGAAGTAATAGCCTGCCATTCTGTCAGATGCTTTGACAATCTGCCTCCTACTGCAGTCTTGTGAATCAAGTCCTCAGAGAGGTTTAGGAGCAGCTGACGCAGTGGCTGAAGGTAAGGCAACCACTGCTGTTGCAGTCTTAGTACTTCTTCGTCCTCTTTGAGCTGGCTGTCCTCTGCTTCTTCCAAATGTGGAGTAGTGATGAAAGGACCTACCCCTCCAGGATGTACCCGTGGGGAGGTTTGGAGGTTGTCTTATTGCAGCACCAAGGGATTTGGCTGCTGCCTTGGATGTTTGCAGCTTCTCCAAACTCTCATCAGCTTTGTTTCCGATTAAATGAGTGCCATCAAAGGGCATGTTGAGAAGTCTGGATTGTACATCTGGGGCAAATCCTGACTTTCTCAGCCAGGCAAATCTGTGTGTCACTGCACTAGCCGCCATAGCTTTGCTGATACTGTCAACAGAGTTGAGACCAGTCTGGAGGGATTTGTACATTGCATCTTTCCCATCCTTGACTATGTTTAGGAATCCGTCTCACTCCTCCCCTTCAGGGATATGGTCAGCCGCCATTGAAATGCACCCCCAAAGGGCGTGTGTAAACCTTGCTAACGTGCATGTAGCATTGGCCGATTTCAAGGCCACACTCCCAGCCGAAAAAAAACATGTTGGCCATGGTGTTGTAACGCTTCTCATCCCTATCCTGAGGTATTGTAGTATAGGCATTCTGCCTACTCGTGGAGTGGCCGCCTGAACCACCAGACTTTCTGGTATTGGGTGCTTGGACAAGTAAAAAGGGTCAGAGCTTGAAACTCTGTACATTGCCGTCAACTTTTTATTGACAGCCGGAATGGTCTCTGGTGCCTCCCAGTTGGTAGTCACACGCCTTTGTAAGGCTTGATGAAAAGGTACAATTGGGTCCTCTTGTGGCCCACTGTCCAAGCTATCAGTTAGATAGTCTTGCTCAAAAACTGGTGTAGGTCTTGACCACCCCATATATCGCATAACTCTTGAGATCAGTTGCCTGTATGTCACTTATGCGTGGTCACTGGGGACTGCCCTGCCAAATTCAACCTCAGGTGAAGTGTCTATGCCACTAGCCTCATGTAGTCATTCCTGTGGGGTTTTCATATGTGAATCTTCTGAAATTAATGCTTCAGGCACTGATGGTTTTCCATATTGTAAACCAAAGGGTCTGGATTCATCAGACGATTCCTCTGCATACTCAAATAGAGCAGAAGGACTTGAAAACCATCTGATAGTGGTAAAGGAGTATATGTCTTTTCCAGTGTAGTAGTCATTATATTTGTGGTCAGGGGAGCCAAAATCGTCGAGACCGTCGATGGTTGCATCGATGACTTCGACATAGGTGGCGTTGAGGAGGTCGACGGCTTCTCCAAAGTTATCAGCACCCATGGCGTTGATGACGCAGCTTTCGACCCTGATGGTGTCGAATCTCGGCATCGATGACTTCGATGGCTCAGTTCTCGAGGGGACTTTATCTCGACTCAAGGAATTTTTTGATTGCTCTCGAAGAGTCTTAACTGCCGGGTCCGAAGACGCACATCTTTTGTGCTTACAAGGTCTTTCGACCAGAGCATGGGTTTTAGGTGTAGTTGAGGGAGGAAAGGCTGCGTTCTCGAACACTTTTTACATTCGTAATCTAAACTCTTCCCACTGGGCCGGCGAACTTGATTTAGTGGGGCAAACGACCCGTAGACGAGGAATGTGGCAATCTCGGGTGCGGTTTCTTTCTGTGTCTAGAGGTCCACTAGTGATGTGAACCACTTTGTGACCAGGAACGTTGTTTCTTTTTGCAACGACCAGAAACTGTTTGCGACTGGTCTGAAGTATTTTTTGACTGAGTCGAAGGGGAATTTTGGGTCCTACCTCCTGCAAGCTTCCCTCTATGCTCTCTAAGGGCTTTGGTCATCATAGATCGGCAGGCCTCACACTCCGATCACGGATGAGTCGACCCCAGGTACACCAGGCAGATCCTGTGAGGGTCCGTCACGGACCTCTTCGCACCGCAGTCACAGAATATTTTGAATCCGGACCTAGGAGTGGACGAAGACGAGGCCATTTCATGTATTCACTCGAAGAATTAAGAAATTATCGAAGTAGTATCCAAGATATTCCTGTCCAAGAATGAGGAGTACCACATCCGAAGCGTAAGCGCAGAAAAATTTAACTTGGGCCAACACCGCTGCACTTGCTACATGTACATTTGGTGACGTCGACATCCTGACTTAGGCCTCTGAGGTACATTAAGTCGACAGGCATCGACGCACAGCACCCCCCTGCTGATATTTGTTTCCCGGAGCAGCAAAGCTGGATTTTGGAAATGTCAAAGATAAGGAATACGCGGGAGGTCAATACATTCGAAATGTAGCACTCGCGCTTATTCTGAAAGCTGAAATTTTCACGTGAGACGTGAAAAACGTTGCATCCATTGTTCAACCTTTTTCGGAAAAAAGGAGTGGTCGTGTGTCCTTAATTGTGAAGAAGGAACACTTGTTAAATCCATTCCGAATATCTAACATTGACGTTGTACACAAGTTAGAAGTGATTAAGTGAAAACTGCAACAAAGGAAAGTCATGTGTGAGCAATTGTGTTTCCTGAAGGAAGTCAGAAGTTGACTCCTTTAACAATACACAGGAATACAATTCTATTCATCACTTTAAGTTTAAATATCTACCTTCAAGAGTAGACATGTGTGCCAGATTATGTTTTCACTTTGAAGACTGAACCTTGTATTTTATCCAGAATTGACATTCCATTCCAAGAAGTAAAGAGTGTACAATACTGAAGAAAAGAACACGCATTACCCAAGCCAAGAGGCAAACCCTTTCCATAGTAAAACAAGTCTTGTTTAAAGTGATCCATCTACTCTAAAGTTGTTAACAGTCAAGTGGCCTAAGATACAAATGTGGCATTGTTACCTGAAGCTGAAAGAGTGGCACTATGGCTTCTGGGTGATAACCTGGTTAGAAAAGGTGTGAGTAAAGCTCGGGAAGGGGATCTAGGTGCTTGCAAACAACATTCAGAAGTAGTCTTTAACCTGTCATGCTAAAGACTGCTGAAGTTGAAAGGAATTAAGTCTGGTGGGCCGAAGCAGGATATTCTTGTGACATACAGACGGAAAAGGCAAACAGACTACCTCCTTTTAGAAATTCTTTTAAGGAAAGAGTGCCTTGCCAACCTGAAGAGGCCTATGTGTCTTGTCAGACTGTGCCTGATAATTCAGAAGTACAAAGCAGTGGTAGAAGTACCCGAACTGTGGTGGCATACAAAGTTGTCAGCGGATGTCACATTGGTGTGTTTTGAAGTAGTGGCATACTGTGAGACAAATGTGACTATTCCCACAGTAAAAACAGTAGACTGGTAGTCGTTAAAGAGGGAATCAGCAACCCAAAAATATACATCCTGACAACTATACCAAATGTACTGAATGCGTTTTAACCAATTGTAAAGTTGAAGCTGGAGAAGTAAATCTTACATATTCTTTTGAACTGTGATAAATAATCTTGAAGAGAAGATCATTTATTGTCGTAGCCAGGAATACCATTGGTGCTATTTTCTTTGCTGGAATTGGAAGATCTTTTCAACTGAAAACAAAGAATTGTTACAAGTGGATTTTTGTTTGATGAACTTTTTGCTGTGATTTGGAACTGATAAGTACTGGTTCAAGACTTTTCTTTTCCTGTGAACATTTGGAAGTTTACTTAAAACCCAGGGAAAGGATCTTACACAGGACAGGTGTTAGATCATCCAGCTATTGTTTAATGGTGTTTATTATCTTGTGTTGCCTTATGATTTCTTTGGGTCCGTTTGTTGTTTAGTGTGAGGGTTAGCTATGCTAGCGATTGTTACCTTAGGCTTTAGACTAGGTAGGGAATTCCTCGGTAGAGAAGTGCAAGCAAGGCTTTATTTGAAAACATTTATTTTAATATGTCGCATTCTGAGAAAATTAAAAGCAGTTGTTTGCCTCACATTACTGACCCCTCACACCTCTGGGATGTGAATCTTGTGCTTCAATTACTCGATGACTGGACTGATAAGGGCTTTGCTGGCCAATTTGACCACATTATTAGGTTTCATTGCTCGCAAGAGTGCTTGCATGGGTGCGTGGATAGAAGGGTGTTATATTTGCAATAGATGTACAAATTCAGCAATTAACTTGGTGCCTATGAGTTTAAAGGGACACCATCATCAAAATTGTTTATTCAGCTACAAATCAATTAAAAAGCAGAAAAAAAAACAGAAAACAAGAACTGACATCAATACTAATAAAAACAGTAAACAAGTTTAAGACATTTATACAGATGATTCAAAAACCTTTTCCTCACTAGTCACCCCTTTAAGGAACAACAATGGAGCCCAAGCAACATAACACGAATCAGTCGAGAAAGGAAAATACAAAGTTGGACTACATTACAAAAAGAAAAAATATCTTAAAATTGGTAATATTGTCCTAATCCTTATAAATGAATAAGCTGGGCAGAATAGAGTGAAATGTAAAAGGTCCTCTAAAGCTGCATTGCATAAGGGTCAGCAGGAGGCCCCAGTAGAGACATGCAATTTAGCGATATTGGTGTTCAACCCCAAAGAATCAAAATGGCCTCTAGTTATCATCCAACAATTCGATATTTTGTGACTCAAAGTTAAATACACTTGTAAGGAGTCAATACGGCTGACAATGGCATGCTTCCTTTTAGACTTGAATGCCAGACATCGAAGATCAAAAGTGCATACCTAAATAATCAAATGTCTGAACTCTAATAATTTCTGCTGAGATGACTTCAATGGAGTCATCGCGGATTCCCAGGTGGGAACCTCCTCCGATGTAGCCAGGGTACCGCAGCTGCTAACTGATCCTGACCCTGAGGGGAGGTTATACGAGGGAGGATCACATTGGTGGAGACAATAACCGGGGAGATGTTATGACTTCGTTGGAGGAGTCACAGCGCCCCCCCTTCCCCATGATAATGAACCACTAGACCCAAAAACCTTAATGGTCTATTGTCAGATAACGATTCCCCACCCTGTAGAGGAAGTCAAGAAACCTTTTCTCTGCACCATTCTAGTCATACCCCCACTTTTCACCCAAACACCCATAATTCACATACACCTTTTTTTGATTTGCCTTTATGTAAAGTCCAGGGGAAAACCCATTTAAAAGTTAAGAATCCAAAGGTAGCCACAATCTCTAATCCTGAGGTGCATTGTTATGAAATCCATGAGAAAAACTACCTAGGAGTTCAAAGCCGAAAGAAAGTTAAGAACATTAACTCCCATAACCACTCAGGTACTGAGACGAGGAGGACAAGGGAGTTTGTGCAAAGTGACAGGAGTTGCGTAGTACAACGTGCAGTCTAGTTTTTCCAAACCTGCAATGAGCGAGACATTTAAAAATAGCAACCACATTATGGAGAAGAGGTGCAGCAAGCAGTGCAGAAGACGTTGCCATCCACGCCAAGGCTCCAAAGCACGAGGCACCCTTAGAGAGCTGGCAAAGTAGAGAAGGCTGCTGGGACAGAAATATGATGCGTGCAAGCAAGAAGGCCCGCAGAGACGCTGGGAGCAGTGTAGGAGCTCCTGGCGGTTCGGTCACTAGACAAGGCAGCAGACTTCACTCTGGGCCTTAAATGGTGAGCTGGTGTGTGACTACAGAAGCCAAGCCGGGTGTTGGGGGACCGTCTAGACACTCCGACCTGGAAGGCAGAAGAAGCCATAACGCAGTGGTGCGAGCAACAGAGAAACTGGAAAGGACCATTGAGTTTGCCCAAAGCAGATGGGGACACCGGGGCATGCCGACAACCGCACCAATGAGTGATTGAATGTTAAAAGATTGCTAATGCAGAAAATATACAGAGGCAAAGTTTGTTTTAATCGAGCCAAGGCAAAGTATAGAGGAAAGATTCAATAAAAAGAATATTTGAATGCAGACAAGACAAAGTATAAAGGAAAACCCAAATCAAATATAGATGTATTAGTAGACATGTAGACAAGTTAGTCTACTTGTTGTCCGATGTGTCTTCATGTGGCGCCCTGATGCATGCGGGCACCCAGCGCGATACAAATAAATAAATGTACGAGATGCCAATGTGGGGGAAGAAGTTTTGAGCAAATATATTTTAGTAAAATATTATATTACCACAGATAGATATACTCAGCACCACGTGGTATGTGCTATTGTGACATATCAAGGAATTGTGAAAGTCCTGGCAGGCGAGTATACATATAGTTTAGTATCTAATACATCTAACAGCATAGTCAATTTAATAGTCAGCTTAGGGCTGTTGCCCCTCATGCACCGCAACCATACAGACAATCTGGACATTAAAGAGTTCGAGTTAAGATAAGTCCCAAATATATGACATTTTATAGACTCGAAATATTCACAAAAAATAATCAAATGTTGGAGAGATCCAATCGCATTTTCGTTTTGACAAAATCTACAAACATTTGATTGACATAATTCATTGCATCTTCCCCATTGAACCAATCTTTCATATGTTTGGAATTGGTTCAACCTAAAACGAAGATCGAGATTGCGTCCCAATAATGAGGGGAACTGTATAATGTAACTGGGTCAAGTTCCCCATTTCCTTCGAACCAGGGCATATTCGTGGTACGAGTTATACAAACCTATGCGATCAGACTGACAGCACCAGTAATATATTCGCATTTTCCTTTTACAGCTTGGTAACTTCAATATTAAATCTTCCTTAGAAATAGCCGTGAGTGCCAAGATGGAATTCATTTTTTCGGCAAAAGCTATTAGTGAGGGAGGGTACCCTAGAGATAGCTGTTTATTCAGATCTTCATATAGGGAGTTTAAGGGCAGATTTAGAATCTTACCATAGTTACCAAGCATCTTCCAGTGCCATTTTACTGATGGGGGAAGAAGCCCAAACTCGTGTCTAACAATATCATTGGGAATTGATAATGCCAGTCCCAACACTTGTTTCCATATACAACCTTGTAAAGAGTCAAGCACATCTGATATTTCATAAACAGACATGTCAAGGAAATAAAGAATACAGGGTTCAACATTTAACAAGTAAAATTGTAGGACAGGTAATAGGGAAAAGCAACAATATTTCCTCATAATGATTCTCATCTGTGAAATGAAGGGCCTTGCTTTTGCATGCAATTTATTCTTCCACCAATACAGAGAATACTGATCAGACAAAATATAACCAAGATATTTAATGGATTTTACTTTTTCGATGGAGATCCCATCCATAATCCAAGTAAATCGGCATGGCTTTTTTTTCCCATCCGCATAAACAATTATGTTTGACTTTAGCTGGTTCACCTTTAAGTTATGGGCAGCCGCAAATTGTGAGAAAGAATTCAATTTATTCTGGAGCCCATATAGGGTCTTGTGAAATAAAAGATCATCAGCGAAACCTACATAGTTGAGTTTAATCTGGCCCAGTTTAACCAGGAAAGTAATTGCATTGTCCCAGCAATTTTCGATTTCACAAATATATAAATTAGAGATAGTACCGCTGCAAGGGTACAGCCTTGTTTAAGCCCAACGGTATTAAATCTGTGAGAGCACCTACCCTATTTAATCTTACTCTATAAAAAGTCGATGTATGTAAGAGAGCAATTAGCGACACCAAATGAACCAGAAAGCCCATATACAACAATTTTTCCCACAATATTTCTTTGACAACCGAGTCAAAAGCTGCACTCAAATCGAGAGCAGCCCTATATACAGGGCCTGTATGGTTCCGTTTGGTATTCCATTGGATGTGGGATACTAAGGTGGCATTAAGAGAACAGCCCATGGAACGGCGAAAACCAGTTTGATATTTTGAAAGGGTAGCATTAGCTTGCATATATTCTAAGAGCTCCTCCAAAATAAGATGGCAAAAAACTTTGGAGGAGGCATCAGTCAGGGCTATTGGTCTAAAGTTGTTGGGATCATTTAGAGGCCCCTTCTTATAAATAGGAATAATGGTTACCATGCACCACGATCTGGGTATTACTTGGGTGGAAAACACTATCAATTTTGTATTTTATAATGTTTGCCCATAATTGTACATCAGATTTAACAAGGCAAGCCGGTAATCCATCTGGGCCAACCGCTCTAGATGCGTTCCATTTCATAATTGCTCTGGTAATATCATCAAGGGACCAGGGAGAGCTAGCTAGCCATATAAGGTCAGGTTGTTTTGTCATAGTAAAGTTAGTAGGCATTTTGTATTTTAGGGTAATATAGGTTACCCATTCAAATGCAGCAATACCATTTTCATTTAGACCAACATTTTCCCCATTAAGAGAGATTTTAAAATTGCCCAGATGTTACGAGTGTCGCTTTTCAATAACAGATTAATCACATTTTGATTATCATTTAGATATAGGTTAAATTTAATACTTTTAAGTGCATTTTTATAGGTCTGAAGAATTCCCTTTTTATGGTAACAAAACAGTTCCCTATCCAAGTTCAATCTTACTAAGTTTCTCAGCCTTGCATTCTTTAATTTTTATTTAAATTAAAAATCTCTGAATTAAAATTGTGCTTATGTGTATTAGAGATGTTGATAGGGAGCCTTTTCGTAGCCAAGGCCACTAAGTGAAAATTGATTCAGTTTATTATAAAGGCATCCATATATGAAGGATCATTATTTATCATCGACATCTTGTTTGTTAAAATGGGGTCATCTTTAATCCTACGGATGAGCTGAAAGCACATGGATGCCGACCATCTAACAGACAATCCAGGTCTGTCTGTTTCCACCATTTCAAATACTGGGTTAGAATTATAACCCCAGTCATCAAGTTTAACTTTCAATACAATTGCACAGTGATCCCCAAAGACTAAATCTTCAATTATAACAGTCACTAAATTTAAAGAGGGAAGTAGACAGGAAAAAATGGTCTATGTGCGACGATAGCCCCCCCCTCTCAACCAAGTATATGCGGCAACTATATCTCGCACATCTACCACATGGATGTCCCAATTTAGAAAGACATTCACCCATTCTTTTCCATTTCTGATTGTAGGGGCAGATGGATGCAGCTTGCTACCCAAACTCTGCTTTTGTATAAACAGGAAGAGTTAAAATCTCCTCCCACCAAAACCCTTACCTGGGAGTGTCGAACCAGGGCACCCTCTAAGATGGAATCAATTATGCCTTCCAGCTGATTATATGGGGTAACCACCTTGTTCCAATACACACATAAGATCAATAAGGGTTTAACATGAACCAAACTAAACGTCATCTCAACTGCTAATACAGCAGCGTCCTTGTATATCCGTTTCGAAACTAGTTTGCAAGAGTTTTTAATAAGGATAGCAAGGCCACCTGAGGGCCTCCCCATCTCTCCTCTGTCAGCAGGTTGCGAATAGAACATAAATCCTTCTACATTGAAATGAATCATATGCATTGTCTCCTGCAATAAAACAACATCAGGATGGTTAGTGGGTTCAACTGTATCCCACCATCGTTGAAAATGTGCTAATCCACAGCGGTTCCATGAACTACACTTAAAAAGAAACTCATTGTTATGTTGGTTAGGGGGGTGGTAAAGTGATTGGAGCAACTGCGTTGGTGGGTGCATTATTCAAGCTATTCAATCCCTTCAGAGCTGCCGCTAAAGTTAGAATTTGTTTGATCATGTCATCATTGACATGAAGTGATGCACCCATCAAAGGGCTAGGTTGATCGTTCACAGTCTTGGCAACAGACTTCTCAAGAAATATCTTAGCCTCTACATCATTCTGAAACAAACAGGGCTTAATCCTACATATTCAAAATTATCCTGCTGCTCCCAAACCATTTTCATAATCAGCTTGGAATGGAAACCACATATCATCCTGTTATAGTTCGTTGTTAATTTCACACAGTCGATATCATCGGAGCAGAGAGTTCTTAAAAAGGGAATAGATTGGAAGGCTTTTAGCAAGAAAGATTGTTTTAAATTGGATTTACCATTAACCTTGGGGTTGCTCTCCCATCCCAAGATGAGTGGCATCTCTGAGGTAATCAAATTTTCTCGAATTTCAGTGGAATTCACATCAACAGTCTTGACACATTGTCCCACCTCTTTACCATGAGCTTGATTAAAACATGCTTGTTGGGACATATCCTGTGCAACTTTTGAAGGAATCACATCATTTATAGCAATTGGAATGGTAGGTGTAACGTTATTAGTTGCACTAGTTGGATCTGTATGTATACTAGATACAGGTGGTTGCCCATCTTTAACTTGTGGCATTGTCTCGTTGTTAACATTGGGCGCACTAGCAGTGGCATTCTTAGGAGCGATCGTTAGAACCGTATTTGTAGTAGGTATGGATAGTTGTTAGTCTTTACCCAGTATCCCCAGCATCCACAGCTCACCATTTTCATTTTGGACACGAGGAGCAACCTTTGAACGGGTGCTCATCCAGTCCCTTTTTTTGTTTTTTCATAGAGGTACTCTTGAGAACCATGGGATAAAATTGGGAAAGAGGATTGGAGGCTCTTTTACTGGTTTTTACTGATATCGTTTGACTTAGTCAAGTTGTCGACCATCGGTCCAGAATCTTTCTTTTTTATACTAATATTTCTTTGGGCCTTTAGGGCTCCCATTTTTTCTTCTGTTTTAAGGTCTAATAGTACCCTTGATTCTTCATTTATTTAATTGTGATAAATCAATTACCATATCAACATGGGTAGCAGAATATGCTTGCGAGGGAGGTTCACAAGAAATCTTCACCTCCTTCTTAGCTAATTCTTTCTTTAAGCAGTTTGCTTTGGCTCTTCTTTTCTGAGCTCTTCCGACAAGCCTTTTTTCTCTGCGAGTGAGCACAATTGTGGATTTGACTTCAGGATTAATTTCCCTTTGATCACGTGCCAGAGGATCATCTATTGTTAGACAATCATCCGTAAGCTCAATCAGATCTTTCAAGGGCGAGGGACTATCAGGTCCCTCCTGTTTTATGATCGTCTCATGTACAGGTGAAACAACCAGTCCCATAGGTTGTGAAGACCCATAACATTCCCTCAGTTCTTGAATATCATGTTCAATTTTTAGGATTGAACTATACACGTTACCAAACCCCCCATTGTCATAAGGTAATTAACTCAGTCTGACAGTGGACAGCTATCATCACCTTGGGGGCAGTAACCTCCGCAAAAGTTCTCTTTCCAACATCCATCCCACCCAAGTCACTGTGGGATTGAGTGGCATTGTCAACCATGACTATCTTTTTTGGGCTTCGCGGATAATACAGCCACAGCATCACACGTGAACAACAACCCTTCAATTTGATTAGTCTTATTCAGAAGTTCTCTGATTGCTGCCCTCAAGGTGCCCATCTCATAATGTGAATGTTCATGACCCTTGTCTAATAGGTCTAAGATTCTTGCTATTACTGGAAAATCGGTAGTCAGGGATGGTCCCTCCAATATGTCTGTTTTTTCAGCAGGTGATGACAAATCCTTGTCTTTGTCATTTATACTTGAATGAAACTCTTGGATATCGAGATTCATTCGTGCATCAATGACCGCTTGAAGGCAAGACATCTTGGGTGAGCTCATCACCAATTTCTCTACCATATAATCAGGGGGGGATCCAACTAATTCAGCTGTTATATCAATAGCCTGTGACATCAGATGGGGCAAATATCCCTTCGATTTTCTTAATGGGGGATTGGTAAGCATGAATACATCTTCGCGACCTACAATTTGAAGGTTTGCTGCTGTCGAAGGGCCGAGAGACAACCATACTCTCTTCCCCAGTTCAGCTTCTATTGTAGGACCCATCATAGAACAGTCTATAGTATCATTCAACAGGGACTTAGTTACTATATCTGGCATACCATTTAAAGGTTGCCCATGTGATTCCACATCATGGTTCTCAAGTGATATATCTGAGTGCAGAATATCATTCAAGTACTTTACTGCAAATTTGGTTACAGGTAAGCATGATTCATAGCTGCATTTGGGTGCATGGATCATAGCAGTTGTCAATTTTTTTGGGACGATTCCCATTTCATTCATGACGCCCTCCCTAGCATCCATAGGCTGACTTTTCTCTTTAGTGTAGGTTACTCACTCAACCCCACCTAACAGATTAGATGGCGACACTGCATCAACCTCAGATGTAGACATTACAGCCACGTTAGTTGGAGACAGCGGCGTGGGGCATTGTGGATCAATGAGTTTTCTCCCACTCCTGAGGCCATTGACCATGTTAGCAGATAAGAAGTAGGATGTCCTAGAATGGATACATTCGCCAACTCGTTTATATATGTGGATACCCAAACCAGACCTGCACCATTCAGGAGTAAAGAGCTGAGCACAACACCAATATGGACTCTTTGGATTTTCAAGATGGTAACACAAATGGCATAATCGAAAGCCGGCAAATATCCCCTTACCACAAGAACGTGTATACCATTTGTAATCATTTCGAAATGCAGAGGCACCACTCAACCGCCACGCAGCCGAACAGCCAAACAGTCACTTTCAGGCACTTACGGGGTGCGCGCGCGGGGTCGCGTACACCTCTACCTTTATACAAAAAGTCGCTCCACAATATGACGTCAGCGAGACAGAAGGGGTCTGCAAAGTAAGAAGCAAGGCACTATCAGAGCCAGAAAACATACAGTACAGTGCACTTAGCACAGTTCTTGCTTAAGTCTTTCAGTCTTTCAATGGAAAATAGTGAATTTACTTGAAAATGTCAGATGACACTTGCACCAGCAGGCGAGTTACGGCCGTGCAGAGAGGTACAGATATTCCTCTTGCCGACGCCGCGTTGCTGAAAGATGGTCCACAGAGCAAGTTGACGCTGGAGCCGTGCAGAGTAACTAGCCAAACAGTCACTTGCAAGCACTTTTTGTCGAAGGGTCAGCAACGATTGACCAGGACACAGGCCAAAGACATACAGGCACAGCAGTAGTGCGCCTCGAAGGAGGGCACTCTGAAACACTAGTAATGAAGAGATTACCCAGGCACTACTCAGCACAAGCAACAGAGCTTATAGCACTCATCGAAGCTCTACACGCCTCACAAGGGTGCCACGTGACCATTTATTCAGACGCGGCATACGTCACTACAACAGTGCATGCATGCTGGGCTGTCAAGTTGGGAGAGGAGGGCGATCCGCAGAGCAGATGGTTCCAGAGTACAACATGCCACCCGCTAAATACACTAATTTCCTCACTATCACAACCCTCTGTGCTAGCTGTCGTCAATTGCGCCGCACACACAGGTGGCACTGACGAAATAACATTAGGAAACGCAGCGGCAGACGCTGCGGCCTAAATGGCGGCCTACCTTCCTGTCCCGGTAATCTCAGAATATGTCAACTACACAACCACAGGACTCGTAGCCAGCAGCACACACAGCGCTGCCCATAATGCAACTTATTGATCTACAGGGAAAAGCACCAAATGAGGAAAGATCTATGGCCCAAATGAGCGTGTACACAGTCCCCCAATGGCCTACTCTGTAGAGCTTTTGACAATAGCATTCAACCAGTTACAGCCCCCATCGCACGCTGTCACGATCCATGCCCCTGACCCCCTCAGGTATAACAGCCCCCTGGCAGCAGTGGGGCTAAAGCCTTTCACACTTGCCCCAAGGGCCTTAAAATTCCATCAGAAACATACATGGAGTCAGGCGCCAGTCTCATTATCAGGAATAAAGCAATACCAGTTTTGGACCTTAATCCAACATGGAGGCCTATTACACAGCTCAGTTCTTTAGAACCAAGCCATACGGTCTAGTGTTTTGGGTGTGGCTGGGCCTGGAACTACTTGGCCTGGAACTACTTTACCTGGGCTATTTAAACCACACCCAAACAACAGAACACGCCTCGCGTTATTCTGCACTCCTGCAGCGTAACGCTCACCGTGTCCAGCTCCCGCTCATCTGCTTCTCCAGCGGCCCGATCCGGAAGCCCTAGATCTGGGTTCCATTAATAACCTGGAAGAACAAGAACAGCATTAGCGAGCAAGAACACTTACTGTGAAGTTACCGGTCTTGAATCCATCCTGCGCTTCACTTACCTCGCCCATCTCCGGAGTTCGACGCAACCAGCAAAAGTTAAAAAATCAAAGACAGCATTAATAACAATTCTTACCAGTGCAAGCAGCGAGTCCTGGCAGCACCCTGCGCTTCTCTTACCCCGTCCATCTCCGGGTTTCACCACAACCTGCAAGGGAGAAGGAACAAGGTCAGCATTAACAAAGCACTTACCTGGACAAGCAGCGCTTCGATCGCTCATCACTCCGGAACATCACCGCAACCTGTACAAAGAAGGGAAGAGAACACGGGTTAGCAGTTAACACCAATAAACAGCAATAAACAGCACAGCACTCCGCGCATCAATAACTCACTGTAGTCTTTGCCATCGGCGCGGCAACTCCGAGATCGCAACCATCCCTCTGAAAACAAAAAGAGACATTGATAGGGAACAGCGTAGTGGAGCAAGACACTGAGAAGACAGAGAAAACACAGGAAAAGAAAGAAACAGAATAAAGACGGAAAAGACATTATAACTCACCTGGAAGACAGCAAGCAGAGCCAGAGTCACAGCCGGTCTGGACCCGACATAAGGGCACACGGACCAGTGAAGCAACTAGGCACAAGGAAAGCCCGCACCAACCACGCGCCCCTGCACAGAGACGCAAGACGGAGAGTTGAATGCACAAAAACCTAAGGTGAGCAATAACCCTAAGGGAGGGGATTTGGACCAGAGGGAGGTGGGAGTCCACACATCACAGAACCAGTATCTTAACCCTCCATTCTCCTGTTAT
Source organism: Ambystoma mexicanum (assembly GCF_040938575.1). NCBI lineage: Eukaryota > Metazoa > Chordata > Amphibia > Caudata > Ambystomatidae > Ambystoma > Ambystoma mexicanum. The sequence continues at coordinate 1,456,584,626 of NC_090935.1, forward strand.
AGGCGCTACCCAACGTCTGGCACATAACTAAGCAGAGGGGTCAGGGATAACGCTTAGACCTCCATCCAGTTTCGTGTGGCGCCCCTGTGGATACCAGGTGAGCGTAACACACAGCCCAAAGAAACACATTGCTGCAGACATTCAGGAAAAATGGATCATACCAAATCTTCAAGAGCATCTCACGAATCTCAATATACATTGCACCACCTGCCAAACTTTCAGCACTGGCATGACACTCCGGACAATACGAGGAACAATGCATCACCCTATTGGTCTGTTCCGCGAGTTACATTGATTATGCAGACATGGGAGAAAGATGCAATGGTTCACGATATCTGATAGTTGTAGTGTGCACGTTTTAAAGGTGGGTTGAGGCCGCTCCTTGTGCACACCCGGATACCAAATGCGCTGCTAAATTTCTAGTGCGCAAGGTGTTCCCTCGATGGGGCATGTGCAATACGTTAAAGTCTGAAAATGGCACCTATTTTTTCAATGAACTCTTCAAAGAGATCACAGCACTACTTGGCATTAAACATTGGATGTGTTCAATTTACTACCCACAAGCACATGGCGTTGTGGAACAAATAAACTGCCTCCTCAAAAGCACACTCTCCAAACTCTGCACCAACCTAAAAAAGAACTGGGTGCATTGTTTGCCCCCGGCCTTGTTAAGTTTGCACATTCAGCCAAGTAAAGACCATCATCTCTCACCACACAAAATAGTAACTGGCAGGCGCATGTGCACACCCATCTCCCCAGTAAGGAGGGCGTCAGACGCCCGTAGAGCTTCAGCGGTTCTGGGGGAGGAACTCAAAGAATACTTAAACCTGACACGTACGATCAGATACTAGTGATTCCCAGAAGCAAATCTAAAAGGGTGGCAAAAGCATCTTTTGCCACAGCAGCACCGGCAGCCTGGAATGGCCTGCCACTGGATCTGAGGCTGGAATCTAACATAGAACCTTTAAAGAAAAAGTTGAAAACTTGGTTGTTTGACTAACACTAGCATTTTCGATAGACTTCTTCGCGATCATTGAGATCTAATCAATCCAAAATGCCTGGTTCATCTTGAGTTATGTAAAAGGCACCTTCCAAACACACAGCGTGCGACTAGAGCTTGTCGATCCCGATGCCCTGAAATGCAAAAGCGACACGAAGAACCTCAACTGCTCACAACAGCCATATTTAGTGATTGATGCGGCGAAATACGTAAACAAATGACAGGAAACAACGTTCAGTTGCCGAGCTGATAGACTCCTGGGGTACGAAGAGAAAACAGTGGCGTTTGTGGGAAGAACATGTGCACAGATATGGACAGAGCACGTCAGAAAACTGACATGGATTGCCGCAATGGAGAAGCCAGTGAAATTGCATCAAGAGAACTATGAGCTGCGTTTCCACAGCGAGGGAACTGTCTTAGTTGACTCCAACGAGCGATGAAACAGAACATTGCCGATTCCAGACTTGAAGAGGGGCACAGCGGCCATGATGGACTACTACTGGGTGTGTGGCCAACAACCGTATTTGCACCTCCCACCATCATGAAGGGGCTACTGTTCGCTGGCCACACTACACTCAGCAGTACTGGTTGTCCCAGAAGAACATATGAAAAGGGGGCCAATACCTGATACAATACCAACAGTTTCCCCAGCAGTCTAAGAACAAAATCCACTGCCAGAGATTCGTCTCTCATCAGGCAAGAGGCAATATGATAAGCTGCGGAGGAAGAAGAGGGCCTCGAACTATCTATCAAAAGATTCAACAGCATTGCTTGAGGAGATACCTGAAGAACTTTGTCTGTTCAACTCTGCTGAAACGTTTTTCGCATTCCTCTTGCTACCCTGCGTACAGGCCAGAACTAATGCTAAATGGCTGCAGATCGTACAATGTGAGCTGGTCCAGTTGGCGAACGATAGAGAGCAAGGGTTCAACTACATAAACGTTGAGCTCCGTGCCCCAAGGCCGATGAAGATGCAGAACAGTTACATACTGGACAGCAATGGAAGGAGGCGTGTGCAAAAAGATTGGGGATTAGGTTACAAATTCGTACCTCCCGAAGATTCAGAAAATGGGTCGTTGGCCCACATAGTAGTGGCAGTGCACGACCTGGGGGCGCACATGAAAAAAGAAGCTGGTATCCAGGGAGGTGATTGGTTCAATACCATTTTTGACTGGGCACCATCCTGGCTAGGAGCACTAATGAAGATTCTTGTTCCGGTCATCGTGTTCATCCAGGTTCTTTTCTGCATGTGCTAAGTGGGACACCGGTGTTGTGCCAAAGCAGTGCCCAATAGTGCAATGATGTTGGTTTCAATTGCCGTTTCAAAAGTACCTCATAATACAAAAGAAACAGAAATACAGTGATTCCAAGATGGCCACCGCGAGGTGGGGACGTGTCACGCACTCTTCCGTCCATGCCGACAGAAGCAGGTTTAGGCCTAAAATTAGAAATACCTCTGTGCATAAAGCTGTGCCCCCTCCTGGCAGGAAAAGAAATCCCCTATTGATACTTCGACCCTCAACAGCAAAGAAATCCCAGTGAGAGCCCCCATGGCCCGCCGGGGATGCTCCTGTGGGGTACCAGCGGACAGCATCAAGCAGCAGACAGAGCAGCCCAGAAAGGGGACCCAGCGAACAAGCCCAGGACCTGCCAGGAGGCAAGCCTGTGAGACCGGCTGAGGGAGAAGAGCCCTCCCTCCGTAAACATCAAATAGGCGGGCGGACCAGAGAGGGGAACCAGAGGAAGAGCTCATCTGCCACGAGGCGATCCTGAGAGACCGGCCGAGGGAGAAGGGCCCCCCCCCCTCCACAGATGCCATGCAGCAAACAGAGCGGACCAAAAAGGGGACCTGAAGGACGAGTCCACCCCTCGGCCCCTCCTTCAGAGCCCGGGAGTGTCCCAATCTGAAGGGACTACACAGTGTGTAGGGGAGCGGTGTCGGGAGGCGCAGAGGAGAGAGGAGCATTGCCGCACCTTGGAAACTCCCACACCAGAGGCACAAACACAGCTTCCCCAGATAGAGGATCCAGCAGGGTGGCAATGCGTAATCGAGCGGGGAGCCCCACAACACACCGGCCTTGATTGACACCGCCGGTCAACACGCGGGGAGAGACAAGTAAGTGGCTGGGAAGGGAGCTGCTGGAAGTCCCGCCCAGCCCGGGGCCGTGCGAGGTTCCCAGGCACATGCAGTCCAACACGGCCTTGGAGGATGTCAGAGACCCCCTTCCCTCCCCCCTGCATAAGGAATCCTATGCGGCTGCCTCCGCTCGGGAGCAGCCATGATCTCGCCTTGAAGGTGGAGAAGGCAGGTGCTGCGAGAGCCAAGAAGGAGTTAACGGGTCCAGATACACAAGGAGGAAAACAAAGAACAAAGGAGCCGCAGCTGGGTTCCCCTCCCTGCCCCCCGCAGCTCAAGGAGGGAATCTGCAATTGGGGACAAGGGACTGAGGAGGAGCTCACAGGAAGTAGAGATCAGAGATATCAGGTCCATTGAAGAGGCCCAGGCTTCAGTCCTGCGCAGCCCAACTCCCCTCTCGCAACAGATGGCAACACCAAACATAGCAGGCAACCTAGACTGCACTAAGGACCCCCCCCCTCCTGAAACCCAACAGCGAAGCTCAGCCTGGCCCCCTGTTTGGGGCCCACATTGAGCGCAAGCCACGCTGAGTCAAAGGAGGCGGAGGGCCCTTTGAGAATCTTCCTTTGCTGACAACGGGACTAGAGGTAGTCACACTCAACAAAACACCCTCTCTGGGAGAAGGAGGCAAAACAAAGGAGGAAAGATCAGTGGCACTAGAAACCCCGTTAGGGGAGAAGGGGCGATTGGGGGAATATCGCTACAAATGCCAGGGCCAAGGCGAAAAACACCTTGTTCAGACTTAAGGGGCAATCTGAGCGACAAGGGGGAACTGGAGCGCTGATGGAAGCAGCAACAGGGAGAGAGGGTCAAGGCACAACCCCCGGGGAACAACCCATTGGAGGGGCTGAAGGAGAACCCAGGCAAACTATGGCTCTCAATAAAGATGATCTACAAGAATGCCTAAGAGGCATGGAAGACAGCCTGAAGAGCTCATTCCAGGCCAAATAATGAAAATGAAGGATGACTTGCGTAGCTCCCTGCAGGAGGTGAGGAAGGAGGTTACTGAGTCGGGGAACTGAGTTGATGTTACATAGAGGAGCCTGTTAGAAGTGGCTGAAGAGGTTAAACAGAATAGCAAGCTTCTGGAGCAAGTTGCTAGGGCTACCCACAATTTGGAGGTACAGGCTGAAGAGCTTGAAAACCGCTCTCGAAGGTCGGATAGCTGGGTAAAAGGTCTAAATAAACAAGGAGATACCAGACACATACCTGAGGGGCACCATGCAGCAGTGCTATGGGAACCTTCTGACTGGGACCCGACCAGAGGAAGTAAAGATCGATCAAGTACATAGGGTTGGGCCCAGGAGGAGGGAGCCTGTTAGGAGACTGCGAGATGTACTAATGGCCGTAACATCCTACAAAATGAAAGAGGACATTCTGCGAGCGGCCAGTGCTCAGGAAAGTATTACAATCAACGGCTCCCAGATTCATCTATATCAGGATCTAGCGTTCACGACCCTGCAGAAGAGAAAGGCGATGCAACCGCTAACAAAAATTCCAACAGCAGAGAGCATTGCATACAAGTGGACGTTCCCTTTGGCCTACTCTTCCCATGGGAAGGCAGACAACAACAAAGTCACCACGTACCAAGAGGGCCTAGCAATAATTACAAACCTTGGGAATGGTCCGAACGTAGAGGAGGTAGAGATGTGAACTTGAGAGGGCCGCAAGCCAAAGTAAAAGAAACAGAGGCAGAACCTGCCCCGACAGCCCAAACTAAGAAGAAGGGAAAGATAGGGCATTGGGAAGAGAAGGCGTAACATAGCTCAGACGGGGGAGGGGGTGGGAGAGAGAGTTGGAGGCAACCATGGAATCAGCCAGTGGGTGAAGTTCACCCCTACAGGGTTGTATTAGGTCCAAGGCCCCAGGTTAGTATCTGGGGCAGTTCTTGGGAACCCAGGCCCTGAGGGGGGAAGGTAGGGGAAGCGAGGGGGGAAGGGAGGAGGGGTTCAGCGCTGGGTGGCATTGGGGGGGGGCTAAGGCATTACAGATGGGAGAGGTTAAAGACATAGTGGGGAAATGGGGGGGTACCAGACCTGCAGAACACGCTCCTGGGGCGGGGCAAGCCCAACGTGGATGCTGAGCAAAGGTAGGGGTCCACTCATTGAACAATGTTGCTTAAAATCACTTCATGCAAAGTACAGGGAATAAACTAACCCGTTAAGCGCAATCAAGTGGAAGGGATGCTCAACAGATGCCAGACAGACAATCGTGCTCCAAGAGACCTATATAAAGAAAGCATATAGACCACTGCCCAGATTTAGACACAATCATTCACCAAGCAAATGCCCAGGGGAGAACAACAGGAGTATTAATAGGCTTCAAAAACCACCTCTATGCGCAAGTCTTAGCCACATTGGAAGATCAGGGAGGGGGATACCTATTTTTACGGGTGCAGGTAGGGAATAAACTAATGACATTGGGGACGATATATGCTCCCAATGCCAACCAGGTTACATTTCTCAGGGAGACAATGCTAAAACTGAAAATATTTGCTGAGTGGCACATCATCTTAACAGGTGATTTCAACTTGGCGTGGGACCCCTCTAAAGATAAAAGTGCAAAGAGCATGCTGCGGTGCAAACATCCGCCGAAACACCTATGTGAAGCCTTTGATTACTTAGCCCTCAAAGATGTGTGGCTCGAGGTGAAGGGGGAGGAGAGTGGATTCACGTGCTTCTCCCACGTATACCAGACTTTCTCTAGGATCGACTATTTTTGGGTCTCAATGGCTCTCTTGGGGGAAATAGTGGACATGGAACTAGGTGCAATCTCATTGTCCGACCATGCACCCACTACGTTAGCGATGCGCAGGTGGGAACCTCGTAGAGGTCTGTGGGCATAGTCATTCCCGAAAGAGATCTTGACAGATGAGGGGACAGTGGGTAAGCTGAGCGAGAGGATAGAAGAGTTCTTTGAGCAGAATGAAAATGGGGAAACGTCACAGGAAGGGACCCGGGAGGCTTTTAAAGTGGTGATTTGGAGCAAAATGATATCAGTACAGTATCAGAAGCGGAAACGGTGGGAGGCCATAGGCCAAGATTTAGAAACTCAGATAGCGGCGGCCACACAAACACTGGCGGGAAATAAGTGTAGGACCAACTATAAGAAACTAAAGGCTCTCAGAGCGCAGTTGGAACTAATCAGGTCTTGGAGAGTAGAAAGAGCGTTATTACATACTAAACAGCGTTATTACATACAGGCAAACAGGGTGCGTAGACTCCTGGCGAGGCAATTGCGGAAGGCAGAGGCGTCCCATAATATCACGTGCCTGAAGCAGCCGGACGGGATGATAACAACAGAGCAAGAGAAGATTATAAAGTCCTTTGAATCCTTTTATGGATCCTTCTACAAATCCGATAACCCTACCCAAACCGAAGTGCAACGTTATTTGGGACAGGTTAACACTCGCACAATCTCTTTCACCAATGGGGCTAGATTGGAAGAGTCAATCACGAGGGAAGAGGTGAAGGAGTTGCTTAAGGGTCTCCCGAGAAAAAACTCAAGGTCCAGACGGGTTCTTGGCATGCTTTTACCAAAGGTTCTGAGACATATTGAGCTCAAAATTGGCTAATCTTTTTTATTCCTTTTTAGAGAGAAGTGCGGTTACCCCATCCATGGCAGAAGCCAAAGTGATAGGGATAGATCCTCTAAAAAAGACCCTAGGCTCTATGGCTTCTACTGCCCCATTACACTCTTAAACCTTGATGCCAAGATCTACACAGGAGTCCTGGCAGCCAGATTGTCCCACCTACTACCAGAATTGATAGGCTCTGATCAATCAGGGTTTGTTCGGGGTAGACACGTGGGACAACCCAAGACAGGGGTCCCCATTTAATAGAAAAAGCTGAGCGTAGTGAGGTGCAGGCCTTCCCGACAGTGCTTGACGCTGAGAAAACATTTGACCGTGTCCAATGGCCATTCTTGTTTGAGGTACTAAACAAATGGGGGTGGGCCTACAGTTTTTGCAAATGATAAAAGTTGTTCATGAAAGACCCACTATGAGACTCTCCATTAATTTGCGTCTATCTGAACAAATACAAATATCGCAGGGCACGAGACAGTGATGACTGCTGTCCCCTGCTCCTTTATGCAATATACCTAGAACCACTCATACAGGCTATCAGGCACAACCAAGGGATACATGGGATACATTTTCGGGGCGAGGAACACAAAATCGCAGCCTTCGCTGATGACTTTGACGCAACCAACTTCCTTGTTACCAACACTACTAAAGGAGCTCTCAGAAGTAGAAAAAGTATCAGGGTTGAAAATCGATGGTGTAAAACAGAATTATTGAACCTAGGGCTAACACAAGACCATCTGTTGTCACTACAGATAATCTCCCCATTCAAATTGACAACAGATAATATAGCTTGTCTGGGGGTGAACCTAACCAACTCGATATCGGCTATGCATGGGGGCCAAATTTCCTGGGATACTTTCAAAACTTAAAGCAGACTTGAACAGAAGGACTCCACTGCAGATCTCCTGGATCGGAAGAATGGCCTCAAAAACGGTAGCTCTCCCTAGAGCACAGTTCTTCAAACCAGGGGGGATGCGAGAGGCCAGTACGAAAACTTTTTTTTTTAAAACATTTTTGGGGAGGAAATGGGCTGGGGCGCCTCACATGATCGGACTGGACCAAAAACGGTCTCAGGCACCAATGAAAAAGTGGCCCACAGTTGCAAATGGATATTCATTCCTTTAGTCACAGACTGTTTGAATAGTACCCACGGGGTGTTTATTGTTAAAATGTAGACAAATTGTGATATTTTAAAAATATTCATTCAGCAACAGTGGTCAAAACTACTAGCTGTATAGTGAAGTAAATCATCAAACTGGCCCACATTGGCCAAAAAAGTGGCCTATTTTGACTGGCATCCACTAGCATTTTGCATTTTTTGGTACGGGCATTGCCCTATTGCCCTATAGGCCAGTCTGAGCCTGGCAGCTCATCTATAATGGGTGAGGGGGCGCCCACCCAGTGGCCCCCTCATCCATTATGGAGGAGCCAGCCCAGTGAAACACTGAGCACTACCTCCGCAGCTTTTTCCAGCTGAGTGAGTGCTCCTGGGCTGGTTGAACTGTCAAAGGGAAACACTGTTTCCCTTTAACAGTTCGGTTCCCCAGCCGCACATGCTCACTGAGCCATGCAAGGCTGGGGGCGTTTTGCTTCGCTAGCCTTACATAGCTCATTGGAAATGCTGGCTGGGGCACTGCATCTGCAAGGGCGAGCTCCTGCGCCTCCTCGCACATATGGACAGAGTAACCTGGAATGGGGCATTTCAGCACCCACGCGCAGGTCTCTGCAGAAGGTACGTTTATGTTCATTTCTTTTTTATTTAAATATGTGTATGGATGCGTGTTTGCTTGTGTTGTGAGAGTGTATGGTGATGGGTGCTTGTATGAATGATGGAGTGATTGCTTTGTGAATGTGAGTGCAAGTGCGTGTGTGTGTATTTGTTTTGGTCCGTTGAGCTGATTTTGGCGAGTGGTTGGTAAAGGGTAGGGCGGGGGAGGAGGGTTGTACAACAAAGGAATTTTAAAAATGCTTTTTTGCACAATCCCCCTACCCACTTGCCAAAAAATCGGCTGTTCTTCTGAGGCGCCGTGGAGCCCAGGGGACAGGGATGGTATTTTTATTTTTTTGGTATAGATGTCCAGTCAAAAATACCATGCTTTCCCTCTTCGCCCCTCAGCGCCAATTGTAAACTGTTTGGCTTTTCCATATTTTATTTTTAAAATATGCTCTAAAACGCAACATTTGAACCCATTATTTTAAGAAAATTCACGGAGGAAAACCCCTCGAACCTCTCTTTATTGGTTCAGGCTCCCTCGCTATGCTCTGTCGCTATGGACTTTTTATGGGAAATATTTATGCTCTTCCACTTAAAAAATTCACCAGCTCCCACAGGCCCTCGGACTGTTTGGAAATGGTTGGGGGGAGCCCAGGGACTGTGGTGGGAGAAGGATGGGCCGGAGCACTGGGATAGTGGTGGCAGCAGGGTGGGGAGAGCCCAGGGACTGAGTAGGAGTGGGATGAGGGAGCCCAGCGACCATGATGGGAGCAGGTGGGGAGCCATGGGACTATACTGGGAGTAGGGTGCGGTGATGGCGCGCAATAGTTCATAGCCATTTGTACATACAGTCCATTTGACATTTTTGGGGGGGCCCGGCCTGCCCAAATGTTGCTTATGGAGGGGGGGGGGGGTTCCCAGGCCACAAAAGTTTGAAGACCACTGCTCTAGAGTCTTATATCTCTTTCAATCCCTGCCAATTAAAATCCCATCATCCTTTTTCAAATCCCTGAAGAGACTGCTAATTCAATTTATTTGGCAAAAGAAAAGACCCAAGGTAGCTCTAGAGACCTTGATGGCACCAAAAACGAGGGGGGGGGCTTTGATCTCCCGAACGTTAAGAGATAATACGCTGCAGCACAGCTGAGATTTATAAGGGAGTGGCTTACCAATGACCTGTCTAAAGCGTGGGCTAGAATGGACCAGGCATTGGCGGGGTCTCCCTGGGGGAAGTGCTGTGGCTGGAAAGGCGGGATAGACCTACGAACATAGGGTTGAGTCACATTCTCTCAACAGTCTGCGACATATGGGACAGACTACTTAAGCAAGGTCGCTTATCATCGACCCTATCCCCCTTCAACCCAATGTTTGTTAATCCACAGTTCTTCCCAGGTCTGATTCAAGGGGCATTTACAAGGTGGAAGACAGTGGGCTGCACAAAGTTGGGGGGACATGTTCGAGAGGGGAGAGCGTAGATCATTCGAAATAGTAAAGGAGCATTGGGCTTGTGCGAAACCGGTAGATTTGAATACTATCAATTGAGATATTGGCTGAAGCAACCAGAGGTCTATCAAGCAGGGTTGAGAGTCCTGACCCCATTCGGAAAATTCATAATTACACACATTTTGGCACTTGATAGCATCACTATATGGGTTACTGCAGGGAGAAGACCCCGCTAAGGCGTGGCCCTACATGGAAATATGGCAAAACACTGTAGGGGAAGAGATACCTACACACCACTCTGGGCACAAGTCCCGAAACAAACTAAATCCATCCAGACCAGAGAAGCATGGTACAATATGATGGTGCTATGGCACTAAACCCCCGAGAGACTGCATGCTATGTAGCCAGGAGTGTCCCAGGAATGCTGTATGGGCTGCTCATGGAGGGGCGACTGGAGGCACGTATGGTGGGACTGCCCGAGACTACAATGTTTCTGGAATGACATCAAAACCTAAATACAGAAAATGGTGCAGGGTCCCCCAGCTTATTCTCCAAAAGAATGTATGTGCAGCCTCTTTGACCCTTATTCCAGATCCTGTCAAAACCACAGGGCAAGGCCTACATGATCCTGCTTATAGCAGCATGGACAGTCATAGCGAGGAAATGGAAACAGAAGGAGCCCCCCACGGCCGTAGACTGGCTTCGCAAGATATGGGGTACAATTGCGATGGAATGGATCACCTACGGAATACAAAGGGACAGAGACAAATTCCACCAGGAGTGGGAAATGATACTAGATTACCTATGGGAAGAATAGGTAATGCAATTGTGCCCTCAAAACCTGAGAATACTGGACATACTGTTAAGAAGATCAGCAGGATGGTGGCCAAGTGAGAACGCTACACTTCGTTTCTAGAAGCAGGTCTGGGGAACGAGGGGGAAGAGAGGGGAGCTGAGGGAGGGATGGATGGATGGGGGCAGGGGGGTTGTTTGTAAATTTGAAAATGCCAATAAAAATATTGTACAAAAAAAGAAATAGAAATACAAACTGACCACCTATCCCCTTGCATGATCCCCATACCCTATGGAGATAAGGTAGATGGACTGTACCGCACATTTATTGTTCCTCCCTCTGAAAATGACAAGGAAGTATGGGTAGATTTAACAGGGGATGGGGAATGTATCTACATGACATGCACTCCCAAATAATATGCGCAAGCAGGAGAAAGCCTGCAGAATGTATGTAGGGCATGGATACCAATAAAGGGAACGCCACCATATGAAGCTGCTGTAAGGAGAGAAAATTAACGCAAGTATGCAGAGGATTTTATTACTGTAAAAGTAACAAAAGGGTGGAATGTTGGGAAGAAAATTAACCTTTCACAACCACCTAGGCGCTTTAGTGTGCAGCAAGTCCCATAAATAAGACATGCGATGTACCAGGGGGAGAGGGCCGTGCTAAGGAACCCTGCACAAACACAATATTGCACGAAATACAGATGTATAGACGTAGTGCACGCATATAAAGAGGCGCCATTTTGTAGTTAGGGTAGATACATTCAGTCAGTCCTGCATGGCTGCGTGAGAAACACAGGCCAGATGAAACCTGAACAGGCCCAAGCGCTGATGGTAGAAGGACCTGCGCTACTAATTCCCATAGAAACTTCCCTCGGTTTCTTAATTGATGCAACCTCTTGTTATCTCGACAAGGAATGCGCCCAGCAAGGCTGCAAGATCATCACCAGGCTCCTCGCTGCACACATTCATCACAGCCAGGCCACCAGCAGAGTTCCAACCATCACCCTACACACCAGGAGTTATGTCACCCACACCTGGCCCAGTCCAAGTCCCCTGAATTCTGTGGTAGTAGGTGACCTCAGACTACCAACCATAAAACCAGTGATCATAAAACATCTGAAAGAACAAAAATATTTCACCTTATCCCCTAATGACCCACTTTGTAATACGAGGTAAAGGATGGAATAAATCCTCCCACCAAAGCGATGGTGGAAACCTTGGGTGCAAAGAGTGCGATATGAACCGAACAAAGAAAGTGTGGGTCAGCGTGATCGTGATCCTCCCCCTGTGCAAGTCCCAGAGTTTCCTAGGTACATGCCATAATGATAGAGTAACATTGTCTTGCAATAGTAACTCATGAGGAACATGGCCTTCAATCCCTGAGAGATGAGCCCAGCTGACCCAACGCGATAGAAGACAGGCGGAAGGGACTGGGACCAATCGCAACCTGGCATCCACTATGGACATGGCCCCTGTATAGGGTCTCACCAACCAGCCACGCTGGTTTTTACTGTATGTGATTATGTTCTGCCTTATAACCTTCTGTTTGGACTAATTTTCAGCAGAACATTGTCGAGCAGCAGAGTTCTTTGCTTGCATACTTACTTTTTGTGCAATTAAAACTGGTTATCCTTGCAAGAAATCTGCCACGGTCTCCATTTTTAAAAATTGGTAATAGCCCGTAAGCCCTAAACAGGCACAGAGCTCTCTCTTGGTTCTGGTTGTAGGCAGGAGCTATACTAATGTAATCCTTTCACTTTGGGGCTGGAGCAAACTCTTACCCACAAAGACTCCCAGATACATGACTGCCAACTGGGCTAGGTGGCACTTCTAAGGGTTGGCAGTCAGTCCGGCCTTTAACGGTCTGACGATTTAATATAAGTGGAAAACATGATCCTGGTCTCCAGAGTCGTCCTCAGCACATCGGCTGGGATCAGGACGCTGACTTTGCCACACCAAATATGGACCATACTCAAAGATGTACACACAAATGGAGAGATCCCTACAAAACAAAAGCAAACATATTCATCCTCAGATGCAAGAGTTAACAAATGTATGAACCCAGACTCGGAGATCACCACACAGAAATAGACTTGCAGTGGTACACTTTCATCTACATAGTGCACCTAGAGACGCACGCACACATCTAAACCCTTACACTGACAAACACTTGAGACAAATACATTCACAAAAACAGAAAATAAAAAAGTGTACTATTAGTAAAGAGTGGGCTGATGTGAAATAATCTTACTCCGATTTCACAAAATATATTTTTTATAACCATGAATTCAGTTAGATGGAAAGACAAGCATAACAACCAACTATAGTGGTCAGTAATGTGAGGCAGACAACTGCTTGTAGTTTTCTCAAAATGTTACATTTTATTATACTAAATGTTTTCAAACAAAGGCCTGCTTGGCCTACTCTACCGAGGAATTCCCTACCTAGTCTAAAGGCTAAGGGAACAATCTCTTGCATAGGTAAACTCGCCCTCACTCTAAACAACAAACATAGAAAGAAATGTATAAGGCAACACAAGATAGTAAACAGTACTAAACAATATCTGGATGACTTTCACCTGTCCTGGGTAAGTTCCGTGCCCCAGGTTTTAAAATCAACTTCCAAATGTTCAAAGGGAAAGAAAAGTATTGAACCAGTTTGTATCAGTTCAAAGTCAAAGCCAAAAGTTCAAACAAAAATCCATTGGCAACAATTCTTTGGTTTCAGTTGAAAAGATCCCCTTCCAACCCAACAAAGAAAATAGCACCAATGGTATTCCTGGGTTGGGCGATGTTGTGATAGGTTTCTTGCTCCCACTCTCCCGTGCCATTCTGGAATCCCCACAAGGTTCCAGAGTGACACAGGAGAGCCGTTGAAGTGAAGTCGGCTGTGCTGTAACAACTCCCTGGTGGCCAGGGGGTCTCTTTCCTCTATTAAACTTAAAATCACTCTTACATCTGTATGTCCAATCTCAAACTGGGATTCCATCGATGCCGTGATCGAGAAGGAGACCACGCCCCGAGGTCAGTCGCTCCAAGCAGCTGAGCCAGACGCACAAGTTCTGGTGCGACCAATCGTGCCCCAGGTGAGCGTGGGGCAGCTGAGGACCACCACCCATACGAAGCCCAATATCAGGGTGGGTGCGTGAACCAGTGCGAGCACCGTGACAGTGACACACCGACCAAGTTCAGCATTAGAGGAAAGGACCCCTAAACGTGGACGTGCCTGCAGGCATTTTGTTTGAAGTGTCTCGTAGGCAACCCAACATCGAAGAAAGAACTTGCTTGTCAATAATATCTATCTACTATTGGAATGCAACTTACAACCTATAACTCATCAATTGGCTTGGAAACCGGTCCTTTATTGGGTCTGACTCTGGAACTTGCCAGAGCTTGGAAAGTACTGCAACGCTCTTTTGGATTTACTAAACTCTTTGCGGTTGCTCTTTGCAATGGCAGAGCCATGTAAAACAAAAACTAGAATTGTTGGGATTAGACGAATTTTGGAAGAACTCGCTAAATATGCCACGTAGCTCAAAAAGTGTTGTCAAGTACACTTCTCAATGCGTGGGCCGCAAATGCCTTTTAAACTCATGTCTGAGTTTGACATTTTAGTTGGACTACCTCCGCTCGAAATCCATTCAGGGCAGGGAGTGTTATTTAGACTTAATAAACCCAGCCTATGCACGCACTTTGAATTTAGAACTGGCAACCTACAGGTTGAGACTTTTACTTGCTCCTGGAGCGGTGGCAATTCTGTTATCTGTCCGGCCTGTGGCTTGCCTCCTGAGTGTGTTGTTCATTTTTTGTTATTTTGTAAATGTTATGAGGAATTGAAGGAAATGTATTTGTTTCCATTGTTCAGGAAAGCACGTGTCAAAAACATCTTAGAAGCAGTAGCTCTGTGTCGCGCTACAGAAGTGTTAGATTATAAATCTTGTTGCAAAATGTATTCATTGTGCGTGGCTCCGTAGGAAACTTAAGTGTAACTGGATTTTATTATTGCTTTTATGTGATTTTCGAATTTGAATTTTAGATCGAGGCAATGATGTTTTGTAATTTGTGTGTGCTAATGGCAAATTTCCTGAATAAAGCATTTTCTGATAAGCTATCTCTTTGCCGCAATGACCACGGGATACTGTAAAGACATTTAGTCGCACCGGCAGCACACAGAGAATTATTTTGAAGAGATTGGCCTTGCACATCCATCAACCCAAAAAGAAAAAAAAAAAAAAAGAAAAAAACACAAGGTCACCTGGGCACACACACACAAAAAATATAATAAACAGTAATCATCTCAAACGCACAGCGCAACAATGCAGTACACCCCTGCCCCTGTAGCATTTCCTGCCTCTCCCAGAGCTCCTGCCATACCATGGGAGCAATGGGTAGATGTATTTCAAGTATACCTACGTGCCCTTGGGGGAAAAACGTTCAGTGATGATATGAAGGAGGCATCCCTGCTGAACTGCATCAGTACTGAAGCCTTAAGAATATTCTGCACCCTCTAAGATATAGTGTGCCCGGATGGAGCAGCAGGAGACTCCACTTCTTTAGGGACTGTCAAGTATGAACCAGCTCTGGCGAAACTTGCAAAACATTTTGGCAACAAAACAAATGTGGTACTGGAAAGGTATTTCTATTCAAGAAAACAAAACAAAGGGAAGTCAGTCGACAGCTAAAAATCTGCCTTGAGAGGCCTTATTGCATCCTGCGAATTTACAGGTGTTCTGGGCGAATACCTTAGGTATAACTTGTACTACACACTGCAGACGCAAAGACCCAGTAGAGATTGACGCAGGCCAAGGACCCAACACTGGAACAGGCCATTGACCTAACGAGGAAAATGTAACTTGGCAAAAAATGCATGAACGCTGTGCAACAAGAATCAGCCACTTCTCAGGTGAACAAAGTCGGAGGGTGTGATGACGACAGTGATGACCTAAGTATTGCCCTAGTGGGGAGAGGTTCTGGGTCTGCTGCAAGGCACAAAACAGATTTCATCGACAGGGTGAAAAAAAGACAGTGGATAAAAACCCTCTTACGCCAGCGAACGTCCTCAATCGAAGTGCTACAGGTGTGGACGCATGAGACACCCAAGTGGTGAGAAGGAGTGCTATTAATGCAGAATGCTACAGGTGTGGCATAGTGGGACATTATGGGAGTGCTTGCAAGAATCCCAGTTCCAAAGAAGGACGCTGCACCATAAGAGCCATAGAAGAGGTTGGAGGGCACAGTAGTCTCCTCATTATCATAGACGCAGAAAATGAAGATCCTGTATACATTCTTACAGTTGAAACTCCAAAGAAATAAGGACCTTGGGAACATTTTACAATAAACAAAGTTCCACTTGAGGTGATGATTGATACTGTGTCGCCTTATACCATGGTGAATGTGGCTATATCCAGAATGTATTGGGCGGTTCCACACAAGAATTTAAACCATCCAATGTTAAGAGCTACAGGTTATGGCCACAGCCCCATAAACATTTGTTATGTTATCTTAAAGGATATTTACACTGTGCACTATCTCCACCGTATTGGTCACCTGGCGCTCTGGCGGATCTGAGATGTGAAGAGGGTGGGATAGGTTAGTAAAGTTGAGCGGGAAAAGAGCAACACAGCTGTGATGTGCTGTTGGCAGCCTCAGTTCGGTTAACACTGTTAGCTGAGCGTGCTTTTTAGTTGGTGCGCGTTGTGTGAAGCTATGTGTGTTATGTTTTGTTGTTGCGATGTAGTGAAGTGCGTGCGGTTTGTAATGCTTTGGCGAGTGTGTAGAGTGTTAGTTGTATGTAGAGGGGAGAAATTGTTTAGAGAGTGGCATCGCTATTTAGAGGCGAAGAATGCTAATCTTCACAATCCTGTCTAGATGTGGCGCAATGCTGATCTTTACAAGTCTATCTAGATGTGAAGCAAGCTGACATTCACAATTATGTCTAGATGTGACGCAAGCTTCTCTTTACAATTCCATTTGGATGTGACGTTAGCTAGTATTACAAGTAATACTGTCTAGATGTGACTCAAGCTAGTTTTACAATGCTGTCTAGATGTGATGCAATGCTAATCTTTACAATTCTGTCTAGATGTGACAATGCTGATCTTCACAATTCTGTTTCAAAACACATTCTTGGTTTCAAATGGATACACCTCAAATTTGAGAACAGAGAGACATATTGCAAATTATTTGTGGCTCAGAAAGGATCGTCTGTTGTGGGTTGGGATGAACAAGCTGTGTTAAGACTCAAAATTCATCCGGGAGAAGAAAAACCCATTGTTACGACTCACATGTTTTCGTCCAAAGACCACCTAGTAAAGCAGCTCCCACAGGTACTCAATGACACCAACAGGAAGCTAAAAGGATTCAAACACTGTATTGTTCTCAGAAGAGGGGCGTGAGGGCAGTTGTTCACAAAGTGAGAAACATCCCTGCTGGCACGAAGGATGCACTACAAAAGGAATTGGAGAAACTCTGTAGGCAAGACATGGAACTGATTGAGTCTTCCGATTGGTTATCTCCTATTTTAATTGTGTAGAAAGGCAACAGTTCAATATGTATGTGCATGGACCTCAGGGATCGCAACACCAACATTTTGGTGGACAGGAACACTCTACCCAATATTTCTGAATCGCTAACAATGAAACGAACAAAGTATTTCACCAGATTAGATTTCTTGGGGTTAGCCGAGTATTACTCCAAGTTTGTCCCATGTGTCACAGAAAAAACCCAGCACACGAGAGCACTCATGAAAAAGAATGCATAATGTGAGTGGTCTTATCTATGGCAGGAAGAATGGAAAGTCATAAGAACTGATGTCAATAAGGCACCAATCCTCTCAATGTTTAATACCGCCGCTACCAGCATAATCACAGTTGATGCCAGTAATGTGGGAATGGGGGGGGGGGTACTTGAACAAATCCAGCAAGGTAGTAACCATTGCCTTTGCTTCTCGCGTATTGAAGGGTGCAGAACTAAACAACTCCACTATTGAGGAGGCTCTGGGTGTGAAGTGGGCGTTAGAACATTTTAGAACACTAATTTGGGGGCTGCCAGTTATAATCAAGGTGGATCACAAACCCCTCATTCACATAATGAATTCTAAAAGCCCACACTTGGCCTCAAAGAGAATCTGCAGGTGGATGCTGGAGATCATGCAAAACAATGCCAAAGTTGTGTACATTCCAGGCAAAGGGACCGTTATTGCGGATTGCTTATCCAGATTACTGTCGCCTGATGAGTTGGGGCAGGAGATGGAACTGTTTGAAGAGCGCATCATTGGCCATGTTTAGTCAGGAATTGCAAAGGAGAATTGGATCAGAGAATCAGCGGATGACCCTGAACAGTGCTTGCCTAAATGCGCCGTTTATTTGTTACGCTCACCTGGTATCCTGTCAGGATCCCATGGGTTTCCAGACTTTCAATGAGACATTACAGCAGAAAACTTTCATTAAGAAGATTGAAATAAACATTTGTTTTTAGTTTTCTTCATCTTATATTAATTGGAGAATTGGTGAATGATGTTTGAGTGTTGATTCCGGATATTAATATGCCAAATATCTTAATAGGTTTCCTTAATGATATTAAATACAGGAAGTGCCAAGTTTCCCAAACCAAGATGGAGGTGCAGTTCAACACTAATGATTGGAGGAGAAATATTGTGAGGTAGTTTGGAACAAGTACCAACATTCTAAACTGCCTTTCATTCCAGTTCGCTTAGAGGAAGGTTGCAGTTATTTGAACTCTGAAGACATTTTGACTTTAGTAATCCTTAGTAACTTTTGTGGAGAGAAACTGTAGAGAAGATAAAAGTTCTGAAATATCTTTCATGAAGAAGTCATCAAATTTAAAAGAAAAGTAAAGTCAAGTACAGAAGAAGCAAGCCAAGTAGTTTTGGTGTAATCCTCAATTGTACTTTGATCTAAGAATATAATTTATTTCAAGTCAAGAAGTTATTTTTTTGAAAAGTATTTAGAGACTGTAAATATCTACAAGTAAAGACTAACTTTCATGTGCTCATTTCGTTTGTGTAATTGTGTTGAGAAAAGTAACGTTTGTTTCATTCGTATTGCGGCTGCATTACCTTTGATATTATTCGAGTGTATATATTATTTAGTTTTAGGAAAAAAATACTATTGCGCGAGTTTCATTAACCATTGTTTAATCCATAGATTAGTTTGCGCTTAACAATACTAACTTGTTGTGTTTTTTTTCTCTTTTTGACATAACTTGCATGCGCGTGCTGTGCCGTGCAAGTTATTTGTCACTTATTTCACATTAGAGAATAGGACCTGTTATTTTTCAGTGTGTGTCCTATATTTGAGATATTTACTTCCTGATTTAACGTGTACGCGTCTTTGTTCTGGACGTTTATGTATTTACAGTTCTATTTATCGACGATTCCGGCGGTTTCATTCGCTTCAAGTTTTCGGAACTGCAGAAGAGCGCAGTTTTCTCTACTGCGCGGTTTCGTTTGCATTGCTTCGTTTCTTCACCTACAATGCGTATGCTGTCAGCGTTTCGGTGAGCGTGGTTCCATGAGAGTCGCGCGATCATTTCAGCGCGGTTCTTCATTGAGTGAAATTAACGCTGTTTCCAGTTTACAAGTAACGTTGCCCCAACAGTTCTACAGTTGAAATTAAATTCTCAAGAGGAAGAAGAAACTTTTTCTACTGAACATTGGCAGCCTTTAAAATTCAACCAAGTATAACTTAGACTGATTTTTATTTTATTCTTTTTGAAACTGAACCTAATTTCAGTCAAGTTTAATGCAATATCAACATAATTTTGAGCCAAGAGAAGAGTGTAAGAAGTTACAATTCAGAAAAGTGCATTTATGATAAAGAAGATATCTAGTTAATTATTACCGCCTATCAGCAATCAAGCATAGGCTTCAGGTATTTTAATTTAGATATAAATATTACATATAAAGGTTGTAGTTAGAATTCAGTGAAGAGTAATATTAATGGTATAATATTGTGTTTAGATTTTCACAGACACTGACAAATCATTTACTCTGCAATCCAGTTCCAGAGGGTTTAACCAGTTGTCGAGTTGTCGTGTCTTCAACATTGAAAACCAGTGAAGATCGGCTTTGTTTTGTTCTCCATTCCCCTTTCCCCTTGGGTGTGCCAGCCTAGTAATTATATCTTTATTGAGATTGTTGAGCAGGCATACTTGGGGGATCTGGTGGGCCAGCATCACTCCTGCAGGAAGATTCAAGACTGGACCTTGACAATCCACGGGGACGCCACCCAGCTGTGGGGACTCTGGTGCCCTTCTCAGCCGCTCCCAGGTATAATCAGCTGAGAAGTTCTGCCTGGAAAACAGGTGGGCAATGTTCAAGAGTGGGCAACTGGGGTAAGAGCCTCCCAACACCCCGTATGCCTGCAGCCCCTTCCCGGACCTTTCCTCACCTTGTTATAGGTTTTGGCGTGCTCTCCGTCCTGCCTTCTTGGCAGGGGCGCGTTGTCCTTTGTGGACGAGTGCGATCTAGTTACTTCACTGATGCAAGCCCTTTAGAGTCTTTCAGGTAGGTCTTATTACTGTTATACTGTATGCCTTTCTTGGATTTAAATAACGTCTTTCTCTCTCCTTAGATGCGCGGAAGTTCGCTCTGGAACGTTGGCTGAATTGGGACTCGCCGACAGGTGATGATGCCTTGAGAGCGCCTTGATGCGGTAAGTAGGTGCTATGCGCAGCGCTTTGATGCCTTGCCTGTTGTCTTTTGTTCATAGGTTGCGGTGCTCACCTGGAGCAAGAAGTCCCAAGGCGATGCTAGTCGATGGGCGACTCGTGAGGTAAGCTGCCGGCACAATTGCAAAATGTCTAATGTCCTTTTCTCTCCTTTTGCAGATTCGACGATCCGGGCGGCTCGGTGTACCTTGGATGATGGTTGCAGGAGCGGAGAGCAGCTTGCGGTGGAATCACAGGTAAGCTGCTGCTTTTCACGATGTCCTTTTGTTTTTCAGATGCTGTTCTTCCGAGGTTCGCAGATGCAGCTTAACACGATGAGCGTCACGTTGTTGGATTGCAAAGTAACGCAAAGCATGCACTGGAGTCCGGGCGTGGCTTATATAGCCTGCAGGCATCCCAGGTGTCTTTGGGCCTGCCGCACCCAAAATGCTAGACCGCATAGTTCAGTTCAGGAACCGAGCCATGTGGAAGCATCCATGTTGTTGTGCAATGCCCTTCTGGGCCCAGATTACTGCTTAAGCACATGAGCCTGGCGCCAAAGGCACCAGGACTGACTCCAAGAGAGTCTGGGGGCAAGTGTCAAGGCCCTTGAGGGCCTGATGGGGTTACTAGAAGTAGCCCACCTGGCCTGGCAATCCAGGCCTAGGGCAGGGGTCGTGACATCATTAAGGTTGGAAGAGTGTGGAGAAAGCGCTTTCAAATTTTGATAAAATCTGCGAAGAGATTGTCAAAAACGCAGAGTGTGTAGTGAGAGGAGATTGCAGAATTCCACCAAAATCCTTGAGAGCAAGGATTCTAAGCTTGACACACAAAGGCCACTTAGGGAGGAATCTTACTGAGAGAAGAGTGCGAGAGAATTACTGTTGGCCAGGTATGCTGAATGAGGTTGAAGATTTAGTAAAGTCGTGTCAGGAGTGCGCCGACATCGACAAGTCCAAAATGGTGAATGTGGCACTTCCGCAACCTGTGCATGGATGAGATTCTTTGGAAAGTGAGAGAGAAACAAGGATAATACAATGACTATTGGGTTTTTATCAAAGCAACCCGTGAAGTTGAGTTCAAAAAAGGCGACAGCATCAGAGTTCGGGAGCATCAGAAAGTGATGAAAGGTTTGTCTAAATTCAGAGAACCACAGAGGATTGAGAGTGTTGGGAAGCAAACTGTATTCCTGAAAAATGGCACAGTTTGGTCGTGTGATGACATTGTTCATACCACAGAGAGTGTGCCTGGCACAGAGATGCACCATGATGGTGTCGGATCACAGTCTTCACAGTTTCTGAATGAGGAGGTGCAGGCTGACCGTTTGCAAGCTGGCTGCCCTGGGTCGCCAGCCCAGAAGAGGAAGATCCAGTTGAACTTCAGAGAGGACTTTGTGTATTATTGAATTGTAAAGATTGCTGGGAAATCTTCTGTTTATCCTCTCCTTCCCCCTTTCCTTCCCATTCATTCCTGCTCTCTCCTCATCCATGGGGGGCACGGTATGGGGGGGTGGGGGGGGGGGGGGTGATGTGATATGTTTCTTGCTCACACTCTCCCGTGCTGTTCTGGAACCCTCCCCAAGGTTCCGAAGCGACACAGGCGAGCCGTTGAAGTGAAGTCTGCTGTGCTGTAGCGACTCCCTGGTGCACCAAGGGTCTCTTTCCCCTTTTAAACTTATCACTCTTACCTCTTTGTGGCCTCATCTGTATGTCCAATCTCAACAGACGATAAAGGACCTTCTCTTCAAGATTATTTATCACAGTTCAAAAGACTAGGTAAGATTTACTATCAAGACTTCTGCAGCTACAACTTTACAATTGGTTAGAACTTTAGTGCATTTTGGTATAGTTGTTAGGATGCTTCCCTTTGGATTGCTGTTTCCCTCTTTAACAACCACCCTTCTACTGTTACTGTGAGAACAGTCACATTTAACTCTCACAGTATGCCAATACTTCAAACCACATCTGGAACTGCAATGGGAGCAACAATGGCACCGCCTTATGCTAATGCCTTCATTTATCGGTTTGAACTGACACATTCTTGAACATCAAAATTGGAAGAAACATTAAAAACCTGGGTTTGATACATCGACAATATCTTTGGAATTTGGAGTGGAGGCACATAAGATCTTAAAGAATTCTTAACATATTTGAACAGTGTTGATGCCCGGATACAGTTCACTATGGAGATTGGGAATCCGGATGTACACTACCTAGAGGTGCAAACCAAAATAAGGGAATCCAAAATAACTACTCTATTCACCAAACCTACAGACAGGAACAATTTACTTCACAGATTAAGTTTACATCCACCCAACATCTTAAGGGATTTACCACATGGGCAAATGGTCAGGAGAGAGAGTATAGTCAGCGATCCTGAAGAATGTGAAGAGCAATTAACCATACTGCAACTAAAACTATGACACAGAGGATACCCAGAAGAACATCTACAAAAAGCACTACTCAAAACCAACAACACGCAACGGGAGGACCTCTTACTGAAAACAGAGAAACGAGTAAGTCCAGAAATAGTATTGGTCTCAAAATACTCTATACAGAGTAGACACATCAAACAAAGCCTAACCAAACATTGGAATATTCTGACAAGAGAACAAAAGACTTATTTCCTCAACCACCCATTTTTTGCATTTCAAAAAGTAACAACCTCCGGAACATGCAAGTGAACACCAAAGGCACAACAAAGAAAAACAGTCCTGATACACATCCAGCAACACATCCTTGCTTAAATTGCAGAAATTGCAATAATGTGATTAAAGGACCAATTATGTTCCATTCGAGAACAGGTGAAAAAATTAAACTTAAATATCACGCTACATGCTCCTCAGAGAATACAATCTATAGTATCAAATGCCCTTGTGCAATCTATGATGTTGGGGAAACAGCAAGAAAAGTGAATAAGGATGAAAGAACACAAGTCCTGCATTAGGAACAACAATCCAACATCAGCAGTGGCAAGACACTTCGTCGAAAAAATGTCACTCTGTTTCACAACTTAGATTTCAAGTGCTTGAAATCTTACAAGAAAAGGTCCAACACACTGATGCAAGGAGAAAAAGGGCTCAACAACAAGCCTTTTAGATCTAAAGACTTGACTCTCTCACCCCAGGTGGGATAAACAAAGAACAGGACCTAAATTGCTTTCTATGATCAGGCCAACAAACTGAATGCAGGAACATAGACCAAATCAAGTGCCTTTGGGTTCATTAATGATATCTCAGTGACTTTGCACTTTACACACTGTAACCACGGACTAGATTTAGTCCATATTGTTTCACTTCTATTTCTATTGTTATGTTCCATACCATGTGAATGATCTTGAAAAAATAGGCCAACGAGTGAAGTTGACAAATTATTTTGATTGACTATTTTGAACACCACACTAATCTGCCTTTATCCTTGGTTTTTCCCTTTAGATTCACACAACACATTTGTCTTTGTTCATGGTTTTTTCCCCTCTAGCTCCATGAGCCTTAATCCCAATCCGCGTGAATTATACTCTGATGCACAATTCGAGACAGTACCTCCAAGTGTACTACGAAGTAGCATTACAGTATGCAATAGTAATTTTACGACAACGTCAGTGATTTATTCCATCTTGCAATAGAATGTAATTGACAGCTTAAAAAGTGATTACCACCTGTAACCCCTTAGTAAAACGCATCACATGAGATACGATATACACAGTATAAATCTAGAGCCATTCTAAGATGGCCGCTTCAGGTACCGAGACACAACACTCTTTGGTTTTCCTGACAACAGGTTGTTTCTTTTGCTATTACTTAACCCGTGCACGCTCAAGTCTAGATGAACGCGAAATGACACGCTGTCCTTCAAACAAAGGTAAGCGCATTACTGTGACACTCTCCCTCTTATTTAGAAATGTGGATGGTAAAGAAAATAGTATCTGTGATGACCGTGATCTGTATATGCTTTTGAGATCTACAGCAGCAGTACAAGTCAACTTCATGGCAAAACTGTCAGTGTCACTTTCTTTGATCACAGCGGCTTGCCTCGCGCATGCCATCGCTGCCACAAACTATTGACCTTTTGAGGAATTGTGCCGTAGCTCATATGGTAAGAGCAATGTTGAGAGGTGATCGCTGCATCAATTATTGTCAGTTTGCAGCGAGTTCAAATGCAGATAGAACAATTAATCCGTGCTCCATTTATTTTCTATTACAGAACGCTTAATTTTGAATGCATCGCCAGGTCAGCACACCTTCCAATTTCAGTCTGTTTTTACAATTCGACAGAAACCATTCAACTAATACTATTCTCTTATTCTTTTTTATTTTTATTTCTCCTTATCCTCTCCCCTGTACTTTATATGAATTTGTTGTACATTTGTTCAACGCTTGTGACCTGTAATATGTGGTACCAACATGCACATTTACAATGTCTTTATACTTTACTATTGTGCTATACTGTTGTGATGAACTATATTGGGTGTATCGATGTGAACATTTGGAACCGACCAAGATGATTATACAGGCCCTGGCGAAGGACCTTTACAGTCCGAAACGCATAGGCCCAATGTACATCTGCTTCCAAATTATTAACAATGTATCGTCTAAGATTATATCTATTATTGAATACATTATTATTGGTGCTCACCTTTTCGAGTTGTTCTACCATCTCTTACAATTACAAACATTGGAAACCACTAAGTGGATATTAGGGTGTGTAGCCCACACCACTGGCTGACCAGCCAAGGTTCTCTTTTTTGTTCCAATACTTCAAACCACTCCATTGTGACATCTGCGGATAACTTTGTATAGCACACAGTTCAGGTACTTCTAACACTGCTTTGTATTTCCCTATTATCAGGCACAGTTTGACAAGACACTTAGACCTCTTCATGTAGGCAAAGCACTCTTCCCTTAAATGCCTTTGTAAAAGAGGGCAGCCTCTTTGCCTCTTCCGTCTGACTGCCACAAAAATATAATAGAATAACCTGCTCTGGGCCACCAGATTTACTTCCTTTCAACTTCAGCAGTCTTTACAGGTTATAGTATACTTCTGAATGTTTTTTACAAGCACCCAGCTCCCCTTCACCAGCTTTACTCACACTCTTTCTGCCCAAGTAATTACCCAGAAGCCATAGTGCCACTCTTTCAGCTTCAGTTAACAATGCCACACTTGCATTTTAGACCACATGACAGTTGACAACTTCACAGAGTAGGTGGATAGCTTTACACAAGATGGTTTCACGATGGAAAGGGTTTGCCTCTTGGCTTGGGTAATGCTTGTTCTCTTCAGTATTGTGTCCTCTTTGCTTCTTGGAATAGAATGTCAATTCTGGATATACCACAAGGTTCAGTCTTCAAAGTGAAAACATAATTTGGCTCACGCAACTACTCTTTAAGTTTTAAACTTAAAGTGATGAACAGAATTGTATTCCTGTGTATTATTAAACGAGGCAACTTCTGACTTCCTTCAGGAAACCCAATTGGTCACACTCGATCATCCTTTGATGCAATTATAATTCGGTATCACTTGTCACTCTTGTACAACATCAATGTTAGATATTTGGAATGAATTTAACAAGCATTCCTTCTTCACAATTAAGGATATGCAACCACTTGTTTATTGAAAAAAAGTTTCAACAGTGCCTGTAACTGCTTTCACTTCTCTGGCAGACATTACAGCTTTCAGAATAAGCGCAACTGCTACATTTCCATTGTTAAAGGACAGTTTAAAGATATCAAACAACTTTGACTCGCTTTAAACTGTACGCGAGTCACTTCAGAGCTGGAGACAGTTACTGGCAAGGGTTGTTGAGTGAATCTGAACGCTGTGCTTTACTCACTGGCTTCAGGGAAACTGCAGTTGCTCTGCTTCCCCGACCAGTGCTACTACTTCTGGCTCACTTGGGACACACCCTTCTCCAGCACGGGTGTCTCCGGTCAGACCACTTTAGTTGGGAGTCTCTTTCACTCCCAAGACCCTCTGCTTGCCTTCTGATCTGGCCTTGGGCTCCTGCACAATCACGACTCTGCAATCACAGCAACTCGTCTCACATGGGGAAAACTTCACTTCAAGCACATCTTCCTCTGCAATACAGGTTTTGGAAACACAGGACCCTCTCAGAACTTGCAGGTAAAATTTTCTGTCTCCACTTTCTGGCGTCCCTTCTGCGCTCCCACTTCCTCAGGACTTACCAGCCTTGTGCTTCTCTGCTGCTACGACTACTCCCAGACTTCCAACTCCTGCTCCGGCTCTTTCTACCTCCCTCTTCCAGCTGGGGCCTTTTATGCCACTCAGTTTTCACAATAGGGTTTAGGTGTGAGCCATTAGCTTCATTTGACTGATTCTTGCAACGGCTACTAGGCGTAATTGCCTGACTACTACATCTACATACCTTGTCAGCCCTCTTCCTCATCTCAGTTCCTCTAGGATTCTGGAACATGTAGTTCTTTTCAATAAAGTTAGGTTTTCCTATGTCTTGATTCCTTATAAGGGTAGATTTAATTCTCTTAATACTTTTAACAGGCGGGCTATGGGTTTCAACTTTTACAGAGGAAGATAGTTTAGAGAAGACAGCATTTCTACAATCCTTTACAGAGCACTCTTGAGATTCAGGAGGGCATTTAGTTTTAGATACCAAAAAGGATGTTTCTTTTGGTATAGTGTATTTTGATGTTACAACCTCAGGGTTCACAACCTTAGATTTAATATGAGGTTGAGAAACATTAAAATGACAAGAAGCCATAACCTCTTCTGGCACTGTCGTAAGGATCTCCCTTTCAGGGGAAAAATACTGTGTCTCATCCCACTGAATCTCCTCACCAACCTGGGCCTCGTCTCTGCCCAGGTGATCCTCCTGCAGTACACAGCCCTCAGGGTTGGGATCAGGAAGCGTCTGCCTTCCTCTGCCCACCTCGGAGGACACTTTAGGCAAGGTTTCAGTGAGGTATCTGCAGGATTCGTCACATAAACCACATGCAACTGCCTGTTAGTGAGGGGTTTCCTGAGAACAATGTTTTTCCATGTATATTGTTAATCCAAGTTTTCTGAGGATACAATCACAGATACCCCCATGAAAAAGAGGCCAGCATCACTGGCTGTGAAGTGATGCAATTTGGAAAATACTTTTCAAGTCAGATTTGGATATTTTTGATATCACCCCAGAGATGTTTGACTGCAGGACCACTTTGTTTAACATCCCCATACCATTGCTTGAATCTTGATCCAGTATAGCAATTGTGTGCGAAATGATAAGTGTGATTAATGTGGAGTGGTTCATGCAGTAGGAAACTATTAAAGAAATTATACAACTTACCAGAGTGTGGACTGATGCTGCATCCTGCTCTTCTAGAATTAAAATGATCCATAAAACTTGTTTCGGATTCAGTATCAATAATATGAAATCCTGTAAAATAAAACTACACATCACAAATGGGAAAACATATAAGCTGTGTAAGGAAGTCAATCTTACTACTGAGCATGTATGTTTGACTTTATTATATTGCGCACACCAAACTGATTTCTTTCCTTCCAAGTTCTCCAAAAGGTCATGCACAGTTTCAAAAATAGAGGAAGATTGCTAGTTACATTGCAGTGATTGCATAAAAGAAAGATACATGACACATTGCATTGCTTGTGTCAAATAAAGTTACATGTTCAATTCCAATGTTTTTATATGGATGATTTTGTTCACTCCTTCGCCTCTGGAGTCTTCCCATCCCCCCTCAAGCACTCCCTTGTGCACCCCCTTCTTAAGAAACCCTCTTCCGACCCTTCCTGCCCAGCTAACTATCGCCCAATCTCTATCACTCCCTTCCTGGGCAAGCTCCTGGAGAAACTGGCCATCTCCCAGCTAAATCTCCATGCTGAATCTGTTGGTAGCCTTCATGACCATCAGTCTGGCTTCAGAGCTGCAGAAGCATGGAAACTGCTCTCCTGAACATCCGCGAGGACCTGCTCTCGAACCTTGACTAACATTCCATGGGTTCTCATTTTGCTTGATCTCTCTTCTGCCTTTGATACTGTCAACCATACCATCCTGCTCAACCGTCTCCGTGATAACCTGGGTATCACTGGTCAGGCTCTGGCGTGGCTGACCTCTTTCCTCTCAAATCGACCCTCACAGGTCCAACTGGGGTCTTTCCTCTCTGAAATCTTTTTCTCTACCTGTGGTGTCCCCCAGGGTTCTAACCTCTCTCCCTTGCTGTTCAACAAGTATATGGCACTTCTCGCCCACCGCATCGCCGCTCTCTGCCCCAACTTTCAGTGCTATGCGGATGATACCCAGCTCATTTTCAGGCTACCCTCGGCCTCCTCTTCTCCTTCCCTCATCTCTGACTGTCTTTCTGCTATCCAGGAATGCTGTGCCGCCAACGACCTCTGCCTTAATGCCAGTAAGACTGAGATTCTACTCATCGGCACACCCACTCCCTCCTTCCCTGCAGCCCTCTGGCCAGCCTCTCTTGGCCCTCTTCCTGCAAGGCAAAAAACCTTGGGGTCATCTTCGACTCCACACTCTCCTTCTCTCCTCATATATCCGACGTCTCTAAGAAGTCACACTACCAACTACACCTCCTCAGAGGTATCCTTCCTTTCTTCTCCTTCCCCCAGAAGCTCACTGTTTCTAGAGCCCTGGTTCTCTCGAAGCTGGACTACTGTAACAGCCTCTACCTAAATCTGCCCGCCTCTACTCTCCGCCCTTTGCAACTCATCCAGAACAGGACTGTGAGACTTGTCCTTGGCCTCAAGCCCAGGGACCGTATCTGTCCAGGACTGAAATCACTACACTGGCTCCCGGTGACTGCGAGGATCAAGTTCAAAACCCTTTGCATTGTCCACAAGGCCGTCTGGGGCCTTGGGCCAAAATACCTTCAACTCTGTCTCCCTAAATATCTTCCTTCTCGTGCTCTTTGCTCATCCGCCTCCAACTCCCTCAGGGTCAGCCGCTTCTCCAAACAACGAGTTAGGGGCAGATCTCTCTCCGCTGCAGGGGCCTCCCTATGGAACAGCTTTCCTGCCTCCCTGAAACTTGAGGAGAACCATCTCTGGTTCCGGAAGTACCTCAAAACCTTCCTCTTTGCCTCCGCTTTCTCTCCCCCTCTCCCCTGCTAGAATTACTGAAACTGCACTGAATCTGCAACTGGGCTACTCACCGTTCTCGGTCCTTGGCCCAGCCACTCTCCCCTGCACTGCCTCCCTGGCAACCCCTGCACTGCGGGACTGTGTCTGTATCCCTACAGCCCCCCTTCCCAGCACTTGTCTGCACTTACCTCACACTTGCCACCAGCTGGCCCTTGTTATTTATCCTGTATGCCATAACCGTGTACTGCACTTTTCCCTCTACTTTTCCCCCCCTGCACTTTTCCCTTCCCCTCTACCCTTGCACTTGCGCAATCTGAATGACACCTGGCCTAGTAGGATCGTTGTCTGTCTCCCCTTGTTCCCCCACCCCCCGCCTCGTCGCGCCTTGAAACACTTGTGTATAGGCGCATTAGAAATGCCATATCATAATAGTGAAGGAAGGGCAATCACAGGTTACCTTTTGCTTGTCCCATGCTATGAGTTTATGCAAAGTCTTGAAACAGCGGCCGAGGTCATTGGTGGTAGGCCTACAATTGATGGAGTTTCTGGCCAAGTCCCAGAGTGTTGCTACTAAGACGTGAGAGGAGGCTTTCATAAGGGACAACTAACAAAGACAGAGTTCTGGTTTGAACCAAGTTTCTTTATTTCAAAACGTAGTCAAAGGTTTAAGTAACACAACCATTCTGGGTACTGTAAACATATCGTGAGTCAAAGTAGTCTTCCCGTGACCTAGAATAAGAAAAATCGGGGTTTCACAGAGTCTCTTACCCTAGATCCCCTTTCCCATAAGGGATCTCCCGTGTAACTCAAAATTGGCTTATGGGTTCCCACATCCTGTCCCTTACAGAGGTCAGGATCTTCTCTTTTATATCCTCTCAGTTCCGGTTTTAAGAGGTTCCCAAACCCTTCTTCTATGGTTCTCTTCTGTAATTCTCTTGACACAGTTGTCAATCACTTCAGGGGATCCTGCGACTCTTTCAGGCATGTCTCCCGACCCTGGTCTTCATTCTGGCTCTTCTCCTGTGATTCTCCTAGTTATTTCCCCTGACGTCCTTCTCAAGTCTGAGTTTCTAAGGGTGATGTACCCTAGTTATGAGGGTTTCTGTCACCCCCCTCTTCATGGTCATGACTCCTGCCTTCGTTATCTCCTCACTAACCCTGCTATGGTCTTGCACCTCCTTGTTGCCATGGCACAGGCTTGTTCCTCTTCTCAACGTGGGCTTAGCCCTGTAAGATCAGGACCTTTCTCTACCACTGCCTTAGGCCAAGAAGACCTTTCTAGTCTTGTTTCTGTTGCCTCACTATTCCCTTATGGTCGACTCATTCCACCTTGCGAAGGTCTCCTGCCACCACCTGGTGGTCTCCTCCTTTGCCCACCTGATAATCTCCTCCTCTCACATCCAGGTGTTTCCCTCCAGCCTCCCATGAAATAATCTCATCCAAAGGATTCCCTTAACCTCTTTCTGAATGCCAATCTCGCCTTCTTGCATCCAAATTCTTTCTCAGTAACGTTCTCCAAACACCCTGCTCTCTCCAGCACCCATGTTGCCTGAGTGGAACTGTAGACATACAGTTCTTTAACTCCTGTCCTGAAGTGTGACTATTGAGAGAGTGTCTGCAACTGTGTGCAGAGGCTGTGATTGTCTTGTTTTCCTCAGAGCACCTAAGGATGGTTTCTCACTGTTGGGGAGGACTGATAATTTAAGAGACCGGAACAACATCTAGAGTTGTACTGTTCTTATGGATTCTATAACCTCGGAAGTCCAGGACTTTCCGCTGATCTCTTTGCCTTCCTCGTCCCCAATATATGTTCTGCGGTTACCCACGGGCACACCTAATTTCAGTGAGCATCCACAACTATTATGCAGGTGCACTTTGTGAGCGCTGGAAAAAACACTGTCTAGTCAGGTGAGAGCTTTCCATTTCGGGAGAGGCTACCCTCTCTCATGGCATGGTGTAGTGGTCCAAGGGCTCTGCTGTCTTAAAGCAACAGTGGGTGCAATCTGTTTTCTCCCCTCGTTCCCTATAAAGCTGGTTTTGATAAACAGGGGTCTAGCTGGTATGAACGTACTCTGGTTTGAATCTCTTAACGAGGGACTGATCTTTGAGGGCATTCTCTCTTTTACAGGAGTGGTGGTTTTACCCGATGCTGTGACTGAAGGCTGTAAGACCTGAGAGAAGGGTAAGCTGGATCTGACTTTGTGGACCAGAGTGGAGGTTAGGTGGGGAAGCTGAATGTTAAAGTTCACTGCGAGTGGGGGATGACCAGTGGTTGCTTCCCAGAACTCCTCCGGGCCCATAATCCACTGGCTTGTGAAGGCACACACACCTTCCTCCACAGTCACCTTACAGCTGGTCTCTGGAGTCAGGCAATGCATTTAATCACCAGTGAAAATTGGTGTTTTTTGAGGTTAGCTTTGAATCTCAAAGAGGTTGGTTGTCCTGCATAGTCCTAATGGTGAGCTGTTTCAGAGGCAACGGATGCAGAGGAGAATCTCAAGTTGCCTGTTTTTTGCATTTAGTTCTGGGATCCATTCGGTATGTTGGCATTGGATGGGCCTAGGACAATGGCTGCATGATTTTGTGTAGCCATAGAGGTGCAGTTCCATGAACACATTTTCAGGTGAGGAATAACATTTTGAAGGTGATTAGCTCTTATACGGGTTCTGAGGCATGTTAAAACTGGTTGTCTTTTGCTTAGGCCAAAGGCAGTATAGCTTCACGCAAATTTGCATAGCCTAAATTGCAGTATATTAGGGCTGCAATTATCATGGGACTGTTAATCTTTGGGATTTAATTCTGCACCATTTCTCGTCAGGATCTGGCTTACCAAACAAGGCTAGTGCAAGGCATAGAGTGTTGATACTGCTCAGAGTTGGAGGTGGTCCTAGCACTAGTTTTCAAGTTTTCACCAATTCATTTTCTGACTTTTCTGTCCAACCCATTTCTCATTCCCTTTGAGATCTTTCAATGTGGCTTAAAAGCTGGTAAAGTTCCCTGACACCGAGATAGCTTTGGGTGTCACATAACCCCTTAAGTGCTATGGGTGTGTATGTCGTCCTAGATCCCATAAGGAATCATTGCAGGCTCCACCCACTCCCACTCTTAAGTGTTTAAATAGGCTCAAAGTCTAGCTTGTGCTACCCGAAGTGATCCATAACGGGTTTAATTGATAGGTTTAATAAAAGGTGAATAGTGCTGACACCTAAAATGCTCTGCACGTTATGGGAATAAGGGTGTATAAAAACAGAAAATACCCAATCAAAACACTCACACAGAGATCACCTGCATTACCGATCAGCACAATGTACACAGACAATCTAAAAATACATATATATCCACTCACCCACAGATCAACAGAAATATATATGTAGTGAAAGGGGCAGAGACTAGACCCAGTTAGGAGAGGATGGGGACCTAATGCCAGTGGACCCTCTTATGAAAAAGGGGACGGGGCATAAACCCAGCCACTGGGAAAAATTAAGCCAGTAGTTGGACTGGGGAACCAGCTGAGGAAGAGAACCAATGCAAGGGGAGGATAAAAGGGACAAGGAAAGCAACGCCGAGTGGGTTGCTCAGGAGAAGTCATGAGATGATAGGAGAAGGGGGACCAAATGGAAACAGGATGGTGTAGAGGAGCGTGGAGAAGGATTGTTGAAAGCGTGGCCAAGGTAAGATAT
The DNA here is from genome assembly GCF_040938575.1 of Ambystoma mexicanum. Lineage (NCBI taxonomy): Eukaryota > Metazoa > Chordata > Amphibia > Caudata > Ambystomatidae > Ambystoma > Ambystoma mexicanum. The sequence continues at coordinate 1,456,617,720 of NC_090935.1, forward strand.
TGGTTGGTGAGAGAAAGTGGTACTTGGGTGTGAGAGTGTGTGCAAGGTGAGTGAGGATAAGAGGGAGAGAAGTAGTGAATGAGATGGATTGGGAACGTGACAGTGAAAGGTGGGAGACTGGGAGAAGGTGTGGGTGTGAGAGGGGAAGTAGTGGAGAGCAGAAAGTAGTATAGTGGAAACAGCAGAGTAGGCGTGGGAGGGGAGTAGTAGAACCAATAGGGGAGAGTAGTGGAGTGGGGAAGGGTATTACCATCAGAGAGACAGAGAGGAGGAGTGAGAAAGGAAAAGAGAGGAGCAGGAGAAAGAAGCGAGTAGAGTAGAAAGAAGGGAGAGGAAGGACAGAACATCAGAGTGAGCAGCACAAGAGCATGCAAGGAAGACAGAGTGAGTCCTAAGTGGCCGGAAGGCACCATTTCTTAATAACATATCTATTAAATAAACATGTTAACTTACTAAGAAATTTGTGACTGAGTTACCATGATATTTTTATATTGTTGAACTTCCTTGCAGGAGAGCTATAACAGACACACTTTGCAGAGTCTGCCCTTGATTCAATGTCCTTTTCTTAAAGTATTCTGGTGGATAATCCAAATCAAGGTACATGTTTCAACCTCTAAATTAAATGTGTGAACCTTACCAGAGTTTGGACTGCTGATGCATTCATCTCTTCTAGCATCAATATCATCTATAAAACTTGCATCCGACTCAGAATCCAGAGCAGGAAATCCTGTTAGAAATGTATATACAGTTGTATTACAAAAGAAACTTCTACAAATGATAATCTTTATATTCAAATGATGAATTGGTTCATCATTTTACTCCAGTTACAATGTTTCTAAATCTGGCGAACTCCAATACATTCAAAACAAGGAATTTCCTGTGTAAATAACTGGTAACAAGTGTTGCCTTCTTCGTCCTAAACATAATACTGTGTCAGAAACATGTTTTAACATTTTTAATCCCTGCCATATTTATATTTATATTGATTTTAAATGACCTTGCATTGCCTTATGGACATAATAAAACGTGTATTCAGTCTTTACTGCTCTCGGCCATGAGTGATGTAGACTTTATACAGACCAGAAAGCTTAATTTATTCAAGGACAGCAACTGGTGGTGAAAATACATGAAAGGACAATGGTTATGACAGTATGCTTCTTAAAGTGCAACAGGAAGGTCCAAAAGGAGATGCTGATGTTGCTTCCCCTATGAACTTAATTTCTTCATATTGATTACACTCAGTAAATCATAAACATGTCTGGTGTTGCTTGCATCTTCTCAATCAGTGCAGGCCTAACCAGGCAGTTGCATTGCATATGGTTGGTTCCTTTCGGTCATGGCACAGACAATATGAAAACAAGAGTAACAGAGAAGAATTCCCAGTGGTTCACGAGTGTTGGCTCAAGCATTTCCATCCATCCCTTTTTTGATTTTCTTAGTGGCTGTCCCTTAGTGTGAGGGTTGTGGCCAAAAGCTGATAAGGCCCAAAAAGGACGAAACATACCTGTGTTTGATCATTTTGCCTCTGCACAAGTAAACAAGCAATCAGTTTAGGCGGGACCGATGCTTTTGGGTGCAGCGTCAAGACTAGTTTGCAAAATGCTGGCACTCTTCTGTGATACATTTATATTGATTTATCTAGGAGGTTTAAAGAGCACTCATCCTGCGTTTCAGTCACTTCAAAGTTCTCTGGGGGGCGAGGGTGAAGTGGGGAAGATTACAGGAGTGAAGGGATACCAGAGTCAACAGCAAGATTGAGTCTCGAAGCCAAACACAACTGGTTGCAGAAGGCTGCTGGACTTAAAGTACTTATATCAAGGAGTTGATACTAATTTGAACTAGCCATTTAATGGAATTTTAGTAGATCCTGTCTAGACTGGGGTGGGATTTTCCAAAGATAGGGCCCTGGATGTTGTATCTTGTCTGCCATATCTTTTGTAGCTCACCCGATGGATGTGGAGCAAATTGTGGGGGTGTGAGCAATGATGACAGGTCGGCATGTGGGTTTTGAAAACCAAGAGTAATTTCATTCAGCATTTTCTGCACTGTGCAGTTTGCCTTGCATTGAGAAATGTCCTTAATAGGTATCCAGTGCAATGCCTTCAGGGAAGGGGTGATGTACTTCCGAGTTGCAGGTCAAAGAGGTCATGCTGTGCGGTCCTGGGCGCTTTGTAATTTGAACCACATCTTGTCTGCGAGTCCAGCATAAATAGAAATGTAGCAGTCAAAGAGAGAGCACGCCGAGCTAGGCATAAATCAACCTTTGGGGAGAAGCCACTTTTGTAATACGCTTTGATGGTAGCAGACAATTATGGAAAAAGCATGCAACAATGGTGATGCAACTCAGCCATGGACGTGCTGAATGATGCAAAGAGGTCAAGAAAAATGTTGGTCCATGGATGAGGAAAGTTCTTCTCAATTGTTTTTTGTTGTGTTGTTGTAGTTAATGTTAAATCAGTCAAAAAAATACTTAAAACAGTTAACAGTAAAATTAATTCAATTTAAGAAAACAAAATCTGTTAATATTAAATTACAACCATCTTTCATCCAAAAGACAATTTAAAATTCACTTAAGAAAAGAAAAGTTTTCATATGAAACTATCCTTTTCAACACCTAGCAGTCACATGATAAAGTGCATAACAATCCAGGAATAAAGTGCATTTGTTGCTAGAGATAGCTGTTTAAATAGAACTACACGATCTACAAAGTGTTCCATGATTCTTAAAACTTTAAGATGAATCCGATCCCAATGATTTAGTGAAACCCGTCACAGCTAGGACCAAGGAGGTAGTGTGTCTGGTAAAACATAACTCCTGTTCTAGTTCATTGATATCCATTTTAGAGGTTTCGATAAATCTCCCCACGCATTGGGAACGCAGGCCCTGGAGTCCTTTACAATACGTTAACAAATGTTTTCAGGACTATAAACCTTCCTCGTTACAGAACCTGCAATTTGCTGTGGCCGATGTACACGTGCCCCTCACAGTGTTGAGCAATGCAGGTGTACGACGGCGATGAGGTCAGTGCAGATTTTGAGCACGGATGACCTCACCCTCCTGTCTGCAGCCGCAAGGTAATAAGGTGCGGGGAAAGTTAGCTTCACTACACTCTACGCATCCCCACCTTGAGCGTGTGCCCCTAAGCACTCTTGCATATGTGTTGCTCCCCCTGGAACCGATCTTCGCACTCCTTTTCGACCACAACCCCATGCTCGCGTCTCGCCTTCTTACGTTCGCTCTACCGCAACTTCAGCCTGCATGCGCACCCTCGCAACTTGGCCGCATGCCCTCCCTCACATCGTTGGTCACCGCACCCTGCTCGGGTGCGTGCGCTCCCTCAGAACCTGGGCGCGCGCACTTCCTTGCTCCTCTAGCATTGTGCGCTCCATCGCATTGTAGGTCCCCGCATCCTGTTTCGTCCCTCCCGCATTCCCTTCCTTCTCTTGCATCTTAGCCCGTCCCTTCTTCGATCTATTGTGTACTGTTTGACAATGTGTTGTGCTTGACTGCTTTCTTTCTTTTAGGCTCCTGTAGTGTTCTGTGGCTTGTTGATAGTATTGGCAGTGTTGTTCTCCACGGTCTGCAGCAATACATTGCATTGCCTGTATTCTTCACTTCCAGGTTCTTATTGAGCTCTGTGCTTTGCTTTTGGTTCTGCATTGCATCTGCTTTCTTACTTTTAGGTTCCCTGCTGCGTTCTGTGCTTTGCTATTGGCTCTGTATTACATCCGATTTGTAGGTCCATTGTTTTGCTCTTTATTGTGCTTTCCTCCCTCTTGTATCTCCCCTTGTGCCTACCTCCCGTCTACCTCCCTGCATGACCCCCCCACTCACCTCCCCTACTTGCCCCCCCCTCTTTCCTCCATGTGGTGCTCTCTGTCTCACCTGTCTTCTCTAACTGCTTTTCTATCGACTATCTTATCCCTCTCACTAAGTCTGGCAGGAAGAAACTCCAAAAGGGACATTCTTGTCTCCAACCCAGGCCTCCTTGTCGCTGATACACCAGTGCTTCCTCCAGACAGACCCTTATCGACATACTCTTTATTGTTCCCTCTCCAGGCCTACGGACACCCATATGGTCTCTGTTCTCTCCCCTTTTTTCTCTCCTCCCATTAATGGTGGCACTCGGTGGGAGGTCCTCCTGTACCCCTTTCCAATTCTCTAAGACCATAATTAATGTCTACTTAAATGGCACCATCTTGGCACAGGGCCCTCAGCCCAATCTTCTTTTTGATAGATGCTTCCCACGCTATCAACTTCCGTTCCTCTCCTGCTATCCCTTCTTACCCCTCTCATGTTCCGCTGCCGCTTCCTTCATCAGCCACTTCTCTGGCACCCTGTTGCCTTCCTCCTCCGCCAACCCTCTGGCCCTTTCCTTTTCCTCTCAAACTACCCTGCCTTCTCTGCCCATCCTCGAGCATCTCCAACACTTCCGCAGGCCTGAACCCCTCCCTGAAAGTCCTTCAAATGTGGCAACCTGCGCCTCAACGCTACTCTCAACTCTCGTTCAGCTGTCAAACATGGCTCCGACATCTGCCATCTCCTGTTTGCTTTGGATGTACTCTGTCTCACCGAGGCTTGGTTCATGGTCAGCTCTGTCACAGGTTTTGACACTCTCCTTCCCGATGGCTACAAGATCCTCTCCAAACCCAGAACCAACCGTCGTGGTGGGGGTGTAGCCTTGATTTTCCCAGAGTGGATCCCTGCTACTATCATTCCAATGCAGGACTACAGGCTCTCCATCCCTCCTGGCCTCTCTCTCACTGTGGACTATCTACAGGCTTCCCGGGACTCTTGCAAATCTCCCCCTCCCCCATTGGCCCTACTCACTCTGCAGGGCACACCGTGGATGTTCTGAGATATATGTGGGATGCATTACTCACCGTAATCGTATTTCTGATGCTTGCATCTGCTTAGATTCACATGCTGTGCATAGGCCGACATCTAGTGGAAGCTGCAGAGTATTAGTTTGTTTTTCGAAACTCGAAAATGGGCGTCGACATACGGCGTGCCAGTAATACTATCCCTAGTGTGACGTCCACTGTACCCATGACCCCTCATGCGTGTAGGACCCTCAGATTGTATTTTTTCTGACATGAGGTAGCATGAGGAGTAGCGCGAGTACAGATTATCCAAGCAGAGGGATGGATAAGACTACAAGCATCCATGCGCCTTCTCTCAGAGGGGAGGAAGGGCAGGCTCATGTGAATCTAAGCAGATACAAGCATCAGAAATACGATTACGGTGATTAATGTATCCCTTCTGAGGCTTGTGGAATCTGCTTAGAGCACATGCTGTGCATAGATTAGCGAGCAGTGTTAGAAGGAGGTGGGATGTGAGAAGGGTCATGAGCAAACAGGCGTCTTAGAACCGCTTGTCCCACTCGAGTATCTGTCTTGGAACGAGTGTCAATGCAGTAATGCTGAGTAAAGGTGTGAATAGAGCTCCATGTAGCTGCTTTGCAAATGGTGTCAAGGGTTACATTTGCAATGAAAGCCAGAGTGGCCCCAGTGCCTCTTGTAGAGTGGGCTCTTAGCGTAAAAGACAGTCTTTTCAGAAAGGGAGTAACACAGTTGGATACACTTGACTATCCATTTTGAGATGGCACCTTTAGAGACGCGATCTCCCTCTCTGCCTGTAGCTACGGAGACAAACAGTTGGTCTGTCTTTCTCAGCGGTCTGGTCGTCTACATAGTAGAGGACGCTCTTCGCACATCAAGCGTGTGTAGTTTCACCTCAGCAGAGATTTTGGGTTCTTGGAAGAAGGACGGTAGCTCAATGGACTGGTTAACATGGAATTTAGAAATAAACTTAGGTGAGACCTAGGGTGTGTTCGTAGAACCAGTTTATCCGTATGAACAGTAAAGAAAGGATCCTGCACTGACAGAGCCTAAATTTCACTAACCCTTCTTATGGATGTAATGGCTACTAAGAAGGCAGTCTTATAGGTCAAGTGTTTGAGACTAGCTTTATGCATGGGTTCAAAGGGTGGGCCCATGAGTTTAGCAAGCACCACATTAAGGTCCCAACCAGGTGGTGGGTTTGAAATTGGAGGGTGGAGTCTCTTTACCCCTTCCAAGAAGGCTTTAACCACTGGTACTTTCCACCATGACACCTTCTTATGGGAGGTGGTATAGACTGATAGCGCTGCCAGGTGTACCTTGAGTGAATTAAACACCAACCCTGCGTCCAGCAGGTGGAGCATGTAAGTGACAATACTGGAAGGAGTGCAATCAACTGGGTTGGTTTGCTTATTCTGGCACCAGATAACAAATCTTTTCCATTTATCAAAGTAACAGTGCCTCGTGTTTGGTTTCCTAGATTCTTTTAGGATATCCATGCATCTCTGTGGTAGGTTGAGATGTCCAAACTCTGACTTCAGGAGCCATGCTGCCAAGTTCATTGAGCTGGGTTGCGGATGCACTGTTTGACCTTGGTGCTGGGATAGTAGGTTGTCTCAGCACGGGAGTCTGATGGGTTCGCACGCTGCTAGTCTGCGCAGGAGTGGGAACCACGGTTGTCTCGCCCACATGGGAGCAACTAGGATGAGGGTCATCGATTCCCTGTGCATCTTGTTGACCAATTTCCTCATGAGAGGAGTTGGTGGAAAAGCATAGGCAAACATCCCTGACCAGTTCATCCACAGGGCGTTCCCCTTGGAGTCTGGCTGGGGGAACCTGGATGCGAATCCTGGGCATTGTCTGTTTTCGTTTGTGGCGAATAGGTCTATGGTGGGGAAACCTCACTGTGAGAAGAGGTCTTCTATGATTTCTCTGTATAGACACCATTCGTGTTCTTCTGGGAGGGCATCTCTGCTCAAAGCGTCTGCTAGTGAATTGAGATCCCCTGGAACATGTTGAGATGACAGCTAAATGTTTTGTCTGAGTGCCCATGTCCAAATTTTCTGGGCAAGCCTGGACAGATTTGGCAAACGAGTCCCTCCCTGTTTGTTTACGTAAAACATTGCTGTCGTACTGTCTGTTAAGATCTGTACTGACAGGTTCAACAGGTGGGGTTCGAACGCTCGAAGCGCTCTGAAGACTGCCAGAAACTCTAGCAGATTGATGCGATTCTTGGCCACTGTGTGAGACCAGAGACCCTGAGCTGTGTGGTGAAGGAGGTGTTTTCCCCACCCCGACAGTGATGCGTCTATAGTGACTACAGCTTGCATCTCCGGATCGTAAAAGGGTTTCCTCTTTGACAGGTTCTCTCTTGTCCACCAGTGAAGACTTTGTACAAATGTTGGCGAAACGACCACTAGATCGTCCCACTGACCACGAGCCTGAGACCACTGTTTCGCAACCATTCTTGCATGGGTCGCATGCGCAGGCGCACGTGGGGGACCAGGTAAATACATGACACCATCATGCCTAGCAAACGCATCGCTTTGTGCACCCTTATCTGGCGACCGGGCTAATATAGAGGAATTTGCAGTAGCAGGTTCCAAATTCTTTCCTCTGATGGAAAGGCCAACCCCTCTTGAGTGTTTAGGACAGCTCCTAGGAACTGTTTGGAGGTGCTTGGCACCAGGCTCGATTTCTTCTCGTTGATAGAGAAACCCAATTTCGAAGAGGAGGTCAATCGTTCTTTGGATGTTTGATCTGCAAATTACTGGGGTCTCCCCCATGATGAGCCAGTCGTACAGGTAAGGGTACACTGGGATTGTCTCCCTGCATAGGTGTGCCGCCGCCACCGCCAGTACCTTGGTGATACCCTTGGAGCCGAGGCTATACCGAAGGGCAGCACCTTGAACTGGTAGTGCTGACTGTCCACCTTGAAGCGCAAGAATCTTCTGTGCGCTGGCAACATGGAAATATGAAAATAGGCATCTTTCATGTCCAATGTTGCCATGTAATCCCCTTTTTTTGGAGGGGGATTACCTCTTGGAGAGTAGTCATGCGAAATATTTGGGGCTTGACATACTGTTTTGCAGGGCATAAGTCTAATACTGGGCGCATTGTCAAATCTTTTTTTGGCACAAAGTAGTAAGTTGAATAAATACCCTTGTTTACCTGGTTGCCCGGGACGAGTTCTATTGCATCCTTTCCGAGAAGATTGACAATTTCTTCGAGGAGGATCTTCTGGTGGTCCAGGGAATGTATCTTTTGTCGTGGAGGGAGGTTGCAGGGGCACTCCAGCAGCTCGATGCTGTCATGATGCCCGCTCCCGGGGAGCCGGTTCAAGCCCTGCGTCCCCAAAAGCGGACATCCAGTCCCCAATGAAGGACCCAGCAACCCCATATAGCGGCCCTTTGGACAGTGTCCTGGCGCCTATGGCGCCAGGCTCATAAAAGACATCAGTCCTGGCGCCATAGGCGCCAGGCTCATTATGGGAGTGCTTGGGTGCACTTACCTGATGCAGACCATGCTGCAGGATCCCGGCCTCCTTGAGGCCTGAAAGGAACTACTTTACCTGTGGGACTAATTTACCATACGGGCGTGGTCGGGGAAGGATACATACCTGATTGGAGGAAGGATACATACCTGGAACTTCTTCCAAGGCTATTTAAACCCCACCCGAACAGCCACACGTGCTTCGCGTTGTTCTGCATCTAGCAGCTGGACGCTCACTGTGTCTGCTCCTGCATCCTGACTTCTGCCATGCCTCCCAGCATCCTGGATCACCTGCAAAGGAAGAGAAGAAGAGAACAGAAGAAGGAAAAGTCCTTACCTGCTAAATCCGCATCCCGGAGACATCTCGCCGACAATCCTGAAAAGGAAAACTTTTATTTAAAAGCTCATCGCGTCGATCGCTGCAGCGCCGCATTCCACTCACCTTTACAGGGCGCCTCCATGTTCAGCAGCGATCATCCGGATTCGCAGTCACGCCCCAGCGCCTAGGGAGTAAAAGACCATAACAAAAGGTGAGAGAGAGAAGGGAATAAGGAAAGCTAAATCTCCATGTTAAGACTTACCTGTTGATTCATTCCCTCTTCATTTCGGGTCCGCTCCGCATCCTGGCATTTCCGGACCCCGGCCCCTAAGGGGAAAAAAAGACATCAGCGTTAATGAGCGAATGAAAAGACATTACCAAAAAACGCTAATTAAAGACTTCCCTGATTTCTACAAGGATTTCACCTCTCATCTCGGGTCAGTGCCTGTTCCCCGGCATTCCGTACCCTGGCCCCTATGGGGAAAAAGACACTAGCATTAGTACATTAATGCATGGACACAAGGGGAACCTCTTATCAAAAAACTTACCTGGAAGCCAAGCAAGTTTGGTTCTCACCAATCCGAAAATCCAGTGAAGTAACTGGATATCAACGCGCCCCTGCATCAGAAGCAGGATGGAGAGCTCGTCCTTCCAGACCCTAAGGTGAGATGCCACGAGGAATCACAGAAGGGTTTCGAGGAGGGTGAGAGGGGAAAGTGGGAGGCCGATTGCATTACCCCGCAGACAGTTAATCCCTTATTTTTGCCTACAGAAGGATACTTCTGCGAGCCAGACAAGCCAGATTTGGGGGCCCGGTCCAGTCCGTCTTCCGAACCCTGCGCTTCACCTTAGAAGAGGTCACAGCAGCGCGAACCAGGCCAGCGCCTCCGTGGGAGTCAGGTGAGCGTAACAGATGCAGTATCCTGCGGACTCTGTGGACAGCACCCATCTGTCCGATGTGATCCCTTCCCATGCTTGGGTGAAGTTGGAAATGCGCCCCCCTACTGGGGATGCGTGGGAAGGGACCCTGAGCGGAACGTCACTGTTTTGCGGGAGGCGTACCACCTCTGCCTGGGCTGCCTCTTCCTCTACCACGGCTCCTTTTATTACCTCTGCCGTAACTTTGGGTAGTCTGTTGGTTGCCACCCCACGATGTACCCTATCCCTGTGCGTAATTGGAGCCCCTCTGGGAATTCTGGCTGCGTAAGCAATGAAAATTACTATTACCTCTTTGATTGGTGGGCTTATTAGTCAATTGTCCCAGGGACGTCAGTGTATCGTACTAGTCTTTGGCAGTTTTGAGTGCGTCCTCTACTGCTTTGCCAAACAAGACATTCAGTTCCACGGCATGTCAATAAGGGTAGCCTGGGTCTCGGGTTTAAACCCTGACTGTCTTAGCCAAGCGTGCCTTTCAATGACAGTGCTCTGTGCTATGAGCCGGCCTGCATTATCTACGGCATCAAAGGTCGTCTTCAGAATGCAACCGGACACGGCTCTACCCTCCGATACTATTTGGGCTAACTGGCCCTTTAGTGGTTCCGGCGCGGAGTCAATGAGAGCAGCTACCTGCTCCCACTGTTAACAATTATAGCTTGCCAGCAGAGTGGTGGTATTGGCGATGCTTGCCTGGTAAGCGGAAGTGGAGGCCACTTTCCTTCCTAACCCATACATTCTGTTGCTCTCCTTGTCTGGGGGAGCCTCAGATGAAGATCGAGGTGTCCCCGCTCTCTTTCTGGTGTATGTGATAACCAATGAGTCGGGCTTAAGTTGACCCCTTATGTAAAGTGGGTCCGACTGGGCGGCCCTGAACATCTTCTCAATTCTGGGGTTTACAGCCCTAGTGAGATTAGGGGTGAGAAGGGAAGGATCAATTCTTCGTTGGATGGATTTGAGAATAGGAATGGCTTGAGCAATGGGTCTTTTGTCCCCCACGAGCTCCTCTGCAAAGTCCCTCTCTTCTTGCGCCCCCTGAGTGTCTATGCGGAGGTGCTCTGCAGCTCTCCGATTAGGGGGATGAGGGTCCCTGGATCCTGAAGAAGTAGCGTTGTCAGGGGTACTCTGATAACTGAGGAAATGTTCTGGGTTTTTAGAGTAGAAATCCGCCACGAAGACATTCTCCTCATTACCCTGTCTATGTCCTCACTGCTCCATTCTCTGAGCTGGGCATGACAACCTCCTGTTGAGGTTCTTCTTCTAATCCCATATCCTGAAGAGTGGGAGGGATGAGCTTGGGTGTAGTGACAGGGACAGGGGTCTTGGATTTATCTTTATCTGACGACCTGCGTTTGTCCTTGTGTACCTGCGGTGCAGCAGTTGAGTGGGATGACTTTTTCTGCTGTTTGTCCCCTTTCCCATGAGTGGAAGAGTGTTTCCCTGATGGTTTGGATTTTTCTGAATCTTTCGACACCTGACATCGAGATTCGGGGGTACTCTCTGTATCTTTCGAGTGTGCACCTGTCGGGACTCGGAGGCAGACTTTGAACGGGCTGCCGGAGCCGACTGGTGTGCGGCCTGGGGGTGGAGGTCAGATTCGTCTTCTGAGGAACACACCTCCCTAACTTTGGGAGCGAGGCACTCTTGGCAACTGTGGACGACTGCCTTGTGTCATACGGCGATCTCGACCTGGAACACCCAGAGGACACCGATTCCGCGGACCGCTCTCTATGTGCCTCTTTCTTCCGAGAACTCGACACGCGTGTAGAGTCTCGGTTGGCCTTAGTGTGTTTAGGTGTAGTAGTAGTTTGGGTAGCCTCGTTTCGCCGGGTGTGTTCCCCATAACTGCCCTGCCGGACAATCCTCCGAGGTCGGGACTAGCACTTGGGTGTCTTTCGACGCCCCTGTGCCCTCGCGGTCCGAAAAGGCGGCGTCGCTGCCATCACTGAAGGCACCCACCGCTTCCATGGCCTCGAGCTGCCTGGCGTGGTGGGCCCAACGTTTAGTGGAGCGGTCCTTGAGTGTTTTCTCCTTAAAAAGCTTACACGCTCTGCAGTTAGCTTTGGGGTGGTCCCACAGCAAGCAAAGATTACAGGTGGTGTGTTTGTCAACCCAAGGGTACTTGCGGTTGCACTTGGGGCAAAATTTTAATGGAGTACTCTCCATATGTCACCTTATGGCAGCGGGCTAGTGTATGTAGGAAATAATAAGAGTGATATGTTTCCACCCCCCACTCTCCCTACTTGCAGGGCCGAGGCCAGAGTCCATTGTGCAGCTCGAGCGTTGTTAGTTCTTCGAACCGGCGTCGATCTTCGGTGTCTCAACGTGGGAGTGAAAGAACGGGGTAATTAATATGATTTTTAGCAAAATGGCTGAAAGCCAGGGAACTCCGCACAATGCTTCCGACAAGTATGGCGGAAAAAAACAATCTGAGGGTCCTACACGAGTGAGGGATCATGGGTACAGTGGACGTCACACTAGGGATGGTATTACTGGCACGCCCTACGTCGACGCCCATTTTCGAGTTTCGAAAAACAAACTTATACTCCGCAGCTTCCACTAGATGTCGGCCTATGCACAGCATGTCATTTTCAGTCTCCTGGGGTGGCCATTCCTCACCTGTCTTTCCTCTCAACCACTGTGTTCTCCAAGGTTCTGTCCTTGGCCCCTTTCTCTTCTCACTCTATACCTCCTGCCCTGCCCCATTATATCCTCCTTTGGTGTATTACACTATTTCTATGCTGATGGCACCCAGCTCTTCCTTTCCTTCTCCTCCTTCACACCTGACATCCACCTTAAGCTCTCTTCTTGCCTCTCCGCCATTAAATCCTGGATGTCCTTTCACTTCCTTTCTTTCAACTCTGAAAAAACTGAGCTTCTCTTCTTCCCTGCCAGTACTATTCCTCCTCCCTCTCCTCCTCCCTTCATTTCCTTCCCCCCCTCCCAACTCCCCTTCACCCCTTCTCATGCCCGCAACCTTGGTCTCCACATCGACCCCCACCTATCTCTTTCTCACCACATCTTCTACAGACTCTTCTACTGCTCCACTCTCTTCTTTTGACTCCCCTCCTCCCACCTCTCGCCCCACAAATCCATCTACCACTCCCTCTGCCTTCTCTCACCTCACGACTCTATCTCCTCTTCCCTCGACTCACTAGGATGGCTCCCTTTCAACTCCCAGCTTAAATTCAACTTCCTCTGTCTTGTCTTCAAAGCCCTCTATTGTCTTGCCCCTCCCTATCCTCCCTCCTCACTTTCTACACCCCTCCTTGCTCTCACCGTTCTGCAGATCTCTTCCTTCTTTCTCCTCCTCCTCCTCCTCCTCCTCCTCCACCCTGTGCCCCTTCCCGCTTCCGCTCCTTCCAACTTCTTGCTCCTTACCATTGGAACCGCCTTTCCCTCCCAATCCGCTCTGCTACCACCTACCCCTCATTTCGCACCTCTCTAAACTCCTACCTCTTCCATTCATCCCCCAGCTCTCTCTGCTTCCTCCTTTTCCATTGAATCCTCCTCCTCCTTCACCTTCTAACCCTCCTCTCTCACTTAGTCCCCCCATATGCACTTAACCTCAACAATAATGTAAATTGTTCCCTGTACGGTTCTCTGGTTTGATTCAATGTTATGTATTACTTGTTGTAATTGCTTGTTCCTCATGTAAAGCGCTTTGGCTTAAAGCGCTATATAAATCTAAATAAATACAAATGTGATCTAAGCAGATTCCACAAGACTCAGAAATAAATATATCTGAGTCTGGGGCAGTGGTAAAGCTTCTGCTCAGGACAAGGGGGTGTCAAAAATAGTTCCTCAAATGTTGGGGGAACAGCAAAGTAGGGAGCAAACTGGGGATGGGATGGATTCTGCGGGTTCTAAACTTCGGGAGAATGCTTTAACTCTACTGCCAGAAATCCTTTCCCAGGTTCTTGTGAAGCTGGGTATGGGACCTCAGCAGCTTTAGACAAGAAAAAATAAACCTAATAAGTTGGAACACAAGGGGTTCCAGGACCTTTAAGGCCAGGGGGATGAGAGATTATTTGTGTGACTTTAGTGATATTGTGCTACTGCAAGAAACCTGGTTAGTAAATCCCATCAGCATAGAAGGTTTCTCGATATTTTGTCTACCAGCACAGCAGAAGGCAAAAGGGAGACCCTCGGGAGGTCTTTTGATGGTTTTCAAAAATCAAACAATAAGAGAAGCCATCCAAACCTTTAAGAACCTATTGGAATTCAGGCCTGTAGAATATTCCTAAAGGGTGAGCGTATGGGCTCTTTGTGGATAATGCTCAACATATACTGGAACCCCTCGTGCTCAGAACTTCTACCATTCCTGGCGATTTTAGCTTCCTTGTTGGAAAAAATCGAAATGGAACCTGGTGGTTCAGAAAATCCACCCATTTGTAAAATCTCAAACAACGGGTAAATCTGGTTGAGTTTTTGAAATCCTGGGATTTGAGTATGGTTATTGGAAGTGCAGAGGGCGAGGGGGGGGTCCCCCTACTACTTGGCATAGAGGGAACTCATCATCAGCCCTGGATTACATTTTTCTATCCGAATCTTTCTTTCCCTTCTTCCCTGGTGATAAAACATGGAGGTGGTAGTGATCATTGCAGATTGGAGCTACCATTCTCTAATCTTGCCACCTCGTCATCGGGTTTAGATCGACAAGCTCTAGTGGGATCGAAATGTAAAAAAAGACTGATAAAGTATCAAGTTGTCGGTTCAAAATTGAATGCCCAGTTAAAAAAGGTACATAGATTCATTTGGGAGACGCAATGGCATCCGGCCAACTTCATACACTTTATCTGGGCCTCCTCAGCCCCCAGTATTCCTAGGCGAAGACATATGCAAAAGCATTTGCATTGTTTTGATGAGGAGACCCACAAGAGGAAAAGAGAGCTGAGAAGTGCTCTTCGTAACTTAAAATTAGCTGGATTGGGTACAGCAGAGTACACGCCGGAGGTTAAAATGACCAAAACCAACTACCTCTCATGGTCGAGAAACCGCAGAGTCTCCAGGATGCAAAGAGATGGGGAATTCATGTTAGAGCTTCTGAGAGAAAACAACGCCAGGAACTTCGGTCAATAGTTGGCCAGTTAGAATCGGGTGACAATAGCTCCCTCTGTAACTTAGTCCGCGAGGCCGGGTGGGTGGAGCATTTGACCGAAAATGTCAGATCCAGGGTGTACTAGCCCTAGCTATAGATTAAATGGTCCTCGGATATTAACCTTCAACGAGGAGGATCTAAAGGATATCATTCTTAAATCATCTACTTCTAATGCAGCGGGTCCAACGGGCTCACTTATCAAATTCTTAAAAGTGAGCCCGTATTATGGTCCCGGATATTATGTCGTCTCTTTGAAGAGATTTTGGAGAGCCGTGCCTTTCCTTCCTCCTGGAAAACAGCCATGATAATACCTCTCTTTAAGGGAGGTGATCGTCGAGAAGCAGCTGATTATGGCCCAACTCGACATCAAGAGTAAAATCTTTGAGGCTGTTGCTAAATGAAATCTCAGCCTGGGTTGATCGGCAAATGATCCTGTCTCACTACCAGACGGGCTTTAGAAAAGGCTTGTCAACAGCCCTAAATGGCTTAGTTTTGAATTTAACTAGTGAAAATACGATGACTAAGGGAGAACATGCCATTGTATGGAGCGTGGGTCGATCTGTCCAAGCATTCGACCAGGTTAATAGAACCTTGCTCAGGAACAAGCTTAAGAGCTGGGGCATGCCAGATTCTCTGTTAGCCATGTTGGTGGAACTGCATAGAGACACTTCCATAAGAGTCAGGCTGGACGAACAGGGCCATTTATAAGAGTACATTAGGATGGAGAAGGATGTTCGGCATGGTTCCCTGGGGTCCCTGTTACTTTTTAACCTCTTCTTAGCAGATATGGGTGTTTTCCTCGAGTCGTCTGCACTGGTCAACCCAGAGATAAATGGAAAGAAGGTCCATTGGATGGCATATGGAACAAGTTACTTACCTGTAACTGTTGTTCTCCAGCATGGGTCTGGCATGGATTCACATGCTCATGAATATTCCCCGTCGTCAGGCTGGGAATCCTCGGTAAAGAAAAAACCAGTATCAGTTTCGTTTCTGATCTGTCTTTCGTAGTAGTAACCAATCACTGGTCTCTGCGTCATACTGACCACAGCCAATGACTGCCCTCTACCTAAGCACCGCCTCTGGCAGCCATCTTCAGATTTGGAAGCACGTGAAGTGGCAGTATGACCAAGTGAAGAGCCGCAGAGGGGTAGGCGGGAGGGTTCGCATGTGAATCCATGCCAGACCCATGCTGGAGAACAACAGTTACAGGTAAGTAACTTGTTCCTTCTCCAGCATGGGGTCTGGCATGGATTCACATGCTCATGAATAAAGAATACATAGCAGTACACACATGCACAACCACAGGAGGTGGCAAAGGCTCAACATTAAGCATTACATCAAATTCAACATTAAGCATCTTACCTCCTCACCAGGCTCACCTCAGGCGAACAGGTTGCGCAGCACTGCTTGGCCGACCCTGGACTCCTCCCTGGAATCCCGGTCGACGCAGTAGAATTTCGTGAAGGTGTGCGTCGACCTCCACGTAGCAGCCCTGCATATGTCCAGCAGGGGCACACCAGATAGGAACGCCGTGGTAGCTGCGATCGCTCTGGTGGAATGGGCTCTCGGACGGCCAGGCAGCGGTCGGTTTGCCAACCGGTGACAGTACATGATACAGCCGGAGAGCCATCTGGAAATGGAAGCCTTCGAGAGAGCCTTCCCCCGATTGACAGGTCCAAAGTTCACAAAGAGTTGTGACGTCTTCCGAAAACACTTCGTGCGGTCCACGTAGAACTTCAGCGCTCTAGCCACATCCAGCGAGTGCAAAGTTCTCTCAGCCGGCGACGGGAAGAATACAGGCAACACCAAGGGTTCGTTGAGGTGGAAGTCCGACGGTACCTTGGGCATGAAGGAGGGGTGCGTCCTGAGCACTACCCTCGTGTCGTGAAAAGTCAAGTACGGGGCCTTGCAGGAAAGGGCCTGGATCTCTCCCACCCATCGTGCGGAGGTGATGGCCACAAGAAACGCTGCTTTCCACGACAGAAACTTCAACGGGGCCGAGTGCAGAGGCTCGAACGGAGGTCCCATGAGCTTGGTCAGCACCACGTTGAGCTCCCACGCCGGGGCCAGAGCCTTCACCGGCGGGAACGATCTGAACAGTCCCTTCATGAACTCTTTCACCAGACGATGAGACCACAAGGACGTCCGCCCCGTGGTTCTGGTGTATCGGGAGATCGCAGCAAGATGAATCTTGATGGACGCGTGTGCCAGTCCAGCTTTGGCCAGCGTCAGCAGGTACGGCAGTACTTGGGGAGCCGTAATCCGTAGAGGGTTAATCTTCTATGCGTGGCACCAGACAGAGAACCTCTTCCATTTGTGTCCGTAGCATTTAAGAGTCGAGGACGCCCTGGCCTTTGCAAGAACCTCTCTGCAGTCGGCCGGTATGTCGTATCCTCCAAACTCTAGCGCTGCAGGAGCCAGGCCTGCAAGTTCAGCGATTTCGGGTCGTGGTGGAGGATGGCGCCTCCTTCCCTGGAGAGCAGATCCGCGTCCACCGGCAGCTTGATTGGCGGGGACGCTGACAAGTCCAGAAGGTCCGGGAACCATATCTGCCTCGGCCACGCAGGTGTGACGAGGATCATCCTGCACCGTGACCTCTTGAGCTGGTTGACGAGCCGGATCAGCAGTGGCAAAGGAGGGAACGCGTAGAGGAACAGGCCCTCCCAGGGGAACGAGAAAGCATCGCCCATGCTCTTCGCCTGGGGAAACCTGCTGGCGAACCTCCGGCACTTGGAGTTCGTCGCCGTCGCGAACAGGTCGATCTGGGGTGTGCCCCACCGTCGGAAGAGGCGATCCACTAGATCCTGGCGTAGTTCCCACTCGTGGCACGAGCGCAGCTCCCTGCTGAGTGAGTCGGCGATGGTGTTTTTTATCCCTGCCAGATGAAACGGCACCAGAAACATCCCTTGGGCGACTGCCCAATGCCACAGGTCCTGCGCCTCCTTGGACAGTGCTGGGGACCTGGTACCGCCCTGTTTCCTGATGTAAAACATGGTGGTAGTGTTGTCGGTGAAGATCCTCACCACCTTGCCCTTGAGGGACGGAAGGAAGGACCTGAGGGCCCAAAACACTGCACGGAGCTCCAGGACGTTGATATGTAAGGATTTCTCCGTCGGGAGCCAAAGGCCTCTTGCGTGCAGATTTTCGGTGTGCGCTGCCCACCCTTCCAGGGAGGCATCCGTGGTCACTGTCTCCTGGTGGGCTGGGGTCTGGAAGTCCATGCCCGCCGTCAGATGCGCGCGGGTGCCCCACCACCGGAACGCTCGTCGGAAACTCTCGTCGAGTGTGATCCTTTCCTCGAAGCTGCCCGTCGTTTGGATCCAGCGCGCGTCCAGGAACTCCTGCAACGGGCGCATCCGGAGCCTGCACATGGGAACGAGGTAGATGCAGGAAGACATCATTCCGAGGAGGGACTTGATGGACCTCACCTTGGCCGCGTCGGCCACCAACATCCGCTGCACCTTGCCCAGGATGGTCCTGGTCCTCTCCTCCGACGGGGAGGCCAGAAGGGACACTGTGTTGAGCCTCGCTCCCAGAAACAGAGCGTCTTGCGCGGGTACCAGGTGGGATTTGGCGTAGTTCACGGAGAATCCCAGGTCCGTGAGAAGTTGGACGGTCCTTGCCGTCTGAACCACGGCGAGCTCCTTTGTCTTGGCTCGGATGAGCCAGTCGTCCAGGTAGGGGTAGACGTGGATCCCTTCGCGGCGCAGCTGCGCCGCCACCGGTGCGAGGCACTTGGTGAACACCCTGGGTGCCGACCGTAGTCCGAAGGGGAGGGCTTTGAACTGGTAATGACGCCCTTGGACCACAAACCTGAGGAATTTTCGGTGCCCCTTCAGGATGGGAATATGGAAGTAGGCATCCTCCAAATCCAACGACGATAGGAAGTCTCCTTCCTCCAGCTGACCCAGGACGTGCTGGAGGGTGACCATCCGGAACTTTTGCGCCTTGATGAACTTGTTCAGACGTCGCAGGTCCAGGATGGGGCGCCATCCCCCCGTCTTCTTCTTCACGAGGAAGTATCTCGAGTAAACTCCGGAGCCCCGAAGCCTCTTTGGGACGAGTTCGATGGCGCCCTTCCTGAGCATCGCCTTTACCTCCAGGAGAAGTTGAGGGACGTGAAGTTCTTTCCTGCCCACGGGGGGGACGCGCGGACACTTTCTTTGAAACTCGAGCGCGTGGCCCCGGGCCAAGGCGTCCAGCACCCAACGGTCGGTGGAGATGGACTCCCACACGCTGACGAAGCTCGCCAGCCGGCCTCCCACCGGGGTGCTTCGGTGGGGGCCCGACCCCACGGCCGGTTCAATCCTGCTTCGACGAGGTTTTGCCGCCTTGTCCTTGGCGACGACGGCGGGGTCCGCCAGACTTGCCTCGTCCTCTGTAGGCCTCCTGAGACGACGAGCGGGCCGCTTGACGGTAGGAGGAGAAACCGCCGCCGGAACCTTTGGAGGCGCCCTTGCCTCCGCTGCTCCGAAAGGGCGTCCGTCGTTGTTGCAGAACTCCAAGGGCCCGGGCCGTCTCGGTGTCCGCTTTAATGGCCTGAAGGGAATCGTCCACTGTTTTCCCAAACAGGTTGTTCCCATCGAAGGGCATGTCCAGGACTCTGGTCTGAACGTCTTGACGGAAGTCCGTAGCCTTGAGCCATCCACGCCGCCTAAGGCAAACGCCGTTGCCCAACTGGCGGAACCCAGTGTCTGCGATGTCCGTCGCGACAGTAATGGCGTGGTCTGAAGCCACCTCACCTTCCTGCAGGATCTCCAGGGCCTCTGCCCTCTTGTCGTCCGGCAAGAAGTCCAGCAGGGAAGCCAGTTTGTACCAGAGCTCCCTGTCGTATCGGGCCACGATAGCCAAGGCGTTGGCAGCTTTAATCGTCGTCGCTGCAGACAAGATGACTCCGAGTCCCATAGCGTCCAATTTCTTTCCCTCGCCGTCCCGTGGGGAAGTCGATGTGGAGGCCGCACCCCCCCCCCCGCTTTTTTCCTGGCCACCGCGGAGACGACGGAGTCCGGGGTAGGCTGCGCCCGGAGGCACAGGGGGGCCGTGTCCGGGACCCGGTACTTTTTCTCGTACCGGTCTCTTCTAGCTGGCGTCGTGGAAGGGTTCTTGAGGAGGGTGAGGCCCTCATCCCAAATGTCGTCCAATAGAGGCACTGCGAGGACCGTCTTCCTCTTGGCCTCGCGCCGCTGATAAAGGAAACCTTCCATCTTCTTCTCCTCAGGGCAGAGTTGGAAAAGCTCGGATGCCCTGGCGATCATGGAGTGGAACGATCCAATCTCGTCGGGCGGAGAAGCCCTGGTGGGAGGCGACGACGGTACATCCTCGTCGTATACCTCGTCGTCCGTACCCGTTGCTGCCGTGTCAGTCCCCGTATCATCCCCTCGGGTGGACGGGGAGGAGGGCTGGAAGGGGCGCGACGGCTGAAAAGGAGGAGGAGGGTGGATCCTTCTTTTCTTGGTAGGGGGAACCCCAGAAGGTCCCGGTTCTGGGTCCCCCGACGGGAGAGGTTCCGTCGGCAACAGTAGTCTCGTCCTTATCTCTGAGCATAAGGACTGTATAGCCAACAAAATGGCCGCCGAGCTGTCTCGCGGCGCTGGCAGAGGGGAATCCGACGGGCGATCAGGGGCCCCGTCGGTACCCTCGACGATGTCGTCGTCACCTGCGTCGGGATCCATCCCGACGGGCCGGTCTTCTTCCACGCCGAGGCCGTGGCTTAAGACTTCGACCAGCTCCTCCTCCGAGGTTGAGGCCGAATCTACGACGACGCCCTGCCCCGCCTTTTTCTTCCCCACGGGGGGTTTCACGGGGGTCCTATCGATGGCCACAAAAAAAGGACTCCCTCCGAGGTGGCAGGGAGACTCTGAGCCCCGAGGTCGCCACCACTGGCGTAGCCTCCACAGGCTGAGCCAGGGCCGCCGCGACAGACTCGATAGAGGGCTTGGCCGGATGGATTAAGGCCTTCACCACCTTAGGTGCGCTCACCGCCTTATCCTTGAGGGGGGGGACAGTGCCTCGCTCCCCCTCCGCCTTCGAGCTCGACCGGGGCCTCTCTAGGAGCCTCGCCGGGTGCTCGGCCTTCCTCTTACCCGACCCAGAGCGTTAGCTCGTGGTTGATGGTGCCGGGGAGGGTGCGCCCAGCCTGGCGCCCGTAGAGCCCGACCGTTCGGCGCTCCCGGTGCCAGCGGACTCGCGGTGCTTGGCCTTATGTTGGACCCCCGTCGCCGGGGCGTCCTCAAAGGTCTTAGAAGACCGCTCGGATTTCCTCTTCTCGCCGGACGGGCTCTTCCCTTCCAGCCAGTTGGCGAGACGTTGATGGCGGTCCTTCATGGTCCGCTCCGACATGTTGCCACAAAACGCACAGTCCTTCTCCATGTGCGTCTTGTCCTCATGTAGGCAGTAAAGACAAAAAGAGTGTTCGTCCTCCTTGAAGACGTTCTGCAGCTGGCATCCAGGGCAGACCCCGAACAGCTTTCCGGGCGTCGAGCTTCCCTTCTCCTGGGCCATGACCGGGCCTGAGAAACTTCTGGAGTCCTCCAAAAGCGTAGCTCGACGAAATCTTCACCCTTGACACGGGTCCCCGTTGATCGGATGGAGAGTCGGTGGAGCTTGAGGCTCTTTTGACCGAAAAAACGAAGTTTTTGAGAAAAAACGTGAAAAAATAGCACTAACGCTCGAGAGCAATAGCACGAGGATCCCAACACATGAACGTGCGGTAAAAATCTGAAGATGGCTGCCAGAGGCGGTGCTTAGGTAGAGGGCAGTCATTGGCTGTGGTCAGTATGACGCAGAGACCAGTGATTGGTTACTACTACGAAAGACAGATCAGAAACGAAACTGATACTGGTTTTTTCTTTACCGAGGATTCCCAGCCTGACGACGGGGAATATTCATGAGCATGTGAATCCATGCCAGACCCCATGCTGGAGAAACAGACGACCTTGTTTTGCTGGATAGAACGGCGACAGGTCTGCAACGACTCTTGTCAAAGTTAGGTGAATACGCAGAATTAAATGATCTCACCATTAATCCCCTCAAATCAAGAATTGTAGTTTTCAAACACCCGCAGAGGAAGATCTATTTTCAAATTAGGTTCTTGGGGGGGAGGGGGGCAGTCAAGTGATCCAAAGGGTGGAGGAGGTAAAGTATCTAGACTGTAACCTCTATGCCTATTCAGCGCGCCATAAAGTGGAAACAGATGTGGCAATAAAAGCCTCCCAGATAGCCTCCCAAATGCTCAAGCTAAATGCAAAATATTGCAAAGTTTCAGTTTTACCGCTGATAAAATTCTATTTAGCAAAAGTGGTGCCCTTAATTCTTTATGGTTTGGAGGCAAAGCCGTTTCTTTGGTCCTCAGACTGGAGTGCAGTAGAGGGGTGAATCTGGATGAAGTCTCTGGGTCTGCCTTCCTGTACTCCGGGATGGAGCCTAAGATTTGAGCTAGGCCTTAAGTCATTGGAATGTAAGGCAAACTGGAAATTGGCTTCACTTTATAGTGAGGTCATCACAGGGAAGACCTCTTTGTTACGCTCACCTGGTTCCACGGGGGCGCCACCCAGCATTTGGGTTCAGATGTCCCTCCTTGTGATGCCCAGATCCGACCAGCAGAAGAGTTCTGCCTGGAATACAGGTAAGCTATGTTCAGGACTGGGCAACCGGAGTAAACAGCCTCCCACCTCCCTGTAGGTCTGCGACCCTTCTGGACTTCTCCTCACCTTGTTTTAGATGTTGGCAGGTTCTCCGTCCTGCTGTCTTGGCAGGGGCGCGTTGAGCTTGGTGGGGCAATGGCGATCGAGTTGCTTCACTGATGCCAATCCGTCTTGAGTCTTTCAGGTAGATCTTATTGCTGTGAATATTGCTGTTCTTGCATGCCTTTTAAACAATGTCTTTTTCTTCCTAGGTACGCGGAAGTCCAATATGTGGCAAGGCGGAATCCGTGTTTCACCGGTAAGTATGGGCGTTTTTGGAGCACCTTGATGCGGTGAGTGGGCGCTATGCGCTGCGCTTACGATGCCTTGCCTTTGCTAACCTGTTATCTTTTCCTCTCCACAGGTCGCAGTACTCAGCCGGAGTATGGAATTTCTGTTGTGATGCTGATTGAGGAGCGGCCGGTGAGGTAAGCCTTTCGGCACAGTTCGTTAATTGTACAATGTCTAATGCCTTGTTTTTTCTCTTTTACAGGTCCGTCGATCCGGGGGAGCTCTGGTTCCAGGATGATGGTCGGAAGAGCTGTGGACCGCTGGCGATGAAGTTCAGGTAAGCTGCTGCCTTTTTCTCACGATGTCTTCTCCTTTCCTTTGCAGGTGCTGTCCTTACGAGGTTCGTGGCTGAAGCTGAACACAGTGAGCGTTACATTGCAGTAATGCAAACTAACGCGAAGCGTGTCAGTCTATTCGGGTGTGGTTTAAATAGCTTCAAGAAAGAAGTCCAGGTAAAATAGTCCCTATGGTAGCACACCCAAAAACACTACACTGCAAGCCTGGTTTCAAGGAGCCAGTTTATGAGGATGCGTCCACATGACTGGCATTATGGAAAAGTAGTTCCCAAGCACAAGTCCATATTCAAACATGAGCCTGGTGCCAAAGGCGCCAGGACTGGCCCCAAGAAGGCCTATGCTGCAATGTCTTGGGTTTAGTGGGGGCAGGAATCTAGACACTCCCTGGCCCATAGGTTGGCCAGGGGGTCTTCAGAGTGTGGGTTGTGACACTCTTTGCTTTATGGAGACATTAGAAATCATCTGGAACAATCAAGATCACCTGTGCTGTCTGCTTTAGAGGGAAGAGTGACGGTATTGTTGGAGAAGGTTGATTTAGAGGTTGACACCTTTATAACAAACCCATTGAAGGTAAAGCAAAAGCTTGAAATATGCTATTGGATAGAAACAATCGCAAAGGTAAGGGAGTCATCCTGTATAAACCCATTTCTTCTAATGGAAAAAAAACTGGGTTACCTCTTCCACTATCTTCTAAAGTTTCCTGATAGGGCAATAAGGAAAGACTTCCTTTGGTTTAGGCTAAATCTGGTGCATTGTGGTGAGGTGCTGGAAAGGCGTCAACAAGGAAACAGAGCCCTAAAACTGTGTAATTTTTGTGGCACACCTTCAAATCAAACTGTAAGGCATTTAATGGAGAGTGAGGGAAGGAACAAGTTACTTA
The DNA here is from genome assembly GCF_040938575.1 of Ambystoma mexicanum. NCBI lineage: Eukaryota > Metazoa > Chordata > Amphibia > Caudata > Ambystomatidae > Ambystoma > Ambystoma mexicanum. The sequence continues at coordinate 1,456,641,555 of NC_090935.1, forward strand.
CCTGTAACTGTTGTTCTCCAGCATGGGTCTGGCATGGATTCACATGCTCATGAATATTCCCCGTCGTCAGGCTGGGAATCCTCGGTAAAGAAAAATCAGTATCAGTTTCGTTTCTGATCTGTCTTTCGTAGTAGTAACCAATCACTGATCTCTGCATCATACTGACCACAGCCAATGACTGCCATCTCCCTAAGCCCCCGCCTCTGGCAGCCATCTTCAGATTTGGTAGCACGTGAAGTGGCAGTATGACCAAGTGAAGAGCCGCAGAGGGGTAGGCGGGAGGGTTCGCATGTGAATCCATGCCAGACCCATGCTGGAGAACAACAGTTACAGGTAAGTAACTTGTTCCTTCTCCAGCATGGGGTCTGGCATGGACTCACATGCTCATGAATATAAGAATACATAGCAGTACACACATGCACAACCACGGGAGGTGGCAAAAGGCTCAACATTAAGCAATACAACAACTCCACATTAAGCATCTCTTACCTCCTCACCAGGCCCACCTTAAGCGAACAGGTTGCGCAGCACTGCTTGGCCGACCCTGGACTCCTCCCTGGAATCCCGATCGACGCAGTAGAATCTAGTGAAGGTGTGCGTCGACCTCCACGTAGCAGCCCTGCAGATGTCCAGCAGGGGCACACCAGATAGGAACGCCGTAGTAGCAGCGATTGCTCTGGTCGAATGGGCTCTCGGACGGCCTGGTAGCAGTCGGTTAGCCAACCGGTGGCAGTGCATGATGCAGCCGGAGAGCCATCTGGAAATAGAAGACTTCGAGAGAGCCTTCCCTTGATTCACAGGTCCAAAGTTCACAAACAGCTGTGATGTCCTCCGAAAACTCTTTGTGCGGTCCACGTAGAACTTCAGCGCTCTAGCCACATCCAGCGAGTGCAAAGTCCTCTCTGCCGGCGACGAAGGAGACGGGAAGAAAACAGGTAACACCAGGGGCTCGTTAAGATGGAAGTCTGACGGCACCTTGGGCATAAAGGAGGGGTGCGTCCTAAGCACCACCCTCGAGGCATGGAAAGTCAAGTACGGTGCTTTGCAGGATAGGGCCTGGATCTCTCCCACTCCTCGTGCGGAGGTAATGGCCACCAGGAATGCAGTCTTCCACGACACAAACTTCATTGGTGCGGAGTGCATCGGCTCGAATGGGGGCCCCATGAGCCTGGTCAGCACCACGTTAAGTTCCCACGCCGGGGCCAGGGCCTTCACCGGCGGGAACGACCGGAACAGTCCTTTCATAAACTCTTTTACCAGTCGATGGGACCACAGGGACCTCCGTCCTGTGGTTCTGGTATATCTGGAGATCGCCGCCAGATGAATCTTAATGGAGGCATGGGCTAGCCCAGCCTTTGCCAGCGATAGCAGGTACGGCAGCACTTGAGGGGCCGTAATCCGTAGGGGGTTGATCTTCTGTGCTCGGCACCAGATAGAGAATCTCTTCCACTTGTGACCGTAGCATTTGAGAGTCGAGGACGCCCTGGCCTTTGCAAGAACCTCTCTGCATTCGGCCAGTATATTGTACCCTCCAAACTCTAGCGCTGCAGGAGCCAAGCCTGCAGGTTCAGCGACGCCGGGTCGTGGTGGAAGATGGCGCCTCCTTCTCTGGAGAGAAGATCCGCGTCCGCCAACAGCTTGATGGATGGGGACGTTGACAAGTCCAGAAGGTCCGGGAACCAGATCTGCCTCGGCCACGCCAGTGCGACGAGGATCATCCTGCACCGGGACCTCTTGAGCTGGTTGATGAGTCGAAGCAGCAACGGCAACGGAGGGAATGCATACAGGTATAGGCCGTCCCAGGGGAACGAGGGGGACGAGAACGCATCGCCCATGCTTCTCGGCTGGGGAAACCTGCTGGCGAACCTCTGGCACTTCGAGTTCGTCACTGTTGCGAACAGGTCGATTTGGGGTTTGCCCCATCGTCGGAAGAGTTGATCCACCTGATCCTGGCGCAGCTCCCACTCCTGACACGCGCGCAGCTCACTGCTGAGCGAGTCGGCGATGGTGTTTCTTTCTCCTGCCAGGTGGAAGGGAACCAGGAACATCCCCTGGGTGACCGCCCAGTGCCAAAGATCCTGTGCCTCCTTGGATAGGGCTGGGGATCTGGTGCCTCCCCCTGCTTCCTATGTAAAACATTGTTGTGGTGTTGTCCGTGAAGATCCGCACCACCTTGCCCTTGAGCGACGGGAGGAACGATTTGAGAGCCCAGAACACCGCTCGGAGTTCCAGGATGTTGATGTGCAGGAGCTTCTCCTCCGGGAGCCAGAGGCCTCTTGCGTGGAGATCTCCAGTGTGGGCGCCCCAACCTTCCAGGGAAGCGTCCGTCGTCACCGTCTCCTGGTACGCCGGCGTATGAAAGTCCTTGCCCGCCGTGCGGTGCGCTCGAACGCCCCACCACTGAATCGCCCGTCGGAACACCTCGTTGAGGGGGACCCTGTCTTCGAAGGTGCCCGTCGCCTGCATCCAACGGGCGTCGAGAAATTCTTGAAGAGGGCGTATCCGTAGTCTGCAGAGGCGCACCAGGTAGATGCAAGAGGACATCATCCCGAGGAGGGACTTGATGGACCTCACCCTGGCCACATCCGTGGCTAGCAGGCACTGCACTTTGCCCAGAATGGTCTTCGTCCGTTCTTCCGACAGTGTCGCCAGGCGCCTCACTGTATCGAGCTTCGCTCCCAGAAACAGGGCCACCTGCGACAGCACCAGGTGGGACTTTGGGTAATTTATGGCGAATCCCAGGTCTGTGAGTAGCTGGACGGTCCTCGCAGTGTGTTCGACGGCGAGTTCCCTCGTCCTTGAGCGGATGAGTCAGTCGTCCAGGTAGGGGTAGACGTGGCTCCCCTGCAGGCGCAGCCGCGCCGCCACAGGTGCTAGGCACTTGGTAAAGACCCTGGGGGCCGACTTCAATAGGAACGGCAGTGCTCTGAATTGGTAGTGGCATCCCTGGATGACGAACCTGAGGAACTTTCGGTGACTTCTGAGGATGGGAACGTGGAAGTATGCATCCTCCAGGTCCAGCGACGATAGAAAGTCACCTTCCTCCAGCTGTCCCAGCACGTGCTGGAGGGTGACCATCCTGAACTTTTGTGACCCGATGTATTTGTTCAAACGACGCCAGCCACCCGTCTTCTTCCTGACGAGGAAGTACCTTGAGTACACCCCGGAGCCCCAGAGCCTCTTCGGCACGAGCTCAATGGCGCCTTTCCTGAGCATCGCCCGTACTTCCAACAGCAGTTGCGGGACGTGATTTTCCTTGCTGGCCACAGGTGGAACGTGAGGGCACTTCTTCAGGAATTCGATAGAGTGTCCTCTTGCCAGGGTATCCAGCACCCAACGGTCGGTGGAGATGGACTTCCACACGCCGACGAACTTCGTCAGCCGGCCTCCCACCGGGGTGCTACGGTGGGGGCCGAGGCCACGGCCGGTGCAGTCCTGCTTGGAGATGGTGGCCTTGCCGCCCTGGCCACCTTGCCGGCGAGGCGCTACCTGCTTGCCGCGACCCCTGTAGGCCTCCTGAGACGAGGAGCGTGCCGCCTGGCGGTAGGACGACGAGCCACCGCTGGATCCCTTGGAGGCCCCCTGTCTGCATCCGGAGCTTCGATAGGGCTATCGTTGCTGAAGGGCTCCTAGGGCGCGGGCCGTCTCCGTGTCCGTCTTTATGGCTTGGAGGGATTCGTCCACCGCCTTCCCGAACAAGTTGCTGCCGTCGAACGGCATGTCCAACACCCTGGTCTGGACGTCCTGACGGAAGTCGGCCGCCCGAAGCCAACCCCGTCGTCGTAGGCAAACTCCTTTGCCCAGCTGGCGGAACCCGGTATCGGCAATATCGGTTGCCACCGTTATGGCGTGGTCCGACGCCACCTCGCCTTCTTGAAGTATTTCCAGGGCCTCGGACCTCTTGTCGTCCGGTAGGAAGTCCAATATGGGGGCCATCTTAAACCAGAGCTCCCTGTCGTAACGGGCCACGATCGCCAGGGCGTTGGCCGCTTTGATCGTCGTCACCGCCGACGAAATGACCTGTCGCCCCATGGCGTCCAACTTCTTTCCCTCGCCGTCCGGAGGGGAATTCGACGTTGAGGCTCCTGACCCCGCCGCTTTCTTCTTCGCCGCCGCCGAGACGACCGAGTCTGGTGTTGGCTGGGCCCTGAGGCACAGGGGAGCGGTCTCGGGGACCCGGTACTTCTTCTCGTACCGGTCCTGTTTGGCTGGTGCCGTGGAGGGGTTCTTGAGTACCGACAGGCCCTCCTCCCAGATGTCATCGATTAGAGGCACCGCAATGACAGTCTTCCTCTTGGCCTCCCGGAGCTGATAGAGGAAACCTTCCTTTTTCTGCTCCTCCGGGCAGAGCTGGAACAATTCGGACGCCCTGGCGATCATGGCGTGGAATGAGCCAATCTCATCGGGCGGAGAGGCCCGTGCGACGGGAGACCCGTTCCGTCGTCGTCGCCCTCAGAACCCGTCGTCGAGCCCACCGCACTGTCATCTCCCGACTCGTGGGAGGATGAGGAGGGAACTGCAGGCCTTACGGGGGCGAGCGGAGGAGAGGGTTGGGTCCTCTGTCGTTTGTTCTGAGGACTTCCCGACGGGCCAGGTTGCGGGTCCTCCGACCTGGGCCGTGGTAATCTCGTCCTTATCTCAGAGCATAAGGACTGGATCGCAAACAAAATGGCTGCCGAGCTATCCTGAGGCCTAGGTTCCGGCTGCGCCGGAAGGGCAGGCTGCTCTTCCTGGCCATCGTCGTCTTCTTCGGTTATCTCCCGAGGATCTTCCTTGCGGGATCGTACCTTCTCGAATTGGACTTCGAGATTCCTCACAACCTCGGTCAGTTCCCCCTCGAGGAGGCTACCGTGCCCCCCCCCTTTTTCCATCACGGGGGCCCTGACGATGGGCTGAAAAGAGGATTCCCTCATTGGCGGCAGGGAAACTCTAGTCCCGGAGGCAGTCTCCACTGGCGGGGTCTCTGCCGGCTTGGCCAGAGTCGCCGCGATCGCCTCGATAGAGGCCTTTGCCTGCTGGGTAGGGGCCTTCACCACCTTAGGTGCGTCCTGGGCCTTCTCCTTAGGGGGAGGGGCGACGCCTCGCTCCCCCTCTCCCGAGATCGGACGGGGCTTCTCCCGAAGCTTACCCGGGGTCTCGGACTTCCTCTTCCCCGAACCGGAGCGCTGGCTCGTGGTTGAAGGTGCGCCCTGCCTGGCAACCGAAGAGCCCGACCTTTCGGCGCTCCCAGAGCCAGCGGACTCGCGGTGCTTGGCCTGGTGTTGGGCCCCCGTCCAAGGACTTAGAAGCCCGCTCGGACCCTTTCTTCTTCTTCTCACCCGTTGAGCCCTTCTCCAACCAGCTGGCAAGACGGGATCGACGGTCCCTCATGGTCCGCTCCGACATGTTCTTGCAGAACTGGCAGTCCTTCTCTACATGAGTCTTGTCCCCATGAAGACAGTAGAGGCATCACGAATGTTCATCCTCCTTAAACACATTCTGCAGCCCGCATCCAGGGCAGCTGCGAAACAGCTCGGGTCCAGGTGACGAACTCGCGTCCTGGGCCATCTCGAAGTAGGCCGCAAATCTTCTGGAATCCTCCAAGAGGTATATTCGACAAAATCTTCACCCTTGAGGGGCGTAGGAAAATCCTGCAACGGGTACCCGTTAACGGAAGTAGAAACGGTGGAGCTTGAGGCTCGATTAACCGAAAAAATGTGAAAATTCACCTGAAAAAGCGCGAAACACGCAGCAAAAGCTCGAGAGCTAAGCACGAGGACTCCCAACACTTGAACGTGCGGTAAATTTCTGAAGATGGCTGCCAGAGGCGGGGCTTAGGGAGATGGCAGTCATTGGCTGTGGTCAGTATGACGCAGAGATCAGTGATTGGTTACTACTACGAAAGACAGATCAGAAACGAAACTGATACTGATTTTTCTTTACCGAGGATTCCCAGCCTGACGACGGGGAATATTCATGAGCATGTGAATCCATGCCAGACCCCATGCTGGAGAACATGGGCCATTCGAAAGAGGTTGTTTGGTAGATTTGTATCTCGAGAAGAAGGGATTATAGCAGAGTATTTTTGGTATTATCTGGTTTCTGGTTACAATGTTGCCCTAACAACTTCAGTTGTTCGAGTTCTAAATCTCTGTAAAATAATGGAATAATGTTCTTCGTACTAGCAACGGTAAACGGTGAAATGTCAGCCTATTTTAGATGAATTTATGCATTGTGGAAAAATGTAATTTTTCTCCTTTTAGGTTGTTTGATTTGTGTTATGTTTGTTTTCTTTGGAATGTATAACTTGTGATCTCTTTTTGAGATTTTGTTTTTTGTAAAGATTCACAGTAGAACCTTAAAAAATGTTTTAAAAAAATTAAAAAAATTCAGGAATGGTGTGCTGCTAATGATCTCTGCCTTAATGCCATTAATACTGAGATCCTCCTCATTGGAACACCTGCTCCCTCCTTTCCTCCCTCTCTGGCCGCCCACGCTGGACCCTCTTCCTGCTCCTTCCTGTGAGGCTAATGACCTTGGTGTCATCTTCGACTCCACCCTCTACTCACATTTCTGATGTCTCTAAGAAGTCAAACTATCAGCTGCACCTCCTCAGAAGTATTCTTCCTTTTCCCACTTTCCCCCAGATGCTCACGGTCTCCAGAGCTCTGGTCCTCTAGGCTGGACTACTGCAACAGCCTCTTTCTAAATCTGCCTGCCTATACTCTTTGATCTTCACAACTTATCCAGAACAGGACTGCAAGACTTGTCCTTGGCCTCAAACCCAGGAATCGTATCTCTCCAGCTCTGAAATCTCTTCACTGGCTCCCCGTGGCAGCAAGGATCAAGTTCAAGACGCTCTGCATCGTCCACAATGCTTTCTGGGGCCTGGAACCGCTCTACCTCAACTTTCTCTTCCAAAACATCTTTCTTCTCAAGCTCTCCGCTCATCCACCTCCAACTTTGAGGGTCAGATGCTTCTTCAAGCAGAGAGCCGAGGGGAGATCTCACTCCTCGGCTGGGGCCGCTCTCTGGAACAGCCTCCCTGCCTCTCTCAAACTTGAGCAGAACCACCTCAGTTTCCGGAAGCAACTCAAGACCTTCCTTTTCGCTTTCTCTCTCCCATGCTTATGTACCCGACTGCTCCGCGCACTTGACACCTGGATACCCTCTGAACTCGGACCCAGGCTCCTGCATGTCCAGTTGCCCTTACACTGCCTCTGGGCTCCCCCAGCACTCATACCAACGGTGCGGACATTGCAACATGTCAGACTAGCAGAGGGGCAGGCACACTTTAGGGACCAGAGGGAATATGAGGTGAAGGCTCTGGCCATTTTCATGTGTGTTCCTGTCGACCAGCTAGACAAATCCTAGGATTTTCCTCCATCCCAGATGATTACTTGCGGTTATTCGTACTTGGTATTTGGTGCTACTGCGAGGACCAAAATGCATTTGACAGTGACTGCGGGAAATCTGCCTTGGAGTAGCGCACCACTCCCAACATAACATCTGGGAATCGCTGAAGCAGTGCTCTGTTATTCGTACCTGGTATTTGGTGTCAGGCGGAAATGCTATGAAAGGCAGAAGAAGCGGTGTGATAGAGGTAGCTAGAAGTAATAGACCTATTCCATCTATAGACTAAGGAGAAGCCGTTTTAGTGGAAGCGGTTCACTCGTCCCTGGACTCGGGTTGTAGCTATCCCTTCAAACACCGGCGTACATGTCCTGCCAAAGTAATTAAGGCACCACCAAAGATACACATGGAGGGAGGCATCATTACTATTGAAATGTAAACTTTTTTTCGGTTGATGGGAAAGATAAATATCTAAAGAACCAGGTGAAACCTTCCAATTTTTCTTCTACGCTGGCCTGTTGCGGCACTAAGATGACGGAGCGTTTAGAGAACATTTTAAACTTACCAGACGATGGTGAAACTAACAGTGTTTAATCCTTCCGCTCTGACTGTAACTTCACCTAAATCTGTGATAGCAAAGCAGCCTCAAACAGAAAGGATAAGTGAAGAATTTGAACATTTGTTGGTTGGTATTGACCAACATCAATGTGGAACAGATAATTGAAAGCAATGTTACTAAAGTCACCATAGATGTGCATAGGCCACAGGGAGTCATCTTGTTAGCTGACTACATAGGGGATGTTCTTTGGCCATCCCAAGAGTTATTTCCAGAGCCCAATGCATTCTGAGTCGCTGACCTTGGAGCAAAGTCACATAAAAGCTATAGAGGATGTTAGTATAATTAACAAATTACCATCCTCGCTAAATGAGGATGAAAAGAAAGTCATTAGTTAGTAATATAGAGCACGAGTTACACACTCGAAATGAATCCTGGGTCAGTGAGCAGGAGAGCAAAACATTTGTCACAATTTCAGGTCCTGGAGGAATTACTAAAAGTGGTTATTGAGGGTGGGCGCAAGTGGTTACATATAGTTAACATAACATTCAATTAGGAGTATACAGAACAGAACATGGAAGAATTTACAAGCATTTCACAGTTTAGGTAGGTTAAAGAAATGTATATGAATAACTGGAGGATGGATGCAGTTAACGTGCCTCCTGAGTTATAAGCCAATTTTTTGCGCGATTCCTCAAGCAGAGATACAATGGTTCAACTCTCAAGGGAATAGGCAGTGAATTCCAAAGTTTCGCCGCTAGTACTGGGAAGCTACTACCTCCCGCTTTCTGTAGCTTGAATCTTGGCACTTTGAGACAATGGGCCTCATTACACGGTAGGCGGTAAGGGTTTACCGGTACCGGTATTTTACCGGTAAACCCTTACCGCCTTACTACGAGGTCCCTTTGCGGGTTGGGGAATTTAACACCTGCTTTTTGCAGGCGTTAAAAACCAACCCGCAAAGGGACCAGGGAGCTAATTACGGTACCGCAATTTGCGGTGCCGTAATTAGCACCTTCCGCATTCCCATTGAGCCTTATGGGGGCAGAAATGGGAATGGGGAAGGGCAATGGGGAAAGGGGGAATTACCGCCCCACCAACCTTGGAATAGGGAGGTAATTCCCCTTTCCACCAAGGCGGTGCTGGTATTTTACCGGCATGGACCAAGGTGCTAATAGCACCTTGGTCCACCGCCATCCGTGTAATGAGGCCCAATGTGGCAGAGGTTCTGATGGGCCGGTCAGAAAGGTTTCTTGAGAATTTACAGGCAAGATATTCTGGAGCAGAATTTGATAGGCATTTATGGGTGAGTGCTAAGTTTTTAAATGTACTTCTATCCTTAACTGATAGCTACTGCGCGTCCGGTTTTACTGCTGAAATATGGTGTGTTTTGGGATGTTTAAGGAAGTTCCAAGGGCATTATTTTGTAGTACTTGCAATTTCTTTAGATTGTGTTTGTTAGTTTCCAAGTACAGTGCGTTACACTAATCCAGTTTAGATAAAATATGCGCTCTGGCCTTGCTGTCGACAGGAAAGGTTTGCAGGCGTTTATTAGTTTGCATGTAAATGCTGTGGCAGAGGGTATTGTGTTGACTTGTCTAGTCAACGTTAGTGAAGAGTCAAGATAAATACCAAGTGCTTTTACATCCTTTGACACCTAGATGTTGATACCATCAATATTAAAGGATTTAAACTGGATATCTAGTTTATTTAGTCTAGTCCGAGAGCCCACGAGGAGTAGCTCGGTCTTATCATTTCAGCAGAGGCCATCCATGCTTGGATGATTAGATAGATATTGTTCAGCAGTTTGTCATCAGTGTCATAGTCCCCAGAGATAGGTATGAGGATTTGGGTGTCATTTCACATAGGTGACACCCAAATAGTCAAGGTTATTGAAGAGGGCTTAGTAAATATTTTGGAGAGCGTCGGAGGGACGCAGGAACCCTGAGGTACGCTGCATGTGATCGGTGCAGGGTCGGCAGCTGCCGTTGGGGAGAATACTCTCATTGTTCTGTTGTCCAGAAAGGATTAGATACACGTGATTGCGTCTGCTGAAAAATGAGACGCTGAGGATAAGTGTTTGCACAAGACTTTGTGATTGACCAGATCAAAGGTTGTCCAGATCGAAGATGTCTCATGTTTGTAATGAGACATCTCGAAAGAATCCCGGGGAAAAAAGGAGAAAAGATACATTACGGGTGTGGAAATGATATATGATGAAACAATATAGGATGATGGAGACGGTAGAAAGGGAAAAAAAGAGGGGAAAAAGTAAAGACATTAGAACATATGACGGAAATGGCTGTGGCGGATGCCTCATTGCATAAGGCTGATAATGGACAGACATGCAGCACTAATAACTGGTCTTTTACCTACTGATCGGCCGTACGTCACTGAGGATAAGATAGCATGAGTAGTAGAAATGAATTTGACTAAGGTGACAGTGGGAACTATGGCTTTAATTGATAAGGAAGTAGAAATGGAGTTTACATCCCTGCAACTTCGGCATGTGTCTATTTATAGAGCTCACCCACCCTATGAGGGTTATGATGTTACGCAGCATAATACCCTTAAGAGTTGTATCAAGTGAGGACATTTTGATAGTGGACCAGGTGGCGGATAGCATAGCACTTCTAACATTTTATTTAAGTCAAGTGATATGCTAGACTTTGTTATGGCGCATGATGGAGATTATTTTAGATGTGGCTACAGATGTAGGTGGGTAATCATTCCAATGATACAACATAGAACATCTAAGCAGAACAGGCATGATAAAGAAGTAAAAGGATCTTCCAAAGCTACAATCCCACAGAGTGAATGTAACAGTGTGCAAGCAGGAAAGGGAAGTGTCATGAACAATTTAGATTGAGGGATTTTGGCATTGGGTAGCAACATCCTTATAAGAATATATCTCTAAAAAGCCCTGATACCTACATAGTGTTATATTCTTGGAATACCAGAGGATTTGCCCACTGCTGGGATGAAGAAGGGCTCAGTGACTACTGTAGTCTTTTTTTCTATATTGTTATTACAGAAAACATGGCTGGTAGACTGGCTTCAGTTTAATGGAAGGTAGTCCATAAATGGGGCTGCCAATAAAGGGGCATCCATCTATAAGGACCCACTGAGAACCAAATTTGTATTGGGAGGAAACATTGAAAAACCAAGGGTGATACACATACACTTTTTATAATCAATGTGTATGAGTCTCCAGGTGTTAATAATCACAAAGATATTTGAATTCAATTAAATCAATGTTAGATAAGGTGGATGACCGTATGATGGTTGTAATGGGAAGGGATTTCAACGCCTATATCCACTCAGTGGTTGGAGAAGGTAGGAACTCAAAATGCAAAACTGCTCCTTGTGAGACATCTAAATACAATCTAAATACAATCGCAAGGGTCTATATTGGGCAAACTTTCTCTCCTTGTATAGCTTTAGAATGCTTAATGAACATTGCACAGGGGACCAACCTGGAGGCTATGGACGTATGGATAACAAAGCTTCCTCTATGATAGACTATTTGTTCGTAAATCTTCCATACAGACATGGTTGTTGATATGGCTATTGCGTCAATGGAAGACAGTGATCACATGCCACTAAGTGCCTTATTGCAGTATGCACATTCAAAGCCAGAAGTAATGTCCTGTGGTGATTTGATGGTGAATAATGGACTGAATAGGATCATATGAATTCAAGGAAGCTTAAATAAGGCAAGAACAACTATAGAGTTAAAAGTGTATCTAAAACAACTCGAAGACGCCAAACATGAATATAGTGGGATTATATTATTGAAGAATTTGAAAATTCACTTAATAGTATCCAAGCTAAGGTATTTTGTACAAAGAATGGGTGGGTGTGGGGCGACATCACAAAATAGGGATAAGCGTAGGTCTGAGTATGATGGTAGGATGCAGCATGAAAAAGCAGCTAAGGAAAGATCTGTATAAGTGTCACTTTAAAAAGAAAGATAAACAAGGTGGTGATAACGCTCTCGGCAGTGCGCTCTCATCATTGAAGAAAAAACATAAGAATAAAAGAGGTGGTTACGAGTCCCTCAAAGAAAAAAAGAAAAATAATGTATGGACAGAAATTGGGAATGCCTCATTGGAAAAGAATGATAGACTGTTATGGAATTATATTAATGACAACAGACTCCCTGGGGGTATTTATTAAATGGTTCTTCTGGTGTAGCCTGGGAACAGTTTATTGGCTCCACACTAGGAGAGGAGGATGATGAATTTAATGAATTGGGATTTTGGACAGAAAGTAAATGGACCTGTAACACGGCCCTTAGCAGATTATTATTATTAGTAAATTAAATGTATCAAGAGCTGCAAGGCCCGACGGCGCATGCAATGCCTTATTAAAATCAGACCGCTTATTGTGGGCTAAAACACTGTATTTGAGGCCATAACTGAGACTGGAAGGTTACCGGTTACTTGGAAGGACAGCATAATCTTACCAGTTCACAAAAAGAAGCAGAGGAACAAACCATTGAATTACATGTCATTAACAATGCTAAGTATTCCTTCAAAAATATTTTCCAGAATCATCCTTGAAGAATTGTTTGAATGGAGTGATCAAGTTGATGCCCTTCCTTTTAATTAAAGTGGATCTCGGAAGGGAATAGTTATATTAAGCAATTTATTTACATTTGTTAGTGTTATTGAATAGGCGTGGCATAGGTGAGGTCTCACTGTCTATACAGCATATATAGATTACTCATCAGCATTCAACACATTTATAAGGTTATGGAAAAAACTGATTGACAAGAATATCCCAAATGGTCTTCTTAATATGGTCTTTGCACTACACTCAAATACAATGGTGTGAGTTCCCCTAGATAGGGTAAGTAAGGTCACAAATTGGATTATGACCAAAAGGGGAGTTAAGCAGTGCTACATACTTGCATCCTGCTTATTCAAACTTTATTTTGTCTGCTCTGCAAGATGCTTTAGACGTTCTTGGAACATGCCCTATGAAATATGGCAATGGGTCACTCACGTGGCTGGGCTACGCAGATGACTTGTTACTTATTCATGATAAACCCCAGGGTTAACAGTCAGAATTGAATAGGTTGGAAACGTATTCTAAGGAGAATGTGTTGAAAATCAACACAACAAAGGCAATGATGTTCAAACCGGTTGGTAAGACTCTGAAAAAACTAAAATGGTATATTGAAAATCGAGAGGTGGAAGTTGTCAAAGAACACAAATACTTAGGTGTAGTCTTTGATGAACGCCTTGAATGGGATCGACAATGGGATTTGGTCAACATGCAGGCCACCAAGATAGCCAGGGCGATTAGTGCATTCACAGGAAGACATGGTTGGCATAGTATACAGTCAATTATGCCATTTTACAAAACCAAAGTTAGATCCATAATAACATATGGTGGATAGGTAGTGGGTTAAAATACCAGTTAAATTTGAGTAAATTGGAAGCAAACATTTTAAGGAAACTAATAAAAACGTACCCGACACTGCTGATTGAATACATAAGGCTAGAGTGCAACATCCCTAGTTGTAAAACAGTGCTTTGACAAAAAAACTAATATTACTTTGCAAAATGTTCTATAAATCCCAAGTTGGTACATTAAGGCAGCTGCTAAGGCATGCTTCTAAATCATCAGAAGCTCCGTTGAAAAATAGTTACATGAGAAGTATTGAGTTAGCTGCAGAAGGTCTGGAAATTGGGAACTTGTTGGGATACATAAGAAATTGGTGAAACGTTCCCTGCAAATGTTGAATTATGAGCAAAAGATCATGTCAAACAGCAGTGCATTTTTGGAATATGAATGATTGGGTCTCCCCTCCTGCCTGCATATTTGAAATCCTACCTGCATTGTAATACGGTAAGAAAATATATTTTAGTAAAATTCAATCTTATGCCTTCTTTGGAAGCGTTGGGAGGGTGAGTTGGTGTTTACGCGTGGGTCTAGATTCTGTCATTTATGTGGAGGATTAGTATTGGAAACAACACAGCATTTAGTAATGGAATGCACCAGCCTTGATTTTCTAAGGCACCAATCCTTAAGTCGATAGAGTAATGAAGCTGAAAGTCTTGAAATGCAAATGTTATGGACTAAGTTTTTAAATGGCAACAATTGTAATCTCATGCATAATATGAGAGGATATTTGAAATACTTAGTGAGCTTTATGTATTATGACATGTTAGATTGGAACGGTTTTATTATATATAATTTATTTTTAAGTGATTTGATGGTTGGAGTATTACTTGCAACGAAATCTGGGAAAGTATCCCTTCTCCCCAAGGGGAAGCCACCCCCTTTGGGACTAAGAAGGTGAGCCTGCTACCCAATACCTTCCATAGGGGATCCCATTGGGGGTTACCCCCTCCTCCAAGGACAGAATTCCCACGTAGGGATTCCATTTCACCTTGCCTCATTATTCATTGGTTTTATGGGAACTGAGCAGAGTAGCTATGTGCAGCACCCCTTTAAGGTGATGGCTTGTTGTTTCACCTATATCTGTTGCAGCCTCATTGTAGAACCCAGAACCAAATGGGAATTTTCCCTCCACTCAAAGGAGGTTCTAAAATACGCTTGCCCATCAAAGGAGCGGGAGACCAGCCGAGGCAAGAGGTATGCCGGATTGCACTGCTGTTCAAAGAAAGAAGTCCTGCCACCCCCCCTATCCCCCAACCCAGGAGGAACCAAAGGGGAAAGTCACGCAGTCTGCATGGCCGGTAGGGACTGAGGGCAGCCTCTCTTCATGGATGGCGGGAGATCCTGCCACGCACGGGAACTACCAGAGAGGAATCCGTATAACGTGCTGGAATACGTATCAGCGTCCTGCTACTCCAGCACCAGAGGAGAGGACTGAGGCGAAGCAGCATACAACACAATCCAGAGAAAGGACAAGATTTTGGGTCCACGCACACCAGGGAGACAGTCTCCACAACCGAGCACCGCCGCTGGAGAAAAGGTACGCTGAAGCTTACACATTTTTGTACATTTTTTTAATCACTTTTGATATGTTCTGTGTACATTTTCAGCACCTTGACAAGTTGTGTCTTTTTTCTTTTCATTTATTTATGTTGTCCTCTTTTTGTTTGGTTCCTTCTCTTTCACTTCTTTCTTGCTTGCTAAGACTTTTTCTTTCTTTTACTTTCCTTTTCTCTTGTCTGGTACATACATAAGCCATCATATTGTTTGTTTTATGTTTCAAATTGAATTCAAACTGTTGGTATATAGTATACATACAGTGATTTTTTTACATAGCTTGATTTTAGCATCTTTTCACTACTGGGAAGTATCTATCGATTGTACTTCAGTTTTTCATGTGCCATTTGTTTTCTCATTTTTGTTTTTTGCTGTTGTTCAAAGCTTTATTTTCACAAATTATGTTCTGATGTATTGGTCTGAAATTGTGTATTTGTGATCACGTTTGTGAAATATTTTTGTAAAGGTACATGTGTACCAAACACAATAAAAAAAAAAAGTATGCAGCATTGCTGGGATGGTAGGTGGAGGAAGGTGAGACAATCCCATAGCCCACACAGGGCAGACATCCAGTAAACTCCAGGAGGAAGTAAGAGAAACCGCAAACAGAGCGGGCCACACAGGCTCCTAGCCCACACAGAGCTGATATCCAGAGGACCCCACAATGGGGTATGACAGACCCCCACCAAAGCAGTGCTTAACACTCACACGGCTCATGCTCAGATGAACCCAGAAGAGGGCAAAAGAAACTATGACAAAAACCAGAATCAAAGTTGAGCTAAGCAAGCTTGTAGCCGACCAGTGGCTGAACCACCAAAAACAAGGAGTGGTGTTTTGTTACCAATAGCCAAAAGCGCAAAAAACACATTTGTCTTAATATATTCACAGGGGAAGGTAAATCGAGAACTGTTCGGACTAGCTGATAAAGCTGTAGGTGTGGCTAAAAACCTGAAGAGACAATTTCTTTATTGTTGTGCTGTTTGTTGATTGAAATTCCCAGAACAAGACTTTGAAGCAACACTTTTGTTGGTTCAGTGGAACTATCAAAACAGAAGCTGGAAGAGACTTTTTTTGAACTCTTAGGTGGTGGTCAGAAAAATCACTCGCCAACAATTAACCCTTTTCCAAGTCAAAATTTAGATTGTGTTTCTTTCTTTTTATAGTGATAGGTCAGAGGCTAGGATAGTTTAGGTTTGACAAAGGACAGTTTATTTGTTCCACCTCCTGACAAGCACCTGTTATTTGTTTTGTAGAGCAGGGCACACATTGTAGTGATAGGGCCTAGAGAAGGTTTTCTTTGATTTTAATAAAAGCTGTGTTCAAATATGTCCTTTTGTACATCTCCCATATCTCAACTACCACAAGTGGTGTTAGAGAAGTGGGATTCGTACAACCCATTAAGTCGTTGGTACCTATGCTGGTGAAACCACTAAATCCCCATGCTAAACTACCAGCGAAGGCTACTCCCCAGTATATTGTGTAGGACTTCTTCAGTACCCAAGAAATGTAAATCGCTGGTATGGAAAGCAAGTGGATTCCCACTGGTGTTAAGTGTCTCTCCGCCCCAAGGCAGCCATCTGAGGTTGGTAACAAAATCTGGCCTAGCTTGGCGATATGCTCTTGATATCCCACCTGGCGTTATATCACTCTTGATGTCACACACAGACTACCAAGGGGCGATTCAGCTGGTGCTAGATAATTCAAGGACACACCCTTATATAGTAAAAGAGGGAGAACCTGTTGCCCAGGGAATCCTGGAGAAAGCTCCGAGTACTGCTTTAGAAGAAGTGGACAATCTTTCCTAGGCTTCTCGGTGTGCTTTAGGCTTTGAGGAAGCAGATGGAAACCTGATCTTCCCCACCAAAACCGAAGGAGATAACCCCACCAGGGAAACTGACAGAAACCTGAGCCCCTCTCTTCCCAGACTGAAGGGGATGAAATCACCACCGTACCCGATTTGCATTCGCACAATGACCAAAACCTGGCAGAGTCCTTCGAAAGAATTACCTCTGAAGGTCAAGGCTGGGAGCAGAATGGGCCTTTTTTCTTTAAGAGAAAAGGTCTACTATATCGGGGTTGTACTGAGCGGAATGCAACCGGGAAGACACAGCTGGAGATCCCCAGAACCCACAGGAGGGTGGTTATGGAATTGGTTTATTACGTCCGCATCCCGTCTTCCTCATCCCAGTCATTCACTGATAAAGGACGCTGGCCCCAGGAAGACCCTTATTGGCATCCATCTCATGTATATTCCGCCCCTCTAGGAGACGGTGCATATAACCCTGCCCCTCTTGACAAACTACCTGTTTTGCTTGTCTGCCTGTGGATGTGATCTGTCCCCGGAAGAGGTTCACGCAGCTATCTTGGGAGTCGGGTTGGGGTAAGCTGTCCACCTACCTTGGTCACACCAGCCAAGAAAGACTGGAGGACTTGGTCAAATGGACAGCCACACGCTATGAGATGTGACCCCCTAGAGGAAGTAAATGTGGGATCCCCTAGTTATCCAAAAAAGCAAAAGACCAAGTACACAACTAGGTCACTCAACTGCTCTCCAGAAAACCCAACCGGGTACATTGATAATGCAAATTCATCAAAAGTTTAATGTATTTCCGAAATTATATGTTCACATATAATAACCACGTTAGTCCATTGATTTTTCAAAAAAAGAGAGTTTTTATCAACAAATAGTTGCGTGAAGGCATAGTAATCTGCCTCGTGGTGTGAGGCGTTACCAATATTTCCTTAGCGAGGAAGGAAAAGCCACTTAACATCTCATGTCAGACAAAAACATTTGCCAATGCATTTCGGATTCATATATCCTTCTTCAGGGCAAGTCTGCAAATTGTACATGTGTCATATCATAATATTCCAAAATTAATGTATCGACAATAATTAAATGAATAAAGTAAATAACATACCAATAATTGTTGTGGTGGAAAAGGTCAAAATTGATAGATGCGGATAACAGGAAACAGAAGGAGAAGAAGAAAACAGCAGTGAGAGGGCTGATGCATATAAAATTGGCAAGAAATAAAAATTCGAATAGCATTTACCTGACTGAGTAGTAAAGTGCTTGCATGCGTGGTGGCTTGGTGTGCGAAAACATGTGGACGGCAGTGAACTGCCCGGGAAAATGTCAGCGCCGTAGCGCAGCCTTCGGAATAGGCTGAAATGTAATGAAAGTACCATAAGCTATGGAAGCAGACAGGTACGATCAGTATAGATAAATCTTTAAGAAGGCTTACCGTGTGACCAGCGAGCGATAGAACTGTTCCTCTCGCTAGCTCACTTGAAACTGCGATGCACGCATCGGCGCGTTGTCAGGACAACGCCTCTTGAATCTACCACGTGACCGCGTTCCCGAAGGACTCGCGGGTAGGGATAACAGACTGTGTGTGGATCTCCGGAAGGGAGTGCAAAGTCAAAAAATAATTTACATTCTACCAAAAGGTAATCACAGAATAAAGGTGACTCAAAATTATCAATAATGAAAAACATGGAAATAGAAGAAATACTGCCAAAGTAAAGAAGAGTAAAGACAAGCAGTAGCCAAAGGTATGAAAGTGAGATGGCAATCAAAATGGTGTCCAACCCAGAGGCGGGCTGCTAAATATGTTAAGCACAGTATACATAATATTAGTAACACATGGTTGTGGAATTACATTCTGAAATTACAATCAACATACAAAATGCAGTGTCGAACAGTGGCGACACCAAAGGGAGTAACACTGATGGTGCAAGCCTCCCCACTGCTATGGTGGCGCAAAACAACGCCACCTTGGGTCCCAGACAATTGTCCAGGAGACGTAGCGGGGAGGACACAAATAGATCAGTCATATGGAAATTCACAGTATATAATAGCTAGAAACATGTCTATAAAGCAATTCACAGTATATAATAGCTAGAAACATGTCCATAGAATCAAAGAAAAGGTAAAATTATAAAAAACAGTGATAATTGATCTCCTCGTTCATTCCATGGGGAACCAAACTCCCAAGTTTGTCGATCCAAAATGTCTCTCTTCGGTTCAACCGCTGGTTCAAATCTTCGTGAGGATTATTCTTAGTCAGTACCTCCAAGATCACAAATCTGATTTGGGTCAAATTATGACCATTCTCCATCCAGTGGCGGGCTACAGCAGAGTTGGTGTTAGCAGTCCGGATGCATGAGCGATGCTCATTCCACCTCACTTTAGCCATTCTTGTGGATTGTCCCACATAGAATTTTCCACACGGGCATTTGATGCCGTAGATTATATTGGTGCTATCACAAGTACCATAGTTCTTGAGCGGAATCTTTTTCCCTGTTCTGGGATGGTTGATAGAGTCTCCTTTAATTACTGAATTACAATTGGTACAGTGGAGGCAAGGGTATGTCCCAGTGCGTTGGGTTGCAGATTCTTTCAAGGGGGGTCTAGTATATACCAGTTCATCCCTCAAGTTCCTGCTACGTTGATAGGCAAACACCGGTAATTCAGTGAATAAACTTTGTACTCGGACATCATTCTTCAAAATCCCCCAGTGCTTACTAATAGTTTTCTTAATCCTGTTACTCTGAGTTGAAAATTTAGAAACAAATACCGGTGTTTTTAATTCTTTCTTATTTCTGGGATTTTGGGTAGATAAAGTTTCTCGTGTCAGGGTACTGACCCTATTTGATGCTATGTCGAGTTCTCTTTGTTTGTAGCCCCGGGCTAGAAATTTCTCTTTCATAATCTGTTGTTGGACTGCACAATCCTCGGGGTCGCTAACAATCTTCTTAACCCTAAGCAGTTGACTGTATGGAAGGTTCTTGAGTAAACTGGGTTGGTGAAAACTTAAGCGATGTAACAGATTGTTACGATCTGTCGGTTTCCGGAAGATTGAGGTACTGTAAGATGTAGTCTCTCTCTTAATGCAGATATCCAAAAAGGTAATCGTATCCTGTGAAACCTCTCTAGTGAATTGGATGCGTTGATCAATACTGTTGAGATATTCAAAGAAGGTGTCAAAGGCCGTCTTGGTGCCCCTCCACACTCCAAAGATATCATCGATGTAGCGAGTCCATAGGCGAATGTCATTTTTCCAACGTTGATTACCCAGCACATTATCAGTTTCAAATTTATACATGAAGCTGTTGGCGTATGAGGGTGCCATTGTTGCCCCCATAGATGTTCCAGAGGTTTGTAAATAGAACTGATTACGGTACTGAAAGTAGGAATTTTCTGATATGAATTGTAAGAGGGCTAATAGAAACTCCTTTTGTGCTCGTATATCAGGTGCTTGTAGCAGAAGCCATTCCACAGCTTCTAATCCTAGATCATGTGGTATAGATGTGTAGAGGCTTCTAACATCTATAGTAAACAGTCAATCCCCTTGTTCAGGAATAATGGAGTTGAGTTTCTGTAAAAAGTGGGTGGTGTCGCGAGTATATGTGGATGTTTTCTGAATTAAAGGTTGTAGAAAAAAATCGACATAGACGCCCAGTGGTTGATTAATACTTTCCATGCCAGCCACAATTGGTCTTCCTGGAGGGTTGGTGGGATGCTTATGAATTTTGGGTAAAGTATAGAAGTTTGGTATCCTTGGATGATCTTTAAGCAAAAACTTCTGGGTGTGTTCGTTTATCCACTCTAGTTCGAAGGCCTTATCTAGTAGAGTCTTGAGATTTTGTTTAATCGTAACGGTAGGATCACGGTCCAGGGTGGCATAAATTGACCTGTCCTGAAGTTGCCTGTTACATTCTGCATCATAGTCCACCGTGTTTTGGATAACTAACGCTCCACCTTTGTCCGCTGGGCGAATGGTTATTTTCTTATCGCCATACAGGTCTCTAATGAGTCTCATTTCGTGAGGTTTCAGATTCTTATGGAGAGGATTCTTATAGCTAATTCTCTCCAAGTCACGAGTAACTAGTTTCTGAAAAATATCGATGGAAGGAACAGTAATGGGTGGCACAAAGCCACTCTTTTCTCTAAATTCTTGAAAATCTGGACCAATGGGTGGTTTTTCTTGGACTTCAAGTTCTTCGAAGAAGACCTTCAATTTCAATTTTCTAACGAATTTATAGAGCTCAATTTTTGTGTTGAAGAGAGTAGTACCGTAAGTGGGTACAAAACTCAAACCTTTTTGTAATATGTCTTCCTCTGCTCCTGTCAGTGGTCGGCTAGATATGTTGATCACTAAGTTTTCCTTAGTTGAAATCTGGTTTGTGGTCTGTTTTTTTGATTTCCTCCTCCCCCTGCGCGTTCTTTTGGGCGGGCGCCTAAAAAAGGCAAAGAGGAAGGTGCTTGTGTTGTGGAGCCGCTAGCTGTATTAAGCTCTTCCGTGGTTCGTTCTGTGGAAGTTTCAGATTCTCTCTGAGCTTCCGAATCGGAGCTGCTGGTATTATCTGAAGTGTATTTAAATGGTTTCTTAGGTGTTACAGAACTATACCGTTCCATCCATGTATATACCTCATCATTAATGTAATCGTAGGTATCACGTTTAAATTTTTGACTTTTTTCTGTTCTAGTTCTGCTTTGTAGTCTTCAAGCTTAGTGTTGACATCTAGCAAGATAGTATCGTATTCTTCTTTTCCTAATGAAGCGGTTAGTTCTTTCTCGATATCTTCAATCTCTGTCTTTAATGTCATCAAGTTCTTGGAAAGTTCTTGGATGGTTAACAGAATCAGATCCAATGAACATTTGTTTAAAATAGCTTCCCATTTACGGACAAACTCCTTATTTTCCTTGCACAAGGTTGGCCGAAGTTGTATACGTAGGCCTCTAGGAATGCGTTGGTTCTTGAAGTAGCGTCCTAATGTAATTGCATGTAATTTTCTGTTGATTTCTTTACGTATTAAGTATTCTAGCTGTCTGATCTGTTTCGCAGGATCTTTAGGTGTAGTCCCATGTGTGCCAATTGATGTATCACTGATTAGTTTCAAAATGGCGTTTGCTTCCTCAGGTGAGAACCCTAAGAGAGTGAGACTCGCTACATCGATGATATCTTTGGAGTGTGGAGGGGCACCAAGACGGCCTTTGACACCTTCTTTGAATATCTCAACAGTATTGATCAACGCATCCAATTCACTAGAGAGGTTTCACAGGATACGATTACCTTTTTGGATATCTGCATTAAGAGAGAGACTACATCTTACAGTACCTCAATCTTCCGGAAACCGACAGATCGTAACAATCTGTTACATCGCTTAAGTTTTCACCAACCCAGTTTACTCAAGAACCTTCCATACAGTCAACTGCTTAGGGTTAAGAAGATTGTTAGCGACCCCGAGGATTGTGCAGTCCAACAACAGATTATGAAAGAGAAATTTCTAGCCCGGGGCTACAAACAAACAGAACTCGACATAGCATCAAATAGGGTCAGTACCCTGACACGAGAAACTTTGTTATCTACCCAAAATCCCAGAAATAAGAAAGAATTAAAAACACCGGTATTTGTTTCTAAATTTTCAACTCAGAGTAACAGGATTAAGAAAACTATTAGTAAGCACTGGGGGATTTTGAAGAATGATGTCCGAGTACAAAGTTTATTCACTGAATTACCGGTATTTGCCTATCAACGTAGCAGGAACTTGAGGGATGAACTGGTATATACTAGACCCCCCTTGAAAGAATCTGCAACCCAACGCACTGGGACATACCCTTGCCTCCACTGTACCAATTGTAATTCAGTAATTAAAGGAGACTCTATCAACCATCCCAGAACAGGGAAAAAGATTCCGCTCAAGAACTATGGTACTTGTGATAGCACCAATATAATCTACGGCATCAAATGCCCGTGTGGAAAATTCTATGTGGGACAATCCACAAGAATGGCTAAAGTGAGGTGGAATGAGCATCGCTCATGCATCCGGACTGCTAACACCAACTCTGCTGTAGCCCGCCACTGGATGGAGAATGGTCATAATTTGACCCAAATCAGATTTGTGATCTTGGAGGTACTGACTAAGAATAATCCTCACGAAGATTTGAACCAGCGGTTGAACCGAAGAGAGACATTTTGGATCGACAAACTTGGGAGTTTGGTTCCCCATGGAATGAACGAGGAGATCAATTATCACTGTTTTTTATAATTTTACCTTTTCTTTGATTCTATGGACATGTTTCTAGCTATTATATACTGTGAATTGCTTTATAGACATGTTTCTAGCTATTATATACTGTGAATTTCCATATGACTGATCTATTTGTGTCCTCCCCGCTACGTCTCCTGGACAATTGTCTGGGACCCAAGGTGGCGTTGTTTTGCGCCACCATAGCAGTGGGGAGGCTTGCACCATCAGTGTTACTCCCTTTGGTGTCGCCACTGTTCGACACTGCATTTTGTATGTTGATTGTAATTTCAGAATGTAATTCCACAACCATGTGTTACTAATATTATGTATACTGTGCTTAACATATTTAGCAGCCCGCCTCTGGGTTGGACACCATTTTGATTGCCATCTCACTTTCATACCTTTGGCTACTGCTTGTCTTTACTCTTCTTTACTTTGGCAGTATTTCTTCTATTTCCATGTTTTTCATTATTGATAATTTTGAGTCACCTTTATTCTGTGATTACCTTTTGGTAGAATGTAAATTATTTTTTGACTTTGCACTCCCTTCCGGAGATCCACACACAGTCTGTTATCCCTACCCGCGAGTCCTTCGGGAACGCGGTCACGTGGTAGATTCAAGAGGCGTTGTCCTGACAACGCGCCGATGCGTGCATCGCAGTTTCAAGTGAGCTAGCGAGAGGAACAGTTCTATCGCTCGCTGGTCACACGGTAAGCCTTCTTAAAGATTTATCTATACTGATCGTACCTGTCTGCTTCCATAGCTTATGGTACTTTCATTACATTTCAGCCTATTCCGAAGGCTGCGCTACGGCGCTGACATTTTCCCGGGCAGTTCACTGCCGTCCACATGTTTTCGCACACCAAGCCACCACGCATGCAAGCACTTTACTACTCAGTCAGGTAAATGCTATTCGAATTTTTATTTCTTGCCAATTTTATATGCATCAGCCCTCTCACTGCTGTTTTCTTCTTCTCCTTCTGTTTCCTGTTATCCGCATCTATCAATTTTGACCTTTTCCACCACAACAATTTACTTTATTCATTTAATTATTGTCGATACATTAATTTTGGAATATTATGATATGACACATGTACAATTTGCAGACTTGCCCTGAAGAAGGATATATGAATCCGAAATGCATTGGCAAATGTTTTTGTCTGACATGAGATGTTAAGTGGCTTTTCCTTCCTCGCTAAGGAAATATTGGTAACGCCTCACACCACGAGGCAGATTACTATGCCTTCACGCAACTATTTGTTGATAAAAACTCTCTTTTTTTGAAAAATCAATGGACTAACGTGGTTATTATATGTGAACATATAATTTCGGAAATACATTAAACTTTTGATGAATTTGCATTATCAATGTACCCGGTTGGGTTTTCTGGAGAGCAGTTGAGTGACCTAGTTGTGTACTTGGTCTTTTGCTTTTTTAGTTGAGTTTAGATTTGGGTGTCTCCTCATTTATCTCAGCTGGCTCCCTCTTACAATTTTTGGACAAGAAATCACATAAGAAACTAATTTTCTAAAAAATCAGTATCCGAGTAAAGATTACAAAGTGGTGCCCACTTCTTTGCTGCTATCCCCTAGTTATCCCCCATTCTTCCCAAAGCAAGCCAGAGAGACTACTGGTACAGCTACCTCCTGCAGAGAGTCAACGGAAACCCCATAGCCAGGTTAGAAAAAGAAATCCCACACATAAACAAGCAAATAGACGGAGGTAGTTCCACACAAACCTCCCAGGTAAATTACTAGGTAAGGCCAATATACTTGTGCCTAGGCTGGTGGACAAATGACTTAAAACCATTAAATGTAACTCAGCTGGAGATGAGGAGGGAGTTGTGCTAAGGAGGAGGTGGGTACAAGGAACAAGAGCAAATCAGGGCCAGGTAAATATAGGAAGGAATGGGCCAGCCAACCAGGCCCTTAGTCTGACAGTAACCCTATTGCCCACAGTTTAAAATGCAGACAGTTTCCACCAGCTATGCCAGGCAGAGGACAGTGTTCCTGGCAGCTGGTTTTGCCAAGAGAGAGAAGAGCAGGTAAGAGGCGGAGGATGAATTTAAAAACAGAGGGGAAATGTTGGAGTTGAAGAATAGAAGTTAATATTGGAAGGAGGAAAAGGAGAGAGAAAGAAAGGTTGGAGTTGGAAAGAAACGAATGTTTGAAGGAGACGGAAAAAGTAAAAGTGGCCGATTTGGAGAGAGAGAGAGCAAGGCCAGGAGGAAGGGGAAAGAGCCGGAAGGTGGATATGGAGGTTCAAGGTAGAGAACCACCACTGGCCAAATAAATAGCCAAAAGTGCAGGAGAGAGGGTGCCAAAGGGTAGGTGGGGGAGGAAAGCAACAAGTGTTCCTAGCGGGTCACTTATACACAGCATGCATTGTTAAACATTATAAAAACAAAACATTAAAACAATCGATATACAAAAATATATTTTGAATCTTATATTCCATTACCCAATTCACGAAGATTAGCATACAAAACACACAAGAAGCTTATGCAATTAATGTATAGACTCCTATAAAAGCATAACCAGAAGATTAATACACATTTGACAAAGACAGCTCACAATCTAGCAACTATGACCCAATAGGCCTCATTAAGAGTACAGTGGTAAAGACCACTAATTCCATGGAATGGAATGACCGTTACCACCATGGCATCCGGTGGAATTAGAGGCCAAATTACAAGGCCATGCGTGTGTGCCCCCAACCATTGATGAGGTGAGGAATTATGGGTATTATAATTCCGTGGGCAGAGTTAGCGCTGAGCAGAAAAGCACCATTCCACAAACTGGAAACTCAGCTGCGGCCATCTTTAAAAACATAATCCATTCAAAATGATCAATTTGCTGTTGCCATCTAGGCCCACATGTAATGCCAAAGATTCCAAGTGGAAAAGGGTAAAGGGAAAGTGACCAAAATGTTGTTGCAGAAATCAAAATTCAGAAAGGTAGAGCCCCATATCCTCGCTGATGAGGTGGTCAGCCTTGCAGAGCAAGTGTATTAGCACAGCACAGGAAAACAACTGTGCAGAGGCAGAACAACAAATGGATAGATATAAGAGACAAGGGGGCAGCTGTGGGCATTGTGCCTCGACACAATGAAGACTGCCGCAAAAGATGAGATGGCCTGAAGGACAGGGTGCAGAGTTTAATATCCATACACTGACGGATCACAGCTGCCACAGGGGATGGCACTGTTCAAAGAGCCACTTACACCATGGGAGGACAAGGAAGACATTACCCTCCACATGGCTGGCAGGGAAGATATTAAAGAAGAAATCAGAGCAGGCGGTCAACCCGGGCCCAGTGAGCATAGAATCGCAGAAAAGTAATCTCTGTGATGTGAATGCATAATCTGCCTCTCTAGACAAACATATGTGTCAGGATGTGGCATCAGATGGTCAAAATGCCCATGCCGATCCTACAGTCAAACAGATAGGGAGTCATTTGGATGCAACTGAATGCATGCAACACCCATGGAGGGGCCCCACATACAAATGTGCGATGGTAGAAATGTACCATAGCTTCAATATATGTGTAACCTCATGCAATCTGGATTTTCATTTAAGAAGGCAGCCCATGGCCAAATGGCAAACCAACAGCCCCCTGTGGACACATGCAACCCATAAGCATCCAACAACATAACATTCACAGTAAAAGCACCAGAGCCAAACTCTAGCAAGATCCATGTAACTAACACACGAGCTATGAATCTGCCAATGAGTTTCAGTACAAATGGCAGGCCAAGAAATCATGTGTCCATGCCTTACTCCAAATATGCCATTGTTGAGTGGGACCATGAAAAGGTTCCCCATCCAGGATGGTACAGTAACATGCTGACTCACCAGGGCTAACCAAAAGGTACACAATATCAACAAGACCTAGGGATACAGTACTCCCTTGTAACACCTATCAGGGCATGTGCCAATGCTTACATTTTGTTCCCTCTGTCTGCAGCTCTGACAGTGTTCCCGGGTATACTGACGAGGGGATCTGGGGCAGGAGTCCATTAGAAATATAGCACAGCAGCAACTGCAATCACCTGTAGGCCATTAGGGA
Organism: Ambystoma mexicanum; assembly: GCF_040938575.1. Lineage (NCBI taxonomy): Eukaryota > Metazoa > Chordata > Amphibia > Caudata > Ambystomatidae > Ambystoma > Ambystoma mexicanum. The sequence continues at coordinate 1,456,668,517 of NC_090935.1, forward strand.
AGCTGTGCAAGGCTTTCCCCATGGATGGCTAAAGCGATGGACGGGCAGATGCAACAGCATCAAATACAGTGGTAAGCCAGAGTGTTTTAGAGCTGGCTGAGGCAATATTAACAGGCATATGGCAATGCAGAAGACACTGCTACAGACAATGCATCATACCCGGGGACTAGATTTGGAAACTTCCACTTCTGTCACCCTCATAGAAGACTCACTGCTAGCAAGCCCCCCCATCAGTCCCAACACTCAGCAGCATGCTCACAAGCTGCCATGGGAAAATGGTCATGTCAATAGGACTCCTGTCCCAGAGTGAATCATGTTGGGGATGAAGGTGAAGGAAGTTGGCACGAATCCAGGGAGTTTGTCTCTTCTCCATAAGGGCAAGCCGCCCTCTTTAGCAGTATAGAGGTGTGCCTGCTACGCAACACTTCCCTAGGAGACAGGGCAAGTGTGAACGCATTGGGGTGACCCCACCCATCTGGGGTCAAGGAATCCACTAATAACAACATCCCCTCCCTTTTCGTTGCAGTTCAACATGTTGTAGGATATACAGAAACTAAGCACAACCATTATACACAGGGTCCTTTAAGGTGAGGCTGAGATTCTGCCTGGATATAGTGCTGCCTTTCACTGAACACCCAGAATGACTGGGTTGTTTCTTCCAATCCACGGAGGAACTTTCAGCCAAATAGGAGAAGATCCCCTGAGCAGGACACAGCTTAACTGAGTGGAGCCGTGCAAGGGAGGAGTCCCACGCAAGAGGTACGCCGAGGTGGGAGAAGGACGATGGAGCTTTGGTGAAGGCAGAGTCCCCAAGCACCACAAGATTGCTGAGGCAGGGAGCACCACCCTCACCACCAGTGAAGGCAAGTAGCACCTGTTGAAGCGAGGCTGCCAATTCCCACATAAGGAAGTTAATCCAGGCAGAAGCCCAGGAGGGACGAACCGAAGAACTACAGGGGCCAGAGGAGCCCATAACTCAAGAAGGGCTAACTGAGGACTAGCTGGGGCGAGACACGTCCATAGCCTGCAAGGGGCAAGTCAAGAACCTGCCACGGCTAGACGAGCCCATAGCCTGAGAGGGGCCAAAAGAGGAACCGAAGAGGTGGGAGATGCCCATCACCCATGACAGGCAAACCGTGAAAACAAGAGGGTCCACAGTGAAGAACCATAGCCTGCAAAGGGCCAACCAAGGAACTGAAGGGGCAAGGGATCCCTGTGGTCTCCAAAAGCCACCACAAACCAGGTCAAAGAAGCCCATGTCCTCCCAGAGGCCAGAGAGAGGAAAGCACACAACCTGCAAGAGTTGAAACAAGAAACCACAAGGGCCGGAAGCAGCTGTACCCAGCAAAGGATTAACTAAGGAACAGCAGGGTGAGAGACGACCATGTCCTAAGAGGAACCGACACGACGGAGGTTGGAGAAGCCCACCACCTACCTAAGGCGGAGGAATGTTCAGAAGGCTTCAGAAATCAGCATTCTAGGAAGTTGCCTTTGCAAGACCTAAAACACAGACTCCAACATCCCAGTAGATGGAATAAACACAGTTATCTGCTAGAGGCCTTGGTGAACGAACTTGTTTATGACATTTAGTTTATTTGAAAAGACTGTTTCCTTTGAACTTTAAGACACTCTAAGTTCGTCATTAAGAGACTTCATGCACCAGTTTGTGGGGGTCAGAAACCAGCCTCCAGTAAAGTTCCCTGGGTGGAGTAACGCTGAAAAAAGCATCTTCTTAGAATTCTTTTTGATGTTTTCTTTCTAGAATAGGATAGTGAAAGGCCAGTTTAGGTTTTGGACCAAGGACTTTATGTTTGTTGTGACATCCTGACGAGTACCTGTTCATGTGGTTGTGTAGCATAGGGAATTCATCAAAGCAATAGGCAATAGAGAAGGTTATTCTTTACGTGTTTCAATAAAACATTGGTTAAATTAGGTCTTCGTATCAGTCTCCTAATTCTGGATTACCACAGAGGGCATGGAAGTTGTATTGTTGGAGAAAAAAAATGAGGTAAGCAGAGTTATCTTGAGTTGCTGTAATCCAATGACCTTAGAAAAAGTTCTCCATCAGTTCTTGAGGCACGAGACATCAGTCCCTACATTCCACACAGGCAATGCATGGCAGCATGTGGTTGCCAGCATGAATATGGTCATTCTATGGCTGTCCCATGTTGACATCCAGGGTCATGGGGACATGTCTTCCGATGCACATTTTGTGCAGCATGGAACACAATACAAATATTTTCTCAATTTTCCCTCACCTGTAAATTAGGGCACTCCCAGTCTGATGGAGGCACAAGAACCTTCCCGTCAGTAGACCAAAGGTACGCTGAATACAAAGCCTGGTCCTCATGTTTGTCTCATGATAGGCCACTTGCTGTGCAGCCCGAGGGTTCCAGACAGGTGTTACGTTATCTTGCATCTGTATAGTGCCTCCTGGTATAGGTTATGGCATCGAAGCGCTTTGCCTGTGAGTGAGGCAAACATTCAATAGTGGTAGGGAGGAACAAAATCGGGTACATAGTTGGGATGAGGGCGATGGATAAATAAGATGCTCAGGAAGGCATGAGAAGCACACTGTGGGGGAGCTATTTGTACGATTGGACCAAATGTATCCTTGGACACAACTGTATTCTAGGGAGCGCATCACCAAAAGGAGAGATGGCTGGAGAGAGGTGTTCCATGCACCAGGGGGTATGTCTGGAATTTACTCACCTCATGGTGAATGTTGAAGCCATGCCCAAGAAAACACTGACTGCAAATACCTTCTACTTACTTCCCTAAACCCACAATAACAATTTGGGAGACATTGTATCATCAGCCAAGAGAGCTGTGGATAGCCGGGCTCAACTGCAAAAGCAATAGCTGTTCGATGGTGTGAAATGGTTGGGAGTAATCAGTAGTTGGGGCATGATGGTCCAAGTATGAGCCAATGTACATATGGCAACACTGCACATTCTACCATTGGGGACCGTTTCCCTCATATAAGTTGTGCCTCAAGAAATAAGGGCTAACATGCTGTATGCCTTTAGGGAAGTTCCCCATTTCAGACATTCTTAACCCACCAGACGAAACAACTAATCACTGTTAGTGGTTTGCTAATGGCCATGTTCATAATGGATCTTCAGTACTTGGCACTCATGCAGGTGCTCCGTTTTGCTTTTTGGTATTCATATGCAATTTTTGATAGTGATTGTGCCCTTCATGGTGGGCGGCCTTCATAACATGCTGTGTGGCCTGAAGTGTGATCTTCCACAGGTGATCTGTGCCAAGACCTGCCTCTGTTTAGTTTCCCTATGCATTGTGGTACCTGTAGCCGAGCCTTTCAACAGTTGGGAGTATGCATGTCTGTCATGGCCTCACATTGTCACGCAGGGGCTTTTTGGTTGGTATAGGACTTCTTACGTGGTGTGTCAGAAGGCTGGTCTGTCATGCGCAAGACTGTGGCAGAGCATGCATTACATGTGCTTTTCATAGGTGAACACCCCTCGCAATCATTCCTACCCTTCTTACTTGTGACCTTTCTATGAGCTGTTTGATGGTGTTTCTACTTACCCAGGATCCAGGTCCATTTTCCTTTGTAGGACTCCATGTATGCCGGCACTGTAGTGTTCCGCAGGGCAATGGCATCATGGGTGCAACCCGGAAAAAGGGTACAACAAAGGTTCATTGTCAGGGGCATCATAGGTCACCTGTACATTTAAAGTATGCAGTTTCCTGTTCTGGTACACGTCTTGACACCTGGGGGCCACCAATGTGACATGCTAATAGTCCATAGCTGCAAAGGTGCTTGGAAAGTGGGCCATTGCATAGTATCTTGCCTTTGTCACATTTACTTCTGCTGGAGTGTTGGGACTGGAGATGTGCTGGGGCACATACTGCATGAGAGCATCTAGTACCTGACCAAGCCCTATGAAAAAGGTGGGCTGCATCACGCCATACAGCATGCCTGAAGTCTGTTGGAAAGTGCCTGTGGCAAAAAAGTGCAGCACCAACGCAAGCTTTAGCAGGTGAGGGTTGGATGTGTGTATATTGATCCTACTCTCTATATGTGCTTGTATCATGGGGAGTAACTCAGCTGTGGTCTCCCTGTTCAGGAAGTACAGTGCAATGAGCTGCCCAAGAGTCCCCAGGGTGATGGCCAGCCCCAGGTACCAGGCCCACTCTCCTTATCTGGCCTTAATATAGGTTCTAAGATGGGATGCTGCTGCTGCTGCTGCTGCTGCTTGACGCGCCTCTACAGCTCAATAAATCACAGGAGGTTGTGGAGCTCAAAGTTTGCTTCTGTAGTTGCCCTGTTTCATTTTGGGTGGAGGTAACTTGTGTATTTAGCAGATTTACCTCCCATTTTTGGAGGCATTTTCTTGTGATATTTCACCTTGCAATACAGTGGAATTAGTATTTTACTTTCGGGTGCCAGTTCCATCGGCAGAACTAGCACCAAGAACATAAGCCTGGATTTTAGGTTATGTGTAGTGTGACAGAGCCTTAAAAGTGATGGTATTTATGTTACAGCCACTTTTTACTGTTACTGCTGTACTTGCAAAGAGGCACAATATATCTACTTTTCATCTCCTCCGGACGAATAGTCAGTGTGAGATATGGAGTAGTCCACCCACTTATTTAATAATCTGGTTTGGACAAACATATCCAAAATCATCAACTGTTGATCTAATTTATTTAATACATTTACTTTCAGAAATATGTTAAATCAATGCTACTTTTGCCTCCAGTGTTAAGCTTTGCTTAAATATGAAAGAAACAGTGGTGTTGAAAACCAAACTCATGCGCACTGTCAGTGACTGTTGAGTTTCACAATTGCACAAGCGATCTAGCTGAAAATGTGCCATCTGGTTGCAGAGCCAGTGTTAAGGAAAGCCTAGGAATTTGAGGGAAAATACTATGGGGAACAGAATTAAACAGTACACCACCAGTGGAGGAAGGGTTAAAACAGATTATGAAGGAAGAATCAGTCAACCCCTGACAAATATTCATCTAGACCAGAAGGGGAGGTAGTAAAGAGAAAGATACAGAGGAGGAGGACCAGAAAAGACCCTAGAATGGCAGTTAGCAGAGGAAGGAGTCCTACAGGGAGATCCAAATCAAGAAGACCTTGCAACATGTAAAGTGCATACTGTTCCAATAGGTTGCTGACTGTTCTGGAAGCCAGGAGTAAAAGCGATTGGCTGAGAAAGATTGTTAATGTCAAGAAATGCTGGAGTAAGGGAGCCAAACGCACGTAAGGGGAATGCAAGGAAAGGATAACCCATGGGTTCCAGTTCTGACAGAAAAGAAACCCCCCAAAGCGTGGGATGAGGATGGAGGTTTTGTGAAACTAAGGCCATCACTGAAGGAACATGCAAATAACAAGGGGGGTCCTGGGAGACTCTGTGCCAGACATGAGTCCTGGTTACAAGAGCCTTACCCAGAGTCTTTAGCTCACTATCTTTCACAGAGGAGAAATATCCTAAACATATCAGTCTTTGTCCTGCTCTGGGGCAGTCCAGCACGGAAATGCTAGGCAATTTTCCTCTGAAGAAGAGTACCAACAGCAACCCCAGACACGTGTTTTGGTCTGGTTGAACCTCATCAGTAGGGTGTAGCTGTGCCTCTCTAAGAATAGTGAGCAAGGGGTCCACGTCTGGAGGAACACTAGTGGAATGAGGAGACGTGACAAGGTTAACAGGAGTATAAGCTTCCTAAGGGGAATCAGCTAAGGATCTGTAGGGGATTCAATGTGATATCGGACACAGCCAGAGACCGGGAAAACTGAAAAGACAAAAAGAATGGAACGAAGAACAAATGCTCCATGCAGATGATGCCCAGTCAAGAACACAACCGATAGAGAGCATGTGTAGAGAAACAACCAGAGAAGTCTGACACTCCAGGACACCATCCAAATAAAAAAGAAGACCAGAGAAAAGGAAGGGGAGGGGGAACTTCCCCCAGAAGAGAACCTTCATTGGAGAAGACAAATCTGGTTGGAAAGAAACGTTTTCTAGATTTCCCATATCTCCCAAGCTGAGGCGAATGAATCAGTGGAACAGGGAAAGAAGGAACTGAAATTTGAGGATAGCAAGGCAAAGAAACCAGAAAAAGAAGAAAAGGGGGAAGCAAGAAAGAATACCTTCAGCTGCTTCAGGTCAAGATAGCAAGACTTAATGATATAACATAGATATGGAACATGAAACCTCCAGAGAAGGCAGATAAATGAAATGTCTCTGGGAGATGGCAGATGAACAAAACCCCAAAATCAGAAGGCAAGAGACACATCCTTGAAAGTGGCCAGGAGAGAAGTCGTCATAAGTAATGACTGAAAGGGTCAGGGAAAAAAAAAGCAATAGGCCAAAAGAATCCTAGAAGTGGGGTGGGGTCCAGAGACTGTCAGAAGAGGTCAGAAAGCAAAAACAGAGTGTCACGCTCGGCCGCCGTTGGCGGCTGTGGAGACACTGGCGATGGGGCGGCCATTGAATTGGCCGTCACGCTGACGGCGTCCACATCCAGCGGTCTAGTTTTCTCCGCGCTTCCCCGGTGGAGCCTATGTAACGTCACCCAACCCGGAAGCCCGCGCGTTGCAACCTTCGCGTCAGGCTCCGGGTTGGTATGCTGCAGTTTTCCTTTCCGTGGCTTTCGCCACCGCATTCCCCCTGTTGCTTCTCTCCTCCCTCTCTTGTTCCTCCTTCCGTTCCTCGCCCTCTCCCTTTGTTTCTCTCCCTCATTGACTACTGGGATCCCCTTCTTATGCTCTCTCATTGTGTCGCGTTCCCTACTGGCTCCTTTCTCTGCTTGCCGTTCTGCCTTCCTAGATAGACTCTCCTGTCTCTGCCCTATTAAGCGGACCCCTCAAGCTTCGCTATCGACATACTCCTGGTATGCCCTGCAGTCCTGACCAGAACCACTACTGACCTGCAAAGAAGGGGTTTTTTGTGCCTTTTAGGCTTTTTCCCCTACACCGGTCTACCCCGGTTCGGGGGCCCCCTTTTTGCCCCGAGTTTGAGGGGCAGGGTGGCTTCCTCTCGGGGTAAGTCATATCATCATACCAGAGAACAGGAAGTCTGGAAAAGGAGATTCGGAGCTGAACCGGAAAAGATACCCCAAGGTGAGCAGGAAGGTATTGAAGATAGAGGGGGAACAGGGGTGAAGTTAGAAGAAAGTAGGAGTTCAACTGACAGATTGCAACGCCCGGAAGTAACAATGGCCACCCCTGAACAGGTACAGGAGTTAGTGGCCGCAGTTCAGGCCTTGAACGTTGAACTACAGAACGTTAAGGCTGATAATCTAACCTTGAGACAATTGATCACTTCACGAGAACCCAGGGATCATGATTTGCCTCCCATGGCTTTATCTACTGGCAAGTTTGACAGAACCCCAAGGCGCCTCAAAGAATTCCTGGAAGCATGTTCTATGTATTTCACGTTCAGACCTAGTCTGTTTTCAACTGATCACACCAAGGTGGGATTTATGGTTTCCAACATGAAAGGGAACGCCTTAGCTTGGGTCACTCCCCTGGTGTCAAACAATGATCCTGTGATAAGTAATTTTGGTGGGTTTGTGACCTTATTGCGCCAGACCTTTGAACAGGACGAGATAGTCCATGTAGCAGCAGAAGAGCTATTGGATGTTCACCAGGGTTCCAGTGACCTGTTGACGTATATTTCCACATTTAAGCGCTTGGCTTCCACCGCAGGATGGCCTGAACAGGCCCAGTATACTGTGTTCCGTCGTGGACTGAAGGAGGAGATCAAGGACGAATTGGCAAGAATAGCTCGTCCAACAACCCTGTCGGATTTGTTTTCCATAGTCACCCAGATTGAGTATCGTTTGAGTGAACGTAAGGCAGAGAGAAAGAAGTATAAGTCCCCTGTCTCCCTTCCTCAAGGCACCCATTCGGTACCTTCTCTAGCTCACCCCAGCAACAAGGAAGAACCTATGCAGGTTGGGTCTACCAGAACTCCTTTGTCATCCGAAGAGAGAAGACGCCGTAGAGAATTGGGACTTTGTATGTATTGTGGCTCGGATTCCCACCTGCTTCGAAATTGCTCAGCAGTACCGCCAAGACGGTCGGGAAACGAACGACCTCGGAACTAAAGGGGACGAGTGAACGAGGTCGGACTTTTAGTCCCTATCTTACAGTGACAGTGACGTCACATCCAACTACGCTGGACTCACGTTTTATGGCAGTTCCCATCCAATTGACTACCCCGACGGAAGTCCTTACCACCATGGCCTTGTTGGATTGTGGCGCTGCAGGAGTGTTTATGGATACTATGTGGGCACACAAACAAGGGCTAACACTTGTACAAAGGGAGGAAGTCCAGAAGGTGGAAGGAGTCGATGGTTCTCCGCTTTCATCAGGTCCTATCACCCACTCCACCGAAACCATGATGGTTCGCATCTTTCACCATTCGGAACAGTTACAGTTCGATTTAATTCGAGCAGCACATTTCCCAGTAATACTTGGAATCTCCTGGCTGAGGATGCATAATCCGCTAATAGATTGGACACAGAACACTTTGGCCTTCACTTCCTCATACTGTAAACACAATTGCGGTATCCATCCCGCAGAAGAGCCGGTACAGGTCCTTACTCCTCTACAACAAGGGGTAAACGAGATTTGTAAAGTTCCTCAAGAATTGACCGAATTTTCTGACCTCTTCAAGGACAACTCAGTTTTGGAACTACCCCCACATCGGCCGGAAGACTGTGCCATCGAGTTGCTACCTGATGCCCTGGTGCCATTCAGTCGCATGTTCTCCTTGTCTCTTACTGAAAAGAGGGCCCTTCGTATATATTTGGATTCCCATTTAGTTAATGGCCTTATTCGACCTTCCAAATCACCGGAAGGTGCATCTCTCTTCTTCATACCTAAGAAAGATACTTCAGAACTAAGGCCCTGTATTGATTACCGGGGCCTGAACAAGGTCACAATTCGAGACAGATACCCAATGCCCCTGATAGCTGACATATTGGAAGCAGTCCAGGGTTCCACAATATTTTCTAAATTGGACCTTCGCAGTGCCTATCATCTCCTGCGAATTAGAAAGGGGGATGAATGGAAGACTGCTTTTCGGACCCCGTTTGGCCTTTTTGAGTATCGAGTGATGCCATTCGGCCTGGTAAACGCACCCGCCATATTCCAACGCTTTATGGATCGCCTGTTTTCCGATCTGCTATATTGTAGTGTCATAGTTTATTTGGATGACATCTTGGTGTTTTCAAAGACCAATTCCGAACACGTGTGTCATCTTCGGACAGTATTTTAGCGACTACGCTCGCAACAGCTATTGGTCAAGCTTGAGAAATGTCTCTTCTACCAACCTTCTATTCCATACTTAGGATACATCCTCTCTCAAGAAGGAATCAGTATGGATCCCAGGAGGTAACTGCCATCCTGGATTGGCCAGTTCCAGCATCCCAAAAAGACGTCCAACGGTTTTTGGGGTTAGCTAATTTCTATAGAAAATTTATCAATCACTTCTCACAGATAGTGCTTTCAATCACCGCCCTCCTGAAAAAGGATACCAAACCTTTCTTTTGGTCGGAATCGGCCAACCAAGCCTTTTTAGATCTGAAAGGAAGATTCTGCTCCGCTCCAATTCTGTCTCAACCGGATCAGGACCAGCCCTTCATAGTCGAGGCAGACGCTTCGGCCCACGCATTGGGAGCTGTTCTCCTTCAACTTAAGGATGGCACAGAACATCCCGTAGCCTATCTCTCTAAAACCCTTTCAACCAGCCAAAGGAATTACTCTGTGATAGAAAAAGAACTTTTGGCCCTCAAAGTCGCCTGTGAAGAATGGAGACACCTACTCCAAGGCGGTACCCATCCTTTCGTGTTACGCACGGACCATAAGAACCTAAAGGTACTCGGAAGTATGGAGTGTGTCAACTCCAGGCAGGCCCGGTGGGCACATTTCTTTAGCCAGTATGATTTTGATATACCCTACATACCAGGCACTCAGAATTGCTTGGCCGATGCCCTATCCAGAAGACAGTCTTTCGAGCACCTCACCCCCCCAATCGGGAACCCTCTGTTTCCTCGAAACAGGATTGTGGGATTAGTTTCTTCCTTTCTGCAAGAAATCAAGATGGTAACCAGACCGGACTTAGTCACCTCAATACCTGGGAGTCTGCGCCCACAGATAGGTTGGTCGGAAGGACTTTTGCTAGTGGGACAGCGTTTGTATGTTCCCTCCGAAATCCTACAGCGGAAGGTACTGGATTGGGGCCATAACCATATGACAGCTGGACATAGAGGAGTTAAAGGAACCACAGAGTTGATCTCTCGCTCATTCTTTTGGCCATCACTATCTCAGGATGTGAGAAGGCACTGTAGAACGTGTATGGTGTGCGCACAGAATAAGAATACCACCTGCAAACCCTATGGGTTATTGACTCAACCAGTATTACCCAACAGACCCTGGACTCAAATTTCTACAGATTTCATTGTAGACTTGACAGTATCCCAGGGTTCGACTTGTCTCATGGTTACCATAGACACGTTTACTAAGATGGCACATTTTTCTGCATTACCAGGAATACCATCTGCCCCCCAGATGGCGGAAGTTTTTCTTAGGGACATATTCAGACTCCATGGTCTTCCCGATAAGATTATCTCTGATAGAGGCACTCAATACACATCTCGATTTTGGGGAGCCCTATGCCACCGACTAGGGATAGAAAGGGCCTTATCATCTGGCTTTCACCCCCAGACCAATGGCCAGACGGAGCGACTTAATGCCTCCCTCGAGCAGTACCTTAGGTGTTACATCAACAAGAATCAGGACAATTGGGTTAGCCTTCTGCCCACGGCAGAATTCGCCTACAACAACACAGTACATTCGGCTACGGGTCTTAGCCCTTTTTTCTGCTCCTATGGGGTTCACCCTCGTAGTATACTTCCTGTGTTTCCCTCACCCTATAATATACCTACTATTGAATCTACCTTGGATCGCATAACTACCGCACATTCTACCGCTCAACGGAGTTTGGCTTCCACTAGGCATAGGTATAAGGTTTTTGCTGATCGGTCTCGCTTGCCTTGCCCTGATTGGAAGGAGGGTGATCGAGTTTGGTTATCAACCCGATTCCTGCCTAGATGGGTGCATTCGACCAAATTAACCCCCCCGATTTGTAGGGCCCTATAAGATCATCAAGAAGATCAATCCTGTGGCCTATAAATTACAGCTTCCCAAATCCATGCACCGGGTACACCCGGTCTTTCACTCATCCCTCCTTCGGCCTGTTGATCCCCATATCTCAGTTAAGAAGGCTTTTGGATTGTCCAGTAATGCCAAGAACCTGCCCGAAGAATATGAGGTATCAGCCATTCGTGATTCCAGATATCGCAAGGGCAGGTTGGAATATCTGGTTTCCTGGAGGAACTACCCTAGTTCAGAGGACTCCTGGGAGCCTAAATCCTATATTCGTGCTCCCAGAATGGTCCGGAGTTTTCACCGAGCTCATCCGGGTAAGCCCGGGGGAACCAGCCTTGGAGGGGGGCATACTGTCACGCTCGGCCGCCGTTGGCGGCTGTGGAGACGCTGGCGATGGGGCGGCCATTGAATTGGCCGTCACGCTGACGGCGTCCACATCCAGCGGTCTAGTTTTCTCCGCGCTTCCCCGGTGGAGCCTATGTAACGTCACCCAACCCGGAAGCCCGCGCGTTGCAACCTTCGCGTCAGGCTCCGGGTTGGTACGCTGCAGTTTTCCTTTCCGTGGCTTTCGCCACCGCATTCCCCCTGTTGCTTCTCTCCTCCCTCTCTTGTTCCTCCTTCCGTTCCTCGCCCTCTCCCTTTGTTTCTCTCCCTCATTGACTACTGGGATCCCCTTCTTATGCTCTCTCATTGTGTCGCATTCCCTACTGGCTCCTTTCTCTGCTTGCCGTTCTGCCTTCCTAGATAGACTCTCCTGTCTCTGCCCTATTAAGCGGACCCCTCAAGCTTCGCTATCGACATACTCCTGGTATGCCCTGCAGTCCTGACCAGAACCACTACTGACCTGCAAAGAAGGGGTTTTTTGTGCCTTTTAGGCTTTTTCCCCTACACCGGTCTACCCCGGTTCGGGGGCCCCCTTTTTGCCCCGAGTTTGAGGGGCAGGGTGGCTTCCTCTCGGGGTAGGTCATATCATCATACCAGAGAACAGGAAGTCTGGAAAAGGAGATTCGGAGCTGAACCGGAAAAGATACCCCAAGGTGAGCAGGAAGGTATTGAAGATAGAGGGGGAACAGGGGTGAAGTTAGAAGAAAGTAGGAGTTCAACTGACACAGAGTCGGAAGATTAATTGATTGTTTATTGATTATGCGCTTATACACAAGTGTTTCAGAGCGCAACCGTGCATGGGTGGGAAGACATAAGGTAGACAAGATAAATGATCTTACTAGGCGAGGAGGGGAATAGGGACCAAGTGCACCCAATCCCGTTAGAACATGGGTTAAATGCAGAGAGATACCACTCATGGCTCGTAACCATAGTGCAGTAGTGCTGAGGCAAGTGCAAAACCGGGAGGCAAGTGCAGGAGACTGGCAAGGAAAACTTGGGAGCTGTGAGGCTCCGAAGGTTCACCAGGCAGCCAGTCAGCGAAACTGAGCAGAAGTAGAGGAGAGAGAGCAAGAGAGCAGAAAGGGGTGGTTAGCAGGGGAGAGGGAGAGAGACTGAGGAGGTGAAGAGGAAAGTCTTGGGGAGTTTCTGGAACTTAAGGAAATCTGACTCGAGGCGGAGAGATGCAGGGAGGCTGTTCCAGAGGGCGGCACCTGCAGGAGGATAAAGATCCCCCTGCCCCCAAGTCTCTGCTTGGAGAAGCGGCTCACCAGCAGAGAGTTCGAGGAAGATGAGCTGAGGGCTCGGGAAGGAGAGCATTTAGGAAGGGAGCTTTGCAGATGCAGGTGGCCCTTGTCATGATCTCTGCTTCCAAAAGGTCAGGGTTTTCCCAACTCCCTTGGAAGCAGATCCATAACCCAGGTTCCGAGTGCCAACCAGTCCCAATTGGGACCTTTTGGACCCAGTCCTGGCGCCAGTGGCACCAGGCTCATAAATATGCCCAGTCCCAGCGCTGGAAGCGCCGGGCTCATAATGCTTGGGTGGACTTACCTGCAGCAGACCATGCTGCTTACTTGCCTGCCAGTTGAGCCTCTGATCCTCTTCTGTTTGGAACTACTTTTCCTGTTGGGTGGGGCAGGAGCCACTCCCTAGATTCAGGACACTGAAACTCTTCTGGAAAGCAGGAACTCTTTTCTTACCTAGGCGTGGCTGTGGAAGGAGACACCTAAGCACTACAGGAGGCTATTTAAACCACACCCGATGGATGAATCTTGCTTTGCGTTATTCTGCATCCTCTGCAGCAGAACGCTCATCGTGTCTTCTGCATCTGATCCTGGGCCTAAGGAAAAAGGCTTACCATCCTGAATCCAGTCTTCAGCAACACCTATAAAGACAAGAAAGAACAGGTTAGCATTAGGGTCTTCAGTGACAGCTCTTCACTTACCTGGTCCATCGGCTGTCACCAACGCCTCGCGCTGCATTCCGGCATCTGAAAGACAAAGGCTTACCTACTCTTCATGCCCTCCGGAGGTCTTCACACTGCATTCCGGCATCTGAAAGACAAAAGCTTACCAATTCTTCGCACGCTCCAGAGGCCTTCGGCGCTGCATCCCGCATCTGAAAGACAAAACAAGGTGCGTTTAAAGACATTGGGGAACTTTAATACTCACGTGCCATTACTCCTTTCCACATCTAACCCAGTGGGTATTCCGGCACCCTGCAGCCGCTCCGAACTTGTACCTGCAAAATAAAAAGACAGTTAGAGCGCATCGTGAAGCAGGCAACAAGCGCTTACTTACGTGCTTCCAGGCGCTTCTATTCATCACACGGGCTCCATCTTCAACTCACTTCAGCCCGTCATCCGCCATCGCCGGAACCCTGCAAAACAAGAAACATCATTACTAAAGACTTTAAAGACATTAGAATTACTCGAAAACTACAGTTCGTGCAGTAAACGACGGACAACAGTCCTCTGAAGTCAAGAGGCCTGCTCCCCTTATCCAGTGAAGAAACTGGTTACAGCACCCTGCCCCGAGGCAGATGGAGAGCACGGCGTTCACTTACCTAAGGTGAGAGCATTAACCTTTGGGGTTCTACAGGAGAAGAGAAAGGGAAGAAGAGAGAGACATTCAATAACCCAGTTCCTTAATCCCATATTTTCTATCTGCAGACATCTTACCCTTCGAGTCAGACATACAGTGCACAGAGGTCCAGCCCAAAGAGCCAGCCGTGTGTTACACATCACCTTTGAAGATACGGTATACGCCCAGTCAAGACCGGCGCCTCTACGGGAATCAGGTGAGCGTTACAGCCCTGGGCCCCAGAAAGCCTAGTGGACAGTGCAAAGAGTCTTGAACTTAATCCTTGCAGCCACGGGGAGCCAGTGAAGGGATTTCAGCACCAGAGAGATGCAGTCTCTGGGCTTAAAGCCAAGGATAAGTCTTGCAGATCTGTTTTGAATGACTTAAAGAGGACGGAGAGTAGAAGAAGGAAGGGTAAGAAAGAGGCTGTTGCAGTAGTCCAGCCTAGAGAGGACCAGGGCTCTGAAGACAGTGAGAGAAAGGAGAATCCCAGGAGAGGAATGTCGAGAGCAACTTCTAAGGAAGGGGCCAGGGAGGAGACCAGACAAAAGTCCTTGCTTCCACCTTCTTCTCCATACCTTGGTTGATCAAGATCCTGGAGAAGGTAGTGCAAATACCACCAACAAACTTCATAGAACACAATTCAATTCTGGATCAATTCCAATCAGGTTTTCACCCCAAGCATAGAACAGAAACTGCCTAGATGTATGTATGGGATGATCTATTACCACTCTGACCAGGACTCTTTGTCCCTCATGTTAGACTTGTCTGCCGCATTTCACACGGTGGGCCATTCAATGCTTCTTTCAAGGCTGGTAGACACTATCAGGGCTGACAGACTCTTAATAGAATGGTTTCATTTGATCTCTCTTATTCAGAACTGAACTGTTGGGTTCCACTCTTATGCCGATGATATAGAGCTTCATTTGGAAGTCCGTGGCTCCCAGGATACTTTTGAAAAATGTCAGCTCTGTTTGGTGGTGGTTAAACATTGGCTGGACGATAACCTGCAACTTCATCCTAATAAGACTGAGCTTATGCTCCTGGGACCGAAACACTTAAATGACTTGTCACGTCAACCTACACCTTCTCAACTATTTGGCCTTCAAATCACATTTGCTAAGAAGATTAAAAACCTGGCAGCCATCTAGCACCCTGAATTTAGGCTCAACACACAATTTAACAAAGTGGTCAAATCAGTTATTGTTTGCTGCCGAACACTGAGGCAGCTCTACCTGGTCTCCCTTACGACTCATGCAATAGTGGTTGGGGCAATGCTGAAGGCTCATCTTGACTATACAAATGCATAACATATAGGCCTCCCCAACAACCCATTACATAGACTCCAGATAGCTCAAAATGCGGCCATTTGCCTCATTCTTTATGTACCTAAGTTTTCCCCACTTTTAATCTCTGTTGATAATTGCTTTGGCTCCTGGTTTCTCATCGTAGCCATTTTAACATACTTTGTTTCGTTTTTAAGTGCATCCACGGTTCAGCACCACAGTATTTAAAAAGATTAAATGAATTTATACCAACCATCCCGCACTCTTTGCTCAATCCATTTGCATCTTTTAACTATCCACCCCGCTCGTTGCACCACTTGGGGGCAGAGGGGATATCAATGTTTTTCCGTTCCTGCACTTCAACTTTGGAACAATCTCCCAATCCAGCTTCAATCTACGATATAGCCTTTAAGAGCAGCCAAAAACCGTGATTTTTATCCCAATTTCAACTGTGTAACTTCGTGTTAATCCACCCCTCTGCAATTTCTCTGCCAATACATCCTGGACTCAGACTCATTTTATGCTTGGTAACTTACATGGGATTTGCGCTATACAAATAATTTAAATCAAATCCTTGAGAAAGGAAAAAGTAAAACGTATCCCGAGAAAGGAGAGATTAGAGAAATCTCTCTGAAAGCGGCCAGAGAAAGGGACAAGAGAAAAGTTCCCTGGAGGAACAAGAAAAGGAGAAACTCAGGAGTGAGGCGTTGAGAGAAAGGTTCTTTTAAGCAGCCAAAGAGGCTGAACCCAGAGAGAGAAGATGGAGAAATTCTGTGGAAGGGACAAAAGGAAACAAAAGTCTGAGGGGATGAGAGAGAGTTACGAGAAAGTTCCTGGGTAGGAGACAGAGAGGCAATACTCAGAGGAAACAACAACGTTCCTCAGAAGAAACAAGGCAACAGGGGGAACTTTGACAAGACCCAAGAGAGGCATAAAGGATTCCAGGTTCTTTCCAAGGCTTCCTTGGATCCTTGCGGATTGCGCCAGTTACCATCCCATTACAAACTCCTGATTTCTTCTTAAATGTTTAGATAGCGCCGCCTCTCTTGAATCTTAAGCCCACTTAGAGACATACCAACTTCTGGGTGACAGCCAGTCGGGCTTTCACTCGGGCAAATGAACGGAAATGGCTCTCCTGGATATTGAGCATTCTGAGCATTCCGTCCTGGAAATCATGGACCAGGGACATTCAGGCTTACTAATGTTGCTTGACCTTTCAGCAGCGTTTAATACCATCGAGCATACTCTTATGCCAGCTCTTCAGAGAAGTGTCACTGGCCTCAGACCCATATGTGGATTTGCGATCCTTCTTTTTGATGAACCGCATTTCACAAGTCAAACTTGTTTCTTATTCTTCCAACCCTAAACTCGTTGAATTCAGACTTCAAGGGTCTTGTATTGCTCCCATCGTATTCTCCATTTACATGAAATCTCTTCAGGGCTTCTTGGAAAAGTTAAGGGATGTCTTACAGAACTAGGATGATGACACTGAGATCAATTTCCATCTGGAGCGCGATCCTCTTCGTAATGCACTAAAAATAAAAGACATCTTCAAATGTGGAGAACTTTGTATGGCTCAAAACTGGTTTGGTTCCAGTCAGGGTAAAACCGAAATCCTGCTGGTTTTATATGGAACAACTTACTTACCTGTAACTGTTGTTCTCCAGCATGGGTCTGGCATGGATTCACATGCTCATGAATATTCGCTGTCGTCAGGCCGGGAATCCTCAGTAAGGAAAAAAAAAAAAAATCAGTTTCAGTTTCGTTTCTGATCTGTCTTTCTTAGTAGTAACCAATCACTGGTCTCTGGGTCATACTGCCCACAGCCAATGACTGCCCTCTCCCTAAGCCCTGCCTCTGGCAGCCATCCTCAGATTTGGTAGCACGTAAAGTTGCAGTATGACCAAGTGGAGAGCCGCAGAGGGGTAGGAGGGAGGGTTCGCATGTGAATCCATGCCAGACCCATGCTGGAGAACACAGTTACAGGTAAGTAACTTGTTCCTTCTCCAGCATGGGGTCTGGCATGGATTCACATGCTCATGAATATAAGAATACATAGCAGTACACACACGCACAACCACGGGAGGTGGCAACGCTCAACATTAAGCATTACATAAAACTCAACATTAAGCATTTCTTACCTCCTTACCAGGCTCACCTTAAGCGAACAGGTTGCGCAGCACTGCTTGGCCGACCCTGGAGTCCTCCCTGGAATCCCGGTCGACGCAGTAGAATCTCGTGAAGGTGTGCGTCGACCTCCAAATAGCAGCCCTGCAGATGTCCAGCAGGGGCACACCAGACAAGAACGCCATGGTAGCAGTGACCGCTCTGGTCGAATGGGCTCTCGGACAGCCGGGCAACGGTCGGTTCGCCAACCGATGACAGTGCATGATGCAGCCGTAGAGCCATCTGGAAATGGAAGCCTTCGAGAGAGCCTTCCCTTGGTTCACAGGTCCAAAGTCCACAAACAGCTGTGATGTTCTCCGAAAACTCTTCGTTCGGTCCACGTAGAACTTCTGCGCTCTAGCTACATCCAGCGAGTGCAAAGTCCTCTCGGCTGGCAACGAAGGCGACGGGAAAAAGACTGGTAACACCAAAGGCTCGTTCAGGTGGAAGTCCGACGGCACCTTGGGCATGAAGGAGGGCTGCATCCTCAGCACTACCCTCGTATCGTGAAAGGTCAGGTATGGGGGCTTGCAGGATAGTGCCTGGATCTCTCCCACGCGTCGTGTGGAGGTGATGGCCACAAGGAACGCCGTTTTCCACGACAAACTTCAACAGGGCCGAATGCAATGGCTCGAATGGCGGACCCATGAGCCTGGTTAGCACCACGTTGAGCTCCCACGCCGGGGCTGGCGCCTTCACCGGCGGGAATGATCGAAACAGTCCCTTCATGAATTCTTTAACCAGCGAGACCACAGGGATGACCGCCCTGCAGTCCTGGTGTATCGGGAAATCGCTGCCATGTGTATCTTGATTGACGCATGAGATAGTCCAGCTTTGGCTAGCGACAGAAGGTACGGCAATACTTGAGGGGCCGTAATCCGCAGAGGGTTAATCCTCTGTGCACGGCACCAGATAGAGAACCTCTTCCACTTATGTCCGTAGCACTTGAGAGTTGAGGACGCCCTGGTGTTAGGCAGAAACCTGTGCAGTTCCCTTGGGGAACACTGCAAAAGATTTAAGACTACAGGTAGAGCAGTAAACCCCTTTGGTAGCAGTCTGCACCACCCAGATTTACCTGGTAGCTGTGGCTGAGCAGTCAGACTTCTCTCAAGAAGAGTTAGGCAGTATGCAAAGTATACACAATATGTACCAAAACACAATAGTACAAGCAAACACTGACCAGAGCTTGGTTTCAAAAGTATATAGTTATTTATTTAAAATACACATAAGTTAAAAACACTCTAGCAAAATATAGTAAACACTTCAAACACAGTTATAACGAAAGTAGATTCAATCCTTTCTCCTATCTAGACAACTCTAGGTTAACACCACTTAATTAAAACAGAGGTGAGTGCTGAACGTTTGATGACACTCTAGTAGTTTCCAAGAAAGGGAGAGAAAAAGCAGAAATGGGTTAAACACACCACTCTAAGGTCCAGAACGCTTGCAATAGGCTCAAAGAAGCACAAAGTCACAGGTGAGCAAAAGTCACTAGGCAGGGCCCACTCTTAGAGTAGCCGGAGCGAAAATGTGCCCAAGATCACACTGTTATTAGGGATTCAAAGTCTTGCAAAGAGTTAGAAAGAGGTTAGAGTGGCTTAGAAAGTTTAGCCAGGGTGTTCCAGGCACTCCCAGGTTCGAAAGCCGGGGGCTAAATCTACCCCGTACAGTCGGTGGCAAGGGAAGCCAGGCGGAACACGGTACCTTAAGCGAAAAGGGTCCTCCAGCGGTGGCAGTTGTTCCAGGCAGTGGCAGCAAGGCTCGACGTCGGTCAGGGAAGAAGAAGTTCTCGCTGAAGAGTAGAAGAAGAGGGTCGTTGCACTGCCCGGGAAGAAACCAGCCGCGGAGTCCTCCGGTTAAAGGGTTGTACCGACTTTCGTGGTTGGGGTAAAAGTGGTGGGGTTCCGGTTGCCGGGGTGCTTGGCACTGGCAAGGCGGCCACGAGATACCTCGAGAAGCGAAAAGAAGGCGAAAACTGGTTGTCCCCACCAGTCAAGGGAAGGAGCCACTCTGTTAAGAGTTCTCCTCGGTCGTCGGGAAAAGTGGTGAGACGGTTCAGCAGGGCTCCACCGGGTGGTGTCGTCGAAGCAGGTCGGCTCAGCTCTTCCCTCGTCGGATTCTTGGTCCTGTGGCGACTTCTGAAGTTCCAGTCCCCAAAGCCCTGCTTTTATGCAGCAAACCCCCATTCACCCAGCCTAGCTGTCACTCAAACATGCTAAGTGGTGAGCCGGCCGGCTCACCACTTGGGCCAATCAGGACGGAGTGCGACTTGAGTTACCAAGGTAACTCAGTCCAGGGTGCCTAAATCCCCCTCCACCCCTCCTAAGTACCCCAGACAGAGTGGCACCACTTTGGAGGGCTTCTGTGGAGAAGCCCGCCAAAAGTGGAACAAAGGGCTCCACTTTGGGTCAGAGTTACAGAGGCGAACACCAACGCCATTTTAGAATCAAGTTTTGGCAAAAAGTCCCAACCGGAGTTATAAAAATAAATATATAAACCGGCGGTATGTTTAAGGCTACCGTAAATAAATAATTAAATGTGTTAGCCTAAAACAATGGGAAATCCCATAGGAAAATATTCGCGGTCGAATATAAAACGTAGTTTCCACTGCCACCAGCCAAAACTCGATCAGGGGGGACGGAGACGTGCCCCCTCGACTAACAGACCCTGGGGCAATCGAATTGCCCCAGCCAGTACGTCCACAATATGATGGTTTGTACTGGTTCTGTTCAGGATTCAAGACTAGCAAAGTCTTTGGTGACTTTACATGCCCTGGGAGACAGTAGTCAGTCCCAGGGTATGGAGTCTATGTTGGGGAGTCCCTAGGACACCCCTGGGTCACGGCACAGAGGGTGCTGTGTAACCCACATCACAAAAATACATGAGGCCCTATGGAGTAAAAGACCCCATAGCCCATTCAACACAAGGTTTGTCCAAGATAACACAGTTCAACATGTCCAAGAGTGAGGGTAAAAGAGTCTCACTCTTGGCAGGAGAAAAAATTAAACCCCAGAAATCCAGCAAAGCTGCTGGGGGACTCACTAGGGAGGGAAATTCAGCCTAAACAGAGAATTCTCCCTAACACTCGCCCCCCCCAGACTAAGGGACAGGAGGATTTAATCCACTCCTGGATGAACCTCATACCTCTAGTCGATGATATACATCCTAGAGAGTCCATCAGCATTTTGATGGTGACACCTTGACCTATGCTTAAGGGAGAACTCAAAGGTTTTCTTTTGCAAGCTAAAGGACCTACAAACCCTTTGAGGAACATCAGTCTTTTTGTTATAGGGGATCTGGTTGACCAGTCCCTCAGAAGTTGGTACAACTTCTGAACCTATGTTAGGCTTTTTGAAGGGGTCCTTATAAAGGATTCCCTTAGATCTAGAGGGGCCTCCAAGGTTCCTCACCACCTCTCTTGTGGGAGCAGGTTGGGTCTTAGGCCTCTTGGTTGGAGGGGTTGGGGTTAGGCAATGTACCGGCTTCCCCTTCCTCTTAGATCTACCCTTACCTATTTTAGGAGTTTCCCCCCTAATATTAGGATTTGAGTTGGGGTCTTCAGTAGAAGGTCCAACAGTCTGAAGGTTTTTGGCCTTAGACTTTTCTTTTCTGGTTTTCCACCAGCACTGAGAATTACCAGTTCTCTCAGGTCCAGATAGGGGCCTAGTTGGTCTATCCACCTCTTCCTCAGAAGTAGGGTGAGTCAGAGACTCTGAGACTAGGGGAACAATGATGGAGCTTGGTTGGGGCGCCCATGTTCCTAGCATACTATCCTGAAATGTGCCTGGGTTAGAGGTCAACTTACTAACACCAGGGCTTGTAGTGGGGTTCTCAGTAGAGGGTCCCACAGGCTTAGAAGGGTCCTTCAAGGTAGCCTTTCTAGCCAATTTGGTTAAGTTCTGCTTCTCCATACTGGGAGGCCTGGGGGTATGTGACACTACTCCTAGAGTTCTTAGGTCATTCCCCAACAGGACCTTCCCAGGTACCTCAGTCTGAACACTGACAGGGATCCTCACTGTCATGTTGTTACACTGAATGAGGGCTGGTAGAATAGGAACCATTTGGACAGGGCCTCCAGACATCTTAGTGGGACCTTTGGGTGCTTTGGCCACATCCTCAGGTTGAAAGAAGCTTTCATCCACTACTGTTCTGCTGGCCCCAGTGTCTCTCCTGGCAGGAGTATCCTGGCCATTGACAAGAACACTGTCCACATAATACACCTTAGAGTTAACAGGTAGGGAGTTATACACAACCCTATTCTGGGGACTAACCAGACCCATAGGCTCTAAGTTTACAGTTGCTTGAAGACCCAAGGGTTCTTCAGCAAAGAGTTCAAAGTGGGCACTAGCCATCTGTACTTCATCCTCAGGAGTGAAGGCTAAGGAGACTGTGCTGATCCCTGCAGGTTTACCCTTGCACTTGGGATCTCCTTTGATATGGTCAGTACCCTGACAGACATAGCATTGTCCAAATGCTCTCTGGAAGGGTGGCTTGTTCTGACCTCCTTCTGGCTTGTGGCCAGAAGGTACAGTAGCCTGACTAGGTTTCCCATGTGGCTTACCCTGGTTATTTTGTGGTTTGGGGCCCTCTTTGGGATAGGAATTATTAGGATTCTCTTTGGAGTCTTTTTTAGGCTGTTTCTCCCCATCCTTCTTCTGAGTTACCCCAGAATCCTTGTGAGTGGCCCTGTTGGCAACCCACAAGTCAGCAGCCTTAGCTAGTTTCCGGGAATCCAATTCCCTGGAATCAGCCAAGTGTTGTCTGAGCTCAGGAGAGCAGGCATCATAAATAGTCTCCAACATAAACAAATTCTTCATACCTTCATAAGTGTTCACCTTGTAACCCTTAATCCATCCCTCTAAGTTTTTCAAACATTCACTCACCCAGGTAGCCCAAGGGGTACCATCATGCTTTTTGAGGTTCCTAAACCTCTTAAGATACTGGGAAGGGGTCTTCCCAAACCTAGCTATCAAAGCTAGTTTCACACATTCATAGTCCTTCCTATCCTCCTCCCCCATCTCCATTACCACATCAGTTGCAACAGGGGGAAGCCTAGAGAACAACCAGGTGAGTAAGTCATTTCCTGTGATGTTCTGGAGCCCATGATTATATTCAAACAGAGACAACCAATCCAACACATCCAACTTAGGCTCATACATACCAACCAATTCTTTAGGCATCCGGGGTCTTTTAGGACTGGAACTTCTAGAGGAGCCAGAGAGAGAAACATTCTCAACAGATAATTTCTTCATTTCTAAGTCATACTTGAGCTCCATTTCCCTTAGCCTTAGTTCTTTGTCAGTTTGAGCATTAAGTTTCTTATACTCCAATTCTAGCTTCATTTTCTCCAGTTCAAAGTACTGAGGACTAAATGTGGGACCTGGTAAAGGTCCAGTAGGCACAGCAGGTAGAGCAGGCAGAGGCCTAGGGGGGACAGTTACAACAGCCTCACCCTCCTCTTCTGACTCTTCCTCAGAATCATCAACATTTTGCTCCATGTTAATTTCAACACTGTCATCTACAGTTGCTGGAGTGGTAGGTTCCTCTGAACCATCACCCAGACTTTGGTTAGCTAACAATCTTTCAATCAGCTCCATTTTCTTGCCCTTAGTCAGGAGATCCTTATGTTTACAGAGCACTCTTAAACAATCAGCAGTTTTGGCTGCAAGGGACTCTTGACTATAGCTTTCTATAACTGACATGTTAGAGGTTTTACTTTTTCAGTGCTAAGCTTTGTGGTTAGTTGCACTAAGGTATCTAAAGCACAATAAAATGTATACTCAATACAAATCCCACCGCTGCCACCAGTGTTAGGCAGAAACCTGTGCAGTTCCCTTGGGGAACACTGCAAAAGATTTAAGACTACAGGTAGAGCAGTAAACCCCTTTGGTAGCAGTCTGCACCACCCAGATTTACCTGGTAGCTGTGGCTGAGCAGTCAGACTTCTCTCAAGAAGAGTTAGGCAGTATGCAAAGTATACACAATATGTACCAAAACACAATAGTACAAGCAAACACTGACCAGAGCTTGGTTTCAAAAGTATATAGTTATTTATTTAAAATACACATAAGTTAAAAACACTCTAGCAAAATATAGTAAACACTTCAAACACAGTTATAACGAAAGTAGATTCAATCCTTTCTCCTATCTAGACAACTCTAGGTTAACACCACTTAATTAAAACAGAGGTGAGTGCTTAACGTTTGATGACACTCTAGTAGTTTCCAAGAAAGGGAGAGAAAAAGCAGAAATGGGTTAAACACACCACTCTAAGGTCCAGAACGCTTGCAATAGGCTCAAAGAAGCACAAAGTCACAGGTGAGCAAAAGTCACTAGGCAGGGCCCACTCTTAGAGTAGCCGGAGCGAAAATGTGCCCAAGATCACACTGTTATTAGGGATTCAAAGTCTTGCAAAGAGTTAGAAAGAGGTTAGAGTGGCTTAGAAAGTTTAGCCAGGGTGTTCCAGGCACTCCCAGGTTCGAAAGCCGGGGGCTAAATCTACCCCGTACAGTCGGTGGCAAGGGAAGCCAGGCGGAACACGGTACCTTAAGCGAAAAGGGTCCTCCAGCGGTGGCAGTTGTTCCAGGCAGTGGCAGCAAGGCTCGACGTCGGTCAGGGAAGAAGAAGTTCTCGCTGAAGAGTAGAAGAAGAGGGTCGTTGCACTGCCCGGGAAGAAACCAGCCGCGGAGTCCTCCGGTTAAAGGGTTGTACCGACTTTCGTGGTTGGGGTAAAAGTGGTGGGGTTCCGGTTGCCGGGGTGCTTGGCACTGGCAAGGCGGCCACGAGATACCTCGAGAAGCGAAAAGAAGGCGAAAACTGGTTGTCCCCACCAGTCAAGGGAAGGAGCCACTCTGTTAAGAGTTCTCCTCGGTCGTCGGGAAAAGTGGTGAGACGGTTCAGCAGGGCTCCACCGGGTGGTGTCGTCGAAGCAGGTCGGCTCAGCTCTTCCCTCGTCGGATTCTTGGTCCTGTGGCGACTTCTGAAGTTCCAGTCCCCAAAGCCCTGCTTTTATGCAGCAAACCCCCATTCACCCAGCCTAGCTGTCACTCAAACATGCTAAGTGGTGAGCCGGCCGGCTCACCACTTGGGCCAATCAGGACGGAGTGCGACTTGAGTTACCAAGGTAACTCAGTCCAGGGTGCCTAAATCCCCCTCCACCCCTCCTAAGTACCCCAGACAGAGTGGCACCACTTTGGAGGGCTTCTGTGGAGAAGCCCGCCAAAAGTGGAACAAAGGGCTCCACTTTGGGTCAGAGTTACAGAGGCGAACACCAACGCCATTTTAGAATCAAGTTTTGGCAAAAAGTCCCAACCGGAGTTATAAAAATAAATATATAAACCGGCGGTATGTTTAAGGCTACCGTAAATAAATAATTAAATGCGTTAGCCTAAAACAATGGGAAATCCCATAGGAAAATATTCGCGGTCGAATATAAAACGTAGTTTCCACTGCCACCAGCCAAAACTCGATCAGGGGGGACGGAGACGTGCCCCCTCGACTAACAGACCCTGGGGCAATCGAATTGCCCCAGCCAGTACGTCCACAATATGATGGTTTGTACTGGTTCTGTTCAGGATTCAAGACTAGCAAAGTCTTTGGTGACTTTACATGCCCTGGGAGACAGTAGTCAGTCCCAGGGTATGGAGTCTATGTTGGGGAGTCCCTAGGACACCCCTGGGTCACGGCACAGAGGGTGCTGTGTAACCCACATCACAAAAATACATGAGGCCCTATGGAGTAAAAGACCCCATAGCCCATTCAACACAAGGTTTGTCCAAGATAACACAGTTCAACATGTCCAAGAGTGAGGGTAAAAGAGTCTCACTCTTGGCAGGAGAAAAAATTAAACCCCAGAAATCCAGCAAAGCTGCTGGGGGACTCACTAGGGAGGGAAATTCAGCCTAAACAGAGAATTCTCCCTAACACTTGGCCTTCGCAAGAACCTCTCTGCAGTCGGCCGGGATATCGTATCCTCCAAACTCTAGTGCTGCAGAAGCCAGGCCTGCAAGTGCAGCGATTCCAGGTCATGATGAAGAATTGCGCCTCCTTTTCTGGAGAGAAGATCTGCGTCCGTCAACAGCTTGACTGGTGGGGACGCTGACAAGTCCAGAAGGTCCGGAAACCAGATCTGTCTCGGCCACGCCGGTGCGACAAGGATCATTCTGCACCGGGACCTCTTGAGCTGGTTGATGAGTCAGAGCAGCAACGGCAACGGATGAAATGCATATAGGAACAGGCCGTCCCAGGGGAACGAGAAAGCATTGCCCATGCTCCTCGGTTGGGGAAACCTGCTGGCGAACCTCTGGCACTTGGAGTTCGTCGCCAACAGGTCGATCTGGGGTTTGCCCCATCTCTGAAAGAGTCGGTCCACTTGATCCTGGCGTAGTTCCCGCTCGTGGCACGAACGCAGCTCTCTGCTGAGTGAGTCGGCGATGGTGTTTTGTATCCCTGCCAGATGAAACGGCACCAGAAACATCCCTTGAGCAACGGCCCAATGCCACAGGTCCTAGGCTTCCTTGGATAGGGCCGGGGATCTGGTTCCGCCCTGCTTCCGGATGTAGAACATCGTGGTGGTGTTGTCGGCGAAGATCCTCACCACCTTGCCCTTGAGGGACGGGAGAAAAGACCTGAGGGCCCAGAACACTGCCCGGAGCTCCAGGATGTTGATGTGGAGCGGCTTCTCCTCCGGGAGCCAAAGGCCTCTCTCGCATGAAGATCTCCTGTGTGCACTCCCCACCCGTCCAGGGAGGCATGTGTCGTCACCGTCACCTGGTGGGCCTGGGTCTGAAAGTCTGTCCCTGCCGCTAGACGAGCGCGGGTGCCCCACCACCAGATCGCTCGTCCGAAGGTCTCGATGAGAGGGATCCTGTCCTCGAAGCTGCCCGTCGCTTGAATCCAGCGGGCGTCCAGGAACTCCTGTAGAGGGCGCATCCGAAGCCTGCACAGGCGCACAAGATAAATGCAAGAGGACATCATCCCGAGGACATCATCCCAAGGAGGGACTTAATGGACCTCACTCTGGCCACGTCCGTGGCCAGCAGACGCTGCACGTTGCCTAGGATGGCCTTTGTCCTTTCCTCCGACGGCGAGGCCAGACGCGCCACTGTGTCGAGCTTGGCTCCCAGAAACAGTGCGACTTGAGAGGGGACCAGGTGGGACTTTGGGAAGTTGATGGAGAACCCCAGGTCCATGAGCAGCTGGACGGTCTTCGCTGTGTGTTCTGCGGCAAGCTCCTTGTCCTTGCGCGGATGAGCCCATTGCCCAGGTAGGGGTAGACGTGGATCCCCTGCAGGCGCAGCCGCGCTGCCACTGGAGCGAGGCACTTGGTGAAAACCCTGGATGCCGACTTCAATCCGAACGGGAGGGCCTTGAACTGGTAATGCCACCCTTGGACCACGAACCTGAGGAACTTCCGGTGTCCTTTTAGAATGGGAATGTGAAAGTATGCATCCTCCAAATCCAATGACGACAAGAAATCGCCCTCCTCCAGCTGTCCCAGCACGTGCTGGAGGGTGACCATCCAGAAATTCTGTGCCTTGATGTACTTGTTCAGTCGTCGCAGGTCTAGGATGGGTCGCCACCCTCCTGTCTTCTTTTTCACGAGGAAGTACCTCGAGTATCCTCCGGAGCCTCTTTGGGACGAGCTCGATGGCACCTTTCTTGAGCATCGCCCTTACCTCCAAAAGCAGTTGAGGGATGTGGTTTTCTTTCCTGGCCACGGGAGGAATGCGGGGGCACTTTTTTAGAAATTCGAGGGCGTACCCCTGGGCCAGGGCGTCCAGCACCCAACGGTCGGTGGAGATGGACTCCCACACGCTGACGAACTTTGCCAGCCGGCCTCCCACCGGGGTGCTTCGGTGGGGGCCCGACGTCACGGTCGGTTCAATCTTGCTTGGAAGACGCCTTGCCGCCTTGGCCTCCCTGGCGACGACGGCGGGATCCACCCAACTTGCCTCGTCCTCTATAGGCTTCCTGCGATGAGGAGTGGGCCGCTTGGCAGTACGTAGAGGAGCCACGCCGAATCCCTTGGAGGCACCCTGCTTGCCTCCGGAGCTCCGAAAGGACGGCCTTCGTTGCTGGAGAACTCCCAGGCCCTTAGCTGTCTCTGTGTCTGCCTTGATGGCTTGGAGGGACTCATCCACTGTTTTCCCCAAACAGGTTGTTCCCGTCGAACGGCATGTCCAAAACCTTGGCCTGTACGTCCTGGCGGAAATCCGTCGCCTTGAGCCACCCTCGTCTGAGGCAAACGCTGTTGCCTAGCTGGCGGAAACCGGTGTCGGCAATGTCCGTTGTCACCGTTATGGCGTGGTCCGACGCCACCTCACTTTCTTGCAAGATCTCCAGGGCCTCAGCCCTCTTGTCGTCCGGTAGGAAGTCCAACAGGGGGCGATCTGGTACCATAACTCCCTGTCATAGTGGGCCACGATCGCGAGGGCGTTGGCCACCTTAATCGTCGTTGCCGCCGACGAGATAACTTGTTGTCCCATTGCATCCAGCTTCTTTCCTTTGCCGTCCGGCAGGGAAGTTGACGTTGAGGCCGATACCCCCCCCGCTTTCTTCTTGGCCGCCGCTGAGACGACCGAGTCAGGGGTCGGTTGCGCCCTAAGGCACAAAGGTGCTGCGTCGGGGATCCGGTACTACTTCTCGTACCGATCCCTCTTGGCAGGCGTCGTAGACGGGTTCTTGAGAAGGGTGAAACCCTCGTCCCAGATGTCATCCAGCAGAGGCACGGCGAGGACCGTCTTCCTCTTGGCCTTGCGCCGTTGGTAAAGGAAACCTTCCTTCTTCTCTTCGGGCAGTGCTGAAAAAGCTCAGATGCCCTGGCGATCATAGTGTGGAAAGACCCAATCTCGTCGAGCGGGGAGGCCCGGGCTGAAGGTGATGAGAGCTCCATCCCGTCGTCGCCGTCATCTGTACCCGTTGTGGCCGTGTCCGTGTCATTCCCAGGTACAGGGGACGTGGGCAAAGGCTGAGCAGGCCGCGAGGGCTGAAAAGGCAGGGCTGGATGGGTCCGTCTTCTCTTGTTTGGGGGACTTCCCGACGGGTCTGGCTCTGGCTCCTCCGTCGGGCCTGGTTCCGGCTCCTCCATCGGTGGTAGGGGCAATCTCGTCCTTATCTCCGAACATAAGGATTGTATTGCCAACAAAATGGCCGCCGAGTTGTCCTGCGGCTCTGGAAGCGACGGTTGGGTGACTAGGAACCTCGCCAGCGCCGCCGTCACTCTCGTCGTCCCCTTTGTCGGGATCCATCCCGTGGGACCGGGCCTCTTGGACGCCCTCGTCGAGGCCCTCCAAGACTTCAACCAGTTCCTCCTCGGAGGCTGTGTCCGTGTCCACAATGGCCACCGCCCCTCCCCTCTTTTTCCGCCAGGGTCTTCTCGATGGGCCTGCAAGAGGCTTCCCTCCGCGGTGGCAGGAAAACTCTGCGCCCCAGAGGTCGCCTCCACTAGTGTAGCCTCCTCGCGCTGCGCCAGGGCTGCCGCGACTTCCTTGATGGAGGCCTTGGCCGGGTGAATCAAGGCCTTCACCACCTTCTGCGGGCCTGTGGCCTTCACCTTGGGGGGAGGGTCACCGCCTCAGTCCCCCTCGGCTGGATCCTTCAAGATCGACCGGGGCCTCTCCAGAAGCTTCGCCGGGTTCTCGGCCTTCCTCTTCCCTGAGCCAGAGCGTTGGCTCATGGTTGATGGCGCTGGAGAGGATGCGCCTTGCCTGGCAGCCGAGGAGCCTGACCGTTCGACGCTCCCGGTGCCTGCGGACTTGCGGTGCTTTGCCTTCTGTTGGGCCCCCGTTGCCGGGGCGCCCTCACAGGACTTAGAAGACCGCTCAGACTTCTTCTTCTTCTTCTCACCTGACGGGCTCTTTTCTTCCAGCCAGTTGGAGAGACGAAGGTGTCGGTCCCTGATGGTCCGTTCCGACATGTTCCCGCAAAACGCACAGTCCTTCTCCACGTGCGTTTTGTCCTCATGAAGGCAGTAGAGACATTTCAAGTGCTCGTCCTCCTTGAACAAATTCTGCAGCTGGCATCCAGCTGGCATCCAGGGCAAACCCTCAACAGCTTTCCGGCTGTCGAGCTTCCTTTCTCCTGGGCCATGTCCGGGGGTAGGCTGCAGAAACTTCTGGACTCCTCCAAGAAGCCTAACTCGACGAAAACTTCACCCTTGAGGGGCGTTGAAAATCCGAAACAAGTCCCCGTTGATCGGATGTAGACACGGTGGAGCTTGAGGCTCTATTTGACCGGAAAATGAGAAATCTCTTTGAAAAAGCGCGAAAACGCAGCAAAAAAGCTTGAGAGCTAAACATGAGGACTCCCAACACTTGAGTGTGCGGTAAAAATCTGAGGATGGCTGCCAGAGGCGTGGCTTAGGCAGAGGGCAGTCATTGGCTGGGGGCAGTATGACCCAGAGACCAGTGATTGGTTACTACTAAGAAAGGCAGATCAGAAACGAAACTGATACTGATTTTTTTTTTCTTTACCGAGGATTCCCGGCCTGACGACAGGAAATATTCATGAGCATGTGAATCCATGCCAGACCCCATGCTGGAGAACCATCCTTACTAAGTCAATGCTTTCCTACCCTCATTTCACTCTGAGCTGACATGTTATAAAGGCACATACCAAGGTAAGGGCCCCTGGTTGAGATCTTTGATTGCACCTTTTCCATGGTTCCACAGCTTAACCAGGTTTCAAAGAACAATAAGTATTTTCTGATGTTGAATAGACAAAGTAGGTCATAGTCCTTGGCACAGCATTGTGAGATAATCAACAGGGTCTTAGTGGTTTCCAAGCTGGACTATTGTAATTACCTTTACGCTGAGGCCCCCCTCTCTCTCACTGCCCAACTTTAGGTCAACACCATAACCAGGATGTGATCAAGACACCCTGGGAGGCACATATTTCCCCTGTTCTCTGGAGATTGCACAGGTTGCCAGTCAGATGTCGAGTTACTTCCGAGTTGCTCACTTTAGCGCAAAAAACAGTTTACAGCGATCATGCCTCCTCTCGGCCTCCACAATCTTGGAACAGCAATATCATGTATATCCATCAATGTAAATGTTCCAGGGCCTATGGCAGTTCTAGTGGGGCCTTGTGACCAAACTAAGGGACCTAGTCCCTGTTGACATCTGTAAAACTGACATTCATTTTTTTGTAGAAGATTGAAAAACAATCTTTTCCAAAGTACATCAACTTTGTCGTTTCCTGGAGCTTTTTTGGGCTGCACACTTGGACACCTTACAAGCAGTAGTGCCTTATTCTCCTGCTCGTAAATAGAAATAAATAGAAGGCAGGAGTCAAAGGAAAAGAAGTTCTAAGAAGAAAGAACTGCGCAGTAGGTGGTTTCATGGAGAAAGACCTAGAGTAACCCTAAAGACATTATACTTTTAAAATAGAGACATCATAGATACTGGAGGAAGACACGTTTATCTAATTGCCCATCGCCATCTTGAGAAATCTCACCACTAAGCCCTTCCACAGGATTATTGTCTTGTGCCATGTGTGGCAGGAGGTCGCAGGACACAGTCATTGGGTGATCACCCAGGAAACCTTGCTTTCTAGACTAGTACCTGGACATGTATTCTGAACGCTAGATCCTCCAACTCTTTTACTGCCAACCGAGCTCATCAACTTGACCGGAATCTGTTAACCCCCTTATGTGCGAGTGCTCTGGGAGTGCTGTTCGGCTTAAGGAGTCTCGAGGAGTTTCCTTGGATACCTTGCTGGATTTCTCCCTGCGACGCTCCGAGTCGATATCACTGAGGACTTTTGTGTTTTTTCACTCTTCAATACTGCGTGCAAATACAATTCTTACCCATACAAGCATTTTGTTAGCCCTAAAAACGAGTATTTTAATATAGGTTTCTTTATCCCAACAGCGACAGAGTGAGCTCCGCCCCTTTCCCAGTGTGCACTATAATTACACGTGCGCACATTGTGCGAGTGCTCTGGGAGTGCTCTTTGGCTGTTCAGCTGGGCACCCTCCCTCTAACTCAGTCGGATCGCTCCTGCTGCTGTGTATTGCGGTAAGTCCCCGTTTCAGAAAGTGTTGCTCCTGATTGCTTGGACCCATGGTGCTTTACACTTTAAAAACAAGCATGCCTCTAACTACAACAAGCCGTTCTTCAGTAATAGCCTCCAATAACCCCCCTCCACCCCCATCTCTATTTTCCCTAGCTGTCTTAGTCACGGCGACCAGACAGAAGGTTTTAAGAAGCTAACCCGATCGCAATTGTTAGGCACTGACATCCGTGCCTATTACGCCCCTGTGACACCGCCTACTAACTTCCAACCATTTGAAGCACAATTCAATTTGGAAATACCAATCCATGGATGTGAAAGAGGCTCTGCTGTTTCCACTTCCATTTCTGATGCAGACTTGATTGCTCAGCTGACTGAAACTGAGGACATAGGCTGTGCAGCCTCCATTAAAGACAATCATAGAGCCACTTGAACCACTCGATCTACCTTTATGCCATTGTGTACAAGTACATAAGGGGGATGACCCTCAAGTCCCTAAGCTATACTTGCAAGTTGTCAAGAAGCAATCCTCACGACGGCGCGAGGCTCTGGCTCGGCTTAATGGCCCCAACTTGTGAAGAAAAACATACTAAGGACTCCTGTCAGCTGCAGGCAGGTGATACTCTCATGCATTTCTCCAATAAAGTTAAATTCCATAACGATTTTATTAAAGGTACAAATGATATGTTTTGCTCTATCTCGCCATCACTTGGTAGGGGCATTGCAATAAAGCCCGATATCTGTGGACAAATGCCTTACCCGGTGGAGAAAATCATATCGGAGACTCAATTATGTGAGCCTGCACCGTCGCAGGTGTTTAACTTGTTGCACGCAACAATTTTATATCATGATTCCCCAAGCACATCTGCTAATTCGTCTGTTGTAACTAGTCTGTCCTTTTTTTAATTTTATATAATGTTTAATTGGTTTAAAAGAGATACAAAATGTAAACCTTTTACATACAAATCCTCAATTATCAAATCATCTCACTGTCCACAATACATTCAATAAATTAATTTAAAATATAAAATATAGTCCTTTTAGGGGCTGAATTAATTACTTCAAACCACTGAGGACAGGTAAATAAAAAAGGAGGAAAAAGGGCATCAGAAAAGGTAATGCAAAATGATAAGGAACCTCTACTTTGGGGAGATCTCCCATTTACTCGATTTCCCATTCACTCACCCTCTGTTTCCACAGCTTTTTTTTAACATACATTCTACCAGCTTCATTATGGCAATCACAAGGCTGGTTCTTTCCCCCAAAAGAACCCATTCCCACCATTGTGAGGGCCCCAATGTCTCACACGCAGTTATCTGCCCATCAAAGAATGTCCTTCTCACTTCCCTTAGGGACTTACATACTGTTACCAGATGGAGCAAAGTTTCTATACCTCCTATTTCGTTGAAGAATCTACACTAAGCATTCCTGATCCCAGGCAGGCAGTTGCCTAGCCCATTGCACCTCTCTTGTATTGAGGATATTTAGTCGACATCTAAGAAGGAGGTCACGATATACCGGTGATGGAGTTTAAACCTTTTCGCTCTAGATCCAGTGGCTGTCCCAGTTTATCCTGACCCCATTTCTCCACTGTTATCCAATCTAGAGCTTGGAGTTTCTTTTTTACTTTGGTCGGGTTTACCGCCAAATCACTCATTTCAATCCCATTTCTTTCCATGATAATTTCTACTTTCCTTCTCCATTGAATTAGAAATCTATCTTGCCCTCCTTTGTCCGGGTCAAAGATAGCAAAGGGAACAATTGCAGGTTCGTATGTACATTTTCTATAGAGGGCTACGGTCTTCCATAGCACCAGGGATTCAAATGATTGTAATCTCAATTCATGCCTAATCAAGCACATGGGCAGCAAGTTTGGCAGTCTTAATACTCGCCACCAGAAAAAACCTTCAAGTCTCTCTCAGATTTACCAGGATAGATGCAGGACGGCCTCTGCCCCATAAGTAAGAATCTGAAAAACCAGGTTATAGAAGGAAATAATCGGCACCATCGAAAACTTCCCATATCTACGATGGAGGGCCATTCCCTGGTTTGTTAGAGAAGATGGCTTGGACCGTAGATGGGTATATTGGCCCTTTTCATCCAGGTGCCCATTTACAACCACCTCAAGATATTTCATGGAGTCTACTATTTCAAGGGGTTTACCTGTCCATTGCGAAGCCTACTCCCGACCATCCTTCAGGCTTAAACAACTCCAACCTGTAAACTATGAGCCCATATTAACTGCCTTGAACAATAGTGTATACACTTTAATTATGTTATATGAGGCACTTCTGAAAAAAGCTGATAATCAACAGGTCTTATTAGGGAATATTGATAAGAAATTGGATGCTCTAGCTCGCTTCACTAATAATTCACATACATATGTGAAACGTGATGCCTTAATTGCATCCCTTAAAGGTTTGAACCATTGCTTCCCTTGCCTTATTTGAGCACCTCAGTGTGTGATCCACAACTCCCTAGCATGGCTCAGCAGGATGTTTTTGGAGTGGGCTTCTCAAGTGACGTATCTATGTCTGAACGCATTAATGATAACACTGTAATCGATTGTAATGCATTGTACCAGTTATCAGTGGTGAACATTTCTAATATGCAAGAACTGGCGAATGAGCCAGGTGTAGCTCCTCAAAAACAACTATGAAGTTTTCCAAACAAGGCGCAGATAAAAAGGGTAAGGCCCGGCTAATCAGTGAGACTAAAATAACAAAAGTCGAAAAGGCAAAAGAAAAAAATCTAAAAACCAAGACTTCACCAGGAAAATATCTAAAATCCATACTAAAAGATTCATTAATGCTTTAACCACGCGACCCAAAACAAACGAAAATAAAAATAAAAATACATCTATAAAAAAGATTCCAGTGGACTGGAACAGGAACTACTTCAAAACCTTGTGGCAGATAAAACTGTTCAATCAGCAGATCAAATAGACTGCTCAACATACTCCATTTCTTCACTGCCTGAAATTGGTGGGGTCTTGGTGTATGACGAGGTGTGTAAAGCCGATGTCAAACAGGAACACTGTGGGACAGGTAAAAAATATGGAACGTTTTTTGACCATGGATTAAAAATGAACAGTCTTTACTAATAGTGGTAAATGGGGACTTGTTCTCATCATACTAAAACCTGACATTGCCAAAGACCTGACAAAGTGATATCTATAGACGTTGGATCGAAATGCTCAGAGATCCCTATTAAGTCATCTGCAGAGGTGTTTTAAGAGTAAATCAAATAATACATACCTATCCTCATTACCATCAGACAGTATGAACTTAATTGAGGAACAAGAATATTTCACACTGTAGATGAAGGACATAAAAAGGAGATCCTTTCCCGAATAGGACCACAATCCTTACTGTATTTTATCAAAATAAAGCTGAAGAAAGTGGAATCCAGAGACCTTGAAACAACTCCATTCCTAAGATCTCGAAAACTGGACACTGTATCTTGGAGGATACTGTCCCAAATAGTCAGGGAATGCATCTGGAGTGAAATAAGCGTGTTAGAAAATAAAGGTGTATTATTGTCATGATCTAACACAAATCAGTCCCTCAGATCTTGGAATATGGCGCCTGATAGTTGT
This sequence comes from Ambystoma mexicanum, assembly GCF_040938575.1. Taxonomy (NCBI): domain Eukaryota; kingdom Metazoa; phylum Chordata; class Amphibia; order Caudata; family Ambystomatidae; genus Ambystoma; species Ambystoma mexicanum. The sequence continues at coordinate 1,456,703,695 of NC_090935.1, forward strand.
ACTGATGAAGGAGCCACTTATAGAACTGTGAGCTTTAAGGAAGATAGCCCTAACCACTCGACCAGAAAAAGGAGGGATACGGATTATGATCATGACACAATCAATTATTTAGTTTGTCGAACAGGGACTTTAAAGCAGATCAACAAGTATCATGGGCGTGGCTCAGAAACACTCTTAAGGACAAAAAAAAAGTGTACTTAAACATTAATGCCAGGAAAATCTAAGACCCACATACATGATTGCTGTGTGGAATACCACAGGGCTTGTTAATCTTTTAGACATTAATGAATCGCATCACCTATCGAAATATGATATAATACTGCAGGAAACCTGGCTCACTGTGTATCCCATTGCGCCCAATTATGACATTGCCTGGATACCTGCTATCAAACAGGCGATAAAGAAACCCATGGCTGGGCTTTTGATTGCCCTTAAAAAATAACTTGAAGGAAATCTCCCCATCCACGTTTACAGTTGGTCAAACTAAGCATAAGTGACACATGCAATGAGATGGCTTCCTGAATTGCTATACTAAATATCATTTGGAATCCTGTTTTGTTAAATGATGATGAATTTTTCAAGTATGTAACACAACTACTAGATTTGGTAGCCTGTGAGCAGGCGAGCTACACATTTCTACTCGCTGGTGATTTAAATATATCATGTTTTGAGCAAAAGAGAGGCAGGGTAATGTCAAAAACTAAAAGATGGTTAAGATTAAGGAACAGCAAAATCTATCATTGCTGAACGGAAGCCTTAAAGATGATGTACCACCTAATCCAACGTGGCAAAGGGAAAACTCCTTAGCCATGTTGTATTACGCGTTTATCTCGGAGTTAGCTTTTCTCCATGTGTATAACTTTAAAGTCATCTGCACTATAGAAAGTGACCACAATATCCTTGAAATTGCTTTGGAGAAAGCTTCTGCCGTATCACGACAGTACTATAGGCATCAGCTCTCCCTTTCACAGGGACAAAATAGAATCAACTGGACAGCCCCTATGCTGAAGAGTCTCTTAGAGAAGCTCAGTACTGAGGATAATCATTCTGTAATTGAGATCTCCCTGATTATACCTATGCACTTATGTTAGCCGCTGTTAAACAAAAAAAGGCATGTGTATTTATCAAACACACATTTGATCAAACTATACATAAGGCCAAAACAAAAAAAAGCTAAAAAGAGAACGGAGACAACTAAAACCAAGATTGAATAATGATCTTAAGAGTACAGCTAAGAATATGTGCACAAAACATAGGAATTTTGTTGCGCAGTATAAGGCACAAAACAGGCTGATAATGAACGCATGCTCACAGCGTTGGCGACAAAATCTAGCAAGCCAATTTGGAAACTGCTGAATGATGATCCTAATAAGAGTAATGCAGTCCTGAGGCTAAACTCGATATCTGAGCTTAACCAAGTATGCCGAAGAAAATATGCTGGCAATTAATGTAGGCAAATCTAACATTATGAAATGGAAATGCAATAGGAAGAATTTGAGACAAGCATTTAAGTGGATAGCCAGTGGACTGATTGTGGAGTATAAGTACTTGGGTCAAGTAGTCAGGGACACTAAAAATTAAGCTCCTTATATCAATGGTTTACGGTACAAAAAAATCAAGCTTTGGTATCGCAAGCGAAAATGCTTCAATCAAAATTTGGGAATGTTCTTATAGTCCTGTATTTAAATTCTATAAAAGCAAAGTGGTGCAGGTGGTGACCTACGGAGCTCATACTAAATTACCTGAGAGCCAGCCCGACTGGAATATGCTCGATGGCTACTTTGGGAAAGCCCTATTACCTATCCCGAGATCTTTCCCGATTCAGAATGTGCGGTTTGAATTGGGACTGCTCTCACTTAAGGCAATAGTCAATTGGAATGCTCTGATGTTATATGCTAAATGTAAATCCAAAGATAGTTACCCGCCTTCTCTATCGACTGCTATTGACTCTGGGCTGAAACCCAATAAACCACTGGCTGCTTGGAATAACGCCTGCTGTGAGATAATTAGCAATGCCGACATAGATTTAGACTTGCTAGTATCCAACCCACTAAAAGCAACATTGAAATGGTGGCACTGCAACTGGAACAATACCTGGAAAGAGTGTTATAAGTACAAGGTATTCACTGCTGGAGGTTTTTTTGTTAAAAAACTAAACGCAATCCCTTTATATTTAACAACATTTCCTGATCAGACTTTTAACGTAGATATTATGAGACTTAGGTTTGACCTGTGGCCTACTAAGTCATTGCTAGCCTCAAGATCGAAAACAATGAGACACCTCTTGTAGGTTTTGTAATGAGCCAGAACACAGAGAAACACTGAAACATCTATTAGTTGAATATGAAGCCTGAAAGCTCTGAGGCGTGAATATTCTTACAAATTTCTCTGACTTCTGGACATTATCGCAGCGCGATATGTGGGAAATTATTTTTTAATGCGCAGAAGATATTGCTAAACTTAGCCACAATAAGGTCCTTAAAAAAATTTGATCTACAGATACTTTAGGCAGCAAAATGATACCGTATCGATGAATGATGTGTCAAATTTGTATCGCTATGCTTTTAAGCAAACTGTTATTAGAATGGCATCATATTGGTGGGATTGAGAAATCTCATGGATTGCCTTTTATGTTATGGGATGAACTGTTTTGTACTGCAATGTTTTACAGTTTACAGCTCACTCTAGGAAAATGAAAATTTAAGTTTGAGTTTTGTTTTGAAAAAGTTGTAAAACAAGATCAATAAAATAAAAAATGAAACAAAAAAATAAACCCCTTATGATCACTCCTCTTGTTAAACCTTTCACCAAGTTTATCATTCTAGGTGACCTTAATCTGTGTTTTAATGACGCCAATGAAAACAAGGCATTCCTGTTTCCTCAAGCCCTACAGGAGATCAACATTACTCAACTAGTCAGTGCTCCCATTCAAAGTAAGGGATGTACACTAGACTGGATTCTTACCAACAACCACCCTTGAAATCTTCACCATCTCCCGGTCACTTAGTCTGATCACTTCCTCATCGAATTTAACATTCTGCACTCCAACCCCATGGCCCCCCCCGCTCCCGCACTCAGCCCTATCTTCGTTCGCAACACCCGCAAACATACACACAATATACTCAAGCCCACCCTCTCCACACCTCTCACCTCCACACTATCAGATAACAGCCCAGAAGCTATAGACCACCATTACCACCAGAGCCTCAGCACTACCATGGATCAATATGCTCCTCACAAATCCAAAATCTCCAATTCGCAGACCCTCCAACCACTGGTTCTCTGATCAACTTGGCTCGCTTCATAGAATTTAGAGATCCCTTGAGCACCTTTATCTAAAGAACCCCTGCCAAGTTACCTACTCTAACTTTGCTACAGCCGCTAATACCTACATGAAAACGGTATTCTCCCAGATGGCCAACTCATACAATACTAGGATTTCTAATGCTGCCTCTAATTTCAAAGAATTATTCTCTATTTTACGAGAGCTTCAGAACCTTGTCAGTCTAAACACTCACACCAGGTCAGACAAAGAATGGTGTACTACCATCCAGGACGCCCTTCCCAAAAAAACAGACCTACTTTGCAACAAAATTAATGCCCAAAAATTCCAATTAGCCTCCAAAACCTCTACCCTTACCATCTCTCCCACATCCAATCCCTGTATCACTATAAATACAACGGATATATGTGATTATTGAGAGGGCCGAAAATGCAGACTTTTTTTAAAAACCCCTTTACAGCACATGTATATGCGGGGGGAGACTCCCCGCAGCCCCCCTATATTAATATTATATTCTATACCCCCCAGATATATATGTGGTGTAAGCGGGGGGGGGGTACAAAAAAAGTCGCAATTTTTGGCCGTCGTAATTGTGAGGGCAACATTTTGGTACGATTCCGATACAACCCCTTTCTCATCATGCCAAGACACTGAAGAGTACGTCCTAGAGACCATCCTGTCCCTTAAAGCCTCAAACTGCAAAGAAGACTCCTGTCCGCCACACATCAAAAAGTTGTGCGTGCCCACATTCTTGCCTAACATCACAGACTTTGTGAATGCCGCCTTTAAGACATGCATTGTGCCCAACAGCATCAAATCTGGTAAGATTACTCCACTCCTTTAAAAACCTTCTCTTGATTCATCCTTACCTACCAACTACCGACGCAGCTCATCTGTCACCTTTCTGCAAAAAATTCTTGACTGTATCGCCAGGGACGTCCTTTCACCAAAATGCCAAGGGTAGCGGAAGTGACATCACACGACGTGATGTCAATTGACCCTACCCCCACGTTATATCATTGGAAGTGATGGCACACAACCTTTTACCCGTTGACAAAACAGGAAGTGGCATCACATAGCATTGTTCCTCAGTACACTAAGAAATATATGGTTACAATATCACTGTAATGTGATATACATTTCATACAACAATGGATCACCATATGTAGCGTTAATATCAGTGTAGAACAAGTTACTTACCCTATCTGGTAACGTTCTTTCGATGGGATGTTCCTCCGACGTATTCCACATCTATGACTGGTAATGACCACATCTGTGCTGCTTCGGCAAATTTTCGGCAGAGGGCGTCCTGCGTAGATGTCGATCCGTTGTCCCTCAAGAGCCTCCGTCGAGAGTCGACGTCACCGGATGTTATATATAGGACGCACGGCGCCCGTAGCCTCAGCTGTAGTTTTTTCCCAGAAAGTGTGGCACCAAGCTCCTGCCAGTATGACTGCAGAAAGCCTTGCGGAAACGTAAGCTGCAATCGCATAAGAAATTCTGTAGAGGGGCAGGCTGGGAGGGTTCGATGTGGAATACATTGGAGGAACATTCCATCGAAAGAACGTTACCAGATAGGGTAAGTAACTTGTTCTTCGAGGGGATTGTGTCCTCCGAAGTATTCCACATCTATGACAGACTCCCAAAGCAGTACCAACGTATGGCGGTGGGAAAAAGAATTTACAATTTTAGAATTTTAGAATGCCCAATCAAATGGCTGAATAGAGGACTGCCTTACCAAAGGCCAAATCCTGCCCATAGATGGAGTCCAAGGAATAGTGTTTCACAAAAGTATGGACAGAGGCCCATGTGGCTGCTTCCCAAATATTGCAAATAGGAATGCCCCTCTGTAGAGCAGTGGAGGCAGCCACACCCCTAGTAGAGTGAGCCTCTAAGCCTACTGGAGGGTCCTTTCCCGCCAAACGGTAACACTCAGATATCGTCAAAATGATCTATCTGGACAAGGTCTGCTTGAAAACAGCCTGACCCAAGCACCTTCCAGCATAACCAACAAAAAGATGATCGTCCACTCCGACCCGAAACATCTGTGCGAGACAGAAACTCAACGCTCTCCTAGGATCCAACCTATGGAGCCTCTCCTCTTCCTTACCAGGATGTGGAGGAGGATAAAACGCCAGAAGAATCACCTTCTGGCTCAAATTAAATTCCGACACAACCTTCAGAAGAAAAGAACACCGTACCCGCAGGACAACCCTGTCCTTATGGAAAACAGTAAAGGATGGCTTGGCAGAAAGTGCCTGCAACTCACTCACTCTGCGTGCGGAAGTAACCGCAACTAAAAATACAGTTTTGAAGGACAACAGTCGCAACGGACAAGAGTGTAAGGGCTCAAACGGAGCTCCCATTAAGAAATTTAAAACCAAATACAAATCCCATCCCGGCACCTGAAAAGGCGACGGTGGAAACACATTAGTTAGCCCTTTTAGAAACTGAGAAATCAAAGGAATCTTAAAATAAGAACATTCCTCAGACGAGCGCTTAAACATGGATAGCGCCGCCAGGGAAGGACCACTCCACTACGAACGTGTCCCCTAAGGCTCCTCTTGGAGGAAATTCCTGCAAGCAGAATCTTTCGCATTTCCGGTTGACACTGGTGGCGAAGAGATCCACTTGTGGGGTTTGCCAAAGGGCGAAGATCTCCAACAGAACTTCCTGAGCTAGCTCCCACTCGTGAGTGACCGTGCTCTGCCTGCTCAGAGCGTCTGCCGCCGCGTTTTCGTCTCCAGCCAGATGATCTGCAGAGATCGAGATTTCCTGTTGGATGGCCCAGAACCAGAGCTGCATTGCCTCCCTGGACAACAGGAGTGACCCTGCCCCCCCTTTTTTGTTGAGGTAGTGCATGGCCACTGTACTGTCCGTCATAATAAGGACATTCTTCCCCCGCACAGACTGCAGAAAAGCCTTCAGGGCTAGCCTGACAGCCCTCAGCTCTAGCAGATTGATGTGGAGTCTGGACTCCGATGGAGACCAACGTCCGCTGTCTGTCAACTTGTTGGCATGAGCTCCCCAACCCATAAGGGATGAGTCTGTCACGATCGTCACCTCTGGCCACGGTTGCCAAAATGGAGCACCCTTCATCAGATTGCCATTTTCTCTGGCACCAGGAAAATGCAGGATGCCATGAGGCCAAGCAACCTCAAGAACTCGAACGCTGGGAAACTCTGGGCACGTTGAAACTTGTCCACCATCTGCAGAATGTGATGAGCCCTCACCTGGGGAGGGGAACACTGCCCCAGGGATGTGTCGAGCACTGCTCCGATGTATTGGAGCCGCTGGGTAGGTGTCAAATGGGATTTCTTTAAATTGAGGGAGAAGCCCAGCTTGTGAAGGGAGTGGCAGGTGACGGACAGATGATCCAGGGCTTGCTCGAGAGCGCGCGCCCTGATCAACCAATTGTCCAGATAGGGGTAGACGTGAATCCCCCCCTTTCCCGAGATACGCTGCCACCACCACCATCAGCTTGGTGAAGACCCTCGGGCGGAGGTCAATCCGAACGGCAGGACCCGAAACTGAAAAAGCGAGTCGCCAACCGCTAACCTCAGTTACTTCCTGGGCTTGGGATGATCGGCACATGAAAGTAAGGATCCTTGAGGTCGAGAGACACCAACCAATCCTGAAGTTGAAGGGCCTGGAGGACTTGAGAAAGATTTACCATCTTGAACTTGACCTTCCTGAGGAGCTTGTTCAACCAATGCAAGTCCATGATGGGTCTCAATCTCACTGTCTTTTTTCGGGATCAAAAAATAAGGGTAATGCCATCCCTTGTTCCTCTCCGCTACAGGCACCAGTTCTATAGCGCCTTTCTCCAGCAGGGATAGGATTTCCTGCGCAAGGAGCGGATCCGGAAGCTACAAAGAGCTTCCCCGGTGGATTGTTGTGAAGCCTCTGCCGGAAGGGAAGACAGTAGCCGTGGGCTATGATATCCAGAACCCTCACATCTGAAGTAATGGCTCGCCATTCTCCAAGATGCTGCGCAAGTCTGCCCCCAACCGGCGAACCACGGGACATGGCCTCATGACTGAGTGGATGCAGCTGCGGCAGTGCCTGAGGGCAAAGAGGCAACTGCCCGAGCCGCTTTGGCACCTCGAGTACCTTGCTTTCCACCTCTGGTACTCCTACGGTAACCCCTTTGACTGGCAGCTCCTCTCGATCTACCAAAGGTAGAGTAGTACCGAAAGGAACCTCCCCTCCATTGCTGTCCCCTAGGACGAAAAGGCGGAGGTTGACGTACTGCAGCGCTCAAAGACTTCGCTGCAGCTTTGTAGGTCTGCAACCTCTCAAAGCTCTTGTCAGCCTTGCTGCCAAACAGATGAACTCCATCAAAGGGCATGTTCAGAAGCCGGGATTGCACATCAGGAGTAAACCCCGACTTGCGCAACCACGCAAACCTGCGTATACGTTCCTCGCAGCCATGGACCGGCTGACACAGTCTGCCGTGTCCAAACCCGACTGAACGGATTCGCACATGGCATCCTTGCCGTCTTGCACGAGGCTTAGAAAACCAAACCAATCTTCCCCTTCGGGAATATGCTCAACCGCCAGAGATGCACAGTTCCAAAGAGTGTGAGTGAATCACGCCAAGGCACAAGAGGAGTTGGCCGACTTCAACGCCATACCCCCAGATGAAAATACCTTCTTCGCCCAACCATCAAAGCGCTTATCGTCCCCATCAGGAGGGATAGTAGGGTATGCAGCCTGCTTAGAGGGGGCCGTAGCCGCCTGCACCACAAAACGCTCCGGAGTAGGGTGTGTCCATAAGTACCAGGGGTCACTACTGGCTGGGCGGTATTTTTTCAGAAGTGACTTATTAACTGCTGGGAGACTTTCCGGAGCAGTCCAAGCCGCCGCCACCCTTCTTTGCAAAGCCATGTGAAACGGCAACACCGGGTCAGTGGGTGGACCTTGGTCCAGGATGTCTGTCAGATCATCCTGATCAAAATCAACAGGTGGAGCAGACCACCCCAAGTTTTCAGTCACCCTTGACATGAGACAACTATAGTCCCAGGCTCAGGCCTGCCAAACTCCACCTCCGGAGAGGTGTCAAGACCAATGGCGTCATGCAAGGACTGACGGAGTTCCTCCATCTGACTGCCCCAACAAAAGGTCATCAGGGACCTCAGGAGGCACAACCATCTCATCAGACCCTTCCTACACCTCTGAAATATACTCCAAAAAGGTTGGAACAAATCCAATCTGGGAGGTGGAACAGAAACGGCATTGAGAGCGCCGAGGGAATCTGTGTCGAACCAGGTGCCGACGGCAACTTCGAGGGCGGAGCGCCGAGAGCGTCCCTCGACGGACACAGCTCCGATGGCGTTGGCACCTTCATCGAAGGCTTCACAGGTTCCGACGGTCTCGATGGCGTCGAGGACCGAGACCTGGATCTGGCATGGCTATGGCGATCGCCCTTGTCCGAGCGGGACCTGGACGGCTCCCGATGATCGCGCCGACCACACGAGCCCGAAGGCATGCGAGTGGTGGCCCAAGCCCGTTCCCTGCCGGCTTATTTCGAATGCGTTGCCGGAACTTTGCCTTGCGATTCAAAATTCGCCATCATCTGCTGGCGGAATGCATCCCATTCGGCCAGCGACGAAGACTTGGTGGGACAAGTCAACCGTCTGGCGGGGTCCTCTGACGAGGAAGGGGAAGGAGACCAGTGACGGCGCTTCCCAGAGTGCCTCCAAGAGGCAGAGGAATGGCGGGAACCACTGGATTTTCGCTGACGCAAAGAGTCGCCCCTCGAGTCATCGGTCAAAGGCCCAGCGGACTGCGATTTATGGGGCTTAGACACCCTACCTACCTTTAATTTCCTCTTACGTTCCCGCAAGGCCTTAGACGTCAGGGACTGGCAATCATCACAGTCGTCGGTGGCGTGGCTTTCTCCGAGGCACCAGAGGCAGATGTCGTGCAGGTCCGTGATGGACATCTTCGAACCACAGTCCAGACATTTTTTAAAGCCTGACTTCGGGGTATTAGAAGAAGACATTGCTATCGAAGAGAAGAATCGAGCGTGCCGAGATTCCGAAGCAAACCCGTTTGTGCGTGCGTCCTATATATAACATCCAGTGACGTCGGCCCTCGAGGGACAATGGATCGACGTCATCGACGCCGGACGCCCTCTGCCGAAAGTTTTCGAAGCAGCAGAGCTGTGGTCATTACCCGTTATAGATGTGGAATACGTCAGAGGACACAATCCCCTCGAACATAGGCCCATATTACCAAATTACTGTGAATGTAAGCAGACGTCCAACACAACAACCTGGACTACTGTACATCACTCTGGCTAAAACTGTAAACAGGCAGAGCATCTCGAAGAGGCCTAAACACCAAAGCGCAGACATACAGTGGCTGCCACTGGCCACAGACTGGAAACGGCAACTGACCAACACAAGTCCAACCAGGAGACAATCAGAGGCTGTACCACTTCATGCTTTTACACTTTGACAATACGCGCAGGAACTTTCTTGTCAATTATGCACTTTGAACCATTGCACTGCAACCCACTCCTGTCAGGCACCCAGATTCTTTTAGACATTCTGCCCATGCTAGCATTCTCAATACATGGATTGTCCCATGAAATTAATCATGAACATGAAATTTCAGAATTTCTTCAAGCAAAAATCATCTCAAACAGGTTGCTAAGTATGACCAAGGACGAATTGAGATGCTGAACCATTCATGTGAACCCTGAATAAAACATTTCACATAGCCCTCGGCCAAGGAAAGTACACTAAAAGTGCTTTATGTAATTTCCAGGGCGACTACAGTACAAAACTGCATGCTTCTGCACGAGCTGCACAACAGAGGCCCTTATTTTTCCCTCATTTTTAAACGGGAAAATCCCATTGAAAAACGGTTGTCAATCATGCCTTTGGTGCACAACTTTATGAAATTCTATGCCCATGCAATCAATCATGACCTGTGTCGCACATTGATGATCGTGGAATGAGAAGCAAGCAAGTAGCCATTAATGCTGGAGACCTCACCCCATTAAACATTCGGTTTTCATGCCTAGTAGTGGGGGAACAGGGTATTATTACAAAAACTCTACCCGACAAATAGTTTGCCATTTGAGCCAGATTATTGGGTGGTCACTGCTGAAAGGCATCTGCAGGGAATCACCACAAACTGTAGCCTATCAACAGTTGGTAGAGGGGCCATCCATAAGTGCTGGGCTGGCCGATCTGCCAATTGAGGACATTTTACAAACTAATGTCCATTCAAAGGAAGAGGGTGACTAATTATTTGGCCACCCAGCAGGAGTGCCAGCACCCCAATACCCTGGGAGAGCTGCTGACATACAGCTGGTCATTAGAAGGAACATATTCTTTATGAATAGCCCGCGGCCATCTGGTAGTATTTATTTCTCAATCTTGAGTGAGTGTGCAGAGTTTGCAAAAGTTATTTGTTTGGCACAACGTTTTAGAAAGGGATGTTACATTCTAATGTCGCAGTGTTTTTAGACACAATGCTGCACAAAGCATTATCACAACATTTGCGTTAGTAAGGACTTTTAGCAAATATGTCTGGAACATCTGTGGGTGAAAATGCAGTTGCCTTGCACCATACACACTTTAACACTTCTGCTGTAGAACAAAAATGAATTCAATTATTGGGTGGACCACAGAATATGCCTGATGAAACATGCTGTACCTAAAGGAACGTGCCTGACAAACAGTGCAACATAGAAGTGAATGTGACAATAGCAGAAGTTTAAAGAAGGGAGGTGTATGCACTAATATCAGAAAAAGAATGGACCCAGCTTAACCGAGGCCTGAACTTTAAGAGAATAGAAATGTATGCTGTGGTCAGCGGGACAATTCAGAGCATGAAGGTTGTAACAAAACTCATCCCTTCACTCACCAAGCGCTGCCCTCCTGGAAAGCTGGCAGCCTCTGAGTGAGGACTAGGTGGCCAAGGTTAAAACAACCAGCATAAACAAAGAGATGGGACTGTCACTGGCCTCTTCGTTACTGATGGAAAATGTACTGGAGAACTGTCAGCCATCTTGCATGACAATCCTGCAGCAATGTGCAAGGCAGGGGGTTAGGGGGTGCTCTACGCCACTGCCAGCATCCCAGAGCTTCTGTTTAAAAAAAAAAGAAATAATAATAATGTTTTTACATTTTTTTCTATTTTTTTAAATGTTTCATTTTAATACAGGCGTCACGAGTGAGGCCTCAGGGGTCGCAGCCACGATCCCCGGCGACCCTCAAATGACATCCCTGCGCATCGCTTATTCTCAAGTCCAACTCTTCCTAGAATCTCATCATCTCCTCAGCACAAGACAATCCAGGTTCTGACCCAATCACAGCACTGAAACAGCTTTGCGGGACCTTAAAACGCTGCTAGAAAGCACCCGGGAACCAAGGAAACTTGCCATCCTTCTCCTCCTTGACGTATCCGCAGCATTTGAATCGGTTGACCATGACACTCTGCCAACATCTAGGCTCCCACTTCCTATTCTCCTCTGACGCCATTGCCTGGGTGAAGTCCTTCCTTGTTTGACCACACCTTAAGAATCTATTTCGGGAACTCAGCTGAAGACCCCATTCCAGCACCTCTCAGTGTCCCCCAATGCTCCTGCTTGTCCCCCACACTCTACAATGCCTACACTAATCCTTTATTTGACATCCTTGACATCACTTACACAAACTTTGCAGATGATACCCAAATACTTATCCCCATCACTGGGAACCACTCTGAGGTCACCATCATCATTAACAAGATTTACTCCACCATCCAAAACTGGATGGCCACCCACAATCTATGTCTGAATGATGACAAAAAACGGAACTATTGATTGTAGGTTCCCCTTTTCATCCCCGCAAACTTATCTCGACCTACTCCTCCTCCTCCATTGATAGAACCTCAATGCCGGTCCTCCCGACAGGTCAAAACCCTGGGGGGGTCCATCTTGACTTGGAACTCAATATGACCAAGCACATCAACGCTCTGGCATCCTAAACAGCCTACACTGAAAAAGTGAGTAGACAATTCCTGTCCCCAACCAACTGCCTCACATTTGCAAGAGCTATTATCAGCAAACTTGTAACGTTCTACTCATGGGCACCTCTTCGGCAAATGTATCTAAGCTGCAACTTCTCTAAAAGAAAGCTCTCTGTGCAGCAGTGGGTCTGCGCAGACAACCACGACTCAGCATCCAGAGGTGAAGCCCAATGGCTCCCCACTAAGGCTTGCATAGAGTACAAAACTCTGATACTAGCACACGGCTGCATCTACAACACTGCCCCTATGGACTTAATCAAGAGTATCTCTCTTAAACACATTTCTCGCGCTCTCTGCTCTTTCAACAGCATAGTCCTTGTTACTCCAAGATTCAAAAAGGCCAGAGCTGGAGGCATCCGTTTTGCTGTCACTGCCCCCTCACTTTGGAATTCAGTACCCCCACACATCAGAGATGAAACTTCCTACACCATCTTCAAGAAATTGGGGAAAACCTGGCTTCAATAAATAATAATAATGACATTTCACTTTGTACATGCTTCCACCTTCCCTTTCCCTTTGTACCATCCGACTGTTACCTTGTTTTAAATCTGCTTATACTGTACAAACGCTGTTATGCCCATGGGTCTGGGCGTTACAAAAATATAAAATAAATACACTTTTTATTTCACTCATCTGGACATCTGTTTGCAGAGAGAAAAAAATCGGCACCTTTTGTTGCACAGTAAACCCTCAGTGTGCCACTTTGTTTTGGCCTGCAGGCTCTTGGCAGACTGACCCTGGTAAGGGAGACTGGGCAGAAAGGAGCCTTTATTATGTTACAAACTACTACTCTGTTGCCCAGTGGCCTTTCAATTTTACTATTCCTAGAAGTGTGCGACTTCCTTTAGACTAAAGCTGTTTCGACCACTCAGAAATTCCATCCTTCAGTTGTTCTGTTTCACTGTCTTTGTGCCAGATCATAAAATTAGGAAAAGTGTATACTGCTTGAATGGTGCTGCTATCCATAAACAGGTCTAGAATTGGTTGGCATTCTCTCCTCGTGATCCATGTAAAATATGGCTGATCCACAGTATGCCAATGCTTTCACTCTTAATGTTAAGGGCTTGAGGCATCCAATAAAAAGAAAAAGAACCTTTGTACTTATGGAGACTCAAATTTCTACATGCTTCATGCCAAATATTTTGATTCCAGATAAAAATATTATGCACATGATCAAAGGTTGTGTTGATTTTTAGGTTGCCTCGGCTTCAAAAGGTAAAAATAGGGTTGCAATTTCATTTTGTGTGTCACTTCAATTCCACATTCTGGGACAGCAAAGCAATAGTGAGGGCAAGCATATTTATAGTAAATTTAAAATTGGGGAATCTATAATTAATTGAATTCATATCTATATTCCACGTCTGGTGATTCCCTTTTTTGAAGAATATTGTTGCAGATGATGAGTTTTTTGGTATTAAAGCATTCATTTCTTTCTATCCTCTTTTGGATAGGTAATCTACCATTAGCGATATATTGTGCCAGTGGCCCAAAATGCTCTCTGAGCCTTTATTAAAAATACAAAGCATGTTGACTCCTATGATTAATTATGATGTTATTCTCACTACTGATAAAAGATCAAGGCTTTTAAAAGTGATCGAAAAGGATTTCAGTATTAATAATTTAATCAAACATTGTTGATTAATCAATGGGATGCTTTCAAGGCTTCTGTAAGTAGTGGAGCCACCTCTATTCTGGCTAATACTAATAAAATAACATGTTAGAATCGTTTAATTAAAAAAGGATATGCCCATTCTGAGAGGCTTTGTGTTTGTTTATTTTGGATAATATGCATAAAAAACATTCAAAACATACCTTAAAATCACATTTATCCATATAAATACAAGATACCAAGTTTAGGGTAGTCCGATGTCGATTGCGCTGAGGCCTCTACTGTAATATGTGCTTGAGATTGATACCTTGTGTTGGTAAGCTGCAGTGCCAGTTATTGTAGGTCCTACCCATGACCTAATATGTATGAACAGTTAAGCATATTTAACTTGTGCTCTGCGCTGACCAAAACTATTCAAACATGAACATATATAACAATCTTGTTCACAAATTGCAGGGATACTTTTAACAAAGTCTAATTTTCAAAAGGTTGTTCAATGTGATAATTAGTTAACTTGTACCAATTAGGTTAACTTTAAAGAAACATTTCATTAATATTCGGCAACCTATTTGGGCTACAATCATAAACTTGACATTTACAACCAGTAGCCTGCTACAGGTCATGAATTACCATGAACATTTGATTAGCGATCAGCAGCCGACACGTGTTTCGAACATCAGTCTTTCTCAAGGCTCATGATCAAACTGATTGCTTTATACAATATTATGTCCCAGTGTCTGCACATTCAAATTCCTCATTACCGAGTTAACAATGGGAAAAAATAGCGAACTATGGCAAGAACAGACAAAAGAAAGACAGAGGAGAAGAAAAGAAAAATCCAAACATGATTAAAACCCCTGTCACAAAATCACCTAATAGCCATTTGTCACTATTGTCACCTTATATTGAGAATGTGATGAGGCAACCTAAGTGCACAATTTACAATGCCAATATATGCTTGTACAATCCAAGAAAATAAACACCCATGCATTGTGTCTGTATTCCAACTCACAATGTTAGTGCTGCTAATCCTTGAGCTTACAGCAAACTCTCCACATTTGACCAACTGTTTGTCAAAATAACGTTGTTAATGCCTAAGTAGGTGACCATTTGTGTTATAGTTATATATTTGCCGTACGGTGGATTAATATATCTCCAAAAGGGTGAAGTTTGTTTGCATTGGCTACTCACCCTAGTGTTCCTATCAGTGTATGCTGGCCGTCTGGTCGAAGTTTTTTTTATCATATAAGTAAATTGGAAATTCTGCTTCTGAAAAAACACAAAAGTTGTGCCGTTATAGGTTTACAGATAACGCTCATTGCCCATGAGCTCTGATTGTTGATTCATTATTGCACATCATATGTCCTAATAGATGGCTGCAATAATTTGAACATATATTGTTGTTCGTAATATTATTCTCAAATTACTCAGTACCTGCTATGTTATTATCATCAGAGACTTACCCCTTAATGGTTAAAGTTCAGCTCTCTCCTTATTGCAAATGATTTTATTCTCTCCACATTCTAGATGTAGGTTACTAGAATAGCTATATATATATATATATATATATATATATATATGAAAGTACCTGGTCACTAATTGTCTGGTAAGAAAAAATACAAGTCAAACCAAATTAAAGATTGGGTGACGGCACTTCTTTATTTCAACAATTCTTATGCACTTTTCATTAGTGGTTATCATAGATGCATTGTTTACTAGTATTGTCCAATGTCCCACACCACGACAGGCGCACATCGGTACGCTGTAACTTTAAAATCGAGAATAAAAAAATAAATTTCAGTAGCCACTTTTTAATATACTATGCACATTACATAAATGTTAACAATGAATTCCAGTCATAATTAACACATACAATGTCCATTCTTGGCGCCAAATGAACCATTCATCCATGACATTGTGTAACATACAGCACACTTGCCATCCTCACTTACCCAAACATTAACGAAAACTTTGCTTATATTTTGCATTGAGATTCCATTGTCCTTATGCAATGGATGACCAACTGCTTCGAAAGACAGATCCCAGCAATAGAAACCTAACTTTAATATGTCCGTTTTCAATGTAGTGAATCTGCAAACGTCCACGTTGACCGTGCTTATAAGCCCAAATGCGTGATTTGGCTGAATTTCGGCCGTTCGAAAATCACAAATGGGCGAAAAATTCGACCAAATCACGCATTCGGTGCTGGGGGCTGCGGGGGAGTCACCTGCACCCTTGCTCACTATATTGTGAACAGGGGTTGCGGGGGTGTCCCCCTCAGCCATCCCAAAAAGCCACAAAAAAATAAATAAAGGGAAAGGACCCTGCAGCGCCGGTTCCGATCAAGGAAGAGAAAGGCAACAGGTGTCACAAGGACACTTTGTTGGCAGCCGCAAGCTAAGTAGGGGGTTGGCGGTGGGGCAGGGGCCTAGTTAGAAATTTTCAGGGGAGAGAAGACTGAAGGTTATTTTGGAAAAATAATCTTCAGTCTTTTCTCCCTCGAACATTTGGATCTCTGGCTCTCAACCCCAATCCGGGAATCCAATCAATTTATTGTGGATATTTGCCACATTGTGTCCTTCAAATTGAGCATTGAAAGCCAAATAACAATGAGACCCTTCATCCATTGTTCACAGCGAGCCACAGCAAGTTTAGTTTCTGAGGGTGCACCTGAAACAAAAATAAATATTCATGCCAAGCTGTGCAGTGAAACACAAATAGTTCAAGTATTGCGCATAGCAAAATATTTACTACCATTGTAACTGTAATAACCCGCCTGGTGACACAATATTTACGAACCTTCACAGATGCGGCTAGTTGAGGTGCAGACCGAATCGGACTGCCTGGTACAGCAATAGGGCAATGGTTGTAAAAAAAAAGCAAAACGATAGTGTGGTGCAGTTTTTTGGGTGAAAGTGGGACAACTTTTTATGGCAAAAAACAGAATTAGAATACAAATCAGGAAAAAAGGCTTTTGGGACCGTTACCGCAATACGCATCCTCGTGTTCAAAAACATGGAAACCTGTGAGTTTTTGAAACACTGAGGTCTGCCTCCTTGAAAACCGAACAGAAGGGTTTTTTTTTTTTGTTGGCCTTATTGTAGCCTTTTTGACTGTGCAACCTATTTCAACATTAATCAATGCACCTAATCGCTACCCACATTCACTGAGGTTTATAAACTCACAAACTTATTTTGGTAATTTTATTTGACGTATAGAGATAGTTCCAGCATGGAATACTGATGCATGTATATAGGTGGGTGAATATATAGAGGCGACATGGGTGGACAGGGAAGGGGGCACCAATGGGTAAAAGGATGGACAAAGTATTTCGCAACAGGATGCGTGCAATGTTGCACCCCGGGCCACACGTGTAACAAGCAATTTAAAAAAGAAATATTACTTCAATACAATTACTGTTTGTCTATTTTGAGTTCAGTTTAGAAAGGTTTACTGGCTTATGTGTACATCTATTACAGCATTCATCTTCTTTTCTGCATCTATTTGACGTTAATTTGATCCGTTTGTAAGGTGCCCATACAACAAATAGTGTCTGCAGGTTCGACAAGACAAAGTGGGTAAGGAAACAAGGGGTGTAACTAAACAATAAAAAACAAAAGTAGTCTGACTAGGTATGGGCAGGAGCTTTTGGGGCCCAGAAAGGGAAGTGCCAGGCAGTGCCATGGGAGGAGGCTACTGGCTAAGTGCTTGGGCACAGGTGTCTCAATGGGTGGATGAACTACTATACTGAAAAACGCAGGAAAACCCTACACTCTGGACCATGTAAGACAAGCTTTAAAACATTGCAGATAACCAAACATTTCTCCAATGAATAATTCAATCATTCATCAACATACATTCTCAAACATACATTGACATACAAAAATACATTTCACATACATTTGTTAATATGTAAAAGGACAATCAGATGACATGAAAAAGATTTCTTCATAATATTTCAACAATTTAAGAACATGTCGTCAAATGGTGGAATGGATATTGATCATTTTTGCAATGACAACAATCTTTGGTTTCCGACCGGTTTTGAAGTGTTTGAACAATTTAATCCATGTCTTCGTCAGGGAATCCAAATTGTATACGAAGATAAAGTATACACAAATTGACATTAACAAAACAAACAATAAAAGTCAAAAAATATTGATAAAAATATTTTTAGAATAAATCGATGGGTAGATGGCCAGCCGCACGGCAGTCAGGTGGGCAACCAGAAGGCAGTGCATCTGGAGGTGGGAGCTGGTGTCGACTTGGCAGAGCGATTGGTAGCCTGTAAGACTCTTGAAGGACCAGGCTGCGAGTCACAGCAGCTGTGGGCGACGATTGGGAGCCAGTGGAGAGATTTTAAAGTTGGAGATGTGGTCCCTGGGCTTCAGGCCAAGGATAAGTCTTGTGCCCTATTCTGTATTAGATGCACGGGGCTAAGGGAGGAAAGAGGCAGATTGAGGAAGGGGCTCTTGCAGTAGCCCGACCTGGAGAGTACCAGGGTTCTGAAGACATTGGGCTTTTGGGGGAAGGGAGGTAAGGCAGAATGCCTAGAAGGAGGTGAATTTGAAAGTGTGCCTTTTTGGAAAGTTCCAAGATGTGAGGGGTGAAGGGGAGAGAGAGAAAGGAGTCTTACATCACCCCAATATTTTTGGCCTCACTAAATTCTGAATGTAGAGGGCCCAAGTAGTGCGGCCAGAGGCCTGGAGGGAAACCGGGTGCAGGGGTCCCAATCAGAAGGATCATTCTTACTGGCATTAAGACAGTGATCATGGTCTGTACACCAAGCATGAATAGTGGTCAGACAATCAGGAATGAGAGAGGAGGAAGAGTAGGTAGCAGAGAGAAGCTTGAAGGAAAACTGTCATCAGCATAACACTCGAAACAAGTAGAGAAGGAGGGCATCAGGTGTCGCATAAACCTCTGCTCTGTTTCAATCTGGAGCCGGTTAGCACGAATTCGACTTTCCAGTGAAGTTAGATTCTGTAGCATAAAAGACAGTTTTCACCCCATACATATTTTTATTTCTATTTTATTAAGCATTTGTAAGGCATTTTAAACAACAGAATTGTGTTTCAAAGCGCCTCACGGTTAAATGAGATGGGAACAGCGGAAATAATAATGGCAAAAACAGTAACTATACAGTCATGGTCCTACCAGGCCTTGTTGTATTCCGACGTCCAAGTGCAATTGAGGAGAAGTGCAAGAAATGGGGATGGAAGGAGGAGCAGAGGAGTGGACAAGTGCTGGAGGAGGAACCGGGAAGGTAGTGCTAAGAGGACTCACAAGGGTGGGATTTTGAGCAACCAAACAAAGGCCCACAGGTCAGTGCAGTGGGGGTGGAAGGGTGCTGGAATGTACTGGGAGGAAGGGCCTGGGATCATGTAAGATTCACTAAGGTCAGGCCACCACTCACAGCGGCAGTGAGTGGGGTGATTAACGGGGAAGGGAAAGAAGTAGAGAAGAGCTTAGTTTTGAACAGTTTCTGTAATTCAAGGAGGTCCTGCTGATTTTGAGGGGGGCATGGAAGCTGTTCCAAAGGGAGGCGCCAGCTGAGGAGAGAGACCTGCCCCCACTCTCTGCAACTTTGTACAATTAAAAACATTTGCAAAAACTGTGTAAAAGGTTCAAACTGGCTTTATTTAAAAAAATAAAATGTGATGAGATCGACACATCATTTGAATCCTGAAGTAAACTTTTCAACAAGTTCAAGTTTGGGAGGGCAAACCTCTACCGCAATTTTCTGTGGCATAGACTGGGCCCGAGGAACAGAATCTAGAGCTATTCCACACATTTGTATGGCCAGCACATTCAATGTCAGATCTTTTACAAATTTGAAATCCATCGGCTGGAAGATTGGCTTTGCCACCCAGTTTGTTCCTTTTGGTAAACTCCTGTAACAGAGATTCCCGAATGTTCCTGCAGTTTTTGGATCGTTCTCTGCCAACATTCTTGTTATTTACAAGTACAGACAATCTTGTTCTGGCCTCCATCTATTGCAAAATGCAACCTTTTATACCAGTACTATGGAACACCTCCAAATCTCCAGTGTGGCAGAATTCGGCGAGTCCCCTCATGTCTCTTGAAAGTGCCTCGTCATTCACAATCTTCTCGAGTGCTGTGTGAAGAGGGGAGCTTGGCACCAACCACCTTTTCTTACGCTAATGCTCCTCTCTCAGTGGTTCATTAGTTTGAACAATGGTGCATCAATGAATGACATTTTCCGAGCAGCATACCAATTCTTTTTAGCTCCAAAGATGGTTGCTGATAGACTAATACTCAGCCCTTTAGTGATATTTAGAGGACATCACACATGTTTCATAGACCCAAAAACACTCAGCACTTTAGTGATATCTAGAGGACATTATATATGTTCCATATTAAGATTTTGTCAAGGAGTTCCCCCCCTTATCACCTGAGTCCGATCTTTGCTGGATTTCTTGGTCGATGCCTTCTTGCGGACGGATCGGGTCTTGAATAAGGCTGCACGAGTCTCTTCCAACTCCAGGGTGTGTTCAAAGTTCCGGGATGCAATGATCCAGGAAATTAAGAAAGTGCACTACTCAGCACACGAGTCCATGAAGTAAGAAAGAAAGGAGAGGGACTAGGAATGGAGTTAGTAGGGACAGAATCAGGGAAGCAATACCGCAAGCTACGGAGCACACGTCTGGTCGCTACTTCGCAATAGCATTGAGACGCAGAGCATCGGGGGGCGTGGTCTATTAATAGAACATGCTACGTCCAACGTGTAGAGCGAGGAAGGTGTTTCATGCTGGATGGCCATGTTGGGAGTACCAGGGAGTGCAAGCCCCGTTGAGACAAGGACCAGGAAGTACAAAAGGGACGCGTTCTGTAGGTCATGACAGCATGCCTCCTCCGAAGACCCGTTCCTCCAGGTTTGCCCGGGTGTATGAGGTGACATTTTCTGAGCAGTCGAGGGGCCTTGAGATTAGAAAGTGGTTCCCAGGTTCATTCACTAGGAGGATATCCCTTACATTCAACCAGGTATTGAAGCTGACCCCGTTTATACCTGGAGTCGCATATTCGGGACACTTCATATTCCAGTTGGTTGTCGACCAGCAGAGGAGGGGGTCTGCAGGATTTCCGGGAGGATTGGATGTAGGGTTTTAATAAGGATGTGTGAAAAACTGGGTGAATTTTCTTCCAGGAGTCTGGTAGTTTGATCCGGTATGAGACTAGATTTATAATTTCCTTGATGGGAAATTGAACATAGTACCGAGGGGCCAATTTGTTTGGCCGTAGATGTGGGGGTAGTAATTTCGAGGGCAACCAGACTTGATCACCAATTGCATAAGAAGGCCCTGGTCTTCTTTTGGAATCCGCATACCACTTAGTCTGTGTTCTGGCCTTCTCTAAGTTTTCTTTGGCCTCCTGGTGTACGTTGATGAGGGTTTCGATCCAGGAGTCAACAGTAGGTACCGGTGTGGGATGAGGGAGAAGAGAGGGTAGAACCGATGGATGGAAACCTTGGCTACAATAAAAGGGACTGGTCTTAAGTGCTGAATGATCGGAATTGTTGTAGGCAAATTCAGCCACGGGTATCAGGAGCAACCAGTCAACCTGAACCTTGGTGGCGAAACATCGAAGATACTGTTCCAGGGTCTGATTAGCACGTTCTGTGGCCCCGTTGGTTTGGGGATGATAACCTTATGAGAGGGCGCTTTGGATTCCCAAAATGCGACAGAGATGTTTCCAGAATTGTGAGACGTATTGAGGTCCTCGATCAGATATGATCTTGGAAGGAAATCCATGCAGACGGAATATGTGTTCCGACGAGGATGGTAGTTTACACAGGGGTCTAAAATGAGCCATATGAGTGAACAAGTCAATGGTAACCATGATGGTCGTGTATCCTAGGGAAGGTGGTAATTCCACAATAAAGTCTGTAGCAATGAATTCCCATGGCCTTGTTGGCAGTGTAGGTTGCAGAAAAAGACCCGCCGGTCTCTTTTTATCATGTTTATTTTGACTACAGATAACACAAGCTTGGATGTATTGCTGTACGTCGGTCTTCATTCCAGGCCACCAAAACTGTCTTTGTATGAGGTGGAGGGTGTTGGTTATGCCACAATGTCCGGAGTGAAGGGTATCATGACAGAGGTTTATTATTCTTTGTTGTCATTTCTGTGTGGGAATGCCCAGTGCATTGTCCTTGGATATCCTTCCTTGACTCTTAGATTCCATTGATTCTTCCTTGAAATATCCTTCCACAGATCAGAGGATTGGGTTTGCACTCAAATTTCTTCCAGGAGATTGACTGCTTGAGCTACAAAGATCGTGTGGGGAAACATCTTAGGATAGGCCCTATCTTCAGTAGTTACATAGTCAGGACGTCGAGATAAGCCGTCAGCAATCAGGTTTTGTGATCCGGGAAAATGAGTGATGTGGAAATGGTACTAGGCAAAGAAGTAGGCCCAATGCGCCTGACGACTGTTCCTACACTCCAATGACTGTAGAATTTGAAGATTCTGATGGTCCGTGCGGACCTGAACTAGATGTCTAGCACCCAGAAGTAGATGTCGCCATTCAGTGAAGGCTTGGCGGATGGCTAACAGTTCCTTTTCCAGGATGGAGTAGTGTGTCTCACTGGGAGTCAGGGTTCGTGAAAGGTAAGCAATGGGGTGTTCCAGTTTATCCTCAAATTCCTGCTTCAACACCACTCCTATGGCATAGTTAGAGGCATCCGTTTCCACTAGGAACGGTCGATTTATGTCGGGTTGGGCTAAGATGGGGGCTTGCGTGAACTCTGCCTTTAAACGTTGGAATGCCTTATCTTGCGGTGTAGACCAGATAAAGGGGGTGTCTTTCTTCAAGAGAGCAACGATCAGCTGAACGATCTCGGAAAAGGTGGATATGAACTTCCGGTAGAAGTTGGCAAGCCCCAGGAAGGATTGAACTTGTTTCACGGACGTGGGAGCGGGCCATGCCAGTATGGCCTTTACCTTTGAAGGGTCCATACCAATTCCTTCTGGGCTAAGGATGAATCCTAGGTAGTGAACAGAAGTAACGTGAAACAAGCATTTTTCTGGTTTGGCTAAAAGTTTGTGTTCACAGAGTCGTTGTAATACTGCCTTTACATGTTCTTCATGCTTTAGAAGGTCCTTGGAAAAAATCAATATGTCGTCCAGATAGATAATGACGAAGAGGAATAACATGTCAGAGAACACCCTATCCATGAAACGTTGAAAAACTGCGGGGGCATTAGCTAGTCCAAAGGGCATGACTAGATATTCATAGTGACCAAAGGGTGTTCTAAAGGCTGTTTTCCAGTCGTCTCCTTCCCGGACACGGATCAAATGGTAGGCACCCCGGAGATCCAACTTCGTGAATATTACGGCGCCTCTCACAGCTTCCAGGATATCCGAGATCAAGGGCAATGGGTACCGGTCTTTGAGGGCGCATTCATTTAAGCCACGATAGTCGAGGCAAGGTCTGAGCTCCTTGGTGTCGTCCTTGGGAACAAAGAACAACGAAGCACCCGCTGGAGATTTTGAAGGTCTTATGGTCCCATTTTCAAGGTTGGTATCCAGGTATTCTCGGAGGCCCTTTTTCTCAGGTTCGGAAAGGATGAACATTCTGCCGAAGGGAATCACTGCTGAGGGATCTGTATCTATGGCGCAGTCTTCAGGTCTGTGAGGGGGTAAGGCCTGGACTATGGTAGTTGAAAATACATCAGTATATCCCTGATAGGGTTCAGGGACTTGTATGATATTGGAAACCATGAGTGGTGTTTGCTGGTCTCTTGGTGGTTTCTTTAGGGGGTGTCAAGGAGGGATCCAGGAATAGCCAGTGAGACATTCAAAACTCTGAGCTTAGGAATAGTGATCCTGCTGTCCAACTAATATACAGATTGTGCTTCTGTAACCAGGGCATACCAAATACCATGGGGTAATGAGCTGACTTAATGATGTCGAATCTAATCCACTCTTGGTGATGGTTTATAGAAAGCTGGATCTCTTTAGTCTGCAGGCTTATGGGCCCTGAAGTGAGGGGTCTTCCGTCGATTGCTTCCACCGGCTGCATAGTGCTTCGTGTCTCGTATGGAATGTGATGACTAACAACCCAATCTTAATCAATGCATATTCCCATAGCTCCGCAGTCTACCAAGGCCAAAATGGAATAGGTCTTATTCTTGGAGGGCGATTGGAAGGCCTGCAGTATCACCAAATTGTTTTGTCCAGGAGAGTTCAAGGATGGAATTAATGTGGAGCAAACATCTCTCTCCCGAAGCTCTGCTCCATCTAGGATCGGGAGCTGGCGTTTCCCGAACGTCGAGGAGGGGCTAGAGGACATTCCCTAACCAAGTGTTTATCTGAGGCACAATACATGCACAACCCCGTATGAATCCTTCTCATCCTTTTTTGCGGGGATATAGGTCCACTATCTGCATGGTTTCTGGTTCAGTGACTGAGCCTGGGTTTGTGTCCGTCTTGGTGGTGCTCTCAAAGGACACTTTCGGAGGATTTCCTCTGAATTTCTTCTCTGCCTTCCTTTCCTGGATACAAACATATATTTGCATGGCAAGGTCCATTAGTGCCTGGACGAGCCATTCTGGCCAACTCATCCTTAATCTCCTCATTCAGTCCTCTCCTGAAAAGGGTAAAACTCGCCTCAGGAGACCAATCAGCTTCCTTGGCTAATTGCTTGAATCGGGTTACAAAGGTGAGCATATCCTGGGATCCCTGCTGAAAGTCGAACAGGCGTTCCTGGGCACTATAGACCTGCTCTGGGCAGTCAAACATGGTTTTAAGGGCCTGTATGAAGCCATCATAGTCATCTAGGAGAGCATCGCTGGAATTAACGAGGGGCGTAGCCCAGGTTAAGGCATTTCCTGAAAGGTGAGGAATTATGAAACCCACCTTAGCCCTGGGAGTCGAAAAGTAGTAGGGATTAAAAGTAAAGTGGACCAAACATGAATCCAGGAATCCACGAAGGGTTTTTGCCGACCCATCGTATTTGTCAACTATGCTGCCCAGCAACACACTTTCTTTTGTGGCAGAATCACGGGATAGAACTAATTGTTTGAGAGCTGCGTTTTCCGCCTTTATATTCTGTACCTCGGTTGTTAGTTCTTGCATGTCACACATCAGTTCCTGAACGGCCGCTTCCATGTCGATATAGAGTTCGGTCGGGTGGCATCTCAAACTGTCAAGGAGTCTGATCTTTGCTGGATTTCTTGGTCGATGCCTTCTTGCGGACGGATCGGGCCTTGAATAAGGCTGCAGGAGTCTCTTCTGACTCCAACATGCGTTCAAAGTTCCGGGATGCAATGATCCAGGAATCCGGGAAATTAAGAAAGTGCACTACTCAGCACACGAGTCCAGGAAGTAAGAAAGAAAGGAGAGGGACTAGGAGTGGAGTTAGTAGGGACTGAATCAGGGAAGCAATACCGCAAGCTACGGAGCACACGTCTGGTCGCTACTTCACAATAGCATTGAGACGCGCGGAGTCGCAGGGGGGCATGGTCTATTAATAGAACACGTTACGTCCAACGTGTAGAGCGAGGAAGGTGTTTCACGCTGGACGGCCGTGTTGGGAGTACCAGGGAGTGCAAGCCCCGTTGAGACAAGTACCAGCAAGTCCAAAAGGGGCGCGTTCTGTAAGTCATGACAGCTTTAGGGAAATGCTTGCCTTGAATATATCACCATAGGATTCACCAACAGTGGATCTGTTTTGCACATTTATATGAAATACGTTTTCATGTATATTTGATAAATTGGTTTGGTTTGAGTGGTACCAGGTATTTGTCTAAATTATAGAACTAATATTGGTCATGTTTTATGATTCTATGTTAATAAAAGAATGAAATGAATTGTATGTTATGAGTCCTGACCAATCGCACTCCGTCTACTCTTGAGTCCTTCCCTCTAAATATTGTCTTCTGTTCCATGTGACATCACTCACTGCTTTTGCTGATAGAATGTGACCAACTTAAAATGTTTTCTGTAGCCTTTTTTTACCAGTAGCTGTAACTATTTTAGAAGAACAAGTTACTTCTTACCTTGTAACGTTCTTTCGACGGGATGTTCCTCCGACGTATTCCTTATCTTTGATAATACGTTTCCAGCTTGCTGGCCTGGGAAATTTTTTCTGTAGAGGGCGCTGCGCGTCGACGTCCGCCGAGTCGATGTCCCTCGACGGCCACCGTATCGGCGCCGACGTCACCATGCCCATGAATAGCCTTGCACTGCATCCGTTGCTCAGTTCCGTTTTGTAGCATAAGAAAAGTCATGCCTGAATTGGTTACTGACCTTGAAGGAGCGTAAGCTGCAACCACAAGGGAAGTATCACTGCGGGGATGGATGGGAGGGGTGATAAGGAATACGTCGGAGGAACATCCCGTCGAAAGAACGTTACAAGGTAAGAAGTAACTTGTTCTTCGAAGGGATTGTGTCCTCCAACGTATTCCTTATCTTTGATAGACTCCCATAGCAGTGGCATGTAATTGGAGGTGGGAGTGTGAGTGTTATGTATCCCTTTAGGGATGGACCGAATGTAATACGGCCTTGCCAAATCTGGTCTCTTGAGTAGTGGACGAATCCAGATTGTAAAATGTTTTGAATGTATGTGCGGATGACCATGTGGCAGCCGCACATATGTCTCGGACCGGTACCCCTCTTTGGAGAGCCGAAGAGGCTGCGATACCCCTGGTTGAATGAGCCCTGAGCTTTTGGGGTGGCTCTTTCCCTGCCAGTTTGTAACATTCCAGAATGGCCAAAATAATCCACCTGGAGATGGTTTGTTTTGTTATGGGTATTCCCAACTTGTGACCTGAGTATCCTACAAACAGTTGGTCTGCTTGCCTGATCCTAGCCATTCTGCTGATATAAAAGCTGAGAGCTCGCCTTGGGTCCAGCCTATGTAGCCTTTCCTCCTCTTTCCCCGGATGGGGAGGAGGGTAGAACGAAGGTAAGGTCATTTTCTGAGTAATATGAAATTTAGAAACCACCTTTGGGAGGAAATTAGGCTTCACCTGTAGGACAACTTTGTCCTTGTGGAAAATTGTATGTGGGGGTTTACAGGAGAGAGCTTGTAGCTCGCTCACCCTCCTAGCAGATGGTAGTGCTACCAATAGGACAGTTTTAAGCGTGAGAAATCTCAGCGAACAAGAGTGAAGTGGTTCGAATGGAGTGCCCATTAGGAAGTTTAAGACTACATTTAAGTCCCATAAGGGAACCTGGAATGGTTTTGGGGGATAAACATTAGTTAATCTCTTGAGAAATTGTACCACTAGAGGAAGTTTGAAATACAATGGTTCCTCCGCAGTGCGCTTGAAGATAGAAAGCGCTGCGAGATAGCCTTTTACCGTGCCAACTTAAGGCCTGAGTTTGCCAAGTAGAGTAGAAACGATAACACCGTTGGTGTACCACATGAAAAAGGGTTGATATTCTCTTCCCTACACCAGCTGCAAAATTTGTTCCAACGGCAGCGGTATAAAGACTTTGTTGCTGGCCTTCTGGCCGAAAGCAACACCTACATGACGTCATCAGGGAGATCCCAATCCTTGTACCTCACCCTTTCAGAAGCCAAGCGTGAAGGTTGAGGGTTCTGGTGTCTGGATGGAGAACCTGACCTCCCTTCTGCGAGAGAAGATTCTCTTTGAGTGGAAGACGGATTGGAGGACAGATGGACATATCTAGAAGGTCCGGGTACCACGTTCTCATGGCCCAATCCGGGTTTCATGGTTTTCCGGAATCTTCTCAACCTCCTGATCATTTGACAAATAACAGGGACTGGTGGGAACGCGTAAAGGAGTGGAAACTCCCAGTCCACTACGAACGCTTCTCCTAGAGCTCCTCTCGGGGGAAATTCCCTTGAACAGACAGATCACACTTCCTGTTGGTGCTTGTGGCGAACAGATCCACCTGAGGGGTTCACCAAAGGGCGAAGATCTCTTGAAGGACTTCCTGAGCTAGCTCCCACTCGTGGGAGACTGTGCTCTGCCTGCTCAGAGCATCCACTGTTAAATTCTTCTCTCCGGCTAGGTGGACTGCCGATAGAGAGATTCCTTCTTGGATTGCCCAAAACCAGAGCTGCATCGCCTCTCTGCACAGTGGCAGTGATCCTACGCCTCCTCTTTTGTTGAGGTAGTGCATTGCCACCGTGTAGTCCGTCATTATCAGGACATTTCTCCCCTGTACTGATGGCAGGAAAGCTTTCAGCGCTAGTCTGATCGCTCTCAGCTCCAATAGGTTGATGTGTAGTCTGGACTCCGATGGAGACCAACGACCGCTGATAGTCAAGTTGTTGGCATGGCCTCCCCACCCCGCGAGTGAGGCGTCTGTGACTACTGTTATCTCTGGCCATGGTTGCCAAAACAGTTCTCCTTTCAAGATGTTCTCTGGATAGGCCCACCATGGATGGTCGCGGGCTAACCTGTCCGGAATCCGGAGGAGATCTGTCATTCTCCCTGAGAATTGCGACCACTGACTTCTCAGTGCCCACTGAAGAGATCTTATTCTCAGGTGAGCCTCTGGCATAAGGAAGATGCAGGATGCCATGAGGCCTAGCAACCTCAAAAAGTCGAAGGCTGGGAGACGTTATGCATTTTGAAACTTGGTGACCATCTGTAGAATATCTTGAGCCCTCACCTCTGGTGGCGAGGCTTTTCCCAGGGAAGTGTCCAGGACCGCTCCAATGAACTTGAGTCTCTGCAATGGTATCATCTGTGACTTCTTTAAATTGAGGGAGAAGCCCAGTTTGTGAAGGAAGTGGCAGACATAATCTAGCTGGGTCTGAGCTTGTTCCGAAGATACGGCCCTGATCAGCCAATCGTCCAGGTAGGGGTAGACGTGGATCCCTTCCCTCCTTAGACTCGCAGCCACTACCGACATTAGCTTGGCGAAGACCCTCGGGGCGGAGGTCAGCCCAAATGACAGAACTCGAAATTGATAATGAGAGTTACCAATTGCGAACCTCAGGTATTTCATGTGTTTTAGATGGATTGGCACATGGAAATAAGCATCCTGAAGGTCCAGAGATACCAGCCAGTCCTGGAGCTGGAGGGCCTGAAGGATCCGAGAGAGAGTTACCATCTTGAACTTGTCCTTCCTGAGGAACTTGTTCAATTCTCGTAAGTAATGGGTCTCAGTCCTCCGTTCTTCTTTGGTATGAGAAAGTAGGGGGGGGGGGACCAGCCCCTGTTCCTGTCCGCTACAGGTACCGGTTCTATGGCACCTTTCTCTAGCAGGTCTATAATTTCCTGCAAGAGGAGCGAATCTGGAACTTTAGAGAGCTGTTCCCCGGTGGATGACTGACAGATGTGTAGAAAGGATAGGCAGTAAACCTGGGCAACTGTCTCCAATGCCCAAGCATCTGACGTTATAGCCTGCCATTCCGTCAGATGGTGAGTTAACCTGCCCCCTACAGGTGTATTGTGTGGGAAGGCCTCAGAGTGGTTTGGGGGTGGCTGATGCAGATGCCGAGGGTAAAGAGGCACCTGCTGCTGCTGCAGCCTTAGTACTTTTGACCCGTCCACCTCAGGTGGATCTCCTTTGGCCTCTTTGAGCCGGCTGTCCTCTGCCTTTCCCGAATGCGGAATAATAGCGAAAGGACTTTCCTCTCCCAGAGGTTCCTGAGGGGCAAAAAGGAGTTTGGCGGATAGCAGCTCCTAAAGATTTTTCTGCTGCTTTAGAAGTCTGTAACTTTTCCAGACTGTCATCAGCCTTTTTTCCGAATAGTGAAGAGCCGTCAAAGGGCATATTCAAAAGTCTGGCCTGCACATCTGGAGCAAAGCCAGACTTTCGCAACCACGCATGCCTGCGGATTGTTGTACTTGCCGCCATGGCACTGCTGATACTGTCAGCGGAATCGATGCCCATTTGAAGTGATTCGCACATGGCATCTTTGCCATCTTTAATAATGTTAAGGAAGGCTTCCTTTTCCTCTCCTTCGGGTATGCAGTCAACCGCTGATGAAGCACACTCCCATAGTGTGCGACTGAACCTGGCGAGCGTACAGGTGGCGTTGATGGACTTCAACGCCATACTACAAGCAGAGAAGACTTTCTTTGCCATAGAATCGTACCTCTTGTCATCTCTATCCTGTGGGACAGTAGGGTTAGCGGTCCTACTGCTAGATGAAGTTGCCGCTAGAAACCCCCAGGCTCTCTGGAGTTGGGTATTTTGACAAGTATTCAGGGTCAGCAGCCGCTACCCTATACTTGGCTGACAATCTTTTATTGACCGCAGGGATAACTTCAGGAGTTTCCCAATTAGATGTAATCTTCCTTTGTAAAGCTGCATGGAAGGCGACCACAGGGTCCTCCTGTGGACCTTTGTCTAATATGTCTGTTAGGTCATCCTGTTGAAAAACAGGGGAAGGCGCAGACCAACCCATAAATGCAATAATTCTTGCCATAAGGGTTCTATAGGGTGTTTCGGCATGTTCCCCTGGGTCTGGCTTAACAAATTCTACTTCTGGGGAAGTGTCCATCCCACTTGCCTCATGTAGTGACTCTTGTAGGTCCTTCAGCCTTCCTTCCTCAGAGGTGAAATCCTCTGAAATAGGCAGTGTGGTCCTCTGTAATCCAAATGTTTCCTGGTCAGAATCTTCCCCCTCTTCATAAATTGAAGATAGTCCAGGGTACTCTGACCTCTGAAATGGTGTAAAACCCATCTCTAAGGCAGAAGGAGCCAAACTCGTCATTATTGGGCGAGAAAATGTCGATGTCGTCGACGCCGATGTGACAGGCTTCGAAGGCGCAGAGAACAGCGTCGAAAAAACTGGAAGGGGTCTCGAAGAACTCGAGAGGATCGGGATCCTACTCGAGGACATAGATGACGGTCTCGGCGTTGTGCCGGAGGCCCTTGGAATCACCGTTGGCTGTGGAGTAGATTTGATCTTCTCTTTCATCGGCGTCAACGATGGCGTCGAGTCGATCGACCGATGCATCGAGGAACCCTTCGACAACGGCGTTGATCTATGCGTCGAAGGAATCTTCAACGGCGGCGAAGATGGTGCCTTCTTACCCGATGGCTTGTGGCGCTCTCGGGTGGAATGTTTCGCCGGGTGCTGCGACTCGTGGCGTTTTGATTTTTTGGGTTTTTCACCCTGGGTATCACCCTCAGCTGTCTTCGAGGGGGTCGAGGCCGCGTTCTCGAAGATGCTTAACATTTTCTTTCTGAATTCCTCCCACTCAGCTTGAGAGCTGTGTTTCGTGGGACAGGAGACCCTTTCTGGGGACACAGAAGACACTGAGGAAGGGAATCTTCGACGTCTCTTTTTTGGGTGTCTTGATCTCGACCAATGGTGGGAGCTACTTCGAGATCTAGAATGGGAATGTATTCGACGGCGAGGAGACGAATGCCTCGACTCAGCCGAAGGAACCTTCGAGGAGGTTTTGATTGACTTACCTCTCTCGAGCTTCCCCTTGCGCTCCTTCAAGCCTTTCGCCGTCATGGACATGCAGTCCCCACACTCCGAACAATGGTGCTCGGATCCCAAGCACCACAAGCAGATCCTGTGTGGATCCGTTATTGACATTTTTTTACCGCAGTCTCGACATTTCTTGAAGCCGGATCGAGTCGTCGTCGGTTCCGATGAAGATGCCATCGAGAATGAGTAGGTATTATTCGAGTAGATATAGAGTTATCCTGACTTTACTGCAACAACGTTCCGAGGCCCCACGATGCGCGGAAAAACAGAACTGAGCAACGGACGCAGCGTGTGGCTATTTATGGGCATGGTGACGTTGGCGCCGATACAGTGGCCGTCGAGGGACATCAACGGACGTCGACGCGCAGCGCTCCCTACAGAAAACATTTCTGAGGCCAGCAAGCTGGAAACGTATTATCAAAGATAAGGAATACGTCGGAGGACACAATCCCTTCGAAATTTATTTTGCAACGTGCCATACATCATACCGATGTGTGTGGGGGAACTGATCTCGTATGACCTTGGCTATTCCCACGTGCCTGTCAGTGGTTATCAGGCCTATTTGCATTCCTCTGGATTGCAGAAGTTTAATGGATTTAATGAATTTCCATTGCATCGAATATGGAAATTCAGACACTTGCACAACGACTGAACTCACTATTTATTTGGTTTCCATGTCTTGGAAGTGGTAAGTGCAGTATTTAGCAGAAAATCCTGGCCCGTCACACTGTCCATCACCCGCAAACATGACACTTTTTCCATCAAAAGCACTGTCCAAAGATATTTGTTCGAGTGTCCATGCCTGGCTCATAGCCGGGAAAAAGATTTTCTTCTGATATCTGTAATATTATCAATTACCACAAACGTACAGAAACTTGAAATTTTACTGATCCGCTAAACAGCAAAGCAGATGAACAAAGTAAATTTCCAGCAGGCACTTTTCCAAGTACAAGTTGAGCAGACTATTAACATGTGTTGTGGTTGTGTACACAGCTAACCTTCATCTTCATGTTTGTGCCTTTCACTATGTGAGTAAAGTTCACCAATGCCCCCCCACAAATCCTCCTATGTAATTTATGATCACATCTTTTTCATAATCTGAATGAGGCAGCAGTTGAATACAATCTATTTTGGCTCCTGTAACAGCCAATCGTCATGCAGACAGTGGTTTGCTATTTCCATGGTGGTGGTTATGTCCTCAACACTCTGAAGAGTGAAGTCCAGATCACAAGCAGAATCAAATGAATTGTGAAGTTGCTTGCCTTATTTCTGTTTGTGACATTTCTGGATTTTCCAAATTCATTGGGGGGGGAAGCGTGAACATTTTCTGTTTCTTAGATTGTAACTTTTTATCGGGTGTGGATTGTGTGAGCGGTTCTGCAAGCAATTTGGGAATATCGTATGTTATTTCTGTCTCTTCGGGGTGACATTTTGTGCTGTAACAATGATCCATGGTTACTTTACATGGGCCACTATTGACATTCCATTCAGACTCCGGCCACTGGACATCTGCATCATGGCTCTGAATCTTGACTGGACCATAGTGAGCTTCAAAAAGTAGCTTCTCCCAATTGACACCGGTTTGGAAAGCCACATGATTAGTTTGTGTTGTTGTCTCCATTTTCATGCTCCTCTTCTTCCTAGATCTCTAATGGATGAAAAGAAACGAGCTTCGTTTTTGTAAACATGCATACTATATGAATTACAACCTCAAAATGCCAAATCAATACAATACTTTACAAAACAACTTTTTCGTCATCGACCCTTGTTTGCTGAATTTTCCCTGGAACACTCAATTCTGATTTGCAGACCATAAGACCAAGCTGAAAAAACAGCATTTTGAAATTGTATCAACCATGCAATTTGCTCTTCAACTTCAAGATTCATATATACAAATATAACCAATTTCACTCTGGTAAATATTCGAGAATTAAAAATATTACATGAATGTTACATATTATAACTTAAACGTATAAATATCTTATGCATACCTCTGGTCCATAGGTCTCTTCAATTTCACAGATAAACAGTCATGGAAAAGTATTTGAACAAAAGGTTCCCATCCATATGGTATCTAGGTACCACTCACACACAAGACTGCTCTCCCTATAGGAAGAACACCATGTCCCTGCCTATGTGATGCCTTCCATCCCTATGCTGCGAGTAGTGTATCACCTATCTAACAGGGGATAGAGAAGAGGCTGGCCCTATCTTAATCTTCTTTCATACCATCTGATCAAAGCATACCAAATAAGATGCTAAAAAGAAACACACCTGTAAGGGCTAATGGAGGCTAGTAAAGGAAGACATAATGTGCATTATATCCATCTCTGTTCAAATGGTGGTGCACTATCCTCTTCGCTATCCCAATATTGGTCCTTTATAATTGAAACATATATTAAGACCATTGTTAAATAGAAAATGTACATTAGTGTTATTAATTAGACCACATCAAAAGCGATAAAGATTATGTGCAAGTCACTCAGTCACATCATGTGGATGTTGGACGTGTCTGGGGTTTCCTTCATGGTAACGGTCTGCACTTCCATCACTGCAGTTTACGTAAACACAGAGATGGTAAACACATTTTACAAAATGACCCATTTGTAAACAACGCAATGTATGTTTTTTTGAGACGGGTCAGATTTTACACGCAAAAGATGGTCCATGTTTACATAGAAGCCTAAATGCAACTTAGATGTCTGGGTAGGTATGCACTTGGTTGGATTCCCAATAATTTCACCAACAATCCATACTAATCAACTCACTCCTCTACATGCACCTGTCAAACTAACTCAACAGCACTACAGTCCAGTCTCTTGCTCTTTTTCCGCTCAACCCTACTAACCACCCACCCTCCCTCCCTCTTTGCACTACAGATCACCTGATGGCCTGGAGACCACACAAGGTGGTATAGTTGTGCTTTAACTTTGTTTCAAAAGCTAAAATTGTACATAATAACCGATATTTTTTAAGTTGAACTTAAACAGATATTTTGTATGCTCGCATCTGAAGGATTAGTATAAAAAAAATTACTTGAAAGGTGAGTAAGGTTGCTGTTGACTCTGGAATAGTGGTTGATGTATAATCTTGGTCCTTTAATTGTTGCATATATTCATAACAATGTGAAATAGAAAATGTACATTAGTTATTATAAATTAGACCACATCAAGAGTGATAAAGTACGTTTGTGTGCAAGACTCTCGGCCTCACCAGGTGGATGTTGGACATTTCTGTGGTTTCCTCCATTGTAACTGTCTGTACTTCCATTAGTGCGGTATACTTAAACCCACAGATGGTAATCAACACATTTGTAAAAGATGCAATCTAGGTTTTTCGAGAAGGCTCACATTGCATCGAACCTTTAGTGTATCCCTAAACTAGGGATACACAAACTAATCTAAAGTTATAATTGTATAAACCACCGTACATTGTCCACAACGGCAACTTGTGTAGTAATATATCAATTGAAGTATTCCTCAAAAACTCCAAACCATTTGTTACATTACCTGTTGACAGACTATTTCAGTGTATTGAATGATCCACTGAAAATGAAAAACATTATATTGAAAACATTTAGAAAAAAGTGAAATACATTAAAGAAATCTGCCTCCACCACACTATTCACCTGGGTCAGCGTATACTGATATTCAATACGAACTGCATTGGGAAGTAAATTGTGATGAGTCTGGGGCGACGCTTATTAGTGAACTTTGACTGTTCGTACATATCTTCATAGAAGTGCATGCTGCAAACACGGAATCTATTGCCCCTCACGTCAGCCAAGACATCCTTGGCTCTGCCTTCAATCTTGGACACTGGAAATCTGCAGTTCGACAGCCATTTTTTAACTAAATGTATATCCTTCAGAAAGACATGCAGGACTGATTTTTTAAAAAATGTTTAGCAAGGTTGGCATTGGGGCAACCACAAACGATAGATGAAGGCATTTTTGGATTTTCCTTAAGATCTGTTGAAGAAACAAAAAGTATTACTATAAAAAAAAAGTCACAGTGAGTATATCACTATAACCACAAAAGTGTTGGGTAGAAGGTTTTGAATGAATCCTGGCATTGCTCTGGACAACCTTCCACACCATCATTTATTAGCCCGTCTGTGCCATTACAAAAGGGGTACAGCCATATCCAAATCAGTCAGGTACTGCCACCAATGGTAGCAGCCCTGCCGAATTGCTAGGCCAGGTACCCCCTGCACAGAAACACAAGCAACCCCAGAAATGTTTCAGCCTTGTTGGGCCTCCTCAGTCACATGCAGCTTTGCATACCCTCTCCCACCAAGTGAGACAAACTATAACATCAACCATCACATTGCATTGATAATAAAAAGGTACAGTTTAAAAATTGCTGCCCAAGGCAAACATGCATTGAAAACATGCACTATGAAATATTAAATTTGGAAGGAATACTCTGTAATGTTAGTTGATATGATATGTCAATTAGAATGCGCTTGTACAGAACAGTTTCTAGGCACCACAAGACAAGGGAGGGAAGATAAGGGGAAGAGAAGATAAATGATCCTACTAGGCCTTGTGTCATTTGGATCGTGCAAGTGTGAAAACATGAAGTGCAGGGGGGGGGGGGGGAGAGGGCAATGCAAAAGAGAGGGTAGGGGAAAGTGGGATCAGGACACCCTGTCTAAACCTCAAGGATCTGTCATCCAGGTGGCCAGGAGAAAGCTATCGCTATTGGATCCAGTTCCTGGGGGTGGACCAGTGAGGGAGGATCCCCTGGATGGGGGGTCCTCGGGCAGTGGAAGCGGGACACCGATGGGTGAGACGCTGTATCCCCCTTCATTTGGCACCTTTTCCCCATTCTCACACGTGGGACATTCCAAACCACTACCCTCCCCCCTTCCTAACTAACACTTTCGTACAACACAAAGGACAACGAACTAGCACCCGAGCTGTTTACCTGACATGTCCTAATACAAGAGTCAGGGAAAGTCAGGCAATTGATCAGAATCGCACACCAAGTGGTCATACAAAGGGTCAAGCAAAATCCCTGCACAATCGAAACACTGATCTAAAAGCACTGTCAAAAAGGAACGTGATCCCGCAGTAAAAGTGCAAAGCTACAGTGTGCCCTCTTGCAATTGTAATAGAGTTCACACTCAAAATGTATAGTATAATTTTGTAATAAAATCAGTTTTTATTGTCAAAAAAGTTTTAAATAATATATACAAAAATATCCTAACATATATTTCGCAAGTTTTTATATGGAACAATCTATTCCTAACCTGGAGCACAATTGTTGCTCCCACACCCGTACGTTTTACTCCTCCGCACACCTCATCTCATATATACCACACATATACCATATTTTCAAACATAATAAAAAATGTAATCAAGGGGCGTGGCCAAGATGGCAGGCTGAGTGGACATACATTGGGATAGCTCCGTCCAGGTCTGGTGATTTTAATGATAAACTGACCCCAGGCTTGCTAAAACATACTGGAGCATCAGTGACAGAGCTGAACGGACCCCAGGTGAGAATAGTGCTAAAAGAATAATGTCAGCAAATGGAGGGAGAGAGGAGCGGTCCACGTCCTGCAAGCCCAGAAGCAGCGGGGGAGAAGGGATTGAGCGAGGCTCTCATGCTGCAAGGAGCAGAATGCAGTGGGTTTGAAGCAAGCTTGCCGTGGTGAAGCCGAAAGCAACAGCAAAGTGAGGAGCTGTGGCAGGAGCGGCTCGAGGTAGGGGGGAGGCTGCGAGGAGCAGCGGACCCAGGGCCTAAGTGAGGACGCAGCAAGCGAGGACCTCGGGTGAGAACAGTGCTAAAGAAATAACGCTGGCAAACGGAGAGAGGAGCCTCTGGAGCGGCAACATGGCGAGGGGCCCAATGGTGTAAATGTGGCAGGTGATGATCAGGAGTAAAGAGAGTGGTTCCCGTCCGTAAAGTCCAGTAGCATCGAGGGAGTAGGGACAGAGTAGATTGCAGTTAGTGTTAGGCGAGCTTGCCGTGGTGAAGGTCAGTGCAACAGCGAAGTGAGGAGCTGTGGTATGAGTGGCTCGAGGAAGGCGGGAGGCTGAGGGAGCAGCGTACCTAGCTCTCAGGCGAGAATTCAACAAGCGAAGAGTTGAGCGTACAGGGCTCACGAACATACGTAGTGGAGAGGTGGACGCCGCACGGGGGCTGTGGTGAAGTGGACCCGCAGGAAGAATAGGAGGAGGTGTCAGGAACCGGCAGCCCCAGCAGAGAGAAGAGAGGACAGGGAAGAAAGGAGTATGCGAGACGGAGCATGGGAGCAGCGGAAGTCAGTGCTGCATGAGACGCGTGAGTCGGCAAGTCAGCGGGAGGACCTGCATGAAAGGGGGAAGGCGGGAGAGCCGCCAGGAAGCAGAGAAGTGGCGGCAACGAGAGGAGAGAACATGCAAAGTCCCAGTAAGCAGGGCCGGCAAAGGTATAATCGGGAGAGTCAAAAGAGCTCCCAGGAAGCCACAGCAGGGGTGAGACCGCTGCGCAGGCAGCTCTGAAACAGCAAGGAGCAAGCAGCTGAAAGGCTGCAACTCGGGGAGGCAGAAGAGGCGGTAAGGCTGGGGAGCAGGGACGGAGAGCCTCAGCGGGTCACAGCGCCCACGGGGTGCAGATGAGACCGGAAAGACCCCTACCCCGAGAGACAAACTCTTGAGAAGTGAGCAGTACCCACCACACGAGCAGGGTGAAGTGGACTGGAGGACCGAGCCCCCCCCCCCAAACGATCAGAGGAGAGGGGGGGCAGTAAAGCAACTCTGGAAGAACAGCACACAAGACCTCCAAAGAGGAGTTGTCCCAGGACTCAGGGTGAGGGGGTGTCTTCAGGGACCCCACAAGCAGGCAAAGAAAGGCCTGAGGCACTGGAAGACACAGGAACAACACGTTGCAAACTGGGGAGGGGGGTCCCCACCCAGGGGGAGGGTCAGATCGAATGGAGCAGCGTGTCAACATGCAGAGAAGATGGCAGCAGCTGACTGATGAGAAGCTGATGGGACCAAAAAAAGAAGAATCTCAACTGTGGTGAGCAGGAGAGGCGCAGTAAGGGTCAAGTACAAACAAAGCTTCCTTTCAGCAATCTGTTGGAACAAGATGCTGGCGCGATGGCCCTCGCCAAGGAAGATCTGGCCAAATTCAAGGGCGAGCTAACGGTCACTGTCAAAGTAGAGGGCGCGAGTATAAGAGAAGAGCTCTCAGGCAATTACCAGCAACAGGAGGGATGTTGACTCACTGGAGGGAGAGAGTGGGGGTGATGGAAGAGCACCTAATAGAGCTAGGAGTCAATGAGAACGAACGGTCGCGGCAAGCAAAGGACACAGAGGAGAGGCTAAGAGCACTTGAAGAAAAGTGCGAAGACCTGGAAAACGAGTCTAAAAGGGACATCATTCGGATCAAGAACCTGGGGGTGGGGGGATGGGTGTCTGACGCCGACCTACAGGCCTGTATAAGAGATATTTAATGGACTCGTGGACGGCGAGGCAGCTCAAAGCATGGGGATTGTGAGAGCCCCCAGAGTGGGGAACAGGACCATGGACCCAGGGGCGCAGCCCGAGACATCTTAGTCAAGATGCACAACTATAAAGGCAAGGCACAGCTAATAAATGCGCCCACAACAAAGGGCAAGATCCGAGTCAGAGGGCACGAAGTGCTGATATATGAAGATCTATCCCTGATCACATTGGCAAGGAGAAGCGCCTTTAGACCATTCAGAGCGGAACTAAATAAGAGGAAGCTAAGATATAGATGGCTCTTTCTGACGCAGATCCAATTCCGCATGGACAACGAAGAAAGGACAGTCACCCAGGTTGAGGACAGAATGAGGGCCTTAGGGATGAACTTGGAGGAGACGGGAAGTGGCAATACAGAGGCCCACCAAGAACCAACAACATCTGCAAGCCGACCTGGACCACACGGCTGGACTACGAAGAAGGCGAGGAAAATTTGAGGAGAAGCAGCATAACAGGAACTGATGCTCACAGTAGAGCGACATATGATAGAATGTAGCCTGACGTTCAGTAAGACTTTGGGGGGGGGCTTTGAGGAGGGGGGAGTGATACCAAGCACGGCAGACTAAGGAGGACCACGTCGAGAACCTGGACGAGGATCCAGGGATAGTTAGAGGAGGGGTATTCATAACCAGTCACTTGGGTGGGAAGGGGCGGAGAGGTGATGGCTCAACAACTGGGTTGGAACTGACAGTGCCGGAGCATTCAAGAGGGAATTTAATTAACGTGGGATGTATAGGTTGAGAACATGGAATGTGAGAGGACTGAACAGCCCTAATAAGAGGGTGGCTGTCGAGAGAGTCAGATGAGGGGCCAGAAATAGTCTCCAAACGGGAGACGCATCTAACAAGGGGGGGGGGGGGGGGAGATGAGGTACGACTACGCAGCAGAAGCTACACACAACAATACAACCCAGTGGCAGGAACCAAGCGGGAGGGGTAGCAATCCTATTCCATAGGAGCATAAGAATCGAATAACCCAAGGTTAAGCGCGACACAGGAGGGAGGTATGGGATGGTGAAAGGTAAAGTAAGGGGCCAGGGTTATACATGGGCATCAGTGTACGCCCCTAATCAGGGACAAGAGGACTTCCTGGGAGGATTTCTGGAGAAGCTCAGCAAATTGGAGAAGGGGAAACTCTCTTAGCCGGGGATTTTAACCTAGCAGCAGACCCTGTATGGGATAGATCCGGGGGACTGTGGGGACATGCGATGGGGACGATATCCAGACAACTAGTGGGAAGGCTCTGAGAGGAGGTTTTCTGATGTATGGAGAGTACGGCACCCTCAGGAAAGACACTACTCTTACTATTCACATGTTCATAAGATGTATTCTAGGATAGATTATGTAATGGCAACCCAAAGTGTAGTCCAGCCGACCAGTAACATACAAATAGGATGCATGACACTATCGGATCACGCACGGTCACACTGGAGTGGGAAGGAGGCAACACTCGGAAGGGGACGGGGGTTGGAGGTTAGAGGAATACCTACTTAGGGACAGCGAGGTGAACAGGTTGAGAATGAAATATGGGAATTCGAGGGAGGGTGGGGGGGAGTGAGAGGTGAGATGCGTATAAACAGCATATAAAGAGGTTTTTCATAGAGGAGTCCAAGAAGATCCGAGAGAAGCAGAGGAAGGTGGAGGAAAACCTGGAGAGAGAAATAAAGGCACTTGAGGGGAAAACACAAAGAAAGGTACAAACAAATTGGCTAAGGAATTAGCCCATGCGAGAGGCCAGCTGAGGCAAGTAAGGAATAAATCCATAGAGTGTAGTCTCTTAAGGAATATATAGAGGTTTTACGAACAGGGCAATAAGGTTGTGTCAGCGTTAGCAAGGCAGCTGAGAGCCAAAAAGCAAAAGGCCTTTATGGATGTGCTGGAGAACAAGGAGGGAAGGCGGGTGGTGGTGGTGGAGGGGGCCAAGAGACGTATTGTAAGGGATTTCTATGCAGACCTATACAGGGAGGAACCAGTGGAGAGCGGAAAACAAGCGGCATACCTGGAGGGCTGGGAAGGGTCGAGGCTAATGGCTGAGCAAAGGGAGCAATTGGAAGATCCCATAGGGGTGGAGGAGGCGCAGAGGGCAATATCACTACTGAAGATGAACAAAGCCCAGGGGAGGATGGACTGATGGCAATATTTATACAACATTCAGGGACTCATTAGCAGGAATTCTTGGGGACCTATTTAATTACTTTAGGAAGGCTGGGGAGGTCACCACTTCCATGAATATGGCGCATATTACCCTGATCCCAAAAGCGGGGCAGAACCCTCACATGTGCTCATCATACTGACCCATAGCACTTAGTAATGTGGATGCTAAGGTTTACACAAGGGTGCTAGCGGCAAGGCTGGAGGGGATTCTCCCAGAGTTGGTGGGGCAGGATCAAACCAGGTGTATAGAGGGGCGAAATACATTTGAAAACATTAAAAGGGTATTGCATGTGGTAGACAAAGCAGGGAAGAGGGGGGCCGTTCCTACATGCCTAATGATGTTAGACGATGAGAAGGCATTTGATCGGGTCAATTGGGCTTTCATGGAACAAATTTTACGGAAGATGGGATTGGGACCGGAGTTCATGAGAATGGTAAAGGGTAACTACCAACATCCGCAGGCTAAAGTGAAAGTCAATGGACGCCTAACTGACCCATTCTTAATAAGAAGGGGAACGAAGCAGGGGTGTCCGCTTTCTGTGCTCCTCTTCACTCTAGTGATGGAGCCCTCTGAGCACCAGATAAGGGGGAATGAGGAGATCCGTGGGTTAGGTGGGCAGGGAGGCAACACAAGATACGGATGTTTGAAGACGATGTGATATTAATGATCACAGAGCCGGGGAAGTCACTACCAGTGATATTGGGGGAGATCCATGCATACTCAGAGGTATCGGACTCAAAGACAATCTTGGGAAGTCTGAAATCCTGACCGTCCGTAGGGGAATTGGAAAAGGCACAATTGGAGAGACAGTCCTTTCAGGTGGGCACTGGGGCCAACTAAATACCTGGGGGTGAATTTAACTGCGTCCATTAAGTGAATAGTAACAACTAACTATCACCCGCTGCTCAAACAGCTTAAAACAGATCTAGTAAGGTGGAGGAGACTATACATATCTTGGTTTGGGAGGGTAGCGCTGGTTAAGATGAATGTGCTACCAGGTTACTGTATCTATTTCAGGCAATCCCTTTAGCAATACTGGGGCAGCTTTTGAAAGAGATCCAAGAGTGCATCATGGACTTCATATGGGGAGGGAAGAAGCCGAGAATTGGAAGGAAAACACTGTTCAGGAGTAGGGCGCATGGGGAGTGGCTTGCCCAAGCATAATTACGTATTACCAGGCAGCGCAGTTGAGGGCCCTTGCGGAGTGGGGAAGTCCAGGAAACCAGAAGCATTGGGTAGATATGGAACGAGCGGTGGCGGGGGAGCACCTGTGGAAGGTGATGGGAGAGAGAAAAGAGATAGGCCGGTGGGTCTATATGGGAATCCAATCACGTTGAATCAATAGAAGTCTGGGAAAAGGCTAATAGTAGGCACAAACTATCACCTTGGCCGTCACCGCACCCATGAGTGGTGGCATCTGTTATGGTCGGGGTGGTAGTGGTAGCAGTGGAGAGTGCTGATGGGAAAAATGGGTGATTAGCCTACCATAATTCCCGAATTTTAGGGTTTTTTAGATTTTACTTGTAATCATAACAGCCTTTTTACAAAGTTTTTGTACAGAATGGCATAGGTTTTTAATAGGGCAACTTAAGCATAACGTCCCTTAAAGTTTTTTTTGTAGTGAATTTTGGAAAATTTTAGTAGGGCAACATAACCATGTCCCTTTGAGAAACGTTTTTTCAATTATTTGCTTACGTTGGCACTACTGTAAGTGAATCATATCATAAATTGACCAAAGTTTGTATTGAGTATTTGGAAGTATTCCAATAGTAACACATAAGCATACTGTAAAGCAACATTTCACTGCAGTGCCCTTCTTTCTACAAATTGCACAGTAGCATATGCTGTAGCACAGCATGGCCACATGGTACAAAACTCATACACACTTCACAATAGTATGGGTGAGTTGTTGATCGTGCGGAAGGACATTGTATATTGTTGTACGAACTTGTAACTGAAACAATTCCCGTTCACAACTCAACAGGACAAGTTTGCACCACAATAAAAGCAAGAGTGTATACCGAGGTCTTTGAAGCAGTAAACCCCATTGCACCCTAAAGAAATGGGGCCTGAATGCCATTACCAATACAGAGTTTACGGCACTAACCCATTGCACCAAAATAATGGATTTTTTATCTGCAACCGGAACGCCTCCGACGTTCCCGTTTGAATAAAGGAAAGCCTTTTCCAAGATGGCCACCATGGAAAGGGAAGGCGGCCGTTGCATAGAAAGTCTTTTGCCACTTTCCATTACAGCTGCCAGAAAGTAAAAAAGGAAAACGTGTGACTGTACTGGGCGAAGAAGATTTGTATTCGTTCTAAAATGTGTGATTATCAGCAACACCTTTAACAGAAAGCCAGCGCCGGGTGCACATGGCGACTACAATGATATGTTTTCTCCCAACCAGTAAGTGGAAGTATGCATCTCCCCGACATTGTGGCCAGCAAGCATACCTACAGCGTACCCTTCAGAGACGAAAGGCGTACCGTTG
The DNA here is from genome assembly GCF_040938575.1 of Ambystoma mexicanum. Taxonomy (NCBI): domain Eukaryota; kingdom Metazoa; phylum Chordata; class Amphibia; order Caudata; family Ambystomatidae; genus Ambystoma; species Ambystoma mexicanum. The sequence goes on from NC_090935.1 coordinate 1,456,747,158, forward strand.
ATTTCTTATGTACACGACGACACTTGTGAAGTATGAAAACACTACCACATGTAAAACACTAAGGTGTTTGTTCGTGCGTAATTACCTTTCCGTAAATGTGTGGAAAGTACAGGGAATATGTTTGGCAAAAATGTGCATAAAGAAGGCAAAGAGGTTTGCACCACAATAGAAGGAAGAGTGCATACCAAGGTCTTTGAATCAGCAAACTCCACTGTACCCTAAAAGAATGGGCGCTGAATTCCGTTGGCTATACAGATTTTACGCCACTAACCCATTGCACCAAAAGAAAGGATTTTTTATCTTCAACCGGAACGCCTCTGGCGTTCCCGTTTGAAGACAACAAATCCTTTTCCAAGATGGCCACCATGGAAAGGGAAGGCGGCCGTTGCATAGAAAGTCTTTTTCCGCTTTCGATTACAGCTGCCAGAAAGTAAAAAAGTAAAACGTATAATCGTAGTGGGCAAAGAAGATTTGTATTAGTTCTAAAATGTGTGATTATCAGCAACACCTTTAACAGAAAGCCAGTGCCTGGTGCACATGGCGACTGCAATGTAATGTTTTGTCCCAACCAGTAAATGGCAGTATGTACCGCCCCGACATTGTGGTCAGTAAGCATACCTACAGCGTACCCTTCAGAGACGAAAGGCGTACAGTTGTTGTGTTATGTACATGACGACACTTGTGAAGTGTGAAAACACTACCACATGTAAAACACAAAGGTGTTTGTTCGTGCGCAATGACCTTTCCATAAATGTGTGGAACATACAGGGAATATGTTTTGCCAAAAATGTGCGTACAGAAGGCAAATAATTACTGTTCTAATGTGTGGACAAAATCCCAACAAACCCTGTGAAGCGAAGTGCACTAATGGTAGAAATATTGCAAGCAACACCATTACCACTGACCTGTGCACACATTTTCGTGTACGTGTCACAAGGTGAGATGGGTGAAGAAAGGTGTACTGAGAAGGTATAAGGAAGCATTGCTTTTGAAACGTTTCTGTACAGCAAACACTTCCACTGCACCTGATCTAATTTTTCCACTTTTAGAAAGATACAAAATCTGACAACATAGCGTCTTCATGCGGAACTGATCTCGGTAATTGGGGCATATGGGTGTCAGAAAGTACCCTAACGGCACGAAAGCATAATAGATGGCCCTGAGCCTAACGTTGCCAAAGAAAGTGGTGTCCAATAGCGCTCTGGATAACGTACCTTGGCAGCGTAATGAAATGATTTCATAAAGGCTTACGTAGCGTGATATGCCACCTATGAAAGAACATACTACAACCCGCAACGTAGCATGGCAGATTATGAAGGGGAACATGAAATGGTTAAAAAACACACTAACATGTGAGCAGTAGTAAGGGACTTTTATTTCACAATGCACAGTGCTAAATCATCACCCTGGTCTCAGTGGCATAGAATTTGGAAATGTGTGTTTCTGCTGCACAATTGAAATGTTAGTTTTGACGTTCACGTAGATGTTTTCCCACACAGTCACCATGTGTTAGTGCCACAGTGTTTAGCACATACACAGTATGCAGTGGCGACACAGTAGTCGGTTTCCTCGCACATTCATTGTGAAGACGGTGTCAATCGCTGTGATGTAGTCCATCAGAAAGTATAGTATGTTACTTATGTTACTGGCAATGGTGATGTTGTTTCACCACACTGAAATTATGCGTTAACACAGAAGGCGTATTCCTGTCACAGTGATTTACAAGGCGACGTGAATGACTGCGAACTATGACACCAGAAAGGAGGGTATGTTGCTTCTTACTGCTACAACCGCATACGGACATAGAGGTCCGATGAGGTCATCTCATTCAATGATGATGCACATACAACCGGTGACGAAAAGCTGCACTTGACGATTAAAGAAACTGTCAGTCGGAAGCTGAAGTCCATGACATTCGCAGTATGGAAGGAAGTAGCGGAGGATAAAATGACAAAAAAAAAAGGCATGAATACAAAGCCTTTGTGGAAATGTTAAGGGTAACACATCATTTCTATAAACAATTATTTTTATATGGGGGAAATGTATTGACTCCTTAGAAAAGGCGACAATGTACAATCTGTATAGTAGTTAAAAAAATATGATTGTCACATAAATGTCGTAGGTAATAGTGGAAATTGCAGTGACATTGTACAGACGGTGCTAATGTGAGATATGAATTTTGAACGGCACACAAACTTCCAAAAGGGCGGTAATGTGCAATATGAAATTGCAACGGCACACAAACTTTCAAAATCATTACTAGTAATAAATATATATTTTTTTTCAGACTAAGTAAATAATGGCAGGTTGGTGTACAGGCCTCTAAAATAAGCTTACATGACAGCTCCATTTCAACCTCCGCAGTCACAGTAGTTCTTTGCTAGAAGACTTCCACGGGAACTGATATTTTATGTGCCTCACAAACCTTTTTGAAGCATAAGTTATCAAAGGGAATGTTTCACAAACTGTGACTCCCTACATTCTTTCTGTCTCTGTTCCCTGTACGTCAAGTTCGAAAAACAATGGACCCTTATGAGGTTTGGTGCGTGCGCGACCATACTGAGCGCCTACTGAAAAAATGAAATGAGATAACTGACCTTCACTCCGAAAGCAAATAAATTCTCTTTGCTACTACATATCAGCAGTCACTCACGATAACTGTTACTCCCGACCACGTGCAGACGCGCTCTGTTTACGAAATCGTGCAGGTGGCTGCCTCACATTAAAAAACATAGGACGCCAGTCTAACCGCAGCAATGTTGGTGTTGGCTTCTTACAAAGACGCAGTGAAGAATTGTAGTACATTGTCTACCAAGTTGCAGTGCACAGTACGATAGTGTTAACAAGAACAAAGTACTGTTTCACTTTCTACTGCCACTTATAAGTAATGCTTACCTTTCGACACAAGGTTCCATAAGGGTTTGTTTGCGGTGATTTCGGCGTACAACTCAAAAACTAAGTGACCATGGCGGCCGTATCAAAAGAATGCTACGGCAGACCCAATCGGTGAAAGCGCAACATCTTGACGTGCAGCATGCCATGGATTAGCCAATAGAAATATTCTCCGCTGAGTGAACAGGGAAGTGGGACCGTGGAGTGGACATAGATATCACTAATTCTTAAAGAGCAATTTTTTGATCATTTTAAAAGGAAACTATGATAAGATTTCGCACAAAATTTACAAAAGCACGCTTTGGGGAACAAGCCCCTGCCCCTGCCGCAAAATTGATGACAATCCGTCCAGTGGTTTGGCATGTAGCCATGCGCAAAGTTTTTGCCCCATTCAGTCTATGGGAAAAAAAGACGTTTTGGGACCCCCCTATAACTTTGGCCCCCCCTTGACAAATCCTTACCAAACTTGGGAAAAAAGTCAGAGTGGCATATATATATATATATATATATATATATATATATATATATATATATATATATATATATAGACATACATATATATATATAGACATACATATATATATATAGACATACATATATATATATAGACATACATATATATATATATATATATATATATATATATACACACACATACATATACATATATACATACATACATGATACATTACTCACCGTAATCATATTTGTGATGCTTGTATCTGCTTAGATTCACATGCTGTGCATAGGCCGACATCTAGTGGAAGCTGCAGAGTATTGCAGTTTGTTTTTCTAAACTCTAAAATGGGCGTCGACACAGGGAGTGCCAGTAATACTATCCCTAGTGTGACGTCCACTGTACCCATGATCCTCACGCATGTAGGACCCTCAGATTGTATTTTTTTTCTGACATGAGTTAGCATGAGGAGTAGCGCGAGTACAGATTATCCAAGCAGATCGATAGGAAGATAAGACTACAAGCATCCATGCGCCTTCTCTCAGAGGGGAGGAAGGGTGGGTCGCATGTGAATCTAAGCAGATACAAGCATCAAAAATACGATTACGGGGAGTAATGTATCCCTTCTGAGGCTTGTGGAATCTGCATAGATCACATGCTGTGCATAGATTAGCGAGCAGCGTTAGAAGAAGGAGGTGGGATGTGAGAAGGGTCATTAGCAAACAGCTGACTTAGAACCACTTGTCCCACTTGAGTATCGGTCTTGGAATGAGTGTCAATGCAGTAGTGCTGAATAAAAGTGTGAATAGAGCTTTAAGTAGCTGCTTTGCAAATGGTGTCAAGGGGTACATTTGCAATGAAAGCCAGAATGGCCCCAATGCCTCTTGTAGAGTGGGCTCTTGGCGTAAAAGGCAGAGTCTTTTCAGAAAGGGAGTAACATAGTTGGATACAATTGACTATCCATTTGGAGATGGCACCTTTAGAGACGCGATCTTCTCTGCCTGTAGCTACGGAGACAAACAGTTGGTCTGTTTTCATTAGCGGTCTTGACTTGTCTACATAGCAGAGGACTGCCATTCGCACATCTAGAGTGTGTAGTTTCACCTCAGCAGAGCTTTTGGTTTCTTGGAAGAAGGCCGGAAGCTCGATGGTCTGGTTAACGAGGAATTTAGAAATAAACTAGGTGAGAACCTAGGGTGTGTTCGTAGAACCAGTTTGTCCTTATGAACAGTAAAGAAAGGATCCTGCACTGACAGAGCCTGAATTTCACTGTTCTTATGGAAGTAATGGCTACTTAGAAGGCAGTTTTATAGGTCAGGTGTTTGAGACTGGCCTTATGCATGGATTCAAAGGGTGGGCGCGTGAGCTTAGCAAGCACCACATTAAGGTCCCAACCAGGTGGTGGGTTTGAAATTGGAGGGTGGAGTCTCTTTACCCCTTCGAAGAAGGCTTTAACCACTGGTACTTTCCACCACAAAACCTTGTTGTGGGAAGTGGTATAGGCTGACAGCGCTGCCAGGTGTACCTTGAGTGAGTTAAATACCAGCCCTGCATCCAGCAGGTGGAGCATGTAAGTGACAATACTGGAAGGAGTGCAATCAACTGGGTTGATTTGCTTATTCTGGCACCAGATAACGAAACTTTTCCATTTATCAAAGTAACAGTGCCTCGTGTTTGGTTTCCTAGATTCTTTTAGGATATCCATGCATCTCTGTGTTAGGTTGAGATGTCCAAACTCTACCTTGAGGAGCCATGCTGCCAGTTTCATTGAGTTGGGTTGAGGATGCACTTTTTGGCCTTGGTGCTGGGACAGTAGGTTGTAGCAGCACGGGAGTCTGATGGGTTCGCACATTGCTAGTCTGCGTAGGTGTGGGAACCACGGTTGCCTCGCCCACAGGAGAGCAACCAGGATGAGCGTCGATTCCCTGTGCATCTTGTTGACCACCTTCCTCATGAGAGGGGTTAGTGGAAAAGCGTAGGCAAACATCCCTGACCAGTTCATCCACAGGGCGTTCCCCTTGGAGTCTGGCTGGGGGAACCTGGATGCGAATTCTGGGCACTGCCTGTTTTCGTTTGTGGCAAATAGGTCTGTAGTGGGGAAACCCCACTGTGAGAAGATGTCTTCTACGACTTCTCTGAGTAGACACCATTTGTGTTCTTATGGGAGGGGATCTCTGCTCAAAGCGTCCGCTAGCAAATTGAGATCCCCTGGAACATGTCGAGATGACAGGTAAATGTTCCGTCTGAGTGCCCATATCCACATTTTCTGGGCAAGCTTAGACAGATTTGGCGAACGAGTCCCTCCCTGTTTGTTTAGGTAAAACATCGCTGTTGTGCTGTCTGTTAGGATCTGCACTGACAGGTTCAACAGGTGGGGCTCGAACGCTTGAAGCACTCTGAATACTGCCAGAAGCTCTAGCAGATCGATATGATTCTTGGCCACTGTGTGAGACCAGAGACCCAGAGCTGTGTGGTGAAGGAGGTGTGCTCCCAACCCTGACAGGGATGCGTCTGCTGTGACTACAGCCTGTACCTTTGGACTGTAAAAGGGTTTCCCCTTTGACAGGTTCTCTCTTGTCCACCAGTGAAGACTTTGTACAAGTGTTGGCGAAACGACCACTAGATCGTCCCACTGACCATTTGCCTGAGACCACTGTTTCGCCAACCATTCTTGCATGGGTCGCATGCGCAGGCACGCATGGGGGACCAGGTAAATACATGACGCCATCATGTCTAGCAAACGCATCGCTTTGCGCACCCTTATCTGGCGACTGGGCTGAAATAGAGGAATTTGCAGTAGTAGATTCCGAATTCTTTCCTCTGATGGAAAGGCCAACCCCTCTTGAGTGTTTAGGACAGCTCCTAGGAACTGTTTGGAGGTGCTTGGCACCAGGCTTGATTTTTTCTCGTTTATGGAGAAACCCAACTCAAAGAGGAGGTTGATCGTTCTTTGAATGTTTGATCTGCAAATTACTGGGGTCTCCCCCGTGATGAGCCAGTCCTCCAGGTAAGGATACATTGGGATTGCCTCCCTGCATAGGTGTGCCGCCGCCACCGCCAATACCTTGGTGAATACCCTTGGAGCCGAGGCTATACCGAAGGGCAGCACATTGAACTGGTAGTGCCGACTGTCCACCTTGAGGTGCAAGAATCTTCTGTGCACTGGGAACATGGAAATATGAAAATAAGCATCTTTCATGTCCAATGTTGCCATGTAATCCGCCTTTTTTAGGAGGGGGATTACCTCTTGGAGAGTAGTCATGCGAAACTTGTGGGGCTTGACATACTTGTTTGCAGGGCGTAAGTACAATACTGGGCACATTGTCAAATATTTTTTTGGCACAAGGAAGTAAGTTGAATAAATACCCTTGTTTACCTGGTTGCCCGGGACGAGTTCTATCGCGTCCTTTGCTAGAAGATTGACGATCTCCTCAAGGAGAATCTTCTGGTGGTCCAAGGAATGTACTTTTTGACGTGGAGGGTGGTTTCGGGGACGCTCGAGCAGTTCTCTGCAGTATCCTGCGGACACGGTGGACAGCACCCATCTGTCTGATGTGATCCCTTCCCAAGCTTGGGTGAAGTTGGAAATGCGTGAGAAAGGACCCCGAGAACGGCGTCACTGTTTAGCAGTAGGCGTGCCGCTTTTGCTAGGCTGCCTCTACCCTTACCACAGCCCCTCTTGTTTCCTCTGCTGTAACTCTGGGTAGACTGCTGATTGTTACCCCATGATGTACCCTGTCCCTGTGAATAGTTGGAGTCTCTTTGTGAATTTTGGCCACGTGGGCGACGAAAACTACTATTGCCTCTTTGATTAGGGGGCTTGTTGGTCAACTGTCCCAGGGATTTCAGAGTCTCATACTCATCTTTGGCATTCTTTAATGCGTCCTCTACCGCTTTGCCAAACAGTAGATTAGGCTCCACCGGCATGTCGATTAAGGATGCTTATGTCTCGGGTTTAAACCCTGACTGTCTTAACCAAGCATGCCTCTTAATGACAGTGCTCTCTGCTATTAGCATGCCGGCGTTATCTGCGGCATCAAAGGTTGCCTTAAGGATGCAACCGGACACGGCTCTCCCCTCCGACGCGACCTGGGCCAACTGGCCCTTTAAAGGTTCTGGTGCGGAGTCGATGAGGGCAGCTACTTGCTCCCACTGGTGGCAGTTTTAACTAGCCAGCAGAGTGGTGGAGTTGGCAATCCTCGCCTGGTAAGCGGAAGTGGAGGCTACCTTCCTTCCCAACACGTAGATTTTCTTGCTCTCCTTGTCGGAGGGAGCCTTGGATGATAGAGGCGTTCCTGCCCTCTTCCGGGTATTAGTAGCTACCAGGTAGTCAGACTTCAGTTGCCCCCTTATGTAAAGCGGTCTGATTGGGCTGCCCTGAACAATTTCTCGATTCTGGGATTTACTGCCCTGGTGAGGTTAGGATTGAGAAGGGAAGGATCAATTCTCTGTTGGATGGATTTGAGAATTGGAATGGCCTGAGCAATGGGTCTCGTTTCTCCTACTAGTTCCTCAGCAAAGTCCCTCTCCGGCTGTGCCCCCTGAGTGTCTATGCGGAAGTGTTCTATCGCTCCAGTCAAGACCTCATTTAGGAGGGGCTGGTTGTCGACTGGAGAGTCGGTAACTTGAGGTTCTTTGCCTACGGGGAGTCTATTCTGTAGACTTCTGTGTCATCTTCCTCCTCCTCTTGGTCCTTGTCATCCCCATAATAGTCCACCCCAGTTTGATCGTGCAACGTCACCAAGTCTGGATCCTCATCCTATAGTGGATCCTCACTATACTGGGTGTAAGGCTGGATGTAAAAAGGGTCTGAAGACCGACCTTGCGTTGGGGTCTCAAACCGGGTTTTCTTACCAGGGGGCTGCGGGTCCCTAGACCCTGAGGGAGTAGCACCGTCAGGGGTATAGGAGAGGAAGTGTTCTGGGTTCTTGAAGTAGAGGTCTGCCAGGGAGGACATTCTAGACATAACCTTGCCTATATCCTCACTGGTCCATTTTTTGGAGCTGGGAATTACCCTTACTTGAGAGGGTTCCCCTTCTATGACTTGACTGGACCTATGGGCTTGTGCAGGGGTCCTGGCTAGCTGTTTATCAGAAGACTTAGAACTGTCTTTATGTAACTGTGGGGCAGAAGATGGGTGAGATGGTTTCTTCTGCGGTTTCTCCCCCTTCCCCATGAGTGGAAGAGTGTTTCCCAGGTGTTTTTACCCTCTCAGAGCTTTTCCACGCCTGGCCTCGAGATTCGGGGGTAGTGTCCCTTTCCTCAGAGTGAGGGTGTCGGGATTCGGAAGCAACCGCCAAACCCTCTGCTGACGCAGACTCCTGGTGAGCGGCTTGGGGCTGGCGGTCGTCTTCGTCTTCTGACGAGCATACCTCCATGACTTGGTGAGTGAGGCACTTTTGGCAACTGTGGATGGTTGCCTGGTGTCGTGAGGCGATCTTGACCGAGAACGCCCAGAGGACACCAATTTGGTGGACTGCTCTTTGTGTGCCTCTTTCCGAGAACTTGACACGCGCGTAGAGTCTCGGTTGGACTTCGAATGTTTAGGTGTTGCCGGGTGTGTTCCCCATAACTGCCCTGCCGGACAGCCTTCCGAGGTCGGGGACTTGCGCTTGGCCGTCTTTCGACGTCACGTTGCCCTCGCTGTCCGAAAGTACGGCGTCGCTGCCATCACTGAAGGTGCCCTCCGCTTCCATGGCCTTGCGTTGCCTGGCGTTGTGGGCCCAACTTTTGGTCGAGCGGTGCTTTAGTGTCTTAGCCTTGAACCGGCTACACGCTCTACAGTTCGCCTCGGGGTGGTCCCTCAGCAAGCAGAGGTTACAGGTGGCATGTTTGTCAACCCAAGGATACTTGCGGTTGCACTTGGGCAGAATTTGATAGGGGAACCCTCCATATGCAACCTGTGGCAGCGGGCTAGTGTGTGTAGGAAATATATATATGAGTGTAGAGTATGTTACCACCCCCCACTCTCCCTACTTGCAGGGCCGAGGCCAAGACAAAACAGAATTTGTCTACCATTTCTACAGTTCATATTGATTAGAGCCATAATTAAGTTAGTCCTTAATCCTTATAACTTGTATTTTCAGTTACACTGTTTGTGTCTAACATCGTCGACTTGAGTTTCGGCTTCAAAAAAAGGGTCCTAGATCGTTTTCTCTGGACCAACCTCATCACGACGACATGGTGGAGAAAAGGAGGCGAGGACAGGGGTCAGCTGTGGGGTATATACAAGCAAATTATATGTATAATTGTCATCCCACTCCAACTGGTATCCCATGCACCTTGTGGGCAGGCGGGAGGGCCCCCTGTTAGTGGGGTCAATGGCCTAATGATTAAATCAGGGGACAGAGGTCAACACAGTTCCCTTAGGGGATGCACCTGCCCCAGAGAGACCCCGAATTGGGACATTCCTAGGGTTAGTAGAGAGCCTGTGGTGAATTAAGGCTTTAAGGGTCGCAAGCAGCAACAGTGTAACCGAGTGACACAGAATAAAGAATGATGAAATTATAAGATACATTTTGAGTCTGAACTGGATTACAATTGCAATAGGGCACACTGTTTGTGGCTTTGTAGGTTTGATTCCGGTTTGGTTTCTTATTATGCCCTAGCCAAATAGAAGCCTTAGCTCTACCTCTTTTTTTGTGTGTGCCTGCAGTAAAAGTGAACATTGAGAAAACAAGGGAATTGAATCCCGTTAAAGTCAAGAGGGGTCAGAGCCCGGCCGAGGGAGATCCAGGTGTGAAGCTGTCACCCAAAGTTGATTGATAAAGGAACTGTGATATATTTTGAAATACGCTACGAAGGGTCAACGCCCAGAAGAAGGGGACCTAGGGGTGAAGCCGTCACCCTACATGAGACTGGGATAAGAAATTGGGAAGGGTCAGCGCTCAGAAGAGGGGGATCCAGGGTTTAACCCATCACCCAGAGAACATTGGGAACAAACTCATTTTTAAAATAACTTTTTAGTTATTTGAACACCTAAGGCTCTGAAGGCAAGAGACTTTCACAGGAAACTAGACTTGGCCATCGACGGTCCTGAGAACTCCAATTGGAACTGTCGTCTCGCGCTGGAGAAGCCAGAGATACTATTGTGCTCCAAGCTCTCATCTTACCCTGTGCTCGAAACGTGGGGAAGGAAGACCCAAGCGACCGCATCCGGACATATTTGAGAACACTTCTTTCTTTTCTTGAGAACTATCCCACACCCCTTTTTGTATTAGTTGTGAAGTTTGGCAATAGATAGCTTAGTATAGGCCCTTTTTGATTTCACAACACCACTAGGACTGCCTTATTTTTCATTTGGTGGTTGACGCTTACTCCCATCTTCGATTTAGGTTTAGATTACAGCATACAGCATTCATTGTTCAATAAGCACCCTTGAATTGTGATCACTTGTGTCTGTCTTACTTGTGGTCACCAGGAGTTTCTTGCAAAAAGCAGCCAGAGCAGAGCAGCTCTGGGTAAGTGCAAGGAGGCACGGGGGCTTTAGGGGTTACAGGCCATAATTACGCAATAGGCCCAGAGGCAGTGCAAGGAAGACTGTTCATGGAGGAACCTGGCAACCAGTGAGACTCTTGTGGTAGCCAAGCAACCAGTTGGCGCAGCAGACAGGCAAGTTAGCAAGGAAGCGAGAAAGATAAGGCAGAGGAGCAATTGAAGGTCTTGAGCTGCTTCAGGAACTTCTGGGGGTCCGCTCAAATCCGAGAGGTGCAGGGAAGCCATTCTAGAGGGAGGCACCTGCAGAGGAGAGAGATCTACCACCCACTTTCAGCCTGGAGAAGCGTCTGACCCTCAGCGAGTTGTATGTAGCTGAGCGAAGGGCTCTAGAAGTAAGGTATTTCGGAAGAGAGTTGGATGCAGTGCAGGCACCAGCCCCAGGAAGCCTTTTTGGACAATGCAGAGGGTCTTGAACTTGATTATTGCCGTCACCGGTAGCCAGTAGAGAGATTTCAGGGCTGGAGAGATGCAGTGCCTGGGCTTGAGCCCCAAGAAATGTCTTGCAGTCCTCTTCTGGATTATTTGCAGAGGCCGAAGAGTAGAGGTAGGCAGACTGAGAACGAGGCTGTTGCAGTAGTCCAGCCTGGATAGAACCAGGGCTCTGGAGACACTGAGCTTCTGGGGGAAAGGGGCAAAAGGTAGAATACCTCTGAGGAGGTGCAGCTGGAAGTGGTCCTTTTTGGCAAGCTCTGATGTGATCAGAGAAGGAGAGAGTGGAGTTGAAGAAGACAAGGATTTTTTGCGTCACAGGAAGGCAAAGATAGAGGGCCCAAGGAAGGCAGCCAGAGTGAGAAATGGAAAGTGGAAGCATGGGTGACAATGAGATGGATCTCAGTCTTACGGGCACCAAGGCAGAGATCGTTTGAGGCGCACCAATCCTGACTGATATTCCGGAATGAGAAAGGGAGGAGAGGAGGCTGTGGGGAGACGAGTGTCATCTGCAAAACACAAAGTTAGAAGAGAAGCTATAGGTCAAGTGGGCCATGTGCTAGTTACTGAGATAATAGTACATAGGATGGCTGATCAAGGTGTATACTTTTTATTTTTTTTAAAACTTTTATTTTCATTTCCAAAACATACAACAACAGATGATGACACACTCCCACCAAACATGCTTCCAGGTACCCACACCTCCACATTCCCTCCAGCACTGATTGGAAACACGAGGATACATCACATGCAATCTTTCTGGGGTCAGATGCCATTGCATCATCACCTTCACCCACATTGCCCTCATCTGCACTGAGCGTGTCAACCTCGGAATATCAACCCACAGCGCTTCCCAGTGCTCTCTAGTGATGGGCTCCCCCAGGGTCTGTTCCCATTTTCTCATATATGACCAGCTAACTCTTTCATCATGTCCAACAATCAACCTGTATAGGGTGGACACTAGTTTCCTAGTGCCTGGGTTGGTTATCGCCAAGGTCTCAAAATGCGTGAGCTCTCGTGTGGCCGCCTGTTTTATCGGGGGGGAACTCAGCCAATGCTTCAGCTGCTCATATTTGAATCTGCCTGTTTAATCTTCAAATTCTGCACACATTTCTCAAAGGATAAGACTTCTGACCCATCCATCATTTCCCCCATCATCGTGCATCCCGCATGTTCCCAATCCAAGTATGCACCCTTCCCCATTCCCAGGTAGAAGTCAGGATTCCCAAACATAGGCGTGAAAGGTCTCGGCACTGTTGATAGTACACCCTGCTTTGTCAATTCTTCCCACACTCCAAGCAGGGCTTTCATTACCGCACTCAGTCGTAGGATAACGTGCCTATGCCGAGTGTCTTTCCATAAGAGTTCCCGAAGGGGAGTCCTAGCTAACGCAGGTCCTGTTCGGCCCACCCCTTCAGATGCTCCTCCCCCCAACCACTCCTTGAGCACCCACAGCTGCGCTGCCTGGGAATACTTATAAAAATGCGGGAGGGTCAGCCCACCTTCTTCCACTGGGGCCGTTAACACCATCCTCGAGGTCCTCAGGGTTTTCTTCCTCCAAACAAAGAAAGTAGTGGCCCGGGTCAGTGCCTTGAAGAAGGAGCCTGGGATCTTTGTCGGACAGGCTTGGAAGTAATAAAGCAGCTTCGGTAGTATAGCCATTTTAATCATGGCCATTCGCCCCATCCACAAAATCACCAGTGGTTCCCACCTCTCGAGGTCTCTCTTAATCTCCCCCAGAAGCCCTGGAAAATTTGCCCCATACCAACATCCTACCTCCCTCACCAGGGAAATGCCCAGATATTTTATACCTCTATCCGCACAACTCAGTCCCAATGCCGCGGCTACTCTCTTTGACTCCCCCCCATGTCCCTCGCCAGGGGAGAACCACAGACTTACTCCTGTTCATTTTTAGGCCCACCAGTACCCCGAACTCTTCTAATTCCTTAATCACCTCTGGGAGAGTACGGGCCGGATCCCCCAAAATCATCATCAAATCGTCAGCATAAGCGACCACTTTATGTTGCCTCCCTGCCATCACAATCCCCTCTATCACACTCGACTCCTGTATTCTTGTTAGCAGCGGCTCTAGAGAAATAGCAAACAGCAGCAGGGACAGGGGGCACCCCTGTTTGGTGCCTCGGAAGAGGTCGACCCAGTCTGTGATCTCCCCATTAACAGCTATCCGGACCGAGGGAGTGTTGTAATTGGCTTTGATCATTTTGAGGAAGTTGTCTCCAAAACCCATGCGCTCTAATGTTTTAAAGAGCATTGACCATTCCACCCGGTCAAATGCCTTTTCGGCATCAACCGCTAGAAGAGACGCAGGGATGCCCTGAATACCCACTTTCTCCACCAGATGTGCCATGCGTCCAAGGTTATCATGGGTCTGCCTGCCCGGGATGAAACCCGGTTGATCCGCATGGATCACCTCAGGAAGTAACGGAGATAATCTAAGGGCCAGAATTTTAGTAAAGATTTTAACGTCATGGTTTAGCAGGGCAATTGGATGATACGAGCAAACAGAGGTTGGGTCTTTTCCTGCTTTTTGACAAACAACCACCTTCGCCTCGTCCATTGTCTGAGACACATTACCCTCTTCTCTGAAGGAGTTATATAACTTAGTTAGAAAGGGGGCCTTACCCGTCTGTAGACTCTGAATAGCTTAACGCACCTCCTCCTCTCTTATTTCGCTATCCAGCGCATCCCTATCCTTCTCAGATATTTGTGATAGAGGGAGAGAGTCAAGGTATCTGTCCTGCTCGACCCCGTTCGGACGCTCGGTGGTGTACAAATCTGTATAAAAAGTTCTGAACTCCTCTCCTATATCAGTGGTTGTGGTGAGCCTTTCCCCCTGTTTATTATAAATTGCCCTGATCGTCTGCTGTGCGCGCAATTGTCTTGCAAGCAGTTTATCCGCTCTATTAGCTTTAGCATAGTACCAATGTCTGAGGCGCAGAAGACTCATCTCAGCTTTTTTTGTGAGTAGTACGTCTAGCAGCCCCTGCACGTGCCTCATAGTGTCGGATTTTTGGCACATTCCCGTTGTAGGTCTGTTAGTTTATTTTCCAGTTCTCTTTCCCAAGCCACCCTCTGCTTGTCTTTGGTCGCTTTCTTTTCAATAAACTGCCCCCTTATAACCGCCTTTAGGGTGTCCCAGACAACTCCCAGCCTGGCCTCCCCCGTATCGAGATGGTTAAAAACTCCTGAATCTTCCCCCTGATTTCTTCTCCCAGTAGCGGGTCACGCAGGACCTGCTGCGGGAGTCTCCATCTCCACAATCCTGAGTGCTTGTGTAGCAGTTTCACCTCCATGGACAAGGGGGCATTGTCAGAGATCGAAATCGGCCCAACTTCTATGTCCAAAATATGCCCCAACAGTCCTGTCGTCACCCAAAGGTAATCTATTCACGACATTGTGTCATAGACATGTGAGTAGTGAGTAAAGCCACTTTGTAGAGCATTGCGCTCTCGCCACACGTCTACCAGCGACAGGTGATTCATTAACTGCCGGAGGCGTTTTGAAGGGAGCCCCAGACCCCGACTGCCACCCGAACTCCTATCTACGGTCGGGTTCCAGGCCAAATTAATGTCCCCCCTCCCCAGAATAATTTCCCCCTCTGCGTAGCCCTCCAATTTCCCAACCACCTCCCTGAGAAATCCGTTTTGCCCCGTGTTTGGCACGTATATAGTTGCTAACGTGCAGCGAAGTCCATCTATCGATACCCTTGCAAACATACCTCCCCATCTTATCCGTCAGCGTTCAGAGAAGGTGGAAATTATGGTGTTTACGGACCACAATCAGTACCCCTGCCTTCCTGTCCTGAGCATTAGACTGTCCCAACAGGTCATATCCGTTTGTGCTCAATTAGTTTTTATCCCGCGACCCAATGTGGGTCTCTTGCAACATAATGTCACCTCCGTCCCTCTTCAGGAAACCCTCTACCTTTTTCCTTTTGAACGGGTGAATAAGCCCCCTGACATTAAATGTTAGTATCCGCAGTTTACCCATTAGTCTATTATCCTGATATAGGCCCATCAACCGTTACCAGCCTGCTCCGAACTCCCCTTGGGCGCCCTGCCCCTACCTCCCCCATCCCCCTCCCGTGTGGCTCCCCAACTCTCAACAGCTATCCCCCTTCAACCCTCTCTGCCTCACTCCCCCCCGCACCCCTAACTTCCCCCAAACAACCACAACAAACCCAAAAAAGGACCAGGTATCCAACCAACACGGCTAGGGCGTCTCGCCCTCCCCCCCGACCCCCTGCATACTCGGGTATAACTGCGCGGGGGATCCTAAACCCCGCATTTACCTCTAGTGTTTGGATTCCAGTTCTGCAGCCCTCCTCCAGGCCGCCTTCCAGCGATCAGTGAACCACCGACGCCCGCCCGAAAACCCCCATAGGGCACAACCTCATCACGCCGGGGACCCCCAGGTCTCTTCAGAAAACATCAGGTCCCCCTCTCCTTTTCCCCCCTCCTTGTAATTTGCTCTTGTTCTGCACCGTTTTCCATCCGGACAGGTTTCTGCGACAGACCTCCCTCTCCCGGCGGAGATCTTCCTCATCACACGCTTCCTGGAGCCCCAAAGTCTGCAGGCCCTCCTCATATGTTTGCACTCTTCTGCTTGCCATTCACATGAACAGAAGACCAAATGGAAAAGTCCACCTGTATCTAATGTCTCTAGCGTTTAATTCCTTAATCACTGGAGCCATTCTTCATCTCTTCTGCAACATGACCAGAGCCAGATCTTGGAACAATTGAATGTCCACTCCATTCATCCGGATATCTTCAATATCTCTTGCCTTCCTCAGGATCCTTTCCTTTTGCTGGTATGAGGTGAGAGCGACAAGCACATCCCTAGGACGCTCCCCTGGTTCGCCCGATCTCCTCGGGCCGACCCTGTGGACTCTATCAATTCCCACTTCTTCCTCTCCGTCTGCCCCCAGGATGTCCATAAGACCTCCTGAATGGCAGTGTGTAGGTCCTTATCAAGGACTGACTCGGCCATGTTCTTGCTCCGTATATTCGACCGCTGAGACCAGTTTTCCAGATCCTCACATAGTAGTTCCAAGTTGTGAGTGAGGGTGACAAGGTGCTCCTGTACCTCCCCATTCCTTTGGGTGTCCTCCTCTATGCTTTGAACTGTTCTCTCCAGTACATCTGTCCGTTCTTCCAGTTTGGAGACATCGGCTCTAATCTCCTGTAACGTTTTCTTCATGTCGTCTCTTAGGGAGCCAAATTGCTCCTGCACTGTCGACATGAACGACTCCTGTAGTTCCTTGAAGCAGGCGTGCAGCTCCTCCTTCGAGTTAGAGGCCCGTGATGGGGAGGCCCGTCCCGCCCGGATTTCCTCCCGACCAGACTCTTTCGGGTTTGCCACCATCTCTGATGCCCACATCTGGACCAAGTTCAGGTCTTGCTTGGTAGCTATGGCTTGTGCATTGGGTGCTGCACTTTTCCCCCGTGACTTGGACATTCTGTGCGAGGAGGGGAGAGGGCCCGGCCCCCCGTGAGTTTATTGTACAGGTCCTTTTTTCTTCCCACCTGTGGTCCCTCCTTTAGTTCCAAGACCTGTCGCCCGGAGCCCTGTTCTGGCCGGGCTCCAAAGTGTTGCTGCCGGTCTTAAGAGGGGGCCCCCGTCTCTTATTGTAGGGGGGATGCACCACCCCCACCTTCCAGCACCCCAGTGGGGGGGACTGTGTTCAATTCAGGGGGAGGGGTGGGGGAAGCACAGCCCGGATCAGACCCTCCTCTCTGGCTGTCTGCCCCCAGTAGGGGAGTCCACTCGCGTCTCTCCTGCCCCACTTCAGCTGCCTTGGGCCAGTGGGGCTGTGCGACCCCCTCCGCCTCCTATTCCGGGCCCCCTCAAATGCGGCGGGCCCCTCCACCACCGCTCCCCTTCCTTATCTAGGGGCCTCTGCGCGTCGCTGGTGTCTTCCAATTGGCATCCTCTCTCCAATGGATGTCTGTTCCTGTAAATGCAGAGTGCCCCTCCTGGAGCCGCTCCCCACCTGGCCCAGCGGGTCTGCTACTCGGGGCGCTCGCGTCTGTGGCGTCGCCGCCCCGGCCCCTTCGGTGCAGCTGTCGCCGCGGCCGCGCCGCTCCTCGGTAGCGTTGGGGGGATGGGCGCCCCCCTTCCCAGACTCGCACCTCCCGGAGCTCGCCTTCACTGGTATCCGAGGGGACACACCGTGAGTCCCCGGCACGGAGAGAACAGAGGGAGACAAAGACGGGCTCACTGCAGGTGGATCGCTGGCTTTATTGTTCCCCGTTATGCAGGCGGCCCGGTGGGAGAGACACTTGAATTCGTCTCTACGCCACCGCCGCTATCTTGGAATCCCCCTACTTTTTAATATATTAAATTGAGAATAGGGTGTGCGTTGAGTATAAAGCAATAGAAAGTGGCAGAGCATATAACATTGACACTAAAGAAAATAATTGTGAAAGTTGACTAACCGTTAGAAGAGCAGATGAACCGATTCAGCAAGCAAGGAAAAAAGTGGATAGATGGCGATATCCGTAGTCAGATTTCAGAAAAGTTTTCTTGGTAACTTTCTCAATGCTTATAAATGCTTCCAGAAGTGGGTGTGTATGCGGATGTATGTTAATATCACGAAAACGAAAATCTCGAACTACAAAATCACGAACACAATAGGTTTGCATTTTGTAATTTGAGATTTTGTTTTCCCCCCGCAACACATGTCTATGCTGCCGACCCACCCTCTGCGACCAAAATACCAAATAAGGGGAGCAGGGGACACCCACGCAACCCCCCACTCTCCTAATTCGTTATTTTGTAATTTGAGATTTTTGTAGTCCCAAAATGCGGGACTGTGGGTGATGCAGGATTTTAGATACACAGGTATTCAATGAAAATACTGTATGTGAATGTCTGGCGTGTTCGTTCACACCCACCAGGTCTCTCTAAGAAATTTTGACCTCCTCCATCCCGCCAGTGAAGCCCCCTTGCCAACCCGCAGCCACAGATGCAAATTGCCATCGATGGTGGAGGGGGGATGGATGGATGCAGATAATGTGAGCGCAATCAGACTGGAACAAATTCAAAGCATACAGCCATAGGTTGATTGCAGGAACCAGGTCTTCAAAGGGGAATCTGGAGACAAAAGGTCTGGGGGACCATGTGGATAAGGGTGCCCTTGTGAAAGTATCCTTTGTGGTGTACATGGTATTCAGCTCCTTGAACGTTCCCCATCCTTCCAGCCTCCTTGCAAGCGCACTCCCAAAGGTGTGAACTGTCATTGATAGCGGAAGGGGATGGATGTGGATGAGGTGAGCGCAATAGGCCCGGAACATAGTCAAAGGACACATATGTTGATTGCAGGGACGGGGTCTTCAAAGGGAAATCTGGAGCCACCAGGTCTGGGCTGGCCATGTGGTCAACCCTGTGCCAAAGAGTCCTTTGAGGTGTACATGGTGTTCAGCAGATTGAGCCTTCGAACCCACCCAGGCCCCTTGCCAGTGCGAGGCCACAGGTGCAAACTGCTATTGATGGCGTAGGGGGATGGATGGATGGATGTGGATGAGACAAGCGCAATAGGCCAGTAACCTTGTTTAAACACACCAATCTTTCATGATCCTCTTACAAGTTTGTTCGTGATGTGGACTTACAAATAATTTCCAACAACTTTTTAGATTGACTCATTTATTTGTTTTTATTTAGTTTTGTAAAGTGGATGGAAATGACAAACTACAAATTTTACTGTTGAGGTAGAGATACTGTCTGCATAAATCTGCAGTATTGTTCGGAGTCACTGGGGAATTTCTCATAAATGGCACGAACCACACAGGAAGGTATCACTCGTCTAACGCGGAATCCCAGTCTTCCATGAATTCACCTTGTAAACGTACGATAGGCCACAAGCCTGTACCACCTGTGCAACAGATACAAAAACAGTTTATTTAAATGAACCTAAATAATTGCATGTGTTCTGTTTGAAATACCTTTTTAAACGCAAGGCATTGTGATGCTTTAAAAATTACCTTTCCGTGGAAACTACTGACAGTGCTTGGGATATCAAGTGGGGATCAAATGAAAATGTGAATGCCCATTCGATCAAAAAACAGTTGGGAGATGGGGGAAATTTTGTTTTTAACTTCAAAGTGAAAGAAAGGTAATTGTTCAGACATTGATTCTAAAGATGAATATTAATGGTTGAGATTAGAAAAAGAAATGTATTAAATGTACAGAAAATGCTTTCTCCAGTGATCCAAAGAAGTTACAATGATATGGGGGAACAACATGCAATGTTAGCAGTCTCGGTTGTCAAACACACAACATGTATTGAGTTAACTTACTCGTTACTTGGATTATGAGGGCGAACTGAAGATCGAAGTTCGTGCATACGGACCATCAGCATTCGCAACATGGATCCTGTAAGGCAGGCTGCTCTGAAGTCATGCAGTTCTAACACATAGCAGTGGTGTGTCTATTTAGGCAATGTAGGCCAAGCAGACAGAGTTTTCTCTGTAGCAACAGTTCTCCAACACAGCTGGCAAAACCTCACAACAATAGCAGGCACACAAGATGGAAACATCTTCCATGCAACTGGGTTTTGGCTCCGGTAAGTAATTGTCACGACTAGCATCTGATTGCCCATGGTCTTGACTTGTTTCACTTTCAAGGATTTCCTCTTCGGAATACTCTGGCTCGTACATGTAGGACCGACTAGTGGCCATAGTTCCTTAATATCGAAGAAGTACAGAATCAACAATGAGATATATAGGAATGTTTTTGTTTGTACACAGTAACAAAATGAGGTTTCAATGTTAACGAAAAACAAGCTAAAAAACATCCATGTTAGAAAAACCAATCGTGCAAACAACAAGATTAACTGAGTTTATTATCTGCAGCAACGGTACTTGTTCTCAATGTGTCGTACTTGGCAGATAGCTGAAATGGTTTGTTTTTCTTAGTTGTGGAAAGGCGTCTTGGCATTTCCATGGAGACACATCAATAGATTGCACTTGAACTTAGGGCGATAGAACAACGGATAAGATTTCCACAAGATAACGGTGCCCAGGTAGGCGTTTTCGCATGTATAAAAGTTAGGAAAACAAAGGCAAGATGCATAGGAGTTTTTTTAAGATGGATCAATGTATGATCGAAAATGCATGCCCGATCGATTGGGGCAACAACATTTGAACTACCCCTTTAAATTTGCTTAACTGTTCACACATATTAGATCAAGGGTAGGCCCTATAATAACTGGCACTGCAGCTTACCAACACAAGGTATCAATCTCAAGCACATATATCAATAGAAGCCCCAGCGCACTCAATAACGGACTACCCTAGTATCTTGCTACAGTACTTCTAGTAGGGCTTGCTATAAGCACCATCTGATTAAGTATAGCAGAATATTTATTAAATAGAGGTGAGGACAGGGCTTTGTTTGCCGCAAGGTGGAGTGCAAGTAATGCTTTTAGGCCCAGTACCACAGCAACGGAAACACTTCGCAACAGGTTTGTCAGATTAGAGAGGTTATCAAAGAAAGAAATCCATGAAAACTATTTAGAGAATTGGAAATTTCCAAGGGGACTAAGAGTATTCATCTTTCTGAACTCTGACATCACTAAAGACATATACTAAGCCAAAAAACGGTAGGCGAATTTGAATCTGAACTCGAAGGTAATGATGCAGTTATTGGTGGAACACGCTGCCAGAGAACATGGTAGAATTCAAAGACAAATTGAGAAAGTGAAACAAGAAATAGGAGAAGTGAACAGCTTAGAATAAACAAAAGAATTTTACCAAAATGTATGACATTTGGAAAAATTAACAGGATGAGGTCAAGTTAAGAAAATCCAGGAAATATTTTAGGGACGACCGAGATGACCCGGAAGACAGTCTATACTTTTCTAACTAAATTAGATGAGATACGTAAAACCACCTCCAGAGAAAGTATGCCTAACACCTCGCTGGCAAACTCCGATATTGACACAGATTGCGAAGTCATACAGACAGCTGGAGCCCAGTCCTCCAATGGCACAGTAAGTAATACAGGAAAGCGTGAGGGTTTTTTAGAAGAGATACAGGAGAGGCACACAAAGAACCATCACAAAACATGTCAGATTTCAAGACCTTTTAGAATAAATACATTAACACACAGAGTACCCTCTGGGGCAAGAGGGGAGGCAGGAGAAGAGTCAGACGAAGATCAGGATCACACAAGGAGAGTCACGAGATCAGGTTCCAAGAAACAGCAAGTAAAAGGAAGGATACTAATTTAGTGATTAACTTATCCAGTCGTCAACTCACTCCAGTAGAGGAGTCTGTTTTGAACCAAGGTTTGTCATTTGCACCCACAACTGGGACAAATTTTATATATTTCCAAATTGATGTATTTAAGTTTGTCAGAACATTGAAACTCAAGACGTTCTTTCTCATCAAAGTAAGACAATGTGGAGAGGGGGGGTGTAGGGTCATTAGGGACTTGTTTCGAGATCAGCATGTGAAATCCTTCGAAGAATGCAAACAGGAATTTGGAGTGGGCGAGGGGGAACGGCTCAGATATTTCCAACTTAGACATTGGGTGATGTCCACAGGGATTCGTACGGCGGCAACTCGTGAGCTGACTCGATTCGAACGCTACCTCCTGACACATGAGGGATCCAGGGGGTTGATTTTGGATCTTTATAGGCTATTAGAGGCTGCGGCCCCGATTACAAAATGGCCGTATATATTCAGATGGTTGGGGGATGATTGGTGAGGTGGTGGAACGGGAGGAGTGGGAGAGGCTCTGGAGATTGATTCCAAGGGTGGCTAGGGCTGTTCCACTTCAGGAGGCCTGGTATAAGTACCTTTTTGGTTGCCATTACACACCGGCCCGCCTTCACGCGATCTATCCGGTGGTCTCGAGTATGTGTTGGAGGGGCTGCGGCGGGGATGGGACGGAGGCTCATATTTGGTGGGATTGTCCGACTATCAAGTCTTTCTGAGTAGTTGTTTCGCAGGCTCTTGCCCAGGCACTGGGGGAGGGTATCGATCAAGACCCTTGGGAGATTCTTTTGGGAAGAGGTCGTGGGATGGAGGGAAGAGTGGGGCAACGCAAGGCTCAAATAGTTTTTATACTGGCTGCGATGGCTCTTATTGCCCAAAGGTGGAAGAGCCCCATGATTCCGACGGAGCAGGACTGGTTGAGGAAAATGTGGGAGATTGTTTATCTGGAATGGGCCACGTTTGCGGTTAACAATAAGTTGGGGGGCTTTTGCGGAGGAATGGGGAGAGACTTTTGGACTACTTGAAGGGGGAATTCCGGGAGCCGTGGCGACCACAGAGACTCAAACTATTGGACTTTCAGGCCTGATGAGTTGTGCTGGAAGGGAGGGGGGCTTTGGTAGGGTTCAGGGGGGGAGGGGGATGTTTGGGGGTGTTTGTTGTTCCTTTAAGGAATTTTTGCGACCTAGAGACTTTAAAGGGATGGGAGGGGGAGGGGCAGGGGATTAGTTGTATGTTGACTTGTTTTGTGTTTTCTTTTTGTATTATGCATAAAATTCAATAAAAAGAAAAAAAAAAAGACAGACAATGTGTACCTCAGGAACAACTTGGACCACTTAGAGAATTTACTATTTTTGACATCGAAAATACTCATTTGTTGATGTCCCTCGGGCATGATATCAGTGTTAACCAACAGGATAATTGTCAAGATTTGGAAGTACACCACAGTAACTTAAAAATACAAGAGCTTAGACCGAAATACAAGTTTACACCCTCAAACATCTACAGAAAGTGTGATTGAAACTTTTCAGAAAGCAGTAATTGATATTCACCAATACATGGACAAAGATCATATAGTTTGAAGAAAACATGGTCTATTCTCACAAAAGAAGCGCAATTGAATTTGGAATCACTTTCCAATGACAATAATATAGTCATAAAAGAAGCCTATAAGGGCAGAAATGTGGTTATTCATGACAGGGGATATTACATTACAATGGGTACAACCCACCTTGCAACTGCAGGATGCTACCAGACACTTGGCGCCAACCCCACTAGAAAAGTGGTACAAGAATTACAGAATTTAAAACTCAAGTGGTATGGGAAGGGACGTATTCCAGACAATGAAAAACGGTTTCTTAATGTGGTTGAACCCACAACGCCTACTATTTATTTCTTACCCAAGATTCATAAGAACTTTGACACATTACCAGAGATGCGCCCAATCACTAATGGCATTGGTTGGGCTACAGAGGGTCTCTACAAATATATAGACAATGCTATCAAGGATCATGTATTGAAGCTGCCATCATAGGTTAGGGCTAACATGCAGTACTGCAGTTTTTGAGAAATATTGATTGGCAACAAGGCTATCTATTGGCTACGTTTGACGTGAAAGCGTTACAGACATCTATGGATCACAAGCTAGCAATCCTGGCATTGGACTGTACATACATGGGGTTTTAGGCATCATACATACCACATATTGACATGTTAAAGGACTTGTTGAGATTTGCACGTAAAAACAATACATTTCTTTTTTGTGCACACATACTATCTACAGTTAAAGGGGGTTGCTATGGGTGCAAAGTATGGCCCCCTCCTTGGCGAATCTTTTCATGGGACATTTTCAGATAACACATGCACTCAGCAACAACAAATCTGATAACAATATTATCATATGGAGGAGGTATATAGACAATATTATCATTGTATGGAATGGTTCCAGAGACTTTTGAAGAATACACAGGATACCTTACCTCCAACAGCTCTGGTCTAAGTAATGGGACATTGTGATGACAAGGCCAGAGATTTTCTGGATTTACATCTCCAATGGCAAAACAAACTAGAACCCTTCGGAAAGCAACTGAAGTAAACTCTACACTTTTGCAAGTAGCTGTCAGACAGCTCAACTATTAACATACCCACAGGGGAATTCTATAGAGCCTGCAGAAACTGTAGTGAGGATATCGTTTTTCAAGATGAGTGCAATCTTTTAACAGAGATTTCATGCCACGGGTACATATCCAAATGTATCAAACAAGTTCATGATAAAATGAAGAACAAGGATCGAGCCACCATGTTGGAACCTGTAGCTACAACTAGACCAGAGTTGAACCAACATTGGTATTATAATTCAATATTATAAAGATGCACATGCACTATATCAGATTGTGCAAAGCCATTTGGCACCTCTTACTGATGGACAAGGAGTTGAAACAGTTCATTGATAGTTATACTACATTTATCTACACACAAGCTCCGACAATCAGGAGCAGATGGTGCTCGTCCTTCTTGAATTCCACCAGAGAGAAATTGCCTAGTGGGAGTGATTGGTTACAACTGAAAGAAGGCTTTCATAAATGTGTCATATCCAGCATGTGCAAGTATGCACATGCAGCTTGTGATCAATTTGAATACAAGGGAGGCACTGTAATAACAATAAAAGATGTTATAAAGTGCAAAACCAAATATGTGGTATATGCAATCATTTGCGTGTGTAAAAAACTGTACATAGGAAGCACAATCAGGGAATTGAGAATCTGCATACGGGAAAATCTGTCAAGCCTCAGCAACCCAGATCTAAGATTGCCATTGGCCAACCATTGGCAACAACATCAAATGGAAGATAAGAAGAATGAGGTTTATTGGCCTGCAGAAAGTCAAATGTGATAAACAGGGAGCTTTAAAATGTTTGCTTAGATGAATGGAAGAAAAATGCCTTTGCAGATTAAGGAGCACAACAGAGGGTCTGAACTCTAAACATGAGATGAATGTGTTCCTGTAACGCATATCCAAGTTGGCTACAACAGAATCATAATAAGTAAGGATTTTGTCCTGTAAGGGGTCATGATGCTATTACACAAAGTATGAAAAGGGACAAAGCAAGGCACGGACGATGTGGATGCTGCCAACGGTACAGATCCTGTGATTGATGGTACATATCCGTATCTCCTTTATATGCTTTGTACCTGTATCCCCATGTTATATGTATCACATGTTCACCCTATCCATCCTGTTGTTTTATATACGCATGCCGCTATGTACGCCCCTCTGTCCCGCTTTCGTACCTGGTCACAGGCGCTTTACTGATAACTACCATATCACACTACTACGCTTACTCTCACCTATACACCATCACTCAACTAGAACACAGTCAAACCATGAAAAATTTGGGCTAGCTGTTCTCATACTAACATGACCCCCTGAACACCTCATCATCCTAACAAAACACAGCTAGCCAGACTGAACACATCCAACTGATTTCCTCAGCACCACACCTACCGCCAAGAAGCAGCTATCAGGCAAAACCCCACCATCTGCACACATATCCGGTGCGCACACGCACTATACGGCACTATCTCTCTCTACTGACATGAACTGCGGTTCCGGAGGTCGTTCAACGTAGCAGCGCTTTGAGGTCATACCAATGATATATAAGGGGCTATATAAATGCCAAGTAACATAACATGTCCAAATTGTAGACAATTTTTAACAGTTTACATTTTGCTGGCTATTACTTGAGGCAATGCAAGAAAAAGAATGCATTTTAAAATGTCAACTATGTATAAATCACAATGTGAACTGCTGGCGGATGAATCACCCAAAATGCTGAACTACAACGACAATTAAAAGTGTACATTTCAAATACTGGACCAGAAGATTGCATCAGCAGTAATTTAACTGCCACTGTATATTAAGATTGGGGCGCACACTCATAATGCATATATCTGTAGTCCTAGATGCGCATATATTAAGAGTTCAATGACGATTATGCGCGAGCAGAATACGGGCAGAGGGACTATCCTTGTGAAGGGATAAAGTGTATATTATGTGCAGAATGGCCCGTGATATTTACTTTGACAGGGCAGGATAGCTTTTCAATTTTGGGCAAAGGCCAATGATTATGAGTAACAGTTTCAGGTATTGGAAAGTTTAATCAGCTCTAGTTAATATAATAACTGAGAAGAAATGATGTATTAATGTTTATATCCTGACACAGGAACGTGACGTCACACATCATGTATGTGTGATGTCCAGTATTTACGTGTATAAATACACACATCCAAAAAGTCGCCTGCAGGAGCATATACGCGAGACACCATGACAGTAGGATGATGTTAAACAGACCATCCTGAAGCAGCCCAAATTGGTGAGTACTTTTAAAAACATGTAGAGATACATCAGCATTATTGAACTTTGCTTATTTAAAAGGAATATACATGTTCGTTGATGAGCCCAGGGATATTATTATGAACCCCATTGGCACCAGCTGATGGGGTACTGGGGTAACATGAACCGATTAATGAGACTAGCATTTACCATAAATTCAATTTGGTCACTAATTGGATGGGCTGAGGTTAATGAAAGCGCACAAAAATTGTTGCAGTAGAGAAGTGGCGTCACCCAGTCTTTAATTTGATGCTACCTGTATTTTTTCTTACCAGACAATTAGTGACCAGGTCCTGATAGAGATAGATATATATGGTACATTACTCACCGTAATCTTATTTCTGATGCTCGTATCTGCTTAGATTCACATGCTGTGTTTAGGCCGACATCTAGTGGAAGCTGCAGAGTATTAGTTTGTTTTTCGAAACTCAAAAAGGGGCGTCGAACCAGGGCGTGCCAGTAATAATATCCCTAGTGTGACGTCCCCTGTACCCATGATCCCTCACACGTGTAGGACCCTCAGATTGTATTTTTTCTGACATGAGGTAGCATGAGGATTAGCGCGAGTACAGAGTATCCAAGCAGATAAGATGACTACAAGCATCCATGCGCCTTGTAACCTACATATAGGATGCGGAGAGAATAAAATCTATTGCAACAAGGATAGAGCTGAACTTTAACTTACCATTAAGTCTCCGATGATAATATCATAGCAGGTACTGAGGAATTTGAGAATATTCCGAACAACACTGTGTATGTTCAAATTATTGCAGCCCTCTATTAGGACATATGATGTGCAATAATGAATCAATAATTCAAGATGTTTTGCAAAACTAGCAAAAGATATGGGGTAAGCTATTTGACAATTCTACCACACAGAGCTCAAGGACAATGAGTGTTATCTGTAAACCAATAATGGCACAACTTTTGTGTTTTTTCAGGAGCAGAATTTCCAAATTACTAATATGATTTTTAAAAACTTGGACCCGACGGACAGTATACACTGAGAGGAACACAGGGGTGAGTGGCCAATGTAAACAAACTTCACACTTTTCCACATATATTAATCCACATTTGGGCACATTTTTTAACAATAACACAAAAAGTCACCTAGTTAGGCATTAACACAGTGGATCAAATGTGGAGAGTTCGCTGTAAGCTGAAGGATTAACACTAAGATTGTGAGGTGGAATACAAGCACAATGCATGGGTGTTTAGTTGCTTGGATTGTGCAAACACATATTGGTATTGTAAGTTGTGCACTTTGGTTACCTCATCACAGTCTCAACATAAGGGGACAAAAGAGTGACAATAGCACCAATGGCTATTAGGTAATAAAGGATTTGTGACGAATGTTTTAATCATGTTTTGATTTTTCTTTTCTTCTCCCGTGTTGTCTCTTGTCTGCTCTTGCCATGGTTCGCTATCTTTTCCCATTGATAACTCAGGAACTTAATATTGGATAATGCAATCAGTTTCATTATCCGCCTTCAGAAAGACTGATGGTTGAAACACGCGTCGGCTGCCTGATGCTAATGAAATGTTTAGTTCAATTCATGACATGTAGTGGCTGCTGGATGCTAATGAAATGTTCATGGTAATTCATGACCTCTAGTAGGCTGTTGGTTGTAAATGTCAAGTTTATGATTTTAACCCAAATAGGTTGCTGAATGTTAATGAAATGTTTATGTTAAAAGTTAACCTAATTGGTACAAGTTAACTTAATTGTCACATTGAACAACCTTTTGAAAATGAGAATTGAAAGAGTGTAAATAAAAAATGTTTTTGTTAAAAGTATCACTGCAATTTGTAAACAAGATTGTTATATATGTTCATGTTTGAATAATTTTGGTCAGAGCATATAAATACAGACACATCCTAATGCATAAAATGAAGTTAAAAAAAAGGACCCCATAAAAAGGCTCATACAGTTCAAACCGCAAAGCTACATTAATATATTCATAGTTATACATAACGTAAATTAGCAACCATTTAACTTGCAGCATTTGACTTGCCAGTTCTAAGCTCATGAAAAGGTACCTTGCAACAGCAAAAATTCAGTGGCTGACCGTGCCTTGCAATCAAGCAATGCTGATGATACATTTGTGACACTTTTGTTCTTCAGCCACAATCTTACATCTTTTTTTGAATATAACATTACATGCTGGACAAATAGAAAGTGTTTGTTTTCAGGCTGGTTATATACATGCTGGGCATAGGTCAGAAAATGCTGGGTTCCATTTTTTCTTGAGGGTTGCAATCAGCAAAATGCCTATGCGAAATTGTAATAAAGAGGCTTTTTTTTATAATGTTGCATGAAAATGCATATTTACTTCTATTGCAGAAACTTAGATTTGAATATAATCTATTTGAGCAAAAGACGAGAATACAATATTACTAATAAAAAAAGTCAAAGTGTTACCTTAATGCCAATAAGCCAGTGCAAAATGTTGGATATTATCTTTTGCATAAAGGCAAATGTTGCACAAGTTGCCTCTATTAAAAGATCAGATGTTTCACCAGTAGCAGTATTGAAAGCTATCATGGAACAGTTTTGGGAATTTTATATCAAGTTGTATTCTTAACCAGCCCTGAAAGATGAGAAACTGATCGAGAATTTCATGAAATCTTGCAATTGTCCAAAATTATCGGATTTCTATAAGATAATTTTTATTCTGCCTATTGCATCATCTGAAATACAAGATGGAACCAACTCTTAAATGGGGGGGGGGAATTCTGTAAACACACCCATATGCCAGAGTATGCGAATGGGGTGCTCTCTCTGATGTTTGTATAGAGGGCAGCACTAGGCAGGGGTGTCCATTGTCACCCCTGCTGTTCACCTTAGTAATAGAACGTTTGGCAGACCTTATGCGCCCTCACTATAAAGGTGCCGGGATCACTATTGCTGGACGGGTGGAACTCATTAAGTTATATGCTGATATTGATGTATATCAGAGACCCAGAGAAGCATTTGCAGAAGATACTATCTGTGGTCCATGTGTTTGGGAAATACTCAAGACTCTGATATGATCGTTTATGATATGATATGATCGTTTATTTACATAGCGCATATACACAATGTGTTTCAAAGCACTTCAAGGCAAGGGAGGGAACAATGGAAAATACAACCACATTCTTACAGGCCATGAACAGTAAGGATGTGAAATTAACTATCGTACTCGGCCTAACGACATTTCAGATAGTGCAAGAGCGAAGACATGGATAAGGAAGGGAGGGGGAGAGTGGGAAGGAAATGGAAACAGACAGGTCACTACCGTACTAGGCCTGACGACATTTCTGGTAGAGCCGGAGAAAAACAAAAGGTGAGGGAGAGGGGTGTAGAAAGGGAGGGGAGGAACAAAACAAGCGACTATCATACCAGGCCTGACGACATTTCAGATAGTGCTGGAGGGATGGTGGGGAGGAAAAAACAGTAATGGGAGGGTGGATGAAACAAGACGAGGTTGCTATCATATTAGGTCCAGGGACAATTCTGATAGAGTAAGTGCAGAGAAGAAAGTAAGGGGAGGAGATAGGAAAAGGGAGAAGGGAAAGGAGGAGAGAAAAGAGAGCAAGCAGTCAAAAAGAGTGGAGAAGCAAGAGTGGAGAGCGAATACAATTGCAGAAGTCAGTAGTAATACATAATGTTGCAAGCCAGGATACAAGATGAAGATGGGAACAGCATGATTCAGGGCCACCATGAGTACAAGATGCAAAGGAAGTCCAGCATGAGAGTTGAGAAAGAGTGACACACCGTGAATGAATGAAGTCCATAAAAGTCAAATCCAGCATTGGCCACAAGACAGTGATGGTGAAGGAATGCACCAGGTGGTCGGGGCTTGCTAAGTGGTGAAAAAGAGCAGGAACCAGGAGGCACCAGGTGGGCAGGGCTTGCTAAGTGGTGAAAAAGAGTGGCAGGCAGGAAGGCACCAGGTGGGCGGGGCTTAGGGCAGGTGACCTAGATCCACTTGCACCTGCTCCCCATCTGCCTCAATAGCAATAAGTCTGAGGTCTTTCCGTTAACTGACATCACACAAGAACCCTGCAGAATATTTGGACTGCGATGGTCCGCCTTGAACATAAGGTATCTCAGCACTGAGATTGGGCGCACACCGGCTCCTGTCAAATCGCTTGATTATGATCCCCTACTAGCTAGAATTAGTAACAAGCTGGAATGATGGAAACCACTTCACATTTCATTGATGGGGCAGGTGACACTAATAAAAATTACTATTACCTACATTTCTTTTATTTATTCTGTAATATACTGCTATGGCCAGGCTGATCTTCCTTTGATAATATTGCTCAGGTGTGCTCTACATTTGTTAGGAGAGGGCAAATTCATGTAAAATAGCAGACATATGAGTTAGGGGGGTTAGCAGTGCCCGACTTCGAATTGTACTACTTGCACGCTCAGGCACACTACACAATATACTGGGTCGTTGGGAGTCCCAATCGTCGCACGCCTGGCTGGAGAGACATGGGGTTGCACCACTATTATTGATACATACAGTTATGGGGAACACATACCGTCATACCCATCTGCTGGACCCCGTCAAGGCCACACAGACGGCTTGGGCTAGGTTAGTCAAGCGCTGTGAGAACACAGTGCTGTATAATCGGAATATGCCGCTTTGGGATGTGTCCTTTTTGGGCCCCACACGAGACAGACTACTGGCGTTGCATTGGCGCAAGGTTGGTATATCATACCTGGGAGATCTCTTCTGTGAGGGGGAAGTTTGCTTCCTGGGACCTGGTGAAGATACATGTTGGTGATACACTGCTACGTAGACTCCAGTACTTTCGACTTCGTTTGGCCATAGCATCGGTGTAGCCTGGGTTCCCATAAGAACCCAAAACACATCCGTACCTTGGCTACTTGCTTTCATCCAATACAGGGAAGAAATCTATGTCGGCGTTATATAAATTGGCACAGATGTCTTGGGGCATGCAGACGGTGGACATAAGAGGGAAATGGGAAACAGACCTAAACACCACCTTCACTGACAATCACTGGTCTCAAATATGCATGCTAACAAAGCGGGTATCATTGAACTGTAGGCATCGATTGATCCATTTCAAGATTATAAACAGAACACACTTTACTCTGGCCCGCTTTAGGAAAAGGTTTTCCTCCTCGGAAGGAAGATGCCCCAGGTGCAGTGTCTCGGATGCTGATATTGTGCATATGTTGTGGTCGTGTCAGGCACTGTCTGGGTACTGGGAGTCAATATGTCAAGCAATAGATGATATTGTGGGTCAGCCCCTATTATGGGAACCTTCAACATGTCTGCTGGGAAATGTCAAAAAACAAAACCCACTGAAGCGTAAATTTGTATTATTGTATATTGGCAAAAAAGCCATTGTGATGCGTTGGACGTGGAGGAGGAGGGCCCCCAGGTATGTTAACTGGCTAAATGATATGGTGCGGGCCAATGATAAGAAGAAAAGTTTGCTCATCTCCAGGCACCAAATTGTCGGCCACAGGACATTTGGGGTGACTTCCGTCAATATCTGGTGCGCCAAAAAGCGAACAATGATGGTAATTGATTAGTACTGAAAATGTGTTAAATGTCTATGTTGACGGCCCACCAATGATGGCTTATGGTTTTGTCTGTTTTCTCTTTTTGTTGTATATTTGTAACCCTGTGCACGGTAAATAAAGTAAAAAAAAATGTTTTAAAAAAAGATTACCAATTGGTTGTGGCAGCTCTTTGCAGATACCTTCAAAAATAAGTTTGCTCTTAATTGTATGGCTATTTTATCCAGGTTAAATATACAATTATAGATGGTCGCCCCTTATATTTAACTTGGTGGGGTAGAACTGGGGCTGTTGTATTTGGCCACCTAAGTCGTATTTCTTAACCTTCAACCAGTATCCTCCCACAAAAGCATTAAGTCCATTAATTCATTAATAACCACATGTATATCAACAATAAGAGCAGGTTATCTGTCCAAACTTAATACCCCTAAACGTTGATTTAGTCATATTTTTCCTTTCATCAGTGAGGTCTTCCTTATTAGGCTGGGGGTTCATTGGTTCGCTGAATACTTTAATTGATTCCACCCTATTTGGTTACACATTGAGCAGGTCATATTCATCCACTTTCCTTAATCCACCATTATAACAAGAAATAACTCCAGAAAAATTGTTTCTCTCTATGTAGAATTACTGCAGAGGCCTTACTAGATTATAATAAATTCTGCCCTATTGGCATCGAGTCAACCAGGAGAATTTCATTATGTGATAATCCTAAAATTAAGATTAATCACACATCATGCTACTGGAACGTTTGGATTAAATGTGGCATATTTTTCCATAAATGGTCTTTGTTCAGGTAACAGTTTACATAGTTTCCAACATTTATACTTTAAATGTGGTCTTCTGCTAAAGGAGGAGGATTACAACAAGATCTTCAGAACATCCACTCATAACGTTATTGCTAATAGATTCCCTTCAACCTATGCCTCTCACATGGAGCTTTCTTTAAAGATTTTCCATTCATCTGGGCATGTTGCATCAAAAGCCTACAAAAATATACCTTTATCTAAAGCCTAGGTATTTAACACAAAGGGAATAATGACTTACAGGTAGATCTTTAATTGAATGGGATATCTAGCGCATTAATAATTCATGCTCGTCAGTCTCATTATAGTCTCATTATAGCAATCAAATGAACAAGTTACTTAGCAACTGGTAACATTCTTTCGACTGGATGTTCCTCCAACGCATTCCACATCTTTGACATGTAATGTCCACAGCTGTGCACTTCGGAAACTTTTTCGGCAGAGGGCATCCTGCGTCAATGGCATCGGGTCCATGTGCCTCGAGGGCCTCTGTCGAGGACAACGTCACAGGATGTTATAGGTAGGGCGCGCAGCACCCGTAGCCTCAGTTTCATTTTTTTCCCCCAGAACGTGTGACACCAGTCTGATGCCTATTGAACTGCACTTAGCCTTGTGGAAACGGAAGCTGCAATCGCATAGGAAATTCTCTTGAGGAGCAGGCTGGGAGGGCGATGTGAAATGCGTTGGAGGAACATCCAGGCGCAAGAACGTTATCAGTTGGTAAGTTACTTGTTCTTCGAATGGATTGTGTCCTTTAACGCATTCCATATCTTTGACAGACTTTATAAGCAGTTCCAGTAAATGGAGAGGGAAAAGAATTGAGTACCCAATTAGAATGCGGAATAAAGAACCGCCTTCCCAAAGGCCATATCCTGACCATGTATTGTATCCAGGGAATAATGTTTTACAAAAGTATGGATTGAAGTCCAAGTAGCGGCATCATAAATATTCCTAAAAGGAACACCTCACTGGAGGGCGGTGGAAGTAGCCATGCCCGTAGTGGAATGAGCTCTCAACCCATCAGGAGGATCTTTACGCGCCAACTGGTAACACTCCGTAATGGTAAGGATAATCCACCTGAACAAGGTCTGTTTGGTAACAGCCTGGCCCAATCGGTGACCAGCAAATCCTACAAAGAGTTGATCGTCCACTCTGACCCAGGACATCCTAGAAATGTAAAAGCTAAGAGCTTTCCTAGGATCCAACCGATGGAGACGGTCCTCCTTCCTTACCAGGATGAGGAGGAGGGTAGAAAGATGGAAGAACCACCTTTTGACTCAAATGATATTGAGAGACTACCTTAGGTAGAAAAGAGGGACGTACCCACAGCACAACCCTGTCCTTGTGAAACACAGTAAAGGGTGGCTTAGATTAAAATGCCTGCAATTTACTCACTCTGCGAACGGAAGTAACCGCAACCAAGAACACAGTCTTGAAGGACAGTAATCTCAAAGGACAAGAGTGCAAAGGTTTAAATGGAGCACCCATGAGAAATTTCAAAACCAAATTCAAATCCCAAACCAGCACCTGGAAGGTTGACGGCGGAAATACATTAGTCAGTCCTTTAAGAAACTGGGAAATCAAAGGAATCTTAAAGTAAGAACATTCCTCAGACGAGCGCCTAAAAATAGACAGCGCCGCCAGGTAACCCTTAATGGTACCCACTTGAAGGCCCCTGTGGGCCAAAGAAAGTAAAAAAGACTAAACCATAGGAATGGAGCACTGAAAAGGATCAACATTGTGATCTCTGCACCAGTCGCAGAACTTGCGCCAACGGCAACGGTACAGGAATTTTGTTGCAGGTCGCCTAGCCGAAAGCAACACCTCCAACACGTCATCCAGGAGGTCCCAATCCTTATACCTCAACCTTTCAGATACCATGCGTGAAGGTTGAGAGTCCTGATCTCTGGATGGAGAACCTGGCCCCTCTACCTTCTCGCAAGAGCAGATCTTCTCGGTAGGGAAGACTGCATGGAGGGCAGATGGACATTTCCAGAAGGTCCGGGTACCATGCTCTCCTGGCCCAATCCGGAGCAATGAGGATCATGTGGGAACCAAACCTCTGTAACCTCTGCAACACGTGAGGAATGACGGGGACTGGAGGAAACGCGTACAGCAGTGGGAATGCCCAATCCACCACGAACGCGTCTCCTAAGGCTCCTCTTGGAGGAAATTCCCTGGAGCATAATCTCTCGCACTTCCGGTTTGCACTGGTGGCGAAGAGATCCACTTGCGGGGTTCCCCAAAGGGCGAAGATCTCCTGAAGGACTTCCTGAGCCCACTCGTGGGAGACCGTGTTCTGCCTGCTCAGAACGTCCGCCGCCGCATCGTCGTCTCCGGCCAGATGAACTGCTGAGATCGAAATCTCCTGCTGGATGGCCCAGAACCAGAGCTGCATTGCCTCTCTGCACAACAGAAGTGACCCTACCGCTCCCCCTCCCCCACTTTTTGTTCAGGAAATGCATGGCCACTGTGTTGTCCGTCATGATCAGGACACTCTTCCCCCGCACAGAGGGCAGAAACGCCTTCGGGGCTAGCCTGATGGCCCTCAGCTCTCAAAATTGATGTGGAGTCTGGACTCTGATGGAGACCAACGACCGCTGGTGGTCAAGTCGTTGCCATGAGCGCCCAATCCTGTGAGGGAAGCATCCGTCACTACCGTCACCTCCGGCCACGGTTGCCAAAACGGTTCTCCCCGCATCAGGTTCCCTTCGTTGGCCCACCACAGAAGATCCTGGGAGACCGAGAGTGGAATCTGAACAGGATCCGACATCTTGCCGGAGAACTGTGACCACTGCAGGGATCTCATCTGCAGCCGGGCCTCTGGCACCAGAAGAATGCAGGATGCCATGAGGCCGAGCAACCTTAAGAATTCGAAAGCCGGGAGACTCGGGGAGGCAAACACTTCCCCAGGGACATGTCGAATACAGCCCCAATGTACTAGAGCTGTTGGTAAGGTTTCAGATGAGACTTCTTGAAATTCAGGGAGAAGCCCAGCCTGTGGAGGCTGCGGCAGGTGATGCCGAGATGATCCAACGCTAGCTCGGCAGAGAGCGCCCGGATCAGCCAGTCGTCCAGGTAGGGATAGACGTGAATCCCCCCTCGCCTGAGGTACGCTGCCACCACCACTATGAGCTTGGTGAAGACCCTCGGGGCGGAGGTCAATCCGAACAGCAGGACCCGAAACTGAAAGTGCGAGTCGCCAGCTGCAAACCTCAGGTACTTCCTGTGCGCGGGATGGATTGGCACCTGGAAGTAAGCATCCTTGAGTCCCAAAGAGACCAACCAATCCTGAAGTTGAAGGGCCTGGAGGACTTGAGAAAGGGAGTGTCCATCTTGAACTTGTCCTTCCGGAGAAGTTTGTTCAACCAACGCAAGTCCATGATGGGTCTCAATCCCAGTCTTTCTTTGGGATCAAAAAATAAGGGGAATACCAGCCCTTGTTCCTCTCCGCTACAGGCACCAGTTCTATAGCACCTTTCTCCAGCAGGGACAAGATTTCATGCGCAAGGAGCGGATCCGGAAGCTTCAAAGAGTTTCCCCGGTGAATTGTCTTGAGGCCACTGAACGAAGGGAAGGCAGTAGCCATGGGCTATGGTATCCAGAACCCACGCATCTGAAGTAATGGCATGCCATTCTTCGAGATGCTGAGACAGCCTTTCCCCAACCGGCGAACCATAGGACATTGCCTTCGGGCACTGCCGCAGCTGCTTCTAAACAGTCCTGAGGCCAAGAGGCAACTGCCTGAGCAGCTTTGGCACCACAATTTCCCCGACCACCATGGGTACTTTTTCGCTGGCCCCTTTGACTGGCAGCCCCTCTCGTTTTTCCAAAAGAGGAGTAGGAACAAAAAGGAACCTCCCCTCCACTGCTGTCCCCTATGACGAAAAGGCAGAGGTTGACGCACTGCAGCACTTAAAGATTTTGCCGCAGCTTTTGAGGTCTGCAACCTCTCAAGGCTCTCGTCAGCTTTGCTGCCAAATAAATGTGCGCCATCAAAGGGCAGGTTCGGAAGACGACTTTGCACATCCGGAGCAAACCCTGACATCCCAACCACGCAAATCTGCGTATAACGGTGCTCGCAGCCATGGACCGACTCACACCGTCAGCCGTATCCAAACCCGACTGAAGGGCCTCACACATGGCATCCTTGCCATCCTGCAAGGAAACCATCCCTTTCATCCCCCTCGGGAATACGCTCAGCCGCAAAAGAAACACAATTCCACAGAGTGTGTGTAAACTTTGCCAAGGCACACGTGGAGATGGCCGATTTCAAGGCCATGCTCCCAGCATAAAACACCTTCCGTGCCAACCGCTGATGCGCTCGTCGTCCCTCTCCGGAGGGATGGGAGGGTACGCCGCCTGCCTCGAAGTGGCCGTAGCCGCCTGAACCACCAAACTCTCAGGAGTGGGGTGTGTAGATAAATAGCTGGGGTCGCTAACAGAAGGGCAGTATTTTTTGGTCAAGGACTTATTCACAGCCGGAATAGAATCCGGGGACTACCAAGCAGCTGCCACCCTATTCTGTAAGGATGAAAAGGCAAAACCGGCTCAGAGGATGGACCCTGATTTAAAATGTCCGTCAGACCGTCCTGCACAAAGTCTTCAGGAGGACTGGACCAGCCCAGATACTCCGAGACCCGTGACATAAGCCTTCTGTACGAAGACTCTGCATGAGCCCCAGGCTCAGGTCTACCAAAGTCCACTTCCGGAGAAGTGTCCAACCCACTGGCATCATGGAGTGACTGTCTCAACTCCTCCAACGGACTGTCACCAGAAAATTGGGGAGCCTCATCCAGTTCACCACGGTCCTCAAACTCAGACCTCTCCTCTTTGTAAATGTCAGCCAGAGGGAGGTGAAACCTAGGTCTGGTGACAGAAGAGGGCCTGGAGGTCACAACTGGCCGCACAGACTTCGATGTAGCCTTCCTCAGAGGATCCACGATGTCCGGGAACTCCGAAAGGCACACTCCGTGAAAAAATCCCCAAAGGCGCCGAAAGCGTCGACAACCTCAACGTCAGGAGCGCCGAAGGCTTCGGCGTCGACACAGGTGCCGAGGGATGGTATGATGGCAAAGCGTCGACGTCCGAGTCGGACGAAAACGGCGCCGACCGAGTCGACAGAGTACCTCATAGGTAGCAGCTGTCTCGCTGGGGACGAGGACTGAGACCTAGAGACACGTCTCTTGCGACCTTTCGATTCCTTGTCCGTACGGGACCTCGACGGCTCCCGAAGTGGGTCGCGTCGCGAACCAAAGCCCTAAGGAATGCGAGCCGCAGAACAAGACCAATCCAGGCCGGCTTCGTCAGAAGGGGCGACCGGACCCATGTACTGTGATTGAAAAATTGCCATCATGGATTTTTTAAACGCGGCCCATTCCTCTAGAATTGAGTGCCGGGATGAGGAAGACGAGTGGTGGGAACCACTCCGGGACCGAGATCCCTGGGATTCCTTCCGACACGGAGAGTCACCCCTCGAGTCATCGGTGGAAACCCCCTTGGACTTGGAAGTGCGGGAATTAACAGGTTTGGAGCCCCTACCTACCTGGAGCTTCCCCTTCCGCTCCCGTAAGACCTTGGCAGTCAACGACTGGCATTTCGAGCAGTCGTCTGTGTCGTGCGGCTCGCCGAGGCACCACAAACAAATGCGATGGGGGGCAGTGAGTGACATCTTAGACTTGCAGTCCCGGCAGGTCTTGAAGCCGGACCACGGATTCGGAGGGGTGGAAGAGAAAGACATCTTCAATGAAGAAAACACACGAGACGTGCTGAGTCTCACGAAGTTTACAGGTTCGCGGAAAAAAACGGAACTGAGGCTACAGGCGCCATGCGTCCCATTTATAACCTCCTGTGACGTCGTCCTCGACGGAGGCCCTCGAGGGACATGGACTAGACGCCATCAATGCAGGACGCCCTCTGCCGAAAAAGTTTCCAAAATGCACAGCTGTGGACATTACATGTCAAAGATGTGGAATGCATTGGAGGCCACAATCCATTCAAAGTATGCATTTTACACAAAAAGCTGTGGACACCTGATAAACTATTTATAGTTAAGCTAACATATGATGAAAAATTCTGGCATTGTAAAGTTTATCTTGGATATTGGAGACAAATTATTTGAGTGTTGCAAATTACAATCCTTTTGGTAGGAAAGTTTAAACATTTAGTAAAAGTATCTCAGCTAATGATCCCCTTGCTTACGATATTATTAGTTTTAAGTACATGGCTATGCAATACAACACACTTTTTGCAAAGTAAATTGTTTTATTTCATTAGTGACACAGATGACATGAATAATTCCTATAGTCCCTCAGAAAGTTCAATGTTTTCCTATTTTTAAACCACATAAAGAGTGCAGATTATTCAATGTTAAGATGTTAAGGTTGCTCAATGAAATGCCCCGAGCTGGCAGAGGGGAAAGGGGCACACTATTGGGCATCCCTCTTCAGTCTTCTTCTATCCATCTAGCCCAGGCTTCCCTTAATCCCAGATTAGTTTGGCTAGCCATTGGTAATCCCTACCATCTAGGAATCTGATGTAGGTGATTGGCCTAAAAGCAGCAGCCTTGTCGGTCTTAGTCCTCCAGGATGTCTTGGAGGTAATAATCTAACTCTGCAAATGTCTTCCCCAGGTCTTAAAGGTTGGTTGTGCCAAATAAATTACTTTGATGTCTCTTCCACAGTCACTCTCCCCTCTCTCCTGGTGCTGATCATGTTCTCACATTTCATTCCACCCCCCCCCCCCCGTCTTCTCTCCCTTCCTACTCTGCTCTTTTTACCAATCTGCTCCACTTCCCATCCTATCACCCTCCAATTTTCACACATGCACTGCACACTCCCTCACCTCATGGCCCCTTCTCCCGTCCCTCCGATGTTGTAGACCCTTACTTTATCTCCTCCTAGCCAATCGCAACCTCTCCTCACACCCCTCCCTACCCTTAAACTCTTCTAATAGCCTCCTACATCTCCATCCCTCTTCTCTTGCCATGCCTTTCGTTCTCACAACTTTCTTCTCACCCCTTAGTATTACTCTCGTCCCACCTCTTTTCTCACTCCAGGGATATGGTGCCATGATCACCATTCCTACACTTACTCTCTGTATTCTCACACACCCTCTAGGTTCATAGGTGGTGGCCATTAATTAATGTTACATGAAGAGGAACAACAATGACTTTAATATCGGAAGGAAATCCATTCTCAAACACATTTTTGGACCCCTATAAAAAATCTCAACTCTTGATGCCCCCTCCCTGATATGATTTTATGAATGTTTTATTGAATGCTCATTGTTACTATTTGATTATTGATTATTTCATAGTATTCATATATTTGTGTGTTGCCGATTAGCACCATCTTTATTCATATTTTTATAGCAATTAAGTGACTTCCTTTGTGTCTGTAGTTGGAGGCCGAAATGGCTACTTGGTATATTTAAGCCACTGCAAATTAATCCACTGACTTTGTTGGTCATCTTCTGCAATTATTCTAGCAAGAATTACCATATATGGTCATTGACCTTCACAGAATCTGTACAAGGCTTTCCTCTCGGGCAGAATCAGTGCAACTTCAAGAAATGACAGACATCTTTGACAGAAGGGACGCAGAAGCAGAGGAGCTGTTCTTGAGACATAGACAGACAACAGGGGATGCAGCATCCCAGACATCAACTTCATTAAGAAATTTATTTGAAAAATTGGAAGCAGCTTCAAAAAAGGAGTTGTCAAAATGGTGGGAAATCAAAACATTAAAAATGTATATGGGGGTAGCAAGGATACCCCGAGGCCTCCGAATCTGTATATTCCCATTGTTTGAGGAAGAGGACACAGAGGAATTACAAAATTGGGAAATGTTACTAACACAAACCTCAAAAGAAAGGGAGAATAAAAGTGTATTTCATGTAAACTTAGATGACTGGAATGTATGAAAATAATACATGGAAAATAAAATCAATTAAAATTTAAATGACTAAGAGTCTATCGTATCATATCTGGTGCAGGAGTCGCACAAATTACAAGTGACAACATATGAATATAACTACAAATACTTATTTGGATTCGGAATTAGATGCTCTGTCTCGGTACGACCAGATCATTGCGAGCAAGGTCAGGAGGGCCAAAACACTGACCCTACAAGTATGAAGGTTTGCGCATGACTATGCTGCATACTCTATTAAGGATATCATAAGATTGTACAAACAATACCTCTGCCCTACAATCCTTTATGGGCTTGAAGCCCTGGCCATGCAGAATTTCGGTTGGTTAAATAGAGGACTTCTTTTGGACCTTAGCCCCTCTTGCCCTATGGAATACCTACGATTAGAATTAGGACTAAATCACTCATGCGTATGGCACTTAAGGCACGTGGCTGCTTCTTTATGAAGTCGAAGGCCAATCCAGGCTGTGCCTTGCTGGCTTGGTTGGGAGACAGTGGTGACAAAGAAGTGGTCTACAGAGGCAGCAACTTCACAAATCTAAACCTGGACACATTTTAAAAGATTGACTGGGTTCCAAACTATTGGGTTCCATATCAATAGATGGGATTGGTGTAATAATTATATACACATCTCTAAACTAAAAGGAATACGACGCAGTTGTAAATGTGGTGCATAGGTATAGGAAAACCCAGCCCTATTTATAGCTTAGAATGAACCAACCTTCTGACTTGGATGTGTACAGCCCACAAACAACTTGCCTCAGAGGCACGGTTCTGTTGTATTTGTAAAAACCCTGAAAAAAGGGAGACAGCCAGACATGTTTTGACAGTGCATAGACATGGGCCCCACATATATGTGCGCACTGGAGAGTTTGGTCCATAGGTATGAGGCTATCACTACAGAGATCTTTTGGAACTATTGCCTAAACACGGATTCCATCTCCTGGCAGATTGGCTTACACTGGGTGTGGATTCAGGTGACGCAGAGTTGGCCCTCCCAGTGAATAGTAGGGTTTAGTGTAAGACAGAAATATGTGACCTATGGGACTAAGGCCGAAAAGCTGTAAAGATGTTTGTATGAATTTTCTATGGAAGTTAGTTATACAGATTTCAGTGTTATGGTAGATTTCATTTCAAATTAGGTATGTTTGTGTGTTTTTTTAAGATGGAATTGATTAAAATTGGCTTAATATTCTGGTATTTTATAGGTGTTTTATATCTCATGTTTTATGAGTTAGGTATGTGTAGTATTGTTGATTGAGAAATTGTAGATGATTTATTTATTAGTATCTGTATGAATTTGTTGTATTGTGTTGAGTAAAAACATTGTGTAAAGTTCAATTTGAACTAAATCACAGTAAAGATATTATGTTTAAATACTATCTTATATTTTCAAAGGCCTGTGCTAAATTACAAACTTCACATCAATTTAAAACTAACAAAAGCAACTAAAACTTTGCCTTCCTCAGTAATTGTGTTACCTTCTGTTTCAAAATGCATGGTGTGTCTTTTACTTTATAAAGTAGACATGCATTACTTACCGTAAAAACCTTTGATGATTGTATCTGCTTAGATTCACATGCTGTGCATATAGTCCGACATCCAGTGGTAACCCAAGAGTATTGCATCTTGTCTTCCAAGAATCGAAAGGGGACATCGACATGGGCATGCCTGTAACACTATCCCTAACGTGACGTGTGATGTACCCAAAATTCCTCACGTGTGGAGGTCCCTCCGATTGTATTTTCTCTGCCGTGAGGGAGCCTTATGACTATAGTGAGTGAGTACAGAAAAGAGAAAAAAGCAGTACGTCTATGTTCCTTGCATCCGAGCGGGTGGGGGCATGTGAATCTAAGCAGAAA
Source organism: Ambystoma mexicanum (assembly GCF_040938575.1). Classification (NCBI taxonomy): domain Eukaryota; kingdom Metazoa; phylum Chordata; class Amphibia; order Caudata; family Ambystomatidae; genus Ambystoma; species Ambystoma mexicanum. The sequence goes on from NC_090935.1 coordinate 1,456,789,708, forward strand.
CAATCATCAGAAATGCTTTTACGGTAAGTAATACATGTTTTCTGATGCTGGTTAATCTGCTTAGAATCACATGCTGTGCATAGACTAGCGAGCAGTACCCGGAGTTGGAGGGGGTTTGTGAGAAGGAACAGTAGCTAAAAGATATCTTAGTACTGCTTGTCCTGCCTGAGAATCATACCTATAATGAGTGTCTAGGCAATAGTGTTTTTAAAAGGTGTGTACAGAACTCCAGGTTGCCGCTTTGCAAATGGACTCTAGGGGCAGATTTGCAATGAATGCTATGGAAGCCCCCGTGCCTCGAGTAGAGTGTGCTCTAGGCTTGAAGGGCAGTTCTCTCTTAGCAAGAGTGAAACAAAGTGTGATGAATTTGACAATCCACCTTGAGATAGTAGATTTGGAGACGGTGTCTCCCTCTCTACCTGTTGCCACTGAAACGAAAAACTGATTTGTTTTTCTTAGTTGACGAGTTCTTTCCATGTAGAACATGACTGCCCTGCGTACATCCAGTGTGTGCAGGATTCTTTCTCCCATGATTGAGGGGTTCTGAAAGAACGTTGGTAGTTCTATGGACTGGTTCTCATGGAACCTTGAAATGAATTTAGGAGCAAACCTAGGGTGAGTGCACATAACTACCTTATCTCTGAACTATAACAAAGGGGTTTACAACTGAGAGGGCCTGTAGTTCACAGAGTCTCCTTATGGAAGTAATATCTATTAAAAAGGCAGTCTTGTAGGCGAGATCCTTGAGACTTGCTTTATGCATGGGCTAGTACGGAGACCCCATAAGTCTAGTCCACAACACATTTAGGTCCCATCCGGGAGCCGGGTTAGAAATGGGAGGGTGAATTCTCTTTACTCCTGCCATGAAAGCCTTAATAACTGGTATCTTCCACCACAACACCTGTTGTGACGTAGTGTAGGCTGTAAGAGCAGCTAAATGAACCTTTAGAGAGTTAAAAACCAGGCCTGAGTCTAGTAAATGAGTCCGGTACAAAACAATATGGGTAGGAGAGCAGTCAAAGGGGTTGATGCTCTTAGAATTGCACCAGATGACAAAACACTTCCACTTACTGGAATAGCAATATTGTGTATTAGGTTTCCTTGCCTCCGAGTATGTCCATACATCTCTGAGGGAGTTGCAGGTGCCCGAACTCTTTGACCTCAGGAGCCAAGCCGCTAAGTTCAGTGCTTGCGGGTGAAGTGTCTGCCCTTTGTCTTGAGACAGCATGTTGTACGGGTAAGGCAGTTTCATTAGAGGAGATAGGGACATCTCCATCAGATGGGCAAACCAGGGTTGACGGGCCCACATGGGGGCCACCAATATCATGGTGACTGCTTCCTAGTGCATTTTGTGCACTATCTTGTTGAGTTGGAGGGCGGGGTAGGAAGCGTAAACACATTTCCCTGACCATGTTATCCAGAGTATGTTCCCCTTGGAATGGTTCTAGGGGTACCTGGAGGCGTAATCTTGGCATTCAGCGTTCTCCAGAGTTGCGAACAGGTCAATCTCTGGGAAGCCCCATTCTGCAAAAACGTTGGAGACATTGCGCCTCATTACAACCTGCCAGTCCAGGACCGTGCAAAATCCGTGACGGCGGTAAAACGTTTCCGTGTCCGCAAGGTTGCGGAAAAACCATCCGATTACACGCTGTCGGTCGCGCGCACCACACGGACTCGGAAACGTTGTTACCGCCGTCACGGAAAACCCCCCGGAAATGGAAATAACAAAGCTACAAGTGGCGCAAAACCCGTTTCCGCCTCCGCCACCAGGGACACGGAACCGGAAATACCATGATCGGCAAAACACGAAACAGAGAGGCGGCCATCATATAAAAGCACAATCCATTGCCATCCAGAGCCAGCACAAGCACAATCCTAACTCTGAGAAGCCAAAAGGGACCACCAGCATGTCTGCCAGGATTCCTGCTCAGAGGCAGCGCAAACAGCGCTTCAGCGAGGCGGAGCTAACCGTCTTGGTGGAGCACATTGTGGACAATGCTGAGATGCTGTTCAGCGCCGACCAACGGCGTGCCACACAGCAGCGGAGGAAGGAGGTGTGGGCCGAAGCTGCACGCAAGTGCACCGCCGTGGGCGTGGCAGTGAGGAGCGTGAAGGACTGCCACAAGCGTTGGGACGACCTGAGGCTGAGGGTACGCAACCTCATTTCCACGCACCACCAACGCAGCAGTGGGACAGGCGGAGGACCCCCTTCCCCACTGAGGCTGCAAGCATGGGAGGAGCGTTGCAGCAGCGTCCTCCACCTAGAGGGAATCCATGGGATCGGGCAGGCTGAGGCAGGAGTGAGCCCACCTGCAGATGCCGGTAAGTGCCCAAACATGAATGCCACATGTAAATATGCAGTTGTGAGTACTGGGCCAAAGGACCCATTAACAACCCCCCCCCCCCGCCAGGCAGTGCGTGTGTGGGCCAAAGGACCCATTAACAACCCCCCCCCCCCCAGGCAGTGCGTGTGTGGGCCAAAGGACCCATTAACAACCCCCCCCCCCCCAGGCAGTGCGTGTGTGGGCCAAAGGACCCATTAACAACCCCCCCCCCCCAGGCAGTGCGTGTGTGGGCCAAAGGACCCATTAACAACCCCCCCCCAGGCAGTGCGTGTGTGGGCCAAAGGACCCATTAACAACCCCCCCCCCAGGCAGTGCGTGTGTGGGCCAAAGGACCCATTAACAACCCCTCCCCCCCCCCCAGGCAGTGCGTGTGTGGGCCAAAGGACCCATTAACAACCCCCCCCCCCCCAGGCAGTGCATGTGTGGGCCAAAGGACCCATCATGATCCGTATGGCAACCAATATCACTGAATGCAGACACCAGCAATCAGATGCATGTGACAAACACTATTCAATGTACAATCTTAATGACGCATGTGATGCACCCATCTGCCACCACAACAACACTAATTGCATGCCCTTTGTGTCCCCACAGCCGTTTCAAGTGACAGTGATACTGCACAACAGGCCAGCCAATCTGCATCGGCAAGTACACTAGCCACCGCCACCACACAGGAGGATGCTGCCGGCAGTTCTGCACCTCTGGCCACATTACCAGCCACTACAGATGTGCGGCACACCACCACCACCGACATCCCCACCGTCTCCACACTGGCTGAGTCTAGACAGGTGCCACGGGAACCTATCATGGACACCCAACACAACACTGAAGGCAGCAGCACTGCAGAGGGGGCGGCCTGCAGTGATAACAGTGCCCCGCAAGAGCACTCGGAAACGGGGCCACAGGGGGAGATGCCCACATTGGAAGACCTGGGCTCCTTCCATGAGCTGGGGTTCAGCCCCACTTCACTGGGGAGTCCCATGAGGTCGCCCACCCCATCCATGGCCGAACTGAATGCCTGCATGCAGCGGATGGAGGACCAGCAGGCTACCCTCACCCAGCTGGTGGAGAGGCAGCTAGAGGAATCCAGGCTGCAGAGGGAGAGCTACAGCGCCTCAGTGCGTCGCCTGTCGAGGTCCATTGGACGCTTTGCGAGCACCATAGTGACCCTTGCACGCCATGTGCGGGAGGGCAACAACCACACCTCCAGGCTTGTAGAGGCCATGTTGGTTGGCCAACAGGCAAATCTGGCACGGATGCCCTCAATCCCAGATTCTGGCCCATCAAACACTACCACCCCATCCAGCTCCACTACTGCCAGTCCAAGTAGGCGCTCGAGTAGGCTAACGGGTCCTTCGGGCAAGGTTGCACAGGCACAGAAGCGCACACGGAAGTGATGGCATGTGTGTGGGGCAGTGCAGGACACATGTGGACTACAAGGGTGTGAGAGGGGTGGGCACGTTTGGGTGGTGGGGTAGGTAGTTTTGGGGGTTTGGACAATGGGCTCTGGGTGGGGGTGGGCACGTTTGGGTGGTGGGTGGCCCCAGGTGTACAGCTTCCCTAACCAATGCACCTTCTTCCCTGTTGTTATCACATCAATACATCACCATTTCAAATCAAGACATACATGTGTGGACATTGATCATTTATTTTCCAGTGCAACTATTAATTCATTGTTGTCACCATGTTTGTGCATTTCTGTGAATGTGCTGTGACTCAAAAGTAAATGCGAATCAGGGCATTCCGTGCTCTCTGGCCATCATGTGGACCCCCAGGGGGAGGCGGTGCCATCCCATCCCCATCCCCATCCCCATCTCCATCCCCATCTCCATCTTCCTCATCTGCGTCTGGTGGCATTGGGATGTTCCTGCGCAGGCATATATTGTGCAGCATGGCACATACGAGCGTGATTTTGCCCGTCTTCACTGGGCTGTACAGCAGTGATCCGCCAGATCTGCTCAGACAGCGGAAACGGGCCTTCAGCAGTCCAAATGTCCTCTCAATCATTCCACGTGTGCGGATATGTGCCCTATTGTATGCCTCTTCATGCCTGTTCCTTGGTCTCCGTACAGGTGTCATCATCCATGGCGTGAGTGCATATCCCGCATCATCTACATGGGATGTAGATGGGGGAACATGTCAGTGTTTGTGGCATCATGTCCTCATCTGCTGCTGTGCATTCGTGTATCATCATTCATTCATGCATATGTACCATGCAGTGTATGGAGGTATGTCTTGGGCATCACGAGGTATGTCGCTGACTGCATATGGGCCTACACATTAACTTGCATGTTTACTGTGCCCTGCGGGTGACATTTGATTGTGTGCATGTCATGGTGCAGTGCTGTCCACACATGGCAGAGTGACTCCACTGTACGGAAGTAGTAAATACACGTCGTCTCATTTACACGCCTCTCATGCTTTTTGGGGCAGTGTTTCAATTGAGGGTGGGTGTCTGCAGTGGCACAGGGTTCATGGGACAGTGACGGGATTGGCTGTGGCAGCGTGTGCACGGGCACATTGTGGTGCCCTGTCATGTCCTCCTTCATGATGTTTGGCATCCGCTGTGTATTTGGTAGATGGAAGGGGGGTGATGCATGTGCGGTCACAGCGGCACACTCACTATGCTCATTGGCCTGGACACACCACTCCGACAGGGTTGTAGCATCGTCAGCTGTACTCACCCAATAGCCATGTGCTTTGTCCGGCATAGCGTTCCATGTACCGTGGCAACGTGGAATTCCGCAGTACCATTGAGTCATGTGATGAGCCTGGGAAACGTGCGCAGCAGTGTGTAATCAGTTGCATGGCATCACAAACCATCTGGACATTCAAAGAGTGATACTGTTTCCTATTGCGGAACACCGCCTCAATTGCATGTGGTACTGTCAGCTCGACGTGGGTGCAGTCAACTGCGCCTATGCAATTTGGCATGCCTGCTATGGCATGGAAGGCCAACTTGGTGGCAATGACCTCGGGGAGGGTGCGGGGTAGGGCTATGTGTTCCGACACATGGCGCAACAGGGCATCCAGTACCTGTACCAGGATTTTTGAGAAACACGGTTGTGATATGCGTGCAGCTCACCAACCGTGTGTTGATAGGTGCCAGTGCCAAGGAAATGCAGAACTGAGACAACCTTCAAGAGGGGGAGGGGGGTGGCGGTGGGGGTGTCAATTAGGCTGCTGATGTTGTCCACAATCATGGCGGTGATGTGCAGGATTGTTGCGCGGTCCAGCCGGTATAGGGTGTGGATCTGACCTGGGGTGAGGTTCCAGGGTGAGGCCCTGATGCGTGGTATTGGTGGCTGGCGGCGGGGTCGGGCTGGCTGGGCAATGGGGTTTGCCATAGCTGCAGGGTTGGCTGGTTGCCGCCTGCGCCTCCTCCGCCTACGCCTCCTCCTCTGCGCCATTACTGCCACCATGTGCAGTGCTGCCTGTTGGTTGAGTAGGCCCAGTCCCAGTGCTACTAGACCTGCTGCCTGCATGGTTCTGTGTTGTGTTGGGCTGGGTGTGGCCCTTTTGTAGGCTCCCAGTGGCCTGCTAGGTCCAGCTGGGCTGATTTGGTGCACCTGTGCCCTGATTCAGTTCAGCAGGCAGTGTATAACGCCATGTTCGTGGTGGCGGCGGTTCCGCCACCGTGATCACGGTATTTACGCCAATTTTTTGCCGGTATTTCCGTGTCCGCGCTAGTTGTGATGCTCACGGTGTTTCGTGTTGACGGTAACGGAGGGGTTTCCGTGCAGACGGACTTAACGGGAACCCTATTTCCGCGGTGGCGGTTTAGGGTGGTGCTATTACCGGGGCCGCGGGTCATGATTGCGCGGACATGGAAACGGTGCCGGTATGGTTTTACCGGCAGTGTTAATTCCGGACCGGAGTACTTGTAATGAGGCCCGATGTCTTCGTTTAATAGCCATTCGTACTCCATGGGTAGTGGAAAATCTCTGCTGAGTACGTCTGCCAGAAGATCGAGTCCCCCTGGAACATGTTGTGACAACAGGAACATGTGTTTGAGAGCCCACTTCCAAATGTTCTGGGACAGTTTGGACAGCCCTGGAGAGTGGGTGCCCCCTTGTCTGTTCAGATAGTACATGGCCATGGTGCTGTCTGTAAGGATCGGGACCGTCTTTCCTTGCAGTTGTGTCTGAAAGGCTTTCAGAGCTTTGAATATCGCTAATAGCTCCAACAGATTTATGTGGCTGGATGCTACTTCTGAGGACCAGACTGTGCGCCATTTGCATAAGCAGGTGAGCCCCTCAACCCTTGAGAGATGCGTCTGTAGTGAGAGTAGCTTCTACTGCGGGGTGGTGGAGGACTTTCCCTTCAAGAGGTTTTCCCTCGACCACCACTGCAGAGAGAACGGGGGCTGGCGAGACAACCACTAGATCGTCCCATTGTCCGCTGGCCTGATACCACTGGCTGTGGAGCCACTCTTGCATTGGACGCATGCGCAGCATGCTTGACGCCATCATTCCTAACAGTCGCATTGCCTTGCGTACCGTCACCTCCCGACTGGCTACATATTGAGGGATTTGAAATAATATGTTTTGGACCCTCTCGTTGGAGGGAAAGACGAGGCTGTCCCTTGTTCGAATTAAAGCCTGTAGGAACTGTTTGACTTAACTGGGGTCCAAGCTAGATTTCTTCTTGTTGATGAAGAATCCCAGGCTGAATAAAAGGTCTATCATCTGTGTATTTGACAGGCATGTTCCATAGGAATCCCCTGTTATGAGCCAGTCGTCGAGGTAAGGATAAACTGGGATGGATAGCCTGCGTATGTGTGCTGCTGCCACTGCCAGTACCTTTGTAAATACCCTTGGTGTCGAGTCAATGCCGGGTAGTAATTTGAACTGATAGTATTCGTCTTCTATCATGAATCAGGTATTTGCTGTGCGCTGGCAACATTGAAATATGAAAGTATGCATCTTTCATGTCCAATGTTGCCATGTAGTCTCCCTGTGTAAGTAGGGGAATTAGTTCCTGCAGAGTGACCATACGAAACTTTTGAGGTTTGATAAACCTGTTCGCTGGGCGCAAATCTAGTACAGGGCGCATGGTGAGATCCTTTTTTGGTACAAGTACACTGAATAACTACCCTTGTTTACCTGTATAAGAGGTATGACTTCTATGATGCCCTTTTCCTGCAGGATCTCGACCTCTTGTGGCAGGATGCGCAGGTGTTCTGGCATCAGGCGACTTGATCGTGGAGGTCTGAATTGGGGGATCCGGCAGAATTCTATGCAGTACCCGTGGGCGACGGTATTGAGTACCTACCGGTCTGTTATCCCCTCCCATGCTTGAGGAACTTATGTTAGCCGGCCCCCTACCGGGGAGGCATGGGAGGGGACCCGGATTTGCTGGTCATTTCTGACCTGAGGCTGGGGAGCCTCTAGGGGTGGAATTCCAGCCCCTTCCCTTTCCACGTCGTTGACCTACAGGGGGATACGGGGTGGCGTAGCTGGTTCGCTGGGGCGAGGACCAGTTATTCCCCCGAGCCATATTGGTTGTGAGGGAAATGAGATTGGCCACGAAAGGAACATCTAGAACCGCTCCCTCTCCTTGGGGAAGGCCTCTGGGTGATTTGATTTAGAGTCTTGAGGGTGTTGTGCTCCTTTTTAGCTGTTTCAAGTGCTTCGTCAACTGCTTTCCCAAATAAGTTAGTCTCCTCCACCGGTTTATTTATTAATGAAGCTTTGGTTACTGGTTTGAAACCAGAGTTTCGTAACCATGCATGCCTCTTTAGGAGGGTACCTTCTGCTAAGGTCCTGCCAGCTGTTTCTGCTGCAATTAAAAGTATTTTTGAGAAGACTCTGATTAACCGGTTTTCCCTCAGCTACAATGGAAAGCAGGCGAGCCCGCAGCGGTTCAGGAACTTCTTGAAGGCCCTCTTGTAGCATGTTCCATTGTGAATCAGAATAGCTAGCCAACAATGTTGTGTTACTAGCTATGCGAGTGGAAAAAGCTGCAGTGGGACCCTTTTCCCTAGTGCGTATAACCTTTTGCATTCCTTGTCAGGGGGTGCTTCCCCTGTGGACAGGGGGACCCATGCCCTCTTCCTGGTTGTAGTTACTAGCAGGGAATCTGGAGTAGCATGTCCCCTGATGTATTGGGGGTGAGAAGGGGAAGGGCGAAACTGTTTTTCTACTCTAGGATTGACTGCCCTTGCTAGGGTTGGTGTCAACAATGAAGGAGTCAAGCGTTTTTTGATTGAATTCAACAAATGAATAGCCTGGCTTGCCAGTGGTTTTTCTTTCAAGATGTCCTTGACAAAATCAGCCTCTGGTACAGCTTCCTGAGCAGCAATCAGGAAATGTTCAGCTGCCCTCCTTAAGATAGCGTTAAACGCCATCTGGTCGTCAACTGGGGAGGCCTGTCTAGTAGTTGTGGTAGGGCAGGAATCCATGCACAGGGCGTCGGGTTCCGGTGTTGAATTAGGTGATGCCCAAGGCTGAGGATCGACCCAGTCGTGGTTGTCCTCCCAACCCTCTGTGGGGGTCAATGGGATCATCTATAGGGTCCCCAAATGGATATTCATCCTGATTGAATTGGTCTATAGTGATCTCCTCCTCAGTGAGGTCATAAGTCTCTTCTTCTTCAGAAGAATCAAAGGTCTTTTGAAACAGGAGGAAAAGGGCTCTACTCTCGAGGCCTATTGGGTGTGGACTTCTCTGAGGAACCAGAACCAGAGGAGTCTAGGGGTGGGAAAGGCTCTTCTAGTTGATCTTCTGATCTAGAACATCAAGATTTTTCTTTAAGCGTTGAAGAAAGAGAGCCAGGGCCCTTTGAAAAGTCCTTTTGAGGTTCCGGCGGTTGTGGCTTATCTTCGGACGTATCTGTAGGTTTCGATGAATCCTTAGGCCCATCTCCAGTTTGACGAGTCCTTAGGTTTATCATTAAGTTTCGACAAGTCCTTCGACCGTTCGCTTTGATTTGCTGCTGAAACGATCTTAGCGATGCTTTCGGTAATACTTGGTGTCACAGGAGTGTGTTTAGACTGGGCCTGCAGTGGCACGGTTGTTTTCGGCGTAACCAGGGCCTTCTGTTACGCCGACGCCTTCGTCTGATGCGTCTCGACGGTCGCTTGAATATTGGTGGTAGCACCCTTTGATTTGGACTGCCCGGTCGCATGCCGCACCTGTGGTTGCGGGGAAGGCTGCCGATCCGGACCATCAGCGGGCACTGCCGAAGTTTCCGGTGTGCCCGTTGGCGCTATGGAACGCTTCGACTGTTTCGACAAAGACACACCGGGGGTTGTGTCTTTAGTGTGGGAAGAATGTGCATCCTTGTCGCCAGGATGTACAGTCCCCATAGCAGGACTCACGTCGTGCCTGTTGGGGCCGGGAACGGACGACGGAGCGGAAACACTCTGCCGTGAGGTCAATGGCCTCCGATTCGTAGTCCTGGTCGTCACTAAACCCTTCGTCACACTCGGCGGCTGCAGCAGCAGGGGAACTACTCTCGGCCTATGACATCCCGTAGGCCGCCCACCGCTTAACACAGTGCTCCTTTAGTGTTAAGGGGAAGACACCTATTACACTTAAGGTCTGTCTTTCCACAGGAATTTAGCCTTGCATGAACGACAAAACCTAAACGGAGTCCTCGCCATAGCGGAGGAATAATAAAGTGACAACAAGACCAAGGGAACAAAGAGAGAGGAAAGGGAAAGGCATTCTTACAAAGGAAATGTCCACCCTGAACCCACTGTCCCTTACTGAGTAGGCTGGCCAAAAGGCCAGTGGAGCAGGCTTTGGCGTAGGTCAGGAAATAGCCGTCGAGGGAAGAGACGGCAAGATATTATAAAAACGACCAAAGGTCGATAAGTATAACAATAGCAATGTCTCTGGAAGAGCTCCACATAAGGCGACCAGTACACTGGGCGAAAAAAAACAATCTGAGGGACCGTGACATGTGAGGGATTTTGGGTACACGTCACGTTAGGGATAGTGTTAGAGGCCCATGTCGGCGTCGCCTTTCGATTCTCAACAGACAAGATGCAATACTCCACGGTTACCACTGGATGTCGAACTATATGCACAGCATGCGATTCTAAGCAGATTAACAAGCATCAGAAATATACTTTCAGTAATAATAGTGTTTGGCAAATCCTTTGAGTGAATTGTGTCTTTGTAAGCTGTACCATTATACCACCCATCGCTATTCCTAAGAGTGACAGGGATTATGAGCAGAGCGTGCGAATAAATGGGGACTGGGCCCACTGGAGCTTGAAGCTGCAAAGGTGTGAAGGCAAGTCCCTGTTTACGTACACTCCAGAGTGAATAAAACCCTCTAGGGAAATAAGCCAGGAGATAGCTTGCAAGGATAACAAGGTTTAATCGCACAGAATACACAATATCAGTAAAGGACTCTGTTGCTCCAATGCCTTATGAGGGACCACAGCGTAAAGTTGACATCACATATAGGCTCTAAACCCACACAGTTCATTGGGTGGACGGTATACATGATCCTGCTGGGATCCATATGGGATGCCAGGCTACAATTGGTTCTCCATGTGGGTCAGCAGGGCTCATCTCGTCATGGAGTGAAGGTCAGGTCGCTCATGAAATACATTGTCAAATCTAAGCTAGCATACTAAGCCTACTGCTACATCACTGTGGCATGCACCTGGGTGGCTTGGGGGATGGGTGCCAGGGAGAAGGGAGGAGGAAATACAGTTATAGTGACCCACACATTCTGGGCTTCGTTGATACTGCACCTCTTGCACTCAAGTCTTCAACCTTTACTTTGATCTATAATTTATCCCTCCCTGTACCTCATGTTACAAAGGACGCATTTTATGCTAAGGAGTGATAGTTGTGCATGCTTAGATCTTTTATGGCCACTTGGTTTATGCTAGGACGTGGGGGTCGGGTAGGTGCTCTCTTATCATGCAATTCAGGGTTGTGGGGGTCCGGTCAGTGGTGTGGCCTCTGCCTCTGGGCTGTCTGGGTCGTGGTTAGCGGCCTGCTGGCAGCTTGGTTGTGATGAATGGGCCCTGCGCGAAGCCTTGTGTTGTCTCATCGCCTTGCAGGGCACATTCCTCCCAAAGATACTAAATGTTTGCAGCAGTGAAGTGACGGGGGGGGGGAGTGAACGTCTGTGAGAACTGGTGGCACGGATTCATTCTGCCCTAATGATTTTGGGCCTAGTCAAATCCTTCCATGGAGCTTGACTGGTGCAGCGCGGTCATGCAAGCCTGTGCTTTTGTCATAACTCCAAAATGGCGTTTCTTTCCATGTGTCTAACGCTATGCAGCTGCTGTTCGCGCTATATTACCTCTGCACCGAGTTTCATAGTGCAGTTCTCTCTCCCTCTTCCCCCTCTTATACACTATACTATTTCATAAGGAATTCGGCTCACCTTAAAGCACCTAGGAGGTGGGATATACTAATTTCCATCCCAACATTCACTCCTTTCATCACTTCTACTTTAACAAATTCTCCTCCCCCCATATTTACGCTCATTTTCTCATCTTACTGCTTCTTCATATGTGAGTGTTCCCTTTATTGGCATCCATGCCCTACAAACATGTCTTAGGCTCTCCCATGCTTGCACATATTGCTCGGGTGTACATGTCATGTAAATGCATCCTCCATCCCCAGCCAAGTCAACCCATACTTCATTGTAATTCTCGGGGTCAGGAGGAGGGGCAATGGCTGTGTGGTATAAATCGGTCAACTATATCTACAACAGGAATTGGGACCTTGTGGTGAACGGAGTGGTCAGTTTGTACTTCTATTTCTTTTTTATCACAAGGTGCTTTAGTACTGCCAATAGAAATCATCATCATTGCGCTATTAGGTACTGCTTTAGCACAACACCAGAGACCCAATTGGCACCAAGACAAACACAGTGATGGGCACCAGCATTTTCACCAATGTTCCAAGCCATGATGGGGCCCAGCTGAAGGTCAGGATAAACCAATCTTTTTGAACGTCAGCTTCTTTTTTCATTTTCACCCCTAGTTCAGGCACTGCTGCAATGACGTGTGACAATGTCCCATTTTCAGCATCTTCAGAAGGTACGAATGTGCAACATGAACTCCTGATCTTTTTGCAAACACCTCCTACACCTGGCTGTCAGTAGATCCAACAATACCTATTTTACATTGTCATTAATATAAGGGCCCTCAGCGCCACCTTTCTGATGTTAAATCCCTGTTCGGCATCATTAGCCAACTGGATCAGCTCCCAGCTGGAGACATTTTACATTGGCTCGCGTCTGGATGCCGGGTATTAGAGATGCAAAAAATGTCTAAGCGGCATTATAAAGCTTGTATTCATTAGGTATTTGCGTGAGCATTTCGGATGAGTCTGTTGATAGGTAATTCAAGGATCTTTTTCTTCTTTGCAGTTGGTCAAGACAGTCTTTCTCAGGAAGGATGCCAAAGTCTGGTGGTGGCATCATGTGCTGAGCTTCGATTGTTGGGGGCACTGTGGGCGCTTCATCAGGCAGGGGCCCCCCTTTCAGGTATTCTTCTGGGACTACTAACAGGGCAGAGTGTAGCGCAGCTAGCGAACAATAGCCCCTCCAAGAAGGTGGGAGTTGCAAGTAGGCTTGTTGGTCGCACACCCAGTAATAATCCATCAGCGCTGCGGTGCCTTTCTTGAGGCCTGGAATTATGACAGTTCTGTTACACCGTTCGTTTGAGCCAACAAACAATTCCTTCACTGTAAAAACATAGTTCATATGTCTTTTCTTGCTGCACCTTCACTGGCTTCTCGATGGCTGCAATCCAAGTCAATTTGGTGATGTGCTCTGTCCATGCCTGTGTGCAAGTCTGTTCCACATGTGCTGCAATTTCTTCAGGCAAATCGTAAAAGTCCTTGAGCTTTGCATGTCAGGGTTGTTTCTTGCCACTTATTTTTAGTGTATTTCGCCCCTTCGATCATCAGGTAAGGTTCTTTCAAACAGTTGGGGTTGCCGGAACTAGTTTTGCATTTTAGGGTGTCTGGATATACGAGTTCTAGGTGGACGTTGCGTGCCTGGAACGTGCCTTTGATCTTACATAGTGCAAGATGAATTAGGCATTGTGCTTTGATCATTTGTACCTCCTGCGATACTAAAACCTTGGGTGCCCCACATGCGTGCAGTATTAAGGAACAGACTTAGCAACTCTCATTTGTTGTTCGTCTTCCCACTGTACTGATGTCAGTGTACCAACTGTTCGAGTGCTTGGGATGACCAATATCTTCCACTGCGTCTAGCCCCAAGCCATGGTATGCATCATATTTGAGTTTACGCGCTTGTCTTTTCTGACGTAGTACATGCCTTTTGGTTACCCTACTTCTACTGTTCGTAATATTTATGCTACCGCTTGTATTACACAAATTGTTTTTGACATTTGGGAGTAATGTTTCAAAAAGTTTACTCGTACATACAGTTGTATGGGAGGTGCTACTATTTTATATTGCTTGGTTCTGTGGAATTAAAATCGTACACTCTACCTCAGTCTTTCATTCGGGTCTGGGCTTGGGGTCAATTCGGTTAAATTGCAGGGTATACTTGTGTTCCAAATCCCAGTGGTCCGGTCCCCCCGCTTCTTTTAGATGGACGGCCCAGATAAAAGATATTCCCAAATATATCCCTAATAAAAACATTATTGTAAACAAAATGGCCACAAAGTGAAGGCCACAATTATAACTATACATTCTGGTGCTACTAATACTGTTTCCATCTACAGTTGAAGAACATCTTGGCATGGACAATTCCATCGTCATGAAACCTGTATTTGTAAAAACACAGATGAGGTATAGGAAGGGAAAAAACAAGGTGGGGATGGAAGGGGGAAGGAAAGGAAGAGAGGGATAGAGGGAGAGGGATCATTTTTAATTTAAATAGTCCATGCTATAGCAGCAATGCATGTACTTCAAACTCTTTCACATGCACTCATAAAATCAGCATGGAGTTGTATTAGCTCTGGCTGGCTGGTGTAAAATTGGGTGGAGCCGTGCGAATGTCCGAGAGGTGTATCCAATATCTAAGCCCCTTCACCTTCACTGCGAGTGGGGTGGAAAACACAACCTCGTATGACCCATGGAACCTGGGGTTGTTCCATTTTCACACAAAGTTTCTTATATAGACCAGTTCCCCCGGCAACAGAGGTTGAGCAGGTAAGGCATCAGTTTGTTGGGCAGTTGATACCTGTGCGTTTTCTGTTTTTGGCAGAGCCATTTGTTTTACGATACATCTGATTCCACAGTTGTGACAGATACTGCTTACATTCTTCCCCCAGAATTGCTGCTGCTCTATGAGCGTCTGACGCTCAACTTACAGGTGAGATGGGTGCTTGCATTCGTCTGCCAGTGACTATTTTATGGGGGAAAGGTGGTGGTCCTTAGAGGGCTGTGAGCGCAGATGAAACAGGGCCAGGGGTAAACAATACACCCAATTATTTTCACATAACTTGGTGTCTGCTCTTAAGCAGGCCATTTATTTGTTCTACCATTCCCTTTGCTTGTGGGTGGTAACACAAGCAATATTTGATTCCTAAAGGGCTGTTATTTCCTTAAAGAACTCATAGAAAAAATGGGTGCCATTATCTGATCTTAAAACGTCACACTCCCCAGCAGGGGGAAGGCCTGTCCGACGAGGAATTTTGCTGCATACTTGGGATCTGGGTGGGCACATTAACCGGCCTCAACCCATCTCGAGAAAGGACACACCACAACAAATATCATGCCCCATTGCATTGTTCCCCCATGCCTTCATAGTCAATGTGTAGTTCACGGAATGGACCGACTGGTGGGTCAGAGTTCCTCGCAATGTTATGAATGTCATCCCTGTAAACACTTGGCAGGTGGTACATTGAACGACCATAGTTGAGAAGGGTTCTTGTAAATTGGGGATAAACCAATCTTCGTGGATGTCTGCTGCAATGTGTTGGTTAGAACTATGAAAAGGGTAATGAAATTGCTCAAAAGCTGTGTGCAGTAATTCCACAGGCATCACTACTTTTCCTGTACTTTGCTGTCTCCATAAGAGATCAGTGGGGAATTGCATGCACCCACGTTTGAGCCAGATGTCCTGTTCCTCTGGGGGTGCACTACGCTGCAGCTCAATTATCTGTGCGATATGGAGAGCTGTGTATGCATCTGTTTCTGGCCTGGTGTTTACTGTGGTTACAACGTATTCAGCAGATGCGGGCACTGGGAGGTATGCTGCAGCTTTTGCTGCCGCATAGGCGGCTGCTTTTCCCAATGAGATTTTGTCAGTATTGTGTGCATGTTCTGTGCATTTAATGACTGCCACTACAGAGGGTTCTGCGAGGGCAGAAGTGTGTTGAACAGGGTGGCATGCTGTACTGGTGAGTCATCTGCTCTCCTGAATCCCCTCCTTCTCCAGCGCAACAGACCTGCATGCACCGTAGTGGTGACATAGGCAGAGTGAGTATATGGTGACATAATGCCCTTTGGATGCCCATAGGGCTTCAATGAGTGCTACCAGCTCAGCTGCTTGGGCTGAATAATGTATGGGCAATCTTCTCATTACAAGGTTTTCATATTTGCCTTCTTCTAGGCATACCACTGCTGCCCCAACATGTCTTTCACCTGTCTCTTGATCAATTGATGCTGACCCGTCAATGAAGAGGATTTATCCCTCTTCTAGGGGGCTGTCTTTGGCTTTGGGGATATCATCATCTTCCCCTTAACAAGATGCAGTCATGCTGTTGCAAATCTTTGGGGGTACATGGTTGTGTGAGGAACGTAGCGGGGTTCACTGTTTTGCACCTCACAACATAAATGTGTGGGCTTGACAATATGATTTCATAGGCAGATACCCTTTGTGTGGTGAGGGTGGACTGTGACCGGTCCAAGATCGCAAAGAGGGAGTGCTCCAGAATACAATATCACTGAGCACCCCATAACAATTGTGGAGCTTTATTTCAATTGCAAAGGCTGCAGCAGCAAGCACTTTCTAGCAGGCAAACTGTCCCTGCATGACAGAGTTGAGTGGGCCACTGTAATAGGCTAGTGGCTTATGGCCCACAGTGCTCTTCTGGGTGAATAATGCGATCACGAGTGTACCATTTGAGTGTGAGAAAATATAAAATTCCTGTGTGTAATTCCGGGGTGGCAAGGACAGGTGCTGTCGAGATCACTTCTTTTAAGTCATTGAAACTCGTTATCTCTGGGATCCACTCTACCTGTTGCTCTCTTTTTGTGCTTCCTTGAGGCCCTGTAGAACTGGCCTTGTGTATGTTGCATAATCTAGAATCCATGATCTGCAATAATTGCACAATCCTAAAAATGTCTGCATATCTTTTACTGTGAGTGGTTTAGGAGTGGCACGCACTGTTGCTGCCCTGTCAGGGATGATTCTTTTTCTGTCTTTGGAGATGAGCTGCCCCAGGTAAAGTGCTTCCAGTTGGCAATACTGGAATGTTGCCTTGTCAACTTTGTACCCTTTCCTTGCTAGCAACGGTAATAGTGCACTGGAGTCCCTTCGACAGCGTTTCTCACTGTCACTGCACACTAGTAAATCATCCTGGTATTGAAATATTGTGCTAGGCACCTGAATATTACCCAAGTCTTTGTGTAGTATCCTGTTAAATATACTGGGGCTCTCTCAGTACCCTTGAGGCAAACTAGTATGCTCGTAGAGTTGCCTCTTTGAGGATGCTGCACAAAATGGACTCTGGGTTGGGGACAAGTGGAAACTCCTCCTGTACTACGTCATTAAGGGGGCTGAGGTCCTGGATCATCCTCCAACTGCCCCCAGTTGCTTTTTAATGGGGCATATGGCCCTATTGCACAGTGAATTGATGGGTACTATAATCCCTTGGTGTAGCAGGGCCCGATTCTCTGATTCCCCCCTCCTCCGCTCTCTGGACAGCGGATATTGTTTCACCCATGGAGTACTGCCCCTGGTTTAAGTGTGACTTTTACAGGGGTCCCCTCTTTTAGCATCCCTACATCGTGTGGGTTTGTGGTTCATAAATGTGTGGGTACATACTGCAGGTCTGTCTGGCTGAATGGGGGTGGTGTGACAGCTGCCATGAGGGGGCTCTGAACCTTTCTGTATTGCACCATGATCTCGCAGGGTATACAAATCTCGAAGGATGATCTCTCAATCATTGTTGTCATCCTCAATAAGTTCTTCATCAATCTATTCTCTTATTGGGACCAATGCATAACAGTGCAGCATTGGCACCCTTTGGGGTCAGTACCTAGTACTACAATACTTTTTGCTGACACTAGTAAACCTTCTGAGTCCAATTCGGAGTATTGTACCAGCAACCACCTTGGGTAATACTACAGGTCGAAAAATGAAGTCAGTGGGCACTCTCCAGCACGTTCATGTAATCTGAGGGACGGCTCGTGCAAGCACTTTTATGCCGTAAATGAAATTGTCAGAGTGATATGATAGGTTATTTATAACGTGCTTAATACCCAGAGGTTTCCAAGCGCGGACATGGGGATCGAACCTGTGTTGCTCTGTGTCTTGCTTCCAAGGCAAGCACATTGCCGCTGAGCTATCCTCCCAAAACCTGTTGACAGGGATACCTTACAATGCCACATCACTTGACACTGCATGCATCACGAGCATTGCTCTTAGTGAGCATATGCCAAGTATGGGGGCAGACAATACCTTGTCTGTAAATGGGATTGCCATGTTCAACTTGCTAAGCAGATCCCTACCGAGCAAGTTAACAGGCGAACTCAGAGTATGGGAGGGGGGGCCCTTACAACCTTCCCTCCCCCATTGACGTCTAGATATTTTGTGTACGAAACCGTTAAAACGGTCCCAGAGCATCCCTGCATGTCGAGAGTCTTTCCTGATAGCGGGAAGTCACCTTTTCTAATGCATGACTTATCCGCTCCTGAGTACACCATAAAGATGAATTGTTTGTTCCTTAACTCTGGATTTAGGGTCATTGATAGGAATGGACACGCAAGTGCTCTCTGCGGGCTGTCCTAGTCAGGGTATGTGTCTGTTCCAGGGAACGAGAAAGGGTGTCGCCCCCACAACTGCAGCACCTTGAAATGGAGCCACTGTGTCATTAGGCACAGTACAAAAAGAGTTTCTATTCTCTGCTGGATGTGGGTTAGGGCGGGCTTGAAAGGCTGAAGTGCTTGCTGCTGCTGGTGTGGGTGACAGGGGCCAGGGATTTGTGGGGGTACTTGTGTGTAAGCCTGATGGATCTCATACGGTATCCAAGTCATTCTGGGAGGTACCCTTTGGGGGCAACCTGGATGGGGACAATCATGATTCTGCTGGATGTAGTTGTAACTCCCTCCAGAACCTGCAACAACTGTTGGTTTTCTCTTCCACACTATGGTGTGCGCCCTCTTTTGGCACCCCCATCTGACTGAGGAAGGGACTATTTTTTGTCTTCAGCTCACTTTCGAGCCTTTCCTAGAATGAAGATACATTCTTAGGTTTCTGATATACAAGGGTTGAATAACATTTCCATATTTTATTTTTTGTAAACTCAATGACTTGTGTCATTTTATATTAACATCTACACACTCCTAGTCAACCTCTACAGGCAAATCAAGATATATTGTTACCACAAGTAAACTGGCATAAGGGATGTGATTGGGTTAGGTTTATAGCCCAATGTTTACTGCTCTGATTTGGGATACACTTCTTAGGTACTAAGTGCCCCCACTTTGTTGCGAGACTCATTATGAATCATGTATGGGTGCATACTAGAAGTGATAAATCTTTTCTTTACGTTTACTGTCTCTATTAGATAAGCGGCACACCAGCGCTTTCTTGCCAGTTTGGGAATACAGGTAGATCAATCATACTGTCTTCCTTTGTATGCACTGCTAAACTCTTGTTCTCTCAATTTTTTAGAACAATGTCATGTGTTCTTTTACGTGAATCTCCTTGTTGCCTATGAATAATTATTGGTGGCGTTAGATATCCAACCTTTTGTGTTTCGTAACTCCCTCCCTGCCTGCTGCAACACTCTGAAAAAATGACCCCACCTCCCACATGTACAGCACTGTCCTGGTACCCCACCTCTTGGTCCCGGGCCTCCAAATCCTCCTCCTACTCCTCCTCTAAGCCCTCAGAACCCACCTCGTCCTCGTGGTGATCCTCCTTGCCACTGTGGTCCCAAAAATTGCTGGTTTTCTCCCCACTGCCCTTGTCCTCCTTCAGCCCACACTGCTGCCATTCTTGCCTGTGTCGCAATCAAGGGAGGTCTCTTTACTATAAAATAGAAAAGTGATGTTGACTGATCACAGGTGCTGCCCGTTTCCGCTCTCCGCATCTCTTGCATTCTAAGAATGTACTGCGCAGTGTCTTCCTCATCCCCCATCGTACACTGCATTTTTTATTGTCCCCAGTGTCTGGGAATATTCGCTGCAATGCATCCCATACTCGTGCTCCAATTTTGTTGAATGATGCTCCATCATGGGCATCATTACTCAACGTTACTCCTGGGTACCCTCCTTTAATATACACAGTCTCCACTTGTTCTCCAACTGCAGCAACAAACATTTGATATCCCATATTGCTAAGGGCACTCCTGCTGTGTTCTTTTCAAATGCATAAATCCATTTCCTAGCCCCTGAAACGTGAGTTGGGGGAGCGCTTTAAGGAGGTTATATTTGTCCATTTGTGCCCAGGGTACATAGTGCTGTCGCCCTGCGCCCTTGTGTATTAGTGGCATTTACATATATCCTTTCCTGCCCTTACACTTCCCTTTTTCCATGCCAGCGCTATTCTGCCAAACCTCTCTCGTAATCTTCCATCCCATAGACTGTAGCCTTGGTGTGGCCTGGGGTGCCTGTTCGGACACTCCCTCTCCCTCTTCTTTAGTGTCATCAAAATCACTCCAATATTCCTAGTCCCCTCTTCGTGACCCTACATTATCGTAACCCAGGCTGTCTGTTTCCCCGTCCCGCTCTACATGGACGGTTCTTATAGCCACACTGTCTATTCTGAATAGGAAGTCACCTGATTTCCACTCATTCCGGGTGCCTTGCGGGCAACATTGATGTTTCTACCACCCTAGTCGCATTGCATGCTGCCCGTAAGGAACGAGTTACTTACCTGTAACTGTTCTCCAGCATGGGTCTGGCATGGATTCACATGCTCTTGAATATTCCCAGTCAGGCGGGGAATCCTCGGTAAAGAAAAAAAATCAGTTTTGTTTCTGAACTGTCTTTCTAGTAATAACCAATCACTGGTTTCTGGGTCATACTGCCCCCAGCCAATGACTGGCCTCTACCTAAGCCCCTCCTCTGGAAGCCATTTTAAGATTTGGTAGCACATAAAGTGGCAGTAGGACCAAGAGAAGAGCCGCAGAGGGGTTGGAGGGAGGATTTGCATGTGAATCCATGCCAGACCCATGCTGGAGAACAACAGTTACAGGTAAGTAACTTGTTCCTTCTCCAGCATGGGTTCTGGCATGGATTCACATGCTCATGAATACAAGAATACATAGCAGTACACACATGCACAACCACGGAAGGTGGCAAGGCTCAACATTAAGCATTTCAACAACTCAACATTAAGCATCTCTTACCTACTCACCAAGCTCACCTTCAAGCAAACAGTTTGCGCAGCACTGCCTGGCCGACTCTGGACTCCTGCCTGGAATCCTGGTCGACCCAGTCGAATCTCGTGAAGGTGTGTGTGTCGACCTCCACGTCGCAGCGCAGCCCTGCAGATGTCCAGCAGGGGCACACCAGACAGAAACGCTGTGATAGCAGCGATCGCACTGGTTGAATGGGCTCTCGGACGGCCAGGCAACAGTCAGTTTGCCAACCGGTGCCAGTGCATGATGCAGCCGGAGAGCCATCTGGGAATGGAAGCGTTCGAAAGGGCCTTCCTCTGGTTCAGAGGTCGAAAGTTCACAAACAGCTGTGATGTTTTCCAAAAGCTCTTTGTGCGGTCCACATAGAACTTCAGCGCTCTAGCCACATCGAGCGAGTGCAAAGTCCTCGCAGCCAGCGACGAAGGCGACGGGAAGAAAACCGGTAATACCAAGGGCTCGTTGAGCTGGAAGTCCAACGGCACCTTGGGTATGAAGGAGGGGTGCGTCGTCAGCACTACCCTCGTCTCGTGGAATGTCAGATATGGAGGTTTACAGGGTAGGGCCTGGATCTCTCCCACTTGTCGTGCGGAGGTGATGGCCACAAGAAACGCCGTCTTCCACGATAGGAATTATCAGAGCAACTATTGAGTACAATACATGCATCAAGGAATACATTGGTAGCAAAAAACAGTGATATAACAGGTCGGAAGTAAGGCATCACGGTGTGTCATAGTCTATCAGCACTTTAATGAGAGTTCTGGGAGGACCCACCTACGGAGGAGGTCTCATCTAGGCTATGGAGGTAGCTGTTGAAAGCAGTCCAAATGCTCTTGGGACGGGAGCGAGCTGGAATCATACCAATGTACTCCTCTTCACAATTACGGGATCAGGTGAGTAGGTTTAACCATTTCTGGAATGAGGGTGGAGAGGAGCTCTTCCAGTTCTGTAGAACACACTTCTTGGCTACGATGCAGCCCACATTAAAACATTTAGCCATTTGTTTGGCCCCCTCAGCCTGCCACAACACCAATCGGGTCTGGGTCAATAACAGTGTCACTGATTTCGGATAATGTCTCCAGGATCTTGCCCCAGAATTCTGCCAACTCAGGCATTCTCAGAACATGTGTAAATGATCAGCGCCCTCTGTACCACAACGAGGGCAGCGTTGGAGGGTGGTTCGTGCATATCTGGAGATCCTGTGCGGGGTATAGTACAATCTGTTTAACAGTTTATATTGTATGGTTCGGTAGCAGAAGTTGAGGGAGACTGTTAGTGTGTGAGCACATATTCCCCCATAAGTGGTCGGTGAGCTCCACATCCAACTCGGCCGCCCAGTCATCTCGTGCCCGGGGGGGGGGTTGGATCGGAGCACCCATCTGCAAGAGCTTGTACAATGAAGAGACCACCCCGCAGGCGCCACCCGAGTTAGCAATGTAGGTAATCTCTGGGGAGTCCAGGGGTAAATTAGGAAAAACCAGGCAAGACCGTTCAGAGGTTGGCGCAAAGTCTATAGAATTGCAGATATTCCAATGCCCGGCCTCCATGTCTGTGGAGTTATAAACCGCCCTTCCGGGTAGAAGTCTGTTAGAGCGAGGTACCCCAGGGCCTCTCAATGTCGCGCCAGGGCTGTGTCATGTGTGGGTTCCAGCCCGGGAAATCTCCAGGCGGGGACCCACTTGTAGTATGGCTGATGTTCAGCACCTGCCTTGAATATTCGACCCAAAGCATGCACAGTGGTCCCCACCGGGTCAATAGGTGAATCCGGTACATATTGCTGGTGTAGTATTAATGACATTATGTTAGTGCCTGCTGCCGCCAGTATTTACAGCTTAACATGGGGGTGAGGAGGGGGGCCAGGATACCAATAGGAAGCGAATCGCGCTTGTGCCGCGAGCCAATACCGCAGCAGGTCGGGGGCAGTGAACCCCCCTCTAGCGTAAGGGAGTGTCATGTCAGACCATTTTTTGTGCACAGCGCCCGAGTGCCATAAGAACTGCGCGCACAGTTTGTGCAGTCTTGTAAAGTATTTCTTCCCTGGCCAGACGGGGACATTACTGAATATGTACAACAGCTTGGGGAACAGTATCATCTTGATAAGTGAGAGTCTCCCGGCAAGGGACAGTGGAAGGGAACGCCATCACGTAATTTTGGCTTCAGCCTGCTGTGCCGCAGCCAGGTAGTTGTCTGTTAGCAATGTGTCCCTGGACAGGGAAACTTGGACCCCCAGGTATTTAATCCCATCAGGCGCCCAGCGGAGTGGATACTCGGTGGTAGGTTGCTGGGTGGAACTGGTGAGGGGGAAGAGTTCAGATTTGGTGTAATTGATAGTGAAACCAGAGTGTGTACCTATACAAGTGATATCGCGCAAGATTGGATCCAGGTGGATGGCGGGGTCCCTGATGAACAATAACACGTCATCCGCATAGAGCAAAATCATCTCGGGGGGTGTCTCTCAACCGTATCCCCCTTCGTGAATGGCGCACTCTCATATGGTCGGCCATTGGTTCTATTGCCAGGGCGAAAAGAATCGGGGGGGAATGGCCAGCCCTGTCGGGTGCCTCTGAAGAGTGGGATCCGGCCCGACGTTAAGGAGTTACCTCGAACTCTGGCCACAGGGGAAGTGTATAGTTACTTAATATATCTGATCATGTTAGGCCCGACGCCCATGGTCTCCAGTACTAGCCACATGTACTTCCAGGACACCATATCGAAGGCCTTCTGGGCGTTCAGTGTGACCGCAACAGCATTAGCGCCCTGATCAATCCGTGCCATGACATTGAGCAGTCTTCTGATGTTGTGGGAGGTGGATCTCCCAGGTACGAATCCTGATTGGTCATCATGGACCATGTATGTCATGACTGGGAGGAAGCGGTTAGCTATTACTTTGGCATAGATTTTAGTATCCAGGTTCATCAGCGAGAGGGGCCTGTAGGATCCGCACTCATCGCTGGTTTTACCGGGCTGGAGTAGCACCGTTATGACGGCCTCGCGTAGTGTTGGGGGAAGGGTCATGAGCCGGAGCGACTCGTCCCATACCTCAAGTAGTTCTTGGTAGAATTCTGCCGTGAGCCTGTCGGGGCCCGGTGCCTTACCCTTGGGGAGACTAGATATGGCCTTGACAATTTTATCTAGTAAGATTGGGGAATCTAGTTAGTCTATGGTTGCGGGAGAAATGCAGGTCGTGGGTATTTGCTCAAGGAGGTCCCTCATATGGGATTCACTATGTTCGGGGGGTTGGGAGTATAGTTCCGTGTAGAAGTCCGTGAAGACTTCCAAGATCTGCTGATCGGACCATTGTACTATTTCCCGGCAATCCTTGACACAAGTGATCCGAGTTTGGTCCCACTCTCCCCTAGTCAGAGTAGCCAGTTTTTTGCCGGGTCCATCACCCTCTCCATACTTCCGCGCAGCTTGTAGACGGCTAAAGTATTGAACTTCCCTATTAGCATGTTCATTAAATGATTGAAGTTCTTCGCTAATTAGGGAGAGGGTGGCAGGGTCAACCGATGTTGGATGTGTCCGCTCCAGCTCGCGTAATCTGGCTTTGGAGCGGCCGAGGGCTGTTCTTATAGTCTTGAGTACTCCCGCCTCCCTAGATATGGACATTCCCCTGATAAAGGCCTTGAAGGCGTCCCATCGGACTCCCATGGTAGTGAACTGGGGTGTATTATGCTCAAAGTAGGACTGGATGTCCGCCAGGATTTCTGCCTTAAACACGATATCCTGCAGAGCAGCAGACTTGAATCGCCATGTGTTAATGGTAGGGGCAGGAACTCCCAGTTCTAGCAATAGCAGGATTGGGGCATGGTCCGATAAGGTGCGAGCAATTATTTGTGTTTCCACCACCCTGCCCAGTAGACCGCTTGACAGCAGGAACATGTCAATTCTGGAGGAACAGCCGTGCACCGAGGAATAACGGGTATATTCCGTGTTTGCGGATGTGGTGTCCTCTATACATCTCGGATGTCTAGTGTTACGCTGTGTGCCAGCAGTCTACGCGCTGCACCAGACAGTAGTCTGGGAGCTGTGCCTGTTCTGTTCAGCGCAGTGTTCAATATGAAATTCATGTCCCCTCCCCAAATAATCTGCACCCCCACATAGCCCAACAATATAGATGCGACCTGGTCTACAAAATAGGGGGAGTCTACATTAGGACCATAAGTGTTCACCAAGAGGTATTCTCTATTAGCCATTGCACAGTGTAATATAATGTATCTACCTTACGGGTCAATGTAACTCTTGTGGAGTACAAATTTGAGTGATTTGTGAATCATTGTTAACACCCCTCTAGCCCGAGTGGAGCATGAGGTAGAATACCTGTTGGGTCCCCAAGATGGCACCATACACTTTGTCAAAGGGCTCGTAGAGTGCGTTTCCTGCAAGAGTAGTATTTTGCATTCGTATCTATTAGCGTAGGCCAGGATCTTGCGGGCATTAGTATAATTACTCAAGCCCCAAATGTTCCAGGTTATCACCGTAGTGGGCATTCTAGGTGTCTAGGGTACATCCCAGCACTGTTGTCATAGAATGTGTATACCGCGGGGGCCACCCCGATGACATGTGGTCTGCCAGTCTGCCTCTGCCTTTTCCAATAACATTTCTCAACCCAGTCCCTCCCTCCTCCCCCACCACCTCTTCCTGGTAGGTAGTGTACCCAGCCTCCCCCTTCCCCTCAAAACCAGAACTCCCCATAAACCAGGGGTCAGCGGGCGGGTCCCAACGTAGGTCCTCCTCGCTCATGGCCCAACCGGGGCCAGTACCCAACATCAATCTAACAGGAGTGAACATTGCAATCGCAGTGGGGTGCGCTGTTGCCGTGTGGTGGACACTTGGATTAATGCAAATTACATGAAGTATCAAGTGGTACATTAGGCAATAGAACGCATAGTAATTTGTCCCACATAACCTGAGGCATAGTTAGAGAGGCCTGGTTGGGGGGGGCAGGACGCCCCACTCATGAGTGGTCAATACCCAGTTTCATGGGAGCAATTGGTTAAGCCACAAATGCAAGTATGAGCCAGTGATGGCAGGTAGGCAGTGCATGGTGAGGAACAGTTTATGGCCACTGGTGGAGCGCTTGCCAAGTGTGGTTGTCTCGAGTGACAAATGCGTACACGTAGTTGAACCAGTAAGGTGTTGTTACCATCAGCACATGAGAGAACAAGCAGTAGTGAACAGTTTACATAGGTTCGCGGTGGCTGAGGATCAGTCATCAAACATGGGGTATCCATTTGGATTCGGAAGTGGTATCTGGGACTCTATAAATTTTACAGCTTCTTCCGGGAAGGTGAAAAAGTACAATTTTTCCTTAAAGGTAATCTTCAGCCGGGCCGGGAAAAGAATTGCGTAAGAGACGTTGCGCTCTCAAAGAAGTTACTTGACTCGTAGGAACTAGCGTCTCTCCTGTTGTACCCCGACAGAGAAGTCAGGGAATATACAGATGGTGTGCGAGTCAGGTCTCCTTCGTCGCGCGACAGGCGAAGGATGAGGTCCTATCTCTGTAGTTGAGAATTCTAGCGATGATGGGCCTGGGAAAGTCTCCTGGTTTGGGGCGCGATGACCGTGAAGTACGGGGACAGGGCAGGGTCACCCAGTAGATCTTTAAATAAATACTCAATTGCCATTTCCATGCGCCCCTTGAGGGCATTTTTGGGGTCCCCAACAATGCGTAGGTTGTTCCCGCATGAGCGGGACTCAAGGTCATCACACTTCGCCTTCACAGTTTTCTTATCTTGGGTCCGAGTGGTCACTGTGTCCTGCAAAGTGTGCAGCTCGTCCTGATTTGCCCGATTCATTTTTCCGCCTCGGAATCCTGGCCCACGCTTGGTCAATCCATGATTTAAGGGATGCAACGTTGGCGTTAATATCGTCCAATTTCTCATGAAAAGAGGCAACATTTTTGGCCATTGATTCCATCATTGCAGTGAGGTCGGGGGCCAGCGCACTGGAGGGAGGCTCGGGTTCGGGGTCCTCTTGGCTGATGTCGCAGCTCCCGGGTCCACCCGTGGGGTAGCCTTCGCAAACTTGTCCATGGCGCCCACCTTATTGGTCCATCTGGATCTGTTGGACATTGCAAGTGTGGTAGGGGGTGCCAGAGCAGGCCAGGCCCGACTCAGCGTGTAGAGCAGGGGTGTAGCGCCAAGTCTTAGTGTCCAGTGGTCGCAGGATTCTGTGGTAGAGGTAGCCAGTGGTACAGCAGATGTGTTCGGGGCTTAAGTGGTGATGAGGCTGCAATATGGAGACAGTTGGGTCAGCAGTCTGTGCAGCCACCCAGTGTGAGAGATGCCAGGGCAGAGGAGAATTGCGTTATCGCGCTACCAGGGTGATGTTAGACGTAATGGGAGAAGTGTGGTGCCTGCCGGGTCAGCACCACCGTGTTAAAGAGGCGATGTTATTGTGTGATAGGCGAATACGTAGATGGGGCCAGCAGTTCCACAACCACACTTAGGCTTCGCTTGTCTGTGGACCCTGTGGCCGGATGTGGCAGAGCCGTTGGCTGGGGGAGTGGCGTGGTGCCCACCAGGCAGGTGCATATTGTCCAGGGTAAGGTGTGGCTGTTGGCAATCCGGAGGGAGAGTGGGCGAGCTAAATGGGACCTGTGGCCCAATGTACACAGTCAAGCCACAGTCTCTATTGGGGCCCAGGGGTCAGGCACGCCAGGACCCGTAGCGCAGCCCGGTCAGCGGGGAAGGCACCTGCGTGTGAGTAGCAGCACGTGGATGAGGGATGTGGGAGAGTTCAATGGGGGGTCTTCCTCCTCTGCCTCTGCATCCAATGCGTGGGGGCCCAGAGCTGTACCAGGCCACCAAGCGCAGCAGTCCCAGAGGCGGTCCTCCGCCAGCAGCTGCTCGCCGTCGCACGGGCCGCAGGCCCCAGCCGCAGCGCCGTACAGCAGGGAGGAGGGGCGGTCGCAGGCACCAGACCAGGCGCAGCCTCAGCCCCCCGGTGCAACGCCGCAGCACTTGGGGGGGGGGGGGCAGTGGTCGAGGGGGCGGTGGGGGAGCACAGACGCAGCCGCTCGTAGAAATCGATTGTCTGGAACAGGCAGGCACAGTCCCGGCACGCCGCCGATGGGTGACGCAGCCTCCCGCGGAGGCGGTTCCCAGCCGGGCCTCCGGCAGCGCCGGGGTCCGCCCTCACGATCAGGATTCAACTTCAACAGGGCACAGCGGGTCCCCCAGTGCACGATTCCGGCTGTAATCAGGTCGGGGCAGGCAGAATGATGTTGGCTGTAATCTGGGATCATTTGGTGCGGTGGAAACAACGCAATCCACCGATGATGGAGGTGACAGCAAGTACTTCCGCACTTGAGGGGCTGTAATCCGCAGAGGGTTGATCTTCTGTGCACGGCACCAGAGAACATCTTCCATTTGTGTCCATAGCACTTAGGAGTCGAGGACGCCCTGGCCTTTGCAAGCACCTCCTTGCAGTCTGCTGGGATATCGTACCCTGCGAACTCTAGTGCTGCAGGAGCCAAGCCTGCAGGTTCAGCGATCCCGGGTCGTGGTGGAGGATGGTGCCTCCTTCTCTGGCGAGAAGATCCACGTCTGTCGGCTGTCTGACTGGGGGAGATGCTGACATGTCCAGAAGTTCCAGGAACCAAATCTGCCTCGGCCACGCCAGTGCGACGAGGATCATCCTGCATCGGGACCATCTGAGTTGACTGATTAGTCGCAGCAGCAATGGCAACGGTGGGAACGCATACAGGAACAGGCCGTCCCAGGGGAATGAGAAGGCTTCGCCCATGCTCCTCGGCTGGGGAAACCTGCTGGCGAACCTTCGGCACTTGGCGTTCGTCACCATCGCAAATAGTTCAATTTGGGGATTGCCCCATCGTCAGAATAGGAGATCCACTTGATCCTGCCGAAGCTCCCACTCGTCGCACGAGTGCAGCTCCCTGCCAAGTGAGTCAGCGATGGTGGTCTTTATTCCTGCCAGATGGAAGGGTACCAGGAACATCCCTTGGGCAAAGGCCCAGTGCCACAGATCCTGCTCTTCCTTGGATAGGGCTGGGGATCTGGTGCCCCCCCGCTTCCTGATGTAGAACATTGTGGTGGTGTTGTCCGTGAAGACCCTTGCCATCTTGCCCCTGAGGGACGGAAGGAACGACTTGAAGGCACAGAACACGGCTTGGAGCTCCAGGACGCTGATGTGTAGTGACCTCTCCTCTGGGAGGCAAGGGCCTCTTGCGCAGAGATCTCCGGTGTGCGCTCCCCATCCTTCCAGGGAGGCGTCCGTTGTCACCGTTTCCTGATGTTCCAGGGTCTGGAAGTCCATGCCCACCCCTAGATGCGCGCGGGTGCCCCACCACCGGATCACTTGGCGGAAAGTCTTGTTGAGGGAAATCCTGTCTTCGAAGCTGCCTGCCGCTTGCGTCCAATGGGCGTCGAGGAACTCCTGCAGTGGCCGCATCCGCAACCTGCACAGGCACACGAGGTAGATGCACGACGACATCATACCGAGAAGGGACTTGATGGACCTCGCCCTGGCCACTTCCATGGTCAACAGCCGTTGTACCTTGCTCAGGATGGCTTTCGTCCTCTCCTCCGACAGGGAAGCCAACCGTGCCACAGTGTCGAGTCTGGCTCTCAGGAACAGGGTACCAAGTGGGATTTTGATAAGTTGATCGAGAATCTCAGTTACGTGAGCAGGCGGACGGTCTTCACTGTGTGATCGACGGCGAGTTCTCTTGACTTTGCTCGGATGAGCCAATCGTCCAGATAGGGGTATACGTGGATCCCCTGCGGTGCTGCCACCGGTGCTAGGCACTTGGTGAAGACCCTTGGCACCGACTTCAACCCGAAGGGCAGGGCCTTCAACTGGTAGTGTCGCCCTTGAACCACGAATCGCAGGAACTTTCGATGTCCTTTGTGTATGGGTATGTGGAAGTAGGCATCCTCCAAGTCAAGCGACGACAGGAAATCGCCCTCCTTCAGCTGTCCCAGCACATGCTGACCAGCTGTCCCAGCACATGCTGAAGGGTGACCATCCGGAACTTCTGGGACTTGATGTATTTGTTGAGGCGGTGAAGTCTAGTATGGGCCGCCAGCCGCTGGTCTTCTTTCAGACGAGGAAGTACCGCGAGTATACTCCAGAGCCCCAGAGCCTCTTTGGGACGAGTTCTATCGTGCCCTTTTTTAGCATTGCTCGTACCTCCAGCTGTGGCACGTGGTTCTCCTTCCTGGCCACGGGTGGTAAGCGGGGGCACTTTCTTTGTAATTCCAGCGTGTGCCCGAAGCCACCTCGTCTTCCTGCAAGATTTCCAGGGCTACTGCCCTCCTGTCGTCCGGGAGGAAGTCCAGGAGGGGAGCGATCTTGAACCACAGCTCCCTGTTGTAGTGTGCGACGATTGCGAGGGCATTGGCCGCTTTAATGGTCGTCACCGCCGACGAGATGACCCGTCGTCCCATCGCGTCCAGCATCTTCCCCTCGCCGTCCGGTGGTGAAGTGGAAGTTGATGCCGTCGCCCCCGCCGATTTCTTCTTGGTCGCTGCAGAGACCAGTGAATCCGGGGACGGCTGTGCTCTGAGGCACACAGGGGCGGAATCTGGGACCCCGGTACTTCTTCTCGTACCAGTCCCTCTTAGCAGGAGCCGTGGATGGGTTCTTCAGTAGCACCAGTTCCTCGTCCCAGATGTCGTCGAGTAAAGTGTTACGCTCACCTGGCTCCCTCAGGGGCGTTGGTCGGACCCGGACTGTTGCAGCCTCCACCCACGTGATGCGTAGTGCAGCGATGACTGACTGGATCTGCCCTCCTAATCTTGTCTGCTTGGCTCGTAGAAATATTCTCCAACAAGTGGAGAGATGGATTTAGCCACTTGTGGATTCAAGTGATAGCACCCCGACTGTCCTCCCCTCTAATCACCTCTGAAGCGCCTCCTCAGCAATCTCACCTTATATTCTTGAAGGATGAGCCCTCCATCCTGCGAAGCATGCAGGGGCGCGTTGATGACCAGTTACTTCACTGGCTTGAAGATATTGGAAGAGTTGTAGACGAATCCTGACTCCAAAAGATCCTGGCGAAGAGCTGTAAGTATATAGTTTGTAAGAGTTCAAAATGTCTGGAATTCACTCCTGTCCAATTCCTCTTTTATCTTGCAGCTTTGACCCAATAAGAAGATTGACAGCTGAAAGCGCTCCGGTAAAAGTCTGTTACCCAACACGGTCTTGCCAAGGGTTAAACTTGCTGCCTTCTCCTGATCTTACAGGTGCGGCATAAGAAGATGTAGCGTGCTGATTAATTATACCTCCGGCGGTAAAATCAGGTAAGCATGTGGCGGCTAAAGAGATTGTCTCTGTCTGTTCTCTCTGCTCACCTTGTTGTTTCTTGTCCCCCTTAGGTGCCGGGATTCGGCGATGTAAAGATAGAGACAGCGCCGGATCGAAGAGATGTTGCGTGGAACAGTGAGTTTGGAGCAGCGCTGCTGCTGGCAATGCAACGCGTTTAAAACAAAGTCTTTCCTCTGGTTTGAAGATGCGATGAATCCGGAATCAGGTAAGAAATCAGGTAATACTCTTGTTCTAACCTTTGCTTCTTTCCTTCTTTCTAGGTGCTCCAGGTTCGAGGCGGGCGTGGCAGAAGGCTGGATGCTGCTGCTGGCACGGGGAGTGTTACGCTGCTGGATGCAGAATAACGCGAAGCGTGTGCTGCTCTTCGGGCGTGGTTTAAATAGCCTCCAAAGTAGTCCCAGGTAGGTATTCCTCCCCGACCACACCCGAGTAACAAAATAGTCCCTAAGGTAAAGTAGTCCCTTCCAGGCTTCACATGGGCTTGGATCTTCTTGCAGCATGGTCTGCATCAGGTAAGTGTGCACCTATGAGCCTAGCGCCTATGGCGCCAGGACTGATGAGCCATATGAGCCTGGCGCCATAGGCGCCAGGACTGAACACCCAGACAGCCCCTAGCAGGGGTTGCTGGGTTTTCTCAAGGCGACATGATGCCTGCTCCCGGGGCTAATGGACATGGTCTGGATGCCCAGGGGTATGCATCATGACAAAGGGACTGAGAGGACAGTCTTCCTCTTGGCCTCCCGTCGTTGGTAGAGGAACCCCTCCTTCTGCTCTTCGGGGCAGAGCTGGAAGAGCTCCGATGCCCTGGCGATCATGGCGTGGAAGGAGCCAATTTCGTTGGGGGGGAGGGAGGCAGAGAGTCAGTGGGTGATGGGAGGTCCGTCCCGTCGTCACCACCGTCTTCATCTGTCCCTCTCCGTTCCCGTCTCATCTCTCGGCGCAGGGGATGGAGGTGAAGCCTGGAAGGGAGGAGGAGGTTGGATTCACATCTGCTTGTTCGGTGGGCTCCCCGACGGTCCAGGCGCCGCTGAAGGGAAGGGCAACCTTGTCCTTATCTCCGTACACAGGGTCTGTATAGCCATCAAGATTGCTCCTGAATTGTGGCATAGACAACGGCTGCAACGGGACCGACGGCTGGGGCGTGGGGTCCTCCGTTTCCTCCACAGCCCGGTCTTCCTCGTTGGCCTCGTCGGGATCCTTTCCGTGGGCCCTGGCTTCCTCGAACTTCTTGTCTCGGATCCTTTGGACGCTAGCCAGCTCATCCTCAGAGGTGGTATCCATGTCCGGTATGGCTACCGTGCCCCCCCTTTTTCTTCTCCCACGGTTTCACGGGGGTCTTCTCGATAAACTGAAAAGTGGATTCCCTCTGGGGTGGCAGGGAAACTCTAGGCCCTGAAGTCGTCTCAACTGGGGTATCCTCCATAGGCTTCGCCAGGGCCGCCATGACTCCTTCAATCGAGGCCTTCGCCGGGTGAATCAGGGCCTTCACGACCTTGGGCGCACCCGAGGCCTTCACCTTAGGGTGAGGGTCGCTGCCTCGCTCCCCCTCGGCTGTCTCCGTCAGGATTGACAGGGGCTTCTCCCGAAGCTTACCCGGGTTCTCAGACTTTCTCTTCACCGAGCCAGAGAGTTGGCTCGTGGTTGATGGCGTCTGTGACAACACGCCCTGCCTGGCAGCCAAGGAGCCCGAACCATCGGCACTCCCGGTGACGTGGACTCGCAGTGCTTTGCCTTTTGTTGGGGCCCCCAACGCTGGATCACCCTCAAAGGTCTTGGAAGACGGCTCGGACTTCTTCTCACCTGCTGCTGGGCTCTTCTCTCCAGCTGGTTGGTGAGTCGAGTACAACGATACTTCATTGTCCAGTCGGACATGTTCTTACAGAACGCACAGTCCTTCTCTGCATGCGATTTGTCGTTGTGAAGGCAGTAGAGGCACCGGGAGTGCTCATCTTCCTTGAAGACATTCTGTAATCCACATCCAGGGCAGCTTCTGAACAGCTTGGATCCTGGCGTCGGGTTTCCTTTGTCCTAGGCCATGACCATGCGGTGTAGGCCTCAAAGATCTTCTGGATCCTCCAAGAAGGGAAGTGATGCTGCCATAGTGACCGCCAACACATGTCAGATTGGTGTACCCTTCCGCTGGGAGAGTTGCTAGCGGATAGATCCCCTTTTTCGTATCCACATTCTTCTCCCCTGCACCGGTCTCCTTGTTACTGTCATGTGTCGCCCCTTCTCCCTTCGGATCCTCTGTTTCTTCAAACATTTTCCAGAGGTTCAATACTTCCTTCTATTTTGTAACGATCTCCCCTTATACTTTGTCATCAGGAAGGTGGACATGTGTTCCAGCGCACATCTGTCAAAAGATCCTTGCTCTTGCGCAGTGGGGCATTCCGCCCTTTAGTATAAGTCACCCATTGATTATGATATTTCTTAATTTGTTCACAATAGAAGGGTAAGGCCCTACATATATGGTTTAAGGGTGTGTCTACCCCCATGGACGTGTCTGGCGTGTATCTTGTGTTGGGGCTAGGGCTATACTGCAGTGCCACAGTCAAAACAGAAATTCGTTTAAAGCATATAAAGCATATGCAGTTCAGTCTTGTCATTAGCACATTTCAATACTGTCAATGAAATCACAGAAAAATCAGTTCACTTTCCCCACACCCAATATTCCGCAATAGAGCTTCTTCACACACTGCCTACACACTTTCCCGATGCGCCCACACTTGCCATACACGTCCCTCCTGGGCCTCCGTCTAACACTTTAAAATACACCAACAAAAACTAAAATAAGCTAAAACAACCACTACTAGGGGTCACCAAATGAAGTCAAGTCCCTGTTTATGCACACTCCAGAGTGAATACAACCCTCTAGGGAAATAAGCCAGCAGATAGCTTGCAAGGATAACAAGGTTTAATTGTATTGAATACAAAACATCAGCAAAGGACTCTGCTGCTCGAGAATGTTCTGCCTTCAGAATACATTTGAGGATCCACAGCATCAGATGACATCACTTATAGGGTCTAAACCCACACAGTTCATTGGATGGATGGTATACATGATCCTGCTCCATATGGGATGCAGGCTACAATTGGTTGGTTCCTTTGCCGTCTGTCAGGCTCCACGTGGGTCAGCTGCGCTCATCTCGCCGTGGAGTGATGTCAGGTCGCTCATGAAATACATTGCTAAATCTAAGCTTGCATACTAAGCCTACAACTACATCACTGTGGCAAGCTTGGGGATCGATGCCAGGGGGAAGGGAGGACGATATACAGTCATACTGACCCACACATTCTGGGCTTTGTTGATGCCGCACTTCTTCCACTCGAGGCTTCCACCCGTGATCTATAATGTATCCCTCCCTGTACCTCGTGTTACAAAGGATGTGTTTTATGTTAAGGGGTGAAACAGTCGCGCATGTTTAGATCTTTCATGGTCACTTGGTTTATGCTAGGACAGTGGGGGGGGGGGGAATCGCTCGCTTACCGTTGAATGCAGGGATGTGGGGGTCGGGTCAGTGGCGTGGGCTCTGGGCTTGCTGGGTGGGGGTTTAGAGGCTGCCTGGCAGCTTGGTTGTGTTGAGTGGGCACTGCACGGAGCCTGGTGTCTCATGGCCTTGCAGGGAACATTCCTTCCAAAGACACTAAATGTTTGTAACAGTGAAGGGACGGGGGGGGAGGGGTGAACTTCCGTGAAAACTGGTGGTGCGGATTCATTCTGCCTTAATGATTTTGGGCCTAGTCAAATCCTTCCATGGAGCTCGCCTGGTGCAGTGCGGTCATGCAAGCCTGTGCTTTTGTCATTAACTACAAAATGGCGCTCCTTTCTATGTGTCTCCTAATTTTATGCATATGCTGTTTGCACTATATTACCTCTGCATCGCATTTTATAGTGCAGATCTCTCCCCCCTTATGCACTATACTATTTCATAGGGGATTCACCTCACCTTAAAGCGCCTGGGGGAAAGAGGGGTGGCAGGAATATACTCATTTCCATCCCAACAGGTGACGGGAGCCAACAATCCCAAGAATGGGAATGGCTCTGGGTACTTTCCTAATCCTTTGCTTCCTAAGGACCTAGTATAAGTTGGGAAATGTGTTGGATTGGCCAAGTTAATTTGAAAGGTTTTGCAGGTTGCAAGGGGATAACCCGCAAGCAAAAAGCAGGCTATATTTCATGCGAGTAGAACTCTGGTGTAGGATATAACAAAGCAAGAGGTGTATAAGAGGATAAAGAAATCCTTAAGTTTAGGAAGACTCCTTCTCAATGCTTGACAAAATAGACGTTATTAGAAAAAAGATAGTATACAATGGGTGAGCTCGGTGAATGTACACCTTCAACTATTGATCTGTGGCTGCCACAAAAAGAAAACTTATGAATGCTTCATTTTGGTTGTTCTAGAGCACCTTGTGATAAGGTGGTGGACTCCAAGGAGTTAGTTGTATACCTGTGTGTATGCCATAGGATAT
Source organism: Ambystoma mexicanum (assembly GCF_040938575.1). Taxonomy (NCBI): domain Eukaryota; kingdom Metazoa; phylum Chordata; class Amphibia; order Caudata; family Ambystomatidae; genus Ambystoma; species Ambystoma mexicanum. The sequence continues at coordinate 1,456,825,309 of NC_090935.1, forward strand.
CTCACAAAGAATATGGAGCTCCTCAGATATCTGTGCAGACAAATGAACAGAAGGACTGGCCAGAAATAAACACATCCAAACAGGTCATGTAGAACTCATGTTGAAAAGCAGAAGGTTGGTCAGAATACGATGCCCAGAATATGTGGCATGTCCTGGATTTGTGGGGCATCTGGTTATCTAACAGAGGACCCCAAATGAAAAGGTAAGGTCATGGTGGTTCAGTCTAGATTTCTGTCCTAAAGAAGGGGTATGAACTGAGAGTGTATCATTCTGCTATGCTGAGAAACCCACTGGATTTCAGTCAGAGGTAACCTTAGTGCCACTTGGGCTTTGTCTCCAATTGATCCAGTAGTCTGACAGAGCATTGCGGGTACTCAAGAAATTATTTATTCTCGTCTGTTGCGGACTACATTACTGATTCTCGGAGGGCCAGTTGGGTTTTCAACTCTAATGTGTATTGCCCCATGTTAATGTTAAAGGTTACTTGAACCGTGCACTATCACCACCCCTGGTGCTCTGGTGGATCTGAAAAAGGATAGTGTGAGACAGGGAGGCTGTGGGAGCAGTTAGGGTGCAGTGGGAATAGGAAAGAGATATGGTGTTCTGTTGGCAGCTTGAGTTCGGTTTGCACCGTTCGCAGAGTGTAGGTCCGATTTCCGAGTCTGAGCGATTCCCATGTGCTGTTGTGCATGGTTATGTGTTTGTATGTTGTTGCAGTGTGGTGAAGTATGTGCGGTTTGCTGTGGAGAGATGTGGTTGTCTGGGTATCTGTGGGAGAAGTGTTTGCGTAAAAATTAGGTTTTAGTATTGGGTTAGCAAGGGTTTTTCTTATCGCTTTGCATTGGATTCCGTCGTCAGTATCTATGACCAATGTCTGTGCTTTGACTTTTTTTAAACCTTTATTTTAATTCTGACAGGTACTTCACATAGGTACATCATACCCTGTTGTCCACCGCGGTGGAGTAATATCAACAATATCACATTTTCATACACATTTTTAAATCAAGATGTACACCACTGCATTTTGTTTTTATTCAATAGACTCGCTGTCGCTGTCCTGGTTGTGTTCGAGGTATGATTGCAATGGAGCTCATATGTCCTTCGGTCTACATGTTGCAGTTACGCTTTTTACATACTGTTCCTCTCTCTTGGACATACAGTAGATCGCAGAGCCATGTCTTGCGATTTGGGGCCGTTTTGGCTTTCCATGATTGTAATATATTTCTTTTGGCCACTGCCCTGGCAATGGCTACGAAGCGGCGGGTCTTGACAGATGCCTTGCCTATGTCTCGCAGCAGGTACTTCAGAGGAGTCGCCAGGATATTCATCCCAGTAGCGTTGCTTAAAACTCTGGCCACATTCCCACAAGGCTTTAACGGGGGGGCTGGGAGGGGGGGCAGTTCCAATACATGTGAATGGAGTCTGCCGTACTTGACTTGCATTTAGGACAGGTTATGTCCCATGATGGGTGAAACTTAGCTGACTTGTGTGGTGTTACATGTAGGTGATTCAGGATTTTAAAAATGGTATTAATCTAAAATTGGAGTGAAGTGAAATAGATTTAGTATTTAGACAATATTTGGCCCATTTGGTATCTTCTATGGTGATTCCGAGGTCACGCTCCCATTTTTGTTTCATGTTTTTTGACGGGGTATGTTCTTAGGCCGCTCTATATAGACTGGCTATCGTACCCGTAAAGCCATCTTGTGTCATTGTTGCCATTATAAATTGGTGAGGCTCAGGAGCATCGGGGAATGTAGGCCATTTTCTTTTGCATGCCGCTTTTAAGCGGTAGTATTGTAATGTTATGATGAGCCCTTTGCCCACTTTCTCTTGTACCATCTTTAGTGTGGCGAACCTGCCCTCAGGGTATAGATCTCCTAGTCTCATTTCCTTATCAGGGTCCCATTTTCTATGTAGTGCTGTGTCGAATGTGGGTTCTAGGTCCGGGTAGTGCCACAGGGAAACATACGGCCAGTCAGGTTCTCACATCCCACCCTTGAACACAGGGTGGCCCATGCGCTCACCGTCGTGGCCACCGGATCCATTTCCTTGATATTGACTTTGGTTTTAGTAAACTGCACAGCTTGTATGTTGGAGGGGCCTGCTACACATTTTTCGGCCCGTACATGGGCGTGTGGTTCGGCTGTGTCTGCCCAGTATCTGGAAAAGTGTGCCTGTGCGGCGTGATCATATAGTGTATAGTCCGGGGCTGCCATCCCTCCAGTCTCACATCTTTCGCACATTTTTAGCCAATTGAGCCTCACCGCCTTACCTCCCAATATGAAGGTGAGGGATAGTTGCTGGAAAAAGTCCCTCCCAAAGAACAAGTATAACAGTTTAGGGACCACCACCATTTTGAGCAGGGCAACACGTCCATATAGAGATATTGGCAGTGCACCCCATATTTTGAGATTTTGTTCCAGTATTTGTAGGTATGCCTCGTGGTTGTTTATGTAGAGGGACTGTATCTGCGGCCATTATTATACCCAGGTAGCATGCAGTGGTGGGGTCCCATTTGAAGCCCGCCGTCGCCTGCGATTGTGTTGTAGTTGCGGTCAGCAGAATGATCTTGGACTTGGTCTGGTTTATCTTGTAGCCGTAGTAGGTTGAGAACGTGGATATCTCCTGCATGATAGTGGGAGGGGGAGATGGATTTCAGGGGGCCCGACATATATCATTGTGTCATCGGCGTACCGCGAGAGGAGCTGTGGGGACCCCCTGTTGCTGATATCCTTCCAGGTGTGTTTATGTCTTACCTTGTACGCCATCCCCTCTATCATCAGGGCGAATATGAATGGGGATAAAGGGCAGCCTTGACGGGTGCCTCTCCCTAGCGTGAATGGGGATGATACAGTGTTATTTGTCCTAACCACCGCAGTTGGTGTCTTATACAGCAAACGGATGTAATTTATGAATGTCCGCCCAAACCCCATTTTGACCAGGATTGAGAACATACAGTTCCATGAGACAGAGTCAAACGCTTTTTCGGCGTCCAGCGTGACTGCAGCGGCTTTGGCATTGGGGTCTAATTGCGATGTGATGGCGAAGAACCTCCGCAGATTCAGTGCAGTTGATCGGGCTGGGATAAACCCCGACTGGTCCGTGTGTATTCGTTTATTCATATACGGGATCAGGCGGTTCGCCATTATCTTGGCATTTATTTTGGTGTCTGTGTTAATTAGTGATAGGGGGCGATAGGATGCAGGGTCTTGGGGGGGCTTACATGGTTTTAGCAGGACAGTTATCACTGCCTCTCTCATGGTGTGTGGTAATATCACTTTCTCGAGTGCCTCCTCCCATACTGCCAGTAGTCTAGGGGCCAAACTCTGCCTTGAATATTTTATAAAAGTCGACTGGGATGCTGTCTGATACCAGCGCTTTGCCTGCATGTAGATCTGCTATGGCTTGCTCGATTTCATCTGACGTCAATGGAAGGTCTAGTAATATCCTCTCTTTCTCTTCCAACCTGGGCCATGGGATTGAGTCCATGTATTCTTTAAGTTCTTCTTGGCTCACCATGTCAGCGTTCATGTATAGTGTGGAATAGAATCATTTAAATACTTTGTTGATTGCTTCTGAAGATGTCTGTACCGATCTTGGGGTGTCGCAGATACTGGTTATTTGTCTTGCTCCCTGTTCGGTTTTGATAAGGGTCGCCATCAATTTGCTGGCCTTGTTTCCTTCTCTGTATCTCCTTGCCCGCATTGGTTGTGTTATGTGGTACAATTCTCTATCGGCCAGGCATTTGTATTTGTCCATTTGAGCCTGTATTTTCTTCAGGTGTTCTCTCCTTTCATTACTTGGTAGTTGGGTCTCGAGGTCCCGCAATTCTCGTTCAGTCTGGGATAATTTCTTCCTTATATCTCTTAGTATGCTTTGACATTATTTGACATCCTAGTTGGCAGGTACGTTGCAGTGTGGTACTTATCTTCTGTAGAAGTCTAGCGGTATGTGGACAAGGGTCGTGGAGGTGTGTCCCCCCGCTCTAGGGTTAGAGATGGTTAGGTTAGGAAGGGTATGGGTCTCTCCCTTGACTTCTAGTTGGGGGCGGGGGCCTGCCTACTGTGGTATTCCTCTAATTCCTCTGTAAACTTGGCAGTGTGCGCACGAGAGGTCCAAAATCACCTCCCTACGCCCACCGGTTGGGGATGGTTAGGCAATGGATTGTAGGTTCCTCCCAGGGCATCCTGTTTCTGCCAGAATTTAGGATTCGTACTCATTCCCATCCGATTGTGGGTGAAGAGCCAAGTTGTTAGTCGTTTTCTGAATTCCAGATGATCCCTTGTATTGTGTATGTTTTTTGGTAGGGAATTCCATGTATAAGGAGCAAGGTGTGAGAAAGATGCTCCTCCAAAATGTCAGATAAGGAACAAGTTACTTACCTGTAACTGTTCTCCAGCATGTGTCTGGCATGGATTCACAAGCTCATGAATAAATAATACATAGCAGTACACACATGGACAACCATGGGAGGTGGCAAGGCTCAACATTAAGCATCTCAACATGTCAACATTAAGCATCCCTCCTCACCAGGCTCACCTTCAAGCGAACGGTTGCGCAGCACTGCTTTGCCGACTCTGGACTCCTCCCTGGAATCCCGGTCGACGCAGTAGAATTTCGTGAACGTGCGCGTCGACCTCCACGTAGCAGCCCTGCAGATGTCAAGCAGGGATACAGGGGCACACCAGACAGGAACGCCGTAGTTGCAGTGATCGCTCTGTTCGGATGGGCTCTCGGACATCCAGGCAACGGTCGGTTCGCCAACCAGTGACAATGGGTGATGCAGCCGGAGAGCCACCTGGAAATGGAAGCCTTGGAGAGGGCCTTTCCTTGGTTCACAGGGCCAAAGATCACAAACAGCTGTGATGTCTTCCGAAAACACTTTGTGCGGAACACGTAGATCTTCAGCGCTCTAGCCACATCCAGCGAATGCAAAGTCCTCTCAGCCGGCAACAAAGGGGACGGGAAGAAAACAGGCAGCAGCAAGGGCTCATTCAGATGGAAGTCCGATGGCACCTTGGGCATGAAAGAGGGGTGTGTCCGTAGCCCTACCCTTGTCTAGTGGAATGTGAAGTAAGGGGGTTTACAAGAGAGGGCCTGGATCTCTCCCACTCGACGTGCAGAGGTGATTGCCACAAGAAACGCTGTCTTCCACCATAAAAACTTCACCAGTGCCAAATGCATAGGCTCGAACGGGGGACCCATGAGCCTAGGCAGCACCACATTGAGCTCCCACCCCAGAACTGGAGCCTTCACTGGTGGGAACAAACGGAAAAGTCCTTTTATGAATTCCTTGACCAGGCGGTGTGACCAGAACGACGACCGCCCCGGAGTTCTGGTGTAGCGGGAGATAGCCGCCAGAAGACCCATGATGGAAACATGGGCCAACCCTGCCTTGGCCGGCAGCGCCTGCGGAGCCGTAATCCGTAGAGGGTCGAGTTTATGTGCATGGCACCAGACGGCGAACCTCTTCCACTTATGTCCATAGCATTTCAGTGTAGGCGAAGGCCCGGCCTTGGCAAGCACGACGAAGGCCTGGCCTTGGCAAGCACTTCCATGCAGTCCGCCGGGAGACCGTACCCACCAAACTCTAGTGCTGCAGGAGCCAGGCCTGCAAGTTCAGCGACCCTGGGTCGTGGTGCAGAATCGCGCCCCCTTTCCTGGCAAGAAGATCTGCGCCTGCCGGAAGCTTGACTGGCTGGGATACGCTGTCATGTCCAGAAGGTCCTGGTACCATATCTGCCTCGGCCACGCCGGTGCAACGAGGATCATCCTGCACCGGGACCGTCTGAATTGATTGAGGAGTCGCAGAAAGCAACGGCAAGGGGGGAAACGCATAGAGGAACAGGCCGAGGAGACGGAGAATGCAACCACCATCCTCTCCGGCTGGGGAAACCTGCTGGCGAACCTCTGGCATTTGTCGCCGTCGCAAACAGATCGACGTGGGGATTGCTCCATCATCGGAATAGAAGATCCACTTGGTCTTGCCGAAGCTCCCACTCGTGGCACGAGCACAGCTCCCTGCTGATAAAGCCGGCAACTGTGTTCTTCACTCCTGCCAGGTGAAATGGGACGAGGAACATCTCCTGGGCGACGGCCCATCGCCATAGGTCCTGCGCTTCTTTGGGGAGCGCCGGGAATCTGGTGCCCCCCTGCATCCGGATGTAAAACATCGTGGTGGTGTTGTCTGTGAAGATCTGCAGCACCTTGCCCATGAGGGGCGGAAGGAAAGACTTGAGGGCCCACAACACGGCCCGTAGCTCCAAACGTTGATGTGCAACTTCTCCTTGGTAGCCACAGGCCTCTTGTGTGGAGATGACCGGTGTGCGCACCCCATCCCTCCGGGGATGCGTCTGTCTCCCGATGAGGGGGTGGGAGTCTGTAAATACGCGCCTGCCGACAGATGCATGCGGACAGACACCCCACCACCTTATCGCTCGACGGAAACTCTTGTCGAGGGTGATCTTGTCCTCGAAGCTTCCTGAAACCTGGATCCAACAGGCGTCCAGGAACTCCTGAAGCAGTCGCACCCGCAGCCTGGACAGGCGCACGAGATATATGCAAAAAGACATCATGCCGAGGAGGGACTTGATGGACCTCACCCTTGCGATCTTCACGGTCAACAGCCGTAACTTGCCCAGGATGGCCGCTATTCTTGCCTCCGACAGGAACGCCACGCACGAAACCATGTTGTGCCGGGACCCCAGAAACAGCGTGCCCTGCGATGGCACCAAGCATCTCTTAGCAAAGTTTATCGAGAACCCCAGTTCTGTGAGTAGTCTGACGGTCCCCGCCATGTGCTCGACGGCGGTCTCTCTTGACTTCGCTCGGATGAGCCAATCGTCCTAGGAGGGGTAGACGCGAATCCCCTGCAGGCGCAATCGCACCGCCACTGGCGCCAAACACTTGGTCAAAACCCTTGGTGCCGACTTCAATCTGAAGGGGAGGGCCTTGAATTTGTAATGCTGCCCTTGGACCACGAAGCGCAGAAACTTGCATTGTGCCTTGTGAATGGGGATGTGGAAATAGGCATCCTCCAGATCCAGCAACAATAGGAAATCTCCTTCTTCCAGTTGTCCCAGCACGTGCTGAAGGGTGACCATCCGAAACTTCTGGGACCGGATGTACTTGTTGAGGCGGCGGAGGTCCAGTATGGGTCTCCAACCGCCAGTCTTCTTTCTGACTAGGACGTATCGGAGGTACACTCCAGAGCCTTTTTGGGACGAGTTCTATCGTGCCCTTCTTCAGCATGGCCCGTACCTCCAGAAGAAGTTGAGGGACATGGTGTTCCTTCCTGGCCACCGGTGAAATGCACGGACACTTCAGTTGAAATTCCATGGTTTGTTTGTTGTTTGTTTTATTGTTTATAATGCGCGTCAGACCCAAGGGTAACCGTGCGCAGCAGTACAAGAACATGCAAGGCTTAGTTACAGGAATTCGACAAGGTAAAAAGGTACCTTTGTACATAATGTTTACAAATAAGGTAATATACATATAAATTACAGATAAGCAGGAAGGCACAAGTATTTACAGAAATTACATACAATGTGTAGGTGCGCCCGTGGGCCAAGCTGTCCAGCACCCAACGGTCAGTAGAGATGGACTTCCACGTGCTGACGAAGTCCGCCAGCCAGCCTCACACCGAGGTGCACGAGTGGGGGCCCGACGTCATGGCCGGTTCAATCCTGCTTTGCCGTGGGGGCACCACCTAGGGGACCTTGGCGACGACGGCGACCTCCTCCGGACTTGCTGCGGCCCCTGTAGGCTTCCTGAGCCGAAGAGCGGGACAGTTGACGATAGGATGATGAGCCACCACCAAAACCTTTGGAGTATCTCTGGGACTTTCCTCCGGAGGTCCGAAAGGACGGCAGTCGCTGCTGGAGCGTGCCCAACACCTAAGCCGTCTCGGTATCTGCCTTGATGGCCTGAAGAGTCTCATCCACAGTCTTGCCGAATAAGGGGTCCCCGTCAAAGGGCATGTCCAACACCCTCGACTGTACATCCTGGAAGCTAGTTGCCCTCAACCAACACTGCCGGCAAAGGCAAACGCTGTTGCCCATTTGATGGAATCCCGTGTTGGCGATGTCCGTGGCCACCGTGATGGCATGGTCCGATGCCACCTCGCCTTCTTGCAGGATCTCCAGCGCTTCTGCTCTTGTCGTCGGGAAGGAAGTCCAGGAGTGGAGCGATCTTGAACCATAGCTCCCTGTCATAACGGGCCACGATGGCCAAGACATTGGCCGCCTTGATCGTCGCCGCAGCCGATGAGATGACCCGTCGTCCCATGGCGTCCAGCTTCTTTCCCTCATGTCTGTGGGGGAAGAGGACGTCGAAGATCCGGAAGACTTCTTCGCCGTCGTCGAGACCACCGAGTCCGGGGACGGTTGGGAATCTGAGACACTTGGGTGCAGAGTCTGGCACTCTGTACTTCTCATACCGGTCCGAGGATGGGTTCTTCATAAAGGGACAGTCCCTTGTCCCAAATGTCATCTAATAGAGGGATCGAAAGCACAGTCTTCCTCTTGGCCTCCCGGCGCTGGTACAGGAAGCCTTCTTTTTCCTTGGGGGCCAGTTGAAACATTTCCGAGGCCCTAGTGATCATGGCATGTAAAGAACCAATCTCGTCAGGCGGTGAGGCCCTGGGCACTGGCGTCGGGAGGTCCACTCTGTCGTTGTCCGTACCCGTTGTTGCCGTATCCGATTCTGTATCGTCCCTCAGAGGGGGGGGAGGGGGGGATGGCGGCAAGGGATGGCAAGGAGATGGAGGATGGACTCCTTCTCTTGACAGGGGGGTTCCCCCGACAGCCTAGGTGCCGCGGGATCTCCTGCTGGCGACAGGGGCATCCTTGTCCGGATCTCTGAGCACAAGGTGTGCAGTGCCTGCAAGATGTCTGCCGACACGTCCGCTGGCGGTGGTGGCGGTTGCTCTGGTGGCTGCAACGGGAGCGGTGGCAGTGGCGCGATGTCCTCTGGCTCCTCACCGCCCTGCTGCTCCTCATCAGTTTCCTCGCTGCTCTCTACATCGGCCTTGCCGGGGTCCTTCCCATAGGACCTGGCCGTGACAAACTTCTTATCCAGTACGGTCTTCAGACCAGAAAGCTTCTCCTCGGAGGAGATGTCTGTGCCCTGCAGGACTACCTGCCCCCACCCCCATTTCTGCTCGACCAGCAAGGACGGTCTAGGGGAGATGATCTACATCGTCTTCACTGGTGTCTTCTCAATGAGTAGAAAAGACTATTCCCTCTGAGCAGGCAGGGAAACTCTCGTTTTAGGGGCCACCTCCTACGTATACACATCCGCGGCCTTCGATAGGGATGACACCACTCCTTCAAGGGAAGATATTGCCTGGTGAACCTGGGCCTTCATGACCTTGGGCGCGCTTGAGGCCTTCACCGTGGGGGGGTGGGGTGGGTCAGCAACCCGCTCCCCTTTGCTTTCTCCGTCAGAGTCGGCTGGGACTTCTACAGAAGTTTACCCGGATGGTCCGACTTCCTCTTCTTCGCTGAAGTGGAGTGTTGGCTCGTGGTTGAGGGTGCCGGAGATGCCGTTCCCAACCTGGCCGCCGAGGAGCCCGTCCCAACGGTACTTGCGGTGCTTTGCCTTAATGTTGGGCCCATGTCGCCAGAGCGCCCTCAAAGGTCTGAGAAGGCCGCTCAAATTTCCTCTTGCTGGGTGAGGCTTGCTGCCCCAGGATCTTCGTCTGGAGCCACTCGGAGAGCCACTTGCGACTGTCCTTCATGGTGTGAGGCACCATATCCTTGCAGAATGCACAGGTCTCCTCCACGTGCGTTTGGTCGGAATATAGGCAGTAAAGGCACAGGGAGTGCCCATCGTCCAGGAAAAGGTTCCGTAGTCCACATCCAGGGCAGATCTTGAACAGAGGCGTCAAGTCTCCTTTATCTTCAGCCATGTCCACGCTGAGTAGGCCTCAAAGAATCTTCCGGAATCCTCCAAGAAGGGAACTTGACGATAAATCACCCTTGAGTGGTGTAGATAGTTCTGAAAAACAGGTCCCCGTTAGTCGGATGATGGAGCTTGGGCTCGATTGACCGGAAAAAGCGCAAAACGCAGTAAAAAGCCGAGAGCTAATCACGAGGACTCCCACCACTCTAACATACGGTAAAAATCTGAAGATGGCTGTCAGAGGAGGGGCTTAGGTAGAGGGCAGTCATTGGCTGGCGGCAGTATGACCCAGAGACCAGTGAGTGGTTGTTAGGAGAAAGACATTTCAGAAATGAAACTGATTTTTCTTTACGGAGGATTCCCAGCCTGACCACAGGGACTATTCATGCGCATGTGAATCCATGCCAGACCCCATGCTGGAGAACATCATTTCCTTCAGCATCGCTACCGTGAACCTACCAATTGCCACACCAACCGATTCACTGGTCATGCGCACCAGAAATATTACCCGAGCACGTATCCTGCCTCTCCTAAATTCTCTCACTGTACCTGAAGTCACCTCTAGTAACCCAGCCTTGTTGATTGAGACTTATAATCTTTCCTTAGTACAGGCTCTAGACACCATTGCTCCATTGGGGACCCGCAAAGCCAGGCCACAGGGCCACCTCAATACCTTGTTCACTCCAGCCTTAAAAATACTCTACACGGACAAACAGGAACAACCCTTTTAAGGAAAACATGGTATCAATAGTAGACACAGACACAATGGATACAAGTTTCAAAAACGTTTATTTTGGCATTTTGTTTGGGTTGGTAGAATTCCTAGCTGGCCCAAACTCTAGAATGGGAGTACTCTCGACCATTAAACAAAATACAAACATATCCAAATCAGTCTAGTCAAAATAAAAAGGTCTATACTAAAACAAACTAACCTTGCCCTCCTTCTCAATTGACAAATGTGTTCAGGGAATACCAAAGGAAAAATAGTGTCTTAAAGGAAATGTCAGAACGACTTCGGAAACAACTTCCTTCCACACGTTCAGCAACACAGGGTCTCAAGTTTTTCTTAAAAAGGATAGATGGATGGCACAGTTATATCAGTCTTGCACATTCTGGCTTACTCAAACACACTCTTGACTTTTACTTTGCCACAGTTCAGCACAGGCTTCCCTCCACTGGGCTCGAGCCTATCTTTCTCTTTGCGAGGATTCCCTTCACCATGTTTTGTCTTTGTATCTTTTACTGTCGAAGACTTTAGAAACTGCAAGGCTTTTACGTAGACCTCTGCAAGACCACTTCGACTTCTTTTTAAATAATTCAACCATATTACTCATCTCGCAACACCAATGTTTCTTGGTACTTGTAGTTTTATTCTCTTTACTTTGCCCTCTTGGCATATTCAGAGTTCACGTACTTTGCTTTTCACTTATTCAACTTTCGCTCAGGATCGCAGATCCTTTCTTGCCTTCGGTTCCCGTTTAATACACTTCATCTCAGAACATTTCACAGAGACTTTCGAATGTTCGGTTCCGCCTCGCATAATCGCTCTGCTACTTTATATACTTTCTTCATCATTCAGCAATTGTCCTTTCCATTATGTGTTTTATCGGCAACACGCGCAACCTTTTTTGATAACAGTTACTTTTGCATTTAACACAAACCAGGCTTTTGTTGCCTTCGATAACTCACAGGACCTATTAATTCGGCTTCTCTCTTCAACGCCATTCATATAGCATTCAAGGCCGTTACCAATGCCTCCTCTGCTCTTCCCCAACTCAGTCGTTTACCCAGGTGGGTAGCGGGCCGCTCTGAAGCATCTTGAAGGTTTCTCCTTTCCGCTCACTCAGTTAAAGTCTTGAAACGCTTATGGCTTCCCGAAAGTAGGGAATTCTCACCTGGTTCTCTCTCGTTCATTGCAGCTGCCGATCAGCCCCTTGGCCTTTCAACTTCCATAGCCTGGTTCGCATCAGCCCCAAAAGAGCAGCTCCTTCTTAAACCCAACCTCGCTCAGAGTGTGCCTGTGCGCACCACCTTTTATCCTGACAGGGAGTGTTAACAAGTGGCATCTGTGTGTAGTTAGGATTACGTGCCTGACTCTGCCTGGTCTCATTAAAGGGACAGAGCGAATGTAAGTCAGTAGAGGTAATCTTCCTGGCCTCATTCCTCCTCGGCTCAGTAGTGTTGTCAATGTGACATGGGGAGGAATTATGGGAGCAGTAGTTTCCCATAAAATAAGCAGGGATAGGGGTTAGATGGGTTGTGGAAAAAGGGGATACCATGTCTCACCATCAGGTGCTTCTCCCCCACTCCACAAGGACCCCCTACCCAGGTGACCTTCCCTTGCTTGTCCACCCCCAGGGTCGGGATCTAAAAGCAATGGCCTTTCCCTGGCCACTCGAGTACGGGATCCCCGGGGACTAGGTTGTGAAACACCCTCTATTTTTTCACACCCTGCAGCTGCTAACAAAACACACTACAACTAGCAAAACACTACAAATTGGACATAATCGATGCAAAAAGCTCCACGTATAATTTCCAGATTGGCAAAGACAATTGATCAACTAGAGAGCTCTACGCCACACTACAGGAACTGGAATCTCCATCTCCCCCGCCCAATAACTGCTCAAAAGACATCATCTGGTGCACTAACATACAAACCACCCTTCACGACAAAACAGTTTTGCTTCAAAAAAAGATCTCAAAGAAAAACAATTTGATTCCAACAGACTCATCACTGATGCCGTTTCCTCATCTGTCCCAACACAACAATCACCCTTTTGTCTTCAAACCGGTCTCAGATCTGGAAGTAACATTATAAAAAGCCTCAAACCTTCCAGATACCAAGGGGATATATGCCCGGCCCCAGTCATCAAAGACTGCGCGGAAGCAGTTGCACCTTTCATTGCCTCTCTTAACAATTCTTCATTCTCCTGCAGCACAGTTCCAGCTAGCTTAAAAGATGATTGGAACCTGCCCCTACTAAAAAACATTCTAGACCGAAATATCCCGAACAACTATCGTCCCATCACAACCGTCCCGTTGCTCTCCAAAATTCTGGACAGAGCAGCTTACATTCAGGTTCACTTGGAATCTAACAACCTCTTGGACCTACGCCAATCTGTATTGCGAACAGGTCACGGGACAGAATCAGCACTTTTTGACATAAAGAATCAAATGGATGAATTTCAAAGACACCGCAATATGGCTCTCCTTCTCTTACTGGTTCTCTCTGCGCCCTTCGATTTGGTTGACTGCCAAATTCTCTGCGATCACCTTTCCTCAGCAGCCAATTTCTCAGCTGAAGCAACTACTTGGATCTCTTCTTTCCTCTCCAATAGAACCATGAGAGTTTTCTCACCTTCTGCCGCAGCACAGCCAACCCTGTCACCTGTGGTGTCCCTCAGGGCTCCTATGCCACACCCACGCTTTATGTCTTCTTCACCAAGCCACTCCTCAACCTTCGACACTCAGGGTATCTCCTACACCAATTATGCAGATGATACCCAGATCTTTCTACCCCTCACAGGAAACTACTCCACTGACACCAACACTCTGGGCGAGGTGTATCACACCATTCAGGCCTGGATGGCAAATCACTCACTTAGCTTTAATGATGACAAGACTGAGTTGTTTGATTGTCTTGCAACTTCAGTTAAACAGACTTGACAGAGCTTACAAATCCTTCGTGATTGATGGCATCAATATCCCAGTCTAGGAGGAAGTCAAAGCCCTCAGAGTCTACTTGGATTCCAACCTGTCTCTTTCCAAGCAAGTCAATGCAATTGCCTCTCCAACAGCCTATACTACCAAATTAATCAATGCCAGCAGACCTTTCCTCTCCCCAGACAGCTGCATCACATTAGCAAGAGCACTAATAGGATCCAAACTCGACTAATGAAACTCCCGACTTGCCGACACCTGCTCTCGCAACAGCAACAAGCTGCAAATTATCCAAAACAATGCATTGAGAGAAGCATTGAACATTCCAAAAAAAGATAATATTTCCGCAGAAATGTGCACTGGTTACCTATCCCTGATCGCGTATTGTTTAAAACTTTTGCCATCACCCACAAGTGCATCTCCAGCGTTGCCCCTAAATATTTGTCGCAAAAGTTCAAAGCTCAAGCTACCAGACCTACCCACTCTTCATACACTTGACGCCTCACCACCCTGAGAGTCAAACTTCAAAGATCAGAAGGTATTAGCTTCCCGGCGATCGCGGCGAAGTACTGGAACGCCCTACCACCATCATTAAGATCAGAAATGTCATACTGGTCCTTCCGTAAGCACCTTAAAATGTGTCTTTTCTCAAGATTGGGAAACTAACTATGTCTGCTAACGTGTCCCCACCGAAATCACGGACAATCTTTTCTGCAACTAGTAAACATTAATGTACTGCCTTGCCTCTATGTTGTATTCTTCTTATGTAAGCAGCGGCTTGGTGCTTAAGGCTTTAGTGCGCTATGCAAAGGTTACATTTAATCAATTAAATTACTGAATACTTCACCTACTGTTACACATACTGATGAATTGTGCATCATTTTGTGTTAATAAAAAGAAGTTTAAACTAATTACTGAACACTGCTTTCTGCTCCTTTAAGATGAATGACCGGTACTTCCAATCCATTTTCTTTTAACTCGTCACACTTTCAAGTAGGACCTACAGGTAGGCCACCATGAGTCTCTCCTTTCATGGGACCATCCACTTCATTTCAGTCGGGAGGAGTCTTCTCTCCCACTCCAATCATCAGTTAATGAGTTGGGCATCCAGAATGCCATATGCCTTTTTTTGGATGCACATTATGTGGGAATTTCATACAATAACTCAACAGTTTCACTTACAAACTCCACATGTCAGGACCTCTCTTTTGTTAGAATGCAAACAGAAATCAACTTTTAATGCACGTTATTTTCATTGTTAAAATGGTGGGGTTTCACAAGTTTCCCTGGGACTGTGACAAAGGCTTTACGATTCTTTCCTGGGTTAGTCCTATGACGTCTTATGTTCTCTGGCTTAGTCCCCAGGTGACACTTCTTCCCTGGTTCAGTCACCAGTTGATATTTTTCCTCCTCTCGTCCTGACCTCATTGAAGAAAGTTGTGACTGGGTCTCAGAGCCCTGCATGTGTCTGCACATTAAGCCCGGGCAGTGGTGGCAGCTTGGAATGGACGAGGTGGAAATGGCTCCCAGAAATTCCTGCCTTGAGAATGGATACCTGGGCCTTTCCATAGGTTGGTCAGGGCGCACTCCTCCCTGTCAGGCCTTGAGGTTGGGACCCTAATCCTCAAACCCCCTGTTCTATTCTACCTCAATGACGAGTCACAGCAGTATCATGCCAAAACGGACCTCTTCCACCCCTCAGAGTCTGATCTCATCTCCTTGATGCTCTGCCACATGTTTGTTTCTCTACCCTTCCCAGGGTCCCCCTTTCTTGCATTAGGTTTTGCTTCTGGAACCTCTGCCACCTTGGTCTGCTTAGGGCTTGATGTGCCCTCTCCTCCAACCGCCTCCTGAATGCAGACCACCTCTTCCAACTCTCCTCTCAACCTCTTCCTTGATATACTAATGTCTCTCCTCCAATGTCTCCTTCAACTTCCTCTGTTCTGAAGTTAGCCTCCTCCTTTGTTCATCTGGTTTATGTCCTCAAGTCCACACTAATCCATTACACTGTACCTCTCCTTCACTGGTCTTCCGTCAAGCCTCACCATTCCTTTTAGACATCACCTCTCCCTTTACTGTGCTTCTGCCTCTCATCACCATTTATTTCTCTTCCTCCTCTCAATTACTAGTCTTCTGCCTCCAAGGATCAAAATAAAGATTTGATGAGCTAAATGCAGTTTATGGTCATCAGGCATCACCCAGTAAGAAGGAGCTGCCTCTGGAGTGAGGGGCTAGTAAATCACAGGTCACAAATCTAACGTCCACACATTAACCTGGTGTCCATAATATAGAACCCATCATGCTTTAAAAATCTTCTACATCTGTCCTAATTCTTCTTTATATACCCTCCCAATCACACAAAGTTAATGTCAGGTAAGTATGTTTGTATGGCACCAGTTGGTTAGGGAGCCAAAAGGAGGTCCAGGTAGCTGTTAGGGTCAGCCTCACCAAACCCTTCTAGGTTACAAGCAGGAGCTAATTAGCCCCCACGTCCTGGCAATTTTTAAGCCTACGTCTCTTCTTCCAAACACCCTTTCGCCTTCCTATTTTCTTGTCTGGTTTTCTGTCTATCCTCCTCGACACTCCTTTAATCTTTCTCTTCTCCTTCACTGGTTTTCTGCCTCTCCTCCCCTTCACTGGAATTCCTCCTCCCCAACTCCCCTTTGTTTCCACACTACGGCTTTCTCCTCCCAATATCTCTCCATACCACCTTTTTATCCTCCACCACCTTCAACTTCTCCTGTTCTCTGGCTACCTCTCTAGCTTCATTCCTCCTGATTCTTTTGCTCATTCCACCAGCTTCCTCGAACACTCCTTCTCCACCACTAAACTCCCACCCTGCAACTCTGAAACTCCCTTTCCTTGCTGTACCGAGAGCTGGCCCTTATGTAGAACTTGAGATTAATGTATTTCCCCTGGTGACCTGGACGGGTACGGTGTTTACTCTGAGCATGCTCAAACCCTTGGATTCCCTGTAGTTCCAAGTCCTGGGACGAAGTGCAAGTTGGGCAGTAGCCACCTTGTGGCCTTTTACAGAAGGTTTTGTCACTGTTCATTGGGCTTCTCCAGTACACTTCTTTGTCCTTGCTGGTGTCTTAGTCCATTTCCTCATTAATTTTGTTTCGTCATTGTCTAATGGTTCCAACTCTTCCCCGCTTGCACACATTTCTACTACTTAATCTGAAATGCTGCATGTGATTCAATGTGCTAGATAGGCTCTGGCCCCAGTCCCTGTGGTCTGAGGTTATAAAAAGATGATCTACTATGTTAGGGTCAGGCTGGGGCATCATGGCAGTCTGCAGCGTTGGCGTTTTGACTACAATGTTTGGGGTTAAGTGCAATCTGTTTGGTAGTGTTCATGCCCAAAGTGCAGGCTACCCAATTTCATTCCCTGCTGAAGGATTTGCATTTGGGTCCGTCCGATTCCTGTGCCATGCCGGGTGTATGCACACCCAATATATGCTTTATCTCAGCGTCGCTCTGTGCACAGAACTGTGAACGAGGCCCAAAGTCTTCGGGAAATTACTCACTTCTCTCCTACACCATTAACCTCTCCCATGGGCTTTCTTTTTGGGGGGAGGTTTCTCCCTTAGGAAGGTAATGGTCCTCCTGAACTTGACTGTAGACACTGGCCACCAGGTATTAGGAGCCACACTTCTCTTTAAGAAATATAGCAGCCCTCTAACCTGGATACTTGCTGACTACCTGAGGGACAACTCTGCAATCCTTCATTTACCACCTTTATTGGTTCCATCATGGAGCGGTTGGATGACCTGGTTTCAAACGTCTTAGAGTATGGGACAGCTGTGTGCCATCTTTGTATCCACACTGGTGGGGCAAGAGAGGCAAACTTTGCAGCAACATCATGCTCAGGAGTAGATGGCAGACTACGAGTGAAATTGATGCCTTTGCTCTGAAGTACTTCAAAATGTACAATAAACACTTTGCTCAAGCCCAACCATTGAGCTCAGAGAAATAGGGTAGAGCGCCCATGGGTGTATGATTTAGGTAAAAGGAAAAGAATGCATGGACGTGAACATGGAGTAAATACCTAACAATATCATCTCACTTTCATGGTGCCAGTGTTTCAATATTTTACTATGTCACTCAGACTGTGCTAAACCCTCCCAAACCTTGGTTTTCCACTGTCACCACCTTCCAGTCTTTTCTTGACTGGGCCACACTCAGTCACCAGGCTTGGCAGTCCCAGAATTATTATTCTGGAGTTCACCTTGGGGAACATTTTTTATGTATTATTGGGTAAATGATCCACCAAACGTTAAGGGTTTGCCTGAGCACACCCAAAGCCCCTCAAGCATCCAAGTATCACAACGTGTGGTATTTGACTATTGTCCAGATCTGCCTTCAAACATAGTTCAATTCACCCCAAACATTTTAGCACGGTTACATGCAATTATAACTAATGAAATAATAACTAATACAAAATAAAATAGAAAATATAACATTCATTTTTCATTGTTTTGGGGTGGGGTTCCAGCCCAAATTCCCCCCCTCCAATCCCCAAGCCCTTTAAAAAAATACTTTTCCCCCATCCCCAAAATCACTATTCCCTCTCCCAACCCCATTTTTAGTTTTTTTCAAAATTAGCTGTTTTGGAATTAGTCGTTTTTAATTTTTTCATGAGTTTTTTTGTATTCGATATAATCACTGCATACCCTTTGGCACACACCCCAATTTTCTGCGCCATAAAACTATGATCCACTTAACAGGACTAACATACACCCATATGATCACCTCTGCACCCCCTGCTGAACTGCTCCCTCCCTTTGGTATACAGCACCCATTCCCTCCTTCTCATCCCCTTATCTTTGCTCAGCTTCCTTTTTATTCTGCAAACTTGTCTGTGTAGGAGATAGGGGTCACATACGTGGTGTGCATTTTGTGAATTAGCAAAATGGACTCACCTGTGGGAGAAATTACATTTACTCTCCTCTCAGAATCCTGATGATCCACGGAATAAGGATCCACCTCATCTTTAACGCTCATGGAAGTTACTGGGATGATGACTGCTGGCCCTGCATCAAAAGGTAAAATATACGTACTCCTGAGAAAACGACTTTAATGAAGTGAACATTTTTTGCTTTTCAACACAAATTTCTCTGCACAATATGTTGTGACAAGGCCAATAAATAGGCAGTGTCAAAAGAGGGGGGTGGGGAGCATGAACACGTCTCTGCTGGATGGATGCCACGGTGAATGCCAGAGCCAGTCCCAAACACTGAGATTGACTGTGGCAACAGAGAGCGCCCCAATTAGTGCCCCCCACCCCCATCTCCTTTGTGTGCCTGTATTTGAACAGAAACAGGACTACAGCCATGCCTCAGAGTGCCTGTGCTCAGCAGTATTCTTTTACTGTTTCAGATGCCAGCACACGAGAGAAAGAAGAGAACCCAGCAAGCACTGAGATGCAAGAAGAGAAACCAGAAAAAACCTTAAGCAGTTACCTGCACGAACGAAGCTCCAGTGCTGCAGAGATCTTATCAGTCTGACTGAGTGGTTAATGAGAGAGACACCCACTGGAGCCATGCAGCAGCAAAGAGCAGCCATGCTCATGCATCAAGAGGCTGTACAATGAATGTGACCGGCAATGACAGTCAGTAGTCCCGCAACAAACAATCCACTGAACTGCCATAGACTTGAGAGGGAAAGGTTCCCCAGACTTACCCTAGAGATCACTGTCACTGTGACCGCGAGAACGAACTTTGACATAGGTATTCCATCCCTGCCAGATCTACCGGTACTGTACAGCAAACCTGCACAGAGAAAGCAGGCAGGGCTAAAACCCGCTTTTAGGCATCTTTGCACAAATACACAGAAGGGGATGGGGACGAAAGCAACGAGATTGGATAGGGGCGGGGGTCAACCCTTACCAGGGGAGGATATATAAAAACAGGGGGCAGGAAACAGGAAGAATGGGTGAATCAAGTGAGGAAGAGGTGGATGGCGACTAGCAGGAGGAAGGAGTGAGCAGCAGATTTTGGAGACGGGTTTTGGCACAAGTGAGGTATTGCCTTAGGATTAATAGTGGTTCTGTGGAGCGAGTGTGCATGGGTGTGAGAGGTCTGTGTTGTGAGGGGTTAGAAATGTGAGGCAGACAACTTTCTAAAGAGTTTTCAAAATTAACAATGTTATTAAAGGTTGGATAAACGCCTCACTATCCCTACCCTGCCGAGGATTTCCCTGCCTAAAACAAACTATAAAAGGAAGCACTCCAACAAAATGATATTTGGCCCTCACACTTGTACATTCAATAAAGCAATAAGGAAATGCATGGTAGGTCAATTCAACAACTATATATGGCATGTAATCACATTATGACAACCGTCTCTTCTCAAAACCCATGGTGAGTTTTCCTTCCCCAGATCCGAGCAAGGTTTTGCTCCACAGTTCAAAAGAAAATAAGGAAATCTTGAATTGCCAGAACATTCCGGACACAGTTCTGAAGGTGTAAACTCGGTAACAAAATTGTACCCCAGAAGTGAAGTATGTGTGAAAGAACTGTATATAGCAGGAAAGTTACATGCTGACAAACTGAACTGGTGTTTGGAACTGAAATGGGCCTAAGCTTAGGGAAGGGAACCCCGAGAGGCCGGGCAAAGTTGAACATTTATTGGTTTTTGATGCTGAAGGAGTTAAAACCTGGGAAGGGAACCCCGAGAAGATTGCAGAGGAACTGTGTACATTTCCTTTAGTTAGGTTTTAAAGTTGAAAGAGTTAAAGCTTGGAGAAGGGAATCCCAAGGAACCTAAGACATTGAGGTGTTTGAAACTACTGCAAGAACTGTGGAGAAGGTCTTATGAACAGCCTTGTGTTGATCAAACTCATTCTTGTGAATCTGACCAACCAACACCTGGTGAGAAGACCACCTGAAACCAAGCTTGGTTTCTTCTGTCTGTTGAATCACAATATTTTTCTTTTAAGAGACTTCCTAACACATTTTCGTCAAAGGGTGAGGGCAAGCATGGGTTTAGACACAGACTAATTTTTACTTTCGACTTACAGTCTTTGACGGCCCTTAGAAACATCAGTTAAGGGAACCATCCCTTAAGTGTTGGTACCAGTTAGGCATTACGCCAACCCAGGACCCTTAGTAAAAGGTTTTGAAACCAACATATTTGAGGCTGTGCCTCTCTTGATACCATGTGTATTTCATAACGGGTATACTCACTCGCATGCTTTGTGCTTCACAAAATAAAGTGTGCTTCAGAGTTAACTTCCAACTTCGAACAACAACAACTTCACCAGGTTTCTTTGGCATACATCTTTAAAGCCATTTCGGAGAAACATGGAATCACAGTGCTCTTTAGGACTCTTTGGCAACTATGCTCTTTCCCTCTGGATAATCTTCTCCAGAAATCTAGCCTGTGTACCACCTTTCTTTCCCCTCTGCACCAACAGACAAACAGTGATCAGGACATGGTATACTTTGTTTCGGCAATGCGCGTTTATGCCAATTGGTGATCTGTACTTCACAAATCATGAGTAGCACGCCTTACAAGTCTTGGGTTCCCCAATGATCCCCTCTCACCTTAAAACATTTATTGTATTGATATTGTTGAGTTGTTAAATACTCTTGGCTTGGGCAATGCTTGTAGGCTTTTGATTTTAACAGGAATTCCCCATAGCGTTTTAGGGCCTCCCACCAACTCACACGCTTGCTTGCATATTCATTTTGATTCAACAAATTTAACTTCCGTTGGTTGTCAACAGTTCGCTATTCAGAATTGTAAATAGTACCTCTTTCACTGGCACGCGAGAGAATCTGCCTGCTGTGAACATATTGACAGCAAAGGAGTGCTCCGGAAGCACTTGCACGCCGTGAACACAACGGGTAAGTCGCTTGTTCTGCTACCCTGGGGAGGTTCAGGTTCAACCCAGCCACCTGAAACCTCCAGTGAGGGAACACTTCCCTTGCTGCTTCAAACTGCGTGACCTCTGCACAGCGCGTCTTCAATAAGGGGTTTCCTCTTCCTCCTGACCGGTACGCCCTCCCCCCCCACCGCCACCCATGTGATCCTCCCGCAGAACACCAACCCCAGGGTCGGGGATCAGGAAGCGTCTGCCTTTCCCATGCCACATGGGACCGGTCCCAGGCCAGGAATAGGGGAAGGGGGAGTGAATCATTACCGATTCATCACAGTGCAGAGAGGACAGTGTAAGGTGTGACTGAGAGGGCGGTTACAGAGTGAAACAAAGATGATTGAGTAGTAGTGTTGAGAGAATAGTAGCAGTGTGGAGCAGGACTAGTAGTGTGGGAGGAGGACCAGTATTGTGGGAGGAGGACCAGTATTGTGGGAGGAGGAGCAGCAGTTGTAGAATAGGAGAAGTGAAGGAGTTAACATCAAAGTGTGGAGGCAGGAGAGAGGAGGAGTGAAATAACAAAGGAACAGGAAGTTGGTGGGGCGGCGACAGGCGAGGAGCAGGTAGAGTAGAAGGGAAAGGTGAAGGTCGACGTGAGTGGAACCAGGTAAATATTACAGAGTAGCAAGGCACAACATACTAATTTACACCATTAGTACACTAACCTGTGGTGAGAGTAGGGAAAGTTAGGAAGTGGCTGAGCAAGTTAGTGGGCCTGCTTTCCGAGAGAACACCTTTGGTATAACGTGGATATTAGAAAGTAGGAGGTCAACAACTGGTAGAACTAACAGGGGGATACATACACCTGGGCTAAGAAGGAGGTTCATGGGAAGGTGAGAAAAGGGCAGCCATAGGCTCCACAAAGAATTTAATACACTTGAACCATCCTTAAGACTGGAGTGTTTTCTGTGCAGTCTGACACCATGAATAGGAACATTGAAAACTGAGCCACTGTGGATTGCAAATGCACTATGTGGAGATCTGGAAACGATGTCACTTCACATCGTAGACATTCCATTCTCGCCATCTACTACTGAAAGGGACAGAGCACAGTAACAGCTAGCACTCTGCATTGGTCTGTTCAATGACCCTCCATTTTGCTTTAATACACTGCTTTTATGGTTGTGAGAAATTCATTGGCCAGCCAAAGATGAATGGAAGGTAAAGGTGCCCAGCGCTGTGCTGTGCCTTTGCTACTACACAATCTACGCTCCACTATTCGCACATCGGTAAACCAAAGGCTCCCCAAGGTGATCTTCGATATCTTTTCTGCAGTTTGCACGTGCTCACAACCAAATCCTGAAAGAGCGGCCAGATGACAGAGTAAACAACAACCAGAATGAAAAACAAATAGGAGACAGACAACCTAAGACTTCCAAAATTAGTAAGAGTAGGTTAACTAGAAACTACTGAAATACTCCACTGAGCAAAAACAAACCAAAATACTTTAACTGTGTAACATGGTTTCACGGTTAAAGGCTTAAAAAATGTGGTCTAAGTGTCAATTAACATCAAAGGTGGTAGACAAATGTTTGTAAAAATATAAGGTCTGCAGTAAAGCCCTTAGTAGATTAATGCTCTCGAGCTGAAATTAACTTCGATGCAGAGCATATGTGGGGGAGGGGGGAACAAGTGACTTTCACTGCCCCTAGCGCTTTGAGGGTGGATACCATCCACTTTAACCCAAGCTCTAAAGGGAGTGTGTAGCCTTAAATGCCTTTCACTGCTAGCCAGTCACGCTGAGGAAGGAAGGGATAGCTTCCTGCTTTTTGAGCACTCTAATACAATAGACTTCAGGCTGTCAGATGCATCCATTAAGCACATAAAGTGGACACTGTGATGAATCCAGTGGAGTCATTAATGATCCCCCAGAGTTAACCTTCTCCTACCTGATCCTGACCCTGGGGGCAGCTATATGAGGGAGGATCACATGGGAGGAGAGACTCCGGGTAGATGGCGTGGCTTGATTGGAGGAGCCTTGGTATCCCCATTTTTCCATGAAGAATACCCCTTAATATCCAATACCTTAATGGCCTATTGCCAAACATCTACAAACCCTTGTAAGGAAAATAGAGAAACCTTTTCCCAAAACCCTATCAGACAAACCTCCATCCCTGGTGAAAAAGGTAAATGCTCCAAGACCACCTTTCACAGTTCTAATTATCCATCATATAGAACTGACACATCATGCAGAATTGTTGAAAGTGATTTTCCGATCTAGCCAATAGAGGGCTCACCGATTACAGTGAGCTCTTCCCCCACAGGTCCTAAAAGTGGCTTGATCCCCACTTATGGACACCCCCGCTGAAAACTGGAGTGCGATTGATCTATGAAGATATACCCCCTCTGAGGAAAGAAACCCGTCGAAAATTGGTGTAGATTTCACCGAGATACGGGTGATTAAGACGACGACTACAGGTTACGACCTGCTGCGACAGAGGGAGTGGAAAGCAAAAGTACTGGAAAGCAGGCAGCCGTGAAAGAAGGCCCTGCTGTGGACTCCGAGGGCGCAGGAAGGCATTGAAGCTGTCGGAGGCGGCCAGGACAGGGGCAGGGGCAGGGGCACTGGCCCCCAAGGGGATTTTGATTGCAATACCCGGCATTGTGAGTTAAGGAACCCTAAGAGGAGGAACGTGGAACGGGCAGCATCACGTCTTGGAGGTGGCACCCTGGCTGGGCACCAGCGGGGAGGAGGTAAGTCCTGCCCAAACAGGCCCCTGTATGGACCCCCCCCCAACCCTGCTTGAGCCGGGCCGAGTGCACACTGCCCCGAGGCGACTCTTGGTGGGGGGGAAACTCGCACCAGTGCAGCACGTTGGACCCGTGCGGATCAGGGGCGCTGTGCATCCTAAAACCCAGAACGAGCCGGTGACCACGTGCTCAAATTCTTTTTTCCGGCACGTCCGCATAAAGGACTCCTTAGTTGTTACGGGGGAACGCATGTGGGATATGATACGCTTCATGTCCTGAAGCGCTCAGTACGACGACGCTGTGCGGTAACTGGGGATTGCTACCTGTGGCGACCCGCGCAAGAAAGGTGATCCACCCACGCCACCCGCAGCCGTCTGGACACCGTAACAGTTTCATCGCATTGCCACACACGCACGCTCCCTACAATGGGGAGAAAGCAAGTTGCGATCCCCCCTGGCCTCCCTCTGCCTTTCAGACCACATCAGTAGAGGTGGGCACCTGCGATGCTTACTCGCCCGGAGGGGCCCAGAGCTAACCAGGCACCACTCCCTCTCATAACGGACCACAAGTGATTAGGGAATCTGGACACCCTGAGCTACGCACAACTAGTGCGCACCAGTAAAGAGCACCAAACGACTCATAGGAGAGCCTGAAGACCCAAAGGAGTACACAAAACTAACGAATAAAAGATATACACATGAAGGCCTTCCTGGAATCACTCTGAAGCCTTCAGACTTCTAGCCCTCAGCTCATACGGGTACAAGCTGACACAGAACCTTTGCAGCACTCTTCACACCGGGGGGCGAAAACACCAAGGTGATTTCTATAGGGCATTGTAGAGATAGAGCGGATAAAAGCTCACAGCGGGGCCATTCCAACATTCTAAGGAACGGTGTGGACGCCCATCCACATATGGTCATCTGAAATGTACAAGCTCACGGATCTGTCTTGCATGAAAATAGGTCCACAGAGCCCAGCTCACAAGGAAAACTTGGTCCCACAAAGGACATGGCCCGTTCAGAAAACAACAAATAAGCGCAGCCTGTGTACCCCACAGAACCTACTGAATGATACACACCCAGTAGGCGCCACCATGGACACTGAGCAGATCCCACCACGAGAACCACCAAGAGGGTTGGGCCACTGAAACCGGGGCGTGTGCCCTCCTGGGATCATCGATATCTTTGACCTCCGGTGAACGGCTCCCGGTGTCTCACACCGGCCCTTGATAGGGCAGCAACCGAGAAGTACCCATCTGCCCATCATGATGCACTAATCTGAAACCCCTCGAGATTGGATCCACCCCTCATTCGTGCTTGTACCAAGTCTGCCCTTAAATAAACCACCACTGATGGACACTGTTCAGCGCCAAGTTCCGTGTTTTGAAGGGTTTTGACCTCACGAAACTACGAGTGTGCCCTCCTCAAAACTACGATACTGAAGTGGAACGAGACCTGGACAACCCGCTGGATGAAGGTTTATCTCAAGCATAAAGACAACGACAAACTCTACGAGCCGGAAGTAACTCCGAGAGGTTTAGCTGACGTAACGCCTTATAGGGATCAGTCAACCTATTACCTCCTGAGCCCAGCACGACCGACACATGGACACACGTCAAAAGTTGGCTCAATACTGCTACACCCTGCGCCACCTTGAAACAGTCCCTTGCCTGAAATCAACGATGGCAGCGTCAGAAGCGGACGCAGCCGCAACCAAAGCTGATGTGGCAGCACTTCTCAGTGAGATGAAAAGCATGAGGGCAGATATTGGAGGAAAAACTGACGGAATAACTCATAGAATTGACAAACACGAGGAAAGGCTTGACCGAGTTGAACACAATCAAACATCCCTCGATACCCTGGAATCCCAAATGGACCAAAGGCTTGCAGACATAGAATCTAGAGAAGAGGAATTTCACGTGAAGATGGACGGTTTGGAAAACCGTGAAAGGCGTAACAACCTGCAGATTTTCGGCGTACCGACCCAGGAAGGAGAGACCGAACAGGACTTGAAAAAGACTCTCCATATGATTTTGAAAACCCTATGCGATGACGATATGGTGCACGAACCAAAGATTGACCGTATACACAGGACGGGGGGAGAGTCAAGTGGACCAAAAACAGTCCTTGTCCGGTTTCACAATTAGGCCGACAGAGCAAGAATCCTCGATAAGGCCAAGAGCACTCCTCGACACAGCAAGAATTACAATTTTTCAAGATCTAGCCTCACTCACCCTTGCCATGTGGAGAACGTGCGTGCCCCTAACCAAATGGCTCAAAGAAAAGGGCGTCCGATACCGCTGGGGGTATCCATTCTCCCTCACGTTTGAATGGGAGGGAAATACCGTCAGATTGAAGACTGAGAAGGACATAAAGAACTGCACAGCGGACTTGTTGGGCAATCAAGGAAACAAACAGAATTTGGAAGAGGGATGTGAAGAGGACCGACGATGGCGCATCCAAGGACCAAAACGGAAAAAAATCCTGGGATCCAGGAACTATACGAGGATGAATGCCTCACCAGGTGCAGAACACTGAAACATTGATGCCAGACAGCACTGAACGGCTAACACGCAGCTTTTAAAAGGTAATTGGTGTCTTGAGAAGAGACACCCTCAGGAGACGTAATAGACCTAATGTGGCGCAGATAACAACATTTACCAATCGATGCTCTTCGGAGTGATGACTGAACTCTGCAGGGAACACCCCAACCCAAAAGCCCCTGGTTAAACGTTTGGGTGCGAGGGAAGACAATTGTGAAACAAGGTGAAGGTTTAAATTGTGTTGTGTGCAGGACGGAGGGGGGAAAGGGGTGCTCATTGTTTGAAGTGGTGTTCGAAGATAGGACCTTGGTTTGCACGGTCCTCACTGGTGGTCCGGGACTGGCTAGGTGGATATAACCCAGCGAGGGCAGACGCCACAGGGGGAGGGGAATGCTGGGGGTGGGGGCGAGGGGGTTCAGGGAAAAGGATCGATCAGAGTCAAGGGTATTCCAAAATATGTTTAAAGGAAGCATAGAAACGAACAGACGACAGCTGTATATGGCCACCACATAAACAGAACAAACGGGGAGGGGGCTATGGTGGTACAATCTTCAGCTACTAGACCTGGGTTGCTCAGGGCTGGCACACTTAATATAAAAGGGTTACATTTGCCCAATAAAAGATCACTAGTATGTATGGAATTTAAGAGAGCGCACCTGGACGTGCTTTTCCTTCAGGAGACCAAGTATACGCGAGGGAAGGAACGTAAAGTCTTGTACTGTATTGTACGTAAAGTCTTGTATTGGAGTTCTGGCCTCCTGCGGAAGGCGGGTGTAGGCATACTCGTAAGGAAGGGGACCTAATTTTGAGATCACTAATGTCTGGACTGACGTGGAAGAGAGGGCCATGGTACTGGTTGGCAGGATACACAATATCACTCTCACCCTCGCTACACTCTATTCCCCTAATGTGGGTCAATCGCTCTTTCTACAACGCACAATTCTGAAGATAATGCTAGAGCCCGCGGGACATGTCATCCTAGGGGGGGACTTTAACTTGTGGGCAGATCCTATTTTGGACAGACGGGCTGGCAACCCGGAAGAAGGTGCACCACCGGGTGGCAGGCGTGCAGAAGTGATTGAAATGATGTAGGTGTATGGCCTACAAGACATCTGGCGAAGTTCCCACCCCAACAAAATGGGGTTCACGTTTTATTCGGCTCCACATTTGACATTCACTAGGACAGACTACCTGTACCTTTCAAAGGATATAAGCGAGGTCGTAAATGCCTCAGATATTGTCCCAATTTCATGGTCAGACCACAATCCGGTCACAATGGATCTGAGGTTAAGCGCCCTACCATATAAGAATTCAAAGTGGCGCTGTAACGAATGGTTGTGGAGGGACCCAATCTTCCGCACGGAGATGACACAGGAGATCAAGGAATACTTTAGGACAAATGACATGGAAAGAGGTATCCAAGAGAATGGTGTGGGAGGCGGGGAAGGCAACATGGAGAGGTATCTTGATAAGAGAAGGAGCTGAGAAAAAAAAGAGAGAGAGGGCCATAATAGAGAATAGATTGAGGAAGGAGATTGCCCAGTTCGATGCAGCGGCTTGGAACTCCAGCGAGGGAAGGGCGAAAAGAGTACCTGAAGCAGTGCAGAAAAAGGAGGAGCTCCGACGCTTAGAAGAGGGACTGGTGATACGTAAACGCCAGTTTCTCAAACAAAGCATTATGAAAAGGGAGATAAGGCAGACGCATTGTTGGCAGCCAGACTGCAGGGTCAATGGGCAGAGAGGTGGGTTTCCGCCATCGAAGGTGGGGGCGGTGTACAAGCTACAGACCCGGTAGGGATCCCCCGAGGCCTTTGCGATATTCTATGAACGCCTCTATACATCAGAAATGGGGCAGGAGGAAACAGACCATTATATGCAGGGAATTGATATGTGGGTATTCTCCCCGTCAGCATCTGCCGAGCCTTCCTTCCTATTCACTGTGGTGTCCACCAAGGATCTTGTGTGTCACCGACACTTTATAACACGTTCACCAAACCACTTTTCGATGTTCTTGA
This sequence comes from Ambystoma mexicanum, assembly GCF_040938575.1. Classification (NCBI taxonomy): domain Eukaryota; kingdom Metazoa; phylum Chordata; class Amphibia; order Caudata; family Ambystomatidae; genus Ambystoma; species Ambystoma mexicanum. The sequence continues at coordinate 1,456,854,004 of NC_090935.1, forward strand.
CTATCTGGGTGTCACACCAATTACGCTGATGACACCCAGATATTCATCACTATCACTGGTGATTACGCAGTGGACACTAAATCCCTGAACAATGTTTATATGGTCATTCAAGCGTGGATGGCTCAACACGAACTCTGCCTCAATGATAAGACGGAACTTATTATTCTGGGATCCCATCAACGTCTTAAACTTGACCGCCTCCTTCAAGTCATTCACCATTGACGGTAACGCTATCAAGGTCTCCAAGGACACCAAAACCATAGGAATTTATCTCGACTCTACACTATCACTGTCCAGACAAACCAATACTGTTAGCTCAGCATCTGCTTATTCATGCAAACGCATCACAGCTTGCAGACCATACTTGACTACTGCCAAGTGCACTAACTTGGCCAGAACACTTATGTCGAAGATTGACTACTGTAGCGCCCGTTATCTAGGGACTAGCCAGCGCAATCTAAATAAACTGCAAGTCACACAGAACAATGCCATTAGAGCTGCTCTAAACATTCCCAGAAATCAGCACATATACGACCATCGACGTAATCTACATTGGCTCCCGGTGGCGCAAAGAATCTCCCTGAAAACGCTTACCCTCACACACAAGTGCTTGGCTAACCAGGCCCCTACATACCTTGTCAAACGTCTCACACCTCTACCCAACCTCCGAGAGCTGCCCAAGCCCATAGACTCTCCCATTCCAGGTTCAAGCTTCAGAAAGCCGGTGGGGTGAGTTTCCCTGACCTAGCCACCAAATAGTGGAATACCTTGCCCAACCCTCTTAGAGCAGAGCCCTCCTTTCAGTCTTTCAAGAGTAAAACCAAACTGTGGCTCTCTGCTTAAGGCAATTGAGCTACCTTGTTTCTGCACCTTTGATGCTGCCCTTGCTTGGCATGTACTGTGACTGCATCACTGTATTTTACTTGCATGTCATTCTGTAACCTTGACTGTACTTAAGACCATTCACTCATTGTTGTATATTCGCGTTATATATCATGCCTGTACAAACTATAGTGTATATTTACCTGTTCACTGTCTGTAAATTATCTGTCTCTGTAACCTACGACATGCGCCCAGATGCCTTTGGGCCAGGTGCGCTATACAAATAAACAAAACACAAATATGCCGAAACTCCCGCGTGACAAGGTGGAAGGTGGAAGATAGAGTCACCAATCACAGCGGACGAGGTGGAGCGAGCGATTAAGACACTCACATTGGGGAAAGTGCTGCGGGAACGATGGATACCAGGCGGGATTCTATAAGACTTTCACTTCTTCCCTCCTCCCTTTTATGGTCGAACTATTTAATGATCTCCTGCAGACAGGAGTAGCTCCCGAATCCTTCTCACAGGCGCTAATCTCTGTGATCCCCAAGGAAGGCAAAGACCACAAGCAATGCGGGTCATATACCTTCTCCCTACTGAACATTGATGCAAAAATGTATACCCGGGTATTAGCAGCCAGGATCGAGACCCACATGCCCCTACTGATTCACTCGACCAGATTGGATTTATTTTGGGAAGACAGGCCGCAGACACGATGCGGAAGACTCTCCACTTAATTTGTGAGTCAAAGAAGATGACGTCCAAACCTGCGCTCTGTCCATTGATGCCGAAAAAGCATTCAACAGAGTTGAATGGAGCTTCCTGGAAGCGGTGCTAGCCAAGGTCGGTCTGGGCCCCGTCTTCAGAAAAGGGGTCAAGGCTGTTTATACATCTCCCAAGGTAGCCGTCACGGTTAATTCAGAATACTCCAGATGGTTCGACCTGGGAAGGGGCACGAGGCAGGGCTGCCGTCTCTCTGCGATTCTATTTGCTCTCTCCTTAGAGCCTCTTGCCCAAACACTTAGAGCAGATCACCAAGTAGAGGGCTTAGTAGTAGATGAAAAGAAATATAAAGTAGCTCTCTATGCCGGTGATAACCTACTCCACGTTGAAAACCTCATGTCATCGGTACCCAGGGCCATACATTTGATAGAAAAATTTGGTTCACTCTCAGGTTTTAAAATTAATAGGTCCAAATCCATATTGTTTCCACTACACAAACTCACTCACAAGTGTGCCACTGCCCTTTCGTCGCTTGGTATGGTGATGGAGGGCAAAACCTTGCGCTACTTAGGGATCAATTTGACAAAGAAATTAGAGAATATATACAAAGCGAACTTCCCCCACTTGCTAGCTTGTTTCCACAGAGATTAGGTGAAATGGCAAAAGCTTACGATCTCCTGGATGGGGAGACTGAACGCAGTCAAAATGGTTTGTCTACCAAGATTTCTATATCGGTTTCAAATGCTCCCCCTAATACTCCCAGAGACATTCTTTGGGGAAGTGATAAGTACCATCTTAACATTTTTGTGGTAGGGGAAAAGGGCGAGGATTCCATATGAAGTTCTCATTTTACCCAAACGGGTGTCCTCTTTTCGGAAATGCATGAGGTTCCCTGTTTTCCTGGGTGGCTTGGACACCCGAGGCCCATATCTGTATGGTGTGCCCGTCTGGAAAAAGTGTGAAATTCAGCTGTCAGAACAGACTTGGGGTTACCTGTGTTTTAGGCTTTCCCCTTGGTGCCCAGGTAGGTGCACCCACACATGTGAGGTACCGTTTTCATCGGAACACCTGTGGGAACGCGGGACGGTAGGTCATGTGTTGGTAGCGGCGTGATTCGGTGGGTGAGCTGAGTGAAATGTGCGGAAAATGGGCGTTTTTTCACCTAATTTTGGACTTGGCGGTGTTTCTGGGTAATAAATTCTGGGCTGATTTGCGCAAGTCAAACCTCTGCGGATTCCCATGGGTGTCCTCTTTTCGGAAATACATAGAGTTCCCTGTTTTCCTTGGTGGCTTGGACACCCGAGGCCCATATCTGTATGGTGCCCGTCTGGAAAAATCGTGACATTCAGATGTCGGAAAAGACTTGGGGTTAGGGGTTGTGTTTGGCTTTTCTCCTTGCGCCCAGGTAGGTGCACCCACACATGTGAGGTACCGTTTTCATCGGGGCACGTGTGGGAACACGGGAAGGTATGACATTTGGTGCATTTGTGTGACTTTCATAATGTTTTGACCCATTTGCTGGTGACCTTTGTCACACAACCCTTTCATTTCCCAAATGTTTAGGCACCATACACTTTTGTAACCTGCTCAAGTCACCTACCCTTGAAAAGGTCTGCCTGTGCTCTTTCAAAAAATGTATGCTTGCCGTTCCTCACCACATTGGTTTTCCGATTTACACATGCTAAGTACGTCTGTTCAGGCCGTAAGCATGAAACTCCTGTGTACCATGGCTCAGTGTTAGGCTTGTGGTATTGCTTGTTTTGTGAAACACTACAAAAAATGTGCGATTTCTCAACTGCAAGAGTTGGGGGAATGTAGCGGAGCATTGCTTTTCTCAAAATTCATAGAAGCCATTGCTGTACCAAGCCAACCATGTCCACCACATACCTTTTTTCAGTAATTTTCCTGCTTTTTCCCCAATCTATGGCATTTTCCCCTACCTAGTTGTTGCCCGATCTGCGCAAATCACCCCTTCCTAAACTTGGAATTTTGTCTTCTTTTCAGAAATATATGCCTTTCTGTCCTCCAATACGGCTTTCCTACCGTTTTCTTCCATTCCGTCCATGCATGTCCAATTGGAAAAAATGGCCAAAATCGCCTACCTCAAAAAACTGTTGATAACCGCAAAAAAAAAATAAAGGTTTTCTTTTCCACTCAACCTTTTCTTGAAAGCCAGGAAATTGGGGAATTCAGCAAAAAAAGCATTTGTTCCTAGCTCTTACAAGGAAAAAACCACAGGCTTCTTTGTAAATCCTTTTATTGGCATTTTTTGAAAAAACACAACATTTTCGCCCTTTTTGCTTATTTTCTCTCACCCCCTACAGCAACCTAGGATTCCTGGGTGGCCTTACGACCGCCGACATGTGGGGAACAAAAGGGGCCAAATCTGGCCGAGATATCTCATGTAACAAAAAAGTTACAAGGCATTGAATGGCGACATACCGAAATCGCCAAAAAAGGCCTTGGCACTGGGAGTGGAAAAACCCATGGCAGTTAAAGGGTTAATATAAAGAAAAGGGCAGCTAAAATAAAAGAGCAACCTCACTTCACAATTTAGAACTATCTCTGGAGCAGTAGCACGGTCAGTGGCTTTAAATACCGTCACAGAACGGCTAGTCACGTTCGTACCTGCGCATTCGCACCAGGGGACGAAAACTAAGCTAGCTGAACTAGAAATTTAGTTCTCAGAGACGCACGTGTGCAGTGCATTGAGTAACGTAATCACCATTCTCACTGCATAGTGCACTGGTTGCCACATTTTGTACTAACTCAAAGTAATCTTCCAGTTTCTTGGGACAAGTCGTACACCTCGTACTGCGTCGACTGCCACTCAACACCACCTCCACTCAACACCTTCTCTCCTCTTCTCTTCTTGCTGCATGTCTGCCTGACCTCTGTTCCTGAAGACACCTGTACCCGTGTCACATCTGACCACCCATCTCCTATTCCATTTCCGGCCATCGCCCAATACCACAAAATGGGACTCACTGTGCACCTCCTTCCTAGGCCCAAAATACAGTAACTCCCCCTTCCTCACCCTGAATGTTTTCTTACCCTCATCGCCTCTCCCACATTCCCTTGTTGTCTTACCCCTCAACCTCTTCTCTCATCGTACTTTCTTTTGTACACTGCTTGATATTTGCATACCCTCTTAATTATTACATACTCGTCCACAGTCATCTCCCCTCGCCATACCATCCATGGAGAACTGAAGTCAGATTTCATCGCTCTCCTTATAGAAAAAGGTAAGTACCATGTGGTTGGGGTGTTCATGTACGCAGCAATCATCTCCCACAACACCTGCTCCCATGGTAACACGGTTGCTAATGCTAACTGCAAATTATCTTCGATTACAGGATTTCTTCCCTCTACTAGACCATTCCCTTGCAGGTGATAAAGACATTCTCACAGTTTTTATCCCATGTGCCTACAAAATCCATTCCATCTGAAATGATGTAAATTGCACTCCATTGTCGCTCACTATGTACCTGGGAAAACCCTTCTGTGCGCGCAACCCTGACAAGAAATCTATTACCACTTTGGTGGTCACTGAAGTGCTGAATCTGACCTCAAACCATTTTGATGTGTAATCCACCAGCACAACCAGATATCAACACTCCTCCCTCACACGCTCTATTGGGCCCATCACATCAGTTCCCACCTTCGCCCAAACATTGTGGTATACCCACATGTTTCAATGGTACCTGATAAACCTTTTTTGGTTTGTCACTCTCTGCACATGCTCGATAGTCCTTGACAACAACTTCCACCATGTCATCCATCACTGGCTACCAATACTTTTCTCTTGGCCGTCTCTTTGTTAAACTGCGGCCCAAATGCACAGGGAATTAGTTTTTCCTTCCTCAACAAACCCCACTAAGACGCCACCAACTCATCTCTAATCGTATTGTAAGCCATTTCAAGTTCTTGCTTCCTTGGCCACCCCTTTTGTGTGTACTCCTTTACCCGATTAAGCTCCTCATCTTCTTCCAACGCTCTCCTCCATTCCCCTTCTGGCACTACAGCCCCCACCAACTCCTGAATGCTTGCCACCCATATGTAATTTTTTCTTCTACTGCCTCAACCCACCTATAAGAAAGATATCTTGGCAAACAGTCTGTCAGCACATTGTCCCTCCCATGCACATGTTCCATACGAAAATTGAATTCCTTTGTGTTTGTCAACTCCTTCGCTATGTGGTTGTCATCATGCCTGACCCCCCTGACGTAAAACAATTGTGCTAATGGCTTGTTAACGCTTTTCGTCACAAAAGGTATACCCCACAAGTAAGAACTAAAAATAGCTTGCTGCCCAACAGCACACCCACGCCTCATCCTCAATCACAGAAATGTCTTCTCACAACACTCATTTATTACCTTTGAAGCAAATGCAACGGATACTTCCTCCTCACCGTGGGGTTGTCTCAATACTGCCCCCAAACCACTCTGACTTGCATAAACAGTTAGGATTGTTCTGGCCCCCATCTCAAATCTACAGAGGATAGGAGCCCTCACAATAGCCTACTTGACACTGCAGAATGCACCTTCCACTCAAATTGCTTAAATTTACATTTCTCCTTCACCGTCAAACCTGCATCACATAATGTCTCCAGAACCTGTACCAACAGCTTGTCATGATTCCCCTCCCACGGACATACAATAATGTCATCTTGGAAACAGTGTATACCTTCACACCCAGTGAACAAGTTTTCCATTACGCTCTGGAACACTACACTTGCGGATGCCAAACCAAATGGCATGCGGTTATACTGGTGTGCATCCATCAGCGTTATAAACAATGTGATATGCCTTGAATCTGGATGCAAATCCATTTGGTGGTATGCCGACGATAAGTCAATATTGAAAAACCATAACACTTTGCCCATGGTTGTCAATATATTGTTTTTGTTAGGGAGGATACCGATCCACCCATATTGCCTTGTTCACATCTTTCAGATCCACCCCTCCTGTATCTTTCCATCAGACATTTGCATCACTACCATGGGCGACAATCATTCACTTGACTCTTGAATGATTCTTTTCTTTCATAGCCTACCAAGCTATTGCTCTAAATCTCTGTTCTCATTCACAGAAACTTAAGCACAACCGGGATCGCTCCCCATTTCAACTTGATACTGTGCCTGAAACCTCCCAGCATACCAATGGCATCCTTGAAGACTTCCAGGAATTCCTTCGTTATACTGTGCCCATACTCACTCCTGGAACCAATCAGTGCCACAACTTGTATGTGCACTTCTTTCCCTGGTTTAATATTAAAGACACCACTGGTGTCTCCATTCCATACAACTATCCCCCTTTTCCACAACATACACTTTTTCTACAATTCTTTGATCCCCCACACTTACACTGCACCGCACAAAACTCAGAATATGTATTGGCACTCTGCCATATACAGAAGAATCTATTTTTTTGTTTTTAACTCACCCACCTCCTTCTGCAACTTCGACTCATCCGGAACGGGAAATCAATGTGTATGGTGACCCTGAATCCACCAACACTGTAACCTGACTGTTGTCTATCGCAATACTTGCCATAGATGGTCAATACGATCCTTCCTCTTCATCTCCCATCTGTGACCATCATTGTGTTAATTGCTTGGATCTGTACCATCACCTTCAAAAAGTCTCTCGATTCTTCTGCATTCACCACATTGATTTAGAGCTTTACAGACCCGGTTTCTCTCTTCCCAGCACAACTTGTATGACAGGCTTTTGCAAAGTGTCCTCTTTTGTTGCACCAACGACATACTACCATAACGAACACTCTGGATTGGACGCCATGTGACCCACAATTCCACATCTAAAACAAGTACCTTTAAATCCAGTTCCAATAAACGTGTCCCCCCACACCTTTGAAAACCCCCTTTTCTTGTGCAATCTCTGCCGCTACTACACGCACTTCTGCTGGCTGTACCAATGTGACTTGCTTGATTTTTCCAATCAATTGCCTCTTCCTTTTCTAAATATTTTATACATTTCTTACTTAGTTCCATGCTCCTGGCTATCTCCAAGGCTTCTCCCAACATAGGATTATTGGCCTGTCATAACCTTTCCTGCACCTTTGAACTCGATGCACGTACAACCAGTTGATCCCAGCTCTATTAGTCTTCAACCCTGAAAACGTGTCAAGATGCTATTAGTATTCTCAAGTCTGCTATGTAGGCATCTACACCTTCCGTTGCGGTTTTAGAGAAAAAAACATAGCTCTCTGTGAGAAACCTGAAGGTATCTCGCGCGCTAGTCCCTGGGGATCTGTCATCCAGGTGGCTAGGACACGGCCATCGCTTTTGGATCTAGTTCATGGGGGTGGACCAGTGCGGAAGGATCACCTGGGTGAGGGGTCCTCAGGGAGCGGTAGTGGGATACCGGATAGCGAGACGCGGTTCCTCTTCCTTGCAACACCTCTACCCCATCCTATCAGGTATAATACTTAGGAACTCGAGCCCCACCCCCCACCCCCCACCCCACTTTTCCAACACAAGCACTTTCTCACAGACAGCTCACTGTGGGAGAAAATGGACTAACACCCGAGCTGTATGCCTGACATGTCCCAATACAATGGTCAGGCGATCACTGATCATTACACACATCTGACTTCCATCACACTTCCCCAAATGGATAAAGGCGGACCACAAAAGCACACTCGGAGCAAGGCAAAGCACACGAGGAAGCAGCAGTTCCAAGACAGCAGTTTAATGCAAGGCGAAAGATGGCAAAATCGAAGAGGATTGCAAGGAGGGAGATGCCCTTGACCTTTTCAACCGAAGACTTACTTTCAGGAACCTTGAAGAATAAAACATAAAACCATGAATCGAGGCTGAAGAACGCTGCATTGTGTGTCAGAGGTGCCCAGGGATCTCCTGTGTCGATAGTAAAGGCAAGAAGAATCGGTTGCCGCTGTGGTACTGTCCCTGCCTCCTACAACAAAACAGCGCTAGTGAAGTCACCACAGCCGGTGAGTTGGGGAGACTGAAACCAGACCGATCTGTGTTGAAGCCAAGGTTGCAAGCAGCAACATTGTAGAATGAAAACTGAAGAGAACAGTGTATGAAGTGTATGTAGCAAGCAACGCAAAGACAATAAATAAGCAGTTGAGTGATTGAACTTTGAAGCCTGAGAAAGATACAATACCGTAGACATAGTGGTCCGGTACCACCTGGGTGCTCATTCGAAAGTCCCTGCTCGGTATCCAGCTGAAAGGTGGCAAATGTGAATAGTGATAAATAATTGTGAAATCAAAGGGGTCCTGCAACGAGTCAAGCAAAAAACCCAGTGCACATTCGAAAGTCTACGATAGTTGATGAAATCGCATAGGAAGTTGGTCCGAGCCCAGCGGAAGGAGATCAGCTAAAATCTTTTGGTTAAAGCAAATTTGTGTAAAGATATGAACATTGTGTCAAAAGGAATCTGAGCCCGACCGAGGGGATCTGAGATCTGAGCACGACAGAGCGAGATCGGGGTGAGAAGTGAATCGCCTGAAAAATTTAGTACTTGTGAAAGCCAAGAGGAAAATAACATTGTTTGTAGCATCAAGCCCTCTGAAAAAACAGACTTTGAAAGACAAGGACTTGGGCACGGAAGGCCCTGATGCTAATAGTGAACTGTATCCTTGTGCTAAAGAAGCAAGAAACTGTTAAACTCGAGTGTACCGCCTTATCCCGTGCTGAGAACATGGGGAAGGAAGGCCAACGGCCTGAACATCCTGAAATATAATTTTTCTTTCTTTTTCGTAACATTGTTTCCCACACTATTTGTATTAGAGGCAAGGATTGGCAATAGGTTCATTAGTATAGGCCCTTTTATTTTGCAAGACACTATGAGGTCTGCGTTATTATTTGATGGTCGTAGCTAGCGCCCATCTGTAGATTTAGGATTAGATAGGTGTTTTTCAAACCGTTTTCGAAGTTCAATGAACACCCTTAAACTGGTCGCTTGCGTCCATCTTACTGTTGATACCATACCTTTATTACATCTCAACACAATAATTGTACGATGACCATAATGTGCCTCCATTTTCCTCATTGCTTGGTTGAGCATGTACCCTCTAGCTGTGCGTTCTCCCTCACCATTCTGGCCTAGGTTCGGCAGGATTATCCAAAAATCTGGCGTGTGGCGCTATCCCAGAACCCGCCATCTTTAATGCCTCCTCTCAACAACGTCTCACTTAAAATCTGCCTGGGCTTTTCACCAGAACTGGCTGTGCTTTGCCATCCACCGGATGCTAGAGTCAGATATTGGCTGCTTCCTCTCCCATATGCGTTATCCACTGGTTAATTGGGTTTGGAACTGGCTGCGTCCTTCCTATCCTGCCTAGTAACACCCCCCTGACAACCATCCAGTGCACCCATCTTGCTCTTGCCCCCAGCGAAGAAACACTAGCTGGTTTTTACATGTCTTCGGAAAGCCTTGCATCCCATGGACGAACCGGAGCACTCGCTCCTGCACAAAATGACCACCGCTACCGCCAAACCGGACACTCCCGATCTGCAACATAGCAGTGCAGCACCTTGCTGAGCTTCCTCCATGGGCTCTTTCAATTGGCCCTCCGGCCGGGATAACCTGCCTGACATCAGCCGGCAGGCAAAGCCGCCCCTCATCCAAGGTCCGCATATAACGACCTTGCTGCCTATCCGGGCCTGTCGAGGCATGGCCGCGCCCAACCCCGCCACCTTCAACGAGAACCCTCACCCACTCTGATCCTCCCAACCAACTACCTTCCTTCAATTCGTCAACCACACCACATCCGCTCACCACACAGACACCACCAAAACCCTACAATGCTCCCAAATCCTCACTGAAGGTAAGCACTCAACCACCTCAGCGAGTTATAGCAGGCGCTCCTACTATCTTGCCTGCGCCCTTTGCACCTCACTCACGCCATCCACATCTTTCTTACCCCCTCTACTGCTCCACTCAAATTCCAAACCCCACCCCATCTCCCCAAATCGTACCCACAAAGGTATATCCCTCATGCTTGCATACAGCCAGCACACACCCCTCCCATCAGCCTATCCTGCCTCTCGCACCTCCACACACAAACCCCTTTGCACTCCATGGCTCAACTCTACTCCCCGGCTCAACTGTACTCCCTCGTTGCCTCTTCCCAAACCATTCTACTTCCTCCTTCCATTTAACATTACTCCCACCGACCATCTCCATTTCCAACAACCCACACACGACCATACCAAACCCATACCCTCTGTCCTGCCTGTAACCCATAAGGCACCACAAACTACGCACCCAAACCTACCCGTCCATCATCAACCTAGGCAGCTGCATGCTAGTACAAGGTTCTCTCAGGAAACTCAGATTCTCAGCACGCACCTCGCCTCCATCCCACCCGCACCTCACATAGGTCTGCCCTCTGCCATCCCAGTACACCTACCAGCCCCGTACCCCTCTGCCCCGCCGACACCTACCTAAACTGTGCCCTGATAAACACAGGCTCACTATGTGCCCACGCCATAGACTTCCACAACCTCATCATAGACAAAAACGATCACATCTTGGCCATCACAGAAACTTGGCTACACAATGCTGAGGGCCCCTCCCTCGGTATAACTACTCCCCAAGGATACGCAATCATCAGATCAAATTTCTAAACCATGTGGCGGAGGAGCCCACGTCCACAAATCCACTTAACCCATCGGTCAAGTCCCAGTAACATCACTACCAGGTTTTGAGCTTCTTGCCACTAAACACAGTCTAAACCCGCACGCCACACTATTTTAGTCCTCTATTGACAGTCCAACAACCATACCTCGCCCGAATCCAACATACCCGTACTCCCTTCACCCATCATCAAATCAAATACCAAACGCATTCTCCTCGAAGATTTAAATCTGGGATTCAATGACCCTCTGCACAACAAAGCCATGGCCCTATCCACTACCCTATCCAACTGGTCACTACTTCAACCCAAAACAAAGGTATGTGAGGGGTCAGTAATACGAGGAGGACAACTGCTTGTAGTTTTCTCAGCATTTAACATTTTATGTATAAAAGAAAATGCAAAGAAAACCTAACTAAGCCTACTCTACCAGGGAGTTTTACCTAGTCTAGGTTCTAAGGGACAATCTCTTAGCATACACAAAACTGGCCTGGCCCTCACACTTAACAAAACATTCAACATAAATCGTGAACAACATATATAAATGATTACCAAATAACCAGTGAGTTGGATAACTTCCACTTGACCTGGGTAGATCCCTTTCCCAGGAATGTCCAAAGTCAATCTCTCCCAAAGAAAAGAAAAGTCTTAAATCAGTTCTTGAAAGTTACAAAAGAAAACAAAAGTTCACCCAAACAAAAGTCCACTGGTAATAAGCTTGATGAATTTAAAAACAAAAAGTACCCCTTCTGCTTCAACAACTGTTCTCCGCACTGTCTTTGCTATGACTTGTCAGGATGCTTCTTCTAACGGGTTGCTTTCCTCGTGCCAACTCTCTTCTGCTAATGGTACAGTGAAAGCAGGCTCCTTTGCTTCATAGTTTACTACTGCTTCTACCACCTTCAATGTAATAGTCTGAATTCTTATAGACAACCACAGGTCTATTAGCTCTGCTGCAACTTGGTACTTTAGAATGTATTAGGCAATTTACAAACAAGACTTCAACCTCCACAGGTAGGCAAGGCACTCTTCCTTCCTAGGCCACAGGAGAGGGGCAGTCTCTTTGCCTTTAATGTCAATCTTACCACTAGAATCTGCCTTGGCTTCTAGACTGCTTCTTTCCCTCAGCTTCAACAGTCTCAGCTCTACAGATTGTTGATTAGTTCTTTTAACAAGCACCCAGCTCCCTTCCCCAGCTTTATGTACACCTTTTTGATTCCAGCATGTATCCCAATGATGCACTGCTACTCTTCCAGCCTTGGATAACCTTGTCACACTTGTATCAGAGGACACTGGATTTGTAAAAATTTCCAAAATTTTGGTGGTTCGATCTTAATAGGGCTGGTTTCACGTTAGAAAGCAATTAACAAAGGGTGTCCTGGGAAGTCCCTCTGCCAGGCATTAGTCCTGGTTTCGAGAGCATTAAAGAGTTTTTAGCTCGCTATCTTTCACAGAGGAGAAATATCCAAAACATAACAGTCTTTGTCCTGCCCTGGGGCATTCCAGCACCGAAATGCTAGGCAATTCTCCTCTGAACAAGAGTAACAGCAGCAACCCCAGCCACGTGTTTCGGTCTGGTTGGACCTCATCAGTAGGGTGGAGCCATGCCTCTCTAAGAATAGTGAGCAAGGGGTCCACGACTAGATTCTCTTAGTAACTTAGGATGAGACCCCCTTTTCACATTAGAAAGGCAACAATGTTTACTCCCTTCTACTGAAATGCAAGATCAATTGGAGCTGGTTACAGTTAACGGCAAGGAGTTTAGTGAATTGGAGTATGGAGCTTCACTCATCGGCTCCAAAACACTACAGTTGGATGCGGCTTCCACTTCCTGACTTTTCCTTCTACTATTGCGACTTTAGACTTCAGGCGCTCTTGGGACTCTCGCCCCTCTGCAGCATGGGTGTCCTGGATCCGGCCTCGACCATAGAGAGTCTCCTCCTTTCCCACTTCCCTCGGCTTGCTTCTGCATGCAGGCCTGGAGCATCTGTACAACCTCAGTTCTGCAGTCACTACTATTGGGCGCACCTGGGGAACCAATAAAATTCTTCCACAATGCAGCCACAACCAGACAAAATTTGTGAGCACAGGACCAACTTGGAACATGCAGGTGAAATCTGTTCTTCTCTTGTCCCAGCGTCCTTTAAGTTGTCACACTTCCTTGTGAACTGCCAGCCTTGTGCTCTGCTTTTTCTACTACTACCAACCTTCCAGATCCTTCCTACTGCTCCTTCCTTCCTGTTGCAGCCTTTTATGCCTCTCAGGTGGGGCAACTGACTTCAGGTATAAGCCTTTAGTGTTAATTGCCTGACACTGGCAAAGTCTATTAGGCCTATTTGCCTGTTTCCCCATCTGCATGCCTCCTCTGCCCTCTTCTTCGGCACAGTCCATGAGCGATTCTGGGATACGTCGTTTATTTTAAGGAAATTTGGGTTTTCCACTTCTTTAACACTTTTAAGGGTGGTTTTAATTCCCTTGATATTTTTATAAGAGGACTTGTGGGGCTTAACTTTATTAGAGACAGATGGTAGAGAAAAGGCAACACTCACCATTCTATGTAGTGTACCCTTGATATTGAAGGGGACATTTAAACCCAGGAATAAAAAAATGAAAAAAAAGAAGACATGTTCTTTTAATGTAATATCTTTAGATATTTCAATCTTGGGTTTTTGCACCTTTGTTTTCAGTGTAGGCTGAACACTATTAGAATGACAACAAGCCATAACTTCTTCTGGAATGGCAATACGTATATCACAGGAAAAATACCATGTCTCATCCCCTGGAATCTCCTCGCTACCCTGGGCCTCATCTCCACCCAGGTAATCCTCCTGCAGTACACCACCCCAAGGATTGGTATCAGGAAGCACCTGCCCTCTCCTTGCCACCTGGGAGAAGACTTTAGGCAGGGCTTTGGTGAGAGAGCCACAGGATTCCCCACAAGTCGCACTCTTGACTGGATCTTCAACCAAAATACCAACCTTTCCATCACTGTCAACACCCCACCACTCCCTTGGACTGACCACCATCTGATAGAGTTTTACTTCTCGCACACGCTCTCACACACCAAACAAGTCACCACTCTCCCCAGACTCACCCAAGAGTTCTTGTCACCTACGCTTTCACAACTATTTGCTGTCCTCCCCAGTAACCACGATATATAGGCACTTGTTAGCCAGTATTACACCATGCTCCTAAGTGCACTAAACCTAAATGCACCCCTCTAAACCATAACCCCCAAACAAACACATGCAACCTGGTTTTGAGAAGATCTACAATCCCTTCGAAGACACAAACTTGACCTCGAACATCATGGGAGAAGACACTCCCGGCCCAACCAACAAAGCTGCCTTCACATCCATTGCCAAAGATTACAAATCACTACTTATACTCACCAAATCAAACATTCACTACACCAGAATCACTGAGGCCAACTCAAACACCAGCTATTCACAATCCTCAGAGAAATAGAGAATCCAGTCCAAGCTTCAGCCCAATTCCCCAAAAACAAAGACTGGTGTACCACCACACAAACGTCACTCACTAACAAAATTCGCAAATTGAGAAAAAAAAAAACATGGTTACAAACTAGTGCGAACAGACTTTGGTCAAATACCCTGTCAAATTTCTTCCAATCAGTAGGTTCTTCCAACATGTTTTACCTCACTATACCCTTCACAGAGGATTGATTGATTGATATTTTATTTCTATCGCGCTCGTACACAAGTGTTTCAGAGGAGAAATATCCATTTGGATACAAGTATGTCCCACCCACAAGGGCAGTCGAGCACCAAAATGCTAGGCAAATCTCCTCGGAACAAGAGTACCATCAGCAGCCCTAGCCACGTGTTTCGGCCTAGTCGGGCGTCAGTGAGGTGAAGAACAGGGTATTTGACCCATGTTCATTCTCAGTTTTGGGGCTCCCGCACTCCTTTGTAACTTTGTAAAACTTGGGGTATCACCCTAAGAACCCAGGGTAATCCAGACGCGGACCTCTTGCTCACTGTGTCTTAGAGAGGCTCAGCTTCACCTCACTGACGAGGCCTGACTAAGCCGCAACATGTAGGGGATTGCTGATGACACTTGTCCAGACGAGACAACTGTGCGCACGTAACCATCCTCCACCGTCTCACTTCTCACCTGCAGGTTCAAAAGCAAACGGATGGGAGGTTCCAGCTTTACAATTACTGCGCCCCCACACCTCCGGAATTCCCTCCCTCACACTATCAAAGTTGAACAATCCTACCCAACCTAAAGAAAACCTCTAAAAACCTGGTTATTTAAAAAATATGACTGATTCAATCTTGTCTTCCTTCAACTGACAGGACTATGATACTTTCACTGTTGAAGCACCGTCCTACCTCAGGGTTTGGGCACTACACAAATGCAATAAACAAATAAAAAACATGACGCTACTTGACTGGCATCTCATACACGCTACCCCAAAGGGGTGCGTTTCTCCTCCAGGTTCGGCTCTGCTGCATGCCACTCTTCTACGCCGCTCACTTACTGCGGGTGCCTGCTGTTGGGTTCGCCACTGCCAGCCATCCTTCACTGTGCAGTCACTGCGGATTCCCAATGTCGGGTCTCGCGTCGCCATCCGATCCGTGCCGCAACCACCTGCGGCCTCTGCGCTTAGCATAACAAAGGAACCACAGCCATTGCTCTTCCGTCAGGGCTACCGTGTCCCACTCATTTCCCATCCTCATTGCCATTGTAAAGATGTAGCAGTTCCGTGGTAAGTAGAACATATATTTAATAGGATATAATGTACCGGGCCCCGCATTGACTCCACTTCGTCATCTCCATCCAACTGTCTTTCTGCCTGCCCTGTTCCAGAACCCACCCACCACATTTGGAACCTGACAGCTCCCAATTTCCAGAACACTACACCCATCTACCTCCAACTAATATATTGATTACAATCTCCAAGTTCACAAAGTATTAGGAAAACACCCACTAACAACTCATCACAGACAAACAATAAAACGCTGCACCCAAAAAAAAGAACCCTTAAAAAAATGCAATGACAGGCTCATACAAAAGACAACATTTGCAGTTATTGACAATACCAGAGTATTTTCTACTCAAACACAATCAACTTCTCCTACACCTTATGTACAACCAATCCAAATTGCCACACAAAACAAAATCACTCTTGACAAGGCCATAGAACACCAACATAAAAAACAAAACCAATCCATATCCATGCTGTTCAATACTCATTTATATTGACAATAGTTTATAGCAACACATTTTTACAAACCATGAACAAAAATAGCCATATGAACGGTGTTGTATTCCATATTAAGTATGTCAGAACGTACAACAGTGTTTATACGTTGCCTGTACAGTTTATACTTCAGGGAGCAAATCGAGGTTCAGCAATGCTGGATAGGTTTTAGGCATTAAGGGATAAATAAACTGTATAGTTAACAGTCCAACAATGCAGGTTTGGTTTATGCATAGTTTGACAAATCTGAGGATGCTGTCCCTTTTCCCCTAGGGGGAATACCTTTCCCATGGGGCCAGGGCAGTGCGTCCACAGTACAATAGTCCCACTAGGGGTGGTGCACCGAGGGAGCAGCACATGGGGAAAGGAACCCCCTTATGGGATAGGGGACGAATATTTGCAGAGAACACAGTATCCCTGCCAATCACTTCACCCTAGACCCCCCCCCTTCCTATAACCTTAACATTAACCCCTTTCCTAAGAGGATCATAAATTATAATCATCCTACCATTTCCCCATTATGTATTGGGACTATGAAGAGAACAACGGACTGCAGGGAGATCAAGGGTAGAAATACTGACACGAGGAATAGGGAGGAGTTGGAAAGATATACTATTGGCAATCACTGAGATTAGGACGATGCACAGAGCAATGCATAGTTTGTTTATTGTTTGTTTGTTTATTTTATTTATATAGCGCACCAGACCCTGGAGTAAAAGGGGCACTTAAAGACAGGTTACAGAGGTACAAAATATAAAGAATAAGCAGTTATACATTATGTAGAAAAGATGTGCAGGCTATGAAATCAGCGATAATTAGAGCATACAATTAGAACATTTGAATAGTATGTACAAAATGTACAGTGGTCATGGTCTTAGTTGGGCTTTGGATTGGTTTTAGTTTTGTCTAATAGCCACCCAATTACTAGCTTCCTGAACAGATGTAATGAGGCGGCCGATTTGATTTTTGACGGCAGAGAGCTCCAAAGTTGAGGGGCGAGGACCGTGAAACTTGCGCCGCCAGCTCGTGAATCTAAGCACAGTGAGGCAGAGAGTGTTAGCAGATCTGGCGATTCTAGTGTTCGGCTTCAAAGCCAGTTTGTTGGTGAGATATGGGGGGGCAAGAGTGCCCCGCGGAACCAGCATGAGCGGTCTAGACAACTTGGAATAAATACTGGGACTTAGAGGACGAGTCGAGGCATGAAGAGTACTCCCAAGAACCACAATGGTCAGTCTAGTTGTTGCTGGCTGCTCATTGCTCCATTTAAAGTAGAAAAGGAGGAAAGACTTGGGAAGTAGTTGTCTAGTCCTCCTTGCAGGAGCTGCAGGAGCCAGCACAGTGTAGGAAGGTGGAAGGAAGCAGACCAGGACCCCAAGAGGGGAGCTGGAAGGACCAGAAGGTGAACTTGCAGAGAGAGACTCCTGAAGGGACGACTGCAGTGCCCAGAGGACGATTGAGATTCTGGTGTTCGAGCAGACCAGAGCCCACTGCAAGGCTCCCTAGCGGTAGGAGGAGCACTTCGGCTGGCTGGTGGGTAACTAGATAGGTACAGCCAGCATCTTCATAGTCACAGTATCTGGCAGGCAGGTGAACCAGGCCTGTCGCACAAGAGAAGTGTAAGGGTCTGTAACCCACCAAAAAAAGTAATATGAGTCATCTTCCTTGTGGCGGTAGTTGAAAGGAAAGGGCTCCAGTTATCTGAAGGCAAAGAAGAGTGGTCTGGGACCCACCACTTTGCATGAACACCACAAATCATCTTTCTCATGGTGATACTTTGGAGAAGAGGGCTCCAAGCACCCGCAAGGAGGGAAACTACAGAGCAAGTTACTAAGGACCACTTGGCAGGGAAGTAAACCAAGTTGGCCCAAGCAGAAAGAGAGAGAAGCAGGGGTCTGGGACCTCCAAGAGACTTCTTGCCAAGAGAAGGAACCGGGGCAAGGGAATCATCGCCGAGGATGTTGTGGAGCTTGTGTTACGGAGACTTGCTTTACATTTAAGACATTTTTAAATATAAGCTGCATGGTGGCCAAGAAATGCATTCTACAGAACTGGAAGAGTCCCTGCCCACCTACATATCAGTAGTGGCTAAACCTACTTACCTGGTCCCGAAACTGCGAAGAAGAATACCTCAATATGCTTCCCACTCACTCCCGCCCCAAGAACATATGGACTGCATTTAACAGTTACCTCAACAGCCAAGATGAGAACACATCTGAAAGTGGCTCCTCCCTGGTTCCACATTGAAGGGACTTTATGTTGTAGTACATCACGAGTGTTTCCTCCCTCATCAGAAATAATTCTGCTTTTGCAGTTGCTGTCCTACTCCATGTGTACTTTGAATGTAATGTTTGCTATGTTGTGCGCATTTGCTGTATGCCTCTGCCAACAAAATTAAAAAAAAAACTTTGGGCTTGCAACTTTTGTTATTTGGAACTCTTTAATTGGATCCACAACCTATTCTTCTGAGTTAAGAAGACCTTTAGTGCTTTATAGTTTAGTCAATAGTACGAGGGATGGAAATAGGCTTTGGACTTGTGACAGCAGACTATTTACTTTAGACAAAGACATCCTGACAGTTTACTTAGTTTTAGTTGAGGTAGGAAAAGCCCTCACAGCTTTAGGGAAAGGTAGGAGTTTCCCCCAACACCATCCTTTTACGGTCAATAAAGGTTAATGCCAATCAACATGAGCTCACTGTGTCAGAATCTTACTTCTACATCCTTACAATAGCCTGTAATAATTTTTTGAGTCTTAATGTTGGTATTTTCATTTGCAGATCTCACATTTTTCTGCTTAGTAACCTTAACGCCCTGTAAAAAAAAAAAAGTTTTTACTGCCAACCCGTTGGCTAAACCACTGGCTTCCCGAGCTGCAAGATTTAGCAGAATCATCCGAGGTACCCACTTGGCATGGCCTCCTGCAACCATACCCAGTGGCCCCTTTTGTTGGAGAGAATGCCACCTACTGCTACCCTGTCATCTCAGAGCACTCATGGCATTAAATCCATGGCATGGGGTTTTCTCCTATGATACCAACAGTCAAAAGGCTAAGAAAGCAGAACGTAGAAAGCCACGCCAAGAATGTGGCTCACGTCAGAAACTAGTGACAGTAAAGTAAAATCAAAATGGTAGACCAGGCTACAGTAGATAATCCCTGAATAGAAACATGTTCCTTGGTGTGTTTGTGTGCACAGGTGTGTGTGTGTGTGCAATTGGCAGCTATGACACTGTATCCCCAAGTATAAGCACGCAAGCAAAATGTACTCACCTGTGGGTGAACTAAGGCAGTGTCTTCTAACAGGGTCTTCATGGATCGTGGAGTAGGAACTCTCTTTTTTAATGCTCAATGAAACTCTTGGTATAATGGTGGCATCTCCTATATTTAAAAGGAAAATAGAAGTATTACAAAAGCTAATCAGCTTCAGTGCTGTGAGATCTACTGCTTTGGCCATTGCACAAAGTCACAATTGTCTATTTACATTCAACTCACATGAAGATAACAATATTAAACATTGGGGTCACTTGCCCTTTACTGCTTCAGGCAAACCAAAGAATGTGAATGGCTTAATATAAAGTGCATATGATAAACATGATAGAAGAGGAAATGGGTAACAATAGGAGTAAAATGGCAATATAGAAAGTGCCCAAAAAAAGAGAAGACAAGAAAGACTTTAAAAACATTGGCAGCACAAGGAATGGTCGACTTGCTGTGGGTTTTCAGGGCAAATACAAATTCTGCTTAGGGGACATGAGAGTAAGAGCAAAATGAGAGCCTTCAGAATTCAGATTTTCAACACATTCGTTCAAGAAAGTCATAATTCTATTAAAGACACAGAGGCAAAGGATTATGCTTTCTCCATAGCTTTACTTCTCGAGCCGCAATGAAAACAAAACAATAATACAAACACAATACAAGAGAAGACTACAAGTCCCACTTGTTTCAAATCTTTTGTAGTCCAGGTATTATTGGTTCCTTATAAAATACGTGTCAACAAATGGCCAATCCACAGTCACGGCTCCACATAAACACAGTAACTCCCATGAAACCCAGTCTTTCTTTACTGCTCGAGCAGCCAGTTAAGTGTTCCAACATTTGTCATTCATATGTTTGAGGTGGAGTAAGAGCAAAATGAAAGGCTTCAGAATCAAGAATCAGAATCAAGAATCAAGGACAGTCATCATTAAAGAATTGAAATGAAATTTGATGGAATCGTAGGGCTTGAAAGATGTATCAGAGGTTTCTAGGCTTGACATCTGTTAAAGGTGGGTGTCATCTTGTGCCGATTCATCACTTGAAATAATTACAGTCATAAGCTCAGTTCTGATGTTCTGAAGTTCTGAAGAAAGCTGTGTTTTCTTTTAGTGTAATAGTGTAATGGATGGAGAGCCCTGCGGAAGCATGAGAGAAACAAGAGACCCCTGTATGTACTGATAGTTTCAGGTACATGGTGTAATGAAAACATTGTAGGCAGGAATGCTTGGGCCACCCTGACTAGAGGTGGTTCCTTGTCAGATCTATGAAGTGGGACATCTTTGTAAAGGAACCAATAAAAAACGAAATGATGTTTTTTAAATTTGATTTCAGCAAATGATTCACATAATCCATGGATTTGGTGTGCAATGTTTTCTGTGCTATGGAAACGCAAATAAGGGACACACTGGGGCTCATCATAAGACGAATGATATCATAGCGTATGTATTCTCACAAAGCATTTCTGTCTACAAAGTCTTCATTTGGCCACAGTATCTTACCCTAGGGATGTTGAGGAACAGTTCAACATTTGCTGATGGAACAGTCTTGAAGTTAATCACAGACAACATTGGTAGGTGAGAATCAGAAAACAGACAAGGATGCATGATTTTTCAAATGGTTTATTTTCTCTTTGGTTTAATAATAATAATAATCTTTCCCTAACTCTGAGACTAAGCCCTACTTGATACCAATGAACGTAAAAGGGGTGCTTGTCAGCATGTCAAGATGGCTAAACCCGAATAAAGTCCTGTGTCCTGAAATCCTATTCTAACCTACTTTCTCACACTTTTTCCTCAAGAAAAAAATCAACCAAGACAGTTTTGGGCATTACCCAAGGGAAAGGGATGGCTGCTCGGTTCTGCCCTCCACCCTTATGTCTCTTCACCATTTCTCCCTTGCCTATGTTCACAGTCCAAAACAGGGTTCGAAATTGAGGGGAACTAGGAGCTATTTAGCTCCTGCTTGTAGTCTAGAAGAACCTAGTCAGCTTAACAGCAACTGCTACTAGGAGCCACTTTTTGCTTCCCTGACCAACGAATGCCGAACAAATGCACGCATGTCAATTGAACTCTGAGATTGGAACAATCTATAAAAATAAAATTTTGGACACACCTATACAACATTTAATGCATAAGGGGTCATAGAATACATAATAGACAAAATTATAAGTTTAGATCTCATCTGGGAGTGTGATTTGTGGAACGCTATGTGCTAGCTCCTTATTCCCCAGTGATAGCTCCTGGTCACTGGTTAATGTAGAGATACCCAGGAGCTGCTTTTAGTTCCTGCTTATCCAATCTTACAGGAATAGTGCGCTCAGAAATATTATTGTCCCGAGGTTTCGGGCATGTGTTTTTAAGCATACATTGATCGATCGTACAAACATTTCCTATGTGCCTTACCGTAGTTTTCCACTTTTGTACACATGCGAAATCAGGCAGCAGGGCACGGCCATTTTGTGATAATCTGATCAGTTGCTGCAGCGCCTAAACAGGACTGTCCTGGTGGCACTAAATCATATCCCCTGCCCCTGAAGCTGACATCACTAGACGCGTACCGCCCATTTCACAACACCAAAGCACGTCTCGAGTCAACAGTCCCTGCGCTTCAGCTAATGACGTGTCTGCATGGCAATGGCAGGGCGCCTCTTTCCTCAATGAGTACAAACGGACCGCTTCTCAACAGACATCAGATTTTCTTTTCCATTCCTTTCACGGTCTTCTTTTGAGTATTATGTGCCTCGTTTCATTGCTGTGGTCAGCTACCTTTGTTGCTTGTAGCCCGTGCAAACAGATACCAGGACCATTACTATCAATTTTTTTTCCCCCCCCATAATGGCAACAATACAGCCCTGCCAGTACGAGCCGGAGTATTCTGAGGCGGAATTACTCGAAAAAGAAAGATGCGGCTTCTGACGACAGTAGGGAGGACGATTCAACAGATCAAGAGCCGGCGCCTAGTCTCATGGACGGCATCTCCACGTGGTGTACCTGCAATTGGTACACACTAATGCCAAACGAGGAGGAGAACTGTTGCTGCCGAGAAAACTCTGGATGCTTGTCCTACATATCGGAAGGCGAGACACGGCCGCAATGCGTTACGAAGCTGCCAGACTTCAGGGCAGCCTGCCTCACACCGACCGTGTTGAGGATTACGATGGTCCTTATGCACGAACTTCGAGCAACAGTTCGCCCTCGGAATCCAAGTAACGAGCAAGTGTCCTTTAGTTGTGATGTCACTTAAGCCACTACCATTTCATGGTAGTCTCCTATATTGTCGTAACTTTGATCTATCAATGCCAAACGTATGTAGTCTTGCAATTCTATATTAACAGTCATAATAGTTGTTCAATATTGTACAGTGTCTAGGTATAATTTGTACTGGCAACAATGCCATTTGATACAAGAATTGTCATTGGCAACTAAGGTTTAATACACTTATCTTGTTCATTTAAAAACAGTTTGTATCCTTCTCTTTCACAGGTGGTACAGGCTGGTGGCCTATCGTTCGTTTACATGGTGGCTTCATGGGAGGCTTGGACACCGCGTTCGACGAGTAATACCGGCCAGTGTCGTGACAGCGGTCAGTACAGGGGATTTTCCCTCTCTGTGCTGCAACCGGAACTTTACAATGTCTAGTAGTTTTGTGCCATCAAAATAAGAAACAAAATAAAACACAACTGAACTTTTATCAATGGTTGTTTCAGTTTTTCAGTGAATCGAGTGCGTCTCCATTCAGTGTTCCGGGCCTTGTCTGCACGCCTCAGGCCCCATCCATCCCCCCTCCATTATCAAAGGCAGTTCGCACTAGTGGATGTGTGCTGCCAAGGGGTGCTGTCAGGGGTGGGAATGGCCAAGGTACCAAACACCATGTACACTTCAAAGGTATCTTCCGTGCAGGGGCCATTGTACACATGGCCTCCCCAGACCCAGTGTCTCCAGGCATGCTCCCCTGAAGCAGGCCGCGCCCCTACAATCCACATAAGTGTCTCCATTCAGCAGTGTTCCGGGCCTTGTCTGCACGCCTCAGGCACGTCCATCCCCCTCCATTATCAAAGGCAGTTCGCACCAGTGGATGTGCGCTGCCAAGGGGTGGGAACGGCCAAGGTACCAAACACCATGTACACTTCAAAGTTATCTTCCATGCAGGGGCCATTGTACACATGGCCTCCCCAGACCCTGTGTCTCCAGGCATGCTCCCCTGAAGCAGGCCGCGCCCCTACAATCCACATAAGTGTCTCCCCATTCAGCAGTGGTCCAGGCCTTGTCTATGCGCCTCAGGCATGTCCATCCCCCTCCATTATCAAAGGCAGTTCGCACCAGTGGATGTGCGCTGCCAAGGGGTGCTGTCAGGGGTGGGAAAGGCCAAGGTGCCAAATACCATGTACACTTCAAAGGTAACTTACGTGCAGGGGTCATTGTTCACATGCCCTCCCCAGACCCCGTGTCTACAGGCATGCTCCCCTGAAGCAGGCTGCGTCCCTGCTATGCACATAAAACCACGCCATATACACGTCATTCATTCACATACACACCCTCTAATTCTTTATAAACCACTTGATATTTATCATGAGACCATCTTTGAGCACTGCAAGTCAACCCGTGAACGTGCTACCTGAAAACATCTGTGACCACTGCGAGTCAGCTCCTCTTCATGCTACCTGAGAACTTCTGTGACCACTGTGAGTCATCTCCTCGTCGTCCTACCGTGAACATCTCCCTGTTCTCCTGCCTCCAACTATCCTGCTTGCAGAATCTGTTTGTTGGTCAAGGTAAGGGCAGGTCACCTAATCATATCTCCTTGATCTCTAAAGTTCTATCTATTTCGAACAAACCTACCCAGTAGTGTTATGTTCATTCATCTCATTGCCATTGGCTTGATTTTAATTTGTTAGGTTATCGATATATATCAACTGTCATCAGTGTCAATTGGGATCGAATTGCATCCTTCACGGACCGTGTGTATAAGCATGTTTCCTTTTGATGCACGATAGTACATTAAAAAGGTACGAGTAACATGTTCGGATTTTCGTCACATCAATGAATTGTTTATGAAAGTTATCCTATAATACAACCGGCCGCGCTACACTGGTTTTGCTGTGGTGACCAAAACATACCTTGCCTAGAAGAATGTATTGTACAATTCCTTCTTTCTCACGTTTTTATGAGAAGTAATTTTCGACTTTTTTTTGCAGAATTTCCAACAATGCCTGCATGTGCGATTTCTGGCTGCCCTTCTAAGACCCATGAGAAATCTGAAGGCACTACAATGCATGTATTCCCAAAGGACTATAGATCGAATAAGAGAATGGGTCAGATATCACGGATTTGCGCCTGCAGAGCTTGAAAGTAGAGTCGAAGAAGTCTAGCAGGACACGAGGGGTGATCGATTCTGCCTCTGCAGCCTGCACTTTACCCCGAATATGTACGACCCATCCATGTACATAAAGAAGAATCGACTCAGAACGACTCGTAAATTGCTCCCAAATGCAATTCCGACTCTATTCGTTCACAGGCCGCCTCAGGTGAGTCACGGTTCTGCATTTAGCTGTAGCCGCTGGGGTAGTGAGCAGGTAACTAAATGGACGGATTGGTGTTTCAGGTGTAAATGTCCCTTACAATACTTTTCATATTTACAAGATTGTATTGCTTTATAACTAAACCCCAGTTTGCTAAACATCTGTCCTTGGTTTTAGGAGCATCATAGAAAACGATTTATGGGCACAGATAACTATGCTATAGTGCCCTTTGAAATAAGCATAATATTTTCGTAATCTGTCCTTTCTAAATCAAATGTTTCCTTTACAACTCCATGACTATGCACTGAATATGAAGGAGCAGGATTCAGCATCCATATCTTGCCTGGAGCAAACAACCACTTCGAGCGCGTATCAGGTAGTCTTACTTAGCTATTCAGTTCCGGATTTGTTTTATGCATGGAATTTGAAATAATGTGATCATATTTACGTATCGTGCGTTTACACAAGGTTTCATTCGTGGTTTGTTATTGATATGTACCATTGTCTACTTCACATTGTGTGTGTTCAATTTCAATTTTTTCATACATGCAAAAACAAGTGCAGTGTTACAGGGAGATGCTGAAGCTTCGACTACAATTACATCATCCCTCGTAGTTCATCCAGAGCCAGATGTATGCGTACTGACAGTTCCCTCGAATGAAAGAAAGTCAGTCCTAGATCTGATACTATTAGACAGTGACAATATTACAAACAATCAGTTTTTAAAAATGTCTTGAGTGCAACATTTCAATCAATGTGTTTCACAGTCAACTTTGATCGAGTAAACTAGCCATCAATCAGGTGAAATTCGAAATGTATATCTGGACTAAATGACGTACGAGTTTATCTGTGTAAGCCATGTGTGTGAACGAATAATTTGATTTCTAATACAAATGACTTATTTTTAATGGATTCTCTTTTCTAGGGATGTATACAAGATCGGGATATAGAAGAGGAGGCACGTGGATCCAGGTCAGTGGACCTGCTTGCTGGTGCAGTCGTTACAGTGAAGACGGTGGTTTCACAGAAAAGCAAGAAAGATACAGTAAGTTACAAACAATTTCATTTTCAAACAGCGTTTTGTGCTGGTGCCTTTGTTACATTGAACATGTTTTTCCAACCTGTCTTTTAGTTGCCCGATGGTGTACGAACTATGCAGACACAGACAGCGACACAAATGAGATGCTGCAAGCCAAACTGATTTCACCATGGAGCAACTATTATTTGAGCCGCAGCATGTTCAAATCAATAAGCAGACTTGAGATGCTTTTGCCCAATGGCCAGAAAATGAATTTAATGTGACCGAAGAAGCCAGCAAAGTGTTGTTAGGCCATTGCTACAATGTGACTGCTCCACCAGATGATGAAACTGAATGTATTGAAGATGCTTTTGAAATAGTCGCAGGCCACTTAACGCAATCGACACCCACCAAAAAAGGGCCACCCAAAAACCAATTGACATTGATGATTTCTCTGATTCATGTTCAAGTAACAGACGCTGAAATGACAGGCTAAAGCATCAGTACAATTGACCGAGGAACTAGACAAAGATCTCAACTACAGTATGTAATGCAGGATGATAGTCTAATAAAGGAGGCCAAATACATAGTTTTCAACAGCAGCTTGATGGAGATTATAATGATGCTGAAATGTGTGCATTCAGTGAGAGGGGAAGTATGTGGGAAGTATGTGGGAAGCCATTGGTGAAATGTGACTCATCTATCACAAGGCATTGACTTCAAAAAACATGCCACCTGTGAAATGCTCCATGAGAAATGTTCATGGTCCGCTCAACCTATGCTGGGGAAACTGCCAGCTGGAAATCTACTGTATGCAGCAGCTTTACTTCTTAGTGGCTCTAGTTTCATTAAGTTGTCCAGTTTCTGTCAATTTGTGGGACTCCATTTAATTTCTAAAACGCAGTACTACAAATATCAACGTCAATATCTATTTCCTGCCATTATCGCACTCAAAAACTCACACAACCATCTCTCGCACCACAAGCCGCACGCACTTAACAGCACTGCAACAACACATAAGGCGGAGCAACAGCACACGCGGACTGACACCGATCCAATACCTGCACCAAAGCTCAGCACCCGGTGTATACCGAGTTGAAGCTGCCAAAAGAAGACCACTCCTCTCACTATCCTACTCCCTCTTCCCCTTACTAACCCATCCCACCTTATCGTTTACAGATCCGCCAGAGCGCCTGGGGACCAATTCCATTGGTGACTGTGCGCGATACAAATACCTTTAACATTAGTGAAGCTTGGAAAATTGAACAATTGTCTATTCGAAGTACATTCTCTGAAAAACGGTTCAGGCTAGCTGGCGATGGACAGTGTGATAGCCCCGGATTTTCAGCAAAGTACTGCACATACCATTTTCAGGACATGGAAAGTAAAAAGATTGTGAGTTTGGTGGTCGTTCAGGTGTCCGAATGTAAATCCTGAGTGGCCATGGAGAAACTTGGTTTTATAAAATCACTGGAAGAATTCCAATCGAGGGGAATGCAAATCGACCTCATAAGCAACAGACAGACTTATTTCAATAGCCAAGACAATGAAAGAGCAGTTTCTATCAATTTGATATATGCAAAAAAAGGTTCTGAAAACATTTCACAGTGGTCCCAGTCTTTCAGCAACCATCTTTGGTGGCGTTTCAAAACTTGTGATGGGTCTGTGGAAATTCTACTAGAAAAATGGCGGTCACTAATGCACTACTGTTCCAACGTTCACTCTTGGACAGAAAACAAACATTTCCACCAATGTGAACATGGCCCTTTGTCGCCAGAGCAGGAACGGAAGAAGAAGTGGTTGATTTCATCTTCACCTCCACCTCCACACAAAGCCCTTGAGAATATTGTGTTTGATAAAACTATCAAGAGATCTGAAGGGACTCACAGAATTCTGTCACACGGGAGATGCGCCTAAAGTACAGGCCAAAGAGATTGCATTTCGGCAAAGAAGGAATGAAATATAGGACATTACTAGCGGTATTAGCACACAACGAGAATGTAGGCCGTGAACAATCGAGGACTTCGGGAAACTTATGGATGCTTCGCTACACTATGGCCTTTACGAAAAAAAAAGCAAAAAAATGGGTGGTCAAGCCAGTATATGAGGAAATGGAATTCGATTTTGTGAAAGATCTTATCATTAATGTCTTGGAGATGCATACTCACGGAATTGTGCACAATTTTGTTCCGAGTACACATACATTGCCACAAAACATTGCCAATGTGCCCTGTCCACCTAAAGCAGAGCTTGTGGAACAGTTCACTTCCGGTTCAAATGATTACCATCTGTTTTTTTGTTCAACAATGTTTTCATTAAGTGTCCAAATAAAGCATCCAATTTGTCTTTTGAAATCTATCCTCTGTCAATTTTTTTGCAACAAGTACCATTTTTACGAATGCCATACAACGTAACGCTGTGCTTTCACAGTTCAGTCGAGCTACTGTGGGACCTTCAATGATCGTGGGAGGGCCAGGTGGATAACAGTGAAAAAGCAACTTTGGGGTTCGGCAGTTGCCTTACCATACAGTTGCCCAAATAGCTCAATAACTACTCGTCCCACAAAAGGGATGAGGCCTAGGCTACAGAAGATACTCAGCACGCAAGAACTACTGACTGTCAACAAAACAGCACATCAAAGTGGGTTGTTGCTGAGAAATAGAAGCACTGTGACCAATGTATTCTTGGGGGCATGTGTTGGGGGTCGTTGCTAATGGGAAGAAGGCGTGGGTCGGTTGAGCCCCCGGCCAACATGCATTATACACGAAAGTGACATCCTGATCGTGCACTCGTGGGGGGCGCCTCCTTTGCCCATCTGCTGCCATGGGGAAGAAGGCCCTGACATAAGCAGAGGTGGGGCTATTGCTAGACACACCGACTCCATTTTGTGTACCCTCGACTCCAATTTTGGACTAGGGCACATTCTGTCATTGTGAAGTTTCCCCTACCCCTCAGGAGCGCCACGAACAGCGAGCTATGACAGCCCCCACATTTTTCATCCTGTGCTTCACAAGTACAGTTCTCATGGATGCGGTGAGACAAGATGGTGCAAACTAAGAATGTATCTTCATTCAGAGTGAAGGTCACCAGCTTTTAATTTTTGCTTGCGAGCAGAGGAAGCCCACGCATCGCACACACTAGAAGGTTCAATTGTTTTTCGACCTTGAGAGAAAGGGACCATTCCGAAAGGAATTGAATTAAAGAAGGGTGTAATAACGTAAGATATGATAAGGTTCACCATTCCTAAACTGGACTAAGGAACATGCAAGTTCAGTTTATGAAAAATCGTTGATCCGAATGGAGTCTGCGTTATGGTCTGCGTTACGCCAAGAGCATCTAAATGCCGAATATAATGTAAGTTTGACTTTCGACGATTTTATACCCGAACGAGTCAACTTCTCATTAGCTGACCGTTATTGCTGGGTTACATTGTACTTGTTTGTTCTGTGTGGCATGTAGACCACCACTCGGTTCCCCAGGTTCAACGCTAATATTTCATTAAAATGCCATCTATGTGTTCCTCGAATTGTAGCGTCAGCTTCCGCATCCCGTTTCCAGCTGAACATACTCCATAGCACTAACCTCCGAAGCAAACTGTGTACTACTTTCCATGTTAAAATGAAAAATTGTAATAAAGATCGGCTACTGAGACACATTTCTGTAATGTTTTACAAACAGGTACATCATGCCATTCTGCATTTGTCATCGATTCCAGATACCAACTGACGGCTTCTTCAACCGGAAGCTGCAGATGCACATCAAAAGCTGGATATCGATCACTCGTTTTTTGGGACGATCGCCAAGGGCCGATATGCCCTTACGCGGTACCAGCGATTAGGAGCAGCATAACATCATTTACGGTGGTCTAGCGCCAAGTTGATGCATAAGCCTTGCGATTCACTGTGCGACCAAAGCGCTTCTTTTACCCAAAAGGAAGACCTTGTGTACCCAAAAGGAACACAGCGTGACTCACGATAGTGGACCGAGAAAAAAGAAAGAAAGTACCCATTTGATTAATTATGGCATTCTCCGGATGTTCTCGGAGCGTTTATTGTGAAATAAAAGTACTTTAGAAATTGTACAGTCTTGCTATTTCATTTTAAAGTACAGTTTTATATCCCGAATTTTGATGCGCTGTGTTGTAAGACGATGTGTGTTGATTTCTGCATTCTGTGTCACGTAGGTGATGACTAGGCGTGATTGGCTACGCTGCCCAGTAACGTCATGGACTTAGGTGGAGAATATCACTAGGTTTGGTGAGGTCAGCCTCAGGGGCGGGGGATATGATTTAGTGCCGCCAGGGCAGTCCTGCTTGGGCGATGCTGCAAATGAACAGATTATCACAAAATGGCCGCGCCCTGCAGCCTGAGTTTGCATGTGTACAAAAGAGGAACACTACGGTAAGGCACATAGGAAATGTTTGTACGATCGATCAACGTATGCTTAAAAACACATGCCTGAACCCTCGGGACAATAATATTTCTGAGCGCACTATTCCTTTAATTTAGATCCCAGCAAAACATCATTCATGTACGGCTGGAGTGCTCTGCTGGAGAATCCTGCAGAACCCCACTAAAACCCCACCTAGAACCTCCTCCCAGGTGGCCGAAGAGAGGGTAGACGTTTCCTGATCCCAATCCTGGGGGTGCTGTACTGCGGGAGGATCACCTCGATGTAGACCAAGCCCAGGGAAAAGGGAAGATAGAGCAGGGTGAGACACAGTATTTTTCCTTATAGAGGAATACTGTTAACCCAAATTTAAAAGAGAAATTGGCTTATTGCCATTTTGGTACATCTCGATTATCTATTCAGGATAAAAAGGCAAAACTTGAAAGAGTAAGTCCATTTTGTGTTGATCCCAAGAAACTGATCTTTTATACATCTTAGGTCCCATATCCGCCACCAGATCAAAAGTATTCCAACAGGAGCTATGAACATGTAACTTTTTCTGTATCTCCCGTCTCTAAAAGGGTTAAACTTTATAATTCTTCCCTTAATAAAAGCTGGGAAAGAAAATCCACGTTAACATCCTTTGAATAATTAGCAAAATCAAATTTTTCTAACTCAAACTACAAATCCTTCAGGGACTGTAAAGAAGGCGGCTAAAGAGGCAGGTAGGAGTCCAGGTCAGGCAATTAAGCCTAAGGGCCTACCCTGAACCAAATCAGCCCACCAGACCGGCATAAAAGGCTTCCTGAGAGTGAAGCAGTAGAAAGAAGCCAGGGCAGGAGCTGTAAGGTCAGAAGTCGTAGAAGCAGAGTAAGCAGAGCAATTACCAAGCAGGCCACAAGGAAGTAGGACCAGAATAGGGATCCCGGAGTAGAGCAGCAAAATCCAATTGCAAACTCTGAGTTGGTCCTGTGCTCACACCCTGAATAGCTGTGGCAGCACTGGAGAGAAAAGAAAGCAGCAAGCAGTCTTTCCAGGTGCACCTCATTGCTGTGTTTGCCGAGCTGAAGTTGCAGTTGTTCCTAAGGCCTGTGTGCAGAGTCCAGCTAAGAAAAACTGGAAAGTGGGAAGCCCTACCTTACCCTACCTTAATGAGGCCGATCAGAGACATCCGTGCAGTAGAGGGGTGTGGATTCCAGGAGTGCCCGTAGTAGTAGCAGGAGAAGCAGCAAAGTCGGTAAGCCGCTGCAGCCCGCAATCTTTAAAATTGGGAGTCAGAAAAGGAAGCTCCGAACTTCTGGGTTCTTACTTACTTGCCGGTAACTGTAGCCAGCTTTTAATTGAACTTGCATTGAGTTATGAGCAAGTGAAAAAGTGGAAAGTCTTTTTATGAATGGGAAAGTAACACGCGCTTATCTAAAATGCTTGCGTGTGATGTAAAGCCTTTCTTTCCCGAAAAGTAGTAATACCTTGTTGCTGAGTGGTCACGCGTTTCTGATTAATACGGAGAATGCTGCTGGTTGCCACAGCAAAGCTAAAGAGTTTCAAATCCTATTAAAAGGGGCCGCACACATGAGACAATGTTTCCAGATGCCTTGGAAGCTTAGTGCTAACTGAGTATTACCATGAAATGATTGAGACAAATTTCTTTTCTTTTTTTAATAATGCAGG
This sequence comes from Ambystoma mexicanum, assembly GCF_040938575.1. NCBI lineage: Eukaryota > Metazoa > Chordata > Amphibia > Caudata > Ambystomatidae > Ambystoma > Ambystoma mexicanum. The sequence goes on from NC_090935.1 coordinate 1,456,886,257, forward strand.
GGTCCCACCCGCCCTTATCCACCCTACCTTAACTATTACCCTTACCCCACCCCACACCTATATTTTAGAAAAATGTGCCCAAAATTCTGGGGGAGCAAGGGGGAAATCTGTAAAACAATTCAGTAATTTCACTATTCTTTATTTTACATTTGATCATTTCTACAGATACCCCGACAGAAAGGTGGGAGAGCGTCTCTCTTTGAAGTGGCAGTTCAACACAGAAACACAATCACGTGCAACTAATCTTGATTTCCCTTGAAGATACCCATCTTGCAACACAAAGATTGAAGCAGCAGAATAAAGAAGTAGTAGAAGTCAAAGCTGGAACAAGCATTTCCCAAGCCCATAGAGGGATCTCCATGAAAGACAAATCCTTTGCAAATAAGAACTGTACACTGGTAATTTGAAGTTGAGAACTTATTGTTACCCAAGAGTCGTCATCCAAAGTTGAGAGAGCGGCACAACCACTTTGGGGTAACTACCGAAGACCAGGTGCATATAAAGCTGGAGAAGGGAGTAGTACTTGTTCAAAGTTGTTCTATATCTGCCTGGCAAAGCCTGGAAGTAGTCTAGAAACCGAAGCAGAGTTTTAGGTAGCAGCAACACAGGCAAAGAGGCTGCCCTTTCTTAGGATATAGAAAGAAGAGTGCCATGCCAACATCTGCAGGTAGAAGATTGTAGTAGTACCCAATTTTGAAGTTGCCATTATAGCAGCACATTGAGAAGCAGGGGAAGTTGTAGTAGCAGTAGCAAGACTGTGGCTGTCAATACTGCTGAAGCTAAATGTGGGGTCAAGAAAGCTGTTCTCACAGTTACATTGTAGAAGTTAGTTGAGAGAGGAGTGAATCTCGAACAAGAACATCCTGACAATTGTACAAAAGACACTGCAGAAGCAGAAGTTAAGAAGTTGATGTTGAAGTGGGAGAAGATAATAGTCAACTTTATCTATTCTTTCTTGAAAGGAAGTCATCCAAGACACCTCGTTGGTGCTGTTAATTCTTTGTGGAACTGTAAAGAAGGAAATCTTTCACCAAACAAAGAAGAGACTTGTTTGATGAATGAGATATTTCTCTTCTCTCCTCCTTTTCCCTACTAGTGCTTTCTGTTTTTTTGCCTTTCCTTCTTCCATTTCTTTCCTCTGCTTACATTTGCTTATGACACAGGTTTTTGATGTAATTTACTTTTGCGAGCTCACATGATTTTATCCGATTTTCGGAATTGTCACTGGATCTGTATGGAAGAGTTTGGCAAAAGGTTAAATAAACTAAATGCCTAATAAAAAAAAAACATTACAAAAAGCAGAGACTTTGACCAGTGGATTTTGTTAGTGTAAATTGTTAGTTTCTTTGGAACTTTCCAACACTTTGGTTGAGACTTATTACTTGGAGAACATTGACTTTGGGACATTCTTGGGGAGCAAGATCTGCCCAAAACCACGGGAAGTCATCCAAGACACTGGGTATTTGGTAACCTTTTATTTAGGTTGTATTTGTTATTTGAATGTTTACATGGTTTATGGTGAGGGTTCGTTTTATGCATGACAGAAGGTTTTCCTTTAGATCTTAGAATAGGCAGGGAATCACCTGGTAGCGTATGTTTAGTTCGGATTTCTGTTATTTTGTGTGTAATAAAATGGCAAATTCTAAGAAAACCCAAGATAGTTGCGAGTCTCACATTACTGACCCCTCACAGCTCTCCCTGGCTTCGAGCCGGTTACACAGTTTCTCCTTCAAACTGGTTGGTCTCCCAGTCCTCCCTTTGCAGAGACCTTCATATTTTCCTTGCCACAGTCAAGGCTTTCTGTCTCTCCCCACTCTGGGGCTCGCTCTTGCTCATTTCCCACTCTGGGCTCCTGGGTTCTTTATTCCACAGTTGGGCCTCATTCTGTCCCTTTGCTCACTCATGGCCACTTGTGATTTCTTTCACCACTCTGAGGTTTCTTGGCTCTTTCCAGAACTCAGGGTTTCGCTCCCCAATCTGGGGCTTCTCTGTTCCTTCCCCACACAAGGGATTCTCAATTTCTCTTCCCAGTCTGGGGTTTCTACGATATCGCCTTGCTCCGGGGACAGTCTCCTCCTCTCTCCCAACAAGGGAGTTTCTCTGTTGCCTTCCCGATCCAGGGATGGTCTCTTGCTCTCCCCCATTCTGGGTTTTCTGTTTTTTCCCTGCTCTGGGGGACGGCCTTCTTTCCCCCACTCAGGGATTTCTCAGTCGCTCCTCACTTTGGGGCTCTTCTCTATATAGTCCTTACTCTGGGGTATTCTCGGTCTCTCTGTGCTCCTGGGAATTTCCCTTTTTCTCGCTACCCTTCTCTGGGTTATACTTCCTCTTTCTCCACACTAGAGTTCTCCCAGTTTCTCTCTACTCTGGGGCTTTTCTCCTTCCACCCCACTTCGGGGCTCCTTCCTTTGGCCTTGCCACTCACCTACCATTCCCTGCAACCAGCTGTGTACCTCTATCTGAGGAGCAGTACTCCCAGGGAGGGTTATGTAGGCCAATTGCCTCATCTTGCCACAGGGCCGCTTTTCCGTCTCAACTCTAAACTGCAGCAGTGGACATCGGCTCCAGGTTCACGCTTACTCAGTGTGGGAGCTTGTGGGCGGTTTCTCCTCCAGGCTCTTTCTCGCCCCGCTGAGGTACTCTGTTGTTGTGCAGACTGTCACACACCAGAGCTCTGGTTTCTTGCCCGCCAGGTAACGTCGCTCTCTTCTAGTGCGGGGCTCAGAGCACAATGGCACCTTCTGGCATTCGGTCTCTCCAAGCATCTCCCTCTTCAATGTGCCCTGCAACATAATTAAACTCTGCGGGCTGCATGGATACTCCTTCCTGATTGGATCCCTGCCTGACGTGACTTCAAGAAGCTGGATTAGCAGTCATTCAGCCGTTTTCCCTAAAGAGGATGAAATTAAGTTTAGGTCAGAAGTCAAGCCAGCCACTGTTGAAGGGTGCTCCCAAATATTACCTCCTGCATACCCCATAAAGGTGTAAGTCTCAGGAGGGGCAGGGTGGTCTCTCCCTGGGGTGTCCCTGTCCCCTAACAGGGACTCACCTTCAGAGGGATTCTGCTATTCCGGTCCCCTATGTGGAGAGGTGATGAACTCCCTGCATTCTTCTAACATCTTTCACATAAGAGACCACCTTGCTACTGAATACTTGAGTTTCTACCGTCTTATTTTCCCCTAGGAATTGGACTAGTGGCATGGTTAGGGTGGCAATTACCTTACCTGGTAACACAAAGGCAATCCAACATCTTCAACATTTTCATTTCACTTGCAACATATTCAAAGGGAGTCTGCCTTGACATTCTGACTTGCTACTTTATCGGTGATGGTGAAATTGAACTGCGAGAGCAACTGTACCTACTGTGTTCACATTCGTTCATACAATACTCTGTAGAGAGAAAATACATGTTTCACTGATCGGTTATTATACTGCTGGGATAACCGGCTGCTTTGAAGTAATACCTCCATGTTTCTTTTTTAAAGAAGGTATTCTCTCCGATAGGTTGAATGCCCATGAAAGATCAGCATTTGGGTGCAATACATTAGAATTAGAGTCAATTTAAGACAACCTGGTTGTAAAACATAGTCCTACCTTCAACAAAGAAGACTGTCTTTTCTTTCTGCTGAAAGAGTCCCAGACCATGGGAAGGTCTTCTGTTGCCAGTATTGAACCACCTTACCATGGCACCCCTGCCTGTAGGTATGTCATTCTCTCAAGGCATACTACAGGAAGAGCTTCCATCCGAGGGGAACTCGGACGGGTGGCCTGCTGGAAGCAGGGATGTAGGTCATCCACAGTCCATTGTGGGGTATTCTAGGTTGTCTGGAGCCAGGTGAAAGAGTGACGATGACGAAATATGGATGACATCGGGATCATAGTCTAACAATGAAGGAGTAGAAGGTCTTAAAAGACCACACCAAACTGTTAGAACAATCCATAACAAAACCACCCCTTTACCAATGTCACACAATACCTGCAAGAGAATCACTGCGGTTTGATACAGGTGAATGTGTTCAGGTACTGAAGGTGTCAAATTTTAATAAATTCCTCTGTCTTGCAATTCAACACCATAGTCATGGTCCTAGAAGTAATTTAATGCTGTTGCCTTAGGAGTGTGAATTTTCATTATTTACCAAGTCAAAATTATATTAAACAAAAATATTTATGTATTCAGTTGGTCCTTTACAAAAAGGTATGCCAAATTATTAATTAAGTCCTGTGGAAAAAAATCAACATCATCTAACAAAACCAGCATGTGTTATACCATCTACTGGCTATTGGCTCCCAAAAGGTTCCCCCCCCAGTTGAATGTACCTTTAGCCTCTTTTTGTCAACACAAACACCTTACTTGAAATCGCCCAGAACAATGCACCAAACACTGCTAAGTGACCTGCCAGACACTTAGCCAGTATCTCACAGCTACTCTGGAAACTTCACTTCAAAAAGAGAAGTATTGGCATTGATCTTGTTAAAGTGATGGCACCTCCAAAACATCTTCTATAGACAGAAAACGCTGGACCTTCCAGCAAAGGGGTACCCAGATGCCTCAGATATCTTCCAACAAAGCTTTGACCATTCCAAAAACCTAATTTCACTTTGGACTTTGCTTAGCAACTTGCTGCGTTTTGGTCCTGCCACATTTTCCTAATACTAAAAAGACCTGGCCTGCGTAGACCAAGTCCATATCACCCAAAGCATTAAAGCTCTCATGTTCTGCAAAACTACAGGACCTTGGCTGGCCCAGGTATGACAAACATCTCAATTCATTTAACTTGCAGCCAACCAATGATTGTTTTTATTTTTTAGGAAACAGTTTGTGCACGTATTCATGGATTTTAAAAACAGTGTGGTGTGATGAATCCAATGTCATTCCTTTCCCTGAGGTAGCCTCTACCTAGGTGGCCTTGGGACGGAAGCCACTACCTGATCCTGACCATGGGGGTGGCTATATGAGGGAGGACCACATGTGGGAGAGTGGGGGGGGTGGAGGGTGACCCTCTGAGAGATGACCGACATCATTGGGAAAAAAAAGAAAGAAAAAAACTGGAGGTGCAAGAGGCAGGGAGTAGTAAGGATCCCTCCCAATTACACTATCACAACTTCCTCCATATTACCTGAAGGGCGGTCCGACATCCACTGAGACAAGAAAGAGATAGAGCAATGCAAAGGACTAGCACCTGCAAACCAACACAGCAGTCTAGTCTCTGGAGATTGCTCAATTGGCACAGCAATATTAAATGCTCTGCATCTGACAGACGTGGAGAAGAGGAACGCAAGGAAACAATGGCAAAAGAAGGGAGAAAGAGATGCAGAGGCCAGGAGATATATCGCGACCGGTTCTCACACCGGTCGGATCGTGAAGGGCAGGAACGTCGTGAAAAACGGTGTGGCAACGAACCCAGAGAGCGAAGAGCGGGACCGGGCAGCGGAAAGCCCGCCGCTTGGGGGATCACAGCAATGGGGACCGCATCCACTGAAACAGGACACAGGAGAAGCTCTATGGCGGACGGGAGGCACGCTCAGCCTACAGAACGACAAGAGAGCACGAAGAACACCGACAGCCCCGATAAACCCAGGGAATGTACGGGTTACCAGGTTGCTGGAAAATGTATGCTGCTTTGGGGAAGTAATACGAGAAGCGCACATAGAAGATTGTCACAAGAATAACGTGTTTGCAAAGCTTGCAACAGCAATGGCACTGAGCCCATATTTAAAAGGGGAGAAGTCAGATGTTGAAATTAACATTGGTGAACAAGAGCCAAGAAGCTAACATTGTTATATGGTCAAAAGGGAAGGTGGCTACAACAAAGTCCTGACAGGGGAGTATACCAGACAAAGTCAAGTATGTGTAATAAGTAAATCTCAAGGAAGATACATACCCTTAAGATTGTTGTTAAAGTGCTAAGAACTGGCAGAAGAGTATACCATGTGAAGTCAAGTGTGAAACACCATGAAGAGTATAGAAAGAATCTCCAGGAGGAATCATACCTTTGAAATTGTAAATTGTTGTTGAGAAAGAAAGGAACTTGGCAGGGCAGTGCACCAGGTAAACTAGGAGTCTGGAACCTGCAACTAAATTGTGAATACATTAAAAAGGAGTAACCGAAAGGCAACATATATCCATGAGAACGTTTTCTTTAACTGTCTTAAATATAAAGGCCCTAAATTCCAATTGTAAGTAAATTACATTGAAAGCTATTATAATGGGAAAATTCACAACTATAATTTTTTGTTGTTGTGAAGAATGACCTTCACAGAAAACTGCAATTATTTTTTTAATATGCAGTACAGAACAATCTCCAGGTCAACGGCCAGTAATCCGTCATCTTCTCTTCTAGGAGAAATCCCAAGATTTCTGCCTATTCTATGGGTGACAGCAATGAGATACCTGGGTTTCTATTTGTATTTGTATTTATTTTATTTCTATAGCGCAAACCAGGCCCAGAGGCTACCGGGCGCATATCTTGAAAGCAATGGTTACATAAATTGCATACAGTGATTATATATCAATAAATAAATATAGCATAGAAATAGGCATAGGTAAGTAGTACAACGATACATGGTTTGTCGAATAGTGCATCCATACATAGGTTATTGCATCACGTTTTCAGAATGTAGCTTGGGCATTGGTAGTGACTAGCCAACATTTGGCTCTATGTTTGAATAGGTTGAGGGAGGGGAGGTTTCTGATAGTCAAGGGGAGTGCGTTCCACAATTTGGCTGCCAGGACTGAGAAGCTGGATCCACCACCTGTTTGGAGCTTGTATCTAGGTATCAGTAGGCTCTGGTTCAGGGTAGATCTAAGTGAGCGAACTTGGGTGTATAGCGTGAAACGTGAGGAGAGATAAGTGGGGGCCAGGTTATTCATGCATTTGTAGGTTAGGGCAAGCGATTTTAGTGAGATCCTTTGGGTGACTGACAACCAATGAAAGTTCTTCCCCGTATCCGAAATGTGTGCAGATCTGGGAATGTTGAGGGCTGCCCTGATGGCGTTATTTTGTATGATCTGGAGCTTGTCTAGGTTACCCTGATTAGTGCCCTGGTACAATGCATTACAGTAGTCCAGTTTGGACATGACCAGGGTCCTAGCAAGGGTAGTACAGTTGTGCGTGGAAAGAAAAGGACGACATGCTGTGATCAGCTTGCAGGTATAAGCGGCGGGCGGCCACAACTGCATTTGTCTGTCTGTGAAGGGAGAGGGTGGAATCGAGGTAGATTCCCAACGTTTTGGTATCTTTGGAGACTTTTATTAGATTTCCATCGATGTTAAAGTAACTGAACATAGGGTTCAGCTTGTTTAGTCTTTGCTGAGTACCTAAGATGAGGAGCTCTGTCTTGTCATCATTGAGACAGAGCTCATGTTGGGCCATCCATGTTTGAATGACATGGTAAACGTCATTTAAGGCTTTTGAATCTACTGTGTAATCACCCGTGATGGGGATGAGTATCTGGGTGTCATCAGCATAATTTATGTAGGTGACACCCAGATAGTCAAGCACATCAAATAAGGGTTTAGTAAATACATTATAGAGGGTAGGGGATACACACGAACCTTGGGGGACTCCGCAAGGGACTGGTGCAGGGTCAGCTGCGGAGGTGGGCGAGAATATCCTCATCTGTCTGTTATCCAGGAAGGATTGAATCCAGTTTGTGGCCATGTCGGAGAGGTGAGCTGCAGTTTTCAGGTGGTGACAGAGGATTTGGTGATTAACCAGATCGAAGGCAGCAGATAAGTCTAAAAGTAGTAAGAGGGCTAGTTTCCCTTTGTCTTTGAGATCCTCAATTTGGGTTTTGAGATCGAGGAGGGCTGTCTCCGTACCGTGCTTCGGTCTGAAGCCGGATTGTCTCGTGCCTAGTAGGTTGTTTGATTCCAAATAGTTCTGTATCTGAAGATAGGCTGCTCTATCTAAGATTTTTAGCAGAAATGGGACCGTTGTGATGGGCCTATAATTGGTTGGAACCTCCGGGTCTAAGGTGGGTTTTTTTAGGAGAGGAATGACCCAAGCATCCTTCAGGTTATTGGGGACCACTCCCGATTGAAAGGAAGCGTTAATAAAAGTGGTGATAAAAGGGGCGAGGTCATGAGCCGAATCCTTAATGATCGGGGCTGGACAAGCGTCCCCTTGGCAGTTTGAAGGTTTTAAGTTGCAGATGATTTTTTTCAACCTCCAGAACGGTGAGTGGTGTGAAGCTGAACGTAACCGGGGAGTTAGGTGTAGTTATTTTAGGTGGCCTGGTATTGCTAAATATAGGTGTGTGGAGGGCATTTTTTTGGCGTTGATTTTGGATTGCAAGGTGGATATTTCGTTAAGAAGGGCATTTTGTATATTGTTGCACCAGGTTCTGTCCTTGGTGCACGTGTCCGGGGCAGGTGAGGGAGATTCTAACTCTTTGAGGATTTTGAATAATTCTCTAGTGTTCGATTCTGCCTGGGATATTCGTGAATCTTCCCAACAATCTTTCCAGGGGGGTGTGGATTACCGTTTTCAAAGACGGCTTCACTACCCTACTGGCGAAGATGAAGCAAGTCCATTACCAACTGTGTCGCTTCTCCCTGGTACCCCCGATTAGATTTTACCTACAAAATATTGAAGCAGTAGTTCTGTATGGTTTGGGCATAGTCCCATTTGACCTGGGTGCCCCGCTTAACATTCTTCAGGGGCAAATATGGAAGAGAAACTTGGGCCTTAGTACTTCTGTGCCAAACCTTGCAAGCTTGGTCCACATAGTTTTATTAACGAAATGCAGGGTTGGATAAAGCTTACCTTGCCCTATGCGAAGGTGGGATTCCCCTACCTAAATAAACTAAGGATAGTCTGTGTCAGGAAGGTCAAAGAAAAAGTCTGTGTCAAAAACCTATACTTGCTCTCACGTCCAACTGTAAACAATGTGTAGGGATGCCAACAATAAAACCAATAGTGTTCAAAGTAAAGTTCAGAGCTTCTTCCAGCTCTTGGCTTGTAAACAGCGTCCCTTCCCCAAGTTCAAAACAGTTCAGCAGGCATAGGTGTTCCCTTCCCCCAAGAGTTCAAAATTGTCCAACGTTTAAAAGAAAAATAACAATCCCATGGGACACCTCCCAGTTCTTAGGATATTGCCAGTTTTCACTAGTTCACATAGGCAGTTCAGTTTCTTTTCATTGATTTCAAAAACACATAAAAAGGTTGTAGAACACAAGTTTCTTTATAAATGCTTTCAATGGCTTTACCAAACCAGGAGTACTTGGTCTAGGCGCAGTTGTTGGTTATATCTTTACAGCTCACACAACTCCATCAACTTTATAGGTGCTTTTAATCACTTTACCATACAGAGGGGTGTACTTGGTTTAGACGCAGTTGTCAGACCACACGGTCTACCCATTACAAGTCATGCAACTGATAAACCTTCTTGGCTTTTCCATCAACTCTTTGCCAGTGCTTCAACTGGACAGCGATGTTTGCTGCATTCACCTGTGTCACACTCTCCTGACACTATCGTAGCTTGCTTGGCCACAATGCATTGGTTATACTTTCTTGTATTCCCCTGGCTCTTGCCAATGCTTGTTTTCTCATATAATACACATTCCTTGAGCCAGGCAGATTCTCAATCTTTCTTTCACTCTACCTAATGTTCAAGAATGCTCAAAATTGCATCCGCTCTGATCAGCATTCACAAATGCTCACATTGGCTTTCGCTTAGTTCGGTATTAAAAAAAAGAAATATAGAATTGCTTTCACATTCGGTATGCAAAAGTACTTGTTTTCATTTCGTTGTAAAACAAAGTTCATTGCCTGTTTTTCATATGCGCCGGCAAGCCCAGTGTTCCCTCTTCTTGGTCCACTTGCTGGTTGGCTATTACGGCTCTTCTACGAGGTACTCGACTGCTACGGGTCCTCTCCTTCCCGTGCAGTACCTCGCTTTCTCTCCTAGTGGCTTCCAGAGGCTCTGCTTCTCTGCGATGCAGCTCTGGATTCTTACGACCGCTTCACTCGGTAGGGCAGGTCTCCTTCTTACGGTCTGCCACCAGCTTCCAGCGTCCTTCAGCTTTGCTTCCTGCTGCATAAACTCTGCATCCATGAACAGATCCGGAGAGCTCCGCTTGCCACACTCTGCTAATCCAGAGAGTTCTGCCTGCACATAGCAGTCCATAGCCCTGCTTTCACTGCTGACTTAATTTCAGTTCCTGCCACCACAATGAGACCAGGAAAGTCTAGACCGCTCACCATTAGAACGGTAGTTTTGCCTTGCTCATGCAGTCCTCCTCCTCGTCGTCCCAGTACACAGCTGAGTCAGATATGACTGTATTAACAAAATGAGGATATCTGCCTGTATCAGCAAAACAAGGCTTAGATGTGTCGGTATTAACAAAATGAGCATGCGTCTTCTTAGTAGGTTCCTTCCTCTTCCCAGTGTTGAGCTGGTGTTTCTTGGGGAAAGTTTGGAGGAAAGGAAAGGGCTAACAGTAGCCTACAAAGGCTTGAGGGATGAAGGGTTTACTATGAAAAGGAAATGGGGGATACCATGTCTCACCTAAGGAGGTCATCTTCCCATTCCCAAAGTCTCCTCCACCCACGTGATCCTCCCTTGCTTATCCACCCCCAGGGTAAGGATCCAAAAGCGATGACCTTTCCCGGAAACACCCAAGAGGAAGAAAGAAGTGAGCACGCCCTCAGGTTCCTCATAACTCCAACAATCTTGTGACACAGGTCCGATTTTTCAGCAGGACCGGCATAGCACTCCATTCAACCTTCCATACTGACCTCCCATCAGCCCAATCATCTGGGGCCTCATCCCACCAAAACCGCCAAATGAACCACCTCCTTTTTTCAATGCTCTTCTTACTGTCAAACCCTCTCATTTTCCTTAAATCAGGAGCATACCCATCTGTCCACCCTGATACAAAATGTCCCAGTTGTTGTGATTGCCCCTTCTATTCATCTGTGAAGCCGGTAATCATTGTTTCTTCCAGATTAATTTGAGCTCATTTCTTCTAGACAAGGTTAGCCTCTGCTTTTTGTGCCTGTTCAGTATTCTCTTATTCCCAATCCTCTTTTACAAAAAATTAAGATGTGCCTGTATCTCTGGCCGGTTCTATGTGATTTTGCTGACCTATTTTTGGTTGTGGTACTTTTCATCGCCGGATTTTACATCGCCAGAAACCCTGTTTTTGGGGTTTTTTTCATTCTCAGGGGGTTTCCCCCCCAGACCCCACCGTTACTATTATAATAATACCCCAACCCCAATAAAACACCCCCCAAAATAAAAAAATTTAAAAAACAGGATTTCTGGCGATGTAAAATCCAGCGATGAAAAGTACCACGACCAAAAATAGGTCGGCGAAATGCGTGTATACCCTCTGGCCACCCCTGGCCTCTATCCCTGCAACTTTGTCCAAATCATGCTTGACCTTTTTAGGAAACCCCTTTTCAACCTATGATAAATAATTGCTATGTTCTTATCCCATGCTTTGCCTGTTTCTACTCTCTACATTTCCCAAACTATCATTTATTTACTGTCCGCCTGTTAGGCGCTTATATGGCAAGTACATACTGTTTCAAAGCGCCCACAGGGCAAAGAGAGGTAACAAGGGAGTGATGCATATTGAATACACAACAGAGGAGGGGAAAGAAAAAAAGACAAACCTACCATGCCTTGTGAGTATTCAGAACGTGCAAGTGCAGCAAGGAATAGGGCAGAGGGGGTAGGGTAGGTGCTGGAGTGTCTGTGCTCGTGAGTGAGCAACAGATTAAGTGCATGGTGTGGTAAGTGCTACATGGCCTGGAACCATGTTGGGTTTAAGTGTGAGCCTCAAAGGCAGAGGGAGGGCCAACGAAAGTTGTGAGAGTAGACAGAAGCTGAGTGATTGGGTGTGGGAGGTCAGGGGCCCGAGAATGGATGGTCAGGGGCCTGAGAATGGATAAGGGCCCAATCATAGCAACTGTGAGATTAGAAAAGGAGAGAAGAGGGGAAGGAGGCGGTAAAGAGGAAAGTCTTTTGGAGCTTCTGGAATTTAAGGTAGTCCTGGTCAAGGTGCAGAGGGAGGGGGAGGCTGTTCCACAGTAGGGGGCCAGCTGAGGAAAGCAATCTACCTCCTGCCCTCTGTTAAGCAAAGCGCTTTACACACAAAAAGTTGGTGCCAGAGGAACAAAGAGGTCTGGAAGGAGAGTATTTAGTGAGATAAAGTTGAAGATAGTGAGGTGTCCGGGCCCAGGCAGCCTTGTGGGTGATGCAGAGGGATTTGAATTTAATCCGTGCAGCAACCGGGAGCCAGGAAGACTTTTTAGGGCAAGAGAGAGAGATGCGATCCCTGGGTTTAAGGCCAAAGATAAGTCTCGCTGCCCTATTCTGGATTAGCCGGAGAGGTCGCAGAGTGGAAGAAGGTAGATTGCGGAAGAGGCTATTGCAATAGTCAAGTCTAGGGAGAACCAGGGCTCGGGTAACGTTGAGCCTCTGGGGGAAAGGGAGAAAAGTGAGAAATCCTTTGAGAAGGAAAAGCTGAAAGTGGAATTTCTTGGCAATGTCCTGAGTGTGAGGGAGGAAGGAAGGAGAGAAAGGAGTCGAAGAGGACTCCAAGCTTTCTGGCTTCAGGAGGAGGAGCCGCCGGGGGAGAGCCCATGGAAGAAGGCCAGAGTGAACGGAAGAAAGAGGGTGCAGTGACCCTGATGGGGAGGATCTCAGTTTACAGGTGTTGAGGCAGAGATCATTGGAGGTGCACCAGGACTGAATGGCAGATACAGTCAGGGATGATGGAAGGTGCAAGGGGGTCAAGCAGGAGGTTTGAGAAAGAGTGGAGTGTCAACTGCATAACACTGGAAGTTGGGGGAAAAGGAGGAGATGAGGCATGCCAGCAGAGCAAGGTAGATGTTAAAGAGCCAAGGGGAGAGGATAGAACCTTGGGGGACACCCCAGGTGGAGAAAGAAGCAGGAGAGAAGATGCCCAGGATGACTTGCGACAAGCGGTCAATACGAAAGGATCTCAGCCAGTCCAGTCCCCGATCCGAGATATCAAGGGTATCGTGGAGTCTTTGTAAGAGGATGGAAAGGTTGACTGTCAAATGCAAAGGAGAGATTGAGTAGGATGAGGACAGCTGGGGAGTTGGAGTACAGAGATGCAAGCAGTTCTTCACGGGTGTTCAGAAGAGCATCTTCCGTGCCTCTGGATTCTCAGAATCCAGGACCACCAACAAGTTGTGTTTGAGTTGAGTTGTGTATTCTCCAGCAGTTTACCCAGGAAGGGGGTGATGAAAATAGGGCAGTAGTTGGCAGGACAGGTAGCGTCTGCTTGAAGTTATTTCCGGAGGGGGCGCATAAGGGCGTGCTTGAGGGGGGAGGGGGAAGATCCAGTGGCAAGAGTGATTGCAGAAATTAGAGAGTGAGGGGGCAAGAGAGCCAATGTTGTCCTTGATGGTTCTGGATGAGTAAGGGGAAACCGGTTTAGAAGAGACCTTCATGGAGCGGACAACTGGTAACTTCTTCAGGTGTGCTGGGGAGAGAGAGGAAGGAGAAGGGAGAAGTGCCAAGGGAGGCAAGGGGGTGTGGGAAGGGTTAGGAGGGTGAGTGACAAGGGAGTTCAGGATGTCCTGAGTTTTGGTGGCAAAGTGTGTGGCCAGTGCTTGGCAGAGGGCCTGGGAGGGAGACGGGGAGGAGGAGACTGCAGAAGGGTTGGCTAGTTCTCTGCAAATCTTGAAAAGTTCAGCTGTGTTGTTGGATGCACTAGAAACCTGTGCCTGTATTGTGGCTCTTTTCTTGGCATGGATGGAGAGTCTGTATTGCCTTTGCAGCAGACGGCAGGTCAGTTTGTCAGAGGATGAGCCTGAGGTTTGCCATTTCCTTTCCGCCGCTTTGAACTTTCATTTGAGGGCTGCAAGATCGGAGTCATACCAGGTGTTACGCTTGGAGGCAGGTTTCAGGCGCATTCCCATGACTGGGTCAAGGGTGTCGAGAATATTGGTGATGGCCAGGTGGAGGTTGCTGAGAGCAGAATCAATGGAAGAATCTGAGGTGTGGGGTAAGTGGGGATGAAGGTGGAGGCAAAGGCAACAGCTGACACTTGTTTCATCGGGCAGATGTTGGTGAACAAGGTTGGCAGGGCTTTGGGGGCGTGGTCAGAGTGCCCCAGACAGGGGAAAGGAAAGCATGGTTTTACCAGGATAGAGGGGTGACCAGTGGGGAAGAGAGAGGGAGGTCAGAGCAGATGAGGGCGTCCAGAGTATGACCAGCTGAGTGGGTTGGACTTTAGGTGAGAATGGAGAGAGGTGCAGAGGTCAATGAAGAGAGCGGAAGCTGTGACAGGGGAGTCCAATTGGATGTTGAAATCACCCAAGAGGAGGAGATTAGAGGTGGATGAAAGTAAGGAAGAACAGAAATCTACCCACTCACAGAGGTAGAGCCTGGATTCCGGTAAATAGTGGCAATGGGGAGGAGGGAGAGATGACCAACTTGCACACCAGGCTCTTAAAGGAAGAGTAGGGCTTGCATATGATCTTGAAGCCGTCAGGGAGGAGGGAATCAAAAACAGTGACTCAGCTGGCATTGAACCAGGTCTCGGTAAGAGCGAGAATGTCGAGGCCAATGTCTTCAAGAAGGAGGCAGATGCCAGCAGAGTGTTTGTTGGCTGAGAGGGTGTTAAGAGTCGCCAGGTGGAGGAATCTCTGCCTTTGAAGGTTTTCTGAGGTGGGGTAGAGGGGTGTGGTACACCAGTCAGAGGAGGGAGAGAGAGAGAGTAGTAGGGGGAGATGGAGGAGAACGAAGTTAAGAGATGGCAGGATCCGATCAAAGAGAAGGAGGTTGGTTTGATGACATTGGACCAGGATTGTGCCTGTGTAGTAGACATTAACGAAGCAACATGAAGATGAGAGGCCGGCCAAGAGTACTTTCCACTTGGTTCCGCCGTTAATGGGAGCAGATATGGAAGGAGAGAGAGAGAGATGTGATGGGGGTAGGGAGGGACAGAGAAGAGGAGATCAATGAAGACCACTTTGGAAGAAGCACTGACATAGGTGTCTGTGATGGGAAGGCCAGGGTTTGCGCCAAGAATATCTTTCTTCCGTTTTTTTCTTCCGGACTTCGTGAGAGAGGGGGGCGGGGGGGGAATAGGTGATAGTGTAGCAGTTAGAGAAGATGGGTGAGATGGTGAGGGCCATAAGGGGTCAGAGGAGTGGCTGCACAGCACAGTTCTGGCTAAACACACCAGGTGGCCTAGTAGTCACAAAGGCACAAACTAATCCAAAACGGTAAATCAAAACAAGAGGCACAAATTGCAAAGCAAAAAAAAGTGCACAGATGTAAAAGGCACATACACCTAAATTCGATTTTCAAAAATAGAGGTACAATGCAGTGAGAGGAGAGGCGGTTAGATGAGGGAAGGAAGGCAGAGAACATAGGCAAGTCAAAGGTTCAGACAGTTGGAGGCAGTGGGCGGAGAGTTCAGCCAACATTCACTGGTAGATTCTAAAGGCAGAGTAGAGGTCCAAGTACATGTATTGTATTTATTTCTATAGCGTGCCAAGCCCTTAGGCATCTGGGCACATTTCTTACATGTTACATAGTAAAAAAACATTTGTACAAATTCACATGGCAAAATATACAGTGAAATTAATTACATACGTAACTCAGCAATTTACAGATGTGCAGAGTATTTACAAGGTGACCTATATATTCAGTTCTATAGGTAGTTAGGCTTCATTGTGAAGGCATGTGGTGGCGGTATATATCTGGAAGCCTATTCATAGTTTGAGGAGGGGGGCAAGCAGGAGAAGGACCACCTGGCCCTCCTCAGCCTGGACAGGATCCTTACGAGTGGGGCCTTAGGCTGGGGGGCCGGTGTTGACCTATCGGTTTCCCAATTGGGTGGATAAGGGAGGACACCAGACAATCAGGGCAGCATCAAGCTGCCTCAGGGTAAGGCTTGACTGCATAGATCATAACGACAATCTTGCAGTATCCGAGTCAGTGTAAATCCATCCCAAGAGCAGAATGAAAAGTTAAAAATACTCCGTGCCAGTATTTTACTGATGAAAATATAGATTTTTGGATCAGCAGTAAAGCGCTCAATATAAACAAAATTAAGACACCCACGAGTGTGAAGCCTATCTGCTACTATGAAAATAGTGGATGCAGTCCAGTTGGTCCCCCAAGCCTTGTGGTTCTCTCGGGGGGAGGGTGGCTCTCTGCAGCCTGTAGATGCCGGGCCTCCGTCTCCGTTGTGCAGGAGGATATGTTTAGAAGGATCTTTCTCCAATTTCTTGGTTTTAGATAAACTAATTCATATCTGGCATATCGAGGTACATTACCTGTAGTGCCTTCCACTTATCTGCCCTACAATTATAAAAGGTGATGCATCACATTAATTTGATTCTAATCTAACTTTGGGGTACCCTGTTTGTTCACTAATAAAAGCTAAAAATAAACTTTTAATGATCCCAATAGCCACTATTACTTTACGAATTTGTTTTTTCTAAAGCGTAAATTCACTTTCCTGCTCCTGCAGTGAGCAAGGGCAGTGCCTTCATTAAATTATTCCAGTCCATGTGCAACCAGGGAAGATAATAAGCTTTTCCTTGTTCTTCTTGAAGCAACGGAAATGGAGTTGCTGTTATTTTTTCCTGTTTTTACTTACAACCGCCATGCGGCAACCATGGCATTTCCTAAGCCCCATGGTGTGTATTCTGTGACTGCTGCTATGGAGAATGCTGGAGCTGCTGCGCCAGACATCCCTCTCCAGTCACATCTTCCCAATCCTCACATTCCTCCTCTATTGTTGCATCTATTTCTCTTCCTTCTTGTTCAAATCTTAGACCTAAAGCAGCACTATTTTCATCAAAGTCTATCTAAATATCCTTGATGGAACAATTATCAAGTTTAAAAGTACTTGTCTGTACCACGATTTCTCCAATCCAACCTTTCCTTTCTTGTTTATTTCCGTTTTCCCCGCTTTAAAGTTGTAGTCCCAGAACAGCCTCCTCTCTTCGTGACTCTGCTTCGTCCCAATCTCGTTGCCTCTGGTTTTCCAGTTCCCTTCTCAGCCCATCTTTTATCTTGGCTGTTGAAGGCCCTTCCAGCCCTCTTTCATTCGGTCCTACCGATTGAGAATGTCGCCCTTCTCATTTTCTGCTCTTAGTCTTTTGACTAACCCTTCGGTCGGCGGCATATCCCCTTGATATTGACGCCAATCGTTTTTATTCAGAAGCCCCCCTTTTTGGGGTGTAACCCTCTCCTTTTCTTCTCGTTGTAACCTCTCTGCTAACCGGGCTGATGAAGATGTCATTTCTCCTCTACCCCAGATTCTCAATCTCGCATATCCTCTCTCTGAAGGAGTTAATTCTTGCCTTTGTCTAGCCCAGCTACTAGAGTAGTTGCTGGGGGCACATACTCTGGATTGGAGAATTCTTCGGCGGGCACCATGGGATAACACCCATATGGTGATGGCGCAGAGGGACCTTCTGCCCCTATCATAGTTGACCCTATAACCCTGTGGGTCCCCTTTTTCTCATATATGTTCCATAACCCTAAAATATGACATTGCTTTTCTAACTTAAAACTCTATCACGTAACTAAAATGGTATATATATTTTGTAACATCCTTTTATCAAACGTCCCTTCGTCTGGTCGGGATTTAAAAATGTTCCACTTAGTTACATGAATACATTCCATGTAGTACGTTAGAATTTTTATTTTATGCCCCAAAAGAACCTGCCATTAAATGATCAAGCAGAGTATTGTGAGAAACTAGAGGGCGTACTCACAAGTAGTCCACGGGGATCCGCTGTTCAGGTGGCCAGAGAAGGGCCATCGCTCTTTGATCCCAACCCTGGGGGCGGACATGCGAGGGAGGATCACCTGGACATGGGGTCCTTTGGGACTGCGGGTACAACGTCTGAAGGAGAGACCTAGTATTATCCCATTCCTTGCCTTAATACATCCTACCCTCCCTCTTTATTCATGGGATATTATCATCTGAATCACGTCCTAACTGTTGACCTTCCCTCAAGAAAAAGAAAGATGAAACATATTGGACATCTAGGAAGACCAAACTCTTTCACAACTCTTAACACCAACCTTGTCTGGCCGTCCTCAAACCCCAGCAGGTATGCTGTAAACCCACCTTTTTCCTCCCAGTTATTCCCCTTCAGTAAAGAAAGGGATTTAGAACCAATACCCCATTACTACTACCCCAACAACCCAAATAAAGAAAGATGGAAAACCTCCCCCACTCAGCTTAACAGGCAACAACAAATCCCCACACCTATTACTGAAAAGAGGATGAGAAAAGTCCAAACCCACTCTCCCTCGGCCTTTAGGGGGTATTTTCAGTCACACCCCATTTACCCATCCCCATTTCCAACAAATACTGACGAGGAGGAGGCAACTAAGCTGTAAAGATTACCCATAGAAAAAACATGGGGCAAGTATGGGAAACCGACTATAGAAAGAACTTAAACTGTCCCATTGATAGAGTCAGGCATTTACTAATTATCACGCACACCTGTCTCCACCTGACTGTTTTCACAACTATAGAAGGCGTCGTTTATTTTCAACAGTGAGCGAGTAGGGGATGCTGTCTAGAACAGTGTGCCGATACGCTGGCCTGGTGTCTGTGAGGGGCTGCAGCGTGGTGAGGGAGCTGTGCCTCCAATGAGCCAGAGTGAGGCTGCCTGCATCCTGCTGACAGCGTCCCGGAAAGTGCTTGTTCCCTTGGGACCTGTGCCGGCCCCAAGGGTGCCTGAGGGGCAGGTAGTGGGACCCTGATCTGAAGCCCGTGTATCCCTAAGGGACTGCTGGTCAACGCGACGCTGTGAGTTTCATGAAAGCAGTGAGAAAGAAAGCCGGGAGCGTGCATGTGACTGTAACGGAGCGGGAAAAAGGCAAAGAATATGAAGCGGCACTGAGCAAAAAAAGCAAGACACAGAAGAAAAATGTTTTCAAGCGGAAAGCGATTGGAAAAGAGTGCGAAAGATTTTAAAAAAAAAGTGCAAGTGAAAAAGCAGAAAGTGTATAAAGAAGCACAGAGAGCGGAAAGGAAAGGTGCAAATGAGTACCAGGAGGACAGAAGGTGTGGAAAAATGGTGCAAGTGACCCGCAACGAAAAGGAGGGTGAAAGTGAGCACAGAAAGGACAAGGGAAGCATGCAAGAGGCACAGGAAGGAAAAGGAAAGTGCCAGGGGCACGGAAAGGTGAAAGCAAGCGAGAGGCAGTGCAAGTGTGCACAAGAAAGCAAAAAGGGTACAAGTCTGTACAAGAAAAAGCAAAAGAAACAAAGGAAAACAAGAGGGGGTGTAGGAAGCACCTGAAGGTGAAAGTCTAAAGAAAGAAGAGCAAGGAATAAGGAGTGGGGTTACAGATCAGTGTGGTCATGCCCAGTAGGAGCAAAGAACCAGGCCGTTTCGAAAGTCTCTGATTGTGCCCCACAAGTGAAGTGTGTTTGAAAGAACTGTGTTTAAACAAAAAGGTACATCCAAACAAGTTGAACTTGTACTTGAAACTGAAAAGGGGCCTAAGCTTGTGGAAGGGAACCCTGAGAGGCCTAATGTAGAAAGCAAAGTAAATCCTGACCAAACTGAATTTGTGTTGGAAACTGAAAGGGATCCCTGAGAAGTCTAACCAAGTTGGAGATTTGTTGTTTTGTAACTTTGAAAGGATTGAAGCTTGGGGACGAGAACCCTGAGGAGCTTCAAAAATAACTTATTTATTGTGTAGTGTTTGGAACTTGAACACATTTAAACTTGGGGAAGGGAACCTCAAGGAACCCAGAGAAATTGAAGGTATTTGAGAGTATTGCAAGGGCTTTGTGGAGAAGGTTTTTATAAACAGCACAGTTTTGATTGAACTCATTTTTTGTGAAACTGACCAACCTATACCTGGTGAGAAGACCACCTGAAACCAACCTTGGTTTCCTATTTTCTGTTGAAATGCTGTCTTTTTCTTTTAAGATAATTCCTAACACATTTTGTCAAAGAGTGAGAGCAAGCATAGATTTAGACATGTTTTTTACTTTGGACTTTAAGACTTCAACGACCCATAGAAACAGGGCCAGTTAGGCATTACACCAACGCAGGAACTTTAGTAAATAAAGGTTTTGAAACTAACATCTTTGAGTCTGTGTCTCTCTTGATACCATGCCTGTCTCAAAGCCTCCATACTTGAATTAATCTGGATGCAACAACCTATTTTTAACAGCTGAGCCTGCAGCAAACAAATCTAATCAAAACCCAGTGCAAAGCCAATTTATTAAAATGTTCCACCAATTATTCATACACCTTTTAACCACACCAAAGTTATCTCACTAACTTTTTTCCCCCTTCTATTCCTCCACAAGACACTCATTTACAAAAGACTGCAGGTTATTACATCTGCCATGGCCCATAAATTCATTTTTTACAGAGCTCTTGACTACAACACAGTCTTTTTCTGACTACAGAAAGATTCCCTTCACTACTTTTGACTAACCAAGAAAAATAATAAACAAAGTAAAAAAGACTTACAACATAATTCATTCACTCCTGCCAAACACTCACCCATACAACCACCCTACCCGACTCCATTCATAGACATCCCTAATTATCATTACCCAAAAAGATACAGTACACAACCCTATCAAAAGCCCACTTGGTCTCCTGTCAAAGCGCACTCACATAAACTAGAGGTCCCCCCCCTGAAGCTCTCCTGAAGTGGTGCTTCTCTCAATTGTCCTGCACAGCTGGGTTGCAGCACTATGCCTTAGGGAGCAGACATCCAATATGGTGTTGGCAAACTGCTCTTTTGCTATGTGCACAATAAGTGGTTCCCTTAGAAAAGCACAGCAGCCAATACGTGGGGACAGGAAACCCCCAACTTCTTCGGGGGCCTGAGAGATCATGTTGGCAGGTCACCAAATTTAAGGTTTGACTTCATATCTATGCACTCTAAAACAGCCTACTTCTTAAAAAGAAATGAACGCACGTTAAGCTAGAGAACTTCTTTAACTAACCTTAGTCTCTTTTCAATCACAGAACGGCGACAGGGCGTGCCAGTAATACTATCCCTAGTGTGACATCCATTGTACCCATGATCCCTCACGCATCGAGGCCCCTCCGAGGGGAGGAACGGTGGGCGCATGTGAATCTAAGCAGATACAAGCATCAGAAATAGGATTAAAGTGAGTAATTTATCCCTTCTAAGGCTTGTGGAATCTGCTTAGATCACATGCTGTGCATAGATTAGCCAGCAGTGTTAGAAGAAGGTGGTGGGGGGTGTGAAGGTTCATGGGCGAACAAATGTCTAAGAACCGCTTGTCCCACTTGTGTACCTGTCTTGGAATGTGTGTCAATGCAGTAGTGCTGAGTGAAAATGTGTATTGAGCTCCATGTAGCTGCTTTGCAAATGCTGTCTAGAGGGACATTTGCAACGAAAGCTGGAGTGGCTCCTGTGCTCCTTGTGGATTGAGCGCTGGCCGTAAAAGGCGGTGTCTTGTCTGACAGGGAATAGCATAATTGTATACATCCGACTATCCACCTATAGATGGCATTCTTTGAAATGTTGTCTCCTCCTCTGCCTGGTGCCATGGAGACAAACAGTTGATCTGTTTTTCTTAGCGGTCTGGTCTTGTCTACATAGTAGAGGGCCGCTCTCCTCACATCTAGTGTGTGGAGTTTTACCTCAGCTGAGCTGGTGGGTTCCTGGAAGAAAGCCGGTAGCTCAATGGACTGGTTTACATGAAATTTAGAGGTGAATTTAGGGGAGAACGTAGGAGGAGTACATAAAACCAGCTTGTCTTTGTGTACAACAAAGAAAGGATCCTGCATTGACAATGTTTGTATTTCACTAACTCTCAGGTGTTTGAGACTAGACGTGTGCATCGGCTCGAAATGAGGTCCCATGAGCTTAGCGAGTACAACATTGAGATCCCATCCTGGCTGTGAGTTCGAAATTGGAGGGTGGAGTCTCTTTACTCCCTCCATGAATGCTTTGATGACAGGTACCTTCCACTATGAGACCTTATTGTGGGAAGTGGTATAGGCTTACAAAGCCGCCAGGTGGACCTTTAAGAAGTTGAAAACTAACCCTGCATCTATCAAGTGGAGCATATAAGTTAGAATATGTACATTATATTGGGTTCATTTGTTTAAACTGGCACCAAATTACAAATCTCTACCACTTATCAAAATAACAGTGCCTAATGTCAGGCTTTCTCGATTCCTTTAAGATATCCACACATCTTTGTGGCAGAGTAAGAAGTCCAAACTATGACCTCAGGAGCCATGCTGCCAAGTTCATTGAGTCAGATTGAGGGTGCACTGTTAGTCCCCCGTGCTGAGTGAGCAGATTGTTTGGGCACAGGAGTTTGATAGGATCGCACATCGCCAGTCTGCGCAGATGTGGCTACCAGGGTTGTCTTGCCCACATAGGAGCAACTAGGATAAGCGTCACCTGTTCCTTGTTCACTACCTTCCTTATTAGAGGTGTTGGGGGAAAAAGCGTAAGCAAATTTCCCTGACCAGTTCATCCATAGGGCGTTCCCCTTGGAGCCTGGCTGGGGGAACCTGGACGCGAAGTCTGGGAATGGTTTGGTTTTGCTTGTAGCAAACATGTCTATTGTGGGGAAACCCCATTGAGAGAAGGTGTGTAGTTGCCAGTCGTGTTCTTCTAGTAGGGGATCTCTGCTCAATGAGTCTGCGAGAGAGTGGAGTTCCCCTGGAAAGTGCTGCGACGATAGGAATATTTTCTGTTTGAGTGCCCATTTCCAAATTTGTTGCGCAAGCCTGGACAGATTTGGAGACCATGTGCCCCCCTGTTCACTGTAGTGCTGTCTATCAGGATCTGCACAGATTGGTTCGCTAGGTGAGGTTTGAACGCCTGAAGGGCCCTGAATACTGCCAATAGTTCTAGCAGATTGATGTGGTTCTGTGCTGCCGTGTGAGGCCACAGACTTGGAGCTGTGTGGTAATGGTAGTGAGCCCCCAACCAGCGAGTGATACGTCCGTCGTGACAATCGCTTGTACTTCCGGATCATAGAAGGGTTCCCCTTCACCTGATTTTCTCTTGTCCACCAGCGAAGATTCTGCACTAGTGTCCGCGAAACGACCACAAGATCGTCCCACTGACCACTTGCTTGAGATCATTGTTTCACCAACGACTCCTGCATGGGTCGCAATCACGCATGAGAAACCAGGTAAATGCAAGATGCCATCATGCCTAGCAAGCGCATTGCTTTGCACACCCTTATCTGGCGGCCGGCCTGATAACGTGGTATTTGCAGTAACATATTCTGGACTCTTTCCTCTGATGGGAAGACCAGCCCCTCTTGTGTGTTTAAGACAGGTCATAAGAACTGTTTGGTTGTGCTTGGCACAAGGCTTGATTTTTTTTCCCTCGATGGAAAAGCACAATTGGAAGAGTAGGTTGAAAGTTCTCTGAATGTTTTGCCTGCAAATTAGGGGGGACTCCCCAGTAATCAGCCAGTCGTCCAGGTAAGGGTACACTGGGATTGCCTCCCTGCGCAGGTGTGCTGCCACCACCGCCAGTACCTTGGTGAATACCCTTGGAGCAGATGCTATTCCGAAGGGTAGCACTTTGAATTGGCAGTGCTGGTTCGCTATCATGAAACGCAAGAATCTTCTGTGCGCTGGCAACATTGAAATATGAAAATAGGCATCTTTCAAATCCAATGCTGCTATGTAATCCCCTTTTTTAGTAGAGGGACTACCTCTTGTAGAGTAGTCATGAAGAACTTTTGTGGCTTGAAATATTTGTTTTCAGGGCGCAAATCTAATACTGGGCACATTGTTAGATCTTTCTTTGGCACAAGGAAGTAAGTTGAATAAATACTCTTGTTTACCTGATTGACTGGGACGACTTTCGATGGTGTTCTTTAGTAGAAGTGTGGCGACTTCCTCGAGGAGGATATGCTGGTGTTCCTTGGAATGGGTCTTTTGTCGTGGGGGGTGGTTCCAGGGTTGCTTGAGGAGCTCTATGCAATATCTGCCTGTTAGAGTGGACAGCACCCATCTGTCTGTGGTGATTGCCTCCCATGCGTGGGTAAAGGTGGATATGTGCCCTCCTGCTGGAGAGGCATGGGAGGGCACCTGGAGCGGATAGTCACTGCTTTTGAGGTGGCGTGCCACCTCGGGAGGAGTTGCCTCTACCGAGTCCGCAGGATGTGTGCTCCTCTTGGGTAATTCTGGGAGGACTGACCCCAATTGTTTCCCCAGGTAGTACCTTGGCTCTGGGTATAAGTGGAACCCCTCTGTAAATTTTGGCCGCAAGAGCGAAGAAAATTCCTGTTTCCCCTCTGGCCGGTAGGTCTATTGGTAAGTTGGCCCAATGACGAGAGTATCACATTCTTCTTTGGCCGTCTTTAAGGCTTCAACAGCCTTGCCAAAGAGCACATTGGGCTCAACGGGCATGTTGCTAAGGGTCGCTTGAGTTAAAACCCGACTGGCGCAACCAAGCATGACGCTTGATAGTAGTCCCCACTGCTATTATCCTGCCAGCGTTGCCCGCGACGTCAAGATTGGTTTTTAATAAGCAGCTTCACACTGCTCTGCCTTCTGCGGCTACCTGGGCAAGCTGGGACCTAAGTGGTTTCGGGGCCGAAGATAGTAAGACCGAGACCTCATCCCATTTGTGGCAGTTGTAACCGGCCAACAGGGTCAAATTGTTGGCAATTCTAGTCTGGAATGGAGCGGAGGATGCCACTTTCCTGCCCATCGTGTAAAGTCTTTTGCTTTCTTTGTCAGTCGGGGCCTTAGAGGAAGCTAGGGGAGTACCAGCCCTCTTCCTTTTTTTAGCGACAACTAGTGAATCAGGCTTCAGTTGCCCTCTTATATACAGCAGGTCAGAAGGGGCAGGTCTAAACAGTTTCTCTATGCGGGGGTTCACTGCCCACGTAAGAATTAGGGTTTTCCAGCGATGGCTGTATTTTTCGCTGAATGGACGAGTAGAGGGATAAATTGCGTGACGGCCTTCTTGTCTCCTAGGATTTCTTCTACAAAATCCTTATCTTGCTGTACTTCTTGAGTTTCTATTTGAAAATGCTCTGCCGCCTTGAGGAGCACTTCATTTAGAAGGGGTTGGTTGTCAATGGGTGAGTCTATGACCAGGGAATCCTGATTAACAGGAGAGTCCATGGGATACATATTTTGCCTCAGGGTCTTCATCATCCCTTTAATAAGGGTCTGCTGTGTCATCCCCGTAGTAAGAGTCTACTGCCTCCTGAATAGAGAGGTCTGATCAATGAATGTGCCTTGCACTGGATTCTCGGGGCGAGACCTTTTAGCAGGTGGTTTAGCAGGGATCTGTGACCCAGAGGGTGCTGTAGTGGGGGTGGGGGATTGGGGGTGGGGGGAGTGGATTGGAAACCTTGGAAATAGGCAGAGTCCTTTTCATAGAAATTGGCCATGAAGGACATCCTCCTCATGACCCGCTCTATATCCTCAGCCGACCATTGTGCCGAACTAGGGATGACCAATGGTTGGGAAGGGAGCAAAGGTTGGAAAGGTAGCCCAAAGTCTTTATCTGTTGGAGGAAGTAATGCAGGTTCTTTGAGATAAGCTTTCCTTTATGAGGGGTAGCCCTAGCCTCTTGAGATTTCTCCCTATGAGAGGGTTTGTCCCTATGAGGGGTGTTCTCCCTATGAGGGGTCTTTGAGGACTTTTTCTTGGACTCTTTCTCCCTACTTTGGCCCTCTGAAGTGTGTTTGTCAGACTGCTTCGGGCCTAGTACCTGACTTGACGCAGAATGTCGAGTTTCAGGTGCGGGCTGAACTGGAGCCTCGTCTGCGGACGATCAGCTTTCGGTGGGAGTTTCATGCAATGTCTGTACCGTCCTTCGACAGTCGGAACATGGTATGCGGCGATCACGGACGAGAGTGTCCAGAGGACAGAGTTTCCACAGACCTTTCCCTGGACGTCATGCATTTTCGTCCACTCGACACATGTGTCAAGTACCGGCCTTGGGTTGTGTGCTTAGTGGTGGATGAAGTAATGTCCCCATAACAAGGCCGCCGGTCTGTCTTCCGGGGTCGGGGGCCTGCGCTTGGGTAGTCGAGGCTACCCAGTCGCCTTCACTGTCAGAAACTGCAGCGTTGCTGCCGTCACTGAAAGCACCTTCTACTTTCATGGCCTCAAGCTGCCTGGCGTAATGGGCCCAGCGTTTGGTAGATCAGTCCTTCAAAGTCTTGGGCTTGAAGAGCCTGCACGTGCGACAAGAGCCCTCAACTTGGTCACAAGTTACAGACAAGGTGTTTATCGACCCAGGGAAATTTCCTATTGCATTTGGGGCAGAATTTAAAGGGGGTCTTGTCCATAACGAAAAGATGTGGCAGCTATGCAAATGTAGTGCAGGAAAAGGGGCATATACATTCAACAATTACCCCCACCTCTCCCTACTGTGCGGGCCGAAGCCCGGGGCGGCCTTGCAATGCCAAAACTGATCAGTCGAAGTAGTCTTCCGACTGTCGTTTTTCTGGTCTTCACCGGCATAATGTTTCGATAGTCGTTGATAGTAAACTATCTGTAATTGAAAATGAGTAAATGGCTAATAAGCCGTAAGAGAAACTCTGCTATACTGAGGGACCTCGACGCGTGACGGATCATGGGTACAGTGGACATCACACTAGGGATAGTATTACTGGCACGCCAGGTAGACGTCCCTTTTTGAGTTTTTGAAAACAACAACTGTAATACTCTGCAGCTTGCACTAGATGTTGGTTTATGCACAGCATGTGATCTAAGCCGATTCCACAAGAGAGAGACACAGACACAGACACACACACACACACACACCTCCACTTCCAGGACAACTTAACACACTCTCACATTTCCCTCATGTTCCCTTACAAGCCATTACCCAAAATACAAATGGGTTGTCCCTATACAAGGAAATATAAACCCCACAATACCATTGGCTGCCTTTCACTGTCTGCAGCACTATCCCCATGAACACAAAATGTTCATTACACTGCAAATGCAAGCCCAACCCTCTTCTTGGGTTTTTTCTTGCAAGACATATAATCATAACAATGCATCCAATACATTTTTAGCACAGATTTCACTTGGTCACAGACCTGTAATGCTAAATCTGACACGCATGGTTTATGTATGGACACTTATTATGAGGCTAGACAGTTTAACAAAAAGGATTCTTTTAACTGTGCACCAACTCATTTCTTCAGACACTTTAGATACATATTCTTTGTGTTTTTGTTGCCTTTCCATTGTGCGTGACCATCAATTCACTTCATGTGGCCTCTGTTCCCATTATTTTCCTGTTAACCTTCACATAGGCCCACGGTCATTTCTGTTCGCAGTCACCCTTACCATTTTATACAAAAAAGGTAGCAGGTGCCCCTATCTCGAAAGAACACAGCATGATAACCTGAGAGTTCGCAGCCATCTGCTTTTTGCTCACTTTAACTTTCACAGATGGGAAATATTAATTTGCATATCAGTCTTTGTCCTGCCCACATGGGCAGTCCAGCACCAAAATGCTATGACAATTCCCTTCTTAACAAGAGTACCAACAGCAACCCCATACATGTGTTTCAGCCTTGTACGGCCTCATCAGTGAGGTGAAGCTGTGCCTCTCTGAAGGGCGTCTGCTACCTTTTTTGTATTTTTGGAAGGAACTTGGGGTTGGTCACCCTCAGTTACCTGGGGGAAACCAGACGTGGACTCCCTGCTCACTGTGCTCAGAGACACAGGTGTCCCGAAGAAAACGGTACCTCACATGTGTGGGTGCACCTACCTGGGCACCAAGGGGAAAGCCTAAAACACCCCTAAACCCAAGTCTTTTCCAACAGCTGAATTTCACGATTTTTCCAGACGGGCACACCATACAGATATGGGCATAGGGTGTCCAAGCCAGCGAGGAAAACAGGGAACCCCATGCATTTCCCAAAAGAGGACACCCATCGGAATCCACAGAGGTCTGCCTTGCGCAAATTGCCCCAGTTTTTATTAGCCACAATCCCCGACAAAGTGCGATATTTGGTGGGGAAAAAACACAATGTTCACTTTGTCTGGCGTTCTGAGTAATAAATTCTGGGCCGCTTTGCGCAAGTCAGACCTCTGTGCATTCCCACGGGTGTCCTCTTTTGGCAAATGCATGGGGTTCCCTGTTTTCCTTGCTGGCTTCGACACCCTGGGCCCAAATCTGTAGGTTTCCCACATGAACAAAATGTGCTGTGGCGAAAGGCTTAGGGTTACCAGTGGGTCACCCTTTTCCTTTTGCGCCCCCGGTAGGTGCACCCACACATGTGAGGTACCGTTTTCGTCGGGACACCTGTGGGAACGCCGGAAGGTATGACATCTGTTGTTGGCGACGTGTTTCGGTGAGTGGACAGAGGGAAATGTCTCTGAACTTGGCTGGAAATAAAGACAATTCTCAGACATTTTGCTCTGGCCACCTGCCAAAACACACTGCCAACACCACATGGCCTACCTTCCCGCGTGAATCCCCCCTTTCCTAAGATTCGCTGCCACCACCACCATGAGCTTGGTGAAGACTCTCGGGCGGAGGTAAATCCGAACAGCAGGACCCGAAACTGAAAGTGCAAGTCGCCAAACGCAAACCTCAGGTACTTCTTGTGCTTGGGATGAATCGGCACATGAAAGTAAGCGTCCTTGAGGTCGAGACACCAACCAGTCCTGAAGTTGAAGGGCCTGGAGGACTTGAGAGAGAGTAACCATCTTGAACTTGTCCTTCCTGAGGAGCTTGTTTAAACCACGCAAGCCCATGATGGGTCTCAAACTCCCGTCCTTTTTCGGGATCAAAAAATATGGGGAATACCATCCCTTGTTCCTCTCCGCTACAGGCACCAGTTCTATGGCGCCTTTCTCCAGCAGGGATTTGATCTCCTGTGCAGGGAGCGTATCCAGACTCTTCAAAGAGAGTTTCCCCGGTGGATTGTCGTGAGGCCTCTGCCAAAAAGGAAGACAGTAGCCGTGGGCTATGATCTACAGAACCCACACATCTGAAGTAATGGTACACCATTCTACAAGATGCTGCGGCAGCCTTCCCCCCCAACCAGCGAACCATGGGACATGGCCTCATGACTGAGATGAAGCAGCTGCGGCAGTGCCTGAGGGCAAAGAGGCAACTGCCCGAGCGGCTTTGGCACCTCGAGTACTGTGTTTTCCACCTCTGGTACTCCTAGGTTGGCCCCTTTGACTGGCAGCTCCCCTCGATCTACCAAAAGGTAGAGTAGTATCGAACGGAACCTCCCCTCCATTGCTGTGCCCTAGGACGAAAAGGCGGAGGTTGGCGAACTGCAGCGCTCAACGACTTTGCGGCAGCTTTGTAGGTCTGCAACCTCTCAAGGCTCACGCCAGCCTTGCTGCCAAAAAGATGGACACCATCAAAGGGCATGTTGAGAAACCGGGCTTGTACATCAGGAGCAAACAGCGACTTCCGCAACCACGCAAATCTGCGCATCACGGTGCTTGCCACCATGGAGCGGCTGACAGTGCCACGTCCACACCGATTGAACGGATTCACACATGGCATCCTTGCCATCTTGTACAAGGGCAAGAAAGCCATCCCGTTCCTCCCCTTCGAGAATATGTTCAGCCGCCAAAGAAACAATTCCACAGAGTGTGAGTGAAACGTGCTAAGGCACACACGGAGTTGGCTGCCTTCAAAGCCATACCCCCTGAAGAAAATACTTTCTTCGCCCAACCGTCAAAACGTTTGTCGTCCCTATCAGGAGGGATGGTAGGGTACGACGCCTGCTTTGCTGGAGCCGTAGCCGCCTGCACCACCAAACTCTCCGGAGTACGGTGCGCTGACAAGTAGCAGGGGTCGCCACTGGCTGGACGGAACTTTTTTGGCAACGACTTACCCACTGCCGGAAGACTCTCCAGAGCAGTCCAAGCCGCCACCACCCTTCTTTGCAAGGCCATATGAAATGGCAGTACCGGGTCAGTTGGTGGACCTTGGTCAAAGATATCCGTCAGATCGTCCTGCAGAAAATCCACTGGTGGCGCAGACCACCCCAAGTACTCCGTCACCCTCGACATGAGACGCCGGTATGAAGACTCGCCGTGCGTGCCAGGCTCAGGCCTACCAAACTCAACCTCCGGAGAGGTGTCCAGACCACTGGCGTTGTGCAAAGACTGACGCAGGTCTTCCATCTGGCTATGACAAGACAATAGTTCGTCGGGAACCTCATCAGGACCTAAACCTTCATCAGACCCTTCATCCAACTCAGAGATGTAATCCAGAGGCTGGAATAAATCCCTGGATGAGGGCACAGAAAAAGGTTCAAATATAGGCCTCACTGACTTCTTCAGACCGTTCCTCGGAGTATCCACCGATGCACGGGGTACCTCCGGTAAAGCCTCATCAAAAGGAGTCGAGGGCGTCGACATAATCAGCGTCAAGCGTGGCGCTGACGGTTTCGACACAGGCCTCGAGGCCGGAGCCCCGAGCGCGTCCGACGGCCTCTGCGCCGATGGTGTCGACGACTTCCTCGGAGGCGGAGCCTCAAGAGAGTCCCTCGACAGACATGGCACCGATGGCGTCGACGTCTTCTTAGAAGACCTCACAGGCTCCGACGGTCTCGAGGGCGTCGAGGACCGGGACCTGCAGCGGGCATGGCTAGAGCGATCTACCTTGTCCGATCGGGACCTCGACGGCTCCCGATCGCGCCGACCGCCCGAGCCCGAAGGCGTGCGAGCGGTGGCCCTAGCGCTTTCCCTGCCGGCTTCTCTTGAAGGCACAGCCGGAACAGAGCCTGCAATTCGAAAATCGCCATCATCTCCTTACGAAATGCGTCCCATTCCGCAGGAGAGGAATGCTTGTTGGGACAAGCTACCCGCCGTCTGGCGAAGTCCTCGGACGAGGACGGGAAAGGCGATTAGTGACGGTGCTTCCGCGAGTGCCTCAAAGAGGCAGAGGAATGGCGGGAACCACTCCGGGACTGAGACCCCTCTGGATTTACGCCGACACAGAGTCGCCCCTCGAATCGGTCGAAAGCCCAGCAGATTTCGACTTTCGGGGTTTGGAAACCCTACCTACAGATAGCTTCTTCTTCCGCTCCCGCAAGGCCTTCGACGTCAAAGACTGGCAATCGTCACAGTCATTGGTGGCGTGGTCCTCGCCGAGGTACCAGAGGCAGATGTCGTGCGGGTCCGTAAGCGACATCTTGGAACTGCAGTCCCGACACTTCTTGAAGCCAGACCGCGGGGTAGAAGACGAAGACATGATATCTTCACAAACAACCAAGTTTGAAGAACCGATAGAAATCATAAGAACCGAGGCGCGCCGAGATCTCCGAAGCGAACACGTTCGTGAAAAAACGGAACTGAGGCTACGGGCGTCGTGCGTCCTATTTGTAACATCCGGTGACGTCGGCTCGAAGGAGGCCCTCGAGGGAGCGTATCGACAACATCGACGCAGAACATTTTCTGAAGCAGCACAGCTGTGGTGATTACCTGTCATAGATGTGGAATACGTCGGAGGACACAATCCCTTCGAAATTGGGGTTTTTTCGCCACATTTCGGACTTTGCCAGGGTTTCTGCGTAATACATTCTGGGCCGCTTTGCGCAAGTCAGACCTCTGTGCATTCCCACGGGTGTCCTCTTTTGGGAAATGCATGGGGTTCACTGTTTTCCTTGGTGGCTTGGGCACCCTAGGCCCATATCTGTATGGTGTGTCTGTCTGGAAAAATCATGAAATTCAACTGTTGGAAAAGACTTGGGTTTAGGGGTGTTTTAGGTTTTCCCCTTGGCGCCCAGGTAGGTGCACCCATACATGAGGTACCATTTCCATCAGGACATGCCTGGGAACGCGGGATGGCATGATATTTGTTATGTTTGTGTGGTTTTCATAACGTTTCGACCCATTTGCTGGTGCCCTTTGTCACACAACCTTTTAATTTCCCAAATGTGCCCTACATTTAGTCGCTCCTTTGGGCACCATACACTTTTGTAACCTGCACAAGTCACCTACCCTTGAAAAGGTCTGCCTGTGCTCTTTCAAAAAATATATGCTTGCTGTTCCTCACCACATTGGTTTTCCTGATTTACACATGCTAAGTGAGTCTGTTCAAGCCGTAAGCATAAAAATCCTGTGTACCATGGCTCAGTGTTTGGCTTGTGGTATTACTTGTTTTATTAAACACTACAAAAAATGTGTGATTTCCTAACTGCAAGAGTGGGGGGAAATGTAGTGGAGCATTGCTTTTCTCAAAATTCATAGAAGCCATTGCCGTGCCAAGCCACCCATGTCCACCACATACATTTTTTTTCGGCCATTTTCCCGCTTTTTCACCAAACCATGGCATTTTCCCCTACCTAGTTGTTGCCCGACCTGCGCAAATCACCCCTTCCTAAACTTGGAATTTTGTCTACTTTTCAGAAATGTATGCCTTTGTCCTCCAATTCGGCTTTCCTACCCTTTTCTTCCATTCCGTCCACGCATGTCCAATTGGCAAAAAGGGCCAAAATCACCTACCTCTCACAAAACGGTTGATAACCACATCAAAATATTTTTTTTTCGTTTCCACTCAACCTGTTCTTGAAAGCCGCCAGGGAATGGGGAATTCAGCACAGCAAACCATTTGTTCCTAGCTCTTACAAGGAAAAAACTACAGGCTTCTTTGTACATCATTTTATTGGCATTTTTTGAAAAAACACAAAATGTTCACCCTTTTTGCTTATTTTCTCTCACCCCCCTACAACAACCTAGGATTCCTGGATGGCGTTACGACCGCCTACATGTGGGGAAAAAAAAAGGGGCCAAATTTGGGCGAGATATCTCATGTAACAAAAAAGTTACCAAGGCACTGAATGGCGACATACCGAAATCACCAAAAAAGGCCTTGGCACTTGGGGGGTGAGGGGGGGGCGCATGGCACTTAAAGGGTTAAAACTGCATGTCGTCCCAACTTTCTACTATGCTGACACATTTAGTTAGGTTGTAGCAGGTTGGCAATATTGGTAGGGAAACACAGGTAAATGTGCGCGGTTATGGAAAAGGATGTGAATTTGTGTGCTTATAAGAAAAACAGTAAAATATCACTGTCAGATTCCTGGTTAAGCACTCTTAAACATCTTTTACTCACCCACAGATTGGTCAACAATGTACTTTCCTTCGGGGTCTGGCCGGTGCAACAAACACACATCTTGCCCTTTTGTTTTCAATGCGTTAACAGAAGAAGCAATAAGAGGACCTGTGATAAGGAAAAACAAATTAGTATACAACTTCCAGATGCTTGCCTAGAGACCAGGGGGGTCATTTTATTATGGGCAGAGCAGACAAATAAAGGCCTAAAAGGTCTAACACTTTAACAAAAAAAAGTGTCTCTCATGGGAAATATAAAGTGTCCAAACAAAAATGTTTTCAGAGGCCTCACTAATATCCGCCAGGTCTCTACTGGCCAATTGAACACCACATGAGGTCCTCCACTGTTTTCACATGACAATTTAATTTTTTTTAAAAAAAACGGCAGAGAGGTGGGCATCACTATAAGTTCAAAATTTGGATCAAATGGCATGTTTATTGCGTTTGCAGTAATTTGCTTCTCATTTATGGAGCTACCAGGTTAGGAATAGCCCGAATGACACCAGGGCCATAACAAAAACATAGCATCAAAAAGAAAAACCATGTTCGCAGTCAGAGTGCACGCTCAATCTCCCCTGAGAAGCAGAATGGTTCAATGAATACGGCCTAGAGGTAAGGGCTTTACCTGCACGGGTATTGAACCACATACAGCCACACCATGAAGCTCAACACACTGATTGCATACTGTTTCTCCCGCAGAGATATCTACCCCGTATACTTGAAATTGAAGAAACACGAGACACATACTCTCGCCAGTCATAGCTAAGGTAATTACGAAACAGGACGCGTGTTACTGAAGTTTCTAAAAGGTATGATACACAATGCAAATATGGGTTTGAGTATTCTAATTAGGGTACTCTGTCTTTTTCTGAGCTGTTCATCGACATACAACTATGCATCATTTGTGACACGCTCAAATGGGGGTATGTAAAATACTTACAATTTATTACATGATTGAAACGTTTGTTTGAACTACTGTTTTTTTTTAAATAACGCAGCCCTGCCGAAGGTGCTTTGCACCGAAATGCATTGGCCCAAGAGCTTGTACTGTTAACTGAGGATTTGTGGATTCTCTTGGGATAATTGTGTGATTAAAACACAAATCTTTTACAGCATACTTTAGAATGAGTATATTTTGAACATCTGATCATTGAAGCAAGCAAACTAGGAATAATTTAATTGAAGAATTGAAGCAAACATAATTACTAACAACAGCTTTTTTACTTGAGAACAAATGAACTGAGCTCCTTTTATGGAGCAACGAGGAGCACCAGGCTTTACAGGGTGAATCCCACTCGGTTTTTCTTTTTGATGCAATAATTAATTTCAAAAAACATTATTAAAGTGAACATGGTTAAAGTGAAAACATTTATAATGCATAACTAATTTATTGAAAGCCCAATCAAATACAAAAAAAAACGCACAAGTATAAAATACATTCCAAATAATGAAAATAACAAAATACATAATCACATGATATTAAACTACAAGTGCATACACCTTACATACGAACTGGTCATACACTCAACCCAATAATTTCAAACCCAAAGAAAAAAAATAAAATAAAAAAATAAAAAAACATACCACACTCACTCATGCTGAAACTAAATTGTGAAAACAAATGATTGATTGATTCATTGATTGTTTATTTATATAGCGCCTATACACAATGTGTTTCAAAGCGCTTCAAGGAGGGAGGGAACATAGGAAAATACAGTTACATTCAGTTAAAGTCCTTGAAACAATACAGAATGTGAAAAATAACTATTGTAATAGGCCTGTCGACATTTCGGATAGTGCAAGTGCATAGAACAAATAAGGCAAGAGGGAAAGGAGAAGAAGGAGAACAAAGCAAGCAGTATCATTACTATGTCTGATGACAATTGATGTAGTGCAGGAGGTATACAAGAGGAGGGGTAGGAGGGGGCACGGTGGGATATGAGTGGGGAAAAGGAGATGAAGAAAGACACGCTACTGTGCAAATTTGGCAGCGACAAATTTAAAAAGCAGGGGTGGGGGAGGGGGGAGACACAAGCTGCTATCAAAAGTCACGGGAACAGATGATAAGAGTAAGTGTAAGTAAGTGTAGGAGGGGGAAGACTGAGAGGAGGGAGAAATAAAGTGGGATGGGGAGTAGGAAGATGGTAGAAGAAGAGGGATTAATGGAGTGGGGAGGGGGTAGAAAGGCAGATATGAGGGGCAAGGGGGTACACAGAGCCAAAAAGAGGGGGCAAGGCAGGGGGGCACACAGACGCTCACAAGGGGCATGGGGGCGCATAGACAATCAAGGGGGGGACAGGGGGTACAAGAGGAGGGGTGGGAAGGGGTACGGGGGGAGATATGAGTGGGGAGACGGGAGACACAAGACAGGACCATTCATTTATCCCAAGCCTGTCACAGTATTTTAATTATTTGCTTCAACAGGCAGGCTGCATTTACTGCAGCCATATGTTGGAAACTAGAAACCAAATTACAACATAATTTCTTGTCAACTCGAGTTTTGGCTCTGGGGTACGTCCTTTCCGCCCGACCCAGCCTTCTTCAGGTCAGAGAGTTGTAAAGCCACAGGAAAGAACATCTGGTCACCCGAAATACAGCCCGCAAAAGAAGGTCTAAATTAGGGCTTGGTCAGGGAAGTTCACACAATATCTTGCGATAAAAATGTTCACAAAAAGAAAGAAAAAACCCAATTACTAAATGTTGACCTTGTTTCGAATTCGTATGGTACACATGTCCAGTTTATAGAGTCCCCTTAGCCAACGACCATCATACGAATGCCTATCAGTGCTGTCAGAGAATAGAGACCAAAAAGTCACACACAAATGTGAGTAAGCACAGCCCATTTGCTACGTGCAACCCAGCCACCGTGTAAACAAACTGGTTTAGCCATGCCTATAAATTGGAATCGGCCACAAATCGAGCTAATCTTGCAAACATCAAAGAGCAGTTACGGAATAACGCAAAACGACACTGCAGTGGGCCAGAGCGTCGAAACTATAAAGGAAATATACACAACGTACATCTCATTCACCTACACACTCATATGTATACCACTAGTTTCCGAGTGGCATCCAACCTGGCCCCGACCTGTTCTGGAACCCAGACTTTCTTTACTTGGGTTTCCGTCTGCTTGCGTGTCGTCCCGCTACAGTGCGATCAGTTGCTCTCTTCGTGCCTACTTTTGACGAGCCATGCGTTCAAAAACTTGGCGGCCATGTTAGCGAAGGGCTAGACCTTTGACACCAGTACTATTATGCAAAAAAAGGCAATGGCTATCTTGAAAAGTCACCCTGGTGCCGGCCCAAGGCACGCAATTCCATAGTTAACTGAACTAAAGGACACAATTTCACTGTGGAATGCAGTGCATAAGAACAGATGGACAAAAGTTGATCAGGCAAACTCTGATAGACACTCAGCATAACTAAGGCATCTTAGAACTGGCAAAGGAAGAGTTGCCAAAACGTGCATACTCAGCAGAGTGATATCACTCTCAAGCAGAGTGATATCAAAAGGAACACTACCATGCAGCGCGATCGCCTATAATGAAGGCCCAATAGATTTGCTGTTAATGTTAAGATAAGTTGCCATTGCAGCTCCTCAAGCCAAATTCACGCTTGCGCAGGCGATGTAGCCAAGACTGATCTAAATTAGGCAGCCTGTTGACCATTGTATAATTATGGAGTTTGAGATAATGACTAATCCCCCACACTAGCATGAGAAGGAGGTTTAGATTCCATTAAAGACAAGGAGGCAAGTATTTTGCATTACAATCTTTACTCTGAAATCACAGCAGCAAATAAAAAAACGTTTACAAACAAAAAAGTTGCAAAAACAGAACTAAATAGAGTTCAATGTCAATGTAAGGGGGGTTCCCCAATCCATCATGGAGGACAGGTCATGCCCTGCAGGAGACCAATGAGCAGGGGCCCTCCCATACAAGTCCTTTACTCCAAACCCAACTCCTCTTCCGGTAGCTGTCTTGAACCAGACGTCCACTGCACAGATCAGATGATGAAGACAAATCCAGCGAACCCTCGTATCACGCACTCTCCACATCTTGTAACTGTGAGCCACATTCCTGAGCAGAACCTCAGCTCGTAGCTGTAAGAACAACAAGGAAAGAAGGGTGGGTGAATGGGAAGAACAACAAACCAAAGAATGTTCTCTCTTGAAACACCTGTGTATAAACATGCCACAACTGCCATATGTCATATCAAGGGTGGGTGGGTGGGTGTTAAAATACTCGCCTCCTTGTCTTTAATAGAATCTAAACCCCCTTCTCACGCTAGTGTGGGGAATTAGTCATTCTATGGCAAGACAGGAGACTCATATTATGCAAGTTTGAATCCCTTGCATCCCATTAGTACAACATGATCAATACAATAGTGACAATACAATAAAAATAATAGAAGAAAGGGTTTTAAATGTTTTCATTTGATCAATCAACTGAACGCAAGAGTATTGCCCAAGGCTAGGCAGCCTGAATAACTGTCTTATAAGACATAGCCAAATCCACTGCCAGAAACAAACTGGGAGGATGCGCCAATTCAAGCGTTCCTCACAGGCCACTAAAACCAACTCGTTAAAAAGAGGGAGGGGTAAACGCTGAACAAAGTCTTCCTATACTAATATGTTAGGAAAAAACATAGGAGTAATAAACTCCTCAGTTGTGCAAACGAACATTTAAAACACTTCATACCATCTTTTGGAAACCTAGATAGCAAACAAAAGAAGTTAAACACTTAACTCTCCTGGAGATAAAGAAAAATACCCCCCAGAGGGTGAAAGCTTTGTAGGTTCCATCCCATGCGTTAAAGGAAGATATCGTATTAGAAACAGGACACGTCACATAACTAAACTGGAAACCGAGTGGGAAAGGCAATCTTCATAAAAGGTAAAGCAGGAGTAAAAGGGCATTTTATTAACCTGTTATAGGAAGACCTAACTCGAGTGGAGCTGAAAAGCAATAAAAAAAATAAAAAAAATAATAATTAACACACCATTGTCCCCAGACATATGTGTATACTAAGACAGGTATGTCTTCTGGAGGCAGAAGCAGAATGAAGAGACGGGCCCCACCTGTAACCCAGCAGCTAGCGTTAAAAAACATCCGGGCTAAGAAAAGACCCACCAGGGGACCCTGATGACAAAGAGATTCCCGAAAAATCCTTGAAACACCAGGAAGAGTTAAACCTGCCCAACCGCCAAGACGGAGACCCTCAGACCTCCTGAGCTCTTGAAGAAGGACTCTGCTACCATGACAAAAGGAAGATATTTACAAAACCTGACCATTAAGAGACCGAACTTGGCAAGGAGAAAAGACGTATCTTACATCCAATCGCTACCATTATCGTGATACCTGAATCCCTTTGAAGATGTGCCAGGTGCTTGGACCTTATCCCCTCCCCCATGGTTGATAAATCCCATAGAGGATCATAAACTAACCGAAGGAGGACCCACTAAACTCCATAGTCTTAGTAAAGACTCTAAACTGCAAAGAAACAGATCACTTAACAGTTAAAATGCAGTTGTTTACCAGAAGAGGACTAACCTCTATTTTAGCAAATCTGAAGAATCTCGAAACTCCCAGCACCCTGTGCTGGCACCTTATTGCAAACAATCTCGAGTGAAAACCCAAAAGGTCTACCTGCCATGCAGGTGACTAGGAGAACCAAGTCATTAACTAAATATATATCCCAGCCTTCTGGCAATCGCACTGACAGACACCTACTGAGAGTGTGTGTGGCTGCAGGTGTCCGCAGGGGTCGCCAGGCGCCAGCCCTCTCCCTTCGACCTCCTGCTCACCCCTCCCTCCGCTCACTAGCTGTAAACCTCTGCTGTTCTACTTGCATAAATCCACCTGCCTTATTACCGCATTGTGAAACCTAGGCCTTTTTCTCCCTCTTTAGGATTCTCAAATTTAGGCGGCGCTAAATTGTTTGTAACAGTACCACCTATATAATTGCATTGTGAAACCTAGGCCCTTTCTCCCTCTTTAGGATTCTCAAATCTAGATTTGTCTTCCTTCCTGTCTTGTAATGCTCGGTGCCTTTCCTACGCTCGCCTCCTAAGTGCCGTCGTCTTGTTCCCACTCTCCTGCGCACTTGCCTCTCTCTGTCTTGTCTGTCTACCCCCTTTGAACCCCCTCCTCTCCCTCCTACTCTATGGTGCTCTCTGTCTCCCCTAACTTTTCAAACTGTTTCTCTATTGACTATCCTGCTCTCCTCACCAAGTCTGGTAGGAAAAAGTTTAAAAAGGACATCCTGGTATCCAACCCAGGCCTCCCTATCGCCGACACCTACACCAGTGCCTCATCCAAGGAAACTCTTACCAACATCCTCTTTGTCGTTCCTTCACCAGATCTATGGACCCCTCATATGGTCTCTGTGTTCTCTCCTTTCTCCTCTTCTCCCATTAATGGTGGCACCCGCTGGGACGCCCTACTGGCCTCCTTCCTATCCTCTAAGGTCATCATTAATGTCTACTCTAATGGGACCGTCTTGGTCCAAGGCCCTCAGCCCAACCTTCATCTCTTTGATAGACGCTTTCCACGCCTTATCAACTTCCTTTCGTCTCCTGCTGTCCCCTCCCCCCTTTCCTCGGCTACCTTGCCTTCCATCTACCTATCTGCCCTCTCTCGGGTGCTCTACACTTCCACAGGGCGTACCTCTGATATGTACCCCTCCACGGAAGTCTTTCAAGGGGGTGCAACTCTTAACTCCCGCTCCGCTGTCAAACACTCCTCTGACATCTGCCACCTTCTTGAAGAACTTGACCTAGATGTCCTCGGTCTCACTGAGACAAGGTTTACGGCCAGCTCTGTCACCAGCTTTGACACACTCCTACCTGATGGCTACAAGATCCTCTCTGCGCCCAGGCCCAACCGCTCTGGTGGTGGTGTAGCCCTTATCTTCCCTGAGTGGATTCCTGCCTATGTCATTCCTACGCAGGCCCACTCCTCTTTTGAATGCCTCGTCTGCAGGCTCTCTCTCTCGCCTAGCCATTCCCTTACTGTGGCTACTATCCATCGGCCACCTGGTCGGATTTCTTCCTTCCTCTCTGAGTGGGCGGACCTCTCCTCCTCACTCCTGGTCTCAACCACTCAACTCCTCCTTGGAGACTTCAACATCCACCTGGATGCCTCCTGTCCCCCCTCTCAACTCTTTCGCGACCTCTGCAACTCTCTCACTCACCATTCTCCCCTCTGGCCCGACTCATTCTGGAGGGCACACTCTCGATGTCTGATATCTTCGACCTTCCCCTCTCTCCACTCCTCTCTCTCCTGGAGTGACCACTTTCTCCTATCTTCCCACCTCACCCTCCCACCCAGCAGGCCAAGCCACCTCTGTCACTGCCACCCACCTTCTCGGTCACCCGACCCATGGAGCGCGTGTCAGCTGAGGCTTTCACCGCCACCTTCTCACCCCTTCCTCCCCCCCCTGGCTGACACTCACCCTGACACAGCGCTCTCCATGCTCCACTCTGCTATATCTGATACTCTCGATATCCTTGCCCCGGTCATGAAAATCCGCCTCAAGCCCAAAGCCAAGTGTAACTCCTGGTATGACTCAGACCCCGTCACCCTAAAACGCAAGTGTAGGGTTGCCGAGAGGAAATGGCGTGCTTCAAGTTTATCCCCTGACAAACTGGCCTGCCGCCTGCTGCAAAGGCAATACCGGCTCTCCGTCCTCACCAAGAAGAGAGCTCATATCCAAGCCCGTGTCTCTGCGGCATCTAACAACTCAGCCGAACTCTTTAAAATCTGCAAGGAGCTGACCAATCCTGCTGCAGTCTCTACCCCTCCTGTTGCCTCCCAGGCTCTTTGCAATGCCCTTGCCTCTCACTTCATTTCAAAAACTCAGGACATCCTGTCCTCACTCTCCTCCTCTCACCCCCCTCCCGCTACTCTCTGCCCTTCATCTGGCCCTTCTGCAGCCACCCCTCCTCCCTCCTTCTCTGCCTTTCCCCTTTTCTCTCCAGACGAGGTTTCTAGACAAGTCCGATCTATGAAAATCTCGTCGAAACAGGTTCACCCCTGTTCCTCCACATCGACTCCCTGGCTCCTGCCCTGGCGGATTTCTGCAATCACTCCTTCACCACTGGAGTCTTCCCCTCCCCCCTGAAGCACTCCCTTGTGCATCCTCTTCTTAAGAAACCCTCTGCCGACCCCTCCTGCCCGGCTAACTATCGCCCAATCTCCATCATTCCCTTCCTGGGCAAGCTCCTGGAGAAACTGGCCATCTCCCAGCTCAATCTCCACACTGAATCTGTTGGTTGTCTTCATGACCATCAGTCTGGCTTCAGAGCTACCAGAAGTACGGAAACTGCTCTCCTTAACATCCGTGAAGACCTGCTCTCCAACCCTGACTCGAACACCCCTTGCGTCCTCATCTTGCTTGATCTCTATTCTGCCTTTGACACTGTCAACCATGCCATCCTGCTCAACCGTCTCCGTGATAACCTGGGTATCACTGGTCAGGCTCTGGCGTGGCTGTCCTCTTTCCTATCCAACCGTCCCTCCCAGGTCCAACTTGGGTCCTTCCTCTCCAACATCTTTTTCTCTACTTGTGGTGTCCCCCAGGGATCTAACCTCTCTCCCTGGCTGTTCAACCAATACCTGGCACTCCTTGCCCACCGCATTGGCGCTCTCTGTCCCCAACTTCAGTGCTATGCGGATGATACCCAGCTCATTTTCAGGCTACCCTCAGCCTCCTCCTCTCCTTCCCTCATCTCTGACTGCCTGTCTGCCATCCAGGAATGGTGTGCCGCCAACGACCTCTGCCTTAATGCCAGTAAGACTTGAGATTCTACTCATCGGCACACCCACTCCCGCCTTCCCTGTAACACTCTGGCCGGCCTCTCTAGGCCCTCCTCCCACTCCCACCTGCAAGGCAAAAAAACCTCGGGGTCATCTTCGACTCTGCACTCTCTCCTCTCACATCTCTGGCAAGTCACACTACCAGCTGCACCTTCTTAGAGGTATTCTTCCTTTCCTCTCCTTCCCCCAGAAGCTCACTGTCTCCAGAGCCCTGGTCCTCTCCAAGCTGGACTACTGTAACAGCCTCTATCTAAACCTGCCTGCCTCCACTCTCCGCCCACGGCAACTCATCCAGAACAGGGATCGTATCTCTCCAGGACTGAAATCTCTGCATTGGCTCCCAGTGGCTGCGAGGATCAAGTTCAAAACCCTCTGCATTTTACACAAGGCCTTCTGGGGACTGGGGCCGTAATACCTTCAACTCTCTGTTCCTAAATACCTTCCTTCTCGAGCTCTTCACTCATCTGCCTCCAACTCCCTTAGGGTCAGTCGCTTCTCCAAGCACGAGTTGGTGGCAGATCACTCTCTTCGGCAGGGGCCTCTCTCTGGAACAGCCTTCCTGCCTCCTGAAAACTCGAGGAGAACCATCTCCTGTTCCGGAAACACCTCAAAACCTTCCTCTTTGCTTCTGCTTTCTCGCCTCCCCTCCCTTGCTGAACTCCTGACTGCAATTGCACTGGTTACCTGGCCACCCTTTCTGATCTCTGGCCCAGACCCTGTAAATTACCCACCTGCACGGCCTCCCTGGCAACCCCTGCACTTGGGGACCGTTTTCTGTATCCCTTCCGTCCCCCTACTAGCACTTACGTCTGCACTTCCTTTGCACTTACCACTAACTGGCTGTTTTATGTGTCCCATTTATTCCACTTCCCATGTACTGCACTTTCCCCTCTTCCCCCTCCCTGCACACTTTCCTACCCCCCCCCCTCTTGCACTTGCGCGATCTGAATGACACCTGGCCTAGTAGGATCGTTGTCTGTCCTCCATTTGTCCCCCCCCCTGCCTCGTCGCGCCTCGAAACACTTGTGTATAGACGCGTTATAAATGCCATATCATATCATGGTTAATGTAGAGACGATGGAACGCACTGTGATAGAGGGCTGCAAAAAAACTTGGATGGAAGATGAGGAGCACTCCCAGACCCCTCTGTCCCCCCAGAAGGATATTGCGCCTTCCCATAGGTGGGGATAAAAACCTCCTCCACTTATCTAAAGAAAACCTTGCAACCCAGAAGAAGGCTACCTTGAGGACCACACTAAAGCCCTGCTTTACACCTTTAAAGTAAATACACTCTTGCACTTCTAACCAACCCCCATGCCCGTGGAAGGGGGCTCTGCTTACCTTAGTGAAATACCAGGAAATTGGTGCAAAGGAAAGTAAACTGACGGGAGGGAAATGCCCAGTGCGAGTTTTGCACTGGCCATGAGCCAGAACTCCTGTTAAACGGAAGCCATCAGGTGTTACTCCAAGAGGTGTAACATTATGATGCAATTCCCCTCGCAAGGGTGGCGGGGGGGCGGAAGGATTTTGGGATAATTATCGTGCCCTGTAATTGAAAGGTT
This sequence comes from Ambystoma mexicanum, assembly GCF_040938575.1. NCBI lineage: Eukaryota > Metazoa > Chordata > Amphibia > Caudata > Ambystomatidae > Ambystoma > Ambystoma mexicanum. The sequence goes on from NC_090935.1 coordinate 1,456,929,660, forward strand.
GTGAGGGAATACTGGGAACACTGTCCCTTCAAACACTGAGGCCCGGACCTCCGTATGCATGCAAGGCTGACTGGCTTCTCTGGGGCTCAGGAGAGGAAATAATTAAGTACATTGCCCATAGCAAAATAGCATTTATATAGTGTTACAAACCCTCAGGTATACGAGTGCTGCTCATCATTACTACCAAGGGTGTGTGGTGTGAGGTGTTCACTTATCGATCTCAACAGGATGAAAGACTGATTTAGACCCTTCCAAAATTAGGAACCTGCATCAGTAGGCTCTGCACAGATTTGAAAGCAAACACTATATTTGCCGCTCTGTAGGAAAAATATATAATGAAAGAAACTACACAACTCTTGAGGGTACAGAAACCGGCTTCTACTCCTCGAGCAGAGGAGAAATTGTAACACCACTAGACGATTAGTGGAAAAACAGGCCAAGCCTTGGGAGGAAAACCATGGGGTGGGCACCAGAAAGTTATTATTTGGTAACCCGTCCCTCTGATACCAGCAAGTGTTTCCAAACACTCCATCCAAGTCAGAACACGGTTGCTCAACGTTGCCTTGCAACAAAAAACTGAACCGTTACCCGTGAGCTGACCTTGTCCCCACCAATATTCCAAATTGTATAATGATTGTCATATTGGGACAAATAGTAAGGGAAACACTCCACCCTCTAAGGAGAGAACTTGGGGTTGTCGAGCAGGTAAACCCCATTTGCACATCAAGTCCTGCAGCCCTCAATAGGGACATAAAGTGTCATTTTCTCCTCCTCATGTCGAGAGACAATTCTGCAACTTAATCAACACGGGTACTGGGTGGAGCAATTGTTATTGGGGAAAGAAATGCCTAAGGAAAACGGACTGAGTCGTCCTGAAACTAACTAATGTAAAGGGTGACAAAAATTAACTAAAGACGAAGATTAACAACTGAGTGATGGCTAGAGAGGAAGGTAAACCCCCCCTATGGGTCTGTTTATACCACCTCCACACACTCTTTTCTTTAAAGTACCTAATAAATAAATAAAATAATATAGTTACGCCCCAACAGGGGTCCGAACCCTGGCCCCTTATAGAAGCTGATGCTTACTGAGCTATCCGGGCTACTGGCAATCCTGAAAACGAAAATGTGCTCCAGTCACAGCTTAAATATATTGTTTAGCGGAAGAGTACACTGAGCAAGTGCACCTCTACTGCTCATCCGAGCAGGGTGTGGAACCAGCAGTACACGAGGGGTTCACCTCGCAGAAGAACACAGGCAAAGCCTGCCACTGAGCAGGTTATGGCGCACATACAGTGAAGGTAATCACCAATGCCATATGCAGCACCTAAACAAAGCGGCCGACTTTAAGGGAGGAATACACTGAGCAAGTGCACCTCAAACTGCTCACCCTAGCAGGGTGTGGAACCAGCAGTACACGAGGGGTTCACCTCGCAGAAGAACACAGGCGAAGCCTGCCACCGAGCAGGTTTATGGCACACCTACAGTGAAGGTAATCCTCTATGCCATATGCGGTGCTTAAACAAGGCTGCAGACTAGCAGCGCATCAGGCACTTGAGCGGGCGGGTTCCAAACAAATATATTACAAAATATTCTTATTTCAAATGTAATTAAAATTATATATAATCTTGTTAAAGTGAAAAGTCCGGCCTGAGCTGGCTCAAGTTGTCCCGCATAACTAGGGCGACCAGACGTCCCGGTTTTCATTTTAGAAACCCTGTACGGGTTTTGCATGGTTGGGCGGTATGGTAATTAAAATTGTAATTCTTTTTCACGACACATTCAGAATTTTGAATTTGGAGGATTGGTTCGAATCCCGAACCTTCCAGGTACAAGTGACAACACTTACTGACTGTGCTACAGAGACTGGCTTCAAAATATATAAAAACAAAACACGTATCGGGTCTGGCGCGAAAAACTAATTCGGGCCTTCCAGCATGTAAAACCTGCCGCTCTACCCTGCTTCTGGAGTGCAGCAGAAGCTACACTACAAAATGCTTGAAAAAAGAAAACAAAACATAGGGGACCGAGCACGGCAGCAGCACATGGCATTCCCAGGTGGAATTTAATGGAAAAGGAGACGTAAATTTAACCAAATATACATTTTTTCTAAATACCCATGATGTTCCGAACATTGGATTAGAACTCAGGTCCCCAGCATTCCAACACCAAGCACTTAGTAGTTGAACCACTGGAGGTTGTGCTTCCCAAAAGAACACTGCAGCCCACAATAGGGCTTTGCACTCTGGTCGCCAGCACTGCAGGCCCCAAATAAGCTATTGCGCCACCGTAGCATTGTTCATCCAGCATCTGGTACTCCCAGGCCTTCTGAACATGGAGGGCGGCAAGCCCCAACAAACACACAGGGCTAAACAAACAAAAGAGGCTCTGTTTGCCGGCCTTGAAGCTTTAGCAGCTTCATTCAGACCTGCGTGTGACGGCCGTAAAACATAAAATAAACATAAATTAAACCACCAAGAAGAATGCTCGTGCGTGTCGGCACGAAGCATTAGCAGCTTCTGTCAGACCCCATTAAACTTACATAAGAGAGCCGTGTGCACCGGGTCTGAAACAAAGCTTCCATTTAGACCGGCACGCACGGGATAAAAGCAAAGAAAAACAGTACACGCTTAAGCATAACGCCCCTAATACCCAGAGGCAAACTAGCACGAGCGTTGCAAAGTTAAATAAACAGTACCTGGGAACACCATGCACAGCCAGAAATATGCCTTATAAAATAAAGGGCCAATATATATTAAATGTAACACAAATAAATGCTACATGTACACAAATGTTCTTCCTTAATGTAACAAATTAAGGTTTATTTCTACTGACAACATGCAAGACAAAAAACTGAAAGGAGTGACTTTGCTGTGGTGTCAGCAGCAAAGAAAGAGGAGTTGGGTTTGGAGTAAAGGACTTATATAAGGGAGGGTCCCTGCTCCTTGGTCTCCTGCAGGGCATGACCTGTCCACCATGATGTATTGGGGAACCCCCCCTTACATTGACATTGAACTCTGTTTAGTTCTGTTTTTACAACTTACTTGTTTGTAAAAGTTTTTTTCTTTGCTGCTGTGGTTTCAGAGTAAATATTGTAATGCATAATATGAGCCGCCTGTCTTGCCATAGAATCAGTAATAAACCATCTCAGATCATCTGCAATGTGGTTAGTTTTTAAAAAGTGTTGGACCAAGGGAGCAGACATTAGCCGTTCGAATGTGTGAGCGATGCTCGTTAATTCTTATGGCCACCTTCTGTGTGGTTATGCCGACGTAAAGCAAGTTGCACGGACACTTAATTACGTAAACTACATTTGTGGAATTGCAGTTGGTAAAATGATACAAAGTCTATCTGAATGAATTATGGACAAACACAGATTTTCTCTGTAAATCTGCACACACTGCAATCACCACATGGGTAGTTCCCAGTAACCATCATCAACCCATGTGCTCATGACTCTTCCAACGTATTCTGCATTATATTTGAACGCCCATGTAAAAACCTCGAATGGATCAATCGATCTTGCAGGTTATTTTTAGGGCAAATAATGGTGCCCTTGTTGCACATCCAATGCTCGCCACCCGATGCCAACGTGTTTCATCAACTTTATGTGTTTTGTATATTTGGAAAAAGTTGCCATGCAAACCAATTGCTCTCTTCGACGAGCAGTTCACTAATCTTCTCGGATAGCCTCTTTCCGAGAGTTTATCTGCCAATTACTGGGCCTGGTCGTCTTTGAATGTGCAGTTGCGCCTATTTTGCAAGAATTCTTCGTAGGGAGTGTCGGATGGTATAAAGCAATAACGTGTTCCAGTCAACTTCCTTGCGGTAAAGATTTGTATAGAGATGTCCATTCCGATGGCAAATGCGTAGATCTAGGAAGGGTAAAGACACTTTGACAAATGAACAAGTGGATCTCAGATTAATCCATTCAACAAACTTGTTATGGTCGTTCTTGGTTCCCTGCCAGATGGGGAAAAAACCATCATCTATGTAGCGTTTCAAATGTAAAACGTGCCCCTCAAAAGGGATTATTGCTGCAGACATGAAGTTTCTCAAAATGCGACAAAAATGTACGCCAGACTTGGTGCGAAAGTTACTCCCATCGTGGTCCCTTGTTTTTGGAGCAAAAGATCACTGCCAAATTCAAAATAAGTTGTTGCATAAAGCGATCTGCAACAATTAAAGGATGAATGATGTTGGGAGCATCCCGTGGCAAGGCTCTGCTGTGTAGCCTGTTATTAATAATTTCAAGAGACTCTCCATAGTGAATATTCGTGTACAATGCAGCTATGTCCAAAGGGGCTAGAAAACATGTGTCAGCATTGTATTGTAGATGCTCAAATGCCCCAATTATTTTAAAATTAAATAAATAATCAAAAAAGAGGGTAGCTGCTAGACGTTGCAGAAATGTATCAACATACTGTAAAAAACCAGAAGGTGTCTCACCCACAGGTCCCCGGGGAACTGTCATCCAGGGGGCCAGGAAACAGCTATCGCTTTTGGATCCAGTTCCTGCGGGAGGACCAGAGCGGGAGTATCACCTGGATGAGGGGTCTTCCGGGAGTGGGACACCTGATAGCAAGATGCGGTATCCCTCTCCCTACAACACCTTTACCCCATCCTACCCGGTAGGATATATGGGAAATCTGCCCCCTGCCCCCTTTCCCTACACAAACACTTTCACACAGACGGCCTGCTCTGGGAAAAAACAGACTCACACCCGAGCAGTGTACCTGACATGTCCCACTACTATGGTCAGGCAATTACACGTAACCATTCACACCTGACTTCCATTAAGATTCCACACACGGATAAGAGCAGAGCACGAGAGCACACTCTGTGTGAGACAAAGCACACGAAGGAACAGCAGTTTCGAGACAGCAGCTAAACGAGGAAAGACAGACAGCAAACCAAGAAGTGTTCGCAAGGAGGGAGATACCCTTGACCTTTACCTTTCCGGCGGAAAGCGGTTACTTTCTAGAAACCTAAAAAGCAGGAGGCCAGGAAACCAGTCTGAAGAATCCTGCATTGTGTGTGTCAGGGATAACCAGGGCCCTCCTGCACGGCTGAACGAGTCGGGCAGAAGCAGAAGCCGTGTGGTGCCATTCTTGGCTCCAAGATCAAAGAAAGAACAACACAGCCGGTGTGTTAGGGAGACCGATTCAAGATCGGTCAGTGTTGAAGTCAAGATTGCAAGCGGCAACACTGTATAAAAAACGAGAAGATAGAGATTGGTAACGCGTGGGATGAAAGGCGCGAGGAAAGCCTAATGGCTGATAACTGTAGCAAAGAAGATACAAAATGTGTGACAGTATGGTCCGGCACTGCAAGTGTGCTCAAAGGTCTCTGGGGTAGTCAATCAAGAAGTGGCAGAAGTTAATGTTAAAAGGTATTTGTACGGCGCACCGCCACCAATGGAATTGGTCGCCAGGCGCTGGGGGTGTTAGTAGGGTGAAGTGGGAGTAGGAAAGTGAGAAGAACGGTGGTGTCCTGTTGGCAGCTTTAGTTCGGTATTCACTGTGCGCTGAGCTTGGGTGAGATTATCAGCTCGACGTGGGTCCTCTTGTGCTCTTGGTAAGAGTTAGGTGTTCTTTTGTTGTTGTGGTGTGGTGTATTATGTGCGGTTTGCTGTGCGGAGAAGTGGTTGTGTGGGTTTTTGTGTGAGATGTATGGGGAAAGTTGAGTTTGGGATTAGTGGGTTTTTTCTGGCCTCTTAATCTTTTTATTTCTTTGTTCCACGTCTCAGATTGTACTATGGGATTGTTATTGTAGTTTGTCCGTCTAGTTGATAGGTGTGATGGGGTGGCAAGTTTCCATCTGAGCGATTTCAGAGATTTGTCGACCTGGTTGAGGCATGCATTGTCCCCGCCCTGGTATTGGTGTTGTATATTTTACAAGAATTAGCTCCTTTCCTACCCATTTCCCAGTTAGTGATCCTTAGCTGCCTACGTTTCCTCTTTCGACTAAAGGTGTGTTGAAAAGTCATCCCTACCCTTCCCTCGTGATATTCATTCCTTAGTGTGATCCTGACATATCTACGTTTCATTTTGGTATAGCGATATGCTGTGAATTGTTTCTCCCCCTCCCTCAGTTTATGGAAGCTAACTTAGGAAGATAGGGAGGGTCGGTTCCCTCTCCGAGTATTGTTTCCACTGCATATGTGCCCCTATAGGCATTCCTTCTAGTTATCGGGTGAAGAGCCCGGTTTTGAGTACTTTTCTAAATAGAAGGTGATCTCTCACGTTACGTATGTTTTTTGGTAGCTCATCCCAGGTTTTTGGTGCAAGGTGAGAGAATGAGGACCCTCCGAATTTTATTTTGTTGTATGGTTTTGGTTCTATGCACATGTTGCTGCTTGATCAGAGTGGTCTTGTTGGCCAGTAGATGTTTATTTTCTCCTTTAGGAACTCTGCTCCTTGGCGGTGGATTGCTGAAATGGCCAAAGTTAGTACTTAGGTGACCCTATAGTGTACAACCGGGACTGTGAATACAGTCTGCAATAAACAATAGCACAATAGTTGGTAGAACACTGCCACCAGCCACAACTAGAAGGTTGTCTATGTCACAGGAACAGATAAAAAGTATCCCCTTGTCACTCCACATAAAATGGGGTGTGCTAATCTCTCAGAATATAAAGTTTTAGGAGAGATACAAATATCTCTCTATGCTCAAGATCAGTAGAAGGTGAGGATAAAGAAAGATTGTCAAAGGAGAACCCAAAGGGTTCCCAGCAACGCTGCCAATAAATGCCTTAAAAGAGATATGGAGGAAAGTAGATGCCATAGTAAGTAAAACACAGAAAAGTGTTTAAAAAGGTAGAGCCCATAAGAATGAATGAGTGGAAAAAGGCTCCACTCTTTCAGAATATAGAGAAAAGGGTCCTTAATTCCAGCAAAATGTGCTGGGGGTCTCACTAGGAGAGGGGGATGAAGCATAAAAATGATAAATCTCCCCAACAGCCTCCTGAAAAAGTTTCCTGAACCTAATTGGGGTTAAGGGAGTTCTAGGAACAAAACTAGATTTTAGTGCCCACCAGTGATTTTTATTGTACTTTTAAAGTCACTTCTCTAATGTAATGTTTTCATACAGACGTATTTTAACTGTTAAAAATGTCTGGTTCCCTATGCCCCCCTTGGTAATGAATGGTGTGTGTCTATCTTTAGGGTGTGAACATAGATTCAAGAATAGGAGCCGACGAGTGCTTGATTTGTACTGTTTGTATATTATACTATGTGCACGATTTGCTGAATTACTTAATTGATCGGAGTTCTGTACGTGTAACATAATAAAATCAATATATTTTCATTGTTATCAATGTGGTGATTTTCTGTGGATAGGTTTGCAGATCAATTGTACTTTTGTGTCAGGCTTAACTCTCAGGATGAGGTTGCAGGCGGATTGCTCTGCCACTCTACCTACCTTTAAGAGAGGGCATGGCAATCAATCCTTGCAACCGTGGTATGAGTTTTGTAATTCCTAACCGTTGCAATTGCCATGATCCAATCCATCTCCTTCAGTCGTTTTTTAATTGCATCTGGATTTCATGCATCTCTCCCCAATCCTTGCTACATTCATCAAAAATGACATCACATCTTTGGATCATTGCTGTAAGGAATGGTGAATTATTTGTCCCCAATTCCTTTGCTAGATTTTCAAAGAGAGTATTAGGGGTAGGATAGAGAATCTTTGACAATAGACATTAGTTTCCATTGGAACCAATATTACAGTAAAAACAAAACCAAAGTCATAACGGATTGTGGGCATTGGTGTCCCTCGTGGCAGATTCAAGACTTTTTCCATATATAGCCCTCTATTCTTACCCATGGGCTAGTTAGACTTACTCAATTAACTTCCACCCTGTATGTTATTTTAGGCACTACTTTCCCCACATAATGTGGGAGCTAGGGCTTTATGAACTTACCGTATTTGCCCAGTATTCTCTTCAATTGGTAAATCATTTGACCACTTTTGTACAATATTCGATTTACACTACATTTCACATGATGTTTTATCCGTTACCTAGAATCCTAAATAAGTTATTTATTTTTCGGGGAGGATCTTCATATTGTCCACTGGCCAGGTATATTTTGCTCCAGTTGCCGTGGGATGTGATAGCTGAATAACGTGGGACTTTTTCTGGTTAATCACCAGTCCATCGATTTTGGCAGATTCGCTAGTTTTTGTGAGCAGACATTGTAACCCTACCGGGGTGTGATCTATAAGAGCAAGTTTATCTGCGTATGCCAATTTATTTTTTCGCCTCCCGATATGCTATTGTCGTGTGTACAAATGCAGCTTTGCATATATTAGCAATAATTTTTGAAAAATAATGAGGTGCAGGACAAGTGTGGGGTACTGCTGGAACTTCTGAGTAAACAGGAATGCAAGAGGCTGAGACTTTGCTGAAATACAGAGACTGATGAGGAAACGCTCTGAGAAGCTGCAAGTGGGATTAATGAGAGGCAATTTTGAGCTTGTTGCATTCCATTTGTTATTAGCTTGTACCTGATCACATCTTTTTTGTTGCATTAAGCTTCCCGGAGATAACGGGATGTGGGCTTTACGAACACTGAAGAGATTTTTGTTTTGAACACTTAAGAACCTGCACAAGGTACATTAATTCAAAACGGACCACGTCCTTCTGAATGACCATCCTGACCCAAATTCAGTTATTCTGTTCATATTCTTGGCACGAAGGAAAGTTTAAGATATACATTGATATAGAAGTGATAATAAACTAATCTGTGTCTAGTCTATATTTGATCCTACTTGGCTTTGTTACACACGTTCAAAATGGTAGTTCATGTCTCTTTCCTCAAAGCTTTGCTGCTTCCCAAAGCTCCTAAAACAGGTCATCACCATCCTCAAAGCAAGAGGAATTTGATTAATCATGTATTTAGACAACCTGCTCTTTTCAGCTCACAGCCCATCAACTGTCAGCAACCAGGTTTGTCAGGGAATTTCAGTCCTCCAGAGGTTTAGCTAGATTATAATTTCAAAGAAGTCAATCCATTCAATTCCTAGGTGTCCTCGTTGGAGTCAGTACATTCTACCATGCTCCTGCCATCTCACCTGAAAGGAATTTGCAAGAAGATAAAATTAATTTTGGCGACTGAATCCTTTTCTGTGAGTTCTAGAGAAAGTGGGTGCCATGACATACAGAACGCGCCACTTTTGGACTTCCTGGTCCTTAGCTCAACGGGGCTTGCACTCCCTGGTACTCCCAACATGGCCGTCCAGCATGAAACACCTTCCTCGCTCTACACGTTGGACGTAGCGTGTTCTATTAATAGACCACGCCCCCCGCGGCTCTGCACGTCTCAATGCTATTGCGAAGTAGCGAGAAGACGTGTGCTCCGTAGCTCGCGGTATTGCTTCCCTGATTCTGTCCCTACTAACTCCATTCCTAGTCCATCTCCTTTCTTTCTTACTTCCTGGACTCGTGTGCTGAGTAGTGCACTTTCTTAATTTCCCGGATTCCTGGATCGTTGCATCCCAGAACTTTGAATGCACGCTGGAGTCGAAGAGACTCGTGCAGCCTTATTCAAGACCCGATCCGTCCGCAAGAAGGCATCGACCAAGAAATCCAGCAAAGATCGGACTCAGGTGAGAAGGGGAGGTGGGGGGACTCCTTGACAGTGGGAGGAATTCTATTGTTTTGTATTCAATCCCTTTTTACAGGGCCCCTCCATTACAGACCTCTTCAAATACTTTGGATTCTCCATGTCCTAAGAGGTCTTGGCCAGTCCAGAACGCAACTCTTATTGTGGCTCAAAGACATGAATGCCTTGATCATTAGGGTGATCTTCGGAATTCAGGTAGATCTGATCACAGTCCAATGTCTTTGATGGGGTGCAAGGACAGGCCAGTACAGAGACAAATACCCACAAACTGTTCATAACTCCTAACCAGCTACGTTGCTGTAAAGAATTTAACAAGGAGAGAATACGCTGCATGTCCTTCAGAAGATAGAAAACATCTCCACATTTCACTCCATAAACCTGGAGTAGCCATTCTGAGGCCTGCCTAATTGACTAGCTTTTAATGCTCATCGGCCATAGCCAGCACAGTCATAGTTGGGGATCATGATAGTCGTAGACCAACATATTTGGATGGTAGCAGGTTGCCCACCATTGACAAACCATCTCTAGTGAACAGGATCCAACATGTTTTCCCCTATCCTAAACACTCAGCTCGCATTTTTCCATCTAGAGGCCAGATCCAAAGGCTGAAGCTCTCCATGTTTCTCTCAATGATTGGTCAAGTCAAATAATTTAGGCCTTCCCACTCGTTTGCATGATTTACAGGGCACTTGTCAAAGCTTGTATCCACAGGACATCCCTGGACCAAGTAACTCTTCTGTTCTGGCTATTTTGAGCATGGTACCCAAATCTTCTACAGTTCTCAGTAGATTTCCCCAGACCGATTCCTCACCATCTGCTTCTCCTGAACCACCCAGCCAGCATTTGATAAAACCTCATTGCTCACGAAACAGACAACACTAATACCACAGGAATTTCAGGTTGTCCTGGTCTTGTGCCAAGGCATCTTGGTGGACTATCTTCATCATCTGATATTCCTGGGCTCCATCCACACAATCGAATAAAAAAAATAGATTGATCACTCTGGTTTAGATGGTGACTGGATGAGAATATCAAACCCTTTTCTGACCCTCCAGTTCAGGTGGTGCATTCCATAGTTCAACATCTTTCTAAATGGAAAACTTATTGTACCGTCAATGGTTATCGTTCAGTAATTTCTGCTCGTCACAGCTTAATTCACGGTGACCCAGTCAGAACACGCTTTTCTTTTAGTTAGCAGAGCATTAAGAGCTATACCCATTAAGAACCATCTCAACCAAAATATAGTTCCCATTAGGATGTTCATTTCATCCTAGATTACATTTCCTCATCATGTGGACCATTTTATTTTGTAAACACTGAAGCAATCATCTGTGGCACCTTGCGGGATAGCAAAAAGGCTATATGTACATATGTAAGTTAGCGCTCCAAATGACCCCTCAAATAGTCTCCCATGGAGAGACATTTTACAATGGTGGAGGGAGTACAGCTCACCCAAGTTAAATGTTTTGATTATCTTGGGGTGAGGTTCCAAGATACGGGAGATTGGGTAGAGCAGGTGAGGCATTCAGTTACCACCATGGAGAAATTTAGCGGGTCCATCAAGTCCTTCCATGTTAGACATGGAAGTGGTGCCATTTACTCTACTTTGAACCTTTATGGAAAGCAAGCCTTACCTGCAGTCCTTTAGACGGAACTATCGGGTCATGCCAATGTAAAAGACATTACTGCGATTGAACACAAGTTCTTAAAAAACCTGCCGTTATTGCCAAAGAGTGCTCCCTCTGCCTTGGTTCTCAATGAACTTGTCCCTGTAGCTGTCCAGTTTAAACTTAGACCAGTTTTATATTGGCTAAAGTTTGGACCCAAGATGGGTTGGAAAATTCTCGGTCAGCACCGACTCATCTCATGTCATTAGATGGTGAGACATCTTTAGCTTGGGTTTTTCACATCAAATAAAATTGTCCATGAAGTGGGTGAAACCAACTTGTGGAGTAACCCTGCGAGCCGGCCCATGGGCTTAAAGAAAAGAACCAAAGAGGCTTTAATGATTGTGATTAACTGTTGTATGACCCTTTAAAACTCAAAACAGGTTTGGCCTACCTCGAGACCACCACCTTTGGCTATAAACCATATGTGGACTATATCTGGCCATCATTTGAAATGTCTCTATACCTACGCCTAAGAATAGGCATACTGCCAGTGGCCGCTTTCACAAAATCATGGATTCAAGCTAATACAGCTTAGTGCCCGATGTGTGGGAAAACGAATGAAACAGTCTTACATTTTCCGCAAATAAGGGGAATGTATCCGAGACCAGTTCTGTTGAAGGGTGGGTGTAGGTACACCAATTCGGCAAAGAAAGAGCTAAGGCAGAGCCTAGACCCTTTTGTGGTGTTCACATTACATTCAAAGATATTGGCTCTCTAAGAAGAAGTTGCTGAGTCTGAGGCCTATATGAGCTTGTTTAAAGCCTGTTTGGTAGTAAGTAGGATGGTTGATTGTGTTTCCAACTACTCTTCACGGTATGAACAAATGAAAGGCGTCGTATAAAATCATGGTAAAATTGTGTATTGAAGTTTCGAGCAGAACTCTCATTGTTTTTAACCATCTTGATAGATTATACCAGTTTTTTAGATTTTATTGCTTCTATGAACTGTATATTTTCCCCATCACCATATATATATGCCAAAGTTCTGCTGCGGTGCACAACAAAAAGAGTGAGGAGCACTCTTCAAAGTCTGTCTCCACCAGGAAGCCGAGTCCACCAAAGTAAAAATGTCAAATTATTTTATTAGTGCATCATGCACATTAAAATACCATAAAGATATAAAGTTCCCAACAAACAAAATGCCGAAAATTAGGCAGCGTTACGTTCCGTGACTTACTTGTCGCTTGATCACACATTTTCCACCCAGCATTCCAGTGTACATATAGAGGAGGAGTTTCTGACAGCTAGAGCCCACAACATAAACAAGGCACCAATGTCTGACAAGTTAGCGTTTGGACATATTGAGTTCCATTGATGTAATACGAAATACAGCATAAAACATCCCAATATAAATGCAACTCTATGTTGACACATTGCAACTAAATAATAAGTTCAATGAAATATGGAAACGGTGCCAGCAAGGAAATCTATAGAGGGTATGCTCAGATATGCTGTATAGTCCTAAGTATGTAATTAAATGTGGTTAATGGGTCCTAATAGAAAGATATCTGTGACTGTGTGGATTACTAACACCAATGTGTATCTGTGGAACACAGTGTGTTCCTGGCCACAGGACAGCATGTGAGCCACGGCACTCAATGGTCCTGTGGACCCGTACAGCAAGGTGTATGGTCAAAATCAATAGACCAAGGCAAGGGTAAGGGTAAGCAGTGACCTATAGAAATAAGCAAATGATGTTGCACAATGTATGTGAGCAACCCGTTCCCATATTCAAAGGAACCAGAGGTTAAAAACATTAAAAGTTAAGAATAGATAATGAAGTGCAACAGGCGCCAAATGCTGAAAGTAAAGTGCTAATGCAGAGTAAACATTATCTCAAAATGCTTCATGTACAACAATTTAATTGCTGGATTTTAAAGTGCATAATGCAGAACTAGCACCAAATGCTCACAATGAAGTGCCAGTGCAAAGTAAACAGTCTCTCAAAATACTAATACATATACAGCAACATAATTGCTGGCTGATAAAGTGCATGATGCGGTGCAACTCTGCATAAAGGTGCTATAGATAACATGCTACTGCATGTTCAAGTCATCACATACTGTTTGTGAATATACAAACATCACAAGTTCATGTCCTCATCTAACAAATGGGCCCATAAACACGGCCAATATAGTAGCTGCCTAAAACTCGCCCTCAGTTACAAAAGAGTGAAAGACTGAAGCCCAGAAATAAAATCACCAATATGAAAGTCACCAAAGTGAAACAGGAAAGACAAGAAAAGAAGGAAAGAAGGCTCAACCATGGAGGGAAGAGAACTAGGAAAGAGTGAACAAACGATAGAATAAGGAATAGACCAAAAGGAAAGAAAAAACAGAAGTGACTACAGACAGAGAACAATAAGCCCAAAGTGGTTGACACAATATCAAAATGGACATTAAAACATTGACAAATAATGAATAAGGAGCTGAATCTCAAAACAAAAGGCAAATATGACAAACACAGATGACGCTCCACATCGCATCTCAAGGGACTTGGAAAACATTCTAGGCACCCAGGCATTTCATAATAATTACAACAAACATGTGTGTCTCAAATGAGAGCCCATAATGATCAAAAAATTAATAAATCAATACAAGAAAAGAAAGAAAATGATGAAATCATTAATAACTGATAGGAGAGAGAAGGCAAGAGAATACCTATCAGTGAGACAACCTAACAGATAAAGTGGTACAAACTATGTGTTCCCCCAGAGTAACACAAGAAACGTTACTGATGAATCATTGGCCCAAAAAGGTATAAAGTTCTTCATAAATATTGTGGCCCTTTGGGTATTTACTCTCAAAGTCCAAGATACATTTTGTTTCTTGTTGTCTTAGGGCCAGTTCTTCGTCACCTCCACGTTGTCCAGTGGTAATTCTGTGGATTCCAAAAAAATGAAAACCCTCCACACTGGCGACATGGCATTCCGCAAAATGCTTGGCCATTGGATAACTGCTGTCCTTATTGGCAATGGCTCTTACATGTTGCTATATGCGAACTTTCCGTTTACATTTCGCACTACCCACATACCACTTATTGCATTTGCACTGCAGCACACAGACAACAAAGTCTGACTCACATGTAATGCGATTGCTTATGAATATATTGTGCCCTAGAACAGAATGGATTAGCGACACACAATTACTAGCATACTTGCAAATGTTGCATCTAGTGCACTTTGTGAAACCCCTTCTGGAATCCTGAAGCCACAGCCGGTTATCCTTCTTATCAGGAAGCATGTAATTGCTGACAAAAATGTCCTCTATGGAGCGATTTCTTCTGTAGCTGATATCAGGATGGGGATTCAGTCGGATGTATAAATCAGCAGCCATCAGAATTTTCCAATGTCGTTTAAAGATGTGTCTGATCGATGGTGCTGCAGTGCTAAAAGTTAATATCAATCGAATAGCTTAAGTCCCGGAATTGCGTTTCTGGACATTTGGAGGTGGTGAGTAGACTCGCTCTGTTTAAAGTCTGAGCTTTGATATAGGCGCGCTCAATCACTCACTTAGGGTAGCATTGTTCTTGGAAACCCTGTGCCGTAGTTTTACTCTCCTTGTCGAAGACTTCCATGGTCGAACAAATTCTACGGTGACAGATGAATTCCCCATATGGCACACTCCAGATTAAATTCTTGGGGTTCCCACCTCATAAAATGCAGGGGAGCATTGGTCCCTGCAGGTTTCCTATATAGTTGCGTAGGGAGTTTATGGTCTGCCACTCAGAGTAATATCGAGATACGTGATGGAGGTGCGGCTATGTGTTTCTGTGAATCTCAGATCGTTTTCATTGATATTCAGCAACTTGACAAAATCTAGCCATTGAGGTTCTCTGCCCTTCCAAATGATGAACAGGTCATCTAGGTAGAGCCAAATGACCACATCTGTTTCTGCCTGTCCACTGTCCAAACAGTAAACTTTTCCCAAAAACCCATGGTCAAATTAGCATAGACGGCACAAAGATGGGGCCCATGGAAGTACCTTGCAGCTGACGGAAGTATTCGTTATTGAACAAAAACGTGTTATTTTTCAGGCAAAGATCTATCATGACAAGTATCATTTCCATATGCAAAAGATAATTGAATGACCGGGTATTCAGGTAGTATCTGCAAGCATTCATGCCAAACTCATGGCCTATCTAGGTGTATAAGGACACCACATACGTGGTTGCTAGTTGATAGTCATCTTCCCAAGGTAAATCCTCCATGTGCGACAGAAAGTCGGTGGTGTCTCGTACATAAGATGAAGTGAAGAGACGAAGAGAAAAAGTACTTAATCGATAAATCGACACATTTTCAAGTAAAGAGCCAGAAAGGGTGCCAATAGGTCTGCCGGGGGGTTTTGAAATGTTTTTATGCACTTTGGGGAGACAATATATAGTCGGCATGACAGTATTTGTAGTGAGGAAAAACCTGCAGTTATCTTCCCCCAAGAT
This sequence comes from Ambystoma mexicanum, assembly GCF_040938575.1. Taxonomy (NCBI): domain Eukaryota; kingdom Metazoa; phylum Chordata; class Amphibia; order Caudata; family Ambystomatidae; genus Ambystoma; species Ambystoma mexicanum. Next base: position 1,456,945,391 of record NC_090935.1, read on the forward strand.
GCCTTTTGTCTCCCATTCCATTATGAAAGTTTTCACCTTGCTCCAAGTTTTTGATGGGATTCTGTGTTATCCTTTCACAGCATTTCTTATCATTTAATTGTTTGTATGCTTCTTTCATGTAGTCCTCGATTCATGAGAACTATATTCCGTCCCTTAACAGAGGTCTTGATAATACAGTCTGGTAAGTCATGTAATTCCTGTAAGGCAATTTTATAAGATGCTGACATATTTACAGGTCGGCTCTTGTTCATCTTTCACCTTATACGTTTAAGAGCTTCAGTGACAAGAGACTGAAAGGCCTCAATACTATTACCAGAGGCAGAGATTGAGTTGAACCTTGACTTCGGTTTAAGACAGCTTTTAGGAATCCAATCTGTATTTATATTTAGGGCAGCATGATCAATCTGCTCATTACTCGAAGGGACGTCCAGACCTTCCTCCAGGCCTACCAAAGTTGACAGGGTGCCTAATTCACTGATGGTAATATCCGTTTTCCCTTGTGATTTCTCCTTTACTGGTTTGACGTAGGTGTTAGTGGCAAAAAACTTAAGAATCCTCATTTTTTTGTATGTATTGATCAAAGTCAATGCGAGTTTGCACATAGTCATAGTGTGCACTGGGGCAGAAACTGAGGCCCAAATTCAAGACTTTGAGTTGATTGTTGGTAAGCATGTGATTGGATAGATTGATCACCTTCATTGCGCTATCCATGGGGGTATCTACTTTCTAGAGCGCAGTAATCTGCCTGGCATTTTGTTTGTTACATTTCCTGCCCTTCTGGCCCCTCCTCGTTTCTTTCTGCCGCCTCTTCCTCGTCCCCATACTGAATTCCCTCCTCTTCCTTGTTTTTGCATTCTTCCATCTTGGCGCAGCAGCCGCATCTCGTCTAAAATATTTAGACGCACATTGGGTTCTTCGTTCTCACTTCCGGTCACGTCTGACTCAGAGGTGGATCGAGTGTCACTGAGTACACTCATTTTTCTGAGACGGTCCGATTGGTCTACTCATCACTGTTTGGCGTAGTTGATCGAATCTGCGCACAATAAGTATACACGCATCCTTGTTCGTAGTCCTCTGAATTTTTTCCTCATAACTTAACAGATTATTCTCTATGTTGGTTTTCAGTTTCTTTCCTGCTTCACTTTCAGACACAGATTTCAATTTCACTGATTTTTAGCAATAATTTCTCACGGTCAACCCTGGCATATTTCACCAATAATTTTTAAAAGGTTTTGGAACAGCTATTGGTGGCATCACTCCATTCATTTAACATGTCGGGATCTTTCCTCGAAGGAAGGGATGGTCAGTATTCGTAATCCCAGTGGTACTCTCCCTACACCTATATAGTTTTGTAGGGAGTGTTCTTCCCACCACTTACTCACTTGCTTCTTTTGGAATTTCTCAAGTTCCTTGAGTAGTGAAATTTCATCATTGTCTGCTTTACTCGGTGCAGTTTTGTGATTCAAGAATGCAATTAGTCAGCCTTGTAGCGGCTACTGGTGCCCTTGTATCTTAGTTGATTAGAGGTTTGGAAATGGATTGACAATATTAGTATACTAGAATTGCAGCTCAAATTCAAATTACAGTTACCCTCAGGCTGACCAGGGTTAGAAATAAGACAACAAAAACAGAAGAGATTACTGTAATATTTGAATTGGCACCTTTATTTTTAGTTTTGTATGTTAACCACTTAATTTTTAATTTGCTTGTGAATTAATGCTGTTCACATTGCTTTTAGTATCCTTCATGTACAAAAATAGTCACTAACATTCTTCGTTCAGTTGATTTTTGTGATGATATTCTTTTTTATACGTTCTTTTTCATTTTGTTGTTCTGTATCCGCAAAACATCTCACTGGTTGAAAAACTTCCCAGTTGGTTTGTAGAATAGTTTTAAGTTTTGTATTGGCGACTTATACTCGGTTTGGATTTTTTGCTTATTGAAGCTCCTTTTGTTTCTAGGTTCCTCTACACGCGTTTCCCCACCTAAGTGTTCGGCGGTTCCTCAGGAGGTTCCTATCTGACTGTTAACTTAACGTCTTTGATTTGTATTGGGTTCTATTGAAAAGTCACAGAATTCCTTTTTTGATGTTCTGGAAAGTCAATTCTTGTTAGATTCCTGTTTAGATATATTGCTGGTGATCCATTTTGTTAGAAAGCATCCAGTTTCCTTTCTGGAATTTCTTATGTAGTATTTTCAATTGCCTTTGTTTTAAATATTCCTTGTGCCTTTGTTTGTTCAGTAGACTTACATTGTTGGGCGATTTTCTGGAAAAGAAACCCAAATATTTGTTTAGATAGTCGCTACTTATTTTATACTCGATATGTTTTTAAGTAATTGTTATTCCAATACTGACGTTGTTAAGATTAAAAAAAACCACAATACTTATGTGTGTATTTCACAAGGTTAAGCATCGGCAAGTAAAATTCCCCCATATTGGTGGGCATTACGGTTTCAAACATTCTTATAGGTATAATGGTTAGTGGTACCTTGTGTTTCACATGTTCTGATGTAATCTGCGATGTTCGCTCAACATTTTTTTCAATTTTCCCCGTTGGTATGAGGAAACTACCTGCATGAAAGAGAGCAAGCGCTCATTATTGTAGCCTCTCGTTTGGCAGTGTCCATTATTAGCATTTAGATCACAAATTTGACTCGCTTCCTACAACATATTGTTGCTGACCTATCTAAGTCCGTATAAAAACGAACGCTGTATTCACCTTATAATCGTTTGTTTCCTCGCGTGTCGCTATCTTCGTGCTGTTCGCCGGTCCGTGTTGGCATTTTCTTTCTGGGTTTATAAATCCGGTCACATGATTTTGTTTTTATGCACGTGATGACGTCCTGTGTTGGACTGTGTTCCCTCGCACCATCTTGGTATGGGGAACATTTCCTTTTCTTGGAATGAACGTCATGCTTTGTTGCATAAGATTATTTTTACCAAAATGCAATATTTTTATTTTTGTAAGGTTCCTCACTTGTTATATCTGCACACATGGTGGCACAGTATAATTGGTTTATATTTCCGCTTATTAGTGCAGATAAGTGGTTTTTAACATGATTACCATTATAGACAAGATACAGTTTCGATGCAGCGTCATATGTTTCTATTTTGATTGTTGTGCAGTACTTCCTTTTTGTTGTGGAGATGTTACTTGAAAATTCATGTCATCTACAGTGTGTCATTTTAGTAGATTTTTAGTGGTTGTGCAGGCAACCCATTTTTAAGAGGACAATCCATGTTGTTGCATTGCGTAGTGTCATAGTCAAACCAGAACAAAAAATGTTTTGGGTAGTTTCTTTCCAAAAGCTTTTTGGCTTATGTTATATTTATTTTTTATTATATAATCTCCTTTGTCTTTAGCCAGACAGAGTTTTTTCCCCCTTGTGTTGCACTGAGTTGATGCTTATCTTGTTCTTATTTAGGTGGATGCCCAATGGTGATATTTTGTGACAATTTTGTTTACAGGAAATGGTGCATCTCCTGATCCTGGTTGAGTCCGGTACGGCACGTATCCATAAGACAAATCCAGTAAACCTCTCTTTTTCTTAAGATTTTTTCTATGTTACCTCCTCTGGGTGGGCGTTTGATTTTGTCTATTCCAAAAAAATTGAGTTTGCCAATGTCTTTTTGTGAGTTGTTTGCCTGATAGTGATGAGCCAATGGTGTTTATGATTCTTGATTCTGAATAGATATGTTCACTGATGCTTGTTTTTAGATTTCGTATCGTGCTCCCAATGTAATACTTCAAACAGATACATTGAATTGCGTATACTACGTATTTGCTGTTACAATTGATAAACTGTTGTATTTTTTTTAATTGTCCATTGGGTAGTGTGATGCTGGTTCTGGCATTATCTGAAAATTTGCATTGGCTGCAGGTTCCACACTTATAGTTTCCTATTGTTGGAGGTTTGAGCCACCTCATTTGCGTTGTATTGTCGGTTTTCTTCTCAAAGGAATGTGATGGGCTGAGTGTATTTTTGACTCTTCGGATGGTTAGACTAGGTTGCGGGTCTAACAAAAGTTCTAGATTGCTGTCAGTTTTGAGTATGTTCCAATTCTTTTTGAGAATCTTGGTAAGTATTTTGTTATTGCTGTTGTATGTTGTAATTGTTTTTTCCGGTGATGTTTTGTTGTTGGTTTTGTACATTAGGAGGTCTGTTCTGGTTCTTGGTTTTGAGATAGCTTTTTTGTAGAAGCTTATAGTTGTAACTTCGATTTTTAAATTTGTTGATGCAGTCTTTTGTATGGGTTTCGAAATCTTGAGTTTTTGTGCAGTTCCACAGTGTAGCAGTGCTGGCATCAACAAGCAACCTGAGCTGCAATGGGATGTCCGTCTTCCGGGCCAACAACCATGCGCTCATTGACAAAATATTTCATCAGTGCTCATTCCGCGTCGTGACTCCAAGGCGTGAATATATGCCAAAGTTCTGCTGCGGTGCACAACAAAAAGAATGAGGAGCACTCTTCAAAGTCTGTATCCACCAGGAAGCGGAGTCCACCAACGTGAACATGTCAAAATATATATATATCTGTACCCACCACGTACTTTTTCCTGTTGAATGTTATGTTTGACTTGAAGGTGCAATGCCGAAAAAATTACATTGTTCAACCTGCCTGAATCTAAACAGAGGACCATATTGTATAACCGTATACCAGAAGAACTGAAAATTACATTTCTATTCACCTAGATGAAAGCTCAATTTTAGTAATATATTATATATTATTACATCAGTAAAATGTATTTTTTGCTGATAGGGATTTCAGTAAAGATTTTTAATAAAATAATACTTGGTACCATGTTGTTATCAGAATCTAATCTTCCACTCTCAATTATGGTGATTAAGATTATATATTGTGCTAGCTTGCAGAGCATGGGAAGTACCAGGGATCGACTGCAGTGGGTCTGTAGAACAGCAAATGCACTGATAAAGGGGGTGACTCAATGCTAGTAGCCAATGCTTAGGATACCAACCATACCAGATCTCACACCCAATGACTGCCTAGTGTGTCCAGAGGTAGGCACACGTTCATGCAAATGGCTAGGCCACAATCTGAACATTGACTTTAATTGAAATGTAAAATAACTGGCAGCATGAAACTGGAGGCAGCCTCAACCGTAAGGGAACTGTAACATTTTGCTCACAGGCTGGTGTCCGTGAAAGGCCAAAGAGGCTAGGACAAAGTCAATTTGACACAGACTTTGCACACACATGGCCTGTTCTCCCGAAAGATTTCTATGTAGAATAATGCCCAGATTCCTCTACAAGGCATCGATTCTAGGTATGAAAATATTTCATTTAACAGTTGTATTGCAGCATTTCTAAGGGTTTACTTAAGAGCTTTTGCATAGAAGCAGAGAAATGGGTATGCATGTTTTGCAAAGTTGATTGTAAAACAGCAGAGTCAATACTAGGGCTTCTCAAAATAGGGCAAAGAAATAGAATCAAAACAGGTTTTTAGAAATACGGATACAGGTAGCAATATAAGTTGAATTGTTTGAAAAAGAGAAAATTTACCCAGCGAGATCAAGGCTTGGTGAATTTCATTCATCACATTCTTATAAAGTTCCTTCTGCCAATCATGTAAAAGCTTCCACTCGTCTTCAGAGAAATAGGCAGAGACATCACAGATTGTAACACATTCCTGCAAGAACAAATTGTACATTCATTACCAACAAATTACATCAGTGGAATACAATACAAAAAGAAAAAATGGATGTAAGACAGCCGGTCTCCTTTTTCTCATGCCTATTAGTATATATCAATCTGCTTAGGTGATATCCGCAAAGTGAATGCAGACAATGTCACACACCTTGGGAGAGGCCTTGCGAACCACGACTACTTATTTTAAATCAACAAAGGTTTTAAATGCTTATTCTCACACAGTGATTTCCTTGATCCAATAATGAGTTTCTAAACAGGTGTTCTACTACTTTCGATAATCACAAAGACAGATTTTGATCATGTTGTTCATTTAACTCTGCACCCCCCCCATATAGACACTAATAAAAAGAAGAAGAGTAAGAAAAGCAAGCTTCAATATCTTCACTAAACACAAAAATAAAATTACATCAGACGTTGCACACTCACATGACCTCTCCCACCAACATATCAACAGTCCAAATTAGAAAACAATCTCTTATCACAATGGACTGGACAACATGGAGCCCGTACACCCATTTTTGCGTGGCCACATCCTCCTTCCATTCAACATCAACATTATCCAAGAATTAATGACGACCAACCAGAAAGTCTAATGTTTGCACCAGGCAACTAAAACAATAACAAAAAAGAAGTTCCAGAAGAGACTCTGATAAAAACTGAACTGGCACTTATGCAACAAAATATTGTGAGACAGGCAAAGTAACAGTTTGTAAACCTTTATTATCAAATTTTGTGGGGTTGGTGTAATGCCTACATGGCCCTAATTGTAAGAGGATTTTTCCCTCAACATATGCTTCTAAGAGCCGTCGATGTCTGCAAGTCCAAAACCAAAGTTAGTCTGCCCAAACCTATGCTTGCCCTCACTCTTAAACCAAATGTGACAGTGGATCTTCTTAAAGGAAAAATGGCGACTCAAAAAGAAAAAAGGAAATTTAAACCAGAGTGGGTTTCAGGCAGTTTTAACAATAGGTGTAGTTCTGCCATTTCAAAATAATTCAACTCAAAAGGGTTGGCCTTGGAACCTTCCATGTAGGGCTCTTGCAGTAAGTCAATAGAGTTCACAATGTATCTCGGTCTTTTGGGGTTCCCTGCCCCAAGCGTCGACCCGTCCAGTTCCAAACAAAAAGACTCTGTTCCTGTTAGTCCTCTTAATGTTCTCTCTCCCAAGTCTAAGCCTCTCCTCACAAAGTTTAACAAGGTCTTAGTAAGCCTCTTGGGGTTCCCTTCCCGGAGTCTAGCCCCCTCTTTACACAGTTCAACAAACAAAGTTCCTCTCGTCAGGATGTGCTTTTCAACGAACAGTTCTTTCATGGGGGTAGTATCCGAAACCAGACTACCTCTGCATTCTCCTGAACCAAGGCCCGAGTACTTGAAGAGCATTGACTCATCTGGCCGTAGACCCAAGTTGCTGAGTGTTGCCGAATATTTTAACCTTCACTGTTAATCCATAACTAGCCTCCCAACTTGGAATTCGCTTTTCTGCCATTGATTATTGTCACCTGTGTTCCCAATAACACACAAGCTCCCAGAGATAGTTTACAGGTCTTTATTTTCAATTCAGCAATGGATCTAATGGCCGTCCCTCTCTGTAACCTAGGAAGGGCCAGTCCCACCCAGGCCTAGGTGTCCCCACTCCCAGATGGTGGCTAGAGACTGGTAACTATTACCTAAAAAAGTATCTGTCTTCTTGTGGTGGCCTAAAGGCCAATGCTATCACTGTCTAATCTTAGTCTGGGAATATAGAGATTCCTTTCTAATGATTTCCCCATTGGAAATTACTTTATGTCTGTGCCTTTCACACACTCTGGTGTTCACCCTCTCTGGTCTTTCCACACCCTGGTATTCCTTCCCCAAGCTCTCCCACAACCTTTTCTACTACTCTTCTCACTCTTACTCCATTCATTGTCTCGCCTCCCTATCCCTCAGAGACCCTCGAATGTCCATCCAATGCTCTCTCTTTTCAGCTTACCTCCACCCTTCGATTTTACTCACTACCACTGTACTTCCCGATACCACTACTACTTTCTCCTCTGCGCACACCACTACTACTACTCTCCCTTCGTCACACCATTACCATCACCTCTCTGTAACACTACTGCTACACCCCTTTCCATTAGTCACCCTTTTACTCCCTACTCTTACACCACCTTCCTCAATCACACACCTTACCAGGGACCGAGATTGGCAAAGCAAGAGCTAAAACCAGCTCCTGGGTATCCAGCAATAACAAGTGACCACTGGAGAACCAGGAGCTAGCACATGGTGTTCTGCAATTCTAAGTTCCACACAATATGCAAATATCTTTTTGGCCCTTATTTATGACCCAACGTGCTTTAAACGTCATATAAATGTGCCCATATGTTTATTTGTAGTGTGTCCAAAATAAACAGTTATATTCATACAGGTGTGTTTGTTTGGCATAGGTTGACCTGGAGCGCCCAAAAAAAAAAAAAAAAAAAAATCACTCCTGGTAGGCTCTAGTGGGCAACAATCAGGAGCAAAAGAGCTCCCAGCTCCCCTCCATTTCGAACACTGCATTTCCACTTCCTCTCCCCAACCAATACCTCACATTCTCTGCTAATCGTCTCATCACTCCTTCCTTCCTTCCTCCTAGTCTCTCATTCTGCCACCTCATCCTCCTCTGACCTCACCCATACAACCCACACCTTTCTGTTTACTGCCCTTTGCTTACATCCTCCCCCTTCTGTTGCCATGGGTGCTTCCCTGGCTAGTCTTGCCTGTTCTTTCCAGCCGAGAGGTGTTCCAACCAGTGCAATTTATAGAAGGGGGATTTAAGCTCCACCCCATTCCCTTGTGCAGGCCTGCTGCAAACAGGAAGTGGTGGTCCGACATAACCACAGTTCCATGCTGGAGAGCTGCATGAGTAAAAGTGCTGTGCGGCCCGATCCACAGGCTCGCGCAAGTCTGTTGTTTAGTGTGGGTGGGTTCTCCTCTGCAAACACAGGTGGCAACAAACAGTAAATTTGCAATCTTTCTCTCCATCAAGCAGCATGCCTGCTTCTTCACAGCTGTGCAACCTAGTTGTTGTAGAGAACTACAAGAAACAGATAACTTTGCCAGCATCATGCGAGACCGGTATGGTATGATCCACAGTGCTACTGTCTTCATACATGTAGGCACTTAGAGGGGACAGGAACTGCCCCCCCCCCCACCCACACCCTCAACTTCCTCCTTCCCCATCTGGGGTAGGACTGGGTCTGGCTTCCACTCTGGTAGGCATCCCACCCCAGGATGAGAGGGGTTCCCATCCCCTTTTGACAAGGTCAGCCTACGTTTCTCATCACAATCTACAGATCCATGAACAGGTTGAGAGACCAATGGCTACCCAGAATTCAAATACACATGAACGTGTAGCGGTGAAGGAGGGCATCACACAGGTGTGCACCTGTTGGTCTACTGAGGGAACAAGCGGCGGCTGGTCTGGTATCCTGGTTGATGACTGGTGAAAACAAAGAACGAACCACTATCATCCCCTGTGAAGATCACCAGTTGAGTGCTTCGCTCCCTACGCCACAGCTGTTAAGGCCTCCCACAATTTATGTGGAGCAAGGACAGTGCAAACACTGGGCGGACGGCCAGGTGGTAGAAGCGGGATGGCTCCCACAGAGGTTTGCAGGCAGAATGGTAAGTAGCAAGGAGTAAAAAGCAAATAGGTCAGAACCACAGGAACCCACAACCACATGGATGAAGAGGGACTATTGGAAGCTAAAGGCCTAACCATGAGCAGAGGCAGGCAAACGGGAGGCCAACAGGTGTTCGCATAGGCAAGGCAAGGTAATAGCACAAGTGGAACTGAGCGGGACCGGAGAGGCAGAAAGGTAAAGAAGATTCAAGAAGCAGAGAACGGGGAAAGGGACAAGCATCACTCACCAGTAAGATGAGTTGAGATGCGACAGAGAAGGCTTCTGGAGGCATTATGAGGATGCTGGCATGGAAGCAAGGCTCACTTCCCTTCCACAGAGGCACCGGAGGGCATAGATGACTGAGTATGCCTGGAATTGTGATGCCAGTCCCTGGCACATGTGCCGATTGGTCAACATTGCAGAGCCCATATCACTGAACCCCAACGCACTCTGTCTCTGGGACCGAAGACAGAATACCCAGAGGGCCCAGGCGAACCATCCCAAACATTAAGCGGACTGCCAGCTAGGCAGAAGCCTCCATAGTCCAGATAAGGGTATCCAAGGGGCGGTTGTGACACTGTGCCCCCTGCAAAGACCAGCCAGTGCTCCAGGTGTCCATGGGTGTGGACGAGAGAAACGCCTCGCCACTAGGAGAGGTGCTTGCACAATATAAGCTGGTTCCCAAGTTCAGTCGCATGGTGCATAGACTTTTCTGTCCACCAGGGACAGGAAGCACAGATGTACATCATACTAGTTTTCTCCATCCACCATCACGGGCATAGGCTTTGGATAGTGCTGTTGGTATTACTCGGGTAAGTGCCCCTTTAGTAAGGAAACATGGAAGAGTTGATGCACACACCATGTTGAAGGCAGCTGCAAGTGGACTGCTACTGCTGATCGACACTTACTGATGCGGAATAGTTCCAATAAACGAAGGGCTAACTTAGTTGGAAGGTTGCATGCAGGCAAAGGTTTGGCAGATAACAGACTTTGTCCTCGACACATACTCTGAAACAGGAGAACAACGATCAGTGTATTTCTTTTGCAGAGCTTTGGTGGTCTAAAGAACTGTTAGGGTGACCCAATGCATCTCCTGGCTCTTTAAAAAAAAATACAAAAAAAAAACATGTTCAATAGCGAAGAAAAAATAAATCACAATAAACAACATTCATCACTTGGCATGGCAACATAAAGGCGCACACTACAGATAAATAAAAATTAATGGATGTATAACAAGGGTCCGGCGGACCAACCACTCTCCCATTTACCACCACTACCAACTACCCATTTTCCCCAGACTTTCAAAAACTTTGCTGTGCATCCCCTAGCTTTATACACCCTCCTTTCCAGGGCCATACATCTGTCCATCTCATCCATCCAGGAGGTCAGCCTAGGGTGATTCGAATATCCCTGCAATGAGGAGATTACCTTCTTGGTTAGATCCAGGGCCACTGCCAGAATTGTCTTCTCACACTTAGTGAGCCCCCACCTCCCCCCATACCCAAGTAGAAACCTTTTGGGTCTTCAGGGACCTCCACTTTCAGTATAGTTGACAATTTACTTCTACATTTCCCCCACAATATTTGAGTGTGAGGGCAGTCCCACAAGGTATAGAATGTGCTACCCGACCCTCCACACTGGAGACAACAGTCGTCGTCCGCTCACCCCCATGTATACAGTTTAGTGCGGGAGTAGTAGATATGCAGAATCTTGTACTGTATGAGGCAGAGCCTGGCTGATATATCGATCTGCCATGGGAACATCAGCGCCTCCAGCCATTCCTCTGGTTCTATGGTGCCAACTAACCCCTCCCACCTGTCCCTCAAGCGGGTCAGTTCTCGAGCCCCGTTAGGCGGAAATTGCTAAGTACAGTGTAGACATGACCTTCATCTCAATTCGGGCTGGCAGTATATTTGTTTTCAGTGGAGAGCACTGTGGGATTTCCCCCATATCAGAAAAATGTAACTTTAGTGCATGCAACAGTTGTATCGAAAGCGTTCCCCCCTCCCCAAGGGCAAACTTGTCCTTAAGAGACTCGAACGGAAGAAGACTGCCTCCCTGCAGCACATCCCCACGTGCCGAATCCCAAGATTCTCCCAGTTCCTGAACTGCCCCATTTTAGCGAGCTCTGGGGGGGGGGTTCATTACCCATTGTGGTTGGCATAGTGTCAGCCTCCCTCCTCACCCAATGTATGTATGCGCCTAGGCCCAAACCTGTAACACATGTAGTGTAATGAGCGGGAGATCCCCCACCCAAACCCCCTTTTTCCCCCCCATACAGTATCTGTACCGGAGTCTCCCTCCCCTCCCCCTCATCCATCCCTTTTACGATGCGATATATGGCAACCCAGGGTCTCCATGAAGAGAGTCATTGATGACTCCCTGCTGTGCTGCCCAGTAAAATTGCTGCATGCTGGGTATGCCGATCCCCCCCCCTCCCAAACTGACTGCTGGAGGGTCCTAAAGGCAATACGAGTCTGCCCCCCTCATACTCCCTACAAAAGCTCCCGCAAGGTTCAGGTTATCCCTCTGAATACCCTCTTGGAGATAGGGAGCATGGCACTCTGTAAAACAAATTGGGCAGCGCTATCATTTTGAACAGGGCGGCCTTGCCCTTCCACTGCTGGGCCGTCAACTGCGGTAGAACCATTTGCTCCGACCCCCCCAGGCCAGTCCAGCTCGGCGGCACACTATATAGGGACTTGTAATACCCTATGCACACCTAAGCGATGACCGCTTCCTCAGTGAAAAGTACACCTGCATGGTGCAAACGAATGCCTTGCTAAACTCAGAGAAACCCAGATAATTCGAGTTTAGCCTTCAGGTGGGTGTCGGCTTTTACCGCTCGGTCGTGTGTGAGGAGTAGCGGAGAGTGGTCCAACACCACTCTGGCAAGGAATCACGCCGAAAGTAGCCTGTGCCCATCAGCCAATGCAATAAACATGTAGCCTAACCTGGAAAAAGAAAAATGAGCCCCTGAGAAAAAGGAGTACCCCAGCATGCAGACTCCTCCAGGTGTCCAACCACCCCATTGCCCCCACAAAGGAACCCAATTCTGTGGGCGCCTCTGGATGTCTACTGCCCGTATGAGCTCTAGCCAAGCCAGTATCCATAACATCATTGAAACCCCCCCACCTCTCCCCTGAGGACCCATCTGTCAGCCTCACCCAACGCAATAAGCTTCTGGAGGTCATTTAACAATTCTGTCACAAGGGGAAGGAACGCATACACCGCCACAATAACCCAGGCAGCGCCCCAAACTCCCATGAGGGTGTGGTTGTACCTCAGTTACAGAGAACGGTACCCTTTTGTGTATTAGGATCATGGTGCCCCTCACCCCCCTGGCAAAGCCAGCGTGAACCGCCATCCCATAGTTTGTACGTGTGAAGAAATTACAGTTTGACCCGTCAAGTGAGGCTCAGTGAGGAGAGCTAAGTCTGCAGAGTGCCTGTTGTGGAGCTGCAATATCAGTTTGCGTTGAACGCTGGAACAGATCCAGTTTACGTTCCTCGTTAGGAACCCGACTCCGTTATCATATGCCATCCATTCACCCCTAGATGCCAAATATCAAGCCTGTGAGACCCTGTGGGTTCTCCGGCCCAAATACCTCCGCGCCCCTTCCCCCATGTGCAGACCGAGGGGCAACTCGCCACCCCCACTGTCCTCCGGCCTATGCCAAGCAATGCCAAACCGATGACAAACATTAGAACAAGAAACAACCCCAACTACCCCCACCCTGCACTTCTCCCGCGGTGGATGGATGAGCCCCTGGTACTGGTCTGTCCGTGGGTACCCCATGGGCCCGCTGAGTTTCTTTGGCGCCATTACGTCTGCAAGCCACTTTGTGGAAAAGGTCTATACTGTGACCCTCCACCCCCTCTGGGAGCCCAGGATGCGAAGGTTGTTTCGCATTGACCTCTCTTCGCTGTCTATCATGATTGCATGCAAGATTCATAGCCCTGAGTCAAGAATCAAGGTCAGGAGGGTTTAATTACAGAGATCAGTAGGCCTGAGGTGGGTGTTAGCCTGGCACGCACACAATACACAGCAATGAATAAACAGACCCCCCCACCCCCTAGGAATGCTATAGTTTCCCAATACCCAAAAGATGGCTGCACGGGTGGTCAGAGAAAGCAGCAGCAGTAATCTAGACATTGAACATTGTGGACTACTTAAGCCCCGCTTCCACTGTAACGCGCGCTTCGTGTTTGATCCGCTGACACCGCTTTAACGCTACCGGCGCCTCAGCTCACAGAACCTGTGAAAACCAAAGAAAAGAAATATCAATAGTTTGAAGAATCGACAGAATATCTATCGACCGCAGACAAGAGTTACCTGACAGCAGTTTGTTTTTTCGTCGCAGCTTTCCAGTTAAAAATGTCCTTTCGTCACAGTTCCTCTTCAGTCAACAGCCTTCGCTCATAACCGCGTCATCTTCAGAGGGTTATCTCCGTTTCCGAAGTCCTGCAAACAAAAGGTACATAATTAAAAGCATGAACATTACCAGTTAAGAGAAAAGATAATTTCTAAAGCATACGTACCTGAAGCTCCACAGAGTTGTTTTTCCGCACAGCTTTGAAGTAGAAGGTTGTACCGGTTTGCTCTGTCAAGACGAATTTACGCTAGTTAGCGCTCTCTTCACGATTACACGCACAACCATTCTTCATGCAAAATTAATTTCTAGGCTACATTAACCTCTTCATTTACTGTGCGCCTCATTCTGGAAGTAAGCGCTCCAACTCTCATTGTTAAAAGGTGTCAAAATGGTTTTCCTTATACTGTGAACTCAGTTGAAGTCTTCTTTCTTCAAGAATCTCCCTAAGAAAGAAGAAATATTTAGTTAGCACGAGAGATCTCTCCAACATAGAAAGAACGTTCATTTTCTTTTTTTCACAGAAAAAGCTAAATGCAGCTTGCTCAATGGTTCATTCCAAGACATATGAACTTTTAAAGAACATTTACCTCCGAGTCTTCCTACGTCTACGCCATCCAGACTTCAGAGCCATTTATATCTATGCACCCACGTATTATAGCAGGATGGGGAGCTATCAAAACATAAAAACACAGGTGAGGATATTTTGGGTCTCAGTTTTAGGGAGAGCATAGACATAGAATGCCTTAGAGTCATAATATCCACTCATTTTATAGCAGCTCCTTTCTTGTTACATTTTCTTTCCTGACAGAATTTCCAAAGCTCCTGTTAGCAGACCAAAAAGGGGGGTTGGCGGGGGGGGCAAGAAGTCATTACACTTCTGTGGAGTACAGATAAGCGTTCCAGAACACAAAGCCATCCTTAAAAATACCCTGCCCAAGCGTATTTTATTTTTTAATTTTTTTGGATTTATAAAGCGCCAGCGGCCCAACAGCATTGTGGCGCTGTTGAATGGATACTTGGCTTGTGCAGAGGATACAATTTATATTTACAGTTATATGTACATTACATCATCAGCATACAATCACAACGTAGGGTATTGGCCTTTGCAGGGGATACTTTTACATAGATGGTTTTGTATATATTAAAGCATGGATATATGGCTTGTGTAGAGGATACAATTTACATTTACAGTGATATGTACATTACAGCATTGGCCTATAATCACAGAATAGAGATAGTGGCCTCTGCAGAGGATAATTGTACATAGGTGGTTTTATATACATTACAGCATGGGTAGGTAAGGAGCATACCTAGTGGCAGGATGAGTCTATACGGCGAGTTTGCTATAGGCTCTAGTCGCGGTGTAGGTTAAGCATCATTCTAGCTTTATTGCAAGAGTTGCGTTTTGAGTGCCTTCTTGGGGGCTAGTACTGCAAAGCTGGACCCTCCAGCTTTGAGCCTTTTGTAAGTTGGGACCGTGAGATGGTTGCAGTGTTGGGTCCGTTTGGGTCTGGTGGAGCGGTCTCTGTGGATGGCTTCCGACAGGTAAGGCGGGGCTGTTTGGGATAGGCATGCGTGCGTGATGGAGAGTGATTTGAAAAGGATGCACCCTCTTATAGGGAGCCAGTGAGCGTTTCGTCTTGCTTGGGATATGTGCTCCCTCTTGGGAATGCTGAGGGCTGCCCTTAGTGCATTATTTTGTGTAGTTGAAGTTTTTTTTGGTTTTTGGAGGATGTGCCTAGGAATAGGACGTTGCAGTGGTCCATCTTAGCTCCCACTGTGGCTCTTGCAATGGCTAGGCAGTTTTTTGGGGACAGGTAAGGCTTGACAGCATTAATGATCGTGGTAGATAGTGCCGCTGAGGATGACATGGAGAGTGAGGCATCTAGATAAACCCGTAGTGTTTTTGCAGCAGCTGCAGTGGTAATGGTTGTGTTGTCAATGTTGAAGGAAGCATACTTGCTATCCAGTTAGTTGAGGACTTGACCTACTAGGAGTATTTCTGTCTTTTCTCCATTGAGACAGAGACCACTTGCTGCCATCCAGGCCTGGATGACGGCGTACATTGAGGGTGGCTGCATCCTGTTCATAGGAGCCAGTGAGAGGGAGAAGGACCTGGGTATCAGCATAGTTGGTGTAAGCTATGTTGTGATCATCAAGGTTGTTGAAGACGGGGGGGGGTGAAGATGTTGTAGAGGGTGGGTGACATGCAAAATCCCTATGGAACTCTGCAATGGATAGGAGTGGGGGGGATGCGCAGTCTTGATCGGAGAAGACTCTCATGAGCCTACCTTTGAGGAAGGATGTGACCCAGGAGGTGTCTTGTTGGGAGAATTGTGCTGCGTTTTTTAGGTGTTTGCAGAGGAGCTCGTGATCCATGAGATAGAAAGCAGCGGAGAGGTCAAGGAACAGGAGCAGGGCAGGTTTTCCCTGGTCCATGGTTTGCTGTAGCTGCATTTTTACATCTAATAGGGCTGTCTCAGTCCCATGGCGTGGCCAGAAGCCCCATTGTCTTTTGCCAAGGATGTTGTTGTTTTCAAGGTGCTGTTGTATCTATAGGTATGCTGCTTTATCTAGTATTTTTAGCAGGAAGGGGGCGGTAGTGATCAGTCTGTAGTTGTTAGGTTGGTCTGGGTCAAGCGAGGGTTTTTTCAGGAGCAGGCGTACCCAGGATTCCTTGATGGAGGGCAGAACGACCCCTGATGATAGTAAGGCATTAATGAAAGCCGTGAGGAATGGGCCTAGAGGTTCTGTGCATGCTTTGATCAGGGATGTGTCTCCCTTACATGAGAAGGGTTTCATACCTTTCATGAGCGCTAGGACCTCTGATTCGGTCACCTCTCGGAAGGAGAATGGTTGGTATTCTTTTTTGCAATTGTTTTTGTGACGTTCGGCTTTGGGGAGCGAGTTTTGGGGAGTGCCTTGTAGTGGGCTATTTTTTCTTAGAGGGTGTTTAGTTTGTTTAACATGGCATTTTAGATGGAGTTGCACCATGCTTCATCTTTGACTGTTTCTTGGGTGTTGGATGGCGGGGATGCCAGCTCTTTATAAATTGCGAACAGTTCCATTGATTCAGATTTTTCGTGGTCTATTCAGGAGTTATATGATGAGGATTTGGCTGTGGTGATTTCTTTTTTCTACTAGGAGGCGAGAGTTTTATAGGCCTCTGGTGAGGTGGGAGAGAGGTGGGATTTCCACAGTGAGAGGGCCTCTTTTTTTTTGGCTCTTTTTGGCTCTGAGGTCAAGTAGCTCTTGTGAGAACCACGAGTTGGCATGTTACTCGTTTTTAGGTTTTTTTTAGACAGAAGGGATGCAATAGTGTCCAGGGCATCTTGTATAGATCTGCCAACTCCACAGGGTCAGAGGAGAAAAGGGGTTTTAGTGCTTGTGCTGCTTCTAGGAGAAGGAGGAGCCTTTCCTTCACGAGGAGCCTGGTGTATCTGGCCAGTGCTTGCGGAAATGGTTTAGTAGGTTGGGGTTCGATTCCTGTGGGGATGTAGAAGTGTACTACGTGGTGGTCTGTCCAAGGGCATGGGGTCTTGGAGCCAATATCGACGGAGCAGTTGTGGTCAGCTATCCAGTCAAGAGTACATCCTTTATTGTGGGTAGGATCAGTAACTCTTTGGATGAAGCCAATGTCGAGGAGTGATTTGTTCAGGGCTTTGCTTTGTTTATCTTTAAGGTCATTGAGACCTAGGTTAAAGTCTCCTAGGATGATAGATCGAGTATTATTTTTCAGGTTATCTCCAACTAGGTGAAGGAGGTTGGCTTGGAATTCGAGTATAGGGCCAAGGGGGTGGTAGATCCGTGTAGAGTGATGGTGTCATTGGGGGATAGAGCAGGTTTGACCGTTAGTGAGTCTGTGTGGTCATCCATCATTGAGCGGATTAGTCTAACGGCGATGGTGTCTTTGGTGAGGAGCGCTACTCCACCACCTTTGATGTAGGTCCTGTCTTTGTGGAATGAGGAGTAACCAGGGGGAAGAGCGAGGTTGATAGAGGGGCCTGAGGCGGCATGAAGCCAGGTTTCTGTGAGTGAGAGGATGTCAAGGTCGAGATTAGTGAACAGGTCGTAGATTTCAGTGGCATGGGCTGGGAGGGAGCGAGTGTTGACCATGGGGCAGTTAAGTTGTTGGCGAGTGGGTTGGAGTGTGGGGGGCCAGGGGGAGGGGCGAAGTTTCACAGTTTGGCTGTGCGTGGGTGTTTGGGGTGCTATGGGAGTGTGTGCGGTGGTGGGGGGGTGTGATGGGTTTGGGCTTGGATGTGGTGGAATGGATATGACTGGTGTGTACACAGGAGCTGGTTTCTGAGTGAGGTGGTGTTAGGGAGAATTCTCTGTTAAGGCTAATTTCCCAAACCTAGTGAGTCCCCCAGCAGCTTTGCTGGATTTGTGGGGTTTATTTTTTTCTCCTGCTAAGAGTGAGACTCGTTTTCTCCCACTCTTAGGCATGATTTGAGAACGTCCTTTGACTGTGAATATGTTTTATGGGCTATGGGGTCTTTTACTCCATAGGGCTTCATGTGTTTTTGGTATGTGTGTTACACAGCACCCTCAGTGCAGTAATACAGGGGTGTCATAGTGACCCCCAAACATAGACTCCATACCTTGGGACTGACTACTGTCTCCCAGGGCATGTAAAGTCACCATTGGCTTTACTAGTCTCAAATTGTGAGCAGAACCAGTACAAACCATCACATTGTGGAAGTACTGGTGTGGGTAATTCGATTGCCCCTGGTTCTGGTTTCCAAAGGGGCACTGTCCAGTCCCCCCCCTTGTCGAGTTTCTGGCTGGTGGCAGTGGATACCACGCGAAATATTCCACCAGAATATTTCTTATAGGATTTTCCCTTTGATTTTAAACGCATCACTTTTTGGTGCAATGTTAAAGATACAGCCAGGTTATTTATTTAATATTTATTCCCCGGTTGGGTCTTTTTGCCAGGACTCTGTTTTAAAATGGCGTTTGTGTTCGCCTCTGAAACTCTAACCCAAGTCGAGCCCTTTGTTCCACTTTTTGGCGGGCTTCTGCACAGAAGCCCTCCAAATGGGGCCACTCTGTCTGGGATCTACAGGATGTGTGGGAGGGGGATTAGGCACCCTGCACTGAGTTTCCTTGGCAACTCAAGTCGCACTCTTGTGTGATTGGCCCAGTGGTGAGCCGCCCGTCTCACCACTTAGCATGTTTGAGTGACAGCTAGGCTGTTGAATGGGGGTTTTTCTGCATAAAAGCAGGGCTTAAGTCACCACAGGACCTAAAGAATCTGAAGAGGGGAGAAGCTGAGCCATCTACAACGACAACACCATCGGTGGAGCCCTGCTGTACGAACTCATCACTTCCACGACGACAGAGGAGATCTTCTTACAGGAGAGTCTTCTTCCCTTTGAGCTGGTGGGACCAACCAGTTCGCCTTTTTACCCTTCCTGGACATCTCGTGGTCGAATCGCCCGTGCCAAGCACCCCGGCGGCCGGATAGCCATGCTTCACCACTAACCGCGAATAAAAGGGTCGTACCTTTTAATCGGGAACTCCGCGGCTGTTTTCTTCCCTGGCAGTGCAACGACCTCCAGCTTTCTTCCTCGTCGAGATCATCTCTTCCTCTGGTCGAAGCCACGACTTGCACCCGCTGTCAGGAACAACTGCCACCACTGGAGCTTTCTCACCATTTCAGGTACTGTGTCCCACCTGGTCTCCCTTGCAATGGATTGTCCAAGGTGTCCCGTAAATCCTTGACTTTCTAACTGGGTTGACCTCAGACCTGCTAACCTACTCCAACCTCTTTTGACATTTTTCTGCAAAGACTTTGAGTGCATTTCCACTGTGTGATCTTGGGCACATTCCGGCTTGCTCGCTCCAACAGTGGGCTGGCCTATGAGCATTTGGCTCTACGGTAGACCTTGCCTTTTTTTGACTTGCTGTGGTTTCTTAAAAGTGTTGGTACTGTGTTATTTCCATACTCTGCCTTTTCTCTCCCTTTTTAAACAAATTATTGGAGTGCCATCTAAGGTTACGCGCTCACCTCTGTTTTGCTAATAAGTGGCGTCTTAACCTAGACTTGTCGAATAATTAACTAGGGAGGTGTATATACTTATAGTGACTGTTTGAACTTGCTGGATATATTAGGTCCAGTGTATTTTCATAAGTGTGTCTTTAAATAAATAATGATATACTTTTATACCAAAGCTCTGGTCAGCGTTTGCTTGTTCTACTGTATTTTAGGCCCTATTGTGTATACTCTATATACTGCCTAACTCTTCTTGAGAGAAGTCTGACTGCTCAGCCACAGCTACCAGGTAAATATGGGTGGTGTAGACTGCTACCAATTGGGTGTACTGCTTACTCCTGTGGTCTTAAACTTGTTGCAGTGTTCCCTAAGGGAACTGCACAGGTTTCTGCCCAACACTGGTGTACAGCGGTGGGATTTGTATTGAGTATACATTTTAGTGTGCTTTTAAGTACCTTAGTGCAACTAACCACAAAGCTTAAAACTAAAAAGTTTATTTTTTAACCTGTCAACTATGGAAAGTCATAGTCAAGAATCCATTGCTACAAAAACTGCTGATTGTTTAAGAGTTCTCTGTAAGCATAAGAATCTCCTGGCTAAAGGCAAGAAAATGGAGCTAATAGAAAGATTGTTAGCAAACCAAAGTCTGGGTAGTGGTCCAGAGGAGTCTACTCCCCCAGCAAATGTAGATAACAGTGATGAAATTGATATTGATCAAAGTATTGATAATCTTGAGGCAGAATCAGAAGAGGAGGGTGAGGCTGTTGTAGTTGTCCCCTCTGGGCCTCTGTCTGCTCTACCAGCTGTACCTACTGGACCTTTGCCAGGTCCCACATTTAGTCCTCAATGTATGGAACTAGAGAAAATGAAGCTTGAATTGGAGTTTAAGAGACTTAATGCTCAAACAGAACAAAGGCACCAAGAACTAAGGCTCAGAGAAATGGAGCTCAAGCATGAGCTAGAGATGAAGAAATTGTCTGTTGAAAATGCTTCTCTCTCCGGATCCTCCAGGAGGTCCAGTCCCAAAAGACCCCAGATGCCTAAAGAGATTGTGGGTATGTATGAGCCTAAATTGGATGTGTTAGATTGGTTGGCTATGTTTGAGTATAATCATGGGCTCCAAGACATCTCAGGGAATGAGTTACTTCCTTGGTTGTTCTCTAGGCCGCCCCCCCCCGTTGCATCTGATGTGGTAATGGAGTTGGGGGAGGTGGATAGAAGGGACTAGGAATGTGTGAAGCTAGCTTTAATATCTAGATTTGGAAAGACCCCTTCCCAGTACCTTAAGAGGTTTAGGACCCTCAAAAGAATGATGGTACCCCTTGGGCTACCTGGTGAATGAGTGTTTGAAAAACTTAGAGGGATGGATTAAGGTTTACAGAGTGAACACTTATGAGGGAATGAGAAATCTTGTAATGTTGGAGTCAATTTATGATGACTGCTCTCCTGAGCTCAGACAGCACTTAGCTGATTCAAAGGAAATAGATCCTAGAAAGCTAGCTAAGGCTGCTGACTTGTGGGTTGCCAATAGGGCTACTCACAAGGATTCTGGGGCAACTCAGAAAAAGGATGAGGGGAAGCAGCCACCAAAAGGGAACCAAGATACTTCTAATACCTCCCAACCCAAAGAGCGCCCCAAACAAAATAACCAGGGTAAGCCCCAAGGTAAACCCCATCAGGCTAGTGTACCTTCTGGTCACCAACCAGAAGGAGGTCAGAACAAGCCACCATTCCGGAGAGCAATTGGAATATGCTATGTCTGTAAGGCAACTGACCACATCAAAGAAGATCCCAGATGTAAGGGTAAACCTGCAGGGATCAGCACAGTCTCCTTAGCCTTCACTCCTGAGGAGGAAGTCCAAATGGCTAGTGCTCACTTTGAAGTCTTTGCTGAAGAACCTTTGAGTCTTCAAGCAAGTGTATCATTAGAGCCTATGGGTCTATTCAGCAGCCATAATAGGGAAATATATGACTCCCTAAGAGAAAACTCTAAAATATATTATATGGACAGTGTTTTTGTCAATGGCCAGGATACTCCTGCCAGGAGAGACACTGGGGCTAGCAGAACAGTAGTGGATGAAAGCTTTTTCAAACCTGAGGATGTGGCTAAGGCACCCAAAGGACCCACTAGAAATTCTGGAGGCCCTGTCTAGATGGTTCCTATTCTACCAGCCCTCATTCAGTGTAATAACATGACAGTGAGGATTCCTGTCAGTGTTAAGACTGAGGTGCCTGGGAGAGTCCTGTTGGGGAATGATCTAAAAACTCTAGGCGTAGTATCCAGTACCCCCAAGCCTCCCAGTATGGAGACACAAAACTTAACCAAATTGGCTAGAGGGGCCACCTTAAGGGACCACCCTAAGCCTGTGAAAACCTCTACTGAGAACCCCACTACAAGCCCTGGTGTTAGTAAGTCAACCTCTAACCCAGGCACATTACAGGCTAAAATGTTAAGGAAATGGGAGCCCAAACCAAGCTCCATCATTATTCCCCCAGTTTTAGAGTCTGTGACTCCCACTGCTTCTGAGGAAGAGGTGGATAGACCAACTGGACCCCTAGCTGGGCTTAAGAGAACTGGTAATTCTCAGTGCCGGTGGAAAACCAGGAAAGAAAAGTCTAAGGCCAAAAACCTTCAGACTGTTGGACCTTCTACTGAAGACTCCAACCCAAATCCTAGTATTGGGAGTGAAACTCCTAAAGTAGGTAAGGATAGGTCTAAGAGGAAGGAGAAGCATGTACCTTGCTTATCTCCATCCCTTCCAACCAAGAGGCCTAAAACCCAACCTTCTCCCAACAGAGAGGTGGTGAGGACCTCTGGAGGCCCCTCTAGATCTAAAGGAATCCTTTATAAGGGCCCCTTGAAAAAGCCTAACATGTTCAGAAGTTGTACCAACTTCTGAGGGACTGGTCAACCAGATCCCCTATAGTTTTAAAAAGACTGATGTTCCTCAAAGGGTTTGTAGGTCATATAGCTTACAAAGGAAAACCTTTGATTTGACCATATAACACAAATCAGGGTGTCACCACCAAAATGCTGATGGTCTCTCTAGGATGTATGTCATCGACTAAAAGGTATGAGATTCATCCAGGAGTGGATTAAATCCTCCTGTCCCTTAGTCTGGGGGGGGGGGGGTGAGTGTTAGGGAGAATTCTCTGTTAAGGCTAATTTCCCAAACCTAGTGAGTCCCCCAGCAGCTTTGCTGGATTTTTGGGGTTTATTGTGTATACTCTATATACTGCCTAACTCTTCTTGAGAGAAGTCTGACTGCTCAGCCACAGCTACCAGGTAAATCTGGGTGGTGCAGACTGCTACCAATTGGGTTTACTGCTTACTCCTGTGGTTTTAAACTTTTTGCAGTGGTCCCTAAGGGAACTGCACAGGTTTCTGCCTAAGAGGTGGGCTTTGGGCGTGAGATGGGTTTGGTTGTGAGCATAGTGTGTACGTGAGTGTTGCTAAGTGGGTTGCTGTGTGGTGTGGTGATCATTTGAGGGGGCGGGAGTGAACTTGTGTGGAGCAGGGGTGGTGCAAGAGAACGGTGGTAGAAAGAGTGTGGGAGGCATGTTGGTTGTGAGTGAGCACGAGTTGTTTTCTCGGGGTGGGCGGTGCGTTACATTGCCAGTTAGGTGAATGGACCGGTCTAAAGGCAGGGTGCTAATGGCTGTCATGATGTGTGAGCCGGGGTACCTGGGCGAGCTGGTAGTAGGCTAGACAGGAGAAGGCAAGATAGGCTGTGGGGTATAGCATAGTGGTTGTAGGCTTTTAGCATAGAGCATAGGCGGTGAGCTTATTCAGCATATTAGGGATATATCAGTAGGCTACTTCAGTGTACGTGTAACAGGTAGGCTAATCCTGACAACAGGAGCAATGGTTGTACAGCAAGTTAGGCATATGGTGGGCTGCAGAATAAGCATATGACAATAGGCTACTTCAGGGTACATGTAAATGTAACAGGTATGCTAAATCTGACAACATGGGCGATAGCTGTACAGCAAGTTAGGCATATGATGGACTGTTCGGCAAATTAAGCGGAGTTAGCATATGAAAAATGGGCTACATCAGCGTACACCCAACTTACAGAAAGTAGGCAGGGGGTGCTTAATAGTGCCTGGTGTGTGACACTCTCGGCGTGGTGGGTACAGGTATGGAGAGTAGCAGTGCCGACGGTAAAGGGCAGCAAAAGTAGACAGTGACGTGCTTATGATCAGTCGGCGCAGAGTTCTGAACAGTCTTGGTGTCATGAACAGGTGCGTATTGTGTAGCAGTGCGGACCCGCACATTAGTTGGCACTTACCAGCAACATGGTGGCTTGGCGTGTGGACCGGTGTCATGCCGCAGTCTTTTGGTGGTCGCTGGCGGCTATGGAAGGCTTGGCGTTGGCGGCGCCATTAGACTGTCCCGTGTTTTTTCCTTTCACTTCCTGGTTTGACTGTCTAGTCTTTTTCTCTTGTTTCCGTATTTAGCCACGCCCTTCTCTGGGCTCTGTGCGTTGCAACTTTGTTTCCTTTTGCCTTGTTGCCGTGCTGCTTCGTACCTGTTGTTTTTTCGCTGTTTCTCACGCGGTTTCTTCCCTCCTAGCTTTCTCCTCCTTCCTTCCCCTTCCCTGTTATCCCGTCCTTACGGTTCCCTTACCGTATTGGGTCTCTCCTCTCCTTCTTTTCTCTCGGACCGCGTCCCTGGTCCCTGCCGGTGCTTCCTTTCCAGTCCTTTGCACTGCTCCTTGCTCAGTACCAGCATCTCCGCAATCCGGACTCTCCGGTTTTCTGCGGCATCAAGAAACTTACCTTCATATCTACTGCTCCTGCTCTTTCCTGCATAT
Organism: Ambystoma mexicanum; assembly: GCF_040938575.1. NCBI lineage: Eukaryota > Metazoa > Chordata > Amphibia > Caudata > Ambystomatidae > Ambystoma > Ambystoma mexicanum. The sequence continues at coordinate 1,456,969,898 of NC_090935.1, forward strand.
ACCGGACGAAATTGGTCATCGCTTCCCGAACAGCATCAGTACCAGCTACATCCGTAGAGAGGTTTTTTTAAGCGGCTGCTTTTTTCCTCTCATATTGGTTCCTGCGGGACTGGGGCCGGCTGCTTCCCTGTTTATTAGGGAATCAGGGTGGCTTCTTCCCGCGGACGGCCGTATCTCTTCACAAAGAAGAAAAGACCCAAGAACAAGACCTCCAGACGAGAACTCGTCCCGGAACAGACAGGTGAGGAGAAAGGGGAGGTGGACATTGATATATCAGACTTAGAAGAAAATCCGCTTGCTCCCATCAATCGTGACAACCGGACGCACTGGTGTGGGCTGGAGAGACTGGGGCGTCTGTCTTGGTCCAGACAGGTCCAGACAGGTGAGGGCCTTAGCTTTAAGGGGCCTTCGCTGGAGGGGGCACGGCTGATGCCTCACTGTCTCCTGTGGCTGTTTATAGACATGCTGGCTGATGTTGCTTAGCAACGGAAAGCATAAACAGGACGCAAAGTTGCGCCGGCCATCTTAGGAAGGTGAACAGCTGATTGAAGATGCGGGTCAGCCGCGTGTGTAATGGCGGCAGTAGAGCAGGGGTCTGCTGGCAAATAGTGGTGGAGGGTAGCCTGAAGTGGATGATCAGCATAATGGAAACCCCAGGTATAGACAATTTGTCCCAGCTCTTGGGGGAATTACGGGCAGAAGTTCATGCAGCAAGGTCAGAGACCAATTCCTTGAGGAGGGAATTAGTGGTTAATAGGGAAAGCACAGATGAATTAGGTCGCCAATTGTTACAAACCCAAGCAGGACAGGCACCACTTCCCGGTACTCTTCCACCAACTCAAGGTTCCCCTTCAAGTCCCCCTCTTCAGGTGATTTTACCAGGAAATATTCCATTAGCCCCTCCAGAACTATTTATGGGGGATCCAAAGCGCTTTGCAGTTTTTATGAATCAATGTAACTTGCATTTCTTATGTAGACTCGGGAAGTTACCCTCAGATCAGTCAAAGGTGGCATTTGTGTTATCCTATTGGGGGGGGGTGGGCACATGCTTCCGATTGGTCCATTCCATTGGCCAAAAGAGAGGTACCTCTATTGAGAAATTTCCCTGGCTTTCAACAGGAATTGGAAAAGCGGTTTGCCCGTCACACGCAGGGGCAATCTAGAAGAGTTATCTACATAGATAGATAGCAAATGGATTCATTCGACCATCCAAATCTCCTTTAGCCTCTCCTCTGTTCTTCATACCAAAGAAGGAAGGGGACCTTTGCACTTGCATAGATTATCGTGTATTAAACCAAATCACAGTAAAGAACCAATACCCCCTTCCACTCATTCCAGTGTTAATGGACCAAGTCAAAGATGCAAAAATATTCACAAAATTAGATCTTCGGGGAGCCTATCATCTGGTGAGAATTAAAGAAGGAGATGAATGGAAGACCGCCTTTTGCCCAAAGCATGGATTATACAAGTATCAAGTTATGCCCTTTGGTTTATGCAATGCTCCAGTAGCTTTTCAGAACTTCATGAACGATGTCCTGTCGGAATTGTTAGATGTATGTGCTGTGGTATACACTGATGACATCTTAATTTATTCTGCTTCTGCCGAAGAACCCATAGCTCATGTTAGAGCAGTACTTACGAAGTTACAGCAACATCAGTTGTACGTCAAGTTGGTAAAATGTTCCTTTCATGTGACCTCAGTGGAATTTCTGGTATTCATATCGTCACCATCGGGAATCCAAATGGACAACAGAAACGTAGAAGCAGTTTTGACATGGCCTTCCCCTACGTCGGTGAAAGGAGCTCAAAGTTTCCTGGGATTCGCCAACTTTTATCTGCGATTTGTTGCAGGTTTTTCCCAGTTAGTTCACCCAATAATTACGCTGCTAAGGCAGCACAAAAAATGTGCATGGACCGAAGAAGCAGAAGAAGCCTTTCAGACTTTAAAGAGAAAATGTACAACCGTCCCGGTGCTTAGGCACCCGCAGCCAGATTTACCGTTTGTAGTAGAGACTGACGCTTCTAGTGCTGCCATGGGAGCAGTATTGTCACAAAAGGATTTGGAAACCAGACAATTACATCCAGTGGCTTTTTGGTCAAAGAGGTTCTCAACAGCTGAGTTAAATTACACCATCACAGATAAGTAATTACTAGCAATAAAGAATGGGCCTCATTACACGGTAGGCGGTAGGGACATACCGTTACCGGTAAGGGATTACCGATATCGGTAAATCCCCTCCCCAATCACGACCCGGACATACCGCTATTAGCGGCACCGCAAAGTACGGTGGCACTATTAGCGGCAAGTCCGTGAGCGCGCGGCCCCTCAGACCGGAAATAGCGGCATAGCGCTAATATCACGGCATCACGAGCCATGCGTACATGGCAATACCGGCATGTACTAGACCCAAAGAACCCTTACCGGCAAGGCGCTAATACCGGCATCGCGAACCACACGTTAAAAGAGCACAGCAGAGTTCCAACCTGCCACAGGTGGACAAAATCAGCACAGGTGGAGGCAATGGAGACTGGCAGCACAAAAGAGCACACCACACCCCTCCCCACACCCATTCCCACACCAAGATGGATGCAATACTAGCAGCATTACATGGGCTAGAGGACATGATTGCTGTGCAGCAGCTACAACAACAGGCAGCACAGAGGAGACGCAGGAGGAGGAGGAGGAGGAGGGCAAGACAGGCGCAGCAAGCACCACCAGTGCACCTAGTGATACCACAGAGGCAGCCACCAATTCCCAGGATCAGAGCCAGTCCAGTCAACCTAACCCCTGAGCAGATACACACCCTGTACCGTCTGGACTGGGATACCATCACCACCATAGTAGACATGATATACAACGACATTGTGAGTCTCATTGACATCCGTACTGCCATCCCCCCTCTACTGAAGGTAGTAACAGTGCTCCACTTCTTGGCCACAGGCACCTACCAGCATACGGTAGGTCAGATGCATGGCATATCACAACCAGTATTCTCACGCACACTGAACCAGGTGCTCGATGCCCTCCTGCAGCACACAAGTCAACACATATACATGCCACGGACTGCCCAGGAGATCTCCAACACCAAAGTTGGCTTCCATTCACTGGCAGGCATCCCAAGTTGCATCGGGGCCATCGACTGTACCCATGTAGAACTGCTGGTCCCACATGCCAATGAGGTAGTGTACCGTAACAGAAAGCAATACCACTCCATCAACGTCCAAATGGTATGTGACTCCAATAAGATCATCACACATTGCTGTGCCCGATATCCCGGTTCAACCCATGATGCAATGGTCCTGCGGAACTCGACAATACCACGATACATGGAGCGACATGCTGGACAACGTTCGTGGCTACTTGGTGAGTAGCAGGCTGACCACATGTCAGTGTGATGTGGATTGTGAGTGGGGGGGGGAGATGCATACTCCAACTGGCCGTGAATGGGGGGGGGGGGAGATGCATACTCCAACTGTGCGTGAACTTGTGTCATGAGAAGAATGGACATACATATTTGCATCACTGTACAGTGAGGCAGCCCACAATGGACCAGAGACAAAACCACATGCCGGAAGTGAGTGCCACGGCAAACATATCAATCCATTACGCCAAACAGGCCATTCCAAACAACATGCACACCGCACAACACACCATTCCCCCATTACACAAATCAGCAACATGCATATCAAAATCACAACTGAAATGTACGCTGAACTACATCAGAAATGGTCCGCGCACATGAGTGCATACAAATGGATCCCCTGTAGCCATTGTGGTGAGGCACACCCGTACCCCACCACAGAATTGCCATCAAACAGCATGGGGACATCAACTAAGGAATGGCAGTGTACTAGCAGTGTGGCACTAACGTTGCCAGGGCCAGGAAACACAAATCACTTAAACTCTGGCGGGACATGGCAATCCCTGCTGTATGCATGCATGGTGCATGTCCACTTGCAAGGACCACCTCACCTTCCCACATTGCAGTTACCCTGATTGCCATGCGTGCTTGGATCAGTGGATGTCGTTGAATATGCAATGTTTGTTTGTGTGACATGTGCACGCTCCACATTATGTAGACACTTACACATACCCATTGTTGCACCCATGCAGGTGATGCAGGTTATCCCCTGAAGAGGTGGCTCCTTACCCCTGTGCGGAACCCACAGAACAGGCACGAAGAGGACTACAATCATGCACACACCCGTACCCGCGTGGTGATCGAGCAGACATTCGGCCTATTGAAGGAACGCTTCCGGTGCCTCAGCAGGTCGGGCGGGGCACTCCTGTACGGGCATGAGAAGGTGGCCAAGATCACCATGGCATGTGTCATGCTTCACAATATGTGTATCAGACGGAATGTGCCAATGCCCCCTGACATAGAACTGCGACCACCGTCTGAGGATGATGACGGGGATGAGGATGGAGGAGAGGGGGCTGCAGGTCATGCAGGTGGCGATGCCCATGAGGGACGTGCTGTGCGGCAGCACCTGATAGACCATTGTTTCTGATGCACATGGATTAGGAGGGTGCAATTGGTGTTCAGCTCAGGGCACGGGGTGTATGGAGGACATAATCACAGTGCACCCTTCAACAATAAAACACACATACACAATTATCAATGTCGAGTCATGTGATTATCCATGCCATTACGTCTGTATTGAGCATTATGACATTCAAACGTGCATGTACCCTCCACCCAAAACACCCTCACCCCCCTCCCCCCACAACTCCCCCAAACACCCTCACCCCCCTCCCCCCACAACTCCCCCAAACACCCTCACCCCCCTCCCCCCACAACTCCCCCAAACACCCTCACCCCCCTCCCCCCACAACTCCCCCAAACACCCTCACCCCCCTCCCCCCACAACTCCCCCAAACACCCTCACCCCCCTCCCCCCACAACTCCCCCAAACACCCTCACCCCCCTTCCCCCACAACTCCACCGAACATGGTGTGCACATCAGTGCTGCATTAGTTCCCAAGTGTCAACAGGGACAGGCTGGCCCTACTTCCCTCCTCCACTACCACCATTGGGGGGTTGTGAGTCTGACCGCCGCAAGGACCGGCTGGACCTGCGCAGGATGGTTGTCTGGTCGGAGCTAGTAGACGAGGGCGTGGCTGGTTGATCTGCTCCCTGTGAGTGACGCATGCTCTCCATCGCCTCAGCAATGCGCGTTAGGACCTGCCTCACAGCGGCCATCTCCTCACATAGGCGCGTCGTGTTGCTGTCCATGGCAGCTTTCATGTCCCTTGACAACCCCCGGATCTCCTCCCTGGTCGAGGCAGCCTCGCTCACTTGCCGGGCAACCAGGGCATTGAGCTCCTCCTGGCGCTGGCGTATCAGGCTCATGGTGTCGTCTGCGGCCCTGCCCCTGTTACTCCTCGGCGCAGCTTGCTGCATGTGGCCGACATCAGGTGAGCTCGCCACGGGACTGAATGACCCATCCATTGCATCTCCGGCATGCACCTCATGGATGTTGCCATTGGATGTGTTGCATGGGCTGTGGAGTGGGGACAGCTGGGGGCTGGGTGTACGCTGCCCTTCCGGTGTCGGACATGGGTCGTCCACATCACTCATAGGTGCCGTGGCTGCTGCTTCCCCAACGGAGCTATTGGCTGCGGACGGCGTGCCTTCTGGCACTGGCTCCTGAGTGGTGGGGGTGGGTGGTGGGGGTGCTGCCACAGTGTCGGATGGCATTTCGACCCTTGGTGTGGTCGTTGCGTGGGTGGCTTTTGTACGCTGGGCCACTCCAGATATCCCAGTGCCCCTCGATGTACTGGGCCTGGTGCCTGCATCCTTTCCCTTGGCCTGCTTTTTGGGTGGTGGGGCCTGCGTTGCAGCGTCCAGCTCCTCACTGTCAGATTGTGACCCTGTGGGGGAGCAAGACAGGGATAACATCAGTGATGGGTCAACGTGCATCATGCATATGTTGTTGTTGCTGCAGTTCTTTGGATTTGGACATCTACTTTGGGCCTGCAGGTTGTTGGCCAGATGGGTGGGTCATCCGGACATGTGTCAGGGTGACACGTGTGTGAGGTGCTGCATGCATGTGGTTGTGTGGGGATGTGCAGGGCATATATGCAGGGTTGTGTACATGTGTGTGTGATGACCCCATCCATTAGCTGATTCCCAATTCACATTTAGGGGAGGGACTCATGCTTGGCATTGCTGTGTCTTGCGTGGTCACTCACCTCCGTCTGACGTTGTTGCCACACCACACTCCATTCGGCCCACTCCCTCGATGGATTCTATGCCAATGGTGCTGGCACATGTCTCCTCCCACTCCTGCATCTTCATCGGGGATCCACCTCCGCCTCCTGTGCCCATGGCCAGATTCCTGTTGGCCGATAAAATGCTGCGTACACGGAGGCGCAGATCATCCCACCGCTTGCGCACGTCCTTTACGGTGCGGGGGGTGGAGCCCACCGCACTGACTTTCTGCGCCACCTCAGCCCAGATTTCCTTTTTTCTCAGGAGTGCCGGGCGCCGCATGTCGCTAGCGAACACTACATCTGCATTTGCAGCCAGGGTGTCTGCCAGCATTTTCAATTCCTCATTTGAGAAGCGTTCTTTGCGCTGGCGCGCATCGGCTTTCTTTAGGGCCTTGGGCATTGTTTGTTCTTCTGGGATGTGGTTTTGCCAGTCGTGGTGTTGCTGCAGGTCCTGAGTGCAGGGGATGGCAATGGATTGTGATTTTAAAGATGGCCGCCGGGCTCTTTCCCGTTCCGGTGCGATGACGCTATTTCCGGTTCCGGTGTTTTACGGTGACCGCTAATAGCAGTGACCGCTAATAGCAGTGACCGCTAACAGCGGTGGCCGCTAATAGCGTGCAGCATGAGGGCGGAGGTGCTATCAGCACTTTGGTCGGAGCCGGTAAGGTGCTTTTCCGCCATGGCGGTGGGGTCATTTACCGTCATGGCCCTATGCGCGTGTCCGCTAACTCGTAATGTGACGCTATTAGCGGTCTCCTACGATGGCGGACACGCTAATGGCGCCATGACGGTAAATCACATTTTTTAGCGCCTACCGTGTAATGAGGCCCAATGTCTTTAAGAATGGAGACATCATCTATTAGGGGCTCGTCATACGATCACGTTTCTTACTGATCACTGAAACCTGCAATATTTACGCAGTGCTAAGACTCAGTCTTCATGGCAATTTCGTTTGCATTGTTTTTTGCAGAATATGATTTTGTCATAACATATCGCCCGGGAGTACGCAATGGCAAAGCGGATGCATTGTCTCATATCGGGGAGAGAGAGGATGTGCAAATCAGTCAGCATCCAGTTAGTATTATTCCAGAAGAAAAGATGCTAGGAGTTACTGGATTTTCAAAAGAAGACTTAAAAACACAGATTAGACTTAGTGTGACCACTTCCGAATTAGAGGCCTGGAAGTCAAAGGGACCCAAGTGTTCAATTCAAGAGGGTTTACCATATTTCCAGGGTCGTCTTTATCTACCCACACGACAATTACAAACACAGATCGGAGCAGATTACCATGGGGCAATGATTGAAGGTCATCCCGGAATGGCCAAAACTATAGCCAAGTCAAAAGACATTTTTGGTGGCCTACTTGGCGCAAAGATATCATAGATTTCATCCAAACTTGTGGCATTTGCGCTCTGAATAAAAGTTCTAAGAAGAGACCTGCAGGGCTCCTTCAACCTTTACCGATTCCACCTGCACCATGGCATACCATATCAATGGACTTCATCACTGAATTACCCCCTTGTTCGGGTTTTAATAGGATTTTAGTGGTGGTGGATACATTCTCCTGATGTCCCATTTTATTCCCTTGAAAGGACTTCCATCAACATCAGTCTTGGCTAAAGTATTTCTGGAGAATATTGTACGTCTTCATGGATTTTCGTCCGCAGTAATCTCAGATAGAGGGAGTCAATTTGTATCCCAATTTTGGAAAAAATGTTGAGATGGCTAAAATAGAGGTGTGATTGTCTAAGAGTCATCGCCCACAAACTGATAGTCAAACAGAGAACGAATCAGACCTTAGAACAATACCTTCGATGCCTTCCTCTGCCAAACAGATCACGCTTGGGTGGATGTTCTTTTGGTAGATGAGTACAGGACATACTCCAATCTACGTCCTAAATGGTTGCCATCCACGGACCTCAACCTTTGATCCACCAGATTTTTTAGAGATGCCAGCATTGCAGCGTCTTCACAAGAACATTTCTCAAGGGACAGCGCATGCGCGCCCGACGCATGCGGACCTAACTGCCTCGGCTCCCGGCGGCCGCTACAATTATCCTGCAAGAACTCCCGTTAAAATGTACTATTTCCACCCCAGCTGCGCCCCGGGGGCAGCGGATGCAGCAGAGAACCAGTGCCCCCAACCCCGAAGAAAATCGGAGTAGGAGATGCGAGATCCTCCCCGAAGTCGGCGGACGGACAAGGCGCGGCCGCTGAGGCCCTGGCACAGCGCCCGCCCCCTCCTCGGCACAGCGTGCGCGTGAACCCTCCTTGAGAAGGCATACAGAGACAGCCCGACTCCAAGAACCAGTGGCGCCCTACAGATACCGCTGGAGACCTACCGTGATCTCCTCCATCGACCCGACACTGGCAGTAGACGAATCCTCAAGGCGCCTCTCCTGGCCCGTCGGCGAGGTGAGCGGGTGAAGCTCCGCGACTCGAAGGCCCGCACAACGGCTCGGGCCCACGCTGCCTGTCTTTGCCCCCACTGTTAGGCAGAAACCTGTGCAGTTCCCTTAGGGAACACTGCAAAAGATTTAGGACTACAGGTGTTAGCAGTAAACCCACTTGGTAGCAGTCTGTACCACCCAGATTTACCTGGTAGCTGTGGCTGAGCAGTCAGACTTCCCTCAAGAAGAGTTAGGCAGTATGCAAAGTATACACAATAGGCACTCAGATACAACAATACAAGCAAACACTGACCAGAGCTTTGGTATCAAAGTATATGATTATTTATTTAAAAACACACTGTTTGAAACACTCCAGCACTCTTGTTGTAAAATATTCTAAACACAGTTACTATTGTAATATATACACCCCTTTTTCCTTATCAGATAAGTCACAGTAAAACACCACTTATTTTCATACAGAGGTGAGCGCTTAACTAGATGGCACTCCAATAAGTTTGTGAGAAAGGGAGGGAAAAAGACAGAATATGGAAAGGTACACCACTCTAGGATTCAGGAACACTGTTAGCAAGGCAGAAGAGCAAAAGTCACTGGTGAGCCAAAGTCCAAAGGCTGGGCCCACTCTTAGAGAGAGCAGAGCACAAATGCGCCCAAGATCACACAGTTACACTAGGCTTAGAAAGTCTTGCAGAGGGTTCAAAAAGAGTTTAGAGAGGCTTAGGAAAGTTTAGCCAGGGTGTCCCAGGCTAACCCAGGTTCGAAAGCCGGGGGCTAAATCTACCCCGTACAGTCGGTAGCAAGGGAAGCCAGGCGGGACACGGTACCTTAAGTGGGAAGGATCCTTCAGCGGTGGCAGTTGTTCCTGGCAGTGGGTGCAAGTCGCGTCGTCGTCCAGGGGAAGAGAAGATCTCGACTTGGAGGAAAGATGAAGGTCGTTGCACTACCAGGGAAGAAACCAGCCGCGGAGTCTTCCGGTTAAAGGTGGTACCTTTGTTCGCGGTCATGGTAAAACGTGGTATCCCGGTTGCCGGGGTGCTTGGCACAGGCAAGGCGGCCGCGAGGTACGTCGGGAAGGCGAAAAGACGGTGAAACTGGTTATCCCCACCAGTCAAAGGAAGAAGACTCTCCGGCGGGAGATCTCTGTCGTTGGGAAAAGTGGTGAGACGGTCCAGCAGGGCACCACCGGCGGTGGTGTCGTGGCAGGTCGGCTCAGCTTCTCCCTCGTCGGATTCTTAGGTCCTGTGGCGACTTCTGAAGTTCCCCAAAGCCCTGCTTTCATGCAGAAAACCCCCATTCACTCAGCCTAGCTGTCACTCAAACATGCTAAGTGGGCCAATCAGGACGGAGTGCGACTTGAGTTGCCTAGGCAACTCAGTCCAGGGTGCCTAAATCCCCCTCCAAGTACCCCAGACAGAGTGGCACCACTTTGGAGGGCTTCTGTGGAGAAGCCCGCCAAAAAGTGGAACAAAGGGCTCGACTTGGGTTGGAGTCACAGAAGAGAACACAAACGCCATTTTAGAATCAAGTTTTGGCAAAAAATACCAACCGGAGAATTAATATTAATTAAATAAACCGGCGGTATGTTTGAGGCTACTGTAAATAATTAAATAAAGGTATTAGCCTAAAACAATGGGAAATCCCATAGGAAAATATTTGCGGTTGAATATAAAAAGTAGTATCCACTGCCACCAGCCAAAACTCGATCAGGGGGGACGGAGACGTGCCCCCTCGACTAACAGACCCCGGGGCAATTGAATTGCCCCAGCCAGTATGTCCACAATATGATGGTTTGTACTGGTTCTGTTCAGAATTTAAGACTAGTAAAGTCAATGGTGACTTTACATGCCCTGGGACACAGTAGTCAGTCCCAGGGTATGGAGTCTATACTGGGGGGTCACTATGACACCCCTGTGGTACTGCACTGAGGGTGCTGTGTAACACACATCACAAAAACACATGAAGCCCTATGGAGTAAAAGTCCCCATAGCCCATTAAACACATCTAGAGTCAAAGAAACGCACTCAAATCATGCCCAAGAGTGAGGGTAAAAGAGTCTGACTCTTGGCAGGAGAAAAATGTAAACCCCAAAAAATCCAGCAAAGCTGCTGGGGGACTCACTAGGTTAGGAAATTCAGCCTAAACAGAGAATTCTCCCTAACACCCACTCCCCCCAATCAGCGAGACAGCGGCACTGGGGTCGAGCAGCAGGACAAGGAGAACCGGGGGCTGCACTCCCCCGTGGACCGGAGATACGCTGCCAACGAACTATATAAAGGTGCAGCCAGCACACAGGCCCCTTCGTTGCTTGGCCACACCGACTTGGCATACGTTAGCCCTTTTCCAAACCCTACACCCACCCCTTGGGTGAACACATGAAGCAGCTGGGCCCCCACTGCACGGGGCTGATCAACCGCGACATGGGGAAGGAAAAGACCAAGCGACAAACACTGCAAAGCAAAATGGACCTCTACACCGTGGAGGCCCCTCCACGCCGCAGACCTCAGCCCCCAGAAGATGAAGGGGCCGGCGATGAGCCCCAGGACCCCCCAATTTCCTTAACGGACCTCATGAGAGCGATTGGGGAATCGAGGACTTCGCAGGAACTTAAAATAGGTGGCATATCCACCGAGGTGTCCATTATACACCAAGACCTCCGCAATCTATCGGCCAGGGTTGGTGAGGCGGAACAGAGAGTGTCGGACACAGAAGACACGGTGCACCGCTTGGAGCAACAACTTGCCGCGATCACCCAAAAAATTGCCCACCTGGAATACCGTGCTGAGGTCAGCGAAGGGAGAGCGCGGCGCAATAACCGCAGGATCCTCGGAATACCAGAGAAGGAGGAAGGCCCCAGCGCTGAACTGTTCCTGGAGGATTGGCTAACTCATGTCTTTGCCCCCAAAAAACTATCCAAATTCTTCTCCATAGAAAGGGTGCACAGAGTCCCCACCGGCCCACCTACCCCGGGCGCCCCGCCTAGAACGATAATCGCACGCCTGCTGAACTATCGTGATCGAGATGCGATCCTACAAATGGCAAGGGCCTCCGGCCCGATTACATACAACGGCTATAGGGTCGGGTTCTACCCCGACTATACCAAGGAAGTCCAAAAGGCCCGCCAATCTTTTGACTCGGTCAAGAAGAAACTTCAGTCGCTCTATCAAATATGCTTTATTTTTCCCGGCATCGCTCAAGGTCCACTATGAGGGCACCACTCATGTATTCTACACTCCCAAAGAAGCATGGGACTGGCTGGAAACCCAAGTTCTCACGGATTCCAGAACGAGGCGCACACCACCGGGCCCACCCACACAGAGGCCCCGGTCCGAACGGCTCTCACCCCCTCGATCTCTGGCCAATGCAGACAGCGACATGACGCGGACCCCCGCGGAAAAGGGGTAAGGCCCACGCAGTGGGGGGGGACTAATCTGCAACGTAATAACATGGAAGCACCCATCTAGCGGCCGCCGCTCCTAATGTGGCGTGGGCGTTATCGCAGTCAGGGTTATCCTGAGGAAGTTTACCAAGTTATAAGTTTAATGTTTGGGCGACAGGTGCTCCCAGTTGGGGGGGGCGGAAGTACAGGGTGGGGGGAGTTTTGGGGACCCAAGACAATGGAATCATGGGACAAGAAGGTTTGAAACCGACAAACGTAGGCAAGGAAAGCAAACACTGTCCTTGGCCAGGACCGAGGACGCAATTATCAGCCACTTCAATGCGAGGCAACCCTCGGATGTCTCCCCTGAAAAGAAACCGCCATATGTCCCCAGGAAAAGCGCAATTGCCACTAATCCTTCCAGTTGTCCCAACAAGAAGACTCACGCAGATAGACTGAACTCCAACAAGGTAACCATGCTGTCCTGGAACGTCAATGGCCTCGGCTCCAGCATAAAGCGAAGATTGGTGCTCCAGTATCTAAACCGACACTCGCCAGACATTGCCCTCCTAAATTAAACGCACTTGATAGGCAGAAACGCCAACTTTTTCAAAAGATCCAATTATTTGCATACCTACCGTGCCGGATTCACAAAAGGTGCCAGGGGCACGATGATACATTGGTCCACAAACGAGTTCCCCTCCAGGTAAGGAAGATCAGGCCCGACCCCCGGGGCCGCTTTGTACTGTTGCTAGCTGATATTTGGGGCGAGAAATGGGGCCTGGCAGCAATCTATGCCCCTCCACGCTGGCAAAATAACTACTCTCCAAACTACAGAGCTTGCTCCTGGAACAAGAGGCTGATACGTGGGTGATTGGGGGGGACTTTAATGAAGTAATGGGCACCGCAGTCGATAAATCTTATGAGATCTGGAACACGCCCCACCTCCACACCGCTCGCAGAGTTCGCCGAGGGCTTGGGACTGACGGACACATGGCGTTCGCTTCATAACGACGTGGCTAGCTTTTCCTTCTACTCGGGCGTCCACAAATCGTTCTCCAGGATCGATTCTGCCTTTATCCCCTGCAACATAAATCACAGGCTTCTCGACACTGAATTCCTCGCAAGAGGAATTTCGGACCACTCTCCGCTCCTCCTAACCATGAAAAACTCCTGCCGCCACCCGGACCGTAACTGGCGCCTAAACGCATACCATCTCCGCCTCCCTGAAATCGCTGAGGAGCTGGGAAAAAAGAAAACGGAATATTTCGAACTCAATGAAGGCTCCGTGGACTGTCGGATCTCGATCTGGGAGGCGTACAAGACCGTCCTCCGGGGGGAAGCTATCTGAGCGGTTTCCACCTATCAACAACATCAAGTCCAGAAGGTCAGAGAAGCAGAAGCACGAGTCCTGGAGTGCGAAAGGCAAGTCCTAGTACACGGCACCCAAGAAGCAAAAGAGGCAATGCTCACGGCGCAAGACGCCCTTAGCAACCATCTCTAGATAATGCACGAACTGCCCACCAATTAGTCCGAAGCCAAATATATGAACGGGGCGACAAAGCTAACAAGACTCTGGCCTGGTTAGAGAGATGTGAACAAAGCAGGGGACATGTATGGGCCATTAGATCTCCAGATGGAACACTGCTAACAGAATACTCTGACATTGTCGAGGCATTCGCCGCCTAGTACAAAAATCTCTACACCCCACCCACTGAGAACCCGCCAGTTGAACCCTCACGCTACCTCGACCGAATCGAGATTCCGATACTCCGACAGCACCAATCAGACCTCCTGAATGCTGACATCACCGATACCGAGGTGCAAGAGGCGCTGGCACAGCTCCAGTCCGGGAAAACTCTGGGCCCCAATGGGTTCTCAACGGAAACATGGAAATGCCTCGGTGGCACACCATCTACCCACATGCACCGCATGTTCCTACGCAGCAGAGAGCTAGGAGCACTCCCCCCAGACCTCAGGAAGGCATGCATAGTAGTCATACACAAGCCTGGGAAACCCCCGGAGGAATGTGCCTCCTACTGCCCGATATCCCTGATCAACGGCGAGGCCAAGGTCCTCGCCAGAACACTTGCCAATAGACTACTGCAGGTGATTGAGACCCTCGTCCACCCGGACCAATGTGGATTCATGCCCAATAAATCAACTCGAATGAACTTACGTAGAGTCCAATTGGCGCTGAGCAGAGCGAAATAAATACCAGCCCCACTTGCCCTACTGGCGGTGGACTTTGAAAAGGCGTTTTGATTCTGTGGGGTGGGATGCTCTGTGGGCGATCATGGCTAGGATGAACCTGGGGCAGACATTTATATCATGGGTAAAACTTCTCTATGCATCCCCGGAGGCTACGGTGAGGGTGAATGGCAGGTCCTCCAAATCATTTCCTTTGGGTCGGGGCACGAGGCAGGGGTGCCCGCTATCCACACTCCTCTTCCTCCTGGCCATTGAACCGCCTGCAATTGAATTTAGAGCTAATACCAACTGGACTGGTTTCGTTTGGCCGGGGGGGGGGGGGGGAACGCCTTTCGCTCTATGTGGATGACCTTCTCATATACCTCAGTAACCCGTGCATCTCATGCCCGGCTGTCTCCCTTATTCTCAGGGAGTATCAGAATTTCGCGTGCCTAAAGGTCAATGATGCCAAAACCATCTTCTTCCCGATTCAGGGTGGCGAGTCTGCGATCCCGGAGACCTGCCCATACCATGTCTCTATTAAGAAATTTAAATACCTGGGCATACGGCTTGACCCGACGCTCGATGAGTTTCCCCGACTTAATCTACAACCAGTAATTGAACGGTTCACCAGAGACACCCCCCATTGGCAATCACTTCTCCTATCGCTAATCGGTAGAGCCGCGCTATTCAAAATGATGACCCTCCCCAGGCAGTTGCATGTTCTTCAGAACGCCCCATTCCTCATCCCCCGAGAAACCTTCGTACTCATCGACAAGAACCTACGCACACTGCTGTGGGGCGGAAAACAATCCCGGATCGCCCTTGACACGCTCCAGAGATCAGTATGGGAGGGAGGCATCGGTTTACCCTGCATACACACCTATTACCTAGCGACACAGATAGGAGTGGTAAATGACTGGATGCACGTAGATCCCACATTGCCACACATCCGTATCGAACTGAAGATCATGGCCCCGTTAACAGCGCTCCAAATCCTGTACGCCACCCACGACCAACTCCTGGCACTGCCCAAAATGACCCACCATATACGTCGCGCCTGGTGAGACGCACACAAACTAATCGGCTGGAAAGGTCAGCCAACACTATCACAACCCATATGGCACAATGCACTCCTCCCGGAAATAGTGAGAATGGGCTCCTTTGGTCACTGGCATGCAAAGGGAATACACACACTAGCACAGGTGATGCAAGGGGGTCGCCTCCTGGGCTTTGAGACCATCCGAGAACAATTCGACCTGGCTCCCATGGACCGGTTTCGGCATGCGCAACTAGCCCACGCTATCCGTACCCAATTCCCTGACACGACAATTATACCCCCCTGCTCCCCCATCGAGACCAACATCCTCCCGCAACGCATCTCCTCTAAAGTCACCTCCACTCTCTACCAGGCCCTTAACTCCTTCGGGGCTACACAGCTAGACGGGCTCAAAGCAAAGTGGGAAAGGGACGTAGGTCACCTGGAACCTGAAGTTGGGTATAGAATCCAAGCTTAGACTAATACAGTTGAGAATCCTCCATCGCTCATACCACTCACGTGCTGTAATGGCCAGATGGGGTGGGCTAGAAGACGGGACATGCGTTCGATGCAAAAATGAACCTGCCACCTTCAACCATATGATATGGGACTGCTGGGTGTTACAGGCCTTCTGGGAGGACTGTATTAGCACAATCTCTGCCGCCCTGGTGACACCAATCCCCAAGGATCCCAAAATGGTACTCTTAGGCATCTGAGGTGAAGTAGACCTGTCAAAATATGAGAAAATGTTTCTGGCAATTGCGTTGGGGGCGGGCAAAAGACTTATTGCAGCTAATTGGGGATCTGCCGACTCACTGTGCCTGAACCGTTGGAGTAACGAACAGGTGCGCAGCTTCAGAGCGCCGTATTTATAATGCACGGAGCTGCCCCCGTAAATTTGAAAACATTTGGGGTAAATGGCTAGATGCTCACTGAGATCCGCTGGTGGGGGTAGATCAATATCACTGTTGGCATTGGTTGCCTGCCTTGTTTTGCTATTGTCTTACGGTCCTCGGCCTTATGGGCCTCTTCTAACTGTTATTAATGCTATGCTGCCTTTATCCTATGTATGCCGATGATCCATGTTTGTTTTTCTAGGTTGTGTTGTTCAAACTCAATAAACAGTTATAAAAAAAAAAAAACATTTCTCAAGTACAGAAGGAAGCCCTAGAACATTTAACTGTTGCAAAAGAGTCAAAAGAAATTTGCAGACAAACTCCGAAGAAAACCTCCAGATTACCAAGTGGGAGACAAGGTATGGTTAACCTCCAAATACATTGCTCTAAAGGGGCCGCGCAAATTTTAACCCAGATTTCTGGGCCCATTTTCAGTGGAAACTTTCATCAGCCCTGTAGCATTAAGATTAAAACTACCATCTAACCTGCAAATTCATCCTGTATTTCATCTCCTTATTAAAACCAATGACTCCAGGAACCAGGTCACAAAAGTCCCCCAAGCCCATGATTGTAGATGGAGAATCTGAATTCTTAGTGAAAGAAATTTTATATTCCAAGATGGTCAGAAGGAAACTGTTTTATTTAGTAGATTAGCGAGCGTTTGGTCCACAGGACCGAACTTGGGAACCCAGCTCCAATATTCATGCCCCTCAATTACACCAAAACATTATAATCAGAATCACCCAACTAAGGCAGGGCCGGAGGGTCTATCTTTAGGAGGGGCCTTGGGGGGTAGGGGGAGCTGTCATGATCACATCCCAGAATCATAGTCCCGAGTCAAAAATCCAGGTCAGGAGGGGTTCATTACAGAGATCAGTAGGTCTGAGGTGGGTGTCAGCTTGGCACACCTGGCATGCACACAATACACAGCCATGAATAATCATAGACCCGATAAGAATGCTATAGTTTCCCAAAAGATGTCCGCCCGGGTGGTCAGAGACAAATCCGCAGCAGTAATCTAAAAATTGAACATTGTGGACTACTTAAGCCCCGCCTCCGCTTTAACATGCGCTTTGCATTTGATCCGCTGACAGCGGTGTAACGCTACTGGTGTCTCAGCTCACAGAACCTGTGAAAGCCAAAGCAAAGAAAGATCAATAGTTTGAAGAATCTACAAAATATCTATCGACAGCAGACAAGTTACCTGACCGCAGGTTTCCTTCGTTGCAGCTTTCCAGTAAAATTTCCTTTCGTCACAGTTCCTCTTCAGTCAGCAGCATTCGCTTGTAACCGCGTCATCTTCAGAGGGTTATCTCCGTATTCCGAAGTCCTGCAAACAAAGGTACATAAAAGCATGAACATTACCAGTTAAGAGTAGAGAAGTTCTAAAGCATACATACCTGAAGCTCCACAGAGTTGATTTTCCTCACAGTTTTAACCGCGCTTTGAAGTAGAAGGTTGAAGCGGTTTCCTCTGTCAAGACGAATTTACGCTAGTAAGCGCTCTCTCTTCAGGATTACACGCACAACCTCTTCATTTACTGTGCGCTTCATTCTGGAAGTAAGCGCTCCAACTCTCACTGTTAAAAGGTGTTTAAATTCTTTGTCTTATACTACCAACTCTTCAGTTGAAGTCTTCTTCCTTCAAGAATCTCCCTAAGAAAGAAGAAATATTTAGTTAGCACGAGAGATCTCTCCAACATAGAAAGAACGTTCATTTATTTTCACAGAAAGCGCAAAATACAGCTTGCTCAATGGTTCCTTCCAAGAGACTCATGAACTTTTAACATTCACCTCCGAGTCTTCCTGCGTCTACGCCATCCAGACTTCAGAGCCATTTGTATCTACAGACCCCTGTATGATAGCAGGATGGAGAGCTATTAAAACATAAAAAACAGGTGGATATTTTGGGTCTCAGTTTTAGGGAAAAATTAGACATAGAATCCTTACAGTCATAATATCCACTCATTTTATAGCAGCTCCTTTCTTGTTGCATTTTCTTTCCTGACAGAAAAGGAATTTCCAAAGCTCCTGTTAGCAGACCAAAAGGGGGTTGGAAGTCATTACGCTTCTGTGGAGTGCAGGTAAGCGTTACACTGTCCTCCGCCCTACTCTCCAGGACTTTTAGCTTCTGTGTCACAATCGCCCATTCTTGAAGACAACCTGCGGATGTCCTACCGCAGAAAGGAAACCTCAAAAGCCAGTCCGTCTAGGTTTACCTCCATCGAGGTCCGAGACTCAGCTATGGCGCCCATGTCGCTGAGCAAAATGCCTGGGTCCTGGGCCAGATTTTCACCACCGGAGGTGCTCTTTGTGGTGGGTTGTACTTAGTCAGGGCCGGATACCACAAATTGCTCAATTTTACTTTGCTGTGCGGCTTCCTTACTCTTTTCCTTCACCATGGTGAGGTGTAGTGGGGGCCTCCCCCCAGTTGAGCACCGCCCAGACGACTTTCTCTGCTTATAGCAGCGGCCCATGGGCTACCTGGGTTGTAGTTGCGGTCCCCTCACTTCTTGCCCCAGGCAGACTTCCCGTCACCTGCAGAGGTTATCAGTCTGACAGCCGGCACATCACACGCACACCGCCTGGCTGCTATCCCCACACTTATCATGCCCACAGTTGCATTCTGATGCGCAAGTTCCCTACTTCAGTCTCTTCCCCCTCGCAGGCTTCTCACAGATTGTCCCACACTGGCATCTGCACCTGGGACTATAGCCCCTCCCCACCGCATCCCTGGCCTCCAGGTAACTTGCCTGATGTCCTTGATTGCACTCCTAATGTCACTGCACCTCCAGCTGGGGTGCCTGGCCCGGCCTGTCTGTGGGCCACCACTTCAATTCAGCCACACCTGTCCGCAGCAACAGCCGCTGCTCCTCTGGCGTCCCCCTGCCACCGTCATAACACGCTGTCATGCTCCGGCACTACCAATGCCTGTGCACACCTTCCACAGACCGGACCCCCCAGCGCACCCCCCCCCCCCCCAAGCCTGGGAGCCCGATTCCACTTGTATGGTGAATGAGTCTCAGGGTCCGTCCAACTCAATCTCCGAGAGCGTCCTAGCTGCCACTGATGTCCTGGCATCCCACCAATGGCTCCTCCGATATCACAGTGAATCACGCTCCTTAGGCTCTCACTGTGTGGCACTAGACTTGCTCCGTTCCACACAAGCCGCCTTGCCCGGCTTTGCCGTCTCTCCGTGGCTTACCAGCCCGCAGCCCCCACACTGCTGCCAGACGACAGGTCTGCACACCCAAGGATCAGCGGAGCGGCCGGCTGGCTCACAGAGCCTGCACCCACTTCAACCCGACCTGACGCACGGCAATCTGCCCTGTTCTTCGCCTCCCGTCCACAAAATCTGCCCAGAGTGCTGCGGGTGATTGCCGCCACTCTCCGATCCTTCACCCCGCCAACGTAAAAGGTAGGATTAGTGAAAGGATATGTTCAGCCTCACGGAGCACCAAAGTCTTACTGCTTCATCTGCTGGCCCTTGTTGATCAGAGTATCGGTGGATGAGACCTTAATGGCGATATGGTGGGTAAATGCATGGTTTTTGGTTGATATCTGTTAGTGGACTGTATTGGATAGCGGAATGGGTGGAGTTGTTATGGGACAATTCTGCCAGATGCAGGTGGTGGCTCCAGTTGGATTGCAAAGCATTGGAAAAACAATGCAGATATCGTACCACGGTCTGATTGGGGCGTTCAGTTTGACCATTGGTCAGCGGGTGGTAACCAGAGCTAAGGGCCCTTTGGATATCCACATGGGCACAGAACGATGTCTAAAAATGGAATACAACTGGCTACGCAGATCGGTTATGATTTTCTCAGTAAACCCCTACAGCAGTACACTTCACGGGCAAAGATGTCAGCATTTTTTCTGCGGTACAAATTTCATCCAAGGCAAAAAAAATGGGCTAACTTTGTGAAACAATTACCACCATGATGGATGTGTTGCCCCCTGCAGGGCGTAGTCCATCAATATAATCTGTTGCAATGGTATGCCACTGATGCAGGGATTACTGCAAGTGGTTGCAGTAAACTGACAGGTTTTGTACCAGAAGTTTTGTTTCCTTGCGCCAGTGGGACACGAAGACGCAGTCTTGTACTTGGAAACAAACGGGGCCGCCAGAATTGGTGTTGGATAAGATATATAGTACCTCAACTTCCTCTTTATCATGCCACTTTGGAGTTGTGGAAGGTTCTCGGGATCTGTATACGCATAGCTCCTGTTGGTATATACAGACAGTTGTCTGTAAACAGTAGGCCTCTCCTTTTCAGATTGCTGGGTACTTGAAGCAAAGCATGAACGCGGTTGTCAAGAGACGAGTCTTTCGGAATGCTTTCCCGTAAAGGCACAAGAGAAGCCAATATGTGCTGTGTCGGAAGGACATGTATATTGAGTTGTTCCTTTTCTTCGGTGGACGGTGAATAGGATAGGACATTTGCCTTGCAATTCTGGGTTGCTAGAATAAATGTCAATTAAAAGACAAACTGGGAAAAGATGGCTCATCTGACTTTCCCGGCATTGGGACAGGCCAAAGAACGTTGGTACTGAAGATTCTGATGATCCGTCTGGATTTTGGCAGGATACTGTCCTCCTTGGAAATGCTGTGTTCACTCAGAAAATACTTAGCCAAGAGCTCTTTTTCAATTACAGAATGGTTGACTACATTGGTTTTGGTTTGCAGGAATGGTGTCTTCTCCCTTTTGCATAAGAACCAACACTCTGGCTTAATTGTAGGCATTAGCTCTCACTATGAACGGCTTGGTGTCATCGGGATGTTGCAGGATGGGGGTCCGTGACAAACACCTTATTCAGTTGTTGGAAAGCAGATTACGTTTTATGATGCCACAAGAACTTGTTTTCTTTCTTGAGCAACTGGGTTACGTCTCCTGATAGACATACGTCCCCTTCCCCAAGACATTCTCTACCCCTGCATCTCAGTTAAGTGCTGGAACAAGGTCAAGGTACTATCGGACCAGGCTGAGGCGCTGCGATGTGCCCTCCCCCCACTCCTGACCACAACTAGACCCTTACCCATAGAGCTCTTCAACTCCTGGCTAATCAACTCCCTCATTCCCCCAACCCCTTTCCGGCCTGCTCCCTCCCGCAAAGGTCTTACTCCAAATGGTTCACCCTCACATGAAGACTCTAAAAACCCATAGACGCTCCTTTGAGCCCAAATTGCAAGCTTCCAGAACCCTACAAAGCAACTCAGTACTCGCCCAGCCCACCCCACCACAGAAATTACAAATCGGAGATGTGACAGGCCAAAAAAGACCATTATAATAAAAATCATCACAGATTTCCCGAAACGGCCCTGCACCGCAGCCCTGACTGCCTCCTCACAAACGCTCTGCAACTACCTGTCTGAACACTTCCACAAAACATATCCATCCTGTCCACCCACCAAACACCTGCTCTACTAGATCCAACCACCCCCAGGCCCCCCTACTACTACAGTCAGCTGACCGTCTGGCTCCCTCCTGGACCCTTGTCCCGCCTCTCCCCTCAAAGAAATCTTCCCCTCTACCTGTGCGGGAGGATTGGTCTCCTAGACCCCGCGCAATCAGGTTTCCGTCGGCGCCACAGAACAGAAACCACGCTGGGGATGACCTCAAAGTCACAGCAGACTTAGAAGGATACACAGCATTTATTCTTCTTGACCTTTCGGCAGCGTTTGATACAATTAACCACACAATCCTCCTTGACAGACTGCACTCCTTAGGAATATGAGATTCAGCACTCACCAGGATCGCCTCATTCCTCACTAATAGACAGCAGTGTTACGCTCACCTGGTATCCACGGGGAAGCCACCCAGCCCTGGTTGGAGGAGTTTCACTCTCGAATCCTCTCCTAGTCCCTTGGTAAGGCCACTGGTTAAAGATGGGTCTGCAATATAGGAGAGCTGGATTCAATACCAGATTGTCTTTATGTTTTCCCACCTCCCTTGGCCTCAACTCCTTCCTCCCCCTTGAGCACTCTCCTCACCATAATATTGTAGATGGTGCATTCTCCGTACTGCTACTCGTTGCAGGGGCGCGTAGATGTGGGGGGCGAGCAGTGACCAGGTTACTTCACTGGTGCAAGCCCTCGCCCCCTGTGGGAATCCAGGCCTACTGCGACTCCGTAGGTTTGCTGCTTTACAGACTTTATATGCAGTTCTTACATGCCTCTTAGTTCGAATAATGTCTTGCTTCTTTCCTTTTAGGTATGGAAAGGTATTTTGGAGTTTTCATGCAGTTTGAAGATGAGCATGGGCCGGTAGGCGAAAGCGCGGTGTGTGCGATGTAGTCCGGTGAGTAATGCGCGATGCGCGGCGCCGTTTCACCTTTTATATTGCTAACCTGTGTCTTTTCTCTCCTTGCAGGTTACGATGCTCTTCGCCGAGCGCCGTAATGTTCCAACAATGATACTGACCAGGAGATGACTACCCAGGTAAGAATTGTGTGGCTTTCTTCATTCGGAAGGAAACGTGAGTAAACGCTTACTAATGCTGTCTTTCCTTCTCCTCTTTCCAGGTTATGGTATTCCAGGATACATGCAGTGCCGGATGATGGAGTTCATACCTTCAGGTGAGCGGAACTGAAGTTGGCGATGGATTGAAGACAGGATACTGTTCCAGGTAAGTTTCGTAGTGTTATTTCTCTCTCTGCAGGTCCTTGGTTTCAGGTAAGCTGGCATCAAAGAACTGGACACAGTGAGCGTTACGCTACCCACAGCAGAATAACGCAAAGCATGTTCTGCTGTCTGGGTGTGGTTTAAATAGTCTCAGGTAAAGTAGTCCAGGTAAAATAGTCCCAGGTCTGCCACACCCAAAGGACTAGCGCGCATAGCTCAGTTCCTTGTAACTGAGCTATTTGTGTGCCTCCATGTTGGCTGACCCCCCCACCCCCATCAACCCCAAGTAAAATAGTCCCAAGTAAATAGTCCCATTCTAATGTAGGTCTTCATGATGGTTATAAGCCTGACGCCAAAGGCGCAAGGCCTGACTCCAAGAGAGTCTTGGATGAGGTTTTAAGGCCTTTGACTTGGCCCCAACTGGAAGGCTGACTTGCCAGTGAAGGCCAGGGGCAAGGGTCATGACAAGCAGATCACCCATCTCCCCCCTTTTCTATTCCCTGCACACCCAGTAAACACTGGAGTACCCCAAGGTGCCTGCCTCTCTCCTCTTCTCTTCAACCTTTACATGACCCCCACTTCCCAGGATCATCTGCTCACACAACCTCACCTGCTACAACTATGCGGATGACACAAATCATCTTGAGAATTCCTAAATTGATCACATGCCCTCACCCTGACCTAGCAGCATGTCTCAGACATTGACCGCTGGATGACAACTAACCATCTCCTTCTGAACCCAGGTAAAACAGAGATCATGGTAAACAGCAAAACTGCTCTATTTCGCCAACTGTCTCCCTGGCCACCCCGGCCCTCCAACCCCGCTATCAAAAACTTCAGCTACACAATGGCCTCGGACCAAACTCTGTCTCACCACGTGTGGTTTTTGGGTCGGTGCGACTTCCCAGTGTGCTGTTGTGCCGGGCTAGGTGTTTGTCTGCTGTTGCAATGTGGTGAAGTACGTGCAGATTACTGTACAGAGAAGTGGTTGTGCGAGTTTCTGCATAAGAAGTGTATGCGGAAGGTTGAGGTTTTAAAGTTGGGTTTGTTCTTACCTCTAACTTTGCGCTTCTGCGCTCAACATCTGCGATTATCCTGTGTGTTTGTTGTTGTATTTTGTCCACCTACTTGGCAGACAAGTTGAAGATTGGCAGTTTTCCCCTGCGTTACTCTAGTGTTATGTGTATTTGGCTAATGCAGGCGTGTTCCCCCGCCCTAGGTTGGCGATGTTTGGGCTAGAGGGTTCTGGTCACTCCCTGCCCATTCCTGTGGGGGTCTTTACCTACCTAGGTTTCCTCTGAGGACTAGCTGTATGTGGACATGGGTTGTTGGGGTGTCCTCCCCGCCCTCCGGTTAAGGAAGATTAGGGGTCATGGTTTACTACTTAGCATTCTTGTTTCCTGTTGGGTGTATGCTTACTAGTCATTTCCTTCTGGATCTGGGGCAAAGAGCCAAGTTTTGAGTAGTTTCCTGAATTCCAAATGATCCCTTGTGTGGAGTATGTTTTTTGGTATGTCATTCCAGGTTATTTCTGCCAGGTGAGAGAAAGATGATCCTCCGAATGTTCTTTTATGATATGGTTTTGGTTCTAAACGAATGTCGTTGCTTGATCCGAGTGGTCTTGTCAGATGGTAGACGGTTATTTTCTCATTTAAGAACTCTGCTCCATGGCCGTGGATTGTTCTGTGCGTTATGCACATTGTTTTGAACTATATTCGCCGTTTTATTGGTAGGCAGTGTAGCATTTTAGCACTGGGGTAATGTGTTCTCTTCGTGGTAGTTTGTGCAGGAGTCTGGCCACACAGTTTTGGATGCGCTGACGTTTCTTTAATAATCGTTCTGGCATTCCTAGGCGTAGGCTGTTGGCGTAGTCTACTGTGGACATTTAGTGCGATGATGGGGAGTGTTTTGTGGATGAAAGAAAGGAATGGTAGGAACCTTTTTACTGCGTGTAGGAGGAAGAAACATTTCTTGATTATAGTGTTTACTTGTGGCTCAAGTGTTAGTTCCTTATCCATCAAGACTTCCAGGTTTTTTACTATTGTTGATGGAGTCGGTGCTGTTTCTAGTTCCAGCAGCCAAGGGATGTAGTGATTGTTTTCCCCGCTATTGGATATGATCAATATTTCTGTTTTGCCCACATTGAGTTTGAGGCCGTTCGTGTTCATCCAGCCGTAGAGTTCTTGTAGGCAGTCTTCAAACATTGTGATGGCCTGACTCGATTATGTGAACAGCCCCTACCTGGGTGCACCGGTTACCAGCTAAACAAACTCCAAAGAGTACAAAACCCTGAATGCTCCTCGCATTGGGACGGAGGGGCCACATCTCACCTGGTCTCCGCACCCTACACTGGCTCCCAATTGGACGCAGGCCACGTTCAAATTCCTATGCATCACCCCCCCGAGCAGTGCACAAAGCAGGCCCCAAATTCCGACAAAAGATTATGCCTTACAACCAAACTCAAACCCTAAGGTCAAGCACTGCCCTCCTCCTAGAAGTCCCCACCTCCAATTCGCCCAGTATCGGAGGATCCGCCTACTCAACCCTGGTGCCAACTTTGTGGAACTCACTGCCTCCCCACATTAGATACAAAGACTACATGGCTTTCCGGAAGGCACTCAAAACCTGGCTCTTCGCCTAAAAATCACACAAGGGAATGCTGTGAACACTTGACTTACCACCACGACCCAACAAACGGTGTGGTATCCCGCTCAATACAGATCCTTTTCATAGACTCTCGGGCCAGACGACATCTACCCCCATTACCTGGAGCCTTTGCCCCAGACTTGAAACCCGAATCATAGTAGTAGCACCCATGTACATGATGGAATTGAATCATTGCCTTTTTCCACCAGGAATACTGTACACTCTGAAGCCTAGAGATATCCATCTCCAATAAGCTGGACCAAATTTGTGCTAGACTCGTAACCCAAGCACTAATAGAACTCATTAGCTTGATCAATGCCATGCAATTAAGCACTACGCTATCAGTCCAGGAAATGCAGATGCTTGCTATTCCTACTCATCTGGAAGTCCAAGAGAAGAACTAGATACCGGGGCTGGGGGGCGTCTAGCACTTCATTTTGGTAATCGCACCCATCAGTTAATGTATTTAACAGAACTACCGGGAATCTATCTAGCAGAACTACCAACCCAAGCACTAATAGCACTTATGAACTAGAACATTGCCCTGCAAATATGCACTACGCCATCAGTCCAGGAAATGCCCTTACTTGCTAATCCTACATATTTGGAAATCCCAGAGCAGAACTATATACAGACAACCATTCTAGCACTTATTCTTTGCTAATCCAAACTATCTGGGAAGGTTTTCAGTAGACCTACCTATCAGGGAGTCCATTTAGCAGAACTACTGACCAAGGACATTGATAGCACCTATACATTAACATGAAATTGGGACAGATCTGCCCACCACCAGTCTGTCTTTGCCAAAGCAATTTGACCCCACAAGACACAGGGAGGACCTTAGCCTAATAGCCCAAACCCAAAGGGAGATACCACCCGCTCAACAGGCACTGGAAGCTCAACAGGAACAGGATCCCCCTGGAAAGCACACAGACACTCAAACACACCATTATGCCAACCCTTTCCTCTGCACCAACAAACAATTGACTGCAGCTACACCCCTCGATTAATTCTGCCCAGCTGCACACATACTTATACACCTCCACGTTCACCTCAACAGTCCTTAGAACATAGCTATACCCCTCAAAATTGCCCTAGCTGCACACAGTCTCATTCACAAATTCCAGCACCACAAGACTGCAGATACCAAAGTCCATTGTTCTTGCTGCACACATTCTACTGATCTCACACAACCACTGCACCACACTGAGCACACATACCGGGTGCACCCATGCACGTTTTACTACATTACTCTCTCCACTGACCTGGACTGCGGTCCCTGAGGGCGTTCAACCCACAGAGATTTGGCATCATACCAATGGTAAAAGGCGCTATACAAATGCCCAGTAACATAACATGTTACTATGAGGGTCCGAGATAGTTTGGACACAAGGTCAGTCTACTTTAATTTTAGTTTCCTAGGAAGGGTCATTTGATTTAGGATAGGGAAAGGTAGGCCTTTATCCACACCCCTTTCCGTTAATAAAAATGGCTGATGTTTCAAACATTGCAACTTTTTGCCCGCCACTCATTTCTGACCCCTCACGACACCCAACTGCATGGATTCTGTCCTAGAAGGTCTGTCACTGGAGTACCTACCAGGGAACGCCCCTAAACCCCTATTGACATACAGCCAAGCACCTACATTACATACTACACTATGCCCCACATTTATGAAAACAAGCCAGGAGCAGCAAGATGGACAAAACTTGGTGGACAGCAGAATTGAAAGCCTTCTATAACTGGAAAATGTTCTGTGCGTGATTATGCTATGTGTAGGGGAGGCATGGCATCATACATATGACAACGACACAATGGATACAATTTGCAAAAATGTTGGGGTCAGAGAAACTCCTAAATTTCCCTATAACTAAGATGGGAGTAGTCTCGACCATCAAACGATAAACAAAACAGTCCTAGTGGAGTCCGTCAAATCCAAGTGGCCAATGCTAACAAAACCTAATGCCTGCCCTATCGCTTTTACAAAAAGTGTAAAAGCAGAAATGTATGCAAAAGGAAAAATCAGTGCTCAAAAGAATAAAGCAGTTGAACCAGCTCAAGTTGAAAGGCTGTCCCGGTAGGCAGGATGACACACGCTGGTTCGTTTTCTATCACTCTAAGCAGTTCCAAACCGTGGATTGAGGCCCGCCTGACATGCCACGTTAAAGTTTTATTCTTGACTTTCTATTCCAAAATTGTATTTCCAACGTAAAGTTTACAAAGGTCCCCCTCTGGCCGGCTCAGACCTCTCACGTCACAGTTCAACACAAAAATTCAAGGGGGTTCCCTTCCCTAAGTTTACTGTACTTTGGGTCTCCCTCAATCGGTCTCGGACCCCTTTCGAAGACTTTTGAATGTGCGTGGTGTTTTTACCAAACCACTGAAGGACCAATTTGACTCAAAGGTCATGGTTACTTTCACCTAACTTGCTTTCACTGTCTGTTTTATAACTTCAAAACAACGTACCTTTCACGGACACTTCGAATGAGCTACTTCCTTTTGCCGGACCAGCCTGTTAATTGGTATTGCTGATCTCACAGCTGCTTTTTACTTCAAAGTTCATTCACACGTCTACCTTTCTTCGCATCTCATCCACACGCGTGCAGCCATCATAGAATATTGCTACTTCATTTGCTATTGCTACATCATTCGCTTTGACACACTCCAGTCTCTCAGGTCTTTGCCAACTCACCGGCTGTGTGCGCTTCTTCCTTATTTTGCCATTTTCAATTCATGAGGCAAGGTTAGTACAACATGCTTGGCCTCGCCTCCACAACTCTGCCTTTCACCCGGAAGGGTCGCTGGCGTCCTTGAAACACAATGCAATCTTCAGTTATGGGATCTGGCCTTCTCCACGTGTCTTTCATGATTTGTAGGAGGCAACAACCTCCAGTAGAGAACCCTTGGGGTTTTCGGCCCACTGCTCTCGTCCCTTGGTCCGATGCTCTGCGCCAGTAGGTGTGCCCTCGTCCCGGATGTTCTGCTTGTGCTCGTGTTCCGCCTTGCTCAGAGTGTCTCTTTAGGTGTTGCCTTTTATTCATGCAAGGAGGGCCAACTGGTTTCAGGTGTATGAACTTAGTGTAAATTGCCTGACCCGTTTAACGGGACACCACAGTACAATGTGAGAGTGTTAGTCTGGTTGCTCTTAGTCATACTCATCCTCGGCCCACTGTTTGTGGAAACAAGAGGGGCAGGGGTGTTGGGTTTTTGGAAAATCCTATAAAATAGGATGGGGTAGATTAACAAAACAGGGGGAAATACCGCGTCTCACCATTGGCTGCCTCACCCCCACTTGGCTGGATCCAAAGGCGATGGCCATGCTCTGGCCCCCTGAGAGAGATCCCGAGGGAGACTAGCGGGCGAGACACCCTCTGGTTTCTCATATATGACAAACACTAAAGAACTTCAAACAAAGAACAAATCAGACAATAGACATCTGTATTAATTGTAAAACAAAATTTGTAGCGTCTGCAATTAAGAACAAACAAATCCAGGACCATATCAATATAAATCGGAAGTCAAGACCAACAATTACCACTGTCATCACAATGAAAACAAGAACGAAATAAGATGCGTCAGCTTATACAGAAAAATCCCTGACACAAGAGGACTTTAGCTGAATGTATGGAATCCAAACTGATTTGTAAACTGCGGACTACATATACAGAACTAAATACTGAAAATGAGATGAAAGTTTTTCTTCGGCCTGTGGACTTAAAGTCACTGAAGTTGAACGTGCATATGGTTGATCCTTACCAAGATATGACAATTTCAAGATTGTTGTGTAAGCCAATCTTCTTGTAAAAGACAATCAAATGAATATGTGCAAATCTATAGATAGAACCGGAGCCTTCAATAATCTGCTCACATAATATGTACTGAAACTGTGTTTATTCCTGATAAGGTACAACTAATAATAACTTGGCTTTATCAGTTCCACCATAAGAAAAACACCCAAGACCAGATATGCTCAGAAATGTTCCCCTAGTAATGACCTAAATGCCCTTCAAGAGAGAAATCAAAGATAAAGTATTAGTTATTATTCATTAATCACAGGACATTACACAGCAGCATTGGTTAGCTTGTTTAATTTGAAATAAGTGATTATACCCAACATGGAGGCATATTGTGACGAATCCTACGGATCCCTAACTAAAGCCCTGCCTAAAGTCTCCTCCCAGGTGGCATGGGGAAGGCAGACGCTTCCTGATCCCGACCTTGGGGTTGGTGTTCTGCAGGAGGATCACCTGGGAGGAGACAAGGCCCAGGGAAGTGAGAGGAATCTGTGGGGTGCGACACAGCATTTGCCCTTCAATAAAGAAGACATATCACAGATGGCAAAGTATATAATGGCTTGTTGCCACAATAATGTGTATATTCCACAGGTTTAACATCTTTCTGAGGGTACAAATAGTCCACAACCCTTTGGCATAAAAATAAATAAAATCCCTTCTCAAACCAGAGGAACTCATACAACTAAAGTCTCCATTAACTCCCAAAATTATAAAGAAAGTACATGAATAATAACAGTCTGAACATTAAAGAACTAAAGAAACCAAGTGACTGTAATATTGGGCATGCAGGTTTATGGAAAGTCCAACAAAAATGGGGAGGCAACATTGTTAAAAGCTAATGCCTACAACTACTTCCCAAACCAAGAGAGTCTAAAACCTAAGCAGTATAAATCCAACAGATATTGCCAAAGACAAAAGGGGAGTAATAGAAGACCCCAGGGTTGTGAAGTCTGTTGTTCATGTTTGCTAAACTATATAACAGTTAATATGAAAACACACAATTCCAAACCCAAGAAAGAAGCAGAACAGATCTGTATCCTTGTCCATATTTGGTTACAGGTGTCATGGGGATTGGGGGGTGGGAGAAAAAATTTCACTGCCTTTGACCACTCCTTGCACTCCCGCTTCTTGTGTAATTTTCTCCCTTCGACTTTGTGGGCATGTCTCCACCCGCAAGCACCTTGACACAGGATGGTATACCCAGATGGCAAACCTTTGAAGTAGTAGGCCTGGCAGGGGAATAGACCAGGTAGTAGTTGACAAAGAGCTGAACTGTGGTCCTGATATACAAGGTTATATCATTCATGGTGCTGAAGGAAGAATTGTGTAATTGATTGTTAACCCCCCAAAAAAAATTAAAAAAATAAAATAATAATAATAATAATACACCGGTGTCGGTGCTTTCGAGGGGGCGGAAAAGGTAAAGAGAGTTGGAGTATGCAGAGTGTCCCGATTGATAACACAACAAGTGTTCTTTATTTGGGGTTCCCTCTCTTGGCTCAACGGATCAGAATTCAAACCTTCCTTAGACAGAAAGCTACAGTTCTGTCCAACCAGATGTTGGAGCACAATTTGTCTGGTTCTCCATTAAATCATCGGTCTGCTTTTACAAAGGAAAGGTGGTCCCTTAACTCACCTACGGGATGGAACTGTATTATCATGAGATGGAGAATTTTTGGGAAACGCTAGAGGGAGGGTTGTGGAGACGGACGTTTAAGTAAACCAATTCACTTCCGGCATCGGCTATTAGATTCCAACTGGGAAAAGCCTCTTTGGAGGCCCGGGTGACATGGAGACTACTTTCCCTTTTTCGAAGTCTTGATAGATCCCATGCTGATCACACTATGTAGAGTTAGGTAAATTGTTGGGCAAGTCTGGACTATAACAAGATCCCAACATGCTTTTGGTTAAAATCCAACATAAATGTGATCAGACATTGAGATCTCTCTGTTTGGATAGACAGACTCTGGTTTTAAACCCTAATATGATTAAAAGAGCTCTCTATGAGAATGATTGGGTCACAACTACCCAGGTTCCACTCATCCTTCTTTGAGCCACTTACAGTGAGAACATAAGACACGCAAGGCCATTTTGCCCCTTCTCTTACAGTTCCCCCACCAATATTTTCAGACTATTCTGTGAAAATTACGCTTGGAATAGCTTACCTACCCATGAGGTGTTATTACAAAGGAAAGATGCGGTCTGTCAATTTTGTAAAAAGGAGGGAGAAATTGAAACTGTGAGGCATCTCCTACTAGCCTGTCCTGCACTCTGTATTGAAAGGTCGGTCGATATGGCCAAATTTGCAAAGTGGGGAGTTAATGGGGATGATTATATGGTCCTGCTGTATTAAATTATAATCAGAAGTAGTAGCACTATATGGGTTATTGTCCCTCTTTTTCATTAACGGGGTTTGAGGGGGGTGGGGTGGGGGGGGTTGGTCTGATATAGAGACGATATAAAATGTACTAAAGTTGATCAGATCAACTACCCCTTTCTCAATCCGCTTGATTCGAGGTAACAGGTATGGTACTTAATCCATTTTATATAATTCACAAAATAGAGATAACAAACATGGTTGTAGCAATACTTATTAGTACACATTTTATTCATCAACAAAACTAAAAACTTCCAACACCAAGAAAAGCCTACATCAATTTGGCGTTTCAATTCAATTTTCTCTGAGCACCTAATGCTCTCTGTGAGGTTAGTATGTGACAAAAAAAAGCTGTTCTTAATCAACAGATGTTTTGTCACATACTAACCTCACAGAGAGCATTAGGTGCTCATAGAAAATTGAAACGGCGAATTGATGTAGGCTTTTCTTGGTGTTCATAATATTCAGAATACATAGCGATTGCGTCATTTGTTAAGTCAATGGATTTATACAATGAACGTAACATATCATAATTTGGGGTTTCCATTAAAAATACTGCACACTTTATGCTTGCCCCTGAATATGACATTTAAAATGGATGAAATATTAGTTATACATATTTAAATGATGTACTGTTTTTTACGGTGCAAATTCGGTTAGTTCAAGTTCTATTGTGATGAATTGATATGTATTTCATGGTTTTGTAATCGGTTTATTTTACAAGTGATTGATCATGTGATACGTTGTAAAGGTTTTCTTTGTATACCATATACAAAAAAAGCAAAGAAATAATCCTGCTGTGGAAAAGTTACATTTCTTGAAAGAATTAAATTGTGACAAAATCATTGTGCCAAAGACAATTTGTGTTACCTTGTGGAGAAGATTAATTTGAGGTTCATTCTTATTTGAAGAAGAGAAAGAACACTATATTTTGAAGCATTGGAACTTTCTAGGAAGTTAAAAAGAACTGTTAGGACTTTGTTACCAGCCAGGACTTTCTTTTGAACCGTGGAACAAGAACCCTGACTGAAGCAGGGCGCGAGTACAGAGAGAGGGGTGCTGCTTTTCAACAGCGGGGAAAGCCACAGGCTTCTGCAGGAGGGAGACCGGTTCAGGGTATCGACTACTCACCGGTCCCCGATGCAGGCAGGCCCAGGCTTCTGCCCACAAGTGGAGGCTGCGCTTGAGTAGCGGAGGTCTGTTCGCCATTGTTTGTTCACCTCTCTGAACTGCCTGATTTCCCCGAAGAGACACTCCTTGGCCCGTTGGCACCCGCGTGTGCAGGTACTTTTGAGCACAAGGCTCCAATCTTCGTAGGGCTCATACTTCCTTCTATTTAGATGGTCTCTGATGTCGAACTGGGCCTAACGATTACTTGCACTGCCTGTTTTCCTCCCCATCTAGGTGGTCTGCATATTTCGTGCTCCTAACTCGTTAGACCCCTCTGTCTTGCATATATAATGTATTGGTTGTGATGTGTGGGTTTACTTGAGTTTTATCGTGATTCTTTACTATGGTCGATGTTACAAAGGCCTTGTAATAAATGGGTCTATATTTTTAATATAACACCTGCCTGGAGTAATTTGTAAGTGTCCTTGCTTTGTGTGCTCATTGCAGGCTTTCAGTCACCCTCACCCCTCTTGAGACCTAGTCTTGACCGCTGCCATCGCTACCCTGATTGGTCTGGCTTGTCCAGAGGTTACCCTGTTCCAAGAAACTAGGCTGGCCTTCTGAACCTCTGCCCCTCCAGGACAGAGTTCAGAAATCCATCTTAACAAATTGGTGTACAGCGGTGCGATACGACTGAAGGTACCCAGTGTTGCTCACGAGCGAAGGCATTTCAAGTTATTCCTACCAGGACACGTAGTGAATTGTCGTAGTATAACTTTTAAAAAGCCATAGTCCTATCTAACAGTATGGAAACAAATACCTTGTTAACTTTAAATGCTTCTAAATCCGAAACATTGAAAAAGATGTGTGCTGAGAGGTGTCTCCTCTCAAGGCACCAAATTGGATATGATCCAAAGACTCATGGCGTGGCAAGAAGCTCAGCTTCACACTATAGCTTTAGAGGACAGTGCAGAAGGAGGTGGGGCTGCTCTCACTGGTAGAACACAGTTCTGCCGCTGCACTGGTCCACCATGACCATGAGGACAGGGAGGATGAAATGTCCAATATTTCCTCTGCCAGTGTCGATGGGGAGGCCATGCTTGAATTCAAGAAGCAAGAGCTGCTGTTTAGGCAGAAGGAGCTTGAGTTCAATATGGCCAAACTCCAGGAAGAGCTTGAGTTCAATAGGGCCAAGCTAAAAATCGAACAGGTAGAAAAACAGAAAGACAGGGATCACCAGTTGGAACTGGCCAAGCTTCAGGTTGCAAATGGATCCAAGGGTCCTGGACATGGGTCTGAGGCCTCCTCTCATCCAAGGTTTCCAAATGATCTGCTCAGTGTGTATGAGGAAAAGAATGACATTATGGACTGGCTGAATACATTTGAGTATGCATGTGAAGTTCAACAAGTTGACAATGCTGATAAAATTGCCTGGTTACTCAGCAGACTGCCCCATTCTGGCTGCAGTGCCATTATGGAAATGTCGAAGGCTGAGCAAGCAGATTTTGCAATGTTGAAGCAAACTCTAATTTTAAAGTTTGGAAAGACTCCTGCCCAATATTTGAAGCGATTCCGAGAGTATAAGAAAAAAGAAGGTGGTACTTGGGTATCTTATGTAACCAAATCCTTAAAAGAACTTGACTGGCTGGGTCGGAGGTTATAAGTTTTCTACCTTTGAAGGTATAATAAGTCTTGTCATGCTGGAACATATTTTTGCATCTTCTTTCCCTGAGCTTAAACAGCATCTGGCAGATTCAAAGGAGATGGATCCTAAGAAGCTTGCCATTGCAGCAGATTTATGGGTGTCACATCGAGTGTCCCATAAGGACAAAACTCATCCTGGTAAGCACAAGGAAGGGAAAAAGTCCAAAGATAAGGAGGGTGGAGAATCTGATAAATCTTCTCAAAAGGGCCACAAAAAGAAAAATAAGGGTAAGACACAAGAGAACTCACAGGGTAGTGGAGGTCGGCCTCCGAAACAGAACTCTGGTTATAGTAAGCCTCCCTATGTAAACAGACCCAATGGATCTTGTTTTGCTTGTGGAGCAACTGACCACATGAAGGGGGATCCCCGGTGTAAGATTAAACCTTTGGGGGTCCACTCCGCTAATCTGGCCTTCTCCTCCTACGAGGAAGAAGAGATTACAGGAGCATCCTTCTCCTCAGACTCCTTCCCCAGTGGGATAGAAGCTGAGGTAGTTTTAGTTTCCCTGGGTTCCTGGGAGCCTAAAGTCGCAGAGGCTTATGCTAGGATTCCAGATAACACCAAGCACTACTTTAAAGACTGTGTGCTGATCAATGGAGTCGATACTCCAGCTCTTAGGGATAGTGGGTGCAGTCAAACTGTTGTAGATTCTACCTTGGTAGACTCAGAGGAAGTTGCCAGAGCTACTCTGATGCCCACTAAGTTGGCTGACGGCCCGCCTCGCATGTTTCCAGTAATACCTGTAAATCTTACTCTCAATGGTACAGCAGTTAGGATTCCAGTGAGCATTCAGAGGAACGTCCCAGGAAAGGTCTTGTTGGGCAACGATCTCAGAGCTTTAGGGCTCGTAGGAGACACTGCTGACAGACCCTGCACACGGTCTCAAACATGGGCAGCATTGTCCAAGACCAATGCACTGCCCCAGCCAAAGGGGAAACCCAAGGCTAAAGGAGTAAGAAAACCAAAACGAGGGAAAGAAAATATTCCCCCCAAACTCACCTACCACTGCGGTGGAGGAAGTTGGTCAATCGCCCGGACCTGACGAGGAGGCGGCGATACCTGAAGTATTTGACCCCAATGACCATCCGGAACTAAAAGACTTGTTAGTAGAAGGTGGTCCTGACAGGGAAGAGTTCAGTAAAGGCCAACGTGAGTTCCCATCTCTGGAAGGCCTAAGGAGACAGGCCTGCTCCCAGCTTGAGGGTGAACCTCCTGGGAAGCATCGGATTTATTGGGAAGGTGGACTCCTGTACAGAGTCTACAGAAGGAGACCATAGGAGGTTGGTGGTTCCCCTTGCTGTAAGACCCTTCCTCCTGCAGCTGGCACATGAAGTGCCCCTTGCTGGTCACCTTGGTATTAAGAGGACCAAGCAAAGGTTACATACTGGCCCAAGATGGGGGTGCAAGTAGAAAGTCACTGCAGGGGTTGTGCCTCCTGCCAGTTATCTGGTAAGAGTGGCTCAACAATCCAAGCTCCATTGGTACCACTCCCAGTTGTGGGAATACCATTCGAAAGGGTAGGGATCGACATCGTTGGTCCCCTTGACCCGCAAACATCCTCAGGCAATAGGTTTATCCTGGTGCTGGTCGACTATGCTACCAGATATCCTGAGGCCATCCCATTGAAAACTAACTGCCAAGTCAGTTGCAAAAGCATTACTTGGCATCTTTACTAGGGTTGGCTTCCCTAAAGAAGTTGTGTCTGACAGAGGCAGCAACTTTATGTCAAAGTATATGCAGGCTATGTGGAAGGAATGTGGGGTCACCTACAAGTTCTCTTCCGCATACCACCCCCAGACCAATGGTCTGGTGGAACGGTTCAACAGAACGTTGACGTTGAAGAGTATGATTGGGGCTCTGGAAGAACCCCAAAGAAGAAAATGGGATCTTCTTTTACTATGCTTACTGTTTTGCCTACCGAGAGGTACCACAGGAGGGTGTTGGTTTCAGCCCCTTCGAACTTCTGTTTGGTCACCCTGTGCGGGGACCCTTAGCCATAGTCAAGGAGGGATGGGAGATTCCCACTCCCCCTATTACTACCAACGTAGTAGACTATGTGTTAGGGCTCAGAAAACAGATGGTACTTCTGATGGGTCTGGCTAGCGACAAGATGAAGGCAGGACAAGCGCTGGTGAAACATTGGTTTTAGTGGACCTTGGAAGGCCTGGACAAGCTCCAAAAGTGTTCCATGTAAATAGGCTGAAGGCTTTCGTCCCAAGAGTTGAAATCACAGCACTGCTACTGGCTTCAGATGTTGAGGAAGAGGAGTCTGAACCTCTCCCCGACCTGTTCCAAAGTGGTCCTTCAGATAGCTCCTTTGAGGGTGTCCGAGTGGCCCCTCATCCGACTTCTGATCAGCAGGCGGAGGTGAAATGTTTGCTTAGGCAATTTTCCCCCCTGTTTTCGCAGTCTCCTGGTTCGATACCTTGGTGCAAATATAACAGACACAGGAGACAGCGTTTCTACCAAAAGTAGAGGATACAGGATGTCAGACAAAGTACGGTCTTACATTAAGACAGAGGTCAACAAAATGTTAGATCTTGGGGTGATTGAACCCTCTAGTAGTCCTTGGCCCAGCCCTGTGGTTCTGGTTGCAAAAGCAGGCACTTCTGAATTGAGGTTCTGCGTGGATTACAGGGCTCTGAATGCTGTTACCAAGACAGATGCACACCCCTTGCCTCGAACAGATGAGCTGGTGGATACCTTGGTTGCCTCCAAGTACCTCAGCACGTTTGACCTCACTGCAGGTTATTGGCAAATAGCCTTAGCAGAACAGGCCAAGGAGAAGACAGCGTTTTCCACTCCAGACGGTCTTTACCAATTCAGGGTAATGCCGTTCGGGTTGAAGAATGCACCTGCCACCTTTCAGAGGCTGGTGAATCATGTGTTGAATGGGTTGGATGAATTCTGTCTTGCATATCTGGATGATATAACAGTGTTCAGCGCCACCTGGGAAGAGCATGTGAAACACCTCGGGATTGAGCTACAGGCTCTTCAGAAAGCACACTTGACCATAAAGGCTAGTAAATGCCAGATTGGACAAGGCTTAGTGGTTTACCTTGGACATGAAGTAGGTGGAGGGAGGATACAGCCTCTTCCCAGTAAAGTACAAGCAGTACAAGACTGGCCTACCCCCACTACACAGACCCAAGTGAGAACCTAGGACTCACCGGGTATTACCGCAACTTCATGGCAGACTATGGCACCATAGCTGCCCCTCTGACTGCCCTCACCACTCCCAAGAGTATAACACCCGTCTGGAGTAATTTGTAAGCGTCCTTGCTTTGTGTGCTCATTACGGGCTTTCAGTCACCCTTTCAGTCACCCTCACCCCTCTTGAGACCTAGTCTTGACCACTGCCATTGCTACCCTGATTGGTCTGGCTTGTCCAGAGGTTACCCTGTTCCAAGAAACTAGGCTGGCCTTCTGAACCTCTGCCCCTCCAGGACAGAGTTCAGCAATCCATCTTAACACTCAGGCTTAAACAATCATACACACACCCCAAAATGCCAGGTCAGGAAAGTTTTCTACCAGTTACTGCTATATGGATCTAAGAAGCTGGAAATCCGATCCAACTATGAAGAGTACAACCCACGTTTTGAGGGGTCTGGAGCCTGATGCTCACCCTCTCCAGGGGTTGCAATTGCCTTCCTGCTAGTGCCACCCAGGACTGTCAATTTATAAAAGGGCCTTGTAGCAGCCCCCTGCTTCAAGGATAGGACGAAAGTGACCATTGTGCAACAAGAAACTTCAGGCGTCAATCACACCCTTAGAAAGGTCCTTTCAGAAATACATTTGCGGATTGAATCTATTCGCCCAACATCACAATTATGGAAGGGCCTATCGAGTCATGTGTCACCACACTGGTGAGATAGGGTCTAGATTGGATCTCATTTCCTGGTATGTATCCAATAGAGACAATCTTCCCCTATAAAGTGGTTTCCCTTGAATCAGATGAGGAGAAGAAAAAATGATGGAGGCCAAGAGGAATCTCGCTCTCAAATCTTCAGGGACCACATTCACTTTCTTTAAAGACGGTGTCCTGTAAGCAGATAGTCCTGTTATACAACAGTGCAACCTCACCTTCCTTGCCATATCGGTTTACCTTGATCTCAGCAATCACTGGTCTGCACATATATGTACTCCCCTGTCCACCCTCTATGATGTATGATAGCTACTTTTCTGCTATGGGCCTCATGCCCTTTTTTGTATTTCCTACCTTGCAGACCCTTACTTGACAGTGTACCTACTCACCAAAAAGCCATCCCACAAACCCTGCCAAAGAGCTGGATTTACAGGAGCTTATGAAGACAAACCTACAAGCCAGTCTGTGCGCAATAGACCAAATGTCGAGCAACCCTGGCATAGTATCTACTCAGCATGCTATGCACGCCGAGAAATACTGGTGCTTGTTTGGACCCGGAACATCCTCCTCCAAATCATTGATGGCTGCCCTTCTACATCCATACTTTACCCCTGCCACCGGCAATCATGCATAGCGGATAGCCAATGGGACTCACTCCAGTGGAAGTCATCTTCAGTATCCTCAATAAAACACTATGGTAAAATGCTGCACGAGCGCATCTTTGGCGTGTTACAAACATAAAAAGGCCAGCACTCATAGTATGCCCAGCTTTTGATGTCCCTTTCCCAATCCATGACGGAAGACTAAATCAAAGCTATAATCTTCCCGAATCAATACTGAAAAGCAGAACTTATAGTCTTTGCTCTGGCGACTTACTCAAGATCTGTGCAGCACTGGGGAGCCCATTGGCTGTGCGTATGCTGCAATGTCAAATTTCCCTTAGATGGCTTTCTACTATCTGCTGGTATACTTTTACCTGCATGTGCATCTCAGCAATCACTTTAATTATCAACATTCCCATGCAGTGCTTGTCCCCAAATATACTCCTCTATGTTAAACAAACAGGACTTGCAGATCATGTCCTCCACTTACCTGGATGACTGGACGCAAAACTGTTCTCGGTACCAGGCTGGGAGTTTCAACCCCAGGCAGCACACCAACCAAATCCTGTGGACTGCCAACGGGTCTTCAAATTTCCCCCAACAGCCTCACACCAGAGGCCCCAACATGGATTTTCCAACCTTCCAACATGATTGTTGCACTGCATGATCAGCATTCCAAGCAAATTATTTTCATGTTGCTCCTTTAGCCCCACTGTAACGAGATGTCAGCAGGCTAACACCTGCAGTCCTTTAAAGTTCCTGCCTGGACAGCAGGAACCTTTTAACTGGAGAATTTTGGGTTTTACACCTCCAGAGCAGAGGGCAGAACTTGAATACATTTAAAATGGGAGCCTGTGATGGAGGTTGGCATCTCAAAAATAAGTACATGGAAGAGAGAGACACACACACACACACACACACACACACACACACACACACACACACACACACACACACCCCCTCCCCCCCTCCCCCCTCCCTCCCCCTCCCTCCCCCTCCCTCCCTCCCTCCGACGGTGCCACTGATAATGTATTTTGTTCTCTACACTTTATTTGTCAAACTTAACTCCACTGCAGCTGGCATGTTAGTAAAAAGCGTAATGCTTCGATTACTTACCGGTGACTTCATTACTCTATTCCTATAATGATGAATGAACGTGTTCTGATCAGCACACGTGGCTGCTCTAAATGTCTCATGTAGTGAAACTCCCTGGTGTTCGCCCAGGAGGCAGCTATTCTCCTAGTGGACTGGTACTGCACATGAACAGGAATGGGTAACCCTGCAGCCACGTAGACAATGGAGATAACAGTCCATATCCAGTGGCTGATGGAAACCACTGAGGCGTACTGCCCCCGCTGAGACAAAGGTCACCAATAGAATGTTTTCTGAAAACATTTGGTTCTAGAAAGATACTGCTCGACTACCATCCTCACGTGTTTGGGGTTGCTGAAAGAAAGCAGGGAGAACCACATCTTGAGAGGTGTGAAACTTGGATACTACTTTATGGAGAAGCTTAAGATTATATGGTCCCCTAAGGATAGCTCAGGGGCAACATGCTCGCCTTGAAAGCAAGACGACAAAGAGCAACACAGGTTCGATCCCCAGGTCCACGCTTAGAAACCTCTGGGTATTAAGTAGGGATGTAACGGTATAACGGTATACCGTTAAAGATACCGTGAACCACTCAATTGAACAATAATAACCGTCACATTGTTTATACCGGTATACCGTTCATACCGTGAAGTGTGCTTTTCAATCTGATTTGGAAAGGCTGCAGTAAGCAAGTGCTGCGCAGTCTTGGTCTTGCACTGTTGGATGTGCCATCTGCCAAGTAGTTTCAGTTGGAGCAGTTTTTAATGCCATTCCATAAACCACACGTGCCTGACACAAAATCAATATGTTAGCAATAGGAACAATAAATAAAGTGCCAAGAAAGGGAAACGGTTTACTTTGGGTTGGCGGCTTTGGGGTTTATATATTTATAATGGATGTTTGCTAAAAATATGACAATGGGGGATTTCCCTGGTTCTATCATTGAATTTACATATAATTCATACTGCGAAATTCACTCATCTCTGTGGGTATTCCCTGCTGCCATACCAAAGGGTAACATGTCCGTGATTACATGAACACCTTTTGGCCCGCAAGGAAACTAATGGCTGTAACATAAAAAGAGCGTGCGTGTGTGTGTGTGTATATGCACAAGCTTATACTACCATCAGCCTCCGTTGATCTGTGGCATGCAGGTTATAAAGATGGCAACATGTTCATCTTCACCAGTAGCCAGTGGGGGAGCTAAAAGCCAAAATGACCACTTAAGAAAAGCTATTCAGTTTGCTTTGCCAGTCGCAGCAGCCCCCCCCTCCTCCTCTCCACACGTGTGTTTGTGTTTGGTGGAAGCAAGGGGTGGCATTTCAGTGGAATGTATGTTGAAAAGCCCAATTCTGGCCCTGGGTGCCTGGTTTTGTTTGTGATGATAAATCTGCCAATTTATGACCTTTTAGAAAATATTTGTTAAGATTGGTTAACTCCACCTGCTATACCGTGATAACCATGATATACCGTTATTTGGCAAGAAGGTTATAATACTGTCATAAAACTAATACCGTGACACCCCTAGTATTAAGTGCGTTATAAATCACAAATCATATCATACAACGCAACACTACAGCTTCTCAAAGATCTCGATAAAATGGAGGCCTAAAGAGCAAAGCCCCAACTTCACCCAACAGCCTGGCTGAGGTAATCGCAATCGCAATCAAAAATGTTGTTTTGGTGGAAAGGTGTTTGATATCAAGAAGACAATGGGCTCAAAGAAGGGGCAGGGCTTTGGGAAACCTAGAACCAAAGGAGGTAAACCATTATAGGGGAAGAGGTTGAGAGAAGGCCACATGCAAGGAATATTCTGACCAATGTTTTACCCTCCAGCTTCTTCTCTGGATAAGAGCAGCCCACTGAGAATGAAGAGTAAAAACTGACAAACCCTTGTCAAACCCATTCTTTTGGAACTGTAGCACAGTCAGGATCTGTCAGCGATTGGACGTACCTCTTTAGACAAGTGTTTGGTCTTGGAGAATTGAGTTCTATCGCTACTGGAAGTCACAGTGAACCTGTGACTTGTGACACAGGTGAACCATGGACTTCCCAGCAATTGCCAAGGAAAACCCTTGCAGGGAATAAAAACCTTGGAGACCAGAAGTCTAATTGCTGAGGCTTGAGTACAATTGGCATAGTAACAGGTCCAGAATAACAGGAAGGCAGGGATAAGGTTAGAATTTAAAAAGGCATGAAAGAATGTAGC
Organism: Ambystoma mexicanum; assembly: GCF_040938575.1. Taxonomy (NCBI): domain Eukaryota; kingdom Metazoa; phylum Chordata; class Amphibia; order Caudata; family Ambystomatidae; genus Ambystoma; species Ambystoma mexicanum. The sequence continues at coordinate 1,457,012,045 of NC_090935.1, forward strand.
ACAGGAGAGGAAACAAGGAATGTCTGTGTGCAAAGGGTTGCAAAACGAAGCCGCAGTGCTGCAAGGTCCGATCCTGCATCTCTGTGCGATCGGCACCCTGTTGAGGTGGGTGGAGCTTTCAGCATGCAATGCAACGTGCGGTGGACATGGCACCTGCCATGTTGGAAGGGCAAAACAAGGCAGAGATGTGCCGGGCACCCCAGCGCCACTGCCTCAGAAGCATGACAGGACACCGCAGAGAAGACATGAAATACTTGATTCCCCACACCACTTCATAACGTTACCCAGCGCCTCTCATAGCGTTTCACAGTGGAATAAAGCTTAAAGTCGAGGATAGAACCAACAACCTGATCTGAAAGGCCCAGGACCTTCAGACCGTTTCAATTTCCAGGTTGTCCTTTGTATCCCTAGTGCCCCAGCCCTTTGACCTGCTTGCAGGTGATCGTGTCCCTCGTTGACTTCCATCTGCTTCCATGTGCAGTGCTCGCATCTTCAGCTGCTCCTTTTCACAGGAGCCTAGCTGCCTTCTCCGCCCTGCTAGAGTGTTTTTCATCTTATGTCGTTTTTTCGCCAGATCTATGGACCCACATATAATCTCTGTGCTCTGTCCGGTCTCCTGGTCTCCTCTTCGATAGGCGGTTTCCTCGCCTCATCAACTTCCTTTCATCTCCGGCTGTCCGCTCCACTCATTCCTTGGCTACCATGCCCACTCCTCCCTCCTCCTCTGCCCCACTTCAGGCAACCTCCACTCCTCCGCAGGGCGTACCTCTGATTTGTACCCCTCTCCATAAGGCCTTTAATGCTGGCAACCTTCTTCATCTTGCCACTCTCAACTCTCGTTCTGCTGTCAAACACTCTTCTGACATCTGCCACATCCGGAAGAACTGGACCTTGATGTCCTCGGTCTCACCAAGACTTGGTTCACGGCCAGATCCGTCACGAGCTTTGTCACACCTCCCTGATGGTTACAAGACCCTCTCCGCGCCCAGATCCACCCGGCCCGGAGGTGGTGTAGCCCTGACCTTTCCCCGAGTGGATTCCTGACACTATCATTCCCACGCAGACCGACTCCTTCCGAATGCCTTGTCTGCAGACTCTCTCTCTCGCCTAGCCACTCTCTTACTGTTGCTACTCTATACCGGCCCCATGGTCAAATCACCTCTTTTCTCTCTGAATGGGCTGACCTCTCCTCCTCCCTACTAGCCTCAACCACTCAACTCCTCTTACTTGGTGACCTTAACATCCACCTCGATTCTGCCTGTTACTCATATTTGCTCTTTCACGACCTCTGCGATTCCCTCTCTATCCGCCCCTCTGGCCCGAAGCACTAAGCAGGTCACACACTTGATGTCCTGATCTCTTCCGTCCTCCCCCTCTCTATCCCTCTGACCACTCCTCTCTCCTGAAATGACCACTGCCTCCTCTCCTCATCTCTCACTCTCTTCCCCCCTGAAGCCAAGCCTACCCCAACACTGCCACCTACCTTCTCGGATATCCGGCCCATGAAGCACGTGTCAGTCGAGGCGTTTGCTGCCACCATCTCCCCCCACCCTCCTCCTCTGGATGACTCACTCCTCGACACAGCCCTATCCCTTCTCTGCTCTTATATTTCTGATACTCTTGATGCTCTTGCCCCTATCATGAGAATCCGCTTGAAGTCCAAAGCCAAGTGCAATTCCTGGTAGGACTCTGACCTAGCTACACTTAAACGCAAGTGTAGGGCGGCTGAGAGGAAATGGAGGGCTTCTTGTTCATCCTCTGACAAACTGGCCTGTCGCCTGCTCCAAAGGCAATACCGACTCTCTGTCCTCACCAAGAAGAGAGTCTACATTCAAGCCTGCGTCTCGGCGGCATCTAACAACTCAGTCCAACTCTTTAAAATCTGCAAGGAGCTGGCCAACCCTGCTGCAGTCTCTACCCCTCATCTTGCCTCCCAGGCTCTTTGCAATGCCCTTGCCTCTCCCGTGATCTCAAAAACCCAGGACATCATGTCCACCCTCTCCTCCACTCCCGCTCCTCTCCCCTCAGTCTGTGCATGCTGACCCTCCTTCAGCCACCCTTCTCATCTTTTCCTCTTTTCTCCCCTGATGAGGTCGTTAGACAAGTCCGATCTAGGAAAGCCTCGTCAAAACAGGTTCATCCAAAACCATTAAGGACCACATTGACACCCTCGCTCCGGCCCTTGCCGATTTATGCAACCACTCGTTTGCCTCAGGATCCTTACCCTCCCCTCTGAAGGACTCCCTTGTGCATCCTCTTCTCACAAAACCCACAACTGATCCTTCCTGTCCAGCTAACTATCGCCCAATTGCCATTACTCCCTTTCCGGGGAAGATTCCTGGAAAATCTGGCCATCTCCCAGCTTAACCTGCATTCCGTCTCTGTTGGCTGTCTCCATGACCACCAGTCTGGCTTCAGAGCTTGCAGAAGCTCGGAAACTGCTCTCCTGAACATCCGTGAAGATCTGCTCTCCAACCTGGATTCTAACATTCCCTCTGTCCTCATCCTACTCTGCCTCTCTTCTGCCTTTGACACGGTCAACCATATCATCCTGCTCAACCGTCTCCATGATAACCTGGGTATCACTGATCAGGCTCTGGCCTGGCTGACCGCTTTCCTCTCTGATCGCCCTGCTAGGTCATATTGGGGGTCCTTCCTATCATCCGTCTCCCCCTCTACATATGGAGTTTCCCAGGGGTCTAACCTCTCGCCCTGGCTTTTCAACCAATACCTGGAAGCTCTCGCCCACTGCATTGCCATTTTCTGTTCAAATTTCCATTGCTAGGCTGATGACAACTCATCTTCAGGCTGCCCTCAGCCACCTCCTCTCCCTCTCATTTCGAATTGCCTTATTGCCATTCAAGATTGGTGTTCCGCCAATGATCTTTGTCTGAATGCCATCAAGACGGAGATCCTCCTCATCGGCACACCTTCTCCATCCTTTCCCCTCACTTTCTGGCCGGCCTCCCTTGGCCTTCCTCCTACCCCCACCTGCGAAGCTAAGAACCTCTGGGTCATCCTTGATTCTACACTCTCCTTCTCCGCCCACATCTCTGATGTTTCTAAAAAGTCAAACTTCCTATTGCACCTCCTCAGAGGTACTCTGCCCTTCCTCTCCTTCCCCCAGAAGCTCACTGTCTCCCAAGCACTGTTTCTCTCTTTGGTGGACTATTGTAACAGCCTCTTTCTAAACCTACCCGCCTCTACTCTCCGCCCTCTGCAACTAATCCAGAACAGGACAGCGAGACTGGTCCTTGGCCTCAAGCCCCGGGATCGTAGATCTCCAGCTCTGAAACCTCGCCATTGGTTCCCAGTGGATGCAAGGATTAAATTCAAAACCCTCTGCATTATCCACAAGGCTTTCTGGGGCCTGGGTACAAAATACCTTCAGCTATCCCTCCGCAAATACCTCACCTCTCGAGCTCTTCGCTCCTCTACCTCCAACTCCCTCAGGGTCAGTTGTTTTTCAAAGAAACAAGCTGGTGGTAGATCTGTGTCTTCGGCTGGGGCCTCCCTCTGAACAGCCTCCCTGCCACTCTAAAACTTGAGGAGAACCATCTCCGGTTCCGGAAGCACCTCAAGACATTCCTCTTTGCCTCCGCCTTCGCCCCCTGCCCCTCTCCCCTGATGATCTGTTCTCTTGGCACTGTGCACCTGCCCATCCTCTGTCCTCCGGGCCCAGGTTCCTGCTCACCCTGCCACCCTCCCGCACTGCCTCCGGGCCACACCTTGCACTGGGGTATCTGTACCCATACAGCTCCACCCTCCTTTTTTCTTCTTCCTGCACTTATCTGACCTACCCTGTCTGCTACCTTAAACTCAGCACTTGCTGGCTGCACTACCATTTTTGGTTGCTTTTATTATTTATTATATTCTCCTTTTGCTATGCACATTCCATTTCTCCCCCTTCCTCGCTCTTTTCCCCTCCCCCATGCACTTGCGCGTTCTGAATGTCACTGGGCCTAGTAAGATCGCTGTTTTATTCTCCCCTGTTCCCCTCACTTGTCTTGTCACGCTCTGAAACACCTGTGTATGAGCGCGATAGAAATTAAATATCAGTATCAATATCAAAAGGCCACCTCAGGAATTTTCAAGCCTCCTGTAACTGAAGATACATAAAGGAAGGGAACCATCCCCTTCGAGGTCAAAAGAGAATCACCAGAATCACTGTCACCCTGCTTTGTCTGATCTTTTGTATAACCCTGGGGATCAGGGGAATAGGAGAAAGGAGATAAAAGGAGCCCCTGAAGCCATTCCGTATTCAATGCATTGACCCCTTTCCCCACAAGCACCCAATACCCAAAACAGAAGATGGAAGGGAGGCAAAAAGATACACTACTGGGCACCCAGTTAGGTGACAGATCTCAAAGAAGGTCCTGTCTGACAAAACGAACTCCCAAGTGCCGTGGAATTTCTTGCTGAGGCGGTCTGCCTCAAGATTGCCCACCCCTCTGATGTGAGCTGCCTCCAAGGAAAGAAGGTGGCCCTCTTCCAAAGACTCCATCTTCCAGTCCAGGGCATTCAGGGATCATGATCTGGAACCCCCGCCCCCTCCCACCCAACAGTGCACATAAACCATGGCAGTGGTGTTGTGAGTCTGGCCCTGCACAAACCGGTCTTTGATCTTCCCCGAAACATTTCCAGGGTCAAATCTATGGCTGACGATTCTTTCCAATTTGAGGATCCACAATAATCCTTTGATTCCATCTTTCCTGTACAATCATGGGCCCCAGCCTAGACTGCCTGCATCTGTAGCAAGGATGGTCCCAAGGGGGTGTTCCAACCCAATACCCCTTCAGAGGTCACTGCTGCCAAGCCATCAGGCTAAGTCCTTCTATAAGTCCAGAACACAGGAATTTTAAGGTCTGTGAAGCCAGAATCCAGTAACCCAGGAGATGTGAAACCAGGAGCCTGTGATGCAGATGAGCCAGAGGCCATATGGCCCTGACCTGTTCCCGAGCACTGCCTTGATTAAACAATTGTCGAGATAAGGGAATATCTTAATCCCTTGCAGATGAAGATGAGCCACGGGGGAGCTACCAATTTTGTAGAGACCCTTGGAAATGTCGAACACAAATAGAAGAGCGAAGAATTGGAAAGGATTGCTCCCGACCACAAACCCGAGATAATTCCTTCGAGAGCAGTGCATGGCCACATGCAAGCAGGCATCCTAGCGATCTAAAGACACCAACCAATCCCCTTCCTGGTCAGAGAAATTATTCCCTAAAGGGTTGCCATCATTCCCCTTTTGCATAGGTATGCAGGGCTTTTAGATCCAAGATAAGCTGGAATTTGTCCAGAGGATTTAGGCAACTAGAACACTCGGGAATATAACATCTGACCCCATTGACCCTCAAAATCTCCTTCTTGTCCAGTAACTTTCAGATGGCTCTGGACTTGGTTGTCCTATTGATCAGGTTCTTTGGAATAGGTATGACATGAGTGACTGAACAGGCAGGGTCAATAACTCTGCAGAACATCTCTAGAGCCCAGGCACCTGAAGACCACCTATGCCAAATCTGAAAAAAGTGCTGGAGACTTCCACCACTGGCCTGCAGTGGTCAGGACTTCTGGAACGCAACCTTCCTGACAGCCCCAGGTCACAGGCAAAAAATGTGCAATCGCTGAAAGGACTTGGCTCTGGTAGCAGGAAAATTACCCTGGATTTTGGAACCAGAAGATGTGCAGCCAGAGGAAGAAGGCGACTTACTCCATAGCTTGTCAGCATGTTTGTCAGCTCAAAAAACGTTATGGACTTCGTTAAGGAGTCTCCAAAAAGCTTCTTCCCTTCAAAAGGGAATCTTCAAGGCAGTGGATCTCTGGGAGTCTTCGGTGTTCCAATCCTTTAGATGAATAGGGAGTCTAGCTGAAATGACTGCCCCCATTGCCATGGCCATTCCCCAAACTCCAACATCTGACAAAATATGACCTCACCCCCCCACCCCCGCGGTCGCCTGTGATGCTGTGTGTACCCTCACCCCCCCCCCGGTCGCCTGTGATGATGTGTGAACCCTCACCCCCCTGTGGTCGCCTGGGATGCTGTGTGTACCCTCACCCCCCTGGTTGTCTTTGATGCTATGTGTACCCTGACCCCCCCCCCCGGTCGCTTGTGATGCTTTGTGCACCCTCACCCCCTGCCCCTGGTCGCCTGTGATGCTGTGTGTACACTCCTCCCCCCCTCACCTGTGATGCTGTGTGTGCCCCCACCTTGCACATTGTCTTTCGCACCTGTGTGCCTCTACCACCCTGCAACATGGGGTAAGCACCATGTATTTGCCCATTGATTGACATTTGCACCCGTGTGCTGCTGCCGCCCTGCATCATGGGTTGGGCACATGTATATGCCCACTGATTTGACTTTGCATCTGTGTGCTGCTGCTGCCACCCGGCAACATGGGGTCAGGCCCAATGGATGAGATCAATTGGCTTATGATGTATTTACCTTTTGCACGTTCCACAATGTAATTCACCCCTTACACTTCCTTTTCTGTAACCTGAAGAACTTACTGTAACCATATTCCTAAATTAAAAGCACCCAGATACCTGTGGGTTTTGTGCGCTATAAGTGTCAAAATTAAAATAAAAAAATAAACAGTCCACATGCTTTTGCAACTCTGTAAGAATTGGAGCACAATATGATCCATCCTCCATGGCTTAGCACAACATTTAAAACCTCAGAAAACAGTCTCGGCAGCATAGAAACCATAGATATTTACCCTAGGGGCCTCTGTGTGGACCTTCTTAAGCACTGTATTATCCTTTCGGTTGACTTGGTCCAGGACCTTCATTTATTCAGCTGCCAATGATTATCTCATCACCAGACTGGCCAAGATATCCTCAATGTGCACTGTTTCTGGGAGAAAGAATTGCATGCCTTTCAGGGGGTACACTTTAGCCATGAATCGTGGCATAAAGATATGCTCTGGATCGTTACACTCCTATGTCAGAAATCACTAAGACCCATCTTACATATGCTTATACTGCCCCATTATTGGTTTGGCCAGTTCATCCTGGATAGAAGGCTCTGAAAATCCCATGCTATCCCATAACGGGTATTGTCTCGACCTCCTCCCTATCCAAATATTTTCCTTAAACCTCATCCTCAGAGACTAAAAACACTGAAGAGGAGGAACTAAACTGTCTGATGATAAAGAAGAGGATGAAGAGACAATTGAGAAAGGGATCTTTTCCTTTTCTTCCTTCCCTCAAGTTCTTGAATCGTCCATCTCCTAATCTTCTCATTCTATATTCTTTTTAGTTCCATTCTTTTTGCTGGATTTCTTCTGAGGGATAGAATAATCCTTAGACCGCTCCAAATGTCTATTTTCATTATGTTTCCCCATTTTAGCCAGGGAAAGCTGTCAAATTTGCTGTACACAAATCGAGAAAAAACCAAGACACAACACCCAGAATCCATAACAACTTGACCGAGTCTCCTAAAGGCTTCCTGACTGCTACATCAGTCAAGCACCCGACCAATCAGGTCCTTGACAGAAGCCCTTCCTGCCAGGGAGACAATGTCTGGAAAGTGTCCCAGGTTGCGAAGAGACACTGGGCACTCAACGTTCCCTCTGGCATATGGCAGTGCCATTTGCCAACCACCATCAGCACCAACCCTGCTCAGAGGGAACCAAAAGTGACTGCGTGGGAGACCGGGAGCCCGGTAACCAGGCAACTGTTTTTGCACATCACTCGCTCACCATGCACTTATCAGAGAGCCCCAGGCTTAGTCATCAGCCAGGGGCTGTCATATCGTGCACCCTGCTTCAGAAGCCCTTGCCCAACAGGGGAACCGAGAGGGCCTTATTGGCCGGGTGAGAGAAGGTGCTCAACTGCATCCCGTGCCCAACAGGGAAAGCAAGAGCAACTCGACCCAGGGCCATTGCCTTTGCCCCGCTGGAGGAGATGCCCAGGAGGCCCGCTACGTTACTCCCCAGTGCCCCACAGCAGAATGATATTGATTCCTGGCTGGAGGATAGGGCATTTTTAACTTTTATACCTCCAAGAGAAGATATTGTTTTTAAATCCTGTTTGGAGGCATAATCTCAGAGGCAAGTACTGTGACAAAGAAGAGAGACGTTTAGGTAATGCATAATATTTGCCTCTGTGTTATTCATAGGATACATTTTGACAAACCTACGCATTTTTGATGAGGAAGAGTATACATCGTAATAAGATGAGGAATAGTATTTCAAACCAGATATATTTGGAAGGATAATGCTAAAAACTTTGTTATTAAGTATGGTGACTGAGTGAGGATGTATGAGCAAGTAAAGAGCCTGTAGTGATATTAGGTAACCCATAACTACCTCTGCCTCCCTCTTCCTCATCGCAGTACTTGCTTATAAGGCTCGAGCCTCTCTGACAGGATCTATTGCCGGCTTGTTTTAGTTCTGCCACGTATCCCACTGGGGATATAATCTACAGTATTTCACAATCCCTCTGTTAATTTCCTCTCCTTGGGACAGGCACCCGAGTGAGTTGCTGGTGGCTTACCCGCTTCAAAATGTCCTAATTCTGGGCGTCTATCTCTCCTTTAGAGTCGATGGAAGTATCCGTGTTGAGTGAGAGGATCCAATCTAGGGTTCTTCCTTTGATGTAAGTGGGGGCATTCACTAGTTGGATAAAGCTCCTACCCTTCAGGGATGAGTTTAGTGCTTCTGCTCAAGGGTCTAGGCTATCATTAAATCCTACGTTCAAATCTCCCAAGATGACGCATTTGGTGTTGGGCTTGATGAGTGGAGCTAATACTAAAGGCATGTCTGTTTCAGGATGGCTGTTGGGGTTAGGAGATCTATAGATAACTACTATGTTGATAGTGGTTTTTACATTTATGGGAAGTTTAGCAAGCAATATTTCGTAACCTGCAATGTTTTCAATGGGGCATGGTCTTAATTGGAGTTTAGTCTTGGCGATTTATTTTATTTATTTGCATTTTTAAAGCCCACAGCTGCCCTCAGGCATCGTGGCGCTGTTACAAGAAAGTGTACTTGGCATAGGTGAATATAACGAAGACAATGGGAACATGGTTACAGATATAGCAAACATTCCGAAGTTACATGGGAACAGTGAGCATAGGTACAGTTGTATATTATAGCCATTATTCACATTGCAGTGGTGTTTTAAGTAGGATTCACTTAAATAAGATGGTTTTCAGTGCCTTTCTGAAGGCCATGAGGGACCTGCATGCAAGTAGGTCCTATCCGTTCTGAGGATGGTATGGCTGGTGGAATTGCGAGAGTTAGGAGAGGGCCGGAGGCTTGGTGTAGCCATGATTCGGTGACTATTAGTATGTGAAGCTGTGATTCTGTAATGAAGTAGTGTATTTCAATGGCATGAGCCCCTAGGGAGCGGGCATTTATGAGGGTGCCTTGAAGGATGGTCGGAGGTTTCTGCCTAGAGGTGTTTGCTATCATGGGGGTCATAGATCTAGAGGTTGGAATTTGTTTGGTGTTAGTTTTAGACATATGGTGGTGGGCGATAGAGGGTGACTGCTTAAGTGGTGTGTGATCAGATGTGATGAAGTTGACCCGATACAGGGTTCGTGATCAAAAAATCTTAGTTTGTTGTACACAGAAAATCAAAAATCTTAAAAAGTTCCCTCTAGGCAGACTATGCATATATAGTAAACAAAAATATAAAAGAAGATATATTGTGAAAGGTAACAAAACAACATTGCCTTATCGTAATGAACAGAAACCTTATCTAAGAAATAGTTTACTTTGATGGGGTGCAGGATTCCCTATGCAAGAATGGTACTGAAAGGACCTCCTTACACTAATGTGAGTCTGCAGAGGACGAACCCCTTCACAGGGAAGGAGGCAAATCTCTTGTAAAAAAAACTCCATGTCTCGTGGTTCTGTGCCAGACCTACAAATCTTGGGAACCAAGCTCCTTTAATCATCCTTGTATGCTCTCTTGAGAATCCCAGGGCCAATAAGTCATAGGGAACTTAGTTGTCACTCGCTGAAGCACTAGAGTATTTTACTAGATACATAGATGGGAATATATAAGGTATTATCAAACTGACTTTGAAGCATCAGGATAATGGTTCATGAGAGCTTGTTAGGGAAGGGCACAAGGGTTTACATTAGGAACTTAAGCTGACCTTAGGAGGCTGGAAATACATAGGAGGATGCAGATGGATGCCAACAGTGCCTTCCAAGGTACATACATTCCCAAGTGGAAAACTGGATAGGGAAGGAACATGCAAAAGAACACTTCCACTTTGATGCTCTCTTGTGTAGGGTGTTGACATTTGGAAAAATATATTTTTTTTATTTTAAAGAACAAAAAAAATTCCCCTGGCAAATGTCAAGTTGAGGACAACAGGACGAGACCCCTTAATGACAATTATGAGATGATTGGATAAATACATTTGGCCACTGTTCACAAAAGAAAAAAAAGTGAGCATTATTCAACCTCCCTTTGCAGGGAATATTTCCGAATAAGGGATACGTTAATACTTACCAAAGTTGTATTTAAAATAAGCAAAATATCAAAAAACGTATACAATATTGAAAAGGGAGACAAAGGGAAGATTTCCCCTAAATCCAGGAGACTAACGAGGTGCATGTAGACAATATGGGGGTCTGCATTTAGCTAGTCTGCTCTTTGGAACTACATGTCTCACCATATATTAACACTGACACTCTGCCTCCCCTCAAGTTCCTTTGAGAGACAAGAGGGACTGAAGGCATGATTGTGAAAGGCAGAGGAATTTTAGGTAAAGCTCTGTAGTGCCAGGTACTAGGAACACATGGGAAAAGAAAAATTGTATTTTTGAAAACAAAAAAACTCCCTTACTATCCCTGAGGAAATCTTAAGGGTGTATTTCCCCAATTCAGGTTTAATTACAAAAATGGGGCAACTTCTACTCTTCTTGGACGTATTGGGGATATAAACTGAACCACTTGAAGAGAACAGAAAGACCCCCCATAATCTTTTCATCAAGTAATATGAAGCAAAAGCTGATAACCAGGAAGGCCTGGTGTGTAGGAGAAACATCTAAAGCAATGGTACTCCTTGTTCTTGGCAATACCCCAAGTAATAACCAGTAAGCTAAACCGGGAGGTAGGGAGGGATAATACTTGCTTCTGTATCTTTAATAGAAACTAAAGCCCCACTCATGTTAGTGAGGTGGATTAGCCACTCTATGTCAAGACCAGAGGCTTCATATCATGCAAGTTTAAAGCTTTATTATTATCGCCCAAGGACTATAATGGTCTGTTAGATAAGCAATACTACCAAGAGTAAAGCCACCCTTATGCCTTAAGTCTCCATTCTGGATCTCTCTTCCAAGCAAATTCCAAATGTTGTGACATATTGGGGGAAGGTATGATAGAAGGAAAAATCTAAAAGATGGCATTGTTTCTACTCTGCAGAACAGAGGGTACCCAGCATAAGACAAAAAAAAATGTCTCAGACACAGGGTCAAAAGGTCTGTCAAAACAAAGTTAAATCGCAATATGAGAAATCCTGTATTTGAAGCAGGATCATAAAAATTTGGGAGAGAACTAGCCAGCCAAACAATTATAATTTCCTTTGAAACAACCGAAATAGCTGTAAATTGTTCCACTAACTAGAGACAGAATTATAGAGAGCACACCTCATAATAGTTCAAAGTTGGTTGAATTAGTGTATAAATTAAGGAAGGTTTACAGGTGCAGAGAAGACGCGACTGACACAAGAAGTCGCAAGTACAAACAGGAGAAGAAAAGTGTCCTAGACTAATGGATACTAGCATCCCCTGCACACTATATATACACACTGATGTTTTATCAGTCAGATATACTTTATATTTAGAGAGTTAAAAAAATCAATTGATTGAGTTACTTTAGTGGTAAGGTTTTGGAACAGGTCATAATAGTTCATTCGTTCAGATTTATAACACTTTGACAAAAACAAATTCAAATGTAATGTTTGTGTTATACATACGAGGTATTCATTCCAGACGTCATACATAAAGTTAATTAGACAATTAAAATTGAGCTTGACACGTTTTGGGAATAAAATCCCTTATCAGGAGCGTAAAGTTAAACAATTTCATATACTTCATTAATTTTCTAGCTTCAATTCTAATCTACAACATCAACAGCAATCAAAATTGAAGAAAAAGGAAAGCGTGAGAATCATTTAGAAAAGACTGCCGGGCGCCACGGCTCTGTCAATATGACTGCAGTTAGCAGTGTCGGAGGAAATGCAAATTCATTACGCTTTAACAAATATTAAGATAATCAGAACTAATAAAGCAGGACCAGGATATTGTACAAAATGCAGTTTAAAGCAAAACCAAGCACATGTCACACACAATTGCCATGAGAAAACAGAATTATGATTGCGAAGTACTTATCTGCTGTGACGAGCAGCAAAGAAGGATGAGAGACGGATTGCAGGGTATTTTATAGACTTGGACCTGTGCTGATTGGCTGTTATCAGGGTCATGACCCTGGCTCTCTGGGGAGCTCCATTTATGTTCTCATTACGAAATTGTTAATGGTAAGTTTTCTAAAGTGTCTTTTTTTCTTTGCTGCTGGATGAGTCGATAAAGTAGATTAATGCATATTAGTACCCGGCGCAGGTTTTCTTTTCACGCACAAACGAAGCGATTGGTTCGTTTTTTTTTTATTTATAATTTTTTTTGGTTTTATTTTTGTTACAGCCCACCATGAAAAGGGACTACACATAGTCCTTTCTCCCCTTCCTTGGCAGCTATTTTCTTTGTTTACTATGGCCACCACAGAAAAAGAAAACGGACTAGGGTTTCATGTCCACAGCAGACTTTTTTTCCCCAGCTGTGAAACGCAACGTGCCTCATAGCTGGAAAAAAAAACACCATTAGTATGCCAGTTGCTCAGCTATGTCCGGGCCTGTAACTATGGGCCCCAGGGGCATTACCTTATGTAGTAACGGCCCACAGTCTCGGGGCTTAGTGCCCAACTAGGAAGCCCCCAGCGCTGACGTAGAATCTAGGTAGCACAAATTGTTCAGCATTGGGGGTTAACAATACAATAACATCAGCGGGTGGACATAAACAGCATGGTGCATCACAACAACGTAAAAGACAACTTATCATGTGGCTTATAATGTAGTCCAGGATTATCATTCTGCGCTACAAACTGAATTAAAGGTTCCCACTACGCAATACGTTTTGACATTTCCCCTTTAAGGGTGGCCTCAAACTTGCACATTGCCACAACAAACCATAGTTTGACCCACCATTCCCTTATGTCAGGCGCAGAAGGGGACTTCAACTAGATGACAGTTCTGATCGCCATCACATCAGCACTAGACTGGGGGAGACCGGGCTCTTCCATGCGCTCCTACCTATTTGAAGGTTCAAGTCAGGTGCATTTATTCTGTGATACAATCCTTTTTTCCCCAGAGTAATATCTAAATTCCCTTGGTCACAGGCAATTGGGCTATTGGCATTCTATCCGGATTCGTCCTCTCCAGTAGAGGAGGTTTGGCACTGTCTGGCCTTCAGAAGGACTTAAACCCATTTATATAACTGAGATTTTCGAAAAGGATGTAATGTGTTGGTCACGCTTGAAGCTTCCGGAGCTTGAAGGAGGGCCTCAGGATGGTTAGAGACAGGATAAAATAAGATGGTAATAGGTCCTTCATAGAAGGTGGAGTCCAACTGATAAATACTGATGCGAGGAAGAGCGGGACTATTAGAAATGTAGATTACCGGTAGGTAATCCATTCATTATCGTGAGGGACTAAAAGAAGATGGGAGCAAGTCTAGCCATAGAGGATGACGCCCCAAAGGTAAGTATTTGATCGAATAACGACGATTTTATTGTATATGGTATTCGTGTTTTCCGGTCCTCAGTAAGTCTTTATACAGCTAGATCAAACACAGAGGGTCGTTACAGAGCAATCATGATAGATAAATAATGCAATGGTCTTTACATGGCAGACTTCTTACACTTGCCTGGTACATCGCTCACCTTATCTGAATCCGAACCAGACATTTCCGACTGTGACTGTTTTTTTACACGCTTAGGATCTCTGTAGTATCTACCACCTCAATAGGAGGAACTGATCCCCAAACTCAAAACACAGAAGAGTCTCCCTACAATGTACACCAAAGCGGTAACAGAACAATTCTGCGCGAGCCCAATCATTGGACACTAGTTTCCGAGACACGCGTAGAAATAACAGTATACTGCGCATGCCCAGAAAAGAAGAAACAAGAAAGAATACCATCGCATCGCTGCAAAACTTTACTTCCGGGAACCTCACTTCCGTTCGAAAGTTGTGGATAATGTTGGACTATGTATCAGCATGCGACACAGTATAGACACAACACTCTGTTCGCTTGTTTTATAAATGTACATTGTGAACATTTTGGGCCTGGAGTAGGAGGCGGGTAGCAACAGAATACAAAATAGCAATTCGGCACTCTTACTAGTGAAGTAAGGTAACAGTGCCCAAACTTAAACTTCTTAATCGTCCTTAAAAACGTGTGCTTCAATCAGGGAAGTAAACTCGCAATAAGTCTCAATGATGCACATCTTACTAGGCAACAGTCGTTTGCATAGGCTTGCACACTATCACAACTGACGTCTGGGAACCTGTAGTGGGTGTCTTATTCTCCAGCTTCGTGATGTCCTCTGACGAGAAAAAGAAAGTAAAGACTCTAATTTGTGTCAGTGTTTTGTTCAAAATATGTCTTCAAACTACATAGTTCCGAATTCTACATAGTTCCAACGTCTCTGGAAGTAAAATAAGAAATTACAGAACCTGAACTTTGACCCGGAAACCGTCAAAAGAATTGACACGTGTAGGGGGGTGCTAGTTCAACGCACTGCACCGCAACGAACTGCACCAGGCCAGGAGAGCACAGAAGGTCCCAGTATACAGCAGCACAACTCCTCTTGCCTCCCGCGCCCATCTGCTCTGGGGTATGTCGGCCAGCCACACGCACCCATTCTCAGTGCAGTTTACTTCACAGTGCAAAGCACATGAAGTGTTAAGCGAATTGGAACAGCGACTTACAGCATACATGCCAACATTCGGACGTACCTGGGAGGGAGATTTCATCAGGGAAATCGGGAGACCAACATTTTCCCATAAGAATGCATTGGGGCTACATTTATTTTAGGCGGGAGACTGTGAAAAATAGCAATATTTTTCACTGAAAATCGGGAGTCTCCCGCTTAAATCGGGAGGGTTGGCATGTATGTTACAGGATCATTGATTTTCAACAATTGAGTGCTGTCGTGTCTGTTACGGAGTGGACCTCTGATATGTATTTCCCCTTTAAGGGGGTGTGTACCTTGGTACGGTGTTACCCTTTTAAGAGGTGCCATGACTACGTCATGGCCCAAGATAATAAAAGGGAGCCTGCAGTCACGTGCGGGCAGAACGGCCGCAGGCACCATGACCAACTAACTGGTGTGTGTGTCTTTTATTGTGGCCTGCAGGCCCGCCCTGAAGACACGGCCTGCAGGCCACAGTGCCATGAAGTTCCCTGCCTGGCCTGCCGGGCAGGGTCCTAGGAAGGACCACGGCCCGCTGTGCCGATCACTGAGGCTATGAAGCCTCCCCAGTGATGGTGTCCCATAGCACTGTAAGGTGGGGCTGGTGCGATGTCCATGGCCAGCCCCCACCCTTGCAATCTCCGGGGCCATGAGCCTCCTGATGCTGGTGTCCCATAGCATCCAACGGTGGAGCTGGTACGATGTCCCCTGGCCAGCTCTACAACACAACATTGGCGACGAGGAGGAAGTCGTCTCTTTCTCAAGAGGGAAAAGGAGAGAGAGAGAGGACCACGAGCACACAAAGTGCAAGCAGTCTCTACATTCTTTTCAGGACAGCACCCGACCCTCACTGCAGCCAGGAAGCACCCGCGCTCCACTGCACGTACTACGGTAAGAGCCCGGGCCACCCTGCAGTGAGCTGCATCCCGCGGTGCCTGTCAAGAAGGAGGGAAAAGTGGAGTGGCCACAGCCGCAAAGAAAGTGGCGGTTCCTGGGGAAGAAAGGGATATCCCCCTTTCCCCGCAGCACCCGCCGCAAGCCCGGGAGGAAGGGCCCTGTGCCCACACAGTGTGAAGTACGGGGTCAGCCACACGAAGCCCCCCCCTCTAAGAACTGTAAAGAAGGTCCTGCGGCCTCCGCCGCAACTGTGACAACGCGGGTCGTCACCGGCGTAGTGTGGGAGTGACATGCTACCCCCAAAAAGGAAGATGCCGGGTGGCCAGTGCCGCACCGAGATTCCCCAAGTGGCGTGATCGCCACGAAGATGAAAGAGTTAGCAGCCTCCGCCGCAAAAGGGGAGGCTGTGCGGCAACTGCTGCACGGAAGAAGTAAGATGCCCCTCCCCCGCCCGCCGTGAATTGGAGGCAGCGTCCCCCACAACAAGGAAAACCCAGAAGAGGAAGCCGGCTCGCGGGAAGGAGGTGCGCTGCCCGCCCCTCTATTTTCCCCCCAGATGAGGAGGCCTGTCCTGCGGGCCCTGTCGCATGAGACGAGTTGCCCCTCCCCTTCCCGCAAGCCACGCAACACGAAGCGCCTACACAGGCGGCTCCCTCCGCAGGGAGAGGTGAGCTGTCCCTCCCTTGCATGCCTGCCAGCACCACAAGCTGGAAAGACAGTGGCACGAGCCGCTGTATGCTCCAGAGCGGAACGAATAACGAAGCCACCGGCGGGAAGTGCTACTCTGCTCCGGGCCGGAGCAGTAACAGGTTGCAGAGACCCGATCTTTGTTAGAGCAATGCGATGGGCATCGGCCCATGGTGGGCCCGGGCCCCTGGTGACGGTGAAGTGCTGTCCTCCATCTTGCATCACCAGGGGTTTAGAAATGCAACACCCCTTCGTGGCTGTCCAATCAGGCACCCGCTACTGGTGTGCAAGTGGCACACACGAATATGGCCAACACCAAGTCGACACATGAACCCTCCTCCGGTCCAGAGCTGCGACTAAAAAGCGACAATGACGACACTGCAGTTCCTGGGCCCAGTGGTGGGGACTGGCCGTGAAAGGAGAAAGGCAGCAACGGAGCCCCGGTCACCAGAACAAAGAAGTCAGACCCCCTACCACGGAAGCCACCCTGATTGACTGCTCAACAATGTCTCCAACACCATGCAGGCCACTGGAGTCACCCTGGGTGACCAACAGGTGGTGTTGACGTTGAACCACCAAGACTCCTGAACTACCGGCCACTGGTGCCGGCCACATGCAACGCCGTCACAAGACGGAACTATCACCAAGAAGCAGTGCGGTCGACAGGAACTGGGTTGCAGCTCATGACGACTGCTTGTGCGCCCTCCTGTGCCATCGAAGGACAGAGGAACTCCCAGCTGGGGGGTAACATAGTGAGTGATGGCCAGCCACCCCACACCCTGTCGTCAGCATGAGGAGCAGCCTGGAGCCCAGAGATGCCCAGAGGGATGCAGATCGCTCCCCTGCCCACATCAAGGGACTATGCCGATGTGGCCCCTGGTGCCTACCAGGCGCGGCTTTGCCGGCTGTGAACTGTACGGTCAACAGACCCGGACCCGGGAAGTGACTCTGGAACTAACGCTCATGAAGAATGAATTGGTCTCCTGCATTCCCGACTCAGCGTTAAGAGGACTCAGTAGACTGCGTTGTGATGCTGTGAACCGGCATAGTATGTACATGGTTAAAGTGGTCTTAGGCGAGGACAGCAATGTGAAGCTGTGCTCTGGCAGTCAGGTGGAGTGTCTGAAAATGGTGGCAGTTCTGTACCCGAGGTTAATAAAGGGTTCTGTAATTTGCAGTACAATGCCAACCATCCACCAGAGAGGGACCCACGGCGATTGGCACTTGCGGGTAGGGGATGAGTTGACAGATGGTGACATTTATGAAGTCAATGATGTTTGTGGTTACAATGGTTAATCGTTATGTTGGAATTGCACATGTTTGTTCCCTATGAAAAAGGAGGGATGATAATGTTATGTAGTGGACCTCCGATAAGTATTTCCCATTTAAGGGGGTGTGTACCTTGGTACGGTGCTACCCTTGACAGATGATGACATTTATGAAGTTAGTGATGTTTGTGGTTACAATGGTTAATCGTTATGTTGGAATCGCACATGTTTGTTCCCTATGAAAAAGGAGGGATGTTACGGAGTGGACCTCCGATATGTATTTCCCCTTTAAGGGGGTGTGTACCTTGGTACGGTGTTACCCTTTTAAGAGGTGCCATGACTACGTCATGGCCCAAGATAATAAAAGGGAGTCTGCAGGCATGTGCGGGCAGAACGGCCGCAGGCACCATGACCAACTAACTGGTGTGTGTGTCTTTTATTGTGGCCTGCAGGCCCGCCCTGAAGACACAGGGCCTGTTGGCCACGGTGCCATGAAGTTCCCTGCTTGGCCTGCCGGGCAGGGTCCTAGGAAGGACCACGGCCCGCTGTGCCGATCACTGAGGCTATGAAGCCTCCCCAGTGATGGTGTTCCATAGCACTTTAAGGTGGGGCTGTTGCGATGTCCATGGCCAGCCCCCACCCTTGCAACCTCCGGGGCCATGAGCCTCCTGATGCTGGTGTCCCATAGCATCCAACGATGGAGCTGGTACGATGTCCCTGGCCAGCTCTACAACACAACAGTGTCTGTCTAACGGGTACTTTTTGCTAGTTATAAATAAAGGCCAGATGTAGGTTTGTCCAATTCAGTAGCTTCACCTGTTGTCACCTAGAGGGAGCTGTTGGCTTTGTATATGTAGTGGTCCTACTGTGTCAATGAAAGCCTGCACTTTTAGTTGTGAATACAGCACTACAAGTCCAAATCAGGAGGGACTAGTGTCTCCCTAATTGAATGGATAATGCTGGCTTGTATGTAAAGGCAAAAGAATGATGGGCTCAATATGTTGCAGGCTATCTGAGTGATATGCTGTAGGCGCTGCTTGGCCTTTTTTTTAAAAAGCCTGTGATTGTAAGCACACCTAGTGCATCCCCTTGTCTTTACACGTTAAGCTGTCTTCACTGTTCTCATGTGAAGCTCGCTCCTCCCCCACAAGAAGCAGCAACTTAAGTAATCAAACAATAACAGAACATGTACAGTTTATCTTTTTAAGAAATGTTACTTTTTTATTTTATCACTACATAGGCTTATTACAAACCTTATACAAAAAGAACATTAACTAAACAAATTCATTAAATACCCTTCTTAAATTAATTACAATAACATCAGTCTAAAACACATGATCGCTCAATTTCATCAATTTAAAAAATGTAATCCCTCTAATAACGAGGAGAGTCAAACCAAGTACATACATAGTGAACATATTCTGTTTCTGTGCTGTGTGAGTGCGAACTTAGCGGTGCAGCTTTACGTGTGCAGTAACGTGTAGCAGACTCTTTTCCTCTAATCAGCTGGTCTGCTGACGGTCCGTTTCCGAGGTACTGCAGCCCTCAGCCAAAGCCAGAAGCCTGAATTCACAGCCAGTGTTATGTAATATTTGGTATCCCATACCGATTGGTATCTCCTAGTCTTCGGCTGTGTACGGCTCATCACTGATTGGCTGTATTAAGCCTTAGACCGCCCCCGTGAGCCTGAGCACGGTTCCTCTTCTCAGCTGTTACAGACAAAAGCAGCAGAGTACCGAGCGAACGTCCTCCGTTGTTGTAATAGATAAACACAGCATAGCTCTCAACTCACCTGCTTTTGGCGGGTGTCACCCGGCTTGAAAGCTGATGAATCACCTGCCAAGCCCCTCATACGCCCATTCACTTCTATGGGCCTCTCACCCGCCAAAAAGAAAATCGGGTGTTTTCACCCACCTTGGTGACAAAAAAGGTTGGGAGCTATGAACACAGTTTATTCTGAGAAAAAGCTTTGCATTGAAATGCGTGGCTGCCTCTGAGGAAGCCGTTTATGTAAAGCTTTCTCTCAGAATAATAAGCAGTGTTTAGTCTATACCCACAACGGAACGAAGCTCGGCATTTTATAAAGTGTAACTTGTCATTAAAAAATGAGGCTTTGACTGAGGAAGCCATTAATGACTCGTTACAGTTCATAACCTGGGCACTTGACTGTAAAGAAGACCGGACTGGTGGGGAGCGTGTCTGTACTCCTGCTCTCTATAGGCAGAGGAGAGGCACAGAGGACCCCAGCCAAGATTCTCTATAAGGTAGCTATGGTCAAGCAATCAAGGCCTAGCTTCTCGGGAGGTGATGCAGTCTGGCTCTTAAGTACATTGTAGTCCCCAAGCACCCACAAAGGAATGTCCACCCACTGTATTAGTTAAAACACAGTCTTTATATAAATAAGGTTCAATGTTATATACACTATCACGATAATACACTTTGTGCTCCGACAATTCTAAAATGGTAAATATGTACAGTTCTAGGTGGTACCACGATTACTCTGATTCCATTAAAATGCATCAACTGTACTCAGTTCAAATAGCATACAAATCAACACGGTAAAACAATATCAACCATAGACGTAGGAGGAAGATAAATTGGTTAGACAATTGGCAGAATACTGGCCCCATTACCTAGACACAGTTCTGTATGAGTATCCTCCCACCTGGGCAACCTGTAAATAAAAAAAGGTGGAGAACTTGTAAGTAACTCCACACTCTTTCCACATTGTTTTCATGTAGCTCGACATGAAGTTGGATCAGAGAAAACATAAGGGAATCCAACACAGGTGAAAATGCCCAGGAGAGCCCTGGCAAACACCTTGGCCCTAATAGTCCGAAGGAGTATAGCCTCAGGTTACCTGCTGGCATGATCAACCAAGACCAGGATGAACCGATGTCCACCTGAAGTGGGAGGGTCAAGGGGACCGACAATGTCAATGCCCACCCTCTCAAATGGTGTGCCAACCACTGGCAATGGCTGCAGTGGGGCAAGAACATTGCCTCCAGTCTTGCCAGACAACTGACAAGTTGGGCAGGTCTTGCAGTGGGACTCCACTTCTACTCCCATCTGGGGCCAGTAGAAATGGGCAGAGAGCCTTTGCTTTGTCTTCTTGGTACCAAGATGACCAGCCAAGGGCAAATCATGCGCCAACTGCAGCAAGAAGGGCCTGTAAACCTAGGGTACCACCAACCTCTTGAGGTCACCAGGTTCATGCTTAGTGGGCTCACTAAGAAGGAGCTCACCCTCCCAATAAATCAGGAATGTCCTAGGCACTTCTCCTTGAGAGAGAGAGAGAGAGACAGAGAGAGAGAGAGAGAGAGACTCTCTGACCCTTACAGAAGTCCGCCCAGGAGGGTCCCCGTTCAGCTAACAAGCATTGAAGGTCGGGGTGGTCCTGCGGGTTGAGCACCTCCCCCATAGGAGAGTCTTCTGGCTCTTCCCCCACAGGAGTTGAGGCGTGGGTCCCCACTGGATCCAGCCCAGCCTGAGCATGAATCCCAATGGGTGCTGCAGGAGCAGCAGTAAGAGAAGGGGTCCCTTTCGCAAAGACAACCTTCTTGCTCTTCTTTTGTCGTTGTGCCTTGGGTTTCCCCGTCGGCGAGGGTACCGGACTCACAGCTGGACCCCGTGTGACCTGTGATCGGGTGACCACCGCAGCAGTCATGGGTAGACCATCCGCGATCATCCCCAATTCTACCAAATTGTTTCCTAACAAAATGTTAGCAGGTACGTTGTCCTGAACCAGGACAGGAAGCTTTGCTGTCTTGTCTCCAATCTTAATGTTAACGAAGGCTACAGGCGATAATTTGCGAGGACCACCAGCTAACTTCGTGGTTCTCAGAGGAACTCCTACATAGTCCTCTGGCTTGAGCAATGTCCTGTCCACCACTGTCATGCTTGCCCCAGTGTCTCTCAAAGCAGTAGACGGCTGGCCATTCAAGAGGACACTTCTCAAAAACCCATGGTGTTTTGTGGGATTGTCGCCAGTACTTCCGCATACTGGTCCCAGGCCCCAAGGGACACTAGGGAAATCTCTACTGGAGCACCGAATGTGATCCCAGTAAAGGAGGGGAGGACAGTGGCCTCCACCTCAGGTACGGAGTAGGGGTAGGTCAGACTGACAGCCTGAACTCCAAGTGCCTTACCCTTACACTTGGGGTCACCCCTTTTGTGATCCAGAGCCCCACGTGCGGGGTACAGTACTGGAACAACTGGGACCCTGCTTTACAGCAGGCAGACCACTACTCTTAATCCCACCCACAAAAGACTTATCCCCACTAGATTTTTGGGTCTTAGGAGAGGAAGGTTTTGGTTTATTCGACTGTGACTGCTTTTGGGACTCCTCAGCCTTCTGAGAGGACCCCTTTTCTTTATCCTTGTCCTTCCCACTGGAGTCCTTGGGGGACACCCAGTGGGAGACCCACTTGTCAGCCAACCTGGCCAGTTTAAAGGGATCTAAAATGTTCTGGTCAGCAACATACTGACACAGCACTGGTGAACAGGCTTCCGAAAAATGCTCACAAAACAAAAGGTGTCACAATTCAACAAACATTTTCACTTTGTAACCATCAATCCACCCCATCATGTTCATGTGCGCAGAACTCACCCAGTCAACCCAAGACACATTATCTTGTTTCTTAAATTCCCTGAACCTCTTAAGGTATTTCAATTTCCTCCTAGATTTTTCCACGGATGAATGACATTCAGCTCCTCTCCAGTTTTGCCTTGGTATAACCTCAGACCAAATGATCTCAGTATCTCCCAAGCGTGAAGCCATAATTGCTTCTGGCCCATGCCCAGCCCTGCTGCTGATGTGGCTGCCCCAATTCGGAATGAGTGGGTCCCGAAAACCCCTTCTGTTACTCCCATGTTTTTTAATGCCATGGCCATCACGCTCTTGAACTGGTATCTGCTCAGGGCTGTACTCTCCCTGTGCAAAAAGAGAGGCGCACATCCTCCTGCCTGAGGTCTTTCTTTTAGGTATGCAGCTAGACCGGCTACTGGACAGCATGGGCTTTCTTTCATGCAGTAAAGTGTGATTGCCCTCCCCTTCCCTTTTCGGTCTGTTTTTGACCTTTTTAGGTGTATTTGAGACCAACCCCTGCCATCATGACATCTTCCAGTCTCAGAAACCCTCTACCCCTGCCCTCCTTATTCTCTGGGACCAACTCCCAGAGTCATTGGCAGTACCTCTATCATCCTGTGCAGTTTCAAAATGTCTATGGAGCGCCTTGGATAGACTTTCTTCTCTGTGCGTTTAGCCCAACCCTTCATGGCTATCGTGACATAGTGTTCCTTAGTGGGGTCTGCCTTCCATCCCAGCTTGTGGTAGTGGGCTATTGCTGCCAGGTGGTAAACTACCCAGGCTCTGATTTTCTGAGTCTGCCAACCCCACCTGATGAAGGCAGGCACTGGCGATTCTCCCTGGTGCTCCGCCAAGTAACGTTCTTTGAAAGTCAGAAATCACGCTTTATACCGCTTTCCTGTGCCGGGCGCCAATGCTGTGCTGATCAGTGTGCTCACATTTTCCCAATCATGCCCCACCATTGGCCCTTGAATGGGGTCATCCTCTCGTTTGCCGCTGGTCTGCTCTCCCGAAACCTTCCCACTGTAAACGAGAGAGAGAGTCAGCTGCTACGTTCATTACCCCTGGTATGTGTCTCGCTCTCACTTCTGAGTTTAAATTGAGCAAGCTTGGTGCAAGCTCCCTGAGCAACCTCAAAACCTTTACTTTGCTAGATGTCCCTTTATGAGCTGCACCACTGCTATGTTATCTGACCACAGAATCACCCTTTTATTGGCCAGTGACGTGTCCCACAGCCAAAATGCCACCACGATGGGAAACAACTCCAGCAGCGTGATGTCTCGGGTTACGCCCTGTAACTGCCATGATGCCGGCCATGCTTGCGCACACCAGTCCTTCCCCAAGATTGCTCCAAACCCTTCAGCCTCTGATGGATCCGTAAACATCCTCATACTTTCACTACTTGTCCAATGCTCCCTCCATAGAGCACCCAATTAAACCTATCCAGGAAACTGTCCACATCTTCAGATCTTCCTTTAATTCTG
This sequence comes from Ambystoma mexicanum, assembly GCF_040938575.1. Taxonomy (NCBI): domain Eukaryota; kingdom Metazoa; phylum Chordata; class Amphibia; order Caudata; family Ambystomatidae; genus Ambystoma; species Ambystoma mexicanum. Next base: position 1,457,035,959 of record NC_090935.1, read on the forward strand.
CACCCAAACAGACATGTTGCGATGCATGTTGCAGCCCCACTGTCTTCAATTCAATGCTTCTTGCGAACACCCTGTTCGCTGGAATCACCCTACCGGCTAAATTCAGTTTTCCTGCCAATGACTGTATCTCCCTCAATGTCGCCTTGCTCCTGCCCCTCAAACCCTTGATCACGTCCTTTAGGTTCTCCACTTTATTTCTTGGTAGCCCCGTCTTCCCCTCCTCTGAATCAATCTCAATTCCTAGAAATGTTATTCTATGGAGTGGGCCAACTGTCTTTCCCTCTGCTAGAGGAACCCCCAACACCTGTGTCAATGCCTTAAATTTGTCCATTAACGTGCCACATTCAGCTGTCCCTTTCCTGCCGTTGAACAGGAAGTCATCCAAATAATGCATCACTTTCCCGTCTCCGGCCCTTACCTTTAGTGCATATTGCAAAAATGTGCTACATTTCTAGAAGCATGCACAAGAAATTGAGCAACCCATAGCAAGGCCTTTGTCGTAATAGTACTGCCCGTCGACCTTGAAGCCAAGCAAGTTGTAACTTTGTCTGTGAATTGGTAATAGCCTGAAGGCGGATTCAGTGGCTGCTTTCCCCATTAATGCCCCTCTCCCCATGGCCTTTACCAGCTCCACTGCATCTTCAAAGGAAGCATAATTGACCCTACAGCCTTCTTCTGCAAATCCCTCATTTACAGATTGTCCCTCAGGGAAGGGTAGGTGCTGGATGAGTCGAAACTGGCCTTCCTCTTTCTTGGGCACCAATCCCAATGGTAATACTTTAGTTTTCAAAGGGTGGGGGGTGGCGAAAGCACCTGCCACCCTTCCTGAACTGACTTCTTTTGCAATTTTCGGTTTCACTACTTCTGATAATTGTAGCACTGACTTTAGGTTATCCGCCTCCCTGTCGCCTAATGGACCAGTGTAAAACCCTCCCAAAGTAGCTTTGCATCTGCGCTGTTATTGTAGGAGTTTAAGAATGGCATCAATCTGGCAAGCACTAAGGGTGTATGTAGTGAGGTATCAATTTCGTTTTGAATTCTCCTTTGGCTTTGCGCCAGTGCTCTCCATCACATGAGGTTGTGCTATGGCTCCCTGAACATTTGGTGCAAGCATGTTTGAATTTACAGATTTTGCCGAAAGGGCAATAGCCTTGCTCAAATTTCCAGTATGTCGCTTTCTCCCCTTGCTGTTAGCTGGGTCTTTTATTCCAGGAGGAGCACCCGCGAAAGGAACCCCTCCTCCTGTCACCATATTCCATTTCTCTTTTCTATACTAAGGCTTCTCCCCCTGCACCCCTTCCCCTACCTCTTTTGCTGCTACCATCTTTTCAGTGTAACCCGTAACATCCACTTCATCCCACGACATAGCTGGCCAAATATGCATTCTTAAACAGAAACCCCTGTTGTATTTTAACCATGCACCCCCCCCCCATAAGTTAAGTAAACGGTATGGATGTATTGTTCATAAGTCCATAATGCTCCCGCATCTTCTGGGAATTTTTCTGCCATAATGGATGCCAGCATTCTGAAACCTGCTAACCAATTGTGAATGGTCTCCTCCTCCAGATTAAACTTTTCCCTTTCTTTCTCTGAAATTTGGCACATGTCAAGCCCTGTTTGTTCCATATCCAGCAAGGTGAAAATATCGATACATTCCTTTTGCCATATGCTTTCCTTGAATGGTGTTGGGATATGCCACACTAACACATTCTCTTTGCCCGCACTGGTGCGCAGCCTGGCATCCCTCTGCCATAATTGGTACCATTCCCTGACACCTCCCTTGCACCTGACTGTTGGACGCCATTGTGGTCACCTGCTGTAGCTGCGTGACTACCCCTTGCGGTAGTACCCCGGCTATGTTACCCGCTGGTCCCGGTGAGCCAGCCCCAAAACCCCCTTCCGTACCATTAACCACCCCTCTCTGAGCATCCCTATGCTGTTAAACAGATTCTGCATTTCCCCCTACTTGGTTAAAAGCATTAACATTCCCATACAGCATTTGTCCATTGCCCCATGCTTGCAAACACTGCATCACTATACCTTACACTTGTTCCAAGGATGCAGGTCCCTCTGGAGCCTCTGTGTTGCCGTGATGGCGGCATGCGTGCTGGGTTCACTGCTGCTAGCCCTTGAAGCTTCTATGGGAGGGGCTACCGGGTTGGCAAAAAGCCCCTGCCTCTTCCCTCTGCTTCTATCTCCCACTGCTATTTTCCCAGCTTCTCTTCTCTTCCCTTCTTGGCAGCTTCCGTTTGCTGCCTAATGGCCTTTGCTTTGGTTATAGGTCAAATGTTCGAATGGAAAAGGTCGAATGACAAAAGGGTCGAGTCAAAATGACCGAAAAAAGGGTCAATTTTTTTGGGGGGGTGGGTTCCCCCCCGAAACCCCTGTTTTTGGTGTAAAAACACCTCTTTTTACCTATACTAAAGCACACAAAAAATTACAGCCTTTGGTTTTCGGTCGTTTTGACTCGACCCTTTTGAGTAGATCCTTTGACCGGACACCCTTTGCTTTTGCAGTCAATGTCCTCCTCCTCTTGGCCCCTGGACCCTCCTCTCCCATTACGATCAGCTCCTGGATAGACTGCTCATCAGTAGAAGCTGGAAATAACAGCGGGGACTGTGATCGGTCCCACTAAGGTCCTGCTACTCTGCCTTCTAATTTAGTTGCAACTTGCTGCAACCAGTTGGGCCCGTGCCTGGCTGCTGCCATCCTTGCCATCGGTAGGAACTGTTCCAGGTCCCTTTCAGCGCTGCTTGTACCGGGTGTGCCAGCCCCTTTCACCTCCATCTCGCCAAGGCTTCTGTGCAGCAGTAAAAAACCCTAGCACGTGCACCGTTTCCTTGTTTGCCGGTCTTATTGTCCGGCTTTCTCTTGGTGTTCTTTTGGCAGTGTGCTGTTGTCTCTCCCCTCACTGCTTCACCTGCTTGTTGTGGCCTAAACAGATGACAGGACGCTGTAGTATTTCTAACGGTCTTTATTGACTAACAGCAAGTGAGAAGGCTATGCGTGGCCTGGTGGCGCCGGGAGCTTACTCACTGTTCACTGTGACCAAGTCCTGTGCTTCCCCAGTTGCTTCACTGTGGAAGGGTTGTGCACACCGGTGGCACGCTGTAGTCTCCTAGGGCCCCCATGAAGCCTCCAGTGGCTGTGGTGTTACGCCCTAGGAGCCGTGGTGTGAGTTCTCTAACTCACTTCTCCTTATCCTGTAGTCAGGAGCAGCGCTCCTCTGTGGCTGCTTCTGCTGGCCAGGCGCCAACACTGAAGCGGGAACGTTTTCCCGCGGAGCGTGGGCTCGCGAGATCCCGTCTCGCGAGATCTCGCGAGAACACGCTCCCGCGATCACGTGATGTCCCCACACACCTCCTTTGCAGGGAAAAGGAATGGGTGATCACTCCATGATGAAGTCCGCATATTTCCTGGGTTTCTTCCTCTCTCTCTGGGGCCTGCCAGGATCAGGGTATGAAGCGGGATCGATGAAGTGTCCTTGGGAGGGTGCTGGTGATTCGGGTTCTCTTTGTCCAGCTCCTTGCTGTGATCCCCTGGGTGTAGTTGGGGGAAGGGAGCTTGCGAAGTCGTTGTGATGGTGCGGCTCTGTGGTGTCTCCACTTGGGAGGTGATGGTTCTCGTATGGCTCTTGGCAGACTTGATCTCCTCCAGTGTCTCTTGGCGAGTGTACAGTGTCTTCTTTCCTGCGGTACATGGCTACCCTCTCTAGGTTCCATCTCCTGCCATCGCTGGTGCAGATGTGGTTTGTCCCTCTCTCCAAGACTTCTATGGGGCTGCTGTATCTGGAACCAGTGGAGGTGTCCTTGTGGGGAAGTCGTATCTTCACCAGATCCCCTTTGTTGACTTGTGTGTGTCGAGCGGCTCGGCGCAAATCCCCCTGTGCTTTCATTGCTTCTTTGTTGCGCTGCATGCGACACGTTATGTCAGCCATGTCAACTTCTTCGTCGGCCCTCACTTGCTGGAGCCATGGTGGTACCAGTGAGGATGCTGCCCTTCTCCCCCTCAGCAGATGGAACGGTGAAACACCTGTGACGGCGTTGGGGGTGAGACGGTGGGCCGCTACGGCTTCTTTGACCGTCTTGTATGGGTCTAGGCCCGAGGCGTGAGCCAGTTGTAACGCCCCTTTGATGAAGCGGTTGGCCCGCTCAACTAGGCCATTTGCCTGTGGGTGATACAGACTTGCTTTTCGCTGATTGATGTTGTTGAGCTTGAGAAATTTTTCCATTTCTCTGGAGACTAGCTGGACTCCGTTGTCCGTGACGAGTTCTTCGGGCAGGCCCTCTCGCTGGAATATGGCGGTGAGTGTTTCAATGACTGTTCCTGTGGTGATGTCCGGGGTGAAGTCAGCTTCCACCCATTTGGAAAAATAGTCGACCAAGACTATCCCGTATCTGTGCTCTGGGGGCATGTTGTCCAGCGGCCCTATGAAATCCAGCCCCAGTTTTCGCCACACCCCTTTGGGGACTTCGGTGGGCAGCATGGGGGCTTGCCTCACGGCTAGGCGCTTGTCGCTGTTGGAGCATTCGTGGCACCTATCGACCATCTGCCAAACGTCCTGGTCGATACCTGGTCACCAGTATGCGTCGCGTATCCTTCGTCTGGTCATGTTGCACCCTAAATGGCCCGAGTGTGCTCTGCACAGTATGACTTTGCGGATTCCGCTGGGTGGGATGATTTGATCACCTCTGAGAATGAGGCCGTTCATGGCGGTGATTTCCTCGTTCACCTTCCAGTAGGGACGAAGGCCTTCGGGGATCGCTCTCTCGTTGGGCCATCCATTTCGAACCCAGGTGCTTACGTGCCTTAGGGCGTAGTCCTGCCCGAACTCTTCCTGCCAGTGGCGCTCGCTCATTTCCATGTATTCGACGTTCCTCAGGTCGCCAATGGACGCAACAACACATTTGTCTTCCAGGAATGTGGTGCCGGGGGCGCTTTGGTTCAGGAGCCTGGACATGCAGTCCGCTTGTGCGTTTTTCCAGCCCGCAATGTGTTGTATCTCATAGGTATACTCTTGGAGCTTTGTGGCGATCCTGGCCAGTCTGGGGGTGGCCGTCTTGGTGCCGCCCGGGCTCAGCATGTGAATTAGGGGTTTATGATCGGTGATCAACTTGAATCTTGTCCCCCATACGTATGATCTGAAATAGTCGACGGCCCAAGCGCATGCCAACATCTCTTTCTCTACCGTAGAGTAATTCTTCTCGGATGAGGATAATGCCTTGGATGCAAACGCCACAATGTTCTCCGTATCGCCCTTTTTCTGGGTCAAGGTGGCCCCTAGGCCGTATGCGCTGGCGTCAGTGGTGATGTAGGTGTCCCATTCGGGGTTGTATGGTTTAAGGCACGGCGCGTGTAGAATCCTATTCTTGATTTCGCCGAAAGCCTCATCTTGTTCTGGGCCCCATGAGTACGCTGCCCCCTTCTTCAGAAGCTCTCTCATGGGAGATGTGGTCTCAGAGAACCTAGGGACGAATTTGGCATAGTACTCGGCTGGCCTAAGAATGAGCGTAGTTCCTCTTTGGACATCGGCGCCGGTGCCTCTGTAATGGCCTCCATGAGGTTCTTCTTGGGGCTTACCCCTTCACTCGAGATGCAGTACCCAAGATATTCTACTTTGTTCACCCCAAAGACACACTTTTCGTGGCGTAGGTGAATGCCTTCCTCCTGAAGTCTGCTTAGGACTGACTTGAGCGCCTTGTCATGGGTCTCGTTGTCCTTGGCGTATACCAGAATGTCGTCTTGGAAGAATGAGACATTGGTGAGGCCTTTCAGTAGGGAGTTCATCATCCTCTGGAATGCGGATGCTGCGGACGATAGCCCGAAAGGCATGCGGGTGTATTGGAAGGTGCCAAAAGGAGTGATGAACGCCGTCAGGGGGCGTGAGGACCTGTGTAGAGGAATTTGGTGATAGGCATCACGCATGTCCAGCTTCGAGAAAATGGATGCCTCTTTCATCATGAGGACGATCTCATTAATGCTGGGGAGTGGGAAGCTATCCGTGATCACCTCCAAGTTCAGGCTTCTCAGGTCGATACAGATCCTGAGGTCGTTGCTGGACTTTTTCTTCACTAGTACTACCGGACTCAGCCACTCTGAGGATTCCACGGTTTCAATGGTTCCTTCTTCGACCATCTTCCTCAGGTGGGCATCCAAAGCTGGTCTTGCGGTGGCAGGTACTGCCCTTACTTTGTGCTTGACTGGAGTGGCGTCGGGTTTCAACCGAATTTTGTGGATGAACTTTTTCACTTTTCCGGGTTTCTCAGAAAACAGGTTTGGAAAGATCTCCTTGTAGTTTTGCGCTGCTCCTGACGAGATCATGAGCACCTGTTCCGGAGTGCTGGGATCTAGTTTCATGCTGAGTTTGTGTTGGTCATCCCACCCCAACACGGCTGGACCTTTGGGTGAGAAATACACTTTGGTGGTGGTAGACCTCCCCTTGAAATCGAACCGGGCCTTGATGTAGCCCAACAGGTCGACCGTTGCCCCTCCAAACACGGTGGGTTTTTGCCTGGTTGATCTAATCTCTACTTTTTCTTGTCCCATCATCTCCTTGTACGTGTTGATGGGCAGAATGGTGAGGTCGGATCCCGAATCAGCCATGACGCGCGTCTCCATTCCGTCCACTTTAATGGTGCAGTGTGGTTTTTCTCTTCTGGCATGCGGGGCATTGACCATGACAACCATGGGTCTGTCCTGCAGTTCATCATCATCGGTTGAGGTGCAGTCACCGTCAACAAGGGACACAGTTTTCTCCCGCCACATGCATGCTGGAGCCACGTGGCCAATGCGTCCGCACTTGGAGCACTCCTTATTCCTGGCGGGACAGTCGCGGTCGTTCGCCATGTGCTTGAGGCTGGCGCATCTGTAGCATTTCGGTGCCTCCTTCTTCCTGGGACTTTTGTCTTTGGGGCCGTCGCGGGATTGCTTGTCTCTGCGACCTCTCCATTGTAGCGCCGCCATTTCGGGCACGGGCAGGTGACTTCCCGCATCCTTGCGTCTGCTGGAGGTTTCTTCCTCCGCTCTGGCAATCTGGATGGCTTTATCGAGGGTGACCTCCTTTTCTTGGATGAGTTTGTCCTGTACTTTCCTAGAGTTGGTGTGGACAACGAGCATGTCGCAGATGACCTGTTCTGCATTTTCTCCAAAGGCGCAAAGAGAAGCGAGTTCCCTCATCCTGGTGATGTAGTCATCCACGGGCTCGCTCCCTTCCTGTTTGCGAGTGTAGAATCTCAACCTGTGCAGTACAATGTTCTCCTTATTGGTGAACCTCTTCATGATGCGACGAGTCACTTCTTTGTAAACGTCTTCGACGTCATCGTCTGCCGCAGGTATTTCTTTAAGGCCGGCAAAGATGCGCTGACCTTCAACCCCCAGCGCATTCAACAGCATCGCCCTCTTCCTGATGGGGGCATATCGCGTGCCGCCCACCGCTTCTAAGTAGGTGGAAAAGAGGGGTTCCCATTGCATCCACGGAATCGCCGGTGTCCCTGGCAAGGGGAGGAACGCAGGGGGTGGTGTGGCGCCTTGCATGGTGGGTCCGTGGGACTTCTGGTATCCTCGTCGCCAGTTATGTTGTGGCCTAAACAGATGACAGGACGCTGTAGTATTTCTAACAGTCTTTATTGACTAACAGCAAGTGAGAAGGCTATGCGTGGCCTGGTGGCGCGGGGCGCTTACTCACTGTTCACTGCGACCAAGTCCTGTGCTTCCCCAGTTGCTTCACTGTGGAAGGGTTGTGCACACCGGTGGCACGCTGTAGTCTCCTAGGGCCCCCATGAAGCCTCCAGTGGCTGTGGTGTTACGCCCTAGGAGCCGTGGTGTGAGTTCTCTAACTCACTTCTCCTTATCCTGTAGTCAGGAGCAGCGCTCCTCTGTGGCTGCTTCTGCTGGCCAGGTGCCAACACTGAAGCGGGAACGTTTTCCCGCGGAGCGTGGGCTCACGAGATCCCGTCTCGCGAGATCTCGCGAGAACACGCTCCCGCGATCACGTGATGTCCCCACACTGCTTTACTTTGATTTAATGCCTTACTACTGTAATTGCTTTACCGCTCACTGCCGCGGCCCGTGTTTTTAAATACTCCTCCTTGCGCCGCTTTCAGGAGCCCCTGTTGTTCTGGCGCAGGACTACTACCTGAGTCCTTATACTCCTGCTGGCAGCGGCCTTCAAGGCACTCGCACTGCCTGGTTTGCCCAGCTATTGTAAGCCGGAAGTTGCTCCCATCAGCAGCAGCCAACTGGCACATGCACTGCCTAGTCCGCACTTCCTCCGAGACTCCCCATCGGTTGGTTACTCTCCGGAGCAGCAGCCTCTTGGGCACATGCACTGCCCTTAGACTTCGGCCGGAGCATACCTGTTTATTGCAAGGGAGTGGCTTCTCAGGCCTTGCACCGCCTGCTCCGCTTCTTCAATTTTATTCCGTTGACGTTCCACTTCCTCCGAGGTAGCAGCTTCAAGAGCACGCAAACCACCCGTTCCGCTACTAGATTCTTCCGGAGCAGATCCCCTTTCTCTCGTTGAAGCGGCTTCTAAGGCACCTGCACTGCTCACTCCAGTGCTGCTCCGGCTCCCGATGGCAATGTAACAGCGTTAGTTGAAGCAAAATGTTTGAAATCGGGTCATGATGTCGCATTCAGCTCCTCAAAAACAGCTCCCGGACACCTTGTTCCGGCGCCGGTGCAGCGCAAATATTATAGTGCCAGGTGTCCTGAGCCGCCTTATATTTCCTGGCTCGCCTTTGTTGTCCTTTTGCGGGCTTTTGCCCATGTTTGGCAGGCGTTCTGCCCTCTTTTCTCTGCCCGGGTTTACGCCCCATTTTCGCAGGCTTTCCCTCGCCCGCTCCCCCTTGTGCAGGGGGAAGGAAGGAGGCCTCTGCCCTGTTATCTGGGCGCCTCCTTGAGGTCCCCCCTCGTCACCTCCATGAAATGTCGAGCTGCGCTCCGTTGTGGTAATGACAAGTTGCAGTTTATGGAATGTTTCTTAAGGTTCCCTCTAGATTCTCTCCTAGTGGTGAAAAATATCCTATTGTCCAGTCAGGAGAGTAGCCAGCATTGCAAGAGTGGGGGTGGGGGGGCCAGCCATGATAAAAGTCCTGCTACTTACCCCCAAATGCAGTGCGCGCAATTCCATATGGTCTCATTTGCGCCCACAAACCACCCACCTCTGCCCCTATCTACTTTTTTGGTAACATTAATGGCATATGGCCTTTTAACGACAAAAAAATAAAACAGCACAATCATTACAAATGCAGGGAACTCATCAATTAGAGCTTTGTCCAGGCCCTCTGGGGCAAAATGCATACAAACCTCTCAATTTGCATATGGATTGCACCAACAGAAATTACTTGACAGAAAAGGACATCGCAAGGAGCATAATCAGGCCCATATTCTCATCTTGGTGCAGTGAAGGTGCTAAACAGCACGATTCATTGCCCCAAAAGAGGACACCCAGGCTCCACTACTATTCTAAAATGGGCCTGGGCGTCCTCGTAGAGCACGACAGTGATCTGTGAGGATTGCGCCTGTTTTAAACTGTTACGGGCGCAATCCAATCTCAGCAGCATTTTTGGAAAATAACAACAGATTTGTTATTTTACGAAAATGCTGCAGAGATCACAGATTAACACGTTCCTATACACCATAGTGAGCAGCTTCAACATTGCAGGATGTTGAAGCTGCTTACTGTGGTGTATAGGAAAGTGTTCATATTCACCTTTTTGGTGTATATGAACACTTTCATTTAAAGCAAGCAGCTTCAACGTTGCATGCTGCAACTTTGAAGCTGCTAGGTTTGGTGTAAATGGAAGTGTTCAAATACACCTGTGTGTTGTATATGGACACTTTCATATACACCAAAGCAAGCAGCTTCAATGTAACGTTGAAGCTGCTTGCTTTGGTGTACATGAAAGTGTCCATATACAACACACGGGTGCATATGAACACTATCATTTACTCCAAACAAGGCTTCTTGTGGCAGTCCTCCAGTTTAACGGCACCAAAAGGGTACCATATTTGTGCGCTAGTTTAGCGCACATATTAAACTGGCGGAGTGCCACAAAAATAGGCTTCCAAAAAGCCAGTTTCCGAATGTGGCAGTTGCTAGGTTTGTTTCCAACCCATCCGAGCAACCACCACATATATTCCAAAAGTGGCGCATTCCTTCCGACTTCAGAGGAATGTGCCACCTTCAGAATAGGTCTTAAGTACCGAAAAGGTCATTAAGCCTTTTAACGTCTTTTTCGGTACTTAACACCTAGTTGAGAATAGGGTCCTCAGTCTTTGATACTTGGAGGCACCATAGGAGTGACTTTAGAAGAAGATGCCATAAGTAAGACAAGTGGCAAATACTTTTGTGGTGCAAGATACCTAAATTGCACTGTTATATATGGAGCAACTCTATATTCATGCCTTTTAAAAAAAAATAACAGCATGATATTAACACATACGCTTTGAAGTGAATCACTTCCAGATCTGCAGATAAGACGCAGTGTGATTACATGATCTGGCCAGCATCACACACTTTGGTTAAATGGTGGACAATTTCAGCAACTGAGCACATCTTCACATGTTTAGTTTATATAAATATGTATTAAGATTTCCCTTTGCATTTCATGTGCTTAAATAATTATTTATAGGAATGCCTTGGAAGCAAAGCACATTACATAAGAAACTACCCTTTCATAATTAACTTTACACTATATACATCATTATAGAAATATGTCGATCAATAAGAGGATGACATTCGTTTTATTCTCCTCATGCTGTATGCAAAGTCACAATAGGATCATGCAGATTAATGTGACCCTAACAAATCCCCCTTGGGTAAAGCCATAGTCATTATTTCATAAAGTCTGCAGCATTATGCAACCTTCGCACTGCTGATCACTCCCTCCCATGCACATTTCTAAACTGACAAAAGTCCCGACTAATAGGCCCCCTCCCTCCCATCAGTGCCTAATGGCTCACATTGAAATGCTCTGTTGGCACAGAGCAACTTGAGAGCCCCTCTGCTGTTGCCTGGATTTCCTGGGAACATTTTCCTGGCAGAGGTTTTGGAAAGGATAAGGTGTCCTGCTGCCAGGACAAGGACCATGCTGAGCAGGAAGCACACATTGTCATGTCAGCAGGACACCTTTCCCATTGTGCACCCTCATTGAGGTGCCAAACGGGAGAGGTGGTCCACTGACAAAAGACACTGTCAGGCGCTCAAAAGAGTCTGTGGAAGAGGGTGTGTGGGGGGGGGCAGTCCCCCCCTCCACTCAGTACGCTACTGTGTCCAGTTGTTCTCCAGTAGGTCAAGATATGAAGTTTCACAGTCCCTGGTGCCACATCTATGAGTCTATGAACCACCCTTCTGCATTTTACCCATTCTCCTAATTGAGGGGCTTTAACACACCACATAAGACGTCCACCATTAGGGTCTACACTTTTTTTGACAACATGTTATATTCAAGAAAGATTGTGAACAGTAATTTCAACAGTGATACATCCTCGTCATATACTGCCACTGATTCCTTACATAAATCAAGAAATGCAACCTTTCAAATACAATTTTCCATCAAAGAAGCACAAAAAGGAACAACCACAAAGAGCAATACATAAGGAAAGTCGGTTGGTACAAGGTATGTCTGTGACAGACAGCAACAGGAACATCGACAAGACGGTGCACACTGATACAACAAGCATTAGCAATGGCAACAGTTTGGGCTTTTGTGTAGGCATGGGAAAGGAACTTGCCAGACACAGTCCTATTGGTATTAACTGGCCATTGATCGTTGCAGGCGCAAAATGGTGCGAGCACCTGGGCATCTAAGGAGTGCCTGGCAAGTGCCTAATATTATACACAAGCCAATACTGTTGGCTTTGCCAATGCTTGTTCTTAACAGGACTTCAATGAAAGAAACGCAGAGTGCTTATACATGAAGTAGCTGAATGCAGACCTGGCTTCAGCATTTTTATTACACGAGTAGCGTGTTTACAGCACCAATTAAGTCTGCAAGCTGTGTGACCCTCCTCATATGCCGACACCTAAAGAGTTTGTGTCAAAGAGGCTGATACCTAAAAAGTAGGTACCGGGACAAGGAAGAGGAACATGGAGGTAATGTGCCTGAGAGAAATGTGTAGAAATTAGCATTTCTACACATAAAGTTGACTTCCTTAAATAAAGCACATAGGGCCTCATTACAAGTTTGCCGGTCCGGTAGTAACTGCGCCGGTAAGCTACCGCGTCGAAACTACTGCACTGGCAAACTACGAGTTCTGCCCGCAGGTGCCTTTTCGGCCACCAGGTCTGACCTGGCGGGCGTACAGGCACCCGCGAGCAGAGCATATCGGATGCAGCGGCACCATTCACGAATGGTGCCGGTGCATCCGACCTCCCCATTCCCATTGAGGGAATGGGGAGTATTTATTACCAGCACCCGGCAATGGGGATGTACTGGGTTGAAAGCCTTTGACCAAAGAACTATGAGAAAGCACGTGAAGTGAATCCCGCAAAAATTGAAAGTAAATGTGAATTTGAAGTTGGCAAGAGTGAACCCGGAAGGGGGATGCTGATGAAGAGGGGCAAAGTCTAAAGTCCCAAGAAACAGTGTGTTGACAAACGTGAACCCGGTAGAGGGATGTCCACTATGAACTGTTAAAAAAGACATTGAGATTTGCGAACCAAGAGAAAGACATATTGAACCCAGTGGAGGGAGCCTGAAAGCAACGAGGGGTCTGCACCCGGAACAGGGGAACGCAGGGGTGAAGCCATCACCTGAAAAATACGTAGAACAGAACTTTGTGTTTGTTAGTCGTTTTTGTAAACCTATCAGGCCCTCAGAAACAGGAGACTCCACCACCGAAGGCCTTGATATCGATAGGAATATTTTTAGGATCCAAGCCCGGAAGAGGGGGATCCTGGGGTGAAAGTCATCACCCACGACCCACTGAAAGGGGACTGTATATTTGATTAGTGGAAAGCGATTGGTACCTGAAAAGGAACTTTGCGTTTGTTTGTTATTTTACTGACCCTCGAAGGCAAGAGACTTTTTGAAGGTAATAGAGACATTGCCAACAAGGCTCCTGATAAGCTGAAACAGAACTGTCATCTCGTGCTAGGAGAGCTTGAGACTGTGCTGAGCTCCAAGATCCCACCTTACCCTGTGCTCAAAACGTGGGGAAGGAAGACTCAGGCTACCATGTCCTGACATATTATTTGTGAACACTTCTTTCTTTTCTTGAAAACTATCCCACACCCTTTTTGTATTAGTTGTAAGGTTTGGCAATAGGTTTCCTAGTATGGCCCTTTTTCATTTGACACAATGCCACTAGGACTGCCTTATTTCCATTTGATGGTCGAAGCTTGCTCCCATCTTATATTTAGGTTTAGATAACAGGTTTTTCCAACCTGCATACAGTTTAATAAACACCCTTGAACTGTGATCACTTGTGTCTGTCTTTATTGTTGCCACCAAAAGTTCCTTACACCGCCCTCCCCCTTTTTCTATCTGCCTCTTCATCCACAGAACTTCCTGACAAGAGTTAATATCTGCCAACTAGATATGTGCCACCACAGCGCTATGATAACCTCGGTATCACTGATCAGGCCCTGGCTTGGCTGACCTCTTTCCTCTCTGATCGACCCTCCGAGGTCCAACTTGGGTCCTTCCTCTCCTGTATCTCTATATCTACCTGTGGTGTTCCCCAGGGGTCTAACCTCTCTCCCCGACTGTTCAACCAATACCTGGCACTTCTTGCCCACTGCATTGCCGCTCTCTACCCCAACATTCAGTGCTATACAGATGACACATAACTCATTTTCAGGCTCCCTGCCGCCACTTCTTCTCCTTCTCTCATCTCTGACTGTCTGTCTGCTATCCAGGTGTGGTGTGCCAGCAAGACCGAGATTCTCTTCATTGGCACGCCCGCTCCCTCCTTTCCTGTCACTCTCTGGCCGGCCTCTCTTGGCCCTCTTCCTGCTCCCACCTGTGAGGCTAAAAGCCTCAGGGTCATCTTCGACTCAACACTCTCCTTCTCTCCTCAAATCTCCGACATCTCTAAGAAGTCACACTGCCAGCTGCACCTCCTCAGAGGTATTCTTCCTTTCCTCTTCTCCCCCCTGAAGCTCACTGTCTCCAGAGCTCTGGTTCTCTCTAGGTTGGACTACTGCAACAGTCTCTTTCTAAATCGGCCTGCTTCTACTCTCTGCCCTCTGCAACTCATCCGGAACAGGACTCCAAGACTTGTCCTTGGCCTCAAGCCCATGGATCGCATCTCTCCAGGACTGAAATCTCTGCACTGGCTCTCAGTGGCTGCAAGGATTAGGTTCAAAACCCTCTGCATTGTCCACAAGGCTGCCTGGGGCCTCAATACCTTCAACTCTCTCTTCCTAAATACCTTCCTTCTCGAGCTCTTCGTTCATCCGCCTCCAACTCTCTCAGGGTCAGACGCTTCTCCAAGCAACGAGTTGGTGGTAGATCTCTTTCTTTGGCTGGGGCCTCCCGCTGGAACAGCCTCCCTGCCTCCCTGAAACTTGAGGAGAACTATCTCTGGTTCCGTAAGCACATCAAAACCTTCCTCTTTGCTTCTGCTTCCTCTCCTCCTCTCCCCTGCTGAACTCCTGGCTGAAACTGAAACTGCACTGGTCACCTGGCTACCCTCTGAGCTCAGGCCCAGGTCCGCTCCCCCGCCAGCTGCACAGCTGCACTGCCCCCCTGGCAATCCCTGCACGTGAGGACTGTTTTCTGTATCCCTACAGTCCCCTACCAGCACTTGACACCTGATGTCTGCACTTACCCTTGCACTTGCCACCAGCTGGACGCACCTTTTACTTATTGCTTTTATTTATTTTTACGGTCTATCCCATGTACTGCACTGCACCCCCATGCACTTTTCCCCTTCCCCGCACTTGCGCTAACTCAATTTCACCTGGCCTAGTAAGATCGTTGTCTGTTTTCCCTCTGTTCCCCATCCCTCGCTGTGCCTTGAAACACTTGTGTGTAGGCATGTTATAAATGCCATATCATATCATATGGATTTATAGGAGGCAAAATTAGTGGGGTCTTTCCTGGGCTTCAGGATTAGCGCATTCATGGCTTCACCATAATAGGAGGGAGCCTTGCTGTACAGCTTCTTGCCAGACTTTCAACAAGTGCAGAGACACTTTAGGACTAAATTCGTAAAACAATACAGCTGTTAGACCATCCGATACCAGGACTTTTGAGGATACCAGGACTTTTGAGGTGGGAAGCGCTGCAATGGCATTCATTATGTCTTTTGCCGTGATTGAGGCATTTACGAGTATAGAGTGCACTGATTTAACTCACGCATTGGTATATTGCATAGATCTGCTTTGAGTTCCATAGGGAATTGTGTATTCTTCCTAGCATACAGTGGGCCTCATTACAGGTCGGGTGGTCTGGAAATAACAGTGGCGGTAAACCCGCCGCCACTGTTAATTCCGGACCGCCGGATCCCGAGTCCTGCAGGTGGGAAGTGGCTTTCCCGCCAGGTCTGACTTGGCGGGTTTTCCACCGCCCGCCTGCAGGCAGACGAGGAAACACCAGCACCATCACGAGATGGTGCCAGTGTTTCCATGAAGGAAGGACTCAATGGGAATGGGGATTTACACCATTCCGCCTCCAGAATTCCTGGGACACCGGGGTTGTAATGCCCCGGTAATTCCGGAGGCAGAATGGTTTTACCGCCTCGGTTTCCGCTGGACTCGTAATGAGGCCGAGTGTCTTGCAATAAGTATGAGAAATACCGGAGAGGTGGGCACCACAATGTTTACTCGCTTCTATTCAATGTCTGCTTCTCTCAATTAATTTTTGAATTGGAGCTGCCAGTTTGAACTGGTCCTATAGCACAAGGACCTCCATGAACCACATACAAAAGAAAACAAGGCAACTTTGCCTTATTATAACTGGCACTTCTCAGTTGGTCCTCTCAGTTGGCCCTTAGAGAGGGCTGCAAATTCCCAAAATATTTAAATCCAACGTTCTCATAAATTCAAATCAAAGCTTCAAATCAAAGTATCAGTTAGATCCGTGCAGTTTTGGCCAGGAATATTTTATTCACATCCCTGTTTTTATGCTAGAACGGTTGTCTAAATAGCCTGTTTCTTTCACAGAGACAAGTTTAACATATGCGTTTCTCCACGCATTTGCAACACATGTGGCTGGAGCCGTGAGGGTTGCAAAAAGAAAAGCCTTTTGGGGCTTACCAGATTTGCATGAAAGTGATCAGGTAGGACACTCTTCTGTCCTTATACTATGTACATAGAATCTTGTAACGCTGATACTAAATGAAAATTCTGTTTTTCATTTATTTTTTTTCTGGCGTACCAATTGAATATTCGTGGGACAAACAAAATGGTATGTGTGAATTTGATTATGTATTGTATATAAATCATTCAATGAACTTGTATTAACATATGTATGACTATTTGTAGCTTGATGATGTAGTCAAGAGCCTATATACAGCCCTGATGAAGGTTTACACCGAAATACATTGGCTAAATGTATATTGATGGCAAAATATGATCGCCCAACAGATCACATTCTGAATAAATTTAATTATAAAAACAGGGATGTGAATAAAACATTCCTGGCCAAAACTGCACAGATCTAACTGATGCTTTGATTTGAAGCTTTGATTTGAATTTATGAGAACGTTGGATTTAAATATTTTGGGAATTTGCAGCCCTCTCTAAGGGCCAACTGAGAAGCGCCAGTTATAATAAGGCAAAGTTGCCTTGTTTTCTTTTGTATGTTGCAATAAGTATTAAACATATTCACTATGTCACTCAGATCTGACATGAGTGTCCCTTCATCATTCAATATGGTCGCTATGTTTGGAGGCCCCCGTTCAGAATGTAAAACAAAAGAGGTGATGACTGGAAGGTTTGGAATTAATCTTAACCTCTAGCATTGATCTGGGCAACCCTCGAGACCATCTTCTTCGCCTGCCAAGCCATTACAAAGGGGAAATATCATATGCAAATCAGGCTTTGTCACACCACAAAAGGGGCAGTCCAGCTGAAACTACTAGGTCTCGTCCATTCTGCACGAGACCACAAGCATCCTCAAACATGTTTTGCCCTTGTTGGGCCTCATCAGTGAGGAGTAGCTTGGGTCTCTCGGCCCAACAGTCACAGGACCCACGTCTGGGCATACCTGTCACACTTGGGGTGACTACAGCAAAACAAAAGAGGTGACGGCTCTTTCAGAACACAACCGTCAGGCTAGGAGACAGCAGGTCTTCCGCCCTCTCCATATTTCGGGTCTGTATCTGGGCAGTAACTAATTTCACCTCCTGATCTGGCAGGGATCGGAATTGGTCCAGTTTAACTTTTATGGATGGAAGCAGGATGTTCTTGCCAGACCTGATCCATTTCAATCGCAGGTTGTCTGATCTCTACCTTGAGGTCCATCAAACTCCTTATGGACTCCATTCTATATGCCTATGCAGCATGAAGATAAACCTTGACTGTGTCCCAGATAGTAGATATTCAGGGGGACCAAGCCGATATTAGTTTAAAAAAAGGTGTTAATGACCACGTTGATGTCACTTTTAAATGCTACATTCGACCGTGCATACAATTTAAAACGCCAGAGGAGTTGCTCAATTACATTCTCCTGAAGAAGAAATGTCCACAATAAGGAGGGGGTGTTCTGAAAGAGTCCTAGGGAGGAGAGTACACTCCCAAAACCTATGTAACTGTCCCATCCCTATTAAGATACATTCAATCCGTGACTGCATATCATGGACTGATGAGTAATATGAATATTCCCCATCACTTGGATGTAGTGTCCTCCACAGGTCTAAAAGCTCAAAATCATCAATGCCCCTGGGAATTTCCTGTGCAGACAATGAAAAAGCTCTAGGAGCCCTGCTGGATCTACCTAGGGGGGTGCTTAAAATGGTGTTGAAATCTCCAGCCTATATAAACTGGGTATGAAATGGTTAACACATTTACCAAGCAGGAGATTATGAAATATAGGGTAATCAATATTCGGGGCATATCTATTGACAATGGTAAAGTTAAGTTAGTGTGGGTAAGTGTGCCTGTAACTAACAATTAGCGGCCCTCCAGATCTTGCTCATGAATATGTACTTTGAATCTAAGGGACTTATGAATTAAGGTGAGAACTCCACATGAATTAGAAGAAAAGGATGTAATAATCTGGAGGGCCCCTAGAGCTTAGCAAAGGACTCAGTGTCTTGGCCTGAGAGCTGCGTTTATTGCAGAATTGTTTTTGCCCCCTGCCGTTCACAGGATTGTACCCTGTGGGCCTTTATAGGCTTATTGAGATCCCTAACATTCCAGCTTAATATCATACATACATCCGGGAAGGGGGGAATCGGGGTATCTCATTAGAGGTGGTTTAGTGATGGCCACGATGTGAAGTTAGTTGCACTAAAGAGGCTGTATGTTGTGAATAACCCTGTGATGTGATATGAAGTCATTTTAAGTTTCGCCTTGCTCTCTGGGAGCCGAGACGTTCCCCAACCCCATTACCAAACCACAACACGCAGTGATAATACCAACCCATGCCATCAAGCAAACCCAAACGTCAAATCTTGTGCAACTGCCCAAGGGCAACATTGATTCGCTCATCCATTCGCGCCCACTTTGCGGGGGGTAGGGTGCGAGCTCCAGAAACATCAATTTTTGACAAAAATTGACTTAGGTGTTATATCCTTAAGCATATGCTGGGGGACGAAACCCCATTAGACATCCTTGTGATAGAGTTAAAGGTGCAATGAAAGAGAAGAGTTCAACTGTTATATTGTGTGCACATCGGGGACACTGTTTATTCAACTTACATCATTCAATTATACCCTTCTGTCGTGGTGTTGTGGGCGCATTCCCATATTCTACTCCTGGATCCCTTTCTCGGCTGGCCAGGGAAGAGCATTTGCTATTGGATCCCGACCCTGGGGGTGGACAAGAAAGGGAGGATTGCCTGGGTAGGGGGTCCTCAGGAAGTGGGGAAGAGACACCTGAATGCGAGACATGGTATCCCCCATTTCCTGACAGTTATTTAACCAGTATTCCCTCTGCATTTATGGACTCCTGCAACTCAAATCTCATTCTCTCGCTGAAAACCCAACTACTGAGATGAGGAAGAAGAAGAAGACTGGGATTAGGAAGATCACGGCTAGTAAGATGCAATGGCCCTGTCCCACTAATGAGGCCAGGCAGGGTCAGGCATTCAGTCACAATTAGAGACACCTGAAACACATTGATGGGCAAACAGAGTATAAGAAGTGGAGCAAAGAAGTACACAGAACGATGACAGGTACGAAAAGGAACAGCTGAGCAAGGGCTGTTGATAACCAGGCTGAGGAGAACGGAAGGCAGAGGGGCTAGCAGACTACAGAGGAGAGCAAGCGAAAGCCAAGTGAGGAAGCTGTGTCTCCAAGAAACCGAAAGGGTTCAGAGAGGAAAGCCAACAAGCTGGAGGAATCCTTTCTTTGATGTGCCTAAAGGTTACTAGTTTCCCCAGAACAACAAGAGTGTCTGGGATGGTCCGAGGGGCAGGAGGGGGAGACCCTGACCTTGGACGTGAGAGCAGTGAAGGACGCGCTGAAAGCAATCACAGCCGGTGGGTTCTTGGATGAAGGGAGAGCCTGGTTTGTGAAGACGTGAATGATAACAAATTTGCAAGCAAGGTTATGCGTATGACTGCAGACATGTGGAGAGAAAGACTTGATTGTTAAGAAGTACAATGTAACAGAGTGGTCGAGCAGAACGAAACGCATTATTGAAAATCTCTGTGAACTGTTAAAGAATCTCAACCTACGATAACCAAGATGCATTGTGTCAAAGTGGTCATGCATAGGCATGAGTAATCTATGCAGTTTCGAAAGTCTTATGTGAAAGTGAACCGACAACCAAGAAGGTTGGAGAAGGGAATACTTTGGTATGAAATACAAATTGAAAGAATTGAAAGAAGTTAAAGCACAGAGAGGGCTCAACTCATGCAAGGGAAACCCGAGGGACCTGTTAAAAAAACAGTTGTGAATCAGTTTGAAGCAAAGAAATGTCCAATCTCGGTTAAGGGAAACCTCAGGGGCCTATGGTGAAAGGAGTTACCCTGAAAGTGAAAGGACAACCAAGAAGGTTGGGGAAGGGAAGTGAAATGCTAACTGACAAATGGGAAGAAGATTAAACCCAGAGAGATCCGGACTCAGGTGAGGGAAGCCTGAGGGACCTGTTGTAAAACTGTTGTGAATTGTTGTCTAAAATAAAGAAAGGTCTAGACTCGGGCAGGGGAAACCTGAGGGGCCTATGGTGAAAGAGTCACCCTGAACTATCGTTCTACCAGAACTGTGTGATATTGAGCTGATGGTGAATCAGGCGATGAATGTCAGGACCCAAGCTGGTATACTCGTAAGAGAAAACACAGAAGTATACTCACAGGGAGGATGTCCACAGATGATCGTCACCGCTCTTACCAACCCGTCCTCACCAACCCCAATGCTAAGACCCCCTTACCGAGGAAGACCTTCACAACAATACGCCACACTGCTTAAAGGTAAATAAACCAGAGCCAGAGAGGGGTATTCCTTGAAAGGTGGTATGACCTGCCCACCCAGAAGGAACACCAAGCTGTTGGCGAACAAGGTAGATGAGTTAGGTGCTGCATAAAGGAAACAACCTCAATAGTACCAGACTATTCTGGCCCGATCTGTGTGCAGAGCATCTTGATCCTAGACCTTGTGTGACCAACGGAATAGCAAGGTCCTGCCGTGGTTCCTCAATGGGGTCTTCCAATAGGGGAGACAAACAGAACACCTAATTCAATCCTAAATCTAGGGTTTCTAGCAAGAAAATAGCAGTATAGGGCTATCAAGGGATGTTTACCACGTGTTGGGGGGAGGAGTCCAAGTCCTTCCTGAATCTGGTTCGAGGAGGAGGGCAAAACGACAGACAGAGGGAGGTTAGTAGGGAAAACTAGCCCGAACAGAACAAGGGCCATTCTAGTTACGGGGTGCGGCACTCAGCAGAGCGTCCATGAAGTCCATGTGCTGTTTCTAGGCAGGGAATGATGGAAGGAAAGTAAAGGAGAGGGAACTATGAAGGAGTGGAAGAACTAGGGACCCAGTGCGTCAAGGACCCAAAGTACAAGTTGGGTAGTCCCGGGTCCGATGTTGAGCGTAGGATAGAAGAGGAAATCAATCCAGGAAACTAACAAAGGTCAGTACAGTAGCAGGAATGTAACAGTGGCAGAATCAAGAGGAAGGCAGTCCAAGTAAGCGTACTGTGTCGGGAAGCCGTGCTAGGACTTGAACGTGAGGCAAGGAATAACGGTCCGAGGTCGGCAACAGCTGATCAATGCAGAGGCAGATTCAGGGCATAGACTGGAGCAGGTCCGTGGGAAATAACAAGGGTCAGAAAACAAGGATTCAAGATGTCAGAGAAGGCAGCAACAAAGCTCTGTATTGTGAAAAAAACGCAATCAGAAGCGTGATCATGTGTGGGAGGGAGTTGTTTTTATGGGCCAATCGCAATGCGGCTTCTGCGCCGGAACATAGAGGTTGTTGTGACATGATCCGTTGTTGCAGAGGTGCGTCTCACAAGCGAGGCACAATTAATGCAACCCAAGGGGGCGTGACCACATGGCACCCACTGTTTCCATGGTACCGACCATGACTCCTGTGGAGATCGCACCGGCACTGTAGGTAATATGCAGCAGGACTACAATGTTTTGTAGAGGTGAACCGCGCTGCAGAAGTGGTCCCCGGATCCCGGGTCATGACAAGGGAAGCCTGAGAGAACTGTGTTGTGTTGAGCTGAAACTGAATTAGGCAAGGGAAGCCTGAAAGACCTCTGAACTATTTGAACTGTGCAAACTGGCCTCCCGAAAGGAACTCTTAAAGAACCCCAGTGGCTTGAACTTGGGGGTGGGAGTTGTGAACCAACTCCATTGCCATTCTGACCTTCTTTTGAAACTCCTTTGTTTTGATACATTTCCGTACACTTAGTTATTGATAAAGTGTGAAGGCAAGAATAGGTTTCTGACATAGACTTTTCTTATTTTGACTGAATGACATTGACTATGTTATTTTTCCTTTGGTGGTCGAGACTACTCCCATTATAGATATAGGGCCAGTTAGGAAGTCTCCAACCCCATTCACAACTTAATAAAGGTGTTGAAACGTGTATCTTTGTGTCTAACTCTTGGTACCATGTCTGTCTCACAACTGCCAGATCCTGCTCAACTCAGGGGCTCTAGTATTTTAAAAGGCTGTGAGGGAGTCCAGATAAGAGTGTGCTTCCTTTTGGGCGAGTAAACAAGTGTTTTATTGTTGTGAATGATAAGAAGATTGGACGGGTACAATATTGTATATTTCACGCCTTTGTCCCACAATTTGAGCTTTACAGAGGAGAATGATAGTTGGGCCTTTTGGATAGAGGATGGACATTCTGGGTAAAAGGAGATTCTAGCCTCTTGATAGTTTAGTTCGCCTAATTCGCTGGCTCACCATAGAATCAGATCTCGATGTCTGTAGTTCAACAGTCCGACAATCATTGGGTGGGCATTTTGACCAGGTGGAGGATTTGGACCGGCTACTCAATGTGCCCTCCCCACCAAGAACTGTGTAGATAGTCGGGGCCTCACAGAGCACTTCCCTAATGAAGGTCTCCATAAAGCTTTCCATATTACTATTTTTTTTTTATTTTCTTTTATTATTTGTTTGGCCGATTATATACAACCTTTCAAATTATTTCTTACAAAAATAAATTTTCCATTCATTATTTCATATTTGATAATACATACGTTCCTGTTCAAATTAAAATGCATACAGTCCTATTTACAGTTTATCATTATGTGATTTAACATCTTTACCGAGTGAAGAGAGAATTCATACCTCATCTGGAAATAAACCATTTAAAAAATGAACAATTGCTTTCCTCACAGACAATTTTGTAGTTGAAAAGAGACAACGCCATATGTCCTCATGATTAATCGGTGCATGAATATATAAAAGATTTGAGAAAAATAAATGTCTCCTTGGTTCCAGATTGGGGCAAGTGACTATAATATGCTCCATTGTCTCTTTTTGTTGTTTATTATTACAATAACGACAGATATTTTCCTCAGGAGTTATTTGTTTCCTTCTAGCTAAAATATCATTTGTGGGCCATAGGTTTAACTTAAATCTTAAGTATTTGTTTCTTAGATATGGCGAAGGAAATTTGGCCAAGTAATCTGACATTTGGCGATGCCTCTTATGTCCAAATAATGCAATAGAAAAATCTTTATATGTAACACATTTGTCTATATTTACAATCCAGTTATATTGGTGCAGTTTCTTTTTTGCCTGCGTTGGATTCTCAATCAGTCTTTGTAGCGTAATACTTGCATCAGATAGAATTTTGTAGACTTCAAGCCACCATTGTTGTGGGAAAAAATGTCTGGAAGTCAACAAGTAATGTGCTACTGTCCCTAAGATGTTAGTTAGTTGGAGACTCATTAAACATTTACAAAAGAAGGCACATCTTTTCCATGCAACATGGTTTTCTATCAATAACAAACCCAATTCATGCCGTAAGATGGACATTGGTGTACATATGGGTAATCTTAAAACCTGTCTCCAAAATCTGCCTTCAAGCAAGTACCATTTTGGTTGTGGAGTGTTTAATAATGTTTCCATACCGTATACCAGAATCGGGACAACTTTTTGTTCATAAAAGGCCACAATATGTTTATATGTAAATTTTCAATACTTATGTATCATGATTTTTGCTTGAGAAATTAGCATTGTTAATTTGCAGTCAATAGTCTTCAAATGTTTCACATATGACGTAGAATTTTGCACATAAATACCCAGATACTTATAATCAGGTACTGTCTGCAAAACCTTTTGATTAATGTGCCAGTTGTACTTTTTATGACAATTTGCCATCTTTTTTTTGCATATTAGTATCTTTGTCTTTTCCTGGTTAACAGATAGGGAATTCGCATTGGTATAAAGTGCCAAGCCATCGAGTAATCTCTTCAGTCCACTCGGAGTTCGCGACAGGAGGACTAAATCGTCCGCATATAATAGCCACGGTATGTTTTGAGTTCCCAATCTGGGTGCGTCTGCTGTGATGTTTAGAAATGTTTCGCCAATGTCAAGTATAAAAAATATGAAGAGAGTGGACGCTAAGATACACCCCTGTTTTAGTCCGCGATCTGTTCTAATGGGGGCGGTTAAGAGTCCCTCTATGTTCAATCGGACTTGCAGCTGCGTATCTGAATGCAAATGTATAATCAATGCAATTAGGGTGGACGGACACCCATACCGATGAAGTTTTTGATATAGGATTTGGCGATCAATCAAATCAAAAGCCATTTTAAAGTCCACAAAGGCCATATACAAGACTTGATTTTCCTTTGCACATTGCATTTTCAACATATTCAAGGCTACAATATTTGGGATAGTGCCCAATCCCATCACAAATCCGGACTGCAGAGGATCTCAAAAACTGGCTCTCTGTGTCCAAGTGTTAAATTCCCGCAAAATTATCCTGGCAAATATCTTACTTGGTGCATCCAGCAGAGATATTGGACGATAATTTGCTGGGTTATTACAATCTCCTTTTTTATAAATGGGTATAATAATAGCACATTTCCATGACCGAGGAATCTTCTGCGTGAGATTGATCTTATTAAACATATTAAATAAGATATTTGTCCAGAGTTCTGGATGTTGTTTCAACATCTGATTTGACAGGCCATCAGGCCTTGGGGCTCTAGATCTACTGGCTTTGTTTATGAAATATGCTATATCATCTCTATCAAAGTGGAGATGAAATATCCCCATTTGTTTACCATTTATCGTGATGTTTAAGTCTCCCTTTTGTTTGTATATTTGAGTAAAATATTCAGCCCATACTTGTTCATTTATGCAATTTAGTTGTAATGCTACTTGATTGCCCGCTGAGGATTGATTTATCAAAGACCAGATTTGCCTGGTGTTTTTGCTACTTAAAGTACGGATCATATTATCTCCATCAATCTGATATAGCGTTGATTTTCTTGCTCTTATCCAATTTTTGTATTTTGTCTGGATTTGCTTTAAGACCTTCAGTCGAGGAGCCAATGGGAGATGGGCTGCCTGGCGTTTTTCTTGTCTAAGTTGTGTTTTTTTATCTTTAACTTGCTTGCTGAAACAATGTACATGGGGCTTGTGTCTCAATGTTTGTGTTTTAGCAAGTAGTTGGAACTGCTGCATTGCGTTTGGATAAATTACTTCCTCCGACTCTAAGTTTTTATTAGACTGTACAAGGAGTGAAGCATTATGCTCCCCAAACGCCTTAAGTGAGTGAGTATTCCAGGCCAATCTCTGCCGAGCACAATTTACAGAAGAAAAACCCTGATAAAGGTTGAATGTTGATTCATTTATAAGACTCGGGACTAACCACTTCATAACCAACATATTGTGATCACTCAAATCATTCTGAAGCACTTGGAAGGAAGTAATATGTGCCATGATTTTTTCTTCAATATGGATATAATCTATTATCCCAGCACTATTACCTCTCTGCCAAGTGGGTCTCGGGGAGATGTCAGAAGAGAGGGACCCATTGAGAACAAAAAAATGTTTTGCTTTGGCTAATTTTAACAATTTCATCAAACGTGTACTATGTTGATTATGTTTTTGGGAGAGACAGTGCGGATTAAAGTCACCTGCAATGATAGTGTAACAAATATCTCGATCAAGTACAATCATGTCCAGAAGAGCAACAAGATCTTCTAAGAATTTATCATCAAGAATGGCCACAGGATTCCAATACAAGTTGACTACGGCAAATGATTTTGAGTTATATTTCGCCCTGATCAACTGTGTATATGGATTCGGAGAGGCCCAAGATTCAATTTTAATACAAGAGCTCTGCTTGGCAGCAATTAATAGACCTGAAGAAGGCCTCCCCCGAGTTCCTTTATATGCAGGGATCACCTGAAGGTCAAAACCATTCCACACTGAGGGCTGTATGAGCCATGTTTCTTGAAGTAGTATTATGTCATATGAAGAAAGCTGGGATGGTTTATTTAGAAGATGCTTAAACCCTCGGGAGTTCCAACTTACTAAAGTGATGAACTGATTGTTCTGCAGTGAACTCTAATAACAGTTACCTTGTTTTTTGCATGCACACTCTGTAGTTTTAGTTCGATAGAGCCAGCTGCATTTTTAGCAGTGGGTCGCTCAACTCCTCTTTCTCAAGTATGAAACCCAAATCAAGCAAATACGTCTTTTGTGACCACATCAGATTCCAGATAACCTTTGAGTTCATCCAAATTCTAACTTCTGTCCCATCTCCCTTGGGGAGAAATTCAACTTGTTCAATATCAACTGATTTGACATCATCTAAGGCCGGAATTTCCGACATGATTTCCAAGACTGATTTGCGATTCAGGATGTATTGCATGGCGGGTCTTGGACAGCATTTTAATGTCAACCAAAAACGAGCAAGATGTTTCACATTCTGTTTTGGATCTTTAGCTCGACCAGTCAGAGCTTTAATTTGGTGAGGTGCTTCCTGTGGTCTAGTTTGTAATACGTCTGCAATGGTGGAGGCTATAATCTGTTTAATTTCAGAATGTGGTTTACCCGTGCCTGCACATATTTGGGCATTGCCTGATGATGGGAGTATACTAACCGACTCCCGAGGTATCTCCCCTTTATCTCTAGCTAAAACAGCGCCAGTAGATGCACTTGTTTTTTTGTCATTGATAGGTATTCAGGTGTTATTAATTCCGCTCAGAGTAGGAACAAGAGCATGTATTAGAGCTGGGGCTTGAGTTGGTTGTGTTGCTAGATAATCATCAACCGCCCTCCTAATCTCTCTTCGATGGATGTCATGATTTAGATTGGACGCAGAATTTATAAGCGTCGGAGTCGTCAAAAGTACTTTATCCACAGTTATTATTCCTCTAGACATGCTGGCGCCTTCATGAGAGGAGGATGCAGCCTTAATTAAATCATCTAGTGGTTTGTAAGATGAAATTACTGCGTTTTCATTTTTTGATGTACTGCCTTTTTTATGATGTAGTGTTTGGGCATGAGATTGATATTTTTTAGATATCCTGCTAGCTTTTTCTTTGAGTGCTGGACAGGAAAGAATTTTGACAAACTGTTTTGTCTGAGATGTAACATTAGATTTGACATTCTTAAGATTTTTTGTCTTTTTTTCCGTGCTAAAAGTGACTTTTTTTGCAACCCTTTTTTTGCAACCTTAGTCCTCTCCACTCTTGGTTTGTGTACAACAAACATGGGATATAAAGGTTTCACCACAGATGGAACTTTACTCTCTGAAGAGTTGGCATTGGATCTACCTTCATTCTGTTCTAAGAGTCCAAGGCAAGTATCTCTGTTCATCCCTTGCGTTGAATGAGTCAACGCAGTTATAATTTTTGGAATGTAAGGAACAAAAGTTTTAATGAACGATTGTATTGGCATAATTTCAAGATCATTTGAGATCTGTGTGGCTACAGTGATGCAAGCTTTTGGTTTCAGGTCAGAAATAGCTTTCATAGTTCTTTCCTGAGTTCCGTCCATTCTTAGCATCACTGATTGCTGCCACAACAAGATCTGATCAATTTCATTATTTTGGGCACTAATTTTTCGTTCTATTGACTCAAATAATTTGCTCATTGATTGTATTGCTAAATTCATCGAGCTCAAAGTAATCTGCATCAAACTATCTATTGATTGTACTGGTGGAGATAATGCCTTGGAGATATTTTCAAGCCCTCTCCTAGGTGTTGGAGCAGCAAAGGAGATCTCAGATTCTGCAGATAATGAGGAATTTGAATATAATATTAGGGAGGCAGAAAGGTTGTCATGTAAGGTTCGTGAGGACGGGCAAGACTCATTCAAGTCAATGTTAGCTACTGTAGGAGCTACATACTCAGAGGGACAAACAACAGAAGCCTCTTTTGAAAATGAAGTTGGAGCAGTCATAACATTACATAATAATACACTGCCCGAGAGAGAGGCATTAAGTTCAAACATACTTACTGGCCCCTGATCAAGGTGGCCCATGACCGGCACAGTGTCCATCTTCCTAGTCTCCATGGCTGGAGACTTTATAGCTTCTTTCGATGTGTGTGCCTTCTTCTTGTCATGATCTTTCACAGTTTGCGGCGCCAAAGATATGGCTCTATGCAGGGTGGGCGTGTTCTTGCTGAATACTGGCGACAAAGGTTGTGGCAAGGTCGCATAAAACGACCGAATATGCATGTGTCTTCCTACGGTCTCCTTTATTTTTACATTATGATTAAAAGGTTTTGGAAACGGTGTGGAGACACTCCATGAATGTTTTTTTTGTTGTGGAGGGGTCATAAACCCGGAGGAGGTTTCCCATAGGCTTGCTAATTGAGCTCCAGGAGGCATGCCCGAGGTTAATGTGAGCATAATTTCTTTAACAGATACTTAGGCACCCTGTTAAATCAAAGTGTGGTTACTTCTGTCAAGGATAACCGTCAGCCGCTTATTCGCCAACCGTGACAAGCGCGGCAAAGCGGCCAAGCAGTACTTAAACGGTACTTGGTACAGTGCGCGCGCGCGGTGCTCGCGCATTCCTGAATATATACACGCTTTAGAAATGGGCGTGTCAGCAGCTCGTGAAAAGCCTAAACAATGAAAACAAAGATAATTGTAAGGGTTTATAACAGTATTACGTTGTTATAAAAGTTATTTCCTTGTGCAATGTTCACCTGCTGGTAAAGATAGTTCTTGCAGTGAGTAAGTACTTGAAGTCTTTAAAAGCCACAGGAAACGAACAGCATGCCGCAGCCAAGCGGTACTTAAACGGTACTTGGTACGGTTGCGCACCATATTACTCGCAGGAATAGATTTGGTTTTGCGGACCACCCGTACATTATTCATTCTTGGCTTGGATCCCGTTCACCTCCTGTTGCAGTGCTCTTATGAGGTAGCTCACCTCTGAACTGCTGTCTTTCAGGATTCCTACTCAATGCTCTAACTGAGATATAAACCCGTTTTACTTCTCAATCCTTTGTTGAATTTGCTGTTAACTGAGTCAAGCCCAATTTAATTTGGGTAAGGAGGATGGACAATTCGGACTGGTTCCCTTGCTGTGCATTGGCCGGAGCCTCAGACATCGAGGATTTCAAGGCCACCACTGACACATTATATTCTCCTGCTGAAATCATCTTGGAGGTGTGAGCCTCCTGTCTGGGTGCAGCAGGGAGGTTTTTATTTGAAAAGGACAGTTTAGATTGTCTCTTATTGCCCTTGGCCATGTGAAAGATTAGGCCCGGTGGCTCCAATGACCTACATAGTTTTAAGCTCTGTTGAGCTCTTCTGGTGTGTTACCCTTATGGCAGGAGCATTTTAAATGGGACCACTCATGTACAACAATCCCAGCCACTGTCACGTTTGTCGTCTTCTTCTGAAGAGATGACAAGTTCTCCCCCTTCCCTCAACTCCTCACCTTCCTCTTTCTGCTTAATCCTTCTGTCCTTGTGTTGTGGAGGCTTCTCTTTTTTCTTGTGAAGATAAGGACGCCCTCGATAGGATGCCACCGTGCCACTAGATAGGGGCAGCGGGGGCACTCCTACCGAGAACGCCTCACAGGGGGAAAAAAGCCGGAAGGCACAAAAAACCCCTGAACGTGGAGGATCCCAGGAGGTGAGTAGCTGAAGATGGCGCGATCCGATGTGCAGGCACCGAATCGGGAAATAGGCGGATCCAAACGGTAGACCAGGATATGGCAAAAGGTGGTTTCAATGCGGAGATACTAAGGAAATCACAGGCAGTCCGGTAGGCAGGCAAAGGGTCTGGCAACAGTTCAAATAGGATATAGGGATATTCACAGGCAGTCCGGTAGGCAGGCAAAGGGTCTGGCAACAGTTCAAATAGGATATAGGGATATTCACAGGCAGTCCGGTAGGCAGGCAAAGGGTCTGGCAACAGTTCAAATAGGATATAGGGATATTCACAGGCAGTCCGGTAGGCAGGCAAAGGGTATGAAGAAGTCACGAATAATTCACCGGGAGATGGAGCGGCAGCAACACAGGAAGGAACCCGGAAACGTTGCAACGCGTATGCGACCCGGAAGTGAGGACTTAAATACTTCCGGGTCAAGGACGCGTGCAACAACTAGAGCGGTAAAACGGATGACGAGTAGCGGAATGCTACGGCGGACAGAACCGCCAGCTATTCCACTTCCGCCAACCCTGCCGCGGCATGACAGCCACATTGCGTATAGGGGTGAGATGTTGGGGCTAACTAGTTGAGAGCAGGGACTGGGAGCAGGTCTGGTGTTGGTGTGGCACCCCAACTGGAGGTTGATTGCTCAGAAGGGATTGTGAAGAATCACAAAATTCAGTCACCTTTCCCAAGGAAGGAGCCTTTCCCTGGGAGGCTAGGGAGGTGAGCCCTCTAAGCGATACCCTGCCTAGTGGTAGAGGCAAGCAGGACTTCTACCTGAGTTACTTACTCTGGGACCATCAACAGCCTCAAGGATCAAGAAGGGCCAAGAAGATCAAACCACTGTTTGTTATTGTGACCTAAGGTTTATGAGTCAACCTTAAGAAATAAATGGTATTGGTACTGCGAAGAGGAAGAATGAGCGAGTGATGCCGATCACTCAGTGGAAAGAGAAAGATGACTATAATCCTCCGCTGGGGAGGGCCCATCCAAGTGACATAAAAAGATGAAGGATTCCTATTGGAGAGTCATCACCGGGAAGCAGAAACACAGGAGCTTCAAACCTGTGTTGCAGTCACAGCTGATCGAATCTAGGAGGTCCTGTGTCCTGTGAAAGCAACCACCTGGCGTGCAAGGGATGCGCCGGGAGAGCTGGGACCAGGGGAAGCAAGGGGAAGAAAACCCCAACCAAGAGAGCCAGTCGTGAGAGGTGGTGTGATCCTAGAAGGGTGGACTGTGCAGTCTGCTAACTGTGCCGAGGCCACTGGTACTTGGGCACTGCAGAGCAGATGCCAAGGAACCGAGCGAGTCGAAGAGAACAGGGAAGCCCTCCTGACCAGAAGAAGAGGAATTCCCACCCTGCAAGCAGGTCTGGTGATGGCAAACTCCTGGAGACCAAGTAACTGGGACAGAGGGAGACCGATTTCGAAGATCACGAGCACCAGAATCATACTCATCCCAGTAATATTGATGTGAAAAGGCCAAGTGTGGATCATTACTGGTGCAAACATACGCATGGGCATAGGACATTGGGGTTAGAGGGGGGACAAATCCCCCCCACAATTATAAGGGGGGTTATAATGGCATGTATCCCCCCCAGAATATGCAAGTGTTGTGCACAGTGCACTGTTTCTCTGCCACTGTCTGCTGTTGTATGCAGCGTGTACAAATACTTCTTCAGGCTGCAGCCGACGGCGTTTGACTTTCGGGGGAGACTAGAGAGAGACTCGACTTGAGCTAAGGTAAATAGTGAGTAGTAGTGTGTGTGTGTGTGATGTCGTGTGACTGGACGAGGAGGGACAGCGTGACTGAGTGTGTGATGTTGTGTGGGGGGACGTCAGGTTCCCTTGGACCCAGACCAATAGCACCCGCTAAAGGGCAATGGCACACGGGCCAAGAAACCACCTGGGTATGCCACCAGGGAAGAGAGTACAGAAAGCCATGGGTGTCGTTGGCCCTGGCTACACTGTTCTCAATCTGAGCTTTTCCTCCTCATTGCCCCCACCCCAAGTAAGTCACTCACCTGGATAAGGCTGCCATACATCACGGGCTGTGATTAAATCAAGGGCCTGGGTCCAACTAGCGTTCCCAGTGGTGGCGCGCGGTGCCTCCTCGGACTCGAAGGAGCACAGAACTCCGCGCTGCGCAACCATGCTCCGGGCCTTCCTGATCAAGAAGTCCTCGGCGTCCAGCAGCCGGAGGAAGTGGTGCGAGTTCCTGGATGAGGAGAGGGGCGAGGTCTACATACCAGGTGAGTTTATTGCCGCTGATATTTTCTTACCCACCGCATGAAGTGACAGATAAGTCGGTTGCAATGGGAAGGCTGAGTTTGTCGGCTTTCCTGGAAGGTAATGTTTTATGGCAAGGTTCGAACTTTACGCGCTCTCTCATGTCCTCCCCTGAAAGTCGAACTGATCAGGAGTGTGGGGTAGAGGGCATGAGGGTTCAAATAAGGATCCTGGGTGAAAGTAACAGTTCACCGTAACTCAGTTGTTATGGTGTACATCCCTGTTACACAAACAACAATATAGGTAATTCCTTGTGACTCCCAGGGACAAAAGCACAAGTCTAGGTAATGTGCGGTACCTTGCTGGTGACAGAAGAGTCCAAAAGTAAAAGTAGCCGATTTAGTCTGGAGTGGGCAGCCGACACCCACAGACTGTGAGGTAGGTTGGATGGGGTCAAGCCCTGACCCAGGGAATGGGCACATTAAAGAGTTCCTTCTTTTTTCGCAGGCATCCGTTTCTGAAGGAGAAAGATCCGTGGGTGTTCATCTAAAAACAGCACGCGCTTGACTTGCCGAGCTACCTGGACGGCTATGTGTAAAAACTATTTGCAGAGCTTTTTTGATTCTGCACAAATCAGGCACCAGATGTTTGTCCAAACCTGGCTTTGGTCAAATCCCTTTACTACCAGACCTTCACTTGAAGCCTTAGGAGCCCACCCCAAACCTTGAGATCCCGGCTCCCCCTTCATGCTCGTGGACAAGCATTGGCAAGGCTAACAGTTTCGATGTGTGTGTAAGCATGGGATCAGCATTTGTCAGGGATTGCCATAACGGTACTACAAGGTCATAAAACTGCAACAGCTGGAAAATGGTGTGAATGTCGGTGCACATGCTTAGCAAATGTCTATCTATTGCCTATAAAAGTGCCAACACTGTTGGCTTGGCCAAGGCCTTTTTAAACAGAAATTGAATGCAAGGAACAGATGTTAAAGGAAGTCTTAGCTTTCCATCCTGCATCACTTTGCCTTCTGGTGCTTCTGTGCTTCTGGTAACTACAGGGCTGTGAGTGTGGGTTTCCAGGAAGGCACATTGGAAAAGGGCCTTGTCGGCTCCACACCAACAAACCATCCCGTTACCTGCAGAGCATGTCAGTGTTACGCAACAGCAAAGACAGTGGTAGAGGGCAGCAAGCGTAGGGTAACGTGTGTTTGCATGCCGATGGGACGTGACATGCGCTGCTCTGGGATAGGTCCAAGCTTGATTTGCATATGGTTGTGGTCTGCAACCATTCTGTAATGGCACAGAAGAACTAAAAACGATGGCACAAAATGCTGCCCACTTGAATTGTTAAAACAATGCAGTGCTTCAGTGCCCCGAGTGCATGTTAGGTGCTGTGCGAAACCGAATGTGTAAGATTGATTAAACTGCGGTCGCTCGTTCGAAATCATGGCAGCCAGACAGACTCCATCTTTCACCCTTCTGAGTTTGATACTTTCAGGCCGCTTTTCCTTGTGTGATAATAAGAGCAAATGTCTAGTGGGCATGCAAGGTTGGGGCCCGAACCCTGGCACTTGCGGACAGTCGCAGTCCCCACAGACAAATCTGCAGCTATACGTTACCCTGAGGGGAAGGCTGCATGCTGCCGCGCATCCAGTGAAATGGCCTTTGAAAAGAGGCCATTAAACGAACCGCTGCAGTTCATGGAATTAAATAATTCACGCCCAGGGATTCTACATTTATACAAAAAGCAACCTTAATTATAAATTCCACTCAGTCTCATGGAGCGTCACCAGTCTGGAACCCAGGATCTTCAGGCCCTTTAAACACTGCTTACTCAGTTAAGGTTCTGTCCCATTCATCCGCAGCATGCCCCCAGAATTCTGCCAAAACACGCTCGCCTACACCAGCCTACGCCAGCTCCCAAAGATTGTAGGCACACAGCTGAGAAATAGATGTTGCGGCTGCCAATGCTCTATTGGTGTAATCAAAATGTTGTAACCAGCTCAGCATTGAATTATAAGCACTATGTGTGTCTTTCACTGAAGTCCTGGCAAAAACAAACATTGGCAAAGCCAGCAGTTTTGGCTTGTGTACAAGTATTAGGCATTTGCCAAGCACTGCTGTTAGATGCCCAGGTACTCACACCACAAGTGACTTTGCTGACACAAAAGCCCAGAGTGTTGGCATTGCCAATGCTTGTTCTTTTTCAAATCAATTAGGATAAAATCCATAGAAGAAGATATTGTGTGAGTACATGTACTCTATTGGTGAAAGTAAGCTGCAAGCACTTAGATGTGGGACTTCAAAAATAAGTTATTGACAGTAGAATAAACATCTGCAAAAGAATCCTTATAATAAAATAAGTTTCATATATTGTGCCTTTTGACCCGGGAAGTGGTAACTTAGCCTTCTGAATTGAGACGCCAAATTGAAGGATTTTATACTATGCACTGAACTGCTTTTCTTTTTCTTAATTTTCTTCTGTTTTCTTTTCTTCTTTTCTCTTGTTTTATACAGTGATGATATGTGTAATTTAATACGTACTGCTATTTTAATTTTGTGAAAAGTCGAGTTCTTTGACTAAAACAAAATAAATAAAAATAAAAAAAGTCACCAAGGTGTCCCCTACACCCCTAACCATACTTGTCCCAATAATACTGAGGTGAGAAGGTCAAGTGTGTAATATTACTGGTGCAGTCCCACCCGTCCCAGTGATAAAGAGAACTGGAAATTAAAGGTGAATGATTACTGGACCAAGCATACTCGTATCAGTAAAGGAGAAGAGAATTGGGTAAGAATCATCACTGGCATAATCATACTCGTCCCAGTGACAGCAGGAAGTATAAACCAAATGGTTATTTGTCTTGGAAGAAACATACTTTGTGATAAAAGTGAGTGGCAAGATACTGAGACGGTGGACAAGAGTGTGATTGGCTGGCTCAGCCAGGAAAGGAATTGGGCACTATTTCTCAGGGCATAAAGAATATATTGAATGAAGAGGAAGAGAAAAGGCATTTCAGGAAAGAAAAGCCCAGTGCTAAAGTCAGTGTTAAAGTCAAACTTTATGAACTGATCAAGGTAGTGACTAGAAACTACTTAAAGATTAACTATTGGAGTAACTTTTGCTAACAGCATAGTACAGGAGAAGGGAGTCATTCTCCTGTACTCTCGTCAGTTTGGAATAGTGATAGGGACAGAGCAGATTAGAATTCGACAGAGGACAGTGATTATTTTTGGAGACTCAACAACAACAGACGAACACCTGAGTTAGTTTCTGTTAGGTAGGCATAACACCTAGTTTAGGACTGGCAAGGAGTTATTTTATTTTCCTTTTAATTTAAAAGTCATTAAAAAGCCTGAATTAAGTCCACTCCTTCTGCTAACTTGCCACAGGATCCCCAAAGTAAACCAAACCTAGATTCACCTGCGAGTTTAAAACCATATGGAGCGTAACTGTTAAATACCATCCACCTTCCTTCTCTCCTGAATCTCACCTGCACGACCATGTGTCCCCAGAGGAACCTCTTGATGACTCTCGACTTCCAAGAAATGAGCGGAGTAGGGTAGTACTACTGAGGTTAACCACTTTGTCGATC
Organism: Ambystoma mexicanum; assembly: GCF_040938575.1. Lineage (NCBI taxonomy): Eukaryota > Metazoa > Chordata > Amphibia > Caudata > Ambystomatidae > Ambystoma > Ambystoma mexicanum. The sequence continues at coordinate 1,457,071,443 of NC_090935.1, forward strand.
GTAGCCACCCCCAACTTGCTAGCCGCTTGTAGGGGAGAGGCGGGCCACCAGGCATAGCCTCGTGGTTCCCACTCTGATGCGCGATGGCTCCAGTACAAACCCAAATCCCTAAGCAGGTAATAGAAGCCCAGTCTACCTGTAAGGCTCCAACTCAGCAGGGCATCTATGGAGCTGGCTAAGGGAATAAAATGTGATTTGGAGCAGTTCGTTTGCAGGCTGAAATATATCCCCAGATCTTGCCATCACCTGTGTAATTGGGGCTAGGTTAGGAGAGGAGTTCTTCACTTATGGTAAGATATCGTCTGTATAAAATGAAAAGATTTCATTTTGGCCTACTAGCGTCAAACCCCTGTGTAAGGTAAAGAGGAGCAGACAGAGGTGGGATCCCTGCTTGGTACGGATTGCAATGGAAAACGTGCACAAGAATGCCCATCACCAAATACCCTTTGTCTAGGGAAGGAGTAGAAAAAGAACATGGAGTCTAAGATGTAACCCTCAGCCCCACATTTTACCCATGACAGTGAGCATGTACCGTCAGGACACAGAATCAAATGCTTTCTCAGAGTCAACAAATGTAGCAACCCCTGCATGATGGGTTTGAATGAGGATGTAGAACAGACAGGAAAAATTCATGGTGCTGGATCTGCCAGGTATAAACCCTTACTTGGTCTCGGTGTGCAAGAATGGCAGCATATTTCAGCAGCCTGCCCATAAGAATATTGGGAGAAACGTTAGCATCTACATTGATTATCGATCAGGGTCTCTAAGGACCACATGCCTTGGGGTGGGGAGGTCACAGTTCGACTTTACTAGCAGTACGATTATCGTCTCACTCAAGCCATCAGGAAGTATACAAAACTGTATTGGGGAGCGGAGTACATCATAAGTCTACACTGTGACTCCTTCTGGATGTCATCCTGTCCTTTTTTTCTGGGGATGCCAAATATAACCGCTGATATTTGTGTTGTAATATTTGGTATCCCCTTGATTTTGAGATGTAACATTTAACAAAGCACTGCTTGAACTATCCCTTGTATTGGGGAGGGGAGTACATCATAATTCTACACCGTGACGCCTGCTGGAAGTCATCCCATCCTTTTACCAGATATAACAACTGATATAGCGTTGTAATATTTGGTATCCCCTTGACTTTGAGGGGTAACATTTAAGAAAGCATTGCTTGAACTATCCCTTTTACCCCCATCTATTACCTTCTATGAGTCAACCACTGCCCCGGCACAACAAAGGAGGTTATCTCTGGCACTCAAAACCTTAGATCCTTTCACACTTGGGGCAACTGACCCTATGTTAGTTGAACTAAATCAAGTTCTGAGTTCACTGCTTTGTTTATTAGGGAACTTGTAGAAAGATTCACATTCTCATGCGACTCTACTTGATTTAAAATGGGGTAAAGTGCAAAATGTGTCTGCAACAAATGTGGTTGAGAAACCCTCATTAGGAGGACCTAAACCCCAGGTTGCTCCTGTTTTGGTTCGCACTGATAATGACCCTCTAGTGGCCATTTCCCAGGAGGTCTGTCTGGTGGACTCAGTGAGGGCCAATTAAGTATTCCCAATCGTCGCTCAGAATAAAGTTCAGACATCTTTGAATAAAAAAGCCAAAACCATTAGTAAAGATTGCACCAAAAAAATCAAGAATCCCGAGCCTTCGAATATCTCGAATTCTATCTCTAAGACTTTCTTTAAATCGGTTTCTCTCACCTCTGGGAGGCCACCGATAAGAAACCCTCAGGACAAACAAGTTAGCATTTCGACTCAAGTTGGGATATTCCAGACCTTAGATCCTCTCCCCCTAATTCCCAACACCATATGTAGGGGAATCCCCCCAGTGAACACTGAAAAGATCTGGAGCACAGAATCTGCAGTGCAAGCATCTCTGCCTAAACATAAACAAATAGAGTGTCACCTTTGATTGCCCACTGCAGTAGGGCTTTCCAACACGGCAGAGAGACGGAATCTCGGGGATAATTTGGTGACAGGCTTCTTGTGAAATCCCTTAAATATTGCTCTTCCGCCCCTTCCATTCCTGTGTAATGGTGTGTGGGGTCTGGGAACACGGAAAGCAACACAATACATTACACAGGAGTGGGAGGGGTTAGAAGGTCACAACGAACCAAATCCTTATAGTGTACCACTTAGCCAAAGGGAGCAACAAAGGTACTACTCACAGCCCCCTCTGATGAATTTTAGGAGAGGGGAGGGTCCAAGAAGGGACACTCCCCAATCCCCTCCATGGTGGCATGGGAGGGATTCGGAGGGGAGAGGAAGAGCGGAAGGTGGTGTAACACACTTAACTCATCCACATACCTCTAAACAAGGTGGTAAATTCACTTCCATTTAGAATAAGTGCAATAAGCAGACTGGTACAAAGTTCAAGGTCGCCTGTATGGCATACAAGAAAAGGTAATTCGTATTGAATCGAACAGGGATCTTGAGGCAGCTCTCTCAAGTTTCAAGGTAAAAGCAATATCATCTAGAGATATAGATAGAATTGAATTTCCGTTTAGAGGAAGAACTGATGTTGTGTTACTAATGTTTGCTACACAAATAGTATCTGATTTGGTTCAAACTGAAATCTACTCCCTATTTCATTTAGGATTTGATTTCTCAACAGAAGTAACCACAAAAGGTGAACACTACATTGACCCGCAGGTACCCCCTAGTCTGTGCTCATGGAAAGAATGATCAGTTTAATACAATTATGAAACATGTGGTGGCAGCACTCGGGAATAGATTTGAGCATAGGGAACAATTTGGGTTCCAGAAGGCGATTCTGAAGCCCAATATTCGAGGCATCAGAATGGGTATGAATAAGTTTACTATTCTATCCTGGAATAGCTGTGGCCATACTCATTTATACACCAATCCAGATTTGGAGAAACTCCTACAAGAATATATGATCATGTTTATCCAGGAAACTTGGTTAACTGATGCACCAGCGGTTACGTAACATTTTTTTCTACAGCTGTTAACAGTCCAAAGGGGAGGCCATCCAGTGGGATTGTCACCCTTATAAAAGAGAATGCTGGATCGGCTGTAGACCACCTGGTAATCTCAAATAAAAGCCTACTGGGGTTTCAGATTTTCATTATCCGGGGAGATAAAAAAACACACGTTCCTATTGCTGAATATATACTGGTATAATAAGCTGAGCAACATTCGGTGTGTTCTGGAGGAGGTAGTAGACCTTGCGTCAAATTGGATGGATACCTGGAGGGTGGGCTTTGTAGTCTTGGGGGGGATTTGAATTCATTTTGCTTACCTAATTCTAACCCTTGCATGGGGACTACTCGGTACCCCGCGAGATGATCACAGCTGAGTTTGATTGGGCTCTGGAGAAGGGTTCAGGGGCCTATCCCCCCCATTGTCTGTAAATCAGGGGTCGAATAGAATCTCCTGGAACCCGCAGTGGGCCTCTCTGGTGAATGGTGAAACCAAGACGCTATTGGCTTCTAGTTCTTTGGACTGGAAACTGCACACTTTTAATGTCAATTATTTTGATAATTTTTTTGGAAAAGCTTCTTGTCAACACTGAATCTAGAAGGAAGATTATTTCTAAAAAGCATATTCATCAATTTGATCGGACATTGTGAGTCAGAAAAAGGGAGATGAGGGAGAGAATCAAGGTAATTAAGAGTAACTGTAATGCCTAGTCACTGCCATGGCTAGAAGTTAAAAAAGAAAAACAATACTATTGGCAATGGTGCAGATTGCATAAACGTCATTTATTACAACATGATGCAGAATGTATGATGGACTCACTATGTCAAATGACAACCTTGACATTCTGGCATCTGATAAATCATTTAGGCAGAAATCAGGTGGATTTACAGTTAAATCCCATTGGTGAACAGCAGTGGGTATCTTATTACGAGATTACATTTGGACACAATTCTACTCTTAAAATGGCCCCCACTTTGCTCTCCCGAAGTTGGTCTCAGATGATTGGAAATTATGAATTGACTAAATAATAAGGGGTATTAGCAGTTCTAGCGCAACAGGGGCTAACAGACATTCCAATATGCTTTTTAAGAATGATCCGGCATCTTGGTCAATCATTGTGACCATATATTTCTGCCAGATTTTAAAAGATAAAATGTTGCCATCAATTTGGCAAACACCGCTCCTAATCCCGATCTATAAGTGGGGCGATCGAAACAACCTGTGCAACTATAGACCTATTTCTATCCTGGACACTGACAGCAACATTTTTGCATCACTACTGCTTAAACATCTTGAGGCATGGGCGGTCCAATGAGGGCGTATTAAGAAACGGCAAGTGGGGTTTCAGAAAAACCATAGTACAAACCTTAATGGCCTTTTGTTAAAATATGTTAAAAGCCTAGCCCTGAAGGGCAATGCACATGCCTCTTACGTTGTAAATTTTCAATCTCACCTCCGCTTTTGATACTGCTCACAAGTTCTTTCATGGAAAAAGCTTGCAAGCTGGAACATACCCATGGGTCTTTTGAGACTAATAATAGCTCTCCTTGGTCACTCTAAAATCAGGATAAGACTAAATGGGAGCGGTGAGATATCTGCACCCATTAACACTATCTCAGGAGTTAGATAGGGGTGCATGTTGGCCCCTTGGCTATTTAATCTGTATATGTCTGATGCTGGTGAAATCTGCATTTGCTTCTCCAAGCTTGAACAATCAGCAGTTGACATGTGTCTCATATGCAGATGACTTCCTATTGTTTGGCCTGGCCCCATGAGGTTTGCAGAAAATGATTGATGCCTTTGTAACCTACACCAAGTTAAATGATTTGGTAATTAATTGTTCTAAATTTTAAGGTCATGATATTTACAAAGAGAAAAAAGCAAATCAATCCACACTGGTGGGTGGACGGTCCAAAATTGGAAGTGGTGGATCCGCTTGTCTATTTGGGATTCCATATTGCGGCTAAACCTACTAGGCGGTTCCTAATGGAGAATCTATTAAATAAAACCTTGGGTCTCTGTTTACAGCTTTAAAAAGTTGATGGGAAGTATGGTATGTTTTCACTCCTCCCTGCTCTAAAATTCTATGAGGGTAAAGTAATCCCAAAATGTCTCTAAGGTGTGGAAATACAAGACTTTTCCGTGTTGGATCTCCTACCCAAATTTGAGGCCCTTCTATGAAGGAAACTGCTTCATATCCCTAATTCCCTTTCAGGGGATATGTTGAGGTATGATCTGGGAATTCAATCACTCGGATCAAGGGGAATGTGGTGTTTTCTGAATCTGTATCGTGAAATCTTGACAGCAGGTAATTCCACACTCTATGGAGATGTTCGTGCTTCCATGTCATCTTTGCCAAAAACGGGTCCATTTTTATTTGAGAGGGCTTGTGAAGACCTTCTCCTTGAGATAGGTTCGAACCAGGAAGAGTTAAAAAATAGACCACAGTACACTAAACACTGCTTAAGACTCTGGGATTGGATCCAAATAGTAGAATAACAATAGCTTCATCTGTTTTCATCTCTTTCTTATTTATGTACAGAGCATAAGAAGCAAGGAGTGGTGGCACCTTTTTTGACCATTTACCCAAGCAGACCAGTAAGAAATGAATTTCTTAGATTTCGGTGGAACCTTATACGAACCAAGGAAACTCTCCTTGGGTATAAAATGATTGAACCTGGGGACTCGAAATGCAGGTTTTGTGATGTTGCAAAGGTTGAATCTTTAAGACACATTACAGTGGAGTGCCCCTTTTTGCAGTCTGCTCGTTTAAGGTACTTTAGGCGATATTGTGGCTCTGGAGTCCTTTTTGATGAAGATGCTGTTTGATTAGATGTCTGGGAGGGGGGTGGTTTCGTAACCTCTGACATAATATCAGTTGTCGACTTTTTAAGCGCTATCGATTTGAGTTAAGTTTGCTTTTTGAGATTTTTGTAATATTTGTATAAATGTTATGATTTTTAAACTGATCTTATTTAAAATTGAAGTTGATCAGTCTATAGATTTTATTGCATCCATGATATGAATTCATTATTATTGTTAATGATCTTTCTAATTGATTGTGACTTATTAAAAGCTGCATGTCAGCTGTAGGACAATAAAAAACAAAAAACCTATCGAACAATTCTATCCTTCTCATTTGGAAGTATGGGCATTTTATCATTAGATGCTTTAACGTTTCTAAATTGTCCTTACAAAAGCGGCATACTGCAGACTCTGATATACCTCTGATATTTAAATCTCTTTTGTTTGAATAAGATTAAAACAAATTCTTTAAAAAAAGTATATAAAACTCAGGAAATCAAAACATTACTCCTTTTTCTTTTTTTCTAAACACAAATCTGAGTACAGTTTTAAATTTCATCCTTGCGTCGCAAGTACTACTCCTGCGCATTTCTAACATTTTTCTTTTCAGTGACATAGGATCGGATATACTATTACCCAAGGAGGCATTATACAGTTACACATTTTCAATGGATCTCTTCTTGAGGTTGGAAAAGCAGCCCACATTATTACCCTCTAGCTGTTTACCTACTGCTCTATACAAAGACTCAAAGTCAGCATAAAACTATTTCCTATATAATGATAACAATTTCCAAGAAGCCATACTGGACAAAGAGGACAATCATGTATTTCCTAACCAAATTAATTTTACACAAGCAAGAAAGTTTAAATGCTGGGTTAGGCATTCTAGCATTAAGCTACCGCTTCCCAATCCCTACCAACCTTTTAGCAGCAATGCAATCCAGACCGATAATATTTTCCACTAGAATTGTTTAGATTAGTTGGGAATATGCCAGGTACACAGACTTGCAACTGAATTTTCCTGGTTACTCCCAGCCAATCATAGAGGGTCGCCTGTTAGTAAATTTCCCCATTTCATTTCTGGTGTTATTATAGATATCTTGCTCCATTACACAATAATCACTCCCACCCCACTTATATCGATGTCACGGTGGGTTAAGAAAACGCAAAATCACTTTTTTTTAAACTGCGTAATTTGCTGTTTTGCAAAAACACCTGCAAAATCAGCAATTTTTCCAACATTGCACACAAAATCAGCAGTTTTTAAAAAAACAGTCATTTAAAAAAATCTCCATTTTTAAAAAACATTTAAAATGAGCCACCATATGAGGGGGGAAAGGAGAGCGAGGGGAGCAGAGGGCCAGAAAGCATGGAGGGAGCGGTGGGCCAGCGGTGATACGGAGGGCAAGAAAGCAGAGAGAGGGGATAGGTCAGAAAGCAGAGAGGAAGGGGTGGGCCAGAAGATGAGTGTTGGGTCAGAAAGAGAGGGAGGGGTGGACCATCAAGAGGGAGCAAGGGGCAGATTGGAAGAAGAGATGGGGAAGAGTGTGGTAGACCGGGAGGAGTGAGAAAGAATGAAGGATTGTAGGACTGCTGGAGGAACTGGAGAGCGTAAAGTGTGAGAATGTGTGTGTGTGAGAGAGGTTTGTGAATGGCAGCATGTCAGTGCATTCAAAGATTGAAGAACAAAGGTAGGAATATTTGCACCATTATAAATGATAACGGTCAATAACATTTATAATATAAAATAGGCTTGCACAATAAACCAAAAAAGTAGAGCGAAACAAACACTGTTCTATCAAGCCAGGGACATCCGTACTCTATCACTTTGATAGCAGAAACTACCTAAGAATGGTGCAAATAATGACAATGTGGCTCCATTGCAGCCTCACACATGCTACCTCGGTATTGAAACCTGGCTCACTAACACCCGCCAGTCAACAAAAAATGTGGAGAAAAAATGCTGCAATAAATACAATTTTGTGCTACAAAATGTGCTTTTTATGTTGCAAAATGTTCAACTATGTGCCACAATATCCTGAAGTGTCTGAGTAGTGAAAGTTTGTGTTTTGCAATGCAAATGCAGATCTTCAAGTAGCAGGCTTGAAGGTTGATGTTGAACTGGAGGCCATGAATGCTGTAACTTGCACTTGAAAAGGGTTATCTGGTTAGATCTAAGAGAGGGGGGGCTTCATTCTAAAAAAAAAGCTTTAAGTGTAGTGAAGAGGTTCCATAACATGTCTGACACTTCCCATCCAGCATCCAGCGCTGGCTGTTCGTTTAATAGTGGTTTGCATCGTGGGACTTGTAAGTTTACTTTTCCCAAATGCTTGTACCACAAATCAAATGCAGACCGGCATTGGCTAAAAAGCAAATGCTGACCACTAGTCAGCTTCTTTCCCAACACTGCCTCCTTACGCTAGTATATATGGTGGGTGTGAATCAGAGATGTGTAGTCTCCCTCCCTGCATGTTGGTTAGGTGTTAGTGGTTAATCCTATTCTAAGTCTTTCTCTGATTTCTGGTATTCATAGTTTTGCCTTTCATTCACCATCACAGAGCTGAAAGCGACAGAATGTAACAAAAAACAGTCTGGCATGGATGCCCTAGTCACGTGTGACACTGCAACAACTTCATGTGTCTGAAGTGTGGCGTGGGTTGGCTGTTTTGTTAATAAACATTGCTTCTTTTTTGATTGTTGAAAACCTCGAGTGTCCTCGGTAGCCGATGTGGCGGTTTTTGGGGTGGTCTGTCCCTTCTACCTAGGACAGAGACTCACTCTTAGCCCGTGCATTGGTAAGTGGAGAGGGGGCTGGAGGCAGGTCATTGGCTCCTGTTGGGGGCTTTGTGCACTGGGGCCATGCACGTGGCTGCCGGGTGTTGGTGTGAGCTGTCGAAAAATACGTTTTTGTACACTCCTAATTTGAAGACCATTACAGAAATTTAGTTGTAGGTAGTATTCGGTCCATTGTTCGGGATGCTGCGGAGTGTGACGGATCTGGTCAATTTGTCCCTTCTCCCAGAGGGGAGCCACCCCCTGTGAGGCTAGCCAGACATAAAATAAGCTGTATTGCCCTGCAATTTGCAATATAATACTGCTGGTTTGCTTTTCATTTAAATAATCACGTCGCACCAACTGAGATATGATTTCTAGAGCAGCATTATTACAGCTTCAGTCTGCACTTTTGTGTCTGGCTTTGTGCTCGGTGCACTGCGTACAGGTGAGGCAGAGGATTCCGGGCTGGGCTCAAAACATTGTATCAATGTATGTGCCCAGCCCGGGGCGTGGCGTCATCCAAGAGCATGAGCAGAGACAAGGCACGGCATGGAATGAGCTGCTCCATTTGCTTACAAACTCGGCTGCACAGTCATCGAGGACACCCTAAGTGTGAAGTCACGTGCCCCGGAAAGCCGGTCACGTGTCAGGGGGCGGTTTAGGATAATAAAGGAATCACCGGAACTGACGCCCGCTCTCCAGTGCGGGTTTATGCAGCATACCAAGCGGTCCTGTGTTTATTGCCGCGCTGCATTGATAGGCCCAGGCGGGCCTCATCACTTGGCCGGGCCTCCGCTGTGACGGAGGGCCCACACCATCACACTGGCGACGAGGCAGCGCTGTTCCCACGTGCCAACTCACACCTGACCTGCAGTCTGGTGTGCACCGAGGATCAGCCCCTCACCATTCTACAGCTCCGTTTACACGTGCGGATGAGAGAGCCTCGCTCTCACACCCCCAACATTCCAAATGGGTGTTCCGTACAGTGATCGACTTCGCGTAGGAAGAGCGAGCCTCACTCTCACACTCCCAACATTCTAAATGGGTGTTCCTGGCAGTGGATCAACACGGGTATGAACGTACGCGTAAGAGGAGCCTCGTTCTCGCACCCCCAACGTTCCAGGACCATCACAGAAAGGAAATACTCACCGCGTACAGCGTTTTCAGCACCCAGGAAGCAGGCTGCTGCCCAGACTCTCCATAGGCCTTCAAACACAACTTTTTCAACGCTCTATGGACTGAAACCATCCAAAAGAAGTGTAATCCAGACAATTATCAACCACAAATACTCTGGTGAGTGACTATAAAGCCCCTGCATTGGCATATGAGCCCCCAATAACCCACATGGACTAGGGGATCCCTCATCAGCGCATGAACAAGTGCAACTGCACCACGGGTTGCACCACCAAGGGCACGTGCTTATGCCTGCGCACGCAAGGCCCAACATTTCCCGTGCACGGCCCACGGCCCAACCCACAACACCAGTCATGTCCAGCACGAACTCGAGCACCTCTAGAGCGAGTGCAAGCCCATCGACAGGCAGGAGCACCAGCACAGAACAACCAGACCCAGCGCTCACCACCCTCATGCCTCCTTTTGATCCGTTCTCCAGAGGAGCAGCAGTCCGCTGGGGCATCTGGCTACAACAATTCGAGATGCACCTCGATGCCAGGGAGATCACCTCAAATAGGAAAAAACGCACCTTCCTCTTGCTCAACATAGGAGCGGCAGCTCTACGGCTGTTCAACGCCATCCCAAACAACAGCGATGCAAACTATGATGCCGCCAAAAATGCGCTTACCAACAACTTCAAACCTGACCTCAACCCGGACTGTGAACGATTCCATTTCTGTATGGCTAGACAGCGGGAGAGTGAGACAGTGGATAACTTCCATGCTCGCCTAAGAGAGATGGCAGTCGGTTGTGAATTCCCTGACAAGAAATTTGCCATCCGCCTCCAAATTATCAATGGGATTTCATCAGAAAAACTGAGGCGGGCCATCCTAACAGAGAAAAATATGTCTCTATCCCGCATCCATGAAATGGGGCGTCTTCAAGAACGCACGGACGATCAGGTGGTGGTCATCGAAGCCACAATACAACGCCTTTCACTTGACAACCCCAGAAAATCAGAGGAGGTTGTAGCAGTATCGGGACGCCAAAACACCATAGAACATGGAGCTAGAGGGACAAACCCCTCCAAGCCTCACATGCATCAAGGGAGAGAGAACGCAAGCAAGTGGTGCGGCGGCCCATGGCACAGAGGAGAAACATGCCCAGCGTGGGGGTTAACCTGTGGCAAGTGCAACTGCCTCAACCACTATGCGGCGGTCTGCCTACACCCCCCAAACAGAAGTGACTGTGAACAACCACCACGAAAGCCGCAGGAACACCGAAGGAAGTTCGCCCCTCGAGAAACCTCTCACCAACCAAGCAGGAAAGGGAAAGCGAGAGCTGTCGACGGTGTCCAGTTAAAGTTTTGAATCCTTTTGGTCGAATGCCAAAAGGATCGAATCAATAGGCCCGAAAACAAAAGGGTCAAAAACATTTTTTTACAAGTATATATTTTTTTGGGCTTTCGTATACTTAAAAAAGGTTGTTTTTAACAAGAAAAACTGAGTTTTCGGGGGGGGGAACCCCCAAAACAATAAAAAAATAAATAAATAAATGTCGACCCTTTTTTTTGGTCCTATTGACTCGATCCTTTTGGCATTCGACCAAAAGGATTCGAAACTATGACCTATAACCCTGTCGACCACTCGCAGAGATCACCAGACACGAGTGAAAGCAACGAAAGCGAAGACAGCGCATCCCCCGACAGAAATGACAAAGAAAGGCGAAGGAGGCACAGCAAGAGGGTACACAGAGCATACCTAATCTCAGCAGTAGAATCTAAGAGATACAAGCAACGGAAAAGGCCATCGTGCACAGTGCTGGCGGACGGAAAACCTCTAAAAGTGGTCATTGACACCGGTGCTACCGTCAATGTCATGCCAGTAGCAGCATTTGGAAGACTCCAACCAAGACCAAAGCTCCAAGAGAGAAAAGTCAGACTGTAAGAAACCACTGCCTGTACAAGGGTCCTTCAGATTGGACTTTTCACACAACAACACCATGTGCCGAGCCCGCATCTATGTTGTCAACGCTGGCTGCGAAACACTCCTAAACTGCAAAACAGCAGCAAAGCTACAACTAGTACAATTCACATTCAGCATCCAACACACCGAAATCAATTACCTGCTTGAGAAGCACCACAAAGTGTTCCAGGGCATCGGCTGCCTCAAAGGAAGATCCATCAAACTGCATATTGATCCGACCATCGAACCAAAAGCGGTACGCCATCGCCGAGTACCATTTCACATGAGAGAAGCCATTGAACAACAACTCGACAAACTGGAACAAGCAGGCATAATAGAGAAGACACCAGGGCCCACCGCCTGGGTGTCCCCCATGGTGGTAGCGCAAAAGCCCAAACAACCCAACGCAGTACGAATCTGCATCGACATGCAGCTCCCAAACGATGCCATCGGAAGAGAACGTCCCATCACGCCGACCATAGACAAACTCATCGTCGACCTGACAGGAGCGACAATATTCAGCAAGCTAGACCTCAGGTCGGGATATCACCAACTCAAACTGGCCAAGGAGTTGAGATACACCACCACCTTCTCCTCCCACCTAGGGCTAAGGAGGTACAAGCGTCTGAATTTCGGGATCTCGTTGGCAGCTGAAGTGTTTCAGCACAAAATCAGAAAGGTCCTTCATGGCCTGGAAGGAACAACCAGTATCAGTGACGACATCATTGTATATGCGAAAAATGACAAAGAACACCACAATCACCTTGCTGCAGTTCTGCACAGACTGGAAGAGGCAGGACTAACTCTGAATGCAGAGAAATGCGAGTTCGGGAAGGAAGAACTTTGCTTCTTCGGATATATCTTCAACGCAAAGGGAGTCTCGCCAGACCTTGCTAAAATAAATGACATTAAAAGCGCCAAAGCCCCACAATCTGCCATCGAAGTACGGAGCTTCATGGGGATGGCAACATACTGTGTGAGATTCATCCAAGACCTTGCCACCATGGCAAGGCCCCTCCGTGAACTAACAAAAAAGGACCAGAAGTGGGAGTGGTCATCCACCCATCAGCAAGCCTTCCAGCTAATCAAAGACTCACTGTCCACCTCCACAACTATGGCGTTCTTCGACATTGAAAGACACACCGAACACCTAGTCGACGCCGGCCCCGTTGGCCTAGGAGCTGTACTCACCCAAATTGACAAGGAAGGCAACATACACCCTATTGCCTTCAACAGCCGGGCACTGACCAAAACGGAACAAAATTACGCGTACATTGAGAAAGAAGCCCTCGCAATCCTGTGGGGATGCAGACATTTCAAGGTATATCTACTAGGAAAACGCGCGAAGGTATTCTCGGACCACAAGCCTCTCATCCTGATATTCAAAGGCTCAGCACCACACCCCCCAGTGCGCATCGAAAAGTGGATGCTTCAACTCCAGCCATACAACATAGAAGTAGAATACAGAGCAGGTGCAAACAACCCAGCCGACTACCTGTCCCGCCACCCACGACCTACCACTGACCAGGAGGAAAGACACGCGACAGAGACGAATGAACACGTATGTCACGTAGTCGCCTGCACCAGACCACGAGCCATTACCCTGCGAGAAGTAGCAGACGAGACCGAGGCAGATGTCATACTGACCCACACCACTCTGGCCATCCAATCCGGGAATTGGAAGAATTTCCTATCCTCTATGGCACAGCGCACAAAACCCGCTCAAGAAAAGCTGCAAGCACTCTTCGGGATCCGCCACGAACTGACCATCGCCCCCGAAGGAGTGATACTTAAAGGACACTGAATCGTACTCCCCGCGACTCTGGAGGAAAGAGCCCTTAAGATAGCCCACAGCGGGCACCAGGGAATCGTAAAAACCACCTCATACCTAAAGTCCCAGATGTGGAGGCCGCACATGCAACAGCGAGTGATGAACCTCGCAGAATCGTGCGCAGCATGTCAAGCCACCAGGAGCGCAGAGAACCCGGAACCCATTATCAGCACACTGAGGAGCAACCTGCGGTGGAAAGCGGTTAGCATAGACTATTGCACCATTGCAGGAGAAGGCTACCTACTTGTCCTAGTAGATTAATTCAGTAGGTACCTGGAAGTGGAGCACATGGCGTCCACCAACGCAGAGACAATGACTCTAGCCCTAGAGAAGATATTCGCAATACGTGGCATTGCGGCCAAAATCAAAAGCGACAACGGACCACCCTTCACCAGCCAATTCTTCCAAGACTTCAACTTAGACACAAGCGGATCAACCCAGGATGGCCACAAGCAAACGGGGACTCTAAATGGTTCATGGGATCGCTCAACAAAGTTATCCGAAATCCCGAAAGAACGAGGCCACTCATGGCTGAAGGCAGTATACCGCTTCCTAAGGACACACCGCCAGACCCCACACTCATCGACAGGGATCAGCGCCGCTGCCCTTATGTTCGGGGTGCCAATACAAGCTGAACTCTCCATCCATCCGAACTGCGTAACACCTGACCCAGACATTCCCGCTATAGAGGCAAGACGTGTCAAACAGAACGAACAAGAAAGCCGCACTCGCCGCGCAAGCCACCGGGAACTGCCACCAGGGGACACGGTAGTAGTCAAGAACCGCGCTCCACCGAAGAAAATGTCTCTAAACTTTGAATTCCGATCCTGGACGGTCAGTGCTGAGAAACACAGCATGATCACAGCCACCAGAAGAAGCGAGACAGTCACCAGGAACATTTCACACTTCAGGAAAGTCCCGGCAGCACTATGGGAAGAAGACCTGAGGACCCCACAGACAGAAACCAGATCACACACGCAGCAAAGCGACTCTGAGTCATCCGGAAACTATGGCACCACCCAAGAGCCGGACACCGACCCCATGCGAGAATGAAGCCAGGACAGAAAACCCCCCAGCAGCAGAAGCAGAGAGGAGTCACCCTCGATATAGCCTGAGAGAAAGGCCACGACCGTCATCCCACTTACGAGGGTACACAATACAAGGAGTCTACCATTCTAAGGGACTATAAAATACAAAACCTGTTTGAAATGTTATTGCTCATGACCGTGGAAAAAGCATTCCAAGTTTGGGAGGAAAGCCGATCACGTGTCAGGGGGCCGGATTAAGATAATAAAGGAATCACCGGAACTGACGCCCGCGCGCCAGTCCGGGTTTATGCACCATACCAAGCGGTCCTGTGTTTATTGCCGCGCTGCATTGCAAGGCCCAGGCGGGCCGCATCACTTGGCCGGACCTCCGCTGTGACGGAGGGCCCACACCATGACACTAAGTAATGGGGCAGATTTGAGTGGCAGGCAGATTTATGGGGCAGCTTGTTATCTAAACCGTATGCCGTTGTTTTGCTGACAGATTTCTTTTCGTAGTCATTTTCAATGCCCAAATTACTATGAAAAAAACGGATAGAAATATTTAGGGGGCAAGGGGTTAAAATGGGGGAGGGGTTTGGGGAATGAGGGGGCCTTGGGGGGATAGAAACATTCCAAGCGATGTCGCTGGAGGGACAATCATGGCCACTCTGCGATTCAAATTACAAAGGCCACCTGCGTGCATGCTGCGTTTTCATTGCAGGGCTGTGTGCTAGAAAGTGTCTGAGAATAATATTTTTCGCGCCATTGGGTGGGAGAATTATTATTCCTAGCCACTCTCTAGCAACCCCCCACCCCACCGCCCACTAATAAAACAGCCTGCACGCAGAAGGCCTTTTAAATATTCTATCAGTCGAGTGACACAAGGTGCCTGGGGTTGCCGCTGTTATATCCGCCCTACGTCCCGCAGCGCAGTGACGTAGGGCCGCTTAATAAAAGCCCTGCCCCCAATAGTGGGAGGCAGTTCCGGGCAAACCCAGCACAGCGTGTGGGTGTCTTTTGTCTGCGCTCCTGCCGATGCCGCGCCCCAGGCCGCGCGGCCTCCTGGACCGGTGCCAGCCCCACGTGCGGGGCCTCCAGAGCACCGGTACATAACAATGGCGACGAGGAAGTGAGCGAGCAACCACACGCTCTACATCACCTCACACGCGGACGCCCCACGGACGTCCCGCACGAATTTTTGGATTGGACACCCGGTGGGGGCCACCGAGACCACGTGACCCCCACCCCAAAAAAAAAAAAAAAATTAATACAAAAATAAAAAAAATGTTTTCTCTCGTTCATTCCCTATCCAAAAGGGGTCGAGAATTTTTTTCTCTCTTCGTTTGCTTTTCCTCCTGCATGGCGCACATGCTACAAGGCGCCCATCGGTCGGCGCACAAGTGCCAGTGGGCACATTCACCGCGAAAGAACACTCCTCAATGCAATGTGTGGACGAACCCATGAGGCAGGACAACATCAGGCCAGCACGACAGCATAATCAACAAACCGAGGGTACGTGACACCATGGCGGCTGGGTCATCAACTCCTGGACCTTCCACGCCGTCCAGGATCGCGGCAAACCTGTCGATGGCGTCGCCACCACCCCGCACGCTGGGCAGTTCGTGGACGTAGGTTCAACCCTTCGACCCATTCACCGACCCATCGTCCAGTGGACCCAGATGGCAGTTATGGCTACAAAAGTTCGAGATGGCCATGGAATGCAAGGACATCACGTCATCCAGAAAGATGAAAGCTCATCTGCTCCTAAGTGTGGGCGACGAGGTGCTACGTATCTTCAACTCCCTGAATGTTGATGATGGCCAAGACGCGTACCTGAGTGCGAAGGACGCCTCAACGGCACATTTCCTCCCGCAACTAAATCCAGACTATGAGACTTTCATTTTTTGCACGACTATCCAGGCCACTGATGAGACTCTAGACGCCTACCACACGAGGCTGAGGAAACTGGCCATGTCGTGTGAGTTCACGAACACTGAGAGGGAGATCAGACGACAAATCATAAATGGCATACATTCGGAGAAGATGAGGCGTCTCGTACTCAGTGAGAAAGGCATCCCTCTACAACGCATCCTAGAACTGGGTCGACAGAGGGAGCTTGCCCACTCCAGGGCCGCCAACATGGAAGCGACACTACAGAAACTGCAGCCATCCCTCTCAACAGCGATGGTCGCCCAGATCTCCAACAGACCATTTACGAGAGGTGAAAGCGGCGGCAACCACACCCAGAACAGGTGGCAACCTCGAGTACCAGGACCCACGGAATGTGGGTGGTGTGGTGGTCAAAGACACGGAAGGCGAAACTGCCCGGCGCAAGGCATCACGTGCGGAGCGTGCGGCAGGAAGGATCACTACGCGAAAGTGTGCAGATCAGCGAACACGCCACTGCAGCCCCCACAAGGCACTCAGGAAAAGGGGTCCCAAAAAAAAAAGAAGCAAGCCAGCGCAAGGAGGGTCGCAGTAGTCAACTCCTCGACGGAAGAGGAAGGGGATGATCTCTCAGCCCTACGGCAAACGGCAGGCATGGAGAGCGAAGGAAAGGGCCGAAAGGTATACCTGGTATCCGCACTGAATCAGGGGCCAGTACCGCCGAAAAGAACCGCCAGGCGACGAAAATGCACGGTCTCCATCCAAGGCCAGTACGTACAGATGACCATTGATACGGGAGCCTCGGTAAACGTCATGCCAACCAGTGTCTTCCAAACTCTTACACCACCACCTGAGCTCAAATCTACAGACACTCGTCTATTTGCCTACGGCAGCCGGAGACCCCTGCCAGTCATCGGGAGGTTCCGCACCACTCTTGAACATGGCGAACAGAAGGTGTGGTCAAAGATATATGTCGTGAAGGCGGGGATCGAAAGCCTACTGAGCGGAGATGTGGCTGAAGACATGGGCGTGGACAAATTCATCTGCCACATTGACTACGCAGCCGAAGTCGAGAACTTTCTCAGGCAACACCCCAAGCTACAGAAGGGGATAGGCTGTCTCAAGGGAAAGACTATCAAACTACACATTGATCAATCAGTGCAACCACGTGCGGTGAGACACCGGAGGACACCGTTCCACATGAGGGAACAGGTAGAGAAAGAGTTAAAGTCACTGGAAGCTGCCGGAATCATTGAAGAAGTCACGGGACCAACGCCGTGGGTCTCCCCGATGGTGGTCACCAGGAAGCCCAAACAGCCCGGAAAAGTCCAGATCTGTATTGACATGCGCTTGCCCAATGCGGCCATAAAAAGGGAACGACACATAACACCAACAATCGATGAAATCATCACCGACCTCACTGGGTCATGTGTGTTCTCGAAGGTAGACTTAAAAGCGGGGTACCACCAACTTAAGCTCCACAGAGAGTCGCGCTACATTACCACTTTCTCAACCCACCTAGGTCTGAGGAGGTACAAGCGCCTGAGTTTTGGCATCTCCTCGGCCGCGGAAGTCTTTCAACAGACCATCCAGGAGGTCATCAGAGGCATACCAGGGGTATTGAACGTGAGCGATGATATCCTAATACATGCACCTGACACCAAGGAACACATCACGAGACTGAAGACACTCCTGGGCAGGTTGGAAGAAGCCGGACTCACAATCCATCGAGAGAAGTGCGAGTTCCTAAAATCGGAAATAACCTTCTTCGGGTACAAGTTTGACCGCACTGGCATCTCACCTGATCCCCAAAAAGTGGCGGACATCCAAGCTGCTAGTCCCCCAGCGACCCCCACCGAAGTACGCAGTTTTCTGGGAATGGCCACCTACTGTGGCAGATTCATTCGAAACCTAGCAACCCTATCTGAACCGCTACAGGAACTTACAAAGGTCAGCACCAAGTGAGTCTGGGGGCAGGAATGCCAGGAAGCTTTCGAGAGCATTAAAGACTCCCTGTCGACTGATACCAAGATGGCCTACTACGACACGGACCTACCAACAGAACTATTTGTGGATGCCAGCCCAGTAGGACTTGGAGCAATCCTGATGCAAGTCACGAAAAAGCGCGAAAAAAGACCGATCGCATATGCATCCAGGGCACTCACAGCTACGGAACAAAGGTACTCCCACATAGAGAAGGAGGCCATTGCCGTACTATGCGGGTGTCGACACTTCCACATGTACCTGTATGGGCGCAAGTTCACGGCAATCACTGACCACAAGCCCCTACTACCAATTTTCACCGGGTCATCGGCGCACCCACCAGCCAGAATCACCAAGTGGCTGCTACACCTCCAGCAATATGATTTCGAACTCGTCTATCAGCCGGGCAGTGGCAACCCGGCGGACTTCCTTTCGAGACACCCACGTCCAGCCACTCAGCAGGAAGTTCTGATCGCCGAAGAAACGGAGGAACACATTTGTCAAGTGGTTCGCACCATGAGGCCCAAAGCGGTAAACATTGAGGACATTGCAACAGAAACCCTAAATGACCCCTGTTGCGACCTGGTAAAAGATGCCATCATGTCAGGCAACTGGAAGGAATTCATGACGCACACCCGCAACAGAACCGAGGGGGCTAGGGAGTTCCTGGCCAGCATGTTCACGGTTCGACAAGGCCTCTCAATCACCGAAGGAGGGCTCCTGCTGAGGGGAGATCGTATCATCATACCCCCAAATTTGCAAGACAGGATAGTAGCCCTAGCGCATGAGGGACACCAGGGTCTCGCAAGAACAAAGGCCCGGGTCAGACACAGGGTGTGGTTCCCGCACATCGATGATCGGGTCGAAGGCTTAGTGAACACCTGTTTACCCTGCCAAATAACGGGTGGGCCCCCAGATCCAGAACCGATTCTGTCGGCCGAGCGCGGCCCGGCACGATGGGAAGCGATCAGTATTGATTATTGCAAAATCAGAGAGGGTCTACATCTACTGGTGGCAATCGACGATCACTCACGCTATCCAGAGGTCGAGATACTGGAGTCCACCGCCGCGGAAGTGGTCATCCCGGTGATAGAAAAGATGTTTGCCACTCATGGTCTGCCCACAACCATTAAGAGTGACAATGGACCCCCGTTCACAGGGGAAGAGTTCAAGCAATATTTACAGGAACTGGGCATCAAATACCACCACATCATGCCGAGGTGGCTACAAGCCAATGGGGATGTCGAGCGGTTTATGAGGACCATCAATAAGGTGCTCCGAGTGTCAAGGGCAAACGCCAGCCCGTGGACGGTCGACCTATACCGCTTCCTGCGGAACTATCGGGTCACCCCACACAGCACCACGGGCATGCCACCTGCTGACCATGTTTGGAACCATCATCAAATCGTCGATTCCCCATCACCCAAGCAGGACCCCCGATGACGTCGACAATGCCCGCATGGAGATGAGGAGAACACGTGCCAATGCTCACATGAGTGCCAAACGAAGAGCAAGGCCGTCCGACCATCGGGTGGGTGACCAAGTCATCATGTTACGAAACCCCACGAAGTCCAAGCTAGACACCAGGTACAAGGAACTGCCATGGACTGTCAGCAACCGGCGCGGGACCATGATAACAGTGACCCGGGGGCGTCGGAAAGTGACAAGGAATGCCTCCTGGTTCAAGCCCGTGCCCTGCACTCTCTGGACGGACTGCGAGGGCCCTCAAGACGACGACAACTTACAACAAGACAGCGAAGAGCTGGCGCAAGACCCAGAGGAAGAAGCTGCATGGGACCGCAGCTGGCAACCAGAGAGCCTGGCCGGCAGTGGGGACGCCTGCAGTGAAGGTGAGCAGATTCACGAGCCGAGCGGGGACAGCCCCCAGGTGAAGCGGTATAGTCTGAGAGCCAACACGAGGCCGCCCGCGAGGCTGAATGACTATGTATGCTGAGCAGACACCGTCGCCAAGCATCCCACACAAGGGGGAGCTGGTACAGTGTGAAAAGAGAACTGTGTCAGGTGTTTGAAATTGAGTATGTTGATTGTGTTAATGTTAAGTTTATTTGAAATAAAGGAGGAATGTTATATCCGCCCTACGTCCCGCAGCGCGGTGACGTAGGGCCGCTTAATAAAAGCCCCGCCCCCGATAGTGGGAGGCAGTTCCGGGCAAACCCAGCACAGCGTGTGGGTGTCTTTTATCTGCGCTCCTGCCGATGCCGCGCCCCAGGCCCCGCGGCCTCCTGGACCGGTGCCAGCCCCACGTGCGGGGCCTCCAGAGCACTGGTACATAACAGCCGCTGCAGGAAAATCACTGTTTTCCGGCGATTCATTTACCAATTAGTCTGCTTTCTACCAGCAGGCTGTGTTATCAGTCGGAGCAGGACATTTTGGCGCAGCCATTTCGGTGCAGGCCGATTAGGCGCAGATGTTTTCCCGCAGGAAAATGTTTGGCACGGACTGTTCGGTGCGACCGGTTGGGCGCAATTTCAATGAACCGGGCTGCGCAACTGAACATTGTAAACATCCGCGCCAAATTGGTCCATCAAATTCAGCCATTTTCAAACACTTTTTCCCTGACGTTCCTCTTGTATGTTTTCTTCTGGTGTCGTTTGTTTCGTGGATAATTCAGGATGATCAGCAATGTAATAACAGAATGTTGAGAATGTATGGATATGTAATATATATAATTCATGGCGTTGAAGCTGTGCAGGGCGAGGGGGATTGAGGGGAGGAGGAGGCTGAAAAAAGACTGAAATGTGTGAGTAACTGAATAAGGTTTGAAAACACTTTCGAGGATATGCTTACATTGAACCAAAATGCGCATCTGAAAAAGCTCTGACTGCAACCACTATGCATGTAAATCCTAGTTTTGCTTTGTTAAAACAGACTTGCCTGATAGATAAATAATTCACAATGCACCTGTGAGTTCTGTCAGCAAATGTGACCAACAAGGTTCCACAAACAGCATGCCACAGCTGTTTGCTCCTCACCACTTTGTTATACTGGCAGGAATATGTCTATGAGAGATGTGGTACTAAAGAAGAACATAGGCCCTGACCTTTCCCACCACCCCTGGGGATGTAGTGTTACTTTTCTAATGACTAATGCGCATTACAGTGCATTTGATTTGTGTACTTGCTGTCAGTGAGTTTCCTTTTGGATTATTACTCTCAAGTAGTCTTGGGAGAACAGACTCAAGGAAAAAGCAAACCACCAGATTATGGCTGATAAAACTACTAGACTGTTAGGCGATCCTCAGCACATCAGGCCTCCCCACATCAGAACACTGCTCACATTCCCCAAACATCTCCACCCCAGCTTCGAGGCTCAAGGGATTCGGTGAACCCACAGAACCGAAAACACCGTACCTACTTTGGTGTACGGGCTCGTTTACAACCTTTCCTGCATTTGCAACTGCCTTGGAGGATGTATCGCAGAAGGGACGGCGTTACGTCATCACGTCGGTCACGTGATACAGTGTGGCGTTCCTCACGTGATCTTGGTGGACGTCACATGGCCCAGAGACATCACATGACACAGGGACACACAGTATAAAGAACTGAGAGGCAGGACGATCATTGCTTCTCAGCTGGCTTCGGACCCTGTTTGGCGTTATTACTTGCTCCTTGCTACCTCGACCACGGAACTCGATCTTGGACTCTCTTGGACACCCCTTGTACCTTTGCTTGGAACTGTTTACCTGTTGCCGGATTTTTGGACTGCACATCTACTTGTCTTTGGATCATCCCTGAGTATCTTGCTGTACTTCTACGCCCAAGTCAAGCCCTATTTTACAGGTGGTCTACCTGTATCCACGCTTACCTGCGGTTCTACCACTCCAGGGACCGCTGTATCTTTTTGAGCCTCGAACCTCCCTACTAGGTTACCTGGGTCTCCCTTACACCAGATAGGTAAGACACTTTAGATTCTTTTGTTTACCTGCCTGTATTGTGAGTGCCTGGTGCTTAA
This sequence comes from Ambystoma mexicanum, assembly GCF_040938575.1. Classification (NCBI taxonomy): domain Eukaryota; kingdom Metazoa; phylum Chordata; class Amphibia; order Caudata; family Ambystomatidae; genus Ambystoma; species Ambystoma mexicanum. The sequence continues at coordinate 1,457,093,764 of NC_090935.1, forward strand.
CCTCATTCCTTCTTGACAGCAGCATCGGTGTTCCAGAGGCTCCGTGGATCTGGGAAGACATCTCTCACCTGTGGCCTCAAGGGTCGCACAGCGGGTTTCTATTTTGTTCCCCTGTGCGTCACTTGGGGACGGAGGTCTCATCGGTCTACACGACACTCAAGTCAGAACAGACTGAGAAGCCGTTTAGTCGTGTTAGACGATGCAGGGATCCACGGACGAACCCATAACTGCTTTAGTTCAGGCAATTACAATATTAAGGGCAGATATGGCCGCCGCGAACACAGTGATCCATCAAAGGTTGGATACCATACAGAGCGTTCAGCATTCCCTTCCTGCAGACCCTGAGTTTGGAGATGGCAGCTCCTCCACTACACCCCCTCCCTTGGCTCCTTCTACAGTCCCGACTCCAATAATCCTCCCAACTCCTTCCCCCCTGGCTGCTCCTGAACGTTACCAGGGTGATCCCAAGAAATTCAGAACCTTTGTTAACCAGTGCAAGTTACATTTCTTATGCAGGCCTTTGGCTTTTCCCACGTCCACTGCTAAGGCCGCCTTCGCCCTTTCCCATTTAGCTGGAACAGCTGCCGCTTGGGCTAATCCCCTGTTAGAAAACAATAGCCCAGTTCTTTATGACTTTGATTTGTTGGTCCTAGAAATGTCCCGAGTATTCGATACTCGACACAAGGCACAGTCTAGGGATTTGGAGTTGTTGGAATTGACTCAGGGCAAAAGAACTCTGATAGATTACATCACCCGGTTCAATCAGCTAGTTGCGGAAACATCATGGCCAGAAAACAAGCGGGCGGTGGTCTTTTATAGGGGGTTGAGTAACACCATGAAAGATGCTTTAGCAGTGATCCCTTCTATGCCTACTCAGTATCAGGAATTGGTTGATCTCGTCCTGCAGGTAGATGCACGCCGATCGGAGCGTAGAGCTGAATTGGGGGCCTCTTCCTCTCCTACTCTTGTTAATACTCCCGCTTCCGATACTGAAGAACCTATGCAAGTGGGAGGGTTACGCAGTCCTATTACAACATCTGAGAGGGAACGTAGAAGGGTAGATAATGCGTGCTTTTATTGTGGCACCACTGGACATTTCGTGAAAGAGTGTCCTCGACGCCCCAAGAAGAGTCAGGTTTTTCGGATGGCTCGATCTTAGAACCGGAGACCAGGTCGAGTGTCCCATCATCTTCTCCGGGTACCCCTCTTGCCTTTGCTCGTGTTCAACCCATCTCCGTAAAGGCTACTCTATGTCCCTCTACTGGCCTTCTTCATGCAGTCAATATCATTATTGATTCCGGTGCCACTGGTAATTACATAGATATTGATTTGGCCCATTCCCTCAATCTACCCTTAGTGGTAAAAACACGACCGGAACATGTCCAAGCCGTAGACGGCTCCGCATTGGTTTCTGGTCCTGTTAGACATCAAACTGCACCCCTCTTGTTGAACATACAAGACATACACACAGAAACCTTAAGTTTTGATTTGATCACCGCACCTCAATTCGGTATCATACTAGGGATTCCCTGGTTACGTGAACATAATCCACTGATCAATTGGCAAGCAGGCACTGTACTCTTTGAGTCCGATATTTGTCAGAATTATTGTCTCCCGACCCATCAAGCCCCTGACACACCCTCTCGGGTCTTGGGAGCCTTAGCACAACTCACACTGACAGTTGACGATCCAGAAGTCATACAGTCCCATACTGTTGGGGGGTTGATGTCTGGGATTCCGCCAGAATATCGGGCTTTCGAATCAGTTTTCGATCGAGGCTCGTCTGAGGTACTTCCTCCACATAGAACTTATGACTGCCCAATCGAATTGCTTCCTGATTCCACTGTTCCTTCGGGCAGGATCTACTCTCTGTCTCCTTCGGAGGAACTGGTGTTAAAAGAATATGTACAGAACGCCCTGCGTTTAGGACACATCCGCCCCTCCACTTCACCAGCGGCAAGTCCTATCTTCTTTGTACCCAAGAAGGAGGGGGATTTACGTCCTTGTGTAGATTATCGGCGTCTTAACGCGATCACCAAGAAGGATAGATATCCCATCCCGTTAATTACTCCACTCTTAGATCATTTAACACATGCTTCCATTTTTACCAAACTTGATCTACGCGGCGCATACAATTTGGTACGCGTTCGCGAGGGAGACGAGTGGAAAACTGCTTTCTGTACTCGTTACGGCTTGTACGAATATCTTGTCATGCCCTTTGGCTTATCTAACGCCCCGGCCACGTTCCAACGATTCATGAATGACATTTTCAGGGATATTCTGGATGTGTACATGGTTGTGTATTTGGACGACATCCTGATCTTCTCTCGTGATCTTGATGACCATGTAAAACACGTCCGAGAAGTATTAACCCGTTTAAGCAAACATTCCTTATTTGCCAAACCTGCGAAATGTCAGTTCCATAAGACCTCTGTTGAGTTTTTGGGTTTCCACATCACCCCTGGGGCGTTATCCATGAACGAGTCTAAGGTCAAAGCAGTCTTAGATTGGCCAGTACCTCAAACACTCAAGTCCTTGCAGGCCTTTTTAGGATTCGCCAACTTTTATAGGCGTTTCATTTCTTCCTTTTCTACGATTGTAGCCCCGCTCACGGCCCTGACTAGTCCTCGGGTACCATATCAGTGGCAGAGAGAACAGCAGGAGGCTTTTGAGACTTTGAAAACCGCCTTTACTACCGCACCGGTACTCCAACATCCCAATCCTGATCTTCCGTTCATAGTCGAGGCAGATGCCTCTTCCTTTGCCCTCGGGGCGGTACTGTCACAAACATGTCCTAATACAGGCAGATTACATCCAGTGGCATACCACTCCTGTAAGTTTTCCAGTACTGAGTCTCATTATACCGTTACGGAAAAAGAACTCTTGGCTGTCATGGACGCTTTCCGTGTTTGGCGTCATCATCTTCTGGGGGCTAAACATCCCATCACAGTATACTCCGATCATCGGAATCTACAGGATTTGGCCTCTCTGAAATGCATTAATAGCAGACAGGTCCGATGGCATCTTTTCTTTTCCTCTTTTGACTTCCGTATTATGCACCGTCCTGGAACGGCACATGGGAAGGCGGATGCCTTGTCACGTTCCCCGGGGGGGGTCCAATTGCCTACATTCCCCGACACTGTTCTCGGAAAGAGTCATGTGATTTGTCTCTGTACTCCCTCATTGTCACTGATAGACTCGGTTCGATCCTGGACTAGCGATCATTCTGACCAGTTGCGAGAATGGGACCCAGTGTTTTCTGATGGATTACCGTTCGTACATGAACGCCTGTTCCTTCCCACACCTGACACACGTAATCTGGCCCTTGAGTGGTCTCATGACGCTCCCTTTAACGCTCACCCCGGACAAGAGCGCACTTTAGATCTTCTCAAGCGTTGGTGTTGGTGGCCTTCTATGAAGCGCGATGTAGAATGTTATGTTAGATCATGCGCAGTATGTGCTCAGGCTAAACATCAAAGGGGTCGACCAATTGGGTTGTTGCTTCCGCTTCCAGTACCTCCCAGGCCCTGGCATACGTTGACGATGGATTTCGTTACTGATCTCCCCAAGTCGAAGGGCTTCGACTCCATCTGGGTGGTGGTGGACACGTTCACTAAAATGGCCCGTTTTGTTCCCTGCAAAGGGATCCCTTCGGCTCCTGTATTAGCGGATTTGTTTTTTGAACATGTGTTCATGCTATTCGGCCTTCCTTCGGTCATTATATCTGATCGAGGGTCACAGTTCACCTCTCGGTTTTGGAGATCCCTGACGAAGCTATTGGGCATTGATACCAGGTATTCTTCGGCCTATCATCCTGAGACCAATGGACAGACCGAAAGGACGAATCAATCTATGGAACAATACCTTCGTTGCCTTATATTGCAACATCAGACCTCTTGGTTGGCCGCTTTACGGCTTGCGGAGTTCGCATATAATAATGCGGCTCATTCAGCCACTGGTTATTCTCCTTTTTACGCCCTCTATGGCCAACATCCCAAGGTCTTGCCGGTCCCTGATGCTTCTGATTCTGCGAACCCTGCGGCCACGACATGTCTTAGGGATCTTTCTGCCTTACACGCTAGTACAGTGGTTCATCTCACTGAAGCAAAGGCCGCTATGAAGGCTCGTGTGGATGGCAAACGTCGGGCTGCTCCCCCTCTGGTGGTGGGTTCCAGGGTCTGGTTGTCTTCCCGTCATCTTCGCCTAGTGGGTTGTCGGAAGTTGCTACCTCGCTTTGTCAGCCCTTATGTGATATCAAAGGTTGTTAATCCGGTGGCTTTCCGTCTAGTGCTTCCCAGCTCTTGGCGCATCCATCCTGTGTTTCATGTCTCCCTCCTCAAACCCTGTCCTGACTCTGTCCGTCTTCGTACCCCTGTTGCGCCGGTGTCCTTGTCCTCTCCTGATGTTTTCGAGGTGTCGGCCATTTTGGGCTCCAGATGGTTTAGGGGAGGGATCCAGTATCTGGTGGATTGGAAGGGTTACGGCCCGGAGGAACGATCATGGGTTTCCGCCTCTGACTTGAACGCCCCTCGCTTGGTAGCCCGTTTCCATTTAGACCATCCATCCTGCCCACGGGGTCGTGGGCCGTTGGGGAGGGGCTATGTTAGGCGATCCTCAGCACATCAGGCCTCCCCACATCAGAACACTGCTCACATTCCCCAAACATCTCCACCCCAGCTTCGAGGCTCAAGGGATTCGGTGAACCCACAGAACCGAAAACACCGTACCTTCTTTGGTGTACGGGCTCGTTTACAACCTTTCCTGCATTGGCAACTGCCTTGGAGGATGTATCGCAGAAGGGACGGCGTTACGTCATCACGTCGGTCACGTGATACAGTGTGGCGTTCCTCACGTGATCTTGGTGGACGTCACATGGCCCAGAGACATCACATGACCCAGGGACACACAGTATAAAGAACTGAGAGGCAGGACGATCATTGCTTCTCAGCTGGCTTCGGACCCTGTTTGGCGTTATTACTTGCTCCTTGCTACCTCGACCACGGAACTCGATCTTGGACTCTCTTGGACACCCCTTGTACCTTTGCTTGGAACTGTTTACCTGTTGCCGGATTTTTGGACTGCACATCGACTTGTCTTTGGATCATCCCTGAGTATCTTGCTGTACTTCTACGCCCAAGTCAAGCCCTATCTTACAGGTGGTCTACCTGTATCCACGCTTACCTGCGGTTCTACCACTCCAGGGACCGCTGTATCTTTTTGAGCCTCGAACCTCCCTACTAGGTTACCTGGGTCTCCCTTACACCAGATAGGTAAGACACTTTAGATTCTTTTGTTTACCTGCCTGTATTGTGATTGCCTGGTGCTTAACCTCATTCCTTCTTGACAGCAGCATCGGTGTTCCAGAGGCTCCGTGGATCTGGGAAGACATCTCTCACCTGTGGCCTCAAGGGTCGCACAGCGGGTTTCTATTTTGTTCCCCTGTGCGTCACTTGGGGACGGAGGTCTCATTGGTCTACACGACACTCAAGTCAGAACATAGACTCATCCAAGAGAGGGCATAGCGGGCACTGAGAAAGAGTGCATGAGCCTGCACGCTTCTGCTAGAAATACAAATTACTGCTGCACTAAAACATTGTGGCGGCAAAGCATCCCTGTGCTGGATTGATCACGCCTGACAGGCTGCAGCAAATCGTCCCGCGCCGAATTGGTTGCGCCGAAATGGGTACGTACTGTGGCTGCGAATAATATTTCTCCCACTTTCGGGTGGGAGAAATGTTATTTCCAGCCACTTGTTAGCACACATCCCCGCACTAATAACACAGCCTGCTGGCAGAAAGCCTTTTAAATGTTCTTTCATTGGTGTGATTAATAGGCGGCTCCTGCAGGAACAACCACTGCATCCCACTATTGAAAAGACATTTAGAAGGCTTTCTTCCTGCAGGCTGTGTTAAAATTGCAGGGGTGTGATCCCGTTCGGGTGGGGGAAATGTTAGTCCCAGCCACTTGCTAGCACGCAGCCCCACACTGATAACCGTTCAGTCTCGAGATAAACTGTTCATGTGGCTTTACAGTTAACAAAGACCCGGCAATTACTGCTGTGAAACATGTATTTGTTAGCAGCAGCTACGCCTTATTTTTCAGGCAATTGATTCATGAGGGGATGTTAGCACTTGCATGTCAGGGTACAGCTAAAGCGGAAACACTAGACCCGTGAAGGGGACATTTGTGCCGGATTTGAACATTAAAGCTTCAGCTGAAGAGTCTCACAATGTGTAGTTAGGAGCCTTTCACGCCACGTTTGCCCATAAAGGAAGTGACTCAAAGCTATTTTTTGAAAGCTGAGTTTATCCATGAGGTCTACTCCTTTTAAGATAAAAAGGTTAAGAGTTTTGCATTCTGGGACTTGTATTCTTCAATTCAAGGTGGGCAAATACTGCTACAAAGAAGGTTGCCTTGGATGATTTGTGTATTTTGCAAGAAAACACTGCAAGGCCATATTGTAGTTCTTTAAACCCAAAATAATATTTGTACTAATCGGAGCTTAGAAGGTATGTGGTAAGTTACTTTAATTGCTGGCAAATCCTGGCTTCACTGTTTACCCAAAGTGTGTGCTCCTGGGAAAATCATGTGATCCAACCCAGCCACATCATTACTGTGCTGGCAAGAACAGACATGTGCATTTTATCCTTCAATCCTATCATGTTTAGATGCAGTGTCAGTGGCCTGATGTGCATTATTGCACAATTTGGTGGAAACTTGCCCCTCTACTTCACCAAAACATGCCTTGATGGAGAACGCGCCCACACAGGTGAGTTTATCCCTCCCATCCACAGTCTCCAAAGTTAGCCTCTCTCCCAATATGTGAAGGGTTATCCCCCTCCTGCTGAAACTTTTAGTATAGTTGCGCTCCTGGCACCCTGTCAGACAATTCTGTGAGGCTGATGAGTCTTGTGCGGCTGTGGATGGGTGTGTCGGCTAGGGTCAGGAATGAGTTCTGCACAAAAGCCCAGAGTCGGACTGCCAGACTGCCTCCGCTCTGAGCAGCACTCTTTTCAGTGACCTTTTCTAAGCCAGAGTCCCGTAAACAATCTGGCAACAGCGGTTTCGGACCACGGTACTATTTGAAGTATGACAGTATGATGCATTACCGTGTGTGCAGCTATTTATTACCTTGCCAAGGGTGCTGACTCCACTTTCGCTGTTGAGGGTGGATCTTGTAGCATAAGTTGGCAATGTGAAAATCCAACCTCTGTGCATGCCGGGATACCATAAAACTGTGTCAGCAATGGGTCTGGTGTGAGTTAAAAGTGATGAGAGTCACAAAACCTGTATGCCATAGGTTTCAGAGAATAGATTTCCAACTCTTGGGCACCCTGATGATTTATTATACATTTTTTTGGCATAAAGTAGTGCCTGGGACGGCATGCCTACTTAAGCACATTTATTTTGATCTTTTGTTTGTTCCTTTGAAAAGAGTGATATAAAAATCGCTACTCTATTAGGTTGGATTGCTAATCAAATAATTTTTATTTAGCAATTTCGACTAATCAATTTTTCAAAACGAATGTATGCCTTGGGCTAGGGAGGTGACCCAGCTCTGCAAAACCCTCCCTAGGTGTTTGAACAAGCAGGATCTCACTGGGAGTGACGCCCCTTTGTGGGACAAGGACTGTGAGTCCCAGAAGGACTTCCCAGTCCCCAGAGCACAGTGTCCACTTATATAGATGCAGAGATGGCTATTCTTACTATTGACTTTATACCACCAACAGTGACACTTCTTTAATTTCTTATTCTTCACCTCAAAGCAATGGTGGTTTCCATTTGGATGCTGCAGTCAGCGAGGAACACCCCTCCACTCCCCTTTTTGTTGCAATGATGTACTTAAGCACAAGGAAAACTGTGTATGGCAACAAATCTACTACACTGTGCGGAGAGCGACCGCAACGCCGTGACACACCTCTGTGCAAGGAACGTCCTGCAGATGCTGAGCTAAGTCCGAATGCGGAGCCAACGGAGAGGTGAGAAGCGATCCAGAGCCTAGCTGAACATTAGAATGCTGGCTCTCCGACTGAGCAGTCAGTCGGAGGGAGAGGCGGCAACAGGGAAGCCCTCGTTTGCTCTGGTGGTGCGACCGCAATGAAGCAGCGGTAGGCTGATGCTGAGACCAGACCATTGTCGAAGGAACTAATCCCCAAGCTCCATGTACGATGGACAGCCGCTCGTAGGGGATGTAGGGTAGAGAAGCAACGCTTCCACAGAGAAGGTTCTGCTGAGAGAAACGAACATTGTATTAAAGGGGAAGTTCACGCCAAAATTTTATTGTTTCAAAAGATTGGCCATAATCAAAAATATATGTAAAACATATATTTTTTTTAAAGTTCCTATGTAAAATGTTCAGGAAAGTTTTGGCATGGAGGCATCCATTTTGTGACATTAAGCAGCCTCTGTTCATGTTAAGCTCTGCTCTCGTGGCAATAATTAAGCCAAAAGCCCCCTGTTGGGAGCTTTTGCTAATGCTGCCAGAGAGCAGAGCTTAACATGGAGAGTAGGGCGCCACAGTAATTACCTTGACATTCATTTTATGTTTTCTGTGCTCCCCAAGCCTAGGGAAGCACAGAAACCGTCAAATGAAAGGCACAGCAATTATAAATACTTCGCTGGCAGCCAGCAGAGTTTTCATAATTGCTGTGACTTTCTTTTTTAGTTTCCCGAGCATGGGAAACTAGAAACCTAAAGTTGCAGCAATTATGAATCCTCGGCCGGTGAAGTATTCATAATTGCCTGGACTTTCTTGTTTAGTTTCCTGGACTCCCCCAGCTCGGGGGAGCTTGGGAGACTTGAAACAAAAGGCACAGCAATCATAAATACAACAACATTGTATTTATAATTGCTGTGGCTTTCTTTTTAAGTCTCCCAGGTGCCACCGAGCCAGGGGAGCCCTGGAGACTTAAAAAGAAAGGCAGAGCAATCATAAATACAACAAAGTTGTATATACAATTGCCTGGACTTTAGCTTTAAGATTCCCGGGCTGCCCTGGCTCGGGGGAGCCAGAGAGACTTAAAAAGAAAGCCACACAAACGTTGTTGTATTTAAAATTGCCTGGACTTTCACTTTAAGTTTCCTGGGCCCCCCCGGCTTGGGGGAGCCTGGGAAAGCAGGAAAAAAAGAAGCACTCATTAGCAGCCCAGGGCAGGAAGGGGCCTGAGAGCATTCTCTGCTCTCCAGCTATATTAAGCAAAAGCTCCCAGCAGGGGGGCTTTTGCTTCATTATTGCCACAAGAGCAGAGCTTAACACAAGCACAGGAGGCTCATTCATTTCACAAAAGTGCTTGAAATCTTTGATTTTGAGCCTCATTTCCTCACAATTTTACATAGGAACTTTCTTTAAAAATATTTTTTTTTATGAAGACCACACAGATGCCCCCCAGACCGAACCCCGAATAGATGGCCAAGCATCTGAAGTCCGGTAAGAACTCGGATATCACCACTATGGTCCTGTCAGCAGACAAGGGGAAGAAATCTGATTACCCAAAACTTACACCTCAAAAGCCCTTGGAAGACAGGGGAGCGCTCGCAACCAAAGAAGACCTCCAGGCCTTTATGTCGGACATCAAGGTGGAATTTAGAACTTGCATGTCAGAGCTTACAACTAAACTGGAACAGATGGATCAGAGGGTCACGGACGTGGAGCAAAGACTCAGTGAGATGGAAGATCTGGCTCAGGAATACGCCTCTGCTCTCGCAGAGGTTCAACGCTCGATCCAGACTCTTCTCAATAGAAATGAGATCCTCGAATTCAAACAGGAGGATCTCGAAAACAGGGCCCGACGCAATAACCTCTGAATCCGGGGGCTGCCCCCTCATCGATTCCTGACAAGGACCTCGCCGAATATGTGGGGGACTTCTTTCAGTCGCTGCTCCCGCACCTGGACGGAGCACAACTCATTCTGGACCGGATCCATAGGTTGCGCCCTCAGCGTGGAGTGGACTCGGATTCCCCGCCAGATGAAATAAGGAGGTTACATTTTTATACCACCAAAGAAGCCATTTCAGCAATAGGGCGATCCTGGGAGGAGCTCACATTGCAGGGCTCCCCGCTCCAAATATACCAAGTCCTCTCCCTCCTCCCATTACAAAGGAGAAGGGCCCTTTGACTGCTCACGCTGTTTCTTCAGGGTCACCACATTCGCTACCGATGGCGCTTCCCAACAGCCCTACAGTTCTCCTACAAGGGCACCCCTCGCAGGATCAGCCAACCGGAAGACGCTGCTGCGATCCTACGCTTGGACCAGCCCGAGGGGGCAACGGAGACCGATGCGGGCCGCCCGCTTAGCGATCCGAGCGGGTCTACCTCTAAACCGAGGGGCCTGGTCAAAGGCACAGAGGAATCGGAACACAAAATGATCATCTGAGAGCCGCTTGAAATAAGGAACCACCGACACTTCTTGCAGGAAGCGAACGGCTTGGAACAAGAGACGGAGTATACAGAGTTGCGGGCCTCATGCGGCCCTTGCCCAACTCCACGGTGTTTGTCACCAATGTTCCCCTGGATTGGATTACAACAAATCCTGCTACAGTTTGATCTGGCCCTGTTGGCCGTATGGTCGACTGTTTTAGCCCTGTTGGCTAGGGGAAGACCAGATGGAAAGACGTCGGGCGAACCGAGAAAAACAGCTTCCCAAACCCTTATTAGTCCAGCCTCCAGTTGGAGGTGGTTAAAATCCCAGCCACCTGATGGCCACAGCATGACTAAGCCTCCAGATGATGACTGAACTCCGCTCTGCCTGTCCCCCGCCACAGGAATCCACGGAGGTCCCAGACGCACCTCCACCGCTTCAAAAACTGAAATTTGTCATGCTAAATGTCAGGGGCCTCAACTCCCCCCCCCCAAAGGAAATCCATGTTACTCTGCTTACAAAATGATGAATCCTCCGTGGGTGTCCTGCAAGAGACTCCCCTGACACCAACAGACTTTGCTCGTCTTCGCAGCAGATTCTTTCCATTGCAATTCCTGGCCTCCAATGGCACTAAGAAAGGGGGCACTGCCATACTTTTCAAAAAGGCCTCAGACCTCAAATCTTGGAGACCATGCACTGCCCTGGGGGCCGCTTTGTGGTGGTCACATGCCTGCTTTATGCACAGCCTTACTCCTTCATTTCGGTCTATGCTCCCAATGACAAACAGGAGGGATTCTATGGTGACTTGGAAGCGTCTCTTCTTCCGTTCATCGAGGGGCAGAAAATCATTGGACGAGACTTCAACGGGGTCTCTGATCCGCTCAAAGATAAATCGCACCCCTAAGCCCACAAAGACATCAAACTCGCGACAGGCCTCCTCCACCTGTTTAGGGCCCTTGATGTGGTGGACACATGGAGAGTGCTCCACCCTGATGATAGATACTATTCTTTCTATTCTTACGTCCACAGGACCCATTCTCGAATTGACCTCTTGCTGGCCTCCCCTCAAGTCTTGGCCTTCACTGATGATGTTGCCATTGGCCCCAGGATCCTCTCTGACCATGCCCCAGTCGCCCTGACACTTCGGGCCCATGATCCTGACCCTCCACATTGACGCCGATGGAACTTATATGATCTCATCCTCAATGACATGTCAACAAGGGATTCTGTGGCAAAGACAATCAACACCTAAAGACAGCTAACACCTGGGATGCTATGAAAGCAGTGGTCTGGGGAGCATTGATCGCCCAGGGTGCAGCCTTCCATAAACGCAGGTGGCAATCCCGCATTGTCCTGGAAAATGAGGTCCGTGAGTCAGAGGCCGTCTGTAAACGCAAAAACTGGACCCCGAGATCCCACCAGGCCCTACAAGTTGCACGAAAGAAGCTTGAGGCATTATATGCAGAGGACACTGCCCAGCTGCTGGCTAAAACCAGACAAGAATACTATGCTAAAGGCAATAAGGCGAATAAACTTTTGGTGGACAAACTTGCCAAGGCAAAGAAGCAGAACTCTATCCTGGGCCTCCGCGACCCCCAAGGTAGAGTCCAATTTGCATATCAGGATAAGCTACGCCTCGCGGTCACCCACCTTTCAGATACCATGTCAGCGTCCCCAAGGACTCTCACAGAACTAAAGGACTACCTACCGTTCTTCCTCACCTCAAGGACGTGGCGAGAGAGAACCTTGAAGCTCCCATTACAGGCAAGGAGATTGACGGCGTCATTAAGAATCTCAAACCCAGAGCCCCTGCCCCAGACGGATACACCACACGGTTCTACAAAATCATTCGCCTCCAACTCATAGCGCCTTTGACAACCCTATTCAACTCCTTTGCCACCCCGGGAGCAATCACCCCCTCAATGCAGGAGTCAATTACGGTGCTCATCCTCAAGCCAGGGAAGGACCCTAGAGATAATGCCTCGTATATACCTATTTCACTATTAAACCTAGATGCCAACATATACTCAAAAGTCCTGGCAAATCGCTTAGCGGCCGTCCTTCCCGATATCATAGAGCCAGGTCAGTCGGGGTTCATAATGCACAGGTCGACTGGGCATAATATTCGCAGAGTCCTGAACCTTGTAGATGTTGCGAACCAGGAGTCGCGGAAGCTAGCCCTACTGGCCCTGGACGCAACCAAGGCATTTGACAAAGTGGATTGGGCGTTCCTGCGGCTCAACCTGGAGTCCTTCTGCTTTGGACCCACCTTTCAAAAGCTAGTATTAGCCAACTATCAATCCCCAAAAACCCTCCTTAGAGTCAATGGCCTCCTATTCGGGCCGATCCCTCTGACCGGTGGGACCAGACAAGGATGCCCCCTTTGCCCCCTGCTCTTCGCCTTAGTCTTGGAACCCCTTGCCCAACGAATCCGGCTTAACGCTCAGATCAAAGGCTTCCTGGTGGGCCCATCCCAAAACAAGATCGCACTCTATGCTGATGATGTGTTGCTATCGCTAACAGATATCCCAGCCTCGCTGGAGGCAGCCCTCGCAGAGATCCATAGGTTTGGGAGGGTGTCAGGCTTTATTATCAATTTTGGAAAATCAGTGGCACTGGGCATTGGGTTGGAACCGGGGTACCAGGAGTCCTTTAAATCCTTATGCCCAATTTGATTAAGCGAAAAAGCTATCCCCTAGCTAGGGGTTCAGATCGCTGCTCGTCCGGGAGATGTTTATCTGGCAAACTTCCCTTCACTTTTCAAAGAGCTGGAGGGGGACCTGGACCGGTGGCTACCCCAGGAGATCTCGCTTCTTGGCCGAATCACTTCCTGCACAATGAATCTCCTCCCACGGTTTCTCTATGCCTGTGCGTCTCTTCCCACTGCTATCCCGCTGCCCCCACTTCAACGCCTCCAAAGGAAAATATTACGATTTATTTGTCTGGCGCATCTTTTCGTGTATGGTTATTGCCTTGTTTCCATAGCACGAGGGACCCCTAGGGGCCCCTTTCAGAGAGGTAAGAAGTCGTGAATCCCCCGGAAGATCATGATGAGCTGCTCAAGGCTCGCAGGCCTGGGGGTCCCCGACCTCCAGAAGTATCAGGTAGTGGCGCAGCTTGCTCATGCTCATGCCTGGGCCATCGCCTCGGGCGGCAGAAGTGGGAGGAGATAGAGCAATCTCACCTGCCCCTCCCTTTTTGCTTTCTCCCATAAATCTCCTCCCTGCTGCGCCGGTCCTGGCCGGGCACATTGTCTTCAACCAAACACACTCTGAAGGCATGGAATTGGGTTCTGAAACACAAAGGCATCCCGATGGGTTTGGGCCCCCACTCCCCAGTCTTTCACAACCCGGCCTTCTCACCAGGCTCTTCCCCCTCAAGCTTCAGGAACTGGGCAGAGGGTAGCCTCGAATCCCTGGGCCAACTGTTTGAGGAAAGCCAACCACGCTCCTTTGAGCAATGTAAGGCAGCCTTCCAATTAACAGAAACTGATAGATTTACCTATTCGCAGCTCCGGCACTGGTGCTCCCATCCGCTGACCCGCTCGGCAGCGCTACGCCCCCCTAGCCCCCTCGAACTCACCATTAAAGGATTTCCTCTGCGAGGGAAAATCTCTACTCTCTACAAACTATTGCAAGTGGACTTCCTCGCTGCTAAGGCCTCCTAAATGTCACAATGGGAAGCAGACCTGGAACATCCATAGAGGACCAGACCTGGGTAGACATTTGGTCCAGGACGCACTCTTCCTCCCTCTGTGTCACCAATCGGGAGTGCGCCCATAAACTACTCCTACAGTGTTACTAACCCCTGCTCCGGCTGCACCAATTCCACCGGGCCTTGGACCCACCATGCTGGCACCGCGGTGGCCTTCCAGGGTCTTACTTCCATATGTGTTGGAAATGCCCAGTGGTGAAAGAGTTTTGGTCCCAATGCATCGCTGCAATTACAGATATCATCCACGTGGCAATCCCACCAGAGCCAGAATCTATCCTTTTGGGAGTACCGACCCCGAGCATCTACCCGAGAACCGGCAAAAGAGCTACCCTTCTAACACAACTTTTGCTCGCCGCAAAGATCACAGTGGCGCGCACGTGGAAGTCCGCGGAGGGCCCACTGATGACTCTATGGTGGCTGAAACTTTGGGACATTCTGATAGCAGAAAAAATCACTGCGGCCAACGCTGGCCTTCTCCACCGCTTCTCGGTCATCTGGGCACCGGTCTTGTACTATGATCAGAACATTCTGGCACTAACGTATAAACCACGCCTGTTTGCAAGGGCCCTTCATCCGGACTGTGAGGGACAGGCCCTAGCCCAAGCCCCGCCAGACCCCAAAGAGGGTTGACGGGGCTGGAGGGGGAGAAAGTTACGTACACGTTCAGGCGGCAAACTGGAGGCAATATGTTGTTGGATCTTCCTAATGTAATTGTCATCTATGTGCTAGTTTAAAATAAACAAGTTACAAATATATATATATTTTATATATATATATTTTATTATGGCCCATCTTTTGAGACAAAAACAGTTTTGGGTGAACTTCCCCTTTAAGTTTAAGAGGTCCCGAACAGGCAAAATTGTGCTATGAAGGGGATAGCGAACCGGCAAGGGCCCTTTTGAATCAAGTTGAAGTGAATAAGAACATTTATTTTGTATCCAACCTGGAGAAACTGGCAGGATCACGGAAACGTGAATAATCTGAGTAGCCAAGTGCCTTCACAACATGCTAAATCTGATAAGGAACAAACCTTGCAGAGGGCCACCCGGCTCTGGGGAGTCAAGGAACCCGAGATTTGTTTTGCAGTGAAGTTGGTGTAAGAGAAAGTGTATTCAGGATCGATTTGAACTGTTGAGAAACCTCCCATGCTGGGACAGTCAGAAGCCTAAACTAGAGAGAGTGTTCTGGTTTCCTCCTTTCTGTTTATATTACTAAGTGGCAGGGCTAGTTTATAGTTGGAATTCAGACTTTTATGTTTGACTTTTGATGAGCACACTTAGTTTTAGTTTTATAGGTAGGGAATCTCCCTCTTAGAAAAAGGGCAAAATAAAAACCTGTTCAAATAGGGCAAGATAGGTGTTTGTTTTCTATTTAAATACAAACCTGTTCAATCATGCCATTAAGTTGTCGGACTCATTTTTCTGGCTCGCCACAGGAGGTTGTACATCTCTGGCACAAAGGTTGAATGACAATACAGGGATCGAGTTTAAGATTCAATGACCAGGAGTTAAAACCAGCTGCTGAGTCTCTGGCTTCACCCAGTAGGCAGGAGCTACTGCTGGGGAACCAGAAGCGAGTATCTAGAGCACTGCAAATCCAACTTGAACCTGAGATGAACACTTTAACATTTTGTCCATTTCGTATAAATCATTATGTTAAATGTGTACTAGATGTGCCCTAATTCCTCTTCATATGAATTCTCAAATACTCAAAGTTAATGTCATATATGCATGTTTGTAAGGCACCAACTGGCTTGGGGAGCCATAAGGTGGCTCCTGGTAGCTGTTGGATTTATGCTAACCAGGCTCTCTTAGGCTAAATGCTGCCGCTAAATAGGCCCCAGCTCCCCTCAATTTTAAACCCTGCAATAGCAACAAGAGGGTATCCTAAACCTAAGGACACTCCCGTCCTCTGCACACCATTAAGCAGATAAGTCAAGATTTTTCGAGTTTTAGCAAATATGTACTGATTGATTGATATTTTATTTCTATCGCGCTCGTACACAAGTGTTTCAGAGCGGGACAAGGCAAGGGAGGGGAACAGGGGAGAACAAAACAGCGATCTTACTAGGCCCAGTGACATTGAGAACGCGCAAGTGCATGGGAGAGGGGGGAAGGGGAAAAGTGCATGGAGGGGGGAGAGGTGGAAAGTGCGAAGCAGAGGAGAAACAGATAAATAACAATAAATAAATAATAAAGGCAACAAACAGTGGTAATGCAGCCAGCAATTTGCAAGTGCTAGATTTAATGCAGCAGACAGGGTAGGTCGATAAGTGCAGGAAGAAAAAGGGGGGGCTGTATGGGTACAGATACAGACCACGTGCAAGGGGTGGCCCGGAGGCAGTGCGGGAGGGTGACAGGATGAGCAGGTACCTGGGACCAAAAGACAGAGGGTGGCCAGGTGCACGGTGCCAAGAGAGAACAGATCAGCAGGGGAGAGGGGGAGCAAAGGCAGAAGAAAAGAGGAAGGTCTTGAGGTGCTTCCGGAACCGGAGATGGTTCTCCTCAAGTTTTAGAGTGGCAGGGAGGCTGTTCCAGAGGGAGGCCCCAGCCAAAGACAGAGATCTCCCCCCAGCTCGTTTCTTAGAAAAACGACTGACCGTGAGTGAGTTGGAGGTAGAGGAGCGAAGAGCTCGAGAGGGGAGGTATTTGCGGAGGGATAGCTGAAGGTATTTTGGACCCAGGCCCCAGAAAGCCTTGTGGACAATGCAGAGGGTTTTGAATTTAATCCTTGCATCCACTGGGAGCCAGTGGAGAGATTTCAGAGCTGGAGAGATACGATCCCAGTGCTTGAGGCCAAGGACAAGTCTCGCAGTCCTGTTCTGGATTAGTTGCAGAGGGCGGAGAGTAGAGGCAGGTAGATTTAGAAAGAGGCCGTTACAATAGTCCAAGCTAGAGAGAACCAGAGTTTGAGATACCATGAGCTTCTGGGGGAAGGAGAGGAAAGGCAGAGTACCTCTAAGGAGGTGCAGTCGGAAATTTGACTTTTTAGAGACCTCAGAGATGTGGGCGGAGAAGGAAAGGGTGGAGTCAAAGATGACCCCGAGGTCCTTAGCCTCGCAGGTGGGGGTAGGAGGAGGGCCAAGGGAGGCCGGCTAGAGAGTGAGGGGAAAGGATGGTGAAGGTGTGCCGATGAGGAGGATCTCCGTCTTGCTGGCATTCAGACAAAGATCAGTGGCGGAACACCAATCTTGAATGGCAGTTAAGCAATCAGAGATGAGAGAGAGAGAGGAGGTGGCAGAGGGCAGCCTGAAAATGAGTTGAGTGTCGTCAACGTAGCACTGGAAATTTGAGCAAAAAATGGCAATGCAGTGAGCGAGAGTTGCCAGGTATTGGTTGAAAAGCCAGGGCGAGAGGTTAGACCCCTGGGGAACACCACAGGTAGAGAGGAAATAGATGAAAGGAAGGACCCAAGTTGGACCTGGGAGGGTCGATCTGAGAGGAAAGAGGTCAGCCAGGCCAGAGCCTGATCAGTGATACCCAGGTTTTCACAGAGACGGTTGAGCAGGATAGTATGGTTGACCGTGTCGAAGGCAGAAGAGAGATCGAGGAGGATGAGGACAGAGGGAATGTTAGAGTCAAGGTTGGTGAGCAGATCTTCACGGATGTTTAGGAGAGCCGTTTCCGTGCTTCTGGCAGCTCTAAAGCCAGACTGGTGGTCATGGAGACAGCCAACAGAATTGGAATGAAGGTTAAGCTGAGAGATGGCCAACTTTTCCAGGAGTATTCATCGTATTCAAGTATTCATCGTAAAAAAAGAAGAAAGGACGTTTTTATGAAATTTTCAATGGTGCTTTTGAGCCAAAATTATTCTTGAATAATAAAAAAAAAAGGATCCTTTAAATGAAAACTTTTATAGCTCAACGCGTTTCGGGACAATTCCCCTCTTCCAGAGTATACATTTGAAAATCTGTTGGCTATCAAACACAAATATGTTTAATTAATATAATATATGTGTAATTATCAACACATGAGATGCATTTAAAGAAAGATAACACCTAAGTGAAATATTAAATTGATTTACCTAAAAAATTAAGGGAAATATTGCAGTCTTCAATTCAATCATTGCATACATTTAATCCTACATGAAAAAAAATTGAACTTGGTTATAAAAAGGATACAAGACTGCCTCGTATGAGCAAAAGACTGATGATTTGGTAAAGATAGTTACTGTACCTTGGACAAAGGAAACAGTAATTGTATTGAACATTTGCCTGAAGGTAATGATTTCAAGGAGGACAGTGGCAGTTTTTTTTTCTTTCAATTCGACATAGTCAAACAAGTTAAAGACACTATAAAAGAACGTAATTGTCTATTACCTAAATTCTGAGGAAGATATCAGTATTACCTTCAAAAGATAATCGGGGATCGCATCTGCAACAGAAGAGAAACTGTGTTATCTATTATAAAGTGCCTTCTAGTATGGTCATGAGTTAAAACTCTGATTAGTCAAATCTATTATGTTACTTACAGTCAAGATCAAGGAATGTGATATAGGTTTATAACACAGTAAATGGAGAAGACCAACGCCATGTGAAAATGGGTCCCCCCTCCAGACCCTCCATTTCCCCATGTATAACACCCCGCCATTCAGTATTTTTTGTTATTTTTTATTCGTTTAAATTTCATTCTCTATTATCTATTCGGTATAATCACTGGATACCAGCATGCTTCTGTGGGAAGTTCTGGGAACAGATTTTGCCTTCAGGCTCTTCTTTAGAGGAGGTCTGTTTAAGTAGGCCTCCCTCTCAGTAATTTAAGTTTGCATTCAAGCCATGGCTGCCTTTTGCTTCCAGCGATAAAGAAGGGGGTTCTAAAAGACTGGCAGGAGTCTAAGATGGTGGCAGTGCCCTGCTACACGTCCAAGCTCTATCCCTTGCAGGGTGAGGAGGTTAAACTGCCACAGTCTCTGCAGGTAGATAATATTCTGTAAAGTCTGGTGGGCCACTCTTGTCTGGCAGTAGTGGAGGCTGCTGTGCGTGATCAAGTAGACAAGAAGAAAGTTTCAGCTTTTACTAAGGCCTTACGCTGGGGCACATGTGGCATTCCAGGCAGCTACTTATGCCTCCTAAATGGTGCTTGATGGATTTCGACAGTTGACAATGCTAGTGGAGGAAGGGGGTGACAGTGTGCTAATGTTGCTGGCTATGCAAGAACAAGTGGAACTGCTCTTTTATCTGCCTTATGAAGATGTCTGGGCAGCAGCAGTGACGATGGGGGCTGCAGTGTCTTGCCATCCCTTGCGCCTCAGGGATTGGCATTCGGATGGGCATCAGAAGGCTACACCACTGAAGATTCCTTTTTACGGTAAGATTCTGCTTGGCAACTCCTTGGAGGGCTGAATACATTGCGTGTTTAGAGCAGACAAACATGCTGACCTGCTCCGCAGGCTTACTGATCCTAAGTACACAGTCGGGCTAGTCTAGGGTGGGCGCAAGAAGTTTCGGGGACAACCAGTGTCGAACGGGGGCTTATCAAAAGTTGCCTCATATATATGGCAAACCCTTCTCCTAATGGGATGTTGCAGAAGTCCTTATGCCAAGTGTGTAGGGCCAGACTCTGCTACATCTGGCCTGCTTACATTGCCATCTCCTTCGACGTCTGGTGGAACCAGATTGACTAGTGAGGGTACAAAATAGTTTTCCTATTCTCCCTGTGGTCGGAGGTGTTAGCAACTCCTGTCTCCAGGTGGTTAAAGAATGCACTTGCCATGACACAAGGGCAATTCAAGAGGTTCCATTGGAAGAAGAGGGTTTAGGGATTTTTCTCCGTCATCTTGGTTCTCCTGAAACCGAACGGCAAGTTCAGGCTGGTGATTGGCTTGAAAAGATTGAATTTGTTCATGGGGATTCTGCACTCCAAGATGCAGAGGATTATTTCCTTGATCAAAGCGTTTGTCTTTCTGACACAGCAAAGGTAGCTGAGGTCTATGTTCAATTGATGACCTTTTCAGTTGAGGGTTCTCCCATTCGGCCTGAAGACTGCTCCAAGGGTCTTTACGAAGGCGGTGAGTCCAGTGGTGGCACACCTTCATGCCACGGTAGTGGCTGCTCAAGGCTTCCTCCAGAGAACTTTGTTGGAGCACATGTATTCCACATGCGAGGTTCTGCAGGAGTTGGGGTTTCTGCTACATCTGGAGCAGTCTCACATGGAGCTTGCCAGGGTCTTCAGTACATTGGGGCCTGCATTTGAACGGCCCTGGGGAAGGTGTTTCTGCTATTGGATTGTGCAGTCTGCCTCCTGCGTCTCCTGGTGGGCCTGCTATCCCGGGATTGGGCTATTGCCAGAGGGGTGCTCCGGTTGCATGGACCTATGGTGACCTGTGGGTTTGTGGTTACATGGGCGAGATTTCACATGCAGCCATTGGTGTCTCACTTGTACCGCTGCTGGACTCTCGACCTTATGAAATCAGGATTGCCATTATTCAGGAGTTGAGGGTGCAGCTTCTGTGGTGGCTGGAAAGGCACAATCTTCTGCAAGAATGTTCACTGCTTCAGCCCTTGCCCACCATAATCACCACAAATACCAGGGGCTTCAGCTGGGGGGAAAATTTGGGGAACCAGAGTGCCCAGCTGCGTTGGACTGCCATACAGGTCGCTTGTTCCTCCAACCGGAGGTAGCTGGCAGTGATTTTCCTGGCTCTTCAATTGTTCTTTCCCTGCATCCAGGGGTCAGGGGTTCTGGTGCAGATAGATAACAAATCAGCAGTGGCATATGTAAACCATCAAGGAGGGACATGGTCCATCATCTGGAATCACTGGCATTCAAGCTGGGTTGCTGGGCTGAACAGAACCTGCTGTCTATCGGAGATTCACATCAGAGGGGTGGACAATGTCCAGGCTGACAGTTTGAGCAGGGTGTTTCTTTCCTCCTGTTGGGTGTTGCGCCGGAAGGTGTTTTGCAGCAGGTTCAGTGTGCCGGTGCTGGATCTGTTTGCCTATCCACAGGATGCTTAGCTGCCACGATTTTGTTCAAGGTTCCTTTGTCCGGTGGCTTGAGGAGTGGATGCCAGGATGGTGCCCTGGCCGGTAGGGCTATTCTGTACCCTTCTTCCTCTAATTATGCTTCAGACAGTGCTGGTCAAGATTTCAGAATCTGGGTTGGAGGTGATTCTGGTGGGGTCGGTATCACTGAGCAGCTCTTGGATCCTCTTCTGCTCAACCTGGCAGTGGCCTTAAGGGGACATGAATCCCCCAGAAAGGGGCACCAGTCGCCATGCCTTCCCCCAACCACTAATACCTTTGTTGGATATGATATGTGGGATCTGAGATATAGGATAATCCTTAACCTCCCTTTGTCACGTCTGGTTTGGTTTCTGACTGCAACTATCACCAGTCCTCCTAGGAGACAACAGAGGAGCAAGTGGACTAGAACCCTAGCGAAGCGTCAATTAAATAACCATTCAGAAACGCAGTTGGAAGAAGCCCGTGGAGTTCAAGTGAGCAGAAATGCCTGGAAGAGGTGTGGTCAAGCAGAGAGAGAGCACGCCTGACTCTGCATCTCAAACTGCGGTCTAAACTGCGGGAAGGCAGCAGCACATACTGGACAAGTACCCCGGGAGGGTCCTGTCTGTCGAAGCAGAAGCAAACCAGGAACTCCAGAGTGCTGAGGCAACAGCCTTGGGGGAAGCTGGAGTCGCATCCCCGCGCAGAGCAGGCTGTCAAGTTTAAGAACTTCCTCCCCCTCCTCCTCACCTGGCTCCTCAGAGGTATACTCTATTGGGATGGTCTCGGTCTTCTTTCGTTCCTTCCGTGTAGTGGGAGTCTCCTTCTTGGGTGTCCTGATCTTCTTTTCATGCAGGTAGGGTCTGGCCCCTCCGGAGGCCACCTTGGCAGAGAAAGAACCCTGACCGCGGGGAACCCCGGGGGGCCAGCCCTAAATTCAGGGAAAAAGCACAAAGGCGGAAAAAAACCCTGTACGTTCAGATGGGTTCAAATGTCTGTAATTCTCTTCCTTGAAGACCGGAAAGGCAGGCGGCGTAGGTAGAATTCAAGGGAATGATTGTTTGTGGCTATATAAATCCTTAGAGATAGGACAGGAGTTTGATGAATTGCTGGAAATGGAGGCTCCAAAAAATAGAAAGGAGTCAATGAAAAATCTGATTGAGAAGGTGTCAAGGAAGTGGTATAGAGAGAGACAGTCAGAGCAAGTAGCAAGTACAGAACTAGAAGCAATAAGGTAATAAGACAGGAAGATGTTTACGGAGCGGAAGACTGCTCAGTTAACGAAAATGAGGTGCCGGGACCAGCTGCAGAAATAGCAAGGGCATTGTAAACAAAGTAACCCTTAGCAAAAGATAAGGCAAGAAGACAGGAATCCGGAAGGGTGTCCAAACAAACGTAGGAATGGATCCGGACAGAAAAGGAGGATGGGAGGTAAGTAGAAAAGTAGGAAGTAAGAAACAAAAAATAAGGCAGGAAAGTCAGGAGGCAGTAAAGGATGGAAACGGTAGAGGACTCGGAAATGGCAGGAAAATTAGAGGTTACAAAAGGCAACAGAGAAGTAGAAGTTCCGTTGAAGAAGGAACAGGAGGGCTGAAAAGGCAAAGATGGGAAGAGGCAAGTGAAAAATCACGGACGAGGTTTCCTCACGAACCGTAGCGTTGGTAAACAGATACAACGCGTCGGTTGGTGGGAGGAGTCAGAATATAAGGACTCGTCCGCCATCTTGGGTGAGGACTGAAACGCGCGTACGGCGATCAATGCCTCCAGCGTTTACAGATCCTCCAATCCGAGTTCCTGACAGTATGCCCCCTTCTTCTCGGGGATCCCCCGGGTTTACCCGGATGAAGTCGGTGGAATCGTTGTACTAGCTGTGGGGCATGGACATGGCTCACTGGTTCCCAAGTTCGCTCTTCTACTGGATAACCCTTCCAGTAAACCAGCTAGTACAATCGTCCTTTGTGGTATCTGGAATCCACTAGATGAGATACTTCATATTCGTCGGGAATAGGAGACACTTGAGTACGCCCTCTGAATACGGGTCTCTTGAAAGGGTCCTCCTTATGTTCTTTCAGAGGGGAGACGTGGAAGACTGGGTGCACCCTCTTGAGATATTCCGGTAGCTTGAGCTTGAATGCCACAGGGTTTACCTGTTGTAAAATTGGAAATGGCCCAAGGAAGCGCGAGGAGAATTTGCCTTTATGAACCCATCTCGGCAGGAACCTGGTGGATAACCAGACCAACTGCCCTATCTTCCATGCTGGATTGCCACTACGTCCCTTGTCTGCCCATTTCTTTTGCGAATGTTGACTTGCTTGATGAGCTTCTTTGGCCAATCTGTGTACCTTCTGTAGTTCCTGTAGAACTCCATCAAGAGCTGGGATCTGGGTAGAAGGAGAACTGAGCCAGGGTAAGTGTTTGGGACGGAACCCATATGTACAATAGAAGGGACTCATCTGGATAGAGGTATGCAGGGTGTTATTATAGGCAAATTCTGCCTGAGAGAGAAAGCGATACCATTCTTCTTGTTGAGGACTGCAGAAGCACCGGAGATATTGTTCTAGGCTGGCGTTTAACCTGTCTGTTTGTCCATTGCTCTGCGGATGATACCCTGAAGAGAGAGCCTTGTGAATACCCAGAATTTGGCAGAGAGAGGTCCAAAATTTGGACGTGAATTGGGGTCCTCTGTCCGACACGATGGTTCTGGGTAAACCATGTAAACGGACAATGTCCTGGAGAAAGGTTTCTGCCATCTCGGAGGCAGACGGTATCTGTTTGAAGGCTGAAAAATGGGCCAATTCGCTGAATGAGTCTATGGTCACCATGATTACTGTCATGCCATAGGATGAAGGGAGGTCTACTATAAAATCGGTGGATATGTGCTCCCAGTGACGGGTCGGTAAGGAATGCTGCTGCAACAAACCTAGGGGTCTTCCAGTTCGGTATTTGTTAGAGGCACAGACTGAACAAGTAGAAACGTACTGGTTTACATCACTTCTTAAGGTTGGCCACCAGAAACCTCTCCGTAGGAGGTCATATGTCTTCCTAATACCTGAGTGCCCGGTTAAGGGCGTATCATGACACCAAGACAGTATCTGTTCCTGTAGCTTCTTGGTCGGAATATAGAGTGCACCTTTATAGTAGTACAATCAGTCCTTGTCTTGGTTCACCTTAGATGGAAACTCAGTGCACATCTGATACTGTGGTACCAGATCTTGTAGAAAGGAAACCGTAGATGCCAACACAGTAAGGTTTGGGAAAATAAGCTCATGTCCCTTGTAGGAACCAGATTCTTCCCCCAGGCTTCTTGACAAGGCATCGGCCTTTTTATTCTCTGTTCCTGGTATGTATGTAATCACAAAATCATACTGTAAAAAGAAATATGCCCATCTGGCATGTCTGGCGTTGGAACATTACATTTGTTGCAAGACCCGAAGGTTACGATGATCTGTTCGAATGGTAAATTGATGGTTAGCTCCCTGTAGTAGATGTCTCCACTCTTGACAGGCCAATTTAATCGCCAAAAGCTCCTTCTCGATAACAGAATAGTTGCGTTCGCTACAGGTAAGTGTCTTAGAGTAATAAGCTACAGGGTGTTCATATCCATCTTCCTGCTCTTGAAGTAGGACTGCTCCTACTGCTCCTGAAGAGGCGTCTGTCTCCAGAATGTACGGTCTGGTCTGATCTGGTTGGACTAGGATGGGTGCAGTAGAAAAACATTTCTTTAGAAATTGGAGTGCCCTTTGGGGTTCATCGCCAAAGATGAACTTAACACCCTTCTTCAATAAAGAGGTCAGAGGTAACACCTTGTTGGAAAAGTTGGGGATGAACCTCTGATAAAAATTGGCCAATCCTAAGAAGCTCTGCAGCTCCTTGATGTTAACTGGATTCTTCCATTCAGTGATGGCCCTTACCTTGTTAACATCCATTTCGATACCTTCCTTGGACAAAATGAATCCCAAGTAGGACACGGAAGTAGATTCAAAAATGCATTTTTCCAGTTTAACCAGCAACTGATGGGATTGAAGACGTTGTAGGACCTGTCTGACCAGTGATCTGTGCTCTGAAAGAGTCTTGGAGAAGATAAGAATATCATCTAGATACACTACCACAGATACAAATAGCATATCAGAGAAAACCTTGTCCATGTATCTTTGGAAGACAGCTGGAGCATTTACTAGGCCAAACGGCATCACTCTATACTCGAAGAGTCCGAAAGGGGTACGGAACGCTGTCTTCCATTCGTCCCCCTGTCTTATTCTCAGAAGGTGATAAGCTCCTCTTAAGTCAAGCTTTGTAAAGTATTCCGCTCCTTGAACCGCCTCCAGAATATCTCGAATCAAGGGCATGGGGTATCTATCCCGGATGGTGACCTTGTTCAAACCCCTGTAATCTATGCAAGGGCATAGTTCTGCCGAGTCTTTCTTAGGAATGAAGAACAAGGAAGCTCCACAAGCAGACTTGGACTCTTGGATGAGTCCGTTTTGTATGTTTGCGTCGAGGTAATCCCTTAATGCCTTCCTCTCCGGTAATGACAGTGGATGCATCCTCCCAAAGGGAACCACTGCATCTGGTGTTAGGTCAATGCAGCAGTCCTCAGCTCTATGCGGTGGGAGTTGTCGGGGTATGGTATCCAGGAATACCTCTGAGAATTCCTGATAGTGGAGAGGAACAGAAGCAACTGTAATCAGTTCTGGGGTTCTGCTTATGGAAGACTCTGGCGTTTTTGAGACCAAATGTAATTAAAAACAGTGTGATTTACAGAACTTGGAATCGAAGTGTACCTTGTTGGCGGTCCAATCAATGTGAGGGTTGTGCCTCCTTAACCATGGAATACCAATAACCAAAGGAAAATGGGCTGCTCGGATCTGATCGAAGACCAAAAACTCCTCATGGTGGCTTAACCTCATTCTCAAGGGGATTGTCTCCTTGGTTATCGGTCCAGACGACAAGGGTCTACCATCAACCCCTTCCACTGGGATAGGTGTGGCCTTGGTTCTAGTGGAGACAAGATGTTCCGCTGCCCACTTGGAGTCTATAAAGTTCCCTGCTGCTCCACAGTCAAGCATAGCTAATACCTCAGTGGGACCGGCCTCTGTCAGCCAAAGGTGGACTCGGAACACCATCAAACTGTTGTCCTCAAGAGTGTTTACTGCTCTTGTATGGTTGCAAGGGTGTTTGAGACTTCCCCCGAAACTTCCCTTGCTGTAGATCGGGGGTTGAAGTTTCCCTATCTTCTAGGAGGTACTTCAGGACAATCTCTTAATAAGTGCTTTGAAGAGCCGCAATACATACACAACCCAGACTCTGTTCTTCTCTTTCTCTCTTCCTGCGTTAATGGTCCTCGGGCTGTTCCAATCTGCATTGGTTCATCAGTGGGATGAGAAGACCTGGTGGGTGGAATAGAAGAGGGTAGAGGGGTTAGTCGAAAAGTGCCTCTGGTTCTTCTTCTTTCAGATCGTCTTTCCTTCAAACGAAACTGAAGAGACAATGGCCCTCATTACGACCCTGGCGGATTTTTTCCGCCATCGACGGACTTTTCCGCCATGGCGTAAAGTCCGTTTACGCCATGGCGGATGGCGGACTTACCGCCCCATTCCGAGGTTGGCGGGGCGGTAAGTCCCCATTGACCCATTTACCCTTCCCCATTCCCATTTCGGCCCCATAGGGCTCAATGGGAGTGGGGAAGGCGTTAATTACGCCACCGTACATTACAGTGGCGTAATTAACACCAAGGTCCCATAGCGCCATGGATTTTTACGCCCGCAAAAAGCGGGCGGAAAAGTGACCATGGCGCTTTGGGAACTCGTAGTTGGCGGTAAGGGGTCGGCGCAGCTAACGCTGGCGTAAACCCCTTACCGCCAGGGTCGTAATGAGGGCCAATGTCACTAGGTCCTGAAATGATGCAGGTTGGGCTACTCGAGCTAGCTCATCCTTAATCTCTTCATGAAGGCTGCGTCGGTAAATGGTTTGCTGGGCGGAATCCGGCCAATCCGCCTTGGCTGCCAGTCTCTGGAAACGGGAGAGATAGGTCTGGACATCAGTGTTTCCTTGTTCGACATCTAAGATTGCTTCTAAAGAAGAGTAAAATACTTCAGGTCTGTCGAATCGTTCCTTAAACACCTCCGTAAAACAATTGTAGTCATCCAATATTGGTTCATTTCTGGTGACAAATGGTGTAGCCCATGAAAGTGCATTTCCCATTAGATTGGCTATGATAAACCCAACCTTGGATCGAGCAGTCTCGTAGGCGTGGCTACGAAAGGCAAAATATACCTTGCACGCAACGAGGAATTCCTTCATTCCTCCGGGGTGACCATCATACTTGCCAAAGGATAGAGGCATTGTAGGCAAGTCTCCACGGTCGTCACGATGCATCACAACCTGTTGTCGGAGGGCGATATTTTCGGTTCTCAGGGCCTGGACCTCCATAGTTAGATTCTGCATGGCTGCCACCAGTTCTTGATACTGTTCCAATGACGCCATGGTCCGGTTCTGGGCGTTGTATGCTGTCAAGTTTAAGAACTTCCTCCCCCTCCTCCTCACCTGGCTCCTCAGAGGTATACTCTATTGGGATGGTCTCGGTCTTCTTTCGTTCCTTCCGTGTAGTGGGAGTCTCCTTCTTGGGTGTCCTGATCTTCTTTTCGTGCAGGTAGGGTCTGGCCCCTCCGGAGGCCACCTTGGCAGAGAAAGAACCCTGACCGCGGGGAACCCCGGGGGGCCAGCCCTAAATTCAGGGAAAAAGCACAAAGGCGGAAAAAGCCCTGTATGTTCAGATGGGTTCAAATGGCTGTAATTCTCTTCCTTGAAAACCGGAAAGGCAGGCGGCGTAGGTAGAATTCAAGGGAATGATTGTTTGTGGCTATATAAATCCTTAGAGATAGGACAGGAGTTTGATGAATTGCTGGAAATGGAGGCTCCAAAAAATAGAAAGGAGCCAATGAAAAATCTGATTTAGAAGGTGACAAGGAAGTGGTATAGACAGAGACAGTCAGAGCAAGTAGCAAGTACAGAACTAGAAGCAATAAGGTAATAAGACAGGAAGTTCTTTACGGAGCGGAAGACTGCTCAGTTAACGAAAATGAGGTGCCGGGACCAGCTGCAGAAATAGCAAGGGCGTTGTAAACAAAGTAACCCTTAGCAAAAGATAAGGCAAGAAGACAGGAATCCGGAAGGGTGTCCAAACAAACGTAGGAATGGATCCGGACAGAAAAGGAGGATGCGAGGTAAGTAGAAAAGTAGGAAGTAAGAAACAAAAAATAAGGCAGGAAAGTCAGGAGGCAGTAAAGGATGGAAACGGTAGAGGACTCGGAAACGGCAGGAAAATTAGAGGTTACAAAAGGCAACGGAGAAGTAGAAGTTCCGTCGAAGAAGGAACAGGAGGGCTGAAAAGGCAAAGATGGGAAGAGGCAAGTGAAAAATCACGGACGAGGTTTCCTCACGAACTGTAGCGTTGGTAAACAGATACAACGCGTAGGTTGGTGGGAGGAGTCAGAATATAAGGACTCGTCCGCCATCTTGGGTGAGGACTGAAACGCGCGTACGGCGATCAATGCCTCCAGCGTTTCCAGATCCTCAAATCCGAGTTCCTGACACAGGCGGGAGACGAGAAGCAACAGCAGCCGGGGCACAACCCAGTTGATGACTCGCATAAGCGGCTCTGTGTTGGACAGACTCGGCATCCCGACGGAGGAGCACGCATGACAGAAGAAGGTGCTCAGTAGCTCCATGGAACTGCAAGGCGGGTGGTAAAATGAAGAAGAGGAGGAAGAACCCCCAGAGTGGGGAGATCACAGAGAACCCCCAAGGTGGGGAGATCACAGAGAAGCCCCAAGGTGAGGATATCACAGAGAATCCCTAAGGTCGGGAGAGCACAGAGAAGGCCCAGAGTGGAGAGAACGCAGAGAAGCCCCAATTTGGGGAGCACTGCAGTAAGTCAAAATCCAGAGACAGATGCTCTGCCATTTTATTAAGGTTCTTTATTGTTAAATATTTCAAATCTTACTCTGTCCCTGATGCGAAAATCTTAACAAAAACACAATCAGGCTTTTTTTCCCCAACCAAGGAGTGGTGACTGACTTCTGACTCCCTTGTAATTTCTCCTAGTCACAGGGAGCACAGGCTCCTGGCCCTTTTTAGAATCTACAATAAGTCTCTTTTCATCTTCTTCTTCGGTTTGTATTATAATATCAGTCTCTGATTAGACTCTTCCGTGTACACTTTACCAGATAATTTGCTCCAGTCTCTGGTTGACACACCAAGATGGGTTGTGTTCTGATTCGCAGGTCGGTTTAATGTTTTTTTTCAGGATTTTCCCACACTGGAGCTGTGTCCAGCTCTTTCCACTGGTCATTACCATTGTATGGATTTTTGGGTTTCAGAGCCCACCTTGGATCATATCCCGTTTTGGCATTGGGTTTCTCCCACCCTATCTTGTTATTTGATCTCTTGTACCCTGCTCTGGGATTTGGTTTCTCTTTCCCTGCTTTGGGGTATCCTCGTTCTCACCCAGTCCTGGGGCCGGGTATCTGGCACCCTGCCTTGGGTTTTGTTTTCTGCTAGCCCACCTTGGGTTGTAGCTTTACTCGCCCGCCTTGGGTATATTTGTTTTGAACCCACTCTAGGGTATGTTTTCTGGCACCTTGCCTTGGCGTACGGCCTCTAGTAGCCCACCTGTGGCTTAGTCTCTCTAGCCCCACCATAGGGTATGTTTTCTGGCATCCTACTTTGGGGTATGATTGGCCTTCTACTCCCAGATCCCCCAGAACCACTGCATATTGTGGCGAGCTGTAGGAAGGAGTTGGATAAAGGGGTGGTGTGGTATGAACACTTATTTATTAAACAAAACTACCCCTATTCTCAATGGTGTTCCCTACCTAACTAAGGCAACTTGAGTTCTCGTTGTCAGGGTGGTTGTCCAAATGAAAAAACCTCTGTCCTCTGTCCAAAATGACCTAACTCTAGCCCTACCACTATATAAAATCCACATAAAGAACACCAGGAGAATGACTCCGTTCTCCTGGTTCACTGGTACCCACCTTGGTGATTGTGTTTAAAAAGTCTTAACTAAAAGTTCATTTTGCACACAAATATAGAATACCAGGAGGATGACTCCTTCCTCCTGGTCCAATGGTTAAGTGTCTTGACAATATATTTGGCAACTGTTGCCCTGGTTTCTGAATCAACTTCTTAGTGAGCTTTGTACCTCTTTACTCCAGGCTTCTCGCAGGTTTAGTTTAAACGTTCCACATCCTTCTAATTTATGTGGTTCAATGACCCTTTGACAAATGTTGTAACCGGTACTCAGATGAGGGAGATCACGCTCGAGGTTTACTTCACTTTGGTTGACTTTGCCACATTCTATGAGACAGAGGGAGATTAATCCAGAGGCTTTGGTTATCTTCACAACAGTTACTGAGATTAGGGAGATCCCTCCTGATACCTTGATCAGCTTTGCAAAGGTTAGTGAGACAAGGACGATCACTCCTGATGCTTTAATCTGCTTTACCATGATTACTGAGATGAGGGAGATCTCTCCCAATACACTTCTCACTGACAATGCCAGTCTTGGCTCTTCTCCACCAACCACTGTGATGAGGGAGATTCCTCCAAATGCACTTTCCCTTGACAATGGCACACTTCTCGACCAACCACTGTGACGAGGGAGATCCCTCCTTATGCTTTGATTAGGTTTACAACAATTACTGAGACAAAGGAGATCCCTCCTGATCCATTTCTTACTCTTCCCAAAACCCCTAGTGGGTCTACCGTGGCTTCCAGTTACCTCTTTCTTTCTGGGACCACGTGCTGATTCTTCCTGGGATGTTGGGACTGCTCTTCTTCATTAGTCGCCACTCTTTCCTCAATTCTCTCTACCCTCCTTCTGTTCTGTAGGTCCTCCAGTTCACTGGTATCAGTTTAGTTAAGGACCCACCGGAGGTCACGTCACTGTCAACCAGATTATCACTTCTATATTGGTCGGGCCTCCTTCCACCTCCGGAGGTTTCCTCCGACCTTCCAGGTATGTCCTCTCAACCGAGGACTTGCTTTTCCATTCAGCGTCTTGGTTGCCTGGATTTGAACTTCCCAGGCAGGTGCGTCTTCATGCTAGCTTCTCTGGTATCCCTGTTTCTTTTTCGGGTAGTCCTTTGTTTTTATGGTCGGTAGGTGGCTCCTCCCCAGCACAATGTCAAAGTCCATTGTCTGTATCGATGACGCACTCTTCACACCTCCTCGGGCTACCTCTTCTCAGTACTTTGGAAGGCACATAAAAAAGTAGTTTGTATAACTCTTGTAATCTTCTTCCCAGTATTTACATAAGACAATGAATTAGGTTTTATAGGAAGAAAGGGAGGAGTGTCACAATAACATATATTGGTACTGTCTGAGGCTGTTCATACAGATCTTGGGGATTTCGGGAACTCAAAGGTAAGAGGATTAGGGAGTTCCACCATGGAATGTAAGTCACCATCCCCATAAGGGAAGTCCCTCCCTGTGAGGTCCTGACGTTTCTTACGACCCCTAGGGGGAATATCGTGTAGCAGCCTCACCTCCTTAACCTCACAAGGAAGAGCTCCCCCATGGGTAGAAGTGACGTGATCCCATGATTTGTCACATGCCCTTGTGCTCCGTTGTGGTTCTCTTTGGACAGACAGGAAGCTTCAGGGTCGGCATCTGCAGTTCCTCAGCAGCTACTCTCCTCTCAGCCATGGTGATCGTTGAGGCCTCTCTCACAGGGTTCTTGGTTTTCTATCCTCAGCCCACCGTCAGTTTCTCGGTTCAAGACCCTCCCTGTATCCAAGGCTTCTCCCTCTTTTGACATCGCTGTGTTCTGCAGGCCTCTCCGCGTGGTGAAATGCCACGCCTGGTGTCGGTCTGCCTCTTCCTCTGGGTACACCTCCCAGTAGGAAGTCTTCCCACCTCTGCCACTCCGCAGGCGACTTGCTCTCCTCTCCCCAGTGCGGATGGTATCTTTTTGTTCCACCCCAAAAAGGAGCGTGTTTGTTCTCTGCATTCAATTCAGACATGGATGATGTCTGAAAGGGGTCAGAAAGCAAGTCAACCACTTGTGTCTGAAGTTGTTAATTAGTGCACCATGCAATCCGCATATAACCAACAGAATTGTTATATTTTTGCGTTAAGGGAGTGTGCCGAGCCAGCAATAAGACTCTGGCTAGAGGACATGATTCAACTCTGCTTTTATTTAAGCAAACAGAAATGTCCTCCCTGTCCCTACTGCTAAAATACTAAGGTGCTTGTCATAGTAAACAAAAACGACTGTCCATCCTAACCTGCCCAACTATCTGGCCCTACCGCTAGTTGAAAAACAAAGAAACAGGCGTTCACCCTGGGGTTTTGTTAACACATGCTGGTTGACCCCCTCTTCTTCAGACAATCTTCAAAGTAAATGTTCCTCCCAGCACACAGTTCCTGGCTTAGGCCACTGCAGCAGTTCTCCCAAAGAATATCCAGATCCCGCTCCGTTCCTTGTGTAAAAAAAGGTACGAAGTGCAACCGATACCCCTTCTTGACTGCTTGTCCATCAACACTTGACCACTGCTTTAATTTGACAATGATTCTTGATTTGTTCACATGTGTCACACTCTCCTGACACTGTACTGTGGCTTGACTGACCACCATGCACTTGTTACATATACTTCCTTGTTTCCTCTCGGTGCTTGCCAGTGCTTGTTTCGTTATCACATACAGTTCCTGCAATTCTCTTGGACCACACAACACTTTGTATACTGGCTTTTGGCAGTACTTTCCAGCTAATACAGTTCCTTGTATTTTGGCTGTTGCCAATGCTTGGTTTCTCATATATTGTAATTCGCTGTTTCAGCCAGCTTCACTAACTTTCTTTTACTCCACTCAGTATATTCAATAGTGCTCAAAACTTTCTTTAATTCCGTTTGGTGTTCAAAAGCACTTAGTTAGCATGTTCACCGGCCAGCCCGGTGTTCCCCCTTCTAGGTGTACACTCACTGGTTCGACTTACCGCTTCCTGCAATGTCCTCTTCCGCCGCAGGTTCTTTCCTTCCCATGAGGTACCTCGCGTCTTCTCCCAGCAGCTTCTAAGTGGCTCGCCCTCACCCAGCGATGCAGCTCGGGACTCACACGACCGCGTCACTTGGTCATGCCGGTATCCCTCTTGCTTCTTGCCACCGTCCTCTGGCATCCTTCAGCTTCTCTTCCCACTGCATAAGCTCTGCATTCTTCGAAATGTATTGAGTGCTCCGCTTGCCACACCGCTGCACTGGAGAGGTCTCCTTGCACCTAGTAGTTTGTGTCTCTGTCTCCACAACTGACACCATTTCTATTACAATTCCAGCTTTTAAAGTTCCCACCACCATGATCGTTCCGAAAAGGACTAGACCGCTCACTACTGAAACGGTAGTCCTTCCTTACTTTTGCTGTCCTCCTCCTCGTCTCAGTACCTAACTGAGATTTGTATGTGTCTGTATTAGAAAAATGAGGATGTGGTTTTCTCTTCATCATCCCAGTAGCATACTGGTGTTTCTTGGGGAATGTTGTAGGAGAAGAATAGGAAAAGTGCTGACAATAGCCTATAAAGGCTTGAGGGATAGAGGGTTCATTGTGAAAAGGGAATGGGGGATACCATGTCTCAAGTAAGGATGTCCTTTCCTCACTCCCCAAGTCTCCTCCTCCCAAGTGATCCTCCCTCACATACCCAACCCCCGGGGTCAGGCTCCAAAAGCGATGGCGGACCCAGAAGTGCTATGAGGTCTCATGAAGTTGCTTACAGAGGGTTATCTGCAATACTGGTATTTAGCTTCCACTTTCGCACAAGGCGTTACTGTACACAGACATTGAGTTGCACCGGAAAACAGAGCTGATGGAGCGACATTGGCAGGTGCAGATAAAGCTACATTGCTAAGGAACGCTTCCCAGCTATAGATGCGGAAGACGTGAAGAGCACATCGCAGAACTGGATTTTTCCATCAAAAACATGTTTTGCACCTCACAAAGTTTCTAGAAGGTTGCGTCACTCTGATTAACAGGCCTGCCCAAGAAGAATGCATACCCACATTAATCAGGAGGGACACGCCTGATGGGCTTCTGCTAAGTGCACATTGCGAAGTGCCCAGAACCAGCAACCACTCTGGGACAGAGGTTCCTAGTAGTCATATCGCACCTTCATGCTGGTTCCAGAGAGATGCAAGGCCAGTCCCACAGAGCGAAGACGCCAGGTGTGAGGGTGGCTTGGGTCCTAGATGTGACAGTTTCCATCATCCACAATACCTAGGAACGTAAGACCTTTTGTGTTCAAAGTATTTGTGATTCATAACTTGTATTCTATCCCATTTTACTAAAATATTGCTCATTTATATAATTTGCTTGTTGCCAAATAAATGCAAGTATGTCACATTTTTGGCTAAGTAGCTTCCAGAATGAGTTCATTGTGCTTCGCATAATACTTGAACCTGAGAGGGGAGGGAAGGGTGTCATAGTTTATTTCGGCTGGTCCAAGAAAAGAGCAAACACCCTTCATACAACAGCCCATACTGTCTTAAGTTCTAAGGAGTTGAAGACCTAAAGGCCATTTTACCTTTTCTATGTATACTCTCTTGGGGACTTCCTAGACTGTCCCTACTGTATCCATGTCATGCCGTTCGCAAGGAGACTCCCTTGGCGTCTAGGTAGCCAATGGCAATTGCGCCACCATTGAATTGTTCCACGCTATCTCCTACTTCCTGTTGTTACGCTCTAGTCTCTTTCCTGGCCTCTTCCTGGTCTCGCTATTTAACCACGCCCCCTTGGTCTGTTCGGCGCGTTGCAACTTTTTGCAGTTACGCTCCGCACCGTTCGGGCTTGCTTCCAGCTTGCCTGCTTTGTGCTGCCTTACCGGTCTCAGCCCGGTTTCCTTTCCTTCCTTTGTGCCTCCCTTTTCCCTTCCATACCGCTTTTTTTGTAGCTTTCGGTAGCGTCCTTGTCTACCTTCCTTGGACTCCGTTTTTCCTCTTTCCTCTCTCTGCCCTCACTTTCGGCTTCTTGGCCCCTCCCCCTTTCACTCGCTTACTGTATTCCGACCTCTCTCGGGTCTGCTGTTTCTTCTTACTTCCTTCTTTTCTATTTTTTCTTCTGTTTACCTTTTCAGGTGACTCTAGCCGTTCAACCTCTTTTCCGGCGTGCCGTCCTTCTTCCGGCATTCCGTTCTTGCAGTGACCCTGCTACCACCGCTTTCGGCTCCGGCTCCACTCTAACATGATCCTCGGCGGTCACGGATTTCTTCTACTACCTGGAACAACTACACCTTCTGAATCAACCACTTACCTGGAATAGATCCTTGTCTGGTAATCCTACACTGCATCAAGACTTCAACACTCAGGAGAGGTTTTTTTAAGCACACGCTTTTTTCCTCTCTTGCAGCTAGGTTGTTCTCCTGGTTTGGCATGAGATCCAGTACTTCAACCCCAACTTAAAATTCTTTATGATGGGCATTTCCATTACAGGGCACTTGTTGTTTCTCCCAGGCTTGGCACAGATTTCCTTTCACCAGCTGTCTTATGCTGTTCATATGATCCTGGGGATTTTGTGTTTTGTTTCTCCCAATCATCTTTAAGCATACTGTCAGAATTCCTCTTCACTGGTTTGACTCCGTAGTGTAGAAGAAGAATTCTTTCCACCAATGTACCCCTCTGAATGGTGCAAATACACATGCAGAGGGATCAATTAATTGGAAGATGATTGGACTTCCCTCCGAGACCAACGTGACTGTAGAAAGAAAGAAGCACAATTAGTATCCAAATATACTTTCAGGCTTCAAGCATGTACTAGCACTCCTCCCAAACTAACCTGACCAGTGATAGAACTGATCCTAAGAAGGTCTACCACGATCTGAATAAGGGCCGTATGTTGTAGAAATATTCTGCAAGACAAACAACCCCTATGTTTTACAATTAGCTATGTACAAAAAAATATTGTCAAGAAAAATGCGTAAATGCAGAGTAAAGCTTACCCGGGGAATTCCAATATAGCGGGATACAAAAAAAGAAGGAGTTGTTCAATTGACTAATTGCAGGGAACACAGATGAAGCAAGGAGACCAGAACTTCTGTTTGGTTCCAAAACAAACAAACGTAGGTAAGTATGCATCTCCGCGATGCATTAATGGTTGTTTCAGCTCCCGCGGTGCAGCGGATGCTGTCCCTCGGTGCAGCGGAGGCTGTCTGGTGGTGCGGCGGCTGCTATCCCACGGTGCAGCGGAGGCTGTTGCGCGACGCAGCGAATGCCTTCCCACGATGCAGCGGATGCTGTCCCGCGGCACAGCGGAGGCTGTTTCACGGTCCAGATGAGGCTGTTTCCCAAGTACAAAGAAAGTACTAACAAACCTCCAAAAGTTACTTGACTTCAACAATATCCAAGGGAGTCCTTAAAACAAACCGGGTTGGATTTTACACGGGCAAAGACAAGGCAGTATCAGCAGGCAAGATAACAATCCACGGGCGAAAGCAGGAGTTCAAGAAAAGCCAGAAAGAGCACAAAGTTACCTGAACAGACAAGGAAGATCCAAAAACAAGGTTGGGTCCAATTCCAGGGTCGAAGTTATCAAATAGTCACAAAAAACCAGAGTCAAGAAAAGAGTAGCTCCAGAGAAAGAATAGTGCTTGATCAGAAGCACCAAGCAACCAGGGAGGCGGGGTTAAATAGCTAAGATCACATGATCACCTCCATAATCCGGCATGAACGTTGCTCTCCTTAGCAACGTATTACCTAACTTCCATTGCAACCTCCAGTCGCCTCGGAAAGCAAAGTTTCGACATAATCTACCCCGCCGTCAACTGCCTTTTGTTTTGTTGATTCTTCCGTGTTTGTTGGTTCCAAGAAACATACGCCGACTGTTTCGAAAACCTGCATGCTTAACAGTACCCTCCCCTAAAGACGGGTCCCGTCTCCTCGAGGTCCAAAACTCCGATATTAGACGGGGAGCATGTACATGATGGACAGGTTCCCATGTCCTGTCTTCTGGATTGTATCCTTTCCAGTCCACATAGTACAACCTGACACCCCGGGATACCTTGTGTCCAGAAGTTTGTGCAGCTCATACTCTTCTTCACCTTGCATATAGAGAGGAGGGGGA
This sequence comes from Ambystoma mexicanum, assembly GCF_040938575.1. NCBI lineage: Eukaryota > Metazoa > Chordata > Amphibia > Caudata > Ambystomatidae > Ambystoma > Ambystoma mexicanum. Next base: position 1,457,130,877 of record NC_090935.1, read on the forward strand.
TGTGAAGGGAGAGTGGTACCGGGATGAAAAGCTTTAACGAGAGACACATTAAAAACGGGGTGTACTTTCCATTTGGCAGGAAGGGACAAACGTATGACGACAGGATTAATTACTGCCGTGATCGCAAACGGACCGATGTACCATGGAAGAAGCGCCCTCCTACCAGGAATACGCAGGTTCCTTGTGGACAGCCAAACCTTTCCCCCCACTACATACATTGGGGCTGGTGAACGATGGATGTCGGCAAAGCGTTTGGCACTTTTCTGAGCAGCTTCAAGGTGTAGTCTAACCTGCGTCTGTACCGAACAAAGTTGCTGAATGCAAGAGGAAGCCGCGGGATGACGTGCAGGCAGAACAGGAGAGAGTGGCATAGATCTAGGATGTCGACCATACATAGCAAAAAACGGTGAAGAGCGCGTAGACGTATGGAGTGAATTATTATAAGCAAATTCTGCCATGGAAAGCAGCGAAAGCCAAGTGTCCTGATACTGATGAGTAAGACATTGTAGATATTGTTCCATAGTCGAGTTGAGACGTTCAGTTTATCCGTCTGTTTGGGATGATATGAGCTGGAATACCTCTTGTCAATTCCAAAAGAAGTGGTAGGAGATCTCCAGAACTGAGAAGTAAACTGTGAGCCCCTATCCGTGATGATGATACAGGGGAGACCTAAAAAACGAAAAACATTTCTTAGAAACAAATCCGCTAATGTTGGGGCGGTAGGTAGACCTTGACAAGGTACAAACAATGCCAGTTTGGTAAAATAATCAATGATCACCCAAATGGTGTTGAAACCAGAAACTGGAGGCAGATCTACCACAAAGTCCATGGAAATCATGTACCACGGATAGTCAGGGACAGGCATAGACTGAAGCAAACCTACAGGTTTGGAATGAGAGCTTTTACACTGTGCGCATACTGTTACGCTCACCTGGCTCCCACAGGGGCGTCGGTAGGACCCGGACTGCTGCGGCCTCCACCCACGTGATGCGTAGTGCAGCGATGACTGACTGGATCTGCCCTCCTAATCTTGTCTGCTTGACCCGTAGAAATATTCTCCTTATGTTCTTGAAGGATGAGCCCTCCATCCTGCGAAGAACGCAGGGGCGCGTTGATGACCAGTTACTTCACTGCCCTGAAGATATTGGAAAAGTTGTAGACGAATCCTGACTCCAAAAGGTACTGGCGAAGAGCCGTAAGTATATAGTTCGTAAGAGTTCAAAATGTCTGGAATTCACTCCTGTCCAATTCCTCTTTTTATCTTGCAGCTTTGACCCAATAAGAAGATTGACAGCTGAAAGCGCTCCGGTAAAAGTCTGTGTTACCCAACACTGTCCAGTAAATAATGCCAAGGGTTAAACTTGCTGCTTTCTCCTTTTCTTACAGGTGCGGCATAAGAAGATGTGGCGTGTTGATGAATAATACCTCCGGTGGTAAAATCAGGTAAGCATATGGCGGCTAAAGAGATTGTCTCTGTCTGTTCTCTCTGCTCACCTTGTTGTTTCTTGTCCCCCTTAGGTGCCGGGATTCGGCGATGTAAAGATGGAGGTAGCGCCGGATCGAAGAGATGCTGCGTGGAACGGTGAGTATGGCGCGGCGCTGCTGCTGGCGATGCGACGCATTTAAAACAAAGACTTTCCTCTGGTTTGAAGATGCGATGAATCCGGAATCAGGTAAGAAATCAGGTAATACTCTTGTTCTAACCTTTGCTTATTTCCTTCTTTCTAGGTGCTCCAGGTTCGAGGCGGGCGTGGCAGAAGGCTGGATGCTGCTGCTGGCACGGCGAACATTACACTGCTGGATGCAGAATAACGCGAAGCGTGTGCTGCTCTTCGGGCGTGGTTTAAATAGCCTCCAAAGTAGTCCCAGGTAGGTATTCCTCCCCGACCACACCCGAGTAACAAAATAGTCCCTAAGGTAAAGTAATCCCTTCCAGGCCTCACATGGGCTTGGATCTTCTTGCAGCATGGTCTGCATCAGGTAAGTGTGCACCTATGAGCCTGGCGCCTATGGCACCAGGACTGATGTCCCATATGAGCCTGGCGCCATAGGCGCCAGGACTGAACCCAGACAGCCCCTAGCAGGGGTTGCTGGGTTTTCTCGAGGCAACATGATGCCTGCTCCCGGGGCTGATGGACGTGGTCTGGATGCCCGGGGGTATGCATCATGACAGCACTCCCCCTCAAGGCCCCTCCTAAAGTCGTTCCTCCCCTTGGTCCTGGTTTGTCTGGGAAGTCCAGATGGAATCTCTTCACTAATCGTGGTGCATGAACGTGGTCACTAGGCTCCCATGACCTTTCCTGTGGCCCGTAACCTTTCCAATCGATTAAGTAACCACCTTGGGGTCCAGGATGTTTTTCATGTCGAATTCAGGTTCTCCATCTATCAAGATAGGATCTGGTGGTTTGGTTAATCTTGTTCCTGGTTGAACTGGTTTTAAAAGTGAAACATGAAAGACAGGATGAATTCGCATATTGGAGGGTAATTCCAGTTTGACGGCCACCGGGTTGATAATGGCCTTAATGGTGTAAGGTCCCAAATATCTAGGATTAAAAGTCTGAGTTCCTTTCAGAGGTATGTGTTTTGTAGCTAGCCAAACCTGATCTCCAATTTGGTACTGTGGAGTTTCACTTCTATGTAGATCAGCATTTTTCAAATGTTCTGTTGCTTCCTTAAAGGCTTGTGTAATAGTAGAATGTAAATGACTAACTGCAGGCATTTCTAAGTGCTGAGGCGAATCGAGGTCTGAGGTTCGAGGGTGGTGTCCATATATGGTATAAAAGGGGCTTTGTCCGGTTCCTGAATGTACAGAGTTATTGTATGCATATTCGGAAATCCATAAAATATCTTTCCAATTACTTTCGGTCTGGTGAAGCATGCAACGTAGGTACTGTTCAAGGGTCTGGTTGGTCCTCTCTGTCTGACCATCGGTCTGGGGATGGTGACTGGTTGATAACCTTACGCCGATTTGCGCCAAATGGCAACATTTGTTCCAAAAATGTGAAATGAATTGACTACCTCGGTCAGAGACCAATACGGAAGGAAACCCGTGTATTCAAACGATGTTTTCGAGGAACTCCTTGGCCAGAATTGAAGCAGAAGGTAATCCCTTCAAAGGAATAAAGTGGGCCATCTTGGAAAAAAGATCCACGATAACTAGAATGGTGTTAAATCCATTAGATGGAGGTAGATCAGTAATAAAGTCTAAAGACAAGGTGTGCCATGGTGTAGGTGGAATATCCAAAGGTTGTAAAAGGCCAGCTGGTTTCTTCTTCTGACTTTTGTTTTGGGCGCAAATGACACAAGACATCACAAATGACTTTATATCTTTTCGCCAGGTGGGCCACCAGAATTGTCTCTTAATTTTAGCTTTGGTTTTTGCGATACCTGTGTGACCTTCCATCAGGGTGTCATGATAATTGGATATGACAAGTTCCTGTAATTCCTTGTGTGGTAGAAATAGTCGTCCTTGATAGTAGGGTGATCATTGATGACTGAGTAATCCGGGCCTTTCTTTACCCAGTCCTGCAGGGCTGCTGGATCAAAGATTTGTTGGATTTTTAAATGCATTTCTTCTAGTGTCTGTAAAGTAGTTATGCCAAGAATTCTTTGTTCAGAAATTATAGGCACCGGCTCCGGGTTCGCATATGCTTCTTCCATTCCTATTCGGGATAAGGCATCTGCCTTGCCATTTTTACAGCCTGGTCAATAAGTGATCACAAAATCGAATTCGGCAAAGAACGATGCCCATCGAAGTTGGCGCGATGATTGGGCTTTGGCTGTTTTTAGATACTGCAAGGGCCGGTGATCGGTGATTACAGTAATGGTATGCCTGGCACTGAGAAGATAGTGTCGCCAAGCCTTAAAGGCGGATTTGATGGCTAATAACTCTTTATCGGTAACCGCATAGTTTAACTCGGGTGCCGAGAACTTTCTGGACCAAAATGCCACTGGGTGAAGTTGACCAGTTTCAGGATCCTTCTGGGACAGGACAGCTCCCATGGCTAAACTGGATGCATCAGTTTCCACTATGTATGGAAGCTCTGGGCGTGGATGCTTTAAGACAGGCGCAGATGTGAATTTCGCTTTCAGCTCTTGGAAGGCCTTTTCAGCCTCTTCGGTCCACAAGAAACGTTTGTTCTTTCGCAAAAGTGCTGTGATGGGATGTACAACATGTGAGAAGTCTGGAATGAATCTGCGGTAGAAATTGGCCAATCCGAGCATGCTTTGTACCCCTTTAACTGAACTAGGTGATGGCCACTTGAGAATTGCGTCCACCTTTCGTGAGTCCATTCAGACTCCTTTTGGAGTCAAGATAAATCCAAGGAATTCAACTTCTGCAACATGAAAAACACATTTTTCCAATTTTGCATATAACTTGTGCTGGCGTAGTTTCTCAAGGACTGCACGTACGTGCTTAACATGGTCTGATTCTGACGAGGAGTACACAAGGATATCGTCTATGTATACGACAACACAGACGTCAATGAGTTCACGAAGGACATTGTTCATAAAATACTGGAAGGCTGCTGTTGCATTGCACAACCCGAAGGGCATCACCTGATACTCGAATAATCCGTACTTGGTGCGAAAAGCCGTCTTCCATTCGTCGCCTTTCTTTACACGTACCAGATGATATGCCCCTCGGAGATCTAACTTAGTGTAGATACAAGCATCCTTTACTTGGTCTAGTAATTCTGGGATCAGAGGCAGTGGGTACCGTTTTTTTACCGTAATTTGATTTAATGCGCGGTAGTCTATGCACGTTCTAAGGTCACCTTCCTTTTTTGGAGCGAAGAACAAAGCTGAGGATGCAGGAGACTTGGAAGGGCGAATAAAGTCATTAGCCAGGTATTGGTCCAAGTATTGCCGTAGGTGAAGATTTTCAGGTTCTGTGAGGGCGTAGATTCTACTGCATGGGGGCTGTGCACCGGGTAGAAGGTCAATTTGACAATCGTACGATCTGTGAGGTGGTAATGTATTGGCCTGTTCTTTTTGAAAAACATCCTGAAATTCTTGATACTCCTGAGGTATCTGCAGGATTGGGTTGATGACTGTGGCCAGGCCTTTGTTTGGGGTTTTCTCCGGGTAACAGGTGTGTGCACAATCCGGGAAGGTTATTCTCTTCTCTCGCCATTCAATACAAGGATTATGTTTTTCCAACCACGGCCTCCCCGGTATTATTTGAAACTGCGGGGCTTTGATTAAATCAAACACAGTAGTCTCTCGATGCCCATCTTGACCCAACAGTATCATCTCTGTAGTGGAATGAGTCACAGGCCCAGAGGCAATTTCAGTTTCATCGACTGTGGTGATGACATCCGAAGTGGTCTTTTTGCAAAGAGGTAGATTCATCCTTGAAGCCAATTCGTGGTCCATATAGTTCCCTATGGCCCGCTATCAATGTATGCCCTTACTGCGTGCATACGTGAGGGTTGTCTAGGATCAATTAGGACCATTGGTATGATCAGATGCGAGGTCTGAGTGTCCTTCTTTAAGCTCGGCAAGCGGACCTCTACGCTTGTCGGGCGTGGTCGTTTTCCGAATCAGGCTCTTTTGGGCTTTTATCAGCAACTCCTACCACCTTCTTGGGTGGTTTTATAGGGCAATCCCGTAGAAAATGTCCTGAGTTCCACAGTACAGACACAATTGCACCTGTCTTCTTCTTTCCCTTCCCTTTTGAGTTAAGGGTCCTTTGACACCCCCGATTTGCATAGGTTCTGATGCATCTGTTCCTTTGGGGGCAACGTTGGATTTAACCAATACCCGATTTTCGAATTTAGCTCGATCAGCCTTTCTATTCTGGAGGCGATGATCCGGCTGGACCACTAAGTCTATAAACTCTGCGCAATCCTGAGGTGGGTTCACAACTTGAGCCAAGACGTCTTTAAGTTCTCCCCGAAGTCCACGATGAAACAATGTAATTCGTTTTTCCTCAGGCCATCCGGTTTCCACTATCAATCTATTGAAGGTTGCGATATAGGTTAACAAATCCTGGTTACCCTGTCGTAGGGACAAAAGTTCGTTATCCAGGGCCTGTCCTTGGGAGTGCTGGGCAAATAGTCTTTCCATGCTCGTTTGAAAGCCCAGAAAATCCTGAAGAATTGGGTCATCCTGAGTAACTAGTGGAATTGACCAATCAGCTGCACTGCCGCTGAGATATGACAATACAAAGGCTACCTTGGCTTTATCGTTTCGGAAGGCTCCTGGTCTGCATAAAAAGTGCAAGCGGCATTGGTTCATAAACACAGCGAACCTTTTGGGATCTCCGGCAAAACGTTCGGGTGGAGCAATTGGAATATTTCCTGGTAGGTTTATTTGCACAGGATTACTCGATAACACAGGAGCTGGATTTCCCCCGGAACCAGGTAGGGGTGCTTGTTCAGCTTGATTTTGCAGCAGTTGTCTAGCGAGATCATCTGTGCGCTCCTTCGATACAATTAGTTCTCTTCTGAGGGCATTAGTCTCTTGGCGAGCGGAGTGCACTTCCGCCCTAAGTTCCCCCAATAGTTGTGCCAGTTGGTCGGTTTCTGAGGTTTCCATAACGCCCGGGTGGGGATTTGTAGATAGGCTTCACGTTCTGTTACGCTCACCTGGCTCCCACAGGGGCGTCGGTCAGACCTGGACTGCTGCGGCCTCCACCCACGTGATGCATAGTGCAGCGATGACTGACTGGATCTGCCCTCCTAATCTTGTCTGCTTGACCCGTAGAAATATTCTCCTTATGTTCTTGAAGGATGAGCCCTCCATCCTGCGAAGAACGCAGGGGCGCGTTGATGACCAGTTATTTCACTTGCCTGACGATATTGGAAAAGTTGTAGACGAATCCTGACTCCAAAAGGTCCTGGCGAAGAGCCGCAAGTATATAGTTCGTAAGAGTTCAAAATGTCTGGAATTCACTCCTGTCCAATTCCTCTTTTTATCTTGCAGCTTTGACCCAATAAGAAGATTGGAGAACAGAAATGGTGCGTCAAGCACAGAGAATTGAAAACCCCTCACTACTAAAACCCGGGGGAAAGTAGAGATTGACCGATTGTCTTCACATACAACTTAACAACACCATAAACATATCACAAAAATGCACATTGCGATGAAACTCATTGAAACTAGAGGGCAATTAGAACAATCCAAGTGAGAAAAATATATATAAATCTTACTTTATTAATAAATATTAAAAGCAGTATATATGCATACAGTAGTGCATCACGAAAAACACAAAAGACAACTGTCTATACAATAGGACATACAATAGGGAGAGTGGAGATTTTATCAGTCCTCCTTTCGCATTTGAAAAATTCGACTATAGCGGTTATGCTTAAACGCTATTAGAGAAAGAGAGTGTCGACATGTTTCGGCCAGAAATCAGATTGGATACGTTCTCAGGTATCCATTCAGGAATAAGTAAAATGGCCATCTTCAGGACAACAAATTTCTTTATGATGAAGCTGATGTGTAGTTTAGATGAGACATCATGGATCTCAAAAGATGTATGCATAATTAATTAACTGGACAAGATGCATGGTTTTTAAAGATTGCAATTGCCTTCTATTGATAATGTTCACATGGTTTGCAATGCATAAAAAGGTTTAAAAATCGACAGTACATATAATCTACAGCCTACACAAGGTAAAACTGGTGTTGTACACTTCAGAAATAAGACAACTTAAAACATACAAGTAACTCGTAGTTGAGTGACAGAAAAATCGGAGCAATCTCTTACTTAATTCCACTGGGTCGAGTGTGCTGGAGTAGATACAGAAGTTCATCCGTCTCAGAAATATTTTTAAATACGGCTGGCGGCACACTGGCGGCACAAATCGTAGAAAATATGGCAAGGTTCACCACGTCCTATTTTTGAAACATATTAAATTATGTTCACACATTTTATTAAATATCAAATGTTTATGATCATTTAATGTAGGCAAGGATCTATACATATACAGATATATATAGCATAATTTAGGTATTAAGAATGTTTCCGCAAAACAAATTGGGAAATAGCAGCCAAGCTGCTTATGTTCTAAACTGTGCTAGAAAATGGATTTACAGATAGTTTAATCACCAGCGCCCTTTCTACTATGTTTTAACACCGCGTCTTTTGATTGTACAAAGACGCTGCATAGGTGGATCAAGAATGAACGCAACCAAAGTTGGAGGTATGTACCCCTCTGTGGATGGAAACAGAAAGGGGGCGACCCAATAAGTTGCTTGTATAACACACGAGAAAACTTTAAAGAGAAAATGCATAATGAATGCACACTATGTGATTTACCTCAAAACGCTGCCGTGAATGGCAAAATGAAAGGCTCTTGTATTAATCACACTGGGAGACCGGGCGTATGGGCGTCCGCAAAAGTGTTAGGCAAGATTTTAGTAAATATGTCCAAATGTGCGACGTCCGTAGAGGTCTAACAAATATGAAAAGGAAAAACAACAGTTTACAAATCCGTGCAGTATTTGAAAACGTGCCTGCATAATAGATTCATTTCAACAGCAGCTGTCAACTCAATGTAAGTCAGAAAGACAGACTCGAGTGAGGCGTTTAGTGAGAAAAAACTGACAGGGCATGCTTACCTGGGTCACAGAGATGCCGGGATCAATCGTTCGCTTTGGGTGCTGGCTAAACTCCAAGTGGAGACAGCGCGAGCAAGTCGTTTTTTAAAAACGAGAAAGAAAACGCGTGCTGACGTGATCATTGTGTCGAATTCAGCGTACTGCGAGCATGTGACCAAAGTCACATGATTTTTGATTGCTGGAGTGTGTGATTTAAAGGTATACTACACATGTGCCAAGCACAGTGCTGGCTACCCATAGAAACGGATATTGCATGGCACACACTTTTGCTGGATCTATTACTGAGACAGTACTCCTATTCAAAATAAGAATAAAAATGAAGTACATCTAGAAAGCCAGCGCACTCATGGTGTAAAGATTCTGCATGGTTCATATGCTAAGGTGTGTGGCTTAAAAGTGTACCGCACATATATCAAGTACAGTACTGATTGCCCATATAGGAAGAATGTTGCATGGTAACCACAGTTGCCTCAACTGTTGCTATAACAGTAAAGTCTTTCCAAAAAGACATTGGACCTCATTACGACCCCGGCGCTAAACCATGGTGCTATTAGCACCATGGTCCATGCCGGGGTCCGCCATGGTGAATGGCGGAATTACCGCCCCATTCCAAGGTTGGTGGGGCGGTAATTCCCCATTCACCATGGGCCCTTCCCCATTCCCATTTTTGCCCCATAGGGCTCAATGGGAATGGGGAAGGCGCTAAGTACGGTGCCGCAAATTGTGGCACCGTACTTAGCACCAAGGTCCCTTTGCGGCTGTCAATAATGTCTGTTATGTTTTCTTCTTCTGATGAAAAGTCGAGTTCTCCCCCTTCCCCCAACTCCTCACCTTCCTCTTTCTGCTTGATCTTTCCGTCCTTATGTCGTGGAGGCTTCTCTTTTTTCTTGTGAAGATAAGGACGCCCTCGATAGGATGCCACCGTGCCACTAAATAGGGGCAACGGGGGTTATCCTACCGAGAACGCCTCACAGGGGGAAAAAAGCCTGAAGGCACAAAAAACCCCTAGATGTAGTATTTCAGGTGGATGATCGCAGGAGATGAGTTCGCTGATGGGAGAGCAATCCGGAAAGCAGGCACAGAATCTGGTAAGCAGAGATACCAATAATGGAACCAAGGATTGAACCAAAGGCAGTCCGGTAAACAGGCACAGGTCTGGCAGGAGGTAGATCCAAAACAGACACAAGGGATAATACACAGGCAGTCCGATAGGCAGGCACAGGTCTGGCAGGAGGTGGATCCAAAATAGGCACAAGGGATAATACACAGGCAGTCCGATAGGCAGGCACAAGTCTGGCAGGAGTTAGATCCAATTGAGAGAAAAAAGGAAGAAAAAGAAGGAAGAAGGGAAACAGGGAAAGGAAGAGGCAGGGGTAAGCTGAAGCAAAAAGAAAAGGAACTAAAGAGAGGAGATGACTAGGCAAGGACGAGGCAAAGCACAGGGCTGAGAACAAGGGTGGAACACAGCTGAGTGGAACCAGCGAAAATGAAAGGCAGAAAGGCAGGAATATCACCAGGTACGGGAGCGGCAGCAACACAGGAGGGAATCCGAAAACGTTGCAACGCGTATGCGACCCGGAAGTGAAGTGATTTATACTTCCGGGTCACGAACGCGTACAATGACTAGAGCGGTAAGCAGAAGACGAGAAGGGGAATGCTACGGCGGACAGAACCGCCAGCGGTTCCACTTCCGCCATCCCCACCGCGGCATGACAGTATGCCCCCTCCTAGGGGGGCCTCCACCCGGTTTACCCGGATGAGCGTGAAAAAACCTTCGGACCAAGAGTGGGGCATGCACATGAGAGGCTGGTTCCCAAGAGTTTTTCGACCAGTGATACCCCTTCCACCGTATTAGGAATTCCAGCCTTCCCCGGCGGTACCGGGAGTCACAGATCTGGGCTACTTCAAATTCCTCCTGGGTCGAAGTAGCAGGCAAGGGAGTCTTCTTCTCTTTACGGGACCAGGTATCTGCATGAAATGGTTTAAGTTGTGAGGCATGAAACACCGGGTGGACCCTCTGTAGGCTTTTGGGTAGTTTTAGACGAAAGGCCACCGGGTTTATGACTTGGGTGACTTCGTATGGACCCAGAAATTTAGGGGAGAGTTTGGAAGGGTGTGCCCATCTCGGTAGGTACCTGGTGGACAACATGACCTGAGATCCTACCCCCCAATCAGGTACAGTTTTCCGAAGCTTGTCGGCCTGGTCCTTATATCTAATTTGAGCCTCGCTAAGGTTGTGTTTAGCCTGCAGGTGAACGTCTTTCAGCAAGGCGAGAGTGGAATCAACTGTGGGTAAAGAGGTGGAGATATTAGAGACCGGTAGTATAGACCGGGGATGGTAGCCATAGCTGCAGAAAAAAGGAGTGAAACCAAGAGTAGTCTGAAAAGAGTTATTGTAGGAGAACTCCGCCAGGGGTAGTAGAGTAACCCAGTTGTCCTGTTGAAGGTTCACATAACACCGTAGGTACTGTTCTAAAGTGGCATTTAGACGTTCCGTCTGTCCGTTGGACTGAGGGTGGAAACCGGACGTTAGAGCTCTTTCTATACCCAAACGGCTGCAGAGATTTTTCCAGAAACGAGAGGTGTATTGGCTACCTCGATCTGAGATGATCTTCTTTGGTATCCCGTGGAGACGAAAGACATCCTTGATGAATGTTTCAGCCATGGCTACAGCAGTCGGTACCCTTGTTAATGGGGAAAAGTGAGCCATTTTAGTGAAAAAATCGATCACCACCATGATGCATGTGCACCCTTCAGAAGGAGGCAAGTCCACGATGAAATCGGTCGAAATTACTTCCCAAGGACCGTCGGGAACAGGATTAGGTTTCAAAAGTCCCAAAGGTCTAAGACGAGAACTCTTGCTGCGAAGACAAGTCACGCAGGATTGTACGTAACCGGTCACATCTTGTCGCATCTCCGGCCAATAAAAGTGCCTCTGTAGATAATCCAACGTGCCCTTGATACCTCGATGACCTGCCAACTTGGAGTCGTGACACCACTTTAACGCCAATCTCCGAAATTCAGGAGTAGGTAGATATAATTTGCTTTCCACAAAGTAGAGTCCTTCCTTGACGTCGTAGACGAGGTTTTGTGGGTGTCTCTCAGATTCAAAACCCCCTTTTGAAGCTTCTTTCACTTGTCTCAAGAAAGTGGACAGAACTCCTATTCGCCTTGTCAAGGGGAACATAAGATCCGGTGTCCTGTCGGATTCGGTCACATAGTCTCCTCTGCGAGACAGAGCGTCCGCGACTACATTCTGTTGCCCTGGGATGTAGGTAATGTTGAAATCGAACTGGGCAAAGAAGTGAGCCCAGCGGGCTTGCCGTGTGTTGTAGCACTCGTACTGTCGCAGGACTTGTAGATTTCTGTGATCGGTTCTGATGGAGAAGGGGTGTTTACCTCCTTGCAGGAGGTGACGCCACTCCAAACAGGCTGACTTCATGGCCAATAATTCACGCTCTATAACTGAGTAGTTCCTTTGGCTGTCGTTGAGTGTCTTGGAGAAATAGGAGACTGGATGTTCCACTCCTTGATGTTCCTGCAGAAGAACTGCCCCCATAGCTGATGAAGAAGCATCTGTCTCGACAATGAAAGGCCGGTCTTGATCAGGCTGCTGAAGGATGGGGGCGATACAGAAGGCTTCCTTGAGATTGTGGAAGCTATCCTCAGCTTCTCTGGACCAGAAAAATGGTTTGGAGCTTTTCTTAAGTAGAGTGGTAATAGGTCCGGTCCGGTGGGAAAAGTTGGATATACATTTCCGGTAAAAGTTTGCCAGACCTAAGAATCGTTGTACCTCCTTGATGGATTTAGGTGAAGGCCAATCCAATATGGCAGATACTTTGCGGGGATCCATGGCGACACCCTGACTGGATAATATGAAACCCAAATATGGGATGGAGGTTGCAGAAAAGACACACTTGTCTAATTTGACTGAAAGGTGATTTTCTCTTAGCCTCTGGAAGACCTCTTTAACATGGACTACATGTTCCTCCGGAGTCTTTGAATACACCAGTATGTCATCGAGATAGACAATCGTGGTCTGACACAGCAGGTCTGAAAAAAGCCGGTCCATAAAACGTTGGAACACTGATGGGGCATTGACGAGCCCAAAGGGCATCACTTGATATTCGTACAACCCATAGGGGGTCCTAAAAGCTGTCTTCCATTCATCCCCTTGGTGGATCCGGAGGAGATGGTAGGCATTCCGGAGGTCCAATTTTGTAAAAATAGTGGCGCCATGAACAGCTTGAATGATCTCGGTGATAAGAGGCATGGGATACCTGTCCTTTATGGTCACCTTGTTTAGACCCCTGTAGTCGATACAGGGTCTCAGTTCTTGGGTGTCCTTTTTAGGGATGAAAAACAGTGAAGCTCCAGCCGGTGACTTTGAAGGTCTTATAAGCCCGTTGGCCAGATTGTTATCCAGATATTCCCGGAGGAAGTGTCTTTCTCTGAGGGATAAAGGGAACATCCTACCGAACGGGACCAGTGCACCAGGAACAAGATCCAGACAGCAGTCTTCTGGTCGGTGGGGAGGAAGATCGCTAGGCGTCTTTTCTGTCACTACCTCTGCGTATTCTTGCAGATGATGTGGAAGACAATGTATGAGTCTGGAGTCGTAAACACTGGTAGTTAATACTGTCTCATATTCTGGTTCAGGCAGACATTCGGATCTACAAAAGGTGGACCGAAAACTGAGTACGTTCTTTGCCCAGTCGATGTGAGGGTTGTGCTTTCGTAGCCAGCTTATCCCTAGTATGATAGGGAAATGGGCTTCTCGGATGATGTCAAACGAGATCTTTTCGGTATGTTGCTGGATACTTAGGTGTAGTTCTTCTGTGGTGTGTGTAATCATGCCGGAAATCAAAGGTTCACCATCCACTCCTTCGACTTTCTGATCCTCCGGTTTGGCCAGGCGTGTTATTCCTTTTTGTTTAGCCCACAAGGTATCTATGAAGTTGCCGGCTGCACCACAGTCGAGTAATGCCTGAGTTGGGACCACGGTCCTACCCACAGTAAGAGTGACAGACAGCACCATCAACCTAGAATCCTCTAGTATACCAGAAGATGCTACCGACAAAGTTGCGTAAGGACTAGAAATGGCCCCTCGGGAGTGCGTCCCAATGCTCACCGAGGGCGCTCGCTTCCCGAACGCCTCGGAGGGACGTCAGGACAGTTCCGTAACAAATGGTTAGAGGCTCCACAATACATACACAGGTTGCCATTCCTTCGTCTCTTTCGTTCTTCCGGGGTGAGTGGTGCACGAGCAGTACCGATCTGCATCGGTTCCTCTTTGCTTAGACGTGAAGGTGGTAGAGAAGAAGGCAACTGGGCTTCTAATGGAGAGAGACTGTAGGGTTTGTTCTTCTTTCTTTCTGACCGTCGTTCCGAGAGCCGGAAATCAATCCGAAGAGCGGCCGTGATGAGATCCGAAAAGGAGGATGGACGATCGATACGTGCAAGTTCGTCCTTGAGATCCTCTCTCAACCCTCGACGGAAGATGGTATATTGGGCCTGTTCCTGCCAGCCAGCTTCGGCGGCTATCTGTTTGAACTTAGTGATATAGGAGAGAAGATCTGTATTTCCCTGGCAGATGTCTAAAAGGTCCTCCGAGGCCAAAAAAGTACTTTCTGTGCGTAAAAATGTTTGCTGCAGCAAGGTCTTGAAATCATTATAGTTCTGCAGCACAGGATCTGGTTGGTTAACCAAAGGGGTGGCCCACGCCAGGGCATTACCCGTCATATGGGTAATCATGAATCCTACTTTGGCATGATCCGAGGTGAAGGTCTGCGGACGGAAGGAAAAGTGGAGATTACAAGCATCTAAGAACTCCTTGACTCGTTTCGGCGATCCATCAAATTTGCCGGAGACCAAAGGGAATGACGGTAGGTCTGCAGAGGGTCGCTCCCGTTCGTTCATTCTTAATTGCAATGCTGCGTTGGTTGCCTTAAGGTTCTGAACCTCCAAATTAAGGTTTTGGACGGCGGCTATGAGTTCCTGAACTTGCTGGGGGGTTGCCATCTCAGTTTCTTGTTGGCGTTGCAAACTGTCAATAATGTCTGTTATGTTTTCTTCTTCTGATGAAAAGTCGAGTTCTCCCCCTTCCCCCAACTCCTCACCTTCCTCTTTCTGCTTGATCTTTCCGTCCTTATGTCGTGGAGGCTTCTCTTTTTTCTTGTGAAGATAAGGACGCCCTCGATAGGATGCCACCGTGCCACTAAATAGGGGCAACGGGGGTTATCCTACCGAGAACGCCTCACAGGGGGAAAAAAGCCTGAAGGCACAAAAAACCCCTAGATGTAGTATTTCAGGTGGATGATCGCAGGAGATGAGTTCGCTGATGAAAGAGCAATCCGGAAAGCAGGCACAGAATCTGGTAAGCAGAGATACCAATAATGGAACCAAGGATTGAACCAAAGGCAGTCCGGTAAACAGGCACAGGTCTGGCAGGAGGTAGATCCAAAACAGACACAAGGGATAATACACAGGCAGTCCGATAGGCAGGCACAGGTATGGCAGGAGGTGGATCCAAAATAGGCACAAGGGATAATACACAGGCAGTCCGATAGGCAGGCACAAGTCTGGCAGGAGTTAGATCCAATTGAGAGAAAAAAGGAAGAAAAAGAAGGAAGAAGGGAAACAGGGAAAGGAAGAGGCAGGGGTAAGCTGAAGCAAAAAGAAAAGGAACTAAAGAGAGGAGATGACTAGGCAAGGACGAGGCAAAGCACAGGGCTGAGAACAAGGGTGGAACACAGCTGAGTGGAACCAGCGAAAATGAAAGGCAGAAAGGCAGGAATATCACCAGGTACGGGAGCGGCAGCAACACAGGAGGGAATCCGAAAACGTTGTAACGCGTATGCGACCCGGAAGTGAAGTGATTTATACTTCCGGGTCACGAACGCGTACAATGACTAGAGCGGTAAGCAGAAGACGAGAAGGGGAATGCTACGGCGGACAGAACCGCCAGCGGTTCCACTTCCGCCATCCCCGCCGCGGCATGACAGCGGCACCCTACTTTAACGGCTGGAAAAACCAGCCGTTAAGGTCGGGTCCCGCAAAGGGACCTCGTAATCAGGCGTTAAGGGTTTAATGGCGCCGACACCTTTTACGGCGCCGTTAAACCATTAACGCCAGGGTCGTAATGAGGCCCATTTTTCAAAAAGACATTTAAGAATCTCGAAGCGTTCATAGCGAACGAGTTTTGCATTGTTTTTATAGCGAGAACAAATTCAGCACTGTTCTCAAATCGGAAAACAGTCCCAGTAAAAGAGGTGGAAAGAAAGGAGAAAACTCCCGGTGGTACAGGCCACATTATTTCTGGGGTGGCATGCCAATGCATTTAGCCATCTGGCCAATGATGGAAAATACATAGAAAAAGTACATAGAAAAAACCCCAGGTCAAAGTGGTTGTTGGAAGCCCCAATGGTTTAGGATAGGAGGTTGTTCCATTCGATGGATGAATTTAAACCTTGATTAACCGTATTAAGGTTATAGGTCCATCTCTGTTCTGCCAGACTTAGTGTCAACTCTCTGTTGCCCCCTCTTGGTGAGGATGGAATTTTTTGGATGACAAACCATAATAACTCTGTATATTTATGGTTGGCTGTTGTATAGTGGGCGACCAGGGGTTTCTTTTCGGCTTTATTTTTAAGACAGGATCTGTGTTCACAGATTCTTTGTCTTATCATTCTACTAGGTTTTCCTATATAGAGTAAATTACAGGGGCATTTTATGCCATAGATAACCCACTCAGAGGCGCAGTTTGAAAAGAACCTGAGGTTCCAAATTTTCCCATTCAGGTCCAAAGTCTTACAATTGTTTGTCAGAGAACAAACTGAACAATGACCACATTTATAGTGGCCAAAGACTGGTGGAAGATTTCAGAGGGTAGTTTGAGTCGAAGGAGTCGGTTCCTTGGGTTAAGTATGGACCAGCATGTCCCTCATATTTCTTTGGCATTTAAATGCAAACCTCGGTTGTATCGGACAGAAGTCTTCGGTAGCTAAAAGATGCCAGTGTTTCTTTATTGTTCTACGTAAGGCGTTGCTAATAGGACTGAACATGCTTACGCATGTGATTCTTTCTTCTGAGATGGTAGGCTCTGGGTGGAGACATCTATCTCTATTTGTATGTTTGGCTCTTTTGTAAGCTATGTTGATGAATTTTCTTAGGTAACCCCTGGTAATAAGCCGCTGCTTGAGGTCTTTTCCTTCTCGGATAAAGTCACTGTCATCAGAGCAGTTTCTTCTTACTCTGAGAAATTGACCTACTGGTAGATTTTCACGTAGGCTCCGGGGATTGAAGCTATTGAATCACAAAAGTGTGTTTTTATCAGTTGGTTTACGAAATAGTTTGGTTTTCAAAAGACCAGTAGCCGTTTTATAGATTGACAGGTCAAGAAAAGGAATGGAATTTAAATCGTACGACATGGTAAACTTAATATGATGATTGTGATTATTAAGCCACTCAAGAAAGGATTGAAGGAGAGTAGTGTCACCTTTCCAAATAAGGAACACATCGTCAATGTAACGTAACCATTTGACGATGTGATGCTTAAACTGATTTGTGGGGTCATAAACAGAGGTGGACTCAAAATTATCCATGAAAAGGTTAGCTAAATCTGGGGCGAATGTTGCCCCCATACTCGTGCCGTGAATTTGTTTATAAAATGTCCCCTCATATAAGAAGACATTTTCAGTGAGTGCGATCTTAATGCACTCCATTATAAAAGCGGTGGGAACTTTGTTGAGGGAATTTGTGCGTTTGTTAAGATAAGACTCCATGATGGACAGGCATTCTGTTTGGGGGATGCTCGTGTACAGAGAAGTCACGTCTAAGGTGACAAGAAGGTCTGTGGTTTCTAATTGCATCGAATCCACTATATTGATCATATTTGTTGTATCCTTGACAAAGGAATTCATAGATCTTACAAAAGGTCTGAGGAAAAAGACGGCGTACATGGAAAGAGGCTCGAGAATGGAGTTGATTGCCGAAACAATTGTTCTTCCTGGAGGAATCAGCAGATTTTTATGAACCTTGGGTAGGAGGTAGAAGGCCAGGATGGTGGGTGAAGTTTTTATCAAAAAATGATGTTCATCTTGGTTCATCTAAACCCACCAATAAGAAGATTGACAGCTGAAAGCACTCCGGTAAAAGTCTGTGTTACCCAACACTGTCCGGTAAATAATGCCAAGGGTTAAACTTGCTGCTTTCTCCTTTTCTTACAGGTGCGGCATAAGAAGATGTGGCGTGCTGATGAATAATACCTCCGGCGGTAAAATCAGGTAAGCATATGGCGGCTAAAGAGATTGTCTCTGTCTGTTCTCTCTGCTCACCTTGTTGTTTCTTGTCCCCCTTAGGTGCCGGGATTCGGCGATGTAAAGATGGAGGTAGCGCCGGATCGAAGAGATGCTGCGTGGAATGGTGAGTATGGCGCGGCGCTGCTGCTGGCGATGCGGCACGTTTAAAACAAAGTCTTTCCTCTGGTTTGAAGATGCGATGAATCCAGAATCAGGTAAGAAATCAGGTAATATTCTTGTTCTAACCTTTGCATCTTTCCTTCTTTCTAGGTGCTCCAGGTTCGAGGCGGGCGTGGCAGAAGGCTGGATGCTGCTGCTGGCACAGTGAACGTTACGCTGCTGGATGCAGAATAACGCGAAGCGTGTGCTGCTCTTCGGGCGTGGTTTAAATAGCCTCCAAAATAGTCCCAGGTAGGTATTCCTCCCCGACCACACCCGAGTAACAAAATAGTCCCTAAGGTAAAGTAGTCCCTTCCAGGCCTCACATGGACTTGGATCTTCTTGCAGCATGGTCTGCATCAGGTAAGTGTGCACCTATGAGCCTGGCGCCCATGGGGCCAGGACTGATGTCCCATATGAGCCTGGCGCCATAGGCACGAGGACTGAACCCAGACAGCCCCTAGCAGGGGTTGCTGGGTTTTCTCAAGGCAACATGATGCGTGCTCCCGGGGCTGATGGACGTGGTCTGGATGCCCGGGGGTATGCATCATGACACATACATAACAACAAGCAATCTGTTCTGCAACGTCCTTGGCCATAGATGGCCACCAGCACCACCGCTGCAGGAGATCTATGGTCCTCTTAGTACCCGGATGGGCTGCCAACATCGAATCATGGCACCACTTGATAGCTTTCTTTCGAGTATCAACATCCGGAAGGAATAGCAACCCCTTGATTTGAGGCAAACCATGTTTGACTTCAAGATTAAGTCTGGCCGTTTCAGCAGGATTTTCTTTCACCCATTCCTGTAATTCGTCACGCAAGGTAGGTTGTAATGTACAAGCACAGATCACCTGATGCGGCAATAGAAGAGAACCGTCTGCACCTGGAGGAGACGATTCACCATGCATACGTGAGAGGGCATCAGCCTTTGTGTGCAATGAACCGGGCCGATACGTAATGGTGAAGTTAAACATTGAAAAGAACTCATGCCACCTAGCATAACGGGCAGTAGAACACTTAATTGACTGTAGAGCTACTAAATTCTTGTGGTCAGTGAAGACCTGAACCGGAAATGCCGTACCCAATAAATGATGTCGCCAGGTCAGGAAAGAATCCCGTACTGCTAACAGCTCTCTTTCAGTGATAGTATAGTTTCTTTCATAAGAAGTCAATTTCCTTGAATGGAATGCCACCGGATGTAACCCTTTGGTTTCTGGGCATTCTTGAGACAATATGGCACCAAGAGCGATGTCTGAAGCATCAGCTTCTACCACAAATGGTAGATTAGGATTAGGATGTTGGAGCACAGGTGCGCAGGTGAATGCAGATTTGAGGCTCTGGAAGGCTTGATTACAAACATTGTCCCAAAGAAATGCTGTTTTACTGCTTGTCAAAGCTGTCAAGGGGGCGACCAAAGCAGAGAAATCTTTAATAAACCTCATATAGAAGTTTGCAAAACCCAAGAATGA
The DNA here is from genome assembly GCF_040938575.1 of Ambystoma mexicanum. Lineage (NCBI taxonomy): Eukaryota > Metazoa > Chordata > Amphibia > Caudata > Ambystomatidae > Ambystoma > Ambystoma mexicanum. The sequence goes on from NC_090935.1 coordinate 1,457,150,381, forward strand.
TTGCAGGGCATTCAAAGACGTGGGTACGGGCCATTCCAAAACCACCTTAACCTTAGATTATCTCATTTGAATTCCTTTACAAGTTATCTCATACCCCAGGAATTCCACTTCCGAAGCATGGAAGATACATTTTTCTAATTTTGCAAACAAGTTATTTTCATGCAGTCTTTGTAAGACCCGAGAAACGTGTCTCACATGTAATTCATAGGATGTGGAATAAATCAGTATGTCGTCCAAGTATACCACAAGAAACTGGTCCATCATGTCATGAAAAACATCATTGATGAAGTATTGAAACGTAGCGGGCGCATTACAGAGCCCAAATGGCATGACTCTGTATTCAAATAACCCATACCTGGTCTTAAAGGCCGTTTTCCAATCATCTCTCTTACGGATTCTTACTAAATTGTAAGCACCACGTAGGTCCAATTTAGTAAAGATAGCAGACGATCCCAATTGATCTAAGAGCACTGAAATGAGAGGAATGGGATATTGATTCCGTACAGTGATGGAATTGAGGGCCCTATAATCTATACACGGATGAAGATCTCCCTCCTTTTTGGGCACAAAAAATAAGGGAGAAGCAGCAAGTGAACGTGAGGGGCGTATGAATCCCGATTTCAGAGACTGATCAATGTATTCCTTCAGAATGAGATCTTCCTTGTGGGTTAATGAATAGATCCTACCTGATGGTAGTTTTCCCCAGGGATCAAATCAATAGGGTAGTCGTATGGTTTGTGAGGGGGCAAAACTGTTCCACCTCCTTCAACAAACACATCCTTAAATTCAGAATATTCTGCAGGCAAAACACCAGCTATTACTGCTCCAATAGTAGGAGCGATATCCAATAAGGGATGGCAAGGATTATTGGTTGGGACCTTATTCTTCTAACACCAGTTCTCACAATATTCTCACATGAATTCGATACTGCCTGTGTGCCAGTCAATGGATGGGTTATGTAACCGTAACCATGGAATACCTAAAATGAGCCTGAACTGGGGTGCAGATATAAGATCAAAAAAGATTTTCTGAATGTCCCATTATAGTCTCCATCACTATATTCACTGTCTGTTGGACCACCATTCCGGATAACCAGGTAGATCCATCCACAGCGTTCATAACAACAGGATTCACCTTATCCATGATAGGTATTCCCAGATCTTTGGCGTACCCAGTATCAATATAGTTTCCTGTAGCTCCGGAATCTATGATTGCTGTGGCTGGAACACTCCTGTCGTGTGATAAGCTGAAATATACCTCCATTTTAACAGGTTGGACTAATAGTGAGTCCTTGGAAACAGTAGTGCTCGGCAATTGGACTCCTCTTATTGCCGAGCTCTCGCGTTTCCCTGTTTTTTGGATGGCTTCTTGGTGCAGGCTTTCAATAGGTGTTCCGAAGACACGCAATAAAAACACAGATTGTTTTTCTTACGATGCTCTCTTTCTTCTTGTGAAAGAGGATCCCGTGTAGCCGCCCCGATCTGCATTGGTTCTGGTGTAACCGTAGCGGGTACAGGGTTGATGTGGACGTCAGGAGCCACGCCACGTTTCTCCCCTTTTCTAGCAATTTTACGGGCGTCGATCTGGAGAACTAGTTCCAGCAATTCTGGAAAGGTGGCTGGAACTACTGGCACCATAGCGAGGGTATCCTTTAAGGCGTCAGATAATCCTTTATAAAATAAGGATGCCTTTTTATCATCAGGCCAAGCTGTTTTGGCCGCTAACTGATTGAACTTCGCTAAATAGGCCAAGAGTGTCATATCCCCTTGCTGTAAACTTAACAACTCCAACTCCATGACTTGGGCTTTATATCGGGTATCGAACACCTTGCCCATAGCTTCAATCAATGCGTCACAATCGAACAATAGTTCACTACCCTCTTCCAAAAGGGGGTTAGCCCAAGCCGCTGCAGTACCCCCAAGATGGGACAACAAGAATGCTGCTTTGGTTGCAGAATTAGGAAAAGATCCCGGTCGGCATAAAAAGTGCAAGCGACATTGATTTAGAAATGTCCTGAATTGCTTTGGGTCCCCATGGAACCTCTCTGGTGGAGCCAAAGGAAATTGCGACGTGATATACACTGGCCCGGCCTCCGCCTGTGCGGGTTCCATGACTGGGGCATTCGGTACTGCAGGAGCTGCTTGAGGCAATGGCTGTATGGCTGTTTGTAACTCCAGAATCTGCTGTTGAGTGGTGGCGTGAGCGTTAGCCATATCTGTCCTCAAATCTGCCACTAATTGGAGGAGGTTAGCTAGGGTCTCGGTGGGGTCCATGTTTAGAAGGCTTCTAATTATGTCAGAATTCCTCTTCACTGGTTTGACCCCGTAGTGTAGAAGAAGAATTCTTCCCACCAATGTACCCCTCTGAATGGTGCAAATACACATGCAGAGGGATCAATTAATTGGAAGATGATTGGACTTTGCTTCCTAGACCAACGTGACTGTAGAAAGAAAGAAGCACAATTAGTATCCAAATATACTTTCAGGCTTCAAGCATGTACTAGCACTCCTCCCAAACTAACCTGACCAGTGATAGAACTGATCCTAAGAAGGTCTACCACAATCTGAATAAGGGCCGTCTGTTGTAGAAATATTCTGCAAGACAAACAACCCCTAGGTTTTACAATTCGCTATGTACAAAAATATATTGTCAAGAAAAATGCGTAAATGCAGAGTAAAGCTTACCTGGGGAATTCCAATATAGCGGGATACAAAAAAAGAAGGAGTTGTTGTTCAATTGACTAATTGCAGGGAACACAGATGAAGCAAGGAAACCAGAACCTCTGTTTGGTTCCAAAACAAACAAACGTAGGTAAGTAGGAATCTTTGCGATGCATTAATGGTTGTTTCAGCTCCCGCAGTGCAGCGGATGCTGTCCCTCGGCGCAGCGGAGGCTGTCTCGTGGTGCGGCGGCTGCTATCCCACGGTGCAGCGGAGGCTGTTGCGCGACGCGGCGGATGCCTTCCCACGATGCAGCGGATGCTGTCCCGCGGCGCAGCGGAGGCTGTTTCACGGTCCAGATGAGGCTGTTTCCCAAGTACAAAGAAAGTACTAACAAACTTCCAAAAGTTACTTGACTTCAACAATATCCAAGGGAGTCCTTAAAACAAACCGGGTTGGAGTTTACATGGACAAAGACAAGGCTGTATCAGCAGGCAAGATAGCAACCCACGGGCGAAAGCAGGAGTTCAAGAAAAGCCAGAAAGAGCACAAAGTTACCTGATCAGACAAGGAAGATCCAAAAACAAGGTCGGGTCCAACTCCAGGGTCGAAGTTATCAAATAGTCACACACAAAAAACCAGAGTCAAGAAAAGACTAGCTCCAGAGAAAGAATAGTGCTTAATCAGAAGCACCGAGCAACCAGGGAGGCGGGGTTAAGTAGCTAAGATTACATGATCACCTCCGTGATCCGGCATGAACGTTGCGTCTCCTTAGCAACGTATTACCTAACTTCCATGGCAACCTCCAGTCGCCTCGGAAAGCAAAGTTTCGAGATAATCTACCCCGCCGTCCACTGCCTTTTGTTTTGTTGATTCTTCCGTGTTTGTTGGTTCCAAGAAACATACGCCGACCGTTTCGAAAAACCTGCATGCATAACACATACCCATGATGTTTTTGGGGTTCTACCCATATATGAGCTGCAATGGGATGTCTTCCTGCTGGCAAAAAGGAACCAATCGAATATTTAAATGGATTGCATCTTGATGGATATCCTCATTCAGCTCTGCTGTTCGGAAACTTTTTCGATGGGGGCGTAGTGGACCTCAACTCAGCCGTTGATCCGTCTTGCCCAGTGCTCAATCGTCGGCTCTGGAAGTGATGTCAGGCATTTTATATATAGCAAGTCACTACGCCCCATGCTTCAGTTCCTGGAACACGACCTTGAGTTTTCTCAATGATTTTTGTCAAACCTTTTTTCTTTTTTGTCAGAAAACCTCGACCACGATGTCTACTTGCCAGGTTTCAGGCTTCAAAAGATGCACCAACTGCCAGGTGAAAATGTCGGTGACCAACCCCGCGAAGTTTGTCTGTGGTGGTTGGGTGCAAGTCACGACACAGAGGCCTGTGCGTCATGCTCGAAAATGCAGCCGAAATCCTTACGTGAGAGAGCCAACTGGCTTTGGGCTGACCGTCCGCGAAATCTCTATTGATAGCCCACCCCAGACAAAGGGAAGGAAAGAGGAAAAAAAATTGTCCCATTCAAGACACCATTTTTCTTTGTCTTCCTTGTGAAAGAAGTGACGCCACCATTTATTTATTTATTTATTTATTCGCATTTGTTAAGCGCACAGAATCAGCCCTGAGGCATCGTGGCGCTGGTTACAGAATAGCGCTGGTTACAGGGAAAGCGCGTCTTAGTTACAGCATACAGAGGCATACATGCATACAGTTTGGGCAGTAGCAATAGTTAGCAGTGTGTGCCTGAATGGCAGTAGGTAGAGGAATTTTAGTTAAAGAGAGAGGTTTTGAGTTTTTTTCTAAACGCTGTGAGGGAGCCTTCTGCTCTTAGAGCGTGGGGGAGATTATTCCAAAGTTTTGGTGCTATGTAGGGGAAACCCAGCCCCCCGGCTGTAATCTTGTGGATGCGTGGTACAGTGAGTTGGTTAGTGTAGCAGAGTCTGGTAGGTCTGGATGAGGTCTGTCTGAGAATGGTGTCTGAGAGATATGATGGTGCAGTGTGGTGGATACATTTGTGGGTAGTAGTCAGTACCTTGAAGGTGATGCGTTCTTTGACAGGGAGCCAGTGAACTGATTGCCTTGCCAGTGAGATGTGGTCCCTTTTGGAGATGTTTAATGCTGCTCTTAGAGCGTTATTTTGGGTGACCTGGAGTTTGTTTAGGTTTTTTTCAGAGGTGCCGGCTAGAAGTGCATTGCAATAGTCAAGTTTAGCGCCTATGGTAGCTCTTGCTATTGAAAGGCAGTTTTCTTTGGAAAGGAATGGTTTAATGGCGTTGATGAGTTTAGTGCTTAGTGCAGATGCGGAGACAATGGCACTAACTTGTTTGTCCATGGACAGGGTTGCATCAATGTAGACCCCTAGCGTTTTCACAGAGGATAGGACTGGGATAGTGCAGTTGTCGATGTTGAAATTGGCATAGCAGCTGTCTAGCCTGGCCAGTGTGGATTTTTGGCCGTGAGTCCAGTTCGTCATCGGTAAGCCCTCGGCGGGGCCCGCCACTTAAGACACAAATGCTGGGAATGTTTAAGCAACAAGCTGTAGCCCCCACCCCGACCAGCAAGCTTTGGCAGCAAAAGCTGGGCTCGGTGCTCCTGACACCACTCTAGCCGGTCCGTCGACCCCATCAACGCAGCCAAGCCTTTGGCCTCCACCCTGACGAAGGTGCATAAATTGCCAGTGGCAGGCCAGCATAAGACTAACGACCACTACATCCATCTGACACCAGAGCCTCCCTCTGCGCTGAAAATCCCACCAATGCCAAAAGCCGTCCATCAATGCTAAAAACCGTTCCATCGGTAGAAAAACCCTTGACGCCGATTGTCGGTGATGGTTCCATCCAGCTGCTGTAAATCATCGACTCCATGCAGTTGATCTTCAACACCATCGAGCCCGATAACCAAGGGGATGTTGACCCCATTTATTTGGGTACCGGCAGTGTCGATTCTATTGACGATCAAGACCATTTGTTGGCACTAGCGCAGGGTTTACATGATGATAGTGGCCTAGACACATCCCCAGACCTTGAGCTCCAGCACAGTCAGCCCTACGCATATGCAAATTAAAAATTCAGGAATTTGGTTGAAAGGGTTGTAAACACCCTTGGTTTAAAGTCCTCTGCCACACCCCTTCAGGGGTACGAATTTACAGACATTCTAGACGAAGGTCCTGCAGTTGAGCATAATATGCCATTTAACCCGGCAATGGCAGATCCCTTAGCCTCCTCATGGCAGCACCCTTGCACACACCCCCTCCACAATGTAAACACCAATTTCACAGGGAAGTATAGGCCGGCAGGAGGGGATCGTTCATTCCACACTATACACCCATCTCCAGAAGGGCTTGTTGTGCAAGCTGCCACAATTACCACCAGACCTGCGGCATCCACATCCAATCTACCACCAGATAGAGAAGGAAAGAAGTTGGCTGCATTAGCCAAAAAAGTTTTTACTTACTTCAGCATGGTACTCAAAGCCACCAACGGAACTGCGGATTTGAGAAGTATTCCTTTGGCTTGTGGAAAGCTGTAGACCATGCAGCTGACCCCAACTTTCTATGGGCTCCTGCCCTCTTGGTTTCTTGCACTGGGGATTCGCTTTGGCTCTGGCATCCCAGTCTGCAGTCCTGAGTGAGTTTCAAACTCGCAGGCATCCTGGCTTAAGCTTACTCTGTCTTCTCCAGGTGTAGCACAGATCAAGGGCTACTGTTGCATGAGAAGGTGTTCCCGTTTCTGTTCTCGCTCACTTTTGCTTGTCAAGTGCACACCATTCAAAGTACTCGTCCCAGTGGATTGGATAATTCGATTTAAAGGGAAATGTTCTTTTTCTATGCAATAATGACATCCATTAAGTGTTTCTTCATCCCAGTCTTCGTGTCTAAATGTTTCTGCTATTTTAGAGCATCCAGTGTGTTTAATTCCCTCTTATTCTTGTGAGAGTACAGCACCTAACCCAACCTTAGAGGCACCAGTTCTGAATAGAAACTCCTTATTAACGTCCATCATCTTAACGATGGGAATGCTGCAAAGGATATTTTTCAGGTCATTAAAACATTTATGATCTTCCTTTTTCCAGATCGGTTTCTGTGATTGCACATTTTTCAACTTGTCTGTTAGGTTGGCAGCGATGCTTGAATAGTTAGGGATAAGTCTCCTGTAGTATCCCGTCAATCCCAAGAAGGTGCAAAGTTCTCTCTTGGTCTTGGGGATAGGTGTTTTAGGACCACCTTGACCTTTCAGTTTGTGGCTGAATTAGGTCGTTCCCAATGGAAAACCATAGACATTTTACTAGGGACTGGCCAAGATGACATTTTTGTGGGTTGCCTCTGAGGCCGGTTTTTCTCAGGGCCGGGTGATCTCATACAGATGGTTAACATGTTCATGCCAACTATCACTACGAACCACAATATCATCCAGGTAAGCTCCACAGAAAGTTGAGTAGGGTTTTAATATTCTGTCCAATAACTGCTGAAAGGTGGCTGGGGCTACATGACGGCCGAAAGGCAAGACCTTGAATTAAAACTGGCCCTGTGGTGTCAAAAAGGCGGTTTTTCCTCAGTCAGATGGATTCAGGGGTACCTACTAATATCCCTTCATTAGATCTAAAGTTGATATGTTTTTAGCTGAGTTCATCGATTCTCGGCATCAGGTAATTATCAAATAATAAGATTGAATTCAGTTTCCCGAAGTCCATGAAAAAGCACCAGGACTGATGGGGTTAGGCGACTAAAGCTATAGGGAAACACCAGGGACTGACTGTCTGAAGGCTTGATTATGTCTGCCGCAAGCATGTCCTCTATCTCCTGCTAGATTTGTTTTTTACAGGGCTCAGGAATTCAGTAAGGCTTGAGATTTATGGTTGTCCCTGCTGGTGTCCTACTACAATGAAAAGAATTAGCAACTCTCTCTGGTTATTCTGAGAATACCTTGGGAAATTGTTCTAATAAATCTCTAATATCGGCATGACAGCTCTGGAAAGACCAAGGTATTTTCATCAGGGGAATCGGTAAGGAGGGCCGCTATGGTAACAGTGGAATTCTCACAATGATCTATTTTCCACTACTTAAGCCAGTTTACAAGATAGACCTGCATTTTCTGGCGTCTATCCGATTATGATAGGAGATAATTTAACAGACCCTTCTGTTCCAGGACTTTATGGGGACCATACCATTGGGAAAACATTTTCTGAGGTGGATACGAGGACCAATACTGACTGTCTGACCAGAAAGGTATGGGTGACTGCACATCTATTATAGATAGCCTGTTGTTGTTCCTGGGCCTGTCCCAGATGTTTGTTTGCAATTTCCTGCACTGCTTTCATATAGGATTTTCATTTTTGTGTGTTTTGAGAAATTGGCAATAGTGCTTCTTCTCTCTTCTCACAGGATTCCTCCAGCCTGTCTAAGACATCTCCGGGTTCCTTCCATACAGAAGCTCAAATGGAGAATATCCCAGGGATGCTTGTGGGGTTTTCCTTACTGCATAGAAGGCCCAGGGTAGCATCACATCGCAATTCTTCCCATTGGTCTCCACCAGCGGTCGTAATGTTCTCTTTAATGTTTGGTTGAAGCGTTCTATGAGAAAGTCGGTCTTGGATGATACACTGACATCCTTAAGGTTTTGATATTCATTATCTCTTTTACCTCTTGCATCAGGTGGGACATAAAGGTGGTACCTTGGTCTGTAAGGATTTCTTTTGAGAACTCTCCTCTGGAGAGGAAAGGTAACAGATGTTTTAAAATGTGTTGTGTAGTATTGATATGAAGAGGAAAGGCTTCTAGATAGTGAGTGTCGTAGTCAAGGATTACAAGGATGAAGTGATTCCCTAGTTTTGAGGTTTCTAGGTGTCCCACCATATCCATGGCAATCCTGGAAAATGGAACAACAATTATGGGTAAAGGTTGTAAAGGGGCATTTGGTACGGTAGTGTTGGCCGTCTTCTGACAGATCTCACAGGTTGATAAATAATTCTTGACGTCAGCCAAGACACCCATCCAATAGAACCTAGGTATTATTTGGTTCTGGGTTTTCCCTATTCCTTGTTGAGCTGCGGTTAGATGGGAGTGTGCTAATATTCTAAAACAGTTTGCCTTTGACTTTGTGGTACGACCAGTTGTGTTTGGCGTACCACCTCAGGTGTTACATTGCTTCTATAGACTAACTCTTTTTTTTAAGAAAAGAAGGGACTAGCCTGACTTTTCCCTGCTTCTTTGGAGATTATCTTATTAAAGGCTTCCATGAGGGCAGGGTCATTCTACTGGGCAAAGGCCAGATCGTGTAAGGGGGCCACCTCATCTAGTTCTTCGTCAATGGGAAGGTCTGCTTCCCTGAAACATTTAGGACCTCGTTCTGTCTCTTCTTGTTCTTGGAACACAGCTTTTTTGAGTATGCTTTGAGCAACCTTTCCCCCCTCTCTCACTATATACTAGTTGCTTCCGTGATTATGTAAGAGAACTTTAGCATCCCCTCAGATATCCAGATCTATGACTCCTGCCATAACCTCTAACCCATCTCTCCAAGCAAGACCAGATTTGGAGGCTAGCCTAATATATGTTCCTTTAGGAGGAGTTAATGGTAAACCTGTGAGTATCAGACGTCTCTCACCCGATGGTATTTCAATTGATTCAGTACCTTGTATGTCAAACCCTATGGATACAGCTGTGGCTACAGTGGGGTTTTTGGCCTTGGAACTCAGTTTTGTGAATCTTATGAGTCCCTAACTTCTATCAGCTGGTATGCATCCCACTCTGACACCATAAGTGGCGAGTCAGGAAGAGGACGCAGACACTCTGAAGACATGGACCACAAGATTTTATTAAAGTAAAATGAAGACCTAACTTTCCCTGTCACTATAGGTGTTCCCTGCGTATGTTACTAACTAAGGTGCGCGTCAGTCATTCTTTAATGTTCAAAGGCATATGTCCGCTGCCCAGATCTAACTTATCTGACCCTACCAGTATGAAAGCTAACTTGGGTCTGTAGAATGACTCCCTTCTCGGAAGGATACTTTTAGTACCAGTCTTTAGGATTCTTTATTAATACATAATCCTCAAATAGTCTCTCATGATTTCTTGGTGTTCGAGGATTAGGGCCACAGGTGGCAGGAACAGGAACACTAGGTCCTCCGAATGGCTGCTGTAAAACAAGGTGCAGGTTAGGTAAATACAGAGAAAAACTAGGTAAGTGCAGACAAAAATGGGTCAGCAAAAAAACAGAGAAAGGAGCACCTACCAGAAAGGTATTATGCAGTTTGTGTAAGCTGGGAGGAGTATTGTAGTGTGGGGATGTATCAGGAGTAAAGCCGGTGTCCTCAGAAGGTTCAGAAAACAACAGGCAGCATGGAAATCATGAGGCCAGTTGATGGAACCTACTGGTAGCACCTGAACAAGAGCAGAGTGAAGAATAACTGGAGCACTTGAATCCAGAGGCTGATGCAGAACATGATCCAAACCAAGTGACTGTACAAAAGGGAAGTCCAAAACAGTCCGTTTGTAGTCAGCAGGAGGTGTAACAAGATAACAATGTTGAGCCAAGTAGGAAGAAGCAGGAGGCAGTCCGTGAAACAAAATCCGAGGTCTGGAGTAACAAAAACAGGATCCGAGGTAACCATGACGCTAGACGCTAGATGCTGAATAAAGCAGCTGAGTGTCATGATCTCTGCTTCCAAAAGATCAGGACTTGCCCGACTCCCTTGGAAGCAGACCCATAACCCCGGTTCCGAGTGCCAGCCAGTCCCAAGTGGGACCTTTTGGACCCTGTCCTGGCGCCAGTGGCACCAGGCTCATAAAGATGCCCAGTCCCAGCGCTGGAAGCGCCGGGCTCATAATGCTTGGGTGGACTTACCTGCAGCAGACCATGCTGCTTACTTACCTGCCAGCTGAACCCCTGATCCTCTTCTGTTTGGGACTACTTTTCCTGTTGGGTGGGGCAGGAGCCACTCCCTAGGTTCAGAACACTGGAACTCTTCTGGAAAGCAGGAACTCTTTTCTTAGGCGTGGCTGTGGAAGGAGACACCTAAGCACTACAGGAGGATATTTAAACCACACCCGATGGATGAATCTTGCTTTGCGTTATTCTGCATTCTCTGCAGCAGAACGCTCATCGTGTCTTCTGCTTCTGATCCTGGGCCTAAGGGAACAAAGGCTTACCATCCTGGAATCCAGTCTTCAGCAGCACCTGTAAAGACAAAGAAAGAACAGGTTAGCACTACGGTCTTCAGTGGCAGCGCATGTCTTACCTGGTCCATCGGCTGTCACCAACGCCACGCGCTGCATTCCGGCATCTGAAAGACAAAGGCTTACCTACTCTTCGCATGCTCCGGAGGTCTTCGCACTGCATTCCGGCATCTGAAAGACAAAAGCTTACCAGCTCTTCGCACGCTCCGGAGGCCTTCGGCGCTGCATCCCGCATCTGAAAGACAAAAGAAGGTGCGTTTAAAGACATTGGGCAACTTTATTACTCACGTGCCATTACTCCTTCCCACGCCGAATCCAGTGGGTATTCCAGCACCCTTCAGCTTCTCTAAAGCTCCGAACTTGTACCTGCAAGACAAAAGGGACAGTTAGTGCGCATCGTGAAGCAGGCTACAAGCGCTTACTTACGTGCTTCCAGGCGCTTCTATTCCTCACGCGGGTTCGATCCTCAACTCTCATCAGCCCGCCATCCGCCATCGCCGGAACCCTGCAAAACAAGAGATATCATTACAACAGACTTTTAAGACATTTGAAGTGCCCAGAACTTACCGTTTGTGCAGTTAACGATGGTCAGCAGTCCTCTGAGGTCAAGAGGCCTGCACCCTTATCCAGTGAAGAAGCTGGTTACGGCACCCTGCCCCGAGGCAGATGGAGAGCTCGGCGTTCACTTACCTAAGGTGAGGGTGTTAACCTTTGGGGTTCTACAGGAGAAGAGAAAGGGAAGAGGAGAGAGGCACCCAATAACCCCAGTTCATTAATCCCATATTTTCTATCTGCAGACATCTTACTCTTCGAGTCAGACATACAGTGCAGAGAGGTCCAGCCCAAAGAGCCAACCGTGTGTTACACATCACCTTTGAAGATACAGCATTCACCCAGTCAAGACCGGCGCCTCTGCGGGAATCAGGTGAGCGTTACAGAACGCAAAGCTTATCGCAAAACTCCCACCCAGGCGCTATGGAAACCTCGGATACCGACCAGCTAGCCCAGTTACTTGGGGAACTAAGAGCAGAAGTGCATGCAGCCCGTCAGGAAACGAATGCTCTAAGAAGGGAACTGATTATTTCCAAGGAGCGAACAGACGATCTCGCTAGACAATTGCTACAGTCACAAGCCGGACAAACTCTGTTACCCGCATCAGGGGCAAATCTTCCTTCAACATCCTCTACGAACCCAGTGCAGATCAACCTACCTGGGAATGTACCTCTGGCTCCGCCCGAACAATTTTCTGGTGACCCAAAGAGGTTTGCAGTATTTATTAATCAGTGCCGGTTGCACTTCTTATGCCGGCCAGCAGCCTTTCCAACTGATCAAGCTAAGGTAGCTTTCGTGCTTTCGTACCTTAGTGGCAATGCGGCAGACTGGTCGATCCCTCTAGTTAATCAAGATGATCCGGTTCTCCATGATTTTCGAGCTTTTCAGCTCAGTATGGAAAAACTGTTTGCAAGACATTCACAGGGGCAGGCCTTGGACAATGAGCTCCTCTCATTGCGACAGGGTAATCAAGACCTTTTGGCTTATATTGCGTCTTTCAACAGACTGATAGTGGAAACTCGATGGCCTGAGGACAAAAGGATTACGCTGTTTTATAGAGGTCTACGTGGAGAGCTCAAAGATGTGTTAGCCCAAGTAGTGAATCCCCCGCAAGACTGTTCGGACTATATAGACTTAGTCGTTCAAATTGACCACAGACTGCAGAACAGGAAGGCCGATCGTTCCAAGTTTGATGCTCGAGTATTTTCCAAACCACCAACTCCTACCAAAGGAGTAGACTCAGGGGAACCCATGCAAATAGGGGGCCTGAAAGGACCACTAACACAAAAGGAGCGGGAAAGGAGAAAACAGCTGCAATTATGCCTCTATTGCGGAAACTCGGGGCACTTTCTTCGAGACTGTCCGGTGAAACCAGCCAAGAAGGCAGTAGGAGCTGCAGTTACCAGGGTCACAAACTCTGAGCAGGGACACGACCTCGCCCGACAAGAATAGAGGTCCTCTTGCCGAGCGTTAAAACCAGTTCCGTGACCTCGCATTTCGTGATACCTATGGTCCTCATTAGCCCTGAACATCCGGATCGATTACATGCGATTGAAGCTTACGTCGACAGCGGTGCCATCGGCAATTATGTGGATCATGAAATGGTTTTGAGGATGAATCTGACTCTTTGTCCAAAGGCTGTAAAGGACGTCATTACTACGGTGGATGGTACGGAGATAGCCTCCGGACCAGTAACGCATACCACCCAAGAAGTGACGCTAGTAAGTCAAGATGGACACCATGAGAAGATCGTGTTCGATGTGATCAAGGCCCCCCAGTTCCAGATTATTCTAGGAATTCCTTGGTTAGAGAAGCACAATCCTCAGATCGATTGGCGAGCAAGAACGGTTCAGTTTCCAGAATGTGTCTCTACTTGTCACCCTCGACCTGGTGTTGCACTGGCAGCAATTTCCTCGGAGGCTCCTCAGTTACCTCCTGAATACCTAGAATTCCAAGATGTTTTCCGGAAGGATCAGGCTAACTCGCTACCTCCTCATAGGTCTTATGACTGCCAGATAGACCTGATACCTGGATCTACTCCTCCTTGTAGTAGAATTTATGCCCTCACCGAGCCTGAGAATCTTCACCTCCGACAATACCTGGATCAATACCTAGCGAATGGGTTTATTCGTCCTTCCAAGTCCCCTGCTTCCTCAGCTTTGTTCTTCGTTCCAAAAAAAGAAGGGGACCTTAGAACTTGTATAGATTATCGCGCCCTGAACCAGATCACCGTTAAGTATAGATATCCGTTACCTTTGATCCCTGAACTCCGGGACCAAGTCAGAAAAGCATGCATATATACAAAGCTGGATCTTAGAGGAGCCTACCACTTGGTACGAGTAAAAGAGGGCGATGAATGGAAGACGGCCTTCCGCACCAAGTATGGGCTATTTGAATATCAGGTCATGCCCTTCGGACTTTGCAATGCCCCGGCCGCCTTTCAATATTTTATGAACGATGTCCTCAGAGAGCTCATAGATGTGTGTGTTGTTGTTTACATTGACGACATCCTCGTTTATTCTTCATCGGAAACTGAACATCGGAAACACGTGAAAATGGTCCTCGAGAGATTGCGTCAACACAAACTTTTCGCTAAATTGGAAAAATGTGTTTGCAACGTGACTGAAGTTGAATTCTTGGGATTCATATTATCACCTAGCGGAGTGCGTATGGATTCAAAGAAGGTCGATGCAATTCTCAAATGGCCATCGCCATCCTCCGTAAAAGGTGTTCAAAGCATGTTAGGCTTCGCTAACTTTTACCGCAGTTTTATCCCCGAATTCTCTCGAATAGTCCAGCCCATCACCGCCTTGTTAAAGAAAAACAAACGTTTTGAATGGTCTACCGAGGCGGAACAAGCTTTCCAGAATTTGAAGACTAGATTTATCTCTGCACCGATCTTAAAACATCCTCGCCCAGAACTCCCCTACATCGTTGAAACTGATGCTTCGAGCCTTGCCATGGGGGCAGTTCTATCACAAAAGGACCCAGTAACCAATCAGTTGCATCCCGTGGCATTTTGGTCCCGCAAATTCTCGCCTCCTGAAATCAATTACACTATTACTGATAAGGAACTTCTAGCTATCAAGTCCGCCTTTAAGGCTTGGCGGCATTATCTTCTGGGGGCCCGACACACCGTTACTGTGATTACAGATCACCGAAACCTGCAATATTTGAAAACCGCAAAAGCTCAATCCTCTAGGCAACTCCGTTGGGCACTATTCTTTGCCGAGTTTGACTTCATAATTACCTATCGACCTGGTACAAAAAACGGTAAAGCTGATGCCCTTTCTCGGATGGGAGTGGAAGAACATTTGATCAATCCTAAACCTGTACCTATCATTCCCGAACAAAGAATTCTAGGTGTAATCGCCACACAATCCATAGAGGAAGTTAAGGATAAAGCCAGGCTACTGGTAACTCCAGCAGACATACAGAATTGGCATCTGCAGGGAAAGGACTTTACGGTGAAGGACAACCTATTATATTTCCAAGAACGGTTATACCTGCCCAGCACAGATTTACAGAAAAAGGTAATCTCTTGTTATCACGATTCTTTAATGGAGGGACATCCCGGTATGACCAAGACCTCGGAAAAGATCAAGCGCTACTTCTGGTGGCCGTCTTGGAAAAAAGATATCAGAGACTTTATAATGTCCTGTGGAGTATGCGCCCAAAACAAGAGTCAAAAGGAAAAACCAGCCGGCCTCTTACGCCCTATTGACATCCCGCCTCGCCCTTGGCATACGCTTTCTATGGACTTCATCACCGATCTACCTCCATGCTCCGGATACAATACGATCCTAGTAATCGTGGACCTATTCTCCAAGATGGCGCATTTCATTCCACTCAAAGGCTTACCAACAGCAGCAACTCTGGCCCGAGAATTTCTCGAAAACATCGTCCGACTGCACGGTTTTCCTTCAGTTCTAATTTCGGATCGAGGTAGTCAATTTATTTCTCATTTTTGGCGAAGTTGCTGTCGGTCGGCTCAAATTGATGTGAGACTTTCGACCAGCCACCACCCTCAAACCGACGGACAAACCGAGAGGACCAATCAAACTCTGGAACAGTATTTGCGCTGCATGCTACAACAAACTGAAAAAACTTGGAAAGATATCCTTTGGATAGCCGAATATGCCTACAATAACTCTGTCCACTCGGGAACTGGGAAGACCCCGTTTTTTCTTTTATACGGTAGTCACCCTCGAACCTCGGAGTTGGATCCACTCCAAGATCTTGGAACACCAGCAGTAGACCACCTGCATTCTACAATCACCCAAGCCTTTAAGGAAGCCGTTTCTCACCTTCAAAGGGCTAAAGAACAATACAAGAAAGGAGCAGACCAACATCGGAAGGAAGCCCCCCAATATCAAGTAGGAGATCAAGTCTGGTTATCCACCAAATATCTACCTCTAAAAGGACCACGCACATTCAACCCAAGATACCTTGGTCCCTATTCCATCACTACCATAGTAAATCCAGTAGCGGTCAAGTTGGACTTGCCCCCTCACATGAAGATACATCCGGTCTTCCACGTCTCTCTATTAAAACCCGTGCAACCTCAAACCCGACTAACTACATCTCCAAAACCTATTCTAGTTGATGGAGAACTCGAGTTTGAAGTCAAAAGCATCCTGGATTCCAAGATCTCCAAATCTAAACTATTTTACCTGATTGACTGGAAAGGCTACGGTCCCCAAGAAAGATCCTGGGAACCTGCAGAATATGTCCACGCGCCTCGTCTAATCAAAAGATTTAATCGAACATTTCCTAACAAGCCCAAACCCCCGGAGAAGCCCGGTTTGGGAGGGGCCTTGAGGGGGGGTGCTGTCATGATCTCTGCTTCCAAAAGATCAGGACTTGCCTGACTCCCTTGGAAGCAGACCCATAACCCTGGTTCCGAGTGCCAGCCAGTCACAAGTGGGACCTTTTGGACCCTGTCCTGGCGCCAGTGGCACCAGGCTCATAAAGATGCCCAGTCCCAGCGCTGGAAGCGCCGGGCTCATAATGCTTGGGTGGACTTACCTGCAGCAGACCATGCTGCTTACTTACCTGCCAGCTGAACCCCTGATCCTCTTCTGTTTGGGACTACTTTTCCTGTTGGGTGGGCAGGAGCCACTCCCTAGGTTCAGAACACTGGAACTCTTCTGGAAAGCAGGAACTCTTTTCTTAGGAGTGGCTGTGGAAGGAGACACCTAAGCACTACAGGAGGCTATTTAAACCACACCCGATGGATGAATCTTGCTTTGCGTTATTCTGCATTCTCTGCAGCAGAACGCTCATCGTGTCTTCTGCTTCTGATCCTGGGCCTAAGGGAACAAAGGCTTACCATCCTGGAATCCAGTCTTCAGCAGCACCTGTAAAGACAAAGAAAGAACAGGTTAGCACTACGGTCTTCAGTGGCAGCGCATCTCTTACCTGGTCCATCGGCTGTCACCAACGCCTCGCGCTGCATTCCGGCATCTGAAAGACAAAGGCTTACCTACTCTTCGCATGCTCCGGAGGTCTTCGCACTGCATTCCGGCATCTGAAAGACAAAAGCTTACCAGCTCTTCGCACGCTCCGGAGGCCTTCGGCGCTGCATCCCGCATCTGAAAGACAAAAGAAGGTGCGTTTAAAGACATTGGGCAACTTTATTACTCACGTGCCATTACTCCTTCCCACGCCGAATCCAGTGGGTATTCCAGCACCCTTCAGCTTCTCTAAAGCGCCGAACTTGTACCTGCAAGACAAAAGGGACAGTTAGTGCGCATCGTGAAGCAGGCTACAAGCGCTTACTTACGTGCTTCCAGGCGCTTCTATTCCTCACGCGGGTTCGATCCTCAACTCTCATCAGCCCGCCATCCGCCATCGCCGGAACCCTGCAAAACAAGAGATATCATTACAAAAGACTTTTAAGACATTTGAAGTGCCCAGAACTTACCGTTTGTGCAGTTAACGACGGACAGCAGTCCTCTGAGGTCAAGAGGCCTGCACCCTTATCCAGTGAAGAAACTGGTTACGGCACCCTGCCCCGAGGCAGATGGAGAGCTCGGCGTTCACTTACCTAAGGTGAGGGTGTTAACCTTTGGGGTTCTACAGGAGAAGAGAAAGGGAAGAGGAGAGAGGCACCCAATAACCCCAGTTCATTAATCCCATATTTTCTATCTGCAGACATCTTACTCTTCGAGTCAGACATACAGTGCACAGAGGTCCAGCCCAAAGAGCCAACCGTGTGTTACACATCACCTTTGAAGATACAGCATTCACCCAGTCAAGACCGGCGCCTCTGCGGGAATCAGGTGAGCGTTACACTGAGAAGCACAGAGTATCAGAACACCAGCTGTTTTAAACGTCCCTCTACTGGTCCCGCATCACTTGACTCCTTGCACGTCCATCACGTGTCGGTTACCGCATTCCCTAGTTGGTTGCAGGACCCGTACAACGTCTTGAGTCGGGTGTCATGGGACCCGGAAGTAGTAACGCCCACTGAGCCTGATGATGGGTGGGTTGCGAAACGCGATGCCGTGTCACGTGACCGCCAACAGGCTGGGGCAGAAGATCGAAAGGCCGCGTTGTCTGCTGTCAAATGCAGGATACGTCTTCTTTCTGAAATGGGAGGGTCCCCATGTCTACCCAAGCGCCACGGCAGACACCACTTGGGGTACAGAAAATGCTGTACCTGTGAGGTAACGGGGCGTTTACTCCTGAGTGTGGACATCGTGTTGTGTAAACTAGGGGTAGTACCTAAGCGTGATGGGGCATGTCTGGCAGAACTGCGAGGGGACCTTGTGTTACGTACATTTTGGGCATTACCTAAGCGTGATGGGACATGTCTGGCAACACTGCGTGTGGACCTTGTGTTACGTACTTTTGGGGCAATACCTAAGCGTGATGGGGCATGCGTGACTGTCATGCCCGCTGGGCATATCTCTGGACCAGGAATGACCTCTCCATACCAAATGAATTACGCCCATAGAACCACTAGACCATTCTGTTCGAAATGGAGGTTGTTCGATGCATTGCCCGGAAAACGACGTCTGCATTTTTCACGTCGTTAAAATTCACGTGACTTAGTTTCGCCACGTGTATCACAGCAGTTCGTACATAAGCAGCGTGGAAACGTCGATCGCTGCTTCTGATTAATTAATTGTTGGCGTTTTGTAGCTGAACTCCGGACCTGCGTCCTCGCATTCCCTTCAGCAACTTCTTTGGCCTTTTCGAGCGTGTTTTCCTCCACACGCTAATTCCTGGAGCCGTGTATCCTGTTCGCGTGTCAAATCTCCACGTGGACGCTGTATGCAAGCGGGGCTGTCCTGAGCTGCGTGTATCCTGGTTTGCGTGCCAACTCTCCACACGCGGATGCTGTTTTCAAGTGCGGCTGTCCTGAGCTGCGTGTATCCTGGTTCGCGTGCCAAATCTCCACACACGGATTCTGTTTTCAAGCGCGGCTGTCCTGGGCTGCGTGTATCCTGTTCGCGTGCCAAATCTCCACACGCGGGCCCTGTCTGCAAGCGTGGCTGTCCTGAGCTGCGTGTATCCTGTTCGCGTACCAAATCTCTACACGCGGATGCTGTTTTCAAGCGTGGCTGTCCTGGGCTGCGTGTATCCTGTTCGCGTGCCAAATCTCCACACGCGGACGCTGTTTTCAAGGGCGGCTGTCCTGGGATGCGTGTATCCTGTTCGCTTGCTAAATCTCCACGCAGAAACGCTATCTACAAGCGCGGCTGGCCTGGCTGCGTGTACGCTGGCGCGTGTAATCCTGCACGTGGTTTTCTGAACTACTTTGAACCTTTGGTGCCTGTGACTGTTAACAGGTGAAAATCTAATTTTGTTCTTCGTGGGAAAGGAAGTATTTCATGAACTATTGGAAGGTGATTGTGCACAGTACTTTGGAAGCTATCCTGTGGTGCACCAACCCGGTACCTAGCGTGAGCCTCGTGCCGTTCGGGATAAGTCTCCCTTACTAATCTTCCCCTCCTTTATCGTTGTTTCAACTCCTGGTTTTCTTCAAGAGACTTTCGTTGAATTCTTCAGTTTTGCCTTAAGGTCAGTGTTTTGAATTAATGCTAATACTGTGCTATCATAGTGATTTGAGTTTGGGACATTTTCTTATGATACTTTATCTATACTAGGCATACTTATGATACAATACCCACGCCCTTTCCAGTGATCCATCTCTCTGCCTGTTTTATCAGTCAGAGAGTTGTATCATTTGGAAGGTTTAATTTTACCCACAATCAAGTCGTGTGAAAAAGGATCCGGAAGAGCCCTACCAATTGTATCCTTTTTTGGTTACCGTATCCTCTTCAATTGATACATTGGTGATTTATGACAGTGACAGACTGTTGCTTCTCGAGTTCAAGCTACTTGTCCCAGTGGATTGAATATTTCGATTTGAAGGGACATGACCATTTTTCTACGCAATAATGACATCTATTAAGTGTTTCTTCATCCCAGTCTTGGAGTTTAAATTTTAGAGCATCCCATGTAGGCCACGGTGTGCACAGCTTTAGGGAGTTCCTCACGAGAACAGGAGTCCTTGTCCCCTAAGGGGAGGCTTTCCCGATGAGGTCCCACTTGCCTCAACCCCTAGCAAGGGTATTGTGGAGCAGGCTCACCTCCCTAGCCTCACAGAGGGGGGTTCTCCCGTGGGGAGAGGGGATGAATTACTTTGATTCGTCACAGCCCCCAAAAACATTTGGCAGGGGTTGTAAGACAGGAATCCAAATTTGGAATTTTCGCAACAGCTCCCTGAAAAGTGAGGAAGTAACATCAGTTTTTGGTTTCCTCATTTATTTGTCATGCTTACCAAAACCCTAGGCTTGTGTGCAAAGTGCTTAAGAACAACAAGCCTGTCTATGGCTTAGCCGCAGTCAGACTTGTGAGCTTTCCAATGTGTCATGGTGAGCCAAGGCATGTAGAAACAATGGCCAAGAACAAACAGCAAGCAAAGCCCTTCTATTCACTACCCTGAGCCCCAAAACGGCCACGTTCTATAGATGGGAAAACTGTAAGGAAATATGGGCACATTTAACTGAGGGTGGGATTTGAACCATGGATTCTTCTTGGAAGCAGAAACCCCTGTCTGGCCTTGCTGCAGGTTGTCGAGTCCTGCTAGGGCCTTTATGATAATGGGAATATTGGTGTTTGAGGCAGGAATCTTCCTAGGATGTGGCGTTGGGCGGTTATGCGAGTTAATTTGCATAATCCTGCCTTTGACTAGTCGCCTCACCTCAGGATGCAGTTACTGTGTCCTGTTAATAGAAGGCATCATGCGAAAGTTAGGCAAAACACAGGGTGTATGAGGTAGTTAACAGATTAGATTTTCTAGCCTACCCCTCTGGTTCTGGTTATTTCATTATTATTTTTTTGCAGCTTTAGGGTCTTAGTACCAGCTGTTTTATGGCAGCTCCAAAAGGCGCTTGAAATGTAGGTATTTGAAGCTAAACATTATCATGAAACCTCAACATAATATACATGACCTATTCAGTTAGTATAAAAGGAAACCAACATCGTACCTCCCCACCCCCTTGAAGGAGTGAATGAGTACATACAGAATCATTTTGGTACATTTTAGTAAATACGCATTTAGCTTTGGGAAAAGATTAGCTTTGGGAAAAGAACACATTGATCCCAGCAGAACAAGACACTACACAACAAGTTTCTACAGCTTAAAACAAGACATGACATGCCATAACATATTACAGTGTAGCACACCAAATTTAACTGAGTGTAGCTCTTCAAAGGCAGGCATATATGATATGATATGATATGGTATTTATAATGCGCCCTTACACAAGTGTTTCAAGGTGCGACAAGGCAAGGGAGGGGGACAGAGGGAAGACAGGCAACGATCTTACTAGGCCAGGTGTCATTTAGATCATGCAAGTGCACGGGAGGGGAAGTGCAGTACATGGGATACTAGAATAAATAAGACAAATAAGAAACAGCCAACTGGTGGCGAGTGCAAGATAAGTGCAGACAAGTGCAAGGTTAGTGCAGACATGAGTGCTGGTAGGGGACTGAAGGGATACAGAGAACAGTCCCCAGGTGCGGGGGTTGCCAGGCAGTACAGGTGTGCAACTGACGGGGCCTGGGCCTGAGATCAGAAGGGTGGCCAGGTAACCAGTGCAGCTGCAGCCAGGAGTTCAACAGGAGAGAGGGGGAGAGAAAGCAGAAGCAAAGAGGAAGGTTTTAAGGTGCTTCTGGAACCGGAGATGGTTCTCCTCAAGTTTCATGGAGGCAGGGAGGCTGTTCCAGAGGGAGGCCCCAGCCGAAGAGACTCCTTGCTTGGAGAAGCTACTGACCCTGAGGGAGTTGGAGAGTTGGAGGCGGATGAGCGGAGAGCTCGAGAAGGAAGATATTTAGAAAGAGAGAGTTGGAGGTATTGAGGCCCCAGAAGGCCTTGTGGACAATGCAGAGGGTTTTGAACTTAATCCTCGCAGCTACTAGGAGCCAGTGCAGAGATTTCAGTCCTGGAGAGATACGATCCCTGGGCTTGAGGCCAAGGACAAGTCTTGTAGTCCTGTTCTGGATGAGTTGCAGAGGGCTGAGAGAAGAAGCAGGCAGATTTAGAAATAGACTGTTGCAATAGTCAAGCCTAGAGAGAACCAGAGCTCTGGAGACAGTGAACTTCTGGGGGAATGAGAGGAAAGGAAGAATACCTCAGAGGAGGTGCAGCTGGTAGTGTGACTTCTTGGAGACGTCTGAGATGTGAGGAGAGAAGGAAAGTGTGGAGTCGAAGATGACCCCAAGGTTTTTGGCCTTGCAGGTGGGAGTAGGAAGATGGCCAAGAAAGGCAGGCCATAGAGTGGCAGAAAAGGAGGGGGCGGGTGTGCCGAGGAGGAGAATCGCAGTCTAATTTGTGATGTCATCTTTGATGTCATGGGTGTTAGTCCTTGCAGTGCACAGTGGTAGCGCGAGTTATGGGTGCGTACCGTACCATAACTTGTGAATTTCTGGGGTTTTTAGGTTTTACCTGTAACCATAACGTCCCTGTAGCAATGTTTTCCATTGAATTTCATAGGTTTTTTAGTGGTGCACTTAACCATAACGTCCCTTTAACAACGTTTTTTGTTAGTGAATTTCAAAGGTTTTTAATAGTGCACTGTAACGATAACGTTGCTTTAGGCTAGTTTTTTCAATTAAGGGGAAATGGTTTTAGTAGCGCAACTTAACCATAGCGTCCCTTTAACAATGTTTTTCGTTAGTCAATTTCATAGGTTTTTAATAGGGCACTTTAACCATAAAGTTCGTATGTTATAGTTTTTTCAGGAAAGATGATCGGATTTGAGGTGCACAAGTGAACCATTGTGTCCCTGTAATAATGTGTCTTTGGCCCTCATTACGACCCCGGCGGTAAGTAATGGACATTACCGGCATGGCGCAACTAACGTGTCCGTGCTGGCCTGAAACCATTAAAAGTGGTACATTACGACCTCTCGGGCACGGGAATTGCACCAAGCCGGTAATGAAATCTGCGCCATGCTGTTAACGTCTCAAAAACGGCACCCACCGAAATCATATGCTGTGCAAGCTGCACCACCGCCACCCTACCCACCGATATTAGCGATCACCGCAAATAGCAGTGACCGCTATTAGCGGTGACCCTAAAGAAGCGGATCCGGAAGTTACGCCATCGCACCGGAACGGGAAAGAGCACGGCGGCCATCTTTAAAAACACAAAGTTGTCAAAAAATCTTGCGATCGGCTGCGGCATGAGCGCTTCAGTAGGGAAGAGCTCACCATGTTGGCGGAAACCCTACAGGAAAACGCGGACATCGTATTCTCCACTGAAATGACCAGACCGGCAATAGCACTGAAGAAGGCCATATGGGACCTAGTCGCACAGCGGGTCAGTGCAGTTGGAACAACACCCCGCACCACAAAACAGTGCCGGAAAAGGTGGGACGACCTCCGGCTCCGTGTAAGGAGCATACTGTCTGCCAACAGAAACCTGGGCATGGCAACTGGTGGAGGAGCAGACTCACCGATTAAAATGGAGCCGTGGGAGGAGATATGTGCCACAACCATTGGCATCGAGAGCATCGAGGGGGTCGGTGAAATGGAGAGAGGAGCCCCGACATCAGGTGACGCAGGTAGGTGCCTCAAATTAAGCCATGCTAAACTTCCTGAAGTCCAGTTTCATGGGAAGCACAATGTTGCCTAATAGGGTTAACGCAACACATTAGCAGAAGACTGCCAACAGGCATCATTGACCTACACCCTGTACACATGCAGTATGCACACTCTTACTGTAGGCACCCACATTCCTGCATGCTTCTCCCACCCACAAGGGAGACAACCTGTATGTCACTGCCTCCAAAGTGCACCATCTAGTCATCAAAATCATGGCAGTCATCACAATGCCTGCTCAATGTCCGCAGACCCATCAATAACACTTTACCTCCTTTGCTCCACAACAGGCTCCCATTCTGACCTTGGCAAGGACGAGACTGGCACCACACCTGCCAAGAAGGCCAGGCCCGAGGCAACACTACACCAACCCTCCACCTCTGCTGGACCAAAAAAAAAAAAAACCCACAGCAGCCAAAATCGACTGCCACAACACAGGCCAGGGCAACGATAAGCACCAAGGCAAGCAGCATGGTACCACCAGCAACAGACATCCAACAACTGGTGGCCACTGAAGGGACTGTGTCGGCAGGAAGCAGTACGATTGGGGAGACTGCTGCCATTGCAGCTTGCTCGGATAGTGATGTGATGTGGGGAATGATGATGATGTCATAGAATGTCCCCCCACTGCCCACCTTCATTCCCCCTACCTATCCCCATATAGCCTGCATGCTGATAACACACACGGGCTATCCCCTGATGACTCCTGGCCAGCCACTCCATGCCCAGTGGAAGGTGTGGAGGAGGGTAGTAGCCCAATGAACGCGCCAATGGCATCATCCAATGCCCAAAAATACCAAGAGTCGCTGGACCAAATCTTAACAAGGCAACTCCAACTGTCCTCACTCCTCACTCAGCATGTGGCCGAATGTGGAGGTGCAAGTGCTGACATGCAAAAATGTGCAGAGACTGTGAAGGCAGCCATACAATCCTCCACCAAGGACATCTGTGCCGAAATTGCCGCGGTGCGGCACGTGCTCTCGGAGCTTGTACAGACAATGAGGGACATGCGTCCTAGTGAGCAGCCGAGTACCTCCTCCGCTGCCAGTTCTGCCCCAAGCAGCCCCGTCCGCAGGTCGGCCAGGAACCTGCGGAGTACAGGCTGGGGTCCCCCGGGGGCCGGCAGAGGGGGCTGCCAATAGAGGCCGCCCAGTGGAACAATTCCACATTAGGCACTTCAACAAAGGCATCCACGCACTTTTGCAGGGAGTTGAGGGGGGAGGGGGGAGTGGGTGTCTTGGGGAGTTGAGGGGGGAGGGAGGAGTGGGTGTTTTGGGGAGTTGAGGGGGGAGGGGGAGTGGGTGTGTTGGGGAGTTGAGGGGGGAGGGGGAGTGGGTGTGTTAATTGAATTCACATTTACAATACAATTTTTGCTTGATCACAAATCACATGTGTGGACATTGCTCATTGCGTATGTGTGCTTTATTGGTGAACAGTCCACAGTGTGCATATCCCAGACACACACAGTGCCCCAATTGCTATCTCCATGTGACACCCCCCATCCGTGTGTGCTAGAAACATGGGTTGATCAGAGTCCGACGCATGTCACGTCCCTCCTGTGCATCGCTGCCTCCCTGAGGTGCTGCCCCATCCCCACCCTCCTCATCCTCATCGTCAGGTGGTTGCAGTTCAGCGTCAGGGGGCAGGGGCACATTCCGTCTGATGCACATATTGTGTAGCATGACACATGCCATGACGATCTTTGCCACCTTTTCATGGCGGTACAGGAGTGCCCCACCAGACCTGCTGTAGCAGCGAAACCGTGCCTTCAATAGGCCAAATGCCTGCTCAATCACCACACGGGTTTGTGTATGTGCACGATTGAAGTCCTCCTCGTGCTGGTTCTGTGGGTTCTGGACTGGTGTAAGGAGCCACCTCTTCAGGGGATAGCCTGCATCACCTGTATGTGGGCAACAATGTATGTGTCAGTCATGACATCAAATCTCAAATCATGACGTGCCACCATGGCATGCATTCAATTGTTACTTTGTACGACTTTTACATGCACGAATGGATTCACACTATGTGACCGGTATATGTGTATTCCTCTCATGGACTGTTTTGCATGCCATCAACCAATGTATGCAGGGGGGTCCAGTGCCTTGTGAGTGCCCATCCACTGTGTTCGTTCATTGCGTTTGTTTTGGTGACCTGGCAGGTGTCCTGTGATATCAACGCTCTCATCATGGCAACATTGCTGTCAGCCTCATGATGACCCCACTGAGCACTACTAATGTTGATAGGCTAATTTTTTGGGTCTCGGTGTCTGTGTAGTGGTGTATTGATGTTTTTGTCCGTCATATGCCTCATTTGTGCGCAGTTATGGGGGACTGGCCTTTCAGTTGATGGTGTTTGGTGCCGTGTATTGGCTGAAGTCATTGCATGTAGGTGCATTTCGTTGAGGTAAATGTGGTCCGAATTGGTACAATGCACTTGCAGATGGTTGTGTCATGGTTGGGACACACCTTCATTCACATGGTAGGGCTGCTTACATCGGGCATTATGTGTACAGGTGTCAGTTGACGTTTGGGCTGCTTTAGGGCATGAGCTGGCTCCATTGCCTCTGGTACTCGCAGCCAGGTAAAGTATGCATCATTCCCCCCCCCCTTTCAGCCAGGTAAAGTATGCATCATCCCCCCCCTTTCAGCCAGGTAAAGTATGCATTGGTACGTCAATCACCTACCCACTTCACATTTCCATGGCCATGACATGAGACTCACCGAGTAGCCAGGATCTTGGGCCTGCATGTCGCTCCATGTAGCGTGGTATTGTGGAGTTACGCAGGACCATTGAATCATGGGTTGATCCGGGGAATCGGGCACAACAATGTGTGATGATCCTGTTGGAGTCACATACCATTTGCACGTTGATTGAGTGAAATAGTTTATGGTTGCGGTACGCTACCTCCATGGAATGTGGGACCACCAATTCCACATAGGTGCAGTCGATGGCACCAATGCAACCAGGTATGCCGGCTAATGTATGGAAACCCACTTTGGTGTTTGCAATCTCCTGGGCAGACCGTGGTAAGGAAATGTGGTCGTCTGTGTGCTTGAGGAGGGCATCGAGCACTTGGATCAGCGTACGTGAGAATAATGGTTGTGAAATGCCATGCAAGTGCCCCACTGTGTGCTGGTAGTGCCTGTGGCCAGGAAGTGGAGCACGGACACTACGTTCAGTAGGGGGGGGGTGGCGGTGGGTGTTTCTATCATGCTGACGATGTCGTTGTGTATCATGTCAACGATGGTGGTGATGGTGTCCCGGTCCAAACGGTACAAGGTATGGATCTGCTCAGCGGTGAGGTTGAATGGACTGGCTCGGATGCGTGGGATTGGGGGCTGCCTGCGTGGTGGCACTGGCTGTGCTGGTGGGGCTTGCTGGCCCTGCCTTTCCCTCCTCCTCCTGCGTCTCCTCTGTGCTGCCTGTTGTTGTTGTTGTTGTAGTTGTAGCACTTGCATTGCAATCAGGTCCTCCAGCCCCAACATTGCTAGTCGTATTGGAATCATTGTGGAGTGTGACTGGGTGTGGGAAGGGGTGGGTGTGCTCTTTTTGTACTTGGTGAGTCTTTATTGCCTCCACCTGTGCTGATTCTGTGCACCTGTGGCAGCTGGGAACACTGCACATGGCCATTTACGGTTGGTTCGCGATGGCGGAAATAGCACCATGGCGGTAAGGTACTTTACGGCCTTCGCGATGGCGTTAAGAGCATGTCTGCTTGGTTCGTGATTTGCCCACCTTTGCGCGATGCCAGTACTTACGGCGTGGAAGGTTGCGTGCGTGCGAGCTTGGTGCTGTTAGCGGCACCGTTAACTACGATGCCGCTAATTGCACTTTCACGGGTCATGATCGGACCTAGCGGTAAGCGATGCCGGTAATCATTTACCAGCATCGTTTTTCACTTGCCGCCGGGGTCGTAATGAGGGCCTATGTGTTCATTAAAGTGACAATGGCCCTCATTACAACCCCGGCGGTAAGTAATGGACATTACCAGCATGACGCAACTAACGTGTCCATGCTGGCCTGAAACCGTTACAAGCGGTACATTACGAACTCTCAGGCACGAGCATTGCGCCATGCCGGTAATGTAATCTGCGCCATGCCGTTAACGTCTCAAAAACGGCACCTACCGGCATCGTATGCTGTGCAAGCTGCACCACCGCCACCCTACCCACTGATATTAGCAATCACCCCAAATAGCGGTGACTGCTATTAGCGGTGACCGTAAAGAAGCGGATCCGGAAGTTACGCCATCGCACCGGAAAGGGAAAGAGCACAGCGGCCATCTTTAAAAACACAATCCATTGCAATCCTCCACAACCAGTGCACATCTGACCCCGAGACCCGCCACAAACCTTCACCCACATCCACCCATCGGCAGAATGCCGAAGGTTGTCAAAAAATCTTGCGATCGGCTGCAGCAGGAGCGCTTCAGTAGGGAAGAGCTCACCATGTTGGCAGAAACCCTACAGGAAAACGCGGACATCGTATTCTCCACTGAAATGACCAGACCGGCAATAGCACGGAAGAAGGCCATATGGGACCTAGTCGCACAGCGGGTCAGTGCAGTTGGAACAACACCCTGCACCACAAAACAGTGCCGGAAAAGGTGGGACGACCTCCGGCTCCGTGTAAGGAGCATACTGTCTGCCAACAGAAACCAGGGCATGGCAACTGGTGGAGGAGCAGACTCACCGATTAAAATGGAGCCGTGGGAGGAGATATGTGCCACAACCATTGGCATTGAGAGCATTGAGGAGATTGGTGAAATGGAGAGGGGAGCCCCGACATCAGGTGACGCAGGTAGGTGCCACAAATTAAGCCATGCTAAACTTCCTGAAGTCCAATTTCATGGGAAGCACAATGTTGCCTAATAGGGTTAACGCAACACATCAGCAGAAGACTGCCAACAGGCATCATTGACCTACACCCTGTACTCATGCAGTATGCACACTCTCACTGTAGGCACCCACATTCCTGCATGCTTCTCCCACCCAAAAGGGAGACAACCTGTATGTCACTGCCTCCAAAGTGCACCATCTAGTCATCAAAATCATGGCAGTCATTACAATGCCTGCTCAATGTCCGCAGACCCATCAATAACACTTTCCCTCCTTTGCTCCACCACAGACTCCGATTCGGACCTTGGCGAGGGCGAGACTGGCACCACACCTGCCAAGAAGGCCAGGCCCGAGGCAACACCACACCAACCCTCCACCTCTGCTGGATCAAAAAAAACCCACAGCAGCCAAAATCGACTGCCACAACACAGGCCAGGGCAACGATAAGCACCAAGGCAAGCAGCATGGTACCACCAGCAACAGACATCCAACAACTGGTGGCCACTGAAGGGACTGTGTCTGCAGGAAGCAGTACGATTGGGGAGACTGCTGCCATTGCAGCTTGCTCGGATAGTGATGTGGGGAATGATGATGATGTCATAGAATGTCCCCCCACTGCCCACCTTCATTCCCCCTACCTATCCCCATGTAGCCTGCATGCTGATAACACACACGGGCTATCCCCTGATGACTCCTGGCCAGCCACTCCATGCCCAGTGGAAGGTGTGGAGGAGGGTAGTAGCCCAATGAACGCGCCAATGGCATCATCCAATGCCCAAAAATACCAAGAGTCGCTGGACCAAATCTTAACAAGGCAACTCCAACTGTCCCCACTCCTCACTCAGCATGTGGCCGAATGTGGAGGTGCAAGTGCTGACATGCAAAAATGTGCAGAGACTGTGAAGGCAGCCATACAATCCTCCACCAAGGACATCTGTGCCGAAATTGCCGCGGTGCGGCACGTGCTCTCGGAGCTTGTACAGACAATGAGGGACATGCATCCTAGTGAGCAGCCGAGTACCTCCTCCGCTGCCAGTTCTGCCCCAAGCAGCCCCGTCCGCAGGTCGGCCAGGAACCTGCGGAGTACAGGCTGGGGTGCCCCGGGGGCCGGCAGAGGGGGCAGCCAATAGAGGCCGCCCAGTGGAACAATTCCACATTAGGCACTTCAACACAGGCATCCACGCACTTTTGCGGGGAGTTGAGGGGGGAGGGGGGAGTGGGTGTGTTGGGGAGTTGAGGGGGGAGGGAGGAGTGGGTGTTTTGGGGAGTTGAGGGGGGAGGAGGGAGTGGATGTGTTGGGGAGTTGAGGGGGAAGGGAGGAGTGGGTGTGTTAGGGAGTTGAGGGGGGAGAGGGGAGTGGGTGTAACGCTCACCTGATTCTCGCAGAGGCGCCGGTCTTGACTGGGCGACTACCGTATCTTCAAAGGTGATGTGTAGCACCCGGTTGGCTCTTTGGGCTGGACCTCTGTGCACTGTATGCCTGACGTGTAGAGTAAGATGTCTGCAGATAGAAAATATGGGGTTAATGAACTGGGGTTATTGGGGTGTCCCTATCTCTTTCCTCTTCTCCTCTCCTGTAGACCCCCAAAGGTTAACGCTCTCACCTTAGGTAAGTGAATGCCGAGCTCTCCATCTGCCTCGGGGCAGGGTGCTGTGACCAGTTTCTTTACTGGATAGGTAGCGCAGGCCTCTTGACTTCAGAGGACTGCTGTCCGTCGTTTACTGCACGAACGGTAAGTTTCGAGTCATTCAAATGTCTTTAAAGTCTTTAGTAATGATGTCTCTTGTTTTGCAGGGTTCCGGCGATGGCGGATGACGGGCTGAAGTGAGTTGAAGATGGAGCCCGTGTGATGAATAGAAGCGCCTGGAAGCACGTAAGTAAGCGCTTGTTGCCTGCTTCACTGTGCGCTCTAACTGTCTTTTTATTTTGCAGGTACGAGTTCGGAGCGGCTGCAGGGTGCCGGAATACCCACTGGATTAGATGTGGAAAGGAGTAATGGCACGTGAGTATTAAAGTTCCCCAATGTCTTTAAACGCACCTTGTTTTGTCTTTCAGATGCGGGATGCAGCGCCGAAGGCCTCCGGAGCGTGCGAAGAGTTGGTAAACTTTTGTCTTTCAGATGCCGGAATGCTAACCTGTTCTTTCTTGTCTTTATAGGTGTTGCTGAAGACTGGATTCAGGATGGTAAGCCTTTGCCTTTCAGATGCCGGAATGCTAACCTGTTCTTTCTTGTCTTTATAGGTGTTGCTGAAGACTGGATTCAGGATGGTAAGCCTTTTTCCTTAGGCCCAGGACCGGATGCAGAAGACACGATGAGCGTTCTGCTGCAGAGGTTGCAGAATAACACAAAGCAAGATTCATCCACCGGGTGTGGTTTAAATAGCCTCCTGTAGTGCTTAGGTGTCTCCTTCCACAGCCACGCCTAAGTAAGAAAAGAGTTCCTGGTAAGAAAAGAGTTCCTGCCTTCCAGAAGAGTTCCAGTGTTCTGAATCTAGGGAGTGGCTCCAGCCCCACCCAACAGGAAAAGTAGTTCCAAACAGAAGAGGATCAGAGGCTCAACTGGCAGGCAAGTAAGCAGCATGGTCTGCTGAAGGTAAGTCCACCCAAGCATTATGAGCCCGGCGCTTCCAGCGCTGGGACTGGGCATATTTATGAGCCTGGTGCCACTGGCGCCAGGACTGGGTCCAAAAGGTCCCAATTGGGACTGGTTGGCACTCGGAACCTGGGTTATGGATCTGCTTCCAAGGGAGTTGGGAAAACCCTGACCTTTTGGAAGCAGAGATCATGACAGTACCCCCCCTCAAGGCCCCTCCCAAACCGGGCTTCTCTGGGGGTTTTGGCTTGTCAGGAAATGTTCGGTGAAATCTTTTGATTAGGCGAGGAGCGTGGACATATTCAGCAGGTTCCCAGAATCTCTCTTGGGGGCCGTAGCCTTTCCAGTCAATTAGGTAGAATAGTTTAGATTTGGAGATCTTGGAGTCCAGAATGCTTTTGACTTCAAACTCGAGTTCTCCATCCACTAGGATAGGTTTTGGAGATTTGGTTAGTCGGGTTTGAGGTTGCACGGGTTTTAATAGAGAGACGTGGAAGACCGGATGTATCTTCATGTGCGGGGGCAAGTCCAACTTGACCGCTACTGGGTTTACTATGGTAGTGATGGAATAGGGACCAAGGTATCTTGGGTTGAATGTGCGTGGCCCCTTTAGAGATAGATATTTGGTGGATAACCAGACTTGATCCCCTACTTGATAGTGAGGGGCTTCCTTCCGATGTTGATCTGCTCCTTTCTTGTATTGTTCTTTAGCCCTTTGAAGGTGAGAAACAGCTTCCTTAAAGGCTTGGGTGATTGTAGAATGCAGGTAGTCTACTGCTGGTGTTTCAAGATCTTGGAGGGGATCCAACTCCGAGGTTCGAGGGTGACTGCCGTACAAAAGAAAAAACGGGGTTTTCCCAGTTCCCGAATGGACAGAGTTATTGTAGGCATACTCGGCTATCCAAAGGATATCTTTCCAAGTTTTTTCAGTTTGTTGCAGCATGCAGCGTAAATACTGTTCCAGAGTTTGATTGGTCCTCTCGGTTTGTCCGTCGGTCTGAGGGTGGTGACTGGTCGATAGTCTCACATCAATTTGAGCCGACCGACAGCAACTTCGCCAAAAATGAGAAATAAATTGACTACCTCGATCCGAAATTAGAACCGAAGGAAAACCGTGCAGTCGGACGATGTTTTCGAGAAATTCTCGGGCCAGAGTTGCTGCTGTTGGCAAGCCTTTGAGCGGAATGAAATGCGCCATCTTGGAGAATAAGTCCACGATTACTAGAATCGTATTGTATCCGGAGCATGGAGGTAGATCGGTGATGAAGTCCATAGAAAGCGTATGCCAAGGGCGAGGTGGGATGTCAATAGGGCGTAAGAGGCCTGCTGGTCTTTCCTTTTGACTCTTGTTTTGGGCGCATACTCCACAGGACATTATAAAGTCTCTGATATCTTTTTTCCAAGACGGCCACCAGAAGTAGCGTTTGATCTTTTCTGAGGTCTTGGCTATACCGGGATGACCTTCCATTAAAGAGTCGTGATAACAAGAGATTACTTTTTTCTGTAAATCTGTGCTGGGTAGGTATAATCGTTCTTGGAAATACAATAAGTTGTCCTTTACTGCAAAGTCCTTTCCCTGCAGATGCCAATTCTGTATGTCTGCTGGAGTTACAAGTTGCCTGGCTTTATCCTTAACTTCCTCTATGGATTCTGTGGCGATTACACCCAGAATTCTTTGTTCGGGAATGATTGGTACAGGTTTAGGGTTGACCAAGTGTTCTTCCACTCCCATCCGAGAAAGGGCATCGGCTTTACCGTTCTTTGTACCAGGTTGATAGGTAATTATGAAGTCAAACTCGGCAAAGAATAATGCCCAACGGAGTTGTCTAGAGGATTGGGCTTTTGCGGTCTTCAAATATTGCAGGTTTCGGTGATCCGTAATCACAGTAACGGTGTGTCGGGCCCCCAGCAGATAATGCCGCCAAGCCTTAAAGGCAGACTTGATAGCCAGAAGTTCCTTGTCAGTAATCGTGTAATTGATTTCAGGAGGCGAGAATTTGCGGGACCAAAATGCCACGGGATGCAACTGATTGGTTACCGGGTCCTTTTGTGATAGAACTGCCCCCATGGCAAGGCTTGAAGCATCAGTTTCCACGATGTAGGGGAGTTCGGAGCGAGGGTGTTTTAAGATTGGTGCAGAGATAAATTTAGTCTTCAAATCCTGGAAAGCTTGTTCCGCCTCGGTAGACCATTCAAAACGTTTGTTTTTCTTTAACAAGGCAGTGATGGGCTGGACTATTCGAGAGAATTCGGGGATAAACCTGCGGTAAAAGTTAGCGAAGCCTAACATGCTTTGCACACCTTTTACGGAGGATGGTGATGGCCATTTGAGAACTGCATCGACCTTCTTTGAATCCATACGCACTCCGCCAGGTGATAATATGAATCCCAAGAATTCAACTTCAGTCACGTTGAAAACACATTTTTCCAACTTAGCGAAAAGTTTGTGTTGACGCAATCTTTCGAGGACCATTTTCACGTGTTTCCGATGTTCAGATTCCGATGAAGAATAAACGAGGATGTCGTCAATGTAAACAACAACACACACATCTATGAGCTCTCTGAGGACATCGTTCATAAAATATTGAAAGGCGGCCGGGGCATTGCAAAGTCCGAAGGGCATGACCTGATATTCAAATAGCCCATACTTGGTGCGGAAGGCCGTCTTCCATTCATCACCCTCTTTTACTCGTACCAAGTGGTAAGCTCCTCTAAGATCCAGCTTTGTATATATGCATGCTTTTCTGACTTGGTCCAGGAGTTCAGGGATCAAAGGTAACGGATATCTATTCTTAACGGTGATCTGGTTCAGGGAGCGATAATCGATACAAGTTCTAAGGTCTCCTTCCTTTTTTGGAACGAAGAACAAAGCTGAAGAAGCAGGGGACTTGGAAGGACGAATAAACCCATTTGCCAGGTATTGATCCAGGTATTGTCGAAGGTGAAGGTTCTCAGGCTCGGTGAGGGCATAAATTCTACTACAAGGAGGAGTAGATCCAGGTATCAGGTCTATCTGGCAGTCATAAGACCTATGAGGAGGTAGAGAGTTAGCCTGATCCTTCCGGAAAACATCTTGGTATTCTAGGTATTCAGGAGGTAACTGGGGAGTCTCTGAAGAAATTGCGGCCAGTGCAACACCAGGTGGAGGGTGACAAGTAGAGACACATTCTGGAAACTGGACCGTTCTTGCTCGCCAATCGATCAGAGGATTGTGTTTCTCTAACCAAGGTATTCCTAGAATAATCTGAAACTGAGGGGCCTTGATCACATCGAACACGATCTTCTCATGGTGTCCATCTTGACTTACTAGCGTCACCTCTTGAGTGGTATGCGTTACTGGCCCGGAGGCTATCTCCGTACCATCCACCGTAGTAATGACGTCCTTTACAGCCTTGGGACAAAGAGTTAGATTCATCCTCAAAACCATTTCATGATCCACATAATTGCCGATGGCACCGCTGTCGACGTAAGCTTCAATTGCATGTAATCGATCCGGATTATTAGGGCTAATGAGGACCATAGGTATCACGAAATGCGAGGTCACGGAACTGGTTTTCACGCTCGGCAAGAGGACCTCTATTCTTGTCGGGCGAGGTCGTTTCCCTGCTCAGAGTTTGTAACTTTGGTAACTGCAGCTCCTACTGCCTTCTTGGCAGGTTTCACCGGACAGTCTTGAAGAAAGTGCCCTGAGTTTCCGCAATATAGGCATAATTGCAACTGTTTCCTCCTTTCCCGCTCCCTTTGTGTTAGAGGACCTTTCAGACCCCCTATTTGCATGGGTTCCCCGGAGTCTACTCCTTTGGAAGGAGTTGGCGGTTTGGAAAATACTCGAGCATCAAACTTGGAACGATCGGCCTTCCTATTCTGCAGCCTGTGATCTATTTGAACGACCAAGTCTATATAATCCGAACAGTCTTTTGGGGGATTCACTACTTGGGCTAAAACGTCTTTGAGCTCTCCACGTAGACCTCTATAAAACAGCGTAATCCTTTTGTCCTCAGGCCATTGAGTTTCCACTATTAGTCTATTGAAAGATGCAATATAAGCCAAAAGGTCTTGATTACCCTGTCGCAACGAAAGAAGCTCATTGTCCAAGGCCTGCCCCTGTGAATGTCTTGCGAACAGTTTTTCCATACTAAGCTGAAAGGCTTGAAAATCATGGAGAACCGGATCATCTTGATTAACTAGAGGGATCGACCAGTCTGCCGCATTGCCACTAAGGTACGAAAGTACAAAAGCTACTTTTGCTTGATCAGTTGGAAAGGCTGCTGGCCGGCATAAGAAGTGCAACCGGCACTGATTGATAAATACTGCAAACCTCTTTGGGTCACCAGAAAATCGTTCGGGCGGAGCCAGAGGTACATTCCCAGGTAGGTTGATCTGCACTGGATTCATAGAGGATGTTGAAGGAAGATTTGCCCCTGATGCGGGTAACGGGGTCTGTCCGGCTTGTGACTGTAGCACTTGTCTAGCAAGATTGTCTGTTCTCTCCTTGGAAATAATTAGTTCCCTTCTTAGAGCATTCATTTCCTGACGAGCTGCATGCACTTCTGCCCTTAGTTCCCCAAGTAACCGGGCTAGGGGGTCAGTATCCGAGGTTTCCATAGCGCCTGGGCGAGAGTTTTGCGGTAGGCTTTGTGTTCTGTAACGCTCACCTGATTCTCGCAGAGGCGCCGGTCTTGACTGGGCGACTACCGTATCTTCAAAGGTGATGTGTAGCACCCGGTTGGCTCTTTGGGCTGGACCTCTGTGCACTGTATGCCTGACGTGTAGAGTAAGATGTCTGCAGATAGAAAATATGGGGTTAATGAACTGGGGTTATTGGGGTGTCCCTATCTCTTTCCTCTTCTCCTCTCCTGTAGACCCCCAAAGGTTAACGCTCTCACCTTAGGTAAGTGAATGCCGAGCTCTCCATCTGCCTCGGGGCAGGGTGCTGTGACCAGTTTCTTCACTGGATAGGTAGCGCAGGCCTCTTGACTTCAGAGGACTGCTGTCCGTCGTTTACTGCACGAACGGTAAGTTTCGAGTCATTCAAATGTCTTTAAAGTCTTTAGTAATGATGTCTCTTGTTTTGCAGGGTTCCGGCGATGGCGGATGACGGGCTGAAGTGAGTTGAAGATGGAGCCCGTGTGATGAATAGAAGCGCCTGGAAGCACGTAAGTAAGCGCTTGTTGCCTGCTTCACTGTGCGCTCTAACTGTCTTTTTATTTTGCAGGTACGAGTTCGGAGCGGCTGCAGGGTGCCGGAATACCCACTGGATTAGATGTGGAAAGGAGTAATGGCACGTGAGTATTAAAGTTCCCCAATGTCTTTAAACGCACCTTGTTTTGTCTTTCAGATGCGGGATGCAGCGCCGAAGGCCTCCGGAGCGTGCGAAGAGTTGGTAAACTTTTGTCTTTCAGATGCCGGAATGCTAACCTGTTCTTTCTTGTCTTTATAGGTGTTGCTGAAGACTGGATTCAGGATGGTAAGCCTTTGCCTTTCAGATGCCGGAATGCTAACCTGTTCTTTCTTGTCTTTATAGGTGTTGCTGAAGACTGGATTCAGGATGGTAAGCCTTTTTCCTTAGGCCCAGGACCGGATGCAGAAGACACGATGAGCGTTCTGCTGCAGAGGTTGCAGAATAACACAAAGCAAGATTCATCCACCGGGTGTGGTTTAAATAGCCTCCTGTAGTGCTTAGGTGTCTCCTTCCACAGCCACGCCTAAGTAAGAAAAGAGTTCCTGGTAAGAAAAGAGTTCCTGCCTTCCAGAAGAGTTCCAGTGTTCTGAATCTAGGGAGTGGCTCCAGCCCCACCCAACAGGAAAAGTAGTTCCAAACAGAAGAGGATCAGAGGCTCAACTGGCAGGCAAGTAAGCAGCATGGTCTGCTGAAGGTAAGTCCACCCAAGCATTATGAGCCCGGCGCTTCCAGCGCTGGGACTGGGCATATTTATGAGCCTAGTGCCACTGGCGCCAGGACTGGGTCCAAAAGGTCCCAATTGGGACTGGTTGGCACTCGGAACCTGGGTTATGGATCTGCTTCCAAGGGAGTTGGGAAAACCCTGACCTTTTGGAAGCAGAGATCATGACAGTGGGCGTGTTAATTGAATTCACATTTACAATACAATTTTTGCTTGATCACAAATCACATGTGTGGACATTGCTCATTGCGTATGTGTGCTTTATTGGTGAACAGTCCACAGTGTGCATATCCCAGACACACACAGTGCCCCAATTGCTATCTCCATGTGTCACCCCCCATCCGTGTGTGCTAGAAACATGGGTTGATCAGAGTCCGACGCATGTCACGTCCCTCCTGTGCATCGCTGCCTCCCTGAGGTGCTGCCCCATCCCCACCCTCCTCATCCTCATCGTCAGGTGGTTGCAGTTCAGCGTCAGGGGGCAGGGGCACATTCCGTCTGATGCACATATTGTGTAGCATGACACATGCCATGACGATCTTTGCCACCTTTTCATGGCGGTACAGGAGTGCCCCACCAGACCTGCTGAGGCAGCGAAACCGTGCCTTCAATAGGCCAAATGCCTGCTCAATCACCACACGTGTTCGTGTATGTGCACGATTGAAGTCCTCCTCGTGCTGGTTCTGAGGGTTCCGGACTGGTGTAAGGAGCCACCTCTTCAGGGGATAGCCTGCATCACCTGTATGTGGGTAACAATGTATGTGTCAGTCATGACATCAAATCTCAAATCATAACGTGCCACCATGGCATGCATTCAACTGTTACTTTGTACGACTTTTACATGCACTAATGGATTCACACTATGTGACCGGTATATGTGTATTCCTCTCATGGACTGTTTTGCATGCCATCAACCAATGTATGCAGGGGGGTCCAGTGCCTTGTGAGTGCCCATCCACTGTGTTCGTTCATTGCTTTTGTTTTGGTGACCTGGCAGGTGTCCTGTGATATCAACGCTCTCATCATGGCAACATTGCTGTCAGCCTCATGATGACGCCACTGAGCACTACTAATGTTGATAGGCTAATTCTTTGGGCCTCTGTGTCTGTGTAGTGGTGTATTGATGTTTTTGTCCGTCATGTGCCTCCTTTGTGCGCAGTTATGGGGGACTGACCTTTCAGTTGATGGTGTTTGGTGCCGTGTATTGGCTGAAGTCATTGCACGTAGGTGCATTTCGTTGAGGTAAATGTGGTCCGAATCGGTACAACGCACTTGAGATGGTTTTGTCATGGTTGGGACACACCTTCATTCACATGGTAGGGCTGCTTACATCGGGCACTATGTGTACAGGTGTCAGTTGACGTTTGGGCTGCTTTAGGGTATGAGCTGGCTCCACTGCTTCTGGTACTCGCAGCCAGGTAAAGTATGCATCATTCCCCCCCCTTTCAGCCAGGTAAAGTATGCATTGGTACGTCAATCACCTACCCACTTCACATTTCCATGGCCATGACATGAGACTCACCGAGTAGCCAGGATCTTGGGCCTGCATGTCGCTCCATGTAGCGTAGTATTGTGGAGTTACGCAGGACCATTGAATCATGGGTTGATCCGGGGAATCGGGCACAACAATGTGTGATGATCCTGTTGGAGTCACATACCATTTGCACGTTGATTGAGTGAAATAGTTTACGGTTGCGGTACGCTACCTCCATGGCATGTGGGACCACCAATTCCACATGGATGCAGTCGATGGCACCAATGCAACCAGGTATGCCGCTAGTGCATGGAAACCCACTTTGGTGTTTGCAATCTCCTGGGCAGACCGTGGTAAGGAAATGTGGTCGTCTGTGTGCTTGAGGAGGGCATCGAGCACTTGGATCAGCGTATGTGGGAATAATGGTTGTGAAATGCCATGCAAGTGCCCCACTGTGTGCTGGTAGGTGCCTGTGGCCAGGAAGTGGAGCACGGACACTACCTTCAGTAGTGGGGGATGGCGGTGGGTGTTTCTATCATGCTGACAATGTTGTTGTGTATCATGTCAACGATGGTGGTGATGGTGTCCCAGTCCAAACGGTACAAGGTATGGATCTGCTCAGCTGTGAGGTTGAATGGACTGGCTTGGATGCGTGGGATTGGGGGCTGCCTGCGTGGTGGCACTGGCCGTGCTGGTGGGGCTTGCTGGCCCTGCCTTTCCCTCCTTCTCCTCCTGCGTCTCCTCTGTGCTGCCTGTTGTTGTTGTTGTTGTAGTTGTAGCACTTGCATTGCAATCAGGTCCTCCAGCCCCAACATTGCTAGTCGTATTGGAATCATTGTGGAGTGTGACTGGGTGTGGGAAGGGGTGGGGTGTGCTCTTTTTGTACTTGGTGAGTCTGTATTGCCTCCACCTGTGCAGATTCTGTGCACCTGTGGCAGCTGGGAACACTGCACATGGCCATTTACGGTTGGTTCGCGTTGGCGGAAATAGCACCATGGCGGTAAGGTACTTTACGGCCTTCGCGATGGCGTTAAGAGCATGTCCGCTTGGTTCGTGATTTGCCCACCTTTGCGCGATGCCGGTACTTACGGCGTGGAAGGTCGCGTGCTGTAATCATTTACCGGCATCGTTTTTCACTTACCGCCGGGGTCGTAATGAGGGCCTTTGACTGAATTGCATTGGATGTGTACAGGATATGCTTAGTTTGTAAAGATGTACTGTACAACATACTGAAGCCGGAGGCTCTATAGTAATAGGCACAAAGGTTGGGAACACTGCATCCATTTGCGGAGATTGGGTGGAGTCCAACGTGCCCAGAAAGGGATAGGGGGTCCTAAAAAGTTATAACATGCAGCCAAGACAAAAAACATATGCAAACAGCAGCAAGCGTGTGAATGAGAAGGGAAACTGCTGTACCTATACAAAATCTGTACTTTCGCAACAAAGTGCACAAAGGCATAGGGTATGCAGCATAATGGAAAGCACCAACAAGAGAAGTGACGTTTGCCTTAATTAATGTTAACGTACACCTGAGGCACAATCAAACAAAGAAGGAAGAGGCAGAGGAGCAAACAGCAACTACCGAGAACAGAACGTCAGAGCAACGTGGTAAGTACACAAAAGTTTATCTTGTAATTGCACAGGTCTGGTAGACTACAATAGTAGCAAAGCATGATATTTTCTGTTTGTGCGCAGAAATGGCTTGCACCCTAGAGTGGCTTGAACTTTTTGCATGAATAAATGAGTGATGACTATAGGCCCAATTTTACCCGCCGCACTGTGAAAAGGGAAAGAGTTATTGTAAGGGCAAGCACCCTGGAATGGCTGGAGGAGAATTTCCCGCATGACCAAATGAGTGAGCATAGTAAGCCCATAGGTAGGGAACGCGATGGCAAGAAGAACACAATCACAATGTAATACTTCATGCAAATTAACCACATTTGATGTCTTCTAACAGAACATACCGGAATGCACAGCAGAACACCAGAAGCGGTACCTTGTCCACAGGAACATGCGGCCACTGAAGCTGAACTAAACGCTGGGGATATAAAAGTTGACTGCCTGGATGCCAAAATCAATTAGTTGCTCCTCCAATTTGCTGCTTTGAGAACGTTTGTAGAAGAACATATAAGGGGGAAAATAAGATATCACTGCCCAACTTGCACATGTCCTTCCCCATTTTCCAGCCCCCCTTCCCTGCAAATTCAGTGTCATGAAAGACGCTTCGATGAGACCTCAATCCCTTCTTCCCCACAGCAGCAGCTTGTTGAAATGGAAACATCCCCAATATATGTATCTGTTTCTTGTCCCCCTTCCTTTTCCAAATAGTCGCCATGAATGTGTGCTAATAAAGATTGATATGTTCATTTGTACGGATTGTGTATGTCCCTTTTTTTTAGTTTAACAAGGCCATTGTAAGTGAGAAGGGCACAGCACTAGTGGGGATGATTGCAAGTGAGAAAAATAGAGGAGGCGGACGAATGCCGCACCTTGGTACCCTATGCACAATCACATTAAAAGCATCCGTAGGACGCCACTATGGGCCGCATGTTTGCATGCACACAGCCGTCTGTTAATAGTGGCAGGAGCGTCCGTTTATCTGTGACACAAATGCTCACATGCGTATATCGTCCTGTGACTCCTGGTAACACTATCCTTGGTGAACATATGCAAATAAACGTGTGATGTAGTTGTACTAGCTGCAAGCGTGCACCCACCTCCTGTGAGTATTTTTCCATGGAAACATTCCACCTACTATATCGTGCTCACAGCAAGCGTAGGTAGAAATGTGCAATGTACGTGTACCATATGTTTAAGTAGGCCGGGGATGGCAACAGTATCAGTAGGAGAACTGTGCACATGCCACAAAGTATAACGTCCAATATACATCCAGCAGACAAGCTTGCAAATGGAGAACAATGGCGGCGTCACAATGGTAATGTATCAACGGTGCGCATGGTCCCTTATTTGGCAGACACAAGCCAGATCCGTACACATCGAAAGAGGACATTTTTCTGCAATGTATGGAGAGTTACAGTGATAGTGCACCCTTACAGAGATCCTCCACTCTTCCTTCTACATGTAGATATTGTAGGGAATGAGTTAGTGCCACTTTGTGATGTCACATGCTCCACATCAGCCCTATAAAAGAGCACACCCCACAATTGCTCTGTTTGGCTTTCTAGAGAAGAGCACTGGTGCACATTGCTTGGGGCAGAAATTGCTTTCTCACCAATTGTGTGCCTGCAAACTACTTGTCCAAGTAATGGCAACCAGAGCTTCTGCTACTACCTCTGACTCAGGAGCACCCACAACCTCACCACCAATACCTCCTTCTTAATGTCCTCAGCAAGGGGACAGGCATCATAATGGGAAGGGACATCAAAAAGGAAACAAGAGTAAAGTGGAAGGAATCCCCATTGCCTACAGCCAGTGGCAATCCTGGGTGTGGAAACTATTTAGGACCATTGGAGATGTGCCAAAATCTCATGCTGACCAGGTGCAGTGCACTGAGTGTAACATAGTACTCAGTCGCTGGAAAACCTGGCTTTTACAACTATGGCACCACCTCATGCAGCAACACCTGAAGGCGAACCACCAGGCAGCTATTGGGAGGGTTGTTCCCTTCCAAGCAGGCAGTAGGTTATTGTCCTCTACAGCATCCTCTGCATCTGCTCCTGCCACCACTAGGGACACGCCAGTGGGCCACCGTGTCCCACAAGCAATGTTGGAGGACATACGCAGTACAACAGACCCCTACCTTTCAAAGGTCACTGTATTGTGCATATACTGCAATGCGCTACTGTGTACGGGAGAACATTTGCGAAGTGCATTTGAGGCTGCGGTCCGGGAGCATGACAAACACTGCCCCCTACCCAAGTAAGGTGCACCCTACATCTTCTGCTCTCCACGTACGATTTCTTATCCCTGTGATTGCTACCCTTTGCCAAATCTCCTTTCCACTGCTGGCTTTTCTGGTGTCTCTTATAACAACAGGAAAAATGCTACACAGCCAGAAGGGTGGGGGAACAAAAAGGCTCTTTTCAGAGCCACCTTGCACTGTTCAAAAATAGAAGTTCAATTCAAGCATTCAGGCGGTGATGCTGCCTATAAGCGCCACGTACAGAGATGGCAACAATGGGCGACGGGACACCGTCAAAAGCATTGTATGTCTTGCCAAAAAGCAGTGGTGGCTCTCAAAAGAGCTTTTTTGTACTATTTGTATTTTGAGCGTTAAAAGTGGTGAATGACCACTGGGAAAATGCATCCTACACTTGCAGGAAGCGCTGCACGGCATTTTGGATATTACGCAGAAAGATCTCATTGCCAGCATCAGTCAGATTAACTATCTGAACGAAAAATGTTCCTACTACGAAACGTAATGTTTTCATTGTGGAAGGAGAACATGCCAACGTTGCGAAGAAAAGTGCAAACAGCATTGTTCACATTGCGCCGTGCTTTCTCCATTTGTGGGCCAGAGAAGGAAGAACGCAGCCACATCTGTCTCTGGGCAATGCGAGAAAAGATTACGTGTGATTTTGGAAACATTTCCATGAGTTTCTAAAATGTCTCCTTCATTGCAAACTGCAGTGAAATGCTGGTAACATGCCCTAAACTGTTCCCTCCACAATGAACAATAATAATGGGCCTCATTCCGAGTCTGGCGCTAACCAATGGCGCTATTAGCGCCTTGGTCGGCGCCGGACCCGTAAATTCCCATTCCCCAGGGCTCTTCCCCATTCCCAAATGAGCCCCCATAGGGCTCAATGGGAATCGGGAAATT
The DNA here is from genome assembly GCF_040938575.1 of Ambystoma mexicanum. NCBI lineage: Eukaryota > Metazoa > Chordata > Amphibia > Caudata > Ambystomatidae > Ambystoma > Ambystoma mexicanum. The sequence continues at coordinate 1,457,193,494 of NC_090935.1, forward strand.
GCAAATAACGTTGACCGTACTACACGGTCACCGTTATTGGCTTAAAAGCCCCTTTGCGCCCTCGTTCCTAACGCCTGCTAAAAGCAGGCGTTAAGGACGAGGGCGCAAAGGGAACTCGGAATGTGGCGGTAAGGGATTACCGGCACCGGTTTCGTTAACGGTGACCGGTATCCCTTACCGCCATACTCGGAATGAGGCCCAATGTCTGGATGAGCAAGCGTCACAAAACTGGCACAAAAGGACCCACATAGAACCACTGCATTCCACGTACTCGGTACCAGTGCACATCAACATTATCGAAACCAAGGTATGCTGCTAATGCACAACACTCTACGTAAACTTGTACCCAATGTCTCGGGAGGATAGCTCAGGGGCAACATGCTCACCTTGGAAGCAAGACGACATGGAGCAACACAGGTTCGATCCCCGGGTCCGCGCTTAGAAACCTCTGGGTATTAAGCGCGTTATAAATAACCTATCATATCATCCACGAGTCGCCCAACAGCCATATAGTCCACCTACTGAACGGCACACCTGTCCCCGTAGCCATGTCCACTCCTATTGGCAAACAGACCTTCTGGCATAATCTGTTGCTACACACCACACCCACAAATTCATATTGACCAATCCCAACTCCTACACAGTCCTATTTCCATTGCAGCCACCCTCACAATACCCGAATGTAGCACGTGCGCTCCCCCAAAAGGCGAGGCTTTCGCCAACATATTGTCCTGTGTAGGGGGCTAGACAAACACATTTTAAGCGTCATAGAAAGTGGGCGACTTCGTAGAAGTTGTGCAAAGTGTTTATTTCTAATTTTGCTAAAGGGACGAGTAAAGAAACACCTTTTTCTGTGCTCCTTGTTATGGGTTGCTTTCGGCTTGTGCTCCGTACATTACTTCATGTGTGTCTGCAGAATACATTGTATAAACGGCAAGAGATTACTAATTGCAATAGAGGGAAAATAAATTCACTGCCACTAACAAACGTCACACTACAAGCACTAACGTTCTCATGGGCACAAAAGAACATCCTACCATGGAACAAAAAAGCAGACATACACGTGAATCGCTCAACCGTAGTCCCATTTCCATACCAAGCACATTATGAAGGACAGCATGGAGAACGTACGATTTCCCCAACTTCTGCGAGGGCTGCGGCCCAGTAAAGCAGGGCCAGTCCTTCTTCCCTTTCAATTATTCTTTCAGCAGCACTCCCTGATTGGCTACTGTTAAAGTATTACATACGCATCCACCAATTACAAACAAGAACTGTGCATGTAATGCTATCATATCTAATGAACAGTGCATAACAGCCGTTAAACACCCAGAGGTGAAATATCTTCTAAATCAAAAGCACCTCCACGAGAAAGTACAGGTCAACGATCTACGCATTCTGCACCCACAAACATCAGCATCACTACCCATCACCACACCCAGTAAGTTTATTTTTTTTCTACAGTACAGTGCCAACTGTGATATACGTGCGCATACCTCTCAACTCACATGATTTTGGAAGGTTTCACCCGCCACTTATGCAGCTCCCTCATCCGCCAAGCTCCCTAAATGGCCATAAGAATCACTGGGCTTTCACACGCCAATTACAAAATCGGGTGTTTTCACCCGCCCAAGGACCATGAAAGATTGAGAGCTATGAGTGCGTAGCAACAGTGTACCTAGGAGTAAATCTCCATAACGTACTCAAAATGTGTACTGTTGTGTCTCCCATCACCTACCATTAAATTGCTCCTACAGTGGTAGGTGGTGGCAAAGGTTCCATTTGCCCACAACACGCATTGGTAGACGAAAACGGTTACTGTGTTCTTTTGTTCCGTCATTTATACAATGCTTTCCCCCATTACACCACCTCCTAGCAAATTTGTAGAAATCACACACAAAACTATCAGGCAGCCTTTCCGAACAAACTATGCAAAGTGCCTACATTTCAAGCATAACGACAGTTTCCACCCATATGTCATACATAACAACAGCAGTTAAGCATTAAAAAAAGTTATCGCGACATTCAGAACAGTAACATTCGTAAATGTGCATAATTAAATGAAAACCCCGAAGCAATGCCTGCACTTATGTACTAAGCATATATATGCAAAGAACTACATGCAAATGGATGCCCAAAAACATTGTGCTTTCCACTCTACATATTTCCGCACCTTTGTCTCATCCATCCACAATGGGCAGTACTGCATTTGTCAATTAAATAGGCCTACACTAATACACACACATTTTTTATAACCAGTGATACACTAAACTCCCAAATAGCCCACCTACTCCTTTAACAAACATGCTTATACTCCCAAGCTCCCTTCATATTGTACACCTTCCATTTATACACACACTTCGTCTTCCTGCCAAGACATCCCCCTATAGTTCTGAAGAATGTAATTTACAAATGTAAGCCAACATATTTTCTTACAGTCTTCTTGTACAGGAGAAGTACCCACCTGTCTCTGGAAAGCTACTGGAGTGTACACTTCAAAATACAGCCTACAAGACAACTACTCTCTGCAATCAACAAAGTAAGTACAATATCAAGTACGTATTTGGATTTTACTGTTTACAGCTGGTCTCGTGGGCGACTCCTTAGTATTCCTTTTCGTTATTACAGGTCTTAATTCAGAAATTCAAATATTATAATTTCCTCATGATGTCGCAATTCCTCGGAGTTGACGGTATAAAGCCTATATTGTTAAAGTTGCATTATATCAGAAATAACTCTGTGTCTCTGCGCCAATTAATTTTGGAAAGTTGTATAGTTTTTATTGGGTCAAAAAATTAAGTCAAAACGCCCTGTATGACACGTGTTTCGGCTCAATAGAGCCTTTCTCAAATCTGGGTACTCTGGTGTATTCTAAGTATATTAATCACATGATTTAACATTAGATATTTGGTTCAAGATTCAAATGCAACAAAGTTTATGTATGATCAGTACATTCTCCAATAAGAGTTCCCCCCAAATAATATTATATATTCCAATTTAAAGATAGAGATAAGGGATTGGTAGCAGGGAGGATTGTATAGGTCAGAAGACAAAACAAACATTTGTGCAAATAAATTATACAAAGCATAAGGAAGAGAAAAAGTAGATAAACAAGGGATCAAACAAACAGAAACAAGAAGAATTTCATTCCATCCAAAATATAAAACAAAAACAAAACCAATAAATAAATAAATAAATAAATAGGAGAGAGAGAGAGAGAGAGAGAGAGAGAGAAATACAAAGTTATTAGCAATGGTTGCATAATACTATTCAATTAAAGTTGACTCTATTATATTCTTAACCACAGAGTGACTTACCCTGAGGTACATGAAATATCCACTGATTGTGTTGCTCTCGTTTGGATTATATTGGGCTCAATCCCATGCTCCTTCTCTGCCAATTACATATAGTTAAATATATTTAATCTACTTCTTCCCAATTCAGAAAAGTAATATATCTATTGTTTACTGAAGCTGCATAGTGTATCTGAGATATTGACTATGGTCACTCATACATTCAGCTCTTACATTAGACATATATTCACAACCTTCAAAGTTGCCTAAGTATTATCCCGACACTCCCTAGGTTAGGTGTGACTAACGTCGACTCCCACACACTCGTGTTCCTGATCTCTTTTGCCAAAACCATCTAATGCGCTCTAAATAGCGTTCACTACTTTCACGTAGAGATGTAATTACAAGCTGGGAAAGCCAACAACATCATGGAATCCCTTTTTCATGGGGATTTCCATGACGATGCAGCGTACAATATCAGCATACTTTTGTATTTCTTACTAAACGAGTGCACTGATGTTTTATTGTAGCATATAGATCCAGCAGTATGTACTTCATTGTTACTGATCACACCTCTACAGGGGCTAAGTGTTTGTTATGTCGCCACTATTACAATAATGCCCACATACTAAGATAGTGTCCACAACCTAACCTTACACACCACTTCACAGCTACACACTTGCACTTTAATAGCTGCCTACCCTCTAATTTACCCACTGATGCACATTGCACACATAGACATGTGAAAATGTGTACACCCACACTTCCTTTTCTTCATCAACATCTACTACACAATGCCTACCAAACGGCAATTCCGTAGAAAGCAACTCCGAAAGAGAGCTATACAACCTACAAACAAAGAAAGTAGCCATCCACTGCAATCTCAACGTGAACAGAAAGGTGAAGGAGAAGAGGTAATTCAGTCATTAAGGAAAACAAATGCATCTACCAATAAAGACAGTGTAGGTGATCTGCCAAAATGTGAGAATGTAAAGAAAACCACTAAATACAGTGCAACACACACTAAGGCAAAGGGAGCACATACAAATGATAATGTAATCAAAAGCAAGCATTCTAAAAAAGTAATTTTACAAATAATGTTCCACCGCAGAGCCCTTCAGAACCTTACAAGTAGAGGGTAGAAATCACGCTCAACCCTCAAACCTACTGCAGAAAGGTCATCCTAGAAGCTCTTGTAGACAGTGCTATAAGGGTGAAGTGGAAATTGTTTATAGTAATTTTGAAGAGAATGAAACCACTAACAAGATTAATTGCTTAATTGCAAGCACTAATTCAAAACAAACGCAATGTCACCATAGATACTTTGGCCATATATGTACAGGTGAGTGGAGTCACACCAGCAACACAGAGCCATACTTCCATGAAGAATCATACAAACAACAACAAACTAACCAAATTGCCTTACATCAGAGTGGACGAGGGTATGAAAAGATAGACAATACCATAATGGAAGAGGAAACACTGCTTTCAGAAATATCCCAATCAAACTTAGCACTCTCGAATCCACCAAACCAACACGCCTCACCTACAAATGGCCTTGCACATCAATGTGCAACATTCGTCAATGCCTAATCAAAAATGTGCAGCAATTCCTCAGTATGTCAAAGGCAACGACACAAGAAAAATTCTACAAACTATGGACTCCTGTCCACTACACTGGAATACAAGGACATTCCTTAGGCTGTATTTCTGGACCAGCTTGCAAAAGCACCTTCCACTGTATTAAAATGTTAGTTTCAGAAGTACTTCTGCTGAAATGCCAAACCAAATATGTGTGTGTTGTCGTAGAACTTTCTATAAAAAGAGCACCAAAACTGTAGATATGATGCAGAAAATAGAAGGCAATGAAGAATCCCCATGGTTTCAAATAGCTCTGCACCTTTTATCAGAAAGCAAGTACGACATTACCAACACCTCCATACTGTGCACATACTGGACTGCAAAACTTGACAATAACCAAAGGCCTTCACAGGCAATTAGTAATCATTTGGAACTGTTTCCACTGCCAAATGCACTGCAGCAGCTTAATTTGTATAGGAGCATTATACAGTGCACCCATTTCAAGCAATAATACGTCTTCAACCCATGGTTCACCCCACTACTAAGCACCATGAAAAAGGACAACAAGAAAATGGAGCTGGAATGGAGGAAAGAATACAACCCAGAGGAAAAAAAACGGTTCCAGAAACAAGTCCAGGCATACAAGAAGGAAATACAAAAGGCGAAGAGAAGGCATTATGACGACAGAATCACCAATGCGACAAACTCACAAAAAGAAATGTTCAACATCATTAAAGAAATGAGAAACCCACCAGCTGCTACAACACCCCAACCCCCTCAGAGAAACATTGCAACAACCTGGCAGGCCACTTCAAGAACAAAATCAACGACATCCGACAAATCATGCAAAACAGACCAATCAACCATAACATCCAACCAACCGAACCTAACACAGAACCACAACACAAACTCCAAAACCTTCCCGAAATATCACCAGAGGCTTTCATCTTGCTGGTGAAACAGAGCAAGAAATCAGGTTCATCCATGGATCTGTGCCCGCCTGACATCTACAAATCAATCCTCGCCCAAGGAACACCATCAGAATATTACAGAAACCTCCTAAATCTCTCACTAGCAACAGGAAACGTACCAAGAACCTTCAAATCAGCATATATCAAACCACTCTTAAAAAACACAAGTGGCAACGTAGAATACCTCTCCAACTACAGGCAGATCTCAAACATTCCATACCCAGCAAAACTCCTGGAAACCTACGTATACAAATTAACCCAAGAACACGTAGAAAAACACCACCTGTTGGACCAAGCACAAGTCGGCTTCAGACCCGCAAAAGGGACAGGAACAGCACTACTATCCATCTGGGACGACCTAAAAACAAACACGACTCCGACACAACCTCAGCCCTGATTCTGCTCAACCTCTCCGCAGCCTTTGACACAGTTAGCCATGAGACCCTAAGCAGAAGACTAGAAGACATAGGCATAACAGACATGGCACTACTCTGGATTAAATCTTTCCTAGCAGACAGAACAGAACCTGTTTGGTTAAAGCCCTTCAAATCCACACCACAAGTCAACGACTGTGGAGTACCACAAAGGTCCTCACTATCACCACTGTACTTCAATATCTACCAAACTGCACTAATCAGAATCTTCAAAAAATACAAAATTACATGCTACAACTACGCAGATGACACTCAAATCATCTACAAAATCGAAGACACTCAGGCCGATCACTCAACTTTAATCGAGTGTCTAAAAGAAGTCTTTAATTGGATGAATGCCAACAACTTGAAAATCAACCCAGGAAAGATAGAAATCATGATTATATCCAAAAATCAAGAGAACAACACCTATATTCCATGGCCAACGGAAATGGGAACGGCACCAATTCCATCTAAGGTAGTAAAAAATCTGGGAGTCCTGAGGATAACACCCTAACCTTAGAACCACAAATAAACGCAATAATCAAGAAATGCTTCTTCCTCCTTCACACGGCAAGAAGAATCTTACCTTTCCTCTCCTTCACCCACAAAACACTCACAATTGTCGCCCTCATCATGTCAAGAATCGACTATGCAAACAGCCTCTATCTCGGGATACCAGAATACCTCCTGAAGAAACTACAACGGATCCAAAATGCAACAGCCAGACTCCTCCTCAAACTATCCAGAAGAGACCACATCACTCCAGCCCTAAAAATACTGCACTGGCTCCCAGTCAAACATCGCATCACCTTCAAAACAATGTGCATAACACACAGGGCAATCAGCGGACAAGGAGCTGTATTCCTGCAAAAGAAATTAACAATCTACAAGCCAACGAGACTCTTCAGATCAAGCAACAAAATCCGTCTGGAAGAAAAACCATACTTTAAGAAAAAACGTGGAGGCTCCTCCTTCTCCCACTTAGCCGCAAAAACCTGGAACAACGTCCCGAAAGAAATAAGAAACACCAAAGACCACCTACAATTCAGAAAATTACTAAAAACCTGGCTCTTCAACATCACAGATTCAAACTGAAAAAAACAAACCACCAAACGGGAAACACAAGGAAAGGATGGCAAATCTAGGACGACAATGATAACATCTAGAACAAAATAAAGAAACTGTTACTACAACTAGAGAGATGACACTAAGTCTAATAGGACACAAGCGACACCCATGAGGACAGAATCCAGCATCCCTAACCAACTCCCAGCGAACAACCTTCACCCACTCGATAAATGCTACTGTAGATCAAACCTGTATAAAGTTGGGTGAACGTTAGCCCTTTCCACACTAACTAAGCTATGGATATTGGCAGGGGCATGGACCAAAGAGAGTTATGAATGAAGGCAGACGCTACGCCTAGACATAATGCAAGCGTTATCATTGCCACATTCCAAAGGGGGTAGGAGCGGTAACATGAATGAGCAACCGAATAAGATGATGAATGCCGAGCAGCCCCAACAAATGGAGGGAGTAAACCCAGGCTTACCGATGCTGCCCTCCTATTAGACTAGATTGGGAATGCTTTCTGGGCTAGATTGCAAGGGACGCACAAACGCCTGCCCACCCCGCATACAAACAGGGGCCACATTGGCGGCTGCTACCCAACTTGGGCAATGTTATGAATATGAACTGATGCCATATGGGAAAGTGACCATGAGTGTCGTACAGTAACTAACAACCTCACCCTCTGCATACACCTCTCAAATTCTAACCAAACACAACCACAAACCTACAACACACCAATCCCCACAAACTTCACTACACTGCAACAACAAACAAAGCACATACAGACCCGCACAACAGCACACAGCACAACAGCACAAAACGTCTTCCGACAGTATAACACCCCAAACCCAGCCAACGGAATACCGTGCTGCGGCCGCCAACAGCAGATCACTGCTCTCTTGCACTTCTCCAGCTCATCCCACTAACTTCCCCCCAGCCCTCCATTTCCAAGCCGTCAGAGCACCAGGGGACCACTCCGGTGGTGATAGTGTGCGGTAAAAATATCCTTTAACATTAACATTAACCAAAAACTGCACAATTACCTCCCACCGAATAACTGAAAGGCATTTGTGGTAAAGTAGTTTATTTACCGTTAGATCTCAAAGAAAATGTAGACACTCTACAAGTGCAAAGGCCAATACACGAATCTTTGATTATCCTGGTAAATGGTGTACCTACAAAAGACAAAAAAATGTGGCAACACCTAGTGGACTTAACCAAAGTTAGAGAGGCGTTGCAGTACCTTAAAGAAAACAATGAATACTACAAGGAAATAAACGTTCAAGAAAACCTGAGCGAAACAATCGAAATAATTCAGGACTCCTCAACAAGTGGCCCATTTGAACGTCTAGATCCTAGTGCAGCCTCGAGTATTTTAGACCATTATACAATTCACCCAATGCACTCCAATAAGCACCATAGACGATGCGCTAGAAACATATCAAATGCCCCAATCAGTATAAGGGAAAAAAGTGTGGAAGCACAAGCCTTTCCTCTACTCTTCCCCACTGGAAAAGGTGGAAGGTATGATGAAAGAAGCACACAAATAACAGCATCAGAATACCGCTGTTTACGAATGTATTCTGAAGACCCTAGATTTTGACAGAACGTGGATTACATATTGCACCTGCTCTTTGAAAGTGAACTAGCATCAATGTTATGGAGTTGCGCACACATTAAAAACAGGTTTCCATTTCCAAAACATGTCTGCTACACAACTACTTGAAAAGGTGCAAGAGAAGGACGACGTTTTACAATCAAGTGTTACAAATCTCTTGGCAAACATGCGTGGCATGAAAGAGTACTGGTTCTGACGGCACGCAGATGTACAGTGTATGCTACTCAACCTTGGCCCTCCCACATGGTTTGTCACTTTAAGTTGTGCTGAGTATGCATGGGAAGACTTGCACACTTTCCTACGTGTAGCAAACAAAAACAAAACAGGTGTAGACATGAAAACACCTGGAAAGCTGTGCTCTCTCGATCCAGTAAATGTTTCACGCTACTTTCATCATGGCTTCCGTCCCATGCTGCACTTCATTTGCAATTAAGCACTTCCTCCCCTCTGAGAATTGGAACACTTCTTTTGGAGAAAAGAATATCATGCCCAGAGGAGCACCACACATCCACATGCTTTGTGGATTAAGGGGGTAATTCATAGATTTCAGCGCAGAGGCAGCGCACGCGAGCAGCGCAGAGAGGGATCGCGCGCCAGCGTGCGCCAGACGTGTGCGCTAAACAGCATTCTGGAGCACCGCGTATTCATGGAATTCCCAAGGCAAAAAGAGCCCTGGTGGCAGAGAACATCCCGCAGCGCCAGTTACGCCCCCAAGAACGCCCCCCGCGCAAGGAAAAGCCATCAAAATCCCCATTCCAGCGCAAAGGGCGACGCTAACCCTGGGCCAGCTTACAGGGCCGCTACACAGCAAACGTCGAGCGGGGATCGTGTATTCCTGGGGTGCGCTGGAATTATCATACGCGGTAGGGCCTGTGCGAGCGGGGTACGTGTATTACTGGGGTTCGCGGGGAGTTTCACACGCGATTGGCCCTGTGCGAGCAGGGTACGTGTATTTGGGTGGTACACAGGGAGTTTCACACGCGGTAGGCCCTGTGCGAGCGGGGTACGTGTATTTCAGGGTTGCGTGGGAAGTTTCACACGCGATTGGCCCTGTGCGAGCGGGGTACGTGTATTACTGGGGTTCGCGGGGAGTTTCACACGCGATTGGCCCTGTGCAAGCAGGGTACATGTATTTCGGGGGTGCGCGGGAAGTTTCACACACGATTGGCCCTGTGCAAGCGGGGTACGTGTATTACTGGGGTTCGCGGGGAGTTTCACACGCGATTGGCCCTGTGCGAGCAGGGTACGTGTATTTGGGTGGTACACAGGGAGTTTCACACGCGGTAGGCCCTGTGCGAGCGGGGTACGTGTATTTCAGGGTTGCGTGGGAAGTTTCACATGCGATTGGCCCTGTGCGAGCGGGGTACGTGTATTACTGGGGTTCGCGGGGAGTTTCACACGCGATTGGCCCTGTGCAAGCAGGGTACATGTATTTCGGGGGTGCGCGGGAAGTTTCACACACGATTGGCCCTGTGCAAGCGGGGTACGTGTATTACTGGGGTTCGCGGGGAGTTTCACATGCGATTGGCCCTGTGCAAGCAGGGTACATGTATTTCGGGGGTGCGCGGGAAGTTTCACACACGATTGGCCCTGTGCAAGCGGGGTACGTGTATTACTGGGGTTCGCGGGGAGTTTCACATGCGATTGGCCCTGTGCGAGCAGGGTACGTGTATTTGGGTGGTACGTGGGGAGTTTCACACGCGATTGACCCTGTGTGAGTGGGGTACGTGTATTACAGGGGTTCGTGGGGAGTTTCACACGCGATTGGCCCTGTGCGAGCGGGGTACGTGTATTTCGGGGGTGCGCGGGAAGTTTCACAGGCGATTGGCCCTGTGCGAGCGGGGTACGTGTATTACTGGGGTTCGGGGGAGTTTCACACGCGATTGGCCCTGTGCGAGCAGGGTACATGTATTTGGGTGGTACGCGGGGAGTTTCAGACGTGGTAGGCCCTGTGCGAGCGGGGTACATGTATTTCGGGGGTGCATGGGAAGTTTCACTCGCGATTGGCCCTGTGCGAGCGGGGTACGTGTATTTCGGGAGTGCGCGGGAAGTTTCACACGCGATTGGCCCTGTGTGAGCGGGGTACGTGTATTACTGGGGTTCGTGGGGAGTTTCACACGTGATTGGGCCTGTGCGAGCAGGGTACGTGTATTTGGGTGGTACGTGGGGAGTTTCACACGCGATTGACCCTGTGTGAGTGGGGTACGTGTATTACAGGGGTTCGTGGGGAGTTTCACACGCGATTGGCCCTGTGCGAGCGGGGTACGTGTATTTCGGGGGTGCGCGGGAAGTTTCACAGGCGATTGGCCCTGTGCGAGCGGGGTACGTGTATTACTGGGGTTCGGGGGAGTTTCACACGCGATTGGCCCTGTGCGAGCAGGGTACATGTATTTGGGTGGTACGCGGGGAGTTTCAGACGTGGTAGGCCCTGTGCGAGCGGGGTACATGTATTTCGGGGGTGCATGGGAAGTTTCACTCGCGATTGGCCCTGTGCGAGCGGGGTACGTGTATTTTGGGAGTGCGCGGGAAGTTTCACACGCGATTGGCCCTGTGTGAGCGGGGTACGTGTATTACTGGGGTTCGTGGGGAGTTTCACACGTGATTGGGCCTGTGCGAGCAGGGTACGTGTATTTGGGTGGTACGCAGGGAGTTTCACACGCGGTAGGCCCTGTGCGAGTGGGTGTCATGCACCAGCCCTGGAGAATTGCTAGTCGTTGGAGATACTACTAAGATGGCGGCCTGTTCCATTCTATCGGTCTAGTTTATTCCAACATGACCGACGTATTCTATAACTAGCGGCCCATAGCAACGCTCTGCGCGTTGTATCGTTTCCGTTACGTGCCCAGCAAGTCGCTCTCAGCGTCTAGCTTTTCAACATTGCCTTTGCGTTCAAGTCCTTTACTTACCCACCTATTCTTTCCCTACACTGGAGGTGATTTCAGGTTTTCAGGTAAGGTGATTAGGGTCTTATCTTCTGTCCTTTCTCACACAACGCGCTCTACCCAGCGTTTTCCATGTAAGTATTTTTCCAGTCTTTTTCACTCAGCCGGCGCTTCAGCGTTAGTATTTTCGCTGTGAGCGTTTTCGACTGTTCATACTTTCCTGTCCTTTTCCTTACCTCTTTCTTTCCTCCTTCCTTTCTTCTGTTGTTCCGTTCATAACGCCTCTTCGGTGTTCCGACGGACCGAGACCTCCCTCCAATCACAACTCAGCCGATATGACAGTTGAGCAAGGTGTGGACATTCATACTACGTGTCCGGAGCTCTGCGACTACAGGAATCAAGATCTCCATGTAATTGCCGGACATCAGTATTCCACGGACACCTGAATACTGATCGGGGTTTTTTTGCCAGGAGGCTTTTTTCCCCATTCTTTAGGGCGTGCTCCTCGGGTATTCCCTTGGTCTGTTATCAGCCAGATCACGGAGGCTACCGAGGGAGCGCGTCCATACCTTCGACAAAAAAGGAGAAAAACCTGCCGAAGGAGAAAAGGTTAAGAAGAAGAATGTAATAAAGACGGAAGAAGTACAGGAGAAGACAGGTGAGGAGGAGTTGGGGAAGGCTGAGACGATACGTGACAGTATACAATGCCCAGAAGACACATTGGCGTCACCAGAACAAATTCAAGATATGTGTAATGCCATTCAGAGCCTCAGAGTCGATATGCAATCACTGCACGCCGAGAACCTTCTTCTACGACAACAAGCAGCCTCTAGGGAAGCTGGTAGAGATGATTTACCTCCAATGCCATTCACATTTGGTAAATACGATGGAAACCCTAGGTTTATCAAAGAATTCCTCGATGCTTGTACAGTCTATTTTTCCTTCCGACTTCGGGCATTCGAGTCTGGAAGGGCCAGAGTTGGGTTCCTCATAGCCAACTTGACAGGAAGCGCCCTAGCATGGGCTACCCCTTTGGTAACCAACCAAGACCCTTTGGTTAACAATTATGCCCAGTTTATACAAGGTTTCAAAAACCGGTTTGAGCGTTCCAAAGTACAGTATTCTAAATATGATGCCTATCTTGATGTCAGACAAGGAAACCAAGATTTACAGGGTTATGTTGCACAATTCCAAACACTGGCGGTAGCAGCTGGATGGCCGGATACGGCACAACAAACTATTTTCCGGAGAGGGCTAAATGAGGAACTGAAGGACGAACTGGCTAGAGCAGTACGTCCCAACACCTTTCAAGAGCTGGTTACGCTAGTCCTACAGATCGACTACCGTCTACAGGAAAGACGGGCAGAGAAGAGAAGAGGAAGAGGATCAGCGCCACGCTACAGCCCGCCTTCAGGAAGGAGGGAAAGACCTATGTCGGAAGAACCTATGCAAATAGGGGCAACCAGGGGACCGCTAACCAAGACTGAAAGGAGAAGAAGGCAGGAGCTCAACCTTTGCATCTACTGTGGTTCATCAACTCACATGCTTAAGGATTGTCCAGATATCCCCTCTAAGAGACAGGGAAACGCCAGACCCCAGGTTTTTGCAAGGGAAGCCATGGGGACCACCGTACAAACCCTTGCAACCTCACAAGACCCATTAATGAAGGAATAGAGGACAATCGTCTGATGGTATTCCAGCTGTCCATTTCCTACAGTCTGAGACAGAACCTATCGGTCTCGACAATGCTTGACTGCAGAGCAGCAGGAAACTTTATAGACGTAACATGGGCTCAGGAAAATCAGATTCCACTGAGGAAGAAGGACAGACCGATACCGGTCGAGGGAGTAGATGGCCGTCCACTCTCATCTGGACTCATTACCATGGAAACGGAACCTATAACAGTAAAGATGGATCATCATGTCGAAACCCTCACATTTGATGTTATCAGAGCAGCTCATTTTCCGTTGATATTAGGTATTTCATGGTTAAGAAGACACAACCCCAAGATTGACTGGACTAATAACAAGTTAAGCTTCGACTCCGAATACTGCCGGGAACACTGCATGAATGGTATGGAATTCCAGAAGGAGATACATTCCAGTCTCCCTACGACTCAGTGCAATCTCTCGATATCCTCTATACCTAGGCAGTATCTGGCTTTCGCTAGAGTGTTTGAAGACATTAATCCCAGACTCCTCCCACCTCACCGCCACAAGGACTGTAACATAGATCTAAAGGAAGAGACCTCCTTACCCTTCGGCCGAATGTATCCACTATCCTTATCTGAAAAGGAAGCATTGAAGGAGTACCTCAACTCCAACTTAATGAATGGGCTTATTCGATCATCAAAGTCCTCAGGAGGGGCATCATTGTTCTTCATATCAAAGAAGGACTCCAAAGAATTATGCCCCTGTATCGATTACAGGGGCTTGAACAGCATTACCATCCGAGACAGGTACCCAATGCCGCTTATCAGAGACATACTGGAAGCTGTCAGAGATTCAAAGGTATTCACCAAGCTCGATCTCCGTGGTGCATATCATCTGTTAAGAATAAAGAAAGGAGACGAGTGGAAAACCGCTTTCAGGACGCCGCTGGGGTTGTTTGAGTACTGTGTTATGCCATTCGGACTGGTAAACGCCCCAGCGGTATTTCAGAGATTTGTAGACAAGATCTTTGCCGATATGTTATACATATCGGTAGTCGTATACCTTGATGACATTCTGATTTTCTCTCCATCCTTGGAGGAACACCGGCTACATGTGTGCGAAGTACTTCGTAGGTTATTGGAAAATCAACTTTTCGCCAAGCCCGAGAAGTGTCTCTTTGAGACCACAGAAGTACCTTACCTGGGATTTATATTATCAGAGAAAGGTATCCGTATGGACCCCAAGAAGGTGTTGGCCATAGACAGATGGCCAGAGCCCTCGTCAGTCAAGGAGGTTCAACGTTTCCTAGGTCTGGCGAACTTTTACCGCCGGTTTATACCCAACTTCTCTGATCTGGTATTACCCATCACAGCACTTCTCAAAAAGGGTATAGTATTCCAGTGGGGTTCGGCGGCTCAAGCAGCATTCGAGACACTAAAAAGATGATTCATCACTGCCCCGGTTTTGGTTCAGCCCGAGCAGAATAAACCATTTATCTTGGAGACCGATGCCTCGGGGGGTGCTTTAGGGGCCGTCTTCTTACAAGAAGGAAGCAATGGAGAAGAACACCCTATCGCCTATTACTCTCGCACCCTAACTGGAAGCGAAAGAAATACTCAGTTCTGGAAAGAGAATTATTAGCAATGCGGGCAGCCCGTCAGGAATGGAGACATTTGCTACAGGGAGCCTCTCACCAATTTGTGATTCGTACTGATCATAGGAATCTGAAGGTTCTCCAACAAATGGAATGTAGGAATTCCAGGCATGCCCGTTGGGCCTATTATTTTTCAAGCTTTGATTTCCTGATCACCTATATACCAGGATCCCAGAATAGTGTGGCAGACGCGTTATCCCGAAGTTGGTTGGAGGAAGATCTATCGGAGGTTAAAAAGGAGAAGATTCTGCTTGGGAACCACTTTCATACAATTGCTAACCTATTCCTTGAGAAGGTTCAAGGTGAACTCAAGGATTATGCTCAGGAAGAGAAACAGTCATGCAAATTGCAGGAACGCGAAGGATTGTGGTTTCATCATTCAGCATTGTTCTTACCCACCACTGATCTTCGCAGACAGGCCATCAGCTTTTGCCACGATCTACCCTTGGCTGGACATAAGGGGGAGAAGGCAACGTTCGAGTTGGTGTCCAGGAGTTTCTGGTGGCCGTCGATGCGAAGAGACATCACCTCTTATGTGTCGACTTGTCCCATCTGTGCCATCAATAAGACCCCTCGCCACAGACCACTCGGACTCCTACATCAAGCCAAGACTCCCACACGCCCCTGGGAGGACCTCTCATTGGACTTCATAGTAGAACTCCCAGTTTCCGAGGAAAAGAAGGTGATTCTAGTGACGATTGATTCTTTCACAAAGTTAGCTCATTTCGTAGCTCTCGCAGGAGTTCCTTCAGCCTCAGAGACCGCTACAGTCTTCCTTCGCGAGATAGTAAGGTTACACGGTTTACCACGGTCCATAGTTTCGGACAGAGGAACGCAATTTACTTCTAAATTTTGGAACTCGCTATGTAACCAGTTGGCTATACAGAAAGCGTTATCCTCGGGATATCACCCCCAGTCCAATGGACAGACCGAAAGACTGAACGCTAGTTTAGAACAATACCTTCGCTGTTTTTGTAACAGGGAACAGGACAACTGGGCTGCTCTGTTACCAATGGCAGAGTTTGCTTACAACAACACTTTTCATACGGCGATTAAGATGAGTCCTTTCAGGTGTACCTATGGTTATGACCCGCATCATCTAGGAGCCTTATCTTTCAGCAGCCAGACCACAACTCCCGCCTTGGAGAGGATGCTGATGGATCTCAAGCGTACACACAAGGAAGCCCTACAAACCTTAGAGAAAAGCCGCAAGAGGTATAAGACCTATGCGGACACCAAACGTAATCCGGTTCCTCTTTGGAAGACAGGAGATTTGGTTTGGTTATCTACGCGATATCTACCTCGCTGGACTCATAAGGGGAAATTTGCAGCACGATACATAGGGCCCTACCCAATCCTGGCCCAGATCAATCCTGTAGCCTTCGAACTAAAATTACCTCACTCTCTGCGGAGGGTACATCCGGTCTTTCACTCCTCTTTACTCAAGACTCATCAAAGAGATCTGTACAAGAGACCTTTGAGAAGGACGGTGATCACTCCGCCCGAAGAACCTGAGGAATATGAGGTGGCCAGAATTGTAGATTCCCGCTACAGGAGAGGAACCCTTCAATATTTGGTCCATTGGAAGGGATTTCCCATGGCCGAAAGATCTTGGGAACCAAGATCCCATATGCACGCTCCCAAACTTGTACAGCGATTCCATAGGCTGTACCCAGGAAAACCTGGAGGAGGCAGGTATCGAAGGGGGCATACTGTCATGCACCAGCCCTGGAGAATTGCTAGTCGTTGGAGATACTACTAAGATGGCGGCCTGTTCCATTCTATCAGTCTAGTTTATTCCAACATGGCTGACGTATTCTATAACTAGCGGCCCATAGCAACGCTCTGCGCGTTGTATCGTTTCCGTTACGTGCCCAGCAAGTCGCTTTCAGCGTCTAGCTTTTCAACATTGCCTTTGCGTTCAAGTCCTTTACTTACCCACCTATTCTTTCCCTACACTGGAGGTGATTTCAGGTTTTCAGGTAAGGTGATTAGGGTCTTATCTTCTGTCCTTTCTTACACAACGCGCTCTACCCAGCGTTTTCCATGTAAGTATTTTTCCCGTCTTTTTCACTCAGCCGGCGCTTCAGTGTTAGTATTTTCACTGTGAGCGTTTTCGACTGTTCATACTTTCCTGTCCTTTTCCTTACCTCTTTCTTTCCTCCTTCCTTTCTTCTGTTGTTCCGTTCGTAATGCCTCTTCGGTGTTCCGACGGACCGAGACCTCCCTCCAATCACAACTCAGCCGATACGACAGTTGAGCAAGGTGTGGACATTCATACTACATGTCCGGAGCTCTGCGACTACAGGAATCAAGATCTCCATGTAATTGCCGGACATCAGTATTCCACGGACACCTGAATACTGATCGGGGTTTTTTTGCCAGGAGGCTTTTTTCCCCATTCTTTAGGGCGTGCTCCTCGGGTATTCCCTTGGTCTGTTATCAGCCAGATCACGGAGGCTACCGAGGGAGCGCGTCCATACCTTCGACAAAAAAAGGAGAAGAAACCCGCCGAAGGAGAAAAGGTTAAGAAGAAGAACGCTGTAATAAAGACGGAAGAAGTACAGGAGAAGACAGGTGAGGAGGAGTTGGGGAAGGCTGAGACGATACGTGACAGTGTGGTACATGCATTTCGGGGGTGCGTCGGAAGTTTCACACGCAATTTCACAGTCAGAGCGGGGTACGTGTATCCAGTGGGGTGCGCAGGGAGTCCCACACGTGAATTGGCAGTGTGGGTCCTCCCAGGTGTGCCCTCAACCCCCTCCACGGCCCCTGCAGGCAGCCCACACCACATGGGACTACCCTGCACCCCTGGTCATGTCCTGCAGGCAGCCCATTCCCCATGGGCATGCCCCCCAGCCAGGCCACATGTCACCTTGCACTAGTGATCACCAACTCATGTCCCCCTGCACCCCCACCCACCCATCATTGAGGGGCACCTGCCAGTAGCCCCCCCACTCATGTCCCACTCATGTCCCCCTTCACCCCCACCCACCCAGCAGTGAGGGGCACCTGCCAGCAGGCCCCCACTCATGTCCCCCTGCACCCCCTTCCCCCAGCATTGAGGGGCACCTGCCAGCAGGCCCCCGCTCATGTCCCCCTGCACCCCTACCCCCCTGCATTGAGGGGCACCTACCAGCAGGCCCCCACTTATGTCCCTCTCATGTCCCCCTGTACCCCCATCCCCCAGCAGTGAGGGGCACCCGCCAGCAAGCCCCCACTCATGTCCCCCTGCACCCCAACCCCCAGCAGTGAGGGGCACCTGCCAGCAGGCCCCCACTCATGTCCTCCTGCACCCCCACCCCCCAGCAGTGAGGGGCACCTGCCAGCAGGCACCCACTCATGTCCCCCTGAACCCCCACCCCCAGCATTGAGAGGCACCTGCCATCAGGCCCCCACTCATGTCCCCCTGCACCCCACCCCCCAGCATTGAGGGGCACCTGCCAGCAGGCCCCCGCTCATGTCCCGCTGCACCCCCACCCCCAGCATTGAGGGGCACCTACCAGCAGGCCCCCACTTATGTCCCACTCATGTCCCCCTGTACCCCCATCCCGCAGCAGTGAGGGGCACCCGCCAGCAAGCCCCCACTCATGTCCCCCTGCACCCCAACCCCCAGCAGTGAGGGGCACCTGCCAGCAGGCCCCCACTCATGTCCTCCTGCACCCCCACCCCCCAGCAGTGAGGGGCACCTGCCAGCAGGCACCCACTCATGTCCCCCTGCACCCCACCCCCCAGCATTGTGGGGCACCTGCCAGCAGGCCCCCACTCATGTCCCCCTGCACCCCACCCCCAGCATTGAAGGGCACCTGCCAGCAGGCCCCCACTCATGTCCCCCTGCACCCCCACCCCCAGCAGTGAGGGGCACCTGCCAGCAGGCCCCCACTCATGTCCCACTCATGTCCCCCTGCACCCCCACCCCCCAGCAGTGAGGGGCACCTGCCAGCAGGCCCCCACTCATGTCCCCCTGCACCCCCACCCCACAGCATTGAGGGGCACCTGCCAGCAGGCCCCCACTCATGTCCCACTCATGTCCCCCTGCACCCTCACCCCCCAGCATTGAGGGGCACCTGCCAGCAGGCCCCCACTCATGTCCCACTCATGTCCCCCTGCACCCCCACCCGCCAGCAGTGAGGGGCACCTGCCAGCAGGCCCCCACTCATGTCCCACTCATGTCCCACTCATGTCCCCCTGCACCCCCACCCCCCAGCAGTGAGGGGCACCTGCCAACAGGCCCCCACTCATGTCCCCCCCTACATGACATAAAGATGCACAATCATGGCCCACTTCTACACCAAAATACCACAGCACGCCACCCCAGTCTTGAGACGCAATGATTTCCCAATCCACCCCATACTGACATGCCTATCTCAAGACACAAACCAAATGTCAACTATGTACATCAACACATGTCCGTCACACACACAAACACTGGTTGGCATTGATTGCGTAAAGCCACATTTTCACATGCATGAACCCAATGAGCCAATCACAGACATGGAAGTAAAATATCAAAAGGTATTATGGACAAAAATAAAACAATGAAATGAAAGCATAAAAAAATAGCAAACATGAAATGAAAAGCATGTCCAAAAGATGAGTAAATGAAAAGTATAACCAATCCAAAGAAATCCAAAAGAAAAATAGTCCAAACTCTCCCTCCACCAAAGCAAATCCAAAGGAAAAGTAAAAGGAAAAATCCATTAATCCATAGAGAAATCCAAAGAAAAGGTACAAATTAATCCATTGTCCAACTATGTACAATCCATTGTCAAAAAGAAAAATCCATCAATCCATGTTCAAATCCAAATGAAAAGTACAAATAAATCCATTGTCCAACTATGTACAATCCATTGTCAAGGGTCCATGAGCCCAACAAAAGAAATTAAACCTACCTAACAAACTACCTAAGAAAAAAACTATATACAAATGTGTGGGGCATAATCACCCCAAATCAAAGGAAAATGAAAATAAAACCTAACACTAAAAACTATTTACAATGGCAGCGGGCTAGTCCGACGGCTCACTTTTTGATGTCCCATGCCAGGGCATCATCGAACTCCCGCTCAATGTCCTGGAGGCGGTCCTCTTCCATAGCCCCGAGGGTTCGCAGGGATGATGACATGTTGACCTCCAACTCCCTGCGAATTGCCTCGAGGCACTCGGCCCGCCTCAGTGTCCTCCGCATGGAGTTCTCCGCCCTGACCATTGTGAGCCGTGCTTCTTCCACCCGCTGCCGCTCCGCATCTATTGCGTGGCCCAACTGCTGCCACTCGAAAGACACTTGTAATCCTGGGTCCTCCTGCCCTCTGGCCGATGCCTGCCCCTCCGACGTCGATGGCCCTAAGCCATCATGGCTCCCACCTTGTTGCTGCTGTGCCTGTGCCCCTGCTCTTGCTGCCTGCACGTCCTCCTCTGGCTGGGGTGCAGTTGTCGTGGTGGCAACCCCTGCTGGACGTCCGACTCCCGACTGTGGCAGGGATTTGTCCCCCAGCAGCCTGGCCGCTGGCTCAGAGACAGCTCCACAGGGTACCCAGGTGATACATGGGTGGGAAGATGGCATGGAGGACGACTGGAGGGGGTCGGAACAAGGTCCAGCAAACATAGGAATCCAGCCCTGGTGACCAGTCCCAGTAGGTCAACGCGGTCAACGAGGGATTTGAGATGACGTGTAGTGTCTTCACGAAAACACTGCAGGTCACCTTGCATGCCCCGTTGACGCAACACCATCCCACTCAGGACAGGCTCAACCCGGTCCCGGATAACCACGTCCGCAGGGAGAGGAAGGCCAGTTGTTGTAAGCGGATCCCCTCCCTGAAAACGGGTCTGGACGTAGGCATCCCTGCTGGTGCAGGATGATGCAGTCACAGGATCGGGGACAGGATTACACACAGGCACCTCCGAGGTGGCCTGTGCTGCCTCCTGTCCCTGCACTGCACCACTAGCACCAGTGGAATCCCCACCTCCAGACCCTGTGTGTGTCCCTTCCACAGCCTCCTCCTCCACCAAACCCCCCACCAACCTGGATGACTCCGTGCCATCTTCCTCCGTCGGACCCTGTGGGTCCCTTCTGCTGCCGAGGAGTCCACCTCCAACCTCCGCCTCTTGGACCTACCCTCGGCAGCTGCGGCCTGGGACGCCTCACTCCCCGACAAGATGGCAACCTGGGAGGGGAGCCGGGCCTTGCGTCTCCGGCTGGTGGTGCGATCCCTGCTGCTCTGCTCCACAGCACCCACTCTGCCCTCTTCATCAGTTGACGCTGCAGACAGGGAGAGATAGAACACAGGCATCAGGGCACTGGACAATGGACTGATACACACATGACAGTTGTACATGAGTGTCAGTGTCAAACCTCAGACATGGCATCACACTCCCCAACACACATGTAATTTCAACTCACACACATGAGCAATTCAACAGCATTATTCCACCAGGCAGCACCATCCATACACATACAACAGCACGAGCAGCCGAAGGTGAGCCTGATGTCACATGAAACACGGGGAGTGCACAACACATGCACACAGGCCACCACACTTACATGCATGTGTACATCTCCACCTACTGTCGCAGTGATGAGATCGCCATCCATGTCACATCTGCCATTCAGCCTTCTACATGTCAGTGTCACATGCATCCATGTTGCATCACAGTTGCACACTTGTCAAATACACACACATGCACATGTACACAGTGCAGATACATGCAGCTGGAACCACCATCCATGTTTGACACCACAACCATGCCAACGTACATACACAGTAATTCAAACATGTGTGCTTCCACACCTGTATTTGGCCTGCATGCTTACCAACACATACACCATCCATGTGTCTCACACATGAGAGGACTCACAGGTGTCAGCCTCACCCCCCTGTACATACACATCCATACATGGCCCTACAAATATACATGTGCAACCTGCACACTACTGGCACACCACAACACGCACAGCGTCCAATCAGTATGCATGTACACTTACCGCTCGACTCCAGATGGGTCTGCCTCTCAAGGACCTGGATGTGGAGCGCTGGGCGTGTGCGTTCCAAGACCCTCATTTGGTGGTCTGACAGGTGGCCCCGGCGCCCCTTGGCATCTGCTGCCTTCAAAAGGTGCTGGGCCTTGTCGAGGGTCCTGGACCTGAAGTCCTCCCAGCGCTTCCGGGCATGTTTGATGTCGCGGACTGCCACCCCCTCCTCGTTGATGGCAGTCACAATGTCCATCCAGATGTAACGCTCACCTGATTCCCACGGAGGCGCTGATCTTGGCAGGAAGGTGTCTGTGACTCGAAAGGTGATGTGCAGAACCCAATGGGCTTCGGGGGTCGAACCTCTTCGCACTGTGTGTCGAACTCGTAGGATGAGGTTTCTGCAGGTGAAAGAATATGGGGGGTTAATGGTCTGGGTTGTTCAATGTCCCTATTCCTCTCTCTCCCTCTCCGTAGAACCCCCAGGTCAACGTGCTCACCTTAGATAGGTGAATGCTGGGCTCTCCATCTGCGTCGGGCGCAGGGCGCTGTTGCCAGTTCCTTCACTGGTGGAACATAGGCCTCTTCGACTCAGAAGACCATTACCGTCGTTAACTGCACGAGCGGTGAGTTTCCAGACACCTTTTTAGTCTTTATAGTCTTTAGGTGCAAGGCACGTTAACATTGAACAGGACTTCGTATAATGCTTTTCTCCCTTTTGTCTTGCAGGACTCTTGAGGAAGATGGAGTGAAGCGCCTGGAAATGCGTGAGTAAATGCAAGCGCTCTAACTGTCTTTTCCCTTGCAGCGTAGTTCGTGCCGAAGAGACGCCGGAGTATTGCAGGCGTTCTATTGCGAAGAGCGCGATGGGCGTAAGTAAATACCTGTCTAATGTCTCTTATTTTGTCTTTCAGAAGTTGGGTTGCAGCGCCGGAGTCCGCGGAATGTCCGTAAGTAGATACAATGCTTTTATCTCCGCAGGCGACGATGCAGTGTGAAGAAATCCAGGATTCACGGAGTGCCGGTGAGTAGTGACAATGTTTTTATCTTTGCAGGCGGAGGTGCAGCGTGCCGAAAATGACCGCAGCCGATGGATCAGGTGAGTAGCACTGCGAGTTAAGGCTGCCTTGCTAACCGGCTGTTTCTTGTCTCTGCAGGTGCTGCTCTCGACTGGATGCGGGAATGGTGAGTATGCTTCTTGCAGATTCAGGATGCAGGAATGGTGAGTATGCTTCTTGCAGATTCAGGATGCAGGAATGGTGAGTATGATTCTTGCAGATTCAGGATCGTAAGAAGAAAGGCTGGAACAGACTCGGTGAGCGTTCTGCTGCAGATGCAGAATAACGCGAAGCACGTTTCGTCTATCGGGTGTGGTTTAAATAGCCTTGGAGTGATGAGGCGTCTTCCTCCACGGCCCCGCCTAGGTAAGAAAAGAGTTCCAGTTCCAGAAGCTTTCCACTGCTGAATCCAGGGAGTGGAGCTTGCCCCACCCAGGTAAGAAAGTAGTTCCTGTTCACAGAGGACTTCTAATAGGCTGGTAAGTAAGCAGCATGGTCTGCTGCAGGTAAGTCCACCCAAGCATCTGCACACATATTAAGAGCCCGGCGCTTCCAGTGCCGGGACCGATGATTCTGATGAGCCTGGTGCCACCGGCACCAGGACAAGGTCCAAAAGGTTCCCGTGGCGACCGGCTGGTGCCTAGGATTAGGGTTAGGGGGCTGCTTCCAAGGACGTTGGGCTGGTCCTGGCTCCTTGGAAGCAGTGATCATGACAGTACCCCCCCTCAAGGCCCCTCCTAAGCGTGTCTTCTCTGGGGGTTTTGGCTTGTCGGGATGATTCAGATGGAATCTCTTGACCAGACGAGGTGCGTGGACATATTCTGAGGGTTGTGGGAGTAGGGCCCTAATCAGGAGAGCGCACACCTTGAAGTCTTTATATGTGATGAAATCAAGTATTGGTTAAGCTGCTGTCGTGTGGATGGTAGGGTGATCTACCACTATCACCTAGACTGAAACAAATTGTGAGGGGTAACCATCTGCACAGGCTGCGCTTGTTACCTGTTGTATGCAAGTTTTACGACTTGCCCTGTGGACTGCTGCACTGCTCACAAACACAGCTATAAGAACTCATTTTCATAATGACAGATTACCTTAAGAATAGAGAAGAGGACAGTGCTGCCCTCTTTGCACCTAGGGGCTCTGATACTAACCCCTTTAAATCCAGACCCAATATATCGGAAACTCTTATACAAAAATTCATCAAACTTGAAAGGCTATGCAAAAAAGAAATTAACAAGTATTGGGAACAGGTATCTCTTAAAAACTATATTCAGCAAGATATCATACCAAGAGGTTTGAGAATAATAATCTTTCCAGATTTCGTACACAAAGACGACCAGGACCTGGCAGCTGACTGGGAATCAAATGTTACAGTCAGCTCGGAGAATATGATGAAAATCTTAGTTAAACACGCTGAACGCGAACATGCTCGAGTTGTCAAAGAGATAGACAAACTCAAAACCAAAATTAAAGAAATGAATAACCCGGTCAGTTCGAAAGAAAAAAACTTCGCTAAAATGAATGAGATCCTGGTTGAATACCAGGACGAGATCAAGTTGCGTAAATTCAGAAAATTTTATAGAGATGAAAAAGATTACCTGAACGATAGAGTCTACACCTATCAACCTAAATATGATGGGGATTTATCACAAATAGCCACACCAACAGCGTCTCCTGTCACATCTGATACAGATTCAGAAACCGACACTACTACTAATCCAAACCAAGAGGGAGAACAGGCTAACGCCGTAGGGTCTCGCCATTACCGACGAGGCTTCCTAGCGGAAATTAAAAGGTATAAGAACGGCAACCAATCGACATACAATCTACAAAATAAACAAGTTCGCTTTCAGAAAAATGTCCCTTTAGGACGCAAAAATCTCCCTACTCCAACAACCTCAGAGGAGGAAGAGGAAGAGGAGCAAGGAGGAGAGGAAGGGAGAGATACAAACAAAAGACTCACCAGATCCAGTTTCAGGAAATCGATACCGAAGTCTATACTAAAAGCCTAGTTGTCAATCTATCTGACAAACACCTCTCACCTCAACAACTTTCTGTCTTAAACCATGGACTTTCTTTTGCCCCAGTTGCCACATCCGATATGACTGAACTTCAAATTGACCTGTACAAATTTTCAAGAAAACTTAAACTGAAAAAATTCTTTCATAACAAGGTTGAAACATATAGACCGTTGGCACAACTCCCCCCCCACCAGTTCCAAAAGCATACAAGAAATTGAAAATATCCATCTACTTCATAACCTTATGGGAGAAGAATCTAAAAGTGTGAGCGATATCCAGGCAGAACTTGGTATCCATCAACGAAATATGGACATCAAGGAACACAAAAACAGATCAAAATTTTTGCCACCTATCACGGGAGATAATGTTATTGATACATTTTACAAGACAATTACCAAAGAAATCCATAAACACATTGATGGTCTCCAACAACATTGCAGCAGTAAACAACAGAACTTAACCAAATTGGAACGACAAGCACTACAAGATATCTGTGAAGACAGTACCATCATTATTAAGGAAGCAGATAAGGGTGGCAATATTGTCATCCTCAACAAATCAGATTATATCAAAATGGCAATGGAACATCTTGCAACACCAGGATGCTATGAGACACTCACTTCTAATCCTACCACCCAAACTCTAAAAGAACTACAAAACTTACTCCAATTTTGGTATAACCAAGGATTGTTATCAGATGAGGAAAAAATGTTTCTGTTGACTGCTAAACCACTTATGCCAACGATTTACTTCTTACCGAAGGTTCACAAACCATTCCTGACTCTACCACAAGTCAGACCAATTATGAGTGGACAGGGAGATGTTACGGAATCACTAGCTGATTATATAGACAGCAGTATTAAACACTTGGTACCTGAGATTCCAGCATACCTCAAGGATACAACGCACACGTTGCAAATATTACAAGGGATTACATGGAAACCCTCATACTATCTAGTGACTTTGGATGTCGCATCCTTATACACTTCTATCCAACATAAACTGGCCTTGGACACGATTGACTTTACCTTCAGAACTTCTTCTGCTTCTCACTATACACATGTCCAGATGATTAAAAGCTTCCTAGAATTTACTCTCTCACACAACCAGTTTCTTTTCAATGGTAACTATTATTCACAAAGTAGGGGGATTGCAATGGGGGCTAAATATGCGCCCTCTTTGGCCAATTTATTCATGGCCTTCTTTGAGGAAAGTTATATCTTTCAGAATAACCCCTACATACATCATATTATCAGTTGGAAAAGGTACATTGATGATGTCCTGGCCATTTGGGAAGGCAGTAGAGAAGCTTTTGAAGCATTCATGCTTTACCTTAATGATAACACCTTTGACATTAAGTTCACAGGCCACATTGATCCGCTTGAAATTACTTTTCTAGATTTGAAAATCAAAATTGTCTCCGATACCATTGAAACCTGCACGTTCAGGAAAGCTACAGCAGTGAACTCCATACTACATGCCAGCAGTAGCCATAGACACAGTGTCATTTACAATATTCCTAGAGGTGAAATGCTTAGAGCCAAGAGAAACTGCAGTCAAGATAAAATGTTCCTAACAGAATGTAAGTCTATAGGACACAGATTTCGGGAAAGAGGGTATCCAATCCAACTAATCAGGAATACAACTGATGCAGTAAAGCAAGTACCCAGATCGCAGTTATTGACAGAGAAGACAAAATCAACTCAAGAGCAATATCCGATACATGTCAACTTTATCACCAAATTTTCCAGTGATCATAAATTCATTCAATATATACTACAAAAACATTGGCACATTTTGCACCTAGACTCTGATTTGACACCATATATCACGGATCGACCTAATATCATTTTCACCAAAGCTACCACTTTGCGAAATATCCTGAGTCCCTCTTTCCTCAAACCTGATCCTATTGGACAGGATAGCTGGCTCTCTATTAAGTCTAAACCAGTAGGCTTTCATAAATGTGGCTCTTGCAACTTTTGTCATCACGCCTTAGCACCAACCAAAATTTTCAGTTGTCACAATGGCCTCCAAACCAAAATATTTGACTTCATCAATTGCCGAACGAAATATGTTGTTTATGGTATTATATGTGTTTGTAAGAAAGTGTATATTGGCAGCACGATTAGAGAAGTACGCTTCAGGATTCGGGAACATCTCAACCACCTTAGTAGTCAGGACATGAGACTTCCCTTGGCCTCCCACTGGCAGAAACATCATCAATTGGACAATACTAAAGATATCAAATTTATTGGATTACAACATATCAAACAACATCAGAGAGGTGGCAACAGAGAATTGACCCTACGGCAGCAGGAAGCAAGAATGATCTGCAAATTACGCTGCTTATCGCTTGGTTTGAACCAAGATTCCGAACTTAATGTGTTCATATAAACTATTAGTCGGTCTGGCGGTACAGTGACCTAACTTTGTCGATTCCTTTAGATCACTGATATGACTTGCCTTACATGCATATTTTTTTCAATGTTGTGAACTTTCAGATCCAGAGGTTTACCGCTTTTGTTTTCTGACTTTGAGGCTCTTGAGAATGCAAACGTCCTTCCTAACAGGATCACACTTGATCACAACCTTTCCACTTAGTAAACTATGACATGTCCTTATATTCTTTACACCAACAGTACTTGAATTACTTTTCCCAAATGAATTAATACTCTAAGACATACTTGTTATGGCACCTCTTCAAATTACTTACTTACTGGCTCCCCAGCCCAAGACACATGCTATTACAGATTTATCTGATGACCTTTCACCTTTCACCTGCAACAGCTAACATTCACCTGTTGAACCAATATTTCCAGACCCTAAAAATACAATCTTTTTCCAGCTGGCAACTGAATATCCAACACCCTCGTGAAACCCCCCCCAACGATCGATGCCTGCAGGCAATAACCTTTCTTAATGTCACAAATTTGGCACTAATACTTATTTCGCTTATGTTAATTTTGGCTTCCTATAATTCTTTAGTACTTAATGTTTATTGGGTGCAACAGTCTGTGCAACATGCACCTTTCTGTTAAACCAAATTGAAGTCGACTTAGAATATGCATCCGTTTCTAAATATGCCGTATTTTAATTAATACTTGCTTACAAACCAACCTCGAGTTTCCCCTCGCAGGAACATATGCTATTTTCTATGTCCCACCAGACGATTCATTCATAACTTGAATTAGCTTTTCACGTATGGACCAGCATTTCCCTGCCTTCCGGCTTGGTTCATGTGTCCTAGCAACAAGGTCAGGTGACTGCGACACCTGACTGACCCTGTGGAGGTTACTATAGTAACCCTTCACAAATGCGATTGCTTTCAGCGTTTTGAGAAACCACCCGCCAATGAGCACGCCAAATCCCCAAGCCGGTAAGCACTTGCTATCGCATTTGGCAAATTACACTGCTCGCATTTGATTCCATTTCACGCAAACACGGTGATACATTCATTTTACAGATTACGGCTGGATATCCGGAATAAGCACACCAAATACGGGCTTTTACACTGCATTATTGCTACAGCTACGGTACCTCGGCCAAGCAATTAACCACGACTTGCCCCGAGTAAAGGTAATATTTTTCATGATACCGAAAATCGTAAATTACATTATGAATACTTAAGCAAGCACTTTTCAATTGACTAAATACGCTCTATTTGCTTCATATTTCACAGCATACTGAACTGATCAGCAACATGTTTTGGGAATCATCCGTTGCTTAATTTTTTCTATAGTTTGACTATGACCCTTCTGAGAATAATTACAATAAGGTATGCTTTATTTTTCATAACCTACATACTTACCAGTAGAGTCATGGTGTGTACGTAGTAATCTAATACCATGCTTTTTTCTTTCTTTCTTTTCTCTCCCATTTCCAATTGCTCCTTGCTTTGACACGCTTCCCCCTACCCTGGCAGGTTTTTGGAATGAACACAGTTCAGGTTTAGCATTAGCATTATAGTCCAATGTACTACATGTATCTATATGCCCTGATGACGACCTCATAGGTTGAAACACGTGTTGGCATTTTCTGTATTTCTTGGCATTGTTTGGCATTTTCTGTATTTCTTGGCATTGTTTGCATGGACTTCGTTTTGGACACTGCCTGGTACTTATCTGTTTCTAGTACTAAGTACCTTACATGAAATGTGTACCTATGTGTACCAAGAATGTACCACTTTTTTTTTTGAAACTTTAAATCAGTATGTACTATTATTTACTTGAAGGAAAAAAAGTTGGGCTTATTGAACTATAAACTAATTGAACCACAAATCAGTTGTGCCTTTTTGTGAATACTCCCCATCCACCTTGCTCAAACTTACCACATCTAGTGAGCATACAACAGGTAACAAGCGCAGCCTGTGCAGATGGTTACCCCTCACAATTTATATTCTGAGGGTTCCCAAGACCTTTCCTGGGGGCCGTATCCTTTCCAATCAACCAGATAATATAACTTAGATTTGGAGATCTTGGAGTCTAGAATGTTCTTTACTTCAAATTCGAGTTCTCCGTCTACCAAAACAGGTTCTGGGAGTTCAGTCAATCGGGTTTCTGGTTGTACTGGTTTTAATAAGGAGACATGGAATACTGGATGTATTTTCATATGCGCAGGTAATTCCAATTTGACCGCCACCGGATTAACTATGGTAGAGATGGGGTAAGGTCCAAGGTATCTCAGGTTGAAGGTGCGGGGTCCTTTTAGAGGCAGGTGCTTACTGGATAACCAGACCTGATCTCCTACTGCGTAGTGAGGGGCCTCTTTACGGTGTCGATCTGCTCCCTTTTTGACTTGAGCTTTAGCTCTTTGCAGATGGGCAGTGGCTTCTTTAAAAGCACGGGTAATCTCAGAGTGCAAATAATCCACAGCAGGTGTTTCGAATTCTTGGGGAGGATCCAGATTAGAGGTTCTAGGATGATGTCCGTATAATAGGAAGAAGGGAGTCTTCCCGGTTCCAGAATGAGTCGAATTGTTGTAAGCGTATTCAACGATCCAAAGAATATCCTTCCAAGGGTTTTCAGTTTGTTGGAGCATGCAACGCAGATATTGCTCTAGAGTCTGATTTGTCCTCTCGGTTTGTCCGTCAGTTTGGGGATGGTGACTGGTTGAAAGTCTTACATCAATTTGGGCTAGACGACAGCAACTTCGCCAAAAGTGGGAGATGAATTGACTTCCCCTATCGGAGATTAAAACCGAGGGAAAACCGTGTAACCGAACGATGTTTTCTAAGAATTCTCGGGCCAATACCGAAGCCGAAGGTAGGCCCTTCAAGGGAATGAAGTGAGCCATCTTGGAGAATAGATCCACGACTACTAAAATGGTATTATACCCTGAGCATGGAGGTAAGTCCGTGATGAAATCCATGGACAGGGTATGCCATGGACAGGGAGGAATATCCAGAGGGTGTAAAAGGCCGGCTGGTTTCTCCCTCTGACTTTTATTCTGGGCACACACACCGCAGGAGATTACAAAGTCTCTAATATCCTTCTTCCATGATGGCCACCAGAAATGTCTCTTGATCTTTTCCATGGTTTTGGTAATGCCAGGGTGACCCTCCATTAGAGAGTCGTGATAACCGGAGATTACTTGTTTTTGTATTTTCTCACAGGGCAAGTACAATCGCCTTTGGAAATATGGTGGGTCTTGATCCACTGAGAATTCTTTTCCCTTTAATTGCCAGTCCTGCAAATCGGCCGGAGTTAGGAGTGACTTGACTGTAGTCTTGATGTCTTCAAAGGATTGAGCGCTGACCAACCCCAAAATCCTTTGTTCTGGGATTATGGGTATTGGTTCCGGATTGGTCAAATGTTCATCTACTCCCATCCGAGAGAGGGCATCTGCTTTTCCGTTTTTACTGCCGGGTCGATAAGTAATTAGAAAGTCAAACTCAGCCAGAAACAGAGCCCAGCGAAGCTGTCTGGAAGACTGAGCTTTGGCCGTCTTCAGATATTGTAGATTGCGGTGGTCAGTCATTACAGTGACTGTGTGTCTGGCTCCCAAAAGATAATGCCGCCAGGCTTTAAAGGCCGATCTGATAGCTAAAAGTTCCTTGTCTGTAATTGAATAGTTGATCTCGGAAGCCGAGAATTTGCGGGACCAAAAGGCTACTGGATGTAATTGGTGTGTGACCGGATCTCTTTGTGATAACACTGCCCCCATAGCAAGACTAGAAGCATCCGTTTCCACGATGTAGGGGAGTTCTGGGCGAGGATGTTTTAGAACAGGTGCAGAAATGAATTTAGCTTTTAAGTCCTGAAAAGCTTGTTCTGCTTCTGTTACGATGGGTCTCCGACGCGGTCTATTATGGAACCGCTGGCGGCTTCAACCAAAGTTGCGGCTGTGTTCCTCCAACATGGCGCCTATACTCGGTGTCAATGGTCTAGTTGTCAGGACGGAAGACGGGAGCGAAGCTCCGCCTCCCATCCCGGATACACTACAAGAATCCACGGCTCCTGAACAACAACGCGTTGCTACTGCTATCAGAGGCTTCGCTTCGTGAGTTGTCGCTAGGTACCTCTCATTACAATTGCCCTAGAACCTTTGCATCTACTAACCCTTGATTTCTCTCCTTTTCCTTTTCGAGCAGAGAAGCCCCTCCTCCTCTGTCAACCACACTTGCATTATCGACTCCATTCGACCACCGGTGTGTCTCAGCCTTCATTCATGTAAGCTTCTTTCCGCTTTTCCCCCGGTTATCAGAGATATAGTTCAGACCTTTCTAATTACTCTTTCCTTATTCCCCCCAAAGAAACCCAGTTCTTCAGCTTACCGTCCTGCTCCTTATCGGAACCCCGTCTGGGTTCCATCTTTAAAGGCACACCTTCTACCAAACAGCGATCGGAAATCCTCTGCCGACACCCGGTCCCTACCACTTGCAGGTATTATCTGTCTCATCTAACCCTCATAGGAAGTCCGACACCATTACCTTCGCTAACTTCTATACATTTATTCCCAGATCTCTAATGAGCCTGATACATCATAAACAACAACTTACTTACCATTAGAAGACTTCATCCCGCAAGATCGTTGAGAGGTGGAAACCAGCTTTGCACCCAACGCTCTCTACCGGCAGCCGGGTTTTCTCCCCCACGAGGGTTTCCCGGGAGTCTCCTTTCGATACCTGAGTTAGAAGGGGTCGGAAGCAGGTTCCAGGTAGATCTATCCTTTCTTCAGGTTTGGACGAAGACAAGGTAGGCCTTGTTGTATTGTTTTTACCGACGAAGTCGCATGTGGGGATTATTCCAGAGAAATAAAAGATAAAAGTAACAGTTAGCAACGCCTGAAAAATAAAGCTCTGGAGGACTCACAGGGGATATTCGACGGGCATTAACAATGGAACAACAGCTACAACAAATGATGGCTGCCATGCAGACCCTTTCTGCAGAGGTCCAGCAGTTAAAATTAGAAAATACTGCATTACGACAGCAAGGGGGACAGACAGCCCGAAGCTCGGAAGTCCCTCCAGGGCCATTACCAGGCGGTCGATTTGATGGCAATCCCCAAGCCGTGAAAGAATTCCTTGAATCTTGCACAGTGCAGTTTGCCTTTAAGGCAGCATTTTTTCCCACGGACAGAGACAAAGTGGGCCATATGATTGCACAAATGACAGGAGCAGCCTTAGCATGGGCCACTCCTTTAGTCATCAATAACAACCCCATTTTGGACTCTTATCCGGCATTTTGCAACAGTATCCGCAGCATGTTCAGCAGACAAGAGGTGGTTGTCGCCTCTCAGGAAAGGCTCCTTGACTTAAAACAAGGGAACCTGGACATCCTAGCCTATATAACTACTTTTAAAAAGATGGCCGCTGACACCTCTTGGGCAGACGATGCACTGATTACTCTCTTTAGAAGAGGGTTATCGGAAGAACTAAAAGACGAAGTGTCTCGAGTTCCGAGACCTCACAACCTGACTGAATTTATTGCTCTAGTGATGCAGTTAGATTATAGACTCCAGGAAAGGAACAGAGAAAAACGAAAAGGAAAGAATCCTAGATACCACATGGAATCTTTTTTTTCTCCTCATAAATCGTATACGAGCGAGGAGCCCATGCAATTAGGTAACGCAAGGGGTCCTCTCTCTCCGGCAGAACGTACACGGAGAAAGACACAAGGATTGTGTATGTACTGTGGATCAAACAGTCATACTGTTAAAGAATGTACGGTTGCACCCCCGAGGAAACCGGGAAACGCCAATACCCGACCGTAAAGGGGACAACGGCTTCGGGTTCTTTAACTTCTATTAGTCCCCTTCCAAATTACACTATCAGTCCTTCTACCCTAGCAGATGGAAACACCATGATTACTTTAAGTGTTTCTTTAGCTTGGGATAACATGTGTCTTGTTAACGTGCCCGCCTTAATAGACAGCGGAGCCGCGGGCAACTTTATTGATGATGTTTGGGCTAAGAAACATGCTATCCCACGTACTACTAAGACCATAGCCATCCCCGTGGAAAGCGTCGACGGTAGCCCTCTTATATCTGGGCCTATTAAGGATCACACAAGAGCTTTAAAGATGACGGTGGTCTCCCATCATGAGAACATTGAGCTAGACATTATTAAGACCGCTCATTATCCGGTCATTCTAGGTATCCCGTGGTTACGGGTCCACAACCCCTACATCAACTGGACGGCGGGTACTCTTTTCTTAGGTTCCGAACATTGTGTTCACGGTCACTTTTTACCGAAACCCCCTTCACCAAATTCGGAGCAGGAGGCAGGGATTGCCCATACTATTGTAAATGAAGTCTCTTCCCTACCAGCAGAATATCATTCATTCCGTTCTCTCTTCTCTCAGTCTGAGTTTTCAGAACTTCCCCCTCACCGGAGAGACGATTGTGCGATAGACCTCATCCCAGATCGTCCACTCCCTTTCGGGAGAATGTATATTCTATCAGCCAAAGAAAAAGAAGTACTAAAAAAATATCTACACACACATATCAAGAACGGTCTGATTTCCGAGTCCACTTCCCCCGCAGCAGCTTCATTGTTTTTTATACCAAAAAAAGACACCACCGAGCTCCGTCCTTGCATCGACTTTAGGGGTTTAAACAAAATCACCATCCCGGACAAATATCCCATGCCTCTCATTCCCGATATATTAGAAGCAGTACAAGGAGCCAAAGTTTACACCAAGCTTGACTTAAGAGGAGCCTACCACCTAATTCGAATAAAGGCTGGGGATGAATGGAAGACGGCTTTTCGCACGCCATTTGGTCATTATCAATATCGAGTCATGCCGTTTGGACTTATGAATGCCCCAGCAGTTTTTCAAAGATTTATGGATCACATTTTTGCAGACATCAGCCTACATTTTGTTATCATTTATCTGGACGACATCTTGATTTTCTCTTCTACCTGGAAAGAACATGTTTTACATGTAAGGGAAGTGTTAACGCGACTACAACAGAATCATTTGTTCTGTAAACTGGAGAAGTGTGAGTTTCACAAAACCACCATTTCTTACTTGGGCTACGTTCTAACTCAACAAGGTATTGCAATGGATCCTGACAAGATATTGGCAATCACAGAATGGCCCTCTCCTCGATCTATTAAAGACATTCAACGATTTCTAGGTTTCGCCAACTTTTACAGAAGATTCATCCCTCATTTCTCCTTGATGACCAAACCCTTAACGTATCTGCTGAAAAAAGACATCCCATTCGTTTGGGCCGCTGAGACACAGAGATCATTTGAACAACTCAAGACTCTTTTTACTCAGGCCCCTATTTTACAAGTACCAGATCAAAGTCGAAGATTCATTGTGGAGTCCGACGCATCCCAATATGCCTTAGGGGCCGTCTTACTTCAACCAGACGAGCAAAACATAGAAAGACCAGTGGCTTATTTATCTAAAACTCTCTCACCGGCTGAACTGCACTACACGGTGTTGGAGAAAGAACTCCTAGCCATCAAACGGGCTTTTGAAGAGTGGCGTCACCTCCTTCTAGGGGCCCAACACCCTATAGAGGTCAGGACTGACCATCATAACCTCCGATCTTTACAGTACACACAAACCTGCAATAGTCGGCAGGCCCGATGGGCCTATTTCTTTTCTCCGTATCGGATCACATTTACTTTTGTTTCAGGGAACTCCAATTTGAAGGCGGATGCTTTATCCAGAAAGACTCCTCAAGAAAAGGTCCCTTTTAAACCCGAACCTATGTTTCCAAGGACAATGTCCATATCTGTTGTTAGTCTCTTTCTACAACGACTGGAAAATAAATCCAAAGATCTCGAGATCCTAGACACTACCCTACTATCGATGTATGGATTAACAAGAAGTCAGGGTTTTCTGTTCAAAGGAGAAAAAGTCTACATTCCTGATCCCGAACTCCAAAAAGAGGTGTTACGATTATGCCATGATTCTCAAGCGGCAGGACATCGAGGGTTTACTAATACCCTGGAACTCATTCAGAGACATTTTTGGTGGCCTTCGCTACGCACTGATGTGCGAGACTATCTCGCTTCCTGCACTATCTGTCTACAAACCAAGACACCTCGGTGTTCCCCTTTGGGGGAATTGGTGAAACCTCTACTTCCAGTCAAACCCTGGCAGATAATCTCTACTGATTTCATAGTGGACTTACCTCTTTCTAAGGGGTGTAGCACCATCATGGTCACCGTGGACAGTTTAACTAAAATGGCTCATTTTATCCCTTTGCCTACTATTCTCTCAGCAGCCATTATGGCACGGGTTTTTTTGGAACGTATTTTCTCTCTTCACGGCCTCCCAGAAACTATAATTTCTGATAGAGGACCACAGTATACTTCGAGGTATTGGAAACACATCTGTCAGGCATTGGGAATTTCGAGAGCATTAAGCTCCGGCTTTCATCCACAGACCAAAGGACAGACGGAGAGACTGAATCAGACCCTGGAAGGGTACCTTCGCTGTTATGTCTCGTCGGCCCAGGACAACTGGAAGGATCTGCTACCCTTAGCAGAATTTGCCTATAACAATACGGCACATTCGTCCATCAAGACCAGTCCCTTCTTTTGCACATATGGATTTCACCCTTCAGTTTTTCCTCATGTGACCTCCACCCTTACCAAATTCCCGGACATCGACGCTTTGATCGATACCATTCACCAGGGTCATGTCAAAGCTGGTCTGGCCCTGCAAGAAGCCCAGACCAGGAGCAAGAAACAAGCCGACAGACATCGAACTCCTACCCCACAATTCCACATCGGGGATCAAGTGTGGCTGGCCAGCAAGTTTCTCCCCAGGCGACTCATTCCCTCTAAACTATCACCCAAATATTTCGGTCCTTTTCCCATCATTGCCCAATTCGGACCGGTAGCCTACAAACTGAGACTCCCTAGTTCTTGGAGTCGCATTCATCCCACCTTTCACGTCTCACAACTAAAACCAGATGTGCGCAACCAGTTCCACCGCTCTACGTGTGGTTCTCCCCCTCCTGTGATGACGGACTCAGGTCCGGAGTATGAGATTTCGGGGATTTGTGACTCCCGTTACCACAGAGGGGTTCTTCAATACCTTGTGGACTGGAAGGGTTACCCCCCCGCCGACCGCTCCTGGGAACCTGCATCCGCAGTTCATGCTCCGCGGTTGATTCGTGCTTTTTACCGCTTCCACCCGGGTAAACCGGGATTTTCCTCCCTTGGAAGGGGGCATACTGTTACGATGGGTCTCCGACGCGGTCTATTATGGAACCGCTGGCGGCTTCAACCAAAGTTGCGGCTGTGTTCCTCCAACATGGCGCCTATACTCGGTGTCAATGGTCTAGTTGTCAGGACGGAAGACGGGAGCGAAGCTCCGCCTCCCATCCCGGATACACTACAAGAATCCACGGCTCCTGAACAACAACGCGTTGCTACTGCTATCAGAGGCTTCGCTTCGTGAGTTGTCGCTAGGTACCTCTCATTACAATTGCCCTAGAACCTTTGCATCTACTAACCCTTGATTTCTCTCCTTTTCCTTTTCGAGCAGAGAAGCCCCTCCTCCTCTGTCAACCACACTTGCATTATCGACTCCATTCGACCACCGGTGTGTCTCAGCCTTCATTCATGTAAGCTTCTTTCCGCTTTTCCCCCGGTTATCAGAGATATAGTTCAGACCTTTCTAATTACTCTTTCCTTATTCCCCCCAAAGAAACCCAGTTCTTCAGCTTACCGTCCTGCTCCTTATCGGAACCCCGTCTGGGTTCCATCTTTAAAGGCACACCTTCTACCAAACAGCGATCGGAAATCCTCTGCCGACACCCGGTCCCTACCACTTGCAGGTATTATCTGTCTCATCTAACCCTCATAGGAAGTCCGACACCATTACCTTCGCTAACTTCTATACATTTATTCCCAGATCTCTAATGAGCCTGATACATCATAAACAACAACTTACTTACCATTAGAAGACTTCATCCCGCAAGATCGTTGAGAGGTGGAAACCAGCTTTGCACCCAAAGCTCTCTACCGGCAGCTGGGTTTTCTCCCCCACGAGGGTTTCCCGGGAGTCTCCTTTCGATACCTGAGTTAGAAGGGGTCGGAAGCAGGTTCCAGGTAGATCTATCCTTTCTTCAGGTTTGGACGAAGACAAGGTAGGCCTTGTTGTATTGTTTTTACCGACGAAGTCGCATGTGGGGATTATTCCAGAGAAATAAAAGATAAAAGTAACAGCTTCAGTAGACCATTCAAAACGTTTGTTCTTCTTTAACAGAGCGGTGATAGGCTGGACTATCCGAGAGAACTCAGGAATGAATCTGCGGTAAAAGTTAGCGAAGCCTAACATGCTTTGAACTCCTTTTACCGAGGTTGGTGATGGCCACTTGATGATTGCGTCGACCTTCTTTGAATCCATATGAACCCCATTAGGTGACAATATGAATCCAAGGAACTCAACTTCAGTTACGTTGAAAACGCATTTTTCAAGCTTGGCAAAAAGGTTATGTTGACGCAGTCTCTCGAGAACCTTTTTAACGTGTCTCTGATGTTCCTCTTCAGATGATGAATAGACAAGGATGTCATCAATGTAGACAACAACACACACATCTATGAGTTCTCTAAGGACATCGTTCATAAAATACTGGAAAGCGGCAGGAGCGTTACAAAGTCCAAAGGGTATCACTTGATATTCGAATAGCCCATACTTGGTGCGAAAGGCCGTCTTCCACTCATCGCCTACTTTTATTCGTACCAAGTGGTAGGCTCCTCTGAGATCCAACTTTGTATATATACATGCTTCTTTGACTTGGTCCAGGAGTTCAGGGATCAAAGGTAACGGGTATCTGTTTTTAACGGTGATTGGATTCAGGGCGCGGTAATCTATACAAGTTCTAAGGTCTCCTTCCTTTTTCGGAACGAAGAACAAAGCCGAGGAAGCTGGAGATTTAGAAGGACGGATAAACCCGTTAGCTAGGTATTGGTCCAGATATTGCCTGAGGTGAAGATTCTCTGGCTCGGTGAGGGCATAAATCCTACTGCAAGGAGGAGTTGTTCCGGGTATCAGGTCTATTTGACAGTCGTAAGACCTATGAGGAGGCAGGGTGTTAGCTTGATCCTTCCGAAAGACATCTTGGAATTCTTGGTAGTCGGGAGGTAATGTGGGAACCTCAGAAGAGATTGCCGCCACTGAAACTTCAGGCCGAGGATAACAAGTGGTAAAACATCCTGGAAACTGAACCGTCTTTGCTCGCCAGTTGATCTGAGGATTGTGCTTCTCTAACCAAGGGATTCCCAGAATGATCTGGAACTGAGGGGCCTTGATCACATCGAACACGATCTTCTCCCGGTGTCCATCTTGGCTCACTAGCGTCACTTCTTGGGTGGCGTGCGTTACTGGTCCGGAGGCTATCTCCGTGCCATCCACTGTAGTAATGACGTCTTTTACTGCCTTAGGGACAAGGGGTAGATTCATCCTTGATGCCATTTCACGGTCCACATAATTGCCGATTGCTCCGCTGTCGATGTAAGCTTCAATTGCATGCAAACGATCCGGACGTGCAGGACTAATGAGGACCATGGGCACCACGAAGTGCGAGGTCACGGGACAGATCTTAACGCTTGGCAACAGGACCTCTACACTTGCCGGGCTAGGTCGTTTCCCTGCTCAGAACTTGAGGTACTGGAATCTGCGGCTCCTACAGCCTTCTTAGCTGGTTTCACTGGACAGTCTCGAAGAAAGTGCCCCGAGTTCCCGCAATAGAGGCATAATTGCAGCTGTCTTCTTCTTTCCCGCTCCTTTTGGGTTAAAGGACCTTTCATCCCCCCTATTTGCATGGGTTCCACAGTGTCAGCTCCCTTAGTAAAAGTCTGTGGTTTAGAAAACACTCGGGTATCAAATTTAGAACGATCAGCCTTCCTGTTCTGTAATCTGTGGTCCAATTGGACGACTAAGTCAATATAGTCTGAACATTCTTGTGGAGGGTTCACAACTTGAGCTAACACATCCTTGAGCTCTCCACGCAGGCCTCTGTAGAAAAGCGTAATTCTCTTATCCTCGGGCCATTGAGTTTCCACTATGAGTCTGTTGAATGAGGCTATATAGGTCAAGAGGTCTTGATTACCCTGTCGTAATGAAAGAAGTTCATTGTCCAAGGCCTGCCCTTGTGCATGTCTTGCAAACAGTTTCTCCATGCTGGACTGGAAAGCCTGGAAATCATGTAAAACCGGATCATCCTGGGTGACTAAAGGGATCGACCAATCTGCGGCGCTGCCACTGAGATAAGAAAGCACGAAAGCCACTTTGGTCTGGTCTGTTGGGAATGCAGCTG
The DNA here is from genome assembly GCF_040938575.1 of Ambystoma mexicanum. NCBI lineage: Eukaryota > Metazoa > Chordata > Amphibia > Caudata > Ambystomatidae > Ambystoma > Ambystoma mexicanum. The sequence continues at coordinate 1,457,233,408 of NC_090935.1, forward strand.
GTCGACATAAGAAATGTAAGCGGCACTGGTTGAGGAACACTGCAAATTTCTTTGGGTCACCAGAAAAACGTTCGGGCGGAGCCAAGGGCACATTACCAGGTAGATTGATTTGCACTGGATTTACAGATGATGCAGAAGGATAGCTCCCTCCTGGAGTGGGCAGGGGTGTCTGTCCTGCCTGCGTTTGTAGCAATTGCCTAGCGAGGTCCTCTGTTCGCTCCTTGGAAACTATCAGTTCTCTTCTTAGAGAGCTTGTTTCCTGACGAGCTGCATGTACTTCTGCTCTTAATTCCCCGAGCAACTGGGCTAAGTGATCAGTGTCTGAGGTTTCCATTGCGCCTGGGTAGGAGTTTTGCGGTGGGCTTCGCGTTCTGTAACGCTCACCTGATTCCCACGGAGGCGCTGATCTTGGCAGGAAGGTGTCTGTGACTCGAAAGGTGATGTGCAGAACCCGATGGGCTTCGGGGGTCGAACCTCTTCGCACTGTGTGTCGAACTCGTAGGGTGAGGTTTCTGCAGGTGAAAGAATATGGGGGGTTAATGGTCTGGGTTGTTCAATGTCCCTATTCCTCTCTCTCCCTCTCCGTAGAACCCCCAGGTCAACGTGCTCACCTTAGATAGGTGAATGCTGGGCTCTCCATCTGCGTCGGGCGCAGGGCGCTGTTGCCAGTTCCTTCACTGGTGGAACATAGGCCTCTTCGACTCAGAAGACCATTACCGTCGTTAACTGCACGAGCGGTGAGTTTCCAGACACCTTTTTAGTCTTTATAGTCTTTAGGTGCAAGGCACGTTAACATTGAACAGGACTTCGTATAATGCTTTTCTCCCTTTTGTCTTGCAGGACTCTTGAGGAAGATGGAGTGAAGCGCCTGGAAATGCGTGAGTAAATGCAAGCGCTCTAACTGTCTTTTCCCTTGCAGCGTAGTTCGTGCCGAAGAGACGCCAGAGTATTGCAGGCGTTCTATTGCGAAGAGCGCGATGGGCGTAAGTAAATACCTGTCTAATGTCTCTTATTTTGTCTTTCAGAAGTTGGGTTGCAGCGCCGGAGTCCGCGGAATGTCCGTAAGTAGATACAATGCTTTTATCTCCGCAGGCGACGATGCAGTGTGAAGAAATCCAGGATTCACGGAGTGCCGGTGAGTAGTGACAATGTTTTTATCTTTGCAGGCGGAGGTGCAGCGTGCCGAAAATGACCGCAGCCGATGGATCAGGTGAGTAGCACTGCGAGTTAAGGCTGCCTTGCTAACCGGCTGTTTCTTGTCTCTGCAGGTGCTGCTCTCGACTGGATGCGGGAATGGTGAGTATGTTTCTTGCAGATTCAGGATGCAGGAATGGTGAGTATGCTTCTTGCAGATTCAGGATGCAGGAATGGTGAGTATGATTCTTGCAGATTCAGGATCGTAAGAAGAAAGGCTGGAACAGACTCGGTGAGCGTTCTGCTGCAGATGCAGAATAACGCGAAGCACGTTTCGTCTATCGGGTGTGGTTTAAATAGCCTTGGAGTGATGAGGCGTCTTCCTCCACGGCCCCGCCTAGGTAAGAAAAGAGTTCCAGTTCCAGAAGCTTTCCAGTGCTGAATCCAGGGAGTGGAGCTTGCCCCACCCAGGTAAGAAAGTAGTTCCTGTTCACAGAGGACTTCTAATAGGCTGGTAAGTAAGCAGCATGGTCTGCTGCAGGTAAGTCCACCCAAGCATCTGCACACATATTATGAGCCCGGCGCTTCCAGTGCTGGGACCGATGATTCTGATGAGCCTGGTGCCACCGGCACCAGGACAAGGTCCAAAAGGTTCCCGTGGGGACCGGCTGGTGTCTAGGATTAGGGGCCTGCTTTCAAGGACGTTGGGCTGGTCCTGGCTCCTTGGAAGCAGTGATCATGACACCAGATCCTGGTCCGTCCTTCATTGTCGGCGCGCGAACTTCCAAAGAGGGCATCATACTGCCCCAGGACTTGCTCCACCAGGACACCAACTTCCCTGGCACTGAAGCTGGTGGCCCTCTGCCTCTCTGGCTGGGGGTTGCCAGTGGTGTCAGAAGGTGTTGTGTCCGATATGGCAACCCCAGAGGCAGGTGTGGGTGGGCAACTGGGTCCTGGGGCTGGGCTGTGGAGCGATTGTATCCCAGTCGGGAGGCTTCAGTTCCACCAGGGGTGGTCACAGCAACTGCACCCCTGGCTGACGTGCAGGCAGCAAATAGCAGGGCACATAGGCAGCAGGCAGTCAGGCAGCAGCAGATGGCAGGTGGGAGCGTGCTCGGGGCTCTGGGGGGCAGGAAAATGGCCTTTTGGGTAGGAGCGTGGTCTTCCATGTGTATTCGCGTGGCCAGCTTGATACGGAGTGATTTGGCATGTGAAAAAATTGCACGTCAGCGTGTAAATCGAGGAAAAGTCCTTAGCGCGTAAGCGCGTCATTAACGTTAGCCGCGCAGGCATTGCCCACAACACGGGTGCATAGTGAATCAGCATGTGAGAAAACTGCACGTCACTGTGCTATTGGAGGAAAGGGCCTTAGCGCGTAAGCGTGTAAGTGACGTTTCACGTGTGGGCTGGTTTAAGAGGTACCAGTATCATGCTATTTCCTTGTACGTGCTTATTGTGGAGAGCCAGCGGGTGTATCTTGTACTTCTTGTCGGTTCACACACGATTACTTCACAACGTTTCTAGTTCGTACCTCCTGTTTCCTCAGACTGCGTTCTTTTCTTCTTTTGGCGGGGGTGTTGCCTACGCGCACACGCACGTCTTTTTCACGTTCTTTTACAAGGCAGACGGTGAGTCGCGCATGTATTTTCTAACTGTGGTTGCCCCTGTGTGTCGCGTACCCCTTCAGAGGTCATTTTAGGTTGCGTGTAACATGAGTACGCTTATTTTTGTGTTTCTGGGTGCCACAGCGTAGTCCAGGGGTTGCGTGCACGTGTGCTTTTTTTTTGGGGTGCCTGTGCATTGCGTGACCCCTCATCTTCCCCCAGCGGTCACATACAGCCTTGCTAGAGCACTAGGGTACGAATTCCATCTAGTACCCTACCCCTTTCACCCGAATTGCCCATAACAATTGTTTACTGCAAATCCCATACGCACAACAACATCAGTGCCATGGTTGGGAGGCGACCAAGCAGAAAGGGAGGCAAAGGTAGCCGACCTCCAAAAGGTGGGCATGGTGGGCACGGTAGGGGACGTGGCCAGGATTTGCAGGGTGCCCCTAGACCCCCATGTGTGGAGGACCAATCAGGGACACCCATGCCCCCCCATGGTTGTGGGAAACGTAGCTGACACCATCCCAGCTCAGCCCTTGTTGGACCGGCCCATTTTTGCAGCTGAACCAGCACAGGATGACTCCCAGGCTGACTTCCAGGTCAGCAAGTCTAAGCCACATGTGGCGGTGCAAGTTGCTGTCACCAGGCCACGTGGATCTGGGGCAGCAATGTCATCTGCTGCCCCACAGCAAGGTGCAGATCGCCTTGCCCCAAACAGGTGTGGTGCCCGCCGACACGGTGGCCGTGCGCCACCAGGCAATACTGTATGGGAAAACTCCATGTACGCTATTGCAGCACAACAGGGAGCATCAGTTGAAATGATGGCTCAGGCAATGGAGAGGGTGGCCACTTCCATTCTCCCCCCTGAAAAGCAGATGGAGCAACAACAGCAGGCAACAGACTCCATTTGCCAATCACACAGGGAAGACATGTTGGCGTCCAACAGGGACCGAAGGGAGGCACTGGAGACTCTGCGGGAAGCCATTTCTGTGGAGTCACAGGGCCACAGGGAAGCCCCGAGGTTAGAACTCCAGTTCCTCAGGCAGACTCTAAGTGAACTTGAGGCTTCCCGAAATTTAAGGTCAGAACAGCAGCTGGAGCAGCTCACACGTTTGCTCTCAGCTGAGCTGCAGGCAACTCGGGAGGAGATCCGGGCATCACGCGAGGCCATGCGTGCAGAAATGCAGCCAACCCGTGAGGTGCTGCATGGGGATCTCCGCAATATCATCCTCCAGAATCAGACCTTCAACACCCGCATGCTTGCTGCCATGGAGGACCATACCAGGGCTTTGCATGGGCTGCCTCCCATAGCACCACCACCAGAAGCAGAGGGTGAAGAGAGCGACAGCAGCAGTTCTCCCACAATAGCGAAGCCGTGCAGGCCATGAGCCCATGGAGGTATTTTTTTTTCCACAACATCCACGCAGGTGGATGTTGGTGTGCACCCTGTCCTCGAACCTCCTGGGTGGCCTCCCCCCGGCCCCCACATGGTCATTTTTTTTGTTATTTTTGTTTTTACAGTGTGTTGCCTTTTGTGGCTCCCGTGGGCATCCACTGTGTATTCCAGCTGGGCACATGCAGGCTTGTCCTGTGTTTGGGTTAGATGCTTGGGTTCCTGACACACACACCCCTCCTGCTTCCCTTTCCATGAGCTTGCAAAGGGTGTGACAAAGTGACAGTGACTTACACAGTGACATTGGGCTCCCATGAGCTGTGTGGGGTGGGCAGTCTGTAGTCAAAACTGTGTGTACATCCCTAGTGGGTATTGTTGTTGTATTGAACACTGCATGGTGTATTGATATGTGCTTGTGCATCCATGTCTTCCTCCTTATTCACAGGTACCTTCTTTATGTCTTCACAAGGCCGTCTCCTTTGTAGATGCAGTTCATGTTGTATGCAGTACACTGACACATTTGCCTGACGTCAACACTCTGCAGTTCGAAGGGGTGGATGTGCTGGCTTATTCAGGTTGTAAAAGTTGCATTACTTTGATTTGGTACTGTCATATTTTGTCAATGTTTCATCCTGTGTTGCTGTATTGTGTTGCTGGTAAGTATTTGGTCATGTGTGCTGTTTGTTATTGATTACTGGGAGCATATTGTCTGTGGCCTGTTTCCATTTGGGACAGTGCACTTTGTGACACTTGTGTCATGTGTTATGCACCCCTTTGTTTGCTTTCACATTGCATGACATGCCATGGTGTGTTGGGTAGCAGAGATTCTGGAGGGGTTGGGTGACATGGCGCTGTTTTCATGTTCTATTTTGCAAGGGGGTAGTCATTCATGCAGCATAAATGTGTGTCTTTTTGTGACACAGCATTGGTTGTCTTTGGGTAGGTAGGGATGCACACAATGTAACACTTCCAGGTGACCAATCTCATGCTGGTATGGTTGTGACAGTTGACTGCCACTTATGTCATCATCATTGATTGTCAGCTGGTATGTACCAGGGCTGTGTGCACTCCACAAGGGTGTGATTTTAGGTGAAGTAATTAGCCACCAGCTGCGTACGGGCTGGCTCAACACGTGCCCTTTCCCCTCCCATGCGCAGCAGCAGTACATGTGGTTGGGGATGTGGGGGCACCACCATGTCCACCGGCAGGCCCCGTCGGGTTGCAACGTTGTGCAGGACACATGCTGCCACTATGATCCTGCACACTACTGGGGGCGCGTATAGCAGCTGCCCACCAGAGCGGTCAAGGGAGTGAAAGCGTGACTTGAGCACTCCGAATGTGCGCTCCACTATGCCCCAGGTTGCAATATGGGCTGTGTTGTATCTTACCTCGGGTGGTGTGGTGGGGTTCCGAATTGGCGTCATCAGGTGGGTGCTCAGTGGGTAGGCACTGTCCCCTGGGGAGGTGATGATGGGTATCATTAGTGGGGTTGTGACATTACTCAGTATCTGACATGCATGCATGTGCAGAGGCATTTATACTCACCAACCAGTCATGTATCGCCATGCCGCCCAGCTTCTAGGTCCCGGTTTAGGGTTGACATTCTGTAAATGAAACTGTCATGGGTGGACCCTGGATAGTTGGCATAAACTGAGGTGATGATTCCCTTGGCATCACATACTACCTGCACGTTGATGGAATGCCAGTGCTTGAGGTTTCTATAGATGTGCTCAGTTGCCCTGGGAGGACGTAGAGCCACATGGGTGCAATCAATGGCACCTAGCACTTTGGGGAAGTGTGCCACCCCGTAAAAATCCTGGACGGCAGCCTGCCTTTCTGCAGGTGTTCTGGGCAGGTATATGTGCCTGCGGACTGATAGGCGTGCAGTCATGATGGCCAACACCTGGTGTAGGCAGCATGACTGCGTGGCCTGTGACACCGCCCCCCCACTATGGCACTTGTCCGCTGAAATGAACCAGTGGCCAAGAAGTGCAGTCCATTGAACACCTTTTCCAAGGGGCTCAGTGCTTGGGAGCACAGGGTGGGTGATGTGAGGTCATCCTCCCACTCACTCACCAGGTCGAGTATTATGTGAGGTGGAAACCTATACCTCCCATACATCTGGTCATCAGGCATCCCAAAAAGGCTGGTCCTGGGTGTAAAAATTCTGGCCCTGACTATCCTCCTCCTCCTGCGGTGTCCCATGACCACTGCTGCGAGGAACGGTATATTCATTGTAGCGTCTGAGCTTGTTTGTTGTTTGCACGCACTTTTATGCTGAGCGGGTCCGCGTACGCCTGCTTCCTGCTGGCGTACGTGTTTCCGGATTAGCGTGTCTTTTTTGGTGCACGCATTTCCTCTGTTCGATTCCATGAATACGTGTTGTAGGCGCGCGTGTGTGCGTTCCGCACATTTGCCTCCTGTACTTCCCCCGTAACGCCCACATTTTCACGCGTTGTTCCCCATTCCGCGTGTTACACCCTGTGTTCCGCCTACTTTTGTTGTGTGCCCCGCGCTATGTGCGCTTTCGCTGTGCACGTAGCGCACGCCATTTGATGACGTGTGCGCCCGCATGCGCCACGCAGGATTTTAGCGCACATCCCAATATTTACACGCGCACGGACTTCCATGAATCGATGTGCGCAGCTTTCGTATGCTTGCACTGCGATTTTCGCACTTGCGCTGCGATTCGCGCGCATTCGCACGCTTGCGCAGAGATTTTCGGCGCACATTCATTCCATGAATCGGCCTGTAAAAATGCTCCTAAATTTGGTGAGGAGAGTGATGAAACTGTTTTGCAGTTCATTCACAAATATGTCACTTGCGAAATCCCTTCGGAAAGTACCCATAGTGACCTACGAGCACAAATTTTGCAATTCCAAAGACACAAGTGTGGCAAGTATTGTCGACGTAAATATAAGAACAGAGGCAAATACTACACCAAATGTCGCTTTGGTTTCCCTAGACCAGTTTCAACAACAGGCCAAGTAAACAGCTTCATGTCTTCGGTTCGGCACAGTGTGAAAGGAAAATCTCCTAAAAATACATACTGCATAAAAAGGAGCAAAGCATCAAAGTACATCAGTGATTACAATGCAATTATTGCCCTCTTATGGAATGCCAATGTTGATGTACAGTACATTGCAGACAACTCCACTGCTGTTGCACGATATGTCACTGCCTACTTAACCAAAGCAGAGAAAACAGAGCTAAAAGACCTCTGGGATGACATATCGTCTGACGAAACACTGGCACAAAAATTTTACAGCTTTGGAATTAAAATGCTGTCCCATAGAGAATGTGGCAGCTACGAAGCCGCTGACCGCTTAATCGGCACAGCCTTATATGGGAAATCTGACAACGTAGTGTAGCTAAGCCTTGGGCCTGCTGCATCCAGAAGAAGAGTATTTACATTTTACGAAGACATACAAACAATAGCCAAAAGCAATCCCAACAGCCAGGACATTTTGATGAACAACTTATTGGACACATACTACCCAAACAGAAGTAGTACTTTAGAAGCCTTGTGCTTCTACCAGGTAGCCCAAAACTTGTCATACAAAAAAAACATTACACCAAATGAGGGAAAAGGTAGGTACAGATTGGAAAGTTGTGAAGGCAGCCTGGTGAGACTTACCAAATGCAGACTAATTAATCATATAAAGTTGTCCTTAAAAACTCCTCAACACAAAGAACTGTACTACATGGCTCTACTGCAACTTTTCAAACCATGGAGAAAAAAAAGATGTATTAGCCACCTACAGCTCCTATGAAGATGCTTTCAAAGCCACTGAAAGTGCAATTACAGATGGAAACTTTACACGGTACAAAACCATACTGGACAATGAACGCCAACAAGAAGAAGAACTTCAAGTACAACTAATTGTAGACACTTCTGAGAGCAGTGAACCTTCACAAACAGGCAGCCAGGAACCACTTGGAGAGCCACTCATAGCAAATGAGACATAATTAGCCATGACAGAGGTAACCACCACTATGCTTCAGTGTGAGCACTCTACAGAAGAGTAGGCAGTACTTAAATCCCAACTAAACGATGAACAGCATACCATTTTTGTAGAAGTAAGTAAAACCATTGAACATGGTATACAGCACAAAAGTAAAACTTGCACCTGTGACACCTACAAACCTGTACTGCTGTATGTAAGTGGCGAAGCTGGGTCAGGAAAAACATTCTTAATAAAAATGATCAGTAAATACCTCCCAACAATTAACAAACAACAATCTTTCTGCAGTTATACCCGCCCCTACAGGTTTGGCTGCCTACAACAAAGGTGGACTCACTCTACTGGATTGCTACTCCTTCCAGTAGACCACCAAAACAAATTAGAGTACTACAAACTTTCACCACTATCTGCTATGGAGCTGCGCAGAGTTTTAAAACAAATGAAAACGATCCTAATAGATGAGGTGAGCATGGTCTCCAACCTAATGTTGGCTTTCATTCACCTCATATTGCAAGAGGTACTCAAAACAGACTACTCTTTGAAGGAAAACATGTCATTGTTTTCAGAGATCTCCTTCAATTGACACCAGTCAAAGGTGAACCTATCTTCAAAACCTTAGGACACAAACAGTTCCGTAAAAGTCTATGAAGCATCAGGAATGTTAATCTTTGGCAACATTTCCAATACAGAGAACTAACTCAAAACATGCATCAGTCTGCAGACCTCATCAATGCCTACATTTTAAAAACATTTTAGAAAACGTACGGATTGGTGTACTATCAAAGGAGGCACAGTCTACCCTCCAGAGTAGACTCATCCATGAGCTGTACGGCCGTAACACATGTGGTACTGATGTCATGGTAAATGTCAGCTGTATGGCCTTAATGCCGACTCTAGCAAGCTGTGCACAATTTAATGCAACAATGCTGCAAAAAGAAAAACAACCACTCGTGCAAATTCATGCCACAGACAAACTGGATGTACACGGTATGACAATACCTATGTGTCAACAAGGCATAGCATGACTACAAGCTTTGGAAAACTTCATCTCCAACACAGCAGGTTTGGAGAAAGTTTTAAATGTATGTGTCAACTGTAGAGTTATGCTAAAGCGTAACATTGACTTAGAGCAAGGTTTAGTGAATCGAGCACTTGGTACAGTTTTTGGCTTCCAGACATACCCACGGGACAACAGCATTCAGTTTGTAAACATCAAGTTTGATAAACTTTCAGAAATCAAAAATATAGGACGCACAACTGCGAGGTTCCTTCTTTTCAAAGATATGCATGTACGCAGAGAACAGTTTTCTCTGTTGCTAGTTTTTGCAGTAACTATATATAAATTGCAAGGTTTAACCTTAGATCAAGCATTGATTGATATTGGCAACACAGTCTTCAAAGAAGGCATGAGTTACATAGCACTGTCATGGCTACGTACACTGGAAGGACTGTATCTAGTTAATTTTGATGCAACTGCAGTCAGTGCAGAAATTCCTTGCATCATAGAGTACAATAGACTACGTGCACTGTACACACCCCATCTAAAAATGTACCATATTCCTCAAAAACCAAAAGCTTCGAAAAGAAGGCTCATTCCATCAGAAGTACTAAATGATTTCGGCACACTACCATCAAAGAAATTAAAAGAAACTGATACTACAGCAACTACCAAAAGCAAATACAAAAGGAGTAAAATAGACAAACCATACCCAACTCCAGCCACAAAAATAAATGCCTCTGCAAAGAAACCATGTACCCTTCCATCAAAGGGCTCAGACACAGAAGTACCTGGACCATTAACATTTTCCAATACAACAGGTGTTAATTGCTATGCAAATGTAAAAATCAATGTTCTATTCCAAATACCAGCAGTTGTTGAAAACATGTATTTAAATGGCGTAGACCAGTTGTGTTTGCAAATTATGGTCCTTCACAGAAATGCAGTAAGTAATCCTGACACCATTTACAGTTTTTCAGGAATAAGGCAAGAATTGGACTACAGTGCTGGAATGGTGAAATTCACTTCAAACCGACAAGAATATCCTCAGGAATTTCTAATGTACTTACTACAAATGCTGGAAAGAAAAAACATACTTATAAATGAAATCTTTCACATTTCCTACATGTGGAAACATACATGCACTCTGTGTAACCATGTCGTTCGATTGCTTTGTGTATTTATCAATACCTAACTGTGACTCCATTCCATTTCAGCAACTGATGCAAAATGCAAACCATAGCATGTGGTGTACGTCGTGCAATTCTGATATTCGTTCGACGCTACATATACACTCACATAGTCAATGTGTGATATTAATGCTCTTAAGATACTATGCCGACGGTACCAAAAACAACTGCAAACTTAATGCCTTCACACACAGACACGTATCACTTGGCAAAAACCTTCACAACTGTAGCCATAATCTACCACACAGGGGACTCCACCAATGGAGGCCACTATAATGCATACATTACAAAGCAATCGCCATAGTGGGAATGCAATGATGCTTCCATTAGTCCAAAGCACAGACTACCTGAAAATCTTGGAAATGCCTACTTAATATTCTTGAAGCTAAAATGTACTCATTGATGTACAAACCTACTATACTTTTCTCCCCAGCACCAACCACAACCTTCCTAAGTGGACAGAAAATATTTTTCCTTCCACACTATCGACCTAAACCATTGTACCATACTGGAAGCATTGACGAAATGCACTCCAATGTGTGTTGGACAATTTTATCCCCAATGAATCCAAGGATTACAGTCACACAAACAGTACGTATACTCAAAGCACAGTGCCAGCATTTTCCACTGGATACGTGGAAGGGAAAGTGGTAAGTGTGAGGGTTCAAATCTTTCCTCAGTAACCTCCGAAATCACCACTTACCCAAATGAGTCACTAGCTCTCTGAGAATAGTCATACAACTCCAACACATATGGACGTACCACCACGTAAATCCATAATTGGGCAGTACCAGTTCAAAATGTACGCAGATGTCCAAGTAACCACAGGAATGCACAAGCTTCTCTACGTACCCTTTACAAATGGGACACTGTAAACAGTTAGAATATGCCACCTGGTATCTAACTGCAACCTGAATATGACAATGTTATTTGCAGCATCACAACTACCCAACTGAACCTTCAACAATTACTGTGCTATAAACATAGCTTCAAACACTTCCAAACAATTAGCAGTTACAGTACGCCAACAGGTACGTAACTATGGTCAGAATTCTGCATTAGCACAGAACAATGTCATAATGCTTGCAAACCACCAGCAGAAACCAAACGCATAAAGAAACAATGGTACAAAAAGGAAGCAGTAAAACATTTACAAATCACTACCTGCTATAGTAGAACGCCACTCATCCCACCAACATGTATAGTCCAGCTATCGTACACAATTACATTTCGTCCTACTTCAAGAGTACACCTTAAAAAGTGCTGTAACCACTCCAGACATCACTATCATTCATTGTGCACCATAGTAGCAACGAAATTTCAAAGTTATTTTTAAAATCCAGCACGGATTGTTTTTCCCCACAGACCCAATGATTATGCAAAGAACCACAGGAACTGCGCTGATTGCACAGTACACTGGTTCAAAGCATAGTATGTACGAAGTGCTAGTTATGAGGGTCTACAAAATAAAGAAATGTATGCTGTGTAGTGGACTGCAAACTAACGAAATACCTGCGCTAACATATTGTGTTCTCTTTTCCTACAGATAATGCAACAATCAGTATGACAACATTTTACACTCCATACACAAAACACAGTGCAGGCCTTCCTCAATCCAAACAGTAAATCTGCAACTATTGCTATTATAATTCTCTACAATATCCACAGTGCAATAAGCGCACTTATTTCTGCTATACACATACCAATACTACCACTTACAATGCACACCTATATTACACTATGCAGCTTGTGCCCACGCCCTACACGCTTCAATATACACCCTGTACATTGTAGGGCCTCCAGCCATACACTAAACATTGTACACCCTGCCCACTATTGCCGCTGCACTGCAGAACTATACATACAAACATCTATCCACGCACGACTAACCCCACACATAACACAGCCACCTACCCCTTAGCCACTGCAGTTGAAATTGGCTGCTGTTTCTTCAACAGACTACATAACCTGTTTCCTACGTACACTGGTCCCCTAACCCTATCATAATTGCACACACTGAATTAACAACACTACAGTAGCCTATCCTTCATTCTGCACAATCACAACAACACAACTTCATGCATTCATCAATAAATCTTACGTAACTTTCCTAACTGCTTTCTTTCCACTGGCACCATGTAGGCCTTTAGGTCACTTTCATTGTTATGTACACCATTTCCAAGAAACCTACCCAACCCATATTTCACTGCAGCGCATACATCATAGCTCACCAGCCACATTGCAACCACTGCCTTCGTGCTTAACTTTTTAAACCTCTGTTTCCCTTTTTTCTTGTGTAAAGAAAACACAATTTCTAGCCAATTACCACCTTACAATGTTAGACAAATGTTCACACTAAGTGCTTTCCTTCCCTAAACAGTAGCCCCAAAAAAGGTCATGCTGCACGACACCAAACTGCGTACGATGGACCACCCACCCACATGTTCTGAAACAGCAAACACAGTCTCACATTACCCACCGTTGCCTCGTAACACAGTGCACATATAACTGGCCCTTACCCACTGTAAAAGCACATTTGATGTATTTTGCCATCTGTGCATTCACAGGACCATTTGTACAGCACCATCATATCAACTTGTACGTTGCACTACCTTCACCGTAATGACGCTACCAACATTCGTAAATACATGCTACAATTGAAACACGTTGCCAGCTGATTCCTTCCTTTTCTTCCTGCATCATCTCTGAAAATCAAAACCCAACATACCTCTCCTTAAACAGGATACACGCTCATTGTAAAACAGCCTTTAGGGGGAAGCATGTTTAGCTCCGAGGTCAGATATTGTATAGAAGTCTAGCAAAAAAAGATACATAACTTGCACTGCAGTTCCTCTCTCCATGTACCACAAAGGAACTCTGCAATGATCTCATACGCCGTACACTGCAATTTCACGCTTTCCCAATAGAAGCATGGAATTTGTTGAAATTCTGTAAGTACACCTTTACATCACATGTGTATTACGATTAACATTTATTAACATGCTCCTCAGTGTGCATATTTAAAAACTTGCTTTACCCTCACCTTCTCTCTGTACATTACACGGACCTTTGTGACGGCAGTAAAAAAAAGTCATTACTCTGCCATGTCTCCACCATTCCCAGTAAATTGCAACTGTTATTGTACTTTCTTTTGCTGCCATTCTTCCCCACCCCCTCCAAATGCAAACATACAAGGCACAACGAACATGGAACGCAAGTCGTACACTAAAGCACCTCACCTTCTGCGCAATCGTACACTGCTACATTCTCTGTTCTGCCCTTTGTATGCCCTTTCATACAATTACTACATCTACGCACCCTCAGTGTACTGTACGTTATAACGGCCACAGGTGCATGCATCGGTCAACCGGCACACAAACATGTACAACTCACATTTCATTGACGCGCTTCTTACCAAAGCAGCTCCTCTGTGCTCCAGCAATCCGAGGTGACCCCATTACGTTTCTTATTGTATTACTTTCTTTGCAGACAAAAAGACACATTGTACCGTGGGTCCAACTACACTCGCACCACTGTCAACTTTTGTAAAAAAAAATAAAAAAACACATGCATTCCCAATGGTTCCATGACATTTTCTTGTTTGCAGCCGTACAATCACAGTATTACCTACAAACCAGACACCAAGGTAGTGGGTTCACATATGGCGCTACGCACTAACACACACTTCATGGTTCATCAGGCATGCAGCTATTACTACATTATCCTTCCCGCAAAGTTTTGTCCTGTACGCTGCAACTAATACCCATTACTTACATCTACTCTTATTCCTCTTTCTACTCAGATATCTTGCACCCTACTGCACATGCCACACCTTCCACATTCCAATAGACGGCTGGTGGACCAAACATTGGAAGATTACCATAAGCAATGTCTTTTCCATCTTTATTATCTGGGCCGACCACTATGGGCCGGTATGTCCACTTGCGGTTCCTGCTATATGAACCAACCTGCAAACCTTAATTCTGTAAGCCATCCCAGAGGCACCAGATGCTACCTTTGCTACTTTTCAAAGAAAATGTATTCTTCCACACGGGCCACCTGGCAGCACTACGTACTCCTTTTCCCACTGTGCTACACAAGAACAGAAGTACAGAATTGCACTGGATTTTGTTTGCGAAATACAAGAGTGGCGAATGCACCAACTGTCACGTTGTCGTTTACATTCTGTGGCAAAATAAAGCACTTCCAACCACTCACTGTATTGTTAGTAAAGTATGGAATGTTCTGGAACCGTAAACTCTGTCTGCGCATGTCCGCTTTTGCTTTTGTTTATGTTGTTCCTTTCCAGAGCTAGGTGCTCACATGACAGAGTGTGCTACGCTTGGCACGCACATAAAATAAATACCTGGAGTGCACACCATGAGGAACGACTATCCACAAGTGACGTCACTAGCGCCAGTGACTGCTGCAATGGTGTAGGTGGCACACAAGAATATCTAACGGAAGCGATGCACACATTACAATTGCACACACTAAAAGCTCCACCCGCTTCCCTTGGCCATCTCAACAAGTACGCCAAACAAAGGTAACAGTCAGATGGCCTGCCATCCTGTATATAGCTGGACTTAACAGCGTTCATGATGTTGTCGACTGCAAATGTATGCGTGTTTGACTGTACATGTAATGCTTATTAACTCGTGTCATGTCGCACTGCGTTCCTTCGCTCTCAAAGTCCAGGGTAGTATGAGAGGTGTACCATACTGTACATTGATTGTGCCATCTCAGTATGTGAATGGCAACAAGGCCAATAACGTTCACCATTTATTTATTTATTTCCATTTATAGAGCGTGCATCTGCCCTAGGGCATCGTGGCGCTGTTACACTTGGGTGCAGGTAAAAACAGTGTACAGTTCTCAGTACAGGGTCATACAGATTAGTCAATAGTCAAGTTCCTTGGTTACAGTGGAACAAACAGTTATTTGAATAGTATGGTTTTCAGAGCCTTTCTAAAGGCTAGGAGTGATGTGTCTTTCCTGAGTTTGGGAGGTATTGAGTTCCAAGATTTTGGTGCCAATACTTCAAAGCTGGTACCGCCGGCTTTGGCTCTGTTAAAGACAGGGACCGCGAGTTGGTCAGAGTAGAGTTCTTGCTTGGGTTTGAGTGATTGTGCAGGGTGTATTCGATCCGCTAGGTACCGGGGCGCTGATTGGGAGAGACATCTGTGTGTGATTGTGAGCACCTTGAACAATATGCGTTCTTTGATAGGGAGCCAGTGGGCATCTTGTCTGGCTTGAGAGATATGCTCTCTCCTAGGGATACTGAGAGCAGCTCGGAGAGCATTATTTTGCACAATTTGTAACCTGTTTATGTTCTTGGCAGACGTACCAAGTAGGAGTGAATCTGGGTTGGCTCTAGGTCTGGAAACAGCCTATGCTAGGCTCCTCTGTTGTCCGAGACTGATGAGTTGTTCTGGCGTTGCACGATCACAGGGGCTGTTGGGGTTTAGCCAGTACCCCAATTTGTTGAGTAGATAAGGAAGTTTTGTCCCCTGGCTATCTTGCTTCAGTGGTTGAAATAATTGTTATAACACTGTAGTTAATGCGATACAAGATTCGCTTTATTAGTGATAGTGTTAGATTGTTTTCCATATAACATTGATAAGCGTCATATACACTTAAAGGCAATTGTGCGCCTTGTTTGTCAGCCGACACGTATTTCGACCTGTGGGTCTTTATCAAGGGTATTCTCATAGGTCTTGAGCCCCCTGTGGGGGTCCTGGTCCTGTTGTGGGTGCTGTCTTGTTGACAGTCGTGGCTCCTGTTGGGCCCTTGTCTGCGTCTCTAATCTGAGGTCCGTCCGGCTCCTGTTTATGTTCTTGGCAGACGTACCTAGTAGGAGGACATTGCAGTAGTCCAGTTTCGCTCCTATGGTGGCTCTGGAAATGGTGAGACAGTTCTTGGCGGAATAGGTAGGGTTTTACCGCATTGATGATTTTAGTGGTGTGAGCTGCTGATGAGGAGATGTAGCTAACTTGTCTATTCATGGAGAGGGTGGAGTCAAGAAAGACATCAAGTGTTTTTACTGCAGTCGAGACTGGGATGACAGTGTTTTCGATGCTGAAATTACTGTATTTGGTGTCAAGTTTTTTTTAAGGTTTCCTTTGGGCCTACAATTAGGAGTTCTGTTTAATCCCCGTTAAGGCATAGGCCGTTTGCCGCCATCCAAGCCTGGATGATTGCATAGGTCTGTTGTAGTGTTCTGAGGTCTTTCTCGTAGTCACCAGATAGAGGGAGAAGAATGTGTGTGTCATCGGCATAATTGGTGAACGTTATGCCGAGACATTCCAAGTCATTAAATAATAGTAGGGTGAAGAGGTTGTAGAGGGTTGGCGAGGTGCATGATCCTTGAGGCACTCCACAGCTGATGGGAGAGGGAGCGGCTGATGCCTGATCTGAGAAGACCCTCATGGCACGGTCCTCTAGGAAGGAAATTATCCATGTGGTGGCTTCGTGGGAGAAGTGGGCAGAGTTAATGAGATGGTTTCCCAGCATTTTGTGGTCGACCAAGTCGAACGCTGCTGATAGGTCTAGGAGCAGGAGAAGCGCAGCTTTACCATTGTCCCTGTTTTCTAGGAGCTGATTTTTTAAATCTAGCAAGGCTGATTCTGTGCCGTGCCGTGGGCGAAACCCAGATTGCCTCTTGCCTAGGATGTTGTGCGATTCCAGATAGGCTTGTATCTGTGGGTAAGCCACTTTATCAAGAATTTTCAGAAGGAATGGCACAGTGGTGATCGGTCTGTAGTTGTTGGAGTCAGGGTCAAGTGCAGGCTTTTTTAGCAGTGGACAAACCCACGCTTCCTTAAGGGAAGAGGGTACGGTGCCCAAGGTAAGTTATTCATGTGCTGCCATTTCACGCCACCTCTACTGGTATGCCAACTGCAAAATTTCCTCCATAACCATGCTGTGACAGTGAGCACCCACAGGAGACATACATATTTCCAACCGTGTATGCTGGAGTTACTTATCAGTGTAAGAACTGACTCAAAGAAGGGAACATTCTGAAACCTACTTCCGAACAATGTCCACATTGTTACGTCAAACGCCCGTAGCCATCCATACACAGCAGTACGCGCTTGCCACTCCCAACACAACATGGTACACCGATTACAACAATCCCTTTATCATCTGCAATACACTCCTCATCCCCAATAGCCTCTGAAGGTTGTCGCCTGCGCACCTACCCCACAACGCTTTATGTGTTAGTATCTGCGTACATGGGCCATGTCACAAACGTTACGCAGTAAAACAATACTTGCATGTCCCACTTTCTTACTGCACCCCCTGAACCGAAGCTCTGTTCACGTTCACACCCCTCCTAACGCAAATGGTGTCTTATCTCACCAATGCCACTTTACGACCTGGACCATGTCCTCCACAGTGATTCTGCAAAGGCACGGATCTTACAACACTTACATATTTACAAGTGTATTGTATGGCACAAGGTATGCTTTTAATAACTTATGCAAATGACCTAAGGCAAAGTGAAAGTACTCTTTGTACCTATGTCTTCAATCCACATACTAATATCACAGTACTCCCATACATAGCAGCATTGCGTTGGAGGTTTCTTAGCAAGAGCCTACTCCTTTGCCACACCCACTGCAAAGCAATACACCCATGCATGGAAACATGTCAGCACTTACCCTTTCTGTCCACAGGTACATATAGGTTCATTAATGAACCCAATCAAGTCAACTTTCTGTTACCTACTTCCAACCAGTGCCCAGCCTCTTATGTCCAAGGGCCCCAGCCATGCACACAAGGCAGTATGGGTTTTGCAAGTACAATACAACATGGCACTCCGACTGCAAATATCCTCATATTGTCTCCAATGCACTCCCCATCCCCAATGGAGTCTGCCTGCACTCACCAAAAAATGATAGTCGCCTCCACAACTGCCCACCAATAAAGTGTATGTGAGTACCTGCGTACAAATTCCTTCCATGTGCCAATATCTAACTGCCCGCCCTAAAGCAAGGCTGTGCCCAAGCCCTACGCTCTTGGGGACATAAGCGGAGGTCTACGGCCTCCACCCATGCACCCAATTGCCTAGTCCTTCTACACACCAACTGAAAGGCAATATAGTCATTGATGGTAACATTTCCCACAGTGCTTTCCTGGCTACAAGTACGTGTAGCTACAGCAACAAACTCAAACAAGGCAACATTCTCACACCTATTTCCAACCAGTGCCCATACTGTTACAGCCAAGGGCCGTACCCATGCACACAAGCCAGTATGGGTTTTGCAGGCACACGACAACATGGCACTCCGACTGCAAATATCCTCATATTGTCTCCAATGCACTCCCCATCCCCAATAGTGTCTGCCTGCACTCACCAAAAATTGATAGTCGCCTCCACAACTACCCACAGATAAAGTACATGTGAGTACCTGCATACAAATTCCTTCCATGTGCCAATGTCTGACTGCCCTCCCTAAAACAAGGCTGTGGCCAAGCCCTACAATCTTGGTTACATAGGCAGAGGTCTATGACCTCTGCCCATACACCCTATACCCTGCTCCACCAACACACCCACTGAAATGCAATATAGGCATGCATACTACCATGTGGCCACATATCTTTCCTGATTACCGGTATGTGTGGGTACACTAACAAACTCGTGACATTTTCCAACCTACTTCCAACCAGTGGACAAACATTAACATCCAATAGCCCTGGCATGCACACAATCCAGTACACCTTTGCAGGCACAACACACTGTCATACATCAACTGCAAATACCCTCATATTACCTCCAAATCACTCCCCATCCTCAATGCAGTCTACCTGGACTCAATGCACTCTTTCTACGTATGTGTGCAATTCACAGACCATTATCACAGTTCTCCCATACATGCCTACATTACGTTTCAGGTAGTGTGCCCAACACCTACGCTGCTCTTTGTACATATGTGTGCAATCCACATATCAATACCACAGTACTCCCATACATTGCAGCATTTCATTGCGGTTTCATTGCCAACAACCTACTCCTTCGCCACACCCACTGCAAAGCAATGGAGCCATTCACTGAAACATGTGACCACTAATCTTCCCTGTCCACAGGTACATAATGGTACAGTAATGAACCCAATCAAGGCAACATTCTATAACCTACTTCCAATCAGTGCCCACCCTGTTATGTCAAAGAGCCCAAGGCAACATTCTGTAACCTACTTCCAACCTATTTAAAGTTTACTATTTTATTGAGGGATAACCTAACCCCTTAAGTGCCAAGGATGAGTAATACTTAAGATTTCTGGGCTCAGTTCTCAAAGATTTACACTGGAGCAAGGTTATCTCACAGATGTTCCAGGTATCTCCAGAATTGCTCCAGTGTTAGACTTTGTGAATCCGGTATAGGTGTCCAAGAGCAAGTCTGAAATGCTCACAGGCCTCTACTCATTGGCACCAGTTCAAATCTTTTAAAATCATGCCCTGTATTTTACAATGTGCTCTTGCTCCTGGGTTGGGTCCCCTGGGGATCTTGTTACTAAGTTAATTCTTACTACGTTTTTGAGGATAACATTGTATGTGTACGTGCTTCCTATGCTTCATTGTTTTCTAACTCATGGATTGGTGACTTCTGTGTTCTTGCTCATGGCTTTTACCCCACTATGGTCTTGCTACTATGATGTGCCCCGTTGTTGCCCTCTGTTGCGATCTTTCTCTTGGGACATACTCTACTCATTCATTGTTCCTGTGTGGACACCATTTTAATCTTGCTGCTGGGCTGTGCACCAATGTGCACCAATGTGATATTGTGCTCTGCTTTGTTCTTTCTCTTAGGCTTTGCCCATTATATTCTTGCTTCTGGGTTAATACTGTATTTGCCACTGTGGTTTACTTCTGGGTGGCACCCAATCTATGTTTCTGATGAGTGACGAATCGCAGATATTCCCCTTGTGAAGCGAGGGAGATGAACCCGCTCCACAAAACCCTCCCTGACGGTCGAGGCATGTGGGATCTCAGTGGGAGAAACTTCCCCTTTGGGGGAAAGAAATCCCGTTCCCTAAAGCTCCAACCATAGCTGCATACATGGGACTGTCTGACATAAAGAGTAGTGTGGCATCTTTACCTTTGGTTGAAGGAAATGTAAAAAGAAACCCATATTGGGAAAAGAGAGGAATATGTCTCTTTAACAAGGGACACATTTTTAACTGAGATGAGTCAGAACAAAGTCAGAGGAAGAGAGTGCTTTGTGCAGGGGAAGACCCCTTACACCATCATGCTGCATCATCACACCATGTGCAGTTGAAGCCGAGGCAGATTGGGTAGCCCATGCCTTTCAATGAGATGTAGAAGGCCAGTGTGAGACTCCGGAGGACCGGTTTGCACCGCCGCGAGGAAAGAGTTATGAGGAGGAAGAAACAAGCGATGTCTCTGGTGGTAGCGTGACCCTGCTTGCAGAGTGGTGGGCAGGATGCTTGAACAATGACGCTGCGACTACCGTGGCAAGAAGTGAGAATAGCTTCCGATCTCCAGTGCCCGTGTAGGGTACAAACCCAATTCTTATCGCAGAATCCTGGGCCCCTTCCACTAGGAGGAGCAACAACGCGGCTTGGGCCAAGTGGACTAGTTGGTGCAAAGGGAGAGGTGTTCATCCCATTTCAGCCCCTGTAATAGTCATCCTGAATTTCCTGGCGCAGTTATTGCAAGACGGAAGAGCATTCCGCACTATAGGAGTTTACAGGTCTACAATATCAGCACGGCATTAGCCGATTGAGGGAGTGCCGGCAGGAGAACATCCAGCAGTGGTGAGGCTCATCAGGGAAGCCAGATTTAAAGTACCCCCGGAGCCTAGATATAATACGGTATGGGACGTAGCGGTGGTCCTCCGTCTCTTGGAAGACTGGCCGTCAGACAGATACTTGTCCCTTAAGCAGTTGTCAGGTAAGCTGACAATGCTTTTATGCCTAGTTTCTTGCAAGCGTGTGTCAGACGTCAAAGCGCTGTAGGTAAACAGGAGATCCTTCGGTCCGGAAGGAGTTACTTTCTCGATAGTCAAAAGAACTAAGACAGGGACTTCGTCGGACCACTATCCTTATTTCCCGAATAAGACCAAGTTATGTGTGGCGAACTGCATTAAAGAGTATAAATGCAGGACAGCAGAGTGTAGAGCAGCTAGTACCACGCAATTGCTCATAGCATGTAGGAAACCTTTCCACGCTGTATCGACAGCCACTATTGCTAGGTGGGTTAAGGAGGTCATGCAAGCAGCGGAGGTTGATTTAAGGAGGTACGGAGCACACTCAGTACGTGAGGCAATGGCATGCAGGGCCTTTACAGCAGGAGTGTCATTGAGAGAAATTATGCTAGCAGCAGATTGGGCTAGTGATCATACCTTTAAGGAATTTTTAAAGAGGTTTTAAGCCAACTGAAAGTCTAGCGGTTGCAGTGTTGGGGAAGCTTTGAACAAGCATAATGCTTGCCTCCAGTCTTGTCATAGAATGAAGATTACCCCTGCTAACTGTGCAGGGAGTATTAATTCTATTAAAGACTAGGAGGCAAGCATTAATTTCCCACCCAATCATGTATTGTTGATGAAGTGTTTTGTATGAGGATAGCAATACATGGACGCAGTGCTTTAAGTGGGGTAACAAATTGTGGGGGGGCTCATTTGGGGGCGTGGCTTGCCTGATGGGCGTGGCCTAAAATGTGAAGGCGTGGCCTAAAAAAGAGCATGTAAAAATGAACAGGGGTGGTCTCATCTACACACTTAAGCGCATACTGCAACATTGCTGGCACAACTAAAACGTGTGTTCCTCGGCAAATCATTTAATTGCACTGTTGAGGGTGAGGCTTTTTAAAAAGAGAGAAAGTTGACTGCTTTTAATATAAAATACAAGCAATCCTTGCATTTGGGGAGGTGGGCCTACGACCAACTTTTTTCTCAGGGGGCTCGACATAAAAAAGTTTGCATACCACTGCCATTACCCAATGCGGCCAGGGCATGGTTGCATAGCCCAGCGCCTGAACGTGGGTGTGCTGCCGACAGGGTAAGGTGACAGGTGGAAGATGTTGGCTACGAAAGCACGCTACCGGGTGCTCTCATATCCCCCCACCCCAACAAGCAAACAGAAAAGTTTACAATTGGTTATGTCTTTAAATGCACTGGGGTGTCCTCTGGAGTGAAGGCTGCGATGCCTGCTCGACGGGGGGTGTTGTGTAAGAAATAAGAGACGGTTATGACCGTGTGAGGAAGAGAGGGTGGGAGCAGGGGAGGAACGGGGCAGAGGCGGTGTGTGTGTTTGGGTTCCACTGATAGGCCAAAGTTGTTCTCTGCATCCGTTCTCAGCTATGTTCTGTTTATGCAAATGCTATAATGGCCCCTAAAATAACTTCCCAGGTTCCTTCCTTCCTTCCTTCCTTCCTTCCTTCCTTCCTTCCTTCCTTCCTTCCTTCCTTCCTTCCTTCCTTCCTTCCTTCCTTCCTTCCTTCCTTCCTTCCTTCCTTCCTTCCCCTCCTCTGTCCCCTCATAAGGCCTCCCGCCTCCTCGAATTCCCTCACCTGTCCCTCCCGCCTGTACTTATTCTGACATCTGTCTCTGTCACTGGCCCCCTTCCCCCGTGTTGTGTCCCACTCCTGCCAAGTGCTGCCGCCCCCTGATTGTCCCGCTTCCCCTGGCGTCTGTCCCAACCAAGCTGTGGCATAGAAGGCTGGGCACCTTTTGAGTCCCGTCATGGGGTTAATGGGTCAAACATTAACACCCTTTTGTCTCCACTCCTGTTGTGTCTGTTACTCTCAGCCCTACGCTGTAAATGGCACAACAGTGAGTGGAGACAAAGGGGTGTTAATGGTGGGTGGGGACGCTGACCTGTGACTAACACAAATGCCAGCCAGCCCCAGCTTCGCGCAAACTCGTTTGAGCGAAGCCGGGACTGCCCTGCACTTCTGTCAGTCACAGCTGCCTGCCTTGATGACGGCGGGCTCATCTCCCGTCGCGGCTGCGGCCGTGGCGGGACAATGATCCGCTGTCAAGTGGTGGGACCGGAGGGCCCTGGCAGGGCCCTGGCTCTGCCTCACTTTTTGGAGACTGCCAGGGCCCAGCCCCGGCAGGCCCCGGCCCACTTAAAGCACTGCATGGACGCCACCCTGATGTTTTTGCTTTGTATTTTCCTTAGGGGAGGAGCAGAAGAATAATTGAGAGGAGAGGCTAGCCGCCGAGGTCGGTTAAGAAGCTGAGGAGGATTGGCGTTTCAGTTTGGAGTGGTTTAAGTCTTCGCTCTGTTGGCAGGAAGTAGTTTGGAGTTTCGAGTGACAGTTCAGAGCATGTAAAAGAGAGGAGGAGCTCAGAGACAGGATGTGGTCATAGCTGAGCATGGGTGGATATGGACTACAGAGACTATGCGGGTTGTAGTTTCAAGGAAGAAAAGTCAATTTGGACATTTTACAGTATTTTGTTATTGGTTTGTTGAAACTGCTGAGGAGTAGTAATAAAAGAAGTTGAAGCATAATGCTCGCCTCCTACTCTTTAATAGAATGAATACTCCCTGCGCAGTTAGCAGGGGTAATCTTCATTACTACAATACACGGTTGCAGATGGTCTCAAGATTACACCAACTCAAATAAGGTTCAATGGGTGTTATCATACATTTAAAGGGGATCTACCTAAGGGCTGCCCTTCTCTCATGTTCGCATGAGCTTCCTTCACCCTAGCCCAGACTTGCCTAATCCTGAAGATGGTCACCAGTGAGTGGTAACCTCTGCTATCTAAAATCTGACTTGCTTTCAGTGAGGCAACCTAAAGGCAACAGCCATATCTATCAGACTTTCTGCGGGGTCTCCTAGGTGGATTCTAGCCGGGTTTCCCACAAAGACCTTAATGGTCTTTGAACCAGTAACTGGTGCCTTTAAACCACCCAGGTCTCACTTGCTCCTATCTCTCCCACACTCTCATATTCCTCTCCCTGATGATCTGTCCTTAATTTCCGTTCATTCTACTCTCCCCTTCTCTTCCTCCCACTCAATTTCCTCTCCCTCCTCTGTCCCTCCAATGTTATTCTATCCCATTTCTACTCCTCACTCCTACTCTCCACTCTACTCTCAACTACCCTCTACTCCCACTCTCCACTGCACTACAGCCCTCCTTCTCTCACACTCACTCTCATTTATTCCCCGAGTCTCTCTCTCCTTGCACTTTCTTTCTCTCCTTGGTCACTCTCTCTCTCCCTTTGCTCTGTCTCTTTCCCAGTTACACAGCCTCGTGTACACTCTTTTACGTTCACTGTAAGCGTCTTTCATGCCTTCTCTCTTTTGATACCGTTCATGCATTTACCTTTGAGGATTCCGCCCCCCCCCCCACACCCCTGTGTTTCTGTGTCAACGGCCTTCTCCCACTCTCTCTGGGTTTTTCTATAATCTTTATCTGTGGGTTTCTTGTGGACTGATTATAACTGTAGATGTATCCCAAGTAAGCTATCTTCTTTCTTTTTTTCTCTACTTCTTTCAAGCCTTTTCTCATTTAGTCTTGTTTTCACCACTTCGCTATATTGCTTTTAGGCACAAACGCACGTTCTGTCTTTTGCTTTGTCTTTGTATGTTCTCGTGCTCTCTTTCTCTCTTTCTCTCTGTGGAATTCACTCACTCTGTTTCTTTATGCTTCTTTGCTTACTCACTTTGTTCTTTCTTCACTTCTTCCTTTCCCTTCACTCTCGTGTTGGGCCTCCAATTCTCTCCTGTTTGTCTTCCTCGGACTCTCTTGCGCACAAACTGTGGTGTCACGTGCCCAAGTAGTTCCGGGTCACATGACACGCCGGAAATAAAGGTACCACCGGAACTGGCGTCAGAACGCCAGTCCGGCTTTATGCATCCAACTAACTGGTCGTGTTTCCTTTGCCTGCGACCACATCGCGCAGCGCGCTTACGCCGGCCTGCCTAGGCCCACATATGACGGTCAGGCCCGCACATATCCAGCAGCCCGACTCCACACTGGCGACGAGGCCGGAGAAGGATCCACGTGGGGCCGCGCCCCCCTTCTTCAGAAAGCAGAGGCTGACTGCCTCCGGAAAGCCGCGCGATCGGACGCGCACCCTGCTTTACACACGGCTGCAGAGCGGAGCGCTCTGTGAGGCAACATGTCGGCCACATCAGTAACGAGAGCCGCGTATCATACGCGCACTGAAAAAAAAAATAATCCCTCGCCGCGTGTCAGCTGCAACTACGCCGGCACGCAAATCACGTCTCGAACATTCCAGGAAACAGCGTGTCGACACACATATCCGTGAGGCCATCACTGTCTTCCCTCAACATTCCAACATTGTCACTGGGATCAACAGGAGTAAAGCTATTTACACGCCCAACGTTTTTGCTGCCACCATCTCTGAAAGAGGAGAAGTCACTTTTCAGCCAAAAGCTCTTGTGTTCTAGAGTGAACTGGAGCAGCCTGGAAACTCTGTCTCCCACACTACAGGAAAGACCCAGGATACCCCATGGCAATGCAGGATGCAGGAATAACACCGGTGAGTGTACCAAACAACCGCCCTCACTGAAAGCGTCCTCCCGTCATTAACCCCGTAGCAACATGTCCGGCTCTGAAACCAGCCCCGCGAGGGCCAGCACGAGCTCGTCCAACAGAATGAGCCTTACCACTGACCACCCTGACCCAGCGCTGTCCACACTCATGCCACCGTTTGACCCCTTCACCACAGGAGCAGCCACCAGATGGGAAATCTGGCTGCAACAATTTGAAATGCACCTTGATGCCAGGGACATCACCATAGCAAGAAAGAAGCACACTTTCCTTTTGCTCAACATCGGGGCTGCCACCCTACGCCTATTCAACGCCACCCAAAACCGCGGGGACAACAACAACTATGACGCAGCCAAGGCCATACTCATGAACATGTTCAAACCAGATCTCAACCCGGACTACGAGCGTTTTCATTTCTGCATGGCAAGGCAGAGCGAAAAGGAAACTGTGGACAAATTTCATGCCTGCCTTCGCGAAATGGCAATAGGCTGTGAGTTCCCTGACGAAGAGTTTGCCATCCGCCTCCAAATAATCAACGGCATATCCTCGGAAAAGCTAAGGAGAGCCATACTATCCGAGAGAAACATTCGCCTGTCACGCATCCTAGAAATAGCGCGCCTTCACGAGCAGACGGAAGATCAGGTAGCAGTGATGGAAGCAGCGATCCAAAGGCTCCCGCTGGACAGCCCTAAGCCGACAGAAGACGTCGTGGCCATATCCAAACATCAGGGCACTCGAACAAAACAAGGCCAGAAAACACACCTACCACAAGGGAGAGACAAAGCCTGTAAGTGGTGCGGTGGCCCATGGCATAGAGGCGAATCCTGCCCAGCATGGGGGTCTACGTGCAGAAAGTGCAACCGCCTCAATCATTATGCTGCAGTCTGTTTAAACCCGCCAAATCAAAATGACAAGGAAGCTACCACACGACCGGCACATCACCGCCGAAAGAAGTTCGCCCCAAGAGAATCCTCCTACCAACAAGAACGGAAAGGGAAGGCCAGAGCTGTCGATCATTCCCAAAGATCCCCTGACACGAGTGACAGCGACGACAGCGACAACAGCGTATCCCCAGAGAGGAAAGATAAGGACAGGAGGAAGAAAGGGCATAGGCGGATACACCGAGTACACCTCATATCAGCCGTTGAACCACACCGATCACGCCAAAGGAGGAGACCATCGTGTACTATCCTCTCCAACGGAGAACCGCTAAAGGTGGTCATCGATACAGGTGCAACAGTAAATGTCATGCCAACGACGGCATTCAGCAAACTTCATCCGAAACCCACACTTCACAAGAAGAAAGTCCGGCTATATGCCTACGGGTTTAAGAAGCCCTTACCCGTGCAGGGGTCATTTAAGTCAGATTTCGCCCACAAGAACACCAATTGCCGGGCGCGCATCTATGTCGTGGATGCCGGCTGTGAGACACTATTAAGCTGCAAGACAGCGGAAAAGCTGAAACTGATTCTTTTCGCTTTCGACCTTCAACATGACGAACTTGATGACTTACTAGAACGGCATAAAGCACTATTCCAAGGCATTGGATGTCTAAAAG
The DNA here is from genome assembly GCF_040938575.1 of Ambystoma mexicanum. Taxonomy (NCBI): domain Eukaryota; kingdom Metazoa; phylum Chordata; class Amphibia; order Caudata; family Ambystomatidae; genus Ambystoma; species Ambystoma mexicanum. Next base: position 1,457,260,751 of record NC_090935.1, read on the forward strand.
GCAGAACCATGAAGCTTCACATAGACCCTACCATCAAGCCGAAAGCTGTACGACACCGACGGATTCCTTTTCATTTGAGAGAAGCAGTGGAAAAAGAACTGGCCAAGCTTGAAGATGCAGGTATAATAGAAAAAACATCAGGCCCAACCCCGTGGGTATCGCCCATGGTGGTGGCCCAAAAACCCAAACAGCCTAACGCAGTAAGAATCTGTATAGACATGAGGCTTCCCAATGCGGCTATTGGAAGAGAAAGTCATGTGACCCCAACAATAGATGAGCTCATTGTGGACCTCACAGGAGCAACCATCTTCAGCAAACTTGACCTTAGATCCGGCTATCATCAACTCAGACTAGCCAGAGAGTCGAGATACATCACAACTTTCTCCTCTCACCTTGGCCTAATGAGGTACAAAAGGCTCAACTTCGGAATATCGTCAGCTGCGGAGGTATTCCAACACGAAATCCGCAGAGTCATCACTGGCCTAGAGGGCACCACAAACATCAGCGACGACATTCTGGTGTACGCATCGAACGAGAAAGAGCATCATAAACGCTTAGCAGCAGTCCTAAGCAGGCTGGAAGAGGCGGGCCTGACACTAAATGCGAAAAAGTGTGAGTTCAAAAAGAAGAACTATGTTTCTTTGGATACATTTTCAGCGCCAAAGGTGTATCCCCAGACCCTTCCAAGGTACAAGACATAAAGAACACCAAAGCACCTCAATCGGCCACTGAGGTGAGAAGCTTCATGGGGATGGCGACATACTGCGCGCGTTTCATTCCAGACCTCGCCAGCATCGCAAACCCTCTCCGAGAACTGACGAAGAAAGACCAAAAATGGGAATGGACCCCAACCCACCAACAGGCATTTCAACAAATCAAGGACACATTGTCAGCATCCACCACCATGGCATTCTTCAACATAGAAAGACAGACTGAACTCCTCGTTGATGCCCGGTCGGCCTAGGGGCAGTACTAATCCAAACGGACAACGACGGCAATGTGTTCCCCATTGCATTCGCCAGTCGGGCACTCACTAAGCCCGAGCAGAACTATGCTCACATAGAAAAAGAAGCCCTTGCTATTCTATGGGGATGCCGTCACTTCAAAGTGTACCTGCTCGGCAAACGAGCAAAAGTCTTCTCGGATCACAAGCCCCTGATCCCGATATTCCGAGGATATGCTCCCCACCCACCAGCACGCATCGAGAAGTGAATGCTGCAACTGCAACCTTACAACATAGAAGTTGACTATCGCCCAGGAACAGACAACCCCACCGATTACTTGTCCCGCCACCCGAGGCCGGCCACTGAAGGAGAACAACGCCATGCGAAAGAAACGGATGAACATGGTTGTCACGTAGTCGCCTGCGCCCTACCACGGGCCCTGACCCTACATGAAGTGGCACGTGAGACGGAGTCAGACACCATCCTGCAACATACCACTGCTGCCATTCAGTCAGGGAATTGGAAGAACTACCTTGCATCCATGGCCCAACGCACCATGTCGGCTCAAGTCAAACTCCAAGCACTTTTCGGGATCCGACATGAACTCTCCGTTGCCCCCGAGAGGGTGCTACTCAAAGGACACCGGATCATACTACCTGCATCACTGGAAGAGAGGGCCCTCCGACTAGCCCACAGCGGGCATCAGGGCATTGTCAAAACAACGCCATACCTAAAGTCCAGAATGTGGATGCCCAACATACAACAAAGAGTAGTGGAGTTAGTAGGATCCTGCGCAGCCTGCACAGCCTGCCAAGCGTCCAGAAGACCAGAGAACCCAGAACCCATCAGCAGTGCTCCAAGAAGCAGCAAGCGATGGGATGCGGTCAGCATGGATCACTGCACAATTGCTGGTGAGGGATACTTACTCGTAGTGATCGATGAGTTCAGCAGGTATCCTGAAGTAGAACACGTGGCATCCACCAATGCTGAGACCACAATTCTCACGCTAGAAAAGATTTTTGCAACACATGGAATCCCAAGAAAAGTAAAGAGCGACAATGGTCCATCATTCACCAGCCAAGAACTACGCGAGTACTTCAAGGACGTAAACGTCAAACACCAGCGAATCACCCCGAGATGGCCCCAAGTGAACAGCGACACTGAAAGATTCATGGGATCGCTCAACAAAGCTATTCGCATTGCCAAAGAACGAGGGCACCCATGGCTGAAGGCGGTATATCGGTACTTGAGAACCCACAGGCAAACCCTGCACTCCTCCACAGGCATCAGCCCTGCCGCTCTCATGCTCGGAGTACCCATACAGGCAGAACTCCCCATCCACCCTCAGTGGATAGCTCCGGAGCCAGACATCCCAGCCGTAGACGCCAAGCGACTAAGGCGAAACGAACAAGAGAGCATTGCCAGGAGAGCCAGCCACAGAGAGCTAAAACCAGGCGATACTGTTATCGTCAGAAACCGAGCAACGCCCAAGAAGATGTCACTCAACTTCGAACTCCAACCGTGGACCAACCACAGCATGGTTACCGCCACTCGAGGGAGTGAAACCGTAACAAGAAACGTGTCACACTTCAGGAAAGTACCACCTGAGCTATGGGAAGAGCACCCAACGTCCCCCCAGGGAGAAACGGTGGCACCGTGCACACCCCGAGGACAAATGTCGCAGAGGAGTCGTGACACACGAGGAGACTCCGAAACAACACACCAGCAAGAAGATAGGGCTGGACCCGAAATCCCCCGGGCAGACACACCGGAGAGAGGAAACACCCGATATCACCTGAGAGAGAGGCCCAAACCATCATCCCGTCTCCGAGGTTACGTAGTAGATGGAGCGTACACACAGAAGACCCCATCCAATTGAACTCAGAGTAAGACTTAATGTGTCAGTATTAGTTCATAATGTTTGTCGTTGACAGTAGTGTAAACACCTCCAAGTTTGGGAGGAATGTGGTGTCACGTGCCTAAGTAGTTCCGGGTCACGTGACACGCCGGAAATAAAGGTACCACCGGAACTGGCGTCAGAACGCCAGTCCGGGTTTATGCATCCAACTAACTCGTCGTGTTTTCCTTTGCCTGCGACCACATCGCGCAGCGCGCTTACGCCGGCCTGCCTAGGCCCGCATATGACGGTCGGCCCGCACATATCCAGCGGCCCGACTCCACACAAACTGTGATCATTTCCAGTAACTCTCTCCTACCCTTGTTTCCTCTTTCTCACAATTAACCCTCATTTTCCTGCTTTTGTTCCCTCTTAGAAAGCCTCCCTTTCCCTCTATTTATCCCTCTCTCTGACTGTCTTCATCTTTCTGTCCCCTCATGCCCTCACATAGATTCTCTACCTGTGTCTCCATGTATGTCCCACTCTATTTGTGTCTCTGCACATCTCTCTCCCCCCTCCTCATTTATCTCATCCCCTGGCTCTCTCTATGTCCATATTTGCTTTCCTCTTTACCTGTGTCCGTATCTATTTGACTTCCTATCACTCTCTCTCTCCGCTTGTTCCACCTTTTTATGCTCTCTGTGTGTATTTGTTCTGATTATCGATCTCTGTCCATTTTCATCCCCCCTGACCCCTTTTTCCCATGGACTTCCCTCCTCTCTTTCCTCCTCCAATCATGTTATGTCTGCAAGTGCCTCTTGTTATTCCCAGGTGTAGTATAGTATAGTACACCAAAACCAATCGCAATATAGACCGTTGGAGAGACAGAGGGGTGTGTATAACATGGGCGTAAGTAACCCTGTTCCTTCTAAACAGTCGTTGCAGAGATTTTCCTTCGCAGAAAATCTTCTATGGAAAAGTATTGTAAGAGCCTGCAGCTACAGGCCTCTTCATTCACAGGTGTGAATTGGGAGGTGTGTGCTGTTAAATCCGCAGACTATGGCTCTAACGGGCACAGCTTCCGTGGCTCTCCATTTGTCAGCCAGTTTTGGGAGGGAAGGATACAAGCTGGGACACAGCGGGGAGATGGAGGAAGAGATTAGAAAGCACATCTTCCAAGAAGCCTGCAAGAGCTTTGCCCTGCCTTCAGCAACATTGTAAACATCTTGCTCACTTCCACATCGCTGAGTAAGCGTACTGTCTTTCAGATTGGCAAAGTCCCGGTCCTCAGTCTTTGTTCAAATATTAAGTGCAGGCACTGAGGATGAGCCCATTTAAAGCACTGCCTTTAACACTATCTCCACCAGTCTCCTCCATGCTCCGCTCCACCGTCCTTCCAATGCCTGGTCTCTTGGTCTACCTATCACGAACTTGGGAGACTGGCGGGTATAGAGGAAATGTAAACTCAACCACCATTAGAGTGTGATGTCACGCTAGTGTTGCAACGTTCCGCAGTGGTCTAGTGTTTTGCGGCGCGGCCGCTGCCGAGTTCTATTTCCGGTTCAGTGCTCGGCGGCTCGGCGCGTTGCAACTTACTGGATTTCTCCTTGTTGCCTGCGCTCCTCGCATTTTTCCCCTTGACGGTGGTCCGCCCACTCTATTGCTTACACTTTCGTACCCTTCTCCCTGCCTTCTTTTTCAGGCTCTCCGCATTTGCTGTTAGCCTGTTGCCCTTCTTCCTCTTGGTCCATCCCTCCTTTTCTGTTTCCTCTGTTCTGACTGTACTTGCAAATTTCGTGTTCTTCCCTCCTGTATTGGATGCTCCTGGTCGGTTTCTTACCATTTCGTTTTCTGCTGCATTCCGGATTCCTCTCAATTCTCCTACAGTGATATTCCTTCCTGAACACCATTTTTCCTGGTTCTGCTTTCATCGGATACATACCATCTAGACCAAATTGCGGTACTTTATTCATGAGATTCTGGTTTTTTTTACGTCTGTGGCTTTTTCCCTCCACCGCTCTGGCTGTTGCGGAGAGGAGTCACCGGAGATTCTCAGGACTGGAATCACGGTGGCTTCCTTCCGAGGCAGACCCTATCTGCACCAAAAAAAGAAGGCTAAAGCCCAGCGACCTTGATGGAAGAAATTGGACTATTCTTCTACCACATCAGGTGAGGAGGAAGGGGGAGAGGGAGAAGTCAATTTTCTGAGTGAAGAGGAAGATATTACCGACCTACCAGATAATATTGCCACCAAACCTGATAGCTTACAAGGCCAGATTGAAGAGATGGCCACACCACAGCAGATTCAAGAACCTTAATCTCAAAGTTCAGGCACTCAAAGCCGACAATGCCAACTTACAGCAAACAGTGGCTGCTAGAGAACAGCAAACTGCTGATCTCCCTCCTTTACCCCTGGTTTCAGGGAAATTTGACGGCTCAGAAAGGAAAGTAAAAGAATTCCTGGAGGCTTGTAACATTAATTTCGCCTTTAGAAAAGACGCCTTTGCTACCGATCATGCCAAGGTGGGATTCATGATTACTCATATGTCGGGTAATGCCTTGGAATGGGCAACTCCATTAGTATCCCAGTCCGATCCGGTTCTGCAGGATTATGCAGCTTTAAGGCTCTCCTACAACAGACATTCCTCCGGACCGAGTGTGCCTCTGTAGCCAGTGAGGATCTGCTAGATGTACGCCAGGGAAATTCTGACCTGCTTACCTACATCTCAATCTTCAAGAAATTGGCTGCCGAGGCGGGTTGGCAAGAACAAGCCCAATATACCATTTTTCGCAGAGGATTGCGAGAAGAACTGAAAGACGAGCTCGCTCGTATCCCTTGTCCAGAGACTTTTTCTGACCTCCTCACGGCGGTTCTGAGAATCGATTTCAGCTTGACTGAACGCAAAAACGAGAACAAGAGTCGCGGTTCGGGATCTTATCCTGAAGCAAACCCCTTGCCCTCCTCTCCTGCCACGCGTCCCATTCGAGATGAACCTATGCAGATTGGGACTACTCGGGTGCATTTAACACCCGAAGAGAGAAAAAGAAGAAGAGAGGGAAGCCTCTGTATGTACTGTGGTGCTTCCTCCCACCTGCTGAGGGATTATCCAGATGTTCCTCCTAGGAGACCGGGAAACAAACGCCCTCAGTAGTTAATAGGACGGACTATCGAGGGGCGAACCCCAGTCCCTACACAACCCTTTCTGTCAACTCTGCCAAGGCATCTGAGGACTCACGTCTAATGGTTATAGCAGTTAAGATACAGTTCAGAGGGAAAGAAGTTGACACACAAGCCCTGCTGGATTGCGGAGCTGCCGGAAAATTCTTGGACACCATATGGGCGGAACAGGTGGGTCTAAAGGGACTCGCAAAGATGGAAGATCAAAAGGTGGAAGGAGTGGATGTAACACCCCTGGGTTCCGGACTTATTACACATACCACCGAGGAAGTAAGAGTCTTCACCCAACAACATTCAGAAGTAATGAGCTTTGACATCATTCGTGCAGCCCACTTCCTGGTTATACTGGGTATAGGATGGCTCAGAAGACACAATCCTACTATCAACTGGACCAACAATCTTTTGAGCTTTCATTCCAAACACTGTAAAGAGGAGTGTCTACCCGAGCCACTGTTTGAACATGTCAAAACCGTATGTTCTACCGAGACCAGTGCAATCCATTGCATACCCAGTCACCCAGCCAAATTTTCAGATGTCTTCAAGGAACAGTCTCCCCGTAAACTACCTCCACATCGACCAGAGGATTGTAGAATCGACCTAGTACCTCAAGCTTTGGTTCCCTTTGGCCGGATGTACTCACTGTCTGTATCTGAAACGAAGGTACTCAAGCAGTATCTGGATGACAATTTTGCTGATGAGCTCATCAAACCTTCTCGGTCCCCCGCTGGGGCATCTTTTTTTTCATTCTGAAAAGAGACACCAAAGAATTAAGGCCTTGTATTGACTATAGGGGTCTAAACAAGCTAACCATTAAGGATCGTTACCCTATGCCCATCATTACAGAAGTGTTAGAGTCTGTCCAAGGCTCGGTGGTGTTCACAAAGCTTGATCTCCGGAACGCTTACCACCTGCTCCGCATTAGAGTAGGTGATGAATGGAAGACGGCCTTCCGCACTCCTTACGGTCTGTTTGAGTATCAGGTAATGCCGTTCGGACTAGTCAACGCTCCTTCTGTTTTCCAACGTTTTATGGACCGTTTATTCTCAGATTTGTTGGCCCAAACTACGGTGGTATACCTAAACGATATTTTGTTTTTTTCTAGCAATCTAGAAGACCATCAGTGTCACGTTAAGGAGGTATTACGCCGGCTCCAGTTGCATCACCTTTTGGCTAAACCTGAAAAGTGCGCTTTCTCTCAGTCCTCTATATCTTATTTGGGATTCATTCTATCTGACCAAGGGATCACCATGGATCCAAAGAAAGTAGAGGCTATTTTGACCCAGCCACCACCTTCTTCAGTTAAGGAGATTCAACAATATCTCGGACTAGCTAACTTTTATCGAAAATTCATCCCTGAATTCTCCCAGCTCACTCTTCCTATTACCTCCCTATTGCAGAAGTCTTCCGATCCTTTTATCTGGTCTAAGGAAGCTGACAACAGTTTTTCCAACCTAAAACAAAGATTCTGCACCACTCCTGTCCTAAGACAGCCTGACCAACTACAGCCTTTTATTTTGGAAAGCGATGCTTCTGCGGCAGCTGTAGGTGCTGTTCTCCTTCAATCTAATCAAGGATTAGAACATCTTGTTGCTTACTTTTCCAAGACCTTGAGCCAGAGCCAACGGAATTATTCCGTTATCGAACGGGAACGGTCGGTTGGCCATGAAATTAGCTTGTCTGGAGTGGAGGCACCTAGTTCAAGGAAGTTTGCATCCCTTCCAAATACGAACTGATCACAAAAACCTGCAAGTCCTCAAACAACAAGAATGCTACAATATACGTCAACCCAGATGGGCTCACTTTTTTGCTCAATTCCATTTTTGTATCACTTACATACCCGGGTCTCAAAACCTGATTGCTGACGCTTTGTCACGCAAAGAAGACATCGAAAAGAACCCTACGCAAGGCAAGGAACTGATGTTCCTTCATACTCTGATTATTTCCACCGTGACATCCTTTTTGCAACAGGTACAAGAGGCCTCCCTCAGCTTGGAACAGCCTGCCTCCATCCTTCTGAAGCAGCCAGTGGTAAGAAGAGATGGGTTATTCTTTGTCCACAGGAAATTGTTTATTCCATCCCACGATCTCCGACAAAAGATTCTCCGATGGAGCCATGATTCCAAAGTGGCCGGCCATAGAGGTATACACGTTACTCTGGAATTACTCCAAAGATCTTTCTATTGGCCCAACATGAGAGCAGATACTCAGGAGTATGTGCAAACTTGTCTTGTTTGTCTACAAAGCAAACACCTCACACAGAAGCCTTTGGGACTACTTCATCAAGAGCCAATTTCACCTGGTCCTTGGAAACACATCTCAACCAACTTTATAGTGGACTTACCCGTCTCCCTAGGTTGCTCCTGCATCACGGTAACGGTGGACTCCTTCTCCAAGCTAGCACATTTTTCCCCCCTAAGCGGAATACCCTCCGCTTCAGTGATGGCAGATGTCTTCCTGAAGGACATTTTTAGGTTACACGGTCTTCCCTTGAAAATTGTATCAGATCGGGGTAGCCAATACACCTCCAAATTTTGGACAGCCTTGTGTAAGTGTCATAAATCACCAAGGTATCTTATGAAAAGGATACAGTAACCAAAAAAGATACAATTGGTAGGGTTCTTCCGGATCCTTGAATTCACACGGCTGATAGTAGCGAAGTCAAATTAGACCTTCCAAATGATACAACTCTCTGACTAGTAAAACAGGCAGAGAGAGGGATCACTGGAAAGGGCGTGGGAGCATTATAGGAAGTCAGCCTAGGATAAATAAAGCATCATTAGAAGTTGTCCCAACTAAACTCTCACTGATAGCACAGCAATAGCACTAATTACAACACTAACCTGTAGGCTTAGAACTGGAATCTCCACCAACAAGTCTCAGAAGAAATCCAGGAATTGAAACAACGACAAAGGAGGGAAGGTTCGTAAGGGAGACTTATCCCGAACGGCACGAGGCTCACGCTAGATACCGGGTTGGTGCACCACAGGATAGCGTCCAAAGTACTGTGCACAATCACCTTCAAATAAACACCTTTCCCACGTAGAACAGAAATGAAATGAGTCCACCTGTTATCTCATCACAGGTGACAGGGATGCGTGTGGAGTTCAAAAAACCACGTGCAGATTTACACGCAACCAGGACCACAGCGTGTAAAGAGTAGAGTAGACCGCGTGTGATTTTACACGCAAACAGAAGTGCACGCAGCCAGACAGCCGTACCTGAAGAGTTCCAGAGTCCACGTGGGGTTTTACCCGTGAACAAAGTCCACGCAGCCAGCACAGCCGCGCTTGGAGAGTTCCAGAGTCCGCGTGGAGTTTTACCCGCGAACAAAGTACACGCAGCCAGGACAGCCAAGCTTGGAGAGTTCCAGCATCCGTGTGGGAATTTACACACGACAAATTTACACGCAGTTAGGAAAGCAGCATGCACAGATATCAGGAACCCGCGTGTGAGGATACACGCAACTGAAGTGCACGCAGACAGTGCTGCCAAAACTCACGTGTGAAGGAAAGCCGTCTGATGGTCTTCTAATGGACGACTGACGAAGATAGCGTGTAGAAATTTCACGTGAACAAAAACTGCTGTAACTTCTAGAAAGCAGCTCCAGGAGTTTGCGTGTGGAAGAAACACGCTGAAGAAAGCCAAGGGAGTAACTGACGAGATGCGAGGACGCAGATCAAGGGTTCAGCTACCAAACGCCATATTGGTTCAATCAGAAGCAGCGAGCAACGTCTCCACGCTGCTTATGAACGTACTGCAGTAACACACGTGACTACCCTGAATCACGTGAATTCAACGACGTGAATAATGCAAACGTCGTTTTCCCGGCAGTACATCAAACAACCTCCATTTAGAATAGAACGGTCTAGCAGTTCTATGAGCATAACCCGTTCTGCGTGAAGATGGTTTTCCAGCTCCAGAGGTAATATGTCCAGCATGCATGACAGTGCCACCCCCCAAAGGAGCAGCCTCTCCCCTTTTCAAGTGGAATTTTCTTAATAAAGCAGGAGCATGGATATTGGAAAGAAGTTCCCAGGACCTATCTTCTGGGCCATATCCTTTCCAGTCCACCAGATAATAAGGCCTACCAGAACGCAGTCTCATATCCAGTATTTCTTGTACCTCAAATTCATCTGAACCTTTCACAGAAACAGAAACAGGCCGTATAGGCAATCCAGTAGCATCAGGGCATGGCTTGATGAGTGACACGTGAAATACTGGATGCACTCGCCATCGTTGTGGCAATGCCAGACAGACACCAGCCGGGTTAATCACGTTGAGCACCTCATATGGCCCAATGTACTTAGGCAACAGTTTATTTTTACCAGGTAACCTCAAGTTCTAAGTAGACAGCCATACTTTCATTCCTGTTTTGAAGACTGGTGCAGGTACTCTACGAGCATCAGCATAGATCTTATCTCGTTTTTTAGCCTGCTCCAATTGCTGCTTCACCTTCGTCTGTAAATTCTTTAGCTCTCTGATATTACGAACTGCTGCAGGAGTATCCATAGACAAACCGAAATCCAAAGGAATGGATATGGGGTGTTGCCCATACAGAGCATAGAAAGGAGAAGTACCTATGGCACTATGGTAGGAATTATTGTAGGCAAATTCTGCTGCCGGCAGGACAGTAACCCAGTCTGATTGGAACTGAAGACACAAACACCGCAGGTATTGTTCCATAGTGCTACTGACCCTCTCAGTCTGTCCGTCCGTTTGGGGGTGATAAGCACTAGACATCCTGTCATCAATAAACAATGCAGAGGTTAGTGCTCTCCAAAAACGGGACGCAAATTGTGAACCCCTGTCGGTAATTATCACTGAAGGCAGACCAAAAAACCAGAATACATGTCGGATGAATAGGTCAGCCAGGACAGCAGCTGTTGGTAACCCAATACACGGAACAAAAAGAGCCAATTTTGTAAAGTAGTCCACCACAAACCATATGGTATTGTAACCATTATTTCTTGGGAGTTCTACCACAAAATCCATCAATATCATATACTATGGTTTGTGAGGAACAGGTAAAGATTGTAGTAAACCCACTGGTTTGCCAGGAGTGTTCTTGCATTGGATGCATACAGAACATGTAGAAACATAATCTATTACATCTCTTGTAATGGAGGGCCACCAACACCATCTCTTGAGCAGCTCTAGGGTTTTCTTTTGTCCAGGATGGGCTGCCACAATGGAGTCGTGTCCCCAACTGAGAGCCTTGTTCCGAGTGGTATCTGTTGGTAGATAAAGCACCCCTTGTGTGAAAGAGTAACCGTTGTGTATGTCTAGATTAAATTTCTGAACCGATCGTGGATTTTGTTCAACCCATTCCTGTAATTCATGTTTTAGGGAAGACTGCGCAGAACAACTACAGATCACGTGGTCTGCCAACAACGTATTTTGAACCGGAGGTTCTTCCTTCACCTCCTCACCGATGCAGGATAAAGCATCCGATTTGACATGTTGTCTGGCAGGGCGATATGTGATTTGGAAATCGTATTGAGCAAAAAACACATGCCATCTGGCCTGTCGAGCCGTAAGACATTTCATAGTTTTGAATGCCTGAAGATTCCGATGATCAGAGTACACCAACACCTGATGTTTGGCCCCCAGAAGATGATGTCGCCATTCTCGGAAAGCATCCTTGATCGCAAGCAATTCCCGCTCAGTAACGGTATAGTTCTGTTCATATGGGGTTAAATTACGAGAAAAGAAAGCGACTGGATGCTCCTCCTTGGTTTCTGCACAAACTTGCGAAAGTACAGTGTCAGGAATTTAGGTTGGGGCAAAGGACGGTGCTTTACAGGCAAGAAATAAGCTGTCCTTAGGAAAAGACTACATTTCCCAGCATGCTTAGGGGAATTCTGTAGTTCCTTGGTTTCGCGCGAAACAACAGCTGTTGATCAGGAACTGGTTAAAGCCTCCAACCGCCCGGGCCTCAGTGCAGATAATTAATGATTATGTGCACGGGCGGCAGGAGACGTGAGGAGCCAGGCAATCTTTTCGGACGCCGAAGGACTGGTGGGCGTCAACATTGATTTTCAGATGAAGATAAACATGAAATAGACGGCGCAGGGCCGCGGCGGTGATTTACGAGCGGCTTGGGCGTTCACTGAAAGCTACAGTCTTCAGGGTCCGGGTGTCCTCGTGAGGCGCCCGGGCCATCAGCTAAGTGCATTCTCCCTTTTTGTTTGGTTATGGCTACAAACGTCTAAATCATATTCAGCTTGTATTAGATGCGTGTGTGAAGGAACACGCGGCCGCATTGGTATATGGATTCAAATAACATGCCAAATTACTCGTCAGGCATGCCAGCAGTGTGTCACTGAGAGCTATGAATTATGTTCCAATTTAAAGTCTCAGGAGAGTAACGACACAGTGTTTTTCTTGGAAAATATATGTGGCATGTAATCAATGTGCAGCATTTTGTTTGTTGCTTCACTGTGCCTCATGGGCCATGAGTCTATTGTGTTTCATCTCAGTTTGTGCCATCATGCTTTATGTGCAAGAGTCTGCTTACGCATAATTATCTTTCATATGTTTGTGTCCATTATGTATGAGTTGCTAACACTATGTGCAGTATGTTTAAAGTCATGTTATGGGTGTCTTCATTATGAAAAATGCTAAGAGTATTGATATTCATGTGAATGGTTTACCATAGGTTCAGGTATCATTGTGGAGGTCAGGTTAGGGCAGGTCAGGTTCAGGAGTTAGACTCTAGATATAAGTGTATTAATTTGGAGTTAGGTACTGTTATACTTGCATGTTTGTTTTCCCCTCCTTTCCTTTGTCATTCCACCCCCTTTCCCTAACTCTGTCTTCCCCCCATTGGCTGCCACGTGGCTCCCTGTGTTACTTAGTTCAGGCGCCCGTGCTAACCAAGGTGGGAGGGTCGATCTATTCAGCTTCTGTGGTTCGGGAGAGGGGGTTGAGACCCTTATCCTTTTGCTGGCATTGACATACAGCTCTTGTAGCAACACTGGAAGCATCCGCCTCTACGATAAACTGACAATCAGGATCAGGATGTTGTAGTACAGGTGCAGTGGTAAATGCTTCCTTTAACATCTCAAAAGATGCTTGAGCGTTCTGGTTCCAACAGAATGGTACTTTTGAACTGGTTAAAGCTGTCAATGGTGCCACTGTTTTGGAGAAGGAACAAATAAATCTGCGATAAAAATTTGCAAAACCTAGGAATGACCGTAGAGACTTGACATTATGTGGAATGGGCCAATTCAATATGGCCTTCACTTTGGAACGGCTCATTCAGACACCATGATTGGTAATGTCATAACCCAGGAATTCCACTTCTTGTGTATGAAAGATACACTTCTGGGCTTTAACAAAGAGTTTGTCCTCTCTGAGCCTTTGTAGGACAGCGGACACATGTTTAACATGTTCTGGGAAAGACTATGAATATATTAATATGTCATCCAAATAGATCACCACAAATTGGTCCATCATGTCTCTGAAGATATGGTTCAGGAAGAACTGAAACGTGGCGGGAGCGTTACAAAGGCCAAAAGGCATCACAAGATATTCATAAAGACCGTACCGTGTTTTAAAAGCGATCTTCCACTCATCGCCCTCACGAATGCAAACCAGATTGTATGCTCCTCGTAAGTCTAATTTAGAAAAGTACATAGAAGTACCTAGTTGATCTAACAAAACATTTATCAATGGTAATGGGTACTGGTTCTTTATGGTGATGTCATTAAGAACCCTGTAATCTATGCAAGGCCTTAGATCTCCCTCTTTTTTCGGAACAAAGAATAATGGTGAGGCAGCAGGCGATTGGGATGGCCGTATGAACCCCATATCAAGAGCTTTATCGATGTATTCTTTCAGGACAACATCTTCTTTGGGAATTAAAGAGTAGACACGACCAGTAGGGATTTTGGCCCCAGGAATTAATTCAATCGGACAGTCATACTGTCTATGTGGAGGCAGCTGTTCTGCCTGGCCTTTGTCAAAAACAGCTGCATATTCCGTATACTCACATGGTATATGTGTATCGCTCTGATGTACAACACTGATAGAGGAACAACCCTCCATAGAGGCCAAAATATGTGATTTGGTTGACACCCCCTGACTGGAAAAGCAATGTTCGTTGCAATAAACAGAAGGATATTGCATCAATCCCGTAACCCAGTCAATGGTTGGATTATGAAGAGTCAGCCAGGCAAGACTAAGCAATAGTTTGTATTGAGGAGCCGCAATGACATCAAAAATCATTTCCTCTTAATGACCATTTGATAAAGTCATTTGATTAGGTACAGTCTCCTGGGTTACCATACCCGAAGTCAAAACTGACCCATCCACAGTGTTCACAGTTTCAGGTTTGTTCTTGGTTATGAGAGGTATAGAACATTTCTTAGCATATGTGATGTCAATGTAATTATTTGTGGCTCCGGAATCAACCATAGCCCTGGAAACTAATTCTTGGTCAGCAAAACGTAACGTCACCTCCACAGCTATAGGTGCATACGCGGGAATGGTATGGGAGTCCGATGTAACACTCGACACAGGAAATCCTGCTAATGTCGAGTTTTGGCGTTTCCCGAACGCTTAACTGGTTTCTTGGGACATGCCGCCAGTAAATGCTCAGATGAACCGCAATACATGCATAGATTGTTTTTTCTTCAGTTCTCTCTCTCTGCATTAGATAACCTGCCTCTCACGGCACCAATCTGCATTGGTTCAGGGTCATTCGAGGAGGCTGCCGGTACCTACGGACGAACTGGTGCTTGCAAGAAAGGTTTTCTCTCTCCTTTGCGAGCGTTTCGTCGAGCATCGATTTGTAGAATCAGATCGAGCAATTCTGTGAACCCTGTAGGGTGCACAGGAACCGTAGACAAGACGTCTTTTAGTTCTTCTGAAAGACCCTTGTAAAAAACAGCCGTTTTCTTGTATGCAGGCCACTGGGTCTCGGCTGCTAATTGGTTGAATCTGGCTATGTAAGCCAACAGGGTTTGACTACCTTGTTGTAAATTTAGCAACTCCAAATCTGTGGCTTGAGTGGCATAGCGCATGTCAAAGACCTTACTCATGGCAGCCAGAAGATCGTCGCAATCATACAGCAAGGGACTGTCTGACACCAATAAAGGATTAGCCCAAGCAGCAGCTGTGCCCCCCAAATGAGAAAGCACGAATGCTGCCTTTGTAGTTAAATCGGGAAACGAGTTAGGCCGGCACAGGAAATTAAGTCGGCACTGGTTGACAAAGGTTCTATAGGTTTTAGGATCACCTGTGAACCTTTCCGGGGGAGCCAAAGTAAACTGTGTTGGCATGACCACTTTAAGGGTTTCTTGTTGTGGTGCCGGTGTCCCGGATCCAGATGCAGTGGCCACTGGAGCCTGTGCTCCCTGAGGAACGGCATGAATGGCGTCTTGCATAACATCCATGCGATGACGCAATGTGTCCTGTGCCGTAATCATTTCGTTTCTCAAATCCGTGATCAACTGAGTCTAGACCGTTAAAGGATCCGTACCCTCCATGGCTTCTGATTCTGTCATAAATCACTAAGGTATCTTATGAAAAGGATACGGTAACCGAAAAGGATACAATTGGTAGGGCTCTTCCAGATCCTTGAATTCACACGGCTTGATAGTAGTGAAGTCAAATTAGACCTTCCAAATGATACAACTCTCTGACTAGTAAAACAGGCAGAGAGAGGGATCACTGGAAAGGGTGTGGTAGCATCATAGGAAGTCAGCCTAGGATAAATAAACATCATGAGAAGTTGTCCCAACTAAACTCTCACTGATAGCACAGCAATAGCACTAATTACAACACTAACCTGTAGGCTTAGAACTGGAATCTCCACCAACAAGTCTCAGAAGAAATCCAGGAATTGAAAAAACGACAAAGGAGGGAAGGGTAGTAAGGGAGACTTATCCCGAACGGCACGAGGCTCACGCTAGATATCGGGTAGTGCACCACAGGATAGCGTCCAAAGTACTGTGCACAATCACCTTCAAATAAACATTAGTTGATAAATACTTACTTTCCCACGTAAAACAGAAATGAAATGAGTCCACCTGTTATCTCATCACAGGTGCCCGGGATGCGTGTGGAGTTACACGTTTCAAAGAGTTCAAAAAACCGCGTGCAGATTTACACGCGACAAAGTTCACGCAGCCTGAACAGCTGCGCTTGCAAGTACAGTAGAAAGCATGCTGTTTTACACGCAACAAAAGTACACGCAACCAGGACCACAGCGTGTAAAGAGTAGAGTAGACTGCGTGTGATTTTACACGCAAACAGAAGTGCACGCAGCCAGACAGCCGTACCTGAAGAGTTCCAGAGTCCGCATGGGATTTTACCCGCGAACAAAGTCCACGCAGCCAGGACAACCGCGCTTGGAGAGTTCCAGAGTCCGCGTGGGGTTTTACCCGCGAACAAAGTACACGCAGCCAGGACAGCCGCGCTTGGAGAGTCCAGCGTCCACGTGGGAATTTACACACGACAAATGTACACGCAGTCAGGAAAGCAGCATGCGAAGATATCAGGAACCCGCGTGTGAGGATACACGTGACTGAAGTGCATGCAGACAGTGCTGCCAAAACTCGCGTGTGAAGGAAAGCCGTCTGATGGTCTTCTAATGGACGACTGACGAAGATAGTATGCATAAATTTCACGTGAACAAAAACTGCTGTAACTTCTAGAAAGCAGCTCCAGGAGTTTGCCTGTGGAAGAAACACGCTGAAGAAAGCCAAGGGAGTAACTGATGAGATGCGAGGACGCAGATCAAGGGTTCAGCTACCAAACGCCATATTGGTTCAATCAGAAGCAGCGAGCAACATCTCCACGCTGCTTATGAACGTACTGCAGTAACACATGTGACTGCCCTGAATCACGTGAATTCAACAACGTGAATAATGCAAACGTCGTTTTCCCGGCAGTACATCAAACAACCTCCATTTAGAATAGAACGGTCTAGCAGTTCTATGAGCATAACCCGTTCTGCGTGAAGATGGTTTTCCAGGTCCAGAGGTAATATGTCCAGCATGCATGCATGACAGTAAGAAATTGGGGATCGAAAGGGCTCTCTCCTCGGGGTTCCATCCCCAGACTAACGGACAGACAGAGAGGCTAAATGGTACACTGGAACAGTATCTCAGATGCTTTATAAATGAACAACAAGACAACTGGGTATCTCTGCTCCCCACCGCAGAGTTCGCGTACAACAACTCTGTACATTCTGCGCTGGGGATCAGCCCCTTCTACTGTACCTATGGGATACATCCTCAACCCATAGTGCCTACTTTTGCTGTAGATTCATACACACCAACCATAGAGACCACCCTTGAGAGAATCAAAGATGCCCACGTTACCGCTAGTCTAAGCCTTCAAGAGGCTAGAAGCCGGTATAAAGAACAAGCTGATAGACATCACAGACAGGTACCTGAATGGGGGAAAGGCACTAAAGTTATGCTTTCTACAAAATTCTTACCTCACCTGGTACATCCTTCCAAATTGTCTCCCCGTTTCATCGGTCTCTACGAGATACAATCCCAAATTAATCCTGTAGCTTACCGCCTCAAGCTACCCAATACCCTGAGGCGGATACATCCAGTTTTTCATTCCTCTCTTTTACGATCTTACTTGCCTGGTACCCGAACACAGTCTGCTCCCAAGCTACGGATCATTCCTAGTTCCACTTCTGAAGAGTACGAGGTCTCACAGATTCGGAACTCCCGATATCACAGAGGCCGCCTAGAATATTTGATTCACTGGAAAGGGTATCCCTCTTCTGAGGATACCTGGGAACCTTGTTCAAATATTCAGGCCCCTCGTTTGATGCGCAAATACCATCGTCTTCACCCGGGGAGACCAGGAGGGCGAGGTCTTCGAAGGGGGCATACTATCACGAACTTGGGAGACTGGCGGGTATGGAGGAAATGGAAACTCAACCGCCATTAGAGTGTGCCGTAACGCTAGTTATGCAACGTTCCGCAGCGGTCTAGTCTTTTGTGGCCGCTGCCGAGTTCTATTTCTGGTTCAGTGCTCGGTGGCTCAGCGCGTTGCAACTTACTGGATTTCTCCTTGTTGCCTGCGCTCCTAGCACTTTTTCCCTTGGCGGTGGTCCGCCCACTCTATTGCTTACACTTCGTACCCTTCTCCCTGCCTTCTTTTCAGGCTCTCTGCATTTGCTGTTAGCCTGTCGCCCTTCTTCCTCTTGGTTCATCCCTCCTTTTCTGTTTCCTCTGTTCAGACTGTACTTGGCAAATTTCGTGTTCTTCCCTCCTGTAATGGATCCTCCCGGTCGGTTTCTTACCATTTCGTTTTCTGCTGCATTCCGGATTCCTCTCAATTCTCCTACAGTGATATTCCTTCCTTAACACCATTTTTCCTGGTTCCACTTTCATCGGATACATACCATTTAGACCAGCTTGCGGTACTTTATTCATGAGATTTTGGGTTTTTGTTTTTATGCCTGTGGCTTTTTCCCTTCAACGCTCCAGCTGTTGCGGAGAGGAGTCACCGGAGATTCTCAGGACTGGAATCACGGTGGCTTCCTTTTGAGGCAGACCCTATCTGCACAAAAAAAAGAAGGCTGAAACCCGGTGACCTCGAAGGAAGAAATTGGACTATTCTTCTACCACATCAGGTGAGGAGGAAGAGGGAGGGGGAGAACTCCATTTTCTGAGTGAAGAGGAAGATATTACCGACCTACCAGATAATATTGCCACCAAACCTGATACTACCTCAGGGTCGGATTGGCCCCTCGGCCTTTCGGCCCGTGGCTGGGCCGAAATCATCCCTGGGAAGTGGGGGCTGGTTTCTGGCCATGCTTGGGCCTGTTTGGATGAATAAAAATAGAAAAAAAATATACATTTTTTCCACTTTTTTTTTTCTTTCAAAAAAGCCTTTCACCCTTCTTAGGTCGATAAATGAGTACCAACACAGGTTGGGTGATATTGTATGATATTTGTTCTATAAAAAAGAGCTTAAGTGTAAGTGCTATACAATAACACATTATCATTTGGCCTTGGACGTCTGCTTGTATTCATAGTAATTTAGTGTACTTGGAAACAATGCTATTTGATGCCACTTCCTGTTTTGTCAAGGGGTGAAAGGTTGTGTTTCATTGCTTCCCGGAATGTCACTTTGGGGTGGGGTCAAATGACATCACTTCTGGTGATGTCATCAAAGGTCAAGGGTCGTGAGGCGAGGGGTGGGCCACTTTTTTGAGGCGAGGGGTGGGCCACTTTTTTGAGGCTCTCGGGCTCACCTGGTTCCATCAGCCAATCTATAATTTGCTCACCTCTTTGCCATTAATAGACCACCGCCTGTCCTTCCTCGTACATTTTACTAGGACTAATCAGGATTATTGTCGTTTTTTTTCATTCGGGTTTAATGTGGAAATATCTGACCGTTCAGTCAATAAAGTAAGATACATGTGCCACGAATGTGCAATGAAGCAAGGCAAAACTTTGACTACATACAGAGACGTTTTTATGGGAGGGCAAAAGGAGCACTTGCCCAGGGCCCCCACCTTGGAGGGGGCCCCATAAGGCTAGCTGATCTGAAAAAGTAAGATTCCATTGTTCACAAGTCTTAAATAGCACACTTCAGGATATTTTATGGGGTGCTGCTGAGGCTCTAAACCCATTGCCTTTCTGTCTTGGCAAGTGCATTCTGCCTTGATCAATTCATCATGTATTGCTTTCTGTGTTCACTGTGGTATACATAGTGTGTGTGTTCCTTATGGCACAACTCTAGCATCCTTTCCTTCCTGTGGGAATTATGTTAATCATGTGGAATAGGCAATGGTGAAATGCATATTGATGAATTGAGTGCCACAAGGGTTCAGAAGTTAGCACAGTGTGTGAAGCACTAATTGCAGAGATATGTGTTCATATGCAAAATTAGAAAATCACATTCCAGCAAGGCTAGCTGAGCCTTTCCTATGTCTGAAGTTTATAAACCTGCCTGCATATGTACTCGGTTTTGCAGAACAACATCTGCTATTATCACCAATGTACCTGTACCAGATAGGAGTTTCTATAAAAACTAACATATCATCCGTATGGTGAAGGTCTACAAATTGGTTTGTTCAGATGGGGTGTTGTAAAACCTAGGCAATCGCCTCCAACAATGGCATAAACTGTTGGTCCAATAAGTATCCAAATTCAAGACTATGGAACAACAGTGTTCATGTTTGTATCCTGGATTTACCAGCAGACGATAAAGTTATCCTGGTCACTCATCTAATATATCTTCCATTACTGTGCTGTTGTCTGTGAGGTTTGCTTCTTGCATGCTGCTGGTATCGTTTAGCCCATTACTTGATCTTTCTTCTTATGTAGGACATTTGGGTGGAAGGGTTGGTAGACAGAAGAGAGTGGATCATATGTTGCAGGCATCAGGCAAACATATTTTAAGGTCTGCTTGTTTGACACAAAAAACGGTTTGCTTTTTGATAAAAGTCAAAGGTTTTTATGCACGTTTATAAATGAAAATGTCACAAGCAATTGTTTTGGAAGTATTTAAAGTTTTAAAATACAAACGACAAACCCAGATTAAATGTGTTAAATCACATCTGTTGGTATGCTGGTTCTTATATACTTCCTTTGATGATGGAGAGAATGAAGCTAGAATCTTTCTCATTTTGCATAACACCGTTCTGTAATATTTTGTTTAAAAATGGTCATGTTTGGTAATGTGATTTGTGTAATTTACAAGTCTGTTTGGCTTATAAAATGAGATTGTTTTAGTTCATGGTAAGAACGGGGAAAGAAAGTGTTGAAATGCAGAAATTGCAGAGTTGGCACACATCCCAGCTTCCCCCCTTCCCCCCTTAACCAATGTGTGATCCTGGGCATCTCATTTAATCGTGTATTGCCTGACCTCTCAATATTGCCAGTCCCTAAACCTTTCAAAATTGTCAGCCCTTCTGAGTGATTTCCTTCTCATGGTTTGATCTTCATAATAGCCTTATTCATGGTTTCACTGTGTTAATAGTGAGCGTATTTATATCGTACAGCACAGGCATTTTTTCCTTTGATATCTAATGGCAACGCTATTTGAAAACCATACCCCACTTCTAATCCCAGTCTGCCTGGATAAAGACACCTTTCTGGTAGCTTCTAATTTGCCTCCACTATCCATGCTACGGTATGTGTAGCGTTCTCCTTCCTTCCAATTGGTGGTCTCTATCCATGCATGAGCACTTTTGCATTCTATGAGGCAGCTAATGTGAGTTCTCTGTCTATTATGGGTTATATGTAACTTTTACATACGGTCCAGCATTAATACTAGATCTACCTTCCTGGATGTTATTGATAAAAAGTATCCTGTATGTACTAGAACAGTAACCCCTTTGTAGACTGCTAATGTTGGTTTTCAAATGTTACTTGTTTATCATTCTGATTAGAGCAAAATGATGAAGGCAACGGGAATTAAAGGGAGTAAGCATGCTTATTATGCTGCAAGACAGCATATCAACCTATAGGTTGTGAGCGCGACGGGTGAGGGGTGGGGGACACAACCAGTATTCTTGATCCTTTCCTTCCTTTGGTTTGGTGGAGGGGGGCCCGAAGATGTCCGTGCCCAGGGCCCCAAAAGTGCTTAAGATGGTCCTGACTACATACCACGTTTGTGAGGTTTGAATTATTTTTATTTGCTTTTGATGAAAATAAGAGGTGCAAAGAAGTACACTTTTAGCTGTGTCATATCAATATGTTGTTGGAAAAGGGCTCAGTCAAGATATCATCAAATAAGTACTCTAGAAAGCAAGATATATTGAAGTTTTTTCAATGTATGAACACAACAATTCCGGAGTGATGGAGAGTGACAGTCCTGCACCTGCTGGGAAGACTGAACTTCGTGACTCGAACCCTCTGCTGACTATGCTTGAGTCTTTCTACTAGCTCAGTACTGGTGGGTGGACCCACAGTACTAATACTGCCTGCAACCGTGTAGCGGCCGCGGAGTGACGGAGAGTGACAGTCCTGCAGTCCTGGCAGGCAGGGCTGGCAGGGCGACAATGTACCCCACTCCCATCTCTCCAGCCCAAGAAGAGGACGAAGGATGCCACCTCAGAAGTGCCCGCCCACGAGTAACAACGGACAGAAAGATGACTGAAGAAGGAACAAAACTGAGCAATGGCCTCCAACCAACTTTAATGGCGAAAGGTAAAACTTTGATGCTGGCATTGGACCTAGATCCCAACCTGACATTGCCACTAACCTGCACAGTTCCGCATTTGAGGCGGGGTGAGTCCCTGGTGGATGTGGCGGCTCTGGAGGAGTCGGAAGCGCATGAAAGCTGCGCCCGCCTGGCCTTGCTTGACTCGAGCCCCCAGCCTTTGTGTCCTCTTCCGTCGACACCCGAAGGGGGGCCGCCATGTGGAGTGGCAGGCGGGGCCTCGTTGAGCATAGAGCCGGGAGCGGGCCCGGGGCGCAACGATGAGTCACACATTGTGCCTCGGGGGGGGGGGCGTCACCAGGACGGGCCAACCCAGGGGGAGGCGGGGTTCAGACACCGGAAAAGGATGAGCCGTCGAGCGCAGTGGGTGATGCCCAGCAAGCTGGATTGCTGCGAGCTCAGACCCCGGTGCTTCGGCCGGACGAGAACTCGGTCCTGCCCCTGGCACAAACATTAACTATTGAGGCACTGGTGCATACAGAACCTATGACATTGGCTGAGCCCGAAGGGCAGCCACGACAGGCTACTCAACCTTTGGGCTCAGCTATTGCCAACTTGGAAGAGGTCACCATAGAAAATGACACTTTGAAAAAAAAAAGACAAAGAAATCCAGATTCTACGAGGAATGAGAAGTATTCTAAAAAAAGACTGCCCAAATCTACCAAAGGGCTGAGCAAGAAAAACAAATCACAGAACCTGAGATCTAAAATAAGCACCCAAGTAACATCAGATAACAAAAGATTGGCACTTCAAACTGAAAAAAAGACCAATAGAGCCCTGGACAGGCCTACTAACCTAAGAGATTTTTTCAATATCAGACCCTATGCAAAAAATCTTTGTAGGGAGGAACTTACTTACAGAGACATCCTTGTGGCACTCAATGAATGTTTGCCTTTCTCAAAACAACGACGAATGGAAGGAAACTCAACACATATCAATGTACCATCAATCAAAGACAGTGAAAAAATTACTCAGACTCCCAATACATCGGAGCACCTCAGAGACAGCTTGCCCAGTCTTCTCACTCTGGCTCCCATTATCACAATGACCAACGAGATTCCAACACCGCAAACAGGGATGACCTCGTGGCAGCTGGGCTCAAATCTAGCATCAAATGACAGCTGCCATAAAGATGCCAATACAAGTGACTACTACAACTTGGACGCAGGCCAACGTAACGAAGGAATTGCCTCTGGCTCACGAGAAGTCTGCTACATCAAAGGCTCCACTTGGGCCTGATGAAGTCATTAGAGACCAAGCTGAAATTCCCCAACCACGCAGAGAACAAGGTACGTCAGGGGGAGCTGGAGCCAATGAGCCCCTGCAAGAAATTAGACCACAAAGGGGGGGAATTTCCACACCTGAAAAAGTGAACCACCAGAGACCATGCAGTGAACAAGCCCTTTGGGACCCCCTAAACGTGGCCGTAAATCGAAGAAACTTGCTGGAACTACACAGAATACCCAGCTCTCAACTGCCAGCACCTTCTCCACTCTGGATTGATTCACCTTCGAAAGGAAGACATCATTTCCCCATAGACCCAAATCAGGGGGCTACTCTGACAAAGATCCGGATATGCTATCAATAATGTCGACAGTAACGATCGCGTTAGCACCGTTCATGAAGCTGTATAAAGGGGTCAGTGACACTCTGAAGGACCACACATCGATACAGGCCACGATGCTTGGTAAGCTTACCTTTTTGGAAGCCTACATCATGGCCTTGGATAACAAAGAAAAAAGACAGCTACACCAGTTACACAGGAACAACTTGCTCCACCCGTAACCACTAAAGAGGCAGGGTCTCAAACGACAACCACGATCGACACAACATTGAGCACTAAAGGAAAATCTCCCCCCACAAACGAAAAGAAAAACCTGGAAAAAGCAGCGAGGCTCATAAAGACCAAGGTGCTGGAACCAGTCTTTATACTAAATTGACTTCTCAAGGACCCCCCTAAAGAAAAAAGAAAAATGGTAAACCACACTCGTGCAGGTGGGATGACATGTGCTCTAGAAGAAACCATAACGGTGGAATCAACTACAGCCACTCTAAACTCGCCGAAAACAATAGATGAATTTTTGAAGAACGATGACCTGATGAATATGAGTTTACACCTTGATGACAAACGCTCTTCAGAAAAGAGGGTAGAAAAGGGAGTTCAGGCCGCCCCAGAAACAAGCTAGACAGATCAAAACCCTGGTCCGGAACAAGGTGCGAGAAGAAGAAAAATCAAATTACTCTCAAGAAGACAAGGAAAGAAAACTAAAAGGGAGAAGGAATGAAAACAACACGCCTGGACACCGTGTAGAACGACCTTGGAAACCAAGGACTTCGAGGGTGCACGAATCCACACGAAAATCCAGGGACAACAAGAGGCAACAGCGCAAGAGATCTTTAAAGTCACCTTCGGCGTATAGAGACAATAAAAAGAACCTCAAAATTCACAGAGGGTCATCTAATTACCGGAAACCTCATAATAGTCCTCCAAGGATTCACTACATAACAAAAACAGAAATCTACAATAAAGCCAATAAGAAGAAGGACTCCGCTAGATGGATTCTAAAGCTGGAACAAATTGAGGGAAACAGCGACAAAGTCATCCTCAATCGAAGCTTTGTCCTAGCCTTATTTAGTTATATTCTGAATTTACAACACATAAAATCAGATGATCTACTCATTGTGGACCCGAGCCAAAGAAAACAGGAAGCCTTAGCACATTTGTACATCGCTTCAACAACAGTACAACGACAATTAAGGGAGGAAACTAAAAGCCTACTGAAAATGGGCTATGACCTGACTGAATCCACTAGAAAGGTGAACACGAAGTCAAGGTTGAATTCAGTCAACTGTACAGCTGGTGCAACACAAAGCCAAGAAATCGCCCAACATATACACGATCGTGAAAGAAGGTGGGAGGCCCAAAATGAGTTCTTCATAGCAAACAAGAAAAACAGTGCACCGAGGAAAATAAGAGAAAGTTGCAGAATAAAACACTCAAAGTCCCGATCCAAAGGGCGAAGCAGATATGTTACATCACTTCCCGATAAAAATAGGTTGAGCAGCGCAAAGAACCATAAACAGGCTCTTTCTCCGGCCCACTGCGAAACCAAAAGAACAACCACCCAAGCCACACTTGGAAAACAGGACACTGGCGAAAATCCTGGCAAGACATTTTCTACACAAAGTCTGTGGTCCTGGCTACCGAAAGCCATGTCAACACAACAAAAAAGATAGCAATTCCCGAGTACTGAGCATAGCAAACAAGTGAACACAACCCCAAACAAGTCAACAAAGCTAATTAGGCTATGCTCATGGAACACAAAGGGCCATGCACATTTCACAGCTCCAAGTGATATAAAATTGGGCGACTATGACATGCAATGCCTACAAGAGACCTGGTTGATAGAGTCTCCGTCATTAGACGGTTATGAAATATTCTTATCTATAGCAAAAAAGGGTCCCTTGGGTCACCCCTCATCAGGAATCTTGACGCTATCCATCATGGATGTGGAATATCTTCAGCAGAAATGCTAATAAGAAACCAATCTCTACTGATGATTAAGGCAGCATGGATGGATGCAGATAACAACAGAACAAGGGAAACAAAGACAACGATCATCATCATGAACACATATTGGAATCCAGCAAC
Organism: Ambystoma mexicanum; assembly: GCF_040938575.1. Lineage (NCBI taxonomy): Eukaryota > Metazoa > Chordata > Amphibia > Caudata > Ambystomatidae > Ambystoma > Ambystoma mexicanum. The sequence goes on from NC_090935.1 coordinate 1,457,286,511, forward strand.
AATTGACACCTGCCAATTCCTTGGGATGATCGAAAACGCAATAGATGAGGCGACAGCAGTACACCTGGCTCTGCATTTGCTGATATGTGGAGATATTAACTCGACTTGTAAACTGAGAATATTCTGCTACTAGGATCGCAAATAGTTTCCATCCCCATGAATATAATAACTCCCAGAACCAGGAGCCTATATCCCAACCCCCTTCTTGGGTATGGAGTTCAGAGCTCAAGACATAAGCTTTCTTATTGCTTCAAAAATCGTGGGAGAGGAGTCGTTTACGAATACACAGCACGCTGATCCCACGATTTTGCAAACACTGCCACGATCAACCAGGATTACATCAAGCGCCATTCTATTTTGTAGTGTCATTAACCTAATCCCTTTCTCCACTAATGTCATGTTGTATAATATATCTGTTGTTCCATTTATTGTTTTTTCTAAGGTTCTGGATAGTTGTCGTATATTATAGGAGTTTATTGCTTGGGCCAAAAATGGTATAAATGATTTTGCTACAGTCCTCTACTATTAATCCGTCTTCATTACTCCTCCGTGGCCTAGATCTAGATAGTTTGGCTATGTCTGTTGTTTTTAAAAGAAACACTCCTGGGAACAAAAGTCCCAAATAACAAGTATCTCCCCAGTTTCTAGGCAACCAGGGATACGCTTTTTCCCCACATATAAAATATACAGGGTCACCTACATACACTGGTTCTACTTCCCTATTAAGAATCCCTGTATTCATACATCTAGTGAATGTCCCTACTGAATAGGAGCCCTTCTTCTTTAAGCAAAAAGGAATAGAATGTGGGCTGTAGTTTACCGTATAGGAGGGAGGCACTGCATCTTTATTTCCTTCTGATCTCATACGAAATATGATTACAGATGATTTTTCCGGCACGAACAATCTATCGTGTGGCATTGGTTTGGGCGTAGCTTTTGGCATTATCATTCGTGCTCTATGAAATATGGAGCAACCTATAGGTCTCATAATTACCTCCACAAATTCATTCATGTTTGTGCTATCTAATTGACCCGTTTCACTTTTATTCCCTTTCCCATAATATAATGTACTCAGGGATGCACTGCATGCAGAACTTAATGTTAGTGGCTGCACGTACCAACCTATTCCTTTGCCACCATGTTGTGGCAAATGAGCACACACCCAACAGTTATTCTTTTTCAAAATTGAATGTGTCATATTCATTATTTCCAGTAATGTGTTGTTTCCATAACCTTCCCTATGTTTTTCTTCCATTGGGGACAGAGTGTAAGTAATTACATGAACAGGGCTTTCAGTGGTGGAGATGTTTCTCATGGGCAAGAAAATATCTAATGGGTGCATTTCTTCCAAATACCATAATACTGTCATTATTGGGGCCAATATACTCATTATACACATGATTATCGCTAAGCTTAGCATACAATTTTATTCGACCATTTCCTTTCTGTGCCCTTCTATGCGCTATGTTTAATTCATTATCAGCAGTGGTGCAGGAGGGGGCAAAAGCTGGTTCCGGCATTTTTCTTTCACGGTCCTTCTTCTTCTGCAGTGTTTGTCGTGAATGTCTCTCGTCGTTGCACTCGTTGGAATGTCAATAAGTTCGATAAATGTCAAGAGTCTTTTCTGCCAGTTCTTAGCAGCCTGAATTGCTACACGCGGGGCAAGATCACTGTGCGTCTGCACATTGCTCAAGGAACTCCAGAGCAGTTATCAATTGCCTTCGTACCATGTGCTCCCCGTTCATTCGCACGGGTTCAGGACACATGGATTTTATGTTAGCACCGAGGAGCCTCGTTTATTGGGCTGTCCGATTTGCACAACCCTCACGCCGCTCTCCTCTAGGCCTCCGGTTCCTACTTCATCCGAGAATAGGAAACAGAGGCAACAAAAAGATCAACAGAAATGCAGGTTTGATCACTTCTTCTTCCTAGGCCGCAAATTGTATCTCCTTGCTCCTGGTATCATGTGATCCATGAATAGTGCGGATGCACTTTCAGACTCCAGCTCGGAGTCAGCCTGTGGCACACAAGCAGATGATGGTGGGCGCCAGAGTGATGATGCAGCTTTCATTTCAGGCTGCGGCGCAATGAAAGAGGGTGGCCGCCAAAGTGGTACACGTTCTATGTCAGCCAGCGGTGATGCAGATTCTGCTGAACAACGTTGGGGCACTCCTTGCCCTTCCTCTTTTACAGCAATCTTTTCAGGCTTTGTTTCAGGATCAGGCAGATTTTGTGGCAAAGAACTGGCAATCGTTTCTTTCGTTTCTGAGACCGCTGTCTCTTTCTGGTCGTCTCGATCAATCAGTTTTTCAGACGGAGATGGGACCTTCTTGGCGTGTGTCGCATGTATCCACGTCTTCCTCCCATCCACCCGAATTGCCGTCTGCGTAGTTAGGAGGATCAGATAGGGTCCACGCCATCTGGGTGCTAACGATGTCTTTCGCTCAAAATTCTTGATTAGCACCCAGTTTCCTGGCTCCAGTATGTGTCCCGGGCCAGTGTATCTTAATGGCAATGCCTCCTGCACCTGCTGATGAATCAAACGCAATTTTTGAATTGAAAGATTACAATAAATGCTGAGCACAGGGTATTCAAGTTCCCTCAGCCTTTATGGCTGAGGTGCACACCAAACATTCGTCGGTCTCCCTATAACAATTTTGTACGGGGAGAGCCCAGACTCTTTTTAGGGGCAGTGTGGTTGAGGACCAGTCGAAACAAAATATGCAAAAAGCCCACAAACCAGCTTCCTTTTTCCTCTGTTCTGGTGAGTTATTTAGATACCCATAGACCTATTCATGTTCACCCATTGACCATCAAAAGAGGGCGAATAACCATCTATTATCCGAATATATATATATATTTTAATGTTGTATCAAAACTAATCACTAATTACAGTGCATGAATATAAAAACAACAACATAATTCAAATTCATTCTGACAATGACATCTACACATATATGTACAACTCATATTGCGAAAATGCATACAATTCACGCTCTTTTGTACATGAGTGGGCGGATAATCCGTATCCCTACCACTACTTTCTAATAATACCCTCTTGGTTTATGAGGGCAGAAAACGTGCCTACACCCCAAAACTGTGTTTCTAGGACCAAAGATGATTATAAGAAAAATGCACGTAAATCAATTTCAATTGCGTTTCCTGTTGGTGCTGTCTTCAGGGCACTTAATCTTTTTCCTATGTTTCCATTTCTTCGTATGCCTTCACACGATATTAGCCATACTCGTACTTTTCTACAAGAACAAACAAACAATTCTACTTTAAAAAAAAAACACTTTGGGTAAAAAACATATGGTTACTGCAACTTTCAGCATGACATGTCTATTATGGCATCCTATTCGTCTTCACCTCTATCTCTTTCAAAACAGAAGGATACATTTTTTCTAGGCATCATCATTACCCATAAAGGTATAAATCCTTAAGAATTTCTATTTATTCTGAACACTTTCAAGTAAACCACTTCTACTCTGTGCTTTCTATTTCTCTTAGTGTAATTTCACAAGTTATTGCTATTTGACTCATGTCACAAAGTACCTTTATCATTGCTCCTCAAGTCTTACAGGTTCTGCAAATGCCCTGTAATTTTCTTTTAAAGACACCTTCGTCGGTAATAGTCCCCCTGCTGCCAGCTTAGTTCTAAAGGCAGAAAGAAAATTATATTGTCCGGGTATTATATGTGAGAGAACGGACATTTACACGTGCTGCCTGTAATCTCTTCAATCACCCCCAATTTTACCAAATCAGAAACAATACTTTTCAATCCTTTCTCTCCTTCTACTGAGATTTTATATTGCGGAATACGCGGTAACCTTACTCCTTCTTTCAAAGCAATTTTCTCTGGTTCTATCTTCAAACATCCAACATCATTGTCATTTATAGCCCAAATACAAGCAGGCACCTCACTGAATTCGCCTGGCAAAGGTTTAGACACAAATTCGGATACCGGTACATTCTGTGGTGAAATGGTCAAAAATACTCCATCTGGTGTACAGTGGATTACTGCACTCAATTTCTTCAATACATTTAATCCCAAGAGATTCTCCCCACAGTTCTCTGTTAAAAGGAATGGACAATATTCAGTGAATGGGCCTAATGTCACTGCTACTGGTTGGGACATTGGATTTATCACTGGGGTGCCTGCGAACCCTACTGAAATATTCGTTCGCCCTGACAGTGGTATTTCTGGAACCAAGTGATGGTCTATCGAACACTTTTGTGCCCTTTATCCACAAGGAATCTGTGCTCACTATTCCCGACTTTCATTTCTACGTAGGGTCCTTTCTGATTCACGGAAATAGACACTGGCTCCAACCCCTGTCTTGGGCTGTTCTATTGAGGAAACAACACATCATCCGTTGTGTAATCGCTACTGTTATTATAGTACGCATTCGCATGAGTATCGAAAATGTTCCCGCCCCTTCCTCTACTCCCATTTTGCATGTTCTGCTGGCTGATTAGAGGTTTGATTCTGAGCTTGGTTCTGATTTTGGGCACCATTCCCTTGACTATTTTGGTGCTGCTGCATGTTATTTCTGTTATGCCCATTTGCTCCTGAATGCCCCCTATGCTGTCTTCTCTGGCCGTACCCATTTCTATTTTGCAAGTGTGGACATTGCGCTCGCCTGTGACCTTCCTCTCTGCAATACGCACATTGATTCAGTCCCAGGGGCCCTCATGCATGTTCGAATTACCTCTGCCCTGGGCGTTTCCTCTACCTCTATTGTGTGTGTCCCGCTACCTGCTGGAGTAGCACCCTTGTCTTTAAATTTGTTCTATCCTTCGCCTCTTTCTCTTTCTCGGCGTTCACTCTGTTCTCATATTATTGAGCCATATGTAGTACTTCACTCAACGTTTTTGCTTGCCATGCACTTGCCGATGTCATTATTAAGTTTTGAATGGGAAGTATTAACCCTCTCACATATTTATCGACAAATAGCCTTTTTCCCGATTCTGTACTTACATCCTGTCCACTGAAATCTGTAAATACTTCCTCGAATCTATTAAAATAATCTGTGGCTAGTTCATCCTTGCCCTGAACACATGCAGTCAATTTGTCCCATTGAATTCTTTTCTCTGGAACAATTTCTTTCAATTTCTGTATTATACGTGCTGGTAATGCTGCCATATTTGGCCCTGGTTTCCCTCCCACCTCTTTATTCCTATCCTCTAGTACTAAATCCGCCCATGTGGCGCCATAGGCCGTTGCATCATCCACTTTTCTTATTTGCTTCCATATGCCTGCTGGCAGTATTACTGGGAATATTAAATCTATGTCACCCATAGTGAGTACGGATGACTGCAAACAGGACTCTATTTCTTTATAGAATCCTGCAGGATTCTTTCTTACATCGGGAATCGTCTGTTTTATGTTGTTCACTTCCTGTCAGGAAAAGGGAACATGTACATATTGGGCGGTATAATGGGCTGGCGTTACCTGCGCCGCTACGGTGCCTGTCACAGGAATCTCTACTTTTGGCACAAAGGTAGGTGGGACTTCTCTCATGGGAAATATCGCACTCACTGTTCCTCCCCCTCTCTCATCTGTAGTAATATTCCCAAGTCGAGTGATAAGGCTGTTTCTCCTGTTCTGCATTCAAATGCCCTCTTATTATACTGCTATTATTTCAGGGGGGCTGGCTTTCTTCTCATTTATATCTTTGTCTATCAGATGTTCAGCCATTATCTGCAGTGCTTTTCTTATCATGGGCAAGGTGTATTCATCAAATATCTCATGTATCTCCATTGTGGGAATACTGGGATCTGAAATCCATTTCAACGCCTCTCGTATAAACACTTTTAGTCGGTCGCCTGTCTGTCTTGACGACAACAAATATCACCGCTGTATATAGGGCTCTACCACTTCAGCTCTATCTCTCCTAATATCTCTACTCCTATACCCAGGTGTGGCAAACATTTCAGCATATTCATTATCAAGTTCATTCTTGAGTTCAAAAAGTCGGTCTACATGTTCTCTCATCTCTTCAGCCCTCCCTCTACAACGTGCCAATGAATTCAAATCCAACAGTCGTTGCGGAGGCAACTTCCCAATTAACTGTTTCCATCTCGCCACTAAATATTCCCCCATGCATTCCAATACTACCTGTCTTTCGTTGCTCCTCCTGAAGTCGAATATTGCAGCCATCGCTGACGTTTCATCATTCCCATCTATATACATTTCGGTCTGTTCTTGCAACTCTCACGTCCTCTCCTTGCTAATTGCACTACGCATTACTCTCGTACATCCCCTTTGTTCAGCCCCTTCTTCTGCTTCGAAAAGTTCAAGTTCAATCACAGAAAGGGCAGATGGGACAGAACCGATCTCTTGAGAGGGAGGTGCAGATGGGACAGCAGGACCGGGAGGTGACTGTTGCGGCGCTGACTGGCTAATGGGAGGCACTGTTTGTGCAGTGTGTGGCTGGGCTGGGATTTGGTCAATTTGGGAGGGGCTGAGCAACAGGAGGGGGCTGAGCAGTTGCTACTGACGTGATCATTTTAGTGTCTCTTTTTGGACGGCGCTTTGTGTCTGTCAATATTTTATCTATTAATTTGTTTGATGAATGCAACTCCCGCTGTGGGTATATCTTTTCTATGCTCAACTGCTCGCGTCTATTTGACTTTCTCAAACTATCATTCCACTCCTCCTCTTCCTTTTCCTTCGCTCTCTCTGCTTTCGACTTATGCCTGCGCGCATGTTTCTCTCTACTTTTCCAGCGAAACATTGCTTCCCTTCCCCAGTCATATCAAATGCTGCAGGTCGTGCTTTCTTTTTCATCAACACCTTCTCCAAATGATCTATTCTCGTCATTTTAAAACTCCCATGATTCGGCCATTGAAGATCTTCCTGCTTTCTGGTTTGCTTATGCCAAATCTCACAAAACATTATCGCTCCCACATCATACTTCACATACATCTCATACGCCGGCGACCCCTTGTGTGGCACGACCTGGCCAGTTTCCAAAGATTGTCCACCGCAGCGGAAAAATCCCGCTAGGGTGGACAATATCCAGGCATGTTTTAACCTTACCCATGGCTAATCAAACTTACACTGGGTGTTTGAGTTTGCAAAATCAACTCTCAACTAATATCAGGATCACTTTTGAATAGGGGCACGACTCACCTGATCAATCAAGTTGTCTTTTCAAGACACAATTCGTTTGTATACTGACACAACCAATGATGTCGTGTCTGTGTATCTTGGCTCACTCTGCCTCTTTTCGGGACCCTCGCACCCTTGTTCTCTGGCCGGGCACGTCGATCAGGGATCAGTTGTGTGCAGATCTGCAAAGAAATCTCTCATCGCTTTCGCAGAGGTGCCCCAAACCCCTCTTGATCCCTGCTTGATCGTCCCGTCCTCGCCGTTCTCTCTGCCTTGCTTATTTTACAATATACACGATGGCACAAGTGGGGGAGGGTCCCTATTCGGGCACCATCTTGAAGGGGCCCCTGAGGGACCCTCGTGTATGGAAACAAGGTACAATCACCACACACAAACTGATACGCCAGACACAAGGTTGTATTCCCAAAATCTAGGGTTTATTGCAAAGCAAATAGTCTCAGTTGGCCAACTGGTCCCACGCCCCGCGACGTGTGTCTACCAGACCTTGGGGGAAGCAAGAGAGAGAAATTCGTACAACAGTTACATATATACAAAACAAGCATCTAGTAATCAGTAGTGTCACAACTTATACCGCCCCTACTGCATTTCCTTTGAACTAGGCACGATGATTGACAATGGTGACAAGTATGACACCTTCAAACATTCATTTAGTAACAGTTTGCAATTTTGTAAGCTCACAGACATAGGTCTTTGTTTTAAAGAACACAAAGAACACAATGCTTCTGTTTCTACAAGCAAGCTGTGCGTAGGGAGAGACACATTCCAGGGCTTGCTATCTCCTCATTTCTATTCGTGCACTGGGGGTCAACTTGCTCTCCAGGGCTCTACCGGGCTCAGGAAAGGGGGGCCACAAAGAAGAGCATAATTCAAGTCATTTAATGTTCGCTCTAGCAGTTCTACTGTGCTTACCGAGACTAGCTGGCACCTGCTGTACTGATTAGAATGCCTTGCTGCTCACTCTCCAAGGATATGCAAGGGAGGGGACCGGGCATTTCTGTCCGGGTTACTGCGTTATGTTTCAACATGCCACTCGCGGCCTTGCATTGTGCACCAGTGAAGCAGAATAATATTTCAGCAAAGCAGTTTTACATGAGGCAAAAAGGCAACGTTAGAGAAAAACAAGAAGAAAACAAAATGGCGATTTCAGTCACCTTAAAATGGCCGCACCATGGTTAAGCTTTTGCTGCACCTTTTCTATTACTAAACAAATGAGGCGGTTGGTCTTCAGCCAACAAAGTATAGTGCCTTACGATCGAGGGGGTGTCTATTCTTTTCTGACTGACATGAGGACTACCTGCAAACAGGGTTCAAGAAAGACCTTTGAACAGCAGCTAACATCTTGACGCTAAATGTCCTGAAGAACAAGGTCTTAGAAGGGGGCCCGCAGATATTTATCACCTTCGTGGACCTCACTCAGGCATTCGACCATATGGACAGGTCGCTCCTCTGGGTGAAATTAGCAGCTTGGAACTGCCCCACTTCACTACTGGCCCCAATTAAAGCCTTGTATACGGATACAAATATGAGAGTGCGACTGTACCAAAAAGGCTTACTCTCAGTAGAAATTCCAACCCTAAGAGGATTAAAGCAGGGATGCCTATTGGCACCGGCCATGTTTTTGGCTTTTATAGGAGACATTAAAGACTCAGACACAGAGATACGCTGTTTCCCTCCGAAAATGGGTAAAACCCCCATAAACAGGCTTTTGTACGCGGACAATCTGATCCTTCTCGATTATACACCGATAGGTTTGCAACACCAGCTCAGCAACCTAAAGAAATATATGACAAACAACAACTTGGAGATCAATGAAAACAAAACTAAATTTATGATCGTGTCCGCAGGTACAAAAAGAAGAGAAAAAATAAAATTGGGACTGGATGGAAGACAGATAGAAAAGGTATGCAAGTTCAGATACTTACAAATGACACTTGACAACTCTAAGAATGAGACAGCTATGCAAAAATTCCTGAAAGAAAAAAACAATAAACTAGCAGTTCAAAAACGCGTAAATGACAAGAAATGTGGCCGTGTTTCACTGATTCCCGTGCTGAACTTTTATAAAAAATGAAAGTAGTACCAGCGCTGACCTATGGAGCAGACGCAATGCCTAACATTCCAATGTCACTATGGCCTAAACTGGAGGCTCTGTTCTGGAGAAAGGTGCTAGGTCTTCCAAACTGCACCTCGATAGTCTGCATTAGGAAAGAACTCAGCCTGCTATCCCTTGCGGCCACAGTAAAATGCAACACTCTGATGCTTTTTCGAAAATGCCGGTTGTCAGAAAAACCCTCAATCTACAATCTTATTTTACAAGAAAGTTTGGGTTCAAGTTGCAAGATGCTAAATCGATGGACAACTGAGAACTTGGAAACTTTACACGATGTTTCCATGGATGAAGAGGTACTGAACACCAACCCGGTGAAAGTCCTGAACAAAGTAAAAGAGCTTGACTGGATTGTGACAGGAGAAGCAGCAGCCGCCAATAAACTGACGCGACAGCTACCTTACAACCCCCGGAAACTGAACAAACTACAACCGTTCATAAAACAGTTTCCCTCAAAACAGGCTTGAAATCTCCTATTGAGAGCAAGATTTAACCAAATACATACCAATGAAATTCTAAACATCCGAGGGCTGGCAGCCACCAATGAATGCACTTGTGTGACCTGCCAAAAACGGTAGAGTCTATTCGTCATCTACTTCTCTCTTGTTCTGGCACATCAAGCATAAGAGCACATTACTTGAGACACACATTCTCCAACTTTGCATTGAGAGATGAAGACTTATGCTGGTCAAAAATGATGATGGGAGACAAAACCGCATGGTTATTGGCCACATACACAATTCTGCAACACATAGGGCCCCATTACACGGAAGGCGGTAAGGGTTAACGGTCACCGGTAATGGTACCGGTGACCGTTAACCCTTACCGCCTTACTACGAGGTCCAATTTGCGGTACCATAATTAGCACCTTCCCCATTCCCATTATGCCCTATGGGGCAAAAATGGGAATGGGGAAGGGCAATGGGGGAAGGGGGAATTACCGCCCCGCCAACCTTGGAATAGAAAACATGAACTTCTGTAGAAGCCATGAACTTTTGTGGAGGTTGGGGCCCTTCCAAGAGCAGTCATTTGATTATTGAATAATAGATGTATCTGGTGATGTAAAATGTCTGGGGATTCTGTGGTATTGACATCAAGGGAATATTGGTTAAAAGATTGGAGATAAGGAGAATGGTGGTTTGCGTACGTCCTCCATTGCAGGGCCTCTAAACTTCTCGGGTGCAGGAGTCTTGAACATTTTTCCAATGGGGACTATATTTTATTGGAAGAGATTTCTATACATTTTCAAAGTTCACAATGGTCCCTTCTATAACATTGTATAATTGTCCCATTTCTACTACATGGATTGGAGTTGGAGAGTGAGAATGTGGTCAAAATCTTAAATAAAGCTGAAAGGATGTTGCGGAAAAGGGTGCTGGGATTACCCATGTCAGTACTCAGCTGTGCTATCAGATTTGAACTCCCGTTGACTTGTTTTAACACACTTTGGGTATGGAGAGAACTAAAAATGTACACACAAATTGTTGATCCCTGGCGTAATTCGCTATTTGAAGGTTTAAATGTAATACTTATGTCATGAACAAGGGGGATCTCAATAAATGTGTTACCTATAATGAGGGTATACTAGCAGAGCTGGACATGGGCATAGAGGCGTTGAAGTCCAATCAATTTCTGGTTAGAAGAAAGATTAACGAAAGGGGGCTGGGTGTGGACCGTAGAATTGCTGTACTCCTATTCATTATATAGGGGCTTGGCAGTGATCGAATGCCCTAGGACAGAATTACCAAATTACTTAATATGATTTCCGTCGAGTAAACTCCGAATGACATACATGAAGTGTAAATCGAATTTGGTCCCCACAAGAGAAGCATTAGGGCTGCATTCACAAATATTAAGGGAACAGCGCTTCTGCAGATTGTGCAAAATACTGAGATAATAGAATCCTTAAAACATTTGCTCACAGAATGCCAGGAAACGTTTGAGTTATGTCTTGTATACTTTGCGAAATGTTCACACACATATTTGGAAATGACAGCCCCTTTTATGTGGAATAGGTTTATGGAAGGTACTGATACTTAATTGATCTTTGCACTGTATATTTCTTAATCATTTGTATGACATTTTAGAAGAGACTATAAATAGGAGATATGGATTTAGTGGAATTATAACTTTTTATAATTTTAATTGAAATGTATGTGGGTTGTCTTTTAGTTTTCTAAAGATAGTATGTACGTTTTAGTGTTGTGTTTGGGAAAGGTTTGCCTTAATGTTACTTATACAAACTCTAACACTTTTTTTATTTTAAAAAGAAATTACAGTATGTTGTTTTGGAAGTGATTTCAGTCTCATTGATCCTAGGGCGTTCCAACAGACCACATTTCTTGTGTTTTAAGATATTTCTTTTATTGAGGTTTTTCAAAGGATCGACAAAGAATTAATTGAGGGTGCTGTCGCTCCCCCCATATTACAGATAGAGTAGACATAAATGCGTATGGTCTGTGTGAGAGATCGATAGCTGGACTACGTGAAGTGCCACAATTACATGGTGATGTGTAACAGATGTTTAACTGAATAATCAACTTGGACCAGAGATAGATAACATAATACCCTGCTACATTTTTCTTTGTGTAGGATAAGGGTCTTGAGTTTACAATTTTCTAATCTGGATCCATCTGTTACTCTCTATTTACACTGTCTGGGTAGCTTTTAATTGAATTACAGGTGGACGCCCGATTTAGGCCATATACAGGTCTAGTTTGAGACCTGCTTGTTGTAGGGATTAGAAGGGAGGATGGGTTTAAGAAAGGATATAAGAAAGGGCGTAGGAGATTAGGAGAGAGCATCTGAAGGTATGGCATCAGGAGTTACTAAGGAGGACATTTTAATAATGTTCTGTTTACTAATGGGGTATGTCTGGGCCACCTATATGTAAGGATTGGGCTTAGTCGTGGTTTTGCATGTGGTGTTCAGACAATGTGGCATGTGACCATGAGGTGATGGCCCACTGATATTTGTACTTAAAACCCCCATGACATCTTGTTGTAGTTGTGGTTAAGGAGACCCAGTTAGGATCACCATGTGTCTAAACAGTCTTGAGCTAGTCAATGTTGCATGTATTTTGTTGGCACTTGCCACTTTGGGAGGTTATTCCCAGAACTATTTGGTTCACCCATGAAACCCAGTCAGAGGATAGTGTGTATGGTATTTACAGGGGTTTTCGGACCTCCATGTTTTGACCTGTACTTAATCAATTGGTTGTATGAAATTTAGGTACTGGAGGGCTCCACATTTGTGTAAATTTCGCTAAGGGTCTTGGGTCCTGCCATAGCGTTTTTTCTAGTCTGTGGGATTGGCATTTGGAGTTCAAACACATACGGTGGCCATCCGTGCGATGGCGGTTCTTGCTTTTTCCAGTAGGAGATAATGCATTATATGGCTGTTACCAATAGTGTGTCTGAAAGCTGTCTGTTTCGGGGCTCAATGGGCTGCCTTTCTTAAGGGTGTTGATACAAAGTTCCTTTATCGTGGTATTCGGGTTCAGTTCCATTACATCTATGATAAACTGTGCTATCTCTTTCCAGAATCTGGATAGGCTAGGGCAGCATAGAGAATGTGCTCAAGTGAGCCTACATCTTGAGGATCTTTACATCTCCAGCACGATGGGCTAGAGATAAATTTGGCGTTGTGCATTCTTTCTGGTGACCATAGAGCCCTATGTAGTACAAAGCATAGGGTTTATGATTTTCTTGCAGCTATTCATGCTGTACACCCTCTTTTGTGGATCTGTTCCCAATGGGTGGGATCTAGATTGATGGGTATTTTGACGAATCTGAGGATGTCGTGCCTTCTCCTGAAGTAAATCTCCCCCCGTCTCACCTGGGATCGCTTCTTGCTCTGTTCCGCGGGAGGATTCCTCTTGTGGACGGATCGGGTCTTGTATAGGCTCGCTCGAGTCTCGTCCGGCTGCAGAGCGCGTTCAGAGTTCCAGGAAGGCCGCTGTTCCAGGATGTCCAGGAAAAAAGGTAGCGGTCGCTAAGAATGAGGATTCCGGGAGCAGATTAGAGGGAAGGGGTGAAAAGAAGGAACAAGGAACCAGGATCTAGGAATAGTGGATTCGCCGAACAGCATACACACGTCAAGTCACTACCTAAAGATAGCATTGAGAGGCGCGGGGCCGCGGGGGCGTGGCCAATTTATAGAACGTGCCATGTGCGACGTGAAGGCTGGTGCGAGGCAAGTCGCTTGGCGTGGCCATGTTGGGAGTGACAAAGAATACAAGCCTTGTCGCGATAAGGACCAGGAAGTCCAGAATGGGCAAGTTCTATGGGTCATGACATTCTCCCCTCCGCGGAGACCTTTCCTATGGGGTCAGGGTGGTGTGTCCACAGTGCAATAGTCCCCCTGGGAGTGGTAAACCGAAGGAGGATCACATGCGGAAGGAACCACTTATGGGTTTGGGGAAGACGGTCTCCACAGAACGTGGCATGCCCCTGCATTAGTATCCCTTAATCCCTCTCCAATGTTCAATCCTCCCCAAACCTTCTTTTGACCAAACCCATATTTGTTATAGTCAGGTTAATCAAATCCTGGAAACTGCAAGCACTGTTAAATCTGACCTTTATGACATGTACTGAGAAGAAGAAGACGGTCAGGAGTCCAAGGATCACTATGGAGAAACCAAATGAGCATTCTAGCTTGTCAAGGACTGAGACGAAAATGATGATCAGGAGCCGAAGGATCATTGCCGAAAAGCAGGATGAGTGTTCTAGTTCCCCAATGAGTGTGATTGGCCCAAACCAACTCCCTTGCCCAACGCAGGAGTTTAAATACCAACCAGCTGATATACCAGAGAGAGACGATCCTCAAAGCAGGAATCTGACAGGCCGTGCCGCAGCCAGCAGGACGAGAGCTAGCTGGAGGGAAGCCGAGAACAGAGGGAGAAAGGAACACAAGCAAGGTGCCAGGAGCCAGGACTGCTTGCATCTTTACTGTCGGGAATCTCCAGGCCTCTCGAGCTCTGGCGAAGCTCCCAGCAGAGAGGACGCACCGCCGGGAAGAAGCAGATGTCTGGGAAGCCACTGCCGGCTGCAATGAATTCCTGAACATGACCAGAGCCTCCAGAGAAGCTGTGGCTGCTCGGTAAACGTGGGTACCTTCCAGTTAGAAGCAAACAGGTAAGCAGGTTGCCCAAGTGATACAGAAGGTGTGGGGAATGATGGGGTAAAGGCAGAGTCACTAGAAAGGGATCTGGCACCCTGGAAACCGAGTGCAAGTCTGGGACCCCACTCATTTGAAGTCCAAAAACAAAAACCCATCCGAATTTTGCACCCATATGTGAATCTGAAACTGAACCATACTAAATACTTTAAGTCTGGGACGGGCACCCAAAGTGAAAAAGCATATGTTGGAACAGTTACTTGGCAGCAGAGTATACAAAGAGGGACAGTCCAAGAGAGGATGAAGGATTGGCAAGAGAGTATACCAAGTATGCCAAGTCGAGTTGAATGTTGCAAGTCTGGGACCCGCACCCAAATGAGAAGTTTCACGAATGCATAACTTCTTGGCAGGAGAGTATACCAAGCTATTATTTCGCGAGTCTGGGACCCGCCCCCAAAAATAAGAGAAGAAAACACAGTACAACAAATCCTTTACTTGGTAAGAGGAATGTGCCAAGTTGATGGGATTAATAGAAGCATAAGGAGGGTATTCTTTTAAACTGTCGACATTTATGGAAGCAAGTGCAGGCCGGAGGGGCCTTACAGAGAGAGAAACATTTTAAGAAGGATCAAAGGGGAAAAGGCCAAGACCCTAATGTTGGAGTCCTGCAGTATTCAACATTTCTTTAACTCTGACACTTTTTGCCCAAGAGACCGGGAACTTTTGTGTTACTTGGAACCAGAAGAAAATCTTTACTTTAGGAAGAGATCATCTTTGCACAGTTCGTTTATGCTATTAGTATTAGGGACAAAAGTAGGCTTTTTCAGACACAACAGGGACAGGCTTTATATTTGGACATTCTGACAGTCCCATTGGTTTTCCTAGAGGAAGGGAAACCCCTTAGTTTTAGGGACAGAGGGGCATTTTTCCAACCCTTTTGCACATAATAAAGGTTTATGCCCACAAAGATGCCACCACTGTGTCTGAGTCTTACTTCTGACACCTCACAGTATGTTTTTTCCCCATTTTTTCATAATTTGTTGGGCTGCTTTATGTTGCAGTGTTAACCTGGGTACTATTTCTATACAATGCTCTTGCCTTGTATGTTTTGCTTTCGAGCCGAAAGTCATCAGAGGCATTGTTGCCTGGTGGATCACTGTCAATCTTGACTTTGTTGATTGCGCTTTTTAGCTTTAAGAAGTGTGGTGTGGTGGAGTGAGAAGCCGGACAAAGGGGTGGCATATTTCACCAATACTTTATTTGAAAACAAGGAAAAGAACATACCTCTCCCGATCTCTAAAGGGTTATTCCTCCCTCACAAATATCGACTCGGGTGCTCATCGTCAGGATGTTTGTCCCAATAAAAAGGGTCCGTCCTCTGTCCAAAAACCTACTCTAACCTTACCACTAATCTACAAAAGGGTTCAGCATCCAAATGAAGAGTACTAGGAGAATGACTCCATTCTCCCGGTGAACTGCCTCAGTCTTTATCTCTTGTCCAACAATCCTTTGCACTAGCTCCTGATTCAACAAAGAGCACATGGTCAGTAGAATGACTCCCTTCTCCTGATCCACCTTGAACAGCCTTAAAGGCTTTCTTGGGATAGTCTTTGGCAATAGTCATCAACAAAGTCTCTTCAGTTCTTCCCAAGAGCCCCTGAAAGCTTGCTTTATAGTTCCAGCATTTCTTTCCTGTTGTATGCCTTTCTGAAGGTTGCCTCCAGACAGTTCTTGTTGTCTAATATTCTCTTTAATCCTAAATAGATTATCACTGTGACGAGGGAGATTCCTCTAGAGTCACTCTTGAATCTTAAATCTTTGAATATCATTATTTTGACAAGGGAGATTACTCTTGAGGTTTATTGACTCTTGAGGTGCCCCACATGCCTACTGCGTCTCCAGCTGTTCCCTTTATCTATAGACAGTTCTTCCCGGGGTGATAGGCTGACTTGCGTTGATTTAGTGCTTCCTGCTTCCTTCACTCCGCTCCCTGTTTCGTCCTTGCGGCCCGGTACGTCTTTGCCCATCCGGCTTCGGTGTAGTTACAGGACCACATGGTCCACCTCCCCGAGGTCACGCCACCACTGGCTTCTGTTCCACTCTTCCACTGGTCAGGAGCTTGGCTTCTCCTGCAATGGTCCGTCGACTGTTTCTGGATGGCCCCGCCGCTGGGGATCAACGTTCTTGCAGCTTATGGTTCCCAGGTTTGAACTTCCCGGCAGGGCCGGTTGCAAGCCAGCTGCTCTCTTTCCCAGTCCTTTCTCACTCTTGATTTCCTGTGGCTGGATTCTCCCCAGCATAAGGTTAAAGTCCTTCTTCACTGTTGTGGAAGTACTCTTTATGCCTTCTTGGGGCCAACTCTTCTCAGTACTATGGTAATGCAACCTATTATGATTCTGCAGGTTTCTTTAGCTCTTCTTCGTCTTGACCATATTACTTCGTAAGTCAAAGACTGAAGAGACATTACCATAACAGACAGTAATATTATCAGGAATTTCTGTCAGTCACTTGGTCTCCAGGGAAAAGGGGTTATGGAGTTCCTTCACGGACCGGGAGTCCTTATCCCCATGAAGGGAGTCTCTCCCTGCGAGGTCCCTCATTCCACCTCCCCTAGGGGGAGTAGTGGGTATCAGCCTAGCCGCATAGGGAAGGGCACCCCCCTGGGAAGAAGTGATGAAATCTTGTTATTCAATAAATAACATATAATTTATCAACAATATTATCACATATACATACTGAAAAAGTGAGTATAACTAATGTGTTCCACTGTAAAATTCATACAAACCTTTTTTTAAAACAAAAGAATAAATAAATAATAATAATTGACTAAAGGTATCTATGGTGGCGAAAAGGATTCTCTTACGAAATTGGACATCAAAAGTGATTCTTTCGAAAGCTGCATGGCTAAATGAAAATATCTATCTTTAAGTGTCTATCTGTAATGTTGAAAGGATTGTAATGAATTTGCCGAAAAAAATAGAATTTTTGATAAAATATGGAGCAGATTTTTGAATTTCAAACCGTAGTGAACAGATGGGGAGATCATAGAGCTGATGGAATCAGAACATAAAGAATTTCGAAATTGATATATTGTTTAGTTGAATGTGTTTGATATATTTGGAATGCATTTCAATTATATGGGGGAAAATGATATAGAACTTATTGTTGGCAAGGATGAGTATTGTTTCAAGGGGGATAGTATTATTGGAGTGATCATCATTTTGATTGTGTCCAGTCTGCCCCACCACGACAGAAACAGAGGATACTATTCCTCCAATTTCCCTTATTTTTTCAGTTTTAGAGGTTTGGACTCTGTATAAGGTTAGTGTCATGATGCCTACCCCCGGGGACCCAGACCAAGTCCAGCAACCCCAGAAGCAGGCATCAAGTTACCCCAAGCAAGCCCAACATTCCCGCTAGGGGCTATTTGGGTGCCTTCCTGGTGCCTATGGCGCCAGGCTCATATGGAGGGTCAGTCCTGGTGCCATAGGCGCCAGGCTCATAGATTAAAACTTACCTGATGCAGACCATGCTGCAAACTTACCTGATGCAGACCATGCTGCAAGAGCTCCAAGCCAAACGAGGCTTGGAAGGGACTATTTTACCTAGGGACTATTTTTTTACTCGGGTGGGGCTGGGGAGGAATACTTACCTGGGACTACTTTGGAGGCTATTTAAACAACGCCCGAAGAGCAGCACATGCTTCGCGTTATTCTGCATCCAGCAGCGTAACGCTCACTGTGCCTGCAAGTCTGCATCCAGTCATCTGCCACGCCCGCCTCGAGTTTGGAGCTCCTAGAAAAAGGGAGAAAGAAGGAGAAAAGGTTAGAACAAGAGCAATACCTTTGATCCTTACCTGAATTCCTGATCCATCGCGCCTTCGAGCTGGAAGAAAGAAGTTATTTTATGCACGTAGCCTCGCCTGCTGCAGCGCCGCGCTGAACTCACCGGCCTTCGCAGCATCTTCACATTTCACTGCATCCTCCTGCATGTTACCGCCGCACTCCGGCACCTAAGGAGAAGACAAGAACAGCAAGGTGAGCCAAGGGAATACACAGAGGAATACCCCCATAGACTTATTCTTCTTCATGGGTCGGCGCAGCTTCCACTGCATCCTAGCTGAACCCCGGCCCCTAAGGGGAAACAAAAGGACAGCAAGGTGAAACAAGGAACTAACAAGGGGAACCCTCCTCACCACAAAAGACTTACCTGATTTTACCGCCGGAGGCATTATTCCCCGAGACTTCATACTTTCTCTCAGCGCCTGAATAAGGGAGAAAGCAAAAGGTTACATATGGACATTATTTTATCGAACTGTGTTGGATAATACAAATCCTTACCAGACCATTACCGGTTGCCACGAGGAACTCTTCAGTAGGGTCAAGCTGCAACCTGCAAGGAATTGGACAAGAGTGAAAGTCAGGCATTTGAACTCTTACGAACTACATACTTACGGCGTCTTGCTGGGAATATCGGAGTCAATATTGTCCTGGAACTCACCAATTCCTTCGAGCCAGTGAAGCAATTGGTTATCTACGCGCCCCTGCGCTCAATGCAGGATGGAGAGCTCATCTTTTCAAATCATCAGGTGAGACTATAAGAGGGAACATCCAAGGGGTTCAGTGGGGAGAACAGCGTGTTGGGGGGATTTACGCTCAACTCCACGGGCGGTTAATTCCCTTTCTCCACTTGCAGAAGAATATTCCTACGGGCCAAGCAAACGAAGCTAGGTGGGCCAGTCCAGTCCGTCATCTCGGCCCTACACGTCACATTGGTGGAGACCGCAGCAGTCCAGTCCAGATAGACGCCTCTGTGAAGCCAGGTGAGCGTAAGAGTTAGTTCAATGTTTTATTTTTTTTAAAGACATTTTTAACACTTTTTTTTAACCAGTTTCAACATACAGCATATGGTAGTATTAGACATTATATTTGTCCGCTGCATTCAGTAGCTTACCATCGTAACGCCCAGAAACATTATGGATAAATTATTCTCATACAGAGAATATATACTCCCCTCCATCCAGACAGGGCCCAGCTCCTACATCTCTCCCACCCGTCCAATCCCCCCACACAACCCTTATACTGTCAGGTACAATATACCCAGGTTCCTCCTAAGCAGCTCTACACCCTCCATTCATCCCCACCCAACGCCCTGGACCCACCGATAACCAGAACTTTATGCCCTCAAAGTACCCCCTCCCAACCATGCTGTGCATATTTTACCTCCTTACCCTATCTTACCCCTACCACCTGAATAGCCAATGAAACCGCCCCCCCCCCTGCACCAACACTGCAACAGCCACCCAGCATGGACATCTACATAAAGGCCAAAGGGGAGACCGATGATGAAAGCAAGGTGGCAACCCTATTATACTCGGCTGGCCCGGATGATTAGATCTTCAAGACTTTGCAGCCGGTGTCCGATTCCTATGTTGCAGCAACGAATGCACTGCAGGAAAGTTTCATGCCCCTTGATAACATGGATTATGAGATTTCTGATGTGCAATGCAAGGCAGAAAGATAACTAATCCCTAGACTCTTTTCGTGGACTTCTCCGGCGTATGGCAGCAACCTGCGCATGGGGGAGTGAGCAAGGCATGATTCGTAATCAGTTGATCCAGGGGTGTGCGTCTGGCAAGCTATGTCGTCAAGTGCTGCGGGAAACAGGCCTAACCCTGCCCTGAATCCTCGAACTTGGACGCTCCCATGAGGTGGCAAAAACACATGCCTCCAAGATGGACGCAGCAATAGGCTCGCTCAAGATTGACGAGGTATGTGCGATAAGTCGTGGCCATGGGGCGAGAGGGGCCTAGCGGGCCACAGTACAGCCGAAGGAAAGAGGCACCAGATCGCCAGAGTAGTGTTTGAAGTGTGGATATGACCTTCCACACCGAATGGAGTGCCCAGCATTGGGCAAGGCGTGTGGGAGGTGCAGGAATGTCGACCACTACGCACGTATGTGTAGAGCATCGCTTTCGGTGGTGGTCAAGAGAGGTCCTGTCCAGGCAGGATTCTTCAGGCAGCAGCACCCACCAAATGTAGCCATCGTTGAACAGGAGGAGGGAGAAAGCCAAGAGGTTGAAGAAGACAATGAAGAGAATTTATTTTTCATCTCTAACGTGAGCGTGATGAAAGTAAAGGCCAGAAGGCAGCCGAAGAGAATGTTGCGAATAGATGGATTACCAGTTCCGGTGTTGATGGACACCGGTGCCTCTGTCAACGAGAGTACACTATGAAGCAATGAAGGATCCCCCAGCACTGAAGCGGCTGAAAGCATGCATTTTCACATTTGGAGGAGACCAACCTATCCTGCTAATGGGTGCATTTGTGTCACAAGTAGAACACAGCACCAGTTCAGTCAAGGCCAGCTTCTTTGTCACGGATGTGAGTGCCAACACCCTATTGAGCTGCCCTGCAGCTGAGGCCCTGGGATTGTACATTTTGCATACATTGTGCATGTGGAGGATGTGCATGGGGTGCTTGAGAGGTTTGCAGAGGTTTTCATCAGAATTGGACAGGTGGTGGGTGAGACGATCAGGCTACACATAGATGATTCAATCCGACCGGTCGCCCTGAAGCATCATAGAGTCCCTTTTCATCTAAGGGACTTGGTGGACAAAGAACTGGAAAATCTCATCAACCTTAATATCATTCAGAAGGTCGAAGGTCCAATGCCCTGCGTGTCGCCCATCGTCATTGCACGAAAGCCTAAACAGCCCGACTCCATCAGAATCGGTGTGGAGATGCGGCTGCCCAACAAAGCGATAAAGAAGGAGAGACACCTAACACCCACAATTGACGACATCATAACTGAGTTGCAAGGCGCAAGGTTCTTCTCGAAGCTGGATATGAGGGCTGGCTACCACCAGCTCGTGCTACACCCCAAGTCCTAGTATATTACCACGTTCACAACGCTCCAAGGCCTCTTCAGGTACAAACGTCTCAGCTTCGGTGTTTCGTCCGCTGCCGAGGTGTTTCAAATCATCATCACTGGTGCCTTGGCTGACCTTGAAGGGGTCATAAATATCAGCAATGATATCCCGGTGTTCGCAGGATCAGAGGTGGAATACATGGCGTGTTTAGTCAAGTCTTGAATACATCCAGGCACTGGGCCTCACGCTCCACAAGAAGTGTGAGTTCCTGAAAACCAGCATTCAGTTCTTTGGTTTTGTGTTCAAGGAAGGAGGTGTGTCGCCTGACCCCCGCAAAGTTAAGGACATCGTGGAGACCAGACCCCTAGAGACAGTGAGTGAGGTTCGCAGTTTCCTGGGGATAGTAACGTATTGCGGGCGATTTATAAGAAACCTGGCACCGCGATCGGAGCCACTGAGGCACCTCACGAGAAAAGATACCACCTGGCAGTGGGGTCCTCGCGAACAAGCAGTGTTTGATGACATGAAGATGGCCCTCACGGCTGAAGTCACAATGGCGTTATTTTATCCATGCAAAAACAAAGAGGTGATGGCTGGAAGGTTTAGAATGAATCTTAACCTCTGGCATTGCTCTGGGAAACCCTCCAAACCATCGTTCTTCGCCTGCCAAGCCATTAGAGAAGGGGAAAGACCATATGCAAATCAGGCTTGGTCCCACCCCAAAAGGGGCAGTCCAGCACAAACTGTGAGGTCACACACCTTCTGCACGAGACCACAAGCATCCCCAAACATGTTTCAGCCTTCTTGGGTCTCATCAGTGAGGAGTAGCTTGGATCTCTAGGCCCAGCAGGCACGGGACCCACGTCTGGGCATACCGGCCCCACTCAGGGTGACAAAGCAAAAACAAAGAGGTGATGGCTGGAAGGTTTAGAATTAATCTTAACCTCTGGCATTGCTCTGAGCAACCCTCCAGACCATCGTTCTTCGCCTGCCAAGCTATTACAGAAGGGGAAAGACCATATGCAAATCAGGCTTGGTCCCACCCCAAAAGGGGCAGTCCAGCCTGAACTGCTAGGTCACAACCCTTCTGCACGAGACCACAAGCATCCCCAAACATGTTTCAGCCTTCTTGGGCCTCATCAGTGTGGAGTAGCTTGGATCTCTAGGCCCAGCAAGCACGGGACCCACGTCTGGGCATACCGGCCCCACTCAGGGTGACAAAGCAAAAACAAAGAGGTGATGGCTGGAAGGTTTAGAATTAATCTTAACCTCTGGCATTGCTCTGGGAAACCCTCCAGACTATCGTTCTTCACCTGCCAAGCCATTACAGAAGGGGAAAGACCATATGCAAATCAGGCTTGGTGCCATCCCAAAAGGGGCAGTCCAGCCCGAACTGCTAGGTTACATCCCTTCTGCACGAGACCACAAGCATCCCCAAACATGTTTCAGCCTTCTTGGGCCTCATCAGTGAGGAGTAGCTTGGATCTCTAGGCCCAGCAGGCACGGGAACCTGCGTCTGGGCATACCCGGCCCACTCGGGGTGACAAAGCCAAAACAAAGAGGTGATGTCTCATACATGCCAACATTCTGTGACCAAAAATCTGTAGGAATCTTAAAGTTTCAAAAATAGTCAGTCGAGGAGGTAATGATAGGAATAGGGCGTGTCACCAGCCCATTGTCATTGAATGAGCCCGCCGCCGCGGGTGCATTCAATGACAATGAGGTACCTGCCACGCCTTCTGCCACCACGCCAGCTCGGGGGAGCCCTTGAAAGACTCCCCCGAGCTGGCGTGGTGGGGGGCTAATGGCGCCTTTTGTCAAAGGCACCCGCGACAGAGGGGCGCCCTTAACCCACCGCCGTGGGCGCCTTTTACATCAAAAGCCTGCATGCTGCATCTTCTTCTGCTACGCCAGCTCGAGGAAGCCCTTAAAAGACTCCCCCGAGCTGGCGTGGGGGGGGCTAATGGCACCTTTTGTCAAAGGCACCCGCGGCAGAGGGGCGCATTTAGCCCACCTCCGTGGGCGCCTTTAACATCAAAAGCCTGCATGCCGTGCCTTCTCCCACTACGCCAGCTCGGGGGAACCCTTGAAAGACTCCCCCGAGCTGGCGTGGTGGGGGACTAATGGCACCTTTTGTCAAAGGCACCTGCGGCGGAGGGCCGCATTTAGCCCACCGCCGTGGGCGCCTTTTACATCAAAAGCCTGCATGCTGCGCCTTCTCCCGCTACGCCAGCTCAGGGAAGTCCTTGAAAGACTCCCCCGAGCTGGCGTGGTGGGGGGCTAATAGCGCCTTTTGTCAAAGGCACCCGTGGCGGAGGGGCACAATAGCCCACCGCCGTGGGTGCCTTTGACATCAAAAGCCTGCATGCCGCGCCGTGTCCCGCTACGCCAGCTCGGGGGAGCCCTTGGAAGACTCCCCCGAGCTGGCGTGGGCAAAAAAAACAAATTAAAAAAAAAAACATTCTTTTTTTTTTTTTACAAATTAAATCGGTATTTGGTGCCAATAAATCAGTAGGCGGTAGGACTGCTTAAAAAGCGGTATCCTACCACCTAAATCGGTAGGGTTGGCAAGTATGATGTCTGGAAGGTTTAGAATTAATCTTAACCTCTGCCATTGCTCTGGGCAACCCTCCAGACCATCGTTCTTCGCCTGCTAAGCCATTACAGAAGGGGAAAGACCGCATGCAAATCAGGCTTGGCCCCACCCCAAAAGGGTCTTTTCAGTCTGAACTGCTAGGTCACATCCCTTCTGCACGAGACCACAACCATCCCCAAACATGTTTCAGCCTTCTTGGGCCTCATCAGTGTGGAGTAGCTTGGATCTCTAGGCCCAGCAAGCACGGGACCCACGTCTGGGCATACCGGCCCCACTCAGGGTGACAAAGCAAAAACAAAGAGGTGATGGCTGTCATGATCTCTGCTTCCAAAAGGTCAGGGTTTTCCCAACTCCCTTGGAAGCAGATCCATAACCCAGGTTCCGAGTGCCAACCAGTCCCAATTGGGACCTTTTGGACCCAGTCCTGGCGCCAGTGGCACCAGGCTCATAAATATGCCCAGTCCCAGCGCTGGAAGCGCCGGGCTCATAATGCTTGGGTGGACTTACCTGCAGCAGACCATGCTGCTTACTTGCCTGCCAGTTGAGCCTCTGATCCTCTTCTGTTTGGAACTACTTTTCCTGTTGGGTGGGGCAGGAGCCACTCCCTAGGTTCAGAACACTGGAACTCTTCTGGAAAGCAGGAACTCTTTTCTTACCTAGGCGTGGCTGTGGAAGGAGACACCTAAGCACTACAGGAGGCTATTTAAACCACACCCGATGGATGAATCTTGCTTTGCGTTATTCTGCATCCTCTGCAGCAGAACGCTCATCGTGTCTTCTGCATCTGATCCTGGGCCTAAGGAAAAAGGCTTACCATCCTGAATCCAGTCTTCAGCAACACCTATAAAGACAAGAAAGAACAGGTTAGCATTACGGTCTTCAGTGACAGCGCTTCACTTACCTGGTCCATCGGCTGTCACCAACGCCTCGCGCTGCATTCCGGCATCTGAAAGACAAAGGCTTACCTACTCTTCGTGCGCTCCGGAGGTCTTCGCACTGCATTCCGGCATCTGAAAGACAAAAGCTTACCAACTCTTCGACTGCATTCCGGCATCTGAAAGACAAAAGCTTACCAACTCTTCGCACGCTCCGGAGGCCTTCGGCGCTGCATCCCGCATCTGAAAGACAAAACAAGGTGCGTTTAAAGACATTGGGGAACTTTAATACTCACGTGCCATTACTCCTTTCCACATCTAACCCAGTGGGTATTCCGGCACCCTGCAGCCGCTCCGAACTTGTACCTGCAAAATAAAAAGACAGTTAGAGCGCATCGTGAAGCAGGCAACAAGCGCTTACTTACGTGCTTCCAGGCGCTTCTATTCATCACACGGGCTCCATCTTCAACTCACTTCAGCCCGTCATCCGCCATCGCCGGAACCCTGCAAAACAAGAGACATCATTACTAAAGACTTTTAAAGACATTAGAATTACTCGAAACTTACTGTTCGTGCAGTAAACGACGGACAGCAGTCCTCTGAAGTCAAGAGGCCTGCTCCCCTTATCCAGTGAAGAAACGGGTTACAGCACCCTGCCCCGAGGCAGATGGAGAGCACGGCGTTCACTTACCTAAGGTGAGAGCGTTAACCTTTGGGGTTCTACAGGAGAAGAGAAAGGGAAGAAGAGAGAGACATTCAATAACCCAGTACATTAATCCCATATTTTCTATCTGCAGACATCTTACCCTTCGAGTCAGACATACAGTGCACAGAGGTCCAGCCCAAAGAGCCAGCCGTGTGTTACACATCACCTTTGAAGATACGGTATACGCCCAGTCAAGACCGGCGCCTCTACGGGAATCAGGTGAGCGTTACAGAACGCAAAGCCTACCGCAAAACTCCCGTCCAGGCGCTATGGAAACCTCGGATACCGACCAGCTAGCCCAGTTACTTGGGGAACTAAGGGCAGAAGTGCATGCAGCCCGTCAGGAAACGAACGCTCTAAGAAGGGAACTGATTATTTCCAAGGAGCGAACAGATGATCTCGCTAGACAATTGCTACAGTCACAAGCCGGACAGACCCCGTTACCCGCATCTGGGGGAAATCTTCCTTCTACATCCTCTATGAATCCAGTGCAGATCAACCTACCTGGGAATGTACCTCTGGCTCCGCCCGAACGATTTTCTGGTGACCCAAAGAGGTTTGCAGTATTTATCAATCAGTGCCGGTTGCATTTCTTATGCCGGCCAGCAGCCTTTCCAACTGATCAAGCTAAAGTAGCTTTCGTGCTTTCGTACCTTAGTGGCAATGCGGCAGACTGGTCGATCCCTCTAGTAAATCAAGATGATCCGGTCCTCCATGATTTTCAAGCTTTTCAGCTCAGTATGGAAAAACTGTTCGCAAGACATTCACAGGGGCAGGCCTTGGACAATGAGCTTCTTTCGTTGCGACAAGGTAATCAAGACCTTTTGGCTTATATTGCGTCTTTCAACAGACTGATAGTGGAAACTCAATGGCCTGAGGACAAAAGGATTACGCTGTTTTATAGAGGTCTACGTGGAGAGCTCAAAGATGTGTTAGCCCAAGTAGTGAATCCCCCACAAGATTGTTCGGACTATATAGACTTAGTCGTTCAAATAGATCACAGACTGCAGAACAGGAAGGCCGATCGTTCCAAGTTTGATGCTCGAGTATTTTCCAAACCGCCAACTCCTTCCAAAGGAATAGACTCCGGGGAACCCATGCAAATAGGGGGCCTGAAAGGTCCTCTAACACAAAAGGAGCAGGAAAGGAGAAAACAGTTGCAATTATGCCTCTATTGCGGAAACTCAGGGCACTTTCTTCGAGACTGTCCGGTGAAACCTGCCAAGAAGGCAGTAGGAGCTGCAGTTACCAAAGTTACAAACTCTGGGCAGGGAAACGACCTCGCCCGACAAGAATAGAGGTCCTCTTGCCGAGCGTGAAAACCAGTTCTGTGACCTCGCATTTCGTGATACCCATGGTCCTCATTAGCCCTGATAATCCGGATCGATTACATGCAATTGAAGCTTACGTCGACAGCGGTGCCATCGGCAATTATGTGGATCATGAAATGGTTTTGAGGATGAATCTAACTCTTTGTCCCAAGGCTGTAAAGGACGTCATTACTACGGTGGATGGAACGGAGATAGCCTCCGGACCAGTAACGCATATCACTCAAGAAGTGACGCTAGTAAGTCAAGATGGACACCATGAGAAGATCGTGTTCGATGTGATCAAGGCTCCTCAGTTTCAGATTATTCTAGGAATACCTTGGTTAGAGAAACACAATCCTCTGATCGATTGGCGAGCAAGAACGGTCCAGTTTCCAGAATGTGTCTCTACTTGTCAACCTCCACCTGGTGTTGCACTGGCAGCAATTTCTTCAGAGACTCCCCAGTTACCTCCCGAATACCTAGAATACCAAGATGTTTTCCGGAAGGATCAGGCTAACTCTCTACCTCCTCATAGGTCTTATGACTGCCAGATAGACCTGATACCTGGATCTACTCCTCCTTGTAGTAGAATTTATGCCCTCACCGAGCCTGAGAACCTTCACCTTCGACAATACCTGGATCAATAGCTGGCAAATGGGTTTATTCGTCCTTCCAAGTCCCCTGCTTCTTCAGCTTTGTGCTTCGTTCCAAAAAAGGAAGGAGACCTTAGAACTTGTATAGATTATCGCTCCCTGAACCAGATCACCGTCAAGAATAGATATCCGTTACCTTTGATCCCTGAACTCCTGGACCAAGTCAGAAAAGCATGCATATATACAAAGCTGGATCTTAGAGGAGCCTACCACTTGGTACGAGTAAAAGAGGGCGATGAATGGAAGACGGCCTTCCGCACCAAATATGGGCTATTTGAATATCAGGTCATGCCCTTCGGACTTTGCAATGCCCCGGCCGCCTTTCAATATTTTATAAACTATGTCCTCAGAGAGCTCATAGATGTGTGTGTTGTTGTTTACATTGACGACATCCTCGTTTATTCTTCATCGGAATCTGAACATCGGAAACACGTGAAAATGGTCCTCGAAAGATTGCGTCAACACAAACTTTTCGCTAAGTTGGAAAAATGTGTTTTCAACGTGACTGAAGTTGAATTCTTGGGATTCATATTATCACCTAGCGGAGTGCGTATGGATTCAAAGAAGGTCGATGCAGTTCTCAAATGGCCATCACCATCCTCCGTGAAAGGTGTGCAAAGCATGTTAGGCTTCGCTAACTTTTACCGCAGGTTTATCCCCGAATTTTCTCGAATAGTCCAGCCCATCACTGCCTTGTTAAAGAAAAACAAACGTTTTGAATGGTCTACCGAGGCGGAACAAGCTTTCCAGGATTTGAAGACTAAATTTATCTCTGCACCAATCTTAAAACACCCTCGCCCCGAACTCCCCTACATCGTGGAAACTGATGCTTCAAGCCTTGCCATGGGGGCAGTTCTATCACAAAAGGACCCGGTAACCAATCAGTTGCATCCCGTGGCATTTTGGTCCCGCAAATTCTCGCCTCCTGAAATCAATTACACGATTACTGACAAGGAACTTCTGGCTATCAAGTCTGCCTTTAAGGCTTGGCGGCATTATCTGCTGGGGGCCCGACACACCGTTACTGTGATTACGGATCACCGAAACCTGCAATATTTGAAAACCGCAAAAGCCCAATCCTCTAGACAACTCCGTTGGGCATTATTCTTTGCCGAGTTTGACTTCATAATTACCTATCGACCTGGTACAAAAAACGGTAAAGCTGATGCCCTTTCTCGGATGGGAGTGGAAGAACACTTGATCAACCCTAAACCTGTACCAATCATTCCCGAACAAAGAATTCTGGGTGTAATCGCCACACAAGCCATAGAGGAAGTTAAGGATAAAGCCAGGCAACTTGTAACTCCAGCAGACATACAGAATTGGCATCTGCAGGGAAAGGACTTTGCAGTAAAGGACAACTTATTGTATTTCCAAGAACGATTATACCTGCCCAGCACAGATTTACAGAAAAAAGTAATCTCTTGTTATCACGATTCTTTAATAGAAGGACATCCCGGTATGGCCAAGACCTCAGAAAAGATCAAGCGCTACTTCTGGTGGCCGTCTTGGAAAAAAGATATCAGAGACTTTATAATGTCCTGTGGAGTATGCGCCCAAAACAAGAGTCAAAAGGAAAGACCAGCAGGCCTCTTACGCCCTATTGACATCCCACCTCGCCCTTGGCATACGCTTTCTATGGACTTCATCACCGATCTACCTCCATGCTCCGGATACAATACGATTCTAGTAATCGTGGACTTATTCTCCAAGATGGCGCATTTCATTCCGCTCAAAGGCTTGCCAACAGCAGCAACTCTGGCCCGAGAATTTCTCGAAAACATCGTCCGACTGCACGGTTTTCCTTCGGTTCTAATTTCGGATCGAGGTAGTCAATTTATTTCTCATTTTTGGCGAAGTTGCTGTCGGTCGGCTCAAATTGATGTGAGACTATCGACCAGTCACCACCCTCAGACCGACGGACAAACCGAGAGGACCAATCAAACTCTGGAACAGTATTTACGCTGCATGCTGCAACAAACTGAAAAAACTTGGAAAGACATCCTTTGGATAGCCGAATATGCCTACAATAACTCTGTCCATTCGGGAACTGGGAAAACCCCGTTTTTTCTTTTATACAGCAGTCACCCTCGAACCTCGGAGTTGGATCCCCTCCAAGATCTTGAAACACCAGCAGTAGACTACCTGCATTCTACAATCACCCAAGCCTTTAAGGAAGCTGTTTCTCACCTTCAAAGGGCTAAAGAACAATACAAGAAAGGAGCAGATCAACATCGGAAGGAAGCCCCTCAATATCAAGTAGGGGATCAAGTCTGGTTATCCACCAAATATCTACCTCTAAAAGGGCCACGCACATTCAACCCAAGATACCTTGGTCCCTATTCCATCACTACCATAGTAAACCCAGTAGCGGTCAAGTTGGACTTGCCCCCGCACATGAAGATACATCCGGTCTTCCACGTCTCTCTATTAAAACCCGTGCAACCTCAAACCCGACTAACTAAATCTCCAAAACCCATCCTAGTTGATGGAGAACTCGAGTTTGAAGTCAAAAGCATTCTGGACTCCAAGATCTCCAAATCTAAACTATTTTACCTAATTGACTGGAAAGGCTACGGCCCCCAAGAGAGATCCTGGGAACCTGCTGAATATGTCCACGCTCCTCGCCTAATCAAAAGATTTCACTGAACATTTCCTGACAAGCCAAAACCCCCGGAGAAGCCCGGTTTGGGAGGGGCCTTGAGGGGGGGTACTGTCATGATCTCTGCTTCCAAAAGGTCAGGGTTTTCCCAACTCCCTTGGAAGCAGATCCATAACCCAGGTTCCGAGTGCCAACCAGTCCCAATTGGGACCTTTTGGACCCAGTCCTGGCGCCAGTGGCACCAGGCTCATAAATATGCCCAGTCCCAGCGCTGGAAGCGCCGGGCTCATAATGCTTGGGTGGACTTACCTGCAGCAGACCATGCTGCTTACTTGCCTGCCAGTTGAGCCTCTGATCCTCTTCTGTTTGGAACTACTTTTCCTGTTGGGTGGGGCAGGAGCCACTCCCTAGGTTCAGAACACTGGAACTCTTCTGGAAAGCAGGAACTCTTTTCTTACCTAGGCGTGGCTGTGGAAGGAGACACCTAAGCACTACAGGAGGCTATTTAAACCACACCCGATGGATGAATCTTGCTTTGCGTTATTCTGCATCCTCTGCAGCAGAACGCTCATCGTGTCTTCTGCATCTGATCCTGGGCCTAAGGAAAAAGGCTCACCTTCCTGAATCCAGTCTTCAGCAACACCTATAAAGACAAGAAAGAACAGGTTAGCATTACGGTCTTCAGTGACAGCGCTTCACTTACCTGGTCCATCGGCTGTCACCAACGCCTCGCGCTGCATTCCGGCATCTGAAAGACAAAGGCTTACCTACTCTTCGTGCGCTCCGGAGGTCTTCGCACTGCATTCCGGCATCTGAAAGACAAAAGCTTACCAATTCTTCGCACTGCATTCCGGCATCTGAAAGACAAAAGCTTACCAACTCTTCGCACGCTCCGGAGGCCTTCGGCGCTGCATCCCGCATCTGAAAGACAAAACAAGTTGCGTTTAAAGACATTGGGGAACTTTAATACTCACGTGCCATTACTCCTTTCCACATCTAACCCAGTGGGTATTCCGGCACCCTGCAGCCGCTCCGAACTTGTACCTGCAAAATAAAAAGACAGTTAGAGCGCATCGTGAAGCAGGCAACAAGCGCTTACTTACGTGCTTCCAGGCGCTTCTATTCATCACACGGGCTCCATCTTCAACTCACTTCAGCCCGTCATCCGCCATCGCCGGAACCCTGCAAAACAAGAGACATCATTACTAAAGACTTTTAAAGACATTAGAATTACTCGAAACTTACCGTTCGTGCAGTAAACGACGGACAGCAGTCCTCTGAAGTCAAGAGGCCTGCTCCCCTTATCCAGTGAAGAAACGGGTTACAGCACCCTGCCCCGAGGCAGATGGAGAGCACGGCGTTCACTTACCTAAGGTGAGAGCGTTAACCTTTGGGGTTCTACAGGAGAAGAGAAAGGGAAGAAGAGAGAGACATTCAATAACCCAGTTCATTAATCCCATATTTTCTATCTGCAGACATCTTACCCTTCGAGTCAGACATACAGTGCACAGAGGTCCAGCCCAAAGAGCCAGCCGTGTGTTACACATCACCTTTGAAGATACGGTATACGCCCAGTCAAGACCGGCGCCTCTACGGGAATCAGGTGAGCGTTACAATGGCTGGAAGGTTTAGAATTAATCTTAACCTCTGCCATTGCTCTGAGCAACCCTCCAGACCATCGTTCTTCGCCTGCGAAGCCATTACAGAAGGGGAAAGACCATATGCAAATCAGGCTTGGTTCCACCACAAAAGGGGCAGTCCAGCCCGAACTGCTAAGTCACATCCCTTCTGCACAAGCCCACAAGCATCCCCAAACATGTTTCAGCCTTCTTGGGCCTCATCAGTGAGGAGTAGCCTGGATCTCTAAGCCCGGCAAGCACGGGACCCACGTCTGGGCATACTGGTCCCACTCAGGGTGACAAAGCAAAAAAAAAGAGGTGATGGCTGGAAGGTTTAGAAAGAATCTTAACCTCTGCCATTGCTCTGGGCAACCCTCCAGACCATCGTTCTTCGCCTGCTAAGCCATTACAGAAGGGGAACGACCACATGCAAATCAGGCTTGGTCCCACCCCAAAAGGGGCAGTCCAGCCTGAACTGCTAGGTCACATCCCTTCTGCACGAGACCACAAGCATCCCCAAACATGTTTCAGCCTTCTTGGGCCTCATCAGTGAGGAGTAGCTTGGATCTCTAGGCCCAGCAGGCACAGGGCCCACGTCTGGGCATACCCGCCCCCCTCAGGGTGACAAAGCAATAACAAAGAGGTGATGGCTGGAAGGTTTAGAATTAATCTTAACCTTTGGCATTGCTCTGAGCAACCCTCCAGACCATCGTTCTTCGCCTGCCAAGCTATTACAGAAGGGGAAAGACCATATGCAAATCAGGCTTGGTCCCACCCCAAAACGGGCAGTCCAGCCTGAACTGCTAGGTCACAACCCTTCTGCACGAGACCGCAAGCATCCCCAAACATGTTTCAGCCTTCTTGGGCTTCATCAGTGAGGAGTAGCTTGGATCTCTAGGCCCAGCAGGCATGGACCCATGTCTGGGCATACCCGTCCCATTCGGGCTGACAAAGCAAAAACAAAGAGGTGATGGCTGGAAGGTTTAGAATTAATCTTAACCTCTGCCATTGCGCTGGGAAACCCTCCAGACCATCGTTCTTTGCCTGCTAAGCCATTACAGAAGGTGAAAGACCACATGCAAATCAGGCTTGATCCCACCCCAAAAGGGGCAGTCTAGCATGAACTGCTAGGTCACATCCCTTCTGCACAAGACCACAAGCATCCCCAAACATGTTTCAGCTTTCTTGGGCCTCATCATTGAGGAGTAGCTTGGATCTCTAGGCCCAGCAAGCACGGGACCCACGTCTGGGCATACCGGTCCCACTCAGGGTGACAAAGCAAAAACAAAAACAAAGAGGTGATGGCTGGAAGGTTTAGAATGAAACTTAACCTCTGCCATTACTCTGGGCAACCCTCCAGACCATCGTTCTTCACCTACCAAGACATTACAGAAGGGGAAAGACCATATGCAAATCAGGCTTGGTCCCACCCGAACTGCTAGGTCACATCCCTTTTGCATGAGACCACAAGAATCCCCAAACATGTTTCAGCCTTCTTGGGCCTTTATCAGTGAGGAGTAGCTTGGATCTCTATGCCCAGCAGGCACAGAACCCACGTCCGGCATACCCGACCACCCATCACTTTTTTGGTTTCAGTTTGTCTCCCTATGTGAGAGAGGGTATGCCCAGATGTGGGTCCTTTGCTTGCTGCACCCTAGGGAACCAAGCTGCACCTCATTGAGGATGCCCAACAAGCCTGAAACATGTCTGGGGTTGCTTGTGTTTCCGTGCAGAGGGGACCTGGCCTAGAAGTTCGGGCAGGGCTGCTCCCATTCGTGGCAGCACCTGACTGATTTGCATATGGCTGGACCCCTTTTGCAATGGCGCAGACGGGCTGAAAAACGGTGGTGTGGAAGCTGGCCCAGAGCAATGCCAGTGGTTCAGATTAATTCAAAACCTTCCACCCATCACTTTTTTGGTTTCAGTTCTTTTATCCACCCCTTCCATTTGAAATAGTGGTCGATACAAGTCTGTTTGGCCTCTGAGCGGTCCTGACACAGGTGTACACCATGGGCGAGGTGAGGCCCATTGCATTTGCCAGCTGCGCCTTCTCTGATACGGAGCAGAGATTTTCACAGATCGAGCGTGAGGCTTACGCGGTGCTCTCTGGGCGCAGGTACTTTTGCCCATATGTATTGGGCAGGCCTGTGTCGGTTTTGACAGATCACAACCTCCTGCTGCCGATCATGGCGGGGTCATCTTCCAAGCCCCGGCCATGTTTGTGTGGTGGATGTTGGCTCTGTTGGAATATGGAGTGTCGTTGGTGTACCGACCGGGGGGCAAACAATGCGGCCGACTATCTTTCGAGACACCCCCAGATAAGGGATGCTGGCGAAACCAGCAATGTGGAGGAGGTCGAAGAACATGTGCAGGTGATCATCGAATCCGCCACCCCAAACTCAATTCCCCTTCAGGAGTTGGAGAATGAATGTTTTAGTCTTCTCAGAGGAGCCCTCCAGAAGGGGGAGTGGAAGACTATTC
The DNA here is from genome assembly GCF_040938575.1 of Ambystoma mexicanum. NCBI lineage: Eukaryota > Metazoa > Chordata > Amphibia > Caudata > Ambystomatidae > Ambystoma > Ambystoma mexicanum. The sequence goes on from NC_090935.1 coordinate 1,457,320,587, forward strand.
TGGAAGGCTTTGGAAAAGGGACTCAGGAGGCCTGTACAATGTTGGAACACTTATGGAGGGTCTTAGACGAGTTGGCGTTTGCTGACTCAGGTCTGCTGCTGCGTGGGGACAGGATGGCTACCTGCTAGCAAGATCCAGCAAGTGATTGAGCTGGCCCACCAAGGTCATCAGGGGATGGCCAAAACAAAATCACCCCTACGGCTGAAGGTTTGCTTAACCTGGACCGAGAAAGAAAGTTTGAGGAGTTTGTGGCAGGCTGGTATGCTGCCAGGCAGTGTCCCCGATACAGAGGGAGCGCCCGATTGAGTCCATGCCTCGAAGCACGCAACCGTGGGAGGCTGTACATGCAGACTTCAGTTCTACTGGGATAGACACACACTTCCTTGTGGTGGTGGAGGAGTGGTTGAGATACCCAGAGTGTCACGCTCACCTCACTTCACTCTCCACACCATGCACAAACACCTAGGTCATGCAGCAATCGCACTACAGTCACACTACCCGCAGCCTCCCGTTCTGTCACTCACGGTGGGAGGGTGTCACGTGAGTGGATTCACCCCTGGGGCTGCTGCATCTAGATGCAGGCACACAAATACGGGAACTCCCCGTTTCTTCGTTGGCGCCTCCCATGGCGTCTGCAGGATGGTCCTTGCAGACAGCCGCTTCCGCGATCAGTGAGGCGGAATCCGCGCTCACGTGTCCTGCTCGCGGGTCACATGACACGCTTGCCCGTTTCCCTCGCGGGTCATGTGACACGGAGGCAGCCTCTATTTAAACCTTGAACTGCCTGCGAATCCTTGCTTCACAGCTGTTCACTTTGGAGGACTCTGTACGGCGATCAGGATTTACTTGTTTTCACAGAACTACGACTCAGATTTCTACACAGACTTGCTTTGCTTATGCTCTTGGCTTTGCTACCTCGATAGATCACCTGACCTCGGATTGTAATACGGACTGTCTTGGTTTGCCCTTATTGGAATTGGCGTTTCGCTTTCCTTGCTACATCAAGTCTTCAAGTCATTGATTCCGGTTCTTCTGCACTCACTACAGGCGGGTAGGCTAGGGTTTGCACCCAGGCCACTGCTCCTCACACCTCTGTCATTGGGGAACCAGCTCACGTGCCCCTTCCACGGACCAACACCAAGTCCAGGGGATACGCCCACACCATCTCTCTGCTTAGGTAAGCTCCCGCTATTATTCAGTCTCTCTGGTTGTACTGTGCTCATTTGGTGCTAATCAAAGCTTTCCTTTGCAGCGGCCTTGGGGTTATCAGCGTTCCGCTGTTCCGGGCTTCGAGGATCACCCACCTGTGGCCTCAATGATTGCATAGGGAGTAATCTTGTATTCTCTCTCTGCGATACTTGTGGACAGAGGTTTCATGCTCTTCACGACAATCAAGAAACCTGACACACAGGTAGAGTTCCTGGAATCAGTGTCGTCTGACGATGTGGCAGCGGCAGTAGAAAAATCTTTGCAACTCATGGCCTTCCCCATGTGTTGTGTTCTGACAATGGATTACCATTTCAAGGAGAAAGTTTCAGCCAACTCATGAAGGAGTATGGATTACAACATCGGAACGTCACACTGATCTGGCCAATATCGAATGGGGAGGCAGAACGATTCATGAGGACCCTGTATAAGGGGTTCCGCATTGCCCAAGGCCAAGGACATTGGGCCTCATTACGAGTCTGGCGGTAACCGAGGCGGTAAAACCACCTGGTTACCGTCGGACTCGTATTACCATTCCGCCTCTGTGACTCCTGGAAATACCAGGGCATTACGACCCTGGTGTCCCGGGAATTCCGGAGGCGGAATTCGGTAAATCCCCATCCCATTGAGTCCAAGAGGACTCAATGGGAATGGGGAAGTGGAAACACCAGCACCATCTTGTGATGGTGCTGATGTTTCCACGTCCGCCTGCAGGCGGGCGGTGTCAAACCCGCCAGGTCAGACCTGGCGGGAACATCACCTCCCACCTGCAGGAGTCGGGATCGGGCGGTCCGGAATTAACAGTGGCGGCGGGTTTACCGCCACTGTTATTTCCGGACCGCCCGACCTGTAATGAGGCCCATTGTCTCAGAAGGGCCCTCTATCCCTTTCTGAGGAGTGGCGCCGGCTGAGGCCATGCTCAAGCGATGCCCGAGAGGTCTCCTGCAAGACACAGGTGTCCAGGAGCCAGCAGTGATCGAGAACGGCCGGGTGGAAGAGGAAAGGAGATCCAGGAATTGTCGTAAATCTCCCCCCGTCTCACCTGTGATCGGATCTCCCTTGTTCGGCCGCAGGACTCTTCCTGTGGATGGTTCGGGTCTTGAATAGGCTCGCCCGAGCCTCGTCAGGTTGCAGGACGCATTCAGAGTTCCGGGAAGTTTGTGGTTCCAGGGTATCCAGGATAGCGATGAACGAGTAAGTAGGGGGGGAAATCCAGGAACAGGATAAAAGGCAAGGAAGGAAATAAGAGGATCAAAGGAAACCAATGTGGAGAGTAAACACACGTCGGGTCACTACCGAAGATAGCGTTGAGACGCGCGGACCCGCAGGGGCGTGACCAATTTATAGTACGTGCCACGACGTGAAAGCTAGTGCGTAGCACGGAGCTTGGTACGGCCATGTTGGGAGTAACAGGGAGTACAAGCCCTTCGTGACAATGACCATGAGGTCCAGAAGGGGCAATTTCGCCGGGTCATGACAGCATGCCCCCTCCGAAGACTGGTTCCTCCAGGCTTGCCTGGGTGAATAAGATGGAATCTTCTGAGCAAACGAGGGGTCTTTAAATTAGAAACTGGTTCCCATGTTCTCTCGCTAGGGGGGTAGCCTTTCCACTCGACCAGATATTGTAGTCGACCCCTCCTATACCTGGAATCATATATCCTGGACACCTCATATTCCAACTGGTCGTCCACAACAACAGGTGTGGGTTTGAAGGGTTTTTGAGTAGAACTAACGTAGGGTTTCAACAGAGAAGTATGGAAGACTGGATGTATCTTCTTCCAGGAATCCAGGAGCTTAAGTCGGAAGGAGACAGGATTGATGATCCCCTTTATAGAAAATGGACCATAATAGCGAGGAGCTAATTTGTTTGGTCGTAGATGTCGAGGTAACAGTTTCGAGGCTAGCCAGACTTGATCGCCAACTGAATAGGAAGGTGATGGTCTTCTCTTAGAGTCTGCATATCTTTTGGTTCGAGTCTGGGCCTGTTCTAACTTATCCTTGGCCTCTCTTTGTAAGTCGATCAGCGTCTGAATCCAAGAGTCAAGGGTAGGTACCGGAGTAGATTCTGGAAGAACTGATGGTAAAACAGACGGGTGATAACCTTGACTGCAATAGAAAGGGCTGATCTTGAGAGCTGAATGATCTGAGTTATTGTAGGAGAATTCGGCTAAAGGTATAATGAGAGACCAATCGTCTTGAACCTTGGTGGCAAAACAACGAAGATATTGTTCCAGGGTTTGATTTACTTGTTCCGTTGCCCCATTGGTTTGTGGATGATAGCCTGAAGAAAGGGCACGTTGGATTCCTAGAACATGACAGAGATGTTTCCAGAATTGTGAAATATACTGAGGTCCCCGATCCGAAATAATCTTGGAAGGAAGGCCATGAAGACGAAAAATATGTTCCAGGAAAATTCCAGCAAGTTCTGAGGAAGATGGTAGTTTATACAATGGTGTAAAATGAGCTAGATGAGTGAACAAGTCAATGGTTACAATGATGGTTGTATATCCTCGGGAAGGTGGTAATTCAACAATGAAGTCAGTGGCAATAACTTCCCAGGGTCTGGTTGGCAACGTATGCTGTAGAAGCAGACCCGCCGGCCTCTAATTATCGTATTTGTTCTGACTACAAATAGCACAGGTCTTGATGTATTGAACTACACTGGACTTCATCCCTGGCCACCAGAACTGTCTTTGTATAAGACGGAAGGTGTTGGTTACTCCTCGATGGCCGGAGTGAAGAGTATCATGGCATAGATTCATTACTTTCTGTTGAAGTTCTTTTGTCGGAATGACCACTGAATTGTTCTTGAATAAACATCCTTCCTTGATTGTTAGACGCCAGGGATTTTTCTTCAATATGTCCTTCCAGAGTTCAGATAATTGAGTCTGTACTCTGATTTCTTCCAGGAGATTGATCGCTTGAGCTACAAAGATTGTGGGTGGAAACATTTTAGGATAGATCTTATCCTCCAAGGGAACGTAGTCAGGACGCCGAGAAAGGGCATCGGCAATCAAGTTTTGCGATCCAGGAACATGTGAAATTTGAAATTGATATTGAGCAAAGAAGTAGGCCCATCGAGCTTGTCTACTGTTCCTGCACTCCATGGATTGTAGGACCTGAAGATTTCGATGATCAGTACGGACTTGAACTGGATATTTAGCACTTGAATTGGATATTTAGCACCCAGGAGTAGATGTCTCCATTCAGTGAAGGCATGACGAATAGCCAATAACTCCTTCTCCAGAAGTGAGTAGTGAGTCTCGCTGGTGGTCAGGGTCCGTGAGAGATAAGCAATGGGATGTTCCAACTTATCATCGGATTCTTGTTTTAAAACTGCTCCTATGGCGTAATTGGAGGCATCAGTTTCCACTAGAAAAGGACGATTTATGTCAGGTTGGGCCAGGATGGGGGCCTGAGTGAATTCTTCTTTCAAGCGTTGGAATGCCTTGTCTTGTGGTATAGACCAGTTAAATGGAACGTCTTTCTTCAGGAGATTAACAATGGGTTGAACAATCTCGGAAAAGGTGGGAATGAATTTCCGGTAGAAGTTGGCAAGCCCCAGGAAGGATTGTATTTGCTTAACAGATGTTGGGGCGGGCCAAGCCAGTATGGCCTTCACCTTTGAAGGGTCCATACTAATTCCTTCTGAACTAAGGACAAATCCCAGATAGTGAACTGATGTAACATGAAACAAACATTTTTCTGGTTTGGCTAAGAGTTGATTTTCATGGAGACGTTGAAGTACTGCTTTTACATGTTCTTCATGTTTCAAGGAGTCCTTGGAGAAGATCAATATGTCATCCAAGTAGACGATAACATTGAGAAATAACATGTCAGAGAACACCCTATCCATAAAACGCTGGAAGACTGCGGGAGCATTAGTCAGACCAAAGGGCATGACTAGGTATTCAAAGTGACAAAGGGTGTTCTAAAGGCTGTTTTCCATTCGTCTCCTTCCTGAATACGGATCAAATGGTAAGCACCTCGGAGATCCAGTTTTGTGAATATCACTGCACCTCTCACAGCTTCAAGGATATCCGAGATCAGGGGTAGTGGGTATCTGTCTTTCAGGGTGTATTGATTTAGGCCCCGATAGTCCAGGCAAGGTCTAAGCTCTTTGGTATCCTTTTTTGGAACGAAGAACAATGAAGCACCAGCTGGTGATTTTGAGGGTTTTATGGTGGCGTTCTCAAGATTAGTGTCTAGGTATTCCCGGAGGACTCTCTTTTCGGGTTCTGAAAGGATAAACATCCTGCCAAAGGGAATCACTGCTGAGGGTTCAGTATCTGTGGCACAGTCTTCGGGTCTATGTGGAGGTAAGGCTTGAACAATGGCAGTAGAGAATACATCAGCATACCCTTGATAGATCTCTGGAACTTGTATAATATTGGAAACCATGAGTGGTGTCTCTGGACACCTTGGTAGACTTATAGGAGCTGTGACTGAGGTATCCAGGTTTAAACAATGGTTCATACAGAACTCTGAGCCCAGTAATAAGGATCCGGCTGTCCAGTTAATATATGGATTGTGCCTTTGTAACCAGGGCATGCCCAGAACCAAGGGGTAGTGGGCTGATTTTATAATGTCAAACACAATTATTTCTTGATGATGATTTATGGAAAGATGGATCTCCCTTGTTTGAAGACTTATGGGTCCTGAGGAAAGAGGTCTTCCGTCAATTGCTTCCACTGGCTGTGAAAAACTTCTTGCTTCATATGGAATGTTATGACTTCTGACCCAATCTTGATCAATGAAGACTCCCATTGCTCCGCAATCCACCAAGGCCAGTATGGGGTAGACCTTGTCCTTGGATGGCGATAAAAAGGCCTGTAATATCACCAATTTGTTTTGTCCAGGAGAGTTCAAGGATGGAATTGATGTGGAGCAAACATCGCTCTCCCGAAACCTTGCTCCATTTAGGATCGGGAGCTGGCGTTTCCCGAGCGTCGGGGAGGAGCCAGAGGACACTCTTTAACTAGATGTTTATCTGAGGCACAATACATGCATAAGCCTGTGTGTATCCTTCTTAGCCTTTCCTGCGGGGAAATTGGTCCACGAAAGGCTCCAAGTTGCATGGGTTCAGAATCAGTGCTCGGATTCTTGGCAGATTCTGTCCTTGTAGTATTCTCTGGGGAGTTTCTTTGAATTGAGACTTTATTCTTTTTCTTTTCGGCCTTTCTTTCTTGGATTCTGAAGTCTATTTGCATAGACAAGTCCAGGAGGGCCTGGAATGAACTAGGACTTGCCACCCTGGCTAACTCGTCCTTGATCTCTTCATTTAGACCTCTGCGAAACAAGGTAAAACTGGCTTCCAGGGCCCAGTCCGCCTCTTTGGCTAGCTGTTTGAATCTGGTAACATAGGTCAACATGTCTTGGGATCCTTGTTGGAAGTCAAGTAACTTCTCTTGAGCCCCGTGAACCAGCTCTGGTCGTTCGAACATGGTCTTGAGTTCCGCGATGACCCTTCATAATCATCCAGGAGAGCATCCCCTGAATTGAGTAAAGGAGTGGCCCATGTAAGGGCAATACCGGAAAGATGCGATATTATGAAGCCCACCTTAGCTCTAGGAGTTGAGAAATAGTAGGGCTTGAAGGTAAAATGTACCAAACAAGAATCCAGGAATCCACGTAAGGTCTTTGTTGAACCATCGTATTTATCAACCACTCCTCCCAATAATACGCTGTCCTTGTTCGCGGAGTCACGTGACAAGACAAGCTGTTTTAGCGCCGCATTCTCGGCTTTTAAATTCTGCATCTCTGTGGAAAGTTCTTGCATTCCGCGCATCAGGTCCTGAATAGCATTCACCATGGTAGAATCCGTATTGATTGTTTGGCGAGTCTCAAACTGTCGTAAATCTCCCCCCGTCTCACGTGTGATCGGGATCTCCCTTGTTGGGCCGCAGGACTCTTCCTGTGGATGGTTCGGGTCTTGAATAGGCTCGCCCAAGCCTCGTCAGGTTGCAGGACGCGTTCAGAGTTCCGGGAAGTTCGTGGTTCCAGGGTATCCAGGATAGCGATGAACGAGTAAGTAGGGGGGAAACCCAGGAACAGGATAAAAGGCAAGGAAGGAAGTAAGAGGATCAAAGGAAACCAATGTGGAGAGTAAACACACGTCGGGTCACTACCGAAGATAGCGTTGAGACGCGCGGATCCGCAGGGGCGTGACCAATTTATAGTATGTGGCACGATGTGAAAGCTAGTGCGTAGCACGGAGCTTGGTACGGCCATGTTGGGAGGAACAGGGAGTACAAGCCCTTCGTGACAATGACCATGAGGTCCAGAAGGGGCAATTTCGCCGGGTCATGACAGGAATGAGAGTGAGAATGCTAGAAGAGGACTCCAACATTATCCACTAACGCCGGGAGACGAGGTGATTGTGAGAAACAGGCACCCCTAAGGGAAACTATCCTTGCCATATGAACCCAACCCCATTGCCGTGGTATTGGTAAAGGGATCCATGGTAACTGCCTCCGATGGGACTGCAACAGTCACAAGAAATGTAAGCTTCTTCAAGAAAATTAAGGAGAGCGACCAGACAGGGGTGTCCCCCGTAAGAGGGTGCGCAGAAGAGTCAGATGAAGTTGGAGGGATTGATCGTTCTCAGATTCCCTTGGACAAAGGAGACGCAGGTGAGGAGAAGTTGAGATGGGAAGGGGCCCGGCGCTATCTGCAACGTGCAGGGTGGCGGTGACCTGAAGGACTATGTGCTGGGCACATTAACCGAACACTTGACAATGTCCCTAGTGACTGAGTGACTACGTGTGCTGTGTGTGTGTGTGTTAATTACCAAATGTTTATGTGGTGGCCTAGTTCTTTATTTGTTTTGTTATGAAAAAGGAGGAGTGTGGTGTTCCGTCAAGATACACACGCGGCGGAGTGACGTAACACTGTTGCATGTGGAAGTTAATCCAGCATCTCAGCATCTTGCATGTGGAAGTTAGTTCCAGCATCTCACCAGAGGAGCAGCAGAGCCTGGAGTACTGCAGGAGCAGTACCCCTGTCCTCAGGAAGGCATGAGCAAGCAGCCTGACCCACATGGTAAGAACGTGTCTCAGCCTGCTGCATCCTACAGCCACGTGTACATTTTCATCGGAAAACCTGCTAAATTGCAAATTGTAGAAAGCGTGACGAAAAGAAGCGCTATAATTCCGCTGATCCACTGATTCGCACTGTCTGTGCCGGAATATTGAGTCTCCTACAGTTCTGTTTTAAGCATTGTGCACCACGAGGCAAGCCACTCCAAGATGGCTGCCCCCCTCCAGATGCACACAATTGATGGCTTACTTCCAGCCGAAGTAGCCAGCCAGACACCTGATTGGTGACCGAGTGCAATTTATGCACCTATGAGGAACCGGCAGGTGTAAACCGGCCCACAAGCACAAAGGCGCAAGAACTAAGGCTATTTCCTGCCCTAGCCTATCCACAGCCATGCTCACCGTTCGCCTAGTCATTATGCCCGATTCTGCATCTTCCATCTGATCACTTGAACCGTGAACTTTGATCCGGACGGAACGCACAGCTACCGCAGTCTCACCAACACTATCCAGCTTCAGTAAGACTCTCTTCAAACTACTTTACGGAACGCTTTGTCTCACCCTCTCTTTCTTTTGCTAACGACTCCGCACCCACCTCTACAGCTATGTGTACCGCCACAACTATCCCTTTTGAGCTCCTGTTATTATACATTACTGATTGATGCCTATGTTCACCTACGCTCTCTCCGCGCCACGCCCCATTAGGCACAGCAGACCACAATCGCTTTCCTTACCCATCTCTCAAACTGTCCTACTTACGGCGCACCTTATCACGGCACTACGGATGTCTGTTCCATCTCTCATAATACTTGCTACCTCATCGGTCTAGCGTATCTAAGCCGCTCAGCACGCATTTATGGCCTACTCCTGTCCTCCTCTTGTCCACGGGATGTCTCTGTGACTACCGTCTCACCTCTGCCTCAGTTAATGCTGCATCTTGCATTGTGTCTACTTGACGCCTCTGTATCAACCACTGAGCAGTGATTGCCTTTATACTGCCTCATCAATGTCACATCTTGCACTAAGCAAACGTGATGCCACTGTATTGTCATTGCATTGACCACTGAGTTGTTACTGCCTTTAAATGCCTATCAATGCTGCAATCTGCATGTGCTTATGTGATGCCACTGAGTAGTGATTACCTTAAATTGCTTACAGCATTCCCACTACTATGACTGTCCAGCCCACTCCCTTTGTCTGCACCCACTGCGCTTTGTACCTCCTCTTTTTATTCGTGCTGATAGGTCCTCTCCTATGCTGTAGCCTCACCACACTTGCTACCTCATCACTGACCTGCCTTCTCACCAACCACTCACTCCTTTGCGGGCCAGAGCTTGCGACCATCATGTATCCTACCGCATATGCACCTTGCATTAGTGGCTCCCTGTGCCTCACTCGGCACCAAAACCCCCCGCTGGCTACAGCCACTACTGCCTTTCCTAATAGCCCTCAACTCCCCTTCCCTCTGGCTTGAACACTTTGCATCCAAACCAACCCCCAACCAACCATGCACGGGGCCCCTGAGAAATCTCAGACTAGGATCTAGACTAAAACAAAGGAATTGTGGGGGTAGGGCCCTATTCAGGAGTGCGCACACCTGGAAGTCTAAATGGATGATCAGATCAGATATTGGTAAAGCTGCTGTCGTGTGGATGGTGAGGTGATCTCCCACTATCACCTAAACTAAAACTAAATGTAAGAGGTAACCATCTGCACAGGCTGCGCTTGTTACCTGTAGTATACTCACTAAGTGTGATAAGTTTGAACAGAGTGGATGAGGAGTGTTCACAAAGAAAAGACACAATTGATTTATGGTGCAATTGATTAGTGAATCAAAGAGCCCAGCTTTAATTCCTCAGGTCAATACTAGGACATTTTGATTTAAAGTGCCCCAAAAACAAATGATACATTCTTGGTACACAAGGGTACACATTTCGTGTCCAAAACAAAGTACATGCATATAATGCCAAGAAATACAGAAAATGCCGTCAGGAAATGCGAAAAAATGCCAAAACAAAGTACATGCATATAATGCCAAGAAATACAGAAAATGCCGTCAGGAAATGCGAAAAAATGCCAAAACAAAGTACATGCATATAATGCCAAGAAATACAGAAAATGCCGTCAGGAAATGCGAAAAAATGCCAACACGTGTTTCAACCTATGAGGTCGTCATCAGGGCATGTAAATACATATGGTACATTGGGCTATAGTACTGATGCTAAATCCTGATCTGTGTTCATTTTAGAAACCTGCCAGGGGGGTGGGGGAGGGAAGGGTGCCAGAGCAAGGAGCAATTGGAAATGGGAGAGAAAAGAGGAAAAAAGAAGAAAAACATACTGTTTAAATTACTGCGTGCATGGCATGACTCTAAAGGTAAATATGTAGGCTATAAAAAGTGAAGCATACCTTATTGTAATTATTCTCGGTCAAACTATAGAAACAATGGAGCACCGGACGGTTCCAAAAGCATGTTACTGGTCAGTTCAGTGTACTGTGAAATATAAAGCATTATAGAGCGTATTTAGTCTATTCAGAAAAGCTTGCTTAGGTAGATAATATAATCACCGGTTGTAAGTAACATGTGCAATAAGTGAAAGGCAAGGAGTTATTACCTTTACTTCTTGACAGGTCGTGGTATATTACTCAGCAAAAAGCCGTTGGTGTGGCAATAATGTGGTAAACAGGTTCGTGTTGGGTGTGCTGATTCCGGATATCTGGCCGTAATCTGTGAAATGAATATAACACCGTGTTTATGTGAAATGGGTTTGAATGCGAGCCGTGTAAGTTGCTGTAAGCGATAATAAATGCTTACCGGCTTGTAAATTGGACATGCTCAATGGCAGGCAGTTTCTCCAGTGTTGAAAGCAATCTCAGTTACGAGGGGTTACTATAGTAACCTCTGCAGGGTCAGTCAGGTGACATAGTCACCTGACCTGGTTGCTAAGACTCATGAACCAAGCTGGAAGGCAGAAAAAAGCTGGTCATTCCTTAAAGTGAACGGTGCATCTGGTGGGACCATAAAGCTAACATATGTGCCTGTTAGTGAAAACCCGTAATTGGTTGAATATACATTAACAAAAAGGTGCGTGTAGCACAGACTGTTGCACCTGATAAGCAATAAGTACTAAAAGAGTGCAAAGAAATTAAAAGCCAATGTTGGCTTAAACGCAAAGAGAGTTGTTACCACATTTATAATATAAAGGATAATTATTGCCCGCAGGCACCGAGCGCTAGGGTTCAACTGGTAGTATTGGTATGAAAAGTGAAAATTAGCTGTTGCGGGTAAAAATAACTGATGAATCTGTTATGGTATGTAACTGTCATGGGTGACACAGTCAAAAGTGTATGATCAAGTGTGTTCTTGTTGGGCAGTGCATTTGGGTTCTCAAGAGTTACCCAGTCGGAGCACAGAAGTGGTAAACCTCTAAGTCTGAAAGTGTTCAACATTTATAGAAATTTGCATGGGTTGCAAGTCATACCAGTAATCTGAATGAAGCCACAAAGTTAGATTACTGTACCACCAGACCGACTCTTGATTTATAAAAACACATTGAGTTCGGAATCTTGGTTCAGACCAAGTGATAAACAGCGTAATTTACAGATCATTCTCGCTTCCTGCTGCCGTAGGGTCAGTTCTCTGTTGCCACCTCTCTGATGTTGTTTGATGTGTTGTAATCCAATGAATTTGATGTCTTTAGTATTGTCCATTTGATGATGTTTCTGCCAGTGGGAGGCCAGGGGAAGTCTCGTGTCCTGACTGCTAAGATGATTAAGGTGTTCCCGGATCCTGAAGCGTACTTCTCTAATCGTACTCCCAATATACACTTTCTTACAAACGCATATAATAGCATAAACAACATATTTCGTTCTACAGTTGATAAAGTCAGATATTTTGGTTTGGAGGCCATTGTGACAACTGAAAGTTTGGGTTGGTGCTAGGGCATGATAGCAAAAATTACAAGAACCGCATTTATAGAAGCCAATTGGTTTGGACTTGGTAGAAAGCCAGCTATCCTGTCCAATAGGATCAGGTTTGAGGAAAGAGGGACTCAAGATATTTCGCAAAGTGGTAGCTTTGGTGAAAATGATATTCGGTCGACCCGTGATATATGGTATCAAATCAGAGTCTAAATGCAAGATGTGCCAATGCTTTTGTAGTATATACTGAATGAATTTGTAATCACTAGAAAATTTAGTGATGAAGTTGACATGTGTCGGATATTGTTCTCGAGTTGATTTTGGCTTCTCGGTCAATAACTGCGATCTGGGTACTTGCATCGCTGCATTGGTTGTATTTCTGATTAGTGATATTGGATACCCTCTTTCCCGAAATCTGTGTCCTATAGACTTACATTCTGTTAGAAATGTTTCATCTTGGCTACAGTTTCTCTTAGCTCTGAGTATTTCACCTTTAGGGATATTGCGAATAACACTGTGTTTGTGGTTACTGTTGGCGTGTAATATGGAGTTTACTGCTGTAGCTTTCCTAAACGTACAAGTTTCAATGGTATTAGAGACAATTTGGATTTTCAAATCTAGAAACGTGATTTCGAACGGGTCAATGTGGCCTGTGAACTTAATGTCAAAAGTATTATCATTAAGATAAAGCATGAATGCTTCAAAAGCTTCTCTACTGCCATCCCAAATGGCCAGTACATCATCAATGTACCTTTTCCAACTGATAATATGATTTTTGTAGGGATTGTTCTGAAAGATATAACTTTCCTCAAAATAGGCCATAAATAAATTGGCCAGAGAGGGCGCATACTTCGCCCCCATTGCAATCCCCCTACTTTGTGAGTAGTAATTACCATTGAAGAGAAACTGGTTGTGTGAGAGAGTAAATTCTAGGAAGTTTTTAATCATCTGAACATGTGTGTAATGAGAAGCTGAAAAAGTTCTAAAGGTGAAGTCAATCGTATCCAAGGCCAGTTTATGTTGGATAGAAGTATATAGAGATGCCACATCCAAAGTCACTAAATAATAAGAAGGTTTCCAAATGATGCCTTGTAATATTTGCAACGTGTGCGTTGAGTCCTTAAGGTATGCTGGGATCTCAGGTACCAAATGTTTGATGCTACTGTCTATATAGTCTGCAAGTGGTTCCGTGACACCTCCTTGACCACTCATAATTGGTCTAACCTGTGGGAGAGTCTGAAAGGGTTTGTGAACCTTCGGTAAGAAATAGATCGTTGGCATAAGTGGTTTAGCAGTCAACAGAAACATTTTTTCCTCATCTGATAGTAGACCTTGGTTGTACCAAAATTGAAGTAAGGTTTGTAATTCTTTTAGAGTTTGAGTGGTAGGGTTGGACGTGAGTGTCTTATAACAGCCTGGTGTCCCAAGGTGTTCCATTGCCATTTTGATATAATCTGATTTATTAAGGATGACAATATTGCCACCTTTATCTGCTTCCTTAATAATGATGGTACTGTCTTCACAGATATCTTGTAGTGCTTTTCGTTCCAATTTAGTTAAATTCTGTTTTTTACTGCTGCAATTTTGTTGGAGACCATCAATGTGTTTATGTATTTCTTTAGTGATTGTTTTATAAAATGTATCAATAACGTTGTCTCCCGTGATAGGTGGCAAAAATTTGGATCTGTTTTTATGTTCTGTGATGTCCATATTTCGTTGATGAATGCCAAATTCTGTCTGGATTTCACACAAACTTTTAGAGTCTTGCCCCATGAGGTTATGGAGCAGATGAATGTTTTCGATTTCTTGTATACTTTGTGAGCTAATAGGAGGGAGTTGTGCCAACGGTCTAAACGTTACATCCTTGTTATGAAAGAATTTTTTGAGTTTGAGTTTTCTCGAAAATTTATACAGGTCAATTTGCAGTTCTGTCATATCGGATGTGGCAGCTGGAGCAAAGGAAAGCCCATGGTTAAGAACAGAAAGCTGTTGAGGTGAGAGGTGTTTGTCAGATAAATTGACAACTAGGCTTTTAGTATGGACTTGGGTATCTGTTTCCTGGAACTGGATCTGGTGAGTCTTTTGTTTGTATCTCTCCCTTCCTCTCCTCCTTGCTCCTCTTCCTCTTCCTCCTCTGATGTAGTTGGAGTAGGGAGATTTCTGCGTCCTAAAGGGACATTTTTCTGAAAGCGAACTTGTTTATTTTGTAAGTTGTATGTTGATTGATTGCCTTTCTTATACCTTTTAATCTCAGCTAGGAAGCCTCGTCGACGGTGGCGAGACCCTTCGGCGTTCGCCTGTTCTCCCTCTTGGTTTGGGTTGGTAGTAGTATCAGTTTCTGAATCTGTATCCGATGTGACAGGAGACGCCGTTGGTGTGGCTATTTGTGATAAGTCCCCATCATATTTAGGTTGATAGGTGTAGACTCTATCATTCAGGTAGTCTTTTTCATCTCTATAGAATTTTCTAAATTTGCGCAACTTGATCTCGTCCTGGTATTCTACCAGGATCTCATTCATTTTAGCGAAGTTTTTTTCTTTCGAACTCGCCGGGTTATTCATTTCTTTGATTTCAGTTTTAAGTTTTTCTATCTCTTTGACTACTCGAACATGTTCACGTTCGGCGTGTTTAACTAAAATTTTCATCATGTTCTCTGAACTGACTGTGACATTTGATTCCCAGTCAGCTGCCAGGTCCTGGTCATCTTTGTGTACGAAGTCTGGAAAGATTAGTATTCTCAACCCTCTTGGTATAATATTTTGCTGAATATAGTTTTTGAGCGATACCTGTTCCCAAAACTTATTGATTTCTTTTTTACATAGCCTTTCAAGTTTGATGAATTTTTGTATCAGAGTTTCAGATATATTAGGTCTAGATTTAAAGGGGTTAGTATCAGAACCCCTAGGTGCAAAGAGGGCAGCACTGTCCTCTTCTCTATTCTTAAGGTAATCTGTCATTATGAAAATACGTTATTGTAACTGAGTTCAAAACAGTGCAGCAGACCGCAGGGCAAGTCATAAAACAAAGGAATTGTGGGGGTAGGGCCCTATTCAGGAGTGCGCACACCTGGAAGTCTAAATGGATGATCAGATCAGATATTGGTAAAGCTGCTGTCGTGTGGATGGTGAGGTGATCTCCCACTATCACCTAAACTAAAACTAAATGTAAGAGGTAACCATCTGCACAGGCTGCGCTTGTTACCTGTAGTATACTCACTAAGTGTGATAAGTTTGAACAGAGTGGATGAGGAGTGTTCACAAAGAAAAGACACAATTGATTTATGGTGCAATTGATTAGTGAATCAAAGAGCCCAGCTTTAATTCCTCAGGTCAATACTAGGACATTTTGATTTAAAGTGCCCCAAAAACAAATGATACATTCTTGGTACACAAGGGTACACATTTCGTGTCCAAAACAAAGTACATGCATATAATGCCAAGAAATACAGAAAATGCCGTCAGGAAATGCGAAAAAATGCCAAAACAAAGTACATGCATATAATGCCAAGAAATACAGAAAATGCCGTCAGGAAATGCGAAAAAATGCCAAAACAAAGTACATGCATATAATGCCAAGAAATACAGAAAATGCCGTCAGGAAATGCGAAAAAATGCCAACACGTGTTTCAACCTATGAGGTCGTCATCAGGGCATGTAAATACATATGGTACATTGGGCTATAGTACTGATGCTAAATCCTGATCTGTGTTCATTTTAGAAACCTGCCAGGGGGGTGGGGGAGGGAAGGGTGCCAGAGCAAGGAGCAATTGGAAATGGGAGAGAAAAGAGGAAAAAAGAAGAAAAACATACTGTTTAAATTACTGCGTGCATGGCATGACTCTAAAGGTAAATATGTAGGCTATAAAAAGTGAAGCATACCTTATTGTAATTATTCTCGGTCAAACTATAGAAACAATGGAGCACCGGACGGTTCCAAAAGCATGTTACTGGTCAGTTCAGTGTACTGTGAAATATAAAGCATTATAGAGCGTATTTAGTCTATTCAGAAAAGCTTGCTTAGGTAGATAATATAATCACCGGTTGTAAGTAACATGTGCAATAAGTGAAAGGCAAGGAGTTATTACCTTTACTTCTTGACAGGTCGTGGTATATTACTCAGCAAAAAGCCGTTGGTGTGGCAATAATGTGGTAAACAGGTTCGTGTTGGGTGTGCTGATTCCGGATATCTGGCCGTAATCTGTGAAATGAATATAACACCGTGTTTATGTGAAATGGGTTTGAATGCGAGCCGTGTAAGTTGCTGTAAGCGATAATAAATGCTTACCGGCTTGTAAATTGGACATGCTCAATGGCAGGCAGTTTCTCCAGTGTTGAAAGCAATCTCAGTTACGAGGGGTTACTATAGTAACCTCTGCAGGGTCAGTCAGGTGACATAGTCACCTGACCTGGTTGCTAAGACTCATGAACCAAGCTGGAAGGCAGAAAAAAGCTGGTCATTCCTTAAAGTGAACGGTGCATCTGGTGGGACCATAAAGCTAACATATGTGCCTGTTAGTGAAAACCCGTAATTGGTTGAATATACATTAACAAAAAGGTGCGTGTAGCACAGACTGTTGCACCTGATAAGCAATAAGTACTAAAAGAGTGCAAAGAAATTAAAAGCCAATGTTGGCTTAAACGCAAAGAGAGTTGTTACCACATTTATAATATAAAGGATAATTATTGCCCGCAGGCACCGAGCGCTAGGGTTCAACTGGTAGTATTGGTATGAAAAGTGAAAATTAGCTGTTGCGGGTAAAAATAACTGATGAATCTGTTATGGTATGTAACTGTCATGGGTGACACAGTCAAAAGTGTATGATCAAGTGTGTTCTTGTTGGGCAGTGCATTTGGGTTCTCAAGAGTTACCCAGTCGGAGCACAGAAGTGGTAAACCTCTAAGTCTGAAAGTGTTCAACATTTATAGAAATTTGCATGGGTTGCAAGTCATACCAGTAATCTGAATGAAGCCACAAAGTTAGATTACTGTACCACCAGACCGACTCTTGATTTATAAAAACACATTGAGTTCGGAATCTTGGTTCAGACCAAGTGATAAACAGCGTAATTTACAGATCATTCTCGCTTCCTGCTGCCGTAGGGTCAGTTCTCTGTTGCCACCTCTCTGATGTTGTTTGATGTGTTGTAATCCAATGAATTTGATGTCTTTAGTATTGTCCATTTGATGATGTTTCTGCCAGTGGGAGGCCAGGGGAAGTCTCGTGTCCTGACTGCTAAGATGATTAAGGTGTTCCCGGATCCTGAAGCGTACTTCTCTAATCGTACTCCCAATATACACTTTCTTACAAACGCATATAATAGCATAAACAACATATTTCGTTCTACAGTTGATAAAGTCAGATATTTTGGTTT
Organism: Ambystoma mexicanum; assembly: GCF_040938575.1. Taxonomy (NCBI): domain Eukaryota; kingdom Metazoa; phylum Chordata; class Amphibia; order Caudata; family Ambystomatidae; genus Ambystoma; species Ambystoma mexicanum. The sequence continues at coordinate 1,457,338,122 of NC_090935.1, forward strand.
GGAGGCCATTGTGACAACTGAAAGTTTGGGTTGGTGCTAGGGCATGATAGCAAAAATTACAAGAACCGCATTTATAGAAGCCAATTGGTTTGGACTTGGTAGAAAGCCAGCTATCCTGTCCAATAGGATCAGGTTTGAGGAAAGAGGGACTCAAGATATTTCGCAAAGTGGTAGCTTTGGTGAAAATGATATTCGGTCGACCCGTGATATATGGTATCAAATCAGAGTCTAAATGCAAGATGTGCCAATGCTTTTGTAGTATATACTGAATGAATTTGTAATCACTAGAAAATTTAGTGATGAAGTTGACATGTGTCGGATATTGTTCTCGAGTTGATTTTGGCTTCTCGGTCAATAACTGCGATCTGGGTACTTGCATCGCTGCATTGGTTGTATTTCTGATTAGTGATATTGGATACCCTCTTTCCCGAAATCTGTGTCCTATAGACTTACATTCTGTTAGAAATGTTTCATCTTGGCTACAGTTTCTCTTAGCTCTGAGTATTTCACCTTTAGGGATATTGCGAATAACACTGTGTTTGTGGTTACTGTTGGCGTGTAATATGGAGTTTACTGCTGTAGCTTTCCTAAACGTACAAGTTTCAATGGTATTAGAGACAATTTGGATTTTCAAATCTAGAAACGTGATTTCGAACGGGTCAATGTGGCCTGTGAACTTAATGTCAAAAGTATTATCATTAAGATAAAGCATGAATGCTTCAAAAGCTTCTCTACTGCCATCCCAAATGGCCAGTACATCATCAATGTACCTTTTCCAACTGATAATATGATTTTTGTAGGGATTGTTCTGAAAGATATAACTTTCCTCAAAATAGGCCATAAATAAATTGGCCAGAGAGGGCGCATACTTCGCCCCCATTGCAATCCCCCTACTTTGTGAGTAGTAATTACCATTGAAGAGAAACTGGTTGTGTGAGAGAGTAAATTCTAGGAAGTTTTTAATCATCTGAACATGTGTGTAATGAGAAGCTGAAAAAGTTCTAAAGGTGAAGTCAATCGTATCCAAGGCCAGTTTATGTTGGATAGAAGTATATAGAGATGCCACATCCAAAGTCACTAAATAATAAGAAGGTTTCCAAATGATGCCTTGTAATATTTGCAACGTGTGCGTTGAGTCCTTAAGGTATGCTGGGATCTCAGGTACCAAATGTTTGATGCTACTGTCTATATAGTCTGCAAGTGGTTCCGTGACACCTCCTTGACCACTCATAATTGGTCTAACCTGTGGGAGAGTCTGAAAGGGTTTGTGAACCTTCGGTAAGAAATAGATCGTTGGCATAAGTGGTTTAGCAGTCAACAGAAACATTTTTTCCTCATCTGATAGTAGACCTTGGTTGTACCAAAATTGAAGTAAGGTTTGTAATTCTTTTAGAGTTTGAGTGGTAGGGTTGGACGTGAGTGTCTTATAACAGCCTGGTGTCCCAAGGTGTTCCATTGCCATTTTGATATAATCTGATTTATTAAGGATGACAATATTGCCACCTTTATCTGCTTCCTTAATAATGATGGTACTGTCTTCACAGATATCTTGTAGTGCTTTTCGTTCCAATTTAGTTAAATTCTGTTTTTTACTGCTGCAATTTTGTTGGAGACCATCAATGTGTTTATGTATTTCTTTAGTGATTGTTTTATAAAATGTATCAATAACGTTGTCTCCCGTGATAGGTGGCAAAAATTTGGATCTGTTTTTATGTTCTGTGATGTCCATATTTCGTTGATGAATGCCAAGTTCTGTCTGGATTTCACACAAACTTTTAGAGTCTTGCCCCATGAGGTTATGGAGCAGATGAATGTTTTCGATTTCTTGTATACTTTGTGAGCTAATAGGAGGGAGTTGTGCCAACGGTCTAAACGTTACATCCTTGTTATGAAAGAATTTTTTGAGTTTGAGTTTTCTCGAAAATTTATACAGGTCAATTTGCAGTTCTGTCATATCGGATGTGGCAGCTGGAGCAAAGGAAAGCCCATGGTTAAGAACAGAAAGCTGTTGAGGTGAGAGGTGTTTGTCAGATAAATTGACAACTAGGCTTTTAGTATGGACTTGGGTATCTGTTTCCTGGAACTGGATCTGGTGAGTCTTTTGTTTGTATCTCTCCCTTCCTCTCCTCCTTGCTCCTCTTCCTCTTCCTCCTCTGATGTAGTTGGAGTAGGGAGATTTCTGCGTCCTAAAGGGACATTTTTCTGAAAGCGAACTTGTTTATTTTGTAAGTTGTATGTTGATTGATTGCCTTTCTTATACCTTTTAATCTCAGCTAGGAAGCCTCGTCGACGGTGGCGAGACCCTTCGGCGTTCGCCTGTTCTCCCTCTTGGTTTGGGTTGGTAGTAGTATCAGTTTCTGAATCTGTATCCGATGTGACAGGAGACGCCGTTGGTGTGGCTATTTGTGATAAGTCCCCATCATATTTAGGTTGATAGGTGTAGACTCTATCATTCAGGTAGTCTTTTTCATCTCTATAGAATTTTCTAAATTTGCGCAACTTGATCTCGTCCTGGTATTCTACCAGGATCTCATTCATTTTAGCGAAGTTTTTTTCTTTCGAACTCGCCGGGTTATTCATTTCTTTGATTTCAGTTTTAAGTTTTTCTATCTCTTTGACTACTCGAACATGTTCACGTTCGGCGTGTTTAACTAAAATTTTCATCATGTTCTCTGAACTGACTGTGACATTTGATTCCCAGTCAGCTGCCAGGTCCTGGTCATCTTTGTGTACGAAGTCTGGAAAGATTAGTATTCTCAACCCTCTTGGTATAATATTTTGCTGAATATAGTTTTTGAGCGATACCTGTTCCCAAAACTTATTGATTTCTTTTTTACATAGCCTTTCAAGTTTGATGAATTTTTGTATCAGAGTTTCAGATATATTAGGTCTAGATTTAAAGGGGTTAGTATCAGAACCCCTAGGTGCAAAGAGGGCAGCACTGTCCTCTTCTCTATTCTTAAGGTAATCTGTCATTATGAAAATACGTTATTGTAACTGAGTTCAAAACAGTGCAGCAGACCGCAGGGCAAGTCATAAAACAAAGGAATTGTGGGGGTAGGGCCCTATTCAGGAGTGCGCACACCTGGAAGTCTAAATGGATGATCAGATCAGATATTGGTAAAGCTGCTGTCGTGTGGATGGTGAGGTGATCTCCCACTATCACCTAAACTAAAACTAAATGTAAGAGGTAACCATCTGCACAGGCTGCGCTTGTTACCTGTAGTATACTCACTAAGTGTGATAAGTTTGAACAGAGTGGATGAGGAGTGTTCACAAAGAAAAGACACAATTGATTTATGGTGCAATTGATTAGTGAATCAAAGAGCCCAGCTTTAATTCCTCAGGTCAATACTAGGACATTTTGATTTAAAGTGCCCCAAAAACAAATTATACATTCTTGGTACACAAGGGTACACATTTCGTGTCCAAAACAAAGTACATGCATATAATGCCAAGAAATACAGAAAATGCCGTCAGGAAATGCGAAAAAATGCCAAAACAAAGTACATGCATATAATGCCAAGAAATACAGAAAATGCCGTCAGGAAATGCGAAAAAATGCCAACACGTGTTTCAACCTATGAGGTCGTCATCAGGGCATGTAAATACATATGGTACATTGGGCTATAGTACTGATGCTAAATCCTGATCTGTGTTCATTTTAGAAACCTGCCAGGGGGGTGGGGGAGGGAAGGGTGCCAGAGCAAGGAGCAATTGGAAATGGGAGAGAAAAGAGGAAAAAAGAAGAAAAACATACTGTTTAAATTACTGCGTGCATGGCATGACTCTAAAGGTAAATATGTAGGCTATAAAAAGTGAAGCATACCTTATTGTAATTATTCTCGGTCAAACTATAGAAACAATGGAGCACCGGACGGTTCCAAAAGCATGTTACTGGTCAGTTCAGTGTACTGTGAAATATAAAGCATTATAGAGCGTATTTAGTCTATTCAGAAAAGCTTGCTTAGGTAGATAATATAATCACCGGTTGTAAGTAACATGTGCAATAAGTGAAAGGCAAGGAGTTATTACCTTTACTTCTTGACAGGTCGTGGTATATTACTCAGCAAAAAGCCGTTGGTGTGGCAATAATGTGGTAAACAGGTTCGTGTTGGGTGTGCTGATTCCGGATATCTGGCCGTAATCTGTGAAATGAATATAACACCGTGTTTATGTGAAATGGGTTTGAATGCGAGCCGTGTAAGTTGCTGTAAGCGATAATAAATGCTTACCGGCTTGTAAATTGGACATGCTCAATGGCAGGCAGTTTCTCCAGTGTTGAAAGCAATCTCAGTTACGAGGGGTTACTATAGTAACCTCTGCAGGGTCAGTCAGGTGACATAGTCACCTGACCTGGTTGCTAAGACTCATGAACCAAGCTGGAAGGCAGAAAAAAGCTGGTCATTCCTTAAAGTGAACGGTGCATCTGGTGGGACCATAAAGCTAACATATGTGCCTGTTAGTGAAAACCCGTAATTGGTTGAATATACATTAACAAAAAGGTGCGTGTAGCACAGACTGTTGCACCTGATAAGCAATAAGTACTAAAAGAGTGCAAAGAAATTAAAAGCCAATGTTGGCTTAAACGCAAAGAGAGTTGTTACCACATTTATAATATAAAGGATAATTATTGCCCGCAGGCACCGAGCGCTAGGGTTCAACTGGTAGTATTGGTATGAAAAGTGAAAATTAGCTGTTGCGGGTAAAAATAACTGATGAATCTGTTATGGTATGTAACTGTCATGGGTGACACAGTCAAAAGTGTATGATCAAGTGTGTTCTTGTTGGGCAGTGCGTTTGGGTTCTCAAGAGTTACCCAGTCGGAGCACAGAAGTGGTAAACCTCTAAGTCTGAAAGTGTTCAACATTTATAGAAATTTGCATGGGTTGCAAGTCATACCAGTAATCTGAATGAAGCCACAAAGTTAGATTACTGTACCACCAGACCGACTCTTGATTTATAAAAACACATTGAGTTCGGAATCTTGGTTCAGACCAAGTGATAAACAGCGTAATTTACAGATCATTCTCGCTTCCTGCTGCCGTAGGGTCAGTTCTCTGTTGCCACCTCTCTGATGTTGTTTGATGTGTTGTAATCCAATGAATTTGATGTCTTTAGTATTGTCCATTTGATGATGTTTCTGCCAGTGGGAGGCCAGGGAAAGTCTCGTGTCCTGACTGCTAAGATGATTAAGGTGTTCCCGGATCCTGAAGCGCACTTCTCTAATCGTACTCCCAATATACACTTTCTTACAAACGCATATAATAGCATAAACAACATATTTCGTTCTACAGTTGATAAAGTCAGATATTTTGGTTTGGAGGCCATTGTGACAACTGAAAGTTTGGGTTGGTGCTAGGGCATGATAGCAAAAATTACAAGAACCGCATTTATAGAAGCCAATTGGTTTGGACTTGGTAGAAAGCCAGCTATCCTGTCCAATAGGATCAGGTTTGAGGAAAGAGGGACTCAAGATATTTCGCAAAGTGGTAGCTTTGGTGAAAATGATATTCGGTCGACCCGTGATATATGGTATCAAATCAGAGTCTAAATGCAAGATGTGCCAATGCTTTTGTAGTATATACTGAATGAATTTGTAATCACTAGAAAATTTAGTGATGAAGTTGACATGTGTCGGATATTGTTCTCGAGTTGATTTTGGCTTCTCGGTCAATAACTGCGATCTGGGTACTTGCATCGCTGCATTGGTTGTATTTCTGATTAGTGATATTGGATACCCTCTTTCCCGAAATCTGTGTCCTATAGACTTACATTCTGTTAGAAATGTTTCATCTTGGCTACAGTTTCTCTTAGCTCTGAGTATTTCACCTTTAGGGATATTGCGAATAACACTGTGTTTGTGGTTACTGTTGGCGTGTAATATGGAGTTTACTGCTGTAGCTTTCCTAAACGTACAAGTTTCAATGGTATTAGAGACAATTTGGATTTTCAAATCTAGAAACGTGATTTCGAACGGGTCAATGTGGCCTGTGAACTTAATGTCAAAAGTATTATCATTAAGATAAAGCATGAATGCTTCAAAAGCTTCTCTACTGCCATCCCAAATGGCCAGTACATCATCAATGTACCTTTTCCAACTGATAATATGATTTTTGTAGGGATTGTTCTGAAAGATATAACTTTCCTCAAAATAGGCCATAAATAAATTGGCCAGAGAGGGCGCATACTTCGCCCCCATTGCAATCCCACTACTTTGTGAGTAGTAATTACCATTGAAGAGAAGGCAATAATTATCCTTTATATTATAAATGTGGTAACAACTCTCTTTGCGTTTAAGCCAACATTGGCTTTTAATTTCTTTGCACTCTTTTAGTACTTATTGCTTATCAGGTGCAACAGTCTGTGCTACACGCACCTTTTTGTTAATGTATATTCAACCAATTACGGGTTTTCACTAACAGGCACATATGTTAGCTTTATGGTCCCACCAGATGCACCGTTCACTTTAAGGAATGACCAGCTTTTTTCTGCCTTCCAGCTTGGTTCATGAGTCTTAGCAACCAGGTCAGGTGACTATGTCACCTGACTGACCCTGCAGAGGTTACTATAGTAACCCCTCGTAACTGAGATTGCTTTCAACACTGGAGAAACTGCCTGCCATTGAGCATGTCCAATTTACAAGCCGGTAAGCATTTATTATCGCTTACAGCAACTTACACGGCTCGCATTCAAACCCATTTCACATAAACACGGTGTTATATTCATTTCACAGATTACGGCCAGATATCCGGAATCAGCACACCCAACACGAACCTGTTTACCACATTATTGCCACACCAACGGCTTTTTGCTGAGTAATATACCACGACCTGTCAAGAAGTAAAGGTAATAACTCCTTGCCTTTCACTTATTGCACATGTTACTTACAACCGGTGATTATATTATCTACCTAAGCAAGCTTTTCTGAATAGACTAAATACGCTCTATAATGCTTTATATTTCACAGTACACTGAACTGACCAGTAACATGCTTTTGGAACCGTCCGGTGCTCCATTGTTTCTATAGTTTGACCGAGAATAATTACAATAAGGTATGCTTCACTTTTTATAGCCTACATATTTACCTTTAGAGTCATGCCATGCACGCAGTAATTTAAACAGTATGTTTTTCTTCTTTTTCCCTCTTTTCTCTCCCATTTCCAATTGCTCCTTGCTCTGGCACCCTTCCCTCCCCCACCCCCCTGGCAGGTTTCTAAAATGAACACAGATCAGGATTTAGCATCAGTACTATAGCCCAATGTACCATATGTATTTACATGCCCTGATGACGACCTCATAGGTTGAAACACGTGTTGGCATTTTTTCGCATTTCCTGACGGCATTTTCTGTATTTCTTGGCATTATATGCATGTACTTTGTTTTGGCATTTTTTCGCATTTCCTGACGGCATTTTCTGTATTTCTTGGCATTATATGCATGTACTTTGTTTTGGACACGAAATGTGTACCCTTGTGTACCAAGAATGTATCATTTGTTTTTGGGGCACTTTAAATCAAAATGTCCTAGTATTGACCTGAGGAATTAAAGCTGGGCTCTTTGATTCACTAATCAATTGCACCATAAATCAATTGTGTCTTTTCTTTGTGAACACTCCTCATCCACTCTGTTCAAACTTATCACACTTAGTGAGTATACTACAGGTAACAAGCGCAGCCTGTGCAGATGGTTACCTCTTACATTTAGGATCTAGACTATCTCACGCCTCCCACCACCGCAGTAATATCAACCAGCAGACCAACCGACCTCACCCGGAGCCATTAGCCCCCACCGTTCGCCACTCTCCCTCACCCACAGTAGGCGTAAATCTTAACGTGAGCATCCAACCTCAGACCTACCCAGTACCTCTCAAGGCTGCTCTGATTAATACCAGATCACTCACAGCACACGCACTTGACGTGGCCGACCTCATCACCACTCATGACCTTGCCTTCATAGCTGTTACCGAGACCTGGCTCCATGCAGCCTCAGGCCCACTCCTATCACTAGCGATCCCTGATGGCTATACGATTATAAGAAGTGACCGCAACACTGGTCAATCTAAAGGAGGCGGCATTGCTTTCATACACAAAAACACCATTAGTTTTCGCCTCGCCACTGTTCCCCAAATCAGCTCTGCTGAGCTACTCTCAGTGAAGCTAGCCATCACCCCCAATCAGACTATCACACTCCACCTTATCTACCGACCCCCTGGTCCTTTATCCACATTTGCTGAGGATCTCTCCCATATGCTTACTGATAACACCAAGACTAAGTCCCAAATCATAGTACTTGGCGACTTCAATCTAGGTTACCTAGACCCTAATGATGCCCCTGCACACGACATCGACAACCTGCTACTCAACCTAGGCTTCTCACAACAATTTCGACTCGCCAACTCATTCCAAGGGCAGGACTCTCGACTGGGTAACTACCTTAAACTGCGACACTAACATTGTATCTAACCAACCTTGTACCTGGACAGACCACCACCTCATCGCCTTTAGTATCCCCACTAAAATCATCCACACCGCTCCGGATATCGCACCTGCCGCGGCCACAAGAAATAAGCGCAACATAACTTGTGCTAAACTACTCCCACTCATCCTCCCTGCTCTCAATGATCTCTCATCCTCATGCTCTGATCGTACAGTCTTGGTAGACACGTACAATCAGACCATGCTGAAAGCACTAGACCTCATCGCGCCCACCAAACTTAGAAAACCCAAACCTCGGGCCCACCTCAACTCCTAGTTCACGCCACAATTGAGATCCCTTCGCAAGGAAAAAAGGGTTTGCGAATCACGCTGGAAAAGTCACCCAACTCATACAAACAAAGCTAGTGTTACGCTAGCTACTTTAAACTACAAAGAGGCCATACTGCAGGCCAAAAGAGATGAGTACAACAAACGCATTGAACATGCCCAATCTAACACCAAAGAATTATTCAGAATCCTTAAGGAACTTGAGTCGCCCGCTACTCCCCCTGACACTTGCTCCAAAGACAGTACCTAGTGTACCAACATTCAAAAGGCCCTCCTCGGCAAAATTGCCACCCTCCAAATTAAAATCAATGACAAAAATAACTACTTGCAGTTCAGCTTGCAGCCAAAAATCCTCCAGGTCAGCGCCAATATCACTCTCGATAACCTCAAACCATTCAGATTCGCACCCATCTGCCCCTGAAGTTGAGCACATCATCAACAATCTCAAACCCTCTAACTGTCAGGGCGACCCCTGCCCAGCCTCCATCATTAAGGAGGCCTCGCACAGTCTAGCACCTTTCATCACCACCCTCATAAATTCCTCTTTTAGCTCTTTTTTAAGTTTTTTTATTGTTGCATTTTTAGTTTACATGAAACCTTATACAACACATTACACATGGTAAAAAATGTACAATTCATTTTTATAAGACCGCATATATACATATAAAAGATAAAAGATGAAAGAATACCATAAAAGAATCCTCAAAATCAAATCAACCTCCCTAAAAGTATCTATCACAGCCCTTAATTTTCGCATATAAAAATATTGCGTATTAGACTCCTTTTTTACAATTCCTCCGTAATATCTTGGATTAATAAATTCAATGCTAAGATTAAAGAAATGTTTACACCCCACATACAACAAATCCAAAACAAGTGGATAGACATTTCGAGATCCCTATTAAATCTATCTTTAAGATAGAGTGCACGTTTAGACTCAAAATGGTTACAAGTTAGTACAAGGTGCTTAAGAGTCTCTTGCGTTCTGGTTTCTCTGCAAAAACGACATGTGAGATCAATATGTTCTTGATTAAGTACCTCCTCCTTATATCCCCAGTGCCGTATCCTTTCTAAGGTCGGAATCTGATTGAGTCTAAAGCGCATGAATATTGATCTCGCCCTATGACAAGGGAATCTTTGTAAATAAAGGGGGATACATTCCCTTGCATGCCCAAAGTTTGCGTACTCCTTATAGGAGGAGTAAGACTCCACACTGTTTACTGTATCCACCCAATTCGCCTTGTGTAAGAGTCTCTTGACCAATCCTGGTCTTTGTACCAGATCCTCTAGACAAAGACCTAGAGTATCTAACAACAAATTCATATTGTCATTAAACTTTCTAATAGATACTACTGACCCAGATTTAACAACCTTATTTAGCAATTCATATAGAGTGTTTACAGGTGGATCATTCATCTTTCTAAACAAGGATAATTGCCTCCAAAGAAATCTTGTTTTAAGTGAAATAAGACATAACTCATGGCAGATAATGGCATTGGGGACTGCCATTGTTAGGCCAAGTAGTTCTTTCCACATTTTCCCCTGAACCACATTCAGGCATGAGCTCATATCATGGGTACAAATGTCCAAGCCATACAGGAGGACCGGCTCACACTTTACAAGATAAAAGCGCCTTGTAGGTAAGAGCGAAAATGTACATACCCTAACCTTCAAAAATTTCATTTGAACCTTTAGTTAGACGCTTTCTCTTCCAGGCTCAATTTCCACATCTTCAGGCTAGATCTATTAGTAAAGTTATAACCTAAATATGTTATGGCCTAGACCTGTTCCACCTGATCCACTCCCATCCTCCAACTATAAGATTTGATGGTTCTTTTCTTAGTGACCGCAATAGTTCGGATTTAGAAGCATTAGAGGAAAGATTGTTCACCATTGCATACTGATAGAAAATATCCATCTTTCTACGAAGGCCACGTGGGGTGCGGTCAAAAAGAATAAAATCATTGGCAAAAGCCTTACACTCGATAGCCAAACTCCCCAACCTAACCGGTGCAATGGAAGGGCCCTGCCACATGTCCTCCACATCGCATACATATAGGTTGAAGAGCCTGGGTGCGAGTAAACAGCCCTGCTTGACCCCAACTTTAGTATCAATGGCCTCAGAGAGAGTACCTTCATGTGACAAACGAACCCTGATCGAGGTATTCCTATGCAACAGAGCCAAAAGTTGGACAATCTTTCGAGGGAAGTTCATTGCTAGCATCTTAGTCCATAGTCTCGCTCTGATAACCCCGTCAAAGGCATTGGAAAGGTCTAAGGATGCCATAAAAATTTCACCCATGTTAGATTGATGGACCGTATCTCTCAAGTGAGCTAGAATATTCCCATTCAAGTTGGTTCCCAAACCCTCTCTAAAGCCAACCTGAAATTTGCTAAAACAAGCATTCCTCCTAATCACTTTGTTGCGATCTCTTAAAAGTAAAATACCGAAGACCTTACTAGCCCCATCTAAAAGTGCTATGGGTCTATAGTTCTGGGGATTGAGGACATCACCTTTTTTGAATATGGGTACAATAATACTTTGAGCCCATGATTTGGGGATGGTATGGGTTTTAAAGATATTATCAAATATGGGTTTAAGCAACTCGGCCCATATTTCTGGCGCCGCCTTTATAACGAACGGAAGTATGCCGTGTGCTCTAGATGGTTTAAGTTTATTAATAGCCCAAATGATATCCTCAAAGTCCCAAGAACATTCACCCACCACTGGAGGACCCAAATCCATGTTCTGTTCCCTCGAAAAGGCAGAAGGCAATTCAAACTTTTTCTTATAGTAAGAACACCAAGCCTCTGCTTGGATAGGGCAATCAAGTCTATCTTTAACCGGGGTGAGCGTTTTATTAACAGTAGCCCAAAATGTAACATCTCTGCCCTTACATAAGTTGTACATCATCTGTTGGTGAACTGCAAGGTATTGATCAATTTTCAGAGACTTAATCAGATTTTTGTGTTTCAAGATAATTTTTCTCTTCCTAAACTGCAATTCAGCAAATGAGCATGGGTAATTTCTTCGGTTCATAGTCAAAAAATCGAGAAAAAAAAAGTCAAATTTCTTTTTTATAACGTTTTTTATTCTCTTTTTTGCATACCAGAGCCAAAAAATAAATATAAATAAAAAATAAATGATTCGACTTTTTATTTTTTGACGTTTTTTTTCTCAATTTTTTGTCTTTCGACATTTTTTTTCTCGATATTTTGACTGCACACCAATTTCTTCAGAATCCTCAGATCCCTACATTTAATGCGCTTGGATCCTTGGATTCTGAAGTCTCCAACCCTCCCCTTAGGTTTTATCACCTCCATGTCACCCGTCCTACAAATTTTATAGGCACATGATAACATACTATTGTTATAGTAGGATCCCCCCAATGAGAGATCTCCTTCCCTCAATATTCGATGCAACACTAGGGTCATGTTCTCCAAGACCAGGGCGTTAAATTTCATAATCGTTTTCTTATTCCAAACAATCGTTCTCCCATTATTCGCCGCCTCTAGGCCCATAAACTCTGGATTGATGTGAATATCCGGACATGGAAGTGATAATAAGAAAAGTAGAGGAATACAATCGCCCAGATCTACCTCCATAAGCGTCAATTTTCCACATGCTTGTTTCCAGCTGTTGGAAACATAGAAAAAATAAATTCTAGAACTATTGCTTCCCCTTTTCCAGGTGTGTTTGGGTAAGTTCCAGTCCGAGGCGTGGTATAGGAATCCCAAGTTCCAATGTTCAAGGAATTTATCCCACCATATACCTCTTTTAAGATTAGGATGAAGCATTTTCGGGGTAACCCCTCTCTCATTCAGCATAGAGCCCTCAGCACAGGAGGAGTTAAAATCTCCTCCCATGATAACACGATTTTCAAAACCCTTCTCAAACCAACCTCCCAGAATTTTTCCCAAGGAATCCTCCACTGTTCCAAGGGCCACCTTTAGAGGATTCCAGTATAGGTTCAACAGGAGGATAGGATCTTGTTAAGACTTGATGGTCGTGTAGATGATGAAACCTCTGTCCCCAAGTACCACACGGACAAGTATAGAATATAACTGCCCATGCAATCTTTGGGGCCACAGGTGTGGAGTACCGTCTGTCATGACCCATAGAACTTGCCCTTTCTGGACTTCCTGGTCCTTATCGCGACAGGGCTTGTATTCCTTGTTACTGCCAACATGGCCGTGCCAAGTGACTTGCCTCGCACCATCCTTCACGTTGGACACAGCACGTTCTATAAATTGGCCACGCCCCTGCGCCCCCGCGCATCTCAACGCTATCATTAGGTAGTGACTTGACGTGTGTGTGCTGTTCGGCGAATCCACTAATCCTAGTTTCCTGGTCCCTTCTTCCTTCCTTCCACCTTTTCCCTCTAAATCTGCTCCTGGAATCCTCAACCCTAGCGACCGCTACTTTTCTTTCTGGACATCCTGGAACTGTGACCTTCCTGGAACTCTGAACATGCTCTGGAGCCGGACGAGACTCAAGCGAGCCTATACAAGACCCGATCCGTCCACAAGAGGAATCCTCCCGCGGAACAGAGCAAGAAGCGATCCAAGGTGAGACGGGGGGAGATTTACGACACCGTCAGCCTGGAACCAGGAACGCCGGAAGTGAACCCCCTGACCACTGTAAGGCAAGCAGCGAGGTTAGAGAAGCAAGACAAGACAGTGAATGGTTACAAGGACAAGTCACAATCTTTCTTACCCCGATGGCAGTGGTCAGATACCCTGGGTGAAGCACTGGGCAGGATTCTATTATGGTCGACGGCTTTAGGCAGCAGATGGTAATGTGGCACTCTTGATGGAAACAAACACCTGATTTTGCCAAGAAACGTGAGCAAAGTACTGTGATGGGAAATCCGTAATCAATCCAAGATGAAGTCCGTGGTCAGAAAACCGGCCGGTCACGACAATAACAATGGATGATCCAAAAGCAAATCCGAGAGAAAAACCAAGTTCGTATTTTGATCCAGGAAAGATTGCCAAAGCAAAGGTACCGAAGGGAAGCAGAGCAGGTCCGTGAAGGCAGTCCGTGATCAAGGATTCCAAGGAACAAAAGCAGGAAAAATGCTCTACAAAACTTGCCGTAGGCAGCTGTGAAGCGACGTGTGAGCGTTTGCTCGAACCTTTTGAAAGGCAGAAAAGTCATGTGAGCGCATCACGTGTTACGCTCCGTGTCACGTGAGCGTGTCGATGCTTCCTTCCTGATCACATGATGCGTGCTCCTCGTCTCGTGTAACCAATCGAGCCTGTCACTTCCTGATCACGTGTCGCTTAACGCGACGGGCCCAAAACCAATCCGAAGACCATGAAGTGATGTGGACAGTCTCCATGGTAACCGCCACTGGAGGTAAGGGGCTCGTGTCGGAAAGGAGTTTCTCTTGAGTCGTTTGCTATGACAACATGAGCTGTAGTCCGACCGCCGTCGGGAATTACATGGGGACATGGTGGTAGTGCGATGTGTGACCGGGACGTGACAGATCTACATTATTCTCTGAGGATAAAACAATACCCAAAAGCCATTCACTCGTAAAAATCACATTACCATGAAACCCAAGATTACGATCAACAGCAATGGTCAAACCACCACTAGGCCGCCCTGCTACCCCCTTGATGCTAATGAGGAGAAGGTATAAAAACCATCTATAAACATGTCAGTAAGCATCATGGTTTCTTCGAAAAAGTAAATCCGGGGGCAGGTGTAAATTTCACCTTTAGTCAGAAATGGATTCAAATGTAAGCCCCCGCATGAATTCCAAGAAATAACCTCAATATAAAACTGTTAGGAGCGCCCATTGCCTTGTATAAGGGTCTCTAATGTTTTAAGAGCTGGTTGCAACCATGACCAATCCTGGCCACTATTGAGAAGGCTAGAGATTACGGCCAGTGCTGGATCAGAGTTTTCTAATTTTTTAGTACCCAAATGTGCAATTTGTTCTGTTTGGATGTTGATCAGTTCCTTATATTGTAGGAAACGATCAGCCTCTTTATCGTCTGCTAATGTAGTCAGGCCATAACCCAGAGAATGATTATTTTTTTCTTGAGCACACACCATATCTGCCACCATCACCGAGTGAAAGCAGCTTACCATTCGATGATTGTTATGATTTGGTAAGGAAATAGCGTCTATGTCATCGGTTGTTATAGCCCATAATAGAGGAATTTTTCTAAACAAGTTTAAAAGATGTGTTTTATTTAGACTGACCTGAGAATCTGTCTTATTGTTATTAATCCAACCCAGGATCTTCCCTGTATAGGTCGTGGCGAGGGGCTGAACCGGAACAGACTGCACCTTTGCGTTGCCTAAAAAAGGTTTAGCCAATGCATTTCCTTGAGTGTCCTGAATGTTAGGGGTCTGTGTATCTAAGGGGCTTTCCCCCATATTATTGAGAGTAGAGCCACTCCTACTCTCAACCATAGAAGTCGGCCCATTAGAAGAGGGAGTGTTGGTATATGCTGCAGGGGCCGTTACTTGGGCAGTAGGGAGGATATTTATTTGTTGCGTACCTATTGATGTTCTGGCATGTTTAGTACTAGTTATTTTGCCAAAGGCTGTCATCTTAGTTTGTTTAGTTTGGGGCGATCTTGACCATTTCTCAATAGATTGCCCTCTTGAGTGTTAGGGTTGATAGTTTTTTCTTCCCCAGCTAAAGGACATTTCTTGGTAACCTCTCCCGCTCCTGACCCTCTCCCCTATTCGAGCCATTGACTACCCCACTATCATCAAGCCCTTCTTGTGCCGGAATATTGCTTCAAGATTAGAATTCATGCCTTTACATTTTGTGATAGGCATATTTTTCGTTTTTTTGAGCATCCTAGCCTGTTTTTTTTTATTTTTTACACCTGTAAACAGGAGATTGGGGTACCTCATTAATGTCGTAGTTGGAAGTATTGGCAGGGTGTACTTCGTCGGGTTCAGTCAAGCTACCCGTTTCTAATACTAGGTCTGCTGGTATTTTCTCCATATGTTTTATTTTTTGTTTACATTTTTGCCCCCTTTTAGGTTGGGTTTGTTGGATGATTATAGCATCCTCACTGCTAATATTCAAACATTCCCCCTCCTTAAAATTTTCCATAGCATGCTTCTGGGCATTAGATGTGTCAGTGTCTTGCTCTTGGGTATGCCCCCCAGTTGCTATCGCAATGGCATCCAGAAGAACAGATGGACTGTCAGGACACCTCAATTCATTTTCATATTTATTATTCTGTGATTTTTTTACCTCCTTGACTTGGGAATTCTTGCTCCCCTATCCCTTTATCTGACGAAGTGGGACGATCCCCTGAAAGCACGAATTCCAACAGAGTAGTAATTTTGGCATCCATGGTTGCTAGCCTAATGCTTTGTTCCTCTCTATATTTATCATATTGATTCTGCTCTTTAATATTATGGTCATTATAGGTCTTGCCTTCTAAATCAATAATTTCTTTGAGCAGGTCGCCCGTAGCATCCGCCATAAGCAAAAAGGAATCATCCAAATCATCCCTCCCAATTGGTTGATTAAGATTATGATGGGGAGGAATAGGAGTCCCTTTAGCTTGTTCTCCCCAGCTAGAATATTTGGACTGGATAGGGTCAGTAGAACACTGGGCCTCATTACGAGTCCTGCGGTAACCGAGGCGGTAAAACCGCCTGGTTACCGCCGGACTCGTATTACCATTCCGCCTCCGTGACTCCCGGAAATACCAGGGCATTACGACCCTGGTGTCCCGGGAATTCCGGAGGCGGAATTCGGTAAATCCCCATTCCCATTGAGTCCTAGAGGACTCAATGGGAATGGGGAAGTGGAAACACCGGCACCATCTCGTGATGGTGCTAGTGTTTCCACGTCCGCCTGCAGGTGGGCGGTGTTAAACTTGCCAGGTCAGACCTGGCGGGAACATCACCTCCCACCTGCAGGAGTCGGGATCGGGCGGTCCAGAATTAAAAGTGGCAGCGGGTTTACCGCCACTATTATTTCCGGACCGCCTGACCTGTAATGAGGCCCACTGTCTCTTATCCTGTTCACCTTTCCCAAAAATAAACACTGCAGGCAAAATATGAGTGGAATAGTTCATACCAAAAGGATATTTACGCTTGTTATTTTCTATTGTATTCCGCCTTAATGAGTCCAGGCCATGAAGTTCCCTAGCTTTCAATTTTTCACTTAAAACGGCCTTCTGAAGGGGAGTAGATGCATGAAAGCGAACCACCCTTTTAGTACCAAGTAGACTTTGTTGAAGACATTCATCATCAGTAAGTTCATGTCTACAATCCAACTTGTCCCTATTACCCATAAGTGCCTCTGTATCTAATATATCTCGATTTTCCTCAATAGACGCTTGTTCCTCCAAAGCTGTTAAATTAATGATGGGGGGTCTCTCAATACTCACACAAGATGTATGAGATGGCCCTCCTTCATCAGTAATTTCAACAGATATGTTACAGGCAACATTGTTTTCCATGAGGTCTAAATTAATGGGCACTTCTCACTTTAACAGTGAGACCAGCTGAGCTCCTACCACCTTATACTCTTGGCTCTCAACAGTTTCAAACCCGCTTCTAAGTGCAGGCATATTCAATAGGATTAATTAAACGGGAGCACTCCCTAAAATTAAAAGATCTGTAAAATAGTATAGCATAAAGTGCAATATAAAACAGGTTGTCTACCTAACCAGAGGAGAGTACAACTCGCAGCTTCTGGAAATAGGTGGGGAAGAAAAAAAAATTAAAATTTCCAGAGGATAGAACACAACCTAATAATATGAGAATGGGGGTTAAAAATGTGCATCAATATCAAAATCGCAAGTATAATAAAAGGAGTATCTAGGGGGGAGAAAACTTGCAACCCCTATATAAAAATAAAGGAAAAAAAGGGCTGAGACATAAAACAATATTAATTAAATATATACGACATTCAAAAAAATATCAAATGCAATATTGAATAAATTCTAAAATATGCATATATTAAATTTACACTGCCTTGGGAACGCCCGATGGCTTGAGGAGCAGCCTTAGTCCGTCTCTCCTCCCCAGTGTCCAACTAAACACAGCAATTACCCAAAAATAAACCCTCTTTCCGGAGGTTAAATAAATGTATAAGTCCCAAGTGGCAACCGTAAGAGGTTAAAGCCTAAATGACGGCAATAGTAGAACAGTACCTGGGATCAAAGAGAGCTCCTCTGCAGTCTCCCAGTCTCCTGCCTAAAGGCTAACGATCCAAAATTGAGTGAGTCTTGCAGGAATTTATTAAGATATGTAGAGTCTTGCCACAAGTAAGTGTGCACACAAGCTCCTCGAGCGGCTCCCTTTCCTCCGTAGCCCGGAGCCTCCCAGAGCCAAACAGCAGACAAACAGTAGTAAAGGTGCCGGGCCCTTTTCTCCACTGCGGGCTTAACGCTGCAAGGGTGGTTGGGCCGGCAGTATATGCTCACAGATGGTCATGTGATCAGTCACGTGGCAACAGCAGTGTCCACCTCCTCCAGAAAGCGAATCCACGTTCCGTTTACAGCAAGAGCTCAAGACTGCTCGCAATGCTGTAGTAGATAATGTGATTGCAGGCAGAATACACGTGAATACAACAAAGCGTTCCTTCCAGCACTACTGAAATTCCTCTTTCAGCTCTGGGACTGTCCCTGACAACCTAAAGGATGCCTGGGTCATTCCCCTCCTTAAAAAACCTACCTTGGACGCTAACATACCTACTAACTACAGGCCAATCACCACGGTCCCTTTCCTTCTAAAAATTCTTGATCGTGCTGCTTACCTGCAGATCCAAGATTACTTGGAAACTAATAATCTCTTGGGATTTAGGCAATCAGGCTTCCGCCCCCGGCACAGCACGGAAACCGCCCTCCTAGATCTTAAAACACAGTTTGAAGACCTAAAAGATAAGGGCAAGTTAGCCCTCCTACTCCTATTAGATCTCTCTGCAGCCTTCGATCTAGTAAACCACCAACTCCTTTGCCGTCACCTTAAAACTGCCGCCCACTTCTCGGACAAAGCTACGACATGGATCACCTCCTTCCTGGAAAATAGATCCATGAGAGTCTTCTCCCCTTCTGCTACTGCCAACCCTGCGCCGGTCACCTGAGGGGTTCCACAAGGATTGTGTGTTTCCCCAACACTCTATAATGTATTCACAAAACCACTCTTTGACATACTGGACTATCTGGATGTCACATATACCAATTACGCTGATGACACCCAGATACTCATCCCCATCTCAGGTGACCACAAAACTGATACTCTAGCTATCAACTCCATTTACCAAGTTATTCAGGCCTGGATGGCGAAACATGAATTGTGCTTGAAAGATGAAAAGACGGAGATTCTCATTTTAGGCTCTCACTAAAGACTTAGTAAGCTAGATCCGTCCTTCAAAGCCTTCACAATTGACGGCAATACCATCAAAGTAGCCAAAGACACAAAAACGCTTGGCATCTATATCGACTCCTCTCTCTCACTCTCCAGACAAATCAATGCAGTATCCTCTGCCGCATCATATACCTGCAAGCTCATTACGGCATGCCGACCGTTCCTATCACCAGCTAACTGCACCACTATAGGCAGAACCCTAGTCCTTTCTAAGTTAAGACTATCGCAACGCCCTCTATCTCGGCACCAACCAATGCAACATCAACAAATTACAGATCATTCAAAATAATGCCATTAGAGCGGCACTAAACATCCCCAGGAACTCCCACATCTCAGACTCTAGACGGAGTCTCTGCTGGCTCTCAGTCTCCCAAACAGTCTCACTCAAAGCGTTAGCGCTAACTCACAAAAGCATCACGAATCAAGCACCCAGTTACTTGGCCAGTAGATGTTCTCTACACACCTCCTCAAGACCACTTAGAAGTGCTCAGGTCAACTGTCTGTCCATCCCCCGCTTCAACCTCCAGAGATCAGGTGGGAGCAGTTTCCCAGTCCTGGCTGCAAAACTATGGAACACATTACCCAACCCACTCAGAGCAGAACCATCCTTTTTGGCCTTCAAGAGCGAAGCCAAAGCGTGGTTGTCAGCCCAAGATCAGCCATGATTCTTTACACCTACTGCTCACTCAGACTTGCTACACCTGAGCCACACCCTGTGTCTTTCCTGTTCTTTACTATGTATAGTATCTGTGGTGTCACTTGCCCTTACGCAGAGGGTCACGTGACACGGAAGCATTAAAGGAATCACCGGAACTGGCGTGACAACGCCAGTCCGGGTTTAGGCATCGCACCAACGAGTCGTGTTTTTATTGCGCTGCGGCTGTTCCCGCACAGTGCCACTGAACAGGCCCGCCCGCGCTCACCAGCCGAGGCCAGGCCGTAGGGCAAACATCACACTGGCGACGAGGCTAATTACGAACCCGACGCGGACCCGCGCCTCCTCCTCACGCAGAGCCGCGCACCAACGCCCGCACCGGCGCAACACCTCTGACACAACCACAAGCCGCGGACATCACGCGGCTGAACACAACGCTGTGCACACGTTGGTTGAAGCCCCGCAAATGCTCAAGACAGGGGCTCCCACACGCAGCAAGGATAAGGCCATTTAACGCTCCTCCTGCACCTCCTGGAGAAGTCTGGCGGATCAAGGCAGGTACTGCGCAGGCCCCTGCGATATTAAAGCAACACTCTTAGCACCGCCACCCAAGGCCTACGCCCCAACGCTAGGAAGAACACGCAGAAAAACGACATGTCCAGCCCAAGCACCAGCCCCGGGAGGACCAGCATGAGTTCATCCTCCAGGAGGAGCCTCTCCAATGAACACCCCGACCCAACACAGACAACATTCATGCCGCCGTTTGACCCATTCACCACGGGTGCTGCCATTAGGTGGGAAATCTGGCTTCAACAATTTGAGATGCACCTCGAAGCCAGAGACATTACCATGCCGAAGAAGATGCGCACTTTCCTCCTACTCAACATCGGAGCAGCGGCCCTGCGCCTCTTCAATGCCACACCGAACCGCGGCAACGCAGACAACTATGACGCAGCGAGATCTGCACTCACTAACATGTTCAAACCCGATCTCAACCCAGACTAGGAACGTTTCCACTTCTGCATGGCGAGGCAGCGGGAGAAAGCGACAGTAGACAAATTTCACGCTCGCCTTCGCGAAATGGCAGTAGGCTGTGAGTTCCCGGACGAAGAATTCGCCATCCGTCTCCAGATCATCAACGGAATATCCTCTGAAAAACTGAGAAGGGCCATACTATCGGAAAGAAACATACGCCTGTCACGCATCCTTGAAATGGTGCGCCTCCGCGAGCAGACGGAGGACCAGGTAGCGGTAATGGAAGCAGCAATCCATAGACTACCATTAGACAACCCTGGACCCGCAGAGGACGTAGCAGCTATCTCCAGACGCCAGAACATTCGCACGAGGCAGGATTTGAGGCCCCACCCATCACAGGGGCGGGACAAGAGCTGTAAATGGTGCAGAGGCCCGTGGCACAAAGGCGATTCCTGTCCCGCATGGGGATCCACGTGCAGGAAATGCAATCGCCTCAACCACTTTGCCGCGGTCTGCCTGAACCCGCCTGACAAAGACTCTGCCCCGCGCCAGACGCAAGAACGCCGGAAAAAGTTTGCGCCCAGAGAATCCTCCCACCAACAAGCACGCAAAGGAAAAGCCAGAGCCGTCGACGAATCCCAAAGGTCCCCAGACTCGAGCGACAGCGACGACAGCGACAGCAGCACGTCCCCTGAAAGTAGAGACAAAGGAAGACGGAAAAAGGGAAGCAGACAAGTACATCGCATACACCTAATATCTGCAGTAGAACCACATCGGTCACGACAGAGGAAAAGACCGTCGTGCACCGTTCTCTCCAATGGAGAACCACTAAAAGTGGTCATCGACACTGGCGCAACAGTGAACGCTATGCCAGTGGCAGCATTCAACAGACTTCACCCGAAACCCAACCTCCAACAGAAGAAAGTCAGGCTATATGCCTACGGATGTAAGAAACCCCTCCCCGTGCGAGGGTCGTTCAAGTCAAACTTTGCCCACGAGAACACCAACTGCCGTGCACGCATATATGTAGTGGACGCCGGCTGCGAGACGCTACTGAGCTGCAAAACGGCAGAGAAGCTGAAGCTAATACATTTCGCTTTCAGCCTCCAACACGACGAACTCAGCAACCTACTAAGACGACACAGAAAGCTATTCCAGGGCATCGTGTGCCTCAAGGGGGGAACCATCAAGCTTCATATAGGCCCCACCATTGAACCGAAAGCAGTTCAACACAGACGGATCCCATTCCACCTGAGAGGCGCAGTAGAAAAGGAACTGGCCAAGCTCGAAGAAGAAGGGATCATTGAGAAAACATCCGGACCAACTCCGTGGGTCTCACCCATGGTTGTAGCACAAAAACCCAAACAGCCGAACGCAGTAAGAATATGCATATAAATGAGGCTTTCCAACGTAGCGATTGGGAGGGAACGCCATGTAACCCCCACGATCGACGAACTCATCGTAGACCTCACCGGAGCAACAGTCTTCAGTAAACTTGACCTCAGATCAGGCTATCACCAGCTAAGACTATCCAAAGAGTCAAGATACTTTACCACCTTTTCGTCTCACCTCGGCCTGATGAGGTACAAACGGCTCAATTTTGGAATATCTTCTGCCGCAGAAGTGTTCCAACATGAAATCCGCAAGGTCATCACGGGATTAGAAGGAACCACCAACATCAGCGATGACATCCTTGTATACGCCCCAAACAAAAGTGAGCACCATCGGCGTCTAGCGGCAGTCCTGAAAAGGCTCGAAGAAGCAGGCCTGACACTCAACGCAGAGAAGTGCGAATTCAGCAGGAGTGAGCTATGCTTCTTTGGCTACATATTCAGCGCGGAAGGCGTATCCCCCGACCCGTCGAAAGTGCGAGACATAAAGGACTCCAAAGCACCACAATCAGCCTCCGAAGTGAGAAGTTTCATGGGGATGGCAACCTACTGTGCACGCTTCATCCCCGACCTCGCAAGCATTGCGAGCCCGCTCAGGGAGCTAACAAAGAAAGACCAGAAGTGGGAGTGGACCGCAGCTCATCAACAAGCTTTTCAACAAATCAAGGACACTCTATCTGCCTCCACCACCATGGCCTTCTTCAACATAGAAAGGCAGACTGAACTCCTCGTTGATGCCAGCCCAGTTGGCCTAGGGGCGGTGTTAACCCAAACGGATAACGAAGGCAAAGTGTTCCCTATCGCATTTGCCAGCAGAGCACTCACAAAACCCGAACAGAACTACGCACACATAGAGAAGGAGGCCCTAGCCATCTTGTGGGGATGCCGCCATTTCAAAGTGTACCTGCTAGGCAAGCAGGCGAAAGTCTTCACAGATCATAAACCCTTGATCCCGATCTTCCGAGGCTCTGCCCCCCACCCACCTGCACGCATAGAAAAATGGATGCTGCAGCTACAACCGTACAACATCGAGGTGGAGTATCGCCCAGGATCAGACAACCCGGCAGACTACCTGTCCCGTCACCCGAGGCCAGCTACCGACAGTGAACAACACCACGCGAAGGAGACCGATGAGCATGTCTGTCACGTAGTTGCCTGCGCAAGACCGAGAGCCCTGACACTGCAGGAAGTGGTGCGCGAGACAGAGGAGGATACCGTCCTACAACACACGGCCGCAGCCATCCATTCCGGGAATTGGAAAAACTATCTCATGTCAATAGCCCAGCGCACAACATCGGCACAGACCAAACTCAGAGCGCTGTTCAGGATCAGACACGAACTCTCAATAGCCCCGGAAGGGGTGCTGTTAAAGGGGCACCGAATCATACTACCAGAGTCCCTGGAGGAAAGAGCTCTCAAGTTAGCCCACAGTGGGCACCAAGGGATCGTAAAGTCAACAGCATACCTCAAGTCTAGGATGTGGATGCCGAACATGCAGCAAAGAATAGTGGAGTTGGTAGAATCCTGCGCAGCCTGCCAAGCATCCAGGAGGCCCGAAAACCCTGAACCAATCAGCAGTGTCCCGAGGAGCTGCACACGCTGGGACGCAGTCAGCATGGACCACTGCACCATTGCCGGCGAAGGCTACCTGCTCGTGATAATCGACGAATTCAGCAGATATCCGGAAGTAGAGCACGTAGCCTCTGCCAACGCCGAAACCACCATCCTCGCGCTGGAGAAGATATTCGCTACTCATGGAATTCCGAGGAAAGTAAAAAGCGACAACGGGCCTTCCTTCACCAGTCAGGAGCTACGCGAATACTTTAAAGAAGTGAACGTCAAACACCAGCGGATCACCCCGAGATGGCCCCAAGCAAATGGAGATGCTGAGCGATTCATGGGGTCGCTCAACAAAGTCATCAGAATTGCCAAAGAACAAGAGCACCCGTGGCTGAAGACAGTATATCGGTTTTTGAGAACACACAGACAAACCCCGCATTCAGCCACCGGGATCAGCCCCGCCGCCCTCATGTTCGGAGTACCCATAAAAGCGGAACTCCCCGTACACCCCCACTGGACAGCCCCAGAACCTGACATCCCAGCAATAGACGCCAGACGGCTAAGGCGGAACGAACAAGAGAGCATCGCCAGGCGAGCCTGCCACCGAGAACTGACCCCAGGAGACACCGTCATCGTCAAGAACCGCGCACCGCCCAAGAAGATGTCCCTCAACTTCGAAGTGCGACCATGGACAGTCTGTACAACCAACCATAGCATGGTCACCGCCACCCGAGGGAGAGAAACCGTGACAAGAAACGTGTCACACTTCAGGAAAGTACGCCCGGAAATGTGGGAAGAACCGTCAACGCCCCCGAGAGGGGACGAAGGAGAAACGCCGCGTACACCTCAAGGACCGACACCACCGGGAGGTCTGGCCGCACCAGGAGATCCAGACAGATCGCACCAGCCAGATGAGAGAACCGAAGCGGAAGCCACAAGAAAGACATGCCCAGGGAAAGAAGCACCCGCTACCGTCTGAGAGAGAAACCCAAACCGTTGTGCCGCCTCCAGGGGTATGTAGTAGACGGAGTCTATCATCAGACACCCATGCCAAGATGAACCCTGAAAGCAGTGAATGAAAGCAGGTGCATTATGATTGTGTATTACTTCGTAGGTCGTATCAGTTTACAATAGTTGTTGTTAATTACCGTGTATTTATATCTCCAAGTTGGGGAGGAATGTGGTGTCACGTGCCCTTACGCAGAGGGTCACGTGACACGGAAGCATTAAAGGAATCACCAGAACTGGCGTGACAACGCCAGTCCGGGTTTAGGCATCGCACCAACGAGTCGTGTTTTTATTGCGCTGCGGCTGTTCCCGCGCAGCGCCACTGAACAGGCCCGCCCGCGCTCACCAGCCGAGGCCAGGCCGTAGGGCAAACATCACAGTATCTGTATGTTAGCCTAAATCACCTATTTATTGTACTGTGTGTATTCTGTTGTTTGTAATTTGTACTATACCGGGTACCTCAGTGATACGCCTTTATTATGTCTGTAACCCATGTTATGCGCCCATATGCCCTTGGGCCTGGTGCGCTTTATAAATAAAATAAATATAAATACAAATAATAAATAGGGAGTGTCCCGTGGTGCGACAGAGCACGTGTGAAGCCGGACGGAGAGTAGTGTGCCTTGTGTCGTCTAGGGGATGTGGGGGACAACATTGCAGCGGTCAAAGCATGGGAGTAAGAGAGGTCATGAAGTCTTGGTAGTATTCTATTGCCAATAATATTGGGAAAGCATCTGGCCTTTGAGCTTAACAGACCACATTTCTAAGACAATTGTGTAGTAACGCAAGAGTCAGGTAAGTGTTAAGCTTCTTTATTCTTCAACCTTCTCCGTGACCATCAATCTCATCCCAGCTCCCTGCTCCTTCAAACCCCAACCGTCTCCACGAGCGTAGAACGCGGTGCCTTCTACGCACACGGAACAACAAAGGCACGCGTAGGCGCGAGCCATTTACAACAAATTGCAGCTTTATTTCTGTTGCATACACTGTATTCGATGTCAATAAACCGCCACTGCCACCTAGAGTCAGTGAAGGAAAGTGTCCACAACAATCCCACCGAACCGTTTCTTCAGGAAAGTTACATTCTTCAGCCGAATGAATCACTTAAATGGGGGCACATCTCATTCTAGACAGGTTTGCATTCTACATATCATAAATCCATTACATAAAGTTAGGTGCGAAAGTCTTTCTCTCAGCACTCCGGTTACCCAGACGTATCGGAACCATCTTGAAAGTGTGACATTTGGATTTCATTGCAGTATTCTTGTCCTAGCAAAACACCATATAATTGTATTTCGAAAGAAAATGGATGTGTCCTTGTGCATAAAACTTACATTTAAAGTCATGCGTTAGAACAAGCTTTTATATAAATACATACAAAATACTTTTTAATACTGATACACTCCGAGAGTAAGTTTAAAAATTGTAATTTCATTTAGGCTATTTTGTTACATTGTGTTTAATTGGGCGCATTTTATTAGCTTGAACCGTGTAATTGTAACGTAACTACTTGGAATGTGCCAGAATTGTGCTGGCACTGGACTCTTTCTTCTATATCCATGCTAATAGAAAGGGGGTTACTGGCATTGTGTTTGCGCATGCGCAGATGAACAGTATCTGTCAATCGCGCATGTTCCTACGCAGTATGTACAAACAGCGAGAGCTTTACTCCGGCTATGCTCTATCATTCCTTTTCCAGATTACACCTTAATCGGCCCTCACAGTCTGGGTGGTTCGCAGGTACCCAGAGGGCTCGTTGTATGGGGAAGTCCATGTCTGTGTGGGTTCTCTACTCGCCCTCCTTGAGGGTGTAAACTGTGTACCAAAGTGGGTTTCCTCCACTAATCGTTTGACAGTTAACACCAAGACAGTGAGCTCACATCTCAAATTAGAAAAAAAGCCACCAAGAAAATGCCCCTACGGGTTCCGAATAAGGTGAGTAATGTCCTATATTGAGAAGTGTCCTTTGGAGAGGACTGCCATCGTATTTACGTTTTCCCATGAATCGCAATATGCTGCAACGTCTATTGGTTTTGCAGGTGTTTACGTGTCATTTGAGGAATGGGAGGAAGCGTATTGGCATCTGAAAGCGAGACACTAATAGATATCCCCCCCCCCCTCTTGCATATTGTGGTTACCATGGACACCTTAAGGGTTTGAACCTAGCCTTGAGAGACTGGAAAACATCATAGAAACTGAATTACTTATTTAAGCGGTTCGTTAAATGATGACCGCATTATGATGCATGCGGACAAAAAGGGAACGAAATTGCTGGGAGCCTTTAAGTGCAGGATTAGCTTGACACCTACCGCTAGGAGAAGCTACTTTGGGCTCCCCAGCCAACCACTCCCATATAAACATACCTACACGACATCAAATCTGTGTGTTTGGGAATGTGCATACAAGTGAAGTAAGACAGCCCTAAATGATATGTACTGCATTGCGAGTCCTATATTATGGACACAACGTTATTGTTTGTACCATGTGTGAGTTAGATTTGCAGCACACTTTGTACTAGTTCATTGGGAGCTTAGCTTCTGCTTACAGTGTGATGTCTTTTACCCGGTGTTTATATATATATTTCAATCTATCCTCTATATACAGAGCTTTCGGGTTTCCCGTTGCCATGCATGGAAAGGCCATTCAGTCCTGTTGTTGCTTGGAATTCTAGAACTTGTCTTCCTAAATTTCAAATGGCAAAGAAAAACCAACTAGACCCAGAATCCAAAGGCAAGCAATAGGACTGGATGGCCATCTCACACATGGCGAGGGGAAACTTGAGAGCTATGCATATACACATGTTTGTACATTCTTGCCACACATGCCTGACAGGATACAAGCTACTTTTAGGTTCACAACTCTGCATCGCCAAATTAAATGACACCTTCACAACCTTCAGCATAGACAGCAACATCATCCAAGTTGCTAAAGAAGTAACAACCTTAGGCTTCTACATGGACTCGTCCCTCACTCTAAATAGACAAGTAAATGCTATAGCATCTGCAACAGCCTACACTTGTAAGCTCATCAATGCCAGCAAACACTTCCGGACCACTGACAGCCGTATTCTGCTGACCAGAGCCTTGATATTGTCATGACTGGATTATCGTAATGCCTTGTATGCTGGCACTAAGATGCAAAACATCAAAAAACTCCCAAGTTCTCCAAAATAATGCCCTGAGCGCTTCTCTCTCCATTCCAAAAACCTCCCGCATCTCTCCGTTTAGACAAGATGCACACTGGTTACCTATACAGGAACTCATTAAATTCAAAATTCTCACGCTTACAAATGTTTAAACAAAGTGGCACCTACCTATATCGCTGAGAAAATAGCCAGATCCCAGACTAACAGGAAAACTCGCTCAACTAAGCAAAACCTGCTAGCCACACCCAGATTTAACTTGCACAAAGCAGGTGGAAGCAGTTTCCCCACACTAGCTGCAAAACATTGGAATGCCCTACCATCTCATCTCAGAGCTTAAAATTCTTTCTGGAAATTCTGCAAACAACTTAAGACTCATCTCTTCACACAGGGCCCTGACACCAACCTATGTAATCATGCTATGTAACTAATGAATACTTTCCATATCTGTATACTTGTAACTGTAACAAAGAAGGTAACCTATACAAAGAATGTAATGTAATATAAGGTACCACCCAGCAATCATCTTTTCTGTGTAACCTGTGTACTACTATGTAAGTTAAGCACCTAGATGCCCACGGGTTAGGTGCGCTTTATAAATGCAAAAATAAACAAATAAATAAAATAAAATATTATTGTGGTATACGATTTTGGTCATTGGGAGGGAGAGCCAAGTTGGCACCTGCCCCCATGTCATGTTTGGCCACTTCAGTTCGCCATTTCATTACAGCCACTAGTGCTCTTAATACATGTAGTTGTATTTTTTACTGTAGTTTCCAAATATTGGCCGATATGTACCGCTGAGCAACATGCTTTGGACTAGACAGCCAAGACTGCCTGATGTGTTACACAATCCACAGTGACGTTGGTGACTGGGGTTAACATGTGTGCCTCACCATTGCAAATGTCATAAGTGTCAGAGGTTTTGGCATGTGGCTAGTATATGTGGGGAAGTGAGCTTCAGTGCAACATTTGATCATTATATTAAGGAATCTGTGACCGTGAAGGAAGCACTGTGAAAACGGTGTGGGTGCTCTTGTATTAAGTCAGTGCAGGTGGGTGGAAATGTA
This sequence comes from Ambystoma mexicanum, assembly GCF_040938575.1. Taxonomy (NCBI): domain Eukaryota; kingdom Metazoa; phylum Chordata; class Amphibia; order Caudata; family Ambystomatidae; genus Ambystoma; species Ambystoma mexicanum. Next base: position 1,457,367,054 of record NC_090935.1, read on the forward strand.
TTACTTGTGGTTGTGGCGCAAAATCTGATCAAGGGACATATTATATACAGTAGAAAAATGTCAAGCTGCTAGCCAGCCACAAAGTCGCCCACCACCTCAGTTCTGCCCATAGTACACCATTTCTTTCTCGTCAATTCTCACTAGTTAATGGCTCGTGGCAAGTACACATTTTAAGGCATAGGCAACATTTGGTATTTTAGTGTTTTAGGCAGTTTTTGTATGCATGATAGCACCACAAGATGTTGATAAGACATTTGTTATTGTAAATGTCATCTGAGACGCCACCAATTTAAAACAGAAGACATGATGAGCTTTCTGAACGCTGCAGATAAATTACTGATGTTTCTCTCCTGAAAGGAAGAGAATTTTAATGAGATCTTGAACAAGGTTGGCAGTTGAATTAATTTCTTTTGTGCTGATGGACTTCTAATTGGTCAGAAGAGAATAATTATAAAGTTTAATGTAAGTTTGTTTGGTTAGACAGATTTATCTAAATGTTTATGGCGTATGTAAGTTTCAACTTGGAAGCTTGAAGGTGCCATTAAAAACAAAGAATAGTGAGGTGGCAATTGACGCAGCTTTATGAAGGAGTGGGATAAAACTGAAAAAAGAGAGAGCTGAGAACAGACAAGGACCAGAAACCAGTACATGAAGGAGGGTTTAGACATTGAAATAGAGTATTGACGAGTCAGGATCCGCAACAAACGAGCAACATCAAATTGAGACTGAATGCATTGTATCCTCCTGTGACAAAGTCTCCCAATCAGTGATTCTTACTTGGAAGTCGATAACTCTTCTGCCAGCCCTTAAGAGCCCCTTCTTCTCAGGAGTATCTTAAAGTCAGGTTTGAGGAGCTTGGGCGATTGTCGCGCCTTGAAACACTTGTGTATAGGCGCATTACAAATGCCATATCATATCATATCATTCATCATAGAACAGAAAAAGAGGTAACATTTCTACGAAAAGGACTGTTTACAATGCATGATAAATTATATAAACTGCATAAAGCACAGCCTGAAACTAGTGGCAATCTGTCAAACGCTTGTACTATGAGGCTGCTGTGGGCATCTAGTGCACCAGGCAATTGGACAACTTTCAGACGCTCACTTCTACAGAGTGGAAACCAAAGTAGTCTTTCAGGAGGGATACACAGACTAGCGTGCCTGAGTGGCACTGAAGAGCAGCGCTTTCAGAAGCCAAACTGAGTAAAGACTGAGCTGGTGAGCCTCTACAGGGGTAGATCTATCCCAGGCCAGCCATCTTCTTATCTGCAGGATACTTATCTCAGGGGAGTGAACACCATGCCTAGCTAATGTAAAACCTGGGCCAGAGTACAGGAGAGTAGCACCTATTTCCAGGGCTCACCTTTGCATGTCCGTCCACTAAGTCTTATTCTCAGAGCAGTATGAGGAGATTATGATCAAATGTTTTCCTTGTTTTAAAAGGTGAATGGAGTAAACTGTTTATTTCCAAGTTTTCGGATGCTTTGTGTTGCCTACAGACGACAAGACTTCTTATAGGTACTACCTTTTATTGGATCTATATAGGTGGCTAGAATTAACTGGCATTTATAATAGCGAGACATTATTAGTGTTTTTTTCCTTGCCATATCAACTCTTTAATCCACAATTGATCAGAGGCTTCTTTGAAAAACAAGTCATTTTAAGTTATTGTCCGTGTCATGCATTACCTTGATACTGGAGGAGGGTTGGTGTGGGTGTAATTGGCGTCTTTTCCCTTGGCTAGCCACCACGGCCTACTGATAAGTACTAGGCCTTGGTTTTGTTCGTGGGGCATAGACCCAAATGTAGAAAACAACCTAGTCGGTGGGGGTGAGGGTGGAACCTGCGAGGCGATCAGGTTCCAAGGGGAGAGCAGACTGGTAGCTGAATAGCAGAGGTTTTCCAGGGCAGAAGAAGGACTGCAGAATAGAATGAAACTGGAACGTGTAGACGGGAGGGACAGTATACTAGAGAAGTGAGGGGCAAGGGTAATTACTCATAAAAGTAAGCACTAGCGCCACAGCAACAATAAAGGTGTGATGCGCTGACTTACCAAAGTCCTGCTGGTAAATACAGTCTGCTCCCAATGCCGTTTCTCTATGTCTCTGATGATGTCAGCATGTTGCAGAGTCTGAATGGCCATATGCAGCGTCGCGCATCGCAAGGCCACCATGTAGTGTTGGGCGATGTAGTCACCACCCTACCATGGGGACCAAGATGCTGGGGCGTGGTGGTGAATCCTATTGTACTTTTTGTGGAATACTTTGTATTGTGCATACAATGGAATCTAAAATCTCCTTAGAACAGATTTGTCTAGAGGTTATAAGCATAGATGAAATTCTTTTAACACATTCCTTAACTTTTTTTTTTTTTTGAGAGGACTAACCGAAGTTTGTATTTTTTATTTTTTTACATTTACTTAGATTTTTCTTGAAGTTAGATGGTCTGACTTCCTGATGAAGGGAATACCCGAAACGCATTGAAGTGTTCACCTTGCTTTGATATGGCAGACCCCTACACGAGATTTAACTCGTATACAGAGTCCTGTATCATAACTACTTGTATGAACTTGTTTTGGTATATTTAGTGATTCAGATCGTGTGCCCGTGTGCTTCCTGGAGGAGGCGGAGCTTGTGTTAACCACGTGACGTATCACGTGAGTTCCAACTTCTTGAAGAGGCAGAGCAATCCACCCTTGCGGCGTTAAGCCCGTAGGAGACAAGCCCACTGGCTGTTGTGCGGCTGTTTGGTGCTGAGGTGCTCAAATTGAAGTTAGCCAGGAAGTAAGTTGACATTTGTGAGTACTGTCCACCAAGAGTGCAAAAATCGGTGTAATAGCATCATTTGATGCTTTTGCTAGGATAACAACTGATAACTAGCTCAAAAATTGAACTTCCATGCCATTTATATCACTGTACATCTAAGATGGTGGATTGCATGTGAACTTTGGCTGCAGGAGTGTTTTTGCTGCAGTTGACCTTTTTGGGTGACCGAGGTCTCTCTTTGGACACCGGACACGGGCGGATGCCTTTTGAAAACTGGCATTTCTTTTTTTAGAAATGTGATTCATATTTTATCTGCTTCTCTTTGGGTGTAATCCGTTGCTCCTATTATTCAACCAGGCGTTTGCCTCTTTTATAAGATTACCCCGCATATGCAATATTGTTTGAGATTTATACAAGGGAATAGTTAAGTGATTGCTTTCTCGCTGTCTCGTCAGATAGCGGGAGAGCAGGTGTGATTGTGAAGTAGGGTGCTTTGATTTTTTTGTGTATTTCTTAATTTTCTTGGGTTTCATTACTAATTGTTCTAATTGACGTTGATTATGTCCCGGATAACAAAATCATTGAAAACGGGCATGCCAGAGCATGTAGTAAGCACATATAATTTGGTCTCCCCTACAACTAAAAAAGCTTAAATTGCTAAGAGAATCAAGGATAATAAAGACAGAAAGCGGGCGAGTTCTGCAAATACAGACATTCGCACTTTCTGTACATTAGATGGTGTGGGGTTAGAAACTATTACTTCTGTCCCCCCATTAAGTGAGACTAATACGTTATCAACATCTAGCTTGTCCGTGGCTCAAAATCCTCAGGCTATTTGTTCTAATGTCTTGCCTTTGATTGAAGCATCAATTACATCAAATATACTCTCTAAGGCAGGGGTCCCCAACCTTTAGTGCGCAATGAGCAACATTGGCATATCAAATGAAATGGTGAGCAACATCCATTTTTCGACGGAATATATCGCCGCACAGTTGGCGGACAAATTGTTTGCAACACAAATTAGAAATGTAACAAAATTAAAACTGCATATAGAACATTTAATTTGCAGTACTTAATAGTTATCTAGACCACGTGTTATTCTAGTCAAGGAAAAGTGCAAGGCCTTTAACTTCATTTGACGTTAAGTGGTTGTTTACAAGGAATGTTGAGGAAATTGAGTAGTCAGTAGTACATTTATAGACATATAGGACCAGTCCAGCTGTTCAAAAATAGAGTAGGAGTAAATAAACATTACCAGGGGTTTCAGGTTCCCGAGCAAAATATTAGTGCAAATGTATGGACAGTAAAAATGGCCCCAAACTGAGCATGAGATTCTGCCTAGGATTTTATGGGATCTCTAATGGCAAATGGTGCATTCCTAAGCATGCAAGATCGGCAATACTGTTCCACAGTCATTGATGACTGTATTGTGGGTGGTTTTTTTCTTCAGGAATGTTATGAAATGTTACATTGATCCTCTTGAGTTCATTTTCCAATGGCCAGGGTAGGCACCACAAAGAAGATATCTGACAGCCAGAGAGGCTGGTTGGCGATGCCTACGCTTAAAAAGGAGGCATTGGAAAGAATTACTAATTCACAAGAAATTAACATATTCTCTTAGGCCACAAAGGAAAGCGTCAGTTTGTCTGAGTCTTTAGGAGAAACTATCCAGGACAGCTATTGACAAACCGTGCCCCCAAGTTCAGGAGTTCCAGGTTATAGAAAGGGATGCACCATGGTTCGATGCAGAATCTAGAATCTCGAAAAGAAAACTGAACCATGATTTAATGAGGGGTGTGTACACTGCTGGTCAGATTTATAGTTTAAAAATGGCATCAAAAATTGCGGTAAGACAAAAAAAGAATGAGAAAAAAATTGAAGCTTTTTTGAAGGATACCAAATCGTTTTATGTTTATTGTTGTTTTCAAGACAGGCATTATGCCATCCCCTTAGACAAGTATTTCTTGGAACACTAGCCCCTCAAGGTTATAGGCCAATTCCCTTACTGGACATTGGGGCTTAGTACGAGTTTGGTGGCATCTTAACAGTACCGTTACTGCTACTTGGTCCAGTGGTATCACTGCCAGATTCCAAGTGGTGGTTTGGCGGTGTTAGTCCCCAATTATGGAGTCAGTAGCACTCCAGGGTGGATTTCGTCGGTATTTGATTGATAGAAACACAATGTGGCGGAATTTACATTTTATTGGAGTCTGTGACAAATCTGTGGATGCTGTCCCTTCGCCCCTATGGGGGAGACCATTCCCATGTGGCCAGGGCGGTACGTCCTCGGTACAATAGTTCCCCTGAGGGTGGTGCACAGGGAGAGAATCACATGGGAGAGGAAACCCCTTCTGGGACTAGGAACAACCCTACCCTGAGAACGCAATATACTCGCCAATTACCAGACCCTAGGACCCCCCCCCCATTCCTATAACCCAATGAACAACCCCTTCCCTAGATACGTACTGGGACTATGAAGAGCACAACTGACCCAAGGGAGATCAAGGTTAGAAATACTGAGACGAGGAAGAATGGGGAAGAGTTGAAAGATATGTTATTGACCACCATTGAGACAAATAAGCTGCATGGAGGAATGAAGAGTGTTCTGCATAACCAACATGAGCATTCTAGACAACTTGGAATAAGTACTGGGATGAAGAGAAAGAGCGGAGGCATGAAGAGTTCTCCTAAGAACCACAATGAGCAGTCTAGTTGTTGCTGGCTGCTCATTGGTCAATGCATAGCAGAAAAGGATGAGGGACTCAGGAAGAAGTTGTCTAGTCCTTCATGAAGGAGCTGCAGGAGCCAGCACGGTGCAGGAAAGTGCAAGGAAGCACACCAGGATGCCAAGAGAGGAGCTGGAAGGACAAGGGCCAGTCCACAGTGGAAGGACCGAAAAGGCGAGCTGGCAGAGAGAAGCTCCCAGTGTTCCTGCAGATAGGGAAGTGCGTGAAAGGAGGACCAAGCTGTCCTGGGAAAGATTGACACTGCAGTGTTCCTGAAGAGACCAGAGCCCACTACAAAGGGAAGCACTCAGGCTGGCTGGCGGGAAACTAAGACGGTGCAGTCAGCATCTTAATAGTCACGGTACCTGGCAGGCATGTGAACCATGTCTGTCCCCCAACAAGAGAAACTTAAGGGTCTGGGACCCACCAAACGAAAGCAACATAAGTGCTCTTCCTTGCGGCGGTACTTAGGAGAAAAATGCTCCAAGTACTCACACACAAAGAAGGTGTCTGGGACCCACTACACGAGAACCACACAAGTCATCTTCCTCGTGGTGGTACATGGGAGAAGAGAGCTCCAAGTACCCTCATGCAAAGAAGGGGGGTTTGGGACCCACTACAGTAGAAACACACCAGTCCTCTTCCTCGTGGTGGTACTTGGGAGAAGAGGGCTCCCAGTTCCCAAACATAAAGAGAGGTCTGGGGCACAATCCCATGAGAAGAAAGGAAACCACAGAGTAATTTACTAAGGACCACACTTGGCAGGGAAGTGAACCAAATTGGCCCAAGCAAAAAGAGAGAAAGGCAGAGATCTAGGACCTACAAGAGAATGAACGGGCAAAGGAGTCATTGCCCCTGGCTGTGGTCCAATAAATAGAGAGTTGCCAAGAGAAGGAACCAGGACAAGGGAGTTGTTGCCCAGGTTGCTACGAAGTTTGTGCAACAGAGAAATGTGTAAGAACTTTATGGAACTTTGTTTTACATTTTGAACTTTGGGTTTGGAACCTGTGTTATTTGGAACTCTTTGATTGGATCTACAACCTATTCTTCTGAATTAAGAAGACATTTTGTTTTTTATAGGTTAGTAAATAGTGTGAGGGATGGAAATAGGCTTCGGACTTGTGACAGACAGTTGACTATTTACTTTAGATAAGACATACTGGCAGTTTCCTTAGTTTTGGTTAAGGATGGGAAACCCCTCTTAGCTTTAGGGAAAGGCAGGAGTTTCCCCAGTCCCCCACCCTTTTCCTTTCAATAAAAGTATGTCAATCAACATGAGCCCACTGTGTCCGAGTCCTACTTCTAGATTCTTACAGGTCACTAATGGTTTTTTAAGTCTAATCCAACGTGATACGCAGACATCTCAACATCTGTCCAAAATACAAGATTGTGGAATTATACATTGTTTTCCAACACAAATAAAGGTGACAAGCAGGGATGTCAGTTGGTCCCAATGTATTCCTTTTGGATGTTGATTCTAGTACTTCTCTTAGGAAAGTTAATCCACCCTCCACCTGAAGGGTTCATTTTATAGCATGCACCCTTATGCAGAAGACGCAACTAATTTGGCCTTGCCCCCAGCAGGTCTCCAACAGGGCCTGCTAAACACAAGTTACTATTTTGGGAATTACAGTTTGAAATTAAATGTAATGAAAATAAAAATGATGGTGTTCAGGCAAAGGCTGAAACCTTGTAGATAGTTTTTAAATGAATGTAGAGATGAGGGGGCAGTCTCATTTTTATCTGAGCGTACTCTTCTGAAAGAGCAGTGCTTGTGTAAGTAATTTTAATAAGATAGCTGAAAAGGCATCATTAATGATTAAATGGCTTTTTACGTTATTTCAGGTTTGCGGCATTCTGATTGTAGAGGTTGGATGCATATAAGACAAAGGTCTGCTCCATGATTTTAAGGCCGCAAAATCTAGGGTGGTTAGAACTGTCATTTCTTGGAGGGGTTGCAAAATAAATTCCTGTGCCAAATAGCAGGTCTCCCTGCAGATACACCTGCTAGCCCCTTGTGAGCCGAATTGGGGGTGTTCAATTTGAGTGTCAGGCCAGTTAAGAATGTTCCTTATTTTTTAAAAGCACATCTGGGATTTTCTGCTAATCATAAAGTGAATTTCAGTGCAAGTGCGATTGTAGCCTCCCCTGGTGAAGAGAAATACTTGTGGTTATGGGCGGTTGTAAGTCACTGTCCATTTGAATAGGGGTGCAATATAACTACATTTGGTGCATTAAGCCACCTCAAAATAGCTCCAAAAGCAAGAGCGCTTCCGATGGGAAAAAAGTCAGATGTCCAAAATATACACAGGCTGCCCACTTTAGCCTTATATACAGACGTAAATACACATATAAAATGGCAAGGAGAAATCTGTCAAATAAGATTCCCAGAATGCAGGAGGCTGGTGGTAATGATACGTTTAAATGTACCCACTCCTCAATAAATTAAGAAAATGTGCAGGAGGAAGCACAAAGTGCGCTTGCAAAATAGGAGTCAAAGATTTGGTTCATTTTCTGTTCATTTGCTGTTGCTTCTCTGTTTTGCATAAGCGTGGAATGCATGGGAGCTATGCTATATATAATTAATTGTAATGTTCAGCCTTGTATACATAGCAAGTTTGATTGCATTAAAGTTGCTTTTTTATTTTGGGCTTGTTCTGTGTGAATTGTATGAAAAATATGAAACATGTTTTTAAATGTTGCTGACTTAATGGAGAAATATAAATATGAATTAGTACTTCAGGTCATTACATGGTAGCCTTTAAAGATCACTTCATTGGGCCTTTGGAGGTTACCTCCTGAGAATTATTTGTGAGTATTATGGCAAATGGTGTGTATTAAATCTCCAGAAGGCTGTTGGATTGGTGAAGTGAAAAAGTGGTTAGGAATAAAAATAATACCTTTCTCAATTATTTGGAGCCTATTTACTCTGCCCAAAAGGGATTTTACACAAGACTTGGTGGCAAACATTGGTCAAACCTTTGAGCATTTTATGACCACTTCATAGAGGGATGTGGTGCTGATAACAGATTATTTGAATCAATGAATTGACTTGTTAGTTTAAACCTATTAACAATCAATTAATTGGATTGGAATACAGGGCAAATTAATTATGAAAAATGTGGCATGCATTTACCGTATCTGCCCATTAACCATGTGCTAGATGGGCAGGTTATCAAACGAAGACCATTTTCCGCTAGGACACTATGTAATAATAAATACAGGAGACACCAAAATGAATATTGTCGATAAATATACATGGTGGGATCAAACACAAACATCACTTGTACAGAAAGTGTGCATGCACATTATTTAATAAAGGAAAGTTGGGTATGCACACCAGAATATGCCAATTTTCTCCATGACACAAACATGGTTCAAATATTGTACTCATTAATGCATTTGTCAGCTGGGCAAAATAACTGGAGATGACAGGGATTAGCAATGACACTACCATAACAAGTAAGGACATTTACTGAAGAAGTATGTGCATGGTGGCACCAAACAAATCTTGCATGTATAAAAATAATCCAGCTGGAAACACAGCGGCTCATTGGCCAACATTCATGCACAGTCCAGGACTCTGTCCCGACTACAGTGCTACTGAGGTCTCATCCATTCAGCACCCCCTTCTAGGCCTTCACGCCATGGCCCAGGGCAACTGGCGAGCAACAATTTAGGGTGCCGTGAGCAACATGTTGCTCCCGAGCTACACGTTGGGGATCCCTGCTAAGGAAACAGTGATTGATTCAAAGGCATGTCCTACAAATGCACAATTACAACAGGCAGGAAGAGAAGTAGCGGATGCAACGATTGCTTTAGCTTATACAACAGGAGAAATAGGTATTTCTCAAGTGAATACTAGTGCTGACATCGCAGTAGGAGTGCATGCGACTAAATCACCATTGCCTGCACCTACGTGTTCCGTTGCAGCTCAGCACTTATTACGAGCTGAATATGGGAAATTAACAACAGTGGGTGAATTTAGTGATGACACCTTAGTATCTATGAATGCGTCAAGCCCACATGAATTCAAATCACCAGAGGTTATGTATATATGCTCTAACACTGGTGATTTGATACAATTGGCTGACAATTCGCATAAACATACATCTGCCTGCGTAGAGAATGTACAGACACACCTTCCCATTTCCCTAATGGAAAATGTGAATCCAGAACTATATAAATCTCCAGTACTCTTTGAGAAATCTCCATCTAGTATATCAAATTTATCATTTGTAGCCCCAACACCTAGACGCACTAAATTTAATGAACCGGATAATAATCATCCGTATTTTATCCGTGATAGTCAGATGCCGTATAAAGATAATAGGTTCTCCTTTCCGGAGGCACCGGCATTAAATTACACATTGAGTGCAAGGAACACAGCTTTATCATCCCTAGCAAAATTGTATGAATCATTGGAGGAAAAAATGACATGTCAGACCAGAGAAGTACACTTGATATATTCTCTACTTAACAAAGAACAGCAAGCACAAAACCCATTATCTCGTCGCCCTATATTGAAGCTTATAAGCCAACACACTCAAACAATTGCATTTTCACAACAGGATAAGATGGGAGATTTATTGACAAATCCAGCAAAAAATTCCAACCTTGTAGCAGATGTTGTTCAGGAACCAAGTACTCAGTTAGTACTTAGTAATTCGACAGAGGTAATTCCGAAAGTGCAAAGTGCCTTATATATTACTCAGGGTGCAAGTAGTCAATCAGTCTCTGCTGATTTAAACGGGGTAACGCCGAAAGTACAAGGAATATCATTTGCACCCCTGTTCATCAACGTGAAAGCCCAGCCAGCAGCCCCTACACGATTAATCGAGCAGGTTACTGATCCTACAGTTCGGCAGCTAACTGTCAATAGAAACTCTAGGCTGAAAGCTAAAAAGGCTGGGCATTTAGTGATCTCGGCCAGGAAAAAAAGGAAATTGCATCTAAACCTTGAAAACCAGTGTAGGAGAACAGAAGCTCTAAAATATAAACCACTTGATGATCTGCTTGCCATCGCAGTACCTTCATCTCAAAAATTAATGGAAGATGGTACACAGGTCTCAAATGTGGTTATGTCCGCTCAAACTATGGCTGTAGATATAGCGGCCTTGTCCAACCTTTCACACGCTGACACAGTACAAACCATGAGTTCTGTAGTAGCTCCTACTAAAACTGTTGTCACATACGGAAATGCATCAAACTCCACAGTTGATATTATACAGATATTACGAGATGATATACGAGCTTCCTTTGACAAACAGTCTAAAATAAATGATGCCCTTGTGAAGTCTTACACAGTTCCTTCAAATGAGTTTCAAACCAACAAAGTACATGGTACATTGTAGAAGTGAAAAATGTACAGGCAAATAATACTGATGGCATGATGCAAGATCTACGTGAGGAAATTAGAGCTTCCTTCGAAAAATATACCGGAGAAAATGAGGCTCTCATACAAACTAGTAGGTTAGCCAATCGGGGCATACGAAGCAATTCTAATCAAAATAAGTAAGACACTCATAAAGAAGTGCCCAATATTGAGCTTCTGTTAAAAGTATCTCAAATATTACAAATAACAGCGCCACATGAGTATGCTGGGCAGGGAAGTTTGGGCCGTCCAACTGCTAGTAGGCCGCTCGGGGCCCAACAGAGTGAGTACGACCATGGGATGTCCAGGCATATTGGTAAAGGCCAATATAAACACCATCATCGCTTACTTATCAAATGTCCTGGCTACCCTTTTGCCACATATGATCTTAATCGTGCTAGCATCTTGAATATTTGTGCAGAAATTACCGCTCTTGAAGATATAACATCTGCGGATATCAGTTTAGTTGAATTTGTTAATGACATAGATCTAACAGAAGCACGATTGTTCATTCAATCAAGGGTTGTTTTAAACACCTTGTGGCTAGCACGAACGGCCTTCTACAATCTGGGCTTTATTCTAACACAGGATGTGACGCCCCATGATATGAACCAGATGAATATTGAGCGCCCAAAAATGAGAACATATGGTGACAATGTAACATCTGTGACATCTAAGGAAGGGCGCACACAAAATACATGGCCATCTGACACTTGTAATGCGAGATCATAACAACCCCAGACGATGGTCCCCATAAGTCTACTCTCCTGGAACACAAGAGGTCATAGACATTTAATCAATAATAAGAGCAATGACCTCTCCCAGTTTGACATACTAGTGCTCCAGGAGACATGGCTTCGTACAATACCAGTATGGGATCAATAGAACATCTTTATGGTACCCGCTATAGAGCAGTCAAAGGGACGCCCCATGGCTGGCTTGTTAATGGCCTTTAAGAAGGATAAGAATCTTGAAGTTATCTGGCATAGATCTCCCTCACCCTGTTTTCAATATGTCAAGATTCAGTATGGTCAAAGTTTTTGTGCTATGGTGAACATATATTGGGGGAAAAAACATCTGTCCCCCAAGGCCTTTTTTGAGACTCTGACCCTGATTCTTGATCAATTATTATTAGACAATACCATCATCAACACATTTATAATGGGGGACCTACATTTGCATCTAATATCATCTAAAAGTATGAGGTCCATGCCTGATGAATGTCGTTGGTTGTCTATTATGGCTGATCTAAATTTTGTTATGATCAATGGTTCACTACAGGGAGATGTGCCTGCTAAAACCACATGGCACAATGCTGGTAGCCATGCTACCCTGGATTATATCTTTGTGAATGCACACTTTTTGAATAGCATAACCATGTTCTCTGTCAAGTCAACTATTCTGAGTGATCATAGTCTACTCCATTTGGTATGTGATTGGCCGAAAAACAAAAAACTATCTTATAATATTAACAAGTCTAATATACAGGTTAATAATGCTGGCAACCGTATGAAATGGTCTCACTCGAAATTATGCCAGTATAGAGATATTCTATCGGAACTATACTCTGTTGACAGCGAGTGTGATAGTGGATGTTATGTACATGCTATGCAGCTCTTTACAACACAAAGAGTTCACCTTAAACGCGGTAATCACTCTCACCTTCATGCCTTTGACCTTGAGGTTAAATGCAGGAAAAGTGAATTAAGGAGGAACATAAGAAAGTTATCTATTGCATATAGTTTGAATCCAGGGTCTAAATTTGAGCACATAAAACAACTAAAAAATGAGTACAAAAAATGGCTGAGAGGTCGGCGTGTCTCCCAATATCAACATGATGGAGAGGTAATGTTGAAACAGATCGTCCTTAAATCATCAGGGGGCATTTGGGCATTGATGAACACAATTTCAAATACAAGACACCCTGCATACAAGTGAATTCCATTTCACAGCAGTGTTGGAGATAATTTGGGCTAGTATTGTTGGTAAACATGAGGTGAATTTCGACCATTATGATATACTCTTTTTCATATCCAAACTGAGAGTCTCTAGAGCTGCTGGACCAGATGGTCTACATAATTCTTTAATAAAACAAAATCGATACCTATGGTCGGAGATATTGTACCACATGTTTAAGCATATGGCGACAGGTTCTGTACCTTCAAATTGTAAAACTTCGATCATTTTGCCAATATTTAAGAAAGGAGACAGAGCAAATCCGGCCTCATATAGACCTATTGCTCTGCTAGACTGGCCAGGAAAAATCTTTGCACACATGATCCTGGCTGAATTTAATAAATGGTTAAATCATCTGAACCACAGAGATTCCTTTCAGACAGGATTTGTCCCCGGCCTAGGTACAGCCATTAATCTAGTCACCTTGCATGCCATCATTCAGTTAAATAAACAATGTAAACAACCAATATATGCGGCTTTTGTGGATTTTAGGTCAGCCTTTGATCTTGTTCCCAGGGAGCTTCTCTTTAAGAAATTGATGGATTTAAGGTGTCCTTGGAACATACTAAAATGGATCATTCAATTGCATTCTAATACATCAATTTTGATTCGTTTGAATAATGAGGGGCTGCTGTCTGAACCCATAGAGACCTCAGGGGGGTTGAAACAAGGATGTCTGTTGACCTCTGCATTGTTTAATTTTTTTCTATTAGATTTTGGGGCCAGCTTCAGGGGGCTGACTATTGATCCACCCAAATTGCAAGGAGCAGCCATCAATTGGCTGTTATATGCCGACGACATGGTGTTATTGTCTAAAACACCAGCTGGCCTGCTCATTATGTTAAATGTGCTAGACATCTATGCTAAAAAAAATTGTATCAGTATTAACACTAGAAAAACCCAGGTGATGCAATTTGGTGTTAAGAAAGGACAAAAACCATGCCATTGGCAAATACAAGATACTGACCTCTTGCTTGTAAAGTCATATATATACTTGGTGGTATGTGTGAATAGTGACATGTCTGACAAACCATATGAAGAACATCTGCAATTGAAACATTTGAGTGCTTTATCTCAAAGTCGAATAATCCGGGCAAAATATTGTACATTTTCCAAAGACCCCACAATCGCATATTAGAAACAAAAATATATTCCCACAATCTTGTATGGGTCAGAAACAGAAAAAATGTTAATCCTATGTCTACTGGTCCAAATATGAAAGTAACTTTTGGAAAAAAACACTCATGCTGCCAAACTCTGAATCTATGCCGATCATTAGACATGAATTGGGTCTAACATCACTGTATGTAGTATATAAATGGAAAGTTTGCCAATTATATAGAAAATGTATTATGAAAGATAGTACTAATGGCTTACTTGCCATTATATCTCGATACTTACTGCTGTCTAATGACAAATTTGCAAAAACATGGCGTGATTGTGCAAAAACAAAAAAATTCTTACAAGGGGCAGATGTCACTGAAATCTTACTTATTGAAAATCCAAATAAAGCTAAAATCAAATTTTGGAGATCAGATTGGATTAAGACTCGAGAGGCTTGTTTGAATATTCAGAAATTTGCCAAAAATCCATTTGCCTTAAAAGCACAAGGAGTTGTGGAAAAATACTTAAAGCTGTCTCCCAATCCCAATTGTCGGGCAGATTTTCTTCGTTTCAGACTGGATTTCTGGCCCACAAAAGAGATATTATATAGATGGAAGAAGACATCTGCCCAGGCATGCCAATTCCGTAACCAACAGATTGAAACATTGAAACACCTGGTAATTGAGTGTGTTAGTCTGCTAACAAAGAGGTCATTCTATTTCAAACATTTGTTTAATGAGACTGCGACTATCACACATGACCAATTATGGTTAATATTGCACGGAGGACACTCAAAACGGTTGAGATATGCACTTGTAAATTATTTAAACTCATTAGAAATTAGGTCATATGAAGACAAGGATGGCTAAGAACTGGAAATGAGCACATATAATTATCATGTATGTCAAGTTGAATATCATTAAGTGAACAATGATCCATTTGTAATTACTCTAAAAATGTCTGTTGTACAATTGTAGAAATTGAATGTTGAAATTAACTATTTTTAAATTTTGTAATGAATTTGTTGAAAGGTCAGATTTTTACTGATCAAAACAATAAAAAAAGTTAAAAAAAATATTTATTGATTAGGCCCAGGGATCCCCAACGTGTAGCTCGGGAGTAACATGTTGCTCACGGCACCCTAAATTGTTGCTCGCCAGTTGCCCTGGGCCATGGCGTGAAGGCCTAGAAGGGGGTGCTGAATGGATGAGACCTCAGTAGCACTGTAGTCGGGACAGAGTCCTGGACTGTGCATGAATGTTGGCCAATGAGCCGCTGTGTTTCCAGCTGGATTATTTTTATACATGCAAGATTTGTTTGGTGCCACCATGCACATACTTCTTCAGTAAATGTCCTTACTTGTTATGGTAGTGTCATTGCTAAACCCTGTCATCTCCAGTTACTTTGCCCAGCTGACAAATGCATTAATGAGTACAATATTTGAACCATGTTTGTGTCATGGAGAAAATTGGCATATTCTGGTGTGCATACCCAACTTTCCTTTATTAAATAATGTGCATGCACACTTTCTGTACAAGTGATGTTTGTGTTTGATCCCACCATGTATATTTATCGACAATATTCATTTTGGTGTCTCCTGTATTTATTATTACATAGTGTCCTAGCGGAAAATGGTCTTCGTTTGATAACCTGCCCATCTAGCACATGGTTAATGGGCAGATACGGTAAATGCATGCCACATTTTTCATAATTAATTTGCCCTGTATTCCAATCCAATTAATTGATTGTTAATAGGTTTAAACTAACAAGTCAATTCATTGATTCAAATACTCGGTTAACAGCACCACACCCCTCTATGAAGTGGTCATCAAATGCTCAAAGGTTTGACCAATGTTTGCCACCAAGTCTTGTGTAAAATCCCTTTTGGGCAGAGTAAATAGGCTCCAAATAATTGAGAAAGGTATTATTTTTATTCCTAACCACTTTTTCACTTCACCAATCCAACAGCCTTCTGGAGATTTAATACACACCATTTGCCATAATACTCCCAAATAATTCTCAGGAGGTAACCTCCAAAGGCCCAATGAAGTGATCTTTAAAGGCTACCATGTAATGACCTGAAGTACTAATTCATATTTATATTTCTCCATTAAGTCAGCAACATTTAAAAACATGTTTCATATTTTTCATACAATTCACACAGAACAAGCCCAAAATAAAAAAGCAACTTTAATGCAATCAAACTTGCTATGTATACAAGGCTGAACATTACAATTAATTATATATAGCATAGCTCCCATGCATTCCACGCTTATGCAAAACAGAGAAGCAACAGCAAATGAACAGAAAATGAACCAAATCTTTGACTCCTATTTTGCAAGCGCACTTTGTGCTTCCTCCTGCACACTTTCTTAATTTATTGAGGAGTGGGTACATTTAAACGTATCATTACCACCAGCCTCCTGCATTCTGGGAATCTTATTTGACATATTTCTCCTTGCCATTTTATATGTGTATTTAAGTCTGTATATAAGGCTAAAGTGGGCAGCCTGTGTATATTTTGGACATCTGACTTTTTTCCCATCGGAAACGCTCTTGCTTTTGGAGCTATTTTGAGGTGGCTTAATGCACCAAATGTAGTTATATTGCATCCCTATTCAAATGGACAGTGACTTACAACCGCCCATAACCACAAGTATTTCTCTTCACCAGGGGAGGCTACAATCGCACTTGCACTGAAATTCACTTTATGATTAGCAGAAAATCCCAGATGTGCTTTTAAAAAATAAGGAACATTCTTAACTGGCCTGACACTCAAATTGAACACCCCCAATTCGGCTCACAAGGGGCTAGCAGGTGTATCTGCAGGGAGACCTGCTATTTGGCACAGGAATTTATTTTGCAACCCGTCCAAGAAATGACAGTTCTAACCACCCTAGATTTTGCGGCCTTAAAATCATGGAGCAGACCTTTGTCTTATATACCTCCAACTTCTCCAATCAGAATGCCGCAAACCTGAAATAACGTAAAAAGCCATTTAATCATTAATGATGCCTTTTCAGCTATCTTATTAAAATTACTTACACAAGCACTGCTCTTTCAGAAGAGTACGCTCAGATAAAAATGAGACTGCCCCCTCATCTCTACATTCATTTAAAAACTATCTACAAGGTTTCAGCATTTGCCTGAACACCATCATTTTTATTTTCATTATATTTAATTTCAAACTGTAATTCCCAAAATAGTAACTTGTGTTTAGCAGGCACTGTTGGAGACCTGCGGGGGGCAAGGCCAAATTAGTTGCGTCTTCTGCATAAGGGTGCATGCTATAAAATGAACCCTTCAGGTGGAGGGTGGATTAACTTTCCTAGGAGAAGTACTAGAATCAACATCCAAAAGGAATACATTGGGACCAACTGACATCCCTGCTTGTCACCTTTATTTGTGTTGGAAAACAATGTATAATTCCACAATCTTGTATTTTGGACAGATGTTGAGATGTCTGCGTATCACGTTGGATTAGACTTAAAAAACCATTAGTGACCTGTAAGAATCTAGAAGTAGGACTCGGACACAGTGGGCTCATGTTGATTGACATACTTTTATTGAAAGGAAAAGGGTGGGGGACTGGGGAAACTCCTGCCTTTCCCTAAAGCTAAGAGGGGTTTCCCATCCTTAACCAAAACTAAGGAAACTGCCAGTATGGCTTATCTAAAGTAAATAGTCAACTGTCTGTCACAAGTCCGAAGCCTATTTCCATCCCTCACACTATTTACTAACCTATAAAAAACAAAATGTCTTCTTAATTCAGAAGAATAGGTTGTAGATCCAATCAAAGAGTTCCAAATAACACAGGTTCCAAACCCAAAGTTCAAAATGTAAAACAAAGTTCCATAAAGTTCTTACACATTTCTCTGTTGCACAAACTTCGTAGCAACCTGGGCAACAACTCCCTTGTCCTGGTTCCTTCTCTTGGCAACTCTCTATTTATTGGACCACAGCCAGGGGCAATGACTCCTTTGCCCGTTCATTCTCTTGTAGGTCCTAGATCTCTGCCTTTCTCTCTTTTTGCTTGGGCCAATTTGGTTCACTTCCCTGCCAAGTGTGGTCCTTAGTAAATTACTCTGTGGTTTCCCTTCTTCTCATGGGATTGTGCCCCAGACCTCTCTTTATGTTTGGGAACTGGGAGCCCTCTTCTCCCAAGTACCACCACGAGGAAGAGGACTGGTGTGTTTCTACTGTAGTGGGTCCCAAACCCCCCTTCTTTGCATGAGGGTACTTGGAGCTCTCTTCTCCCATGTACCACCACGAGGAAGATGACTTGTGTGGTTCTCGTGTAGTGGGTCCCAGACACCTTCTTTGTGTGTGAGTACTTGGAGCCCTTTTCTCCTAAGTACCGCCGCAAGGAAGAGCACTTATGTTGCTTTCGTTTGGTGGGTCCCAGACCCTTAAGTTTCTCTTGTTGGGGGACAGACATGGTTCACATGCCTGCCAGGTACCGTGACTATTAAGATGCTGACTGCACCGTCTTAGTTTCCCGCCAGCCAGCCTGAGTGCTTCCCTTTGTAGTGGGCTCTGGTCTCTTCAGGAACACTGCAGTGTAAATCCTTCCCAGGACAGCTTGGTCCTCCTTTCACGCACTTCCCTATCTGCAGGAACACTGGGAGCTTCTCTCTGCCAGCTCGCCTTTCGGTCCTTCCATTGTGGACTGGCCCTTGTCCTTCCAGCTCCTCTCTTGGCATCCTGGTGTGCTTCCTTGCACTTTCCTGCACCGTGCTGGCTCCTGCAGCTCCTTCATGAAGGACTAGACAACTTATTCCTGAGTCCCTCATCCTTTTCTGCTATGCATTGACCAATGAGCAGCCAGCAACAACTAGACTGCTCATTGTGGTTCTTAGGAGAACTCTTCATGCCTCCGCTCTTCCTCTTCATCCCAGTACTTATTCCAAGTTGTCTAGAATGCTCATGTTGGTTATGCAGAACACTCTTCATTCCTCCATGCAGCTTATTTGTCTCAATGGTGGTCAATAACATATCTTTCAACTCTTCCCCATTCTTCCTCGTCTCAGTATTTCTAACCTTGATCTCCCTTGGGTCAGTTGTGCTCTTCATAGTCCCAGTACGTATCTAGGGAAGGGGTTGTTCTTTGGGTTATAGGAATGGGGGGGGGTTCTAGGGTCTGGTGATTGGCGAGTATATTGCGTTCTCAGGGTAGGGTTGTTCCTAGTCCCAGAAGGGGTTTCCTCTCCCATGTGATTCTCTCCCTGTGCACCACCCTCAGGGGAACTATTGTACCGAGGACGTACCGCCCTGGCCACATGGGAATGGTCTCCCCCATAGGGGCGAAGGGACAGCATCCACAGATTTGTCACAGACTCCAATAAAATGTAAATTCCGCCACATTATGTTTCTATCAATCAAATACCGACGAAATCCACCCTGGAGTGCTACTGACTCCATAATTGGGGACTAACACCGCCAAACCACCACTTGGAATCTGGCAGTGATACCACTGGACCAAGTAGCAGTAACGGTACTGTTAAGATGCCACCAAACTCGTACTAAGCCCCAATGTCCAGTAAGGGAATTGGCCTATAACCTTGAGGGGCTAGTGTTCCAAGAAATACTTGTCTAAGGGGATGGCATAATGCCTGTCTTGAAAACAACAATAAACATAAAACGATTTGGTATCCTTCAAAAAAGCTTCAATTTTTTTCTCATTCTTTTTTTGTCTTACCGCAATTTTTGATGCCATTTTTAAACTATAAATCTGACCAGCAGTGTACACACCCCTCATTAAATCATGGTTCAGTTTTCTTTTCGAGATTCTAGATTCTGCATCGAACCATGGTGCATCCCTTTCTATAACCTGGAACTCCTGAACTTGGGGGCACGGTTTGTCAATAGCTGTCCTGGATAGTTTCTCCTAAAGACTCAGACAAACTGACGCTTTCCTTTGTGGCCTCTGAACTGTTCAACAGTTTTAAGAGAATATGTTATTTTCTTGTGAATTAGTAATTCTTTCCAATGCCTCCTTTTCAAGCGTAGGCATCGCCAACCAGCCTCTCTGGCTGTCAGATATCTTCTTTGTGGTGCCTACCCTGGCCATTGGAAAATGAACTCAAGAGGATCAATGTAACATTTCATAACATTCCTGAAGAAAAAAACCACCCACAATACAGTCATCAATGACTGTGGAACAGTATTGCCGATCTTGCATGCTTAGGAATGCACCATTTGCCATTAGAGATCCCATAAAATCCTAGGCAGAATCTCATGCTCAGTTTGGGGCCATTTTTACTGTCCATACATTTGCACTAATATTTTGCTCGGGAACCTGAAACCCCTGGTAATGTTTATTTACTCCTACTCTATTTTTGAACAGCTGGACTGGTCCTATATGTCTATAAATGTACTACTGACTACTCAATTTCCTCAACATTCCTTGTAAACAACCACTTAACGTCAAATGAAGTTAAAGGCCTTGCACTTTTCCTTGACTAGAATAACACGTGGTCTAGATAACTATTAAGTACTGCAAATTAAATGTTCTATATGCAGTTTTAATTTTGTTACATTTCTAATTTGTGTTGCAAACAATTTGTCCGCCAACTGTGCGCCGATATATTCCGTCGAAAAATGGATGTTGCTCACCATTTCATTTGATATGCCAATGTTGCTCATTGCGCACTAAAGGTTGGGGACCCCTGGATTAGGGTGTGATGTTATTACATTGTGTTCTTTGTAGACTTGGGAGAATATATTTCTTGAATTGAATGTTTTTACATTTTCTTGATTATGTAACGGTGAGCATTATATCGGTTGCTGAAATGTTTTTGGAGGTGTTTTTCTAGATTCTAGATAACGTCTCTCAGTAAATGCTTCTTTCTTAAATTTATTAAAAATTGTTATGCATGATTTTACACATGATCGACTGAAGGTATCTTTTTTTACCATTTAGGTGTGCAACACTCTGTTCACAGAATTGTCTGTGGAACCTTTCTCGATAATGAATTGGTAGATCTATCCCAGAGCAACCCACCTTCCCATCTGCAGGAGACCTCCCTCAGGCGAGTGACATGCATACTTAGCCAAAGTATGACCAGAGGCAAACATAAAGGCCAGAGTGCAGGAGATCCACCGCCTATTTTTAGGCCTCCTCTTTGCATGTCCGTCCCTCAAGCGGGGCCCACCACCTCCCGTTTGCCACTTTTTACTGGGTATATCTAGCCACCAGGGTGTGTTCTAAGTCCCGCTATCATCCCAGGAGCCAGAGAGGGATAGGTAGTCCACTGCTCAATATGTTTAAGCTTGTGCTTTGCTTTTGCTTGGACAAATGAGGAGAACCTTTATTCTTACATTTCCCCGGCCCCTGGCAAAAGAAGTTAGTGAACTCAGACAGGCACAAAATCACTCTTAGACTAATTGTTATAACAAACGATAAAAATGGCTCGTTATAGGCCCTTTATTCACTCAATATACATATACAGATGTAAGCTTGGCATACATAAACAAACATAATCAGATATATAAAAACATATAAAGAGAATGCATCACCGTTAATAAGGACATAGAAGACATCTTCATCTTGGCCACGTCAACACTGCTTAGTCCAAAAGCAGTTAGGCAAAGAGATCACTTGTATTAACGGGGTCTGAGGCTGAGCGTCCTCCCTCTCAGTGAGACTTCATCACACGGGGGAACAAGTTCTAACTAACTTTGCCACAGAATATCCCATTCTCTTTATGGGACATAACCCTGCTTTTCTCAGTTATGACTCCCCTAGCCGAAGAGCAGATCACAAGTGGATCACAAGGGGCAGAGAGTGGAAAAACCCAGCGCCCCTCTCCTTGCATTCATTCCCAGAACGCCTTATCATGCACCTGCAGACTGCTCTGACTCACTCCTCGTATTCGTCCTTCAATGGACAATACAAAAAGTATTCTCCACAGCAAGTCCACTCAGCAACAATATGTACGTAGCTATCTGTCCTTGCTGTGCTTTCGCTACTAAAATACTTCTTTATTTTCCGGGGCCCGCGAAGACGCAGGCTTTTATTATAGTGATGGGAGATGAGTGTCCAAAATGGCAGCGCACCAACACCATGTTGTTTTAACTCCTATTTCGCACAAGCATTACAGCTTGGCATGGATATTGTCCTGCTATTGCATGGGTTGGCTTCCAGCAACAAGATGACAGTCATTGCCAACAACATACCAAATAGATTTAGAGTGCCTCAGAGAGGACAAAGAGGTCGGAAGGAGATCTGCCTGAATCTGTGCGTCAAATTCTGCTGAATCTGTGCTTCAAATTCTCGAAAGACGTGGTACACCGTGAATGGTTGAATACTTGCGGGAGAGTTTTCAAGATAACAGCATTGCCGTGTACTTGATATAAAGATGTGGAACAAATATGTGAGCAAAATCACTTCATTTGCAACTGTGAAAAGGCTCAGATAGATGGATAAGAAGAAAGGCTCAGATAGATGGATTAAAACTAATGTTAAGAAAGACCTAATCCTGAGCCCAGGGACAAACCCATAACAAGCCCTACCAATCACCAGGGTCCAAACAAAAGGGGAAAACTTAAATCACTATAAAATGGGCAGGAAAAGCTCAATCCAGGTGATATCCGGAGTCGAGTACAGAACAGAGCAGGAATGAGAGGAACAGGTTTCTCGCTGCTTACTGCTGGAGCGGGAAGCATGCCACTTGGTACATGATGGTGATCTTGTTGACAGGACTGCTGACTACCTGGAACTTGATATAAGGGTGTAAAGCCTGCCATAGATCAAGGGGGAGATCTACCCAAGCAAACGTTGACCAACCATATTGTGATGAGCCCTTTCCAAGTAAATGCTGATATTCCAGGTCGTGGTAAGGTCTACCCAACTGAATGCTCATTATCTAGCCCCTGGTGAGATCTATCCATGGCAAAGCTCATAATATAGGTCAGTGTAAGGCCTATGCAAGTGAGAACTGATAAACTAAGTGATATTAGTACTCGGGGGCGGGGGTGTGTGGTCTTCACCTCACAACCAATGAAGAGGCTTAGAACGGTTGCTTTACCACACAGTAAAGCCCAGACTCCGAGCCTCCTCGGTGCTGGAGGCCACCATCTTACCCCGCCGGGTAATGAGGTAAGTGCTTCCCGTACCCCATTCCCCACTCCCCCTTTTAAACAGCTTACGCCGTCTTCGACGGGGACGGGAACAGTAGTGTTCCTGGCGTGCGACTTCCCGGCATGGAAAGAGAGAAAGGACAACGTAGTCCTTTCCCTCCCGATTCATGACAGCTATTTATGTTTTCTTTTTTAAAGTTGCGTCAACTTTAAAAACACTATTAGGACCCCGGTGCAACATGCCAGGGTACAAATAGCAATATTACTGGAGCAGGGGGGCATTACCGGGCCTGGTAATGCCCTGAAGCTTATGTTAAAGCCCTCATTTTGGTCAGGCTTGTGACTGCTCCCCTGGGGCATTACCTGGCCCGGCAATACCCCCCACCCCATCCTGCATAGGTAATATTGCTTAAGTAAAACCTGTGCAAGTGAAGATTGTGAATCCAGGTTGAGGTGACATATTTAAAGTGAATAGTGACACCATCACAGGGATTGAAATTAAAATTGGTTAAGCAGGAGTTAAAAGCAGCCCCTGTGTATTCAGCATTAATAAGTGACCAGGAATTACCACTGCAGAATGAGGGGCTAGTACATAGCGTAATGCAAATCTAACTTCCACATAAGATAAAGTAATCATTTTGTCCATTGTGTATGACCTCTTAGGCTTTAAATGATGTACAGATTTGCCCCAATGTTGAAATTTAGATTGTCCTAAAACAGAGGTAAATTCCCATAGGTGTGTGTTTGGCATCTGTTGGCCTGGGGAGTCAAAAGTAGCTAACCATGCTCTTCTAGGCTACAAGAAGGAGCTAAATGGCTCCCAGCCCCCCTGAATTTCAAACCCTGCCATCACGTCGAAGTGAAACCTGTCCCTTTTGAACCTTAAGAAACGTAACTACTGCATTGATCACTGATCGGCCATGTTGGGTGAGGTAAGGTCAAGTGAATGTTGGCCAAGCAGGCCAGAGCGAGAGTTCCAGGAGACGGATGAGAAACTAGGTTATGCAACACATGTTCCGAGTGAGTGTTGAAAGACCAGGTCTTGCAGCAACCTGCTGCTGTGAATCTGGAGTTCTGGGAGGAAGCTCTAGATTGATTGTGATTATCTGGAAGAGACCAGTCTAGTCAACACCAGAGATTGGAGATAGATCCAACAATTTAGCGAGAGATGTTGAGAAGCGAAGCTGGAAGAGAAGAAGATGAACCTGACAAGAAAACTGAGAAGGAAGGGACCTGCAAGAGATCTGACAGATCAGCATGAAAATAGCAAGAGCAAAGAGTCCAGACTGTGAGTAAACCCTAGAACAGCCACCTCAGGAGAAGATTCATTCTTTTGTGATCTGTCTCCATCTTGCATGAACGTATCGGTGGGAAAGAGGGAGACAGACATGTATTCTGCTTGGTCTGTTGACTATAGAGTATTACTGTGTGTAGATTGTCACTGGATCTGGCAATTTCAGGTGTTAAACCCTCAACACATGGTGGACACATCATTTAACTGCGCCTCTTAGTGGACATCTGACTTGAGAATAACCTGCTGGCAGTGCTAAGATGTTAACCTGTTTAGTCTTGCCCAGAATATTTGCCTACAGTGGAGACATCCCCCCATAAGCTCTGAGGGGAAGATGAGGGAATGGTAGGAATTACTTTCAAATCTGTTTGAATGAGACAGGCCAGAAATGTGTGTGGTCAGAGACACGTTTAAATCTTTTTTGGAGGGAGCAACACTTGTGTACAATGTTAGCCATATTTATTTGTGCACATCTTCAAGACTGTTATAAAACAATTGAAACAAAACTTTCATTTATATGGAAGAGCAAGCTGATTCAAAGAATACATTCTGTGAAAGATAAGCATGTGTTCGGGGATGTGAGACAGGCATTGTATCAAGGGAGACACAGATTTAAAAGGGTTTGTGTGAAAACCTTTATTTACTATGGTTCCTGGGTTGGTGTAATGCCTGACTGGCCCTAATTCTAAAGGGGTAATTCCCTCAACTTATGTTTCTAATGGCCGCTGTTGTCTAATAGTCAAAAATAAAAGTCTGTCTGTGTCTACACCTATGCTTGCCCTCACTCTGTACAAAAATGTGATGGGAAGTATTTTCAAAGCAAGAAAATAGTGGTTCAACAAAAAGTGGAAACCAAAGTTGGTTTCAGGTGGTCTTCTTACCGGGTGCTACTTGATCAATGACGCACAAAGGAGTTCAATCAACAGGGCTGTTCATAAGACCTTCTGCACAGGCCCCTTGTAGTTATTCTAACTACCTTCTGTGTCTTTAAGCTCCTTATTCAAGTTTCAAGTTTCAAAACGCCACTGAATAAATGTAACACAGTTCCTTTTGTAAGCTTCTCAGGGTTCCCTTCCCCACGCTTCAATCCTTTCAACAGTACAACAATATGAATAAGTCTACAACTTGGTGCAGCCTCTTAGGGTTCCTTTCGCCAAGCTCAGGCCCCTTTCAACCATTAAACACAAAGTCACTGTTTTCAGGAGGCTTTCCTTGATAGGCCACTCAGGGTTCTTTTCCCGAAGCTTTAGCCCTCTTCCAACTTTCAAACACACAACTTAACAGGTCACAGTTCTTCCATAATTTCACAGGGATGCCCTTCCCTAGATTTAGGCCCCCTTCATTCAAAACACAAATTCCATGGTATAGGATGCGCCTTTTCCTTTTTGCTAACCTTTTCCCTATACCATTCTTTCATGGGGTAGAATCAGAGGCTTTCGAAAATGCCAGGCTCTTTGCTTTTCCTAGGCGCGACCACTCTGACCCTTCTGCCCCTCTCTTTGCTTTCTTGTTTCCTGATACCGTTTCTCTTCAGATGCTTCCTGCACCCCTTTACTTTTTCTTTCCTTTCCGTGCACACGTGCACTCTTCTTTCCTTTCCACACTTGCGCTCCTCTTTCCTTTCCGTGCACACTTGCACCTGCTTTTCTGTTTCCTTCTTATCATGCCCCTGGCACCTTTCCTTGCTTCGTGCACACTTGTGCTTCTTTGCACTTTGTCCTGCTTTCTATTTGGATCAGTCTTTTGCTTGCTTACCGATTCAATCTGTTTTTCTTGCTTTCAGCTTTATTTGTGCTTGCAGCTATGCCTTTAGCCTTCACGCTTTCTGCATTTATGCTTTTGCTTACAGCTATGCTTTCTTCTTCGCTCTGGCTTTTTGCTTCACTCTCAGCCTTTGCGCTTTGCTCTGGCCTCCAGCTGCACTTTCCGCTTTAAATGATTTCCTTTCTTTGCAATTCTGTGCCGATTTACTGTCCGTGCCTTTCTCCCGCTCCGCTGTCAACCAAACTCACTCTCCAGAGTTTCTCTCACATTCCCATTGAAATTCACCGTGCAGCGTTGTGTTGAGAAGCGGTTCCTTCTGGAAGTGCGGTTTCAAGTCAAGTCAGGATCTCACCACCTGCCCCTGAGGCACGCAGACTTGGCCTGCAGACTGTAGGCAGCTCTTCTCTGGCACCCTCGCCAAGCTGCAGTTCACACACACCGAGCTAGCGTCTCTGCACGCCATCATCCTCCTGCAGCTCCTGCTTCTCTCCGCTCCTGGGCTCCAACGGTCTGGACTGCATCCCCAGCTCGCTCATTCTTGTGTGCATGACCACACCTTTTATAGTGAACCAAACTGTCAGGTGGAATCAGGTGTGAGTAGTTACTATAGAGTCCCTGACCCTACCTAACTCTATTCGTGGGACAACCTGAGTTCTTTCTAGGGTAGGTTGCCCTTACTTTTCCCCATGTGTTTCCTATGGGTAATCTTTACTGATCTTAGTTGCCTACTCCTTGTCTCAGTATTTGTTGGAAATGAGGAGGGCGAGATGAGGTGAGATTGTAAACCTCCCCTTTAGGTTAATGGAAAGGGTTTAAACATGTAGCAAGATTTAGACTGAGTTCTGATCGGCTTATCAGGGTATTGACAGGGGGTGTGAGAGAATACCCTAATTTGCGCTAGCCCAAAGCAGGAAGTTGTCCCCTTCTTTAAGCCTGCCAATGGTTTATGTGTATAGTGTTCTAGGTGACTTTCCCTATGATTTGGAGAGGATGAATAACCCTTGTTCTCATTGCTGTGATCTTGTATTATTTGCGCCTTCCTCCCTCTCCTCTTTGGGTAATCAGGTCCTTCCCTTCTCACTCTGAGGTCATGACAGATAGAAATAGATCTAAGGATCTTGCTACCTGGATTTGGGTTATGGGAATCAAAATATCACAAAAAGGTATCTGGGATTTCCTCCTCCACTGTTTGGTTAGAATACTTCTTCTCTCCCGCGGTATTCCCACAAGGACAACCCCAGATTCCCCAACCTAGTTGAACCTCCCTCGCTCGTCCACCAGCAGGGTTTGGATCCAAGAGTGATGGCCCTCCCCTGGCCACCTGAATAGAGGACTCTCTGGGTCTTAATGGGAGAATACCCTTGGGGTTCTCACAGTGAGCACAGGAAATGATCCATACAGATGCAACAGTGTACTGGAAAGCTACAAAACCTAATGAATGAAGGAACAGAATTGAACTTCAGCACTTTCTACATATAAAGGTCTACAAACATTCAACTTAAAATAAATGCGTTTTTTATATATTTTTAAAAAAATAGCATATTGTTCTTCTGCAACATTAACTTGTGCTGACACCTATCACACAGTGCCCTGACTTGAAAATTAACTACCTATGTACCGAGTTACAAACCTTACTCCAGGCACTTGCAATAAGCCAGACTTATGCTGGGTAAATGTTCTGAATTGAAGAAGATAGCATAGTCGTCCAGGTAACATTGTTCATTTAACTGCTTTGGTTTGGAAAAGGTACTGCCAAATGGCCTTAATGATGTGGCAAATTCAATGGACAGAACAAAACTCTCTGCCGCCACCTCAAAAAATAGCAACACAAGACCTACAGTTCCAAGTGCTTATTAAAAAAATTAAAGTAGTCAGGATGGTTGGAACTGTGATATTCTCCCTCCTTGACCGCCAGTGTCTGAGATTTACAAGTTCTGGGATTTACTTTTTTTCTTAGTTTATATAGTCTCTCAGATAGATCTTTAAATCCCATGGACTTTAATATTCCTCTGTCCTGTTTATTTCGCTCATAGGTCCATTATGCAGCCTGTAGTAACTTTATTTTACCAAGACTTTCATGCACTTTAGAATGCTTTACATACTGATTCCTCAGAGCTCTCAAGTTTCCTGTGGTCAGGTGATAACGTTACTCCACCCTGGTTTTGCTTGTAATTCTGGGACTTGTATTTTTCCCACATTTCAAATATGGGAAAGAGAAAACTACAAGTTCCAGAATCCACAGGGAAAAACGGGATTGGGGGTCCTTCTCACACGCATTGTCATGAGAAACTTAAGAGTTCGGATTCCTGCATGCAAATGTGCCTCAACATGGCTAGACAAAGTTTTTCAGGTGCTTTAAAATGTCTTTCATGTTTCCTATATGAAGCATTTCTCAACTTGGGTTCAGAAAAACTGTCCCACATCTTCGGATCTGTCTCTTTTTATTTATTTATAGTGAGTCTACTGTTTTCATAAAACCTTTACACACTGTGATACAGATATTTGCAATTCCAGCATAAAAATAACTCTCTTTAACTAATACAAACAAATACAAAAACCAACACATTATTCTTTTCCTTCATTCATCAATTTGTATGTATTTTTCTCCAATAGATTTTTTAATCTCCCTGATTTTAGTGCCTTTTGAGGCAGGAGACGATCAGGAAGGCATTGCAAGCAAGCCTCCAAATAAATGGGGTACCTGGCCTTTTTATGCATTACAATCTTGCAAATACAACCGTTTTTATCTTTCTGCGCGTATTATGTGCGCCTTATTGAAGAGCAGAGGGCAGATGACTTGACAGAAACCAGCACATCTTGATTATCTGCCTGGATGAAATTGCAGACCCGTACAGAAGCAGTCTATAAACAAGACATTTGCTCTATTAGCTGTGCTTAACAAGCTTTTCTGAGAGACACAGACGAATGTGAAATAACAAATAGTTTGTTTTGTTTAAGTTCTGCTGTGTTTTGTGTCTAGATGTTCATGGAGAGAAATATGCATGCATATATATTTTGCTTGCATGTTGAGGTTCTGTCAGTAATAAGATGCAAAACTTAGTAACAATTGGGAAGTATCCCTTGTACCAAAGAAATTACTTTTTTGGGTTCTATGTTCTTTTGCTGCCAGTTTTTATTTCGATTAATTCTTTTATGAAACGTTTTCATTGCTAATTAAAATAAATATATATTTGGAGGGTCCCCCTAAGCCCTCCTTCCAAATTGTATCCCTTACCCATCCCCCCTTTATTTTTCGGTGAGTTTTTTTGATGCATATATTTCATTGAAAAACGAATTGAAAAAACCTGGCGGTAAAACGACTTTATACCCTTTTTTTAGTGAATACTCCATGCATGCATTGCACAAAAGTATTTTTATGGATTCCTGCGTTGCGTGCATTTATCATAAGGCTGCATCTATATGGTGTGCTCATACAGCGTAGGAGAAGACTTTCCACAAGTATAATGCATTGTTTGAAGCCAGACATCTTTGCTGCACAACCGTTGTCTTTCTAATGAGTTTGTATTCATTTTCAAGTTTATTAATGTTAGTTGCCTGTCGCATACAATTTGTACTTTTTTACAGGCAAATTACTTTGTCTTACAATTTAATTTACACTCTAATTATAAAAAGTGTGTAAAATACTCACAACTCAAAACCTTATCTGAGTCACGGGTGAATAGGGAATGTCTAAACATCCACCAACCTTAATTTGGAGCCAATGTGGTAAATGGCACTATAAATGGTCAGCTGCAGGAGGGCCCGTGTTCAAGTTTGATTGATTGCCATTACACCAATCACAGGTTTCACAGACTCTTTCAGAACTTCAAGACTACAATCAAACATTCAAACCCTGACTCTCCAACCTGTGCAAGTGCTCTGACAAAACAAACAAAAATGATG
The DNA here is from genome assembly GCF_040938575.1 of Ambystoma mexicanum. Classification (NCBI taxonomy): domain Eukaryota; kingdom Metazoa; phylum Chordata; class Amphibia; order Caudata; family Ambystomatidae; genus Ambystoma; species Ambystoma mexicanum. The sequence continues at coordinate 1,457,397,020 of NC_090935.1, forward strand.
GTTACATTTGTAACTGGAATAAAACTAAGCAAGACATGTCCCCGTAAAGGTAATATAGACTGGTATTTAACTTTATGTAGTGGTTCATGAGGTTTTCATTCAACTTCTAGGCACTGTAGTTATTATTGCCTCAGTCAATAATTTACCGACCTTTGAAGGGTACAAGGTTAACTTCCCAGGCAGTATTTGACCATGATATTCGTTAAATGCAAGGGAAGCTCAGAGTGTTAGTTCTCATCTTTTCCACTGGTGAGAAGTTGCTTGTGCTACTGCACTCTGTGCTTTTTCTATTCATTGTGAGCAAAACCTGCTTTTCTGTCAGTGTGGACCGGTATTGCACGAGAATGATTTCCATACAGTTAACATTTTGCATGTGCCGTCTGAATGACCCATACGTTTTACTCTCTAACAAAAGGAGAAAACTAATTTTGACTCCCTTGAAATTGCTTCTAGTCTCAAAGTTTCAAAATGGGGAGCAAACTACTTGCACATCAAAATCTTATCCGGAGCACAGATTGTAAGTATTTTCCTTTTTTTTTACACAAACCTGAGCGCTCTCTGTTTCTAAGACTAGTCTATAAAAAAGGAAATATCCGAAAAAGGTGCTAGTCAGGATGTCTTTACAAAAACCTGGAAAGAAAGTAATCTCTCCAGAAACCTGTACTTACTCACCCAAACTCTGCCCCTATTACTATTAACAAAACACATAAACTCAACAAAAGATACATTTGTGCCCTTGGCCCCTGCAATGGAATGGTAGCTGTTTTCTGACCACCCCCCACCCTGGTACGTCTTTCTCAGTAGGGCTCCTCGAGCCTGTTGCTCAGCCTAAGACTGAAGGTCTTTTCAGTCTGTCTTTCTTGTATACAGTTAGAAAAATTTCCACAAAAGTGTTTATCTTTGTTCTCCCTTCTGGGGACCGTCCCCCCACAATGAGGGTATCCCTGGTACTCTTTACTGAGCAGGTTCTGTGCTTTCTTGCCCTTGAGGCAGTTCTTGGATTTCAAACTGGCTTGGCTTTTAGTTTTCCTCACCCCACCTTGGGGTATGTGTTCTTTCACCCGCCTTGTGGTATTGCATCTCTCACCCCTGCCTTGGGGACTGGTTTTTCACACCCCACATTGGGGTCTTGCTTCTCTCACCCTGCTTTGAGACATGGTTTCTAGCACCCCGCCTTCTGGTCTGATTTCTGATGCCCCGCCTTGGTGGTCCTGCTTCTCTCACCTTGCGGTATGGGTGCTCTGACCCCGCTCTGGGGTATATTTTTGCTCTCCACACTTTGGGGTATAGTTTCTCGCACCCAGCACTATGGTAGGGTTTCAGTCACGCCGCCGCGGGGTAGGGTTTCAAGCACCCCACCCTGGGGTATCGTTTTGGTCACCCCGCCGTGTGGTGTGGGTTCTAGTACCCCGTCTTGGTGTTTTGTGTCTTTCGTCCCACCTTGGGATATGTTTGCTCTCACCCGCCCTGGGGTATGTTTTCGGTCACCCCCCCTTAGGGGTCTTGCTTCTTTCTCGCCACCCTGGGGTATGCCTGGGACTTGCTTCCCTGGTTCCCTGGAGACGCTTCATACTTTTGTTTCATTGCAGTGTTCCTCGGGAGGACGGTGGCACCAGTTCCTCTGTGTCATCTAGGTTCTCCACTTTGGGCTGAGCTGGTGCCTCTCTCACACATATTTCCTGCTGCTCTGCAGTGCCTGTACCTCGGCCCCCCTGTTGTTGCATGGTATAAGCTCCACACCGGTGCTCTGGGCCGGGGGTTCCCGGTTTCTCCTCTGACGGCAATGTCAACATTCCGTGAGCTCTTGCTGGGTCCGGTATGCCACACTTTACATACGCTGGCTTCTTCTTGCCACACGTCCCATAGGGCATTCAGTTCTGAGGAAGTATGTCTCCTGGTTCTAACGGCCCTTTGTTATACAGTGGGATGTCCCTTGGCTCTCTCAGTCCCAGCTGATCCTGTGCACACAGAGAGTCAAAAACAACACCAACCGTCTTTACAGGAAGTTTCCAGTAATCAGACATTTTAACTCCCATGTAGCCAACCAAAGTAGTATTGGAGTCTTAGGGATAGGGAGGATAACTGAATAGCCCTTTCTAGGTACCTCCTGCTCTCTAAGGGGGGGGGGTTAACCCCCAGCGGAACCCCCCCTCCCTTCACCCTGTCAACTCAGGGGTCTGAAGGTGAAAGGGAGTGGCTTCCCCTTGGTGAGAAGGGACGCATTCCCTGGATTTGTTGCACTGTTGAAGTCATTCCAAAATCTTACAATAGCTAAGGAGAGTCCTAATTGACACCCATACAGCGTTCTCAAAAGGTATTGGACGTGAGAAATTGAGTGTTGTGAACAAACCTGCTAAAAGTAGTTTATCAAAAAATGTGAAGCATGGGGCAGGCAATGTAAAGCTGCTTAAGCTTTCCAATTCACATCTTATCTCTACAATATCGACATGTTCTATGGGTTTCGTCCAGTTTAAGGCGTGGCCCCAACACCTCTGGTTTCAAACCAGCAGGAGTTGTTCATGAGACCAGGTTAATTTCACAATCTGGGCACTGTTATTGCCCCAGTTCCATACATATGCCTTATGACTTTTATGTTTTTGATTTGTACCCTCTCTAGTTCGTGAATATGCCATAAGGATTCTATGGCTTAAAGAAATCCAACACATTTTGTTTGAAAATGGTCAGCAGAAGATTATTTGGCATCTTTACTGCTTCCTAGCTAAATATGCTTTAAAAGCAGAAGTCCCCTGTCTCGTTTGCTTCAGTACTCTGGAGATCTGAACGCAATTGACATCTTAAGTGTAAGGAAGTACCTTTTGGTACCCAAGAAGAATCGCCAGAAATAACCTTCCAGTTTGTTAAGCCAACCTTTGATGCTCATTGTGAAGGATTCTGTTGAAATGAAGACACAGGTGAGAGGTAGGAGGATGTTTATTGAACCAGCCAATCCTATGTTACCACCAGAGAAAAGGTTTGTTTATAAAGAATTAAACGTGGGTTTTATCGCGTCAACATGCCTTTTTGAATATGGTCCTTGATTGGGAGGCAAGGGCTATGCCACTTTGTAAGCAGTTTTCTAGTATCCTCTTTTCCGAAGTTTTCATGTTTAAAACTACCCCAAGGTACTTGCAGTCCGTAATGCATTCCAGCAAGTTTGATATTAGTACCTTTGCAGTCTCCAAAAACAGTTGATGGCGAATTGGTCTTTAGTTGATCTTATTTAATTTTGATGAACATATTGGGGTGCTGCTTGGTGGTGACCAGTAACACTCAGACTGCCGAGTGTGACACAATGATTTGAAACAACAGAAGTAACTGGTCACCTTGTAACGCACCTGCAGGTAAAATTAGCTACTGATTGAAAAATATTCCAAAAGTGATTTTTGTTTTATCATGAGGTGTTTTTTAATTCAAAGTGATCCTCCAAACGTTATTAATATGTAATAATGTCCTCTCAGTGCCCTCAACACGTGTTTCACCAAATCCATTGGCTCATCAGGAGGGATTTGTGACAAAAAAAGTTAAATTCAAATTCTTTGATCAAATTACAAAGATGCCTATAAGAAAATCAGAAAAATAATTAATTCATGTGCATGTCTAACACAGTAAAGCAAAAAAAAACTGATATTGTGTTCCAAAAATGTTCTTTAGCACGAAGCTAGATTACCAGACTTACAAGAAGGCAGTAAGTTCACTTGAAAATAAAGCAATTTTTTAAAAGGTTAACCTATTGTTGGCATGATCATTAGTTGTAAATATCATATGGAATCTTACCTAGTAGTCAAATGTTCACATTCATTACAAATAGTTGACACTTGGATTCTTAGTTTCCAATTTGCTTTGAAAATACATTAGTATCGGTACCATATGTTGATTGGGTTTCCCCTGTTTTGTGTTACCCCAATTGGCGTTTCTAAGAAGAGAGAAAAGGATAACGTGCTATTAGGGTGGATGTCAACTATGTTTAGATATTCATAAATGTCCAAGTCAATGTTGGAATGCGTCCGCATTTTGATTAACGAGAAGTGTACGAGAAAAATTAGTTTGTAGCGTTCTTCTTACCTGTTTAAAATCTTACGATTGAGACTTGAATGCATCTGTTTGTCGTCCTCTACTTGTTTTTGGAGTCAGTTGGGCATGTTTTGCATTATATTCCCAGTGCAACGTAATCACGTGTGTTTCATCATTATCAATGGCCTTCGTGAGATCGGCATTGTGAATGGGTCAAAGAAGTAGATTTGTGATCGTCCTCGTGATTTGTTTCTACAGTTAATTGGGCGTAGTCTGCTTGTATATCATCTATGATGTGATATCGTGTGCGGATTGATAAGAATGTCATTTATCAAAAGGTAAAAAAGAGACAAAGTTGAAGAAAGAAGATAAAACATTTTTTTTCGTGAAGAAAGAAAACGGTCGTACACATCAATTAGTTTGATAAAAGATAATATAATGCATATGCAGACGTGATCACTTATGTGATAGTGTATCCAATGGCTTTCAGGATAGCACTATTATAAATAAGTCAAAAAGAAAGGCTAATGATCATCCTCTTGATTTGTTTCTACAGTCGGTTGGGCATATTTTGCAATGTTTAACATATAGAACGTAAAGGCTAGTGTGAATTGAGAAAAGTGGGCAAAAAATCTAACGTTCTAAAATAAGGTTGTAAGTGTAGTGGGTCATTCCTATGTAACCAAAATCTATCCATTCAATCAAGTATATGATATTTAAGTATTGTAAGACTATTTTGAAGAGAGTACAGTAAAAAAGGCCATATTCGATCGGGCAGAAAATATGATATTGAGTTGAAAAATATTCCCCAAAGTTAACACATGACAACATTTCATAGGTCTAAAGTGACATTGTTTTTTGTATGCCAACAGTGATGGATGTAAAGGTTGTGTCGAATATTGATAGTGTGTAATTCATAAGATGACGACAAGAAAAATATATAAACAACCTCAAAACAAATTTGAATTTGTGCTGATGACCCCATTATTAATAGATCAAGAATGGTTGATGACAGTTATTACAAGAAATGCCCCAGTTCTGTGTCCATGTTCAGACCTGTATTACAACAGTCCAGAGAGCAAATCCAGATTGCTTCACTTTGTCTTAGTCTTTTTTCCATATTTCCTCCTCTTGTGGACATTGTGACTTTTTCTATTCCGAAAAATGTGATTTTGTCCATTTCTGTTTCTGGATGTTCGCTCAGAAAATGTAGCTCAAGTGGATATCTGAGATCTTTGTTGATGATGGTTCTTATCGGTTCAGAGATTCTTGTTTTCAGCATTCTGATTGTGCTTCCCAAATAGATTCTGGAGCATTGACATTTGATTGCGTACACGATGTATTTGCTTTTGCAGTTTATGAAGTCTCCAATTTTGTGAATGTGACCATTTGGCATTGCTATGTTTGAGATGCCATTGTCAGAATTCTGACACATGTTGCATGATCCACATTTGAAATTGCCAGTTAGGGCAGTCTTATTCCAGAGTTGAGTGAGTCCCTTTTGTTTGTGATGTACTTCAAAATGAGACGGACTGATGATTTGTTTCAGAGTTTTAGCTTTTCTGAAGGTGATTTTGGGTTGCTCATCAAGAAATGGCTGTAAATCCGGATCTAATTGTAGAAGGTACCAGTGCTTTGATAACATTTTCTTTAGAAATTTTGTTTCTGAATTGTAGGTAGTTACGAATCTTAACTTTTGTAACTGCATTTTATTTCTTTGAGATTTGTTTTGTAAAAGGTCAGATAGTGTTCTCATACATGTTTTGTCTTGTGCTTTCTTCAAAATGTTTTTTGAATATCCTCTTTTTAGAAATTTTTCTGTTGCAAGGTATTTATGTTTCTCAAATTCTTCAGTTTCAGTGCAATTGCGTTTGATGCGCAAGTATTCCCCATAGGGGATGTTATTGATTATGTGCGATGGTGGTGGTTGTTTGCATATAGTATACTGTTTCCAGCAGAAGGTTTTACATCGAGAGTTGAATGGATTTCATGGTTTTTAATGTACAGTTCCAAATCCAGAAATTGTATTTTTTTCGGTACTTTCAGTCATAGTTAGTTTTAAGTTATAGTCGTTGTTACTGAGGTAATTATGATATTCTTTAAGTGATTTCTGATCTCCTTTCCAGACGACAAGAATGTCGTCAATGTATCTTTCCCAATAAATGATTTATTGGTTGTTTTTGAATGAGCTGTGATTCCAGGCATGTTTTAATTCATAATAACCCATGTATAGGTTGGCATAGGCAGGGGCAAATATGGCACCCATTGCCATGCTTTGTTTTTGTCTGTAAATTTCTTTGTTGAATAAAAAGATGTTGTTCTCGAGAGTACATTCCAACATTTTGCAGATCATCTCATTTTGTTTGAAATAAGAAATTGACCGTGTCTGTAGAAATGATTGGACAGTTTGGATACCTTTGCCATGAATTGTACTTGTATACAGTGCTGTTACATCGAAAGTTACTTGTCTGAAATCAGACTCCCAGTTTATGAAGGTTAACTGCTGGATCACATCTTTCGTGTCTTTGATGAAGGAGGATAGGTTTTGTACCAGTGGTTGCAGATGAGTCTCAATATATGCTGAGATTGGTTCTGCCATGGATCCTATGCTGTTTATTATTGGTCTGGTGCTAGGCAAGTTGTCAAAGTGTTTATGGATTTTTGGAAGAATGTAGATGCTTGAAATGATCGGATATTGATTGTTCATGAACTCATATTCGTCATCTGTCAGAGGATCAGCATTATTCCATTCTTTGCTCATGGTAGTCCAGAGCTTTTCGAGTTGCGGAATGGGGTTCTCCTTCAGTTTTACATGCCAGTTTGTATCATTCAAATGTATTTCAGCCATTTTGAGATTGTCCTTGGTGTTCAGCAGGACTATTTTGCCCCCTTTGTCAGCTTGTTTCACTATTAGATCTGCATCATTTTTTAATTCCTCTATGGCTTTTTTCTCTAGGAGAGTTAGATTGGATTTGAAATTCAGACCCCGTTTTTTTCTTATTTTTAAGTAGTTTGTTCTTAGATCATTTAATACCGCTTTTTGAAAAATATCCACGATGTTGCCACTTGGCAGTTGAGGATAAAATGTTGATTTATTTTTTAAGGATGTGGCTTCTGTTAGGTCAAGTTCCACTTCTAGATCTGTTGCAAATGATTCAATAGTATGAATGTCTTCTAGTTCCTGGATGTTTAATAGTTGAACCGTATTGATTGAGTGAGAAACACTGAGATTTGATAGAATGATTTTGTCATTTGCTTTTTCGTTATGTCTGTTGTTGCAAAAAAAAATATTTGAGATGTCTTCCAAATTTAAATATATCCACATTCTCTTGGAAGTAGTCTGAATGTGAGGATGGGCTGAAGGATAATCCTTTAAGTGCTGATTCAAGAGCTTTGGAACATTGCGTATTTGAAATGTTGAGTATTGAGCTTTCTTTGGCTGTTGGCTCTTTGCTCTTGCTGAGACTCTTTGTTCTTTTGCGTTGCTTCCTGATACTCCCTCAGCTCCTGTGGCCTCTTTTGGTCTTGTGTCTTTGTTCAAATCTATGGATTGACTGTCCATAACAAGTTGTGATCTGGTCATGATTTGGGATTTCCATTGCTTGTGCGTTTTGTATTCTTCTAAAAAAGAGTATGGTCTTAGAGGTTCCTCAGTGTTATCATCATTAGCAGATGTGGGTTCATTTTCCTCTTCACTGGTGTGTTCTGTTTCTGATGCTGACGTTGAGGCTTCAGTTTCAGAAGCTGGTACTAGTCTTGGTTTCTTTTTAATTCATGGATTTTTATTGCTGTTTCTCTTGTGAAATGTGTAGACACGTTTACATTTATAATCTAATTCGTCTCTCACAAAGGTTTGTTGTTTCTTGATTTTGATCTCTTGTTCAAACATTTCTAAATAACTGTCCAGAATTTGAAAGTTCCTTCAGGTATGTTGGGATCTTCTATATCCTTACGAGTAACTTCAATTTCCTTGATCAATTTGTCATGTGTCTTCTTAGTGTTGGCTCGGATTTTGTATATCATTTCTTTTGATGTATTGACTAATAAGTCCTCCCAATCTTTCAGCTCATCTATATCCTCTTCACTGAAGGAGGGGAAGATGCATATTCTAAGGCCCCTTGGTATTCTTCCTACTTCCAGATATTTTTCTAATGTGGTGATTTCCCAACATTTACATAATTCCCTTTTGGATAGTAGCTCAAGATGTTCAAACAACTTTTTAAGAGACTTGGAATTGATGTTGCTGTTGTGTTGTGTCTGCTGCACTTTAGCACCTGAGAATAGTTGTTCTGCCTGAAGTTCTCTAATTTTGTACATTTCTTCCATAGTAGTTCAGGTCAAAGATCTTTTTTATAGTAGAATTTATGAATCGAAGAATAGATAATCCAATTCTGCCACATCTGTATGTAACAACTAGATATTAGTACCTTTGCAGTCTCCATAAACAGTTGATGGCAAATTGGTCTTTAGTTGATCTTATTTCATTTTGATGAAGATATTGGGGTGCTGTTTGGTGGTGACCAGTAACACTCACACTGCCGAGTGTGACACAATGATTTGAAACAACAGAAGTAACTGGTCACCTTGTAGCGCACCTGCAGTTAAAATTAGATACTGATTGAAAAATATTCCAAAAGTCATTTTTGTTTTATCATGAGGTGTTATTTTTAATTCAAAGTGATCCTCCAAACGTTATTAATATGTAATAATGTCCTCTTAGTGCCCTCAACACGTGTTTCACCAAATCCATTGGCTCATCAGGAGGGATTTGTGACAAAAAAAAGTTAAATTCAAGTTCTTTGATCAAATTACAAAGATGCCTATAAGAAAATCAGGAAAATAATAATTAATTCATGTGCATGTCTAACACAGTAAAGCAAAAAAAAACTGATATTGTGTTCCAAAAATGTTCTTTAGCACGAAGCTAGATTACCAGACTTCCAAGAACCAGGCAGTAAATTCACTTGAAGATAAAGACATTTTTTAAAAGGTTAACCTATTGTTGGCATGATCATTAGTTGTAAATATCGTATGGAATCTTACCTAGTAGTCAAATGTTCACATTCATTACAAATAGTTGACACTTGGATTGTTAGCTTCCAATTTGCTTTGAAAATACATTAGTATCGGTAACATATGTTGATTGGGTTTCCCCTGTGTTGTGTTACCCCAATTGGCGTTTCTAAGAAGAGAGAAAAGGATAAGGTGCTATTAGGGTGGATGTGAACTATGTTTAGATATTCTAAATGTCCAAGTCAATGTTGAAATGCGTCCGCGTTTGGATTAACGAGAAGTGGACGAGAAAAATAAGTTTGTAGCGTTCTTCTTACCTGTTTTAAGTCTTACGATTGAGACTTGAATGCATCTGTTTGTTGTCCTCTTTACTTGTTTTTAGAGTCGGATGGGCATGTTTTGCATCATATTTCCAGTGCAACGTAATCACGTGCGTTTCAACGTTATCAATGGCCTTCGTGAGATCGCCATTGTTAATGGGTCAAAGAAGTAGATTTGTGATCGTCCTCGTGATTTGTTTCTACAGTTAATTGGGCATAGTCTGCTTGTATATCATCTATGATGTGATATTGTGTGCAGATTGATAAAAGAATGTATTTTATCAAAAAGGTCAAAAAGAGACAAAGTGGAAGAAAGAAGAGAAAATTATTTATTTTTTTTGTGAAGAAAGAAAACGGTTGTAAACATCAAATTAGTTTGATAAAAGATAATATAATGCATATGCGGACGTGATCACTTATGTGATAGTGTATCCAATGGCTTTCAGGATAGCACTATTATAAATAAGTCAAAAAGAAAGGCTAATGATTGTCCTCTTGATTTGTTTCTACAGTCGGTTGGGCATATTTTGCAATGTTTAACATATAGAACGTAAAGGCTAGTGTGAATTGAGAAAAGTGGGCAAGAAATGTAACGTTCTAAAATAAGGTTGTGAGTGGAGTGGGACATTAGCAGTATATGTAACATGGAAGAAATGTGCCCTTTTGCTTAAGTGTTTATTGAGTTTACAACTAAATAACATCCTGGGGGTTGTAGCACTTTATTTGACTACTTCAAAACATGGTTCCCCGCAACAGTGGCGATTAGAGGTTTTTCAAAGTATGTCAGATGCTAGTATCAATCTCCAACTTTTATTAGAAAACCCAACCATGGCTAAAAAGAAACTATACGAGTGTCACTGGATTATCAATAGAGAAGAGTGTACTTCATACAAGGACTTTTCAACCAAATTGTTTGGTCATAAGAGACTCCACCAAATGTCAGATTATTTGGTTAAATGTCAACCTGCATACATAAGAAACAAATGTCTAAGATTCAGATTAAACTTATGGCCTACCAATGACATCTTAGCCAGGAGAAACCAGATCCCGAAGAGTTTACATTTCTGTCGGTTCTGTAAGAATACTATGCAGAAAGACTTTGGAACACATTATAATCTCTTGTCCTAACTTAGAAATGCAGCGAAATCTATTTTTTTCCAAGATATTATGTATTTTCATGCCAACTGATTGTGAAGACATTTGGCGGCGTGTCTTTTGCAGCACAAAATTTGCCATGAGGAAAGCAATTGTCAATTTTTTAAATCAGTTATTTCCAGATCAGTCGTAAGTTTTCTTAAAAGTATGTGTTGGGTAAATCATAAATTGCTTTGCAGTTTTATTCTTAATAAGTTTTAAAATGCAAATGTATCCAAAGCATGTGTTAATAGGAGTATATTAAATAGATACATTTGTATGTAATTTTTGTAATGATGAATTGAAAATTTGAAAGGTTGAAGTATTTCAGCCAAACAAATAAAAAAAAATAGTGGGTCATTCCTATGTAAACAAAATCTAGGAGTTGTTCAGGAGACAAGGTTAATTTCACAATCTGGGCACTGTTATTTCCCCAGTTCTATACATATGCCTTATGACTTTCATGTTTTTGATTTGTACCCTCTCTGGTTCTATGGCTTTAAAGAAATCCAACACATTTTGTTTGAAGATGGTCAGCAGAAGATTATTTGGCATCTTTACTGCTTCCTAGCTAAATATGCTTTAAAAGCAGAAGTCCCCTGTCTCGTTTGCTTCAGTACTCTGGAGATCTGAACGCAATTGACACCTTAAGTGTAAGAAAGTACCTCTTGATACCCAAGAAGAATCGCCAGAAATAACCTTCCAGTTTGTTAAGCCAACCTTCGATGCTCATTGTGAAGGATTCTAATCCTATGGTACCACCAGAGAAAAGGTTTGTTTATAAAGAATTAAACGTGGGTTTTATCGAGTCGACATACCTTTTTGAATATGGTATTGATTGGGAGGCAAGAGCTATGCCACTTTGTAAGCAGTTTTCTAGTATCCTCTTTTCCGAAGTTTTCATGTTTAAAACTACCCCAAGATACTTGCAGTCCGTAATGCTTTCCAGCGAGCTTGGCCCACAGTTTCCACCTAAAACAGCCTTGCTCTTTTGTTACAGATCTCCATAACTTTTGTTTTGGGGTAGTTTATCTGTAAATGATAAACCTCCAAGGAATGTAAGATTGTAGGCCTTTTTCCATTTGAGCTAATAATAGCAAGTCATCTGCGTAAAGTACCTAAGAGACATGGAGTAGATTCTAACTTGGGTGAGACCAAATTGGCCTGTTGCTGATGTAAATGAAAATCAATGAGATATATGTTAAAAAGGAAAGGAACAAAGACGCACCCCTGTTTTGTGCCGCGATTGGTTGATAATCAGACTTGTGAAATTCCCGATTGAATTGAGGACCTTTTGTGCCTTCATACTGACCTATTATGCAATTCAGCTATCTTATGTGTACCTTCCTGTTTTAAAAGTTTCCTCCATAGACATTCACAGCACACAATGTCGAAGGCCGATGTAAATTATACGAAGGCCACAAGGAGAGGTGTTTTCCTTTTAGCTCCAGCAGTCTTGTGTAGTTTGGACCATGATGTTGTGTGCTGTCGAGCATCTTGGTCCCAATGCCATTTTTGAGAAAATAATGATTTTAAAGTCTTTGCTTATTGCATCAAGTAATGCGATGAGCGTATAACAAAAAGGTTAATCTATGTTACCTTTTTTACAGATTGGTATGAATAGGACTTCTCGCCAAGATTGTGGACTTTCACCTGTGTTGAGAATACAATTATATAGCGGCCGAAGTCTCCAAGCCCAGACCTCTGGTTGATCTTTTAGTGCTCGAGAAGGCAAACCGACAGATCCTGGGGCACGTGAAGCTTTCAATTTGCTGATGTCCTCTATTGTGATTTTCTAATATCTCTGTGCCATACTGCCTACTTAGCAAATTCTTATCCAAATTAAGACAAGTCGTAGGTTGGAAGGCCATTGAAATAAACTGAACCCATGAATACTCCTTAATAGACATTAGTTATCATATGTCTATGTTAAAGTGATGATTGTGTACCAAGTTCCAAAAGGTAGGAGTGATCTTTCTCAATAGGCTCTTGTAACACTGGCACTTAGCCCGTACCCTCAACCTAACGGCCTTCCGCATCACTCCTAGAGGAGTTCCTTGCGAATACCAACCCTGAGCCAAGAGACCCGATAGAGTGGTTCCGGAGTCTGGGTAAGATCGGCTTCATTTAGTTATTTCTCGTACTCTCTGCCCATCTGGAAAGATCTCAGTTGACTTCGCAGACAGCAGCAGAGACCGACTCAAGTCCTTTCAATCACCTGGTCCCAGATTATCAGCCAGGAGAGCCTAAGCCTTGGGAGCCTGGCCTCGGAGCTCAACGCGATACGAGTCTCGCATATGTAAATTGTAGCAGACTCAATGATTGAAATCAGCGATCACATGTTATACGCTCGAAGGATCCAAACAAACTTCCTTATTCCAATATCTCGACTCACTTACCAGTTCATATTGCTACAGACGTTCCTTATCCTCCGAGAACTGTCCGAATGCAGCAGGCAGGAAGGCAACCATCATGACGGAAATCCTGCAAGTTCTGTGAAGTTGGTGGGTGGGCCACCTCACCCGATGTGGCTTGCTTGGCCAATAATCTTCCCCTCATTAGTGCAGCTCTCCCCATGCAACTATAAAAGACCTCTAACCAGATACTTTGTGTCCATTATGTCTCTAAAGGTACAAGACACCTAACGAACCTCTGAGAATTACGACTGGGCCTAGTAAAAGAAGGAAGAAGAACCCAGAGAGACCATATCCCTATTATAGGAAAATGTCTGAATAATTCTGATAATTTTATTTAACATGATTAAAGGAAATATTAAGTTTAGCATCAATACCGCCGCAGTCTCATCTATTACAGCACTCAAGCATTTGTTTTGTTGGCTTGTTACCTTCCTCCTCGTTTGTATTGAATTAACCCGTTTTTATGACTTTCTCAAAAGTTACATTTTTTCGTTATGAGAGAAGCAGGATGTTTCTTTCATTTTTGTAATTTCCTTACGCATTATCTTTTTCCTCTCATCAAAAATAGAGTCCCACTTTGTCTTTTTCTTCTGACTGGTAACTACATTTTTTATAGGAATGCATAGCTATGATGGATTTTTAAAGGCCTGTCAGGTTTTCCTGGACCAATTAAGTCTAGTCCCTTGTGTCTTGACCACCACTGTACCAATAATGTGAAGTTCTCGCTGCCTCGTCCAAGTTGATTTTAGATTGAGAGTACAAGGAGTGGTTGCTACAAATAGTGAATTTAACAGACAAGGACCGAGTCTGTCCAAAGTGTGAACTTGAGATAAAAAAGTAATGAATCGTCAATTTGGAAAAATTATCGTGTCTGGTAAATTGCTCTGGAATGTCATTATCTATATGTCCATTCAAAATAACGAGCCCCTAGTCAGCGAAATAATGCACCCAAACCTAGTTCGGGTGATGACTACTTCTTTACAGAAGTGTCGCTGCGACCATTTGATCAAAGTATATTCTACCTAGCCCTGTATCCTGCAACCTGTTTAGAGACATAGCGTTTAAGTCCCCCCGTAACATAGTGTTGTCAATATATAGTCAAGACCAAGCCTCGAAAATAGATTTCAATATATGGAATATCCTTTCAGACTCACATGGATTACTTTACTAAAAGACTGAAGGAGCCTAGAGTCTCTCAGATTGTAAGAAGCCGCAAGAGACTGACATCAGATAATTTGAGCTTGTGTGCCATGTCTTTGAATGTCGAGATTAGCAATAGAGGAAGTCTGGAGGAAATAACCAGAACTTTTGTTAATTCACTTCATACTAGAACAGAAAAACTAGCCCCAGCGAAGGTATAATTTCAGGCTAAACGTATAAGTAACACATGGTTTAACAATAACCTTGCAGAGCTAAAATCTAGAAAAATTAAATTGTTCTATGCTTGGCGACAATGTCGAGATCCATCCAGTCTTGAAGCTTATAAAAAAGCAGCTGGCACTTTTAATAAGACGGCCATGATGGCAGCGAAAAAGAAGTCCTTGAATGTCAGAATTGGTAATGCTAAGTCAGACACAAAGGAACTTTTCAAGATATTAAAAGAGCAAGAACATGTCCAAATCCTGCCCATGATCCAATTTTGAAAAATAATCTTTGGTGCTCAAACATTGAGGAGGCTATGTTTAGCAAGTTAGAGAAAATTAAAGACTCTATTGAAGAGAAAAAATGTTCTTTTAATTAAGAGGATTTAGAGATTAATGTCCTCTCGCAACCAATTAAAGATAGGGAGATGAAGATTTTTAATTTTTCTCTCATATCAGAAGTGGAACTTGCTAAAATCATTGCCCAAATAAAAACTACAAGTTGCAGGGGTGATCCCTGCTCGTCAATTATGATTAAGGAATGTGCTCCCACCTTAATCCGTGCGCTCACTAAATTTGTGAATGCCTCTCTTGCTCAACATAGTGTTCCTGATGTTATAAAAAATGCTTGCACTATGCCTCTATTAAAAAAAATCTAACCTCTGCCCCCTTACACCATCTAACTACCGTCCAATAACCAATACCATGTTTCTGTTGAACATTTTGGATAAAGTAGCATATAATCAGATCTCGCTCTTCCTTAATAATAATCAGATTTTACGTACATTTCAATCTGTTTTCCGTCAATTTCAGGGGGATGAGAAGGCTCTCTTAGCCCTAAAATCTCATTTACATCAAGGCATGGATAAAGGTCAAACTGCCTTATTAATGATCCTGGATCTTTCAGCGGCTTTTGACCTGGGTGGACCATTCCATCTTGTCCACCAGGTTGAGGGAAAGTACCAACTTCTCGCCTCAAGCTGTCCAATGGATCTCTTCTTTTTTAAGTGGCAGGCAGGTAAGTGTGGCAAGTGATTCGGCAGAGGCCAATCCAGTCCCTTTTATTATTTGGAGTGCCTCAAGGAGCCTGCATATCCCCCTGCTTCTATAACATTTTTATGATTCCTTTTTTCTTTATGTTGGAACATCCAAAAGTGGATGGTGGCTAATGGCCTGGCTCTTAATAGTGCCAAAACGGAACTCATGCTTGTTGGCTCTGACACCAATTTATTTATTTATTTATTGTTTATTTATTGATTTATTGATTTGTAAAGCGCACAAAGGCAGCTAAGCGCTATAATTTGTTTAAGAATATGGTTACAGGATTACAGGTTACACATTTGTTGCATGTTCCTTACAGATATAGACATTACATATTACAGATTAATGTATTACAGTACATTACATTGTTGGGTATATTACAGTACATTATTACATCATATTTTTCCTAGAAAGGCGTTGGGTGGTTAAACTAGGAGATTGAATGACTGTAGATGGTGGTCAGTTCTGAGGAGAAAGGTTTTTAGGTTTTTTCTAAATGACCAGAAGGAGATGTAATTTCTAAGTTGAGGAGGGAGGGCATTCCACAGTTTAGGTGCTATTGCTGGGAAACTTGAGCCTCCTGCTTTCTGTCTTCTAAACTTGGGTGTGGTGAGCAAGTTAGTAAAGGCTGAACGGGCCGGTCTGTTGGAATGAGCTTTGCTAATGAGGTTACTAAGGTATATTGGCGCCTTGTTTGTGACATTTGTGGGCTATAGTCAGAATTTTGAATTTGATTCTGTCGTGGACCGGGAACCAGTGGATGTTCCTTCTGATGTTTGAGATGTGTTGGTGGTTTGGAATATTTAATGCTGCTCTAATAGCATTGTTTTGTACTATTTGTAATTTTTTGACATTTCTGGTACTTTTTCCTGCATAGAGTGATTTGCAATAATCAATCCTAGAGAGTATTAAAGCTCTAGCCAGGGTGATTGTATTGTCTGTAGAAAGAAAGGGTCTGCTGGCTCTTATCAATTTGACTGTGTAGGCTGCTGCAGAGGCAACAGCATTAACCTGTCTGTTTAATGTAAGTGCTGAGTCGATGTAGACCCCCAGAGTTTTTATTTTGTTGGCAACCGGGATGGTGATGCCATCAATGTTAAACGATTTGTACAAATGGGGATGGTTGCTTAGTTTGGTTTTGTTTCCAATGATGATAAGCTCAGTCTTGTAATCATTGAGGCACAATTCGTTAAGAGCCATCCATGCCTGTATTGCTAGGTAAATTATATTTAGATCGCATGACCACTGGAGGCGGTGTCGCACTCATAGCCAAAGACTCAATCACCATCAGAAAGGCTGACAAAACTATCAACAATAACAGCGACTACCTTCAATTAAAACTCACCATCTCGCACCAAAGCACCATCACCCTACACCTCATCTATCGACCACCAGGCCCCCTAGGAGACTTCCAGGCCTCCATCACCCACCTCCTGGCGGACAACCTCAAAAAGTCATCCAAAGCCATTCTCCTTGGAGACATCAACCTTGGCCTGAATGACGCCAAAGACCCTACAGCCAAAGCACTTGACACAGCTCTAGCCACCCTAGGATTAGTCAACACCATCAATAACCCTACACACGCCCTAGGCAGATCACTAGACTGGATCGCCCACCACAATTGCCCCATCACAGTCACGGGCAACACCCCCACCCCATGGTCCGACCACCACACCATCACCTTTAACATCCCCACCACTACAACCACATCCCACCCCCCTCCTCCCTTGCCTCCTGCCCTTACAAGGAGTGCCCGTCAACTGACCAAAGAAAGACTCCTACCCTTCTTACAGGGACCTGCCTTCACAGCCCCATTCTCCAACGACCCAGAAACTCTGGCAAAAAATTATGATACGGCCATCACAGCAGCAATCAATACCATCGCCCCACTTAAACCTCGGAAATCCAAACCCACTAGACACGCTAATGCGTGGTTCACCCAAGACCTTCTAAAACTACGCTCCGACAAACGGGCAGGATTAGCTCTTTGGCAAACATCACGGGATGAGAAAGACAAACTCAACTTCAAATCCCTTGCAATTAATTACAAGAAAGCCATCATTAAAGCCAAAGCCAAATCCTTCGAAGAGAGAATTACTGAGGCCAAGTCGAACACCAAGGAAATGTTCGCCATTTTCAGGGAACTTGAGAACCCCACACCCACCCCCCAAAACTTCACTAAGGACAAAGAATGGTGTGACAACATCCAAACAGCCATGCGCAATAAGATCAGCTCTCTCCAAGCCAAAATCTTGAACACCAAACTAACTCTCCACCCACACTACACCCTCCCAACCACCACTGCCCCCATCACCCACTGAGGCCCCACCCACCTTCTCGTTTAAAACCATCCAAGAAAACGACATGATCAACATTATGAAAAACATAAAACCCTCCAATTGCAAAGGCGACCCCTGTCCTGCCTCCATCATCAAAGACTGCGCAGACACCTTGGCCCCTTTTCTAATAGCCTTCGTCAACGCCTCTCTCACCACAGGGAGAGTCCCCGCCTGCCTAAAGGAAGCATGGGTCCGACCCCTCATAAAGAAACCCACACTTGACCCCACCTCCCCTAATAACTACCGCCCCATCACCACTGTCCCTTTCCTCCTCAAGATTCTAGACAAAGCAGCCTACCTGCAAGTCCAGCACTTCCTCGAAGAACAGAACCTCCTTGGACTGAGACAATCCGGCTTTCACCCTAGGCATGGGACAGAGACCGCCCTACTCGACCTAAAAAACCAAATGGACGACGCAAGGGACCAAGGCAAACCTGTCTTGCTCCTACTCCTGGATCTGTCGGCAGCTTTTGATCTTGTAGACCACGACATCCTCTGCCACCACCTCTCCTCCACAGCCAACTTCTCTCAAGAAGCCATTACATGGATCACCTCCTTCCTCCAAGGCAGGACCATGCAGGTCTTCTCTGACCTAGCCACTGCATCACCCTCTATCATGCTATGTGGGGTGCCCCAAGGCTCCTGCCTCTCCCCCACCCTCTACAACATCTTCACCCGCCCCCTCTTCCTCATCCTTGACGCCATGGGCATCTCTTACACCAACTACGCCGACGACACACAGATCCTTCTCACTCTGACAGGCGACTATGACACGGACTCTGCTACCCTCAACAACATCTACAACACAATTCAAATGTGGATGGCTATCAACGGCCTCTGCCTGAACTCCGACAAAACTGAGCTCCTACTCGTAGGCTCCCCTGACACCATCAAGAAACTTGATGCTCAGTTCAGCCATTTCACCATTGACTCAATCACGATCCCAGTACTTGACACGGTAAAAACACTAGGCGTCTACCTAGACTCCAATCTATCCATGACCAGACAAGTAAACGCCATTGCCTCCTCGGCCGCTTACCATGCAAAACTCCTTAACGCAATCAGACCTTATCTGTCAAAAGACACTTGCACTAACATAGCCAGGGCCATAACCGGCTCGCGACTTGATTACTGCAATATTCTTTTCCTTGGGACCTCCAACAAAAATCTTGAGAAGCTCCAAGTAATACAGAACAGTGCCCTACGCGCTGCACAAGGCATCGCCAAGAGAGAGCACATCACCGCTGCCAGAAAAGCTTCCCACTGGCTCCCCATAAAGGAGAGGATCTTATTCAAGGCTCTAAGCATCACCCACAAATGTGTCCATCTTGCCGCCCCAATGTACCTTTCCCAGAGGATCCACCTGGTCTCCTCCACAAGACCCACTAGATCACCCTATGCCAGCATGCTCTCAGTACCCAGGGTAAAAAGGACCAGAGCAGGGGGCTCCAGTTTCCCGTACCTCGCTGCCGTACACTGGAACACCCTCCCTAGCTCCCTGCGCTCTGAACCCTCACTGACCGCCTTTCGGAAAACCCTGAAAACGACCCTGTTCATCTAACAATTACATGGCCTAGCCCTCATAATTGTATTGTATGATGTATTATGTGGTATATCTGATCACAGGTCATTGCCTCACTGTAACCCAAGGCACAACCTGCTCACATTGTAACTAAGTCTTCCTTGCAAGTAACAGTGCCACAATGCCCCTGGGCTGCCTGTGCGCTATATAAATTTAATAAATAAATAAATAAATAGGTTTTTGGAGTCTGTATCATAACATCCAGTGATAGGTAGGAGTGTTTGAGTATCATCCGCATAATTTGTATACGTGATGCCCATTTTGTCAAGTTTGTCAAATAGGAGCTTGGTAAAGGTGTTGTATAATGTAGGGGATACACACGAGCCTTGTGGTACACCACAGGTCACTGGAACAGGTGGTGCGGCTGATGTGTCGGAAAAGACCCTCATGGTCCGATTGGTTAGAAATGATTTGATCCATTTGATGGATTCTGGAGAGAAATTGGCAGCAGTTTCGAGGTGTTGACTCAAAATGTCATGATTGACCAAATCGAAAGCTGCTCAGAGATCTAACAGAAGGAGGATGCATAAATCGCCTTTGTCTTTGTATTGGTCCATTTGTGTTTTCAAGTCAAGTAAGGCTGTTTCAGTACCATGACCTGGTCTAAATCCTGATTGTCTTAGGCCCAGGAGATGATTGTCTTCTAAATATTTTTGGATCTGCAGATAAGCTGCTCGATCAAGTATTTTTAGTAGAAAGGGTACTGTGGTGATGGGGGCGGAAGTTAGTAGGGATGCTAGGGTCTAATATAGGTTTTTTAAGCAAAGGTAGAACCGAAGCTGCTTTTAGATCTTTCGAACTGAATTAGTGGCAAAGGAGCTATTAATGAGCTTGATGACAAAGAGTGCAAATTCAACTGCACCTTCTTTTTTATCAGGGTTGTAGGGCAAATGTTGCATTTGCATCTGCAGGGTTGTAGACTTTTAATAATATTAATGGTGTCTGAGAGCGGTGTGAATATGAATTTATTGACCTTAGGTGGATCCATTGATGAAGGTGTCGTGGGTGGGATTAGGTTGAGGCTAAGTTTAGATTTTTGTTGTTCTATTTTTCGTTGTAGTAGTGACATTTTGTCTGCTAAGGCATTTTGAATATTAGAACACCAAAGTTCATCTTCGGTAGTATGGTCTGGGGAAGGTGCTGGAGATTCCAGTTCGCGGAGAATAGTAAATACTTCTTTGGTATTGGATTGGGCATTTGCAATGACGGGTTCTCGAGTAAGCAACATGCTTGGTGTCTCCATCACTGGTGGCCCTTGGACAAATCTGATGCTGCCTTTCTGCTGTTTTCCATGGGAGTTAGGGAGTTTGCAGCTTTTCTCATTGGGGCTATCAGTCCCTGTGACTCAGTCTCAAACAGGGGCCACTCCACTCGGTAGGTCGATATATAGATATTAGCTCAGTGCGTATCTTTGTGATCTCAGCTGGATGTGTGCATGGTTTGCTCAGACTCCTTATGTTGCCTTTTTCTCGACAAGGCTTCCCCCTCTTGTTAACTATTTTAATTTTTTTAAGTCTAACTTGTAAAATGAAGACCCGTTTCTGCATTTTTGCTACACTGTATGCTTTTTAAAGCCTTGCTTCCATCTTAACTAATATATTAAAACATGGATGATCGTTTAGTCTGGATACAATAATATCCCGTGCACAAGTAAAGCCAACCTCAGTGGAATTTAATATTGGAAATTCGATCTTGCAGAAAGTTGAGTTCCATTAGTGAAAATATGCCATAGATAAGTTGCAGAGCAACATTGGATTAGTGGGGGAGGGTGATTTGATTTACTGCTTGTTTGTTGGATCCATTCAGAGATTCTAATGAGATATTTCAACTTGTAGAAGTCAGGGATGTTTTTGATTTAATGGGCAACACTAAATGGGCTCCATGTAGAAATTGCCACTTGCTCAATGGCTTTTTTTTACTAAGGGGAAAAACAAAGCTTTAAGTAATTGTTTTAGTGCTTCTATCCAGGTGCTATGCACTGAAAGCAGTAAGTGGAAAAGCCATGTCCAAATGCTAACATGATGTATCGGAGTAGGTCCACCATTGTGATGCTTCGTTTATTTTATGTACTTGAAACGTGTTGCTCAGTACATATTGTTTGTCATTACAGGTTGCAATTACTTTCCGTGATGTTGCTGCCTATTTTACTGAAGAGGAGTGGAAGCTGTTAAGTGACAATCAGAAAGAATTTTACAAGGCAGTAATGAAGGAAATTCACCAAACCTTGTTTCTTCTTGGTAAAGTTTGCCAACTGGTTTGTTCTGACAGACTGCTGTTAATAAGATCTTGATTTCTGTCTGTTTTGTATTTTTCTGTGTAAATTGTTGCATGACAGTCATCTGAGAGCTCTTCTATGGCGGGTTGAGGTTAGTAATTAATTACATGTTAACTGTCAGGCTTGCAGGTTCGTTCCGGTGAGCAGCCTGTCATTAGCTCTAGGATGTTACTTTTAATTCCTTTGTGAGTCTGTATTGACTATTGTGATTAAGTTGTTAAAGGCCTTGTTATCGGAAGAATTTGCTTACCATCCGCTTGCAAATATTTTCTGGTTACTTAATGATCCCAAATCTCACTACAAACTCACCTTGTGATAGGTAGCCTCCAATTTTTATCTGACCTCACTGTAAATAGTATGTTATACAACAAAAATGTACTGACAGGAAAACTAGAACGGGTTGGTATAGCGGGATAAATCACTGGATTTGTGACTCGATGCAAACATGTATCCTAAATTTTTCAGGGAGCACGTTTGACTTTTCTGTATATATTAAAACAGAACAAGTCATACTTCATCATTGGATTTGTCACTTTCAATACGTTTATTTAAATTTGTATGCAATGAAAGACACTTTTCCACATGTTTTTAGACATACATATTTGTGCAAAGAGTAGAAGTGTATACTGAATGTTGATTCCAAGCTAAACCTGGGAGGAGTACCGTTGGTAGTTAAAACAAACCTAAAACAGACAACAGAAAAGAAAAACCTGTGAGTAAGTGCAATTCCACCAAACATTTTGAGCAATTAATAAAGCTTAGAGATTATAGACATTTTTGCCTCTCTGACTAGGCAACCTGAGTGTCTTGCTTTTTATGTTGTCACGTGAATTCAATTAAACAGTTCAGGGGTCTATGACTGTTTTGTGGAATTGCATTTACTCACAAGTTTTTCTTTTCCGTTGTCTGTTTTATGTTTGTTTGAAGTACTAACAGTACTCCTCCCAGGTTTAGCTTGGAATCAACATTCAGTATACACGTCCGTTATTTGCACAAATATTTATGTCTAAAAACATGTGGAAAGGATTCTTTCATTGTATACAAATTTGAATAATTGTATTGAAAGTGACAAATCTAAGGATATTTTAATGTATACAGAATAGCCAAATGTGCTCCCTGAAAAATGTAGGCAAGATGCATGTTAATGAACTCTGTGGACTGTTTGCATTGAGTCAAAAATCTAGTGATTTAGCTCGCTAGACTAATCCCAGTTTAGATACAGTAGACTCAACCAGTAGAGCCATGGCTCCCAGCACAGTACTTAGACGCATGACCTGGCTGTGAAAGTCTGGATTTTAGGCAGACGTCCAGGCACGTCTGTTAGACATGCCGTTTCATGGTACTTCTCTTTTTGGGGAGAAGGCCTATGGCAGTCTAAAAAAACAGCAAGCTCCCAGAGCTGCAGCTAAATCTTTGGTGACAGCGATAAGACAACCTCAATCTACAGGTCAAGGATGGAGAGGTCGTTCTTTTCGTTTCTATTCTTCTATTTCTAGAGGAAGAGGCCAGTTTGCACAAAGAGGTCAAAGAAGACCCTATCGTGGAAGAGGTAGAGGAGGAAGGACTCCCCGTTCAGCACCTGAGGGTAACTCTTCAGCTGCAGGTGGAACAGTAAAATGACTCCTTCAACCACAAAACTGTGGTAGGGGGCAGGCTGTTTTAGCATTTCCAGAATTGGCGAAGCATAACTTCGGATGCATGGGTCCTACAAACAGTAGCAGAAGTATACTGCCTACCATTCCTGAAAAGACCTTTAGATTGCCCCCCAAAAGCAAGATCAACCTTGGTTTCAGATCTGCTCCTCCAAAAGGGGATTTTCACCCTTATGGAGAAAGGTGTGATAGAATTGGTGCCTGTGGCAGAGAGGAACCAAGGTTGGTACTCTCCTTACTTTCCAATACCAAAGAAGGACGGAGGAGTACGACCCATCCTGGACTTGAGATGCTTAAACAAGTTCCTCAGGAAGGACAAGGACAAGTACAAGATGGTAACTCTTTTGCAGATCCTTCAGGTCCTTCGACTCCAGGATTGGTTAGTGTCACTCGACCTTCAGGATGCTTACTTTTATGTGCCGATATCAGAAGCACAGAAAGTACCTGAGGTTCGCGGTTGGCTATTCTCATTATCAGTTTTGAGTTCTGCAATTCGGACTCGCCTCCGCCCAAGGGTTTTCACCAAGCTAATGGAAGTGGTGGCAGCAAGTCTAAGGAGAGAGGGGGGATTCACATCTACCCCTACCTGGATGACTGGCTGATCAGTCTGTATCATCTCAGACCTGCTGCCTCCTCCACAAGCTGGTCTTCTCCCTGAACTTCAAGAAGTCCCATTTGACACCCTCTCAGAAGCTTCAATTTATTGGAGCAGTCCTGTATTCAGCCTTGAGAAAAGCTTTGCCACCCATGTTAAGGGCTCAACATCTTTTGCAGATGGACCAAACATTTCAGAGTGCCCAATGTCTTCCGGCCTACGACTTCCTATGCTTGCTCTGCCTCATGGCATCCTGCAATTTTCTAGTGCCAAAAGCCTGTCCGAGAATGAGATCCCTTCAGTGGGCTCTCAGATCCCAATGGTCTCAATTCTCCAGCAGAATGAAGGCCCTTCTCCAGGTCCCAACAAAGGTCACCCAGGACCTCCTAGTGGGCCAGCCGAGAGAACGTGATCAGAGGAGAACCATTTTGGCAACACTGGCCGGAGGGTACAACATACTTTCATTGCTGTATATTTCAAAGCCTGGCATTTAAAAACATTATAACGAAAATGTCCATCAAATTCTTTAGGGGGGGGGTCAGAAAGGGCAGATAAGGGTTTGAGTGGGTAGTGAATCGGTAAAAATAATTGGAGGAAGGGTGGTTTGGGGGGGAACCCCCTCAAAAAACAACAATTATTTGATTAACATTTTCATTATAATGTACACATTTAAATGCCAGACGTTGAAATGTATGGCGATGAAATGACATAGAACTGTCCGGAGACGATAGTTGTGACAGACGCCTCCCTCACATGATGGGGAGCGCACATGAGAGAGCTTTCAATAAGCGGACACTGGTCTAAGTCAGAGTCCAAACTCCATATCAACCTTTTTTAGCTGAGGGCAGTCGGACTAGCACTGATGGCCTTCTTGCCCTCGATACGGGGAAGAAGTGTCCTGATAATGACGGACAACAAAGTGGCCATGCATTACCTCAACAAGAGAGGGATCGTATGGTCACTGTCCCTGTGCAGAGAGGCAATGCAGCCCTGGTTCTGGGCACTAAGAGAAGGTATCACTCTTCTGGCAGTTCATATAGCCAGAGAAAAGAACACGGCAGTAGATGCTCTGAGCAGGCAGAGCACAAACTCCCACGAGTGGGAACTAGCTCAGGAAGTACTTCAAGAGATATTTTCCCTTCAAGTGGATCTGTTCGTGACCAGTGACAACCGGAAGGGCGAGCTGTTCTGCTCCAGGGAATTTCCCCAAAGAGGAGCTATAGGGGACGTGTTCGTGGTGGACTGGGAATTTCCACTCCTGTACGTGTTTCCGCCAGTCCCTTTCGTTCCTCACGTAATATGGAGGTTGAGGAAGTTCGGGAAAGCCATGATCCTCATTGCTCCGGATTGGACCAGGAGAAAATAGTACCCAGACCTTCTGGAAATGGCCATTTGCCCTCCAATTCGTCTTCCTCAACGAGAGGACATCCTCTCGCAAGAGCAAGGCACATTCTTCACCCAGAGATCAGGACTCTCAACCTTCACGCCTGGTATCTGAAAGGGTGAGATAAAGATTAGGACCTTCCGAAAGACGTAATGGAGGTGTTGCTTTCAGCGAGAAGACCAGCAACTAAATCCCTGTACTGCTGCGGTTGGAACAGGTTTTGCAGCTAGTGCAGGGAAAAAAAATTAGATCCTTTCTCATGTAAATTTCCCCAGATTTATCTTTGATACTTCCCTTGACACATTCTGGGTTGCATGTAGCCACCGTAAAGGGCTATTTAGCGGCTCTTTCAATTTTCAAATGATCTCAGTATGAGGGATCATATTTCAAAGTACCGATTGTGGCACAATTTCTGAAAGGCTTAACAAATTTGTTCCCTCTTACTCCCTTCATCGTACCATCATGGGGTCTAAACCTTGTACTAAGAGGTCATATGTGTGTTCCCTTTTGAGCATTTACATTTGTGCCCTCTAAGGATGCTCACCATTAAAAACTTCCTTTTTAGCGGCTATCACATTTGCCCGTAGGGTAAATGAGCTACAGGCTCTATCTTCCAAACAACCTTTCACAACCTTCTCCAGGAATAAGGTAGTTTTAAGGGCCAAGTCATCTTTCTTGCCTAAGGCTGTGCCAGAATTTCATTTGACACAACGTATTGCACTACCTTCTTTTTAGCCTCCTCTTAATCTTTCTACATCGTTTAGACCCAAAGAGGGTTCTAAGTTTCTATATTGCAAGTACTGCAAATATTCACCAAAATGATCAGCTTTTTATTGGTTATGCAGGTCATACTGGGATTAGCTGTCACAAAACAAACCATCTCTAAGATGGATTGTTATGTGCATAACTGAGTGTTACTCATTGGCTGGCAAGGATTCACCTGAAGGTGTAAGAGCGCATTTTACTTGAGCAGTGGCTGCTTCATCGGCTCTTGATAGAGGTGTACCAGTGAGGGACATTTGCAGAGCGGCAACATGGAAATCCCTGCATACATTTAGTAAATTCTACTGTGTAGATTCTTTTTCAGGAGAGGAAGCCAAATTTCGCAAAGCTTTTCCTCCACAACATTAACAAATAAAGTAAATTCTTAGCACCGTCCACCAAACTCAAAATGCTTTGGGAGTCTATCAAAGATGACGAATACGTGGGAGGAACATCCAGTCGAAAGAACGTTACCAGGGGTAAGTAACTTATTTGTAGTGCGTACCAAAACGTGATGCTTCTTGATCCTATGATATACAATATTGTCTTAATTTCTTGTACCCCCGTCCCTGATGTTGTTAAAAATGAACCTTTCACCAATTGTTCCAATCTCCCTGACCTTCTTGATCCCCTCACCTCCTAAATTGGGGATCGTCCAGTTGGGTCGTAGCCACACCATCCTTTGACTTTCAAAGAGGTGACCCAGGTTCTGAACCCAATGCATAAACTACCGAAAAACCCCAACTGTGACCTCCTCACTCCCCCACCAGCAACCCCAACCTTCCAGTTCCCTCCCTCCCCCACCGCCCTAATAACACACATTTGCTCACGCTTGAGGGACTCACGAGGACCCAGTCATCCCGGCAACCCAGTGCACGAATAATGCTGCAGCTGTACTGGGATATCACTGGTCACTCCGTTTCTCGCTATGACGGAGCACCATGTGGACCCCCTGGAGAGACTCCCTCTCAGTCGTTGTTGCCCCTATGTTGTGGAGCTCTCGGCTGAGTCTCAAGAAAGGAGTTTGCATCCTCTGAAGAATACAAAAATCGTGCTTTTCCATTGTGCTCAATTCTCAGTTTAGATGGAAACAGCATTGCATATTTAATGCCCTTCTCTCTGAGCCTTCTTTTCACATCAAGACAAGTCTTCCTGTATGATTGAACTTTATCTGAGAAGTCTGTGTGTCTTGATACCTCAGGGATGCCCTTTCTCTGGCCTTCTGGAGTGCTGCATCCCTGTCCTGGTAGTTCAGTAGTCGAGCTATCAGCGGTCAAGCAGGTGCACCGGGTATAGGTTTCCCGCCATTGGGTATGCAGTGGGCTGTTTCTACGATGAATACTGCTGAAAAGTCTTTGTCGCCCAGGACCTCCTTCAATAAATTCTCACCATCGTCTCCATGTTGCGCTGGTCTGCAGCCTCCGGTATCCTCGTATTATACTTAGATTATTTCGTCGGCATTCAAGAGCATCCTGTTTATCCGTCAGTGTTTTCACCGCTCACCTACGTCTGCTAGGTCTCTTATTGCAGTATTAGTCCCATCTGCAACAGGGATTATTCTTCCTCCAGCCTTATCTAGCCATTCCAAGGCTTATCCAGGCGGACTTGCATGTGATCCACCTTGCAAGTCAGGGTATCCATTTTGACACCTAACGATTGGATACTCGCTTGTACCTGGCCAAGCATCACCTTAATCACCTTACTGTCACAGGGCACTTCTCCAAGGACTGTTATGGAGGTTTGTGATGACCCGCTCTTTAATCTTCCATCACCTGCAGGGGATCAACGGCGGTATATGTGGGTGAGTTTCACCCCGGGAGCAGTTCGGGCGCACCCCGCCAGAGGACCTCCCGTGTTCCCAGATCAGCCACTGGCTTATTCCTCTCTGTGCACGAGTTCCCCCGGGGCAGGTCCCGCCACGGCTCTCCTCCGGATAGTTGCGCCAACCGCTCCCGACCGGGAGCTCTCATGAGTTCCTCTGTTGTAGTGTGCTGCTGCGGCCAGTGCAGGTGACACTGCGTGGCTGGGAGTCCCGCGGAGCACAGGCGCCTTCAGTATCTGAATTGTCTTGGCCTTTCAGGAGAGATGGAAGCGCCCTTCGCCCACTGCACCTTCAGCCTTTGCTTTTGCAGTCGTGCTCGCTGCGCAGGCCTGCCGTCCCTCACCTGGGGTTTTTCTTGTGCCTCGGTTCTCCGGGCACCACAGGCATCCAGATTTATATTGAGTGTGCTGTAGATATTCCCCGAGCTAATGGGCGCCCTGTGGCTCCATACAGCACAGCTGAGACAGGATAAGAGGCTGGATAGTGCAGGGTTGGACGGGAGCTCACAGGCTCGCAGCCGTTTTCACTGGGCTCTCAAGCGCCCCCCTAAAACATTGTTTTTGTTACTGGAAAGAATCCCGCTAGTCGTAGCAGAGTCGTTTTAATATTCAGTTCCTCTGTAGTAGCCAAAATCGTTACCACCAGCATGGATTTAAACAAAATCAGGCGGCTTGACAACACTGTTAAAATAAAGAAAAGGTTGGTCCATAATTTCTTGCCATTTGCCACTTCTGAAAGTAAGTCATTGCCACCTGAAAGCAAGTCATTCCACCTTCAAATCACAAAATGGTGAAATAGTAAGCACTCGTCGAATATAGTGCCCCAGCCATTGGACACACGAATCTCCTACACTTAACACTGTTTTCACCTATATTAAAAAAAGGGTTAAATAACTGCACACCCATTAAGAATATACGCATGCGTAAGACAATACTAATCACGTGCATACAAATATACAGACATGCTTGCTAAACGTAAACTATAATAATTTGCCTTGCATGCAAAGCAACATACGTTCACGCATGCCTAACGTACAAAACGCACACTTCCAGCTACAAACATTGTGTGCATATGTACACTGTACTAACACTGAACCTATAATTATCACGTGACTTGAATAACGCAGCAACACAACAAATACGCATGCATGCGTAATGGTAAATACTTACCTTGCAGATGTTGACAAATATTTATGTACCTAACTTTCACAACTCAAGATTGCCAAATGCACATAACTGGCGCTCCAGATACAATTTTGAGGTGGGAGTATTTTCCTCACTATTTTTAAACTTTGAGAGTAAACACAATGTCATGGGACCGGACCCTAACATGCAAGCAAAATAAATATGCATGCATGTTTCTCTCAATGCACATCTAGACACAAAACACAGCAGAACTTAAAGGGGAAGTTTGCTCAGAGGTTTAATTGGCCCAATCGATCGAGCATGTATTTTTGAGCATAGATCGATCGATCTTAAAAAAATGTCCAATGCATCTTACCTTAGTTTGTATCACATTTACACATGCAAAAAGGATGAGTCGGGTGTTGTCATTTTGGCTAATCTTATCTGTTGATCCATCGCCCTAAGTTCAAGTGCCCTTGCAGCATTCATTCATATCAACCACCCCTAAAGCTGGCATCACTAGTCAAAATGATATGCTCCACCTATTTTCATGAACTTTATGGGCAGCATAGCCAAACGTACCCCGTCATCACCCACGTCCTAACGTTATCTAATGCAAAACCAGGAAGATCAATACACACATCCACACGAAGCGCAAACGTTCTCTTTCTTTTCATCAAAAGGAGTCAATAATGTATATTTCGAAGGGATTGTGTCCTCCGACGTATTCCTCATCTTAGATATCTCCTTCCAGCTCTGCTGGCCTCGGAAATTTTTTTCTCTCTAGAGGGCGCTGCGCGTCGACGTCCTCCGAGTCGATGTCCCTCGACAGCCGCCGTATCGACGTCGACGTCATCCTGCCTATAAAGGCCGCGCGCAGCGTCCGTTGCTCAGTTCCGTTTTTCCGCGCTTACTCAGTGCCTCGGAATACCGTTGCTCAGTTCTTGTCAGATTAATCCTATTTACCTCGAGTTATTCAATCCGTACTCGATGGCTTCCTCGTTGGAACCGACAACTCCTCGATCCGGCTTCAAAAAATGCTGAGATTGTGGGAAAAAGATGTCGCTGACTGACCCTCACAGAGTTTGTCTGTGGTGTTTGGGAGCTGAACACCATTGTTCGGAGTGCGAGGACTGTATGTCCATGACAGCTAAGGCCCTGACGGAGCGTAGGGGGAAGCTGGAGAAAGGTAAGACTTTTAAAGCTTCTTCTTCGTCGACGAAGTCGAGACACTCGTCTCCTCGTCACCATTCGCGCTCCAGGTCTCGGAGTGGGTCTCATCACTCCTCGAGATCGAAGCACTCAAAGAGGAGACGTCGAAGATCCCCTTCTCTGTCTTCCTCTTCCTCTGTTTCGCCAAAAAGAATCCCTTGCCCCACGAAACATAGTTCCCGGGCTGAATGGGAGGAATTCCGCAAAAATATGATGAGCGTCTTCGAGAAAGCGGCCTCGACCCCCTCGAAGACTGCCGAGAGCGATGCTCTAGTCGAAAGACCCGAAGGTCAAAAATGTCGCGAGTCGCAGTACCCGGCGAAGGAAACCTCTCGAGCGCGTCTCGAACCCTCGAGTAGGACTATGACCTCCAAACCTTCCTCAAAGGTTCCGTCGACACCGTCGACGAGGGTTCCGTCGACGCCGAGGTCGGTGTCTTCGACGCCGTTGTCGAAGGGACCTTCGACACACGGGTCTGTCGACTCGACGCCAGCTTCGACACCGGCGTCGACGCCAAGAAAAGTCACGGTCACAACACACCCAGTGACTATCCCCAGGTCCTCGATGGCGATGGCTTCGAGATTGTCGAGTAGAATCCCAATTCTGTCGAGGTCATCGAGGCCACCGCCTTTGTTTTCGACGCCACGCTCGAAGCCTTCGACGTCGGCGTCGACGACATCGACGTTTTCGAGGCCGATAATGACAAGTTCGGCACCCTCTGCCTTGGAAATGGGATTTGCTCCCTTTATGAGTTCAGAACAATTGAGAACTATGTCCTCAATTTTGGAAGAGGGTGAATTGTCTGAACTGGAAGACACATTTGAGTTGCAGGGACCTGTAACCCCAATTAGAGAGGAATTTTCCTCTGAAGAACGCAGGTTAAAGGATCTTCATGATTCCTTACATGAGGCAAGTGGGTTAGACACTTCCCCTGAGGTGGAGTTTGCTAGGCCAGACCCGGGGGAGCATGCTGAAACCCCCTATAGAGCCTTAATGGCCAGGATCACAGAGTTCATGGGGTGGTCTGCACCTTCACAATCTTTCCAACAAGATGACCTCACGGATATTCTTGACAAAGGCCAACAGGAGGATCCTGTGGTGCCTTTTTATAAAGCTCTTCAGAGGAAGATCATGACAAACTGGGAAACCCCAGATGTCGTACCAGCAGTAAATAAAAAACTGTCTACAAAGTACAGGGTATCCTCTACAGACCCGGAGTTTTTGTCTAAACACCCATCCCCAGAAAGTCTGGTGGTACAGGCAGCATCCTCTACCGATGTCAAGACGGCTTATCCTACCGTCCCACAGGACAGGGACGATAAAAAATATGATGCTATGGCAAAGAAAGTCTTTTCAGCATGTAGCATGGCGTTAAAATCTGTTAATGCTACTTGCACCCTTGCTAGGTTCAGCCATACACTTTGGGAGTGTGCTTCTACAGCGGTTGACTGCATCCCGGAGGGAGAAGAAAGGGATGCGTTCCTGAATATTATACAGGACGGTAAAGACGCTATGTGCGAATCCCTCCAGACGGGCATTGATTCGGCTGACAGTATCAGCAGAGCAATGGCGGCAAGTACATCAACCAGGAGATTCGCTTGGTTGAGAAAGTCTGGTTTTGCCCCAGATGTGCAAGCCAGGCTCTTGAACATGCCATTCAATGGCTCTGCTTTGTTCGGGAAAAAGGCGGATGACAGTTTAGAGAAACTGCAAACTTCAAAAGCAGCAGCAAAATCCCTAGGAGCTGCAATCCGTCAGACTCCTTTTCGTCCCACAGGAACCTCTGCGAGGGGCAAGTCCTTTCGCTTCTACTCCGCATTCGGAAGAGGTAGAGGACGACCGGCTCAAAGGGGACAAAGAAGAACTACCCGAGGTGGACGGGGTAGATATTCAAAAGCCGCAGCAACAGCAGGTGCCGCTTTACCATCAGCATCTGCATCAGCCGCCCCAAAACCACTCTGAGGACTTCCCTCACAGGACACCTGTAGGAGGCAGGTTGACTCAACATCTGGCAGTATGGCAGGCTATCACGTCAGATGCTTGGGCATTGGAAACAGTTGCCCAAGGTTACTGCCTGCCTTTCCTACGTATACCTCAGAGTCATCCACCGGGGATCAGCTCTCAGAAAGCTCCAGATCCGCTCCTCTTGCAGGAAATTTTGGACCTGCTAGAGAAAGGTGCCATAGAACCGGTACCTGTAGCGGAGAGGAACAAGGGCTGGTACTCCCCTTACTTTCTCATTCCAAAGAAAGACGGAGGACTGAGACCCATCTTGGACTTGCGAGAATTGAACAAATTCCTCAGAAAAGACAAATTCAAGATGGTCACTCTTTCTCAGATCCTCCAGGCCCTTGAGTTCCAGGACTGGTTGGTATCTCTGGACCTTCAGGACGCTTATTTTCATGTGCCTATCCATCTCAAACACAGGAAATACCTGAGGTTCGCAATTGGCAACTCTCACTATCAATTTCGAGTGCTGCCATTTGGGCTGACCTCCGCCCCGAGGGTCTTCACCAAGTTAATGTCGGTAGTGGCAGCAAGTCTAAGGAGGGAAGGGATTCACGTCTACCCCTACCTGGACGATTGGTTGATCAGGGCTGTTTCTTCGGAACAAGCTCAGATCCAACTAAATCACGTGTGCCACTCCCTTCACAGACTGGGCTTCTCCCTCAATTTAAAGAAGTCACAAATGATACCATCGCAGAGACTCCAGTTCATAGGAGCGATCCTGGACACTTCCCTGGGAAAAGCCTCGCCACCAGAGGTGAGGGCTCAAGATATTCTACAGATGGTTACCAAGTTTCAACATGCCCAACGTCTCCCAGCCTTCAACTTTTTGAGGTTGCTAGGCCTCATGGCATCCTGCATTTTCCTAGTGCCAGAGGCTCGCCTGAGAATGAGATCCCTCCAGTGGGCACTGAGGACTCTGTGGTCACAATTCTCAGGGAGAATGACAGATCTTCTTCAGGTTCCCGACCGAGTAGCTCGAGACCTTCAGTGGTGGGCCTGTCAGGAGAACATTCTGAAAGGAGAACATTTTTGGCAACCCTGGCCAGAGATAACAGTAGTCACGGATGCCTCACTCACGGGGTGGGGAGCCCACGCCAACGACTTGACCATCAGCGGTCGTTGGTCTCCATCGGAGTCCAGACTACATATCAACCTGTTAGAGCTGAGAGCCATCAGACTTGCGCTGAAGGCGTTCCTGCCAGCTGTACAAGGGAAAAACGTCCTGATAATGATGGACAACACAGTGGCCATGCATTACCTCAACAAAAGAGGAGGCGTAGGATCACTACCCCTGTGCAGAGAGGCGATGCAGCTCTGGTTTTGGGCAATCCAAGAAGGAATCTATCTAGCCGGAGAGAAGAACTTGACAGCGGACGCTCTGAGCAGGCAGAGCACAGGCTCCCACGAGTGGGAACTAGCTCAGGAAGTCCTTCAAGAGATCTTCGCCCTTTGGGGAACCCCTCAGGTGGATCTGTTCGCCACCAGCGTCAACAGGAAATGCGATCTGTTCTGCTCAAGGGAATTTCCCCCGAGAGGAGCTCTGGGAGACGCGTTCATAGTGGACTGGGAGTTTCCGCTTCTGTACGCGTTCCCACCGGTACCTGTCATTCCTCAAATGATCAGGAGGTTGAGAAGATTCCGGAGAACCATGATCCTAATTGCCCCGGATTGGGCCAGGAGAACGTGGTACCCGGACCTTCTAGACTTGTCCATCTGCCCTCCAATTCGACTTCCACTCAGAGAGAACCTACTCTCACAGAAGGGAGGTCAGGTTCTCCATCCAGACATCAAAACCCTCAACCTTCACGCTTGGCTTCTGTAAGGTTGAGGTACAAGGATTGGGACCTCCCTGATGATGTTATGGAGGTGTTGCTTTCGGCAAGGAGGCCAGCAACAAAGTCTTTATACCGCTGCTGTTGGAACAGATTTTGCAGCTGGTGTAGAGAACAGAATATCGACCCTTTTTCATGTGGTACACCAATGGTTTTGTCCTTCCTTCTATATTTGGCGAATTCAGGCCTTCAAGTTGGCACCATTAAGGGCTATCTCGCAGCGCTATCCATCTTTAAGCGCACTGCGGAAGAACCATCCTATTTCAAATTACCCTTGGTAATACAGTTTCTAAGGGGGTTAACCAATGTTTATCCCCCAAGACCATTCCAAGTTCCCCTATGGGATTTAAACTTAGTACTAACTTTCCTGATGGGCACACCTTTCGAACCACTCCATTCTTGTTCGTTAAGATTCCTTACCCTTAAAACTGTTTTATTAATAGCACTTACATCTGCTAGAAGGGTGAGCGAATTACAAGCTCTTTCTTGTAAACCCCCTCACACAATATTTCACAAAGACAAAGTTGTCCTGCAAGTGAAGCCTAATTTCCTCCCAAAGGTGGTTTCTGAATTCCATATCACTCAGAAGATTACCCTACCATCTTTCTATCCTCCTCCTCACCCGGGGAAAGAGGAAGAGAGGTTACACAGGCTAGACCCTAGAAGGGCTTTAAGTTTTTACATCAGTAGACTAGCCAGGATAAGACAGGCAGACCAGCTGTTTGTAGGTTACGCAGGTCACAAGCTGGGGTTACCAATAACTAAGCAGACCATTTCCAGATGGATCATTCTAGCCATTCTGGAATGTTATAAACTGGCAGGGAAAGAGCCCCCTCAAAACCTTAGGGCTCATTCGACCAGAGGTATTGCAGCTTCATCGGCCCTCAAAAAAGGAGTGCCGGTTAAAGACATCTGTGCGGCCGCTACATGGTCGTCTGTCCATACCTTTGCACGTTTTTACAATTTGGATTCCTCCTCCAGTCAAGAGACTAGGTTTGGAAGGGCTGTACTGCATTCTATTCATCAATAGAAGACAGCGTGAAGT
Organism: Ambystoma mexicanum; assembly: GCF_040938575.1. Lineage (NCBI taxonomy): Eukaryota > Metazoa > Chordata > Amphibia > Caudata > Ambystomatidae > Ambystoma > Ambystoma mexicanum. The sequence goes on from NC_090935.1 coordinate 1,457,431,951, forward strand.
CAGTACTCCCTCCTCCAATAATAGAATACTGCTATGGGAGCCTATCTAAGATGAGGAATACGTCGGAGGACACAATCCCTTCGAAGAACAAGTTACTTCTTACCTTGTAACGTTCTTTCGACGGGATGTTCCTCCGACGTATTTCTCATCGGCCCTCCCATCCATCCCCGCAGTTCTACTTCCCGTGTTGTTGCAGCTTACGCTCCTTCAGGGTGATTAGTCTAGTCCAGAAAGTATTATTGTGGCAGGATGACGTCGACGTCAACTGTCGAGGGACATCGACTCGGAGGACGTCGACACGCAGCGCCCTCTAGAGAGAAACATTTTTCCGAGGCCAGCAGAGCTGGAAGGAGATATCTAAGATGAGGAATACGTCGGAGGAACATCCCGTCGAAAGAACGTTACAAGGTAAGAAGTAACTTGTTCTTTGATGAAAATGGTGATAGTCTGGGATTGTTAAAAGTAGTTTTAAATGGCGCTCAAAATAGGAGATTACATCCAGGAACACTTTTACACCTTTTGCCAATAGAAGTGATAGCTTAAGAACATTGGATGCTTCACATTGTTCTGTTACTGTTAACTTCCATCATATAATTGTGATTGCGTTCATCGATCGATTAGTCCCAGTATTTACATTCTTTGGTGAAAGTTCTGTATAGTTAAATCTTATGTGCTTGTTCCATCACTGTTTGGTCGACGCACATGGTGTTCCGTTAGTGAGTAGAAAAGAGTTGTTTCACTTTCAAATGTAATATTTTCTCAACTGCATGTTTTCAGACCCTAAAGGCTTCCATTATGCTCCTTATTACTGCCATCACCAAAGGACCGATTGGTGCCTGGTGATCGTCCCAGATAATGGTTATCAGAGATGCGTTGTTGACGATTATTGTCCGATTCTGGTTCAAAAGGCGTCAACTGGCAGATTGAACCCATGGCAAGTGCACATCGGTAGAACGTAGCTATAACATTGAGAATGCAAAAATATTTTTCAATACCCAGTTTATAATAGAGTATACACAGTACATAATATGCTAATTAACAATTTACGTTAAAATTAATATGTACCATGTCTATTCTTTGCGCCAAATCTAACATTCATCTGTCCCATTGTTAATCATCAAGCGTACAGAACACATGCATCAGTCGCCTAAATATTATGTAAACCTATGCTTACATTGTCTGTTGAGTTTCCATTAGAATGGATTGTATCCTCCCACGTATTCCTCATCTTTGATATCTCCAATATCCGCTTCAGCTGCTTTGAAAAAAGAAAATCGGCAGAAGGTACTGTGCATCGATGCAGTTGACTCGATGTCCCTCGAGAGCCTCGGTCTCGAGGATGTCGTCATCGAAGACATGTATAGCACGCGCAGCGCCCGTTGGCTTCAATTCTGTTTTTCCGAGTAAGCTTACGCTTCGAGAACTAGGGCGTGCTTCAGAAATTTCCTCGAGAAATATCCGAAAATGTCTTTGAGCCTCATTACGAGTCTGGCGGTAACCGAGCTGGAAAAACCGGCAGGTGACAGCCAGACTCGTATTACCATTCCGCCTCCGTGATTCCTGGAATTACCAGGGCATTACGACCCCGGTGACCCAGGAATTCCAGAGCCGGCATTGTGTAAGTCCCCATTCCCATGGAGTCCCACAGGACTCCATGGGAATGGGGACAAAGTAAACACCGGTTCTGTCTATGACGGAGCCAGTGTTTCCATTTCCGGCTGCAGGCGGGTGGCTTTAAACCCGCCAGGTCAGACCTGACACCTCCCGCCTGCAGGACTCTTAATCCACCGGTCCGGAAAGAACAGTGGTGGCAGATTTACCACCACTGTTCTTCCCAGACCGGCAGGGTCGTAATGAGGCCCCTTGTCTTCGACACCGACTACCCCGAGGATCGGGTTTAAAAAGTGTCAAGACTGCGATGCCAAGATGTCTCTGATGGATCCGCATCGAGTATGCTTGTGGTGTCTCGGTGTGGAGCACAAGACCTCGGCCTGTTCAAAGTTTCAATCGATGACTGGAAAAGCACTGAAGGAGCCTATGGGGAAATTGGTGGTAGGTAGATTCCCTAAGGAATCCCTGTCGACTACCCTGTTGAAAAGGGCTTCTTCTGACGAAGCGAGAGGCGGCTCTCCTGGACAAAAAAGGGCAAAAAGGTCCAGGTCACAGAGTGGCTCACACTACTCCTTGTCGTCGTTGAGGAAGTCGAAAATTCATCATAAATCGCCTACTTCGACGTTCTCGACCGATTCCTCCTCTGAGAGGACAATATCCTGTCCCACTGAGGCCTCCACTCCAGCTGAATGGGAATCATTCAGGCAAGAGATGCTTAAGATATTCGAGAGCCAGAAACCCTTGAAGCAAGCAGGCCATGCTCCTACTGCGCCTTCTGAAGCCGGTAAGGAAAGGGTTTGAGCCAAATCCTGCATGCCCTGGAGCCCGGGACGAAGGCCAGATTCCCGTCGAGAGCCGTTGAGGCCTCGACACAATGAGAAATCATTGCGGGATCCTTCGAGCCATAAGTGGAAAGACAAGGCAAGTCGAAGTTGAGGGTGCCTTCGACGCCATCGAAGCCTCCGTGCCATCGACATTGAAAACATCTTCATCGAAGACATCGACTGCTCCACGGGCATCTGGTTCGTAACTTTCAAAGCCTTTGCCGCCTTTACCTGAGATACAGAAACCCTTTCTCCTTTACCAAGGAAGGATTTCTTTAAATCTCTGACCTCTGTTTATGAGGACAATGAGCCGTCTGATGAGGATGTCGCGCCTTTTGGTTTGCAGTATGTCACACCAAATGTCCCTGATAGTTTCATATCAGAGGAATCCAGATTGAAAGACCTACACATAGATTTACAGACAGCCAGCAGTGTATTGGACACTTCACCAGCATTGGAATTTGAAAAGCCTGAGCCAGATGAGCATGTAGATGCCTCTTACAGGCAGTTGATGACCAAGGTAGTGGATTACTTGGGATGGAGCAGACCTGCCCTCCCTTTCGAACAGGATGACCTTACAGATATCCTGGACAAAGGTCCTCAACAGGATCCTATTTTACCCTTTCATATTGCTCTTCAGAAGAGAGTAAGTACCAATTGGGAAGCACCAGAGTCAAGTCCGGCAGTACATATGAACCTGACAAGGAAATACCGTCCATCAATTAGTGACCGACCCCAGCTACTTGTTGAAACACCCTACCCCAAAAAGACTGGTGGTGCAAGCAGCAACCGCTACCTCTAAACAGGCAGCTTATCCGACCATCCCACCGGATCAGGATGATAAAAAGGTATATTCCTTAAATCAGCCAAATCCACGTGTGCCTTGGCAAAGTTCACATACACTCTATGGGACTACATTTCTTTGGCGCCTGAGCATATTCCCGAAGGGGAAGAAAGGGACGGTTTCTTGGCCATTGTAAAGGATGCCAAGGAGGCCATGTGCGAGTCACTTCAGCCAGGTTTGGATTCTGCTGACAGCGTCAGCAGAGTCATGGCGGCAAGCACTGTAATTCGCAGATTTGCATGGTTAAGGAATTCTGGATTTGCACCGGACGTGCAGTCTAGACTCCTTAACATGCGTTTTGATGGGTTTCATTTTTTTGGCAGAAGGCTGACGAAAGCCTTAAGAATCTGCAGACCTTGAAGACGGCAGCCAGGTTTTTGGGTGCCGCTATTAAGCAGCCTCAGCCTTTTCACTCCAGTGGAACATCTTGGAGGTGTAGATCCTTTCGTTACTACTCCTCTGTTGGAAGAGCGAGAGGAATGGCTGGTCAAAGTGGACAAAGAAAATTCCCTCGTGGTGGACACGGGAGAGGTGCAAAGCCTGCCCAAGCAGCAGCATCTTTACCAACAGCCACTGCTTCAGCCACTTCAAAACCTCTCTGAGGTCTTAAGTCGCGACACCCCCGTGGGAGGCAGACTGTCTCAGAACTGAAAGAATGGTGAGAAATGTCTTCAGATGCTTGGGCACTACAAACCGTAGCCCATGGTAAATGCCTCCCCTTCATTCAGAGACATGAGAACCGGGGAGCCATTCTTTGAGGCTTCCAGATCCCTTCCTTGCGCAGGAAAATTTTACCATGTTCGCGAAAGGTGCTATAGAGCCAGTAGTTGGAACTCAGCGGAACAAAGGATGGTATTCTCCATATTTCCTAATACCCAAGAAGGATGGAGGACTGAGACCCATCTTGGACTTGAGATACTTGAACAAGTTCCTCAGGAAGGACAAGTTCAAGATGGTCACACTTTCTCAGATTCTTCAGGCCCTCCAACTCAAGGATTGAATGGTGTCATTGGGCCTTCAGGATGCTTATTTTCATGTGCCAATCCATCTCAAGCACAGAAAGTAAATGAGGTTAGCTGTTGGCGGTTCTCATTTTCAGTTTTGAGTTCTGTGTTTGGGTTGACCTCTGCCCAAGGGTATTCACCAAACTGATGGCAGTGGTGGCAGCGAGTCTCAGGAGAGGGGGGATAGACGTCTACCCCTACCTGGACGATTGGCTGCTCAGGGTGTGTTCTCCCGAACAAGTTCTGGATCATCATAACGTCGCCTGCCACTCTCTCCACAGACTGGGCTTCTCCCTCAATTTCAAGAAGTCCCACATGATACCATCTCAAAAGCTCCAGTTCATCGGGGCTGTACTGGATACATCCTTGTGAAAGAGCTTGCCACCCGAGGTGAGGGCTTAAGACATTCTGCAGATGTTCACCAAATTTCAGAGTGCCCAGCGTCTCCTGTCCTTTTACTTTTTGAGGTTGCTCGGCCTCATGGCATCCTGCATTTTCCTGGTGCCAGAGGGTCACCTGAGAATGAGATCCCTTCAATGGGCTCTCATGACACAATGGTCTTAGTTCTTGGGCAATATTTCACACTTACTTCAGGTTCCAAACAGGGTCGCGCAGGATCTCCTGTGGTGGGCCTGTAAGGACAATATTCTGAAGGGAGAACCCTTTTGGCAACCATGGCCGGAGATAACGGTAGTGACGGATGTCTCACAGGGTGGGGAGCCCACGCCAACGATCTGACAATCAGCGGTCGTTGGTCTCCATCGGAGCCCAATCTACACATCAAACCTTTGGAGCTGAGAGCAATCAGACTAGCGCTGAAGGCGTTTCTGCCCTCTGTATGGGGAAAGAATGTCCTTATAATGACAGACAACACAGTGGCCATGTACTATTCAACAAGAGAGGAGGAGTAGGGTCACTACCACTGTGCAGAGAGGCAATGCAGCTCTGTTTCTATCTGCAGTTGACCTAGATGGAGAGAAGAACACGGCTGCGGACGCTTTGAGCAGGCAGAGCACAGTCTCCCACGAGTGCGAACTAGCTCAGGAAGTCCTTCAATAGATCTTCACCCTTTGGGGAACCCCTCAAGTGGACCTGTTCTCGACCAGTGTCAACTGGAAATGCGGACTGTATTGCTCCAGGGAATTTCCCCCAAGAGGAGCTCTAGGAGCCGCGTTCATAGTGGACTGGATGTTTCCACTCCTGTATGCGTTTGCTCCAGTCCCCGTCAGTCCTCACTTCGTCAGGAGGTTGAGAAAGTTGGGGAAATCCATGATCCTAATTGCCCCGGATTGGGCCAGGAGGACGTGGTACCCGAACCTTCTGGACATGTCCATCTACCCTCCAATACTTCTTCCACAAAGAGAGGACCTTCTCTCGTGAGAGAAGGGCCAGGTTCTCCATCCAGAGGTCAAGACACTCAGGCTTCACGCATGGTTTCTGAGAGGCTAAGGTTCAAGGATTAGGACCTCCCGGATGACATGATGGAGATTTTGCTTTCAGCCAGAAGACCAGCGACAAAGTCTTTGTAACGCTGCCGTTGGAACAAATTCTGCAGCTGGTACAGGGACAAGAATTTTAACCCTTTGCTTTGCAAAACACCGGAGGTGTTATCCTTTCTTCTGTACTTGGCCAATCTGGAGCTCCAGGTTGGGACCATTAAAGGTTATTTGGCGGCGCTTTCCATCTTCAAGCGCTCGTCTGAGGAAACTTCATACTTTTAGATACCTTTGGTGATACAATTTCTGAAGGGACTCACTAATGTGTTCCCTCCATCTCCCTTTCAGGTTTCCGTCTGGGACCTTAATCTGGTGTTAACATTTCTTATGTGTGCACCATTTGAACCACTCCATTCATGTCCTTTAAGGCTACTAACGTTCAAGACCATCTTGTTGGTAGCACTAACTGTTAGGCAGAATCCTGTGCAGTGCCCTTAGGGACCACTACACACAATTAAGACTACAGGTGGCAATACAAGTTTTACCTTTGGTACAAGCCTGTACTGCTATGTCAGAGTGGTAGCAGTGGCGGAGCAGCAGGTTTATCTCAAGAGTATATGAGCAGTAGCAGAGATTGCACAAAGGGACCACAATTACTGTGACTCAAGCAAACACTGACTCAAGGTTTCAAGTAGAAAAATATAAGTAAACATATTTTCAAACCATTCGTTATAAACACAACACTTCTATTAAACTTCAATAAAAACCACACGTTAAATATACTACAACTAACCAATTCACTTTGTACAGTAAGTCTCAAGGTAAGTACCCTGTGTTTGAATGAACCAGTGTTATGAACAAAACACGTTACTGCGAATACGATTGTGATCACTTTTTGACAGTTCGGTCTACTAAACAAACGCATATCCGTGACATGAAATGCTACCGGGGCAAAAACACACTTAGCACCTGAGATACCCAGAGGGAGTTGGAGGCAAAAATCACAGGCAATATTTTGGTTAGGCAAGCAGAATCAAGAAACACTCAGAGACAGGAGGTCAAAAGTCAAAGGGCCGGAGCCAGGGTCGAAAGACACCGGGGCCAGTTACCGAAGATCACACGGTCACACAGTTCACAATTCAACGTAGCCAAAAGTACTTCGAGATTGTCAATGATCGGAAGCAAAAGTTATAAGCAGGAGGGAAGACGAGGGCAAGCCTTGGAAATGAAGAAAAAGGGATTCACCCAGTTTCCTCAACAGAACACAGTACCTTGTTCCAGTGGTGCAGCTAGTGCCCTGGCAGTTGTTCCTGTTGGTTTCCCACAGACCCACGATTCCTGGAGCTTCGTTGTGAAGGAGGACGTCTGAAGGGGGTCTGGATCACACAGGGTTGAAGCCGGCAGCAGCGATAAGGAATAAAAGGTGCGCTCCTTAAAAACAGGAGAGTCTCTTCAGGTGGCTATCCGGACCACTATAGCAGTGTGCAGCGATTTCGACCACGGAAGAGGATCTTCTGGCTGTAGAAGATGAGCTGGTTATCCCCACCAAGCATAAGGGAAGAAGACTCCGGACTGGATCTTCTCCGAGTCGTTGAAGGGCAGATAGCTCAGGACTGCAGCAGGGCTTCACCGGGACGGGGTAGTTGCAGCAGCTGTCGTTCTCTCCGCTTCTCTTCGGTTCCTTGTAGTTCCAGTGGCGACTCTCTTGACTTCTAGCCCAAGAGACCTGCCTTTTATGCGAAAAACCCCCATTCACGCAGCCTGGCTGTCAATCACCCAGCAGGGGGGTTGTCCAGCCCGGACAACTACCCTGGCCAATCATGATAAAGTGCGATTTGGGTTTCCTAGGATACCCTGTGCAGGGGGTGACTACACCTCTCCCTCACATTCAGCCCACCTAGACACCCAGGCGCCTTGAGGTGGGCTTCTGGGCAGAAGCCCGCCAAAAGACAGTGAACAAAGAAGGCAAACCTAGTTTGCCGCGCAAAGTAAAACACAAGAAGGACTTTAACAAAAAGAAATGTTGAATAAACCCAACCGGAGCCAAGAGAAAGATGATTTGGTCAAGCGGGTTTATGTTCGAGGCTAATATAATAGCCAAGAACAGTACCACGTTCATCTAATATAATCGCGGTAGAAAAGTTTGGGTAGATACCACTGTCACCATCCAAGTCTAAATGTTAAAAGAGCAAAACAATGCTCTAGGAGGTACAGATACAAAGGGATACGAGTTAACCCTTTCCAGTACTCCATGGAAGATGGGGTGTACTGGATCTGTGGTAGATTGACTAAGTAAAGTTAATGGTAACTTTACCCTTTTCTGTGGGACAGTAGTCGCCTGAGAAATGGAGTCGAGGGAAGTCTCAAAGACAAACCTGTGCCACGGCACTGAAGGTGCTGTGTGACACACAAAAAGAAGGGGGCTACTGAAGTGGTGTACTTCAGGGTCCACAATCACAAAAACAGGTAGAAACACATAGCAAAACCAAGGTAAGAGTGGGGGAAAAGCTCTCACTCTTACCAAGTGTAAAAAAATAAACTCCAGAAGTCCAGCAAAGCTGCTGGGGGACTCACTAGGTGAGGGAAATTAGCCATAAATGATAATTCTCCCTAACACTAACATCAGCCTGTAGTGTGAGTCAATTGCAGGCACTATCCTCTAAACCTCCGTTTATAGTTTTTCATAAGGACAAGGACGTCCTGAGGGTCAAGCCTTCATTCCTACCGAAGGTCATTTCTGACTTTCATTTAGGACAAAAGATTGTGTTACCCACTTTCTACCCTCCACCTCAACCTGGCAAAAGGGAATAAAGGTTGCACAGGCTCGACCCATGAAGGGCTTTGAGCTTCTACATTTCATGGTTGTTAACACTTTGTCTGGATGACAGACTATTTATAGGTTACAAGGGTCATATACTGGGACAGGCTGTTACAAAGCAGACCTTATCCATATGGATTATTCTAGCTATTCCGAATGCTACTGGCTAGCCGGCAAGGATCCCCAGAAGGCTTGACAGGCCATTCCACTAGGGGAATGGCTACTACTTCTGCTTTGCAAAGAGTTGTTCCTATTAAAAACATTTGTGATGCAGCTACTTGTGCTACAATACACACTTTTAATTAAGCAATATGCCCCGAGCGGCGGGGGCATTACCGACTCAGATAATGCCCCGGGGCCCATAGTTATAGGCCCCGAGCGAGCAAAGCAAGTGCCTTAACGAAGCCCCTGGGGCATTACCAGAGTCGATAATACCCCCGCAGCGAGGGGGCATATAGCTATTTGTACCCCGGCCTGCAAAAACTGCGTGACCGGGGCACTAAACGTTTTTTTTTCCCGAAACGCTGTGGTGTTTCGGGAAAAAAAAAAAGACGTCAAAGAAAATGGCCGCCACGGAAAGGGAAAACAGAGTCCGTTTTCCCTTTCCATGGCGGCCATCAGGAGCGGACACGCTGGAAACAGAAGCGTTTCCAGTGCGTCCGCTCCCAAAAAAAAAAAAGAAGGTAAGTGAGGTTGGGAGGGCGGAAAGGGAGGGGAAAGAAAAAAAAAAACGTACCTGGGTCCCTGGCGGTGCCTGCTCCGAGTCTTCACACGGCTGGAGGCTTTCATCGTTCCCCCGCCAGGGACCAAGGTATAGAAGGTAAGTGGGGTGGGGAGGGCAGGGAGGTGGGAGGAGGGAGGAAAGGAAAAAAAAAAGCCTCACCTCTTTCCCCAGGGGGGTCGAAGGTAGCCTCTCAGCCTTGGGGAGGCTCGGAGCAGGGATGGTCCTGCTTCGCGCCTCCTCATTGGCTGAGGGGTTGCCACGCCCCCCGCCGAGGACAAAGGCCGTGGCATTCCCGACAGAGGGATTCCTGGCAGCTTTCCAGCTTTCGCTCCTTCAGAGCCTAGTATGGTCAAATCTGTGTTGAAGCGGGTAGTTTTACTTGAGAATGACACAAAAAACAGAACTGAAGCCAACGGGCGCTGCGTGTGCTATATATGCCTTCGATGACATCATCCTCGAGGCGGAGGCCCTCGAGGGACACTGAGTCGACTGCCTCGACGCACAGCGCCCTCTGCCAAATTATTTTTCCGAAGCAGCTGAAGCTGGATATTGGAGATATCAAAGTTGAGGAATACATGGGAGGAACATCCAGTCGAAAGAACATTACCAGGGGTATGTAACTTGTTCTTCTCTCTATTTGACGGTGACCAGCCGCTTCAAACGACAAATCTCAGTAATAGAAACGTAACATTCTTATTTCCGCTTTCATTATAGTGAATCTTATCAATTCTTTGTGGATATTCGACACATTGTGTCCTTCAAATTGTTAGTACAGTTGATTCAAGGTCAAATAACAATGAGACCCTTTGTGCGTTCTCAGCCAGCCATGGGTTGGTTTTATTTTCGGGAAAGCAGGCTACAAAAATGAACAATATTATTTTCTTCTTTCAATGGCAAGCTGTGCAGTGAAACATAATGAAATATTTCAACTATTCCACAAAACAAAATATTTACTTCCATTTTAATGGTATCAAGGCGCCTGATCCCACAATATTTACGGATTCTTTCAAAGATGTGCCTAGGCGAGGTGCAGACAGGCTCAGATTGGCCTCTAGGGCAACAGGGCAATGCCAAATCAAAAACGCAAAATGTTTTTGGAGTTGAGGTGGGCTACATTTTTGGCCAATGTGGGCCACTTTGATGTGGCTAGTCGTTTTGACCATTGTTGCTGAATAAATATTCTTTAAATTTCACAACTTGTATTTCATTTTATCAAAAACATCTCCTTTGGGTACTATTCAAACAGTCAGTTACGAAATGAATTAATTGGCATTTGCAAATGTGGGCCACTTTTTCATTTTGCCAGACACGGTTTTATGCCCCAGTCCAACCCTGAGTGCAGAACACGTACATCACACGTTGCTGTTTGCCAGTGTCGACAAATGAGCATTTCTGCCCTGGGCATGTATGTATTGTTTGATATAGATGCACAGAAGGGAGGTTACCCTTCAGTAGTGTGGTTGGGGTGCAGATCTGTCTGCACATACGGTTCAGATCGGGCTAGGTGGTGATTGCATTACTGTCGAAAGAGTTTTTACAAACAAGTGCCAGTCTTTCTTCAATGTAAAGTCAAGCAACAACATCACAACGAAACCTAAATGTATCGCTCCTGTACACATCCAAACCCTCTCCTCACTTCTCGAAGAACAGAATTCGAATACACACCATGAAAAAAGGCTTTTCCACCTTGAACGTCATAAGACTACTTCTGAAATGCTCCCCATTGGTTAAATCATTTCACCCTTGGAACTCTGCAACCTATTGCAACATTCCTCAATGCACCTACTTTCCAATGCCTGATAAGTATTGATGTTAGCTAACTAGCTATTCGCTACCCACCTTCAGTTCGGATTAAAAATGCACAAATTCATTTCTGAAAACATATTGGACATAGATGGTTACTGTGTGAAAAATGGCTATAGATGAATGAAAAGCCGTGGGTCAGTATATAGAGGCGGCAGGGGAAGACCGTGAAGGGGGGCAAAGGGGCGATTGCCCACCATTCTTACTGGACCGTTGCTCCCAGGACCACACCTGCAAAGTGCAAAAAAAAAGAAATTCCAGCATGCCTAGAATGAGTTGCGTTTTGAAAGGCTTACTGGTTTCTGTGTAGATCTAGTCCAGCAATCATCTTGATTTCTTTAATGTTGTAGGCCCGTCTGGGTTTCCTTCACATAAGGGCCTCCACAGTGAGATGAAAATGAGCAAAGGCCACAGGCACATGTTCAAAGTGCACATCGGCAAAGTATGCATTTAAATGACACATTCTGCCACCTGGGATTTTAATGTTGGCTAACTCTGTGGCCCATAAACCTTTGGTCTATTGCAGTCTGCAGCCACTTACTACGATCCCTAATTACAAACAAAGATAGACTCCAAATCTCAAGTGTTTTTCCTTGCTTTCATTCTATATCACTGATTCTCTAATTTTTCTTTTTTTCAAAGTTGTATTTATTCAATTAACACTTAACATAAACAATAAAACATAATACAATGATATAAATGTATAAAGTAATACTTATTCAAATGCAGTATATAATAGCCAAATTTTTTAAAAGAGCATCAGAGAAAGATATAAATCAAGGTGGACAAAAGAGCAAAAGAAAGTGGAGAGAGAAAAAGAAAAAAGGCAATAGAGAACAAAATGAACAAATAAATAGGAGGGGAGAAAAAGAATTGAGAAAATAAGTATCCTAGAAAGCAAACACATAACTCAGCATAAAGATCCTTAAACGCACCCAAAATCCTTTCATATTTATCTAACTTTTCTGATGAGTTTCTTGCGCTCTTGTGAGTTCATTACAAAAAAGAGTTTGGTAGCACCCTGAATAATAACCATGAATAATAAAATGATTGTAGATTGTGGTACTCACGTTTGTGCACAGTTCAACAACACCGGCAGAAGGATGTAAGAGTGAGGTATTACGTATTATTTTAATAGTACCATTACTGGTTATATGTTATGCACATAATAGGCAATATTGTCCCCTAAAAGCATTTGCTTTGAAAGACTGTGAGAATGTGCACATCTGGGATGACATCGTCTTCACCCCTTTCCATACCCCTTTCTGAAAACTTCAAGTGTTTTGAAGGAAAGCTCCTCTGCTTTGTGCACAAAACAAGTACATATTATTGGTCAGACTTATTCCCTCTCCATCACCATATCCATGGATGACACCCCACTCAATTACCTCAGGTTCCATGAATTCAAATATGCAGCAAACTTGACAATAAAGTGCAATATGGCAGCACAATAAATGTCAAGTCCACTCAGCGTCTTTCACTATATTGTCCATGGGCAGTCGCCATAGCTACATTTGCCATCAAGTGCCCGACCACAAATTCTTCTCGTGTCTTGCATAACATGAATGGCAAATAAATGTGATCTGCCATGTACATGTGAACCACGGCAATGGAAGGGGGTGATTTACAAGAAATGAGTCAATGGGAAATGTCGGCAAATGAAAGCGGTTGCGTGCCATATAAGGGAAGGGAAGTCAGTAAAGAGTAAAAAGATGGTACAAAATGGTAACTTAGGTATGCAACTTTATTGTAAGTAAGCATAGGATGAAGGGGCATCAAGGATGTGGTGCAATGGAAGAACACCATATGGTGTGCTGTATGTAAAATAGGGTAAATGAGACAGGGGTATAAATCATGAAAGCTGGGTCATTAGATTGAGTGGGCGTTACAAAAATATTTATCCTTGATTTACAAGCCAATGACACTCCTTGTGGAACTAGCTAGACTCCTTACTTGTTCTATCAAGGTGATGCTTCATTGCATTCAAAACATATGTTTAAATGACGACTAGTGTTAATGACTCTATGTTCGTCAAAGTTTAAAATTAAATGCATCTTTGTCGCATGCTAAAATACATACATTGTCAGCTATTTGCTCAGCATTGTGCACAGTGTGAGGAACTCGAGGGCGTCCTCACTTCTTTTCCCCCTGTAACCTCCTCTCAGGTGGCCAGAGAAAAGCCATCGCCCTTGGATCCTGACCGTGGAGGGGGATATGCAAGGGAGGATCGCCTGGGTGCAGGAAACCTGAGGAGTGGGGAAAGGATGCCCCTAGCTGACACAAGGTATCCCCCATTTCATTTTCATATTGAACCCTCTATCCCTCAAGCCTTTGTAGGTTATTGTTAGCCCTTTCCCTATTCTTCCCTCCAAGCTTTCCCTAAGAAACACCAGATCAACACTGAGATGAGGAGGAGACCATATAGGAAGACACATCCTCATTTCATTGAGACAAACACATAGCCTCATTTTGTTCATACAGACATATATCAGCTTCAGCTCTGTACTGGGACGAGGAGGAGGACAGCACGAGTAAGGCAGAACTACCATTCTAATGGTCAGTGGGCTAGTCTTTCCTGCACTCATCATGGTTGCAGGAACTTTAAAAGCCGACATCCTATGGTAAATGGAGTCAGCCGTGGAGGCTGAGGCAGCAGCTGGCTGCAGGCAGCAGCGGTGTGACAAGCGGAGCGCTCGAGACCCAAAAAAAGATGCAGAGTTTATGCAGCGGGAAGCGGAGATGGCGGATGCTGGAAGCCGCTGGAAGACCAAAGGAAGGAGACTGGCGTGACCGAGCAAAGCGGTCGAGCAAGTCTTGAGCTGCAGGAGGAGCATTGTGTGGTGCGCGAACCCACAGAGCCGCTGGGAGAAGAGATGAGGTACTGCACGGGAAGGAGAAAACCTGTGGTGGTAGAGGACCTCGCAACCAAACCGTAAGCTCTGACTGGTGAGTGAATCATGACGGGGGACACCGGGTTGGCAGGCGAATATGTAACGCAAGCAACAATCATTGATTTAAGTGGAATTACGCATTTTTATGAATGCTGAATTAAGTGAAAGAAAATATGAGCATTTGTGAATGCCGGCAAAGTGAAAGCCAAGTACTTTCGAATATTGAACGAAGTAAAAACAAAGTACTTTTGAATGCCGAACAAAGTGAAAGCAATTTGAAACACTTTAGAATACCGAACAGAGTGAAAGCAAGTTTTGAGCAATCTTGAACATCAAACTGAGTGAAAGAAAGTTTGGGAATCTGCCTAGATACAGTGAACTGTAATATATGAGAAAACAGACCTGTGCGAAAGCCAAAAGGAAAATTAAAGGAACCGCATCTTATACATATTGGCAAGAGCCAGTAGAATACAAGAAGGTGTAACAAGTGCATGGTGGCACCTGTGGATATTGAGTGGCGTGAAAGGAAGGTGGCGAATTTGGCTGATACCACGAACTGTATCATCTGAGATACAAGTATTGGCAAAGTCAAGGGAATATCATGGAGGGTATGATACGAGAAAACTAAAGATGGCAACAGCCAAAGGAGTTCAAGGAAAGTGTAACAGGTGCATTGTGATCAACCATGCCACTGTGCAGTGTCTGAAGAGTGTGACACAGGTGGAGAAATCAAGGAGCACTGTCAAGCTAACAGTGGCCTAGTGTTAATAGAAAAGCAGCAGGAAAGGGAACTGGTTGCATGACCTGTAATGGGTGGACCGCGGGGTCCAACAACTACGACTAGACCAAGTGCATCTCCAGATGGAAAAGCCAATGAAAGTACCTAAGGTGAAAGCCGTGACACAGTGTTGATGGATAAGCAGCCAAGAAAGGGCCTTGTTTGCGTGACCTGTAATGGGTGGACTGTGTGGTCTGATAACTGCGTCTAGACCGAGCGCACTGGTTTGGAAAAGCCACTAAAAGCACCCATGAAGAAACTTGAGTTTATACTACAACAAACTCTGATGTGACTTTTGAAGTTAAGAAACTAAACTGCCTATGCGAACTAGAGAAATGTACCAATAGTTCAAGAGCTGGGAGGTGTCCCAAGGAATTGTGGTGTTTTCAAAAGCTGGAAGATTTGAACTCTTGGGGAAGGGGAGCCCTATGCCTCGTTAACTTTTTTGAACTTGGGGAAAGTGAAGCAAATTAAAAGCTATGAGCTGAAAGAAGCTCTGAACTTTATTTAGAATACTATTCATTTTGATGCTGACATCCCTACACATTGTATACAGTTAGACGTGAGGGCAAGTATAGGTTTTGGACACACATATTTACTTTGGACTGCCTGACACAAGCTATCCTTGGTTTTCTTTAGGTAGGGAAATCCCACCTTAGCATAGGGCAAGTTAGGCCTTACTCCATCCTACATTTTGAGTTAATAAAACAGTTGTGAACCAAACTTGAACCTGTTGTCTTCATCTCCTTCATAATGCCTCCACGATGGTCAGACCCTAATCAAGTGTTCAATTCCCTCCCAAAAAAGGGTTGACTCTTTAATATATGTATTCAATGTTGTTTCATCTGAAATTAGCATATGACGGTGCACTTGGAAAAAAGTGGTTGGACCACTGGAAAAATGGGGCTATTCCGTCCACACTCATGTCCCTTCGACTTCAGTGTGTCATAATGCTTAATTACTATAAATCACACAACTAATAGTTATTGTCCCTTCAATTCATGTCCTGTGTGCAAGATAGATTCTAGCAATTTCTCTTAATGAATATTTTAGTCTTTTTGCAAATTGTTTAAAAATCAAAAAGCATATGTATCTAGTATTGTAATCAAAAAATAATTTTCCATGATTTTGAAATAAAGGCGCACACATTGACATTTATTGTTATAATATAAATCAATGATATTGAGGGAAAGAAATATAAAAAAGGACATAAAAAATGTAACTGTTAATGAATATCTAGTAAGATTACATCAAACAAAATAATACAATTATTCAATAATTAACATTGCAAGTTTTTGTATAACCAAAACAGTTTCCAAACATTGGGGAAAAGATTGAAACTGAACACAGCCACACATCACTTGAATTTGGAAGTCAACCTTTCAACAAATCCAAGTTTTGGAGGACAAACCTCTTTTGCAATGTTCTGTGGCATAGACTGGGCCCTGGGAACAAATTCTGGAGCCATTCCATCCATATGCATGCCCAGCACAGTCCGTTTCATATCAAATTCACAATCCATCTGCTGGGATATTTACTTTGCCACCCACTGTTTGCTTCTTTTTGTAAGCAGCATGTTGTAACGAAGCATCCCTAAAGTTCCCTAAAATTCCTGCAGTTTTTGCTTGTTTCCTACCAACTTTCTTGTTGTGTGCAAGTACAGCCAGTCTTGTTCTGGCCTTAATACCATCTATGCAGAAATGTAACCTTTTAGACCTGTACTTTATGCACATGTTATGGGTGTAATAGATTTTTGTCTTATTGGGGTAAATTTGGAAATTGGCGGTTTTTTCTTACTGCAAAAATATTGATGGTAAATTAGTTTTGCACTTAGATTGGGCTTGGCATCACATTATTTTAGTGACCACACCTTGTTAGTTTATATTGGTGGTCATTTTAGTGGTATTTTGTTTTTGCGATAATTATTTCTGTGGTATAGTAGTGCGCATGGTTTTCTTCTTTATACTATAACCCCATCATAAAACAAAACTTTCCTTTCTATTAGAATACCTCTTAGTTGTCTGTAGAGAGCCCCAGACTTATGCACTGTTAGAAACCAATAATTGTATTCAGAGTGCCACCTATAGTTTGTGGCTGGTATCACTGGTTTATCTCCATCCAATAATCTATGTGCCGTTAGCCATTACTGGCTAAAAAACTCACACACACACTCACACTCACACTCACACTCTCACACTCTCACACTCTCACACTCTGTCTCTCGTTAGAATTTAGCAATGTTAATTATGTTAGTCAGTTATATAACTTAATGTAGTCTCCATGTATGAGATTATCCCAAAAAATATGGTGCACTTCATTATTTGGCCTGGCAGCACTAAGCTTTTCTATGCATGCATTTCATTCTCTGCAGTTTCAAGTTGGGCTTGGCTGTGTTGTAAAACTTGTACTTGCATGTCACCAACAACACCTTTACATGTCATACTGGCAAAGAAAATACATATATATGCCATATTACTGCTGGCAACAAAAATGCCACTACATTCTGCAATAAAAAATGCCATTACATTTTGGTAAAATATATATGTCCTTACATGGGACATCTCCAATGTGGCAGAATGCGGTGAGTCCCTTCATGTTTATTGAAAGTGTATTGTCGTATACAATCCTCTCGAGTGCTGTGTGAGGTGGGGAGTCTGTCACCAACAACCTTTTGTTACACTCATGCTCCTTACTCAAAAGGTCAATGTACACATTCCTGGAAATGTTTTTTCCCCCAAGAGTGTATGTTTGAACAATGGTGCAGCATTATCTAGAGATCCATCACAAGCTTTTGAGCTCCACCGAATATGGTTGCTGATAGACTGAGACCATTTTGAAATGTTGTCTGTACCCTTGTTGAGCAGATAATCCCCGGAAGATCAAGGTAGGTACCTTAGACTACACGAGTAAACTTCACCAATGTCTCGCCACAAATCCTCCTTTATGATCCCATTTAACTATTTAATCATTTTGATAATCTCTAGCAGGCAGCAGTTAAATAAAATGTATTTCGATTGCCTTAATATCCAATTATTCTGCAGTACAGGGGTGTGTGATTCGATGGTGGTGGACGAGTCGTCCACACTAGGAAAAGTGAAGTCAAGATCATGAGCACAATCATCTATCAATTGCAAAAATCCTTCAGTTATTTCAGTCTGATAGTTCCACATTTTCCTCATGTATTGGGAAATGAGGAACAGTATCTCTTTTCTCGATTGACATTTTTTAAAGGGTGTGAATTGTGTGAGCGGGTCTGCAAGCAATTCTGAAACATCTTCTCTGTTGTCTGTCTCTTGTGGGTGATGTTGGTGCTGTAACAATGATCCATGTTTGCTTTCCATGGGTCACTTGTGACATTCCATTCAAATTCCGGCCACTGGTCATTTGTATCACAACTCTGAATCTTGAGAGGACCATGCTGAGCCCGAAAATGTAGTTGCTCCAAAGTGACATCGGTTTGGCAAGCAACATCATTAGTTTGTGTTGCCTGAGTCTTTATGCTTTTCTTCTGCCTAGGCCTCTAATCAATTTTAAAAACCCTTGCTTAATTTATAGTTCTCATACATAATTTATGTATTACAACCTCAAAATGTAATATCAATAAAATAACTTCTAAACACCGTCTTTAAAAAAAAAAATCTTTTATTTACACTTGTTTTCCTAATTTGCCCTTAAACAGTCAATTTTGATTTGCAGACCACAAGATCAAGCTGAAAAACAGCATTTTGAAAATGTATAAACCAAGAAATTGACTCTTCCACTTCAAGAAACATATATACAATCTACAAATAGAACCTAATTTCCATATGTAAACCATTAAAACATATTAAAAAATTACATGAAAGGAAAAAGGCATGATAACTGATATTTTACAACATCTTATGTATACCTCTGGTCCATGTACCTCAATTTCGACCACTTCAATAGGACATTCCTTTTACATAACAAATTGAACAAAAATAGTTCACTTGTTAAAAAATGTAATGTTAAAATCTTTGATCTCACAAACTACATCTTTAGAAAGGCAGAGGATACACACACCACAGTGCTCCACATGGTATTTACACCCGAATAGATTACTTGTATATGGGAAGGGAGACCCTTGGGGAGTTCACAGACATAAAGATTAAGGCACAAACATTATCAGACCACACCCCGTTGATAGTGGTATGGGCATACACATATAGAGGGGCCCCTGTACCTACGTGGTGACTGAGGGTGGAGGCATTGACGGATGGGGACTTCCAAGAGCACATTAGAGAGACGATTGATGACTCTTTTGACCATAATGAAGGGAGCATGGATAGTACTGGAATGGTCTGGGAAGCATTTAAAGTGGTGGTTATGGGAGTGGCAATCGGGAGGGCGGGAGGACTAAGACGGAGCATTCTGGTAGAGCTGGAGGAAGTGGAAAAAGAGATAGAGCGGGCGGAGATGCGAGAGAGCGTGAATGGGGAGGAACCGGGTGTACTCGCCACTTTAAGGTTGAAATGTGGCGCCATTTGGAAGAAACTGGGGAAACTGGATTACAGGAAATATATACAGAGGCTACATGCAGAAGGGTACAGGCCCAGTAGACTCCTGGCTTGGCACACCAGACAGGAAAGTAGGTACGACACCATAAATGCAATCAAGGATGAGCAGGGGGAGGAAGTTAGATAGAATAGGAGCCTTTCTTCTTTAGGCAAAAAGGAACAGTTTGTGAGTTATAATTCACTGTATAAGAAGGGGGCATTGCATCTTTATTTTCTTCTGCTCTAACACGAAACGTGATTACTGATGTTTTGGATGGTGGAGACAATCTATCGCGTCGTACAGGTTTAGGCGTAGGTTTTTGGATTATCATTCGTGCTTTATGAAATATAGAACAGCCTACGGGTCTCATAATTATTTCCTCAAATTCATTCATGTTTGTTTTTATCTAATTGACCCGTATAACTCTTATTTCATTTCCCATAAAATAATGCACTCAGTGATGCACTGCATGCAGAACTTCATGGTAATGACTGCACATACCAACCTATTCCCTTCCCAGCATGCTGCGGTAAATGGGCGCATACCCAGCAATTATCTTTCTTTAAAATTGCATGTGTCATGCTCATTATGAGCAATAGGGTATTATTCCCATATCCTTCTCTGTGCCTCTCCTCCATTGGGGACAAGGTGTAAGTAATTACATGAACTGGGCTTTCAGTGGTGGAGATATTAATTACCGGCAAGAGCATATTCAATGGGTCCGTTGCTTCCACGTACCATAGTATCAACTCTGTCATTATTGGTGCTAACATACTCATAACACACATAACTATCGTTAAAATCAGCATACAGTTTTTTCGACAATGTGTTTTTTCTAACTTTGCAGTCTTTATACCTAATTTGTTATCAGCAGCGGTGCAGGAGGAGGCTAAATCTGGTTCTGGCATTCTCTCTCTCACAGTCCTTCTTCCACAGTGGTCATCGTGAATATCTCTCCTTGTGGCACTCGTCCGAATGTCAATAAGTTTGATAAATGTCAACAGTTCATTCTGCCAGTTCTTAGCAGCCTGGATTGCTTACTCGTTTAGGCAAGATCATTATGCATTTGCATGTTGCTCAAAAGAACTCCAGAGCAGTTTATCAATTGCCTTTGTACCATGTGCGTCCCGCTTGTTCACTCAGGTTCCGGACACATGGATTTTTATGATCGCACCGAGGAGCCGCGAGTCTTGAGTTGCCCGATTTGCACAACTCTCACTCTTCTCTCCTCTAGGCCTCCAGTTCCTTCTCCATCCGTGATGGGAACCAGAGGCAATGATGAAAGATCAATGAAATGTAGATTCGATCACTCCTCCTTTTGAAGCCGCAGATTGTACCATTTAGCTCCTGGTACAGTGTGGTCAATGAATAGTGCCGGTGCACTCCCAGACTCAAACTCGGAGTCTTGTGGCGCAATAACAAGTGGCTGTGGGCGCCGCAGCGGTGATGCACCTTTCGTTTCAGGCAGTGGCCCATTGGCAAATGCTGGTGGGCGCCAAAGTGGTACACGCTTTGTGTTGGCCCGCAGTGATGCAGATTCAGCTGGCCAACGTTGGGGCACTCTTTGCTCTTTCTCCTTTATAGCAATCCTTCCAGGCTTCGCTTCAAGCTTCACTTCAGGTTTAGGCAGATTCTGTAGTAAGGGACTGGCAACAGTTTCTTTCGATTCTGGAGCTGCAGTTTCTTTCTGGTCGTCTCGGACAGGTAAATCTTTCAGCGTCGGTGGGATCTTTTTAGCATGCGTGGCATGGATCCACGCCTTCCTCCCATCCACTCGAATCGCCGTTTGTGTTGCCAGAAGTACTTGATAGGGGCCACGCCATCTGGGTGCTAACGATGATTTTCGTTCGAAGTTTTTAAGTAGCACCCAGTCTCCTGGCTCCAGCGCGTGCCCCGGACCAGTATACCTCACGGGTAAAGCCTCCTGCACCTGCTGATGAATCAAACGCAGTTTCTGTATTAAAAGTCCACAATAAGTACTAAGCACAGGATGCTCAACTTCGCAAAGCCGCTTAGGCTGAGGTGCGCACCAAACATTCGCCGGCCTCCCCATGACAATTTTGTATGGGGAGAGCCCAGTTCTTGCCTGTGCTGACGTGCGCATGCACAATAGCGCTAATGGTAATGCGTCCACCCAACTCAACTTGCTTCCTGCACATATCTTACTGATCTTAGATTTTAAGATTCCATTATGGTGTTCAATAAGACCGGCCGAACTCGGATGTCTTGAACTATAGAATCGCTTATCAATCTGGAGACCTGCACATATCTGTAATATCACTGCGCCCACAAAATGTGGACCGTTATCTGACCATATGACACGGGGCAGGCCGAACCGGGAAAAATATTCCTTTAGCATTACTTTTGCTGTGCTCATTGCCGTGCAGTCCTTTAAAGGATATGCTTCCACCCATTTGCTGAATGCACATATTACCACTAGAACATATTTCAAGTTTTGGCATTGCTCCATTTCTATGAAATCAAAATGGATTAACTCAAAAGGCATAGAGAGAGGGCCAAAACTTCCTGCCGGAGTCACCGTTCCCTTTCCTACATTGTGCTGTAAGCACGTGATGCATTTCTGGACCACCCTCTCTGCATTCTTTTTTATGTTTACATTCTCCCATACCGTAGCTAGATGCTGGATTATTTTCTTGGCACATATGTGGGTAGGGCTGTGGGCCATTGTGACCATTGCATTTATATAGGAATTCGGCAACATCCAGTTTTTAGTTCTCTTGTCCACCCAACAACCCTCCAAATCTAATTCAGCAGAGCCCTCAGCCCACCCTTGTATCTCATCAGTAGTAGCTTCGGCCTGCATTTCTTTGACAGTGGCAATCCCATCTTCTATCATGCAAGGCACTTCCTCAGACTGTACTGTCATCATTTTGGTATTTAAATCAGTGGCAGTTTGTTTCGCAATCCTGTCTGCAAATGCGTTTCCCTCTCCCACTTTACATGTCACTCTTTTATGCGCCTTGCATTTCACTATTGCTAGGTGCTTTGGAAACTTGAGTGCAGACAGCAATCGTACAATCAAAGGGCCATGTTGGATTCTGGCCCCATGTGATGTCAAGAAACCCCTCTCAGCCCAGAGTCGGCCAAAGTTATGAACCACGCCAAAGGCGTACTGGCTATCAGTATATATGTTCACGTTTAAATTCTCAGGAATCTCAGGCTCTGATCAAGGCTATTATTTCTGCGGCTTGTGCCGAGTTGTAGGGGATTCTTTTGCTTTCTATAATGCTCTCTAGGGTAGTGATAGCGTAGACGGCAGTTGATGTGCCATCAGGTAATTTAAATCAAGAGCCGTCAAAAAATAACTCTCCATCTGGCTCTTTCTGTGGGGTGTCACTTAAATCAACTCTCCCCTTCGTTTCTTCCTCAGTAACCATTAAACAATCATGGGGAGGTGATTCGTTGGCACCAAGTTCCTCTGTGGGCAGTGGCATTAATTCTGCTGGATTCAAAGCGCTACACCTCATAATTTGGATGTGGGGCGCGAATAAGATGATTTCATATCTAGTCAGTCTAGCAGAGGTGAGGTGTTGCGTCTGTGTTCTATTTAGTAGAACGTCTATGGCATGTGGCACCATCAAAAGCAAAGTGTGCCCCAATACCATTCCTTCTGTTTGTTTCACTGACGCAGCAGCCACTGCAACAGCTCGCAAACATCGTGGCAGTGCGCACGCTACAGGGTCCAGCGCGGAAGAAAAATAGCCACACGGCCTATTTCTTCCACCTTGTTCCTGTGTCAAAACAGCCAATGCACATCCTTCACTTTCGCATACAAACAGTCTAAAAATCTTCTCATAATTTGGTGTGCCCAAAACTGGAGCAGAACATAATGCAATTTTCAACAACTCGAAGGCTCTCTAACATTCTTCATTCCACTGCAAAGGCATCACAGCATCCTTTTTCTTCAATGCCACCATTGGTTTCACAATTAACGCAAAGTTTCCAATCCAGTGCCGGCAATAAGAAGCCATGCCTATTATGGCTCTGACTCCTTTCTGTATTTTTGGAATAGGCATACCAGAAATGCTCTCTATTCGCTCTGGCGTTAGTCTTCTCCCTTCCTTCGAAAGTAAGTAACCCAAATACGCCACTTCCTTTCGACAATACTGACATTTTCTTCAAGCTGGCTTTGTGGCCATGCACTGCTAAGTGTGTTAATAGTAAAATGGTACTTTACAAATCTTCTCTGTGTCTGCAGCGATCAACAGATCATCTATATATTGTAGCAATACACAACCTGTTGGTAGCTCTAGCATATCTAGTTGTTCCTTCAATACCCTGCTGTAAATACTCTGACTTTCCGTGTATCCTTGTGGAATGCGCGTGAATGTGAATGACCGTCCTCCTAAAGTGAACGCGAACAAATATCTACTGTCCTTGCTCACTGGAATGCTAAAGAAAGCATTCTTTAAGTCAATCACGCTAAAGTATTCTGCTGATGCAGGTATCATTGTCAAAATGGTGGTGACGTCTGGCACTAAGGGAAATTGAGGGTCGACTACCTTGTTTAACGCGCGCAGATCAATTATGAAATGATAGGGTACCTCGTTATTGCCTTTCTTGTATACCAGAAGAATGGAGCTGTTGCATGTACTACCTGCAATTTCCTCAATTACCCCTAATTTCACCAAATCTGAAACAATTCTTTTCAATCCTTGCTCTCCGTCAGCTGAAATTCTGTACTGTGGAATACGCAGCAGCGTGACCCCTTCTTTCAAAATCACTTTTACTGGCTCTATCTTTAAGCATCCCACATCATTGTCATTTATTGCCCATATACAGATTGGTACCTTACTCAACTCTCCTGGCAAGGGTTTAGACAAAAATTCAGACGCCTGTGCATCTTGTGGTCAAATTGTTAAAAACACACCATCGGGAGTTTAATGAATAACTGCACCTAGTTTTTTCAATAAATTCAATCCCAAAAGGTTTTCTCCACAATTATCTGTTAAGAGAAATGGACAATGCTCAGTGAATGGACCTATTGTTACTGGGACTGATTGGGACACTGGGTTAATTACTGGTGTACCTGTGAACCCTACAGAAATATTCTTTTGCCCTGACAGTGGTATATCTGGAACCAAGTGATGATCTATTGAACACTTCTGCGCTCCCGTATCTACAAGAAAACGGTGCTCTGTATCCCCGACTCTCGTCTCTACATAGGGTCCTTTCTGATTCACGGGAATAGACACTGGTTCCGACCCCTTTCTTGGGCTGTCCTATTGAGGGAAGAACACATCGTCCGATGTGTAATCACTGCTATTGCTGTAATACGCATTTTGTTGAGTATCGAAAATGTTCCCATCCCTTCCTCTAGCTCCCCCATTCTGGGTATTCCCATGTTGTTGATTACTCGGCCCTGACTCTGGTTGGTAGTGTTCTGATGCTGAACTTGATTCTGACCTCCTTGGTTACTTTGGTGCTGCTGCATATTATTTCTATTCGGTCCATTTGCTCCTGGGTGCTGCTGTCTTTTCTGACCACCCCCAGTTCTATTTTGCAAATGTGGGCATTGCGCTCTGCAGTGCCCTTCCTCTCTGCAGTATGCAGACTAATTCTGTCCCAACGGTCCTCCATGCATATTTGAATTACTCCTTCCTTGTGCGTTCCCCCTCCCTCTGTTGTGTCCCACTACTTGCTGAAGTAACACTCTCGTCTTCAAATTTACTCTATCTTTTGCCTCTTTTTCTTTCTCTGCATTTACCCTGTTCTCATAATATTGTGACATATGTAATACTTCGCCCAACGTTTTTGCTTGCCACGCACTTTCGGATGTCATTATCTAATTTTGAATTGGAAGAGTTAACCCCATCACATACTTATCAACAAATAATCTTTTCCCCGCTTCTGAGCTCACATCCTGCACACTAAAGTCTGTGAATACTTCCTCAAACCTATTAAAATAGTCTGTAGCTAACTCATTCTTGCCTTGCACACATGCAGTCAACTTATCCCATTGGATTCTTTTCTCTGAAACAATCTCTTTTAATCTTTGTATAATTCGTCCTGGTAATGCTACCATGTTCGCCCCTGGCTTCCCTCCAACCTCTTTATCCCTGTCTTCTTTTACTAAATCTGCCCAGGTGGCGCCATAGGCCCTTATATCATCCACTTTTCTTATCTGCTTCCATATGTCTGCTGGCAGGATCACTGGGAATATTAAATCTATGTCACCCATGGTAAGCACGGATGATTGCAGACAGGATTCTACCTCTTTGTAAAATCCTGCGGGATTCTTTCGTATATCAGGAATCATCTGTTTTATGTTATTCACTTCCTGCCTGGAAAAGGGGACATGTACATATTGGGCAGTATAATGTGCTGGCGTCACCTGCGCCGCTACCGTGCCTGCTGCAGGAATTTCTACTTTGGGCACATAGGTAGGTGGGACCTCTCTCATAGGAAATGCCGCACTCACTGTTCCTCCCCCTTCCCTCATATGCAATAATATCCCCAAGTCCAGCGACAAGGCTGTTTCCCCTGTCCCTCGTTCTAGTGCCCTTTTATAGATCGCCATTATTTCGGGGGTGCTGACCTTGTCCTTTATATCTTTGTCTATTAAATGTTCAGCCATCGCCTGCAGTGCTTTTCTTTTCATGGGCATGGTATATTCATCGAATTTGTCATGTATTTCCATTGCAGGAGTACTAGGATCCGACATCCATTTTAGCGCCTCTCGTACACATACTTTTAGTTTATTGCCTATCTGTATTGATGATGACGAATGTCGCCGCTGTATGTAAGGTGATGCCACATTCTTCCTATCCCTCCTGATATCCCTACTCCCGTACCCAGGTGTGGTAAACATTTCAGCATATTCATTATCAAGTTAATTTTTAAGCTCAAAAAGTCCAAATACATGTTCCCTTACTTCTTCATCTCTTTCTCTACAACGTGCTAATGCATTCAAATCTAACAATCGTTGTGGCGGTAATTTCCCAATTAACTGTTTCCATCTTCCCACTAAATATTCACCCATGCATTCCAGCACTACCTGTCTTTCATTGCTTCTTCGAAAGTCATACATCTAGGCTAATGCTGTCATCCCATCGTTTCCATCTATATACATCTCTGCCTGAACTTGCAATTCCCGCTTCCTCTCCTTGCTGATCGCACTGCGGCTCACTCTTGTGCATCCACTTTGTACAGTCCCATCTTTCGCCTCCGTAGTTTCAAGTTCAACCGCGGGTGGGACGGACGGGACTGTGTCTGTTTCTAGGGCGGGAGGTGCGGATGGGATAACAGGAACGGGAAGTGACTGTTGTGGTACTGGCTGGCTAATGGGAGGTGCTATGTGCGCAGTCTGCGGCTGTGCTAGGATTTGAACATTTGGGAGGGGCGCGGCGGTTTGGGCAATATGAGGGGGCTGAACAGTGGTTCCTGACACATTTGTATACTTTCTGGTCTTGGACCCCGCTTTGTATCGGTCAACATTTTTTCTATTAACTCATCTGCCATATGCAATTCTCGTTGTGGGTATATCCTTTCTATGTTCAACTGTTCGCATCTACCTGTCCTTCTCAGACTCTCAGTCCACTCCTCCTCCTCCTTTTCTTCCACTATTTCAGTTTTTGATTTATGCCTGCGTGCATGTTTCTCTCTACTTCTCCAACGAAGCATAGCTTCCCTTCTCCAGTCCCTAAGGATATCGAATGCTGCGGGACGTGCTTTCCTTCTTATCAACACCTTCTCCAAGTTATCTATTCTCTCAATCTCAAAACTCCCATTAATCGGCCACTGAAAATCTTCTTGGTTTCTGGTTTGCTTATGCCAAATCTCACAGAACATTATCGCACCCACACCATACTTTACATACATCTCGTATGCCGGCGTTCCCCCAGGTGGCACAACTTGGCCATCTTCCAAAGATTGTCTACCGCAGCGGAAAAACCCTGCTACGGTGGACAATACCCCAGGCATGTTTTAACCTTACCCTCAGCTAATCAACCTTACACTGGGCATTTGATTTTGCAAAGTCAACTCTCAACCAATATCAGGGCTATTTCGAATCGGGGTATGACTCACCTGATAAATCAATTTGTCTTCCAAGACACAATTCGTCCGTATACTGACGCAACCAATGATGTCGTGTCTGCGTCTCTTGGCTCTGCCTCGTTTCGGGACCCTCGCCTCCTTGTTCTCTGGCCGGGTACATCGATCAGGGATCAGATGTGTGCAGATCTGCATATGAGTCTCATCACTTACACTGGGGCGCCCCGAACGCCTCTTGATCCCGGCTCGATAGTCACGTCCTCGCCGTTCTCTCTGCCTTTCTTATCTTACAACATACACGATGGAACAAGTGGGGGAGGGTCCCTATTCGGGTGCCATCTTGAAGGGGGACCCTCGCATAGTGGAAACAAGGCAAATCACCACACACGAACTGACACGTCAGACACAAGGTTGTATTCCCAAAAGCTAGGGTTTATTGCAAAGCAAATAGTCTCAGTTGGCCAACTCGGTCTCACGCCCCGTGACGTGTGTCTCCAGACCTCGAGGGACGCAAGAGAGCAAATAACGTACATCAGTTACATATATACAAAATGGACATCCTGCAATCAGTCATGGCATGTTAATTACGCCCATTGTACAGTTTCTTTGAACTGGGTCTGATGATTGACAATTTCGACGAATATGACGCCTTCAAACATCTATTTTAGCAACAATATGCAACATTGCGAGTCTAGAGACATATTTCTTTGTTGAACAGAACACAGTGCTTCTGTTCTGGCAGGCAAACTGCGTACGAGAGAAGAGTCGCATTCCAGGCCTTGCTATCTCCTATTTGCTATTCGTGTCCTGGGAGTCAGCTCGCTCTGCTGGGCTTAGGAAAGGGGGGCCGTAAGAAAAGCATAATTCAAGCCTTTAGCTGTTTCTTTCTAGCATTTCTCCAATATTAACGAGTCTGGCTGGCATCAGTGAAATTATTAAATGCTGTGTTGCTCTCCTCCAAGGCTATATGCGGGAGGGGATTGGGCATTCCTCTCTGGGGCTGCCTACGTTATGTTTCAACGAATAACTCCCGACCTCGCGGCCTTGCTCTTTCGCTTTGAACAACAAAGTAATCAGTGAAGCAGAAAAGCGGAATAAGCAGAGTAAGCTTTCGGCTAAGCAGTTTTGACCAAAAAGCAATGAGCAAACGTTAGTGAACAAACTGGCGATTCTAGCTACATCAAAATGGCCGCACATTGGTCAGACTTATGAGTCTGTATTTCTGATGTTTAGTGCATGAGACGGTTGGTCGTCGGCCAATATGATACATTGCCATTGGTCGTGAGAGGTATCTATTTGTCTAGACTGACAGAGGCCTTCGCCAGGCTGTCGGGAATTACCATTAACAGGGAGAAATCATTGCTGTTCCTCCTAGCAGACCTACGGAGAGCGACCCCTGACCGACTGCCTCAACTAGGACTCTCATGGATGCCAATAACCTTTGGCTACTTGGGCGTGGACCTATATCATGACGCCACGACGACTCACGCAGCTAACACACAGGTGGCCATGGACAATATAGGGAAGACAATGAAGTTCTGGAGGACGCTCCCATTGGGATGGTAAGAAGAGCGTCCTTATTGAAGATGACAGTGCTGCCCCGCTTACTATACTACTTTACGAACATCCCACACAACATACCTGTGTCATTCTTTAAACAAATACATACAATGGCAAGAGAATTCCTCTGGGGCGGGGGAAGAAACAGAATAGCGCTGAACACCTTACAAATGGATTACGAATCGGGGGGGGGATCCGGCTGCTGGACTTTGAACGTTATTACCTGTTGGGCCAGCTCCAATTTGTGGTACGGTGGTTGCGGGATGACACGTCCATAAACACACTGCTCTTCCGACCACCAATACGCCAATACTACCTAAGGGAACTCTTATGAATAGATGAGGCCGCAACTAAATCGCTTCCCAACATGGTCAAACTGGGCCTGACTCTATGGAAAAGGGCGTGGAGAATACACGGGATGCGAGACCCGTGCTCCAGGCAAATCCCCCTTGCGGGATTGGTCGACACCAACAAGGAGTCCCTAACGACATACCGGGTACAATGGGAGGACAAGGGAGTAGCCCAGATTGGGGATCTATGGAGAGGTGGAAAATGGGTGGACTTCCAGACCCTAATGGTGGAGCAGAGCATACATAGAGGACAATTTTTATTGTATAACTGCATGTTCCGAAAGATCAGTAAGAGGTGAAGGAAGCTGCCCGATGGGGACGAAAATGAGGGAGAACTGGACGCATGGTATGATGTGTCGGAAGCGGAGCACACTGTCCAGGCTCTACAAGAAGCTCCTACGCAGCAATAATGAGAGAGAACTGCATGTGAGAACAAGATGGGAAGATGAACTCCAAAAAACGTTCACAAATGAGGAATGGTGCACGATACTCCAGTATGCAAAGAAGGTCTCCAGGAATGCCAGATTCAAGCAACTGCAGCTCTTGCTCACACACAGAGCGTACCTCACGGCCAAGAAAATGTCCCTAATGGGAAGCAAGCAAACTGTACTCGGCCCGCGATGCGCGGCGGAGGAGGCAGATATGCTACACATGTTCTGGGATTGCCCGGGGATAAGGAACATCTGGGACGCTGTCAAAGATAGAGCAGAGGCAGGTGGGATGCGAATGCAGGCATGGTCCCCGGAGTCCTATCTGCTGGGGTTGTTCCCAAGGGTAAACAAACAAACAGGACCCATACTGCCAAAATGAAAGACTTAATGTGCATACTAGCGAAGCGCCGTATTGCGATGGCATGGAACACAATCACAGGGCCGTCGATAGAACTGTGATGGGCGGATCTGAAGAAATGGACGATTGCAGACACAGCAGTGTGGACTAGAGCGATGCAAAGGCGTGGGGGAAGTGGGGCCAAGTTACTTGCGTGGAACTCCCTTGTACAGGATTTGATTGAAGGCACCTAAAGACATGAAACAGCAGACCCTGGGGAGCCAGAGGAAGGTTAACACCTCTGGTGGAAAAGGGGAAGAGGTACTCCCTACAGGGAGGAAAGCAGGGCGATGAGCAAGTCGGAGGGGCCTAGACTGGGGATCTACGGACAATTAGAGGCAGAACTTTGCGAACAGACGTGGACGAGGTCAGGCCAGAGCGCCAAGATTGAACGGCGATGTAGCGTGGAACCCAATGTAATGTGCCAGTTGTAGTGTTGTTGTTATGTGTTATAAAACAATAAAGAGTTTTAAAAAAAAGTATCACAGTGAGTAAATCAACCATCACCTTGCTTTTATAATAAACTTTTTCTTACATTTAAAAAAATGCTCTGTAACCAAGTCTAACCATCACGGCTATCAAATGAGTCGAAAATCATAGTTGTACCACAAGCAGAAACGTATTACTAGTACATTGGACAAACTTTGAGCTACCTAAAGCAAACATGCATTTAAAACATGCACTACGAAACATTACATTTGGAAAAAATACTCTGTAATGTTATGTGCTCATTCCAGAGATAAGTTGATAATGGTGAAGTCTTTGAGATAAATTAAAATGAGAATACGCTGTACAGTGAGTATAAAGCAATAAAAGGTTGGTGAGCAGAAAACAATAATACTCCAGAAACCAATAGTTCACTCTCTGTTACTTGAAAAACAGATGAGCCGATTCAGCAAGCGAGGTAAAAAGTGGATCGATGACGATATCCGTTGTAGATTGTAGATTGTAGATTGATGTTTTCTTGGTAACTTTCAAGGTGTTTATAAAGGCTTACAGAAGTGCGTATATGTGAATGTCTCACATGTTCGTTCACATCTACCCAGCCTCTATTTCAATTTTGGACCTCCTCAATCCTGCTAGAGCAGCCCCTTTGCGAGCGCACAGCCACATGTGCGAACTGCCATTGATGCCGGAGGGGGAGGGATGTGCATGAGGGGACCGCAATAGGCCTGGAACAAAGTCAACTGACAGAGATATATAGATAGTCTGGAGACACCGGGTCTGGGTTGGCCATGTGTCCAAAGGTCCCAGCGCGAAAGAACCCTTTGAGGTGTAGATGTCATTCGGCACCTTGAGCGTTCCCATGCTCCCAGCTCCTTTGAAAGCACACAGCCACATGTGGGAAGTGACCGAAAGGGGGATGGATGTGGATGAGGCAAGCGCGCTATGCCAGTAAACATGTTAAAGCACACTGATCTTTCATGATTCTTTTAGATGTTTGAACGTGTTGTCTAACAACTTTTCATTTTAAGTCATATATTTTTTAATTTGTTTTATTTAGTATGGGAAGGTAGATGGCAATGACAAACTACAAATTGTCCTGCTGCGGTTCCCCTGTATTGTTCGTATTCACTAGGGAAATTCTCATGAATGGCTCTAACCACACAGGCAGGTATTCCTTGTTGAACGCGGAATCCCAGTCTTCCATGAATCCACCATGTAAATGCACGAAAGGCCACAAGCCTGTACCACCTGTGTAAGAGATACAGAAATAGGTTACTTGAATAAAGCTGATAATTGCATTTATTTTGTTTGCACTACCTTCTAAAAATGTAAGGCATTGTTATGCAAATAAAGTACCTTTCTGAGCAAATTAATTGAGATTTCAAGCAGGGATCAATTAGAAATGTGGACGCCTATTCCAGCAAAAGCAGTTTTGGACATAGGGAAATATTGTTTTTAACTTCAAAGTGAAGGAAACGTAATTGTTTTGGCTTCTTTCTCTTTGAAGCATTTCCTCTTCTGAATTTTCAGGCTTGTACTGGTAGGGCTGAATTGTTGCCATAGTTCCTGAATATTGAAGAAGTACAAAATCAACAGTGTGAACAATAAAAATGTGTTTTTGTTTGTATACAGTAAAGAAATTAGTTTTTACATTAAAATTCAATGTTAAAGAAAGACAAGAGAAGAAACAAGCATGTTGCGAAAATGCATAGTGCAAAGACAAAAATAATCGGTGCAAACTTTGAAAGTTTGCAAAGAAACGTGTAAAGAACATGTCATGTTAAAGTAGAATTTAAATATGGTTTGGTAAAGATATTTGTAGATAAAATAAGAAATGCTTAAATAAAAAGTGACTGCTGAGTTAATTCATTTTAGGCCATATAAGGACCTGTTCTCCGTGCTTCGTAATTGGGTGATAACTGAACAGAGTAGAAACAACTCATGGTTCCTCGAAATGAAATACACTTTGTTAAGGGGTCAGAAATATGAGGCAGACATCTTTGTGAAGGTTTTTCAAAAGGTGCCATTTTATTAACACAAAAGGTCGGATAAATGCCTCACTATCCCTACCCTGACGAGGATTACCCTGCCTAAAATAAACTAAAGGAAACACTTTAAAAAAAGGTTTCGGTCCATCACACTTAAACATACACCAACCTTGTAGGTAATATATGGCAGTTCAACAGCAACAAATAACAGTTAAATTCACATCATAACCCCTGTTTCTCCTTCTAACCTATGTGAATTCCCCTTCACCAGATTCAAGCTGGATATTGTTCAACAGTTCCAAAAATGTTAAGGAAATCCTGTTTCGTAAACAAAGTTCCACTTCAGTTCTCTTTTGGTTCCAACTTGATAACACAAAGTTCCAACTTGTATTCCACCAACAATTCACAAGTGTTCAACAAAGTTTTCTCTCTTTGACTTGTGACTTGAAACAACTTCCTTTCAGCAGGCTCAGAATATTTCTTTGCTTCCTTGGTTTCAACAAAAAGGTCTTTGTCAGGATATTTCTGCACCAGTTCACAAAACCACTTGTTTGACAATATTAAATACTTCTGCAGCAGTTTATAGAACATCAATGATATTCATTTGTAAGGATGATTCTGCATTAATCCACAAAACACTTAAGTGGTTCTTCAACTTCTTCAAGATTTTTAACCACAACACAGTACTTCAATGACTTCCACCTGGTCCACTCACCTGGCAGGCCTACTAGAACAGAGCTCTCTGACCTGGTGTACTGTCCTGCCAGGCCAGAATAATCTCCTACATGTTAATACTTTTGTGATAAGG
Organism: Ambystoma mexicanum; assembly: GCF_040938575.1. Lineage (NCBI taxonomy): Eukaryota > Metazoa > Chordata > Amphibia > Caudata > Ambystomatidae > Ambystoma > Ambystoma mexicanum. The sequence continues at coordinate 1,457,465,196 of NC_090935.1, forward strand.
GTTAAGCTCAAACAGGTTAGCAATGTCTTTTGCTCCACAACATCAAATATAAGAAACTCTTCAAGGGAAACAGGAACCACACTGATGCTGTTTGCTACACCTGTGTGGTTGCCACATGTTAGGCAGAATCCTGTGGAGTTCCCTTGGGGAACACTGCAAAAAGATTAAGACAACAGGAGTAAGCAGTAAACCCAATTGGTAGCAGTCTGTACCACCCAGATTTACCTGGTAGCTGTGGCTGAGCAGTCACACTTCTCTCAAGAAGAGTAGGGCAGTATGCAGAGGATACATAATAGGGCTAAAAACACAGTAGAGCAAGTAAACACTGACCAGAGCTTGGTATGAACAGTATATAATCATTTATTTAACACACACTTAAGGAAATACACTAGCACTATAAATCAAAAGCAAGTTCAAACACAATCAGGAAAGTATACACACCTCCCTTAAGAATTATTAGACAAGTCGAAGTCAAAACACCACTTTTTGTCAAAACAGATGTGAGCGTGTAACTTAGATGGCACTCCAATAATTAAGTTAAAGGGAGAGAAAAAGGCTGGTCATGAAAATAAAACAGTTCCCAACACTTTTCTAAGACCAAAACAAGTTAGTGAAGACAGAGTCTACTGTAGAGCCAAAGTTCATGGGCCAGGCCCACTTTAAATGGAACAAGGTGAAATGTGCCCAAGATCACACAGTTTAGAATTGCATTCAAGTCTTTGTAAAAATGTTCAAAAGAGGTTGGGTTGATTTAGAAGGTAAAGTTAGAAGGTCTGGGGGCCAACCCAGTTGGAAAGCCAAGGATTACCTTTAGCAAACCGTAGAAAGGGAGGCCAGGTGGAACACAGTACCTTTAAAGTTGAGGCAGCTCCAGCGGTGGCAGTTGTTCCTGGCAGCGGGTGCAGTTTGTGGTTTCGACCAGGGGAAGAGAAGATCTCGTCGAGGAGGAACCTTGGAGTCGTTGCACTGCCCAGGGAAGAGACCAGCCGCGGAGTTCGTTCGGTAAAAAGGTGCGTTCCTTTTATTCGCGGTCACAGTGGTGAAGCTTGGCTATCCGGCCGCCGGGGTGCTTAGCACGAGCGATTCCACCAAGAGACGTCCTGGAAGGCGAATGACGAACTGGTTGATCCCACCAGCTCAGAGGAAGAAGACTCTTTCAGCAGAAGATCTTCTCTTGTCGTCGGGAAAGTGGTGAGGTTGTTGCAGCAGGGCTCCACCGGTGGTGTCGTCGTAGCAGATGGCTCAGCTTCTCCCCACTTCGGATTTCTTAGGTCCTGTGGCGACTTCTGAAGTTCCAGTCCCAAAAGCCCTGCTTTTATGCAGAAAAACCCCCATTCAACAGCCTAGCTGTCACTCATACTTGCTAAGTGGTGAGCCGGACGGCTCACCACTGGGCCAATCATAACAGAGTGCGACTTGGGTTGCTAAGGCAACGCAGTCTAGGGTGCCAATTCCCCCACCCACACATCCTGTGGAGCCCAGACAGAGTGGCAACGGTTGGAGGGCTTCTGTGGAGAAGCCCACCAAAAAAGTGGAACAAAGGGCCCGACCTTGGTTGGAGTTACAGAGACGGACACAAACGCCATTTTAGAAAAGAGTTCTGGCGAAAAGACCCAACCGGTGATATTTTGCGTGGTAACCACTGCCACCAGCCAGAAACTCGACAAGGGGGGACTGGACAGTGCCCCCTTGGAAACGGACCCAGGGGCAATCTAATTAACTCCTTCCAGTACTTCCACAATATGATGGTTTGTACTGGTTCTGTACACAATTTTGGATTAGTATAGCCAATGGTGACTTTACATGTCCTGGGAGACAGTAGTCAGTCCCAGGGTATGGAGTCTATGGTTGGGGGTCACTATGACACCACTGTGTTACTGCACTGAGGGTGCTGTGTAACACATACACTAAAACAGATGATACCCTATGGAGTAAAAGGCCCCATAAGCACACAATAAGTCAAAGACATACCTCAAATCATGCCTAAGAGTGGAAGAAAAAGAGTCACTCTTAGCAGGAGATAAAAACAAACCCCAAAAATCCAGCAAAGCTGCTGGGGGACTCACTAGGTTTGGGAAGTTAGCCTTATAAGAGAATTCTCCCTAACACCACACACACTGCAAGTTATTCTCCACTTCCTCTGAATCTCTTCTTTGAGAAGGGCAGCTTACCTGCCACTCTTGTTTTTCCCGTTTAGCATTAACCAACTGCTGACATGGATTCTAGTTCACCTTCATACTTCTTTAGCTTTGGCAATGTGGGCTTAAGCCATTTTCTCTTAAGACTTCTTTTCTATATGGCAAGTAATTTTAGCGCCACTGAAATTCTCAACTGCCTTCTTTTGACTTTGGCAATTCAGGTTGTTTCTTAATTGCCTGGGTGTATTTCTCTTTTGGCTTTGGCAATAATTGTTTGTCTTTTCTTCTATGAATATTGCCCTTTCTTGTTGCTGGCTCTTATTATGCCCCACAATGTCATAATCACACTCTTCTGGTATGATAATCAAGTTCTTATTCTGCCATCTGCGTCTCTTTAAATCAGCTTGGTTCATAACAGAACAATTGACCCTGCTTCACATTAGCTCGGTATTCAAAAGGTTTCCTCCTCTTTACCGTTACTTTGTTACAGTTCACAATTCTAAAGTTTAGATCCCTGAACTTGACCAGTGAGCAGTTCCGGATCTCTCTGGGGTCACACCGTAACTGCACACTTACTGGGTCTGGTGTGCGCGTCCGTTCACTTTGCTGGCTCTAGGTCTTCTGCTTCGCTTTCCATGCCCGACAACCTCTTTTTTTGTGGCTTCCTGCATCTACCAATGTCAGAGCTCTCCTGACTCCCACAGCTATCCAGAGCTAGCCTGCCACTGGTGCTTGGCTGACAGTGGGAAAAACTGCTAAATCGTGCGCTTTCCGCTGCCCAACCTCTGCAGCTGAAAACCCGAGAATAGGATTCCCTCTCAGGACCGTCATTCACTTTACACACCTCAGTCGTCTCGGTTCACAGCTCAATTCTTCTGCTGCCACATAGATGTACGAAAACTACCCCACCTTCTGCTACTGCTCTTCTTCACCTTCTTCTTTATGGCCTGCACCTGAGGAGGATTTGTATGCCTCCCAGTCTCCCTCAGGTGTGTGTCATTATTCCAAATTGACTGCAACTTGTAGTCTTGAGCTTCTTCAGTCCTCTTCTTTGTCCCAGTATTTTGGGAATTATGGGACTTGAAGTCCACAATGTCAAATTCAGCTTTTTCAATGAATTTATCATCACCAAATTCATTACTCTGCTTATACATAATCCCCAAAGGAGTACCATAAGGAGTCCATGAAGTATTTGGTTTTACAGAAGAATGGGGGTTCTCAAGGATTAAATTGGTAAGATTTAAAGACTTCTCTGGGACATGTAAGAGCATTAATTTCTATGAATGTCAGAAACTTTGTAAGGTTTTTTTTTAAATGTTATTTATTTACTTTGTATATAATTGCTTTTACAATTTTTACAAAACTGTTGCTGCTCATCTAAAAAGAGCCACATGGTAGAAGAAAACAAGAAAACAAACAAAACAAAGTGGTGAAGCAGAGAGGAGGAGGCATGGAAGTAGAATGGGGTTCGGGAATGCGTGTCCTTGCTGGTCCCCATTAAAGTGCACAGGCCATGCCAGGGTCCTGACAATTACTCGTCATGGATGTTCGTAAGTGATCAATTCAAAAGCGCTTTCCAGAATTTTTACAGTCGCTATAGTCCACTTCGTTTTCTCCCCTGACATCAACCTATTCCACCATATTGTGTCTAGTTCTTCTAACAATCCCGAGTGGTCTGTGCGTAGGCTGGTCAGGTATGTGGCTCTTATGTTTCCTAACTCAGGGCATTGTAGCAGAAGATGTTTTATTGTTTCTGGTGTGGTTGGTTGTGTACAAAGTTGACAGGCTTTATCGTTTGTTTGCATCCTGATAGCCTGGATTTCACATGTCGGGAGGAGGTTAAAACGCGCTCTCAAACAGTTTCCTTAGGTGTTTATTTGGTAATTTGGTACAGTATGCCACGGGTTCCTTCAATCTGTTGACATTTGGTGGTAGATCTTTAGTCAGTTTGTTAGCATGGGCTTTTTCCAGAGTCTCTATCCAATCTTGGGCCTCAAGTTAAGATTTTACTCTTACTGGATTGATTTTTAGATCTTCTTCTGTACATGCAATCTCAATGAGCTTTTCTTTAAGCTTGTCCATCTATTTGTTTAAGATGGCTAAGTGGCGGTTTGTTATTTCAGCGGCTATGATCTTGTATATAGGTGGGCTGTCAGGGATGAGGGTATTTCTGAACAGTTGCATTGCACTTTGAGCGACCGTCTATTCCAGAGAGAGTAGACCCAGCTCTCTTCTGATGAGTTCTATTGAGATTGCATTAGGCAGTCCTAGGACCGTCTTCCAAATGTGGGTCTCTAGTTTCCGCCAGATGTCACTTGGCATGCTCAGGGTTGCTCCCATGCCATAAGTTAGAGTTGGCACGACTTTACCTTTGTAGAATTCTATCGCTGGGACTAGTGAGAATTTTCCATATTTTCTATCAATGATTTTCATTTGGACAGCAAGATTTTTCGTTTTTTCCCATAGAACACTTTGCATTGTTGCTTCCTTCGCTGAGTGATCGATATGGACACCTAGATATTTAAAGCTAGGGACCACTTCGATTTCTATTTTATCCAAAGCCCAATGGTACCTAGCCTGGGTCTTCTTGGAACTTTTTCCAACTATCACTATTTTCGTTTTAGACTTGTTTATTTTTAGATTATTCATGTTCATATATTGCGCCAGGTTGGTAAGTTGGCGTTGCAGCCCGATTTGGGTTTGGTCTAATAATATCAAGTCGTCTGCATACAGTAGGCGCCGTATATTTACTTTTCCCAGCTTAGGTGGGAAAGCTCTGGCTGACTCTTCCAACTCCTTTAGATCCCCCAGAAAAGCAATATATAGCGCCGGGGCCAGTGGGCAGCCCTGCTTCACTCCTCGCTCCGCCGGTATCTCTTTCGACAGAAGGCCTTGGTTGTTTAGACAAACTCTTAGTTTGGTGTTAGTATGTAGGGCCATTACCGGGTCCAGTACTTCTCTTGGGCAATTCCATTTTTTCAATTTGTTCCACAGCATTCGCCTGTCCACTCTGTGAAAGGCCTGTGACAGATCTATGAATGCCAAGAACACAGTAGGTGCCCCTTGCTTGACCTTAGCTTTTATCAGATTCAGAATTAAGATGTTAACTGATGTGCTCCCCTTCTTTAGAAATCCCATTTGAAAATGGTCGTTGGCCGGGGAGGATCTGGCCCAATATCGAAAGTGTGTCAGGAGGAGGGTCGCAAATATCTTGCTTATTATATCAAGTAGGGCAATGGGTCTGTAGTTGCTCGGATCTTCTCTGTTCCCTCACTTAAAAATCAGGACCACCACCGCTTTTGCCCACGACGTAGGAATGGCTCTTGTCTGTCTGCACTGGTCAAAGATGATACTGATGAAGGCCCATTGCTCAGGGTTCTGTTTTAGGTCAATATTGCAGAGGCCATCAGGGCCAGGATCTCTTGATTTCTTTAGTTTGAAAATGGTGCTCTTTATATCATCTATTAACGATATATCAATCCATGCTGTGGCAGCTGGTCTTTCGGCCATCAGTGTTTGATGCGGTGGTGCCTTAAACAGATTTTCCAAAAAAAGTAACCCACGCACTTTTGCTCACTGCATTTACGATTTGATTTTCCACCTTCTTATCAGATTTTTTGATAAGAGCCCAGAAGTCGCCAGTTCTTTTTGTGCTTAGTGATTGAAGCATTTCTTCTGCGTCTTGTTGGTACATTTCGTGTCTATGCCCTCGCACCCAAGCTTTATATTTTGAGTTTTCTTGTTTCCATGTATTCCATGCCGTTGGCGAGTTGTCCTTTTTAATTTGTCTCTTCAGTTTTCTCAACGATCTCTTTCTTTCTACGACCACTTTATTGGATGTGTGAGTATTTTGTGGTACCTTTCGATTTTTTCCCAGCGTCTTCGTCCTATACTGTAGAAGGAAGGGTAGATAGTCCGGGGTTTGGATCTTATCTCCTCTGGACTGAGTGCCTGTTTTATATTTTTTAGTAATACCTTCTATATTCGCCGCAGTCAGACGAATACGGGTTTGTTGATTATTTGGCTCAATCGAGTTGCTATAGTAGTTAGTTGTAGGTCGTAGTGCTTTCAATTGTATAGCCAAAAGATTGTGATCACTTTCTTGTGTTTTGGTCACCGAGTAGTCTTCTATACACACCAGTAGGCTATGGGAGATGAAGAAATAATCAATATTGGCGCTGGATTCATCCCTTTCCCATGTTGGTATGTTGACATTCCAGGATTTCAATGCTGCCACATTATGGAGGTTTTTCGATTTCATAAGCCTCATCCAGATCGTTCCTCTGTCTTCCCCTCGGGATTTCATCCTCTTCATGTTATTCTTTTTTTCGCTGCTGCATTTCGCATTTAGGTCTCCACAGATTATTATATGTGTTTGCGGGTCTTCCACGATAATATCGTCGATTGTTTTTGCCATTTGAATGCAAAAATCTGCTGTAGTTGTTTTTTCTGGGTTCCAGTATGTTGTTATGAGGGCTATTTTAGCTTTTTCACCTTCCTTTCCCCTTTCTTCTTCTTGGTCCCATGTCGTTAAGACTGCCAGTATGCCATATGACTCAGTCGTTGTTTTTATACTAGAGATTCCTGAGCCCAACTTTATTGCTATCAGGAGCCCTGAAGACGGCCGGCCAAACAAATCTCGAAGCCGTCTAAGGCTGTTTTTTCTGTTAGCCAGTGCTCCTGGAGACAAAGGATGTCGAAAGCCCCCAGGTCTTGATTTTCGGGGTTCATCAGATGCCTGTGGCCTCTCGTGTTCCACGAGGCCATCGAGAGAAGTTTTTGAGGTGCCGTTGCTTGATGGTTGGTTGGAGGGGGTAGATTTGTGATCCCACCTCCTGGTGATTGTTATTTGTCGTTGTGCAGATTTAACATGGTTTTTAGCCAATTCCATGGGCCCTTTTGGTTTTCTCGCTTCTTGGCTATCTGCCATCTTCATTTTCTGATCTTTTCCTTTTCTACACTCCTTATACTCCATATCGTTCCCTTCTTTCACGGTGCTGACCCCCATTCCCCGAGCGCTCTTCCATTCGTTCTTCTCTAGGTTCCGGCTCTTTCCGTCTGTCTCTCATTTCTTACTTCACGTTTTTCCCACTCGTAGTGCCGATGGCTTTCCTGTTTCGCATAGTAGGTGGGGGCTTATCTTTTCCTATTATATAGATCTTTTGTTTTGGATATGTAGTGCCATTTGTGTTCACCACTTTCCTTTGGAGGCTGTATCTTTGAGTCTGTCTTCGGTAGGCATAATTCCATCAAGGTAAATCCTGCTTGTTTTAGGTCCTTATATGCTTCATCCGGAACCCCTTTTAATGGCTTGCCATTAATGTGTAAATAGGTCTTTGCTTTTTGGTCTCGATGGTATGGTTCTATTAGTATAAAATCTTCGGTCTTCAGATGCTGCAGACAGTGTATTTTGCTTAGTATATGTAATACCGTTCTCCTGTTCAGCACAATGTAATTGCTTTTGCATGACGTTTGCTCTAGTTTGAACACTCTTGAGTCCTTGTGGGGGCTGCTCGAGTTCTTGGTTTTCTCTGTCTGTAGTTTATATGGTTTTGCCCTGGTCTCCCGCTCGTCTCTTTTGCTTGTTTTATCTTCGTAGTGCCGGTGTATTCTCTGCTTCGCTGGAGTTGATCCGCAACTAGATTCAGTCTTGTTTCGCAACGTTTCTTTGTCCTCTACAGGTGTTAGAACTGTTTTATCTGACGTCTTGTCGTCATTTGGTTCCCTCCTACTGTGAAGGACGCCATTGTGTTCCTTTTATAGATCCCTCTGGGCCCATGGATTCTTCTCCTTGACCATCTATTTCGAGGTGCACTGATAAATCCATCAATGAACTTGCACTCATAAATTCATCCGCCGTTCTAGGCGACTTTTCTGTCGGTTGCAGGCTTTTTGCCGTGGGCTCGATTGTGTGGCTTGAAGTTGTAGGGCTTTGAGTTAAATTGATAATTTCCTCTTCCCTTTTAGAATCTAAGGTCTCCGTTTTTTTTTTGTTTGTTAGACCTATGGTGCTTTCACTTGCCAATTGTAGAGCCACTTTTTTCTTTTGATTTGTCGCTGACGGAAATGTTTTTGTGCCCAAGCTGAAGTTCTGGATTTGCGGTATAGAAGGATCAATTGGGTTTTTCAGTTTTTGTTTACTAAAAATTGGTTCCATCTCTCCTATCTCCTTCTTCGCAATTGTCTGGCATGCTCTGTCTGTGTATTTTCTTACAATCTTTTTTTTGAGTGAGGATTCTTTTCTTTCAGTCTCCAGGATGGCCCACTTCTCCTCCCACATTGCCGCCTTCATGTTGCTTTTCGCCTCTGCGGCTGTGATGTATCCCTCTAAGAATTCGAGCTTGGATTGCATCTTGCGCAATATCGTTGTGTTATCTTTTGTCGAGTCTCCGATTGTTTCATATAGTTTGCAAAATGGTGCAAGTGCAATCGTAAGTGCCGCCATGATTGTAGTCATGTCCGGTTTTTTATTTGGTGAGGGTCTTTGGGAGTCGGTCACAATTTCACTGTGTCGTCTATGTTTAGCAGGAGTGTTCTGACATTCCCTGCCAGAGTAACTGTCGGCTTGTTGTGTTCAAATCTCGAGTGATGAACTCCCAGCTGTAGCTGCAAATGCTTCGGAGTAATCCAGCAATGTTCGAGAGACGTTTAAGTTTAGTGTTGTTCCGTCTTTAGTTTGCTTCGTCAGTTTTTCTCCACTTTCTATATGTTGGAGATGGCTTTTTGTCCAGGACTGGTTGCTCATTTGAGTCCTTAAACCAGGGACACGTTCCAGATATCTCTCTGTCTCCTTATTTGTTCTGTTTCCCGCCTGGTTTTCAGGTCTCAAATTGTGTCCTGAAGATGGCAAGGATTCTTGCTGCTCCACTTGTTCCTTTCTTGGGGTCTCACGCAGTGGTAGATGTTTTTTGTCATGTGGCTCCGAGACTTTAGGATGTAAAAAGATCTCTTCCTGTTCTATCTGTTCTTGATGCCATATTTCTGCTGTTGTTTCAACCCTAGGCAGAGGGTCAGCGCTTTGGGTCGGTATCTCTATAATAGTGGTGTCCTTCCTCGTATCAGGTTTCAGTCGAAACTGGACCTCCTCTAGTCCCGACTGCGCTTGATGGTGATTTTCATTGTTTTTCGAGGGCATCTTTGTCGGGTCAACCATTTCCCTTGGGGTGTCTGATATGCTATTTGGTTCCATAAGAGCTTTGTTTAGGTTTTTAAGTTTGGTCGGTAGAGCTTTTTGCTCAATCTGATTTTGGATCTGGATATCCCTTTCTTTAGGGGTTACGTGATTTAACTGACTTATTTCACTTATATTTGCTTCACTGGGTTCATTGTCCCTCGGACTGACTGCCAGCTTGTCAACTGCTCGTGGTCCCTTTTCTCCGTATCTTGTTGTGATTTCAGTGTCTGTATCTGTTTTTCTAGCTTTTATTGCCTGAAAAGACCCCTCAATCACTTCCAAAATTTCAGCATCAGAGATTTCATCATCTGACTCTGGTTTTCGTTTTTTCTGTTGAGTCTTCAAAAAGTTGAACAGGGCGTTTGAAAGTAAAGATTTCGGGATCGTGCGTGTCCCTAATTCCTGTTTTTTAACTGCCACGTTGTTGGATTTGTTTGCTTCTTTGGTACCTATGTTTTTCTGATTGTGTCTCGATACTCCGGCATCCTGATGGATTTGATTTTCAGGTCGACATGGCATTATCTTTCCTCTTTGCTGCTTAATATATTGTCGTTTTGTACCACTTGGTTTATTATTATTTTTTGGACCTATGGTTTCACATACAGGGGAGCTTAGATCCACCCAGTCTTCATTTCCTGGTTCGTGGGTTCTATAGGCACATCACTAATCTCCATACTCGAACTTTCCTCCAATGGTCTTGTCGGCGCATTTTTTAATTGGTCCGTCAATTAATGACTAGGGGATATTGCCCCCGTGTGGACTGTCAAGTCTGCGTTCCTATCTGCAGCCGCATAGGTGTCCATTTTTGTGTGGATTAGAGCTCTGGTTGAAGTCACCGGATTTTCTATTACCAGTGTGTCTACTGTGTCCACTGCATTGTTCTCCCCAGGCTTAGGATCTGCTTAGCCTTCTGATGTTGTCTTTGTATTTTTACTTAAGATCCCGCTGGGTTCAGTCGAGTTCTTCTTTGCCCCCCGGGCCAAACTCGTTGTCATTGCCCCTTCCTTGATCGCTGAGCGATACAAGGGGGAAGCCACGTCTATGAAGCTGTTTTCCGGTTTTCCCGGCTGGAGGCTTTCTCTCTGCAGATCATCATACACTTCAATACACCCCCGCGCTTGTTAGTGCCCAGGACCAGGGCAAGGTCCAGGTCAGTCGACCCTCCGGCAGGCTGAGCTGGCAAACCTCGCGCCCAAGCGGCGCTCTGGTCCTGTGCTGGCTTCTCAGCGTCTGTAAGATCTGTGTTGTTATGCGAGGGGGCGGCAGACGTCTGAGAGAGAGTCGGTTCAATCTCGGCAATGTCGTTCGCCGTGACCATAGTCAGGAGTTTGTCTACTGCTCTCCGTCCCGCTCCTTTGTGGCGGGATTGCATGGCAGATGTAGTGGCTTTGACAGGTTTGTCGTCTACGGTAGCGGGCATGGGGTTCTTACCTCTTTTCACCGGCGATCTCCGGTCTCCTTGGGGAAGTATCTTTGAGTTACTCTGGAGGATTCTTGGCAGCTCCAGTGTCTCTGATAGTTCCAACGGTTCTGGTTCCGTATCAGTATGTTGAAGCGGCACACTTCCCAGAGGGTCCGGGGTCAGGACTCCTGCTCCCTGCATTTGCCTGCAGGGCTGCAGCTCTACGGGGTTGCCAAACCTAGCTCCGCTTTTGGACGAGTACTTAAGATGGAGGAATTCCTCCTCTCCCCGTGCCACCCCGGACCCCCAGGGAACACAGGAAACACTCGTCACGCTCCGCGTAGCAGGGTGTTTTTGTTTGCAGCTCCTCCTCTTCCTTGTCACGTGAGAAAATCACAGAGTTCCACGGTCTCCCCACACAGGAAACACTCGTCACACTCCGCTACGCTAAGGGTTTTTCTTACTCCTAATCCATAGTAGGTTATAATTGTCTTCACCCCCATTCTGACAGTCAGTTTAAGAAAATAAAAGCTCTCTCTGACAGCAAGCCATTACATATTCCAGCATCAAGGATATTCCCTTCCTTGATGAAGACAAATACTTTGTCTTATCCCATGAAGACCTTTGGTTCCCCTAGGGCCCTTCTCCTCCCAGAAGATGCTCCCCGCTAATACCACCCCAGGGTCAGTATCAGGAAGCATCTGCCTTTCCCATCCCACCTGGGAGGAGACTTTAAGCAGGGTTTTTTGTGAAGACTTCATAGGATTAATCACAACTGACACAAAGGAAAAAGAAACTCCAATGTTGTGTGATCAGATATGGTTTGTTTATACTTGTCGAGGCATTTCCATGGAGACAGGTCAATAGATTGCACACATAGGACGTTAACATGAGACGTGCATTGGCGTTGTGAAAAGAAGCATGAGCGTCTTGTGTAAGAAAGGCATGGTATCAACAGTAAGACAGACAAAAGTGACCACAGTTCAAGGGTGTTTATTGAACTTCAAAAAGGGTTTGAAAATCCTAAATCTACAGATAGGAGCACGCTACGACCATCAAATAATAATAACGCAGTCCTCATAGTGTCTTGTCAAAAGAAAAGGGCTTATACTAATACACCTATTGCCAATCCTTACTTCTAAATACAAATGGTGTGGGAGACAATGTTACGAAAAAGAAAGAAGTGTTCACAAAATGATATGTCCCTTTGTTCAGGGCTTTGGCCTCCCTTCCCCACGTTTTCAGCACAGGACAAGGTGGTACACTCGAACCTAGCACAGTCTCTGGCTTCTCTAGCACAAGGATACAGTTCAATCATTAGCATCAGGACCTTCCATGCCCTAGTTTCTTTTCCTTTCAAAGTCTCTTGATACAGAGGGCCTGATGCAATAAACACACAATGAGTTCCTTTCCTCTTTCTCGTTTTCAATAGTACTCAATTTCGAGGGGATTGTATCCTCCGACGTATTCCACATCTATGACAGTTATGACCACATCTGTGCTGTTTCGAAAAATATTTCGGCGTAGGCGTCCTGCGTCGATGGCGTCTATACGATGTCCCTCGAGGGCCTCCGTGGAGCGTCGACATCACCGAATGTTATATAGGACACACGGCGCCCGTAGCCTCAGTTCCGTTTTTTCTGCGAACGTATTCGCTTCGGAATCTCGGCACGCTCGGTTCTTCTACTTTGATTGCAATGTCTTCATCTTCTTCTACCCCGAAGTCAGGCTTTAAAAAGTGTCGGGACTGCAGGTTCCAAAATGTCCATCACGGACCGCACGACGTCTGCCTCTGATGCCTCGGCGAAAGCCATGCCACCGACGACTGCATTGACTGCCAGTCGCTGACATCGAAGGCCTTGCGGGAGCCGGAGAAGAAATTAACAGTAGGTAGGGTATCTAAAACCTGTAAGTCGAAATCTGCTGGGCTTTCGACCGACGACTCGAGGGGCGAATGTCCATGTCGGCGTAAGTCCAGGGGGTCTCGGTCTCGGAGTGGTTCCCGCAATTCCTCTGCCTCTTCTAGGCATTCTCAGAAGCGCCGTCACCGGTCGCCTTCCCCGTCCTCGTCGCAGGACTCCCCCAGAAGGCGGGTGTCTTGTCCTACCAAGTATTCATCGCCGGCCGAATGGTACGCATTCCGCCAGCAGATGGCGATTTTCGAATCGCAAGGCAGCGTTCCATCCGCGCCTTCGAGAGAAGCCGGCAAGGAAGGAGCTAGAGCTACCACTCGCATGCCTTCGGGCTTGGGTGGTCGGCACGATCATCGGGAGCCGTCGAGGTCCCGATCGGACAAGGTTGATCGCCATAGCCGTGCCAGGTCCAGGTCCCGGTCCTCGACGCTGTCGAGACCGTTGGAGCCTGTGAGGCCTTCCAAGAAGGCATCGACGCCATCGGCGCCGTGTCCGCCGAGGGACTCTCTCAAGACTCAATCGGCCCCAAGGCCGTCGAAGGACACTCTCGGGGCTCCAGCCTCGAAGGAGTTGTCGAAGTCATTGGCGCATCCGTCGACGCCGATTCCATCGGCGCTCCCGACGCCTTTTGAGGAGAATTTGCCGGAGGTGCCCGGAGGGGGGTGGAAACTCTGAGGAAGGCTCTGGGTAAGTCCGTGAGGCCTGTTTTTGAGCCCTTCTCTGCTCCCCAGTGCAGATTGGATTTATTCCAACCTTTGGATTATATTTCAGAGGTGGAAGAAGGGTCGAATGAGGAGAGGGTTGTGCCGCCTGTGGTTCATGATGACCTGTTGTCTGGTCAGTCAGTCAGTCTTTACATGACGCCAGTGGTCTTGACACCTCTGCAGAGGTTGAGTTTGGCAGGCCTGAGCCTGGTACGCATGCCGAATCCTCGTATAGGCGTCTCATGTCGAGGGTGACTGAGTACTTGGAGTGGTCTACTCCATCAGTTGATTTTCTTCAGGATGATCTGACGGATATCCTGGATAAAGGTCCACCCACTGACCCGGTGTTGCCGTTTCATATGGCTTTGCAAAGAAGGGTGGGGGCAGCTTGGACTGCTCCGGAGAGTCTCCCGGCAGTGAATAAGTTGCTTCCGAAAAAATATCTTCCAGCCAGTGGTGACCCCTGCTACTTGTCAACACACCCGACTCCGGAGAGTTTGGTGGTGCAGGCGGTTACGGCCCCAGCGAAGCAGGCTGCGTACCCTACCATCCCTCCTGATAGGGACAACAAGTGCATTGATGGTTGGGCGAAGAAGGTATTTTCTTCTGGGGGTATGGCTTTGAAGGTAGCCAACTCCGTTTGTGCCTTGGCAAGATTCACTCACACTCTGTGGAATTGTGCATCTTTGGCAGCTGAGCATATTCCCAAAGGGGAAAAACTGGATGGTTTTCTAGCCCTCGTGCAAGACGGCAAGGATGCCATGTGTGAATCCGTTCAGTCGGATCTGGACATGGCAGACTGTGTCATTCGGTCCATGGCTGCAAGCACCGTGATACGCAGGTTTGCGTGGTTGCGGAAGTCGGAGTTTGTTCCTGATGTGCAATCCCGGCTTCTCAACATGCCCTTTGATGGTGTCCATCTTTTTGGCAGGAAGGCTGACGAGAGCCTTGAGAGGTTGCAGACCTCAAAAGCTGCAGCAAAGTCTTTGAGCGCTGCAGTACGTCAACCTCAGCCTTTTCGTCCTAGTAGACAGCAATGGAGCGGAGGTTCCTTTTGGTACTATTCTTCCTTTGGTAGATCGAGAGGAGCTGCCAGTCAAAGGGGCCACCGTAGGAGTACCAGAGGTGGAAAGCAAGGTACTCGAGGTGCCAAGGCCGCTGGGGCAGTTGCCTCTTTGCCCTCAGGCACTGCCGCAGCCGCGTCTGCCCAGTCATGAGGCCATGTCCCATGCTTCGCCAGTTGTGGGCAGACTTGTGCAGCATCTTGGAGAATGGCGAGCCATTACTTCAGATGTGTGGGTTCTGGAGATCATAACGCACGGCTACTGTCTGCCCTTCCGGCAGAGGCCTCACAACAATCCACCGGGGAAGCTCTCTTTGAAGCGTCCGGATCCGCTCCTTGCGCAGGAAATCCTATCCCTGCTGGAGAAAGGCACCATAGAACTGGTGCCTGTAGCGTAGAGGAACAAGGGATGGTATTCCCCTTATTTTTTGATCCCGAAAAAAGACTGGGGATTGAGACCCATCATGGACCTGTGTGGGCTGAACAAGCTCCTCAGGAAGGACAAGTTCAAGATGGTAACTCTTTCTGAAGTCCTCCAGGCCCTTCAACTTCAGGATTGGTTGGTGTTTTTCATGTGCTGATTCATCCCAAGCACAGGAAGTACCTGAGGTTCGCGGTTGGCGACTCGCATTTTCAGTTTTGGGTCCTGCCGTTCGGATTGACCTCCGCCCTGAGGGTCTTCACCAAAATGGCACTGTCATGGTCCAAGGTCCCCAGGCAAAGCTCCTCTTCGATAGGCGTTTCCCTCGCCTCATCAACTTCCTTTCTTCTCCGGCTGTCCCCTCCACTCATTCCTTGGCTATCTTGCCCATTCTTCCCTCCTCTGCCCATCTTCTGGCTACCTCCACAACTCTGCAGGGCGTACCTCTGATATTTACCCCTCCCCGGAAGGTCTTTAAGGCGGCAACCTTCTTCATCTTGCCACTCTCAACTCTCGCTCTGCTGTCAAACACTCCTCTGACATCTGCCACCTCCTTGAAGAACTTGACCTTGACGTTCTTGGTCTTACAGAGACTTGGTTCACGGCCAGCTCTGTCATGAGATTTGACACTCTCCTCCCTGATGACTACAAGATCCTCTCCGCACCCAGACCCACTCGCCCTGGAGGGGATGTAGCCCTGATCTTTCCTGAGTGGATTCCTGCCACTATAATTCCCACTCAGATCTACTCCTCTTTCGAATGCCTCGTCTGCAGGCTCTCAATCTCTCCTAGCCACTCTCTTACTGTTTCCACTCTCTACCGGCCCCCTGGTCAATCACCTCTTTTCTCTCTGAGTGGGCTGACCTCTCCTCCTCTCTCCTGTCCTCAACCACTCAACTCCTCCTCCTTGGTGACCTCAACATTCACCTTGATTCTCTCTGTCCCTCAACATTGCTCTTTCGCGAACTCTGTGATTCCCTCTCCCTCTCTATCCTCCCATCTGGTCCAACGCACTCTGCAGGGCACACACTTAATGTCTTGATCTCCTCTAGCCTTCCCCTATCTATCCCTCTCTCCACTCCCCTCTCCCGGAGTGACCACTACCTCCTCTCCGCTCATCTCTTTCTTTCTTTTCCCACCAAGCCAAGCCTACCCCAACACTGCCACCTACCCTCCTGGACATCCGGCCCATGAAGCGTGTGTCAGTCAAGGCTTTTGCTTCCACCTTCTCCCCACCCCCTCTTCCTCTGACTGACTCACACCCTGACACAGCCCTGTCTTCTCTCTATTCTTCTATTTCTGATACTCTTGATGTTCTTGCCCCTGTCATGAGGATCCGCCTGAAGTCCAAAGCCAAGTGCAATTCCTGGTATGACTCCTACATAGCTACACTTAAACGTAGGTATAGGGTGGCTGAGAGAAAATGGAGGGATTCCTGCTCATCCTCTGACAAACTGGCCTGTCACCTTCTCCAAAGGCAATACCGTCTCTCTGTCCGTACCAAGAAGAGAGTCCACATTCAAGCCCGTGTCTCTGCGGCATCTAACAGCTCGGCTGAGCTCTTTAAAATGTGTAAGGAGCTGGCCAACCCTGCTGTAGTCTCTACCCCTCCCCTTGCCTCTCAGGCTCTTTGCAAAGCCCTGGCCTCACACTTTATCTCAAAAACCCAGGACATCCTGTCCACACTCTCCTCCACCCCCTCTCCTCTCCCCTCTCCGTCGGTACTCACTGACCCTCCTCCAGCCACCCCCCCCACCCTCCTTCTCTTCCTTTCCTCGCTTCTCCCCTGATGAGGTCGCCAGAAGTCCGATCTATGAAAGCCTCGTCAAAACAGGTTCATCCCTGTTCCTCTAAAACTCTCAAGGACCACATTGATACCCTCGCTCCGGCCCTTGCCGACTTCTGCAACCACCCCTTTGCCTCAGGATCCTTCCCCTTCCCTCTTAAGCACTCCCTTGTGCATCCTCTCCTCAAGAAACCCACAGCGGATCCCTCTTGTCCGGCCAACTATCGCCCAATTTCCATTACCCCCTTCTTAGGCAAACTCCTTGAAAAGCTGGCCATCTCTCAGCTAAACCTTCATTCTGATTCTGTTGGCCGTCTCCATGACAATCAGTCTGGCTTCAGATCTGGCAGAAGCACGGAAACTGCTCTCCTGAACATCCGTGAAGATCTGCTTTCCAACCTTGACTCTAGCATTCCCTCTGTTCTCATCCTACTTGATCTCTCCTCTGCCTTTGACACGGTCAAGCATACCATCCTGCTCAACCGTCTCCAGGATAACTTGGGCATCACCGATCAGGCTCTGGCCTGGCTGACCTCTTTCCTCTCTGATCGACCCTCCCAGGTCCAACTTGGGTCCTTCCTATCATCTGTCTTCCTCTCCACCTGTGGTGTTCCCCAGGGGTCTAACCTCTTGCCCTGGCTTTTCAACCAATACCTGGCAACTCTCGCCCGCTGTATTGCCATTTTCTGCTCAAACTTCCAGTGCTACGCAGACGACACTCAACTCATTTTCAGGCTGCCCTCGGCCACCTCCTCCACCTCTCTCATCACTGATTGCCTAACTGCCATCCAAGATTGGTGTGCCACCAACGATCTTTGTCTTAATGCCAGCAAGACAGAGATCCTCCTCATTGGCACACCATCACCTTCCTTTCCCCTCACTCTCTGGCCAGCCTCCCTTGGCCCTCCTCCTATCCCCACCTGCGAGGCCAAGAACCTTGGTGTCACCTTTGATCCCACACTCTCCTTCTCTGCCCACATCGCTGATGTATCAAAAAAGTCAAACCTCCTACTGCACCTCCTCAGAGGTATTCTTCCTTTCCTCTCATTCCCCCAGAAGCTGACTGTCTCCCAAGCTCTGGATCTCTCTAAACTGGACTATTGCAACAGCCTCTTTCTTAATCTACCTGCCTCTACTCTCCGCCCTTTACAACTTATCCAGAACAGGACTGCAAGACTTGTCCTTGGCCTCAAGCCCTTGGATCGTATCTCTCCAGCTCTGAAATCTCTCCATTGGCTCCCTGTGGATGCAAGGATTAAATTCAAAACCCTCTGCATTGTCCACAAGGCTTTCTGGGGCCTGGGTCCAACATACCTTCAGCTATCCCTCCGCAAATACCTCCCATCTCGAGCACTCCGCTCCTCTAACTCCCTCAGGGTCAGTCGTTCCTCAAAGAAACAAGCTGGGGGTAGATCTGTCTTCGGCTGGGGCCTCCCTCTGGAACAGCCTCCCTGCCACTCTAAAACTTGAGGAGAACCATCTCCGGTTCTGGAAGCACCTCAAAACCTTCCTCTTTGCTTCTGCCTTCTCCTCCCCTCTCCCCTGTCGATTCTGCTCTCCCTCGGCACCATGCACCTGGCCACCCTCTGACCTCTGGGCCCAGGTACCTGCTCATCTTGCCACCTTCACGCACTGCCTCTGGGCCACCCCCTGCACTGGGGTCTGTATCTGTACCCATACAGCCCTCCCCTTTGCTTCTGCACTTTCAGACCTACACAGCCTCCTGCCATAAACCCAGCACTTGCCACTTGCTGGCTGTACTCCCATTGTTTGTTGCCTTTTTATTTATTATTTTATTATTATTTTTGTTTTTTTTTCCTTCTCTCTCCGCACTCTCCTTTTGTTCCCCCTTCCATGCACTTCTCCCCCTTCTCCCTCTACCCTGCACTTGCACGTTCTCAATGTCACTGGGTCTAGTAAGATCATTGAAACACTTGTTCTGAAACACTTGTGTATGAGCGCGATAGAAATAAAATATCAATCAATCAATGAAGCTGATGGTGGTGGTAGCAGCGTATCTCAGGAAACGGGGGATTCACGTCTATCCCCACCTGGACGATTGGTTGATCAGGGCGCATTCTCCAGAGCAAGCCCTGGATCATCTGTCCCGTCACCTGCCACTCCCTTCACAAGCTGGGCTTCTCCCTCAATTAAAAAAAGTCCCATTTGACACCTACCCAGCGGCTCGAGTACATCGGAGCAGTGCTCGACTCATCCCTGGGGCTGTGTTTGCCTCCCCAGGTGAGGGCTCATCACATTCTGCAGATGGTGGACCAGTTTCAACGTGCCCAGATTCTCCCAGCATTCGAGTTCTTGAGGTTGCTCGGCCTCATGGCATCCTGCATTTTCCTGGTGCCAGAGGCTAGGCTACGGATGAGATCCCTGCAGTGAGTTTTCAAGATGCAGTGGTCGCAGTTCTCCGGCAGGATGTCGGATCCCGTTCAGATTCCGCCCTCGGTCCCCCAAGATCTTCTATGGTGGGCAGTCGAAGGAAATCTGATGAAGGGAGCTCCGTTTTGGCAACCGTGGCCGGAGATGACGATCGTGATGGACGCATCCCTCATGGGTTGTGGAGCTCATGCCAACAAGTTGACCGCCAGCGGCCGTTGGTCTCCGTCGGAGTCCAGACTCCACATCAATCTGTTAGATCTGCGGGCTGTCCGGCTAGCCCTGAAGGCTTTTCTGCCGTCCATGCAGGGGAAGAATGTCCTGATTATGACGGACAATACAGTGGCCATGCACTACCTCAACAAAAAAGAGGGGGCAGGGTCAATCCCGTTGTGCAGGGAGGCGATGCAGCGCTGATTCTGCGCCATCCAGCAGGAAATTTCGATCTCGGCAGTTCATCTGGCTGGAGACGAAAACGTGTCGGCGGACGCTCTGAGCAGGCAGAGCGCGGTCTCTCACGAGCGGGAGCTGGCTCAGGAAGTTCTGTTGGAGATCTTCGCCCTTTGGGGAACCCCACAAGTGGATCTCTTCCCCACCAGTGTCAACCGGATGTGCAAAAGATTCTGCTTGCGGGAATTTCCTCCAAGAGGAGCCTTAGGTGACGCGTTTGTAGTGGAGTGGTCCTTCCCACTGCTGTACGCGTTTCCTCCAGTCCCCGTCATTCCGCAAGTGTTGAGGAGGTTACAGAGTTTCGTTTCCCGAATGATCCTCATTGCTCGGCGTGGGCCAGGAGAGCGTGGTACCTGGACCTTCTAGACATGTCCATCTGCCCTCCACGCTGTCTTCCCTAACGAGACGATCTGCTCTCACAGGAGGAGGGGTCAGGTTCTCCATCCAGTCTCCCAGCCTTCATGCTTGGTATCTGAAAGGTTGAGGTATAAGGATTGGGACCTCCCCGAAGACGTGATGGAGGGGTTGCTTTCGGCCAGACGGCCCGCAACAAAATCCCTGTACCGTTGCCGTTGGATAAAGTTCTGCGACTGGTGCAGGGTACAGAATGTGGATCCTTTCCAATGTTCCATTCCTTTGGTTTTGTCTTTTTTGCTTTCCTTAGCCCACAAGGGCCTGCAAGTGGGTACCATTTAAGGGTTACCTGGGGCCCCACTGTACATATTTAAGCGCTCGTCTGAGGAATGTTCTTATTTGAAGATCCCTTTGATTTCACAGTTTCTAAAAGAGCTAACTAATGTGTTTCCCCAGTCACCTTTCCAGGTGCCGGGATGGGATTTGAATTTGGTTTTAAAGTTCCTAATGGGAGCTCCGTTTGAGCCTTTACATTCTTGCCCGTTGAGACTGTTGTCCTTTAAGACTGTATTTTTAGTTGCTGTTACTTCCGCACGCAGAGTGAGTGAGTTGCAGGCACTTTCCGCCAAGCCACCTTTCACGGTGTTCCATAAGGACAGGGTTGTCCTTAGGGTTCGTCCTTCTTTTCTTCCAAAGGTTGTGTCGGAATTTTATTTAAGCCAGAAGGTGATTCTTCCGGCGTTTTATCCTCCTCCGCATCCTGGTAAGGAAGAGGAGAGGCTCCATAGGTTGGATCCTAGGAGAGCTTTGAGTTTCTATCTCTCACGGATGTCCCGGGTCAGAGTGGATGATCAGCTCTTTGTTGGTTATGCTGGAAGGCGTTTAGGTCAGGCTGTTTCCAAGCAGACCTTGTCCAGATGGATCATTTTGACGATCTGAGTGTTACCGTTTGGCGGGTAAGGACCCTCCAGTAGGCTTACGGGCTCACTCTGCTAGGGATGTGGCTGCCTCCACGGCTTTCCGATTCGCAGTATTTACAAAGCAGCCACATGAGCTTCTGTCCATACCTTTGTGAGACACTATTCCCTGGACTCTATCCATGGGCAGGATTTGGCCTTTGGCAAGGCAGTCCTGTATTCAGCAATTTGATTGGGCATTCTAAATTTGTAAATTCTTTTCCCACCTCCAGACGTTGGTACTGCTTTGGGAGTCTGTCATAGATGTGTAATACATCAGAGGACACAATCACCTCGAAGAACAAGTTACTTATCTTACCTGGTAACGTTCTTTCGATGGGATGTTCCTCCGACGTATTCCACATTGAACCCTCCCAGCCTGCCCCTCTACAGAATTTCATATGTGATTGCAGCTTACGGTTCCGCAAGGCTTTCGGCAGTCATACTGGCAGGAAATTGGTGCGACACGTTCTGGGGAAAAAAACTACAACTGAGGCTACGGGCGCCGTGCGTCCTATATATAACATCCGGTGACGTCGACGCTCGAAGTAGGCCCTCGAGGGACAGCGTATCGACGTCATCGACGCAGGACGCCTACGCCGAAACGTTTTCCGAAACAGCACAGCTGTTGTCATTATTGTCATAGATGTGGAATACGTCGGAGGAACATTCCATTGAAAGAACGTTACCAGGTAAGATAAGTAACTTGTTCTTCTCAGGCGATTCACTATTCACCTTGGGTCCCGTCAGCCAGGCTCACATCCTTTCACCACAATGTTGGTACATTATTTATGCATGTAATTCCTCATAGGGGTTCTTTATCGGGTGACTCACGGTTCACCCCATATCCCTCTCATTCGGGCTCAGATCTAGGATCCCCCTCAGTCGGGCTCAGATTCTTTTTAACTTAAAGTATAGAACTTTACACAAACTTCCTTTAACCAAAAGGTTCTAGCTGATCTCCCTCTGCCAGACTCGGACCAACTTAATATACGATTTCATCAACTATCGAAGTCTTGCAAATGTGCACAGGGTTTTGCTTGGCCAGTTGCAGGACCACTTCGATTTTACAATTATTTATCATTTATCACATTATCCACCTTTCAGCTGGATGCTCAACATTGGCCTTCGAATGAGCATTCATGTGGTGCTGAACCACTCTGCCTACCGTATCGCATCTTGGCTTCAAAGTTCAATCACTCATCCGCTGGTTAATTGTATTTGCGTCGCTCACCACATATGTTTCATACACTGTTCTCTTCAGTTGTGATTATACAATGTTGCCGCTTGCAACTTTGGCTTCAACACGGACCGGTCTGGTATCGGTCTCCCAAACTCACTCGCTGTGCTGACTTCACTGGCAATGCTTTGTTGTAGAAGCGAAGGACAGTACCACAGCGCTGAACAATTCTCCCTGCCCTGCCTATCGACGCGGGAGAGCCCCGGATACCTCTGACACACAATGCAGTATTCTTCAGCCTCGATTCCTGGTGTTACGTTTCCTATTCTGAAAACTTTCTGAAAGCAACGTTTTTTCTGTGAAAAGGCCAATGGCACTTCCCTCCTTGCATTCCTCTTCAGTTGTGCCATCTTTCACTTTATATTAAATGTGGGGAAGTGTAATGAAAGTCAGGTGTGTGTGTTTAATGGTCAGTGATTGCCTGACCCAGCCAGACCATTTTTTTGGGACATGTCAGGTATTCTGCTCAGGTGTTAGTCCGTTTTCGCTCACAATGAGAAAGTGTTCATGTTGGAAAGGAGGTGGGGGGGTTGAGATCCTAAGTATAAAGGTGTTACCAGGAAGGGGATACCGCGTCTCGCCATCCACGTTCCCTCCCTGAGGACCCCTCACCCAGGTGATCCTCCTGCACTGGTCCACCCCCAGGAACTGGATCCAAAAGCGACAGCCGTGTCCTTGCCACCTGGATGACAGATCCCGGGGGACTAGCGGGTGAGACACTTTCAGGTTTCTCACAGTACTGGTGTCAGCTTTAGGGGTGATATGAATTACTGCCGCGAAGGGCGATGGATCAACGGATAGGATTAGCACAAGATGGCGGTACCCGACCTGTCATTTTTGCTTGTGTAAATGTGAGAAAAACAAAAGTACGATGGATTGGATTTTTTTTGTTTACGATCGATCGATGTATGCTCAAAAATACATGCCCGATCGATTGGGCCAATAACATTTCTGAGCGACTTCCCCTTTAAACAAAAGGAACCATTTGTTATCTCACAGTCTGCTCTGTCTTTCAGAAAACTTGTTGCTCACAGCTAAGAGAGCAAATGTCTTGTTTTCAGACTGCTTCCCTATGGGCCTGCAATTTCATACAGGCGCATAACAAAAAAGTTTCTCTGGTTTCTGTCCGGTCACCTGCTCTCTGCTCTCTAATAGGGCGTAAATAATATGCTCAGAAAGATAAAAGCGGTCGTATTTGCAAGACTTTAATGCGTGAAAAGGCCTGGTACAACGCTTATCTGGAGGCCTGTACATAACACATACGCAACCCTTTTGCTTAAAACTTAGCTGGGGATCAATTTTCAGAAAAATGCACTGTGAAATTTGTTAATAAAAATAACTTCTTTAACAAATCGCACATGCAAATAATAACCTATCGCGCATGAATAATGTACATTAACCAATCAACATACAGAAACACTCCGCTGTAATAGCGTTATAACAAGCGCACATGCCATTTATGCTTTAGACAATGGCCAAACGCAAAACGTATTTGGCCATACTTATTAATAATGTAAGTCGCCTCAATTTGAGGCCAGTGACCAGTGTGGATACAAATTAGGTACCCTATCCAAATGTATATACTTTTAAAATAATGTTAAACTTGTTTATTTTAAATTGTATACTTTAAAATAATGTATAACTATGTCATTGCAACATATTTGAAAATCTCAACAAACACTCTTTTAGAGCCAGGTAAGTAAATCATTTTTTTTATAACTTCGGCTTTTACAATTAAATATAACTATTGTTTAAATGTGAACATTGTCATTAATAAAATCTACACTTTTATTTACTCATTTTATAATGCAATATAACAATAAGGCAGAAATACCATCTAGTTCTAAATAGTACTAGGTAAAAAATGTTAATACAAATGTAAGCAGAAGCATCTAATGTTCTTAACGCACAGGTGTGTACAGTAAACATCTAATGCCATCAATACGAATGTAGCCAGTTGCGTACTGTTTATAGCACAATATCCAACATGTCGTCTAGGCACTAGCCTGGTATTAATACCATTATGTACAAAATGTACAAAAGGTCAATACTATATGCACTACAGAACTATAAATATTACTAGGTAGAATATATGAATATAAATGTAGCAGTAGCATTGAATATCCTTGAAATTATAACGTACATGTGTGTACAATAGACAGTTGGACAAGTCAATATCTTCATATCCTGCATAGCTTCAAGAAATTATCTTTCGACTGCTAAATAAATAATATGCAGGAAGCTACTAGCATATTATAAATAGCAGTATAACCTAATATGTAAACGTCACTCTGCGCACTAGCGTACTATACATACCAATATACCCAAAATGTTAATATGAATGTAAGCAGTGGCATTACATGTCCTCACAATTAAAACATACAGGTGTATATAGTAAACAGTACAACATTTTATATTGTAACATGTCTTCTTTTCTATAGGTGAAACATCAACATAAAAAATATGACAAAGGTAAATACTAATGTAGGCACTAGCGGGACTGTAAATGGTATTAGATAGAAAATGTGAATAGAGATGTACAGCTAATGTCCTTACAATTATAATGTACAGGTGTACGGTATACAGTTGCACAAGTCAATATGCTTCTTATGCTGCATAGCTTCAAAAAATGTACCTACCTTCAGCTGGGAAGCGGCCTCGATACTGATGTACCAGGATCTGTCGAATTATAATCTGGATCAACGGCATAAGTGTAGACCGCTGGCATCCTGGTTACAAATGGGAATTAGGTATCGCTTGAGGTTGTGTTATGTTACGATTACTACTAGAGCGCTCAGTCGCCTGGAATCATCATGGTGCTGGAGAGTAAAGGACAGAAAACCCTGAAAAGAACTAATCAGCCAGACGTCACTAAATTAAAAAAGATACGTTTTAAGAGCCTTCGTAAAGGCCAGATGGTTGGATGTTTTTTTCATTGTCACAGGGAACTTGTTCCATAACTGCGCCACCGCGATGGAAAAAGCACGTCCCCCAATCCGGGAGCGGCGAAAAGGTGGCACACAGAATAGGCCACCCGATTCGGATCTCAGGGAGCGCTTTGGAGAATGGCATAAGAATTTAGTACGGAGATACTCTGCACCCTGATCGTGGAGAGCACGATGGAAAGTGCCTTGAAGTCAATGCGCTGAGCAACTGGGAGCCAATGCAAACGGCGAAGTACTGGGGAAATATGGGTGCCATAAGGTGACCCAGTTGCCACCCACGCTGCGAAATTCTGGAGGCGCTGTAGTCGGAGGACCAGGCTCTTAGGCTGTGCAAGATAAAAAAATTACAACTGACTAGATACCATCGCAGACACTACCAGAGGACGCAGGGGAGATGGAATCATCTGAAGTACTTTTTTCAAGATTTTCAAGTGGAAAAACCCAGTCTGACAGACAGAAGATACCTTAGCATCCATGGACAGGGTGGCAGTCATGATAACTCCCAAATTCTTAACCTTCGCCATAGGGACAGGAAGAGAACTGTTGAGTTCAGGGTTTGGCCACAAATGACTCTGACACTCCAGTGAACTGTTAACTTATTTACTTAAGTTTAGGTACACCAAATACAGTTCTTAGAGTCAGGTAAGTAAAAGGGGACATAGGACACCCACCGGCATCCTCTCTCAGGGCTTACATCCTTGCAACTAACCAACCTGGAACTCACTCATAGATAAACATTCTAAGCCCTGCATTCCATCTCAAGATTCTAGTCACTTGCACCAGATGAATGCAAAGTTAATCACAACACATCTTTCCCCTATAGGGACAACAACAAGAACAGTAAAGTATCGGTGGCAAGATCAATATTTCATCAAAAGATTTGTCCAGTAAAGTCCCACCTGAAAAACAAAACATTATTCAAAGCATTTCATATATAACCACAACCAACTCCAAAAGGTTTAGACCCTGTCACCACTTCAAAATCTATTAACATTAACATCAATGTCCATCTGTGGATTAAAATTAAAAGTCCACCTGTGGAGAGAACATATTAATATGCCTACATAGAACAGCTAATGATGAACACTGTTATCAACTTAATAACTCTAATGAAGATTTAATAAACACTCAAAACCTTAATATCTTATTTCACTCACACATCACCGCATACATGTCTACCAACATATGCCAAAACAATGGCACCAAAGTCTAGGAACAACATTTCCCTTTTTATACAGACAGTGTAATGGACAGTAGTCCGCTCAATGGTTCACCTCAACCATTGCACCTTTTTACACATGCAACACATGTAATGGACAGTAGTCCGCTCAACGGTTCACCTCAACCATTGCACCTTTTTACACATGCAACACATGTAATGGACAGTAGTCCGCTCAACGGTTCACCTCAACCATTGCACCTTTTTACACATGCAACACATGTAATGGACAGTAGTCCGCTCAATGGTTCACCACAACCATTGCACCTTTTCACACATGTAATGGACAGTAGTCCGCTCAACGGTTCACCTCAACCATTGCACCTTTTTACACATGCAACACATGTAATGGACAGTAGTCCGCTCAACGGTTCACCTCAACCATTGCACCTTTTTACACATGCAACACATGTAATGGACAGTAGTCCGCTCAATGGTTCACCTCAACCATTGCACCTTTTCACACATGCAACACATGTAATGGACAGTAGTCCGCTCAACGGTTCACCTCAACCATTGCACCTTTTTACACATGCAACACATGTAATGGACAGTAGTCGGCTCAACGGTTCACCTCAAACATTGCACCTTTTTACACATGCAACACATGTAATGGACAGTAGTCCGCCTGTGGAGAGAAATATGTTAAACTACATAACTCAATTAAAGAGAGAGACATGTACCTACAACATCACTCTAATAACTAATATATATCAGCTCTAGTATCTCAACTCTAATCGCCTGCACCTCTGCATTCTCTCCTACTTCACCATTGCATAGAGAGTAACGGAGGAACACAGAGCTCCCATCCCCATCAAACTTCATAACTGAGTCAGGCCTCCCGCTGCAGCACTCATGCCGAACTCCAGGACTCCACTCAAGCCAACCGCAGCAACCTTCGGTTCCAGTCAAGGTAAGCGCTGACATCGGATAACTTTGTCAGTGATCTCAGCTGCCTTCACTATGACCAATAGCTTGTAGCCTTGGCGCAACAGATGTTTGCACAGTCCATGGGCCCCAGGCCCCTCCTAGATCCATTAACAACTTCCAACTCTTCTGAATGTCTGTACAGTCTCAATTCTCTTAAATGCTTTATGAGAGACTGCCACCTTGAACTTCACCATGTCAATGAATGAATGAACCTTGCTGCTCCAATGAACTTCACAGCTCCTTCTAATAACCATAAGTCTCACAGAGACCACTGCACTTTACAGCAGACCGTTGTACCTTTCAACACTAGAACTTCTTGTCCCCACTGCCCTTTGCAGCACACCCTTGTCACTGAAGTGCCTCTTCACTCCCTATGCAGTGCCTCTTCACTGCCCCGTGCAGCACTTCACTGCCCTCGCAGCGCCTCACCTCTTCACTGCACCATGCAGCACTTCACAGCCTCTGCAGCGACCACTCACTGCCTCTTGCAGCGCCTCTTGACTGCCTCTTGCAGCACCTCTTAACTGCATCTTGCAGTGCCTCACTGCCCTTGCAGAATCTCTTCACTGCCTCATGCAGCACATCTTCACTGCCTAACACAGCACCTCACTGCCCCTGCAGCGCGTCTTCACTGCCTGTTGCAGCACCTCACTGCCCTTGCAGCACTTCTTCATGCAGCGCCTCACTGCCTCTGTAGCATCTCACTGCCCCTAGCAGCGCTTCACTGTCTCTGCAGCGCCTCTTCACTGCCTGTTGCAGCGCCTAACTGCCCTCGCAGCACCTCTTCATGCAGCGCCTCACTGCCTCTGCAACATCTCATTGCTCATTGTAGCGCCTCACTGCCCTGGCAGAACCTCTCCACTGCCTCATGCAGCACCTTTACATCCATAGCTGCTCTGTTATTCCAGTGCCTTCGTAGCGCCTCTGTCTGGGCCTTTCTTGCCCCCTTTGCCTCTGTAGCACCTCTGTCTGGGCCTCAATTGCCCTCACTGCACTTGCAGTGCCTCAAAGCCATCCAGCGCTCTTACCTGAGAGAGGATCACTTCTCAGAGGGGGGGGGGGGGGCGGTGGGTGTCTCCCTTTGGTGCTGTCCCCCCAGCACAGCCAGATCCCATCCTCGTCGCCAGTGTTGAGTTCAGGGTTTGGCCACAAATGACTCTGACACTCCAGTGAACTGTTAACTTATTTACTTAAGTTTAGGTACACCAAATACAGTTCTTAGAGTCAGGTAAGTAAAAGGGGACATAGGACACCCACCGGCATCCTCTCTCAGGGCTTACATCCTTGCAACTAACCAACCTGGAACTCACTCATAGATAAACATTCTAAGCCCTGCATTCCATCTCAAGATTCTAGTCACTTGCACCAGACGAATGCAAAGTTAATCACAACAAGAACCCAAAGAAGAAGGCCAAAAAGAAGCAATCCACAGTGAAGTGTCGGGCAGGGGAGCCCACCACCAGCACCTCTGTCTTGTCCCCATTCAGCTTCAGCCAGTTTAGGCCCATCCACTACTCCACGGCCGCCAGACACTGATGGAGGCTTGACGACACCTCATCCCGATCAAGATCTAGATGGATCAGAGAGACTAAAGCTCAGATGTAGATATTAAAGAGAATAGGGGACAAGGCAGAGCCCTGAAGGACACCACAGCTAAGGTGACAAGACTTAGAAGAGAACGGAGAGAGCAGAAGAGATGGAGATCTATCAACCAGAAAAGAGGAGAACCAGGCTAGAACTTGACCAGATATACCAATTTTGGTCAGGCGGGAAAGCAGGGTAGGTACAAACAATACACAGAGACCGGTTGCTATAGTTCATCCAAATTGCAGTGAATCGCATGTCTAGCGCAAAATTAGAGCAGTAACTAAGACTTCAACAGTCACTCTGTGAAAATAGTCAAATATATTATATTTAATTCAAAAGTATTTAATCATCATTAAATATAGTATCAAATATTAAGAACCACATAGCAAGCGTAGGTCGCACTTGATAGAAAATACCTTACACTAACCCGGTGATAAGAGACACACCACCTAACAAAGAACATACAATCAAACGTTCATCATGCTCAAAATGAATCGAAAGTGCATGAAGCACAAGACATACAATTAAATAACATAGGTACAATAAAACATCTAAGAACAAATATAATGCAAAATGAAGGAGCAATACCAATAAAGCTCAAAGTGGCTTGAGGTACCCCTTTTGCTTTGTCCTTTGAGGTGAAACGGGAACACTATGAAATCAAGGGTGGGGTCAGGAAGAACTGCTTCTTCAGGAATTGCGCAAGCTACATTGGGGACCGGTGGCTGAAAGGACAGGCACAACCGAGGGATAAATTTGCCCAAAGCCTTTGGTTTGAGGTAAAGTGACTGGGCCCCAAGAATTCAGGAAAACCAACTTTTCCACACCAAAATAAAGGGAGGGACCATCTTGAGGAGAGGGGAGATAATGATGTATTGGTTGTGATCAGAGATTGAGCTGGGTAGGGGGCTTTCATATGATGGTGGTATTGTGTGTTGGGCAGTAGCAGATGTATAGTTTCTACTACTTGGCAGCATCTTGGGATTGGAAGGTCGTACTTCCTGGTGGCCCGGGTTAGCCGCTGCATCTGAATAGATTGTGGAATGCATATCTCCATTGTCTTAAGGTTTCTGGTCTTGTTTTTCATAGTTGGGGAAACGGGGGACCCAGGGTGGGGATTAGCTGAGCATGGGATGGGATGGGTTGCTTTTATTTCTAGGCCAGAAAGTTTGTAGGACAAGGCTCTAAACATTGCATAGCATTAGGGGTAAGGCAAGCCCTTTGACCCCTCTGGATTATGGATGACAAAAGGGTAGCTTCATTGAATGTGAAGGGCCTGAACTCAACTCATCGCATGGTCTCATCATGACATGGTACTGGCAGTTCTCACATGGGAAGTTGGAAGGAAAGCTCAATTTCAATGGTGCTGTAATGATTCCTTCTTTTTAAGGATATGGTTTTTAGGGACTTCATGGCAAAGGTGATTGAGTATTTCTTTGCAACGAATAATACAGGGGAAGTTCAAAGGAGATATATATAGGAAGCGGCTAAATCTACGTTTTGGGGCTCATGATTTCAGAGTGAGCTGCAAAAAAAGGAAGAGGGGTCTGGTGGAAGGTGGGTTTAAATGTGGGAATTGAAACCCTCAGAGTTCACCTGGCACAGACTGAAGGGGACAACGTGGAGATCTCTGTCCTTAAGGGAGAAGCGAGGGGAGTTGAACTCCCTGTGCCTGAGGGAAGTCTACAGGTGTATGAAATATACCAAACAGAGGTATTATGTGAAAGGGGATAAGGTGGCGGGTATCATGTTAGCGAATAGGGTCCGGGCACTCCGGAAGGATAGTCATGTGGATCAGGTAGTTGATATGGAAGGGCAACTGTCCAGATCAACGGAGGAGATGCACGCTTTTATGAAGATCTGTATATTCCGGGAAACCAGGTTCCACAGGCAGAGGTTCAGGAATACGCGGGAGGTCCCACACTCCCGTCTCTGAGCCATGCTGATCAAGAGGGATGGGAGGCTGATAATTCGGTGGGGGAAGTCAAGAAGGCAATCCTGCATATGAAACCGGGAAGCACTGGGAGAGAATGGCTTCACATTAGCCTTTTATAAGCCTGTATGTGTACCTTCTGGCACCAATTTTGGCATAAGTCTTTAATGATATTAAAAATGAGGCCATATTCATTTCTGGGAGATTTCATTATGGTGATCCTGAAAGAAGGGAAAGACTTGACGCGATGCTCGGTCTGCCAACCCATCTTGCTATTGAATGTGGATGCGACGATCTTTACACAAGTTCTTGCGTCCAGGTGGGAGATTGTCCTCCGCAAGCTGGTCCACCCGGACCAAGCAGGCTTTGTGTGGAATAGGCCGCGCTCTGATCATTTGCAAAAGACCTTGGACATCCTTGCATGCCGAGAAGTTTGTTCGAGAGGGGGCGTTGGTGCTGTCTCTAGATGCCTAAAAAGTCTTGATCGGGTAGAATAGTCTTTCATGAGGGAGGTACTGAAGAGGTTCGGAATGGGCAATAAATGGATCAGATGAGTGGGAGCACTTTATTCGTCCCCTTCTGAAAAGGTACTGGGTAATGGACAGAAATCTGGGACTGTTGTTTTTTCAGAGTGGCACCAGACAGGGATGCTTCTTGTCACTGCTGCTTTATGCCTTGGTAATGGAACTGTCGGCTGCAAGTGAGCAGGCGATAGGTCCATATGTGGGGTCGGGATAGGTTGGAAGCCTTATAAATAGACTCTGTTCACGGATGACGCATTGCTGTATGTGACGGACTTGAGACACTTGCTTCCTCCTTTATTGGAGGGCTTGCAGAGGTATAGCAGGCTATGGGGATTCAAAATAAATTCAGATAAATTGGGTAGCTTTTCTGGGTGGGCCACTGAGCGAGTCTGAACTAGCATGTATTGGGGATGTTCCCTTTGTATTGAAGGAGGAGGGATTTGGATATTTGGGGTGCATATTCTGAAACCGGTGGAAGATACATTTGAAATTAACTATCTGTCCTTGTGGGATAAGATATGTGCTGACCTAGAGAGAGGTGGGGGAAGATGTCACTTTCATGAATGGCGCAATTGAACTGTGTCAAGATGATGCTTCTTCCCAAGTTGTTGTTCCTCTTTCAAATGATACTGGCATTGGTTACAGCTGACTTTCAACTGAGGGTTCAAAGGGAGATGCTACAGTTTCTCTGGAATGGAGCGAGGGCCCGGATTGTATGTGATAGTTTATATTACCTAGAGAAGAGAGGAGCGGGGGCGGGTTCCCAGACCTTAGGCGGTATTATAAAGCAGCTCAATTTAGGGTGGTGGCGAATATCTGGACCTTCTTACACCCAAACTGTGGGTGGATATAGAGAATGCCCTTTTTGCCCCAGTGACACTCTGGGACTGGCTCTGGTGGTGGAGGTTCCGATGCTTGCTAGGGAACACCCAGTGTTGGCAGTATTGTGAAGTCTGGAGAGAGGGAGTCATATGCGATGGCTCACTACTTGGCCGTCGCTGTTGAGCTGTATTTGGGCTCCGCCATTGAGGGCTGTTATCAGTGAGACGTTCGGGTTTCAAAGATGGCACAAAGCGGGTCAGATGTGTGAGAAGGGACACTTTTTGTTGCTGGAACAACCACAGAAATGCCGCAATATAGGTAGTATATCGGTATTCTGCTATTTGCAGTTACACCGGTGCACTTGCAGACCAGAGGTGAGGGATAGGTTGAGGTGGGAATTGACTCCTTTTGAGACGATTTTAATCCAGAAGAAGGGTTCTAAAGGCTTAGTGGCTAGCCTGTATAAGGAATTGCTGAGCTGCATGAGAGTTGTAGAGCTAGGACAAATTGGGGAAGAGATCGTGGTATAGATATTTCAGAGTAACTGTGGGCCGTTGTCTCAGAGGTTTTCTCAAGCCACGACATCACTACAGTATAGGTGGCAAGCCATCGAATTGTTGCATAGATGGTACTATTCCCCCCACATCCCTAGTAGTAGCACAACAATGGAAGTGACCTACAATACCTACAAAAAGGGAATAGGTACTTAGGGTTAGGGATATTTATGTGTTGGAATATCTCACTCATTTGTTGGATGCGTCTAAAGACAATATGGGGGGCTCCTTTTTTATATAAATATGGAATATGGAGTTGTTTGTATACTAAAGCTTGATGCAGTGGAAATGGTTTGTCCTTGTAATAAATGCTTGGCCTGGCAAGGGAGTGGGAGGGGTTGGGGGGGAGGGGTCGTAACAGGCGTTAAGGTATAAGGATTTGGCTTACTTGGTTTGATGGGTCTATTGTATTTTTTGCTGTGTTGACACTGTCAGAAACCTGCAATTAAAATTTAGATTTTGAAATAAAATGTAGTTCTATGGTACAAACATTGCCTGTACAACTACAACCTTCAGTGCCCATTACTAGTTCTAGCACTGCTTTAATAATTCTAAGTGCTGTTACACCACAAAAAACAAACACAACATACCTCATCTAATAATAAACATACCACTGTTGCAACAGTTGAAAGTCAAAAAATCCAAATTCTGTTACTACTGCTAGTACTATTGCAACAATGCAAAGTACTTTTATTAAACCCAAAAGCAAAATACATCTATACCATGCAATTGGCAGTGGTGCACTGTATAAATCACATAATGTGTACTACTTCTATTTCTACAAATAAAACTTCTGATAGAAGCAAAAGTTAAAACCATGTATGTCCGAAAATAAAATAACCATAAACACCAGCAAAAAAGCAACTTGCAACTTCTTCGCTTTTAAGAATTTGGATTTTAAATTAAAATGTACCTATTACTACTACTCATTTAACTTCTACATCCAAACTTCAACAACTGAACAAATGTCACAAATAAAAATGTGTAATATTGACAGTAGTCAAAGAATTTCCAGCGTTAGTGCTAGCAAAAACGAAAAGCAACATCCCAAAAATATAACTACAACAACAATTACATTTGGCAAATTAAGATCTTGGATTTGGGACTACTTTGAAAC
The DNA here is from genome assembly GCF_040938575.1 of Ambystoma mexicanum. Classification (NCBI taxonomy): domain Eukaryota; kingdom Metazoa; phylum Chordata; class Amphibia; order Caudata; family Ambystomatidae; genus Ambystoma; species Ambystoma mexicanum. Next base: position 1,457,498,816 of record NC_090935.1, read on the forward strand.
TCCCGAACCCGATGATGTGTGAAAGTAACTCCAATAATTTGCACCATCTGCAAATCAAAATTAAAAAGTAAAAATAATATTGATAATATTTAAATTATGTTGTTAACTTAATGATATTATTTCTAATGTTTGTAGAAGTTTCTCTTGGTTTAACCTTGACTCTTTTGTACATTTCTTTTCAAAATGTTATATATATATTTTCACTGAAAAAAAAGTAATGACCAGCTTAACTCACCGAGTTCCCATTGCAAATCCCATGAGCACATACGTATTATAAGAGAAGGGATTCACAATGACATACAAAAGGGCATTATGGGGGACATCAACGGGAGCACACAGAGTTGAGCTGGTCATGACTACACACATCCGCTGAATTTTTCAGGGGTTTTGTTGCATTAAATCTGTGCAACTTAACTGCACTTTAACTAAGGTTTTTTCAGTGAATGTCAAAGGTTTTGTTATACCATTGTTTTTTTACAGGCCATTACCAGTGGCCACTATACATGTCTTTTGAGCCCACTAACCAGGGCCTTTGGCCCTGGCCAAACACTACTGGGCCACTGGCCATGGCCTTTTGACCGTGTCCTCTGTACGTGTTCCCCCAATATGTTACCTTTGGACCCTTATGCAATGCATGTCTTTTGGGCCCCACAAGCCATGGCCTTCGCCCATGACCATTGGCCCTGGACTTGAGCTGGGGCCCTTTTACATGTTGCCCCAGTGGCTTCCTTCCATTCCCACTAGCCATGGCCTTTCACCATGGCCAGTGCCACTCTACATATTGCTCCATTAGTTTTCCTAAACTGGCCCACTAGCCATGGCCTTTGTGGCCACACCACTAGGTTTCTTTTGGACATGGCCTTTTGCTGTGGTTCTGAACATGTGATGCACTTTCATGCCTGATCCTGTTTCCTACTATAACCCTGGTTATAAAAAACGTTTGAGCTCTGAACTTGGTCCCTTCCGTCCCCCACGCCAACTCCCAGTTTCATATGGTGTCCACTTTCCTCCTCCCCCCACCTCCAGCCTGATACCATTTCACCCTTTTTCCTCCTCCCAATGGCATTTTTTCCTAGTACTGGACTGAATAACCCCACAGCCCTCCCAAGAATCGAGTCAACGCTTCATGCCCAGATTGTTTCATACTTGGTCAAATTCCGTTCATTGTTTTTTGCTGTACGCTGCGCAGAAATGTTGACTTTTTCTCTATGGAGAAATGAATGGGAGTAGGCTGAAAACAGCATTTTTTGGCTTTCTTAATAACTTCATTTTTCAACAAATCTTTCCCACAATTTTCCAGTCTCGGGATGTCAGTGACAGACGTTTTGTTTGCAAAATATCCGTCATGTGAGTCAAAATGTATTAGTAATTACATTTTAGGGTTTCCTATGGAACCTGATACTGAACTTAACTATTGTGTGCCGACTGCCGCACTATAATATATATAGAGAGGAAGTGGGAGACAGAGATACCTTTGTTGTATGGTAACAAAACAAGGGAGACACCCTTGCCCATCGAGGTAAGAGGGGTAACTTTGCCAGTTGGGTTAACCACCAAACAGCAACAGGCCAATCCCCACGCCTGAGAAGATGTTTTATGTTTCAGGACTCGTCTGCGTCACCTGTTAATTACGTACAAGCACAGCATCCTCAGTTATTGACCTTGCAGGTAGCTGCAAAGTCTCTGGCTGTGGAGGTTTTGGCTTCACAGCTCTGACCCTTCTTCTGCAGCTTAACTTATTTCGGGTCTCTTGGCTCTGACTGTTCTCTTGGTTCTGCTCTGCAAGCAGTGGGGGTCACTGGGGACGCCTCCCTCGACACTAGCCAAGGCCTCCCTATCCCTCAGTATCTCCCCTACGTACTCTAAAGCAAGGTAACGCCTAGTAGCCAAGTTTGTCTAATCTTGACTGGGGAAACCTAATGGCTTGGCCTTTTTTATGTCTCACCCTCCAGGACTTTGTAAGGGATACCTCTGGTCTGTTGGACTACCAAGTGTCACCAGTATTTTTCTCCCCTACTCACTCTCTCTCGCTCACTCTCACAGTAACTGTCTTTCCCTCTGTCTCCACTCTCCTCTCTCTGTGATCTTACTTGTCTTCTTTTCTCTACCTGTACATGCTTCCTTTTTCTCTCACTTCCCCCTCTCCTTCTCTCTGCTCCCCTCTCCTTCTCCTCTCCCCTCCATTATGCCACCCTTGCACTACCTACACCTCTCCCCTTCCTCTTTCTCTCTACCTGCAACCCTCTCCTCTCACCCCCTCACTAACCCCTCTCTACTGCTGTATCCTCATATTACTGACTCGCTCCACCCATCTCTCCCCAATACTTTCCTCTTTCTCTCCGCCCTCCCCACTACCACCTATTACCACCGTAATCTGTACCCCACCCTCCTGTCGTAAACCCTCTGTCACTCTCACACCGTCTCTAAATCCCCCTTAACTCATCCTCTTCCTTCTCTATCTGTCACCTTTCTTTCACTCACCTTTTAGGCCCCTCCTCTCAACACTTAACTGGTACCACTCTTTCCTATGCATAATACCCAATCTGCACTCTCTCAGAAGACTGCCACAGTCTCCTCAGCACTCCACTCGACTGTCCGCCCTCCGCCTGGTTTATTGATCCACCACTGCTCCAACCGATCTCACTGAACACCTTTCAATCTCCTCTATCCTGACTGGGCTTTTATAGCCCAGTCTTTCCCTTTCCAACACTCCTTCAGGCTCCCATTGGTTCCCCTGGTCATACTGCCACTCTAGACGTGTACCCTGTCCTCCTTTTTAGGCCTCCCCCTGTGTAATTCCCGCCTAACAATACCCAATTAACCCCGCCGACACACTTTTTTCAGATGGAGTCTTGCGATGTTCCCACAAGATTTCCGCTCCCAGAAGATCATCATCTGACTCAAAACGGACTTACAGCATCCTCCACCCCCAAAGTGCCCAACTAATCATTTGGTCCTATTTCTCCTTCCACGACCCTCCCCTGATTTGAAACCTCTCCTTTGCTGCCTCCTAGTATCTAGTTGAGCACTTTCCATTATCACCTTCATCAAGCAAGAAGCATCAGTGCTGCAATGCACCATGTGAGACAAAGGTTTTCTTGGTCTGGGGTGACAGGAGGGCACACACGTTTCCATTAATTATTTTAATAACTACTGGGTGGATTTGGCCCAAACTAGAACAAACATTGCCAACAATTTTGACTAGTGTGTAGAATGGGATAGGCACTACACCTGTAAAGTGAGTTCCTTAGTTTAGGTATTCGTCTTAAGCGAAATGGACTCACCCTGTGGTGACAAATGATTAACCAGTACTTTCTCTAAAATGGTTCATGTGACCGTAAGCATACTTCATGTTTGGTGCAATGCTGCCACCCAAAAGCCAGCCATGCACATTGAAGCATTTATTCGTCATTTACTGCAAACAAATCTTTGTTTGCAGTAAATGTCAAAAGTTTCAAACTTCCCATAATCGCCAGCAGGGTCAAGCACCATGCAAATGGTACTCACCCTTCATAAAATCTTCTTGCCAGTGGCAGTGGGCTCGTAGATTTTGTGAGCCCTGCAGTTTCTGCCTAAAAAAAGGACTTCCCTCATCACGCTTGCTCAACTAATAGCACTCCGCTTTGCCAGCAAAATACAGCACCCAGAAATGACACCAGCAGACTGGGTCGGCCCCCAAAGAACTATTAAATCAGGCTGTGCAAGGCGATAGCTGTGAGGGGTGTGAGAAACTTGACAGTGTTCTCTCACCTACTCCCCCGGGATCCTCTATTCAGGTGTCCAGGGAAGGGCCAACTCTTTTGGATCCCGACCCTGGCGGTGGACAAGCGAGGGAGGCTCACCTGAGTGGAGGGTCACAGGGGATTGGGAGGAGAACACACGATGGAGAGACATGTTATTCCCCCTTTTCTCATTTCACCTCAAATCCCTCTCCCTCAGCTTTTATAGGGATTTCCAAACCCATGCCATCTCCCCCTCCTCATTTCTAACCAATACTGGGATGAGGAAGAGAAAACCAGGAGTAGTGAAGATTTCCCATAGGGACAACATGGGCAGTGTAAGGGAAACTGGCTATAGAAAGAACTCAAGCTGTCCCACCCGATACCCTGAGACATTTCTCCTACGCAATATTACCACTCAGCAGATACTAAACCATCTATTTACCTTTTTCTCTCGGGTTGGTTTCCCTAAAGAAATCCTAATGGATCAGGGTACCACCTTTATGAGTTAGCTCATGGGGGAAGTTAAGGAGTTGCTCCAAATAACTAAACTGAGGACATCCTTATACCATCCCCAGACTTATGGGTCAGTCTAACGGTTTAACAAGACCCTTAAGAGCATCCTTAGCAAGTTGGTTGATAAAGACGAAACTAACTGGAATCGGATGATTCTGGAGCCTTGTTCGCCATAAGAAACACTCCTCAAGCATCCACCAGTTTCTCACCCTTTGAATAACTGTATGGACGTGAAGCTAGAGATATTTTAGACATGCTTCGAGAAACATGGGAATAAAGGGAGGAAGCTCCAATACCACTTTCCCAGACAGCCACCAGATCAAAATAACACATGACCGAGCCCTAGTACAAGATCACCTTGGTAAAACCCAAAGTCACCAAAAGGCATTTTATGACAAGAACGTTACACTCAGGTCATTTTCTATAGGGCAAAAAGTTCTTGTACTTCTCCCCACCTCAGACAACAAACTTGTTTCCAAATGGCATGGGCCATATTAGGTGGTGGAAAGGACAGGGCTGTGTAATTATAAAATCTTCCAACCAGACCGCCGTCACAAGACGCAGGTTTACCATGTGAACTTACTAAAAGAGTGTAAGGAAAATATAACAAATGCTACACTATTAGCTTGTTTTCTACTAGAAGAAGTGAACAATAACATCTTAATTCCCTCAGATATTACTGATACCCAACAACAAGACCTTAGGGAGACGTTACAACAATTCCCCAATGTTTTCCGTGAAGAGCCTGGCAGGGTGAAGGGTACATTGCACCACATATTCACCGCCGCAGGCAAGGTAGTGCATCTCAAGCCGTCCCAACTACCAGAAGCCCGTAAAGCTATTGCCATCCAAGAGGTAGAACAAATGCTCCAGGCCAAGATAATTGAACTCTCTACCAGTCCCGGGTCCTCTCCCATTTTTCTAGTAGATAAAACGGGTAAAAGCTGGAGGTTTATTTTTTAAAATTTATGTTTCCATTTGTATAGCGCACACATGCCCTGAGGCATCTGGGTGCTTGACAGAAACAATTACATGAAGAACAAAAGAACAAAAGAACAAAATCAGTATACATAATGGTTGCAAGTGTGTTCAAAGGTGATTACATCAGGGTCTAATCGATCACAACAGATGACAGGGGCAGCCGGTTAGACAAACAGCCATGTCTTTAATGCTTTGCGGAAGGCCCAGTAAGATTCCTCCACTCTTAGTTTGAGTGGGAGAGAGTTCCATTGCTTTGCAGCAATTACTTGGAAGCTGGTGCCACCAGCTTTGGCTCGTTTGAACTTAGGCTGGACCAATCTGTGAGTGTATGGAGTTCTGGTAGGCCTGGCCGAGTGAGTCTTGTTGATTTTTTGCACCAGGTATGGCGGGGCAGATTTGGAAATGCACTTGAGGGTAATAGAGAGCATCTTGAACGCAATGCTTTCGAGGGCAGGTAGCCAATGAGCTGTTTTGCGGGCAGCTGAGATGTGTTCTGATCTGGGAATGTTCATAGCGGCACATAGGGCATTATTTTGAATAGTCTAGAGTTTCTTTATATTTTGGGTCGATGTCCCAACGAAGAGGACATTACTTTAGTCTAGCCTAGCACCCTCTACAGCCCAGACAATCATCAGGCAACTGTCACTGGAGAGGTCTGGCGGCATTTAGTGGTTTAGTTGAGTAGGCTGCTGATGAGGCTATGGCGTTGACTTGATGGGTTAGGAGACAGTGGCGTCGAGGTATACACCAAGTGTTTTGACAGATGGAGAAACTGGAATCGGAGAACCATCGATGTTAAAGGCTGAGTACTGAGGGTGCATTATTTTCAGTATAGCGGCAAGACCAGTGATGAGAAGTTCTGTTTTCTCATTGAGGCAGAGGCCAGGCTTGGATGGTGACGTAAGTGGAGCTTAGCCTAACAGCATCGTCGGTGTAGGAGCTGGAGAGGGGAAGGAAAATTTAGGTGTCCTGGGCATAGATGTGTAGGCTATGCCAAGAGAGTCTAGGAGGTCGAAGAGGGGCTTAGTTAATATATTGTAGAGTTGGCGAGACGCAAGATCCTTGGGGTACACCACAGTTAATAGGAGGGAGTGCTGCGCAGGCGTTCTCAGCAAATACCTTCCTTACTCTACCTTCAAGGAAGGAAGTGATCCACAATGCTGCTTCCTGAGAGTAGTAGGCTGAGGATGTAAGGTGGTGTCATAATATGCAGTGGTCGACTAAATTGAATGCTGCAGACAAGTCTAAGATGAGCAGCAGGGCAGGTTTCCCTTTATCCCTGAACTCCTCCATCTGATTTTTCAAAGTCTAGCAGTGCTGACTCTGTTCCATGCCCTGGATGGAAACCAGATTGGTGAGTTCTCAGAATATGGTTTGTTTCTAAATGACAACGTATTTGGATGTCGGCCGCTCTGTCAAGTATTTTTAGAAGGAAAGGGACTATGGTAATAGGCCGATAGTTGTTGAGTGAGGCCAGGTTGAGTGTTGGTTTCTTTAGGAGGGGGGATACCCATGCTTCCTTGAGGCTGGAAGAAAACACATAAGTAGTGAAGGAGGCGTTGATGACATTGTGATAAACGGCACTAGAACTTCAGCGCACTCTTTGACCAGGGGGGCCGGGCAGACGTCTCCTTTGCATCTGGATGGCTTAAGGCTTCTTTGGATGCGTATTGTTTCTTGGGGTGAGATGTTGTGGAAGCTGAAAAATGGGATTCCTGGGGCAGTAGTGGTAGGCGCGTGTGTGGCTGGGCATGGGTGAGGAGGGCTAGCTTGTTTAGTATTTTGTTTTTTTAGCAAGTTATTTTTGAGGATCATGGCATTCTGAATCAATGTTCCCTCTAATTATTTTTCTCTAAGTGCGGAACTGGTTGCCTTTCGTGCGCACTTTATTTTCCATGTGCGCAACTGACTCACAAGGTAAGCCATTTTGGGAGCATGCGTAGTTGGTGAGCTACCATCTCCAAAGAGAGTTTGGAAAGGAATTGCCACTTCCAAACCACTGCAATTCTTTACTAATCGGCATAAAAGCTGCACCTTACAACACTTTTTACAAACACATAGGTTAAAAACAAATATTTTATATGTGATTATACCAGTTCAAGACCTCAAGATATGCCACAGTAGCTAGCAAAATTACTCCTGTGTAGAGCAGAAAATGTGCTTTATGCCACTGGAAAAACACTCATGTATATTACAAAAAAACAAATATTGCTTTTCATAACTGGTGTGGCTATCAAAAATCAGACTGGATACAATATTTGCAGATGGAATAAAGGCAACTAAAAGGAATGTGTCAGAAAACATGCCAATAGGAGCTCATGTGCAACTTTAATGAAGTATTTCAAGGGCCTTGAGAACATGCCTCATAATGTGTGTAAGGATGATAATTGCATCAGAATAACTGCACCATGATGATCAACATTCCCTGGCTTCTGATTACTATCCACATTATGTTGTCCTGTGAGTTACTCAAAACCAGCCTTACAGCTAAGAGACATATATACCATCCATTTTTAATCCCTAAAAACAGAAACATTTGCCCAATAAAAATGGGAAACAATGAACAATCCCTGGCTTCTGCCCTAAAAGCTCCATTGATATTTTTTCTAATGAGTGACCAGCAGACCAGTGGCATAGGAAGGCCCTCTAATAATATTTCTGACCGATCTCAAGACAAATTTTAAGGGCAAATAACATCTTTTAATAACTATGAAGTATCTCTGTTGACAAAGCTAATCACCTTTTGTACTCCCTGAAAAATCATTTCACTCTAAGTAGGAAGCAAATTCTTACCAGAGCATTGCTTCTAACCCTGACATAGGAAGTAAAATGATAGGGCACATAATATAGCCTATAGTTTTGCCCACATTTCCTCACCACAGCCTAGACAACATTCAACCAGAGATTTACTGGGGTTTCTTATAGAGCCCTGTTGAAGTGAATCATATAATGTGTGCCTTTTAGGTTAACAGCATCAATGCTCAGTGGTACAACAGCTCGCGTGACTTCTTCTGTAACTAGGGTTCCCTCTGTAATTCATTGTTATCAATTAAACAAGATGCAGGGGGATGCTACAGCCAGTAAACACAGAACACATGTTTATATTGAAATGCCCTCAGCAGCTGAGCATAGAACGAAACAGAAAGTGCAGTTCTGTAGACTGTTACTAGAGTTTCCTTTCCTTTAGCAAACACACACATTTTCTACACTGTACTGTACTGCCAAAACAACTCACTTGGTTTTTGAAAGTTACGGATTTGTTCATCACCCGCAAGGAGTGTTCTCTGTGCCCTATCACCCGTACCCTTCCCCAGCTCTTGTGTTCTACTCAAATACTAGTTGACAAGGCACTGTAAAACATGAGATTGTAGCAGTGAAACACTAATTTGGCTATTTGCATACTCATAATACTTAGCAAGCAAAACATATTTTGTGCCTCTCCATATTATATGCATTTTAAGAAAATGGCATGAATCTGCAGGTAAACAATTATTTTGCAGTGAACACAAGATCGTTTGCAACTTATTCCACCCTTATAATGTTGGGTAGGATTATACAACTGATAAGTGAAATAATTGTTATATAGCATTGAGTTACAATATAATGTGTTAAGGTCTATGTCCAATGCAACTCTGAACACTTAAAAGGATGCAGATTGTGTTAAAGGCATTCTAATGCCTGAATATCAACTGCCCTAATACTATAGACAAGTAATACTTTGCATAGCCCATGCCAATTATCCCTTGCAGGCCAAGTAAATGATATTGCGATGTTGCTCTCCGCTTATAGAGTAATGTTAGAAATGCTAATGTAGGAGACTCTGAGTATGACGTTGGTCTTCTCAAATTCCTTAGAGGGCAAATTCATATTTGAGTTTTGTAACGTGTTAAGATGCAAGGGACCACTTCAAAGCGCTTGCGTGACATATGTACTAAGACTAGGACGCATGGGGTGAGGTTATACATCCAAGTAGCCTGTTTACCTGCAGTCAGTATCTGATATTTGAGATGATAATTAGGTTAGTGCCGGTGATGCTTTTATTATTAATATTATTAGTGCATTTATTGAGCGCGGACCTGGCTTCGCGAATCAACACAGTGCTTTGCAATCACAGGGGAATAACACAGTGGGGGAAGCAGAGAAAAAGGGAGTGGGAGCTAACAGGGGAGGGCAATGGTGGGCAATTTGCAGCATGGGCTCTATAAGCAACCGGGTGAGGAGACAATGTGGGGCAAATCAGAGTCTCAGGTACTGTGGGGGGTGGACAGTTTGTGGAACATTGTGTTACGGAGGAGCCATTCCTTGAAGAGGAAGGTCTTGAGCTCTTTCCTGAACTGTAGCAGCAATGGGTTAAGTCTGATATTGACGGTAGGAGGTTCCAGAGTATTGGAGCATAGACAGAGAAGGATGTACTTCTAGTTCTTTCCTTCTTGCACCGTCGGAGTTCAAGCCTTCACATTTCCTCACTTCTGGTGGATTGCAGTCCTCTGGAGATGCAGGGTTTCTCAATGAGGTAGCTTGGCGACTTCAGGGTGGCAGCCTTGTAGACGATGCAACAGGATGTTAAAATGATATAAGCTTGCAGCGGGAGCCAGTGCAGTTTGAGGGGGGTCAGGGTTGAATTTCCAGAGTCCTTTCATGAGTCATGCCGCAGAATGCAGGGCACATCTCGGAGGTGCCAGGGTAATCGCTGGAAGGAACTTTTATAAGGCACAATGAATAAAAGAAGTTCTGGTATTTGAATGTTATTCAAATTCCAAAAAACATAAAATAAGTTGATGTAGGCACATGTCCGGTAACCTTGCGCAGAGCCAAGAGAGGAAGAGTCAAGGTTGTCTGGTTGTATCTAAATATGTTTTGGGGAAGAGAGTAGAGTAAGCGTGTGGTAGACTAAAGCATAGGAGTCATGGGCGGGGAGAGAACAGTAGTTGTTTAATGTGTGCAAGCATACCGTAGACAGATTTTTCTGTTCATGGAGCCACTTTTTCATATTAGTGTTTACCTCTTGTGGCTGCATTTAGTTTTTAGGTTTTTAAGATCACGCTTGCATAGTAGGGTAACGTAAAGGAGCTACACCAGAATATCACGACTAGTTATTTTAAGAGAAAGCAAATGTCAGGTAATTGCTGTGGGTTGAGCCTCATTCAGTTTGTTTGCATAGGTGAGAATTGCCTGTGTACGCTGCTAAAATTCTTCTGAGCGGCACTCAGACGGAAGCTGGGCAAGCGACATTCGCGCAGCTTAGAGGGAACATTGTTCTGAATACTGTCACACCATGCAGTATCTTTAGTTGGGGAGGAGGCTTCAGGGACTGGGGTTTCCAGCTCTCTAAGGATGGTCAATAATTCCTTAGTGTCTGAATTGGCGTTGGCTATTCTGTTGTTGAATGTAGAAGCTTTAGCCTGAATGATAGCTTTTTAATATTGTTTGGAGAGGTTCAAGAACTCCAGTTTGGAGACTTCAGAAGGGTTACTTTTCCAATACATTTTGCCAAGCCTTTTTTCAATTATGAGAGTCATAAGCTCTTGGGCATACCAGGAGTTAATATGGACTACTGGTTTAACTTTTTTGGCAATTAGTGGTGCGATGGTGTTGATTGCAGTGGTCAGCATTTTGGTATATAGATCCACTAGTGACTTAGGGTCAGAGGTGTCCAAGGTGTCTGGTTTGAGGGCGTTGAGGAATGGAAGGAGGCTCTCTCTGGTTAGTTTTCGAGAGCTTTGGGCCAGCAAGGGTGGTAACCTTAAGGTGGGTAGTTTGGCTTGTAGGGAAGTTAGAAAGTGATGATGTGGTGGTCTGAACATGGGCAGGGAGAATTGGCTTTAATAGATATGTGGCAGTTGAGGTCGGCTAACCAGTCTAGGGAGCGTCTTTTATTATGCGTGGGGTTATGAATGCATTGGTTAAAGCCAAGAGTGGTTAGGGCGCTGGCTAATGGGGTTGCTGGGGGCTTGGTAGGATCATTAAGTTTTAAATTGAGATCACCTAGAAGAAGCACTTGTGACAAAGGTTTGATGTCTCCTAAAATGCAGAGTAGGTCTTCAGCAAATGTGAGGATGGGACCTGGTAGGTGGTATTCAAGATGGGCCGTGATGGTGTTAGAGGGGGTGTCACAGGTTTCCCCCTTCTCACCTGTCTGTATTGTTTGCTCGTGATCTTCGAAGATGTCTTCTTCTGCACTGTTCAGGATTTATACAACCCCGTGCGTGGGTCCTCGGGTTCAAGCGTGCGGTTCGTGACCCAGCTCCAGGAAGCGTTCAGATGTCCGGGAAGAAATCCAGGAAATGACGAGGTTCGCACTCGGAGATACGAATGCGATGGAAATCCAGGATATGCAAGGTGAGGAAAAAGGGGAAGGATGAAAGAAGAGGAGATTAAGGGGACCGGAAACCTAGAATCAGAAGTAATCGCTGAACGAACTCCGGCAACACACGTCTGACTACTGCAAGCGGTAGCGTTGAGACGCGCAGGGCCGCGGGGCGTTCCTGATTTGTAGAACGTGGAGCGTACAACGCGGAGACTGTCAAACAGCGTTCTGCGTTCAGCGGCCATGTTGGGAGTACTGCTGAGTTCAGTCCCCGATGGGTCAGGGACCACGAAGTCCAGAAGGGACGCGTACGGTGGTTCATGACAGGGGGAGGTAGTCAATTTAAGTGAGAGGATGTCACAGTTGTTGTTGAGTGAGGTGTTGACTTGTCTAGCACTTAGGTGCTCTTTGGCGATGAAAGCCACTCCGCCTCTTCTGGAGTCTAGCCCATCACTCCTATTGTTAGTGTACCTGATTGGGATGGCAATGGATAGGGTCGGGCCGGAAGCTGTGTGCAGCCAGAAATGTGTGATGGCTAGGCCATCGAGGTATTTGCAGTAATGAGGTCATGGATGTCAAGGGCGTGCGTGGTCAGTGATCGAGCGTTGATCAGGGCTAGCGTGAGGTTGGGACGGTGGAGTTTGTGGCTACATGCCTTGGTACTGTGTGTGGCTGGGATTGTGGGAGTGGAGGTATCAATGGGCATCGAGTAGGGAGCAATGCTAGAGAATGGAGGAGTGCAGAGGTAGTTTTGGTAATTATCTTTGCATAGGATGTCATAGCATGAGCATCAGTCAGCATATTCTTAGCAAAAGCAGCATCGGGCAGCATTTTGGATACACAAGCATTGTTGTTAGCACAGGCATCGGTCAGAGTTCCCTTAACAGAAGGAGCATGGGATAACATATTTGAAATACAAACATTACTGTTAGCACAGTCATCAATCAAGGTAACCTTCGCAAAAGGAGCAGCCAGTGGCATATTATACAGGTTAACAGTAGCGTGGACATGGCAAATTTTTGTAACATGGGCAATGGTACTCAGAGTATTAAGGCTGATAGCAGGTTGGTGTGATTCACGGCACGGCAGTCCTTGCTGCTGTTGGTCAGTCCTGAGGTAAGGTTGACTAAGTTAGGTGCAATAGTTACAGTGGAAGCAAGATTTGAGATGATGTGGCACCCCATTTGGATGCTGTGATCGCATGTAATAGATGTGGATGATTGTGGAGCGGACTCAGTCACAGCGAGGCTGGCAGGCCTACTGAAGCTGTAGCATGAGCCAGGACTCGTGTAACTCAGCCGTAAGTGTGTGTGTGTTGTCAGGCTCTGATAGTTAAGGCAGATGCGATTGTTTTGAATATTGGTGGGCATGGGTCTGAGAGGGTGGCTAGGACGGGCCTATAGGCGCTTGTTTCTTGACAATGTACAGCAAGCCTTAGATGCTCTGAGGCTTGTGAAACTCTGTGCAACGTCACGTTTTGCCAGAGAATCACCTGTGAGTGGAGTTTGTAGCACAGGCGGGAGGAATAATGAGGGAGGAATGGAGGAATGAGCCGACAATGCGATGGGCAGAGACAGTGAAATTTATACTGTGCAGCGGTACCCACCGTGGTGAGGGAGCAGCCCACCATTGCCGTCCAGGGTCCTGACAGGACCAGACATGGGGTATCAGTGGCCTTAAGTGTGGGCCTTTGGTGGGGCCCGGCAGAGCCAGCTGGCTTCCATGAAGTCCAGGATTTTGAGGCACAACTGCCTTATCGGAGCACGGGTTCTGCATAGACTTCCGCAAGGTGAATAATATCTCAGCCTTTGATGCCTATCCAGTGCCTCGTATTGACAATCTTATCGATAAATTGAGTAGTGCAGTCTATTTGTCCACTCTAGATTTAACCATGGGTTATTGGCAATTCCCACTGCATGGACCAGACAAAGAAAACAATGCCTTTGCCACCCCGATAGGTTTATATCAGTTTAAAGTCTTACCCTTCGGGTTACATGGTACCGCAGCGACTTTCCAACGGTTGATGGATACGACTCTCCAACCTTATTCTGATTTTTGCGCGGCATACATCGATGACATAGTAATTCATAGTAAGACCTAGGAGGACCATTTATACCATCTATATACCATAGTCAAAGTCTTGAGAAAAGCAGGATTGACGGCCAACCCTAAGAAATGCAAATTGGCCCTACCTGCTGTTAAGTACTTGGGGTTATTTGTTGGAAATGGCAGTGTGCAGCTACAAGAGGAAAAGGTTTGAGCAGTGTTAAAGTCACCTACACCTAAGACCAAGCGGGATTGAAGATCTTTCCTAGGGATAAATGGATATTATCACTGATTTATACCCAACTTTTCCAGCAAAACTGCCCGACTTACTGATAAACTACATAGCGCCAAACCCCAAACATTTAAATGGGATGAAGAGGATGAAATTTGTCATCAAACCCTCAAGCAGACTCTATCTCGGAGCCCTATTCGTAAGGTGGCAGACTTTCAATAGACGTCATACTACAAACTGACGCCTCTTTAACTGGGTTGGGCGCGGTATTGCCTCTGAGCCATGACGGACGAGAACATCCCATTCTTTATGCCAGTCGTAAACTATTACCTGGAGAGAAAAATAATTCGGTGATATGATTACAAGCCTTAGCCATAAAGTCGCCCATTTTATGCCTCAAAAACTACTCATTAGGCAGAAGGTTTGAAGTGATAAATGACCACTCCCCCTAACCTGGGTCAGTCAAAGGAAGCAATCTAATGCCAGAGTTATGCAGTGGTTCCTGGACTTGCAGTCGTATTGCTTCTCAGTGGAACATCGAAAGGGCAGTGAGCAAGGAAATGTGGATTTCCTTTCTAGGTTCCCCTGTGAAGCAATACAGTCCAAGCCGCATAGGGGAAGGATCTGTGGGAAACCTGACCGTGTTCTCCCACCTTCTCCCCCGGGATCCTCTATTCAGGTGGCCTGGGAAGGGCCATCGCTTTTGGATCCCGACCCTGGCGGGTGGACAAGCGTGGGAGGATCACCTGAGTTGATTGACACAGGGGATTGGGAGGAGAACACCCAAGGGCGAAACATGGTATTCCCCTTTCCCCATTTCATCTCAAAATCCTCTCCCTCAATAGGGTATTTCCAAACCCATTCCATCTCCCCATTTGCAACCAATACTGGTACGAGGAAGAGGCAACCGGAGGAGTGAAGATTTCCCATAGGAGCAACATGGGGCGTGTCAGGTAAACCGGCTATAGAAAGAACTTAAACTGCCCCACTGATAGTCAGGCATTTGCTAATTATCACTCAAACTTGACTCCACTTGACTATTTTCACAACTATAAAAGGTGTCGTTTCTTTGCAAAGAAAGAAAGAGCCGGCATGTTGTCTGGACCAGAGAGGCCAAGGAGCAGAGAGCAGCAAGACCTGATGCCTGGAGGAGAATGGCGTGCCGAGACGCTGGCCGGGTTTTTGTAATGGGCTGGAGCATGGCTAGGGAGCCGTGTCTTCAAGGAGCCCCAGTGGGAGACACCCTGCATCCTGATGTTGGCATTCAGAAAAGTGATTGTTCCCTTGGGACTTGTGCCTGTCCCAAGTGAGTCTGAGGGGCTGATGCTGAGACTCTGACCTCAACCCTGGGTATCCAGACGGACCGCTCGTCAACGTGACGTTGCGCGGTGAGTTTCATGTCAGAGAGAAACTCAGGAGCGTGTGATGGACTGGAGCGGAGTGGGAGAAAGACACAGTTGATAATCGGCACAGAGTGGAAAAGCAAGAGAAACTTGCAAAGCTGCACAGAGCGGAAAAAAGGGAAAGAAGTGAGAGAAAGCTTGTAGAGCGACAAGGAGCGGAAAAGGGAAAGAAAATAGGAGAAAGACAGAATGCGCAGGATATAGATAAGGAAAGCAACGAAAGGAAAAGATGCTAGCAGCGCAGACGGAAAGTAAAGACATTAAGAAGGTGCAAGTCTGAACGAGAAGCAAGGAAGGTGCAAGTGTGCATGAGAAAGCAAGAAAGGTGCAAGTGTGCACGAGAAAACAAGGAAAGTGCAAGTGTGCACGAGAAGGAATCAAAGGAAACAAAGAACAAGAAGTGGTGCAGTAGGCACCAGAAGGTGAAAGGTTAAAAAGGAAGAGCAAGGACTGAAGAGAGGGTTTACAGATCAGAGTGGTCACGCCTAGGAAGTGCAAAGAACCTGGCGGTTTCTAAAGTCTCTGATTGTACCCAACAAGTGAAGTATGTGTGAAAGAACCGCATATGGCAGGAAAGGTACATGCTGACAAATTGAACTGGTGTTTGGAACTGAAAGGTGCCTAAGCTTGGGGAATGGAAGCCTGAGAGGCCGGACAAAGTTGAAAATGTATTGGTTTTTGATGCTGAATGGGTTAAGACTTATAGAAGGGAAGCCTGAGACACTTGAAGAGGAACTGTGTATATTTCTTTTGGTTATGTTTCAATCTTGAAAGAGTTAAAGCTCGGGAGAAGGGAATCCCAAGGAACTTAAGATATTGAAGGTGTTTGAGACTTCTGTAAGAACTGTGAAGAAGGTCTTATGAACAGCCTTGTTTTGATTGAACTCATTCTTGTGAATATGACCAACCTACACCTCGTGAGAAGACCACATGAAACCTAGCTTGGTTCCCTATTTTCTGTTGAACCCCTATATTTTTCTTTTCTCCAGCATGGGGTCTGGCATGGATTCACATACTCATGAATATTCCCCGTCGTCAGGCTGGGAATCCTTGGTAAAGAAAAAATCAGTATCAGTTTTGTTTCTGATCTGTCTTTCTTAGTAGTAACCAATCACTGATCTCTGGGTCATACTGCCCCCAGCCAATGACTGCCCTCTCCCTAAGCCCCGCCTCTGGCAGCCATCCTCAGATTTTTACCGCACGCTCAAGTGTTGGTGGGAGTCCTTGTGCTTTAGCTCTCGAGTTTTTTGCTGCGTTTTCACGCTTTTTCAGGAGATTTTCTCATTTTTTCGGTTTAATCGAGCCTCAAGCTCCACCGTTTCTACTTCCGACAACGGGGACCCGTTTCGGAATTCTTCTACGCCCTTCAAGGGTGAAGTTTTCGTCGAGTTTTGGAGGATTCCGGAAGATCTGCGGCCTACCTCAACGGACATGGCCCGGGATAAGGGAAGCTCGACGCCCGGATCCAAGCTGTTCAGGTGCTGCCCTGGATGCGGATTGCAAAACGTTTTCAAGGAGGACGAGCATTCGCGATGTCTCTACTGCCTTCATGAGGACAAGACGCACGTGGAGAAGGACTGTGCGTTCTGCAAGAACCTTTCGGAACGGACCAAATAGGATAGCTTGGCGGCCATTTTGTTGGCAATCCAATCCTTATGCACTGAGATAAGGACGAGATTGCCACGGACCCCGACGGAGGATCCAGAACCAGGCCCGTCGGGAAGCCCTCCGAACAAGCAGAGGAGAGTCCACCTCGCTCCGCCCTTCGTGCCCCGCATCCCCCTCGCCGGACCCTAGAGAGGATACAGTGACGGATACAGCGACGGGGACGGACGATGACGGCGGTGATGACACAGCAGACATCCCGTCATCACCCCCCCACCCCCGCGGGCTTCTCCAGCCGACGAAATTGCCTCTTTCCACGCCATGATAACCAGGGCATCTGAGCTCTTCCAGCTCTACCCTGAAGAACAAAAAAAGGAAGAGTTTCTGTACCAACGACGAGAGGCCAAGAGGAAGATGGTCCTCGCGGTGCCTTTGCTCGACGACATCTGGGACGAGGGGCTTGCTGTCCTCAAGAACCCTTCCACGACACCCGCCAAGAGGGACAGGTACGAGAAGAAGTACCGAGTCCCCGATGCCGCCCCCTTGTGCCTCAGGGCCCAGCCCACGCCGGACTCTGTCGTCTCGGCAGTGGCTAAGAAGAAGGCAGCGGGTGCGGCAGCTTCAACTTCCACTTCCCCGCCGGACAGCGAGGGCAAGAAGTTGGACTCCATGGGACGACGAGTCATCTCGTCGGCGGCGACAACGATTAAGGCGGCCAATTCCTTAGCGATCGTGGCCCGCTATGATAGGGAGCTCTGGTTCAAGATAGCTCCCCTGCTAGACTTCCTACATGACGACAAGAGGGCGGAGGCCCTAGAAATTCTGCAGGAAGGCGAGGTGGCAACGGACATTGCCGATACCGGATTTCGCCAACTGGGCAACAGAGTTTGCCTCTGACGACGAGGATGGCTCAAGGCGACAGACTTTCGCCAGGACGTCCAGACCAGAGTGTTGGACATGCCGTTCGACGGCAACAACCTTTTTGGTAAGGCGGTGGACGAGTCTCTACAGGCCATCAAGACCGACTCAGAGACGGCCCGGGCCCAAGGGGTGCTTCAACAGCGACGGCCCTTTCAGAGCTCCGGAGGCAGACAGGGTGCCTCCAAAGGATCCAGCGGTGGCTCCTCCACTTACCACCAGGCGGCCCGCTCCTCTTCCCAGGATGCCTACAGGGATCGCGGCAAGCAAGGGGGATCCCGCCGTCGTCGCCAGGGAGGCCAAGGCGGCAAGGCCGCCTCCAAGCAAGACTGACCCGGCCATGTTGTCGGCCTCCCACCGAAGCACCCCGGTGGGAGGCCGGCTGCCGAAGTTCATCAGCATGTGGGAGTCCATCTCCACTGACCGTTGGGCGTTGGACACCCTGGCCAACGGGCACTTGCTGCAATTCCAAAAGAAGTGCCCTCGCATTCCTCCCGTGGCCAGGAAGGAGAATCACGTCCCTCAACTGCTGTTGGAGGTAAGGGCGATGCTCAAGAAAGGTGCCATCAAGCTCATCCCCAAGAGGCTGCGGGGCTCCGGAGTGTACTAAAGGTACTTCCTCGACAGAAAGAAGACGGGCGGTTGGTGCCCCATCCTGGACCTGCGTCGGTTAAACAAATACATAAAGGCGCAGAAATTCAGGATGGTCACCCTCCAGCACGTGCTGGAACCAGCTGGAGGAAGGCGACTTCCTATCGTCGTTGGACCTGGAGGATGCTTACTTCCACATCACCATTCTAAAACGGCACAGTAAGTTCCTCAGGTTCGTGGTTCAGGGACGCCACTACCAATTCAGAGCCCTACCGTTCGGATTAAAGTCGGCACCCAGAGTTTTCACCAAGTGCCTGGCACCAGTGTCGGCGCAGCTGCGCCTGCAGGGGATCCACGTCTACCCCTACCTGAACGACTAATCCGGGCAAAGACAAGGGAACTCGTCGTCGAAGACACGGCGAGGACCGTCCGGTTGCTCACGGAGCTGGGGTTCGCCATCAACTACCCCAAATCCCACCTGGTTCCATCGCAAGTAGCACTGTTTCTGGGAGCGAAGCTCGATACAGTGGGGCATTTGGCCTCCCCTTCAGAGGAGAGGACCAAGACCATCCTGGGCAAGGTGCGGCGCCTGTTAGCCACGGACGTGGCCAGGGTGAGGTCCATCAAGTCCCTTCTCGGGATGATGTCCTCATGCATCTATCTTGTACCCCTTTGCAGACTTTGGATGCATCCGCTACAGGAGTTCCTCAACGCCCGCTGGTTTCAGGCGAGGGGCTGCTTCGAGGACAGGATCCCTCTCGACGAGGAGTTCCGTTGGGCGATCCTATGGTGGGGCACCCGTGCTCACCTCACTACAGGCACGGACTTTCAAACCCCGGCGTTTCTGGAGACGGTGACTGACGCCTCTCTGGAGGGTTGGGGGGCCCACACCGGAGATCTCCATGCAAGAGGCCTTTGGCTCCCGGAGGAGAGGTCTCTTCACATCAACATTCTGGAGCTCCGAGCAGTGTTCTGGGCTCTCAAGTCGTTCCTTCCGTCCTTCACGGGCAAGGTGGTGAGGATCTTCACCAACAACACCACCACAATGTTCTACATACGGAAGCAAGGGGGCACCAGATCCCCAGCCCTATCCAAGGAGGCCCAGGATCTGTGGCACTGGGCCGTGACCCAGGGGATGTTTCTGGTTCCCTTCCACTTGGCTGGAATAAAAAACACCATTGCCGACTCACTCAGCAGGGAGCTGCGCTCGTGCCACGAGTGGGAACTGCGCCAGGATGAAGTGGATCGGCTCTTCCAACGATGGGGTAAACCCCAGATCGACCTGTTCGCGACGGTAACGAACTCCAAGTGCCAGAGGTTCGCCAGCAGGTTCCCACAGCCGAGGAGCATGGGCGATGCTTTCTCGTTCCCCTGGGACGGCCTGTTTCTATACGTGTTCTCTCCGTTGCCATTGCTGCTCCGCCTCATCAACCAGCTCAAGAAGTCCAGGTGCAGGCTGATCCTCGTCGCACCGGCATGGCCGAGGCAGATCTGGTTCCCGGACCTTCTGGTCTTGTCATCGTCCCCACCAGTCAAGCTACCGGCGGACGCGGATCTTCTCTCCAGAGAAGGAGGCGCCATTCTCCATCACGACCCACAGTCGCTGAACTTGCAAGCCTGGCTCCTGCAGCACTAGAGTTTGGAGGGTACGATATACCGGCTGATTGCAGAGAGGTTCTTGCAAAGGCCAGGGAGTCCTCAACTCAAGTGTTACGGTCATAAATGGAAGAGGTTCTCTGTCTGGTGCCGTGCACAGAAGATTAACCCTCTGCGGATTACGGCCCCTCAAGTACTGCCGTACCTACTGTCGCTGGCCAAAGCTGGACTGGCCCACGCCTCCATCAAAATACATCTGGCTGCCATCTCCCAATATACCAGGACTACGGGACGGGCGTCCTTGTGGTCTCATCGCCTGGTGAAGGAATTTATGAAGGGACTATTCCGATCATTCCCGCCGGTGAAGGCTCCTGCCCCGGCGTGGGAGCTTAATGTGGTGCTGACAAGGCTCATGGGGGGCCCCATTCGAGCCTATGCATTCGGCGCCTTTGAAGTTCCTGTCATGGAAGACCGCGTTCCTTGTGGCCATCACCTCCGCACGACGAGTGGGAGAGATCCAGGCCCTATCTTGCAAGCCTCCATACTTGACTTTTCATGACATGAGGGTGGTGCTG
Source organism: Ambystoma mexicanum (assembly GCF_040938575.1). Lineage (NCBI taxonomy): Eukaryota > Metazoa > Chordata > Amphibia > Caudata > Ambystomatidae > Ambystoma > Ambystoma mexicanum. The sequence goes on from NC_090935.1 coordinate 1,457,519,305, forward strand.
AGGACGTACCCCTCCTTCATGCCCAAGGTGCCGTCGGACTTCCACCTCAACGAGCCCTTGGTGTTACCAGTTTTCTTCCCGTCGCCTTGGACGCCGGCCGAGAGGACTTTGCACTCGCTGGATGTAGCTAGAGCGCTGAAGTTCTAAGTGGACCGCACGAAGAGTTTTCGGAACTTTGGGTCTGTGAATCAAGGGAAGGCTCTCTCGAAGACTTCCATTTCCAGATGGCTCTCCGGCTGCATCATGCACTGTCACCGGTTGGCAAACCGACCGCTGCCCCGCCGTCCGAGAGCCCATTCGACCAGAGCGATCGCTGCTACCACAGCGTTCCTGTCTGGTGTGCCCCTGTTGGACATCTGGAGGGCTGCTACGTGGAGGTCGACGCACACCTTCACAAGATTCTACTGCATCGATCGGGACTGCAGGGAGGTAAGAATTGCTTAATGTTGAGTTGGTATGTAATGCTTAATGTTGAGCCTTTGCCACCTCCCGTGGTTGTGCATGTGTATACTGCTATATATTCTTTTATTCATGAGCATGTGATTCCATGCCAGACCCCATGCTGGAGAAGGAACAAGTTACTTACCTGTAACTGTTGTTCTGCAGCATGGGTCTGGCATGGATTCACATGCGAACCCTCCCACCTACCCCTCTGCGGCTCTTCACTTGGTCATACTGCCACTTGGCGTGCTACCAAATCTGAGGGTGGCTGCCAGAGGCGGGGCTTAGGGAGAGGGCAGTCATTGGCTGGGGGCAGTATGACCCAGAGATCAGTGATTGGTTCCTACTAGGAAAGACAGATCAGAAACGAAACTGATACTGATTTTTTCTTTACCGAGGATCCCAGCCTGACGACGGGGAATATTCATGAGCATGTGAATCCATGCCAGACCCATGCTGGAGAACAACAGTTACAGGTAAGTAACTTGTTCCTTAAGAGACTTCCTAACACATTTTTGTCAAAGAGTGAGGGCAAGCATAGGTTTAGACACAGACAGATTTTTACTTTGGTCTTTCAGACTTTGACAGCTTTTAAGGGAACCATCCCTTTAGTGTTAGTGCCAGTTAGGCGTTAGACCAACCCAGGAAACTTAGTAAATAAAGGTTTTGAAACTAATATCTTTGGTCTGTGTCTCTCTTAATACCATGCCCGTCTCAGAGGGGTCAGAAATGCGAGGCGGATAAGTGGACACTTTCTTACACTGTGAAAGACAACAGACTAACCCCAGAGCTATTTTCCTGACATGTCCCCGACACAAGGGTCAGGCAGAGTCAGGCAATTGACAATAACTACGCACACCTGACAGCCCTTTCTATTCCCCACAGGGATAAAAGGTGGAGCACGAGAGCACACTTTGAGCAAGGCAGACCTTGCAACAAGGCATCTGTTCCAGGGCGACAGTTCCAGAGGAGGCGAAAGGCAGTGAGAATCGAAAGGACAACAAGGAGGGAAGAGGCCCTTGCCCTTGTCGACCCAGACCTGCGAAGCCTCCGCGAAAGGAATCACAAGGCCGGGAACAAAAGTTAGCTTGTGGTGCAGCAGGTGCCAGCGGTGCAGGGAACCCTCCCACACTGATAACCGAGACAGGGAGACATGCTTGCTACCGTGGTACTGCCCTTGACTCCAGAGTCCAGAAATACCAAACGGTTCATCGCAGCCGGTGTGTCGGAGGGAGAACCGATAGTAAACAGAACTGTGATTGAGGGAAGGTTGCAGGTGGCAACGTAATGTGAATCGAGGAACAAAGACTTTGTGTGTTACAGAACTGTTGAGAACACCCGGGAGAGGCCAGGTGCAGAGTGGTCTGGCACCACGGGGCGCTCATTCGAAAAACTCTGAACAGTCGCTTTTTTGTTGAAACAACCGATACCAGAAAGCCCTAGTAGGGCTGCGATATGATGTCAAAGTGGTCATACAAGGGACAAGTGAAAAGCCCTTGTACAGTCGAAAATCTTTGACCCATTGTGAATACCAATCGAACCGTGTTTGTGGCAAACGTGAACCTGACAGAGGGATGCCTGCATGTAAGGGTGGTCAGTAACACTCCATGGCCCTGTTAAAGGTATGCAGTTGCTCTATATCGAATATTGGACAGTGTGTTCCAACACTGCTCGGTGGCTCTGCTGTGCTGAGTGTGATTGTTGTATGGAACAAATGGCTGCATTCCACACACATGCAGACACTTGGTCTGGTCTATTTCCTGTGGCGTGCAGCAGTTCCTTGGTGTAGTACTGCCGTTTGCGGTGTGCCGTCACTGGGTGCCCCTGGAGAGGTTCTTGTGGGCTGTTGCTTCTTCAGTCCTCCAATCGGGCTGCTTCCCTTGAAACAAACAGAGGGAAACTGGCCAGCATTTGGAAATGGAGGTATGGGATGTGTAAGAGTGGTACTATTTTCAGTCACATGGCCACATAGGAATGCGGAGGGCCTGGGGCCCACCCAACTGCAACCTTCCCCCTCTGGGGGAGGAGAGGCTCTGGCTTCCACCCTGATAGGCCTCCCACCTCCAGCTGAGAGATTACTGAACCTGTCTCAACATTTAGGCATGACTTTAAACACAGCTGTTAGATTGATATAGGAACCTTGTTAGTTTTAAAACTTTTTGTTTTGACATTTGTATGTTAAGCACCATTCTAGGAGGTGCTACATGCCAGTTGGTGTCTCACTAATTTAAAAGTGTCTGGTGCGCGAGTGCATGCTGTTCACTTGCATGCTGGTGTATTTGAGCTTCTTGTGTTGCTGTGTGTCTGGTGATGCTCAAAGGTGCGTCTCGTGGCGCGTAGTGTTTTGTGACACAGGTGCTTATGCATGTGCATGGATAGAGAAATGTGTGCATATGGTTGGTTGAAGTTCTCCTCATTGTGCAAGCGCTATGTGCTTAGATTAGGGCCGCAACGCAGTCCACTGGGTTTGATCAGTCGTGAGCAGTAAGGTAGTTGTACGCGTGCCAGATTTCTGGGGTGAGACTGGTAGTCACCTGGTGGTTACATTGGTATGGTTTTCTTTGATAGATAGTGGAAGGCTGCCTACGACTACACTCCTTGCGTCACACTGGAGGCTGTCCATTGGCACTTGGAGGTTTGTAGCACTGTTTGAGGGGTATCCAGTTCAATTGTCGAATGCATATTTTCGAATGCCATTTTGTCAAACAAATTTGCCGGAAAAAAAAAATACTCCTGAATGTGTTTTTTTTTTTTTATTTTATGTTTTTTTCGGTTTAGTTAGTAAACAAAAAGTGTAAATAAAAAATAACGGGGGTTGGGTGAGGGAACCCCCCCCCAAATAAAAAAAAGTAATAAAAAAAAATTTACATTTTTTTTTTCCGTCATATTTGTGTCGAGAAAAAGGCATTTGAAAATGTGACATTCGAAAAAGTCACTATAAACCGGCCACAACATTTGCACTCGCCTCTAGCCATTGACTACTGATGACTGATGCTTGGAGAATAAGAAATGGTGTGTGTTGTGTATGTGGCAAGGGAATATTTATGTCTGGCTAGTACCTTGCAACATGACATCTTTAAACCTTTAATAAAGCTACATGGGCTTTTCTGCAAAAAGGCTCAGAACTGGTCTGTCTGAAGTACATCCAAGTTACTACATACTATCAGAAAATCCCCCTGCACTGACCGCCACAGGGAATGATCAGCACTCATCAAAAACGAGTTGCCTGCATCAAAACAGCCTGCAAATCTACTTACGGTCTCATAGAGTGAGGCTGAACAACAGCAAAATGAAAGAACGTCCTAATGGACACAATGTTTTTGAAGCCATGATAGTGACTTACCCATATCTTGTCCCTTTTCTATTTCTAAACAATAAGTTATTACTGCTCCTGGACACACGCAGAATTCTCAGAAAGAGAAACAAAAGGGTGGACAAGACACAAGAACATTAAGGCTTCAAACACTAATGTCATGTACGAACGTGAAGTTCAGTAAAACCATTCTAGATCGCATTATAACTGTAAAATTAATGTAATGTGTTGTATAACACTTTTTCCCTCACTGAGATAGACGCAAGCTCTTGGATCCAAGCCTCCTATGCAGATTTAGATGGAGGTTTCCAATGTCTCAAATCTTTCCCTTGGCTAGGAACAACATGCGGAAACACAAGCCTGCTACCTTGTAACATGCTGAAATCATGTCACAGCACCCCATGCAGAGTGCACAGTGTGCCCTGAGGCACATTGTATCCAGAGGATTAGCACAGTGAGTGGCAAACCATCTGACCAAAAGCTCCACAACTGGCTGCTGTACCTTAACATATGAACATAAGTTCCTCTCCCATCCACAGCATCAGCAGGTATCCAGTACGAATACGAATTACAATACCGGGGACAGTATAGTTGATTGAGAAGCTGTTGTTGATGAAAGAGTAAACCATGACACTGCTTTGCATTGTGTATGCATGAGCAGACCCTGGACTACAAAAGCTCATGGACTTTATTGCCCTTTCCTTCTGACAATGCGATGTACAGTTTTGTCTTGTGGGTTCCCTGCGGCCTACCCCACAACATTTTGTACACTGAGGTCCCTGACAATGAGCAAAAGCTTGACAGAGACAAAAGATTATACACAGAGAATAACTCTTCCAACCTAACAGACAGTGCAACATAACATCTGGCTTTGTGATCTTTCCCATCAACCCAAACATACTTGATACATGAAATTTCCAAGCAAGGCCATGATTTCCAGTGAACTTTTATTGTTGATCTGGATAGGTATGTTTTATTGCGGGTGCCCTTTAATGCACCAAATAGTTCTCCTTTCCTAGGATAGCTGAACTCCATTCACTGACTGTGCGCTACAAATGGTGTACAACACCCATGAGACAGACTTATCAGAGACCATAAAGTGGGAAAAGGTAGACTGGTCTATCGACTCATGGTTAATATGAACTCAATTAGAGGCCAGTCCCCAAATCAACCACTACCCAAGCTTTGAAGCAGCACAGGGTGAAGGCCTTGTGATATGTGAGCAGATCCGATAACCCAAAACCACCCTTTGTGACGTCCTCCTTAAGAACTGCCAAAGGTATTCTAGGGTGACCCCCTTTGCCCACTTCAGCTCTAGACCTGCAAACATATTTCCGGGGCATGATGGACTAATCAAGAATGCTTCTCTTTTGGAATTATTCTCTTTGAAATTGCAGATCTTGCAAAAGATTAATAGTTGGTCAGACTGGTGTTTGACTGTTTACTCTGGGTGGAAGAGTAGAACAAGCAAATCGGCATAAATATAAGTCTTGGGAACAGGAGCCATTGAAGGAGATGCTCTCATTCCTAGGATTGGACGCCCAGCTCCAAAGTGAGAGGTTTGATAGCCAGACTAAGACGGTATGGCGAAAGGGAGCACCCCCTTTTCTGACGCACTGTCCATCATTTTACCATCATAAAAATATTGCCTGAAGAATGGGTGCACATTTTTAAATCTCTGTGCAAACTTTCTAGCACATGGGACATAGTGACCCTTTGCTATAACTTCTATGCTTGGCCCTTTCTCCAGCTGTTCTGCCTGCCCCAGACTTCATGCAGGGTGACCTGACCAGGAACTCCTTTTATCTCTCATCCATAGTATGCCAGATTTCTGTTGCACAGTTTTTCCGAACCAAATTGTATAAGATGTCCCCCAGCTATTTAAAGAGCAAGTCTTCTCTCCCTAATTTACTGAAACCTCATTTTGACATTGTTACATATTGTATTCTTGTAATATATGCATTTCCTTATGCTTTTAATATTTTTGTGCAGATTTCTCTAAAGCACCAAAGGCTTGATAGCCAGGTTGTGCTGATAATACACCTGCCTTTGAGGATATTTGAAAGGTTATTTTGGCAGGCAAAATGCTACTTCTGTGAATACTGTATTGCTAAAGGTTCGTTTTGGTGCTTACATAAAATATATATTTCTTACCAGGATACAAAATTGTCAATCCAGACACTTTAGTTCGGATTACAAAAGGGGAAGAGCTGCACACCGGGGACAACCAAGAATCAATGAGAAAACCCGGAATTAAGAACTCCGCCACATGTAAGTATAAATGTTTGGAAGCCTTGATATATTCTGAACAAAGGACATAGTGCAGGATGGATGTTTACGGAGCAAATCTTGCTGGTTATGTTATCTGGCAATGAGTTCTAGCATGTTACCATTAGAGAAAAGTACAAGTCATACCTGTAATATTAAGGCATTCTCTGTACAGATTGTCATCGTGCTGTCGGCCCTGACATTTTGCTACGCATTAAAGAAGAGCCTTGTGTCAGTGACGGGAATTCTAATAATGAAGTGGAAATCAATAGCAATTCCAGAAAAGGTAAGCTGGGCCCCCCTACATTTTTTTTTAAAAAAATCATTAGCATTAAAGTATCACACGGTGTTTATATGTTTCTATCTGTAAGATGCCTGAAAATGCATACGATGCTTCTGGAGGTCATGAAAAGGGGCAGTGACAAAGCAAAACATAGATATTCGGCACCATATACACAGTTCCGAATACAAGGCAATGAATTCATATTAAACTAAAGAGATGCACAGAAGAGTCAGGATTGAAGGAACTTAACAGAGCATTAATGGGCATGGCAGAGAAGAATTTGGGGAAACGGTGATTTAATACAATATAAAAAGTGTACTTAAAATGAAAGTATAATTTAAATCTGTAAACTGGCACAACATAATGTGAAAAGGCACTCTTGTTCATTTACCTCAGTTCTCTGTGCGGTCACAAGCCGAAGGCTTGAAGATAAGTTATAAGGACTATGGTGAACTAGAAGAAGGTGTGAGGGATCAGAAATGAGAGACAGACACAAAGTTGTAGGGTTCTCAACATTTCCCATGTTGATTAAACAAAAAAAGGGTGGGATAAAGGCCTATCTGCCCCTATTGTCAGAAATCCGAGGGTGTCCTTACACCTACTCTCCTTGGATCCTCTTCTGAGGTGGCCAGGGAAAGGCCATCACTTTTGGATCCTGAGGCTGGGGGTGGAGATCCGAGGGAGGATCGCCTGGGTGGAGGTTTCCTTGGGGATTGGGGAGAGGACACCTGCAGACAAGACATGGTATGCCCCTTTCCCTTGTCCAAATAAATCCCACTATCCCCCACCCTTTATAGGTTGTTGTGACCCTTCTCCACTGATATATGTTCCAACTGTATCGCATTCAGGCTCCTTTAAGACTGGGACGAGGAAGAGGCGACGAGGAGTAATGCACACTCCTAGTCCGTTTCACCACTATAATACTGCAATGAGGAAGGTGCCTGGAAAGGGTCAGGCATGTCCTGTTAATTGATAAAGTATACCAGAATAACCTGCGCTCATCTAAATTGATTAAAATGTGCTTGAGGTCTATGTTAACTCAACCAAGAGTCCACACGGTCCACAAAGTTTTATTCTCATACACTCTTACATGAATTCCAATTGGTCAATATTTGCAGTCTCACTATTTACTCTCAACATTAGTACTCAAAACGCCCTTGCCGAGACGTGTTTCGACCCAGGTGGTCTTTGTCAAGGCAAACCATTCTTCAATTAGTTCATATGGCGCCATTGCCGCTCCCCATTCAGAGTGGTTATTGAATTATCCTCATATCGCTCAAGATCTTTCAAACAGTTGTTTTCAAATTCGATTCAATTGCTGTCAAATATTGTCTTAATCTGTGTGTGGACTTCTTTATTTTCTTCAGCCTAATACTGCTCCATATTTCAATAAATTCCTGTTTCATAGTCATGAAGAGCCCTGCCTTCGTCTGGCGCCCGTGTATTTGTGGACGTACACTCGGTCGCCAGATGAAGGCAGGGCTCTTTATGACTATGGAAGCCTGAATTTACCCAGGATCAGACTTTTATTGCTTCCCTGGTTTTCTCAGCTCCAATTCAAAGTGTTCATGGCCCTTTTCTTTTCCCTTTACATAGGGTATTCGTGCACTGTGGTTTCTCATGGCTCTCACAGACGTTATTCACAATGTCTGTATCTCTCTCAATCTCCCTTTCATGGCAATCTTTCCGTGTTCAGCATTGTCAGTAGCCAATACATGATTTAATCTGTTTATTGCTTTTACAACGAAAACTCACACATGAACAGATTACCCTGTGGGCCATCACGCCCCTGACCGTACATGAGTATTAGCGACTAAGCGCAACATTTAATTAACCTCTGACATGTGTCCCCAAAGTACCCGCCCACAGCTAACTTCCCCCCCCTCGAACCCCCCTACACCTGTCCTACTGACTGCATCAAAAGGCAACCCACCAGTATAACAGTCCTTATACATACAGAAGTTTAAAGAGTAGATAAACATATTTGCCAGATCCTAAAAAGTATCCGCCCGCACAGGTCCCGTAGACTTTCGATAGCAAGACCGTTAAGCAGAACATATTTTAGACAGGAGCGATCGCCACTGAAGTATTGGTGGGTTTGGCTTCTTCCAGTGCAGCAAAAAAAAAATTGCGAGTTGCAAACAGAACAATATGTACCAGTCTGGTCAATGCATCCCCATGCCAATTTTCTTTTTTAAAAACTTTATTTAACATTGCACACAGGTACATCACATGTTCATGTATATTTCTCTACATTTCGAACCAACATCGTATACAGATATTTTCATCCAGAATCTACATTTTCATTTTCAGCCTTATCTGACAAATACTGCTTAAATCTTGCCCATATGTTCCTTGGTCTGGAAGAGGGCAGGACCGAATCTATATATAGTTCTTCCGTGTCATTCGTCCATACCATATCCCTATCCCTATCTGTTTTAGTCAGAGGGATTGCATTTTTCCACTTCATTAATATTGCCCTTTTGGCTATCAACAGGCCCAGATTCAGTAATTTTTTCCAGGTTAGATTAATTTTCTCCACCTCTCCCAGTAAACATAACCGCGGTGTCCATTCCACTGGTTGGTCTGCCATCTCATCTAGTGCCTGACAGACCTCAGACCAGTACTCTTTCAGCTTCACACAAGCCCAAAGCATGTGGTATATATGGGCGCCTTCTTTATTGCATCTCGGACTTGTTCCCGGAGTGTCTGGAAAGATCTGTTTGAGTTTTGCGGGGGTATAGTGGGTCCTGTGTATTATCTTGTAGTGTATCAGTTTATATCTGGAATTGCACGAAACCTGCTTAGTTAGTGCACAAATTTGGGACCACTCCAGATCATCTATTTGCTCTCCCAGATCATGCTCCCATTGTTCCTCGCAGTGTGTGTTCCCGCTGGGCGTGTCTGCACTATAACTTTATACAATGTCGAAGCTGCTATTTTCTGTGTCGGCCCCGTAAACATGTATCCAAGCCCAGTATTTATCTCTGGCTCGTTTGGGAATGTGGGGTATTTCTTCTGTGCTTCAATTCTGACCAACACGTATTGTTTATATTTATTCGTGTTTCCCACCACTTCTTTTATATCTTCCCATTGGACAAAGCATTTTTCTGGAAAGAGTTGCCCCCATTGAGCAATGCCCCTAGCGCTCCAATGCATAGCTAGTTCCCCTTCCAGGGTGAAGGGTGAATGGGGGTCCCCCCAGAGTGGCATGCTCGGGTGATATAGTCTATCTGTGCCATATATGTCTGCTATCTTTGCCCATGCTGTGGTTGTTACCTTCGCAGGCTCTATTGTGTTGTAGTGCTTGGGGGTCGGTCTGGTCAATTTACGCAGCAATGTGGTTGCCTCACGTTCTCTTCGCTGAGGTGGCGGGTTCCCTGGATTGAGGAAAAGTGTGGCCCACTGGGCGGCATAGTGTGCCTGTGCCGCAAGAAAATATAGTTCCAGGTCTGGTGCCATCAATCCCCCCCTTGGGAAAGTCAGTTAACGTTTTCCAGCTCAGTCTAGGGTGCCCTCCCCAAACAAACTCGATGCAGGCGCTATTCATTTTCGAGAACAGGGCGCGACCTGGCCAAACCGGTACCGTGCTAAATGGATAGAATAGCTTTGGTAATATTACCATTTTAATTAGTGCAATTCTTCCCACCATTGAAATAGGAAGAGCACTCCATCGCTGTATCTTAGTGCATAATGCGTCAGTTAGCGCACTATAATTCAGGGCACGGGATAGTTGGGGTGTTCTGGCGATGTGAGCCCCCTGATACAGAATATGTGTCGGGCTCCACACGAGACCATATAATTCAGTGGGTTTCTTTGTATTTTCCGTCATTGGGAACACCTCTGATTTGTTGGGGTTTAGCCATAGGCCCAAATATTCTCCAAATCTCTTAACCACAGCCAGGACCTTGGTCCAGTGATAGATCTGGGTTCTTGAGATATAATAGAATGTCATCTGCATATAGCGTTATTATTTGTGGGTTGCCATAAAGTGATATACCGCAAGAGCTGTAGCGTGACCTAAGTATATCTGCCAGGGGTTCTATTATTAGGGCGAACAATAGTGGGGAAAGTGGGCAACCCTGTCGGGTGCCTCCCCGTAGGTTTAATTTGTCTGTCAAGTTTCCGTTTACTCTAATCCTGGCGTGGGGGTATGAGTATAATATTTGTATCCATTTTGTAAAGTTAGGGCCGAATCCATAGTTCCGCAATACACCAAATAGAAAGGGCCATGAGACGGTATCAAATGCTTTTCGCATTTCGAGGGATACCGCTATCCCTTGCGTCTCGGGAGGGACTGTGGCTAAAATTTTGTGGCATTTTCTAATATTCGTTGCTGTAGATCTGCTGTAACGAACCCCGCCTGGTCTTCATGCACCATATAAGGCATCAAAGTTGTTAGTCTGGTAGCTATAATTTTTGCGAAAATCTTCGCATCCGTGTTTATCAATGAAAGTGGCCTATAAGAGCCACATTCTTCTGGGGGTTTCCCTGGTTTAAGAAGTAGTGTGATCACTGCCTATCTAGTGGTTTCAGGGAGTTCTCCCCTTTCCAAGGCTTCCTCCCATACTGCGAGTAATCTGGGGGTTAGTTCCTGGGTGAACTCTTTATAGAATTCTGCCCCGAGGTCGTCAGTTCCAGGGGCTTTCCCGTTAGGGAGTGCATTGATTGCCTCCATTATTTCATTCTACGTAATTGGGCATTCCAATGAGTCCCTAGTGGCGTCGGCCAGGAGTGTTGTTGGAGTATGGGGGAGGTACTGTTGGATCTCCTCATCAGTGACATCGCACTGAGGAGAATATAGTTTTTTGTAGAATGAGTAAAATGTCTCTTCTACCTTGCTTTGATCAGTGGTCGCTGTGCCGTCTGGCATGTGTATGCACGGTATGGTTGATGGGCTTCTCACTCCTCTTACTGCCCTGGCCAGTAGTCTCCCTGGGCGCTCCCCTTCCCCGTATCAGTGTGCTGCAATAGGTCTGTTTAAATATCTAATCTCCTGATCTGCTGCCTCGATGTATTCATCCAGTTTAGTCTTGATTTCTGAGCTGAAGTGTGTCGATGGTGTATGTGCATGTTGAGTTTGTAGTGCGTTCAATTGAGACTCTAATCACTCTAATCTTCCCTGATATCTTTAAGGATTCCGCATTCCGTGGACATAGAGTTGCCTTGTATGCATACTTTAAATGCTCGCCATAATATAGCCTGACTGGTTACGGAATTTGTGTTCATTTCAAAGTACTCTTGTATGTGTCGCAACATCGTCTCCTTGTAAGCCAGATCCCTTAAGGCTGCCGGCTTGAATCTCCATGGGGGTCTGTGTCGTACTACCAGGGATTTGCAGTGTTAGTTGTATAGGTGAATGATCCGAGTACGTCCTGGGGCAGATATGGGAGCTAGAAACCCATGACAGGACAACATTGTCTACCAGCCATAAATCAATTCTAGAATGCATGTCATGCACGGAAGAATAAAATGTATATTTTCTTTTAGATGGGTTTAATGTTTTCCATGCATCTTTTAGGTTTAGATCTGCCATGTGTAGAAGTATTGTCTGGGCTGCCTTGGTGAGTGTTCTGGATTGTGTCGATGTACGATCTGTGTGAACATCCAGGATGGTGTTGAAATCCCCACCACAAATTAGTAAGGCCATTGGGTAGTTCGCTAGTTTATGAAATATTTGGGAGTAGAACACTGTGTCACAATGTTTGGCCCATACACATTCAGTAGGAGTATCTCCTTGTCACAAAGCGTGCCATGGACTAGTACATACCTCCCCTCGGGGTCGCATTGAACCATCAAGCATGTAAACGGTAGGGATTTATGTATCAAGATGGCTGCTCCCCTCTCCCGTTTGGAGTACGTTGTGACATACTGGTGGACTCCCCAATTCGGCATCAGTTGTCCACTTTGCTCTGGGCATATATGTGATTCCTGCAAAAATACTATTTTAGGGGACTGTCTATTGATACATGCAAGAATCTTCCTCTTCTTTATTCTGGACCCCAAACCTCTTACGTTCCAGCTCAGCATCGTGATATTTCCGTGCCTGCTTTAGCCATTATCTATGAAGTGTCTGACATACGCATGAGAGAATATTACAACTGTGTCTTCGTGAATCTTCGCATTTAGTACCTGTGTGCTTTTTCTTTTTTCCGTAACATTAGTTTTGCCATAACCAAACCCCAACAGTTCCATCTTGACCCCCCCCTCCCTCACAGTTCCCCTAACTTCAACTGTACCCGTAGTGTCCCACCCTCCCCACCCATCAACAATCTGAGCTCCTGCTATGGGGGTAACTGCGGCGGTTTCCAATGCCCTTGCCATCATTAGGTACTTATGATGTGACCGATTCTGCAATGTTGCTCTAACTCATATGCCTTAAATGGGGTGTTGCATATCAACATTGTTTAGTAGGGTAAGAGTGTTTTCCCCGTTAAGTGCCACCCGCGGGAGGCTCTCTGTGACTGGAAACTATAGCATAGTATAACAAGAACGTGTTTACTATTACATAACCCCAGGTATTCATGAATTCTCCTCTTCCCTTGTCTTTCTTGCTGGGGCTGGGATGTGTGTTTCGACAAACTTTGCCGCCTCCTCCGGAAATGTGAAGAAGTACACCTTGTTCTGATGTTGGATTTTGAGTCTTGCCGGGTATAGCATAGAGTATTGCACTTGACGTTCGCGCAACAGTTTCTTGACCCCAGTGAACAGTGTCCTTTCCTGTTGTACTGCTAGGGTAAAGTCGGGGAAAATACGTATAGTGTTTGCCTCCCAGCGTAGCTCTTGCTTCTCCCTTGCAGTTTTCAAGATCAAGTCCCTATCTCTATAGTTCAACAGACGGGCAATTATCGGTCTGGGGTACGCTCCTGACTTTGGTTTAGGGGCAAGGGACCTGTGTGCTCTCTCGACTATAAACATTGACGACCAGCTAGGATTTCCCAAGAGGGTCCGCAACAGTTCTTCTATTGCCTTCTCCATTGACCCCTTCATTGCATCCTCCGGAACCCCTATAATGCGAATATTGTTCCTTCGAGACCTTGCTTCCAAGTTTTCGCATTTGGCCTTCACCGTGCCCAGCTCTATTGCCATTGTGGACACAGTTGTTTTCAGGCTTTCAAGCGCATCTTCCGTGCCTGAGATTCTCGTCTCTGCTTCCGTGATACGAGATATTGTTTTTTCCAACTGTGTCTTGATGGTTGTCACATTCGCTGTTATTCCATCTAATTTATCATTTAGTGCCGAGAAGCCCTTTTGCATGGCCTGGAATACCGCAGGGGGTCCATCGTTAAAGCCACTGATGTCTGTTGTTCTTGTGGGGGTGCCTCTTCATCCATCATGTGGTCAGTGTCCTTCTGTCTAGCCATTGTGAATTTATCCATTGTTCCCCTGCCCTTCTTGGAACCAAAGTTTTTGGGCATCGTATCTCTTCCCCTCCCTCAATGTGGGCAGGACCTGAGAGACAAACTCACAATCCGTCTCTGCGCGCTAGCTGTACTTTGTTGGACTTGGACTGGGCCAGTCGGCGATCACCCACAAGATGATGGTTCAGGGGGATGCGTTCCCAGAGACTGTATCGCCAGCCTGCGTAGATTGGTACTAAGTGCACTTGCTTCGTTGTCTATAGTTATTCCCTGTAGCTCACTCCGCCCTCTGCTCAGGTCTGTAGTACTTGCTAGTGTGAACAAGGAGGGTTAGTAGACCCTAGTCCGGCGTATGCTTGTACTAATATTATGCAGAGTTGTGTTCATTTATCGTATTATGGGCCTCTGTTTCAAATCTGGTCGTAGCTTCTCATCACGCCACTCACTGGTGCCCGTGGACAATTAGGTAATGAGCCTGTGTGTCATCCGGCGGGTCACTGGTTCCAGACGGGACTTAGAGTCCTGTGGCGGGGCGGGCCCGACGTCAGTCAGCACTAGAGGGCCGTAGGATGTCCTAGGACCCCTTAATCACTTAATGTTGATGTTTTGCTACCCCACAGGGTGATAACCGGTCCCCACCGTCTGGGTTGCACGTCCTTTTCGGAGTGAACTAGTGTGTGGGTGGGAGTTCCCCACTCCACGCTCTGTGCCGCCCAGGGGTGCCCCACGCTAGTGACTGCGCACCACCCGTAGGCCACAGGCTTTCGATTAGTTCTTGCTCCGTAGCCCTGCCTGAGGTTCACTCCGTTGAGACTGTTTATAGTGTAGTGGGTTGTATGAATAGGCCCCCTCCTGGGTGGCGCGGGACGTAATATTTAATCTTCTGAGGCCAGGAGATCCATCCGTAAACGGGGGGGTGGACAAGGGGGGGAGAGATAGTCTGTCGCGCCCCCCGATGGCACGGTGACGTAGCAGGAGGCGGCGCAGGTCGTGGGGTGCCTATAGCCCTCGACACCACCCCCCCCCAGCTGCGACACCCCCCAATCCTGGGGCTCAATGTTGGGCGCCGGGGCCTCGCAGGGGTGCGGGGCTTCTCCTCACCTCATCAGTCGCACGGTCCACGCGGGCTCCGAGGCTGCAGGGAGCGCGGAGCTCTCCCCCCCCTCTCTCCAGCGCACACAGCGGCAGTTGCACGTCGTGCCCGGTGGAGGGGGGCCGCGGGCGCTCAACGGGGGCCCGGAGCGCCTGCGCTTCACCCCCTGATGCCAGTGATCTGCACCCCACGTAGTATAAAGCCAAGCTCCTTCACTCGGCGGATCGCTGGTTCCCGCCTTGCAGAGAGCGTGGGATCAAAGCCATTCCGGATTGCTGGAATCACAGGTTCTTTCTTTGCCAAACTTCACATGTGTATTCCACCACCTTCTCCGCTCGTTCTGTGTTAATATTTTGTAGAATCGGTCAGTATTTGCGGTTATAGCGGCATTTCAGGCCTGGATTCTGCTGGAGCTCACACGGGAGCGGCCATTTCCTCTCGTGGGCAACAGCGCCCCCCCCATGCCAATTTTCAAGTCCTTGCCCAAATAGCATTGACGTCGGGCCGATTCAACAATAATCCCTTGTATCCCCCAGAGTTTTCAAACCACGGTATCCCAGAGTGGATCAAGTTTAGGGCAATGCCAGAACATGTGTCCCATGGTGCCAACTCTGCCAGAGCCCCGCCCGCTTCCGGCCATCCCTGCAATGCCCATACTACAAAGTCTGGTTGGGGTGTAACAGGCCCTCTGAATGAGTTTGAATTGGATCTCTCTTTGCCAGAGACTTCAAGACATTTGGGTGATCATGGAGAAGAAGTCATAAATGTCCCCCACTATTATTTCTATCCCAAGATCTTCACTCCAGGTATCTGTTAGGGTCGGGCTTCTCTTATATTTATTATGCATGCTAAGTGTGAATATGGTTTTAAGCCTAGGGTATACTGTGGGATCTCGCATTACCTCTTTCTCAGAAGGAGAGGGTTCCGCCACCCTAGTGTCTCTGGTGGCGCATGTAACAATGCGTGGAGAGTGTGGTATTGTAGCCAGTCTGTCTTCCAGACCCAGTATTGGCCTATTCCCCGAGAATGGAATGGGCTGCTTGTTTTAAAGAGGTCAATGAGTCTAACGTCGCCCCACTGATACCGTCGATGTGTGTGGACCTGTTTTCCTGTGCAATGTTACAGTAGGGCATGAAGTGAGATCCACTGTGGGGCTATGTCTGGGTTGGTGCCTGTGAGCCTACGCATCTTGTGCCACTGTGTTAATGTGGGCCCTATTATGGGGTTTCGCACAAAGACCATCGGCAGGCGCTGTGGAGGAATAGCCAGGTAGCCAGGGTCTCCTGGGGCGTCAGGGGCAGGAGAGTTTGCACTTCAATAGCTCGCCAGCTTGTGGTGTCCTCTGTATTGAGCCATCATTTGGCCCAGCCAATCCGAGTTGCCATATAGTATATCTGCCAAGAAGGGAGTGCCAGTCCCCTGTCAGGGTTAGCGGCCTGCAGGATATGCCCATTCAGCCTCGCTCTTTTTCCTCTACATATAAATTTCCTCATCTGTTACGCTCACCTGGCTCCCACAGAGGCGTCGATCTGAACTTGACAGCTTCGGTCTCCACCAATGTGACGCGTAGTGCCGAGATGACGGACTGGACTGGCCCACCTAGCTTCGTTTGCTTGGCCCATAGGTATATTCTTCTGCAAATGGAGAAAGGGAATTAACCACCCGTGGAGTTCAGCGTTAACCCCCCCCCCCCTGCTGATCTCACCACTGATCACATTTGATGTCCCCTCTTATATTCTCACCTGATGGTTTGGAAAGATGAGCTCTCCATCCTGCATTGAGCGCAGGGGCGCGTAGATAACCAGTTGCTTCACTGGCTCGAAGGAATTGGTGAGTTCCAGAACAATATTGACTGAGATTCCCGGCAAGACGCCGTAAGTATGCAGTTTGTAAGAGTTCAAATGTCTGACTTTCACTCTTGTCCGATTCCTTGCAGGCTGCAGCTTGACCCTAGCAAAGAGTTCCTCGTGGCTACCAGTAATATTCAGGTAAGGATTTGTATTATCCAATGCAGTTCGATAAAATAATGTCAATATGTAACCTGTTGCTTTCTCCCTTATTCAGGCGCTGAGAGAAAGTATGAAGTCTCGGGGAATAATACCTCCAGCGGTAAAATCAGGTAAGTCTATTGTGGTGAGGAGGTTTCCCCTTGTTTGTCCCTTTTGTTTCACCTTGCTGTCCTTTTGTTTCCCCTTAGGGGCTGGGGTTCGGCGAAGATGCAGTGGAAGCTGCGCCGACTCGTGAAGAGGAATAGTACCCCCGGTGGTAAAATCAGTTAAGTCTATGGGGGGTAACTAATATTGCCTCTGTGTATTCCATTGGTTCACCTTGCTGCTCTTGTCTTCCCCTTAGGTCCCGGAGTGCGGCGGGAACATGCAGGAGGATGTGGTGGAATGTGAAGATGCTGCGAAGGCCGGTGAGTTCAGCGTGGCGCTGCAGCAGGCGAGGCAACACGCACAAAATAACTTCTTTCTTCCAGCTCGAAGGTGCGATGTATCGGGAATTCAAGTAAGGATCAAAGGTATTGCTCTTGTTCTAACCTTTTCTCCTTCTTTCTCCCTTTTTTTTAGGAGCTCTGGACTCGAGGCGGGCGTGGCAGAAGATTGGATGCAGACTTGCAGGCACGGTGAGCTTTACGCTGCTGGATGCAGAATAACGCGAAGTGTGTGCTGCTCTTCGGGCGTGGTTTAAATAGCCTCCAAAGTAGTTCCAGGTAAGTATTCCTCCCACGCCCCAACCGAGTGAAAAATAGTCCCTAGGTAAAGTAGTCCCTTCCAAGCCTCTTTTGGCTTGGAGCTCTTGCAGCATGGTCTGCATCAGGTAAGTTTGCAGCATGGTCTGCATCAGGTAAGTTTTAATCTATGAGCCTGGCGCCTATGGCGCCAGGACTGACTCTCCATATAAGCCTGGCGCCATAGACGCCAGGGCTGCACCCAAATAGCCCCTAGCAGGGGTTGTTGGGCTTGCTTGGGATAACTTGATGCCTGCTTCCGGGGTTGCTGGACTTGGTCTGGGTCCCCGGGGGTAGGCATCATGACAGCATCTGGCGGTCAAATTCTGCCAATTGTGCTCTGGAGGGGGACATGGGCATATCCCACCAAATTTTATCTAGGATAGCTGTGTAATTTAGATCAACACATTTTTATAGTCTGGAGTTGAAGAGCTTGAACAGAGCCACAACCCCCCCCCCGTCCCCCCCACGGATCCCAGGGAATGTCCATGCACAGCAGCATAGCCTCTGACTTGTCCCAGTTGACACTGTAACCAGCCACCATTGCATATTCGTGCAGTATAGCGAAGATACAAGGAAGGGATCTGGTACAGTGACTAGAATGTATAGCAATATATCGTCTGTGTAGAGCGACACTCTATGTTCCTCTGACCCCTTAATTATGCCAGACCATCCATCGTCGCTCCTCAGTTTGGCGGCAAGTGGCACGATCGCCAGGGCATTTAGCAGGGGTGATAACGGACAACCCTGTCGAGTCCCGGTGCGCAGAGGGAAAGGATCTGACGTTAGCCCATTTGTGAACACCAAGGCACATGGTGCACTCTACAGGAGCCCCACCATTTGAAGGAAGTATTCTGAAAAGCCAAATTTGCGCAGAACCTCGAACATGTAGTCCCAGCAGACTTTATCGAATGCCTTTTCGGCGTCGAGTGATAGGACTAGGTTGTCGGGTTGGGGTACTCCTTCTAGGATATGCAGAAAGCGCTGAAGGTTGTCCGAAGAATGCCTATGCAAAATAAAGGCTGTTTGATCCTGATGTACTAATCTGGGAGGCAGCCAGCCCAATCTGCCTGCCAGGCACTTTGCCAATACCTTTGCGTCGAGGTTAATGAGTGATATGGGACAGAGTGAACCTCAGAGGGTGGGGCCACGCCCCTTTTTATGAAAGACCACAATATTGGCCTTCAATAAAGATGGTGGGAGTTGCTCCGCTTCTAAGGCCTCACAAAAGATCTGCCCCATGCGCGGCGCAAGTTCCTCTTGCATGAGCTTGTAATTGTCTATTGGGAGGCCGTCTGGTACAGCAGTCTTCCCACAGTTCAAGCCTTCTATGGCTTGAATTACTTCATCGTCCAGTGGACGCAATTCTGGTCGGAGTGTGTACTGGGAGAGAGATTTCGTTAAGGAATGTTCTAATTTGATATCTCTTTCAGGCGGTGCAGCATTTGAGCTCCCAATAGAACTCAGCAAATCTTTAATTGATGGCCATGTCTCCTGAGAGCAGCTCCCATCAGACCCTCGGATAGTAGTGATTAGCTGGCCCCGTTGTTTGCCCCAGAACAAGAGAGCCAGCGTGCAAAGGGGTCTGTCCTCTCGTGATGCGTATAGGTCGAGCGCCCACTTGGAGAAGGTCTTCTGGACCATAAGCGAGCTATCTCAGATCTCAGTTTGATTATCTGGGCATATGCCTGGGGTTCCCTAGTAGCTTTATGTGCGCGTTCGGCTGAGATGAGAGCCACCAGCATGTGGGATTCCTTGTCCGCACACACTTTCTTCTTGTATGCCTAGCGTGAGATAAATTGACCTCTAAGCCTTGAAAGGGTCCCGGCATCGGAGTGTGTTAAAATCATCGATTAGATTATCTTGTCAGAACCTACCTACATCCTGTGCTAACAGATTAGTCATGTTGGGATCTTTTAATGCCATGAGGTTCATCCTCCACGTAGGGGCTTTGGCTGGTGTGCCCGGAATCGTGAGACGCATAAGGACTGTGGCGTGATCCGAAATTTTCATCGGGAGAATTGAGCAAGAGTCCACCATATAGAGCATGGCGCATGGGAGCAGCCAATAATCAAGCCTGGAGTAGCATTGGTGGTGATTAGAATAGAATGTGTAGTCCTTAGTACGTTCATGTAGGTGTTTCCACGCATCGACTAACCTGAGGTCTGATGGGAGGGACCAGAGTGTTCTGTCTGACGTTTTTCGGGATAGGACCGCCCTATAGTTGCGAGGGGTTAACTCGATCTACTTCGGAGTGTAGCTCTAAATTCAACCCCTCCCCCATCAATGTTAAGCAACCAATAAGCGGGCGCGCAAGTGGCAAACAGGTGAGTGAAGAATCCGGGAGTGTCTGTCGTGGGGACATATATGTTTACCAGTGTAATGCGCTGGTTATGCAGGGGTCCATGTATAAGAGCAAACCGTCCGTCTCTGTACCGAGTATTGTGAGGGGGACCAGCTGATTTATGAGAATGGACACCCCTGGTTTATCATGGGAGGAGTAATGCACGGCCATACCCACCTGCCCCCTGCATAATTTCGATGATTCAGTGGCATTCAGGTGAGTTTCTTGTAGGAATATGATGGTTCCTGTGTAAGTCGCACAGTGTGTTTAGGTGCCCAAGCCACTGGACATTAAGGGAAATGTATGTAAGTGAGGTTATCTACAATTGTCAGATAATCTGCCATGGCCGGGGCCCAGGCGAAAGGAAGACAGTTTTATCTCATTTGTACCCTCTCTCAGTGAGCATATGTAGGTGCATATGTGCAGTAACTTTGTTTTGCTCTGACAGGTGTCATTTCCCCAAATAGCAACCCCCCCCCCCAGCACCCCCCACCAGACCCCATAACATTGGAGCCCAAAAACTCAACCCCAACACAACATCGAAAATGATGTAGAGCCCATTCAAGGGCATGGGCGAGCGGAGCCCCAGGGCCGCCGCCCAGCATCTCTGCCCTCCCCAACCAGGAGTGCAGGTTATGGTACCTGACGGGTGCCAAGGCACAACAATAACACCAACAATGAAAAAAAAACACTTATAGAGGGGCTGTAGGTGCCCTACAGGTGATGAGCTCCATAAAGCGACTCTTCCCTTCAACTCGATTAAACACATCAGCTTTCGGCGCTCGGCCTGCCGCATGGACTCAAGAGATCAACAATGTTTGGATGACTAGCGCACAACCGTCCCACGCCGTTGCCGTGTCAGAAATGTTCAGGTGTTGCCAGCAACCATCATGGTCATGTGAGGGTGGCCCAGAACCACAGCGCGATCGACCCCAGTCACTTATAGTCTGTCGCATATTTTTCACCCCAGGGGGCCTTCCTGTCACTGTTCCACCCCTCGTGGCCTTCTACTCACCATCTACCAGCTGTCTCTTGGAGCTCTTTCTTGATATCTTGTGCGGTGGTACTGGTGTTCTAGGTTTGTTGGCCTATGAGCTTCATTTCCCCCAATATTTCTTGCAATTGCATTTGTATATCCATCTTTTGGGGGCGTCTGGAGGATCTGCGCAGCAGGGAACTGATGGAGTTAGTACTATTCCCCCACTGTCAGTTTCCAGTCTGTCCAGGGCTTGTTGCATGCCCTCAGGCCTCCCACTCAAATGGCAGGGTAATATACAGTCCAGCAGCCCCTGATAAGCAAAGCCAGGTAAGTATATCCCCGGCACTGTGCATTGTGATAGCGTGAGCCACGTTCAGGTGTTTCAGGCCTGGGATATCAGTAGCTGGCGGCAGCCCCCTTTCAGTCAGGCAGCAGCGGAGGCAGCGCGCACCATGGGTTTAGGCGTCGTGTGATCAATGGGAATCTCTAGAAAACTGGATCCTGTGGTTGCGGCAGCAGTGTCATATGTCTGGGAGTGAGCCCAGCAGCAGTGACGTGCCATCTCCATGCTGTAGCGGTGACACCCTCAGATATAGCAGCTGTAGTGGTTATGAGCACATCAGGCTGTCGGCTCTAAACCCGCTCGTAAGGGCGCTCACACGTCAGAGGCTCAGCTTGTGCAGCAGTACCAGTCGGTTCTAAGTGATGGCGTTGTTGGCTCAGTTAGGCATCCATGAGGCATCAATTGGGCCATCGGATGTAGTGTGGGTGTCACAGGCTGGTTAAAGGCAGTGTAGAAGCGGGAGGTGGGGCAGTGACCAACTCATCGTTCTTTGCGTACAATATGGAGCTGCTGTAGTTGGGGAGGCAAGCAAAGTAGCACTGGTGCGATCATTTTTGTAGTGTTCAGCGCTCCCTTGGCCCGGTTCTCGTAGGCCACAGTCAATGTCCCCTCAACATGGTGTGCCTGATGTGCCGTTATATGCGGTGCCGATCTCAAGTGGCGGTGATGGGTACTGTAATTCTCCTCTGTTCCGCTTCACATTCACTGCACCATGTTGCATGCAATACCGCCATCCCACGGTGCTGCGTTGGGCCCGGTACACAGGGTAGCACAAAGCTGGGTTGCTTCTCGCTACGGTCTCTCCCACCGCTGCGCGGCCAGCACTTAGTACAATGCCACACCGTGATGGGCTGGCCACTGGCAGCACTTGCCTACCGCTGCTGTTATATGGGCGCCATTCTCTCCTTCGAGACTCGTTGCGGATTTCCCCTTGCATTCTCTGACTCCGGTTCATGTCCGTTTCTCTTCACGTATGTCAGCGCACTTATGCCCACGGGTCCATTGCTGTGCTTTACCAAGTCATTAAAGTAAAGTAACGCCATGCATGGCCTGACTCGCTGCCTCCACCAGTGCACCAGGTCTCAGTGGGCTGCAGCGGCGATCAGGGAGGGAGAAATCTATGCCGCAGTGCGCAGGAACCCTTCCCGGCTTGGTTCAGTTCCAGCAGGCCGCTGGAGCAATGATACAGCATTCTGAGGCCCCAGGTCTCCAAAGTCTTCAAAATGTCTCCCGCTGCTGGTACTCACATACCGACACGCCGTGGAATTGGTTTGCCAGCATATCGCTAGCGTATAACGTGAACCATGAGCAACAGGAAGCCTGCCTGCAGAGGAGCTTGATCACCTTGGGCCATCTTTCTCGGGCTCTCTGCACCCCCCTGTAAAGAAGGATCTTTGTAAAATATAGTAATTGCAGGAGATTTTAGTTTATTCCACATTCATATATGTGGACAAGATGGCTTGCTGCACTGGGAGTTCCGCTCTAAAATGGAAGTCCTTGTCCCCAAGAGGGGAGTCTCTCCCAGCGAGGTCCCACTTGTCCAGACCCCTAGGAAGGGTCTTGCGCAGCAGGCTCACCTCCCTACCCTCACAGGGGGTGACTGTCCTCTGGGGAAAATCCACGAATTGTTCAGATTCGTCACATACCCCCCCAGTTAACTGCAAGGCTACGCCTTGCATAGGAAGTGGGAAATTACTTAAAAAGTCCACATTGCCTTGTTCTTTCTTCTTTCGGTGTTCTACCAAGAAACAAAATGGTTGTAGATCTAAAAACCATCTCATGACATGAGCATTCACCTCTGAGTCATCTAGGTTGGGGAGAGTTGTCAGTAACGAGTCGGAACATCCCTCCTGTGACGTACAGGATTGCCCACTTGATGGCTAGAGATTAGAGTTCCACTGTGGCGTAGGATTGTTCTCTGGGGAACAACTTTCGGCTGGTGTAGAAGACAGGATGTTCCAAGCCATCATGTTCTTGTGATAACACAGCTCCCAGTGTGACCGTAGAGGGATCTGTCTGAAGAATACATTCTCGATTGAAATCGGGCATCTTTAATACAGGTTCTTAGCATAGAATCTGTTTGAGGCCTTCAAAGCTTTGTTGATACTGGATATGTGGAGGCGCACTCAATGTTATAAAGTTAATTGTAATAGTATATTGTAATTAAATAGTTCTGAGTTTATCTTATGGGTGCTCCCAATTAATAGAGTGCTACCTCTACTTGAACAAATGTGAAAAACGAATGGTACAACGATAACCTTGTTGTGCAAACTGGGGCACAGTACAGGGCAAAACAAATTTTGCTACTCTAATCAATAAAAATGTGTAAAAAATGTGATTGTCACTTGTTTTGTAAAAACATATGGATTAATATGTCAATACCTTGTTTATGATGTATAACTTTGATTTTTATTACTAGGAAATGTGTGAAATACAAAAATAAATGTTTTCTTTCATATAAAGGATGTGGAATATGAATGAATTTGCACAAAATGAATAACTAATTGTACCGGGATATTTTTTATTGATTGGAGTAGCAAAATTTGTTTTGCCATGTGCTGTGCCCCAGTTTGCACAACAAGGTTATCGTTGTACCATTCATTTTTCACATTTCTTCAAAGCTTTGTTGGTCTTTGCTTTCCCAGACAAGCTTTTGGGGATGGGAGTTCTTGAGCGTGTCTGTAAAATTGGCAGAGAGAGGGTATGCCCAGAAGTGGGTCGCTTGCTTGCTGCACCATAGATAGCCAAGCTGCACTTCACTGAGGAGGCCCAACAAGGACGAAACATGTCTGGGGTTGCTTGCGTTTCCCTGCAGAGGGGACATGGCCTAGCAGTTCGGGCCGGGCTGTTCCAATTGGTGGCAGTGCCAGACTGATTTGCATATGGCTGGACCCCTTTTGCAATGGCGCATACGGGCTAAAAACAGTGCTGTGGAAGGTTTAAGGTAGAATAATTTGGCATAAATCCTCTGTAATAGCCTGTTAATTCCCAGGAAAGTGCGAAGGTCTTCTTTAGTTTTTGGTGCTTTTGTTGCTTGTACTGCTTTGACTTTTTCTGTCTATGGTTTCATCAAGCTATTTCCCACAAAATAGTCCAGGTACTTTACAGCCGACTGGGCCAGGTGACCTTTGTTTGGGTTGGCTGTATATCCTGCTCTCTGCAGGGCTCTTGCGATCCCATAACAATGGTGCATATGTTTGTGCCAGATCTTACTATGCATAATGATGTAATCTAAATAGGTTCCAGGCTGTGTGTCTCGGTCACTCGCTGGTCTTCATGTTTCACCCGTCAGATGATAAGCCTCCATGACTGTCCATCTTCAACCATTCTTCGGAAATATCAGACATAGGGGCACTTAGGGCCCCAAAGCTTGGAGCCCACTGTGAAACTTACCTTCCCCCTGGTTATCCTAGGCCAGGCGCCGCCCTACACAACCTCAACCCAACACTACCTCAAAACACGTGCAACACGAGTCTGGTTTATGTATGGAACGTTGGTTTGTTTACTCTGTTGTTTATTAACACTATATTTTGTTTGCAGGACGGGCATGGCAATCATGTGTACTATAATCCTGATATGTAATATGCTTCTCCAGCATGGGGTCTGGCATGGATTCACATGCTCATGAATATTCCCTGTCGTCAGGCTGGGAACCCTCGGTAAAGAAAAAATCAGTATCAGTTTCATTTCTGAACTGTCTTTCTTGTAGTAACCAATCACTGGTCTCTGGGTCATAATGCCCCCAGCCAATGACTGCCCTCTCCCTAAGCCCCTCCCCTGGCAGCCATCCTCAGATTTTTACCGCACGTTCAAGTGTTGGGAGTCCTCGTGCTATAGCTCTCGAGCTTTTTCTGCGTTTTCGTGCTTTTTTCAAGGAGATTTTCTCATTTTTCGGTTAAATCGAGCCTCAAGCTCCACCGTTCTACTTCCAATCAACGGGGACCCGTTTTGGAATTTTCTACGCCCCTCAAGGGTGAAGTTCTCGTCGAGTTACGCTTCTTGGAGGATTCCAGAAGATCTGAGGCCTACCATGGACATGGCCCAGGACAAGGGAAGCTCGACGCCCGGTTCCAAGCTGTTCAGGAACTGCCCTGGATGCGGGTTACAGAATGTTTTCAAGGAGAACGAGCATTCGAGATGTTTCTACTGCCTTCATGAGGACAAGACGCACATGGAGAAGGACTGTGCGTTCTGCAAAAACCTATCGTAACGGACCATGAGGGATCGTCATACCCGCCTCGCCAGCTGGCTGGGGAAGGGCCCAGCAGGTGAGAAGAAGAAAAGGTCAGAGAGGTCTTCTAAGTCCTGTGAGGGTGCCCCGGGCCCAACAGAAGGCTAAGCACCGCAAGTCCGCGGGCACCGGGAGCGTCGAACGGTCGAGCTCTTCAGCTGCCAGGCAGGGCGCGCCTTCCCGGGCACCATCAAACACGAGCTAACGCTCTGTTTCAGGGAAGAGGAAATCCGAGAACCTGGGTAAGCTTCTGGAGAGGCCCCGGTCGATCTCGAAGGATTGAGCGAGGGGGAGCGAGGCAGTGACGCTCCCCCCAAGGTGAAGGCCTCAAGCGCACCCAAGGTGGTGAAGGCCTTGTTTCACCCGGCTAAGGCCTCTATCGAGAGAGTTGCGTCGACCCTGGCAAAGCCTGTGGAGGCTACAACAGTGGAGGCGACCTCGGAGCCCAGAGTTTCCCTGCCACCGCGGAGGGAATCCTCTTTCCAGCCCATCGACAAGACCCCAGTGGAAAAAAAGTGGGGGGGTGGTGGCTATTACGGACACAGATTCAGCCTCTGAGGAGGAGCTGGTGGAAACCGTGAAGAACCTCAACGAGAGGTTCGAGAAGGTATGATCCCACGGGAGGGATCCCGAAGAGGTGGTCGAAGAAAACGACGGTGGCGCCGACGAGGCCCCAGTGGAGGAGCAGCCTTCCCTCCCGTCGCAGCCATTGCCCGAGTCTCAGGACAACACGGCGGCCATTTTGATGGCGAGCCAAACCTTATGCACGGAGATAAGGATGAGATTACCACGAACCCCGGCGGACGATCCAGAACCGGGCCCGTCGGGAAGCCCTCCGAACAAGCAGAGGAGAGTTCATCCCTCCCCGCCCTTCATGCCCCCACGACCCGTGGAGCCCTCATCCCCCTCACCGGACCTCAGGGATGACACGGCGACGGATACGACGACGGGGACGGATGACGACGGTGGTGACGATGGGATGGACCTTCCATCACCACTCCCTCGGGCTTCCCCGCCCGACGAAATTGGCTCCTTTCAAGCCATGATCACCGGGGCATCCAAGCTCTTCCAGCTCTGCCCCGAGGAACAGAAGAAGGAGGGTTTCCTCTACCAACGGCGAGAGGCCAAGAGAAAGACGGTCCTCGTGGTACCGTTACTCGACGATATCTGGAACGAGAGACTTGCGATCCTGAAGAACCTGTCCACGACGGCTGCCAAGAGGGACAGGTACGAGAAGAAGTACCGGGTCCCGACGCCGTCCCTTTGTGCCACAGGGCTCAACCTACGCCGGATTTGGTCGTCTCGGCGGCGGCCAAGAAGAAGGCGGCGGGGGCGACAGCCTCAACTTCTACTTCCACACCTGACGGTGAGAGTAAGAAATTGGACGCCATGGGGCGACGGGGCATCTCGTCGGTGGCGACGACAATTAAGGCGGCCAACGCCTTAGCGATTGTGGCCCGTTACGACAGGGAGCTATGGTACAAGATAGCTCCCCTACTGGACTTCCTACCAGAGGACAAGACGGCGGAGGCCCTGGAGATTCTGCAGGAAGGTGAGGTGGCGTCAGACCACGCCATAACGGTGGCAACGGACATTGCCGACACCCGGTTTCGCCAGTTAGGCAACAGTGTTTGCCTTTCGACGACGTGGCTGGCTCAAGGTGACAGACTTCCGTCAAGACGTGTAGACCAGGATTTTGGACATGCCGTTCGACGGCAACAACCTGTTTGGGAAAACGGTGGATGAGTCACTGCAGGCCATCAAGGCTGACACAGAGACGGCCCGAGCCCTGGGAGTCCTTCAGCAACGATGGCCCTTTCGGAGCGTCGGAGGCAGACAGGGGGCCTCTAAGGGATCAGGCGGGGGCTCCTCTACGTACCACCAGGCGGCCCGCTCCTCGTCCCAGGAGGCTTACATAGGTCGCGTCATCGCCAAGGAGGCCAAGGCGGCACGGCCGCCTCCAAGCAAGATTGAACCGGCCGTAGCGTCGGGCCCCCACCGAAGCACCCCAGTGGGAGGCCGGCTGGCGAAGTTCGTCAGCGTGTGGGAGTTCATCTCCACCGACTGTTGGGTGCTGGATGCCCTGGCCCACGGGCACACTCTCTCGAATTCCAAAAGAAGTGTCCCTGCATTCCTCCCGTGGCCAGGAAGGAAAATCACATCCCTCAACTGCTGTTGGAGGTAAAGGCGATGCTCAAGAAAGGTGTCATCGAGCTTGTCCCCAAGAGGCTCCGGAGTATACTCAAGATACTTCCTAGTCAGAAAGAAGACAGGCGGTTGGCGCCCCATCCTCGACCTACGTCGGTTGAACAAATCCATCAAGGCACAGAAGTTCAGGATGGTCACTCTCCAGCATGTGCTGGGACAGCTGGAGGAGGGCGACTTCCTATCGTCGTTGGACTTGGAGGATGCTTACTTCCACATCCCCATCCTAAAAGGACACCGAAAGTTCCTCAGATTCGTAGTCCAAGGACGCCACTACCAATTCAGAGCTCTGCC
This sequence comes from Ambystoma mexicanum, assembly GCF_040938575.1. Taxonomy (NCBI): domain Eukaryota; kingdom Metazoa; phylum Chordata; class Amphibia; order Caudata; family Ambystomatidae; genus Ambystoma; species Ambystoma mexicanum. Next base: position 1,457,547,191 of record NC_090935.1, read on the forward strand.
ATTCGGATTGAAGTCGGCACCCAGGGTGTTCACCAAGTGCCTAGCACCAGTGGTGGCGTGGCTGCGCCTGCAGGGGATCCACGACTACCCCTACCTGGACGACTGGTTCATCCGTGCAAGGACAAGAGAACTCGCCGTCGAGCACACGGCAGAGACCGTTCGCTTACTCACGGAGCTGGGTTTCTCCATCAACTAACCGAAATCCCATTTGGTTCCGTCGCAGGTGGCACTGTTTCTGGGAACGAAGCTCGATACAGTGGAACAATTGGCGTCTCTGTCGGAGGAAAGGACGAAGGCCATTTTAGGCAAGGTGCAGCGCCTGCTAGCCACAGACGTGGCCAGGGTGAGATCCATCAAGTCCCTCCTCGGTATGATGTCCTCATGCATCCATCTAGTACGCCTGTGCAGGCTACGAATGCGTCCTCTACAGGGGTTCCTCAACGCCCGCTGGATGCAAGCGGCGGGCAGCTTCGAAGACAAGATCCCGCTCAACGAGGTTTTCCGTCAGGCGATTCAGTGGTGGGGCACCCGTGCACACCTCACGGCAGGCACGGACTTCCAGACCCCGGCACATCAGGAGACTGTGACAACGGACGCCTCCCTGGAGGGATGGGATGCACACACCAGAGATCTCCACACAAGAGGCCTTTGGCTCCCGGAGGAGAGGTCTCTCCACATCAACATCTTGGAGCTCCGCGCCGTGTTTTGGGCGCTCAAGTCGTTCCTCCCGTTCCTCAAGGGCAAGGTTGTGAGGATCTTCACCGACAACACCACCACAATGTTCTACAACCGGAAGCAGGGAGGCACCAGATCCCCAGCCCTATCTAAGGAGGCCCAGGATCTGTGGCACTGGGCCGTCGCCCATGGGATGTTTCTGACTCCCTTCCATCTGGCAGGAATAAAAAACACCATCGCGACTCACTCAGCAGGGAGCTGCGCTCGTGCTATGAGTGGGAACTACGCCAGGATCAAGTGGATCGGCTCTTCCAACGATGGGGCAAACCCCAGATCGACCTGTTCGCGACGGCGACGAACTCCAAGTGCCAGAGGTTCGCCAGCAGGTTCCCCCAGCCGAGGAGCATGGGCGATGCTTTCTCGTTCCCCTGGGACGGCCCGTTCCTGTATGTGTTTCCTCCCTTGCCGCTGCTGCGTTGACTCATCAGCCAGCTCAAGAGGTCCCAGTGCAGGATGATCCTTGTCGCACCGGCGTGGCTGAGACAGATCTGGTTCCCGGACCTTCTGGACCTCTCAGCGTCCCCACCAGTCAAGCTGTCGACGGATGCAGATCTTCTCTCCAGAGAGGGAGGCGCCATTCTTCATCACAACCCGGAGTCGCTGAACTTGCAGGCCTGGCTGCTGCAGCACTAGAGTTTGGAGGGTATGATATCCCGGCTCACTGCAGAGAGGTTCTTGCAAAGGCCAGGGCGTCCTCAACTCTCAAGTGCTACGGACATAAGTGGAAGAGGTTCTCTGTCTGGTGCCGTGCACAGAAGATCAACCCTCTACGGATTACAGCACCTCAAGTGCTACCATACCTGCTGTCGCTGGCCAAAGCTGGACTAGCTCACGCTTCCATCAAGATACATCTGGCAGCAATCTCCCGATACACCAGAACTGCAGGATGGCCGTCCTTGTGGTCTCATCGACTGGTGAAGGAATTTATGAAGGGACTGTTCCGATCTTTCCCGCCGGTGAAGGCTCCAGCCCCGGCGTGGGAGCTCAACATGGTGCTGACCAGGCTCATGGGGCCACCATTCGAGCCTTTGCATTCGGCTCCATTGAAATTCCTGTCATGAAAGACAGCGTTCCTTGTGGCCATCACCTCCGCACGACGCGTGGAGAGATTCAGGCCCTATCCTGCAAGCCTCCATACTTGACTTTTCACGATACGAGGGTGGTGCTGAGGACGCACCCCTCTTTCATGCCCAAGGTGCCGTCGGACTTCCATCTTAACGAGCCCTTGGTGTTGCCAGTTTTCTTTCCGTCGCCTTCGTCGCCGGCTGAGAGGTCTTTGCACTCCCTGGATGTAGCTAGAGCGCTTAAGTTCTACGTGGACCGAACGAAGAGTTTTCGGAAGACATCACAGCTGTTTGTGATCTTTGGACCTGTGAACCAAGGGAAGGCTCTCTCGAAGGCTTCCATTTCCAGATGGCTCTCTGGCTGCATCTTCACTGTCATCGGTTGGCCAACCGACCGTTGCCTGGCCGTCCGAGAGCCCATTCGACCAGAGTGATCACTGCTACTATGGCGTTCTTGTCTGGTGTGCCCCTGCTGGACATTTGCAGGGCTGCTACGTGGAGGTCGACGCACACCTTCACGAAGTTCTACTGCGTCGACCGGGATTCCAGGGAGGAGTCCAGAGTCGGCCAAGCAGTGCTGCGCAACCTGTTCGCCTGAAGGTGGGCCTGGTAAGGAGGTAAGAGTTGCTTAATGTTGAGTTTATGTAATGCTTAATGTTGAGCCTTTTGCCACCTCCCGTGGTTGTGCATGTGTGTACTGTGATGTATTCTTATATTCATGAGCATGTGAATCAATGCCAGACCCCATGCTGGAGAAGGAACAAGTTACTTACCTGTAACTGTTGTTCTCCAGCATGGGTCTGGCATGGATTCACATGCGAACCCTCCCTCCTTCCCCTCTACGGCTCTTCACTTGGTCATACTGCCACTTTACGTGCTACCAAATCTAAGGATGGCTGCCAGGGGAGGGGCTTAGGGAGAGGGCAGTCATTGGCTGGGGGTAGTATGACCCAGAGACCAGTGATTGGTTACTACAAGAAAGACAGTTCAGAAACGAAACTGATACTGATTTATTTCTTTACCGAGGATTCCCAGCCTGACGACGGGGAATATTCATGAGCACGTGAATCCATGCCAGACCATGCTGGAGAACAACAGTTACAGATAAGTAACTTGTTCCTTTACCTTCCTCCTTTTTCTTTGTTTAAAATTAATCAACAAATTTAAAAATAAACTAAATAGGTTCCGGAGAAGCTAGAATATGCTTTTATGATTTTGTCCATCAATCGCTAGAATGTGGCAGAAACGCAGTGTAACCCAAAAGGCAGCACTTTCAATTGAAAGATATCTTTGGGGGGGGTGGAATAGGCAGTTTTCCCCCTATCCGTGGGGTTCAGGTGCACATGTCTGTAACCTTTGGTTAGGTCCAGAGTGGATATGTATTTGGACAATACTAGCTTCTCAATGAGCTTGTCATTTCTGGGCATAGGGTATTTGTCAAAAGTGGAGATGGAATTGGGGGGCGCTGTTGGCACCGAAGCAAGATGGCTGCCTGAGTGAAGGGCTCCAGACCTCGAGAGCGCCAAGCCTCTCCTAATACCTCACATCTGCAGCGCACCACTTCCCTAAAACTATGGCGGCCGTCTGAACCTGCACGCAACGTGCACACCAACTCCCGGGCCTGGAGACCCCCTGTGAGCTGCGCCGCGGCCACCTCGGATTTTGGGCAATGGACACCCGACCCGCCTCCTGCCTTGGCTTCATCGAGTGCGGCTCCTCCGCGATGCCCGGCTCCCCGGCGCGGACGGCCTTGTGGAGGAGGGGCATCTCGGCCCCGCTGTGCGCCAGACGACAAGCACCCTGAAGGGACCACGCCGTGTTCCCCTACACTTCACCTCTGCTACGATCACTGCCTCCTGGTCGCCGCTCCCGTGGACTGCCCCGGACTGCCCCCGCCTGGTGACGGTAGCCTGCTGCTGCTGGCGGCCCTGCACTCTGAGCTGATCGCCGCTGCTGGTCCTCACAGCTGTGGCTGCCTCTGCATGGACTGCAGCTTACCTGCCTTTCTCCGCCCGCTCCTGCTCCCTTCCCCGCTCCGCATCGGCGGGGCCTTGTGACAGGTAGGGGGCCAGGGGAGGTGATCTGAGCCTGCGGCTCCCTAGGTGGCACGGCTGCCTTGGACATGCCCGGTCCGCCCCCTCCCCCGCCTGGCTGGGAGCCACTGCGGGCGTCTTTGGGGCTCGGGCCTGCCTTGTTTGAACCACCACTTTTCCGGGTGTGCTGTGTGTTGGCGGCCCGGGGACTGAACACCTCGGCTCCCCCCCCCTCACTGCATTCCCTGGAACAGCTCTACTCCTCACCAGGAAGCACCGACAGAGCTCACTTCCACTTGCTGCCCACCCAGCCATTAGACCAGGGCTCGTGGGTGCACTCTGACTATGAAACGCCCCGGTGGGGCAGCCCTCCCCCCACGCATATCCACTGCTGGTGCGGCTGGTTGCTGCCACCCCTGACCATGGCCATTGGTCACTAGTCACCCAGTGAACTGGGAATTTAACCCTGGGATTGCTGTTTGGCGCGGACCGTGCCCAATGACTCTAGTGTGACCACACTTAGCGCCAAATTGGACCTGCTGGGCGGGCGCGGTGAGTTCCGTGTGATGCAGGAACTGTGGGCTCCATGTCCTCCCGCAGGGAATGTGACCCCACCTTTGTTTGCTGACTGCTTCAACAGATTCTACTCTAAAAGAAATATCACCACGGCAGCTGTGACCGCAGAACAAATCCACTGGTGTATCCTCCCTCCTGCTCTGCCCCCGTGAAGGGCCCATCCTTAAGAACCACTACTAAGCCACGCCCAGGCAGGCTTGAGGGAAGTCTGACAGCGTGGCTTGAGCTGGAAATAGTCTCAACAGCCTGAAGCCTACGCCACCACCGACCTCGATATCCCTGGTCCTACTGATGTTGCTCCACCGCGGATCACCCGCACACTCCTTATCTCTAGGAACCCTGCACCAATCCCCACCATGACTAAGGGAGCCGGCACTGGGAAAAAGCAAAGTTCCTTAAACATGTTTGCCAAAACGCCGTCCAGGTCAGCGCCTGATGCTTCAGAGGAGGCGGCCTCCACTTCGACCCCCACACCCTCGGACGACTCACAGAAGATGTTGGAGTACATTCGAGATGGGTTCACTACACTTCACATTAAATTGGATGATATGAACGGGACCATCTCTTCTATAAAAACCCAAACCGAAAAGACAGATGGTCGAGTCGCCAAAATTGAAACTAGAGTGGGTGCAGCCGAGGATGACCTGGGCTCTCTCCGTGCGGCAGTCTCCACACTTACCAACCGGGTGTCCGCGGTCGAGAAGAAAAATTATGATCTCGAATCCCGTTCGAGACGGAACAACCTACGTATCGTCGGAGTACCCGAAGACAATATCACGGAACCCATGGAGGACTTCGTGGAGCGCATCCTCATGTCACTCCTGGATAACCCTAAACTTTCCCCGCAATTTGCAATAGAAAGAGCACACCGATCCTTGTCCGCAAAACCCAGACCTGGTGCTCCTCCACGGCCCATTATAGCCAGGATCTTAAACTTCCGGGACAGTGATGCCCTTTTACGTGCGGCCAGAGTCAAGGGAGATCTACTTCTGGGGCCGGCGAGAATCCACCTTTACCCTGACTACTCGGTGGCGGTGCTGCGGGAGCGTCAAACTTTCGTGGACGTGAAGAAGAGGCTCCGAGACTTGGGAGTCAAATACTCCATGCTGTTCCCTGCGAAATTAAGGGTCGAACACTCTAACAAAACCTTTTTCTTCACCAACCCAGAGGAGGCTTCCAAGTTCCTTGATGAACACTTTCTGGGCTGATCTCCTGACACCGCAGTGGGGATTCAGCCTGTTGCTACTCTGTATTAAGTCAGTTTATGCCAGCGATGGCCCGAAATTAGCCTAGCTCGCAATATTGACTGTGCCGTTCATAGCGGCTCTGGTCCTCTTCCTTTTTTAATTTTATTTTTTTATTTTATTTTTTCTCTTCTTTTTTTACAGTTTGTTGCTCCATGTTGAACTGATCCTTTATTTACCTGTCCTCCTATACCAAATATTTCTATTGTGTTTAACAATTTCCGCCACCTTAATGCCGCCCTAGCACCTTGTGCGAACAATTCTGTTTCATTTGATCCTGGGCGGGATACCGGGGTCCTGATTAGAGCCTCATCTGTGCGGGGTCCCCTCTAGTTGTCACCGTTTGTTGACCCGCCCACCAATCCTTAAGGTGTGCCTATGATATATTCTCAATTCAGCTGCAGTGATTCCTTATATGCTCTCCAGCTGCTGCGCCTCTGCTAGGCCAGCTAACAGACCCCCAGGCGTAGATGCCGAAAAGTTTGTGGTTGTTTTGGTTGGGTTGGGGTTTCATTCCTCATGTTGGGGGAGGGATATGGGTGGGGGTGGCAGGGGTGGGGAATTATGTAAAAAAAAGACTTAACAACCGCCAGAGAGACCACACATGACACACTGACACATCATAGAATTAGCAACAAGAGAACTTGCATACCCTGTTCGAGAGAACATGGCCCAACTCGCACTCATGGGATAACACTCAATCAGTCCTTCCACGCTAATGGCGGTTAGCAGGGTAATCTTCATGAGCTGGAATGTGAGGGGTCTGGGCAACTACAGAAAGATGCGCCAAATACAACTCTATGCTGAACGCCATGGTGTTCAAGTCTTGTGCCTCCAGGAGACCCACGCCTGCTCGGAACAATGCGAGAAGTTCGCTAAACAATGGGGACCCCAGAGGTACTACACAAATTACTCTACCCACAGTCCAGGTACCCTCACCCTGATCCACAAGAGCCTTAAGTTCTGCAATTCCCATACACAAATAGACCCCCTCGGGAGATATGTACTTACCATTGGCAAACTGCAGACCCAAGAGGTAGCTATCCTAAATATTTATGGCCCTAATATTGACGACCCCGAATTCTGCCTCCAATTGTTCTCGGTCCTAGAGAGTTACCCCCAGATCCCGATTATATGGGGGGGTGACTTCAACAAGATTTTGGACGTTGACCTGGACAGATCTGGCACCAGACCTCGCCAGCTCTCAAAAGCGGCTTACACGATTCTTACAGCTCTCCCCAGACTGGCGGTGGTTGACGCCTGGCGCTTAATGTACCCCGATTCACGCACGTATTCCTTCTATTCTTCTGTCCATGACTCGCATTCGAGGATTGACAGATGGCTCATATCAGACGTTCTGATTAGGTGCCTGTCCCACTTGACCATCCTCCCCAGGACACTTTCGGATCACTCCACGGTGGTCATTTCGTTGAATTGGGGACACGACCTTGAAAAAACGAGACAGTGGAGAATGGGCCCCCATTCTCTCCTTGACCCTGCCTTCTCCTCCAAACTTGAATCCTCTATTGAGGAGTTCTTTGAGCTCAATACAGGTTTGGTACCCTCACGTGCTACCCTCTGGGAATCATTCAAGGCCTTTACCAGGGGCATTGCTATAGCTAAGGGGTGTGGTATCCTGAAAAACATTTGGAGGGATATTGGAGAATGTGAATCATCCCTCGCTAACTTGGAATCTCAATATGCCCACGGCCATTCCCCCGACATACTGGCTTCATTGGGCTCAGAGCTCGATGAATTCCTCAGGCTTGCGGAGCGAGAAGTAAAATTCCTGGATAGCCCACACGCTGCTAGACGATACGGGGAGGGTGAGCGACCGGGTCGCATGCTTGCCAGATTGATACGCCGCGAGGTTGGAGCCCGCAAAATCCCAGCAATAGAAAGAACTGACGGCACACTCGCTACCTCACCTCAAGGTATCAATACTGAGTTCCTAACATTTTATACTTCCCTATACTCTAAGGTCATTGGTCCCCACGTTTCAGAAATCGACTCTTCCCTGGATAACCTCCCTCTCTCGGTCCTGTCCGCTGACGCCTCCGCTTCCCTGGAAGCCCCCTTCACTACCGAAGAGCTAACAGAGGCCATTGAGTCGCTAGCGGCTGGGAAGGCCCCTGGCCCTGATGGTCTCCCCATGGACTTCTACAAACATTACAAATCCGTTCTGGCCCCACAATTATTGGCTCTCTGGGAGGAGGCATGCAACACAGGTATACTCCCCCCCCGTCCCTCTGCAAAGCTATGGTGACAGTCCTTCTGAAACCAGGTAAACCCCCCACCCAGTGTGGTTCCTACCGCCCCCTCTCGTTAATAAACTGTGATGTTAAAATTTACACTAAACTACTGGCTAATCGTCTAGCTCCAATCATGCTGCATATTATTCACCCGGATCAGGCTTGTTTTGTCCCTGGTAGGTCCACGTCCCTAAACCTTAGAAGACTCTTTAATGTGATTAGTAGGATAAACCCCGATACACAGGCGGTGGCAGCCACCTTGGACAGGCAGAAAGAATTTGACTCGGTGTCTTGGGAGTATTTGTGTAGAGTCCTTGAGAAATGTAAATTTGGCCCCAACTTCCGTTCCTGGATCAGGCTCCTCTACACCAGCCCAGTGGCTAGAGTCCGTACAGAGGACAGATGCTCTGCCATCTTTCAGATAGCCAGGGGGACGCGTCAGGGATGCCCATTTTCACCGCTCATTTTTGCAATAGCTATGGAACCCTTTGCAGACATGATGCGCCAGTCGCACTCACACAGAGGCTTACGCACAGCAGGTCAGGCCGACATAATCTCCTTATACGCCGACGATGCCCTCCTGTACATCCGCTCCCCTGAAACCAACCTGGCTCCAATCCTGCAAGATGTAGCCCGATTTGGGTTTATATCTGGGCTGAAAGTTAATTGTTCAAAATCGACCCTATTCCCGCTGCCTGACGCTACACAGCCCCCATCAGACCTATTGGGTTTCACCTGGGCTCAAACCAACTTCACTTACCTGGGGGTGCTGGTCTCCCGTCACACAGAGAAGCTGCGTATTGACAACTATCAGAATTACCTTACTAACCTGGCCATAAAAACCGCTAGTTGGACTGGACTTCCCATCTCCCTAGCTGGCAGAATCGGACTACTTAAAATGGTAGTGCTGCCGCAACTCTTATACCGTTTTACCAATCTCCCAATATGGCCAGGCAATTAATTCTTTAAGACACTGTGCGGCATTACACACACCTTTCTCTGGCATTCCGGTGCAGTCCGCCTCAAACTTACTACACTTACCGCCCCTAAGGAACTAGGCGGATTCGGTGCCCCGACTTCCTCAGGTACTGGGCGGTTGCCCAATCCCAATTTGCATCCTATTGGTTCTACACCACGGAACCCCCCACGTCCGCCTTGACAAGCTGAAGGTCAGGGAGCGTACGATTGGATCCATCATTCTTACGCCCGTTCCCCCTGATCTTGACTCAGCAAGACACCGTTGTCAGCACTTTCCTAGCACACACCAAAGTATGGACAATGGTCACCATACCTCACCCGTTCCACGGGGACCTCCCGCTCTGGAATTTCTTCCCTGATGTTCCGCATATTCCTCAATCTATTGTGTCCCGTTGGTCGGAGGCAGGTCTCTTGACACTACAAGATGTCTTTGTACAGGGCAACTTCCTTGAGTGGTCTAACCTCCCTAGTGCCCTCAAGCGTAAACCATCAGCCTGGCTACAATACTCTTCACTTTGCAGAGATCCTGACTTCCCCACAATCCCACCAATAATCGCAGAACTCTGCTCTGTCGATTCCTTTAGGGGTAAGGTATCAAGGCTCTATAACCTACTACAGTCCAGGGTTGCCCCCCCTTTCATTAAACTTAGACTTAAATGAGAGGAGGATCTCGGTGTTGAGATTACTGAGGAGCGCTGGGCCCGAATGTGCGCCCGCACTCAGGAGGTTTCCTATAATTCTAGGTTTAAATTACTGCAATTTAAACTACATCGCATGTTTCACGAAAATTTGCCTAATTGCCCTAGATGTGGCACGGACCAAGCTACCTACATACATATGATCTGGCACTGCCCAAGCCTGTCGCAATACTGGCGCGAAATATTTTGCACAATATCTGACATACTAGACCATACCATAGACCCTTCTCCTATGCGCTGCCTCTTCCACGACCTACCTGGGCTAAATCGAGACTCTTGGAAATTGGCAGGTCTATGTTTGGTGCTGGCAGTGCGCTGTATAGTACTGTGCTGGCTTCGCCGCAATCCTCCCACGTCTGCGCAGTGGCTTAGGGCAGTCACCTGGGCACATGACACTGAGGAAACCTGGAGGGCATTACAACATTCGCATTCAAGACCCAGGGACATTTGGCGTCCCTTCCGTAACTACTTTTCTGCCCTATCCCCTAACTCAGACTCTGAGTCTTCTCCTCTCTCCTAATCCCCTCGGTGGCCCCCCCTTCGGGTTGACCCTCTCTTGCTAGTCTTGAACGGAATGCATCCTGAACCATCCTCCCCATGTGTTCCCCATGTGTACATTCGGAATCCCGAATGCTACTGTAAATGACTCTTGGTATAAATGTAAATTGATGCCTTGTTGTGCCTGTCTCTGATCTGTTGTTCTGTGTGTTGTCAAGTCGAATAAATAAAGTTAAAAAAAAAAAAGTGGAGATGGAATTTATTTTCCTAAAATCTATGCAGTATCTAATATTTGTCGTGTTTAGCTACCAACACAATGGGGGATGACCACAGACCCTCTGAGGGTTCAATGATATTGGCATTGAGCATCTCATGGCGTTGGGTCTCGATCATTTTCCTGCTTGCTTCCGGGATCCAGTATGGTTTTAGATTTACAGTTTGCCCGGGTGTGGTTATAGTGAAATAAATTCTTAACTCTGCTGGGTTGCTCAGTAAATACCTCTGGAAACTGGTCTAAAAGGTCCTAAAGGTCTTCCTGTTGGGAGAGTGGTAGATGGTTAGGGTTGTTGTTCGAGGTTGGTATCTCTAAGGAGGGTGGACATGGTCACTGTAGTTTCCTCCACAGGATCGACTTTCCACTCTTTCAATGGGTATATATGATAGATTTGGGTTTTTTGTTGTCTTATCTGGTTGGGCTACTAGATAGTTTAGTGGACTTTTTTGTTCAAGAATTTTGCAGGGCCCATGCCATTTGGAGATCATCTTGTTCTCTGAGGTGGGAAGAACTAGGACAGATTCCCCGATGGAAAAAGACCTGGCTACTACCAGTCTATCATGTAGGGATTTTTGATGTTCTTGTGCCTTACCTAGGTGATATTTGTCAATTTCCCTTACAGCTGTCATATGTGATTTAAACTTCTCGTCTATCTGGTAAATGGGTAGGATGTCCTCTTCTCTCTCCTCCCATGCCTCTTTTAACATATGTAGTATGCCTCAATGTTCTCGTCCATACAGTAACCAAAGGGCAAATACACTAGAGACGCCTGAGGGTTTTTTCCAAACAAACGCAAAGAGAGCCTGTGTAATCATAGCGTCCCAATTTCTACCATCTGCCTCTACCAACTTCTGGAGGATTCCTTTTAGGGTTTTGTTAAACCTCTTCACAAGGCCATCCGTTTGGGGATGATAGATGGAGGTTCTGAGGGTTTTGATCTGTAGCATCTCTTTTATGTCATTCATAATCTTTGACATGAAAGTAGTGCCCTGATCCATAAGGATTTCCTGGGGGAACCCTACTCTTGACAGAAAACTGAGTCAGTATAGGATTTGTTGACTAGTATTATAACCGAGAAGGAATGCCTCGGGGTAATGGGTAGTGTAGTCAACGATCACTAAGATGTACTTATTCCCCAACTTTTATGTTTCTAGTGGGCCATGTGGTCAGAAGGACACAGACTCTGAGGACATGATATACTTGTGTTTATTAAAGTAAAGGCAACTATGGGTGGTCCCTGCCTATTTTACTAAGGTGCTCGTTTGTCAGTGGTGAATGTCCAAAGAAACAAGTCTGTGTACAAAACTACGTTATCTGACCCTACCACTAAGAGAAAACTAACTTGGGTCAGAAGAATGACTTCTTTCTCCTGAGGGTTCTGCTAGTAACTAGTCTCTTGTGACTTCTTGTATAATTGTTTGAATTCCCCAAGTGGGATGTTGCAGTTATTATCTTCACTTTGAATCCTGATTGACTCCCTCTTGGCTGGTTTGAGGTTTTTCTGGGCTTTTACTTTTATGTTATAAAAATTACACTTTTCCTGCATCACTTATGTTTGTATCTGGTTTATGTCTGCAAGCTCATAGCCCTCACTTTTGACTCTTTAACATTGTACTGTTCTTGTGTAGGATGGTGCTTTATTTTCCCTATTTCCCAAAGTATTGTCTCCTATTGTTTCCCTTATTATCCTGCTTCTTCTCAGCCTTTACTCATGATTTGCAATCTTCATTTCCATTTGTTGTCCCAGTTAACGCTGGTTTTCTCTTGATTCACAATCTTCATATCTGTTTCCATTCAAAGCTCTCTCTCTCTCTCTCTCTCTCTCTCTCTCTCTCTCTCTCTCTCTCTCTCTCTCTCTCTCTCTCTCTCTCTCTCTCTCTCTCTCTCTCTCTCTCTCTCTCTCTCTCTCTCTCTCTCTCTCTCTCTCTCTCTCTCTCTCTCTCTCCCCCTCTCCCTCTCTCTCCCTCTTTATCCCCCTCTCTCCCTCTCTCCACCTCTCTCTCCACCTCTCTCTCCCTCTCATTCTCCCTTGCCCCTCCCTCTCCACCTCCCCCCTTTCTCTCTCTCTCCCTCTCTCTCTCTCCGTCTTCTCCCCAGCGTTCACATCTTTGGTTTCTCTCTCCTTCTCTCTGTGTCCCTGTGCTCACCTGCACTCACTGACACCTTGTGATCCTCTGTTGTTGACGGTCTCAGTGACGTTTTTTCGACCGTCCATCAGAGATGCATCTCCATGGTCTTGCCATCACCTCCACTCAGGCGTGGGTCACTGCCCTGTTGGCTTCTCGCGTCTCGGTACTGCCATAGCTTTGGCGTCCTATGTAGCAGCTGTAACCGAAAACTCGCAGGTTTCCTGATTTTGATTCTCGTTGAGTGCAGCGCAGCTCGCGACCTCCCAGAGCCTGCGTCTACGATCCTCTCTCTTCCCAGCTTCCCTATCCTTCCTATTTGGTGGCATGCTTTTTTAACATACTTGTCCCATCAAAGTGGACGACCTTTTCTCACAAGATAATGATATCCTTTAGGAGTTTCTTCGTCCCAGTCTGGACAGTTAATATTTTCTTCTGTTTTAAAACATCCCATGTAGGCCTTGGTATGTCCAGCTGGCGGGAGTTCCTCCTGGGAATGAGGGTCGTTATCCCCTGAGGGGGAGTCTCTCCAGGTGAGGTTCCAGTTGCCTCTACTCCTAGGGAGGGTATGTCAGAGCTAGCTCACCTCCCTAGCCTCATGGGGTGGGGAGCTCCCCCTTCGGGAGAAGGGCCGAATTCCTTCGATTGGTCACAGCCCACGATGTCCATGGCTATTCTAGTAAAGCAGGGGTCCCCAACCTTTTGGGCGCAATGAGCAAAATGTGCTTATCAAATGAAATGGTTAGCAACATCAATTTTTTGACAGAACTCATCGGCGCTCAGAGGGCTGACAAATGATTGAAGCACAACTTAGAAACGTAAAAACTTTAGACTGCTTATAAAACATTTTAATTTGCAGTATTTAATAGTTATCTAGAACATCTGCAATTCTAGCAAAGGAAATTTGCAAGGCCTTCAACTCCATTTGACATTACGTGTTTTTTACAAGAAATGTTTAGGAAATTGAGTGTCCGTTAGGATGTTTTTAGACACATAGGACCAGTAAAGTTGTTAAAAAATATAGTAGGAGTGAATAAACATTACCAGGGGTTTTAGGTCCTCGAGCAAAATATTTTTTTGAAATTTTATGCAAATGTTTGGACAGTACAATTGCTCACAAATGGAGCACTGATTTTCAGGTGTACTTTGGGATTTTACCTGGGTAATTTCTGGGATCTTTAGTGGCAGATGGTGCATTTCTAAGCATACAAGATCAGAAATACTGTTCCACAGTCATTGATTACTGTATTGTGGATTGGTTTTTCTTCAGGAATGTTATGCATTTTTCATTTCAGATTGAACAAAGAGCGAACACTATCCTCTCTTGAGTTCATTTTCAAATGGCCAGGGTCGGCACCACAAAGATTTCCGACAGTCAGAGGGGCTCTTTGGCGATGCTCAAGGTCAACAAGGAGGCACTGGAAATAATTACTATTTCACATGAAATTAAGATATTCACTTAAAACGAATAGTTTTATGTTCAATGCAGTTGTCGAGACAGGCATTCTGCCCTCTCCTTGGACAAGTAGACATTGGTCCATCAGCCCCCCGCGGTTATAGATCACTTTCCTTACCGGACATTGCCAGTAAGATATTCTCCAAATGTTTGTTGCTCAAACTGGAGGAGTGGACTCAAAGTAACAATATCTTGAAGCCCTCCCAAGCAGTGGTTCAGGGGAGGGTATAGTAAAGTGGACCATTGCTTCACTCTGCGCCCCATCATGGAGACACAGTAAGGTTAAGTGAGGGAGATCATATTTCTGATTTGGAGAAAGCATTTGATTTGATAAAAACATAGTGGGGCATAATTTACATTTGATTGGGTTCCCTAATGATTCATTAAATCTCATCCCATTGTGATACACAGACATCTCAGCGTCTGTCCATTATACAAGATGGGAATTGTACATTTTTTCCTTTCAGACGTTAATTTTATTACTTCTATTGGGAAACTTAACCCACCTTCTCTGATGGGCACATTTTATAACCTGCTTCTTTATACCGAAGAGGTGGCTATTTTGGACTTAGCCCCGGCAGGTCTCCAACAGGACCTGCTAAACACAAATGACTATTTTGGGAACTATAGTTTGAAATGTAATATGATAAAACAGAAACAATGGTGTTTTAGGGTGAAACCTTCTAGCTAGTTTTTAAATGAATATACAGATGAGGGGGCAGTCTCATTTTTATCTCAAAGAATCGTGTTTTGGTCAGTAATTTTAAGAAGACAGCTGCAAAAGCTTAATTAAGGATTACAGGGCTTTTAAAAATTGTATTTTAAGTTTGGGGCATTCTGATTGGACAAGTGCATGCAGGCATATAAGGCAAAGGTCTGTTGTATGATTTTTGTGGCTGCGAAATCTAGGGTGGTACAAACTGTTATGCCCTGGAGGAGTTGCAAAATAAATTCCTGTGCCAAATAGCAGGACTCCTTGCAGATACACCTGGTAGCGCCTTATGAGCTAAATTAGTGGTGTTCAGTTTGAAGGTGTCGGGCCAGTTAAGATTTGTAATTTATTTTTTAAAAGCACATCTGGGATTTTCTGCTAATCATAGAGTGAATTTCAGTGCAAGTGCGATTGCAGCCTCCCCTGGAAAAGAAAAAATGCTTTGGGGGTTGTAAGGCACTGCCCATTTGGTTAGGGGGTGGGATATAACTAAATTTGGCAAATTTAGTCAACTCAAAATAGCTCTCTTAGAGCTTGTCCAATGGGGAGAGAGGCAGATGTCCAATATATACATAGGCTGCCCTCTTTAGCTTTATATGCAGACTTACGTACACATATAAGATTACAAGGAGAAATCTGTGAAATAAGAGCCCTAGAATGCAGGAGGCTGATGCTAATGGTACATTTGAACATACCTACGCCTCAATAAATTAAGAAGGTGTGCTGGTGGAAGCAAAAAGTGTGGCTGAAAAATAGGAGTCGATGAAGATTTAGTAAATTTTGTGTTACTTGGCTGCTGTTTCTCTGTTTTGCATAAGCATGCACATGCATGGGAGCTATGTTTTATATAATGAATTGCAATGAACCGGTTTTTATATATAGCTTGTTTGAATATGTTAAAGCTGCTTTTTTTTAGGCTTGTTCTATGTGAATTTTATGAAATATACATGTTTTTAAATGTTAACTTAATGGAGAAATATGATTATATAAATATTGATTGAGTCATTCTGAACGGCTTCAAAGATCACTTCACGAGGGGCTTTGGAGGTTGCCTCCTAAGAATTAATTTGGAGTGTAATGGCAAATAGTGCATTTTAAAGCTCTTGAAGCCTTTTACATTGGTGAAAAAGTGGTTAGGAATAAACATAATACTTTTCTGAAGGATTTGGAGCCTCGTTTCTCTGCTCAAAAAGGATTTTAAACCAGGCTTAGAGGCACACATTGGTCAAAACTTTGAGCATGTGATGACCACTTCATAGAGGGGTGATGTGGTGTTAACTAAGTATGTGGATTACTTAATTGGCTTGTTAATTTAAACTTATTAACACTAACTTAATTATATTTGAATATAGAGCAAATTAATTCTGAAAAATGTGGCATGAATTTACCTTATCTGACCATTATGCACGTGCCAGATGCGCAGAGCATCAAACGATTACCATTTTTCCACTAGGACACTATGTAATAATATATAGGCGACACTAAAATTCATATTTCCAATAAATATAACGCATGGTGGCATCAAACACACACCTCGCTTGTACAAAAGGCAGGGCATGCAAATTATTTAATAAAGGGAAGTTGTGTATGCATAACGTTTATTTGTCCCTTATAGCTTTACAAAAAAACAGAAAATGGCAATTTTCTCCAGGACACAAACTTGGTTCAATTATTTTGCTCATGAATATATTTGTCAGCTGAGAAAAGTATCTGAAGATGACACAGTTTTAACAGTGACACTGCTAGAATAAGAAAGGACATTTACCAAAAAATTATTTGTAGGGTGGCAACAAATCTTGCATGTAAAAAGAAAAAGCCAGCTGGAACCACAGCTTGCACAGTCCAGGACTCTGTCCTGGCTATATTGCTACTGAGGTCTCATACCTTCAGCACCACCTTCTAGGCCTCCACACCATGGCCCATAGCAACTGGTGAGCAACAATTTAGGGTGCAGCGAGCAACATGTTGCTCCCGAGCTACACGTTGGGGATCACTGTAGTAAAGGATACTTCAATAATGGGAAGTGGTTGTAAGGGGGCCGGAGGAGCTGGAGTGGCTGCAGATTTTTGGCAGATTTCTCATGTGGAGACTTAGTTCTTCATATCTGTGAACATTCCAGGCAAGTATAATTCGAGGTATCACCTGGATTTGGGTCTTCCATATCCCCTGATGGGCAGCTGTGAGATGGGAGTGGGCAGATCCAGCACTACCCAGCAATGACTGCGAGGAACCACCAGTTTTTTTCGGTGGACTCCATTTTTTCCCATATCTTTTCCATATAACAGCTCCTTTTTCGGAAAAAAGGGCTGACTTGGCTGCAACCTTGTTCTTCTGAGATTTCCCTCAAAAAGGCGACCTTTGGGTTGTTCCTTTGTGCGAAGGCAAGATCCGGTAGTGTGATCACCTCTTCTGCCTCTCACTTAAGGTTCCTCTCTAATTAGGTCGGCCTCTCCAAAAACCCATTCATCCCCTTGCAGTCAAAACTATTTCTCTGGAAGGGATGGCTGCTGGCTTCTAACCCCAACCCTGTTCCTTTTTAGGAAAGGCATTTGCCCACACTTCAAGCTCAAGATTGACAGTTCTTCTGTGTGTTGGAATGTCATCATCTCAAGGTGTACCAGCTCAGGACTCTGTCTCTTCGCACTTTAGAATTCTTTCATGCTTTCTTCCTCTTCACTCTGGGGTTCTCTCCGTCTCTCCTCCACACTCTGTGGTTTTCTCATTCTCTGCCCGCTCTGAGGCCCTTTTTGTCACTCCCCTTTCTGTGGTGTTCTCAGACTCTCCCCACTCTGGGGCCCTTATTCGTCTTTCCTTAATCTGGGCTTTTTCCTCTCTCCCTCGCATGCATCCCTCTCCACTGGAGCCACTGCCTACCCGAGTGTCTCGAGCAGTATTCCTTGGGAGGGCTGTTGAGTGTTGCCGATCTTTGGTCAGCGGGAGCCGCATACGCATCTACTATGCCAGGCTCTGCTTTGGTCTCCCAAGGTTTGACTTTCTTGTCCTGGCCACTCGGTCGGCACAGAGTCGTTTATGCAACCTTTCAGCTGGGTTCTGCGTCAGCCCTCCAATCCTGCTCTTTCTTGCTTTCACAGCTTGGTTGGTGTGGAATCGCATATGTGACTTCTCAGCTGTACTTCGGGCCGGCCTGCCGAGGCACTCTTGTTCTCTTAACTTGGTTGGGGCAGAGTCGCTTATGCAGCTTCTCTTCTGTGCTCTGTGCCGCCCTACTGAGACTCTGTCTCAGACTCTGCTGGCTACTCTGGACGCCTGTCAGCGGCATCTTGCTGCCCTCTACTCCTTCATTCACTCTTGCTCCTCAGATACTCTCAACAGCCTGCTCTGTTCTTCTACTCTCCTTTTTACCACTACGAAAAGCACTATCCTAAACCTTACGTCTCATATTCACGACTTCTTCATGTCTCTGGGCTTCATACACTTTAGAGGGCTGGCCGGCGTGATTCCTAATTGTTTAAATGGTTTAAGTTGGGAAGGACTGGGACTTCGTGTAACCCTGCTGCACTGAATTGGTGGGCGAGTCCATGTGCAACTTTGCTGTTATTTCTCTGTCTGCTGCCATCCTAGATTTCCTACAGGGGTAACCGCCTGACGATAGTTAAAGCATACTTTTAATGCTGTATTCCATTATTCAAAACACAAGGGGATTAATTGGTGCTTACAAAGGTCACCACTATTCTAAACTCGTGTCAGTCTAAAGAATCCCAACGGGGAAAGGGGCTCCTTGCACATTCATTCGTACATGTAAACACAAAATCTATACATGGTGTACATTTATTACAACAAACATATTCACCAAGGCTAATCAAGGTATGGAAACTAGATGCTTTCAAGAACAATCAAGTAGCATTTTTTAGGAACATAAGCCCTAAAGGCCTTCTGCAGCGAAAAGTTTACAGAGGTGTAGGTCGTTCACATATATTTGTATTCCATCAAGACATCACATTAGTTGTAGACTGATGAGTATGAATGCAAAAAGAAAAGAAAAACAATTAAATGCAAAAGAGAACATAAGATTCATTTACAAAGGTTTAGTGCAGTGAGGTATGGTGATAGACTGTAGTAAGGCAAAAACATGTCTAATAGGCGCTTTTCTCTAGTGCAAGCGCAAACATATAAAAAAGGTGCTTGTCCTTATAGAGTCAGGGCAAGACCTATATGTATCTAGACATAAGTCTGTTAGCTATAGGTGACCAATCCTTGGTCTACGTCGGGAACAGAGAAAATTCGCAAAGGTGTGGTTGGGGCCAACACGATTGAAGCTGGACCCGTGGACGTTTCGGCTTCCAGGATCTGGTGCCTTCTTCTGGGCCAGAGGATTGCGTCTCCCTATGGGTGGTAAACACAAGGTGAGGGAGTGTTAGACTTAGCACTAAGTGAAAAAGTGTCACAGGTAGTGTCAAATGCACAGACTTGTGTGGTTAAAAGCAGTAAATATTAAAATTAAAAGCAAAAAGCAAGCCAACCTTGAGCTTGTGTCCAGGGGGAAAGGGTGCGGAACTCGGTAGTGATGTGTTCTGCTGAATCCTAATACGAGCATCAATGATTTTGCTAATATCCACATGTTGTGCTTTTCTCCCACAGCACTGCGCCTATTTACTGGGCGCCCAGGGTTCCTGGCCTCAGCTGTGTTTCTCCATCACACGGCGTGCCATTTTCCGTAGGCTATATTCCATGGACACGCTGGATGCCTTCCTACCGACCGCATTACAAAGCTGCATCCTGTAAAGGTCTCCTATATATGATCAGAACATATAAGTAAGCACTCCATCTTCCGCCACTTTTTTCGCTTTTGGAGTTACCACAGTGCTGTTCATTCTTTTGCAAATATTGACGGGGGGGGTCCTGTCCCCCCTTCCCTTTCTTGTCTCTGGTTACAGCTGCTCCCAGGAAGAGCTGCCCGCCACCTGGTTTCTTTAACTCATGATACATCCACCTTCTCATTGATGCTCGTATTAGGATTCAGCAGAACACATCACTACTGAGTTCCGCACCCTTTCCCCCTGGACACAAGCTCAAGGTTGGCTTGCTTTTTGCTTTTAATTTTAATATTTACTGCTTTTAACCACACAGGTCTGTGCATTTGACACTACCTGTGACACTTTTTCACTTAGTGCTTGTTAGGAAAGATTTCGTAATTGTAGGTAATTTTCCTTCCATGTGGCAACCCCTAAACTTTTTGCTGTTGTTTTTCACCTTGTTCTTGACTTTGCCAGAGAAGTGCAGCCTTCTGCTGCACTCCTCTGGGCTTTCGCTCCTTTCTTACAGGGAAACTGACATGCCCTTAAGACAGTCAGTACCGGGGAACGCTGTTTCCCGTAGTTTCTTTTATCATGTTGCGGTTTTCGTGCAACATGACACAAGAGGGCACTGTAAGCTAAGTTACAGCTCTCTTGGGTCTCTAGCCTTCTACAGGCCCTAGATACTCGTTTAGGATTGTATCTGATCGGTGCAAGAGATTCAGGGACGGGAATGGTGGCAACGATCGTTTCTTGTGTTTTGAGCTCCTTTTGGCGTTCTAAGCGCGTTTCTTGCGCTTAACCCAAAATGGTGGCCTGGCTCCCAAAATGGCCAGACCACGAGGCTCCTTTGTCCTGTCGTCTGACCGTCTTGCTTCCTTCACCTTCCCCAGGTCGAGCCGACCCGGGGCCTTCCTTATTTGGGCATGTACTGTCCCGCGAAACACGGATGCTTTCGCGGGCTTCTACATGTCTTGTGTGTGCCTCCAGGATGTGGGCTGGGATGTCTGGTCCCAATACACATCCTGGGTGCCAGAGAGTCTAGGGTGGTGTGAATGCCTGGGACCACCGTGGTGCGTGATTGGTCCACGAATGGTGTGAGTGTTGATGAGCGGATCTCCCACTGGGTCCCCTCCGTTTTGGCGCGAAGGGAACCGTGGATAAGAGGGGGCTGGAAACACCACTACCATGTCGATCTCCTGAGTTCTCACGAACGAAGGAATACAGGAGCCAAGTATCCTGCAACCAAGAGGCTGGACCAAGGAATCGCTGGTGACCCGCTGAAGGACTTCTCCTCTGCACTGCTGTCGCCTTGTGAAACCCTTTTCACCTTTGATCGAACCAGAAGGCCTGTACTGGTACTTCGATCCTTGGAATAGCGGGAACAGCTATTCTTGGCATCTTCACCATCTCCTGCCAGTAAGCCTTCGGAAGCGTCTCTGGGCCATCCAGCTGACTGACCAGCTTACACGGGAGTCTTGCTCTGTAACCGCCGCCAGGTTGTGTAGTATTTCGAGTCCTTGTCACTCTCACATGCTTCGTACACTTGGCGTTCCCAGGTCTGAAGTGAGTAGTGTACATTTGGCTCAGATACACAAGGCCGCTCCGTTGCCCTGCTGTGGTAACAAACTGTGCGGGTTTCTTCGATTGGGACGTCTTTTTACTCAACACGACGACGAGGCGTTCCCTGCTCTTCTGAACCTGCCAGCTGCTGAAACTGACACGGAGAAGCCTGGGTCTGCTTGCATCGGGGACCGGTGAGTAGCATAGCTAGGATCTGGTTGCCCTCCTGCAGGAGCCCATTGCTTTTCCCCGCTGTGTCAAACAGCACCCTTTTCCGTACTCGCGCTCTGCTTCTGCCCACTGTGGAGGCTGCGCTTGAGTCGCGGAACTTGTTCTTCTTCTTTTGTGCACTAAACTGAACTGCCTGATTTCCCTCGAAGAGCTTCTCCTTTTGCCCGTTGGCACCAGCGTGTGCAGGTACTTTTGAGCACAAGGCTCCACTCTTCGCAGGGCTCGGACTTCCATCTAGTTAGGTGCCTCTGAAGGCGAACTGGGTCTAAGCATTATTTCGCACTGCCTGTTTTCCTTCCCTTTTAGGTGGACTACACATTTCGTGCATATAACGCTTGAGACTGTCGTATTTGTATATATATTGTGTTGATATGGTATGTATTGGTTTACTATCGTTATATTGTGATTTTCTCGCTACGGTCATTGCTTTAAAGGCCTTGGAATAAATGTGTATATATTTTTAATATAACAACAGTTTGGAGTAGTTTGTAAGTGTTCTTGCTTTGTGTGCTCGTTGCGGGCTTTCAGTCACCCTCACCCCTCTTGAGACCTAGTCTTGACCGCCGCGATCGCTACCTTGATTGGTCTGGCTCGTCCAGAGGTTACCCTGTTCCAAGTAATTAGGTTGGCCTTCTGAACTTCTGCGCCACCAGGACAGAGTTCAGAAATCCGTCTTAACAGTGCTAAGTCTAACACTCCCTCACCTTGTGTTTACCACCCATAGGGAGACACAATCCTCTGGCCCAGAAGAAGGCACCAGATCCTGGAAGCCGAAACGTCCATGGGTCCAGCTTCAATCGTGTTGGCCCCAACCACACCTTTGCGAATTTTCTCTGTTCCCGACGTAGACCAAGGATTGGTCACCTATAGCTAACAGACTTATGTCTAGATACATATAGGTCTTGCCCTGACTCTATAAGGACAAGCACCTTTTTTATATGTTTGCGCTTGCACTAGAGAAAAGCGCCTATTAGACATGTTTTTGCCTTACTACAGTCTATCACCATACCTCACTGCACTAAACCTTTGTAAATGAATCTTATGTTCTCTTTTGCATTTAATTGTTTTTCTTTTCTTTTTGCATTCATACTCATCAGTCTACAACTAATGTGATGTCTTGATGGAATACAAATATATGTGAATGACCTACACCTCTGTAAACTTTTCGCTGCAGAAGGCCTTTAGGGCTTATGTTCCTAAAAAATGCTACTTGATTGTTCTTGAAAGCATCTAGTTTCCATACCTTGATTAGCCTTGGTGAATATGTTTGTTGTAATAAATTTACACCATGTATACATTTTGTGTTTACATGTACGAATGAATGTGCATGGAGCCCCTTTCCCCGTTGGGATTCTTTAGACTTTGACCCGAGTTTAGAATAGTGGTGACCTTTGTAAGCACCAATTAATCCCCTTGTGTTTTGAATAATGGCATACAGCATTAAAAGTATGCTTTAACTATCGTCAGACGGTTACCCCTGTATGGGATATATTGTTACCTCAGCCTTAGGTTCCGCCAGTTGGGCTGCCCCTCCAGTTAATAATACATCCTAGATTTCCTTTCTGTTGCTTGAGGATACAACATTTCTGTAGTTCCTGAGGTAGCTATTTCATCATTTTGGCAGGTAGGCAAGGGATTGCTTCATAGGTGTGGGAAGTTGCAAGCACCTGCTTTCAGGTTCTGCATGAGTGTGTGTGCTCTACTGAAACCAGTCTGCCATGTTAGCATTGATCCTTCCAGGCAAGAACTGTTGATCTTTGTGTTCTATTACAATGTCTATTTTGTTATTGTTATTGTTATTTTGCACTTATATAGCGCCTTATATACCATTGGTATGGTCTGAAGGCGCTGGTAGGTTGAACGCCCTTGGGAACCGAAGTTCAGATCAGTAGAGAGGGTAGGGAGAGTCAAAAAGGTGCGTGTGTGCACCGGATATGTGTGCAGCTCGTGCGGTACGCGTGTAATAGCTGATTCTTATCGGTAGGTGTGGTGGTTGAGAGATCAGGAGAATGTGTTCGTTCTGGCAGGATTAATCCGGAACGGATGTGGCTGCGTTAGGCCTGGGGAAAACGCCTGGCTGAGGGTGTGAGATCAGCAGTGTTTACATAGAATGATGTGGAGTAAGCCGCGGATGTTCGTATGAGAACAGTTATACCGAATGGTGTCATAGTATCTCTGTGTTCTAATTGAGTGGTGATGTAAAGGAGAGAGTAAGCGTGGGGTGTGGTATGACTGGTTATATGCTCTTTCAGTGTGCAAACTTCTAAATGCAACTTTCCCAGATAGGGTACTGGGCGAACTTCTAAGTTCTATTTTCCACAGAGAGGCAACTAGGCAAACTTTTAAGTACAATTTTCCATACAGAGGCTATAGGGAACATTTCTAAATTCAATTTATCAGCAAGGCTACTGGGCACACTTCTAAGTGTAACTCTCGCAGAAGTTATTGGGTACACTTCTAAATGCGATTTTCGCAGGGCGTCTACTGGGCACATTTTTAAATTCAATTTTCCAGAGAGGTTATTGGGCGAACTTCTAAATGCAACTTTCCAGAGTGTCTATTGGATACACTTCTATAATCAACTTTCATTTGCTAAAGAATGAACAACAAATTCTCTTTTGTCAGGATTGGGTGCTTCCTGCATAGGGTGAGAAGCCAACTTTTCAAATTAAAAAATGAAACCCAAGGGAGTATCAACCGCAGAGGCAGGGTGTTTATCTGGGCAGGTGAGATAGTCTGGCAATAAAGGCTAGGGGTGAACTGGTGAGCCTGGGGGAGCCTCCACGTACCTATGTCACATAGTAGAAGGGGGCCCGAGCTCAAATGACCTCCCCAGTCCTACCCACTAGCCATAAACAAAGGACTTTGTCATAGTGCTTATATTATGTTCTGTCCTAATATTCACCCTATGTAAATGCCAAAGCCTGGCCTGTAGTACACTGGGAAATGGTTATCCACTATTCCCGTCATGTGTTCTCAGGGCTCCCCAAAGCCCCCATTGTTGAGGAAATGGAAGGGGAGAAGAAGGGAGGTAGATATCTGTCACCTGCATTGTGTGCGTTGTGGCGTAAGAAACACAGAGGACTACTACCATGCATTCTTTTTCAGTCCTTAATTTCCTGCTTCTGTATTCTAGAGCTTCCTGCCTATTCCTGAATCCTGTCTTGACCATCTTCCACTGTGTACCACCTCTGAAGCATAGAGACAGCTCAGTTTGTATGTGCCTCATCACTGGCCTGTTTCTCAGAGCTCCAGCATTTTAGCAAAAAGGGTATTTGAGGCACATCACTTTGCCTCTAGTGATTTGAATTTCACTTCCCTATCTTCTGCTATAAATAGATTCGACAATAGGCCAATTGATATGAGATCATCCCTCTGTTCCCAAATAAGTTTCATTATAAATGGAGATCTGAATTTACAAATCATTCTATTATTGTTTACAGATGCCAATTTTACCCAATCAATATCGTTAGATCTTATGATACATAGGGCTGGGATCTCCTGTAGAGTAGTAAGCAGAAAGGCACAGTTCAGCCGAGCCTTTCCATGTCGGGTTGAGTCACTTTCCCATCCCATCAGGATGGCAGATTTTGGGTCATTTGAATTATCGCAGGCAGTAGAACGTGGTGGTGCAGATGTCGAAGCACCGCCACTAGTCACTAGAGGGATCATGTGTCCCTGTCCATTCAGTGCTCTGTAAGGGGGCAGGCTTCCAAACCCTTCCTCGCTGGTTTTACCATTTCCTCCAACAATATTGGGCGTTCGATCAATAGCAATTTGTTGCCCATTTTCTTTGGTATTTATGAATTTGCTTCTGGCTTTTATACATTGATTATTGACTATACCGATAATTACTTTGTTTTTTTTTGTGCCCAGCATTGGGTAAAATTTCGATAGTACAGATTGTTTTTGATTAGAGGTTTGAAACTCCAGAGGAGATACAGGAGGCTTGGCTTCTTTTCAGTCAGTTAAACACGCATCCCTTTATTGGATTTGGTGTTTGTTTTTTTTCCACCCTTATCCATTTTAGATGGATTTGAACCTAACGGGCCTCTAATACCTTGCAAGATTTTTGAGTCAGGTAATAACTTTTTCATGGATTGAGCCGATTGGTTTGGCTCAGAAAGGTTGAGCAGTGCTTTTGATTCTTCGTTCAATTGGTTCAGATCAATGATTGAGTCTCCCCCAGACAGATAACATATGTCTTTCATGTGCGTGTTGTGTTATCTGTTTTGTCTATTGCTTGATTTTTAAAAAAAAATTTCTGCTTTTCCTTCATTTTTTTGTCATATATTATACGCTTTTCTGCTCTTGCCATAGCTCTTTTCTGTTTTCTTGTTTGTGGGAATGTAGAATGCTCACCTGAGAGATTATCAAGAACCAGCAATTCTTGAGTCTCCTTTAATTCGATACACTCCCCAGTGACATCAATAAGGTCAGTAAGTGCAGAAGGGCTGTCTAAGGGAACCCTCTCATGGTTGTCACTGGGGACAGTGACTTCCATTTTGTTTGCGCTTGATTGGGTTGCATGAATGGAGACCATCTCTTTGACAAGCGAAGTCAATTCCGCAATTTTTGTGGCATTCAGAGCCACTATTTGCGGAATAGACATATCCAAGCCCAGCTCTGCACAAGGCTTGGGCTTGGAGCTTGCAGCCGCTACCTCGGCACAGGACTTTGTCTGAGTGGCAATAGTATTAGTTGTTGCCCTTTCATAGTGCTTATGCGTCAGCATAGAGATTGCATCGCAAGTGAATAGCAGTCCCTCCATTCTCCTTAATTTGTCAATTATTTCTATCATTTGCAATTGTAATATTTTGACTTCCCTGTGAGTTTGTTCGTGGCCCTTGTCTAGTATGTTAAGAATCCGGGTGATTACTGGAAAGGATTCTGGGCTAAAATGCTGCTCTTCTGGTCCATGAGTCGATCGTAAACCTGGGTCATGAATCATTGGCTCGTTGTTTTGATATTGTGGGTCAATAGAGCATTCAGAATTGTGAGAGGCTTGAGTGTACTGTCTGATTGATTTTTCAGAAATGGGGGAACTGTTATTCTGCAAATTTAGGGCAGCCACTGTTGAAATTCGTGGGGAAAAAATACTCCTAATTTCCCGAGCTTCCCTATGAGCAGTGTAATGGGAAGGCAATGTGTATGAATAATTAAGAAGATTGTTAAATAGAAAGACATTTTCAACCCCATATTTACTTTTAGTTACAGGGGTAGATGGTTCGTGTGATAGTCTTATTCGCTTCCCTAGCTCAGATTCAATTGAAAAGTCAGCAAAGTGGTTGCCGAAATGTTCCACTCCCATTTTTTTTCTAATTTCGTCTCTATCGAGACTTGCATCCAGGTTCGCATTGTCATTAGTCCATCCTCTTGGGGAGATTTTTTTGTTCGCCTCTTTTATAGAAAGGGGCCCCATAGCTTTTGTATGTTTCACACTCAAAAGGAGTATGTACCTCAAGTGGAGGATTGCTGTTGGTAGTCTTGACTTTAGATTGAGTTGTTTCCACTTGTTGTGGAGCGATGGTCTTTGCTCCAGAGATTTTGTGGGCCCTATCAGGAGTGATTGGAGGGGGGGAGGTTCTGTCATTGTGTCGGGGAGAATGGGGCGATTCACCACCTCTGAATTGGTGGTAACCAGATCAACTTTTCCCTTTTTGCATATGGTAGCTTTCATAGACACAACATCTTCTCTCCTGTTGGGTACCTCACCATCTATCAATATGGTAGAAGCCGAACCGTTTGCTGCAACCTCTCCTTTTTCCTCTTCAGGAATAGTGGGATTAACCACAATGTCAGCTATGGGTGAAGGCACAGAGCTCTCAGCGTTAGAATTTTTTTGTTTGCCCATGTTCAGTTTTTTTCCACTTCGTAATCCATTCACCATTGTAAGGGAATAATTTCAATATACTCGCACAGCTAATAATCACTGTACAAGGTAGCAAATATACGCCTCTGTAAAACAAATTGGACCCAGGCAAGCAAGATGTTGTATGGATATTACAATTATACCATTGCCTAGATGACAATTTAAGTGAATATGCCCTCAGTTTACCACCACCCCCACAGCCTAACAGCCCAACAGCCACTTTGGAGCCCACTTCGGATGTGCGTGCGCGATGCGCACGCACCAGTATAGAAGTAGGAAGTGATGTGTGGGGGCGTGTTAGGCAGAAACCTGTGCAGTTCCCTTAGGGAACACTGCAAAAGATTTAAGACTACAGGTGTTGGCAGTAAACCCACTTGGTAGCAGTCTGCACCACCCAGGTTTACCTGGTAGCTGTGGCTGAGCAGTCGGACTTCCATCAAGAGAGTTAGGCAGTATGCAAAGTATACTCAATAGGCACTCAGATACAATAATACAAGCAAACACTGACCAGAGCTTTGGTATCAAAGTATATAGTTATTTATTTAAAAACACACAGTTGAAACACTCCAGCACTCTTATTGTAAAATATTCTAAACACAGTTAACTACTATGATATATACACCCCTTTTTCCCTATTAGAAAATCACAGTAAAACACTTATTTTCATACAGAGTTGAGTGCTTAACTAGATTGCACTCTAATAAGTTTGTGAGAAAGGGAGGGAAAAAGACAGAATATGGAGAGGTACACCACTCTACGATTCCAGAACGCTGTTAGCAAGGCAGACAGCAAAAAGTCACTGGTGAGCCAAAGTCCAAAGGCTGGGCCCACTCCTAGAGAGAGCAGAGCAAAAATGCGCCCAAGATCACACAGTTACACTAGGCTTAGAAAGTCTTGCAGAGGGTTCAGAAAAGCATTGTGAGAGGCTTAGAAAAGTTTAGCCAAGGTGTCCCAGGCTAACCCAGGTTCGAAAGCCGGGGGCTAAATCTACCCAGTACAGTCGGTAGCAAGGGAAGCCAGGCGGGACACGGTACCTTAAGTGGGAAGGATCCTCCAGCGGTGGCAGTTGTTCCTGGTAGTGGTTGCAAGTTGCGTCGTCGTCCAGGGGAAGAGAAGATCTCGACTTGGAGGAAAGATGAAGGTCGTTGCACTACCAGGGCAGAGACCAGCCGCGGAGTTTTCCGGTTAAAGGTGGTACCTTTGTCTCGCGATCGTGGTAAAACGTGGTATCCCGGTTGCCGGGGTGCTTGGCACGGGCAAGGCGGCCACGAGATACGTCAGGAAAGCGAAAAGACGGTGAAACTGGTTATCCCCACCAGTCAAAGGAAGAAGACTCTCCGGCGGGAGATCTCCTCTGTCGTTGGGAAAAGTGGGGAGGCAGTCCAGCAGGGTTCCACCGGTGGTGGTGTCGTGGCAGGTCGGCTCAGCTTCTCCCTCGTCGGATTCTTAGGTCCTGTGGCGACTTCTGAAGTTCCAGTCCCCAAAGCCCTGCTTTTATGCAGCAAACCCCCATTCAACTCAGCCTAGCTGTCACTCAAACATGCTAAGTGGTGAGCCGGCCGGCTCACCACTCGGGCCAATCAGGACGGAGTGCGACTTGAGTTGCCTAGGCAACTCAGTCCAGGGTGCCTAAATTCCCCTCCACCCCTCCTAAGTACCCCAGACACAGTGGCACCACTTTGGAGGGCTTCTGTGGAGAAGCCCGCCAAAAAGTGGAACAAAGGGCTCGACTTGGGTTGGAGTCACAGAAGAGAACACAAACGCCATTTTAGAATCAAGCTTTGGCAAAAAATACCAACCGGAGAATTAATATTTCTCCAGCATGGGGTCTGGCATGGATTCACATGCTCATGAATATTCCCCGTCGTCAGGCTGGGAATCCTCGGTAAAGAAAAATCAGTATCAGTTTCGTTTCTGATCTGTCTTTCGTAGTAGTAACCAATCACTGATCTCTGCGTCATACTGACCACAGCCAATGACTGCCATCTCCCTAAGCCCCGCCTCTGGCAGCCATCTTCAGATTTTTATCGCACGTTCAAGTGTTGGGATCCTCGTGCTATTGCTCTTGAGCTTTAGTGCTTTTTTTGCGCTTTTTCTTAGGAAAATGTTCTCTTTTTCAGTCAAAAGAGCCTCAAGCTCCACCGTTTCTTTATCCGATCAACGGGGACCCGTATCAGATTCTTCTACGCCCCTCAAGGGTGAAGATTTCGTCGAGCCACGCTTTTGGAGGACTCCAGAAGTTTCTCAGGCCCATCTCGATCATGGCCCAGGAGAAGGGAAGCTCGACGCCCGGAAAGCTGTTCAGGGTCTGCCCTGGATGCCAGCTTCAGAATGTCTTTAAGGAGGACGAACACTCCCTCTACTGCCTGCATGAGGACAAGACGCACGTGGAGAAGGACTGTGCGTTTTGTGGCAATATGTCGGAGCGGACCATGAAGGAGCGCCATCTGCGTCTCGCCAACTGGCTGGAAGGGAAGAGCCCGTCAGGCGAGAAGAAGAAGAAGTCCGAGCGGTCTTCTAAGACCTTTGAGGGCGCCCCGGCGACGGGGGTCCAACAGAAGGCCAAGCACCGCGAGTCTGCTGGCACCGGGAGCGCCGAACGGACGGGCTCTACGGGCGCCAGGCAGGGCGCATCCTCCCCGGCGCCATCAACCACGAGCCAACGCTCTGGCTCGGGTAAGAGGAAGGCCGAGCACCCGGCGAAGCTCCTGGAGAGACCCCGGTCGAGCTCGAAGGCCCCATCGGAGGGGGAGCGAGGCGGTGACCCTCCCCCCAAGGAGAAGGCGGTGAGCGCACCTAAGGTGGTGAAAGCCTTAATCCATCCGGCCAAGGCCTCTATCGAGACAGTCGCGGCGGCCCTGGCTCAGCCTGTGGAGGCTACACCAGTGGTGGCGACTTCAGGGCCTAGAGTCTTCCTGCCACCGCGGAGGGAGTCCTCTTTCATGCCCATCGACAGGACCCCCGTGAAACCTCCGACGGAGAAGAAAAAGGGGGGGCAGGAGGTCGTCGTGGATTCGGCCTCAACCTCTGAGGAGCTGATCGAAGACTTAAGCCACGGCGTTGGCGTGGAAGAAGACCAGCCCGTCGGGAGGGACCCCGACATAGGAGATGACGAGAACGTTGAGGGTGCCGACGGGGCTCCTGACCGCCTGTTGGACTCCCCTCAACCAGTGCCACAAGACAACTCGGCGGCCATTGTGTTGGCTATACAGTCCTTATGCTCGGAGATAAGGACGAGATTGCCGTTACCACCAACGGAGGAACCTCTCCCGACGGGGGACCAGGAGCCAGGCCCTTCTGGGAG
Source organism: Ambystoma mexicanum (assembly GCF_040938575.1). Taxonomy (NCBI): domain Eukaryota; kingdom Metazoa; phylum Chordata; class Amphibia; order Caudata; family Ambystomatidae; genus Ambystoma; species Ambystoma mexicanum. The sequence continues at coordinate 1,457,577,561 of NC_090935.1, forward strand.
CCCTCCTCCTAAGAGAAGAAGGATTCATCCTCCACCTCCTTTTCAACCATCGCGCCCTGCTCAGCCCTCCTCCCCGTTCACGACCCGTGGGGATGATACGGGGACTGACACGGCCGTGACGGGCACAGACGACGAGGTTTACGACGAGGATCTCCCGTCGTCCCCTCCTCCCCGGGCTTCCCCGCCCGACGAGATTGGATAGTTTCATGCCATGATCGCCAGGGCATCCGAGCTTTTCCAGCTCTGCCCGGAAGAGAAGAAGAAGGAAGGCTTCCTTTATCAACGGCGCGAGACCAAGAGGAAGACGGTCCTCGCTGTACCTCTACTGGACGATATCTGGGATGAGGGTCTCGCCCTCCTCAAGAACCCATCCACAACGCCTGCGAGAAGGGACCGGTACGAGAAGAAGTACCGGGTCCCGGACGCGGCCCCCTTGTGCCTTCGGGCACAGCCGACCCCGGACTCGGTCGTCTCCGCGGCGGCCAGGAAGAAAGCGGGGGGGGGGCCTCGGCCTCTACGTCAACCTCCCCGCCGGACGGCGAGGGAAAGAAATTGGTCACGATGGGACGCAGAGTCATCTCATCGGCAGCGACGACGATTAAGGCTGCCAACGCCTTGGCTATCGTAGCCCGCTGCGACAGGGAGTTGTGGTACAAAATCGCCCCCCTGCTGGACTTCTTACCAGACGACAAGAGGGCGGAGGCCCTAGAGATCTTGCAGGAAGGAGAAGTGGCGTCGGACCACGCCATTACGATAGCGACGGACATCGCTGACACTGGATTTCGCCAGTTGGGCAACGGCGTGTGCCTTAGACGGCGTGGATGGCTCAAGGCAACTGACTTCCGTCAGGACGTGCAGACCAGAGTCTTGGACATGCCGTTCGACGGGAACAACCTGTTTGGGGAAAACAGTGGACGATTCCCTACAAGCCATCAAGACGGACACGGAGACGGCCCGGGCTCTTGGGGTTCTCCAGCACTGACGGCCGCCCTTACGGAGCGGCGGAGGCAAGCAGGGTGCCTCCAAAGGTTCCGGCGGCGGATTTTCCACCTATCGTCAAGCGGCCCGTTCGTCGTCGCAAGAAGCCTACAGGGGACGAGGCAAGTCGGGCGGACCCCGCCGTCGTCGCCAAGGAGGGCAAGGCGGCAAAGCCTCGTTGAAGCAGGACTGAACCGGCCGTGGGGTCGGGCCCCCACCGAAGCACCCCGGTGGGTGGCCGGCTGGCGAACTTCGTCAGCATGTGGGAGTCCATCTCCACCGACCGTTGGGTGCTGGACACCCTGGCCCAGGGTCACGGCCTCGAGTTTCTAAAGAAGTGCCCGCGCGTCCCCCCCGTGGCCAGGAAGGAACATCACTTGGTAAACTAGGGTGCTTTTCTCCCCTCGCAGGATTCTCAAACTTAGGTGGCCCTGACCTAATACGCATTACTGTTTGCTCTGTATTGTGTTAAACTAGGGTGCTTTTTCTCCCCTCGCAGGATTCTCAAACTTAGGTGGCCCTGACCTACTACGCATTACTGTTTGCTCTGTATTGTGTTAAACTAGTGCCCTCCACTCAATTCCTGTCTGCATACTCGTGTCGTCCGCCTCCCCTCCTACTCCATGGTGCTCACTATCTCACCTATCTACTCTAACTGCTTCTCTATTGACTATCCTGCTCTCCTCACTAAATCCGGTAGGAAAAAGTTTAAAAAGGACATCCTGGTCTCCAACCCAGGCCTCCCTATCGCTGACACCTACACGAGCGCCTGCTCCAAGGAAACTCTCACTGACATTCTCTTTTTCGTGCCTTCACCTGACCTATGGACCCTTCACATGGTCGCTGTGCTCTCTCCTTTCTCCTCCTCTCCCATTAATGGTGGCACCCGTTGGGATGTCCTCTTGGCCCCTTTCCACTCCTCTAAGGCCATCATTAATGTCTATGCTAACGGGACCGTCTTGGTCCAAGGCCCTCAGGCCAACCTTCACCTCTTTGATAGGCGCCTCCCACGCCTCATCAACTTCCTCTCCGCTCCCGCTGTCCCCCTTCCTCTGTCCTCGGCTACCTTGCCTCTCCCCTCCCTCCCTGCCCCTTCTCTTGCTCCCTCTTCAACTCCTTCTCTAACACCTCCGCAGGGCATACCTCTGATCTGTACCCCTCCCCGGAAGTATTTCAAAGGTGGCAACCTTCTCCACATTGCCATTCTAAATGCTCGCTCTGCCACCAAGCACTCCTCTGATATCTGTCGCCTTCTTGAGGAACTGGACCTCGACGTCCTCGGTCTCACTGAGACATGGTTCACAGCCAGCTCTGCCACCAGCTTCGACACACTCCTACCTGACGGCTACAAGATCCTCTCCGTGCCCAGGCCTAACCGTTCAGGGGGTGGTGTTGCCCTTATCTTCCCTGAGTGGATTCCTGCCTCTGTCACTCCTACGCAGACCTACTCCTCTTTTGAATGCCTTGTCTGCCGACTCTCTCTCTCTCCTAGCCATTCCCTTACCGTGGCTACTATCTATCGACCACCTGGTCAAATTTCCTCCTTCCTCTCTGAATGGGCTGACCTCTCCTCCTCACTCCTGTCCTCAACCACCCAACTCCTCTTTCTCGGTGACTTCAACATCCACCTCGATGCCTCCTGTCCCCCCACTGGTCTCTTTCGCGAACTCTGCAACTCTCTCTCACTCTCTATTCTCCCGTCTGGGCCTACTCACTCTGCAGGGCACACTCTTGATGCTCTGATCTCTTCTGACCTTCCCCTCTCCCTACCTCTCTCCACTCCTCTCTCCTGGATCGATCACTTTCTCCTATCCTCTCACCTCTCCCTCCCTACCCCACAGGCAAAGCCACCCTCTTCACTGCCACCCACCTTCTCGGTCATCCGACCCATGAAGCGCGTGTCAGTGGAGGCTTTCGCTGCTACCTTCTCGCCCCCTCCTCCCCCCTCGGCTGACTCCCACCCTGACACAGCCCTCTCCATGCTCTATTCCTCTATATCTGATACTCTCGATATCCTTGCCCCCGTCATGAGAATCCGCCTGAAGCCCAAAGCCAAATGTAACTCCTGGTATGACTCGGATCTCGTCACCCTAAAACGCAAGTGCAGGGTGGCAGAGAGGAAATGGCGTGCTTCATGTTCATCCTCTGACAAACTGGCCTGTCGCCTGCTCCAAAGGCAATACCGGCTCTCCGTTCTCACCAAGAAGAGAGCCCTTATCCAAGCCCGCATCTCTGAGGCATCTAACAACTCGGCCGAACTCTTTAAAATCTGCAAGGAGCTGGCCAACCCTGCTGCAGTCTCTACCTCTCCTGTCCCCTCCCAGGCCCTCTGCACTGCACTGGCCTCGCACTTCATCTCAAAAACTCAGGACATCCTGTCCTCGCTCTCCTCCTCTCTCCCCCCTCCCTCTCTTCCCGGCTCTTCCTCTTGCTCTCTTGCAGCCGCCCCTCCGCCCTCCTTCTCTGCTTTTCCACCTTTTTCTGCTGATGAGGTTTCCAGACAAGTCCGATCTATGAAAGCCTCGTCTAAACAGGTTCACCCCTGTTCCTCCAAAACCACCAAGGACCACATCGACTCCCTGGCTCCTGCCCTGACTGACTTTTGCAACCACTCATTCGCCTCTGGAGTCTTCCCATCCCCCCATAAGCACTCCCTTGTGCACCCCCTCCTCAAGAAACCCTCTTCCGACCCCTCCTGCCCGGCCAATTATCGCCCAATCTCCATTACTCCCTTCCTGGTTAAGCTCCTGGAGAAACTGGCCATCTCCCAGCTTAACCTCCATGCTGAATCTGTTGGTAATCTTTCATGACCATCAATCCGGCTTCAGAGCGGCCAGAAGCACGGAAACTGCTCTCCTGAACATCCGTGAGGACCTGCTCCTGAACCTCGATTCCAACACTCCCTGTGTTCTCATTCTGCTCGATCTCTCCTCTGCCTTTGACACCGTCAACCATGCCATCCTGCTCAACTGTCTCCGTGATAACCTGGGTATCACTGGTCAGGCTCTGGCATGGCTGACTTCTTTCCTTTCCGGTCGATCCTCCCAGGTCCAAATGGGCTCCTTCCTCTCTGACATCTTTTTCTCCACCTGTGGTGTCCCCCAGGGTTCCAACCTCTCTCCCTGGCTTTTCAACCAGTATCTGGCACTCCTTGCCCACCGCATCGCCGCTCTCTGCCCCTACTTCCAGTGCTATGCAGACGATACCCAGCTCATTTTCAGGCTTCCCTCGGCCTCCTCCTCTCCTTCCCTCATCTCCGACTGTCTGTCTGCTATCCAGGAATGGTGTGCCGCCAATGACCTCTGCCTCAACGCCAGTAAGACTGAGATTCTACTCATCGGCACACCCACTCCCTCCTTCCCTGCAGCTCTCTGGCCGGCCTCCCTTGGCCCCCTTCCTGCCCCTACCTGTAAGGCTAAAAACCTCGGGGTCATCTTCGACTCCACACTCTCCTTCTCTCCTCATATATCTGACGTCTCTAAGAAGTCACACTACCAGCTGCACCTCCTCAGAGGTATTCTTCCCTTCCTCTCCTTCCCCCAGAAGCTCACTGTCTCCCGAGCCCTGGTTCTCTCAAGGCTGGACTACCGTAACAGCCTCTATCTTAATCTGCCTGCCTCCACTCTCCGCCCTCTGCAACTTATCCAGAACAGAACTGCGAGACTTGTCCTTGGCCTCAAGCCCAGGGACCGTATCTCTCCAGGACTGAAATCTCTTCACTGGCTCCCAGTGGCTGCGAGGATTAAGTTCAAAACCCTCTGCATTGTCCACAAGGCCTTCTGGGGCCTGGGACCTAAATACCTTCAACTCTCTCTTCCTAAATATCTTCCTTCACGAGCCCTTCGCTCATCCGTCTCCAACTCCCTCATGGTCAGCCGCTTCTCGAAGCAACGAGCTGGGGGTAGATCTCTCTCCGCAGCAGGGGCCTCCCTCTGGAACAGGCTTCCTGCCTCCCTGAAACTTGAGGAGAACCATCTCCGGTTCCGGAAGCACCTCAAAACCTTCCTCTTCGCTTCTGCCTTCTCTCTCCCTCTCCCCTGCTAAACCTGCTTAACTCCCCACTGAATTCAGCACTAAACCTGCATCTGGGCCACTCTCAGCAACCTCGGTCCAGGGCCCAGCCACTCTCCACTTGCACTGCCTCCCTGGCTCCCCCGCACTGTGGGACTGTCACTGTATCCCTACAGCCCCCTTCCCAGCACTTGCTCTGCACTTACCTCGCACTTGCCACCAGCTGGCCCTTTTTATTTATTATTTATTATTTATTATTTTTTACGCGCCTTACCTTGTACTGCACTTCCCCCCCCACCTCCTCCCCCTGCACTTCCTCCTTTTTCCCCTTACCTCCGCACTTGCGCGATCTGAATGACACCTGGCCTAGTAGGATCGTTTGTCTGTCTTCCCCTTGTTTCCCTCCCTCCCTGCCTCGTCGCGCCTTGAAACACTTGTGTATAGGCGCGTTACAAATACCATATCATATCATATCATATCACGTCCCCCAACTTCTCTTGGAGGTAAAGGCGATGCTCAAGAAAGGCGCCATCGAACTCGTCCCAAAGAGGCTTCGGGGCTCCGGAGTTTACTCAAGATACTTCCTCGTGAAGAAGAAGACGGGAGGATGGCGTCCCATCCTGGACCTACGACGACTGAACAAATTCATCAAGGCACAGACGTTCCGGATGGTCACCCTCCAGCACGTCCTGGGTCAACTGGAGGAGGGCGATTTCCTGTCGTCGTTGGATTTGGAGGATGCCTACTTCCATATCCCCATCCTAAAGGGACACCGAAAGTTTCTCAGATTCGTGGTCCAAGGGCGTCACTACCAGTTCAGAGCCCTTCCCTTCGGATGGAGGTCGGCACCCAGGGTGTTCACCAAGTGCCTCGCACCGGTGGCGGCGCGGCTGCGCCTGGAGGGGATCCACGTCTACCCCTACCTGGACGACTGGCTCATCCGAGCAAAGACAAAGGAGCTTGCCGCGGAGCACACGGCGAGGACCGTCCAACTACTCACGGACCTGGGATTCTCCATAAACTACGCCAAGTCCCACCTGGTGCCCGCGCAAGACGCACTGTTTCTGGGAGCGAAACTCGACACAGTGGCGCTTCTGGCCTCTCTGTCGGAGGAAAGGACGAGGGCCATCTTGGGCAAGGTGCAGCTGATGCTGGTTGCGGACGCGGCCAGGGTGAGGTCCATCAAATCCCTCCTCGGAATGATGTCTTCTTGCATTTATCTCATCCGCCTGTGCAGGCTTCGGATGCGCCCGTTGCAGGAGTTCCTGGACGCTCGCTGGATCCAGACGACGGGCAGCTTCGAGGACAGGATCACACTCGACGAGAGCTTCCGATGAGCGATCCGGTGGTGGGGCACCCGCGCGCATCTGACGGCGGGCATGGACTTCCAGACCCCGGGCCACCAGAAGACATTGACCACGGATGCCTCCCTGGAAGGGTGGGGAGCGCACACCGAAAATCTACACGCGCCTTTGGCTGCTGACGGAGAAGTCCCTCCATATCAACGTCCTGGAACTCCGGGCAGTGTTTTGGGCCCTCAGGTCCTTTCTTCCGTCCCTCAAGGGCAAGGTGGTGAGGATGTTCACCGACAACACCACCACCATGTTCTACATCAGGAAGCAGGGCGGTACCAGATCCCCAGCCCTGTCCAAGGAGGCTCAGGATCTGTGTCATTGGGCCGTCGCCCAAGGGATGTTTCTGGTGCCGTTTCATCTGGCAGGGATAAAAAACACCATCGCCGACTCGCTCAGCAGAGAGCTGCGCTCGTGCCACGAGTGGGAACTACGACAGGATCTAGTGGACCGCCTCTTCTGACAGTGGGGCACACCCCAGATCGATCTGTTCGCGACGAACTCCAAGTGCCGGAGGTTCGCCAGCAGGTTTCCCCAGCCGAGGAGCATGGGCGATGCTTTCTCGTTCCCCTGGGAGGGCCTGTTCCTATATGCGTTCCCTCCATTGCCGCTGCTGATCCGGCTCATCAACCAGCTCAAGAGGTCACGGTGCAGGATGATCCTCGTCGCACCTGCGTGGCCGAGGCAGATATGGTTCCCGGACCTTCTGGACTTGTCAGCGTCCCCGTCAATCAAGCTGCCAGTGGACGCGGATCTTCTCTCCAGGGAAGGAGGCGCCATCCTCCATCACGACCCGAAGTCGCTGAACTTGCAGGCCTGGCTCCTGCAGCGTTAGAGTTTGGAGGTTACGACATACCGGCCGACTGCAGAGAGGTTCTTGCAAAGGCCAGGGCGTCCTCAACTCTTAAATGCTACGGACACAAATGGAAGAGGTTCTCTGTCTGGTGCCACGCACAGAAGATTAACCCTCTACGGATTACGGCTCCTCAAGTACTGCCGTACCTGCTGACGCTGGCCAAGGCTGGACTGGCACACCCTTCCATCAAGATTCATCTTGCTGCGATCTCCCGATACACCAGAACCACGGGACGGACGTCTTTGTGGTCTCATCGTCTGGTGAAAGAATTCATGAAGGGACTATTCAGATCGTTCCCGCCGGTGAAGCCCCCGGCCCCAGCGTGGGAGCTCAACGTGGTGCTGACCAAGCTCATGGGACCTCCGTTCGAGCCTCTGCACTCGGCTCCGTTGAAGTTCTTGTCGTGGAAAACTGCGTTTCTTGTGGCCATCACCTCCGCACGACGGGTGGGAGAGATCCAGGCCCTTTCCTGCAAGCCCCCGTACTTGACTTTTCACGACACGAGGGTAGTGCTCAGGACGCACCACTCCTTCATGCCCAAGGTGCCGTCGGACTTCCACCTCAACGAACCCTTGGTGTTGCCTGTTTTCTTCCTGTCGCCTTCGTCGCCGGCTGAAAGGACTTTGCACTAGCTGGATGTGGCTAGAGCGCTGAAGTTCTACGTGGACCGTACGAAGAGTTTTCGGAAGACGTCACCACTTTTTGTGAACTTTGGACCTGTCAATCAGGGGAAGGCTCTCTCGAAGGCTTCCATTTCCAGATGGCTCTCCGGCTGTATCATGTGCTGTCATCGGTTGGCAAACCGACCGCTGCCTGGCCGTCCGAGAGCCCATTCCACCAGAGCGATCGCAACTACCACGGCGTTCCTATCTGGTGTGCCCTTGCTGGACATCTGCAGGGCTGCTACGTGGAGGTCGACGCACACCTTCACGAAATTCTACTGCGTCGATCGGGATTCCAAGGAGGAGTCCAGGGTCGGCCAAGCAGTACTGCGCACCCTGTTCGCCTAAGGCGAGCCTGGTGAGGAGGTAAGAATTGCTTAATGTTGAGTTTTGGATGTAATGCTTAATGTTGAGCCTTTGCCACCTCCCGTGGTTGTGCATGTGTGTACTACTATGTATTCTTTTATTCATGAGCATGTGAATCCATGCCAGACCCCATGCTGGAGAAGGAACAAGTTACTTACCTGTAACTGTTGTTCTCCAGCATGGGTCTGGCATGGATTCACATGCGAACCCTCCCGCCTACCCCTCTGCGGCTCTTAACTTGGTCATACTGCCACTTCACGTGCTACCAAATCTGAAGATGGCTGCCAGAGGCGGGGCTTAGGGAGATGGCAGTCATTGGCTGTGGTCGGTATGACGCAGAGATCAGTGATTGGTTACTACTACGAAAGACAGAAACGAAACTGATACTGATTTTTCTTTACCGAGGATTCCCAGCCTGACGACGGGGAATATTCATGAGCATGTGAATCCATGCCAGACCCATGCTGGAGAACAACAGTTACAGGTAAGTAACTTGTTCCTAATTAAATAAACCGGCGGTATGTTCGAGGCTACCGTAAATAATTAAATAAAGGTAGTAGCCTAAAACAATGGGAAATCCCATAGGAAAATAGTTGCGGTTGAATGTAAAAAGTAGTATCCACTGCCACCAGCCAAAACTCGATCAGGGGGGACGGAGATGTGCCCCCTCGACTAACAGACCCTGGGGCAATCGAATTGCCCCAGCCAGTACGTCCACAATATGATGGTTTGTACTGGCTCTGTTCAGAATTTAAGACTAGTAAAGTCAATGGTGACTTTACATGTCCTGGGAGACAGTAGTCAGTCCCAGGGTATGGAGTCTATACTGGGGGGGGTCACTATGACACCCCTGTGTCACTGCACTGAGGGTGCTGTGTAACACACATCACAAAAACACATGAAGCCCTATGGGGTAAAAGACCCCATAGCCCATTAAACACATCTAGATTCAAAGAAACACACTCAAATCATGCCCAAGAGTGAGGGTAAAAGAGTCTCACTCTTGGCAGGAGAAAAAAATAAACCCCAAAAATCCAGCAAAGCTGCTGGGGGACTCACTAGGTTAGGAATTCAGCCTAAACAGAGAATTCTCCCTAACAGGGCGGACAGGGAGGCGGACGAGAGGCGGAGGTTAGGAGGAGCTACAGGAAAAAGAAAGAAGATACACTCTGGTAAACTATGGGCGGGACGTGCTTAGACAACACTGTGAGCCGCGGTGGAGCTGCAGCTCACAAGATAGTGATAACACCGGAACAATGACAATGTCTCATAACCAATTACTTGATTGTAAGTCCAATGAGGTTCGTGTTGCGGCAGCCAGCGTACTTCCTCTTGCGGATTGCGAGTATTGCGGGTCACAGCAAGGCAGTCCAAAGTCCTCTGCAGCCCAACAGCCACTTTGGAGCCCACTTCGGATGCGGACTATCTGACGTTTGCACCAGCTCTTGTGACGCACATCTTCTAAACAGCTATGTATTGCAAGTGCATCAACATACAGCTGTCTTCCTGTGCTTGGAACTTGCGACCTCCAGGCTACGCGCCGCTCAGTGGCGCAGTCACGCTAATCCCCTGAGATATCGTGTAAGCAGCTGAATATCATGACGCTCGCTTCCCTTCCCATCATTCATTGCAAGGTTCGCTTTGCTAAACTGACGAGCACTATGAAGATGCTGCAAGATGACAAGTACTTCTCAAGATGAAAGCAAAATAAATAAATATTTTTAATTGTTGAGATGTAATTATCGTGAACTGTCTCATTAAGAATCAATGGGGCTGACGTATGCAGCAAATGGACACCGTCAACAAAATGTGCAATAATTAATGACCACCAATATTTTAATCCAATCTCATTAGGAGATTATTTTCCCTGCTGTTTCAATTCTTGCATTGTACCTGCAATCCTGGATGGTGGTAGATAGGTTAGAACTTTGAACATTTGTGCTCTGCAGAATTAAGTGTGCTAAAATGATGACTACTTCATAAGTTGCCAAGAGTGACATACTTCCGTATTCGTGTCTGTAAATTGAGCATGTTTTTGCAGTGCCAGAATTAATCTTCTCCTTGAGGCTGGGCATGTTAGAAATGTTTCTCCACTGTAAATGGTGAGGCATTAGTTCATTTCAGTCATCCCATGTTCAAGTCCAGAGCAGAGTTCCAAACAAGCTATTTAGTGTCTTTATAGCATAGCCCAAAAATAGTATTTACAATGGACTTGGACCGCAGCAGAGATTATTTTCGTTCTTTCATGGTTCGCTTCCTCCTAGGCTCACTAGTTCTTTACTTTGTCTGCATCCTTTTAAGCTGCCTGTGCCAGAGATGCCTCAAGATTTTTTTTGTGTGCTTTGTCACAAGGCTGAGCTGGATCAGTGGTCTTCCACAGGCTTTTAGCAAGTACCAGTCATTTACAATCTTGCAGTGTTTGAGTGGCCCACGCTTCTTTTTTGGTTCTGTAAAATCACATTGCCTGCTTCTCATTTTTGGCTCCTGGCTTCTTATGTGTCAGGCTTGCACAATGGCATAAGTTGGGGCTAAGTAGTGGAAGAATCGTCCCCAAAACTGTTGGCAAGGAGCTGGCAATCTGCCTGTTTCTGAAAGCATTTTTGCACTTTTCTCACCACCTCAGTGTCTGAGGGTCTTGTCTTCCCGGTTCAACAACCCAGTCTTCATCTACTTCGATGACTCACAATGATCTTGTGCCAAATAGTCCCCCTCTTTTAGCTCCTTACTTCCCAGTCCACCTCCACCGCTCCTTTCCATGTACTTGTACCGGAACCCAACCTCTTCTCACACCCAATTGACAAGGGTGGGATTCCTCCCTGTGACCTTCATTTGTGCTCCCTCCTTCTGAGTCCTCTTGTTGCTCCTTGTCACCACACCCTCCCTACTTCTCTTAACCTCCTTCTCCACACACATAAGGGTCCTCTTCACCATCACCTTCTTTCATCTCTGAACCTCCTCCTTCCATCTTATGGTGTTACCCTATTCTCGCTCACTCTTAATGTTTCTTTCAGCCACTGTCTGCTCCTCCCGTCCTCCACCAAAGCCTCCTCCAAACATGCTCCTTCTCGGTTTTACAGCACTCTATTGCTTCTGCTCTGTCTCCAAACAACCTTCTGTTTGTCGTAAGTCAGCAGCTTATGTAGCAGCCAAGCACCGCCCACTGAGCCTACCCCAGCTAAATCTGGGACAGGCGTTTATCATTACAGTGCTTTGTACTCTGTCAGCAGAAGTTCACTCGTGGCTCCTCTGCTGCTCTGAGTCCTGCTTGTCCAAGAAGATAGCCAGAGCCTACAAAGTGGCCAGTTGCGATCTTGCTTTTCGCTCTACACATGCAGGAAACTAGGCCAGCATTGTCCCCGGTCTCCACAAGCAAACGTGGTCCTTCACTCCTGTGTTTGAGTTCCAAAAATGCACATTCTGACTATCTGATTACTCACATGTGTGGAGGGAGTGTGTACCTTCGCATTTCCACCGCTAATCAAGTTCTTCCAATACATGATCATATATGACACTTCTCTATCTGTGCCAGATGTCTGTACAAAAGATGGAACCGTATATAATTCTAAGATCATAGACATACTCCGTCACAATCACACTTTATGAGTTGAATTAGATTTGAATAAATAAATCAATAAGTAGGTAAGTAAACAAATAAATCCCCACCTAATCGGATTTAGAAATTCAAACTTTCAGATATTTTACCACCTGTAGCCATATTTGATAAAGTGTGACATGCAAGGCGTCAGACCCGGTGTTCAGACAATAATTCCAAAAGTCTCCAGACTTAATCGTGTCATAGCTGTGGACACATTTTCTGAAAATGCCCATGCATACCAGCTCCAATTTCCTACACTATGTGCTTGGCAGTCTCTGGATTATTTGGAGATTTACTTATTTGACAATATCTGTGCTCTAAGGGGATTTTTAATTGAGATCCCCGAATGGTTAGCAAAGGGAGTTGGTTAGTGCCCAGAAGCATCATCAAATTCAAAACTGCTGGGCTAGGACTCCGAAGAAGGTAAAGCTACATTTTCAGATATCTCTGGGTCACATTCGCTGTGTATGTACAATTCTGCACGTTGGCTATATGGGTGTAATTTTTGTATCAATCCCATAGATCTGCCTTTATTTGGAAGGATTCTTTGCGGGCTTCATACATTTTCTCCATCTTCAAAATGTGGAACCCAGTTTATACTTTAAAGAACTCCATATGCAAATCTTCGAAGTTTCTGCCCCGGTTTCTAAATTTGATATCTTTACTTGCCTTTATTGTCATCAACAGAGGGCATGTCAGGGAAGACTTTGATTTGATATAGGGCTCACCCCTTCTTCTCAGCAGTTGGCTACTTAGAGGGACCAGGCCCAACTCCAACCTTGGGTATTCCATCAGCGTTGAGGGGGGCAAATTTAGAATTTTCCACCAATAGAAGCCTTTTAGTCGGTTCAGCCAAGCTATATCACACATATCAGTGCCTCTAAACCGTAGTCTCTTTCTGCTTTTTGCCTCCTTTTTATGAAGGCAATCACCCACTTCCAGGCACAGATATACATAGCTGCTAACATATTCAATGCTTCGAGTTGATGTAATCATCGATAATCTATTTACCTTGCTGCCCGTCACGAGCATGCTCTTGGTTTTGCTTAGGTTTATTTCCAGTTTATTTCCTAGTGCATAGACCTCCAATAAATTTAGCATGCTCCTCATGCTCCTGTAGGTGTGATCGAACATCGCCAAGTCAGCATAGAGCATGCTAGCGACTCTGCACGTACCCACCTTTGGGGGGCAGTTGGCTTTAGCTAATATATGTGACAGCAAGTCTACCAGATACAAGTTAAACAACAGGGGAGCTAGCACACAACCTTGCTTGACGCCCCTGTTCACTGGTATCTGAGCAGACATAAGGCCCTCATCTAGGCAAACTCGATAATGTGTGTTAGTATGTAGGAGTTGGATTATAAATGGCAGCCAGCGTGGGCATCCAATCTCTAATTTCTCCCACAAAATCACTTGGTCAACTCGGTCAAATGCTGAATGGAATTTGACAAAAGTCACATATAGTGAAGGTCTAGCTCTTCCGTTGGCCCCTTTTATCAACCTATTAAGGAGTCTTATGTTATGTACAGTAGTTGCTAGACCAAAAGCCTTTCTGGAAAGTATTCCAAATTTTGTTTGTCTCCACCCAAATCAGAAGTTCCTTTAATACAAGGGAGGCAAACAACTTTCCAGTAACGTACAGCATGGACAACAGTCTATAATTGTCTGGTAACAATCTATCCCCCTTTTTAAAAACGGGTACCAATATAGACTGCTGCCATGATGTTGGAATATTATGTTCTGTACAAACTGAAATGCATTTAAAGGATTATTGGTGCTAATATGTTTTAAATGATTGTGACGTTCAAATGATTTTATGGTTTTACAGTGAATAAAGATATGTTACAACAGCAAACTTTTTCAAATAGCAGCTCAAGTATCTTTGCCCACCCTGCTGGATCCTTTTTAAGCACTGCATTTGCCAAGCCATTTGGTCCTGGGGCCTTGGAGCACTTCAGCTTCTCAATGGCAAACATGTGAGTCTGGGCAAGAGTCCACCGCTCTGCTAAATTTTGATCGTCGTGGCAATAGCTCTGGATTTTCACTAGTCTTTCCTACATGTCTTACACAGTCTTCCTTTTTAATGGATGTATTATTGCCCCTCGCGGAGGATAGTATTTGCCAAATTGTCTGACCAAGTTTTGTTACCACATTTGCCAATCTTTATATGTATGTTCTTTATCCGGATGAAGTTCTCTGTGCCAACACAGAGGCTCTGCCACATTTCCATAGTTCAGCTATTTGCATAATGTTCACACACTACATACACCCATTAAAAGGAAACCTGGAGATTAAGGGCGATAGTGTGCAGAAAAATGTCTTACCTCGTGTGGCTGCAGTGAAATTGGAGCGCAAAATCTAAACTATGTGGAATGGGTGTTTCCCATAGAGTGCTGTGGCTTTACTGCACTTGCTTCAACCTTTTCACAATCACTACAAAGTTCACCCATTTCAAAATATTGTCACTCCAGGGAAAGTTGTGTCTCATCCCAAGATGGCAGCCGTGCCTAGAGATGTTGCGTTCTGTGACAAAGCCAAAGAATGTGTCCCTTCTCCCCAACGGGGGATCCACCCCCTTTGGTACTAGTGAGGTGAGCCCCCTACGCAACACGGTCCCTAGGGGACAGGGCAAGCAGTATCCCACTGGGGGTGACCCCCCTCTCGAGACAAGGAATGCCCAAAGAAGGGTATCACTCCACCTTCGCCTTGCCATAAATCCAGTATGTTTATGGGTTACATGGGAAGTGAACAGGGCAATTATGTGCAGTGACCCTTTCATGTGGAAGGCTCAGTTTTCTTACCTGCTTTTGTCATCCCCTTCTTGAAAAAGTAAACTTAATCAAGTTTCTACTTTTGTTCTGGCAAGGAGCTTAAAGGGGGCAAAAAATCCAGAAGGGAGGGAGAGCATCTGTCGTAGAGCGAGGAACGTGAGCTTACGTAGCTGTGCAGAGGAGGAACTGAGTACGAAGTAGACACCATAGTGGGTAGAACCCAAGAGACAGCATAGAGAATGCTGCAACTTCGATAAAGGCGGAACATCGATCTAGAGAAGGGGCTGCTGAGGCAGGAAGCACCAACGTGGTCGAGAGGTACCGTCCTTCTGGAGAACAGACTTCCCTGCTTCCAGCGGGACAAGACCACTTGGAGCGACACCACCGAAAAAGTACAAGAGAAGCCGGTAGCCCGTGAGTGGCCAACAGTGAACATACCCCAGGACGGGGCGAACAAAACCGAACAAGCAGAAGGGCCAGAGAAGACTGTAGCCTGCGCTGGGCCAATCAAGAGTATAAGCAAGGACGTGGTGACTAAAACCAAACAAGTGAAAGAGCCAGGGAAGCCTGTAGGCCGCCAAGAGCCAGCCATGAGTATATCCCAATTCCAGGTTAAAAATACACATCACACGTCCCTCAATTTGATGATAAGAGAATAAATTGACAAAACATTGCGTTCACAGAACAAAGTCGTTCAAAGCTGCAATAGGATTTAAAGCACTGTAAAGCAAAAGTGTAACATTGAGATTTAATTGCACGAGGTTACCTTAATTAGGGCCTTGGGATGACCAAAACCATGAGGCAGGAAAAGGAAATTGGGTTAACACAGAGTGCTCTTTTGTATTACAACTAGCAAAACCTTTAAGGGGACGTGAGTCTGGGCATAGTAGGAGTAAAAAATAAAAAGTAAATAAAGGTTTGAATAAGATATAACATATCTTGTCATATGAGCACTTAATTGCATCTTAAACGTCCGCATATGATCCCTTACTATCTTTTCTCTTACGCAACCTTTTCCTGTAGCAAATAGCACACACTCTCAATCTATTCTTCACACAAATGTTTTTTGTTTGTCCTCAATAACTTTAAGATCTCCTTAGCAGTAATCAATGCACCGACCAACACACACCTTTTATTCTTGGTTCAAATCAGGAAGAAAATCCCCTAGGAACGTCATTGTAGGACATTTCGATAACACATGCCAATTAGCTTGGCACACTCCAGAACTCAACTCCAGAAGTCCTTCAACCACTCACATTCCCAAGAGTATTTAAAGGTGTGTGCACTGTCCCTTTGCAGGCCCAGCATACATCTCAATCGCATACTTTACCATCCTTATCGGACTCAAATACAGCTGATGAATCATGTTTTGTTACGTGAATCTTTCAAGTCAACATTTACATTCTTAATGTTAGCACAGGCAGCTGACCAACAATTAGCATCTTGCAATAAACCGCTATTTCTATTTCCTACATATTCGCCATTAATCTGTAGAAGGTACAAGTTGTGGAGGCCTAGAGAGTGCCGCTTAAAAATAAGGGCTTTACATAATGGCACATCCCACATTGTGGTGAACGTTTCAAAAAGGTCAGATCGGTCCTGAAATCTAGATAACTCTCTGGAACAACCTGTATTTGAATTTCAATGTTTCAAACAATAGCAAGACATCATCTATCCACACATCACTTATTTTTAAAATTCTTGCCTTTATCCATAGAAGTCCGTGCAGCTTTTGTTCCTCATCTTTAGGACTGGGATCTCCATCTGTTTAACCAAGGAACATAAATTAAAGTTCCAAGATACTAGTCAGCCATAAATAAAATCACTTGCCACCTCAATTCTATACATAAAGAGCACACTATTTCTTACTCAACAAGAGTAAAATATCACAAGCCAGTGGCAAGCGCACATTTTGCACCAGGTCTTTAACTACTTGTTTTGGGACATTACGTGTGGCACTGTGGGAAATTACATGTGAAATTATATTTACTGTGTCACCGATACTCATTTGCCCTAACTGATCCCCATTCACAAAAACAGTGAAGAGAAATCGTGGAATAACCTCATTCCCATGTCCCCTGGAAGAATGGTGCACTGTCCTCTACTCCTACTCTAATTCCAGATCTAGAATCCTGTTTGGAAACTTTTCTTCTACTGTATATGCTTTTTCCAATTATGTTAGTACCTTACTACATGTATTCTAGCAAGTGATGTTGCACAATAGGCAATCCCTATTAAATGGGTTGCAGCAATAACGCAACCAAAAATGTAAGCATTTTCGCTGCTCATGTAAAGCAGCTGATTACAGCTCTAGTTTAAAACTGCAAGCTTCTAGAGTTGCAGCAAAGTCTTTAGGGGCGGCGATAAGACAACCTCAATCTACAGGTCAAGGGTGGATAGGTTGTTCTTTCTTTCCTATTTCTCCATATTTAGAGGAAGAGGTAAGTTTTCACAAAGAAGTCAAAGAAGACCCCATCGTGGAAGAGGTAGAGGAGGAAGGACTCCCCGTTCAGCACCTGCAGAGTTACCCTCCTGCAGGCAGAACAGCAAAATGACTCCTTCAACCACAAATCTGTGGTAGGGGGCAGACTGTCTTACCATGTCCAGAGTTAGCAAAGCATAACTTCGGCTGCATGGGTCCTACAAACAGTAGCAGATGGATACTGCCTACCATTCCTGAAAAGACCTCTCGATTGCCCCCAAAGAACAAAATCAACCTTGGTTCCAGATCTGCTCCTCCAACAGGAGATTTTCACCCTTTTGGAGAAAGGTGCGATAGAATTGGTACCTGTATCAGAGAGGAACCAAGGTTGGTACTCTCCTTACGTTCTAATCCCAAAGAAGGATGAAGGAGTGCGAAGCATCTTGGACTTGAGGTGCTTGAACAAGTTCCTCAGGATGAATAAGTTCAAAGTAGTAACTCTTTCGCAGACCTTCAGGCCCTTCGACTCCAGGATTGGCTGCTGTCATTGGACCTCCAGGATGCTTACTTTCATGTGCCGATACATCAGAAGCACAGAAAGTACCTGAGGTTTTCAGTTGGCAGTTTTCATGATCAGTTTCAAGTTCTGCCATTCGTGCTCACTCACGCTCGAGGGTTTTCACCAAGCTTATGGCAGCGGTGGCAGCAAGTCTAAGGAGGGAAGGGATTCACATCTACCTCTACCTGGACGACTTGCTGATCAGAGCTGTTTCTCCAGAACAGTATCTGGATCACCTAAGTCAGACCTGCTGCCTCCTCCACAAGCTTGGCTTCTCCCAGAACTTTAAGAAGTCCCATTTGACACTCTCTCAGAAGCTTCAATTTATTGGAGCAGTCCTGGATTCAGCCACGGGAAATGCTTCACCACCCGTGTTAAGGGCTCAACATCTTTTGCAGATGGTCCAAAAATTTCAGAGTGCGCAACATCTTCCAGCCTGCGACTTCCTAAGGTTGCTTGGCCTCATGGCATCCTGAATTTTTCTGGTGCCAGAAGCCAGTCTGAGAATGAGTTCCCTTCAGTGGGCTCTCAGATCCCAGTGGTCTCAGTTCTGTGGCAGAATGACAGACCTTTTTCAGGTCCCGACAAAGGTCGCCCAGGATCTCCTGTGGTGGGCCAGCTGAGACAATGTGATGAGAACCATTTTGGAAACCATGGCCGGAGACAACAGTTGTGACAGACGCTACCCTCACAGGATGGGGAGCGCACATGAGGGAGCTTTCAGTAAGTGGACACTGGTGTCAGTCGGAGTCCAGACTCCATATCAACCTTTTGGATCTGAGGGCAATCAGACTAGTGCTGATGGCCTTCCTGCCTTCGATACGGGGCAAAGTGTCCTGATAATGACAGACAACACAGTGGCAATGCATTACCGCAACAAGAGAGGGGGTCGCTGCCCCTGTGCAGAGAGGCAATGCAGCTCTGGTTCTGGGCCCTAAAGAAGGAATAACTCTTCTGGTGTTCATCTAGCCAGAGAAAAGAACACAGCGGCGGACGCTTTGAGCAGGCAGAGCACGATCTCTCACAAGTGGGAACTAGCTTGGGAAGTCCTTCAAGAGATCTTCACCCTTTGGGAAGCACTCAAGTGGATCTGTTTGCGACCAGTGTCAACTGGAAGTGCAAACTGTTCTGCTCCAAGGAATTTCTCCAAAGAGGAGCTCTATGGGACACGTTCGTAGAGGACTGGGAATTTCCACTCCTGTATGCGTTTCCGCCAGTCCCCATCATTCCTCACGTAATACGGAGGTTGAGGAAGTTCGGGAAAACCATGATCCTCATTTCCCCGTGTTGAGCCAGGAGAACGTGGTACCTGGACTTTCTGGAAATAGCCATCTTCCCTCCAATACGTCTTCCCCAAAGAAAAGATTTACTCTTGCAAGAGGGAGGTCCCAATCTTCACCCTTAGATCAGGATTCTCATCCTTCACGCCTGGTATCTGAGAGGGAGAGATATAAATATTGGGGGATTGGGACCTTCCGGAACATGTAATGAAAGGATTGCTTTTGACGAGAAGACCAGCAACTAAATCCCTGTACTGCTGCCGTTGGAATAGATTTCACAGTTGGTGCAGGGAAAATAAACTAGATCCTTTCTCATGTAAACTTCCCCAGATTTTATCTTTCCTACTTCACTTGACCCATTCTGGGTTGCAAGTAGCCACAGTGAAGGGCTTTTTAGCGGCTCTTTCAATTTTCAAAAGATCTCTGGATGAGGGATCGTATTTCAAAGTACCGATTGTGACACAATTTTTGAAAGGCTAGACAAATTTGTTCCCACCTATTCCCTTCATCATGCCATCATGGGATCTAAACTTTGTACTAAGAGGTCTTATGGGAGCTCCATTTGAGCCCTTACATTTGTGCCCTCTAAGGATGCTCACCATAAAAACTGCCTTTTTAGTAGCTTTCACATCTGCCCATAGAGTAAGTGAGCTACAGGCTCTATTTTCCAAACAACCTTTCACAACCTTCTCCAAGGATAAGGTAGTTTTAAGGGTTAGGTCATCTTTCTTGCCTAAGGTTGTGTCAGAATTTCATTTGGCACAACGCATTGCTCTACCATCTTTTTATCCTCCTCCTCCTCATCGTCTAAGGAGGAAGAGAGACTTCATCATTTAGACCCAAAGAGGGTACTACGTTTCTATATCACATGGACTGCAAATATTTGCCAAGATGATCAACATTTTGTTGGTGATGCTGGTCATAGTTTAGGATTAGCTGTCACAAAACAAACCATCTCTAGATGGATTGTAATGTGTGCATAACTGAGTGTCTGAGTGTTACTCATTGGCTGGCAAGGATTCACCTGAGGGTCTAAGAGCGCATTCTACTAGAGGAGTGGCTGCTTCATCGGCTCTTGAGAGGTGTACCAGTGAGGGACATTTGCAGAGCGGCAACATGGAAGTCCCTGCATACATTTAGTCAATTCTACTGTGTAGACTAGATTATTTTTCAGGAGAGTAAGCCAAATTTGGCAAAGCTGTGCTACATAACATTAACAAATGAAGTCAATTCTTAGCACCCTCTGCCAAACTCAAACTGCTTTGAGAGTCTATCAAAGATGAGGAATACGTGGCAAGACACAATCCATTCGAAGAACAAGTTACTTACCCCTGGTAACGTTATTTCTACTGGATATTCCTCCCACATATTACTCATCGCCCTCCCATCCATTGCTGCTTGCCTAGAATTTCCATGTCTTACACCTTCCTTTCTTGCAATGTCAAGACTATCTCCTTCTGAAACGCAGCATGCTACTTAAGGATGGGAAAAAATTAAGAACTGAGGTAACGGTCAGCGCGCGTGCCAATATATATCAGCATCGACATCACGAAGGACGTTACTGAGACCGTCGAGGACCAAGATTCAACGCTGCATGACGCTTGACCCTATGAAAAAAAAAATCAGAAACAAGCTACAAGCCGACTTGAATATCAAAGATGAGGAATACGTGGGAGGAACATCGAGTCAAAAGAACATTACCAAGGGTAAGTAACATGTGAGTTTTATTCTCATTGACCTCTATTTGTTCCACTCTACTTTACCTAATCGGAATTGTTGCATGTTCCAATGGCCCAAATAAATATGTAAATTGTTATATTTGATAAGAAGCAGGATACTTTACAAGATGAACTGTCACTGGTAAAAACATAAATGATTGAATTTAGCGTCTGCCGTTTTGGAAGACCTAACCATTGTAATAAAGAACCTCCGGGTGGTAGCTGTTAACCGAAATGCTAAAGACCTAGCTGAAAGCCATAACCGCTACAGCTACTTGTATTGGTATGTCCTAAATTCATCGGAGGGCAAAAGTAATTCACATACAGGCATTTTTAATGTGATATCTGAACACTCAAATTCTAAGCCACCACCCCTCAATGCTGCTATTGGAAACTGGCCATTCACTTCCAGGTTCAGTACTAGGCGTTTGCTTAAGGCTGGTGGAAACAACTGATCACAACCAACTCTACCAACGTCTTCAGGAAGGATGGTGATGAAGTCTAACCAGAATAATGGTGTATCCGGAGGTTTGAAAGCCCATAAAAAAAAAGATCTGATAAAAAAAACATTCCCTAATAATGCAATGATAAAGGATTCCTTTTGTTAATTCAATCAGATATCTGTTTAGTAAAGAAAATTCCTTGGCTAGATCCATTGAATGGGGCAGAATAACTATTGCATCAGTGTATTACTAAAAGACAGTTTTTGGATGGAGGTTCCCTTGCCTGACTATGGAGACCACGTCTTTTTAATCTAAGGGCATGACATTGCAGATTGGGATCACTAATTGTAATGCATCATATACATTTATTACATTTCATAGTACTTTGTGCCTCAACACTTAGCAGGAATGACGACCATTTCACAAACCTATAATATGTCTCACTTGACCCAAAGAAGCAGAGTATTAACAAATATACCATTAGCTAACCCTTGCTTATGACAGCTGATGAGAGACAGAGTCTGTTTTTCATAGGATAACTCCCCATCAATAGCATATCAGACTAAGCACTTTCATCCTTAGATGAGGTAGATTGCCATTTGTCCACCTCTGAAGGGTCAACCAAAAACGCCAGGAGGAGTACAATTGAACAGGATGTGAGTCGACTTACTATGATGAATAGGAGTATTGCATGATTGTTGGTTAAGCTATGGGATCGCTGTTGGCAGATTCTTATGGATATTTATGGTTGTTTTCAAGAAATGTGGTCATTCTCCCCAATCCGCAGTGAAGGATTTTAGGGCTTCAATGTCCCTACAAAGCAGTCAAAGGCAACCTAGCAGGAGAAATAATAGCGTTGCCTTTAAACTTAATGACCTACTGATGGAGAACCCCCTCTAGAGTTCCTGAGTTATTGTACGCTAAATATTAAATTAATTAAAATTTCAATTCACACCCATGAATGTCTGTGTATTTTTCTTTGTATTGTATTGTTACATGTACAAGCACTGCAGACAAAATAAATTGCTTCAGGGGGATAGTGCTAGGTCGACACGGGGCAAGGTATGGGGGTGTCATGAAAGAAAATGGGTTTAAATATCAGGGAACGAGAACAAAGGATACAAATGGGGCCATTCGCATGGATATTGGGACCGTCTTTCAGGTTCTAGGTCATTTTTAAAAAAAAAATTTAAACAATGGTCCGATCATTTTGTTTTTGGATAAATCATGGTCTATCATGTTCATAGCAGGCAGAGAATTACTCGACGGCTATGAAGGAATTCTGATTTCAAAGGCCTTTTGAATTTTCATAGTTGTGATATTCTCTAAGTTCTATGGGGTGTTTGTTCCATAGTAGGGCACCCTCAATGGAAAGCAGACTTGTGCCTGTCCTTGTTTTTTTGGCAAAGGATTGTTGAATTCTCTGAATTGAAGATGATCTGAGAAGTTCTTGCATGCTGATGGTCGGACTTGAGGTTTGATATGTATGATGGACCTTAGTTGATGCACAGTACTTTCAAGTCGTATCCTTTAGTCGATTGGGAGCCCACAGTAATTTCAGTGCTGGAGTGATGTAGTTATTTATGGTTATCAGCTGCCTTTCTTTCTAAGCAATAAGTATTGTCACCCTATTTTAAACTTGTGGCATTTGTTTTGTCAGGTACTTTGGGAGACCAAGGTAGGGACAGTTTCAGTAATTAAGCTTGCTTACCACTAGGACTTAAATTAATTCCACTTGGTTACCCATTTCCAAGAACTGGATGATTTCTTTAGTATGTGCTGCTTGTGGTGAGCGTTACTAGTTAGTGCCATCTGGTGAGTTAAGAATACGTTTAATTAAACACCACGTCTAGACCTTAAACTCCCCAATTTAGGGGCACACACTGACATGTGAGTTTCTCAGTGAAGATAGGCCAGATGTATGTGTTACCAATGATGGCAGAAGTGTGCTTCTGAGTGCTATGCCGCTGCATGCTCAGCACATGTGACCATCACATTGAGGCCCATTCATGGAAGTTAGCCCATTGGTCCACAAAATAGAGGCACCTCTCATCTGTAGCAGTGGGCTACGTGTTTTGATTTTTAAGCTCCTTTGAAAAGAGCAGGGTTGGGTTGCTGAAGTGACTCTGGCATGCGCGCCTTCATGGCCCCTGAGGGTTTCACTAGTCTGTGCAAGAGTCAAAGAGCATTCCAGCCACTTTATACTAGGCAAAAACTGCTAAACTAAAACACCTGGTAGGGTACATACCCCAAGACCTTTCTGCTAAGGTACTTCATTAGTCTCTTTGCATGACCACCACACTCCACTGTCAAGCTCTTAAGTAGCCAACACTCTCATACCCTTGGGTTTGGGCGTGTAGCAAATACAATAAATAAATAAAATCTCTTTTGGTGCAGCAGCAAGAAATGAGACATGGGTAAGTTGCATGGAAAGGGGATCCTTATACAGAGACTTTGTTGGCTAATGGGTTTCATGTGATATATCAAGTGCGTTTAGTTTTGCCATAATTGTTTTGGGAGTTGTTATTTTCTGCAAACATTTAGTGCAAATAACCTATTTGTATCATGCATCATTTATTTTTAGAGCATTGAAGTAATCATCAGTGGCACATTGGATAGTAGCAGTAGCCATTATGTAAATTGCCCCAAAATTTGATTCTTATTGTTGGCTGTGGGAGAGCCGCTTTAGAATTAATCTTTGCTGTTCTTAGGGAACTGTTACAGAGTTACCAGAATAGATTGGCGATTGCAAGCCTGATATTGTTTAGGGTAAATTACCTTAGGTCTGAAAGGAAACACAGGACCACGTTCTATCACTGCACACCACACCACAACACAATAACAAACTGAAAAGCAGGGAATCCCCGCACGCTGGATTAGGGATATACATGACCAATTATCAGAAAGAAAGTCCAGAGGACACAATTTTACAAAAGTATCAAAATTATTTATTTTGGTTGATATAAAATATGTTGACTAAATCATGAATACATAAAAAAAACAATTAATTCAGTGGAGGTAAAAATCACACATTTTCTCACATCTGAACTGGGCAGTATGCCACTCATCCCAACACTCATATCCATATCCACTACCCACATTCATACATAACAGCAATTACAATTAGAAAACATCACAATATAATAAACTATATTTATACTTTCTGATAATTCAACACAATAGACACTACAACTGAAATTGACATTCCCAACTAGGTCCTTACTCCAGCATGGGGTCTGGCACGGATTCACATGCTCATGAATATTCCCCGTCGTCAGGCCGGGAATCCTCGGTAAAGAGAAAATCAGTATCAGTTTTGTTTCTGATCGGTCTTTCTCAGTAGTAACCAATCACTGGTCTCTGGGTCATACTGCCCCCAGCCAATGGCTGCCCTTTCCCTAAGCCCCGCCTCTGGCAGCCATTTTCAGATTTTTACCGCACGCTCAAGTGTTGTGAGTCCTCGTGTTTAGCTCTCGAGCTTTTGCTGCGTTTTCGCTCTTTTTCAAAGAGAAATTCTCATTTTTCGGTCAAATAGAGCCTCAAGCTTCACCGTCTCTACATCCGATTAACGGGGTTCCGTATCGGATTTTTCTACGCCCCTCAAGGGTGAAGATTTCATCGAGTTACGCTTCTTGGAGGATTCCAGAAGGTTCTGCGGCCTACCCGAACATGGCCCAGGAGAAAGGAAGCTCGACGCCCAGAAAGCTGTTCAGGGTTTGCCCTGGATGCCAGCTGCAGAATGTGTTCAAGGAGGACGAGCACTCGAAATGTCTCTACTGCCTTCATGAGGACAAAACGCACGTGGAGAAGGACTGTGCGGTTTGCAGGAACATGTCGGAACGGACCATCAGGGACCGACACCTTCGTCTCTCCAACTGGCTGGAAGGAAAGAGCCCGTCAGGTGAGAAGAAAAAGAAGTAGTCTGAGCGGTCTTTTAAGTCCTGTGAGGGATCCCTGGCGACAGAGGCCCAACAGAAGGCAAAGCACCGCGAGTCTGCGGGCACCGGGAGCGCCGAACGGTCGGGCTCTTCGGCTGCCAGGCAGGGCGCGCCTTCCCCGGCACCATCAATCACGAGCCAACGCTCTGGTTCGGGGAAGAGGAAATCCGAGAAACCGGGTAAGCTTCTGGAGAGGCCCCGGTCGATCTCGAAGGATTCAGCCAAGGGGGAGCGAGGCGGTGACCCTCCCCCCAAGGTGAAGGCCTCAAGCACGCCAAGGTGGTGAAGGTCTTGATTCACCCGGCCAAGGCCTCTATCGAGGAAGTTGCGGCGGCCCTGGCGCAGCCTGTGGAGGCTACACCAGTGGATGCGACCTCGGGGCCCAGAGTCTCCCTGCCTCCGCGGAGGGAAGCCTCTTTCAGACGCATCGAAAAGACCCCTGTGAAGATCCCGGCAGAAAAAGAGGAGGGGGTTGTTGCCATTGTGGACACGGACACAGCATCCGAGGAGGAGCTGGTAGAAGTCTTAGAGGGCCTCGACGAGGGCGTTGAAGAGCCCCATCCCCACGGGAGGGACCCCGACGAAGGTGACGACGAGAGTGACGGCGGCACCGGCGAGGGTCCTAGTCACCCGTCGCTTCCGGAGCCGCAGGATAACTCGGCTGCCATTTTGTTGGCAATACAATCCTTATGTTTGGAAATAAGGACGAGATTGCCCTTACCACCGACGGAGGATCCGGAACCAGGCTCGACGGAGGAGCCAGAGCCGGAGCCAGGCCCGGCAGGAAGCCCCCCGAAGAAGAGAAGACTGATCAATCCAGCCCCGCCTTTTCAGTCCTCGTGGCCTGCTCAGCCTTTACTCCCGTCCCTGGGGATGACACGGGAACGGACACGGCCATGACGGAGACTGACGACGATGGCGGTGACGACGGGACAGAGCTCCCATCGCTCCCAGCCCGGGCCTCCCCGCCCGACGAGATCGGATCTTTCCATGCAATGATCGCCAGGGCATCCAAGCTTTTTCAGCTCTGCCCCGAAGAGAAGAAGGAAGGTTTCCTTTACCAACGGCGCGAGGTCAAGAGGAATACAGTCCTCGCCGTGCCTCTGCTGGATGACATCTGGGACGAGGGTCTGACCCTTCTCAAGAACCCGTCTACGACGCCTGCATAGAGAGATCGGTGTGAGAAGAAGTACCGGGTTCCCTGACGCGGCCCCTTTGTGCCTTGGGGCACAACCGACCCCTGACTCGGTAGTCTCAGCGGTAGCCAAGAAGAAAGCGGGGGGGGGGGGCATCGGCCTCAACGTCAACTTCCCCGCCGGACGGCGAAGGAAACGAGCTGGGTGCAATGGGACGATGAGTTATCTCGTCTGTGGCAACAACGATTAAGGCGGCCAATGCCCTCGCGATCGTGGCCCACTACGACAGGGAGTTATGGTACAAGATCGCCCCCCTGTTGGACTTCCTATCGGATGACAAGAGGGCCGAGGCCCTGGAGATTTTGCAAGAAGGCGAAGTGGCGTCGGACCACAGCATTACGGTGGCAACGGACATTGCCGACACCGGTTTCCGCCAGCTAGGCAACAGCGTTTGCCTTAGACGACGAGGGTGACTCAAGGCGACGGATTTCCACCAGGAAGTACAAGCCACGGTTTTGGACATGCCGTTAGACGGGAACAATCTGTTTGGGAAAACAGTGGATGAGTCCCTCCAAGCCATCAACGCGGACACAGAGACAGCTAAGGCCCTAGGAGTTCTCCGGCAACGAAGGCCGTCCTTTCGGAGCACCGGAGGCAAGCAGGGTGCCTCCAAGGGATTTGGCAGTGGCTCCTCTACGTACCACCAAGTGGCCCGCTCCTCGTCGCAGGAAGCCTATAGAGGACGAGGCAAGTCGGGTGGGCCCGCCGTCGTCGCCAGGGAGGCCAAGGCGGCAAGGTGTCCTCCAAGCAAGATTGAAACGACAGCGGTGTCGGGCCCCCACCGAAGCACCTCGGTGGGAGGCCGGCTGGCGAAGTTCGTCAGCGTGTGGGAGTCCATCTCCACTGACCGTTGGGTGCTGGGCGCCCTGGCCCAGGGGCACGCCCTCGAATTTCTAAACAAGTGCCCCCGCATTCCACCCATGGCCAGGAAGGAAAATCACGTCCCTAAACAGATATTGGAGGTAAAGGCGATGCTCAAAAAAGGTGGCATGGAGCTCGTCCCGAAGAGGCTCCAGGGCTCCGGAGTATACTCAAGGTACTTCCTCGTGAAAAAGAAGACAGGAGGATGGCGCCCCATCCTGGACCTGCGACGACTGAACAAGTACATCAAGGCACAGAAGTTCTGGATGGTCACCCTCCAGCACGTGCTGGGACAGCTGGAGGAGGGCGATTTCCTGTCGTCATTGGATTTGGAGGATGCTTACTTCCACATCCCCATTCTAAAAGGACACCGAAAGTTCCTCAGGTTCGTGGTCCAAGGACGGCACTACCAGTTCAAGGCCCTCCCGTTCGGATTGAAGTCGGCACCCAGGGTGTTCACCAAGTGCCTCGCACCGGTGGCGGTGCGGCTGCGCCTGCAGGGGGTCCACGTCTACCCCTACCTGGACGACTGGCTCATCTGAGCAAGGACAAGGGAGCTCGCTGTAGATCACACAGCGAAGACCGTCCAGCTGCTCACGGACCTGGGATTCTCCATCAACTTTGCCAAATCCCACCTGGTCCCGTCGCAAGTCGCACTGTTTCTGGGAGCCAAGCTCGACACCGTGGCGCGTCTGGCCTCGCCGTCGGAGGAAAGGACGAAGGCCATCCTGGGCAAGGTGCAGCGTCTGCTGGCCACTGCCGTGGCCAGGTTGAGTTCCATCAAGTACCTCCTCGGGATGATGTCCTCCTGCATATATCTCGTGCGCCCGTGCAGGCTTCGGATGCGCCCTCTGCAAGAGTTCCTCGACGCCCGCCGGATCCAATCGACGGGCAGCTTCGAGGACAGGATCCCGCTCAACAAGACCTTCCGACGAGCGATCCGGTGGTGGGGCACCAGCGCTCATCTGACGGCAGGCACAGACTTTCAGACCCCATCCCACCAGATAACGGTGACAACAGATGCCTCCCTGCAAGGGTGGGGAGTGCACACCGGAGAACTTCACACAAGAGGCCTTTGGCTCCCGGAGAAGACGCTCCACATCAACATCCTGGAGCTCCGTGCAGTGTTCTGGGCCCTCAGGTCCTTTCTCCCGTCCCTCAAGGGCAAGGTGGTGAGAATCTTCACCGACAACACCACCACGATGTTCTACATCCGGAAGCAGGGAGGAACCAGATCCCCAGCTCTCTCCAAGGAAGCCCAGGATCTGTGGCATTGGGCTGTCGCCCAAGGGATGTTTCTGGTGCCGTTTCATCTTGCAGGGATAAAGAACACCATCGCCGACTCACTCAGCAGGGAGCTGCGCTCGTTCCACGAGTGGGAACTATGTCAAGATCAAGTGGATCGACTCTTCCGATGATTGGGAACACCGCAGATCAACCTGTTGGTGACGGCGACGAACTCCAAGTGCCAGTGGTTCGCCAGCAGGTTTCCCCAGCCGAGGAGCATGGGCGATGCTTTCTCGTTCCCCTGGGATGGCTTGTTCCTATACGTGTTCCCTCCGTTGCCGTTGCTGTTCCGACTCGTCAACCAGCTCAAGAGGTCCCAGTGCAGGATGATCCTCGTCGCACCGGCGTGGCCGAGGCAGATCTGGTTCCCGGACCTTTTGGACTTGTCAGCGTCCCCACCAGTCAAGCTGCCGACGGTCGCTTATCTTCTCTCCAGAGAAGGAGGCGCCATACTTCATCACGACCCAGCACTGGCTCCTGCAGCACTAGAGTTTGGAGGGTATGATATCCCGGCTGACGGCAGAGAGGTCCTTGCAAAGGCCAGGGCGTCCTCAACTCTCAAGTGCTACGGACATAAGTGGAAGAGGTTCTCTGTCTGGTGCCGTGCACAGAAGATTATCCCTCTACGGATTACGGCACATCAAGTGCTGCTATACCTGCTGTCGCTGGCCAAGGCTGGACTGGCTCACGCCTCCATCAAGATACATCTGGCTGCGATCTCCCGTTACACCAGAACCACAGGACGGGCGTCCTTGTGGTCCCATCGCCTGATGAAGGAATTTATGAAGGGACTGTTCCGATCGTTCCCGCCGGTGAAGGCCCCTGCCCCGGCATGGGAACTCAACGTGGTGCTGACCAGGCTCATGGGGGCGCCATTCGAGCCTCTGCATTCGGCACCGTTGAAGTTCCTGTCGTGGAAGACTACGTTTCTTATGGCCATCACCTCCGCGCGACGAGTGGGAGAGATCCAGGCCCTATCCTGCAAGCCTCCATACTTGACTTTTCACGACACGAGGGTGGTGCTGAGGACGCACCACTCTTTTATGCCCAAGGTGCCGTTGGACTTCCACCTCAACGAGCCCTTGGTGTTACCTGTTTTCTTCCTGTCGCCTTTGTCACCGGCCGAGAGGACTTTGCACTAGCTGAATGTGGCTAGAGCGCTGAAGTTCTATGTGGACCGCACAAAGAGTTTTCGGTACACATCACAGCTATTTGTGAACTTTGGACCTGTGAACCAAGGGAAGGCCCTCTCGAAGGCTTCCATTTCCAGATGGCTCTCCGGCTGCATCATGCATGGTCATCGGTTGGCAAACCGACCTTTGCCTGGCTGTCCGAGAGCCCATTCGACCAGAGCTATCACTGCTACCACAGCGTTCTTGTCTGGTGTGCCCCTGCTGGACATCTGCAGGGCTGCTACGTGGAGGTACACCTTCACGAGATCCTACTGCGTCGACCGGGATTCCAGGGAGGAGTCCAGGGTAGGCCAAGCGGTGCTGCGCAATCTGTTTGCCTAAGGTGAGCCTGGTGAGGAGGTAAGAATTGCTTAATGTTGAGTTTTTGATGTAATGCTTAATGTTGAGCCTCTGCCACCTCCCGTTGGTTGTGCATGTGTGTATGCTATGTATTCTTATATTCATGAGCATGTGAATCCATGCCAGAGCCCATGCTGGAGAAGGAACAAGTTACTTACCTGTAACTGTTGTTCTCCAGCATGGGTCTGGCATGGATTCACATGCGTACCCTCCCTCCTACCCCTCTGCTGCTCTTCACTTGGTCATACTGCCACTTTGCGTGCTACCAAATCTGAAAATGGCTGCCAGAGGCGGGGCTTAGGGAGAGGGCAGTCATTGGCTGGGGGCAGTATGACCCAGAGACCAGTGATTGGTTACTACTGAGAAAGACCGATGAGAAACGAAACTGATACTGATTTTTTCTTTACCGAGGATTCCCGTCCTGACGACGGGGAATATTCATGAGCATGTGAATCCATGCCAGACCCATGCTGGAGAAAAACAGTTACAGGTAAGTAACTTGTTCCTTCCTGGGCACGCGCACACTTCTATAGCAAGAGATAGCAACCTACAACAACAGAGTGCTTGGAGGTGTGTGTTTCCCATGCTTGAATCCAGGGAGATCCATTCACCTTGGTCTCGAGATCCATGTGTGCTTGCACGTTTGGCCAGTAAGATGGCAAAAGCTATGGCTGGTTATATGATATGATATGATATGGCATTTGTAACGCGCCTATACACAGGTGTTTTAAGGCGCGACGAGGCAGGTAGGGGAGGAAACAAGGGGAGACAGACAACGATCCTACTAGGCCAGGTGTCATTCAGATCGCGCAAGTGCAGGGGTGGGGGAGGGGGAAAAGTGCAAGGGGAAGGGGAGGGGGGGAAGTGCAGTACAAGGTAAGTGGCGTAAAGTAATAAATAAATAGGGCCAGCTGGTGGCAAGTGCAAGGTAAGTGCAGAACAAGTGCTGGAAAAGGGGGGGGCTGTAGGGATACAGAGACAGTCCCGCAGTGCAGAGGGGTTCCAGGGCATCAGTGCAAGTGGAGAGTGGCTGGGCCCAGGACCGAGGCCATGGTTGATATCGGGTAAGCCCTAGAGCATCCACCCGGAGGCTAGCCCCCTGAGTGTCTCTATATGCTGGTCTGATTGCTTTCTTTCTTCCTTCCTCTGCCTGCCCAGGAGTCCTGGTTCTAGTCCCTACCTCACAACAGACTTGTGCCTAGGAAACTACTTTTGAACCTTATGCTCATTCCTCTCATGTCTCTCTTTCTCCTTTCCCTCTTTCCATTTCACCTCCTCCTCGAAGTCTCGCCACATGTATTTACCTCTATTCATTCTCCACTGACACCCCTCTGTCCTATGATATGTCTTTTCCTCTCTCTCCTCCCTCTGGCCTTCTCCTCTGACATTATTCCTACTTAACTCCCTTCTACTCTGCCGTACTCTCCTCCACCTCTCCTGTTACCTTATCGAAAATATACTCTGCACCTCCTTTGATGTCTCCTCCAACCTGTTTTCTGCTCCTTCCCTTAGCTCTCTCTCCAGCCACCTCACTCTTTCTGATGTTCTAGCTTTGCTGTCCTTCACTCTCTGCTTTTCTCTTTATGGCCAAAGCTCTCCAACCGACTTTCTCCTGCTCCACCTCACTCTCCTTCTGTCTTTACCTCAATTTCTTTTCCACGTTCTTCTTCCACCTCTAAACACCGATACAAAACCAGATGTTTTATATTGTAGCCTGACCCCACACCTGGGGATCACCCTCACTTATCCGCGATCTGGTGTGTATTTGCTTTAGCCTTAGAATTGGAATAGGTGTGTGATGATCATTCACAGCTTCCCTGGTTCTTCTGTGGCTCTGTCGCCATTGCACGGAGAGACACAGCCCTTCTCTTGATGAAGGATGCCCACTATCATGGAATTCCTTTTCGGGTAGGCTGGGAGTGGGGTTGCTGAATATATGAGCTCTGTGTTCCACCATCAGTCACATGTTTCTTAGCCACTCACGCAAACCAGTAAGATAATGTTTTCTTTGTTCGCGGTTACTTAGGCACACTGTTTTCCTTCACAACCCAGTATTCTTTCAGTAGTCCACCTGCTTTTGATACAGTTCTGTCTTTGCGGGCAGGACTTGACAAACCCATATTTCTCCATTGCCCTAGTCATTTCTCTGGGGGGCATGAAAGTGGGTGGGTAGCGTGCCAGCGATGGCACTTCCCACCATTCTGCCCATAGAGCAGGTAGTTTAGTCTCTCAGACATTCCCACTGGTCTAAAGCCTCAGTTAGGTCCTGCGCTTCTGTAAGCTCCAAATATTCTGAAATTGAGGGATGACTGAGAGAAAAAAAAAGGTTGCAGGAGCCTTAACTTAACAGAAACCAAGGGAACTGGTCATGCTGGAACTGCACAAAGTTGAACTGGAACAACAGAAAGATGGTATAAGAACTTCCATTTGGGAGGGAAGTGCCTCTACCGGTGGCTCCCAAGGGAAGCCTAGGCGTCACCTCGCCAAGGATTTGAGAGCAAGAATATTTTCCACTGGTTTGAAAAGCTGGAGTTATCTTTACACCTCGGGCAGGCGTTAAGATGAGTTGTGGGGTGCTGCCCTTATGGGCCATCATCCGACGGTTCGATCTGATGTAATCATTCAAAATGAGGGCCAGCATCTTCAGGAAGTCCTGCAAAACCCAAGAACAGTACCTCATTAGCTTTAGAGAGCTCAAACCTAAGAGGAATCAAACCTTTCAGACATTTGCACATCAGTCCATAAATAATCTTGAGTGGATTGGTCACAGGTAACAAAGTTGACACTTTTGAGGGCATGCTTAAATAGGTTGCATGCAAAATTATCCTAGAAAATTGTGAGAAGAAGTTACACCAGCATTTAGTGGACAAAAGTACCCCAGACCCTAGGGAGCTTGTACAGGTTGTACAGATAATTGCACCAGGAATATTTCCCATTTTCGGGCACAATTAGCACCGCGCAATTAGCGTGCGCTAATTGCACGAAAATCACCAATTGGGTCCAATGGATCCAATGGGGAATTTGTTACCGCCTAACCTGTGATCCAGCGCTAATAGTGCTCGTGATTAGTTGTACTTATTATCAGCACACTTCAAGAAGTCGACACATTTTGTGTTTCCAGCTCAGGGATATCTGAACATGATTTCAGTTTTAATGTATATACTATCGTCCGTGCTTTTTTCAGGACTGTGTTTTCTGAAAGCAATGTGGACTCAATGTGGACTCCCTGTTAGGAACGAGGGAGTGTTTTCTTCTAGTACTCTGTGTCTTCGGCAAATTTCGACTGGGACTGTCATCAATGCAGTACTTTCTCTTGCTTGTAAGCTGATTAATGCTGATTGCGTGGTGACCAGGCCTGTTACACGGTACTTCATGGTAATGTTAATGCTCTTCAGGTTATGCAAACTGTTGCATTGTTCAGAGGCCCTTTAGTTGCCTGGGAGCATGGACCTTCTGTGTGGATCCTTGGTCTCATTCGCACTGTCTCTGCTTCTTTCCCTGCTACGCATGCGCGAAGCAGAGACATTGAGTCCAAATCGCTTTCAGCAAACACAAAATGTGTTGACTTCTTGAAGTGTGCTGTTAATAAGTACAACACACTAAGTCACTTCAACTACTAACCTCAACACATCACTGTGTTCTTTGTCCTATTGTGTATTTCGAGGGATTGTGTCCTCTGACGTATTCCACATCTATGACAGGTAATGTCCACAGCTGTGCGGCTTTGGAAAATTTTCGGCAGAGGGCATCCTGCATCGATGGCGTCGATCCGTTGTCCCTCGAGGGTCGACGTCACCGGATGTTATATGTAGGACGCACGGCACCCGTAGCCTCAGTTCCGTTTTTCTGCAAACGTGTTTGCTTTGGAATCTCGGCACGCTCGATTCTTTCTTCGTGTACAATGTCTTCATCTTCTTCTACTACTACCCCGAAGTCTGGCTTTAAAAAATGTCAGGACTGCGGTTAAAAGATGTCCATCACGGACCCGCACGACATCTGCCTCTGGTGCCTCGACGAAAGCCACGCCATCGACGACTGCGAGGATTGCCAGTCCCTGACATCTAAAGCCTTACAGGAACGTAAGGGGAAATTGAAGGTAGGTAGGGTGTCTAAGCCCGTAAATCGAAGTCCGCTGGGCTTTCGACCGATGACTCGAGGGACGACTCTCCGCATCAGCGAAAGTCCAGGGGTCTCAGTCTAGGAGTGGTTCCCGCCATTCCTCTGCCTCGTTCAGGCATTCTAGGAAGCGCTGTCACCGGTCACCTTCCCCATCCTCGTCAGAGGAGGACTCTGCCAGACGGTTGACTTGTCCCACCAAGTCTTCATCGCTGGCCGAATGGGATGCATTCCACCAGAAGATGTTAGCGATTTTTGAGTCGCAAGGCACAGTTCGGGCCGTGCCTTCGAAAGGAGCCAGCGGGGAACGGGCTAGGTCCACCACTCACACGCCTTTGGGCTTGGGCGGTCGGCGCGATCATCAGGAGCCGTCCAGGTCCCACTCAGACAAGGGAGATCACCATAGCCGTGCCAGATCCCGGTCCTTGACGCCATCGAGACCGTCGGTGCCTTGGTCGACGTCAGCGCCGATTCCTTCGGCGCCCTCGACACAGTTTGTGGAGGATTTGACAGAGGTGCCCCTGAGGGCTGTGGAACCTCCGAGAAAGGCTGCCAGTAAGTCTGAGGCCTGTTTTTGAGCCCTATTCTGTTCCTCCTCCTAGATTGGAGTTTTTCCAACCTTTACAAGATATTTCAGAGGTTGAGGAACTGTCTGATGAGGAAATGGCCTTGCCTGTGCCTCCTGATGTCCCTGATGACCTTTTGTCTGGGCATAGTCAGATGCAGGAACTCCATCAGTCATTGCATGACGCTAGTGGCCTTGACACCTCTCCGGAGGTGGAGTTTGGCCGACCTGAGCCTGGGGCGCATGCGGATTCCTCCTATCGGTGTCTCATGTCAAGGGTGACAGAATACTTGGGGTGGTCTAATCCACCTGTTGAGTATGCTCAGGGTGATTTGACGGACATCCTGGATCAAGGTCCGCCCACTGACCCGGTGTTGCCGTTTCACATGGCTTTGCAAAGGAGGGTGGCGGCGGCTTGGACTGCTCCAGAGAGTCTACCAGCAGTTAATAAGTCGCTTCCGAAGAAATACTGCCCATCCAGTAGTGACCCCTGCTACTTATCGACGCACCTTACTCCAGAGAGTTTGGTGGTGCAGGTGGCTATGGCCTCCTCGAAGCAGGCTGCGTACCCTACCATCCCTCCTGATAGGGATAATAAGTGCTTTGATGGTTGGGCGAAGAAGGTATTTTCGGCTGGGGTATTTTGTGCCTTAGCGAGATTTACACACACTCTGTGGAACTGTGCATCTTTGGCGGCTGAGCATATTCCCGAAGGGGAAGAAATTGATGGTTTTCTAGCCCTCGGGCAAGAAGGCAAGGATGCCATGTGCAAATCCCTTCAGTCGGGTTTGGACACGGCAGACTGTGTCAGCCGGTCGATGGCTGCAAGCACCATGATACGCAGGTTTGCGTGGTTGCGGAAGTCGGGGTTTGCTCCTGATGTGCAATCCCGGCTTCTGAACATGCCCTTTGATGGGGTTCATCTGTTTGGCAGCAAGGCTGATGAGATCCTTGAGAGGTTGCAGACCTCCAAAGCTGCAGCGAAGTCTTTGAGCGCTGCAGTACGTCAACCTCTGCCTTTTTCGTCCTAGGGGACAGCAATGGAGGGGAGGTTCCTTTCGGTACTACTCTTCCTTTGGTAGATCGATAGGAGCTGTCAGTCAAAGGGGCCACCGTAGGAGTACCCGAGGTGGAAAGCAAGGTATTCAGGGTGCCAAAGCCGCTTGGGCAGTTGCCTCTGTCATGTCCTCTTCTGGCTTTCCGTAGGAGCTGCTGGACCCCACAGTCCCTCACTAGCACAGTGGAATTCAATTCAGCTAGAGGGGGAAGGGGAGATGGGACAAAATAACAAACGACACAGGAGCTCTTCTTGTTTCTCTACCAGATGCACCCTGCATAGGAAGTAAGGGGTTATTATATCTTGCTTTACAATTAATATATTTCTGAACTCAAATCAAACATTCAAATACCTGTGTATTCTCCGCAAAATGCCTGGAGAAATTATTACTTTTCAATTGGCAGATTAACTTGCTGCTCAAAAGTTCCAAATTATTCTTTCATTTGTTCT
The DNA here is from genome assembly GCF_040938575.1 of Ambystoma mexicanum. Lineage (NCBI taxonomy): Eukaryota > Metazoa > Chordata > Amphibia > Caudata > Ambystomatidae > Ambystoma > Ambystoma mexicanum. The sequence continues at coordinate 1,457,613,576 of NC_090935.1, forward strand.
ATGACTTGTCATGGAATGTTTTCTTTCAAAGAAATCCTATTTCTGCCTTTTATTTTAATTAAATCTGCTTCAGTTTGTTTGCTTGTATTCACGTTTTCTCCAGTGTTGTTGCCAAAAAAAAAAACTCTGCTTAACTTTTTGCCTTTTCCTTTGTTCCAAAATCTAGTTCATCAGTTAACTTGAATAAATTCAGAATACCTTAACTTTTTACCTAAACTGATATATTCCTAAATACCTAATACTCCTAAACACTCTTGATGAGTGAACTTCATTATCAACCTGTAGAGGCAGACTTTAAAGTAACACGCATGCGCGCAAATTCAAAGATGCAATATGAAACTAAACGTTCCTGTTTCTACTTTAAAATGATAGCGTGAGTGCCACTCAGGTCTTGAAGGTAAATCCAAAAGATTAATTCATGAAACTTCAAATGACAGTTTTATAATGAGTCTAAAACGAAAATCCTCCATAACATGCGGACCACTGGGGAACTGCGTAACACTGTTTGTTTTCTTTACCGTGCGCACTCACTGAAACTAAACTGTGCACCGGCGAAAAGTAAACAAACCATACATTGTCTGCTACAAACAAAACTTCTTCAGATATCGTGTCTCAAAGAACATGGAGACATGAGCAGTTGATTTAAAGACATTCTGAAGAGGCTTTCACTCGCTTATGTACACGAGCCAGAAAATGTGTTACCAAAGTCTTTTTAAAATAAATAAAATGTCATTAAAGGCTACCGCTACTTCGCTCCTTTAATAACCTTGTCTGCACAGCGTGAAAGAATAAAAATATATTCACAGCTAGCCTTCTTCAATTCAAATCGTGCTGCTTTCATTAACAGTTTTTTACTAAAGTCAATAAATAATAGCACAACGCCTGTCTAATTGCAGCGCTCCCTCCAGATTAGTTGGTAGATGTCTTCTTGAAGTTTTCTCTTCAGCATTTTCTCAGGAAAAGTTCAAATATGAATGAGTCTTGAGGGAGTTAAATTAAACGGGACTTGAGCAGGAAGGACAAACACCCCTCAACATTCTTAATTGGAACCCAGCTGTCCAGAGCCTCCATTTTGGACTGGGTTCAATCCCAATCCTCCATTTTGAGCATATTGCTCAGCAGATCTCTGTGAGAAGTGATTAAGGAAAACTGACAATCCCTTTTTTATACTCCCACAGCCACATCTCAAAGTACAAACAGAACCACCCAGCCTACAACCAAACCCAGTTCTGCCACCAGATCCCCTGCTATCCCTGACAGTACCCCCTCTGCAAGGACCTGTCCCAGGGCCAACTTTCAAAGGAAATCTATGATGAAATTTAGAGACCAACAATGGCGCATGAACATCTTCAGCCAATTTGCCTCTACTTTTACGAGAATCCGAGATTGCTTTTACCTCAAACTCCTCTCCATCAGATTCTACTGTTACAGGCAAGGGCTGAGGTATAATTCGTGTTCCCTTAGTCACTGGTTTAAGCAAACTAACATGAAAAGAATTATGGATCTTTAATTCTCGATTTAAGATTTCCTCAGTAGGAAATGGGCCAACAAACCTGGGACTGAACTTGTTCTTACCCTTCAACCTCAAATGTTTAGTTGCTAGCCAAACCAAATCTCCAACTCGATAATCAGGACAATCTTTTCTGTGTCGATCTGCAAATTGTTTCATGGTTTCCTTGCTAGTACTCAAGGCCCGTTGTGCACGTTCCAAATTCAATTTCATAACCTGAATTCTCTCCCCCACCTCCGGACAAGAAACATCCAAAGAAGGTTCAGCTTGCAAAAATCGTGGATGATAACCCGTATTACAAAAGAAAGGAGACATCTGAGTGGAATCTTTAGTAACATTATTGTAGCTGAATTCTGCCAACCAAACAAAATCAACCCAACTATGATTCGCACTCAAAAAACACCTCAAATATTTCTCCAGTTCTTGATTAACTCTCTCAGTAAGGCCATTACATTGAGGATGATAAGCAGATGACAAATGTATCTCCATCCCTAATTCCTTACAAAAGGCTCTCCAGAATTTGGATACAAATTGAGAACCCCTATCTGAAATTATCTGAATGGGTAATCCATGTAACTTCACAACGTTCTGTAAAAAGGCATTTGCCAAACTGGCAGCGGTAACTGCCCCCTTCATGGGAATGAAATGGCCAGCCTTCGTTAAATGATCCACTACCACCAAAATAGAAGTACATCCCTGATCTTCTGGCAATTCAACAATAAAGTGTACTGAAATAGTATGCCAGCGACATGATGGAATTGGTAAAGGATTCAAATAACCCACTGGTTTACCTGGTTCACCTTTGGCTTGTGCACACACCTCACAGGTTCTCACAAAATTCAACACAGCTGTCCTCATTCCTTCCCACCAAAAATGCTGTCGAATCAACTCAAGCGTCTTCCGATAACCTGGATGACCTGCCAGTTTGGTCTCATGACACTCCATCAAGGCAATCTCTCTAATGTCTGCGCAGGGTAAATATAATCGATCATCATTCTTGGGTAAACCTTCCTGGATACTCCTAGTTAGATCTTTCCGTACCCACTCCTGCAACTGAACCTCCGACATTTGTTGTTTAACCAACATACCAAAATCCAATTTTTTGGTTGACACCACCATAGCAAAATGTTCTGCAGACAAAACTGGTGAAGATAAATCTTCCTTCATCTTGAGACTTCCAGGAAACAGACGAGAAAGAGCACCAGCTTTACCATTTTGTCTGCCAGGCTTGAAGGTAATTACGGAATCAAACTCTGAGAAAGACAGGGACCACCTGAGTTGACGTGGAGTTAATGTCTTGGCTGATTTCAGAAATAACAAATTCCTAGGATCAGTGAGTACGGTCACAGTATGCCAAGCTCCCAAAAGATAGTATCTCCACTCTTGAAAAGCTTTCTTAATAGCCAAAAGTTCATGATCAATAATGGTGTAATTAACTTCTGCTGGTGCCAATTTTTTAGAAAAATAAGCCACACGATGCAGCTGTCCAGTTTGTTGATGTCTTTGTGATAAAACGCCACCAACCGCTACATTGGAGGCATCTGCTTCCAAGTAAAAAGGTTGAGCTGGATCAGGATGGATCAAAATTGGAGCCGCAGTGCAATTCCTTTTTAGATCTTGAAATGCCAATTCAGCTTGCTCAGACCATACAAATGCTACTGCTTTTCATAACCATTTAGTGATTGGCGAAACTTTCAAAGAAAAATCTTTAATGAATCGTCGATAAAAATTCATGAACCCCAAAAAACTCTGCACCTCTTTAGCACTTGTAGGTGATGGCCAATCGGAGACTGCTTAAACTTTTCGAGAATCCTTTTCCAGCCCTTGAGGAGAAATCACAAATCCCAAAAACTCAACCACCTTAGTATGAAATTGTGACTTTTCCAACTTGGCAAAAAGATTGTCTCTCAATTTTTGCAAAACTCTCTTGACATGTTCTTGATGTATTGTCTCATTCTGAGAATAAATTAAAATATCATCAATATATACAATAACAAATACATCCAAAAATTCCCCGAGCACTTCATTAATGAAAAATTGAAACGCTGCTGGGGCGTTGCACAAACCAAAGGGCATGATCAAATATTCAAATAGACCAAAATTATTTTTAAAAGCGGTCTTCCGTTCGTCTCCTTCACGAACCCTTATAAGATGGTAAGCCTCCTGTAAATCCAATTTAGTGAAAACATTAGCTCCTTGAATCTGATCAAGCATGACAGAGATTAGAGGCAAAGGATATCTGTTCTTAATAGTTATACGGTTAAGTGCACGAAAGTCAATGCAAGTTCTTAACGTTTTATCCTTCTTAGGAACAAAAAAGAGTGGCGAGGCTGCAGGAGATTGAGATGGTCTAATAAACCCTTTAGCCAAATTTTACTCAAGATACCCTTTAAGATGTTCATTTTCTTTTTCAGTAAGAGCATATACCCGACTACAAGGTATGGGAGCTCCCACTTCCAGGTAAATTTTACAGTCGTAAGGTCTGCGGGGTGGTAATTCTCCTGCCTCAACCTCATCAAACACACTCCAGAACTCATACCACCCAGGTAATTGTCCCACTACTACTCCAGTACATGATTTCCCTGCACCATCTTCAGCCAACCAAACAGCTTAATTATCTACTACCTCCTCAGCATTCGAATTTCCCTCATGAGATTTGCTCTCCTCATCAAGGCAATGTGACACACAAAAATTTGATTCAAAACTGATTGATCGCTTCTCCCAATCCACAATTGGGTTATGTAAAGTAAGCCATGGCATACCCAAAATCAAAAGCAATTGTGGAGCATAGATCAATTCAAAAGCTAACTCTTCCCCATGACCACCTTCAATTTCCATCCACAAGAGAACTGTCTCATGAGTTATTGGTCCTGAAGAGAGCTGAGTTCCATCAACCGCCCTGACCTGATCTGGACTATCCTTCAAACTGACTGGAATACCTAAAGACTTGGCCAACCCCCAGTCCATAAAATTTCCTGTGGCACCAGAATCTAACATTGCAGGTCCGTTCCCTTTAATCTTTCCAGCCAAGTATAAGGATACGTTCAAGGTGATATGAGGAACTGCAGACTCTACAGAATTGGCAACAAGTTGTGGATGTGGCGAAGAGACAGGAACCTTTCGAATAATCATGGGACAATCCTTAAGAAGATGGCCTAACTTTCCACAATACATACACAAACCCTCTCTCACTCTTTTCTCTTTCCTCTTTAGTCAAAGGACCTCTAGGTTTTGAATGTCCTTCCTTATTTCCAAAAGAAGGTTTAAATTCCCTACTGACAAAAGTTCCTTTAGGTCTCTCAGGCCTAAGACCAGGCTTAACATCCAACTGAACCTTCCTTCGCTCTCCTCTACGTTCACAAAGTCTGAAATCCAATTGCATTACCAAATTGATTAGGTCCTTACAGGACGCAGGTCTCTCAAGAATAGTGGACAAGGCATCTTTTAAATCCTCTCTCAACCCTCTGTAGAACAAGGTAGATCGCTTTTCCTCCGGCCAATTCGACTCCAACACCAGAGATTGAAACTGAGTTATATAACTAATCAAATCTTTACTTCCCTGCCGTAATTCCAATAACTCTGTATCTCTTTCCTGAGAAAGAGAACGTCTGTCAAACATTCTACCAAATTCTCTCATGAAACCTTTAAAATCAGTCAAAAAAGGACTCTGCTGATTAACAAGTAGAACGGACCAAGCCGCCGCCTCACCAGATAAATATGACAAAACAAATGCCACCTTTGATGTTCCAGTCGTAAAAACCTCAGGTCGGCATAAGACATGTAATTGACATTGTGTGACAAATACAGAAAATCTTTTAGAATCTCCCCCATAACGCTCAGGAGCTGCTAAAGGAATGTGAGAATGATGACAACTTCTAATTTCGCCCAATTTTTCTTTTCTGTCTCTGACCACCGGCTCATCCATGTGTGTAAGGACAGGTGGGCCTATATCCTCACCTAACTCTTCCGGTAACGAAATACCTTCAGCCTGTAATTCACTAACCTTCTCTACTAAGGCTTATACCGTCGAATTCAAAAACGTATGATCATTTCTGACAGCCCTTAACTCCTTTCTGATGTCAGACAAAACCTCCCCTAAAGTGCTAAGTGAAAGACCTGTGGGATCCAAAACAGCTCAGACGGAAATTTCACCTTGGGTCTTTCATACTGTCATGTCCTCTTCTGGCTTTCCGTAGGAGCTGCTGGACCCCACAGTCCCTCACTAGCTGCCTAGTGTTCCACCACCTGATATTATAGTGGAATTCAATTCAGCTAGAGGGGGAAGGGGAGATGGGACAAAATAACAAACGAAACAGGAGCTCTTCTTGTTTCTCTACCAGATGCACCCTGCATAGGAAGTAAGGGGTTAATACATCTTGCTTTACAATTAATATATTTCTGAACTCAAATTAAACATTCAAATACCTGTGTATTCTCTGCAAAAGGCCTGGAGAAATTATTACTTTTCAATTGGCAGATTAACTTGCTGCTCAAAAGTTCCAAATTATTCTTTCATTTGTTCTATGACTTGTCATGGAATGTTTTCTTTCAAAGAAATCCTATTTCTGCCTTTTATTTTAATTAAATCTGCTTCAGTGTGTTTGCTTGTATTTACATTTTCTCCAGTAAATGTTGTTGCCAAAAAATAAACTCTGCTTAACTTTTTGCCTTTCCCTTTGTTCCAAAATATAGTTCATCAGTTAACTTGAATAAATTCAGAATACCTTAACTTTTTAACTAAACTGATATATTCCTAAATACCTAATACTCCTAACACTCTTGATGAGTGAACTTCATTTAACAACCTGTAGAGGCAGACTTTAAAGTAACACGCATGCGCGCAAATCCAAAGATGCAATATGAAACTAAACTTTCCTGTTTATACTTTAAAATGATAGCGTGATTGTCACTCGAGTCTTGAAGGTAAATCCAAAAGATTAATTCATGAAACTTCAAATGACAGTTTTATAGTGCGTCTAAAACGAAAATCCTCCATTATATGCAGACCACTGGGGAACTGCGTAACACTGTTTGTTTTCTTTACCGTGCGCACTCACTGAAACTAAACTGTGCACCGGCGAAAAGTAAACAAACCATAAATTGTCTGCCACTAACGAAACTTCCTCAGATATCGTGTCTCACAGAACACGGAGACATGAGCAGTTGATTTAAACACATTCTGAAGAGGCTTTCACTTGCTTATGTACACGAGCCAGAAAAGGTGTTACCAAAGTCTTTTTAAAATAAAAAAAAATGTCATTAAAGGCTACCGCTACTTCGCTCCTTTAATAACCTTGTCTTCACAGCGTGAAAGAAAAAAAATATATTCACAGCTAGCCTTCTTCAATTCAAATCGCGCTGCTTTCATTCATTAAAAGTTTTTAATAAAGTCAATAAATAATAGCGCAACACCTGTCTAATTGCAGCGCTCCCACCAGATTAGTTGGTAGATGTCTTCTGGAAGTTTTCTTTTCAGCATTTTCTCAGGAAAAGTTCAAATATGAATGAGTCTTGAGGGAGCTAAATTAAACAGGACTTAACATTAAGGGAATTTTGATGAAAGACAGTTGGGACTTGAGCACGAAGGACAAGCACCCCTCAGCATTCTTAATTGGAACCCAGCTGTCCAGAGCCTCCATTTTGGACTGGGTTCAATCCCAATCCTCCATTTTGAGCACATTGCTCAGCAGATCTCTGTGAGAAGTGATTAAGGAAAACTGACAATCCCTTTTTTATACTCCCACAGCCACATCTCAAAGTACAAACAGAACCACCCAGCCTAGAACCAAACCCAGTTCTACCACCAGATCCCCTGATGCCCCTGATAGCCTCTTTGCCCTCAGGCACTGCCTCAGCCGCGTCCGCTCAGTCATGAGGCCATGTCCCATGGTTCGCCGGGTGGGGGCAGGCTTGCGCAGCATCTTGGAGAATGGCGGGCCATTACTTCAGATCTGTGGGTTCTGGAGATCATAGCCCACGGCTACTGTCTTCCCTTCCGGCAGAGGCCTCACGACAATCCACCAGGGAAGCTCTCTTTGAAGTGTCTGGATCCGCTCCTTTCGCAGGAAATCCTATCCCTGCTGGAGAAAGGCGCCATAGAACTGGTGCCTGTAGCGGAGAGGAACAAGGGATGGTAGTCCCCTTATTTTTTGATCCTGAAAAAAGACGGGGGGATTGAGACCCATCATGGACTTGCGTTGGTTGAACAACCTCCTCTGGAAGGACACGTTCAAGATGGTAACTTTTTCTCAAGTCCTCCAGGCCCTTCAACTTCAGGATTGGTCGGTGTCTCTGGACCTCAAGGATGCTTACTTTCATGTGCCGATTCATCCCAAGCACAGGAAGTACCTGAGGTTCGCAGTTGGCGACTCGCATTTTCAGTTTCGGGTGCTGCCGTTCGGATTGACCTCCGCCCCAAGGGTCTTCACCATGATGATGGTGGTGGTGGCAGCGTATCTCAGGAAAGGGGGGATTCACGTCTACCCCTACATGGATGATTGGTTGATCAGGGTGCGCTCTCCTGAGCAAGCCGTGGATTATCTGTCCGTCACCTGCCACTCCCTTCACAAGCTGGGCTTCTCCCTCAATTTAAAGAAGTCACATTTGACACCTACCCAGTGGCTCCAATACATCGGAGCAGTGCTCGACACATCCCTGGGGCAGTGTTCGCCTCCCCAGGTGAGGGCTCATCACATTCTGCAGATGGTGGACAAGTTTCAACGTGCCCAGAGTCTCCCAGTGTTCGAATGATTGAGGTTGCTCGGCCTCATGGCATCCTGCATTTTCCTGGTGCCAGAGGCCAGGCTGCGGATGGGATCCCTGCAGTGGGCTCTCAAGATGCAGTGGTCGCAGTTCTCCGGCAGGATGTCGGATCCCGTTGAGATTCCGACCTCGGTCGGCCAGGATCTTCGATGGTGGGCCAACAAAGGCAATCTGATGAAGGGAGCACCATTTTGGCAACCATGGTTGCCCGGAGGTGATGATCGTGACGGACACATCCCTCACAGGTTGGGGCGCTCATGCCAACGAGTTGACAGCCAGCAGACGTTCGTCTCCGTCGGAGTCCAGACTCCACATCAATCTGTTAGAGCTGAGGGCCGTCAGGGTAGCCCTGAAGGCTTTTCTGCCGTCTGTGTGGGGGAAGAATGTCCTGATTATGATAGACAATACAGTAGCCATGCACTACCTCAACAAAAAAGGGGGGGCAGGGTCACTCCCGTTGTGCAGGGAGGCGATGCAGCTCCGGTTCTGGGCCATCCAGCAGGAAATTTCGATCTCGTCAGTTCATCTGGCCGGAGACGAAAACACGGCGGCGGCGGACGCTCTGCGCAGGCATAGCACGGTCTCTCATGAGTGGGACCTGGCTCAGGAAGTTCTTTTGGAGATCTTTGCCCTTTGGGGAACCCCACAAGTGGATCTCTTCTCTTCGCCACCAGTGTCAACCGGAAGTGCGAGAGATTCTGCTCGCGGGAATTTCCCCCAAGAGGAGCCTTAGGGGACGCGTTCGTAGTGTAGTGGTCCTTCCCATTGCTGTACGCGTTTCTTCCAGTCCCCGTCATTCCTCAATTGTTGCGGAGGTTACGGAGGTTTGGTTCCCGAATGATCCTCATTGCTCCGGCATGGGCCAGGAGAGCGTGGTACCCGGACCTTCTAGACATGTCCATCTGCCCTCCATGCCGTCTTCCCTACCGAGACGATCTGCTCTCACGGGAGGGGGGTCGGGTTCTCCATCCAGAGGTCAAGTCTCTCAGCCTTCATGCTTGGTATCTGAAAGCTTGAGGTATAAGGATTGGGACCTCCCCGAAGACGTGATGGAGGTGTTGCTTTCGGCCAGAAGGCCCGCAACGAAATCCCTGCACCGTTACCATTGGAGAAGGTTCCGTGGCTGGTGCAGGGTACAGAATGTGGATCCTTTCCAATGTTCCATTCCTTTGGTTTTGTCTTTTTTGCTTTCTTTAGCCCACAAGGTCCTGCAAGTGGGTACCATCAAGGGTTACCTGGCGGCGCTGTCCATATTTAAGCGCTCGTCTGAGGAATGTTCTTATTTTTAATTTTAAAATGTTTTGGCTTACAATTCAAACCTTTCATCTTATTAACATATTATGCATATCTCTTTCTACTTGGTCTAGTTTTCGCGGAAGTCTTTCATATTTGTCTTTCATATTTCTCTTTCGCCGATGTTCTTTTCTGTTGGTCTTCCTTTTTCTCATTATCCATGATCTTCCTCATCCAAGTTGTCTGTTCTCCATTATGTTATTCCAAAATGATATCGGGGCAAATATTGTTTTTTTTCTCGTTTCCTGCAACTAATAAAACCCATCGAACTTCGGGCGAAAGTGACATTTGATTGTTCATAAACCACCCTCTCGATAGGTTTCTTTTGTCAGATTTTGCGGGACATATCATATTGATGTGGTGGAGACTCTCTGTTACCGCTCTATCTTTACAAAATCGGCAGTGTTTTTGGGTTCCAGGAATTTGTTTCCTTGCTGCCATTATTTCTCTTGTCGGTAAAATATTTAACCTTAGTCTCATGAACATATCTCTGATCTTGGATGATGGAAAATTCTTCATATACGTTGGCAGTATGTTGATAGGTCTAACATCTAGTTTGCATGGTATGTCATGATGATACTTGGCTTTGATCTTATTAGTGCGTATCCAATCATTCTCTGTAACTCTCTTCTTCGCTTTTTGTGGTCTTTTCACCCGCATCTCTATTGGGATGCCTTGTGCTTCTCCTTTTGCTTCAATCGATCTTTTCCAGAGTTCCAGTGCTTGTTCATTGTTCCCATCTTTCTTGTTTCTTAGAATTTGAAGTGGTGGTGCATATGATTCGCTCAGGATTTTCCGGTATAGATCGAATTGTTTCCAATCAACAATGGACGCCCGCGACTGGAGGGCCAGTTCTGCTTGTATGCAAGGCATAGGAAGCGATATGGGTAGATTTAATACTTTCCTCCTGAAACTACAGTTGTGTCCAGATGGAGTTATCGATGTTTATCATAGCTTCTGCTCCATATGTTATGTTCTTATTTTAAGATTCCTTTGATTTCCCAGTTTCTAAAAGGGCTAACTAATGAGTTTCCATCGTCGCCTTTCCAGGTGCCGGGATGGGATTTGAATTTGGTTTTTAAAGTTCCTAATGGGAGCTCCGTTTGAGCCCTTACATTCTTGTCCGTTGCGACTGTTGTCCTTTAAAACTGTGTTTTTTAGTTGCGCTTACTTCCGCTGCACGCAGAGTGAGTGAGTTGCTATAAGGACAAGGTTGTCCTGCGGGTGCGGCCTTCTTTTCTTCCAAACGTTGTGTCGGAATTCCATTTGAGCCAGAAGGTGATTCTTCCGGCGTTTTATCTTCCGCCACATCCTGGTAAGGAAGAGGAGATACTCCATAAGTTGGATCCTAGCAGAGCTTTGAGTTTCTATCTCTCACGGATGTCCCGGGTCAGAGTGGACAATCAGCTCTTTGTTGGTTATGCTGGAAGGCGCTAGGGTCAGGCTGTTTCCAAGCAGACCTTGTCCAAATGGGTCATTTTGACGATCTCTGAGTGTTACCGTTTGGTGGGAAAGGACCCTCCAGTAGGTTTACGGGCTCACTCTACTAGGGGTGTGGCTGCCTCCACTGCTCTACAGAGGGGCGTTCCTATTCGCAATATTTGCGAACAGCCACATGGGCCTCTGTTCATACTTTTGTGAGACACTATTCCTTGGACTCCATCCATGGGCAGTATTTGGCCTTTGGTAAGGCAGTCCTCTATTCAGCCATTTGATTGGGAATTCTAAAATTCTAAATTCTTTTTACAACTCCATAAATTGGTACTGCTTTGGGAGTCTGTCATAGATGTGGAATACGTCCGAGGACACAATCCCCTCGAAGAACAAGTTACTTACCATATCTGGTAACGTTCTTTCGATGAGATGTTTCTCCGACGTATTTCACATCGCCCTCACAGCCTGCCCCTCTACTGAATTTCTTATGCGATTGTAGCTTACTTTTCTGCAAGCCTTTCTGCAGTCATACTGCCAGGAGATTGGTGCCACACATTCTGGGAAAAAACTACAACTGAGGCTACGGACGCCGTGCGTCCTATATATAACATCCGGTGACATCGACCCTCGATGGAGTCCCATGAGGGACAACGGATCGACGCCATCGACGCAGTAAGCCCTCTGCTGAAAATTTTCCGAAGCAGCACAGCTGTGGACATTACCTGTCATAGATGTGGAATATGTTGGAGGAACATCCCATCGAGAGAACGTTACCAGATATGGTAAGTAACTTGTTCAACTGATTTGAACCCATTAGAAATGATGTTAGATTCTGATACATGTGTTTTAAAATTGGTGTTTTTGTTAAATCATGAATACATTTTTGACAAGATCTATACTACTACCTGTTCTTTAACGACAGAGTGATTAAGACTTCTGTCACGCTGTTGATTCCTACCTGTACCTAATTGTGTTAAAGGGTGGGTTAGCCTGTACTTACTTGTATTTTGTTCTGATTGATTAGTCCCTCACGAGTCAAGCCCCCGGATAACAAAAAAAGAGGGTCTTAAACCCATATCTTTACCTAGGTTCCCAGGAGAAACCCGCCAAGTATTTCAGGAGGAAAAAACCCTCCAACAGAGGGGAAAAACCTGATGTCCGTAGTAGATGTTGAACAGGTGTAAGTTGGTTCCGGTTTACCCGTAGTCTGACGGGAAGTCGTGTGGATGTAATGCTCCGTATAGATGGGTGAGCAATTCGAAGACAGTGTGGGCAGTCTCCTGACTGCAAGATGAGGTTTCGAGGAGCGACCAACCGGAGCAGCAGAACTCACAGAGGAACATGAAAGGAAGGAACAGGAGGCAGGTAAGGAGGAGGAACCAGGCGGCACAAACGGAAGGAAGGAATTAAGGACATAAAGGGAAGGGTGCAGAACAGAAGCCAGGGGGACACTGCAAGCTAAGGTCCAGGAATGAAGGAACACAGCAGAAAGGCAGCAAATAGGACGAGCACTGAGCTAAGGGAATTCCTTAGCGTTGAGACGCAAGGACTGAGAAACCTGCGCAGTCTGTTACTCATCCGCTCCCTGTTTGCTCGGGTGCAGGCAGTGGAACCGTTGAAGGAGCACAGGAGCATTGACATGACTGAGTGACTCCCACATTCTCTCACTGGGAGGATAGCCCTTCCATTCTGTCAAATAGTAGAGGCGTCCACGACAATACCTGGAGTCACAACGGAAGATACAGAGACAGAATCAGAGGTGCAACAGGGCATGCTGTGGATCCAGAAGGTGTGAATGGTTTCAATAGAGAGGTGTGAAACACCGGATGGATTCTTACCCGGGGTACAGGTAATGATAAAAGATAGGCCACAGGTTTAATCACCTGCTGAATAGAAAAGGGGCCATAAAAGCGGGGAGACAATTTGGTAGGGCATAAATGTTGGGGCAAGTATTTTGAGGCGAGCCACACCAAATCCCCCACAGAATATTGTGGTCCTGATTTTCGCTTCTTGTCAGCAAAGCACTTTGTGGTTTGTTGTGCAGTTTCTAGATGTTCCTCATTGGCCTTGTGTATCATGCAGAGATCAGCAGTGCATTGGTCTACAGATGGAACAAAGGAATTACTGATAACATCTGAGGGAAACGCTGTGGGATGAAAACCATAAGAGCAATGGAATGGAGAGGCATTGAGTGAGGAATTAATCGATTTGCTGTATGCAAACTCAGCTATAGGTAGTAAAACTTGCCAATTGTCATATATTTGTAACGCTTACCTGGACTCCTCGAGAGCGTAACACCTTCCCAGCCTGTGGACCTGATACCTTGGAGCCTTTGGAACTTTGTTTGAACTAACAAATGACAACAATAGAAAATGCTATAGCCTCTACTAATTAAGATAAAACTACATGAGATGTGTATTCCCTTAAATCACTCCCTTCTCACCTGTGTTTTATTATTGTGGAGCTCTCCATCCTGCTTTTCTACAGGGGCACGTTGAGATGGCGAATCAGTGGTAACTTTCGTTGCTGTTGGACGCTAAGGTCTCTTGCTTTGAAATGTCTATTCTTTGGAGAATGAGTTTTTTGGGTAAGAAAACAGATGAATATACTGTCATCCTTAAGGGCTTGAATTGATTCCTACATTGGAGAGATCTCTTGTTCTAATTATATTCATCTTCTTTCTCTTTTTTGCAGGTTCTATGAATTCAGGAAAGAATTTGGGCTGCGGAGTTACTCAGGATGAGAAAACATCTTTAAAGAACATAAGATCGCTAATACGGAGTAAATGCAGCATTCTAGGTGAAGCGCGGTAACAATTGTGAAGTGAAAACTTGAAAATCCTTCAGGTACGTCTTTTCTGTTAAACTGTTAAGTTTGTTCATTTAACTTAAATACCTCTTGTGTTGTCTGAAGGCTTTCGGAAAGCTGAGGAAAAAACCCTTTCGGAAGATCCGGTGGCTGCGGAAGAAACTTCTGGCTGAGATGCTGCGGCTGCGAGCGAAGAAAGTGCTGACTGAAGATGCTGCGGCTGTGAGTGAAACTTCTGACGGAAGATGCTGACTGAATGAATAAATGTTCTTACCAAAGAGAACCGCGTCAGCGATAACTTCAGATAGGTAAGTCTATTCTATGAACTAAGTATTCTGTAACAATTCGTAAAACTAATATCTTCTTTCTTTGACAGGTTCCGTGAGGAGAGACGCTGGTAGCGTTACCCGCTGTCAGTGGAGAAAACGCAAAGCGCGCGATCCAGCGGAGGCGGGGCTTACGTAGCTCCCTCTGCAAATATGACTAGAACAGTGCTGCTATGTGTAATTGGGTCTTGTGGCAGCCATGTTAAGTGTGGGAAATTGCTGCTGAACCTCATTGGAGTCTATGGAAGTGGACACTGTGAATAGTGTAAATGCCATCTGTGCCAGGCTAACACCCACCTTTGACCCGGTAACTGATCCAATGTTCTCTGCCTTGCCTGAATGCCCAAATGAGGACCATGCTCACTGAATGGGATCATGACACGGCTCTAGGGTTTGGTTGCTCCTTTCAGTGACTCCATTGGTCTGTGGATGGTATCCTGATGACATAGCCCTTTGTATACCCAATTGTTTACATAGTTGGCTCCCGTCTGAAATTATAGTTGTTGGGAGCCCATGTAGACGGAAGACGTCAGTGAAAAATGCTGTTGCCATCTGGGAAGCTGTAGGTAGTTTGATCAGGGAAGAAAAATGTGCCATTGTGGAAAATAAGTAAATAGTGACCATAATTGTCATGCAAACGCTCAACGGTGGACGGTCTACAATGAAATCCGTAACAATTGTTTTCCATGGTCTGTCTGGAATTTCCAGCTGTTGTAGGAGGCCCACTGGTCTTGCATGAGAATTCTTATTCTGGGTACAGACATGGCATGAGGAGACGTAATCCTTTACATGAACAACCATATTAGGCCACCAGAAGTGCCGCCTGAGAGTGTGCAAGGTGGTCCTGATTCCTCTGTCCTCCTAGCAGTGAGTCATGGTAGAGCTGCAAAGCTCCTACCTGAGTCTTTTTAGTCGGCAGGAACAATAAACGAACATGAAAGAGAGAGCCATCTTTTTTTGTAAACGGCTGGTGTTGAAGTGAAGGAGAGAGATGGGAGTCTAGTAATCCAACAGCATCCTCCTTTACTAGATGTAGGAATTGTTCTACATGACAAATAACTTTGTCTTGGAATAGGCGAGGGGGGACAGAAATCCAAGGCGTGCAATGATCCAGTCGTCTGGATAGAGCATCTGCCAGGCAATTTTCAGATCCGGGGGATGTATGTAACTGTGAACTGGTATTGTGCAAAAAAGTATGCCCATTTTTCCTGCCTGCTATTCCTTCACTACTGGAAACAAAGCAACTAAAAGTAGGTGACACCACTCCAGAAATGCTTGGCGGATAGCTAACAGCTCTTTTTCGTGAACTGTATAGTTCCTTTCACTCACTGGGACTGAGAGTTTTGGATAAGTACGCAAGTGGATTTTCCAAGCCATCAGCTTGTTGTTGTTTAACGACTACTCCTAAAGCTGCTTCTGAAGCTTGTGTTTCAACTAAAAATGGCTTGGTTGTGTCTAGTTGTGACAATATAGGGGCTGATGTAAACAGACCTTTGAGTTGTTGAAAGGCTTCTTCTTGTTCCTTAGCCCAAACAAAAGGAATGCTCTTTTTTAAGAGATGGGTGATGAGTATAATCAGATGAGAGAATCCGGGAATAAACTTGCTGTAAAAATTGGCCATTTCTAGGAATGCTTGTACTTGTTTGAACGTAGTAGGCTGTGGCCATTCCACGATCGCCAGCACTTCTTGAGGGTCCATGGAGATTCCGGAAGCTACCCGAGGTATTGTATTTCCACCTGATTTGAATTGGCATTTTTCAGGTTTCACCAAGAGTTTATTTTACCGGAGTTGGGACAAAACGGCCTTAACATGACTTGGGTAGTCATCCTTATGAGAGGAATACATCAAGATGTCGTCTAGGTAGACTATAATGGACTGGAAGAGAAGTTCTGAAAATACCCGATCCATAAACCTTTGGAAAACTGCAGGGACATTCATCAACCTGAAAGGCATCATTAGGTATTCAAAGTGCCGAACAGGGTTCTGAATGCCGTCTTCCACTCGTCCCTAGCCCGAATGCGGACAAGATGGTAGGCTCCCCTGAGATAGAGTTTGAAGAATATGACCTCTTCTTGTACAACTTCCAGAATATCTGTGCTGAGCGGCAAAGCTATTTTTGTCCTTTATAGTAACTTGATTCAGTCCTCGGTAGTCTGGGCATGGGCGGAGCTCCGAAGTGTCTTTTTTTGGCACAAAAAATAAAGATGCTCCAGCAGGTGACTTAGATGGTCGAATAAGGTTTTTTTTTTGGTTTAGATAGAGGTATTCGCGAAGGGCTGCTTTCTCAGGAGTGAATAGGATAAACATCCTTCCGAAAGGTATGATGGCATTCAGAATTGTTTCAGTGCCACAGTCCTCTGGTCGATGAGGCGGGAGGACCTTTTCTTGGGATGAAGAAAGGACATTGATGAACTCGATATAGTCTTCCAGAATCCGTTGTACATGAGCCAATTAATTAGGATTCTGGCATTCCCTGGACCCAGTGTACCAATAATTACTTCCTCTGAGTTCCCCAGGCAGTGAGTAGTATAAAACTCAGAACCAAGAAAAAGGGTTCCTGCTGCCCAATTTATGTACGGGTTGTGGCGATGTAACCACGGAAGTCCTAGAACTACAGGATAATGGGCTGCCCTGATGTCGAAATGAAGGAGTTCTGAATGATGGTCGATCAGCATTCCTATGTGTTGGGTCTCCACTGTTATGGGACCCGAGAACAAATGCTGACCATCCATACCTTCTACTGTTTGTTTGGTTGGCTTGGTTTGCCGTGGAATTTTGTACCTTTGAGCCCATTTGTCATCCATAAATAGACCCATTGCTCCACAGTTCACTAGAGCCAGAGCTTGTATGGGTTCAGTCTTGGGAAGAAGGACAATTTTGAGTATCACTAGGGAGGATCTGGCCAGAGTCTGGGTGGTTTGGATGCTGGAACTACAAGTTTCCTCCCATGTCCTGGCTCCATTCAGGAATGCGGGTTGGTGTTTCCCGACCTCTGAGGTGGAGCAACAGGACAGTTTCGGAGCAGGTGGTTTGGCGAGGCACAGTACAGACACAGTCCCTTTTCCATTCTTCATTAGAGAGTGGACCTTGTAAGTTGCATGGGTTAGGTGTTGGTTGCGCCAAAGGCTCCTGGGGTTGCAATGGGAGAAGTCGAAGGAGGAGGTAAAGGAAATCTCGGGACCAAACCCCTTGTTTTTCTTGTCTCTAATTTCCTCTCCTGAGAACCAAAGTCTATCTGGAGCGCCATTTCCACAGGGGCTTGAAAACTGGGTGGGTGTGGAATCTGTGCTAATTCTTCCTTGACGTCCTCATGTAAGCCTCTGCGGAACAAAGTGAAACAAGCTTCCTCTGACCAGTCAGCTTCCTTAGCCAACTGTTTGAATTTGGTTACATAGGTGAGCATGTCTTGGGTGCTCTGATGGAAGTCCAGCAGATTTTCTTGTGCTGTGAAGACAATATCTGGGCAATCAAACATGGCCCTAAAGGCCGTGAGAAATCCATCATAATTATCCAATAGGGGATCCGAAGAGGAAACTAGAGGTGTGGCCCATGTTAAAGCGTTACCAGGCAAATGGGATATCAAAAACCCCATCTTTGCCCGATTTGAGGCATAGAAATGGAGTTTAAAGCTAAACTGAATCATGCAGGTATCCAAAAAGGAACGTAGTTTGCTTGGTGAGCCATTGTATTTTTCGATCACCGTACCAAATTAGGGTACCTCCTGTGCCAGGGCATCTCTGGTTAGCACTAGTTAGCCAGTGCAGCATTTTGGGCTTTTAAATTCTGAACTTCAGAATTGAACTCCTGCATAACCCTTCTCCAGGATTGGATTTTTCATGGATTCACATGCTGTGAATATTCCCCATCGTCCGGCTGGGAGACCCCAGTAACTTTAACTTAGTAATTTTCCAATGGAAAAACTTTGACACCTTGAGTGTCCCATCGACGACGTTGTGGGTGCTTTTGGCAGCACCAATGGGACGTCGAGCGTATATCTCTGCCCGAGCAGCTTCCCCTCAGATTTCAACCGTCTTCCAAACTGTTGGCATTACTTAAGTTTCTCGCCTGTGAGAACATTTACATTTCTTCGAGACATTTTCTTTCTTCAAATTTTGGCTTTCTGGTCTTTCCACGATGAAAATACTTCGGTTTCCAGCTCCATTACGGAAACTTCAGCACCAAAAAATTCCTTGTTTAGGCCATGTGAGACATGCGGCCTGAAGAACATTTATGAGGGAGACAGGCACTCATAGTGCCTTTACTGTTTTTACCTAAACCATTCGGCTGACGGATGCAACATCTGCCAAGAGTTCTCTCAGAAGACTCTTAGAGACAGAAATAGACGCCTTATCTGTTGGCTCAATGAAGGTGCCTCCCCGGTGTCAGAGGTTGGCTCTTCACGGAGTGGGAGAGCAACCACTCCTTCTGACAAGAGGTCACCATCACGTCAGAGGTCCAAATCCGAGGAGCCAGTTGCAAAAAAGCAGAGGACAGGTGAGGCTAAATTGTCTTCGGGCCATGACAAGGCCAAACACTCTTTGCCTCTTATGAAACCACTGTCTAGTGGTGAAAAGTCCTGCGCAGGGTCCAAGCACTCTTAGAAGAGTACTGCATCGAAGTCGCTGTCCTACAAGCCAAGAGAGAAGGGGGTTTGCAGCCATCCTCAAAATCCACTGACTCGTCCCGGAAATCTCAGTTGTTGATAGACCAGCATAAATCTAGACCGACTACAACATCCTCCTCAACCTTGTCAGTGAAAAAATCTACTTCGACAAGCACCAAAAAACACCACTCGTCAGGATCACACAGATCTTCCTCTGGTCACAAGTCCTCTTCACGACGTTACTCAACAACCAAATTGTCGTCAACACTGTCTACGACGGCATTAACCACGACGACGATGACAACATTTTCATCTACGTCTCATCTCCAGTCGAAGACCACCTCAACGATGACTACCTCGTTCCCACCACCTTGACGACGACCATCCCGCCGACTACCACGCCGTCGACGACAAATCAAAAATCCCCAGCTGTGAAACCGACTTGAACATCGTCCACCGGCCTGGAGGTTTCGGGAATGGAAACCAATGTATTATCCCTGAAAGGTATATTAACCCATCTGGGGCCACGGTACACGACCAGCCTTCCCTGGAAATGTCCCCAATTGTCATGACAGATGATATTGTGCAGCACGAGATCACGTCTGACTTCGAGCCCCCTCCATATGAATGCCAAGGGGTGTTTAAATCGGATCCTGAGGAAGAAATGTCAGAGGTTCACATTCAGGTACCATCTACGGTGTTGGACTTACCTCTAAGGTCTCAAGCACTTTCTCTACCATCTACATTGGCAGAAATAGGAGGTATGCAAACACAACACTCTCTCATGAATCCGCAATCCCTGCTATCCATGCAGGTCCTTTCCACACTACAATCTCTTGTAGGTCAGCTTGACGCCAGACTTCCTCTACCTCAGGCTCCAACAATCCATCCTTATGGAGACCCACAGGTCACCCCTCTACAAAAGGAAGCATCTTCCCCTTTCAAGACCAGGGTGCATGCCCTATAAGGCAATCTCCTTCTAGACCTACTCCTCCACATCCACGTACATTTAGTCCACAAAGGATGGAACCGGAAGAGGGTGAATTGGTCGACACGGACCAGGACAGTGATCCGCGAGATAAGACTTCCACCGCCTCCTCATCTCCAAGACGCACCGGGTATCCCGGCTCAACCTTCTCTCCCGGACGACATTGGAGAGTTTCACTCCATGATGGCAAAAGCCTGCCAAGAGTTTGGCCTAATTCCGGAGTAAGAGAAAAAGGATTGTTTCCTCTTTGATCATATGGGGAAAAGAAGCAAAGCAGTTTTTTCCATTCCTATTCTCGAGCATGTGTGGCAGTAGGGCCTCTGTACTATGAAACATCCCTTTACGTAGCCAGCGGTGAAAGGGTGTTTAGAAAAGAAATTTAAGGCTCCAGATTCCACTACAAAATAACTTACTTCACAACCAACGCCAGCGTCGGTGGTCTCAGCTGCAGCAAGCCGAAAAGCCTTAACACAACATAAGTTTGCCACTCCTCCTGACAATGACAATAGAAAATTGGGTGCCGTTGGTAAGAAGGTTCTCACCATTGGAACAACAATGGTTAAAGCAGCCAATTCCCTATCTATTGTTGCACGATACGACCGTGAAATGTGGCATTGTTTGGCACCTCTATTGGGACACCTGCCAGAACAACAAAGAAAGGAGGCTCGCTGTTGGTGCGAGAAGAAGAGGCGTCAAATCACAGCATCAATATAGCTGTAGATCTGTCCGAAACCGGCTTTAAACAGATCAGGAATGGGGTAGTCCTCAGACACCGGGCATGGCTTCGCTGTACAAACATTCACCAAGTAGTGCTACACAAAGTTGTTGATATGCCATGCAATTGTGAAAATCTATTCAGCTATAAAATAGATGAAGCCCTTAAGGCCAGGAAGGCAGATTCAGACACAGCTAAATCTCTTACAGCTCTGCAAAACAGGAGATCCTTTCGCTCCTTTTGTTCCTTTCGAGGAGTCTCGGGTAACTCAAAATTCTCATGCTCTAGAGATAGCAAGGGCTACAGTAGATCTGGATATTATTCGCATGGCTACAAGCGCAATTTCAAATCTACCCAGCGCAACAGAGATTACCAGGGACAAAGGAAGCATGGATTTTCCACCTCCCAGAGAGGGCGGCAGAGTAAGACACAACAATGACTGCCGCAAGGACAGTCAAATAGGAGGAAATGTGGGGTTCTACTTCCACGAGTGGCAATCTATAACTACGGACAGATGGGTGCTAGATGCAATCCAATAAGGCCACTTTTTGGAGTTGAAGCGCCTACGGTTTCCAATCCCCCCATTGAAGGTATCTCACTCACACCATCACGTCTTATGGCATGAGATACGTCACATCTTAAGGAAAAGAGCCATCGAAAAGGGGCCTCTCTTGGCAAGAGGAAAGGGAGTGCACTCAAAGTACTTTGTGGTCAAAAAACCAGATGGCAAATGGCGCCCGATTTTGGACGTAAGGCTACTGAACAAAAACATAAAAAAACTCAAATTCAAAATGTAACGCACCAAGAGGTAATAAGAGTAGTGCAGCTGCAAGGATGCATACTTCCATGTGCCAATACACCGGAAATCTCTCAGGTTCGTAGTAGGCGAAAGCCATACCAATTTCAGGTTCTGCCATTCAGCCTAAAATCGGCACCCGGACCTGCACAAAGTGCCTGGCGCCAGCAGCAGCCTACCTACGGAAGGCAACCATGTTTACCCGGACTTGGACGATTGGCTTATTCGAGGATCCACGTACCAAAAAGCCTTATCGTCTCTCAACAAAACAGAAATGCTACTCCATGATTGGGCTTTGCCATCAACTATATGAAATCCTGTACAGTTCCCTCAAGGAACATGGTTTTCCTGGGAGCTCAATTCCTTACAACCAACAATCTAGTCAAACCTTCTGCAGAAAGAGTCAAAAGATTGCTAGCTCTAGCGGGATCATTTGCACTGAACAAGCTAGTCACAGTCCCTTCTTACATGGCTCTTCTGGGATCCATTCCTCTTGCATTCCTCTCATTCCCCACTACCGCCTTCAAATTCTCTGTAAAGGCTAATTTCCCAAACCTAGTGAGTCCCCCAGCAGCTTTGCTGGATTTTTGGGGTTTATTTTTTTCTCCTGCTAAGAGTGAGACTCTTTTACTCCCACTCTTAGACATGATTTGAGGTGTTCCTTTGTCTTTCCATGTGTTTTATGGGCTATGGGGTCTTTTACTTCATAGGGTCTCATGTGTTTTTGATGTGGGTTACACTGCACCCTCTGCGCCGTAACCCAGGGTTGTCGTAGCGACCTCCCAACATAGACTCCATACCCTGGGACTGACTACTGTCTCCCAGGGCATGTGAAGTCACCATTGGCTTTACTAGTCCCAAATTATGAACAGAAACCAGAACAAACCATCATATTGTGGACGTACTGGTCGGGGCAATTCGATTGCCCAGGGGTCTGTTGTTCGAGGGGGCACGTCTCCGTCCCCCCTGATCGAGATTTGGCTGGTGGCAGTGGATAATACTTTTTGTATTCGACCGCGAATATATCTCTATGGGATTTTCCCATTGTTCGAGGCTACCAACTTTAATTATTTAATTCCTATAGCCTCAAACATACCGCCGGTTTATTTATTTAATATTAATTCACCGGTTGGTATTTTTTGCCAAAACTCGATTCTAAAATGGCGTTTGCGTTCTCTTCTGTGACTCCAACCCAAGTTGAGCCCTTTATTCCACTTTTTGGTGGGCATCTCCACAGAAGCCTCCAAAAGTGGTGCCACTCTGTCTGAGTACCACAGGGGGTGTGGGAGGGGGTTTAGGCACCCTGGACTGAGTTGCCTTGGCAACTCAAGTCGCACTCTTCACTTAGCATGTTTTATTGATAGCTGGGCTGAATGAATAGGGGTTTGCTGCATAAAAGCAGGGCTTTGGGGACTGGAACTTCTGAAGTCGCCACTGGACCTAAGAATCCGAGGAGGGAGAAGCTGAGCCGACCTGCAACGACACCACCACCGGTGGAGCCCTGCTGAACCGTCTCACCACTTTTCCCGACGACAGAGATCATCTCCAGTCCGGAGAGTCTTCTTCCTTTGACTGGTGGGGATAACCAGTTTTGCCTTCTTTTCACCTTCCTGGAGCATCTCACGGCCACCTTGCCCGTGCCAAGCACCCCAGCAACCGGAATACCACGGCTTACCAAAACCGCGAAGAGAAGGGTAGTACCTTTTAATCGAAGAACTCCGTGGCTGGTTTCTTCCCTGGCAGTGCAACGACCTTCATCTTTCCTCCACGGCGAGACCTCCTCTTCCTCTGGACGAAACACCGACTTGCACCCGCTGCCAGGAACAACTGCCCCCGCTGGAGCGTCCTTCACACTTAAGGTACTGTGTCCCGCCTGGCTTCCCTTGCGACAGATCGTTCGGGGTGACAGTAAAGCCTCGACTTTCTAACCTGGGCTGGCCTGGGACAACCTAGCTAACTTTTCCTGACTTTATTTTCATTCTTTGTGTGCGAACTATCTACAAGACTCTTTGGGCATAACCCCACTGTGTGAACCTGGACCCCTTCTGCTTGCTCTCTCCAAGAGTGGGCCTTGCAATTGACTTCCTTGCTCTCCAGTAGAACTCTGCCTATCTTGCCTTACTGTGGTTCTTTTAAAAGTATTGAAATTTGTGTGCTTCCATAACTCTGCCTTTTTCCTTCCCTTTTTAATAACTTATTAGAGTGCCATCTTATGTTAAGCGCTCACCTCTGTCTGAAAATAAGGGGTGTTTCTCATTAAGACTTCTCTAATAAGTAATTAGGGTTGTATATATATAATAGTGACTGTGTGCTGAATTTACTTTTCTCTTTGTGCTAGTGTAATTTACAAGTGTGTCTTTAAAATAAATAATTATATACTTTTACACCAAAGCTCTGGTCAGTGTTTGCTTGTGCTATTGTATCTCTGTACCTATTGTGTATACTCTGTATACTGCCTAACTCTTCTTGCGGGAAGTCTGACTGCTCAGCCACAGCTACCAAGTGAATCTGTGTGGTACAGACTGCTACCAAGTGGGTTTACTGCCAAACACCTGTAGTCTTAAGTCTTTTGCAGTGGTCCCTAAGGGAACTGCACAGGCTTCTGCCTAACACAAGTAGATGGTCCCAAACCCAGGGTTCCTGGTCAGACAAGGTAAACATCTCCCGGACGCTATTAGACGCTCTGAAATGATGGACTCACTCCAACATCACGAAAGGAATGCCACTGGTGGAGCCAAATTTTCAACTCAACATTGTGACCGATGCATCCCAAGTGGGATGGGGTGCACATTTAGACCAGCACCAGGTCAAAGGCCTCTGGTCACCCGAAGAAACCTTACTACACATCAATGTACTAGAGTTGTGAGCAATACATTGAGCTCTCAAATCCTTTCTCCCCCTCATCGAGAACTCAGTGGTACGTGTCCTCACCGACAACCCGACTGTGATGTTTTACCTATGTAATCAAGATGGGACACGTTCAGACACATTATCCCAGGAAGCACAAACCATCTGGCACTGGGCCGTCTGACACAACATTCTGATTCAGATCTTCCACTTACCAGGGATACAGAACAAGCAAGCAGATACCCTCAGCAGGGACTCCTCGCACACCCAAGTGGCAACTGCACACCATTCAGATTACCAGAATGTTCTCAAGGTGGTGTCACTCCCCTCTGGACCTCTTTGTCAGCCCTGACAACAAACAATGCCAAACATTTGCCAGCAGGATTCCACATCCGGACTCTCAAGGGGACGCATTCTCCTTCCCTTGGAACGGGATGTTCTCGTACGCATTTCCTCCTTTTCCTCTCATAAGAAAAACCATTCAGATGATACGCAAGGCTCCTTCCAGGATAATCTTGGTAGCCCCGTACTGGCCCAGGCAAACCTAGTTCTCCGACCTGCTTCAGTTGGCAGTGGACGATCCGATTCATCTAGGGTCCCAGGCCAATCTTCTGTCCCAGAACAACGGGACAATCTTTCATCACGATCCATGCTCTCTCAAGTTGACGGCATGGCTGCTGACCACTCCGAATTCGGAAATCTGAATATCCCTCAGGACTGCCATCGCATCCTAGCAGCAGCAAGAGCCCCATACACCCACATCTCCTATAGTCGAAAGTGGAAAAGATTCTGTGCATGGTGTGCACAGCAACCTGATCTGCAGGGTACGACGTCCTTTCATCTCCTGCTTTTACATCCCCAGGCTTTTAAACGTGCACATTACATCGAATGTGCTCATCAAATTTTTTAGGGGGGGTTGGAAAGGGCAAATAAGGTTTTGGGCGGATGGGTAATAGTAAAAAATAAGTGTGGGTGGGGGTTAAACAATGGAATGTGCACGTTTAAAAGCCTGGCGATGTAAAAGCAGGTGATGAAATGACATGGAACCATCTGCAGCCGCTAGCTTTAATACCTAAACAGCTCCTTCCTTATCTGCTGGAATTAGCTACAGAAGGTCTGGCGGTCTCTTCCATCAAAGTTCACTTATCAGCGTTCTCCAGATTTACACGGAAAAGTACATCATCTCTGCTCTACAGTGACGGGCTCATGAAACATTTCGTGAAGGGCCTCTTTTGTACCTTTCCACCAAAGAAAAGGATTCTACCTGTATGGAGCCTGAACCAGGTCTTGGCAGGACTTATGAAGCCTCCATTCGAACCCATGTCAACAACCCACATCAAGTTTCTATCTTGGAAAGTGCCTTTTTTAGTGTCCATTATGTCTTCTAGATGGGTTTCAGAGCTCCAAGCCTTGGTTATTGATCCTCCCTATCTTCGGTCTATGAGAGACAAGTGGTTCTTTCCACGAAACCCGCATTTCATTCCTAAGGTACCATCTGAATTTCATAAAAATGCTACAATCACTCTACCCAACTTTTTTCCAAATGCCTCTTCTCCAGCAGAGAAGACAATGCACTCGCTAGATGTCAAAAGGGCATTGAAATATTACTTGGATCGCACACATTTTTTTAGATCCTCTAAACAACTCTTTGTAGCCTTTGGTCCATCCAACAAAGGAAGATCCATATCGAAACAGGGCATCTCAAGATGGGTTGCATCTACAATATCCTTCTGCTACGCAAAGGCCAACAGGCCGTTACAATCAACCCCCAGAGCTCACTCCACGAGAGCCATGGCTGCCTCGGCGGCTTTCTCGTCTGTGGTACGCATCAGAGACATTTGCCAAGCGGCAACATGGGCGGTGCCCGACACTTTCACCAGGCACTACTGCTTACACTAGCAACACACTGAAGATGTGCAGATGGAACGGGCAGTCCTTCAACGACTGTTTCAGTAAGGTAAGCCCCTCAGCTTCCGAGGTTGTTCCTTTTCTCTACCTTACAGATGTATGCTTTTGCTTTAATGTACACGTCATCATAATATCTATCTTGTGTTTGCCTGGTTTACATCTGCAAGCATGTATACTGCTACAAAATCTATTCACAGCATGTGAATCCATGAAAAGATCCAATGCTGGAGAAGGGAGTAGTTTCTTACCTGTAACTCCATTCCCCCAGCATTGGTATCTTTCATGGATTTACATGCGCCCTCCAGCCCCCCCTCAGGCATACATCCTGTATAGACATCCTCCAGCTGGAGAGGTTAAAATCTGGGGGAAGCTGCTGGGGCGGAGCTATACACTCAACGTCCCATTGGTGCTGCCAAAAGCACCCAGAGTGACGTTGATGGGACACTCAAGGTGTCAACGTTTTTCCATAGAAAAATCACTAAGTTAAGGTTACCTGGGTGTATCGGTATGGCGTCTCAATTTGTCAGATTTAGAGACTGGAGAGCTCACCTTTGGTTTTGGTCGAGGCAAAGTCATAGTCTTTTGGGGGTTTCTTTTGGTTCTGGAGTCTTGAAGGTATGGACGAGACTCTCCTGAAGCCACCCTACCCACATATTAGAACACCGACAGGTTGACCCCCGGGGGAAACCTGGCAGGTATTTCAGGAGAAAAAACCCTCCAACAGAGGGAAAAAACCTGATGTGCGTAGTAAATGTTGCACGGGTGTAAATTGGTTCCGGCGTACCCGTAGTCCGTCGGGAAGACGCATGGAAGAAGTGCTCCCTATAGATGGGTGAGCAAATCGAAGGCAGTCTGGGCAGTGTCCTGACTGCAAGATGAGGTTTCAAGGAGCGACCAACCTGAGCAGCAGAACTCACAGAGCAACATGAAAGGAAGGAACAAGAGGCATGTAAGCAGGTAGAACCAGGCGGCACACACGGATGGACGGAAGGAAGGAATTAAGGACATAAAGGAAAGGATGCAGAATTGAAGCCAGGGTGATGCTGCAAGCAAAGGTCCCGGAACAAAGGAAGACAGCGGGAAGTCAGCAAATAGGATGAGCGCTGAGCTAAGGCTATTTCTTAGCATTGAAACACAAGGACTGGGAACGCGAAAACCGGAAGTGGAAACGGACCAGCAGCCCGAAGCCGAAACACTAGAGTGGCACACAGTAGAGCGGCTCAAAGTGCTGCAAGACACCATCTTGGAGTGGGTCGGGTAACGCCGCAACCCAGATGACAAACGCCAAGTAGACCATAATGACCAAGGATTGTGGATCTTGACAATATATGGCGTTTTTGGAAATGACAAATGCGTTTGACTGTGTTATCCGAAACAAGTTGTGGTTAAACCTTTACAGTCTTAGTATCCCTCCGAAATTGGTGAAGCTTGTGGCATTGTTACATAAAAATACCACCTTGAAAGTGCGCCAACGCGAGAGGGCTCAGTATCCGGAACAGTATCTACAGCTCTTGGCATAAAGCAAGGATGTGCTTTAGCCCCTACTCTTTTTAATTTGTATGTAAGCGATATTGATGTTCTGTGGCAGTGCCCCAATATATATATGCAGTCAGACTGAGGCATCTTAGACTTTTGCCGGTGATTTTCTTTTCTTTAATGAAAAGGCATTAGGACTGCAGCACAAATTACATCTGGTTTTTAACTACGTTTGTATGAATACTTAAGAGGCAAATGGGGCAAAATCAAAGATTGTTATTTTTACTAAATCCCCAAAGCCTAAAAGCATGTGCTGGGTACTGGGCTCAGTGAAATTGGAGAGGGTTCACAGTCCGATGTATTTGGGGTACAGTCTGTCCAACACAGAGTTGATTGCTATGTGGAAGATTCTCCCAGAGGGAAAGTTGCAACCACTTATTTCACAAATTAAATGTTTGTTTTTTAGAGTGTGCAAACGTTCTGTTATACCAATGTTATGATATTATTCAATGAAAATTGAACCAGTGCTAATGTACGGTCTTGATATGTCTAATTGACCTGGGGAGGCAGATGAACGCGATCCAGGGGAACTATGGAAGGAGACCCTGGGCCTTTCTTTATCCATCCCCAATTCAATCATTTGCCATGAGCTGTACCTTATTTCCTTACAGGCGTGGTTTGCGTTGCATCAACTGACAAATTACGCTAAGTTCCTCCATCCACCAGAAAACTCTCTGTATTTGGACCTATGAATGTTAATTGATTCCTCAGTTGTTTCAATTGATTTTTATAAAAAGAAGATGCAAGATCCGCACCTGGAAATAGGGTCTACAAAGAAAGAGGCAGGTCTGATTCTGTTTCGCCAATTGACTTTAATTTGATGCCAATTTATTGTATCCAAAATCTGGATTGAATACAAATTCTTATTCGTTTTTGTGACAATTTCTTATCTCTTTATAAAGTCACTGTGATTTTCATCATCAGTTATATATTCACTCCATTATATCTATTGCGCACTGATTAGGCTTCAAGGTTATAGATTTGGATACATTTCCACTTTGCTGCATGTGTTATTCATTCACTCATCTCAAAGATCTTCTTCACTCCATTTTTTCTATTTCGCACTGATTTGGCTTTAAAGTTATGAATTTGAGTGCATTTCTACTTTTCTTCATGAGTTGTTCATTCACTTATCTCAAGGTCCCTCGACACGTGTTTCCCCGCCTTATATAGTTGGGCGGTTCATCAGGAGGGGTTTTATCTCTGTTTGAATGACACGTAAGAATTATGAGTAGCTATTATAACTTTTTACGTGTAATGACATTTATTGCCTATTCACACATTTATTTTATTTTTTTAATTTAGTTTCTTGATGAATTAGTTAAATTACAACTTGAATAGACAACTTAACGTATGTGACAGCATATATTCACCAAACAGGTTTTGGAACATTTTCACCCCCTCCCCCGCCCCAACAGCAAGGTCAAACTTCCCTTTCCCACCCAACCTCCCACCAACCCCCTTGGATAGTAGTCTGTTGTGGTACCAGGACTGTCATAGCAGTTGTCTCTTTGGGTTAACTGTTCCAGTTGCACCGGAAACATCCGATTGAATTCTGTCTCTTTATCTGGGTCTCATCCAGGGCACATCTGTGTTTCATTCCTCCTGGACTCCTTACTAAGGGTGTACCGTCCCCTTTGTCATATTCCTCCTTTTATTTGAGGAGGGTGTTCTGTGAGTCTTATTTCCCTGCTCCATCCCTCTCCACCCCCATGCCCTCCCCGCTGTCTTCCCTCTGTTGGCTTTCTGGGTCGTATTTTGCTAAGAACGCCGCCCATTCAATTGCCCTCGTCGGGGCCAGATCATGTATCTGTCTAGTTAGTTCCTCCATTCGAATGGATTGTGTCCTCCAACGTATTCCTCATCTTAGATGTATTCCATCCAGCTTTAGCTGCTTCGGAAATGTTTTCTCGGCAGAGGGTGCCGTGCGTCGATGTCGTTGAGTCGAGGTCCCTTGGAGGCCTCCGTCAAGGGTGACGTCATCGGGTATACAAGTAGCACGCGAGGATGCCTGTTGGCCTCAGTTCCGTTTTGCCACAGTACGTGTTGCTTCGGAGACTCAGCGTGCCTCGAGTAGTTCTGTGGCGCAGTTACTGCAGATGTTATTCGATAATGTCCTCGTCGTCGACCCAGACTACCCCGTGTTCGGGATTCAAAAAGTGTAAATCCTGCGGTTCGAAAATGTCCATCACTGACCCGTACCGAGAATGTCTGTGGTGCCTCGGTGAAGGCCATGACATGGAGGCCTGTACGAAGTGTCAGGCAATGACGGGGAAGGCCTTGCGAGAGAGGAAGGGAAAGCTGCAGGTAGGTCGAAAACCCAACCGAAAAGCCTCTAGCATCGAGTCGAGGTCCCGTGAGGAGAAATCTCCTCGACGCAAAAGGCAAAAGCATCGGTCTAGGTCCCGAAGTGGTTCACACCACTCTTCGTCTTCGATGAAAAAGTCTAAGAACAGACGCCACCGGTCCCCTTCCACCTCATCCTCGGACGAATCCCCCAAAAGAATGAAATGCCCCACAAAACATTCTTCCTCCGTAGAATGGGAAGCATTTAGAATAAAAATGATGGAGGTGTTTGAAAAGGCTAAGCCTCGGTCCGCGCCTTCTTGGAAGCCCGCCGGGAGCGTTACCGTTCCGACACTCACGCGCCCTCGAGGCTGGGTGATCGAAGGAGAAAGGATTGGGAACCTTACCGGACGCCGTTTGAGTCGAGTCGACCATTCGAGGTCACCGACGCAGTCCGGAACCCGACACACCTCGAAAGGGTAAGCCTTCGAAGAGCACCTCGACGCCCTCGAAGCCAGCTCCGTCGACGACCACTATGTCGTTGGTGCCATCAACGCCTTTGTCGACGTCGACTCCGAAGCCCTCAGCGCCAAATGTCCCAAAGGCTAATTCAGCCAGAAGCTGTCAAAATAACAGCAAAAGAAAAGGCTGCAAAGGCTGTAAAGCCTTCAGGCTCCACTGATACACCTCTCCCACCTCTCCCAGAAAAGGTTTTTAAACCTCTTCCGAGGAAAGAATATTTAAAATCCTTAACTTCAATTTTTGAAGAACAGGAGAGGTCTGAGGAGGAGGATGTTCCTTTTGGACTGGAATATGGCACCCCAAATGTCCCAGAATACCTGATTTCTGAGGACAGCGGGATGAGGAATCTGGTGGAAACCTTGCATAATGCAAGTACTTCACCTGAAACAGATTTTGGCAGGCCAGAACCAGGGGAACATGCCAATCCCTCATACAGGCAATTAATGACAAAGGTGGTTGAATACTTAGGATGGGCTAGACCACCAACTCAGTTCATCCAAGATGATTTGACCGATATATTGGATCATGGTCCCACCGAAGATCCGATTTTACCCTTTCATGTAGCCTTATAAAATAGGGTGGGCAAAAATTGAGAGACCCCGGGCTCTATTCCTCCGGTGAATAAGTCCCTCACTTCAAAATACCGCCCTTCCACGAGCGACCCCGGCTATTTGTCCAAACACCCCACTCCAGAGAGTCTGGTGGTCGAGGCAGCCACAGCTTCAAATAAGGCGGTGTACCCTTCGATCCCTCCGGATAGGGACGACAAGCGTGTGGATGGTGGGGCGCGGAAGGTATTTTCAGCTGCTAGTATGGCGTTAAAATCGGCCAACTCCACATGTGCCTTGGCAACATTTTTGTACACTCTGTGGGAGTGCATTGCAATGGCGGCGGAGCACATACCAGAAGTGGATGAAAGGGAAGGACTCCTGGCCATGGTTAGAGATGGAAAGGAGGCCATGCAGGAATCCCTTCAGTCTGGGTTGGACACTGCAGATAGTGTGAGCAGGTCCATGGCCATTTGAGAACTTGCAACACAAGACGCCTGTGGGAGGTAGGCTCTCACAGCACCTGCAAGAATGGCCATTACTTCAGATGTTTGGGCTCTAGAAATAATAGCCCAAGGTTACTGCCTTCCTTTTCTAATGCAACCTCAAAGCAATCCACCAGGGAGACACTCTTTGAAGTTTCCAGATCCGCTCCTACAGCAGGAAGTCTTAACTCTGCTGGAGAAAGGTGCTATAGAACCAGTACCTGTAGCGGAAAGGAACAAGGGATGGTACTCCCCGTATTTTTTGTTTCCCAAAAAGGACGGAGGACTGAGACCCATCTTGGACTTAAGAAACTTGAACAAGTTCCTCATGAAGGACAAGTTCAAGATGGTCACTCTTTCTCCGATCCTTCAGGCCCTTCAGCTTCAGGATTGGCTGGTGTCATTTGAGCTCCAGGATGCTTATTTTCATGTGCCAATCCATCTCAAGCACAGAAAATACCTGAGGTTCGAAGTTGGCGACTCACACTATCAGTTTTGAGTCCTGCCATTCGGGTTGACCTCCGCCTGAGGGTCTTCACCAAGTTAATGGTAGTGGTGGAGGCGCACCTCAGGAGAGGGGGGGATTCACATCTGCCCCTACCCCTACCTGGACGATTGGTTGATCAGGGCACGTTCTGCCAAACAAGCCCTGGATCATCTGAAAGTCACCTGCCACTTCCTCCACAGACTGGGCTTCTCCCTCGATTTCAAGAAGTCACAAATGACACATTCCCAACAGCTCCAGGACATAGGGGCTGTATTAGACACATCCTTGGGAAAGAGCTCGCCTCCCAAGTCGAGGGCTCAAGAAATTCTTCAGATGGTTTCCAAATTCCAAAATGCCCAAATTCGGCTTCTTAAGGTTGCT
This sequence comes from Ambystoma mexicanum, assembly GCF_040938575.1. Taxonomy (NCBI): domain Eukaryota; kingdom Metazoa; phylum Chordata; class Amphibia; order Caudata; family Ambystomatidae; genus Ambystoma; species Ambystoma mexicanum. Next base: position 1,457,645,812 of record NC_090935.1, read on the forward strand.
CGGCCTCATGGCATCCTGCATTTTCCTAGTGCCAGAAGCACGCCTGAGGATCAGATCCCTTCAATGGGCTCAATGGTCCCAGTTCTCAGGTCAAATGATGGATCACCTTCAGATTCCGAACAAGCTTTGGCAGGATCTTCTGTGGTGGACTTGCACAGAGAACATCCTAAAAGGAGAACATTTTTGGCAACCATTGCCGGAGATTACAGTAGTGACGGACGCTTCACTCATGGGGTGGGGAGCTCATGCCAACGATCTGACAATCAGCGGTCGTTGGTCTCCATCGGAGACCAAACTACACATCAACCTTTTAGAGCTGAGAGCAATCAGACTAGCGCTGAAGGCTTTTCTGCCATCTTTCAGAGGAAAAAATGTCCTGATAATGACAGACAACACAGTGGCTATGCAGTGTCTAAACAAAAGAGGATGTGTAGGGTCTACCTCTGTGCAGATAGGCAATGCGGCTCTTGTATTGGGCAATTCAAGAAGGAATCTCCTAAACGGCAGTTCATCTAACAGGGGAGGAGAATGAGACGGCGGACGCTCCTGAGCAGGCAGAGCACAGTGTCCCACGAGTGGGAACTGGCTCGGGAAGTCCTTCAGGAGATATTCACCCTTTGGGGAACCCTGCAAGAAGACTTGTTTGCGACTGGAATCAACGGGAATTGCGAAAAGTATTGTTCAAGGGAATTTCCCCCGAGAGGAGCCCTAGGGGACGCGTTTGTGGTAGAGTGGAACTTCCCACTACTTTACGTGTTCCCTCCGGTTCCCGTCATTCCTGGTCATCAGTAGATTGAGACGGTTCGGAAACCGCATGATCCTAATTGCCCTGGATTGGGCCAGAAGAACGTGGTACCCGGACCTTCTGCCCTCCGTTACGTCTTCTTCACAGAGAGGACCTTCTCTCACAAATGGAGGGCAAGGTTCTCCATCCAGGGTTCAAGACTCTCAACCCTCATGCTTGGTATCTGAAAGGCTGAGATACAAGGATTGGGACCTTCCAGGTGACGTCATGGAGGTGTTGCTTTCGGCAAGAAGGCCAGCAACAAAATCTCTATACCATTGCCGTTGGAAAAAGTTTTGCAACTGTTGCAGAGAAAAGAATGTTGATCCTTTTCTATGTTCTAACCCAGAAGTTTTGTCCTTTCTCTTGTCCCTGGCACATAGAGGCCTAAATGTTGCGACCATTAAAGATTATCTTGCAGCGCTTTCCATTTTCAAGCGCTATTCTGAAGAATGTTCCTACTTTAAAATTCCTTAGATAATGCAATTCTTAAAGGGACTCACCAATGTGTTCCCTCCTTACCCTTTCCAAGTCCCAGTTTGGGACCTTAATCTGGTTTTAAAGTTTTTAATGTGTGCCCCTTTTGAACCCTTGCACACTTGTTCATTAAGATTATCAACATTGAAAACAACTTTCCTGGTTGCTTTAACATCTGCAAGAAGAGTGAGCGAATTGCAGGCACTGTCTTCTGGGCCACTCTATACTGTGTTCCACAGGGACAAAGCGGTATTGAGGGTTAAACCCTCATTTTTGCCTAAAGTTGTGTCTGATTTCCATTTAAATCAGAAAATTATTCTGCCCGCGCTCTACCCTCCACCTCATCCCAGTAAGGAGGAGGAAAGATTGCACAGGCTGGATCCGAGAAGACCTCTAAGCTTTTAAATTTCTAGGCTTTCCAAGCTTAGAGTGGATAATCAACTTTTCATTGGCTGCACCGGAAGGAAATTGGGTCAATCAGTGTCAAAACAAACCATATCACGTTGGATTGTGCTTTGCATTTCGGAATGCTACAGATTGGCGGGAAAAGACCCACCAGAAGGCTTAAGGACCCATTCCACCAGAATTGCGCAATAATCCAGTTATAACAATTAAAATAGCGGACAAAGGAGGCAACATTGTTCTGTTTAACACTGCGGATTATGTTAAAATGGCCAGTGAACATCTCAACAATAAACTGTGTTACGAGAAACTACTCAAGAACCCCATACCACAATTAATTAAAGATTGGAAAAGTATGAGTACGCACAGGCAAGAAAATTGTCTTATTTCAGAAGAAGAATGTGATTTCATAAACATTCTGTATCCAACTACGGCAACCATTTATTTTATCCCTGAAATCCATAAACCTTTTCAAACTACCCGCCAGCAGACCAATTATAAACAGCATAGGGTCAATGACAGAACCAATTTCAGAGTACATCGATACATATCTACAACCTTTGGCTGCAGGACTCTCATCGTTTATACAAGACACGATAAATGTGAAAAAACAGTTGGAACAAGTTGCATGGGAGCCCAACTATAGACTGGTAACCCTGGATGTCAGTGCATTATATACAAGTATCCTTCACAAGAAGGGAATAGATACTGCGTACTATTTTCTAAAAACAAGATCAGTCTAATTTTACCAGCACAATCTTATGCTTTCAGAAATGTTAAACTTTACACTGCACGACAATATCTTTAATTTTCAAAGTCAATACCATAGGCAACAACAAGGTACGGCCATGGGAGCCAAATTTGCTTCATCCTATACAAACCTATACATGGGATATTATGAATTAGAACATGCGTGGCAACATCCAGCCTTCACAACAGACAATAACATCATATACTGGGGCAGGTGTATTGATGATATACTTATAATCTGGAACAGATCAGAACAAAAAATGAAAGCGTACCATCAGTACCTCAATACTAATGACTAACATCTCATATTTACTTTGCAACAAAGCACATCACATATAGATTTTTTGGATTTGCATCTGTATATTGAAAACAGGATTCAAACCACACTATTCGTTAAACCTACAGCAGTGAATAGCATCCTCCGTGCCACAAGTAATCATCCACAACATGTCATAGCTAATATCTCATATGGATAACTATTAAGGATTAAAAGAAATTGTACTAAGAGAAAGGAATTTTACAAACATGCTCTGACGTCTATTCAAACATTTCAAAATAGGGGTTCAACAAAAGACATTTGAAACACACATTTTGTAAAATGCAGATGAGAAATAGAAGGGATTTGCTCACTAACAAACAGAAATCAAATAAATTGGAACCAAACAAGGTGAGATTTTTGACCACCTACAGCTGCAACATACAATCTATTTGAAAACTCCTTAACAAGCATTTGAACACATAAACATATACAGACCTGCAACCATTTTTGGAAGAAACACCAAGCCTGACATTTAGGAAAGCACCTAATCTCAAAAAGAATACTATGTCCGTCACATTTTATAGCACAAGCCAAGCAAAAGGGTATTTCCACAAATGTGGTCACAACAACCATTAAAGGGCAATTTCAAATGTGGAAATGTTCAAGTGTGCCCCTTCTCAGTCAATGGGAAGATTATAATCAACATGCCGAATGGAACCATATGGAAAATTCAACACTTTATCAACTGCAATACAAAATATGTAATATATGGGATCCAATGCATATGCCACAAAGTTTACATAGGAAGCACTATTCAACCTCTTAAAATCAGAATTGGAGAACATATACGAAGTATAAAAAACCGCTCCCTCTATCTTTTCATTTCCAGCAGGAACATCAAGATGCAGCTATGGACAAAATTGAATTCATTGAAATTGAGAAAATTGATAAACCCCAAAGAGGGTGTAATCATGAGAAACTATTTAGGTACAAAGAATCATCTTGGATTTGGTCTATGGACAGCTGTTTTTTGGGTCTAAACACAGACATGGAGCTGCAGCACTATTTATGAACCCATCGTTATTTATTTATATTTTTTTCTCGAGTATAATTGTCATATGTTTTGTCACTGCAAATATAACTATTATGATTATGCTTGCTTAATATTGAGCGAAATAATGTGAATTTCAATCTCCCATCACATTCATGCAATAGCAACATTTACTGTCCGGCGCATAATTATATAGATAAATATTGACCGAAACAAGTAAGAAAGAGTATCTATCTAGATTGTCAATCATATACAAGAATGACCACCATTTAAATCAACACAGGAGAGGTAAATAACCCAAAAAATTCAAACAAATAACTATTCGTTTTTTACATTTCCAATAGCTCAGTATACTAATTCACAAAGTGAATTCTTTCCATTTCAACAGAATATTCGATACATAATATGCATTTGCAAGAAACCGCAACACGGCAAGAAAAGCACTTCCCAATCCAAAATGGTGACCGGGCTGATGACACGGTGATGCAAGTTTCATGTCACCGCGTCATCACATTCATATGTAAATCGGCCATTTTTACATTCGTGAGTCCGAAATGCAACACGTAGAAATACAGCATATTGAAACTCAGAAGGTAAGCCACAGGCTTTGATAATAATAACTTTGACCAAACGAGTTATTTAGAGCTGCTTATTCAGAAATCTACATGCAATAGCTAGCAATCGTGAGTAAATAGGGGGATTAACAAATCTGGCATTTTATTCTCCCCCCTCTTTTAGCAACAAGAAGGGAAGATGTACCCAATTTAAGAAATCAATTAACCCAACTATGGAGTCAGTACCATATGTCGATTAGCACACAGCCATAATATATTCATCAAGTCAAAAGAATATTGAAAGAAAAGATGATTTCTAAATCTAATTAATAAGCGCTTTATGGTAAGATAGAGCCATATTCCATGAGACATTTTAGAGTGTTAAAAATGTGTGAATAGAAAATAAATGTCATTACATGTTACAAGTTATAATAGCTACTCCTAATTCTTACGTGTCATTCAAACAGATTTAAAACCTCTCCTGATGAATCGCCTGACTATGTAAGATGGGGAAACATGTGTCGAGGGACCTTGAAATGAGTGAATGAACAACTCATGAAGAAAAGTAGAAATGCCCTTAAATTCATAACTTTAAAGCCAAATCAGTGTGCAATCGAAAAAATTGAGTGAGGAACATCTTTGAGATGAGTGAATGAATAACTTGTGCAGCAAAGTGGAAATGTATCCAAATCTATGACCTTGAAGCCTAATCAGTGTGCAATAGATATAATGGAGTGAATATATAACTCATGATTAAATTCACAGTGACTTTGTAAAGAGATAAGAAATTGTCACAAAACGAATAAGAATCTGTTTTAAATCCAGATTTTGGATACAATAAATTGGCATCAAATTAAAGTCAATTGGCGCAACAGAATCAGACCGCCTCTTTCTTTGTATATACTGTTTTCTAGGCACTGGACAGCCTCAATGCCATAGAGTCTGACATTGCAGCCTTTTGCGCAAAGTGACAATCTTTAAATTTGCAAAATAAAAGGATTCGCCAACAGTTGCAAAAAGGCTGTACCTGCATATGATTTCATGGAAATAGGGTCCTCGGAGAAGGAAATAATGAATCGACTAGGGGGATGGGGGTTAATATGTATATTATTTAGACAGGACTGGATGGTTAGCATTGATTCTATTAATACTTATTCTTCTTATACAGAATATGCAAAATGTGCACATAAAAAAGAATCTCCTCCTCTGTATCTAACTCATTTGCCACTCAACAAAGCATGGCCCCTATACATGCGTTTTAGATTAAATCAGTTTCCCACAAGGGAACAAACTAAGCATTGGGAACCAACTTCTGCACAAGGCACTTTAACAACTTGCCGGTTGTGCACAACTATAGATTTTTACAAAACTCTCTGCCACTTGGTTAAGGATTGTCCATATTGTATTCCTTCTAGATCAAGGTGTTTTGCAAAAGAACTTCAAAGTTTTATCTCTAATAATTTGTTTTGGTCTACACTACTGCGGGGGGGTGGGAATGTTTCATTGATGCGCTATACAATGTTTTCAGAAACTTTAAATGAATTGATATGATTTTAAGATATTAAGATTATGTAATTTTATGTTATGAATTGTTTTGTGTAAGGTTTATTTAAAACCAAATCGCAATAAAAGAAATGAGAGCACAATATGCTTTCTCAGCTGTAGAGTGTGAGCCCGGTCTCACCGGCAGCCCCCAGTGCAGGCCTGAAGTCCCCTGAGGCACCTACTACTGCGAGAGGACTCAGCAGCCACTGTTGTGACTGTGGAGTTCGCACCGGATTCAGTGATCAGTCAGGATCAGGTTTTTTTTACGTTAAATTACTTTGAGATGATTTCCAAGCCCTTTCAACACACCTTTACGTCCAGGACCCACCGGGCACTCTCTTTATCTTCAAACCGCTTGTAAAGTGCCAAGAAGCCTGATTCGACACAGTTGAATCGCCAAGAAAAGCAGGAAGGTATTATTGACTCCCAACTGTCCACCTGTCCATCTTTGCGCACTAGAGAATGACTAGGTTATTTTCGATCATTTTTGTTCGCAAAAGACATATCCTCCTATGAACATTGTGATTTTTGATTGCCTTTATCCCCTATTCCATTATGCAGTGCTGCATCTTTCTGTGTTTGCAGATTCTGTGCTCTTTCCACAGGGGTGGGTTTTTATATTTTTTGATTTAGTTAATAGTGCATGTGGTTTAATTAAACTATATATATTTTTTTACAACCTTGATTGGACATTCCTTTATTTTTAACGGCTTTGAGTTGCAGTTTGGATTGCTAATGTTTCCCATTCACAACCCTCTTAAAAGTATAGCCTGGACTCGACCCACGTTCTTAATGTGTTTCACCTTTATAATTGGGATCACTCTTGTTTTGTGTAAGTGTGGGGTCTGATTAGGCTGTTTAGCCAGTATCCGTCCTTGTACTCCTGTTGGGCAGAAGTCATTTAGTCACAAAATAATTTTTCTGTAGGGCAATGTTAGGATCTGCATGACTTCATAAGGCATTTAAGACATATTTGCAGAACAGTCCAGTTTCTCGACCATCACATCCATAGTTTGTGAAACAGAAGGTCAGAATAATGTTAGACCTTGGGAACATCAAAAGTTCCTGCGGTCAATGGTCATCCTCAAAAGTGTTGATGTGAAAACTGGTGGCAGCTGGTGTGTGTGTGTATATATATATATATATATATATATATATATATATATATATATATTTCTGAAAAGCCAACAACCTGTTACTGTTCCTATTCTAGGACTTGGTTTGATGAGCCAATCAAACAAATTGGGACTTCCACTGAAATGCCTCCCTCAAACCCCTCAAAGGGTTATATTGGCAGGTGGACATAGCCAAGTACAAGGAAAAAGCTGCTTTTTCCACTCCTGGGGGCGGGGGGTAGTCCAATTCACAGTCCTGCCCTTTGGAGTAGACGGGGCCCACTATTCCAAAGATTATTTCACACGCTCCTAAAACCATATAAATCTTTGGCCAGGGCCTATATCGATGATACAGTCATTTCCAGTTACACGTGGGAAGAACACATGAGGCATTTTTATTTGGCCAAAGCTTTACAGAAACCAGGCCCAGTGACCAATACTGCCACACCTCAAACAGTCTGGCATTATGTACAGGGAGCTGCTTGATGCAGCCCCATTTGGAAAGGTAATGCAGTACAGAACGTGCCATTTCTAGCCAATAAGAAGTAACTATGAGCTGTTTTAGGACACATTGGCTATTAGATGTTTAGCCCTAACTTTTCCACCCCAGCTGGGCCATTTACTGAACCAAACGGAAGCATCTGCTTTCCCGGCTTTAAGACTTCTCATGTAAACCCTGACTAGTCATTGCCAATTTTTCCCAGCCTTCAAACTGACAACTTGAAGATCGGCTTAGAAGCGATGTTATCCCAGTCTCTTCACTATAGTTAAGTTGCGTAGCTAGTTCCATAGGAAACCCGAAAAATTAATTGCTACTAACTTTTGACTTGCATGATGGATTTGGCTGATGTTTTGCAAACAAAACGTTTGTCACAGCCCCTCCTCCCCTTCTTGAAAACACTGTTTTCGGCCTACTCTCATTCATTTCTCCATAGAGAAAAAATCCCCATTTCTGAAGAGCGTACTGCAAAAACTGCTGGATGGAATTGGACCAGGTACAAAACGACTTGGGACGAAGCGTTGACACGATTTCCGGCAGGGACTGGGATTATTCCGTCCAGTAGTTAAAATATTTGATAGAGAAGTGGGGGGGGGGGTTTCTCCCAAAATGTAGCTATATATGTGTTCCACAACGCATCAGCAAGGCTTTTCAGAAATTAAAAAGCTGCCATTTTTTTTTTTTACTCGATGCAAGCGATAACCGCGGTTATTTCGGGGGTTAGCCGAAAACAAAAAGCAAGAAAAAGCCATTTGGACTACAAAACACGATGAAATGTCATCAGGCTAGAGGTGGGGAGGGGGAAAAAGGACACCATGTGAAATTAGGGAGTTTGGGGGCAGGTGGGGCAGGGGCTGTGGACAAGTTAAGAGCTCAAACATTTTTTGCAACCCAAACACGAATGGGAGTGAAAGTGCGTCACACGAAACGAGTGTTTGGGGGAATCGTAGACAGTTACGGATGGGAAAAAGGACTTGAGTGGAGTGGGGGTGCATGGCAAGAGAAGGGGCGGAGCACTTGGTGAGTGCCTGGTAGGGCAGAGAAGAGTTTGGTATTTTGTGTTTTTTGAATAACTGCGGTTATTGCAAGAGTTTACGGATAACTGCCGGAATCTGTAGTACATTACTTTTATTGGCAGAATATACTAAACGCGTGCATGGGAAAAGAGTTAAAAAATAAAAATAAAAATAAAAATTTGATGAATTCTTTAAAAAAAGGGAGCATTTTACAGCTACAGTGATGTGGGAGGTAATGGGTGTGGCTGAAGGCTATGGCTAATGGGATACTTTAAGGAACCTAATGGTGCAATATCGAAAGTCGTCCGTGGTGTGAGAAACCTGAAGGTGTCTCCCTGGCTAAACCCCAGGGTTCTGTCATCCAGGTGGCCAGGACATGGCCATCGCTATTGGATCCAGTTCCTGGGGGTGGACTAGTGAGGGAGATTCACCTGGATGGGGGGAGTGGGACACCAACGTAAACAGAACTGTAAAAGTGTTAAGGGGAGACCAGCTGCAGAGGGAACCAGCACCACGTGGGTGCCAACTCGAGAGACTCTGGTCGATCCCCGTCTGAGTGAAACTACAGATACCAGAAGACCGTAGGAGAGCCGTCTAGTTAGGTCAAATTGGTCATACAGGAGGTCAAGCAAAATCCCTGTACAGTTGAAAGCCTTTGACCCAAGAACTGTAGAGAAAGCAAGGGAAGTGAATCCCACTGACATTGAAAGCGAAAGAAAATGTGATGTTGGCAAGAGTGAACCGAGACGAGGGATGCTGACGAAGAGGGGGCAAAGTCTAAAGTCCTAAGAAACAGTGTGTTGACAAACGTGAACCCGGCAGAGGGATGTCCACTGGAACTGTTTAAAAAGACATTAAGAATTAGTGATGGGAAAAGCCATAGTGAACCCGGTGGAGGGAGCCTGAAAGCAAAGTGGGGTCTGCGCCCGGAAAAGGGCGACCCAGGGATGAAGCCATCACCAAAGAAAGATTGTTGAATGCTGGAAAAGCCATAGTGAGCCTGGTGGAGGGAGGCTGAAAGCAAAGCGGGGTCTGCGCCTGGAAGGGGGGACCCAGGGGTGAAGCCATCACTCGAGAGGAATATGTAGAACAAAACATTGTGTTTGTTAGTTATTTGAAAACCTATCAGGCCCTCGGAACCAGGAGGCACAACTACTGAAGGCCCTGATACGGATATGAACTGTTTTGGGATCCGAGCCCGGAAGAGGGAGATCCAGGGGGTGAAAAGCTATCACGCAACACCACGAGAAACAAGTGTCAACGCCTGGAAGAGGAAGACCCAGGGGTGAAGAATCCTCACCCCAAGTAAAACCAGGAAACAAACTTTCATTTTGTTGAAGGAACTTTTTGTTTTGTTATTTGAATACGTTGGGCCCTCGAAGGCAAGAGACCTTCCAGCGAAACAAGACTTGGCCATCAAGGCTCCTATAGACTGGAACAGAATTGTTGACTCGTGCTGGGAAGGCTCGAGTGTGTGCTGTGCTCCAAGATCCCACCTTACCCCGTGCTCCAAACGTGGGGAAGAAAGACAGATCCTGACATATTATTTGTGAACACTTCTTTCTTTCCTTGAAAACTATTTTACACAATGTTGTATTAGTTGTAAGGTTTGACAATAGGTTTCTTAGTATAGGCCCTTTTTATTTGACACAGCGCCACTAGTACTGCCTTATTTTCATTTGATGGTTGACGCTTGCTCCCATCTTAGATTTAGATTAGGCGTTTTTCCTACCTGAATACAGTTTAATAAACACCCTTGAACTGTGATCACTTGTGTCTGTGTTTACTGTTGCCACCATGAGTTCCTTACAGTGGCCACTACCCATGACCGAAGGCCATGGCTAGTGGGGCCTAAATAAACATTTAGGGTTAGCATGTCGAGGGATCACGGCCAAAGCGCAGGACTTGTGTGCCCAAAAGAAAGTTATTGGTGGAACATGTACAGTGTCCATGGCTAGTAGGCAGGAAAGAAAGGCAGTATTTTAAATGATACAGCGGGCACGGCCAAAGGCTGCGCTAACTAGCCTAGGTGGCCACCTAGTGGGTCCAAAAGAAACCTATTGGTAGAACATGTACAGTGGACACGGTCGAAGGCCATGGCTAGTGGCCAGTAAAAAAACTAGGGTATAACAAAACCCTTGTAATTCACTGAAAAAACATAGTTAAGGTCCAGTTAAATTGCACAGATTTAACGAAACAGAACCCTTGAAATTCACTGGATGTGGGAAGTCATGACTGGCTTAACTCTGCGCATTCCCGTTGCAAAGTCCATAAGCATATACATATTATAATAGAAGGAATTCACAATGACATACAAAATGGCATTAGGGGGACATGGCATTATGGACGATATCAACGGGAACGCTCTTAGTTAAGCTCGTCATGACTTCCCGCATCTGCTGAATTTCAAGGGTTTTGATGCCTTAAATCCGCGCAACTTAACACTGCACCTTAACTAAAGTGTTTTCGGTGAATATATTTCTGAGGCTTGAGGATCTGCTTAGAATCACATGCTGTGCATAGGCTGAAATCTAGTTGTAGGTGCAGAGTATTGCCTTCTTGTTTTCGAATTTAGAAAAGGGGCGTCGACTGGGAGTGCTTGCAATACTATCCCTGTGACGTGTATTGTACTCATGATCCTTCACGCGTTGAGGTGTCTTAGATTGTTTTTTTTTCCGCCATCGTGGTAGGTCACATATGCGAGGCTCGTAGTTTTGCTACGGAGATATATTGCACTTTTAAAATAATTAAGATTAATATTGTTATATTTCGACAGTTGTCTAGATAAACTATCCTCCAACGTCCAACAACTACCATCTGAAGCTTCGATCAACGTCTCCTTCTCGACGGCCGCCTGCGGCCTTCATCAGGCTTCGACCTTTGCAGTAAGGATGGCGGGAGTCTCTACATGTACATTTCTTTTATAGAAGGCCTCTTTCGAATGGATTGTGTCCTCCCACGTATTCCTCATCTTTTGATAATATCTTTCCAGCTTTAACTGCTTCGGAAAATGTTTCTCAACAGAGGGTGCTGTGTGCTGTCTCGTCGAGTCGATGTTCCTCGAGGGCCTCCATTCGACTGTCAACGATGTCATCAGTATAAGGAATGCATGCATGGCTTCAGTTCCGTTTTTCCGAGCATTCGCATTGAAGATTTACCGCCCACTTCGGTTCCTCATTGAACTTTGTCACTATCTTCACTGTCGACTCCATCAACGCCGAAGACGAGATTCAAGAAATGCAAAGACTGTGGATCGAAGATGTCGATCACCGACCCCCACTGCATATGCTTGTGTTGTCTAGGAACTGAACATTGTACCTACGAGTGTAACTCTTGTTAGGTGATGACCGACAAGGCTCTAAGGGAGCAAAAGTGTAAATTGGCGGTGGGTAGGCTCCCTTCGACATCTCCTTTGAAGATTCCCAAAAAGAGAAAGTCTGAAGAGTCAAGAGATTCTCCTCGACGGAAAAAAACAAAGATTTCAATTGAAAAGTTGATCGCATCACTTTTCGTCTTCCAAGAAGGCCAATAAACAACGCCACAGGTCACCTTCGACCTCTAGTGATAGCTTGTCGGAGGTAATCAAATGTCCAACCAAGTCGGACTGCCCAGCAAAATGGGATGCATTTCGAAGTGAAATGTTAAAAATCTTCGAGAAGGCAGCATCTACCCCCTCGAAAGAGAAGCAGAAAGAGCATGTCCCTGTTAATCTGCATAAAGATAGCAAAGAGAAGTCCAAGACGACATTTCATGAATCTTCGAGTCCGAGGCATAAGCCGGAGTTACATTGAGAACTCTCTAAGTCTTGATCTGAAGAGACATCATTGAGGGCTTTGATAAGCCACAAGTCCAGTCCTTCGAAGGGCCCTTCGAGGAAGCAAAAGAAGTCAACAACTTCGATGGTCTCACCATCGGTGGCAGAGCTGTCGATGCCAGTGTCGAAGTCTACTCTGACAAATTCGAAGTCTACAACACCAATTTCGAAGTCGTTGTCGCTGATTTCTTCGAAGTTGTCGAAGCCCCCAATATCACAAGATAAGATTTTCAAACCCTTACCAAAAAAAGGATTTTTAGAAATATCTTTAACTTCGATTTATGAAGAAAATGAACCCTCGGATGACAATACACCACCATTTGGATTACAGTTTGGTACCCCAAATGTGCCAGATGAATTAATCTCTGAAGAGTCTAGAATAAAAGACTTGTATGAGCACTTGCAGACAGCCAGTGGGATATATACTTCTCCAGAATAGGAATGAAGCCAACGGGCGCTGCATGCGCTACTTATACTGATGATGACATGGACAGTCGAAGGGAAGCCCTCGAGGGACATCAACTCGACGAGACAGCACACAGCGCCCTCTTTCGAGAATTTTTTTCCAAAGCAGCTGAAGCTGGAAAGATATTATCAAAAGATGAGGAATACGTGGGAGGAACATCCAATCGAAAGAATGTTACCACGGGTAAGTAACTTGTTCTTCTGCTATCTTTTCTACTGATTTCTTTCTAGCTGTCGCTAAATGTATACATTATGGAACAGATGCCTTTTAAATTCTGTCCTTCCTGCATTAAACATTTTCCCAGGAATTATACACACCTAGTGTGTAACAGTTGGGGTACACGCAATCATGTCGAACGGTGCTGCGATTCCTGCAAGCTTTTCAAGCTGAAAACGCTTAAAGACAGGCGCACCAAGCGGTGGGCGGCCTATGCCATACAGGTAGAATCCCTTTCCCCCACCGGTGCTTTTTGGTCAGATGATGAAGAGCTTGCAGCTACGCCTCCATTTCGTATGCCAAAGACTTACTAGAGGAGTTGGTAGACTACTGCGTGTCTGTCCCCAGCCCCACTAAGCAAGCCGAAAGCTCTGCTATGGGAATGTCCACTGGCGAAAAGGGCACATGCGTATACTCACAAAAGCAGACAACCCCAAGCCATCCTTTGACAGGCGCGTTGAAAGGGACTTTAACGGCATCTGAACTTTCGGGGAAAGTTTTCACCGAAAGTGATCGAACCTTCGTGTTCGAAGTCCGCATTGCATTTGCATTTGCTGCGTGGCTCTAAATCTGCTGAGAAATCAGTTGGCGACCATAAATGCTTATCGACCGCCGATTCAGACAAATTGAAACAGTCGTCCAAACATGTTTCCAAGCACAAACATGGAAAAAACATACTAAACCACCACCACCACAGGCACCTTCACAGCCACCTAGGTCCCCTGTTACCACATCGGTAACCTCCTCTACTTGCACTACAGCTACTGACACGTTGTCCAAGTCCCTACAGGGTAAAAATCTGTTAATCCAGAAGAAATTATATTTCCCCTTCCTGAAGTTCCAAGAACAGGCACATACTCAGAAGAAACATCTGAAAAGACTATGAACAGGGTGTTTGAATTCATAACCTTTCTGGAAAAATATCCCATTAAGCAGAAGTCCCTGTTCCATGATGTGGGTGAACCACCCCTCAAGTCTACCAGACTCCATCGCATGATGTCTGTAAAGACACTTCTAACATTTTCCAAGATGTCAGAGACTATCAGTGTGATTTATATTTGATCCAAGACCAAGGGGATAAATATCCAAATCTTTGGCAAGGGATGTTGATTAAGGTACTTTGCCAGCAGTTCCCACCCATGATACCCTGGATGAGCCAGATGTTGCGTTTGGAAATGATGATTCTCTAGAGCAGCCCAGAGACTTGTCTCCCATTGACAATCAACTCCTGTTTAATAATCTGCTTAAAAGAGCAGCAGAGCATTTTCAGATCAAGACAACACATGGCCTACCGTCCCGCATTCCCACAGGTGTCCTGAAGAAAACGGTACCTCACATGTGTGGGTGCACCTACCTGGGCGCAAAGGCAGAAGCCGAAAACACGGGTAACCCCAAGTCTTTTCGCAGAGCAGAATTGCAGGATTTTGACTCATGTGCACACCATACAGATTTGGGACTAGGGTGTCCAAGCCACCAAGGAAACCTGGGAACCCCACGCATTTCCGAAAAGAGGACACCCGTGGGAATGCACAGTTCTGACTTGCGCAAAGCGGCCCAGAATTTATTACCCGGAACCCCCGACAAAGTGAAAATTGTGTTTTTTCCCCACCAAATATCACAATTTGTCGGGTATTGTGGGTTATAAAAACTAGAGCAATTTGCGCAAGGCAGACCTCTGCGGATTCCCACAGGTTTCGTCTTTTCGGAAATGCATGGGGTTCCCCGTTTTCCTTGGTGGCTTGGACACCATAGGCCCAAATCTGTAGGGTGTGCGCATGCGCAGAATTCCTGAAATTATGCTGTGGCGAAAGACTTGGGGTTAGCCATGTTTTCAGCTTTCCCCTTTGCGCCCAGGTAGGTGCACCCACACATGTGAGGTACCGTTTTCGTCGGGACACCTGTGGGGACGCGGGACGGTAGGCCATGTGTTGTTGGCGGCATGTTTCGGTGGGTGACCAGAGTGAAATGTGCTGAAATTTTGTTTTGTTCCCCCAAATTTAGACTTTGCTGGGGGTTCTGGGTAATAAATTCTGGGCCGATTTGCGCAAGTCAGACCTCAATGGATTCCCACGCGTGTCCTCTTTTCCGAAATGCATGGGGTTCCCTGTTTTCCTTGGTGGCTTGGACACCCTAGGCCCAAATCTGTATGGTGTGCGCTTGAGCAAAATTCCTGAAATTCTGCTGTGCGAAAAGACTTGGGTTATCCGTGTTTTAGGCTTCCCCTTTGCACTCAGGTAGGTGCACCCACACATGTGAGGTACCGTTTTCGTGGGAACATGGGATGGAAGGCCATGTGGTGTTGGCAGCGTGTTTCGGTGGGTGACCAGAGTGAAATGTGCGGGAATTGTGTTTATGTCCAGCAAATTTCAGAGACTTTTCCCTCTGCCCACCCACCGAAACACGTCGCCAACAACATATGTCATACTGTCCCGCGTTCCCACTGGTGTCCCAACGAAAACGGTACCTCACATGTGGGGGTGCACCTACCTGGGCGCAAAGGGAAAAGGCTAACCCACTGGTAACCCCAAGCCTTTCGGCAAAGCACATTTTGTTCATGTGGGCAACCATACAGATTTGTGCCTAGGGTGTCGAAGCCACCAACGAAAACTGGGAACCCTATGCATTTCTGAAAAGAGGACACCCGTGGGAATCCACAGAGGTCTGACTTGCACAAATCTCCCAGAATGTATTACGCCCAAGCCGCGCCAAAGACCCACATGGGAGATGGGTGCCCAAGGCCAGGGACATTACCGCTGACTTTGCTGGAGCTCTGGCTGGCCTGCGTTACAGCTTCTCCCTTTGGGAAAGGGCGGGGAATGTCCAGGCCCTCTCTGGTACCAATCCTGGGCATGGAGATGGTCAACCCAAATGGTTGTCAAACGCCCAAGGCCAGGGACATCAACCCAGACCATCCTGGAGCGCGGTCTGGGCTGCGATACAGAATTTCCCTTGTGGGTGGTAAGTGGCCACTGCCAGGGCTCCCTGGGGCTGCCTCTGTGCTTGGGGACGGTACACCCACCTGGTAAACAGATGTCCAAGGCCGGGGACATCATCTCCAACCGTTGTGGAGTTTTTGCTGGCCTGTGTTACAGCTTGTGAGGCGGATAACTTGATAAAGGTTTTTCATAAGTAGCCATTTTATT
This sequence comes from Ambystoma mexicanum, assembly GCF_040938575.1. Classification (NCBI taxonomy): domain Eukaryota; kingdom Metazoa; phylum Chordata; class Amphibia; order Caudata; family Ambystomatidae; genus Ambystoma; species Ambystoma mexicanum. Next base: position 1,457,661,903 of record NC_090935.1, read on the forward strand.
AACTCATGAGGTTTGGCAAACGCCTCACTATCCCTGACTGAAAGAGGGTTTCCCTGCCTATCAAAATTTTCCCTGCCTATCAAAATAAACTAAAGGAAAACACTCTAAAAAAAGGAATCTGTCCCTCAAGCTTATAACTACATCAAAACTCATAAGGGTAATAGATGGAAATTCAAATGTAACAGAAATAACAGTTATATAAAACATCAACCTAATAACTGTGTGGCAGATTCTCCAGATTCAAAGTAGGATTTTCAATCAAAAGTTCAAATAAGAAAGTTCCTTTTTGTATCCAAGTTCTGATCATAAAGTTCTTCGTACTCAAAAAGTCTTTCACTTGGACTTTTAACATATGTTCAACCAGACGATAAGTCTTTATCTCTCCACATATAAACAACAGTTCAGCACAACTTCTTGAGAAAACAAAATTATTTTCACAGTTCTTCTGCATCAACAACAATGTTTTGTCAGGATGATTCGACCACAATTTTATTAAACACTTTAGTGGCTTTGCCACTTCTTCTTCTCCACAACTTTCAACCACAATGTAGTACTTCAGTGATTTCTTCCTTGTCCACTAACCTACAAGGACTAACACTAAAAGATCCCTATGCTGGTCTACTCGCCTGCCAGGACAAACGCTCCCAACCCTACGGCAAGTACTCTGTGGTGAGGTTTACTTCAAAACTTTTGGATAAGTCTTTGACTTTTAACAACTTCACAATTCACAACTTCTTCTGGGAAAACATGAGACAACTTGGTGCTGTTTGTTCCATTGTTGTAATTGCCACATGCAATGCAGGTTATGCTCCTCTCCTCCTGGATACTTTCTACTAAAAGGGCTTCTTTCCTGCCACTCTGGTTTTCCTACTTTTGCATCAAATTAATGTTTCTTTATTACACTTACCCCTCTTTGGCAATGCTTGCTGATGTCTTGCTCAACTAGTGCCTCTTCCTCACCCCAGGAATAATGATTATAATTAGCTTGCTTCAGTATTGCACTCTCTTGGCTTTGGCAATGGCATTGGCCTTGATAGAAACAATTATAACCTTTATTTTCTTGTCTTTTCACAACGTTTTTACTCTGCGAACTTATTTACATTAGTTCTGTATTCAAAATTGTTATTAGTGGCCAGCAGTCAATTACACAGTGTACCGGGATTACCCGACAATGGTAAACTCACCGGTTTTAGCATATACGTCTGCTCGATACGCTGCCACTGTACGTTCTGCCTCTTCTGCCGCCTCCTGTATGGCAGACTGCTTCGGTTAGTTTCCCATGGCCCGTGCGGGTCGGGAAAGGAGATTTCCTCGCTCCTGAAACGGTGCACGTCAGCCACCGGAACACAGCACGCAATAAGGAGAACCTCTCTCTCCAGGGGGAAAGTCTTTTACAATATCGCTTCCCGCTGGGCAGCGTCTGCATTTAAGGCCATCAATGTTGGAGACCCTCTCAGGACAGTCATCCGCTCCAAAGATAGCGGCTCCTCGGGCGGCTCTGTTTCCTTTCTTCTTTTGCTCCAACTGCGACTCGTAGTCTCTGCAACTACTCCACCTTTTAGTTCTAATGGCCTGCAGCTGAGCGGGCTTTAAATATTCCATTGTCCCGCTCGGGTGTGTGTCATTAGAACCACTAGACTGTATCCTGGGAGGATAGCTCTGCGTCAACGTGCTCGCCTTGGAAGCAAGACAACACAAAGCAACACAGGTTCGATCCCCGGGTCCGCGCTTAGAAACCTTTGGGTATTTAAGCATGTTCTAAATACGCAACTAAGACAAACAACTACGCAACTAAAACAAACAATTCCTGTAACAGCGCCTCGATGCCCGCGGGCTGTGTGAGCACTTTAAAAATGCAAATAAATTAAAATAAATGTTGCCATTTAGGGTTTATAAGTCCCTCTTCCTCGTTTTACTCCGTCAGCAAGCCATTAAATATTCTGGGATCATGGAGATCTCCCTCTAATGGAAATAAATACTGCGTCTCTCCTAACTGAGTCCTCAGGTTCGTTTGGGGGCCTTCTCCTCCCAGGTGATCCACCCAGCTAATACCATCCCCAGGGTTAGGATCAGGTAGCCGGGCCACCCGAGAGGAGACTTTAGGCAGAGAGTCTGTAAGGAGTCTGCAGGATTCATCACATTTGTCACTGCTCAAATGAGGTGCTCGCTGTCAGAACTCTCAGTTCAGGGAACATGATCAAAGAAGGCAGCAGGAAAGCACATATATTTGTTAGAGCTTCTAGTGATCAAAATGGCATTATTATTATTCCAGACAAGAATAAACAAAACCAGTGTGTTAGTCAAAACGGACAACACTACTGCAGTGTCAAACATAAACGAGCAGGGTGAACCACACTCTGCAGTACTATCCCTACTTGCTCAGGATATATGGAAATGGTGCATCAGGAAGGGGATTTACTTCCCTGCATAGCATGTTCCGGGGGAGAACAACTGTCTAGCAGACGACCTAAGCAGAGTGCTCCAACAAAATCACGAGTGGGAAATCAACACAAACTCTCTCAAACAGATTCTCAAAAATGGGGACATGCCACAGTGTATCTTTTTGCAACAGCCCAGAACACGAAATGTCCCACCTTTGCACTATTGACGAACTGGTCAGGAACATTTGCTTAGGCTTCCCCCCCCTTCCTCACTGTGACATCACTCCTACGCAAATCTATACACAAACAACTCACTCTAATACTAATAGCCCCAATGTGAGCATGGCCCACATGGTACCCACATATCTTGGGAATAGCAACCCAACCACTGATCAAGATACAGACCAAACACAACCTACTAACCAAACAACACAAGAAATTAACACACCCATTCCCGCAAGTTCTGAACTTGCCAGCTTAGCTCCGGAAATCAGAGTTTGTCCATTAAAAATTTGAGGAAAGATGTATGGAAATTCTAAGCGAGGCTAGAAAACCCAACACAAGACACTGCTACTTCAACAAATGGAAACGTTTTGTAATTTGGTGTAGAGCAAAACAAATTGACCCCATTAACTGCACATCCAGAGATATTATAATATATCTATTACACTTGTTGGACTCAGGGTTGGTTTAGAACTCTATTAAAGTACATCTAGCAGCATCAGAAGCCTATAATACTTCACAACAGAAATCTCCTGGTGGAGGGTACCAGAGATTTAAGCATTCATTGAAGGGGTTAAACATATCCACCTGCCATGTGCACTCTCCTCCACCCCCCATCCACCCTCTGGGATCTTAATACACTTCTTCATAGGCTCATGGGACCTCCTTTCGAGCATATGCATGAAGCTTCCTTAAGAGAACACACTTTCAAAGTGGCGTTTCTAATAGCAGTGACATCTATTAGAAGAGTATGCTGCAAATTACAGGCGCTCTCAGTTACAGAACCTTTCGTATCCATTTATAAACACAAAGGGATCATAAGGACGCATCCACGATTCTCACCAAGATATATCCCAAAATTCAGTGTTACCCAATCCAGTGCTTCTTCCCCAACCCTCAAAGTAAAAGGGAACGAGCCTTACATACACTTGATGTACGCAGAGCAGTAATGTTCTACCTTAACAAAACAAAGCAAATAAGGAAAACAAACCAATTATTTTTAAAATGTTTTAATAGTTTTATCAATTTTATAACAAACAACACATAACTCACGCTCCCAACATTTACATTCGCTTATATATCACAGTATGCATAACATTCCCACTTCTTAATGTCTTCCCCCCTCCCTTCCCCTTAAACTCGAGCACTCTCCTTTTGCACCTCTGGTTTCTATTACTCAGGGTCAGATCTCCTGCTGGTTCTCGGGTGGGTCCTCATCACTGGGGTCACTTTGGGTGCTCCCATGTAGCGAGGCTATCATTTGTCTACATTCCATCAGTGGTCCTACTTCCTCTCCTTCCCCCTTGCTGGCCGCCTCATACCATGCCATTGTCTCAGCGTCCGCCCACTTGAGGAGGTCCTCTCACCTTCTCTCCACTCTAGGTCTATGAGCGGCTTTCCAGCTCATGGTGATTCTCCTCTTGCCCAGGATGTATGCTAGATCTTTGAGTTTACATACGTGTTTCAAGTTACGTGGCCTGGTGAATCCGCCTAGCATGCATGCCCATATGGATTCTATGTCATCCCCTTCTCAGACAGCTTGAGTTTAATTTCCCCCCAAAACTTCCTGACCTCCGGGCATGCACAGAACATGTGCATCATCCCGGCTCTCTCTTCTCCACACTTGGGGCAATTTTGTGCCTCTGCGTTTGCACATTTTGCTATCATTTGGGGGGGGTCATATATGCTCTGTGGGTTACATACAGTTGAATTTGTTGTAATCTGGCATTTCTTGACACCTTCTTGTGGTATCTCTGAGCCCTCTCCCATTGCCCGTCTTGCATGGCTTCTCCTGCCTCCTCCTCCCAATTCCGCCTTAGTTCGAGCGGCTCTTTTCCCACTCTCGACATGGCTAATTCATATATCCTAGATATCTCATGCCCCCCCCACACCCCCCACTCCAAGATGTCATACATTGTTTCGATAGCCATATCCGGCTGCTCCGCTAGCGCTATTTCGGACCATGTTTCCTTCACTCTTTTGACTATTCTATTATATGCGATTTGCTGTCCTAGCTGTACCCCGGTTTCATCCACTATTGTTTGGAAATCCATGGCCACCCCTTCCTGCCAGATGTCCCCCAGGGTGGCCAGGCCTACTGGCTCCCAGTATTTCCAGATCGTTTTCCTTAGTTGGTCATCTGCTCCGCACAGCGCCGCCTCCCATGGTTCGGCACTCCTTGTGCCAGACCTCCCAGCCTAGTGTCAGCACTCTCGGTTTCCCCCGCATTTCTGTTTTGGGTAGCCATATTAGTTCTCGTAAGAAGTATGGGGCACTCTCTTCCTTCAGCAACCTGGATTCTGCCGTCTCATCCTCCGCCAGCCACCTGGCTACGTATTGTAGTTGCGCCACCAGGTGATATATCTCGAAATTTGGTAAATTTATTCCCCCTCTATCATATGCATTTTGTAGTTTCCACAGGGCTACTCTGTTTCTTGTGGTGTGCCACAAGAAGCCCCTGCACAGGCCATGCAGCTTCGTGAAGAAGCGCCTGGGCACCATATATGGAATGTTTGTGAAGAAGTGTAGTAGCCTGGGCAGGACCACCATTTTCAGCAGGGCTGCTCTTCCTACCATACCCAGGGGGAAGTCTAGCCCAAAAGGCCATTCTATTTGTTACGCCCTCTACTGCCTTCTCCGTGTTGTATTTATGCTCCGCCGCTGCCGTTTGGTAAATATTGATCCCTAGGTATTTGAACATTTCGGACTGCCATGCTATCTGCAGGGTAAACAAACCAATTCTTTGTTTCCTTCAGAGCAGGCCGAGAGGGGGGACCCCATAACTATAGCCACTATTTCAAGATGGATTGTCAAATGTATCCAGTTTGGTTTTTCGCTAGCACATAAAACATTACCGTTTACACAGAGAGCTGACCCCACACGCAGCACTGCAGTGCTTCTAGAGGAGACATGCAAGGCTGCAACATGGAGTTCAGTACTTGGATTTACACATTATTATTATGTAGATACACAGGCAAGAGCAGATTCACAAGTGGGTCAAGTCATTCTTAAGCATCTATTTTCTTCTGTTTCTGCTTCTCACCAAGCGCCTGTTTCAAGTACTGTTTACTAATCTATGCATATCCCGTGAATCTAAGCAAATTCACAAGCCGCAGAAGACAAATACCCAGCAGTCTTCTTTCTAATGGATTGTGTACTCCCACGGATTCCTCATCTTTGATATACCAATATCCTGCTTGCAGCTTTGGAAAGGTTTTTGACAGCAGATGGCGCTGTGTGGCGTCGAGTCGATGTCCCCTGGCGATTTCCATTACCACGCGTGAATGTGACGTTGATGATTGTATAAATAGCACGCACTGCGCCCATTGTCTTAGTTCCATTTTTTTGCATTCACATCTCACTCTTGGAACGATTTGACTCGACTCGGTGCTTCTATGTATTTCATTGAGGTCTTCTAAGTATGTCTACTCCAGAGATGGGATTTAAGAGGTGGCCAGACTGTGGGCCTCAAAGCACAAAAATCAAGCCAGCGGATATGTAAATAAGTCTACTGAAAGAAGCACAATCCCACCAGCAGTCGGGAGCGGTCCCTCTATAAACTCCTCAGATCACTGCATATAATTCACAAAAACATTTATGAAAAATTTGTTTTCCTTTATTTAATTAGAAACATTAAAATGATTATTAAATAAGTCAGAGCTCATACATGAATAAGAGTAAATGTAAATATAGAACATACAACTATACAGCACGAATAAAGTGCATAATGTGAAGAAAATACTAATTTCCCAATAGGATTGCTAAGAGCTTGCTGCCAGATCACAAGCTGGGGAATGATCACCATCGTCCCCAAATAGGTCTAAGTCAGTGTCGGTGGATTAAACCCACTCGAGAGAAGGGAATCCCTCGGGTAGGAAAAATCCTGTTCAACCGAACAAAGTCAGGATGGTTTAGAAATGAATTCAAAGATGGATTGAATCCTGAAAGTAACAGAGAAGAAAAATCGTTGTTTCCAAATGTAGCAGTTCAAATATTTCATAAAACGAGAAACTGAAGAATCTTCACAAAAGTAATAATAATAAACCCATACTCTAAAAAATCTAACATGGGATGCTATACGTCGACTGTGGGCCTCATCATGAGTTGGGCCTTAGCCTTTAAATGCGGCGGTAACGCTTTTACCGCCGTATTTAAAGGTTGGCCCAATCATGGTTTGGGCAGTAAGTGGGAGTTTTACCTCTAGCTTTTTGCTGGAGGTAAAAATGTCCCCTTACTGCCGGTTTTCAGACGTTTTCGGCACTATTACCGCTGGCCCATTTGCCACCAGCGGTAATAGCGCCTCCCAACCGCAACGATGGACTCAATGGGAAATGGGAACTTACCGATGTACCGTTACTCGTGATCCGGCACTAATAGCGCTGCACCGAGTAGCAGTAAAGCTATCTACGCTGGCGGTATCCTGGCAGTATTACTGCCAGGATACCGCCAGACTCCTGATGAGGCCTTGTGACTCAAAGATGTCGATCACAGATCCACACAGGGTATGCCTCTGGTGTCTCGGTAAGGAGCACAAGTTTGAGTGCGGCTCCTGTCAGTCAATGACTAACAAGGCCTTGAAAGAGAGGAAGACAAAACTCGCCCTAGATCGATCGGTCTCAAAATCTCCATCCACTACTCCTTCGAAGAGGAAATCCTCTGAAGGCAGAAGTTCAAATGGCAAATCACCTGAAAGGCCTGAAAAAAGCTCCAAACACACAAAGAGGTCGAGGTCTAGGAGAGATTTGCAACATTCTTCATCCTCACAAAGAACAAAAAAGAGACTACATCTTTCTTCGTCTTCCTACTCCTCTCCTGACTAGAGACGAGTACGTTTTTGTTAGAGAAGTCTGCCTCGGCAGCCGATTGGGAAATGTTTACTCAGAAAATGATGGACGTTTTTTCGAAGGCGGTCCCTCCTGGTCCTTCGAAAGAGCCGAAAAATCCTAATTATCCCTCTACGCCCTCAAAAGCTGGCAGGGAATTGTCGAAGACTTCGACCCACGCGCCCAAAATCCCAGGTCAGAAGGCCTCTGACATGCCTACTCGTGTAGAATCAACAGTGTAGACTGCAGATAGTGCATCAAAGCCTAATGCTTTGATATCTTCCATTATCAAAGTACTCGAAGTCCAAGTCATGAATGTCAACCACCGATCCAACTCCGGGCTTTATGCCACAATCGTAGAAGGACTTTATTTTTAAAGTCTTTTTGATCTATCTTCGAAGATGATGTTGACTTTGTACCCTTTGGGTACAAACATTTTGGGACACCTAACGTCCCTGAAGAGCTCATTTCTGAGGATTTTCGTTTGGAGGTCTTGGCTACTTGCTTGAAAGAGGCCAGCGGTTTACACACTTCCCCTGAAGTGGAATTTGCATCACCTGCCATAACTGCTCATCCAAGTGCTGCATACAGGACAGTTATGAACAGGGTCACTGTGTATTTGGGTTGGACGTCCTGCAAAGAACATAGTTCAGGATGACCTCACAGACATCCTTGATACAGGCCCTCCCAAAGAACCTGTGCTACCTTGTCATTCAGCACTCAAAAACTCTGTCCTGGAAAACTGGCAAAAGCCTGACACCAGTCCTGCTGTCAATAAGGAGTTGGTGAGGAAGTATAAACCATCATCTATTGATCCCAATTTTCTCTCAAGGCACCCTACTCCAGAGAGGTGGTGCAGGCGGCTACCTCCACTTCTAAGCATCTGCTTATCCATCCATCCAACCTGATGGGGATGACAAGAAATATGACATGCTAGCTAAAAAGGTGTTCTCTGCTGGGAGCATGGCCCTCCAGCCCATTAATGCATCTGGTGCATTAGCAAAATATACATTCACTTTGTGGAATGTAATCTGCAAAGAAGCCGATAACATACCGGAAGGAGAGATGAGGGATGGCTTTACCAACATCATTGGTGATGTCAATCACCCCAATCGGGGCTCGATGCATCGGACTGTGTTTGCAGTTCTATGGGCTCAAGTGCAGTCATCAGAAGGTTTGCATGGCTGTGGAAATATGGATTTGCTCCTGATGTTGTAAGGAACTCATGGTGGCAACAATAAAGACAGACACAAGTTGGGTGATGACTCTTGACCTTGGGATCCCCCTGTTCCAGGCTCAAATCCTTCTCCAATGTGAGCCTGCCTCTGTCGGGTTCACTACAGCCTTTTTCCTCAGACTATTTCACTTGTATTCACAAGTCTCAATGGGCCTCATTACGAGTCCGGCGGTAACCGAGCCGGAAAAACCGGCAGGTTACCGCCGGACTCGTATTACCATTCCACCTCCGTGATTCCTGGAATTACCGGGGCATTACGACCCCCGGTGACCCGGGAATTCCGAAGGCGAAATTGTGCAAGTCCCCATTCCCATGGAGCCCCATAGAACTCGATGGGGACCATGGAAACACTGGTTCCGTCTATGACAGAGCCGATGTTTCCATGTCTGCCTGCAGGCGGGTGGTGTTAAACCTGCCAGGTCAGACCTGGCGGTAGTGACACCTCCCGCCTGCAGGACTCCTAATCAGCCGGTCCGGAAAGAACGATGGTGGTGGTTTTACCACCACCGTTCTTTCCAGACCGGCAGGGTCATAATGAGGCCCAATGTCTTTTTAAACAATCTTCCAATGTGGACATCCCTCAACCAGGTTCATTCTTGTCAACGCAATGTTAAAAGGGTTTTCGTACCCCACCCCCTTCACCAGGCATCCCTCAGCCGGGTTCACATTTGCCACTAACACAGTTCAATTGATATCCACAACGGGTCAAAGACTTTCAACTGTACAAGGGCATTTCACTCTTTCCTTGTATGACCACTTTGACCTCTTGCGGCGGCCCTCCTAGGGCCTTCTGGTATCAGTTGTTTCAACAAAAGAGGACTGGTTAGAGTCTCAAAACGGATGAGCACCCATGTGGCACCAGATCACTCTGCCCCTGGTCTCTCTCTGGGTTTTCTAAACAGTTTTGTAACACACAAAGTCTTTGTACCTTGTCCCATTACGTTGCCACTTCCAACCGTCGCTCAATCACAGTTTCCTTTACTATCGGTTCTCCCTCCGACTCACTGGCTATGATGAACCATTTGGCATTTCTGGAGTCTGGAGTCAAGGGCGCACCACGGTAGCAAGCGTGTCTCCCTGTCTCGGTTATCAGTGTAGGAGGGTTCTGTGCACCGCTGACACCTGCTACACCACACGCTGGCTGTTGTTCCTGGCCTTGTGATTCCTTTCTTTCGCGGGTCTGGGTCACCAAGGGCAAGGGCTCTTCCCTCCTTGTCGTCCTTTCGCTTCTCACCCCTTTTCTCCTCCTCTTGAACTGCCACCCTGGAACAGCTGCCTTGTTGCACGGTCTGCCTTGCTCCAAGTGTGCTTTCGTGCTCCACCTTTAATCCCTGTGGGGAAGGGAAAGGCTGTCGGGTGTGTGTGGTTATTATCAGTTGCCTGACTTTGCCTGACCTCGGTGTTGGGATACGGCTCTGGTGTCAGGTAAACACCCCTGGTGTTGTTCTGTTGTCTTTCGTGGTGTAAGAAAGTGTTTGGGCTGGAAAGGTCGGGGGGGGGTGCTTTAGAATGTCTGAGTATCCTACGGGGTAGGATGGGGAAGAGGTGTTATAAGGAAGGGGGTACTGCGTCTCACCAATCAGTGTCTCACTTCACTCCCGGAGGACCCCCTATCCAGGCGATCCTCCTGCACTGTTCCACCCCCAGGAACTGGATCCAATAGCGATGGCCGTGTCCTGGCCACCTGGATGACAGATCCCCGGGGACTAGCAAGTGAGACACCCTCAGGTTTCTCACAGCTGTCACCAGAACGTCTACACATCCTGCTAGAAGAAATCCAGATCCTGCTGCAGAAGGGAGTAATCAAGGTTGTCCCAGATCTTCAGGTAAACAATGGCATTTATTCAATATACTTCCTCGTACCTAAAAAGGATCTAACCTTGCGCTCTTTTTTAGATCTGCGTCCTGCACACAATCTGCCAAACCTCAAAAGTTCAGGATGACAACTCTACAGGAAGTAATCCCGCTGCTCAAATGGGGGATTACATGGCCACCTTGGATATGAAAGATGCATACTTTCATATTTCAATGTTGCCAGTGCACAGAAAGTACCCCAGGTTCAAGATAGAGAACACTCACTATCAGTTCAAAGTACTCCCCTTAGACATTGCCTCAGCCCCAAGGGTGTTTACCAAGGTACTAGCAGTGGCGGCAGCTCACCTGCGAAGGCAGTCCATTCCAGCATACCATTATCTCGACGACTGGCTCATAACTAGAGACTCATAACCGGCGTGTCTGGAGCACACCCAAAAGATTGTAGATCTTCTTTTCAACCTGGGGTTCTCAATCAACGAGAAAAAGTAGAGTCTCGTCCCCAGTCAAGTCAAACAGTTTCTAGGAGCCCTAATTCGATCAGAAGACTGACTTGTCTTCCCCTCCGACTAGAGGGTTCATTCAAAACATGCTGTTCCAGATCCCTCAGTATGTAGCCTGTCATCTGGTAACTGTACGGAAAGCCATGCAGCCGTTGGGGATGATGGCAACCTGTATCTTCTTAGTTCCACACGTCCGTTTGCGCATGTGCCCTATGCAGGAGTGGATCTCGAGCCAATGGTGTCAGGCAAGCGGTCAGTGGGACAATCTAGTGGTTGTCTCGATGTTGAGGAGAATTCTCTTATAAGGCTAATTTCCCAAACCTAGTGAGTCCCCCAGCAGCTTTGCTGGATTTTTGGGGTTTATTTTTTTCTCCTGCTAAGAGTGCGACTCTTTTACTCCCGCTCTTAGACATGATTTGAGGTATGTCTTTGACTTATGTGCTTATGGGCTATGGGGTTTCTTTTTACTCCATAGGGTATCATCTGTTTTTCTGAATGTGTGGTGCACAGCACCCTCAGTGCAGTACCACAGGGGTGTCACAGTGACCCCCAAACATAGACTCCATACCCTGGGACTGACTACTATCTCGCAGGGCATGTAAAGTCACCATTGACTTTACTAGTCCAAAATTGTGAACAGAACCAGTACAAACCATCATATTGTGGAAGTACTGGTAAGGGGTAATTCGATTGCCCCTGGGTCTGTTTTCGAGGGGGCACTGTCCCGTCCCCCCTCATCGAGTTTCTGGCTGGTGGCAGTGGTTACCACGTGAAATATTCCACCAGAATATTCTCTATGGGATTTTCCCATTGATTTTAAACGCACCACTTTTTGGTGCAATGTTAAAGATACTGCTGGTTTATTTATTTAATATTAAATCACTGGCTGGGTCTTTTTGCCAGAACTCTATTCTAAAATGGCGTTTGTGTCTGTCTCTGTAACTCTGACCAAGGTCGAGCCCTTTGTTCCACTATTTTGGCGGGCTTCTCCACAGAAGACCTCCAAATGGTGCCACTCTGTCTGGGTTCCACAGGAAGGGTGGAGCGGGGAATTGGCACCCTGGACTTCGTTGCCTTAGCAACCTAAGTCGCACTCTACTCTGATTGGCCCAGTGGTGAGCCGGCCGGCTCACCACTTGGCATGTATGATTGACAGCTAGGCTGCTGAATGGGGGGTTTCTGCATAAAAGCAGGGCCTTTGGGACTGGAACTTCAGAAGTCACCACAGGACCTAAGAATCCGAAGAGGGAAGAAGCTGAGCCATCTGCAACGACGACACCACCGGTGAAGCCCTGCTGCAACTACCTCACCACTTTCCCGACGACAAGAGAAGATCTTCTGCTGGACGAGTCTTCTTCCCCTGAGCTGGTGGGATCAACCAGTTCGCCCTTTTTGCCTTCCAAAGACGTCTCTTGGTCGAATCGCCCGTGCCAAGCACCCCGGCGGCCGGATAGCCAAGCTCACCACTTTTGACCGTGAATAAAAGGACCGCACCTTTTAATCTGGAACTCCGCGGCTGGTTTCATCCCTGTGCAGTGCAACGACTCCATGTTCCCTCCTTGATGAGATCTTCTCTTCCCCTGGTTGGAACCATGAACTTCAACCACTGCCAGGAGCAACTGCCCCCGCTGGAGCTTCCTTTCTCTCCACGGTACTGTGTCCTGCCTGGCCTCCCTTTCTACAGATTGCTAAAGGTGACCCTTAAATCATTGGCTTCTAAACTGGGTTGGCTCCAGGCCTTCTAACTATATCTTTTGAATCACCCCAAACTCTTTTGAACACTCTGCAAAGACTTTCAGTGCACTTTAAACCGTGTGATCCTGGGCACATTTTGCTTTGCTCCATTTAAAGTGGGCCTGGCCTATGAACTTTGGCTCTACAGTATAACCTGCCTTTCTCCCCTTGCTCTGAACTCTTAAAAGTGTTGGGAACTGTTTTATTCTTTGCTGTGCCTTTTTCTATCCCTTTAACTACATTATCAGAGTGCCATCTTAGTTAAGCGCTCACATCTGTTCTAACAAATAGTAGTGTTTTAACCCTGACTTGTCTGATAACTATTAAGGGAGGTGTGTATACTATACCCGACTGTGTTTTAACTTGCTTTTGATTGAGAGTGTTATTATATGCCATAAAGTGTGTTTTAAATAAATAATTATATACTTTTTATACAAAGCTCTAGTCAGTGTTTGTTTGCTGTACTGTGTTTTGGCCCTATTGTGTATACTCTGCATACTGCCCTACTATTCTTGAGAGAAGTCTGACTGCTCAGCCACAGCTACCAGGTAAATCTGGGTGGTGCCGACTGCTACCAATTGGGTTTACTGCTTACTCCTGTAGTCTTAATCTTTTTGCAATTTTCCCCAAGGGAACTGCACAGGATTCTGCCTAACACTCGACAGCCCTTCTTCAGTCTCTGCAGTGGTGGTCGAAGGAGAACCTTCTCAAAGAGAAATCCTATACCACCTCTGCAGTAGATGGCACTCTCACGATAGGCGCATCCCTGTCAGGATGGGGCACTCACCTCCTAGGACAGACAGCGCACGGCATGTGGTCACAATCAGTAGCAGCCAAACATATCAATCTGTTGAAACTACTTGCTGTGTTCAAGGCCCTAAAAGCCTTCCAAACACAAATACAAGCGAAGACGGTTCTGGTTCTTACAGATAGGACTGCGTCCACGTATTATTTGAACAAACAGGGGTTTCCAAACTGTCACAGAACATTTGAAAAATCTTTAGCGCATATAAAACATGGGCCACAAGTTTCGAAACAGACACCCATTTCCAATACTGCTTACACCGCTGAGCGTACTTCAAAAGACAAACAACTGTCGAAACGCACACATTCCCAAGCTAGTATTTCAGCGCCACTCCAGGTTCTTGGACAAAGGAAAGGTTCCAACAAACTATGGACAGAGTCTCTTCCTCTGTGTGTTTTATGGAAAAATTCCACTTACAAAAAACCCCAAATTGAATTAATGCAAGGAGAGGCTCCCTCTAAATCCTCCAGATTACAAGTAGATGCCCTTTTACAGACCCATGTTACAACTCTTAAACAAGAAGAGGCCATTGACGTAGATCAAGACAATACTGGCTATAATGATGATCAGTGTTGTGATGAGGATCCTTACGATGACGACAACTAATATTTAATCCCCTAACCTCCAGATGGGGATCAGCCAGCTGATTCTCCTGTGCATAATCAAATCTTATGCAATGAACCTTTCAAAAAGGCAGCAGAACACTTTAAAATACAGACACAAGATGTTACCCAAAATTTAGACTTCATATACGAAATGGCAGAGGAAAATCTGAAGTAGGACAATTCATCGATTAACTTCACTCAGTAAATAAAAGAATACAGCCCTGTCTAGTTACACCATCTCTTACCAGGGCTGTTAACCTCAGGATCAACAAGACCTTTCAGCCAGCACCTTCTAACCATTTGTACATCACGGGTCATCTCAAACCGAACTCCTTAGTGGTTACGACCACCCGCAAAAGAGCAGGAACACCATTCGTTTCTGCTGAAGCACCCTCAAAAAGGGAAACCAAGAAGCTTTTCACATTTGCGAGCTGCAACACAACCTTGCTCTCCAGTTACAATAGGTCCCGTTGGGATAAAGTCCAGACTCAACGAGATTGCATCCCAGACCCTATTCGTTCAGTAATTCTCAAAACTGTCAATGAAGGTAGACGGGTTGCAAATAATATTAATAAAGGCAACCTCGATGCAGATGATAATCCAGGCAGAATTGTTGTCGAGGGAACTTTACGGAAACATCAGTCAGGGTTTAAATTGGAAACACAAGTAACGCTGTTAAATATGCCCATTGAAAACAGTGTGCTTTTCGGTAAGGCAGTAGATGACGCCCTTGAAATAGCCAAGAAAGAACATGAAACATTCAAATCTTTAGGACAAATTTCTACCAAACCATACGTTCAAAGGGGTATTTTTAATACATATAGGTTTTTCGAGGCCAAAGTTACCCAAGAGCCTCTCAATCTACATTCGGACAAAATAACTCTTCCCAGTGGTATCCAAACAGAGCGCGTTCCACCCCCTTTTCAGTCTACTATATAGGAGGGTTTAGACTGGGTAGAAATAGATTCCGGGCAGCAGCCTCTAAAGCGCCACTGCCCAAAAACAATGACTCATCAGTTCAGGTCCTCTCCTATATTACTCCAGTAGGGGATCGAAAATCACATTACACCCACACATAGGAGGCGATCACATTGGACAAGTGGGTGCTTTCCACTGTAACAAAAGGATACTTTGTAGAGTTCCTGACAAAACCACATCATCATCCTTCAAAACACTGCAAGATGTCACAAGAATATCTACCGATTCTTCAGGAAGAAATCCAAGCCCTTCTTCAAAAAGGATGGGTACAACTGGTCTCGCTTCACAAGGCAAGGGTATTTATTCAACTTACTTCCTTGTTCCCAAAAAGGAGTTAACTATGTGCCCTGTGTTAGACCTTTATCCAGCAAACACATAGGTCAAACCGCAAAAGTTGGGAATGACTACACTTCAGAAGGTAATCCCGCTCTTAAAACGGGTATTACTTGGCAACACTGGGTATGAAAGATATATACTTGCATATTTCAAAGTTGGCAGCTGACAGAAAATATCTCAGGTTCAAAGTTGGCACAACTCATTACCAGTTCAAAGTGCTTCCCTTCGGCATATGCTCAGCGCCAAGGGCATTCACCAAAGTCCTCGAAGTGGCAGCTGCCCACCTACACAGACAGTCCATTCCAGTGTACCCTTATCTCGATGACTGGCTAATAACAGAGACACCTCAAAAGTATCAACAAAACACCCAAGAAACAATCAACCTCCTTTTAAATCTAAGATTCTCAATCAACGAGAAAAAATCAAGTCTCATTCCAAGTCAAACAAAACAGTTTATTGGGGCCCAAATTCAAACAAGATGCTTTAGTCCTCCCCTCCAATGAGAGGTTACAAAAGTTCCTGTTTAAAATTCCACATTATGTAGCCGCTCATCCGATAACTATACGGAAGGCCATGAGCATCCCAGAGATGATGGCCCCCTGCATTTATATAGTACCTCACGCCCGGCTCCACATACGTCCAATGCAAGAGTGGCTAGCGAAACAGTGGTCGCAGGCAAACGGCCAGTGAGACGATCTAGTGGTAATTTTGCAAACCCTATGTTCACTCTCTGCAGTGGTAGACGAATTAGACCCTTTTTCAAGGAAATCATTCGCTACCCCAGCAGTAGAGGCCACTCTTACCACAGGCACATAGCTGTCAGGGTTGTGAGCACATCCTCTCAATCACACTGCTAATGGCAGATCATCAAAATCACGAACAAAGAAGCACATCAATCTTCTAGAATTGTTAGCAGTGTTCAAAGCACTTCACGACTAGCACTTAACATATGGAATTTGGCACTAAAACGCAACATGTTCCTTCTGTCCCAATATGTTCCTGGGGAACACAACTGCCTAGCCGATGTCCTAAGCAGAGAATTACAACTTCCATCAGAACATGAATGGCAGTTACATATAAACATTATAAAAGCCATCTTCTCAAACTGGGGAAAACCAGATATAGATCTATTTGCAACACAGCACAGCGCACACTTCCCAGACTACGTATCTAGGTACCACCAGACACGGTCCAAGGAGAACGATCTGTAGATTAATTGGTCAGGAGATTTTCTAATGTTTTCCCCCATCACCTCCTCTCAACAAGATAATCTACAGATGCACAAGGAATCAGCCAGAGTAATTCTGATAGCTCCAATGTGGGCACGTCAGCCATGGTTCTCACACCTGCACACAGTGTCCCTTTGCCCACCAGTGAAACTTCCATGCCCATACAACATGCTGTCCCAACACCAGGGAACAGTTTATCGCCCATGCCCCCAAACACTAAACTTGGCAGCATGGCTCTTGAAGTCATAGAGTTTGGTCATCCTATTTTACTGCAAAGATGTATGGACATCCTTAAAGAGGCACGGAAACCTAATACCAGACATTGCTATTACAATAAATGGAAATTATTTGTTATCTGGTGCAAAGCTCGGAGCATCAGGCCAATTGATTGCTCTCCTTCACACAATGTTTTATATTTACCTTTTAGATTCAGGGTTAGTTTTCAACTATGTTAAAGTCCATTTAGCTGCACTGTCTGCATACACCAGCTCTCAAACAAAGGTTTTGTAGTGGAAAGTGCCAGTACTTAAAGTGTTTTTGGAAGGCGCTAAAAGAGTACACCCCCCTATTTCAAACCCTACTACCGGATGGGATTTAAATGTTGTATTTACAAATGTCATGGGTCACCCTTTTGAGCAAATGCATAAAACCAGCCTTAAAAGCCTCAGTTACAAGACTGCTTTTCCCGTTGCCATTACATCCATCAGAAGGTTCAGTGAAATTCAAGCACTCTCAGTTCAAGATCCCTTTGTTACCAACCATAAAGACAAGGTGGTGCTAAGAACACACAGTCGTTGTTCACCTAAATTTATTTCAAAGTTCCATGTTAACCAGTGCTTAGAACTGCCAGCTTTCTTCCAAAACGGTACTAATTTTGCAGAAAAAAAGCCTCCATACATTAGATAATAGGAGGGCTGTTATGTATTATCTTAACGAAACAAAGCCAATCAGAAAGACTGATCAATTATTTGTGTCCATAGCTACGGGAAGATGTTTTGCTTTATCGTGGTCGCTTGTGGAGATCCTGTGCTTGCGTTCTCTGGACCCTTGCAAAAATAATCATTGGACTCAGATAGGCACAGAATTACACATAACACATGTGATGTGTTATAGAAAAATGGCGCGTTATATGCCCTTTATTGACTCATAACATACAAACAGAAAGAATAAACACATAATTATATATAAACAAAAGGAGAAAGAGACTTCACTGTTAAGATCGCCACAGGAGACTTCATCTCGGCCACACCAACACTGCTTAGTTCCACAGCAGGTAGGCAAAGAGACTGATTGTTCTAATGGGATCTGGAGCAGAGCGTCCTCCCTTCCAGTGAGACTGCAACACCCGGGGTCCAACTTCTAACTCTGAATCTCCAAGAGGAAAAACCCTTGTCTCCTATGGGGGCAACTTTCGATCCCCGTCCCTTATGGATACCATGCTGCCCTCGGCCGAAGAACAGGTAATAAGCATGAGGCATAAACAGAGTGGAATATTCCAGTTAGAAGCAAAAAAAAACATCTTCCCCTCCTTGCTGTCGTTCCCACTGCTCCTTATCACTGCACTTTTAGAGTGCTACGACTCCCTTTCAAGCTCGTCCTTCGGCAGACAATACAATAACTATTCTTCCCAGCTCAGTCATCTGACATAAATATGTGACCTTGTCTCTGCAGCAGAAATACATGTTTGCTAGATGAGCCCAGGAAAACGTAGGCTTTACTGTTTTCTTGCAGTAAATGGAAGTGAATATCAAAAATGGACGTGCATCAGCGCCATGTTTTCTGGCTCATTTAGCTCACACACTACAGAAGAGAAGGGGGATCCTGTCTCTAAGTCAGCTATCTCAAAATGAATAGTCAACTGCATTCAGATTTGCTACTCCCTTTAGAATAATACTCTGCCTTTCACACCCAGAGCACACTCTATACATGGCACAGGGGCTTCCTTGGCTTTTATTGCAAACGTCCCTTTAGATGCCATTTGCAAAACGGCTACTTGGAGTTCCATAATACCTTTACTCAGCATTACTGTCTTGAACACACGCCCAACAAGATTCACAGGTGGGACAAGCAGTATTAAAACATCTATTTGCTGCTGTACCTTCTACCATCCCACCACCTTCTCCAGGTACTGCTTGCTAGTCTATGCAAAGCATGTGATTCTAAGCAGATCCACAAGCCTCAGAAGGCATACATTACTCACCGTAACCGTATTTCTGATGCTTGTATCTGCTTAGATTCAGATGCACCCAACCTTCCTCCCTTCTTGATGTTGAAGGTACATAGACATCAAACCTCTTACACTTGCTCTTATGTACTCATATATACACTTCATGTTCCCTCATGCCAAAAACAAAACAATCTCAGGGACTTTGACGCCTGATGGACCATGGGTACTACAGACGTCACACTAGGGCTAGCATTACAGATATGTCCAGTCTAGGTCCCTTTTCGACTTTTGGAAACAAGTCATGCAATACTCTGCACATACCACTAGAGGGTGGCCTATGCAAAGCATGTGAATCTAAGCAGATACAAGTAGCAGAAATAAGATTACAGTGAGTAATGTGTGCTAAATATATATCAAGAGGTGGGGAACATCCCCCTATCCCCTTGATCAGCCCATAAACAACACAATTCATAGTAAAGCTTTTCTTGTGAAACTCCTTAAAGGGTTGTTCGAGTACCATTACAACAACAGATGGAACATCTCACTCTGCTGGGTGGCTTGCATTATGTAATCCAGTCAGGAAACATCAAAGTAATCCCTAAATGATTGCAGAACATTTTATTAAAAGGATAGCTGAAGTTAAATGTCATATGCTTTGACACAACTTTACCACCTGATGTTGTTAATCTGATTACAAGAGGTGTCCAGTATAGCACTTGAATAATTTACATTCTTTCTGACAGATAGCATAGTCTATCTCCTACACGAAGGAAGGGTCTTGAGCAGTAGGCAGTCCATTTGGAGTACCATACGTGCCAGTGCTATGTTCACACTTCTGCCCACCTTCTACCATCTCTTTAAACCACGGTATGGACTTTCACAGCCACGCCATACATGTTTATCTTCCTATCTATTAGAATTGGGATATGGACTCTGGCACAATATACACTTTTTAGGAACTGACTAAACATCTCAAATGGGCAAAGTAGAATTTGTGCAGATCTGGTTGAAGCATTTACTAAAGAGGTCGGCCTTGGTTACAAAAGCACACACCGTCTTTGGTACTGTGACGAATCTGATGAGGTCGTCCCTTCTCCCCTAGGGGGAGACCTTTCCCATGGGGCCATGGCAGTGCGTACACAGTACACTGAGGGAGGATCACATGGGGAAGGAATCCCCTATGGGATTAGGGACGACTATCACCAGAGAACGCGGTATCACCCCGCTTTACTACCTCCAACCTCTTCTCCAACCCTAAATCCTTCTTCCCCCTCTCTGGATAGAGCTTATCTCATTTGTTGTCAACTTAGTCCACCTAACGTATATGACAACACTGAAAAGCCAGAAAATATAAAGCAACATGTATATAGCTTTAAAGGTAGTACTGGGGTGAAGAAGATGCCCGTGAGTCCAGGTATCACTCGTGGGGAAGCAGAAGGGGCGTTTTAGCTTCCCAAGCCCAGTGATTGGCCCAAAGCAATACATCAAGCCCAATCGGCAGGTTCGAAGCATTTCAAGCTCAAGCTCAAACTGAACCGCTGGAGAGACGTGAGAGGGAGAGAGAGTCTCCCGAAGAGGAATCCAAGGAGCTGTCCATGCAAGCAGCTGACACAAGCTTCAGGACCCGGTGAAGCGCGAAAGAGTCAGACCATCCCGCTGGAGGAAGGCTTCAGACTGCAGAGCCGCTGCAGACCCCGCTGGGTGCCTGAACGTTACCAGAGCCTCCACAAGGGGTATAGTTGCCCGAGAACCGCTGGTACCACTAAGAAGGAAGCAAACAGTTACACTGGTTGCCCAGGAGCTTTGAGAGTTTCGGGGAAGCAACAGGGTGGGCTCAGGAACCGAAAAGAGAGGCACTCTGAAGCGAATGAGACAGTTGTATACTTGGCAGGAGAGAGAACCAAGCAGATACAATGCAACGGTTCGAGCCTGGGACCCACGCCCAAGAGTGAGCCCTGATGAGAGAGCGTCTAGGACCCTGAAGAAAAGGAGAGAGAATTGTATACTTGGCTGGAGAGTGAATCAAGCGGATACACCGCAACAGTGCACGTCTTGGACCCGCACCCATATGAGAAGCCAAAGTTTAAAGCAAATAGGGTCTGATACCTTGTAAGAGGCAAAGAGACAGCCCAAGAAAGAAAGCTTGCTTGGCAGGAGAGTGAACCAAGCCGTATGAAGTATTGTGAGTCTGGGACCCGCACCCATATGAGAGATTGAGAATAAGATAGTCAAGAACCCTATGACTGATAAAAGGAATCCTATGCTTAGTAGATGAGCGTGCCAAGCTGGTCGGACATGAGAACTGTGAAGCTAAGAAACAGTTACTCATTAGTTTTCCAGCAACTTGGGACAAGAAGTCTAGGGGAAAGGAGCACAACCCTAGATTTCAAATCAAAAGAATCCTGTCAGTCCTCAAAGATGACCAGCAGGCCACATCTGCTGGGGCAATTTTTGAGGGCAATGATAACTTTCTTGCAATGTGCAGAAAAGGAAGTATATTAGCATAATATTATGGATTGTTCCCTACAACTGAGTGGTCACTGGTATTGATCTAATATGAATTCTGATCGGTTTCCCTTTCCCAGTGTACTTTGGGGACTGTATTATTTGTATTCCTGGTTTGTTGCTGAGTTCCTAGTAATACAAAGATGATACACACTGTTAAGAATGTGTTCTTGCCGGACAATAGAGTTGAAGGATAAATCATGTGGCATGTTCTGTATCCTTTTCCATGTTGGCAAAATAATTTTGTTTTAGGACAGTAAAAGCCATCCAATGACATTGCAAAAACGCCCACATAAATCTTTATAGTGCAAATCAATGTATACATACTTGTTATAGCTCCTGAAATTGCAGTCTGGCACGGACTCTTCTGTACTGTAATTGTGCCCCTCCACCTAGGTCATTGTGGTGGTAGCTTGCTGTATTCATTATTGCAAGTCGAAATGCACAAAATCCAATTTGCTGCAGGTTTTTTCCCTGGAGATGGGAAGTTTAAAAGTGAGAGATGTAGTGCAGCTATACAAAATGGAATCCCATTTTGGCACTTTCTGGCTCAACAGGTGGGCCTCACTTTTTATAGGCTCGTAATACTGGTATTTCAGCTGGCATTCAAAATGATATGAAGGTATTACACAACTTTGATCAAGTGTAGAAACAGATATTCAAATCAAGGTCTTGTGATTCCAAAGATGCAACTTTGCCAGTAGACCACATCCTCTGCCATGAACGCAAAGTGGCACTCTTCCACTTGCAGCGCTGAATATTATCCTAGTTTGACCTGACTCATTATATGGGCGTGTTCTATATATTGCATGCATACAAATGACTGTCAAATTTGAAGAAGTTAACGTACAGTTAGCATATGTTTAATACATTAGCTGTTTCTTTCTTAGTGGGACTCTCAAAAGTACCAAAATATATTGTTTTCTTTTGATCTCTATATTTTAATAGAGTGTACATCCATTTGATTCCCAATAACAGGTTATATCACTGCCAAACCTGATATTTTAGTCCAGATTCCGAAGAGGGAAGAGCCCATGTGGGACCCACATGAACAATTGAGAAAAACAGGAATCGGTGAGTACTTCTCTTGTAAGTACAACTGTTTCAGAAGCTTGACATACCTTAGAAAAATGGCTTGTAGCTGATGTGCCTTGAGTAAACCATCCATAGATTGTTGTCTAGTGTGACAGAGTCAGGGTCATGACTCTGTCGGGGGGAGGGGTGTGGCGGGGCGTAACGGGACCCCTCCTGACCTGGGGTAGGCAACCTACCAAGAGGGTATGCAAGAGCCAGTCCTGCCCCAGATGCGGTGTGGGATAGTTGAAGGGGGCCCCATTCCTACTCCCCTTCCAGAGTGTCCACTATTTGTGAATGATGGTACCGCTGTCCCTTCTACAATGCTTGTTAGCTTTTCTTCTGGCCAGAGTTCTCTTTTTCAAAACCACAACTCCAAGAATGCACCTGGGCACAACTAAGAAAACCCATACTGGAACCGGAGAAATGAAATCAGGATCAGGCATGAATGGACTGGGTTTTTTCTGCCAAAAAGTGAAGAAACGCCCAACACCTTACCCACCAGCCCGAGGCGGACCACAGGGGACTGGTTGGGCAAAAGAAAATGAACTGAAGGTGGGAAGAGACTGCAGGAGAGCAGTGGAGACCAAGAAATCCTTCCCAAACCCAGTTGGGAACAAAACTTACCAGCACCTGTAGCAAATCAAACGGGCAACTAGCAGCCTGAACACATGGCTGCCATCCCAAAAATGGAAGTTGAAAAGGGGCACTGCTAAAAGCCTTCTCAAAGCTTTCCACAGGAAGTCCCAACCCTCAGAGGGATAGCTAAGGTACCAGGGAGGCCAGTGGGAGCTGCGAGGAATGGTGGATGTTTGTAAGCTCGGATATAAAAGCCTCGCCAGCACAGAGGAGATTGAAAGGTGTTCGGGTGAGGTCAGGGGAGGGGGTGGTTGACCAAGAGACCAGACGGAGGACAGACAGAGGAGCGGAGTGCTGCAGAGACTGTGGCAGTTTTTTTTTCAAAGTACTGGTAAGAAATTGTGTGGGTGAGGGATTGGTACCAGTTGTAGGTAGTGTGGTGAGGGTGTGTGTGAAAATCCAGTGAAAGATAGAGAGGGTCGGAGAGATAAAGTGTTGTGGGGGGTTAGAGACAGTGTGAGCATGAATGTAATTGACAGTGTGTGTCGCAGGAGGGGGAGAGAGAGAACACAAGGTAGTAGTTTGCAGTAGCGGTGAGGGAGGAGTGAAGGAGGTGGTAGTTGGGAGAGACAGGCAGAGTGAGTGTGGTAAGATCAGGAGACAAGAGTATAGACCGGTAAATGAGGGAGATGGGGAGAGCAGAGAGGTGCACAAAGAGAATAGCAGAGAAGAAGTGGATGAAGAGAGATTGAGGGAGATGTGGAAGATCGCAGAGGAAGAGATAGAGTCTCAAAGAGCGGGTTAGAAGGGGAGAACAGAAAGAGAACCCCTGGAGACCATAGGCAATTAAACCGACCAGAAGTATCCCTAAGAAAGTCCAAGAAGGAGAGAGAAAAGACAACAGTCTTTAGGTTTTTCCATCAAGATTTATTAATTGATTATTTTTAATGCACACTATACAGCAAGAAATGTGTTTCAAGGTGCATCAAGACAAGGGGGGGGGCAGGGATGAGGACGAAGTGTAAAATAAAAACAAAACGTTCTTAAAGGGTCTTGAAACATTCGGAACGTGCAAGTGCTATAGCATGAAGGCAGGGAGGAGGGCGGGGGAAGTGTAGGAGGGGGAGGAGGGGAAGAAAAACAAACAATAACAATATGATTTGGCTGTGAGGCGATTTGGATCGTATAAGTGCTAAAATATAAAAGGGGAGAGGGGGAGGAAGGGAAGTGCAGGAGGGGAGGAAGGAGAGAGGTAAATTAAGTGCAAAACAGTTTAAAAAAAAAGGCCGTCCTGGGACACAGCCCATCACAACACAGTGTAATAGGTTACAGCAAGTATCCAGATGCAATTAGGTAGAAAGTGAAAAACATTGGACTGTCTCACCAAATATAGCAGGGAACAACATAACAATGGAATCAAAAGGAACGATGCAGCATTAGGGAGTGAAGCGGTACGGAAGGTAGGCAAGGGTCACAACAAGAGTGTACAGAAGAAGGCCATCTTGAAGTAAGAGGGGCTGGTAGGCAGGACACTTCGGTGTAGAATGATGCATTTAAAAGGTGCACACAGATGCAGGGGGGAGATGGAGTAGGGAGAATGCAGGAAGGAGAGATGTGGGGGGAGGAGAAGGTACAGTAAGAGTAGAATGTTATGGTTAGAATAAGTTTGGAAGATAGGAGACATTTGGCATGGGTGCACATTAGGGAACAGCCACACCTCATGATGCGGATGCACCGTTGGGCTGAAAACATCAGGCACTGAACAAGCACGTGAGACAAGAAAAGATTAAACATAAGATGGAGCATGTAAGTATGCAAATAAAACTTGACTAAAAGTATGGAAGAAAGCAGTGTTAACTTGGTCAATGACAGGAGAAATACGATACAGTTCTGAGCTGCAACATACAGTCACAAACTGTAGATGAAGGCAGGTGAATACGCGAATGCAAACATGAGAACAGATCAAATCCAACAATACATTAGGGTAGGATGCAAGGGGTAGCAAGGTATGGTAACATGTCAAAAAGTCGATGCTGGTTAGTAAGCATGGTCCGTGGTGACAGCGATAAAGCGAGGTTTGGCAAACAGTTTTGCAGACAGATGTGGTGTAGCTCCGATCGTCTGCATTTCGTGGCCCAAGAGGGACGTACGAAGTAACAGCAGGCTTCGAGGAAACATAGACAGAGAAGTTTGACGGGTAATGCCAGAGGGCTCATCTGCAAGGGGGAGCACTAGGGAGGCCACATCAGAGGAGGGAGATTAACAGGAGACCCATCCAGGGTGAGACCATATCAAGAAAACGAGAACTAATAGTGCAGTCATCGGGGAAGCACCAAAGGCGGCAGATAAGGGGACATGTACAGCATTCACACAGGTGACAAGGCAAGGGAAAAAGGGTAGACGGGAGGTGATGGGAAGCTGATTAAGGAGAGATGGGAATAACAGGAACGGGAGTCTTACCAGCTAAGTGCAGCAGCCATATCAGTGGAAAAGACGTGAATAGGCATACATTTAGAGGTCAGTGTTAGCTGATAAGAGGCCAGGACCCATCGAAGCCGGACAGGCCCAGACAGGTAACAATAAAGCCCTTAAAGATGGCTCTTTGAGGGGGGCGGCGTCGCCTGTCGGCTTCCGGGACAGCAATCATCTTAAATGTGTCCCCACCAATCAGAAAGCATAAGAGGCGGGCTCCTGGACAAAGTTGAAAGAAGTCCACACTGGTCGATTGAAAAACAGCAGCCATGAAAGAAGGGCCTAGCTGGCATGATGTGAATGGTGCCCCTCACAGTCTCAGGGCTGGATGTTGTATCCCCACAGGTAGATGGAAAGAATACAAGGGGTTGCCTGGCTTTAGAGGATGTGTGGGATATTCTGGGGGACGGGACTTCCTGTGCTCTGGTGCAGGAAGCCCGTGGGGTGGGGGATTGAGAGAACTGTAGGGATGCCCTTTGTTTCAACTGCCCCAGTCTTCCCAGACCAGTGTTTTAATTTTAATAAAACACCTGAGGTTTTTTATATTTGTCTGTTGATTTCTGATGCCATCTGTGACACTGGCTCACACAGTCTTCACGTGTTACACACTTCGTATATCTAATGTTTGTTTATTTTGTGAACAGCTTTTCATTGTTCCGTTAATCCTGACCTATTTATTACCATGCTTTAAAAAATAGAAAGAGCCCTTTGACAAAGTTTGGTTTTCTAATTAAATCAAAATCAGTTCCAGCAGAGGTTGTATTGGCATTGTAACATTAAGCTAAGGACAGTTGAAAGAAAACAATGTAGGTATAATTATTAGGTTTTATATAGCTCTTCATGCACTAATTCTCCTGTATCTTATTGCTGCAATAATATCTGTTCAGTTCATGGGGGTGTGGCTGGCCGATAGACGAGGATAATGGGAGGGCACTGAGCTCCTTGCTGCTACCTGTGCGATCTTGTTCTTTTTACCGATAATCACACCCTCAACTGCAGAGTGTGACTGCTTCTTGCCTCAGAAGCACTTTGGAACCTGGGTATTTGTCATTGTGGTAACTACGGTGATCCTGTGAGCATGACGAGGCTTGCACCAGAGGTGGTCCTAAGAGAAAATGGCAAAGATCTTCGCTCTCCTTCATTGTTGTCAAGGCAGTGGAGAGACAGCAGGTTTTCTGACATCTGCACTCTGGGGATTCTTTTCTAGGTGTGACGCCCACATTTGGGGTCCTGCGGGATCCTAGTGTCCTAAAAGGAGGCCAGCCAAGGTGCCTGGATCTCTGAGGGTACCTGCTTTTTTGATTTACCACATGGTCGGCTCCCCAGGCTGGTGTCCACTCGCAAGGGGTCCTGGACCGATACTGTTAGGAGGAAGGGGCCCCTTTGCTGTGGGCCAGTTTGTGTACACAATATCTGCTCTTGATGCCCTATAACTGTGGGGTATGCTGGCACCCACACTGCTATAGGGCCTAAGGACATCTGTTCTCCAAGCCCCTGATCCTCTTCCTCTGAGTCCAAGCGGTCAGTTCTTGAGCCTGCAGCCAAAACTCTCAATACTCATCTGGACCATGATTTGGACCACCTAAGTTGTTAGAAAGATGTGTGGACAATCCTTAGTCATTCTTGCCACAACAGTATTTGGGTGTTGTGCCTGCCCCAAGGGTAGAGATAGGGCAGAACCTGCTGCATTCCTTGAAAAGCTCTAAATAAAAAAAGGTGAGAGCCACTATACGGTCACCCATCTTTGCTGTTTCTAGGGATGGATCATCGTGCATTGGTGCAGCGGTCACCCCCTAGAGCTCCCCTGGGTGCACTGATCACTAAGATATTGAAGTTTCAGAACAGAGGGGCAATTCTTCGTGATGGGAGGTCTGCAGGGCACATCAAACACGGCATGTCTAAACTGTTAATTTATTCTGATTATATCCAGGAGATGCAGAATTTACAGAATGTTTACTATGCATTGAAAAGCACATTACATGATCATCGGATAAGATGCAAACTTCTGTGGCCCTCCAGCAATGGATGGCGCAGAAGGGCCTATAGCTGCAGGCCAATCAAAGCCCTTCAGACAATGGCCGGTGGGAGAGAAATGTTCTCCACTTTCTGGCATGCCTTGAGAGGAGGTCACCGAGTATCGGTCATTAAGTGTGTGTCCGTCGCTACCTCAATACTCAACTTCTCCTCTCGTGATTGTTGTGATCAGGACTGTCACAAATAGTCAAACTTGATCTGGGATTGCGTTTCAAGGTTGTTTATTGGGAACAATACAAATAAGCGGCTGATGTATTGTTTGGATTTTTGGGCCAACCAGAGATTCTGTTGTTTTTGGTGCTAGGGATGTCCCTCTCGCTCTCTTGACTGACCAGCCTCCCCCTTCTCCCTAGAAAAGATGTCCCTAGCAGGGTTGGTTAGTAGGACTTGTTGACACCGAATTGTCTTTATACTGGCTTAGGCTATTGGTGTTTGATGGCTGCCTATCTCCCTAGGGTTCTTCTAACTCACCTTGACCAGTGGTATGACAGGGAAGGACTTTGGGAGCTTCAAAAGGGCCTATAAGGGTGTTTAAACCCCGCCCCTTCTTTTGTGTTCCTGCCACGTTTCTAACATGCCGGACCATTGGGGACTGTCGTTCACCATAGCTTTGGCCTTTCTGGAGGTCTCTTTCATTAAAAAATATCTCTGGTGGTTTAGTGATTTGTGCACTTCTGAAACCTGGGCTTCAGCAGACGATGTCTGCTGGAGCTCCATGTTGCCCCAGGTTGCTCCAATAGTTTCACTGCCGTGACAATCGTCCTGATGTTGGCTCTGCCCATTCTGTCTCCCTCCCCCTGTCGGGGATCCTCGCTGGCTGCACCGTACGGGGTCTGCTTGTGCAGCCCAGCCTTCCCAATCTTCTGTCGCTGTGTCGGCTCCACTGGCTCCCGCACTAGCCCTCTTGCTGTACACGCAGAAGCAGGTAGGAAGGGGTTGGGATGTGGCCCTACCCTCGTCACCAAGAAAGGACAGGGGGTTTGGGCTCTTCTCTTCCTCCCGTGTCACATTATGCAGGAGGATAAGATCAGCCATGGAACTCGCTTCCCACCCACCTAAGCAACAAAACCCCCTTCCCAAAATTTAAGAAGCTACTAAAAACCTGTCTGTTTAACAAATTCTAACAACGTAAAACCAACCCACTATGTCTCTTCAGCCTTTGTCTCCATATCTGCAAGTACCTAGCTTTGTTTTTATGTGTAACCTACCTGTCTATTATATACCTATGTAACTGCTCAAGATGCCTAAGATGTATGTAACCTATGCCGTGATACCTAAGGGTTTGGGCGTATAATCAAATGTAATACATAAAAATAATAAAAAAATAAGGGCGGTATGGGGCTTATTTACCTCCTGTGAGTTACATGTAAAAAGTTGTTATGGACCAAACGGTTCTCTTATGTAAAATGTGTGGGGGGCTTTGTGATGGTATTGTTATATATTATGAATATCCGGTTCTGGTTTCTAATGTATTGAATTTTTATTTTTCTAAACACAGGGATAGGTGGTTCATACTCCAGCTTGAGACAGCTCCGTTCTTCAGTGATCATGTATGCTGCCTCATTTATAATGGAGTGTGTTAACTGGAGGGTTTGGGTGCAACAGTTTTGTGTGTTGCACTTGTATACAATGTGTTACCTTATAGTCTTGAGTGGCATCCGTGGGGACTAACATTGTGCCTGCCTAACATCGTGTGCCTTAGCCTAAATTGTGGCACGCATTGAAAGTTGCATTCAAATTGTATTTGTTGATAACACCACTTCGCGGCCTATGAGCCGGTTGATGGACTCTTCCTGTAACACTACCGCATGCCTCCCACCCCACCCGGTTGCCTGATTGATCCGGTTGTCCTGCTCAGGCTCGGGGAGAGCGTGTATCCCTCGCCGACGCTCGGCTTCATTTCTTGAGCGATATCCTCAGTGAGTAATGTTGTGCCTGCCAAACATTGTGTGCCTTAGCCTAAATTGTTGCCCACATTGAAAGTTGCATTTGAATTTTACTTTTTGGTAGCGCCACATCGCGACCTATGAACCCTTTGATTTTCCCTTCCCGATTCTCTCCCTGCTGCCCGCCTCCCGCCCCGCCCCCGTTGCCAGATTGGGCCAGCTGTCCACTTAAGTACACCCTCCAGGGCAGCTCGCTGCACGTGCAGCCCCTTTAGCTAAGGGCCCTAAGGCAAAGGACCGCTCCTACAGAAGCTGCTCCAGATTGTGTTTGCCAGTGGAGCCTGCTGAGCAGCCGTCAACCAGCAGCGACTGGCAAGGTAAGTAAGGTGCAGGCAGTGGGAGCAGCCATTACTGCTGCCTATTAAACTATCCCACCTCTCTTATTACTCCTATTACCAAAAGCTTGTGGTCTGCGGCATGGTACCCACAGTTGCTGTTATCCATGTCTGGCATTTAGGCCTCTATCCAGGAATCCCGAATGTAGTTGTTGTGCATTTACTGCTGTGTTTTGAGAATTAGGCTTTTTCCCTCTATCCCGGAAACTCGAATCTAGCTGTTTTGCATTTTCTGCTGTGTTTGAAATGTAGGTTTTTTCACCTCTTTCCAGGAAACTTGAATGTATGTGCTGTGTCTGCTGCTAGGCCGCCTGGTGAGTTTGTCGTGCATTGTGCAGTTTCTCCCTTCCTCTCTTTCTCCCCTTTCCATCTCTCTGCTCTCTCCCTCCATGGTGCTTTGCATCTTCCCTATCTTCTCTAACTGCTACTCTATCACCTATCTATCTCTCTTTCAAAGTTTTGAAGGAAAACGTTCTAGAAAGATCTCGTGGTCTCCAATCTAGGACTGTCTATCGCTGACACCTATGTCAACGCTTCTTCCAGGCAGACTGTCACTGACATCCTCTTTGTCGTTCCCTCTCCAGACCTTTGGATTCCTCATATGGTCTCAGTTCTCTCCCCTTTCTCTTCTTGCCCATTAATGGTGGAACCCAATAGAAAGTACTCTCTGCATATTTCCCATCTTCTAGGGGCATCATTACTTTCTACCAAAATGGCAATGTCATGGTCCAGGGCTCTCAGCCCAACCTCCTCCTTCTTGACAGGCGTCTTCTGTTTCACATCAACTTCCTCCCTTCTCCTGCCACTCCTCCATCTGCCACCCCTCTGTCTCCTTCACCACCACCGACAGGCGTACCACATCCCTGAACCCCACCTTGGAAGACCTTCAAAGAGGGCAACCAGCTCCACTTAGCTACCCCCAACTCTTGCTCTGGTGTTAAATACTCATTTGACATCTGCCACCTCCTTGAAAACCTCCACCTTGACGTCCTTGCTCTCACCAAGACATGTCACTATTGTCACACACTCCTCGCGGAGGGCTACAAGATCCTCTCTAATCCCCCGCCTTACCGGTCTGGGGGCAGAGGGGCCTTGGTCTTCTCTGAATGGTTCCCTGCTACTGTCATACTCACCCAGTCCTACTCTTCCTTCGAAGGCCTCGCTGACTCTTGCCACCATCTACAGGACCACTGGTCCCGTCTCTCTTCCTCTCAGAGTGGTCTG
The DNA here is from genome assembly GCF_040938575.1 of Ambystoma mexicanum. NCBI lineage: Eukaryota > Metazoa > Chordata > Amphibia > Caudata > Ambystomatidae > Ambystoma > Ambystoma mexicanum. Next base: position 1,457,692,904 of record NC_090935.1, read on the forward strand.
ACCTCTCCTCTTCTCACCTGGCCTCCACTTCCAAGCTTCTCTTCCTCAGAGACTTCAGTATTCACCTGAGTCCCCTGATGCGGCCTCTGGACTCTTCCGCAGCCTCTGTGACTCTTTCCCTCACCATTCTTTCCTCTGGTCCGATGCACTCAGCCGGGACACACCTTGGATGCTCTCATCTCAACAGTTTTAAGCACACCTTATGACCTATGCGGCTATAAACGGAAAAGAGGGGATACCGATAATAAAGGACAATCACGGTTGAAAGTCTGCACAACCATGTGGTGTGAACAAAAAAGAAAAAAAGAAAACACAGCCCTGCAATATCGGGTAGATATAAATAATAAACCATCTACTGAGTCAAGACAACATTAACTGTGTCAGACCAAGATTCTTGAGTCCGAATACCTTTGAAAACCAGAGTGTTTAATGCAACAATACCAAAGGGGGTTCCTGTGATTTAACCACAAACAAAGACATTTCTGTGTACTGAAGATGGCCAGCAATCTGGAGACCATATGAAATGTTCTCCATACAAAGGTTTTGTGAACCATATAGAACAAAACCATGTACAACAACTAAATTGTTTTGTGTTTATCTATTGTCCTAGATTATGATCTCTAAGAAGGATTATTTTTGTTGAAAAAAACGGTTACATGAGTAGTCTTAATTGATTCTATGTATGTTCTGTGAAGATAAAATAAAATATTAATGTTGAAATATTTGGTTTGGAGAATATGGGAGGCACCTCATCATAAATCATTTCTGATAAGGTTTAATAGTGGTACACTAATCCAAAGAAAGACTGATTTAGAGAGGGGTTATCAGTGTTTTGCTCAATTAGATTTCTTTCATCTCAGCAGACATCTCCAACCCTCTCACTACAGCCCACTCCTAGTCTGATCATGCTCTCCTTTTCTCTCACTTGGATCCCTTGGGTCCCCCGGCTAAGCCTCGGTCTGTACTGCCAGTCTCCTTCTCCATTATACAACCGATGAAGCGATTGTCAGTTGCTGCTTTTGCCGCCACTTTCATTGCCCCTCCCTCTACGGCCACTGACTCTCACACTGACCCAGCCCTTGCTAACCTTCAGCTCTCCATCTCCAAAACTCTGGACATCCCTGCCCCTGTCATGAGGATCTGCATGCAGCCTGCCTCCCAGCGCAACACCTGGTATGACTCCAACCTAGCCACACTGAAACGCAAGTGCAGAGCTGCTGACTGGAAGTGGCAGGCTTCAAACACATCTTGTGACAGACTGGCCTGCCGCCTGCTCCAAAAGCAATACAGACTATCCATCTGCTCGAAGAAGACCGATATCCAAGCCTGCATCTCTGGGGCCACTAATAACACAGCTGAAGTGTTTAAAATCTGCAAGGAACTCGCCAATCTACTGCAGTGTCCACTTCTCCTCTGCAGTGCACTGCCTCTCACTTCATAACCAAAACTCAGGACATCCTGTCCTCCCTCTCTACACCCTTCCCTTGGCCCGCTCTCTCTCCTCCCCTCCTACTCTCCTCCTTCTCACCCATATCACCGGAAGAGGTCTCTATACAAGTCGTCTCTATAAAATTCTCTTCCAAACAGGTGCTCCCCTGCTCCTTGTGAGACAGGCGTATCAAGAGAGATGAAACAGACAACAGGACTCAAGTTTCAAAGAATGTTTTATTTCAGTATCAGGATGGTGTGAGGTGTAACTTGCCCTATAACTAAGGTGGGGATTTCTCCTGCCTAAAGAAAACAAAGGGAAGCCTTTGTCTGTAAGTCCAAATCAAAAGTCTGTGTCAAAATCTATGCCTGCCCTCACATCTGGAAATAAGTTCAGTTTAGCACAGTTCACACACAAAGAGGGGGTCTTGAGGTTCCCTTCCCTAAGACAGTGTTTCTCAATTCTTTCAGCTCTCAGGGTTCCCTTCCCCAAGATTTCACTTTAGCACTTATACTGCTTTCACTGGCTCACTGTTCACTATAAGAAAACATGCTTGATCCGCCTTTCAGCTTGCTTTAGCATTCAATTCCTAGTTCTCTGTGATTTACTCTCAGGGTCTTTGGCTTGTCACCATTGAGGGCTCCATGGTCTAGGCTTAGTTGTCAGACCGCACAGTCCACCCATCACAGGTCATGCAACCAGGATCCCTGTGCTTCTCCTCAACTTGATTTTGTAATGTCTGTGATCTTCACAGTGGGGAAATCCCTGGTCTAGGAGCAGTTGTCAGACCACACTGTCCGCCTATTACAGGTCGTGCAACCATAAGTTCCGCTTGGCCTTGTTTGACTCCTTCACAGGCTCTTTTGCTTCAGGCTTTTAACTTCTCACACTTATGTTCTCTTTGGTTAGTGTAACACTCTTCTGCATCAGTCTTTGCTTTACCATAGATTTATGGTTCTTTCTCACATTGGTTATTAGCATACTCGAGTGATTGTTCAATTTTCAATATGTTTTTATTCTGCTCACAGTGCTACTTAAATACAGTCTGAAATTCAATATGTCGGTTTAACTTCAAATGTTCGATTGGTATTCCATATTCTGTGGTCTTATTTAAATAGCACTTTACTTTCAGTTTTGTATTCAATATAGCGTGGTTTCATTCAAACCGCAATTTCCATTCAGTTTGGTATTCAATATAGTTCATATTTATTTAGGTTTGTAGACCGTTACTTGCCTGCGGCCCCTGAGAGCGCTCTGGTCTTCCTGTGTCTTCTGACACTCACCGACTCTTTACGTCTCCAAAGCAGCAGTTCCAGCTGCTCCCGCTCACCTTCTCTGTAACCGGGAAGCAGACCACCTGTGCTCCGCTTACTTGCCGGGCACTTCTCTGCACACGCCAGCATTCTGAATGGATGCAGACTGCGTCCCTTCTGCTTCTCAGCTGTTTGGCAGCTCCAGCTGCCCACCTTCTGATTCCAGGGCTCCCTGTCCTGCAACCACCGTGCAACTCGCTTGCTCCGGGATCCTTGCTGTCATTCATACCTCCTGGTCTTGTTCCACCACAGCTGTTCTCTCTCTCCTGCTTGATTGTGTCTCCTACCTTTGTACACCTGAGCCCTATTAAGGGGCCTCAGGTGTGAGTCATTAACTTGTCTTGCCTGACCATAATGAACCCAATCAATGGGACATGTCTGACCTTCAGTATTGGATGCCTTCATACCCCTCTTCTTCGTCCCAGTACTAGAGTGCTGTTTTTAATAGGAAATGTGCAGTACTCCTAGTTGCTTCTTCCTCTTCTCAGTACTTGGTGGGTACTCGCAGGGGAAAAATATGGCATGACTGGAAATAGCCTATGAAGGCTGAGGGAAGGGGAGGATAAGTCAGTGTTGGGGAAGGGGGGAATAACATGTCTTGCCCTTAAACCTTCTTTTCTTTACCCTTTTCCCAGTCGTCCTAGACTGATAATACCTCTTTGTGTTATCTTGGTGAATGGGACAGGGGTAGCAGTACCCCATCACTGCATCTGGAATTGAGGGTTTTCCTGGAAATGAAAATGAAAAGTACCTTGTCTCACCTGTAGACATCTCATTCCCACTCCCCAAGAACCCTCCACCCAGGTGATCCCTCCTTGCTTCTCCAGCACCAGGGTCTGGATCCAATAGCGATGGCCCTCCCCTGGCCACCTGAGAAGAGGACTTAAGGGGAATAAATGTGAGAATGCCCTCAGGTTTCCCTTGCCAACCCCACCCAACAGACATTTCAACATATCCTTTCCCCCACTGTTCGACGAACATCCAGCATTTTCCCCTACAGTAGTAGTCTCTGGCAGTGTCGTTTTGTGTGATCCTCCCTGTGAAGGCACCTATCCCCCCTCCCCTATCAGCCTCTCCTCCCCCTACCCTCCCATGTCCTCCCTGTTTCACCCACTTTGGGCTGTGTAATCGGCCATCACCGCCTACCCCATTAGTCCCTCCCGTCCTCAGATCAGACCCAACAACCGAATCCTCCGAGGGCACCAGGCGGCTCGTGAGTCTTTCTGGAGGAACTTCAAAATCTAACAAGAACGTTTGGTGATACCCCTCTATTGAATAAGTCACCCATTTAAGAGCAACGAAGTTCGATATTTTACCCACCAATTCATGCTCAGAGGAGTGTATTTCTGCCTCCATCTTTGTGCCACCAGCAACATCGCTGCCACCATTAAAATTACATATGCCTTCTTTTATGCCTTTTAAGGGTAGGTTCCCCAACCCCTCTCCCAACATGGCCTCCCCCAGGCTTCTTGAGATCTGGGACCCAAATATCGTTTCTATTGCTGCTCCCACCATAGACCAAAAGGGCTGTAATAACGGGCATTCCGACCAGATGTGTTTCCATGATCCCTCTGCTCCACAGGCCCTTCAGCACTGCCCTGAGGTGTGAGGGAAGAACGTTTGCAGCTTCACAGTTGTGAGGTGCCACTGAATCATCACTTTAACCCACATCTCCTGCACCTGGTTAGGCCTCATGATTCTAGGGATGTTTGCCAACAATTGAACCCACTGCCCCTCCTCCATTTGATGGCCCACTGCGGCTTCCCACTGTGTCATGTAGGGCCACTTTGGGTACTTGAATCCCTCCGTCGCTATTCTGTACAGTGAGCCCACCAGGTGTTTGTTGCCTGTGTCAGCAGTAATGTATTTCTCCAAGGGAGTGAGATCACTAATGGCTGCAGTTCTAATCTGGGTGTTATTGAGCCAGTGTCTCAGTTGCACATGGTGGTTTCGAATGGATTGTGTCCTCCAACAAATAGGACTCACAGCGCCCATAGCCTCAGTTCCTGTTTTTTCCGCGAACGTGTTGCTTCGTGAAACTCTGCGTGCCTCGTGTGTTTCATCGTTGAGATGTCTTTTTCTTCGACCCCTCCGACTCTGCGGTCTGGCTTCAAGACTTTCCGGGACTGCAAGTCAAAAATGTCGATCACCGACCCGCATCGCATTTGTTTGTGGTGCTTGGGCGAGAGTCACAACACTGACGACTGTTCAAAATGCTAGTCGCTGACTGCCAAGGCCTTGCGGGAGCGTAAGGAGAAGCTCCAGGTAGGTGGGGGTTCTAAGCCCAGTAAGTCCTGTAAATACAAATACAAATCCAAAGTTGTGTCCACTGACGACTCGAGGGGCGACTCTGTGTCTGGATGAGGCCTGGGGTTCTCGGTCCCGGAGCGGTTCCCACCATTCTTCTTCCTCGTCGCAGCATTCTCGGAAGCGCCGTCACCGGTGCCTTCCCCATCCTCCTTGGATGATGGAGCCTCGAGGAAAGTGGCAAGCCCGACGAAGTCCTTGACTCCAGAGGAATGGGCTGCCTTTAAGGAGCACATGTTGGTGATATTTCAATCGCAGTGCACGGTTCCGGTTGCACCTTCTAACGAAGCCGGCCTGGAACGGTCTTGTTTGTTTGTTATTTAATATAGCTCAAAACCAAACCCGCAGGTAGCCCGGGCGCAAACATTACAAGGATACTTCAGAACTTAGTTACAGTGACAAGCAAAATAGACAGTAGGACAGTTCAGCAGCGTTAGTCTGAATATACTTATACAGTTAATGCCAGGTATCAGAAGCATAAAGAGCTAAGTAACAATCAACCACATTTTTGTAGTCCCGGTAGGGTCCAGTGAAATTCCTAGATACTAGCAGTGGTAGTCAGAGTTCCCTATGGAGGGTCAAGTTAACAAAGGGCATAGTCGGGAGGTGTCACTCAGGACAAGTGGTTCTAGTGAAAGAGGGTGATCATATTAGATGTCATTAGATTGTATCCATGAAAGAACCTTGCGCCTGATACTTAGGTAGGGTTGGTCCTTCCTAAGTTCTAAGGGGAGTTTTTTCCAGGTTTGGGCAGCTATGACTGGAAAGCTAGCGCCGCCAGCTGTACTCTTTTTATATCTAGGCACCATCAAGGTATAAGCGTTAGTCATTCTTGTGGGGCGGTTTGAGATTCTCTTGTTGATTCTATTTGCTAGATAGGGAGGAGCTATATTGTTGAGGCATTTGGACGTGAGCGAAAGAGTTTTGAGGGTGATCCTGTCTTTAATTTTTAGCCAGTGGATATTCCTTCTGGAGGTAGAGACATGGGCTCTGTTGGAATGTTTAAGGCTATTCTAAGAGCGTTATTTTGGAGTGTTTGGAGTTTGTTAGAGATATACTTGTTAGATCCCGCATATAGGGCATTACAATATTTCAATCTGGATATAACAAGTGCATTAGCTAAGGTAATACAGCTAGCCTCTGTTAGGAATGGTCTACATGCTCGGATCAGTTTACAAGTATAGGCTGTGGAGGAAGCTAGGGAGTTAATTTGTTTCTAAAAAGTGAGTGCTGAGTCCAGATAGACCTCAAGGGTTTTGACTGCAGGCATCACTTTGATGACATTGTTGTCAATGTTAAAAGAGGCATAGTTCGGGTCAAGTTTTTTAATCGCTGTCTCTGTGCCGAGGATGAGAATCTCAGTTTTATCGTCATTCAGACAGAGGCCAAGGGATGCCATCCATGCCTGAATGAGGAGATATATCTTGTTTACCAAAGCTGAGTCTTACAAGAAGTTACCCGAAAGAGGGATGAGGATCTGAGTGTCATCTGCGTAGTTAGTGTAGATGACACCCAGTCTATCCAACTTGTCAAACAAAGGTTTGGTAAAGATGTTTTACATAGTAGGAGACACATGTCTCGTACAGTGGCTCACACGCCTTCGGGCTCGGGTCCGCGACACGACTCATATCGGGAACCTTCGAGGTCCCGTTCGGACAAGGCTTCGGATAGTCGCAAGAAACGTGCTTCTAGGTCTCAGTCCTCGCCCCCAGTGAGACCGCTGCAACCTACGAAGGGCTCGAAGACGGTGTCGACTCGGACGTCGACGCTTTGCCGTCTTATCAGCCCACGGCACTGTTGGCACCAATGTCGACGCCAAAGCCTTCGACGCTCACGACGTCGTGGTTGTCGACGCTCTCGGCGTTGAAACCTTCTGCGCTGTTGACGCCTTCAGGGATTTTTGCCCGAAATTTGCCATTGGAGTACCCGGATGTGGTGGATACTCCAAGGAAGTCTACTGCTAAATCTGTGAGGCCAGTTTTGGACTCCAGGCCCTCTTTTGTCCACAGATAAGGTTTTCACCTCCCTCTGGACGACATATATGAAGAGGAGGAAAGGTTTGAATTTGAGGACCCTGTTGAGCATGATGAGGCTCCAATCTTTTATGGAGACAGTCAATTGGAGGAATTGAGGCAAACCCTTCATGAAGCCATTGGGTTGGATACTTCTCCGGAAGTGGAGTTTGGCAGGCCTGGGGCTCATTCTGAGTCTTCGTACAGGCGGCTCAAGGCTAGGGTCTCAGGAGTATCTGGGCTGGTCCAGTCCTCCTGAAGATATTTGTGCAAAATGATCTAACGGACATTTTAGATCAAGGTCCGTCCTCTAACCCGGTGTTAACTTTTCATCTCACTTTACAGAAAAGGGTGGCATCTGCTTGGCAGTCACCAGAATCTCTTCCGGCTGTTAACAAGACTTTGACAAAGAAGTACTGCCCTTCCGGTAGAGACCCCAGCTACTTATCTAATCACCCCACTCCCGAGAGTTTGGTGGTTCAGGCGGCTAGGGCCACCTGGAAGCAGGCGGCGTACCCTACCATCCCTCCGGATAGGGACGACAAACGTTTCGACGGTTGGGCCCGCAAGGTATTTTCTGCGGGGAGTATGGTGTTGAAATCAGCCAACTCCACTTGTGCCTTAGCAAGGTTTTCACACACTCTGTGGAGCTGTTTCTCTAGCGGCTGAGCATATTCCCGAGGGGGAAGAAAGGGATGGGTTCCTTGCTCTCGTGCAAGATGACAAGGATGCCATGTGCGAATCCCTTCAGTCGGGTTTGGATACGGCCGACAGTGTTAGCCGGTCCATGGCTGCGAGCACCGTTATACGCAGGTTTGCGTGGTTGCCGAAGTCGGGTTTTGGCACGATTGTGCAGGCCTGTCTTTTGAACATGCCCTTTGATGGCGTGCATTTGTTTGGCAGCAAGGCTGACGAGAGCCTTGAGAGGTTACAGACCTCAAAAGCTGCGGGTCTACCTCCGCCTTTTCGTCCTAAGGGACAGCAGTGGAGGGGAGGTTCTTTTCGTTACTACTCCTCCTTTGGTAGAATGAGAGGGACCGCCAGTCAAAGGGGTCAGCGATAAAGCACCTGTGGTGGTCGGGAAATAGAGGTGCCAAAGCCGCTGTAATGCTCACCTGTTATCCATGGGGACGTCACTCAGCCTGTTCTGACCTCTTACGACCTCGAACCCCTCCCTGGAGTCTACTCGACTGGAGACTGGGCCTGAAACACAGGATTGGTAGAGTTTAACTCCCTATTGTCTCTGTGTGCTTGAACCCCTTCTTCCCCGGGGTCCAACCCTTCCCTTTGATCCACAGCTCACCTTGTTTTCTTGGAAAGTGTGCTCTCCGTCCTGCTTTCAGCACAGGGGCGCGTTGATTGATGCGGGCTCGTTGCTGCATAGTTACTTCACTGGCAAGAGTCTGACAGGTAAGTATAATGAGTCTTTTGAACAGTTCTCTAACTTCGTTCCTTTCCTTCCTTAGATGATGGCCGGCATCCAGGGATGGCAGCGTGCTGCTGAGATGAGTAGCGCTGACGGTGAGTGAGAGCGCGATGCGCCCCTTTCGTATTTGTATTGAACTGAGTTCTTTTTCTGTGTCTTTTAGGTGCTGCAACATTTTCAGCGTGGATGCCGGTTATGAAGAAGAAATGCGGTGAGTAAGCACGGTGTGCGGCGCCTTTAGATGTTTCCACACTAACCTGGAGTGTCTTTTCCCTCTTGCAGATGGATGAGAAGTTCCGGAGACAGAGTTCCCCCAGAGCGGCTGGGATTCAGGTAAGCGTTTGAAGCTCGTACAGTCTTTAAAAGTAAGCGAAGATTTGCTGAATGCTTACTAATGCCTTTTTTCTGTTCTTTTCCCTTTTCCTTAGGAAGCGGCGTGCCGGGATGGGAATGACACAAGATGCCGCAGAACAGAAGGAGCGATGAATGATGGGCAGAAGCACCGCAAGGTAAGGCGGTTCCTAACGGTGTTCTTGTTCTTGCAGGAGCTGAGCGCAGAAGAAAGATGCAGGCCTACTGGAGACCGATCCGAACATGGTGAGTGTCACGCTGCAGGTGCAGAAAACACAAAGCATGTTTCTCAGCCTGGGCGTGGCTTAAATAGTCTCTGGGTATCCCAGGTGTCTCTGGGCTGAACCACACCCAAAAGACTAGACTGCACATGCAGTTCTGGGAACCGAAATATGTGGGGGGCATCCATCTTGTCCCCATCAATGCACCAATGTTATCCAATGGGAGTGAGTGAGTCTGGTGCCACAAGCGCCAAGTCTGACTCCAAGTGGGTCTTTGGAGATATGGAGAGGCCCTTGAGGGCCATGTAGGTGATCGTGGCCTGGCTCCAGCATGACATCTTGGAGGGCTGGGGACATGAGGGGCAGGAATCATGACAGCCGCTCAGGCAGCTGCCCCTTTGCCTTCAGGCGCTGCCGCAGCCGCTCCAAAACATTCATGAGGCCATGTCCCATGGTTCGCCGGTTGGGAGCAGGCTGTCTCAGCATCTCAAAGAGTGGCGAGCCATTACTTTGGATGCGTGGGTTCTGGATACAATAGCCCATAGCTACTGCCTTCCTTTCCTAAAGCGACCTCATGACAATCCACCGGGGAATCTCTCTTTGAAGCTTCCGGATCCGCTCCTTGTGCAGGAAATCTTGACCCTGCTAGAGAAAGGCGCTATAGAACTGGTGCCTGTAGCGGAGAGGAACAAGGGTTGGTATTCCCCTCATTTTTTGATCCCAAAGAAAGACAGAGGATTGAGACCCATCCTGGACTTACGTTGGTTGAACAAACTTCTCAGGAAGGACAAGTTCAAGATGGTCACTCTTTCTCAAGTCCTCCAGGCCCTTCAACTTCAGGATTGGTTGGTGTCTCTGGACCTACAGGATGCTTACTTTCATGTGCTGATTCATCCCAAGTACAGAAAGTACCTGAGGTTTGCGGCTGGCAACTCACACTTTCAGTTTCGGGTCCTGCCGTTCGGATTGACCTCCGCCCCGAGGGTCTTCACCAAGCTAATGGTAGTGGTGGCAGCGTACCTCAGGCGAGGGAGGATTCACGTCTACCCCTACCTGGACGACTGGTTGATCCGGGTGCGCTCTCCCGAGCAAGCGTTGGATCACCTCGGTCTCACCTGCCGCTCCCTCCACGGGCTGGGCTTCTCCCTCAATTTCAAGAAGTTGCTTCTGACACCTTCCCAATGGCTCCAGTACATTGGGGCTGTGTTAGACATGTCCTTGGGGAAGTGCTCGCCTCCCAAGGTAACGGCTCATCGCATTGTGCAGATGGTGGAAAAGTTTAAACATGCCCAGAGTCTCCTGGCTTTCGAATTCTTAAGGTTGCTCGGCCTCTTGGAATCCTGCATTTTTCTGGTGCCAGAGGCCAGGCTGAGGTCCCTGCAATGGGTCCTCAAGATGCAGTGGTTGCAGTTCTCGGGCAAGATGTTGGATCCTGTTCAGATTCCACTCTCGGTCTCCCAGGATCTTCTGTGGTGGGCCTACAAAGGGAACCTGATAAAGGGGGAGCCGTTTTGGCAACCGTGGCCAGAGATAACTGTAGTGACGGATGCTTCCCTCACAGGATGGGGCGCTCATGCCGACGACTTGACTGTCAGTGTTCATTGGTCTCCATCGGGGTCCAAACTCCACATCAACCTGTTAGAGCTAAGGACCATCAGGCTAGCCCTGATGGCTTTTCTGCCGTCTGTACGGGGGAAGAGTGTCCTGATCATGACGGACAACACAGTGGCCATGCATTACCTCAACAAAAAAGGGAAGGATGGGGGTTGTAGGGTCACTCCCGTTGTCCAGAGAGGCAATGCAGCTCTGGTTTCTGGGCCATCCAGCAGGGAATTTCGGTCTCGACAGTTCATCTGGCCAAAGAAGAAAATGCAGCGGCGGATGCTCTGAGCAGGCAGAGCACGGTCTCTCACGAGTGGGAGTTGGCTCAGGAAGTCCTTCAGGAGATCTTCGCCCTTTGGGGTACTCCGCAAGTGGATCTCTTCGCCGCCAGTGCCACCCGGAAGTGCAAGAGATTCTTCTCAAGGGAATTTTGTGGTGATTGGTCATTCCCGCTGCTGTACACGTTTCCTCCAGTCCCCGTCATTCCTCAAGTGTTGCGGAGGTTACAGAGGTTCAGTTCCCACATGATCCTCATTGCTTCGGATTGGGCCAGGAGAGCGTGGTACCCGGATCTTCTAGAAATAGCCATCTTCCCTACCGAGAGGATCTGCTCTCGCGCGAGCGGGGTCGGGTTCTCCATCCAGAGGTCAGAACTCTCAACCTTCACGCTTGGTATCTGAAAGGTTGAGGTATAAGGATTGGGACCTCCCGGATGACGTAATGGAGGTGTTGCTTTCGGCCAGGTGGTCTGCAACAAAATCCCTGTACCGTTGGCGTAAGTTCTGCGAATGGTGCAGAGGACACAATGTTGATCCTTTTCAGTGCTCCATTCCTATGGTTTTGTCTTTCTTACTTTCTTTGGCCCACAGGGGCCTTCAAGTTGGTACCATTAAGGGTTACCTGGAGGCGCTGTCTATATTTAAGCACTCGTCTGAAGAATGTTCTTACTTTAAGATTCCTTTGATTTCTCAATTTCTTAAAGGACTGACTAATGTGTTCCCGCCGTCCCCTTTCCAGGTGCTGGTTTGGGATTTGAATTTGGTTTTGAAATTTCTCATGGGTGCTCCGTTTGAACCTTTGTACTCTTGTCCTTTGAGATTATTGTCCTTCAAGACAGTGTTCTTGGTTGTGGTTACTTCCGCTTGCAGAGTGAGTGAATTGCAGGCACTTTCCTCTAAGCCACCCTTCACTGTGTTCCACAAGGACAGGGTAATACTTGGGATACGTTCGTCCTTTCTACTTAAGTTAGTATCTGAATTTCATTTGAGTCAGTGTCATGATGCCTACCCCCAGGCATCCGGACCAAGCCCATCAGCCCCGGGAGCAGGCATCTAGACATTTAATAAAACCTCAGCAGCCCCTGCTAGGGGCTATCTGGGTTCAGTCCTGGCGCCTTACGCGCCAAGCTCATAGTCGGAATCAGTCCTGGCGCCTAAGGCGCCAGGCTCATAGTCATTGCTTACCTCAGGCAGACCATGCTGCAAATGACTCCAATCCAACATGAAGCCTGAAAGGGACTATTTTTCTACAGGGACTATTTTTTACTCGGGTGTGGTTCTAGGGACTTCTTACCTGGGACTACTTTTGAGGCTATTTAAACCACACCCGACCAGCAACACACGCTTTGCGTTATTCTGCATCCAGCAGCGTAACACTCACCGTGCCTGCAGCCTGCATCCAGTCTTCTGCCACGCCCGCCTCGAATCCGGAGCTCCTAAAACAAAGAGGAAAGAAACGGACAAGGTTAGAAAATGAACTTATTTCTATTGCACACCTGATTCTGGATCCATCTTGTCTCCGGACCTGTAAAGAACATCATTTCTGCACGAGCCGCGCCATACTCGCCAGTCTTCACAGCATCCTTCGGGTCGGCGCTGCCTCCATCATTTCTTCGCCGAACTTCTGCACCTAGGAGACAAAAGAAAACCACAAGGTGAGCCGAGGGAACCAACAAATATAATTCTTACCACCATAGACTTACCTGATTTACCACCCGAGGCATCCTTTTGTGACTCTCCATATTTTCACGTGCCGCATCTGTAAAGAGAGACAAAACAACACGTTTTCCTCGTGCAACATTTACCGGACAGCGCTGGGTAATACAGACTCTAACCTGAGTGCCACCAGCTGCCACAAGAGCATCTTTTCACGAGCCAGCTGCAAGACGAGAAAGGAAGGGGGGAACAAGAGTGAACATCGGACATATTGAACTCTATGAACTTAATACTTACTGGTCCTCACCAGGAACCTCAGAGTCAATACTCTCCGGAACTCTCCCGAGCCTTCAAACCAGTGAAGTAACTGGAATCGACGCGCCCCTGCAAATCCACGCAGGATGGAGAGCTCATCTTTCAAGAATATAAGGTGAGATTGCTGTGAGGGCATTTCGGAGGTGATTAGTTGGGGAGGACTGTGGGGGTGCCATCACTTGAATCCACAAGTGGCTAAATCCATCCCTCCACTTGCAGGAGAATATTTCTACGGGTTAAGCAGACAAGATTAGGAGGGCAGATCCAGTCAGCCATCGCTGCACTACGCATGACGTGGGTGGAGACCGCAGCTGTCCGGGTCCGACCGACGCCCCTGTGGGAGCCAGGTGAGCCTAACAGTCAGAAGGTGGTTCTCCCTTCGTTCTATCCTCCTCCCTATCCTGGTAAGGAAGAGGAGCGACTCCCTAGGTTGGATCCTAGGAGAGCTTTGAACTTTTACATTTCTAGGATTTTCAGGGTCAGAGTGGACGATCAACTTTTTGTAGGATGTGCTGGACACCGATTAGGCCAGGCTCTTACCAAACAGACCGTCCAGGTGTATTATCCTAACCATTATGGAGTGTTACCAGTTGGCGGGTAAGGACCCTCCTGAAGGGTTGCAAGCTCATTCCACTAGGGGCGTGGCTACTTCCACCGTCCTCCAGCAGGGGGATTCCTATTAGGAATATGTGTGAGGCTGCTACATGGGCTTTGCTTCATACCTTTGTTAAACATTACTCCCTGGATGCGATCCATGGTCAGGATATGGCCTTTGGTAAGGCGGTTCTTTATTCCGCCATCTGATTGGGTACTCTAAATTCTTTTTCCCTCCAAAGTATTACACATCTCCCTTCCAGCCTGCCCCTCCAGAGAATTTCCTATGCGATTGTAGCTTACGTTTCACCAAGGCTATGTGCAGTCAAGCAGTCATTGAACTGGTGCCACACGTTCTGGGGGAAAAAACTAAAACTGAGCCTACAGGCGCTGTGCGTCCTATTTATAACATCTGGTGACGTCGCCCTCGATGGAGGCCTTCGAGGGACATCGACCCAACGTCATCGACACAGGACGCCCTCTGCCGAAAAAAGTTTCCGAAGTGCACAGCTGTGGACATTACATGTCAAAGATGTGGAATACGTTGGAGGAACATCAGTCGAAAGAAAGTTAGCAGTTGGTAAGTAACTTGTTCATCTCTCCCATTCCCCTATCCCAAACTCCATCTTGCATTGCTCAAATGACTTCACTTCGCTCCCCTCAAACATATCCTGTAGCTTATGGCACCTTGCCTCCTCCCATTTAGTGAAAGCAGTCTTTTCTTGCCCCAGGGTGAATTGAGGGTTCTTAAATAGGGACCTTAGCGGTCAGGGAAGGGTCGTCAGGACAGCCTGCTTAGCCAGGGCATCCCATAGTCTCCCACCACGCTACCACCTATCTTACTTAGGTACATAATTTTAGGTCTGTCTTCCCTAGGGTGCCACAGTACTTCCTCCAGTGGCCTGCTCACCACTGCCCCATCCACTAGATCTTAGTGCGATTGCCTAAGAACCACTCCCTAACCACTCTAATTTGCGCCACTAAGTAATAGAGATGTAAATTGGGAACCCCCTTTGCTTTTGGGGGCCACAAGTAGTTTCATAGACTCACTGGGTTTTTTATGGTTTCAAATGAACGCTCCCACATGTCTTTGCAGGCTCCTGAAGAACCTCTGGGGGACCTCCACCGGAAGGGCCATAAAGTAATATAAGGTTTTTGGGTTAGATCACCATTTCTAACACATTGATCCTCCCCAGCCATGAGATGGACATCGGCCCCCTTTCAGTTAGTAGGTATCTCACCTTCTCTAGTAAGGGGCTATAGTTAGCCCGGTAGAGTCTCCAACAAGCCTGTGATCTGCACCCCCATGTATTTTACATTGCCATCCGCCCACCTGTACGGCACTGTGCCCCTCAGTCTCTGAGCCCCGGAGGGAGGGTCATATAAGGTAAGTATTTCCGACTTGTGTGCGTTTTTAGACCTGCCACTGCCCTAAATAGTCCAAGCTCCCTCTCAATCGCTGGGAGTGTCGTGTCTGGATCCAAGATCAGGAGGAGTAAGTCATCCGCAAATGCATTGACCTTTTGCTCCTCACCCCCAAAGGTGATCCCTCTTATGTTCCCAGTGGCCATGATTCTCGCCAGGAGGGGTTCCAAGTGAAGCGCATATAGTAATGGTGACAGCGGGCACCCTTGTTTGGTGCCCCTAGAAAATAGTATCCTCCGGGAGAGGTGCCCGTAGAGGCATTTGATCATTTGTTCTGACCAGTGTGCCAGGAAGGTTGACAAAAATCCCATGTTCTCCATTGTATGAAAGAGGAACGACCACTCTACCTGGTCAAAAGCTTTCTCTGCACCCAACGATTGCATCAGTCCCGGGGATCTGTGTTTATTGACCTTTTCAATTAGATAGCACAAACTCCAAATGTTATCAAAGGTTTGTCTTTGCTTGATGAAACCTGAGCTGTTGGGGTTGATCAGTCCGGGAAGATATTTTTCCAAACATTTCGCTAGTACTTTGGTGTAGATTTTTGTGTCCAAGCTGATGAGCGCTGATGGGTCGATATGAGCCACATAGAGTAGGCTCCTTGCCCGGCTTCGGGAGGAGAATAACCTTGTCTTCTTCCATGGACGGAGTAACTCGCCCATAGCTAGTGACCAATAGTGACCAATAGGGATCAGAACCTCCCGGGAAGGTCCTATAGCCGGAAAACTGCCCGGACCTGGGGCTTTCCCCAGCAGTAGTGAGGATATGGCCACCCTAATTTCTTCAGACGAGATATCCCTGTCTGTAGGACGTTGAGCTGGCCCCTTGGCTGCCTGTATTCCTTCCTCAGCCCACTTCCTGCGTTGTCTACCATTTTCCCCATTACATGTTTGAGTCTAGTTTCTTGACCTTTCTGCAATTGGCCCATCTGTTTGTCCCTCTGGGATTTCCTAGCAATCATCTCCCCTCTCATAGTTGCTTTGAAGGCGTCCCATAGTGCATGCTTCTTGACGCCCTCTGTAGCATTCATTCTAAAAAAATCCTCGATTTTCTCCTTTACTTCCTCACAGATAAATCCTATCCTTTAACAGGTGACTTGGGAATTTCCTCTTCCATAGACCAGACTCCCTTTTCCCCATTTGCAGGACCAGCATAATGGGTGCATGATCTGAGAGCGCTGTTGCCCCAACTCCATTTCCATGACCTGCCCTGGGAGTGATTTAGACATCTAAGCATAGTCAATTCTTGAGAAGGTTTGATGGACTTGTGAGGAGAATGTGTAGCCCATGTCCTCCCCTCTTAACACCCTCCAACAATCCACCAGCGCAAGTTGGGCCATACGCTCCTTTAACTTTCCCAACAGCGTCCATTGGTTATGGTATATCCTAGCGCTCCTGTCAACCCTTGGGTCCTATTCCAAATTGAAGTCCCCTAATATGCTCACCTGCCCCGTGGCGTACCTCTCTAATTTACTCGGTGCTGGCCGCAAAAATCCATCTTGGCCTGTGTTGGGGGGTGTCTACCGTTGCTATGTGTAGGACCCTCCCTCCCACTGGAAAGTCACTGTTCGATATCGCCCTACATCGTACCCCTCCGTGGCAGTCACCCTGAAGCCTGGCATGTCTCGAGCGGCTATTAGTACACCCCCTGTCTTCCCCTGGGCATTAGCGTGCTATAAGTGGCTATAGCCCTTGATTTTCACTTTGTGTCTGTATGATGAATGTGCGTTTCTTGGCAGGCCACAATCCCTGGTTTCTCTCTCTTCAGGAATTTCTCCACATTCTTCCTCTTAACGGGGGAGTTAAGCCCCCTAACGTTGACGGTGAGGATGCAGAACGTCACCTCTCTACTCATGGCCTGTGTAATAGGGAATGTCTCCCCAGCCTGATAAGTCCATTTGGTTGTCGTCCCCCCCCCCCAACTCACCACGACTCCCCCCACCCTTCCCTGTCCCCCCTCCACCTCTCCCGCCCACCCCACTCCCTTGCCCCCCGTGCCCCTTTCCTCTCTGGTCAGGCTCAACGTGCCTGTAGCCCACCTGAACTCCATCAGCCTTTCTTCCTGGGTTTTGACCCATGTTAATAAACCAGAGTTTACCAGTGCGGGTCTGCCCCAACCCATCTGAGTAAACAAAATGGTAACAACCCCCTCCCACCCCAGCGCTTCCTCCACAATCTCCCCTCCCCAGGCGTACAGATGCACAATATTAAGTGAGGCCCCCTTCCCTTCCGGATGCCAAACCTTTGTTTGCCGCCGAAGGCGAGTCTTCAGGATCACCCCCCCCCCACCCATATCTGGGGCTCTGGCCAGGCCGCTTGGTTCACGCTTTTTGAGGCCCTTTGGCGGAACCTTTGACCGTTCCCACACTTTCCGTTTAATGGCATCTCTCGTTGGTTGTCGTTCCTGCCAGGCGTTCTCCTCCTCTTCGATCTTTAGTATCCTCAGACCTTCCTCGCATGATGTGACCCGATGTTGCCTTCCTTCCCATTCAAATAAGAGGCTGAATGGAAAGTTCCACTTGTATCGCTCCTCAGCTCGTGTCCATGCCCGCACCACTGGGCCCATCAGCCGCCGCTTTACCAGCCTTGTCTGAGCCAGGTCCTGAAAAAGCTCATATCCATTGTATTTGATCGCGCTGGCCTTCCTGGTGGCCGCTAGAACCCTCTCCTTTTGGCCGTATTGATTCAGAGCTACTACTACGTTCCAGGGCCTAACCCCCAGCTCTCCCCTCCTCAGACTTACTCTGTGAAGGTGGACAGTCATAATGTCGACAGTAAAAATGTCGACAGTCAAAATTTCGAAAAATAAATGTCGAAAAAAATAATGTCGACAAACAATAATGTCGACATTTTTTCGATATTTTTTCGAAATTTTGACTGTTTATTGTATGAATAAATAAATATATATAACTTAGATGTGTTGAGTATGAGGGGTGGTGTGGGGTGGTGGCAGGGGGGTGTTGGGTGAGGGGGGGTTGGGGGGGGACCCCCCATAGTAAATGATACTCTTTTTATTTATTTAATTATTGAATAAATATATATATATATAATTAGTATGAGGGGTGGGAGGGTGGGGGGTGTGGGTGGGTTGCAGGGAGGTGTTGGGTGAGGTGTTGATAGTTCTAAGTGACATTTTTTTTTTCTAAAAAATGACTTTTTACATTATAAGTATAGGATGTCGACATTATTGTTGTCGACATTTTTGTTTGTCGACATTTTTTTTTCAAAATTATGACTATAAACCCTCTGTGAATGCGGTCCAATTGAATGCCAGCCCAGTTCTCTACTTCCAGCAGTAGAGATCTGCAAACACACGTTGTACCATTGTACGGAGATCCTTGTCCGCTACTGATTCCGCCAAGCCCTTAATCCTAATGTTAGACCTCCTTGATCGATATTCCAGGTCTTCTCTTTGGATTTCAAGGTTCTAGGTCACTGTCGCCAACCGCTCCACTAGTTTGTCAATCTTCCTGGTGTCATCTGCAATTTCTTGGATGGCGTTCTCCGCCGCATCCGTTCGTTCCTCAAGGTTCGCTATGTGCCCTTTCACCTCCTGCAAGGACTGGGCGAGCTCGGTTCGCATCAGGCTCAGTTGCAATTGTATCGTCGCTGAGTTCTTTTTCCCAAAGTCCTGAAAGCATCGGCGAAGAACCTCTTTGGTAAACACCTGGTCATTCCTCAGACACCCCGATTCCTCAGCTTCACACTCTGAAGCTGGGTCCCGCTCGCTGTCTGGGGCGTACTCATCACCTTTCTGCCATATTTCTGTAGGGTGCTCTCCTGGGCCTTCTTGGCTGACGCATGTCCTTCTTCTTGTGCTAAGACATTGTTGGTTATTTTGTCTGCAAGCAAGGATTAGCACCCCTCCCCTCTTGTGGCACTCTGCTGCATTGCCTGGCCTTCCCATGCTTCTTTCCACGGGGCCTTCAGGCTTCGCCTCCACCAGGTCTCTCCTGGTCTGTGCTTGGCTGTTGACTGGGGCTCAAATTTAACTGGAGCTCGTTAGGCCTGTCCCAAGCAGCCTCTCTGCCTGTCCCCACCTCATATTTTTCCTTTGCCCACTGGGCTCTGTATGCTTCTTTCAGTGGCCGGCTGGACCCTTCACCACAATGTTGTTGGCCCCCCTGTGCGCCTGCCCCCCCTCTTGATGTTGAAGAACTGCTTTGTTGGGGGTCTGAACAAGCACCCCTAAACATTTCTGCAGGGGGTCTTTGTTTCAGACAATACATTTCTTTGCTTCTACTCTTTCCCTCCACGAGCTCTGGGCGACTTACCCTGAGCCGTGATACATGTTTTTAAGATTTTCACAATTTTGTCCCCAATATTATCACATTTTTCAGTACCTTTTTTGTTTCCTTTCTTCTGTTTTTTCTTTGGCACCTCCGTCTGCTCCTGTGGGTCTCTAGCCGCCTCTCTTGACCTCTTCTGGCCTTGTGGCAGCGCCTCCTCCTCCTCGCTGCTGCTGGAATCCTCTAGTAGCAAAGGCGACATAGCCCTAGCCCTTTCCTCATTTTGCATCACCTCCAGCACCCATTGTGCTCCATACTCCTTTTCTGCTTTCTTTGCCCATGCGCTGAATTCCTGTGCTCTCTTTGCTCTTTCTTCTACCATCTCTCCGTTCTTGGCTCTTTTTTCCTTTCCTCTGTGTGAACTGGATAGATTTGCTTTGCTTCCTCTTTACTCCGGATATTTCCTCTGCTGTCTTTCTATGGCCTTTCTCTTGGCTTCATATGGCACATGAAGCGTTAGATGTGCCTTGCCTCTGGGCCTTTCCTTTTTCTACCAGTCCCCCACACGTCACTTGTGCGCTGTCCCTTTAAATTCCCAGCGCGTCTGCTCCCTTTGTTTATTTCTGTCCTTTCGATGGCGTGTGCTCGTCCTGCCACGCCCCTTTGCATCGCGCTCTTCTCGTTTGCCGCCGCGCGCCCTTTTGTAAATGTATCCGTTTCCCCGTGCTCGATGCGGGTGGCCCCGCCTTCCTGTTTCTGTTCGGGCAGTGCTGTCTCCTTGCGGCACGCTGAAAAAAGCTTCCTCTGCACGCCTGTCCTGCTCCGTTACTCCCGCTGCTGCCGGATCTTCCACCATGCGCTCCCGCTGCTTCCGTGCTCCTCACAGACGTCGGCTTCCCTCGCCGGCTTCCTCGATTGCTGGCGTTCCTCCTCGTAACCTTCCTGCGCCCGCAGACCTCCGGCTCTCGATGCGACTCCTGGCAATCTTCTCTCTGCTCACAGCCCCGGAATAACGGTAAGACGAGCTGCAGTGGGGGAGATAGAAAGAAAACAGAAAAGCCAGCAGAGGCAAAGCGTTTCCTGTCCCCCTTTTCCAGGCCCTGGAGCTTACCCGAATGAGGTGAGCTCCTACCTGGTTGTGTCCTTCCTGCCTCACGTTGGGGTACTTATACCCCTTTCCCCTTTGTTGTCCCCTTGGGGGGGGGCTGGACTTCCTTCCTGCCCCCATTGTCCTTCCTCACACCTTTCCCCATTTGTTGTGCATTTCCCTGGCAATGAAGAGGGTGGGGGCGCTGCATTGTCTGCCCCTCCCTCCTTGGTTCGTGCCGTTTTGGTCCCCCACCCTGCGCCTAACCCCCCAGGCCCTCCATCGTGTCGTATTTTGTACGACCCGGGGCCTGGGGCAGAGTCTGCTGTTCTCAGGAGCGGGCCGCGAAGAGGACCCACTCTTCTTTCTTTCGCAGGCACGCCAGGTTTCTTTTCCCAGCTTCTCCCCTCCAGCCGTGGGGAGGGCCGTGGCTGCCACTGCCTCACAGGCTCACTGGGGCTGGATCCCTCGCGGCTCACCTCGGCTGTCGTGGAGCGAGTCTGTGGCGGTCTCCACGCTGCTCTTCCCCTCTCTCCTGCACATCTCCCTCGACCTGCCGCACCACAAGCCGCCGATTGCAGCGCCCCCACTGCCGTATGCGGCACGTCTCTTTCTCTGCTCCTTCTCTCGGCTCCGGGTTATGTTGCTTCTCTGGGTTGCTGCACAGGTCCGCCTGCCCGTTCGCCTCTAGCAGTGGGGTTTTGCCACCACTCACCTTTTCCACTGCCCGGGGAAGTGATATTATTGGCTCTGTGCTATTTTTGGCACTGGGGTGGGTGAGAGCCCAGGCTTCACGCTGCTCTCCACCCAGAAGCTATATTGGTTTCTCGTTATAACTTTTTTTTTAATGATGTTTGAGTTAGCTTAACATAATTTGTTTGGACTTTATAGTTTCGAATGAGTAGCAAAACCGTTATAAATATTTTTTCCAAATAGTTTACGAAGTTTTAATTTGTCACATTGTCTTCAAGATTTTGTACAGTAAAGATTCAATAGAAACGTTTAAATGTATCTTAAATGCGTTTCAAAATTAGAGAAAGTGATTAAAATGTTTCAACTTCTTTAAGTTGGCATTCATATTTAGAAAGTTTAAGTACATTTTAAGACTGTTACATAACCCTACATGCACCCAGTTTGTGAGCTGGAGTTATTCCCCATAACTTGGGAGCTATGCATACCTAAAAGGATGACCATGGACTAAAGGTCCCAGCATACCATGGGATTGTTATTCTAACTACAGGGACGGTTGGAATTATAAATCTTCGCCAAACTAATCAGCGAGTGGATTTAAACCCAATGTACAAAGAACGTTAACTGATGAGTTGAATTCAGTCACAAACCTTTAGCAAACTTAAGTCCCTGAGGGAAAGTGAACTGCAAGCATTCGCTAAGCACGGTACAGAGCCAATCTGCAAATGCACAAGTAAAACACTGTACCTTCAGGTCTAAAGCGAAGACAGGACGGCTCGCTGTCATGCAGACCTCCACGAAGTACTGCAGGACGTGAATACACTCATCTGTAATGCCAACATGGTGCTAATTGCCCAGCCCGTATATAAAGCCACAGATCTGACTATTGCTTAATAGGCATACCAATTAAATACTGGTCCATACCGGAAGGGGAATAATAATGAGGCAAGCTTTACAACAAAACCTTGCAGAAAACAAAGGCAATCGAGGAACAAAAAATCTAGCTGGTCAGTGCCCAGGACTCTAAAAGAGACTAGAGAAAGCCAAAGAGGGGCAAACACTGAGAGGAAATAGACCTGTTACTCGCTGCTCCCTGGTTACATGGGTACATTGCAACCTAGTAAAGGATAGTCCACCAGCTGTCGGCGATGCAGCAGATGCTGTCACAGGTACATGCCCGAGATGACGCCACAGAGGCAAGTGGTACATAGAGAGCAGAACCTAGAGTCAGATTCAAACCACAAGAGCAGAGACCATATGGACAGTAGTTTCCTCGTGCCCTTGGAGATCCCAGGAAGCCACCCAAATGAATAACTGAGAATCTCAACAGGCACTTCATGACTAATCATGCGCACAGTCAAGACAGCTACCTGCTGCCAGAATAGAGCCAAACAAGGGCACTCTCACAAAACATGTATGAAGCCACCATTTTTTTTATTTGCATCCGGGACATCTACCATTGTTAGTGACATCAAATTTCTGTTGTACCATCGGGGACAAATAAGCATGATGGAGGACCTTAAATTGTATAAGCTTAAACCTCGTGGTCATGGCCAATTTCTTGGTATAAGAGCACATATATTGCCACCTCTTATCCTCCAAATCGCTCCTTATATCGCCCGCCCTCTGCGTCCTACACGCTAGTGCCTCCCTCTGAGCAGAATGCAGTACCATATGTTAAATAGCAGAAACCACCCTACTAGCATTAGACGAATTGCCAAGGTATTTTAAAACCGAGACACCAGAGGTTCGGCTGGAAACTTGGGGAACCAGACCCGAAAAGCCTTGTGAAACCGCAAATGCTGGAATGCCAACCCAAAGCTTCCCCCTAACTTGGCCTCAACCTGCTCCAAGGAAACAAAGGACCTGTCCACAAAATGACTGTTCTTTGAATCTCAAACACAGGCTCCTCCATGCATGGACAGTACACAAAACCGTGTCGAAGGGGCAAGTATCCAAAGTTTTCATAGATAACAACGTGCCGTAGTTCCTTTAAAACACTGCACACACGCCCAGACCTTAATATAAAGGAACAGATGCAACAATTTAGGGAGGATAACCATCTTGATGATAGCCACCCTGGCTATCAAAGAAATGGGAAGCATGATCCACTGTTCATCTTCCCCCTCAAAACCTCCATGTAGGTCCAGTGATTTTCTTTCAGTAGCTGCTAACCATCACCCCCAAATACCTAGTGATAGACTGCTCCCAGCAAAAATCATCTGTGCCCGGCAGGCGCCTAGTGGCCTCATTAACCGGGAATAAAAGAGATTTAGACCAGTTTACTCGCTAGCCAGATATCTCGCCAAACGCCTCAACCATCTTTGAGATTGGCTACAAATTCCTCTGAGTCTTTCACATATAAAATAACATCATCCGCATAAAGCAAGATCAGCTCCATGATCCCACCCATTGCCAGCCCCTGCTGCCTGTGTAAGGACCTCAGCCAGACCGCGAGAGGACCCACAGCAATTGCAAACAGGAGGGTGGACATGCCGAGCGCCTCCCGAAAAGGCCAATCTGCGCGGTTTTACCGGAGTACAAAGACCCTGAAACATTGAAAACAATCGGGGGCACTCTGACTTTCACCAGAACCACAAATATTCCCACGCAGCAGAGTCAAACGCCTTCTCCATATGAAGCAGTACCCCAACAGCCTGCATTAATGGGTCGACCTGGGTCAACACAGCAAACAGCCTCTGCAAATTAAGCACTGTACAGTGGCCAGGGATAAACCCAGTTTGCTCCAAATGCACCACTGAAAAAAGAAAAGGAAGCAGCCTATCTGCCAAGAGTTTTGAAAAAAATCTTTGTGTCAGAGTTGATCAGGGAAATAGGTCTATAAGAGGTGCACTCCAACGGGCCCTTTTCTGGCTTAAATATTAAGGCTAACACACCCTTGTGCATGGTCGGAAGCAAGACTCGGACCCGTAATGCCTCCTTCCATATCTGGGCCAGATAGTGTTCCACCAGGGGACCAAATTCCTTCTAAAACTCTGATGCACCGTCCGAACCTGGGGCCTTGCCCCTTGGTAACAATTTAATCACATTTAGCACCTCGTCAACAGTAATGGGAATCCCCATCATCTCACGAGCCGACTCACAAAGACTCGCCAGCCAAGCACCCCCAACAAAAGACTGCAAAATGGTAGGATCCGCCCGCACGCGGGCCGCATAGAACCTGTCATAGAACCCCCTGAATTCCTCGAGAATAGCCTCTGGCTCTGACACCAACGTACCCTTTCCTTGCCTCTAACCAGTCTATCCAAGTTTCTCCTGGGTCAGCCGTCCACCTGTATCGCTGTGCCATATGCAGAGCTGCCAGAAAATGCTAATCCTTATCTGCCTCCTCCCGAAACTGGTCAAGTGCTTCTCTCGCTGCTGCCAAGCCCTTGCTTGTTGACCCGTCTCGACCTCTGAACTGTAACACTAGTCAACCTCCTCTGGATAGCTTGCAATACCCCATTCTCCAGAGAAATACAACGCCCCATGCAGAACCACCTTAAGGTTTCCCAGAGAGTCCAAACCAAAGCTAGCAACCCCTCATTGAAAGCAAAAAAGAAGGTGATAACCTCATGAACCTCACTCCGATACACAATATCACGCAGGGCCTGTCGCTTAAAACACCAATGCGGCCTACTGGCCAGCAGATCCGATAACTGAAAACACCATTGAATTGGGGAGTGATGCAACAGCGTTCTCTGCAGCATTGTGCATGTGCCTGTGTTATGAATCCAATCCTGCCCCACCAGAATATAATCGATGCGTGACCTCATATCGTGAACAGAGAAATAAAAGGAAAATTCCCTGTCACTAGAGTGTAAGTTCCTCCACAAATCAAGCAAACCCAAATCCTTCATCCCCACCCCCACATATTGCCCTAACAGCCAATGACAGTGCCCTTGCACCGAGGGCCAACCTATCCAACTCTGCCTGCAGTATCATATCAAAATCCCCAACTATAACCATTTGTGTATGTGAGTAAGCCTGACATTTGCTCCAGAGGGAGTCGTAAAACCCAGGGTCATCAAAATGTGGACCTTCTCCAGCATGGGTTCTGGCATGGATTCATATGCTCATGAATATTCGTCAGGCTGGGAATCCTCGGTAAAAGAAAAAACTGTTTCATTTTCATTTACAAACTGTGTTTCTCCTTTAAACCAATCACTGTCCTCTGGGTCATACTGCCCCCATCCAATGACAGTTCATTGGGAGTCCTCGAGTTTGCTCTGCGTGCCACTTCTATGTTTTTTTGTGTTTTACGGCGAAAAAAGGTTCTAGCCTGTGTGCTCTTTTATCCATCTGCCAACAGCAGGGATCTGTTATCAGTGAATATTTGCGCCCCTCAAGCGCGAAGATCGTCGAAGTTTCCAGAAGGCCATCGGCCTACTTTGCGCCCTCCGACCATGACGGAGGAGAAGAAGGAAGGAAGATCCCCTTCAAGTCCTGCACCAAGTGCAGTCTACGGAATATGTTTGTTGAAGGCAAGCACCTGCAATGCCTCTACTGTCTGCATCCAGACCACAAGGAAGGAGAATGCGAGATATGCCTCGGTTTCTCCAAGAAGACAACCAAGGATAGGCACAGTAGACTGGCAGCATGGCTTAACACCAAGGCCTCTGCCACATGCTCCGAGCAGGGTCATGCCTCAGTCAGGACCGGCCGGTCCGATGAACTGCCTTCTAAGTCCTTTGAGGCCACCTCATCCGTTGGGGCCCAAGACAAGGCCAAGAAGCCACCGGGGTCGCAACGGAAGCAGTTCCCACGGTGGCCAGGACACGATAGACATCACCATCCGCCTGCATTGCCAGCCGGCAATCGAGCTCCTCCTCAAAAAGGAAATCACCCAACTTCTCCTGCGTAAGCTGCAGGAGAAGCCCGAAATGCCACAGATGGAGGAGAAGAAGTCCGAACTGCCCAAGAACACCCAATCGGCGTAGGATAAGTCTTCGTCGACAATAGAGCTGGTGGCGGTTGTAATTGTTTACATACCCAGAGGTTTCTCAGCGCGGACCCAGGGATCGAACCTGTGTTTCTCTGCGTCATCTTGCTTCCAAGGCGAATTTGTTGCCCCTGAGCTTTCCTCCCGGTTGCTCTTACGAAGCCGAAGGGGGCTGACCCAGTGAAGGGAGCCCCCACAGCGCAGAAGGTGTCCCTGCCCCCGAAGCACAAAACTGCCGCAGTGACTTTGGCAAAGTCTGCTTGCACACCGGAGAAGGTGATGCCGTCTCTGAGCCCGGTTCTGACCCCTCAGGATGGAAACGGGGGGGCAAGGAGGCCCCGGTTCAGCCTCAGGCCGTGTCCCAGGCCATGGAAGTTTTGTCCATGGAGTCCTTACATACAGTCCACAAGGATGTGGAAGAGGAGGAGGAGGACGACGGTGCGGGCCTAGTGTTCCGATCACACCAGCTCAGCCTAGGGATGCGTCTCTGGACATTCTGTGAACCCTCCACACCTTGGTGTAGGAGATTCAGAAGAGGAATCCCCGGGCCCCTGATCAGCCGCCAGCTAGGAAGAGGAAGCGTCATACGACGCTCCAATTTCAGCCTCCACATCCGTGTTGGGCCCTCTCTCCCCCAGCAGACCCGGACACGGGGACTGATACAGCCACGACAACGATATCGTCGCAGCGAGTGGCGTGTCTCCACAGCCTAGGGGTTCCATTCCATGATCACCAAAGCCTCTGAGCTATTGCAGCTTGTGCCCGAAGAAACTAAGACCAAGAGGAAGATGTTAGGCAGAATCCTGTGCAGTTCCCTTGGGGAACACTGCAAGAAAATTAAGACTACAGGAGTAAGCAGTAAACCCAATTGGTAGCAGTCTGCAGCACCCAGATTTACCTGGTAGCTGTGGCTGAGCAGTCAGACCTCTCTCAAGAAGAGTAGGGCAGTAGAGTATACACAATAGGGCTAAAAACACAGTAGAGCAAACAAACACTGACCAGAGCTTTGTATCAAAAGTATATAATTATTTATTTAAAACACACTTTAGGAAATACACTAGCACTCTAAATCAAAAGCAAGTTAAAACACAGTCAGGTAAAGTATACACACCTCCCTTGATAACTGTTAGACAAGTCAGAGTTAACACACCACTATTTGATAAAACAGATGTGAGCACGTAGCCTAGATGGCACTCCAATAGTTAAGTTAAAGGGAGAGAAAAAGGCAGGGCATAGAAATAAAACAGTTCCCAACCCTTTTAGAAGTTTAAAGCAAGGGAGTAAAGGCTGTATACAATGTAGAGCCAAAGTTCATTGGCCAGGCCCACTTTAAATGGAGCAAAGTGAAATGTGCCCAAGATCACACAGTTTAAAATGCACTAAAAGTCTTTGCAGAATGTTCAAAAGAGGTCGGGGTGATTCAAAAAGTAAAGTTAGAAGGTCTGGGGCCAACCCAGTTGGAAAGCCAAGGATTTAAGGGTCACCTTTAGCAATCCGTAGAAAGGGAGGCCAGGCAGAACACAGTACCTTAAAGAGAGAGGGAGCTCCAGCGGTGGCAGTTGTTCCTGGCAGTGGTTGCAGTTCATTGTTTCGACCAGGGGAAGAGAGGATCTCGTCGAGGAGGAAACGTGGAGTCGATGCATTGCACAGGGATGAAACCAACCTCGAGTTCGTCGGTTAAAAGGTGCGTTCCTTTTATTTGCGGTCAAATTGGTGAAGCTTGGCTATCCGGCCGCCGGGGTTCTTGGCACAGGCGATTCGACCAAGAGACGTCTTTGGAAGGCGAAAGGGGCAAACTGGTTGATCCCACCAGCTCAAAGGAAGAAGACTCGTCCAGCAGAAGATATTCTCTTGTCGTTGGGAAAGTGGTGAGTTCGTTGCAGCAGGGCTCCACCGGTGGCGGCGTCGTTTGCAGATGGCTCAGCTTCTTCCCTCTTCGGATTCTTAGGTCCTGTGGCGACTTCTGAAGTTCCAGTCCCAAAAGCCCTGCTTTGATGCAGAAAAACCCCCATTCAACAGCCTAGCTGTCATTCAAACATGCTAAGTGGTGAGCCGGGCGGCTCACCACTGGGCCAATCAGAATAGAGTGCGACTTGGGTTGCTAAGGCAACGCAGTCCAGGGTGCCAATTCCCTTCCCCACACATCCTGTGGAACCCAGACAGAGTTGCACCATTTGGAGGGCTTCTATGGAGTAGCCCGCCAAAAAGTGGAACAAAGGTCCTGACCTTGGTTTGAGTTACAGAGATGGACACGAACGCCATTTTAGAAAAGAGTTCTGGCGAAAAGACCCAACCGTTGATTTAATAAATAAATAAACCGGCGGTATCTTTAGCATTGCACCAAAAAGTGGTGCGTTTAAAATCAATGGGAAAATCCCATAGAAAATATTCCAGTGGAATATTTTGCGTGGTAACCACTGCCACCAGCCAGAAACTCGACAAGGGGGGACTGGACAGTGCACCCTTGAAAACAGATCCAGGGACAATCTAATTACCCCTACCAGAACTTCCACAATATGATGGTTTGTACTGGTTCTGTTCACAATTTTGGACTAGTAAAGTCAATGGTGACTTTACATGCCCTGGGAGACAGTAGTCAGTCCCAGGGTATGGAGTCTATGTTTGGGGGTCACTATGACACCCCTGTGTTACTGCACTGAGGGTGATGTGTAACACACATGAAAAACAGATGATACCCTATGGAGTAGAAAACCCCAAACCCCATAAGCACACAAAAAGTCAGACATACCTCAAATCATGCCTAAGAGTGGTAGGAAAAGAGTCTCACTCTTAGCAGGATAAAAAAACAAACCCCAAAAATCCAGCGAAGATGCTGGGGGACTCACTAGGTTTGGGAAATTAGCCTTATAAGAGAATTCTCCCTAACAGAAGACAATCATGGCGGTGCCCCTTCTGGACGACGTGTGGGAGGGGTGCCTGACCCTCTTGAAGAACCCTTGCACGGCGCGGACAAACGGGATAGGCTGGAGAAGATGTACCGGGTGCCGGAATCCACATCCAATTGCCTGAGGTTGCAACCATCGCCGGATTCAGTGGTTTTAACGGCCGTGAGGAAACTGTCAGCTTACCCGTCCTCCTCATCTTCAGTCCTTCCGGACAGCGAGGGCAAGAAGATGGACGCCATGGTAAGGAAGGTGATTTACACCGCTGGGTCCACCATCAATGCGGCCAACGCACTGGCGATCCTAGCCAGGTACGACAGGGAGCTGTGGTACAAGCTTGGTCCGGTTTTCGAGTTCCTCCCTGATGACAAGAGGATGGAGGTAATCGCTCTGTTCCAGGAGTGGGAGGTAGCGTCGGATCACGCCATCACAGTGGTGCTGCGCATTGCTGACGCAGGGTTCCGGTAAATGGGGACCAGTCTCTGCCTTCTTTGCCAAGACTGGATGACGGCCACAAATTTCCGGCAGGAGGTCCAGGCGAAGGTACTGGACATGCCTTTCGACGGAGATAACCTTTTTGAGAAGGTCATCGACGAGTCCCTACAGGCCATCAAAGCAGATGCAGACATGGCCTGTTCCCTGGGCACACTCCAGCAGCACCGCTCTTCTCTTTGCTCCTCCAGAGGAAAGTCGAGCAGGTCGTCAAAGGTTTTCTCCTCATCGTGCTGTCAGCCTTCAAGATCCACGACTCAGGAAGCACAGAGAGGCTGTTCCCAAGCCTACAGTGGAGGAGGGAAGCACTGGTGTCGCCCGCAAGGCAGGACGCCGGTGCCGAAGCAAGCCTGAACCGGACAGGACGTCAGGCCCCCACCCATGCACCCCGGTGGGAGGCCGCCTGACGAGGTTCATCAGCGAGTGGGGAAAGATCACCACCGACAGATGGGTGCCGGACGCTCTTGCCCAAGGACATACCCTGGAGTTTCAGCGCAAGTATCTGCAGATCCCTCGGGTGGCCCGTCAGAAGCAGCACATCCCTCAGCTCTTGGAGGAGGTACGTCCATGCTGCGAAAAGGGGCGATAGAGCTAGTTCCCCAGCGACTCTGGGCTCTGAAGTCTCTTCCCTATACCTCTTGGTTAGAAAGAAGACAGGGGGCTGGAGGCCCGTTCTAGACTTTCGACCTCTGAAGAAGTACCTGAAGTCTCAAAAATTCAGGATGGTCACATTGCAGCACGTGCTCGGCCAACTGGAAAGAGGAGACTTCTTGACAATGCTGGACCTGGAGAACGCTTACTTCCATGTCCCCATTAACAGGAAGCACCGAAAATGTCTACGCTTCGTGGTGCAGGGACAGCACTACCAGTTCAAGGCCCTACTTTTCGGTTTGAAGTCAGCCCCCAGAGTGTTCTCGAAGTGCCTGGCACCGGTGGCGGCCCATCTGCGTCTACGGGGGATACACGTATACCCGTACCTCTACGATAGGCTCATCCGGGCTGGCTCGCGGGAGTTGGCCGTCAGATACACATAGGCGACGGTGAAGCTGCTGTTGGATCTAGGATTCGCCATCAATTATCCAAAGTCCTGTTTCACACCATCGCAGAACGCGCTGTTGCTTAGTGCCACACTCAATACGGTGTCCTGCCTGTCTTCACTCTCGGAGGAGAGGGTAACGGCCATTCAAAGGAAGGTGCAGCAGCTGTTGTTGATGAAGATGGCCACAGTGCGAACCATCAAGTTGTTGCTTGGCATGATGTCGTCCTGCATCTACCTCATCCGGCTCTGCAGCTTGCAGATGCGACCTCTTCAAGAATTCCTGGACGCTCGCTATATACAAGTGTCCGGAAGCTTCACAGACAAGATCACGCTGGATGACGAGTTCCGTCAGGCGATAAGGTAGTGGGGCATCTGCTCCAACATCGCCTGGGGCACCGGGTTTCAGAACGCTCCCTGCCAGGAAACTGTCCCCACAGACGCTTCCCTGGAAGGATGGGAGCACACACCAGGCATCTGCACCCTAGAGGCCTGTGGCTGCCAGAGGAGAAGGATCTCCCTATCAACATCCTGGAGCTACGGGCAGTGTTCTGGGACCTAAAGTCATTCCTTTCGTCTCTAAAGGGCAAGGTGGTGAGGATCTTCACGGACAACACCATTACGATGTTCTACATCAGGAAACAGGGGGGCACTCAATCCCCAGTGCTTTCCAAGGAAGCGCAGGACTTGTAGCGCTGGGCCATCGGACAAGAGATGTTCCTCGTCCCTCTAACCTAGCGGGAGTCAAAAACACCATTGCAGACTCCCTCAGCAGGGAGTTGCGCTCCTGCCACGAATGGGAATTGCGGCTGGACCAGGTGGACCGCATCTTCGCCAAGTGGGTCAGGCCCTAGATCGATCTGTTTGCGACGGCGGCAAACTCCAAATGCCTGAAGTTGCCAGCAGATTCCACCAACCGAGGAGCCTGGGGGACGCGTTCTCCTTCCCGTGAGAAGGGATGTTTCTGTACGCATTTCTTCTGTTGCCGCTCATGCTACGAGTCATCAGCACACTCGGACAGTGCGAGTGCAAGATGATGCTCATCGCCCCGGCATGGCTGGAGCAGATTTGGTATCCGGACCTCCGCGGCCTGTCAGCGTTGCCTCCGGTCAAGCTGCCAGTGGTTCCAGATCTTCTCACCAGGGAAGGAGGTGCAGTCCTGCATCACAACCCAGGATCGCTGAATCTGAGGGCTTTGCTCCTATAGCCCTAGGGTTTGGAGGATATGAGTTGCCGGCGGACTGTAGGGAGTTCCTCGCCAAGGCCAGGGCGTCGTCGATATTGAAGTGCTACGGTCACAAGTTGAATCGTTTCGCTACATGGTGCCGGTCTCACATGATTACCCCTCTGAGGGTCAAGGGTCTGCAGTTTCTTCCATACTTGCTATCCTTGGCCATGGCTGTACTGGTGCACGCCTCTATCAAGGTGCATCTGGCGGCTATCTCCCCCTACACCAGGTTTCCGGGAAGGTCTTCGCTTTGGTCTCATCGACTCGTCAAGGAGTTCCTCAAAGGACTTCTTTGAGCTTTCCTGCCGGTGAAGGCTCCTGCCCTGGCGTGGGAACTAAACGTGGTTCTGACAAGGCTCATGGGGGCCACCTTCGAGCCTATGCATCTGGCCCCTTTCAAGTTCCTCTCATGGAAAACAGCTTTCTTTGTGTCCATCTTCTCCGTAGGGAGGGTGGGTGAGATGCAGGCCCTGTCCTGCAAACAGCCATACCTGACTTTACACAAATCGAAGGTGGTGCCGCGGATGCACCCCTCTTTCATGCCAAAAGTTCGAGCCTTTGATATTACCATTTTTTTTCCCAAAACCTTTGTCACCAGCTGAAAGGGCCTTGACGTTGCTCATGCTCTGAAGTTCTGCGTGGCACGCACAAAGAGTTTTCGAAAGACTTCACAGCTGTTTGTGAACTTTGGTCCTGTGAACCATGGCAAGGCCTTGTCCAAGGCTTCCATCTCAAGGTGGCTCTCTGGCTGCATTATGCACTGTCATCGGTTGGCAAACCGACTGGTGCCCGGCCACCCGAGAGCCCACTCCACCAGAGCGATCGCTGCAACAATGGGGTTCCTGGCTGGTATGCCCCTGCTGGACATCTGCAGGGCTGCTACGTGGAGGTCCACGCACACCTTCACGACATTCTACTGCATCGACAGGGATTCTAGGGAGGAGTCCAGAGTCGGCCAAGCAGTGCTACGCAACCTGTTCGCTTGTGGTGTGTCTGTTCCAGAGGTAAGAGTTGATTGCTTCTGTTAAGCCTTGCCACCTCCCGTGGTTGTGTAATGTTGTACTGCTGTTTATTCGTTATTCACGAGCATGTGACTCCATGCCAGACCCATGCTGGAGAAGGAACAAGTTACTTACTCTGAGAAACCTGAGGGTATTCTCCCAGGTAGATCTCAGGAATCCCTTATTTAGGTGGCCTGGGGAGGGCTGTTGCTCTCAGATCCCAACCCTTGGGGTGGACGATCGAGGGAGGATCACCTGGGTAGGGAGCCCAAGGTTGTGCTCTGGAGAAAGCCCCAGGTGAGACGCGGTATTATACAGAGCAAGAAGGGAGAGGAGAAAAAAATCCTCAAATCCTTTGTAGGTTGTACGACATTCATCTCCCTTCTTCCCAATGAAACTCCCTTATTAAAATCCTGCCAACCATACACCTCTGGTAAACAAATTAAAAGCCCAAACCCTGTTACAGTAGACAATAACCCCTCTCAGAATCACTGTTTTCATGTTGCCCACCAGAATAATCACAACCATTCTTCTCCACGTCCCTCTGATAATTCATTTCTAAACACCCAATCTACCCTGACAAACCACTATCATTGCTGCAATCCCTTTGGTTCAGTTCACGATCCCGGCTATCCCCGTTTGCTTCACAAATCCTATCAATCTCATTCTTCCGAATTCACCCAAACCCCCACGACGAGAACCATAATCCCACACAACACCTCTTCCTCTCCATACCCCGTAGGATACTCAAACAATGCCCTCCACTTTTCCAACATGAACACTTTCACACAACACGAAAGGCAACCGACTAACACCATAGCCGTTTACCTAACATGTCCCAACACAACGATCAGGCAAAGTCAGGCAATTGATCAGAATCACACACACACCTGACAGCCTTTTCTCTTCCTCACAAGGATGAAAGGTGAAGCACAAGAGCACAGGACGAGCAAGGAAGACCTCACCACATAAGAGCTAACTCAGTATGGCAGTCCAAGACGCGCGAAAGACAGCGCTTACCTAGAGGGTAACAAGGAGAGAAGCGACCTTGCCCTTTCTGAACAAGGCCTGTGAAACCTCCGCAGATGGAAACATAAGACTGAGAAGAATATCCAGCATGTATTGCAGCAGATGTCAACGGTACGCAAGACCCTCTTCTGCTGATTACCAAGCAGGGGAGAGACGCTTGTCTTAGAGGTACCAACCTTGACTTCAAAGAGAAGGAAAGCCAGGCGCTTCATCACAGCCGGTGAGTCGAGGGAGAGTCGATAAGAAACCAAACTGTGTTGAACGAAAAGTAGCCAACGGCTAATTTGAACTTTGAAAGGTTTAAATAAACTATTAACAAGAAGAGAGGGGAAAGCCAGTAACAGAGGTGTCCGGCACCACGTGGATGCTCACACAGGAAACTCTGGGCGATTACCCGATGGTAGCGACTACTGTAAACAGAAGGCCTTGAAAAGAGGCAAAGAGAGGTCAAAGTGATCATACAGGGGGTTGTTAAATCCTATGTACTGTCGAAAATCTTTGACCGACAGATGAAAACGAAGGAAAGGGTGATGAGTCCCGCTTGTTGAAACTAGTGTATGGAACTGTGTGTCGTAAAGGTTGGGAAGAGTAAACCCGGCTGAGGGATACTGAGACATTAAGATTTGTGAATGCAAGAAAAGACATAGTGAACCCGAAAGAGGGAGACGTCTGAGAGTGGTCTGAGCCCGAAAGAGGGAGATCCACAGGTGGAAAGTCATCACCCAAAGTCCAGTGAGAAAATAACTGTTTATTTGCTTTGTTGAATACGATTTGTGAGGGGTTTGCACCCGTAAGAGGGGGGACCCAGTGGTGAAGCCATCACCCAACATATATGTGGAAAATAACTTTTTGTTTGTTGTGTACATCAGGCCCTCGAAAGCAATAGACTTTTTTTGAGAGACACTTAACCATCAGAGAACCTGCTCGCTGGTATAGAACTGTTGGCTCGTGCTGGGAAAGCTTGAGCGTGTGCTGTGCTCAGGAGATCCACTTTGTCCCATGCTCAAAACGTGGGGAAGGGAGACCCCTGGCAATCACATCCTGACTTATTATTTGTGAACAATTCTTTCTTTATTGAAACCCTATCCCACACTCTTTCTGTAATTAGTTATAAGGAATTGGCAATAGTTTTTTTTTAGTATAGGCCTTTTTCTGTTGACAAGATGCCACAAGGACTGCCTTATTTTCATTTGATGGTCGCAGCTTGCTCCCATCAAGTTAGGTTTGGGTTAGGCGTTTTTCCACCCTGCATTTACAGTTTAATGAACACCCTTGAACTGTGATCTCTTGTGTCTGTCTTTATTGTTGCCACCATGAGTTCCTAACACTTACCTGTAACTATTGTTCTCCAGCATGGGTCTGGCATGGATTCATATGCAAACCTTCCCTCCGTCCCTTCTGCGACTCTTCTTGGACATACTGCCACCTTACGTGCTTACCAAATCTGAAAATGGCTGTCTGAGGGAGGGGCTTAGCTAGAGGACTGTCATTGGATGGGTGCAGTATGACCCAGAGGACAGTGTTTGGTTTGAAGGAGAAATACAGTTTGTAAGTGAAAGAGAAACAGTCTTTTCTTTTACTGAGGATTCCCAGCCTGGCAACGGGGAATATTCCATGCAGACCCATGCTGGAGAACAATAGTTACAAGTAAGTACCTCCTACCCGGATCACAAGGGTAAACGGCTCAGGCATCAGCGCTCTATTAGCAAGTCCTACATTTTCCCATGACAAATAACAGCACATCATAATTCAAAAACAGCACCCAATAGGGCGTAGAGCGATGTTAGCCCTTTTGAACAGACCCCCAACCCAGAACCCTGCACCACCCCCAATTCCCACCAAACACAGTCCAACCCCACTCCCTCCAAAACTGCCCATCCCCAACTTGCAGTGAACCCCCTCAGACCCACCACCGCCTCCCTCCGCCAATCAACAAGTTCGGCACCCGCCCAGGGAAGTCAGACTCAATGACTCCGTCAGCCCTGCATACTAGAGCAGCCCTCCGGAGGAGGAGGAGGCCGAAAACAAAAAAAGCAAAAATTACAGGATCTGAAGCTACTGACTCACACCGTTACATTGAACTTCAAATAACTTTCACATCGGTTGCCAAGAGAAACCAGGTATCCAGAGTACACTGAGCGCCCCTCATGCAGTCACCACCATGAAAATTCAAAGACATCAAACCACTTGAAGATAGCAGGGCAGCACCCCCCATTAAGCCTCCACATCAAGCCTTAGGCAGGGATTCCAGAAAAACCAGGACATCAGTCGGGTCTGAAAAAAAGTGAGTCTTGTTCTCGTGGAAAACTCAGTTTCGAATGATACAACATAGCTTCTCCAGCATGGGGTCTGGCATGGATTCACATGCTCATGAATTTTTCCCGGCGTCAGGCTGGGAATCCTCGGTAAAGAAAAAAACAGCCGGTGACAATGCATGATGCAGCCGGAGAGCCATCTGGAAATGGAAGTCTTCGACAGAGCATTCCCTTGATTCACAGACCCAAAGTTCACAAACAGTTGCGACGTCTTCCGAAAACTCTTTGTGCGGTCCACGTAGAACTCCAGCGCTCTAGCTACATCCAGAGAGTGCAAAGTCCTCTCGGCCGGTGTCGAAGGCGACGGGAAGAAAACTGGTAGCACCAAGGGCTCGTTGAGGTGGAAGTCCGACGGCACCTTCGGCATGAAAGTGGGGTGCGTCCTCAGCACCACCCTCGTGTCATGAAAAGTCAAGTATGGAGGCTTGCAAGATAGGGCCTGAATCTCTCCCACTCATCGTGCAGAGGTGATGGCCACGAGGAACGCTGTCTTCCATGACAGGAACTTCAAAGGCACTGAATGCATAGGCTCGAATGGGGCTCCCATGAGCCTGGTCAGCACTACATTAAGCTCCCACGCCGGGGCAGGAGCCTTCACCGGCGGGAATGATCGGAATAGTCCCTTCATAAATTCCTTCACCAGTTGATGAGACCACAAGGACGCCCGTCCCGTAGCCCTGGTATATCGGGAGATGGCAGCCAGATGTATTTTTATGGAGGCGTGAGCCAGTCCAGCTTTGGCCAGCGACAGTAGGTACGGCAGCACTTGAGGGGCCGTAATCCGCAGAGGGTTAATCTTCTGTGCACGGCACCTGACAGAGAACCTCTTCCATTTATGACCGTAACACTTGAGTTGAGGACGCCCTGGCCTTTGCAAGAACCTCTCTGCAATCAGCCAGGATATCGTACCCTCCAAACTCTAGTGCTGCAGGAGCCAGGCCTGCAAGTTCAGCGACTGTGGGTCGTGATGGAGAGTGGCGCCTCCTTCTCTGGAGAGAAGATCCTCGTCTGCCGGCAGCCTGACTGGCGGGGACATTGACAAGTCCAGAAGGTCCGGGAACCAGATCTGCCTCGGCCACGCCGGTGCGACGAAGATCATCCTGCACCTGGAATTCTTGAGCTGGTTGATGAGGCGGAGCAGCAACGGCAATGGAGGGAACGCATACAGGAACAGGCCGTCCCAAGCGAACGAGAAAGCATCGCCCATGCTCCTCGGCTGTGGGAACCTGCTGGCGAACCTCTGGCACTTGGCGTTCGTCGCCGTCGCAAACAGGTCGATCTGGGGTTTGCCCCATCATTGGAAGAGTCGATCCACTTGATCCTGGCGCAGTTCCCACTCGTGGCACGAGCGCAGCTCCCTGCTGAGTGAGTCGGCGATGGTGTTTTTATTCCTGCCAGGTGGAAGGGTACGAGAAACATCCCCTGGGCAACGGCCCAGTGCCCCAGATCCTGGGCCTCCTTGGATAGGGCTGGGGATCTGGTGCCCCCTTGCTTCCGTATGTCGAAAATCGTGGTGGTGTTGTCGGTGAAGATCCTCACCACTTTGCCCTTGAGGGACGGAAGGAACGACTTGAGAGCCCAGAACACTGCTCGGAGCTCCAGAATGTTGATGTGGAGAGACCTCTCCTCCGGGAGCCAAAGGCCTCTTGCGTGGAGCCCTCCGGTGTGGGCCCCCCAACCCTCCAGAGAAGCGTCCGTCGTCACCGTCTCCTGAAACGCCGGGATTTGAAATTCCGAGCCTGTCGCGAGGTGAGCATGGATGCCCCACCATAGGATCGCCCAACCGAACTCCTTGTCGAGAGGGATCCTGTCCTCGAAACAGCCCGTCGCCTGAAACCAGCGGGCGTCGAGGAACTCCTGTAGCGGACGCATCCGAAGTCTGCAGAGGGGTACAAGATAGATGCATGAGGACATCATCCCGAGGAGGGACTTGATGGACCTCACCCTGGCCACGTCCGTGGCTAGCAGGCGCCGCACCTTGCCCAGGATGGTCTTGGTCCTCTCCTCTGAAGGGGAGGCCAATTGCCCCACTGCAAAGCTGCTGGGGGACTCACTAGGTTAGGAAATTCAGCCTAAAGAGAGAATTCTCCCTAACAGTGCAACCAACTAATGTCTAATGATCCAAGAAAAGCAGAATCAACATGCCTCATTTCTTATAATAAACAAATGATTCAAAATATTCTGCAGACTTTAATGCTACATTTGTTACTCTGCTAGTTTAACACAAAACATACCAAACTGGCATCTGAAATCTCGGATATGCTTCCCCGGCCGTATTTCTGCTTTAATGCCAGCAGAAAGGAGGCCGGGGAAGCATGACCGACCTTTTAGATTGC
This sequence comes from Ambystoma mexicanum, assembly GCF_040938575.1. Taxonomy (NCBI): domain Eukaryota; kingdom Metazoa; phylum Chordata; class Amphibia; order Caudata; family Ambystomatidae; genus Ambystoma; species Ambystoma mexicanum. The sequence continues at coordinate 1,457,731,120 of NC_090935.1, forward strand.
AATTGCAATCCATACAACCCGCAAATCTATTTCCGGCATGCCCCTTCTACAAGCGTGTTAAAATTATGTGTCCTGTCCCCAGAATTGTTTCGAAGATATGTACCTAACTTTCTTAGATTTCATCATAACTATCATGTGCTGACCTAACAGATTTTGTTCTTGATGTTCTAATTGTTATTACCTGCATTGGACTACGGTGCCCAGTTTGTTTGGAATGAGCCAAGTTTAGCTCTCTGACTACATTTGTTGTAATAGATTAAGGCATTTAGTCACAAAAGACGAACATGGTTTCTTTTTTTTAGAAATCCTGTTCACTATAGGATACACCGTTTTGGCATGTAGCCATTGAGATCTGCCAATGTTTTCGATTAGCTTACATGTTTGGTTCATGACTTGCATTGCCCTTGCATGTCTGTGAACATTGAATATTGTAATCTGTTTTTGTCTTGCTTGCAAAAAAGGTGGTAGTGAAGGTACTCTGTCTCCCCATGCGAGGCCAATCTTGTGTTCTCTGCAATCCCATAGCAAGTATTATGTTTTGTCGGTTCCTTGTTTATTCAGTTGTGGCCTTGTAGCCCCTGAGCTTAGATGTAAAACGCACTTGAGTTCTTAAATCATTACATTTTTCCAAATTGATCTTTACAAATGGGATTTGGTCTATGATGTAATGTTTCCGCCCCATGTGCACTTGTCTTCCAACCATTGCCCCCCTAAGCACTACTTTTGCTTCTACTTGCTTTGCAGTTGTTTTATGCAGTCCTGCTAAGCGCTACCTGTGTTTACATACAGTGAATAAACGACTTCCATGGTTGTCCCTGCCCTTCTAACTCCATGCAGGCGTTGTACTGTTCCTGCCCTTCTGTTATTGACATGAACAATGAAGTTCTATGCACTTTTCTTACTGTAGGCTTCACGAAGGTGTTGATATATTGATGCTGCTGTTTCTACAACTTGCAGTGAATTATGAAGTTATATGTGCTTTTCCCACTTGCAAGTTCTACGCAGGTGTTGATATACTGATCCTGCTGTTTCTATGAGCTATGCCAGTCCATCGTTGACTTGCAGGTAAATTGACATGTATACGTTTTTCTTGTAAGCGCTGTCCAGATGTTACTGTTGTTTGTAGGTGTTCAGTGGGGCCCTATTTGTTTTTTTAACCATTATCGCAAAAGATACACAACATCCCACGACGTGGCAACGATCTGGATAAATACTGTATTAGAACAGCTCCCAGGCCCTAACTACTACCACTCTTTATAATTCTAAAACATCATGTATATGTGTACTGTATTTGGGGCCAATAAAACACATTCATTGCTAAATCTCTTGAAAAAAAGATGTCTCAGTATGCAAATCGTGATGACATGTAAAGACTCTTACCACATTTCTTACCACCACCTATAGGTCAGTATTATACCACATTTGATGGGCATCTAAAACATTGTTCATATAAATACCTCATTTTTAGATTGGCATTATACCGTATTTCCACACTTCACAGGCATATTAGTACCTTTTTTTTGTTAGCTCATTGTTATATGGTTATTAGAACATATTGCATAGATTAGCAGTAGACAGTAATAATCAACAAATTACAGACATATTTCATTAAATGGTGCTGTAAAATAAGTTGTAATTTTAAACAATGTACTATTGTTTTATGTCAAGTGAATGGGATATACCCACCGCTTTTTGAAGCTATTATGTGTTTTTCTAATAGATCCGAATATTAAAAATTGAATGAATGACTTGTTTTACAGCACCATTTAATGAAATATGTCTGTAATTTGTTGATTATTACTATCTACCTCTTACGTCTAACAAGATTGTATCCCCGATATAAGGTAGAGTAACTACTCTAGTAGTGAAAATTGGGATTCCCCCTCTATAGTATATAGATTAGCAGTATACATTTGCATAGAGTATCTTTATAGCGTAGTGCGTAGATGAGCATTTTGCAGTTTCTCAGATCACGTAACTTGTATTGTCCTCTTAATCACTGTTCTTTTGGCCTGCACCAGAATTGTGGAAAAGTGCAGTGTCATTTGCTTTTACTTTTAACAAAATGTTAAATCACTTGCAAAGCAAACCTCCAGTGTTTCTTCTTCCAGCTAGAACGTTGCAGTGTTGCAAAGTTCAAAAGTACTGAAACCCGTTTTTCTACCCATAAAGATATATTTTCTACTTAAGGAACATACAGTGCCACGTTTAGCAGTTTATCTCCCAATTTCAGGATGCCTCTCTGGAAAGTTGCTTTGTATCCAAACATCCACATCCAACCAAGTTTTCGTTGCATCTTGTACTTCATTCTGCATTACCTCAATGTCGACATCCAAGAGTTAAAGATCATGGCCTCATTACGAGGTTGCCGGTAACCTGCAGGTGCGACCGGCGGGTTGCTGCCGACCCCGTAACACCGGATCCGCCGCCTGGATTCTGGGTGCCATCAAGTCAGGCGGCAGCTGCCTGGATTCTGGGTGCCATCAAGTCAGGCGGCAGATCTTGTGTAAGTCCCCATTCCCATGGAGCCCCATAGGACTTCATGGGAATGGGGACTCGGAAGCAATGGCACCGTCACTGACGGTGCTTCACTGACAACTCTGCCTGCCTGGGCCGCTGCAGAACTGTGGCCCTGACAGGCAGACCCGTAGTGTGGCGGTCTGGAAACCAGGAAAGCTTACCAGCACCGGAAAGCTTACCAGTACCCTTGTTGCCAGACCCTCACACTTGTAATGAGGCCTCATGTGTCGTTGCATCCTCCACAGCATTCAGAGATGGTTGGTCATCTGGTACATTTCCAATGCTTTCAAACCAAGTGGATCCCTTAGTCTGCTGCAGGTGTATTATCCCACCATGTTGCACAGCAGTGGATTGACTCTCAGTGGCTGTAAACGCATTTGCAAACAGCATGTTATCACACACATTTGTGCTATGCTCACCTGGGATCTCAGTTCCACTCAGAGATTTTTTCCTGCATCTGCTCTTGCACCATCATGAGACAGCAGTGTGCTGTATCAGAGACCGCCCAACAATTTCCCAGTAAAGGACACCATTGTCAGAAATCATACTATAACTTGGGAACAGTACAATGGTCTCTATTGGACAATTTGTATGGCCATGGATTGTCCCTTTATCGCTCGTTTCCTGCTGGATGCCCACCTTAGCCCAGGCAACCGTAATCCCTGGTTAGTACTATGGATCCGTAACACCTACTCTCTAATCTGTGTTCCTATTCTGAGTTGCATTCCCCAAATGCAGACTTACTAACTTCCTCCGGGACTTCCTAACTGCCCCTACTGTAACGAAGGTTATTACTTCTAAAGCTTGGGAAAATATGCCTTCTCTTTCGCTCTGTTGAATTTGCCCAAGTCACACACGAGCACTCTTGCTATCATTCTACTCTTACTGTCTACCCGCCGTCTTACTTCTACTTTGGCCCCTCTGATCATATCACAATTTACTCGTGCCCCCACCCATTAATGTTACCACTCCTCCATTGCCTCATCCTCCCACTAATAACCTCCTACTCCACCTCCTGTACTCCCCCCCCATTACTGTACCCCTCTACTCACTACTACACTCCTCCTCCCACTACTGCACACCTCCTGTTATTACTCCACCCCTCCTTTTAGTACTCCACCCCTCCTTTTAGTACTCCACCCTTCCTCTTACTACTATATCCCTCCTCCCACTACTATACTACACAGCCACTTTCCCCCACTCAGTACTATTTGCTTCACTCAGTACTATTCGCTTCACAGTCACTCCCTATATAGACCTCTCTTCAGCACCGGCCCCACGCACACACTCTCACCAGTGCACACTTCACTCTTAAGCAACGCCTCGCCTCAGTCTTTTCCATGAGCTTTACTGTTGTGGCATGGCAAATCTTGCCTGCCGGTGGCGCTATGCAGTTGTGAAGTGCTACCGTGTGTCCCTTTATCTCGTGGCTGCTCTCTTCATTCCTCCGCTGCTGACGGTTCTGCTCTTGGTGGCGTAGAAGTTCCATTTTGTGGATTACTTGCAGCAAATCTTCCTGGTGCTGCCGGGAGTGAGAGAGAGCCTTATTTTCCATTTTTATCATATTCTGAAATGACAGATGACGACTGTCAAGTCTACGTACACTAAAGCATGCAAAACGTGAAGGTTCGGCCTTCAGACACACAGGCACATAGGAAAGGGATAAGGCCTGGGTCCTTCCTGGCAGCTACCTTCTGCCTGAGGGTTAGGGTTAGTAGTGGTTTTCCTCAAGGTAGGCTGCCCACCCCTGGCTGAGAGGGTTCCCTACCCTCTCTTGACCGAGCCTGGTTAGAGGCCCCGTCGCAGCTGGTGCCTTGAAACTATTTAGTTTTCGTCCTCTGCAATTTGTTCCAAAGGAATTGTCGTGACTTCACCACCACGAGTCTCTAACACCTCTTGAAAATATTTACACCAGAAAAGCTGCACATTTGTATTCATCAGGTAGCGATTGTCCAAGTGTTGGTGTAGTGAGAATCCCATTCTTCTTCAGATCTTTTATTGTCCAGTACTATAGTCACTTTGAATATTTCCAAATAGGGCGAAGCTCATCATCTACACAGTGCTTGAGCTCTAGTTGAAAGATTGCTTTAAACCAGTTCAAATTTATATACTTTTTCAAAACCGCTTATGATATGCACGCCTGTAAAATCCATACAGTCTACACATCCTGAAGGTGTGCTAAATTTCAAACATACATTGCATCTTCCAATTCTGATTTGCAATCCTCTTCGGTTGGTAGATGGCAAAACACTGCAGTGATCTTTGTAAACTTGCTAAATGTTTAATGATAACTATCACTTATTTTGAAGTCATATCAATGAAGTTTGCCAGTATTGTTATTACTTCAGGTCCAAATGTTGTTACAGACTCTTCATAAGGCGGTTATTGACAAGGATAATATGTCGCCATTCGATTGCAGCCTTTATGTAGAGAACCTTCGTGTGTCCTTGCATTCAGATATAAACAACGTTTTCCGTATCCGTGATCCTCTGTGGGCTTATAGGCCACAGTTTTAGTTTCTCAGAAAATTAATTAAACAAAGTATATGCACTATGCTTGTAATCTGCATGGGTTGTCTTAATGCACACTTAATGCATTGTTTGCGTGTGTGTCGCAAAGCACTTAAAGTGTTGGTTGTATTGAGATTCCAAAAGTTTTAATTTATGCATCTTGCATTTGTGTTTTTTGTAAAATGTGTGTTCAGAAATGTTAGATTCTGGCCATGAGTATTGCACTTGTCTAAATATGATGCTAATTATGTAACATTTTCTTGTCTACACTTCTCCCATTCCCATTGTTGTTTCAAAGTAAGTCATGGGTTTGTAAAGCAGAATTGAGATACTCTCACCTTCCCTTCTGCACAATTTGATTTTGTTATTGGATTTCTCCAGCATTGGATCTTTCATGGATTCACATGCTGTGAATATTCCCCGTCGTCAGGCTGGGAATCCCTGGTTACTTTGATTTAGTAATTTTCCTATGGAAAAACGTTGACACCTTGAGTGTCCCATCAATGTTGTTGTGGGTGCTTTTGGACCCAATCAATAGGACGTTGAGTGTATAGCTCCGCCCCAGCACCTTCACCTCAGATTTCAACCATCTTTCTAGCTGGTGGGATTACTCGAGTTCTTATCTTCACTGAGAAATTATCTTTCCACACAAAAATATATTTTCCAACTCTATATTTAAACCGGAGCAACAGACGACTCTTCGACGGTGTTGGTTACGAGCATGGAGACCTCTGGACCGAATAAATCCTTATTCAAGCCCTGTGTGACGTGCAGCCTAAAAACATCTACGAAGGTGACAGGCATATAAACTGCTTTTAATGCCTCTACCCTAACCATTCTCCAAAGGAATGCGACATCTGTCAGGGCTTTTCTCAGAAAACCCTCAAAGACAGAAACCGTCAACTAATTTGCTGGCTTAATGAAGGGGCATACTCGGCATCAGAAGCGGGCTCATCAAGGAGTGGCAGAGCTACCACCCCCTCTGACAGGTGTTTGCCATCAAGCCGCAGGTCCAGGTCAGAAGAACGACCTACGAAAAAACAAAAAACAGGTGAACCAAAATCGTCGACAAGTCAGTATAAGACTGCATCACACCCCCAGTCTCCTACTAAAAAGAGACTGGTTAGCAGCGAAGGCTCCCGGTCTATATCTAAACTGTCATCAAAAGTCCCGTTGACGAAAACACCATTGTCGATACAGGCGGATAAGGGTTCACACCCGTCAATGAAGTCGACCTCCCATTCCGACCTCACATTCCGAGAACGTCCACGAAGATTCCACCTTCGTCGTTGAAAAAGAGACACCACTAGTCAGAGTCTTGTACTTCTAAAGAAGGTCACAGATCCTCCTCTGGACAAGAGTCGTCCACGAAACACCCTCTGGCGATGAAATCGGCGACGATACATACTAAGGACGATGAAATCGGGATATCACTCGTCAAGAACCCTCTCGTCGACAACGAAAAAACACAAATCTTCAGGGAGTGAGGCTGTAGTTCACACATCCCCTTCAACCACTACCACGGCCCAACCCACAGTTCATACAGAACAGCCTTTTCATCAAGTACAACAGGGCAATATGCTATCCTGTAGTAAAAGAATACTGAAAACTCCAACAGAGGAACCTGTGGAACTCAGACAACTCCCTCTAGGTGTGTCTCCCATAAACTACACCGAAATCATGCCAGATGAAATCCTAGAACATGAGATAAGTGTTGAGGGATCACTGATTCCGATTACGAGGAATGCAGGATCCAACCCCATGTGCAGGACTGATCTTCTGGTCGCCTCCACTCAAGAGGTGAGAAAACTCCTCTAAGGCTACAGAGTGTACCCCTTGCTTTTCCCTCTACACCATCTGGAACAGGATGCATGACACTACCATATCCTCTTATAAATCCGCAATTTCTACTCTCCCTGCAAGTGCTTTCCACTCTGCAAACTCTGCTGGGACAGCTCAATGCTAGGCTCCCACCTCCTCAGCCGCAGGGGATCCATCAATTCAGGAATGACTAGGAAACACCAGGTTTGTTTGTTTGTTTGTTTGTTTGTTTGTTTATTATTTGTAATACGCCGAAATACCCTAGAGTAACAGGGCGCAGCAGATACAGGAATTTGCAAAACTTAGTAACAGACAATAAAATATGTACAAGGCATAAACACAATAATAATGAAAGTAAGCAGGAATATATACATATATACAGTTAACAGTTGTGTATCCAATATGTCCAAGTGACAAGGGGGAGACGCGGAAACCTGGCTCAGTATGTTTAGACAGTGGCTATCTTCAGCCAAGACATCATCTTGAAACAGAAGTTTTGGTAGGGTAAGTCCTTTCTAAGAGTGGGTGGTAGGGAGTTCCACAGTTTAGCCGCTTTCACTGGGAAGCTATTACCTCCTATGGTAGAGCGTTTGTAGTTAGGGATAGAGAAGCAGTCTCTGTATGCTGTCCTTGTCGGTCTCAAGGATGTCAGTCTGTGAAATCTGTTGATCATGCAAATGGGGGCCGTGTTATTGAGGGACTTGTGGGTAAGTGAGGCAGTTTTTAGGGAGATTTTGTCTGTAATGGGGGTCCAATTGTTCTGCTGGCTATGTGCTGTAATGTGGTCTCTTCTTGAGATGCCCAAGGCCGCTCTGAGTGCGTTGTTCTGGAGGGTTTGTAACTTGCTAGTAGTGGCTTTGGAGGACCCAAGATAAAGGGCGTTGCAGTAGTCTAAACAGGATAGTATGAGGGCTCTGGCCAGGGTCAGGCAGCTGGTGTCGGATAGAAAAGGTTTGGCTGTACTGATCAATTTACACGTGTAAGCCGTGGAGGAGTCTAGTGAGTTCCCCTGTCTGTTAAAGGTGAAATTGGAGTCCAGGTAGAAGCCCAATGTTTTGACTTCGTGTCCCACTCTGATAGTATTGCCATCAATTATGAAGGCTGAGTAGGCTGGGCTTAATTCCTTTAGGCTGGCAGTGGTGCCCAAGGTGATGAGTTCAGTTTTATCATCATTCAGGCTTAGACCGTGAGTGGCCATCCATGCCTGGATGATGATGTAAACCCTATTCACCAAGGCCAAATCCTTTCCATAATCTCCAGAAAGCGGAAGGAGGATCTGGGTATCATCTGCGTAGTTAGTGTAGGAGATACCGAGATGATCCAGATCATCGAAAAGGGGCTTGGTAAATATGTTATACAGTGTAGGGGAGACACAGGAGTCCTGAGGTACGCCACAGGTGATGGGTATGGGGTCTGCAGCGTCTGTAGGCGAAAAAACCCTCATGGTTCTGCCATCGAGGAAAGATCTAATCCATGTAATGGCGTCGGGGGAGAAGTGGGCAGCCGTGTGTAGGTGAGTGCAAAGGACCGAGTGGTCGACCAGGTCGAATGCTGCAGAGAGGTCGAGGAGGAGGAGTAATGCTGCTTGGCCACTGTCTTTGAGCAGATCGATCTGTGTTTTAAGGTCGATGAGAGCTGTCTCAGTCCCATGTTGGGGTCGGAAGCCTGATTGTCTGGCTCCGAACAAGTGGTGTTCTTCCAAGTGCTTCTGTATTTGAACATAGGCGACCTTGTCCAGGATTTTCAGGAGGAATGGTACCGTTGTTATGGGTCTGTAATTAGTAGGTGTGGCTGGGTCAAGAGTAGGTTTTTTTAGTAGAGGTAGTACCCAGGATTGTTTTAGGTTGGTTGGGATGGACCCAGTGGCGAAGGAGGCATTGATTAGCTTTGTGATAAATGGGGAGAGGTCACGGGCAGCGTCTTTTATAAGCTGTGCTGGACATAGGTCTCCCTGGCAGTTAGAGGGCTTTAATGACAAGATGATTTTTTCAACTTCGAGTATGGTCACTTTGGTAAAGTTGAATCGTGTATATTCACTTGTAGTCTGCTTCTCGGGTGGCTTGGGCAAGGCAGGGTTGTTCAAGGATGCTTTTTACAGGATATTTTATTTTGTAACGTAGCGATTTTGTTGGCTAAGGCATTTTGGACGTCGGTGCACCAATTCTTCTCCAGCATGGGGTCTGGCATGGATTCACATGCTCATGAATATTCCCCGTCGTCAGGCTGGGAATCCTCGGTAAAGAAAAAACCAGTATCAGTTTCGTTTCTGATCTGTCTTTCGTAGTAATAACCAATCACTGGTCTCTGCGTCATACTGACCACAGCCAATGACTGCCCTCTACCCAAGCACCGCCTCTGGCAGCCATCTTCAGATTTTTACCGCACGTTCATGTGTTGGGATCCTCGTGCTATTGCTCTCGAGCGTTAGTGCTATTTTTCGCGCTTTTTCACAAAAAACTTCGATTCTTTCGGTCAAAAGAGCCTCAAGCTCCACCGATCCTACATCCGATCAACGGGGACCCGTGTCGGATTCGTCTGTGCCCCTCAAGGGTGAAGATTTCGTCGAGCTACACTTCGGAGGACTCCAGAAGCTTCTCAGGCCCGGTCTCGGAGATGGCCCAGGAGAAGGGAAGCTCGACGCCCGGAAAGCTGTTCAGGGTCTGCCCTGGATGCCAGCTGCAGAACGTCTTTAAGGAGGACGAACACTCTTTCTGCCTTTACTGCCTTCATGAGGACAAGACGCACGTGGAGAAGGACTGTGCGTTTTGCGGCAACATGTCGGAACGGACCATGAAGGACCGCCATCAACGTCTCGCCAACTGGCTGGAGGGTAAGAGCCCGTCTGGCGAGAAGAAGAAGAAATCCGAGCGGTCTTCTAAGACCTTTGAGGGCGCCCGGGCGACGGGGGCCCAACATAAGGCTAAGCACCGCGAGTCCGCTGGCACCGGGAGCGCCGAACGGTCGGGCTCTACGGGCGCCAGGCAGGGCGCACCCTCCCCGGCACCATCAACCACGAGCCAACGCTCTGGGTCGGGTAAGAGGAAGGCCGAGCACCCGGCGAAGCTCCTGGAGAGGCCCCGGTCGAGCTCTAAGGCAGAGGAGGAGCGTGCAGTGCCCCCTCCCTCAAGGATAAGGCGGTGAGCGCACCTAAGGTGGTGAAGGCCTTGATCCATCCGACCAAGCCCTCTATCGAAACGGTCGCGGCGGCCCTGGCTCAGCCTGTGGAGGCTGCACCAGTGGTGACGACCTCGGGGCCCAGAATCTCCCTGCCTCCTCGGAGGGAGTCTTCTTTTGTGCCCATCGATAGGACCCCCGTGAAACCCTCCGTGGGGAAGAAGAAGGGGGGGCAGGGCGTCGTCGTAGATTCGGCCTCAACCTCAGAAGAGGAGCTGATCGAGGTCTTAAGCCACGGCCTAAGCGTGGAAGAAGGCCAGCCCGTCGGAATGGACCCCGACGCAGGTGACGACGACGACATCGTCGAGGATACCGACGGGGCCCCTGCTCGCCCGTCGGACTCCCCTCTGCCAGCGCCGCAAGACAACTCGGCGGCCATTTTGTTGGCCATACAGTCCTTATGCTCCGAGATAAGGACGAGGCTACCGTTACCGACGGAGGAACCTCTCCCGTCGGGGGATCCAGAACCGGGACCTTCTGGTGTTCCCCCTACCAAGAAAAGAAGGATCCATCCACCACCTCCTTTTCAACCGTCGCGCCCCGTCCAGCCCTCCTCCCCGTCCACCCGAGGGGATGATACGGGGACTGACACGGCAGCGACGGGTACGGACGACGAGGCATACGACGAGGATTTTCCGTCGTCGCCTCCCGCCAGGGCTTCTCCGCCCGACGAGATCGGATCTTTCCACTCCATGATCTCCAGGGCTTCCGAGCTTTTCCAACTCTGCCCTGAGGAGAAGAAAAAGGAAGGCTTCCTTTATCAGCGGCGCGAGGCCAAGAGGAAGACGGTCCTCGCAGGGCCTCTGTTGGACGACATTTGGGATGAGGGCCTTTCCCTCCTCAAGAACCCTTCCACGACGCCAGCTAGAAGAGACCGGTACGAGAAAAAGTACCGGGTCCCGGACACGGCCCCCCTGTGCCTCCGGGCGCAGCCTACCCCGGATTCCGTCGTCTCCGCGGCAGCCAGGAAGAAAGCGGGGGGGGGGGTGCGGCCTCCACATCGACTTCCCCGCCGGACGGCGAGGGAAGGAAATTGGATGCTATGGGACGTAGAGTCATCTCGTCGGCAGCGACGACGATTAAAGCGGCCAACGCCTTGGCTATCGTGGCTCGCTACGACAGGGAGCTCTGGTACAAGATAGCTCCCCTGCTGGATTTTCTGCCGGACGACAAGAGGGCGGAGGCCCTGGAGATCCTGCAGGAAGGTGAGGTGGCCTCGGACCACGCCATCACCGTGGCGACGGACATCGCCGACACTGGGTTCCGCCAGTTGGGCAACGGCGTTTGCCTTCGACGTCGTGGATGGCTCAAAGCTACGGACTTCCGGCAGGACGTCCAGACCAGAGTCCTGGACATGCCCTTCGACGGGAACAATCTGTTTGGGAAGACAGTGGACGATTCCCTTCAGGCCATCAAGGCGGATACTGAGACGGCCCGGGCCCTTGGAGTTCTGCAGCAACGACGGACGCCCTTTCGGAGCAGCGGAGGCAAGGGCGCCTCCAAAGGTTCCGGCGGCGGTTTCGCTTCCTACCGTCAAGCGGCCCGCTCGTCGTCGCAAGAGGCCTACAGAGGACGAGGCAAGTCTAGCGGACCCCGCCGTCGTCGCCAAGGAGGTCAAGGCGGCAAGGCCGCGTCCAAGCAGGATTGAACCGGCCGTGGGGTCGGGCCCCCACCGAAGCGCCCCGGTGGGAGGCCGGCTGGCGGGCTTCGTCAGCGTGTGGGAGTCCATCTCCACCGACCGTTGGGTGCTGGACGCCCTGGCCCGGGGCCACGCGCTCGAGTTTCAAAGAAGGTGCCCGCGCGTCCCCCCCGTGGCCAGGAAAGAACTTCACGCCCCTCAACTTCTCCTGGAGGTAAAGGCGATGCTCAGGAAGGGCGCCATCGAACTCGTCCCAAAGGGGCTTCGGGGCTCCGGAGTCTACTCGAGATACTTCCTCGTGAAGAAGAAGACGGGAGGATGGCGCCCCATCCTAGACCTGCGACAGCTGGAGGAAGGAGACTTCCTATCGTCGTTGGATTTGGAGGATGCCTACTTCCACATTCCCATCCTAAAGGGGCACCGGAAATTCCTCAGGTTCGTGGTCCAAGGACGTCATTACCAGTTCAAAGCCCTTCCCTTCGGACTACGGTCGGCACCCAGGGTATTCACCAAGTGCCTCGCACCGGTGGCGGCGCAGCTGCGCCGCGAGGGGATTCACGTCTACCCCTACCTGGACGACTGGCTCATCCGCGCCAAGACGAGGGAGCTCGCCGTGGTCCACACGGCAAGGACCGTCCAACTCCTCACGGACCTGGGATTCTCCGTGAACTACGCCAAATCCCACCTGGTGCCCGCGCAAGTCGCACTGTTTCTGGGAGCGAGGCTCGACACAGTGTCCCTTCTGGCCTCCCCGTCGGAGGAGAGGACCAGGACCATCTTGGGCAAGGTGCAACGGATGTTGGTGGCCGACGCTGGATCCAGACGACGGGCAGCTTCGAGGAAAGGATCAAGCTCGACGAGAGCTTCCGACGAGCGATACGGTGGTGGGGCACCCGCGCGCATCTGACGGCGGGCATGGACTTCCAGGCCCCAGCCCACCGGGAGACTGTGACCACGGATGCCTCCCTGGAAGGGTGGGGAGCGCACACCGAAAATCTGCACGCAAGGGGACTCTGGCTCCCGACGGAGAAGTCCCTGCATATCAACGTCCTGGAGCTCCGTGCAGTGTTTTGGGCCCTCAGGTCCTTCCTTCCGTCCCTCAAGGGCAAGGTGGTGAGGATCTTCACCGACAACACCACCACCATGTTTTACATCAGGAAACAGGGCGGAACCAGGTCCCCAGCGCTGTCCAAGGAGGCGCCGGACCTGTGGCATTGGGCCGTCGCCCAAGGGATTTTTCTGGTGCCGTTTCATCTGGCAGGGATAAAAAACACCATCGCCGACTCACTCAGCAGGGAGCTGCGCTCGTGCCACGAGTGGGAACTACGGCAGGATCTGGTGGATCGCCTCTTCCGACGGTGGGGCACACCCCAGATCGACCTGTTCGCGACGGCGACGAACACCAAGTGCCGGAGGTTCGCCAGCAGGTTTCCCCAGACGAGGAGCATGGGCGATGCTTTCTCGTTCCCCTGGGAGGGCCTGTTCCTCTACGCGTTCCCTCCTTTGCCTCTGCTAATCCGGCTCATCAACCAGCTCAAGAGGTCACGGTGCAGGATGATCCTCGTCGCACCTGCGTGGCCGAGGCAGATATGGTTCCCGGACTTGCTGGACTTGTCAGCGTCCTCGCCGATCAAGCTGCCGGCGGACGCGGATCTACTCTCCAGGGAAGGAGGCGCCATCCTCCACCACGACCCGAAGTCGCTGAACTTGCAGGCCTGGCTCCTGCAGCGCTAGAGTTTGGAGGATACGACATACCGGCCGATTGCAGAGAGGTTCTTGCAAAGGCCAGGGCGTCCTCGACTCTTAAATGCTACGGACACAAATGGAAGAGGTTCTCTGTCTGGTGCCGCGCACAGAAGATTAACCCTCTACGGATTACGGCTCCCCAAGTACTGCCGTACCTGCTGACGCTGGCCAAAGCTGGTCTGGCACACGCGTCCATCAAGATTCATCTTGCTGCGATCTCCCGATACACCAGAACCACGGGGCGGACGTCCTTGTGGTCTCATCGTCTGGTGAAAGAGTTCATGAAGGGACTGTTCAGATCGTTCCCGCCGGTGAAGGCTCCGGCCCCGGCGTGGGAGCTCAACGTGGTGCTGACCAAGCTCATGGGACCTCCGTTCGAGCCTCTGCACTCGGCCCCGTTGAAGTTTCTATCGTGGAAAACAGCTTTTCTTGTGGCCATCACCTCCGCACGACGAGTGGGAGAGATCCAGGCCCTTTCCTGCAAGGCCCCGTACTTGACTTTCCACGACACGAGGGTAGTGCTCAGGACGCACCCCTCCTTCATGCCCAAGGTACCGTCGGACTTCCATCTCAACGAACCCTTGGTGTTACCTGTGTTCTTCCCGTCGCCTTCGTCGCCGGCTGAGAGGACTTTGCACTCGCTGGATGTAGCTAGAGCGCTGAAGTTCTACGTGGACCGCACGAAGGGTTTTCGGAAGACGTCACAACTCTTTGTGAACTTTGGACCTGTCAATCAGGGGAAGGCTCTCTCGAAGGCTTCCATCTCCAGATGGCTCTCCGGCTGTATCATGTGCTGTCACCGGTTGGCAAACCGACCGCTGCCTGGCCGTCCGAGAGCCCATTCCACCAGAGCGATCGCAGCTACCACGGCGTTCCTATCTGGTGTGCCCCTGCTGGACATATGCAGGGCTGCTACGTGGAGGTCGACGCACACCTTCACGAAATTCTACTGCGTCGACCGGGATTCCAGGGAGGAGTCCAGGGTCGGCCAAGCAGTGCTGCGCAACCTGTTCGCCTGAGGTGAGCCTGGTGAGGAGGTAAGATGCTTAATGTTGAGTTGATGTGATGCTTAATGTTGAGCCTTTGCCACCTCCCGTGGTTGTGCATGTGTGTACTGCTATGTATTCTTTATTCATGAGCATGTGAATCCATGCCAGACCCCATGCTGGAGAAGGAACAAGTTACTTACCTGTAACTGTTGTTCTCCAGCATGGGTCTGGCATGGATTCACATGCGAACCCTCCCGCCTACCCCTCTGCGGCTCTTCACTTGGTCATACTGCCACTTCACGTGCTTCCAAATCTGAAGATGGCTGCCAGAGGCGGGGCTTGGGTAGAGGGCAGTCATTGGCTGTGGTCAGTATGACGCAGAGACCAGTGATTGGTTATTACTACGAAAGACAGATCAGAAACGAAACTGATACTGGTTTTTTCTTTACCGAGGATTCCCAGCCTGACGACGGGGAATATTCATGAGCATGTGAATCCATGCCAGACCCATGCTGGAGAACAACAGTTACAGGTAAGTAACTTGTTCCTTATCTTTAATGCAGGTGTCTGGTGGTGTTATGGGGGTTTCTACTTCTTTTAGAATAGAAAATAGTTCCTTCATGTTTGAACTGGCTTGGGAGATGCGGAAGTCAAAGGAGGTTCGTTTTGCTAGGAGGATTTCTTTTTTGTACAGGAGCGCTAGTTTGGTGAATTTGATTTTATTGGCTACTGATGGGTCTCTTCCAGATGGTTTCACAATTTCTTAGCAAGTAGTACAAGGAAGACAAGAGGGTCTGCGAACATTTAAACATTCTTTCACTGAGCCGGCAGTAGAAGGGAGACTAGACAAGAAATTTAAAGGACCGGATATGACACCAAAATGTCTAACCTCTCAACCCTCTCCATAGTCCGTAGTATCAGCAGCAGCAAGTCGCAAGGCGCGCACACAACACAAATGAGCTACTCCCCCGGACAACGAGGGTAGGAAAATCAATGCTTTTGGCAAAAAAAGTGCTTACTATCAGGCAACAATAGTTAACGTCGCCAATGCCCTTGCAATAGTGGGTCGCTATGACCGCGAAATGTGGCACCGGTTAGCTCCCATATTAGAGCATTTGCCAAAGCAACAACGAAAAGAGACCATGCCACTTGTTCGTGAAGGCGGGGAGGCCTCAAACCACAGTATCAACATTGGTAATGGGGCTGTTGTGAGAAGGCAAGGATAGCTACGCTGCACTGACTTTAGACAGGAGGTGCAACATAAGGTTGTCAACATGTCGTTTGAGGAAGAGAACGTTTTCAGCGACGTGATCGATGAAGCCCTTAAGGCAATGAAAGCAGACTCCGATACTACTAGATCACTAACGACCTACAGGGCAGAAAGTCTTTTTTATTCCTTTCGAGGTGCCTCCGTTCTATCCAGGCTCTTGTCCGGAAGGGACAACAAAAACTACAGAAAATCCGGCTACTGCTCCCAGTGATATAGAAGGAACTACCAGCCCTCACAAAGCAACAGGGAGTACCACCAAGTACAAGGTAAATGCTAATCAGCCACCTCCCAAAGAGGTAGACAGAAAAAGGCTCAGAAATTACTGCATCAAAGGCACACCGGTCGGAGGAAATGTGGCGTTTCATTTCGATAGGTGGCTGGCAATTACAAAAGACAGATGGGTGCTAGACGCCATCCAACACGGCCATCTGTTGGAGTTTAAACTCGCACAGAAACCCTTACCTCCAGTAGCAGTGTCACAACCGCACCGTCCATTACGCCAACAAGTAGTGCACCAAATGTTAAAAAAAACAGGCAATAGAAAGAGTTCCTCCTTCATCGAGGGGAAAAGGAAATGCTCAAGATACTTTTTGGTAAAGAAGCCGGATGGAAAGTGGTGTCCAATCCTGGACTTAAGTTAAACAAAAATATTAAAAAAACAGAAGTTCAAAATGGTCACGCTACGAGTTGCATCCGGGCCCCCCTGTGAGGAACTTCATAGCGGTACCCTTGGAGTTTCAAAAATGGTATGAGGCAGGCCTGAGTAGAGCAGGGCAGATGTGGGACAGGGGGGAGTTCTTATCGATGGGGAAACTGGAGGGTTGCATGTCTTAAAATCGCAGCAAAAATGGCCGTGAATGCAAAATATCGTGGCAAAAATGCTGTGGTTTTTTGCGCCAAAATCATGTAAAGGATGCGAGGGACACCCCCGCAACCCCTGAACCCATTATACCATTTAAGGGCAGCGGGGAATACCCCTGCTCACCTTAAATGATGTAATAGGGTATACCTTTACCGGGTCAAACCACAACATTTTTGCTGCAATTTGTTTTTACTGGCAACATTTTTGCTAAAATGTTATTACCTGATACCAACTGGAGGACCTCCTACAGGTCGGCCGACTCTCTCTATTCCGCTTCTTGTAGTTGAAGGGAGCTCTCAATGATACACAATGGGGAAACAACTTGCGTAGAGTTCTCACCCTCTTTGAATTAGCACTCATATGAAATGGAGATACAAATGGCTGCATAGCATGCTTGTATAGGGTAATATTGAAGTCAGACCCTCCACAGGGCCCAGTAGCCAGGTAAAGATGGGCGAAAGACCTGCAAATGGATATAACAGACGATCTATGCCTAACCATGTGTAGAAGGGTCACACAATCCTCAGCCTCCCTCCAGTATGGGATGCAGGCACTTAAGATCATACACCGCTGCCACCACCCTCTGGCCCTACTGGCTAAGATGTATCCAGGTGCAGACTCCTGGTGCTGTAGATGCCGGCAGCCAGGCGCCGACTATTACTGCATGTGGTGGGGATGTTCCCATATCAGATCTACTGGGGGGAGGTTCTATCATGGATCAAGGGGATTGACGGGATCTCAAGAGGACTATCACCATGTGGCCTCCTGTACAGGGTATGGAATACAAACAAAGGGACAGACCAGGGAAACCACATGACCTGCACCTTGATGGTGCCAGCCAGATGCTGTGTAGCACTATTCTGGAAGCTTTCTTAATGAATCAAGGGTCAGGATTGGAGAAATGTGGCTGCCCTTTTTTGCTAAATATGGTAATTAATCGAAGTTAAGAAAAGACCGAAGGTGCAAATTGTAATGTTTGAACACTGGCTCGAACCTCACATGGTTACCAGTTGTTTTATGTGCTGTGTGCTAGACGGGGTGAGGGGTAATCGCATATAGGGAACAGTTACGGGTGTTCATGAGCCATTTAAATCTTCTTATTATTTTTTTACGCCAATACACTGTGAAATGTTACATTACAAAATGCTAATAAAATTTGATTTTCAAAAAGAAATGGTCACACTACAGGACGTCATAAAGGCTGTACAACCTCACGAACATCTAGCGGCTTTAGACCTGAAAGACGCCTACTTTCACATCCCAATACATCTGAGACACCGACAGTACCTCAGATTCAAGATCCCCAAAATCATTTCCAGTTTCTAGTTCTTCCGTTCGGCCTCAGATCAACCCTCAGGGCTTTTACCAAATGCCTAGCACCAGTGGCAGCTTTCTTCAGAAAACTGGGCCACCACATCTACCCATACCTAGACGACTCGTTGGTTCCAGGTCCATCATATCAAGAGACCGCAGTTTCTCTGAAACAAACTGATATTCTTCTACAACAATTGGGATTTACAATCAATTACGCCAAATCTTGCACAGTTCCATCAAAACGTTTGATGTTCCTGGGCACAGTTTCTCACGGGACAAGGCCTCGTCAGGCCCTCAGCTGACAGAGTGCAAAAATTGATATCACTAACAAATTCTTTCACTCCAAACAAAGAAATCATGGTGCACAGATACATTTTTTTAGATACATTTTTATTAATTTTATTCAAACCAACCAACAATACAAACCAAACACGCAGTGCAAGTTACAACCGTTACATTAAACATCATTTAGTGTCTAACCACTGCTCCCTCAATCCCACCCCCCTTTATAAGCCTATTTGTTCTTTGCGTTCAGTATCTGCTTCATGTGGCAGGGTCTCACTTTCCTCGGATTCCGCCGGATCCGATATTGTTCCATACAGTTCTGCTATTAATAATTTCCATGCCATCAGGGTACACGCTTCTTCTTCCCCACTCATGCTACTCGCCTCTTGCCACACCACTGTTTCAGCCTCTGCCCATTTCTGCAACTCCCTCCACCACACCACCACCCGTGGCTTGTGACACTTTTTCCATCCCATGGTAATCCTCCGCTTTGTGAACACATATGCCAAATCTTTCAGTTTCCCAACATGTTTAAGCTTCCGCGATCTGGGGAACCCTCCCAGCAAGCAGGCCCAGGCCGTGTCTTTGACGAGCGTTACCCCCTTCTCTGCTAGTTTTTGTGCTACTTCTCCCCAGAAACACTCAATTACTGGGCATGACCAAAACATATGTGTCATGTCAGTGTTTTCCTTGTCGCACTTAGGGCACGCCTGTCGCCCAGCATTTCCGAACTTAGATATCCTCAGAGGAGTCATATATGCTCTATGCGTTATATACAGCTGTACTTGTTTAAGTGTGGCATTTCTTGATTCTTTCTTATGATATCCCAGGGCACGCTCCCACATCCTATCCTCCATCTGGGCTCCCACCTCTGCTTCCCAGTCCAGTCTCAAATGTGTCAATTCTTTCCCAACCTTAGTCATTACCATCTCATACAATCTAGAGATCTCATGCCCCCCTTCCGATATGTCATATATTGTCCACATAATAGCGTCTGGTTCCTCTGTCAACACTGTTTCAGGCCATGTTTTCCGAATTTTCTGCACCAACCTATGATACGTAACATATTGGCCCATATGCAATCCCACCCCCCCCCCCCCAGTCCTTCAAAATCCCTGATGGTCCCCTCTTGCCAAATATCCCCTAACGTTACCAGCCCAACCGATTCCCAGTAGGTTCTAATAATCACCCTCGGCTGCCTATCTCCCCCTGCTAAAGCAACCAGCGGCACCTGCGGGGAGCACAGGAATGGGTCTTCCAACATCCGGCATGCTCGACGCAACATTTTCCACCCAAGCATCATCATCCCAGGGCGCTCCCTCATTTCTGTCTCGGGCAACCAAATAATTTCCCTCAAGTAAAACGGGGCACAATCCAAACAACCTAAGTTCCGGGGTCCCTTCATCAGAGAGCCATTTGGCCACATATTGTAGTTGACTCGCTACATAATAAACCTCAAAATTAGGCAGTTTGATACCCCCCTCTTCTGTAACTTCCATAGCGCCACTCTATTCCGGGTACCATGCCACAGGAAGTCCCTACACAAACTGTTCAGTTTAGCAAAAAACTTCTTGGGTATCATATGTGGAATATTACTAAAATAATGTAGAAGCCTAGGCAGGACCACCATCTTAAGCATTGCCCCTCGTCCCATCATTGCTAAGGGCAACTTCTCCCAAAACTTCATACATTTACGGATTTTCTCAATGGCTATCTCAGTACTGTTCCTCTTCTGCCGTGTGATACACATCTATTCCAAGGTAACAGAAAGAACTAACCGCCCATGGTATTTGCAACACCGTTAACCTTTCTACAGGGGTTCCCTTATAGCTACCTAGCGGGAATATGCTAGATTTTTGGGGATTCACCGCTATGCCGGACAGCCATGCATACCTCTCCATCACTTCCAGAATATATTGGAGATTTTCTTCCAGATATTTCAAATATAGTAACAAATCGTCCGCATATAGGGATATTAGGTGTCCTTCCCCCCCCTACCTCAATACCTATCATCTCGTATTGTTGACTGAGGTATATTGCCAGGGGCTCTAGAGCCAGAATGTACTACATCGGGGACCAGGGGCACCCCTGCCTGGTGCCTCTATTAAATTGCCATCTCTCAGATATCACTGCTCCTGTTCGAACTCTGGCTAGCGGCTCACTGTATAGCATCTTCGCCCACCTGATGTAACCTGGCCCCATTCCGTACCCTCCCAGGGCCGCCTACAGCCACGGCCACCTAACCGAGTCGAAAGCTTTAACCGTGTCTAAAGACACAATCACCATTTCGCCTTCATTTTTACCCCCCCCATTCGACCACCCAGTGAAGTCGCCTGTGGTTGTGAGTTATATT
This sequence comes from Ambystoma mexicanum, assembly GCF_040938575.1. Lineage (NCBI taxonomy): Eukaryota > Metazoa > Chordata > Amphibia > Caudata > Ambystomatidae > Ambystoma > Ambystoma mexicanum. The sequence continues at coordinate 1,457,751,603 of NC_090935.1, forward strand.
CCTATTCGGGACATAGCCTGTTTGGTCTGGATGTATTAAATTGCTAATTACCTTCCGCAATCTATTTGCCAGGACAGCCGTCAATATCTTGCTCTCCTGGTTCAGCATCGGCAAAGGCCTGTAGGAGCCACAGCTATGCCCTGTTTTGTTTGGTTTGGGGAGCAGTATTATAATCGCTTCTCTGAGCGAATCCGGCAACCGTCCCACCTCAAACGCTTCATTAAGCATTTCTAGCATTGGGGGGAGCACTTCCTCTCTATATACTTTATAAAATTCACTAGGGAACCCATCCGCTCCTGGGGTTTTACTGGTAGGCAACTGCCTCACAACCTCCTCCAACTCCTCCAAGGTAATTGGTGCTCTTATCTTTCCTCTTCGCTTATCTTGGGCAATCCTATATCTTCCAGTGTTTCGATTATCTCCTCTTGTCTGCCCCACTCCTTGTCCTAGTATAGCACCCTCAAATAATCCGCAAACTCCTTGTTGACTCCTTCTCGGGTATCCGCTACCTCACCATCTTCTCTGGTTATTGTCCTAATCGGGGGCCTAGGGGTTTCGCTCTTATATAGCCACGCTAAGAGGCGGCCCGTTTGATCCCCTCCCGCATGCTGTCTCTCTACATACTTTTTATAATTGAGGTTACAGAGCCTTTCCCAGTGTTCTGCACACCGCTGCTGTAATTTGAGCACTAGCTCCGTATCCGTCCCGTCACTTCCTAATGCTCTTTCTAGTTCATCTTCTGCTCTTTGTAGGTCAGCCAGGACTCCGCCCTGCAGACCCTTTCATTTAGCTATGGCGACCCCCCACATCCCAACCTTAAAGGCTTCCCATAGTATGCCTGCCGAATCAACACTACCAGTGTTCACCTCGAAATAGTTAGTAATCTCATCTCTCATATCCTCTCTAAAAACTGGATCTTTAAGAGCCTCTGCTCGGAGGCGCCATGTCAGAATCCGTGCCCTTGGGTGGCAGTATTGCCACCCCAGGACCAGGGGCGAGTGATCTGATAGGACCCTCGCCTTATATTCTATTTGAGTAGTCTCTATCACTACCTCTGGCGTGGCGAAGACATAATCAAGTCTTGTGTGCAGCTGCTTCCCATTAGGATGTTTAGTTCTCCACACATCTACCAAGCCAAAATCATTCAGCAGCATCTGCAATGCTTTAGCCGCTGGGGTGGGCCTATCAATCTTGTCATCAGATCTGTCTACCTTGGGGTTCAGTACACAATTGAAATCCCCTCCCCAGATCACCGCACCACCCACACACATACCAAGGTTGGCACACAGAGTCCTGAAGTATGCCGCCGTATTTTGATTGGGGGCATACGTGTTTACAATACATACCTCTTTATTCTCCACCAACCCTCTCACTATAACCATCCTCCATCAGTTTCCACCACTTCCTGTATTAGCTCGAACGGGACGTGCGGCGCCACCCAAACCAGTACTCCTCTAGCATAGGCAGAGTACGAAGAACCCACTACAATCCCTTTCCATTCTTTCCCCACCAGCTCCATCTTTTCCCGTGTCAGATGCATCTCCTGTAGCAGTGCAATATCTATATTTTGCCTTTTCAAATACAGCATGACCTTATTCCTCTTCAAATAACTGTTAAGTCCCCTGACATTCCACGTTACTATCTTAAGATCTCCCATAGCTCGTTAGTACTCACCTCCAGCCGATCCCACCCGCTCACGCAAAACAGATACAACCCTCTAGCTCTTCCATATAGGCTCATATTTGAACTCAAACTCCCCATAACTATGTACACACCCAACTCCCCACCTCCAAGCTTCGCCTGATATAGAATCTTGTACTTAATGCCTGCTGCACGTAGCCTCCTCTTGACAGCCACATAGCTGTATCTCTGCCTTTGCACCAGCATTGTGTAATCCGGGTATGGCGTGACGTTGGTGGATGCTCTCTCTATTGTTCCGCCTTTCCGAAAATATTCCAAGATCTTCTCTCTGTCTCTATAGTTCAAAATCCTCGCGATGATCGGTCTCGGTGGAGCCCCAGGCCGTGGTTTCCTCATTAAGGCGCGATGCGCCCGTTCCACCGTGAACCGCTGCGAGAGCTTGTCCGCTCCTATCTCTTGGAGGATCATGTTCTCCACGTAGTTTGTGGGGTCCTGGCGTTCCTCCCCCTCCGGCAGGCCAACCACCCGTATGTTATTTCTTCTCGCCCTTCTGCTTCTTCCACCCGATTTTCCAGATTGGCCACCTGCTGTTTTAGCACATTAACTTCCTTTGCATTATTCGTGCTAACATCTGTATTGGTCTTTACTGCACTTTCCAAACCACTCGTTCTCTCTGCCAGCGCCCTGACATCCTGCCGTAACAAGGTAAGTTCAGTTCCTACCGCATCAATGTTGTTCTCCAGGGCTGCTCGTAGGTCTGCCATTGCCAAGCCCCATTTAGTGCTCAACTCCGTTATAGCCTCCAGGATCTGATGTTTGTCTCCTTCTGGGGCTTCTTCCGTAGGAGTCGCGGCTGTGCTCTGCGCCGACCTTGTAGGGGTCCTCTGCGTTTTCGCAAAGACCTCCATTGTTGATTGTTTGGTCTTGGTTCTTAATCCTTTCACCGACATAGTGCCACCCTTCACACGTGTATGGCTCCGGCTCAGTGCTGTTGCTGACTCCAAGTTTTTTCAGTCGTTGGGGTCTCTATCCTCCGACTTACATTTACTATGACGTATGAGATTGCTATTCAGGTGAATTGTAGCCTCCCACGTATCACTTTCTGCACATAATCCTCGTTGGCAATCGTATTCACTGACACATTCCCCTGTAGTCGGGTTGCCTGGGCACATGTGGTGTATGCCAGGTTAGGCGTCTCTTTTAAGGTTATATAATCACTTTCACTTATGAGTACCTGGTCTGCCCTCAGAGTCACCTTGTGCCCTGTAAGTAGAACGTGGGTGCTGCACTCCACTGGCCTCCCTGGCCGTTTTCTGTAAACTTTGATTGCATCCTCATCAGATTCCAATGACAGTCTTTCTGTATCACTCTCTTCACGTCTGCCGGCTTAACCATTTATTAGTGTGTATATGTGGGCCTCGTGTGTATGATCACTTGGCAGCAGTTTCCCGTGTACAGTACTTTCCAGTGGGCCTGTACCACAGCTACTGCTGTTCACAGTGCCTTCTTTAAGACCCTCCGGCCTGCTCCTCAGCTCACAGCGTGTATTTGAGTGCGGCGACTCCAGTACTTCGGGCCCAGCAGTTCCCAATGCCTCTAGCGCAGTCCGATGCCTGCCCAGTCCGCGCCACTGATAGCCTTCGCCGTCAGTGTCGTTACAGCCTTCGCCAATGCTCCTGTCCATTTCACAGATCCTGTGTCTATCACCTCACACGCGCGGCTCCCCCGCATACAGCTGGGTGCAGCGTTCGCCTATCCCTGCCATCTGCTTCATTGTGTTCGTTGCAAAGCATTCTCCCGCAGCCGGTCACGGGACGCCGCCTCGTCGGTGCAGGGCCAAGGGACACCCCTGATATCTTCTGTCAGCAGTTGATGTTTCCACTTCACAAGCGGCGAGGTCCGGCCGTCCTGCATACGCTTGCAAGCCGCCCCAGTTCCCAGAGCTTGTTCCAGCGATCTCGCAACGCTATTCGATCGCTACTGCCATCCAGCCTTGGGGTTATAATCCTGCAACACAGTTTCACCAGGGCGCGCAATACTCTTCGTTAGGCGGGCGCCTGCGGCCGCTCAATGTAGTCCGAGGAGTCAGTTTCGTTTCACGAATCCGCCATCTTGGCAACAAAGTATCCCCACGGCTGCAATCCATCTATCTAGTGATCTGCAGGCACGACTGACTCTTCCTTCCAGATTCCAATGGCGCATGTGTTCCAACGCTTGATCCTATAATTTCCAGGCACTTGTGACAGTTTCCAAAGCGTAAATCAGCAAAATGTTGTTGGATCGGCAAGAGCCCCGCACGAAGCACGTCCTATTCCATGGCTAGTTAGCCACGCCCCCCATGGTGCACAGATACATGGCTCTACTGGGCACCATGTCATCCTGCATTCCACTAATACCCAATTGCAGGCTACACATGCAGGGGCGGACTGGCCTATCTGCCATTCTAAATTAGACCAATCGGGGATGGGGGTGACCTCTTCTAGTCAAATGGGGTCATTTTTACAAATATTGACCAAGCATCAATTTAATTCAACATAAAATCAATTTATTGTGTCATACACAGTTTTACACATAAAACACATTATCCAATACAAAACAATTTTTAAGATTTATATTTTTTCTTATCTGTATTCTGTATCTGAAGTAAATGTATTCAGAATACACATTCGAGACCGGACTCACCTATCAAAAATAAACTACCACTCATTCTCTCTCATTCTTCATTCCATTCATACTTCCTATATTTTCACTCTAACCCTATTTTGTTAGATAACACCACTCTATTGTTACAATTCATCTGTGTTCAGATTTATTCTCCATCATGGGGTTTGGCATGGATTGACATGCTCATGAATATTCCCCGTCGTCAGGCTGGGAATCCTCGGTAAAGGAAAAAATCAGTATCAGTTTTGTTTCTGATCTGTCTTTCTTAGTAGTAACCAATCCCTGATCTATGGGTCATACTGTCCCCAGCCAATGACTGCCCTCTCCCTAAGCCCCTGCCCTGGCAGCCATCCTCAGATTTTTACCACACTTTCAAGTGTTGGGAGTCCTTGTGCTTTAGCTCTCGAGCTTTTACTGCGTTTTCACGCTTTTTCAGGAGATTTTCCCATTTTTTCAGTTTTTTCGAGCCTTAGGCTCCACCGTTTCCACTTCCGATAACGGGGATCCGTTTCGGAATTCTTCTACGCCCCTTAAGGGTGAAGTTTTCATCGAGTTACGCTTCTTGGAGGTTCCAGAAAATCTGAGGCCTACCTCAACAGACATGGCCCAGGACAAGGGAAGTTCGACTCCGGGATCCAAGCTGTTCAGGAGCTGCCCGGGATGCGGATTGCAAAATGTTTTCAAGGAGGACGAGCATTCGAGATGTCTCTACTGCCTTCATAAGGACAAGACGCACGTGGAGAAGGTCTGTGCGTTCTGCAAGAACCTGTCGGAACGGACCAAGCAAGATCTTCGTCCCCGCCGCCTGGCTGGAGAAGGGCACAGCAGGTGAGAAGGCGAAGAAAAAGTCTGAGCTGTCTTTTAAGTCCTGTGAGGGCACCCCGGCGACGGGGGCCCAACAGAAGGCCAAGCACCGCGAGTCCGCGGGCACCGAGAGCGCCGAAAGGTCGGGCTCTTCGGCTGCCAAGCAGGGCACGACTTCCCCGGCACAATCAACCACGAACCAGCGCTCTGGTTCGGGGAAGAGGAAGTCCGAGAACCCGGGTAAGCTTCTGGAGAGGCCCTGGTCGATCTCCAAGGGAGCCGAGGGGCAGCGAGGCGATGACCCTCCCCCCAAAGCGAAAGCCCAGGACGTACCTAAGGTGGTGAGGGCCTTGATCCACCTGGCAAAGGCCTCTATCGAGGTTGTCGCAGCGGCCCTGGCGAAGCCGGCAGAGACTACGCCAGTGGAGGCGGCCTCGGGGCCCAGAGTTTCCCTGCCACCGCAGAGGGAATCCTCTTTCCAGCCCATCGTTAAGACCCCCGTGAAGGCCCCAGTGGAAAAAGAGGGGGGGGTGGCCATTACGGATTCAGATTCAGCCTCCGAGGAGGATCTGGTGGAAACCGTGAAAGGCCTCAACGAGAGGTTCGAAGGCCTCAACGAGAGGTTCGAGAAGGTTCGATCCCAGGGGAAGGTTCCTGCTGATGTGATCGAAGATAGCGACGACGAGGGCCCAGTGGAGCAGCCATCCCGCCCGTCGCAGCCATTGCCCGAGCCCCAGGATAGCTTGGCAGCCATTTTGTTGGCGATCCAATCCTTATGTACTGAGATAAGGACAAGGTTACCACGGACCCCGACGGAGGATCCAGAACCAGGACCGTCGGGAAGCCCTCCGAACAAGCGGAGGAGAGTCCACCCCGCACCGCCCTTCGTGCCCACGAGGCCTGTGGACCCCTCATCCCCCTCGCTGGACCCTCGGGATGATACGGCGATGGATACAGCGACTGGGACGGACGACGATGGTGGCGATGATACAACGGACATTGCTTCATCTCCCCCCCTCGGGCATCTCCGCCCGACAAAATTGGCTCTTTCCACGCCATGATAGCCAGGGCATCCGAGCTCTTCCAGCTCTGCCCTGAGGAACAGAAAAAGAAAGCTTTCTTTAGCAACGACGGGAGGCCAAGAGAAAGACGGTCCTTGCGGTATCGTTGCTCAACGACATCTGGGACGAGGGGCTGGCTATCCTTAGGAACCCTTCCACGACACCCGCCAAAAGGGACAGGTACGAGAAGAAGTACCGGGTCCCCGATGCCGCCCCCTTGTGCCTTAGGGCCCAGCCTACGCCGGACTCGGTCGTCTCGGCAGCGGCCAAGAAGAAAGCGGCGGGTGCGGCGGCTTCAACTTCCACTTCCCCGCCGGACAGCGAGGGCAAGAAGTTGGACTGCATGGGACGACGAGTCATCTCGTCAGCTGCGACGACGATTAAGGCGGCCAATGCCTTAGCGATTGTGGCCCGTTACGACAGGGAGCTTTGGTTCAAGATAGCTCCCCTGCTAGACTTCCTACCGGACGACAAGAGGGCGGAGGCCCTACAGATTCTGCAGGAAGGTGAGGTGGCAACAGACATTGCCGATACCGGATTTCGCCAGGTGGGCAACGGGGTTTGCCTTCGACGACGAGGATGGCTCAAGGCGACGGACTTTCGGCAGGACGTCCAGACCAGAGTGTTGGACATGCCGTTCGACGGCAACAACCTGTTTGGGAAGACGGTGGATGAATCCCTCCAGGCCATCAAGACCGACACAGAGACAGCCCGAGCCCTAGGAGTCCTTCAGCAACGGCGGCCCTTTCGCAGCTCCGGAGGCAGACAGGGAGCCTCCAAGGGATCCATCGGTGGCTCTTCTACGTACCGCCAGGCGGCCCGCTCCTCATCCCAGGAGGCCTACAGAGGTCGCGGCAAGCAAGGAGCGTCTCGCCGCCGTCGTCAAGGAGGCCAAGGCGGCAAAGCCTCTTCCAAGCAGGACTGAACCGGCCGTAGCGTCGGGCCCCCACCGAAGCACCCCGGTGGGAGGCCGGCTGACGAAATTCGTCAGCGTGTGGGAGTCCATCTCCACTGACCGTTGGGTGCTGGACACCCTGGCCCGCGAATACTCGCTAGAATTTCAAAAGAAGTGTCCTCGCATTCCTCGCGTGTCCAGGAAGGAGAATCGCGTCCCTCAACTGCTGTTGGAGGTAAGGACGATGCTCAAGAAAGATGCCATCGAGCTCGTCCCCAAGAGGCTCCGGGGCTCCGGAGTATACTCAAGGTACTTCCTCGTCAGAAAGAAGACAGGCGGCACCCCATACTGGACCTGCGTCGGTTAAACAAGTACATCAAGGCACAGAAATTCAGCATGGTCACCCTCCAGCACGTGCTGGGACAGCTGGAGGAGGGCGACTTCCTATCGTCGTTGGACCTGGAGGATGCTTACTTCCACATCCCCATTCTAAAAGGACACAGAAAGTTCCTCAGATTCGTAGTCCAGGGGCGTCACTACCAATTCAGAGCCCTGCCATTCGGATTAAAGTCGGCACCCAGGGTTTTCACCAAGTGCCTCGCACCAGTGGCGGCGCGGCTGCGCCTGCAGGGGATCCACGTCTACCCCTACCTGGACGACTGGCTAATCCGTGCAAGGTCAAGAGAACTCGCCGTCGCACACACGGCGAGGACCGTCCGCCTGCTCACTGAACTGGGATTCGCCATCAACTACCCCAAATCCTACCTGGTTCCGTCGCAGGTGGCACTGTTTCTGGGAGCGAAGCTCGATACAGTGGAGCGGTTGGCATCTCCGTCGGAAGAAAGGACGAAGGCCATCTTGGGCAAGGCACAGCACCTGTTAGCCACGGAGGTCCATCAAGTCCCACCTCGGCATGATGTCCTCATGCATCTACCTTGTGCCCCTTTGCAGACTTCGGATGCGTCCGCTACAGGAGTTCCTCGACGCCTGCTGGATTCAAGCGGCGGGCAGCTTCGAAGACAGGATCCCGCTCGACGAGGAGTTCCGTCGGGCGATTCTATGTTGGGGTACCCGTGCGCACCTCACGGCAGGCACAGAGTTTCAGACCCCGGCGTATCAGGAGACGGTGACGACGGACGCCTCTCTGGAGGGATGGGGGGCCCACACCGGAGATCTCCACGCAAGAGGCCTCTGGCTCAGGGAGGAGAGGTTTCTCCACATCAACATCCTGGAGCTACGAGCCGTGTTCTGGGCGCTCAAATCGTTCCTTCCGTCCTTCAAGGACAAAGTGGTGAGGATCTTCACCGACAACACCACCACAATGTTCTACATCCGGAAGCAGGGAGGCACCAGATCCCCAGCCCTATCCAAGGAGGCCCAGGATCTGTGGCACTGGGCCATCGCCCAGGGGATGTTTCTGGTTCCCTTCCACCTGGCAGGAATAAAAAAACACCATCGCCGACTCACTCAGCAGGGAGCTGCGCTCGTGCCACGAGTGGGAACTACGCCAAGACCAGGTGAATCGGCTCTTCCAACGATGGGGCAAACCCCAGATCGACCTGTTCGCGACGGTAACAAACTCCAAGTGCCAGAGGTTCTCCAGCAGGTTCACACACCCGAGGAGCATGGGCGACGCTTTCTCATTCCCTTGGGACGGCCTGTTCCTGTACGCGTTCCCTCCGTTGCCGTTGCTGCTCCGTCTCATCTACCAGCTCAAGAGGTCCAGGTGCAGGATGATCCTCGTCGCACCGACGTGGCCGAGACAGATATGGTTCCCGGACCTTCTGGGCTTGTCAGCGTCCCCACCTATCAAGCTGGCGATAGACGCAGACCTTCTCTCCAGAGAAGGAGGCGCCATTCTTCATCACGACCTGGAGTCGCTGAACTTGCAGGCTTGGCTCCTGCAGCACTAGAGTTTGGAGGATCCTATATCCCGGCTGACTGCAGAGAGGTTCTTGGAACACCCAGGGTGTCCTCAACTCTCAAGTGCTATGGACATAAGTGAAAGAGGTCCTCTGTCTGGTGCCGTGCACAGAAGATTAACCCTCTGCGGGTTACGGCCCCTCAAGTATTGCCGTACCTACTGTCGCTGGCAAAAGCTGGACTGGCTCACGCCTCCATCAAGATACATCTGTCATCTCCCGATACACCAGAACTACAGGACGGGCGTCCTTGTGGTCTCATCGCCTGGTGAAGGAATTTATGAAGGGACTATCCCGATCGTTCCCGCCGGTGAAGGCCCCTGCCCCGGCGTGGGAGCTCAACGTGGTGCTGACCAGGCTCATGGGGGCCCCATTCGAGCCTATGCATTCGGCGCCATTGAAGTTCCTGTCGTGGAAGACAGCATTTCTCGTGACCATCACCTCCGCACGACGAGTGGGAGAGATCCAGGCCCTATCTTGCAAGCCTCCATACTTGACTTTTCACGACACGAGGGTGGTGTTGAGGACGCACCCCTCCTTTATGCCCAAGGTGCCGTCGGACTTCCACCTCAACAAGCCCTTGGTGTTGCCAGTTTTCTTCCTGTCGCCTTCGTCGCAGGCCGTGAGGACTCTGCACTCGCTGGACGTAGCTAGAGCGCTGAAGTTCTACGTGGACCGCACAAGGAGTTTTCGGAAGACATCACAGCTGTTTGTGAACTTTGGACCTGTGAATCAAGGGAAGGCTCTCTCGAAGGCTTCCATTTCCAGATGGCTCTCCGGCTGCAAACATGCACTGTCACCGGTTGGCAAACCGAACGCTGCCCAGCTGTCCGAGAGCCCATTCGACCAGAGCGATAGCTGCTACCACGGCGTTCCTGTCTGGTGTGCCCCTGCTGGACTTCTGCAGGGCTGCTACGTGGAGGTCGACGCACACCTTCACAAGATTCTAGTGCGTTGATCGGGACTCCAGGGAGGAGTCCAGGGTCGGCCAAGCAGTGCTGCGCAACCTGTTTGCTTAAGGTGAGCCTGGTGAGGAGGTAAGAGATGCTTAATGTTGAGATGTTGTATTGCTTAATGTTGAGCCTGTTGCAACCTCCCGTGGTTGTGCATGTGTATACTGCTATGTCTTCTTATATTCATGAGCATGTGAATCCATGCCAGACCCCATGCTGGAGAAGGAACAAGTTACTTACCTGTAACTGTTGTTCTCCAGCATGGGTCTGGCATGGATTCACATGCAAACCCTCCCTCCTTCCCCTCTGCGGCTCTTCACTTGGTCATACTGCCACTTTACATGCTACCAAATCTGAGGATGGCTGCCAGGGGAGGGGCTTAGGGATAGGGCAGTCATTGGCTGGGGGCAGTATGACCCAGAGATCAGTGATTGGTTACTACTAAGAAAGACAGATCAGAAACGAAACTGATACTGATTTTTTCTTTACCGAGGATTCCCAGCCTGACGACGGGGGAATATTCATGAGCATTTGAATCCATGCCAGACCCATGCTGGAGAACAACAGTTACAGGTAAGTAACGTGTTCCTTACTGGATAAACCCATCTGTGCAGGAATTGCTCTCACAGATCACAAGTCTACATGTGTTTCAGTTGTTCTCATGACCACTTTTGGGGTCTTCTTAGCGTGGCAACCTTCTACAGGACAATAAAACAACAATGCTTTTGTATGTTGTATTTTCCGATAGGGTAAGCCCAGGTCTCTATAAAAACAAACAACAAAGTTGTGTGTCACCCCTCTCATTACTTCATCATATACTTAATATCCGCACTGACTTTTTACTGGTAATCATCTAACTCACCTGCACTTATTAAACAGCGCAGGTGGGTAAGATCTTGGCATCAATCCATTACATTCTATGGGTCCTTGCTTCCCCACAGTCGTATACCCTGGATATAAACGATACACAGGTCATCAACTATTCAGCAAATCATCTTGATCAGAGAATATTCACGTCACTATATAGTGTGTACCTACTTCAAAAACCCGATTCTATTCTAATCACAGTACTTTTCTTGTTTTCTTCAAAGTCTGTGGATGAGTCTTCCAAATCTGTCACTAGCGACTAGCTTCGAATCCACTTCTCTGTAAGGAATAGTAAAAACGTTCTCCTCTAGATGTCAGTCTCTTGGGTGAATACGTATTAAATCTTCAGAATATACAAAGAGTCTTAAATTCTACGAATGCAATCATGCATGGGATATGTAACAGTCTACTTCCATTTAACACTGCCAGTAGCATTCAGATATCATCTAATTGGGCTATCAAGATTCTTTATTTCACCATATCAGGTGATCGGAGCGCCCTTCAAAAATGTGGCCCCACTCTACTCCCTGGTACTAATGTAGAGCTCCTGAGTTCCCATATACAAAGAAGTATTCAATATTTCCTGTATTTAGTTAATTTCATTATCAACCACATGAAACCAGGTCAGTAGTTTCATGCGCGCACTCTGATTTTAATTGTTTTAGTAAACGCTACGAGAAGAAATCATTTGCATCAACATGAGTAAAACTCCTTCTCAACCGCGTGAGGCATATTAAATGCATGCGCGCACTCGTATTATGATACACGCTACAACAAAAAGTGCACTGCCCTTTCTATTCGTATGGTTTCATATGGTTTCAAGCGAATTTGGTAATTATAGTAGACGCCGTGAGAAAAGTTTGTTTACATCCGCGTGCGAAACACTCATTGTCAACCGTGTGAGGTATACTAGATACATGCGCGCACTCATGTTATGATAGACGCTACAGCACAAGTGCGCCCCACCCTTTCTATTCGTATGCTTTCAAGCGGGTCAGTTTCCTCCAGGCTCTGCTCACCCCTAATATGGACACATTATGTCCCAACTCACCTCAGTTTTCATCGGTTCCTTTCGCGTGTGTTGTTCCTTCACAACCGCGTCTGTGTCTGGTGAATCGACATAGAGAAAAGACTAGCCAGTCTTATCAAATGGAAAAGCTGGTCAAAGAAAGAGGACTATTGTGTCGACTGCTGGTTGGATGGACATGTGCAAGAACATATTACACCTCGAGAGATTGAAAAAAGATTGGAAAAACCCATAGTGCGATGGTAACAGCCTCAAAAGTTGTCTAGTAGCCTGTTTTAGGGCCAAATAGGCCAAAAAAAGAGAAACAGTACATGATAATTTGTGGGTAACTAGGTGGTTCCATTCTACAGAAACGTTTAGTCCCTGTGTCACAGTGTTTAGGGTGTAAATCCATATTTGCTCCATTGTATGGAGAATTGAAGCTACATCCCCTCCGCGTGAGGAAGCTTTTACTTGTTGAAGAACAAATTGGTCTCGCTATGGCCAAGTCGAGTAAAATGATCAACTAAAGGTTTATCCTGGACTTTATTTCGCACACAGGACCTATGTTCTCCTATGCGCTGTCGCACTTCTCTAGTGGTTTTCCCTACATAAAGAAGGTCACACGGACACTTAATTATGTACACTACATTTTTGGATTTGCAATTAGTATGGGTACGTAATTTCCAACTGATTTTCCCATAATTGAACTCAGTTCTTTTCTCTGTCAGAGGGCATGCAATACACCCCCCGCATTTGTGGTGCCCCACAATTGGTGGTAGGCCCCACTGATTTAGTACGGTCTGTTCCCTATAGGTCTCTTCAAATGTATGCACTAGTTTTTGTAACAAGTTCTGATTTTTCTTGAACGCAAAAAGGAGTTTCATTGACAGACTGCCTGGTTGTTTTATCAGGTCCCAATTCCGATTAATGATTTCTTTAATGTCATTGCTTACCGGATGGAATGTTGTAACGCATACTAGTCTCCCTTCTTTTTCTTTGCCCTTTCGAAGGGATTGTGTCCTCCGACGTATTCCTCATCTTAGATATATCCTTCCAGCTCTGCTGGCCTCGGAAAATTTTTTCTCCAGAGGGCGCTGCGCGTCGACGTCCCTCGAGTCGATGACCCTCGACAGCCGCCGTATCGACGCTCGACGTCATCCTGCCTATAAAGGCCGCGCGCAGCGTCCGTTGCTCAGTTCCGTTTTTCCGCGCTACTCGGTGCCTCGGAATACCGTTGCTCAGTTCTTAGTAATATTTACTTCAAGTTATTCGAATCGTACTCGATGGCTTCCTCGTCGGAACCGACAACCCCTCGATCCGGCTTCAAAAAATGTCGAGATTGTGGGAAAAAGATGTCGTTGACCGATCCTCACAGAAATTGTCTGTGGTGCTTGGGAGCCGAACACCATTGTTCGGAGTGCGAGGACTGTATGTCCATGACTGCTAAGGCCCTGAAGGAGCGTAGGGGGAAGCTGGAGAAAGGTAAGACTTTTAAAGCTTCTTCTTCTTCGACGAAGTCGAGACATTCGTCTCCTCGTCACCACTCACGCTCCAGGTCTCGGAGTGGGTCTCATCACTCCTCGAGATCGAAACACTCGAAGAGGAGACGTCGAAGATCCCCTTCTCCGTCTTCCTCTTCCTCTGTTTCGCCAAAAAGAATCCCTTGCCCCACGAAACATAGTTCCCGGGCTGATTGGGAGGAATTCAGAAAAAACATGATGAGCGTCTTCGAGAAAGCGGCCTCGACCCCCTCGAAGACTGCCGAGAGCGATGCTCTGGTCGAAAGACCCGAAGGTCAAAAACGCCGCGAGTCGCAGTACCCGGCGAAAGAAACCTCTCGAGTGCGTCTCGAACCCTCGAGTAGGACCATGACCTCCAAACCTTCCTCGAAGGTTCTGTCGAGGTCTTCGACGCCGTTGTCGAAGGGACCTTCGACATACAGGTCTGTCGACTCGACGCCGGCCTCGACACCGGCGTCGACGCCGAGAAAAGTCACGATGACCACACATCCAGTGACGATTCCCAGGCCCTCGACGTCGATGGCGTCGATATTGTCGAGTAAAATTCCAATTCTGTCGAGGTCCTCGAGGCCTCCACCTCTGTTTTCGACGCCACGCTCGAAGCCTTCGACGTCGACGACATCGACGTTTTCGAGGCCAATAATGACAAGTTCAGCACCCTCTGCCTTGGAAATGGGATTTACTCCCTTTATTAATTCAGAACAATTGAGAACTATATCCTCAATTTTAGAAGAGGGTGATCTGTCAGAACAAGATGAGTTACAGGGACCTGTAACCCCAGTTAGAGAGGAATTTTCCTCTGAAGAGCGCAGATTAAAGGATCTTCATGATTCTTTACATGAGGCAAGTGGTTTAGACACTTCCCCTGAGGTGGATTTTGCTAAACCAGACCCGGGGGAGCATGCTGAAACCCCCTACAGAGCCTTAATGGCCAGAATTACAGAGTTCATGGGGTGGTCTACACCTTCACAATCTTTCCAGCAAGATGACCTCACGGATATTCTTGACAAAGGCCCACAAGAGGATCCAGTGGTGCCCTTTCATAAAGCTCTTCAGAGAAAGATCATGACAAACTGGGAAACCCCAGATGTAATACCAGCAGTAAATAAAAAACTGTCTGCAAAATACAGAGTATCTTCCACAGACCCAGAGTTCTTGTCTAAACATCCATCCCCAGAAAGTCTGGTGGTACAAGCAGCATCCTCTACCGACGTCAAGACGGCTTATCCTACTGTCCCACAGGACAGGGACGATAAAAAATATGATGCTATGGCTAAGAAAGTCTTTTCAGCATGTAGCATGGCGTTAAAGTCTGTTAATGCTACTTGCACCCTTGCTAGGTTCAGCCATACACTTTGGGAGTGTGCTTCTACAGCGGCTGACTGCATCCCGGAGGGAGAAGAAAGGGATGCGTTCCTGAATATTATACAGGACGGTAAAGACGCTATGTGCGAATCCCTCCAGACGGGCATTGATTCGGCTGACAGTATCAGCAGAGTAATGGCGGCAAGTACATCAATCAGGCGGTTCGCTTGGTTGAGAAAGTCGGGTTTTGCCCCAGATGTGCAAGCCAGGCTCTGGAACATGCCATTTGATGGCTCTTCTTTGTTCGGGAAAAAGGCGGATGACAGTTTAGAGAAACTGCAAACTTCAAAAGCAGCAGCAAAATCCCTAGGAGCTGCAATCCGTCAGACTCCTTTTCGTCCCACAGGAACCTCTGCGAGGGGCAAGTCCTTTCGCTTCTACTCCTCATTCGGAAGAGGTAGAGGACGACCGGCTCAAAGGGGTCAAAGAAGAACTACCCGAGGTGGACGGGGTAGATATTCTAAAGCCGCAGCAACAGCAGGTGCCTCTTTACCATCGGCATCTGCATCAGCCGCCCCAAGACCACTCTGAGGACTTCCCTCACAGGACACCTGTAGGAGGCAGGTTGACTCAACATCTGGCGGAATGGCAGGCTATCACGTCAGATGCTTGGGCATTGGAAACAGTTGCCCAAGGTTACTGCCTACCTTTCCTACGTATACCTCAGAGTCATCCACCGGGGATCAGCTCTCAGAAAGCTCCAGATCCGCTCCTCTTGCAGGAAATTATAGACCTGCTAGAGAAAGGTGCCATAGAACCGGTACCTGTAGCGGAGAGGAACAAGGGCTGGTACTCCCCTTACTTTCTCGTTCCAAAGAAAGACGGAGGACTGAGACCCATCTTGGACTTGCGAGAATTGAACAAATTCCTCAGGAAAGACAAATTCAAGATGGTCACTCTTTCTCAGATCCTCCAGGCCCTTCAGTTTCAGGACTGGTTGGTATCTCTGGACCTTCAGGACGCTTATTTCCATGTGCCTATCCATCTCAAACACAGGAAATACCTGAGGTTCGCAATTGGCAACTCTCACTATCAATTTCAAGTACTGCCTTTTGGGCTGACCTCCGCCCCGAGGGTCTTCACCAAGTTAATGTCGGTAGTGGCGGCAAGTCTAAGGAGGGAAGGGATTCACGTCTACCCCTACCTGGACGATTGGCTGATCAGGGCTGTTTCTCCGGAGCAAGCTCAGATCCAGCTAAATCACGTATGCTACTTCCTTCACAAGCTGGGCTTCTCCCTCAATTTAAAGAAGTCTCAAATGATACCATCGCAGAGACTCCAGTTCATAGGAGCGATCCTGGATACTTCCCTGGGAAAAGCCTCGCCACCAGAGGTGAGGGCTCAAGATATTCTACAGATGGTTACCAAGTTCCAACTTGCCCAACGTCTCCCAGCTTTCGACTTTTTGAGGTTGCTAGGCCTCATGGCATCCTGCATTTTCCTTGTGCCAGAGGCTCGCCTGAGAATGAGATCCCTCCAGTGGGCACTGAGGACTCAGTGGTCACAATTCTCAGGGAGAATGACCGATCTTCTTCAGGTTCCCGGCAGGGTGGCTCGAGACCTTCAGTGGTGGGCCTAACAGGAGAACATTCTGAAAGGAGAACAGTTTTGGCAACCCTGGCCGGAGATAACAGTAGTCACGGATGCCTCACTCACGGGGTGGGGAGCCCACGCCAACGACTTGACCATCAGCGGTCGTTGGTCTCCATCGGAGTCCAGACTACACATCAACCTGTTAGAGCTGAGAGCCATCAAACTTGCGTTGAAGGCTTTCCTGCCAATTGTACAAGGGAAGAACGTCCTGATAATGACGGACAACACGGTGGCCATGCATTACCTCAACAAAAGAGGAGGCGTAGGATCACTACCCCTGTGCAGAGAGGCGATGCAGCTCTGGTTTTGGGCAATCCAAGAAGGAATCTCTCTATCGGCAGTTCACCTAGCCGGAGAGAAGAACTTGACAGCGGACGCTCTGAGCAGGCAGAACACAGTCTCTCACGAGTGGGAGCTAGCTCAGGAAGTCCTTCAAGAGATCTTCGCCCTTTGGGGAACCCCTCAGGTAGATCTGTTCGCCACCAGCCTAAACAGGAAATGCGACCTGTTCTGCTCAAGGGAATTTCCTCCGAGAGGAGCTCTGGGAGACGCGTTCATAGTGGACTGGGAGTTTCCGCTTCTGTACGCGTTCCCACCGGTCCCTGTCATTCCTCAAATGATCAGGAGGTTGAGAAGATTCCGGCGAACCATGATCCTAATTGCCCCGGATTGGGCCAGGAGAACGTGGTACCCGGACCTTCTAGACTTGTCCATCTGCCCTCCATTTCGACTTCCTCTCAGAGAGAACCTACTCTCACAGAAGGGAGGTCAGGTTCTCCATCCAGACATCAAAACCCTCAACCTTCACGTTTGGCTTCTGAACGGCTGAGGTACAAGGATTGGGACCTCCCTGATGATGTTATGGAGGTGTTGCTTTCGGCAAGGAGACCAGCAACAAAGTCTTTATACCGCTGCCGTTGGAACAGATTTTGCAGCTGGTGTAGAGAACAGAATATCGACCCATTTTCATGTGGTACACCAATGGTTTTGTCCTTCCTACTATATTTGGCAAATTCAGGCCTTCAAGTTGGCACCATTAAGGGCTATCTCGCAGCGCTATCTATCTTTAAGCGTACTGCGGAGGAACCATCCTATTTCAAATTACCCTTGGTAATACAGTTTCTAAAGGGGTTAACCAATGTTTATCCCCCAAGACCATTCCAAGTTCCCCTATGGGATTTAAACTTAGTATTAACTTTCCTGATGGGGACACCTTTCGAACCTCTCCATTCTTGTTCGTTAAGATTCCTTACCCTTAAGACTGTTTTATTAATAGCACTTACATCTGCTAGAAGGGTGAGCGAATTACAAGCTCTTTCTTGTAAACCTCCTCATACAATCTTTCACAAAGACAAAGTTGTCCTGCAAGTGAAGCCTAATTTCCTCCCAAAAGTAGTCTCTGAATTCCATATCTCTCAGAAGATTATCCTACCATCTTTCTATCCTCCTCCTCACCCGGGGAAAGAGGAAGAGAGGTTACACAGACTAGACCCTAGGAGGGTTTTAAGTTTTTACATTAGTAGACTAGCCAGGATAAGACAGGCAGACCAGCTGTTTGTAGGCTACGCAGGTCACAAGCTGGGGTTACCAATAACTAAGCAGACTATTTCCAGATGGATCATTCTAGCCTTTCTGGAATGTTATAAATTGGCAGGGAAAGAGCCCCCTCAAAACCTTAGGGCTCATTCGATCAGAGGTATTGCAGCTTCATCGGCCCTCAAAAGAGGCGTGCCGATTAAAGACATATGTGCGGCCGCTACATGGTCGTCTGTCCATACCTTTACACGTTTTTACAATCTGGATTCCTCCTCTAGTCAAGAGACTAGGTTTGGAAGGGCTGTACTGCATTCTATTCACCAATAGAAGACAGCGTGAAGTCAGTACTCCCTCCTCCGAATATAGAATACTGCTATGGGAGCCTATCTAAGATGAGGAATACGTCGGAGGACACAATCCCTTCGAAGAACAAGTTACTTCTTACCTTGTAACGTTCTTTCGACGGGATGTTCCTCCGACGTATTCCTCATCGACCCTCCCATCCATCCCCGCAGTTTTACTTCCCTTGTTGTTGCAGCTTACGCTCCTTCAGGGTGATTAGTCTAGTCCAAACAGTAATACTGTGGGCTACAAAACGGAACTGAGCAACGGACGCTGCGCGCGGCCTTTATAGGCAGGCTGACGTCGAGCGTCGATACGGCGGCTGTCGAGGGTCATCGACTCGAGGGACGTCGACGCGCAGCGCCCTCTGGAGAAAAAATTTTCCGAGGCCAGCAGAGCTGGAAGGATATATCTAAGATGAGGAATACGTCGGAGGAACATCCCGTCGAAAGAACGTTACAAGGTAAGAAGTAACTTGTTCTTCTCTTTTCATGCCTAGATTGTAGGCATACATCTCGCAGAGTGTTCGCCACCCTTTTCAAGTTATTATTAACCAGTCTCCGGGGATACCTTCTTTCTGTTAGTCTGGTTTTTAGTTTTCCAGCATGTTCCACAAAATCTTCTCTCTCGGTGCAGTTCCTGCGAATACGCAGGAACTGCCCGTAGCGCAGATTTTCTTTCAGCCCTACAGGGTGGAAGCTAGTGAAATGCAGTAATGTATTTTTATCTGTGGGCTTCCTAAACAAACTAGTTGTTAGTCTATTCCCAGATATCTTAATTTTTAAGTCCAGAAAACGTACTTCTTTCATGTTCGATTCTGACGTAAACCTAATATGTGGGTCACAGTTGTTAACCCAAACCATAAAAGTATTGTGTGGTTTGGTCCCCTCTCCATATCAGACAGGTGCATCTTGTGGACAGAATGATCTTGAGAAGATCACACAAAAAATGAAGAAGCTTACCAGGACCGACCTTCACGGTAAATGTATGCTCCAATATCTTAAAGCGGGCATAATCCCAGAAGGGTTACAGGTCAAGAACATCCCGAGGATATTTGTTGACAACCCCAAGTTTCAGAAAAACTTCAGTGGGGTTGGCAACAAATGTTCTCGGGACTGGATTATGCTGATCATAGAGACGGCAGATGAAGAAGTACAGAAACGGGGGAAAGACCTAGCTGACTCAGAAAAGTTATTTCTAGATAATAAAAATATTCAGGATGCTACAAAACAACTAGAAAATCTCAAACTGGCGATCAAAAAATTCAAGTAAATCAATCTTTATCGGAAGATCTTTAAGCTGCAAAAAGACATGACTAGCTACCAAGAGGAAAAGACATACCCATGTTTGAGGGAAGGTTTTTTCACAGACCCTGTTTTTGGTCAGACCGCACGACGTAACAACAAATCCGTCTCTTTTTCTAATACATCTGGATCCTCGAGTGGATCAGACCCATCCCTTAACAATCAACCGGGTATGAGTGCAAACACCGGGGGAAGAGGGATACAACAACATCAACCACCACAGGGATTCCAACAGGGTTTTCAGGGACGCAACCAATGAGGACGTCCCAGATGAGGCCTGGGTATGAGAACCAGGCTTTGGTATCAAAACCAATAGACAATCAAGATAAAATACCTATCTTTAATCTGTCATTTATGTCTTTGAATGATACTGAAAAAGACTTGCTCTCTAAGGGCTTATCCTTCGCACCAGTGGCAAGAGCAGATCCCTTCAATACAGAATTAGAACGTTATAGGCTGGATAGAAACATTCGGTTAAAATACAATTTTGAAACTTTTTTGCCTAAATATGGAACAGGTGCATCAAGAGACATGGGCGACAAGATACCGAACCTAACGGGCCTTGGACCAAAATCTACATTTAATCCTCCTCCACATGCTTGCTCACCTGAAATCGAAACTTTTCAAAATAGAGTGATGAAGGAAGTGATGGATAAGATTAATAAGAAAAATGATGCATCTGACAATCTAACTCGACAAGAAAGACAAGGTTTGAAAGTGCTATGTGATGCACCTGGGATTACAATAAAACCTGCTGATAAGGGGGGTGGGATTGTCATTTTACAAACCAGTGACCATGAAATGGAATGTCAACGCCTCCTAAATGATACCAACACGTACATCAAATTGGGTGTAGATCAAACTGCAAGACTACAGGAAGAGATGAGAAGTCTCACCTCCCATGCAGAGAAAGAGAAATGGATCTGCGAAGAGGAACGGCGTTTCCTAAATAAAAGTTATCCCAAATACGCAGCATTTTATATATTACCAAAAATGCATAAACATTTAACCAAGCCGCCGGGACGACCCATTGTCTCTGCTATTGATTCCTTACTAGAGCCCCTTTACATTTATGTAGAACACTTCCTAAAACCTTTTGTGGAAAAGATGCCCTCGTATGTCAAGGATTCGACTGAGATGATCAAAATCATCGAAAGCCTAGAAATAAAAACAGGAGACTTACTTGTCACTATGGATGTCGAATCTTTGTATACTTCAATTCCCCAGATGCCATGCTTGAAAAACGTAGGTGATTTTTTTAATACAAGGAGTAGGCCATTTTGCCCTCCTACTGAATTCATACAAGAATGTGCACGCCTCTCAATGACAGAAGTACAAGTTACTTTCTTACCTGGTAACGTTCTTTCGATGGGATGGTCCGACGACGTATTCCATATCTATGACATGTAATCACCACAGCTGTGCTGCTTCGGAAACTTTTTTCCTGGCGTCTGCGTCCTGCGTCGATGACGTCGATGCGCCGTCGTCGAGGACCTCCTCCGACGTCTGACGTCATCCGATGTGATAAGTAGGACGCACGACGCCCGTAGCCTCAGTTGTAGTTTTTTCCCCCAGAACGTGTGACATTAGTCAACTGCCAGTCAGACACAAAGCCTTGCGGAACGTAAGCTGCAATCTCAAAAGAAATTCTGCAGCGGGGAAGGCAGGGCGGGAGCGATATGGAATACGTCGTCGGACCATCCCATCGAAAGAACGTTACCAGGTAAGAAAGTAACTTGTTCTTCGAGGGGATTGGGTCCTCCGACGTATTCCATATCTATGACAGACTCCCAAAGCAGTACCAGAGCAAGGAGGAGGGAAAGAATTTAGAATCAAAATTTAGAATAGCCAATCAAATAGCAGAGCAAAGGACCGCCTTGCCAAAGGCCAGATCCTGACCTCGGATGGAATCGAGGGAATAGTGACGTACAAATGTATGTACTGAAGCCCAGGTGGCTGCATCACAGATGTTGCGAATAGGAACACCCCTCTGCAGGGCAGTAGATGCAGCCACACCCCAGGTAGAATGGGCCCGCAAGCCAGCCGGTGGGTCCCTACCCGCCAAGCGGTAACACTCCGAGATGGCTAAAATAATCCAGCGAGACAAAGTCTTTTTCGTCACAGCTTGCCCCAAACGCTTTCCAGCGTAACCAATAAAGAGTTCATCGTCCACTCTGACCCGGGACATGCGTGAAACATAAAAGCTTAAAGCTCTCCTAGGATCAAGCCTATGGAGCCTCTCCTCTTCCTTACCAGGATGCGGAGGAGGATAGAGGAGGAAGTAACCGCAACTAAAAACACAGTTTTCAGAGTTAACAGCCTCAAAGGGCAAGAATGTAAAGGCTCAAACGGAGCACCCATAAGAAACTTAAGAACAAGGTTTAAATCCCAACCGGGCACCAGGAAAGGTGACGGAGGGAACACATTAGTGAGCCCTTTCAGAAACTGTGAAATTAAAGGGATTTTAAAGTAAGAACACTCTTCAGACGAGCGCTTAAAGATGGACAGCGCCGCCAGGTAACCTTTAATGGTACCCACTTGCAAGCCCCTGTGGGCCAAAGAAAGTAAAAAGGACAGAACCATGGGGATGTCACATGCAAAAGGATCCACATTCTGAACCCTGCACCAGTCGCAAAACTTACGCCAACGGCAACGGTACAGAGACTTTGTTGCTGGCCTTCGGGCCGAAAGCAAACACCTCCATCACGTCTTCAGGGAGGTCCCAATCCTTATACCTCAACCTTTCAGAAGCCAAGCGTGAAGGTTGAGGGATCTGACCTCTGGATGGAGAACCTGACCCCCCTCCCGTGAGAGCAGATCGTCTCGGTAGGGAAGACGACGTGGAGGGCAGATGGACAAGTCGAGAAGGTCCGGGTACCACGTCCTCCGAGCCCACGCCGGAGCAATGAGGATCATCCGGGAACCGAACTTCCGTAACCTCCGCAGCACTTGCGGGATGACAGGGACTGGAGGAAACGCGTACAGCAGCGGGAAGGACCACTCCACCACAAACGTGTCTCCTAAGGCTCCTTTTGGAGGAAATTCCCGCGAGCAAAACCTTTCGCACTTCCGGTTGACACTGGAGGCGAAGAGATCCACTTGAGGGGTCCCCCAAAGGGCGAAGATCTCCAGGAGAATCTCCTGAGCCAACTCCCACTCGTGAGAGATCGCGCTCTGCCTGCTCAGAGAGTCCGCCGTCACGTTTTCGTCTCCGGCCAGATGAACTGCCGAGATCGAAACTTCCTGCTGGATGGCCCAGAACTCGAGCTGCATCGCCTCCCTGCACAGAGGAAGTGACCCTGCCCCCCCCTTTTTGTTGAGGTAGTGCATGGCCACTGTGTTGTCGTCAGGATCAGGACATTCTTTCCTCGCACAGTCGGCAGAAAAGCCTTCAGGGCTAGCCTGACGGCCCTCAGCTCCAACAGATTGATATGGAGTCTGGACTCCGACGGAGACCAACGACCGCTGACTGTCAGCCCGTTGGCATGAGCTTCCCATCCCGTGAGGGATGCATCCGTCACGATCGTCACCTCCGGCCAGGGAAGCCAAAATGGAGCCCCCATCATCAAGTTGCCTTCGACGGCCCACCACAGAAGGTCCCGGGCGACCGAGGGCGGCACCAGAACCGAGTCCGACATCCTGCCGGAGGACTGCGACCATTGCGTCTTGAGTGCCCACTGCAAAGATCTCATCCGCAGGCGAGCCTCTGGCACCAGAAGAATGCAGGATGCCATGAGGCCGAGCAACCTCAAGAACTCGAACGCTGGGAGCGTCTGGGCATGCTGAAACTTGTGCACCATCTGCTGAATGTGAAGAGCCCTCACCTGGGGAGGAAAACACTGCCCCAGGGAAGTGTCGAGCACTGCTGCGATGTACTGGAGCCGCTGTGTTGGCGTCAAATGGGACTTCTTTAAATTGAGGGAGAAGCCCAGCCTGTGAAGGGAGTGGCAGGTGACGGACAGATGATCCAGGACTTGCTCGGGAGAGCTCCCCCTGACCAACCAATCGTCCACGTAGGGGTAGACGTGAATCCCCCCCTTGCCTGAGATGCGCTGCCACCACCACCATGAGCTTGGTGAAAACCCTCGGGGCGGAGGTCAATCCGAACGGCAGGACCCGAAACTGAAAGTACGAGACGCCAACCGCGAACCTCAGGTACTTCTTGTGCTTGGGATGGATCGGCACATGGAAGTAAGCATCCTTGAGGTCGAGAGACACCAACCAGTCCTGAAGCTGAAGGGCCTGGAGGACTTGAGAGAGAGTAACCATCTTGAACTTGTCCTTCCTGAGGAGTTTGTTCAAACCGCGCAAGTCCATGATGGGTCTCAATCCCCCTTCTTTCTTCGAAATCAAAAAATAAGGGGAATACCATCCCTTGTTCCTCTCCGCTACAGGCACCAGTTCTATGGCGCCTTTCTCCAGCAGGGCTCGAATTTCCTGCGCAAGGAGCGGATCCGGACTCTGCAAAGAGAGGTTCCCCGGTGAATTGTCGCGAGGCCTGTGCCGAAAAGGAAGACAGTAGCCGTGGGTTAGGATCTCCAGAACCCATACATCTGAAGTAATGGCTTGCCACTCTACAAGATGCTGCGCCAGCCTTCCCCTAACCGGCGAACCATGGGACATGGCCTCATGACTGAGTGGGAGCGGCTGCGGCGTTACCTGAGGGCAAAGAGGCAACTGCCCGAGCGACCTTGGCACCACGGGTACCCTGTCGTCCACCTCTGGTACCCCTCCGTAGGCCCCTTTGACTGCCAGCTCCTCTCGCTTTACTGAAGGACGTGTAATAGCGAAAGGAACCACCCCTCCACTGCTGTCCCCTAGGACGAAAAGGCGGAGGTTGGCGAACTGCAGCGCCCAACGACTTCGCTGCAGCTTTTGAGGTCTGCAACCTCTCAAGGCTCTCGTCAGCCTTGCTGCCAAAAAGGTGTACACCGTCAAAGGGCATGTTGAGGAGCTGGGACTGCACATCAGGAGCAAACCCCGACTTCCGCAACCACGCAAACCTGCGTATCACGGTGCTCGCCGCCATGGACCTACTGACGCATTCAGCTTAGTCCAAACCCGACTGAACGGACTCACACATGGCATCCTTACCATCCTGGACCATAGCAAGGAAACCATCCCGTTCGTCCCCTTCGGGAATATGTTCAGCTGCTAACGAAACACAGTTCCACAGAGTGTGCGTGAAACGAGACAAGGCACAAATGGAGTTGGCCGCCTGAAGCGCCATACCACCAGAAGAAAACACTTTCTTCGCCCAGCCATCAAAACGTTTGTCGTCCCTATCAGGAGGGATGGTAGGGTACGACGCCTGCTTTGCCGGGGCCGTGGCCGCCTGCACCACCAAACTCTCCGGAGTGGGGTGCCTGGTCAAGTAGCAGGGGTCGCTACTGGCTGGACGGTATTTTCGCGACAAGGATCTGCCCACCGCCGGGAGACTCTCCGGAGCAGTCCAAGCCGCCGCCACCCTTCTCTGTAAAGCCATATGGAACGGCAGTACCGGGTCAGTTGGGGGACCAACATCAAGGATGTCCGTCAGATCATCCTGCACAAACTCCCCTGGGGGAGCAGACCATCCCAAGTACTCAGAAACCCTAGCCATAAGGCGCCGGTACGAGGAATCGGCATGAGAGCCAGGCTCAGGCCTACAAAACTCCACCTCCGGAGAGGTGTCCAGTCCACTGGCATCATGCAGTGACTGCCTCAAATCGTCAAACTGACTATGGCCCGAGACAATTTCATCTGGAACCTGACTAGGAACCAGGCCATCAGAATCCTCATCCGCCTCTGAAATATACTCCAGGTGGCGAAAACAAGGCACACGAGAGTGCTTGCTCTTAACCAGAGCCTTCCTAGGGGGTCCTCCCGTGCCACGGGGTACCTCCGACACGAAAGGCGTCGATGGCGTCGAGCGAATCTGCGCCGGCGTCGAGAGAACCGGCATCGGCGCCGAGAGGATCGGCGGCGTCCACACAGCCCTCGAAGCCGGAGCCCCGAGCGTGTCCTTCGACGACCTGAGCGTCGATGGCTTCGACGACTTCCTCGGAGCCGGCGCCTCGAGAAAGCCTGTCGACGCCTCAGACGTCGATGTCTTCCTCGAAGACCTCACAGGTGCACACAGTCTCGAACGCGTCGAGGACCGGGACCTGGAACGGGTACGTCGAGAACGAGTCTCCTTGTCCGAATGGGACCTCTCCCGTGACTCGTGCCGACCACTCTTGCGAGCGGTGTCTCTCCACCTCTCACGGCCGACCCCACTCGGGGGCGCGGACGGCTTAGTACCCTGCGACTCAAGAATCGCCAGCATTTTCTTCCCGAAGGAAGCCCATTCCTCCGGCGTTGCACGGCTGGTGGGGTAAGCGACGTGCCGGGCAGAGTCCTCCGAAGAGGACCTGGAAGACGACCGGTGTCGGCGCTTCCGAGAATGCCTCGAAGAGGCTGAGTGGCGAGACCGACTCCTAGAAGGAGACCCACGAGACTTCCGACGATGGTGCGGAGAGTCACCCCTCGAATCATCCGTCGAAAGCCCCGCAGACTTCGACTTCAGGGGCTTGGACACTCGACCTACCGACAACTTCTTCTTACGTTCGCGTAAGGCTTTGGACGTGAGCGACTGGCAGTCGATACAGTCATCTGTGTCGTGGGCCTCCACGAGGCACCAGGGGCAGGCGTCGTGCGAGTCCGTCACCGACATCTTGGACCCACACTCCCCGCACTTCTTGAAGCCCGGACGCGGGGTTGAAGACGAAGTAGAAGACATCTTCACACGAAGGATTTTCACAAAACGAACAGGTTCGAAGAACCGAGAAGAACAGAACTCCAAAGAGTCGAGACGTTTAACCGAGAAACACGAAGCAACACGTTCGCGGAAAAAACGGAACTGAGGCTACGGGCGTCGTGCGTCCTACTTATCACATCGGATGACGTCGGAGGAGGTCCTCGACGACGGCGCATCGACGTCATCGACGCAGGACGCAGACGCCAGGAAAAAAGTTTCCGAAGCAGCACAGCTGTGGTGATTACATGTCATAGATATGGAATACGTCGGAGGACCCAATCCCCTCTAATTTTTTTTTCTGTTTGAAACCCAGCTCTATAAACAACAATGCGGTGTTAGTATGGGCGCCACCTTTGCCCCGGACGTGGCCAATTTTTTCATGGCAGATTTTGAGAACAAATGCATATTGAGTGTCAATAATACTTTAAAACAACTTCCTTACCTATACAAGTTGTTGGTGACTTGGTATAGGTACATTGATGACATCTTTCTGATATGGAGAGGGGACCAAACCACACTCAATACTTTTATGGTTTGGGTTAAAAACTGTGACCCACATGTTAGGTTTACGTCAGAATCGAACATGAAAGAAGTAAGTGTTCTGGACTTAAAAATTAAGATATCTGGGAATAGACTAACAACTAGTTTGTTTAGGAAGCCCACAGATAAAAATACATTACTGCATTTCACTAGCTTTCACCCTGTAGGGCTGAAAGAAAATCTGCCCTACGGACAGTTCCTGTGTATTCGCAGGAACTGCACTGAGAGAGAAGATTTTGTGGAACATGCTGGAAAACTAAAAACCAGACTAACAGAAAGAGGGTATCCCCGGAGACTGGTTAATAATAACTTGAAAAGGGCGGCGAACACTCCACGAGATGTATGCCTACAATCTAGGCATGAAAAGAGAAAGGGCAAAGAAAAAGAAGGGAGACTAGTATGCGTTACAACATTCAATCCAGTAAGCATTGACATTAAACAAATCATTAATCGGAATTGGGACCTGATAAAACAACCAGGCAGTCTGTCAATGAAACCCCTTTTCGCGTTCAAGAAAAATCAGAACTTGCGACAAAAACTAGTGCATACGTTTGAAGAAACCAATAGGGAATAGACCGTACTAAACCAGTGGGGCCTACCACCAATTGTGGGGCACCACAAATGCGGGGGGGGTGTTGCATGCCCTCTGACAGAGAAAAGAACTGAGTTCAATTATGGGAAAATCAGTTGGAGATTACGTACCCATACTAATTGCAAATCCAAAAATGTAGTGTACATAATTAAGTGTCCGTGTGACCTTCTTTATGTAGGGAAGACCACTAGAGAAGTGTGACAGCGCATAGGAGAACATAGGTCCTGTGTGCGAAATAAAGTCCAGGATAAACCTTTAGTTGATCATTTTACTCAATTTGGCCATAGCGAGACCAGTTTTAGGTGGTTTGTTCTTCAACAAGTAAAAGCTTCCTCATGGGGAGGGGGATATAGCTTCAATTCTCCATAAAATGGAGCAAAAATGGATTTACACCATAAACACTGTGACACAGGGACTACACGTTTCTGTAGAATGGAACCACCTAGTTACCCACACATTATCATGTACTGTTTCTCTTTTTTTGGCCTATTTGGCCCTAAGACAGGCTACTAGACCACTTTTGAGGCTGTTGCCATCGCACTATGGGTTTTTCCTATCTTTTTTCAATCTCTCTAGGTGTAATATGTTGTTGCACATGTCCATCCAACCTGTTTAGACACTTTGTCTAAAAAGAGGTTAAAATGGTCTTAACCTCTAAAAACATATGAACCAGTATTTTATACCAAATAACATCAAAGTAGTACATATATAATACATGGTTGTGTCTGTTAAAAAACTGTCAAAAAACTGTGTTTTTGTAAAACAAAACTGCTTAAAAAATGGTTAACATTAAGTTAATATTAACAGAAAAGAAAGGGATATATGAAGGGTCAGCGTCTCTTTGGGTTCACCCATGTATTTGGGTTTAACTTGGATTAGCAGTCGACACAATAGTCCTCTTTCTTTGACCAGCTTTTCCATTTGATAAGACTGGCTAGTCTTTTCTCTGTCGATTCACCAGATACAGACGCGGTTGTGAAGGAACAACACACGCGAAAGGAACCGATGAAAACTGAAGTGAGTTGGGACATAATGTGTCCATATTAGGGGCGAGCGGAGCCTGCGGGAAACTGACCCACTTGAAAGCATACGAATAGAAAGGGCAGAGCGCACTTGTGCTGTAGCGTGTATCATAACACGAGTGCGCGCATGTATATAGTATGCCTCACGCGGTTGACAATGAGTGTTACGCACGCGGATGTAAACAAATTTTTCTCACGGCGTCTACTATAATTACCAAATCCGCTTGAAACCACGTGAAACCATACAAATAGAAAGGGCGGTTCACTTTTTGTTGTAGCGTGTATCATAATACGAGTGCGCGCATGTATTTAATATGCCTCACGCGGTTGAGGAGTTTCTCATGTGGATGCAAATGAGTTTTTCTCATAGCATTTACTAAAAGTATTAAAATCTGAGTGCGCGCATTAAACCACTGACTTGGTTTCATGTGGTTGATAATGAGAATAACTAAATACAGGAAATATTGAATACTTCTTTGTACATGGGAACTCGGGAGCTCTACATTAGTACCAGGGAGTAGAATGGGGCCACATTTTTGAAGGGTGCTCCGATCACCTGATATAGTGAAATAAAGAATCTTGATAGCCCAATTAGATGATATCTGAATGCTAGTGGCAGTGTTAAATGGAAGTAGACTGTTACATATCCCATGCATGATTGCATTCGTAGAATTTAAGACTCTTTGTATATTCTGAAGATTTAATACGTATTCACCCAAGAGACGGACATCTAAATGAGAACGTTTTTACTATTTCTTACAGAGAAGTGGATTCAAAGCTAGTCGCTAGTGACAGATTTGGAAGTCTCATCCACAGACTTTGAAGAAAATAAGAAAAGGACCGTGATTTTAATAGAATCCGGTTTTTGAAGTAGGTACACACTATATAGTGACATGATTAAATATTCTCTGATCAAGATGATTTGCTGAATAGTTGATGACCTGGGTATCGTTTATATCCAGGTTATACGACTGTAGGGAAGCAAGGACCCATAGAATGTAATGGATTGATGCCAAGATCTTACCCACCTGTGCCGATTAATAAGTGCAGGTGAGTTAGATGATGACCAGTAAAAAGTCAGTGCGGATATTAAGTATATGATGAAGTAATGAGAGGGGTGACACACAACTGAGAGTATTTTTATTCGTTTTTATAGAGACCTGGGCTTTCCCTACCGGAAAATACAACATACAGTACCATTGTTGTTTGTTTGTCCTGAAGAAGGTTGCCACACTAAGAAGACCCCAAAAGTGGTCATGAGAACAACTGAAACACGTGTAGACTTGTGATCTGTGAGAGCAATTCCTGCACAGATGGGTTTATCAGTAATAAATCTGAACCCAGATGAATTGTAACAATAGAGTGGTCATATCTAACCAAATAGTGTTAGAGTGAAAATATAGAAAGTATGAATGGAATGAAGAATGAGAGAGAATGAGTGGAAGTTTATTTTTGATAGGCGAGTCCGGTCTCGAATGTGTATTCTGAGTACATTTACTTCAGATACAGAATACAGATAGGAAAAAATATCAATCTTAAAAATTGTTTTGTATTGGATAATGTGTTTTGTGTGTAAAAATGTGTGTGACACAATAAATTGATTTTATGTTGAATTAAATATATGGTTGGTCAATATTTGTAAAAATGACCACATATGACTGGTCTAATTTATATTGTTTCACTGTTGATAGCCTGTAGGACCAGTCGAGATATCAGGCATCCCCATTGAGTTTGTCTAACTGCCATTCTGCCACTGTCCGAATCAAAATGGACTTTGGCTGGCTCTTGGGCCGATTTTATAAGCCACTCTGGGGCCAGTTTTATGAGCCACATTAATATCCATGGAGCTGGGCTGATTTTTGTAACTGAAGTTGCACTTGGTATGTTGCCTCACACAACCTACCGCCAGCTCGCTGCACAGCCTCAAACTGATGTATTTATGATTAGAATGCACGCAGTGTCAGTCAGAGAACATCATCAAAGAAAAGTTAACACTGTAAGTGTTAGATTTTCTTTGATGATGCAGCAATAGCATGGGTCGTGGGGCTGCCAGTGCCCCAGCCATCTACTGGCTTGGCACCAGGCAGGCAGCTTCAAGTTCTCTTCGAGAACACCAACAATTCCTGTCGTGGGGGGTTGGCTCTTCATCAAGTTTGCTTTTGCCTGCCTTGGTTGGGGGGCACAGCGGGGCTGGCCCGGGGATGACTCTTGAGCCTTGCCCTCTCAGGGAAGGGGGCCTGTTGATATGTAGCAGGCTGGCAGTGGCAGCCAATCATGCTCAAGATGCGTGGGCCGTCATGTGTATTGGTGTGTTTGCTGGGTGCCACACCCAGCAAAATGTGCAGATATTCGAAAGGAACTGTTGATGACAGAGGGGGGAGCAGGCCTCAAGCAAAGCACCCCGACAACGACGAGCGGCCTATTCGAGCTGCTTGGCCCAGCCATGAACTGCAATGGAGAGTCTCTGGAGCCAGAATGTGTGCATGTGGGTTACACATAGTAAGTAATAAAAACATAACATTGAATGGGCCAGTGGGGGTCGGGAGCCGGAGAAGAGGCAGTCACTCTGAACGAGAACAGTCAAATGAAGTGTTTGTGATTAATTGTTACTATCTCTGTTAGTCGAGAAAGGGTCAGAGCACTGCCACTCATTCAGTGTGTGTCACGGCCGTGCAATCATCGTGTCAGCATGACTAACAACACATGCAACTCAAACCACAAGAGGATGTTTGAGCACAGACAAAAACAAATATGAAAAACAAAAGAAATCACATTTCCAATCAGAATAAATGAGTGTCTTTTGAATGAAGATCAGGTTTTCTCAAACACCTGTTGCAGGCAGCAGCATCCCTCTCATCCATGGCATATGGTGGTAGGAGCATGAGATGACTTAAACTTAAGCTGTATCCGGAGCTGGTGAGGAAGGGAGCTGTGTCGTGGTCTGTGTGGGGCATTGCTTGCAACATCTCGCTCAGTGTGGGCTAGAAAACAGTGGAGGGCCTGCCCTTTAGTAATCCTAGTCCTTACAAAAGTGCACCATGGGAGAGGGGAACACTGAATCCTAAAACAGCCAGTTTGTGTGTACATAAATGTGTGCATGCAGGATTGTCAATTTGAATGAATGCCAAATCCAAACGCTGAAAGTAGTTTGCACTCGGCCCACATGGAAGAGCCTCCCTGGACAGACCGGGTGCTGGGAAAGGTGAAAGGTTCTGTCCTGGTGGTGCATGCAGGGCCTAGGTATCCTGGTTGATATGAAGTTTTCGGAAAAAGTATCATTGTGCAGTCTTTCATTCTACTAATTGAAGCGACGATCTGCTCCAAATTCCCTTTTACCTTTATCTTTATCTTCCTGTTTCCACCCTCCATATTCTATCAAGCCTGGACCCAAGTATTCAATTGAATCCAATTTCTCATAATGTGGGCCGAGGGGGTGTTAGGGACCTGGCTGTCCATGTTGCTTGTCTGTGCATAAGGCGTTCATGGTGCAGCTTAGTTGGTTTGTTGGAGGCATCCCCAGTGATGCTCGCTAGTGGGCACTGGGTTTCTGGTCGCAAGTCCAAGACAGTCTCTCACTTCATTGGGGTGCTACTTGATGGGAGGGCTCCACAAATGGAGGAGGTCTGGCTACAGTTTAGGCAAATCTGGCAGGAGTGGGTTTGAAGTGGTTATCTCCTCCGGCAAAGTCAGGACAGAGTTACCAAATGAGCAGCCTAATGTATAAAACATTAATGCTGCTCTGTGATGCTACTCAGCGAAAGAGATGTTTATGCTGCTGTCAAAGGTGCTACGCTCCTGTCAGTGCTGCCTTGTGTTAAAGGCATGGGAATGTGATGCTGTTCTGTGGTGAAAACACTCAGTGCTGCCCAGTGGTAAAGCCATTTCATGCTACTCAGCGTGTCAGTGTTAAAAAAGCACAGTGAAGACGTTTAATTGTAAAGGTTTAAATTGGGTGGGGCTGGGAGGGAGTGGTGACGATACAGTATTTAGGTGGCTCCAGTGTCACAATAAATATGTGCAGTAAGCTCTATGTTTCGCCCTGGGCTGCCCTCTGTCTATGTTATCATACCTGCTGGCTCCTTCATGCAGTGAGATTGTATGTATGTATGTATGTATGTATGTCACACTTATCAGGTCATGACCAAGCCTCTCTGAAAGCTCTCTAAAACTGAAAACGAACTGCATCCACCACACATGTCTCTTTTCAACCGATGAGCGAAAGCTCTTATCTTCTAAAAATGTCTGAAATTCGACATGGACAAACCGCTACAGGCCAGGACAAAGCTTTATAATTTTATTTTACAGAAATGGAAATTTCCCTTAAACTGTAGTAAATATTGCTGCATGTATGTGTATTTTGTGCGTGCCCGTTGACTAGGAGTGTCCAATGCACAGTGCTTCTTGTAAGAGCTGATTTCCTAAATTCCAGTGTACATCTTTTGGACACAGTCAATTGTACTTCTGCATTAGGTATAAAGTGTGGAAGAACAAATGTGCACTATTATTTGTCATAATGTGCTCCCTTTGCTCTCAGTCCAAACTGTTGGCTTTGGAGCTTAGTGTTTGACCTTGCTTCCAACTTTGCGGCATACTGCTGTTGCGTTCTGTAAACCCTAGGATTATATTTCAGAATGTACTATATATCCAGAATATGGGGATTAAGGCAAACAGCAAAACTAATTACATTTTTTTTAAACTATTTCCCAGAATGCCTTGCACACTGCTTCCTCCTTACATTTTCAGGTCAAGGGTGGGTGAAATAAAAAGAACATTGTGCTGGCAGACGGTTACATTTGCTAATACCTGAGGCGTACAATCATTATTCTCTCTTAAAAGCTCTGTTTTGTTTATTCCAACGTTAGGCACAGTCTCTGGCATCTAAATGCTGGCCTTTATTCCAAACAACCTGCTTTAATATATATTGGTTGTATGGTTGAATGTACAGATCCTAACATGTATTGTGCCTGTGCAATTGCACAGCTGAACCTCAATACAAAAAATATGAAACAATGTTTTCTCCGTGGTTCCCTGTGCATTGGGAGTTTTGTTACAGGCCCCTCAGTAAGGGACCTCTCAGAGGCTGTGTATGGTTCAGATTTAGTGGCTGCATTGAGGACCCATTCTGAAGTTGTATCAAGGCCTGTTTTCGTGGGCCATTTGTGTGCATGGGAGGGAGCAGTGGGACATAAGGTTTCTCCAGCATGGGGTCTGGCATGGATTCACATGCTCATGAATATTCCCTGTCGTCAGGCTGGGAATCCTCGGTAAAGAAAAAATCAGTATCAGTTTCGTTTCTGATCTGTCCTTCTTAGTAGTAACCAATCACTGGCCTCTGGGTCATACTGCCCCCAGCCAATGACTGCCCTCTCCCTAAGCCCACCCCTGGCAGCCATCCTCAGATCTTTACCGCACGTTCAAGTGTTGGGAGTCCTCGTGCTATATCTCTCGAGCATTTACTGCGTTTTGCGTTGTTTCAAAGAGTTTTAGCTCATTTTTTTCGGTCAATCGAGCCTCAAGCTCCACCGTTTCTACGTCCGATCAACGGGGACCCGTTTCGGAATTTTCTACACCCCTCAAGGGTGAAGATTTCGTCGAGTTACGCTTCTTGGAGGATTCCAGAAGTTCCTGAGGCCTACCTCGTGGACATGGCTCAGGAAAAGGGAATCTCGACACCCGGATCCAAGCTGTTTAGGAACTGCCCTGGATGCGGATTACAGAATGTGTTCAAGGAGGTTGAGCATTCTAGATTCCCTTACTGCCTTCATGACGACAAAACGCACGTGGAAAAGGACTGTGCGTTTTGCATGAACATGATGGATCGGACTATGAGGGATCTGGCTGGACGGAAAGAGCCCAGCAGGTGAGAAGAAGAAGAAGTCCGAGTGGTCTTCTAAGTCCTGTGAGGGCGCTCTGGCGACTGGGGCCCAAAAAAAGGCAAAGCACCGCGAGTCCGCGGGCACTGGGAGTGCCGAACGGTCGGGCTCCTCGGCTGCCAGGCAGGGCGCACCTTCACCGGCGCCATCAACCATGAGCCAACGCTCTGGCTCTGGGAAGAGAAAATCTGAGAACCCGGCTAAGTTTCTGGAGAGGCCCCGGTCGATCTCGAAGGAACCAGCCGAGCGGGAGTGAGGCAGTGACCCTCCCCCCAAGGTGAAGGCCTCAAGCGCGCACAAGGTGGTGAAGGCCTTGATTCACCCGGCTAAGGCCTCTATCGAGGTAGTCGTGATGCCCCTGTGGAGGCTACCCCAGTGGAGGCGACCTCGGGGCCCAGGGTTTCCCTGCTTCCGCGGAGGGAATCCTCTTTTCAGCCCATCGAGAAGACCCCTGTGAAGACCCCGGTGGAAAAGGGGGGGGGGGGCGGTGGCCGTTACAGACATGGATACAGCCTCCGAGGAGGAGCTGGTTGAAGTCGTGGAGGGCCTCAACAAGAATTTTGAGGAGGTCTGGTCCCATGGGAGGAAACCCGACGAGGAGGATGAAGAGAGTGACGGTGGTGCCGACGAGGTTCCTGTGGAGGAGGAGCATCCATCGAGCCCGTCGCAACCCGAGCCACAGGACAACTCGGTGACCATTTTGATGGCAATCCAAACCTTATGCACGGAGATGAGGACGAGATTGCCCCTACCCTCAACGGACGACCCAGCAGAACCGGGCCCGTCGGGAAGCCCTCCAAACAAGAGGAGGAGAGTTCATCCACCCCGTCCTTTCAGCCCTGACGGCCCTCTCAGCCTTTATCTCCTTCCCCGGTCCCTGGGGATGACACGGGAACAGATACGGCCACGACGGGGACGGATGACGGCGGTGGTGATGACGGGATGGGCCTCCCATCACCACCCCCTCGGCGCTCCCCGCCCGACGAAATTGGCTCCTTCCACGCCATTATTGCCAGGGCATCCAAGCTTTTCCAGCTCTGCCCCAAAGAACAGAAGGAAGGCTTCCTCTACCAACGGCGCAAGGCCAAGAGGAAGACGGCCCTCGCGGTGCCGTTGCTGGATGACATCTGGGACGAGAGACTTGCTCTTCTGAGGAACCCGTCCACGACGCCTGCCAAGAGGGACCAGTACGAGAAGAAGTACCGGGTCCCTGATGCTGCCCCTTTATGTCTTAGGGCACAGCCGACCCCGGATTCTGTCGTCTCGGCGGCGGCCAAGAAGAAAGCAGCGGGGGCATCGGCTTCAACTTCCCCACCGGACGGCGAGGGAAAGAAACTGGATGCCATGGGACGACGAGTCATCTTGTCTGCGGCGACGACGATTAAGGCGGCCAACGCCCTAGCGATTGTGGCCCACTACGACAGGGAGTTGTGGTACAAGATCGCCCCCCCTGTTGGACTTCCTACCGGACGACAAGAGGGCAGAGGCCCTGGAGATCCTGCAGGAAGGTGAGGTGGCATCGGACCACGCCATAACGGTAGCCACGGACATTGCCGACACCGGTTTCCGCCAGTTGGGCAACAGCGTTTGCCTTCGACGGCGGGGATGGCTCAAGGCAACAGATTTCCACCAGGAAGTGCCAACCAGAGTTTTGCCCTTCGACGGGAACAACCTGTTTGAAAAAAAAGTGGATGAGTCACTTCAGGCCATCAAGACCGACACAGAGACGGCTCGGGCCTTGGGAATTTTGCAGCAACGACAGCCGCCCTTTCGGAACTCCGGAGGCAAGCAAGGTGCCTCCAAAGGATTCGGCGGTGGCTCCTCGACATACCGTCAGGCGACCCACTCCTCGTCGCAAGAGGCCTACAGAGGACGAGGCAAGTCAGGTGGATCTCGCCGTCGTCGCTAGTGAGGCCAAGGCGGCAAGGCCTCTGCCAAGCAAGACTGAACCAGCCGTAGCGTCGGGCCCCCACCTGAGCACCCCGGTGGGAGGGCCGGCTGGTGAAGTTTATCAGCGTGTGGGAGTCCATCTCCACCAACCGTTGGGTGCTGGATGCCCTGGCCTGTGGGCACACTCTCGAATTTCTAAAAAAGTGCCCCCGCATTCCTCCCGTGGCCAGGAAGGAAAATCACGTCCCTCAACTGCTGTTAGAAGTAAGGGCGATGCTCAAGAAAGGAGCCATCGAGCTCGTCCCAAAGAGGCTCAGGGGCTCCGGAGTGTACTCAAGATACTTCCTCGTCAGAAAGAAGACAGGAGGATGGCGTCCCATCCTGGACCTGTGTTGATTAAACAACTACATCAAGGCACAGAAGTTCCGGATGGTCACCCTCCAGCACGTGCTGGGCCAGCTCGTGGAAGGCGACTTCCTATCGTCATTGGATTTGGAGGATGCGTACTTTCACATCCCCATTCTAAAAGGACACCGAAAGTTTCTCAGGTTCGTAGTCCAAGGACGGCACTACCAATTCAAGGCCCTCCCATTTGGATTGAAGTCTGCGCCTAGGGTATTCACCAAGTGCCTGGCACCAGTGGCGGCGCGGCTGCGCCTGCAGGGGATCCACGTCTACCCCTACCTGGACGATTGGCTCATCCGAGCAAGAACAAGGGAACTCGCCGTCGAGCACACAGCAAAGACCGTCCAGCTGCTCATGGACCTGGGATTCTCCATCAACTTCCCCAAATCCCACCTGGTTCCATCGCAGGTCGCACTGTTTCTGGGAGCCAGGCTCGATACAGTAGCGCGATTGGCCTCGCCGTCGGAGGAAAGGACGAAGGCCATCCTGGGCAAGGTGCAGCGTTTGCTGGCCACGGACGTGGCCAGGGTGAGGTCCAAGTCCCTTCTCGGGATGATGTACTCATGCATCTAACTGGTGCGCCTATGCAGGCTTCGGATGCGTCCCCTACAAGAGTTCCTCGACGCCCGTTTGATGCAAGCGGTGGGCAGTTTCGAGGACAAGATCCCGCTCAACGATGTTTTCCGCCAAGCAATTCAGTGGTGGAGCACCCGCGCGCATCTCGCGGCGGGCACAGACTTTCAGACCCCAGCACACCAGGTGACGGTGATGACGGATGCCTCCCTGGAAGGGTGGGGAGCGCACACCGGAGATCTTCACGCGAGAGGCGTTTGGCTCCCGGAGGAGAGGCCACTCCACATCAACATCCTGGAGCTCCGAGCAGTGTTCTGGGCCCTCAGGTCCTTTCTCCCGTCCATCAGGGGCAAGGTGGTGAGGATCTTCACTGACAGCACCACCATGATGTTCTACATCCGGAAGCAGGGAGGAACCAGATCCCCAGCCCTATCCAAGGAAGCCCATGATCTGTGGCATTTGGCCGTTGCCCAGGGGATGTTTCTGGTACCCTTTCATCTAGCAGGGATAAAGAACACCATTGCTGACTCACTCAGCAGGGAGCTGCGCTCGTGCCACGAGTGGGAACTACGTCAGGATCAAGCGGATCGACTCTTACAAGGATGGGGGCAAACCCCAGATCGACCTGTTCGCAACGGCGACAAACTCCAAGTGCCAGAGGTTTGCCAGCAGGTTTCCCTAGCCGAGGAGCATGGGCGATGCTTTCTCGTTCCCCTGGGACGGCCTGTTCCTGTATGCGTTCCCTCCGTTGCCGTTGCTACTGTGACTCGTCAACCAACTGAAGAGGTCCCGATGCAGGATGATCCTCGTTGCACTGGCGTGGCTGAGACAGATCTGGTTCCCGGACTTTCTGGACTTGTCAGCGTCCCCACCAGTCAAACTGTCGACAGACGCAGATATTCAATCCAGAGAAGGAGGTGCCATCCTTCATCACGACCCGGAGTCGCTGAACTTGCAGGCCTGGCTCCTGCAGCACTAGAGTTTGGAGGGTACGATATCCCGGCGGACTGCAAAGAGGTTCTTGCAAAGGCCAGGGCATCCTCAACTTTCAAGTGCTACGGGCACAGGTGGAAGAGGTTCTCTGTCTGGTGCCGTGCACAGAAGATTAACCCTCTACAGATTACGGCCCCTCAAGTGCTACCGTACCTACTGTCGCTGGCTAAGACTGGACTGGTTCACGCTTCCATCAAGATGCATCTGGCAGCGATTTCCTGATACACCAGAATTGCAGGACGGTCATCCCTGTGGTCTCATCACCTGGTGACAGAATTTATGAAAGGACTGTTGCGATCGTTCCCGCCGGTGAAGGCTCCAGCCCCCGGCATGGGAGCTCAACCTGGTGCTGACTAGGCTCATGGGGCCCCCATTCGAGACTCTGCATTCGGTGCCGTTGAAGTTCCTGTCGTGGAAAACAGCATTCCTTGTTCCGCCCGACTGGTGGGAGAGATCCAGGCCCTATCATGCAAGCCTCTATACTTTACTTTCCACGAGATGAGGGTGGTGCTGAGTTTGCACCCCTCCTTCATGCCCAAGGTGCCGTCGGACTTCCACCTCAACGAGCCCTTGGTGTTGCCAGTTTTCTTCCCGTCGCCTTCATTGCCGGCCGAGAGGACTTTGCACTCGCTGGATGTAACTAGAGTGCTGAAGTTCTACATGGACCACACACAAAGTTTTCGGAAGACATCACAGCTTTTTGTGAACTTTTCACATGTGAATCAAGGGAAGGCACTCTCGAAGGCTTCCATTTCCAGATGCCCCTCCGGCTGCATCATGCACTGTCACCGGTTGGCAAACCGACGGTTGCCCGGCCGTCCGAGAGCCCACTCGACCAGAGCGATCGCTGCGACTACGGCGTTCTTGTCTGGTGTGACCCTGCTGGACATCTGCAGGGCTGCTACGTGGAGGTTGACACACACCTTCACGAAGTTCTACTGCGTCAACCGGGATTCCAGGGAGGAGTCCAGAGTCGGCCAAGCAGTGCTGCGCAACCTGTTCGCCTGAAGGTGGGCCTGGTGAGGAGGTAAGAGTTGCTTAATGTTGAGTTTATGTAATGCTTAATGTTGAGCTTTGCCACCTCCCGTGGTTGTGCATGTGTGTACTGCTATGTATTCTTGTATTTATGAACATGTGAATCCATGCCAAACCCCATGCTGGAGAAGGAACAAGGTACTTACCTGTAACTGTTGTTCTCCAGCCTGGGCCTTGCATGGATTCACATGCAAACCCTCCCTCCTACCCCTCTGTGGCTCTTCACTTTGTCATACTGCCACTTTACGTGCTACCAAATCGAGGGATGACTGCCAGGGGCGAGGCTTAGGGAGAAGGCAGTCATTGGCTGGGGGCAGTATGACCCAGAGACCAGTGATTGGTTACTACTAAGAAAGACCGATCAGAAACGAAACTGATACTGATTTTTTCTTTACCGAGGATTCCCAGCCTGACGACGGGGAATATTCATGAGCATGTGAATCCATGCCAGACCCCATGCTGGAGAATTATGAAGTCGAATCGCTCAGGCAAGTCGAACCGTTCCGAGAGCGTGTTTTACATGCAGAAATGGGAACTGAGGCAACATGTGCAGTGCGTGCCATTTATACTAACATCAACGTCCTGTCCCGGTGTGGGAATTGGTAACCGTCAAGGGACATCGAATCGATGCTGAACAGCGCCATCTGAAGTCAAAAACATTCCTGAGACTGCAAAGCAGGTCATTGATACATCACAGATGAGGAGGACATAATCCATTAGAAAGGGTGTTTGCTCTTAGGTCATCACCACGACAGTAGGATTTACTGATCTCTAGAGACCATCCTGGGGTTGAGGGACCATAGGCTTCGGGGGGAACCGCCTGCACTAGACTGGATGGCTGGCCCATATAGAGGCCCTTTATACATTTGTTTTTGGATTCCTCCAGCATTGGATCTACATGGATTCACATGCTGTGACTATTCCCCGTCGTCAGGCTGGGAATCCCTGGTTACTTTGATTAGTAATTTTCCAATGGAAAAACATTGACACCTGGAGTGTCCGTGGTTGTGGGTGCTTTCAGTCCCCACCAATAAGACGGCGAGTGTATTGCTCCTCCCCAGCAGCTTTCCTTCAGATGTTAACCACTCCAGATGGAGGATAAACCCCCTGTAGCGGATGTTTGCCTGGATGGGAAGGATAGAGGGTACATGTGAATCCATGAAAGATACCAACGCTGAAGAAATGGAGTTACAGGTAAGAAACTATTGCCTTCTACAGCATTGGATCTTCCATGAATGACGGGGAATATTCATGAGCATGTGAATCCATGCCAGACCCATGCTGGAGAACAACAGTTACAGGTAAGTAACTTGTTCCTTATTCAGCATTCGAAATTCAGGGTAGCTGGGAGCTATTTAGCGCCTGCTTGTGGCCTAAAAGGGCCTGGTTAGCTTCACACCAAAAGCTGCCAATAGCTACTTTTGGCTCCCCTAAATCAACTGGTTTCAAACCAACAAACCTATATGAATGTAACTCTGCATTTGGGACAATCCATAAATGAACATTAGGACACATCTGTACAACATTTAAACCATAAGGGTTCATAAATAATATACAAAATTATCTGATTGTATCGTATGCAAAAGTTAGATTTGCAGAATGCTATGTACTAGCTCCTCTTTCCTAAGTGTTAGCTCCTGGTCTCTTGTGGATACCTAGGAGCTGCTTTTAGCTTCTGCTTATCTAATCTTAATTTTGATCCCTGTTATCATTGAATCATGTCTATGTCGAAAACAGACTTTAAGAGATGTGCAGACTGTGACTCGAAGATGTTGACAACCGATCCGCACGGAATATGTCTCTGGTGCCTCAGCAAGGAGGTAAGTCATCGAGTTCGGCTGCTGCCAGTTGATGACTAGCATGGCCTTCAAAGAGAGAAAGTCAAAAATGACCCTAGGTCGGTCAGTCGGTTTCCAAGTCTCCATCTTCCATTCCTGTGAAAAGGAAATCTTCCGAAGGCAG
Organism: Ambystoma mexicanum; assembly: GCF_040938575.1. Taxonomy (NCBI): domain Eukaryota; kingdom Metazoa; phylum Chordata; class Amphibia; order Caudata; family Ambystomatidae; genus Ambystoma; species Ambystoma mexicanum. Next base: position 1,457,792,742 of record NC_090935.1, read on the forward strand.
GAGCCTTCTACCGGGAGCTCCAAAAAGGCCCAAGAAACGTTCCAAATGTTCCAAGCGGTCGAGATATAGGAGCAACTCTCTGCATCCTTTATCTTCACAAACGAATTCGAGGAAACTGCGCCACTGTTCCTGTAGTTGACCCCTCATCTGAGAAACGCCGGGTGCGTTTTCCCGATAAGACTGCCCCGGCAAGCGAATGGGAAAAGTTAAGTCAGAAGATGATGGATGCGTTTTTGAAGGCTGCCCCTGTACTTTGAAAGACCCGAAGAAGTCTAACAGTCTCACTGCATCTTCCAAGACTGGTAGGGAATCGGATAAGGCTTTGGCTCACGCGCCCCAAAGCCTGGGTCAGAAGGCCTCAGAGATGTTACCAATAGTAGCATTGACCGTGTCGACCACAGAGAAAAATAAGATGGCAAAGGCTACTATACCCTCCTTGTCAAAGGGCCCTTCGACGTCGACCTCTGATCCATCTTTGACTTTTAAACCTCAGTCAAAAAAAGATTTTTTAAATCTTTTGCTCTTCAAGAAAGATGAGGAAGAAAATGTTATACCCTTCGGGTATTAATGTTTTGGGATGCCCAATGTTCCTGAGGAATTGATTTCTGATCATTCTCGTTTGGAGGACCTTGCTACTTGTCTTAATGTAGCCAGTGGACTCGATACCTCTCCTAAGGTAGCATTCAACACTTCAGATGTAAATGCACACCCTAATGCGTCCTATAAAACGGTCATGAACCGGGTAATTGAATATTTGGGCTGGGGACGTTGTGCACAAGATATAACTCAGGATGATCTGACTGACATACCAGATAATCCCCTGCTAAAGAGCCTGTGTTGCCCTTTTATTCAGTCTTAAAGAACCCCATTTTATAGAACTGGCAAACGCCTGACGCCACTCTCTCTGTTAACAAGGAGTTGATGAAGAAATAGACTTTCTTCCATAGATCCTGATTTTCTTTCAAGACATCCTACTCCAGAGAGTTTCTTAGAGCATGCTGCTACTTCCACTTCCAAGGCAGCAGCATTTCCAACCATCCTCCTAGATAGGGATGACAAGTAATAAGACGCTTTTGCGAAAAGACTATTTTCAGCTAGAAGTATGGTTTTAAGAGCCATTCATGCTTTGTGTGCTTTAGCAAAATACTTGTATGGTTTATGGAATACTATTGCACAGCCAACGGACAATATTCCTAAAGGTGAGATGAGAGAAGGGTTCTACAATCTCATAAACAATGGCAAAGAGGCCTCTTGCCAATCCCTTCTGTCGGTCCTAGGGGCATCTGACAATGTCGGCCAGTGTATAGGCTCCAGTGCGGTGATAAGGAGGTTTGCGTGGTTGCTCAAATCTGGATTTGCTCCATACTTTGTCAGTGTTACTGGACATGCCCTTTGACAGGTGCAACCTCTTTGGTCCAAAGTCAGATGACAGTTTAGAAAAGGTGCAATCTTCTAAAGCTGCTGCAAAATCTTTGGGCAAAGCCATCCGTCAGCCACAACAGAAACGCCTGCCTTCAGAGGCTGTCATGAACCCAGTCAGTGAGCATAGTCCTCATTCAGGCATTCAGGCTAAGCAGGGAACATTATATCAATCAGCAGGTCAAAGATTTGTGTTAGCCTGGCACATATGGCATTTACACCATCAGCTTCCATAGACTCTCGTGATGTTCAACCGTAATTTCATACACTTAACATGACCGCCGCAAAACCCATTTAGAAGTAGCAGCGCAGTTCTATTCATATTTGCAGAGGAGCTACTTAAGCCCCACCTCAGCTGGAACGCGCGCTTCGCGTCTGCTCCACTGACAGCGGGTAACGCTAGCTGCATTTCTCCTCACAGAACCTGTGAAGAAAAGGAAATAATGGAGACCTTAGTTTTTACGAAAAGCTACAGATTACTATAGTTCACAGAAGAGACTTACCCGACAGAAGTTATCTCCGACGCTGTTTTCTTCAGTTAAGAACTTTTACTCGCTCAGTCGCAGCATCTTCAGTCAGAAGTTTCACTCACAGCCGCAGCATCTTCAGTCAGACGTTTCTTCCACAGCCACCACATCTTCCAAAAGTTTCTTCCTCAGCTTTCTGAAAACCTGCAGACAACACAAGAGGTATTTAATATTTAATTAAAAAACGAACTTAACAGTTTAACAGAGAAGACATTTTATAAGCGTTTACGTACCTGAAGTTTCTTTAAGTTTTCACCTCACAGCAGTTATCTCGCTCCACCTTGAAGGCTGTAGTTATTCCGTATTGGCAAACTTACGTTTAAAAAAGCGTTTTCTCATCCTGAGTAACTCCGCAGCCATAATTCTTCCCCTGAATTCCGAGAACCTGCGAAAAGAAGAAAAAGAACAAAAGTAATTAGAAAGAGAGATCTCTCCAATGTAGGAATCAATTCAAGCCCTTAACGATTACAGTATTGTCACCTGCTTACTTACCCAAAGACTGATTCTAAAAAAAATAGACATTTCAAGGCAAGAAGCTATAGAGTTCATCCCAACCCAAGTTACTGTTGTTTCTCCATCTCAACGCGCCCCTGTAGAAAAGCAGGATGGAGAGCTCCACAATAAAAAACACGTGTGAGAAGGGAATTTAGCCCTAGAGTTAGAAGGAAGTGATTTAAAGGAATACACATCTCATGTAGTATTATCTCAGTTAATAGGTGTTATAGCATTTCTATTGTTTTCATTTGTTTGTTCAAACAGAAAAAGAACCCTAAAGGCGCCAAGGTATCGGGTCCACAGGCTGGGAAGGTATTACGCTCCCGAAGAGTCCAGGTAAGCGTAACAGAACGCAGAGTTGTACTTAAAATACTCCACCTGAGTATAATGGAAAAAACAGAAATAGACAATTTATCCCAGATTTTGGGGGAGTTCAGGGCAGAAGTTCATGCAGCTAGGTCAGCAACCAATTCTCTCAGGAAAGAGTTGGTGGTTAACAGAGAACGCACTGATGAATTGGGTCACCAACTATTGCAGTCCCAAGCAGCACAAGCACCACTTCCAGCTGGTGTTCCACAGGGTCAAGTTTCTGCTCCCAGTCCTCTGCTACAGGTGGTTTTACCAAGGAACATTCCACTAGCAGCCCCAGAAAGATTTATGGGAGATCCGAAGCATTTTGCAGTCTTCATGAACCAATGTAATTTACACTTACAGGCTAAGGTGGCGTTTGTGTTCTCATGTTTGGGTGGACATGCTGCTAACTGGTCCATTCCCTTAGTCAATCGAGATGACCCATTATTACGAAACTTCCCTGGTTTCGGCAGGAGTTAGAGAAACTCTTTGCCCATCATGCTCAGGGACAGGCCTTAGATAATTAGCTGCTCTCTTTACGCCAAGGTAACCAAGAATTGTTAATTTACATAGCTTCCTTTAATCAACTAGTAGCAGAGACTAATTGGCCTGAGGAGAAGAAAACAACACTCTTTTATCGTGGATTACGAGGAGAACTCAAGGACATATTGGCGCAAGTAGTGAACCCTCCTAAAGGTTGTAACTATACAACTGGATCACCGGTTGCAGGAGCGGCGCACTGATCGGGCCAGATCAGAGACTAGATCACCCTATGTTCGTTCAAGAGAAAGTGGAACTCGTGAAGTGACTGAAAGTTACTCTGAGCCAATGCAGTTAGATGTTCGGGGTCCAATTTCTAAAGAAGAAAGAGACAACAGAAGACAGCAGAATTTATGTCTCTATTGTGGTTCAGCCGATCATCACCTTCGTAATTGTGCAGTGAAACCGCTGTGGAAACCAGTGGGAGCCGTAGGCAAGGCGGACAGGAATATAATAAAAAATTAACTGACGGACAACTCCAACGCCCGACAAGTGTAGAGGTCGACTTGTCGAGCCAGAAGAGAGAAATTCAGATCTCTCATTTCGTTGTTCCCGCTATCTTAAGTAGTGGCCTTCAACCTTCCAAGATATATGCTCTGGAAGCATATGAGGACAGTGGTGCGATTGGGGAACTAAATGGATTACGAACTAGCAGGCAAGATGGGTATTGGTATACACCCAAAGGCTGTAGTGGAAAATGTCACCGTAGTGGATGGTACTCAACTGTTACCCGGACCAGTGACTAAGTTTGCACCTTGCTTTGCCAGGAGGGACATCGAGAAACGATCTTGTTTGACCTAATCAGTGCTTCACAGTTTAAAGTAATCTTAGGTATTCCATGGTTAGAGAAAAATAATCCACAGATTGATTGGCGTGCCAAAACATTAGTATTTACAGAGGAATGCAAACACTCCTGCTGTGTTCAAGGCGGAACCTTTGGAAAAGAAGTTCAAGCAATTTCAAGAGAAGAAACAACCTTAGGATTAATAGGAACCCTTCCACCAGAATATCAACATTTTCAAGAAGTTTTTGAAGAACAGGCCAATGTGTTGCCTCCACACCAGGCATATGGTTGTCAAATTGATTTAATCCCTGGTTCCAAAACCCCATGTAGTAGAATTTAAGCTTTAACCAAATAAGAAAATATTCATTCGAAGACATATTTGGATAACTACCTAGCCAATGGTTTTATTCGGCCTTCTAAGTCCCCTATGGCGTCTCCTCTGTTCTTTGTGCCTAAGAAGGAAGGGGACCTTCGTACTTGCATAGACTATGGTGCCTTAAACCAGATCACAGTTCAGAACAGGTACCCCCTTCCACTCATTCCAGTGTTAATGGACCAAGTTAAGGATGCCAAAGTTTTTACCAAGCTGGACCTATGAGGAGCTTACCACTTAATGAGAATCAAAGACGCGGATGAATGGAAAACTGCCTTCCGCACAAAATACCGCTTATACGAGCATCAAGTTATGCCTTTCGGTTTTTGCAACGCTCCAGCAGCTTTTCAGAATTTTATGAATGATGTTTTACGCGAATTGTTAGATGTCTGTGCCGTAGTGTACCTCAATGACATTCTAATTTATTCAAGCTCGGCCCAAGAGCACATAACTCATGTAAGGGGAGTACTTATGAAACTACGGCAACACAAGTTATTTGTCAAGCTGGAGAAATGCTCATTTCATACAACCTCAGTGGAATCTTTGGGATTCATCCTGTCACCAATGGGAATTCAAATGGATATTCAAAGTTGAAGCAGTTTTGAATTGGCCTTCCCCTATGTTAGTGAAAGGAGTCCAAAGTTTTTTAGGATTCGCCAATTTTTATAGACGATTTGTTGCAGGTTTTTCCCAACTAGTCCATCCAATAACCTTGTTATTGCGAAAGCACAAGGCATTCTCCGAGTCCAAGGAAGCGGAAGAGGCTTTCCAGACCTTGAAAACATTGTACCACCGTTCCCATTTTGAGACACCCACAACCTGAGCTACTGTTTGTAGTAGAAACTGACGTGTCCAGTGCTGCAATCGGAGCTGTATTATCTCAAAAAGATACAGAAACCGGACAACTGCATCCAGTGGCCTTCTGGTCAAAAAAGTTTTCAACAGCAGAATCAAATTACAGCATCACAGATAAGGAATTACTAGCAATAAAACACGCTTTCACGGAATGGAGACACCATTTGTCCCGGGAGGATAGCTCAGCGGCAACGTGCTCGCCTTGGAAGCAAGACGACACGAAGCAACACAGGTTTGATCCCCGTGTCCGCGCTTAGAAACCTCTGGGTATTTAAGCACGTTATAAATACACAACTAAGACAAAAAAAATTTACGCAACTAAAAAACAAACCATTCCTGTAACAGCGCCTCGATGCCCGCGGGCGGTGTGAGCGCTTTAAAAATGCAAAACAAAAAAAAACATTTATTGGGGGCCCAGCATACAATCACAGTTCTCACAGACCACTGAAACCTGCAATATGTACACAATGCAAAGGGTCAATCATCCCGCCCAAGAGTACGTTATGGTAAAGCGGATGCCTTGTCACATATTCGAGAGAAAGAAGAGGTCAAAGGTACTTCGGATCCGGTAAGCATAATTCCACAAGAAAAACTGCTGGGAGTTACTGGATCTTCAGAAGAAGACCTAAAGTCAAAGATTCTACTCAGCATGACCACTTCAGAGTTAGAGGCCTGGAAGTCAAAAGGACCAAAGTGTTGCATTCAAGAAGGCTTACCTTATTTCCATAGTCGTCTTTACCTATCAAATCAACGGAAGGTTATGGCAGATTACCATGGACCAACTGTAGAAGGCCACCCTGGAATTGCTAAGACAACAGCCAAGATCAAAAGACATTTTTGGTGACCAACATGGCGTAAGGATACCATAGATTTCATCCAAACTTGTGTTATTTGTGCTCAAAACAAAAGCTCAAAGCAGAGACCTGCAGAACTTCTTCAACCGTTATCTGTTTCACCAGCACCATGGCATACCATTTCTATATACTTTATTACTGAGTTACCCCCTTGTTTGGGTTATAATACAATCCTTGTAGTGCTGGACTTGTTTTCCAAAACGGCTTATTTCATTGCCCTCAAGTGACTTCACACTTCATTAGTTTCAGCAAAATTATTCCTAGAACAAATTGTACGTCTTCATGGATTTCCATCAGCAGTGATCTCTGATAGAGGGAGTCAATTTGTCTCCCAAGTCTGGAGGAAATGTTGTGAGTTGGCTAAAGTTGAAGTACGTTTATCTACTAGCCACCACCCACAAACTGACGGTCAAACTGAGAGAACCAATCAAACCTTAGAACAATACATTCAATGTCTTCTCCACCAAATAGATTGTTCTTGGGTGGATGTCCTCTGGGTAGCAGAGTATGCTTACAATAACTCTGAACACACCTCCACAGGTTACACCCCTTTTTACATCCTTAACGGTGCACATCCGCAGACCTCTACCTTCAATCCAACAGAATCCTTAGAGATGCCAGCAGTACAGAATCTTCATGAGAACATTACCCTGGTACAGAAAGAGGTCCTGAGACATTTAACTATAGCAAAGGAAAGTCAAAAGAAATTTGCAGATAAACTTCGAAGAAAATCTCTAGATTATAAGGTGGGATACAAGGTATGGTGGTCTTCTAAACACATTGCACTTAAGGGCCCACGTAAATTTCAGCCTAGGTTTCTGGGCCCATTCTCTGTGGAAGCTATTGTCAACCCTGTAGCGGTAAGGTTAAACCTACCATCTCACATGCAAATTCATCCTGCATTCCATGTTTCCTTGTTAAAACCAACGTATCCGGGGACCAGACTCCAACCATCACCCAAATCCATGATTATAGAAGGTGAACCAGAATTCTTAGTAAAAGAAATGTTAGACTCCAAAAGGAAATTGTTCTACCTAGTAGATTGGAAAGGGTTTGGTCCACAGGACAGAACTTGGGAACCTAGTTCCAATATCAATGCTCCCAAATTGCTTCAGAAGTTCCATCAGAATCACCCCACTAAGCCAGGGCCGGAGGGTCCATCCTTTGGAGGGGTCTTGGGGGGGGTGGGGAGAAACTGTCATGATCCCAGTCAGTGAGCATAGTCCTCATTCAGGCTAAGCAGGGAACATTATATCAATCAGCAGGTCAAATGTGGGTGTTAACCTGGCACATATGGCATTTACACCATCCACAGCATCAACTTCCATAGACTCCCGTGTTGTTCAACAGTAATTTCATACACTTAACATGGCCGCCACAAAACCCATTTATAAGTAGCAGCACTGTTCTATTCATATTTGCAGAGGAGCTACTTAAGTCCCGCCTCTGCTGGAACGCACGCTTCGCGTCTGCTCCGCTCACAGCGGATAACGCTCCCGGCGTTTCCCCTCACAGAACCTGTGAAGAAAAGGAGATAATAGAGACATTAATTTTACGAAAAGCTACATTTTACCATAGTTCACAGAAGAGACTTACCCGACAAAAGTTATCTCCGAAACTGTTCTCTTCAGTTAAGAACTTTTACTCGCTCACAGCCGCAGCATCTTCAGTCAGCAGTTTTCCACTCGCAGCCGCAGCATCTTCAGCCAGAAGTTTCTTCCGCAGCCACTGCATCTTCCGAAGCTTTCTGAAAACCTGCAGATAACACAAGAGGTATTTCATTAAAAAAACGAACTTACCAGTTTAACAGAGAAGACGTTTTATAAACGTTTATGTACCTGAAGGTTCTTCAAGTTTTCACCTCACAGTGGTAACCGTGGTGCACCTTGAAGGCTGCAGTTATTCCGTAATGGCGAACTTATGTTTAAAAAAAACGTTTTCTCATCCTGAGTAACTCCGCAGCCATCCAAAGCCATAATTCTTTCCCCTAATTCCTAGAACCTGCGAAAAAGAGCAAAGGTTATTAGATAGAGAGATCTCTCCAGTGTAGGAATCAATTCAAGCCCTTAAAGATTACAGTATCGTCACCTGCTTACTAACCCAAAGACTCAAGGCAAGAAGCTATAGAGTTCATCAGTAACCCAAGTTACCATTGTTTCTCCATCTCAATGCGCCCCTGTAGAAAAGCAGGATGGAGAGCTCCACAATATTGAAACACAGATGAGAAGGGAATTCAGCCCTAGAGTTAGAAGGGAGTGATTTAAGGGAATACACATCTCCTGTAGTATTATCTCAGTTAATAGGTGTTATAGTATTTTTTTTGTTGTCATTTGTTTGTTCAAACAGCAAAAGAACCCTAAAGGCTCCAAGGTTTCAGGTCCACAGGCAGGTATTACGCTCCTGAGGAGTCCAGGTAAGCGTTAGACAGGCTTGGAGTGGGCAATCTTTTTGCTAATGCTCCTCTTTTGGACAAAGGGGAAGAGGTCCGGCTACCCAAAGAGGACAAAGGAGGTTCTCACTTGCCCCCAGAGGCCGAGGACGAAAAACTGTCCAGGTAGCAACCTCCTCTCTGCCACAACCACAGACCCAAAACCTCTCTAAGCAATTTGCTCACAGGACTCCGATAGGAGGAAGGTTGACCAAGCATCTGCAAGAATGGTGTTGCATTACTTCAGTTGCATTGGAACTACAGACATTTAGCCAAGGGTACTTTCTCACATTCCTAAAAAGACCTCCAGATTACCTCGGACCGAGCAATCTTTCAGGAACCAGATCTGCCCTTCTAGAGGAGATACTTTTCCTGTTGGAGAAAGGTGCTGTGAAAAGGGTACCTTTAGAGGAACAATACCAGGGTTGGTACTCCACCTATTTTCTGGTTCCCAAGAAAGACGGAGGACTGCAACCCATGTTGGATCTGAGATGCTTCAACAAGTTCCTCAGGAAGGACAGATTCAAGATGGTCACTCTTTCGAAAGATCCTCCAAGCCCTTCAGCTCCAGGATTGGATGGTGTCACTCGATCTTCAGGGTGCTTGCTGTGATGTGCCTATACATCCCAAGTAAAGAAAATACATGAGGTTTGCCATTGGCAGTTATTACTATCTGTTTTAAGTACTTCATTCAGGCTGATCTCCACCCTGAGGATCTTCACTAAGTTGATGTCGGTGGTGGCAGTGAATCAAAGGAAAGGAGAAAGTCACATCTTTCCCTACCTAGACAATTGGCTGATCAGAGCCCTTTCTGTCGAACAGGCTCAGGAACATCTCAACAGCACCATCCACTCTCTCCAGAAACTGGGCTTCTCCTTCAACTTCAAGAAGTTCCAGGTGACACCTACACAAAAGCTGCAATACATTGGAGCGGTCCTGCACTCTTCTTCTGGGAAAGCTTCACCTTCTGACTTGAGGGTTCAGCATATTTTGCAGATGGTTACGAGATTTCAGAATGCCCAACATCAACTGGCATTCAACTTTGAGGTTGCTGGGCCTCATGGCATCCTGCATTTTCCTGGTGCCAGAATCCCACCCAAGGATGAGGTGCTTCCAGTGGGCCCTCAGATCCCAATGCTCACAACCACCGTACTTTAAATCATCATCATCATCTTCTTTCCTGGTATACTCGCCTGACAGGACTAACTGCAATTGGTCCCTTTCCTGGTGTACTTGCCTGCCAGGATAAAACGTCTACTACAAGTGTAATCTTTTGTAATGCTTGTTCCAAAACTCTCCACATCAGAATCATAAATAAGATGGTCTGAGCCAACAACTACTTATCTTTATAGTCTCTTAACAGAGTGGGTTACAATTCTTCCCAAATTAGCATTCCATAAAAGAATAATCGTTCTCCTGCTTTCCTTTTAGCTGTATGCATTGCAGGTTACAGTTCTCTCTACCTTTTGGTCTCTCATATAAGGAGGGATTTGCTCCTGCAGTCTTTGGTTTCTGGTTATGCAACCTCTAGGCTGCTGGCAATGCGGGTTACGATATCTCCCAATTGGCTTCCCTTTTTGGGAGGGTTGCACCCTGCTTGCCCTTGTATCACTCCTCTGCTGATTGGGCAATGCAGTTGCAATTGTCTCCGAATTTGGTATCCCTGGTTAGGAGAGTTGCGCCTAGTTTGCCTGAATATAAATGCGGGTTACATTTGTCCCCTAACTGGTATCCCTGGTTATGTCAGGTCCCAGCAGGAATCCTGCAGAAGTGGAAGATGAGTCCTCTAGACCCCTTAATCTCATCCTTCCAACAATTATTAGATTACAATTGCTGATATGACCAGCTGGGGGGAAAGGGGAAGTGGATACAATTAAAAAAGAACAGGTTCCTGTTGATTGGCCTCTGACTGCTGAAAACTCTTGCCTTCCGAAAGAACCTGCACATGAATACACTGAATGGTTACTTTGCTCCTCAGAATCCTTTACCTTGAAATGTATTCAATTACCCCACTCCCCTAATTACCTGTATTCCTCCTCCAATAGCTTGAAGGAAAGTTTCTCTCTCTGCTGAAGTCTCTTCAAGGGAACTTAAAGACTGAACTGTCCCTTTTATCACTAAGATTGTCTCTCACTTGTGGTTCCTTAGCAACTTCTTATATAACTGCTTTGAGTTCATTTTTTTTTATACTGCTAGTTCTTCTTTGATGCGCTTATTTAATCTGTCACTGGCAGACTGAAATGACTCTCTCACCTTTAGTAAGATGCCTTGTGTTTTCAACTTTAAATGTTCTGAAAGCTCCTTTCTGATGTTTTCAGAAGTTACTTCCTTATACATTTTACAATTTCAGTTTAAGTTACTTTTGTTTGTCTCCTGAGCGCCTGTGCACGCACTTGCAGCCCTCATGCTGTTTTGCTGCTCCTCCGCCCTACCTCCGAGCGCACTTAGGCTTTCTGATCTATCACGATGCCCGCTCGTGTAATGCAGGATTTACACTGTGCCCGCACGCTTCCTTGATAATCCTCTCCATTCCACTGCACCCGCGCTGCCCGAACGAAGCTCTGAAGAAAAAGCTGGTCTCTCAACTCACCAACGTGACGTGCATGAGCAATTTTGGTTCCTTACTCTAAACTGTTCGCAACTGCTTTCTGGTGCTGTGCTGACTTTCGGAACTGCTTTTCTAGCTGAATTTAGACCTCTGGTCTGGCACAAGTCATTAAATGCAGCTGCTCTCTTTTTAAACTTACAACAACCTTTTTCAAATGAATTTTAAAGTTAAACAGCAACTATGTACAACTTACTTTCTCATAAGAGCCTTCATAATTCGAGGGTATTGGGTCCTCCGACGTATTCCATATCTATGACAGGTAATCACCACAGCTGTGCTGCTTCAGAACATTTTCTGCGTCAATGACGTCGATACGCTGTCCTCGAGGGCCTCCGTCGAGCCGATGTCACCGGATATTATAAGCAGGACGCACGACGCCCATAGCCTCAGTTCTGTTTTTTCCACGAACGTGTTCGTTTCGGAGATCTCGGCGCACCTCGGTGCTTCTGAGTTTTCTATCGGTTCTTCGAACCTAGTTTGTGAAGTATCATGTCTTCCTCTTCCTCAGTCCCGCGGTCCGGTTTCAAGAAGTGTCGGGACTGCGGTTCCAAGGGTTACCAGTCAAATGGTCGAAAACATTTGGTCGACAGACAATTTGGTCGACACCATTTGGTCGAATGCCAAATGGTCGAATTTTTTTTTTTTTTTTTTTAACCCATTTTTTGGTTTTTTTTGGGGGGTCCCCCCCCTAACCCCCTTTTTTTTCTTTTTTATTTTTTTTTCCCCACACGAAAACCCACAAAACACATATATATATATATATATATATATATATATATAAAAAAAAAAATTCGACCATTTGGCATTCGACCAAATGGTGTCGACCAAATTGCAGTCGACCAGTTTGTCGTCGACCAGTTGACTGGACACCGGTTCCAAGAGGTCGCTGACAGACCCGCACAACGCCTGCCTCTGGTGCCTCGGGGAGGACCACGCTACGGACGATTGTGACGATTGCCAGTCGCTCACGTCAAAGGCCTTGCGGGAGCGGAAGAAGAAGCTTTCCGTAGGTAGGGTTTAAAAACCCTGTAAACCGAGGTCCTCTGGGCTTTCTACCGACGATTCGAGGGGCGACTCTCCGTGTCGTAGGCGTAGGTCCAGGGGGTCGCGGTCCCGGAGTGGTTCCCGCCATTCCTCTGCCTCTTCGAGGCATTCGCGGAAGCGCCGTCACCGGTCGCCTTCCCGGTCCTCGTCTGAGGACGCCGCCAGTCGGCGGGTTGCTTGTCCCAACAAGCATTCGACTCCTGAGGAATGGGCTGCCTTCCGTAAGGTGATGATGCCGATTTTTGAATCGTAGGGCTCCGGTCCGTCCACGCCTCCGAGAGGAGCCGGCCGTGACCGTACTAGAGACACTGCTCGCACACCTTCGGGCTCGGGTGGTCGGCACGATCCTCGGGCACCTTCGAGGTCCCGATCGGACAAGTTGGATCGTTCTAGTCCTGCCCGTTCCAGGTCCCGGTCCTCAATGCCCTCGAGACCGTCGGAGCCTGTGAGGTCTTCTAAGAAAACGTCTGCGCCATCAGCGCCATGTCCGTCGAGAGGTGCACTCAAGGCTCCGTCCCTGAGGAAACCCTCAACGCCATCGGCGCGGAGACCGTCGAAGGACACGCTCGGGCCGCCGCCCTCGAGGCCTGTGTCGATGCCATCGCCGCCACACTCGACGTCGACACCGATTCTATTGACGCCTTTCGAAGTGGGTTTGTCGGAGGTTACCCGTAGCGCGGTGGAACCCCCTAAAAAGGCTTTGGCCAAGGGTAAAAATGTCTTTGTCCCTTTTTCTGTGCCCCCATTCCATCCTCTGGATTATATTTCTGAGGTGGAGGAAGGTTCTGAGGAAGAAGGTTTGGTTCCTGATGAGGTACCTGATGAGATATTGTCTGGTCATAGCCAGATTGAAGACCTGCATCAGTCGTTGCACGACGCCAGTGGTCTGGACACCTCCGCGAAGGTGGCATTTGGTCGGCCTGAGCCTGGTACGCACACCGAGTCCTTGTACCGGCGGCTTATGTCACGGGTGTCGAAGTACTTGGGGTGGTCTGACCCCCCAGTGGATTTTCTGCAGGATGACTTGACAGATATCCTGGACCTCGGTCCACCAGTTGACCCCGTTCTGCCTTTCCATATGGCTTTGCAACAAAGGGTGTCTGCGGCTTGGACTGCTCTGCAGAGTCTCCCGGCAGTTGGAAAGTCGTTGCCGAAAAAATACCGCCCAGCCAGTGGCCACCCCGGCTACTTGTCGGTGCACCCTACTCCAGAGAGTTTGGTGGTGCAAGCGGCCACCGCCCCGGGCTAAACAGGCATCGTACCCTACCATCCCTCCTGATAGGGACGACAAGCGTTTTGACGGTTGGGTGAAGAAAGTGTTTTCTTCAGGGGGTATGGCTCTGAAAGCAGTCAACTCCGTGTGTGCATTAGCACGTTTCACTCGTACTCTGTGGAATTGTGTTTCCTTAGCGGCTGAACATATTCCCGAAGGGGAAGAATGTGATGGCTTTGTACAGGATGGCAAGGATGCCATGTGTGAATCCGTTCAGTCGGGTCTGGACGTGGCTGATTGCGTCAGCCGGTCCATGGCGGCGAGCACCGTGATGCGCAGATTTGTGTGGTTGCGGAAGTCAGGGTTTGCTCCGGATGTACAAGCCCAGCTTCTCAACATGCCCTTTGATGGTGACCATCTTTTTGGCAGCAAGGCTGACGAGAGCCTTGAGAGGTTGCAGACCTCGAAGGCTGCAGCGAAGTCGTTGAGCGCTGCAGTTCGCCAACCTCCACCTTTTTGTCCTAGGGGACAGCAATGGAGGGGAGGTTCCTTTCGATATTACTCGACCTTTGGTAAATCGAGGGGAGCTGCTAGTCAAAGAGTCCAACGTAGGAGTACCAGAGGTGGAAAACAAGGTACTCGAGGTGCCATGGCCGTTCGAGAAGTTGCCTCTTTGCCCTCAGGCACTGCCACAGCCGCTTCAGGTCAGTCATGAGGCCATGTCCCATGGTTTGCCGGTTGGGGGAAGGCTGGCGCAGCATCTTGTAGAATGGCGGCCCATTACTTCAGATGTGTGGGTTCTGGAGATCATAGCCCACGGCTACTGTCTTCCCTTCGGCAGAGGCCTCACGACAATCCACCAGGGAATCTCTCTTTGAAGCGTCCGGATCCGCTCCTTGCGCAGGAAATCAAATCCCTGCTGGAGAAAGGCGCCATAGAACTGGTGCCTGTAGCAGAGAGGAACAAGGGATGGTATTCCCCTTATTTTTTGATTTCGAAGAAAGACGGGGGATGGAGACCCATCATGGACTTGCGTGGTTTGAACAAGCTCCTCAGGAAGGACAAGTTCAAGATGGTTACTCTCTCTCAAGTCCTCCAGGCCCTTCAACTTCAGGACTGGTTGGTGTCTCTCGACCTCAAGGACGCTTATTTTCATGTGCCGATTCATCCCAAGCACAAGAAGTACCCGAGGTTCGCGGTTGGCGACTCGCACTTTCAGTTTCGGGTCCTGCCGTTCGGATTGACCTCCGCCCCGAGGGTTTTTCACCAAGCTCATAGTGGTGGTGGCAGCGTATCTCAGGAAAGGGGGGATTCACGTCTACCCCTACCTGGACGATTGGTTGATCAGGGCACGCTCTCCGGAGCAAGTCCTGGATCATCTGTCCGTCACCTGCCACTCCCTTCACAGGCTGGGCTTCTCCCTCAACTTAAAGAAGTCCCACTTGACGCCAACTCAGCGGCTCCAGTACATCGGAGCAGTGCTAGACACGTCCCTGGGGCAGTGTTTCCCTCCCCAGGTGAAGGCTCATCACATTCTGCATATGGTGCACAAGTTTCAACATGCCCACAGTCTCCCAGCGTTCGAGTTTTTGAGGTTGCTCGGCCTCATGGCATACTGCATTCTTCTGGTGCCAGAGGCCCGTCTGCGGATGAGATCTCTGCAGTGGGCCCTCAAGATGCAGTGGTCACAGTCCTCCGGCAGGATGTCGGACCCCGTTCAGGTGCCGCCCTCGGTCGCCCAGGACCTTCTGTGGAAGACCGTCGAAGGCAATCTGATGAAGGGGGCTCCATTTTGGCTACCCTGGCTGGAGGCGACGATCGTGACGGACGCATCCCTCACGGGATGGGGAGCTCATGCCAACGAGCTGACAGTCAGCGGTCATTGGTCTCCATCGGAGTCCAGACTCCATATCAATCTTTTGGAGCTGAGGGCCGTCAGGCTAGCCCTGAAGGCTTTTCTGCCGACTGTGCGAGGAAAGAATGTCCTGATTTTGACAGACAACACAGTGGCCATGCACTACCTCAACAAAAAGGGGGGGGGGGAGAGGTCACGTCCTCTGTGCAGAGAGGCGATGCAGCTCTGGTTCTGGGCCATCCAGCAGGAAATTTCGATTTCGGCAGTTCATCTGGCTGGAGACGAAAACGAGACGGCAGACGCTCTGAGCAGGCGGAGCTCGATCTCTCACGAGTCGGAGCTGGCTGAGGAGATTCTCTTTGACATCTTCAACCTTTGGGGGACCCCAAAGGTGTCAACCGGAAGTGCGAGAGGTTCTACTCGTGGGAATTTCCTCCAAAAGGAGCCTTAGGAGATGTTTGTGGTGGAGTGATCCTTCCCACTGCTGTATGCGTTTCCTCCAGTCCCCATCATTCCGCAAGTGCTGCGGAGGTTACGGAGGTTTGGTTCCCGGATGATCCTCATTGCTCTGGCTTGGGCCCGGAGGACGTGGTACCCGGACCTTCTCGACTTCACGGGAGGGGGGTCAGGTTCTCCATCCAGAAGTCAAATCCCTCAACCTTCACGCTTGGCTTCTGAACGGTTGATGTATAAGGATTGGGACCTCCCTGAAGACGTGATGGAGATGTTACTTTCGGCCAGACGGCCCGCAACCAAGTCCCTGTACCGTTGCCGCTGGAGAAAGTTCTGCAACTGGTGAAGGGTTCAGAATGTGGATCCTTTTTCATGCGACATCCCTGTTGTTCTGTCTTTTTTGCTTTCCTTAGCCCACAAGGGCTTGCAAGTGGGTACCATTAAAGGTTACCTGGCGGCACTGTCTATCTTTAAGCACTCGTCTGAAGAGTGTACTTACTTTAAAATTCCTTTAATTTCTCAGTTTCTGAAAGGGCTCACTAATGTGTTTCCACCGTCACCTTTCCAGGTACCCGGTCGGGATTTGAACCTGGTTCTAAAATTCCTAATGGGTGCTCCATTTGAGCCTTTACATTCTTGTCCTTTGAGACTGTTAACTCTTAAAACTGTATTTTTAGTTGCGGTCACTTCCGCTATTAGAGTGAGTGAGTTGCAGGCACTTTCTGTTAAGCCACCCTTCACTGTGTTTCATAGGGACAGGGTTGTCCTTATAGTCCGTCCTTCTTTTCTTCCGAAAGTTGTATCGGGATTTCATTTAAGCCAGAAGGTGATTCTTCCGGCGTTCTATCCTCCTCCGCAATCCTGGTAAGGAAGAGGAGAGGCTCCATAGGCTGGATCCTAGGAGGGCTTTAAGTTTCTACATTTCACGCATGTCCCGGGTCAGAGTGGACGATCAGCTCTTTTTTGGATACGCTGGAAGGCGTTTGGGACAAGCTGTGTTACTAAGCAGACTTTGTCTAGATGGATTATCTTGGCAATGTCCGAATGTTACCACTAGGCGGGTAAGGACCCTCCGGTAGGCTTACGGGCCCACTCTACTAGGGGTATGGCTGCCTCTACTGCCCTGCAGAGGGGTGTTCCCATTCGTAACATCTGTGAAGCAGCCACATGGGCTTCGGTCCATACTTTTGTAAGACACCACTCCCTAGATTCTATCCATGGGCAGGATCTGGCCTTTTGCAAGGCGGTCCTCTACTCTGCAATTTAATTGGGCATTCTAAATTCTTTTCCCTCCTCCATACGTTGGTACTGCTTTGGGAGTCTGTCATAGATATGTAATACGTCGGAGGACCCAATCCCCTCGAAGAACAAGTTACTTTCTTACCTGGTAACGTTCTTTCGATGGGATGGTCCGACGACGTATTCCATATCGCTCCCTCCCAGCCTGCCCCGCTACAGAATTTCTTATGCTATTGCAGCTTACGTTTCCGCAAGGCTTTCTGTGGTTATACTGGCAGAAGATTAGTGCCACACGTTCTGGGGGAAAAAGTACAACTGTGGCTACGGGCGACGTGCGTCCTACTTCCGGTGACGTCGGCTTGACGGATGTTCTCGAGGACAGCGTATCGACGTCATCGGCGCAGGACGCAGTCGCCGAAAATTTTCCGAAGCAGCACAGCTGTGGTGATTACCTGTCATAGATATGGAATACGTCGTCGGACCATCCCATCAAAAGAACGTTACCAGGTAAGAAAGTAACTTGTTCTTTTGATTGTTATGCGGGCCCCTAGGCCTTGCAGCACTCTGTGCTGCCTCTCCCCACACCCTCTTCCAGCTCCTGATCCCTCCCGCCTCCCGACCTGCCCCCCCTGCTCTGATTGGGCTATCTGCCCTTGCTTCCTGGGTCTATCAACCCGTGCTTCTCACCGGCCCCTCTTTCCACCGAGGAAGCCTGGTAAGTACCATCTGTGCAGGAGCCCTGCCACTGACCTGAAAGTGCCCGTTTTCGCTAGTTAGGCGGGCCCCTAGGACTCGCAGCACCCCTTTCCGCCTCTCCCTCCACCCCACACCCTCTTCCAGCTCCCGATCCTGACCCGCCCCCCCCGCTCTGATTGGGCTATCTGCCATTGCTTCCTGGGTCTATCGACCCGTGCGTTTCACCGTATGCTCTGATTGGGCTAGGCCTGTGTTGCGCAAGAAATAACCGACCTTCCCAGGGCAGCCCTCTGCGTGTGCAGCCCTGTGGCTAAGAGCCCTAGGCAAAGGGTGGCTCCAACAGAGGCGACTCCAGAAAGTGTCTGCAGGTTGTCCGCAGGGGAAGCCAGTGAATCAAGCAGCGACCAGACACCAACAAAACTGTAAGTGTGGCGAGGGTGGGGTGTAGAGCAATTACTCTACTCCAGAAAGCCCCTACCACTCTACCTTACTTTCCCATAACGTAAACTGCCAAAGACCTACACAAATTGTTAGCATGCGCCATACGTAGACAGATTTCTCAATGGTAGCATATTCCACACTTAGATGGTACAATGTTATGGACGCCACGGATGGTGCGAAAGTTACGCACGTTCGTTCCCAACATCATTGAGTGTGCCTATTAGCGTCTCTGTGTTTAAAGTTGAGTTTAGAAAGTGTACCTAATAGCGTCACTGTGTTAAAGTTGAATTTAGAAAGTGTGCATAATAGCGTCACTGTGTTTAAAGTTGAATTTAGAAGGTATTCGCAACATCATTGAGTGTACCTAATAGCGTCTCTGTGTTTAAAGTTGAATTTAGAAGGTATTCGCAACATCAAGTGGGCCTAATAGCGTCACTGTGTTAAAGGTGAATAGAGAAAGTGTGCCTAATAGCATCACTGTGTTAAGGTTGAATTTAGAAAGTGTGCCTAATAGCGTCACTGTGTTTAAAGTTGAATTTAGAAGGTATTCGCAACATCATTGAGTGTGCCTAATAGCGTCTCTGTGTTTAAAGTTGAATTTAGAAGGTATTCGCAACATCAAGTGGGCCTAATAGCGTCACTGTGTTAAAGGTGAATTTAGAAAGTGTGCCTAATAGCATCACTGTGTTAAGGTTGAATTTAGAAAGTGTGCCTAATAGCATCACTGTGTTTAAAGTTGAATTTAGAAAGTATTCCCAACATCATTGAACCTGCCTAATAGCGTCTCTGTGTTAAAGTTGAATTTATAAAGTGTGCCTAATAGCGTCACTATGGTATAGTTGAATCTAGAAAGTGTGCCTAATAGCGTCTCTGTAGTATAGTTGAATTTAGAAAGTGTGCCTAATAGTGTCACTGTGGTATAGTTGAATTTAGAAAATGTGCCCAATAGCGTCACTATGGTATAGTTGAATCTAGAAAGTATGTCTAATAGCGTCTATGTGCCAAAGTTTGAACTTACAAAGTGTGCCTAATAGTGTCACTGTGCTATAATTGAATCTAGAAAGTGTGCCTAATAGCGTCACTGTTCCACAGTTCGAACTTAGAAAGTGTGCCTAATAGCATAACTGTGGTATAGTTGAATCTGGAAAGTATGCCTAATAGCGTCACTGTGCTGAGGTTGATTCTAGAAAGTGTATCTTATAGCATCACTGCGATATAGTTGAATCTAGAAAGTGCGCCTAATAGCGTCACTGTAGTATAGTTGAATTTAGAAAGTGTGCCTAATATCATCACTGTGCTAAAGTTCGGTGGATGGGGTGGATATATCTCTGTATTCTCATATTCATGCTGTGTATATGCTATGTACCTGTATCCCCATGTTATCTGTATCAGATGTTTACACTATCCATCCTGTCGCTTTATATACGTATGCCGCTATGTACGCCCCCTGTCCTGCTCTTGTGCTTGGTCGCAGGCCCCTTACTGACAGCCACTATATCATACTACTACGCTTACTCTCTCCTATACACCATCATTCAACTAGGACACAGCTATGCTATGACACATTCGGCCCAGCTGTTCTCATTCTAACATGGCCCCACGAACACCTCATCATCCTAATAAAACACAGCTAGCTGAGCAGATACCGGCTAGCTTAGGCGTCTCCTCAGGCCTAACGCAGCCAGAACTCAGTCTGGGTGTCCACCCTCCAGACTGAACACATCCAACTGATCTCCTCAGCACCACACCTACTGCTAAGAAGCGGCTATCATGCAACAACCACACCAGCTGCACACATATCCGGTGCACCCACGCACCATACAACACTCTCTCTCTCTCTACTGACTTGAACTGCGGTTCCCGAGAGCGTTCAACCTACCAGCGCTTTGAGGTCATACCAATGATACATAAGGCGCTATATAACTGCCAAGTAACATAACATAACATAACATTAGTAGAGTTGTGCCCAATTTACATCAGTTCATTCGTTCGGTGCTCAAAAATTATTATTTTCCCCAAGCAGTCTCCTTCAGAGTGCCCCAGGGTTACCTGCTTCAGGCCAACTCACTGGTATGTCTTGGCGTCTTCTTCTGACTCGCTGGTGTTGCTGCAGGTATCTCCAGGGCCTCCTCTGCTTCTGCCAGCTCTGGTTGCACTGCCGCCACGCGCACAGTCCTTCACAGGAGCTCTGGTAGCTCTGTGTGATCTGCGGTACTGGAGCATCTCACAGCGTCGCAGGAGCTCCTTTCCCACATGGAGTGGCTTGCTTCAGCACTGCTTCCTGCTGCACGTTCTCTGCATGACCACGTTTCCCGAGCATTGTCTACCGCATCTCTCACTCAGCGTTCTGCTGCCTCCACGACTACACCATCAGTTTCCTTCTGCCTCTGCACCTTATGTCCATTTATATTTATAAGAGCTAAAGCTATTGATCCTTTTACTTGCAACACTCCTGCAGTGCTTTCTTTTTTGCTGCTCCTAGCCCATTAGGGTCTGCAGGTGGCTACCGGCAAGGGGTACCTGGTGGCGTTATCCATCTTTAAAGCAAGGCTCTTACTTTAAGATGCCAATTGTCATTCAATTCCTCAAGGGATGGGCAAATACTTTCCCACTGGTGCCCTTCCTGATCCCGTCCTGAGATTTTAACCTGGTGCTAACCTTCTTGATGGGAGCTCCATTTGAACCTCTCCGCTCTTGTCCACTCAGGTTACTAACATTGAAAACCATCTTTTTGGTAGCCATCACTTCCGCTAGCAGTGTGAGGTGAGCTACAAGCCCCATTATCTGAACCTCCTTTTACAATATTTTTTAACTAGAGGGTAGTCTTGAGGGTTTGCCCTCCTTCCTTCCCCAGGTTGTGTCCGAACTCCACCTGACACCAAAAGTAGCATTACTTGCTTTTTATCCACCTCTTAATCCTTTCAAGGATGAAGAGGGGTTACACAGGCCAGACCCAAAAAGTGTTCTTGTCTTCTACATTTCTTGGATGGAATATGTCAGACAAGAAGCCCAACTTTTCATTTGATATACATGCCACAGGCAAGGCCAAGCCGTTACCAAACAAACTTTATGCCGTTGAATCATCTTAAGCATTTCGGAGTGCTCAATTGCGGGAAAGAATGTCCCTGAAAACCCGAGAGCCCATTACACCGGAGGAGTGGTTACCACTTTGGCTCTTCTAAGAGGTGTACTGGTGCAGGACATTTGTAATGTTATGTTATTTGGCATTTATATAGCGCTCTATATATCATTGGTATGATCTCAAAGCACTGGTAGGTTGAACGCTCTCAGGGACCATAGACCTGGCCAGCTGAGAGAGTAATGTGTCTTCGGGTGCACCAGTTATGTGTGCAGCTGATGCAATTTACCTCATGGTAGCTGCAACCTAGAATTAGGTGTGGTGGTATTGATATCATTTGAATGTGTGCAGTCTGGACGGTGGACACCAAGACTGGGTTCTGGCTGTGTTAGGCCTGTGTAGGACGCTTATGTGTGCAGCTAGGCCAGTTTGACATTCAGAGGCGTCATTGCTCGTGATCTCATTGAGCATTTATCATTGGTTTGCGAGGATTCAAACGTTTCAGTTGCTCGTGGTCAGCATTATGGAAAGAGGCACGTTTTTAGAGCTTTGCGGAATATCTAGTCTTGGGTGTGTCGGATATGTGGGGGAAGCGAGTTCCACAGTTAGGGCCAAGGTTGAGGCGGCGGATCCTCCGATCCTGACAGAGTTAGAGGTTGGAATCACTAGAAGGAGGGCAGTGTTAGATCTTAGGGTGCGAGATTGGAGGTACGGTTTCATCTTTTATTGTAGGTACAATGGGCCGTTCTTATGCACTGCTCGGTGAGTGATGCATAGGGTCTTGAAGGTGGGCCTTCGTCCGACTTGGAGCCAGTGGAGGGTTCGGAGAGCTGGTGAGATGTGGTCTCTTTGACCCAGGGCAAGGAGCAGTTTTGCAGAGTGATTGTGTGGGGGAGAATTGGGTAGAGGTGTAAGTGGGATTGACGAATTGTGATATGATCAAGTGGAGTTCTTTGCTGCAGTTGTCACAGTTGATAATTTGTTTACTGTATTAGGCTTTTTTTGGCCTTTTCGGATTTCAGCTTTGTAGTTACGGTGGTGCAGGGCGAACATGGATCTGTTGAGATCAGTTTTAGCAGCTCACCATTTGCGTTCAAGAGAATTATTTTGTTTTTTGGCATTCCTCAGATGGGGCATAAACCATTTGGGGGATGGTCCATTGCGGGTGTCTTTAAGCCAGGAGTCAAAGGAGTCGATGGTTAGGGGACTATCAGGGGGAGCATTGTAGGGGGACGAAGGACCAGGGCTTCGGCTAGGTCGGGAAGGACCTTGACTTTGTTCCAGCATTTGAGATCCCAGTGGAGCTGGGGAAGGAGGAGCAGTAGAGTGGATAGAGAAAGGGATGGCATATTGATTCGGTCCAGATGAGTGGTTTGGGACAGGATATATAAACCAGGTCATGGGAGCTGAAAATTGCATCAAGGGTGTGCCCACCAGAGTAGGTTGGACCAGTGGTATGATGGGAGAGGTTGAGCGCATCAAGACTGTCAACCAGCGGATGGGTCATAGGATTGTTGGGGATATAGAACCAGATATTGAACTCTCCTAGGAGTGTAAGAGAGGGGTGATATACCTGCATGGTAGCTATTGAATCACAGAGGTTGTTGGCAAAAAGTATGTTGTATCTAGGGGGTCTGTAGATGAGTAGAAAGCTGTGGGAGAACGTCGGTGGCAGTGAGAGCTTTACAAGCAGGGATTCACAGGAGGCAATGCATGTCTTGGTTTCGACGAGTGAGACAGAGAAATGGGGATTGAAGAGGACTGCAACACCGCCACCTCTGGAGGGTCTATTGTGGGCGATTAGCGAGTAGCCGAGGGGGGGAAGGCTCGGAGAACCAAGTTTCGGTGATAAAAATTAGGTTGGGCTTGTCAAAAGATAGGTCAAAGATGCTATGTCTGTTTCTTGCTACGGAGCGGGCATTAAAGAGGATGCAAGTGACTTTGTGAGGGGATGTGGTTTTCATGGTGGTCATCAGAGTGGGAGCATGAGGGATATGGGTGCCCGGTACGGTGGTGGGTGTGGTAGGAACATTCAGGGTGGTTGAGACAGGTTGAGGTGGGGTACGGGAGGGGCTGGGTGCCAGTGGGCTTTGAGTGTCGGGTGAGAGGGTTACGTCGATGGGTGCAGGAAGAGAAGGTGGGCGGGGTAGGTATTTGAGAGACGAGGGGATGGTCAATGGGGGTTAGGAGGGTGGTGAATGGATCAGTTGGTGTGGGGGGATTTCGGTGGGTTGATTTTGGAATGAGTGGAGGGCGCTGGGGGTTTAGGTGTACAGGGTGAGAAGTCAAGAGAAAGGGGGTGGAAACTGGTGGAGGGGGGAGGGGAGGGAGAGGCTGCGAGGTTGGGCTCAAGCAGAAGTGGTGAGGAGTAGAGGGTCAAGGGAGAGGACCAGTCACGTTTTCTGCATTTCGTGGGGTTTGGTGCCATAGGGGTGTGAGAGAGGGTGGGGTGGTCAGAGGGGGAGGGAGATGAGGCTACAGTTCTAGCAAGGGTGAGACGCGCTACTTTCACAGATGGGAAGGGATATGAAGGGGGTGGTTTGTCGTCAGGGGTCGAGTAGGGGTTAAGGGGGGGAGAGGGTGGCATGGGAGGTTGGTCGAGGTGGAGAGTTTCCCTGTGGGCTAAGTGGGAGGGAGTGAGCTGCATGGGAGGACGGAAGAGAGGGAGGGGAGTTCCTCAGAGGGCACAAGATTGGAGAGGAAGTGGCGGTGGATTTGCGCTGTCTGGATCGCCGGAAGTGGCGGTGGATTTGCGCTGTCTGGATCGCCAGAGGGCTCCCCTGGCTTGAGAGTTCGATAAAGGGTGTGGTGTATGGGTAAGGGGGTATCAGGGTGTTCTCAATAGATATGTCAGAGGGAGAGTGGAAGTCGATGTGTTAGGGTGGGATGGGAGATGAGGGATAATTGCCTGAGGAGGCAGGTGGTTTGCACGCCAGAGTGCTCATCTGATCTTAGAGTTGGATGAGGGATGATGATAGAAGAGGGGCGGGGGGTTTGGGAAGTTGGGTGCTAGAGCCCGGTCCATGCGCCTCAAGGGGTGGGCGATTGGGGGGATGGTATGGTGCGGGGAGGCTTGGGATCAGGACGGGTTAGAGAGGGGGTATATGATGAGTTGGGGTCTCCATCCTGGGGATGTCAAGGCAGTACCTAGAGATTGTTGATGTAGTAACAGTCACAGTCACAGTATTATCTCAGTGGGCACTTTCTAGATGCGGAACAAGCGAACAGGAGCAATTTCCAAGTCACAGCGGGCACTTTCGAGATGCAAGTCAATGCAACAAGAACACATTTCTAAGTGTGGAACAGATAAATCACAGTACAATCTCGGACGTCAATTTCTAGTTGGGAATTAAACCAGCGAGAGCAATTCTAATTGCACAGCCAAGGCATGTAAATCACAGTACCATCACAGCGGGCACCTTCTAGATTTGAATCAATGTGACAAGACCAATTCTAGATGAGCGGCACAGGCAGGCAAATCTCAGTACTATCACAGTGGGCAGTCTCTAGATGTGAATCAATCTAATAAGAACAGTTTCTAGGTGAGCGGTATAGGCACACCGATCACAGTACTATCTCGGTGGGCACCTTCGTGAGGAGAATCAGACCAGCAAGAGCAATACCAGGAGTGCGGGACAGGCAGATAATTTACAGCGCTATCTCAGTGGGCACTTTGGAAGCGGGTTAAGCTAACAGGAATACTTTCTCAGTGTGTGTGGGACAGGCAAAATAGTGTTTTTTTTTTTTTAAACCTTTATTTTTGATCTTTTTAAACAATTACAAACCAACATACTGAGCTGTGCCAAGTGGTCCCCGATCCCTCCTCCCCCTGGTATGATTATTGATTTTTCTGATAAGCATGCATCCATATTACATTCAGTGTTCAGTGATTGTTTAGGAACAGTAGGTTCTGGATTCAGAGTGCATGACTCAGGGACAGTTCTGCGGGGCTCAGTCTGGAATCGCCAACAGGTGGCTAATATAGGGTCCCCATATGTTAGGTGGTCTTGCGTGTAGGGGAAGAGTTTTGATGAAGCTTGATTCCATATCGTGGCAATATGCTACGTCTTGTAGCCACAGTCGTGTCGTAGGGGGGCGTCCTCTGCCTCAGGCAATAGCGATGCGTCGTCATGCTAGGACCAGCAGAAGGCCAGCTTGTCTTCACACCAATGGTTGTAAGCTTCTGGTGCACCCTAGCAGTGCCACTGTGGGACTCAGATTGAGTTGTTCGCCTATTATTGCTGAAGTCTTATCCAGCACCACTGTCCAGAATCTTGCAATGTTCGGGCATTCCCAGGCCAAATGCAGGAATCCTGCTGAATCTGCTCCACATCTTTCGCAGGTGGCCGCAATCGACGACCATTGTTTGTGCAGTCTGGCTGGTGTATGGTACACCTGATGGATAAAGTTGAAATGGATCAGCTCATATCTTGAGTTTAGCGACACTTTCTGCGTTTGCCATAGTATGTACGCCCAGTCTTCGTCTTCGATCATGTCTCCTAGTGCTTTCTCCCATCTCAGTTTCGGGTTTGGTGGATCACTTTTAGTGATCAGCAGTAAGTCTTTGTAGATGTTGGATACCAGCTTCCCCGATCCTTGCACCTGGATCACTCCGTGCAGGAGTAGCCACGTGGTCGGCTGAGCCGGGAACGAAGGGAACAAGGATCTAAGCGTGTGTCAGAGGCAAAAGTACACCAAAATGTCCAGGGGGAGCCATCCCCTCGTTCCTGGGTTTGTTGGAGTGTTAGGAAGTGTCCGTCCTCAAACCAGTCTTGAAGTGTGTCAATCTTTAGTTTGTCTGCCCATTGGAGATACACTCGCTCAGACGTGAGGGGTATACCAGGGATGAATCTGGCTGGAAGGAGGGTGGAGAATCTCATTGCATTGTTGCTTTTGCGTGCAATCTTTTTCCATATTGTGTATGTGGTTAATACCACATTTAGAGTTCTTGGCGGAACTTGAAATGTGCCTATGATGGCAGCCCGTAGAAGATTAGGGGTTACCAGAGCCCGCTCAATTTGAACATGTGGGTGGACGGGGTGGGTGGCATACCAATGGCTCAGGAATTGTGCTTGTGCAGCCCAGTAATAGCATTCCAGATCGGGCACTGCCAAGCCGCCTTTCGCGATTGGTTGAACAAGGGTCTTGTGGGACACTCTTGCCGGTTTGCCTGCCTATATTAGCTCGAGCAACAGGCTTTGTAGGTGTTGGAAGAAGCTTTGTGATGAAGGAAGTGGTATGTTCACAAACAAGTGATGAAGGAAGTGGTATGTTCACGAACAAGTAAAGAAGCTTGGGCAGGATGACCATCTTCATGATTGAAATCCGGCCAAAATAAAGTTACAGTGATGATTGGGGTGAATTATTCTGGATGTGAATCAATGCAACAAGAACAATTTTCTAAGTGTGTGGAACACATAAATCACAGTACAATCTCTGACGTCAATTTCTAGTTGTGAGTGGAACCAGTGAGAGCAATTCTAATTCTGCAGCCTAGGCAAGTAAATCACAGTACCATCACAGCGGGCACCTTCTAGGGTTGAATCAATTGAACAAGACAAATTCTGAATGAGCGGCTCAGGCAAGTGGATCACAGTACTATCTAAGTGGACACAGCTAAGTAAATCACAGTACTATCTCAGTGGGCACTTTCAGGTGAGGATCAGTTTAACTTTTTAGGTGTGAATCAGTCTAATAAGAACAATTTCTAAGTCACTGTTGATGTAACAGGGACGATTCTAACAGAATCAGTGTAAAAGGAATGAATACCAAGTGAGTGGCAGAGACAACTAAATCACAGAAATATTACAATGTGGATATCTATCTAGAAGTGCATCAATGCAGCAAGTACAGGTTCTAAGTGTTATAGGCGCAGGTGAGTAAATCACAGAGACATCTACAGCGGGCACCTTCTGGAAGTGAATCAGGCTAACAAGAACAGGTTCTAAGTGAGCGGGACGGGCAAATAAATTACAGACTATCTCAGTGGGCACTTTTAGATGTGGATCAAGCGAACAGGAATACTGTTCTAAATGTAAAATTGCAGTTCTGTCTCAGTGGGCACTTACTAGATGTGAGTTAAGCTAGCAGGAACAATTTCAAGGTGTGTGGGATAGGGCATATATATCACAGTATTAACTCAGGGGGTACTTTCTAAAAGCGAATTAAGCTAACAGGAACAGTTTCTAGGTAAATAATTTACAGTAATATCATAGCGAGTAATTTCTAGATGTGAATCTATGTAACAAGAACAAATTCTAGGTGTGGGGCGCAGCTAAATAAATCACAGTACTATCTCGGTGGGCACTTTCTAGATTTCAATCAACGTAACTTTCCATATGCGACTCAATCTAACAACAACAATTTTCTAAGGGAGTGGGCAGGTAGAAACCAGTGGGCACTTTCTAGATGTGACTCAGTGTAACTTTCAAGGTGTGAGTCAATCTAACAGGAATACATTCTAAGTGTGTGACATAGGCAAATTTAACGTACTATCACAGTGGGCGCTTTCAAAAAGTGAGTCAATGCAATGAGAACAGATGCAAATCAAGTCAATCTGAAAAGTTACCTAAGGTGCGACGCGAGCTAACATTGACACTGTAAGGATAGTTTGGATAGTGGCAGGGTTACTAGGGTAGAGTGATTGCTCTACTCCTACCCCAGCTACACCTACCTTGGCTGGAGCTGCTGGTTGATGGCTGGCCACTGGCTTCCCCTGCTGACACCTGCAGACACACTTTGGAGCCGCCAATGTAGGAGCCGCCATTCGCCTTGGGGCCCTTAGCCACAGGGTCTGCACAGGCAGAAGGCTGCCCATGGAAGGTGAATATTAAGTACCGACCTGGCCAATCAGGATTGGGGGCGGGCTGTGAGGCGAAAGGAGGGAGGGAGAGGGAAGTGGAGGTGCCGGGACAGCGAGGAGTGAAGGCCAGGTCAGGGGCAGCAAACAGTGGGTAATTCAATAAAACAGGGCCCAGGTGGGTCGCTGGGCAAATTCACTCACCTGCTGCTGCTCAAGGTGGAAAACGAGCGAGCAGGGATCTCCCTGGTGATTACACCAAGCAAGGTTTGTGGAACTCTCCAATCAGGATCGTGGGGCGGGCTGGGAGGCGGGAGAAGGGAGGGAGAGGGAAGTGGAGCTGCCGGGGACAGCGAGGAGCGAAGGCCGGTCTGGTGCAGCAAACAGTGGGAAATTCAATAAAACAAGGCCCAGGAAGGTTGCTGGCCAAATTCACTCCCCTGCTGGTGCTCACTGTGCAGCTACATGGACACATTACACAATTTCTTGAAGCATTACTGTTTAGACTGTCAGGTCAGGACGCTTGTTTGGATGACCAATAGTGACAAAATACCACTTTTCCCATCTCGATCTTCAAACACTGCTATAGCAGATATTCTAATGGATTGTGTGGGAGGACACAATCCATTAGAAGAACAAATTACTTAACCCTGGTGGTGATCTTTTTACTGGATGTTCCTCCCACGGATTCCTCATTGCCTTCCCAGCCTACCCCTCTGGCTATGGGTGAATTATTTATTGTACTTTTTCAATGCCATGTGGGTTCTATAATCCCAATTCGGCTGTGTAGAAAGGGGGTGGGAGAAACTAAGAATTGAGGCAATGACGCATTGCATGCTATTTATACGGACATCAGCATCCCATCCGGACTCGGGAATGGTAACTATTGAGGGACATCGACTCGATGCCACACAGCACCCTCTGCTGTCGAAACAATTTCTGACACTGCAAAGCAGCATATGGACATATCAAAGATGTGGAATCCGTGGGAGGAACATCCAGTAGAAAGAACATTAGCAGGGGTACGTCATTTTTTCTACTATCTGTATCTCAGAACAATCTAAATGGTCCCTAACCTAGGTTTCCCAATGCAAGAGAAGTGCCTCCCAGACACACTGACCTATCTTGGTCCTTCCTTTTCTTGTCCTTGTACTCCTCTCCCTGAGGTTTTATCCTTTCATTCCCTTCCTTCTACTCTCCTCCTCTTCTTCCTCCCACTCACCTTCATCTCTCCCTCTCTATCAAATTTCCAATCTCTCCCTACTCACTTCCACTACTCTACCCACCACTACACTACACTCTACTACTGCGCTCCCCTCTTCACACTACTACTACTCTCTCCACCCACACCTTCTCCCACAGTCCCCTTCATGCACTACTCCACTAGTCTCACTCTCACCCATGGCACACACACTCACACCCAAGTACCACTTTCTTTCACCAACCAATACCTCACCTTGCACACCCCTTCAGCAATCCTTCTTTGTGCTCCTTTGCACCGTCCTTCCTCCACTTGGTCTTTTGGTCCTCCTTCGCCGGCCTTGACCTCACCCGAACAACCCACACCTTCTTGTTTCTGGTGCCACTTTTTATCTTCCTCTTCCCCCTTCTTTGGCTCACACCCAGAGCTAGTTCTCCAAGCCAACCCCTGTGTGTCTTCCCCTCAAAGGTGGGATTAGAGGTAAGGAAAGACCTAATGAGCCTTAAGCCCTGCACTCTTTTTTGTATGTGGGTCCACCGATATTGAGGCATGGCGGCCCGTCCTCAACACAGGCAATTTCCCAGTTCGTAATGTTCTGAGCATTGTGATGGCTGCTTTGTTGTGTGTCCTTGTCGTAGATGAACTGAATGTCTGTAGGGTCTAGAGCACAGGGACAGCCGCCACATGGCACGGACTGCTCTGCGTCCTTGTTGCAGGTAAATGTAATGTCTGTGACACGTAGAGCACATGGTTCTCTTCTTTGCAGTGAGGACCAATGTGTGACCGTGTAGACTGTCGGTCTGTATCATTGAGAGGTCTGGAAGTGGTTATTTGTTGTGGGGAATGCTTTGGCAGTTCAACATCTCTTGCTGTCCCTCTCCGGATTGGGTTGCACGTTCTTGCTTCCCTTGCAGTGTCTCCTGGGGATTGAAGCCCCAATGGGGTAAACTGAAAGAGATTGGCAAGCATTGTGCAATGCAGGTATGGGGTAAGAAAATGTGTTCATTATTTCAGACATTGCAAGCAAATGTAGCAAGAACCCGAACTGGGGCCCTCCCAACTCCCACACCCAATCTCTGGTGCACGACTCGCTCTGGTGAAGACCCTGATAGGCCTCCCACTGCAGGCTGAAAGGGGTCCCCCTCCCCTCTTGATACGGTCAGATACCTGACCCAGTCACTCAGTTGTTTCATCAAGTATTTGTGTGCACGTTTGTAGTGAAAATTCAAAATTGGTGTGCACCAGTTCTGGGCTAGACTGTTCACTTGTGTAAATGTGCATCATCTTATGTTGCATGTGTTTTTCCCTTTTGTTGTGAAAAATCACATCGGCTCTGTGTTTTGCGCTGCTGAGGCATGTTCGCATAACATGTATCTCTATTTTTGGCACTTTTGTAGTGAGCAAAATAAATAATGCTGAACTGGTCAGTACATTGCGATGTGCTGCTTGTAGCAAGATTTAAACACCTATGTGTTATATGTCAACATCCATATACTGTAATCAAAAGATATCGACAACTATTGTCCTTTAATATTTCACATTCAAATTATTTTTCAGACGATTGTTAAAAAATGGCGTTTACTTTCATCGTTTATTTCCTATTTTTGTAGAAACATATACATTCTTGTTCATTTACCTGTAAACCAAAATGTATGCAGTTGTTAATGCAACATGTATTATTATGATTTCGTCTCGGGAGGATAGCTCGGGGGCATTGTGCTCGCCTTGGAAGCAAGACGACACGGAACAACATAGGTTCGATCACCGGGTCCGCACTTAGAAACCTCTGGGTATTAAGCGCGTTATAAATAACCAATCGTATCATATATCATTATGTCTGTTAATGTATTCAACCTTTTCTCTCCCCTTTTTATTTTGGGCTATTAGGTGTTGCTTGCGACACCTATAAGCCAAAACTGTTGAATTAAACTACAGATGGGGAGAAATGGCATATGAGGAAGGACACATAGCTTGTAGGTGTTTGGTTATTTGCCCACCCATTGCCATGCTAATCCCTATGGCCATTCCCACCCCTCCCGACCCAAAACATCTCATGGGAACACTTTGAGCTCACTCTAATGAAGCCTTACCATCAAACTTTGTGATCGAAGTGCCTGCCAGTGGTTTTACAAAGCAGTGTTCTGAGATTTAATGGATTAATTGGAGTTGCAAACCCGCTACTGGTGGAATAAAAATGTCCAGGTCTGCCTTCAGCCACTCGATTTATAAGCCCATGTGCGTGTCCTTCAATGAAGACCTGTTAAAAAAAAAAAAAAAAAAAAAAAAAAGCATTGGCTCAGCCAACCGTTTTTGCTTGTGTAAAAGTATTAGGCATTTGCCAGGCACTGCTATTAGAGGCCCAGGTACTCGAACCATTTTGCAACTGCTACCATCAATGGCCAGTGAACAACACTGCTGCTTTGCCTGGCAGGTGACTTTCCCATGCCTACACATGAACCCAATCTGTTGGCATTGCCAATTGCGAAATGGCAGTAGACCTCTGTTTTTATGAATCTTGTATATTTTTAGAATGTTTGAACTGCGATTTTCTATGATTTCTGTGGTTGTGATTTTAAATAAAATCAAAATCATTGAAACTAATCTTAAGTCTTTAATTTCTGCTTTTATTTAGCGAATGATTCCAGAGCCAATTCGAATGTCTTACACACGGTAAAAAGTGAAGGCAACCTTTCTCTCAAGGTATTTCAGAATACAACAGCAAGCAAATGTACGACTGTTCTCAAAAGAGGTCAGTAAAAAGTGTCAATTATGATTATTGCGTTATTGACCTTTTCCCTTTTTTCCATTACCGTTTAGAAAAACACGTTTCGAATTTGCTCCCTGATCTTCAGCAAACCCAGATTCATGTAGTGAACGTGCATATGGGAGAAAGGACTGACTTCAACTGCAAGTGATTTGTAGCCTTCCCATTATGCATGTGTAAATGTTGAAAGTACTCCTTACATTGAAATATGCATTGGCCATTAGCAGAAACTTGAGTAGAAGGCTATGATGCAAAAATTAAACACGTACAAAAAGTTTAACTTTTTGAGGACATCCTTGGAACACAGAGGTTGTGATCATTAGAGGTTCCCTAATTGATTGTCCAACTGACATTCTTACCCGTGTCTTTGGCAATCACACTCTATTGATGTATATCCCTTTTTTGTTTCTTTGCAACCATTGTTTTATTATTTGCCTGTACAACACTGGGTTAAATCCTGGAATCTTGGCTTATGTGATGAATCCAGGAAATGCATCCCCTCTCTCCAAGGGGTAGCCACCCCCTTTGGAACTAGGTAGGTGAACCCACTAAGCTTAAGATCCCCTAGGGGACAGGACAAATGGGATCCCACTGGGGGCGACACCTCCTAAGAGGATATGCATTCCCTAGATAGGGATTTGTTATCCTCCCTTGTCCCAAGAAACTAACAGCTTTATTTGTTAAATGGGAGTTATCCTTGGTGTTAACTGGCAACTGTATACACAGAAGGCTGGCCTGTTCAGGCACCATCCACAATGAAGTAGAGGCCGGAGAACTCGCACATCGCCTTTTTGCAGGGAAAATAAAATAGCAATGACCTGTGAGGGAGGGGAGGCAATCTGCCTGCAGAATAGTAGGGGATGGGAAACCCCCTGCTGGAAGGTGTGGGAGGAGACCGGAAGCACACACCCAGCATGCCAAACCTAGGACCCGACAAGCCAGCGTAGCGCACTGCAGCCCTGCTGGAACACAGACTGGAAAGGTCTGGTCCTGGTTAGCCTCCAGTGGAACGGGGACGCCTGAGTGGGAACTCACAGCCGTGACGAGAAGCAGATGCGGGGGCTCAACAGAACAGCAGCAGGAATGGAGCCAAGGCTGCAAAGCACGCAGAACTTAAGGAAGAAGCTTGGGAAGAGAAGCTGCGTCGCCCTCCTGGAACGCCCGCCTGGACAAGCACAGCTTAGAAACAGAAGGTACGTGGTCGCTCCCGGGAAGACGGGGTGAAAGAATCCAGACAACCAAAGTGGGGTGAAAGAGCCCAGGGAGGGGTACAAACCAGGGGATAACTAATTGGAGAAAGTAAAGCAAGACTCCTGGGTGAGGAAGCCCGGGAAAATACCTGGTGTTGGACGTATGCGCCAGGAAGCACCCAAAAGCTGAATGCAGATCTGTGAACAGAGTATCAGCGAATCCCAAGAAAAAGAGACAGTTCATAGACAAACTCAATCCCAAAAAAGGCGGCAGGGACCAATACACAAAATTTGGGTTTCTGACTGGAACTGTGCAATGGGGCAAGGAGCCCCTTGCCTTTTGAGAAGAGACAATTACGGTGGGGTCAGAAACCAGCTACCAATCCTTTGTTTGGGCGACGGCCCTCATTGTACTTTTTTCTTTGTGTCATGTGTTAGGGACAGAAGTCAGGCCAGAGTAGGGTTCTGGATGGTGGATTTGAGTTATTATGTAAGACATCGCGATGAGCACTCGTACTTGAGTTATTATGTAAGACATCCTGATGAGCACTCGTTTAGATTTCTTTTCTTTAGATTAGGGCCAAGAAATGTAGGGACAGATTAGGTTTTGAGAGGTGCAAAATAAAGAAACCTTTAAAAAAGATACCATTTTGTCAGTCTCCTTATTCTGATTTACCACACTTCCTTAATCTTCTCTTCTCACCTATACCCTCTACTCTTTTTGTCTTTTTGTTCAAAATGTCTTGTACATAAATATCACATATATATTGGACTTTGTTGTCCTTGACGCCCATTTTCTGTAGAGCTTTAAAAGGCATGTTCTATTCCTAATGGTGACATAGTCAATCGTGCCCTCGCTAGGCTTAGGACAGCGAGGCACATCTCGAGACCCTCATGCATTCAGACTATACACTTACAATTTCAGTATTTTCATATCTCCACTCCCTCTCTTCCTCAGTTCAAGCTCCCTTCCATTCTTCCTATCCTCATGCCTATACATTGCGCTTCTCTATGGGTGGGGCCAAAATACACCCTAAAATCTTGGACAAGGATAGGCACTTGGAGACCACTACTTTGCTGATTTGCCACAGTATAAAAGAGTGTTAATTGATTATAAGATCGTGTTTTTGGTTTCCTTTTTCGTATGTTTTTTTCTTATGTGTTACCTATGATTGTATTATATTGTATCCATATTTTGCACAATGGATTTCGTTGTCATCAAGTGTTCATATTCACATGTGTAAATACTTTTCTATTATACCTGCACTGTTACTTTTTTACTTGTCTTCAGCCGTGTTCACACTAAAGGGATTTCCTTTGCATTTAGGGCCTGGGTCCAACTTTGATATACACTGTGGTTTGCCATATCCTCAGCAACCCCAGAACCGTAGTCCCCGTGACCCACTGGTGTCTGATCTTGCCTGTCCTCAGAAAATGGTGTGTTGGTAGGTTTGAGTTTAGGGAGTAAGAGGGGATAACAATTGGAATCGCATCGATCTGCTGACTCACTGTTCTCCATTCTCTCTATTTTTTTCCCTTATTTTCTTATCACGGTATTGGAGAGTGTGTAGGCAATACCTTACTGTTCACAAGGTATGAGCAGTTCGGCTTGAGGGAGGGGTTTTTGGGGACCACCTGTACACTGCCACCAAAAAGCACATCATGATGCTTGTGGCCATTAACTGCCCACAGTGCCCCCCTAACCTTGTTAGGTGATCTGCCCAGTGTCACTTTGCCACTAAGTCCAAGCAATGTCTCCCTAATATCTGAGCATCTTTCTCTGCTTGGGGGAATGATTCAGTACATCTTGCAGTCTTGGAACACTGTTATAATGGACCCGTCAATCTGGTCAGTAGTGTACAGAGTGCTGCCTTCCCAACCATTCCAATCCATCATTCTTGGAGTGATATCCTGAGTGTCCAGAGGTTTTAATGGAGGTCTGCCATTCCCACACTAGTCACTCATGCCACCCATACTTCCCTGGACACTATTGGCAAGAGGGCTTCAGACGCTGAATATTACACCCTGTAATCACCCACTTGCGACCCGATGGCAAACATATAGATTTTTGGAGAGAGGCAATGTATGCAAGCACAATCTGTGAGGCCAAATGGACCGCGATCGTACCAGAGACCTAGTGCACCTTGAGACATAAGGAGAACAGCAAAAGCAACAAATGGAGTTTGAGGAGAGTGAGCAAACCATACACAGGCCGGAGGGAACCATAGAGGAATCGGACACCTACCATGATAAGTGATATGTCTGGTCTCCCATATAAGTCTCAGCCTGCAAGCCTACCATACAAACAGCCACCATCCAATCTGAGGATAAAACCACTTACCAGGGCCCAGGTGTCCCAATAAGATATTTATTTTACCAATTAAAGTCATTAAAGCCTCGAAGTTAAAGGGAGAAGAGACAAGGCCACAACAAGGGAGTCTGGCGACAAGTTGTCAATGCAGAGGTGTGCTGAGCAATCAAGGAGAAGGAAAGAAGGAGTTAAGAACAGGAAAACAGATTTTGGGGAAAGCAAGACCTGAGAACGGAAGGAACAGGGAAAGTACACAGGAGAAAGGGAGAAACACCAGGAAGAGGACAGAGTTAGGAGAGTTCAAGGGGGAGGACACTGGAAGAGAGCAGTGTGGAGAGGAAGGTCATCATTGGAAACTCAGACGGTTTGGTGTCAGAGGAGGTTGGTGGAAGTGAACAGAAAGGTCCACAGCAGTTATCATGCATTGACCAAGTGTTATACGGCCCAAGGCTGAAAGGGTTGCTGAGAGAACGATGTCGAGACCAGAGCAGCCAGAGCTGAGGTGCAGCTAGGGCACAAGGGTTAGTGATGTGGAAAGCCTTGGTAATTTGCCCCAGACTCTTGTAAGGCCAAACGTCTAAAACCCCAAGAGAAGACTAGAGAAAAAACACAAGTGACTAACTGGGAGCAATAATTCAAAGACTTGTGGGACCAGCAAGTCTACCTAGGAAATACAAATGACTTGTAACGCATCTAAGAGAAGTGAGAGAGAAAGTTATAGGCTTCCTGTGAGCCATGGTCAAAATTCTGAAGGGGTGGGGGTTAGGGGCAAACCCCACCAACTAAAAATATAAATGTAGATATGATTGTTTTGAGTCTGAGCCTTGAAGACTCATTGTAACATCGAAGGCAGGAGGGTTTCATTCTGGATCCAGCTTTACAGTGAGCCTTCCTGGCCTGAACAAGGTGGGCTTGTTCTGAAGCTGAATTAGGAGAGCTTGGTGTGAGTCCGAGCAAGGCGGCACTCTAAAATCTGAGTCAGGATGACTCCAAGTGAACCCGGCCAGAAGGGCTAATTGAGAAGCGGAACCAAGCAGGCTCACAGAGAACCTAGGCTTGGGGGACTTAGTACAAACCTGAGCCAGGAAGGACCCTGTTGTTGACTCTGGAGACATCTGAGCCTGCAGGGAGTCTGGAACGATCCAAGACTGCAGAGAATCAAACTTGGCAAACCCGCCCCTTTCTGTGAGGGTTTTGAATAATGAGAGTTGATCTCTTGGCCACTGACAACATTTGCGTGAAAGAGAACATCATTGTTTTTCTGGCTTCATTGAATTAAGTAAGCAGCTCATGATGGGCTATGATTGTTGACAAAACCCTGGTTGTTTCTAAATGATTGTTCCAGGCTCCTGCTGTAGCTACCAGTTTGTTATTTCAAATTATAGTAATGTATGCTCTTTGTACGGCCTGCTGAAAACAGCCTCGATTTTGCTAAGGGAATGCATGGATCGCGTAGACTGCAACCAACAAGTGTATATGTAGTGGAAGTGCTAAACAATGTTAACTTGTTCATAGTGGAAGTGTGATATATAATGGTGATATGATTAGCCTCATGTAAAATGAGGTGTAGTGGTAATTCAGGGAGTAAAAGCAAAAATGGCCACAAACAGAAGTCCCTTTTAATATGAATAGCAAGATTTTAAACACTAAAACAAAAATGGCCTGGCTTTTGTTTTTGATTTTCAAGTAAAGTTAAGGGAGTTGTTTCCCAGTCACCTGCAGCTGAAAAAAAGTGTGAGAATACAAGTACCAGAATCCTTAGAGACATCAATGTGAATTAACCTGAAACACCTGAAAAGGAAATGTAACTAGACATGCCTGAAAAGGAAAAGAAACACAGCCTCCCTGATGATTGATGGGGTCAAGAAAACGTTTGGAGAAGACAATTTGTTGCTACAGCAGGAAAACTTGACTGGGAACCAGAGTGCGCGCCTTGCCATTATGCTTAACACTTCAAAGAGCAGGCTTCCAACACAAAGGAGGCTGATGAAGGTACAGGCTGACCCAGTGAAAACAAATGGCCGGAAGCAGAAATTGCCATTTGTCCCACAGGAAGATTCACAATTAAGTAAAAAGGACTATTATCATTTAGGCCTTTTTTTCAGCAACAATAAGGTGGATTGATTTCATTTTTGTACAATTTTTTTATGTAATTTATAGGCGATGTTGGGGATATAAAATGCATCTACCTGTGACTCTGGGAACTGTAGGGGCCAGTTAGACTAGGTTTCTGGCTGATCTGAACATGTTCCAAATATGAGAGTTGGTGAGCGGGTGGAAAATGAAATTAGGGATATGCTTAATAACTTCATAACATCTTCATAACTGTTGTTCTTTTTATGGAAACGGCAGAAATTTGCCACATGGCCATGCTACATTGTACAGATTTGGTGGTTGGCTTATCGAATTCTCCATGATCAGCTAAAACAGAAAACATGTTTAGTATGGCAGGTGCTAGTAAAATTATGAAGTTGTGATACATAGGTAGGTTTTGCCAACAAAGTTGAAAGGAGAACAAAGGTGCGATTACAAATAGCAATTGCCATATGTTGCTCCAGACCACTAAACCAATCCTGACTTGGAGGCTGTGTTGGGAGGCGAGAAGGGTAACTGTCCAATCCTAGTGCCAGCAATTATTGCAGGGTACTTACCCAAGATTGTAAAATTGGTGATGTTATTGCTGCTATATAGAGGGGACTGCACTAGGACAGGGGACAGACAAAACCGGGGAGACAGAAAAAGGAGAATGACAGGAGAACAGACAGACCATCAGGAAGGCTGCCAAAACTTACCATCTGACAGCTGTAAGGAGACACCGGAGGAGATTGCTGAGAGTGTATCTGGGTGGAGCTGTCTATTTCTAGGAAGGCCTCAAAGCTGACTGGGTCCTGTGGTGGAGAGCTGGACGCCATCTTTGAGAGTGGATTGACCAGACCCCTGCCCTATCTTTCCAGAGTGTCCTGAGATGCAGCTAGCTTTCCTGAACCTTAAACAGAGGCTTGCTATGTAAGTAGAACTAAGCCC
The DNA here is from genome assembly GCF_040938575.1 of Ambystoma mexicanum. Classification (NCBI taxonomy): domain Eukaryota; kingdom Metazoa; phylum Chordata; class Amphibia; order Caudata; family Ambystomatidae; genus Ambystoma; species Ambystoma mexicanum. The sequence continues at coordinate 1,457,831,285 of NC_090935.1, forward strand.
TGGAAAACCAAAGGGTAGGAGAGTCTGCTTGCCTTGAATCCTTTCCCTTTATAGTGGGTGGGGGTCAAAACTGTAGATTTTTAGCCTATGTAACCAAAAATATTAATTTAATTAATTCCCCATTTGGCATAACACTACGGGGTGAATTTTGTTAAAATTCAAAATTAACAAAGCTCACGTCCCAGTGTACGCTGAAAACTATAGCCTATACTTTAATTGGGTAATCCTTGTTGTCCATCTGGCCCCGACTTCTTTAATCAATTCAACCTTTTTATCCAGCTTCCCCAACAAAGGCCTTTCATTAAGGGGGGTCTGAAATCCAAAATTCTCCAAAGCATTCCAATATTTCTGTCTGACTTCCCAACACAGACCAATGCAAGAGGGCGGGGTCTGAAAAACAAAGAAATAAATCACCCTGTGTTTATTTTAAACCAAACGTTTGGGCGAAATTGAATTATTGAGCAGTGTAATTATTTTGTGGAGTGAAATTGCCAGAAAGTGTACAATTGTTATAGTTTTCTTTTTAACTCACTTTTGTGATTTATGTGTGCTGAAGAAGTTGATTGTGTTGTGCCATGGATAAAGTGTTTTTTTTTTTTTTTTACATGTTCATGGTAATTTATATTACTTTTAATTGAAATAAATACCCAAATATTTCCCGTACACAAGCCTGTATATTGGCTCATTGTTAGCTCAGGGTCGATGGGATCCAAGGAGCATGATGTCTCTGAGATAGGGCTTAAAAAATAAAAATAAAAGAATCTGTTAAATAGTTTGTTGCATAACCACTTCAATGAGGAGGGAAGGAACTCCCTGTGTTGAGGGTGGCTTTTCAATAGATGTTACAAATGGGGGCTTGGGCCGGGATTTAGCTTCCTATTCCTGACCCATGACAAGTACATTGTGACAGTCTATTCATTTTGATGCAATTGCATTAAGGTGGAGGGAAAGTCATCTTTGTTCTGTTAAAGTGCTGCTAGGACTTACTCCCGAGTTCCAGGGAGGTGTATAGGTAGAACATTTTGAGTGAAGAAATCAAGCAGCAACAGGGTGAGTTTGCCCTTGCATAAAGAACGTTTTTATTAAAGTGCAATAGGCCACGTGTGAAAATCACTACTGTACAAATTGGGGAAGCCAGGGAGCATCTCCTAACTAAATTATTTCTCAAAGGAGAATCTGTTGAGGACGATGCAGGAAACTGGCAAACTAGAACTGTGCGGGGGGTTACCTCAGTAAGCAATGATATTGGGATTGAAGCTGGGATATTGCACAAATCGCTTGAGGCATTGTATATGACCACAACTGCTCGGGATGAACAAATACAAATGGCTCAGCTAACTGCTCAGTTATATGTTCATTTGCTTTTAGTAGAAGAGTGTTGGCAATATAGTGAGGCTGGTAGGATGAATCAGGCTGGGAACTTGTCACAGGCCCAGCTTCTTGTTCAACAACACAAAGCTGAGTTAAAAACACTGCAGCAAGAGTGTGCAGAGCGTGAAACACATTGTTTTGCACTGAAGAATGCACAAAAAGAGCGTGTAGAAAATCTGAGCACACTGCAATACAAGCTAAATGACCAGGCTGCTCATAATAGAGTCTTTTTGGATGACATTTTCGCATTCCAATCAGAAATAAAACAATTGAAAACTGAAAATAGTCAATTGATTATCAAAGGGGTTGATTCCCAAAATGACTTTGATCAGATACATCAGCAGGTAAGTACTCTGAAACAACAGAGGATGCAGCTGGTTTAGGAAAAAGACCTATTGAATCAGGATAACAGCGTCCTGTTACAGAGGATGAATCAGTTGGAAATGGAGGTAGAAAATAAATAGTCAGGTTCTCAGGAACTGACCAGAATTAGAGAAGAAAGAAACGAGATTGTAGAGCGAGTAAGACAAAAGGAAGCTGCACTATTAGAGGCAACAAAATGTAGGTATGAACAAGAGAAAGAGATTAGTCTCCTGAAGGAAAAGTGCCTTCAATATGCACACAGCTTACAAGGCTCACAAAGAGAGAATGAATCACTTCAGCAGGAGGTGCAGCAAACAAAGGATCGGTTGGTAGCTCGCAGCAAGATACATGAGATTAATCAGGCCTTAGTGTCAGAATTAAAAAGCCAGCTCTCTGATTACCAACAGCAAATAAATAGAGATTAGGTGTACCTCACCAAGGAAATCGAAAATTATAAACAGGACCTGAGGCACCCTGACCAATCAGGATATGGGATAAGGCCTACTGATCAAGGCGACGCACCCTTCCAAACAGGGGCCTCTTGCCAGTCATTAACAACCTCTCGTGCACAAATGGGAACCGACCTCATGCATGCCACCTATCAAGAAGAGGGTGACATGAGGCAGTTAGACTTACCCAGGCCTATCCCAACTGATTAAGAAGGCCAGGTCCTGTCTTATATTGGCGAATATTCATCTCTTCCACACAGAAGGGAAAGTGGCCGGACCAGTGTGTCCTGGGAAGTAAGGAATAATACGGTAAGTACTTCAGACCATGAAAACTCTTATGAGGAGAAAGTCGGCGAAGTTAGATGGGCTGAAGATGTGACTACAAAGAGACCACCTTTCCCGCTTTGCTGAAGAAGAGGAGCCTGACCCTCAGCCTAGGAAGGGCATTCTAAAAACCGCTGTATATTCAGGGGAAAGGGGGGGGGGATTCCCCAGACTCCCTAGTAGGAGGGATGCGGAAACTGGGTTCTATCCTGGACCTGAAAGGAACTCCAGGGAGAGTGACTCTGGGAGTTCACTTTGGTCCAGGCGAGAGGAGTCCAGACCATGTAGTTCTGGGAGATAGTCTCACTCTCATAGAGATAGGGAGCACCTAGAAGACAGGAAAGGGAGCACCGGTAGCAGTTCTGAGTCAGAAGGTGAATGGACTCGTGCATAGGAAGAAAAAGACAGCGAAGCAGAGCAAGGGTTTTGTGAAAGATCCAATAAGACAAATCAAAGCCATAAAGAGATTCCTGACCCCATACCACAAGAATGCCAAGTATTCAGTATGGGAGCACCTGGAACTTTATGAGCAGGTGTTAGGGCTCAAGGGCTAAATCCAGCAGTGGTGGCTTGACACGTCGTGATGCAATTGAGTCTTTCTGACAATATACCCCTCAAGAGTACAAAAGGACAGATTGAGGTGAGTATTGCCCGAAAATATTGGTACACCTTGGTACCCAGACAGCTGGCTGCAAGAGAAATTAACCAAGTATTAACATATGACTCAAGACAACGAAATATCTAAGCACGGTGATGAGCAGATACTCACAAGCAAGAAAAGTAGACTACAAGTTCCAAGCTAGATTGGTGAGTATCCTGAAACAAGAGAGGTGACTATTACCATGAGTACAGGAAAGTAAGACAAAGGAAGAACCAGACAGTAGTGTGCTTACCAATAAGTGGTCTGGATGGATTCTGAAGAGGAAATTGTTGTAATGGAATGGTAGTCCTGGGAACACAATGTCTTGTTTCCTATTCCCACCGGCACGAGGACGCCTAAAGAGTCTTTGATCCTTGCGCGGTTGCGCTAATGTCCTTTAAGTTCCTTAGAGAGCTGTAAGAGAGGGAATACGTGACGATGGTTGGAGTTGAAGCAGTCCAATAGACGTTCTGTTTTGGCAACCAGCATGTAAGACGTGTGGGATGAGATGAATGCAGTCCGTGGACGTTCCGGTTTGGCAGCAAGCAGGTAAGACGTGCAGGGATGAGGCGAATGCAGTCCGTGGCCGTTCCGAGTTTGCCAATAAGCAGGTAAGACATGCAGGGATGAGGCGAATGCAATCCGTGGCCGTTCCGAGTTTGGCAATAAGCAGGTAAGACTTGAGGGATGAGACGAATGCAGTCCATGGACGTTCCGGTTTGGCAGCAAGCAGGTAAGACGTGCAGGGATGAGGCGAATGCAGTCCGTGGACGTTCCGGGTCAACAACAGATAACAAGTAGGCAAATGACAAGAACGAGGCAAGGAAGGTCACAGAGCAGACCAGGGGTTCGAAGAGCTTGAAAACAAGATAGCAAGATGCGTAGCTTTGAAAATTACAAATTCAGATGCACCACCGTGCGCGGGGGCAGAGCTTAAATACAGATCAGCTGACCGCACGCACAACGCGCCGCCGTAGGCTTGAACGCCTGCGTGAATGCAAAGGGCGCCAGCGTCTCAAAGGCAACGCATAGAGTTCTCTGAAAGGACGCGTAAACAAGGACGAACCAGGGTTCCGAGGTGAACGTAAACTGTTATATCTACTGGGGATTCGGGAATGTTTCTTCCTGTGTGAATGATGTGAATTGTATAGCATTTGCTAAATGGATGTTCTCACCTGAGTACTCCAGTTTCTTTGCAGGATTGGAGGACCATTATCATCATAAATGGTCCACTTATAAGGCAGGCATATTGAAACACTTTTCCACACATAGGAACCCACAAGAGGCCCGTAAGGCTGCATATAACTTGGTGTGAGGAAGATGGGCGCTGAGGGAGTTTGTGCAGGAGCATATTTGCTCAGACTTCCCGGCGGGTGAACACAAATAGTAGGGTGTTCATAACTACATAGTTCCATGCTCTCCCTAAATACATAATGACACAGTTGGTGTGTAACTTTCATGAGCATAGGACACTGGGTTGGGTGATTGAGCAGGCCACCAGGATTTATGAGGTCCAAAAGCCTGCTGAGAGTAAACATACCACCAAAACCCCCAAACCATCTAACACCCCAGCTGCTGCAAAGGTGGCAGAGGTAAAAACAACCCCTCCATTGGATCTGGAGACAGGGGGTCTTAAAAGTAACCCTACTGCCAACAAGCAAAATGGAAAGCAGAAGGGACCCCCCAACCCAGCCCAAGCGAATGAGAGTCAGGCGGGAACCCAGAGCAATGATCCCTCTGACCCTGCAACCTATATAAATTCTAGGTACAAGGCTACTAAACCAATCCCTGGGGTATGTATAAACTCCCCCGGCCCAAGGAGGGGGTAACTAATCAGGTAAGTACTTCCCTCAGGAGAAAAGTATCACAACACCTCCCACTCTGACATTTTTCCCCAGATATCCCCCAAACCAGAACTTCCAAAACAATCCTACTCTCTCTCCCCGGTTCCAGGACAATAGATTGCTGAACCCGGGAGAAGGGAGATTCAGGATGGAAAATTATGGGGAGGGTGGGATTTCCAGTACCTGAGCTACTCCTGGAGAAAGGACAGTCACCCCTTTCAGGAGCAGCAGTGGTATGACTTGAGACCTCCCTACCACCCAGATAAGGTCTCGCAACTGGAGTGACAGGTCCAGCAGCTGACCAATGATCTGCGGCGCATGCTGAGGGCTCAGTCCAACTCTCAACTTAACCCCGCTTTCCTGAATTCCCCAACACCCAGGTCTGATGCCCCAGGGGGGAAATGACGGGTGGAAACCTCTGACAAACCACAGGCTCCGGAGGAGGGGGCCCGGCTGGAATTTTTCACCCAAACAGAACCCCTAAAAACCTCACAGCCTGAAAGAGTCTCTTCTACCCCCCAAATATTAGCACCCAAAGAGCAAAGGGTAAATAGGAGAGACCAAAGAAGAACCCACTTTGTGGAGGAACTCCGGATTATCCCCTTAGAAAGAGAAGAATCCCTGGAAGATTCAGGTATGCAGACCTTCTCTTTCAAAAATGGGGGATCCCTCTCAAAGATAAATGGGTTCCAAACGACTCTAGGTGGGACAGGGTAAGTATGGAGACTGACCCAGAAACAGAAACTGTTCAACCCCAACCATGTGAGCCAAGCAGAAGTGTAACAGAGGGGGTGCCCTTTCTCCAAACAGGTTCTGAGAACTGTTGCCAGGTAACGGGGGACAGCCAAGAACCTGGTGAAAAGGAGGATTCCCCAACAACACCCATTGCGAGTTGCAAAGTTTTATTTTTTTACAGATTCCCGAACTCTGACACAGAAAACTGCCCAAGATCACACTGTCTCGGAGTTCAATATTAAGAAACTGACCACCGGGCTGTCAAATAACTCACAATTCTCCAGCATGGGGTCTGGCATGGATTCACATGCTCATGAATATTCCCCGTCGTCAGGCTGGGAATCCTCGGTAAAGAAAAAACCAGTATCAGTTTCGTTTCTGATCTGTCTTTCGTAGTAATAACCAATCACTGGTCTCTGCGTCATACTGACCACAGCCAATGACTGCCCTCTACCTAAGCACCGCCTCTGGCAGCCATCTTCAGATTTTTACCGCACGTTCATGTGTTGGGATCCTCGTGCTATTGCTCTCGAGCGTTAGTGCTATTTTTTCGCGCTTTTTACAAAAAACTTCGATTCTTTCGGTCAAAAGAGCCTCAAGCTCCACCGATCCTACATCCGATCAACGGGGACCCGTGTCGGATTCATCTGTGCCCCTCAAGGGTGAAGATTTCGTCGAGCTACACTTCGGAGGACTCCAGAAGCTTCTCAGGCCCTGTCTCGGAGATGGCCCAGGAGAAGGGAAGCTCGACTCCCGGAAAGCTGTTCAGGCTCTGCCCTGGATGCCAGCTGCAGAACGTCTTCAAGGAGGACGAACACTCTTTCTGCCTTTACTGCCTTCATGAGGACAAGACGCACGTGGAGAAGGACTGTGCGTTTTGCGGCAACATGTCGGAACGGACCATGAAGGACCGCCATCAACGTCTCGCCAACTGGCTGGAGGGTAAGAGCCCGTCTGGCGAGAAGAAGAAGAAATCCGAGCGGTCTTCTAAGACCTTTGAGGGCGCCCCGGCGACGGGGGCCCAACATAAGGCCAAGCACCGCGAGTCCGCTGGCACCGGGAGCGCCGAACGGTCGGGCTCTACGGGCGCCAGGCAGGGCGCACCCTCCCCGGCACCATCAACCACGAGCCAACGCTCTGGGTCGGGTAAGAGGAAGGCCGAGCACCCGGCGAAGCTCCTGGAGAGGCCCCGGTCGAGCTCTAAGGCAGAGGAGGAGCGTGGCAGTGCCCCCTCCCTCAAGGATAAGGCGGTGAGCGCACCTAAGGTGGTGAAGGCCTTGATCCATCCGACCAAGCCCTCTATCGAAACGGTCGCGGCGGCCCTGGCTCAGCCTGTGGTGGCTGCACCAGTGGTGGCGACCTCAGGGCCCAGAATCTCCCTGCCTCCTCGGAGGGAGTCTTCCTTTGTGCCCATCGATAGGACCCCCGTGAAACCCTCCGTGGGGAAGAAGAAGGGGGGGCAGGGCGTCGTCGTAGAGTCGGCCTCAACCTCAGAAGAGGAGCTGATCGAGGTCTTAAGCCACGGCCTAGGCGTGGAAGAAGGCCAGCCCGTCGGAATGGACCCCGACGCAGGTGACGACGACGACATCGTCGAGGATACCGACGGGGCCCCTGCTCGCCCGTCGGATTCCCCTCTACCAGCGCCGCAAGACAACTCGGCGGCCATTTTGTTGGCCATACAGTCCTTATGCTCCGAGATAAGGACGAGGCTACCGTTACCGACGGAGGAACCTCTCCCGTCGGGGGATCCAGAACCGGGACCTTCTGGTGTTCCCCCTACCAAGAAAAGAAGGATCCATCCACCACCTCCTTTTCAACCGTCGCGCCCCTTCCAGCCCTCCTCCCCGTCCACCCGAGGGGATGATACGGGGACTGACACGGCAGCGACGGGTACGGACGACGAGGCATACGACGAGGATTTTCCGTCGTCGCCTCCCACCAGGGCCTCTCCGCCCGACGAGATCGGATCTTTCCACTCCATGATCTCCAGGGCTTCCGAGCTTTTCCAACTCTGCCCTGAGGAGAAGAAAAAGGAAGGCTTCCTTTATCAGCGGCGCGAGGCCAAGAGGAAGACGGTCCTCGCAGTGCCTCTGTTGGACGACATTTGGGATGAGGGCCTTTCCCTCCTCAAGAACCCTTCCACGACGCCAGCTAGAAGAGACCGGTACGAGAAAAAGTACCGGGTCCCGGACACGGCCCCCCTATGCCTCCGGGCGCAGCCTACCCCGGACTCCGTCGTCTCCGCGGCAGCCAGGAAGAAAGCGGGGGGGGGGTGCGGCCTCCACATCGACTTCCCCGCCGGACGGCGAGGGAAAGAAATTGGATACTATGGGGCGTAGAGTCATCTCGTCGGCAGCGACCACGATTAAAGCGGCCAACGCCTTGGCTATCGTGGCCCGCTACGACAGGGAGCTCTGGTACAAGATGGCTCCCCTGCTGGATTTTCTGCCGGACGACAAGAGGGCGGAGGCCCTTGAGATCCTGCAGGAAGGTGAGGTGGCCTCGGACCACGCCATCACCGTGGCGACGGACATCGCCGACACTGGGTTCCGCCAGCTGGGCAACGGTGTTTGCCTTCGACGTCGTGGATGGCTCAAAGCTACGGACTTCCGGCAGGACGTCCAGACCAGAGTCCTGGACATGCCCTTCGACGGGAACAACCTGTTTGGGAAGACAGTGGACGATTCCCTTCAGGCCATCAAGGCGGATACTGAGACGGCCCGGGCCCTTGGGGTCCTGCAACGACGGACGCCCTTTCGGAGCGGCGGAGGCAAGGGCGCCTCCAAAGGTTCCGGCGGCGGTTTCGCTTCCTACCGTCAAGCGGCCCGCTCGTCGTCGCAAGAGGCCTACAGAGGACGAGGCAAGTCTAGCGGACCCCGCCGTCGTCGCCAAGGAGGTCAAGGCGGCAAGGCCGCGTCCAAGCAGGATTGAACCGGCCGTGGGGTCGGGCCCCCACCGAAGCACCCCGGTGGGAGGCCGGCTGGCGGGCTTCGTCATCGTGTGGGAGTCCATCTCCACCGACCGTTGGGTGCTGGACGCCCTGGCCCGGGGCCACGCGCTCGAGTTTCAAAGAAGGTGCCCGCGCGTCCCCCCCCGTGGCCAGGAAAGAACTTCACGTCCCTCAACTTCTCCTGGAGGTAAAGGCGATGCTAAGAAAGGGCGCCATCGAACTCGTCCCAAAGAGGCTTCGGGGCTCCGGAGTCTACTCGAGATACTTCCTCGTGAAGAAGAAGACGGGAGGATGGCGCCCCATCCTGGACCTGCGACGTCTGAACAAGTTCATCAAGGCGCAGAAGTTCCGGATGGTCACCCTCCAGCACGTCCTGGGTCAGCTGGAGGAAGGAGACTTCCTATCGTCGTTGGATTTGGAGGATGCCTACTTCCACATTCCCTACCTGGACGACTGGCTCATCCGCGCCAAGACGAGGGAGCTCGCCGTGGTCCACACGGCAAGGACCGTCCAACTCCTCACGGACCTGGGATTCTCCGTGAACTACGCCAAATCCCACCTGGTGCCCGCGCAAGTCGCACTGTTTCTGGGAGCGAGGCTCGACACAGTGTCCCTTCTGGCCTCCCCGTCGGAGGAGAGGACCAGGACCATCTTGGGCAAGGTGCAACGGATGTTGGTGGCCGACGCGGCCAAAGTGAGGTCCATCAAGTCCCTCCTCGGGATGATGTCTTCCTGCATCTACCTCATTCCCATGTGCAGGCTCCGGATGCGCCCGTTGCAAGAATTCCTGGATGCGCGCTGGATCCAGACGACGGGCAGCTTCGAGGAAAGGATCAAGCTCGACGAGAGTTTCCGACGAGCGATACGGTGGTGGGGCACCCGCGCGCATCTGACGGCGGGCATGGACTTCCAGACCCCAGCCCACCAGGAGACTGTGACCACGGATGCCTCCCTGGAAGGGTGGGGAGCGCACACCGAAAATCTGCACGCAAGGGGACTCTGGCTCCCGACGGAGAAGTCCCTACATATCAACGTCCTGGAGCTCGGTGCAGTGTTTTGGGCCCTCAGGTCCTTCCTTCCGTCCCTCAAGGGCAAGGTGGTGAGGATCTTCACCGACAACACCACCACCATGTTTTACATCAGGAAACAGGGCGGAACCAGGTCCCCAGCGCTGTCCAAGGAGGCGCAGGACCTGTGGCATTGGGCCGTCGCCCAAGGGATTTTTCTGGTGCCGTTTCATCTGGCAGGGATAAAAAACACCATCGCCGACTCACTCAGCAGGGAGCTGCGCTCGTGCCACGAGTGGGAACTACGGCAGGATCTGGCGGATCGCCTCTTCCGACGGTGGGGCACACCCCAGATCGACCTGTTCGCGACGGCGACGAACACCAAGTGCCGGAGGTTCGCCAGCAGGTTTCCCCAGACGAGGAGCATGGGCGATGCTTTCTCGTTCCCCTGGGAGGGCCTGTTCCTCTACGCGTTCCCTCCCTTGCCTCTGCTAATCCGGCTCGTCAACCAGCTCAAGAGGTCACGGTGCAGGATGATCCTCGTCGCACCTGCGTGGCCGAGGCAGATATGGTTCCCGGACCTTCTGGACTTGTCAGCGTCCCCGCCGATCAAGCTGCCGGCGGACGCGGATCTACTCTCCAGGGAAGGAGGCGCCATCCTCCACCACGACCCGAAGTCGCTGAACTTGCAGGCCTGGCTCCTGCAGCGCTAGAGTTTGGAGGATACGACATACCGGCCGATTGCAGAGAGGTTCTTGCAAAGGCCAGGGCGTCCTCCACTCTTAAATGCTACGGACACAAATGGAAGAGGTTCTCTGTCTGGTGCCGCGCACAGAAGATTAACCCTCTACGGATTACGGCTCCCCAAGTACTGCCGTACCTGCTGACGCTGGCCAAAGCTGGTCTGGCACATGCGTCCATCAAGATTCATCTTGCTGCGATCTCCCGATACACCAGAACCACGGGCCGGACGTCCTTGTGGTCTCATCGTCTGGTGAAAGAGTTCATGAAGGGACTGTTCAGATCGTTCCCGCCGGTGAAGGCTCCGGCTCCGGCGTGGGAGCTCAACGTGGTGCTGACCAAGCTCATGGGACCTCCGTTCGAGCCTCTGCACTCGGCCCCGTTGAAGTTTCTATCGTGGAAAACAGCTTTTCTGGTGGCCATCACCTCCGCACGACGAGTGGGAGAGATCCAGGCCCTTTCCTGCAAGGCCCCGTACTTGACTTTCCACGACACGAGGGTAGTGCTCAGGACGCACCCCTCCTTCATGCCCAAGGTACCGTCGGACTTCCATCTCAACGAACCCTTGGTGTTACCTGTGTTCTTCCCGTCGCCTTCGTCGCCGGCTGAGAGGACTTTGCACTCGCTGGATGTAGCTAGAGCGCTGAAGTTCTACGTGGACCGCACGAAGGGTTTTCGGAAGACGTCACAACTCTTTGTGAACTTTGGACCTGTCAATCAGGGGAAGGCTCTCTCGAAGGCTTCCATCTCCAGATGGCTCTCCGGCTGTATCATGTGCTGTCACCGGTTGGCAAACCGACCGCTGCCTGGCCGTCCGAGAGCCCATTCCACCAGAGCGATCGCAGCTACCACGGCGTTCCTATCTGGTGTGCCCCTGCTGGACATATGCAGGGCTGCTACGTGGAGGTCGACGCACACCTTCACGAAATTCTACTGCGTCGACCGGGATTCCAGGGAGGAGTCCAGGGTCGGTCAAGCAGTGCTGCGCAACCTGTTCGCCTGAGGTGAGCCTGGTGAGGAGGTAAGATGCTTAATGTTGAGTTGATGTGATGCTTAATGTTGAGCCTTTGCCACCTCCCGTGGTTGTGCATGTGTGTACTGCTATGTATTCTTTATTCATGAGCATGTGAATCCATGCCAGACCCCATGCTGGAGAAGGAACAAGTTACTTACCTGTAACTGTTGTTCTCCAGCATGGGTCTGGCATGGATTCACATGCGAACCCTCCCGCCTACCCCTCTGCGGCTCTTCACTTGGTCATACTGCTACTTCACGTGCTTCCAAATCTGAAGATGGCTGCCAGAGGCGGTGCTTAGGTAGAGGGCAGTCATTGGCTGTGGTCAGTATGACGCAGAGACCAGTGATTGGTTATTACTACGAAAGACAGATCAGAAACGAAACTGATACTGGTTTTTTCTTTACCGAGGATTCCCAGCCTGACGACGGGGAATATTCATGAGCATGTGAATCCATGCCAGACCCATGCTGGAGAACAACAGTTACAGGTAAGTAACTTGTTCCTTTCTTGGCACCTTCTAGGAGAAAGAAGGCCGATTTTATGCACCGGTAAAGGTGCAGGGTAAGTGTGAATAACAGCTCTGGTGCATACTGGATCACAAGCCACCCTCCTGTCAAAAAGGGGCGTTGACCAATTAAACTCAGGACGTGGGGAGGGACACAAAATTCCACTCACACCACTTCCCGGACAACTCAAAAATGTTGACAGGAATGATATTTCCATCAAAGGGGCTGCAGATCTGGACAAAAAAATTGGACGGCACCGGCTGAAACATCCGGTGATCGTTGTGACTCCAGAAGTCACACCTTGTTTAATGGGGAATGATCTCCTGAGGAGGTTATCACCTCTGATTGACTGTGTAAACAAGGTCCTCTGGACTCAGACTAACCGCCCTATCAAATTAAAAAGGAGTACCAATTATGTAAGCCTCAATGGTACCTGTCACGTAATTGATGAACGCTCTGAGAATGTAGAGTTCCATTTTTAAAATAACCAAGTCCCAGGTGTTAGGCAGAATCCTGTGCAGTTCCCTTGGGGAACACTGCAAAAAGATTAAGACTACAGGAGTAAGCAGTAAACCCAATTGGTAGCAGTCTGCACCACCCAGATTTACCTGGTAGCGCTGGCTGAGCAGTCAGACTTCTCTTAAGAAGAGTAGGGCAGTATGCAGAGTATACACAATAGGGCCAAAACACAGTAGAGCAAACAAACACTGACCAGAGCTTTGTATAAAAAGTATATAATTATTTATTTAAAACACACTTTATGGCTTATACTAGCACTCTCAATCAAAAGTAAGTTAAAACACAGTCATGAAAAGTATACACACCTCCCTCACTAGTTATCAGACAAGTCAGGGTAAAAACACTACTATTTGTTAGAACAGATGTGAGCGCTTAACCAAGATGGCACTCTGATAATGTAGTTAATGGGAGAAAAAAAGACAGAGCATAGAGATAAAACAGTTCCCAACACTTTTAAGAGTTCAGAGCAAGGAGAGAAAGGCAGGTTATACTGTAGAGCCAAAGTTCATAGGCCAGGCCCACTTTAAATGGAGCAAAGCGAAATGTGCCCAGGATCACACGGTTTAAAGTGCACTGAAAGTCTTTGCAGAGTGTTTAAAAGAGGTTGGGGCGATTCAAAAGATATAGTTAGAAGGCCTGGGGCCAACCCAGTTTAGAAGCCAATGATTTAAGGGTCACCTTTAGCAATCTGTAGAAAGGGAGTCCAGGCAGGACACAGTACCTTAAAGAGAAAGGAACCTCCAGCGGGGGCAGTTGTTCCTGACAGTGGTTGAAGTTCGTGGTTCCGACCAGGGGAAGAGAAGATCTCGTCGAGGAGGAAACGTGGAGTCGTTGCACTGCACAGGGATGAAACCAGCCGCCGAGTTCCCGACTAAAAGGTACTGTCCTTTTATTCGCGGTCAAAAGTGGTGAGCTTGGCTATCCGGCCGCCGGGGTGCTTGGCACGGGCGATTCGACCAAGAGACGTCTTTGGAAGGTGAAAAGAGCGAACTGGTTGATCCCACCAGCTCAGGGGAAGAAGACTCGTCCAGCAGAAGATCTTCTCTTGTCGTTGGGAAAGTGGTGAGGTGGCTGCAGCAGGGCTTCACCGGTGGTGTCGTCGTTGCAGGTGGCTCAGCTTCTTCCCTCTTCGGATTCTTAGGTCCTGTGGCGACTTCTGAAGTTCCAGTCCCAAAGGCCCTGCTTTTATGCAGAAAAACCCCCATTCATCAGCCTAGCTGTCAATCACACTGGGCCAATCAGAATAGAGTGTGAATTGGGTTGCTAAGGCAACGCAGTCCAGGGTGCCAATTCCCCCCGCCACCCTTCCTGTGGAACCCAGACGGAGTGACACCATTTGCAGGGCTTCTGTGGAGAAGCCTGCCAAAATAGTGGAACAAAGGGCTCGACCTTGGTCAGAGTTACAGAGACGGACACAAACGCCATTTTAGAATAGAGTTCTGGCAAAAAGACCCAACCGGTGATTTAATATTAAATAAATAAACCGGCGGTATCTTTAACATTGCACCAAAAAGTGGTGTGTTTAAAATCAATGGGAAAATCCCATAGAGAATATTCCGGTGGAATATTTTGCGTGGTAACCACTGCCACCAGTCAGAAACTCGACGAGGGGAGACGGGACAGTGCCCCCTCGCAACAGACCCAGGGGCAATCGAATTACCCCTTACCAGTACTTCCACAATATGATGGTTTGTACTGGTTCTGTTCACAAATTTGGACTAATAAAGCCAATGGTTACTTTACATGCCCTGGGAGACAGTAGTCAGTCCCTGGGTATGGAGTCTATGTTTGGGGGTCACTGTGACACCCCTGTGGTACTGCACTGAGGGTGCTGTGTACCACACATACAGAAAAACAGATGTTACCCTATGGAGTAAAAAGAAAGCCCATAGCCCATAAGCATATAGCAAGTCAAAGCCATACCTCAAATCATGTCTAAGAGTGGGAGTAAAAGAGTCTCACTCTTAGCAGGAGAAAAAAACAAACCCCACAAATCCAGCAAAGCTGCTGGGGGACTCACTACGGTTGGGAAATTAGCCTTATAAGAGAATTCTCCCTAACACCAGGCATCACTGTCCTCTCTGTAGGAGAATCAACTGGTGATGGGAACTCTTCTCCATTCTTGAAAATCAACCTTCCTCCCAGTTTTAAGTGGCAATCCACACTGGAAGGGAACACCCTAACATTTTACACCAGTCCAAAATCAGAAGAAACATTGAATCCTGTGAAGCCAGACAAGCAAGAGTCCGTAAATTGATTGACAAATGGGAAGGAGGTCTGGAAACCCCAAATTCCAAACATCTCCTGCCTAGCAGGTGTATGCTAAAGATTTCCATTGGCAACACAAGTATAGACCATAATTGTTGGGTTGTGAGAGATGTCCCTTCTGCCTTTTATCTGGAAGTGACATTCTCAACCGATTTGCAATCAATTTGGATCTAATTAATAATAAAGCCTGGTCCCGACTTTGGAGTAACCCCAAGGGCTTTGACAACATTGAAAAAGCATTCCGGTCAGCTCAATTGCTGCCTTATGCGGTTGAAGTCCAAGTGTGAGAAGAAGTTACCATCCCAGGACAGGTGCGACAATTTTACTCTTCTCAAAATAAAGCGTGGTCAGATCCTCAAACATCAGGACACATATATAAATTAAAATTCCCATCTCCAACAACAAGGTTTATATTTACATCCGACACCTCTAGTAGACCTTGAAAACAACACTGTTCTAATATTGGTGGATAACAGTGACCCTCGAAGTATCACTTTGGAATGGCGGTTGATGCCCAATATTATTCTATTGATTTAGGTAATGAAATCATGGGACCAATCCCAAGCGACTGTTTCGACATCAGCAACAGTATTCCTCCAGAAAAGATTCTTATTAGGCATGCAGGAAATTTCCTGGTGTACACTTCCTGCCCCTACGGTGTGGAAGACGTGACCTGTGACATTAGGAGGGAAGAGGTAGTGTTCAGAGTCAAGGACCACTACCTCGAATCCCCTGTCCAGGTCAGCGCCATCAAAAGAGATCTCTCCGCCTAACTGGAGGATATTGCTGAAATTGCCACACCCAAGGTCTTTCCAGGTTTCAAGCAGATAGTTGAGGAAACAATCAATCTGGCTGATGCCTGTGAGACCGAGGAGCAAAGACAAAAGCTAAAACAGGTCTTCCTGGAATTCCAAGATATCTTTTCAGTGGACTCATATGACTGTGGACGCATATCCATTCATTCAACCACGGACCCCGAGATGGCTCCCATATTTGTGAAACAATACCGGTTACCTCTCGCATCCATGGAGATTATTAAGAATTTAGAATCCCGTGGGATAATTCGTCCGATCCACAGTACCTTCACCAACCTGGTACTGGGGATCCCAAACCAAACGGCCAATGGAGACTATGTGCAGACCTGAGGGAGTTGTACAAACGGGTCCACATGTCAAGATGGTTCCTTCCTTACTTCGATCAGGGACTGGCCCGGATCCAAGGGGTCAAAGGTATACACCGCCATTGACCTGACCAGCGGTTACTGGACAGTACCTGTGAGTAGGGAAGACCAGTACAAGCTTGCTTTTACCTTCTGGGGGCAGTAGTACACGTGGACCTGAACCCCCTTTGGACACATAAACTCTGGCAATGAGTTCAACATCTTCCTACATAAGGCCATTCCTGATTTAGGCAAAAGGGGAAACCTGCCCTATGTGGATGATGTTTTGATCAAGAGCTCAACTGTGGAGGAACATATAGAGGAAATCTGCTATGTTCTAACCCAGTTGCAGAAGGCCGGAGCAAAACTGTCCTTTCAGAAGGCACAGTGGTGTAAGACCCGAGTGAACTTCTTAGAGCACTAGATCACACCTGAGGGTCTTAATCCCCAGGCGAAGAAGGAGGAAGCCTTATTGAAAGTAAAAGACCCTACCACTCTGCAAGAATTAAGAAGCCTTCTTGGACTTACTAATTATAGTCAAACGTTCATTGAAGACTACGCACAGGTCACTCGACCCTTGGTCCATTTATTAAAGGCCGGGGTGAAGTGGAAGTGGGGTCCAGAACAATCTGAGGCAGTCAAACAACTGAAAAGAAGCCTTTCCCAGGCTCCTCGTTTGGCTTACCCCAAAAAGAACATTGCTTCTTGGAGACAGGGTTCTCAGATACTTGTCTAACAGCAGTGTTGTACCAAAAGCATGACAAGGTCAACAAAGTAATCTCATAAGCGTGCAAGACTTTGTCCTTTGTGGAGGAAAAATTCAATGACTGCGAGAAGGCATGCCTGGCAACGGTGTGGGCGCTGAAAAATTGCCGCCCATTCATAAAGGCAAGCACATCATTGTCGAGACTCCTTACCAACCTTTGCAGTATCTACAAAGTGACAGAATCCGGGCGGGGAACGTTAGTAATTCCAGAATTACTTCCTGGATTCTGTCCACGCAAGCCTTTCCTTTGGAGGTCAGATATGGCTAACACAAGAAGAGTCCCCTAGCGCAAGGATTGGCGGGCTTGCTTCATTGTGCCCAAGAAAACTGTCTCGAGGACGAAAGTCTAATGACCACCAACAACATGGAGGCATATTTAACTTCCCCCTCACAAGGTCTATGAAGAAGACACATGTCAGGGGATACCCACAGTTTATGTGGAGGGGTGCTCCTACCATGTTGATGGCAAGAGGTAAAAAGAACTGGTGGCTGGCATTGGGAATGCCTGGGTGAATGATACCCCGGAACTCCCTGCTAGTTATAAAATAGGACCTCGAAGTAGTCAGGTTGCAGAGTTGATGGTTGTTTACCAAGCCGTCCTCACTGCAGTGCACCACCAAGTCAATGAACTGGTCATAATCACTGACTCTGATTATGTCAGGACTGGTTTTGTGGAGCACCTGATTAAAGAAGAACCGAGGCATACTTTGTGCCAACAACAAACCCTTACAGCATGCCCAACTGATCCAGTCAATCGACGATCTGGTGAATTCCAATGATTTGACCATCTATTGGAAGAAAATAAGAGGTCATTCCAAGATAGAGGGGCCAGATAAGACTGGGAATTACCTGGCTAAAACTGGAGCTCTGCAGGGGGATATCATAGAAACCGAATCCCTGCTGGGTGAAATCCAAATGGCAGCTGTCACCAGGTCACAAACTCGGGCTAACGGCGAACTCTCCACAGCCCAGTGGAGTAAAGCTACCCCAGTTACAGATTTGATCACTGCACAGAAAGAGGACCCGATCATTGGGAAATGTTATCGACACATTCAAGACCTTGCAAGCTTTCCTCTAACAGAGTCGGATTATGCCGGTAGAGAGGATCTCTGGGTGTTGATGACATTTTCAGAGAGGTTTCGGATCCAGGACGGTTTGTTGGTAAGGAGAGCCCTATCTAGCAGTGACCAGTGGGTGGTACCTACCGCATTCCGAAGCCTGATGTTGAACCACGCCCATGACACGGCCACTCCCAGTCATAGGGGGTTTCATACGACATTGGAAATCTTGTGCAAGGTTGCCTACTGGCACATAGGGGCCAGGACCTCAACACTTACCTAAAGGGGTGTCTTGTATGTGCTCAATTCCAACCCAGTTCACTCGCACACGGATCTCCCCTACAAAAAAGACGAATGACACTGCCTTGGTCAGATTTGCAAGTAGTTTCATCAGAGGAGTTTTCCTCCTCTAAAGGAAACAAGTACATGTTGACTGTGACATGCTTGTTCACGAAGTGGGTAGAATATCTTCCAGCCCCGAATTGTAAGGCAGAGACAGATGCGGCACTAATGATCAACCACATCTTCTGTTGTTTTAGCCTCCCGCAAAGGATTGAGTCAGGCCGAGGAAGCCATTTTACCAGTGAGGTGATGGCGAAGATGTGGGAGATTCTAGTGGTGAAAAGAAAACTCCACATTGCCTACCGCTTGGCCTTAAGCGGAGGGTAGAGAGATACAACAAAACAATTGTGAGTATTTTAAAGGAGTTTGTGGCAGACTCTGGACCCAGTTGGGACATCAGATTGCCGCTTGTCCTGATGGCTATTAGGTCTACACCATCTTCTGCAACAAAGATGTCTCCATTTGAGCTCATGACCGGACAAAAAATGGTGTTACCACAGCATCTGCTCTATAGGACTCAGGAGCAGCCCTGATAAATGTGTCCACTACTCATGAGTACATTAAAAAATTTAAGGAAGCACCGACAGCATGCTTTTGCTTATGCTCAGCGCAATTTAGAAAAGTCGGCTGAAGGAATGAAAACCAACTATGATCTAAAGACCACCAAGAAAGAGTTTTAAGTAGGTGACAAGGTATAACTGTACAATTTTCAAAGGAATCAGGCCAAACAGTGGAAATTCCTCCCATCTTGGGTGGTGCCTTTGCAATTGTAGAGAAAATATCATCTGTTGCTTACAAGATCCGCATCCCAAAAGGAGAACAGATAGAAAAAAAATTGGTCCACATCAACCAGTTGAATAGCTGTCATCCCAAGACACGCTTTACGACTGATTGATGAACTAAATGAAAGCCGAGCAGAGGAACCATCTCAAAAATTAAAAGGAAGGAAGACGAAACGGATGGAAATATATGTATAACAGGGAGTAATATACTTTGTGTTATTGTACAAATGAAGAAAATAATTAAAATGTTTGGTGAAATGGAATCGTCATGTTATTGTATGGTGTTGTAAATTCGATGTGAATCTTCACAGGGAAAAATGTGTGTAAAAAGTTCTGATCTCTTTCTATCTTTTATTGGAGAACTAAAATCCTTAAACATCCATCCTGGAGGTGAGAACCCCAGTGACCTGGAAAGGAAGGAAGAAAGGGGGTGCCGTGCCACGCCCTCCAACCCAAAGATGAAAGGGGAGGCTGGAATGTACACTCCCAAAAGAAGAAAGAAAAGGGGGTGCCATGCCATACCCCCCCCCCAACCCAGAGATGGAAGGGGAGACTGGAGTGCCCACTCCCTGATGAATAAAATCCCGCCTAAGGAAACCCCACTCTGCCCTGCTCTTCCCCAACCAAGAGTCATGGAAGAACATGGGGGTGAGTGGCATTTGGGGTATATTTAAAGGCCCCGAACAGAAGTCCCTTTAACATGAATAGAAAGATTTTAAACACTGAAAAAAAAAGACCTGGCTTTTGTTTTTGTATTTCAAGTAAGGTTAAAGAGCCATGTGGAAAGGGGCCTACCTGTCCTTGCCAATAGACAAGCAGCATTTTAATTTACAAAAGGAGAAGGAATCAAAGATCCCTGTCACATGGAAAACAGGATTTTTAAACATTGAAAACAAAAACGGCCTGCACATGTGTGTGCAAATAACAACGGCTTTCAAAAGCAAAAGTGAAAAAAATATCACTGCTCAAAGAGCAATGTCAGGAAAACAAAACATGATGTGTGGGTTGACACAAGCAATGTATATTATGTTTCACCTACAAAACTCCAGTGACCTTTGAAGAGCCACTTTGTCTTCATGGAAAATGTCAGCCCAAGGCAGACCCTGTTTCTGGCTGTGGGTAAAGCTTCACAAATGAAAATTCCCAATTCCAGCCTAGATGTCACATCTCCCATATAATGGCCAGGCGCAATAAAAATGTGCTGCTAAAGGCGTAAAAATTCAGATTTCTCGAGACCTGCTGGCTCTGAAAGCAGGGACTTCAAAGAAAATCACCCTTGGCTGGAGCACGACTAATATGTGTGAAAATGGGGGCACCCACTTCAAAGAGAAAGCTTCCAACACAAAGGAGGCTGATGAGGGTACAGGCTGACCCAGTGAAAACAAATTGCCAGAAGCAGAAATGGCCATTTGTTCCACAGGAAAATTCACAATTAAGTCAAAAGGACTATTATCATTTAGGCCTTTTTCTCAGCAACCATAATGTGGATTGATTTTATTTTTGTACAATTTTTTTAAATGTAATTTCTAGGCAATGTTGGGGATATAAAATGTATCTGCCTTTGACTCTGGGAACTGTAATGGCCAGTTAGACTAGGTTTCTGGCTGATCTGAACATTTTCGAAATGTGAGAGTTGGTGAGTGGGTGGAAAATGAAATTAGGGATATGCTTAATAACTTACATCTTCATAACGGTCATGCTTTTGATGGAAATGGCAGAAATGTGCCACATGGCCATTTCTATATCGTATGGATTTGGTGGTCGGCTTATCTAATTCTCATTGATCAGCTAAAACAGAAAACATGTTTAGTATGGCAGTTGCTAGTAAAATTATGAAGTTGTGATACATAACTAGTTTTTGCAAAGGGGTGATTAAAATAGCAAAAGCCATATGGTGCTCCAGACCACTAAAGCAATCCTGACTTGGAGGCTGAGTTAGGAGGATAGAGAGGGGTAACTGTCCAATACTAGTGGCAGGGATTATTGCAGGGTACTTCCACAAGATTGTACAATTGGTGAAGTCATTGCTTCTATATAAAGGGTACTGCAGTAGGACAGGGAACACACAAAAACCGTGCAGACATAAAAAGGAGAAAGACAGGAGGACATAGAGAAGAGACAGACCATCAGGAAGGCTGCTGAAACTTACCATCTGACGGCTGTAAGGAGACACCAGAGGAGATTGCTAAGAGTGCATCTGGGTGGAGCTGTCTATTTCTAGGAAGGCCTCAAAGCTGACTGGGTCCTGGGGTGTAGAGTGGGCCATCTTTGAGAGTGGAGTGACCAGACCCCTGCTCTATCTTTGCAGAGTGTCCCGAGATGCAGCTGGCTTTCCTGAACCTTAAACAGAGGCTCGTTATGTAAGTAGAACTAAGCCCTGGAAAAGCAAAAGGTGGGGGGAATCTGCTTCTCCAGCATGGGGTCTGGCATGGATTCACATGCTGCTGAATATTCCCTGTCGTCAGGCTGGGAATCCTGAGTAAAGAAAAAATCAGTATCAGTTTCGTTTCTTATCTGTCTTTCTTAGTAGTAACCAATCACTGATCTCTGGGTCATACTGCCCCCAGCCAATGACTGCCCTCTCCCTAAGCCCCGCCTCTGGCAGCCATCCTCAGATTTATACCGCACGCTCAAGTGTTGGGAGTCCTCGTGTTTAGCTCTCGAGCTTTTTGTTATGGAGAATTCTCTCTTTAGGCTGAATTTCCTGACCTAGTGAGTCCCTCAGCAGCTTTGCTGGATTTCTGGAGTTTGTTTTTTTCTCCTGCCAAGAGAGAGACTCTTTTTCTCCCACTCTTGGACATGATTTATGGTGTTCCTTTGACTGTTAATGTGTTGTATGGGCTATGGGGTCCTTTACTCCATAGGGTCTCATGTGTTTTTACTATGTGTGTTACACAGCACCCTCCGTGCAGTGACACAGGGGTGTCATAGTGACACCCCACCATAGACTCCATACCCTGGGACTGACTACTGTCTCCCAGGGCATGTACAGTCACCATTGGCTTTACTAGTCCCAAATTATTAACAGAAACCAGTACAAACCATCATATTGTGGACGTACTGGTCGGGACAATTCGATTGCCCCGGGGTCTGTTAGTCGAGGGGGCACGTCTCCGTCCCCCCTGATCGAGTTTTGCCTGGTGGCAGTGGAAACTACTTTTTATATTCGACCGCGAATATTTCCCTATGGGATTTTCCCATTGTTCGAGGCTACCAACTTTAATTATTTAATTCTCATAGCCTCCAACATACCGCCGGTTTATTTAATTAATATTAATTCGCCGGTTGGTATTTTTTGCCAGGACCCGATTCTAAAATGGCATTTGTGTTCTCTTCTGTGACTCCAACCCAAGTCGAGCCCTTTGTTCCACTTTTTGGCGAGCTTCTCCACAGAAGCCTCCAAAAGTGGTGCCACTCTGTCTGGGTACCACAAGGGGTGTGGGAGGGGGTTTAGGCACCCTGCACTGAGTTACCTTGGTAACTCAAGTCGCATTCTTGTGTGATTGGCCCAAGTGGTGAGCCGGACGGCTCATCACTTAACATGTTTGATTGACAGCTAGGCTGAGCGAATGGGGGTATGCTGCATAAAAGCAGGGCTTTGGGGACTGGAACTTCAGAAGTCGCCACAGGACCTGAGAATCCGACAAGGGAGAAGCTGAGCCGACCTACCACAATGACACCACCGGTGGAGCCCTGCGGAACCGACTCACCACTTCCCGACGACAGAGAAGATCTCCCGGCTGGAGAGGCTTCTTCCCCTGACTGGTGGGCACAACCAGTTTACCTTCTTTTCTTCGCACCCCAGACTGGTTTGTGGTTGAACTGCCCGTGCCAAGCACCCCGACAGCCGGATAGCCACTTAACACTGAACCGCGAATCAACGGACCGCTCCTTGTACCTGAGAAACTCTGCGGCTGGTTTCCTCCCTGACAGTGCAGCAGACTCCTGTCTTCCTCCCCGACGAGATCCTCTCTTTCCCCGAACGAAGCACCGACTTGCATCCGCTGCCAGGAACAACTGCCCCCGCTGGAGTGTTCTCACCACTTTAAGGTACCGTATCCGCCAGGCCTCCCTTTCTAAAGATTGCTACAAGGTAATAATAACCCCTTAACCTTCTGGACTGGGCTGGCCGCCTTGACCCTCTAACTGGTCCCTTTCTTTGCTCCAACTCCTTTTTGAACCGTTACAAGACTTTTGTGCACTGCAACTGTGTGACCTTGGAAACATTTAGTTTTGATCCTCTTAAAGCGGATCCGGCCTACTGACTCTGAATTCACGGTGTTACTTTTCCTTCCTCTCTTGTTGTGTTCGTGAAAAAAGTGTTGGGATCTGTTTCGATTTATTCTCTGCTTTTCTCTCCCTTTTTAAAACAAATGATTAGAGTGCCATCTACGTTAAGCGCTCACCGCTGTCTGAAAATAAGTGGGGCTTTACTTAAGACTTGTCTAATATTCTTTTAAGGGAGTGTATATCTTTTAGTGACCGTGTTTTTGATTTGCTTACTATTAGTGCCTGTGTGTTTTTCTAGATGTGGTTTTAAATATATAATTATATCTCTTTTACACCAAGCCCTGGTCAGTGTTTGTTTACTTGTTCTATTGTGTTCTCTTGACCTATTGTGAATACTCTGTATACTGCCTAACTCTTCTTGAGGGAAGTCTGACTGCTCAGCCACAGCTACCAAGTGAATCTGTGTGGTACAGACTGCTACCAAGTGGGTTTACTGCCAAACACCTGTAGTCCTAAATATTTTGCAGTGGTCCCAAAGGGAACTGCACAGGTTTCTGCCTAACACTTTTTTACTGCGTTTTCACGTTTTTTCAGGAGAATTTCAAATTTTTTTCGGTTTAATCGAGCCTCAAGCTCCACCGTTTCTACTTCCGATAACGGGGACCCGTTTCGGAATTCTTCTACGTCCCTCAAGGGTGAAGTTTTCGTCGAGTTTACACTTCTCGGAGGATTCCGGCAGATCTGCGGCCTACCTCGAGGACATGGCCCAGGACAAAGGGAGCTCGACGCCCGGATCCAAGCTGTTCAGGAACTGCCCTGGATGCAGATTATATAACGTTTTCAAGGAGGACAAGCATTC
The DNA here is from genome assembly GCF_040938575.1 of Ambystoma mexicanum. NCBI lineage: Eukaryota > Metazoa > Chordata > Amphibia > Caudata > Ambystomatidae > Ambystoma > Ambystoma mexicanum. The sequence continues at coordinate 1,457,855,216 of NC_090935.1, forward strand.
GCGATGTCTCTACTGCCTCCATGGGGACAAGACGCACGTGGAGAAGGACTGTGCGTTCTGCAAGAACCTTTCGGAACGGACCAAACAAGATCATCGTTCCCGCCTCGCCACCTGGCTGGATAAGGGCACAGCAAGTGAGAAGGCGAAGAACAAGTCTGAGCGGGCTTCTAAGTCCTTTGAGGGTGCCCCGGCGACGGGGGCCCAACAGTAGGCCAAGCATCGCGAGTCCGCGGGCTCCGGGAGCACCGAAAGGTCGGGCTCTTCGGTTGCCAAGCAGGGCGCTACTTCCCCGGCACGTTTGACCACGAGCCAGCGCTCTGGGTCGGGAAAGAGGAAGTCCGAGAATCCGGGTAGGCCGCTGGAGCAGACCCGGTCGATCTCGAAGGGGGAGCGAGGCGTTGACCCTCCCCCCAAGGTGAAGGCCCAGGACGCACCTAAGGTGGTAAGGGCCTTGATCCACCCGGCTAAGGCCTCTACCGAAGTGGTCTCTGTGACTCTGGCGGAGCCGGCTGAGACTACGGCGTTGGAAACGGCCTCTGGGCCCAGAGTATCCCTGCCGCCGCGGAGGGAATCCTCTTTCCAGCCCATCACTAAGACCCCCGTGAAGCCCCCGGCTGAAAAAGAGGGGGGCCGGTGGCCGTTACAGACTCGGAATCAGCCTCTGAGGAGGAACTGGTGGAGACCGAGAGGGGCCTCAACAAAAGGTCCATAGGCCTCAACGAGAGGTTCATAAACCTCAACGAGAGGTTCGATCCCAGGGGACGGTCCCTGCTGACGTGATTGAGCATAGCGACGAGGACTATGAACAGGGCCCACTGGAGCGGCCATCCCGTCTGTCGCAGCCATTGCCCGAGCCCCAGGATAGCTTGGTGGCCATTTTGTTGGCAATCCAATCCTTATGTACCGAGATAAGGACGAGATTACCACGCACCCCGACGGAGGAGCCAGAACCAGGCCCGTCGGGAAGCCCTCCGAACAAGCGGAGGAGAGTCCACCCCGCTCCGCCCTTCGTGCCTGCGAGACCGGTGGACCCATCATCCCCCACGCCGGGAGAGGAAACGGTGACGGGGACGGACGATGACGGCGGCAATGACACAGTAGACATCCCGCCGTCATCACCCCCGCGGGCGTCCCCAGCCGACGAAGTTGGCTCTTTCCATGCCATGATAACCAGGGCATCTGAGCTCTTCCAGCTCTGCCCTGAAGAACAGAAAAAGGAGGGGTTTCTGTACTAACGACGAGAGGCTAAGAGGAAGACGGTCCTCGCAGTGCCTTTACTCGACGACATCTGGGACGAGGGGCTTGTTGTCCTAAAGAACCCTGCCACGACACCCGCCAAGAGGGACAGGTACGAGAAGAAGTACTGAGTCCCTGATGCCGCCCCCTTGTGCCTCAGAGGCCCAGCCCACGCCGGACTCGGTCGTCTCGGCAGCGGCTAAGAAGAAGGCAGCGGGCGCGGCGGCCTCAACTTCCACTTCCCCGCCGGACAGCGAGGGTAAGAAGTTGGACTATGGGACGACAAGTCATCTCGGCGGCGACGACGATTATGGCGGCCAATGCCTTAGCGATCGTGGCCCGCTACGACAGGGAGCTCTGGTTCAAGATAGCTCCCCTGCTAGATTTCCTGCCTGATGACAAAAGGGCGGAGGCCCTAGAAATTCTGCAGGAGGACGAGGTGGCGTCAGATCACGCCATTACGGTGGCAACGGATATTGCTGATACCGGATTTCGCCAACTGGGCAACAGAGTTTGCCTCCGACGACGAGGATGGCTCAAGGCGACAGACTTTCGCCAGGACGTCCAGACCAGAGTGTTGGACATGCCGTTCGACGGCAACAACCTCTTTGGTAAGGCGGTGGATGAGTCTCTACAGGCCATCAAGACCGACTCGGAGACGCCCCGGGCCCTTGGGGTGCTTCAGCAGCGACAGCCCTTTCGGAGCTCAGGAGGCAGACAGGGTGCCTCCAAAGGATCCAGCAGTGGATCCTCCACCTACCGCCAGGCGGCCCGCTCCTCTTCCCAGGAGGCCTACAGAGGTCGCAGCAAGCAAGGCGGTTCCCGCCGTCGTCGCCAAGGAGGCCAAGGCGGCAAGGCCGCTTCCAAGCAAGACTGACCCGGCCGGGTGGTCGGGCTCCCACTGAAGCACCCCGGTGGGAGGCCGACTGACGAAGTTCGTCAGGGTGTGGGAATCCATATCCACCGAACGTTGGGTCTTGGACACCCTGGCCAACGGGCACTCGCTGGAATTCCTAAGAAGTGCCCTTGCATTCCTCCCGTGGCCAGGAAGGAGAATCACGTCCCTCAACTGCTGTTGGAGGTAAAGGCGATTATCAAGAAAGGTGCCATCGAGCTTGTCCCCAGGAGGCTCCGGGGCTCCGGAGTATACTCAAGGTACTTCCTCGTCAGGAAGAAGACAGGCGGTTGGCGCCCCATCCTAGACCTGCGTCGGTTAACCAAATACATCAAGTCGCAGAAATTCAGGATGGTCACCCTCCAGCACGTACTGGGGCAGCTGGAGGAAGGTGACTTCCTATCGTCGCTGGACCTGGAGGATGCTTACTTCCACATCCCCATTCTAAAAAGGCACAGGAAGTTCCTCAGGTTCGTGGTCCAAGGACGCCACTACCAATTCAGAGCCCTACCATTCGGATTAAAGTTGGCACCCAGGGTTTTCACCAAGTGCCTGGCACCAGTGGCGGCGCAGCTGCGCCTGCAGGGGATCCACGTCTACCCCTACCTGGATGACTGGCTAATCTGGGCAAGGTCAAAGGAACTCGCCGTCGATCATACGGCGAGGACCGTCCGGTTGCTCACGGAGCTGGGGTTCTCCATTCACCCAAATCCCACCTGGTTCCGTCGCAAGTAGCACTGTTTTTGGGGGTGAAGCTCGATACAGTGGAGCAATTGGCCTCCCCTTCAGAGGAGAGGACCAAAACCATCCTGGGCAAGGTACGGCCACTGTTAGCCACGGACGTGGCTAGGGTGAGGTCCATCAAGTCCCTTCTCGGGATGATGTCCTCATGCATCTTCCTTGTGCCCCTTTGCAGACTTCGGGTGCGTCCGCTACAGGAGTTCCTCGACGCCCGCTGGTTTCAGGCGGGGGGCTGCTTCGAGGACAGGATCCCCCTCGACGAGGAGTTCCGTCGGGCGATCCTATGGTGGGGCACCCGGGCTCACCTCACGACGGCCACGGACTTTCAAACCCCGGCGTTTCGTGAGACGGTGACTACAGACGCCTCTCTGGAGGGTTGGGGGGCCCACAACGGAGATCTCCACGCAAGAGGCCTTTGGCTCCCGGAGGAGAGGTCTCTTCACATCAACATCTTGGAGCTCCGTGCAGTGTTCTGGGCGCTCAAGTCGTTCCTCCCGTCCCTCAAGGACAAAGTGGTGAGGATCTTCACCGACAACACCACCACGATGTTCTACATACGGAAGCAGGGGGGCACCAGATCCCCAGCCCTATCCAAGGAGGCCCAGGATCTGTGGCACTGGGCCGTCGCCCAGGGGATGTTTCTGGTCCCCTTCCACCTGGCAGGAATAAAAAACACCATCGCCGACTCACTCAGCAGGGAGCTGCGCTCGTGCCACGAGTGGGAACTGCGCCAGGATCAAGTGGATCGACTCTTCCAACGATGGGGCAAACCCCAGTTTAACCTGTTCGCGACAGCGACGAACTCCAAGTGCCAGAGGTTCGCCAGCAGGTTCCCACAGCCGAGGAGCATGGGCGATGCTTTCTCGTTCCCTTGGGACGGCCTGTTTCTATACGCGTTCCCTCCATTGCCGTTGCTGCTCCGCCTCATCAGCCAGCTCAAGAAGTCCAGGTGCAGGATGATCCTCGTCGCACCGGCGTGGCCGAGGCAGGTCTGGTTCCCGGACCTTCTGGACTTGTCAACGTCCCTGCCAGTCAGGCTGCTGGCGGACGCGGATCTTCTCTCCAGAGAAGGAGGCGCCTTTCTACACCACGACCCACAGTCGCTGAACTTGCAGGCCTGGCTGCTGCAGCACTAGAGTTTGGAGGGTACATTATCCCGGCTGATTGCAGAGAGTCTCTTGGAAAAGCTAGGGCGTCCTCAACTCTCAAGTGTTACGGTCATAAATGGAGAGGGTCTCTGTCTGGTGCCGTGCACAGAAGATTAACCCTCTGCGGATTACGGTCACTCAAGTGCTGCCGTACTTACTGTCGCTGGCCAAAGCTGGACTGGCTCACGCCTCCATAAAAATTCATCTGGCTGCCATTTCCCGATATGCCAGGACTACGGGACGGGTGTCCTTGTGGTCTCATCACCTGGTAAAGGAATTTATGAAGGGACTATTCCGATCATTCCCGCCGGTGAAGGCCCCTGCCCCGGCGTGGAAACTTAATGTGGTGCTGACCAGGCTTATGGGAGCCCCATTCGAGCCTATGGATTCGGCGCCTTTGAAGTTCCTGTCATGGAAGACAGCGTTCCTCGTGGCCATCACCTCTGCACGACGAGTGGGAGAGATCCAGGCCCTATCTTGCAAGCCTCCATACTTGACTTTTCATGATACAAGGGTAGTGCTTAGGACGCACCCTCCTTCATGCCCAAGGTGCCGTCGGACTTCCACCTCAACGAGCCCTTGGTGCTACCAGTTTTCTTCCCGTCGCCTTCGACGCCGGCCGAGAGGACTTTGCACTCGCTGGATGTAGCTAGAGCGCTGAAGTTCTACGTGGACCGCACAAAGAGTTTTCGGAAGACGTCACAGCTATTCGTGAACTTTGGGTCTGTGAATCAAGGGAAGGCTCTCTCGAAGACTTCCATTTCCAGATGGTTCTCCGGCTGCATCATGCATTGTCACCGGTTGGCAAACCGATCGCTGCCCGGCCGTCCGAGAGCCCATTCGACCAGAGCGATCGCTGATACCACGGCGTTCCTGTCTGGTGTGCCCCTGCTGGACATCTGCAGGGCTGCTACGTTGAGGTCGACGCATACCTTCACAAGATTCTACTGCGTCGATCGGGACTCTAGGGAGGAGTCCAGGGTCGGCCAAGCAGTGCTGCGCAACCTGTTCGCTTAAGGTGAGCCTGGTGAGGAGGTAAGAGATGCTTAATGTTGAGTGGTTGTATTGCTTAATGTTGAGCCTGTTGCCACCTCCCGTGGTTGTGCGTCTATATACTGCTATGTATTCTTTTATTCATGAGCATGTGAATCCATGCCAGACCCCATGCTGGAGAAGGAACAAGTTACTTACCTGTAACTGTTGTTCTCCAGCATGGGTCTGGCATGGATTCACATGCGAACCCTCCCACCTACCCCTCTGCGGCTCTTCACTTGGTCATACTGCCACTTGGCGTGCTACCAAATCTGAGGATGGCTGCCAGAGGCGGGGCTTAGGTAGAGGGCAGTCATTGGCTGGGGGCAGTATGACCCAGAGATCAGTGATTGGTTACTACTAAGAAAGACAGATCAGAAACGAAACTGATACTCATTTTTTCTTTACCGAGGATTCCCAGCCTGACGACGGGGAATATTCATGAGCATGTGAATCCATGCCAGACCCATGCTGGAGAACAACAGTTACAGGTAAGTAACTTGTTCCTTGCCTTGAATCCTTTCCCTTTATAGTGGGTGGGGGACTGTGTAGATCCTTAGCCAATGTAACCAAAAATATTAATTTAATTAATTCCCCATTTGGCCGAACACTACGTGGTGAATTTTGTTAAAATTCGAAATGAAGAAAGCTAACTTCCCAGTGTCAACCTGTTTATCCGGCTTCCCCAACACAGGCCTTTCAGTAAGGGGGATCTGAAATCCAAAATTCTTCAAAGCATTCCAATATTTCTGTCTGATTCCCCAACATAGACCAATGCAGGGCGGGGGGCGGGGGGGCTGAAAAACAAAGCGATAAATCACTGTCTTTATTTTAAACCAAATGTTTGGGCAAAATAATATTATTGATCAGTGTAATTCTTTCTTGCAGTGAAATTGCCAGAAAGTGTACAATTGTTATTGTGTTCTTTTTAACTCACTTTTGTGATTTATGCTGAGAGAAGTTGATTGTGTTGTGCCACTGATAAAGTTTATTTCTTTTCTGTGCTAATTCCTATTACTTTTAATTTAAATAAATACCAATATATTTGCCGTACACCAGCCTGGTTCTTGGCTCATTGTTAGCTCAGGGGAAAGGGATCCAAGGGGCTAAAAAAAAAAGAATCTGTAACAGTTTGTTGCAGTTGCATAACCACTTATGATATGATACAATATGTTATTTATAACGTGCTTAATATCCAGGGGTTTCTAAGTGCAGACCTGGGGATCGAATATGTGGTGCTCTGTGTCGTCTTGCTTCCAAGTGAGCACGTTGCCCCCGAGCTATTCTCCCAAGACTTCAGTGGGGAGGGAAGGAACTCCCGTGTTGAGGATGGCTTCTCAATAAACCTTTACAGCATAATTCTTTTACGCCTTGATTCACCTCTCTATCCCATTTTCCTGCAGTGACAAGAGAGAGTAGGGACTCTGAGTGCAGATAAGATCTCCTCTGTGCAGTCCTCCTCCATCTCATCATTTCACATCTCTGTGATATTTCCATGCAGGTGTGACCTTAGATTTACATGGATTCCGTGCTGGTTTTGCACTCGGTCAAAACCAGGCGGATTCCATAGGAATACATTAGTTAACTCCACCTGCAAAGTGTATTTGCGCATGGCATTTACTTTTTCAGCAGACATAGAAAAAAAATTAGAGTAAAAGTGAGATTCTCATCTTTACTCTTCCCTTCTCCCCTCTCGTGAATATAGAAAATTGCATGCAAGGACCCCACAGCACGTTAAAAGGAGGTTGGATATTTATTACGGGTTACTTCCCGTTTTCATATAAGCTATGTGTTACCATTAATGGGGGTATACTTTTTTCCATACCGATTCTCAGTGAGACTTAAGGATCAATGAAACCTTCCAAATTAATTTTCTGTGCATTCATAAAGACATAGAAAGTGAAGTCTTGTGCCTTATTTCATCTCCTGGTCCGACTGTTCTGCTACTAGGACTAATCCCACACCATTCCATCGGGAAAATATTTCCAAGCTTTCTGTGGAGCACGTGTCATTTTCTTGAATAACAACGTCAATGAGATCTGCTCCAGTCCTGAATTCAAGAATGCTAAAACGCCCACCAACAGCAGGTAAATGTTTTCTCGTTCAGGGGTGTGCATCCAGCGGCCCACCAATTGATTTGGTTTGTAAGTCCCACGGTCCCTCACCATTAACTATTCTAGCTAGGGCTGGTGGGAGTTGCAGACCAAAACATCCACCTGGAGAGCTACAGAGCTTGCTATTCAACTCACTCAGCAGAATACATATGTTTAATCCTGGCACACTCTCTCGGCACGGATGCATACCCACCCACTGAGCGAACTTTCGGGGTGTGAATGTTACATAATCTGGCACCTATTCTTTTTAAATATTTTTTGTATTAAAACGTTTATCTATACCTTTCATACATATTACAAATTAACATCCAACAATCAGTATTCAATGATAATCATTTACAAAGAACGCAACACTTATTCTATTTTTCTGGGGTAAAGGAATTGGTGAAAACATCAATAAATAGAAGCACAATCAAAAATGAGAAGGATGGCAGAAATAGTGAATTGAAAACAATGCATTAATAACCTGCAGTAAAATTGAAGTCTCGAAGGACTATTTTACCTCTACTAGATGTTGTTTGTTTCCAAAACCAGAAAGCTGTGGTAAGCTATTGAAGTTGAGCCCAATTCTGTCATCACCACACTTTTTTTTCCATTACTCTTCGATTATTAATTTCTATGTATTTGGTTCCCTTGATCCCTCTAACAATAAACTAAATTCCCCTACATTTCTAGAGTATGCTGTTGGCAAGCAGGTAAACCAAAGGGACATGGTCGACCTTCTGTGAAAGGTCAGTCTGCCAAAAGAAATCCCCAAGACCCAGACCCTACAAGGAGGCTACAGGCTGTTTGAGAAAAAGAGGATGAATCATTCCTCGACTCGCTAGATACACCTTGCTTGACTCTGCAGCCAGCATAAGGGTCAACCAAATATGACTCACAGGGATCATGTGACAATTGATCCCCCTGGCAGATCATCCCTGGTAGCCCCGTTCATGGTTGCCTACGAGTGCCTTGGGAAAGATCGAGTTCTCCATTGTCGACTTTAAAACCCCCTCTAGTTCCCAACTAGTCCCACAAAGTGACCATTACATTTATTTTAAATCTGATGGGGGCATTGAACCATAAGGCAACTGTGGCTCCTACACTGAAGAATGACTAGTGAGCAGGAACACAATCTGCAAAATGTTTAAATGTGTTAGATAAAAGAAAGTGTTATGCAAGTGTGAGAGCCTTTAGCCTTTAAAAAGATGGTTCCGAGTTTGCAGCTGTGCTGCAAAAGTGATTCATAAAGAAACAGGTGAAAAAGCAGAGACATTGATACAACAGGCCTACTTAACAGCAGCAAGTGGACTGGTGGTTTAAAGACTAGATAAATACCGCAGGTTGTCAAAACAAGGAACAACGTAAAGAATGAATGAAGGAAGGCAAGCAGCGAACGCTGTTTTTTTAGTTCCCAAGCTATGCCATATGGTTCTGCAGTAGGTACAGTAAAATGAGAAAGAAACAAAGAAAAAAATGCCAAGGAATCAATTTGGTGTAAATATTCTTATTTCAAATGTTCAAATTACCACTGATAGCAACCCCCAAACCGAAACCTCTAACTGGTGAAACAGGATCATAATGATCACTAATGTAGAAAACCCTTATGTAAACCAGTGTCATTCTGGCTGCATGGCAAAGTGTAAGGGCCTGCTTTTCGGAACTAAGATTGTTGTGATGGTGTACAATCTTTAGCAAGGACTCAATCCTCCTGAGCTGCAGCAAAAGGAATCGCCACCATTTCTTTTTTTTTAAATTCTCTTTATTAAATTTTCCAACACATGTAACAAACCACAAAACCTCCCTCTCCCCTCCCTCCCCTCCTTGGTGCTGATGCCAAGATCGTGTGGCTAATCGTCCCTTCTGAGCGTTCGTTCAGGGTCATTCCAGGTCCAGGAGCCTTAAACGCTGTGGGCGCCAGCCAATCCTAAAGTCATCCCTGAGAAAGGCAAGGACCTCCCCCCACTCACTTGCAAACTTTATGCAGCCAGTCCTGGAACATCAGAACACGTGTGCCTTTCCATCTTTGAGCGATGATTGTCATTGCTGCCAAAGTAAGCATCACCCTCGCTCTCTCCCTACCCCTTGGGCCGCCTGTCACTGTTGCTGGCTTTAATCCTAGTAGAGACCATTCCGGGGGCATGCCTCCCTCTGCCCCAAACGCTTGTTCCATTGCCTGTATGATGTCTTCCCAGAACGGGGCTATTTTCGGGCATCTCCACCAGATGTGTTCCGCAGTCCCCTCCTGACCACATCCCCTCCAGCAAGTTCCCGATGACCCTGGGTAAATCCTATGCAAATGAGCTGGAGTGTAGTGCCACCCCTACAGTATCTTGTACCATGTTTCCCAGGTTTGCGAGGCTCTCGCCAATTTGGGGATTTTCCTCCATAGCTTTTCCCACTCAGTTTTCTCCATTTCCCTGCCCAATATGCTTTCCCACCTTCCCATATACGCCCATTGCGGCCTAGGGGTTGCGTCGTCCAGGATCTTGTAGAGCTGCGAAGTGAGGCCCTTCGAGCCATCATTGGTCATCAAGAATTTCTCAAAAGGAGTCGGCGGTCTGGTGGCCGCTACCCTGTTCGTGGGGTGTAGGAGCCAATGCCGCAATTGAGAGTATCTCAGCCTTTCGCCCTCCCCCAATGCAAAGTCTCTTTTGCACTCCACAAAAGTGCTAATTTCCCCTCCTATGAACATATCTCGCACCCACTGGCAGCCTCCCTCTCGCCATTTCCTGAATGCCCCCCCTCCAGCCCGGGGGTAAAGTCCTTATTATTAAAGATAGGAGTAAATGGGGATGGATAAGTTGTGATTTCCTTACGCTGGACCAGTCTGTCCCAATTGTCCGTGACCAACTTGGTGATAGAGCTCAGGTACATATGGCCTGGCCGATGGTGTTTGGGTAACCACAGGACCTCCCCCAATGCATGCTGCGTGACTGCTCTGTCCATCTTAACCCAGTGTTTTCCCTCCCCTTCCCGAAGCCATTCCCTAATCACCCTTAGCTGGGCCGCCTCGTAGTATTGACGCAAGTTCGGAAGTGCTAGTCCACCACCCCTTCTTGGAGCCATAAGCAACTGTCTGCTGACCCTTGCCCTTTTCCCCTCCCATATGAACTTGTTCGTTATCGACCGGAGCTCCTTAAAGAAGCTGGCCGGGACTGCCTGGAGGATAGCATGGAAAATGTAAAGGAGCCTCGGGAGGGTAACCTTTTTTATTGCCTCCAGCCTCCCCAGCCAGGAAATTCGGAGATTCCTCCACTTAACGAGATCCTTTTTGATTCTCTGTAAAAGAGGGGGATAGTTTGCCACATACCACCCTTTAAGAGCCAGAGTGATTCTCACCCCCAGGTATGTGATTCCCCCTGGGCGACAGGCAAAGGGCGTTGACATTCTTAATTCCTACCTCTCCTCCCTTGCCAGTGTCGGGTCCATTAATTCGGACTTGTGCATGTTAATGCACAGACCGGATGCTTCGCCAAAGTCCTCTAATAGCCTGCATTGCTTACTCGATTCTATTGGGTTGGTCAGGGTGAGTAACATATCGTCCGCGAAGGCAGCCACCTTGTGCTGTCTCCCCCCAAACGATATCCCCTGAATCCCTTCCGAATCCCGAATTGCCTGTAGGAGGGGTTCTAAGTAGATCGCATAGAGCAGGGGCGATAAGGGACAACCCTGCTTAGTACCCCGTTGGAGTTGGAACGCTCTAGATAGGGTTCCGTTAACCACCACCCTCGCCCGAGGCCACTCATAGTTCGCCTTAACCATCTGAAGATAAGTGCCTCCCAGCCCCATTTTTTCCATGACCTTGAAGAGGAAGGACCACTCCACCCGGTCGAACGCTTTTTCCGCGTCTAGGGAAAGCAGCTCTGCAGGGGTACCAGTCTTTTCTGCTTTTTCCACTAGATGGGCCACCCTTCTGATATTATCCGCAGTCTGCCTCCCCTTCACAAATCCCGCCTGATCCTGGTGGATCAGGTCCGGGAGGAGCCCCTCAAGCCTGTTCTCTAGAATTTTGGTGTATATTTTAGCGTCCACATTAATAAGCGCTATTGGCCTGTATGAAGATCTCTCGAGAGGGTCCTTGCCCGCCTTCAGAATCAGAGAAATCTTGGCTTCTTTCATAGATGCGGTGATATGCCCACTACCTTTAAAGGAGTTGAAGAGGTAGGTCAACTGTGGTACCAACACCCCCGCAAAGGTCTTGTAGAAAGACGCTGAGTACCCATCAGGGCCCGGGGCTTTCCCTGCGGGTAGCTTCCAGATGACCCCCCTCACTTCCTCCTCCGTTATATCTTGCTGAAGACTGGACTGGGCCTCCCCCTCTAGTGTGCACAAGTTAACGTCTTGCAAGAATTTTTCCTGGGCCTTGTCGCAGGGGTGCTGTGATGTATATAAAGTCTCGTAAAATTCAGCCATGGCTTCTCGAACGTCTTCTGTTCGAGTGACCCTGTCCCCCATATCTGAGTTCAGTGCCGTGATTGTGTTCCTTGAGGCAGCTTCCCGAAGGAGGCGGGCCAGCAGGACATTGGCCTTGTTCCCCTTAGCATAGAATTTTTGCTGCACGAAAAGTAGGGCCCCCTCTGCTTTTTTAGTACGGAGGACCCCTAGCTGTCCCACCGCCCTCCTATAGTCCCTCTGATTGGACCTACTGGGATTCGTCGCCACCCTACCCCTTGCCTCCTCGACCTCTGCCTCCAGCCGGGACTCCAGTGCCTGTTTCTGTTTCTGTCTTTGTGCTTTGGCTGCTATGATTTCTCCCCTCATCGTAGCCTTAAATGCATCCCATCTTGTATCTTCTCCCGTGTCCCCTCTCTTATTGCTATTAAAGAACTCTCTCATCTTGCCCTCTATCTCCTCCCTTACCAAAGGATCTCTCAGCAAATGTTCTGGGTATTTCCAGCCCCATAATCCCCCTCTCCTCACTCCCAGTTCCAGCTGCATTGACAACATTTTGTGATCAGCTATTCCCATGGGCCCCACTTCCACCTCCCTAACTCTACCCACCAGGTTAGCCGAGACCCAAATATAGTCAATTCTAGATTGTGTCCCGAGGACTTCGGAAAGAAAGGTGTAGCCGTCTGCATCCCCCTTCAGTTCCCTCCAGACATCCCTCATACCCATGTTCGCCACTTTATCCCTTAGTTCAGCCGAGGCCACCGCACCTCCACCCCGATTCCTAGGTGCTCCTGATCTATCCTTAGCTTTGTCCCATGCAATGTTGAGGTTACCCATTATAACTATCTGGCCCCTTGCCCAGTCGCCTATTCTCCCCATAAGGTCGCGGAGGAAGGGGTCTTGCCCCGTGTTAGGCGCGAAAATACCCCCTATTGTGAAAAACTCCTCAGCGATTTTGCCTTTCACAAGTACAAACCTACCCTCTTTATCTTTTAGGGTGTCCTCCATGCGGAAATTCACAGTGCCTCTGATAGCCAGTGCCACCCCCCCCCCCCTTGCTTTCGTGGGCCCGGACACCTGAAATACCTGGTCGAAGCCTCTCAGCCTCAGGCGACACTGATCCTTACGGAGTAGATGCGTTTCTTGCAGCCCCAGAAAGTCTGGTTTACCCCGCTTCGTGAATTGCTCCATCTTTTTCCTTCTCAGTGGGGTGTTGAGGCCCCTGACGTTATGTGTTACCCATTTGAATTATGAATAAACTTCCACTCTCGCCTATCATGACCCTTTGTCCAATCCTCTTCTCCACCTGTTTGCACCCCTCCAGTCGCTCTGGAACGTGAACCACTTTTATCTCGCCCCTTGGACAGCACCTGAGAAAAACTCCCCCTCCCAACCCCCTTCCCGCCGCCGCCCCCCTCCCAACCCCTGATGACCTTAACGATAGGTCTTCCCGGTTCCCTCCCTTCCTCTCTAGGCTCTCTTGCTCTCAGAGATCCCATGATGTTTGCTCGCAGCTCCTTCTCTCCTCCTCGTGTTCCAAAACAGCCTTTTTGTTGTCCACCACCCCCTAAGATCGATCAAACATCAAGTCAGTCCTCCTTGTCCCTGAGACTCTCCTCCTCTGCTGGCTCCATTACCCCCCCGGGGGGCCTTCGCCGTGCGGGTCTCCTCCTTTTCCCCTCGCCTGCCATCGACCATTCCCATGGCCTGGGTCGTACTCCGCCGCCAGCCTCATGCGGGCCACTCGGGCCAGCTGCCCTCCGTCCCTCGTGCAAGTCCCGATCTAGGTCAAATTGGAGTATGTCCGCCCCCTCCTGCATCGTGGTTATCCGCCTCTGGGAGCCGGCCCATTCGAAGACGAGCCCGAAGGGGAAGGTCCATTTATACCTGATCCCCTTTTCCTTTAGTTTCGAGGTGAGTGGTCCCCATTGTCGCCTTTTAAGCAGAGTGCTGCTAGCCAGGTCTTGGTACAATTCGATGTGTTGGTTGTTGAAGGTGATCGGCTCTTTTTGTCTGGCGGCCCTGAGAACTGCTTCTTTTTGAGCATATCTTGTAAATTCGGCTAATACATCCCGCGGCCTGGACTTAGGGTTCTTGTTGAGGGATCCCACCCTGTGGACCCTGTCCAGCTCGATCCGATCAGGCGAGGGCTTCCCCAGCAGCTCTGCGTATATCCCTTGAACCGTCTCCTTCAGGTCCCTATCTTGTATCGTCTCTGGCAGAAATTTCAGCCTGATGTTGATCCTTCGGGACCTGTTTTCCATGTCTTCCATTCTGATTTCCAAGTTCTGCGTTGCCATGTCGAGCATCTCGATCGCCTCGCTGTTCTCCGTGGCTTCCCTGCCTACCTCTTGCAGGCCCTTTTCCACTATGTCCGTTCTCTCCCCCAACTGATTCACTTCTTGCTTGATTTCCGCCATTGCTTGATTAATGTCCGAGCGGATCAGCTGAAATTGTTCTTGAAATGTCTTCCCCAATGACGCTTGAAGTGAGAGCAACTCCCCGCGCAAATCCTGCCGCGAGATTGATCCAGATGCTTCCGAGGTCTCCGTATGCTCCTGCTCTACGATTCCCCCCTGTGTGGTCCCTCGGCCATCAGCTGCATCTTTGTTTGCCCACAGAGTTATAATGTGGCCGGGGGCCTCCCCTTGGGGTTGTCCGCCTTTGTTCCCCTTGTTTTTGTTTTTGGCTGCCATAGTTGTGGGTCCAAGGCCCCGTCTGCCCCCTCTCCTGAATCCGCTTCCGACCATGCTAGGCCACAGCCCCCTATTGCTGCATGTGCTGGTGCTCCTTTTGGGCTTGATGGGGGTGCGTCCTCCCCGTTAACGGGGGTGCTTGGGTCTGGGCTGTGTACGCCCTATGTATGAGGCCGGGATCCTTTTGCCAGGGGGAGCAAGTCTCAGCCTTGATCACTACAGTGTCTCCGCGCGTCGGCGTGCTCCTTATTATGCTGGGGGGGAGAGCAGGTGTCGGACCCGGGCACCCCGGTGTCTCAGCGTGTGGCCAGGGCCACAATGAGGTGGGGGGGCAGATGTTAGCCCCGGGCGCCCCAACTCCGTGTTGCCCCTGGGGGAATGAGCGTCAGTCCCGGACACCCCCTATTAATGCCGTAGGTGGGGTGCCCTCCGTGTCCAGAGTAGGGGCCCCCCCTCCGCAACTGCACTTGACCCGAAGGGCCGATGTGAACCGGGTCCCGCACCTCCCGCCGCTTACTGTCTTTTGGTGCCGCTGCCTTTCGGCTGCCGAGCCCGGGCTCCCGCCCCCGCGCCTCCAGCCGCCGTCAGTTCAGGCCGCTCCACTGCCTCGGAGAGGATTCCGGGGGGCTGCCCCGGCCCGGTCTGGAGTCAGCGTTCGCCCGAGGCCCTGCTGATGGGTGTCGCCGTGAGTCGTCTGTCTGCCGAGCAGCTCCCAAGGGCTGCCGATTTCCCTCCTCCTTGTGGCCGGATCCGACTGCCGTAGCCCCGGGGGTGTGGAGACGCGCCGATCGCCTCGCCCGTTGGTCGGCGAGGAGGCGCCCAAATCAGCAGGGGCTCCGACCGCCCCCCCGATACTGCTCTGCTTCTTCCACTGCCTTGGGGGAGCGGGAGCGGGGACTCCGTTCCCGTCCCGCCTTTGTACGCAGGGCCCCTTAGGCCCACGGGATTCGGGTGTATGCCGGGTTGATGAACTCTGCTGTGCTATCCACGGCTGCCCCCAGGTGCGGGGGCGTCCAGACCGCCCAGGCTCTCCGCTCTTCAACACGTAGGGGGTGGTGGAACCGCCAAAATAAGTTGAAGGGACAGGAGCGCCGTCGACACACGTCTACCTGGTGTCGGCGGCCATCTTGGAATCTCTCACCACCATTTTTAATATGCAGTGTAGGCAACCTCCTATTTGACAATCATCAGTTAACAAACCACAACGGGAAAGGCCACAAGAGAAACAGAAAACACTGGGCTCGACCAGAGCTAAATTTAGCACTGGAACTAACTGGGGAAGCATGGCTTGCTTACACTCGTGACATTTTTCTCCACCTATAAATCACACAAGTTCCAGAAATTCACTTTGGCGGCTCCTGTAGTGCCTATGACCCTCTTTTTCTTAAAACATACTCTTTGTACCTGCTTTGCCTTCTGCTATGCATCACATCTTGGGCACTTCATCACCCTCTTCCTATTTCTTCCTATTTGTCTTTGCAGGGTCTATTTTAAGAAGTGTGTAGCTTTACGGTTTCGTCCACCCCCTACCATATACTTATTGATTTATTTGTAAGGTACCTATGGTTGCATTTGTAAATCGCTGTATCAAAGGCTTTTGATGGAAGCATATATTGAAGAAAAAAGAAATGCAAAGACTAATCAAAGACCATTTTTACAAGTAAAGCATGCCCCAGCCCTACAGTCAGTATTCTTGAACAGGAGCAACCCGTTTGGTAAATCTGCTTTGCTAAATTATACAGATCTGGTATACCTCTCTGCAAGAATTCTGTTCCTGTACACTGCAAGGCAACAGCCCTGGTTTCCCACACCCACACTCTTGTACCCTCGATCCCTTTCGGCTTTGAATCCTACTGCTAATTCTTAGCAGGGGACTCGGCTACTTTTTTATTACATGTGAACAATTTGTTTCACTGGTTTTGTTTTTTTCTCGGATTATTGTCCCTTTATGTACATTCCTTGCACTCCAACATTGTCTGACATGTATAAGAGACACCTAATTCCCTACCTCTTAACTTATAATGCTGCATACAAAAATCTTAATAGCAACTATTAAGGCTAGTTATTCAAGTGTTGTTCCTGGTCTACTAATTTATGGTGTGAGAATGCAAGTGAAATGTATTGATTAATTGAGCCATTTTCACTGAAATGGCAGTGTATACGCTCAACTTTCAACATCATTGTATGCTTTATAAAATAGCTAATAAACCTCCATATGAGTACAGCAGAAATGCTCAAAGGGAAGGCGAGCTTGAGTAATAAGGAACCTTAGAAAACACAGAATTAAAATTAGTCGATGTGTGTCTTCATCTATGTTCTCTGCTTTTATGTAGCAGATAATGCTGTTGCCGATTCAGATGTCCTATGCAAGATGAAAACTGAGGACAACATCTCTCTAAAGGATTGCCAGACTGCAGAAGGAAGAGAAAATAAGACTGATTTCCATACAGGTCAGCAAGAAGTGGAAAATATATTAACTGATGATTCAACGCCTTTGATTTGGCTTTTTATAATTTTTCATACACAAAATGCCATTTTATTTTCAAGATAAGAGAGGATGAAGTACAAGGTTTATTTACAATGTTACATTCTCCTCCAAGTTGGAGGAATGTTTGTGTGCTTTATGTAGCACTAAGATTCTTCTTTGAGGGCTTTGCAAAGCAACTGCAATGCCAGACAAAGGCCCGGATTAGTCAGCCACTTCAGTGAACCCTCCATGCCCCACAGGAGCTCTGCTTGGGCCCTAGACCTTACAAAGGCCCCTGAGAAGACCTACATTTCCAAACCACTTGGATGCCCTGTTCTGTGGGAGTGATAGCTATGTGACCACGAGGACACTTTCTAGACAGCAATGATGATGTTAACAGAGCATCTATCGACATGTGCCAAAAATAAAATTCAGAGCCCCTTGTGGTGAGAACAAACCATGCCAAATACCTTTTCTAATGGATGGCTCCGTCTCTGGATGGTTTCCAGTCAGGATTTTTTTTTCTTTTTCTTTTTTTTGTTTTATTGGTTATTACATTTTAAACCTTTAGCATTACTCCATTTAGCACTAAAAAGTGCTATTCTGTCCATACAGGCTAGATAGACTATATAAATAGTTCAAGTACTGCAACTTAGTCCTTTAAAGCTGACTCCACCAACTTCAGGGCTACAATCGTTATTCCAAGTTTTTCAGCATTTATCAGTCCCTCCCACCATCCTTCTTCAGTCATCGAGTCATGCAGTTTCGCATATTCGCCCCAAAAATGTGCTCTGCTTTCAATCAATCCTGGGCAGTTTAATACAAGCTGCTTTATTGTTTCTATTTCCTCCTTGTCTTTACAGAAATGACATGTCGCTTCTTGAGGATTAATCTGTTTTCTTAGTAACAAGACCTCTTTTGTTCGTAGTATGTTAATTCTGCATCTCATAGGCAGATCTCGATAATGCAGTGATGGAAATCTTTTTAAATAGTTCAGTGGTTGGATATTTCTTTGATTCCCAGGTGATGTTTTGGTGATATTTATTGTTATACACTAGCTCCAAGGATTCTATCCAATCCTTTTCCTGCAAGATCTTCTTTGCTTTTGTAGGATTTTTTAATACCAATTATGTCTCAATGTCTTTTGTCAACAGAAATTAATTACATCGATTGACCCAGTGTTTAAGATATTTATCTTTCAGCACTCTCTGATTATTCAAGATCTCGAAGGGCACCGTTTAGGAAGTTGTTACACATTTGCCATAGAGGGCAATGGTTTTCCACATGGTTATTGATGTCAATGATTGTAGTCTTAGTTCGTATCTTATCATGTACCCTGGTAGGTGATTAGTTAGTCTCAACATCTTTCTCCAGAAGTAACTCTTGCAGTCTCCCCAGATCATCCAAGACAGGTTCAATAATGACTCAGACCCATATGTCAGAACCGCCACAACCTTCTACTTATAGAAGGTCAGGATTGGAATCATTGAAAACCTTCCATAACGGTTGTGAAGGGCTCTCCCCTGGTTAGTCAGTTTTGTAAGTTTATACCTGCTCAACGTATAGTGTCCTTGTTCGTTGATATTTTTATTAATCACGACTCCAAGGTATATTATAGAGTCTACCTTCTCCAACTTTTGGCCATTAATAGACCAATCAAAGGCTTTCTTCCTTTTTTTTTTCCTTGCACTGACTTCATTTTCATAATCTTTGATTTCTTATTGTTTGCCTTCATCTCATTATCGTCTAAGAAACCTTTGAAGGCGTCCAGCCTTCTTTGCAGACCAATTTCCGTCTGGTCTATAAAGACCAGATCGTCTCCATGTAATATCCCAGGGATTACCCCCTCATTCATTTTTGGCGGGAATGCTGGAATGTTTTTTTGTGATTCATACATATCTGCCATGTACAGTACAAACAGGAAAGAAGCCAGTGCACATCCTTGCTTCATACCGCTGTATGTATGGATCTTTCTTGAGTGAAAGCCTTCTCTTGTGAGGCGCACCTGGATCGTTGTGTTCAAATGGAGTGATTGTTTAGCCTCTATTAAATCCTTGGGACACTTCCACAGCTTTAGTTTTGTCCACAAGCGTTCTCGGCAGACCCCGTCGAATGCTTGTTCTAAGTCTATAAATCCAAGGTGGACTTTGGTATTCGTCACCAGCGCACTTTGTTTTAACAAATTCAAAATGAGGAGGTTTAATGTTGTACCTACTCCAGAAAAAAACGCTGTCTGTCTTGGGTGTAATATCTCTGCCAACTTTGCCCATCATTTCAGATCTCTTAATAATAATGAGGCAAATAGTTTTCCTATTGAGTCCAAGAGGGCTATCGGTCGATAGTTGCAGGGGTTTCCCTGATCTCCTTTTTTATAGATAGGAACTATTAAGGCTTTATTCCATGACTCCGGTAGGGTCTTGGTTCTTAGTATTTGTCTAATTACTATGGTTATCATATTACTCCAGCTCTCCTCATTTGTCTTCAAGGCTAGGTTTGAGATGCCGTCTGGTCCGGCTGCCCTTGATGAGCTGAGATTTGTGATCATTCTTAGTATCTCTGCTTGATCAAAGTCCAATTTCCAAACACTTTGATCATTAGTAGGCTCATCACATTTCGTTGTACTTTACTTTTTGAATAGAGTAGTGTAATGCTCTATCCAACGCTCTTCCGACACTTGTGTTACAGTGGTAGCTGCCTGGAAATCATTTCCGTTGTTTATAATGTACCATATGTTTCTACTGTTTGTGTACACTGCAGCTAGCATCTTTTCTGCATCACATTAAGCTCGATTCTCTCGGGTAGCTCTGAGACAATTCGTATATCTTTATATACATATTCAGATTTTTTCCTGCTTATCCGAGCATTCGGATGCATGCAGTGTTCTAAGTTCTGCTCTATACTTTTTTCTTTTTTTCACCAAGGTCTCATCATAGGCATGCTTCCTTTCTATACTTAGTTTCGTATTCACACTTCCTTTAATTTCAAATTCTTTTAAGAGCCACCCATATTCCACATCCTCCGGGTTTTCCAACATCTGTTTTTCATATTTCCTTGCAAGTTTTGGTAGTTCTTTCCGCTTGATCCGCAGTTTATTCATCCCCCAAGAGACTTCCACGGGGTTGATTTTCTGGGTCTTTGGAGATTCTAGGGGTATTACCGTTTCAATCCTCAGCAAATCATGGTTGCTTGCTTTTTGCTTTTGTACCTCGGAAAAATAAAAACGGATCCATTGTAGTAGTTTTTCAGACACAAAGCAGTAGTCAAGGCATGCTCGGCTTGTACCCCTGGACCAGGTGTCAGCTCCTTCCAGGTCCCCATTCATTTGACCATTTAACATCCTCATATCCCTGATTTCCATTTCATTTATCCATCGTAGGGGCCTCCCCCTCAGTTCCGATACAGTTATCGGCTTCCCTGTTTTTGTTAGTAATTTAATGTTTAGGTAACTGCAGATCACAATTAATTGATTTTTCTTTTAACATTGCTATGTCCAGCTGACTCATTATATCTTTCAAGTAGGTCTCTATTTGTAGCATATTTTCACTCCAATATGTGTTTATTAGCAATAGTTTTAATTCTTTCGTCTCAAGCTGTTTACTATCAAGAATGTGTACGAAGGGGTTAGGAATTCGATATTCCAGGACCATTAAGCCAGCGTCGATTTTAACCAAAGTTATGAGCCCAGCATAAGGTCTTCCCCTTTCCCCTTTCGTATCCGGTTTCATATAAACTTCGTAGTTCTCACGTAGTGGCTTATTCCTTAACCATGTTTCCTGGAGGCATAGGATTTCATATTGTCCCAGGCATTTATCTTCTCCTGAGTAAAAATGCTTGAAACCACATGTGTTCCACGAGGCAGAGGTAAGTCTCCTCCCATTGTCTTCTTCTGATTCTACTGCTTCTTATTGGCTGCAAGGGCTCCCACCATCCAAGACCAGCCTTGCACTGTCTCCCTAGACTGTACTTTAGTTTTTGTCAATTTTACATGCTTCCTTGAGTTATCGATAGTAAATCGTAGAGTTTTCTTCAGATGGTCAAGCTCATTACGCTCTACAGTCTCCTCCGCACCTATAGGGCTCAGTGGTAAGTTTTTGGCGTTCACTCACAGTCGACTTCTTCTGTTCCTGTTCACTTTCTTTTCTGATTTCCTCAAGTGTGCTATTTCCCTAATATCTTTTTTGGAACCAGCAATTTGCTGCTCCCTTATGGTATTTCTTTCACGATTTATCTCTCTGTGCTTTTAGAGGAGAAATATCCATTGCATATCAGCCTAGCACTGCCCACAAGGACAGTCCAGCAGGCATTTCTTCACTACACTAGAGTACCAAACCCCAGACATGTGTTTCTGCTTTGTTCTCATGATCCGTGATGTGCATTGTCAATCTAGGCTAGAGGATAACATGTCGACTTTTGTATAACCCCGACATTGTCTGAAATCCCAAGTCTCAGCATTGGCCGAAAGTGGTAAAGTCCCTCTACAAAGAACGATTAAGTCCCAATAACCTTGATGGGGCCCCTAGGGGACCCTCGCGTATGGAAACAAAGCACAATCACCACACACTAACTGATACGCCAGACACGAGGTTCAATTCCCAAAAGCTAGGGTTTATTGCAAAGCAAATAGTCTCAGTTGGCCAACTGGGTCTCGCGTCCCGCAACGTGTGTCTCCAGACCCAGAGGGACGCAAGAGAGCGAGCATTTTACAACAGTTACATATATACAAAACAAACATCTCACTATCAGTAATTACATATTCAATACCGCCCATAACGTATTTCCTTTAAAATGGATTTGATAATTGACAATTATGACGAATGTGACACTCATTTAGCAACAATTTGCAGACTTGCAGACATGATTCTTTGTTTTAGGGAACACACTGCTCCTGTTCTTACGAACAAGCTGCGTGCAGGGGAGAGACACATTCCAGGCCTCGCTATCTTCTAATTTCTATTTGTGTGCTAGGGGTCAACTCGCTCTCCAGGGCTCAGTGAAGGGGGGGGGGCATAAAAGAGAGCATAATTCAAGCCATTAATTGTTAATTTCTACCATTTCTACCGCATCAGCGAGACTAGCTGGCACCTGCATAGTGATTAAATGCCTTGTTGCTTACTTCCAAGGACTTGAGACGGGGCATTGCTGTCTGGGTTGCCTGCTTTGTGTTTCAACACGTATCTTGTGGCCTTGCTCTATGCATGAGCAACAACGAAATAACGGAATAGAATAAGCTTACAGCAAAGCAGTTTGAACAAAGAAAGTAAGAAGCGAAAATTAGACAAAATGGCGAAGTCTATTCCATCAAAATGGACGCACTCTGGTCATGCTTATGAGTCTGTACTAATAATACCGAACATATGAGGTGGTTGGTTTTCGGCCAACAGAATACATTGCTTATGTTATGGGAGGGTATTTTCTGGACTCACAAACCCTCCTCTTGGCCGTAAGCCAAACGCCTCATCCATACATTGCATCCTCTTCTGACCAAGTATCTGATTCCGAACTTTGCATACTACCATTCTCATCATTATTATCATCAATATTGATTGACATGAATTCTTTCACTGTGTTCATTTCTTACGCACTCCTCACTTATTTCAGTGCAAATTATTGGTAAACAGTGTATGCAACAACAACAGGTTATACATATTCCGAGCACTGCTACTAGGATTGCAACTAATTTCCATCCCCATGAGCGTAATATTTCCCAGAACCTGGAGTTTGTTTAATTCCCAACTACCTTCTGGGGGGTGGAGGTCGGAGTTCAAAACGTGCAACTTTTTTATCGCTTCAAAAATCGTATGGGAGGAGTCACTTACAAATATGCAACATGATGATCCCACGAATTTACAAACTCCCCCACGATCAGCCAAAATTATGTCAAAAGCCATCCTATTTTGAAGTGTCATCAATCTAATCCCTTTTTCCTCCAACGTCATCTTGTATAATATATCTGTTGTCCCCTTTATTGTTTTCTCTAATATTCTGGACAGTTGTCTTATGTTATAGGAGTTTATTGCTTGGCCCCAAAATGGTATAAATGATTTTGCTATGTCTTCCGCAATCAATCCTCCTTCCTCATCTCGCCGTGGCCTTGATCTGGATAGTTTGGCTATGTCTGCTGTTTTTGAAAGAAACACCCCTGGAAACAGAATCCCCAAATAACAAGTACCTCCCCAGTTTCCAGGTAACCAGGGATAAACTTTTTCTCCACATATAAAATAAACAGGGTCACCTACATACACTGGTTCTTCCTCTCTGTCGAGGAACGCTATATTCATACATCTAGTGAATGTCCCTACTGCATAGGAGCCCTTCTTCTTCAAGCAAAAGGGAACAGAGCGTGGACTGTAGTTTACTGTATAGGAGGGGGGGGACTGTATCTTTATTTCCTTCTAGGTTCATATGAAACGTGATTACAGATGATTTATATGGCACATACAATCTATCTTGGGCATAACTACTGGTGTTATCAGTCGTGTTTTATGAAATATAGAACAACCTACAGGTTTCATAATTATCTCCTCGAATTCATCAATGTTTGTTTTATCTAATTGACCAGTTTCACTCTTGTTCCATTTCCCATAATACAATGCACTTAAGGACGCGTAACATGCAGAACTCAATGGCAGTGGCTGCACATACCAACCTATTCCCTTACCACCATGCTGTTGTAAGTGAGCACACACCCAACAATTGTTTTTTCTCAGAATTGAGTGTGTCATGGTCATTATCAGCAGTAATGTATTATTTCCATATCCTTCCCTGTGTCTCTCTTCCATTGGGGACAAAGTATAAGTAATTACATGGACCGGGTGTTAGGGAGAATTCTCTGTTAAGGCTAATTTCCCAAACCTAGTGAGTCCCCCAGCAGCTTTGCTGGATTTTTGGGGTTTAATGTTTTCTCCTGCTAAGAGTGAGATTCTTTTTCTCCCACTCTTAAGCATGATTTGAGAATGTCCTTTGACTTTGTAATGTGTTTTATGGGCTATGGGGTCTTTTACTCCATAGGGCTTCATGTGTTTTTGGGAAGTGTGTTACACAGCACCCTCAGTGCAGTAACACAGGGGTGTCATACTGGCCCCCAAACATAGACTCCATACCCTGGGACTGACTACTGTCCCCCAGGGCATGTAAAGTCACCATTGACTTTACTAGTCTTAAATTGTGAACAGAACCAGCACAAACCATCATATTGTGGAAGTAGGGGTAATTCGATTGCCCCTGGTTCTGTTTTTCTAGGGGGCGCTGTCCAGTCCCCCCTTGTCGAGTTTCTGGCTGGTGGTAGTGGTTACCACGCAAAATATTCCAGCGGAATATTTCCTATGGGATTTTCCCATTCATTTTAAACGCACCACTTTTTTGTTGCAATGTTAAAGATACTGCTATGTTATTTATTTAATCTTTATTCCCCGGTTGGGTCTTTTTGCCAGGACTCGGTTTTAAAATGACGTTTGTGTTCGCCTCTGTAACTCCAACCCAAGTCGAGCCCTTTGTTCCACTTTTGGCGGTCTTCTGCACAGAAGCCTCCAAAAGTGGTGCCACTCTGTCTGGGTCTACAGGATGTGTGGGAGGGGGGAATAGGCAGTCTGGACTGAGTTGCCTCGGCAACTCAAGTCGCACTCTTGTGTGATTGGCCCAGTAATGAGCCGCCCGGCTCACCACTCCGCATGTTTGATTGACAGCTAGGCTGGTGAATGGTGTTTTGCTGCATAAAAGCAGGGCTTTGGGGACTGGAACTTCAGAAGCCGTCACAGGACCTAAAGAATCCGAAGAGGGGAGAAGCTGAGCCATCTACAACGAAGACACCACCGGTGGAGCCCTGCTGTACGAAACTCACCACTTTCCCGACGACAGAGAAGATCTTCTTCCAGGAGAGTTTTCTTCCCTTTGAGCTGGTGGGACCAACCAGTTCGCCTTTTTTTGCCTTCCTGGACCGTCTCGTGGTCGAATCGCCCGTGCCAAGCATCGTGGCGGCCGGATATCCACGCTTCACCACTACCGCGAATAAAAGGGTAGTACCTTTTAACCGGGAAACTCTGCGGCTGGTTTCTTCCCTGGCAGTGCAACGACCTCCAGTTCTCCTCCACGTCGAGATCTTCTCTTCCCCTGGACGAAGCACCGACTTGCACCCGCTGCCAGGAACAGCTGCCCCCGCTGGAGCTTTCTCACCATTTCAGGTACTGTGTCCCGTCTGGTCTCCCTTGCAACAGACTGTTCAAGGTGTCCCGTAAATACTTGACTCTCTATCCTGGGGTGACCTCAGACCCGTTAACATTACCTTTCTAACGTGATCCAACCTCTTTTTGACTTTCCTGCAAAGACTTTTAGTGCATTTCCACTGTGATCTTGGGCACATTCCGCCTTGCTCTCTCCAAGAGTGGGCCTGGCCTCTGAACTTTTTGCTCTTCAGTAGACCCTGCCTTTCTTGACTTGCTGTGGTTCTTTAAAAGTTTTGGTATTGTGTGTTTTCCTATTTCTGCCTTTTCTCTCCCTTTTTAAATAATTATTGGAGTGCCATCTATGGTTACGCGCTCACCTCTGTTTTGCTAAATAAGTGGTGTACTAACCTAGACTTGTCAAATAATTAATTAGGGGGGTGTATATATATTTCTAGTGACTGTGTTTGAACTTGCTTGACATATTAGTGCCATTGTATTTTTACAAGTGTGTTTTTAAATAAATAATTATATACTTTTATACCAAAGCTCTGGTCAGTGTTTGCTTGTGCTACTGTATTTCTAGCCCTATTGTGTATACTCTGTATACTGCCTAACTCTTCTTGAGAGAAGTCTGACTGCTCAGCCACAGCTACCAGGTAAATCTGGGTGGTACAGACTGCTACCAATTGGGTTTGCTGCTAACTTTTTGCAGTGGTCCCTAAGGGAATTGCACGGGTTTCTGCCTAACACCGGGCTTTCAGTGGCGGAAATATTTCTAATTGGCAAGAACACTTCTAATGGGTGTATTTCTTCTAAATACCATAATACCAATACTGTCATTATTGGTGCTAATATACTCATAACGCACATGACTATTGTTAGGATCAGCATACAATTTGTTCGGCAATGTTTTTTCTGTAACCCTACAGTCTCTATAGTTAACTCATTATCAGCATCGGTCAGGAGGGCGCAAAAGCTGGTGCAGGCATTTTTCTCTCGTGGTCCTTCTCCAACAATGTTCGTCGTGAATATCTCTTACCGTCGCACTTGTTCGAATGTTAATAAGTTCAGGAATGTCAACAAAGTGTTTTGCCAGTTCTCAGCAGCCTGGATTGCTATACGTTGGGCAAGATTATCGTGCATCTGCACATTGCTCAAAGAACTCCAGAGCAGTTATCAATTGCCTTCGTACCATATGAGCCCCTCTTGTCTGTGAGGAGTGATTTACACATGGATTTTCAAAGATAGCACCGGGGAGTAGCGTTCCTGAGCTGTCGGATTTGCACAACTCCCACGCCTCTCTCCCCTAGGCCTCCGGTTCCCACTTCATCCGTGATGGGAAACCGAGGCAACAAAGATCAATAAAACGAAGATTTGATCACTCCTTCTTTCGAGGCCGGAAATTATACCGCCTTGCTCCTGGTACTGTGTGATCAATGAATAGTGCAGGTGCATTTCCGGACTCAGGCTCAGTGCCAGCCTGCGGCGCAACGAAAGATGATGGGCACCTAAGTGATAATACAGGCTTCGTGTCAGCCAGCAGTGATGCAGGTCCTGCTGGACTACGTTGGGGCACTCTTTGCCCTCTCTCCTTTATAGCAATCTTTCCAGGCTTTGTTTCAGGATCAGACAGATTTTGTGGCAAAGAGCTGACAACAATTTCTTTTGTTTCTGGGGCAGCTGTCTCTCTTTGGTCATCTGGATCAGGCAGTTCTTTCAATGGCGATGGGACTTTCTTTGTATGCGTGGCATGTATCCACACCTTTCTCTCATCCACACGGACTGCAGTTTGTGTTGCTAAAAGGACTTGGTAGGGTCCACGCCACCTGGGTGCAAGCGATGATTTTCTCTCAAAGTTCTTCACCAGGATCCCGTCGCCTGGTAGCAGAGAATGACCCAGACCAGTGTATCTGATGGGAAGAGCCTCCTGCACCTGCTGATGAATCTAACGCAATTTCTGTATTAACAGGTTACAATATGTACTAAGCACAGGGTACTCGATTTCACTCAATCGTCTCAGCTGTGGCGCACACCAAACATTCGGAGGCCTCCACATTACAATTTCGTACGGAGAGAGCCCAGTCCTTGCCTGCACAGATGTGCGCATGCACAATAACGCTAGGGAGAATGCATCTGTCCAACGTAATTTATTCCCTGCACAGATTTTGCTAATTTTGGCTTTCAGTATGCCGTTTTGGCACTCAATAAGACCGGCACTCATGGGATGTCTGGCGCAATGAAATTGTTTCTCAATCTGGAGACCTGCGCAAATCTGTAATACCACTGCGCCCACAAAATGCGTGCCATTGTCTGACCATATGACCCGGGGCAAGCCAAACCGTGAAAAGTACTCCTTTAACATCACTTTTGCAGTGCTCATGGCAGTACAGTCCTTCAATGGATATGCTTCCACCCACTTACTGAACGCACACACAACCACTAGAACGTACTTCAAGTTCTGACACCTTTCCATTTCTATGAAATCAAAATGGATTACCTCGCATGGCATAGAGGGGGGGCCAAAACTACCTGTTGGAGTCGCTGTTCCTTTTCCAACATTGTGTTGCAGACACGTTATGCAATTCTGTACCACTCTTTATTCATTTTTCTTTGTGTGTGTTCTGCCATACTTTAGCTAAGTGCTGAACTATCTTTTTTGCACAAATGTGTGTGGGACTGTGGGCCATTGTGACCATCGCTGTTACATAGGAGCCCATTCTTGTATTTCATCAGCAGTTTCTGCTGCCTGCATTTCTTTGACAGTGGCAATCCCATTCTCTATCATGCAAGGCACTTCTTCTGATTGTACTGTTAACATCTTGGTATTCAAATCAGTGGCAGTTTGTTTCGCAATCCTGTCTGCAAATGCGTTCCCCTCTCCCACTTTACATGTTACTTTTTTATGCGCCTCGCATTTCACTATTGCTAGGCGCTTTGGACACGTAAGTGCAGACAGCAATTGTACAATCAAATGGACATGTGGAATCCTGGTTCCATGTGATGTCAAGAAACCCCTCTCAGCCCAGAGTCGGCCAAAGTTATGTACCACCCCAAAGGCGTATTGGCTGTTAGTATATATGTTTACACTCAGATTTTCAGAAATTTCCCATGCTCTGGTTAACGCTATTATCTCCGCGGCTTGTGCGGAGTTGTAGGGGATACTTTTACTCTCTACTTTTTTGTGTCGTAATAGCATACGCAGCAGTTGATGTGCCATCAGGTAATTTGAAGCAGGAGCCGTCACAAAACAGTTCTTCATCTGGCTCTTTCTGTGGGGTGTCTGTTAAATCAATTCTTCCTTTCGTTTCTTCCTCAGTAACCATTAAACAATCATGGGGAGGCGATTCATTCTCACCTAATTCTTCTCTGGGCAGTGGCGTTAATTCTGCAGGATTCAAAGTGCTACACCTCATAATTTGGATGTGTGGCGCAAATAGGACAATTTCATATCTAGTCAATCTAGCGGATGTGAGGTGTTGCGTCTGCGTTCTATTCAATAGAACGTCTATGGCATGTGGCACCATTAAAATGAAGGTGTGCCCCGACACCATTCCTTCAGTTTGTTTCACTGACGCAGCAGCTGCTGCAACAGCTCGCAAACAACGTGGTAGAGCGCATGCCACAGGGTCCAGCGCGGAAGAAAAGTAACAGCATGGTCTATTTCTTCCACCTTGTTCCTGCGTTAAGACAGCCAACGCGCAGCCTTCATTCTCATGCACAAACAATCTGAAAATGTTTTCATAGTTTAGAGTGCCCAAAACTGGAGCGGAGCACAATGCAGTTTTGAGCAAATCAAATGCTCTCTGGCATTCTTCATTCCATTGCAAAGGCATCACAGCATCCTTTTTTGTCAATGCCACCATTGGTTTTACAATCATTGCAAAGTTCACTATCCACTGCCGGCAATAAGACGCCATGCCTATTATGGCTCTGACTCCTTTCTGTGTTTTTGGAATAGGCATACCAGAGATACTTTCTATTCTTTCTGGTGTCAGTCTTCTCCCCGCTCTCGAAAGTAGGTAGCTCAAATAAGCCAAGTCCTTTCGACAATACTGGAATTTCTTCAAACTCGCTTTATGGCCATGCGCTGCTAAGTGTGACAATAACAAAACAGTACTTTCTTTACAAATCTCCTCTGTATCCGCAGCAATTAATAAATCATCTATATATTGTAACAACACACAACCTGCTGGTAGTTCTAACATATCTAACTGTTCTTTCAATGCCCTGCTATAAATACTCGACCTCTCTGTATAGCCTTGTGGTATGCGCGTGAATGTAAAGGACCGCCCTCCTAATGTGAAAGCAAACAAGTATCTGCTATCTTTATGTACTGTGATGCTGAAAAATGCGTTCTTAAGGTCTATCACGCTAAAATATGTTGCCGAGGCGGGTATCATTGTCAAGATCGTGGTGACATCTGGGACCAATGGGAATTGAGGATCAACCACTTTATTCAATGCGCGTAAATCAATTATGAAACGGTACGGTATCTCATTACCTCCTTTCTTATACACTGGGAGAATGGGGCTGTTACATGTGCTGCCTGTAATCTCTTCAATCACCTTCAGTTTTACCAAATCTGAAACAATACTTTTCAATGCTTTTTCTCCCTCCATTGAAATCTTGTATTGAGGACTACGTGGCAATGTTACTCCCTCCCTCAAAACAATTTGTACTGGCTCTATGTTCAAGCATCCCACATCATTGTCATTCATCGCCCATATGCAAGTTGGTACTTCACTCAACTCCCCAGCCAAAGGTTTGGACAAAAATTCGGACCCTGGTATATTCTGTGGTGAAATTGTCAAGAACACTCCATCAGGAGTGCAATGGATAACTGCACTCAGTTTTTTCAATAAATGTAATCCTAAAAGATTCTTCCCACAATTTTCTGTTAAGAGAAATGGACAATATTCAGTAAATGGATCTAATGTTACTGGTACTGATTGGGACACTGGATTGATTACTGGCGTACCTGCGAACCCTACTGAAATATTTCTTTGCCCTGACAGTGGTATTTCCGGAACCAATTGATGGTCTATTGAGCACTTTTGCGCACCTGTGTCTACGAGAAAGCTTTGCTCTCTATTCCCAACTTTCATTTCTACTTAGGGTCCTTTTTGATTCACGGAAAAAGACACTGGTTCCGACCCCTGTCTTGGGCTGTCCTATTGAGGAAACAACACATCATCTGATGTATAATTGCCACAATAATATGTATTGGGTTGTGTGTCAAAAATGTTTCCACTCCTGCCTTTATTTCGCTCACTTTGATTTTGGTTATAAGGAACCTGACTCTGATCTTGGCTCTGACTCTGAGTGCCATTTCCTTGATTATTCTGGTGTTGCTGCATATTATTATTCCTACTCTGTCCATTTGTTCCCGGGTGTCCCCTGTGCGGTCTTCTCTGACCATACCCATTCCTATTTTGCAAGTGTGGACATTGCGCTCGCCAATGACCCTCTTCTCTACAATATGCACACTGATTTAATCCCAGAGGCCCTCCATGCATGTTAGACTTACTCCTTCCTTGTGTATTTCCTCTTCCTCTATTGTGTCCTGCCACCTGCTGAAGTAACACCCTCATTTTCAAATTCACCCTATCCTTTGCCTCTTTCTCTTTCTCTGTATTCACCCTATTTTCATAATACTGGGCAATATGCAATACTTCACTCAATGATTGCACTTTCTGATGTCATTATTAGGTTTTGAATTGGAGTTATTAACCCTCTCACATACTTATCAACAAATAGTCTTTTACCTGCCTCCGTGCTTACATCCTGTCCACTAAAATCTGTAAACACTTCCTCAAATCTATTAAAATAATCTGTGGATAACTCATCTTTGCCTTGAACACATGCAGTTAATTTGTCCCATACAATTCTTTTCTCTGGCACTATCTTCTTCAATTTTTGTATTATTCGTCCTGGTAACGCTGCCATATTTGGCGATGGTTTCTCGCCTGCTTTTCTATCCTTATCCTCTATTTCTAGATTCTCCCATGTGTCATCGTAGGCATCCTCATCATTTACTTTTCTTATTTGCTTCCATATGTCTGCTGGCACAATTACTGGAAATATTAGGTCTATATCATTCATAGTAAAAATGGACGATCTCAAATAGGACTCTATTTCCTCATAGAATCACGCCGGATTCTTCCTCAAATTGGGAATTGTTTGTTTTATATTATTCACCTCTTGTCTGGAGAAAGGGACATGTACATACTGTGCTGTATAATGCGCTTCCGTTACCTGTGCTGGTTGATCGGCTGTTGCAGGAATCTCTTCTTTTGGCACAAAAGTAGGTGGGACTTCCCTCATCGGAAATACTGCACTTACTTTTCCTCCTCCCTCCCTCATATGCAATAATATTGCCAAATCAAGTGATAAGGCTGTCTCTCCTGTTCCGCTTTCTATTGCTCTTTTATATATTGCGATTAATTCGGGGGGGGGCTAGCTTTTTTACTTTCTATATTTGTATTTCTATTGATTTATAAAGCGCCTTACGCCAAAGCTCTGGACATAGATCAACATAATACATAAAAAATGAACATATCTCTGTCCTGCAAATATTCAACCATCGGCTGCAGTGCTTTTCTCTTCATTGGCAATGTCTATTGATCAAATATTTTGTGCACTTCCATCGTGGGAATACTAGGATCTGTAATCCATTTTAGCGCCTCCCGTGTACATATTTTTATTTTTTCACTCGCCTGTTTGGACGGCGGAAGAAATCGCTGCTGCACATATGGTATCGCCTCTTTCCTATCCCTTCTTATATCTTTGCTCCTATACCCCGGCATGGCAAATATCTCAGCCTATGCATCATCAAGTTCATTTTTAAATTCAAAAAGCCTATCCACATGTTCCTTTATCTCTACATCTCTCCCTCTACATCGTGCCAAAGCATTCAAATCCCGCAACTTCTGCAGCGGTACCATTCCAATTAACTGCTTCCATCCCTCCATTAAATATTCTCCCATGCATCCCAACAATACCTGTCTTTCAGTACTCTTCCTGAAATCATACATCGAATCCAGCATTGATGTTTCATCATTTCCGTCTATATACATCTCTGCCTGTTCTTTCAATTCGCGTTTCCTCTCCTTGCTGACCGCACTAAGGGTTACTCTAGTGCACTCACTTTGTGCCGTCCCTTCTCTTCCTGTATCGTCTTCTCTTATTACAGTGAATTCAAGTTCAATGGGCGGAGGGGGAAGAGGAATGTCTTGAGAGAGAGGTGCGGATGGAACAATGGGAACGGGGAGTGGCTGCTACGGCTCTGGAGTTGCGGCCCGCGGAGCTGTTGGGTGTATGATTTGCGGCTGCACTGGGGTCTGAGCATCAGGGAGGGGCTGGGCAACTGAAGGGGGCTGAGCAATGGGCACCGGTGCAATCCTCTTAGCCTCTCTTTTTGGGCGCTCTTGTCTTGTCTCAGTTAATATTTTATTTATTAGCTCATCTGATTTAATGCAGTTCTTGTTAAGGATATATTTTATCTACTCTCAACTGACCACAACTCTCTGACTTTCTTAAATTATCATCCCACTCCTTTTCATCCTGGTCCTTCATTCTCTCTGTTCTTGACCTGTGCCTGCGCGCATTTTTCTCCCTGCTTTTCCAACGAAGCCTAGCTTCCTTCCTCCATTCTCTAATGAAGTCAAATGCCGCAGGGCGTGCTTTTTTACGCAGCAATACTTTTTCCAAATAATCTATCCTCGCAATCTCATAACTCCCGTGTTTTGGCCATTGTAAATCTTCTTCGTGTCTGGTTTGCCTATGCCAAATTTCACAAAACATTATCGCCCCTACACCATACTTGACATACATCTCATATGCCGGTGACCCCATGGGTGGCGCGACCTGGCCAGTTTCCAAAGATTGTCTACCAGAGTGGAAAAATCCCACTAGGCAGGAAGACAATACCCCAGGCATGTTTTATCCTTACCCTTGGTTAATTAACCTTACCCCGGGTGTTTGATTTTGCAAAACCAACTCTCAACCAATATCAGGGTTATTTAGAATCGGGGCACGACTTACCTGATCAACCAAATCGTCTTTCAAGACGCAATTCGTCCGCATACTGACGCAACCAAAAATCGTTGTGTCTGCGGATCTTGGCTCAGTCTGCCTCGTTTCGGGACCCTCGCCTCCTTGTTCTCTGGCCGGACACGTTGACCAGGGATCAGCTGTGTACAGATCTGCAAAGGAATCTCATCACTTTCACAGGGGCGCACCGAACACCTCTTGGTCCCGGCTCGACCGTCTCGTCGCTTTGTTTTCTCCTCTCGCCTTCTTTATATTACAACATATACGATGGAACAAGTGGGGGAGGGTCCCTATTCGGGCGCCATTTTGATGGGGCCCCTAGGGGACCCTTGCATATGGAAACAAGGCACAATCACCACACACAAACTGATACGCCAGACACAAGGTTCAATTCCCAAAGGCTAGGGTGTCTTGCAAAGCAAATAGTCTCAGTTGGCCAACTGGGTCTCACGTCCCGCAACGTGTGTCTCCAGACCCCGAGGGACGCAAGCGAGCGAGCATTTTACAACAGTTACATACATACAAAATGAAAATCTCACTATCAGTAATGACATATTCAATACCGCCCATAATGTATTTCCTTTAAAATGGATTCAATGATTGACAATTATGATGAATATGACACTTTCAGACATTCATTTAGCAACAGTTTGCAATTTGCGGACTTACAGACATGATTCTTTGTTTTAGGGAACACACTGCTCCTATTCTTACGAACAAGCTGCGTGCAGGGGAGAGATACATTCCAGGCCTCACTATCTTCTAGTTTCTATTTGTGTGCTAGGGGGTCAACTCGTACAGGGCTCAGTGAAGGGGGGGCCATAAAAGAGAGCATAATTCAAGCCATTAATTGTTCATTTCTACCATTTCCACCGCATCAGCGAGACTAGCTGGCACCTGCATAGTGATTAAATGCCTTGTTGCTTACTTCCAAGGACTTGAGAGGGGGGAGACCTGGCATTGCTGTCTGGGTCACCTGCGTTGTGTTTCAACACGTATCTTGTCGCCTTGCTCTATGCATGAGCAACAACGAAATAACGGAATACAATAAGCTTACAGGAAAGCAGTTTGAACAGAAAGCAAGAAGCGAAAATTAGACAAAATGGCGAATTCTATTCCATCAAAATGGACGCACTCTGGTCGTGCTTATGAGTCTGTACTAATAATACCGAACATATGAGGTGGTTGGTTTTCGGCCAACAGAATACATTGCTTATGTTATGGGAGGGTATTTTCTGGACTCACAACCTGTACATTGACTGATGTACAAATAGTTGTTTCGAAGGGATTGTGTCCTCCGACGTATTCCATATCTATGACAGGTAAGGTCCACAGCTGTGCTGCTTCGTAACATTTTCGGAAGGGGGCGTCCTGTGTCGATGGCGTCGATCCGATGTCCCTCGAGGGCCTCCGTAGAGGGTCGATGTCACCGGATGTTATATGTAGGACGTACGACGCCTGTAGCCTCAGTTCCGTTTTTTCCGCAAACGTGTTTGTTTTGGAATCTCGGCGCGCTCGATTCTTCGGTTCAAACGATGTCTTCATCTTCCTCTACTACCCCGAGGTCGGGCTTTAAGAAATGTTGGGACTGCGGTTTGAAAATGTCCATCACGGACTTGCAAAACATCTGCCTGTGGTGCCTCGGCGAAAGCCACGCCACCGACGACTGCGAGGACTGCCAGTCCCTGACGTCTAAGGCCTTGCGGGAGCGTAAGGGGAAATTAAAGGTAGGTACGGTGGCCAAACCCCGTAAATCGAAGTCCGCTGTGCTTTCGACCGATGACTCGAGGGGCAACTCTCCACGTCAGCAAAAATCCAGGGGGTCTCGGTCCAGGAGTGGTTCCCGCCATTCCTCTGCCTCGAGGCATTCTAGGAAGCGCTGTCACCGGTCGCCTTCCCCGTCGGAGGATTCCGCCAGACGGTTGACTTGTCCCACCAAGTCTTTGTCGCCGGCCGAATGGGATTCATTCCGCCAGCAGATGTTAGCGATTTTTCAGTCGCAAGGCACAGTTCCGTCTGCGCCTTCGAAAGAAGCCGGCAGGGAACGGGCTCGGTCCACCACTCGCACGCCTTCGGGTTCGGGAGGTCGGCGCGATCATTGTGAGCCTTCGAGGACCCGATCAGACAAGGGAGATCGCCATAGCCGTGCCAGGTCCAGGTCCCGGTCATTGACACCATCGAGACCGTTGAAATCTGTGAAGCCTTCGAAGAAGGCATCAATGCCATCGGTGCCGTGTCTGTCGAAGGACTCTCTCGAGGCTCCGCCCTCGAAGAAGTCGTCGACGCCGTCGGCGCCGTGTCCATCGAAGGACTTTCTCGGGGATCCGCCCTCGAAGAAGTCGTCGACGTTGTTGGCACCTCGGTCGACCCCTAAGGGCTGTGAAACCTCTGAGGAAGGCTCGCAGTAAGTCTGTGAGGCCTGTTTTTGAGCCCAGGTCTGTTCCTCCTCCTAGATTGGATTTTTTCCAACCTTTGCAAGAAATTTGGGAGGTTGATGAACTGTCTGATCAGGAGATGGGCTTGCCTGTGCATCCTGACGTCCCTGATGACCTTTTGTCTGGGCATAGTCAGATGGAGGAACTCTCAGTCATTGCATGACGCCAGTGGCCTCGACACCTCTCCGGAGGTAGAGTTTAGCCGGCCTGAACCGGGGGCGCATGCTGAGTCTTCCTATCAGCGGTTCATGTCGAGTGGGACGGAGTACTTGGGGTGGTCTGCCACCCACCCCCAGTGGAGTTTGATCAGGATGACTTGACTGATATATCCTAGATCAGGGTCCGTCCACTGACCCGGTGTTGCCGTTTCACATGGCTTTGCAAAAGAGGGTGTCAGCGGCTTGGACTGCTCCGGAGATTCTGTCGGCAGTTAACAGGTCGTTCCTGAAAAAATACCTCCCATCCAGTATTGACCCCTGCTACTTATCGTCGCACCCTACTCCGTAGAGTTTGGTGGTGCAGGTGGCTAAGGCCTCCTCGAAGCAGGCTGCGTACCCTACCATCCCTCCTGATAGGGATGACAAGCCCTTCGATGGTTGGGCGAGGAAGGTATTTTCTGCTGTGAGCATGGCGTTGAAATCGGCCAACTCCACTTGTGCCTTGGCAAAGTTTACACACACTCTTTGGAACTGTGCGTCTTTGGCGGCTGAGCATATTCCCGAGGGGGAAGAAAGGGATGGCTTTCTGGCCCTCATGCAAGATGGCAAGGATGCTATGTGGGAATCCCTTCAGTCTGGTTTGAACAGGGCAGATAGTGTCAGCCGGTCCATAGCTGCGAGCACCGTGATATGCAGGTTTGCGTGGTTGAGGAAGTCGGGTTTTGCCCCGGATGTGCAATCCCGTCTTCTGAACATGCCCTTTGACGGCGTTCATTTGTTTGGCAGCAAGGCTGACGAGAGCCTTGAGAGGTTGCAGACCTCCAAAGCTGCAGCAAAGTCTTTGAGCGCTGCGGTACGGCAACCTCTGCCTTTTTGTCCTAGGTGAGATCAATGGAGGGGAGGTTCCTTTCGCTACTAGTCCTCTTTTGGTAGAGCGAGAGGGGCTGCCAGTCAAAGGGGGCAGCGAAAAAGTACCCGTGGTGGTCAGGGAAATCGTGGTGCCAAAGCCGCTCGGGCAGTTGCTTCTTTGCCATCAGGCGCTGCCACAGCCACTACAACTCAGTCATGAGGCCATGTCCCATGGTTCGCCGGTTGGGGGCAGGCTAACACAGCATCTTGGAGAATGGCGTGCCATTACTTCAGTTGCGTGGGTTCTGGATACCATAGCCCACGGCTACTGCATTCCCTTCCTGCAGCGGCCTCATGACAATCCACCGGGGAAGCTCTCTTTGAAGCGTCCAGATCCGCTCCTTGCGCAGGAAATCCTATCCCTGCTGGAAAAAGGTGCCATAGAACTGGTGCCTGTGGCGGAGAGTAACAAGGGATGGTATTCCCCATATTTTTTGATTCCCAAGAAAGACGGAGGACTGAGACCCATCATGGACTTGCGTTGGTTGAACAAACTTCTAAAGAAGGACAAGTTCAAGATGGTTACTGTTTCTCAGGTCCTCCAGGCCCTTCCGCTTCAGGATTGGTTGGTGTCTCTCGACCTCAAGGACACGTACTTTCATGTGCCGATTCATCCCAAGCACAGGAAGTACCTGAGATTTGCGGCTGGCGACTCGCACTTTCAGTTTCGGGTCCTGCCATTCGGTTTGACCTCCGCCCGAGGGTCTTCACCAAGCTCATGGTGGTGGTGGCAGCGTACCTCAGGCGAGGGGGATTCACGTCTACCCCTACCTGGACGACTGGCTGATCCGAGCGCGCTCTCCCGAGCTAGTGTTGGATCATCTCGGTCTCACCTGCTGCACCCTCCACAGGGTGGGCTTCTCCCTGAATTTCAAGAAGTCGCATTTGACACCTTCCCAACAGCTCCAGTACATCAGTGCTGTGCTAGACACGTCCCTGGGGAAGTATTCGCTTCCCCGGGTCAGGGCTCATCACATTGTGCATATGGTGGACAAGTTTCAAAGTGCCCAGTGTCTCCCGGCTTTCAACTTCTTAAGGTTGCTGGGCCTCATGGCATCCTGCATCTTTATGGTACCGGAGGCGAGACTATGGATGAGATCCCTGCAATGGGCCCTCAAACTTCAGTGGTCCCAGTTCTCGGGCAAGATGTCGGATCTCGTGCAGATTCCACTCTTGGTCGCCCAGGATCTTCTGTGGTGGGCCGACGAAAGGAACCTGCTGAAGGGGGAACCGTTTTGGCAACCATGGCCGGAGGTGACGATTGTGACGGATGCTTCCCTCACAGGATGGGGTGCTCATGCCAACGGACTGACAGTCTGCGGTCGTTGGTCTCGGTCGGAGTCCAGACTCCACATGAACCTGTTAGCGCTGAGAGCCATCAGGCTTGCCCTGAAGACTTTTCTGCCGACTGTACGGGGGAAAAGTGTCTTGATCATGACTGACAACACAGTGGCCTTGCTTTACCTCAACAAAAAAGGAGAGGCTGGGTTGCTCCCGTTGTGCAGGGAGGCGATGCAGCTCTGGTTCTGGGCCATCGAAAAAGGTCTTTCGATCTCGGCAGTTCATCTGGCCGGAGACGAAAGCGCAGCGGCGGACGCTCTGATCAGGCAGAGCACAGTCTCTCACGAGTGGGAGTTGGCTCAGGAAGTCCTTGTGGAGATCTTTTCCCTTTGGAGATCCCCGCAAGTGGATCTCTTCGCCACCAGTGTCAACCGGAAGTACAAGAGATTCTGCTGTAGGGAATTTCCTGCAAGAGAAGCCTTAGGAGACACGTTTGTGATGGATTGGTCATTCCCGCTGCTGTACGCGTTTCCTCCAGTCCCCGTCATTCCTCAAGTGTTGCAGAGGTTCGGGACCCGCATTATTCTTGTGGCTCCGGATTGGGCCAGGAGAGCGTGGTACCCAGACCTTCTCGAATTGTCCATCTGCTCTCCACGCCATCTTCCTTACCAAGAGGATCTGCTCTTGAGGGAGGGGGGTCAGGTTCTCCATCCAGAGGTCAGGACTCTTAACCTTCATGCTTGATATCTGAAAGGTTGAGATGCAAGGATTGGGACCTCCCGGATGATGTGATAGAGGTGTTGCTTTCGGCCAGGTGGCCAGCAACAAAATCCCTGTAACGTTGCTGTTGGCGTAAAGTCTGCGACTGGTGCAGGAAACAGAATGTTGATCCTTTCCAATGTTCCATTCCTATGGTTTTCTTTTCTGCTTTCTTTGGCCCACAAGGGCCTGCAAGTGGGTACCATTAAGGGTTACCTGGCGGCGCTGTCTATATTTAAGCGCTCGTCTGAAGAGTGTTCTTACTTTAAAATAGCTTCGATTTTGCAGTTTTTAAAGGGACTGACTAATGTGTTTCCGCCGTCCCTTTTCCAGGTGCCGGTTTGGGATTTGAATTTGGTTTTGAAGTTCTCCAGCATGGGGTCTGGCATGGATTCACATGCTCATGAATATTCCCCGTCGTCAGGCTGGGAATCCTCGGTAAAGAAAAATCAGTATCCGTTTCGTTTCTGATCTGTCTTTCGTAGTAGTAACCAATCACTGATCTCTGCATCTACTGACCACAGCCAATGACTGCCATCTCCCTAAGCCCGGCCTCTGGCAGCCATTTTCAGATTTTTACCGCACGTTCAAGTGTTGGGATCCTCGTGCTATTGCTCTCGAGCTTTAGTGCGTTTTCGGGCTTTTTCATAGGAAAATTCTCTCTTTTTTCGGTCAAAAGAGCCTCAAGCTCCACTGTTTCTTAATCCGATCAACGGGGACCCGTGTCGGATTCTTCTACTCCCCTCAAGGGTGAAGATTTCGTTGAGCCACGCTTTTGGAGGACTCCAGAAGTTTCTCAGGCCCATCTCGGACATGGCCCAGGAGAAGGGAAGCTCGACGCCCAGAAAGCTGTTCAGGGTCTGCCCTGGATGCCAGCTTCAGAATGTCTTTAAGGAGGACGAACACTCCCTTTGCCTCTACTGCCTGCATGAGGACAAGACGCACGTGGAGAAAGGACTTTTTTGCACGTTTTGCGGCAATATGTCGGAGCGGACCATGAAGGACCGCCATCTGCGTCTCGCCAACTGGCTGGAAGGGAAGAGCCCGTCAGGCGAGAAAAAGAAGAAGTCGTCCGAGCGATCTTCTAACAGAAGGCCAAGCACCGCGAGTCCGCTGGCACTGGGAGCGCCGAACGGTCGGGCTCTACGGTTGCCAGGCAGGGCGCATCCTCCCCGGCGCCATCAACCACGAGCCAACGCTCTGGCTCGGGTAAGAGGAAGGCCGAGCACCTGGCGAAGCTCCTGGAGAGACCCCGGTCGAGCTTGAAGGCCCCATCGGAGGGGGAGCGAGGCGGTGACCCTCCCCCCAAGGAGAAGGCGGTGAGCGCACCTAAGGTGGTGAAAGCCTTGATCCACCCTGCCAAGGCCTCTATCGAGACAGTCGTGGCGGCCCTGGCTCAGCCTGTGGAGGCTACACCAGTGGAGGCGACCTCGGGGCCCAGAGTCTCACTGCCACCGCGGAGGAGTCCTCTTTCAAGCCCATCGACAGGACCCCCGTGAAACCTCCGACAGAGAAGAAAAGGGAGGAGCAGGAGGTCGTCGTGGATTCGGCCTCAACCTCTGAAGAAGAGCTGATCGAAGTCTTAAGCCACGGCATTGGCGTGGAAGAAGACCAGCCCGTCGGGAGGCACCCCGACGTGGGAGACGACGAGAACGTCGAGGGTGCCGACGAGGCTCCTGACCGCCCATCGGAATCCCCTCAACCAGTGCCGCAAGACAACTCGGCGGCCATTTTGTTGGCTATACAGTCCTTATGTTCGGAGATAAGGACGAGATTGTCATTACCACCAACGGAGGAACCGCTCCCGACGGGGGACCTGGAGCCAGGCCCTTCTGGGAGCCCTCTTCCTAAGAGAAGAAGGATTCATCCTCCACCTCCTTTTCAACCATCGCGCCCTGCTCAGCCCTCCTCCTCGTCCACGACCCGTGGGGATGATACGGGGACTGACACGGCCGTGACGGGTACAGACAACGAGGTTTACGACAAGGATCTTCCGTCGTCACCACCTCCCCGGGCTTCCCCGCCCGACGAGATTGGATCGTTTCATGCCATGATCGCCAGGGCATCCGAGCTTTTCCAGAGAAGATGGAAGGTTTCCTTTATCAACGGCGCAAGACCAAGAGAAAGACGGTCCTCGCTGTACCTCTAGTGGACGATATCTGGGATGAGGGTCTCGCCCTCCTCAAGAACCCATCCACAATGCCTGCGAGAAGGGATCGGTACGTGAAGAAGTACCGGGTCCCGGACGCGGCCCCCTTGTGCCTTCGCGCACAGCCGACCCCGGACACGGTCGTCTCCGCGGCGGCCAGGAAGAAAGCGGGGGGGGGGCTTCGGCCTCTACGTCAACCTCCCCCCCGGACGGCGAGGGAAAGAAACTGGACACGATGGGACGCAGAGTCATCTCATCGGCAGCGACGACGATTAAGGCTGCCAATGCCTTGGCTATCGTAGCCCGCTACGACAGGGAGTTGTGGTACACGATCGCCCCCCTGCTGGACTTCCTACCGGACGACAAGAGGGCGGAGGCCCTAGAGATCTTGCAGGAAGGAGAAGTGGCGTCGGACCACGCCATTACGATAGCGACGGACATCGCTGACACCGGATTTCGCCAGTTGGGCAACGGCGTGTGCCTCAGACGGCGTGGATGGCTTAAGGCAACAGACTTCCGGCAGGACGTGCAGACCAGAGTCTTGGACATGCCGTTCGACGGGAGCAACCTGTTTGGGAAAACAGTGGACGATTCCCTACAAGCCATCAAGACGGACACGGAGACGGCCCGGGCCCTTGGTGTTCTCCACCAACGACGTCCGCCCTTTCGGAGCACCGGAGGCAAGCAGGGTGCCTCCAAAGGTTCCGGCGGCGGATATTCCACCTACCCTCAAGCGGCCCGTTTGTCGTCACAGGAAGCCTACAGGGGACGAGGCAAGTCGGGCGGACCCGCCGTCGTCGCCAGGGAGGACAAGGCGGCAAAGACTCGTCGAAGCAGGACTGAACCGGCCGTGGGGTCGGGCCCCCACCGAAGCATCCCGGTTGGAGGCAGGCTGGCAAACTTCGTCAGCGTGTGGGAGTCCATCTCCACCGACCGTTGGGTGCTGGACGCCCTGGCCCAGGGTCACACGCTCGAGTTTCTAAAGAAGTGCCCGCGCGTCCCCCCCGTGGCCAGGAAGGAACATCACGTCCCTCAACTTCTCTTGGAGGTAAAGGCGATGCTCAAGTAAGGCGCCATCGAGCTCGTCCCAAAGAGGCTTCGGTGCTCCGGAGTTTACTCAAGATACTTCCTCGTGAAGAAGAAGACAGGAGGATGGCGTCCCATCCTGGACCTACGACGACTGAACAAATTCATCAAGGCACAGAAATTCCGGATGGTCACCCTCCAGCACGTCCTGGGTCAGCTGGAGGAGGGCGATTTCCTGTCATCGTTGGATTTGGAGGATGCTTACTTCCATATCCCCATCCTAAAGCGACACCGAAAGTTTCTCAGATTCGTGGTCCAAGGGCGTCACTACCAGTTCAGAGCCCTTCCCTTCGGATTGAGGTCGGCACCCAGGGTGTTCACCAAGTGCCTCGCACCGGTGGCGGCGCGGCTGCGCCTGGAGGGGATCCACGTCTACCCCTACCTGGACGACTGGCTCATCCGAGCAAAGACAAGGGAGCTCGCCGCGGAGCACACGGCGAGGACCGTCCAACTACTCACGGACCTGGGATGCTCCATAAACTACGCCAAGTCCCACCTGGTGCCCGCGCAAGACGCACTGTTTCTGGGAGCGAAACTCGACACAGTGGCGCTTCTGGCCTCTCCGTCGGAGGAAAGGACGAGGGCCATCTTGGGCAAGGTGCAGCGGATGCTGGTTGCGAACGCGGCCAGGGTGAGGTCCATCAAATCCCTCCTCGGAATGATGTCTTCTTGCATTTATCTCATCCGCCTGTGCAGGCTTCAGATGCGCCCGTTACAGGAGTTCCTGGACGCTCGCTGGATCCAGACGACGGGCAGCTTCGAGGAAAGGATCACACCCGACGAGAGCTTCCGACGAGCGATCCGGTGGTGGGGCACCCGTGTGCATCTGACGGCGGGCATGGACTTCCAGACCCCGGGCCACCAGAAGACAGTGACCACGGATGCCTCCCTGGAAGGGTGGGGAGCGCACACCGAAAATCTGCACGCGAGAGGCCTTTGGCTTCCGATGGAGAAGTCCCTCCATATCAACTTCCTGGAGCTCCGTGCAGTGTTTTGGGCCCTAAGGTCCTTTCTTCCGTCCCTCAAGGGCAAGGTGGTGAGGATCTTCACCGACAACACCACCACCATGTTCTACATCAGGAAGCAGGGCGGTACCAGATCCCCAGCCCTGTCCAAGGAGGCGCAGGATCTGTGGCATTGGGCCGTCGCCCAAGGGATGTTTCTGGTGCCGTTTCATCTGGCAGGAATAAAAAACACCATCGCCGACTCGCTCAGCAGAGAGCTGCGCTCGTGCCACGAGTGGGAACTACGACAGGATCTAGTGGACCGCCTCTTCCGACGGTGGGGCACACCCCAGATCGATCTGTTCGCGACGGCGACAAACTCCAAGTGCCGGAGGTTCGCCAGCAGGTTTCCCCAGCCGAGGAGCATGGGCGATGCTTTCTCGTTGCCCTGGGAGGGCCTGTTTCTATACGGGTTCCCTCCATTGCCATTGCTGATCCGGCTCATCAACCAGCTCAAGAGGTCACGGTGCAGGATGATCCTCGTCGCACCTCCGTGGCCGAGGCAGATATGGTTCCCGGACCTTCTGGACTTGTCAGCGTCCCCGTCAATCAAGCTTCCAGTGGACGCGGATCTTCTCTCCAGGGAAGGAGGCGCCATCCTCCATCACGACCCGAAGTCGCTGAACTTGCAGGCCTGGCTCCTGCAGCGTTAGAGTTTGGAGGTTATGACATACCGGCCGACTGCAGAGAGGTTCTTGCAAAGGCCAGGGCGTCCTCAACTCTTAAATGCTACAGACACAAATGGAAGAGGTTCTCTGTCTGGTGCCACGCACAGAAGATTAACCCTCTACGGATTACGGCTCCTCAAGTACTGCCGTACCTACTGACGCTGGGCAGGGCTGGACTGGCGCACGCTTCCATCAAGATTCAGCTTGCTGCGATCTCCCGATACACCAGAACCACGGAACGAACGTCTTTGTGGTCTCATCGTCTGGTGAAAGAATTCATGAAGGGACTGTTCAGATCATTCCCGCCGGTGAAGGCTCTGGCCCCGGCGTGGGAGCTCAACGTGGTGCTGACCAAGCACATGGGACCTCCGTTCGAGCCTCTGCACTCAGCTCTGTTGAAGTTCTTGTTGTGGAAAACAGCGTTTCTTGTGGCCATCACCTCCGCACGACGGGTGGGAGAGATCCAGGCCCTTTCCTGCAAGCCCCCGTACTTGACTTTTCACAACACGAGGGTAGTGCTCAGGACGCACCCCTCCTTCATGCCCAAGGTGCCATCCGACTTCCACCTCAACAAACCCTTGGTGTTGCCTGTTTTCTTCCCGTCGCCTTCGTCGCCGCCTGAAAGGACTTTGCACTCGCTGGATGTGGCTAGAGCGCTGAAGTTCTACGTGGACCGCACGAAGAGTTTTCGGAAGACGTCACAACTTTTTGTGAACTTTGGACCTGTCAATCAGGGGAAGGCGCTCTCAAAGGCTTCCATTTCCAGATGGCTCTCCGGCTGTATCATGTACTGTCATCGGTTGGCAAACCGACCTCTGCCCGGCCGTCCGAGAGCCCATTCTACCAGAGCGATCGCAGCTACCACGGCGTTCCTATTTGGTGTGCCCCTGCTGGACATCTGCAGGGCTACTACGTGGAAGTCGACGCACACCTTCACGAAATTTTAGTGCGTCGACTG
Source organism: Ambystoma mexicanum (assembly GCF_040938575.1). Lineage (NCBI taxonomy): Eukaryota > Metazoa > Chordata > Amphibia > Caudata > Ambystomatidae > Ambystoma > Ambystoma mexicanum. The sequence continues at coordinate 1,457,899,540 of NC_090935.1, forward strand.
GGATTCCAGGGAGGAGTCCAGGGTCGGCCAAGCAGTGCTGCGCAACCTGTGCGCCTAAGGTGAGCCTGGTGAGAAGGTAAGAGATGCTTAATGTTGAGTTGTTGTATTGGTTAATGTTGAGCCTTTGCCACCTCCCGTGGTTGTGCATGTGTGTACTGCTATGTATTCTTTTATTCATGAGCATGTGAATCCATGCCAGACCCCATGCTGGAGAAGGAACAAGTTACTTACCTTTAACTGTTGTTCTCCAGCATGGGTCTGGCATGGATTCACATGTGAACCCTCCCGCCTACCCCTCTGCGGCTCTTCACTTGGTCATACTGCCACTTCACGTGCTACCAAATCTGAATATGGCTGCCAGAGGCGGGGCTTAGGGAAATGGCAGTCATTGGCTGTGGTCAGTATGACGCAGAGATCAGTGATTGGTTACTACTAAGAAAGACAGATTAGAAACGAAACTGATACTGATTTTTCTTTACCAAGGATTCCCAGCCTGACGACGGGGAATATTCATGAGCATGTGAATCCATGCCAGACCCATGCTGGAGAACAACAGTTACAGGTAAGGAACTTGTTCCTTTCTGATGGGTGCTCTGTTAGGCAGAATTCTCTGTTTAGGCTGAATTTCCTAACCTAGTGAGTCCCCCAGCAGCTTTGCTGGATTTCTGGAGTTTGTTTTTTTCTCCTGCCAAGAGTGAGACTCTTTTCCTCACACTCTTGGACATGATTTGAGGGGTTCCTTTGACTGTTAATGTGTTTTATGGGCTATGGGGTCTTTTACTCCATAGGGTCTCATGTGTTTTTACTATGTGTGTCACACAGCACCCTCAGTGCAGTGACACAGGGGTTTCATAGTGGCACCCCACCATAGGCTCCATACCCTGGGACTGACTACTGTCTCCCAGGGCATGTAAAGTCACCATTGGCTTTACTAGTCCCAAATTTAGTAACAGAACCAGTACAAACCATCCTAATTTGGAAGTACTGGTAGGGGTAATTCGATTGCCCCCGGGTCTGTTTTTTGAGGGGGTACTGTGCAGTCCTCCCTCCTCGAGTTTCTGGCTGGTGGCAGTGGTTACCACGCGGAATATTCCTTAAGAATATTCTCTATGGGATTTTCCCATGTATTTTAAACGCACCACTTTTTGGTGCAATGCTAAAGATACCGCCAGTTTATTTATTTAATATTAATTCACCGGTGGGGACTGTGTGCCAGAACTCGGTTTTAAAATGACGTTTGTGTTCGCCTCTGTAACTCAAAACCAAAGGTCGAGCCCTTTGTTCCACTTTTGGCGGGCTTCTACACAGAAGCCCTCCAAAGTGGTGCCACTCTGTCTGGGTACCACAGGGAGTGTGGGAGGGGGTTTAGGCACCCTGGACTAAGTTGCCTTGCCAACCCAAGTCGCACTCTTGCGTGATTGGCCCAAGTGGTGAGCCGCACAGCTCACCACTTAGCATGTTTGATTGACAGCTAGGCTGAATGAATAGGGGTTTCTTGCATAAAAGCAGGGCTTTTGGGACTGGAACTTCAGAAGTCACCACAGGACCTGAAAATCCAAAGAGGGAGAAGCTGAGCCGACCTGCAACGACGACACCACCGGTGGAGCCCTGCTGAACTGTCTCACCACTTCCCGACGACAGAGGAGATCTTCTTGCCCGAGAGTCTCTTCCCCTTGAGCTGGAGGGGACAACCAGTTCGCTTTCCTATTCGCCTACCAGGACGTCTAGTGGTCGAATTGCCCGTGCCACGCACCCCGGCAACCGGATAGCCCCTTACCACCGAACCGTGTATAAAAGGACCGCTCCTTTGAATCGAGAACTCTGCGGCTGGTTTCTTCCCTGGCAGTACAACGACCCTCTGCTTTCCCCCCTGACGAGATCTTCTCTTCCGCCGGACGAAGCACCGACTTGCAACCGCTGCCAGGACCAATTGCCCCCACTGGAGCGTTCTCACCATGTCAAGGTACTGTGTCCGGCTGGCCTCCCTTTCTATAGACTGCTACAAGGTGACAGTAAATTTGTAAACTTCTAGACTGGACTGGCCTCTTGACCATCTAACTGGTCCCTTTCTTTTGGTCCAACTTCTTTCTGAACCTTCTCGAGACTTTTGTGCACTTTCCAACCGTGTGACCTTGGACACATTTCGTTCTGATCCTCTTAAAGTGGATCCGGCTTTCTGAACTCTAACTTCACGGTTTTATTCTGCCTTCGTCTCTTGCTGTGTTCTTCTGAAAGTGTTGGGATCTGTTTCAATTTATGCTCTGCCTTTCTCTCCCTTTTAAAACGAATTATTAGAGTGCCATCTGCGTTAAGCGCTCACCGCTGTCTGAAAATAAGTGTTGCTTTACTTAAGACTTGTCTAATACTCTTTTAAGGGAGTGTATATACTTTAGTAACTGTGTTTTTGAAATTGCTTGATATTAGTGCCAGTATGTTTTTATAGATGTGTTTTTAAATAAATAATTATATATCTTTTACACCAAAGCTCTGGTCACTGTTTGCTTGTTTTACTGTGTTTACATGCCCTATTGTGTATGCTCTGTATACTGCCTAACTCTTCTTGAGAGAAGTCTGACTGCTCAGCCACAGCTACCAGGTAAATCTGGGTGGTGCAGACTGCTACCAATTGGGTTTGCTGCTAACTCCTGTGGTCTTAAACTTTTTGCAGTGGTCCCTAAGGGAACTGCACAGGTTTCTGCCTAACATGCTCCGTTTGAGCCCTTGCACTCTTGTCCTTTGAGACTGTTGTCTTTCAAGACAGTGTTTTTAGTTGTGGTTTCTTCCGCTCGCAGAGTGAGTGAATTGCAGGCACTTTCTGCCAAGCCACCATTTACTGTTTTCCATAAGGACAGGGTTGTCCTTCGGGTGCGGCCTTCTTTTCTGCCAAAGGTTGTGTCTGAATTTCATTTAAGCCAGAAGGTAGTTCTTCGGCGTTTTATCCTCCTCCACATCCTGGCAAGGAAGAGGCGAGGCTACATAGGTTGGATCCTAGGAGAGCTCTGAGCTTTTATATTTCAGGGATGTCCCGGGTCAGAGTGGACGATCAGCTCTTTATCGCTTATGCTGGACACCGGTTGGGCCAGGCTGTTACCAAACAGACCTTGTCCAGGTGGATTATCCTCACTATTACTGAGTATTACCATTTGGCGGGTAAGGACCCTCCGGTAGGATTACGTGCTCATTCTACTACGGGCATGGCTACCTCCACTGCTCTTCAGCGGGGTGTTCCTATTCGGAATATTTGTGAAGCAGCCACATGGGCTTCTCTACATACTTTTGTCAAACATTATGCCCTGGATTCAATCCACGGGCGGGATCTGGCCTTTGGTAAGGCGTTTTTTTATTCCGCCATTTGATTGGGTATTCTAAATTCTTTTCCCACCTCCATACCCTGGTACTGCTTTGGGAGTCTGTATTGGATATGGAATACGTCGAGGACACAATCCCTTCGAAGAACAAGTTATTTACCAAATCTGGTAACGTTCCTATCGATGGGATGTTCCTCCGACGTATTCCACATCACCCTCCCAACCTACCCCTCTGGAGAATTTCCTATGCGATTTGCAGCTTAGGTTTCCGCAAGGCTTTCTACATTTGACTGGCAGGAGATTGGTGCAACACGTTCTGGGGAAAAAACTACAACTACGTGCATCCTATATATAACATCTGGTGACGTCGACCCTCGACGAACATAGGATCGACGCCTTCGACACAGGACACCCTCTGCCGAAAATTTTCCAAAGCAGCACAGCTGTGGACATTACCTGTCATAGATATGGAATACGTCGGAGGAACATCCCATCGAAAGAACATTACCAGATTTGGTAAGTAACTTGTTCTTCTCCCGTGGGATGGTACAGAGCTAAAACGTAATTGCAAATACTTGTCAAGGGGCTATTTGGCCTTGTTCGTTCTCAATAGAGGGGATCTCTCACATTTGACATCAGTTGATATCTATTGAAGTAGAAAGGGGTCAAACATGAGGAGATGTACATAGAACAGTATGGTTGTTGGTCCAGTTGAAACAAGTTTACATAAGCCAGAACAGGATGGGGAGTGAGTGGGCTAAAACATGTAATTTAGTTCACATCAGCCCGCTTTACATTTAGTTGTTGACTTTTCATATTATATTTCACATATTTTCAGTTGAGGCATTGACTAATAGTTATTTGCCAGGAATCACTTTTATGGTCAAGTGACACAGCCAGGGTTAAAACTAAGGTTTTCAAGTTCCAAAGGCAGTAACGTTGCCTCTAGACTACACACCCAACGTGTATATTGTTCTATATGAATTACAGAGAGTGATGAAGGTATTGAGCTAACCTCTCACTTGGGAGAAGCATCTGAGACTGAACAGGTAAACTGTATATCGCCTAAAGAGAATGCAATATTTTCTGATAATATTGCTAGAAAAGATGAAAACCCTCTGTCGTAAAACTGTGATGAAAAAGTATTTTATTTACATTTGAAATTCTAGTGTGCCTGGAATTCTGCATTATTACATATACACCAGAAACCGATTTAGTGTGCCTCTGGTTTATTTTGCAGCTTGGTAAACCTGCTGTAGGGTTGCAGTATAGCCACACCGTGTAATAAGCTGCCTATTTTGTTATGCTGGTTGCAAGGAAGAAAGTCCTATTTTTTTCCTTTTGAGAGACTGCCCCACTTTGTGGTTGTTTTTATTATTGTCCTTAGTATTTTTCCCCATTGAAGCCCATTCGGGTCTCACTGGGGACAAAACTGTTGTGGTCCATTCGTAACCCTTATGGACCCAAATGTGGTGGGGTTACTGCCAAGGTGCTCCTTAGTCCCCATAGGTCAGCACCCTGACCCATACAGTTGTACTCATTCTGCTTTGTGGCAGTGTACTCAGGCAATATTACACGTGCTGGCTGACAACCCCTACCACCAACTCTATGCCCACGTCCTCCTATCTGCTACACCCCCTCTCCACCACCTTCTTACTTTTCCCAATCAGCCTCGCTATTCCTCCAATCCTCTCCAGCTCCTTCTTGCTGATGTTCCCCAATCTCCTCCAATTCCTTATTCCCCTCTAGCTCCTCACTCTTCCTCTGCCATTGCCACCACCACTCTCTGCTCCTACAGCCTCTTCCTTAAATCTCTGTGGTTCTTCTTCCGTCCACTCGCCAACTCTCTCTAAACTCTCTTTGCCTATTGAAACATCCCACACCCTTAGCTGCAATGGCCAGGATGTTATATGGCTTATGCCCTTCCCCTAGGTGGCTCTCTGACATTGGCTGGCACCCTGAGCTTTGGAGAGTGGGTGGGGGGCAGTCACTGTACCTGGCTATTTCTTACCTATTATCTACCATGGATTCTGCCTACTGAGGTGGGCCATTCTCATCTGTCCTGTATGCCTGAACGCTGTAGTCTCTGGTGTCAAAGGGAAGGTGGCAGGTCGGTCCACGTAAGTCTCCCATGGTATATTGGAGTTCTCCCAAGGGCATTGTGACGCCAGGACCAAAGTTGTTTCGTACTTGGTCCAATTCCATGCAGCGGTTCTTGCTGTGCGCTGCCCAGAAATCTATACTTTTCTCTGAAGAAATGAATGGGAGTAGGCCGAAAACCGTGTTTTTTTGCTTTCCTAATACTTTTTAATTTTCTAACAAATATTTCCAAACATTTCCAGTAATGCGGGTTGGGGGGGAGGGCACAGTGACAAACATTTTGTTGGGAACATATCAGCCAAATCCTGGTTTTCTATGGAACTTGATATTCAACAACTATAGTGCAGCAACCGCCGCACTTATATTTTTCAGAGCCTTGTGGATCCGCTTAAAATCGCAAACTTTGCATAGGCCGACATCTAGTGGTAGACACAGAGTATTGCAATGTTGTTTTTGAAGTTCGAAAAAGGACGTCGAATGGGTGTGTTTGGAATATTACCCCTAGTGTGACATCTACTGTACCCAGGTGCCCTCACGCATCGAGGTCCATCAGATAGTTTTTTTCCGCTATTGCGGTCAGACGCGTTACCCAGAGTCTGTAGTGCTGCTTTCTTTCTGAGTTATTAGTCATAACTTTCACCTCTTTCGATCGTTGCAGTTCAACGCACATTTCGACAAACATGCCTCGGCTTTGGGGGGACTAATTATCTTTTTTAGAGAGTGCATATTTCCATTTCCTCTATACACTGCTCTTGTCTCGCTGCCTTTTCACCCAAATTTAAAAATGGAGAGAACTCCTTTTAAATTCTATCCCATCTTACAACAGAATGAACATGTGGAAAGACACCCATCGAGTGTGCAACCACTGCCTTCCCCGAGACCACCCAGAGTGGGCGTTGTGCGTCATGCAAGTTGTTTAGGCCCAAAACTCTTAAAGAATCACGCACCAACTGGTGGGCGGCTCCTGCCATGATGGCCAGTCCGAAACCCCTAATGGCGCCTATGAGTCAGACGTGGAAGGCCAAGGCAGATATAGCTGTTTCAGAAGCTAAAGAAATTTCGAGGGAACCTTCCAGCTCTCATGTGGCAGTCCTCAGCCCCGAAAGGCAGTCGTAGAGCGCTGCTATGGAGAAGACTCCTGCCGACAAATACACTTGCACGCACACACTTAAAAAGTACACAACCCCGAGACGTTCTTCGGTGGATGCGTCGAAAGAACAGTACATGCTGGGGGAAGGCACCTTGCTGCCTACCAACCATAAGCGCCATAAGCCTGCTGCGCTTAAGAAACCACGTCTAGCGCAAGGCAAAAATACTAAACAGGCTCTAGTGGACATGCATCAGAGTCTCTCGAAGGATGTTTCGCAAATGTTGAAATGACACAAAACTCATTCTAGCAAGGAAAAATGCCATGAAAATTCTCAGCAACACATCTCTCACACACACACCTACTGTCCCACAAAAGGTGCCAGAATACACTGGAGAAACCTCCCCTTTATCTCACTCTCTCCAAAAGAAAAGGCCTAAGGAAGACCCTGAAGCTATTGTGTTCCCTCTACCTGAAACACCCAAGACAGGAACCTGATCTAGAGGGCGTTTGATGAAACTATGGACAAGCTCTCCTCTTTTGTAACATTAATGGGAAAGTACCCAATTAGGCAAAACATCTTAGACTTTGAAATGGGACAGCCTTTAGCTAAATCCCCAAGGTGCCAACCTTCTCCCACACATACTATTGTGGACATTAACAGCAACCTCATCTTGACAGTCAAGACTCATGACTCTTAGCAAGATCATGGGGAGGAAGATCAAGATGTGTGGTATGATGATCCAGATGATCCCGAAAACTATGATCAGGATGCCCCTGACGTCACCATTATATACCCTACTAATGTTACACCTGAGGGTGGTCATGTTTCCCCCATTGATGATCGGCTTTTATTCAGCGACTTGTTAGAAAGGGCTGCTAATCATTTTAACATTCAAACTCAGGAAACAGTAGAAGACACTGATTTCGTAGATGATATTTTAAATGAGAGAAAAGCCACCAGTCAGGCTATTCCTCTCTTGCAGTCTATAAAGAAGAGAATTGCCCCATCTCATTCTAAATGTTCACTTACTCATGCAATCAAGCCCAGCCATCACCCTCTTTACATTATAGGTAATGTAAAGCCTTATTCACTAGTTGTCACCGCCACTAGGAAGAGGGCAGGTGTGCCACTGTCTAGTGCTGAAGCACCACCCAATAAAGAGTGCAAAATATTATACACCCTGGGCAAGAGGCATACCACCTCTGGGGCATACTCCCGTCGCATAGCAAACAATACTACTTTAGATGCAAGCTATAAAAATACTCAGTAGGATAAAATCCACAAACAACTGGATTCCGTCACTGAACCAGTTAGGTCCCACATGCTCAAAACCTCTACTGAGGGGAAACAAGTAAACCAGAATATTTAAAAAAAACACTCTAAATTCAGCTGACACTTCTGGTAGAGTGATAGCTGTCGGCACCAAGCCATTCATGGCTTTGGGATTCAGGGTTCAAACCCGAGACTCTGGCAACTTTAATAAACATGCCTATTAAAGATTCTGTCCTCTTTGGCAAGGCAGTAAACAGCCAGTTAGAGGCCACCAAGAAGGAGCATGAAGCCCTAAAAACACTAGAGCATATTTCTAATAAACCCTTTATCCATCGAGGCGCCTTCAATACTCGGCTTTCATTTCAGAGCCAGGTTTTCTCAAAGACCTCACAGTCTGGTTTTGGAGCCTGCTTGTCGTCTTGGTACAATCCCCAAAACCAATCTTCCTCTTTTCAAAGCAGTCAACAAGGAGGGTTTAGGAGAGGTAAAGGTCGGGACAGAGTTGCAGCCTCTAGGGGCTTTACTGCCCCCTCCAACAAATGAAGCACCCGTCCAGGTATCCTCCCATGCTTCCCCCACTAGAGGGTTCACATAACATCTTTCACCCACACATAGGAGGGGATACATTGGATCGTTGAGTGCTAATGCCCGTTGCCAAGGGTTATTCAGTTTAATTCCTAGAAATATCTTGCCACCATCCTGCTCAATCAAGAGAACATCACTTGATTTTAGAAAAATGTTTTAAATACTACTAGAGAAGGCAGCAATAGGGATATATGCGTTTTGGCCGTGGCACAATTGGTCGCGGCCGAATTGACCATGGTCAAATCGTCCACCAAGCCAATTTTGCTGCGGCCAAAACCGGCCTGTTTAAAGGCAATCACTACCAAACATGGGGAGCGGGAGACACCCCCGCAACTCCCGCTCACATGTTTGGTAGTGATTACCCAAATTGGTCGTTTCGAAAAGACCAAATGGTACTGTCCAAATTCGGCCAATTGTACCATTCGGTCAATCCGAAACAATCATTTTGGGTAATACCAGCAATAGAGCTGATTCCACCACTGGAATAAAACCAAGGTATTTATTCAGTGTACTTCCTTGTACCAAAGAAAGATCTAACAATGCGCCCAGTCTTAGGCCTGTGCCCTGCAAACACGTATGAGGCAGGCATGGTATCAAGAGAGACACAGATTCAAAAGTGTTTGTTTCAAAACCTTTCCTGGGTTGGTGTAATGCCTGACGAGCCCTGGGATGATTCCGTTAACTGATGTTTCTAAAGGCTGTTGATGTCTAATTGTCCAAAATAAAAGTCTGTCTGTGTCTAAGCCTTTGCTTTTCCTCACTCTTTATAAAAATGCGATAGGAGGTCTTTAAAAGGGAAAATTAGTGGTTCAACAGAAAATAGGAAACCAATGTTGGTTTCAGGTGGTCTTCTCACCAGGTGTAGTTTGCTCAATGTCACAAAAATGAGTTCAGTCAAAAATGTTCTCAAATACCTTCAGTTTTTTGGATTCCTTCGGGTCCTTTCCCCAAGCTTCAATCAAAACAACAAGTTAGGCCTCTCAGGGTTACCTTCCCCAAGCTCAGGCCCCTTTCAACTTGTCCAAGTTCAAAGAAAACACTACAAAGGAAATATAACCCAGTTCTTTTTGGGGCTTCTCAGGGTTCCCTTACCCGAGTTTCAATCCTTTCAACACTACAAAACAATAAGTCTCCAACTTGGTTAGGCGTCCCAGGGGTCCCTTCCCCAAGCTTAGACCCCTTTCAGTTTCCAACACAAATTCAGTTTTGTCAAGATGTACTTTTCTTTCTTCGTTAGGCCTCTCAGGGTTCCCTTCCCCAAGCTTAGGCCCCTTTTAGTTTGGTTTCAAAAACAGGTTCAACATGTCAGGATGTACCTTTCCTTTTAAACACAGTTCTTTCATACACACTTCACTTGTGGGGCACAATCAGAGACTTTTGGAACCGCCTGGTTCTTTGCTCATCCTAGGCGTGACCACTCTGATCTGTAACCCCTCTCTTTATCCTTGCTCTTCCTTTTAAGCCTTTCACCTTTAGGTGCTTCCTGCACCCCTTCTAGTTTTCCTTGGCTTCTTGCCTGTGTACACTTCCCTTTGCTGTTCCTTTGTTTCACTGTGCACTCTTGTACTTATCCTTTTCTTCTTCCTGCCCGCTTTATCACACTGTCCTCTCTTTACCATGAACGCTTTACACTTCTCTTCAAACATGTTGCACTCTTTAAACTCTTTACATGTATGGCTTTTTTCATTTCTTCTGCGCCGCTAACGCCTCTTTTCTTCCGTCTATTTCTCTTCGTCTGTTTCTTTCCTATGCTTTCTGTCCTTCGCGCACTTTCAGACCTTTCCGCTCAGTGCTGCTTCAGTCAAACGCACGCTTCTCTCTCTCTCTCTCTCTCTCTCTCTCTCTCTCTCTCTCTCTCTCTCTCTCTCTCTCTCTCTCTCTTTCTCTCTCTCTCTTTCTCTCTCTCTCTTTCTCTCTCTCTCTTTCTCTCTTTCTCTCTCTCCCTCTTTCTCTCTCTCTCTCTCCCTTTCTTGCGTCGCAGTGACAAGTGGTTCCTGTCAATGCACGGGGCTGAGGCCAGGGTCTCACCACCTGCCCCTCAGACACCGTTGGGACCGGCACACATCCCAAGTGAAACAAGCATTTTCCAAAACGCCACCATCAGGATACAGGCTGCGCTCCCTAGCCACACTGCAGCCCCTCACAAACACCGGGCCAGCGTCTCGCACACCGTTCTCCTCCAGGGTTTTACTCCTGCTGCTCTCTGCTCCTTGGCTTCTCGGGTCCTGACAGCATCCCCAGCTTGCTCACTTCATTGTGAAAAACTACACCTTTTATAGTTGAAAATACAGTCAATTGGAGTCTGGTGTGAGTGATCATTATTAAATGCCTGACCCAGCCTGACTCTATTAGTGGGACAACCTGAGTTCATTATACAATAGGTTGCCCTTACTTTCCCCATGTTGTTTCTCTGGGTAATCTTCACTGCTCCTGCTTGCCTTGTCCCAGTATTGATTAAAAATGGGGACGGGGTGATGGAGGGGTTTTGGAGGATAGATCTATTTCCTGCTACTCTATCAGGGAATCGACAATGGACATAGGGAAACCCTCTAGCCTGGTTTTCCCTCCACAGGATTGTTGCCCCCCTTCTATATTCCTAATGGTTGATTATACCTAAATTGGTAGAGGATGAATGGATATTAATATCCGACTTTTGTCTTTGTTTTAGTTGGTTTTTCTTCCTTCACCACCTTGGGCAATTGACTCTTTCCTTCTTTGCCCTTGGGTCATTGATGACGGGAGTGGAATTAGGGAAAGTGAAATCTGGATTAGAGTGATGGGAATCAGCGTATCCCATAAAGACGTCGGGGACTCCCTCCTCTTTTGTCACCCCGTCAGAATGCTGCGTCATGCCTGGGGATCCTCCCTCGCTTGTCCACCCCCCAAGTTGGGATCCAAGAGTGATGGCCCTCCCCTGGCCACCTGAATAGAGGGCTCTCGGGGTCTTAATGGGAGAATACCCCTAGGTTTTTCACACAAGCCACAATTATTCAGGATGACAACGCTACAGGAAGTAATTGCTCTGTTAAAACAGGGGGAATACATGGCAACATTAGACATGAAAGATGCATACTTTCATATTTCAATATTGCCAGCACACAGAAAATACCTGTGATGCAAAGTAGTAGACAAGCACCACCCATTCAAAGTGCTACCATTCGGCATAGCCTTAGCACCATGTGTGTTTACAAAGGCCCTTGCAGTGGTGGCCGCACACCTATGGAGGCAGTCTTTTCCAGTGTACCCTTTCCTGGCTAATAACAGGCGACACATCTCAGTTGTGCCAGCAAAGTACTCAACAGTCAGTCTGCGTTTCAATTAGGCTTCTCAATCAACGTGAAAAAGTCAAGTCTAGTGCCCAGGCAGGCTAAATGCATGTAATTCTAGGCTTGACCATTGCAATAGCCTCCTCCTCAATCTACCTTCTCCCACACTGCAACCCCTTCAGCTAATCCAGAATAGAGCAGCAAGACTTATCATTGGCCTTAAACCCAGGGAACGCACCTCTCCTGCCCCGAAAAGACTCCACTGGCTCCCGGTTGCTGCACGGAGCAAATTCAAATCCCTCTGCATCATCCACAAGGCGGTCTTGGGCCGGGGACCACTCTATCTGCAGCTGTCTTTTACCAAATACTCTTCTTCTAGACCTCTACGCTTCTCTGGCACCAACTTTCTGTGTGTAAAGCTTTTAGCTAAACAGAGAGCAGGAGGCTGCTCGATTTCCTCAGCTGGATCCCTCCTCTGGAACAGCCTCCCTCTCCCTCTGCGTCTTGAGCAGGACCTTCTGAAGTTCCGAAAGCAACTCAAGACTCTCCTCTTTCCCTCCTCTTTCCTTCCTTCCTCTGCTAATACCACAGTTGCTGTGATATGATACGGCATTTATAACGCGCCTATACACAAGTGTTTCGAGGCGCGACGAGGCAAGGGAGGGGAACAGAGGAAGGACGGACAACGTTCCTACTAGGCTATGTGTCATTGAGATTGCGCAAGTGCGTTGGAAGGGGAGAAGGGACAGTGCTGTATATGGGAAGATAACAATAAGTAAGTAAAGGCCAGCAAGTGGCAAGTGCAGGGTAAGTGCGGACATCAGGTGTGATTGGTGTCTTAGACCCTTATGCATCCTCTGGGCCTCTGACCATTAACACCCAATCTCCCCAGCATCTGTCTTCCTCAACACTTGCCTCGGCACACCCTCCGCACTGGAGATTTGCACTTTCCTCCCAATGCAGCTCCTGGCTGCATAACACTTACCATACCTTGCACTTCATCTGTGACTCACCCTTGAGCACGGACACCACAACATCTACCCTACTGCCCTCTTGCTTCCTGCGCTTGCAAGTCCTGAAAACTCACAAGGCATAGTAGGTTCGGCCGTCCCTTCCCTCTCTGTATTTTTTGTATTTAATTGTACTGCTATCTCATGGTCCCTCCTTACTGCCCTGTGGGTGCTTTGAAACAGAATTGATTTCATGTATAAGTGCCTAACAAGCAAACAATAAATAAATAAAATAAATAAATTTGATCAGAAGACGGCCTAGTCTTCCCCTCCAACGAGAGGGTAGGAAACATGCTGTTTCAAATCTCTCAATACATAGTCAGTCATCAGGTAACAGTGCGAAAGGCCATGCACCTTCTGGGTATAATGGCTTCCAGCATTTATCCTGTGCCACACGCGTAAGCGTCCAATGCAAGAGTGACTAACAAAACAATAGTCACAAGCAAGCGGTCAGTGGGACAATCTAGGGGTGGTTGTGCATCCTCTTGTTCTATCTCTGTAGTGGTGGACAAAGAAAAACCTTTAAAAGGGCAAACCGTTCAACCCCCCAGCCATCGAGGCCACTCTCACTACAGAGGCATCGCTATCAGGGTGGGGAGCTAATTTCTTCCAACATACTGCACACGGTGTGGACACAAGCATTATCCAAAAACATATCAATCTTCTAGAACTGCTAGCAGTCTTCAAAGCTCTACAACATTCAAACAACAGCTAATAGAGAAGATAGGGTTCACACTAACAGATAGCGCCACAGCCATGTTCTACATAAACAAGCGAGGAGGAACACACTCTCCAGGGCTTTCCAAATTAGCCCAGAACATTTGGCTGTGGGCACTAAAACACGTTTCTCCTGGCACAACATGTTCCAGGGGAACACCATTCTCTAGCATACGTACTAAGCAGAAGTGCAGAACTGTCATCGGAACATGAATGGCAGTTTAATGTCCACCAAGTCGTCTTCACAAACTGGGAGTTTCCGGACTTAGACATCTTTGCTACACAAGAAAATGCACAATGCCACAACTACCCATCCAGGTTTCCCCAGACAAAATCCAAGGGGAACGCTCTGTTAATGAACTGGTCAGAGAAATGTGTGTACACTTTTCCCCCAACTCCACTTCTCTACACCAGGAACAAGTAACCTTGAGCCTGAAAGCTCAAGGTGGGCGCGACAAACATGTTTTTCACACCCTACTGAAGACGTCTTTGTCCTCCATTGAAACTACTGTGCCCATACTACATCTTGTCACAGAACCAAGGGACAACACTCCACCCATGATCTCAGACACTGAACTTAGCAGCTTGGCTTCTGAGGTCGTAGAGTTTGGTAATCTAAACCTAAACCAAAGGTGTACGGACATTCTAAAGGAAGCACAGACGCCTAATACAAGACACTGCTATTTTAACAAATGGAAACTTTTTGTCTTATGGTGTAAAGCGCTTACCATCAATCCAATTTACTGTTCACCTTCAAATATAGTCCACTATTTAATATGGACCTCATCAGTGGTTGGGCGGTATCCGGCCGGTAAATGCACCCGGATACCACCCAACGCTAATAGCGTTACCGCAACTCGGTCTGGCGCAATTAGTGCCTGATCCCGAATTGCGTGGGGGAGAGTCCCCATCCCCATTGGACCCAATGGCACATTTTGGGATGCAATTACCGCTACGCAATTTGCGCCGCAGTAATAGTGCTGCAACTGGGCGGAAAGTGGTGAGGTTTTCTCCCAGCTGAAAGCCAAAGGTAAATCTCCAACTGTCTGCCCAAACTGGGGATTGGGCGAATCGGTAATGCTATTACTGCTGCATTTTTTTTTTTTTAAACTTTAGTTTTTATTGGCATTTCTAGATACAACAAACACAGTCAAGAAACCAAAAAAAAGAAAGCCCTCCACCCCAAAGCCCCACCCCAACCCCTGCCCACCCCCCTACCCTGTGTCCAGAAACCTGTATTTGCCTTGGGAGAATTTCAATGTTCACTGCTGCATTTTTACTGCTCAGCCCCAACCCGTGATGCGGCCCTATCTCCTTTAGACATGCACAAAGCTAGTCTTAGACATCTAACGTGTAAAACTGTTTTCATTGTCGCTCTCACATCAATAAGGAGAGTTAGTGGATTACAAACACTTTCAGTGCAAGATCCTTTTTTCATTATTCACAAGGACAAGGTGGTACTACGCCCACATCCTCGTTTTTCTCCAAAATTAATCTCTATGTTCCATGTAAACCAATCCATAGAACTTCCTGCTTTCTTCCAAAACCCGAAGAATGCAGCCGAGAAAAGCCTACATACCCTATATATCAGAAGGGCTGTCATGTATTACCTTCAAAAAGACTTATACCACTCAGAAACACATACAGTTGTTTTGTTTCTCTAGCAGGAAGGGGAGAGGGTGAGCCTATCTCAAAATCCCAAAATGGATTGTCGGATGCATCCAACTTTGTTATTCTCTTACCAAGAGAACGTTACCCGTCAAGCCCAGAGCACACCCAACTCTGGGAACAGGGGCTACTCTAGCCTTCATAGCAAATGTGCCCTTAGATGCCTTTTGCAAAGCTGCCCCATGGAGTACCGTTCATACCTTCACACAACATTATTGTTTAGATGCACATTAAGGTAAAACACAGGTGGGTCAAGCAGTGTTAAAAGATCTTTTTGCTGCTTTACCTTCAAATAACCAACCACCTTCTCCAAGTACTGCTCGCTAATCTATACAAAGCATGTGATCCTAAGCAGTTCCACAAGCCTCAGAAGGCATACATTAGTTAATGTAATCGTATTACTGATGCTTGTATCTGCCTAGATTCACATGCGCCCACCCTTCATCCCCTCTTGGAAGGTTCTAGGGCAAATCATAGATGTTTCACACCTCATCACAATTTACCTATCCTCCACGGATACACCTCATTCTCTGTCATGCCAGAAACAAAACAATCTGAGGGCCTCGACACGTGGGGAATCATCGGTACAGTAGACGTCACACTACGGGTAATATTACAAACCCGCCCAGTCCACATCCCTTTTTGAACATTCGAAAACAACATGTGCAATACTCTGCACCTACCACTAGATGTCGACCTATGCAAAGCATTTGAATCTAAGCAGATACAAGCATCAGAAATACGATTATGGTAAGTAATGTATGCCATATATAATATCTGCCACCCAGAAACTGCTCTTCCTGTGGGTTGAGCAACTTGACCATACCTACAGGGTCTCTTCTGCAGACCCTGTAATGTATATATTTATTTCGATGCTTGTGGAATCTTCTTAGAGCACATGCAAAAACATTTAGCGTATTCAAACTTTAAAAACAACATTTCATAGCTACCAAGTGGCCCCATGTTAGTCATGACACTTTTAACCAGCTCTGAGTTTGAGGTTTGCGTGGTGAGATTTGTAGTCCAGTTGATTGCTGAAGATGTCACACATCACAATAGGCCATTTGGCAGCTGTGCATTTTAGAGGATTGGCCTACCTATTGCAACTTTTTGATCGTAAACATTGTTTTTAACCAGTTTTAAGTGTGTGAAAACCTGAACACATTTTTTAAAACGAACCTCCTACAGTAAGTTTAGCACTATTTAACGAGCATGGCCTTCTTGTTTTAAATATCCAATCATATTTTTTAAGGGCATAACTAAACTCATAAATTAACCCCAAAAACCTGCACAAAATTGTAATCCATAATTCTAACTCTAGAGGGTTTTGCTATTTGGTCAGTTGGCTGTGGTGTTTCTGTACGACTGATGGTTCTTTCAGCAGTAGTTTGTAGGAGAGCCACTAGCATTGTCTGCTCTGGCTTGCAGGATTAGGTCTATCAGTAGGGCCAAAATATTATGGACCTCTGTTGATAGACGCTCACTGTCTGCCTTATTAATTTGTACCAATCCATTTTACATTAGAAACGTCTCAAGTAGTTTTGGATCCCTATCCCCAGCCTACCCTCCAACATTCTCTGCCAACCATCAACCTATTTTTCAACCCTGTAGCTCTTTCCTTAATTAATAAATTAAGAACTGAACAAAGATGCCATATATATTATATAAACAGCTGACCGAAGCCGTAACGTCCCTCCTCCAGGGGGAGACTGCAACGCTGCTGAAGCCTGGGTCCAGATCACAAAGTACATGCAACATCTGAGTCAATGGCATCCCCAATCCAACAGGAGGGCCTCACTGGGTCCTCAGCTGTCAAAAAAGGAGGACCTTATGCAATGCCTAAACACCTTTCAAGCTGGCTGCTACATTCCAAGATCAAATCATGGCCCTCAAAGCTGATCTGAGACAATCATTGGCCAGCATAAAAGGGAATGTAGCCAAGCTGTAAGAAAAGACACTCGACTGAAAGGACCCTAAAGCAGGTCGCGGATGATGCATCGAAAGGCGGGGGAAGTCCTTGAATGAGTCGCTAGAATATCTAGAAATATGGAGATCCAGTGCGAGGACTTGGAAAATCGATCGCAGCGCTCCCAACATTCGACTAAAAAAAAAACTCCTGAAGAGATCCTGGATCAAGATCTTAGACACGGTACAGCATTTGTTCAGCGATCCCGTGGGTGACGTCCAGATTGAATCAATCCAGTTCGGTAGAATCCACTGAACATGCCCAAAGAGATCAGGTCCAGGGGAAAGATCTAGGGATGTCCTCGTGGAGATTACTTCTTACTCCAAGACTGGAAGCATATTAAGAGCAGCCAGAGATTCAGGACCTATCCGCCTAAATGGTGTGGAAATGTTAACTGTTTCAAGACATTGCCCAATGCACGCTACAGAAAAGAAGAGAAATGGGTCTGCTGGTCCAGGCCCTCATTCAAAAGCATATCAGATACAAATACATTTCCTTTCGGCATGCTTTTACTTGGGAGGGTAAACATTGCATGACTACCCTCAGAGAGGGGCTCAATGCTCTTAATATTGAGGAGGATTCTGTAGCAGAAGAGTCAGCATCGTGGAAGATACCATCCTTGTGGAAAAGATCCTGGGAATGGTCAAGGGTGAAGGTGACTTCTCATGACCGAAAAAGCGGTCTCTCTCCCAGCAGGACCCAGAGGCGGTGTGAAAGGGAAACATGTTTCACAGGATGATGGTGAGGGGGACTGCCAGCGCCAAAGTTTTCTCTTGGGGGAAGGGTGGGGGGTCGGGGAAGAGTGTCATATTCTCCTTAAAAGGAATTGGAAGTTAGGATATGTGATGGGACAATCAGATGACATTGAAGGCTCTTGTGAGAGCTGCTAGTTTCTCTTTGTTGCCGCTTGGTGTCATAAGCGGGTTGTAGGATACCACCTATATTTTGGGGTATACGGGTCAGTCCAAGGACAATATGGCATATCCGTGGGTTTTTGTTGTCTCAGAGTTTGTTGGGGTGAGATATGTTAAGAGCTGGGGGAGCGAGGAGGGAGGAAGGGGTTCCAAAGAAATTACATGTAGCGTCCCATCGCAAATCGCTAGTCTGGTACTAGATGCAGGGGCACCATTGAAGTCACCACAAGCACCACGTTAGAGGAAGAAGGGTTTAAGTCAGCTAGCACACCAATTAGATAGTTCAAGATTTTGGGACATAATATCCAGAGACTCAATTCCCCTTGTGAAAAGAAGGAAGGTGGACAACTTTCTACATTGAGAAGGGGTGGCGATAGCCGCTTTATCGGGAACTCGCATTCGCAAGGCAGATAGGAACAAGTTGAGATTTAGGGGTTCCCCACACCATCAGGCTACGTCCCATGACAAAACCAGTAGAGTACTCTTGGCATTTAGCAATACACTTGACATAGCAGTCTGGGGGGTGAGGGAAGATAATGAGGGTCGCTATTTTTTTTATCACCGCACATATGTTTGCGCCGCTAATGTGGGTCAGGATGGCTTCGTCTGGAAGATATTGGCTCATTTGGAACAGTTTGCCACTGGTGAAATCGTACAAGTAGGTGACTTCATTTTGGCTTGGTCCCCAAAGATGGAAAGAAGCAAGGACAATGCGCAAGGGAGCAAGACTCTGTCAAAGGCCCTGAAGCGGAGCATTGACCGATTAAAACTCATTGATTGTTATGTTATTGTGCATTTGTATAGCTCCTTACATACCATTGGTATGATTTCAAAGCTCTGTGGGTTGAATGCCACCGACCGAAGCTCAGTTCATTGGAGAGAGTAGGGTAGTAAATAATGCTTGGGTGCACTCCGTATGTATGCAGCCAGTGTGGTTTATGTTTTGTGTAGCTGCATTCTAATGCTAGGCGTGGAGCAGTGGTTGTGTGAGAGCTCATCTCATTGGAGAGCGTAGTGCATATCTGCAAGAGACAAAAGAGCAAATCCAACCAGAGCATAGTTGGTACTGCGCCCCAGGTGAAGGAGTTCATGGCATCAATTCTCAGGTGGGTCAGAGTAACATGTCTTGCTCAGAGACCACCTTTTATACCCGGTGGATGATATGATCTGGCCCAGTCGTAGCGTTTGAAACATAAGTGCTATTAGGCTCTGGGGTTGTAGTTCTGCTCTTAACTCGCTGCAGCGAGGAAAAACCAGTAACACCTGCCCATGCACACCATTTTCGCTCGTGTGTTGCAGGTGAGAATTGTTAAGAATTGTTAAAAGTTAAATTGGAAGCGCCATAGAAAAAGTCAAAAAGTTAAAATACCTTGGGGTTAAACTTGATAGTTCAACCCAGGAAATTTCTATGCAGAACTCCCTAATAGAGAAAACTAGATCTCTGGCAGGGTAAAGAAAATGTGGCCGTTTTTCATTGATCCCGGTGATACATTTTTACAAAACGAAGGTTGTCCCATCCCTGACCTATGGAGCTGAAGCAATGCCGTCCCTACCAACGACATTATGGCCGAGGTTAGAGGCCTATTTTTGGAGATCGTCGTAGGCCTCCCCAAATCTACCCCCGTTGCATCCATCAGACGGGAGCTTAGTTTACTATCACTGCACGGCTCAATCATTTGCAATACTCTGATGTTATAAAGGAAAGGTTTGCTTCCAAACAGTCTTCCAATATACAGTTTGATAAACAAAGAAATAGAATTGTCAACCACTATACCTTTCAAAAACTGGAGCAAGGTCAACAAAGCCCACCTGGACTCGACGCAAATTTGTGAGGAGGAACTGATCAAAAATTCAACAAAAGTCCTAAAGAGACTTAAGGAACTTGATTGGATACGGACTTTAGACGCAGCAGCAAGCTACAAAATCACAAGTCACCTTCCAAACAATGCTAAAAAGTTAAATGAATTACAAGGTTTCATCAAAACATTTCCTAATAATAAAGCTGCGCGAAACCTTCTTCTGCGAGCTCGACTCAACCTCTTGGAAACAAAATATTAACCATAAGAGGCTTCTCCGTTTACAGTGATTGTCGACTTTGTAAGCAGGTTGACGTGAAAGAGACCATACATCACCTGCTCCTGTGATGTCCGGCTACCCGCCAAATAAGAACCAAATATTTGAGTCACTTCTTCACAAACCCGTTCCTTAAGGACGAAGATCTCTGGCGGTCCAGGATGATGAGTTGAGACAGATGTACCTGGCAAATTGCAACAACAAACATTTTTAATCATATTATGGCAAAGATGACAAACTCTTCACACGTATCTTCAATAAACCCCATAGAAACTAGCAACGGACATGAAATTTAGACGGATCACGATGTATACTAAGAAAGGGGTTGTCACCCTTACATCTTGTCACTTGTAACTTCATTTTGTAAAAATCTTTTTGATTAACACAAAAAAAGTTACATTGTTAGAATTGAGAATTGCTAATAGGTTAGGCCCTTTTGTGCTGCCCCAACCCCTTTTTTGAGGCCCTTTTAACTTTTTGTAGTGCCTCCCTGAAATGCAGCGCTCCAAGCACTTAACCCGACAACTCCACGCCCGCTTCCTTGTTCACAGGCTTGTCCCCATTCCCAGCCCTCCCCCACCTGATTGGCTTCTCCTAACTCGCTACAGCAAGAACAAAAACAGGAACAACTGCCCCTGCACACCAGTTTTGCTTGTGTGTTGCAGGTGAGCATTTCCTTAGCCCTTTCATGCTGCCCCAACCCCTTTTTTGAGGCCCTTTTAACATTTGGCTGCTCCTAACTCGCTGCAGTGAGGAAAAACCAGGAACCCCTGCTCCTGCACACTATTTTCGCTCGTGTATTGCAGGTGAGCATGTTTTAAGCCATTTTGTGCTGCCCAAACCCCTTATTTTAGGCCCTTTAAACATTTTGTAGTTCCTCTCTGAAATGCAGCAGTCCAAGCACTTAACCCGACGCTCCGCGCCACTCCCTTGTTCACCGGCTTGTCCGAGTCCCCAGCCTCCTCCCCCACCCCACCCCCCACTGATTGGCTAGGTGAGCCATTTATATCGACCATATAGGGCAGCCCTCAGCTAATGGCCTCAAGGCAAAGGGCAGCTCCAATCTGTGTTTGCCTGTGTTGCTTGGGAAGCCTGCAGCCATCAACCAGCAGTAATTGATGAGGTTAGTGTGGTGTAGGTAGGGTGTACAGCCATTACTGTATTTCATTAAATGCCTATTAGCCATAGTCGACATTTAACCTACTTGTATAAATCAGCCTTTTGAATCTAGCCTCCATGTGTAGGGAGACCATACTTTGCACTACCCCAATTATGTTAGTTAGCCACAGTTTGCATTGTGGGCAGATTAAAGGTGGTAGAATTGTGGAGATTAGTATGCATCACATCTAGATAGAATTGTACAGATTACTATGTGTCAAATTTAGACAGAATTGTGGAGATTAGCATGCGTCACAGCTTGATAGAATTAGCATGCATCACATCTAGATAGAATTGTGGAGATTAGCATGTGTCGCATCTAGTTAGTGATGCCACTTGCCAACCCTTCTAAAAAAACTCACCCCTCTGCATACGCCTCTCAAACTCTGAACCAAACACAACCATTTCTCTACATCACAACAAACCGGACTCACTTCACTACACCGCAACAACAAAACAAACCACACATAGCCTTCCACAACAACAACACATGAAAGCCACTGTGGACTACCGGAGGGTATCTCACATAGTGAACCTCGAGAAGCCCTTACTCAGGTGGCCAATGAAGGGTTCATCCGCTCAGATCCCAACTCTAGGGGTGAAAGAGCGAGAAAGGCTCACCAGGATGGGGGAGCCCGGGGTTGTACTTGAGGGAATAACCCAAGGGAAATGTGGTACTGTACCGGAGAAGGAGAGGAGGGCGAGATCCCTGAAACCTTTGTAGGCTGTATTACATCTGCCTCCTTTCCTCCCCTTAGATCTTTTCTGTCCAAACCCAACGTCCCCTCCATATCTGGTAAATACCCTAGGAGCACAAACCTCATTAGGCTGAAAAATCACATCTCTGAGAAATCCTGCTTTCTACCCGAATACTCCCCACCATTCTTCTTCCCATCCCTCTAATTATTATTTTCAGCACTCCCAACCTGCTCAAATAAAACACTACCGTTCCCACAATCCCCTCTGTTCATTTCACAATCCCAGCTATGCCCATTTGCCCCGCAGACCCTACCCGTCCTGTCGATTTGAATGTCACTTTCCGAACTCAGTCGAATGTGAATTGATAAGAAACCGAATTGTGTTGAACGAAAAGTAGCCAACTGCTAATTTGAACTTTGAAAGACTTAAAGATACGATTGAGGAAAGAGGGGGAAAACCAGCAACAGAGAAGACCGGCACCATGTGGGTGCTCAGACAGGAAACTGTGGGCGATTACCCGATGGTTGAAACTACCGGAACCAGAAGCCCTTGAGAAGAGACGAGAAGAGGTCAAAGTGGTCATACAGGGGCCTTGTAAAATCCTCTGTACCGTCAAAAGTCTTTGACCTACAGATGATTGAGAAGCAAAGGGAAATGAATACCGCTTGGTAAAATGAGCGTATGAACAGTGTGTTGTTAAACCCGGAAGAGGGAAGCCGACAATCAGGAACGAAGCCTGAAGTACTGTTTAAAAGACATTAAGACTTATGAATGTAACAGGTATTGGAAGACCAGGCGAAGTGGATTTTTCCCTTTTTTGAAGTCGGTCCGAGCCCGGTCGAGGGAGATCCAGGGGGGAAAAGCTATCACCCAAATTAATTGAGAAAGGAGCTGTTCAATTGATTGGTTGAATATGATACCTGAGGGATCTGAGCCCGGCTGACGGAGATCCCGGGCTGGAAAACTTTTACCCAAAGTTGTTGTGTGTTAAAGTGGCAAGAGTGAACCTGGTGGAGGGATGTCCATGAGAATTGTTTGAGAAGACACAACATTAAGACTGCTAAAAGGTTAAAGGTGAACTGTTTTTGTGGAAAGCCATAGTGAACCCGGAAGAGGGAGGCTGAGAACTGAGACAAATATTCAAAATGGGTCTGTGCCCGAAAGAGGGGGAAGACATGTTTGAGGGGTCTACGCCCAGAAGCGGGGGAGCAAAGGGGGGGAGGCCATGACCCAACGTGAACTTTCTGAGAAGGGGAAGGAAAGTGTCCCCCTGGTCATTTGGGATCCGAGCCTGGTCGAGGGTCTGATAGCACAGTTAGTAGAGCGCTCGCTTTGACATCCGTGCAGATCCTGCCGACAAAGGTTTGAATCCCGGCAGGGCCAAACTCAGCCATTCATCATTCTGAGGTCGATAAATGAGCACCACACACTGTGGGTGATAATAAGCAGCGCTCAGATGCCTGAGGGTTCGTAGCACTATATAAATTCAAAATTATTATTATGCAGGGGTGGAAAGCTACCACCCAAGGTTTACTGAGAATTTAACTGTCTTATGAATTTGTTGAATACAATTACTGAGGGGTTTGCGCCCAGAAGAGGGGGACCCAGGGGAGAAGCTATCGCCCAAAGTAGAACTTTGTATTTGTTTGTTGTGGAAAGCATCAGGCCCTCGAGGGAAAGAGACTTTTATTGAAAGGAGACTTTACCATCGAAGACAGCTGGAACGGAACTGTTGGCTTGTGCTGAGAAAGCTCAAGCATGTCCCGGGAGGATAGCTCAGCGGCAGCGTGCGCGTCTTGGAAGCAAGACGACACGAAGCAACAAAGTTCGATCCCCGGGTCCGCGCTTAAAAACCTCTGGGTGTTTAAGCGCGTTATAAATACGTAACTAAGACAAAAAAAAAAGCACAATTACGCAACTAATTCCTGTAACAGCGCCTCGATGCCTGCGGGCTGTGTGAGCGCTATATAAATGTAAAATAAATAAATAAAAATAAATAAATAAATAAATGTACTGTGCCCGCTGGAACAGGGCTGTCAGCTCGTGCCGGGAAGCCTGGAGCATGTGCTGTGCTCAAAAGTCCCACCTTGTCCTGTACTAAAAACGTGGGGAAGGGAGAACTCAAGGCAATCACACCCTGACTCATTATTTGAACACTATTTCCTTTATTTTGATACCTTATCACACACTCTTTCTGTAGTTAGTTTTAAGGAATTGGCAATATGTTTTTCTTAGTTCAGGCCCTTTTATTTTGACACAAAGCCAATAGGACTGCTTTATTTTTCATTTGATGGCCGACGCTTGCTCCAATCTTAGATTTTGGTTTAGCGCCGGTGTTTTTCCACGCTCCATTCATTGTTCAATAAACACCCTTGAACTGTGATCACTTGTGTCTGTCTTTACTGTCAAAATTCAAACAGAACACTTTTATTAACTTAAATGTCAGGATGGTGTAAGGCCTAACTTGCCCTATGCGAAGTTGGGGATTTCCCTTCCTAAAGAAACTAAGGATAGTCTGAGTCAGTAAGATCAACTTAAAAGTCTGTCTGTGTCCAAAACCTATACTTGCCTACACAACTAAAACTAAACGATGTGTAGGGATGTCAACAACCAAAGAAGAAATGTTCCAAATAAAGATCTGAGTTTCTGCCAGCTCTTGGCTTACTTTCCAGCTACCCTTCCCCAAGTTCAAAGAGGTTGCACAAAGCCTTGGGGTTCCCTTACCCAAGAAGATAACACAGTTCCAAAAGGGCCTCAGGGTTCCCCTCCCCAAGGCAACAACAAAGTTCACATGGTCTTAGGTTTCACTTCTCCAAGACGTCAGTTTGTCCAGCTTACCAACTCACTATCAATTCCAGTCTCTTTACAATCCTTTAAAATCCTCAATAGTTTACACAGATTGCTATATTCTGCATCCACTTCAGCAATCTATTTCCTAAGCAAAGATTTGTTATCTGTATTTTTCCTTGGCTTTTTCAGACAGGGTATCCTCGGTCTAGGCGCGGTTGTCAGACCACACGGTCCACCCATCACAGGTCATGCAACCGATAACCCTAGGCTTTCTTGCCCACACATGTTTCTGGGACACTGCACCTGTGCTCTAGTTGACATTCTGTTACGATGTGTTACAGTTCCAGAGCTTGCAGTGAGTTCTGAAACTGCTTATTTCTGAAGGGAGCAACAGTTGCCTGAGCAGGAGGGTAACTGCTGCGCTCTGCATGCTGTATCCATTAAACCTGCCAACGTACCTGCTGCTCAGCCTCCTCTCTGTTGCCCAAATCCTTTCACATTCACTTTGGTTTCTCCTTGCCAGTCTCTTGGCTTTGCCACAGTGTGTTATTCCACACAATTCACTCTGTGGTGCTCAATCTGTTTCACCACATTACTTTCACAATCTTCAGCAATGTTCATTTCTGGCTTTTCACTTTATTCAGTAAGATTTGTTCTTTGTCTTTCATTATTCATTATGTGTGATTCACACAAGCTCGCATTTCATTCATAGGCTCATCACAGCCTTCCTTGAGTTCAGTATTCAATAATGCTTAATTCACGTTCTTTCACCTATAGTTCAAGTTTCTTGTATTGTTCAATAAAACCTCTCACTTTGGGTTCACTTTCAATTGCACATATGTTTCTGTTAATTCAGCAGTCACATGTGCGCTGTAGTAGCCCTAGGAATGCCCTGATCCTTGCAATAGTTTCCAGATCTCTTCCTCGTCTCAGTACAAGAGTGGTGTGACTGAGGGGAAATGAGAGGAAAGGACTGGCAACAACCTATGAAGGTAGGGGGAGGGTAGGGTTTGTTATCAAAATGGAAAGGGCAATAGCATGCCTCCCCAAGGACCCACCAACCAGGTGATCCTCCCTTGCATATCCACCCCGAGGGTCAGGATCCAAAAGTAATGGGCTTTCCCTGGCCACCTGAGAAGAGGATCCAAAGGTAGTAGGTGTGAAGATGCGTTCAGGTTTTTCACAATATTTGGAGGAAGATAATTATTAAGCTTTGTTGTGCCGAAGAACATAAGTGCTATTAGGATTCAGGTTTGGAGTCAGGGTATTCGTTTCCAGATAAATAGATAGATAGAGATAAACCTCTCCTGATCTTTAGAGTGTGTTGCATGTCTGGTCAAGTACAATGAACAAGCCCAGTCATAGCGTAAGAGCATAAGTGTTATTATGTCTCAGGTTTGAAGTCGTGGGCATTAAGATTGTAGCGTGGTTTGGGGTGGCACGTCAGTTTGACTCAAGGGAGCAACTAGGCCATTGTTGCAGAGCCAGCAGCTCTCTAGCATTGAAATACATTGATCACTAGAGCCAGCTTCCGTGTTCGCCTGTTCTTGCCTCCGTGTGTTGATGCGGTTCCAGCCATTTCTGTGTCCCGCTCACCTGGTCTCCACGGGGGGCGTAGCACGTGGCTGCACGAATGATGTCCGCGCTGGCGTGGTACTGCACATTTGATGATGCTGCTGTGACTTCTCCCTTGCTATCACCCTCACGAGGCGTTTGTCTGCAAGATCGAAATAAGATATGAGCCACTGAGTGGGGTTGAATTGGACCCACCTCCTCCTCCTCCACCACCTGATACCCTACTCCTCTTAATCTCACCTTAGAGTTTTGTGAGGTAGATGTTAGGCAGAAACCTGTGCAGTTCCCTCTGGGACCACTGCAAAAGATTTAAGACTACAGGTGTTTGGCAGTAAACCCACTTGGTAGCAGTCTGTACCACACAGATTCACTTGGTAGCTGTGGCTGAGCAGTCAGACTTCCCTCAAGAAGAGTTAGGCAGTATACAGAGTATTCACACTAGGTCAAAAGAACATAGTAGAACAAGTAAACACTGACCAGGGCTTGGTGTAAAAGAGATATAATTATTTATTTAAAACCACATCTAGAAAAACACACAGGCACTAATAGTAAGCAATTCCAAAACACGGTCACTAAAAGATATACACTCCCTTAGAAGAATATTAGACAAGTCTTAAGTAAAGCCCCACTTATTTTAAGACAGCGGTGAGCTCTTAACCCAGATGGCACTCTAATAATTTGTTTTAAAGGGGAGAGAAAAGCAGAGAATAAATTGAAACAGGTCCCAACACTTTTACAAGAACACAACAAGAGAGGAAGGCAAAATAAAACCGTGAAGTTAGAGTTCAATAGGCTGGATCCACTTTAAGAGGATCAAACGAAATGTGTCCAAGGTCACACGGTTGCAGTGCACAAAAGTCTTGAAACGGTTCAAAACGGAGTTGGACCAAAGAAAGGGACCAGTTAGAAGGTCAAGGCGGCCAGCCCAGTCCAGAAGGTTAAGGGGTTATTATTACCTTGTAGCAATCTTTAGAAAGTGAGGCAAGGCGGACACGGTACCTTAAAGTGGTGAGAATACTCCAGCGGGGGCAGTTGTTCCTGGCAGCGGATGCAAGTCGGTGCTTCGTCCGGGGGAAGAGAGGATCTCGTCGGGGAGGAAGACAGGAGTCCGTTGCACTGCCAGGGAAGAAACCAGCCGCAGAGTTTCTCAGGTAAAAGGAGCGGTCCTTTGATTCGCGGTCCAGTGGTAAGTGGCTATCCGGTTGCCGGGGTGCTTGGCACGGGCAATTCGACCACGAGCCGGTCTGCGGTGCGAAGAGAAGAAGGTAAACTGGTTGTGCCCACCAGTCAGGGGAAGAAGCCTCTCCAGCCGGGAGATCTTCTCTGTCGTCGGGAAGTGGTGAGTCGGTTCCGCAGGGCTCCACCGGTGGTGTCGTCGTGGTAGGTCGGCTCAGCTTCTCCCTCGTCGGATTCTCAGGTCCTGTGGCGACTTCTGAAGTTCCAGTCCCCAAAGCCCTGCTTTTATGCAGCACACCCCGTTTCACTCAGCCTAGCTGTCAATCAAACATGCTAAGTGTTGACCCGGCCGGCTCACCACTTGGGCCAATCACACAAGAGTGCGACTTGAGTTACCAAGGTAACTCAGTCCTGGGTGCCTAAACCCCCTCCTACACCCCCTGTGGTACCCAGACAGAGTGGCACCACTTTTGGAGGCTTCTGTGGAGAAGCCCGCCAAAAAGTGGAACAAATGGCTCGACTTGGGCTGGAGTCACAGAAGAGAACACAAACGCCATTTTAGAATCGAGTCCTGGCAAAAAATACCAACCGGCGAATTAATATTAAATAAATAAACCGGCGGTATGTTCGAGGCTATGAAAATTAAATAATTAAAGTTGGTAGCCTCGAACAATGGGAAAATCCCATAGGGATATATTCGCGGTCCAATATAAAAAGTAGTATCCACTGCCACCAGCCAAAACTCGATCAGGGGGGACGGAGACGTGCCCCCTCGACTGACAGACCCCGGGGCAATCGAATTGCCCCGACCAGTACGTCCACAATATGATGGTTTGTACTGGTTTCTGTTAATAATTTGGGACTAGTAAAGCCAATGGTGACTTTACATGCCCTGGGAGACAGTAGTCAGTCCCAGGGTATGGAGTCTATGGTGGGGTGTCACTATGACACCCCTGTATCACTGCACGGAGGGTGCTGTGTAACACACATAGTAAAAACACATGAGACCCTATGAAGTAAAGGACCCCATAGCCCATAAAACACATTAACAGTCAAAGGAACACCATAAATCATGTCCAAGAGTGGGAGAAAAAAGAGTCTCACGCTTGGCAGGAGAAAAAAACAAACTCCAGAAATCCAGCAAAGCTGCTGTGGGACTCACTAGGTTAGGAAATTCAGCCTAAAGAGAGAATTCTCCCTAACAGTAGACTCTCCGTCCTGCAATCTAGCAGGGGCGCGATTAATACAGTCTTTCCCAGGATCGAGTTACTTCACTGATCCGATGAGTGGTTGCCGAGTCTTGGAGAGCTGGGTAAAACAGGTAAGTCTCTATGCCAATAACTGCTTGGTATAGGTGTTTAAAGTCTTAATTTTGCCTCAACCCCTTTTGATCTGTGTCTTTGTCTTTTCTTTCAGGCGCGGCCTCGAGTGGATTTCGAATGGCGATTCAAGTAGTTTTAAGATGTAGAGCAGATTTCCTTCAGGTGAGTTGAAGCACAAGGGTGAGGCGCTGTAAGTCTAAAATACTGGTTTTCCTTCCGTGCGCGACTAACCTGTTGTTTCTTCTTCTTTTTTGCAGAAGCGGCGCAGCGTCGGAATGAGGAATGGATGAACCGCTCCGAAGATGCCCCGGAAGAATGCTGAACCCGAGTGCGTCTTGCGGCCTGAACGAATACCTTCCCTTCAGCTGATGCGGAGGTCCGGGAGCGGCTGAAGAAGCAAACGATGGAAGGATGCTGCAGGTAAGGCTTTGCTGTTGTACTGACTTGTTTTCTCTTGCTAGGCACCGATGGATGAAATTCTGAATAGGCATGGCT
This sequence comes from Ambystoma mexicanum, assembly GCF_040938575.1. Classification (NCBI taxonomy): domain Eukaryota; kingdom Metazoa; phylum Chordata; class Amphibia; order Caudata; family Ambystomatidae; genus Ambystoma; species Ambystoma mexicanum. The sequence continues at coordinate 1,457,928,725 of NC_090935.1, forward strand.
GTAGAAGTTCGAGGACAGGACAGACACGGTGAGCGTTACACTGCAGGAGTGCAGAATAACACGAAGCGTGTTCTGCCTGCAGGGCGTGGCTTAAATAGCCTTGCAAGTAGTTCCAGGTAAAGTAGTCCCTTTACCACACCCTGCTCCTCAAGTAAAATAGTCCCTCAACCACACCCAGAGAAAGCTGAAAGGCTCAACCTCACTAGGCTGAGCAAGTAGTTTCATGTGCTTCATCCCATCTTATGAGCCTGGCACCACTGGCGCCAGGACTGAGTTTAAGAGGCTCTGGAACACTCCCTTGGGGCTTGATAAGTCCTTATGGGAGTCCATGACTGTGGGGGGCCCATCGGATCCTGGGGGCTCTTAGCAGGAACCATGACATTCTGGCCATTGGTGGTGGGTCGAGTGGCCCAAATTTCCCTTACGTGATTTAGGAAAAGAGCCAGGTTTTGAGTGCTTTCCGGAAAGCCATGCAGTTTTGGCTGTGGCAATATGTGGGGAAGGCAGTGAGTTCCACAATTTTGGTGCCAGGGTTGAGTAGGCGGACCCTCCAGTCTTGGCTGAATTGGAGGCGGGAACCACTAGGAGGAGGGTCATGCTTGATTTTAGGGTGCAGGTTGGGAGGTAAGGCATAACCTTTTCTTGTAGGTATTTGGGGCTGGCTTTGTGTACTGGTCGGTGAGTAATGCACAGGATTTTGAAGGCAGCCCTTCATCCAATTGGGAGACAGTGTAGGGTACAGAGAGCAGGTGAGATATGTTCCTTTCGTCCCAGTGCTAGAAGCAGTCTGGCAGCGGCCTTTTGGGTTCTTTGGAGTTTGTTTAGTTGATAGGCTGGTGCACACAGTTAGTTGGAGTTTGCATAGTTAAATGTGGACATGACAATGGAGATAATTGCAGCCAGTCCATTAGGGTAGGTGGGGTAAGGGAAGATGTGCTTCAGAGGCCTAAGGTGGGAGGGTCAGGATTTGGATATATAATTGATGTGGTGAGACAGGGTGCAGCCAAGGTTTTTGACGTTGGTGGAGGTGGATATGGGGGGGCGAAATGCCGAGAGAGTGTCTCCATGGCGATGGTTGCGTGAATAGAGCTTTATTGCTGCACACCATTATCTCTATTTTCCCTGGGTTCAGAAGGAGATGGTTACTTGCCATCCAGAGGTCAATGTCTGTCAGACATGCTGCTAGGGCAGGTTGAGGATTGGAGGTCGATTTGGGAATTCTCAGGATGATTTGTGTGTAGTCGGCGTAGTTATAGCAGGTTGTGAGAGCGGATGATCCCTGGCAGAGGGCTTATGTAAAGGGTGAAGAGGTGAGAGCCAGGCACCTTGGGCTACGCCAGTGTTCACTGAGCTTGCAGTGTTGAGGAAAAGGGGAGGAAAGTAATTTTCTGTCTGTTATTGAGGAATGAGGCGATCCAGTTGAGTGCCGAAACTCATATTCCTAGATAGTGTAGTCTTTCAAGGAGGATCATGTGGTTAACAGTGTCAAACACTGCCAAGAGGTCAAGAAGAACAAGTGCTGCACATCCTTCAGAGTCTGCAGAGACATTGAGGTCATCCCAGATCGAGATCAGTGTGGTTTTAGTTCCATTGCGCGGATGGAAGCATGATTGCGCGGGGTCCAGGAGGTTGTTGGATTCCATAAAACAGTTGAGCTGAGAGTATGCAGAGCGGTCAATGAGCTCTTCCAAGAATTGGGTTTTGGAGATGGGCCTCTAATTGATTGATTGGTTAGAGAGGTTTGAGGGATGCTATCTTTAGAAGGGGTTAGACATTCACGATCTTAAAGTGTTCTGGGAAGATACCTGAAGTGAGGGAGTCATTAAGTATGAACCTCGCCAGTTCTCCTGCACACGTGGAGGCGAAGATTTCTTTGAGGAGCGAGGCGGGACAAGGATCAAGGGGGAGCCAGAGGGTTGGCTGCTAGAAAGTAGTTTGACTAATTCCTTGCTCGAGATAGGGCTGAAAGAGATGGCAGATTTTTGAAGAGCGGGTGTTGGGTGGGGGATCAGGTTGGAAAGTTTGACATTAGGGCTGACCATCCTGTCTAGGACTGTATTGTGGAAGTGTTCAGAGAGGGAGTTGCAGAGCGTTTGCATGGGGCTGGTCGGCCAGAGGTGCAAGAAAGGTTCAGGAATTCTGTGATAATCCTGTGGAGCACTTTGCTGCTGCTGTGGCAGATCAGGATTCTTTTATTGTAATAGGCTTTTTTGGCCTTTCAGATCTCTGATTTGTAGTTTCAATGATGGTGGCCGAACACTGACTTGCTTAGAGGGGTTCTGGATGCGATTATGGGTTTTGGAGGGCTACGCGTGCACAGGAGAAGGGGTGTGTAAAGGGGGTCGAATTGGAAACAATATCGGTCTCTGACAACACTTGGATTGTGGTCTCCCTGCAGGTCTTGCTGATCAGGCATAACCTTTGGAGGTGGCGCTTCCCAGGGGATTTGGAGAGTGTACTCATAGATTCTATAGGGGAAAAATGAAGTCATATTTTGAGAACAACCCGTCCTCCCCTTGCCTCCGAGAGTCTAACTTGGGATGTTTTTTAAGTGGTTATGAGAGGAGAGTTAATGACCATGAAAGCAGGTAGAGATAAACTAATATGACAACTGGAAGTGGACTTGGAGGAAGAACTGAGACTTAATATGCAGGTGTTCGAAGAAAATCCGACGAGAGCCAATCTGAGGCCACACAGAACTTTGAGAGGGCACTAGACAGCCGGAGACAGCATGTAAATGCCAACAAAGCGGATAGATTACTGTCAAGAATGCTAAGGGATCAAGCGGCTTCTAAGACTATAGAAGCAATTAGGAACACAGGGGGTTGCTTGGTTACAGACAATGCACACATTTTGGAGACATTTTCTAAATTGTACACCTCTCTTTACTCATTGGACTTCACTCCAAGCGCCCCCCATGGGGACTATCTCATAGACCTGCCCCTCCCAAAATTAACCCCGGTAGAGAGGGAAGCCTTAGATGCAGAGATCAGGCCGGAAGAAGTCTTGGAGGGCTTTAAGAAACTCCCCATCAATAAAACTCAGGGACCAGATGGTTTCCCAGCAGTGTTTTATAAAACGTTTTGCTCATTACTGGCACCTATATTAACAGGTTTATTTAATTTGTCCCCAGCATTGGGGAGGATTGCCGCTTCCATGAATGAAGCAAGTGTGGTGCTGCTCCCCAATAAAGACCTAGCCATGTGTTGGTCATTTCGCCCAAAGAGCAATTGAATACTGATGCAAAAATCTATACTAAAATTATGGCCAACAGGTTGGACTCCTTACTTCGCAGACTTAAAGACCAGACTCAATCAGGTTTTGTTCAGCAGCGGCAAACCTTTGACAATACAAGAAGGGTTTCATATGTAATTGAAAAAGTGTTTAAGACCAGTATACCAGCACTTTTCCCGTTGGATGCCAAAAAGGCTTTCGACCGGGTAGAGTGGTTGTTCAGTTATGAAACGATGGCACATTGAAGAGCAAATCTCAGGCGCCGGCAGGCAAAAGGCAGCCCCTCTTTCCAAGGCCCGCTTGCCAAGGCCCCTGTCTGTGCCTGTCTTGATTCATTCCATCTCAGAAGGCAGCACAGAAGCTTTGCAGGCCAGAACATCCCCATATGAGGAATGTAAGCCCTGATGGGCTTTCTTAAAAGCAAATTTATCAAAATTTGAAAATCGTCATGCGAGCGCTCCGTAGGCACTACTTTTTGCAGGAAGATCACCCACTTGCTCACAGGGCATGCATTAAAAAAGTGTTTAAAGTTTGCTCTGGGCACTGGGCTCATTTCATCTCATTGCCGAAAATATCTTCAAAAATGGCTGCTGCATCCTTGTGGTGAGGATTCCTCCCTTTGCCAGCCAGCCTCTACCCTAATTGTGCAGCCTTGCCTTGAAGAGCCAATCCTAGATGCCGACCCCACTTTCCAAGGCCCCTGTCTGCGCCTGACGTGGGTTCGGAAGGCCCCCACTTGCTCTCCCCTACCACAAACTATGTTTCAGCCTGTTGGGTCCATCCTGCTCTCCCATGAATTTGGGCCTCAGCACCCCTACAAACTGTTGAGCCTTCAGTGAGTGATGGTTGAACTATTGGTATTGCCTCCTCCACTAGAATCCTGATCTATATCTTTGTATATCCCACTTTGCCTAACCTAATCACCTTTCTCTTCTCTTTCTGGTGTGTCCTCTGGTCTTTCATGGAAAATCATTTTTATCTGTGTGTGTGTGTACATCCTGCACCCTAATTTCACTGTGTTTGTGGCCTTTGTTTGAACATCGTTTTTTGATGTGTGCATTTACAGCCTGCCTTTCTTTCAAAATGGTTTTTAGCTGTGTGCTTGTACACCGACACCCCAATTTCAATGCATTTGTGGCCTTTCTTTGAAAATCGTTTTCAGCAGTGTGCGTGTACATCCTGCACCCTAATTTAAATGCATTTGTGGCCTTTCTTTGAAAATCGTTTTTAGCTGTGTGCTTGTACATCCCGCACCCTAATTTCACTGCATTTGTGGCCTTTGTTTGAAAATCATTTTTAGCTGTGTGCATTTACAGCCTTCCTTTCTTGGAAAATCATTTTTAGCTGTGTGCATGTACATCCTGCACCCTAATTTCACTGTGTTTGTGGCCTTTCTTTGAACATAATTTTTTGCTGTGTGCATTTACAGCCTGCCTTTCTTTGAAAATGGTTTTTAGCTGTGTGCTTGTACACCCTGCACCCCAATTTCAATGCATTTGTGGCCTTTCTTTGTAAATCGCTTTTAGCTCTGTGCATTTATATCCTGCACTCTAGCTTCATTGCATTGTATCTCTGCTACTGCTAAGCCACCTGTGAGATTAGGTCAGAACTGTGCAGTGCAGTCACTGCTCTCCTTTCAACCTCCCCCTGTCTCCCGATTGACTCTCACCATCTCTCCTATCTTCTCTAATTGCTACTCTATCTCCTATCCCCACTCTCCCACTAAGTCTGGAATGAAAAAGCACAATAAAGACATCTTGCGTGCAAACCCTGGCCTTCCCATCGCAGACACCTACGTCAGCACAACCTTCAGAGAGGTCTTCACGGATAGCCTCTTCTATGTCCCCTCTCCAGATCTTTGTACTCCTCTTCTCCTCTCTACTCTCGCCCCTTTCACTTCCTCTCCCATTAAACGGTGGGACCAAGTGGGAAGTCCTCCTGGCTGTCTTCTCATCCTCCTGCTGCATTGTTAATGTCTACCACACTGGCACTATCCTGGTCCAAGGTCCTCAACCCAACCTTCTACTCTTTGACCGGATCATGCCTTCCCTCATCAACTTCCTTCCTTCTCCTACCTCTCCCCTCACCACTCTCTTTTTCCCTCCTCACCTGACCGGAGTACCACACCCCTGTACTCCTCCTCAGAAATCCTTTAAAGGCAGAGACCACCTCTACCTGGCAACTCGTAACGCCTTCTCTGCCAACAAACACTCTGCTGACATCTGCCTCCTTCTTGAACACACTGACCACGACTTTCTCACTCTCACCCAGACTTGGTTCAATGCCAGCTAAGTCACTGCTTTTGACTCCCTCCTCCCTGTCGGCTTCAATATCATTTCCAAGCCTCGACCTCACCGTGCTGGCGGCGGGGTCATCTTAATCTATCCTGAGTGGGTTCCTGCTTCCATCGTACCCACCCAACTCTATACTATCTTCGAGAGCCTGGTCTGCAAATTGGTCATCTCTCCTTCCTCTACTCCGACCATTGCTACCACCCTGTTCATCTCTGAATGGGCTGATTTCTGCTCCTCCTTTCTTCCACTTCCAACCTCAGCATCCAATTGGATGCCTCTGCCTCAGCATCCACTCTTTTCATTGACCTCTGTGCCTCGCTCTCCCTTTCCATCCTCCCCTCCAAGTCACTCAGCTGGACACACCCTGGATGCCATCATCCACTCTGACCTCTTGCTTGCTCCCTCTCTGGTCATCCCTCTCTCCTTGTCAGACCATGCTCTCCTCTCCTCCCACCTGGATCCCTTCGTCCCTCCTACTGCACCCACAAAAGCCCTGCCAACCTCATTCTCGAACATTCCCCCAATGAAACGAGTGTAAGCCGCTGCCTTTGCCTCTACCTTCAATGCCCCCTACCTTGGACTACACCTCAGCATCTGCTCTCAGCGATCTTCACTCAGCAATCACCAGTACCCTTGACATCCTTGCCCCATCCCTGAGGATCCGCCTGAAACCTGCCTATAAGCGTAACATCTGGCATGACTCTGAACTTGCAGCCCTGAAACAAAAGTGCAGAGCTACGGAACGGAAGTGTCAAACCTCAGATTCACCTGTGACAAACTGGCCTGCCACCTGCTCGAAAGGCAATACAGACTCGCCATCCGTGCCAAGAAAAGGGACCACATTCAGAGACGGATATCAGGTGCGTCCAATAACACGGCTGAACTTTTCAAAATCTACAGCCAACCCTTCCGCAGTCTCCTTCTCCCCTAATCCTTCCAAGGCTCTCTGCAATGGACTGGCCACACACTTTGCCACCAAAACTCAAGACATCCTGAACACCCTTGTTACTCACCAACCTAACCCATCTCACACCCCTTTGCCTCCCTTGTCAACTTCCCCTCACCTATGTCACATCCGAAGAAGTTAAGAGTTGTCTGCTCCATTAAGGCTTCTTCCAAACGGGTTCCCCCCTGCTTGTCCAGAACATTTAAGGACAACATTACCGCTCTTAACCCTTCACTCGCTGATTTCAGCAACCACTCTTTCGCCACTGGATCTTTCCCCTCCTCCCTCAAGCACTCCATTGTGCACCCATTATTGAAAAAGCCTTCAACAGACCTTACCTGTCCATCCAACTACCGCCCTATTTCAATCACCCCCTTCCTGGGGAAACTGCTGGAGAATCTGGTCTTGCCCCAACTCAACTTGCACACTGAACTTGTCGGTGGTCTCCACGATCATCAGTCTGGATTCCGAGCATCCAGAGGCACGGAAAGTGCTCTTCTGAATGCCCGTGAAGAACTGCTTGCATCCCTGGACTCCAACTCCTCTGCTGTCCTCATTCTGCTTGTTTTCTTCTCTGCCTTTGACACTGTCAACCATTCCATCCTCATTCAAAGGCTCCACAATACCCTTGCTATCTCGTAACGGGCAATGGAATGGCTGACCTCTTTCCTAACTGACCGCTCCTCCCATGTCATCCTGGGCACCGTCTCCTCTCCTACTTCCTTCTCCACCTGTGGTGTCCCCCAGGGATCTATCCTCTCCCACTGGCTCTTTAACATCTACCTTGCTCAGCTGGCACGCCTCATCTCCTCCTTCTCCCCCAACTTATGCAGAAGACACTCAACTCTTTTTCGGACTTCCTGCTGACTCACTCGCACCTTCCTTCATCCCTAACTGCCTGTCTGCCGTGCAGGCTTGGTGCTCTTCCAGTGATCTCTGCCTCAATGCCAGCAAAACTCAGATCCTTCCTATTGGGACCCTTGCTCCCTCCTTCTTCCCTTCTCTCTGGCCTCCCACCTTGGGCTCTCCTCTGCTCCTTCTTCTGAAGCCAGAAACCATCGAGTCATCTTTGACTCCTGTTTATCCTTCCTCCCTCACACTCAGGGCGTTGCCAAGAAGTCCCACTTCCAACTCTTCTTTCTCAAAGGAATTCTCCATTTCTCACCTTCTCCCAGAAGCTCAATGTTTCCCGAGCCCAGGCTCTTTCTAGGCTTAACTATTGTACTCTTTCCTAGACAACTGGCTAATAACAGGCGACACATCTCAGTTGTGCCAGAAAAGTTCTAAACAGTCAGTCTGCATTTCAATTAGGCTTCTCAATCAACAAGAAAAAGTCAAGTTTAGTGCCCAGTGTAATTCTATAACTATTGCAACAGCCTCCTTCTCAATCTACCTTCTTCCACTCTACAACCCCGTCAGCTAATCCAGACTGGAGCAGCAAGACTTATCCTTGGCCTTAAGCCCAAGGACCGCAACTCTCCTGCCTACAAAATCTCCACTGGCTCGCAATTGTTGCACAGATCAAATTCCAATCCCTCTGCATCATCCACAAGGCTGTCTGGGGCCGGGAACCACACTATCTGCAACTCTCTCTCACCAAATACTCTCCTTCTAGAGCTTTACGCTTCTCTGGCACCAACTCTCTGTGTGTAAAGCGTTTAACTAAACAGAGAGCAGGAGGCTGCTGGCTTTCCTCAGCTGGCTCCCTCCTCTGGAACAGCCTTCCCCTCCCACTGTGTCTTGAGCAGGACCTTCTGAAGTTCCGAAAACACCTCAAGGCTCTACTCTTTTCCTCCTCCTTCCCTTCTTCCTTCCTCTGCTAATCCCACATTTGCTGTGATTGGTGTCTTGGGCCCTTATGCAGCCAGTCTCCCCAGCATCTGTCCTCCTGCAGCACTTGCCTCAGCACAACCTCTGCACTGGAGATTTGCACTTTCCACCCAATGTGGCGCCTGGCCGCATAGCACTTACCCTGCCTTGCACTTCGTCTGCGGCTCATCCTTGAACACAGACACCACAGCACCTACCCCACTGCCCTCTTCCTTCCTGCACTTGCACGTTCTGAATACTCACAAGGCATATTTTTTTTAATTTAATTGTACTGCTATCAGGTGTTCCCTCCCTGCTGCCATGTGGGCGCTTTGAAACAAAATGTATTTTCTGCGTTAGCACCTAACAAGCAAGCAACACATATATATATATACGGGCTTTGAGTTCTCCTTTCTCGCAATGGTTAATGCAAGCAATCAGAACCCTTCTAAAAGCCTACAAATCAATGAGCAGCTGTCTAAAGTGATACCGATCGGGAGGGGGACTAAACTGGGTTGCCCGTTATCCCCGTTCCTATTCACAATCTACTTGGAGCCACTGCTAGCTTGCATAAGAATGATGAGGTAGATACATGGCATACCTTTTGTGGGAAGATCACAAAATATCAGTGTTTGTAGATGACATGTTGCTGCCACTCACGAGTCCGGTAGAATCGCTGCAGAACAACATTGCGGAAACTGGAGTTCATGCGAGGCGTGGTGTGGCTGAAGGTGAATCTCAATAAATCAGAGATCCTTAATCTATCCGTCCAGGGGGAGCTTTTAGTCCGGCCAAGGCCTCGCCCTATTTTAAATGGCAGCCTGAATGTATCAAATATCTGGGGATAACCCTTACAAAGAAACTTGAGACATTTTTCTCTGCTAATTATGAACTGTTCTTAAGTAAGGTGAAAGGAGGTCTGTTTAGATGGGACCCACTCAATATCATGGCTGGGACGGATAGCGACGATTAAAATGGTGGTTTCACCTAGAGTGCTATATTAAGACCAAGCATTTCCTATACCATTACCAGCTTTGCTTTTCAGACAATTGAATAAACTAGTTGCATCGTTCGCATGGAATAAGAACAAGCCCAGAATGGCCTTTATGACCTTGATTGCTTCTTAATCTAGGGAGAGCCTATCACTTCCTAACTTTCAGGTCTACTATGAGGCGGCCCAGATACAGGTGATAAGGGAGTAGTGCACTAAGGACACAAGCAGGATTTGGGTCAGAATGGGCATGGCAGTGGCAGGACACCCGCTTGATGAGGATTTTGGCGTCCTAGAAATTGAAGACCAGATAACCGGCATCTTGACCAAATCACAAAGTTGGCGGAGAACATGTGGGGCACGTTGGTTGGGAAATACAGAATCCTGTCTGCCCTATCCCCTTTCACACCCATTCATCGCAAACCACCATTTAAACTGGGGTCAGAACAAGGAGCATGTACGCATTGGAGAGAAGCAGGATGTAGGAAATTTAGAAATCTGTTTCAGGTGGTTGAGGTGAAATCTTTTGAGGAGTGTAAGGAGTGCTTTGGGATAACCGAAAAGGATAGATTCTGGTACTATCAGCTGTGCCACTGGGAGTCCGCCCATGTCAATTGGGAAGCAGCCACGAGATCCCCTACACCGTTTGAGACTTTTCTGGTGACTCAGACAGGCGCTAGGAATCCGATTTCCTCACTGTACAAGATTCTCACAGAAGGAGGTCGAACATGCATTGGCCATTTATTACCTCATGGGAGAGGTAATAATACAGGGCGCCTGGCTAGGTCCTGATATGCCCAGGAGGGTGAACGTATATTCAAACAAAAAATCAGAATGGGAGACCCACACTTTTGAGATTCAGGATAATTTTAGTTTAATCTCTGAATTTTGGTGATGATACATATAATATATCAATTGTTAGCATAATAACAGACAGACGGACAGTTGTACTTTTGATATGTAGGTGTACCACTAGGTACCACCCTCAAGAGTGTGGAGGGTTTCAAGCCTTCTGATGGTGCAAGATCTCTTGGATACACAGTTAACAAGGGTTTACAACACAAGAGTGAATTCAGCCCAGGACCTCAGTTGGTCCATGGGTATTGTCATAGGGAATAAAACACAACAACAGGTGTGTACAAGTATGCAAGGGGTGGAGTTGTGTCATAGATCGACACTGTAGTGTTTCGGCCACAGGGTACGAAGATTGGATGTAGGTGACTCGGATGGCCTTCTTCATGATGGAGGTGAAGGGATGAAACACTGTCCATGGGGTATCTGTGGGATTCAATGACAGATAGTTTAGGAGGAGTGGGATCTCCAGAGTTAATTGGTGATTTGCGCAACTTATTAGTGACCAATTAGTGTCAAGACAGGTGAAAAGATTAAGCATCGGTGAACAGAAGCTTACCGTGAACCGACAAGCGGTGTGGCGGTAAGGGCTTTTGAGAGTCTTCGACCATGCGGGAAGTCAGGTGAAGGTGGTGGCCCAGTGGCCACTGTTGCTGATGGAAATAGTCCAAAAAAACGTATCTGGAACCGGGGTCTACAGATGACGGTAGTGTCAATCAATGGCGCCAGCAACTGGAAGGAAAAGGCAAGAGCTACTAGTGGTCTTAGTCTTGTAACAGAAAAGGTTAACCGATCAGGGGTGGTACATACCTGATCAGGGGTGAAGGAGCCAGGAGGCCGATTCAACAGAACCAGAACGTGTGTGATGTCCAGTTCGAGACGAGGCTATAATAGCCTATATGTGCCCAAGTTGACTACAAGGCAGGAGCCTCCGTGAGGTGCAATGCGTAGGAGACGCATGGAGGGAGGCATACATCGTGGTTTATGGTGCCCGTGTGGTTGAGCTCTGTGGTCAAAGTGATCCAGAAAAAATGACTGAGTGAGTGCCGGGTGAAGGTGCCTGTAGGTCCCAGCAATTGTCAGGGTCACTGTGCAGCCAAAATGAGAGAGCAGTGAAATGCCAAAAAGTAACAGGCATGAGGTAGAAGTCTGAGTGAAATCGTGTGAGGGACGTGGAGTGTCCCGGAATAGACTATGGGCCAGTGAGTAGTTGAGAAAGAATTTGCAATTCTTAAAAACGTACTTGGTTACTGGAGCAGACACGTCTAGCTGTAGCATCGCGGCGTGTGCAAATGAAAGTGAAACTAAAAAACTGCAAGTCACAGGTCAGGTAGTACCCGCCCCCAGATCGGGCGGTCCAATCAGCTGTCAGCAAGTGGGCCAATGGGAGTGCCGTGTGTTGGAGAGGGACACGCCCTGTCAATTAACGTTGGCTTCGGGCAGAGGATGCTGGGAAATGTAGTCCAGGGGGTGTAGTCGAACTGGATGGTTGTGGTGTAAATACACCAGAATGCATGGCATACTGTAAGGAGCAATGTAATAAAAGTTCATAGCAAGTCCAATAATGACTTGACTGACTATGTTGATGCTGCGAGTGGCGGCTATGCAGATGTGTGTGCGGCGATTCAATGCTGAACACGAGCAAGGTTATGAAAATACAGACCAGGTGCAAGTCCATAGTGACTGACTTGGGTGGGAGTGACAAATACAAGCACATAAATGTGGATGAGCATGGCATACGTTTTACAAGCCATTCGATGTTCAAAAACCAGCATGTGCATATTCAGGGTGACAGTTTGCAATTCAATGTTCAAAAACAGCATGTGCATATTCCTGGTTACTAACTGGGTGACTGTGTCAGTCCGTAGAAGAATAAGCTGAACAATTAGCCTGAATCTGTATAATATTATACTCAGTGCTAGTGCCACGGAGTGTCTAGACATTGGGTGGCACGACATGGTCTAGGCATAGTGTTGGAAAAACTCGGCATAGTCAAACAACACACAAAGGTCAATTCCATTTGGTCATGGTCAACTTGTTGGGGATCAAAACCGTTAGCGTTGCCACATGGAGGAGAGCTAACGGTGTACACTGGTTCTACATCATGGAATGCAGTGAATGGACCTCTATTAGAGAGTGCAGGGTGGGTTTGAAAGGAGACAGTGGTGGCAGTTACGTCCAGAAATGTTTCCATTCAACTGTAATGTTGAGACCGTTTTTTACTGTATTCAGTCTATGGACCCACTTTTGTTCAAGTCGGGTGAGGGCCAAATTGATGTTACCCCCTTGTTTCAGTGGGTTAAGTTGCTGAAGCACTATCCACATGAATTGTTCGTTGCTGTGTCCTTTTATGTGAAAATGGTTGACTAGAGGTTTGTCTGCCGCGCAATTTTTGATGCAAGACCTGTGTTCGCTGATGCGTTGTTTAATTGTCCTGATAGTTTTGCCAATGTATAGTAAATTGCACGGGCATTCGATGACATAGATCACATGTTTGCTTTCACAATTAGTGTGGTTCTGCAGGGTCCAATGGAAGTCATTGTGGTCAAAGGTTTTACTGGTTTTATTGAATTTACAAGCCACACAATGTCGGCAGCTAAAATGGCCGACCACGGGTGGTAGGTTCCATAGGGTGGAAGTCTCCTTTTCAGGCTCGAGAAAGGTATGGACCAAGGTATCTCAGAGGTTTCTGTTTTTCTTAAAGGCGAAAAGCAGTTTCTTAGCTAATGTCCCTTCATTTTTGATAAGGTGCCAGTGTTTGTTGATCGCACATTTGGTTAGGTTGCTAATAGGAGTGAATGTAGTAACACAGACAGTTCTTTCCATGGGTTTCTTCTCTTTTGTGGTGAGGTGGATGGTACGATCTGTGTTAGCTGCTCTCTTTTTGGCCATTTTTACGGCTTTTTTGGGGTATCCCCTGTCGGTGAGGTGTTGTTGGAGTTGATGTGCATGGATCTCAAAATTCTCTCTCTCGGTGCAATTTCTTGGCCATACGGTAAGTTGTATTTGAGGCCGCAAGCTTATTTGATCCCCATAATTGCCTGGTCCCCGCGGGGTCTTGGGGCTCGGGCTGTCTAGCGGTCTCCGTTTCTCTGTCAGAGTGTTGGGAATGGCTGTGCGAGGTGTGCGCATTGATTTTAACAGTCGCGTGGGTGGCCGCAACCACGCTGGGGCGCCTTGGATGTGGTTCGCAGGGACAGCCCGCGGGAGCTCCCACCGCCGCGCTGCTCTCAGTTGAACATTGAATTGCAAACTGTCACCCTGAATATGCACATGCTGGTTTTTGAACATCGAATGGCTTTTAAAACATATGCCACACTCATCCACATTTATGTGCTTGTATTTGTCATTCCAGTCACCACTCAAGTCAGTCACTATGGACGTGCACCTGTTCTGTATTTTCATAACCTTGCTCGTGTTCAGCATTGAATCGCTGCACACACATCTGCACAGCCGCCACTAGCGGCATCAACATAGTCAGTCACGTCACTATTGGACTTGCTATGAACTTTCATTACATTGCTCCTTACAGTACTCCATGCATTCTGGTGTATTTACACCACGACCATCCAGTTCGACTACACCCCCGGACTACATTTCCCAGCATCCTCTGCCCGGAGCCAACGTTGATTGACAGGGCTTGTCCCTCTCCAACACACGGCACTCCCATTGGCCCACTTGCTGACAGCTGATTGGACCGCCCGATCTGGGGGCGGGTACTACCTCTGACTTGCAGTTTTTTGTTTCACTTTCATTTACACACACCGCAATGATACACCTAGACGCTTCTGCTCCAGTAACCAAGTAAGTTTTTAAGAATTGCTAATTGTTTCTCAACTACTCGCTGGCCCATAGTCTATTCCAGGACACTCCACGTCCCTCACACGATTTCACTCAGCCTTCTACCTCATGCCTGTTACTTTTTGGCATTTCACTGCTCTCTCATTTCTGCTGCACAGTGACCCTGATAATTGCTGGGACCTACAGGCACCTTCACCCGGCACTCCCTCAGTTAGTCATTTTTTCTGGATCACTTTGACCACAGAGCTCAACCACACGGGCACCATAAACCACGATGTATGCCTCCCTCCATGCGTCTCCTACGCATTGCACCTCACGGAGGCTCCTGCCTTGTAGTCAACTTGGGCGCATATAGGCTATTATAGCCCCCACTCTAACCGGACATCACACACGTTCTGGTTCTGTTGAATTGGCCTTCTGGCTCCTTCACCCCTAATCAGGTATGTACCACCCCTGACCAGTTAACCTTTTCTGTTACAAGACCAATAGTAGCTCTTGCCTTTTCCTTCCAGTTGCTGGCGCCATTGATTGACGCTACCGTCATCTGTAGACCCTGGTTCCAGATAAGGTTCTTTGGACTAATTCCATCAGCAACAGTGGCCACTGGGCCACCGCCTTCACCTGACTTCCCGCATGGTCGAAGACTCTCAGAAGCCCTTACCGCTGCACCGCTTGTCGGTTCACGGTAAGCTTCTGTTCACTGGTGCTTAATCTTTGCACCTGTCCTGACACTAATTGGTCACTAATAAGTTGCGCAAATCACCAATTAACTCTGGAGAGCCCACTTCTCCTAAACTATCTGTCATTGAATCCCACAGATACCCCACGGACAGTGTTTCATTCCTTCACCTCCATCCTGAAAAGGCCATCCCAGTCACCTACGTAAAGTCTTCGTACCCTGTGGACGAAACACTACAGTGTCGATCTATGACACAACTCCACCCCTTGCATATTTGTAAACACCTGTTGTTGTGTTTTTCTCGCTATGACAATACCCATGGACCAACTGAGTTCCTGGGCTGCATTCACTCTTGTGTTGTAAACCCTTGTTAACTGTGTATCCAAGAGATCTTGCAACATCAGAAGGCTTGCACCCTCCACACTCTTGAGGGTGGTACCTAGTGGTACACCTACATATCAAAAGTACAACTGTCTGTCCTTCTGTTATTATGCTAACAATTGATATATTATTTTCTGATGTTTGTTAATCTGCTTAGAATCACATGCTGTGCATAGGTCCGACATCCAGTGGTCACTGCGGAGTATTGCATTTTGTTTTTCGTAGTCGAAAAGGGGACGTCGACAAGGCGTGTCTGTAACACTATCCCTATAGTGACGTGCGTTGTACCCACAATCCCTCACGCGTCGAGGTCCCTCAGATTGTTTTTTTCCGCCCAGTTTCTGGTCGCCTTTCGCGGAGCTCCTAGAGAGACATTGCTATACTTACCACGGACCTCGGTCCTTTTGTCATAACTTAATATACTGGTAACGATCCCTCCCCCTCGACGTTAGCTGTGAAGCTGTTTCTCCGCCGAACTATTTTCGACGGAGAGGAAGAGCGGAGGAGATCCTTCGGCGCTGCCGAACACGTGGCCTGGCCTCGACGGCCAACTTACAGTAGGGAGAGTGGGGGTTAGAACTTTGTCTCTTCTCTTTGAGAATGTCTTTCTTTCTCCCTTTTCTTTCCCTTGGGGTTGTTATCGCCAGCTATTATTGCCTCAGCTATGGAGAGGACACCATTTAAGTTTTGCCCACGCTGCAGGGGCAAATATACTTGGAAAGATAAGCACAAGCTCTGTAATCGTTGCTTACCCCTCGATCACATAGAGAACAGCTGCGCAGCCTGCAAGCTCTTAAAACCCAGGACTCTTAAAGAACGTAGGGTTAAGAGGTGGGCAGACTACGCGATGTCGAAGTCAGTTTCCTCACCCGCTGCCGCTGTTACTGAAAGTGACGAGGAGTGCGATAACTCGACGTCCGTTACGGAAGTCATGAACCCCCAGAAGGAGCGCTCACGCTCCTCGTCGTCCGTCCCCGGCCCCGACGGGCTCGGCTCACGCCCTGCTTATGGGGATGAACACCCCGGCGACAAGGACGCACACAAACCCCATAAGGCTAAACACACTACCCACGGCTCTTCTTCGTCGAGAACGAAGGATCCATCAGCGCCGAAGGGGACGCAGGGCACTCCGGCGTCTACCGCAGACCGTAAAGGTCACAAGCCCCACCCGCAAACGCAGCCGCGACCAGCGATTGGGCTTCCATCTAACACGGGCGCTACCCCAAAAACATCCGACGCAACGCTCCATAGAGCGACCGTCGAGGTACAACGCGCAACGCACACAACGTCGACACCAAAGCCCTCGACGGACAAAATCGTGGCCGAGAGCCTAGCGAGAATTGTCGCCGAAGACGAACGTACGCGGACGACGAAACAAACGTCGAATACCGCGTCGAAAAAACACAAAAGTAGCCAGGAACTGCCCCTTTCTCCAAAGGACGCTTCCGAACTACCTGAAGGCTTTTCAGAAGGAGACGGGAACCTCTCGTCGACGCTGTGGGAGCGTTCGAAACGATTCGAAGGCGAAAACACTAATTTTCCCCCTCTAGACTATTCAGGGGTACCCCATGAGACCCTTGAAAGACTCCATTCTTGCATGGAGAAAATGGAAAGGTTTCTAGGAAACCAAGACCCACCCACTCACAAAAGACAAAGAGAATGGCCACAGGATGACCCTAGAGTCAAGATTCCTAGGCTGGTTGACCTCACTGAGGAGGAGCAATACCTCCAAGAAGATGAGGAGTGTTTGGGTGGAGAAGAAGAGGTAGAACTTGAGGAAGAGGGCTTCGAAGAAGATCCTTACACCACTCCTACAGGGTTTGAAGAGGATACAGCTACCTCGCAGCCCTGGCATTCACCGTCAGTGCAGCCTTGGCAATCCCCATCAGTACATTCAGACCCTGATGCCTTTCTCCCTTCTCCTCTCAAGGATTCACATGGGAACTCCTCTCCCATAGATGACCAACCTTCCCTCAATGCACTATTGCGCAAGGCAGCAGCGCATTTTGAGATTGATACAGGGGAAACTCTTCCAGACATCGACTTTGTAGAAAAAGTCATCAAAGAAAAAGCCCCTGTTAGCCAATCTATTCCTCTCCTGGCTTCTATTAAAAGAAGAATTTCTCCTTCCCTTACTAACCCAGCTCTAGTAAGAGGGGTCAACCCTAGAATAGAAAAGCTCTTCAGCCCTTCATCCTCTGACCCTTTATACATCAGAGGACACTCTATTCCGGACTCCCTTGTGGTTACCAACACAAGAAAAAGAGCAGGGGTGCCACTATCCACTAGTGAAGCACCTCCAGACAAAGAAGGCAAAAAACTCTACGCACTGGGGAAGAGAATCACGACCTCCGCCGCCTTCTCCACTAGAATTGCTAATAACAACTCACTTTTAGCTAGCTACGCAGATGCACAGTGGAACAAGCTGCGCAGCGAAGCAGAGGAAGCACCTGAACCTCTGCGTTCTCGCCTGCTAGCTATAATATCAGAGGGCACACTGGTAAACCAGGGCATCGTTAAAAACTCCCTAGATGCCGCTGAGACGGCTGGCCGCTCCCTAGTGCAGGGAATACTTCTCAAGCGCCACGTTTGGCTACGCAATTCAGGTTTTAAGCCCGAAACCCAAGCCTCCCTCATAAATAAACCCATTGAACAGACGCATCTGTTTGGGAAAGCAGTAGATGAGGCCCTAGAACATGCTAAAAAAGAGTTTGATACCATCAAAACTCTTGATCAAATTTCTAGGCCCCCTAACAGGCGAGGCTATGGTAATAAACGCTCCTTTCGTGGCCAAAGACAGCAGCAGAACCAACAACAACAATATTACTCTGGCTCCAACTGGCCCACCAACCAGGGTAACACCCAGTTCAGTCAAAGAGGCCAACGCCGTGGCAAAGGAAGAGGTCGTGGCTCCAGCCCCAGAGGTTCCACGCCCAATACCAGCAAATGACCCGAAAATTCGGGTCCCCTCCCATGCATCACCGGTCGGGGGCCGGCTAACATCGTTCCTTTCAGCATGGGAGGGAATCACGTCAGACCGTTGGGTATTATCCACCATAGCCCACGGATACTGCATCGAGTTCAACGGTTCCCCGAAGTACAAACCCCCACGGAACCGGCGCATGACACCGCAACACCTCTCCATTCTTCTTCAAGAAGTGGAAGAACTACTGAAGAAAGAAGCTATAGAGCCCGTCCCCCTATCACAGGTAACAGAAGGTATTTATTCAGTGTACTTCCTTGTACCCAAAAAGGACTTAACCATGCGCCCTGTATTAGATCTGCGCCCAGCGAACATATTTGTCAAACCCCAAAAGTTTCGTATGGTGACCTTACAGGAGGTAATCCCACTGTTATCACAAGGGGATTACATGACAACACTGGACATGAAAGATGCATACTTTCATATTTTAATGTTGACATCGCACAGAAAATACCTCAGGTTCAAAATAGAGGACAAACACTACCAGTTCAGAGTACTACCCTTCGGGATAGCATCTGCACCAAGGGTATTCACGAAAGTACTGGCAGTGGCAGCGGCCCACCTGCGCAGATTATCCATCCCGGTATACCCTTACCTCGACGACTGGCTCATAACAGGGGATTCTTACGAAACATGCTTCTCCAATACCCAAAAGACCGTAGACCTTTTGTCCCAACTGGGCTTCTCCATCAACGAAAAGAAGTCCAGCTTAGACCCCAGCCAAACCAAACAATTCCTAGGGGCTCTAATTCGAACAAGGGACGGCCTCGTATTCCCCTCCAACGAGAGGGTCCAAAACATGCTGTTTCAAATTCCCCATTATGTAGCAGGCCGAGAGGTGACGGTACGCAAAGCAATGCGCTTGCTAGGGATGATGGCGTCATGTATTTATTTGGTACCTCACGCGCGCCTGCGCATGCGCCCAATGCAAGAGTGGCTCTACAGCCAGTGGTGTCAGGCCAGCGGACAATGGGACGATCTAGTGGTGGTCTCGCAGGCCTTGGTTCTCTCGCTACGGTGGTGGACAAAAGAAAACCTGTTATTAGGGAAAACTTTTGCCACACCCGCAGTGGAAGCCACTCTAACCACAGACGCATCCCTTACAGGATGGGGGGCTCACCTATCCCATCAAACGGCACACGGAGTGTGGACTCCGAGTTTAGCATCCAAGCATATAAACCTGCTGGAACTACTAGCGGTGTTCAAAGCACTGAAAGCCTTTCAGGAACACTTACAAGGAAAGACAGTGATGGTCCTCACAGACAGCACCACAGCCATGTACTACCTCAACAAGCAAGGGGGCACTCACTCTCCAGGACTGTCCAAGCTGTCCCAGAATATATGGAAGTGGGCTCTCAAACACAACATGTTCCTACTAGCACAACATGTACCAGGGGAACTCAATCTGCTAGCAGACAAACTCAGCAGAGACTTCCCCCTGCCCGAAGAGTACGAATGGCAATTGCACGAAGACATCGTCTTAGACATCTTCACGCAATGGGGATTCCCGGAAATAGACCTGTTCGCAACCCTGGAGAACTCACAATGCCAAAGTTACGCCTCCAGGTACCCCCAGAACCAGTCCAAGGGGAACGGTCTGTTGATTCAATGGTCAGGGAAATTTGTTTACGCCTTTCCCCCGACTCCCCTTCTCAACAAAGTGGTGCACAAGATGCACCAGGAGCAGGTTACCATGATACTAGTGGCCCCAATGTGGGCACGGCAACCTTGGTTCGCTCACTTGATGGAGATGTCCCTATCTCCCCCAGTGAAACTTCCCTGCCCGTACAACATGCTGTCACAAGACAAGGGCAGGACACTGCATCCATGCCCTCAGACCATGAACTTAGCAGCCTGGCTCCTGAGATCATAGAATTTGGACATTTACAACTCCCACAGAGATGTATGGACATCCTCAGGGAAGCCAGAAAACCTAATACTCGACACTGCTATTCTAGCAAATGGAAAAGATTCGTTATCTGGTGTAGAGGTACTAGCATCAACCCAGTTGACTGCTCTCCTACTGACATTATTCTATACTTGACCCATTTACTGGATTCAGGTTTAGTATTCAATTCCATTAAAGTCCACCTAGCGGCACTTTCTGCATACACCACTTCCCAACTTAAAGTGTCGTGGTGGAAGATACCAGTTATCAAAGCCTTCATGGAGGGGGTAAAAAGGATACACCCTCCGATAGCTAACCCAGCTCCCGGATGGGACTTAAATGTGGTACTTTCCAGACTCATGGGCCCTCCCTTCGAACCCATGCACAAGGCAACTCTTAAAGATATCACCCTTAAGACTGCTTTCCTAATAGCTATCACCTCCATTAGGAGAGTAAGTGAACTACAGGCTCTTTCTGTACTAGACCCCTTTGTAACAGTTCACAAAAATAAAGTGGTTCTACGCACACACCCAAGGTTTGCACCTAAATTCATCTCGAAATTTCATGTAAACCAAACTATAGAACTACCAACGTTCTTTCAAAACCCTTCCAGCTCGGGAGAAAAAAGTCTGCATACACTAGATGTACGCAGAGCTGTCATGTTCTACATGGAAAGAACCAGACCACTGAGAAAGACTAATCAGTTCTTTGTCTCGGTGGCAGCAGGAAGAGAAGGAGATGCGGTCTCAAAATCCACTATATCTAGATGGATTGTTCAATGCATCACTCTCTGTTACACTCTTGCTAAGAGAGAACTACCCTTCAAGCCAAGAGCACATTCCACTCGAGGCACTGGGGCTTCCATAGCATTCATTGCAAATGTTCCCCTTGAGTCCATCTGCAAAGCGGCTACCTGGAGTTCTGTGCACACCTTTACAAAACACTACTGTCTAGATGCACACTCTAGATCTGACTCCCAGGTGGGACAGGCAGTATTAAGACATCTTTTCTCTACTGTTCCTTCTCATAACCCACCGCCAACTCCGGGTACTGCTCGCTAGTCTATGCACAGCATGTGATTCTAAGCAGATTAACAAACATCAGAAGACAATGCATTACTTACCGTAAAAGCATTTCTGATGGTTGTATCTGCTTAGATTCACATGCGCCCACCCTTCCTCCCCGCTCGGATGGAAGGAACATAGACTTCCTTTATATCTCTCTTTTCTGTACTCACTCACGTCTATAAGGCTCCCTCAGGGCAGAAAAATACAAACAGAGGGACCTCGACGCGTGAGGGATTGTGGGTACAACGCACGTCACTATAGGGATAGTGTTACAGACACGCCTTGTCGACGTCCCCTTTTCGACTACGAAAAACAAAATGCAATACTCCGCAGTGACCACTGGATGTCGGACCTATGCACAGCATGTGAATCTAAGCAGATACAACCATCAGAAATGCTTTTACGGTAAGTAATGCATTGTCATATGTATCATCACCAAAATTCAGAGATTAAACTAAAATTATCCTGAATCTCAAAAGTGTGGGTTTCCCATCCTGATTTTTTGTTTGAATATGCGTTTACCTCATGGGAGACCAGACTGGGCATAACCTCTCCCTGGGAACACTGTTTATTTTTGTGGAGAAACATACCAAGTCTAACAAGGGCTATCCAGCTCAGAGAAATGTGGTACAAGATCCTGATACAATGGCACTATACACCACTTAGGTTACAGAGGATGTACACCCAAAAAGCCACAGTGTCAGAGAGGATGTGCAGGGTGTCCAGTCAAAGGATCGAATATAAAGGATCGAATGACCTTTTGCTCGAATGCAAAAGGATCGAAAAAAAAGGGGTCGCATTTTATTATTTATTTATATATTTTTTAATTTTTAGTTTGGGCTGGTAAAAACATGTTTTTAATAAAGAAAACAGGGGGTTGGGGGAGAACCCCCCCTAAAAAATAAATAAATAATTTGACCCTTTTTTTCGGTCCTTTGACATTCGATCCTTTTGTTTTCGACCCTATGACTGGCAACCGATGTGCAGAACGAGGAGATTGGGGTCATATACGGTGGTCTTGCCCAGCAGTGTAGGCGTTCTGGATGAGAGTGAGAATGCAAATGCAGGCGATGTTTGGCAAAGGTCAGGAGATTGGGACATCCAAATGTATTGTGGGGTTGTAGAACCCGCAGTCGGCTCTGCATCCTAAACCTCATTAAAGAATAAGTGGTACTCATAATTGCGGCTTTAATATTTTATTTGTATTTTATTGTTTAAAGCGCAGATCTAGCTTGAGAGCAGAGGTGCGCTGTACTGAGTGTGGGTAGCCGGGATTTGGGCTGGCATCTTTGAACAGTAGCGCAGTACTGTGAGGTCTGTGCGTCGGTATGTGCATCCATTGGAATTAGTCCTTGGTCAGCTGTTGTTGAAAGAGCCATGTTTTGTGAGATTTGCTAAATTGGAGATTTGTGGGGGCATTCCGAGTTGACACTGGGATCGAGTTCCACAGGGTGGGCACATGACAAGAGGAGGATTGTACGCGGGTCCTCTATTTGCAGACGAGTTGTGATTCAAGCCGGTTGGTTGATTTGCTACGCAAGGAGCATGTGCCACCAGATATGTGGAGTTTAGCTGCATGGTACACTTGTGTGCTACCCGTGACTACTTTGTAGATGATACATGCCATCTTGAATAGTATCCTGACGTGGAATGGAAGCCAATGCAGTTTGCGTAAGAATTTGGTCAAATTTCCATGCTCCCGTAATAAGACGTGCTGCAGCGTGGTGTACTGATTTTAGGGGAGCCATTTGAGCAGCTTGGTGTCCTGTCAGGAGAGCATTTCCCCTATCGATGTGCGAGACCACAACGGGCCTACACTACGGTCCGGAAGTCCTGCGCAGGATGAATGGTTTGATTTTTCAAAGGGTAGAGATTCTGAACCAGGCTGTTTGGGCATTCTTGGCTTTTTGTTTCTGGAAGGACAGATTGCTGTCAATGGTGAAGCCTAAGGATTTTGCTGAGTCTGAGAGTTTTGGATTAAATCCTTATAGGCGCATATCATTGAGCTATTGATGGTCAAGTTTTTTTTTAGCGGGCGGACCGATGAGGGCGAGTTCAGTCTTCTTGGATGGGTTTAGTTTGAGGTAGGTAGTCGACATCCAGGACTGGATGATGGCTAAGTAATCAAGAAGATGAGTGATGTCCTGTGTGCCATTTACTCTCATGTACAACTGAGTATCATCTGTGTATTGGTGGATGGCTATATTGGGATTTTTGAGGAGAGTGCCCAGATTCTCTATGTAAAGGTTAAGAATTATTGGTGAGAGGATGGAGCCTTGGGGTACTCCGCAAGAGACCTAGAGTCGGTTAAAACATAAGGATTTAATGTGGACAGCCTAGTGTCTGCCTGAGAGGTAGGAGGTAAACCAATTGAAGACAGTGCCAGAGAATCCCATACTGTTAGCAAGGAGTGAGAGAAGGATGCGGTGGTCGACAGTGTTGAATGCAGCTGAGCGGTAAAGGAGGACGAGGAGGCATAAGTCGCCCTTATCCATGATTTGGAGAGCACCATCCACCACCTGGATGGTGGCTGTCTCGTTGCTACACTTTGGCGGAACCCTGACTGATAGTCATTTAGAAGGTGGAGTTGTTCGATTTTGGCAAGTAGTTGTAGCAACTACTACTTCCAAAATGTTCCCAATAAAAGGGATGTTCGTAATGGGCCTATAGTTGACCAGGTCGTCTGGATCTAGGTTGTTTTTTCAAAAGAGGTTGTATGAGACCAGTCTATTAATAGTGCAAAGGATGAAGCTGGACTGGATTCGGAAAATGGGACTTTGTGGCTTTGGAATGGGTCACTTACTGAATCCAGAGGGAGTACGTAAGGTTTTGGCAGGAATGGGGTCCAGTGTTGGACTTTTTAAATATACTTTCTTCGCCCAATATGTTTACAAAGATTGACACTTTTGAACCTGTTGTGGGGATGATTATGCGTGGGAACTAATTAATCTGTGTGACATATGAATCTTTGAGTCTTTGGAATCCAGGGGGAGGAGGAGGGGTTGGGGGAGTGGAACTGGGGCTTCAGTTTTCAAGTCCAATCACAGATTGTAATGGAAAATACCAATAAAAACACATTTAAAAAAAAGCGTAAAAATTATTCTTATTTTAAAACTGCCAGGGAATTTTCCTCTGTGACTGTTTACAAGCTGCTATTTTGTCATGCACTCTTCTACTCTATGCACCCCAATATTATGGTGAAAAATTGCACTCTCCATAGACCTAGCATCACGCACTCCTGTGATGCCATCCTATCGAGACCACGGGCCTTAACTGACTTGCGTCCGCACAAGGCCAAGCTAGGTAATACTTCAATGTTCGATGTTGCTACAATATCCCAGCAACTAGATTATTAGAAATTCTAACAAGTCATGGTTTACCACCTTTGACCACTGTAAGGAACTCATGGTGGCAACAGTAAAGACGGACACAAGTGATCACAGTTCAAGGGTGTTTATTGAACAATGAATGCGGGGTGGAAAAACACCTAAGCTAAACCTAAATCTAAGATGGGAGCAAGCGTCGACCATCAAATGAAAAATAAGGCAGTCCTAGTGACGTTTTGTCAAAATAAAAGGGCTTATACTAACAAAAACCTATTGCCAATTCCTTACAACTTATTTAATAAAGAGTGTGGGATAGGGTTTCAATAAAGAAAAGTGTTCCAAATAATACGTCAAGATGTGATTGCCAGGGATGTCCCTTCCCCACGTTTTCAGCACGGACAAGGTGAAACCTGGGAGCACATCACACGCTCGAGCTTTCTCAGTACGAGCAAACAGTTCTGTTCCAGCTAGCAGAGTACACTCTCAAGCTTTCTCAGCATGAGCCGACAGTTCCCTTGCAGTTATTAGGTTCTTCGATGGTAAAGTCCCTGTGCATTAAAAAGTATCTTGCCTTCGAGGCCTGATGTATCCAACAAACAAAAAGTTACTTACCACAGTTCACGTTGGGTGATGGCCTCACCCCTGGATCCCTCGACAGGGATTGGATCCACTTGACAAGGGGGACAATTCACTTCCTCTGGTCTTCCAATACCTCTTACTTTCACGAGTCTTAATGTATTTTTAAACAGTACTTCAGGCTTCGTCTCCGGTTGTCGGCTTCCCTCTTCCGGGTTCACTATCGCCAACTTTTACCACACACTATCCATGCGCTCATTTCACCAAGCGGGATTCATTTCCCTTAGCTTCGCAATCATCTGTTGGTCAAACACTTTCGACAATACAGAGGATTTTACAAGACCCCTATATGACCACTTGACCTCTTTTCGCCTCTTCCCAAGGGCTTCTGGTTATGGTAGTTTCTACCCTTGAGTAATCGCCCAGAGTTTCCTGCTTGAGCACCTGTCATGATCTCTGCTTCCAAAAGGTCAGGGTTTTCCCAACTCCCTTGGAAGCAGATCCATAACCCAGGTTCCGAGTGCCAACCAGTCCCAATTGGGACCTTTTGGACCCAGTCCTGGCGCCAGTGGCACCAGGCTCATAAATATGCCCAGTCCCAGCGCTGGAAGCGCCGGGCTCATAATGCTTAGGTGGAGTTACCTGCAGCAGACCATGCTGCTTACTTGCCTGCCAGTTGAGCCTCTGATCCCCTTCTGTTTGGAACTACTTTTCCTGTTGGGTGGGGCAGGAGCCACTCCCTAGATTCAGAACACTGGAACTCTTCTGGAAAGCAGGAACTCTTTTCTTACCTAGGCGTGGCTGTGGAAGGAGACACCTAAGCACTACAGGAGGCTATTTAAACCACACCCGATGGATGAATCTTGCTTTGCGTTATTCTGCATCCTCTGCAGCAGAACGCTCATCGTGTCTTCTGCATCTGATCCTGGGCCTAAGGAAAAAGGCTTACCATCCTGAATCCAGTCTTCAGCAACACCTATAAAGACAAGAAAGAACAGGTTAGCATTACGGTCTTCAGTGACAGCTCTTCACTTACCTGGTCCATCGGCTGTCACCAACGCCTCGCGCTGCATTCCGGCATCTGAAAGACAAAGGCTTACCTACTCTTCGTGCGATCCGGAGGTCTTCACACTGCATTCCGGCATCTGAAAGACAAAAGCTTACCAACTCTTCGCACGCTCCGGAGGCCTTCGGCGCTGCATCCCGCATCTGAAAGACAAAACAAGGTGCGTTTAAAGACATTGGGGAACTTTAATACTCACGTGCCATTACTCCTTTCCACATCTAACCCAGTGGGTATTCCGGCACCCTGCAGCCGCTCCGAACTTGTACCTGCAAAATAAAAAGACAGTTAGAGCGCATCGTGAAGCAGGCAACAAGCGCTTACTTACGTGCTTCCAGGCGCTTCTATTCATCACACGGGCTCCATCTTCAACTCACTTCAGCCCGTCATCCGCCATCGCCGGAACCCTGCAAAACAAGAGACATCATTACTAAAGACTTTAAAGACATTAGAATTACTCGAAACTTACCGTTCGTGCAGTAAATGACGGACAGCAGTCCTCTGAAGTCAAGAGGCCTGCTCCCCTTATCCAGTGAAGAAACTGGTTACAGCACCCTGCCCCGAGGCAGATGGAGAGCACAGCGTTCACTTACCTAAGGTGAGAGCGTTAACCTTTGGGGTTCTACAGGAGAAGAGAAAGGGAGGAAGAGAGAGACATTCAATAACCCAGTTCCTTAATCCCATATTTTCTATCTGCAGACATCTTACCCTTCGAGTCAGACATACAGTGCACAGAGGTCCAGCCCAAAGAGCCTGCCGTGTGTTACACATCACCTTTGAAGATACGGTATACGCCCAGTCAAGACCGGCACCTCTACGGGAATCAGGTGAGCGTTACAGAACGCAAAGCCTACCACAAAACTCCCGTCCAGGCGCTATGGAAACCTCGGATACCGACCAGCTAGCCCAGTTACTTGGGGAACTAAGGGCAGAAGTGCATGCAGCCCGTCAGGAAACAAACGCTCTAAGAAG
Source organism: Ambystoma mexicanum (assembly GCF_040938575.1). Lineage (NCBI taxonomy): Eukaryota > Metazoa > Chordata > Amphibia > Caudata > Ambystomatidae > Ambystoma > Ambystoma mexicanum. The sequence goes on from NC_090935.1 coordinate 1,457,955,587, forward strand.
GGAACTGATTATTTCCAAGGAGCGAACAGATGATCTCGCTAGACAATTGCTACAGTCACAAGCCGGACAGACCCCGTTACCCGCATCTGGGGGAAATCTTCCTTCTACATCCTCTATGCATCCAGTGCAGATCAACCTACCTGGGAATGTACCTCTGGCTCCGCCCGAACGATTTTCTGGTGACCCAAAGGGGTTTGCAGTATTTATCAATCAGTGCCGGTTGCATTTCTTATGCCGGCCAGCAGCCTTTCCAACTGATCAAGCTAAAGTAGCTTTCGTGCTTTCGTACCTTAGTGGCAATGCGGCAGACTGGTCGATCCCTCTAGTAAATCAAGATGATCCGGTCCTCCATGATTTTCAAGCTTTTCAGCTCAGTATGGAAAAACTGTTCGCAAGACATTCACAGGGACAGGCCTTGGACAATGAGCTTCTTTCGTTGCGACAAGGTAATCAAGACCTTTTGGCTTATATTGCGTCTTTCAACAGACTGATAGTGGAAACTCAATGGCCTGAGGACAAAAGGATTACGCTGTTTTATAGAGGTCTACGTGGAGAGCTCAAAGATGTGTTAGCCCAAGTAGTGAATCCCCCACAAGATTGTTCGGACTATATAGACTTAGTCGTTCAAATAGATCACAGACTGCAGAACAGGAAGGCCGATCGTTCCAAGTTTGATGCTCGAGTATTTTCCAAACCGCCAAATCCTTCCAAAGGAGTAGACTCCGGGGAACCCATGCAAATAGGGGGTCTGAAAGGTCCTCTAACACAAAAGGAGCGGGAAAGGAGAAAACAGTTGCAATTATGCCTCTATTGCGGAAACTCAGGGCACTTTCTTCGAGACTGTCCGGTGAAACCTGCCAAGAAGGCAGTAGGAGCTGCAGTTACCAAAGTTACAAACTCTGAGCAGGGAAACGACCTCGCCCGACAAGAATAGAGGTCCTCTTGCCGAGCGTGAAAACCAGTTCCGTGACCTCGCATTTCGTGATACCTATGGTCCTCATTAGCCCTGATAATCCGGATCGATTACATGCAATTGAAGCTTACGTCGACAGCGGTGACATCGGCAATTATGTGGATCATGAAATCGTTTTGAGGATGAATCTAACTCTTTGTCCCAAGGCTGTAAAGGACGTCATTACTACGGTGGATGGTACGGAGATAGCCTCCGGGCCAGTAACGCATACCACTCAAGAGGTGACGCTAGTAAGTCAAGATGGACACCATGAGAAGATCGTGTTCGATGTGATCAAGGCCCCTCAGTTTCAGATTATTCTAGGAATACCTTGGTTAGAGAAACACAATCCTCTGATCGATTGGCGAGCAAGAACGGTCCAGTTTCCAGAATGTGTCTCTACTTGTCACCCTCCACCTGGTGTTGCACTGGCAGCAATTTCTTCAGAGACTCCCCAGTTACCTCCCGAATACCTAGAATACCAAGATGTTTTCCGGAAGGATCAGGCTAACTCCCTACCTTCTCATAGGTCTTATGACTGCCAGATAGACCTGATACCTGGATCTACTCCTCCTTGTAGTAGAATTTATGCCCTCACCGAGCCTGAGAACCTTCACCTTCGACAATACCTGGATCAATACCTGGCAAATGGGTTTATTCGTCCTTCCAAGTCCCCTGCTTCTTCAGCTTTGTTCTTCGTTCCAAAAAAGGAAGGAGACCTTAGAACTTGTATAGATTATCGCTCCCTGAACCAGATCAGCGTTAAGAATAGATATCCGTTACCTTTGATCCCTGAACTCCTGGACCAAGTCAGAAAAGCATGCATATATACAAAGCTGGATCTTAGAGGAGCTTACCACTTGGTACGAGTAAAAGAGGGCGATGAATGGAAGACGGCCTTCCGCACCAAGTATGGGCTATTTGAATATCAGGTCATGCCCTTTGGACTTTGCAATGCCCCGGCCGCCTTTCAATATTTTATGAACGATGTCCTCAGAGAGCTCATAGATGTGTGTGTGTTGTTGTTTACATTGACGACATCCTCGTTTATTCTTCATCGGAATCTGAACATCGGAAACACGTGAAAATGGTCCTCGAAAGATTGCGTCAACACAACTTTTCGCTAAGTTGGAAAAATGTGTTTTCAACGTGACTGAAGTTGAATTCTTGGGATTCATATTATCACCTGGCGGAGTGCGTATGGATTCAAAGAAGGTCGATGCAGTTCTCAAATGGCCATCACCATCCTCCGTAAAAGGTGTGCAAAGCATGTTAGGCTTCGCTAACTTTTACCGCAGGTTTATCCCCGAATTCTCTCGAATAGTCCAGCCCATCACTGCCTTGTTAAAGAAAAACGTTTTGAATGGTCTACCGAGGCGGAACAAGCTTTCCAGGATTTGAAGACTAAATTTATCTCTGCACCAATCTTAAAACACCCTCGCCCCGAACTCCCCTACATCGTGGAAACTGATGCTTCAAGCCTTGCCATGGGGGCAGTTCTATCACAAAAGGACCCGGTAACCAATCAGTTGCATCCCGTGGCATTTTGGTCCCGCAAATTCTCGCCTCCTGAAATCTATTACACGATTACTGACGAGGAACTTCTGGCTATCAAGTCTGCCTTTAAGGCTTGGCGGCATTATCTGCTGGGGGCCCGACACACCGTTACTGTGATTACGGATCACCGAAACCTGCAATATTTGAAAACCGCAAAAGCCCAATCCTCTAGACAACTCCGTTGGGCATTATTCTTTGCCGAGTTTGACTTCATAATTACCTATCGACCTGGTACAAAGAACGGTAAAGCTGATGCCCTTTCTCGGATGGGAGTGGAAGAACACTTGATCAACCCTAAACCTGTACCAATCATTCCCGAACAAAGAATTCTGGGTGTAATCGCCACAGAATCCATAGAGGAAGTTAAGGATAAAGCCAGGCAACTTGTAATTCCAGCAGACATACAGAATTGGCATCTGCAGGGAAAGGACTTTGCAGTAAAGGACAACTTATTGTATTTCCAAGAACGATTATACCTACCCAGCACAGATTTACAGAAAAAAGTAATCTCTTGTTATCACGATTCTTTAATGGAAGGACATCCCGGTATGGCCAAGACCTCAGAAAAAATCAAGCGCTACTTCTGGTGGCCGTCTCGGAAAAAAATATCAGAGACTTTATAATGTCCTGTGGAGTATGCGCCCAAAACAAGAGTCAAAAGGAAAGACCAGCAGGCCTCTTACGCCCTATTGACATCCCACCTCGCCCTTGGCATACGCTTTCTATGGACTTCATCACCGATCTACCTCTATGCTCCGGATACAATACGATTCTAGTAATCGTGGACTTATTCTCCAAGATGGCGCATTTCATTCCGCTCAAAGGCTTGCCAACAGCAGCAACTCTGGCCCAAGAATTTTTCGAAAACATCGTCCGACTGCACGGTTTTCCTTCGGTTCTAATTTCGGATCGAGGTAGTCAATTTATTTCTCATTTTTGGCGAAGTTGCTGTCGGTCGGCTCAAATTGATGTGAGACTATCGACCAGTCACCACCCTCAGACCGACGGACAAACCGAGAGGACCAATCAAACTCTGGAACAGTATTTACGCTGCATGCTGCAACAAACTGAAAAAACTTGGAAAGACATCCTTTGGATAGCCGAATATGCCTACAATAACTCTGTCCATTCGGGAACTGGGAAAACCCCGTTTTTTCTTTTGTACGGCAGTCACCCTCGAACCTCGGAATTGGATCCCCTCCAAGATCTTGAAACACCAGCAGTAGACTACCTGCATTCTACAATCACCCAAGCCTTTAAGGAAGCTGTTTCTCACCTTCAAAGGGCTAAAGAACAATACAAGAAAGGAGCAGATCAACATCGGAAGGAAGCCCCTCAATATCAAGTAGGGGATCAAGTCTGGTTATCCACCAAATATCTACCTCTAAAAGGGCCACGCACATTCAACCCAAGATACCTTGGTCCCTATTCCATCACTACCATAGTAAACCCAGTAGCGGTCAAGTTGGACTTGCCCCCGCACATGAAGATACATCCGGTCTTCCACGTCTCCCTATTAAAACCCGTGCAACCTCAAACCCGACTAACTAAATCTCCAAAACCTATCCTAGTTGATGGAGAACTCGAGTTTGAAGTCAAAAGCATTCTGGACTCCAAGATCTCCAAATCTAAACTATTTTACCTAATTGACTGGAAAGGCTACGGCCCCCAAGAGAGATCCTGGGAACCTGCTGAATATGTCCACGCTCCTCACCTAATCAAAAGATTTCACCGAACATTTCCTGACAAGCCAAAACCCCCGGAGAAGCCCGGTTTGGGAGGGGCCTTGAGGGGGGGTACTGTCATGATCTCTGCTTCCAAAAGGTCAGGGTTTTCCCAACTCCCTTGGAAGCAGATCCATAACCCAGGTTCCGAGTGCCAACCAGTCCCAATTGGGACCTTTTGGACCCAGTCCTGGCGCCAGTGGCACCAGGCTCATAAATATGCCCAGACCCAGCGCTGGAAGCGCCGGGCTCATAATGCTTGGGTGGACTTACCTGCAGCAGACCATGCTGCTTACTTGCCTGCCAGTTGAGCCTCTGATCCTCTTCTGTTTGGAACTACTTTTCCTGTTGGGTGGGGCAGGAGCCACTCCCTAGATTCAGAACACTGGAACTCTTCTGGAAAGCAGGAACTCTTTTCTTACCTAGGCGTGGCTGTGGAAGGAGACCCTAAGCACTACAGGAGGCTATTTAAACCACACCCGATGGATGAATCTTGCTTTGCGTTATTCTGCATCCTCTGCAGCAGAACGCTCATCGTGTCTTCTGCATCTGATCCTGGGCCTAAGGAAAAAGGCTTACCATCCTGAATCCAGTCTTCAGCGACACCTATAAAGACAAGAAAGAACAGGTTAGCATTACGGTCTTCAGTGACAGCTCTTCACTTACCTGGTCCATCGGCTGTCACCAACGCCTCGCGCTGCATTCCGGCATCTGAAAGACAAAGGCTTACCTACTCTTCGTGCGATCCGGAGGTCTTCACACTGCATTCCGGCATCTGAAAGACAAAAGCTTACCAACTCTTCGCACGCTCCGGAGGCCTTCGGCGCTGCATCCCGCATCTGAAAGACAAAACAAGGTGCGTTTAAAGACATTGGGGCACTTTAATACTCACGTGCCATTACTCCTTTCCACATCTAACCCAGTGGGTATTCCGGCACCCTGCAGCCGCTCCGAACTTGTACCTGCAAAATAAAAAAGACAGTTAGAGCGCATCGTGAAGCAGGCAACAAGCGCTTACTTACGTGCTTCCAGGCGCTTCTATTCATCACACGGGCTCCATCTTCAACTCACTTCAGCCCGTCATCCGCCATCGCCGGAACCCTGCAAAACAAGAGACATCATTACTAAAGACTTTAAAGACATTAGAATTACTCGAAACTTACCGTTCGTGCAGTTAACGACGGACAGCAGTCCTCTGAAGTCAAGAGGCCTGCTCCCCTTATCCAGTGAAGAAACTGGTTACAGCACCCTGCCCCGAGGCAGATGGAGAGCACAGCGTTCACTTACCTAAGGTGAGAGCGTTAACCTTTGGGGTTCTACAGGAGAAGAGAAAGTGAAGAAGAGAGAGACATTCAATAACCCAGTTCCTTAATCCCATATTTTCTATCTGCAGACATCTTACCCTTCGAGTCAGACATACAGTGCACAGAGGTCCAGCCCAAAGAGCCAGCCGTGTGTTACACATCACCTTTGAAGATACGGTATACGCCCAGTCATGACCGGCGCCTCTACGGGAATCAGGTGAGCGTTACAGCACCCATGTGATGCCGGCCTCCTCTGTTTGTGGTTTTTCCCCTCTTTTCTCAATTGTATCTTTGTTATGTTATGTTATTTTGCATTTATATAGCGCCTTATGTACCATTGGTATAGTCTCAAGGCGCTGGTAGGTTGAACGCCCTTGGGAACCGAAGTTCAAGTCAGTAGAGAGAAATAGAGGGAGTCAAAGGTGCGTGTGAGCACCTGATATGTGTGCAGCTGGTGTGGCATTTGTGTGATAGCTGCTTCTTAGCGGTAGGTGTTGTGGTTGAGAGATCAGGAGTATGTGTTTATTCTGGCAGGTTTTTATACAGACCGATTCTGGCTGCGTTAGGCCTGAGGAGAAACGCATAGGCTGGAGGGTGTGTAACCAGCAGTGTTTAATTAGGGTGATGGGGAGTATGAGGCAGATGATGGTATGAGAACAGCTATACCGAATGGTGTCATAGTATTGCTGTGTTCTAGTTGAGTAGTGGTGTAAAGAAGAGAGTAAGCATGGAGATGTGATATGGTGGTTTAGCTTAGGTGTTTGAAATTGGGCCCACTCCAATAGTTCCATGTACTCCATCCGTTCCATGCTTTATGACAGTTTCAAGCACTCAAAACCGATCACTTCCATGCTCTTTCAAACGTTCCATGCATTCAAAACATTCCATCCCGCACATACATCACCCGTTTGCTCCACAACTCGACACCCGCCCCGCGCTCTACACCTGCTCTGGACCCTACGCCCGCTCAACACTCTACACCCGCTCAGCACTCTACACCCGCACCATACTCTACATCCGCTCTACATCATACGTTGGCTCAACACCACCGCACCCTACATCCGCTCGACATCCTACATCTGCTCCACACTGTCACGTCCTACATCGGCTCGACACCCTAAATCTGCTCAACACTCTACATCCGCTCCATTCTATTATCCACTCACGCAACCTTCATCCGCACCACGACCTACACCTGCCCCATGCTCTTATCTGTTCCACGCTCTCATCTGTTCCATGCCCTCATTCATTTTGCGCTCTCATCCGCTCCATGCACTCATCCGCTCCACCCACTCGCCCGCTCCATGCACTCGCGCCGCTCCATGCACTCGCGCCGCTCTATGCACTCGCGCCGCTCTATGCACTCGCGCCGCTCTATGCACTCGCGCCGCTCTATGCACTCGCGCCGCTCTATGCACTCGCGCCGCTCTATGCACTCGCGCTGCTCTATGCACTCGCGCTGCTCTATGCACTCGCGCTGCTCTATGCACTCGCGCTGCTCTATGCACTCGCGCTGCTCTATGCACTCGCGCTGCACTCGCCCGCTCTACGCACTCGCCCGCTCTACGCACTCGCCCGCTCTACGCACTCGCCCGCTCTACGCACTCGCCCGCTCTACGCACTCGCCCGCTCTACGCACTCGCCCGCTCTACGCACTCGCCCGCTCTACGCACTCGCCCGCTCTACGCAGCACTCCTCTGCTCTACGGACTGATCCGCTCCACGCACTGATCCGCTCCACGCACTGATCCGCTCCACGCACTGATCCGCTCCACGCACTGATCCGCTCCACGCACTGATCCGCTCCACGCACTCGTCCGCTCCACGCACTCGTCCGCTCCACGCACTCGTCCGCTCCACGCACTCGTCCGCTCCACGCACTCGTCCGCTCCACGCACTCGTCCGCTCCACGCACTCGTCTGCGTCTGCTCCATGCACTCGTCTGCTCCACGCACTCGTCTGCGTCTGCTCCATGCACTCGTCTGCTCCACGCACTCATTCGCTCTGCACACTCACCCGCTCTTACCCACTCATCCGCTGTACATACTCATCCGCTGTACATATTCGCTCTGCGCACACATTCGCTCTGCGCACTCACCCACTCATCCGCAGTACATACTCATCCGCTGTACATACTCATCCGCTGTACATACTCATCCGCTGTACATACTCATCCGCTGTACATACTCATCCGCTGTACATACTCATCCGCTGTACATACTCATCCGCTGTACATACTCATCCGCTGTACATATTCGCTCTGCGCACTCATTCGCTCTGCGCACTCATTCGCTCTGCGCACTCATTCGCTCTCTGCGCACTCACCCGCTCTTACCCACTCATCCGCTGTACATACTCATCCGCTGTACATACTCATCCGCTGTACATACTCATCCGCTGTACATACTCGTCCGCTGTACATACTCGTCCGCTCCACGCACTCGTCCGCTCCACGCACTCGTCCGCTCCACGCACTCGTCCGCTCCACGCACTCGTCTGCTCCACGCACTCATTCTGCGCACTTACCCGCTCTTACCCACTCATCCGCTGTACATACTCAACCGCTGTACATATTCGCTCTGCGCACTCACCCACTCTTACCGACTCATCCGCTGTACATACTCATCCGCTGTACATATTCGCTCTGCGCACTCATCTGCTCTACGCACTCATCTGCTCTACGCACTCATCCACTCCAACGACTTTGTTCGCTCCACTCACTACATTCATTCATCCTGCATTATCTGTTCAGCCCATGTCACTTGTCGTACGCACTCGATCCGTTATGTGCTCTCCATCTGTCCCATGCACTACACTATCCGCTCTATGCACCTATCCGCTCTATGCACCTATCCGCTCTACGCACTCACCCGCTCTACGCTCTCACCCGCTCTACGCACTCATCCGCTCTAACCCACTCATCCGCTGTACATAATCATCCACTGTACATACTCATCCACTGTACACGCTCATCCGCTGTACGCGCTCATCTGCTCTACGCGCTTCATCCACTCCAACGACTTTGTCCGTTCCACTCACTTCATTCATTCATCCTGCATTATCTGTTCAGCCCATGTCACTTGTCGTACTCACTCGATCCGTTGCGTGCTCTCCATCTGTCCCATGCACTACACTATCCGCTCTATGCACCTATCCGCTCTATGCACCTATCCGCTCTACGCACCCATCTGCTCTACGCACCCATCTGCTCTACCACACTCACCCGCTCTACCACACTCACCCGCTCTACCACACTCACCCGCTCTACCACACTCACCCGCTCTACCACACTCACCCGCTCTACCACTCACCCGCTCTACCACACTCACACGCTCTTACGTATTCATCCGCTCTTACGTACTCATCCGCTCTTACGTACTCATCCGCTCTTACGTACTCATCCGCGCAACGCACTCATTTGCTCTAACGCACTCATTTGCTCTAACGCACTCATTTGCTCTAACGCACTCATTTGCGCAACGCACTCATTTGCTCAAAGCACTCATTTGCTCAAAGCACTCATTTGCTCAAAGCACTCATTTGCTCAACGCACTCATTTGCTCAACGCACTCATTTGCTCAACGCACTCATTTGCTCAACGCACTCATTTGCTCAACGCACTCATTTGCTCAACGCACTCATTTGCTCAACGCACTCATTTGCTCAACGCACTCATTTGCTCAACGCACTCATTTGCTCAACGCACTCATTTGCTCAATGCACTCATTTGCTCAACGCACTCATTTGCTCAATGCACTCATCTGCTATACGCGCTTCATCCACTCCAACGACTTGTCCGCTCCACTCACTTCATTCATTCATCCTGCATTATCTGTTCAGCACATGTCACTTGTCGTACGCACTTGATCAGTTACGTGCTCTCCATCTGTCCCGTTTATACCATGCACTCATACATTCCATGTCATCTGTCAGTATTCATCCGCCTCCTGTATTCATCTTTCCATCTTCTTCACTTTATTCATTTCATCCATTTTGTTCCTTTCGACCATTGCAATCATTACATCCATTTAATTAATTTCACCCGCTTTACTGCTTTCGTACAATTTATTCTTTTTATCCACTTCACTCCTTCGGTATACTTTACTCATTCTATTCTGTTTGTCCTTTTAGTTTACAATAGAGATTATAAGTTCTCGAATTCTCGCTTGCATCTTGATGTTGTAATGTTATTTGTTTTATTGTCATTTAAGATCTAGTAGTTTGGGTTAGTTGAATTGTTATACGCTTTATTCCTCAGGTCCACATTGATCCTGAAGTCCAGTACATTTATTTTGTCAATTTCCTTAATTTCAGCCACTTTGCTGCTCTCGTACAACGTATTCATTTTACTCATTTTATTTTATGTGTTCTTTTTAGCTAACCAATAGATGTTAATTAGTTTTCGATTTCTCGCTTGGATCTAGATGCTGCATTGCTATTTATGACCTAGTATTTGGTAAAGTCATTGAGATGCTGTTATCCAGATTGAGTTAGTTTGAATTTGGGGTCGGTTTTAGTGGAAGAGCCAAGTTTTCAGTAGTTTGCGGAAAGATATGAGGTCTTCCGTGAGTCGGATGTGGGGTGGGAGTGCGTTCCACAGCGTGGGGGCCATGGCTGAGAATGATGCTCCGCCTAACCTGACTGAGTTTGTTTTAGGTATGACTAGGAGGCCGGCAGAGCTTGATCTTAGAATGTGTGGAGGGTGATAGGGTTTTAGTTTGTTTTGCAGATATTGAGGTCCGGTTTTATGCAGTGCTCAGTGAGAAATGCATAGGGTTTTTAAGGTCACCCTTCGGGCAACTGGAAGCCAATGCAGAGTTTTGAGGGCTGGGGAGATGTAGTCTCTCGGGCTGAGCGCTAGTAGCAGTTTGGCTGTGGCGTTGTGTGCTCTTTGTAGTTTAGTAAGTTGGTAAGCGTGGACTCCGAGGTAGAGTGGGTTAGCGTAGTCTAGTCTTGATATAACAATTGATTTGACCGCAGAGAGTGTGTTGGGAAAGGAGAGGTATGGGAAAATGTGCCTAAGAGTTTTAAGGTGGTAGTGGCAGGATTTCGAGACCTTGTTGATTTGGCGCAAGAGCGTTAGGTTAGAGTCTAGGGTCCATCCAAGGTTTTTTACTGTATTAGAGGGAGGCAGTGAGTTGCCCATGGCAGATGGCCAGGCTAGTGGGTGTAAAAGAAGTTCGGAGTTGCCACAAACCATAATTTCAGTTTTGGAGGGGTTTAGCAAGAGGTGGTTTGTGGTGATCCAGAGCTCTATGTCAAGGAGGCAGGAGGCAAGGTCAGGTCGGCAGTTGGGTTTTGAGTTCAGGAGTTTTAGAATTAGTTGAGTGTCATCAGCGTAGTTGTAACAGATGATGTTGTGCGAACAAATTATTAGTGAGAGGGTGGCCATGTAGAGATTGAACAGGAGGGCTGATAGGCATGCTCCTTGTGGGACTCCCGTGTCGACTGTCCGGGCTTGGGAGGAATAGGTGGAGAGTAGGGTTATTTGGTTCCTATTTTTGAGGAAGCATGCTATCCATTTGAGAGCGGTTCCACGAATTCCTAGGGAGTGAAGGCGGTTAAGGAGGATTGAGTGATTGATTGTGTCGAAGGCGGCGGATAGGTCAAGAAGGATTAATGCGGCGCCGTGTTTTGAAGGTCATCCCAGATTGAAGTTGGGGTGGTTTCAGTTCCGTGTCAGGCTCTGAAACCTGATTGCGTGGGGTCTAGGAGATTGTTGGCTTCGACAAAGGCATTTAGTTGGGAGTAGGCGGTTCGGCCAATGAGTTTGGCAAGGAACCTGGTGTTTGAGATGGGGCGGTAGTTTTTGGGCTCGAGGGGGTCGAGGGAAGGTTTTTTTAGTAGAGGTTTGACATGAACCGTTCTGAATGCATCGGGCAAAAATTCCCGAGGAAAGGGAGTCATTAATGATGGATCTTGCGTGTTCTCCTGCGCAGGTAGAAATGAAAATTTCTTTGAGGGTTGTGGGCAGGCAAGGGTCTAGTGGAGAGCCGGAAGGTTTGCAGGCAGAGAGAAGTTTGAGAAATTGGTCAGGTGATATTAGAGTAAAGGAGTCGAATGTTGGTTGGTTAGTGGTCACTGGCAGTGGGTTGGTCGGTATGGGGGGGTGGGTTGCCTGGTGGGTGTAATAGAGATATTTTGTTGGTTAGAGCGTTTGTTCTTTCGAGAGCTGTGGTGTAAAAGTGGAGAGAGAGTGAGTCGCACTTTAATTGTTTCAAAGTTCAAATTAGCCGTAGGCTACTTTTCGTTCAACACAGTTCGGTTTCTTATCAATTCTCCCCTCGACTCGCCGGCTGTGATGAACCGCTTGCCTTTCTTTATCCCTGGAGTCAAGTTTGGTACCAGCAAGACCAGCACCCTTCCCAGGCTTGGTTATCAGCAGAGGAGGGTCTTGCGTACCGTAGACATCTGCTGCAACACATGCTGGCTATTGTTTGCGGTCTTATGATTCCTTCTCTGGAGGATTCATAGGCCTTGGTCGGAAAGTGCAAGGTAGCTTCTCTCCTTATCACCCTCTTGGTCTGCTCCATCCTTCTCCTCCTCTTGAACTGCCGTGCTTAGTTAGCTCTCATGTCGTGCGGTCTACCTTACTCGTCCTTTGCTTTGGTGCTCCACCTTTTATCCCTGTGGGGAAGGGAAAGGGCCGTCAGAGGTGTGTGCGATTCTGGTCAATTGCCTGACATTGCCTAACCCTTGTATTGGGACATGTCAGGTAAACGACTCTGGTGTTAGTCCGTTTTCTTTCGTGTTGTGTGAAAGCGTTCGTGTGGGAAAATAGGGGGCAGTGTTTTGGAATATCCTTCGTGGGAGGGCGGGGAAAAGGTGTTGAAAGAAGGGGCATACCGCGTCTCACCCGTCAGTGTCCCACTCCCCAAGAACCCCCGTCCAAGTGATCCTCCCTTACTGGTCCGTCCCCAGGAACTGGATCCAATTTGCTGAGAACACACCACATCACAGAGCTGTGTCAGGTGGCTCTCCATCAACCAAAGAATTCAATTTAAAACACTCGCACTTACATACAAATGGCTTAATAATCAAGCGCCTATGTATCTCTGCGACAAATTCAAACACTACACGTCTGACCGACTGACTAGATCAGCACAATCCAATTGCCTCATTAGACCAAGGTTCAAGCTCCAAAAGGCATGTGGCAGAAGCTTCCTGGTGCTAGCAGCCAAAACTTGGAATGGCCTTCCTCCCTGCCTTAGAGTAGAACCATTTTACAACAACTTCCGAAACAATGTTAAAGCATGGCTCATTACCAATGAAGCCTAACTATCTACAGAACCTGACATATACGTAATCATGTAAATACTGTGCACAACTGTAAATTGCTTTGTGTATCGTGGAATTAATTTCACTGTATCTGTTTTTCATGCCAATTTGTACAAATGTTTTTGCTACTTATGTAACTTTGTAAGAAATGTGCCCAGATGTCTAAGGGCGTGGCGTGCTATAGAAATACAATACAATACAATAGCGATGGCTGTGTCCTGGCCACCTGGATGACAGATCCCGGCTTCTAGCTAGCGAGACACCGTCAGGTTTCTCACACCACCACCACATCCCACCAAAAGGGGCATTGCCTTGATATTCTGGCAGCCAGAGGATCTGGGTTTAATCTGCTCAAACCCTTCCCTGTATCATGGTTGGATCATTGTGTAAGGATCAGCTTGATGGACCTACCCTACATTGGGAAAAGTGAAGAAAATCCTTTTACCAGGATTTGGCGCCAAGCCATTCCAGAGTTGGACTTCATTACAGGGGAGGAGTTCTCCCTTGTCCTTGCCATAGAACCAGGTCACCCTATGACTCAGGAATCCATCGTAAATGGTGTCTGTAGATTGGAGGATCTGTGTAACCAAGCTGCGCCACTAAAATGCAAACAATCAAAGAAAAATAATAACACTTGGTTCACACCAGATGGCAAGGGCCTACAAAAAGCTTATCGACTAAAAGAAGAAAGTGGCAGAAATTTGGAGACCCTGCAGATAAAATTGCAGCTCGGGATGCCTTAAAAATACATAAAAAAGCAATCTTCATAGCCAAATCCTCTTTAATTCAGCAAAAGATTGAATTAGCAGTAAACAAACCTAGAGAATTGTTTTCAACAATAACGACGTTCTTTAATCCTCTAAACACTAGCTCTGCCCCATCTAAGATAAAGGCTTATAATTTGAACAATTTCTTTGTACGAAAGGATAGAAAATATCCAACGAGATCAATCAAAAAGCACGCTTGCTCACTTCAATATCCACAGAGAAAAGCCCTTTGAATTTTCAGAGGTGTCCTCAGATATAATATATGAGCTACTCAGCAAACTTAAAAACGTACTCTACAATAATTTGACAGAGTTCCTGCATATGTTGCCAAAAATATGCGATATACCAGAGAGATTTCATGACAGCTTTCGTCAACTTCTCGCTGGATAAGGGATATATACCACCCACCGTACAAATGACCACATTGACACCACTGCTAAAGAAAACTTAATTAGATTCAGATCTATTGACAGGTGGCAGGTTTTTAATGGCCAGCTGAGGTACTGGAGAAGGTGGTAATGCTACAGCTGCAATCCCATTTCAATTAGTACCAAATCTTAGATACATATCAATCTGGGTATCAAACCGAGACAGCATTGGTCACAGTATGGAATGAAGGAGCGCTGACGCTTCTAATCATGCACTTCCTTTCCGCAGCTTTTTATATTGTGGACTTCGATGTCATGCTGTCTAGAATCACCAGAGTGGTGGGCGTATATGACCATGTATTGGCTTGGTTCTGGGCCTTCCTGACAGAGCAGCTCCAATGCGTTAAATTGGGAAATTACGTCTCAAAAGACGCCCCAGTGCAGTGTAGAGTCCCACAGGGATTCCCTCTGTCTCCCATCTTGTTTAATATTTATATGCAGCCACTGATGCACATTCTGTCTAAATTTGAGTTGTAATATCACTCTTACGCAGATGAAACACAGTTAGATCTGCGGGTTAATGATTCTAATACCTCTCCCCTAAACATTATACAATGCACGTAAGAAATCGCAAGCTGGATGACACTAAATAAACTGCAACTTAACCTGTCTAAAACGGAAATCATAATGCTGGGCTCAAAACGATTGTCCAGTCACTGCATTGATACTATTCCTTCCCCACCCTGATCGGCCTACTGACCTCCTTTGCCCCCAAAGTGAAGAACTTAGGGTTCTACTGCCAGTCCAACTTGGCCTGTGATCACCAAGTTGGGGCTACAGTTTGCTCCATTTATTACACCCTTCGATTACTGTGAACTGTTCTCCCATACCTGGCTCCGCTGGACATTCCAGTAGTAGTAGGATCATTGGTAAATTCAAAATTGGATAATGGCAATTACATTTTTGTGGAAATTCCAAAATACCAACTACAGCAACTGTGAGTAGCCCAAAAACGCAGCAGTTAGGATTGTCTTTGGAGTATGTAAACGCACCCCAGGTTCTATGTCTGTTCTATAAATATATCAATGGACTGGCACCTGTGTACATAGCAAATGAGATCTCTTGCCACCTCCCAACCAGATCACTTAGATCAGACAACAAGAACTTACTTAGGGTCCCATATCCCTGTTGTGTTTTTATGGGCGATAGAAGATTCTCTGTGTACGGTCCACTACTCTGGAATACATTTCTACTCGAACTAAGAAATAAATCTGCATTAATAGTGTTCCGGAAGGCTCTCAAAACCTACTTGTTTCAATGATTCTTTCCCTCAGGTGTACTTATCATATCACTAATTCTATAACTAAGATCTGTGCCTCAATGCAGTTAGTTCTGCATGGTGCACAGTACAAATGAATCAAAATCAAACCCCTGACGTTTTAGTAGTCAAGGAAAATGGGGAAAGAGAGATAAAAACATAGATAAAAGTGGGGTGAGTCAATCTTTCTGATGCTCTCAGGCCCCCATTTACCACTAAAAGTATTTTGACTTCGCTGCAGTGGCTTTCCTCTTTGGAGGACTTCCACTGTCAGATATCTGTCCTAAGCACCGCCATGGTCTTAACAAGTGATATTAATCCCTCGTTTGGTTCACCTGGTCATTCTCTTTTACACTTTCATATTTGGTCCTACCCCTCCAGGTGCCTTGCCAACAAGAATCCACTATCCTTATGATAGTTTTGTCAGAGTTGCCCAAGAGGAATACCAATGCTGTTTTCAGTTTGTATTATTTCTGCTTTCAGGCCTGATGAATTTGAGTTCTTTGCAATACGGTATGCCATACATTGGGAAAATCAGGAGAACATGTTAGGCATGTTCTCTTTGCTTTTGGTTACATTTGCACAGATCACCACTGCAGCTTCCAATGTTTCATATTGTCTTCCAGTGATATTTGGTCACATCTTGCCAATGCTAAAATTCTTATTTCTTGTGGTGGAGTCAAATATCCAATGTAGGAAAGCCACTGCTGCAAAGTCAACATACATTTAGTGGTAAAGGGGGCTGTGAGAGCATCAGAAGAGATAGCCTCCCCCCCACTATTAGCTATGTTGTTGTCTCTCTTTCCCCCTTTCGCTTGACTACTTGAACGTCACAGGTTTGATTTAGATTACATTTTTTTTTTAAACACACTTTATTGGCATTTCATTATAACACCCCCTCAACTTCCCCCACCCTCCCTAGCCCCCAATACCAATCCCCCCACAGACATGAACTCCCAAACCAGCCAATACAACCAATTCCCAATCCCACTCCCCCGCTTCCCAGTAGCTCCGTTACTTCTTTTTGCCTCCATTGATCACAGCACAGCAGGTTTCCATGTCCATTGTTCGTTGAGGGCTGGGCCTCTTTACCCTCCGTTCACACCGGCAGACTCCCTCCTCCCTCCTTTCCCTCTCATATTCCCCTTCCTGTATCCATCACCTCATGGTGGGCGTAAATCATTGTCTTTCGCCAAGTCATTTAACAGTTGGGACCAGTGGAGCGTCACCACTTCCCGGTCCTCTCCCATCACCCCATTCTGCAGCACCGTTAGCTCCGCTAACCCCCACCTCCGTACATCCTTTTGACACAAATTGATCAACGGGCCCTGGGGCGATTTCCACACCATTCCGTACCTTATTTCGCTTTCCCCCCGGGAGTTTCCCCCACAGGCAGGTCTCCGGGCATCGCTCCAAGGAAGTTCCCAATATCTCATTCAATCCTTTAAGCACCTCGTCTCAATATTCCATTATCACCGCACAATCCCACACCATATGCCAAAACCCTGCCCTTTCCGAGCCACACTGAGGACATTCCCCCGTCCGATCCCCCGTCATCGCCTTAAGTGCCAAAGGGGTGACATATACCCTTTTAAAATGGACCAGCTTGAAGCGGGCATTCTGCGAAGACTTCCGAACCAAGTCCCAAACCTGCCCCCATTCTTCCTCTGATATAGACTGCCCCATATCCATTTCCCACTTTTCCTTAACCTTCAGCTCTCCCTCTCCCAGCCCCTCCCCCAGAGCCTTGTATATATGCAAAATACGCGCCTTACCCCCCGTTTGGTCAAGTAGCACTCAGAGAACTGGACATGGCTCCGGCGCTTCAGGAATTCCATCCCACAGCTCTGCCATCCTGTGAACCACCGCTCCATAAGCCAAAAAGACCCCTGGCGGCAAGTCGAACTTATCACACCATTCCTTACAAGTAAGAAGCCTCCCACCCTCAAAAAGGTCCCCCACCTTCTCGCATCCCTTCTCCCTTAACATCCGTACCCCCACCCTCCCAATCGCCTGGCGAAGCTTCAGGTCAGCCCTCCAAGGGAGAGCACCTTCATAACGGCCCCTCTCCCCTTTGCCACCTACATACTTTCTCCATGTCTCCCTTACTGCCTCGAAAACCACTGATGTCCCCACATCTCCCAACGGATGCCACAGGAGCTCCACCGCCCTACGATCCGGTTGCCAGGGCCCTACCAATAACTGCAGAAGCTCTGCCCCCGGTTGATCCCATACCAACACTGACTGCAGCTGAGCCGCCACAAAGTAGTTTTCATAATTCGGAAGACCCAACCCTCCCCTCTCTCTAGTTCTTCGCAGCGTGCGCACGGACACCCTTCGCCTTCCTACCCCCCACAGCAATTCCCCAATCTTGACATCCAGCATTTTAAAGAACACTTTCTTTGCCACATACGGTATATTCGTAAAAAAGTAAAGCAAACATGGAAGGACCACCATCTTACATAGCGCCACCCTCCCCATCAATGAAAGGGGCAACGCCTTCCAAAACTGAATGGAGTCACCTATTTTGGATAATGCCCTCCCCGTGTTGTGCACAAACGTGTCCACCACTTCATGAAAAATCTGTACCCCTAAGTATCGAAAAGACTCCGTCTCCCATCTTATCCCCAACTCTGGCAGTTCCTCCAACGGGCACTCCCGTAGCCCCCCCGACGGGAACAAGAACGACTTCTCTGTGTTTATACGGAACCCTGACATGCACCTAAAGTTCTGCAATACTTCTAAGAGGTCTGGAAGATATGTTTTAGGGTCCCGTACATACAACAACAAATCGTCCGCATAAAGGGACACTATGTGTGTCTGCCCTCCCACCTTGATACCAGCCTCTGCCATTTCCTGCCACAAGAACGCTGCCAGAGGTTCCAAGGCTAGTGCAAACAAGATTGGAGAGGCCGCACACCCCTGCCTCGTCCCCCTACCCAACTCCCACGTCTCCGACACCCAGTTGTTTGTTCTCACCATTGCTAGCGGTTTAGTGTGGAGCAAAGCCACCCATCTACAAATGTGCTCCCCAAACCCAAATTCCTGCAACACCCGAAACAACCATTTCCATTCCAAGGAATCCTTCATAGCGTCAAATGACGTGATCGCCATGTCCTTCTTTCGGAGCTTCACCTGGTCCATCACATGATGCAGCCGGGAGATGTTGCCCGACGTGCTCCTGCCCCTCACAAACCCGCATTGATCAGGGTGTATCAAGCCCGGCGCCACCTTCGCCAGCCTACCGGCTAAAATCTTCCCCAGGATTTTCCCATCAATGTTCAACAACGAAATGGGTCGATATGCCACACAGTCCCTCAGATCCTTCCCTTCTTTTAGGATCACTGTTACAGTCGCCTCTCTCAGCGATTCCAGGAGGCACCCCACCTGGAATGCCTCCTCGTACACCTTTTGTAAACTCCGCATAGAACTCCACCGGGAGTCCGTTGCTACCCGGCGCTGCACCCCTCCTCAAAGTGCAAATCACCCAGCGGATGTCCTCCTCTCCAATCGGGGCCTCTAGCTCTTCTCGGCAATCCTCCCCCAGTCTCGGCAGTCGCACCACCTCCATAAGATCTTCCACCTCCATATCAACATACCCCCCCTCAGTCGCATATAAACCCTTATAGTATGCTACAAAGGCATCGTTAATCTCTTTCTGAGTCCCAAATAGCTCCCCGTACTAGATGGAAGCTGGGTTATTACTTGAGTCGGACTTTCCTGCTAATTAGCCAAGCCAAGAGCTTACCCGCCTTATCCCCCTCCCCATGGAGTCTAACATCCCGCCTGCTATTATCAAAGTGAGTAAGTTCCAACAGGGTCTTCTGATGGAGTTCTAGCGCCCACGCCAGAGCCTCCCCCATCTCTACGCCTCTCACCACCTCTCTATCCAATTCCGCAACCCGGGCCTCTGTCTGCCGCAACGTCTCTAGGAGCCGTTTCCGCATCCCTACTGTCATGGCCACACATTTCCCTCTCACATTCGCCTTAAAGGCCTCCCACAATACTCCCCTGGTTTCTACCGTGCCTTCATTCAGCTCAAAATACGAGCTGATCTCCTCTCTTAGCTCTGCTACAAACGCCCCATCCCGCAGCACCTCCCTCTGCATCGGCCATAACCGCCACTGGGGACCCACACTGGGCCCACATAACATCGTCACCAAGGGGGACTGGTCCGATAGGGTGCGCCCGAGATACATCGTCTCTCCAAAATAATGACAGTACTCTCTCCCCGTTACCATATAGTCTAGGCGCGAATACGAGCCGTGCACACTCAGGTGGTAAGAGTACCCTCTCTCCTCCCCATGTTTCTCCCGCCACACCTCCACCAGGTCCAACTCCCCCATTACCTTCCGTAGCGAACCCGCCATATGCTTCTTAAGTACCCCCCCTAGTTCCCCATCCATCCAACTGCTCATCCAAGTGACAATTAAAGTCTCCCCCCCACACTATCATTTCCCCTCTAGAAGCCCCCATCATACGCAACACTGAAGGGAAGTACTCTTTATCGTCCACATTTGGCGCATATACGAATTAACCAAGCATACTAACCTGTTTTCCCACAAACAGTGCATGAGTACCGTCTTACCCTCCCCATCCTTCATCACCCGCTCTACCTTCAATGGCACCCCCCTTGCCACCCAGATCAAAACACCCCTCGCCTGGGTTGAGTATGTCGTACCAGTTATCTGTCCGCCCCACAACTTCTCCAATCTCCCTAACAACTCTGCACTTGCATGTGTCTCCTGCAAAAGGGCTACCTGTATTCTTTGCCTTTTCAAAAACTCCCCCACCATTTTCCTCTTCTGATAATGCCCCAGTCCTCGGACATTCCATGTCCCAATTTTCAAATTCCCTAACTTACCCATCCAATACGCTGAAGCTTTCTCTCACTCTGGTCCTTCTCCCACTCACCCCCCCCCCCCACCTCCGTATCCAGCTCTCTCTCCGCCTTCCCACACCTCTCATCCCTGCTGTGCTAAACCCCCCCCCAATCCTAACCAACTTCCCCCCTCCCGCACCAGACCCCAATTTGATGCCACCACCCCATATCCCCCCTCCCTTCCATGACCCTCCCGCCTCCCCCCCCAGTTTCCCCTACCCCCTATGCCCTGCATAACGCCCCCTGAACTTCTCCCCCCTCCCCTTCCCCTTCCAAAACTATAGACCCACTGGCCTACTCAGCCCCTCTTCCTCACTTCTCTTGGGGTTAGTGGTCAGTAGCGTCCCTTTAATTAAGGGCTTCACCACCCGCCCTTTGCAGCCCCACCAGCGTGTTCCTCCCTTTCCTAACCAAGGCCTCCTCACTGCTAAAAGGCCAATGTCTGCTGGGGTCTCCACCACTGACGCCTTATTGGGCACTACCCACACCCTTCCACCTCCTGATCCACCCCTCTTAGGACTCCCCATCCGCGACTCCACTTGATGTTGCCCCGCATCCAGCCAATCCCACACCTCTTTCGGACACGTAAAGAACCACGACTTTCTCCAGCATGGGTCTGGCATGGATTCACATGCTCATGAATATTCCCCGTCGTCAGGCTGGGAATCCTCGGTAGGAAAAATCAGTATCAGTTTCGTTTCTGATCTGTCTTTCGTAGTAGTAACCAATCACTGATCTCTGCGTCATACTGACCACAGCCAATGACTGCCATCTCCCTAAGCCCCGCCTCTGACAGCCATCTTCAGATTTTTACCGCACGTTCAAGTGTTGGGATCCTCGTGCTATTGCTCTCGAGCTTTAGTGCTTTTTTCGCGCGTCGGACCACGCCATTACGATAGCGACGGACATCACTGACACTGGATTTCGCCAGTTGGGCAACGGCGTGTGCCTTAGACGGCGTGGATGGCTCAAGGCAACTGACTTCCGTCAGGACGTGCAGACCAGAGTCTTGGACATGCCGTTCGACGGGAGCAACCTGTTTGGGAAAACAGTGGACGATTCCCTACAAGCCATCAAGACGGACACGGACTCTTGGTGTTCTCCAGCAATGACGGCCGCCCTTTCGGAGCGGCGGAGGCAAGCAGGGTGCCTCCAAAGGTTCCGGCGGCGGATTTTCCACTGATCGTCAAGGGGCCCGTTCGTCGTCACAGGAAGCCTACATGGGACGAGGCAAGTCGGGCGTACCCCTCCGTCGTCGACAAGGAGGACAAGGCGGCAAAGCCTCGTCGAAGCAGGACTGAACCGGCCGTGGGGTCGGGCCCCCACCGAAGCATCCCGGTTGGAGGCCGGCTGGCAAACTTCGTCAGCGTGTGGGAGTCCATCTCCACCGACCGTTGGGTGCTGGATGCCTTGGCCCAGGGTCACGCGCTCGAGTTTCTAAAGAAGTGCCCACGCGTCCCCCCCGTGCCAAGGAAGGAACATCACGTCCCTCAGCTTCTCTTGGAGGTAAAGGCGATGCTCAAGAAAGGCGCCATCGAGCTCGTCCCGAAGAGGCTTCGGGGCTCCAGAGTTTACTCGAGATACTTCCTTGTGAAGAAGAAGACGGGAGGATGGCGTCCCATCCTGGACCTACGACGACTGAACAAATTCATCAAGGCACAGAAGTTCCGGATGGTCAGCCTCCAGCACGTCCTGGGTCAACTGGAGGAGGGCGATTTCCTGTCGTCGTTGGATTTGGAGGATGCCTACATCCATATCCCCATCCTAAAGGGACACCGAAAGTTTCTCAGATTCGTGGTCCAAGGGCGTCACTACCAGTTCAGAGCCCTTCCCTTCGGATTGAGGTCGGCACCCAGGGTGTTCACCAAGTGCCTCGCACCGGTGGCTGCGCCTGGAGGGGATCCACGTCTACCCCTACCTGGACAACTGGCTCATCCGAGCAAAGACCAAGGAGCTCGCCGCGGAGCACACGGCGAGGACCGTCCAACTACTCACGGACCTGGGATTCTCCCTAAACTACCCCAAGTCCCACCTGGTGCCCGCGCAAGACGCGCTGTTTCTGGGAGCGAAACTCGACACAGTGGCGCTTCTGGCCTCTCCGTCGGAGGAAAGGACGAGGGCCATCTTGGGCAAGGTGCAGCGGATGTTGGTTGCGGACGCGGCCAGGGTGAGGTCCATCAAATCCCTCCTCGGAATGATGTCTTCTTGCATTTATCTCATCCGCCTGTGCAGGCTTCGGATGCGCCCGTTGCAGGAGTTCCTGGACGCTCGCTGGATCCAGACGGGCTGCTTCGAGGACAGGATCACACTCGAGGAGAGCTTCCGACGAGCGATACGGTGGTGGGGCACCCGCGCGCATCTGACGGCGGGCATGGACTTCCAGACCCCGGGCCACCAGAAGACAGTGACCACGGATGCCTCCCTGGAAGGGTGGGGAGCGCACACCGAAAATCTGCACGCGAGAGGCCTTTGCCTGCCGACGGAGAAGTCCCTCCATATCAACGTCCTGGAACTCCGTGCAGTGTTTTGGGCCTTCAGGTCCTTTCTTCCGTCCCTCAAGGGCAAGGTGGTGAGGCTCTTCACCGACAACACCACCACCATGTTCTACATCAGGAAGCACGGCGGTACCAGATCCCCAGCCCTGTCCAAGGAGGCTCAGGATCTGTGGCATTGGGCCGTCGCCCAAGGGATGTTTCTGGTGCCATTTCATCTGGCAGGGATAAAAAACACCATTGCCGACTCGCTCAGCAGAGAGCTGCGCTCGTGCCACAAGTGGGAACTACGACAGGATCTAGTGGACCGCCTCTTCCGACGGTGGGGCACACCCCAGATCGATCTGTTCGCGACGGCGACAAACTCCAAGTGCCGGAGGTTCGCCAGCAGGTTTCCCCAGCCGAGGAGCATGGGCGATGCTTTCTCGTTCCCCTGGGAGGGCCTGTTCCTATATGCGTTCCCTCCATTGCCGCTGCTGATCCGGCTCATCAACCAGCTCAAGAGGTCACGGGGCAGGATGATCCTCGTCACACCTGCGTGGCCGAGGCAGATATGGTTCCCGGACCTTCTGGACTTGTCGGCGTCCCCGTCAATCAAGCTGCCAGTAGACGCGGATCTTCTCTCCAGGGAAGGAGGCGCCATCCTCCATCACGACCCGAAGTCGCTGAACTTGCAGGCCTGGCTCCTGCAGCGTTAGAGTTTGGAGGTTACGACATACCGGCCGACTGCAGAGAGGTTCTTGCAAAGGCCAGGGCGTCCTCAACTCTTAAATGCTATGGACACAAATGGAAGAGGTTCTCTTTCTGGTGCCACGCACAGAAGATTAACCCTCTACGGATTACGGCTCCTCAAGTACTGCTGTACCTGCTGACGCTGGCCAAGGCTGGACTGGCGCACGCTTCCATCAAGATTCATCTTGCTGCGATCTCCCGATACACCAGAACCACGGGACGGACGTCTTTGTGGTCTCATCGTCTGGTGAAAGAATTCATGAAGGGACTGTTCAGATCGTTCCCGCCGGTGAAGGCACCGGCCCCGGCGTGGGAGCTCAACGTGGTGCTGACCAAGCTCATGGGACCTCCGTTCGAGCCTCTGCACTCAGCTCAGTTGAATTTCTTGTCATGGAAAACAGCGTTTCTTGTGGCCATCACCTCTGCACGACGGGTGGGAGAGACCAGGCCCTCTCCTGCAAGCCCCCGTACTTGACTTTTCACGACACGAGGGTGGTGCTCAGGACGCAGCCCTCCTTCATGCCCAAGGTGCCGTCGGACTTCCACCTCAACGAACCCTTGGTGTTGCCTGTTTTCTTCCCGTCGCCTTCGTCGCCGGCTGAAAGGACTTTGCACTCGCTGGATGTGGCTAGAGCGCTGAAGTTCTACGTGGACCGCACAAAGAGTTTTCGGAAGACATCACAACTTTTTGTGAACTTTGGACCTGTCAATCAGGGGAAGGCTGTCTCGAAGGCTTCCATTTCCAGATGGCTCTCCGGCTGTATCATGTACTGTCATCGGTTGGTAAACCGACCGCTGCCTGGCCGTCCGAGAGCCCATTCCACCAGAGCGATCGCAGCTACCACGGCATTCCTATCTGGTGTGCCCTTGCTGGACATCAGCAGGGCTGCTACGTAGAGGTCGACGCACACCTTCACGAAATTCTACTGTGTCGATCGGGATTCCAGGGAGGAGTCCAGGGTCGGCCAAGCAGTGCTGCGCAACCTGTTCGCCTAAGGGGAGCCTGGTGAGGAGGTAAGAATTGCTTAATGTTGAGTTTTGGATGTAATGCTTAATGTTGAGCCTTTGCCACCTCCCGTGGTTGTGCATGTGTGTACTGCTATGTATTATTTTATTCATGAACATGTGAATCCATGCCAGACCCCATGCTGGAGAAGGAACAAGTTACTTACATGTAACTGTTGTTCTCCAGCATGGGTCTGGCATGGATTCACATGCGAAACCTCCCGCCTACCCCTCTGCGGCTCTTCACTTGGTCATACTGCCACTTCACGTGCTACCAAATCTGAAGATGGCTGCCAGAGGCGGGGCTTAGGGAGATGGCAGTCATTGGCTGTGGTCAGTATGACGCAGAGATCAGTGATTGGTTACTACTACGAAAGACAGATCAGAAACGAAACTGATACTGATTTTTCTTACCGAGGATTCCCAGCCTGACGACGGGGAATATTCATGAGCATGTGAATCCATGCCAGACCCATGCTGGAGAACAACAGTTACAGGTAAGTAACTTGTTCCTTCCCCCAGACATCACTTTCAGCTTAGCTGGGAAAAAAATGGAGATCCCTTAGCCGGCTTCGCACTGCATCAAAGGATCTCCTCTGTCGCTGCACCGCAAGCGTGAAGTCCGAGAAGATCCTCAACTTCACGCCACTGATCTCCTAGTAGCCCCGTCTACGAGCATCCTGCAGAATGGCATCCCGATCCCAGAAGTTCATAATTCTAGCCACCATGACTCTCGGCGGCGCACCTGGTGGCGGGGGCCTCCCTGGAACCCTATGCGCCCTTTCCACAGTGAAGAGATTAAACAGGCCTTTAATCCCCAGGACTTTCAGCATCAAGTTCTCTGCAAAAAGTTCCGCGCTAGGCCCCTCCTCTCTCTCCGGAACGCCGACCAGGCGGATATTACCACGTCTGGAGCGCCCCTCGGCATCTTCTGCTCTAACTTCCAGCATTCGGGTAGCCCCCACGAGGCCCGCCACCTGATTCTTCAACTTCTGGACATCATCCTCCACCGTGCTGACCCTTTGCTCCACTTCTGTAACCCTCTCGGACACTTTACGGAGGTCCGCCCTTACCAAGGAGACATCCACTCCCACCTCCTTGATGCTCTCCTGGAGGGTATCCCTTGAAACTTGGATCGCCTCCATTAGCGCATCTAAGGTCGCTTTTGTCCTCCCCTGGGGGCCTCTCTTGCCGATCTGAGCCCTCCTGTCTTCGTGCGTTGTCCTTAGCCTCCGTATATCTTTCCATCCGCTGCTGACTCTTGCCCATTGTAATACAACTGTACTTATTCCGCCCCCAGGCGTGAGGTTTGTAAATTGTCCGCAGCCGGCCGCAGCCAGCCCTCCCAAGTCCACAATCCCTTAACTCTCCTGTGTCTCTCTGCAGGCCTTTCCTTCCACACAGCAGGCGTTTCAGTGATTCACACTACCGCCACAGTCCTCAGGGGGTCACTTCCTTCTTCTGTGCAGGCAATGAACTGCCCCGCGTCACTGCCGTGATCCCCGCCCGTCCCAAAGCACAGGAGAAGACCGGCAGACCCCAAAATCCCTCCAACAAAGGGAAACCAAGATTTACACCCGCTGCTTTCCGCCTTCCTCAGAGGCACTCCTCGACTGGTCCAGTGGGGGCCCTCTCTCCACTTTGCCCCTCCCCACTGACGAAGAAAAAGTCTGGGCCAAGCACCACGCGGAGCCCCCAGCCACCTCCGGGAGGGCCGCCACCGACAGGGGGCTCACAATGCTTCTCCTGAGCAGGACACAGCCCCCCCCTATCTCCGCTCCAGCCGCCACATGTGCAGGGCTGCAACCCAGGCTCCGGCTCCGCTGCCTCAACTGTCTTGCTCTCAATGCAGCTCTCACCACACTTTCCAGTGGGGACCCACCGCTGACTCGCACTTGGCCGTTGCCCTGTGCCGCTCCGTACATGGCTAATCCCAGGTCTCTCCAGCGGGTCCGCTGACTCGCACTTGGCCGTTGCTCTAAGCCGCTCTGCACAGGGCTAATCCCTAGATTTAATTTTGATTAATTTTTACTGCACACCAGGTAAAACTAACTGCATTTACGCACAGATCTTATTTAAAGAATTAGTGATATGATAAGTACTCCTGTTGGAATCTGACAATACTGTAAATGTTATGCCATGCTTTGCGGCCTCACTTATGACATTTGATTGCCAATTCCACTTTATATCTTCCAGCTTGTTTTTCTTTTAGAATGTTCAGGTTCTACCTGAAGAGTCCCACCCAGCTTTAGGGACTGAAGATCAGCCTTTAAAGCTTTCAGATTTTTTAAATGCCTTTTTGTTTCTTGAGATGCTTCTTCCAGGCCCTGACAATCATGGTGTATTTTTCTTCTTATACAGCTCTTTCAACAGAGCACATCTCGCCTGGCTGATTCTGTCTCTATTCCTTTTTAAGAAACACCACTGTCTGCTGCTAACACAGCATTAGAAAAACCTTTAGGGACGACCACCAACTTTTTCCAGAAGGCCCTTTCACTTATGACTTTTCTCCTCACAACCTTTCTGTTTAGGCCACCTGATTCTGCTTTATAGACCATTTGACTGCCATGTTATGCTTTTAAGACCGTCTACCTGAGATTAAATTATGTTATGTTTACACACAAATGTGTAATTATATTTCTACCTGATACTTCTGTCTTTTTGACCACCATTTCAGTGTGTTGTTTCCAAGTAGAAGTTGGGGGGATTGTCACCTATTTACTGCAACTTGCACTAATGGTATGCATGTGATGGATTGTCATCTGCAAGAGTGTGAAAGCTCTAGCTGGTTTCATTTTTATTGATCTAATTTCTTGGAAGTACTCGGATAGATTGAATATTGAATTTGCAAAAGCACAACTGCTTGAACCAGTGTTTTTAAGTGGTCTTACGCCAGCAGGTTAGCACATCTGCTAATAGTGTAAGATGTTAGCATGAAAATGTATTTTTTGGCTACCACTTCCAATTGTTTAGCAAATGATAATTGATCGTCAAAAACGACACCACATTTCTGACCGACTCATAGGTAGAGGAGAAGCACAGAGCCCAGCAGGCCATAGACAAGGCAACTGAGATTGTGCCACCCTGCTGTCACGACCCTTAACCAAAACCCCGACTGGCATGTCCACATGCCAGGTAAGGTCAGGGTTCGGGGTTCCATTAGGGCCTCAAGAGCCTTGCACTACCTTCAGTGTAAGGAACATCTTTGAAGGGGACTACTTTTCCTTGGGCTTGCAGTCACATGGAGGCACCCACAAGGTCTAGTTCACTAGAAATAGACTAGGCGGTATAGTGTTTTGGGTGTGGTAGCCTGGGACTACTTTACCTGGACTACTTTGCTGGGAGGCTATTTAAACCACACCCAAGCAACAGAACACGCTTCGCGTTATTCTGCAGCCTACAGCGTAACGCTCACCGTGCCCAGTGTCCTTGATAACGGCAATCATCGGAGCAACTACCTGCAGAGGAGAAAAAGAACATCATTGATTGATTGATTGATTGATATTTTATTTCTATTGCGCTCGTACACAAGTGTTTCAGAGCGCGACATTAATAGACTCTTACCTGCGAACTCCATCCTGTATCCGCCCGACACTCGTCCCTGCTTCTGCTACTCACGGTCGCCCATCCAGCAGTCAGCATCTTCTGGGACACCGCATACTCACCGGAACGAAGCAACCTGAAGGGAGAGAGAGAGAAAGACAACGTTAGAAAAGGTTACTCACGGCGTAAGCCTCAGTCATTACGAGAACCTCACCTGGTTGGCCACCTCTTGGCCGGCATCGTTCCGGAATACCACGCTCTCCGGAGAAGACCATTGCGACCTGTAAGGAGAGAAGAAACACAGGTTAGCAAGTAAAAGGCAAGTCAGCGCCGCGCTTAGCGCGTTATTTACCAAATCGTAGTGCGCTTCTTGCGTCATACAGGCAGGTGCTCAATCCAACCAGCACGACACGCCGAATCTCCCGCTCACCTAGGGGGGTAAGGAAAAGACATTAATTACAAAGAAAGGAAGTTAAGGACAGTAACATACAAAGACTGCTGCAATAAGACCTACCTTATAAACACTTGAATGGGCTCGCACCAGTGAAGTAACTCGGTCGCCCAAGCCCACTGAAGACTACGCACCCCTGCAAAGAAGGCAGGATGGAGAGCACGCCACATATTACAATAAGGTGAGGAGAGGGCCATAGGGTCGAACTCAGGGGAGGTGGGAGAAGACCCTACCTGATCTTGAATCCAGTCCTCCTGTGCTTTCAGGCCCGACTTCCATCGAAGGCACCATCTGGAATCAGGAAGAGGGTACCAGGCGCAAATCCAGCAACCATGGCTGACTGGCGTCCCCATGGATACCAGGTGAGCGTAACAGAATGCGAAGCCTCTATAACATAATCCACCTGGGTGCCATGGAGAAATCAGAAATTGACCAATTGTCTTAACTATTAGGACAGTTATGCGCCAAAGTTCATTCAGCCAGGCAAGAGACTAATGCCCTACGGAGGGACCTAGTTGTAACCAAGGATCGCACCGAGGAAATCAGTAGGCAATTACTACAATCACAGGCCGGACAAACTCCATTGCCTGGAAATAACCCACTGGCACAAGCACCCGCCTTATCCACCACTCCAGTACAGATTACACTACCCGGAGCAGTTTTAGCGTCACTGGAATGATTCTCAGGCGACCCCAGGAAGTATGCTGCATTCATGAATCAATGTCGTCTTCATTTCCTCTGCAGACCAGGTGCATTCCCCAACGATCAGGCACGCATAGCTTTTGTTTTGTCATACCTGAGCGGAAGTGCAGCGGATTGGTCGGTGCCGCTTGTGAGCCATGATGATGACTTCTCCGACCTTGTTTCAGCCGACCCAAGCATCATCCAATGTGGGGTCCCACAGTGTTCGTGCATCGCACCTACACTCTACAACCTCTTCACGAGGCCACTGTTCAAAATACTTGACGCATTGGGCATCTCATACACTAACTATGCTGATGACACCCAAGTGCTTATCCCCCTCACGGAAGATTACTTGTCTGACCTGAACACCCTCAACACCATCTACTCTACGATCCAATCATGGATGGCGGAAAACTGGTTATGTCTCAACAGTGAGAAAACCTAACTTCTGCTGATTGGATCCCCCTCTACCCTGTGTAAGCTGGACAAGCGCTACAGCTCATTCATCGTAGACAACATCCCCATTAGTGTCTCAACAGCAGTCAAGACCCTGGGTGGCTACCTTGATCCCAATCTTACCATGACTAGGCACGTCAATGCCATTGCATCAACCTCGGCCTACCACTCCAAACTCCTTAACGCGATAAGACCCTTCCTATCCCGACAAAATTGCCTCACCATCGCCAGAGCAATAATAGGCTCTAAACTGGACTACTGCAACGCCCTTCTCATAGGTACCTCCAGTAAAAATCTTGCTAAACTCCAGTTGGTCCAAAACAACGCTCTCAGGGCAGCCACGGGCGTATCTCGTAGGGACCACATATCTGGGCTCAGAAGACAGGTCCACTGGCTACCCGTTAAAGAATTATCTTCAAAACGCTTACCCTGACTCACAAGTGCCTTCACGACTTATCTCCCCCCTACCTTGCCAACAGGTTCTCCAAACCTTCTGCTGCCAGACCCTCCAGGTCCGAATATTCCAACACGTTAATTGTACCCAGGACATGTAGAGTTTGCGCAGGTGGCTCTGGCTGCCACCACTTGGAATGCCCTTCCACCGCACATTAGACTAATTGACTCCCATGCCTCCTTCCGCAAAGCCACCAAAACCTGCCTGTCCGTGTAACTTGCCTCTACCGATAGTCACTCTTATGTGTGTTTGTGGCTAAGTATCTATCTATCTAATGTTCATGTACCGTCATTTTCAAGTGTCCTTGGGCGGCTTAACTGTAACCCATTAAGTAGCTTTCTTATTCCACAAACTCCTCAGCATTCATGTACCATAACTTTCAAGTGTCCTTGGGCGGCTTAACTGTAACCCTTTAAGTAAGCCTTCTTATTCCTCAAAGTCATCAGCGCTCGATGCCGTGGGCTGTAGTGCGCTTTATAAATATAAAATAAATAAATACATAAAAATGATCCATTACTACATGACTTTGGGGGTTCTAGAGGGAAATGGAGAAGCTCTTTGCTCGTCACACCCACGAGCAAGCAGTAGACAATGAACTCTTGTCACTCCAGCAGGGGAATCAAGACTTATAAACGTACATTGCAACCTTCAATAGGTTAGTTGCTGAAACTAGGTGGCCCGAAGACAAAAGAACCACATTGTTTCACCGAGGCCTACGAGGAGAATTGAAGGACGTTCTGGCCTAGGTGGTTGATCCGACTAGAGACTGTAGCAAATTTATCAACCTGGTTGTGCAACTAGATCACCGATTACAAGACCGGAAGGCAGATCGGTCTAGGTCAGACACTCGGGCCGTGTATGTGCGGCCTAGGGATAGTGCTTCATGCATGTCTGAATACACCGTAGAACCCATGCAGATCGGAGGTATACGCCCACCGTTAACAAAAGCAGAAAGGAACAAGAGAAGGCAGCAGCAATTATGTTTGTACTGCGGAAAACCAGGACACTTCCTAAAGGACTGCCCAGTGAAGCCTCCAAGAAGAACCGTAGGGGCCACACAGAAGGATGAGAGTAAAGAGTCGGAAAACTACCCAGCTCCACAAATGTAGAGGTCAGTTTGTCGAGTGAGAAGAAAGAGCCACCGACCTCACACTTTGCAATACCAGTGATCCTAATCAATCATCAAAAACCGTCTAGGATGCATGGCGTTGAGGCAAACATAGGCAGCAGAGCAGTTGGGAACTACATTGATCAAGAACTGGCAGCAGAGATGGGGCTTCCCTTATGTTTCAAGCCGAACATAGAAAAGGTAACCACCGTGGATGGGACAGAAATTGCTTCAAACAAGTCGCTTCCTAAATCGCTGTTAAGCTGCGACCACGCTGTTGGATTTACCTGGATTGCTGCTGCTGTAAGGATTCCTCTGCCTCCATACGTGGTACTTCCCGCCCAAATTAGACAGAAGCCTCATAAAAAGCGACAGCCGCGCGCTTCTGCGCGCGCGCTTCAAAGAAGTCGCTTCCTAAGTCACTGTTACGCTGCGACCAGGTGTGTTGGATTTACCTGGATTGCTGCTGCTGTAAGGATTCCTCTGCCTCCATACGTGGTACAAGTCACGCTTCGCTTACTTCTTTTTTCAAAGGAACTATGGAAAACTGCAGGAACTAAAATACTATATTTTACTACCTTTTAGGTACTTCCCGCCCAAATTACCCAGAAGCCTCATAAAAAGCGACGGCCGCGTGCTTCTGCGCACACGCTTCAAACAAGTCGCTTCCTAAGTCGCTGTTACGCTGTTAAGCTGTTTCGCTGAGCAACTTGACGCGAAACGCGACTTTTGGATATACACATCTGTGTCCCTCCCTCTTCCCCTTCTTTTCTTTTTTTCTTTGATCAAATGTCACGCAAAATCCGACTTTCACCTTGAAATCCGGAATGCCTCTCAGCCTCATGACCTCATGTACCTCTCTCCAACTGAAAGCATCTCCTATGAGACCGTCACTAAACATTGCAATTAAAAGGAAAATTTGTGGCCAGCCTCATACAGTGGAAAAAAAGACTCCCACAACAGACATTCGTGAGTTTTACTTTCCATGTATTGCTACTAACGTTACCTCGGAAGATAGCTCTGCTATAACTGTACCTATTCCTGCCATAATCATGAACATCATTCCTGTTGCAAATGTACCGATACCTGAAACAACAGTGAAAAATGATACTGTAAAAGTGCCGATAGTACCACTATCTGAGATAACGATTTCAGATACTCAAATTATGGCTGCCATCTTGAGTGGAAATGTTGTCTCTACCATCATCGATTTAACTTCTCAGGTCAAAGCACACAATGTTGAAAAAAGCTCTTCCACGACCTTGAATACTACATGTCTTACAAAAAAAGATGACTCTGTTGTTGGTGATAACATTTCAATGGAAAGTGCTCACACGAATAATAGTTGCTCTAACAAGCTATCTCCATATAAAAAAAATCAGTTACCGATGTTAACTTCGTCACCGACCCATGTTGATGATATGAGCCTATGCCAGTCCCTGAGCTTATTTAATCACTCAAATGACACCATACCTGGAAGTCCAATCTCTTTTGTTCAACCAACTCCGAGAAAGAAACAAACTAGTAGCTCTAATACTCACTCACCTGTAAAACAGATTGATTTACCAGAGAAACAAAATCTCTTATTAGAAATAACCCTTAACGCCAAGAGTACTACCATTATGTCACTGATGAAGTTATTTGAGTCTCTAGAAATAAAGATCACACAACAATCTAAAAAAATCGATAAAATTGTTAAATGGATGAATGAGTGGGATAAAACATCAAATATCAAAAAAGAAGGAGGCATAGTTGAAAATTTATGCTGTAACTTACCAACAAATGGAAATTGTGAGAAATCGATAACTAAGTGTGAACCCTACTCTTAAATCATCTGAATCCAATTCAATACCACATGATTGTCCACTTCCAACTATTAATAAAATCATAGGTCATATTAATTGTGGAAATATGGATGACCTTACAAAAGAAAACCTTCCACCTACTACTTCACTTCCAATGATACCACCGCTTGAGAAGACAGGGATTGTTTACAACTTGTTTGACCCCTCTATAAAGAAAACTGGTAAAGACCTAGCTCAAATTACTATTGTTGACAATTCTTTAAAAAAAACAAAAGAATCCACGTCCTCTTGGTTCTTCCAACGTCAAGCAATTTGTTCAACGGCTGACTTCGGTTAAAAGTTCGAAAACTACAGTAAGGAAAGCCCTACAAAATAAATACAAATCAATAAACAAAAAAGACTCTTGCTCTTAATAAAAACTATGTCCATCTAAATGATCTCGTAGCAATGATCACCTCCCCGAATACCTTGCAAACCTCGATCACGAAAAAAGACCAGGCCAACAGAGATCCCATTTTAGTTGCTGATAGCACTGTAAACAATTGCCCTGCTGTAGACAAAATTACGCCTTGTCTAGCTGAATGTGAAAATGTTTTGGCAAAACCACCTGAGGTAGCAAGTAAAACCATCGGTCCTATAAACAATGACAAATCACTACACGCGAGAATTGCGAATGAACCTCAACAATGCACAAATAAATCCCTTTTCTCAAACGAAATTCTGAAAGATATCCAAGCAGAAATCTGTAGAACGTTAGAAGAATACAAACAATTTAAAGAATCCAAATTCACATCTACTCATTTAGAACCTGCATTGCCTCTCAAACCAGTTGTTCCTCCAAAACGAAATATACTGGAAATGAAGGAAGGCTCTAAGAATCTTGATGAAGTTTGCCAACCTCGCTCCTTTACTAACCCTGATCCACCATCGACTAACTTGACTCGTCGTTCAGACGTGCTAGGTCAGATTAAGCATAATGGGAGTGACAATCCATATTCTATTATTAGGACAGAAGTCCATCAAGCAATGGACGAATACTTCCAAAATAAAGGTTCTCTATTGAATACTCTTGAACCTAACAATGATCTGATGACCCCACATCCAAGAGAATACCAAAATAACCCCCCTCCAGACTACACCTCAGAATGTAAAAAAACACTACATTCGAATATTCCAATTGTAACCAACAAATTATCAAGACACACACTCGACCAAAGCGATAACCATCGGTTTATACTAAAATGCCGAAATGCTCCATTTGGTGCATACGATTTATGTCGAGCTAGTGTCTTGGCCATTTTTGAAGATATTCCTGCCTTGAGTGACATCACTTCCAAGGATATATAGTGCAAGTTGAATTTATAAGTGATGTCACTCTAACTATAGTGAGACTGTGGTTGAGCTCAAATGTGGTACGCAATGTTCTCTGGCAAGCTCGTATGGACCTGTTTGCGTGTGGTTTCATTCTAGCAATTGACCCTACTCTCAAGATTATAGAAAAACCTCAGAATCCCCAAAATACTCCATTTATCGTGACTCAGGAGCTGAAGCTCTAAAATGCGAACGAAAAACATTTCCAAAACGAACTTGCCATAAGAGATACACGAACAAATAATTTGCGTACAAATACCTATGATCACCCTATAACTAAATACAACAAAAAATGATACGGTCTTTACCATTGCAAGCTGGAACACTTGTGGGCACTCTCATCTGCTGGTGGACAGCTCTTACCTTTTATCATTTAATGTAATAGCCCTTCAGGAAACGTGGTTCATGTCTTCCCCAGTTTGGAATGGATATGAAATTATACTTCTCCAGCGTGGGTCTGGCATGAATTCACATGCTCATGAATATTCCCCGTCGTCAGGCCGGGAATCCTCGGTATAGAAAAAAATCAGTATCAGTTTCGTTTCTGATCTGTCTTTCTTAGTAGTAACCAATAACTGGTCTCTGGGTCATACTGCCCCCAGCCAATGACTGCCCTCTCCCTAAGCCCCGCCTCCGGCAGCCATCCTCAGATTTTTACCGCACGTTCAAGTGTTGGGAGTCCTCGTGCTGTAGCTCTCGAGCTTTTGCTGTGTTTTCGCACTTTTTCAGGAGATTTTTCTAATTTTTCGCTTAAATAGAGCCTCAAGCTCCAGCGTTTCTACATCCGATCAACGGGCATCTGTTTCGGAGTTTTCTACGCCCCTCAAGGGTGAAGATTTCGTCGAGTTACGCTTTTGAAGGATTCCAGAAGTTCCGAGGCCTACCCCGGACATGACCCAGGAGAAAGGAAGCTTGACGCCCGGGAAGCTGTTCAGGACCTGCCCTGGATGCCAGCTTCAGAATGTTTTCAAGGAGGACGAGCATTCGTTATGCCTCTACTGTCTCCATGAGGACAAGACGCACAAGGAGAAGGACTGTGCGTTTTGTGGGAACATGTCGGAGCGGACCATGAAGGATCGCCACCTCCGTCTCGCCAACTGGCTGGAAGGGAAGAGCCCGTCAGGCGAGAAGAAGAAAAATAAGTCCGAGCGGTCTTCTAAGTCCTGTGAGGGTGTCCCGGCGACGGGGGCCCAACAAAAGGCTAAGCACCGCGAGTCCGCGGGCACCGGGAGTGCCGAACGGTCGGGCTCCTTGGCTGCCAGGCAGGGCGCATCCTCCCCGGCGCCATCAACCACGAGCCAACACTCTGGCTCGGGTAAGAGGAAGTCCGAGAACCCGGCAAAGCTTCTGGAGAGGCCCCGGTCGATCTCGAATATTCCGGCAGAGTGAGAGCGAGGCTCGGACCCTCCCCCCAAGGTGAAGGCCCCAGGCGTCCAGAAGGAGACGATGGCCTTAATTCACCCTGCTAAGACCTCGATTGAGGATGTCGCCGCGGCCCTGGCTCAGCCTGTGGAGGCTACACCAGTGGAGGCGCCCTCAGGACCCAGAGTCTCCCTGCCACCGCGGAGGGAGTCGTCTTTCAGGCCCATTGAGAAGACCCCCACGAAGTCCTCGTTGGAAAAGGTGGGGGAGGGGCTGGTGGCCATCGTGGATACGGACACGACCTCTGAAGAAGAGCTCATCGAAGTCGTGGAAGAGGCCCAGCTCATCGGGAGGGATCCCGACGAGGGCGACGACGAGAGCGACGGTGTCGCCGACAAGGCTCCTCAAGAGCCCTCGCGCCCGTCGTTTCCGGCGCCGCAGGACACCTCGGCGGCCATTTTGTCAGCGATTCAGTCCTTATGCTCGGAGATAAGGACAAGGTTGCCCCTTCCCCCGATGGAGGTACCTGAGCCAGACCCGACGGGGGAACCGGAGCCAGGACCTTCGGAGAGTCCATCGCATTAGAGGAGGTGGACGCATCCTATGCCACCTCTCCTACCTCTGCGGCCTGCTCTGCCTTCCCCCCGGTCTACAACCCACGGGATGATACAGGCACAGACACGGCTACGACAGGTACAGATGACGACGGAGGCGACGACGGGATGTGTCCCCCGTCGCCCCCTGCTCGGGCGTCCCAGCCCGACGAGATTGGATCCTTTCATGCCATGATTTCCGGGGCATCCAAGCTTTTCCAGCTCTGCCCAGAAGAAAAGAAGAAAGAAGGGTTCCTTTACCAACGGCGCGAGGCTAAAAGGAAGACGGTCCTCGCTGTACCGCTTCTTGATGACATCTGGGATGAGGGGCTCGCCCTCCTCAAGAACCCTGCCACGGCGCCGGCAAATTGGGACCAGTACGAGAAGAAGTACCGGGTCCCCGACGCTGCCCCCTTGTGCCTTCGGGCACAACCCACCCCGGATTCGGTCGTCTCGGCGGCGGCAAAGAAGAAAGCTGGGGGGCATCGGCCTCGACATCAACTTCCCCGCCGGACGGCGAGGGCAGGAATTTGGACACGATGGGACGACGGATCATCTCATCCGCAGCGACGACTATCAAGGCGGCCAACGCCCTGGCGACGGGGGACACATCCCGTCGTCGCCTCCGTCGTCATCTGTACCTGTCGTAGCCGTGTTTGTGCCTGTATCATCCCCGTGGGTTGTAGACCGGGGGGAAGGCAGAGCAGGCCGCAGAGGTAGGAGAGGTGGCATAGGATGCGTCCTCCTCCTCTAATGCGGTGGACTCTCCGAAGGTCCTGGCTACGACAGGGAGTTGTGGTTCAAAATCGCCCCTCTGTTAGACTTCCTTCCGGACGCCAAAAGGGCTGAGGCCCTTGAAATCCTACAGGAGGGGGAGATTGCTTCAGACCATGCCATCACAGTGGCAACGGACATCGCCGACACCGGTTTCCGTCAGTTGGGCAACAGCGTTTGCTTGAGACGACGAGGATGGCTCAAGGCCACAGATTTCCGCCAGGACGTACAAACCAAGGTTTTGGACATGCCCTTCGACAGGAACAACCTGTTTGGGAAGGCGGTTGATGAGTCCCTTCAGGCCATCAAGACAGACACAGAGACTGCCCGGGCACTGGGAGTGCTCCAACAACGACGGCCGTCCTTTCAGAGCTCCGGAGGCAGGCAAGGTGCCTCCAAGGGATCCGGCAGTGGCTCCTCCACTTACCGCCAAGCGGCAAGATCTTCGTCCCAGGAAGCCTACAGGGGACGTGGCAAGTCAGGTGGTGCCCGTCGTCGACAAGGAGGTCAAGGAGGCAGGGCGGCCTCCAAACAAGATTGAACCGACCGTGGGGTCGGGCCCCCGCCGAAGCACCCCGGTGGGAGGCCGGCTGGCGTGGTTTGTCAGCGTGTGGGAGTCCATCTCCACTGACCGTTGGGTGCTGGACGCCCTGGCCCAAGGGCACGCCCTCGAGTTTCAGAAGAAGTGCCCTCGCATTCCACCCGTGGCCAGGAAGGAAAATCACGTCCCTCAACTACTGTTGGAAGTAAGAGCGATGCTCAAGAAGGGTGCCATCGAGCTCGTCCCAAAGAGGCTTCGGGGCCCCGGAGTTTACTCAAGGTACTTCCTCGTAAAAAAGAAGACAGGAGGATGGCGCCCCATCCTGGACCTACGATGACTGAACAAGTACATCAATGCACAGAAGTTCCGTATGGTCACCCTCCAGCATGTGCTGGGACAGCTGGAGGAGGGCGATTTCCTGTCGTCGTTGGACTTGGAGGATGCGTACTTCCACACCCCCATTCTAAAAAGACACGGAAAGTTCCTCAGGTTCGTGGTCCAAGGGCGGCACTACCAGTTCAAGGCCCTCCCGTTCGGATTGAAGTCGGCACCCAGGGTTTTCACCAAGTGCCTCGCACCGGTGGCGGCGCGGCTGCGCCTACAGGGGATACACGTCTACCCCTACCTGGACGACTGGCTCATCCGGGCAAGGACAAAGGAGCTTGCCGTGGAGCACACTGCAAAGCACGTCCAGCTGCTCGCAGATCTGGGATTCTCCATGAACTTTCCAAAATCCCACCTGGTTCCGTCGCAAGTCGCCCTGTTTCTGGGAGCCAAGCTCAACACACTGGCGTGGCTGGCCTCGCCGTCGGAGGAAAGGACCAGGACCATTCTGGGCAAGGTGCAGCGTCAGCTGGACACGGACATGGCCAGGGTAAGATCCATCAAGTCCCTCCTCGGGATGATGTCCTCCTGCATTTATCTGGTGCGCCTTTGCAGGCTTCGGATGAGACCCTTACAGGAGTTCCTAGACGCCCGCTGGATCCAGTCGACGGGCAGCTTCGAGGACAGGATCCCTCTCAACGAGACGTTCCGTCAGGCGATCCGGTGGTGGAGTACCCGCTCCCATCCGTCGGCGGGCACGGACTTTCAGACCCCAGCTCACCAGGTGACGGTGACGACGGACGCCTCCGTGGAAGGTTGGGGAGCACACTCCGGAGATCTTCACGCGAGAGGCCTTTGGCTCCCGGAGGAGAAGTCTCTCCACATCAACATCTTGGAGCTCCGCGCGGTGTTCTGGGCCCTCAGGTCTTTTCTTCCAACCCTCAAGGGCAAGGTGGTGAGGATCTTCACCGACAACACCACCACGATGTTCTACATCCGGAAGCAGGGGGGAACCAGGTCCCCAGCCCTATCCAAGGAAGCCCAGGATCTGTGGCATTGGGCCGTCGGCCAAGGGATGTTTCTGGTGCCTCTTCATCTGGCAGGAATAAAAAACACGATCGCCGACTCACTCAGCAGGGAGCTGCGCTCGTGCCACGAGTGGGAACTACGCCAGGATCAAGTGGATCGACTCTTCCGACAATGGGGCGAATCCCAAATCGAGCAGGTTCCCCCAGCCGAGGAGCTTGGGCGATGCTTTCTCGTTCCCCTGGGATGGCCTATTTCTTTATGCGTTCCCTCCGCTGCCGCTCCGGCTCATCAACCAGCTCAAGAGGTCCCGGTGCAGGATGATCCTCGTCGCACCAGCGTGGCCGAGGCAGATCTGGTTCCCGGACCTTCTGGATTTGTCAACGTCCCCACCAGTCAAGCTGCCGACGGACGCAGACCGTCTCTCCAGAGAAGGAGGCGCCATTCTTCACCACAACCCGGAGTCGCTGAACTTGCAGGCCTGGCTCCTGCAGCACTAGAGTTTGGAGGGTACGACATCCCGGCCGACTGCAGAGAGGTTCTTGCAAAGGCCAGGGCGTCCTCAACTCTCAAGTTCTACGGACATAAATGGAAGAGGTTCTCTGTCTGGTGCCGTGCACTGAAGATTAACCCTCTGCGGATTACGGCCCCTCAAGTACTGCCGTACCTACTGTCGCTGGCCAAAGCTGGACTGGCTCACGCCTCCATCAAAATACATCTGGCTGCAATCTCCCAATATACCAGGACGACGGGACGGGCATCCTTGTGGTCCCATCGCCTGGTGAAAGAATTCATAAAGGGACTATTCCGATCATTCCCGCCGGTGAAGGCTCCTGCCCCGGCGTGGGAACTTAATGTGGTGCTGACCAAGCTCATGGGGGCCCCATTCGAGCCTATGCATTTGGCGCCTTTGAAGTTCCTGTCGTTGAAGACAGCTTTCCTCGTGGCCATCACCTCCGCACGACGAGTGGGAGATATCCAGGCCCTATCTTGCAAGCCTCCATGCTTGACTTTTCATGACACGAGGGTGGTGCTGAGGACACACCCATCCTTTATGCCCAAGGTGCCGTCGGACTTCCACCTCAACGAGCCCTTGGTGTTGCCAGTTTTCTTCCCCTCGCCTTCGTCGCCGGCTGAGAGGACTTTGCACTCGCTGGATGTAGCTAGAGCGCTGAAGTTCTATGTGGACCGCACGAAGAGTTTTCGGAAGACGTCACAACTTTTTGTGAACTTTGGGACTGTGAATCAAGGGAAGGCTCTCTCGAAGACTTCCATTTCCAGATGGCTCTCCGGCTGCATCATGCACTGTCACCGGTTGGCAAACCGACAGCTGCCCGGCCGTCCGAGAGCCCATTCGACCAGAGCGATCGCTGCTACCACAGCGTTCCTGTCTGGTGTGCCCCTGCTGGACATCTGCAGGGCTGCGACGTGGAGGTCGACGCACACCTTCACAAGATTCTACTGCGTCGATCGGGACTCCAAGGAGGAGTCCAGGATCGGCCAAGCAGTGTTGCACAACCTGTTTGCCTAAGGTGAGCCTGGTGAGGAGGTAAGAGTTGCTTAATGTTGAGTTGTTGTATTGCTTAATGTTGAGCCTGTTGCCACCTCCCGTGGTTGTGCATGTGTGTACTGCTATGTATTCTCTTATTCATGAGCATGTGAATCCATGCCAGACCTCATCCTGGAGAAGTAACAAGTTACTTGCCTGTAACTGTTGTTCTCCAGCATGGGTCTGGCATGGATTCACATGCAAACCCTCCCGCCTACCCCTCTGCAGCTCTTCACTTGGTCATACTGCCACTTTACGTGCTACCAAATCTGAGGATGGCTGCCGGAGGCGGGGCTTAGGGAGAGGGCAGTCATTGGCTGGGGCAGTATGACCCAGAGACCAGTGATTGGTTAACTACTAAGAAAGACAGATCAGAAACAAAACTGATAGTGATTTTTTTCTGAAAGAAAGACCCATTTCAGGACTTCTGGTCGCTGTCAGACTCGAATCAGGTTTTAGAATCTTTCCTTGGGTCCAACCGAATCCCTATTTCCAATTGGTTAGAATAACCATACAAGACAACACTTTTGCTTTGCTGAATATGTATCAAAACCCTATCGGGATAGCTGATAAGGTATTTTTTGCAGAATTAGAAAAACTGTTGAACATCATATATCTGTCTGTTGAGATAACGAACATTATTATTGTGGGTGATTTGAATCTTCACTGTATGTCAACATCTTTATCTAAAAAAAATCAATCTTGTGGTAAATGGGAAGAGATAATGAAAAGTCGTAATTTTCAAATGTTGAATGGTACCATGAAGAATGACATTCCAGCTCATTGTACCTGGCAGCGAGGTTTAAACTCATTGATCATTGATTACATCTATGTAGATAGTGCTACATATAACTTGGTTTCCAACTTTGAAGTGATCCACTCAACGCATAGTGACCATGAAATACTCACTGCATGCTGTCAACTTAATTATATTTCCAGTACTCAAGATACCATGCGTTATGATCCTCAACTCTCTGTAAACAACAGCAGCATTAGATTTAGCTGGAATGAGAAAATGCTGGCAAATTTACAGAAGGATTTTGTGAAAATTAAAATTGATGCGAATTGGGAAGAAAATACGTATATTTCAACACTTCATTGCTATAAATTGCAACCTGGTTCTATTACCCAATGCAACAAAATCTTACGATACTCTTATGATAATATGATGCAACAAGGTAAGACTCAATTTTGCAAAGAAAAAAGAACTGCCTTACAACTCCCTGCTTCCCAAAGATATGAAGTCTTAAGAGTTTTAAAAAACAAATACAGAAATTGGACTCGAAGTCATAAATCTTGGCTATATCAACAAAATGGCGAAACCATGCTAGCCGCTATCACTTCCAAAAATTCAGCTCAAATTTGGAATCTTCTAAATGCGTCAAATAAAATTACACAATATCCAATACAAATAAATGGAGTTCTCGAAGCAGACTGGATAACGCACTTTACAACCTTATATGCGAATACCACTCTAGAAGAGTATGATGTTCAAAAACTAAGCCCAAGAACGAATCATATGCAGATCTAGAAGAGGATATTTTATACTTCATAAATCGATCAAGTAACTCTAGAGCTCCCGGACCAGATGGTCTCAGTAATTATACTCTTAAACAACATCCCTTGTTATGGTCTAAGATTCTATG
The DNA here is from genome assembly GCF_040938575.1 of Ambystoma mexicanum. Lineage (NCBI taxonomy): Eukaryota > Metazoa > Chordata > Amphibia > Caudata > Ambystomatidae > Ambystoma > Ambystoma mexicanum. The sequence continues at coordinate 1,457,997,652 of NC_090935.1, forward strand.
TAATATCTTCTCTCAGGTTCTTTTGACAGATACTATTCCTCCCTCTTGGCTTCAATCGGTAGTTGTCCCTATTTTTAAAAAGGGCGACCGATCTAAACCAACAAATTATAGACGATCGCCCTTTTGGACGTCCCCGGGAAATTGTTTGCTCGTTTTGTTTTGAGGGACTTTAATGATTGGCTAAACTCTAGTTCACTGAGAGACCCATATCAAACAGGGTTTGTTCCGGGCTTGGGAACCTCAATTAATCTAACAACATTGACGGCCCTTATAAACCATCACTCAGAGAAGAAACAACCTCTTTATATGGTGTTTGTTGATTTAAGAGCCGCTTTTGACTCTGTATCTCGTAAACTTCTCCTTAAAAAACTGACAGAAAACAATTGCCCAACTTACATTATCGCTCTTATTTATGCCCTTCATAACAGGACAAATATTATTGTCAGATTAAACCTAGAAGGGCTTTTGTCGAGATCAATAAACACCTACAGAGGACTGCGTCAGGGTTGTATTTTAGCTGCAGTGCTATTCAGTTTCTTCATAGCAGCTATTTGTAAAGATTTCGTTGAGATTGAATCAGACGCACCGAAAATTGAATCTCGAAAGATTCCAGCCTTGCTTTACGCAGATGACTTGATTTTAATATCAAAAACTCCTTTGGGACTACAAAGACTTCTTGATGCCTTGTCTATATATGTTGACAGAAATTTGTTTATAATTAATCTCGAAAAAACTAAAGTAATGTTGTGCAATCGACAAAACTATACATGGTCATTACAAGGTACAAATCTTGAGAAGGTTAACAAATACATTTACCTAGGTATAGCCATCTCAGATCCTGGAGCTGGTGTTCAGTTGTCCAGATGGAAGACTAAGTTGAACACAATGATTTCACAATCTATTATAATTCAAGCCAAATTTGGGAAATTTTCAGTGATATCAATCCTGATATATTTTAAACAAAAAGTGACCCCGATTCTTCTATATGGTGCTGAGACCTTATATCAGAATCAGTTTGGGAAAAATTTGAAGTAAAATTTTGGAGGCGTATTTTATGTTTACCTGGATGTACACCAATTGCATTTATTCGCAATGAATTAGGGTTAACATCATTGTTCAGCCGTTACTTATGGCAAATATTATGTCATTATGCCTATCTCCAAGGAGCCAGGTCCGACCCAGCAACCACAAAGGCAGGCATCATTTCCCCCAGGGAAGTGCCAGCGGGCCCAAGCTGGGGCCCTTTGGACACAGTCCTGGCGCCTTATGCGCCAGGCTCATGTTGGACCCCTGTCCTGGCGCCTTAGGCGCCAGGCTCATAAAGCTAGACATGTGTTCAAGTGTTTTAAGGTGCACTTACCTGATGCAGACCATGCTGCTACATCCAGGCCCTCTTGAGGCCTGAATGGAACTACTTTACCTGTGGAACTACTTTCCCATGGGTGTGGTCGGGGAAGGGTACATACCTGATCGGTGGAAGGATACATACCTGGAACTTCTTCCAAAGCTATTTAAACGACGCCCGATCAGCAACTCACGCTTCGCGTTGTTCTGCTCCTCGCAGCTGGACGCTCACCGTGTCAGCTCCTGATTCTGGACTTCAGCCACGCCTGTCAGCATCCTGGGTCACCTGCTAAGAGAGAATTGGAGAGAAAGAAGACCTTACCTGCTAAAGCTGCATCACGGAGACTTCACACCGACGATCCTGAAAGGGAAGACATCATTTTAAAAGCATTTCGCTTCGATCGCTGCAGCGCTGCATTTCACTCACCTTTCCTGGGCACCTCCATCTTCAGCAGCGATCATCCGGATCCGCAGCCACATCCCAGAGCCTAGAGAGAAAAAGACAAGAACACAAGGTGAGAGAAGGAAGGGAATAGGAAAAGCTCAGTTTCCTTCTAAGACTTACCTGTTGGGTCATTCCCATTTCATTTCGGGTCCTGCCGCTTCCTGGCATTCCGGACCCCGGCCCCTATGGGGAAAAAAGACAAAGACATTGAATGAGCGAATGCAAAGACATTACCCGAACGCTCATCCAGAACTTACCTGTCATTTACTGGAACTGCACGTTTCACTTCGGGTCGGCGCCATATCTCCGGCATTCCGAACCCCGGCCCCTAAGGGGAAAAAGACATAAGCGTTAGCGCTTGCTGCAATAAGACAATGAACATTATTATTAAGCTTGAACTTTTGAACTTGCTACAGAACTCTTACAGCGCCTTACCTGAATAGTCAAGCTTATTTGAACTCCCATCAAACCTCAATCCAGTGAAGTAACTGGGTTTCAACGCGCCCCTGCATAAGAAGCAGGATGGAGAACTCATCCTTCCAGACCCTAAGGTGAGACTTCACGGGGAATCGAGGAAGGGTATCGTGGAGGGTTGGAAGGGAGTGGGAGGCTTGAGCATTATTCCGTCTGTAGGTAATACTCCCTTTTCACGCACAGGGGAATATTCCTGCGAGCCAGTGAGTCCATCTTCAGAGTCCTGTGCTTCACCATAGAAGAAGCATCAGCACTCGAAGCCAGACCTGCGCCTCCGTGGGAATCAGGTGAGCGTGACATATTATCCTTGTTCCTTAAATGCATCTTAGAATATGATTCAAACATGCTATTAGGAATCCTAGCCCGTTATCTTTTAAAATCTAAAGACATTTTTGCTGAAAAATGCCGTCAGGAGGCCATTAATGCACTTTCTTATGCTGATGCCTCAATTGAACTGCTTTTACAAAACCCAACACGTGTAAAGACAAAGCTGTTCCAGTGGGACTGGGCAAGGAACAGACTTACTTGTTTTAAATACAAAGATTTTGACGGAAATGTCTTTTTACATAAAAAAATATAGTTTTGCTGAATCTTATATGATCAAGTCACCATCAATGCAACATAGATCTGAATTCCTGAGAATAAGATTACATTTCTGGCCAACTCAAGAAGTACAAGTAAAGTGTAAAATCATTCTACCACACCAAAAATTCTGTTGTTTATGTAAAAGTGTTACAGAAGTTGAAACTTTAAAACATATACTGACTGAATGCAATGCGACATGTGATAGAAGATTATTGCATTTAAAACCTCCGCTTAAAGAACATTACGATGTCTCTAAGGATACCCTTTGGCTTATGATTATGTCAGGTTTTTCTGTATCTCTAAGAATTGGTACTATCCGATTTTTGAGAAGTATCCCAGAGTTGAATAGACACATGGAGAACTGAAATTGTGAAATGAAAACTCAATTACAAATATGTTCCTCCGATCATACATGGTGAATTGATCAAATTTTGTTGTGTTTTAATCTGATTGATTAATTGTTCTAATTTATGTATTTTGTATCTATGTAATAAGAATTAACAAAAATTGTAAAGTTAACTTGTTTCAGCTAAAACAATTAAAAAAAAAAGAAATTGCTTCCGGACCAGTAACCCAATGTACAGCAGGAGTAACCCTGCTGTGCCAGGATGGACACCGGGAATCCATTTGCTTCGATCTCATCAAGGCGCCTCAGTTCCGGGTGATATTAGGGATGCCATGGTTAGTTGTTCACAATCCTCAGATAGATTGGCGTGCAAGGAAATTGACCTTGCCCGATGACTGTGCTCCTACCTGTTATTATCATGAAGAGAAACCCAATTGCAGCATCCCTGAGATTCCTAGAACAGCGGCATGAACACTTGGTGCAACTAGCACACTCCCGAGAGAATATCAAGATTTCCAGGACGTGTTCCAGAAAGAGCATGCTAACACACTACCGCCGCACAGGCCCTATGACTGCCAGATTGACCTCATATCTGGTGCGCAAATTCCTTGTGGCGGGATCTATGCACTCACAGAACCAGAAAATCTGCTTTGAAATCCTATCTAGACCAGTACTTGGCAAACTGATTTATCCGCCCACCTAAATCACCGGCAGCCAGTCCCTTATTCTTCGTACCAAAGAAGGAAGGGGACTTGAGGACCTGCATCGACTATCGCGCATTAAACTGGATCACCGTAAAGAATCGTTACCCCCTGCCACTCATTCCTGAAATGTTAGACCAAGTCAAGGATGCCCAGATTTATACCAAGCTAGACCTCAGAGGAGCGTACCACCTGGTCCGAGTAAAAAAAGGAGATAAATGGAAAACCGCCTTCCGTACCAAATATGGGTTGTAGGAGTACCAGGTGATGCCTTTTGGACTTTGCAACGCTCCCGCAGCGTTCCAATACTTCATGAACGATGTCCTGCGAGAATTAATCGATGTTTGCGCCTTGGTCTACATAGATGACATCCTAGTGTATGCAGCCTCGAAAAAAGATCATGTGAAGCACGTCCGCTCTGTTCTCACCAAAGCTGCCAACATCGACTATATGCGAAACTTGAAAACTTGAAAAATGCTTTTTTCACGTAACCGAAGTGGAATTCCTTGGTTTCGTTAAAAGGGGTTCAGAGCATGCTGGGTTTTGCGAACTTCTACCGCCGGTTCCTCCCAGACTTCTCTCAGATTGTACATCCGATTACGTTAATACAAAAAACAATAAAAAGATTAATGTGGACAGAAGAAGCCGAAAAAGCCATTCAAGAGCTTAAGAGAAGATTCACTTCCGCTCCAATCCTACAACACCCTCGTCCAGACCTCCCTTACATTGTGGAAACCGATGCCTCCAGCATGGCTATGGGGGCTGTTCTTTGACAGAAGGACCCTGAAACCGGCCAGTTACACCCCGTGGCCTTCTGTTCGCGAAAGTTTTCACCTCCTGGCCATTAAATCTGCTTTCAAAGCATGGCGACATTATCTCCTAGGGGCCAGACATACGGTCACAGTAATCACAGACCATCGGGACCTGCAATACTTGAAAACAGCAAAGGCTCAATCCTTGCGTAACTACGGTGGGCCCTTTTCTTCGCCGAGTATGATTATGTAATCACGTATCGACCAGGAGTAAGGAATGGGAAGGCTGACGCCTTATCTCGCATGGGCATTGACGAAAAGGTGTATGCAACTCCAGATCCGGTAGCCATCATTACTGAAGACAAGCTCTTAGGCCTCACGACAGCTTTGACACAAACTGAACTCTGAAACGAGATCCAACGTGTAATAAGTTCTAATACCTTGCTGGAATGCCGTACTCGAGGAGAACAATACACCATTAAGGACCAGTTGCCATATTTTGGAGAATGTCTATATGTGCCCAAAAAGGAGCTACAACAGCAAATCATTTCGGATTACCACACCTCGGAATCGCCAAAACCCTAGCCAAAGTGAAATGCAACTATTGGTGGCCTACTTGGCGTCAAGACATCATCCAGTATGTCCAGTCGTGTGGTGTGTCTGCACAAAACAAATCACAAAAACAGAAACCAGCTGGCCTTCTTCAACCATTGAAAATTCCCCCCGCTCCATGGCACACACTTTCTCTCGACTTCATTAAATACTTGTCTCCCAGTCAAGGATACAACACTATCTTGGTAGTAGTAGACTTATTTTCGAAAATGGCACACTTTATCCCTTTCAAAGGCCTCCCTGATGCATCCAGTTTAGCAAAAGTGTTCTTGTAAAATATTATTAAGCTACATGGTTTCCCATCGGTCCTGGTCTCTGATTGAGGCAGCGAGTTTGTGTCCAACCTTTGGAAAAAATGCTGTTCTATGGCTCAAATCAACATAGATTATCCACCAGCCACCACCCCCAAATGGATGGCCAAACAGAAAGAACCAATCGGGCCCTCGAGCAATACTTGCGGTGCAAAGGGACGTTGAGAGATTTATTATGGATAGCATAATATGCTTACAAAAATGTGTTGAATTCCAGCACGGGACAAACCCCTTTCTACACCCTATACAGCAGACACCCACGTACTTCCGAACTAGACCTTGCTCCAAATTTGGAAATGCCAGCAGTAAAAACTCTACATGCAACCATCTCTCAGGCCTTTAAAAAGGCAACAGAGCATCTAATACAAGCCAAGCACAAACAAAAGAAATTTGCTGACGAACACAGAAAAAAGGCCCCCGACTATCAAGTAGGAGACAAAGTTTGGCTAGCAGCAAAATACATACCCATAAAAGGAACCCGGACCTTCCGTCCTCGCTATCTGGGACCTAATTCCATCAAATCTATCATCAACCCAGCAGCTGTCAAGTTAGCATTACCAGCCAATATGCGAATCCACCCGGTGTTCCATGTCTCACTCCTGAAACCGGTGCAACCCGGTGCACAGGTTATGACACCACCAGAACCCGTGATAGTTGATGGGGAACCAGAGTTCGAAGTAAAGGAAATCTTGGATTCTAAATTTACCAGGTCCAAATTATATTACTTAGTCGATTGGAAAGGTTATGGACCTCAAGACAGATCCTGAGAACCCAGCGAGAATATTCATGCACCACGTTTGATTAAGGCATTTCATCAGAACTTTCCAGCCAAGCCATGACCAGACAGAAGAACTACCATGGGAGGGCCCTTGGGGGGGAGTGCTGTCACGACGCTTAACCAAAACCCCCTCTGGCATGTCCACATGCCAGGTAAGGTCAGGGTTTGGGGTTCCGTTAGGCCCTCGGGAGCCTTGCACTACCTTCCAAGACTCTCTTGGAGTCAGGCTCATATTCAGTATAAGGAACATCTTTGAAGGGGACTACTTTTCCTTGGGCCTGCAGTCAACATGGAGGCACCCACAGTCTAGTTGCCTAGAACTAGACTATGCGGTATAGTGTTTTGGGTGTGGTAGCCTGGGACTACTTTACCTGGACTTTACCTGGACTACTTTGCTGGGAGGCTATTTAAACCACACCCAAGCAACAGAACACGCTTCGCGTTATTCTGCAGCCTGCAGCGTAACGCTCACCGTGCCCAGTGTCCTTGATACCGGCAATCATCGGAGCAATGAGCCAGCAGAGGAGAAAAAGAACATCATTAATAGACTTTTACCTCCATCCTGTATCTGCCCGACACTCGTCCATGCTTGTCGCCCATCCAGCAGTCATACTCACTGGAGCGAAGCAACCTGAAGGGAGAGAAAGACAACATTAGAAAAGGTTACTCACGGCGTAAGCCTCAGTCATCACGAGAACCTCACCTGGTTGGCCACCTCTTGGCAGGCATCGTTCCGGAATACCACGCTCTCCAGAGAAGACCGTTGCGACCTGTAAGGAGAGAAGAAAAACAGGTTAGCAAGTAAAAGGCAAGGCAGCCATATTGAAATCCCCCCCTACCACCATCGGGCCCTGGACGAAGAGCTTAAGTTTATCCCTCACCTCTTCCCAGAATTGAGTTTGACCTTCATTCGGCCCGTATACTACCACTAACGTTACGTCCATTTGTCACTGGCCATAGGGTAGACCCTGTCCCCTGGTCGGACCACGATCTGGTACGAGTCACCGTAGCGAGGGGATGGTCCATCGACCGGAGGGGTAGATGGAAATGCAACAACTCCTTGCTGAAGGACGAGGTCCACGCGCAGGAGGTGCTAGACGCCATAACGGACTTCTTCGAGATCAAAGACAATGGGGAGGTCGGCCCGCACACCCTATGGGATGCTTTCAAGGCAACCCTAAGGGGGGGTCCTCATTAAGAAGGGAGCCCAGAATAAAAGAGTGAGGGATGCCCAAGAAAGGTCCCTGAGGGAGAAAATAGCCCATCTCCAACCGGAGGGCTCCCCAACGGTGCCCTTAGACCACAAACAGGTAATCGCCCTGGACGACTACAGGCTCCAGTTGAAGGACCTCCTCCTCCACAAAACAGAAAGGAGTCTCCAGCTGGTTAAGCAGAAACACTATGAAAAGGGGGACAGGGCAGATAGGATCCTAGCCTGGAAACTGAGGGAGGTGCAAAGAAGTAGAATGGTAAAAGCCGTGAAGAACGATGTGGGGTCAATAGAACATGAAGCGTCCCATATAGTAGAGGGCTTCCGCCGATACTATGAACAACTGTACTCATCTGAATATACTGGGGGCGAGACCGAGATAGAAAGGTTTTTGAATTCCATACTAGTCCCGGCCCTGACTAGGGAAATGGCTGACAGGTTGGAGGGTCCAGTGCAGGAAGACGAAGTCGACCAGGTGATTAGTGGGATGAGGGCGGGCACTTCCCTGGGTGAGGACAGCTTCTCAGTATACTTTTACAAAAGGTTTCGCCCGACCCTGGCCCCACATTTAGTAAAGGTGTTCAATGCAGTCCTAGAGGGAGGAACTCTTCCGGACTCTATGATGGAAGCCATAATCGTAGTATTACCCAAGGAAGGCAAGGACCCCACAGAGTGATCCTCCTACCGCCCAATATCCCTACTTAACATCGATGTCAAGATCCTAGCCAAGGTAATTGGGAGGTGGATGGAGGAGATACTACCAAAACTGGTCCACGGAGACGAGGTGGGATTCATAAGAGGCAGGCAGGGCTCGGATAATATCCGCAAGATCATAGATCTATTCCACTATGCCCAGGGATCGGATCTCGACGCGAGTGTCCTCTCTCTGGACTGGGAAAAGGCCTTCGACAGGGTCGAGTGGAGATGCATGCAACTCCTCCTCCAGAAAATGGGCTTTGGGGTACACATCAGGGAATGGGTGGCAGCACTGTACAGAGCCCCGCGGGCAAGGGTCCAAGTGAATGGAAGGCTGTCGGAATCATTCTCCCTCTCCCGGGGAACGAGACAGGGATGCCTGCTTTCTCCCCTGATATACGTCCTAACAATGGAGCCCCTGGCCATAGCAGTAAGAGCGCACCCAGACATCCGGGGAATTAGGAGAGGAGAAGTAGAATTCAAACTGTCCCTGTTTGCGGACGATATTCTGGCCTATCTGGTGGACCCAAGCTCCTCGCTCCCCCCTCTCCTGTCTCTGATGTCCGCTTTCGGGCACTTCTCGGGATTGAAGATCAACACTTCCAAATCAGTCGTACTCCCCATGAGGGTACGTGACCCGGGTCTGGACCTCCTGGACAGACTCAATGGAATAACAGTGGGGAAGGCCTCTATCCGATACCTGGGGCGTCGTCCTTACCAGGGACCTATCCAACCTCGCCCCCGCCAATTATGACCCTGTCCTGGCGGGAATCTCCGCTGACCTCAGGAGATGGGGCTCGATGGTCCTGTCCTGGTACAGCCGCATGACGGCGGTAAAAATGAACATACTACCGCGCTTACTTTATCTCTTTACTGCACTCCCCACTGCCGTCCCAGACCACACCTTTAGGACGTTACAGAATGCAGTGAGAGAGTTTGTATGGCAGGGCAAGACCCCGAGGACCGCGAAGGCGGTCCTGACCTTACCGAGAGAGGAGGGAGGGTTCGGGTTCCCAGACTTCCAATTGTACTTTCGTGCAGCCCAATTGCGCGTCCTACTGGAGCACATGAAGGAGGGGATGGGAACTTACTGGTCTTACCTGGAAGATATGGATGCTCACCCCATGAATGTTCGAGACCTCCTGTGGGCCCCACATAGGCTGATCCCAAATAGACTTAAATCCCACCCTACATTGGCGGTCATCTGGTCAATCTGGAAAGAGGGCCCCCAAACTGCACATTTGACATCATGGCCGTCCCCGATGTCCTCACTCTGGGGCCACCCCCTCAAACTGGGGAGCAGGGGGTTCCAAAAGGCTCAGACCTGGTCCGACTCAGGAATGGAATGGGCGGGCCAACTATTTAAAGAAGGGGAATTCCTATCATACGAGGAGTTAAGAGGCGCTCTGGGGCAGGGGTCTCTTTCCATATTTGAATATCTTCGCCTGAAAGGTATCCTCTGTGATCAGTCATGGGGTCAGAAATTAAAAAGGCAGTTGACTCCTTTTGAGAAATTTCTTGATTCAGCGACCTCAAGGAAGGGGGCAGTGTCTGGGATATACAAGATTCTTAACACCATTAATTTGGCAGAGAGGAGGGGGTTCCGTTCATTCTGGAACGATCTGGCAGGGGAGGTGATCTCAGAGGAAGCCTGGTCGAGGATATTTAAAATTGCATTCCACAGAAACTTGTTCACGGCAGACATGGAGCATAACTTTAAAATTCTACAGGGATGGCACAGAGACCCGGTGAGGCTGTCAAAAATGTTCTCAGGAGTGTCCCCCGAATGCCCAAGGGGTTGCAGTCAGGTCGGATCGAGGGGCCATATGTGGTGACATTGCCCGAAGGTACAGGCGTACTGGGAGAGGGTAAGGGGTTGGATTGCGGAAGTCTCAGAGGAACTGCTCCCCCAGAACCCCCTGACGGTGCTGCTGGGTCTCCCCCCAGAAGACACGGACACATATAGATACCCCAGAATGTAGGAAACAATGCTAAGGGCGGGGAGGGTGGCCTTGGCCCAGAAATGGAAGAGTCCGGAGTCCCCCTCAAAGGAGGACTGGCTAAAGAAGGTGAAGCAGATGTTCTTGATGGACAAATTGACAGCAATGGTAAACAATAACTCTGGCTCATTCCAAGCGAACTGGTATGGGGTGCAGGAGTCCTGGGGATGGGATGTTCATTGAAGCCCGGTGGGGGGGGGGTGAGGGGAACGGCCAGGAGCTCAGAGGAGGGCGGATGCCCACGGCCCGGGGAACGGTGATCGAACAACAGTCATGGAACACTTCACCGTCCACAGTCACTTCCAAGCTCTGGTTACATATGTGCACTCAAAGTGTCTCCCAGTTATTTTGCACTAGTTGAAATGAGCTTTTTGTTTTTTCCCCTCTTTGTTTCTTTTTTTTTTTTCTTCTTATTTTCATTCTGTGGGGGGGGGGCGGGGAGGGGCTGGGGTTGCAGGGCGTACCGATTGTCTATTCTTTGATCATGCTTTGACCCTGTCTGTTATACCATGAAAATGTTAATAAAACCAAAGTTTTTAAAAAAAAAGGCAAGGCAGCGCCGCGCTTAGCGCGTTACTTACCAAATTGTAGTGCACTTCTTGCGCCATCCATACCGGCAGGTGCTCAATCCAACCAGCACGACATGCCGAATCTCCCACTCACCTAGGGGGGTAAAGAAAAGACATTAACTACAAAGAAAGGAAGTTAAGGACAGTAACATACAAAGACTGCTGCAATAAGACCTACCTTATAGACACTTGAATGGGCTCACACCAGTGAAGTAACTCGGTCGCCCAAGCCCACTGAAGACTACGCACCCCTGCAAAGAAGGCAGGACAGAGAGCATGCCAAATATTACAATAAGGTGAGGAGAGGGCCATACGGTCGAACTCAGGGGAGGTGGGAGAAGACCCTACCTGATCTTGAATCCAGTCCTCCAGTGATTTCAGGCCCGACTTCCATCGAAGGCACCACCCGGGATCGGGAAGAGGGTTCCAGGCGCAAATCCAGCAACCAGGGCTGAGTGGTGTTCCCGTGGATACCAGGTGAGCGTAACACCTGCCTAACAATAAAATGTGCCTCATTACAAGTCCGGCAGTAACCCTGCCGGTGCTTCCCAGCAGTTTGCTGCCGGATTTGCAAGATTTACTGGTGCCTGGCTTGCCGGTAACACCAGGGGATTACAACCCAGGCGTTCCGGGAAGTCAGGCGCCCGTAATTGTAAATCCCCATTCCCATTTGGAAATGGGGATCCCGGAAGCACCGTTAATAACGGTGCCGGTACTTCCAAGAAAACTCTGCGGGCGGGTGCCGTTCCGCCCTCCAGGTCGGGTGTGCAGTTAAAGCGGATGAACCTTTATCAGCCCTCTCAGGTACTTGTAATGTAGCAGAGTTGGGCGCACATGGTTCAGCTCTACGACGACCAGTGAGTGCATTTCTTTTAAAGAGTTAACTGCAAACAACTGCTTACTGATTCAGGGACTTTGCAATGTAGTAAACAGAGTTGGGTGATCCTAACAGTGACCTAGGTTTAGTAGGTGAACCCCGTTGCTTCTAAGCGAGATGAAAGGTCAGAATAAAAGGTACAATCTATGCAATAAACAGGTGACACCTTTGGAAGTTGAAATAATGTCCCAACTCGAGGAACCCTCAATGGGTGAAACGGGCTGTACTCCACAATGAAAAATCACAAGATTTTTTCCCTCTGAAATTTTACAGCCATATGACACCAGGCGATTCTTTAGAAAGTGAAATCACTAATTGTGGTCCTTCCTTGTTGCTACACGATGTTTCGATTAACATAAATGCCATGGACCTTCATACAATTACAGCCACACAGCAATCCATGCACAACACATTTTTAATGGAAGCCTGCCTGAGCCCAGAGAAGGAAATAGTTGTCTCTGAGCCTACTTATACCTTCAGGCACAGTGTCCATTCCAGGCGACACCTCTGTTGATTTGAAATTCACAGAAATAAATGCGAGTTTCTTGCCTTGTACGTGTATGACACCAACCAAGAATGCACTCGTAACTGAATCGCAGCTCAATGGTTTATAACGCGAGAGAGTTCATTTGGATGATCCGTTGCTCCTCAATACTTTGAGCTACCCAGATTTCCCTGACCAATCAATCCTAGGAGCCAGCTCGATTGCTGCTTTTAATCTAGTTTTACAATCGCTAGTGCGCTTGTATGATAACATAAAAGGTGAAGTCAAAACTCACTCTTCATTAATTCTCGAAATAAAGAATTTTCTCTTGGAAATGAATTGACCAAATCTCCACTTCAAAAACTTAATCTCATCAAAATGTGAGCAACAGTTTGAGCACATCGAACACAAGAAGGAACACTGTGCTTGTAATGTTAAGGGTACATCTAACTTTGTTCATGTTAATGCAGATACAAATAATAAAACATTTCAGGAAAAGTGCGTACCTAAATTGAGGGAAGAGAAAAACAAGAACTGAAAGAACATAAAACCACCACGTCAGACGGTCTATAGGAAATGATTACGCAACCTTTTGTGGTCATCGCAAGTAGGCTTGGGTCTATGTTGCAATCTTTTCTTTACTAGTAAACCGTCAAAACAGCCCAAAAAAAGGAGGAAACGCACAAGTCACCCTATTCTTGAGGAGGTAATCGAGGTAAAGCCTGGGAACTATGTGGATAGTTCTGACACAGTCTCCCATATGAATACCACACCCATTGTAACCTCGATAACTCAGAAGAAAATTGACATCAGAGCCTTTTTTCAACAAGAGACTCACGCCAATGGTCTTACTTCTAAAGATCCTTGCTGTGTAGCATAGCCTAAGGAACTTCTCGTGACGGAAATACAGCCCTTAATTGGCGGAAGAATTAGTGTCAGGAAATGACACTTTGGTTACCAACCAACTTTCAACGAACAACAAGCACCATACTTCTCCTTTAAGGATTACAACAAGACCTAGTAACCAGCCAGCCCTAGGAGTTAAGACCGTGACTAAACCCGACAGGTTTAACCTAGACTCCAGATAAAGCTTGGATACTGGCAATGAAAATAGTCCTCTATGCATTAAGCTAGAGGCCATTTTTGTGGAGGACCGGGATGTTCCCCTGAATCGATCGACAGTTCTTAAAATATTCATGTCCATTCACTCATTGTCTACGCTATCCTCAACGGACATAAAATTGATAGACTTTTATAATAAAAATGCTCTAAATAAGGTGACGATTTCCTTTTGTTCTAAATTAATTTTTAAATGTTTCTGCAAAGCTCAAGGGGACTTTTTTCAACCGGGTTATGCCCTATCAAGCTTACCATCTTGCAGCACAAAGTCCGAATTCCCCATTGTGAACACTTATAGTGTTCATACAAAGAACCCACAGCTAACGTTGGATAACCTGAGAAGCCAAGTTGACATTTGGTAGGGAGATTTATTATTTGTATGCTTCATCCCCTCTCCTAGTATGACCCCCGCACTTTTTGCTGGACTTCTGGACCTTTTTCTTTATATCCTGAATGAGTGTAGCCTTTTTCCAGTCATTCATACTTATAGGCTCTGTCTTTTGGAACTCTGTTCTGTGTTTTTACCTTTTCTATGGAGGATACTTTCCTCCATATCTCTTTTAAGGCATCTGTGTTTTACTTTCACAGCACACAGCACCTTATGGGCAGTGTTGCTGGGAACCCTTTGAGTTCTCCTTGGAGATTCTTTACTTAGCCTTACTATTTATCCTTACAACTGTTCTTAAGGATAGAGGGATACTTTGTGTCCCTCCAAAAACTTCATACTTGGAGATGTTGGCACACACCACCTTCGACTCCACCCTCTCCTTCTCTCCTCACATCTCTGACGTCTCTAACAAGTCAAACTATCAGCTGCACCTCCTCAGAGGTGTTCTTTCTTTTCTCACTTTCCCCCAGAAGCTCAATGTCTCCAGCGCTCTGGTATTCTCTAGGCTGGACTACTGCAACAGCCTCTTTCTAAATCTGCCTGCCTCTACTCTTTGACCTTTACAGCTTACCCAGAACAGAACTGCAAGACTTGTCCTTGGCCTCAAGCCCAGGGATCGTATCTCTCCAGCCCTGAAATCTCTTCACTGGCTCCCCGTGGCTGCAAGGATCAAGTTCAAGATACCTCTGCATCGTCCACAAGGCTTTCTGAGGCCGCTCTACCTCCAACTTTCTCTTCCTAAACGTCTTCCTTCTCGAGCTCTCCGCTCATTCACCTTCAACTCTCTGAGGGTCAGACACTTCTCCAAGAAGAGAGTTGGGTGCAGATCTCTCTCCTCGGCTAGGGCCTCCATCTGGAACATCCTCCCTCAAACTTGAGCAGAACCACCTGCGGTTCCGAAAGCAACTCAAGACCTTCCTTTTCGCTTCTGCTTTCTCTCTTCCTCTCCCCTGCTGATGAGCCTGACTGCTCCGTGCACTGGTCACCTGGATACCCTCTGAACTCGGGCCCAGGCTCCTGCATGTCCATCTACCCTTGCACTGCCTCTGGGCTCCCCCAGCATTTAAGGGTCTGTACATGCAACCCTAGAGTACCTTCTCTTTGCACTTATGAGCCATTCGATGGCTGTACTTATTGAGTTACCTGCACTTCTCCTCTTCCTTGCACTTGTGTGATCTGAATGACACAAGGCCTAGTAAGATCGTTGTTTTGTCCTCCCTTTGTTTCCCCCACCTTGTCTTGTCGCACCAAGAAACACTTGTGTACAGGTACGTTATAAATGCTATATCATATATCTTTGGCTGGTGGGACCAACCAGCCCTGTGACGAACTGCAATCTGAGCCATCTCCCGAAGTGCTGAACCTTTCCAGAGCTGCAGATCGCGAATATCCCGAGACCTCCAACCCAATTGCAGTGCATCGCCTTTGAAAGGCCGAATTCGTCCAAGTCTTTGCTGAGCTCGAGGTGAACTTGCAGAGACACAATCCGACTCATCCAAGTCCCTTCAGCAGAGTACAGGACTCCAGGAATCAGACAAAAATTGGCTGGGCGAATCGTGTCCTTTGTTGGTGCTGCAGAAAAGGTGCCAAAACCGCAGACTGACCAGAGAAGTTGAAGAAATCCCAGCCAGTGGTACTCTCTCGAGACTACTGCTGAGACATCCCGTTCAGTGTCCTGCTTTTCGTCACCAGACCAAGGAATCCAGAGACTGGGTCCATCGCTGCTATCCAGAGGAGAATCCAGCCACAAACATTTCTTCTAACCTAAGGTACTGTGGGGTAAAAAGGTATTGCTTACCTTAAACCAGGAAGTCGCTCCAGAGTGTTGGAATGCGCAAAGAGGTGTCCACTCTTACCTCAGACACAAGCTGTCGGCTTGTGTCCCTTTTGTAAGTCCTTTAACAGGGTCTCCAACGTTGTGTTAATTCTTCCAGCATCCTTAACTAGAGACTGAAAGTATCCTCTGGAACCTTTGCTGTTCTGCTGCTTCGTAAGACTTTGAGCCCTCTCCAAACTGACCTTTGCATAGTTATAGATCAAACTTCTAAAGCTTTAGTTTGCTGAGAAAACGCCTCTAGAACCTTAAGCTCTGCTAGCGTATGACTAACCAACATCTTTCCTTCCAAAAAGACTTTATCTTATGTGGCTTTGCTAACTAAATCAATTACTGTATATCTTTGTCTGTGCGTGAGTGCACGTTCGTACCGATAATACGGTAGAACTGTCATTAGTGTCAAACTGTTACAATTGTACCGTGAGCAACTACCAACTAAACAGTGCCTTTGAGAAGTATTTATAAGTAATCCTATGTGTGTTGTGTGAGGTTGGCATCATGAAAGGAGACACAGCCGATCAGATTCAACATTGAACAATGCTTTACTAAAGTAAACATCAGGTTGGATAAAGGCCTAACTTGCCCTATACTATTGAGGGATTTGCCTACTGTGTCAGTGTGTTCTGTCTGCGTCAAAATCCTATACTTTCCCTCACAACTAATACAAACACTGTGCGGAGTTATCAACCAAAAACCTAAATAGTGATTCCAACATAAGGTTTTGAGCCTATTCCAGTTCTGGATTATTTATTTAGCCTCTTTTTGGAATGTTCATAAGTTCCTTATAAAGTTTAATTTATCTTTCTTCAAATACCAAACAGAAATACAGTTCAGTTGCCCTTCCCCAAGTTCAACACAGTTGCAGGACAACAAAGTACCAAGACATCAACACTCAGGGTTCCCTTCCCCAAGTTTAGTGTCAGGGTTCCCTTCCCCAAGTTTAGTGTCACCATGTAAATAAAGTACCTTAAACACAACTCTGGGAAAACAGTTTCAGGATACCAAAAGCTTAGGGTTCCCTTCCTCAAGCGTATTGTTAATTCTTAAACAGAATGAAGCTTTTAATTTTTAACTGAACCTTCACAACTCGGGACTCATTTCCCCAAGTCTGGTGGCACTTGGTTGTGTGCTGTTGACAAAGCAAGCTCCCTTAGTTTAGTATCACGATTTTCTCTGGTCAAGGTGTAGTTTCAGACCACAGGTCCACCCATCACAGGTCACACAACCAGGAACTTAGTCTTTGCTTTTCCTTTGCTTCCCAATAACAGCTCCTTGGTCAACAAGCAATTTTAGACCATAGGTCCACCCATTACAGGTCACGCAACCAAGAGCTTTCAGGCTTTTAAGTTTCACATAATAAGCAGTTCATATAATGCAGCTTCACAATTTCACTACAGTGGTTCTTACTTCATGCATATCCTTTTGGTCTTTCAATGCAGAGTTCAACAAGGGTGGTTTTTGCATACTATGTACAATCCACCTGCTCCTCTTGCTTTCAGTTCGGTACTCGGTATTACTCAGTCTTATTTCCTTCAGGTTAAGGGAACAACCAGTTCTGTTTTATTCATTAGTTTCTTTCATTTTATTCCACTGTCAATAACCTTTTCGCAAGTAATTTCGCATTTTACATGTTGCTCCCACTTCGTGTACACGGACAGCTCTCCCTTTTTTGGATGAGACTTGCAGTTCCACACAGAAGCATCTCAGAATGAGTTTTCATGCACGCGATCACTCGGCGACTAAGTATCACTTATTGTTATTCTGGCAAGATTACACAGTTGCAACAAACCCATCTTTCTTTCTTACGCACGTACTTGGATACTTTGTATTTGCTCGTGTGAAAACACAGACCGGGCTGCTACTTGTTTTTCACTCAGTGGATGTGTTTTCTTAGCTCCCCATGTGATTGCCGCCTTCTCCTGAGGTCAGAGTCTCACCAGCTGCCACCTCAGACACTCCAGGGCTTCCTTCTTAACCCAGAGGAACAAGCATTTTCCAAGCCCCGCTGTGGAAGGGAATGACACGCCTCCCGGCTCCCTTCTACTGACTCCTCTAGATTCTAGGAGTCACGGCTCCCTTGATATGCTTCCTCTGGCTGCCTCGCAGCCCCTCAGTGGCTTGGCACGTCATCCTCTTCCCGCTGGTCCTGGGTGACTCGGTACGGACAGGCTTCCATGCTTGTTCTCCCTTGAACTCTCCTTCAACCTCCCTGTAACTCCTGTTTTTATACACCTGTGAGTACTTATTGGGTTGCAGGTGTAAACTAAGGGTCTGCCCTGCCTGTCTTGCCTGACAATAATAAAATGAGTCCCTGGGACATGCCTGAACTTTGGGCCTCTTCTTCATGTCAGTACTTGAATGGTAAAGGGAGTTAATCTTCATAGCTTCTAGTGGCCTCTTCCTGGTCCCAGTATTCCTATACATTTCAAGGGAAGAGGAAAGGTCGGGGAAAACTTAGGTGGATCATCTTGAGGAAAATGGGGATATATGATATGATATGGCATTTATATAACGTGCCTTAATACAAGTGTTTCTAGGCGCGACAAAGCATGTAGGGGGAAACAAAGGGACGACAAAACAAGAATCTTACTAGGCCTTGTGTCATTTGGATCGCGCATGTGCGGGGAAGCGGGAAGGGGAGAAGTGCAAGGGGGCGGGGAAGGGAGAAGTGCAGGTAAATCAATAAGTGCATCCAGCTCATAAGTGCAGAGAAAAGGGACTGTGGGGTTGCAGGAACATACCCTTAAGTACTGGGAGAGCCTGGAGGCAGAGAGCACGAGAAATAAATTGTTTAGGAAGAGAAAGTTGGAGATAGAGCGGATCTTGAACTTGATCCTTGCTGCCACGGGGAGCCAGTGAAGAGATTTCAGTGCTGAAGAGATACGATCCCTGGGCTTGAGGCCAAGGACAAGTCTTGCAGTCCTGTTCTGGATAAGTTGTAAAGGTTGAAGAGTAGAGGCAGGAAGATTTAGAAAGAGGCTTTTGCAGTAGTGCAGCCTAGAGAGTACCAGAGCTTTGGAGACAGTGAGCTTCTAGGAGAAAGTGAGAAAAGGAAGAATACCTCTGAGGCGGTGCAGCTGATAGTTTGACTTCTTAGAGACGTCAGAAATGTGGGGAGAGAAGGAGAGTGTGGAGTCGAAGATGACACCAATGTTCCTAACCTCACAAGAAGGAGCAGGGAGGGGGGCCAGAGTGGGTGGCCAGAGAGAGGGAGAGAGGAAAGGAGGGAGCAGGTGTCCCAATGAGGAGGATCTCAGTCTTAATGTCATTAAGGCAGAGATCATAGGCGACACACCATTCCTGAATTGCGGCCAGACAGTCTTGTATGAGAGAAGGATCAGAGGTGGCTGAGGGGAGCCTGAAAGAGAACTGGGTGTCATTCGCATAGCACTGAAAATTGGAGCAGAAAGTAGCAATGGTGTGGGCAAGAGTTGCCGGGTATTGGTTGAAAAGCCATGGAGAGAGGTTAGACCCCTGGGGAACACCACAAGTAGAGAGAGGGATAGAAGAGAGAAAAGACCCCACTTGTACCTGAGAGGGTCGGTACGAGAGAAAGGAGGTCAACCAGGCCAAGGCCTGATCAGTGATACCCAGGTTGTCACAGAAACGTTTGAGCAGGATGGCATGGTTGACCATGTCAAAAGCAGAGGATAGATCGAGGAGAATGAGGGCAGAAGGGAGATTAGAGTCAAGATTGGAGAGCAGGGCTTCACAGGTGTTCAGGAGAGCAGTTTCCATGCTTCTGGCAGCTCTGAAGCCAGACTTGTGGTCATGGAGGCAAGCAACAGATTCAGTATACAGATTAAGCTGGGAGATGGCCAGCTTTTCCAGGAGTTTGCCCAGGAAAGGGGTGATGGGGATCAGGCGATAGTTAGCTGGAGAGGAAGGATCAGCTGAGGGTTTCTTTAGAAGGGGGGTGCACAAGGGAGTGCTTGAGGGGGAGGGGAAAGTACCAGTGGCAAAGGAGTGATTACAGAAATCGGCCAAGGCTGGAGGAAGTGTGTTGGTATGGTCCTTGATGGTTGTGGATAAGCAGAGGAGAACTTGTTTTTAGGTGACTTTCCTAGATTAGACTTATCTAGAAACATCGTCAGGGGTACGAAGGAGAAAGGAGGAGGAGAGACAGCCTCAGACGGGCCAGGAGTGGTAAAGGAGGAAGAAGAGGAGGTAGAGGAAGAGAGGGGTGGGCATGATGTCCTGAGTTTTAGTGGTGAAGTGAGAAGCGAAGGCCGTGCAGAGGACCTGGGAGGGAATAGGAGAGGTAGAGACTGCAGCAGGATTGGCCAGCTCTTTGCAGATTTTGAAAAGTTCTGCCGAGTTGTTAGATGCTGCAGAGATGCGTATTTGGATGTAGGCTCTCTTAGAGAGGACAGAGTCTGTACTACCTTCGTAGCAGGTGGCCGGCCAGGTTGTGCGCCTGAAACCCTCCACTTCCTCTCCGCCACCCTACACTTGCATTTAAGGGTGGAGAGGTCAGAGTAGTAACGAGTTGCATTTGGATTTGGGCTTCAAGCAGATCCTCATGACACTGGCAAGGACATCCAGAGTGTTGGAGAAAGAGAGATGAAGGTGAGAGAGGGCTGTGGCAGGGTGTGAGTCAGCTAAAGGTGCAGGAGGAGGAGAGAAACCAGCGGCGAAAGCCTCAACTGTCACACGCTCATGGGTCGGAAGACCGAGAAGGTAGGTGGCAGTGCTGGGGTCGGTTTGGCCTGTGGGGTAAAGAGAGAGAGGTGGGAGGAAAGGAGAGAGTGATCACTCCAAGAGAGAGGAGTGGCGAGAGGGTTAGAGAAGGGGAGGTCTGAGGAGATCAGAACATCCAGGGTGTGCCCTGCAGAGTGAGTCGGTCCTGAGGGAAGAATAGAAAGAGCAAGTCGCAGAGGTTGCGAAAGAGTCCCGAAGAAGGGCAGGTAGAATCCAGGTGGATGTTCAGGTCTCTAAGGAGGAGAAGTTGAGAAGAAGGCAAGGAGGGAGGGCAAAGGTGCCCACTCAGAGAGGAAAAGGCCTACTTGGCCAGGCGGCCTGTAGATAGCGGCCACAGTGAGAGAGAGGTCAGTAGAGATAGAGAGCCTGGAGACCAGGCCTTCTAAGGAAGAGTACTGCTGAATTGGAATGACAGAAGCAGTGATCCACTCTGGGAAAATCACGGCTAAACCCCGCCGGGGCGGTTGGTTCTGGTTTCGGAGAGGATCTTGTAACCATCGGTAAGGAGAGTGTCAAAACCAGTGACAGAGCTGTCTGTGAACCAAGTCCGGTGAGACAGAGTACATCCAAATCAAGTTCTTCTAGGAGACGGCAGATGTCAGTGGAAAGTTTAGCAGCTGAACAAGAGTTGAGAGTAGCGATGTGGAACAGGTTGCCACATTTGAAGGTCTTGCGGTGAGGGGTACAGGCAAGAGGCGTGCCCTGCAGAGGTTTTGGAGGAGCCCTAGGATGGGCAGAGGAGGAAGGAAGAGAAGGCAGCATGGTCTTAGAGGAAGAAGGTGCCAGAGGGGTGGCAGAGGACAGAGGCACCAAGGTTGCCAGAGAAGCAACAGGAAGTGCTGGAGTGGTGGCTGAAGAAGGAGGCGGCAGAGGAGCCCAAGAGGGGTAAGAAGGGATAGTAAGAGAGGAAAGGAAGTTGATATGGCACAGGAAGCATCTATCAAAAAGGAGGAGATTGGCCTGAGGGCCCTGGACCAAGACGGTGCCATTTAGGTAGACATTAATGATGGTCTTCGAGGAGTGGAAGTGGGCCAGGAGGGCCTCCCAACGGGTTCCACCATTAATGGGAGAAGAGGAAAAAGGAGAGAGAACAGAGACCATATGGGGGGTCAATAGGCCTGGAGAGGGAACGACAAAGAGTATGTCATTAAGGGTTTGTCTGGAGGAAGCACTGGTATAGGTATCAGTGATAGGGAGGCCTGGGTTGGAGACCAGGATGTCCCTTTTGAGCTTCTTCCTGCCAGACCTAGTCAGAGGGATAGGATAGTTGATAGAAAAGCAATTAGAGAAGATAGGTGAGACAGAGAGCACCATAGGCAGTGCGGACAGGAAAGAGGGGGGAGCCCAAGCAGAGAGGGCGGGGGGAGAATCAAGGGGGCAGGGGTGTGCCTAGGAGGTAGGCACAAGGGGGAGAAACCAGAGGGGGGGAGCACAACAAGAGCAACGGTCCTAAAAATCAGAGGCAATACAGAATCAACAACAAGCACAGAGAGTAGCAGAGAACCTACAGGTAGAGAAAACAAATTCAATACGGAACCAGAAACAAAAGCACAGAGCAACAGAGAACAGGGATCAGCTTACCTCTGATCTGAGGGCATGCCACTCGGGTGTTGGGGGGTGGGGGTCCAATGTGGGGTCTCCTTCCACTTTTCGGCACTGTTGTCATCGGCTCGCCCCTTGGTGGCCGCCAATATAAGTATTTTAAGACCAGTCTTGTGTAAATAATAAATATATATGTTAATATAAATGTATTGGTGTAAGTGTTTCTTTGGATTACTGTACTAACTGGTTTCAGTGTACTTACCTACAGGTCACATCTTCATTTTATGATAAGGCTAACTGCTCTGCTACTCTACCAAGGTTCCATGAGTAGTACAGACTAATACTAAGAGTTGGGGCCCTACATACCATTGGGATAGATTTATGAAGTCTTACCTCAAGTAGACACATTAGGAAAACTCCCTTAACAACATTGGTGGAAATCGTTGAGTGTATGATAATCCATGCAGTCGTGAATGGAAAATAGATTGGCCGTGGTTTGCCTCCTGCCCTCGGCTTTACCTGTGCGCTCAAACTATCGCAGTCACAACTAAAGATCATAATTTGAGTCTATTAGGTTGGAACTCTAAGGGTTTTTTACAGTTTCATAAACGACAAACCTAGTGAGATGCTGGGAAACTGCAATATGATTTTACTTCAGGAGACTTGGACGCAGGGCCCATTACTGTTCAATGGTTATGATGTGTTGACCTGTGCTACTAAAAAAGGGAAACGGGGTCGTCCATTTGTGGTCTTGATTGGTCTTGATTGCTTGTAAAATAAATCTGGGAGCAACGTTTGTCCCAGTTAAATCGAACGCCAGTCTAATGGTGATTGGAATTCTGAAGTTTGTGTATTATTTATCTGCATTTACTGCAATCAGAATCGGATCAAGTTCTCCTTGAACATGTTAAGTGTGGGGTCTTGTTCAGTAATCATTGCCAGAGACTTTAATTGTTTTTGTCCAAAAATGGGCAATATTTTGGATAATAAATTTAACCTACATAACTCCCATGCTATCAATCTTATGAATAAAAATCATGCGAAATCGTGAGGGTACAAGTGGGCAGAAGTTATGATTAATTGGAATTTGGTGAGATCAAATGGAAACATTTGGGGGAATTGCACCAGTCAACCAACTTGATCTAGATCCGTTTCGCACTCGACAATTGATTTCATCTACTTATCAACCAATTTGTTCGACAGAGCAGAATGGATGAAAGTTGAAAGAACTGCAAAAAGTGACCACGCAAACGTTAATACTTGTGTTAAATCAACCAACTTTGTTGCCCAGAAGGAGTGATTTTAACTGTGTTAACCTAAGCATAAATAATTCAGGCAACAAACTAAATATATATATTATTAAGTTAAAACAACTCTGAAATAAACAAACTGCACGGTGAGAGGTCTGGGGGCCACCAGACAAATTATGCTGGTGCTCATCACAAGATAAATACTATGGAGTGATAAGGGAATGTATTATTGATAGTTCATACAATGGTCCTATAATTATGTGCCACCCCTATAATCGATAATACACATCTCTTTGACAAGGAGATTTATGTGAGAAAGAAAGAAATGAGAAAGCTACTCTGGGAAACCAAAAATTGTAGTGCATTATCAATGGAGGATACAAAAATATTAATTTCTCCCATAAAGACAAGGTACAATATTTATATTTACAATGTATAATTGGCTTCGACAATACAAAATAAATCAGTGGATGAAAACAAATCAAAATATGATTAAATCTCTAATTAAAAAGGATATCAAAGGTATTTGGAGTTCTTAACAGTGAAATGAATGCATGCAAGTCTGTGCAGATTAATCCCATCCCAGAATCTGAGTGGCTTTCTCATTTCCAAACCATATATTGCCAACCTGATGAGCCTGTTCTCATTGAATCTCACAACCCTAAGCGGAGTTGGTCATTGACCTTCGATATCGAAGATCTTGAAAGAGCAATTAATAAGTTGAATGGTTCTAGGGCCGCTGGGCCAGATTGGATCCCTAACATAGGATATGAAATGGACAATGTCCATCTAATCTCCTTTGATCTCTTTTCTTCCAGATAGCCCACACCATGATTATGCCTAGTTCATGGTCAAAATCAGTAGTTGTAACCATCTATAAAAAAGGTGTTCACACTTCACCCTTAAATTATAAACTGATAAGCTTGATGGGCTCTTCCAGTAAGATCCTGGTGTCTTTCACTTTAAAAGACTTAATTAAGTGGGCAGAAAACTCAGGAAGGCCTTCTGTCTTCCAAACACGGTTCAGAAGAAACATGGGGACACACTTTAATAGTTTTGTTTATAGCTTGTGTCAA
This sequence comes from Ambystoma mexicanum, assembly GCF_040938575.1. Taxonomy (NCBI): domain Eukaryota; kingdom Metazoa; phylum Chordata; class Amphibia; order Caudata; family Ambystomatidae; genus Ambystoma; species Ambystoma mexicanum. Next base: position 1,458,021,746 of record NC_090935.1, read on the forward strand.
CAGAAAATGTGTAGATTTGAAACTCTGGCATTATTGTCAGACGTTGCGCAGGGCATCCAGGTAGGTTTTGGGTGGTTGTGCTGATGTAAGGGGACAGGTAAGCGCATACAGCAGGAGGCTAAACAAGAAGAAAGAATAGGCAAGGTAATTCAGAACAAAAGAACAGGAAGAAATGGCAGACCTCAATGGTGAACAAGAAGGGATGGGAAGCATGCACTGGACAAACAATGAGTAATCCCACTAGGGTTGTATTCACAGGTTGGTCTAGAGACTACCCACAGATGTAAGGGAAGCTCAATGCCTCTGTGTAAGTTACTTTTACAGGCACTACACCTTGCAAGCCCATGGAAGGGGGAAGCAAGAGTGGCTTCTGTGCCTCGACCCTAGGGCACAAACAAGGAGTGTACTTACACGAGACAAGCCGGAATGGGTCCAGCCGGAACCTACAGTGGATGCCCTCTGAGGGATTAGAACGCAACACACGGTTACATCAAATTCACTATAGACTACAAGTAAAGGCAAGACAAAGGAAGGGGCAGAGATTGCCTGCTGGGAAACCTAGCCGACGAACTTGGAACAAAGTAATAGCAGAAGCACAAGTGAGGACAAGAACGGTAACATAAATAACTAGAGAAAAATAGGCAGTCAAAGTAAGCAAGGTTTAGAAAGAGGGAAAGCAAGTAGAAAAGAATCTAATTGCCATGGTACAGGAGACTGGAACTGCAGACCGGTAACAAGGAACTGTCAATCTGGACTGGAATAACAAGGGTAGGACTGAAGACGGATAACGAGGAAACTCAGGACTGGAAACTTGGAAGCTAAAGCCAGGTAACACAGACTATGGGCAAAGAAGAAGGAACAAGATAATAGGTGGTAGAGAGCAAGGGGCTGCAGACAGGGAACAGATACTGCAACAGGGGAGCAGGAGGGCTGCAGTTCAGGAAGCTCAGAGGAGCAGAGTAGATGGCATAGGAGAGTAGCAGGGCTGCAAGGCAGGGAGCACAGATAGCAGGAGCAGGTTCTGGCAGCAACAGGAAACAGCAGAATCTCGAGGCTCGAGGCACAAAGGGCTGGGAGCGAACTCAATGCAAGAGCCCTGTGCTCCTACAAGCAGCTGCTTAAATTCTGCCCTGCCCTGTGCTGAGGCGGGCTAATTAGCAGTACCTGGAGCAGCACACCTGAAGGTAATCTGCCTCCTCCGTCTCTGGTCCTGGGAAAGTGAAAGCAGCACTTATCGCTAGGGCTTCTGAGGATTGTGGTTCCAAGACTGGTGCATAGGACTGCCACGAGGTGCATTATGGGAATTGAAATCCATGTTTTTGGATATAGAGATTTCTGAAAGGAAATGTTAAATAATGATTTAGGGTCTTCCCTAAAGATGGTAGAAAACACCCTGCAGGTCTGCAGACAGCGCCACCCAGAGGCAGAGATGCAGAAACATGACAATTCTCCAGCATGGGGTCTGGCATGGATTCACATGCTCATGAATATTCCCCGTCGTCAGGCTGGGAATCCTCGGTAAAGAAAAAATCAGTATCAGTTTCGTTTCTGATCTGTCTTTCTTAGTAGTAACGAATCACTGATCTCTGGGTCATACTGCCCCCAGCCAATGACTGTCCTCTCCCTAAGCCCCGCCTCTGGCAGCCATCCTCAGATTTTTACCGCACGCTCAAGTGTTGGGTGTCCTCGTGTTTAGCTCTCAAGTTTTTTGCTGTGTTTTCACGCTTTTTTCAGGAGACTTCTCATTTTTTCGATTTAATCGAGCCTCAAGCTCCACCGCTTCTACTTCCGATAACGGGGACCCGTTTCGGAATTCTTCTTCGCCCCTCAAGGGTGAAGTTTTCATAGAGTTTACACTTCTTGGAGGATTCCGGAAGATCTGCGGCCTACCTCAACGGACATGGCCCAGGACAAGGGGAGCTCGACGCCCAGATCCAAGCTGTTCAGGAACTGCCCTGGATGCGGATTATATAACGTTTTCAAGGAGGACGAGCATTCGCGATGCCTCTACTGCCTCCATGGGGACAAGACGCACGTGGAGAAGGACTATGCGTTCTGCAAGAACCTTTCGGAACGGACCAAACAAGATCGTTGTTCCCGCCTCGCCACCTGGCTGGAGAAGGACACAGCAAGTGAGAAGGCGAAGTAGAAGTCTGAGCGGGCTTCTAAGTCATTTGAGGGCGCCCCGGCGACGGGGGCCCAACAGAAGGCCAAGCACCGCGAGTCCGGGAGCTCCGGGAGCGCCGAAAGGTCGGGCTCTTCGGTTGCCAAGCGGGGCGCTACTTCCTCGGCACGTTCGACCACGAGCCAGCGCTCTGGTTCGGGGAAGAGGAAGTCCGAGAACCCGGGTAGGCCGCTAGAGCGGACCCGATCGATCTCGAAGGGGGAGCGAGGCGCTGATCCACCCCCCAAGGCGAAGGCCCAGGGCGCACCTAAGGTGGTGAGGGCTTTGATCCACCCGGCTAAGGCTTCTACCGAAGTGGTCGCTGCGACCCTGGTGGAGCCGGCTGAGACTACGCCAATGGAAACGGCCTCTGGGCCCAGAGTATCCCTGCTGCCTCGGAGGGAATACTCTTTCCAGCCCATCGCTAAGACCCCTGTGAAGCCCCTGGCTGAAAAAGAGGGGGGGCCGGTGGCCATTACAGACTCGGAATCAGCCTCTGAGGAGGAACTGGTGGAGACCGAGGAGGGCCTCAACAAAAGGTCCATAGGCCTCAATGAGAGGTTCAGAAACCTCAACGAGAGGTTCAAGAAGGTTTGATCCCAGGGGACGGTCCCTGCTGACGTGATCGAAGATAGCGACGACGAACAGGGCCCAATGGAGCGGCCATCCCGTCCGTCACAGCCATTGCCCGAGCCCCAGGATAGCTCGGCGGCCATTTTGTTGGCAATCCAATCCTTATGTACCGAGATAAGGACGAGATTACCACGCAACCCGACGGAGGAGCCAGAACCAGGCCCGTCAGGAAGCCCTCCGAACAAGCAGAGGAGAGTCCACCCCGCTCCGCCCTTCGTGCCTGCGAGACCGGGTGGACCCCTCATCCCCCTCGCCGTGAGAGGATACGGTGACGGATACGGCGACGGGGACCGGCGGTGATGACACAGCAGAAATCCCGTTGTCACACCACCCCCCCCCCCACCCGCGGTCATCCCCAACCGACGAGGTTGGCTCTTTCCACGCCATGATAACCAGGGCATCCAAGCTCTTCCCGCTCTGCCCTGAAGAACAGAAAAAGGAGGGATTTCTGTACCAACGACGAGAGGCTAAGAGGAAGACGGCCCTCGCGGTGCCTTTATTCGACGAAATCTGGGACGATGGGCTTGCGGTCCTCAAGAACCCTGCCACGACACCCGCCAAGAGGGACAGGTATGAGAAGAAGTACAGAGTCCCCGATGCCTCCCCCCTGTGCCTCAAGGCCCAGCCCACGCCGGACTCGGTCGTCTCGGCAGCGGCTAAGAAGAAGGCAGCAGGCACGGCGGCTTCAACTTCCACTTCCCCGCCAGACAGCGAGGGCAAGAAGTTGGACTCTATGGGATGACGAGTTATCTCGGCGGCGACGACGATTAAGGCGGCCAATGCCTTAGCAATCGTGGCCCGCTACAACAGGGAGCTCTGGTTCAAAATAGCTCCCCTGCTAGATTTCCTGCCTGATGACAAAAGGGCGGAGGCCCTAGAAATTCTGCAGGAGGGCGAGGTGGCGTCGGATCACGCCGATACCGGATTTCGCCAACTGGGCAACAGAGTTTGCCTCCGACGACGGGGATGGCTCAAGGCGACAGACTTTTGCCAGGACGTCCAGACCAGGGTGTTGGACATGCCGTTCGACGGCAACAACCTCTTTGGTAAGACGGTGGATGAGTCTCTACAGGCCATCAAGACCGACTCGGAGACAGCCCGGGCCCTTGGGGTGCTTCAGCAACGACGGCCCTTTCAGAGCCCCGGAGGCAGACAGGGTGCCTCCAAAGGATCCAGTGGTGGCTCCTCCTCTTCCCAGGAGGCCTACAGAGGTCGCGGCAAGCAAGGGGGATCCCGCCGTCGTCGTCAAGGAGGCCAAGGCGGCAAGGCCTCCTCCAAACAAGACTGACCCGGCCGTGTCTTCGGGCCCCCACCGAAGCACCCCGGTGGGAGGCCGGCTGACGAAGTTCGTCAGCGTGTGGGAGTCCATCTCCACCGACCGTTGGGTGCTGGACACCCTGGCCAATGAGCACTCGCTGGAATTCCAAAAGAAGTGCCCTTGCATTCCTCCCGTGGCCAGGAAGGAGAATCGCGTCCCTAAACTGCTGTTGGAAGTAAAGGTGATGCTCAAAACAGGTGCCATCGAGCTTGTCCCCAAGAGGCTCCGGGGCTCCGGAGTGTACTCAAGGTACTTTCTCGTCGGAAAGAAGACCGGCGGTTGGCGCCCCATCCTGGACCTGCGTCGGTTAAACAAATACATCAAGGCGCAGAAATTCAGGATGGTCACCCTCCGGCACGTGCTGGGACAGCTGGAGGAAGGCGACTTCCTATCGTTTTTGGACCTGGAGGATGCTTACTTCCACATCCCCATTCTAAAAAGGCACATGAAGTTCCTCAGGTTCGTGGTTCAGGGACGCCACTACCAATTCAGAGCCCTACCGTTCGGATTAAAGTCAGCACCCAGGGTTTTCACTAAGTGCCTGGTACCAGTGGCGGCGCGGCTGTGCCTGCAGGGGATCCACGTCTACCCCTACCTGGACGACTGGCTAATCCGGGCAAGGTCAAGGGAACTCGCCGTAGATCATACGGCGAGGACCGTCCGCTTGCTCACGGAGCTGGGGTTTGCCATCAACTACCCCAAATCCCACCTGGTTCCATCGCAAGTACCTCTGTTTTTGGGGGCAAAAGCTCGATACTGTGGAGCAATTGGCTTCCCCTTCAGAGGAGAGGACCAAGACCATCCTGGGCATGGTGCGGCGCCTGCTAGCCACGGACGTGGCCAGTGTGAGGTCTATCAAGTCCCTTCTCGGGATGATGTCCTCATGCATCTACCTTGTGCCCCTGTGCAGACTTCGGATGCGTCCACTACAGGAGTTCCTCGAAGCCTGCTGGTTTCAGGGGAGGGGTTGCTGCGAGGACAGGATCCCCCTCGACGAGGAGTTCCGTCGGGCGATCCTATGATGGGGCACCCGGGCTCACCTCCCGACGGGCACAGACTTTCAAACCCCGGTCTTTCAAGAGTCCGTGACTACGGACGCCCCTCTGGAGGGTTGGGGGGCCCACACCGGAGATCTCCACGCAAGAGGCCTTTGGCTCCGGGAGGAGAGGTCTCTTCACATCAACATCTTGGAGCTCCGAGCAGTGTTCTGGGCGCTCAAGTCATTCCTCCCGTCCCTCAAGGGCAAAGTGGTGAGGATCTTCACAGACAACACCACCACGATGTTCTACATACGGAAGCAGGGGGGCACCAGATCCCCAGCCCTATCCAAGGAGGCCCAGGATCTGTGGCACTGGGCCGTCGCCCAAGGGATGTTTCTGGTTCTCTTCCACCTGGCAGGAATAAAAAACACCATCGCCGACTCACTCAGCAGGGAGCTGCGCTCGTGCCACGAGTGGGAACTGCGCCAGGATCAAGTGGATCGACTCTTCCAACGATGGGGCAAACCCCAGATCGCCCTGTTCGCGACGGCGACGAACTCCAAGTGCCAGAGGTTCGCCAGCAGGTTCCCACAGCCGAGGAGCATGGGCGATGCTTTCTCGTTCCCTTGGAACGGCCTGTTTCTGTATGCGTTCCCTCCGTTGCCGTTGCTGCTCCGCCTCATCAACCAGCTAAAGAAGATCTGGTTCCCGGACCTTCTGGACTTGTCAACGTCCCCGCCAGTCAGGCTGCCGGCAGACGCGGATCTTCTCTCCAGAGGAGAGGCGCCATTCTCCTTCACGACCCACAGTCGCTGAACTTGCAGGCCTGGCTCCTGCAGCACTAGAGTTTGGAGGGTACGATATCCCGGCTGATTGCAGAGAGGTTCTTGCAAAGGCCACGGCGTCCTCAACTCAAGTGTTACGGTTATAAATGGAAGAGGTTCTCTGCCTGGTGCCGTGCACAGAAGATTAACCTTCTGCGGATTACGGCCCCTCAAGTGCTGCCGTACCTACTGTCGCTGGCCAAAGCTGGTCTGGCTTACGCCTCCATAAAAATACATATGGCTGCCATCTCCCGATATACCAGGACTACGGGACGGGCGTCCTTGTGGTCTCATCGCCTGGTGAAGGAATTTATGAAGGCACTATTCCGATCATTCCCGCCGGTGAAAGCCCCTGCCCCGGCGTGGGAGCTTAATGTGGTGCTGACCAGGCTCATGGGACCCCCATTCGAGCCTATGCATTCAGCGGCTTTGAAGTTCCTGTCATGGAAGACAGCGTTCCTCGTGGCCATCACCTCTGCACGACGAGTGAGAGCGATTCAGGCCCTATCTTGCAAGCCTCCATACTTAACTTTTCATGACACGAGGGTGGTGCTAAGGACGCACCCCTCCTTCATGCCCAAGGTGCCGTTGGACTTCCACCTCAACGAGCCCTTGGTGTTACCAGTTTTCTTCCCTTCGCCTTCGACGCCGGCCGAGAGGACTTTGCACTCGCTGGCCTTAGCTAGAGCGCTGAAGTTCTACGTGGACCGCACAAAGAGTTTTCGGAAGACGTCACAACTGTTTGTGAACTTTGGGTCTGTGAATCAAGGGAAGGCTCTATCGAAGACTTCCATTTCCAGATGGCTCTCCGGCTGCATCATGCATTGTCACCGGTTGGCAAACCGACCGCTGCCCGACCGTCCGAGAGCCCATTCGACCAGAGCGATCGCTGCTACCACGGCGTTCCTGTCTGGTGTGCCCCTGCTGGATATCTGCAGGGCTGCTACGTGGAGGTCGACGCACACCTTCACAAGATTCTACTGCGTCGATCGGGACTCCAAGGAGGAGTCCAGGATCGGCCAAGCAGTCCTGCGCAACCTGTTCGCTTAAGGTGAGCCTGGTGAGGAGGTAAGATATGCTTAATGTTGAGTTGTTGTATTGCTTAATATTGAGCCTGTTGCCACCTCCCGTGGTTGTGCATGTGTATACTGCTATGTATTATTTTATTCCTGAGCATGTGAATCCATGCCAGACCCCATGCTGGAGAAGGAACAAGTTACTTACCTGTAACTGTTGTTCTCCAGCATGGGTCTGGCCTGGATTCACATGCGAACCCTCCCGCCTACCCCTCTGCGGCTCTTCACTTGGTCATACTGCCACTTGGCGTGCTACCAAATCTGAGGATGACTGCCAGAGGCGGGGCTTAGGGAGAGGACAGTCATTGGCTGGGGGCAGTATGACCCAGAGATCAGTGATTGGTTACTACTGAGAAAGACAGATCAGAAACGAAACTGATACTGATTTTTTCTTTACCGAGGATTCCCAGCCTGACGACGGGGAATATTCATGAGCATGTGAATCCATGCCAGACCCATGCTGGAGAACAACAGTTACAGGTAAGTAACTTGTTCTTTATACTCTGCCCCATTTGATATGATGGCTGCATTTGATAAGGTAAATAGACATATCCTTTGGAACAAACTGCAGCAGTGGAATATTCCTTCAGGTTTGTCAAACATGTTGATCATCTTCCACACTAAAAATGTGGTGCTGCAAATTCATCCCAATACAGGTGGGACCCTCTAGGAAGAGATTGAAGTAAACACAGGGTTACAACAAGGGTGCACTGTGATGAATCCCAGGGTATTGTCACTGTTTCTATGGGGGAAGCCTCTTCCCCTGGGGCCAGGAAGGTCAGGCCGCTACCCGATAGTCCCCCTGGGGTGGTACTCAGTGGGTGGATCTCATGGAGAGCGAAACACTTCATGGGACCAGTGATGATGGCTCTAGGAGAATGTGGTAGTCACTTAACCCTTTGATATTCCTACTCTCCTCATACCCCACTCAGGACCCTCTGGTTCCCCATATCTCTGTGTTATAGTATAGGGTCTCATTAACAATACTGGGACGGGGAAGAAGGAGACTTACCCAAGCTTAATGCAACCTACATCTGAGACAAAGAAGATAGAACAAGGAGACAAAAGCCAACCGTGGAACCAACACACGCAGTACAGTTTTCAAGAGGCAGCCCCAATCATAAGAAGGGAAGAAGGACTAATCGAGGAGGAGATGCCCGTTCCCTCACAGGAGACCCGAAGGCTTGAAGCCTGGATACAGAGAGATGTGACCTTCCAAGAGGTTCAAGTAAGGCGGACCTGGCCGGTGGCACAGAGAAAAGAAGCACGATCAACGAAAGCAGAATGGGAACGCGAGCAGCCAGACCTGTGAGGGAGGGTCTGGAGCGGCAGAGCCACGAGAGACAGAAGGCAGAGCCCAGCAGAGACACAGGTGCTTCACCCCACCTCCAGAAGACACCAGAGACCGGCCAAAGACTTCCCAAAGGGTAGAGATAGGGTCGGACCAGTGATTGGGGAACTGAGGGTGCTGAAGGAATTGAAAAGCCTTATAAATATATCCCGAAGAACAAAAGGGAATGACAAAGAAATTATTAAATTTGATACAAACTTTATAAATCAGATAAATACACCCTGAAGAGCAAAAAGGGGTAACAAAAGAATTATACAATTTGATACGAACTTTGTAAATCAGATAAATACACCATGAAGAGCAAAAGGGGGTAACAAAAGAATTATACAATTTGATACGAACTTTGTAAATCATGTAAACACATACCGAACAGCAAAAGGGAATAACTGAGGAATTATACAAGTTGATACGAATGTTGGGAATAAATCTATGTGGGATAGTACCTGGCAGGGGGGTATACCAGATCTGTCCAAGTGGACAACAGGTGAAACAGGGACAGGGATCCAGCCGAAGTAGAAGAACAGGGTCTGGCACCCATATGACAGCGGGGAAGCCCCGCCAGTATACAACAGGGTCTGGTACCCAAATGGAAACGGGCAACGCCTATCAGTAAAGTATAGAAGCGTCAGAATCCCACATCAGTACGAAGATAACTATAACCAGTGGGCTGGAGCTCAGAGGAGGTCGGGGAGACTCTGAGAAGGTATAAAAGGAAGCAAAGTGATCCAAGCCTGAACCAGGCTTGATATGCCATTGATGATCACAGTATTGGACCCTTTGGGAAAGTCTACGGTCAGGTTTGGCAGGTTAATGAATCAGGCCTGATAAGAGACTGGAGAGCTACATTTTTGTTTCACAGATGGAGAGAGAGGATTCCTCCAGAAGATTTGGGGAATTGTGTTTTGTTTGTATTGTATTAACATTTATAGAGCGCGACAAAGACCCGAAGGCATCAAGGCGCTGAAGGCAGCAAACCACCAGAGCGGAAAGAGAAGGTTCAGCCTGAATCAGAATAGATACGTTTTTAGCTGCTTGCGGAACACAGTGCGGAACACAGATCGGGCTTGGATGCCGATCTAACGTGCCGGGGAGAGCATTCCACAAAGTTGATGACAACACGTAGAAGGATCTGCCCCCTGAACGAGAGCGTCGAAATCGGGGGACAGTCAACAAAAGCTGATTGGTCTGATCGAAGATCTCTCTTGGGTTGAGAGAGAGACAACTTCGACTGGAGGTACTTGGCGCCCATGGAGTAGATGGCGTGGTGGACCATGCAGAGAACCTTAAACTTCACCCCTGTCCTGACGGATAACCAATGAAGGCGCTGAAGTAGGTCCTGAGAGTGGGCTAGTCTATGGGCACATAGTCAGCCCAGCCGCAACATTCTGAAGGATCTGAAGTCGTTGGAGCAATGCCTCTGGTTGGCCTAGATAGATGCCATTACAGTATTCAATGGCACCCTTAATGGCGACAGTGACAATTTTGCTCTTGGCTGTATTATGGAGAAACAGTAGCACCTTCCTCAGTACCCTGTGTTTCACAAAGCCACTCTGGCAGACTGCAGAGATTTGCGCCTCTCTAGAGCCTGACGTCATGATCTTAATTCCCAAGCTTTTGACTACAGAAGTGGGTTTGGGGCAGGGTCCCAGGCAGGTGGGTCAATAGTCAGAAGTCCAACTATTGGATGCCTGGTCAATCACTAGTATCTCAGACTTTTCCCTGTTCAACTCTAGCCAGTTTTGGGACATCCACTGGCACACGGCTGAGAGACAAGCTCTCAGAAGTTCAAAAGGGCTATCCTTAGGAGAGTTGAGACGGAAAAAAAATCTGAGTGTCGTCTGCATACATGAAAAAATGCACACCGAAACTGGCAATTAGCCTAGCCAGAGCAGCCATATATAAATTAAAGAGTAGGGTGGAAAGTGCAGAGCCATGAGGGACTTCACAGTTCACCTCCGAAAGGAGGGAGTGAGACCACTTGGGTGCGTCCGGTTAGAAAAGAGGAGAACCATTTCAAGGGCACACCTAAAACACCCGTGTCAGACAGGCACTGTAGCAATCTCTAGTGGTCGACAGTATCGAAGGCCGCAGAGAGATCGAGTAAGATAAGAGCACTTGTTTCTCCGCGGTCTAGTGAAATGTCATCGTGAAGTGCATAACTGATTCTGTACCCATACCATGTTATCTGTAATAGTAGCAAAACTAAACATGCTGGAGCATTTGACAGCAGGGCAGCACAGAGGAATAGCAGTGATAGGATAAGTGGCTCTCAGCATATATCGTCTCTCCGATAGTACAGATTTTGTTGTGGAAGAAAGAAGCAGTAAGGTCGCAATGAGATTGTGCGCGAGTAGCCACGGAAGGAGCTTGGACAGGAGTGGTGAGCTCCTTGGCAACTGAAAAAAGCTCCTTAGAAGAACACGAGGCATTAAGGATAAGGTCAGCATAGTGCTGGGTTTTAGCTCCTTTAACAGAATCCTGATAATGATTCCTTGCTAGTGTATATGCCAACTTAGATTCACGGTCAGCGAGTGAGTGCCATTTCCGCTCCATGCATGGCATTTCTGTTTCAGTTCCATCAGATTTGGAGAATACCCATGGGCTGAGGGTGCAGTACGCATGGGGAGTAGCTGGAGAGGAGCAAGGGCATCTGCTGAGTCCTTAAGGGCGGTAACCAATGCATTGTGCAGGTTGGCCGAGAGGAAATGGCGTGCTTCATGTCTCTGTCTTAACCAAGAAGAGACCTCATATCCAAGCCTGCGTCTCTGCGGCATCTAACAACTCGGCTGAACTCTTTAGAATCTGCAAGGAACTGGCCAATCCTGCAGCAGTCTCTACCTCTCCTGTCCCTTCCCAGGCCCTCTGCACGTCACTGGCTTCTCACTTCATCTCTAAAACTCAGGACATCCTGTCCTCACTCTTCTCCTCTCCCCTCCCTCCCCCTGCTCTTCCTCTGACCCTTCTGCAGCCACCTCACCTCCATCCTTCTCTGCCTTTCCCCTGTTCTCCGCTGATGAGGCTTCTAGACAAGTCCGATCTATGAAAGTCTCCTGCCCTGGCTGATTTCTTCAATCACTCCTTTGCCACTGGAGTCTTCCCATCCCCCCTGAAGGACTCCCTTGTGCACCCTCTACTTAAGAAACCATCTGCCGACCCCTCCTGCCCGGCTAACTATCGCCCAATCTCCATCACTCCCTTCCTGGGAAAGCTCCTGGAGAAACTGGCCATTTCCCAGATTAATCTCCACACTGAATCTGTTGGAAGTCTTCATAACCATCAGTCTGGCTTCAGAGCTGCCAGAAGCACGGAAACTGCTCTCCTGAACATCTGTGAAGACCTGCTCTCCAACCTTGACTCAAACACCCCTTGCGTCCTCATCTTGCTTGATCTCTATTCTGCCTTTGACACTGTCAACCATGCCATCCTGCTCAATCGTCTCAGTGATAACCTGGGTATCACTGGTCAGGCTCTGGAGTGCCTGACTTCTTTCCTCTCCGACCGACCCTCCCAGGTCCAACTTGGGTCCTTCCTCTCCTCTGTTTCTCTACCTGTGGTGTCCCCCAGGGGTCTAACCTCTCTCCCTGGCTGCTCAACCAATACCTGCCCTCTTTGCCCACTGCATCGCCGCTCTATGCCCCAACTTTCAGTGCTATGCGGATGACACCCAGCTAATTTTCAGGCTACCCTTGGCCGCCTCCTCTCCTTGGCTCATCTGACTGTCTGTCTGCTATTGAGGAGTTGTGTGCCGCCAATGATCTCTGCCTTAATGCCAGTAAGACCCAGATTCTCCTCATCGGCACACCCGCTCCCTCCTTCCCTGTAGCTCTCTGGCCGGCCTCTCTTGACCCTCTTCCTGCTCCCACCTGTGAGGCTAAAAACCTCTGGGTCATCTTCAACTCCACACTCTCCTTCTCTCCTCACATCTCTGACGTCTCTAAGAAGTTACACTACCAGATGCACCTCCTCAGAGGTATTCTTCCTTTCCTCTCCTTCCCCCAGAGCTCTGGTTCTCTCTAGGCTGGACTATTGTAACAGCCTCTTTCTAAATCTGCCTGCTTCTCCGTCCTCTGCAGACTTGTCCTTGACCTCAAGCCCAGGGATCATATCTCTCCAGGACTGAAATCTCTGCACAGACTCCCAGTGGCTGCGAGGATTAAGTTCAAAACCCTCTGCATCGTTCACATGGCCTTCTGGGGCCTGGTACCTCAATACCTTCAACTCTCTCTTCCTAAATATCTTCCTTCTCGAGCTCTTCGCTCATCCGCCTCCAACTCCCTCAGGGTCAGTCACTTCTCCAAGCAACGAGTTGGTGGTAGATCTCTGTCTTCGGCTGGTGCCTCCCTCTGGAACAGCCTCCCTGCCTCTCTTAAACTTGAGGAGAACCATCTCTGGTTCCGGAAGCACCTCAAAACCTTTGTCTTTGCTTCTGCCTTTTCTCCTCCTCTCCTCTGCTGACCTCCTGGTTGCAACCGGAACTGCACTGGTTACCTGGACACTCTCTGATCTCTGGCCCAGGTCCTTCCCCCACCAGCGTCACACAACTGCACTGCCCACCTGGCAACCCCTTCACTTGGGGACTGTTTCTGTATCCCTACAGCCCCCCTACCAGCCCTTGACACCTGATGCCCGCACTTACCCATGAACATGCCGCATGCTGGCCGTTTATTTACTTTTGTTTTCATCTTTCCCATGTACTGCACTGTCCCTTGCCCCCTTCCCACGCACTTGCGCGATCTGAATAACACCTGGCCTAGTAGGATAGTTGTTCGTCCTCCCTCTGTTCCCCTCCCTTGCCTCATCACGCCTTGAAACACTTGTGTATAGGCGCGTTATAAATGCCATATCATATCATATTGCATATGTTCAAACCCTTATTCCTATTTTGCTGAGCAGCATCAGTGACGGCGTGAGAAATAGCCTCAACAGAGACTTAGACCATCACCGTTGAAGTTTCATGAGGGAAGGGGCCTTAGCTTTAGAGAGAAGATAAGGCAACGTAAACAGGAATCAGAAAATGGACAGACCATAGCATTGGCAAAGAGTTATACACCTGGGTGCCATGAATATTTGAAAAGATTTGGTCCAATTGGGTACCCCCAATATGAGTAGGATTATAGTTACAGAGAGAGAGACCGGAGTCTGCAAGAGAGGCGACGAGGCTCTGTGCATGAAGGTCAGAAGACTAATAACTTGAGGTTAAAATCTCCTAGCAGCACTAGGTTAGAGTAAGTCAAGGCAAGATCTGCAATCATTTTTGCAAAATCCTCCACAAACCGTTAGGAGACATAGCCTGGAGGGCGATACACCACCAAGAAATATATAGAGCATTCTGGAGAGGCCTGCAGTTTGTTAAGAAGCAGTTCACAAGGAAGATTATGCACAAAAGGTACAGTCTGGCAATTGAAGATTTTTTCCACTACCAGCGCAATGCCAACTCCACTCTTGGGAGGTGGTCGATCAAGTTGCACTATATCATAATTAGCTGGCAAAATCTGAACAATGTCAGGGCCAGAGTGTGCATTGAACCAAATTTCTGTAATACAGAACACATTAGGCGCATGTGTTTCTAAAATAAATCTAAGATCATCACAGTACGCAACCGCAGAACGGGCATTGATCAAAAGAGCTTTTTTTTTTCTTGCCAACCGTTTTTTTATTAGGTTTTGTGGTTGTTACAGGTTATCTGCTGTACTGTACATAAAATAGAAATAGAAACAGTAAAACATCAGTTTTATGCAGTTATTGTGCTACCTTGTAGTTTGAGTCCTGCAGTTCTTTGTAAGAAAGAAAACAAGAAGAAAAGTTATTCCCCTCCCTACCCTCTTTTCCCCAGAACCCCCATCTCCCCCCTTTCCCGAGACATGCTCTTAACATGGTTGTCGTATTAGTGTACTGGTTGTTGTGCTTGTTGGGACCCTGGGTCGTTGTGCCCCTTGGGTTATCCTTATTGGGTTGCCCCTTTCCTGCTAGATGTATGTGTCTAATAGCTCTCCATATCGAACCCCCTCTCAGGGTTAAGCCTTGATTGCTGTTTGAAGATGGCCTGTTCCAGCCTACATGTCTTGGACAGAGTGGTGACCCATTTGTTGTGGGAGGGTGGTGATGATGACTTCCAGTGTGAGACTAGAAGTTTGCGTGCTGTAAATAGTATGAGGCTTATAAGCTTGCGCATAAGTGCGTCTTCATGCTAGTCCGCACCGTCTGTGCCCAGGATCATAACGCTGGGGGTGTAAACTACGTCTTTCCCATCAATGTTTGAGAGTTGTCGGTGGATTCTAAGCCAGTAGGTGGATAGCGCGGGGCAGGATCAGAGTTGTCCCATTGTCCCTGTGCACCTACAGCCCCTCCAGCACACAGCCGATGGTTGGAGACCCATTTTGTAGAGTTTAACCGGGGTAAAGTAATGTCTGTGGTGAATTTTGTACTGTATATCTCTGTTTTTAAGACAGATGGAGACTTCCGGGATGGCCTGGAAGTATGTGAGCATGTCGGGGCTGCTGATTAAGACTCCTAGGTCTTCCGCCCACAGCGCGGCTAGTGCATGCGTTCTGTTTTTGTTGTCTGGGATGGACATGACATAAAATGTGTGGAGCTGTGCAAAGATTTCAATGTTTTGTTCCATTTCTCTCTCGCACTGTACGGGGGCCAGTGATGATGGCTCTGGGACAATGTGGTAGTCACTTAACCCTCTGATATTCCTACTCTCCTAATACCCCAATGAATTCTAGTTTGGATGGTGTGATAGCAGAGCCAGTCACCTTCCCCTAGCCCTAATAGGCATTGTGCTTTTTGAAAGCCTATAAATGGCCCTTCTTCTGTAATGTCCATAACCCTTATTTTCGCCAATTCAGTTGTCTAGTTCCTATGGATCGTCTGCTGTTGCCAGTAGGCTAGTACTGATCTAATACTGACCCATGGTGGTGCGACTTTGGTTGGGACCACTTGTGTTGCCCATAGTCTGTGCCATTGTTGCATGGTTGGCCCTATGATAGGGTGCGTTTTTTAAGTGTTGGTGGGAGTTGAAGCGGCGGTGTGGCCATGATCTCTATGGGTGTGTGTGGAGACATCATGGCCACTTGCATGCTTCGCCAGCTGGCGTCATCGCTTGCATTTAACCATCGCTTTATCCAGCTCATTTGAGCTACATGATAGTAGGCGTTAAGTGAGGGGGCCGCGAGCCCTCCGTTGGCTTTACTTGCTTGTAATATGGGGAGGCGAGCTCAAGCTTTCTTCTCTTGCCATATGAATTTAGTGATGGCTATTTCTATCTCTGAACATGCTTGAGGTTGCGCTGGTTGGGAGCATCATGGTTATGTAGATTCATTTTTGGAAGGAATTTATTTTAAGGGCATAGATCCTCCCCGTCAGGGATAGCGTCCGAGTGTCCCACCTCTCCAGGTCCGCCTTTATGCTACGAATGACCGTTGGGAAGTTAAGGTTGTGCAGTTCTCCCACAGAAGTGCTAATGTGGATCCCCAGGTATTTTATGGATTGGGATTGGAGGGTGAATGGTGCGATCCCGCCCGGATCCCATGGCATGTCCTGTTTTAGGGGCATGACCTCGGATTTACTCCAATTTATGTTGTATCCCACCATCGGGGCTATGTCTTGTAGGAGTGATTTAATGTAGGGTAGGGTTGCTGTGGTTTTGCTGGTGTATATTAGTAGATCTGCGTTCTGCGATACTCTTGTGTTCCTCAGACCCTTGGTGTATGCCCGCTCAGTTCGGGTCTGTGCGCATCCTAATTGCGAAGGGTTCAATGGACAGGGCATAAAGTAGGGGCGATAGTGGGCAGCCCTGGTGCGTGCCTGACTGGAGATGGAATTTGGCAGAGGCTACCCCGTTGATGGCTACCGAGGCTTTTGGGCCTGTGTATAAGAGTTTGATCAGATGGACAAGGCACAGGAGAAAGCCATATCTGGGCAACACACGAAACATAAATTCCCATTGTACTTTATCAAACGCTTTCTCAGCGTCTACCGCCAGAATGGCGTCTTGGGGGTCCCTATTGCCCGCAAATATGTGCAGTAGCCTACGGATGTTATCGCTGGAGTGTCTGCCCTTAATGAAGCCTGTTTGGTCTTTGTGTATCAGTTGTGGTAGTGTGCTTTCTATTCTTTGTGCAAGGCATTTCGCCAATATCTTAGTGTCAGAGTTTATTAATGAAATAAGCCTATACGAGCCATATGCTTCTGGATCCCTACCACCTTTATGGAATACCATAATGTTGGCAGCCAGCATTGATTTGGGTAGTTCTTTCTGGGCTAGTGCTTCTTTAAGGACTGCTTCCAGTTTCGGGGCTATGTCCTCAACTATGCATTTAGATAGATCGATTGGGATCCTGTTGGGGCCGGCGGCTTTCCGTGGGAGAGGGATAAGATTGCTCGCGTCATTTCTGCTTCCGTAATGTGAGCGTTAGGTTTGTTAGCCTGCTCAGTAGATACTGTAATGATGGGTATTGAGTCAAGGAAGGCTTCGATTGGCCTGGGGTGTGTATCTGTCGGTTGCGGTGTATAACTCCTGGTAGAATTCTGCAAATCTTACGTTTATTGGTTCGTCCCCTACTACCAGGTTGTTTGACTTATCCTTGAGAGTTGTGATAATTTGTGCGGCTTGCCATTTCTTCAGTGCTAGTGCCATTAAGTGTAGCGGTCTGTCTATCTCTAAGTAATATATTTGTGACCAATTAGTGTATGATTTTTGTGCCCTGTCTGTGTTGAGTTGCCTGATTTCCGCTCTTAATTTCCAGATTTGATATAAAAGCTACTCATCCGTGGATGCATTGGGCGCGCCTCCAGTGTCTTAAGCTCCGCTGTTAGACGGCCTCTCCCCACACCCCACTTTTTCTGTTTGTATGACCAGCGTGATATACATTGTTCTCTAAGGTATGCCTTAAACACGTCCCAGCACCTGTACGGGGTTAATCCTGTTGTTTTGTTGTCCTCCCAGAACCCTTCGATATCGTACCGCAGGTGCTCTACTATGTCGGGAAATGTTGTAGGATGCAGAAGTTTAGACGCCATGACAGGGGTTTGTGGGTCGTGTTGGGTAGTGTGAAGTGCAGTGTTATCGGGGTGTGGTCTGAAATGGTGGTCGGTAGAATGTTGCAGTCGAATACCATGTGTATTTTGTTGGCCGGCATCAGCCAATAGTGCAGCCTTGAGTAGCTATGGTGGCGATGAGAATAGTGTGTGTAGTTCTGCCGATTCGCATGGACGCGCCACCATACATCTTTCAATTGTAGATCGGACATTAGGGCATGTAGAGTCAACCTTTTCCTATTGTTGGCTGGGTTGTCGAGCTTTGTCCCCTGGCGGTCTAGGGCTGGGTCTAGGCTTATATTCAAGTCCCCACCTATCACTGTAAGATTCTGCATGTACTGGGCGCAATTGGAGAATCTGCGGGTGAAGAAAGTGGTGTGTCCGTTGTGGGGGTGTATAGATTAAGTATGGTGATTGCGTGTTGTTGTATCTGACCCTGCATTAGTACAACCCGCCCCTCCTCATTGTTGTATATGTGCTGCACCTGGAGGGGAACCCGTTTGTGTACCAGTATTGACACCCCCCCCCCCCGCTTCCCGTAACTCAGTGAGTTTACTGCTGTGCCCACCTAGCCTCGTGTTAGCTTTTCAGCTTTGGATTTATTGAGCTGCGTCTCTTGTAGGAATATTATATCCCCTTGAATATCTCTCATGTGATTGAGCAGACCCTTGCGTTTGATGGGGTGGCCTAGACCTTGGATGTTTAGAGTGACTAAAGTGAGCTTGGACATTGTGTGGTTGCGTGGGTTGTCTTGGTATCGTGTCCTGCGGGGCCCTCATCATCTTTGGCCATGAGTATTGTTGAGCATGTCTCTTTACTCTTTCCCAAATTATTTAACCTGTAGATTAACTTAATCCACATAACATAACTCGGGCCCAACTGTGGGCCTATGAAAAACAAGTTTAAGTAACATTGGGTGGACCAACCAGCCGACCCTCGCCCAATACTAGGCTAAAAAGCCTGTATATCGGATTGGTGGGTGCAAACTGTTGGTTTGCCGCTGCTTAACATATATCTTGTCTTGGTAGCCCCGGTGGGGCAGATGGTGGCGCATATGGTAGGAGTGACTTCATCTGGCGATTCTCTTTTCTCCCACCCCCTATTGTTCTTGCAGAGATAGATTTCCATTTATTTTGTCTTCTCTTGGGGTATCGCTCTGCACTGATCGGAGCATCCTATTACCAGATCGCATTTTAGCAGAAGTCTTCAGTTGATTTCACTTTGCTGGCGGTATTCTAGAGAGGACCTGTCTTCATGTTTTCCCGGTATGTTTCCTTTGACCTGGGTCCAACCCCCTGGGTCCTCTGCCTGCTTTTTGCCACTTTCCTTTATTCCGTGAACGTTCATGTTGGGATGGAGGGAGGGGGCGATCTGATCTTGTTGGTTCTGTTGTTGCTCTTTCAAAGTCTGTTGTCACGATGTTCTGCTGTTGTAAGAACCGCCAGTCAGATTCTAGGTCCTTTAACAAGTGTCATAGTTTGTCAATTTGTATGCACCACGCTGCTGGAAACTTTAGGTAGTGCCTGTGTTCTGTGTTTTTGAGCGCATCAAATATGGGATCAATGCCTTTGCGCCTTCTTGACACTTCCATCGAGTAGTCATTAAATATTTGTATTTCGGATCTGTGGATGCTCACTTGGGTTGTCATCCTGTACGCCTTTAGGATTGCTACTTTGTGTTGAAAGTTTAATAGGCGCATAGTGATTATGTTTGTTTGTTTATTTATTTGTAATGCGCACCAGACCCAAGGGTATTAGGGCGCAGAAAGCAAAAGAGGATTGTTCAGCTTAGGTTACATTGCTGTGCGTTACAATACAATATATTAATAAACAGTACTGGCATATATCATACAAATGAACAAATGGTGGCAGAAAACATCAGGCAACAATTATATACAATAGTAGTGTGACAGTGTGGTAAGGGGTCAGATGTCCTGCTCCTTAATCCATTGGATGAGGTTAGATCTGAAACGTGGGTAAGGCATATCTTCCCTTAAAGAGGGTGGGAGTGAGTTCAAATTTTGGGCGGCTTTGACCAGGAAGCACTACCACCCGTCTTCATGCGTTTGAATCTAGGCACTTGAAGTAGGTTGGTAGTTGCTGTTCTGGAGGGGCGGTTAGTGGATTGTCTCAATAATCTAGTAGTGAGGTACTGTGGGGCGGCCATGTGTAAGCATTTATGAGTCAGGGAGGCTGATTTGAGGAGAATTTTATCTTTAGTGGTGAGCCAATTGTTGGATCTTCTAAAGTCAGATATGTGGGCTTTCTTAGGAATGTTGAGAGCTGCTCTCAAAGCATTGTTTTGTAAGATCTGGATCTTGTTGATAATGTATTTGTTGCACCCTACGTATAGGGCGTTACAATAATCCAATTTGGATAATACCAGGGCTCTTGCTAGAGTGATGCAGTTATTGGGTGTAGGGAATGGCTTAGCTGCTCTAATTAGCTTACAAGTGTAAGCAGTGGCAGTGTACACAGATTAGCCTCGGGCGTTCGTTTGGTGCCGGCTTGGGGATCAGAGCTCTGTGTGCTCGTTCTGTAATGAGGTTCTTAGCTTTGGCTAGGTGCAGAGAGTTCAGTAGGAGGTCGCAGATTAATTTTTCCATGTCTGTTCCTTCAGCGTTTTCCGGGACCCCGACGATTCTGAGGTTGTTCCAGCGGGATCTGTTTTCCTGGTCTTCGATCTTCTCTACCAGTCTCTGGACCTCCCGTATGACCCCGTCCAGATCGTTTTCCATGGTCGTCTGGTTATCCTGCAGGGCGCTGATGCACTGTTCCTTATCCGTGGATCTCTCTACTTGGGCCGCAAGTCGACTTTGCAAATCCTGGCGGTCCCGTTTTATGTTGTGAACAGCCGTATTCATTTCTTGTGTTTGTTGGCCGATTTAGCTTCATCTTTGCTAATATGGCCTGTAGTTGACATCCATTTCTGGTTTGTTCCTTGCTGACCGTCTGGGTAGGCTCCCTGTTTGTGTGTTGTCTGGGGCGACTTTGGGTGTGGGTCTCCTGTTGCATGTCCCCCTGCAGCGCTTGTGCCCTGTGAGGTGACTGTGGAATGTCCCTCGTTGGGGTTTAAGCTTCCTCCTCTGAGTGTGTGATATTTGGTTTCGGGTGGGTGGTTGTGTTGGTCGCCGCTACGCTCGTGCCGTATTGTAGGTTTAATGCGCCTGGTCCTTTACCTGTTGGGGCGGGGGCTTTGGCTGTTTTAGTTCGCTCGCCGGGGTTATATGTGGAAGCCTCTGGGTCGTCGCAGGGGGCTTCCCCGCTGATGGTCTGCCCTTTCTTTTGCGTTTGGTTTGGTTGCCTCCTCAGTGCCCCTGGACACTTTTTGTCCACATGAGTGTTCTGCTGGTGCCTCCCCCTTGGGTTCATCAGTTTTTGTTGGGGTGCCAGGGTTTATTTTTGGTGTTTCTCCTCCTCTGTCTGTTTGCGAGCACTTGTCACCTTACCCCACTTCTCGCGATGGTCCGGAGTCTAATCCGTTACTCGAGTCCTGGGTTCTTATCCTTGTCAAATTTCCGCAAGGTGTTTGTGGGCAAGGAGTGTCTATCTTAAAGCATATTCCCGGGGGATACGTCTGGTCTCCGGAGGGTGTAGTGATTTCTGCGGTTGATTCCCCCTAGGCAAGGCCGTGGTCATATGAGGGGTCCTCTCTGCGCCTTGTCTGCAATAGGTATTTCCCCTCTGGGTGCCGGTCCTGTGTTTGTGGTCGGCGGAGCGCTGTGTTGCAGCTCTGCGGTCCTGCAGTCCCCCGGGTGGGGGGGGCACGGCCGTATTCAGCCCAACAGTTGTTCGCGAAAACTTGGCACCCGTCGTGTTACCAGGCTGGAGGCGGCTGGTTGTGTTTCGCGGTGAGCACTATACCAGGCCAGGTGGCCGTGTATTTGTAGCGCTGGTGGGGTGGTGGGGTCCCTCGCTGTGTGCTAGACTTACTTGTGAGGCAGGGGTCCCCAGCTTTACTCCGTGTTAACGTCCCAAAGCGTTGCTTCTCCCTCAGGGGATCATTAGTGTCTGTTTCGGTTGGGCTGCAGCACTCACCCTGTGGTCGCCGTTGCGGGCCTTTCCAGCTACACTGCTCACCATAGGGCAGCGTCGCGTTGGCGGGTTTCTACCCGTGTCGGGTTCCCTCCTGGTGTTTGTCGGCAGGGAGTGCCTATCTTAGGGCATGACTGGCCGCTGGGGGGGGGTGTGGTGTTTTCCTGCGGCTGGCTCCCCGGGGCGAGGCCTTGGTCTTCTGATGGGTCCTCCCTGCGCCTTGTCTGTAGCGGTTGCTTCTTCTCTGGGAGTCGGGTCCTGTGTTGTTGGGAGGCGGAAACTTATGTTGAGGCTATGCGGACTCCTGGGGGGGCGAGTCTGGGTAGGTACTGCCCAACCGTTAAGTGCGGCATCCGGGTGCTTATCGTGCTTGACGTTGTTGGGCTGGGGGAAGCTGAGTGTGTCCCGCTGTGAGCTGCATCCGAGGCCGGTAGCTTTGAGTTTGTAGTGCTGCCGGGGGGCCCCTCCCTGTGCGCTGGACTTACTTGGAATGCCGGGGTCCCCGCTTCGAGTCCACGTCCCCGGATGTTGCTTCTCACTCAGCTGTGTCGGCTGGGCTGCAGCGCTCGCCCCGTGGTCTCCTTTGTGAGCCTCTCCAGCCGTGCCATTCTTCTCCATGCCGAGTCCCATTGGCGGGTTGCACTCTTTCGTGTTGTCTCGTTGGTGCTCCCTGGTCACCCTCCTGCTCTGGGGGGTTTTAGTGTAGTGCAGTACCCGTCATCTTCCACTACATGACATTCGGCTCATTCTTTCCATCCTTATCGCAGGCTGTATCTCGGCTTGATGTTCCGTTATGCAGCCGAAGATAGAGGGCCATGCTGGCCGTTAGATGCCCGTGAGCTGCTCTTCACGCCCTTTTCCTGAGCTTGTTGTCTTTCGTGTTGCGGTGTGCCTGTTGTTTCTGTGCCTATTATTTAAGTATCCAATGCGTGGTTTTTCTCTGGATTTCATCTGTCGTTGCCTCTTCCATTCCAGTCTGTGGAATCTCCTTTATTTCAGTGCTTACTGTACGTTAGCGGGGTGAGAGTCGGTTTCACATGCCGACTATCAGTGGAGCTCCTCTAACCCTCTGCCATCTTGCTCAGGCTCTCGAGCTCCCCAGATATGAAGAGCTGTTAACACAGAGCGCGAGCCAGTGAGTTGAAGCAAGAACCAAGAAAGAGGTTCCCTCCAGAAGATTGGGGATCTGTGTTTTCTTTAAATTGGTCTGAACATTTAAGCAGTGGACATTAGAACTACATATTCTTTCAAAAAATGCCTTGGAGTCTACATCCATAATAAGAGAGGCCTCCTTCTGGGTTAATGAGGCATCCAGTTTTCCTTAGTTAGTTTGAAAGTGTAAGGGACGGAAAAAGGTTTAGACACAGGGCGGTGGACACTTTATTTTAAGGACATCCTTACCGGATCCTTAGTATTTTTGTTGAGGTAGGGCAAGACCTCATTGTAAGTAGGGCAAGGTAGGCTTTTTTAAAAAACTTTTGTGGTTCTACAAAAAAAGTCTGCAAGTTACACGAAGAATATGCTGGAAACCTCCCGAATTTACGCTCACCAATACCATGCATAATTACATTTCCCTCACCATCTCATAGGCAATAGTTGCCTAAGTTCTGTTTGGATTTGTTGCATACATTGGTGATAGTAGGTCCACGTCTACATCTTTCACCAGAACAACGCCTATGCAGGCTATGTGACACAGGGGTACTTGAAACGCTGCAGCATTTGATCCTCCACTGCCCGACCCTCATGAAAAGACTCTGACACATAATGTCAAAGACTAATGAGTTCTTGACCGATTGTCATTAGCATTAATTGCTTTTTAAAAGGAAGTAATCAAACGAATAGGGTGTATTTTAGAGAGTCGTGCATCTTCACATGGTATTGGCTCCAACTGGAGACAAATGCTCTTTTTAATGATCAGAATCCTTTTGTTTGAATTTGCGATTTGTATTCATGTACCTGCACCTCTACCTATGAATTAATATTATTGATAATCTTTGTTTCGGAAGATATGACGTGTTTTAATATTTCCTCTTTTTTTCTTTCCAACTTCATAATGTATTTGTTTTATAGCGTTTTATGGATAAACAGTGTTTTATAAATGTGAAAAGTTACAATTGTCTCTAAATGCACACAAAAAAATAATAAAATAGAGGGGAGATAACGTGGAGGCCCTGTGGCAGACTGCTGGAAATTGGCTGGCTAGTGGAAACAAAGATGCCGAGCTGGACCCTCTGTTGTCGATTTACAAATTACTTCATCCAGAACCAGAAATATTTATAACTTCTATCCATTGCAAAAAAAATATGGTGCTCCACAATATCGAATACTGTGGAGAGATCTAGGAGGATAAGAGCAGCAGGATTGCCCTTATTCCGTAGTTCCAGCAATTTTTCACAGACAAATGGAACAGTCGTTTCTGTGCTATGTTGAGGACGGAGCCCAGATTGCATACTGGCTAAGAAATGTCCATCCTCCAAAAAGTCAGACAATTGCTTAGCAACCACCTTGTCCATGATTTTACTTTAAAAAAAAAGGAGGTTGGAAATTTGCCTATAGTTCTTTAACATAGCTGGATCGAAGTCCGACTTTTTTAATAGAGGAGAGATTTGTGCCTCCTTCAAACGAGTAGGGTAACAACCTCTTTGTAAAGCGGCATTGATGATGTTAGCCAGATCTTCTGCCAGCAATGCAACATGCTGTTTAATAAGTCTGGGAGGAATAGAATCTAGAGAAGCACCACAGGGTTTAAGCCTGTCAACTTTCTTTATTATATCTGCCGCTGACGGGAGTTAAAATTATTAAAATGTCTATAGTCACGTGCTGTAGGGTCAGGCTGACATGTGAATAGTCTAGGATCAGCTTTGATTATCTCTTGTGATTTAGCCACTTTTTCCGCAAAAAATGGTGCCAACTTGTCGCACATATCTTGGGACTGAATAGTAGAGTTCTATCTTGCGTCTACCTGTTAATTTGCGATACATTTAAAAATCTGTGAACTGTCTGATGCGGCAGCAAAGATCCTCGCTGAAAAATCTTTCTTAGGCTGTACAATAGCCTTCTTCTCCAGCATGGGGTCTGGCATGGATTCACATGCTCATGAATATTCCCCGTCGTCAGGCCGGGAATCCTCGGTATAGAAAAAATCAGTATCAGTTTCGTTTCTAATCTCTTTCTCAGTAGTAACCAATCACTGGTCTCTGGGGTCATACTGCCCCCAGCCAATGACTGCCCTCTCCCTAAGCCCCGCCCCTGGCAACCATCCTCAGATTTTTACCGCACTTTCAAGTGTTGGGAGTCCTCGTGCTGTAGCTCTCGAGCTTTTGCTGCGTTTTCGCGCTTTTTTCAAGAGATTTTCTCATTTTTTCGGTTAAATAGAGCCTCAAGCTCCACCGATTCTACATCCGATCAACGGGGATCAGTTTCAGAGTTTCTACGCCCCTCAAGGGTGAAGATTTCGTCGAGTTACGCTTTTGGAGGATTCCAGAAGTACCAAGGCCTACCCGGACATGGCCCAGGAGAAAGGGAGCTCGACGCCCCGGAAGCTGTTCAGGACCTGCCCTGGATGCCAGCTTCAGAACGTTTTCAAGGAGGACGAGCATTCGTTATGCCTCTACTGTCTCCATGAGGACAAGACGCACAAGGAAAAGGACTGCGCGTTTTGTGAGAACATGTCGGAGCGGACCATGAAGGATCGCCACCTCCGTCTCGCCAACTGGCTGGAAGGTAAGAGCCCCCCAGGCGAGAAGAAGAAAAAGAAGTCCGAGCGGTCTTCTAAGTCCTGTGAGGGTGCCCCGGCGACGGGGGCCCAACAAAAGGCTAAGCACCGCGAGTCCGCGGGCACCGGGAGCGCCGAACGGTCGGGCTCCTTGGCTGCCAGGCACGGCGCATCCTCCCCGGCGCCATCAACCACGAGCCAACGCTCTGGCTCAGGTAAGAGGAGGTCCGAGAATCCGGCGAAACTTCTGGAGAGGCCCTGGTCGATCTCGAAGATTCCGGCAGAGGGGGAGCGAGGCTCGGACCCTCCCCCCAAGGTGAAGGCCCCAGGCGTACAGAAGGTGACGTTGGCCTTAATTCACCCTGCTAAGACCTCGATTGAGGATGTCGCCACGGCCCTGGCTCAGCCTGTGGAGGCTACACCAGTGGAGGCGCCCTCAGGTACCAGAGTCTCCCTGCCACCGCGGAGGGAGTCGTCTTTCAGGCCCATCGAGAAGACCCCCACGAAGTCCTCGTTGAAAAGGATGGGGGAGTGGCTGGTG
Organism: Ambystoma mexicanum; assembly: GCF_040938575.1. Classification (NCBI taxonomy): domain Eukaryota; kingdom Metazoa; phylum Chordata; class Amphibia; order Caudata; family Ambystomatidae; genus Ambystoma; species Ambystoma mexicanum. The sequence continues at coordinate 1,458,047,424 of NC_090935.1, forward strand.
GCCATCGTGGATATGGACACGACCTCTGAAGAGAAGCTCATCCAAGTTGTGGAGGAGGCCCAGCCCATCGGGAGGGATCCCGACGAGGGCAACGACGAGGGCGACGGTGTCGCAGACGAGGCTCCTCAAGAGCCCTCGCTCTCGTCGTTTCCGGCGCCGCAGGACACCTCGGCGGCCATTTTGTCAGCCATCCAGTCCTTATGCTCGGAGATAAGGACTAGGTTGCCCCTTCCCCCGGCGGAGGCACCTGAGCCAGACCCGACGGGGGAGCCGGAGCCAGGACCTTCGGAGAGCCCACCACTTAAGAGGAGGAGGACGCATCCTAGGCCTCCTCTCCCGCCTCGGCGGCCTTCTCTGCCTTCCCCCCGGTCCACTACCCACGGGGATGATACAGGCATGGACACGACTACGACGGGTATGGATGACAACGGAGGCGACGACGGGACGTGTCCCCCATTGCCCCCTGCCCGGGCGTCCCCACCCGACGAGATTGGATCCTTCCATGCTATGATTTCCAGGGCATCCGAGCTCTTCCAGCTCTGCCCCGAAGAAAAGAAGAAGGAAGGGTTCCTTTACCAACGGCGCGAGGCTAAAAGGAAGACGGTCCTCGCCGTACCGCTTCTTGATGACATCTGGGATGAGGGGCTCGCCCTCCTCAAGAACCCTGCCATGGCTCCTGCGAAGAGGGACCGGTACGAGAAGAAGTACGGGGTCCCCGACGCTGCCCTCTTGTGCCTTAGGGCGCAACCTACCCCGGATTCGGTCGTTTCGGCGGCGGCCAAGAAGAAAGCGGGGGGCATCGGCCTCGACTTCAACCTCCCCGCCAGACGGCAAGGGTAGGAAGCTGGATGCGATGGGACGACGGGTCATCTCATCTGCAGCGACGACCATCAAGGCGGCCAAAGCCCTGGCCATCGTAGCCCGCTACGACAGGGAATTGTGGTTCAAGATCGCCCCTCTGTTGGACTTCCTTCCGGACGCCAAGAGGGCTGAGGCCCTGGAAATCTTACAGGAAGGTGAGATTGCCTTGGACCACGCCATTACGGTGGCTACGGACATCGCCGACACCGGTTACCGTCAGTTGGGCAACGGCGTTTGCCTGAGACGACGAGGATGGCTCAAGGCGACGGATTTCCGCCAGGATGTACAGACCAAGGTTTTGGACATGCCCTTCGATGGGAACAACCTTTTTGGCAAGGCGGTTGATGAGTCCCTTCAGGCGATCAAGACGGACGCGGCCCGTGCACTGGGTGTGCTCCAACAGCGACGGCCGTCCTTTCGGAGCTCTGGAGGCAGACAGGGTGCCTCCAAGGGAGCCGGCAGCAGCTCCTCTACGTACCGTCAAGCGGCAAGATCTTCGTCGCAGGAGGCCTACAGGGGACGCGGCAAGTCAGGTGGATCCCACCGTCGTCACCAAGGTGGTCAAGCAGGCAAAGCGGCCTCCAAGCAAGATTGAACCGACCGCCGGTGGGAGGCCAGCTGATGAAGTTCGTCGGCGTGTGGGAGTCCATCTCCACCGACGGTTGGGTGCTGGACGCCCTGGCCCTGGGGCACGCCCTCGAGTTCCAGAAGAGGTGCCCCCGCATTCCTCCCATGGCCAGGAAGGAAAATCACATCCCTCAACTGCTGTTGGAAGTAAGGGCGATGCTCAGGAAAGGTGCCATCAAGCTCGTCCCAAAGAGGCTTCGGGGCTCCGGAGTTTACTCAAGATACTTCATCGTAAAGAAGAAGACAGGAGGATGGCGTCCCATCCTAGACCTGCGACGACTGAACAAATACATCAAGGCACAGAAGTTCCGGATGGTCACCCTCCAGCACGTGCTGGGACAGCTGGAGTAGGGCGATTTCCTGTCGTCGTTGGACTTGGAGGATGCATACTTCCACATCCCTATTCTAAAGAGACACCGAAAGTTCCTCAGGTTCGTGGTCAAAGGGCAGCACAACCAGTTCAAGGCCCTCCCGTTCGGATTAAAATCGGCGCCCAGGGTGTTCACCAAGTGCCTAGCACCTGTGGCGGTGCGGCTGCGCCGCAGGGGATCCACGTCTACCCCTACCTGGACGACTGGCTCATACGGGCAAGGGAGCTCGCCGTGGAACACACTGCGAAGACCGTCCAGCTTCTCACGGACCTGGGGTTCTCCATCAACGTTCCAAAATCCCACCTGGTCCCGTCGCAAGTCGCCCTGTTTCTGGGAGCACAGCTCGACACAGTGGCGCGGCGGGCCTCACCGTCGGAGGAAAAGATAAGGACCATCCTAGGAATGGTGCGACGTCTGCTGGCCACGGACGTGGCCAGAGTGAGGTTTATCAAGTCCCTCCTCGGAATGATGTCCTCCTGCATTTATCTGGTGCTCCACTGCAGACTTTGGATGCGGCCCTTGCAAGAATTCCTCGACGTCCACTGGATCCAGACGGACAGCTTCGAGGACAGGATCCCGCTCGACGAAGCGTTCCGTCAGGCGATACGATGGTGGGGTGTCCGCTCTCATCTGACGGCGGGAACAGGTTTCCTAGCCCCGGCCCACCAGGTGACGGTGACGACGGATGCCTCCCTGGAAGGTTGGGGAGCGCACACTGGGGGTCTCCACGCGAGAGGCCTTTGGCTCCCGGAGGAGAAGACTCTCCACATCAACATCTTGGAGCTCCGTGCAGTGTTCTGGGCCCTCAGATCCTTCCTTCCGTCCCTCAAGGGCAAGGTGGTAAGGATCTTCACCGACAACACCACCACGATATTTTACATTCGGAAGCAGGGTGTAACCAGATCCCCTGCCCTATCCAAGGAAGCCCAGGATCTGTGGCATTGGGCCGTCGCCCAAGGGATGTTTCTGGTACCCTTTCATCTGGCAGGGATAACAAACACCATCGCCGACTCACTCAGCAGAGAGCTGCGCTCGTGCCACGAGTGGGAACTGCGCCAGGATCAAGTGGACCGACTCTTCCGACGATGGGGCGAACCACAGATCGCTCTCTTTGCGACGGCGGCGAACTCCAAGTGCCAGAGGTTCGCCAGCAGGTTTCCCCAACCGAGGAGCATGGGCGATGCTTTCTCGTTCCCCTGGGACGGCCTGTTCCTTTATGCATTCCCGCCGTTGCCGTTGCTACTCCGGCTCGTCAAACAGCTCAAGAGGTCCCGGTGCAGGATGATCCTCGTCGCACCGGCGTGGCCGAGGCAGATCTGGTTCCCGGACCTTCTGGACTTGTCAGTGTCCACACCAGTCAGGCTGCCGATGGACACGGATCTTCTCTCCAGAGAAGGAGGCGCCATTCTTCATCACGAACCAGAGTCGCCGAACTTGCAGGCCTAGCTCCTGCAGCACTAGAGTTTAGAGGATACAACATCCCGGCCGACTGCAGAGAGGTTCTCACGAAGGCCAGGGCATCCTCATCTCTCAAGTGCTACGGACACAAATGGAAGAGGTTCTCTGTCTGGTGCCGTGCACAGAAGATTAACCCTCTGCGGATTACGGCCCCTCAAGTATTGCCGTACCTATTGTCCTTGGCCAAGGCTGGCCTATCTCACGCTTCCATCAAGGTACATCTGGCTGCCGTCTCACGTTACACCAGAACTACAGGACGGGCGTCCTTGTGGTCTCATCGACTGGTGAAGGAATTTATGAAAGGACTGTTCCGATCATTCCCGCCGGTGAAGGCCCCTGCCCCGGCGTGGGAGCTCAACGTGGTGCTGACTAGGCACATGGGGTCCCCATTCGAGCCTATGCATTCAGTGCCGTTGTAGTTTCTGTCGTGGAAGACAGCATTCCTCGTGGCCATCACCTCTGCGCGACGAGTGGGAGAGATCCAGGCCCTGTCTTGCAAGCCTCCATACTTGACTTTTCATGACACGAGGGTGGTGCTGAGGAAGCACCCCTCCTTCATGCCCAAGGTGCCGTCGGACTTCCACCTCAACGAGCCCTTGGTGTTGCCAGTTTTCTTCCCGTCGCCTTCGTACCCGGCTGAGAGGACTTTGCACTCGCTGGATGTAGCTAGAGCACTGAAGTTCTACGTGGACCGCACGAAGAGTTTTCGGAAGACATCATAGCTGTTTGTGAACTTTGGACCTGTGAATCAAGGGAAGGCTCTCTCGAAGACTTCAGTTTCCAGATGGCTCTCCGGCTGCATCATGCACTGTCACCGGTTGGCAAACCGACCGTTGCCGGGCCGTCCGAGGGCCCATTTGACCAGAGCGATCGCTGCTACTATGGCGTTCCTGTCTGGTGTGCCCCTGCTCGACATCTACAGGGCTGCTACGTGGAGGTCGACGCACACCTTCACGAGATTCTACTGCGTCGACCGGGACTCCAGGGAGGATTCCAGAGTCTGCTAGGCAGTGCTGCGCAACCTGTTCGCCTAAGGTGAGCCTGATGAGGAGGTAAGAGTTGCTTAATGTTGAGTTGTTGTATTGCTTGATATTGAGCCTTTTGCCACCTCCCGTGGTTGTGCATGTGTATACTGCTATCTATTCTTATATTCATGAGCATGTGAATCCATGCCAGACCCCATGCTGGAGAAGGAACAAGTTACTTACCTGTAACTGTTGTTCTCCAGCATGGGTCTGGCATGGATTCACATGCGAACCCTCCCGCCTACCCCTCTGCGGCTCTTCACTGGGTCATACTGCCACTTCACGTGCTACCAAATCTGAGGATGGCTGCCAGGGGCGGGGCTTAGGGAGAGGGCAGTCATTGGCTGGGGGCAGTATGACCCAGAGACCAGTGATTGGTTATTACTGAGAAAGACAGATCAGAAACGAAACTGATACTGATTTTTTCTATACCGAGGATTCCCGGCCTGACGACGGGGAATATTCATGAGCATGTGAATCCATGCCAGACCCATGCTGGAGAACAACAGTTACAGGTAAGTAACTTGTTCCTTATAGGCCAACCAATGCTTATTGCATGCCACCTTGCCTGAGTTTAAATGTGACGCATGCCAGATGCACTCTAATTAGCAGCCGTATGTATATTTTGTATATTCGTTCGGTTCTATTTATCTGTCATTGCTGCATTTTTGTAAATTTACTGTACATACTTTCATGATTCTTTGACGCTGCATGTCTACAGCATTGTAACAATAAGCTGTATTCCATGATTATATGCACCATGTAACCTAAGTTGAACAACCCTCTTTCTGCCTTCGCGCCCGTATACCCTTGGGTCTGGTTGCGCAATATAAATAAATAAACAAACATACAAACAAACCTTTTCTTTTAAGTATGCTAAGTTCTGTCTTTTTTTGTGGATCTAGCAGGACAGAGAATCAAGACACCATAAGACTTTCTCATAAAACTAATGAAATGGCAGTCTGGTGCTATGGACAGAACCTACTCGTGATAGGAGCCATTCAAAGTTTGTAATTCACCTGGGGTAATCTAATGTAGTTCGTGGAAGGACGGGTTTTCCTTGATTTGTGGATTTAAGACCAACAATTGTCGATTAATATCACAATATGAGAGAATATTTATAACAGATAAAGACTGGATTTCTACAAAGAGTTGTTGAAAGTGATCTAAAAATGCTGCATCATATTTTGGTGTGTTATAGATAAAAGTTCCTGTAGGCAGAGGAGGCTTTATAATCTTTTTTTTAATTTGTTTTATTCACCTTCATGATTGGTCACTGCTGGTTTAGTAGCTGAATAATCTTCGGCATCTTTTGTTTCCAAATCTACTAATTGTATGCTTTAGTCAGTCTAGTGACTACCAAGAGCATACAATTATACAACCACAGCAATTTGATATCACTCTAGTGTCCGCTCTGTGAACAGGGCCCAAATATGGTTGGACTGAGATGTATTAGTGTCTTGTTTCACTCTCTCCACAGCTGCTATGTGAAACAATGGCCAGGATGCTGCCTCTTTGATCCACGTGCAGGAATGGCAACACATTCCTTCCAAGGCACAGGAACCTCCCCCAGGGAGGTCTCATGGGGCTGGTGCTTCAAAAGCAGCACTGACATAACAAAGCCACACGCACACAAAGGTGCTGACCATTCAAGTCCTTTTGAAGTCAACAGACATGGGAAAGGGGGCAGAGTTAGAGTAGCTCGAAGTGAGAGGTGGGCAGAGAGTTCCACCATTTTAGTTTCTGTTAGGACTCTCTACCACTTCCTCTCCACCCATTTCCTGCAAACAAAGCACTCTGGGTGTGATGTGAAAAGGCAAAGGGCACTTGTTACGATAGCCAGGATTGAACCCCTTACATCAGGCTTTCTATGGATCAATGACATATGACATTTTGCCTTTACACGGAACAGGCACACCCTTTTCTTTTAGTCATCTCTGGACTCTCGGAAGAACAAAACAAATTCTCTGGACCTCTGTTTGTGATGCAGTCTACCCCCAAAGTCTTCTGCCAAGGAGGTGAAGGTAAAAGGCATTTAAGGCAGAGGAGAGAGCTTTGTCCCCAAACCATCTCCTTGGAGTGGGACTGCAGAACAGGACGACTCACCATACTCTCGACCCCAGGATTGGGACCACAATCCAGCTGGAATCCTGTTTAGTCACCTCGAGACATGTTCGAGACTGATCGGCCTGGCTCAATGCACTCTAAGCCACTACAGGATCAACAGTGCTGCTTTTAGCCCCTTTACTGTACCTTGGTTTCAAAGATTCAAAGACCTATCATTGAACACTGACAATTTTCCCAATCTATTGCCTGAACACCTCTGCTCCTAAACCCAGACTGCCCTTTCACAAAAGTCTGCATTTTTGATGATTCTTTGACAGGGGTAGGATTTTTCTATTGCTTTCTATATAATTTGTTTGCCTTTTATTGTTTGCTTAAAAGTCTCTATTTTTATAAAATCTTAATTTTTACATTATTTTATTTTAGAACCATTGTACTTAGGTTGTTTGGGTTGCTACTTGTATTGGATCACAACCCTCCTGAAGAGTATAGCCTGGCCTCCGACCACGTTACCACAAAAGGTGAAAGGGGTATACAAATCGGGCTTTGTCTGATTCACCTTCATGATCGGATCCCTGCTGGTTTAGTAGTTGTGTAGGGCTGAATACGCTGTTTAGCCACTACTCATTCCTGTACTCTTGTGGAGCATTCGTACTATCATCCCAAAACCTTCCAATGCAAACCTTTTGATTTGTTTGCTTTTCTATTTTGAAGCAAATACCATTATTTTAAATGTGTCTTGTTGATAATTAGGATATTGATCTTACAGTTCTCCACTGTGCATATCATCTATTGCAGCACCCTAGGTGTTGTTTCCTGGTGCAGCGAAGCATCATCGTACGTGAATAATGGTATTGGTAGATTCCCTTTAAGATTATAAATTGTTATTTCTAAACTGCTTCAATCCCAGAGGAGACTACTTAGTCTGACTTTAAATCAATAGGAAAAACATCGGTGGCATTACCTATTTAAAAGCCACTCAGCAGAGTCAAATAACTTAATGCAAATCACAAAGTATTGTGGTTAATCTGAGGGGTGATGAATTTTCCACACTATAGAGATTCTTAGGTTCTGTTTTCTGCTTTTATGGAACAGTATTGTGGTTAATCAGATGTGGTTAATCAGAGGGGTGATGCATTTTCCACACTATAGAGATTCTTAAGGTTCTGTTTTCTGCTTTTATGGACTAGATCACACCATTGACAGTTTTGATAGCCTACATAAGATAAAAAGTGATGAGAAACTATCCCTAAAGGATTGTCGGGAAGCAGAAGCAAGTAGCAAGGCTGGGCTAAATACAGGTGAGTAATCCATATGTAATATGTATACTAATACAAACTAATTGTGCTCCTTTCTTATAAGCATGTTTTATTTACAAAAACTTTTAAATGTTTGATATCAAAACATTAGTTAGAATCTGGTCATCTCTAAATTAAAAAGTACTATCTATTGACTTATTAAACTAGATGTCTGTCTAAAGCAAAAGAGTGTACCGTTCTGTGTCCAAAAACCTATTTCGAATGGATCGTGTCCTCCCACATATTCCTCATCTTTTGATATTTCCTTTTCAGCTTCAGCTGCTTTGGTAAAAGTTTTCCTCGACAGAGGGTGCTGTGCACTGGTCCGTTCAACTCGATGTCCCTTGAGGGCCGACGTCATCACCAGTATATGTAGCCTGCACAGCGCCCGTTGGCTTCAGTTCTGTTTTTTCGATGCAGTTTTCACTTTGAGAGAATTACGGCACGTTTAGGTTCTTCGAATTTAAATCCAAAAATGTCTTCACTGTGTGCTCCTTCAACGCCTAAGACGGGTTTAAAACAATGTCAAGGCTGTGGGGCAAAAATGTTGATTACCAATCCCCATCGCGTATGCCTATGGTGCCTGGACATGGAGCACCGCACAACGGGGTGTGATTCCTTTCAGGCAATGACCGATAAGGCTCAAAGGGAGTGTAAAGGTAAATAAGTGGTGAGTAGGACCCCTTCAAAATCTTTTGCAAGTCTTTCAAAAAAACGGTAATCTGACAAGTTGATAGATTCTCCTCAATGGTAGGGATCCAAAAAAGATCTCCATCCAGGAGTCGGATCACGTCATCAAAGAAGGCAAAGAAGAGACGTTATAGATCTCCTTCAGCCTCGAGTGATTCCTCACCTGAGAGGATCACATGCCGACCATATCCTGCACTCTGGCTCAGTGGGAAGAGTTTCGGAGAGAGAGGCTAAAAATGTTTGAGAGGGAGTCCCTGACCCCCTTGAAGAAAGAGAAGAGAAAACATGCCCTGGCTTCTCTGCATAAAGACGACAAAGGGAAGTTGAAGGCGAAATCCTGTGCACTCTCGAGCCAGGGACGCAGACCAGAATTTCATCGGGAGCCATCAAGGACTTGACCTGATAATTGTCGAGAGCTTCGACAAGTCGAGAATCCAGACCTTCAAAGGCGTTATCAATAAAAAAGAGTTTGACAACTTCGACACTAACATGTGTCGAGATCATCAACGCCAATATCGAAAACTTAATTGGCCTCAAAGTCGTCGACGGCAGGTTCGAAGCCATCAAAGCTGCCAAGGGCACAAAAGAAGGCTTATACGCATTTGCCAAAGAAGGATATCTTTAAGGCATTATCCGCAATTTATGAATAACATGAGCCTTCTGATGACAACACTCCTCCTTTTGGCTTACAGTATGGTACTCCAAATGTCCCAGGAGCCCTAGTATCCAAGGAGTCCAGAATTAAAGATTTGTATGACAACCTGCAGACAGCTGGTGGTGTCAATACATCACCTGAGATGGAATTTGGAAAACTAGACCTTTCTGATCAAGCTGATGCCTCATATAGGCAATTAATGAGCAAGGTAGTGAGTTTTTAGGATGGAGCAGGCCTGCTCCCCCATTCGAGAAAGATAATTTAACAGACATCCTGGCCCACGGTCCGCAGAAAGTTCCCATCTTGCCCTTTCATATTGCTCTGCAAAAAAAGGATATTTCAAATTGGGAAACTCCAGAGACTACTGCTGCAGTTAGCAAAAATGTCTCCAAGAAAGATAGGCCATCCATCAGCGACCCTGAATATTTGTCCAAGCATCCTACACCAGAAAGGCTGGTAGTCTAGGTGGCAACGTCCACTAAACAGTCGTCATACCCCACTATTCCACCGGACAGGGATGACAAGCGCATGGACGCTTGGGTGCAGAATATCTTCTCTGCAGGGAGCATGGCTCTAAAGTCTGCCAATGCCTCTTGTGCATTGTCAAAACTCACCTTCACCCTGTGGGACTGTGTAGCAATGGTGGCTGACCCCAGCCATGAAGGGGAGGAAAGAGACGGCTTCCTAGCTATCATTAAAGATTAAGAGTAAGGATTCTAGAACTGTCAGCTCCAGAGATGGCAGCTTGAGAGCTGTTCTCCTGTGCCTTGTAACTAAAGACTCCCTCTGTCAATACAATGTCTGACACAAATGTTGTCGCGACATCCCAACCAGCAAAGAGGCAAAAGGGTGGCAAAGATACATCTGAAAGAAGAGAAGGCACACTGCTACACCTCTTAACCATGGTGACTCTTGATATAGCTGAAATCAAGACCAAGTTGTTTAATACTGAGGAAAGGTATGTATAATTGACCTCCGAGATAGACACGGCGGAGACGCACCTAACATCAGTGGATCAAAAGGTCCTGAGGATGGCTGATCAGATAAGAGATCTTCAAACCCAAAATGAAAAGTTAACTCTGAAGTTCTCTGAACAGGAACATTTCCCAAGAAGGAACAACATCAGGATTGCTGGCTTTCCTGAAAATGTGGAGAGGGGGAACCCATGGACTTCCTGCAAAAGGCACTGTTCTCTATACTCAAGCTGGATCCAAAAATGGTACTGAATATGGAAAGGGTGCATAGAAGCCTAGGGCCAAAACCTGCACTAGGCCAAAGACATAGACATTGATTCCCCATAAAAGAAATGATTTTGAAAAGGGCTCGTGAAATTGGGGACATCTCCTGGAATGGCCACAAGATTATGGTGACTAAAGCAAGGATGCCCTTGAAAGGAGAAAATCTTTTGGCATGGCAAAGGAAAGGGCAAGGTGCAAAAAGCTGAAATATTATATGGTATATCTGGCTATATTTCACATGGTTTTGGATGGGCAGTTACATTCACTGACCACAGGAGTGCAGAGGCCTTTTTCTTTTGTTTTTAAACAGTATTTCATTGATTTTGTTACCATCATAAGAATAGCACCAAACACAGGAATACAGCTCAAAAGAATCAACAAAGGAGAAAAAAGAAAAAAGTGCAAATTGCCTGATTTTTAAAGCTATATGAGCTTTTCTAACGAGGCAAACTCGGAATGCAAACATGAACCAAACATTTCCAAAATGGCTGACCCCCTAGTCCGGTAACTTAAGATCCCCTTCCGCCCCATCCCCTACACATTTGGGTAAAAACATGAATAATTTAGACCAACTTTTCTTCATTTCAGTACATTTCAACATTGTCCAACCTTGTAACCGAACATTTTCCCTGCTCACCAGCCTTTCAGGGCTGATCAAGTACAGTGACTATTATGGCTATGCTATCATTGTTGGGAACCCTCACTCCAACTTCTACACTGCTTGATTAATACGTCTATGTGTGCAGCATAATATTCAAGGAAAAGAAGCCAGATTGCATCTATATGGGGGTGCGTCTCCAGGAGGGCAGCTGTAATGCTTTCCATTTGGTGAATCTTGTTCAGCCATTCCCCTTTTGTTGATAGCTTGCTACTTTTCAATCTGACTGTCAGACACACTCTGGCTGCTAGCAACAGGTTCCTGGGCATGTGTGAAAGGGCTGTGTTTGTTCCCTCACTGTCCGTCTCTATTCAAAACAATATTAATAATGGGGACAGGCTTCTATCGATACCGTCTATGGCCTGTATCCAGCCCAGGATTTCTTTCCAGTACGTCTGCACACTCGCACAACTCCACCACTGATGCCCAGTAATCGCTAACTTTAGAGCAACTCCTGCAACAATACAGCACCACCCCAGGGTACATTTCCGCTAGCCTATACGGAGTCAGGTGCCACCTCATTAGCAGCCTCCCATTGTGCATCTTATATTGCATGGATATTGATGCATTCCAAACTGCCCTATATATCTCTGCCCATGTGTCTAGGGAATCTTGCAGCCCCAACTCTCTCTCCCATTTGGTTTGGGTGCTTGGTTGTATCAGATGGCCTCTAGAAATCAATGCGGTGTACAATTGAACTACCATCCCTCTAGAGTCTCGGCGATTGCTCAAAATGCGCTCAAAGGCAGTGAGCAACCTTCAGAGATAATCGCCCCATCGCGGGTCCGGCAATACACTCCTTAAATGCAAATAGTGAACAGGCGATATGGTAACCCCTTGTTGTGCTTCTTCTAGCTCTACTTTTGATATATATGTACTATCTTTCCACATCTGCCCCGCTCTAACCAGGCCTCCCTCGTATTGGAGCTGAAACCAGTTTGGGCCTGCTAGCAGATCTCTGATGGGGGAGCCCATATTGAACTAAGTGGGGATAGCCTGGACCTAACTCCCTTCATAGGGTGTGGGGGGCGCCAATGTGACCACAATACTGCCAAGACTAGGTGTTCATGAATTCTACGCTGCATGCTTCTGCTGGGGACCCACAACCACTCGGCCAGAGTTACCGGCGCAAATAGCTAATTTTCAAGGCCGACCCACTGCTCTGCAGAGGCCTTTTTGACTGATTTAGAGCATGAACATGAGCCCATGGAGTAAAGTGCGGGTGCAGCACAGAGGAGCATACAAGTAAAGAAGAAAAGATTTAAGCAGTTCACATCTGGATCTCCAAATGGATACTGGTTTTACTTGGTGACCTATGCAATTTTTCTTTTTGATTTGTGTGCTTTATGGCAAAATTGATGCTTATTGTTCAAAAATATTTTGATTTTTACACATTGTTTGTGCCCGCGTTACCGTTGGGGCGGTTATCTGTTGTTTTCTTTCGTTTCTTGGCTCACAGACACACGTGCACAGGCCTTTGAGTAAGGCACCTTGCGACCAGGAAACCATGTGACTGAGGTTAATATCACAGAAGAATCATGCGTGATGCATATGTTTAATAAGTTGCTTGCCAGTAGTGATCCAGGTGAGCCCAGTTGGTTGTGGGTGAGAGGCTTATTTGTCCCAATCTGTTGCTTAATGGTTAAGCAAGGAAAGATTCTGCATATGGAATTTCGTTATAAGGGATGATTGGAGTCTCCTGCCCCAAAGTGTCCACTGACATGGGTTGTGGTAATCCAAGCGGAAACAAAGAAGTCATTTGTAAGGTAATTCAGTGGAGGTTGCGGTTACTCCCTCGCGTGCAGCACTTAAACTGTACTCGCAGTGTGGCAAGTCAAAGGCTGGAAATGCTTGACACTGGCCTTTACAAATTCCCGCTGTTTCTGTCGCTGACTGTGCGTGTGATACAAACCCCTGCTATTGCTTACGCTGACTGTGCATGTGATGACTTTTACTTGATGTGCTTATTCTACCTACGGCAAACTCAGGCAAATACGTATTGCAGCGTCGAGGCTGACATTATAGTACAGCTTGGGTGTGGCGCTATACATCGGATAAGGAGGTGCAATTGGATATATAAACATGAAAACAAAGACACTGAACAAAAATGAGGCACATATGATTCAAATAGAATGCACAATGGCAAGAGCGTCTATAGCATATTCTGGTCAGATCTTCACACTGGACAAGCAGTTATAGGAGAGAAATGGGTTTTCAGTTGTTACTTGGATCAAAACATTATTGCCTGTTAATTAACATTTGTCCTTATAGTGCTTTGTATACTTTACTTGAAGATCACACACTTGTTCAATGCTGTTTCTTCTTCTATTTTGTGCTATTCTTTGTCAACTATGCGTTCAAAGTAACCTTGTTAATAACTTAATGGGATGTCATGCTATGCACTGGGCCAAATGACTTTTTGTTCTATTGTTTATCGGGGGGTGTCTAATGTAATAGCTGTACTACTGTTTAATAGTGCATGTGATTCTGGAAGGATGGTTCAGAACAATTGGGGTTATGTAAATATCAGCTTTGTGTGTCAACCTACATTGTTGTGGGTTGTTTCATTGAGAAGGCTTATTGTCTATTTGTGCTATGTGTGTTGTTTGTTAATGTTGTGTCGGGGGGATTGCATGTGTAGGATATGTGTTCTCACTGATCTGTCAGCTTGCAAAATGGACAATGTGCTTTCAACCTAAATGCCTATGTACAACAGTAGCTACTGTGCTCATAGTTCTTGGCAGTTACATTGCTTACTAAAAACAAGATAGAGGTGGTTCGCTCAGATGGATAGACGGACACTCTGCACATGGAAAGTTAAGAGGCTGAATTGCCAACAAAAAAAGAAAATGTCACGAATATGGTGGGCAAGAGCCGATATTGCCTTTTTGCAGGTGACTCACATGCTGAATGAGTCAGAAAGTATTTTAAATAATGCAAGATACACGAAGATGTTTTTGAACTGTTATACCTCAAGATCTAGAGGGGTGGGGATCTTGTTTCGCAAAGGATTGGGAATATCGGTGGAGAAAGTCGCAATATATGATGAGGGCACGGTCATCCTTGCTGTTGTGTGTTATGAGGGCAGCATATTCACGATTGGGTCTCTATACAGACCATGTTCAGCGAGTGGAACGTTTTCGCTCCTCTTTCCTCGTTGTGTGACACGCATGGAGAGTGCATTATTTCTGGGGGTAATTTTGATTGTGTTCTGGATTATAAATTAGACCGCTTAGCGACTTGAAGATATTCTGAGAAGGGTGTTGGCAAAGAGTTTGGTAGACTGTTGCATAAGTTTGACTTAGTGCGCGCTTGATGAAATCTGAACCCTGGGGGGAGAGAATACACAATTTTCTTTTTACCTGTACATGAGTCTTATGCGAAAATTGATTATTTTATTACTTCTGATAGGATCATTGAGAAGATTGATAGAGTACAAATAGGGGACTATCAGATCCTTCAATGATTAAGCTAGAGCTGAACATAGGTGGTTCTGGGATGTCCTTCACCAGATGACGACTAAAGTCCTTTATATTAGAAGATCAGGAAGCCTTAAAACATATGGGCCCTCATTAGGACCTTGGCGGAGGACCATGGCGCTATTAGCACCATGGTCCATGGCGCTAAGCTGCCAACTCCGCCATGGGGGTTGGCGGACTTACCGCCCCATTCCGAGGTTGGCGGGGCGGTAAGTCCCCAATCCCCATTTACCCTTCCCCATTCCCATTTCTGGCCCCATAGGGCATAATGGGAGTGGGGAAGCCGTTAATTACGCCACCGTAAATTACGGTGGCGTAATTAACAACAAGGTCCCTTAGCGCCATGGATTTTAACGCCTGCTAAAAGCAGGCGTTAAAATCACCATGGCGCTAAGGGAACTCGTACTCGGGCGGTAAGGGGCGCCATGGTTTACGCCGGCGTAAACCCCTTACCGCCTGGGTCCTAATGAGGCCCATGGAGAGTTTGATAAAAATTCTTCTTTGAGGAAAACATAGGCTCTGCAGACTTGCTGGTGTTATGGGACAGATTTAAGGCGACTGTGCGTGGGGAACTAATGAATATGACTTCGAGTGGATTGTGTTCTCCAACGTATTCCTCATCTTAGATGTATTCCATCCAGCTTTGCTGCTCTTTGGAAAAAAATTTCAGCAGAGGGCGCTGTGCATCGATGTTGTCGAGTCGATGGTCCCTCGAAGGCCTCCGTCGAGGGTGACGTCATTGGGTGTATAAGTAGCACGCGCAGCGCCCATTGGCCTCAGTTCCGTTTTTCCGCAGTACGTTGCTTCGGACGTTCGGCGCGCCTCGAGTTCTGTCAGGAAATATAATATTACGAGAAGTAATTATGTCCTCGTCATCGACGCCGACCACGACCCCGAGATCGGGTTTTAAGAAATGCAAGTCGTGCGGCTCAAAAATGTCGATCACGGACCCGCACCGCGAGTGTTTGTAGTGTCTCGGGGAAGACCATGACATGTTCGAAGTGTCGTGCGATGACGGGAAAGGCCTTGCGAGAAAGGAGAGGAAAGCTACAGGTAGGTCGGAAGGATCGGAAAGCCTCTAGCGTCGAATCGAGACCCCATGGGGAAAAATCTCCTCGACGCGAAAGGCATAGATCCAGATCTCGAAGCGATTCTCATCGCTCGTCGTCTTCGTCGAAAAAGTCGAAGAAACGACGCCATAGATCTCCCTCCACCTCGTCGTCAGACGAGTCTCCGAAAATGAAATGCCCCACAAAACATTCGTCTTCCGAAGAGTGGGAAGCATTAAGGGTCAAAATGATGGAGGTGTTTGAGAAAGCAAAGCCTCGGTCAGCGCCTTCTTCGGAAGCCGGCCAAGAGCGTCATCGCTCCGACACTCGCGCGCTCTCGAGCCCGGGTGATCATAAAAGGAAGGATAGGGACCCTTCGAGGACGCCGAGCGAAAAACGCTCGAATCGAGTCGACCGTTCGAGGTCACCTACGCCGTCTGAGACCTTTCACACCTCGAAGGAGAAACTGTCGAAGGCCGCCTCGACGCCCACGATGTCATCGACGCCTTTATCAACGTCGATGCCGAAACCCTCGGTGCCAAAGGCTCCAACCAAGCCAGGGCAGCCAGAAAAAGAGAAGGAAAAAGTTAGAAAAACATGTAATTCCTTCAGAGCCTGGTACTACAGCTCTTCCTCCTCCTCTCACAGAGAAGGTTTTCAAGCCTCTCCCTTGACCTCAATTTTTGAGGAACAGAGATCGGAGGAGGAAAATGTACCTTTTGCATTGGAGTATGGCACCCCAAATGTTTGATCTCAGAGGAAAGCAGAATGAGGGATTTGGTGGAGTCTTTGCACAATGCAAGTGTCATTGACACCTCTCCTGAGAATGACTTCGGTAGACCAGATCCAGTAGAGCATGCCAGTCCATCATACCGTCAGTTAATGACCAAGGTGGTAGATTACTTGGGATGGGCTAGACCACCAGCACAATTCGTCCAGGATGATTTAACAGACATATTGGACCACGGTCCCACTGAAGACCCAGTACTACCTTTTCATGTAGCCTTACAAAACAGGGTGGCCAAGAATTGGGAAACTCCGCATTCTATTCATCCGGTAAATAAATCCCTTGCATCAAAATACCGCCCAGCCAGAAGCGACCCCGGCTATCTGTCAAAACATCCAACTCCCAAGAGTTTGGTCATACAGGCAGCCACAGCTTCCAACAAACTTGCGTACCCGTCTATCCCTCCAGACAGGGACGATAAGCGTGTGGATGGTTGGGCACGGAAGGTATTTTCAGCCGGGAGCATGGCATTAAAATCTGCCAACTCCACATGTGCCTTGGCAAAATTTTCGTACACTCTATGGAAGTGCATTGCAATGGCGGCAGAGCACATACCAGAAGGAGAAAAAAGGGAAGGTTTCCTAGCCATCGTTAGAGATGGAAAGGAGGCTATGCAGGAATCCCTTCAATCTGGATTGGACACTGAAGATAGTGTAAGCAGGTCCATGGGCACAAGCTCGGTAATGCGCAGGGTTGCGTGGTTACGGAAGTCGGGTTTTGCACCGGACGTACAGAACCGCCTCCTGAACATGCCCTTTGACGGGTCTCACCTTTTTGGCAACAAGGCTGACAAGAGCCTTGAGAGGTTGCAGTCCTCAAAAGCAGCTGCAAAATCCTTAGGAGCTGCTATTAGGCAACCTCAGCCTTTTTGCGCGCAAGGGCAATCATGGAGGGGACGATCCTATCGTTATTACACCTCATATGGGAAGATGAGAGGAATGGCCAGTCAAAGGGGCCAAAGAAAGGCTACTTGTGGTGGACGAGGAAAATGTGCTAAGCCAGCTCCAGCTGCAGCCTCTTTGCCATCAGCAGCTGCAACATCCGCCACAAAACCACTTTGAGGACTTGCACCACAAAACACCTGTAGGAGGCAGGCTGTCGCAGCATCTGCAAGAATGGCGAGCCATTACTTCAGATGTTTGGGCTCTAGAAATAATAGCCCAAGGCTATTGCCTTCCTTTTCTAAAGCAACCTCAAAGCAATCCACCAGGGAGACAACCGTTGAAACTTTCAAACCCGCTCCTACAGCAGGAAGTTCTAACCCTGCTGGAGAAAGGTGCTATAGAACCAGTACCTGCAGCGGAGAGGAACAAGGGTTGGTACTCCCCGTATTTTTTGATCCCCAAAAAGGACAGAGGACTGAGACCCATCTTGGACTTAAGAAACTTGAACAAGTTCCTCAGGAAGGACAAGTTCAAGATGGTTACCCTTTCTCCGATCCTTCAGGCCCTTCAACTCCAGTACTGGTTGGTGTCATTGGACCTCCAGGATGCTTATTTTCATGTGCCGATTCATCTCAAACACAGAAAATACCTGAGGTTCGTAGTTGGCGACTCACACTATCAGTTTCGAGTCCTGCCATTCGGGTTGACCTCTGCCCGAGGGTCTTCACCAAGTTAATGGTAGTGGTGGCAGCGCACCTCAGGAGAGGGGCGATTCATGTCTACCCCTACCTGGACGATTGGTTGATCAGAGCGCGCTCTGCCGAGCAAGTACTGGATCATCTGAAAGTCACCTGCCACTTCCTCCACAGACTGGGCTTCTCCCTCAATTTCAAGAAGTCACAGATGACACCTTCCCAACAGCTTCAGTACATATGAGCTGTATTAGACACGTCCTTGGGAAAGAGCTCGCCTCCCAAGTCGAGGGCTCAAGACATTCTTCAGATGGTTTCCAAATTCCAAAATGCCCAAAATCTCCAGGCTTACGACTTTTTAAGGTTGCTCGGCCTCATGGCATCCTGCATTTTTCTGGTGCCAGAGGCACGCTTGAGGATGAGATCCCTTCAATGGGCCCTAAAGACTCAGTGGTCCCAGTTCTCGGGTCAAATGACAATCTTCTTCAGATTCCGAACAAGGTCAGACAAGACCTTTTATGGTGGACCTGTACAGAGAACATTCTAAAAGGAGAACCCTTTTGGCAACCATGGCCGGAGATCACAGTAGTGACAGACGCCTCACTCCTGGGGTGGGGAGCTCATGCCAACGATTTGACAATCAGCCGTCGTTGGTCTCCATCAGAGTCCAAACTACATATCAACCTTTTAGAGCTGAGGGCAATCAGACTAGCACTGAAGGCCTTCCTGCCATCTGTCAGGGGAAAGAATGTCCTGATAATGACGGACAACACAGTGGCCATGCACTACCTAAACAAAAGAGGAGGCGTGGGGTCACTACCCCTGCGCAGAGAGGCAATGCAGCTCTGATATTGGGCGATTCAGGAGGGAATCTCTTTAACAGCAATTCATCTAGCCGGGGAAGAGAATATGACGGCAGATGCTCTGAGCAGGCAGAGCACGGTATCCCACGAATGGGAACTGGCTCAGGAAGTCATTCAAGAGATCTTCGCCCTTTGGGGAACCCCTCAAGTAGACCTGTTTGCAACCGGAATCAACCGAAAATGCGAAAGGTATTGCTCAAGGGAATCTCCCCCGAGAGGAGCCCTGGGGGACGCGTTCGTGGTGGAGTGGAATTTCCCACTATTGTATGCGTTCCCTCCGATTCCCGTCATTCCTCAGGTCATCAGGAGGCTGAGAAGGTTCGGAGCCTCATGATCCTAATTGCCCCGGATTGGGCCAGGAGAACGTGGTACCCGGACCTTCTGGACATGTCCATCTGTCCTCCAGTACGTCTTCCTCAGAGAGAGAACCTTCTCTCTCAAATGGAAGGTCAGGTTCTCCATCCAGAGGTCAAAACGCTCAAGCTTCATGCTTGGTATCTGAAAGGCTGAGATACAGGGATTGGAACCTTCCAGATGACGTTATGGAGGTGTTGCTTTCGGCAAGAAGCCAGCAACAAAGTCTCTATACTGTTGCCGTTGGAAAAGGTTTTGCAACTGATGCAGAGAAAAGAATGTCGATCCTTTTCTGTGTTCTATTCCGGAAGTATTATCTTTCCTTCTGACCCTAGCACAAAGAGGTCTGAATATCGGAACAATAAAAGGTTACCTTGCAGCGCTTTCCATCTTCAAGCGCTCATCGGAAGAATGCTCCTCCTTCAAAATTCCTTGGATAACACAATTCATAAAAGGTCTCACTAATGTGTTTCCTCCTCACCCTTTTCAAGTACCGATTTGGGATCTAAATTTGGTATTAAAATTCTTAATGCGTGCCCCTTTTGAGCCTATGCACACGTGTCCATTAAGATTATTAACATGGAAAACAGCCTTTTTAGTTGCTCTAACATCATCAAGAAGAGTGAGCGAATTGCAGGCACTATCCTCTGGGCCACCCTATACTGTGTTCCATAAGGACAGAGTTGTGTTGAGGGTTAAACCATCATTTTTACCGAAGGTAATATCTGATTTTCATTTAAATCAGAAAATAGTTTTACCCTCATTCTATCCTCCACCTCATCCTTCTAAGGAGGAAGTAAGACTACACAGACTGGACCCTAAAAGAGCTTTAAGCTTTTACATATCTAGGCTTTCTAGACTTAGAGTGGACAACCAGTTGTTTATAGGCTACACTGGAAGAAAACTGGGTCAATCAGTAACAAAACAAACAATTTCACGCTGGATCGTGCTTTGCATTTCAGAATGCTACAGACAAGCACAAAAAGACCCACCAGAAGGGTTAAGAGCTCATTCCACCAGAGGCATAGCCTCTTCCACGGCCCTTCAAAGAGGTGTCCCTATAAGGTCCATTTGCGAAGCAGCAACTTGGTCTTCGCTTCACACCTTCTCAAAATTCTATAACCTGGATGCTTCCCAGTCTAGGGAATTAACTTTTGGAAAAGCAGTGCTTTATTCTGCCATCTAAAGGCATTAAAAAAAAAAAAAAAAAATCTGACCCCTCCTCCAGAGGAACTATGCAAAATACTGCTTTGGGAGCCTATCTAAGATGAGGAATACATTGGAGGACACAATCCACTCGAAGGACAAGTTACTTCTTACCTGGTAACGTTCTTTCGATTGGATGTTCCTCCAATGTATTCCTCATCGCCCTCCCAACCTACCCCTCTGTAGATTTTTTCCGGGTTATTGCCATCTCAGATCTTGCCAGGCTGATACCTGTCTGCCGGCACAATCTACAAAAACAGTACAAGATCAGATACAAAAGAGGGGAAAAACAGAACTGAGGCAACGGGCGCCGCGCGTGCTACTTATACACCCGATGACGTCACCCTCGACGGAGGCCTTCGAGGGACCATCGACTCGACGACATCGACGCACGGCGCCCTCTGCCGAAATGTTTTTCCGAAGAGCAGCAAAGCTGGATGGAATACATCTAAGATGAGGAATACGTTGGAGGAACATCCAATCGAAAGAACGTTACCAGGTAAGAAGTAACTTGTTCGTCTAGTGCAAGAAAGTCAGGTTTAAGCGATTTGAAACATTTGATGTTGCAACGCACAAACCAGGCAATAAGGAATTTGGAGGATAAGATACAAATGGACAGGGTGAAGTAGGCACTAAAATGAGAGATGGATATACAAGCAGAGAAGGGGATATTTTATATGAGACAGAAATACTGAGAGGTGGAGATAAAGGTATACGTCTCAAGGCTAACAAGCTTAAAGTCATGATTGAAAGGTCGTATGTTCATAGGGTGGAAGATGGTCATGGGGGTGTAGTAGTTAGAAGGGCAGAAATGTGTGAGTGCTTTCGCAGCTTCTACGAGTCCTTATATACTGAAACCATTTCCCCATCAGATTCTGACTGTGAGGGTTTTTTCAATAAAATTTAAACCCCAAAATTGACTGCCGACAATGCAGCAGCTTTGGATTAGCAGATTAGCGAGGAAGAGATTTTACTTGCCATCAACCAGCTGAATATAGGTAAATCTCCTGGCTTTGAGGGACTGACGGTTGAGTTCTATAGAGCTTGCGGCCCCTATTTTACACCAATCTTACGTGAGCTATATCATTACTTCTTGGCAGAGGGAATATTGTGTCAATCTATGAGGGAGGCAATAACACATTAATCCCACAAGCAGGCAAAAATAATTAGAAATGTAGTAATTATAGGCTGATTGTATTGCTCAATGTAGATGTCAAGATTATTACCATGGTATTAACCAATAGAGTGGATAAATGTCTAGTGCACGAATCCCAGGTTGGGCTCATGCGAGAGAGGCATGGTTATGATAAGGTTAGGACCTTTCTAAACATCATGAGGCTCCCAAACAATGAGGTGGAAAAGATGCTGCTGATTTTTATGGATGCATAAAAAGCATTTGATCAGGTTAATTGGAAATGTTTAGATTTTGCATTGAATAGAAAGGGCTTTGGGCTACATTTTTTAAATCAATTAGTGCTTTGCACTTGTCAATTGGTGCAAGGTTTTGTGTTAATGGAGAACTCCCGACTTCCTTTCAGTTATCAAGTGGCACCAGGCAGGGATGCCCACTTTCTCCATTCCTTTTCAACTTGGCACTAGAGCCTTTGGTGGCTTATATTAGACAAGAACCAAGTCTTCAGGGTCTACGGGTAAGTGGAGATGAACTGACGGTTTTATGTTACGCTGACGACATGACCGTGATATTGGCAAACCCGAATGAGGGGGTGAGACCGGTTAAAGGAAATGTTTGAGGAGGTTGGTCTTTGGTCAGGTCATTAGATCAACTGGGGCAAAGCAGTAATGTATCCAATTGGATCGCTTTGTTCATGAGGGAATCTGGTTTCGTGTAATTGCTTTTGGGCAGAGACAAGTTTAAGATGTTGGGAAAATGGTTCGGGGCAGGTACAAGCCGTGGTAGATGCTCGGCCAGCCGCGAAATACAATTACTAGATGTCCCTGGGTGTGGGTGGCTCTGCGCACATTACGCAGGCAGTGCCGGCATAAAGACTGCCGCTCCGCCCGTGCAAGGTGCAGATTATTAATGATTTTCGGCATGGGGCGGAGGCGGCTGGAGGTACGACGACACCAGCTGAAGACTGGTGCCGGAACCGGGGAAGCAGTGTGAAGGATCCGGGCTATGCGGCAGTGACAGTGCTAGCTCTGGTGAATTGACAGTGTACTCTACAGCGTCCGGGTGGCCTCACGGGGCACCCGAACTTCAGTTAAGTTTGTGCTGTATTTACTATGTGCTTGATTTCAAAGGTGTTTAATCCGGGGCACGTGCAGCCACTGCTCTTCAAGGTCGGCTCTCATGATATTCTATTTTTGCGCAAACTTGTGAAAGGACAGTGTTTTGGGGTACTCAAGCGCTCTGAATTGCACTGAGCAAATGTGTGGAGTGAACGTCACACACTGTCAAGACTACTGGAGCAACATAGTGGAATGTTTTCTGTCGCTTGCTTCATGTTCAGTGTTGTGTGTCTTTCATGTTACATTTTGCCTAATAGGGCATGGGTTTTTGTCAATCATGAGGGGAGAAACTCCCTGTTGTTCATTTCATTATGTTGCCATGTTCATTCTGTTGCCTCAATTCCCAATAAGGGGTCCATCCTGTCTAATGTCCTAGTCACTAATGCTTATGTACTAGGTGGTCTGAGAAATGTATGTTGGTAGTTACCTTGGAAGGCAGTAGGTATATTCCAGGCAGATGTGGTTACTACTAGGAGAGGGCAAGTTGATAGGTGGGTATGCATGTGCATCAAGGTGTGTTTTTCCCTTTCTTCCCTCTACCTATCCAACTTTGTTACCCTAACCCTCTTTCCAGTTTCCTTACTTCCCCTTCCCATCCACAACCTCTCCCTAATCCCTCCTTCCCCCATTGGCTGTCACATGGTCACCTGTAATTTCTATCATCAGAAACCTGTGCCAACTACGGTGGGAGGGTCGAACTCATTCCGCTTCTGTGGTTAGGGAGTGGGTGTCGATATCTTTCCCTTCAAGTCTTGACATAATAATCTGCCCCACATACGGGGTTATATTACCACCCAAGCCAAATGAACGCAACCACTCCCCCTTTAGAAGAGGTGTTAACAGCCTTGCAGGAGATTCAGGTGGAATTAGCACACGCTAGGCAGGAAACCACAGTTTTGAAGGCCCGGGTACAGGGTCTAGTGGCACAGAGAACCCCATTACAGTCAGACAGTGCAGTGTCATCCGGATCAGTAGGGCGGACACCTACCGTAATAGTACAGCAGCCAAGTAATGTGCCGTTGGCCTCTCCATAAAGGTTTGCTGGGGACCCACGGAAATACATGACATTCTTGAGAACAGTGTTGATTGCATTTCTTATGTAAACCTGCTGCTTTTGAAAGCATGCAGGCTCGTACTACCTTTGTTATTTTGTATTTGACTGGGGATGCAGCAGCATGGGCCATGCCGCTGGTCCAAAAGGATGATCCCCTGCTATATGATTGGAACTCATTTTTGGCAGAATTTGGGAGTCTGTTTGATCGACGTGAAGTGTCATTAGCGCAGGACAAGGAACTTTTGGCATTACGGCAAGAGGCACGAGATTTGGTTACCTATGTCACTCAGTTTAATCAGCTGGTGATTGAGACGGATTGGCCTGAAACCAAGCAAACAGTGCTCTTTTATCAAGGTTTGCAGGAGAAACTCAAAGACGCAATAGCACAAGAGGAACCTCAACCCACTACTTGCACTACAATGATTGATTTAGTCTTGCGACTAGATCATCGCCTAAATGAACAAAAAGGGGAAAGGAAGAAACCATATGTAGTCCCTTTTGTATGCTTAGACAAGGCTAGAGAGTCCAGGCCATCAGAGGTTGAGCCCATGCAAATTGGGAGTGTAAGGGGGCCTTTGTCTACTGAAGAAAAGGTGAAGAGGAAGGCAAATAATCTGTTTATATTGTAGTCAGTCAGGACATTTTATTCAAACTTGTCCTTACACTCCTCAGCGGGGTACAAGGTCAGACAGAAACAAGATGGAGGCAGGAAAAGGACTGGCTCAACCTTAGGGGAACAGGGGTGTCGGGCCAAATCAAATCCAAGTTCCCAAGTTGGGTGGCAAATACCTTGCAGGAGAAGACCCCCTACTTGTATATTGTGGTGACATTGTTTTTTTCATTAACAAAACAGCTGGTTTCAGCAATGGTGGACTCAGGTTCCATGGGTAACTTTGTAGACATTGCACTAGTAGAACGGTTGGGTCTACCTTTACAGGATAAGCATCAGGCAGAGGGGGTAACATCCGTAGACAGATCTCCATTAACATCAGGCCCTATTACACTTCAGACATAACCATTAAAGGATGGCATGTTCCTGCGGACATGAGGAAATTATTTTTTACCTTATAGCTGCTCCTCAGTTCGGGCTTATTTTGGGTATGCCCTGGTTAGTGAAGCATAATCCTGTGATTAACTGGGCAATACAATAAGTGAATTTGTATTCCCAGCAGTGTAAATTGCATACCCAGTATTGGATGGGACCTGCTAGATTCTTGGCTGAGGGTGCTCAGTTGTCACAAATGATAGGGGCGATGGAAACAGTTCTCCCTCCTCAATACAGGATGTATGCAGATGTATTTGACAAAGGGGGGCTGAGAAATTGCCCCCACACCGGACATATGATTGTGTCATAGAATTGGAGCCAGGTGCTAGGTTGCCTTTTAGTCGGATTTACGCTCTCACTGAGTTTGAGAACAAACATTTAAAGGAATATCTGGATGACATGCTAGAGAGGGGGTTTATACTGCATTCTACCTCACCTGTACCCCACAGCTATTTTTTGTGCCAAAGAAGGAAGGCACATTTAGGACATGCATTGACTATCGAGCCCTGAACAAGGTGATGATTAAGAATCGGTTCCCTTTTGCCTCTAATCTCAGTACTTTTAGATCGTTAAATCAGCCGTAATCTACATGAAATTGGATTTACGTGGGGCTTATCATTTGATTATAGTGAAGGCGCGAGATGAGTGGAAGACCGCTTTTAGAACAAAGTACTGCCTTTTTGAATATCTAGTGATGACATTTGGTTTGTGTAACGCTCCAGAGGCTTTTCAACATTTCATGCAAGAGGTTCTGAGGGAGTTCATTGATATCTTTGTTATAGTATATATAGAGGGCATTTGGATTTATTCAGAATCCAAGGAACAACATGTGGGGCATATGAAGGCAGTATTACAGAGGTTACAGGAGTACCAGCTGTTAGGCAGAATCCTGTGCAGTTCCCTTGGGGAACACTGCAAAAAGATTAAGACCACAGGAGTAAGCAGTAAACCCAATTGGTAGCAGTCTGCACCACCCAGATTTGGTATACACGCATTTCGCCAAACGAAATTTCATCGTGGGACATTTCATCGCCAAACCACTCATCGCCAAAAACCCTTTTTTAAAAAAAAAGATTTTTGGGGGGTGTTTTGTAGGGGTTGGGGTATGATTATTAAACTAGGGGGGGTCTGGGGGGTGGAACCCCCTCAGAAATAAAAATGGCAATGAGTGTTCTGGCGATGAAATGTCCCACGATGAAATTTCGTTCGGCGAAATAACGTAGAGCCCCAGATTTACCTGGTAGCTGTGGCTGAGCAGTCAGACTTCTCTCAAGAAGAGTAGGGCAGTATGTAGAGTATACACAATCGGGCCAAAACACAGTAGAGCAAACAAACACTGACCAGAGCTTTATGTAAAAAGTATATAATTATTCATTTAAAACACACTTTATGGTATATACTAGCACTCTCAATCAAAAGCAAGTTAAAACACAGTCAGGTAAAGTATACACACCTCCCTTAATAGTTATCAGACAAGTCAAGGTTAAAACACTACTATTTGTTAGAACAGATGTGAGCGCTTAACCAAGATGGCACTCTGATAATGTAGTTAAAGGGAGAGAAAAAGGCAGAGCATAAAAATAAAACAGTTCCCAACACTTTTAAGAGTTCACAGCAACGGGAGAAAGGCAGGTTATACTGTAGAGCCAAAGTTCATAGGACAGGCCCACTTTAAATGGAGCAAAGCGAAATGTGCCCATGATCACACGGTTTAAAGTGCACTAAAAGTCTTTGCAGAGTGTTCAAAAGAGGTTAGGGTGATTCAGAAGATATAGTTAGAAGGCCTTGAGCCAACCCAGTTTAGAAGCCAAGGATTTAAGGGTCACCTTTAGCAATCTGTAGAAAGGGGGGCCAGGCAGGACACAGTACCTGAAAGAGAAAGGAAGCTCCAGCGGGGGCAGTTGTTCCTGGCAGTGGTTGAAGTTTGTGGTTACGACCAGGGGAAGAGAAGATCTCGTCGAGGAGGGAACGGGGAGTCCTTGCACTGCACAGGGATGAAACCAGCCGCGGAGTTCCCGATTAAAAGATGCGGTCCTTTTATTTGCGGTCAAAAGTGGTGAGCTTGGCTATCCGCCCGCTGGGGTGCTTGGCACGGGCGATTCGACCAAGAGACGTCTTTGGAAGGCGAAAAGGGTGAACTGGTTGATCCCACCAGCTCAGAGGAAGAAGACTCGTCCAGCAGAAGATCTTCTCTTGTCGGGAAAGTGGTGAGGTAGTTGCAGGAGGGCTTCACCGGTGGTGTCGTTGTTGCAGATGGCTCAGCTTCTTCCCTCTTCGGATTCTTAGGTCCTGTGGCGACTTCTGAAATTCCAGTCCCAAAGGCCCTGCTTTTATGCAGAAAAACCCCCATTCATCAGCATAGCTGTCAATCACACATGCTAAGTGATGAGCCGGGCGGCTCACCACTGGGCCAATCAGAGTAGAGTGCGACTTGGGCTGCTAAGGCAACGCAGTCCAGGGTGCCAATTCCCCCCTCCACCCCTCCTGTGAACCCAGACAGAGTGACACCATTTGG
Source organism: Ambystoma mexicanum (assembly GCF_040938575.1). Taxonomy (NCBI): domain Eukaryota; kingdom Metazoa; phylum Chordata; class Amphibia; order Caudata; family Ambystomatidae; genus Ambystoma; species Ambystoma mexicanum. The sequence continues at coordinate 1,458,074,547 of NC_090935.1, forward strand.
AGGGCTTCTGTGGAGAAGCCCGCCAAAAAGTGGAACAAAGGGCTCGACCTTGGTCAGAGTTACAGAGACGGACACAAACGCCATTTTAGAATCGAGTTCTGGCAAAAAGACCCAACCAGTGATTTAATATTAAATAAATAAACCGGCGGTATCTTTAACATTGCACCAAAAAGTGGTGTGTTTAAAATCAATGGGAAAATCCAATAGAGAATATGCCGGTGGAATGTTTCGCGTGGTAACCACTGCCACCAGCCAGAAACTCGACAAGGGGGGACTGTATAGTGCCCCCTTGAAACAGACCCAGGGGCAATATAATTAACCCCTTCCAGTACTTCTACAATATGATGGTTTGTACTGGTTCTGTTCACAATTTTGGACTAGTAAAGCCAATGGTGACTTTACATGCCCTGGGAGACAGTAGTCAGTCCCAGGGTATGGAGTCTATGTTTGGGGGTCACTGTGACACCTGTGGTACTGCACTGAGGGTGCTGTGTACCACACATACAGAAAACAGATGATACCCTATGGAGTATAAAGAAAGCCCATAAGCACATAACAAGTCAAAGACATACCTCAAATCAGGCCTAAGAGTGGGAGTAAAAGAGTCTCACTCTTAGCAGGAGAAAAAAACAAACCCCAAAAATCCAGCAAAGCTGCTGGGGGACTCACTAGGTTTGGGAAATTATCCTTATAAGAGAATTCTCCTTAACACCAGCTTTATGCTAAGCATGAAAAATGTGTATTCCACATGGAACTTGTGGAGTTTTTGGGATTTCTTTTGACACTAGCAGGCATTATCATGGATAGTAGGAAGGTTCAGGCCATAACAGAGTGGCACTCACCCCAGTGTGTAAAAGATGTTCAGTCCTTCTTGGGGTTTGACAAATTCTATAGGAAATAAATCAGTAATTTCTCTCAGACGTGTGACACCCATAACACAGTTGCTCAGGAAATAAACACCATTTGTGTGGGATGAAGAGGCGGCAAAAGCCTTGCAGGAATTAACGCAGGCATTTACAAATGCACTTGTGTTGAGACATCCAGGGTTAGAGAGCCCGTTTCAGGTAGAGACGGACGCATCCAATGTGGCATTGGGTGCAGTATTGTCCTAGAAAGATGAGGACGACGTATGGCTCCCAGTAGCATACTATTCTAGGTGCGAACAGAACTACTCTATCACAGATAAGGAACTGTTGGCAATTAGAGCAGCTTTTCTAGAGTAGAGACACTATTTGTTGGGGGCCAGACATCAAGTAACGGTAGTGACAGATCAGAAGAATTTGCAGTATTTTCGAACAGCTCAAACACTCAGTTTAAGACAATTGATATGATCAAAGTAGTTTAATTAATTTGATTTTGTGGTAACATTCCGCCCCGGAAGGAAAAATGTGAAGGCGGATGCGTTGCCCAGGCAGCAACATTTGGAGGCAGTGATTCCGGAGGTGAAGGCTTTTATTCCTCCTGAAAAGATTATTGGGGCAGTAGCTGAGGACTTGCTAGCACAAGTACGCAAGAGCATGAGAAGGACAGAGTTGCAGGTTTGGGTGACCGGTCATGCTGCCTGGACAGTGCAGGATGGTCTACCATATCATTTAGGTTGACTATACTTGCCAAGCAAGGCATTACAAGAGAAAGCATTGTTCTGGTGTCATAAATCACCATTGGCAGGACACTCTGGGTCGGGAAAGACCAAGTGTATGGTGGAGAAATACCTTTGGTGGCCTGATATGCAGAAAGATCTTCATAGGTACATTCAGGAATGTGAGACTTGTATGCGAAGTAAGGCAGATCATTCCAAAAGAATGAGATTGTTACAACCTTTGCCTACTCCCGAGAATCCATGGACAAACACTTCCATGGATTTTATTAGCGATCTTCCAAGAGATAACAAACATGATCCAGTATTGGTGGTGGTAGATTACTTTTTCGAAGAAGGCTCACTTCATTCCCTGCATAAGAATTCCTGGTGCTAGTCAATTGGCTGAATTGTTTTTGCAAAATATTGTAATATTACATGGATTGCAGAGAAGTATTGTATCGGACAGAGGACCACAGTGCACTTCGAGGTTCTGGCGTACCTTTTGCAGTATTTTGGGAATCAGTTGTGCGTTGTCCACCAGTTATCATCCCTAAATGGATGGGCAGACAGAGAGAGTTAATCAAACGTTGGAGCAATACATTCGGTGCTATTTAGGGGACGGTATGTCATCATGGGTGTGAGCCTTGTGGCTGGCAAAGTTTACCTATAATAACACTGCATAATTAGGTATGGCTCACAATGAGTGCCTTTACGGGCAAGAGCAGAACATGATTCCGGAAACCTTGCCTGAAGTAACTCAGGTTCTGGCCCTTCTAGAGCGTAAACAGCTGCTTCTTGACATTAGGCAAAAAGCATGCACAATCTAGAAAAGGCTAAGGCCACATAAAAAGCGCAAGCCGACAAACGGCAAGATTCTACCAGATACAAGGTGGGTGTTAAGAAAGGAAGAAGGCAATGAATATGGCAAGGGAAATGTGCACGGAATCGCACAGTGAACAACTTTGAATCTAACAACATGCATACAATACCCAAGACCTGTGTATACTAAAACCCAGGAGTGCAAATAGAGTTAAACAATAATACCAATATATGAAAAGGGATGTGGGGTAAGCACTTAGAACCTCCTTATGACTGAAAGGAAAGTCGGCAAACTCCTTACCCACTATGCTATTACAGATACTGACAGCGCTAAGCCCACGTAGAGGGCAAGCAAGGACAGGATCTGTGAGCTGACACTCTGGATGATACTGAATAAGGAACTTAGAAACAGTACTCACGAGGACCGGAAAAGACCACTAGAATGTCAGTAAACCCACGAATCCAGTTGATCAAACAGGGACCCAGAAGGCTATAACAGCAATGGGTGGAGGATAACTAAATACATAAAACCCAAGTCAAGGGGCAAGTAGGAATTGTGATTATAGAATAGTGAGGAAAACAAAAGCATTCACACAGGGACTAGTTACAACAGCACCCCATACCTAATAATCAATAGGAAATAAATGCAGAAGTGCAATGGAAAACATGGAATGGATCCCAATAGAAAGTAAGGATCAGGAGCAGGGAAAATGATATCACAAAAGGAAACCTTTCCCACCCATCCAAGGAGAAAAGGCAGGAAGCTAAATCTATAAAGGGAAAGACTAATGCATCAAGTTTTTCAGTAGCAAAGGACAGCATCAAAGAGACAGAGAACACAGGCAAATTGGGCAGCATCAAAAGGTAAAGCACAGAGAAAGGCTGCCTGCAGACAGAGGAAGACAGAAAGGGAAATCCAGAAAGCAGAAATCAATTAAGCACATAAATCCGAAATCCAGGGCAAAGGAACAAGAAACAGGAACTAGGAACTAGGCACAAAAGCTAGGAACAAGGAACAAGGGACCAGTCACAACAGGAACACTGCAACAATGACCAGCGCTGGACTGAAGCAAACTGAGGCTTTTAAAGCTGCTTAACGAGCACACCCCTCAGGTGTGCCGCCTGCTGCACCTGCAGCCATAGGTGTTGCCTATCCTCCACCCAACCTTGTCCTGCAAGGGAGGAGGTGAAGCAGTGAGCCAGGCATTCTGGGAAGCATAGTCATTAGATTAAAGTAGCATGGCTGGCTGCCAAAAACCTGGAATGGATCCGGAAGGGAAGTAACTTGGAAAATAAGGTTTTAGCGCTCCCAATTCATCACAGCAATGTAGCATAAGGTTCGGAGGAAATGTCCAGTAGGGAATAAACCCCAAAACATGCCCCCAAGTGATGGGAATGGGAGCGAAGGGAGCGAGCCGTGACAGTGGGGGGTAAAGTGTGGTTGTCCACTCGAAATTTACAACTGGTGGGGCCTCGCAAATTTGCACCTCGGTTTATTGGTCCGTATGAAATTGAGAAATGTGTGTCACAAACAGCGATGTGTTTAAGATTGTCTGACAATTTGAAGATACATCCAGTGTTCCATGTGTCTCTGCTTAAACCTCCAGCTCCAGGGGTCACTACCAAGACACCACCAGCTGTTATAAAGGATGGACAAGCTGAGTATGAAGTAAGACAGATTCTGGATTCCAGAAGGAGGCTGCAACGCCTGTGGTATATAGTGGAATAGTTGGGGGAATGGTTTGGAGGAGTGCTCATGGGAACCGAAGGAGTCATTCCAGGAAACAAGATTGGTGAGACATTTTGATATGAAAAATCCAGGAAAACCAGGCCCACAGAGGGCTCCTGGAAGAAGAGGTACTGTCAGGAAAAGCAGTGGTAGACGCACAGCCGTGAACTACAATTCCCAGATGTCCCTGGGGGTGTGTGTATGTGTGTGTGGGTGGCTCTGTGCATGTTATGCAGGCAGTGGTGAGGAACAACCACACCATCTGAAGATGGGGGCCAGATCCGGGGAAGCAGTGTGAAGGATCTGGGCTATGTGGCGGTGACCGTGCTAGCTCTAGTGAAATTACGGTGTACTTAGTGTCCGGGTGGCCTCACAGGGCACCCGGACTTCAGTTAAGTTTGCGACACATTTACTATGTGCTTGATTTCAAAGGTGTTGCATTCTTGAGGGCATGTGCAGCCACTGCTCTTCAAGGTCGGCTCTCATGATATGCTATTTTCACGCAACCTTGTGAAAGGACAGTGTTTTGGGGTACTCAGGCACTCTGAACTGCAGTGAGCAACCATGTGGAGTAAAAAATGGTTATTAGTGGGAGCGTGTGAACGTAACACGCTGTCAAGACTACTGGAGCAGTGTTGGGGAACGTCTTCTGTCACTTGCTTCATGCTTCATGTTCAGTGTTGTGTGTCTTTCATGTTACATTTTGCCTAACAGGCCATGAGTTTTTGTCGATCATGAGGGCAGAAATGTTTGTTTCATTATGTTTCCATGTTCATTCTGTTGCCTCAATTCCCATCATGTCTAATGTCCTAGTATCTAATGCTTATGTACTAACTAGTCTGAGAAATGTATGTTGGTAGTTACCTTGGGAGGCAGTAGGTATATTCCAGGCAAGTTTGGTTACTACTAGGAGATGGCAGGTTGCTAGGTGGGTATGCAAGTGCATCAAGGTGTGTTTTTCCCTAACTTCCTTCTACCTATCCAATTTCATTACCCTTTCCGGGTTCCCTACTTCCCCCTTCCCATCCACAACCTCTCACTAATCCCTCCTTCCCCCACTGGCTGCCACCTGGTCCCCTGTCATTTCTATCATCAGGAACACGTGCCAACCACAGTGGAAGGGTCGAACTCATCCGGCTTCAGTGGTTAGGGAGTGGGTGTCGATACCCTTCTCTTCAAGTCTTGACATCAGGTACTTGGAAATCCATTTGGTTTGGGATCTAAAAAGGATTGTTGAATACAATGTGGATACATTTATAGAAATGCTTGAAAGGGACTTGCAGACATGGGATTGCTTAATAATCAATATCTGGGTGAAGATTAACGCAATTAAAATGGTGTTGTTGCCTAAGGTTCTATATGTCGTCCAGACACTTCCTCTGAAGTTTCCTCAAAAAGCGCTTAAACGCATTGACAACGTGTTCCAGACCTTTTTTAAGGGGGCGGGTAAGAGACTGAAGATACCCAGGTATATTTTGGTTCGCCCGGTGCGTAAAGAAGGATTAAGATACCCTAATCTTGAAAGTTATCACAGGGGATTTCTATGGAAAAAAATCTGCTCTCTATGTCACTGAGAGTGTTGATTCAATACCCCTTTGGTTCGACATTGAAAGAGAGAGGTTTTTGCCATATAAACTGGGAGAGGTGTATTCAATGGGGAATATGCCTAATTTGACAACATAACTACCCACTACTGAGGCGACTATAGAAGCTCTTGCTTCTTGGCTGATTGGTTGTGGTGAAAACCTACTGATTCATTACAGGGCCTCATTATGGAATAGCCCTTGCTACAGATAGGGAACAAGGTCCTATGTTGGCAAAGCTGATGGAATAGGGGGATTTTGAGAATTGGTGATGTGTGGAGTGAAACAGGCTAAGAGCAGATTTTGGCCTGGGTCAGAAGGAGTTTAGAAGATATGCAGAGTAGGGTGAACTTTTCACAGAGGCAATATATGTTAAACGAACCGATGAAGGCTAGGCCACTGGCTTGTAGTTTGTTTGATTCACCTCCACGCATGGTATCAACTTTTCATCAAAATGATGCCTCTGGATGCTTCCTATGCTGCCTCCTGGGAGAAGTTGCGGCAAGTTTGGACGAAAGAATTCGGGAGAGAAATCACTGTTAGGGAATAGAATTACTTTTCACGAGTGTGAGTAAGGTCCAAGATGGACTTGGGTCTACGGTTCATCCGTTGGAAGATCTTGTCTCGTCTATATTGGACTCCGGAGCTGATTTTTAAGATGGACATGACAAATGAAGAGTCCTATTGGGGCTGTGGTCAAAGGGGTGGCACATTGCTACATATGCTGTAGGAATTTCTTAGACTGGCTGACTTTTGGGGAGGCGTTCTTGACAGATTGTATGCAATCTTGAGAACGCCATTCCCTAGGTTGTCATGTGCTGTGATTTTGCTTGCAGGGTCGGGGAGGTGTGATATAGCTAAGAGTTTATGGGGTTTGGTTTGAAAAGGTACTGGTAGTGGCTGCAAAGCAGATTCTTAGGGTTTGGAAAACTAGGAAGAAACCATTGGTGGACAGTTGGTTGTTGGGTTTGCAAACTTTGGCAAGCTATGAGAAAAAACAAGCTGTATGGTTGAAGTCGTTTTTTTATTGGCTGTGGTTAGGACTTGAAAATTAGACTGCTTTAGGCATGGTGGGATTATGTAAGTGGGTGTTTGTGGGTTTGTGGGTGTGTGACTGTGTGTTGTGTGGTTGTTGTGAATTTTTCCTTTTTTTTAAACTTTTGTTTTTTATAGATACTGTTTGATGACGAGGCATGGGCTTGGTAATTTATGCTAGTCATGTGCCAAGCAATGTTAGCAGAGTGAATAGGCAATTCTTTTTGTAAGCTCTTACAAGGCTATCACTTGATTCCCTGTAAAATGGACAAACTGCTTCTAAGCCTATGTTTATATTCAATATGATGTTGTTTTTTGAAAATGATAATGAGGTAATTTGCGAATGCCTACAGTCAGGTCTGGATACTGCTGACAGCATCAGCAGATCCATGGCGACAGGTACCATTATACACAGTTTTGCGTGGTTGAAAAATTCAGGGTTTGCAACGGACGTGCAATCCAGGCTTCTTGATATGCCTTTTGACGGCTCTCTGCTTTTTGGCAGCAAGGCTGACAAAATCCTGGAGAAGCTGCAGACCTCTAAAGTGGCAGCAAAGTCTCTCAGAGCCGTAATCAGATAGCCTCAACTTTCTTGCCCTAGCAAATCATCTTGGAGGGGTAGGTCCTTTCGCTTCTACTCCTCAGTTGGAAGAGCGAGAGGACAGGCTAGTCATAGACCCCAGAAAAGATTTCCTCGTGGTGGACGAGGGAGAGGTACTAAGTCCGCCCAAACAGCAGCTGCTTTACCTTCAGCCACTGTTCCAGCCTCCTCTAAACCACTCTGATGCTTCAACCCACAAGACCCTTGTGGGAGGCAGACTCTCACAGCATCTGAAAGAATGTCAGGGCATTACTTCAGATGCGTGGGCATTGTAAACTGTAGCCCAAGGTTACTGCCTTCCCTTTCTAAAAAGGCCTCAGGATCTTCCACCAGGGAACAACTCATTCGAAATTCCATATCCGCTCCTTCTGCAGGAAATTTTGACCCTGCTAGAGAAAGGTGCTATAGAACCGGTACCTGTAGCAGAGAGGAACAATGGTTGGTACTCACCTTATTTCCTTATGCCCAAGAAGGACGGAGGATTGAGGACTTATGAAACCTGAACAAATTCCTCAGGAAGTTCAAGATGGTTACCCTTTCTCAGATCCTTCAGGCCCTCCAACACTAGATTGTGTCATTGGACCTTCAGGGTGCTAATGTGCATACCCATCACAAGCACAGAAAGTACCCGAGGTTCACAGTTGGCAACTCTAACTTTCAGTTTCGAGTTCTGCCATTTGGGCTGACCTCCGGCCCGGGGGTCTTCACCAAGTTATTGGTGGTAGTGGCAGCGAGTCTCACGAGAGGGGTTATTCACGTCTCCCCTACCTGGACGATTTGCTTATCATGGCACGTTCTCCCGAACAAGTCCTAGAAGATCTCAGCATCCCCTGCCATTCTCCCCACAGACTTGGCTTCTCCTTCAATTACAAGAAGTCCCACATGATACCATCTCAAAGACTTTTTAACACACAAAAACGGACCTTGGAGAAGTTATCTAAAAGAGATGGTACTCATATCTGGTTCACAAAACACATTTAGACTGTCCCTAGTAGAAAGAACATAAAAACAAATAGGTATGGATGCACACTTGTATATCTATATATATGTATTGATGTTAGGAATATTAGGCAAAGTAGTGAGGTGCAGAGGAGAAAAACGCAACCTTGACACTAGGTTGTGATGAACATAGTACAAAAAAACAATAATTAGATGTTTTTCACTGTTATGTCAGAAGAGAATTCATTCTGACATAACATAGTGAAAAACATCTAATTATTGATTGTCTTTGAACAATAACCCAAGTGTGCAGGGGATGCGAGTGATCCACAGACCGTGGACACTTTTTGTTTTTTTGTCCTAGTAGGAAGAACACCCTGGTCCTATCAGGAAAAGCTCTCCCTAGGTGGCCGGCGGTGTGCCGCCTATCTAATAGGGATAGCGAGAAGACTCTCCCTCATCAACAAATATACACACATATCAATAACATTTACTAAAAAGACCAAAAACAAGTATAGGCTGAGACAGTGAACATTAGATCTTATCTCTGCTGTGTGTTGCAAAAGGCTCAATCTACCTGCAATTTCTATGCACATTTAATCACCAACTGGGTCGTGGCCTTTCACACGTCAGACCTTGTTCTGGAATATTAAAACATAAGACTCTCAAAATAGGGAAAGCCTAGTGGCCAGAAGCCTGTCTAGGATGAGAAGTAAGTCTGACGTGTTCAAACTCTATTATATAAACATGGTCATGCTCATGAGCAAGCTCATGCTCTTATGGTCGACAGGTTGTCATGACCGCTGTAGTTTAGGTCATCTTTTTCAGGACCTACATTTCTTCTGTAATGGGCTTCCCTCCATCAGTAGTCCGTGGGTGCAGTCCAGGCGGCACCTCCGTCCCATAGAGGGAGACACAAGATGAGAAGATGGGTATAATTCCCAACCTTTTTCAGTGACTTTCGAGGTACAAATAAACCATCCTCCAAAAAAAAACACTAATCCGCATGAAAAGGCACAAAGTAGAAATTTCAAGAACTTAGGTCCTGCCCAACTAGAACAATGCCTAAAAAAGATTCAGGACAATATTCAGGATCGGGGATTCATGTGAGGATATGCTTCGGCAATACTCAAACTCTGCCTCAGAACTTGTAGAACAGCTTGCATCACTTAAGTCGAAACTGGTCAGGAAAAATAGTAACATCAGAATTGGTTTCATAGTGAGCTAACCAAGCTCAAAATAGAAAAAAGAAGTTTGTAAAGGAAGTGTCTTAAATACCTGTCACCAGTCACCAAAGAACAATGGAAAGGCATCAATTCAAGATATAGAAAGGGCATTAGAGAAGCCAAAACAAACTATTATAATGATTTGATAGCCGCTGCACCCATTCCACTTGCAAACTATTTAACATTCTTTAGCCCATAGAAAAATCCAAGGCTTTATCTCCCTCTTTAACCCCTACACAGGAGGATTGTGAATTAGTGCAAAGGGCTTTCGCTTCAAAAATTGAGAAAGCCAGAAACGCTATAATTTTGGCTAGAGAATCACCCAATAGGGGTACATCCATATCAGCTGGGGAACCCAGACAGATGTCAATTTTAACTTCCAATCCATTTCGGAAGAGGAGATGGTTAGAGTGCTTGCCACCATGAAACCTACCTCGTGTTCAGAGAACATAATACCTCCGAAAATGATATTGGAAAATAAGTTAATGTTCTCACCTGTCTTGACCAAAATAGTTAATGCCTCATTCCAAGAAGGTGTAGTACCTAGGTTCTTTAAGGAAGTCACCATTACCCCCTCATTAAGAAGCCAGGCTTAGATCCTAAGGACCCCGGCAATCTGCGGCCCATTACAAATTGTAATTTTAATCTTAAGGTCCTGGATAAAATAGCAACAGCTCAACTCCAGAAACATGTCGAAGCTAATTCTATCTTGCACGACCAACAATCAGGTTTCCGTGCTGCTCACAGCACGGAGACAGCTATGCTGGATTTGCAGACATATATGCTTGGCATTCTCGACAAGGGTAAGACAGGGCTACTGATGTTCTTGGATTTAAGCACAGCCTTTGATTTAGTAGACCATCAATTATTACAACAGGTCCTGGACAAAATGGCCGGCTGCTCCAAGGAAGCATTGCCATTGTTGACATCCTTTCTGGCTGATTGCGAGGCAAAAATTCACTGGGGGGTTGGAGGGGAAATTTTCTACGGCAGCCCACATAAGTTATGGAGTTCCACAATGTGCTAGCCTATCGCCCCTCCTCTTTAATTTATAAATGCAATGTTTGTGTGAACTACTGGAAAGTGTTGGCATGTTTTTCACAAACTAGGCCACGATACCCAGTTGGTAATAGAATAGACAGTGCCAAAATGTCAACATTATACAATATAATAGAAAAGTGGATAGAGGGCAACTGGATCTGCCTAAACAGTAAAAAGACAGAGATGATGATCTTTGGAACCAGTCTAGCGAGAGCTAAGCTAGGGTCAGACTATGAGACTTTCTGCATTAAAGACACATGCATACAAGTGTCATTGCAGGTCAAAACTCTCGGGGTGATTATGGAGGCATCTCTAGGTGTAGAGGCACATGTGAATTACCTACACAAGAACAATTCTTATTATCTGCGCCTACTTAGATCTATTCGCCCGTTCCTGAGCAAGAAGAATACTGCCACCATTGCTAGGGTTACCCTTTTGTCCCTTTTGGACGATGGCAATTCCCTTATGCTTAGGGCTACCAAGAAATGCTTAGAGAGATGCCAGATCATGGGAAACAATGCAGTACGCATTAGTAAAGGTATTAATAAAAGAGACCATGTTTCTGAGGGAAGGAAAGCACTGCACTCGCTCAAGATCAAAGACTTCAAATCCTTGACATTGGTACATAGGTGCTTGTACGGCACCGCACCGACATACCTCAAGGAAAAGATTCTGCCATATACTCCGAATCATCCACTGAGGTCAGAGGCACAAGGTAGGATTTCAGTGCCCTCTTACACTCGAGTTACTGCATCAGGCAAAGCTTTTCCTGTGCTGGTAACAAAGCATTGGAACAAGCTGCCTTTAACCTTCCGACTCGAACCCAGCTACCTGGCTTTCAGAAAGCACCTTAAAACGTACTTGATTAATAATGAATCCCAAACTCCCGGACTGCCTGCCAACTCAGTTAGACTGTTTTAGTCTTGTCTGTTTATTTCAATGTTTTTTGTACACGCCCCGATGCCTGCGAGCTTTCAGCGCTTTATAAGCATGTAAATAAAATAAACTGTTTGGCACTCACATAGTGGTCAGTTAGTACTGTGAGTCATGTGTATTTTTCAAAAGGACCTCCTATTGGTGGTGTCTTTTTAATGGGACTTACTCATTGTCCTAGACCAGACACAATAGTGAGGATAAAAGGAGGGGGGTGGATTAAGGGGGGAGGGGTTGTGACTCTTGGGAGAATTCCAGTGGTAGGCAAAACCAATATTCCTTGGTGGTGGAGTAAACCGGGCCACCTCCAATGTGTCCATAGAACCATGCAGGGTAAATGTTAAATGTCTATCGTAGTGCCACCTACCCAACCTGAACGTGTCGTCTTGTTCTAGGATGAGGTGGCAGAGCAATCGTCAAAAGATATGAGTACCATCTCTTTTAGATAACTTCTCCAAGGTCCGTTTTTGTGTGTTAAAACGTTGTCTTAAACGGCAGGAATGCAATACTAACCAATACAGTCTGAGCAGTTCTGGGTACAACCTTGGGAAAACCTTGACATCCGAGGTGAGGGCTCAACACATTCTGCAGATGTTGTCCTGGAAAACTATTGAAAGACTATCTTTGCGCTTGGAACCAGTATTCTTGGTAAATGGGCATATATTCAGATAATGTTGTTATAACAGTCACAAGCTAATGGTGAAAATAATGTAGTCCATGCATAAGATCAGGAAAATCTCTTCTTTGTATTGTAACAATAGCTGACACGTGTTTCGACCCGAAGGTCGTTCTCAAGGCTATTAATTAACCAAAGTTATTAAATAAATCACAAAATAAACAAATGAAATAATATTATCATCAGATTGCAGAATTAGTTGTTAATATACAGAAAAATCAACCAATAATGAGCCATAAAATGAAATAATAAATACCATACCACACCGGTTGATGGGAGTTTGGGTTAAGCAAGCGTTCATGGAAGGAATTGGAAGAAAACAAATTCAGTTCACATTCACTATCACAGATGACATGATTGACTGTTATAGCATTTGCTTTGCGTGTGCAAGCGCACCTAGACTGAAAACAAAGTATACACGTGCGTGAGTAAGGCATGCGTCCAGCACCGATGACCACCCATTTGGAGTCCATAATGAACTAGCCCTGTGATAGTGAATGTGAACTGAATTTGTTTTCTTCTAATTCCTTCCATGAATGCTATGGTGTTATCCTTTTTGTTACATTTAGCGAATATGGGGCTCCAGATTGGAACCATAGAGGGTTATCTGGCAGCGTTTTCAAATGCTCATCGGAGGAAACTTCATACTTTAAAATCCCATTAATCATAAAATTTCTGAAGGGACGCAGTAATGTGTACCCACCTACTCCCTTTCACGTCCCTGTTTAGTATTTAAATCTTGTACTAAAATGTTTAACATGTATTCCATTTGAACCTCTTCATTCATGTCCATTAATGCTACTGACATTGAAAACCATTTTGCTAGTTGAAATAACATCAGCTCGCAGGGTGAGCGAGTTGCAGGCACTTTCTTGTAAGCTTCCATTCACTATATTCTATCTATGTGATCACTGCGACGCCCGTAACTGCTCTGACGAAAATGTTGACTGCAATTATGGCGCGGCGCAGTGATCAGATTGATCACTTTGAGCGTGTCCCACGGCTCGCATTCACATACCCGACCCCCACCCACTTACCCTTACGGCAGCACACTTCTGTGAGTGCCACTTACTCCCCGCTATCCCACTAGTATCGCTTCCTCCCACTTACGTGGGTCGGAGCTGACGCCCCAGGGTGCTTTTTTAATTTGAATTGTGTTACTTTCTTGTCCCCCGCTTACTATAATGGTAAGCGCGGGACACCCTTGCAACCCCCGACTCTCGTTACTGCACCCAAGGAGAACGGGGGACACCACCAACCCCCGCTCTGCTTGGGTGCAGTAATGGGAGGCAGTAGAAATAAATGTACCAAAGTTGCTGTAACTGCTTAGTCGCAGTTACGTGGTCAACATTTTGGTACATTTCCCTATTAGGAAAGAGTGGTTCTTAAAGTGAAGCCTTCCTTTCTTCCAAAAATAGTCTCCGACTTCCATTTGTCTCAAGAAAACGTTTTACCAGCTTTTTACCCATCACCTCATCCTGGGAAGGAAGAGGAGAGGTTGCATAGACTAGACCTAAGAAGGGCTCTGAGTTTCTGTATCTCACGAATGTCTACGTTTTGCCAAGATGATCAATTATTTTTTGGTTATACAAGTCACAAATTAGGTTTGGCAGTAACAAAACAAACTATCCAGAATGATTATTCTGGCTTTTGGGGAATGTTATAGATTGGCTGGCAAAGATCCTCTGTAGGTTCTGGGGGCCAATTCTACGAGGGGCATGGCAATATTTTCTGCTCTACAACGAGGGGTGCCAATTAGGGGCATCTGATGCAGCAGCCACTTGGTATACCATTCACACTTTTGTAAAACCTTATTGTCTGGACTCAACTTCAACTCAGGAAGGGGTATTTGGGAAGGCAGTCCTTCATTCTGTCCATGATAATTCTTAAGGACATGTCTAAATTCTTACGCCCTTCTCCAAGACCAACACTGCTTTGGGAATATATCAAAAGTTGAGGAATATATGGGAGGACACAATCCATTCGAAGAACCAGTTACTTACCCCTGGTAACGTTCTTTCGATTGGATGTTCCTCCCACGTATTCCTCATCGCCCCTCCCAGGCTACCCCGCTGTAGAATTTGTTTTTTTTTACCCTTTATGCTCTTTTAGAGTCTTTTACGGTGTAATACTGTTGCCAGTAATTCCTCAAAAGCGGGGGAAAAACAGAACTGAAGCCAACGGGAGTTGCGCATGCTACATATACTGGTGATGACGTCGGACAGAGGCCCTCGAGGGACATCGAGTCGACAGGACCAGTGCACAGAGTCCTCTGTCGAGGACTTTTTTTTCAGAATCGTCTGCAGCTGGAAAGGAAATATCAAAAGATGCAGAATACGTGGGAGGAACATCCAATCGAAAGAACGTTACCAGGGGTAAGTAACTTGTTCTTCTGACCCTTACGCTAGAAACTTAACTAAGAAAAAGAGATGGTCTTCTTGGTCCAGAAGAATGGCTCCCTTCTTCTGGGCGATCATTCCAGATCATGCAAAAACAAAAAGGATTCCTTGGGTTTTCCAGCAAGGAACTCTGAACAAAAAGTCTTGCATCTCCACAGAGTTAGGGGGATGACCCAATCCCCCCTCTTTTGACTTTCTCAAGTTTTCTCAATGCCAGGACAAGTGCCCTTCTTCTCCTGGCCTATTTGCCAATGCTCACTGTACCAAGACAATGACCCCCTTCTCTTGTCTATTTGTACACTGTTCAACAACACCAGAGAGTATATCTCTCTTCCCCCGTTTTCTCTCCAGCTCCTCACAGTGCCAACAGACTGGCTCCCTTCACCTGGCTCTTTATACAGTGTTCAACAACACCAGAGGGTATTTCTCTCTCTCCCTGGTTTCTTTCCAGCTTTTCACAATGCCAAGAGGATGACTCCCCTTTGCTTAGGCTCTTTGTACAATATTCAACAACGCCTGAGGGTATTTCTCTCTTCCCCTGGTCTTCCTCCAACTCTCTCCACTGCTCATAGCACACCTGGTTCACTATCCTGCCAGGTACTGTGACTGTAGTGATGATCTAAGAGACAGTTTGATATTGTGTGTGGGTCCCAGACCCTTCTTGGCTCTTCTTGTTTCTTAGAACTTCTACCCAGTTTACTATCCTGAGAGGTATTCCCTTTGTTGGGGTCCCAGACCCTCTTGCCATTGGTTTATTTTTCTCTCTTGTAGTCTAATCGGCCCTGGTTTCCCAATCTGCCAGAGACTGCCTCTCTCTGTTGGGCCCCAGACCCTTTTTGTAGGTATTACTTTCTCTTGGGTCGCAGAACCCTTGGTATGGATTTATTTTTCTTGGGTCCCAGACCCCTGTTTATGAATTCCTTTCTCTTGGGTCCTAGAGCCCTTTGTATGGATATCTTTCTCTTGGGTCCCAGACCCCTTTGTGTGGCTTTCTTTCGAGGGGATTGGGTCTCTGACGTATTCCATATCTATGACAGGTAATCACCACAGCTGTGCTGCTTCGGAAACTTTTTTCTGCGTCCTGGGTCGATGCGCCGTCGTCGAGGACCTCCTCCGACGTCTGACGTCATCCGATGTGATAAGTAGGACGCACGACGCCCGTAGCCTCAGTTCCGTTTTTTCCACGAACGTGTTGCTTCGTGAATCTCGGTTAACGCCTCGACTCTTTGGAGTTCTGTTCTTCTCGGTTCTTCGAACCTGTTCGTTTTTGTGAGAATCTCCCTCGTGTGAAGATGTCTTCTACTTCGTCTTCGACCACGCGTCCGGGCTTCAAGAAGTGCGGGGAGTGTGGGTCCAAGATGTCGGTGACGGACTCGCACAACGCCTGCCTCTGGTGCCTCGGGGAGGCCCACAACACGGATGACTGTATCGACTGCCAGTCGCTCACGTCCAAAGCCTTACGTGAACGTAAGAAGAAGTTGTCGGTAGGTCGGGTGTCCAAGCCCCAGAAGTCGAAGTCTGCGGGGCTTTCGACGGATGATTCGAGAGGAGACTCTCCGCGTCATCGTCGGAAGTCTCGTGGGTCTCGTTCTAGGAGTAGGTCTCGCCACTCCTCGGCCTCTTCGAGGCATTCTCGGAAGCGCCGACAGCGGTCGTCTTCCAGGTCCTCTTCTGAGGACCCTGCCCGGCACGTCGCTTACCCCGCCAGCCGTGCGACGCTGGAGGAATGGGCCTCCTTCGGGAAGAAAATGCTGGCGATTCTCGAGTCACAGGGTACTAAGCCGTCCGCGCCCCCGAGTGGGGTCGGTCGTGAGAGGTCGAGAGACACCGCTCGCAAGAGTGGTCGGCACGAGTCACGGGAGAGGTCCCGTTCGGACAAGGGGACTCGTTCTCGATGTACCCGTTCCAGGTCCCGGTCCTCGACGCGTTCGAGACCGTGTGCACCTGTGATGTCTTCGAGGAAGACATCGGCGTCTGAGGCGTCAAGGGCGTCGACAGACTTTCTCGAGGCTCCGAGGAAGTCGTCGAAGCCGTCGACGCTCAGGTCGTTGAAGGACACGCTCGGAGCTCCCGCTTCGAGGACTGTGTCGACGCCGTCGATGCTGGCGGCGCTGCATCTGACGTCGACGCCGATTTACTCGACGTCGACGCCAATCCTCTCGGCGCCGATTCACTCGACGCCCTCGACGCCTTTCGAGGCCGGGGTGTCGGAGGTACCCCGTGGAACGGGGGAACCCCCTAGGAAGGCTCTGGTTAAGAGCAAGCACTCTCGGGTGCCTTCTTTTCGCCACCTGGAATATATTTCGGAGGTGGATGAGGATTCTGATGGCCTGGTTCCTAGTCAGGTTCCAGATGAAATTGTCTCGGACCATAGTCCGTTTGACGATTTGAGGCAGTCACTGCATGATGCCAGTGGACTGGACACCTCTCCGGAGGTGGAGTTTTGTAGGCCTGAGCCTGGCTCTCATGCCGATTCCTCGTACCGGCGCCTTATGGCTAGGGTTTCCGAGTACTTGGGTTGGTCTGCTCCCCCAGGGGAGTTTGTGCAGGATGATCTCACGGACATCCTTGATGTTGGTCCCCCAACTGACCCGGTACTGCCGTTTCATATGGCTCTACAGAGTAGGGTGGCGGCTGCTTGGACTGCTCCGGAGAGTCTCCCGGCGGTGGGCAAGTCCTTGTCGCGAAAATACCGTCCAGCCAGTAGCGACCCCTGCTACTTGACCAGGCACCCCACTCCGGAGAGTTTGGTGGTGCAGGCGGCCACGGCCCCGGCAAAGCAGGCGTCGTACCCTACCATCCCTCCTGATAGGGACGACACACGTTTTGATGGCTGGGCGAAGAAAGTGTTTTCTTCTGGTGGTATGGCGCTTCAGGCGGCCAACTCCATTTGTGCCTTGTCTCGTTTCACACACACTCTGTGGAACTGTGTTTCGTTAGCAGCTGAACATATTCCCGAAGGGGACGAACGGGTGGTTTCCTTTCTATGGTCCAGGATGGTAAGGATGCCATGTGTGAGTCCGTTCAGTCGGGTTTGGACATGGCTGAATGCGTCAGCAGGTCCATGGCGGCGAGCACCGTGATACGCAGGTTTGCGTGGTTGCAGAAGTCGGGGTTTGCTCCTGATGTGCAGTCCCGGCTCCTCAACATGCCCTTTGATGGTGAACACCTTTTTGGCAGCAAGGCCGACGAGAGCCTTGAGAGGTTGCAGACCTCAAAAGCTGCAGCGAAGTCGTTGGGTGCTGCAGTTCGCCAACCTCCGCCTTTTCGTCCTAGGGGACAGCAATGGAGGGGTGGTTCCTTTCGCTATTACTCGTCCTTCAGTAAAGCGAGAGGAGCTGGCAGTCAAAGAGGCCAACGCAGGGGTACCAGAGGTGGATGGCAGGGTACCCGTGGTGCCAAGGCCGCTCGGGCAGTTGCCTCTTTGCCCTCAGGTAACGCCGCAGCCGCTACCACTCAGTCATGAGGCCATGGGGGAAGGCTGGCGCAGCATCTTGTAGAGTGGCGTGCCATTACTTCAGATGTGTGGGTTCTGGAGATCCTAACCCACGGCTACTGTCTTCCCTTTCGGCACAGGCCTCGCGACAATCCACCGGGGAACCTCTCTTTGCAGAGTCCGGATCCGCTCCTTGCGCAGGAAATTCAAGCCCTGCTGGAGAAAGGCGCCATAGAACTGGTGCCTGTAGCGGAGAGGAACAAGGGATGGTATTCTCCTTATTTTTTGATTTCGAAGACAGACGGGGGATTGAGACCCATCATGGACTTTCGCGGTTTGAACAAACTCCTCAGGAAGGACAAGTTCAAGATGGTTACTCTCTCTCAAGTCCTCCAGGCCCTTCAGCTTCAGGACTGGTTGGTGTCTCTCGACCTCAAGGATGCTTACTTCCATGTGCCGATCCATCCCAAGCACAAGAAGTACCTGAGGTTCGCTGTTGGCGACTCGCACTTTCAGGTTCGGGTCCTGCCGTTCGGATTGACCTCCGCCCCGAGGGTTTTCACCAAGCTCATGGTGGTGGTGGCAGCGCATTTCAGGCAAGGGGGGGGATTCACGTCTACCCCTACCTGGACGATTGGTTGATCAGGGGGAGCTCTCCCGAGCAAGTCCTGGATCATCTGTCCGTCACCTGCCACTCCCTTCACAGGCTGGGCTTCTGCCTCAATTTAAAGAAGTCCCATTTGACGCCAACACAGCGGCTCCAGTACATCGGAGCAGTGCTCGACACTTCCCTGGGGCAGTGTTTTCCTCCCCAGGTGAGGGCTTTTCACATTCAGCAGATGGTGCACAAGTTTCAGCATGCCCAGACGCTCCCAGCGTTCGAGTTCTTGAGGTTGCTCGGCCTCATGGCATCCTGCATTCTTCTGGTGCCAGAGGCTCGCCTGCGGATGAGATCGCTGCAGTGGGCACTCAAGATGCAATGGTCGCAGTCCTCCGGCAGGATGTCGGACCCGGTTCAGGTGCCGCCCTCGGTCGCCCGGGACCTTCTGTGGTGGGCCGTCGAAGGCTACTTGATGAAGGGGGCTCCATTTTGGCTTCCCTGGCCGGAGGTGACGATCGTGACGGATGCATGCCTCACGGGATGGGGAGCTCATGCCAACGGGCTGACAGTCAGCGGTCGTTGGTCTCCGGAGTCCAGACTCCATATCAATCTGTTGGAGCTGAGGGCCGTCAGGCTAGCCCTGAAGGCTTTTCTGCCGACTGTGCGAGGAAAGAATGTCCTGATCCTGACGGACAACACAGTGGCCTTGCACTACCTCAACAAAAAGGGGGGGTAGGGTCACTTCCTCTGTGCAGGGAGGCGATGCAGCTCGAGTTCTGGGCCATCCAGCAGGAAGTTTCGATCTCGGCAGTTCATCTGGCCGGAGACGAAAACGTGACGGCAGACGCTCTGAGCAGGCAGAGCACGATCTCTCACGAGTGGGAGTTGGCTCAGGAGATTCTCCTGGAGATCTTTGCCCTTTGGGGGACCCCTCAAGTGGATCTCTTCGCCTCCAGTGTCAACCGGAAGTGCGAGAGGTTCTGCTCGTGGGAATTTCCTCCAAAAGGAGCCTTAGGAGACGCGTTCGTGGTGGAGTGGTCATTCCCGCTGCTGTACGCGTTTCCTCCAGTCCCCGTCATCCCGCAAGTGCTGCGGAGGTTACGGAAGTTCGGTTCCCGGATGATCCTCATTGCTCCGGCGTGGGCTTGGAGGAAGTGGTACCCGGACCTTCTCGACTTGTCCATCTGCCCTCCACGTAGTCTTCCCTACCGAGACGATCTGCTCTCACGGGAGGGAGGTCAGGTTCTCCATCCAGAGGTCAGATCCCTCAACCTTCACGTTTGGCTTCTGAAAGGTTGAGGTATAAGGATTGGAACCTCCCTGAAGACGTGATGGAGGTGTTGCTCTCGGCCCGACGGCCAGCAACAAAGTCTCTGTACCGTTGCCGTTGGCGTAAGTTCTGCGACTGGTGCAGAGTTCAGAATGTGGATCCTTTTGCATGTGACATCCCCATGGTTCTGTCCTTTTTACTTTCTTTGGCCCACAGGGGCTTGCAAGTGGGTACCATTAAAGGTTACCTGGTGGCGCTGTCCATCTTTAAGCGCTCGTCTGAAGAGTGTTCCTACTTTAAAATCCCTTTAATTTCACAGTTTCTGAAAGGGCTCACTAATGTGTTCCCTCCGTCACCTTTCCTGGTGCCCGGTTGGGATTTAAATCTTGTTCTTAAGTTTCTTATGGGTGCTCCTTTTGAGCCTTTGCATTCTTGCCCTTTGAGACTGTTAACTCTGAAAACTGTGTTTCTGGTTGCGGTTACTTCCGCTCGCAGAGTGAGTGAGTTACAGGCACTTTCAGTTAAGCCACCCTTCACTGTATTTCATAAGGACAGGGTTCTCCTTAGAGTTCGTCCTTCTTTTCTTCCGAAGGTGGTTTCAGAATTTCATTTGGCCCAGAAGGTTGTTCTTCCGGCATTCTATCCTCCTCCGCATCCTGGTAAGGAAGAGGAGAGGCTCCATAGGCTTGATCCTAGGAGAGCTTTAAGCTTTTATGTTTCACGCATGTCCCGGGTCAGAGTGGACGATCAACTCTTTATTGGTTACGCTGGAAAGCGTTTGGGACAGGCTGTGACGAAACAGACTTTGTCTCGCTGGATTATTTTGGCCATCTCGGAGTGTTACCGCTTGGCGGGTAAGGACCCGCCGGCTGGCTTGCGGGCCCATTCTACCAGGGGTATGGCTGCATCTACTGCCCTGCAGAAGGGTGTTCCTATTCGCAACATCTGTGATGCAGCCACCTGGGCTTCTGTACATACATTTGTGCGTCACTATTCCCTCGATTCCATCCGGGGACAGGATCTGGCCTTTGGCAAGGCGGTCCTTTGCTTTGCTATTTGATTGGCAATTCTAAATTTTGATTCTAAATTCTTTCCCTCCTCCTTGCTCTGGTACTGCTTTGGGAGTCTGTCATAGATATGGAATACGTCGGAGGACCCAATCCCCTCGAAGAACAAGTTACTTTCTTACCTGGTAACGTTCTTTCGACGGGATGGTCCGACGACGTATTCCATATCGCTCCCTCCCTGCCTTCCCTGCTGCAGAATTTCTTTTGCGATTGCAGCTTACGTTCCGCAAGGCTTTGTGTCTGACTGGCAGTTGACTGATGTCACACGTTCTGGGGGGAAAAAGCTAGAACTGAGGCTACGGGCGTCGTGCGTCCTACTTATCACATCGGATGACGTCGGAGGAGGTCCTCGACGACGGCGCATCGACGTCATCGACGCAGGACGCAGACGCCGAAAAAAGTTTCCGAACCAGCACAGCTGTGGTGATTACCTGTCATAGATATGGAATACGTCGTCGGACCATCCCATCGAAAGAACGTTACCAGGTAAGAAAGTAACTTGCTCTTCTCTTGGGTCCCAGACCCCTTTGTATGGCTTTCTTATTCTTATTTATAATTTCTTATTCTTATTTATCCGTAATCTAGGTAGCCCTGGTTTCCCAGTCCGCCAGGGACTGCCACAACGAAGAGGACTCTGGATGTCACTTCTTACTGGCTGAGGGTCTCAGACCAGTGTCTCAGAGCCTCATCACGAGTTGGGCAGTATCCTGACTGGGATACCACCCATCTTATTTGCGTTAGCGCCCACCCGTCCGGTGGTATTACTGCCGGATCATGGGTTGGGCGCTAAACGTTACTCCCAATTCCCCATTGGGTCCATTGGACCCAATGGGGAATTTTACATGCAATTACCGCACAGTAAATACCGCTGGCAGTAATTATGCCCAAAATGGGAATTTTCCCAGCGTGTTTACCCCCAACTCTTAGATGAGGGTAAACACGCCAGGCTCGAGATTGGGCGGAGCGGTAAATGCGGCGGTAACACCTTTACTGCTGCATTTAAGGGCTACCACCCAACTCGTGATGAGGCCCTCAGTGTGGTAAGGTCCCTCGGGGTTCCCATCAAGCCTCCCGGTTTCCCAACCCTTCTCTGGTTGCTCAATGGTCTTTTTTCATGGCTTCTGGGTCTCTCGCCCCCACCCTGTCACCTCTTTCTCTCCCTCGGCTCTGCAGCGCTTCCGCAGCGGCTTCCTGCATTTGGGCGGTGTGCTCCTCGTAGATGACACGCTCCAGGCAGCGTGCTCTGCGTAGATGACACGCTCCAGCTCCTTCGTCCAGCTGGTTGCCTGTGCTCTGACTTCCTCCTACTCGACCGTGCTAGATCTGTCAGCGATGCCTCTGCCGGCAGGCAAGTGTCCCGCTTGTTACACTTTCGCCGTCCCAGTTCCTCCAGCAGCTCACAGAGCTTCCGGTTCCTCGAGGGAGGATCTCTCTCTCTCTCTAGGTTTGGATTTTCCTCTTCGAATGGATTGTGTCCTCCCACATATTCCTCATCTTTGATATTTCGATATCCAGCTTCAACTGCTTTGGAATTTTCTTTTCGGCAGATGGCCTTGTGCGTCGATGGCATTGACTCAATGTCCCTCGAGGGCCTCTGTCCCGAGGATGATGTCATCAAAAGCATATATAGCACACGCAGCGCCCGTTTGCTTCAGTTCCGTTTTTCGCAAATACTATCACTTCAAGAAATACGGCGTGCTTCTTCACTTGGTGACAAAACTTCTTTCCTTTGAGAAATCAAGAGAAAATATCATCTTCATCGACAGCGACCACCCCGAATCCCGGATTCAAAAAGTGTCCTGATTGTGGGTCGAAAATGTCATTGACCGATCTTCATCGTATATGTTTGTGATACCTCGGAGTAACCATAACACCTCGGACTGCTCCAAGTGCCAGTCGGTGACAGGAAAGTCCTTGAGAGAACGAAAAGGGAAGTTGACGGTAGGTCGAAACCCCAAATTTCCTACCCCAACCAAAAAAACTTCGACCAACGAGTCGAGAGGCGACTCTCCTTGGAGGAAAAAGGTTAAGCGGTCAAGATCGAGGAGTGGTTCCCACCACTCTTCTTCATCGTTGAAGAAGTCTAAGAAGAGGCACCATAGGCCACCTTCTTCCACTTCATCGTCAAACGCTTCCCCTAAGAGGGTATCTTGCGCAACTAAAAAACCACTCCGGCCGAGTGGGAGGCCTTCAGAGCAGAGATGCTCAAAATATTTGAAAAACAAAAGCCTCCAAGCCATGCTCCTGCCGCGCCTTCGAAAGAAGCCGGGAAGGAAAGGGCTCAACCTAAATCCTGTGCGCCCTTGAGCCCGGGACGAAGGCATGACCCTCATCGGGAGCCATCGAGGCCTCAATCCGATGACATAACATTGAAGGATCCATCGAGGTCGATTTTGTCGACATCTTCGACAGCAGCCAAACTATCGAGTTTGACGCCGAAGCCATTGACGCCAGCTGCGCCATCATTGCCAACTGCGCCATCGATACAGAGCGCCCCACGAAAGCCTATGGCGCCTATAAAAACAAGTTTCAACGGCTCCTCCAGGGTGGAATCCATTGTTCATGAAACCCCTCATACCTGAGGAGACCTATGTGCCTCTACCAAAAAAAGACTATTTTAAGTTCCTTACTTCTGTATATGAGGAGGATGAGCCGTCAGATAACGAGGCTTCATTTGGCCTTGAATTTGGTCTGCCAAATGTACCAGAAAGTTTTATATCAGAGGAGTCAAGGTTGAGAGACCTCTATGACAACCTGCAAACTGCCAGTGGGGTAGACACCTCACCTGAGTTGGAGTTGGTGAGACCAGATGCTGGGGTGCATGCTGATGCGTCTTACAGACAACTTATGTCTACGGTAGTAGACTACATGGGGTGGAGTAGGCCTCCATTGCCATTTGAAGAGGATGATCTGACAGGCATTCTGGATAAGGGTCCTCAGTCAGATCCCATATTACTGTTTTACATTGCTCTGCTAAAAAGGGTGGCGACGAATTGGGAAACACCGGAAACGAATCCGGCTGTAAATAGAAACTTGACCAAGAAGTACCGCCCTTCCAGTAGTGACCCCGACTACCTGTCAAAACACCCCACTCCAGAATGCCTGGTGGTATAGGCAGCTACTGCAAATTCTAAGCAAGCGGCTTACCCTACCATCCCTCCAGATGGGGACGACAAAAGAGTAGTTGGATGGGCAAGGAAGGTATTTTCTGCAGGGAGTATGGCACTCCAAATCTGCCAACTCCACCACATATACCCTTGCAAAATGTACTTTCACTCTATGGGACTGCAATTCCGTGGTGGCGGAGCACATTCCCGAAGGGGATTAAAGAGAGTAGTTCTTAGCCATAATTAGAGACGGCAAAGAAGCCATGTGTGAGTCTCTTCAGTCAGGTCTGGATTCTGCTGACAGCATCAGCAGAGCCATGGCTACTAGCACCGTTATGCACAAATTTGCATGGTTGAGGAAGTCGGGTTTTGCACCAGATGTGCAATCCAGGCTTCTCAACATGCCCTTTGACTGGTCTCACCTTTTTGGCAACAAGGCTGAAGAGAGTCTTGAGAAGTTGCAGACCTCGAAGGCGGCATCCAATTCTTTAGGTACCGCTGTTAGGCAACCTCAGCCTTTTCGACCTAGTGGACAACCTTGGAGGGGTAGATCTTTTCGATACTGCTCCTCAGTTGGAAGGGCGAGAGGAATGGCTGGTCAAAGGGGCCAAAGATTATTTCCTTGTGATGGACTAGGGAGAGGTGCTAAGCGAGCTCAAGCAGGGGCATCTTTACCATCGGCCACTGCATCAGCCGCCTCAAAACCTCTCTGAGGTCTTGAGTCACAGTTCACCAGTGGGGGGCAGGTTGTCTCAGCAGCTAGAAGAGTGGCGAGACATTACTTTGGATGCTTGGGCCTTGGAAACCATATCCTACGGTTACTGCCTTCCTTTTTTACAGAGACCTCGGGACAATCCACTGGGGAAACACTCCAGATCCACCTCTTGTGCTGGAAATTTTAATCCTGCTGGAGAAAAGCGCTATAGAACCAGTGCCTGTAGCAGATCAGAACAAGGGTTGGTATTCCCCTTATATCCTAAAACCCCAAAAAGACGGAGGACTGAGACCCATCTTTGACTTGAGATACTTGAACAAGTTCCTCAGGAAGGACAAGTTCAAGATGGTCACACTGTCTCATATCCTTCAGGCCCTCCAACTTCAGGATTGGATGGTGTCATTGGACCTTCAGGATGCTTATTTTCATGTGCCAATCCATCTAAAGCACAGAAAATACCTGAGGTTGGCGGTTCTCATTATCAATTTCGAGTTCTGCCATTCAGGTTGACCTCCGCCCAAGGGTTTTCACCAAACTGATGGCGGTGGTGGCAGCGAGTCTCGAGAGAGGGAGGATTCACGTCTACCCCTTACCTGGACAATTGGCTGATCAGTTCTCAACGTTACCTACCACTCCCTTCACAGACTGGGCTTCTCCCTCAATTACAAGAAGTCCCATATGACACTTTCTCAGAAAGTGCAGTTAATCAGAGCTGTTTCGGATACATCCTTGGGAAAGAGCTTGCCACCCGAGGTGAGAGCTCAAGACATTCTACAGATGGCCACAAAAATGTTTACGTGCCCAGTGTCTTCCAGCCTTGGATTTTTTTGAGGTTGCTCGGCCTCATGGCATCCTACATTTTCCTTGTGCCGGAGGCCCGCCTGTGGATGAGGTGCCTTCAATGGGCTCTCAGGACTCAATGGTCCCAATTCTCAGGAAGGATGTCAGACCTACTTCAGGTTCCTAGCAGGGTCACACAGGATCTTCTTTGGTGGGCCTGCAAGGACAAATTATGAAGGGAGAACCTTTTTGTCAACCATTGCCGGAGATAACAGTAGTGAAGGACACCTCACTCACTGGGTAGGGAGCCCACACCAACGATCTGACAGTCAGCGGACGTTGGTCTCCATCTGAGTCCAAACTACATATCAATCTTTTGGAGCTGAGGGCAATCAGACTAGCACTGTAGGCCTTTCTGCCCTCTGTACGGAGAAATAATGTCCTGATAATGACGGACAACGCAATTGCCATGTACTACCTCAACAAGAGAGGCGGTGTAAAGTTACTACCACTGTGCAGAGAGGCAATGCAGCTCTGGTACTGGGCAATTCAAGAAGGAATCTCCCTATCAGCAGTTTACCTAGCCGGAGAGGAGAAACATGGCAGCAGATGCTCTGAGCAGGCAGAGCACAGTCTGCCACGAGTGGGAACTAGCTCAGGAAGTCCTTCAAGAGATCTTCACCCTTTGGGGAACCCCTCAAGTGGATCTGTTTGTGACCAGTCTCAACCGGAAGTGCGAACTGTACTGCTCCAGGGAATTCCCCCCAAGAGGAGCTCTAGGAGACGCATTTGTGGTGGACTGGGAATTTCAAATCCTGTACCCCTTTCCACCAGTCCCCGTCATTCCTCATGTGACCAGGAGGTTGAGAAAGTTCAGGAAACACATGATCCTGATTGCCCCGGATGGGGCCAGGAGGACGTGGTACCCGGTCCTTCTGGACATGTCCATCTGTCCTCCAATGCGTCTTCCACAAAGAGAGGACCTTCTCTCGCGAGAGGAGGGTGAAGTTCTCCATCCAGAGGTCAAAACACTCAACCTTCACGCTTGGTTTCTGAAAGGCTGAAGTAAAAGGATTGGGACCTCCCGGATGACATAATGGAGATTTTGCTTTTGGCCAGAAGGCCAGCAATAAAGTCTTTGTACCGTTGCCATTGGAATACATTCTGCGACTGGTGCAGAGAAAAGAATGTAGATCCTTTTCTGTGTAGAAAACCGGATGACTTATCCTTTCTGCTATCTTTAGCCAATCTGGGGCTCCGGATTGGTACCATTAAAGGCTATTTAGCGGCTCTGTCCATCTTTAAGCGCTCGTCAGAGGAATGTTCATACTTCAAAATTCCACTGGTGACACAATTTCTAAAGGGGCTTACCAGTGTGTTCCCTCTTCCCCCCATCTCCTTTCCAGGTTCCAGTTTGGGACCTTAATCTGGTTTTAAAATTCCTAATGTGTGCACTTTTTGAACCTTTGCACTCATGTCCTTTAAGGTTGTTAACCTTTAAAACCATTCTATTGGTAGCTCTAACATCAGCCCGTAGATGGAGTGAGTTGCAGGCAATTTCGTCCAAGCCACCCTTTACGATCTTTCTTAAAGATAGGGTTGTTCTAAGGGTTAAACCTTCAATTTTTGCCCAAAATTATTTCTGATTTTCACATAGGGCAGAACATTGTTTACCTTCTTTCTATCCCCCACCTCATCCTAGCTTTACGCTTTTATATATCTAGGCTGTCAAAACTTTGCATTGATTATCAGCTTTTCATAATCTATACGGGCCACCAACTAGGTCAGGGTTTACTACACATAACTTATCCAGATGGATCATTTTGGCTATCTCAGAATCTTACAGGCTGGCAGGGAAGGATCCTCCTGAAGGTTTAAGGGCTCATTCCACCAGGGACATGGCTACTTCTACAGCCCTGCAAAGTAGTGTACCGATAAAAAGCATTTGTGAAGCAGCAACATGGTCTACTATTCACGCGTTCACAAAGCATTATTGATTTATTGCTCTTATCACTTCATCAGAAAGCATAGGGTTGTCATCAATACTGTCAAGTGAAATATGACATCAGATTCTGGGGCCTGGCACTGAGTTGCATTTATTACTGTTTTGCCTTTTTGTTGGATGGTCTCCCAAGATATGTGTGCAGATACATGTGTTGATGTGTTGCAACCTAGGATGGGATCATTTATCTTTGGCTTGTTAGATGTCTGTGACACTGTCATCCAAGAACAACCTGATAGTAACCTTATGAGACATACTGTCCTCCCATTTGCCAGAAAATGGGTTACATTCAAGTGGCATTCAAGTTTGGTTGATCCTGAAAAGTTCACGTCTACTGGGGGCTTAATTTTTAAATACCCTGAACTTCAAGCATTGCCTGAACTAATCAACAAATGGATTACAGGTTATCTGCTGTGTGAAATCATTTAGGAAGAAATATGTGGGCAAGATATTTTAAAACTCTCCTCCATGCTTTAGATCAGTGATACATTCAATGATGAAGGTGACATTTGTTGTACAGAACAAACCATGTTTTTTAAAAATGATTGTATTTGGTTTATAAAAAACTATCATGGCCACCCAGTCTAGGGCACACATGCCCATCCAACCCCAGGAAGGGAGCCCCTTGGGAAGATCCAAAATTCCTTATGGGAGGTGTTCTGGAGCCAAGTGGGCCTTGTCCTGGCGCCTCTGGGGCGTCAGGCTCATGAGGAAGGCCAAACTATGTGGAGCACTGGGTCTATCAACCTCCCAGGCACACTGTACACGTGCATCGTGCACTGGGTGTGGCAGGGTGTGCCCAGCAGCATCTCGTGTCGTGAGGGGCAAGGCATGCCCAGTCAAGCTGCCTGTGGGCGTGACTACAGCCTAGGCTATTTAAGCCCCGCCTCTGCTCCAGTACGTGCTTCGCGTTACTTTGCCTTGCAACGTGAAACTCACCGCGATTCTGTCTGCAGATATCATCCCGTCAACCTGAGAAACCAAGAAGCCTGCAATTGCTTACCTCGAGCTGCACAGTTGTCATCGTCGACACGAGCGGAGAAACCTGGGAACCTGCAAGTCTGCAATTACCCGCGAATCCATCACCACGTCACGTCCGCAATGCTGGAAAGAAGTGAAGAGAAAGGTTAGCACAACACCTTTGAAAGCACACGCAACGCCAAGTTTGCTCGAGCTCACATCAAAAGCTTCACTTGCCTGTTACTTGTGTTGCTGCACACCGCGGCGTAGACATCTGCATACGGGGACCCATTGTCACTCATCGCAGTCGCCTCAGCATATCGCGCTGCGACCCGGAGCCGCATCAGCACCTAAAAAGGGAAAAGAGACAAGGTGAGCACGAGCAACATTACAACAGATGCAAAGGACATAAAAAGGCACAAAATACTCACCGGATCACAAATACTTACCAGACTGCCACAAAGGGGAAAAGTCACACTTAAGGACTACACCACAGCTGGCTTGGGTCAGTCCTCACTAGGAACCAGTGAAGTAACTGGATTCCAGAAGATTAGCGCCCCTGCGAGGACAGCAGGACGGAGAGCTTATAATTGCAAAACAGGAGCAGACCCGGGGAGGTTGTTCGGGACCATCCTAGTCCGGGAACCAGAGGGAGGGTGTCCATCACGCAGAAGCACAGGACCAGTAGCAGCTAACGCCTCCGCAGAGATCAGGTGAGCGTAACAGAATGCGAAGGCTACTACGAACCTCTGCCTTGGCGTTATGGAAACATTGGACACAGATCAGTTAGCCCAGTTGCTGGGCGAATTACGGGCTGAAGTGCACGCCGCCCGACAAGAAACCAACTCACTAAGAAGGGAGTTAATCATGAACAGGGAAAGCACTGACGATCTGGCCAGACAAGTACTTCATGCCCAAGCCGGTCAAGCCACACTTCCAGGAACAGCTCCAATCGCTGTGACTTCACAACCTGCACCTGTAAATGTGGTTCTTCCTGGGGCCATTCCATTAGCGCCACCTGAACTTTACACAGGCGATCCCAACAAGTATGCCCTATTCATGAACCAATGCTGCATGCACTTTCTATGTAGACCCAGGGCCTTCCCCAACTATCAATCCTGAGTAGCATTTGTACTCTCCTACCTTGGTGGCAGTGCAGCTCTTTATTTATTTATTTATTCGCATTTGTTAAGCGCACAGGCAGCCCAGAGGGCATCGTGGCGCTTGTTACAGATATGAACATGACTTGTTATACATACAGAAAAGTCATTACTTAGTTGCAAGAGAAAAGTAGTAGCTACAGGAGGGGAGGAGAGGAGAAGAGAGGAGAAGAGGAGGAGAGGGTCAGAAGGCATGACGTTGGAGGAGTTAGTTGAACAAGGTAGTTTTCAGTTTTTTTGGAAGGCAGTGAGAGAGGTTTCTGCTCTGAGCGTGCAAGGTAGTGCGTTCCATAGTTTAGGGGCGATGTAGAGGAAGCTTATTCCACCTGCTCTAGCTCGTTTGATGCGTGGGACCCTAAATTGGTTGGTGTGGCATTGTCTCGTTGGTCTAGTGGAGTGAGATCTGACTAGCGTGTCAGACAGGTATGAAGGTGCAGACAGGTTAATACATTTGTGTGCGGTGGTAAGTATTTTGAATGTAATGCGCTCTTTAACAGGTAGCCAGTGTGCTTCCCTTCTGGCTTGCGCGATGTGGTCCCTTTTAGGTATATTGAGGGCTGCTCTTAGTGCATTATTTTGTGTTGTTTGGAGTTTATTGAGATTGGAGTTGGAGGTGCCAGCCAATAGCGCATTACAATAATCTAGTTTGGCTCCAATGGTGGCTCTGGCAATGGATAGGCAATTATCTTTAGTTAGGAAAGGTTTGATTGCATTAATGAGCTTAGTTCTCAGGGCGGAGGCAGAGACAATGGAGTTGACTTGCTTGTCCATGGAGAGTGATGCGTCAATGTGGACTCCTAGTGTTTTAACAGAAGGTAGAACTGGGATGACACAATTGTCTATGCAGAAGTTGGTGAAGAGTGGGTCGAGGTTCGTGAGAGTGGATTTTTGGCCAAGGATGAGAATTTCGGTCTTATCTCTGTTAAGACATAGACCGTTTGTGGCCATCCATGCTTGGATGGTGGCGTATATATTCTGGAGGGTGGTTGCGTCCTGGTGGTAGAGTCCTGTGAGCGGGAGGAGTACTTGGGTATCGTCAGCGTAGTTGGTGTATCTGATCCCAAGTGCGTCCAGTTTATCAAAGAGAGGTTTGGTAAAAAGATTATAGAGGGTGGGAGCCGTACATGAGCCCTGAGGGACTCCATACCTGATGGTGGTAGGCTCTGCGTTGGCTGTATTGGAAAACACTTTCATCACTCTACCTTTGAGGAAGGAGGTGATCCAATTTGTGGCTTGTTTGGAGAAATGTGCGGCCTGAGTGAGATGGTTCGTGAGGATGGCGTGATCGACTAAATCAAATGCCGCCGAGAGGTCTAGGAGGAGCAGAAGGGCCGGCTTGCCTTTGTCTAAGATCAGGGTAATTTGATTCTTCAGATCTAGTAAAGCGTTTTCAGTGCCATGACCTTTGCGGAATCCGGACTGCCTTTTACCTAGGACAGAGTTGTTTTCCAGGTAGGCCTGTATCTGCACGTGTGCAGCTTTATCTAGGATTTTTAGGAGAAATGGAACCGTAGTAATGGGCCGATAATTATTAGGTTGGGCAGGGTCCAGGGTTGGTTTCTTTAAGAGTGGGCGTATCCATGCCTCTTTAAGGCTGTCAGGGACTTTGCCTGTCTTGAATGAGGCGTTAATGAATGCTGTGATGATCGGTGCGAGGGGTGCCGCACACTCTTTAATGATGTTGGGGGGGCATATATCTCCTTTGCATTGAGATGGTTTGAGCTGTTTGAGGATGTGGAGAGTATCCGACTAGGTGATTGGGGAGAAATCGAATTTGGAGGTGTGCTTATCTTTGGCGGTATTGACGGAGAGGGTCTGTTGGGGGTGCAGAGCCTTAAAGTGTTCTGCTATTTTATTTTGAAGAAGGTCTATTTTATTTAACATTGCTATTTGAATGTTATTGAACCAGGCCTCATCCTTAACAATCTCATCTGTGCAGATTGGGGGGATAGTGAGCTCTTTAAAGATGGTGAAAAGCTCTTTTGAGTGGGAGTTGGCTTCCATGATACGTTTATTGTAGGTTTCTGATTTCGCCTTGAGTATGGCATTTTTGTATTTTTTAGAGATACTGAGAAAGTATACTTTGGTGGCATCACAGGGATTGGCCTGCCATGTTTTGAGGGCTTGGCGCTTGCATTGGCGAAGATTTAGTAAGTCCTCCGTGAACCATGAGTTGGAGTGAAACGATTTTTTTTTCTTTTTTGTTTTCAAGAGGGGCTGCGGCGTTGATGGCATGGGTGAGGGTGTCTTTGAAGATCTCTGCTAGAATACTGGGGTCGGAGGAGAACAGGGGTGCTAGGCAAGGGATGTTGAGAAGGGGACGTATATTGTCTGCTGTAAGTTTTTTGGCACTTCTGGCTAGCATGGCCGGTGCTGGTATAAGAGGTTTGGAGTAGGAGGATATGGGGATGCAGAATTGAAGGCAGTTGTGATCAGACCATGGAAGGGCTGTGTTGGAGTTGAGGGTGGAGCCACAGTTGTGATCAGCCACCCAGTCTAAGATACAGCCTTTATTATGGGTCGGGCAGTAACTATCTGTGTGAATCCTAGATCTGTGAGGTTTCTGGCGAGAGTGGTGGCTTCTTTGTCAAGTTTATCATTATATCCAAGGTTTAGGTCTCCTAGAAACAATGTTTTGGAAGTTTGTTTGATGTTTTTTCCAAGAAGATGGTTGACTATGCCTTTGAAATTATTGGCGGGGCCTGGGGGTCTATATATGACATGAATGTTTACTGTGTCTTTGGGGGAGAGGGTAAGTTTGGCTGAGAGGATGTCAATGGAGTCTTCCCCTGTGGTGGGAGTCTGTCTTAAGGCTAGGGTGTCTTTAAAGATTAGTGCAACTCCACCTCCCATTTTAGTTAATCTGTCCTGTTTTAGGATCGAGTAACCTGATGGTACAGCTAAGCTGATAGTCGGGCCAGAGGCAGGGTGCAACCATGTTTCTGTTATGGCTAACATGTCTAAGTCTTGGTTGGTAATAATATCATTGACTTCTAAAGCGTGGGCGTTGAGTGAGCGAACATTTAATAGAGCACATTTAAGGTGTTGGAGCTTTTTTGATTGAGGTGGCTTGAGGTTGGTAATAGGGATAAGCTTTTTGGTAGCGTGAGTCGGCTTATTAGTCAAGTGATGTCTGACTTCACATTGGTCATGTGAGGTTGGAGCGAGCATCGGAGACCTGTTAAGGTGCTTGTGGGCAGCAGGTCTTAGCGTGAGTGCGAGAGCCTAGGCGTGAGTTCCTCGGTGTTCTGCATGGGTGTGGAGACGAAAGCTAGAGGGAGCGTGCGTGTTCTGAGTCTGTGCTGTCTGAGTATGATCTAGGGAGGAGTAGCGTGTGTGGTGGTGTGTCTGAGTTCCATGATATGGCTGTTGGGTTGCCCTGTGGGCACGGAGTAGTCAATAGTGCTAGTCAGTAAGGTGTAGACTAGACCTGTGAGGAGGTACAATGTGTGGCAGGTGTACATGTTGAGATAAGTTAGTGAGAGCTGGTGGGTTAAGGTCTCTAAGCGACCATAAGGCGCAACACAATATCACAGTGGTCTCTAGGCGACCATAAGGCACTACACAATATCACAGTGGTCTCTAGGCGACCATAGGGCACTACACAATATCACAGTGGTCTCTGGGCGACCATAAGGCACTACACAATATCACAGTGGTCTCTGGGCGACCATAAGGCACTACACAATATCATATTGGTCTCTAAGCGACCATAAGGCACTACACAATATCACAGTGGTCTCTGGGCGACCATAAGGCACTACACAATATCACAGGGGTCTCTGGGCGACCATAAGGCACTACACAATATCACAGTGGTCTCTAGGCGACCATAAGGCACTACACAATATCACAGTGGTCTCTGGGCGACCATAAGGCACTACACAATATCACAGTGGTCTCTGGGCGACCATAAGGCACTACACAATATCATAGTGGTCTCTGGGTGACTGTAATGCAGATGCAGTTATCAAGTGGCAGCATACAGCAAGGCAGGGCCAGGGCAGCAAACAGGTGAAAAAAAAAAACCTCTGTCTCTGGTCCATACCATTGGTAAATCGGGACAGCCCACTGCTTCAGGATTTCGGGGCATTCCAATGCGAACTAGAGAAGCTGTTTGTCCTCACACCTGAGGACAGGCCCTGGACAACTAACTGTTATCCCTCCGTCAGGGCAACCAGGATCTTCTAACATATATAGCCACTTCTAACAGACTGGTAGCCGAGACCGATTGGCCTGAGTACAAAAGAACCACATTGTTTTACTTAGGCTTGCGAGCAGAGTTGAAAGTAGTGGATCCACCTGAGGGGTGTGCGGAGTACATCGACTTGGTCGTGCAGTTGGATCACAGGTTGCAGAACAGAAAGATGGATCGGGCATGGTCTGAAGGGCGACCTGTTTACGTACGACCTCGAGAGACTTCAACCAATCCGATCATCCTGAACCCATGCAAATAGGGGGGTTGCGAAGTCCACTCACCAAAGCAGAAAGAGAAAAGAGAAGGCAGCAACAACTCTGTCTGTACTGCGGCAAAGCAGGCCATTTTCTCTGTGAATGCCTGTTGAAACCACCAAAAAAGATCATGGGAGCCACAGACAGAGAGGAGGCAGAACCTGAGTCGAAAAACTCCAACGCCCGGCAAGCCTAGAGGTCCGCTTGTCGAGCAGTGGGAAGGAATTATCACAGACCTCACACCTGGTCATTCCGGTAATCTTGATCAGCCACAAACAACCGTCTAAGCTGTATGCCCTAGAGGCCTACATAGACAGTGGAGCTGTTGGCAATTACATTGACCAGGGACTGGCTAGAAGGATGGGTCTCCCTCTCCTTCAGAAGCAGATCTCAGAAAAAGTCACAGCAGTAGATGGCTCCCAGCTATCCTAAGGACCGGTCACGCACTACACTGAAAAGGTCACGCTTCTATGTCAGGATGGCCATCGGGAAGACATTACCTTTGATCTCATTGGGGCCCCTCAGTTCCAGATGATCTTGGGAATGCCCTGGCTGGAGACCCACAACCCTAGAATTGACTGGCGTACAAGAGTTCTGGCCTTCTCCAAGGACTGCGCTGACACTTGTTATCATGGGGGATCCCTCACCGGAAATTCAGGTACAACTATCCAGAAAGAAGGAACTGTGTTAGGTTTGACTAGGTCATTACCCCCGGAATACATGGACTAGATGGATGTCTTCCAGAAAGAGGAGGCTA
Source organism: Ambystoma mexicanum (assembly GCF_040938575.1). Lineage (NCBI taxonomy): Eukaryota > Metazoa > Chordata > Amphibia > Caudata > Ambystomatidae > Ambystoma > Ambystoma mexicanum. The sequence goes on from NC_090935.1 coordinate 1,458,109,414, forward strand.
ACACGCTACCCCCACACAGGTCACATGACTGCCAAATAGACCTGGTACCTGGAGCTCAAGTTCCCTGCAGTAGGATCTACGCCCTGACCGAGCAAGAAAATCTCTGCTTACGAACATATCTTGACCAATAACTGGCTAATGGCTTTATTCGTCCATCCAAGCACCCGCGGCCTCGTCCCTCTTCTTTGTGCCAAAGAAGGAGGGGGATCTAAGAACTTGCATCGACTACCGCTCACTTAACCAAATAACGGTAAAAAACCGATACCCGTTACCACTCATCCCGGAACTCCTGGATCAAGTCAAGGATGCACGGTTTTATACCAAATTGGATCTGAGAGGAGCCTATCACCTGGTCAGAGTAAAAGGAGACGAGTGGAAGACCACTTTTCGGATGAAATCTGGCCTTTTCGAATACCAGGTTATGCCCTTTGGGCTTTGCAACGCCCCTGCAGCATTCCCGTTCTTCATGAACGACGTGCTCCGAGAACTGTTGGATGTCTGCGTCCTGGTATATATCGATGATATCTTGGTATACTCGGCCACCGAAAAGGATCATGTCACCCATGTCCGCGCCGTTTTAGAGAAACTTCGGCAACATAAACTCTAAGCTAAGGTGCAGGTGTGCCACAAGGCTCCTGCCTATCCCCCACTCTGTATAATGCCTATACCAAGCTACTATTCGCAGCTTTGGATGCCATGGGTGTCATCTATACTGACTTCGCCGATGACGCCCAAATCCTCATTCCACTCTCAGGCAATCACGAACAAGACTCACTCATGTTTAACCAAATCTACTCACTCATTCAAAACTGGATGGCCAATAATAGCCTTTGTCTCAACAATGACAAAACTGAGCTCCTCATACTAGGTTCCTCCAGCAAAATCAATACCCTTGAGCTCGCTTTCAAATCATTCACCATCGATGGCACCATAATCCCTGTTCTTAAACAAGTCAAGACCCTTGGCGTTTACTTAGATGCTACACTGTCCATGTCTAAACAAGTAAACACATTAGCCTCGTCCACCTCTTACACCTCCAAACTCATCTCCCTTAGCCGCAAATTCCTCTCAGCCAATAACTGCGTTACTCTAGCCAGAGCACTCATACTGTCTAAGCTAGACTATTGTAATATCCTTTTCCTTGGCATCTCCAAAGCCAACATAGCCAAACTTCAACTCATGCAGAACAAGGCCCTCAGAGCAGCCATAGGCATGAAAAAATCTGAACATATCTCTAACACCAGAAGAGACCATCACTGGCTCCCTATCCAAGCTAGAATTTTATTTAAAATCTTGAGCATCACTCACAAATGCATGGCCAACAAAGCACCCAAATACCTCAACAACATAGTCATGAAGAAGCCCCAGACCAGACTCCTCAGGTCCAATAAAAACGCATACCTTGAAACCCCCAGATACAAAAGAGAGAAAGCAGGGGGTAGTAGCTTCAAAACACTGGCATTGGAACGCTCTACCCACCCACATTATGAACAAAACATCCTTCCCAAAATTCAAAAGCTCTTTGAAGACTTGGCTTTTCAACAAGTACTAACTGAACCAGAGCACCAATCCGCTCCAATTAACTGTACCTATCTGACTATTTTGTATATTGTTGTATATTAATGACTGTTATTCTTGTGTACTTCTGTGTTCGCTTTTAAGATTGCATTCTCCCATTGTCTGTAACTACGCCGTGATACCCCCGGGTCTGGGCATATGACAAATGTAATAAAATAAAATAAATAAATAAGCTAGAAAAATGTTTTTTCCACGTAAAGGAGGTAGAATTCCTAGGCTTTATCCTCTTGCCACAAGGTATTTGAATGGATGCACGCAAAGTAGAAGCTATCTTGAACTGGCCATCACCAACGTCCATAAAGGGAGTTCAGAGCGTGCTTGGTTTCGCTAACTTCTCCCGGCGCTTCATCCCAGGATTCTCTCAAATCGTTCATCCCATAACCTCCTTGCTGTGCAAAAACAAGCACTTCAGCGGGTCCACAGAAGCGGAGGAAGCCTTCCGAAAACTAAAAAGAGAATTTACCACGGCGCCAATACTATAGCACCCTCGGCCGGACCTCCCATATGTGGTGGAAACTGATGCGTCCAACATCGCAATGGGAGCGGTGTTATTTCAACGGAACCCAGACACAGGACAATTGCACCCAGTGGCGTTTTGGTCACAGAAGTTCACCCCACCGGAGCTGAATTACACGGTCACCGAAAAAGAACTGTTGGCAATCAAGACAGCATTAAAGCTTGGAGACACTACCTCCTGGGAGCCCGGCACACAGTCACAGTGATAACAGTTAATCGTAACCTACAGTACCTAAAAACTGCCAAGGCACAATCTTCGCGACAACTGAGATGCGCACTTTTTTTCGCCGAATATGATTATATAATCACCTACAGACCCGGGGTACGAAACAACAAGGCTGACGCCTTATCGCGCATGGGCGAGGGAGAAGCTGCATACGCTCCACAAGATCCAGTGGCTATTATTCCAGAGGAAAAGATCTTAGGTGCACTTACCTTCACGTTAAACGATCTGAAAACAGAACTTAAAAGTCGTATAAGTAAAGAGATCCAACAGGAATGGATAACCAAAGGAAAGGACCACACCTTTACCGATGGGCTGCTTTACTACCAACAGCGTCTTTACGTCCCAAACAAGGATCTGCAAACCCAGATAATTACCAACTACCATGATTCCTTAGTGTAAGGACATCCAGGCATTTCCAAGACTGCTTAAACAAATAAACCCCCACCTGAGTCAACAAAACAGCTCCAACATCCCGAAAGCCATCATACTTTCCAGACTCGATTATAGTCATTCCCTTATGCTAGGTGCCACCAAGGAAAACCCTCCATTGGCTCTCTTTAAAGGACTACATCTCCTTTAAGCTCCATGTCCCTTGTCCACCACTGTCTATATGGGTCCGCCCCCGATTATCTTAAACAAATCAGACCCTACGTACCCAGCCAAACATTAAGATCAGGAAACAAAGGGCTGATTCAAAACGGACAAGTATACAAATCCAGTGGATTGGGCCGAGCCTTCCCCAGTCTAGCCACGACTAAATGGAACAGACTCCCACTTGATCTTCGACTTAAGTCCAATTATCTGATATTCAGAAAAACCCTGAAAACGGCTCTTTTCAAGTAACCATCCTGACCCAATTCTGACAAGTCACCTGACCAATGCGACCCGCTTGTTCAGTCAATTTCTGTTGTCCTACGTCTCTGTGTTAGCGCCCTGATGCCTATGGGCTGCGGCGCTGTATGAATAAATAAGACTTTAGCAAAGATAAAAAGAGGCTATTGGTGGCCAACGTGGGGGAAAGACATCATCTGTTTCATCTCCACCTGTGGGATCTGCGCACAAAATAAATCTCAGAAACAAAAACCTGCAGGTCTGTTGCATCCACTTGCGGTACCCCCTGCGCCTTGGCACACCCTGTCATTGGACTTCATCACAGATCTACCCCCCTGTAATGGGTACAATACTATCCTAGTGATAGTGGATCTATTTTCAAAAATGGCCCATTTTATCCTGCTAAAGGGTCTCCCGACTGCCGCCGCTCTAGCCAAGGTATTCCTGGAACAAATCGTCCGATTACATGGATTTCCATCAGCTCTAGTATCCGCCAGAGGGAGTCAGTTTGTCTCCAAGTTCTGGAAAAGAAGTTGCGAGCTAGCCAAAATTGACCTGCGTCTATCCACAAGCTATCACCCCCAAACCGATGGGCAAACTGAACAAACTAATCAGACACTAGAGCAATATTTGCGGTGCATGTTACATCAAGCCGAAGACACCTGGAAGGATGTGCTGTGGTTAGCCGAATATGTTTATAACAATGCCACTCACACCAGCACCGGGCAGAGTCCATTTCATGTAATATATGGTCCACACCCACGTACATCCGCTTTTGACACACAGGAAGCATTGGAAATGCCAGCAGTAGCAACTCTACATGCCACCATCACGCGAGTTCTTAAAGAGGCCACAGAGCATCTCAATAAGGCCAAAGACCGGCAAAAGAAATTTGCAGATCAATGCCAAAATGAAGCACCCACGTACAAGATTGGAGATGCAGTATGATTGGCATCCAAATATGCAGTATGGTTGGCATCCAAATACTTTCCTGTAAAAGGACTGCAAGCACTCTGCCCTAGGTATCTAGGTCCATACACCATCAAGGCCGTGATTAATCCTGTCGCCATGAAGTTAAATCTACCATCCACTATGAGATTCATCCTGTGTTCCACGGCTCTCTTCTGAAACCAGTTCAATCTGGTACATGGATCAGCACACCACCTGAACCAGTAGTCATAAATGACGAGCCAGAATTTGAGGTAAAAAACATTCTCGATTCCAAAGTCCTCCGGTCGAAGTTGTTTTACCTTGTGGACTGGAAGGGATACGGGCCTCAAGACAGGACCTGGGGGCCCAGTGATCACATCCATGCTCCACGGTTAATCAAGCAGTTCCACCGCAACCACCCAACCAAACAAGGACCATGGAAAGAAACCCCCTTGAGAGGGGCCTTGAGGGGGAATGCTGTCGTCATGGCCACCCAGTCTAGGGCACACATGCCCATCCAACCCCAGGAAGGGAGCCCCTTGGGAAGATCCAAAATTCCCTATGGGAGGTGTTCTGGAGCCAAGTGGGCCTTGTCCTGGCGCCTCTGGGGCGTCAGGCTCATGAGGAAGGCCAAACTATGTGGAGCACTGGGTCTATCAACCTCCCAGGCACACTGTACACGTGCATCGTGCACTGGGTGTGGCAGGGTGTGCCCATCAGCATCTCGTGTCGGGAGGGGCATGGCATGCCCAGTCAAGCTGCCGGTGGGCGTGGCTACAGCCTAGGCTATTTAAGCCCGCCTCTGCTCCAGTCCGTGCTTTGCGTTACTTTGCCTTGCAGCGTGACACTCACCGCGATTCTGCCTGCAGATATCATCCCGTCAACCTGAGAAACCAAGAAGCCTGCAATTGCTTACCTCGAGCCGCATAGTTGTCATCGTCGACAAGGGCAGAGAAACCTGAAAACCTGCAAGTCTGCAATTACTCGCCCGCAAATCCATCACCACGTCACGACCGCAAAGCTGGACAGAAGAGAAAGGTTAGCACAACATCTTTGAAAGCACACGCAACACCAAGTTCGCTCGAGCTCACATCAAAAGCTTCACTTGCCTGTTACTGGTGTTGCTGCACACCGCGGCGTGGACATCTGCATATGGGGACCCCTTGTCACTCATCGCAGTCGCCTCAGCATATCGCGCTGTGCCCCGGAGCCGCATCAGCACCTAAAAAGGGAAAAGACAGGATGAGCACGAGCGACATTACAACAGCTGTGAAGGACATAAAAAGGCACAAAATACTCACAGGATCACAAAGGGCACAAGTCAAACTTAAGGACAACACCACAGCTGGCCTGGGTCAGTCCTCACTAGAAACCAGTGGAGTAACTGGATTCCAGAAGATTAGCGCCCCTGCGAGGACAGCAGGACGACAGCTTATCATTGCAAAACAGGAGCAGACCCGGGGAGGTTGTTCGCGACCATCCTAATCCGGGAACCAGAGGGAGGGTGTCCATCACGCAGAAGCACAGGACCAGTAGCAGCTAACGCCCCCACAGAGATCAGGTGAGCGTAACTAAAACCTTTACAACAAAATAATTTAAACATCAAAAACAAATCCCAAAACATTAAGACAAACAGAATCGAACATTAATTCATAAAACAAAATAGTTCTCCAGCATGGAGACTGGCATGGATTCACATGCTCTTGAATATTCCCCGTCGTCAGGCTGGGAATCCTCGTTAAAGAAAAAATCAGTTTGTTTCACTTCTGAACTGTCTTTCTCCTAACAACCAATCACTGAGCTCTGGGTCATACTGCCCTCAGCCAATGACTGCCCTCTACCTAAGCCCCTCCTCTGGCAGCCATCTTCAGATTCTTACCACACGTTCAAGTGTTGGGAGTCCTTGTGTTTAGCTCTCAAGCTTTTACTGCATTTTTGCGCTTTTCTGAGGAGTATTACTCTTGTTTTTCGGTCAATCGGGCCTTGAGCTCCATCGATCAACCTTCCGATTAATGGTGACCCGTTTACGGATTCTTCAGCGCCCCTCAAGGGCGGATTTTGTCGAGTTTCTTCGTGGAGGCTTCGAGAAGATTCTCAGGTCTACACCGCGTGTCCCATGTCTCAGGAAAAGGATTCAGCTCCCCTGTTCAGGATTTGCTCTAGCTGCTGCTTGCGGAATGTCTTTTCGGACGACAAGCATTCCGAGTGCCTTCACTGCCTGTACCTGATGCACAAGGGGGAGGATTGTGTGTTTTGCCAGGAGATAGCCCCTTGCACGATGAATGATCGGCACAAGTGGCTGAATGAGTGGCTACAGGCCAAGGCCCCTGCTCTGTGTGGGTCCCAGCAGCATGCCTCTCCCATCCCTTTTGAGGGCTCCCCTCCTGAAGGGGGTCCAACAAAAGGCTAAGCACCTCAGCGGCCAGGGCACGATCAACATCTCCTGCCTCCATCTCCTCAGGATCATCGGCCAAGTGGAAGTTGGATCATCCGGCCAAACTCGAGGAGAAGCGCAAGTCCGTCCTGCCGGAGAAGGCCAAGGTGGATCGGGGCTCAGACCCTCCCCTTAAGGAGAAGGCCAAGCAGGACAAGGCTCCAGCCCTGACCGTGAAGGCCCATGTGCACCCGGGGAAGGCCCAGCCTTCCATAGAAGGGGTGGCAGCGTTGCTTGCGAAGGCCGCCGAGACGGCTTTGCAGGGCACAATCCCTAAAACAAGGGTGTACCTTCCTCCCAGGAGGGAGGCTACGTTCCGGCCCATAGAGGAAACCCCGGAGAAGCAGATGCCTGTCGTCTCCCCGAGGCCTTCCCCTCTGGAGGCAAAGGGGGGGGAGGTGCTGTGGCCCTCCTGGGTACGGATATCTCCTCTGAGGAGGAGCTCACCGGTCTGCAAGCCATCCAGGAGGAGGAAAACGCGGGAAGCAGTCCCTACGACGAGCGCGACAACGAAGGTGACGACGGCGAGGACACCGTTGAGGAAGAGCAGCATAGCGACAAGGGCCGGGGCTCCCAACCGGTGCCCCTGCGGCCTATTCCGCTCAGCTGCCTCCTAGAGACCTCTCGGTGGACATTCTATGAGCACTGCATACGCTGGTCTCAGAGATATAGACAAGGATGTCTATCGCGCTGGCGGCACCTCCCGCAGCACCAGCGACGACCGACCCCCTGGCAACAGGGGAGCCCCCGGCCAAGAAGAAGAGTTCACCCTTCACCTCCTTGCCACCCTTCGCAGGTTAGGGGACTTCCAGTCTCCGTCGCCCAGATCTTCACCGCCCGACCAACAGGTGCCAGTCCAAGGCATTCGGAGGAGGACGTTGTCGCCAGGGTCCCCAAGGCGGCCCTTCGACTTCCAAGCAGGATTGAACTGGCCGTGGCGTCGGGCCCCCACCTGTGCACTCCGGTGTGAGGCCGGCTGGCGAATTTAGTCAGCGGGTGGAAGACCATCCCCATCGACCGGTGGGTGCTGGATGCTCTCGCCCACAGACACACCCTGGAATTTCAACTGAAGTGTCCCTGAATACCACTGCTGGCCCGGCTGGAAAACCACGTCCCTCAGCTGTTGCTGGAGGTGCGGACCATGTTAAGCGAGATAGAGCTCGTCCCAAAGAGGCTCTGGGACTCTGCAGTGTACTCAAGGTACTTCCTCGTGTAAAAGAAGACCGGAGGCTGGAGGCCCATCCTCGATCTCTGTCGACTAAACAAATACATCAAGTCCCAGAAATTCCGGATGGTCACGCTTAAGCATGAGCTCAGACAGCTGGAAGAGGGGGACTCTGGACTTGGAGGATACGTACTTCCACATCCCCCTTCGCAAGTTTCTGCGCTTCGTGGTTCCAAGGGAAGCACTACCAATTCAAGGCTCTTCCCTTCGGGTTGAAGTCGGCGCCAAGGGTTTTCACCAAGTGCCTGGCACCAATGGCGGCGCAGCTGCGTCTTCGGGGGATTCACGTCTACCCTTATCTGGACGACTGGCTCATCCAGGCCAGTTCGAAGGACATCGCCGTCGACCACACGGTGAGGACTGTTCGTCTACTGACGGATCTGGGTTTTCTGCCAACTATGTAAAGTCCTGGTTGAGTCCATCGCAGGATGTGCTGTTTCTGGGATCCCGACTCAACACAGTGTTGTGCCTGGCATCTCCGTCGGAGGAGAGGATAGTGGCCATCTTGGGCAAGGTACAACGGCTGTTGGCCCTGAAGGTCGCCACGATGAGGTCCATCAAGTCTCTCCTCGGCATGATGTCATCATGCATCTACTTCATCCGACTATGCAGGCTACGGATGCGTCCACTACAGGAGTTCCTCGACGCCCGTTGGATACAAGTGTTGGGAAGCTTCGAGGACAAGATCACACTCGACGAGAGCTTCTGTCGAGCAATTAGGTGGCAGGGAATTCGCACACACCTGTCCGGAGGCACGGATTTCCAGACCCCACCGCACTAGGGGACGGTCACGACTGACGCCTCCCTGGAGGTATGGGGAGCTCACACCAGAAGTCTTCACGCAAGAGGCCTGTGGCTACCTGAGGAGAAATTGTTGCACATCAACATGTTGGAGCTGCGGTCTGTGTTTTGGGCCCCCAAGTCTTTCCTTCAGTCCCTCAAGGGCAAGGTGGTGCGGGTCTTCATGGACAACACCACCACAAGGTTTTACATCAGGAAGCAGGGGGGCACCAGATCCCCAGCGCTCTCCAAAGAAGCGCAGGACCTATGCACTGGGCCGTCCCCCAGGGGATGTTCCTCATCCTGTTTCATCTGGCAGGAGTGAAGAGCACCGTCGCTGACTCTCTCGGCAGGGAGCTGCGCTCTTGCCACGAGTGGGAACTTCGGCAGGACCAAGTGGATCGCCTGTTCCGCAGATGGGGCCATCCCCAGATCAATCTATTTGCGCCATCGACGAACACCAAGTGCTAGAGGTTCACCAGCAGGTTTCCCCAGCCGGGGAGCATGGGGGACGCATTCTCATTCCCCTGGGATGGCCTGTTTCGGTTTTCATTCCGTCCGTTGCCGTTGCTCCTTCGACTAGTCATTCAACTCAGACAGTCCCGGTGCAGGATGATCCTCGTCGCACCAGCGTGGCTGAGGCAGATCTGGTTCCTGGACCTTCTCAACATGTCAGTGTCCCCTCCTGTCAAGGTTCCGGTGGTCGCAGATCTTCTCGCCAGGGAAGGAGGTGCAATTCTGCACCACGACCCAGGATCGCTGAACCTGATGGCCTGGCACCTGCAGCATTAGAGTTTGGGGGATACGATCTCCCAGAGGACTGCAAGGAGGTACTTGCCAAGGCCAGAGCATAGGCTACTCTTAAATGCTACGGACATAAATGGAAGAGGTTCGCCGTTTGGTGCTGTACAAAGAAGATCGACACTCTACAAGTCACGGCTCCGCAGGTGCTACCATATTTGCTGTCGTTGGCCAAAGCAGGACTGCCCCATGCCTCCATCAAAGTTCATCTGGAGGCTATCTCCCGCTTCACCAGATCTCCGGGACGGTCGTCGTTATGGTCACACCGTCTGGTTAAGGAGTTTGTCAAAGGACTGTTTCATTCATTCCCGCCGGTGAAGGCTCCATCCTCGGTGTGGTAGCTCAATGTGGTACTGACTAGGCTCATGGGCCCTCCATTTGAGCCTATGCAGACAGTCATAGAGCCCATTCGTCCAGAGCGATCGCTGCTACTACGCCGTTCCTGTTTGGTGTTGCCCTGCTGGACATCTGCAGGGCTCCTATGTGGAGGGCGACACACACCTTCTCAAGATTCTACTGCGTTGACAAGGATTCCAGGGAGGAGTCCAGAGTCGGCCAAGCAGTGCTGCGCAACCTGTTCGCTTGAAGGTGAGCCTGGTGAGGCGGTAAAGGATGCTTATGTTGAGCCTTGCCACCTCCCGTGGTTGTGCATGTGTGTACTGCTATGTATTCTTTATTCATGATCATGTGAATCCATGCCAGACCCCATGCTGGAGAAGGAACAAGTTACTTACCTGTAACTGTTGTTCTCCAGCATGGGTCTGTCATGGATTAACATGCAAACCCTCCAGCCTACCCCTCTGTGGCTCTTCTCTTGGTCCTACTGCCACTTTCTGTGCTACCAAATCTGAAGATGGCTGCCAGAGGAGGGGCTTAGGTGGAGGGTAGTCATTGGCTGGGGGCATTATGGCCCAGAGCTCAGTGATTGTTTGTTAGGAGAAAGACAGTTCAGAAGTGAAACTGAAACTGATTTTTTCTTTACCGAGGATTCCCAGCCTGACGACAGGGAATATTCATGAGTATATGAATCCTTGCCAGACCCATGCTGGAGAACAACAGTTACAGGTAAGTAACTTGTTTCATGTAGATAAAAGAGCACACAAATATCCTACTCATACTTATTTCTCATTTCTGAAAAAGAGTATTAAGAATCTAACTTGAGATCAATTGTTTTAAAAAAGGCTGCTACTGCCAAACCATCTTTTTTGTTTTCTTTTTTTCATAAAGCAATTTTTATTGACCCCATAAAAAATACAAGGCATACGCAAGTACAACTTTGGATAGATTCCCCAAACATATAATCTCTGTTAAATTACACAAGAAAAAATAAATGTTTTAAACATGTTTGAATGAACTCTATTCCATAAACAGCAAAAGCATCTTAGCAGTAAAAAAAGGGCATATACTTCTGGGGTATTCTTCCAGTCAACCACTAGGCAAGCCAAAAGGACATACAGTTCAGTCATTAAGCAATAAAGCACAAAACAACATTGTCAGGAGAGAAAACAACACTGTGGCATTGGGTGCCTGTTTGCAAGCAAAGAACACCTCTTTCTTCAATTATTGTAATAGAAGTATAGGCAATTCAAATGTATTTCAGACTGAACACCACACATCTGCTACTATCCATGGTAGGTCAGAATTAGGAGACGGAGAAGGATGCATTTTGAGGACTTTATATTTCTCATGAAAAGATCCTGAACTATCCCTATGTCTAAGATTCTATCCTAAAGAAAAGACAAGAAAAGATCTGAAAATGGTGCTTGTCTGGATATCAAAGTCCTCTGTCCAAACTTTTCCGAACCTAAACTCTGTCCCTACCGCTATTAAAAAGAAGCAACTCAACATGTGATATACATAGGCCTTTGTACTGGAATGGTGGTTGGTTTCTGACTGTGACCCAGGCGTGTTTTTCTCAATTGGGATGTATGCCTTTATCCCCCGAGCCTAGGCTGAAGTGTTTCCCAGTCATCCTTTCTTTTACGTGGTTCCCTCAAATATGTGCAATGTCTCTCTTTTGGTTTTGTCCTGTCTGGGGACTGTTTGCTCTGTGTCCTTTTTTGTCCCCCTTCAGCAAGGAGGTTGATCAATATTTCTTTACCAGGTGAGCCCCATGTTTTCTGGCCTGGGAGAAGGTCCCCGGAATTCAGGAGGTCTTCATTCTTCTTAACCCAAGGGGGGGGGGGGCATATTGTGTCCCTCACCCCGCCCAGGGGTTCAGGTTTCAATCACCCTGCTTAGGGGTTTGGTTTCTCGTGCCCAGTCTTGGGTTTTTCTTCTGTTCCACTTTGGGATACATTGAATCTCACCCCACCCTGGGGTATGGTTTCTTGTTCCCCATATTGGGGTATGGTGTTGGACATCAGGCCTTGGCGTATGGTTTCTTGCACACCGCATTGGGCTTTGGCTTCTCTCATAATCCCTTAAGGATTATGTTTGCTCTCTCCTGGCCCTGGGGTCTGGTTTCAGACACCCCACCTTGTGGTATGGTTTCTTGCGGCCGTCTTGGGTTTGGGCTTCTTTTGCTGCCTCTCGGGCTCTGGTTGCTCCCGCCCTGCCCTGGGGTATCTTTGCATGCACCCTGCTTTGGGGCAAGGTTTCTTGTGGCCTGCGTTGGGATTTGGCCTTTCTGACCCCAACATGGTCACACACCACCCAGGGGTATGTTTGGCCTTTGCCTCCCTCGTCCCCTAGGGCCACCTTTAACTTAAGGGTGTTCCTCCTCGGGTAGATGGGGTAGGCGTCACCGGCTTCTCCGTGTCCGCGTCTGGTGTGCGTTCTGCTGCGGATGCAGTTGGCACTTCTCTCTCTCACCTTTCCCGGGATTTAGCGATCGCTATTTGTGGGATCTCCTGGGGTCTCTCTGCTGAAGTCTCATACTGCTCTTGTCCGGGTGTTCCCAGGTTCTTGCCCCGTAGGCTTGTCAGTGTTCCACGGCCCCTGCATTGCTTTGGCCCGCCACGCTCGGTGTGAGCTCTCTTCCTCCTGTCCTCTGCCAAGGCGTCTGTTCTGCTCCGCGGATGTCTCTTCTTCTCGCCCATCCTTGATAACCTCTTTATCCCCCTGTCAGGGGGTGGGACTTCCCACAGGTTGCTCAATCCAAGCTGACGGAACACACACAGAGTCCGAAACCACCTAACCATCTTTTCAGGTAATTTCCATTGATTAGATATTTCAACTCCCATGTAACCAACAAATCTTGGGGGTAGGGAGGATAACTAATGTCCTGCTTGGGGACCTCCTGTCCTCTCAGGTGGGTGACCTCCAGTGGGATCTGGCTTGCCTGCCCCCTAGGTGGTGTTAAGCTTAGCAGGCGCATCTCCCTAGTCCCAAAGGGGGTGGCTCCCCCTTGGGCAGAGGAGACGAATTCCCTGTATTCGTCACACCCTCCACTCAGTTCTCTCATCCTGTTTTGATCTTTGTTAAGTTAACATATAAAGTAAATAAATGTTGGTGGATTCCAAGATGGCCGCCGGATCGAGAGCACAGTAACTGCTGAGCTCTCACCCCGGCGCCAAATAAACAGAGGAAACTATAAAGAAGCTTCCCCAGGCAGGGGTAACTAACAAGTTGCAGTGGAGAGGGAGAAGCAGCAGCCGGGGTCATGCAGCTGGTAGATCTCGTCGACACGAACTGAGGGACACAGATCTCGCAGTGCGCGGGCTTGTAGACACTGATGGCACACAGCTTGTCGGGCCCTGGGAGAGGAATCTGTGTGGCCTGCAGAATAGAAAAGGAGCTGCAGCATCTGAGCAGAGGCGGCTGCTATCAGGGTACTGATGCCATACAGAGAGAGGCGGGTCCCTCTCCCTTGATATTGATATTTTATTTTATTTCTATTGCGCTCGTACACAAGTGTTTCATGACTGAGAGGAGAAGGTGATGGCATGCGCCGGCAGCCTCGCAGCCCCATGCGGAGATCCAATGCAGCAATGGAGCAGACCCGGGAGGAGGAGAATTCCCAGGCCCACCGGACAGCGAGGCAGGTTGAGGCAGAACCTGCCAGGCGTGGAGTGGACAGGTGGGCAGCAGGTGCCCTTCTGGGATTAAAGTAAGTGAGGAGCTGGTGGGGAGCTACAGCGCTACGTGGAATGGCCGCCGGGTGACAGAAAGGAGGCCCAAGCTCACTAAACGGGTGGCAAGCGCACAGGGGGTGTACCCCCGGCCAGAGTTCACAGCGTAACACTGGAAAGCGGCACATAGTAGGATAAAATAACTTAAGGTAAAAAAAAAGACCACAAGTGGTGCTGGTGTGGGTCAGGATACCCGCCCCCCTTCCATCCAGAGTGCTTCACATGGAGAGGGGCTCCGGGGGTAGAGAGGGCCCTGCAAGCCTGAGGGGGGTAATGGAGGCAGGCTGCAGTGCTGGCCTGACTTGGTAGGAGTGGTGGGCTTGACTGCCTGGTCACGCAGACTGGGGAGCAAGGGGGCACAATAAGAGAAGCAGACCTGTTCCGATCTGTGAGGAAGCAGCAGGAACAGCGGGCACCTTCGCCTAAGGAAAAGAAGGCCTCAGAAAGGGCGGCAAGCTGGCCTGGGAGGCCTAGCAAAGTGGTATATCAGACTAAGAGAATATAAGATATAGCACGCCCACACCATAGCGCAACAGAGCATGGCAACAGCGTGGAAGAGGGGCCCAGTCTCACTGACAGAGGGGGGACATCAGGCCACTGACCAGGTGGATCGGTTGTGGAAGGCGTAGGGGCACAAGAACGCAAGAAGAGATAGGAGGGATAGCAGTCCACCCACCACCAAGGAGCGACGTCTGGATGTCTAAAAATAAGGACAGGCCAGCCCCCAGAAGGGCGCAACCTACAGAGATTCTGGAGGAACGACAGAGAGACTGGCACAGGGGGTTATCATCGGTCTCCTACAGATGTGAGCCTGAGGGATTGGAGGTCTCGGTGAGGGAGCAAACTGTCACCCAAGAAGTTCTCAGGCAGTGCTTTCAGGACTTTAGTGACAAAATCACAGAAAACATTCAGTCACAGCTGAGCATTATAAGAGCAGATCCCATTCACTGCACGAAGTAAAAGATGATATGGCGAATGTGGAGGAGCGGACCGACGCCCAGGAAAATGCCATACAGGAGATGGCTGAGGACGCTCGGAAAATTGATGAGCTAGTGGACCAGCTAGCGAGGGTCACGCAGAACTTGGAAATACATAGCAAAGACCTGGAGAACTGCTCGACAAGATTTAATATATGCATCAAAGGCCTACCTCGGGGGGTGGCTGATAAGGACCTGTGGGAGACATTGCAACATGTGCTTGCAGACCTTTGGGAAATGGAGGACTGGTCGAGCATACAGCTAGACCTCATCCACCGAGTGAGGCCCAAGAGAGGGGAACCGGGAGCCAGACCTAGGGTTGTGGTGGTGGCTTTTCAGCAATATGAACAGATGGAGTGGATTTTGGCAGCCGCCAGAAGGGCAGGTTCGATAAAGATAAACAGATCGGAGCTACAGTTGTTCCACAACTTGCCACAGTCCTGAAGAGAACATTGATTGGGCCGGTGCTGAGGGCCATGGGGTGGGCGCAGGGAAGATATAAATGAACCTTTCCTTTTGGTCTGTTATTCTTATGGGAAGGGAGGCAGCACCGCGTCAGCACCTGGAAGGAAGGTTTGAGGATTTAGAAGATGGACGCGAAGGTGGCCCCACGTCGGGAGCAGATGCCCGGGAGAGAGTCTGTCAAAAGCAAGATATGGTAATGGAAAACGGTCCCAGTGAAGGGTCCACAAGAAAAGGGCACTGAGCGGCCCAGTCAATCTGCCTACAAAGAGGAATGACCCAGAGCGGACTCCCCCGGACACAGACAGGAGCCCACCGGGTTGAGTGGTGAGGCGAGCATCCATTATGGCTGCAAGGATAGATTGCTTCGCCTAGTGTGGGCGGGGGTACGGCACAAGGTGAGAGGCACCGGGGGGCAAGTGGCAGAGGTACGAAACATATTGGAATAGATCTTAGGACTCTTGAAGGTCCCGCACAGTTGCTCTCTGGGTTGTTACATGGGCTCAACTCCCAGGGCTTGGTTCTTGTGGGTTGGGGGGGTTTACAGGTTGGTTGAGCCCAAACAGAGGCTGTTGGGGAAGGAGGTGGGCAGTTGAGGAGGGCGAAGGGGAGGTCGGATAGGGCGGTGTGGAGGCCGATAGTCATCCTGACTGGAACCCTCCCCTTGAGCCGGGTGTCCATTCCCCCAGTGGACACCCGGCTCGAGGGGAGGGTTCCAGTCAGGATGACTATCGGTAGCAGCAAGATGTTTTGTCTCACCACGCTCAATGTCAGGGGGCTCAACTCCCTGATCAAAGAAGAAAGGTGGAGCAAATTTCGGGGAGGCAGAAGCCAGACATCATAGCCCTGCAGGAAACACGCATTCAAAAGCAGGATAAACACAAGCTGAAATTGAAAGGTTATCCCCATATACTACAGTCGAACGCACAGGGGAAGACGGGTGTTGCCTGGGTTACATATGATTGCCACGGAAGGGGATAAAGAATCACAGTAACCGTCCAGTGGGAAGGGGGGGGCCTATACGCTGGCACCGATTTATGTGCCCAACACAGGGCAGGACGGGTTCCACAAGCAGTTCTGACCAGATTTGAGAAGTTTACCACAGTGTATCTAATCATGGTGGGGGGATTTTAATTTAGCATGGAACCCACAAACTTCCCGGAACGCCAAGATTTACCACAATTAAGGGGACCCCTCCAGGAAGCAGAAAGAACACATGACCCAATTGGCCCTGGTGGACTGCTGGAGGGAGAAGCTGGGGTGTAGGGATGTACATTATATTCCCATGTACATGGGTCCTTTTCAAGAATAAATTGTTTGGATGTCTAATGGTTTACTGGGGCAGGTGACAGAGGTGAAGTTGGAGGGGGGGGGGTGATAGCACTGTCGACCCATGACCCATTCCAATTGATATACGCCTAGGGAAGAGGGGGTCTGTGCTGTGGAAGTTGAAATTCCCTGACCACCACCTCAAAGACAAAGTGATTTGCGATGACCTACGGGGCAAACTTGTGGAGTTCTTTGAAGCTAATAGAACATTGGATGCACCGGAACACATTGTTTGTGATGCGTTTAATGCAACCGTTATATTTATTTTTATTTATTTATTGGTTATTTATAATGCACCTATACACAATTGTTTCTTGGCGTAACAAGGCAAGGGGGTGGGGGAACAGAGGAGACAAATAAAGCGATCTTGCTAGGTTTTGTGACATTCAGATCGAGCAAGTTCCGTAACTACATGTGCAGGGGGCCTGTCAGAAGGATAGTGTAAGGGAAGGCCAGGAGGATAGGGCCGGGTAACAGAGGCAGGGGAAGGGGGGACCAAAAACATAAGTGCAATGAAGGGGGCTGGAATGGCTCAAGGCCAGCCAGTCAGGTGCCAGCCGGGTGGCCCTTTAGGGCAACTGCTAGATGAGGCAGGGGGGTGGGACAGGTGAGACCAAGTGCAGGGGTCTACTGGACAGGGGTTAGGGGCCTGGTGCCCTGTATGACTCTGAAGGATCCAGGCCGCCAGCTAAAGGCAGAGGAGGAATTTAGCAGGGGAGAGGGAAGGGAGAGGAGAAAAGGTCTTGAGGAGCTTCTGGAACTTGAGGAGAACCGTCTCAAGTATGAGAGGGGCAGTGAAGCCATTCCAGAGCAATGCACCTGCATAGGAGAGAGATCTACCCTCACTCTCTGCTTGGAAAAGCGTCTGATCTGCAGAGTTGGAGCTCTACGACCGAGGGCCTCTAAGAGAGAGGTATTTCGGGAGAGAGAGTTGGATGTAGCTGGTGCCAGGTCCCAGAAAGCCTTGTGGATGATCCAAAGGGTCTTGAACTTGATCCTTGCAGCAACCGGGGGCCAGTGGAGAGACTTAAGGACTGGAGCGATTGCAGTCCCTGGGCTTGAGGCCAAGTAGAAGTCCTGCAGTCCTATACTGGACTAGTTGAAGGCAGCTGAAGGCGGAGGTAGGCAGATTGAGGAAGAGGCTGTTGCAATAGTCCAACCTGGAAAGAACCAGAGCTCTGGAGACATTGAGTTCCTGGGGGAAGGTGAGGAAAGGGAGAATGCCTCTCAGGTGGTGCAGCTGAAAGTGGGCCTTCTTGACAAGGGAGTAGTTGAAGATGACACCAAAGGTTTTAGCTTCACTGGAGGGTGATGGGAGGGGGCCCACAGAAGGTGACCAGAGTGAGGGAGAAAAAGAGGGAGCAAGGATCCCAATAAGGCTCTCTATCTTACTGGCATTTGGGCGGAGATCATTGGTAGTGCACCATGCCTGAATAGAAGAGAGGAATTCAGAAATGAGCGAGGAAGTGGAGGAGGAAGAGGAGGGTAGTTTGAAGGAGAGCTGCGTGTCATCTGCATAACACTGGAAGTTAGGCGAGAAGTTGGATATCAGATGGGCTAGAGGGCCAAATAGATATTAAAGAGCTGGAGAGAGAGGATAGAGCCCTGGGGACACCACTGGTGGATAGTGAGATGGAGGAGAGAAAAGGGCCCAGTTAAACCTGGGAAGCTCCGTCGGAGACGAAGGAGGTAAACTAGTCCAGAGCCAAGTCTGTGATGCCAAGGGTGTCCGAGTCGATTTATCAGGGTGGCATGATTAACCTTTTAGAAGGCAGAGGAGAGGTCAAGAAGGATGAGAACTGAAGAAGAGCTGGAATTGAGATTAGTGAGCAAGTCTTCAAGGGTGTTCAGGGGAGCCGTTTCCGTGCCTCTGGCAGCTCTGAAGCCAGACTAGTGGTCGTGGAGGCAACCAACAGATTTGGTGTGGTGGATAAGCTGGGAGAAGGCCAGTTTCTCCAGGAGTTCAACCGAGAAGGGGGTAATAGAGATAGGGTAGTAGTTTGCCGGACAGGAAGTGTCGGCAGAAGGATTTTTTAGACGGGGGTGAACAAAGGAGTGCTTGAGGAATGAGGGGAAAGATCGAGTGGAAAACGAATGATTGCAGAAATCGGCCAACCCTGGAGCAAGGGAAACAATATTGTCCTTGAAAGTTCTGGAGGGGCAGGGGAGCACCTGTTTGGATGAGACTTTCATAGAGCGGAATTGTCGAGAAACCACATCAGGTGTTATGCGAGAAATGGATGGGAGTTGGACGGGGGCTAGAGGGGTATCAAGGGATGCCTGAGAGAACGTGAGGGAGAGGGGTGTGGAGTAGAGAAGAGAGAGGAGAGGATGTCCTGAGTTTTGGACATGAACTGAGAGGCCATACAAGTGCAAGTGGAGACTGCAATAGGGTTGGCGAGTTCCTTACAGATTTTGAAAAGTTCTGTTGAGTAGTTGGAGGCCGCAGAGATGCAGGCTTGGATATAGGTTCTCTTCTTAGAACAAAAATTCTGTATATCCTTTTGAGCAGGCGACAGGCCAGTTTGTCAGAAGATGTACCTGAAGCCTGCCACTTCCGCTCTGCCGCTCTACACTTGCGTTTCAGAGTTGCACTTAGAGGCTGCTTTCATGCGGATCCTCATGGCAGGGGCAAGGACGTCTAGAGTGTTGGAACTGGAGAGGTGAAAGTTAGTGAGGGATGTGTCCAGGTGAGAGACAGCGGAAGGATTAGGAGGGGGAGTGAAGGTGGCGGCAAAAGTGCCAACTGACGCTCGCTTCATCGGTCAAATGAAGGAGGCTGGCAGTGCAGGTGGAGGCTTAGCCCAGTGCCTGCGGATGTCCAGGTGAGAAGACAGGAGAGCATGATCAGACAAGGAGAGAGGAGCAATGAGAGGGTTGGAGATGGGGAGGTCATGAGGGGGGAACTTATCGACAAAATAATACAGAGAGACAAACCGCTAAGCCAACTACAGGTAGAGTTAGAAACTAAACTCAAACAAGTAATGGTCAAGATGGAAGTGGACGGATGACGGGTCAATCAGAGGTTCTCCAAACGAGGGATATCAACAGCAAAGGTACTATGTAAAGGCTAAAAAGGCTGTTAGGCTCTTGGCGCGGTAGGAGAGAAAGAAAGCGACGTCAAGGACAATCCTCAAAAATAAAACAGGGCTGGGGGGAAAGCTCCTCCAACGACATTATTACGGCCTTCATGGTGTTGTACTCTGTCTTATATTCATCTGACTTTCCTGGTGGTCTAGCTCTGTACCGGTATCTCTCCCACTGCCCCCTATCGAAGATTACGCCATGGTAAAGGGAGGAGTTAGAAGAGGACATTTCCAATGGCGGCATCCCTACTTCTGGGGGCCTGCCTAGCCAGGAGGTGGAAAGGTGCTCACACCCCAAGCAAAAGGGAGTGGATCAATGTGGCCTTGAATATATGTGTCATGGAAATGATAACCGCAGGACTCCATGGCCGAGCAGGTCCACACGAGATGGTATGGGAGATGGTATGGGGTGAATTCATGGACAAATACATGAGGACTGTAAGAGGTGACGAAGAAAGAAACTTAGGGCAACGTAATAATCAAGGTTGATGTGCACTGCCCCAAAAGCTAATTATATTCATGTGAACTCCGATATTGAGAGATACCCCGGAGGCACCCAGGTGCGTAATCTCTGTGCTGAAGACTTCTAGTCAACTGTAGGTTCCTAGATGTGGTTTTTATTAGCTTGGGAAGACACTGTTACCAAGGGGGAGGTGGGGAGGGATCCGGGAGGTGGGTGGTCAATAGTGGTGAGAGTTTCGAGAGGTGGGGGGGTGGGGGTCGGCATGGAAAACCAGTTTGTTTTCTGTTGTTTGTTCCTTCTCAGAAAATTGTTTTACTATTGTTGTTAAATGAAAATTATGCAGTAAAAAACATTTTTTGAAAAGAAGAGGACATTTTGCCTGAAGAAGTGAGGGCAGCGATTATATCTCTGCCAGTTAATAAGGACCCGGGGCTCAACGGCTACCCAGCGACTTTTTATAAGACTTTTAAAGGGGTGTTGATCCCAATATTAATACCCTTGTTCCCTAAACCTGGCAAGGATAGCACGCTATGCAGGTCATACCGCCCCATTGCCCTTATTATTCTTGATGCGAAAATATACACTAAGATACTGGCATCGCGACTGGACAAACTACAACCCAAGCTGATTGACCGCTATCAATCAGGGTTCATCAGACATAGGCAAACGTTTGACAACACGCAGCGAGTTTCCAAAACCAAGACCCCGGCACTGATGCTTGCTTTAGACACAGAGAAGGCCGCGTTGAGTGGTCGTCCCTCTTCGACAAATGGAGGCCATGGGTTTCAGGTCGAAATTCTTAGCAATAGTTTGGGACAACTACCAGACGCCTATTCTGCGCCTAGCAATTAAGGGCCACCTCTCCCCAGGGGATAAGGGTCTCTTGGGGTACTAAATAGGGGAGCCCGCTCCATCTGCTCCTGTGTGCGATCCAATTGGAGCCGCTGCTGGCACAGATCAGATTGACTCAAGACATCAGGGGAATCACTTTTGGAGGCAAAGAGCATAAAGTTATGGCTTTCATGAATTATATGCTTCTCGTGATCTCTGACTCAGATACATCGCTTTCATCGATCTCTAGAGAGCTCAGGGAGTTCAGATTGGTATCAGGCTGAAAATGAACACTCTTAAGTCAGAACTGCTAAACTTGTTCATCCCCTGCAGCGAAGATCCAGGGCATGCAGAACTCTACCCCTTATAGGTGGGGAGACAAGAGTATTGGGTACTTGGGGATGCATAGTTCTCTAGATTCCCTATACCAGGCTAATTACCGATTATGTATTACTTTCAGGCTCTGCCGGTATCAGTCCTGCAGAAATTCTTCAGGACTCTTCAAAAACAAATGGGGGCATTCAATTGGAATCATAAAAAGGAAATTTAAAATTATTCATATTAATGGCACGCACCCAACTATAAGGGAGGATTGGGGGTGCTGTAAGGATCTCATGGTGGCAACAGTAAAGACAGACACAAGTGATCACAGTTCAAGGGCGTTTATTAAACTGTAAATGCTGGTTGGAAAAACGCCCAATCGAAACCTAAATCTAAGATGGGAGCAAGCTACAACCTTCAAATAAAAATAAGGCACTCCTAGTGGCGTCTTATCAAATGAAAGGGCCTATACTAAGAAAAACCTATTGCCAATCCTTATGAACAAAGAGTGTGGGATAAAGTTCATGCGAAAGAAAGAAGTGTTCACAAGGAATAAGTCAGGATGCGGTAGTCTGGGTCTCCCACCCTATGTTTTGAGCACGGGACAAGGTGGGACTCCTAAGCACAGCACACGCTCGAACTTCGCCAGCACAAACTAACAGTTCCGCTCTCAGTTTATCAGTGCCTTGAGGGTTTAAGTCTCTTTTCTACAAAAAGTCTCTTGCCTCCGAGGAACTGATGTCTTCAAAATTAATAAACAAAAGTTCCTTTCTGCTTGCACGTTGGGTGATGCCTTTTCACCCTTGGATGCCCCTGTTCGGGGCTCAGATTTACAAAAAGTTTGTAATGATGTCAGAACCTTCGGTACTGAAGTTTTCTCATTTCCGAGGGCCTGATATGTTCAACGTACCAAAACAAAAGTTCAACAGAAGTTCCAAAGTTCTACTCTGATTATACTTGGGTGACATGTCCACCCCTGTGTCCCCATCTTCCGGGCTCAGACTTCTCTCGAATATCAGCCTCCCTCCTTCGGGTTCACTACCGCTTTTAACACAATCTCATCTGTGACATTCACAAATCTTAATGTCTTTTTAAACAGTTCACTGTGGACATCCCTCTGCCGGGTTCACTCTTGCCAACGTTCTTACGATGCAGGATTCACTACCCTTAGCTTCACAATCATCTGCCAGTCAAAGGCTTTCGACTGTACAGAGGATTTTACTATACCCCCCTGTATGAGCACTTTGACCCCCTTCTCACCTTTCTCCCAAGTCCTTCTGGTAATGGTAGTTTCAACAAAAGGGTAATCGCCCAGAGTTTCTCGAGTGAACACCCACGTGGTGCCGGACTCCTCTCGCTGGTTTTCCTGTTGCGTATCAATAGTTCTTTGTACTTTAATTAGCAGTTTGCTACTTTCGTTCAACACAGTTTAGTTTCTTATCGCCTCGACTCACCGACTGTGATGAACTGCTTGGCTTTTCTTGTCTCTGGAGTCAAGGCCGGTACCATGGGGGCAAGCGTCTCTCCCCGGCTTGGTTGTCAGTGGAGGAGGGCCCTGTGTACCGTTGACATCTGCTGCAACACACGCTGGCTATTGTTCGCAGTCTTACAATTCCTTATGCAGAGGTTTCACAGGCCTTGGTTGGAAAGGGCAAAGTCGCTTCACTCCTTGGCATCCTCTCGATTCGCGCCGTCTTTCTCCTCCTCTTGAACTGCCATGCTGAGTTAGCTCTCTCGTTGTGCGGTCTGCCTTGCTTGTATTGTGCTATCGTGCGCCACCTTTTATAAGGTTTTAAGGGAAAGGGCTGTCAGGTGTGTGTGATTCTGGTTAATTGCCTGACTCTGCCTGACCCTTGTACTAGGACATGTCAGGTAAACAGCTCTGGTGTTTGTCCGTTGTCTTTCATGGTGTGCAAACGTTTTTGTGTCGGAAAGGGGGGGTAGAGTATCCTATGGGGTAGGATGCGGAAAAGGTGTTATAAGACGGGGATACCGTGTCTTACCCATCAGTGTCCCACTTCCACTCCCCAAAGGAACCCCCATCCAGGTGATCCTCCCACACTAGTCCACCCCCAGGAACTGGATCCAAAAACAATGGCTGTGTCCTGGCCACCTGGATGACAGATCCCTGGGGACTAGTAAGTGAGACACCTTCAGGTTTCTCACAGTGCCCAACTTCCATCTCTATTATCTTGTGCCCTTAGTCAGAGTGGTTCGGGAGTGGTTCCTGGGGAACCACAACAAGGAATGGTGCCGAACGGACAGGGCGTTGGTGGGTAGGCCCCGGGAGGAAGTACTCTGGTACCAAAAAGAGGATAGACCTAAGAACATGTACTTGAGCCGGATAACAGCCCTAGTGGGGGAGAAATGGGATTCCTTGGTGCACCAGGTGGGTCTGAAAAACTCCTGACCTCTGCCCCCGCCCTCCCCACACCACTATTTAGAAATCCTTCATTTCTTGCCAGGGGTGGAACAGGGGGCTTTCGCCCGATGGGAGGCGGCAGGGGGCCACAAACTGAGGGACAGGGTGGAGGGCCAGAAGATTAGATCTTTTGTCCAGTGCAAACACAATTCTGTCTGGGGGAGAGGGAGAGGTTTCTGTACTTGCAGCTGAGGCTCTGGCTCATGGGTCAACCGATCAAAACAGCTGTGATCAGGGAGCTCACTCCCTTTGAAAAGTATGTTAACTCGTTTAGGGGACAAACACCTGCTAGCATCACTGTGCAAAATATTCTCTGATGGCCCCCAACGCCCAGAATGGTCCTACATGAGGCAATGGGAAGCCACACTGGGTCATCCAATAGAGGGGAGCAATGGTCTCAGCTATGGGCGAACATACCCAGCCTTACCCGTGCGATTCAGATTCAGGAAGTGGGATCAAGGTAATGGTTCAGTGGCATCTCACCCCCAGAATTCGCACAAAAACTACCCTGATGTATCTGATTTATGTTGGAGCAGGGTCGGGGGAAATTGGGACTTGGGAATACGTTTGATGGAAGTGCACTGGCATACAGCCTTTCTGGGACACGATTAACATGGCTATGAAGGGGATATTTGGCTCTCAGATACACAGAGGCTTTGAGGAGGCTATGCTGGGAATGGGTGATGACCTTGAAACACTGCCGTCTAAAGCACGAAGGAAATCATACATGATACTTAGTATAGCGGCCCTGCTGCTAGTGAAACAGAAAAGGAAGCAGAACAGTACCCTGACAGAGCAATAGTGGATTACTAAGATCTGAAACTTTGTGGCCTTGGAATGGGTGACTTATTCGATTCAGGGTGAGCAGCAGAAATTTCAGGCAGAGTGGGACTTGGTTTTGTCGGTCCTCTGTAATGACTTTCGGGCCGCTTGGTGTCCACAGAGACTACGAGTGCAGGGACTGGTTTGACAAGGTTACGTACATGAGATGGGCGTGTCGAATGGATGTCCATGGGTTTACTGTTAAGAGGGGCAGGGGGGAACAGGGTAGGCAGGGGGGTTGAAATGCCAATAAAAAATATTATGAAAACAACACATTTCTCTATTCAGCACTCCATTTTATTCTCCAGCATGGGGTCTGGCATGGATTCACATGCTCATGAATATTCCCCGTCGTCAGGCTGGGAATCCTCGGTAAAGAAAAAACCAGTATCAGTTTCGTTTCTGATCTGTCTTTCGTAGTAATAACCAATCACTGGTCTCTGCGTCATACTGACCACAGCCAATGACTGCCCTCTACCTAAGCCCCGCCTCTGGCAGCCATCTTCAGATTTTTACCGCACGTTCATGTGTTGGGATCCTCGTGCTATTGCTCTCGAGCGTTAGTGCTATTTTTCGCGCTTTTTCACAAAAAACTTCGATTCTTTCGGTCAAAAGAGCCTCAAGCTCCACCGATCCTACATCCGATCAACGGGGACCCGTGTCGGATTCGTCTGTGCCCCTCAAGGGTGAAGATTTCGTCGAGCTACACTTCGGAGGACTCCAGAAGCTTCTCAGGCCCGGTCTCGGAGATGGCCCAGGAGAAGGGAAGCTCGACGCCCGGAAAGCTGTTCAGGGTCTGCCCTGGATGCCAGCTGCAGAACGTCTTTAAGGAGGACGAACACTCTTTCTGCCTTTACTGCCTTCATGAGGACAAGACGCACGTGGAGAAGGACTGTGCGTTTTGCGGCAACATGTCGGAACGGACCATGAAGGACCGCCATCAACGTCTCGCCAACTGTCTGGAGGGTAAGAGCCCGTCTGGCGAGAAGAAGAAGAAATCCGAGCGGTCTTCTAAGACCTTTGAGGGCGCCCCGGCGACGGGGGCCCAACATAAGGCTAAGCACCGCGAGTCCGCTGGCACCGGGAGCGCCGAACGGTCGGGCTCTACGGGCGCCAGGCAGGGCGCACCCTCCCCGGCACCATCAACCACGAGCCAACGCTCTGGGTCGGGTAAGAGGAAGGCCGAGCACCCGGCGAAGCTCCTGGAGAGGCCCCGGTCGAGCTCTAAGGCAGAGGAGGAGCGTGGCAGTGCCCCCTCCCTCAAGGATAAGGCGGTGAGCGCACCTAAGGTGGTGAAGGCCTTGATCCATCCGACCAAGCCCTCTATCGAAACGGTCGCGGCGGCCCTGGCTCAGCCTGTGGAGGCTACACCAGTGGTGGCGACCTCGGGGCCCAGAATCTCCCTGCCTCCTCGGAGGGAGTCTTCTTTTGTGCCCATCGATAGGACCCCCGTGAAACCCTCCGTGGGGAAGAAGAAGGGGGGGCAGGGCGTCGTCGTAGATTCGGCCTCAACCTCAGAAGAGGAGCTGATCGAGGTCTTAAGCCACGGCCTAGGCGTGGAAGGAAGGCCAGCCCGTCGGAATGGACCCCGACGCAGGTGACGACGACGACATCGTCGAGGATACCGACGGGGCCCCTGCTCGCCCGTCGGATTCCCCTCTGCCAGCGCCGCAAGACAACTCGGCGGCCATTTTGTTGGCCATACAGTCCTTATGCTCCGATATAAGGACGAGGCTACCGTTACCGACGGAGGAACCTCTCCCGTCGGGGGATCCAGAACCGGGACCTTCTGGTGTCCCCCCTACCAAGAAAAGAAGGATCCATCCACCACCTCCTTTTCAACCGTCGCGCCCCGTCCAGCCCTCCTCCCCGTCCACCCGAGGGGATGATACGGGGACTGACACGGCAGCGACGGGTACGGACGACGAGGCATACGACGAGGATTTTCCGTCGTCGCCTCCCGCCAGGGCTTCTCCGCCCGACGAGATCGGATCTTTCCACTCCATGATCTCCAGGGCTTCCGAGCTTTTCCAACTCTGCCCTGAGGAGAAGAAAAAGGAAGGCTTCCTTTATCAGCGGCGCGAGGCCAAGAGGAAGACGGTCCTCGCAGTGCCTCTGTTGGACGACATTTGGGATGAGGGCCTTTCCCTCCTCAAGAACCCTTCCACGACGCCAGCTAGAAGAGACCGGTACGAGAAAAAGTACCGGGTCCCGGACACGGCCCCCCTGTGCCTCCGGGCGCAGCCTACCCCGGATTCCGTCGTCTCCGCGGCAGCCAGGAAGAAAGCGGGGGGGGTGCGGCCTCCACATCGACTTCCCCGCCGGACGGCGAGGGAAGGAAATTGGATGCTATGGGACGTAGAGTCATCTCGTCGGCAGCGACGACGATTAAAGCGGCCAACGCCTTGGCTATCGTGGCTCGCTACGACAGGGAGCTCTGGTACAAGATAGCTCCCCTGCTAGATTTTCTGCCGGACGACAAGAGGGCGGAGGCCCTGGAGATCCTGCAGGAAGGTGAGGTGGCCTCGGACCACGCCATCACCGTGGCGACGGACATCGCCGATACTGGGTTCCGCCAGCTGGGCAACGGCGTTTGCCTTCGACGTCGTGGATGGCTCAAAGCTACGGACTTCCGGCAGGACGTCCAGACCAGAGTCCTGGACATGCCCCTCGACGGGAACAATCTGTTTGGGAAGACAGTGGACGATTCCCTTCAGGCCATCAAGGCGGATACTGAGACGGCCCGGGCCCTTGGAGTTCTGCAGCAACGACGGACGCCCTTTCGGAGCAGCGGGGGCAAGGGCTCCTCCAAAGGTTCCGGCGGCGGTTTCGCTTCCTACCGTCAAGCGGCCCGCTCGTCGTCGCAAGAGGCCTACAGAGGACGAGGCAAGTCTAGCGGACCCCGCCGTCGTCGCCAAGGAGGTCAAGGCGGCAAGGCCGCGTCCAAGCAGGATTGAACCGGCCGTGGGGTCGGGCCCCCACCGAAGCACCCCGGTGGGAGGCCGGCTGGCGGGCTTCGTCAGCGTGTGGGAGTCCATCTCCACCGACCGTTGGGTGCTGGACGCCCTGGCCCGGGGCCACGCGCTCGAGTTTCAAAGAAGGTGCCCGCGCGTCCCCCCCGTGGCCAGGAAAGAACTTCACGCCCCTCAACTTCTCCTGGAGGTAAAGGCGATGCTCAGGAAGGGCGCCATCGAACTCGTCCCAAAGAGGCTTCGGGGCTCCGGAGTCTACTCGAGATACTTCCTCGTGAAGAAGAAGACGGGAGGATGGCGCCCCATCCTAGACCTGCGACGTCTGAACAAGTTCATCAAGGCGCAGAAGTTCCGGATGGTCACCCTCCAGCACGTCCTCGGTCAGCTGGAGGAAGGAGACTTCCTATCGTCGTTGGATTTGGAGGATGCCTACTTCCACATTCCCATCCTAAAGGGGCACCCGAAATTCCTCAGGTTAGTGGTCCAAGGGCGTCTTTACCAGTTCAAAGCCCTTCCCTTCGGACTACGGTCGGCACCCAGGGTATTCACCAAGTGCCTCGCACCGGTGGCGGCGCAGCTGCGCCGCGAGGGGATTCACGTCACCCCTACCTGGACGACTGGCTCATCCGCGCCAAGACGAGGGAGCTCGCCGTGGTCCACACGGCAAGGACCGTCCAACTCCTCACGGACCTGGGATTCTCCGTGAACTACGCCAAATCCCACCTGGTGCCCGCGCAAGTCGCACTGTTTCTGGGAGCGAGGCTCGACACAGTGTCCCTTCTGGCCTCCCCGTCGGAGGAGAGGACCAGGACCATCTTGGGCAAGGTGCAACGGATGTTGGTGGCCGACGCGGCCAAAGTGAGGTCCATCAAGTCCCTCCTCGGGATGATGTCTTCCTGCATCTACCTCATTCCCATGTGCAGGCTCCGGATGCGCCCGTTGCAAGAATTCCTGGATGCGCGCTGGATCCAGACGACAGGCAGCTTCGAGGAAAGGATCAAGCTCGACGAGAGTTTCCGACGAGCTATACGGTGGTGGGGCACCCGCGCGCATCTGACGGCGGGCATGGACTTCCAGGCCCCAGCCCACCAGGAGACTGTGACCACGGATGCCTCCCTGGAAGGGTGGGGAGCGCACACCGAAAATCTGCACGCAAGGGGACTCTGGCTCCCGACGGAGAAGTCCCTGCATATCAACATCCTGGAGCTCCGTGCAGTGTTTTGGGCCCTCAGGTCCTTCCTTCCGTCCCTCAGGGGCAAGGTGGTGAGGATCTTCACCGACAACACCACCACCATGTTTTACATCAGGAAACAGGGCGGAACCAGGTCCCCAGCGCTGTCCAAGGAGGCGCAGGACCTGTGGCATTGGGCCGTCGCCCAAGGGATTTTTCTGGTGCCGTTTCATCTGGCAGGGATAAAAAACACCATCGCCGACTCACTCAGCAGGGAGCTGCGCTCGTGCCACGAGTGGGAACTACGGCAGGATCTGGTGGATCGCCTCTTCCGACGGTGGGGCACACCCCAGATCGACCTGTTCGCGACGGCGACGAACACCAAGTGCCGGAGGTTCGCCAGCAGGTTTCCCCAGACGAGGAGCATGGGCGATGCTTTCTCGTTCCCCTGGGAGGGCCTGTTCCTCTACGCGTTCCCTCCTTTGCCTCTGCTAATCCGGCTCATCAACCAGCTCAAGAGGTCACGGTGCAGGATGATCCTCGTCGCACCTGCGTGGCCGAGGCAGATATGGTTCCCGGACTTGCTGGACTTGTCAGCGTCCCCGCCGATCAAGCTGCCGGCGGACGCGGATCTACTCTCCAGGGAAGGAGGCGCCATCCTCCACCACGACCCGAAGTCGCTGAACTTGCAGGCCTGGCTCCTGCAGCGCTAGAGTTTGGAGGATACGACATACCGACCGATTGCAGAGAGGTTCTTGCAAAGGCCAGGGCGTCCTCGACTCTTAAATGCTACGGACACAAATGGAAGAGGTTCTCTGTCTGGTGCCGCGCACAGAAGATTAACCCTCTACGGATTACGGCTCCCCAAGTACTGCCGTACCTGCTGACGCTGGCCAAAGCTGGTCTGGCACACGCGTCCATCAAGATTCATCTTGCTGCGATCTCCCGATACACCAGAGCCACGGGGCGGACGTCCTTGTGGTCTCATCGTCTGGTGAAAGAGTTCATGAAGGGACTGTTCAGATCGTTCCCGCCGGTGAAGGCTCCGGCCCCGGCGTGGGAGCTCAACGTGGTGCTGACCAAGCTCATGGGACCTCCGTTCGAGCCTCTGCACTCGGCCCCGTTGAAGTTTCTATCGTGGAAAACAGCTTTTCTTGTGGCCATCTCCTCCGCACGACGAGTGGGAGAGATCCAGGCCCTTTCCTGCAAGGCCCCGTACTTGACTTTCCACGACACGAGGGTAGTGCTCAGGACGCACCCCTCCTTCATGCCCAAGGTACCGTCGGATTTCCATCTCAACGAACCCTTGGTGTTACCTGTGTTCTTCCCGTCGCCTTCGTCGCCGGCTGAGAGGACTTTGCACTCGCTGGATGTAGCTAGAGCGCTGAAGTTCTACGTGGACCGCACGAAGGGTTTTCGGAAGACGTCACAACTCTTTGTGAACTTTGGACCTGTCAATCAGGGGAAGGCTCTCTCGAAGGCTTCCATCTCCAGATGGCTCTCCGGCTGTATCATGTGCTGTCACCGGTTGGCAAACCGACCGCTGCCTGGCCGTCCGAGAGCCCATTCCACCAGAGCGATCGCAGCTACCACGGCGTTCCTATCTGGTGTGCCCCTGCTGGACATATGCAGGGCTGCTACGTGGAGGTCGACGCACACCTTCACGAAATTCTACTGCGTCGACCGGGATTCCAGGGAGGAGTCCAGGGTCGGCCAAGCAGTGCTGCGCAACCTGTTCGCCTGAGGTGAGCCTGGTGAGGAGGTAAGATGCTTGATGTTGAGTTGATGTGATGCTTAATGTTGAGCCTTTGCCACCTCCCGTGGTTGTGCATGTGTGTACTGCTATGTATTCTTTATTCATGAGCATGTGAATCCATGCCAGACCCCATGCTGGAGAAGGAACAAGTTACTTACCTGTAACTGTTGTTCTCCAGCATGGGTCTGGCATGGATTCACATGCGAACCCTCCCGCCTACCCCTCTGCGGCTCTTCACTTGGTCATACTGCCACTTCACGTGCTTCCAAATCTGAAGATGGCTGCCAGAGGCGGGGCTTAGGTAGAGGGCAGTCATTGGCTGTGGTCAGTATGACGCAGAGACCAGTGATTGGTTATTACTACGAAAGACAGATCAGAAACGAAACTGATACTGGTTTTTTCTTTACCGAGGATTCCCAGCCTGACGACGGGGAATATTCATGAGCATGTGAATCCATGCCAGACCCATGCTGGAGAACAACAGTTACAGGTAAGTAACTTGTTCCTTATATTCAATCAGCAGACGCTAAACCAAAGTAGATGCCTACTTCTTGAAACACCTTGAGGATCTAAAATATTTCTTGAATGCTTCTGTTCCACTGGCGACAGCCAGACCCTGCATGGAAGTGCCACGGGGACCTTATGACTGCCAAGTGTTCATTGAAAAACATTGAGCAGGCCTATGGTCTCCTAGTACTTTGTGTGATCCTTGTGGTTGATTTCATGTTGGTTACATGGAATCACCCCACCCTAATTTGCTGACCACCAAAAGTAATTTGTTCATTTTATTTCCAGCCGAGACAACCCAAAGCCTCCAACCTACTTGTAACTCTTATTACCCCTTACTTCTTCCTGTAATACAATCCCAAACGATTTTCAATCACTGTTTAAAGTCTGAATTTTCAAAATTGCTAATTTCAGTGGCGATTGTCCACCAGGCTTCAGTATCCAAAATGTGACTTTAAAAGAAGTAGGTTTATATCATGTTTTTAATTACGTAAGAGCTGCACTCAGTGGAAATATCCTGAAGAGGACATTACATATGTAATATAGTTGCAAAAATAGGTCTTAAATAAAGTGAACATTGGCTATATTTGACAGTGCACTGCAGTTTGTATGTTTGTGATTCATTGTCATGTTTTACATTGTGTTGTTTTTATGTGTTAATGGATAATAATCCAAGCAAACTTTATTACCCTTAAAAACAATACAAATGCAAATAATTGCATTTTGCTTGCCTGAAGATGAAAATACCTCACGCTAAAGCAAATAACCTAAACACGAATTCTAAAATATTAAGGGTAATCTACACAAATTCCTTTGTAAAACAAATCACAATTTCGAAGGGATTGTGTCCTCCGACGTATTCCTTATCTTTGATAATTCGTCTCCAGCTTGCTGGCCTCGGAAAAATATTTCTCAGTGGGGGGCGCTGCGCATCGACGTCCGTCGAGTTGGTGTCCCTCGACAGCCACCGTATCGGCGCCGATATCACCATGCCCATAAATAGCCACACGCAGCGTCCGTTGCTCAGTTTCGTTTTTCCACGCTTCGTGGTGCCTCGGAATATCGTTGCTCAGTTCTTCAGTCAAATATACTTCATTATTCCTCGAGAATATCGACTCGTACTCGATGGCTTCCTCATCCGAACCGACGACTCCACGGTCCGGCTTCAAAAAATGTCGACACTGTGAAAAGAAAATGTCGTTGACGGATCCTCACAGGATCTGTTTGTGGTGCCTGGGAGTCGAGCACCATTGTTCGGAGTGTGATGACTGCATGTACATGACAGCGAAAGCCTTGAAGGAGCATAAGGGGAAGCTCGAGAGAGGTAAGGCAGTTAAAACTCCTTCAAAAGTTTCCTCGGTGGAGTCGAGACATTTGTCTCCTCACCATCACAAAACACATTCTCGTTCTAGGTCTCGAAGCAGTTCCCATCACTCTTCACGATCTAAGCATTCAAAAAAGAGACGTTGAAGATCCCCTTCCTCGTCGTCGTCTTCCGTTTCCCTGAAAAGCGTCTCCTGCCCCACAAAACATAGCTCTCAGGCTGAGTGGGAGGAATTCAGGAAAAAGATGCTTAGCGTCTTCAAGAAAGCGGCATCAACCCCCTCGAAGACTGCTGAGGGTGATACCCTGGGTGAAAGACCCGAAAAATCAAAACGCTGCGAGTCGCAGCACCCGGCGAAAGAAGCTACTCAAGAGCGTCACGAACCCTCGAGTAAAGGCAAGGTTGCATCTTCGACGCCGTCGTCGAAGATCCCTTCGACGCATAGATCTGCGTTTTCGACGCCATTATCGAAGGGTTCTTCGACGCACAGGTCAGTCGATTCGACGCCGTCTTCGACATCGACGCCGAGAAAGGACAAACCCACGCCACCTCACAGCCGGTGGCCATACCTAGAGCCTCGATCACGAGAATGTCGTCGACAACCTCGAGTAGAATTCTGATACTCTCGAGTTCCTCGAGGCCTCTACCAACTTCCTCGACGCCTTTTTCGATGGCTTCGAAGCCTTTAACGTCCGCGTCAACGACGTCGACGTTTTCTCAGCCAATTATGACGAATTTGGCCCCTTCTGCTCTGGAAATGGGATTTATACCATTTCCAAGATCTGATCATTCCAGAGCCTTAGCATCTATTTATGAAGAAGGGGAGAATTCGGATCAGGATAGACCTTTTGAGTTGCAGGGATCTGCAACTCCTGTACCAGAGGAATTTACCTCTGAGGAAGGTAGGTTTAAGGACCTCCAAGAATCCTTACATGAAGCAAGTGGGTTGGACACTTCCCCAGAAGTGGAATTTGCCAAACCAAACCCAGGGGAACATGCTGAAACCGCTTATAGAACCTTGATGGCAAGGATAATAGAGTTTATGGGGTGTTCTATACCCTCACCTGCTTTTCAACAAGACAACCTCACAGACATTTTGCTTAAAGGTCTACAGGAGGATCCTGTGGTGCCATTTCGTGCGGCATTACAAAGGAAAATATTGGCAAACTGGGAAACCCCTGAGGTTATCCCCGCGGTTAACAAAAAATTATCAGCCAAGTATAGGGTGTCTACTGCTGACCCTGAATATTTATCCAAACACCCAACTCAGGAGAGTCTGGTTGTTCAGGCAGCAACTTCATCAGGTAGTAAATCGGCTTACCCTACTGTTTCATAGGACAGGGATGACAAGAGATATGATTCTATGGCCAAAAAAGTATTTTCTGCATGTAGCATGGCGTTGAAATCCATCAATGCTACTTGTACGCTCGCAAGGTTCAGCCACACACTTTGGGAGTGTGCTTCATCAGCGGCTGACTGCCTCCCGGAGGGAGAAGAAAGGGAAGCATTTCTAAACATCATTAAGGACGGTAAAGACGCAATGTGCGAATCCCTTCAAACTGGCATCGATTCTGATAACAGCATCAGCAGGGCCATGGCGGCAAGTACAAGAACCCGGAGATTTGCTTGGTTGCGAAAGTCTGGCTTTGCTCCAGATGTGCAAAGCAGACTCTTAAATATGCCCTTTGACGGCTCTTCTTTGTTTGGTAAGAAGGCGGATGACAGTTTAGAAAAGCTTCAAACATCAAAGGCAGCAGCAAAATCCCTGGGAGCTGCAATCTGTCAGACACCATATCGCCCCTCAGGAACCTCTTGGAGAGGTAAGTCCTTTTGCTTCTATTCCGCATTCGGAAGAGGCAGAGGACAGCCGGTTCAAAGGGGTCAGAAAAACTTCACCCGAGGTGGACGGGTTAAAAATACAAAAGCCGCAGAAGCAGGCAGGTGCCTCTTTACCCCTGGCATCTGCATCAGCCGCCTCCAAACCGCTCTGAGGACTTTCCTCACAAGACACCAGTAGGGGCCAGGTTAACTCAACATCTGACGGAATGGCAGGTTATTACGTCAGATGCTTGGGCATTGGAGACAGTTGTCCAAGGTTACTGCCTGCCTTTTCTATGCATTTCTCAGTCATCCACTGGGGACCAGCTCTCTGAAAGTTCCACATCCGCTCCTCTTGCAGGAAATTGTAGACCTGCTAGAGAAAGGTGCAATAGAACCGGTACCTGTAGCGGAGAGGAACAAGGGCTGGTACCCCCCCCTACTTTCTCATCCCGAAGAAAGACGGAGGACTGAGAGCTATCTTGGACTTACGAGAATTGAACAAGTTCCTCAGGAAGGACAAGTTCAAGATGGTAACTCTCTCTCAGATCCTTCAGGCCCTCCAGCTCCAGGACTGGCTGGTATCTCTGGACCTCCAGGATGCTTATTTCCATGTGCCAGTCCATCTCAAACACAGGAAATACCTGAGGTTCGCAATTGGCGGCTCTCATTATCAATTTTGAGCTCTGCCATTTGGGCTGACCTCCGCCCCGAGGGTCTTCACCAAGTTAATGTCGGTAGTGGCAGCAAGTCTAAGGAGGGGAGGGATTTACGTCTACCCCTACCTGGACGATTGGCTGATCAGGGCTGTATCTTTGGAACAATCTCAGATCCAGCTAGATTATGTCTGCCACTTCCTTCACAAACTGGGCTTCTCCCTCAATTTAAAGAAGTCACAGATGATACCATCACAGAGACTCCATTTCATCAGAGCGGTCCTGGACACGTCTCTGGGAAAAGCCTCGCCACCAGAGGTGAGGGCTCAAGATATTCTGCAGATGGTCACCAAGTTTCAAAATGCCCAACATCTCCCAGCCTTCGACTTTTTGAGGTTGCTAGGCCTCATGGAATCCTGCATCTTCCTTGTGCCAGAGGCTCGCCTGAGAATGAGATCTCTCCAGTGGGCACTAAGAACCTAGTGGTCGCAGTTCTCAGGAAAAATGACAGATCTCCTTTGGATTACAGATAAGGTAGCCCGAGACCTTCAATGGTGGGCTTATCGAGAGAACATTTTGAAAGGAGAACTGTTTTGGCAACCATGGCCAGAGATAACAGTAGTCACGGACGCCTCACTCACGGGTTGGGGAGCCCATGCCAACGACTTGACCATCAGCGGTCGTTGGTCTCCATCGGAGTCCAGACTACACATCAACCTATTGAAGCTGAGAGCGATCAGACTAGCGCTGAAAGCTTTCCTGCCATCAGTACAGGGAAAAAATGTCCTGATGATGACGGACAACACAGTGGCCATGCACTACCTCAACAAAAGAGGAGGCGTGGGATCACTGCCACTGTGCAGAGAGGCAATGCAGCTCCGGTTTTGGGCAATTCAAGAAGGAATCTCTCTTCGGCAGTTCACCTAGCCGGAGAGAAGAACTTTACGGCGGACGTTCTGAGCAGGCAGGGCACAGTCGCCCACGAGTGGGAACTAGCTCAGGAAGTCCTTCAGGAGATCTTCGCCCTTTGGGGAACCCCTCAAGTGGATCTGTTCGCCACCAGTACCAACAGGAAGTGCGATCTGTTTTGTTCAAGGGAATTTCCCCCGAGAGGAGCTTAAGGGGACGCGTTCGTAGTGGACTGGGAGTTTCCACTCCTGTATGCGTTTCCACCAGTCCCTGTCATTCCTCAAATGATCAGGAGGTTGAGAAGATTCCGGAGGACCATGATCCTAATTGCCCCAGACTGGGCCAGGAGAACGTGGTACCCGGACCTTCTGGACATGTCCATCTGCCCTCCAATTCGCCTTCCACTCAAGGAGAATCTTCTCTCACAGAAGGGAGGTCAGGTTCTCCATCCAGACATCGGAACCCTCAACCTTCACGCTTGGCTTCTGAAAGGTTAAGATACAAGGATTGGGACCTCCCTGATGACGTCATGGAGGTGTTGCTTTCGGCCAGAAGGCCAGCAACAAAGTCTTTATACCGCTGCCGTTGGAACAAATTTTGCAGCTGGTGTAGAGAAGAGAATATCGACCCCTTTTCATGTGGTACACCAACGGTGTTATCCTTTCTACTCTATTTGGCAAATTCAGGCCTTCAAGTTGGCACTATCAAGGGCTATCTCGCAGCGCTATCGATCTTCAAGCGCACTGCAGAGGAGTCATCGTATTTCAAATTACCCTTAGTAATAGAATTAACTAATGTCTATCCTCCAAGACCATTCTAAGTTCCCTTATGGGACTTAAATTTAGTCTTAAATTTCCTGATGGGTACTCCATTCGAACCACTCCACTCTTGTTCGCTAAGATTTCTCACCCTTAAAACTGTCTTATTAGTGGCACTAACATCTGCTAGAAGGGTGAGCGAATTACAAGCTCTGTCTTGTAAACCCCCTCATACAATTTTTCATAAAGACAAAGTTGTCCTACAGGTGAAGCCTAATTTCCTCCCAAAGGTGGTTTTTGAATTCCACATCACTCAGAAAATTACCTTACCTTCATTCTATCCTCCTCCCCATCCGGGGAAAGAGGAAGAAAGTCTACACAGGCTGGACCCAAAGCGGGCTTTAAGCTTTTACATCAGCAGACTTGCTAGGATTAGGCAAGCAGACCAACTGTTCGTAGGTTACTCAGGGCACAAATTGGGACTACCGATAACAAAACAGACCATTTCCAGATGGATTATTTTGGCCATTCTGGAATGTTACAAACTAGCAGGGAAAGAGCCTCCTCAAAATCTTGGGGCTCATTCAACCAGGGGTATCGCAGCCTCTTCGGCCCTCCAAAGAGGGGTTCCGGTTAGAGACATATGTGCGGCTGCCACATGGTCGTCCGCACATACCTTCACAAGATTTTACAACCTGGATTCCTCCTCTAGTCAAGAGAATAGGTTTGGCAAAGCAGTATTACATTCTGTTCATTCCTAAAGGGAAACATGGCGTTTTTACTCCCACCTCCAATTACACACCACTGCTATGGGAGTCTATCAAAGATAAGTAATACGTCGGAGGACACAATCCCTTTGAAGAACAAGTTACTTCTTACCTGGTAACGTTCTTTCGATGGGATGTTCCTCCGACGTATTCCTTATCGCCCCTCCCATCCATCCCCGCAGTAATACTTCCCTTGTGGTTGCAGCTTACGCTCCTTCAAGGTCAATAACCAATTCAGGCATGACTTATCTTATGCTACAAAACGGAACTGAGCAACGGACGCTGCGCGTGGCTATTTATGGGCATGGTGACGTCGGCGCCGATACAGTGGCTGTCGAGGGACACCAACTCGACGGACGTCGATGCGCAGCACCCTCTACTGAGAAAAATGTTTCCAAGGCCAGCAAGCTGGAGAAGAATTATCAAAGATAAGGAATACGTCAGAGGAACATCCCATCGAAAGAACGTTACATGTAAGAAGTAACTTGTTCTTCTTTGTCATCAACAACTCTCCTTTGTACTTACTTTGCCAGAACTTGGAAGTCTGAGCTCTGTTGCATTAAAGAAATACTTAACCTGAAAACTCTACTAGGCATGTGTTGGAAGAGAAGCAACACACTTGCGGACCTGACACTGCATTGTCCACATAGTTGCACAAACAACCCTGGTGGATGTTTAGACTTAGGATAATATGCACTGCTTGCAGGGTGAACCGCTGCCCGCAAGTTTTGTGAAGAGTTGGGGAAACCTTTATTGCATACCAAGTAATTCCAAGATGACTATTGCGTGTGTTTTAGCATTGGTTACTGGTACAGAAGGCCAGTCGACTAGCCAGTCTGTTAGCTGGTGAATCATGGGTGCACATGAGCCATGCTCACACAACAGGCAGAGCAGTTCACACTAAGACACTCCTATCCTGCGGAAAGCTTAATGAGGAGAAGTGCCTGGGGGAAACATGAGTTAGGACTGCAAAAGTGCAGGTCAAAGATAGACTGTGACAGTTGTAAGGGTGCAGAAGTATACGCAAGACACAAGGGGGTAGGCAGTAGTCGTTGATTGGCATAAGTAAAATGTTGAAATATTGTGACATGTACTGCAAGTTTTGTTTATCGTTTGTTGTTTATGGAAACTAATCAAATTATTTTATTTTTTTAAAGTATACGCAAGACACAGGTGGCGTGTTAGTTGGCACACAGGTTTATTGAATAGAAGATAAGAAAAAACCCTAACTGTCCCTAGAACTAAGAGGGGTTTCCCTGCCTCAACCAAACCTAAGCATAACGTCCGAATGTCCGTCAAAACTTAATAGTCCACTGTCCAATGCACCAAACCTATTTCCGTCCCTTACACTTCAAAAGAAACCTATAAAGTAAACTGCACCCTGCTTATAACAGGATGACCCCCTCCTTTGGGATGTTTTCAGGCAGTTAATAAATGATGGGGAAAACACCCTAGTCGTCACTAGGCTTTTCCTTGCTGTTCCCCCACAGACCAGAGGAGGTCTCTCTCTTCCCAAACCCCCTTCTTAGGTGGTTTGTCAAAATTCCAAAACAAGATTGGAAAGCTATCTCCCTTCCCCAAGCCTTTTACAGATTATCTTCCAACATTGTCAATATTATCCAACTCTTGCTTAATGTTCCAAAATAAGATTGGGAAGGTGTCTCCCTTTCCCAAGCTTTATTGTTCAGCTTTCTGCGAAAGGATATGTCTTCCATCCTCTGGTCTTCTCATAACTTGTGCCTTACTTATACCAAAGGATGTCTTTCTCTTCCCCTGGACTTCTTGTGTCTTATACAAAAAGATCTCATTCTCTTTCTCTAAACATCTCACCTTGTTATGTGGGTCCCAGACCCCCTTCTCAGCTCTGTAATGTGTATTACTTAATTCTGGTTCACTAACCTGCCAGGTGTTATCTCGCATGTACAACTTTCTTGGTTTCTTAAAGTTCGGGTCCCAGACACCCTTCTCTCAGCTTTATAGTGTCTCTTAACTAAGCCCAGTTTATTAAACTGCCAGGCCTCTCTTTGAGTCTCTTTGGGGTTCTCTCTCACTGTATTCTCAAACTGGTCTCGCTGTTTGGTCCCACTGGGACGAGGAAGATGATTCTGCACTTCCTGCCAACCATAGCCTCTGGGTTCTCCCAGTGCATTTCCCAGTCACCCTCCTCGAACCTTTCCACTTGGTCCGCGAGGGTTCCGGTCCTTTGCAACACCGGCAAGCTTCTGCGGCTTCGCTTGGGCTCTCGCAGTGTTTTTGGCTTTCGGCAACTCCACCACGCTGGTTTCTTCCCGCCCGTCAGATCTCGCTGGACCACTCGGGTGGCTGCATTTCTGCAACCGGATGTCGGGTTCCCCAACTTACAGTTAAGTTGTGGCCCTTCTCTGCCTTCTCGTCCCTCGCCTACCTACTCCAGGTGTTCGGTCTGCAGCGCGTCCTCTGTGCGGCTTCTCTCCCTAGGGTAATGCTTTTCCTTGGGGCAGGACTGACATCGAGGAGAGCCCTTCGTTCGTTTTTACGGTGGATTGACTTTCTAAAATAGCTAGTATGTTTGTATCGATTCCGCATAGTGCTCTTCATCGCCTTGCTCTTCCTCATGTCAGTACTTTTGGAGTTATCCGCACGTACTCTTCCCTCACTCTTCCTCGTCAAAGTGTCATCTGACTGGTATACATAGCTACTATGTATGAGAAAATTAGTTGAAGAAAGAGGAGACAGAGGGCTTGGATGCTTGGGCTTATTCATATAGTTGGGATAAGGTGGATCATGTCTAGCAGCGTGATGGAACTAGTTATTTACCTGTAACTCCTGTTCTCCAGCATGGATTCACATGCTCATGAATATTCCCTGTTGTCAGGATGGGAATCCTCAGTAAAAAGAAAAGCTTTTTAACTATAGCCTGAAAACTCCTGGTCTCCTCTATAACCAATCACTGTCCTCTGAGTCATACTGCCACCATCCAATGACAGTTGTCTCGCTAAACTCCACCCCCGGTGGCCATCTTCATATTTGGTAGAGCACGTAAAGTGGCCGTATGAACCAAGAAGAGCCACAGATGGCGGAAGGAGGGAGGGTTCGCACTGAACTCATTCCAAGCCCGTGCTGCAGAATAGGAGTAATAGGTAAGTAACTAGTTCCTTCTACAGCATGGGGTCTGGCATGGATTCACATGCTCATGAATACGATTACACAGCAGTACATATACACAACGACAGGAGGTGGTGAGGCTCAACAGAAGCAATACACAAACCCCTGGAGCAGACTCACCTCAAGCAAGCTGGTTGCGTAGCACCGCTTGGCCGACTCAGGACTCCTCCTTGGAATCCCTGTCAAAGCAGTAGAATGCAGTGAAGGTGTAGGTAGACCTCCATGTACAGCCCAGCAGACGTCGAGCAGGGGAACACCAGAGAGAAACGCTGTCATTGTTGCGATGGCTCTGGTGGAGTGGGCTCTTGTCTATCCTGGAAGAGGTCTGTTGGCCAGACAATGACAGTGCATGATGCAGCTGGAGAGCCACCTGGATATGGAAGCCTTTGTCAGGGCCTTTCCGTGATTCAAAGGTCCGAAATTCAGAAAGAGTTGAGATGTCTTCCGAAAGTCCTTCATACTTGCCACATGAAACTTTAAAGGGATAGTCCAGTAAACATTTTTATTTAAAAAATAGATAGGCAACATTAAAAAAAAATACTAGCACTTTTTTTTTAAACTTCCTATGTAAACTTTTGAGCTATTCAAGCTCAAAATTCGCAAAAGCAAGCACATGGGCGAATCCATTTTGTGAAATGGATGCCCGCCTGTGCTGGCTTTTGCTTTTGCGGCACTAATGAAGGAAAAGCCAGCCAGCTGTAGTAAACAAAAGCTACTGCTGGGTGGCTTTTCCTTCATAGGTGCTGTACGCGGAGGACGGGAGACCAGAGCAGGAAAGCTGCAGCTGAATCTCAGTAAGTGCTATTTATTTAAAAAAAAAAAAAAAAAAAGCACTAGCTGCGGTTTTTTTTCTACGTTTTCTGGGCTGGAGGAGCCCGGAAAACTTAGAAATAAAACCGCAGCTTTAAAAACATTGTATTTATGTTTGCGGTCGCTTTTGAAACGACCGCAAACATAAATACAACGTTGTGTTTGAAAACGCTGCTTTTTTTTTCCGAGTTTCTCAGGCTCCTCCGGCTCAAGCCAAGGCAGGCAGAAACACAACGCGGTTGTGTTTACATGCCACGGTGTTTCTGCCTACAGCTGATTTCCCATTTGGGGCTCTCGGGCTCCCCACGGGAGGCCCGAGAGCCCCAAATGGGAAATGCTAAATGCTGCAGTGTTTCTGCCTAAATCTGATTTCCCATTTGGGGCTCTCGGGCTCCCCACGGAGGGCCCCGAGAGCCCCAAATGGGAAATGCTAAATGCTGCAGTGTTTCTGCCTAAATCTGATTTCCCATTTGGGGCTCTCGGGCTCCATACGGGGGGCCCGAGAGCCCCAAATGGGAAATGCTAAATGCTGCAGTGTTTCTGCCTAAATCTGCTTTCCCATTTGGCTTTCACTTTGGGTCCCCGGGGCTCCTCTGGGGGCCCCTGGGGGAGCACCGGAGACCCAAAGTGATAGCCACAGCAGGCAGAAACACTACGCGGTTGTGTTTGAAAACGCTGCGGTTTTTCTTTCCGAGTTTCTCAGGCTCCTCCGAGCCGGAGGAGCCTGAGAAACTTGGAAAGAAAAACCGCAGCGTTTTCAAACACAACGTTGTATTTATGTTTGCGATCGCTTCAAAAGCGACCGCAAACATAAATACAACGTTTTTAAAGCTGCAGTTTTATTTCTAAGTTTTCCGGGCTCCTCCAGCCCGGTAAATTTAGAAAAAAAACCGCAGCTAGTGCTTATTTCTTTTTTTAAAATAAATAGCACTTACCGAGATTCAGCTGCAGCTTTCCTGCTCTGGTCTCCGATCCCTGTCCTCCGCGTACAGCACCAATGAAGGAAAAGCCACCCAACGGTAGCTTTTGTTTACTACAGCTGTCTGGCTTTTCCTTCATTAGTGCCGCAAAAGCCAGCACAGGCGGGCATCCATTTCACAAAATGGATGCGCCCATGTGCTTGCTTTTGCAAATTTTGAGCTTGAATAGCTCAAAATTTTACATAGGAAGTTTAAAAAAAAAAAGTGCTAGTATTTTTTTTTTTTTAATGTTGCCTATCTATTTTTTAAATACATTTTCTTACTGGACTATCCCTTTAAGGCACAAGAATTGTCCAGTGAATGCAACCTCCTTTCTGCTGGTGTGGAAGGATTCGGGAAGAAGACTGGCAGAACCAAAGGTTCGTTGAGGTGGAATTCTGAAGGATCCTTTGGCATAAAGGCGGGGTCGGTTGGCAACACCACACTCGTAGCGTGGAAGGACAAGTATGGCTACTTGCAGGAGAGGTCCTGGATCGCCCCGACTACCTAGCCTAGGTGATGGCCACTAGGAAAGCCGTCTTTCACGAGAGAAACTTCAGAGGGGCTTGATGCAATGGTTCACAAGGGGCCCCCATGAGCTTAGGCAAAACCATGTTGAGCTCCCATGCT
The DNA here is from genome assembly GCF_040938575.1 of Ambystoma mexicanum. NCBI lineage: Eukaryota > Metazoa > Chordata > Amphibia > Caudata > Ambystomatidae > Ambystoma > Ambystoma mexicanum. The sequence continues at coordinate 1,458,151,702 of NC_090935.1, forward strand.
GGAGCAGGAGCCTTCACTCATGGAAAAGCCCTGAAGAGGACTTTAAGGAACACCTTGACGAGCCTTTGCGATCACAAGGAGGGCTTACCAGGCGCCCTGCTTTAAAAGGATATGGCAGCCAGATGCACCTTAATGGAGACATGAGCCAGGCCAGCCTTACCCAGGGAAAGCAAATACGGAAGGAGCTGCAGAGTTGTGATTCGCAGCAGGCATGATCTTCTAAATCCTGCACCAGACTGTAAATCGTTTCCATTTGTGGCCGTAGCAAGACAACTTAGAGGAAGCTCTATCCTTGGCCCGGATCTTCTTGCACTCCAGCCGCAGGGAATAATGCCCAGACTCTAGGGCTGCAGGAGCCAGGCTGTGAGGCTCAGCGACACCGGGTCGTGGTGCAGTATTTTCCGTCCTTCTCTGGAGAGCAGATAGGGAAGTGAAGGCAGCCGGATGGATGGGACCACCGACAGACGGAGCAGGTCCGGGTCCCAGATTTCGATAGGGCACGGCGTGCAGGAAGAGCCCCTCCCATGGGAACGAGAAGGCATACCCCAGGCTCCTAGGCTGAGGATACCTGTTGGCGAACCTCTGGCACTTGGATTTGGCCGCTGTCGCAAAGGTGTCGATGCAGGGTTGGCAGAATAGAAGGGATACTTAATCCTGATGAAGCTGCCACTTGTGGCAGGACTGCAGCACCCTGCTGAGTGAGTCTGCGATGGTGTTCCTGGTGCCTGCCACATGAAATGGAACGTGGAACATGCCCTGAAGAATGGCCCAGTGCCACAGGAACTGTGCTTCTAGGGACAGCACGGGTGAGCGTGTCCCACCCTGCTTCCAGATTTAGAACATGATGGTGGTGTTGTCTGGGAAGATCCTCTCCACCTTCTTCCAAAGTTGAGGGAGGAATGATTTGAGGGCCCAGAAGACCGCTCAGAGTTCCAGGAGGTTGATGTGAAGGTCTTTTTCCCAAGGAGCCAGAGGCCGCTGGTGTGCGACTCTTTGGTTTGGACCTACCCCCAGGGAGGCGTCTGTGGTGACCATGGCCTTGTACGGCAGGATCTAAAAGAGAGCTCCTTGGGTAAGATGTGGGCGCACCCCCTACCATCATAGAGCTTGCCAGAACTCCTGGTTGAGGGCGATGTTGACCGTCCAAGCGCCCGTGACCTGCGGCCACTGCGCATCTGGGAACTCCTGAAAAGGCCTCATCTGCACCCTGCAGTAGGGGATGAGGTGGATGCAGGACGACGTCCTGCTCAACAGCAACTTGATGGGACGTACTGTTGCAGATTGCGCCGACAGGCGCTGCACCTTCCCCCGTATGACCATCACCCTCTCCCCTGAGGGTGTAGCCAGGAATGTCATGTGTTGAGACGGGTGCACAGGAACAGAGCGTTCTGCAATGGCTCCACACAGGACTTCGGATAATTGATGGAGAATACGAGATCCGTCAGCAGACGAATAGTTTCTGCTGTGCTTGCCAGTGCTTGAGAGCGGGAGCAGATGAGCCAGTCCTGATAAGGGTAGACGTGGATGCCCTTGAGACGTGGATGCGCTGCCACCGGGGCTAAGCATTTTGTGAACACCAAATGCCCTGATTTCAGGCCGTGCAGCGCCTGGCCACAAACCTAAGGAACTTCCGATGTCTTAGGTGGCATGTAAGAGCAACAGTGTTGGAACTCCAAGGTGTGCCCTTGATGAAGAACGTCCACCACCCATTTGTTGGTGGTGATGGACATCGACTGGTCGACAAAGTTCACTAGCCAGCCGCCCACTGGGGTGCCAAAGTGGGGGCCGGGTCCACGGCCATTTCAGGCCTGCTTGGGCATCTGCGGGAAACGACTATGCTGACATCCGCTGTGGAAGGCTGACAAGCGGCCCCTGTAGGCTTCGTAGGTCGTAGAGCGGAAGGCCTGGACAATAGGGTGCAGAGTACCCCTTGGAGGACCTGCCTGATTTCCCCCTTGAGGAACAAAAGGACGATGATCTCCTCTGTCTGTGTCCCAAGAGAACGTGTTGTCTCTGTGCTGGTCTTAATCGTATGGAGCATCTCGTCCAATGCCTTTCCAAACAAATTGCCCCCATCGAAAGGCATGTCCACCACCTTAAACTGTATGTTTGTCCTGAAGCACTGTAGTGCCACCCCATTGCCCATCTGGCGGAAGCGGGAGTCCACAATATCCAACGCCACTGTGATGGCATGGTCTGAGACCACCTCACCCTCCTGGAACAGGGCCAGGGCATCTGCCTTCTTGTAGTCCGGCAGGAAGTCTAAGATGGGCCCGAGCTTATACCAGAGCTTCCGGTCCTACCGGGCCGGGATGACCAGGGCATTGGGGGCCTTGATGTTGGAGGCCGCGGCGTAAACAATGCGCTTCCCCACTGCATCAAGCTTCCTCCACTCCTGGTCCGGAGGCACTATGGCCAAGGACAATGGGTTTGACAAGCACTTCCTGGCGGTGGCAGACAACACAGAGTCTGGAGAAGGCTGCAATCTCAAGCACCTGGGGACCGAGTCTGGGACCCTGCATTTCTTTTCCAGCCTGTCTTTCATGGGGGGAGCGGTACTTGGTATTTTCATCAGGGTCAAACCTTCCTCCAAGGCATCGTCCAGCAAAGGAACGACATGACAGTCTTCTGTGAGGACCTACGTTGGAAAAGAAAGCCTTGCTTTGTCTTCTTCTCCTCCTGCACCAAATTGAAGGGAGCAGATGACCTCCAGATAATGGCATGGGTGTATTCCACCTCGTCCGGCGGTGATAATCTGGCTGGCTCATCGGCACCCAATGGTTCCCCGTCAGCTGGGACTTAGTTGTCATACTCTGTATGCGTTGCTGTAGCGTCCGTATCAGTACCAGTGCTGGTGTCTGCTGGTTCCTCTGCCACCGGAGTTAAAGGCCTTAGGGGCGGTGCTGGCTGCGTAGGTGCCGGATGCGTCTCAACCCTGAAGGGCTAGGCTGGCGCTTTGGCCCGGCCGGGCTAGGTGGGCGCTTTAGCCTTGGTGGACGAGGCCTGGGCAGACTTCTAGCTGTAGGTCTAGGAGAGCTGCAGACTGGGCCCTGCACCGGGCCGCTGGCAGCCTCTGCTGTATTTCCGACACCAAGTTGTGGAGAGTAGTAAGACTATCCAGGGCCATGTCCCTCGGCACTGGCTTAGGTGCAAATGGGCAAATGGCTGATCCGGCCCCTCTTGGGACATAGTGCCAACGCCTCCCTCGTGGTCTGAATAATAGTCCTCACGTAAGTGGTCATCGTCAGAGCTTGTACAGACATGCAGAGACAACCCTGCTGGCTTGGAGAGAAACTCTGTAGGCAGTAGCAGCTAACTGGGCCTGCCCGAATCATTCGGGAACGTTGAGGCGATGGAGGCCTGCACCCCAACAGGAGTCTCCTCCGTGAATGAGACACAACGATGGAACAGCCACTGCCGCAGGAGACCGAGGAGGCAGGGCCACCCGTGGAGTCGCTGTTGTTTTGACCATAGAAACCACGGTAGTAATTGCATTACCCTTCGACGAAGTAACAATGCTTATTGACAGTGCTGCCTACTGGGTGGATACAGATGCCGCCGTCGACAGTGCCATGGTCGTCGACGAGGTGGGAACTTAGGCAGACGAAGTAGTAGACAAAGTCATGGGCTTGGTGGACGATGAGGCGGTCGACGGGGCCTTCGATGAGCCCGAAGAACTCCCCTTGGTAGCCTTGTCCTTGGACGAAGATCTATGCTTTGTGGGCGTCAACGAATTCCTTGTGGAAGGTACACCCCCAACGGCAGGCTTACTGTGGAATGTGATGGAGACGGCCAACAGGTCCTTCCTGAACTGGGTCCTGCAGTCGCAGTGACCCTAATAGGATCAGTGGCGTGGTGCTTAGCCTTCTTTTGGATCCCCCGGGACGGGGCATCCTCAAAGGATCTCGGCTTCTTCTCAGAGGGAGCACGCTCATGGGACCGGCACATCCTGGATGAGGCATGACTGCACCTGGAGGCCAAGTCGGAGGCCTTCCCCAACTTGAGCCAAGCTGCCAACCTGTGATAACAATCCGTCTTTGTCGGAAATCTGCAGCAAATCTCGCATCCATCCTCATGGTGTGGATGTAGGCAATATAGGCACTTGAGGTGCAGATCCTCAACATAGACGTGACGCAGTCCACATTTCACGCTGAGTTTGAAGAGACTCCTCCCGAAACTTGAAGTGAAGAGCTGGCAGTGAAAGCAGATCTTCGCCGGCAACAGATCCCTGCTGCCGGTAGTGGAGGATGGAAAAAATCTGAGAAAGAAATAAAAAATGTATCCGAAAAAACTTGAAAGTAGCAAAATACTCAAAGAGCAAGATTAAAGGACTCCCAACACTGAAACGTGCAGTAAAAATCTGAAGATGGGTCACCAAGGGTGGTGCTTAGGGAGACAACTGTCATTGGATGGGTGCATATTACCCAGAGGACAGTAATTGGTTATAGAGGAGACAAGCAGTTTTCAGGCTAAAGCGAAACTGCTTTTCTTTTTTACTGAGGATTCGCATCCTGACGACTGTGAATATTCATGAGCATGCAAATCTATGCCAGACCCATGCTGGAGAAGGTGTAGATACTGCGTTCTCCCTTGATGGTCCTCAATTCTCCCACAGAGGGGGGGTCCCCTCCCATGGGATCCTCCCACTGAGTACCACACCCAGAGGGACTATCAGGTAGCAGCCTCGCCTCCCTGCCCCCATGGGAAGGGTCCCCCTCCCAGGGAGAAGTGAAGACCCTAGGGGAGTCGACACACAGTGCAGTGAAGAGTTGATGAAGAAGAGGGGAAAAGGCAGAGAGGATGCAGGCAGGGAGGGGAAGAAAGGAGACACAGAGGGTGGTTTGGAGAGGTGGTGAAGAGTGAACAGCAGATGAGGAGAGGAAAGGGAGGAGTGGAGAAAGAGAGAAATTGTGGAGGTTGGAAAGAGAACAGAAAAACAGAGCAGAAAGAAGGAGACAGGACAGCAAGAGACCGAGGAATAGAAACAGAGTGCAGGAGAAAGGTAGAAAGAAGTAAAGGAGGGGGAGAACATACTGAAGCGGCAAGTAAAAGAGAGAATAAAGGAGAGGGGGCAGGAAAGGCAGAAGGTGAATGGGGGAGTAGAGGTGGAAGTTGGAAAAACACCAGAGAAAGCGAGAGACTCAAGAACCCAGATCCTCTAAAAGATGTACAGTGGTGAATGGGGTTTGCCATTTCTACAACTGGCCGCCACTTGACCCCCGTCAGAAAACTCAAGGGTATCAGGTAGGGGAATCTGGTATGATAATCCAGATGGACAAGCTGCAGTTTCTTATAACATTGACAAGAAAGACCAAAAGAGAAAGCCAAAAAAAGAAGTGTGGGACCCTTTGAATCCCAGAAACCGACGGCGCTGCTTATCGGTCAAGAAGGGCAGATCCGATTTTCTGTAGAGTAGGAAGAATTAAAATTCATGGATATATAGAAAGCCTATTCATAATCATCCCATAGGACCCACTCAAAGCAACATCCCTGTTGCTTGATTGTATCACCCATGAAGAGAAAGGTGATGAAGATACATTCGTAGTTTTATTCATCTGTTGATCTCATGGCTGACACACAGTAAAGAGGTGTCTGCCCACAAACACCACGTGCACTTCTCTATTGATTTGTTCAGCTAAGTGGCATCTTCAAAACATGCCACACAAAAGAGCTTTGCAATTATGTTTCATTATCGTAAGATGGCCTTAAAGAGGGTGGCAGGCTGTGTCACCGATATGAAGGGCAAACTATGCTGATTTCATGAAACTGGAGATTAAATGCAAAGGGAAATGGGAGACTGACATCAGTGAAGAGTTCACTGATGCACAATGGGGATGATTTGCTTACATTTGAAAAAAGGTTCCAAGACTTCAAGATTTAAGCATACAATTACAGCATAATGTGCTACAAAGATCCTATGTCACAGTGATTTTGAAGCATAAGATGAGCAATGCCTACTTACAGTCATGTCTTAACTGCCACAGGGTGGCATCCTTATGTGTCTGGCCACAGATTTCTAAATGTTGATAGGATGTGAGCTCATCAGAAATATGCTTGCTAGGGATAACACCTAAGTGGAGTTGACCATTATACATCTGGGGTGTGTGCTGGCAAAAAGACTGATCATCAAGTGGTGGAGGTCACTGCATTCCCCATCTTGTCTCTTTTGGCTGAAAGATTTAGTGGATGGGCCGTCCATAAAGTATGAAATAGTTATGCCAAATAAGAGAGGAGATAATGGGTTATTTGGAAATGGGATGCCCTTCATTCCTATAACTAGTTCAATATTAATTTGCTAAATAAATCAGTGGTTTTTTTCATTTTCATCCGACTGTCCATTATATGAACCGAGCATGAAGGTGTTGGTCCTATTGTAAGCCTCGCGCTGGGCCTATACCAAGGTTGCATACCATTTTTCTGTACACTGTTTTTTGTTCGGAATAAGCAATATTTGAAAAATCAGACGACTGTGGTTGATCTGTCTAATACATTTTGTGACCTTGCATTAATGCTCTTGTCAGAACAGCCAGGGGGCTCAGCAGACAGAGGAGCCACCAAGATAACGTTTAAAGAATGAATTAAAGCGGGGTGGGGATGAGAGCAAGCAGTTCCGCTATTGGGTTCAATGCTCTGAGCATTTTTCACATCACTCCTGTGTTCGAGTCAGCACCAGCACACAAAAGCATAGTCTGGCACGCAGCAGAGCGGGCACAAGAGGGGACTTTTCCCTCTATACCTGAGGATGCTTGAAGATTCCTACTTGCTTTTCAGTGGCATTTTATTGTTCTCCTCATTTCACCATTAGAAGCCGCGACGAGAGCACTGAAGGACTCGTCCAATACTGAAAGAGATTATAATCTGGCGAGGGCTGCATGTTCATGTATTTTCTGAGAATGGAAAGTTGTCGAGAGCTATTGAGAGCTCGGTGTGTTCATGGTGAGGTCGCTGCTGTTTGGTTGCAAAGAACTTATGTCCAGATAGTATAAAAACTAGCCAGAAAGTCTTTGTGCAACTGGAAGGTAATTTGTTCTTATCGATATGTTTAGTGGCTGCATTCTCTCAACCTACCACTTAGCCTCTAACCATTCAACCACCTATAACGTTGACTCAACACTGATTTAATTATGTACCATTTATTGTGCAGTATCGTTAATCAATGAGGAAAAGGAAATCTTACCACAAGCAAATGCACAAGCAATGGAAAAAAAACTTTAATAGGGGGTTTCTTCAGCACCACCTTAAAGGAAATAAAGGGAAAACATGAAAAAAGATGCTAGTATCTGAGGAGTGTTCAAGGCCACACAGCAGGTGATGTCTCCCTTTCTTCAAGCTGATTTAGGAAATTATGATACTGCAAACTCTCCCGCTCCTGTTCCATTTTATAAGGAGCCCTCACTTCTAGGTTCTTTTCTGATAATCTCACCAAATTCAAATAACGTATCCGAGAAAGTGATGCCAACATCTAACCATGCCAAGATGGTCCTGGCTCAACCTGATCCCTCTGTTTACTGAGGCAGTATCTCATCCTCTAATTATATTGGACATGGCAGATCCACGTATGAGAGGATCTTTAAGAGCTGCGTCTTTAACACTGTGAGAAACCTGACGGTTTTCTCCCACCCACTCCCTCTGGATCTTCCATTCAGGTGGCCAGGGAAGGGCTTTTGAATCCTGACCCTGGGGATGGACAAGCGAGGGAGGATCACCTGAGGGGAGGGTCTTGAGGGATTGGGAGAATACCCAAAGGCTAAACATGGTATTTCTCCAATCCCAAAAATACCCCAACCTACTCTCCCTCAGCCTTTATGGGGTATTTCCAAGCTCACTCCACCTTCCCCTCCCCATTTCCAATAAATACTGAGACACAGAAGAGGCCACTAAGATCAGTAAATATTACCCATAGGAATAACATGGGGAAAATAAGGGCAACCTACCCTAGAAGGAACCCAAGCTGTCCCACTAATAGAGTTAGGCAGGGCCAGGCATTCTTTAGTAACTATTCACACCTGACTCCACTTGACTGGTTATATTGCTATAAAAGGTGTGTTCTCACAGAAAATGATGAGCGAGTAGGAGAGCACAATGGCCCTCATTACAAGTCCGACGGTCCGGAATCCGGTTTTTCCGTGAAGGCGGTGACACCGTTTCCGCATCCGCAAGCATGCGGAAGTAAGGTGCGATTACTGTTTGTCGGTCGCGCGCACCACACCATCGCTGAAACAGTGTCACCACCATAACGCCAACACCCACAGAGATGGATGCACCGGGTATAATGGCAGCGGTACATCCGTTTCTGCCACGTCCGTACCGGAAATGGAAATACCGGTTCCGGAAACACAGTGATCCCGAAAACCGGAAAGAGAGCGGTGGCCATTACTTAAACCACAATCCACTGCAATCCTCAGTCACCACTAGGCCTACAGCTCCTGTGACTTGCTTCAAACAACCACTGAGATGACATCCAGTATCCCAGCCACCCGCCAGCGCAAACCCTGCTTTAGCGAGGCTGAACTGATAGTGCTCGTTGAGCACATTGTGGACAATGCAGCACTGCTGTTCAGTGCGGATCAAAGGCGCAGCACACAGCAGAGGCGGAAGGAAATCTGGGCAGCCGCTGCACAGAAGTGCACAGCAGTCGGTGTGACGGTGCGCACAGTGAAGGACTGCCACAAGCGCTGGGACGATCTGCGGCTCTGTATCCGCAACTTCATGGCAGCACAGCACCGGCACAGGAGGAGGACCACCTTCACCTCTGAAGCTCCAGACCTGGGAGGAGAGGTGCAGCAGCATCATGCACCTAGAGGGGATCGAGGGAGTTGGTGAAGCAGAGGTTGGAGCCGGCACACCTGCCGAGGCTGGTAAGTACACAGTGAGCAAGGGTTTTGCTTTCACACTGTGCCAAACAATGAGATTACACTGGAAATGTATGCATATATTTTATAGGTTGCAGGACAGCCTGACACATGTTTCGAGCTATGAGGCTCTTCCTCTGAGGCTGAATGTAACAGGTACGCCAGAAGGTTGGTATTACAGCATAGAATGGTACCAAGCAATATTGTCCAACACAACACAATATTAAATGCACAATAGCAGTGATCAGTTATGATGAGCCCTCATTAGGCACATAGCAAAGTTGAATTAGATAAAAACATATGGCCATTGCATATAGGAAGAAATCAAAAGCAAAAGGATATGGTTAGCCAATCCAAACCACAAATTGTCCACAGTTTGATGAACAACAATATGGCCAAAGAGAAGAGAGAGAGAGAGAGAGAGAGAGAGAGAGAGAGAGAGAGAGAGAGAGAGAAAGAAAGAAGAAAAGCCATGTTAGCATAGAGTCCAAAACAGCGGTTCTGCATATGCACACAAACTGGGCGCGCACAAGCCCAATAGGAAAGACCATCGTCGGATTGACAAATGCATGAGACAAATTGTACTTTAGCAATCTTGGTCGGCTGCAAAATCAGCTTGGGGGAGAGCAAGTGAAAGTATGAAAGTCAGTGAGGGGCAGTTATGCATACCATCAAATGCAAAGGCTATTAAAGGGTGGATGCCACTTACCAAAGTAGGGTGATAAATGTAGCCAATTATTTATTACTTGTGTCTGGGCTCCACTAAAAATGAAAGTAAAAGATAAGGAGTTGGTATAGCGTTAGCTAGCATGTTATTTGGTAATTAACAGGCAATTAGTAAGGCATAAGTAAAGTAAGTATTGGAGTAACCACGTACCTAAGTAGTTTGGCATTGCAATGTATTAACCCCCAAGTGGGCAAGGACTTGATCTTCAAGTGGCAATTGTCAAGCCACATTTCACGTAGGTGGAGAGCAAAAAGAAAGGGGACAGGGGAGGGTGGGAGACAAGCATTAGCTTAATTGGATTAACAGAAGTAAGGAAAGGTCACATGTGCAAGCGAGCCCCTCGTAAGTCTACTAAGGGACGTGTGCGAAAGACCCTGCTTACCGAGCGTTTCGCACAGCTAATCTTTACGGAGCCGGCCGCGGCAGGCAAGGAAGCCTGTTTAAGCATTTCGGCACATGCAGCGCATGCGTCGGGTTGATAGGAATTCACTCGAAAGTGCGGCCATATTGAGTGTATAAACATATAAAGGATCCTAACTAAAATTAACGCGCACTAATGCAAGGATGTTAAGAACTATGCAAAATAACATACAACCCATCAGTGTATGTGAATTACGCACATTATAAAGACCGATCCCCGATTATGGGGATTCAAATCTGCATCCATCTAAAATTAAAAGCATAGCTCAGAAATACCATTGGAAATGTATTAGCTGAATAGGTGTATGGGGCAGGAAAAGTGTTATATTGTGTAGAAACATTGCAGGCCACCAGAAAAATGACTGGCTGCATAATGGTCAGGGAGCAAGGAATTAAAGCAGGCTCGCTAGTGTGGCCACTAGCAAGCCTGTATATATAAAGATAAGATAAATGACAATGCGGATATGGGGAGGCATCCCTACACAGGAGTCAATTGTAATTGTATTATGGGAGTAGTCCAGAAAGCTATCCGTGCTCACTCTGGCATTCTCAAGGATTAATTATTCTATAAAGCCATGGACGTCGGTCATACATAGGGCTATTGGTAATTTATGGTGATTGTCTTGCACGTGACCAGCCGGGGCAACATGCATCTCCGCTCATGGATAAGTTACTTATGTTACAAATGAAAACAAGATAACTGTTTATAATGAATCAAACTATTAATTGGTAGAGCTAGGCAACACCAGTAAAACGGAGTTAATTGTACATAGCTTCACAGAAAGACAGATAGTTCATGGTCTGTGTTTAGTCCATGTGCCACAGTGCGAAATTGACATTTAAGGCGGGCTTCCAATTGTCTAAGCTTAAGAACAAGATTCCCCCGTCGCTGGGGTAAGGATACATTGGCCATACCCACAAATTGGATCAATTAAGTGTTTATCGTCCATTTGGTGGCTCTTTTGCCAGTGGGTATTTGGCCTCCTGATTGGAAATGGTGGACAGATGTTCCCGCATTCTAATTTTAAGAGGCCGAATTGTACTACCTATATAGTGTTGGCCACATATACAGATAATACAATACACACAGAATTTAGTATTGCAGTTAATGAAGGAATTAACATTGTAAGTTCCCAATCTCCCAAAGTCCACTTGCTTAGTTTCATGCGCATGGGCACACATTGAACATCCACCACATTTGTAGAAACCATTGTTTTGGGCTTGATGAAGCCATGTTGTCTTAAGTGGTCGGTTGGTCATAAATGATGGACACAATATGTTCTTCAAGGAGTTAGCTTTGCTGAAAATGAAGTTGGGAGAGGCATCTATCCAAGTCGCAATATCTCTATCCAAATGGAGTAAGTGCCAATGTCGTTTGACCATCGTGTAAATGCGTGAGCTATCTGCCTTGAAGCGAGTAATGAATTTCAATTTGTCACTGTGTGTTGCGTTCTTGCATGTTTTTGGAGTGAGCAAATCTACCCTCTTGATGTTTTTGACTGACTGATCCGCTCTTATTAGAGTCCGTTGGTCATAACCTCTTGTTAAAAATCTTTGACGTCTCAGATCACATTCCTGTTTGAAATCCTCAAAGTTTGAACACTTCCTCCTAGCCCTAATGAATTTGCCCTTTGGGATCTTATAAATTACAGCTTTTTTATGGCAACTGTTGCCGTGTAGTACTGCATTGACTGAGGTGGGTTTACGAAAAGTCTTAGACTCAAAACCTTTTTCTGACAAACTGATTGTAAGGTCAAGAAAATGAATACATGTGTTGCTATAGCTATGTGTAAATTGGATACCCCAGTCGTTAGCATTAAGGTACAACACAAATTCATTCAGAGACTCCACTGACCCAGTCCAAACCAGTACACAGAGTGCAAAGCCATGAGTGTGAATGATGGAAGACCTTCCCACCCCCCAGGCAGGGCCTAGATGCACGTAACACATCTACCATTGACTCCCCCCCCACCCCCAGGGAGGGCCCAGAGGCACACAACACATCCACCATTGACCACCCCCCCCCCCCGAGGCAGGGCATAGAGGCACCCAACACTTCCACCATTGACCCCCCCCCCCCCCCAGGCAGGGCCCATAGGCACACAACACATCCACCATTGACTCCCTCGCCCCCAGGCAGGACCTAGAGGCACACAACACATCCACCATTGACCCCACCACACACAACACCCCCATGTGACAACACCACTAGGACAGGCAGACGGCGTGCAACTGTGTGCAAGCCGTGATCCACATACATGAGTGCATCACCCATCAAATGTGTGTACATGAAAGTGGACCAAGTATGAGGGATTCTTTGCATGTGACTGGCCCATTCACATCCTGGCACACGACTAACAGCATGCCCTACATTCCCCCACAGGCACATCAACCGACAGTGACTCGGCACAAAGGCCTACGCCAAGGGGGACTGCACATGGCTGACAGACAAGGCCATTCCAGGATGCCACTCCCTCCACCTCCGGCACACAGGCATCTGCCACGGTGACGGTGCCCCATGACACAGACACCTCCATCCCGCTGCGCCTGAAGTCCAGCATGTGGCAACACAAAACATACCTGCTGCCACTCCCATTACACCCACCTGTGGCCCTCAAGCAACCAGAGACAAAGACGCAGCCAGCGTCGAGAGTGCGCCGGGAGAACATGGCGCTGACGCACCTGATAATGTGAAGTACGGGGCAACACCACTCCGGAACGCCATATTCAGCCCCATGGGACCTCACAGTCCATTGCGGTCCCCCACACCTTCCATCCCGGAAATCTGCGTCCGCCTACAGCGCATTGAGGAGCACCAGGCAAGCCTGACCCAGCTTGTAGAGCAACAGCTCCAGGAGGCAAGGCTGCAACGCGAGTAGGCCCGACTACAACGGGAGAGCACTGCCACCTCTGTGGAACGCCTCTCATGTGCCATCGGGCGGTTTGCCACAACGAACATGGTGTTATCACGGCGGGTCAGGGAGGCGAATAACATCATGTACAATATTGTGGAGTCAATGTTGGTTGCCCAGCAGGCTTACTTGTGCCGTGTGCCACCTACAAACCCTGCATTGCCCTCTGCCAGCAGCACACCCTCCAGTTCGGTGACTAGTAGCCCTCGTAGGAAGTCATCACGGCTGGCAGGACCCTCTGGAAAGGACATCCATGGGCACAAGCGCGGACGTAAATAGGCTGGTCATTGCAGAACTGTTCTCCCACTAGTTGTGATGGGCTCCGGGTTGGTGGGTGGGTACGTTGGGGGTGGTCCTTAGTGGGGTTAGTCAGTTGGGTCCTGGTTGGTAGGTGGATACGTTGGTGTGGTGGGGGAGGCATGTGTGTTCTTGATTACAATCCAATACCTGTTTCCCCTGTTTATTCTAAAATACACTGGTGTCAAAATGCAAATGACGAGTGGACAATCTTATTTGGTGTGTATTCCAACTATTTACTGTAGTGCCACCGCATGAAGTGCTGAATGTGCATAGGAAGTGTATCAGAAAAAATTGTGTATGAGTGCTGCACGTGCATGTTATCCATCAATGGCACCATGGCCTGGTAGAGCACCCATCCTCCTCCTCCTCCTCCTCATCGGCTGCCTCGATGTCCGTGGGCAGTGGAATGTTCCTGCGTATGCACAGATTGTGCAACATTGCCCATGCAAGTACTATTTTCCCTGTCTTCACCGGGCTGTATTGCAATGAGCCACCTGATCTGCTCAAGCAGCGCAACCTTGCCTTCAGCAGTCCAAGGGTCCACTCTATCACGCCACGCGTGCGTATGTGTGCATGGTTGTAGGCCTCCTCATGCCTGTTCCATGGCCATTGCATGGGCGTCATCAGCCATGGCATGAGTGCATATCCGGCATCAACTGTATGGGAGTGAAGGCAAGGGCACAAGTTACTGTTTGTGGGAGTCCTGTCTGAATCAGATGGAGTCCACTGATGCCCCTTCTGGTAATCCAGTGTATGAATCATCTATTGAGCTCACCTGGATCAGATCGCAATGCTGGGATCTGTGATGCTTAGATGCGTGGAGCAATGTTGGGCAACAACATTTTCCAATCATTGTAATGCACATGAGTTCTGATGTGGTGGGTGACTCCTGTATTGTGATGTGATGGGCAGATCTGCATCAGGCAGGCAAGCATCACAGCAAAGATGACCACTGCATGAGATGCACCTGTCGTGTGCATGGGAGTAGAAAATGTACATTGGGCGGGGGAGGGACTTACATCCTCATGTTGATATTGCATGTAGTGCCAACCCATGGCTAAAGTGTGCATGGTGGTAGGCAGGGCATGTTCTTGTGTGACATGGCATGGGGCAATTTTGGACTTGTCGCAGTGAGCTGTGTGGATTCGGTTGCTTGTCCATTCTCCCCCACCCCCCAATACACAGGGGTCATGCATTGGCAGTTGTGCTCGCCCAACGGCTTGGGGCACTGTGGGCCTTGACCATTCCCCCGCCAATACACAGGGGTCATGCATTGGCAGTTGTGCTCGCCCAAGTCCCTGGGGCACTGTGGACCTTGACTATTCCCCCCTCGCCCCAATACACAGGTGTCATGCATTGGCAGTTGTACTCACCCAACAGCCATGTGCTTTGTCCCGCATTACGTTCCATGTAGCATGGCAATGTTGAATTCCGCAAGACCAACGAGTCGTGTGTGGACCCCGGGAAACGTGCACAGCAATAGGTGATCACTTGTTGGGCATCGCAGACAATCTGGACATTCAGTGAGTGGAATTGCTTCCGATTGCGGTACACTGCCTCAATTGCATATCTGACAGTCAACTCCACGTTCGTGCAATCTAATGCGCCTATGCAATTGGGCATGCCTGCAATGGCATGGAAGGCCACTTTGGTTGGAATGACCTGGGCTTGGGTACGGGGTAGGGATATGTACTCTGACGCATGGCACAGCAGCGCATCCAGTACCTGGATCAGCACCCTGGAAAAACAGGGTTGTGACAGCCCGTGCAGCTCCCCAACAGTGTGCTGATAGGTTCCGATGGCGAGGAAATGCAGTATGCAGACTACCTTCAGCAGGGGGGGATTGCAGTCCAGATGCTGATGCGGCTGCTGATGTCCTCTCCGATGAGGGTGACGATGGATATGAATGAGGCCCTGTCAAGCCGGTATAATGTGTGGATTTGACCTGGGGTCAGGTTCCAGGGTTAGGCACTCATGCAGGGTATTGCTGGCTGCCTGCGGCGTGGTACCTGCTGCACATTTCTGTTTGGGATGGGCAGTGGGTTCCTGATTTGCATCAAGTGCCTACGCCTCCTCCTCCTCTGCCCCAGTGCTGCCTCAATCTGCACTGCTGCTCGCAGGTTCCCTATCCCAAATGCTGCTAGGGCGGCTGACAGCATGGTTGTGATGGAAGGTGGCCTAGGTGTGGGTGTGGCCTTTCTGTAGGCTCCCAGTGGCCTATGATGTGCAGCTGGCCTGATTGTGCACACCTGGGGCCTGTTTCAGCTCACCTGACACTGTTTAACGCCATGTCCACGGTGCCGGCGGTACCGGCACAGTGTTTACGCCATGGTCATGGCAGTGTTTCCTTTTCCGTGTATTTGTAATGTGCCCGGTGTTGCGCATTGCCGGTGATTGGGGTTTCGCCGGCGATTCGTTGCGCTGTTTCCGCCCACGGAGCTACTGGGTGCGTTGACACCGCAGGGGTTGCTTTGCAGTGATGGTGTTTCCGGATTCGCGGGCCAGAATTAGCCGGTCCAGTAAATGGTGCCGGTACGGGTTTACCAGCACCGTTAAGTCCGGACCAGCTAACTTGTAATGAGGGCCAATGTGTCAGGAGTGTGGAAAGCTGGAGCACCATCTGAGAAGCTATGAAAGTGGTAACTAGGGGCAAGGTCATAGCTACTACCAGGAGCATTCACCAAACACTGAGAGGTCCTAGAATCCATGGAGGAAGAAATAAGAATATTGGAAACCCAATGCCTGGGCTAGAGGGTGACTAAAGGGAAATTGGCAGAAGCCTGCTCCAGGTGCCAGGAAGCACGGGGGAAATTATGCCACACAAATAGCTTGCGCCCACGTAGACGGTGATAGACCCAGGAGGTTGCTAGCACGGCTCTGTAGGCGTGAACAACCAAGGCCCCGACCACGCTGCTCCACGAGGAGTGTGGAGCCCCGTGGAGATCCCAACAGGCAATTAATGACATTTTTGCTTCCTATTACACTCAGCTATACAGTAACGACAACCCGGTCCCCCAGGATGACATAGACAAGGCCCTCTCACTGATACAACTCCTGAGTCTCTCGGATGATCAGCGAACCTCCCTAGACCAAGCCATTACCACGGATGAACTGTGCGAAACAATCACTTCCCTCACTACTTGAAAAATGCCGGGTACTGATGGGCTCCACCCCCATAATTTTACAAAACATACAGCTCCTAAACAGACATACTCCTAAAGAAGCCTACAACAATGGCCTACTCCTGGCGGGCATGAGAGAGACCATGGCGATACCAATTCCTGAACCCGGGAAACCAATGGATAGGTGTCACTCTTACTGTCCTTTGGACTATAACTATGACTATAAACTATATATATATATATACTATGACGTGAAGATACTCACAACTGTGTTGGCGACATGTCTTCATAAAGTCATCATCGCGGGATACACACTGTCCAAACCAGGTTTGTGCCCGGTTGTATTACTGTCCTGAACCTTGGCAGACTCCAACATATCATCGATCAAACGAATCCCCGGCAGAAACCCTATGTGGTTGCATCCCTTGATGTTATTAAAGCATTCAACTCGGTCTATTGGGAGTGGCTTATTGATACACTGCAGGGGTTTGGGCTTGGGGAGGGCTTCATCCGCTGGGTACAACTCTTGTATACCTCTTCAACGGCTAGACTGAAGTCGGGTAAACAGATATCTGAAATGTGGAGTATATAGCGGGGAACCCGCCAAGGCTGCCCCCTCTCACCTATGCTGTACATATTATCCATGGAACCCCTAGCTGCTTTTTTACGCCAGGAATACCTTGATGCAGGAATCATGGTTGGTGGCACGAAGCATTTAATATCGCTTTTTGCTGATGATGTCCTGCTTTATCTCTGCGAACCTCAACATAATCTCCCCGCGATTGTGGAAGTACTCGACAGATTCGCAGTACTATCCGGAATTTCTTTTAGCAAGCAAATGTCCTGCCTCTTCCCTCTGACTGGCCTCCACAGGGAGGGTATGTCCATCCTGTCAGACCTTGGACTCCCTTGGGAGACTCACTTCTTTCGATATTTAGGTATCCAAATCATGCACACACCAATAGATATGCATAAGAGTAACACACTCCGGGTGGTGGAGGGCCTTAAGAGGTCTATATCATTCTGTGCCTGATTACTGCTGTCGGTGATGGGCAGAATTGCCATTCTTAAAATTATAGTTCTTCCACGATTCCTTTATATGTTTAAGAATGTCCATCGCTATATAGGAGTTGTTTTTTTCTTTTTCCTAGATTCACTACTCAGAAACTTCCTGTGGGGAGAGGGTCATCATAAACTGGCCCTTAACGTGTTACACTTACTTTTAAAGACTGAGGGGCACAACTACCAAAGCTTGAGCTCTATTACGTAGATGCCCAACTGAGTTTTGTCTTGAAGTGGCTGGTTGACACCCCCACCTCTGAATCGCTGTTGCTTCAACAACTGGTGGTCCCAGCCAAGCTCCCAGAAATGTTATAGGCACAAATGGGGCGGATGGCCAGCTGAACCAGACGAAACAGCGTGCCTGGAACTGATGTACATGTTGGAAGATGGTTGGAGGCCGGTAGCCCGGCTCTACAGCTGCTTGCTGGCAGGCACCAGCACCAGGTACCCCAGCTTGAAACAGAGATGGGAGGCAGATTTGGGCTGTGCACTCACTGGTACGGAGTGGGATAGAGTGGGATAGAGTGCTTGGCTTTCCCAAGAATGTTTTCCGAAATGCTAGGTTTAGGCTGCTCCAAATTAATGTACTTCACCACACATATGTGACCCCTTAGAAGAATGGCTAAATTTAATAAGGACACTAAGTCGACATGCCCCTGGTGCCACCAGGACGACACAAGGCTCATTCATATGGTTTGGAAATGTCTCGAGGTGCAGGCTTTCTGGTCCCAAATTGAGCAGGCTTCCAGGGCGGCTGGTGTTCTCACATACTCATGGAGTCCGCTAGAGTGACTGCTGGTTGCTTATCCTAGGCACAGTAATTATAAATATGTCATCAAGTTCGTGGACCTTGCATGCATAATTGCAAAACGGCGAATTGTCATGTCCTGGAAGTTACCAAAAGGCCCCAATGCAAACTCTGGCTCCTAGACTTCAAAATCTGGTGCGTTGCAAAAACAAAAGCATGGGCCTTGTCATTACCAACTATAAGACACAAATAATCACAGTTCAAGGGTGTTTATTAAACTGTAAGTGCAGGGTGGAAAAACGTCGACCATCAAATGAAAAATAAGGCAATCCTTGTGGCGTCATGTCAAAGTAAAAAGCATATACAAAAAAAAAGATTGCCAATTCCTTACAACTAATTACAGAAAGAGTGTCGGATAGGTTATTGAAAATAAAGAAGAAAGTGTTCACAAATAACAAGTCAGGATGTGATTGCCTCAAGGTCTCCCTTCCCCACATTTTTAGCACAGTACAAGGTGGGACTTTGTAGCACAACACACTCGAGCCTTCCCAGCACGAGCTAACAGTTCTGTATCAGCTATCGGGTTCTTCAATGGTTAAGTCTCTTTGTAATGAAAAGTCTCTTGCCTTCGAGGCCTGATACTCTCAACAAACAGCACAAAGTTCTGCTCTACCAACACTTTGGGTGATGGCTTCACCCGTGGATCCCCCTCTTCTGGGCGCAGACCCCTCAGAAGTCGGGTTTAACAAATTAACAAGACAGTTCCTTTCTCAGTGAACTTTGGGTGATAACTTTCCACACCTGGATCTCCCTCTACTGGGCTCTGACCCCAGATGACAAGGGGGACACTTCCCTTCCCCTTGTCCCACAAATACATCTCACTTTCACAAATCTTAATGTCTTTTTAAAAAGGTTTTCGGCCTTTGCCCATAGTTGTTGGCTTCCCTCTGCCGGGTTTACTCTTGCCGACCTTTGGTTGTCGGCTTCCCTCTGCCGGGTTCACTCTCGACGACTTTTGTAACACACTTTTCATGTACTAATCTTCACCATGCAGGATTTGCTTCCCTTAGCTTTCACAATTCTCTGTCGGTCAAAGACTGGACAGTACAGAGGATTTTACAAGACCCCTGTATGACCACTTTGACCGTTCTTCACCTCTTCCAAAGGCCTTCTTGTTACGGTAGTCTTTACTATTGGGCAATCGCCCAGAGTTTCCTGCATGAGGACCCACGTGTTGCCGGACTCCTCTGTATCTGTTATTCGTTAATAGTATCCTTTTCGAAGTTCAATTTAGCCTTCTGCTACTTTTCATTCAACACAGTTCGGTTTCTTATCGACACTCCCCTCGACTCACCGGCTGTGATTAACTGCTTGGCTTTCTTTTGCCTCAGAGTCAAAGTTGGTACCACAGAGGCAAGCATCTCTCACCGGCTTGACAATCAGCAGAGGAAGGTCTCGTCTACCATTGACATCTGCTGCAATACATGCCAGCTATTGTTCACAGACTTATCATTCCCTCGGGGGAGGTTCCACAGGCTTTGGTTGGAAAGGGCAAGGTTGACTCTCTCCTTGTCACCCTCTCGGTCTGTGCCGTCTTTCTCCTCCTCTTGAACTGCCGTACTGAGTTTGCTCTTACATCGTGCGGTCTGTCTTGCTCGTCCTGTGCTCTTGAGCTCCACCTTTTATCCCTGGCGGGAAGGATAAGGGCTGTCAGGTGTGTGTGATTCTGTTCAATTGCCTGACTTTGCCTGACTTTGGTATTAGGACATGTCAGGTTAACGGCTCTGGTGTTAGTCCGTCGTCTTTCGAGTTGTGCGAAAGTGTTTGTGTGGAAAAAGGGGGGTCAGTGTTTTGGAATATCCTACGTCGTAGGATGGGGAAAAGGTGTTGAAAGAAGAGGAATACCACGTCTCACCCGTCAGTGTCCCACTCCCCAAGGACCCTCCCACCCATCCAGGTGATCCTCCCTCACTCGTCCACCCCCAGGAACTGGATCCAATAGTGATGGCCGTGTCCTGGCCACCTGGAGGCCAGTTACCCGGGGACTAGCCAGGGAGACACCTTCAGGTTTCTCACACAACCCATGCAGATGCTTTAGCCGGAACCTTTGAAGCCTAGAAATTCCTCGTGGCCACCATGTTCCACCCGTCCGATGACAAACGACCATGAAGGAATGGCCTTACCCACCTTTAATAACTCCAGAAGACCCTGGACACTGGATGCCTTGCAGGCTTTGTTCTCCCTCAGTCTGAGGCCATATGGCTCTCACAATGTGACACTGTCCCTGAACCAAGAATACTAACCCAAGCTCCAAGATGTTTAATCCTGGTACATGTATGGACTGTTTATTTGTTGTTTTGTTCAAAGGCAGTAAGTTTGCTTTCACTACCTACATAACAATGAAAATGCTGTAACATACCTTTTCTTCCCAAGATAGACTGCATAAATAACTGTATTTTGTTGTAATTTGAAAATGAATAAACAAATTTAAAAATAAATTCCATCAAGGGAGGGACAGGGACGTCACTCTGTGGTAGACGCTCTACAGCTGGATTGGTCGAACAAAACGTTGTACGTGTTTCCTCCACTTCCCCTGATACACAAGACGTTAAAGTTCAAAACAACTCAGAACTCTACAGTGATCCTCGTAATCCTGTTTTGGCTGCATCAGATTTGGTTTGCGGACCTGCTGGATCCAGCGAGGATAGCGAGTGAAGGTCTAACAGTGTCAGAAGATCTTCTGACTCGGCACAAGGGGCAGGTGCTTCACCCTCCCCTTAATAACTGAACTTGAAGTCTTGGTTCCTTAAGAACTGACCTTTGCTCATTTCCATTTATCTGAACAGAATCTAAAAATCATGCCGGCTTCCAGGAAGGCATCCACAAGGATGCAATATCGAAGCAAATGGTTGCGGTTTTGCCATTGGGCTCTGGATCACAATTTAAACCCATTGAAACTGTATGTCAATGTTGTGATATCCTCCGTCATTCTTTACATCAACTGGAGTGAAAGTGGACACTTGTAAACATTATTTGTTAGCAGTAGGTGCCTATTTGAATATAGAGGAGAAATTCTTTGTTGTCAAACGAGGCAATTTGAAGACATTTTGAAGGCCTTCTTTTGTTGCATCCACCTATTTGCGATGTTCCACCTCAGTTGTATCTAAATTTGGTTCTGTCAGCATTAATGCACAAACCATTTGTACCTATGGCCTCTTGTGATATTGACCTCTTAATGTGGAAGACAGCATTTTTGGTGGCCTTTACATCTGCAAGAAGAGTAGGAGAGCTTCAGGCTCTGTCATCAAAGGAACCTTATCTGATTTTTTTTCATAGAGATAAGGTGGTCCTTCATCCAGTACAACCTCCGCCTTACCGAAGGTGCTATCGGAATTTCATCTGAACCAAGAGATTTTAATTCCGATTTTCCCATCCCTTACCACACTCTTCACCGGCCGAGGAGGCCTTGTCGCAAACTGAATGTGTCAAGGACTCTTAACAAGTTATTTAGAAAGGACCAAACCGTTCTAAAAAATAATACACCTTTTTGTCATGCATGGTGGTCTTTAACCTGGTAAAAAGGCTGCAAAAGCTTCAATTGCCAGGTGGGTTGTTTTGTGTATTGCAAAGGCTTACAACGTGAGGGGGCTTTCGGCTCTGTAGAGAGTTCTGGCTCACTCCACAAGAGCTGAGGCAGCATCAGTAGCCTTTATTAGGCACATCCCTATTACGGAAATTTGTAATGCTGCTACTTGGGCTACACCTCTTGCATTCTGCAAGCATTACGCTCTAGACACGTTGAGGTTCTATGTGAAATTGTCAAATGTTAAAGGCTGCACACAAAAGACAGATTTTTTTCTGGCTCGATTTGATGCAGCCTTTAATATTTGCTAAATAATTTTTAAACTTCCCCCAGTCCCACACACCCAACTCACCTCTGAAATCAGGGGGGGGTTAACTCCGAAATCCCCCCATTAATCCTGCACCCTCATAACCGTCCCTAAGCCCCCCAACTAAAACAAATACACACACCCCTACTCCCCAGACCCCCCACACGCTCCAAACATCACCCCACAACAGACACACACTTACTTCACCTCGAATTTCCGTCTTTCCATGCTCATCTCGGCCACGTCTGTCAGCCCTTGTGCACACTCGCGTGTGACAGGGGGGTGACGGTTCGATTTAGAAAGACCAATCTGTGCAGTCAGAGCAGTCTTTCTAAATCCATCTTTTTAAATCTCGTTTTTTTAAAAACACATTTTCACTTTATACCATCTTCAAGGAAGGATGCTACCTTTTGGCTAAGAGGTGCTTCACAATTTATTTCCTTGAATCTCGTATATGCTGTCTCCGCCACCCTTACTGTGATTAAGGCATTTTAGTCTGGTGCCAACCAGTTAGGAAGAAGGGCGAGCTGGATGACAGAGTAAATAAAAATTACCTTCAGGTTCTCTTAGTCCTTGCTCTCTGTAATTAATCCAACGGCGTCCTCACAAAGACTCTGCCTAAAGTCTCCTCCCAGGTAGCCAGGGGAAGTCAGAAGCTTTCTGGTCCAGACCTTGGGGGTGGTGTTCTGCGGGAGGATCACCTGGGAGGAGAAAGGGCACAGAGGGATAAGAGGACTCTGTTGAGTGAGACACAGTATTTGGCTTTTAGGGAAGACATCTCCTCAATGCCAAAGTATATAATGGCTTGTTGTCAGAACAATCTTTCTGCTCCCCAGGTTGAACATCTTAATATGGGTGGAAACATTCGTAAACTTTTATACATTGGGAGAAGTGAAACCCTTTCTAAATCCATGGAGACTGATAGAGCTAAAAGCTCCCCTAACTCCCTAAGGTACAGTGAAAAGGAGTCTGAATAATAACAATTTAAACTCTTAAAACCTTTATTTCTCTATATCATTGTCTTGTGGTTGATCCTTATGATATTCCTGTAGAGAATATTAGTGGGAACAGAAATGAGCTGGAGATCAAAAAGTGATTTTTGCATTAGGGACTTTAAGTCCCATAATTCCCAAAGTACTGGGACGAGCAAGAGGGCTGAAGAGGAACAAAACTGCAAAGTGCAGCTTGTTTAATGGAATGATCCACACCTGAGGGAGTCTGGGAGGCTTAAAAGGCACCCTCAGGTGCAGGAGCAGAGTAGCAGTCATAGGTGGAGGAGTTGTGAACTCTCCACGTTGCAGCAGAAGCATATACTGGAGGAGGAAGAAGACGCCAGGACCACTGTGGAGCAGCAAGCATTTGCCAGTTCTGAGAGGGTCTTTGCCTCCAGAAGCCTTAATTGAAGAGGTCACACAGCGGGAGGCGTGAGAGAGGTAAGCTTGCCCCCTTGAGACCTGTTTTGCAGAGGCTGTGCAGCGGGAAGCAAACATTTGGAAAGCTTTCTTTTTCCCAAGGCTATCTCTGGTGGCAGGCGAGCTCCGAAGAACCACTGGAGCAAAGTAAGCTCAGTGCGCATCTGGCGCAGGCAGCGGCAGACTGAAACAAGCAGATCGCCGGATAGCAAGGATCCGCTGAAGTGAAGGACCTGTGAGCAGCGAGAGAAACAGACGCACAAGCCTTAACCTGTGAGTTGAACAAGTTATTGTAACACCGGAGTGCTCCGTGACCACTTGTGTGGTCAATACAGGTGTTTTCAGATTGGAAAGCAATCGCGTATGAGTGAGCATAAGACTGAAGCCAATTTTGAATACCGAACTTGCAGAAAACAGAGAAAACATTATTATTATATAAGATCAAATGACTGTGACTTTAAGAATTTGAGTTTATTGAACACCCAGGAACAAGAAGGGGCAATACTTCTAGAATGTAATGCAAACAACCATTAAACGAGCCAAAAGAAGATAAAACCAACAAACATTGTCAAGTCAGATGGGGGCAAATGAAAGTCCCAAAGGTTATAGAGTGTATTTCCCATGTGTTAAGAAGTCCATAACAAAAGCTGATAGGAACTCACATTACCAAAGTCAAGGAAGAAGCAGAATGCAACCATATAATTGTCAGTGTTTGGTTAATAAAGAAGAAGGGAAACACAAATGGCAAGAAGCCTGCCCTTCTGGTAAAGGCTGTCCAGAAGGATACAGAGGTTATGGGAAATCACAAAAGTGTACTAAAGAGCACCAATTTGAATCTTGCCTTCCCTGAAGATTTGCTTAAATCTTGATGTTGTAAAGTAAGAAGCACTACGAAGTTGTGGTAAGCTGACCTTAACCACAAACGCACTTGTTGTTTGTAAATCACTGTTAGGGCAGATGAGTATACCCGAACAGTGAACTTTGAAGTAGTAGGCCTACCATGGGAGTGAACCAGGTGATTGAAGTAGTAGATCTGGCATGGAAGTAAACCAGGTGGAAGTTTTTGAAGTGCTGTGAAGTGGTGTTGACAAATTATCTTGACAAACTTTCATTGCTGAAGCACGAACTGCATAAAAAGCTGCTGCAGAAGTGTTCTTTATCCTTGGAACTAAAAAGTCCTGACAGACAATTCATGTTAATAATGATGAGCTAAAGAAATATTGCCAAGAAGATTGTTTTAAGTCTTATTATTACAAGCGGAAGGAAAAGACTTTTGTTGAACAATTCCGAAGGGTTGGAACTTTGTGTTGTCTAATTGGAGCCACAAATAGCTGTGTTGAAACTTTTATTACAGAACTGGACTTCCTTATTTCTTTTGGAACTGTGGAACAGAATCTTGTTTGAATCTGGGGAAGGGAAATTCTCCCCGATCATAAGGAGAAACTGTTATCATATTGTGAACTTAACTGTTATATTTTTGGTTGCTTTTGCACTGCCATGCATTACTTTGAGTTACTTTATGTATAGGTTTGAGGGACAGAGACCTTTTGTTAGTGTTTCCTTTAGTTTACTTTAGGCAGGGAATTCCTCGTCAGGGTAAGGATAGTGAGGCGTTTCTCCAACCTTTTCAGTTAATAAAATGGCATCTTTTGAAAAACCTTCACAAAGTTGTCCGCCTCACATTTCTGACCCCTCACAGCTCCCTCCTTTAGGACACCCACTAAGACATCCCCCAATAAAGCATATACTTGATCACAACTGCCAGTTGGCAAAGAGGCAAAAAACTGAATGGAACTGAGCATGACGGTTGTTGCGGTGGGCTGAATGTTGGGATGGGCACGGAGAGGGAAGCACACGTGTAAGAGAGTCTCATAACTTTAATTAAGTTCTTAAAGGGACAGCTATCTTTTGAAGCCAGCTTTTTTCCGATTTGCCCTCGAATTCAGGTATTTCCAATCACTTGTGAAGGAGGGAGAGAAAGGATTAAGAGAACCTGAGTAACCATGACAGTCATTTTTCATATTTTAATAAGCTATGTCTGGAACTCCCTGAGGGCAAGCCTTCTTGTTTAAAAAGCAATCTGTTTCTGCCAGGCTTTGAGACTGGACCGGGTCATTACTCGAGTTATCTTGCAGCAGTACAGCACTACACGAAAAGGGGGCTGCAGCAGCAGGTGCTTGCACAAGGAACGAAATGGGCATGTAGTGGGAGGGTTATATCGTGGGCAGGGGAGGTGGAGTTGGAGGTTGGTGCATACAGGGATCCCCTGCTAATCAAAAGGATGCCCAGCTGGAGAAGAGAGAACAGAGGAGCAGTGCATGGGGCAGAAAAGAAGCATGGAACGTGAGGACACACAGAAAGGGGGGTAGGATGTACAACCAGAAGGGGGGTTTGGGAGGCACAGGGTATACTTGGAGGACACACACTAAAAAAGACTAGCAGAATAATTACCACAATCCCATTTAGAAAGTGTGGCATCCTGCTTCGTTACCCTTCCATGCTAAGGAATGCAGGTGAATGTGATACATTGATTTGTTTGCGTGTAGCCTATGTATACTTCTCACTGCTAACATTCTAGCTATTTTGGCAAGTCAGAAGAAGGACACAGACTCTGTGAGGACATGAGCCACAAACATTTACTAAAGCAAAGGATATTGCCTAACATTCCCTATCTCTATGGGTGGTCCCTGCCTAGATTTCTAACTAAGGTGCTCATCAGTCAGTTGTGAATTTCCAAAAGGAAATAGTCTGCTATCCAAAAAACTATCCTAACTGACCCTACCACTATGAGACCTAACCTATATCCGGAGAATGACTCCCTTCTCCTTGGGATCACCTGTTCCAAGATATATATTCTTTGTTGCTACTTCCTTGTTATCCTAGAGGGATACTATTATTGAGGTGGCCTTTCTCTCGGGACGAATTAGAACAGAACATGCTTTGTCCTACATGCTTATTTACCTGGCTCTTTTATATTTTCTGATTTGCCATGTCCATTTCTTTTGTCATCCTCTTCTTTTGATATGAAATACCTTGATATTCCTGGTTTTAATACTTTAACATCCAGGTTCACAGACTCTCTATTGCTATTTTCTTGATAATTTAAATTCAGGGATTTCAGAGTTTGTTTTGTCTTGTTCTCCCTTTTCCAACAATATAAGTTCAGCTGGTTCAAAGAGAAGTCTCTCTCATAATTTCGGGGCGTGGCTAAGTAGCCATGCAGTAAGGATGTGTTTCCAAGTGCTCCTGCTGATCCGGCAAGATCCTGACATGAATCAATGGCTCCAGCAAGCGTTAGACCCTGGCTGAGCACTGATGGGGGAAGAGTGCTGACACATGCGTGTGTAGGCGGAGAACATATTTTGGAGGTACAAACAGGCTTCAGGAAGAACACGACCCTGCAGGCGGCGAATCTAAAATGGCGGCGGACGCGATGCAGTAACCTGCGTCTTACTGCATCGACACAGAGGCAGCGTGGTGGTGGGGAACTTCGGCATGGCGGCTGGAGGCTCGCAGCGATCCGTCCTGTGCCTGCATAGAGATCACGGCCGAGACAGGTCCCGTCGGGTCGTGTTGTGGAGGTAGGTGTGCCTGACACTGTCTGAGGAGCGGCTGTGCCACGAGCGATGGGGTAGAAGAGCCCAACGAGCCGTGCGAGGTGCGGAGGACACCACCACACCAACGGCGGGACTGCCGGTGGCACCGTGGAACATAGCAGCGAGTCGGGGAGGGACAGCTGTAGCTCCCAGAACATGCAGCCGTGGAGATCCGTGTCAGGCACATAGATAGCGCTGTGCGCAGGACTTACTCCGGCAACACTGTGAGCTTTAGCTGCGCAGCAACAGCACCTGGCCCCCCTCGCTCCTCTAAGCCTGGGGCGAAGAGCAAAAACATGTGAAGCATAAACCGGCTACTACGTAACACCTGAGGAGGGCCTGGGGCAGAAGCCAGTTCTGATTACAGCAAGCCCTTTGGGGGGTTGGGGCACACACACATAAATAACAGGTTGTAGAAGCGTGTAATGCGCTCATAGTGCAATCCAACATCCTTGCAGGCACGGCCTTGATGGCAGGCTGTATGTAAATGGCACACATACCGGATTAAACAAGTAAACCCATTAAGTAAATGATCAGCCATGAACAGGAATTGGTCACAGAATAAACACCGGACTAAACAAGAAACTCTAATAGGAAAAGGGTCAGCCACAAAGAGTCGGCGGCTGCCTTGGAAGAGGAGGTTGCCCAGTTACGCGCATGGGACTGTGTGTAGGTGTGCGGGGTCACATGCATACATGATTTTGGCTCAATAAAATGGGCAAAGAACCTTTCATGTGAAGCTCAAGATTGCAGTACCAAAGGTTGTCCACGCGATGGCTGTTAGCCTTCCAATAAGCAGTGGAGGCCCACGAGGCGGGAGATTGGAACTGAGTGCACACTCAGTGAATGCACACACATATGGGAATGCACCTGTAATCGCTAGCCCACCCATGGGGGGACACAACAGTCTATGCAACGGATACAACATATAAGAGTGTATGTGGCCACCTCGCAACGTTGCACACAGAAGCTAGCTGTCACACCAAGGACTGATAGCGATGTCCACCTGCAGCGCACACTGTGTGCGCCACATCGCCAATATCAAAGAATCAGAATAAGGAAGCAGTTTCCACTCAGCACAGGCTGGCGACCAACAATATAGAAAGAAGGCAAGTGTGGAACCAGCAAGGGCTGAACAAACGGGTATTTGGGAGACCCAAGCATGGCGTCCAAGACCCAAAAAACAGGTTCAAGCAGTCCACCTCGGACAGGTTTGCTAAACCAACAAACTCAACGAAAGCACCATGCCAGTGGTTCGAAACACCACAAGGAGAGCAGAAGCAAACAAAGGGGGACCAACAGATCCTAGCAGCAATAGCAGCCTTGAAGATCGCATTGGAATCCAAGATGGACACCATCAGCCTAGATGTAAACCTCCTGAGGCAAGATGTCCGGTCACTCGCAGAATGCACTGGAGCTCTTGAAAAGGAAGTTGCAGAAAATGTGGTCATCCTGAAGGACACCTCAAAAGAAGTAGCTACACTACAGCAAAGATTGAGGAGCCTAGAAGGAAGAGTGGAAGACGCAGAAGGGCGGGCCAGGCGCAACAGTATTAGACTCATTGGACTCCCTGAAGGTGAAGAGGGAATGAACCCTACTAATTTCATGAAGAATATGTTGCTGCAAGAAATTGGCCCAGGCACCCTCACTCAGGGTTTTATGGTAGAAAGACCACACAGGGCCCTGATGAGGAAACCACCGCCGTGAGCCCCGCCACGGCCCATAATAGCCTGGATATTAAATTATAAAGGCAGGGAAAAGATCTTTGAACACTTCCGAAAAGGCGGTACAATACAGAGAGCATCCGCCAATTTTACAGCATACGCAGAATACACCTTGCAAGTGCAAAAACAAAGGCTGCACCTTACATCGGTCAAGAGGAGGCTGCGGGGAGTGAACCTCAAATACATGCTGCTATACCCGGCAAGGCTGAAAATCATAAACAAAGGTCGGCCATCTTATTTGACACCCTTGAGGATGCACACAAGTGGATGGACATGGAAAATATGCCAACTGAGGCGGACAGTCAAACAGTGGGCGAGGGGGACACACGCTGAGGGAACTTAGTGGGAACCATGAGAACATGGCTGGGCACAGCTGACTGACTGCAGCGGTAAGCGACTCCTATGGAAAAATGATGAAGGCACCAACAACTCTGTAGACTGCAGGAGCCAGCAGCGTAGACTCTGTAGTCAGGTGCATGCTGCAAGGAAGCATCCTTCACCTAAGACTGGTTTTGTTTTCAGATACTAGTTGTTACGTATCCGCCTGCTCCACTCCAGGCACCAGGGACAAGCAACTGGGGCGGGAGTGAGAAGCGGGTAATGCCTGAGCACAATGTACTGAGCTGGGCAATTGTTGGGAGTGGGAGGGTATAGGAGTTGGTATAGTTAGCTGGGAGTTAGCCTATAGATCCACACGGGATATGTATGATATGCACATCAGACTGACGTGTCGTATAGTAGACCTTATTTGGGATGGGTGAACTTAAAAGGGCCTCCTGGAATGTTAGGGGACTAAATAGTTATATTAAACGAAATTGGATAATGACATTTATATGCCGCCAAATAATTGATATAGTACTCCTACAGGAGGCACGCCTTGCAGGGGAGAAACTAGCCGCCTTGCCTGAAAAGGAAGTGGTACAACCCTGGGCTCGCCGTATTCAGCATACACTAGAGGGATTTTGATATAGGTGGCACCATCTGTACCATTCAGGGTCCTCAAGACTTTTAAGGACAAAGAAGGTAGGATGATTGCAGAACAGGGATTTGTGGAACAGAGAGAGCTCTGTATTATCAACACTTACGCAACAAACCATGACACAGCCGCCTACTTCCGCTCGCTATACACCCAAATTGGCCCATACAGAGATGGCACATTAGTTTGTGGCAGGGGGGCACTTTAATTGTACCTTAAACCCGGAACTTTTTAGATCAGACAATAAACTCACATCTCTGCCCCCTTCAGTCAAAGCCTTGAATACGTGCTGCAAGCAATCACACTGTCTGACATATGGAGGGCCCTGCACCCGCAAGCCCGCAGATATTCACTTTACACGGCCCCCAAAGACCTATACACCAGACTGGACTATGTTTTCACAGAGGAAGAAACCCTTAGTGAATTCAAAACAGGGGAATATAAAGCACGAGTACTATCTCACCACGCACCACTAATGATCATATGCCAGATCGTCCCTCCCAGGGCACCTATTCCGACCTGGAAGCTCAAAGGCGAATCCCTGAAAGTTGCAGTGTTCCCGGAACATTAATTAAGGACTACTTTAAAAACAGCACAGGGGGATTCCAAGATGGCCGCCACCCTGTGAAGTCACACCACCTCTGCGCTCTGCTCAGGCTGGAAATCCTAAAGGTGGAAATCAGCGTCTTTCCGTTACACGAGACCCCCATGCTGCCCTAGAAGAGGAAAAGAGCAGCAGTCCAGACGATGAAAGTGCGACAGAGCTGGCATCGGTACTCATCCGACACCCGAACGCACTAGGCAAAGCGAGGGAGCGGGGAGCAGCCCGGGAGAGCCCGTAACCACAGACCGCTCAGAAGCAGCTAACTGGAAAAGCACCACTCGCCGTCTCAATGGACTGCAACAGAGCACGAGCAGTGCCGGTGACTTCGGCGGACCCCACTGCGAGCCAAGAACCCAGAGTGGGAAAGGATCCAGCGACAGACCCAACAACCGGATGCCGGACACCGGGAGGAAGACGGAGAAGTGTCAGATGTGGAACAGTTTAAAAGGAGCAGCACTGCACAGGTAGGAAGCGCCCCCCCGACAGAAGACATTGCTGCTTCCGGACATGG
The DNA here is from genome assembly GCF_040938575.1 of Ambystoma mexicanum. Classification (NCBI taxonomy): domain Eukaryota; kingdom Metazoa; phylum Chordata; class Amphibia; order Caudata; family Ambystomatidae; genus Ambystoma; species Ambystoma mexicanum. Next base: position 1,458,182,558 of record NC_090935.1, read on the forward strand.
AACAGGGTCCTCCATGAGCCCGGCCCCTCCTGCCCTCCCACAGAATGAATGGTGCGATTAGGAAGGGTCGCTCCCCTCCCACCTGAAGCGTAGCACCTGTAGTGGACCGGAGGAAAGCCTGATAACCCTCAACCTCTTCTCAACACCCCCGGCCCAAGCGGCAAAGAACATAGTGAAACGGGCCCCGGAACGGCTCTCCCGCTATAACGTCCAACAAAGTTACAAACTAAATAAAGGCAAAACACACGCCCCGGCACTGAGACCCACGCTGCAGCCAACAGAGTACGCACGGCGAGACCCACATACCCCTCCTGATGAGCCCAACTATGGCCGAGGCCACGCGTAAACTGGAAGCGGGCTGGAATAATTTGGAGGTACGGGGGTGAATGAGAACAGTGAAGAGCCCAGAGAACATTTCAGGAGATGGGGGGCTGTGATCAACGCCAAGTGACGAGGAGCAGCCTGCTCTTGGGATAGCCCATCCCCCCCAAATACTAGTGAAGTTACCACTGGTAAATTAAAGCCTTAATGTGGCCCCATAACACACTCCCTGTCCACTGAACAAAGTTTAGGGAGCGTGCACCCGGCTCCAGCCTGACTCACGCCGGGGCCCCAGAGATACTCACGCTACAGACACACACAAGGAAGCCCCCCCCCCCCAAACCGCCTTGGGCTCCCACGACCTAGGACTGCACCCTACTAAGCTTCAGAAGACGGGACCCTCAAGCAATACCCCTCAAGGGCCAACTAGAATCACCCACCAACCGAAGGGGCTGAATTGAAGCATCTGGTGACAATAAGGAGCCTTACTACCACCCACACAACAGACGCACGACACAGATGTCAGGCACCAAACCAAAGAACACCCCGGCAAGAACCAGATCCACAGCGAAGGGGCGAAACGGACAGCTGGAACTATACTGGAAACAACCCCAGGAGGGGAAACAACACAGGAGTAATACTGAAGACTTAAGCACTGAAACAGACATAGCGGATACCAACACTATGGTGTTAAATAAGGAGGATCTACAGGAATGCCTGAGAAGCATGGAGAACAGAATGATGGACTCCCTCCAGAGCCAACTGGGCATAATCCGAGAAGAACTAAAATCCTCCCTGCAGGAGGGGAGGAAAGACATTGTGGAGCCGGGGGACAGAGTGGATATCACGGAGAAGGGCCTCTCAGAGACAACAGAAGACGTAAAACAGAGTAGCATCCTCCTAGAACAGATCTCCAGAGCCGCACATAATTTAGAATTGCAAGCGGAGGACCTCGAGAACCGCTCACGAAGGTCCAACATACAAGTCAAAGGCATGGACGAGACGATTGGAGACAAAGATCTCAAAGACACAATCCAGCTGTGCTTCAGCAGCATGCTCAATGATACTCCACCAGAAGAAATATCCATTGACAGAATACATAGAGTGGGGCCCAAGCAAAATGACCCGGGAGCCAGGCCACATATGATATGATAGTTTATTTATAACGCGCTTAATACCCAGAGGTTTCTAAGCGCGGACCCAGGGATCGAACCTGTGTTGCTCCGTGTCATCTTGTTTCCAAGTCGAGCACGCTGCCGCTGAGCTATCCTCCCGGCCAAGAGACGTGCTCATGGCAACAACCTCATATTTAATGAAGGAGGAAATATTACGAGCAGCCCGCACGCAACAGACAGTCACCATCAATGGCAGTCAGATCCAACTCTTTCAGGATTTAGCCCTATCCACGCTGCATACAAGAAGACTGATGCAATCAGTCACGAGAGCACTGAAAGCTAAAAACATTACAGATGGGGATATCGCTTTGGATTACAATTTACATGGGAAGGCAAACCACAACGGATCTCCACATGCGAAGAAGGAATAACTCTGCTGCAGCTAGAAGGTGAAGAGGAACCCCAGAAAAATATGGAAACAAGCCCATTGAGAAAGGTGGGGGGACCCAGACGATGGGAATGGTCCCCCGACACTAGGCGACGCCAAGAAAGAGAACCCGCACCAAAGGGTTCCAAACCGCGATAAACCCTAAGGGAACAGACTTCGCAAAATAAAAATGAGCAACACGCCAAAGGACCTGGAAACGGAATGGAAGAGAAACCGACGACCGCATAAAGGACACAATGAAAGGTAAATCAGAGAGGAGATTGAAATAAGCCTGGGCGGAGAGGGAGGGGAAATCTTGGAACCCACGACCAAGCCCAGATATGCCCTGGCGAATGGGATGCTGGGGGAATCAAGGGACCCAACGCTCCGGGGGGATCCCGGAGGAGGCGCAAAGACTCCTTGGTCCCACCATTATGAAGTTGAAACAAGTTTGGAAGTTTATAATTGGTTTGGTTTGGTTATGTAATGTTGGGATTTGTTCGAGGCATGGTCCGCAACTACACACTGTACACCATTTATTGCTGAAAGAGGGCACACTGATGACGGATAATGCTCCACACAAGATTTATGCCTGAGTTAACTGTCATGACCATGAATGTACAGGGCCTAAACTCGCAAGTGAAACAACGCAGTATACTAACACGCTTGACGGAACTTCAAGCCGAAATAGTGTTCCTACAAGAAACACACCTGCTCACGATAGACGAGAAACGGGTGATCCATAAGGCCTTCCATAAACAGTACTTTGCCTCCAGAGAGGGGGGTGGGACTAGAGGAGTCGCAATCCTATTAAACGCTAACTTACCATTCAAGAAAAAGGCCGTATATAGAGACACAGAAGGTAGGTTCCTGTTACTTAAGGGGACCCTGCACGGACAAACACATACTCTAATAGCACTATATGCCCCGAATGACAGACCAGACATCTTCCTGGGCGAAATCCTGCGGAACCTGGGTAGTTGGTGCAAGGGACAAATTATAGTAGGGGCAGACTTTAACTGCGTAATGGACCCTACTCTAGATAAGACCCCCCCCCCCACCGCAGCAGACAGCAGGAACAGACAAGCACTAGGCAAACTGTTCAGGGACCTAGGGGTAATAGAGACATGGAGATTCTTTCATGCTACAGAAAAGGAATTTACCCATTACTCGCCTGTACACTTGGGGGTAATATGGAACGTAGGGAAATCAGTAATACGGGGGGAATTTATATCACAAACCACAGCATACACACAGTAGAGAAAGCTACTCAAACAGAAACTAGAGCTGGAACTGAATGAAGCAGAGACACAACATAAGGCTAAACAAACAACCAAAACTATAAGAAACCTTTGAAAAGTCAGAGCCCAACTAGAAACCCAAATGGTAGATCACACTGCACAATCCCTATTACGCACTAAACAGTCCTATTATGCACACAGATGTAAAGCTAACAAGTTCCTAGCAGCTAAACTCAACAAACAAAAGACCCGTAACTACATAGTGCGTCTTAAAAATCCCAAATGGAGGGATAAGCACATCTGAGGTTGAAGAAAAATTAGACATAATGGGAAAGTTCCACCTAGACCTCCTCGAAAGAGAGGAACTACCCTCACAACTCCAACTAGATTACATGACTAAAATAGCTCTCCCCCAAATAACGGAAGAAGACAACCTGAACCTTCAAGCCCCCATAACGGCCAAAGAAATAAGTGATGCCATAACACACCACCCGCACAATAAGACACCTGGGCCGGTCGGGTTCGGGAACGGGTACTATAAAACCTTTAGGAACCAGCTACTGGGCCGACTAACAAACCTTTTCAATCACATCAGAGAAACTGGGCCAGTCACGCCTGACATGGGGAAATCGACCACAGTCCTAATCCTTAAACCAGGGAAAGACCCCACAGATTGCGCAAGCTACAGGCCAATAGCATTACTTCCCCCAAATGGTATCCCTTCAATCTCCAAATTAGGTCTTATTGCCGCCAAAAGCGGTTACAAATGAGTTGCATAAAGCATGGGCGAAAGGGGGCAGCCCTGCTTTGTGCCCCTGTGCACTGCTATAGGGTCTGATAGTTGGCCATTCATTGCGAGGCATAGGGTTGGGTTCTGATAGTGTCATGGCCACTAGTCAAGGGGCCTCCTCATCACCAGGGTCCCATTGGACCCAGTCCTGTTGGCTCCGGCGCCAGTCTCATGTAAAAGTGTGCTCTGCACACTCTATGCCAATGGGGTGTACAGCTGGGCCGGGTGTGGCCATAGAACAGAACTGGAAGGCACGTGCTACAGTCCCAAAGAAGGGCAAGATGGAGTCAGTAGGCGGGTCTAAAGGGAGGGGCCTGAGCCAGCCTATATACAGCCAGCCCATCCACGTACCTTCGCTTCGCGTTATTCTGCTTTTGGCAGCTTAACACTCTCCGTTGTGCTAATCGGCGCATCACTGGATTCCTGCAGCCCCATCCTGAAGATATTCCTGAGAGCGCTCCTACCTGCAGTCTTCTGCTACATCGCTGTGCGCGCCTTTCACCCAAACTACTCCATCGCTGAGGGCGCTCCTTACCTGTTGCCAGCCGCTACATCGCTGAGCGCACTACTTACCTGCTGCCAGCCGCTACATCGCTGAGCGCACTCCTTACCTGCTGCCAGCCGCTACATCGCTGGGCGCGCATCTTTCCTGCTGCCAGCCGCTACATCGCTGGGCGCGCATCTTTCCTGCTGCCAGCTGCTACATCGCTGGGCGCGCATCTTACCTGCTCCCAGCCGCTACATCGCTGAGTGCGCTTCTTACCTGCAACTCATCACGGCCGGAGCCGGACTCTTCTTCTTACCTGCATTCCATCACGGTTGGAGTCGAAGTCTTCTTTCTCACCAGCATTCCATCACGGACAGATTCGGAGTCTTCATCCTGCAACCACGAATCTTCATCGAGGATCCGGACACCATTCTTCATAGTCGGCCTGCACCTACGAGGAAATAAGAACACAACAGGTTAGAACTCATATGCATATCGAACGCACGGCCGCATCATACAAGAGACTAGAGTTCCCTTATAAAGACCAACTTACCTGTCACTGTTGAAACTCCATCAGCCTCTAAGGCCTTCCGGCCTCTCTTCGGTCCCTATTTACTTCTCCGTACCTATGGAAATGGAATGAGACATTGCAAGAATAATTATTAGAGGAAATACAGACAGTCCAATCAAACAATATTCATAACAAAAGACCTACCTTCTAAGTGGATTGGTCGCAGCTGGTCTGGATCAACACTCCCACGGACCAATGAAGTAACTTGGTCTGTTCTGCGCGCCCCTGCTAGGATAAACAGGACGGATAGCTCAAAATTACAAAACTACAGGTGAGCTTATATGGGAAAGCGCTTGCACGCCGTATTTTAGCACGAAAGGGTTGGGGGAAGTCACGATATCCCCACTCCATTTTCATTGCCTCTCCTCTTCACTCAGGGGCAACACCCATCTCCCAAGCCGCAGGTCCAACCACTATCCGGAGGGGAAGGCGATTCCGAGGAATTCAGTCAAGGGAGGGCTCCAACCGTGCCCCAACGCCCCCTTGGAGACCAGGTGAGCGTAACAGATAGTTGGCCTTGATCATAGTTAAAAACCTTTCACCGAAACCCATCCGCTTCATTGCGAGGATCAAGGACCGCCACTCTACCCTATCAAAGGACTTTTCAGCGTCTAGGGCTACCAGAAGGGTTTGAATTTTCTTTCTATTGACTTTTTCTACAAAATGCGCAATCCTCCTTGTGTTGTCACTCGTCTGTCTGCCTCTGATGAAACCTGCTTGGTCCGGAGTAATGATATGTGGGAGAATTTGGTCTAATCCATTCGCTAGTACCTTCGTATAAATCATAGAGTCCACATTGATTAGGGCTATCGGTCTATACGACCCACATACTGTCTGGCCTTTTCCCTCCTTTGGTAATAGAACTATTTTTGCCTCCTCCATGGTAGCTGTAATTTGTCCTCTTTTCCCAATTTCGTTAAGGAGGGGTACCAAGTATGGAATTAGCGTCTCCCTGAAGGCTCTATAGAATTCTGAGGTGAAACCGTCCGGGCCTGGGGATTTATTAAGGGGTAGTGACATTATGACACTCCGGACCTCGTCCGTTGTGATATCTTGTTCAAGGTCTACTCTTTCCAGTTCTTTCATTTCTATCAATTCCCCTTTCTCTATATATTCCATTTGAGATGCCTCCGATGGATTTGCTGAGCTATACAATTTCATATAAAACGTAGAGAATTCTTGGCCGATGTCGTTAGTATCCGTACTGGTTCCCCCCTTCCACCCTTATTTTCAGTATAGTTTTGGCCTTCTCTTACCTTCTCAGCATCCTCGCTAGTAGCCTATCTGATTTGTTTGCTTTAATATAATATTTTTGTTTTAAGTACAAAAGGGATTGTTCTGTTGCCTTTGCCTATAAAATGTCCAACTGGACTTTTATAGCTCTATATCCCTTTCTTGTTTCCCCACTCGCTCCCACTCCCGTCCTGGCCATTACCTTCTTTAGTTTTTCTTCCAGCTCTTTTTCAACAAGCCTCAGTTCTCTGTCCCTACGGGCCTTGGTCGCAATGATTTTCCCGCTAATCGTAGCCTTGAAGGCATCCCACCGCATCTGCAAGGATGTCTCCTCAGATCAGTTGTCCCCAAAGAAGTTCTTAATCGCTTCCTTCAACTATTTCTTTATGGGTTTGTCCTTGAATAGGGATACCGGGTAACTCAATTTCCTGAGTCCTAAAGGCCCTGCTCTCTTACCGATTTTCAGTGTCAAGGGGGCGTTATCTGATAAGGCTATTGCTCCCACCTCTATAACCATTACCCGTCCCAGGAATACCCGGGATCACCAGACATAGGGCCTCATTAAGAGTATGCCGGTCCGGTGTCATAATGAGGCCCATAGTCTATTATTGATGGTGATCGATGGACATGCGAGAAATATGTGAATCATTCCTTATCCCCTTCATTTTTCCTACCAATGTCCAATAGTGCTAGTCTCTCCACTTTCTCTACCAATTCTTTTGAGGGTTTCCCCGGGGCTCCCTGGTTTTTCGTGGTCATGTCCGTTTCTGGGTCCCAAGCCATATTAAAATCTGCAGTCAGAATGATGTGTCCCTTTGCAAATCTCTCACGTTTGACCAATGAGTTTTGAATGAAGGCATCTTGATCTGTATTTGGTGCGTAAATGGTTGCTACCGTGAAGACGTCCCCCTCCCCTTCAGGTTCAGAGGTAAGTATCTCCCATGGGTGTCCCTTTCCATATCGGTTACTATGAGATCAAGGTTATTCCAAAGGGCCACTTATACTCCCCCTTTCTTATTCTTGTCTGTGGATTGGTAAATTTGCCAGAAGCCTTGGATTCTTAGTCTGTCTCTTTCCCGGGTCTGTACATGGGTCTCTTGCAGTGTTATTAAGTCTGGCCCCTCCCTCCGTATACATCTGTCCAATATATTTCTTTTCAGAGGGGGGGTTTAAACCATTGATATTCAGGGATATAATGCCTAGCTTATTATAGTTATCTATTATCGTACGAGTATCCTCGACTAATGTACCTCCTCGTCTTATCTTGGGTGGACTTCCTCCGCTTCCCCTGCCCACTCCGCTCCCCCCATTTCACCCAACACCCTTCCTTACCCTCCACTCCGCCCTCCCCCTCCTCTTCATTGGGAGGGGTCAACCGGCCTCTGCCCCCCCCCCTAATCGCCCCCTCAGGAATTGAGCCCCTTACTAACCCCAGCTTTCAGATCAGCAGGTTCTCCCCAATCCATTCCACATTCCTCCCCCATCCCTCGGGACCTCCTATGTCATCCCTATTGTTCGCCCTCCCCAGGCTTGCTGATCAAGTAGCCCTTTGTACCTCTTTGTCCATTTTCATACGTTCTGTCCTTTGCAGGTTGAGACCTCCCTCCAGTTCTTCTCGTAGGGTCGGGCGCTTAATTTGTGGCTGGTATCCCCCCTTCTTGTTTTTCTTTGGTTTCACAGTTGACCATTCCCAGCTCTTGAGTGTGGTTTGGGCTCCTGCTTGAGGGGCCCTCGAGCCCTGGTCCTCCTCCTCGATTCCCAGAACTCTTGCTCCTTCTTCGTAGGAGCTAATCCGATACTGCTTCCCTTGCCACTCGAACACCAAACCAAACGGAAACGTCCAGCGATATAGGATATCCTTGTCTGTAAGTAGCCATCGGTCCGGAGACATTTTTCTTCTTTTGGACAGAGTTATCTGGGAAAGGTCTTGGTAAAGCATTAAGTCATTGCCATTATATGCTATTTGTTTTGCCTTCCTTGCTGTTTGCAGGATCTGTTCCTTCATTCTTTAGTCTTGCAGGGCTGCCTGGACATCTCTAGGGCGTGCCCCCGGTTCCGATCTCTGGGGTCCCACTCTGTGGATTCTATTGATCCTCACTTCTAGATTTTCCTCTGTGTCTAGTAGGTCCACAAAGATGCCTTTAACCACACTTTCGAGGTCTTTGTCTGGGACTTCCTTAGGCAGGTTTTTGATTTGGATGTTTGATGTCCTTGACCTATTTTCTAGGTCTTTGGTCTGGAGCTCAAGATTGTGGGTTGCGTTTGCCAATTGCTCAACCCACGTTTCTGTCTTCCTTGAGTCCTCTTGTCAGTTCTTGTATAGCTTTGTCATATATGTCCACACTTTCCTCCATTTTATTCACGCCCAGCTTTATGTCTTGGAGCGCTGTCGCCATATCTTCTCTCATTATGGTAATTTGCTTCTGGACTGTGTCAGTAATTCTATCCCCAAAGTCACTGAAGTATTGTTTAAGAAGTGACTGCATCACATTTTGATCTTGGGCTTCTTCTATTTGGGGACCTCCTTGCTCTGTTTGATCCTGGCCCTGTTGCAATCCCAGAGGAGAGCTAACATCTTTGCTCCATATCCTCTGAAGATTTCTCTCTGGGGGTTTCCTGGGCCCCTTCGATGCAGCTATAGGTTCCTTTGCCCTACTTTTGGGCACTTTCAATTGCCGCCCTTCCTCTTGGTTTAGTTTTCCCTCGCCAGTACTCTGATCCTTTCCAGCAAGATGCGCTTCCTTGCTCCCTTCTTCTAATATGGGTTAGGCTATTCCCGCTGTGCTTCGCCTGCTTTCCTTATACCGAGGGCCCGAAGTGTTCCCCTTTGCACTTTTGGTGAGATAGGTATGAGCTTTATTTGTAGGGAATGCTTTGTGGATTTTCCTTGGGTTTTTCTCATGCGGTAACCCTCTTTCCCCTTTATGGGGTAGCGTTTCTTTTTCCTTCTGCCCTTGGATTGACGTGCGTCGATACTGGGCCCTGCCCTGTGCAATTCTTGTATGGGCTTCCGGGGGACAAGACTTCTGTGGTGTTGCGGCTGCCCTATATGTCTAGCATATATCTTGCTCCCTCTGGCAGCCCCTGCTTTGGGATTGTACCCCCTTGTTTGGGGTCAGGCCCCTTTCCCAATCTAGCTGCCAGCCAGACTGCTCCAATCCTGGGACATCAGCCCTTGTTTTTCTGGACTCCTGCGGGAGGTTGAATAGCCCTTTCTTCCTGCGGGGGGCCTTATCATATGGTATCGTCCCCCGCTGACTCTTCTCTCTTCTGCTGGGTGCTCCTCCTCCCCGGCGCCCGCTTACCGTATTGCGCTTTCTGAGCGAGGCAGTCAGATGAATATGGGCCGCTGGCGGCTTCCATCCGCTCCACCAATCTCTCGGGAATCGGCAGCTCACACCACGTACCCCTCTCTGCTCTTCTTTTCCCTCTTCCGGGCCTCGGGCTCACACCACACCGCAGGTACCTCTGGCATCTCTTCGCTCAACTGGCCGTATCCCAGACTCTCTTCAGCTGTCTTACTTTACGGGTCCTCCCACTGGGTCCGCGCTGTAGAATCGCAGTTTTTCCTTGTGGCCTTGGCTGTATTCGCTGGCGAGTCTGCCGGCCGAGGGCCAAGTCGGCATCCCTTGTTGTCTGGAGATGTGCTTTTCTTCCGCAGGGGGAGAGAAGTGATATCCCCCACATAGACAGGCCTGTCTGATGCCTGGGGAGGGCGTTATCGTTCATTTGATCATGATTTCGGTCCCGAAGTTCAGGAGAGCATTGCTTGCGGTGCTCTCCTATTGGCAGCCATCTTGGAATCTCATGGTGGTATTCTTACTACGGTCTAATTTCCACTCCTTTAGTAGATGGAAAATATACCCTAGTAAGAATACCACCATGTAGGCGCAGGTCCACATGATGGACCTGCGTCTTCTGGCATCTATCTGGTTATGCTATGAGATAGTTTAATGGGCCTTTCAGTTCCAGGACCTTATAGGGGCCATACCATTGGGTAATTATATTATTTGCTTATGTGGGTAAAAGGACCAGTACTGACTGTATATCAACCACCGCAATTCGTTTTGATTGTGTACCTGTTTCATGCCTTCAGTCTGTCGTGGTGTTCTTTTAGAAACTGTTTGATAAGTAGGTGGGCGGCACGGGAAGCCAGGACAGCAGCCCCAAGAAAATGGGTACCTGGTGATACCGGACTGACTCCCCACACCACGTGGATGATTCCCCTGATTATGGTGATGTGAGGATAGTGCAAACACTGACAGGGGAAGCAGGAGGTTCTTGTCAGATGAAGAAGGCAAAGGCTTTGATGGATGGTAGCAGGAGTCAACCGATGTGGCAGCAGCCAGGCAATCAATGAGGGCAAGAGGTGGAGCAGGTACCAACAGAAACTGGGAATGATTCAGGACACGGAAGGAACAGGGATTAAAATGGAAAAAGTAGGAAGCCAGCTAGGAGCAGGATGACCAGGAAGGAGGCAGGATAATGCAAACAAAAACGAAAGGCAAGAGGGACAAGCGGGAACCACAAGGAAAGTCAGGACTCTGCAGGCAGTGAACTGGCTGAGCGCATTAAGCCACCCCCTTTGACAACAAAGCTGTCAACACGGTGTGGTCATTGTCATGGAAACCTTTGAAGCTGGCATGCACTGCGCCTGCGTGGAAACCAGGAGCCTGGCTGCCGCGCTTGTGCGGTAAAGCCATCATGTGTCCTCAATGGAGGGTTCTGTATCCGTGGATGGTTAAACTTCTGGCTCTTGCTGGGTGGAGGCACCAACGAGCGCACAGACACCAGGGCGTGTGCTACAGGTATGGTTTGTTGCTGATATTTGTGCGTGCTTGATTGCGGGCGAGAGTTGGAACGAATGTGGATGCACGTGCGTCCGTGTGACTGCGGGTGAGAGCTGAGCTGAAAGTGGATGTGTGCGTGCTGGTATGCCTGTGCATGCATGTGGATCTTAATGGGGTTATGTGGAAATGTGTGACACTGTCTGATCGAGAAGGTGGTACGGGTGACTGCCCATCTATTATTCATGGGTTTGTCGCATGTGCTTATTTACAATTTCTCTCACTGCTTTCATTTGAGATTTTAACTTTTGTGCAGTTTGAGATATTGGCAACAAAGCTTCTTCCCTCTCCTCCCAAGTTTCTTTCAACATATCTAGGACATCTGGGGGTTCCCTTACATACAGAAGCCCAAATGGAAAATATCCTTGGGATGCTTGGGATGTTTTTCTGACTGCAGAGAGTGCCCAGGGCATCATAACATCCCAAGTTTCCCCGTTGGTCTCTGGTAGCTTCTGCAATAACATTTTTAAGGTTTGGTTGAAGCGTTCAACGAGACTGCTGATTCGGGATGATATACTGACTGACGCTCTGTGTTTTTATATTCCTTATTTCTTTTACCTTTTGCATTAGGTGTGAATTAAAGGTTGTACCCTGATCCGTACGGATTTCCTTCGGTAACCCTACCCTGGAGAGAAAGGGCAACAGCAGTTTCAGAATAAGTTGCATAGTGTTGTAACACAGGCATCAAGTAGTATAGTCAAGAATTACCAGAATAAAACATTTACAGATTTATTGCGCGCATTTACGGAAGAACATTTCGAATGCGCAGTTGTGGCAGAGTTGTGGCTCCTGAATCTACTTGTGAAAACATGGCCTTCATCCTACGGTACGAGCAAGTTAAGGATCTGTATCCTACAAACCTCTGCAACTCTTATACAGACTCTAAAGCAGACTCTTAATCTTATACACTGATTTTCCTTCTATTTTAGAATATAATCGTGGTGAAATTCACAAGAAAAGAGAAGCCTCTCCCACAAACACCCACAATTCCATTGAATCATGCGGCGTGCGCATTTCCGTGTGCACATTTACGGAAGAGCATTTAGAAAGAGCAGTTGTGGCAGTTGAGGCGGGTGAGTGGGCGAGGTTAAGTGGGCTGAGCATTGAAATGCCTTTGGTTTTGTTATACAATTGTGTAGCGTAAGAGATTGGACAACCATGAGGTAACTGTGTCGCTCACATATCTTTTACTGGTCGGCTACATTTTTATAAGCTGACCTACCTGCTGGTTTACCACCTTTATCCTAAGCTTACATGCCGGGTCCGTATACCCTAGTGACAGGCATGCCGCCCCCAAAAGATATGTTTAAAATGTTTGCTAACTCAGACATAACACCCAAACGCTCGAGTCACAAAATGTATTTAACTCACAGCTTGAATTCAACTCAACGAAGTCGGCAATCTGCGGCTGTGGCGGCAGTGTCTGACATACACCGTTTCTATCCAATTGAGCCCATTGTAATAAATGGAACAGTTCCGCAATCTGGGATGGAGTCAAGTATGCCCTCAGGCTCTATAATTGTTGTGGGCTTCCAGTTGGAAACATTACTGGCGGAAGCTACCTGTGGTGATTGTGACTTGGTACACGGGTCGGGGCCAGAGAGAGCTGCCCTGATGAACCAGTTCAAACATCGGCTTGTGTGAATGGCGATGCAAACCACTGCGGCGAAGTGACGAGATCCTCTCCTATGCTGCCATCAACCGAGAGTCTTTTATGAAACACCTCACCACAAAATCTTAATGACGATCCAATTGGTGTCAATGAGGGGGAGGAGAATAGAGACCCGATCTCACCTCCCCCATCCTGTTACGCTCTTCCCAGATGACCTATCACAATCCCCAGTCATGTTCTCGGCATCAGGACGAGAATCTCCGGGACTTTCAATATCATTCGCTGAACCAACACCCAGTAGGGGGAACATTCCATTTCACCCCCAGCCAACAACCCTGACATCTGCCAAGAGTAAGGGCCTGGAAAACACACTACAGGTTATGAATACAGCGTTATTCGAGTGGATTGTGTCCTTCAACGTATTCCTCATCTTAGATGTATTCCATTCAGCTTTGCTGCTCTTCGAACATTTTTTCGGCAGAGGGCGCCGTACGTTGATGTCGTCGAGTCGATGGTCCCTCGAAGGCCTCCGTCGAGGGTGACGTCATCGGGTGTATAAGTAGCACGCGTGGCGCCCGTTGGCCTCAGTTACGTTTTTCCGCAGTTGCGTTGCTTCGGACATTCGGAGCGCCTCGAGTTCTGTCAAGAAATATAATATAATGAGAAGTAATTATGTCCTCGTCATCGACGCCGACCACGACCCCGAGATCAGGTTTTAAGAAATGCAAGTCGTGCGGCTCAAAAATGTCAATCACAGACCCGCACTGCGAGTGTTTGTGGTGTCTCGGGGAAGGCCACGACATGGAGGCCTGTTCCAAGTGTCAGGCGATGACGGGGAAGGCCTTGTGAGAAAGGAGAGGAAAGCTACAGGTAGGTCGGAAGGATCGAAAAGCCTCTAGCGTCGAGTCGAGACCCCATGGGGAAAAATCTCCTTGACGCGAAAGGCATCGATCTAGATCCCAAAGCGATTCTCATCGCTCGTCGTCTTCGTCTAAAAAAGACAAAGAAACAACGCCATAGGTCTCCCTCCACCTCGTCGTCAGACGAGTCTCCGAAAATGAAATGCCCCACAAAACATTTGTCTACCGAAGAGTGAGAAGCATTCAGGGTCAAAATGATGGAGGTGTTTGAGAAGGCAAAGCCTCAGTCCGCGCCTTCTTCGGAAGCAGGCCGGGAGCGTCATCGCTCCGACACTCGCGCGCCCTCGAGCCCGGGTGATCGTAAAAGGAAGGATAGGGAACCCACCAGGACACCGAGCGATAAACGCTCGAGTCGAGTCGACCGCTCGAGGACACCCACGCCGTCCGAGACCTATCACACCTCGAAGGGAAAACCGTCGAAGGCTGCCTCGACACCCTCGAAGCAGACCCTGTCGACGACAACTATGTCATTGACGCCGTCGACGCCAAAACCCTCGGCGCCAAAGGCTCCAACCAAGCCAGGGCAGCCAGAAAAAGAGAAGGAAAAAGTTAAAAAACATGTAATTCCTTCAGAGCCTTGTACTACACCTCTTCTTCCTCCTCTCCCAGAGAAGGTTTTCAAGCCTCTCCCTAGGAAGGAGTTTTTCAAATCCTTGACCTCAATTTTTGAGGAACAGGAGAGATCAGAGGAGGAAAATGTACCTTTTGGATTGGAGTATGGCACCCCAAATGTCCCAGAATGCTTGATCTCAGAGGAAAGCAGAATGAGGGATTTGGTGGAGTCTTTACACAATGCAAGTGGCATTGACACCTCTGCTGAGAATGACTTTGGTAGACCAGATCCAGGAGAGCATGCCAGTCCATCTTACCGTCAGTTAATGACCAAGGTGGTAGATTACTTGGGATGGGCTAGACCACCAGCACAATTCGTTCAGGACGATTTAACAGACATATTGGACCATGGTCCCACTGAAGACCCAGTACTACCCTTTCATGTAGCCTTACAAAACAGGGTGGCCAAGAATTGGGAAACTCCGGATTCTATTCCTCCGGTAGATAAATCCCTCTCATCAAAATACCGCCCAGCCAGTAGCGACCCCGGCTATCTGTCAAAACATCCAACTCCCGAGAGTTTGGTCATACAGGCAGCCACAGCTTCCAACAAACTTGCGTACCCGTCTATCCCGCCAGACAGGGACGATAAGCGTGTGGATGGTTGGGCACAGAAGGTATTTTCAGCCGGGAGCATGGCATTAAAATCTGCCAACTCCACATGTGCCTTGGCAAAATTTTCGTACACTCTATGGGAGTGCATCGCAATGGCGGCAGAGCACATACCAGAAGGGGAAGAAAGGGAAGGTTTCCTAGCCATCGTTAGAGATGGAAAGGAGGCCATGCAGGAATCCCTTCAATCTGGATTGGACACTGCAGGTAGTGTAAGCAGGTCCATGGGCACTAGCACGGTAATGCACAGGTTTGCGTGGTTACGGAAGTCGGGTTTTGCACCGGACATACAGAACCGCCTCCTGAACATGACTTTTGACGGGTCTTACCTTTTTGGCAACAAGGCTAACGAGAGCCTTGAGAGGTTGGAGACCTCAAAAGCAGCGGCAAAATCCTTTGGAGCTGCTATTAGGCAACCTCAGCCTTTTCGTGCGCAAGGGCAATCATGGAGGGGACGATCCTATCGTTATTACACCTCATACGGGAAGACGAGAGGAATGGCCAGTCAAAGGGGCCAAAGAAAGGCCACTCGTGGTGGACAAGGAAAACGTGCTAAGCCAGCTCCAGCTGCAGCCTCTATGCCATCAGCAGCTGCAACATCCGCCACAAAACCACTTTGAGGACTTACACCACAAAACGCCTGTAGGAGGCAGGCTGTCGCAGCATCTGCAAGAATGGCAAGCCATTACTTCAGATGTTTGGGCTCTAGAAATAATAGCCTAAGGCTATTGCCTTCCTTTTCTAAAGCAACCTCAAAGCAATCCACCAGGGAGACACCCGTTGAAACTTTCAAACCCGCTCCTACAGCAGGAAGGTCTAACCCTGCTGGAGAAAGGAGCTATAGAACCAGTACCTGCAGCGTAGAGGAACAAGGGTTGGTACTCCCCATATTTTTTGATCCCCAAAAAGGACAGAGGACTGAGACCCATCTTGGATTTAAGAAACTTGAACAAGTTCCTCAGGAAGGACAAGTTTAAGATGGTTACCCTTTCTCATATCCTTCAGGCCCTTCAACTCCAGGACTGGTTGGTGTAATTGGACCTCCAGGAGGCTTATTTTCATGTGCCAATTCATCTCAAACACAGAAAATACCTGAGGTTCGTAGTTGGCGACTCACACTATCAGTTTCGAGTCCTGCCATTCGGGTTGACCTCCGCCCCGAGGGTCTTCACCAAGTTAATGATAGTGGTGGCAGCGCACCTCAGGAGAGGGGGGATTCATGTCTACCCCTACCTGGACGATTGGTTGATCACAGCGTGCTCTGCCGAGCAAGCACTGGATCATCTGAAAGTCACCTGCCACTTCCTCCACAAACTGGGCTTCTCCCTCAATTTCAAGAAGTCACAGATGACACCTTCCCAACAGCTTCAGCACATAGGTGCTGTATTAGACACGTCCTTGGGAAAGAGCTTGCCTCCCAAGTCGAGGGCTCAAGACATTCTTCAGATGGTTTCCAAATTCCAAAATGCCCAAAATCTCCAGGCTTACGACTTTTTAAGGTTGCTCGGCCTCATGGCATCCTGCATCTTTCTGTTGCCAGAGGCACGCTTGAGGATGAGATCCCTTCAATGGGCCCTAAAGACTCAGTGGTCCCAGTTCTCGGGTCAAATGACAGATCTTCTTCAGATCCGAACAAGGTCAGACAAGACCTTCTATGTTGGACCTGTACAGAGAACATCCTAAAAGGAGAACCTTTTTGGCAACCATGGCCGGAGATCACAGTAATGACGGACGCCTCACTCCTGGGTTGGGGAGCTCATGCCAACGATTTGACAATCAGCAGTCGTTGGTCTTCATCGGAGTCCAAACTACATATCAACCTTTTAGTGCTGAGGGCAATCAGACTAGCGCTGAAGGCCTTCCTGCCATCTGTCAGGGGAAAGAATGTCCTGATAATGACGGACAACACAGTGGCCATGCACTACCTAAACAAAAGAGGCGGCGTGGGGTCACTACCCCTGTGCAGAGAGGCAATGCTGCAGCTCTGGTATTGGGCGATTCAGGAGGAAATCTCTTTAACGGCAATTCATCTAGCCGGGGAAGAGAATATGACGGCAGATGCTCTGAGCAGGCAGAGCACGGTATCCCACGAACGGGAACTGGCTCAGGAAGTCATTCAAGAGATCTTCGCCCTTTGGAGAACCCCGCAAGTAGACCTGTTTGCAACCGGAATCAACCGAAAATGCGAAAGGTATTGCTCAAGGGAATTTCCCCCCAGAGGAGCCCTGGAATTTGCCACTATTGTACGCGTTCCCTCCGATTCCCGTCATTCCTCAGGTCATCAGGAGGCTGAGAAGGTTTCGGAACCGCATGATCTTAATTGCCCCGGATTGGGCCAGGAGAACGTGGTACCTTCTAGACATGTCCATCTGCCCTCCAGTACATCTTCCTCAGAGAGAGAACCTTCTCTCTCAAATGGAAGGTCAGGTTCTCCATCCAGAGGTCAAAACGCTCAACCTTCTTGCTTGGTATCTGAAAGGCTGAGATACAGGGATTGGAATCTTCCAGATGACGTTATGGAGGTGTTACTTTCGGCAAGAAGGCCAGCAACAAAGTCTCTATACCGTTGCCGTTGGAAAAAGTTTTGCAACTGGTGCAGAGAAAAGAATGTCGATCCTTTTCTATGTTCTATTCCGGAAGTATTATCTTTACTTCTGACCCTAGCACATAGAGGTCTGAATATTGGAACAATAAAAGGTTACCTTGCGGCGCTTTCCATTTTCAAGCACTCATCGGAAGAATGCTCCTACTTCAA
Source organism: Ambystoma mexicanum (assembly GCF_040938575.1). Classification (NCBI taxonomy): domain Eukaryota; kingdom Metazoa; phylum Chordata; class Amphibia; order Caudata; family Ambystomatidae; genus Ambystoma; species Ambystoma mexicanum. Next base: position 1,458,200,101 of record NC_090935.1, read on the forward strand.
AATTCCTTTGATAATACAATTCTTAAAAGGACTCACTAATGTGTTTCCTCCTCACCCATTTCAAGTACCAATCTGGGATCTAAATTTAGTCCTAAAATTCTTGATGTGTGCTCCTTTTGAGCCTATGCACACGTGTCCATTAAGATTACTAACGTGGAAAACAGCCTTCTTGGTTGCTCTAACATCAGCAAGAAGAGTGAGCGAATTGCAGGCACTGTCTTCTGGGCCACCCTATACTGTGTTCCATAAGGACAGAGTTGTGTTGGGGGAAAACCATCATTTTTACCGAAAGTAATATCTGATTTTCATTTAAGTCAGAAAATTGTCTTACCCGCATTCTATCTTCCACCCCATCCTTCGAAGGAGGAGGAAAGATTACACAGGTTGTATCCGAAAAGAGCTTAAAGCTTTTACATCTCTAGAGTTTCTAGACTTAGAGTGGACAACCAGCTGTTTATAGGTTACGCAGGAAGGAAACTGGGTCAATCGGTGACAAAACGGACAATTTCACGCTGGATTGTGCTTTGCATTTCAGAATGCTACAGACTAGCTCAAAAAGACCATCCGGAAGGGTTAAGGTCTCATTCCACCCGAGGCATCGCCTCCTCCACGGCCCTTCAAAGAGGTGTTCCAATAAGATCTATTTGCGAAGCAGCAACTTGGTCTTCGCTACACACCTTCTCAAAAATCCATAACCTGGATGCTTCCCAGTCTAGGGAGCTAACTTTTGGAAAAGCAGTACTATACTCGGCCATCTAAGAGTATCGAAAAATCTACCCCATCCTCCAGAGGAATTGTCCATACTGCTTTGGGAGTCTATATAAGATGAGGAATACGTTGGAGGACACAATCCACTCGAAGAACAAGTTACTTACCAACTGGTAACGTTCTTTCGATTGGATGTTCCTCGAACGTATTCGTCATCGCCCTCCCAGCCTACCCCTCTGTAGATTTTTCCGGGTCATTGCCATCTCAAATCTCGCAAGTCTCATACCTGTCTGCCGGCACAATCTACACAGTACAAGATCAAAGATAAAAAGGGGGAAAAACGGAACTGAGGCCAACGGGCGCCGCGATGCTACTTATACACCCGATGACGTCACCCTCGACAGAGGCCTTCGAGGGACCATCGACTCGACGGCATCGACGCACCGCGCCCTCTGACGAAAACATTTCCGAAGAGCAGCAAAGCTGGATGGAATGCATCTAAGATGAGGAATACGTTGGAGGAACATCCAATCGGAAGAACTTTACCAGTTGGTAAGTAACTTGTTCTTCCCCTTGGCCAAACTATAGGAGTGTTTGGACACAAGACTAGTAAATCAATCCGATATGTTATATCAGTTATTACAATGGTAAAAGGGTAGAGGTGTTGCTGACAGGATGACTGAGGCCCCGTGGGAGGCTTCTGATAAGTGTGAACATCGTTAGCAGTTTGGTCCTTAATGACTCCAATAGCGTAAAGGAGGTGGTGTGCATTGGGGAGGAGGTAAAATCTAAGATTATCCCTGATTTGAAGGCCAAGGGAAGAATTGGGAAAAATAGTATACAGACTAGCGATAAGCAATTGGAAATACCTAAACAACCTGAGTTGCATAGACCTGTTCTCATTGGGGAAGGGCCAATTACGCAGGCTGTGAAAACATCAGACAAGACCCCTACGGGTTCGGAAGGGAAAACTACTAACTATATGTTTTCAAAGCCTAAATCGAAACTAAACAGCATCATGGCCAAGCAAATAAAAAGTAAGACCATGAAAATTCCAGCCTCTAAGAAACGCGTAAGTGCACACCAATTTGTGAAAAAACGTTAACAAATACAACAAATTGGCAAAGATTTTTTTTTAGCAGAAGTTGAATTTGAGCCATCCTAATAATGAAACAATGCAAGAGGCCTGTCTAGACTACCCACCTTTGGACACCCTAGTCAGAATAGTGGAATTAGAAAAGCACGTAGGGGTCCCTAAATTCATCCCGAAGTCTGCTTCTAAGACCACTATCTCACCATTTTAAGTGACAACACGTGTCCAGGGGTTTAAATGAAAGCAGTGGAAAAACAGCTGAATGGTGTGCAGAAAAATACAACTGAGAGTTTCCAACAAAAAGGGATCTTCATTATTCTAGGCGAGCTTGATGGCTTTAAGTCCTCTTTGGAGCAAAGAGAGAGGAAATCGCCAGATCACTTGGGATTTTCATGACTGGCCTCCCCTCTCAACCTACTGCCAGAAGAAATGGGATCTCGCAATCACAACAGGGAATTAATTCTGGTTCGTTTGACCAGAAAGGCATCTGGCCTCAAAATAATAGAGGGAACAATGTGAAAATTCACGGAAATATGAGTAGGCCACCACCAAGACAGAAAGAGACCAGATCTGAGAAAACACCAGCCCATTACCTAATTATGCAGTGTAGAGGTGGCCCCTTTCTTGAGTACGATCTGAATAGGACAAGCGTGTTAAACATCATGAGGGAATTTCCAAAATTGGAAGACTTGTGCTCCAGTGACATAGATCTGATAGAGTTTATAGATGATCGCAACTCTACCATTGTTAAACTTTGTATGTCATCTGGGGTCATAATGGACTTGATTTGGCAGGCCCTATATACGATGGGCTTCCTAATCAGTAAACAAACAAACCTGAACTCCGATATACATCCCCAGTGGTTCTGACAGAATGAAACGCAGAACAAATGACCGGATATGATGGGCTTCCCAATCCGTAAGCAAACAGATCTGAATCCAGATAGACTTCGGCAGTGGTTTAGACAAAATGATACCCAAAATAAAGGGCAGGACATCTTTCAAAATATTAAGCTCACTTGCTTTCAAAATGTCATGAGAGCCCAAATACTGTCCACCAGTTGTATGTAACAATTAGCTGCGGGCAAAACAGAAACCTGCTCCTTTACATCATGCAATACGAGGGGTTATAAGAATTTAACCTTTATCAACCTGAACTCACTTAACGAGTATGATATATTGGCATTACAAGAAGTTTGGTTGCGGACACCGCCGGTGTGGGAGGGACATAGCGTTAGGGAGAATTCTCTGTTTAGGCTGAATTTCCTAATCTAGTGAGTCCCCCGGCAGCTTTGCTGGATTTTTGGGGTTTATTTTTTTCTCCTGCCAAGAGTGAGACTCTTTTACCCTCACTCTTGGACATGATTTGAGTGTGTTTCTTTGAATCTAGAAGTGTTTAATGGGCTATGGGGTCTTTTACTCCATAGGGCTTCATGTGTTTTTGTGATGTGTGTTACACAGCACCCTCAGTGCAGTGACATAGGGGTGTCATAGTGACCCCCCAGTATAGACTCCATACCCTTGGACTGACTACTGTCTCCCAGGGCATGTAAAGTCACCATTGACTTTACTAGTCTTAAATTCTGAACAGAACCAGTACAAACCATCATATTGTGGACGTTACTGGCTGGGGCAATTTGATTGCCCCAGGGTCTGTTAGTCGAGGGGGCACGTCTCCGTCCCCCCTGATCGAGTTTTGGCTGGTGGCAGTGGATACTACTTTTTATATTCAACTGCAAATATTTTCCTACGGGATTTCCCATTGTTTTAGGCTACTATCTTTATTTAATTATTTACGGTAGCCTCGAACATACCGCCGGTTTATTTAATTATTAATTCTCCGGTTGGTACTTTTTGCCAAAACTTGATTCTAAAATGGCGTTTGTGTTCTCTTCTGTGACTCCAACCCAAGTTGAGCCCTTTGTTCCACTTTTTGGCGGGCTTCTCCACAGAAGCCCTCCAAAGTGGTGCCACTCTGTCTGGGATACTTAAGAGGGGTGGAGGGAAATTTAGGCACCCTGGACTGAGTTGCCTAGGCAACTCAAGTCGCACTGCATCCTGATTGGCCCAAGTGGTGAGCCGGCCGGCTCACCACTTAGCATGTTTGAGTGACAGCTAGGCTGAGTGAATGGGGGTTTGCTGCATAAAAGCAGGGCTTTGGGGACTGGAACTTCAGAAGTCACCACAGGACCTAAGAATCCGACGAGGGAGAAGCTGAGCCGACCTGCCACGACACCACTACCAGTGGAGCCCTGCTGGACCGTCTCACCACTTTTTCCCAACGACAGAGGAGATCTCCCGCCGGAGAGTCTTCTTCCTTTGACTGGTGGGGATAACCAGTTTCACCGTCTTTTCGCCTTCCTGACGTACCTCGTGGCTGCCTTGCCTATGCCAAGCACCCCGGCAACTGGGATACCACGTTTTACCATGACCGCGAATAAAGGTACCACCTTTAACCGGAAAACTCCGCGGCTGGTTTCTGCCCTGGTAGTGCAACGACCTTCATCTTTCCTTCCCCTGGACGATGACGCAACTTGCACCCACTACCAGGAACAACTGCCACCGCTGGAGGATCCTTCCCACTTAAGGTACCGTGTCCCGCCTGCTTCCCTTGCTACCGACTGTACGGGGTAGATTTAGCCCCCGGCTTTCGAACCTGGGTTAGCCTGGGACACCCTGGCTAAACTTTCCTAAGCCTCTCTAAACTCTTTTTGAACCCTCTGCAAGACTTTCTAAGCCTAGTGTAACTGTGTGATCTTGGGTGCATTTGTGCTCTGCTCTCTCTAAGAGTGGGCCCAGCCTTTGGACTTTGGCTCACCAGTGACTTTTGCTCTTCTGCCTTGCTAACAGTGTTCCCGAATCTTAGAGTGGTGTACCTTTCCATATTCTGTCTTTTTCCCTCCCTTTCTCACAAACTTATTGGAGTGCCATCTAATTAAGCGCTCACCTCTGTATGAAAATAAGTGTTTTACAGTGACTTATCTGATAAGGAAAAAGGGGTGTATATATTATAATAGTAACTGTGTTTAGAATATTTTACAATAAGAGTGCTGGAGTGTTTTCAACAGTGTGTTTTTAAATAAATAATTATATACTTTGATACCAAAGCTCTGGTCAGTGTTTGCTTGTATTGTTGTATCTGAGTGCCTATTGTGTATACTTTGCATACTGCCTAACTCTTCTTGAGGGAAGTCTGACTGCTCAGCCACAGTTACCAGGTAAATCTGGGTGGTACAGACTGCTACCAAGTGGGTTTACTGCCAACACCTGTAGTCTTAAATCTTTTGCAGTGGTCCCTAAGGGAACTGCACAGGTTTCTGCCTAACACTGGTGTACAGCGGTGGGATTTGTATTGAGTATACACTTTAGAGTGCTTTAGGATACCTTAGTACAACTAACCACAAAGCTTAGCACTGAAAAAGTAATCTTTCTAACATGTCAACTATGGAAATTTATAGTCAAGAGTCCCTTGCTACAAAAACTGCTGATTGTTTAAGAGTATTATGTAAGCATAAGAACCTCCTGACTAAAGGCAAGAAAATGGAATTAATAGAAAGGTTGTTAGCTAACCAAAGTCTGGATGATGGTTCTGAGGAACCTACCATGACAGAAAATGTAGATAACAGTATAGAAATTGATATTGATCACAATGTTGATAATCTTGAGGAAGATTCAGAAGAGGAGGATGAGGCTGCTGTGACTGTCCCCCCTAGGCCTCTGTCTGCTCTACCTGCTGTACCTACTGGGCCTTTGCCAAGTCCCACACTTAGTCCTCGATATCTCGAGTTAGAGAAAATGAAACTTGAACTAGAGTTCAAGAGACTGAATACTCTGGCTGAACAGAGACATCAGGAAATGAATCAAGAACTAAGGCTAAGGGAAATGGAGCTCAAGCATGAGCTAGAAATGAAGAAATTATCTGTCGAAAATGCTTCTCTCTCTGGCTCCTCTAGAAGTTCCAGTCCTAAAAGACCCTGGATGCCTGTAACGCTCACCTGATTCCCACTTAGGCGCTGATCCCGGCTGGGCTGCTATCGTTTCTTCAATTGAGAAGCGTAGAGCTCGGACGACTCTCAGGACTGGGCTTCCTCTTATCGAATGTCTGACTTGCAGGGTAAGTTTTCTGCAGGTGGAAGAAAAAGGGTTAATCACCGTTTGATGGGATTCCTTCTCCCACCAATCGCCAGTTTCTCCTACAGCCTAGCTTTCTACTTGTCTCGGCGAGCTCTCACCTTAGGCGTATAAATGCTGTGCTCTCCATCCTGCGTCTGGTGCAGGGGTGCGTGGATTCCAGTTACGTCACTTGATGAGTTCAGTGTTGAGGCTCAAGTCTTTTGCGGCCTTAGTTGTGGCACTGGTGCTGGGATGCCGAAGAGCGATGCCGCCGTTACTGCACGAGCGGATGCCTGTAAGTATACTGTAGTCTTTAGGCTTTAAAAGATGGGCACCTCAATAATGTCCCTTTTCCTTTGTTTCAGGCCTCGGGATGCTGTGGGCGTAGTTTTATGTTGCCGCTGCACGTGCCGATGCACGTAAGTATAATGTTCGTTGGCCGCTTTTAATGGCACCTCTAATAATGTCCTTTTTCTAGTTTTCAGGTGCCGGGATGCTGCGGGCTTTATATCCGTTGCCACTTCACGTGCCGATGCACGCAAGTATAATGATCATTGGCCGCTTTTAATGGCACCTCTAATAATGTCCTTTTTCTAGTTTTCAGGTGCCGGGATGCTGCGGTTGATGCGGCCGCTTCTGCGCGTGCAAAAACTGGTAAGTTAAGATGAATGGGACTGGCTTCACCCGAACCCCTTTTTAATTATGTCCTTTGCCTTTCAGGTGCAGAGAAGCTGCCGAAGAGAAGGCCGCGGTTAGCTCCGTTGCAATCAGGGATGGATCAGGTAAGCGGGCGCGGCTGCGAGCGAGTTGCACTTTTCTAACCTTATGTTTATTCTTTGCAGGTTTTGCCGGTGACTGGATTCCGGGATCTGGTAAGTATTGTTCTGTGTCTTTCTTCATCCACAGGTTGCTGCGCGGAAGCTGACGATGACTCTGGACCTGGAATGCAGGAGCCGACTCGGTGAGCGTCCTGCTGCTTCTGCAGAATAACGCGAAGCACGTGTTTTCCATCGGGCGTGGTTTAAATAGCAGAGAAGTGCTTCCAGTGTGTGTTCTTCCACCGGTTCCACCCAGGTAAGAAAAGAGTTCCTGAATGGAGGGAATAGTTCCTCCCAGCCCTGATGGCTGGGGACTTCAACCAGACTGGATTGTTCTGGGTAAATATGCAGCATGGTCTGCCTCAGGTAAGTCCACCCAAGCATTATTACACTGTTTATCAATATGAGCCCGGCGCCTATGGCGCCGGGACTGAAACCCTTCATGAGCCTGGCGCCAAAGGCGCCAGGACACGGTCCAAAAGGCCCCTGTAGGGGTCTGCTGGGTCCGGAGTAGTGGAAGACGGGTCTGCTTCCAAGGGCGCTGGGCCAGTCCTGGCCCCTCGGGAGTAGCGCCCATGACAGCACCCCCCCCCCCTCAAGGCCCCTCCCAAACTTGTCCTCCCGGGGGTTTTGGTTTATCGGGAAAGGTTCGGTGAAATTTCTGGACTAGACGACGAGCATGGACGTGATCATAGGGTTCCCATGACCTTTCCTGAGGTCCGTAGCCTTTCCAGTCGATTAGGTAGAATAGCTTCGATCTGATGATTTTAGAGTCCAAAATGTCTTTTACTTCAAATTCGGGCTACCCATTCACTTGAATGGGCTCTGGAGGATTGGTCAATCTGGTTCCAGGTTGCATGGGTTTCAAAAGAGATACGTGAAATACAGGATGTATTCTCATATGGGTTGGCAATTCTAATTTAACGGCCACTGGATTAATTATGGCCGTAATTGGATATGGTCCCAGGTATTTAGGGTTGAAGGTGCGAGGCCCTTTAAGCGATAAATGTTTGGTGGACAGCCAGACTTGATCCCCAACCTGGTATTGAGGGGCATTGCTTCGGTGTTGATCTGCTCCTTTTTTGTACCTCTCTTTAGCTTGTTGTAGATGTGCAGTTGCTTCCTTAAAAGCTTGGGTAATAACGGTGTGCAATTGATCCACGGCGGGTGTTCCAAGATCTTGAGGTGGATCAAGGTTGGAGGTTCGAGGATGAATCCCATACAAGATGTAGAAGGGACTCTTCCCGGTACCCGAATGAACTGAATTGTTGTAAGCATATTCGGCTATCCAAAGGATGTCCTTCCAGTTACTCTTTGACTGTTGTAGCATGCATCGTAAATATTGCTCGAGAGTCTGGTTTGTTCTCTCGGTTTGCCCGTCGGTCTGGGGATGATGGCTGGTCGAAAGTCTTACATCGATTTGAGCTAATCGACAACAGCTACGCCAAAAGTGGGAAATAAACTGGCTCCCCCTATCTGAGATTAGTACTGACGGGAAGCCGTGTAGCCGGACGATGTTTTCAAGAAATACTTTGGCTAGGACTGATGCTGAAGGTAAGCCTTTTAGCGGAATGAAGTGGGCCATTTTAGAAAACAGGTCCACAATAACAAGAATGGTGTTGTACCCGGAAAAGGAGGGTAGGTCTGTGATGAAGTCCATGGAAAGGGTATGCCAGGGACACGGTGGGATGTCTAATGGTTGCAGAAGACCAGCCGGCCTCTTCTTCTGACCCTTGTTTTGAGCGCACACACCGCAGGACATCACAAATTCCTTTATGTCTTTTCTCCACGAAGGCCACCAGAAGTGTCTCTTCACCTTTTCTGTGGTTTTGGCAATGCCAGGGTGACCCTCAATTAATGAATCATGATAGCAGGAGATTACCTGTCTTTGTAAATCGGCGTGTGGTAGGAACAATCGTCCTTGGAAATAAGGCAAGTCATTGCTTACGGTGAAATCTTTTCCTTTTTGTAACCAGTTCAGTAAGTCTGGTGAGGTTACAAGTTGTTTAGTGTTTTCTTCAATATCCTCAATGGATTGTGAAGAAATCAGACCCACGATCCTTTGTTCAGGAATTATTGGTACAGGTTCTGGATTGGCAACGTTATCTCCCATTCCAATTCGGGAAAGAGCATCCGCTTTGCCGTTCTTGTTGCCGGGGCGATAAGTGATCACGAAGTCAAATTCAGCAAAGAATAGAGCCCAGCGAAGCTGTCTGGAGGATTGAGCCTTGGCGGTTTTCAGATACTGCAGATTTCGATGATCGGTGATCACTGTGACGGTGTGTCTGGCCCCGAGGAGATAATGCCGCCATGCCTTAAAGGCTGATTTAATCGCTAGAAGCTCTTTGTCTGTGATGGTGTAGTTGATCCCAGGCGCCGAGAACTTCCGAGACCAGAATGCCACAGGATGCAGTTGGTTAGTCTCTGGATCTCTTTGTGATAGGACTGCTCCCATTGCTAAGCTGGAGGCGTCGGTTTCAACGATGTAAGGGAGGTCCGGGCATGGGTGTTTCAGTATTGGCGCCGAGGTGAATTTAGCCTTTAGCTCTTGGAAGGCTTGTTCTGCTTCTGCGGACAATTCAAAGCGTTTATTTTTTCTTAAGAGGGCGGTGATGGGTTGTACCACTCGTGAAAACTCTGGAATAAATCTACGGTAAAAATTGGCAAAGCCTAGCATGCTTTGAACGCCTTTCGCGGAAGTAGGAGATGGCCATTTGAGGATAGCGTCTACTTTTCTCGAGTCCATGTGGACTCCTTTGGGTGTCAGAATAAATCCCAAAAATTCGACCTCAGTGACATAAAAAACACATTTTTCGAGCTTGGCAAAAAGTTTATGTTGGCAAAGTTTTTCAAGGACCGCCCTAACATGATTTCGATGGTCAGCTTCTGAAGATGAGTACACAAGAATGTCATCTATGTAGACGACAACGCAGACATCAATGAGCTCTCTGAGGACATCATTCATAAAATATTGCAAGGCGGCCGGTGCATTGCATAGTCCAAAGGGCATCACTTGGTATTCAAATAGCCCATACTTAGTGCGAAAGGCCGTCTTCCATTCATCTCCTTCCTTGACACGTACCAAGTGATAAGCTCCCCGGAGATCAAGCTTAGTATAAATACAGGCGTTTTTTTACCTGGTCAAGGAGTTCCGGGATCAGAGGTAAGGGGTACCGGTTTTTTACTGTTATCTGGTTCAGAGCACGATAATCTATACAGGTTCTGAGGTCACCTTCTTTTTTTGGTACGAAGAACAGAGCCGAGGATGCAGGGGACTTCGACGGACGGATAAAGCCATTAGCCAGGTACTGGTCTAAATACTGTCGCAGATGAAGGTTCTCAGGCTCGGTAAGGGCGTAAATCCTACGGCAAGGGGGAGTTGCACCGGGTAGCAAATCTATCTGACAATCGTATGATCTGTGGGGTGGCAAGGTGTTAGCCTGTTCCTTTTGAAAAACATCTTGGAACTCTCGATACTCTAGAGGTAATTGTGGACCGTCAGCCGTTACTGACGCTAGGCCAATGTTCGGTCGTGGATAACAAGTTGGTGTGCACTCTGGGAACTTTATCGTCTTTGCTCGCCAATCAATCTGAGGATTGTGTTTCTCCAACCAAGGAATCCCTAGAATTACTTGGAATTGAGGAGCCTTGATCACGTCGAACACAATTACCTCCTGATGCCCGTCTTGGCCTAGTATCGTCACTTCAGTAGTGGTATGGGTCACTGGTCCGGAGGCGATTTCCGTCCCATCCACCGTGGTAATGACGTCTTTAACCACCTTTGGACAAAGAGGTAAGTTCATCCTGGAAGCCAATTCGCTGTCCACATAATTTCCAACTGCTCCGCTATCAATGTATGCCTTAATTGCATGCAAACGATCCGGTTGCTCTGGGCTTACGAGGACCATTGGCATTATGAAGTGTGAGGTCAAAGAACTGGTTTTTACGCTCGGCAAGCGGACCTCTACACTTGTCGGGCGAGGTTGTTTCCCGGCTCAGGCTTTTCAGAACTCTTATCAGAAGCTCCCACTGTCGTCTTAGGTGGTTTCACCGGGCATTCTCGAAGAAAATGTCCTGAATTTCCACAATAGAGACATAGTTGCATTTGTCGTCTCCTGTCGTGTTCTTTCTGGGTTAGGGGACCCTTTACAACCCCAATTTGCATAGGTTCGAGGGCTTCAACTCCTTTGGTGTGACTTTGAGGCTTAGGGAACACTCGTGTTTCAAACCTGGATCGATCCGCCTTTCTGTTTTGTAGTCTGTGATCCAATTGGACCACCAAATCAATGTACTCTGAACAATCCTGAGGAGGATTCACTACCTGGGCAAGGACGTCTTTGAGTTCGCCACGCAAACCCCTGTGAAAAAGCGTGATTCTTTTGTCCTCAGGCCATCTGGTTTCCACGATTAGCCTATTGAATGATGCAATGTAGGCCAAAAGATCTTGATTGCCCTGTCGTAGGGAAAGGAGTTCGTTGTCCAGGGCCTGCCCCTGGGAATGCCTTGCAAAAAGTCTTTCCATATTTGCCTGGAAGGTCGGGAAATCACGAAGGATCGGGTCATCCTGTGTAACCAGAGGGATCGACCAATCAGCGGCACTGCCGCTAAGATACGAAAGCACAAAGGCTACCTTAGTCTGGTCAGTCGGAAAGGCTGCAGGTCTACAACGAAAGTGCAAACGGCATTGATTTATAAACACCGCAAACCTTTTAGGGTCACCAGAGAAGCGTTCAGGCGGTGCCAATGGCACATTTCCGGGTAGGTTGATTTGAACAGGATTGGCTGAAGCCGCTGGGATATAGCTCCCTCCTGAATTAGGTAGCGGGGTTTGCCCCGCTTGTGTCTGTAATAACTGTCTGGCGAGATCATCAGTTCGTACTTTTGATATTATCAGTTCCCTCCTAAGGGCATTCGTTTCCTGGCGGGCAGCATGAACTTCAGCTCTTAATTCCCCCAATAACTGGGCCAGTTGGTCTGTGTCGGAAGTTTCCATAGCGCCTGGGTAGGAGGTTATTGGTGGGCTTCGCGTTCTGTAACGCTCACCTGATTCCCACGGAGGCGCTGATCCCGGCTGGGCTGCTATCGTTTCTTCAATTGAGAAGCGTAGAGCTCGGACGACTCTCAGGACTGGGCTTCCTCTTATCGAATGTCTGACTTGCAGGGTAAGTTTTCTGCAGGTGGAAGAAAAAGGGTTAATCACCGTTTGATGGGATTCCTTCTCCCACCAATCGCCAGTTTCTCCCACAGCCTAGCTTTCTACTTGTCTCGGCGAGCTCGAATGTCTGACTTGCAGGGTAAGTTTTCTGCAGGTGGAAGAAAAAGGGTTAATCACCGTTTGATGGGATTCCTTCTCCCACCAATCGCCAGTTTCTCCCACAGCCTAGCTTTCTACTTGTCTCGGCGAGCTCTCACCTTAGGCGTATAAATGCTGAGCTCTCCATCCTGCGTCTGGTGCAGGGGTGCGTGGATTCCAGTTACGTCACTGGATGAGTTCAGTGTTGAGGCTCAAGTCTTTTGCGGCCTTAGTTGTGGCACTGGTGCTGGGATGCCGAAGAGCGATGCCGCCGTTACTGCACGAGCGGATGCCTGTAAGTATACTGTAGTCTTTAGGCTTTAAAAGATGGGCACCTCAATAATGTCCCTTTTCCTTTGTTTCAGGCCTCGGGATGCTGTGGGCGTAGTTTTCCATTGCCGCTGCACGTGCCGATGCACGTTATTATGTTCGTTGGCCGCTTTTAATGGCACCTCTAATGTTGTCCTTTTTCTAGTTTTCAGGTGCCGGGATGCTGCGGTTGATGCGGCCGTTTCTGCGCGTGCAAAAACTGGTAAGTTAAGATGAATGGGACTGCCTTCACCCGAACCCCTTTTTAATTGTCCTTTGCCTTTCAGGTGCAGAGAAGCTGCCGAAGAGAAGGCCGCGGTTAGCTCCGTTGCAATCACGGATGGATCAGGTAAGCGGGCGCGGCTGCAAGCGAGTTGCACTTTTCTAACCTTATGTTTATTCTTTGCAGGTTTTGCCGGTGACTGGATTCCGGGATCTGGTAAGTATTGTTCTGTGTCTTTCTTCATCCACAGGTTGCTGCGCGGAAGCTGAAGATGACTCTGGACCTGGAATTCAGGAGCCGACTCGGTGAGCGTCCTGCTGCTGCTGCAGAAGAACGCGAAGCACGTGTTTTCCATCGGGCGTGGTTTAAATAGCAGAGAAGTGCTTCCAGTGTGTGTTCTTCCACCAGTTCCACCCAGGTAAGAAAAGAGTTCCTGAATGGAGGGAATAGTTCCTCCCAGCCCTGATGGCTGGGGACTTCAACCAGACTGGATTGTTATGGGTAAATATGCAGCATGGTCTGCCTCAGGTAAGTCCACCCAAGCATTATTACACTGTTTATCAATATGAGCCCGGCGCCTATGGCGCCGGGACTGAAACCCTTCATGAGCCTGGCGCCAAAGGCGCCAGGACACGGTCCAAAGGACCCCTGTAGGGGTCTGCTGGGTCCGGAGTAGTGGAAGACGGGTCTGCTTCCAAGGGCGCTGGGCCAGTCCTGGCCCCTCGGGAGTAGCGCCCATGACAGCGCCTAAAGAATTGGTTGGTATGTGTGAGCCTAAGTTGGATGTGTTGGATTGGTTTTCTCTGTTTGAATATAATCATGGGCTCCAGAACATCACAGGACATGACTTACTCACCTGGTTGTTCTCTAGGCTTCCCCTGTTGCAACTGATGTGGTAATGGAGTTGGGGGAGGAGGATAGGAAAGAGTATGAATGTGTGAAACTAGCTCTGATAGCTAGATTTGGGAAGACCCCTTCCCAGTATCTGAAGAGGTTTAGAACCATCAAAAAGCATGATGGTACCCCTTGGGCTACCTGGGTGAGTGAAGGGTTGAAAAACTTAGGGGGATGGATTAAGGGTTACAAGGTGAACACTTATGAGAGTATGAAGAATCTTTTTATGTTGGAGTCAATTTATGATGCCTGCTCTCCTGAGCTCAGACAGCACTTGGCTGATTCAAAGGAATTAGATTCCCGAAAACTAGCTAAGGCTGCTGACTTGTGGGTTGCCAACAGGGCCACTCGCAAGGATTCTGGGGTAACTCAGAAAAAGGATGAGGGGAAACAGCCTAAAAAGGACTCCAAAGAGAATTCTAATACTGCAAATTCCAAAGAGGGCCCCAAACAAAACCAGAAGGGTAAGCCACCAGGGAGACCACAGCAGAATAGTGTCTCCTCTGGTGCCAAACCAGAGGGAGGTCAGAACAAGCCTCCATTCCAGAAGGCATTTGGTAAATGCTTTGTTTGTGGCCCTACTGACCATGTGAAAGGAGATCCCAGATGCAAGGGTAAACCTTCAGGGATCCAACTTGCCTCCTTAGCCTTCGCCAAGGGGTTACTGGCAAGTCTAAGAAAGTTATGCACTTGCACACCTATGACTTGGAATTGAGGATGAAGAGGGCGCAGTACAGAGCAGATAGATACCATGAGCTGAAGCAAATTACATCTCACATACTGCAGAACCTGAGACGGATGAAAAATAAATACAAAAACTGGATTAGATCAAGAAGAGCCAAATGTATCAGCAAGATTCAGAAAATATGCTGCGCGTCCTGGTGAACAAAAGCTCTGACCTTATTTGGGGCCTTCTAAATCAAGCCCAGAGTCTGAATCAGTTGGGAGTTCAAATGAATGCAGTCCCAGAGGGGGTATGGGCTAAACATTATAAATGACTATACGCTGTGATGAACCTGTCCTCTTTAGAAAGCTTGGAGATGATCAAGGGCCAAGTTAACATTGAATTTGATATAGGATACATTTTGTATCACATAAGGAGGTTAAGAACGTCCCGTGCCCCGGGTCTGGATGGCCTGTCCAACTTAATGATGAAATCTCACCCTGAAGCTTGGGCCTCCATCCGGGTCATAATTTTCAGACAAGTAATTCAAACTGGTAGAGTTCCGCCATCATGGCAAAATCAGTAGTGGTACCACTCTATAAAAAGGGCGACCGGCAAGCACCTGAGAATTCTCGACCAGTGACCCTTTTGGACATCCCAGGCAAGTTGTTTGCTCTGATAATTCTCAAACAATTTACAACTTGGTAAATTTGTAAATTACAGCTGACCCGTTTCAGATGGGGTTTGTGGCCGGAGTGGGGACAAGTGTGAATCTCATGACTCTACATGCAATCAAGCTCCAAGAGAAAGAAAGACACAAGGCCTTATACATGGCTTTTATAGACTTAAGGCCGCTTTTGATTCCGTTTCAAGGAAACTGTTGTGGGACAAGTTACAGAAGGCCGCATGTCCAATCCTATTAATATGTTGGATTAAACAACTACATACCAATACCTCAATCCAAATCCGTTTGTCCCTGAATGGGATCTTGTCTGCTCCAATACTTACACACCGGGATTGAAGCAAGGGTGCATCCTTGCCCCAGCCATTTTTTATTTTTTTGTTTCGGATATGAAGTTTTCATTTGGGGAAATTGCATCTGATCCCCGGAGATTGAGTGGGCACTGCATCCCCTGGCTGTTTTATGCCGATGATCTTGTGCTTTTGGCTAAAACTCCCAGGGGATTGCAGGTGCTGTTGAACCAGTTGGGTGGTTATGTCGAAAGGAACTTCTTAACGATCAACAAGGAGAAATGTAAGAGAAATGGCTCCTCCAGGACAACCCCTTGGAGGTGGTCAATGAGTATAAATACCTAGGGTTAAACTCAAATAATCCTCGTTCTGATGAACCCTATTATGAAGATATAAGAAGAAAACTCAAGACCGCTACATCTCAGGCTCAAATTATTATGGCAAAATATGGAAAATATTCGTTGATGCCTGCCTTAAATTTCTATAAGCAGAAGGTAATGCCTATAATATTATATGGTGCAGAGACAAGAGCATGGCGGGATGATCTCTTCTGGTCCAGGCTAGAGGAATATTACTGGCAGAATGTATTACATCTACCCCAAAGTCAATCCATATCCAGCATCAGACATTAATTGGGCTTGGTATCCCTGAGCACTGGTTATAAATGGAAAATGGTTTCATTCTATCGAAAATGTTTATTATCGATTAATGGTAACTCAATTATGCATGTCATCGCAAAATATATTATGATTACATCTCAAAAGCAAATGGTTAACAAATGTTCGGCAATTTTTGGAAGATGTGACCATCTCTATTGCCATTTTAGAGTTTAACCCAGATAGAGACAAAATTAAATTATATCAGTGGGATTGGATTCTTACTAGAGAACGTTGCATGAAATGACATCTGTTTAAAGAGCATACCTTCCTAAGTAAGAAAATGAATGTTGTTGAATCCTATTTATTAAAATTTCCGAGTGTGAACTCCAGGAGTCAATTTTTTAAAGAGTTTGAATGAATCTATGGCATACAAAAGAAGTAATGACTAGGCGTAGACTCCATAACAAAGATGACACTCATTGTAGATTTTGTGAGCAACCAAATCATATTAAAACCTTGAAACATTTGCTGACGGAATGTAATCATTTAGTTGACCTGAGAAGAAAGTATTTTTTACCATCTGTTCAGTCCTTATTGTCATTTAACATCTAATCTGATGTGGAATCTATTACTTCATTGTGCACATACTTCTATAAGGTTGGCAATTGTAAATTTCTTGAATGCATTGAACTTAGAGAAATGGTCAGCAGGAAATACACAGTGAGCCGATTAAACGCTGGTGATTTTAGAGAAATAGTGCTCCACCAGCTGTTAAAATAACGAATCAGGCAAGAATGATCAAATGGAAAAGTTGAGGTATATATGTCATTCCTGTAATTAGCCAGTTTGACTAAATCAGAGAAAGACTTGCTTCTTCTCTTAATGTACAATTATATTTGAACCTAGGAATTTTAATGTCTTTATATATGCTCATTTTGATTTTAGGTTGTTTTATGCAGGTATTTTGTATTTTTCATTGTTGCATTATGTGGAACTTTTTTCCTTTTTTTAATTTCTAATTTTCATTGCTGCATCACGTTTAGAGTTAACACATTGTTTGTATTCATGCAATTTTTATCTCTATATAATATTGAAAGGTTGATTTAATGAGCTAATAAAAAAAAAAACAATTCCCTAGTTTAGAGGTTTTTAGAGGTCCAACAATATTCATAGCAATCCAGGAAAATTGAACTTCTATTATTGGTATGGGTTGTAATGGGGCAGGTAGTGCAGGAGTGTTGGCAGTCTTCCGACTGATTTCACAGGTGGATATGAAATCTGTGATGTCAGCAAAGACACCTGGCCAATACAACCTAGGTATGATTTGGTTCTGAGTTTCCCCTATTGCCTAGTGAGCTGTGGTCAGATTGGAGTGTGCCAACTCTAATACAGTTTACCTGTGACTTTGTGGTATGACTATTTGTGTTCGGCATATCCCCACAGGTATTTACATCCCTTACAGTAATCCAAGAAGACGGGACTGGCCTGACTACGCCCAGCATTCCAGCCTCTTGTTTCAAGAGAGTTTCAAACTTGAGGATCTCTTCTGTGATGCGTACTCTGCCTCCTCCCAATCCTAAGCAGTGCTGGCCCCGCTCTAGGCTGTGTATGCTTTTCTCTCTCTCTCTGCTCTCCATACAGGGTCTGTTATTTAACATCCTCGTCTCGCTGAGTTGCATGTTTAGATTAAAAGGGGCAGGCTCATTTCTTGTACGATAATGGTATCTCTGGTGTTTCTTCATCCCAGTCTTTATCTTTACAGGATTCTGATATTGTAGAGCCTGTCATGTAGGCCATAGTGCATACAACTGTAGCGAGTTCCTCGCAGGAATGGGAGTCCTTGTTCTCTAAGGGGGGGTCTCTCCCGGTGAGGGCGCACTTGCCTCGACCCCTATGGAGGGTGTTGCAGCATGGACTCATATCCCTAGCCTCACAGGAATGGCCTCCCCCATGGGGAGAAGGGCCAAATTGCCTTGATTTGTCACACTATGCAACTGGCGCTGACCCACTTGAATAGTGGGTTGCATTGGGACCTGGTATTATATACTTGTGTAGAGATTCTTGCTTTAATAAAGGCACTTACCCATGGACTTACCTGGGATTACTGCATACCTTTGACAGACCTTTTTCATTAAATAATTTCAGTCACTTGTCTCATGTTACCCCACAACACTAAGAGTTTGCTTTTGAGTTTAATTGCTATATTGTTCTATGTAATCTAAGATGCTGAAAGTACATTATACCCTGTTTTAATTGTTAACATGTTTACACTTGTGATTTACTGTTGTCAGTTTCTTAACGTCATAGCTACTTTTGTTGCTTCTTTACCAAAACAATGCACCTTTGTGTGCTTTATTTTTAAAAACATTCATCCCATCTCCCAATTTCTGTTCATTGTTACTTTAGCTAAATGTCCTAAGGTTCAAAACACTATGCCCCACGCTTTTAGTGAAAATATAGCTTTGTTAACAAAGTTATCAAAAATTAAAAGCATTATAAATGATCACCTATTTGAATCCATTTAAGGTATCTCAAACAATGTCTTGCCATAAACTGCATCGTTGTGCCCTTTCCATACAACTAACGCAAATATTCACAGTATTCTTGTCTCTGATTTAGGAATCCATAATCTTTCGTTTATTAGTTTCTTTTATGCCCCTTAATTTATCAACCTGTTTCTCTTCCCATGTTTTACTTAGAACATTCTTTGGGATGTGACATTTTTCACAAAAATATTTTCTTTGTGGGCACACTTCCTGTTGTGCAGATCACACTCTTGCAGTGGACAATAACCAATTCAAAACCATCAGTAGGAAAACTGTAAATAAACCGATGGGCCATGCAAAACAAGGATTCGATTTCCAGTCTGACATTTTAGAAGTGGTTGCCAAAACAACGTTCCTGTGATTTTCAGATGCTAAATACCTTGAAGGAATTATTGTCAAAAATAATTAACAATATCGATTCTTCTTACAGAATTTCCATTTCTTAATGTGGATTTATGTTTAAGGAAGGAGGGGGCAAAGCCTTTTGTAGTGGGTAATCAAGAAGAAGCAGCAGCAGAACATGGACCAGATGCCAACTCCGGTATGTTTCAAACATCCTACATTTTTAGAATGACAGTAGCTGAATGTTTGGGATAGCTTGTTGCATATAAACTGCAGAGTTTAATTGATTTAAGTGTTGTCACAGGGATCACTCCAAGACTCAGAGATTGATTTTTCTGTGGGCTCTGTGACTATCCATCACTCGCTTATCTTACTCCTCCCTAACCCAGGCGTCCCTGGCCCCAGGTTAGTAGATAGCAAATGTTAAGCCCTACTGTCTAATCCCTGCTTTATACTAGTTGTGAGGACCTAAAGGCAAGATGCATTTTCTAACTATTGTACTTAAGGGACTTCCTAATACTGTCCTTAATCTATCCATTGATTAGTGTTCTACAGGGATAGAGAATGTGGCTTGCAGATACCTGCTAGATTCACTATAGAATCTGTCGCAATCACCTCCTCCTCTCCTTTCTCCTTTATGTACCTCGTACTACACTCCAACTCCACCCACCGCTCTTCTCTCCTCCCTCAACTCTCCTTTCTCTCTGATTTCTCCCACCCCTTTTAAACCTTGCCTTCACCTTTTGATGTTACTTCCCCCTCCTCCACACTACTACACCCTCCTCCCCGCTACTACTACCTCCCCCACACTACTACCTGTACACAATCACTCACCTTTTACTTTGAACCATACACTTCATAGTCTTTCACCACACTCACATGCTCACTCACTGCAGTACCAGTTCTGCTCCTTAGCCAATGCCTTACCTTATCGTCTTTCCTGCTGGTCAGTTGGTCATCTACCTCCTCCAACTGTGACCTCACCCGAATAACTTATATTGCCTGTAGGTTTTTTTTGTTCTCCTCCCCTTGCTTGTATTGGTTCCTTGTCCCTCTCCAATCGGACCCTTTTCCCCCCCTCTTGGGTGTGTCAAACATTCGCAAATCTAAGCAGTTAGCATTCTTAGCAGTCTAAGCAGCACCCAATTTCTCCCTGTGGATCTGCAGTAGAACAACAATGGAGGTCCCGGTAGGCAACCGTTTGTGTTTGTGCTTTGGACACCTATCCTGGGTGCCCCTGAGATAAGTATCCCAGGGAAGCACTCCACTCGTCCAGGGTGGTCTGGGAATTGTCTGTGGGCATGATCAGTCTCACCAGAATTGCCAGTTTGCAGTCCTCTTCCTGGACATCTTTGGATGATGCAGCTCCCCGCTGTGCTTCTCTCTCTCTACACTGAACCGCGCCAGAAGTGTAGAGCCACACTGGTGTCTCTACTTTGATTTGTGGGTCTCTGTGCAGATGATTGTTGCTGCTGCTGTGTGCTTGTCGAACTTCTGTCTTGTGTACTCTGATGTGGGGTGCTGGTTCAGGACTCTGACTTAGATACTTCTGGGTCAATGTATCTCTTCAAAAAACAGAAAAACCCTGGCAAGCATCTTGCAGTGAAGGCATGAGGCAGAGGTGTACTGCAAAAAGACATACAGGCACAAAGGGGGAGGGGCAGAAATTGGGCCCGCTCAACTGCCACCGTTCCCTTCAGGAGCAGGACTGGCACTGGATTTCTCTCTGGTAGACCTCAACCCGCCGTCTGAGAGGGGTTCCTATCCTCTCTTGTCAAGGCTGGATTACTGGCCTTGTCACAGTGTTCACTATTTAAAAATTTACATTTGTTGGCTGTCCCTAATTTGTGCTTCTTCCATGATTCACAGCACTTTCCATAAGGCTTCTCTTCCATGATTCACAGCACTTTCCATAAGGCTTCTGGTCACAGATCTGTGATGGCTTTGTACATGGTTAACTAATCTTCGCCCAGTTCTTAGTACCATATGATCACTTCAGTAAGACATACACAGGACAATTTGAAGCATAGTTGTCACTTTTCTTTGTGTTCAATCTTTTGTTTTCTTCTCCAAGGCGTATCAAACTTTTCTTAGCATACACTTTTCCATGTCCCACCAAAATATACAGATAATGTAACTTATCATTTATTCTGCCATAAATGACCATGAAGTTGAACATTCTCTTTAATTACAGGGTGTGATATTATTTCCTTCCCCATAAAAGAAGAGCAGGAGGACTATCCTGTGAATCATCCATTCTTTCAGAACAGAGAAAGTGGCAGCAGTCCCACAGGTGAGAAAAAACGGTTTACCTTTTTATAATTACAGTCAGACCTAAGAGGAATTGACTACCTTGTACATACCTGGACAGTCTGCTCAGCTTCCGATAATGTAATGTAGCCTGATTGGGCACTAGCACTTTCTCTTATAATGTTTTGGTTTCTTAAGAGAGAAATTAAACTTCAGCTTTTTCAGTTCTTTCATTTTGACTCCACTGCTACTATCAATTTCTGGAAAAAGTATTACTCATAACTGTTTGACAACTGGAAAGAAATATTTAGAAGGAAACTATCATGCAATAAGTTACATATTTGTTCTCCCTTTCCAAATGTTTTCTATTTAATTCAGATTTCTGTGCTTTCTATCCAACATTTGCTTTTCAAATATGAAGTGTCTGGAGTTGTTAGCTGGGCGTGGTAATATATCTTGCTTCCAAGCCTCACTGTTGACTTTCTTACATGACTCTTGTGGGTGGTCCACTGTGGAAGGACCCCATCATCATGACATTGTTTCAATCTTGATGACTAAAGGGCTGATGTAAGTTTTTGAACAACTGCGTAGTACCCTGTTACAGATGTTTTCAATAACTCCCAATATCCAAAAGATGGTTCAAAGGTTTTTACTTCACAAATGGTAAAAAGGACTTATAGGGTTTTTCTATCTTTACCTCTCGCAGGCTCCCACATCCCTCACTCAGGTTTCCCTCACTCCAGGTTTGGCAACTCATCATCATTAACCCCTAGTATTTAAAAACTAGTGCGTGCTGATAGGGTGAAGCCTTATCTATCTCACTTTCTCCATGGGTTCTTCTAAGCGGTCCCTAACCTAGAACTCACAAATGTTCTCTTTAGGAATGATGGCTTTCTTGAGCCTGTAACTGACACCCTGCTCCGTTCTCTAACCCGCATGCTGCCAATCTCTTCTTTCCCTGATCTCAGCACTCCTTCTGCACCAACCGCTACTGTACTCTCACTTGCCCCTCTCCCTTCTCAACCTTCTCTCATAACCTCTAGTCATCTTCCTCTCCTCTCTCCCCTTCTGTTCCTCTGATGTCCACACTCTACTTTATCCTCACCACTCTCTATACCCCCTCCCCTACGCACAATCCCATATCTACACCTTTATCACTTAATCTTACCACACTCTCTCCGTCTATCCCTTTCAACTGCCTCACCCTTCCTGCTTCACTCCTTCACTCCTCCCTCACAAGTACTCCCAGTACAACCTTGCGCTCTCACCACACCCTTTTACTATTCACTGTTTATCACTCTCTCTAATCCCCCTACACTTCTCTTTATCTTTCTCACTCACTTTTACACCCCCCTCACCACACTGTACTCAACTGGTGCCAGTCTCTTGCCAATCTCTTGCAACCAATGCCTCATCTGTGCTTTATGCAAATTCCGCTACCAATTCTTCCGCCCTCCGCTCCACCAATAGTCCTCTGCCTGGTATCTTGGTCCACCTCCACAGCTTCTGACTGCACCCCTACAACTCAGTATTTCTCTCATTCATTTTCTTCTTATACTGTTCTCTTCCTGGTTCAAGCTCCCCCCAATCCTTCCAGCACTCACCTGTCTCTGTGAGCCAATGGCTATGTTTTCCCAAAGGGCTGGGTTACTCAGCTGTAAAGCGTTAAAGAAACCCTCTTATCCCCGCCCCTTTTAAGTCTCCATTTGCAGGGTAGCAGCCATGTGGTCAGGCTGCTTGTGTTACTTGTGTCTTTCTTCATGTGTTGCTGAGTTTTGCTTGCAATACGGTTTAGGGAGGATTTCTGTATCTCCCCTGCATTTCCGTACTCACTCTCGTTTCATTTTCTTTTCCCTTGCCATTCTTCTGGGGTTGGTAGGTCAGGTGTTGGGTGTCTCATCTCTGTTTGGCAAGTAGGCTCCCAGTCCAGGTTTTCGGTTCCATCCCCTGGTTCCTGTCCAGACGTTATTGGTTGCGCCCAGATCCATTCTTGGGGTTGCTGTCCCGACAAAGACAAAAGAGAGCTTCTCCAGCATGGGGTCTGGCATGGATTCACATGCTCATGAATATTCCCCGTCGTCAGGCTGGGAATCCTCGGTAAAGAAAAAATCAGTATCAGTTTTCATGTTGGGAGTCCTCGTGCTATAGCTCTCGAGCTTTTACTGCGTTTTGCGTTTTTTCAAAGAGTTTAATCTCATTTTTTCAGTCAATGGAGCCTCAAGCCCCACCATTTCTACTTCCGATCAACGGGGACCCGTTTCGGAATTTGCTACGCCCCTCAAGGGTGAAGTTTCGTCGAATTAACCTTCTTGGGAGGATTCCAGAAGATCTGAGGCCTACCTCGTGGACATGGCCCAGGACAAGGGAAGTTCGACGCCCGGATCCAAGCTGTTCAGGAACTGCCCTGGATGCGGATTACAGAATATTTTCAAGGAGGATGAGCATTCGAGATATGTCTACTGCCTTCATGAAGACAAAATGCACATGGAGAAGGACTGTGCGTTTTGCAAGAACTTGTCGGAACGGACTATGAGGGATTGTCGGATCTGCTTTGCCAGCTGGCTGGAGAAGGGCCCAGCAGGTGAGAAGAAGAAGTCCGAGTGGTCTTCTAATTCCTGTGATGGCGCCCAGGCGACGGGGCCCAACAGAAGGTAAAGCACTGCGAGTCCGCGGGCACCGGGAGCGCCGAAGGGTCGGGCTCCTCGGCTGCCATGCAGCACCAACGCCATCAACCACTAGCCAATGCTCTGGCTCGGGGAAGAGACAATCCGAGAACCCGGGTAAACTTCTGGAGAGATCCCGGTCGATCTCAAATGAGTCAGCCGAGGGGGAGCGAGGCGGTGACCCTCCCCCCAAGGTGAAGGCCTCAAGCATGCCCATGGTGGTGAAGGCCTTGATTTACCCGGCTAAGGCCTCTATCGAGTGAGTCGTGGCGGCCCTGGTGAAGCCTTTGGAGGCTACCTCAGTGGAGGCGACCTCAGGGCCCAGAGTTTCCCTGCCACCGCGGAGGGAATCCTCTTTTCAGCCCATCAATAAGACCCCCGTGAGAACCCCGGTGGAAAAAGAGGGGGGGGGTGGTGGCCATCACAGACACGGATTCAGCCTCTGAAGAGGAGCTGGTTGGAGTCGTGAAGGTCCTCAGCAAGAGGTTCGAGGAGGTCCGTTCCCACGGGAGGAATCCCGACAAGGCGGACGAAGAGAGCAACGGTGGCGCCGACGAGCCCGTGGAGGAGGAGGACTCCACCCCCCAACAGGCGCGCCCGTCGCAGCCGGTGCCCGAGCCTCAGGACAACTCGGGGGCCATCTTGATGGCAATCCAAGCCTTATGTACGGCAATAAGGACGAGGTTACCCTTGACCCCGACGGACGACCCAGCAGAACCGGGACCATCAGGAAGCCCTCCAGGCAAGCGGAGGAGAGTTCATCCACCCCTGCCCTTCCAGCCTTTGCGGCCCTCTCAGCCTTCATCGCCTTCCCCTGATCCTAGGGAGGAAACGGGAACGGATACGGCCACAACGGGGACAGATGACAACGGTGGTGACATCGGAATGGGCCTGCCATCACCACCCCCTCGGGCCTCCCCGCCCGAAAAAATTGGCTCTTTCCATGCCATGATTGCCAGGGCATCCAACCTTTTCCATCTCTACCCCGAAGAACAGAAGAAGGAAGGCTTCCTCTATCAACGGCGTGAGGCCAAGAGGAAGACGGTCCTCTCGGTCCCGTTACTTGACGACATCTGGGACGAAGGGCTGTCTCTCCTGAAGAACCCGTCCACGATGCCCGCCAAGAGGGACCGGTATGAAAAGAAGTACCGGCACTGGTACCGCGCCTGCGGGAGATCCACGTTTACCCCTACCTGGACGATTGGCTCAGCCGTGCAAGGACAAGAGAACTCCCCGTGGAACACACAGTGAAGACCGTCCAACTGCTCACAGATCTGGGATTCTCCATCAAGTACTCAAAATCCTGCCTGGTTCTGTCGCAGGTCGCACTGTTTCTGGGAGCCAAGCTCGACACAGTGGCACGATTGGCTTCTCCGTCGGAGGAGAGGACCAAGGCCATCTTGGGCAAGGTGCAGCGCCTGCTGGCCATGGACGTGGCCAGGGTGAGATCCATCAAGTCCCTGCTCGGCATGATGTCCTCATGCATCTACCTGGTGCGCCTGTGCAGGCTGCAGATGCGTCCTCTACAAGAGTTCCTCAACGCCCGTTGGATTTAAGCGGCGGGCAGCTTCGAAGACAGGATCCCGCTCAACGAGGCCTTCCGCAAAGCGATTCGGTGGTGGGGCACCCGCGTGCATCTCGCGGCGGGAAAGGACTTTCAGACCCCGGCACATCAGGAGACAGTGACGACGGACGCCTCCCTGGAGGGATGGGGAGCGCACACCGGAGATCTCCACGCAAGAGGCCTTTGGCTCCCGGAGGAGACGTCACTCCACATCAACATCCTGGAGCTCCGAGCCGTGTTCTGGGCCCTCAGGTCGTTCCTTCCGTCCCTCAAGGGCAAGGAGGTGAGGGTCTTCTCCGACAACACCACCACGATGTTCTACATCCGGAAGCAGGGAAGCACCAGATCCCCAGCCCTATCCAAGGAGGCCCAGGATCTGTGGCACTGGGCCGTCGCCCAGGGGATGTTTCTGGTGCCCTTCCATCTGGCAGGAATAAAGACCACCATCGCCGACTCACTCAGCAGGGAGCTGCGCTTGTGGCACGAGTGGGAGCTGCGTCAGGATCAAGCGGATCGACTCTTCCAACGATGGGGCAAACCCCAGATCGACCTGTTCGCGACAGTGACGAACTCCAAGTGCCAGAGGTTCACCAGCAGGTTTCCCCAGCCGAGGAGCATGGGCGATGCTTTCTCGTTCCCCTGGGACGGCCTGTTCCTGTATGCGTTCCCCCCGTTGCCATTGCTGCTGCGACTCATCAACCAACTCAAGAGGTCCCGGTGCAGGATGCTCCTCGTCGCACCGGCGTGGCCGAGGCAGATCTGGTTCCTGGACCTTTTGGACTTGTCAGCATCCCCCCCAGTCAAACTGTCGACGGACGCAGATCTTCTCTCCAGGAAAGGAGGCGCCATCCTCCATCACAACCCAGGGTCGCTGAACTTGCAGGCCTGGCTCCTGCAGCACTAGAGTTTGGAGGGTATGATATCCCGGCGGACTGCAAGGAGGTGCTTGCAAAGGCCAGGGTGTCCTCAACTCGCAAGTGCTACGGACACAAATGGAAGAGGTTCTCGGTCTGGTGCCGCGCACAGAAGATTAACCCCCTACGGATTATGGCCCGATATTGCTGCTGTACCTGCTATCGCTGGCCATGGCGGGGCTAGCTCATGCCTCCATCAAGATACATCTAGCGGTGATTTCGCGCTACACCAGAACTCCTGGGCGATCATCTCTGTGGTCCCATCGCCTGGTGAAGGAGTTTATGAAACGACTGTTCCGCGCATTCGCGCCGGTGAAGGCTCCGGTCCCTGCGTGGGAGCTCAACGTGGTGCTGAGCAGGCTCATGGGGCTGCCATTCGAGCCTCTGCATCCGGCCCAGATGAAGTACTTATCGTGGAAGACTGCGTTTCTTGTGGCCATCACCTCCGCACGATGAGTGGGAGAGATCCAGGCCCTCTCCTGCAAGCCTCCGTACTTGACTTTCCACGAAACGAGGGTGGTGCTGAGGATGTACCCCTCCTTCATGCCCAAGGTGCCGTCGGACTTCCATCTCATCAAGCCCTTGGTGTTACCAGTTTTCTTCCCGTCGCCTTCATCGCCGGCCAAGAGGACTTTGCACTCGCTGGATGTAGCTAGAGCGCTGAAGTTCTACGTGGACCGCACAAAGAGTTTTTGGAAGACATCACAGCTGTTTGTGAGCTTTGGACCTGTGAATCAAGGGAAGGCTCTCTCGAAGGCTTCCATTTCCAGATCTCAAAGGCTTCCATTTCCAGATGGCTCTCCGGCTGCATCATGCACTGTCACCGGTTGGCAAACCGACCATTGCCCGGCCGCCCGAGAGCCCATTCGAACAGAGCGATTGCTGCTACCACGGCGTTCCTATCTGGTGTGCCCCGGCTGGACATCTGCAGGGCTGCTACGTGGAGGTCGACGCACACCTTCACAAGATTCTACTGCTTCGACCAGGATTCCAGGGAGGAGTCCAGGGTCGGCCAAACAGTGCTGCGCAACCTGTTCGCCTGAAGGTGGGCCTGGTGAGGAGGTAAGAGATGCTTAATGTTGAGTTGTTGAAATGCTTAATGTTGAGCCTTGCCACCTCCCGTGGTTGGGCATGTGTGTACTGCTATGTATTCTTGTATTCATGAGCATGTGAATCCATGCCAGACCCCATGCTGGAGAAGGAACAAGTTACTTACCTGTAACTGTTGTTCTCCAGCATGGGTCTGGCATGGATTCACATGCGAACCCTCCCTCCTTCCCCTCTGCGGCTCTCCACTTGGTCCTACTGCCACTTTAAGTGCTACCAAATCTGAGGATGGCTGCCAGGGGAGGGGCTTAGGGAGAGGGCAGTCATTGGCTGGGGCAGTATGACCCAGAGACCAGTAATTGGTTACTACTAAGAAAGACAGATCATAAACGAAACTGATACTGATTTTTTCTTTACCGAGGATTCCCAGCCTGACGACGGGGAATATTCATGAGCATGTGAATCCATGCCAGACCCATGCTGGAGAACAACAGTTACAGGTAAGTAACTTGTTCCTTTGGTCAGAAACGGTACTAGGCGGCATTGTGTGAGGGTTGTACTCACATTAACATTCAAGACATGTGAGGGGGTATCAAGGACTACCTCTCCACCCCCAAAACCCACTGGTTGCCTCTGGGGCAGAGCTGTCTCTGGCTTTTGCCCTGATAGGTCCCATACCCCAGGTCGGCAGTGGTCCCTGCTCCGCCCATGGCTTTGTTCCCGGACCGTATAACAACCTATATGCATCACAAAGCTCTTGATAGCCTCATTTCACCTTTATTGAAACAAAAACAACCAGCTCCCTCAAGTTGTGTTAGCATTTAAATTTCAGAGGACTCTTATTAAACTTTGTCAAATAGAGAGGAATTCATTTTCTACTGCCACTTCAGTTTCAGTGCCTTGATGTTTCGAAAAAGATCGATCTTGTCTGCTGAAAAGAAATTCTTTCACAGCTGTAATTTATTTTCCCAAGAACAGTACAGCCTTTTTACACCCTCTTTCCATTTGTACATGCTGTCTCCCACACCCTCTGCCACCCTCATTATCTGTATCCTACCCTTTCTTGCTGCCACTCTAGTCTTCCTCTATGTTAGTCACTTTGCGTTTCTTTTTTCTCCATCTCTTCCAGACACTCTTTCCTAGTGAATCTTGCTTTGCACCTGTAATAAGCACCCTATTTCTCCCCTTTATTTTCTCTACTTGTATTCCCTCTGGGTCTGTGCCTCTTTCTTTCTCTATTCTTTTTTTTTGTTGTTGTTTTTATATTTTTATTTATTACATTTTTCTTATAACAAACATGTATTTCCAATACATATGGTTATCAGTAACATCACAAAACTTAAAGACTTAAAACATACTAATATAACTTGTCCATATATTATGAATGGACTACCATAAATTATCATAACAATCTTAAGCAATCTACGCTTAACATAACCGTGGCAGTTACATATTATATCCATAAAAGAAAAAAGTAACCAATTGACACACACAATACTAACAGGACACAAAAAAATAAATCGCTCATATAAATTATTGAAAGGATTCCATAATGAAAGCGATAGGTCTTCACAATCCTTATTTAATAGCAATACCGTCTCATATTTTGATCATATTTGCATCTCTACTATCCAGCCTTCTGTAGTGGGCTTTTTCCTAGTTTTCCAAACCCTAAGGATTAATTCACAGGTACTACCAAAGCCGTATCGATCCACTCACCATATTCTTTTGCAATTGAGCATCTCCCATCACGTAAAAATAAGATCATATGCACAGCTGACCTAGGAAGAGTTATATTTAGAACCATGTCTATTCTATCCAAAATCTCCTTCCAAAAAGTGTGTACATGTGAACAATAAAGATTGTCCAGAATAACT
Organism: Ambystoma mexicanum; assembly: GCF_040938575.1. NCBI lineage: Eukaryota > Metazoa > Chordata > Amphibia > Caudata > Ambystomatidae > Ambystoma > Ambystoma mexicanum. The sequence continues at coordinate 1,458,228,989 of NC_090935.1, forward strand.
TACTAGAAAGTCTTAATTCTATTAAAGACATGCAGGCGAGCATTATGCTTCTCTTTCTTTTCTGCACTTGGGCAAGGAAAAGTAAACCTAACACGAGGTGCAGTAAAATAAACACAAAACCACAATATACCAGAACTTTAGTCCATATAACAGACTCTGAAGAAGAAAAAAACTCCATTACCCAGGAGCCTTAGCCAAAGCTCAAGTAGGTCATCAAAACATGTGATCTCAGTCCACCAATAGTAGTGTAGTTGTCCCTCCAAATAGACATAAGGATGATGTAACTTCCTCTTTCGAGGCTGCGAACTTGGCTGTCCAAACCATGGAAAGAAGGCCGTAACTTGAGGCGTCTTACAAAATGTATTCGGAACAGATCAGGAGGACTTGTCTGTAGGCACTGTCTAAAAAGACAGAAATAGCTAGAGTTACTTGAGGTATGTGACAACCCTATACCTCTTGCGAGGGTGGGAGAGAAATCAGTGTGTTATTATACAAGGTCACATAGCTTGCAGGAAACAGTTTAACCAAATGTAATGACATTGAACACATGTACTCAAGCTTATTTAGTGCCAGTATGTCTCTAAACGGGCGGGATAATTCTTGCCTCCCTTGTCTTTAATAAAATTAAGACTTTCTAGTAAGTTATTATGGAAAATCTTTATTCTATGTCAAGACCGGAGGCTGACATTATGCTTGTTTAAAGCTTACTTACCACAATGGATGCAGGCTGCTCTACTGATTTCAGGTAAAATTGTTTGAAAATTGACTCACCTGCCCAATCTGCCATCCTCATGATGTCCTCCAAACGAACTCCGACCTGAAAGGCTTTGGAGGCCATGGCACCTCTCACAGAGTGGGCACCAAAGTGAAGGGTATCTATTCCTGCTTACGTTAGCGTCCAACACACCCAGCGTGCTAATGTTGGGGCAGAAACCGCTTTGTGTGGTTCACACAGAGCTATCGATAACTGTCCATTAGGAGAGGTTCTAAGAAGGGCTGTTACTTCCTTGTAAACCTTCAAGCATCTGACCAAGCAAAGCTTGAGCTGCTCTCTAAAAGCAGGATAAGAAATCACCCTTAAGTTGCATTTCGTCCTCCTGTGCATATGGAACACAATACCATCAGGAGAATAGGTCCTGCCCGCTAGGTCGAGAGCTCTGACGTCAGAGACCCTCCTGCAGGAGACCAGGCAGAGTAGCGTAGTAAGTTTGCTGGATAGAGCAGTACGGGATAACTCCTCATTTTGCGGCCATGACAGAAAAAGATTTAGCACTTTGTTAACGTCCTAAAGTTTGTCATAGCGTGACAGAAGCGGCACTGTAAGCCTGATACCCTTGAATAGCCTGCAAACAAGGTGATGCTCTCCTGCTGGAACCTCCCTGGACGAGGTCGTGGCCGGCAGAAATTGCTGAGCGGTAGGAGTTGACTGTCCTGTAGGCGAGACCTCTTTCCACTAATGAGGCTAGGAAATTTAGGATTTCCTCTATAGAGGCTAAAACTGGATGAAACCCTCTGTTTCGGCACCAGGTCCCCAGGTGCTCCAAGAGTTGGAGTACCTCCTAAGAGTAGCAGGGGCCCAGCTTTCCTCGATGAGGCTGACTGCCATGTGCCACATGCCGGGAACTCTCCATCTTGACCTGAAATCCTCCAGACTGCTAGGATAAGAGATCCTCTGAGGAGAAGGGGGTGACGCTGTCCTGACGGATCCAATAGGAGATCTGGAAACTGGGGTAGAAGGATTGGAAAATCCAAAGAAAGTTCCAGAAGAACTGGATACCAGGTCTGAGAGGTCCAGGCCGTGGCTATGAGGACCAGCTCTGTACGTTCCTGATGGGCCTTCGCCAGGGTCCTCGCTATCATGGTAAATGGGGGGAACGGCGTAATGGATCCCCTGGGACCAATGCTGCAGAAATGTATCTGCCGCCGCTGCTGGATCCGGCCTCCAGCTGTAAAACTCTGGTAGCTGAGCGTTGAGGCGAGAAGCAAAGAGGTCTATGGACATGGGACCCCAAATTTGTTGGAGGCGGAGAAAAATACCTCTGTGGAGCCTCCAATCGCTGTAATCTGTAGAATGGCGGGAGTGCTAGTCCGCTACCAAGTTTCTGAGACCTGGGAGATACTCTGCCATGACAGAGATCCCATGTTCCAGACAGAAAAATGGCAAAAGTCTTTAGCTAACTCTGCTAGAGGCCTTGATTTGGTGCCACCCAGATGATTGATGTACCTTACTGCGGAAATGTTGTCCATTTTCAGCAAGATACAGCAACTCGCTCTGCCTCTGGCAAAGAAGCGCACCGCGAAAGAGCCCGCGAGGAGCTCTAGGCAGTTTATATGCATTTCCAGCTCCTGAGGAGACCAAGTCCCACCCGTGGTGACTGAACTGCATCTCGCTCCTCAACCGGAGCGGCTCTGCGTCCGATTTGATAACAATATCTGAGGTGGATCCGAAGATGGCTCTGCCGTTCCAGGCTTCCATGTGTGTGAGCCACCAGTTGAGTTCCATTCTCGCGGAAGGTGATGGTGTCAGACGCTGAGAGTAGGAGAGGCTCTGTTTCGGGTCCTGACCTTTCAGCCTCTGCAACTCTCGGTAATAAAGGGGACTGGGAAAAATTGCTTGAATGGAAGAAGATAGGAGGACTATTACTCTTGCTAGCTCTCGAAGAGATATGAGGTTCCTCTGCAGGAGTCTGCGAATCTCCCGCCGGGTCGAGTGTATCTTGGCTACGGGGAGACGGAGCTGCGAATTTTGAGTATCCATCACGAATCCAAGAAATTCCAGATTCTTAGATGGACAGAGGATCGATTTCTCCCAATTTATGGGGAAACCGAGACTGTGTAGCAGGTCTATGGCCAGTCTGGCCTGTCGTTCTACTAGGGCCTGAGAATGAGCCATTAAGATGATGTCGTCTAGGTAGACTATTAGCCTGACACCCTGCTCTCTTAAACAAGCTACTACAGGATTTGGTAAAGGCCCATGGTACCGAGGAGAGCCCAAAAGGTAAACTTGTGACTCCCAGTCTTGGTTTTTCCAGGGGAACCTCAGATAATCTACGTGCGCCTGGTGTATGGGTACTGCAAGGTAAGCGTCCTTCAGATCCAGGCGCACAAGCCAGTCGTTCGGTCTCAAGATGTCCCTGAGCATGTGAATGCCTTCCATCTTGAAATGACGGTAGACAATGAAATCGTTGAGATCCCTTAGATTTATCACTGGGCGCACCTTCTGCTTCCTGCGAACCAGTAATATGGGGCTGAAGAAGCCGCCCTGGCTTGAGCAGGTGCAAATTGCCTATTTCAGGTATAAGCGGTGTATTTCGCTGTCTAGCACTCCCTCGTCCGCTTTTGACATTATTATCGAGGCGGGGCGACGGGCTTGAAAAGGTTGAGCGAAGAACTCTAAGCGCAAGCTGCGGGCTTCGTCCCTGTCCCCAGCGTCTCCTGAGAAGAAATCCCATGCTCGCACAAAGAGAGCTGACCTCCCTCCTATGGACGTTGGCGGCGCAGACGCTGCTATGGATACACTGACCTGTGGATTGTTGCTGGGCTGGGTATCTTCCGCCTCTTCTCCAGCCACAACCTCTTCCCCACCCTCTTGATGGGAAGAAAGTGTCAGAGCAGTCTTGCCAAGCGTTGTGCTGGTCCCTGGAGTATTGAGGTCTTCGATCAAAAGAGAAGCAGCCGGAGGAGCGACCTCTGCCTCGTCCGGCCCTGGAGAAAATCTTGGTAGCGAAGACCCTTTTAATGGAGGCCTGAGCCTTGTCCAAGGCTGTAAAGGATCCCCAAAAAGCAAGCCTTGGGCTGCTGCTCCTGATTCAGTGTCTGCTAACTCCCCCAGTTTAGCATCAATCTTGAACAGGATGCCCTTCCGGCGCTCAGCCGATATGGCACAGCTGCCGTTTCCCTCAAGACGGAGTGCTTGTTGAGCCCAACACGAAAGAATCACCGGATCAATGGAATCGCTAGAATCAATGGCCGCTTCAGCTAGGTCCATTATTTTTGTCAGGGGACCAGTGACGTCCAGGACTCTGTCCTGGCAGGACCTTCGGGCACGGTCAATGCCCTTCCTTGGATCTTTGACATTCTTTCCCAGAAAGATGATCATCTTGGAGTCTAACTCCGGAGTTAGAGCCACCTTCCCCGGAATCTCAGGCCAGGGGCTTTCTGCTCTTAGTCTGGCTCTAACCTCTTTATCCAGTCGCTTACGCGGCCTGGCCTTGATGTATTCCGTTGTTCTTGACGACAGTTCCCAGTCAGTAGATCTGGGGTGCACTAGATCTTCTGGTGTAAACATCCCCCTAGAAGGAGACTGTTTCCCGGCTGTCTTCTTGGGGATGGGGGCTGCCGCAATCCCTGAGGTTGAGGGTCGTGACCCTATGGTCTGAACTTCAAAAAGGAAGGGGACTGATCATAGATGCAGTAGACCCCTTTGTTTTTGTAGTCAGTGCCCTGTCGATATCCCTCTGGGCTTGAGGGTCTAGTACCCCTGTTGTCTTCCTTGTGGTGAGAGGGTCCATCGAGGAAAGGGGCTTCCTTCCTGTTCATAAAGGCCTTTTTCAGCCTGGAGAAGGCATCTGAGACGGCAGCAGTGGCTGGTTCTGGCTGGCTCGGTGGGGGTATGTGGGGGGGGGGGTCGGAGAGTCTTTACTCTTACGAGCCAGAATACATCCACCATTTTAGAGGTGCTTCCTCTTTTGTGTCTTTTTCCTCCCTGGCAGAGAGGTCTCTTGCAGATGTTCCTCCATGCTGTCTAGGCGCTGCTGAATAGGCAGGAGCATCTCTGACACAGCCCTTTTGGTGCTGGTCTCGACAGAGGATCCCAGTACCTTTTGAGGCTGTTTGCCATTGCCACCTCATCAATCTGATAGACATCCTCCTCATCCCCAGACCAGTCCTGGTCTGCCTGAGGTGAGTACTGAGCTGCCATAATGCTGTAGATAAGCTTTATTGCACCTTTCTCTCACTTTTATTTTTTTAATATATCCTGTGGGCAACAGATCGCCTTCTCTCAAGCCCACTGTAGTCTAGAAAGAAAAAGGGGGGTGTGCCCAAAACACACTATCTTTTCCTCTTCTCTTCTTATTAGTGCCCCTTTTATTGAGATTTTCCTTATTTATTTTTTTCAAGATCAAAACAAACCAGAGAAATCTGTGTCGCAAAGGGGCTCTGTAAGCTGTTGCTAGCGCTCGAATCTGTTATGAAAAAGTTACGGAAATGCGAGCGCGAATGCTACCAGCAGAAGAAAGGACTAAAGGAGCAGGAGCTCCCTCTAGTGGCCGCGGGAAGAAACCGCGGCCACGGAAAAGTCCACGCGGGCTCCCAGAGCCTCTGGAAGCAGAAAAGGGCCAGGGAGGCGAGCACGAAAGTCCGAAATGCGGACGAAAGAAAAGGAAAAATACCGAGCAATGGGGCCGCTCACAAGCACGAGGGCTCCGATCTAGCTGTAGAGGCCTCTGACGCCAGTAAAACAGCTGAAGTTGGAGGCCACGTAATGAAAAGGAAACGCGTACTACGCGTTTTACAGTTTGAAAACAAAAAGGCAATAAATCATGTTATCAGTGGCTACTCAATAAACGTAGCGTACTAGAATGATGTCACAATAACAATGAATTCAATATATTATAATAATATTTAGTTAAATATGAAGAAATACAACGTCATATGCTAATCATAAAAGACAATAAGGCATGAATGTACTTATCCCTTGCTGTGAGGAGCAAAGAAAGAGGAAGTTACATCATCCTTATGTCTATTTGGAGGGACAACTACACTACTATTGGTGGACTGAGGTCACATGTTTTGATGACCTACTTGAACTTTGGCTAAGGCTCCTGGGTAATGGAGTTTTTTTCTTCTTCAGAGACTATTATATGGACTAAAGTTCTGGTATATTGTGGCATTGTGTTTATTTTACTGCACCTCGTGTTATGTTTACTTTTCCTTGCCCATGTGCAGAAAATACTTGCTGCTGAGCTTTCTTCCGTATGTGAAATAAAAGAAAGAGAAGCATAATGTGAGCCTCCGGTCTTGACATAGAATTCCAGAGTAAGTGAACACATGTTCTCATGCCCTTCCCACAGCCCCAACACACATCATTATCCATCAGCCCAAGTTTTAAATTTATTTTAGGGTCCAATAAAGTCTCCCAACAATGTTTTGTCTTATTAATCTCAACCCTTTATCCATCTTTGCCTTGGGGCCCACTCCGAGTAATTCCTCCAATTGTTCCTCCATTATTTCCAAATGTATATCATTTGACCAGACTTCTCATAATTTTATCCAGTATCCTACATAATCAGATTCTATAGGCATACATTGCATATATGTAGATGCCCCATCTTCCATCCCATCAAATCATTTACAAATGTCTGGTCTGTGTTCCAACCCCTTATCAAGCATATTAATTCTCTGATTTAACAAAGATCGTAACTCTATATAACGGCTTAATTCTCTTCTATTTAAACTGTATCTACCTTGCAATTCTTTGAAATTTAGTATTCTATTCTCTTCTAAATTATCACTCACTCTTAGAATACCCTTTTTTATCCACCTATGCCAGTGTGGACATCTGTTTTGTAATTGAAATTTCTGATTATGCCAAATTGAAGCATCATAATGTATCCACATGTTGCTCATTCTCTTTAAACCATGTTACCAAAGCTTTCTTAGTTGCCACGATCGTCTGTAATCTCATATTATTCCCCGATACCTTCTCCATTGTAATTATATTGTCTAACACATAAGGTTTACAAACTTCCCTTTCTAGATTTTAACCATATTGGATTTATTATATCTTCATTATTAAAATAATGTGATGCTTTCTTTAGAAGAAAACCTCTATAATATCTGAAAAGGTCTGGGTATCCAAATCCCCCCTCCTGGACTTTACGTAATAACATTTCTGAGGCTTGTGGAATCTGCTTAGATCACATGCTGTGCATAGGCCGACATCTAGTGGAAGCTGCGGAGTATTACAATTTGTTTTTTGAAACTCGAAAATGGGCGTCGACACAGGGCGTGCCAGTAATACTATCCCTAGTGTGACGTCCACTGTACCCATGAGCCCTCACGCGTGTAGGACCCTCAGATTGTTTTTTTCCGCCATACTCTTCGGAAGCATTGTTGCGGAGTTCCCTGGCTTTCTGCCATTTTGCTAAAAACATTTAAATTTCCCCGTTCTTTCACTCTTGCGTCGAGATCCCGAAGATCAACGCCGGTTTAAAGAGCAAACAACCGTCGAGACTGCACAATGGACTTTGGGCCTCGGAAGGCCTCTGGCCTCGGCCCGGGCCTCGGAAGGCCTCTGACCTAGGACCTGCAAGTAGGGAGAGTGGGGGGTGGAAACATACTCGCACTCATTATTATTTCCCACATACACTAGCCCGCTGCCATAAGGTGACATATGGAGAGTACTCCATTTAAATTTTGCCCCAAGTGCAACCGCAAGCACCCTTGGGTTGACAAACACGCCACCTGTAATCTCTGTTTGCCTAGGGACCACCCCGAGGCTAACTGCAGAGCGTGTAGCCTTTTTAAGGCTAAAACACTAAAGGACCGCTCCACTAAACGTTGGGCCCATCACGCCAGGCAGCTCGAGGCCATGGAAGCAGTGGGATCCTTCAGTGATGGCAGCAACGCCGCCCTTTCGGACGATGAGGGCACAGGGGCATCGAAAGACACCCAAGCGCTAGACCCCGACCTCAGAGGATTGTCCGGCGGGGCAGTTATGGGGAACACACCCGGCGACAAGAGCGCTACCCAAACTACTACACCTAAACACACTAATCCCAGCCGGGACTCGGCACGCGTGTCGAGTTCTTGGAAAAAGGGGGCACATAGCGAGCAGTCCACAGAATCGGTGTGCTCTGGGCGTTCCAGGTCGAGATCGCCTCACGACACAAGGCAACCATCCACAGTTGCAAAAGGTGCCTTGCTCCCCAAAGTCACAGAGGTATGGTCGTCAGATGACGGATCCGACCTCCAACCCCAAGCTGCACGCTTAGAGTCAGCTCCGGCAGCCCGTTCGGCATCTGCTTCGGAAAGTTGACGTGCACACTCAAAAGGTTCTGAGAGTACCCTACACACCACCGAATCTCGACGCCAGGCGTCGAAAGGTTCAGAGAAGGTCAAAACATCAGGAAAACACTTTTCTACTCAGGGGAAAGGGGACAAACAGCAGAAAAGGTAATCGCACTCAACTTCTGCACCCCAGGTACACAAAGACAGTCACAAGTCTTCAGATAAGAATAGATCCAAGACCCCTGTGCCTGTCTCTAAACCCAAACTTATCCCTCCCACTCCTCAGGTTTTGGGACTAGAAGAACAACCTCAACAGGAAGTTGTCATCCCCAGCTCCAGAGAATGGAGCGCTGATGACATAGACAGGGTAATGAGGAGAATGTCTTCCTTGGCTAATTTCTACAAAAATAAACCAGAACATTTTCTCAGTTATCAGAGTACCCCTGGCAACGCTACTCCTTCAGGATCCAAGGACCCTCGCCTCCTAATAAGAGACCTCGGTTTGAGACTCCAACTCGGGGCCTGATATTTACATAAGGGGTCAACTTAAGCCCGACTCACTGGTAGTCACTAACACCAGGAAAAGAGTGGGGACACCTCTATCAGCATCTGAGGCTCCCCCAGACAAAGAGAGCACAAGAGGATTTATGGGTTAGGAAGGAAGGTGGCCTCCACTTCCGCTTACCAAGCAAGAATCTCCAATACCACCACTCTGCTGACAAGCTATACTTGCCACCAGTGAGAGCAGGTAGCTGCTCTCATTGATTTCAAAGAAGGTAGCAGGCGCTCCTCTCCAGAAAGAACATGGCATGATAACCTGTTCTGAGATGAGAGTTTGAAGCACACCCTTTTTGCTCACTGTACCTTTCACAGATGGGAAATATCCATTTGCATATCAGTCTTTGTCCCGCCCACATGGGCAGTCCAGCACCAAAATGCTATGGCAATTCCTCTCTGAACAAGAGTACCAAAAGCAACCCCATACACATGTTTCAGCCTTGTTGGGCCTCATCAGTGAGGTGAAGCTTTGTCTCTCTAAGCACAGTGAGGCACAGCTTCACCTTACTGATGAGGCCCAACAAGGCTGAAACACATGTATGGGGTTGCTGGTGGTACTCTTGTTCAGAGAGGAATTGCCATAGCATTTCGGTTCTGGACTGCCCATGTGGGCTGGACAAAGACTAATATGCAAATGGATATTTCCCATCTGTGAAAGGTACAGTGAGCAAAAAGCGTGTGCTGCAAACTCTCATCTCAGAACAGGTTATCATGCCATGTTCTTTCTGGAGAGGAGCGTCTGCTACCTTTTTTAAATAGCTGCTCTCATTGACTCTGCACCGGAACCACTAAAGGGCCAGTTAGCCCAGATCGCGTCAGAGGGTAGAGCCGTGTCCGGATGCATTCTAAAGATGACCTTTTACGCCGCAGATAATGCAGGCAGGCTCATAGCAGAGAGCACCGTCATTAAGAGGCACGCTTGGCTTAGACAGTCAGAGTTTAAACCCGAAACCTAGGCTACCCTTATCGACATGCCAGTGGAACTGAATTTCTTGTTTGGCAAAGCAGTAGAGGAAGCACTCAAAACTGACAAAGACGAGTACAATACCCTTAAATCCCTGGGACAATTGACTTATAAGCCCATGAACCAAAGAGGGAATAGTAATTTTCGTCGCTCACGCGGCCAAAATTCCCAGAGGGGCTCCAATTACGCACAGGGGCAGGGTACATCGTGGGGTGGCAACCAACAGACTACCCAAAGTTACGGCAGCGTTAATAAAAGGAGCCGTGGTAGAGGAAGAGGCAGCCCAACCAGAGGCGGTACGCCTCCCGGCAAACAGTGACGTTCCGCTCAGGGTCCCTTCCCACGCATCCCCAGTAGGGGGGCACATTTCCAACGTCACCCAGGCATGGGAAGAGATCGCATCGGACAGATGGGCGCTGTCCACAGTGTCCCCAGGATACTGCATCGAACTGCTGAATCGCCCCCGCAACCACCCTCCAAGACAAAAGATACATTACCTAGACCACCAGAAGATCCTCCTCGAGGAAATTGTCAATCTTATAGCAAAGGACGCGATAGAACTTGTCACGGGCAACCAGGTAAACAAGGGTATTTATTCAACTTACTTCCTTGTGCCAAAAAAAGATTTAACAATGCGCCCAGTATTAGACTTACGCCCTGCAAATAAGTAGGTCAAGCCCCAAAAATGTTGCATGACTACCCTCAAAGAGGCAATCCCCCTCCTAAACAGAGGGGATTACATGGCAACATTGAACATGAAAGATGCCTATTTTCATATGTCCATGTTCCCAGCGCACAGAAGATTCTTGCGCTTCAAGGTGGACAGTCAGCACTACCAATTCAAGGTGCTGCCCTTCGGCATAGCCTCGGCTCCAAGGGTATTCGCCAAGGTACTGGCGGTGGCGGCAGCACACCTACGCAGGGAGGCAATCCCACTGTACTCTTACCTGGACGACTGGCTCATCACGGGGGAAATCCCAGTAATTTGCAGATCCAACATCCAAAGAACTATCGACCTCCTCTTCGAATTGGGTTTCTCCATCAATGAGAAAAAATCAAGCCTGGTGCCAAGCACCTCCAAACAGTTCCTAGGAGCTGTCCTAAACACTCAAGAGGGGTTGGCCTTTCCATCAGAGGAAAGAATTCGGAATATACTACTGCAAATTCCTTAATATCAGCCCGGTCGTCAGATAAGGGTGCGCAAAGCGATGCGTTTGCTAGGCATGATGGTGTCATCTATTTACCTGGTTCCCCATGCGTGCCTGCGCATGCGACCCATGCAGGAATGGTTGGCGAAACAATGGTCTCAAGCAAGTGGTCAGTGGGACGATCTAGTGGTTGTTTCGCCAACACTTGTACAAAGCCTTCACTGGTGGACGAGAGAGAACCTGTCAAAGGGGAAACCCTTTTTTTGATCCGGAGATAAAGGCTGTAGTCACTACAGACGTGTCCTTATCGGGGTGGGGAGCACACCTGCTTCACCACACAGCTCAGGGTCTCTGGTCTCACACAGTGGCCAAGAATCACATCAATCTGCTAGAGCTTCTGGCAGTCTTCAGAGCGCTTCGAGCGTTCAAACCCCACCTGATGAACCTGTCAGTGCAGATCTTAACAGACAGCACGACAGCCATGTTTTACATAAACAAACAGGGAGGGACTTGTTGGCCAAATCTGTCCAGGCTTGCCCAGAAAATTTGGACATGGGCACTCAGACGGAACATTTACCTGTCATCTCAACTTGTTCCAGGGGATCTCAATTCACTGGTAGATGCTTTGAGCAGAGATCTCCTCCCAGAAGAACACGAATGGTGTCTGCACAGAGAAGTCGTAGAAGACCTCTTCTCACAGTGGGGTTTCCCCACTATAGACCTATTCGCCACAAGTGAAAACAGACAATTCCCAGGATTCGCAGAATAGTGCCTCATTGGGGCAATTCATCAGTGTGCTATGGAAATCTGTGTTACCTGCAGTTCATATGTTTGAATCATCATGTAGCCTACCAGGACTTCAATAGTTAAAAATATTGATAAGGTGCGTACTGCTGGAACAGTTTAACTTGCATTTCCACAGCTCAAGCCCGCTCACGACAGACTAGCACTCTGGTGAAAGCAGCAGCTGCGTGGTTCAAATTACCATTCTGAGTTTCATTGCTGAGCCAGTTTCATGTCCGCGGCCAGGATTTGCCCTGGAGACCTAGCAGCCTTGAACCTGGTGCTGCTCTCATGCGATCAGCACTGCCCTCTTGCTGGAATTTCTGAAGAATGCATTAAACTCCTTGTGCCGCCCTGGAACCTCCACCGAAACGTCATTGAAGAGTAGTATCTGCACTCCATCTAGCCGGATGGGACCATGTTGCTGATAAGCCTTCAGGATAGATAATTAATGCTGGAAATTCAAGAAGCGGGCAGTGATGTACCAGGGATGTGCATTCTTAGCTGGCTTTGGGATTGGTGCTCTGTGGGCTCATTCGATGAGAAACTGTCTGGGATTCCCAAGATGGAGCGCTGACTGCCAGAAAGAATACAAGAACCCGGCTAGTTCATTACCTTCCGTGCCCTGCCCCGGCCGATTTTCCTGGTCGTCCAGCTTTGCCAGTAAGCTTTGAATCTTAACAGCTGCATCCAATTCCAGGGCCGTATCACTGCCACTGCTGGTCATCCTTCAATGCACTGATCTGTTGTTCATTGTCCGTGGTCCACTCGGCCTGGGCGTTGGGATAGGTATTTGTCTTTAAGTTCTTTCACCACGTCTTGTACGGCCAGGTTCGTCTCATGCATATGCTGGTTCAGGGTGTTAATTTTGGACAAAATTGCCTGGAATTGTTCAGCTGTATCCATATCGCCCTTATCTGCAGAATCCTTTGCTGTATTTTAGACTGTTCCAGCCCGCCACCCTTTGGGACTGGTAGTGTGGCGTTGTGGTTGCGGAGTGGACATATTCTGCCCCCCTCATAGAGAGTCGATGGCTATGCCCTCACAAGAGATGTTCACCACGGTCCTAACTTCTGGGAGAGCACTGCTCACTCTCTCGAGGACCACGTGAGTAGAGACGCAGCCGTCGCAGTCACCATCAATCCTGGGCAAGGAGGCCGGTCAATTAGGACAGTCACAATTCATCCAGGGGTGATGGGATCTCGCAGCCACAGGGAGTTAAATGCAGCAGAGTAGAATGGAGTATGTGCCCACTATCGCCGTTGGAAACCCCAGTTCACTCTTCACAGGTTTCACTCGTGCCATCCTTGGCTCGCTTACGGTAACCCAAGACTGGCAAGGAGTTTTTGCATGTTTAATGCGGAGCACTAAAATTGACATTTCATTTTAAATATTATTTACACCACAGAAAATGAAGCTTTCCTCACTGTTAATAAACACACATTACATTAGTGCCAAGACTGTTACAAATACAGTATTTGAAACCAATGATTTATGAAAAATATCTGACTTGTGTAAGAAACTGCAGACTGTGTAGATGGCATTATAGAAGCATTTATAAATGTTTCTATAGTTCTATTTACTATTCTAGTTCTATTTATAAAGCATTAGTTTAGTTTAGTTTGTTTGATAATGCGCTCCAAACCCTGGGGTAGCCGGGCGCAGCGGTAACAAGAATATTTAAGCTTAGTTACATACATTAGCTACAGTACATGATTATTACGGTATTTACAGTACATATGTACAAGATATGGGTACATAGCATAACAAAGAAGGGAAGAGAGATAGTCTGTAGTACATGTTTCAGGAAAATCATGATAGTTCTGTGTAGAAGTCCAGGATTCAATGAGGGGGAACAGTTTAATGGGCATCATTAGTCCAGAGCCAGGTTATCACGTTACATCTGAATCTAGAGTAGGGTTGATCAACTCTCAATGCAGGAGGAAGTGCATTCCAGGCACGTGCAGCTCTGACAGGGAAGCTAGCTCCACCCGCTTTTGTTAATCTAAATCTGGGAGTTTCTAGTGAGAAATGGTTTGAGGCTCTGGTGTGGTGACTGGAGGATCTTCTAGTCAGTCTGGCAGAGATGTGTAGGGGCGCAGTATTGTTCAGTCCTTTATAAGTGAGGGATACCGTTTTGAGGCGTATTCTATCACTAATTTTTAACCAGAGTTAGTCTTTGCTGATATCGGATATATGCTCTCTACGGGGTATGGCCAGGGCTGCTCTAAGGGCATTATTCTGCAATATTTGCATTTTGTTTATGATAGTTTTGTTAGCGCCTACATATAGGGCGTTGCAATTGTCCAGTTTAGACATTATTAAAGCATTGGCTCGTGTGATACAGTTGGTTTTAGAGAGGTAGGGTCTACAGGCCCTGATCAATTTACAGGTATAGGCTGAAGAGGAAGCCATAGAGTGGACTTGTTTTTTGAGAGATAGTGTGGAATCGAGGTAGAAACCAAGTGTTTTTACCTCGGTTACCACCTTGATTACATTACCATCGATATTAAAGGCAGTGTAACTGGGGCTACGTTTTTTAAGGTTGGAAGCGGAACCCTGGATCAGGATCTCAGTTTTGTCGTCATTCAGGCAGAGGCCGTGAGAGGCCATCCATGCCTGAATGAGGAGGTATATCTTATTTACTAGAGCTGTGTCTTCGACAAAGTTGCCAGATAGTGGTATGAGGATCTGCGTGTCGTCCGCATAATTAGTATGTTACCCCCAATCTGTCAAGTTTGTCGAAGAGTGGCTTAGTGAAGATATTGTACTTTGTCGGGGAGACACATGAACCTTGTGGGACGCCACAGGTGATTTGTATTGGGTCCGCTGAGGCTGAGGGGGAGAACACTCTCATCGTACGGTTAGCTAGGAAGGATTGTACCCAGGCTATAGCTTCACTTGAGAAATGGGTGGTAGACGCTAGATGCTTGCATAACACTGCATGGTCCACCAGGTCGAAGGCCGCTGATAGGTTGAGGAGGAGCATAGCTGTTTTACCTTTATCCTTTAACTCGTTGATTTGTGTCTTGAGGTCAATTAAGGCCATTTCAGTACCGTGTTGTGGTCTGAATCCAGATTGCCGTAATCCTAGTAGTTGGTTCGTCTCCAGATGGTTTTGGATCTGGAGGTAGGCTACTCTGTCAATGATTTTAAGGAGGAATGGGACCGTAGTAATGGGCCTATAATTAGTTGGGATAGCCAGGTCGAGGGTCTGTTTTTTAAGGAGAGGCAGTACCCAGGATTCTTTAAGGTTAGTAGGGACAGTACTTTAGTTAAAGGAGGCATTAATTAGCTTGGAGATTAAGGGTGCTAAGTCAATAGCTGCGTCCTTAATAACTTGTGCCGGGCAGCTGTCGCCCTGGCAGTTCGATGGTTTCAGAGATAGTATGAGCTTTTCTGTTTCCAGTATGGATATATTGCTGAACCTGAATAGTTTGATGCTACTTGGTGTATCTATACTTGGTGTATCTGTCAGAGGGGTGGTATGTGTTCCTGTGGAGCTCAAGGAGACTTTCTTCTTGCCAATTTTGGACTGTAGAGTTTATTATTTTATTTGCTAAGGCATTTTGGAAGCTAGTGCACCATTGTTTGTCCTTCAGGACGTTATCAGTGGGAGCAATCAGATTTTCCATTTTCCGGAGAATGGTAAAGAGTTCTTTGGAGTTAGAGTTGGCTTTAATGATTCTATCATTAAATGTGTTCTTTTTTGTTTGGATTATTTCTTTCTTATATTTGTTCGCAAGGTTAACAAGTAGAGTTTTGTTCTCAGCCATTGGTGAGTACCTCCAGATAGCTTGGAGTTTACGTTTTGGATCCTTAGTTCTTTGAGATGGGGAGTGAACCATGAATTAAGGTGTGATTCTTGTTTACTTTTACGTAGTTTGACTGGGGCAATGGTATCCAAAGCTTTGGACATTGTATTGTTGAATGTCTAAACTAGCGTATTTGGGTCAGAGTTATCAGCGCTAGCAGATAGAGCTGGTAGGAGGAGAGGGAGTAGTTTTTCAACAGTCATTTCTTTTTTGCTTCTAATTAGAAGAGGTGGTGCAATTTCACGAGTATCTGATTTTAGAGGCTCTATAATGGATGAGAAACAAATAAGATGGTGGTTGGACCAGGTTTGTGGGGTAATATTAGAAATAGTAGTGGAGCAATTCAGATTAGCTATCCAGTCTAGTGTGCGTCCTTTTATATGTGTAGGAGCTAAGACTTTTTGGGTCAGGCCATGTTCGACTAAGATCGTTTGGATAGATTGGGCCTGTTTGTCCTCAGCATCGTTGAATCCCAGGTTAAAGTTGCCTAATAATAGGAGCTGAGTGGAATCTTTGATGTTGTTAGTGAGGAGGCTGGAGAGGTCTTCCTCAAAGTTACCTAGAGGACCTGGTGGTCTGTACACTAGGAGAATAGTGTACTATTATTGGAAATGGGTAATTTAGCTGATAGTAGTTCACATGATTTGATTTCTGGCGGTGGGGTAAGTCTTAATGCTAACTTAGTTTTAGCAATGATGGCCAGGCCACCTCCTCTAGAGTTGGGCCTGTTGACTCTGAGTATATTGTAGTTGTCTGGTATGGCAATCATAAGTGCAGGACCTGCAGCATCGTGTAGCCAAGTCTCAGTGATGGCCATAAAGTCTAGACCGTCCATAGCGAGTATGTCAGCGATTTCCGTATTATGCGCTATGAGGGACCTCGCATTGATAAGGGCACCTGAAAAGGTGGGTTTTTTATTACTTTCTTGGACGGGTCTTGGTTTGAGGTGCTTGGATCTCTTTTGGTTGTAGAGTGAATAGGTCTGAGTTTTTAGCAGTCTTTCAGCAACTGCGGCAGATGTGTTAGGGTCAATGGCAGTTAGAGTGGGTGTGAAGACCAAAGGTCTAGTTCTTTTGTTTTTGAGATCATAAAGTCGTGGCAACCTACCTCTAAGTCAAGTATTTCTCTCCTGCAGGTTGCAAGGTGTGGAGTTAGTGTAGGCCATTATTGTGGTAGTTATTAGAGTAGCCCAGAGTAGGGAACAGAATGTGTATATAAGGTGAGTCTTAGTGGTGCGCATGTTAGTTATTATGTGGTCACACCTAAGTTTCTATAAAAAGGTGCTGCGTAAATGCTAGATGTGGGTGCTAGGCATATGTATCATTAATACTAACATGTCAAGAGTTCTGTGATAGCCTGATGCTGAAATAAGTTACAAGAATCTGGTCTGGCATGCGGTTTTCACTAGTGCAATTAATGCAGACTGCAATGTACTGGCTTAAGAAACACAGGCTAGCGGTGGGTGAGACAGAACTAGGTAAATACAGTTAACATGGCTAGAATGGTCTACGTTGACATAGTTACTTTCGGATGAGTCTGGCAGAGGACTAGGCTGATGGGTGGATATTATGGAAGGGCACGTCCATATGGGGGGGAACAATTACAATAATAATCAATAGCGCAGTAACCAGGCGGCACAGAGGTCTATAATACCTTAAATAGAGGTAGGCACATTGCTATAGTACAAACAGTGGTTCTCTAGGGCCGTAGACAGTAATATGTACAACACAGACCGTTACAATACAGTTGCAATTACAGTGCCTGTCAACTTAGTGTAGACAGAGTCGGCAGCGGTTGTAGTCAACAAAATCTTTTAACAATGGTACCTTCTCAGAGTAATGACATAGAGGAGATAGGATTATGTATCTAGTGGTTTAGTTCCCGTAAAATGATATTATGCAGGTGAAATAGGTATCAGCGTGCACGCAGCGTGCAGCTAGATGCGCTAAATGCAGGCTGTGATGGATCACACACATACTGAATATGCCTTAAACTTGGTGCCAAGCAAGAATGCAAGCGAAGTAGTTTGCAGTAACAATCATAGTAGGGACAGTACAATTGCCGACTAGCGAGAATGTAAGTTATGCAGGCTGATAGTTAGGAGAGTGTTCAATAGAGGTAGCGGGCTATGAGAATCGGTAGACAAGGCAGTCATTAAGGCAGTATCTGAAAGTGTGGGGTGCAAGAGCCCGTAGGGCTCCTCCGTGCACCTAGGGATATGAATAAGCAATGTCTTACTGATAGTCAGGTCATAAGCAATTGGGTCTCCAATGCAGAAGCGCTACGGAAGTGAATGTCTTACTCAGGAACTTGCTTTATGGGCATGCACGTCAGGAGGAGACAGATTACTCACAGGTACTCGCGTAGGCCGTAGGAAACGGGTATAGAGACTTGCCGAGGCTCGAGACCGGCCCAGGACAGGCGCCTTTAGTGTGGTGCCTTCGGTGGGGGTGCCGGCTTACGCCTGCCAGTCCACCCTATTGGGAGATAAAGGCTAGGCTCGCTGATTGGCCAGCCGACACTGGACTGCTGCAACTGTATTGTGGTCCCCACACGGCGGCGGCCATCTTGGAATCTGCTTGCTTCGGTGGCAAAAGATACGGCAGGGGCAATGCGTGCTGCGAAAATGCACGGATTAAAGTCTACATCGTGAGCAGATTCTGTCACAAACTCAATAAAGATTTGTTGGGGGGGTTAGCCCTCAGATCAAGGCAGGTGCACAATGCGTCATAAAAGAAAGACAGCAACATCACAATAGAGGTAAAACTGCTTCCCCCGCCTCCGTCAAAGGTTTTAATTATGTTGTGTTAACCTAACCTTTTGTTTCTTCACAAGACAAACACTATTTGGGCTAAGTAACCAATAATGGAAAACCTGGCATAATGATGTAATACAATATCTATTTGTCTGATGTTTTGTTTTATTAATATTTTATAAATGCATGTGTTCTTCATTGATGTGTTCTTACATTTTTCAGTCAGTAACAACTTAACATTTTATCCAGCAGGAATTGGAACCAAAAGGAAAGTGGATGAGTCTATAAATGAGCACCAGGATATCAATCAAGGCGAGGGATCAGAACGATATGAGGATTTTGAAAGCACTTTGAGTGATTCTGAGATTTTGACTTTTCAGCTAAGCACAGATCAACAGTGTGGACTATACTCATGTACTGAATGTGGTAAAAGCTTCAGTTTGAGAGGAAGCCTAATAACACATTTAAGAACACATACTGGCGAGAAACCCCATCAATGCACTAAATGTGTGAAAAGCTTCAGTCTCAAGAGAAATTTGAAAAGACACCAGAGAACTCATATAGAGGAGAATGAAAGAAGATATCGATGTAATGAATGTGAGAAAACCTTCTGTCAGAAAGATAGTCTTGTTAAACACAAGAGAACACATACGGGAGAGAGACCCTATCATTGTACTGAATGTGACAAAAGATTCAGTGTAAGGGTGAATCTTATTACTCACCAGAGAATACATTCTAGTGAGAGGCCATATCAGTGTACTCAGTGTGAAAAAAGCTTTACTCAGAAGGCTCATCTAATTGGACATGAGGCCAAGCATACTGGAGTGAGGCCTTATCAATGTTCCAAATGTGATAAAAGTTACAGTTTTCAGGGCTCTCTTATTAGACACCAAAACTCTCACAATGGGAATGGAGGTCCCACCAAAGCAGCCAAAGAAAAAGTTCAGAAGGCACCGCAAATGTAAAGCGTGTTACGATGCAGACTAGCATGTTCAAGTAAAGGCTTAAAAGAAATTGGTATCCTGCTACGTGCAATGCAGAATATTATAATGTGCCCTAATTCAGGAGCTGGCTTCATTCCCGTGATGACATGCATGCATAAATATCCCAACTTGGAGTTGAACTGGGTCCAGCAGGCTAAAACGAATGAGTGTTCTGCTCCATGCATTGCAGATATCAGCCTGACATGATATGTCTTGACTTTGAAATGAGGTCTATTCCGGGTACAGCATGTAAGCAAATCTTTACCACAACGTGTAGACATTGACCAACAGAGACAATGGTGAAACAGTGCATCAAAAGAGGTGGACAAAATGTAGATCACACCAATACAGACGATAGATAGATGAACGAAAGGCAAATGATGAAATCAGTTGCAATACCAACAAGGACATGTATGCAAAAGAATCCATAAAAACGCATACTAACGTGTGAGCTTTGCATACATATTATATTCCTCAATCATTTTGTGCTTTGAGTCATAGATGTGTGTCCAACCTACATTTATTTTCTACAAAAGTATGACAAATGCTTTATGAACACTAGTTGCTGTAGAAAAATCAACACTAAGCAGGTTATACATCCCACAAGTAAAGTTGACATGGCTCTCATTTATACTTGCCTATCTATAGATTTACTGATTTACCTATTCGCACCAAGGGCCCAGATGCAAAGCACATTTCACAGTATGTAAAATGCCCACATTCATTCCCTCATCAAAACAGAACATAAAATGAGCTCCCGCCTTTTAAATCTCAACTAAACAAGAAAGAGCAGAAGCTTTAAATCTCAACTAAACAAGAAAGAGCAGCAGCTAAAAGACAATGATTGAAAAGTGACGAATGGAACAATGGCTTTCAATATATAATCAACAGAAACACCATTTTACATGTGAACAACTCTGAAGGAGTAATTTGAAGCCTTGCGGTGAGAGATTCTTTGTAGAAGCTCAAGCAGTGGATTACATGCAAAATGGTTTTGTGCTTGCAATCCCCTGTTTTACCATTCATTGTGGGGTATGCATCTAGTTTCAAAACGTTAATGACAAACCTATAAAACTATAAAGATTTGTCTGGTAAAACAATAAGGGTAAAGGGAATCCACTGTAGCATGTAGTAGAAAATATAGATTTCCCATGTCAACCTATATTACTCATAGACCCACCTTTTTATTTGGAGATTTTGCACCAGGACACAGGGTCAAACTTAATTATGGATGGACGCAGTTGTAATAAGGAATGCCTATCTTATGTCTCTGTTCATTGTCAGGGGAGACAAAGAAGCTTGTGTATGCCCTCAGCTTCTGCCCATGCCATGACTCTGAGAGTAAATTTCAGCTAAATGGCTACAAATGGACTTCTTTTTTCTTGTGGATTTTTGTGATGAATACAACTTTCATATTAAGAATTTCCATTGAAAAAAAGCATGTACTCCTTGTTATCTAGACATGTTGTCCATAACAGCAAAACCAAACAGATTCTAGACAAAGGCATTAGTTGGCATCTTCTTAAAGTTGCAATCAACTTGATATTTGTTACGAGAAACATCTTGCACTCCAGTAGGAAAAACAGATGCATTCCATCAGCCTTTGTCCCCTAAATAATGTACCTTTGAGATTTTAACTCATATTGAGAATGTATTCCCAAAGGACATAGTGGAATACACCCAATAGGAAGATATGTGTACTTTCATGTGGTGGCACTTGTTGATTTACCTTACTTCTAATTGTTATTAATGTGAAGACAATGTTGTCACACTATTAAGAAAGAAAAATATGCTTTCACCAAATCTAGCATCATGAATATGATAGTGAGTTCATTGCTACTCAACCTTACGAAAATATTGTTGGGATATCAGTCGATGGGCCATCTGTGGCAAATATAGAATACCATAAAAATTGGTGAATTATTTTAAGCAGTTTGTTGACAAGAATTATTATTCTGCTTTTAGTGGTGTGGAATGTTGTAAGAAGACCATGCTCAGAAGTATGGTGTTTTTCCAGCCTTTGCCGGTAGCCAAGAAAAGTAAACGTATGTGGAGTTGGTAAAGTGAGATAATGGGCTGGCTAAAAAGTGATCCTTTGCACAGATTTACTCTGTAATCTATAAAAGTGTGCTTAACTACACAAGCAACTATTTGTACAGCAGTTATTGAAGCATGAACAGCAAATGGATACAGCTACTTCCATCATATAACATGGGCTATCCGTTTGGAGGATCAGTGGCATTGCAGAACATACTTAAACACATGAGCACATGAAAAACTACACAGACAACCATTAAAGAAGCAGAATAAAATATAAACTAAACGTGGTGGTTTCAGCGAAAATAATATTGCTCTTAATAAATGCACCATAGTATTAAAGGTTTAAATGTATATCCAATAGCTATATAAGATTTTAAATGTATAGATAGATGAGCATAACCATGCCAGCTCCAGGATATTGGAATTCAAAGAAAGTGATTACTGCATGTACAGAGATGGGAGAAAAAAACACATTCATTTTGTATGTGGAGTGCTCCCAGCGGATGTTTATACCTGGGAAGAAGCAAGAACATAATCCAGAAAATGATTGATGCCATGGTCGCATTTGCATCAGTTCCACTTGACAATTATTTTCTTCACACAGTGATTGCAGACTTTCTAAAAATGGGGAGCGATTATCTTATAAAGTACAACAGGACCTTTTAAGGAGTTTTACAACATCACCCTCTGCATTCCTCCCACAGCAAGGCGCCAACAAGAACATTTGAAATTATCTTTATTTGGTACAATGCAAATACCAAGAACAGTATCAGAGCACTTATTAAGGTCATAAGTTCCAGTATCAAGCTCATTTCTATCATTTCATAGAGGCAAAAAGTTACTTGGAGGCATTTCCCCAAAAAAGAACGGTTCAGTAATTATGAGGGCTGAAAACTACAACAGCAAAACCTACCTTCAGTGAGCAAGCCAACTTGAAGGCTTTCATTATTCCACAGAACATGCCATTTGACTGAAAGAAAGGAATGCAATTCAGCAAAACGCCCTTTTTCTGACATTACGTTTAACAAGAGAAAAAAGACAACTGGCTAGATGTCATCCTAAATGATTTTGAACAAGCATGTTTTGAAGACTTCTTCAAACTAATTTGTTCAAGATTGACCACGTTTAATGTACATTTTCCTATTGATGTGTGGCTTGTAGATATATTTGAATATGTTATGCTGTATAGTTTAAGAATCTGCTTTGGATTTTATTTTATTTACTAGTGACAATGATATTTTAGAATCATTTATTATGTGTTGCTCTTTGTAAAAGCACTAAAGTCCTTACTGTGCAAGGTTGTATTTAAGAAATAACGAACCTGCAACATTTTAGTTTAAGTATGTCACAGAACCCTTCCGAAAAGTGATGTCTTTTTAGTCAACTAGTTCTTAATGATAAAATAATAACTTTAAACTATTGTGAAACATGAAAAAAGGTTCAGTTGCCATTCTTCTTGCATTTTTTCTCAGTCACAGCAAAATCAAGAAGTGACAGATTTCGTTTTAATTACTTGATCTGAGTTTGTTTTCTCAAGGGGAAACCATGGAATGTGGATTCAATGGAGAGGGCTTTTGTGTTACTTTCAAAGGTTTGGGTTCAGCCTGAACTCCCATTTTAACATTGTGGTCATATGTAGCAGCCTTCCTGTAACCATCATTTTCCAGACAGTTTAGAAAAATATCACTGGACCAGTTTTTAGCAATAGAATATTACCTCATACTTTCCATACCTTGTATTGTCTCCCGTGTCTGTCTAGATCTGCCCCAAGTGTGTTAACATGTTATTTGAACTAGATAAACCTGTGTCTGTTAGGTCTCTTTGTCTCTCTAATTATGTTAGTAAATCATAGGTTTTGAAGATGGCTAATCCATCCCTCTTGATTGTATTCTGGACTTGTTCTATGAAACGTTATAGATGGTGGTTTTTCATCTTTTAGAATCAGATCTATACAGACTTGCTTATGGGTGTGTTCACAAATGTACGGGGTTTCCATTAGGGAATTTCTGAAAATGCTAACTTTTTACTTTGGCACATATATCTTCGTCCTTTCTTTGTTCCTGTTTTCACTGCATTCTTTCCTGACAATTTTATGTGAGTTATGTGAGAGGTCATTAATGAGAGGCGGACACAAGGTGTTCATGTTTTAACCAAATACTTTTTACAAATGAAAACAGGTTTGGGAAATGCCTTTTTTGCCCTATTCTAAAGAGGAATTTACCTGCCTAGAAAGCAAAACTAAGGATGTGTCTGTGTCAGGAAGTCCATAACCAATAATTCGTCCTTGTGTCCAAAACGTTCTAACCTGGCCCTTGCACTATAAACAGAAAAACAAATGGTGAAAGTAAAATGTCTTTGACTTGTTAATTAATTCCAACAGAAAATGTTCTCCGAGGTAAAAGTGTCTAATACTAGAGGGGGGAGCTCCAACTCTAATAGAAACTGGAGAAACAAACTAACACAAGAAAAATGTATCCCACCAGGAATTGTTATGTCAGTTAAGTCAAAACAATTAGCATATTAAAATGCAAAATGGAAATAAATCTGATTATTTAAGTGTTCAGGCACTTGGCATAATGCAGAAAATGCCTGCAGTAACAAACAATGAATGATTGTAATCTACAACAAAGTGATACAGAGAAACTTGCGTATTTGATTTATCATGCATAGTCAATACTGGACCAATAGGAACCAAAACATGGACAATGAGGTCCAAAACCGAGACTAATCACTTTAGCATAAGTGCATATCAAATGCAAATTCAATTGTTGAACATGAATGCATATGTAAAGAAATAACATGATACACGAAGAAACATCAGTTATGTTCATAAATGTCACGGGTCAATGCCAAGAAAGAAAATCACAGAGGCGTTTCGGCGGTATGAAGAAATAAAGACAGCCTTCCTCAGGAACATGGACATTGTGGACCCTGTGGATAGAAGTGTAAACATAAAAACTCAAATGAAAGAATCATAAGTGTACAAGTCTTCCCAAGCGCAAATAAACACAACAAAAGTGAAAACCAATCACCAATAAGGAGAGATTCCAACACTGCAAGCACCGCTCTACCTGACCCCATGCACCAACAGCCAGTGGGAGCCACAAATAAAAATACTGCGCCCACTCTGGACAATATTGCAATTGCTGACCAAGGATGTATGAAAGGGCAGCCGACCATTGTAGACACGCATCAAAGCGCAGAAGACATCGTTGCTGAAATGGTGAGAAGAGGAAGGAAGAAAAAAAGTGATCAATACCCTTCAGGCCATTGATACGAATCTCGGAATAGAAGGGTGGGGTGAATGGGCATGCTTACCCAAAACTCACCCTCCTGCTTCCCACATTCGTCAGGAACCTATGTAGGGATGGAGCCGGAGTCTACGGCAGACCAACAGAGTGAAGTTGCCTCTGCATTACAGGCAACCGGTATATCCTGCCGGGCGAGCCGGTCTGGAGTCGCTAAATGAAAAAATCATAAACGAGACAGGTGAGCGCTACTACTGGTCTCATCGCCTACCTGAATGCACAGGCAATGCTGCGTTTTAGTATGGGCTGGTCGGCAGCATGAACACTGCGAGAGGCTGAGCGCCTAACAAGGAGAGGTCAACACTAACTCACCCAAAGAGGCATCCGTAGCGGCGCGCACAGTGCGTGCCCCCCCCCCCGAACTCAGTTGTCAACAGGGTTCCAACACAGGAAGTGAGCTAAAGACCATAGAGCGTGAAAAGGCTATTGGAGTAGGCCCATTACGAGAAATCGCATAGAAAGTGAAAAACTTGACAAAATTCTAGCCTGTCCACAATCTGGAAGATGATCAGGGGCATGGCAGCGCCATATTGGGATGAGGACTGAATGTATACACAGCCTGGATGGAAATGTAATGACAGTCAAAAATTAAGAGGAAAATACAATTTAAAATACATATAGATAAAAATAAATTAAGATAAATACAGAAGCGGATCTGCGTGAAATGACCGAATGCAAATGTCTGACTACCAAAAATCTGACTTTTTTTTTCATTTTTCCAAAAATATATATGTGGGGGGAGACCCACCACAGCCCCCCCCCCCACCTTACCTCTATACATTTTTATTAACTTTACCTGCCCACAACATATATATCTGCAGAAGAATTGGGGGTCAGACTTTTGGGGGTCTGACTTTTTGCATTCAGTAATTTCCTACAATACCTACAGAAACACGTGGGAACAGATGAAATATGAGCCTGAGCGGTACTACCAAGAAGGCATAGTGTCATTCAGGCCGTGTTCTATTGTGTTGAGCCTAAAAATCCATCTAGCTTCTTTGATGGACAGCAATGTATGCACATTTTAGGCATTTTTAACCATATCTAGAACCCACCATAGGATATCATCTGTCGAGTGACCATATTCCATATAGTGGCCGACCATTCGGGCTGTGCTGATGCGGCACCTAATGCGTGACTGATGTTCAGTGATTCTGGTGTGGACAGGTCTTGAAGTTTGTCCGACATAGCGTAGGCCACGCGGGCATTGTATGCAGTACACTGCTCATGATGTCTTGCAGTTATGTTGATGAAGTTGCCACCTTCTGCCAGCGATGTCAAATGTCTTTATTTTGTTGCAAAATGTACAGACTGAGCATGTACCGCACAGGAAGTGTCCCATAAGTGATCTCAAGTCCCAACTGCTGATCGTCGACCTATTATTCTTGGGGTTAGAGTGCACTAAATGATCCCTCAAGTTCTTCTGTCACTTGAGAGCGAACAATGGTGACAGTTTGTTGGGCAGATTGAGTTGCACCAGGGGCCAAAACTTACGAATATGTTTTTTGACTGAAAAGGTGTCAGTGCTATAGGTGAGGGCACTTACCAGTTTGTCTTGGTGGGCATTAATTCTAGGTTGGGAGCGAGTCTCTCGCAGAGTGTATCTTGCTCTTTTCAATGAGCGGGCCACAAGTTTTTTGGGATATGCTCTCGCCCGTAGCCTTGTAGCCAACTGCTCAGCATTGTAATCATAGTCTGACAGAAGGGTACAATTGCAGCAAAGCCTCAAAAATTGACCATATGGTAAATTCTCCTTTTGACATTGTGGATGGAAACTTGTGAAATTGTTTCTGTCTGTCGGTTTTTTGTACAGGGAACAAATACGTTGGATTTAATGGAGTTTGTTTGTCAGGTCAAGAAAGTTTATTTCTTGATTGTTTATATCCAGGATGAAGGTAATGTTGCCTTAGAATTGATTGAGCCACTGTAGAACCTCAGTGAGAAGTGCGGCTAGCAGCCTGTTCCAGATGAAAATAATGTTGTCAATGTAGCTGTGCCATATGCCAATATGTTGACTAAAGGGATTGGGGTCTTCCAAAAAAAAAGTGATCCTCAAAGACAGCCATAAACAATATGGCCAGGCTAGGTGCGAATGCCGCCCCTATGGTGGTCCCTCAGGTTTATTGAAAGAACTGATCTTGGTATTTAAAAAAGTTATTTTGCAGAGCCAAAGTGAGTAGTTCCAAGATGAATTCTACTGGTGCTTTGGAAGGTAGTGCAGCGTGTGTTAAAAAACGCATGCATGCATTGGATTGCCTCATCTTGAGGAATGCTGGTTTAAAGGGCACGTATGTCCATGGAGACCAGTATATTTGTAGTACGATCAAGTTCATACCTTTGAATAGTTCAATCACTGATGTACTATCCCTTAGATAGCTGTTACGCTCACCTGACTCCCACAGAGGCGCAGGTCTGGTTTGGAGTGTTGTTGCTTCTTCTATGGTGAAGCGCAGGACCCGGAAGATGGACTGGACCGGACCTTCGAATCTGGCTTGTCTGGCTCGCAGGAATATCTTTCTGTATGTGGAAAGGGAGTATTAACAATCTGCGGGAGAAAGTATAAGCCTCCCGCTCCCTTCTCACCCCTCTACGAAACCCTCCTGCGACCCCCACGTGAAGTCTCACCTTAGGGTTTGAAAGGTTGAGCTCTCCAACCTGCTTCTCATGAAGGGGCGCGTTGTATCCAGTTACTTCACTGGGATTTTGATTGTAGAGGGTTCAAGTTTTGTTTTCCCGGTATAGTACCGTAAGGATTCTGTTAATGAGTATGATTCCGCAATAATAATTGTTCGTTGTCTCTTTTTCAGGTGCGGAAACTATTCCGAGAAGAGCTGTGGAACCGAAGAATGAGACTCTGGTGAGCTTGATGAGAGTTCTCTCAGTGTCCTTGTATCAATGCGCTCACTAACGCTGATGTCTTTTTTTCCCCATAGGGGCCGGGGTCTGGAAATGCCTGGATGCGGCACCGACCCGAAACAAAGATCAATCCAGAAGAAATCAGGTAAGTCTTTAATGGGCGTTGGGTAACGTCTTTTCATGCGCCCACTAACGCTGATGTCTCTTTTTCCCCTTAGGGGCCGGGGTCCGGAAATGCCAGGATGCGGCACCGACCCGAAATGAAGTTGGAATAACCTAACAGGTAAGCTTTGTAATGGAAATTAAGGTTTCATTGTTTTCTTTCCCCTCTCACCTTTATTCTTGTCTTTTTCTCCCTAGGCGCGGTGATGTGGCTGCGAGTCCAGATGTCGCCGTAGAACGTGGTGGTACCTTGTACAGGTGAGTGAGATGCGGCGCTGCAGCGATCGATGCAATGTGCTTTTAAATGGATGTCTTCCTTTTCAGGACCGTCGGCGAGATGTCTCTGGAATGCGGATTTAGCAGGTAAGGACTCTTCTTTGCCCTTTTCTCTTCTTTTCTCTCTTTGCAGGTGTTCCAGGATGCTGGCAGGAGTGGCAGAAGACAGAATGCAGGAGCAAACACGGTGAGCGTCCAGCTGCTAGATGCAGAACAACGCGAAGCGTGAGTTGCTGCTTGGGCGTGGCTTAAATAGCCTTCAAAGTAGTTCCAGGTATGTATCCTTCCTCTCAGGTATGTATTCCTCCCCTGACCACACCCGTGTGTTTAAGTAGTTCCAAAGATAAAGTAGTCCCATTCAGGCCTCAGAAGGCCTGGATGTTGCAGCATGGTCTGCATCAGGTAAGTTAACACTAAGCACCTTTAACACAAAGTCCCCTTTTATGAGCCTGGCGCCTATGGCGCCAGGACTGTGGCCCAATATGAGCCTGGCGCCAAAGGCGCCAGGACTGAGTCCAAAGAGCCCCTACTTGAGGCTGTTGTGACTTCCCTTGAAGACATGATGTCTGACTCTGGGGTAGCTGGGTCTTGTCTGGCACCTTGGAGGTAGGCATCATGACAATAGGTGGCTGTTTTCTGACTGATCTGCTGTAAGAATTTGTCAATGTATTTGCAGGTAGGTTCCAACACTGTGCCACAGCCTGCAACAATTGGTTTGCCAGGTGGATTGAGAACGTCTTTGGGAATTTTGGGGATTGTGTAAAAAGATGACATAGATCCCCGACAAGTGTTGAGGAACCTAGATTCCTTATCTTTGAGCCAATGTCTCTGTAGCCCAGTCAGTGATTTCTTGAATAGTTTTTTTCAAATCTGCTGTTGGGTCTTTGCAGAGTTTTTTGTAACTGCCTGGCTCCTTTAGCAGGTCCATGACCATAAGATGGTATTGCTGTGTACTCATGACCAGTATACCTCCCCCTTTATCGGCAGGTTTGATAATGGCATGGTTATTATTGGCAAATTCACGAACTGCTGTGTGCTCGCGTTGGACAGATTGTAACTCATGGGATGCCATTTGTTTTGCATTGACATAAGCTCTTTGAGACCCTTGGACCCAGAGCATGTTTCCCTTCCCTTTGATTCTTCAAATAGGATTGCAAAAGTGTTCCTTAAAGTAGCAGTTCCTTTAGACGTATTCTGGATTCACAAAGTTCTGGTTTAAGCAATAAAGTTCTATGTAGGTCTTTCTTTGTAACTTCTTGTAGCTTTGCATATTGCCTGGTATATTCGCCTGTCTGGACATGTTTTGTAGGTTTGCAAATTACCTGGTATTCTCTTCTGCCAGGAATCTATACACAACTTCGATTGCCTGGTATACTTGCCTGCCAGGACTTCTTTAATGTTTCTCAGTTCTTTAGTTATATCAAAATAGCATAAACAGTGAGGTGCTTGGCATATCGATCTTTGGCAATGCTTATTTGGACTTTAAACATTCTTCTGATTGGGTATGATTTTGTAAACTCTGGGCTTTGCCCACATAATCAGTTTTGTACCATTCCAACAATCTATTTCATTGCGCTTGTTGAAACACCCAAGGGTCCCCAGCAGCTTTGGGCAGACTCACCGGTCTTTTCCAGCATTTCTGAAACTCTTTGCATCTCTGCGGGATGTCACCTTCATCTGCTTTCCATTGGGGAGTGTGCAGATACTCTGCCAGTGTCTTCCGTGGCTCTGCAATGACTCACCTACCTCCCTTTTCGTTCCGGAGTAAAGAATGCTGCATGAGCGAGCAGTCTGACTTCCAGGAGCTCCGCGCGGTGCCTCGCATCTCCATGACCCTCTTGGCTCGCACACACCTGTTCTTCCTCTGTTCGGGCAGCCTTCTCTGTGTTCCCGAGTCCCGACCTGGGGCTTTATGTCCTCTCCCGCATTGCTTCCTACCATAGTGTGTTTTCCGTATTTAAATGTCCTGCACACTGAAGATATGGCAGAACAACTAGTCTGCATGTGATACTTCGAGTTCCTGTTACTTTGCACAGGCTCCTTACTCCTCTTCCTTGTCTCAGTACCTGAGTGATCTATGGGAGTTGGAGTCCATGGATGACATTGGATTCTCAACTCTTATTTGGTTTTCCATCGGGATTTCACATAAGGAAATATCAGAAAAAGGTGTTGTGCATGTGTTAACTCTTAAGTGGTTTTTCTTAGGGTTCTCACACAAAAATGCATTAGAAAAAGATGGTATTGTATGTATTGACTCTGGAGAGATGTTTCTTAGGGATTGTAATTACGGGTATCCCTGAAACCAAGGGTGTCATATGTGAGTTGTGGGTGTTTGGGTCAAAGGTGGAGTTCTGATCAAAGAAGTTTAAACAAGAGGTTTCTTCACTTCCTCTACGAGGGGGAACTGTTAGCTACAAAAGGCCATTCAGGTCTTTGATGTCAGCTGGTCTTCTTCATGGGGAAGGGGGGGAATACTGCATCTTCTCCAATGGAGTCAAAACATCTCCCCGGTAGTTGTCCTCTCCCATGTGATCCTCCCTCATATATCCGCCCCCAGGGTCAGGATCAGGTAGTGGCTGCCGTCCGCTTGCCACATGGGAGAGGGCCAGGGCTGGGGAATTTGTGATGACTCCACTGGATTCAACATTAGTTAATTGTCATCAATCTTTCTGTGATCATGTCACCCCACTGAAAAAAGCATTATTGCAATGCTCTTGTTCTATTTAATCTTGGGTTGTGTGCAGAAATGGTAGCCTCTGGGCTTTCAGCGCCTTTTAAAGCATAGCTATCCAGATCCTTTCGTACTCATTAGAGAGCTGACATGCGTTCACTTCCCAGCACATGCTTATTGCATTGTGTTTGCTTGTGTATCCTTAGGTGGTTCTGTGTTAGAGAGTCAACAATCTATTAACCAAACAATAATCAACATTGTTTAAAGGAGTATCCTGTTTTCCAAAGTGAGGATGGGCTCTTTCTGTGGGTTATTTCTATAGTTGAGGATCATTGTTACACAGAGCTGCAGGTAAAGCAAACGAATTCACTATAGGTATAAAGAAACCTTGTTCTTTTACACAGTTCACACCATACCGCTTACTATTGTCTCAGTACCAGCGGTGAAACAGGAGGTGTATGCGCATGTTGTCCGTATCACATGAGGGTTTAAAGAACTACAATCCCTATCATACCCAGAACTCGTAATTATCATCCATTGTGTTAAGAGGATCTAACGTGGGGACTTGGTGTGCTCCTCAATGGCTTTGTTGCTCTGAAACATCTGTCGCTCTTCTTCATATTACCAATTTTCTTTTTCTCCATTTTGCTCCTTCTTAGTGTTTATCCCTGTCTGTGCTCTGGCCGCCTAGTGTCGTGATTTCCTGATCAGATGTATTCCTTTCCTCCTGCCCTTCCTTCTGCTTCCGACTTTCCCTGTGGTTTCATCCCTGCATTTCTACCTAGATCGGATTACATTGTGTACCAGGACTTGGACTGCCATACTAGTGTACTCCAGGGGTCGAAATGAGGATTTGTTGACCAGGAGCAAAAATCTGCTCCTGGGTATCGGACATCACCGGTTAGGCAGGAGCTACCTCTAGGGAACTAGGAGCTAGCACATCGTGCAGAGCAAATCAAACTTGTACGAAGATGCAAACTCTTTTTGCCCATTATATCTTATTCAATATTCTTTAAATGTCCCTTAGGTGTGTCCCTTAATCTCTTTCATACACATTCCCAAACCTACACAGTGAATATTACATAGCTATGTTGGTATGTCACCACTTGCTCCTAGTAGCTGTTGGTTTCAGGATAACCAGGCTCCCCTTGGCTGTTACCAGGAGCTAAATAGCTCCCATCCCCTGACAATTTCGAACCCTGTTACTCCCTTGCCTCTACAAACTGATTTGTCTTGCTGGAATGGACATTACATCCCTTAAGGGTACTTTTTGGACCTATTGTGGAAACGTTTTTGGGATTGATTATTTCTTGAACACCCTTTGAAACTATTGAAGTAAGCACACTCTTCCTTTTTCATCCTGTTATTAGGATATTGTATTAACCCCTCTTGACTTTTCCTAGCTAGTCTATGGCATCCTGCAGCTGGTAAGAGTACAAATGTACCTTTGTCCAGGTGGGAAGTATGGTCCACATTTTACTTTTCGTCCGGTGGCTATCAGTGTGCTTGTGTTAGGACCACGACCAACTCTTGGTCCATCTGGCACAAGTGGAGAAGAAGACACCCTCACGGCATCTTAAACTTTCCAAGATGGCCACATGTTGGCTCCATTTGTGGAACTGCAAGATGCGGTCTAGCGCTCCTCCAAGATGGCACCCGTTGTTCTGAAACTTCACATGAACTACTGGAGTTACCAACTGTTGAGAAACTGCGTCGCTTCTTGTCCTTTGAAGCCCTGGTGCTGTGAGTAGTTAGTTCGTTCTTTGCTCTCTGCCATGCTGTTTTCTTGTACTCCTTGGATTCCTTCACCCCTCCCAGGCGTTCTGTTTCCTTGCCTGTCTGCGGCTCATCCGCCAACATTTCTCCCTGATTCGCCCGTTCCCAGTCTCCACTGTTCTCCACGGTTCTCCACTTACCGCCGCTGGAGTCTTTTCCTTTGCTGCTTCTCCGCTCTATCAGCTGCTCTCTCTCCCCGTTGTCAGCAGCCCTTTCAACTGTTCCTCTTGTGCCTCATTGCAGCTTATTCCACCGCACACAGTCGTCCTCGGAACTGGGGATACATTACAGCCCTGAAGTTGGAACATTATAGCTCCATGCCACCTTCTGCCTTAACGCGGCTGTCCCCGCTAACATTCAGATACAGCCCTGAAGTTGTAACATTACAGCTCCATTCTGCCGTCTGCCTTATTGTGGCTGTCTCAGCTGAAATCTGCTATACCCCTGAGGTTGGGACATCCGTTCTACTGCAGTTTACACAACTGGACTACATTAACCAAGAGCATTGGGTTTTTCCCCTTAACAGGTTTTTTTCCCACTCTAGGGGCGTGTCCCTTAAGGTTTCCTTTGTTGCCCTTTCTGACAACACAGCTCATAGGGAACAGTGAGGGACAGTTCTGCCTCATCACATCATCCTGTCTGTGGAATTTACTGGTCAGTCCTTCCACCTTTCAGGTATTCGTAATAGCTTGTGCTAACCTTACTGTTTTTCTCACAACTATTCAGGGGAAGGTGGTGTTGTGTTTTTATTTCCGACAACCACATCTTTATTCCCCAGAGGGAGCCTTTTGTATCGCTGTTCTCATTTGACTCCTTTGGTATTGAAAGGTCTGTGAAGGCAAGCATCATCCATCACCTACTCCCTCCCATTTTGAGGAGCCAGAGTTCTTCCCCTCATGGAACACGCAGCTGACGCCGTAGCTGCTTTCGCACCAGCTATGGCCGACCTTGTGTTCTGTAGTCTAGCCATTATTGTTTTGCTGTATCAGATACAGGCAACAAGGTTCTCCTTACCTGAAGAGGCACCTGAACCAGGTGCAGCCGCTCCATCCCCCAGTGTAAGCATGGAGGCAATCCTGGGGTGGCGCTGTTGCGCGATCCATGGAATGGCACCCATCGTGTGAGCTCTGTGTGTGGGGCGAGATCCTTGGCGCAATATCGGCAGTAAATGAAACGGGCTTGGTGTGAAAACAATTGAGAAGCTTTATATAAGGTGCAGGCACAACCTGCTCCGAAGCTGAAAAGATTACTGCAGTGCAGGCTGAAATATGAATTGCGAGGTGTGGCAGGTCCAGGCGGGGCATGTTGGCCGCAGCGAGCTGCTGTTGCCGTGGGGACTCCCCAGCATGGGTGCACTCAGCGACTGTTGCTCAAGGAGGAGCCGCGCGGCCACAACGACTCAGCAAGGTGTGCATGTAGGTGACCTGCGGAGGTGCTTGCCTGCTTGCTGCCCGTGCTTGCCGTATCCGCGGCGGGCTGTGACTGCACCCGCCTGTGAGTGGAGGAGGGTGGTGTGCGGCGGTGGCCCGACTTGCGCCGAGGGCTGTGCGGCGCCGGCCGCGGGGGCTGCAGAGGTAGCCTGTTCCCCGCCGCTGCCTGGAGGTTGCGGGCGGTGGGTGTGCAGCGTCCTGAAGGTTTCCCGGAGAAGGTGTATGAGCTCATGAGAGCATGTAAGGATCCTGCCATTTCTGTTTATCGTGTAGCACCCACTGAAGAAGGTTACCTCCTTTAGAAAAGTGCGTTACACTTGTGTACTCACCTTACTAGAGCCACTAAGTGGCGTCTGACAACCCCAACAAGGGGAGACAGCCTCTGTGATGTGTGCTGAGGCATTCACCTGCACTACATCCGGCAGCTGGGGAGCGCTGGAGCGCTTTCCCTCTTTGTGATCTTGCCGGGGACTGAGGGTGCAGGATGGTCGGATCCTGCTCTCTTACATATACAGGCACTGTTGAATAGCTGTGTCGCCTCCCTTCCTGCCGCTTTTACTGCTGTTGCTCCCTTCCCCACGCAGCAAGCATACCCTGGCCTGGGGGCCCCGACTGCGAGAGTAGAAGAATACGCAACTGCTGCCTCTGTGTTCCTTGGCAGAGGAAGGTCTGAACCGGCGACCAAGAGGGGTACCTTTAATTACACTCCTGGGGCAGGGACAGATGCCTAGGTTCCATAGCACAAGTGATCATCGCATTGCGGCCCCGCAAATGAACTGGCAGACTTCCTGCTTATGCAGGTAAAGATTTCTTTTCGCCCGAGGGGGCTCTCTGCCTTCAACTTGGTGGTGTGGACCATGAGGGGCAGTGCAACTCGTATGACCAACTGTTTTGCTGCCCTTTTCTCCCCATCCCCCCCAGCTGACATTGCTCTGCCCGGCCCACTGAAATGTGATGTTTGTGCCAAGTAGACGCAGAAACTACGGGCCACAGTGCATGCCAAGGAACAACTAAGGTGCAGTGTGTGTGTGAGCGGTGTCTTTGGGGCCTGCTGGGAGGAGTCATCATCAAGATTGGTAACTACTTGAGACATTTTCCCCGTGGCATGGCTGGCGGCCGTCTGGCTGAGTACACTGCAGCTTGACCTACCCTTTAATATATTGCCCAATGTGTAGCACATTGTAAAAGAGTGCTAAAGGGTGCAGCACTATGCCTAAGGGGGCTGGCCCCAAGAAGAGTGGCATGATGGACATATTCGCTAAACCTCTCTAGGCAGGTGGAAACTGTATGCGATGGGGCAAGCAGTCAAGAATCAACAGCAGCAATCCCACCGCCACTTCCCGTCGATCTCCAGGGAGTCATGGCCATCATGCAGCAGGGATGCGCCTCCATTAACGACAAGCTAGATGGTATTACTGTCAATGTGACCACAATTGGGCTCAGCTGGAAAAAGCCACGCAACGAATTAGAGACGGGGACGCGGATCAGCACAGCTGAGGACGCCATAACAGCGCTACAGGGAACAGTGACGTCCATGGCAAAAGATCTTGGTAGCATTAAGATGAAGTGTGAGGATTTGGAGGTGAGATCAAGACAGATTAAGTTTTGCATCATTGGGGTACCTGAGGATGCCCTGAAGGGCCCCATGGAGACAGCGGTAGAGGAGTTACTGAAAGATCTGCTGGGGGATCCTGGCTGGTCACAAATTTTTATAGTGGAACGTGCGCACTGGGCGCTGATGGCTAAACCTAAACCAGGTGGGTTCCCTCAGCCAATAATTGCATGCCTAATGAACTACAGGGACAGAGATCTGGTTTTGAGGGCCGCGCGCGACAAGCAGGACCTGAAGATGGGCTCCAGTGTGGTTTGTATATTTCCAGATTACACGCTTGCGGTACAGCAAGAGAGACACGAATTTGTGGGGGTTAAAAAGCTTCTTAGAGAGCGCAGAATACCCTATGCTATGTTGTATCCTGCTAGGCTGCGACTGCAATTTAAGGACAAGACTTACTTCTTTACGTTCCCTGAGGAGGCTGCATCATTTGTGGAGGCTAACATTCCCCTACCAGAGAGGCAGGCGCCAGAATATACTTAATGTTTGAAAGGGTTGTGTATTGCACCTGTAATTATGAAAATTATAATGTGTTAATGGTAATGTTTGTTTATATTCTTCATTCATGGTCCAAGTCTAGCCATGACGGAATGTTAAATGTGCCAGGTTCTCTACTCACCACGTTAGCAGTTGCCCACAATGCGAGTGCACAACTTTGTTGGGCAGGGTAGGGTAAGGGAGGAACAGGTAGAGGGATGAACATAGTCAAAGTTTGGGGCACTATGAGGGAGGGGGAGAGGAGGCTCAGAGTGTGTGGGGGGAAAATGTTAAAAATTCACAGGTTGACATTACATATTACTGTCTAGGCAGGAGCAGGTAAGTGGAAGGTTCAGAGAAACATGAGTGAAGATGGCAGGAAACGGACTGGCTGATGTTAAGTTACTGACTTGTAATGTGCAAGGCTGTCACGATGAGCAGACCAGATCGCCCCAGCCCAACAGCAGTGGGAACATTGGGGCACATTAAGGGCCCTGACTGGATCAAGCCTCAAAGGAGGGCCACCTGGGCCCAGTCCTGGCACCTTTGGCACCAGGCTCTTGGAGCTAACCCCAAGGAAAACATAGGTGTAGTCGGTCTGCCACTCGATGATGTACTTCTGTGCTAATTGCAGTTAAGGGCGTGGCTCTGAGCCATTAGCTTTTGAATTAGTCCGCAATCATGGGCATGCCAAAGAACGTCTGGAACTCATTACACCTTGGGAGTGGCAGGGCATGGCAGAGAACGTCTGGAACTCATTGCACCTTGGGAGTGGCAGGGCATGGCAGAGAACGTCTGGAACTCATTGCACCTTGGGATTGACAGGGCGTGGTTGGCTATATAAGCCCCACCCAAGCCCTAAGGCATGCTTCGCGTTATTCTGCAGTTAGCAGCGTAACACTCTTTGAGGAACTCCTGCCAGCACTCTTCCACAAACCTGCAAAGAAAAGCATGAGACCATTGGGCCTCGCATACTAGCCTGCTCTGACTTACCTGTGCCTCCAGCAACATCCCAGTTGTTCGACAAGGACTCCAGCTTTCATCGGTTGCCGGCACCTGCAGAAGCAAGAGAAGGAAAACAAGGTGAATCGCTGAGCTCATTCATCGCGCCCTGTCACCGCCGCGCATTACTCACTGCTCCCGTCGCCCTCGATCATTCATCATGCCGGCTCGTAGGTACCTAGAAAAGAGAAAGAAAGTACAGGTTAGATCACGCAAACCGCACCTGAGCATGCGCTGGCCCTGGATATAAGGCAGGCCACCCTGACCCACTGGCTCAGCCGCTCACACGCGTTGCACCAAACCAACGCACACCAAGGTGGGCTTAGTGCCACAACAATGACATGAGCCAGAACAGTGAGAAGAGCACTGACTGCGGCACGCAGCAAAGGACAACACAGATAACTGGACACTAACAGCATACAATACAATGGATTACACTGACAATAACAAGCAGACACAAGCAACAAGATCAAGGGTCAGTGAAGTAACTGGATCCTGCAGGACATTGCGCGCCTGCTGACACTAAGCAGGAAGGAGCCCACCAACCAAATACACAAGGTGAGAGCACCCCGGAGTGAGGAACACGTGTGGAAGGAACAGGGTGAGAGTCACTGGTGGCAGGCACAGACAGTCTCACTCCCCACCCTTTACCCTATCGTAGGAGCTGACCCAAGGCCAGTCCAGGGAACAAAGGACGCGCAGCGCCTCAAACCAGGAAAGCAGACACTCCACGCACCAGCGTCTGAAGTCCCCGCGGAGACAAGGTGAGCGTAACAGAACGCAAAGCCTCTCCCCGAACCTCCGCCTGGGCGACATGGAAGCCTCAGACTCCACCGCCCAATGAGCCCAGTTACTGGGCACGCCCGACAGGAAACCAGTGCCCTGAGAAGAGAAGTCATTGTAAACCGTGATCGCACTAACCCGTCAATTACAACAAACGCAGGCCGGGCACCGTCTACTGCACATTCACAGTCCACTCCCGTGCAGGTTGTCCTGCCTGGAGCTGTGCCCCTAGCCCCGCCCAAACGCTTTACAGGTGATACCAACAAATATGCAATATTCATGAACCAGTGCCGCTTGCACTTCCTGTGCAGACCAGGGGCCTTCCCAAACAACCAGTCAAGAGTCGCGTTTGTGCTTTCTTATCTGGGAGGCAGTGCTGCAGATTGGTCAATTCCCTTGGTCAACCGTGATGACCCATTGCTTCGTGATTTCAGGGGTTTCCAACACAAGTTCGAGAAACTATTCGCCCGGCACACCAGAGGTCAAGCCTTGGATAACGAACTGCTGTCCCTCCGACAAGGTAACCATGATCTACTAACGTACATCACCACCTTTAACAGGCTAGTGGCTGAAACTAATTGGGCAGAAGAAAAAAGGACCACGCTCTTCTACCGGGGATTGCGAGGAGAGTTAAAGGATGTTTTGGCTCAGGTAGTGAACCCCCCCCAAAGGGTGTGCGGAATACATTGACTTGGCAGTGCTACTAGACCACAGGCTACAAGACCGGAAGAACGATCGAGCCCGGTATGAAGGACGAACAGTGTATGTGCGACCCAAAGAAGCTCAACCTCGGCAACCCAAGACCCATCCCAAACCAATGCAAGTTGGAGGCTTGTGGAGCCCTCTTACCAAAGCTGAACGAGAAAAGAGAAGGCAACAGCAGCTATGCCTGTATTGCGGCAAGCCAGGCCATTTTCTTTGTTAGTGCCCAGTGAAACCACCCAGAAAGACAGTGGGGGCCACAGACAACGACACAGAACCCGATTCAGGAAACTCCAATGCCCGGCAAGCGTAGGGGTCTGCTTGTCGAGCAAGGAGAAGGAATTACCTCAGACCTCGCACCTAGTCAAACCAGTCATCCTGATAAGCCACGACCAGCCATCCAAAATGCACGCCTTGGAAGCGTACGTGGACAGCGGCGCAATTGGCAATTACCTGGATCAAGATTTGGCAGAAAGGATGGGTCTACCCCTCCGGAAGAAATTGGCAAAAGAAAACATCACAGCAGTCGACGGCACCCAATTGTCCTCGGGTCCGGTAACACGCTGCACGGAAGAAGTGACCCTTCTTTGCCAGGATGGTCACCAGGAGAACATCATCTTTGATCTCATCAGCGCTCCGCAGTTCCAGATGATCTTGGGAATACCCTGGCTGGAGGCCCACAATCCTCGAATCGACTGGCGATTAAGAGTGTTAACCTTCTCTAGTAACCGCACGGAAACTTGCTATGAAGAAAAGGCTTCCTCGGGTGGACAGGTGAAGCCCCTCCTAAAGGGAAGAGCAACGATTGGTATGATAGGAACACTGCCACCAGAATATCAAGACAATCAAGATGTCTTCCAGAAGGAACAAGCAAACACACTTCCTCCACACCGGCCCTACGACTGCCAAAACAACCTCATACCTGGGGGCCAGATTCCTTGTAGCCGGATTTATGCACTAACGGAAAAAGAAAACAACCACCTAAACACCTACCTGGACCAGTACCTGGCAAACGGCTTCATCTGCCCGTCCAAGTCGCCCGCAGCCTCGCCCCCTTTTTTTGGTGCCCAAAAGATCCCTGAACCAGATCACGGTAAAGAACCAATGCCCCTTGCCACTCATCCCAGAACTCTTAGACCAGGTCAAGGATGCCCATATCTACACCAAGCTAGACCTTAGAGGGGCCTACCACCTGGTAAGGGTTAAAAAGGGAGACGAATGGAAGACTGCCTTGCTTCCAAAGTATGGTCTGTACGAGTACCAGGTCATGCCGTTTGGGCTATGCAACACCCCAGCAGCGTTTCAGTTCTTTATGAATGATGTGCTCCGGGAGTTGCTCGATGTCTGCGCTTTAGTATAAATCAATGATATCCTGATCTACTCAACTTCAAGGCAAGATCATATTGCCCAGGTCCGAGCGGGCCTCCAAAAACTCTGGCAGCACCCGCTGTGCGGCAAGCTAGAAAAATGCTCCTTCTGCATTACTGAAGTCGAGTTTTTGGGTTTCATCCTCACCCCGCGTGGCATTCAAATGGACACCCGCAAAGTGGACGCCATTCTAAACTGGCTGTCACCAACGTCTGTGAAAGAGCGTCCTCAGTGTAGCAAACTTCTACCGCTGCTTTATTCCAGGGTTCTCCCAGATCGTCCATCCGATTACTTCGGAAGAACAAACGCTTTATTTGGTCCACAGAGGCAGAAGAGGCCTTCCACGAGCTGAAGCAGAAGTTTGCCACAGCCCCGGTTCTGCAACACCCTTGGTCCGATCTCCCATATGTGGTAGAAACTGACGCCTCCAGCATCGCCATGGGGGCAATCCTCTCCCAGAGAAACCCAGATACTGGCCAGTTACACTCAGTAGCATTCTGGTCACGCAAATTCTCAGCACCAGAACTAAACTATGCAGTCACCGACAAGGAATTCCTGGCCATCAAAGCAGTGTTCAAGGCATGGAGACACTACCTCCTGGGAGCTAGGCACACGGGCACAGTGATTACAGACCATCACAATCTGCAATATTTGAAATCTGCCAAAGCGCAGTCTTCTCGTCAGCTGCGCTGGGCCCTCTTTTTAGCGGAATACGACTGTGATCATGTTCCGGCCAGGGGGGGGGGGCCAACAAAAACCAGACGCACTGTCCCGCATGGGTGAGGGTGAAGATGCATACGCAATACCAGCCCACGTAGCTATCATCCTGGAAGAAAGGATTCTGGGCGCTCTTGTCACTGCTTCACCTCTGGATGACCTGCAAGCTGAAGTTCAATGCCTTATGAACCGGGAAGCCCAACAAGCCTGGGTGATAAAATAATACGATCACGGAAGGGCTACCTTATTACCAGGGAAGTGTCTACATCCCAAGCAAAAGACTGCAACACCAAGTCATCGGTAGCTACCACGACTCACTAATAGAGGGACATCCGGGAATCGCCAAAACGATGGCCAAAATAAAGAGGGAACTAACTACTGGTGGCCAACCTGGCGAAGGGATGTGGCCCAATACGTGTTGACTTGCGGGATCTGTGTACAGAACAAATCCCAAAAACAAAGACCTGGGGGTCTGCTTCGGCCCCTGGCTATACCTTCTACACCCTGGCACACGCTGTCGCTCGACTTTATCACGGACCTGCCTCCCCAAAAGGCTACAACACCATCCTAGTAGTGTTAGACCTGTTCTTAAAGATGGCCCACTTCATCCCAGTAAAAGGCCTGCCGACTGCGTCTACCATGGCAAGGGTGTTTCTGGAGCAAGTTATTTGCTTACACGGATTCCCATCGATTCTGATATCAGACCAAGGCAGCCAGTTTGTTTCCAAGTTCTGGAAAAAAAGCTGCGAACTCGCACAAATCGACGTTCGTCTATCTACAAGCCATCACCCCCAGACCGATGGCCAAACCGAATGGAAAAACCAGACGCTGGAGCAATACCCGAGGTGCATGCTGCACCAAACGGAAGACACCTGGAAGAGGACTCCAGCTTTTCACGCAAACCGCACCTGAGCTCGTGTTGGTCCTGGACACAAGGTAGGCCACCCTGACCCACTGGCTCAGCCGCTCACACGCGTTGTACCAAACCAACGCACACCAAGGTCGGCTTAGTGCCACAACAACGACACAAGCCACAACAGTGAAAAGAGCACAGACTGCGGCATGCAGCAAAAGACAACACAGATAACTGGACATGGACAACCTACAATACAACGGATTACACAGACAATAACAAGCAGATCAACACGATCAAGGGTCAGTGAGGTAACTGGATCCTACAGAACATTGCGCCCCAGCTGAGACTAAGCAGGAAGGAGAGCCCACCAACCGAATACACAAGGTGAGAGCACCCCGGAGTGGGGAACACGTGTGGAAGGAACAGGGTGGGGGTCACAGGTGGCAGGCACAGACAGTCTCACACACCACCCTTTCCCCTATCGTAGGAGCTGACCCAAGGCCAGTCCAGGGAACAAAGGACGTGCAGCTCCTCAAACCAGGGGAGCAGAAACTCCACGCACCAGCGCCCGACGTCCCAGCGGAGACAAGGTGAGCGTAACAGAGGCTTGGGTATTCTTATGAAGATCGTAAAGTAATGGCATACGTCAATAGACAGGGGGCCAAGCTTCTGTTTTTACGGGAAACACATCTAATAGAACATCAGGCACGTAAGGTCGCCCTTGGTTGGGGGGCCAGTGATACTTCACATCGTACTCCACTAGAGCACGGGGGGTCATGATCCTGGTGCACTGCTCACTGCCATTTACACATTACGCTACAGAGCGTGACGAATGCCGCAGGTTTGTGATTGTTGATGGAATGTTAGGGAGTGCCGAAGTACTCTTGATGAACGTATATGGGCCAAATGTGATGACCCTGAGTTTTATGATACCTTATTTCAAATATGTGCCAGATACCCCACCGCTTCAATAATCTATGGCTGAGACTTCAATACGATACTTGATGTACACTTGGATCAAACATCCTCTATGCCCAGAAACCTAACAAATTCTGCACGTGTTATACATACGCACATTGTGGATCTGGGACTGAAAGATGTGTGGCGCACACTGCATGGCACGCAAAGTGCTTTTACTTATTATTCATTGATGCACGATATGCATTCACGTATTGATTATTTGCTGACAGCCCACAGATTAGTTAAGTGGGTGACTGAGTGCTGCGTGTTGCCCAGAACTCTGTCCGATCACTCTCCAGTGTCGCTCTCATTGAGAATTCCAGGTGGCATGCCCCAGCGACCACAGTGGCGCTTCAAGGCTGCATCCCTAGTGGTCTCTGTCTTCCGGTCCAGTATGGCGTAACATGTAGAAAGCTATTTTGAGAACAACAAAGGGTCAGTAACCTCCCAAGCTATTCTCTGGCAGGCATTTAAGGTGTATATGAGGGCAGTTGCAATGTCAATTGAGTTTGGGGTGTTAGGCGATATTAGGAGGGAATTAAAAAGGTGCGAGGAGTCATTAGCACGGCTGCAAGCAGGCTACGTTATGAGCCCCACACTACAGATCAGCAAGGACATCAAGGCACAGTTAGATAAATATCGGGATGCAGCTGACAGAGAGTTACGGTACTTTGATAAGCCAGCAGCAGTGCACCGATATGGGGAGCAGGAGAGGCCGGGGAAACTGCTAGCGCAGATGGTCCGCTGCGAGAGAGGTAGAACTAACATCCTGTGCATTGCCAGGACGGATGGAGTAGTGGTCAATAAAACAGAAGAGGTGGACAAGGTGTTTTATGATTTCTATAAGAACCTGTACTCACCACAGAGCGTAGCCACGTCTGACGAGATTGACGAATACTTAGCTAAAATACCCACAACCCTCCTGTCGGCAGAAGCTTGTTCCGCACTGGAGGAACCTATAACGCTGAGTGAGATTAAAGTAGCGATTAGGAATCTCCTGGGAGGGAAAGTCCTGGTGTCTGACGGCCTTGGAGCAGAGTTCTATAAAGAATTTGTAGATGTGTTATCTCCATGCCTGTTAAAGGTATGGGCTGAGGCGCTGGAGATTGGCACTCTGCCGGAGTCGATGCGCAAGGCGGTTATTACTCTGCTTCTAAAGCCGGGTAAGCCACCGGATGATTGCGAATCGTACCGACCTCTGTCCCTGATCAACAATAAACACTGATGCAAAAATCTTTGCGAAAATATTGGCTACTAGACGCAACCCTCTAATGCCCTATATGGTACATGAAGATCGGGCAGGGTTTGTGTTGAGGAGATCGACAGCGTCCAATATTCGTCGGATGTATAATATTATGGCTAGGATTCCACTGGATCTTGAGGGGGTTGCTGTGTCCTTATACATGCAGTAAGCATTCGACACAGTATACTAGGTTCTGCACAACTACGGGTTCAGAACACATTTTGTAAAATCTGTGCAAATTCTATATACACAACCATACGCCTGGGTGTGTTTGAATGGAGTGCTTTCACCGATACTGGCATTGGCAGGGGGTACCAGGGAGGGCTGCCCGTTATCGCCATTGTTATTCACGTAGGTGATTGAACCCCTGGCAGATGTGATGAGGGCTCGACATGTCTGTGCTGGCATTAACATATCTGGGCATGTTGAACTCATAACTCTAT
Organism: Ambystoma mexicanum; assembly: GCF_040938575.1. Taxonomy (NCBI): domain Eukaryota; kingdom Metazoa; phylum Chordata; class Amphibia; order Caudata; family Ambystomatidae; genus Ambystoma; species Ambystoma mexicanum. Next base: position 1,458,272,690 of record NC_090935.1, read on the forward strand.
ATGCAGATGACATCATGATGTATGTCAGGTACCCCGGGAAGTATCTCCAGGGGATACTGGCTGCGGTTCATGAGTTCAGGAAATATTCCTGACTAGGTCTGAATAGTAGCAAATCTGAGGTTTTCCCACTAACGGAAAGCACAGCTCAACCTAGGAACTTGTTTGGTCTGAGATGGACATATCAACATATAAAATACCTCGGGGTTGTGATTGCTAGGGCGGAAACCCTCGTCAAGTCCCTCAATTATGATCCTCTGGTTGTGGGGATGTGTGCTAAGTTGGTGCGGGGGAACCAGCTCCCTATTTCCCTGATGGGACGGCTGGCACTGGTGAAGATGATTATTCTGCCCACACTGTTTTCTGTCTTCAGCAATGTCCCATTATGGCTGGGTAGAGCCTTTTTTACTAGAATCACCAGATCATGTGGAAGGGGCAGATAAGGGTCAGTTGGAAGCGCCTTACACTACAATAGGAACTCAGAGGATTGGCAGCACCAGACTTCGAAATGTATTACCTCGCCGACCAGGCGTATTACGCAGCGTATTGGGTCGGGGAGGGACCACATGCAGCGTATTTTGGATTAGAAAGGCTGGGGAAAGCAATGGGTACTCTACTACATAGGCTTGCTGCAGGCACACAGGGGTAATGTCAATCAACTGGACCCGGTGTCAGTCACTCAGGGGGCATGGTCCAGACTAGTTAAGCAGCCATGGAATCGGTATTATATAGTCACGCTATGCCAATTTGGGATGCACCCTTCTTGGGGCCATCAAGGGACAAGGAATTAGCAGCACATTGGCGCAGGGGGGTGGCGTGCTGAGCCTGGGAGACTTGTATCACGAAGGGGTGTTTGTAGCTTGTGACACGATTAAAGCATACGTGGGGGACACCCCACTCCAGAAGTTCCAGTATTATCGCCTTTGTTCAGCAGTCCCAGCGACGTGGTCCGCGTTTCCCCGGGAGCCGGCATCCCAACCGTGTCTCAACTACATACTGTCCTTGGATACATCAAAGAAATCTGCTTCAGCGCTATATAAGCTAGCACACGTGAATAGAGGGGTCCAAACAGCGGACATTAAGGGGGAATGGGAGTCCCCTTTACTGACATACATTGGTAGCAAATATGTAAACTCGCAAGACAGATATTGCTGAACTCTGGATACAGGCTAACACACTTCAAGATTCTAAATAGAGTGCATCTTACCCTAGCCCGCCTCAAGAGGATGTACCCCAACCTGGATGGGAGATGTCCCTGATGCAGAGCAGATGACGCTGATATAATGCATATGTTGTGGTCCTGTTGGGCATTATTGGAATAATGGGATAAAGTGTGTAGAGGGCTTGTCCTGCATGTATCCAAAGGATACACATTTATTAAGAAAATGGCTCTTGAACTGCTGATTTCCAGTGTCCGAAATTGAAAGCAGAGCCAAGGATGTGAATCGATTCCGCGTCTGCAGCATGCAGAAGAGATGTACGAACAATCACAGTACACTAAAAAGCATCGCCCCAGACTCTTTTGCAAATTACTTCCCAATGCAGTTCCAACTGAATTTCAGCACACGTTGAACCAGGCGAGTAGTGGACGCAGAATTCTTTTATGTATTTGACCATTTTTGGAATTTGCCTGTATAATATGTCTTATAAATGGCCACTCAATATATTGAAATAGTCTGTGAACAGGTAACATAATGAACGGTTTTCAGTTCTTGGGGAATATTTCCATTGATATTTTATTACACAAGTTTGCTTCTTGACACGATGTACTGTGGTTTGTAAATTTTTAACTTTAGATTACTTTGTGTATTCCTATTTTAGAGAAACTCGAATCGTTCAGTGCAATGGCAGCCTTTCCAAACTCACACTCGCATCATCTCTTTTAAAATATAGGGTTTTTTTTAAAATGACCATGTCATTCTTTACGTAGACCACACTGATGGAATTACAGACCGTTACCATGGAGGAAACCAGAGACACATCCAACATCCTAATGGTGAGGCCAAGCAACTTGCACACAAACCTTTTTTTAAGATCTTTTTTGACGTCATCTCAATTATAATACTAATATCCATTTTCTGTTGAACAATAGTATGCATATATACATTGATCAAAGGACCGTGATGCTACATCAACCACTATTCCGGAGTCAACAGCAACCTCACTCACCTTTCAAGTGATTTTTTTTAGAATATTTCTTCAAGTGCAACTATGTAAAATATGTATTTGTTCAAGTTGAACTTAAAAAATATTGATTACTGTTATGTATATTAGATTTGGATACAAACTGGCTTGTAGGCTTCTTTGTCAATATTGACAATATTACATGTAATTATTTTTTAGGTTACATCTTAATTATTACAATTACTGTTATATAGGCGCAGCCTAGAACTTCAACAATGTACTATTCTTCTACTGCAACTGCTCTAGAGGATGAAGTATGAGAAGGGATAATTTATTGATTTATACTAATAGGTATTGATTAACAATATCTTTTTTACATTTAAGATAACTATTTTTCTGACGATTTGCAACACTGTTAGCAAATTGCAAAGCATTCGATCAACAGCCCTGAGGTATTTATCGCAGAAACACATGCAACAATGAAAGTAAACCTTCAGAAAAATGTACTTTGTCACTGAATAACATAGACACTTTCACTATATGAATGGTATATGTTTTTGTTTAGAAACATTAGCTGCTTAGCGAAAAATTGAATCGTTGAAACAAAATAACATTAGGACACATTTGAGGGGCAACAATTGTATCAATATGTTTTGCAGGATGATGTCACACCAACTCCCTGCGACATCTCTGAAGGATATCGGGTACAATTTTTAAATATGTCTTTTAAAAATGTGACATGTACACATTGTTCGACTTTTTGTCAATACTAATGTAAACATGTTAATCAGATGTATCTTTTTGCATAGTTTAAGTTTGTAAGGTCGACAATCATTAAATGATATTTCTCAAGATGTACTTTGTGAGATCAAAGCAAAGATTTTAACATTAAATAGTTTAACAATGTAATCAATGTTCTTTGAATTTATTATGTACAAGGAATGTACTACTGAAGAGACATATGCACAAGATATATAATATATATATATATATAAGATATTGTAAAATATCAGTTATCCATTTTATCTGTGATGTAATATTTAATATGTTGTAATAGTTTCCATAGTGACATTTTGTTATGTATATATGTATATATGATTCTTTAAGTGTAAGAGCAAATTTCACGGTTTATACAATTTCAAAATGCTGTTTTTCAGCTTGGTCTGGTGGTTGGCAAATCCAATTTGAGTGTTTCAAAGAAAATTCAAAAGAAAAGGTTACATAACAAAGTTTTAAAACAAAAAATAAGTTGTTTATCAGTTATTTCATTGATATTACATTTTCATGTTGTAATTCCTATATTCTGTATGTGTGCTATACTTTAAGCATTTTTTCTCTTCGACTAGAGGCCTAGGAAGAAGAGGAGCATAAAGACTCAGACAACTGCACAAACTGATGATGTTGCTTGCCAAACCATTGCCACTTGGGAGCGGCTACATTTTGAGGCTCAGCATGGCCCTTGCTAGATTCAGTGTCATGGTGCAGGTGCCCAGTGGCCGGAATTTGAATTGAATGTCAGTAGTGACCCATGGGAAGTAACCCTGGATAATTGTTAAAGCGCACAGCAGCACCCAGGAGAAACACACAACACAGAAGATGTTTCCGAATTGCTTGCAGAACCGCTTACACAATTCCCACCCTCTAAAAAAAAATCCCATCTAAGAAACAGACAATGATCCCTGTTTCCCCAATATACACTTGTGTATAGGCGCGTTATAAATGCCATATCATATATCATATCATGTGGACAAATCAGAAATATCACGCACAGAAATAACCAAAGCATCTTCGCTACTGATTGACGATTGTGCTTGTGATGTAGACTTCACTCTTCCTAGTGTTGAGAACTTATCCACCACCATGGAATCGCAAACCAGTATACTTCTGGATGATTGGCTATTATAGGAACCAAAATAAGTTGTATTCTACTGCTGCCTGAGCTTGATTATAAAAATTATTAAATGTGATCATAAATTGCATAGGAGGATTTGTGGGAGCCATTGGTGAAGTTTGACTTGTGTAGTCAAATGTACCAACCTGAAGATCAAGGGTAGCTGTGCACACCACCATAACTCGTTTTCATGGTCTGCTTAACCTATACTTGGAAAAGTGCCTGCTGGAGCTGTACTTTGTTCATCTGCTTTGTTGTTTAGGGATCAACGTACAGTACAATTTCAAGTTTTTCTAACGTTGTGGGATTCGAGTTCCTTTAAAAAAAAAAGTACTGTCATGACCCTTGCCCCGGGCCCTCACTGGCAAGTCAGCCTTCCAGTTAGGGCCAGGTCAAAGGACTTAAAACCTCATCCAAGACTCTCTTGGAGTCAGTCCTGGCGCCTTTGGTGCCAGGCTCATAACCATCAAGAAGACCAACATTAGAATGGGACTGTTTACTTGGGACTTTTTAACTTGCGGGGGTTCAGCCAACATGGAGGCACACACATAGCCCAGTTACAAGGAACTGAACTATGCGGTCTAGTCTTTTGGGTGTGGCAGGCCTGGGACTACTTTACCTGGACTACTTTGGGTGTGGCAGGCCTGGGACTATTTTACCTGGACTACTTTACCTGAGAGTATTTAAACCACACCCAAACAGCAGAACATGCTTTGTGTTATTCTGCTATGGGCAGCGTAACGCTCACCGTGTCCAGTTCTTTGATGCCAGCTTACCTGAAACAAAGGACCTGCAGAGAGAGAGAGAACACTACGAAACTTACCTGGAACAGTATCCTGTCTTCAATCCATCGCTGCCTTCAGTTCTCCAGCATGGGGTCTGGCATGGATTCACATGCTCATGAATATTCCCCGTTGTCAGGCTGGGAATCCTCGGTAAAGAAAAAATCAGTATCAGTTTCGTTTCTGATCTGTCTTTCGTAGTAATAACCAATCACTGGTCTCTGCGTCATACTGACCACAGCCAATGACTGCCCTCTACCTAAGCACCGCCTCTGGCAGCCATCTTCAGATTTTTACCGCACGTTCATGTGTTGGGATCCTCGTGCTATTGCTCTCGAGCGTTAGTGCTATTTTTTCACGTTTTTTCTCAAAAACTTCGTTTTTTTCGGTCAAAAGAGCCTCAAGCTCCACCGACTCTCCATCCGATCAACGGGGACCCGTGTCGGATTCGTCTGCGCCCCTCAAGGGTGAAGATTGCGTCGAGCTACGCTTTTGGAGGACTCCAGAAGCTTCTCAGGCCCGGACATGGCCCAGGAGAAGGGAAGCTCGACGCCCGGAAAGCTGTTCAGGGTCTGCCCTGGATGCCAGCTGCAGAACGTCTTTAAGGAGGACGAACACTCCTTTTGTCTCTACTGCTTACATGAGGACAAGACGCACGTGGAGAAGGACTGTGCGTTTTGCGGCAATATGTCGGAGCGGACCATGAAGGACCGCCATCAACGTCTCGCCAACTGGCTGGAAGGGAAGAGCCCGTCAGGCGAGAAGAAGAGGAAGAAATCCGAGCGGTCTTCTAAGACCTTTGAGGACGCCCCGGCGACGGGGGTCCAACACAAGGCCAAGCACCGCGAGTCCGCTGGCACCGGGAGCGCCGAACGGTCGGGCTCTACGGGCGCCAGGCAGGGCGCACCCTCCCCGGCACCTTCAGCCACGAGCCAACGCTCTGGGTCGGGTAAGAGGAAGGGCGAGCACCCGGCGAAGCTCCTGGAGAGGCCCCGGTCGAGCTCGAAGGCCCCATCGGAGGGGGAGCGAGGCAGTGTCCCCCCCCTCAAGGATAAGGCGGTGAGCGCACCTAAGGTGGTGAAGGCCTTAATCCATCCGGCCAAGCCCTCTATCGAAACTGTCGTGGCGGCCCTGGCTCAGCCTGTGGAGGCTACACCAGTGGTGGCGACCTCGGGGCTCAGAGTCTCCCTGCCACCTCGGAGGGAGTCCTCTTTTGTGCCCATCAATAGGACCCCCGTGAAATCCCCGGCGGGGAAGAAAAAGGGGGGGCAGGGCGTCGTCGTAGATTCGGCTTCAACCTCGGAGGAAGAGCTGATCGAGGTCTTAAGCCACGGCCTTGGCGTGGAAGAAGACCGGCCCGTCGGGATGTATCCCGACGCAGGTGACGATGACATCGTCGAGGGTGCCGACAGGGCCCCTGATCGCCCGTCGGATTCCCCTCTGCCAGCGCCGCAAGACAACTCGGCGGCCATTTTGTTGGCTATACAGTCCTTATGCTCAGAGATAAGGACGAGACTACCATTGCCGACGGAGGAACCTCTCCCGTCGGGGGATCCTGAACCGGGACCTTCTGGTGTTCCCCCACCCAAGAAAAGAAGGATTCACCCTCCACCTCCTTTTCAGGCGTCGCGCCCCGTCCAGCCCTCCTCCCCGTCCACCCGAGGGGATGATACGGGGACTGACACGGCAGCGACGGGTACGGACGACGAGGTATACGACGAGGATCTACCGTCGTCACCTCCCACCAGGGCTTCTCCGCCCGACGAGATTGGATCGTTCCACTCCATGATCGCCAGGGCATCCGAGCTTTTCCAACTCTGCCCCGAGGAGAAGAAAAAGGAAGGATTCCTTTACCAACGGCGCGAGGCCAAGAGGAAGACGGTCCTCGCGGTGCCTCTACTGGACGACATTTGGAATGAGGGCCTCGCCCTCCTCAAGAACCCTTCCACGACGCCAGCTAGAAGAGACCGGTACGAGAAGAAGTACCGGGTCCCGGACGCGGCCCCCCTGTGCCCCCGGACTCCGTCGTCTCTGCGGCGGCCAGGAAGAAAGCAGGGGGGGGGGTGCGGCCTCCACATCGACTTCCCCAGTGGGGTCGGGCCCCCACCGAAGCACCCCGGTGGGAGGCCGGCTGGCGAGCTTCGTCAGCGTGTGGGAGTCCATCTCCACCGACCGTTGGGTGCTGGACGCCTTAGCCCGGGGCCACGCGCTCGAGTTTCAAAGAAGGTGCCCGCGCGTCCCCCCCGTGGCCAGGAAAGAGCTTCACGTCCCTCAGCTTCTCCTGGAGGTAAAGGCGATGCTCAGGAAGGGCGCCATCGAACTCGTCCCAAAGAGGCTTCGGGGCTCCGGAGTTTACTCGAGATACTTCCTCGTGAAGAAGAAGACGGGAGGATGGCGCCCCATCCTAGACCTGCGACGTCTGAACAAGTTCATCAAGGCGCAGAAGTTCCGGATGGTCACCCTCCAGCACGTCCTGGGTCAGCTGGAGGAAGGAGACTTCCTGTCGTCGTTGGATTTGGAGGATGCCTACTTCCATATTCCCATCCTAAAAGGGGCACCGAAAATTCCTCAGGTTTGTGGTCCAAGGGCGTCACTACCAGTTCAAAGCCCTCCCCTTCGGACTACGGTCGGCACCCAGGGTATTCACCAAGTGCCTTGCACCGGTGGCGGCGCAGCTGCGCCGCGAGGGGATCCACGTCTACCCCTACCTGGACGACTGGCTCATCCGAGCCAATACGAGGGAGCTCGCCGTGGAGCACACGGCAAGGACCGTCCAACTTCTCACGGACCTGGGATTCTCCGTGAACTACGCCAAGTCCCACCTGGTACCCGCGCAAAACGCACTGTTTCTGGGGGCGAAGCTCGACACAGTGTCCCTTCTGGCCTCCCCGTCGGAGGAAAGGACCAGGTCCATCCTGGGCAAGGTACAGCGGATGTTGGTTTCCGACGCGGCCAAGGTGAGGTCCATCAAGTCCCTCCTCGGAATGATGTCTTCTTGCATCTACCTCATTCCCATGTGCAGGCTCCGGATGCGCCCGTTGCAGGAGTTCCTGGACGCGCGCTGGATCCAAACGACGGGCGGCTTCGAGGAGAGGATCACACTCGACGAGAGTTTCCGCCGAGCAGTCCGGTGGTGGGGCACCCGCGCACATCTGACGGCGGGCATGGGCTTCCAGACCCCAGACCACCAGGAGACAGTGACCACGGATGCCTCCCTGGAAGGGTGGGGAGCGCACACCGAAAATCTGCACGCGAGAGGCCTTTGGCTCCCGACGGAGAAGTCCCTCCATATCAACGTCCTGGAGCTCCGTGCAGTGTTCTGGGCCCTCAGGTCCTTCCTTCCGTCCCTCAAGGGCAAGGTGGTGAGGATCTTCACCGACAACACCACCACCATGTTTTACATCAGGAAACAGGGCGGAACCAGGTCCCCAGCACTGTCCAAGGAGGCGCAGGACCTGTGGCATTGAGCCGTCGCCCAAAGGATGTTTCTGGTGCCGTTTCATCTGGCAGGGATAAAAAACACCATTGCCGACTCACTCAGCAGGGAGCTGCGCTCGTGCCACGAGTGGGAACTACGGCAGGATCTAGTGGATCGCCTCTTCCGACGGTGGGGCACACCCCAGATCGACCTGTTCGCGACGGCGACGAACTCCAAGTGCCGGAGGTTCGCCAGCAGGTTTCCCCAGGCGAGGAGCATGGGCGATGCTTTCTCGTTCCCCTGGGAGGGCCTGTTCCTCTACGCGTTCCCTCCTTTGCCACTGCTAATCCGGCTCGTCAACCAGCTCAAGAGGTCACGGTGCAGGATGATCCTCGTCGCACCTGCGTGGCCGAGGCAGATATGGTTCCCGGACCTTCTGGACTTGTCAGCGTCCCCGCCAATCAAGCTGCCGGTGGACGCAGATCTACTCTCCAGGGAAGGAGGCGCCATCCTCCACCACGACCCGAAATCGCTGAACTTGCAGGCCTGGCTCCTGCAGCGTTAGAGTTTGGAGGATACGACATACCGGCCGACTGCAGAGAGGTTCTTGCAAAGGCCAGGGCGTCCTCGACTCTTAAATGCTACGGACACAAATGGAAGAGGTTCTCTGTCTGGTGCCACGCACAGAAGATTAACCCTCTACGGATTACGGCTCCCCAGGTACTGCCGTACCTGCTGACGCTGGCCAAAGCTGGACTGGCACACGCGTCCATCAAGATTAATCTTGCTGCGATCTCCCGATACACCAGAACCACGGGGCGGACGTCCTTGTGGTCTCATCGTATGGTGAAAGAGTTCATGAAGGGACTGTTCAGATCGTTCCCGCCGGTGAAGGCTCCGGCCCCGGCGTGGGAGCTCAACGTGGTGCTGACCAAGCTCATGGGACCTCCGTTCGAGCCTCTGCACTCGGCCCCGTTGAAGTTTCTGTCGTGGAAAACAGCGTTTCTTGTGGCCATCACCTCCGCACGACGGGTGGGAGAGATCCAGGCCCTTTCCTGCAAGGCCCCGTACTTGACTTTTCACGACACAAGGGTAGTGCTCAGGACGCACCCCTCCTTCATGCCCAAGGTACCGTCGGTCTTCCATCTCAACGAACCCTTGGTGTTGCCTGTGTTCTTCCCGTCGCCTTCGTCGCCGGCTGAGAGGACTTTGCACTCGCTGGATGTGGCTAGAGCGCTGAAGTTCTACGTGGACCGCACGAAGTGTTTTCGGAAGACGTCACAACTCTTTGTGAACTTTGGACCTGTCAATCAGGGGAAGGCTCTCTCGAAGGCTTCCATTTCCAGATGGCTCTCCGGCTGTATCATGTACTGTCATCGGTTGGCGAACCGACCGCTGCCTGGCCGTCCGAGAGCCCATTCCACCAGAGCGATCGCAGCTACCACGGCGTTCCTTTCTGGTGTGCCCCTGCTGGACATATGTAGGGCTGCTACGTGGAGGTCGACGCACACCTTCACGAAATTCTACTGCGTCGATCGGGATTCCAGGGAGGAGTCCAGGGTCGGCCAAGCAGTGCTGCGCAACCTGTTCGCCTGAGGTGAGGTAAGATGCTTAATGTTGAGTTTGATGTAATGCTTAATGTTGAGCCTTTGCCACCTCCCGTGGTTGTGCATGTGTGTACTGCTATGTATTCTTTATTCATGAGCATGTGAATCCATGCCAGACCCCATGCTGGAGAAGGAACAAGTTACTTACCTGTAACTGTTGTTCTCCAGCATGGGTCTGGCATGGATTCACATGCGAACCCTCCCGCCTACCCCTCTGCAGCTCTTCACTTGGTCATACTGCCACTTCACGTGCTTCCAAATCTGAAGATGGCTGCCAGAGGCGGTGCTTAGGTAGAGGGCAGTCATTGGCTGTGGTCAGTATGACGCAGAGACCAGTGATTGGTTATTACTACGAAAGACAGATCAGAAACGAAACTGATACTGTTTTTTTTTTCTTTACCGAGGATTCCCAGCCTGACGACGGGGAATATTCATGAGCATGTGAATCCATGCCAGACCCATGCTGGAGAACAACAGTTACAGGTAAGTAACTTGTTCCTTCCACTCACTGGAAGGTACGAACTCCATCATCCGGCACCGCTTGCATCCTGGAATACCATAACCTGGAAAGTGGAGAAAGAAAGACAGCATTAGTAAGCGTTTCCTCACGTTTCCTCCCGAATGAAGAAAGCCACACAATTCTTACCTGAGTAGTCATCTCCTGGTCAGTATCATTGCTGGAACATTACGGCGCTCAGCGAGGAACATCGCAACCTGCAAGGAGAGAAAAGACAAAGTTTCGCAATATAAAAAGCGCATTACTCACCGGACAGCATCGCGCACACCGCGCTTTCGCCTACCGGCCCATGCTCATCTTCGAACTGCATGACAACACCAAAATACCTTCCCATACCTAAAAGGAAAGAAGCAAGACATTATTATTCAAACTAAGAGGAACATAAGAACTGCATTTAAAGACTGTAAAGCAGCAAACCTACGGAGTCGCAGCAGGCCTGGATTCCCACAGGGGGGCTTGCATCAGTGAAGTAACTTGGTCGCTGCTCGCCCCCCACATTTACGCGCCCCTGCCACGAGGAGCAGGACGGAGAATCCACTTTTTACAATATTAAGGTGAGGAGAAGGCCCAAGGGCGAGGAAGGAGTTGAGGCCAAGGGAGGTGGGAAAACATAAAGACAATCCGGTATTGAATCCAGCTCTCCTATATTGCCGACCCATCTTTAACCAAAGGCCTTCCCAAGCGACCGGGAGAGGGTTCGAGAGTGCAAATCATCCAACCAGGGCTGGGTGGCGTCCCCGTGGATACCAGGTGAGCGTAACAGTACTACAAACAGCAGAAGGATTTCTTGTTCCCCGTTATTAGCCAGGCATAGATACTCGAACAGATATTAATGGACAGTGCACTCGCTGGCAAAAGCTTCTGGCTTGCTGGTGATGGACAGTGTGACAGTCCAGGTTGTTCTGCTAAATGCTGCACCTACCACTTCCAAGACATGGAATCCAAAAGAATAGTGAGGTCAGTTGTTGTGCAAGTATTTGCACAAATGTGCACATGGACCATTGAGCAAGGAGCAGGAGTGAAAGAAAAGGTGGTTGGTTCCAGGCTCCCCTCCTCACACAGCACTTGAGAAGATTGTGTACAATAAAACGCTTTCAAGAGACATGAGGGGACTCTTTGAGTACTGCACACTGGAGATTTGGAGATGTTCCATGATATGCGCCTAAAGGATTGCCTTTTGGCATAGACGGTATGCAGGCCAGAACAAGACTGACTGTACTTGCACACAACGAGAACGTTGGAAGGGACCAAGCAAAAACTGCAGGAATTTTTGTGATGCCTCATTACAACAAGGTGTTTACCAAAAGAAGCAAACAGTGAGTGGCAAAGCTAATCTTCCAGCAGATGGATTTTGTTTGTTGTACTTTTTGTTTATTGAAAGTTATTTTGCATATACATTACTCAACAACCTAAATGGTGTAGAGAACACTTTGCCCTGCACAGTCCCAACCTCCCCCCAGAGATGATCTTCTTCCCCTGTTGTATTAGAGCCAGGGTATCTACAATAGTCCTTCATTGTCCATTATGGCTGGAGTCAATCTGGCACGTTGCAGAGTCCATATGCATCCTTATACTATTTCCTTACCCCAAGATCTCCCCCACCACCCTCCCTCCTTTCTCCAACAGTTAACTTCTATTCCTAATACACCTGATTCGGGAACCAGGGTACTGCTTTGAGTGTGTGCACTTATATCTGAATGTGATCGGGTTGACATATGGGAATGTTCTCATCATGTCCATCTTGCTGTTCGTAGGGCATGATGGGATGAGTCCGTGGTCTGGGATTGTGTACCCACGTGTGGGGCACGCTACATTCAGTGTCAATCGCACCCGTGAAGCGCAGGCTCCTCGGGGGGGGGCAGCAATGAGGTCCCTATATTTGCATAGTAGCTCAGCTCTGGCTGTGTAGTTCTTTTTTGTGCACTGTGCTCTAGGGAGCATGTTTTGGCCAGGAACGCGGTCGTTTGTGTTTCCGTGGGTGGTGTTGCATCTTTCCAGCCTACTATCAGGAGTTTGCGGGCTGAAAATACCCATGTATTCAGGGTTTTGCATGCTAATGGGTCCGAGTACCAGTCTTTGTAGTTGGCCCTGTATAACAGCGGTTCTGGGGCCTGTGGAATGTCTGTGCCTGGGATGCGGGAGGTCACCCGTCTATGTACCATTTTCCAATAGGATGTTATCTTTGGGCAGGACCAAAGAACATGCCCATAGTGCTGATCTCTCCACAGCCTCGCTAGCAATGAGGGGAGGTGTCCAATCCCATTTTATGCATTTTAGACAGTGGGCCTCATTACAAGTTGGGCGGTATGGCAAAAACGATGCCGGTACGGTAATACCAGCATCGTTTACCGGACCAGCCTTTCGTGACTCGCAATGCCGGTGTGACCGGCATCGTCAGGGACCCGCTGTGACCGGGCACCACCATTCCGGAATGTGCGTGAACACGCGGCAGCCGTGCCTGTAACACAGCCATGCCGCAAAGTAGGGCACATTATGAGTTGCATGGACAAGCACTTACCGGCATCACGAAGCCGGTAACACTGACATCGCGGGGCAGCCGTAAACAGCAATCTGCTGTGTCCAGACCTGCCACAGGTGCACACAATCTGCACAGGTGGAGGCAATGGAGTCTGGCCCAGCACAAAAGGAGCACACCGACACACCACACCCCTTCCAAGTCCAAAATTATACCACTAGCAGTTGCTATATAGGAGCTGGAGGACATGCCTGCACTGCTACAGGCAGTAAACCATGGAATGCAGAGGAGGCACAGGAGGAGGAGGAGGGTGAGACTGGGCCAGCACATACCACCAGTGCAGGCAGTGCTACCCCGCAGGCAGCCACCAATCCCACTCATAAGGGCCAGTCCATTAGACTTAACCCCTACACAGATCCACACTCTGTACCGCCTAGACAGGGACACCATCACCACCATAGTGGCCCTCGCCCAAGATGACCTAGTCAGCCTGATCAACATCCACACCGCCATCCCCCCTCTGCTGAAGGTAGTGTCTGTGCTCCACTTCCTGGCCACAGGCACCTACCAGCACACAGTGGGGCAGCTGCATGGCATCTCACAACCATGTTTCTCCAGTGTGCTGAACCAGGTGCTGAATGCACTCCTGAAGCATGCAAGGGCCCACATATCCCTACCATGGACTGCAGAGGAGGTGAATGCTACCAAAATTGCATTCTATGCACTGGCAGGCATGCCAAACGTCATTGGTGTCCTCGACTGCAACCAGGAGGAGCTGGTAGTCCTGCATGCCGTGGAGGTGGTGTACCGTAACCGGAAGCTATACCACTCCCTCAACGTCCAGGTGGTGTGTGATGCAAGAAAGATAATTACGCATTGCTGTGCTAGATGCCCAGGATCCACACATGATGCAATGGTGCTGCAGAACTCCATGCTTCCCCGCTACATGGAACGACACGCTGCACAATGTGCCTGGCTGCTGGGTAAGTCTGACCACAGGGCCATGGGGGTTGTTGTTGGGGGGGGGGAGGACCACAAGCATATACAGCCTGTCTGCTTTCTGGGCCATGGGGGATGTTGCTGGGTGGGGACACCGTCCTGGTTGGCAAACACCACTGTGACCGAAATGAATTCAACAAAATGCATGAGACTGACAAGATGCAGATGTGCAATGGCCGCACAGCAATGTGTAAATGGTAGCTACACACACAGCGCCCACCCCTGCACATGCACATGGTACATCATCAGACCGGAGCCACAGGTATCACAATGCACCATCCTGCAGTCAGAAAGCAGAATTCACATGAGTGCAGCAAAATACATCACAGGTCAGGCGGCCATGACTGCAAAAAAACAATGCCTCTCAGGGAATCACCTGTCACTGCCCCTGCCCGACAGGAACACTGCAGACCACCATGCAATTTCGTGCAGCTGAAGGGACACCTATTAATCCTTTGTCACATGCATGTAGAAAACAACATCACCAACATATGTGCCAGTGGAGCATGAACAATACACAGTACCTCATTTCCACCATGTCAGTCGACACCATGCGTCATCAAAGGAACGTATCCCTACACTGGTGGACCATACCACCAATTCCATCGTGCCATGGTCACATGGGTGCAGGTTTTGAGGGACATGTGCATGGCGTCATCACATAGTGGAAAGCATGATAGGCAAACCTATGTGTATCATGTTGGACATCCGGCTAATGCATCATACAGTGCTCAACATGCATTCTGATTCTTCCTCTGCCACACACCCATCACATGTGAGTACATTATGGACCTTCTGACTTCATCTGTGTGAGTGCTGTATCGGATGTCAAGGTCCCTAAGTTGTGTACGTTATCCATGTTCTCCCACCATGGATCGACAAATAGTACACCGACCTGATAATTGCTCAGAAGGAATGGCAAAATCTGGCAGTGAAAATCGTTTGCATTTGTACATGAACAATGTACAGCCAGTGCACACAGGGAATGGCAAAAATACTTACATTCAAACTTACTTTTGCTCCCATGCAGGTGATGCTGTCTATCCCCTGAGGCCGTGGCTCCTCACACCTGTCAGGCATCCACTGAACAGACACGAAGAGGATTACAATCGTGCACCTGCACGCACTCGTGTGATGATTGAGCAGACCTTTGGCCTGTTGAAGGCATGGTTTCGCTGCCTCAGCAGGTCTGGTGGGGCACTCAATTACGGGCCTGAGAAGGTGGGCGAGATTGTATTGGCATGTGCCATGCTGCACAACATGTGCATCCGGCGCAACGTACCCCTAATCCCTGACATGGACCAAATACCACCAGATGAAGAGGAGGACGAAGATGCTGCACATCGGCCACGTCATGATGTGTGTGAGGGACGTGCTGTACGCCAATCTCTGATTGCACAATATTTTTGATGTACTGGGTTACAGAAGGCACTGGGTCCTTGGGACACTGGGCACTGGGATTGGGGGGCACTGGGAGTTGTTGAACAACGAAATGACACACTCAAGAAGCAATGTCCAGTCATGTGGATTTTTTTGCCCAAAAGGTGTATTGATGAAATTAAACTATGTACATGATTCAACGTTGCCCTTCACCCTCCATATAGTACATACTACCCCCCACCCCACATGCCCCAAAATCCCCACACACCCACACCCCCCACACACCCAAGCACCCCACCCCCAAAACCCCCACACACCCACACCCCCTCTACCCAATGCGATTTCCACTGAACTCCCTCCTGACATGTCCAGGTGTTCCAGGCTTTTGACACCCCCTTTTAGATGGAGGGGGTTGTACCTCCGGCCGGCGCATACTGCGCAGGGACCTGCGCACAGGGCTCGTCTGTGCCGAGCTCGCCGGTGTTGAGCTGGACGATGATGGGTCTTGTGGTTCGGCCGGGCCAGGACGTTGTTGGGTCATGTTGATAGCCAACTGATTCACATCCTGCATCATGGCTGCCATGCCCTCACGCACCTGCCTGGCCACACAGTGTATGGCACGTGTAATTGCCTGAGTGTTCTCCTGATTTGCCCGGCGTGTGGCATTCCCTTTGGCCAAGTATTCCTTCACCATGTCGTGCATGGCCTGCTGCCGCCCCTCCATGCGGCTCAGCTATCCCTCAAGGTCCCGTATGGATATCCTACCTGATGGTTGCACGGGAGGTGGTGTGTTACTCCTCACAGGGCTGAACACGTTTGGACATCTCCTCCCCAGTAGTGTGTCCATCCGATCCCTGTCCAAGAGAGTACTGTGGGGTGTCCTGCATGCTTGGTGTGTGCTGCACATCCTCCGACATGCAAGGTCCTGCTGTGTCTGGGTCCTCTGTGCTGTGCGGATGCTGGCGCCTCACCCACGTCTCTTGTCGCCGTTGAGTGCGGCCCCTCAACATCACTGGCCGCTATGCATGCATCCTTGTCAACATGAGGTGTCTGCTGGGGGGCCAGTGTTTCCTTTGATCTGACCTTTTAGGCCGGTGTGTCTTTTTGCATGTGTGCCTTGATGGCACCGATTTCTCTGGCTTGGGGTTCCTGACTATCTGTCGCAGCTGGCTTCTCATCCTGGTCTCCGGCATGTGCACCCTGTTGGCCACTGGTCTGTAGTTTTGGAGTGCTGGTTTTGCTTGGCCCGGCCCTAGACGTCGAAGGCCTGGTGGCGTCATCGTGCCTACTGACCATGCGTGCAGGGTTTTTTTTCTGAGATGCAGCGTGGTCTGCATCGCTGTCTGAATCCGTGCCTGTGGGGGATGGAGAGGCAGGGCATCAGTAATGGGTGAACTTACATCCTGCATACATTGATGTTGGTTCAATTTCAGTCATGTGCATTGTTGTGTGCATGTTGGAGGGGCGGCCATGGTACTTGCAGGAGTTGGTGGGGGGGGTTCTTATTTTGGCATCCTTCTGGTGCAGCCATGATGTTCATGGTGTCTGTTGGCTGGCCTACAGGTGTGTTGTGGCTTGTGTGCTGTAGCCATGGCTCAGGGGCTGTGTGCCATGTGCTGTTTGGTTGTGTCTCCAGTGTGTAATCGGCAGTGGAGATGTGTGCACCATGCATTGAAATGGGACAGTGGTGAGGCTGACTGTGATGTGTGTGTATGCATATGTTGTTTGTGTGTACAATTGTGGGCACAAGTGGTTTTTGGCATTGGGGTTTGTTGTGTGTTTTTGTGGCAGAGATGTGGCATTTGAGTTAGGGCTGACTTCAGGAGGGAGTGATGGGCCATGCATTTGCTCTCATCTACTTGCCATCTGCGATACACCATTGTACTTGGGACATCAGGTGTGTGTGGTGGCTTTTGTATTGCGCAAAGGCTCACTCACCGCTATCGGCAGATGATGGGACTCCCATCTCCGCAAGCCCGACTCCCTCTATAGCCTCCATGTCGATCACGGAGCTACAGGTCTCCTCCCACTGTGCCAACTTGATGGGTGAGGAGGATCCACCACCTGCTGCCTGGCCCTGGCTGCAGTTGGCGGACAGGATGTTACACACACGCAGCCGCAGATCGTCCCATCTTTTGCGGCAGTCTTTCACACTGCGTGGGGTTGTCCTCACTGCAGAGACCTTCTGTTCCACTTCCTCCCAGATGTTGTTATTCCTAGTTTGCGCCGCAGGTCGGAGCAAAAAACAACATCGGCATGCTCGACAAGGCTGTCAGCAAGCATGTTTAGTTCCTCGTCGTTAAACCGGGGCTTGCGCAGGCGATGTGTACCTTTTCGGCTGGCCTTCGACATGTTCTAGCTGGCAGGGTACAGAGTTCTCAGATCCCGGTGCTGTTTGCGGAGGATTGAAATGGATTGTGTTTTTCAAGATGGCCGCCGGCGCAAATCCTGTTCCGGCGCAATGACTTTACTTCCAGTTCTGGTATTGGCGGTGCCGGTGTCGGTCTTAGCGGTATCAGCGATGCCGGCGGTGGTGTCTGCGCATTTGATGATGCCTCTATTAGGGGGTTTTGAGGCCCTTACCGGCATGCCGGTGCTGCCGCTACCGGCATGCCAGAATGCGCGTGCACGCTGACTCAGATTGCAAGAAGTACTTAAAACAAACTACGAAGAACGCTTTGCAGGGAAACACATTATCGTTTTCGGAGATCTTCTACAATTGACACCAGTGAAAGTTGAACCTATTTTTAAAAACCTTAGGACACAAACTCTGCCATAAAACTATTGGCAGCATAGGAAATGTGAACATTAGGCAGAAACCTGTGCAGTTCCCTTAGGAACCACTGCAAAAGGCTTAAGACTACAGGTGTTGGCAGTAAACCCAATTGGTAGCAGTCTGTACCACCCAGATTTACCTGGTAGCTGTGGCTGAGCAGCCAGACTTCTCTCAAGAAGAGTTAGACAGTATATAGAGTATACAAGATAAGTACCAAAATACAGTAGCACAAGCAAACACTGACCAGAGCTTTTGGTATCAAGTATATCATTATTTATTTAAAGACACACTTAGAAACACTCTAGCACTATTATTTTAAGCAAGTTCAAAACCACAGTCACTATTAACATATATACATCCTTTAGTCCTTATTAGACAAGTCTTAGTTAACACCACTTATTTCCAGACAGAGGTGAGCGCTTACTTGTGAGCAAAAAGTTCAGAGGCCAGGCTCCCTCTTGGAGAGAGTAGACACCAATACGCCCAAGATCACACAGTTTAAAAGGCTTGGAAAGTCTTGCAGAGAGTTTAAAAAGGAATCAGTTCAGCTCAGAAAAGTTCAGTTAGCCAGCCTAGGGACAACCAAAGTGGTAAGTTGAGGATTTATGAGACACCCCACACAGACCGTTGCGAGGGAGGCCAGGTGGACACAGTACCTTGAAAGTGGAGAGAATCCTCCAGCGGGTCAGTTGTTCCTGGCGTCGTCCAGAGGAAGAGAAGATCTCGACGTGGAGGAAGGCTGAAGGTCGTTGCACTGCCAGGGAAGAAACCAGCCGTGGAGTTCTCCGGTTAAAAAGGTACTATCCTTTTATTCGCGGTGGTGGAGAAAACGTGGCATTCCGGTTGCCGGGGTGCTTGGCACAGGCAAGGCGGCCACGAGATGATCCGGGAAGACGAAAAGGCAGGCAAACTGGTTATCGCCACCAGTCAAAGGAAGAAGACTCTTCGGGATGAAGATCTCCTCTGTCGTTGGAAGAAGTGGTAAGTCGGTTCAGCAGGGCTCCACCGGTGGTGTCGTCGTTGCAGGTCGGCTCAGCTTCTCCCTCTTCGGATTCTTTGGTCCTGTGGCGACGTCTGAAGTCCCAGTCCCCAAAGCCCTGCTTTTATGCAGAAAACCCCCATTCATCAATTCTAGCTGTCACTCAAACATGCTAAGTGGTGAGCCGCCCGGCTCACCACTGGGCTAATCACACAAGAGTGCGACTTGAGTTGCCGAGGCAACTCAGTCCAGGGTGCCTAAACCTCCCACACCACGATCCAGGAAGGTGAAAAAAGGCGAACTGGTTGGTCCCACCAGATCAAAGGGAAGAAGACTCTCCTGGAAGAAGATCTCCTCTGTCGTCGGGGAAGTGGTGAGTTCGTAAAGCAGGGCTCCATCGGTGGTGTCGTCGTTGTAGATGGCTCAGCTTCTCCCCTCTTCGGATTCTTTGGTCCTGTTGCGACTTCTGAAGTTCCAGTCCCCAAAGCCCTGCTTTTATGCAGCAAAACCTCAGCCTAGCTGTCACTCAAACATGCTAAGTGGTGAGCCGGACGGCTCACCACTGGGCCAATCACACGAGTGCGACTTGAGTTGCAGAGGCAACTCAGTCCAGGGTGCCTAAAACCCTCCCACACCCCCTGTGGTACCCAGACAGAGTGGCACCACTTTTGGAGGCTTCTGTGGAGAAGCCCGCCAAAAAGTGGAACAAAGGGCTCGACTTGGGTTGTAGTCACAGAAGTGAACACAAACGCCATTTTGGAACCGAGTTCTGGCAAAAATTACCAACCGGTGAATTAATATTAAATAAATAAACCGCCGGTATGTTTGAGGCGATGTTAAAAAGTATTAGCCTCGAACAATGGGAAAATCCCATAGGAATATATTTGCGGTCGAATATAAAAAGTAGTATCCACTGCCACCAGCCAAAACTCGCTCAGGGGGGACTGGACAGTGCCCCCTCGAACAACAGACCCAGGGGCAATCGAATTGCCCCTACCAGTACGCCCACAATATGATGGTTTGTACTGGTTCTGTTCACAATTTAGGAATAGTAAAGCCAATGGTGACTTTACATGCTCTGGGAGACAGTAGTCAGTCCCAGGGTACGGAGTCTATGTTTGGGGGTCACTGTGACACCCCGGTGTTACGGCACTGAGGGTGCTGTGTAACACACATACCAAAAACTCATGAAGCCCTATGGAGTAAAAGACCCCATAGCCCATAAAACACATTACAAAGTCAAAGGATATCTCAAATCATGTCTAAGAGTGGGAGAAAGAGTCTCACTCTTAGCAGGAGAAAAAAATAAACCCCAAAAATCCAGCAAAGCTGCTGGGGGACTCACTAGATTTGGGAAATTAGCCTCAACAGAAATTCTCCCTAACAGTGAACCTTTGGCAACATTTCCAATACAGAGAATTAACAGAAAACATGCGTCAAGCTGCAGATCTCACTTACGCCAACATTTTTAAAAGTATTAGAGTTGGTGTACTATCTCAAGAAGCACAAGCAATATTGAAAAACCGGCACATTCATGCACTTTATAGCGATAACGCATGTGCTACTGATGTTATGGAACAATTAGCGCACAAAAATGTCAATTGTATGGCCTCTTGCAAGCTATTTCAAATTCAATGAAACAATGTTAAAAAAAAGAAATGCAAGCAATAATGGAAATCTGCTCCACAGACAAACTAGATGTATATGGTATGACACTACCCATGTGTCAGCAAGCCACAACAAGACTAAATACTTTAGAAAATTCAATCTCCAACACAGCTGGGTTGGAAAAAATATTAAAATTATCGTTAAATTGTAGAGTAATGCTTAAACGCAACCTTGACGTGGAGCAAGGGCTACTTAATGGGGCACTGGGTACAGTTGTTGCCTTTCAAACATACCCATGTGACAACATTCAGTTAGTCAATATTCACTTTGACAAACTTTCAGAAGTGAAAAGGATAGGGCGCTCAACTGCTCGATTCCTTCTCTTCAAAGACATGTATGTACGTAGAGAACAATTTTCCCTAACTCTTGCATATGCAGTCAACATTCATAAATCCCAAGGTCTTACCCTAGACAAATCATTGATAGATATAGGAAACAGAGTCTTTAAAGAAGGCATGAGCTACATAGTACTATCACGCTTACGTATACTTGACGGTCTATTTCTAATCAACTTTGATGCAAGTAAACTGAACGCTGATATTCCTTGCATTTTAGAATACAATAGACTGCGTTCACTGTACACCCCCCATCTGAAATCATATCCTGTTCCAGAAAATAACCTATTAGGGAAAGTAAATCAGGTACTTCTTCAAAGAAGGAACAGAAACTCGGAAATAATCCTTCAGAGACAGAACTAGCTGGTCCATTCAAATTTTCAAATGAAACTGGTGTAAGTTGCTATGCAAATGTAGCAATGAATATTCTATTTCAATTGCCACCAATTGTTAACAATATTTACTTACACAGTACAGACCAATTGTTTGCAAATGTTAGTACTTCATAGAAATGCAACAAACAATCCTGACAACACTTATAGTGTTCACGGGGTAGGACAAGAATTGGACTACTGTGCTGGAATGGTGAGATTCACTATAAACTCACAAGAAGATCCACAAGAATTTCTAATGTACTTACTACAAGTACTGGAAAACAAAAACATACCTATAAATGCAATCTTCCAGATTTCATACATGTGGAAACATACATGCACTCTGTAACAATGTGACACAGGAGCAAATCCCAAATGAGCGATTTGTGTATGTATCCATACCCAATTGTGAATCCATTCCATTTCAGCAACTTCTACAGAATGCAAACCATGGCAGATTATGTACTATGTGCAATTCAGATAATCGCTCCACTTTACTGATACAAACGCTTAGTAACTACATAATACTTATGCTTCTACGTTACAATGCAGATGGTATCAAAAACAACTGCAAGCTGACTGGATTCACACACGGTCAAGTGTCACTAGGTAAGAAAACCTTTACAACATTTTTTTATCTTTATTTCATTTAGTTTATACAAACTTTTTAAAAAGAATTCCCATCCCCCACTTACATTGTGTTACAGAAGCAAAGTAGAAACAAGCTGTATCATATAAATCACAAAACTCATTGACCTATTCATTTTCACAAATTTCCACCTCTTATCTAACCATGATGTTTCTGCTTTTCAGGTCTATGTTCGATTTAGATTTCTTGTTTCTTCCATACGGGTTGCCTCAAATAAACTTCCTCATTACCCCGTACAAACGTCTCTACTTCTATAACACAACACATCTTACTTCCAGATGATAACCACCAGGATTAGTTCAAGGCTTTAACATAAATTCCAGTTTTTGTAGAAAGTTTTTCAACCCAAAGACATCTTTTTCTCTAGAATTATAACATTTTCGCCACAAATCTTCTCCACATAAGGTGAAATATTGTTTTACTAAATCTCCTAAATGCAAGGATCTCA
Source organism: Ambystoma mexicanum (assembly GCF_040938575.1). Taxonomy (NCBI): domain Eukaryota; kingdom Metazoa; phylum Chordata; class Amphibia; order Caudata; family Ambystomatidae; genus Ambystoma; species Ambystoma mexicanum. The sequence continues at coordinate 1,458,295,110 of NC_090935.1, forward strand.
TGTATTTCAGTCCTTCACAGTACAGTGTAAGATGTTTTAAAGTCTCATGCTGTTTATTACAAAAGCGGCAACTTAGTATTGCCAGTTTCCGAGATCTTAGTGCGTGGCTTACTCTTGTGTTAAATAAGTTCAATCGGAATGTCATGTACATTGCTCGATGTCTGGCATTGGCTGTTCTCATCAGATATTGCAACAGTTTATTCCGATCTTTGGCTTCAATTGCCTCATCTTCCATAAGCTTATGACGGTTTCTGTCATCAACTGTTGAGCACCAATCTTGATCCCATAGCTTTTTCTTGACGTAATTGGGGTTGTTTTTCAGTGTTTCCTGATCAGTGCCCAGCTGCACTAGCTGGTTTCCGCAACCGGTTGCCCATTTGCTTAATAGGGTTTCCGGGTTTCCTTTCAGTGCATCTCCGAGAAGCCTGAACTGAGGTGTGCAGTCATCTATGATTATTTTCCTGTATATGGATAACATGTTCCATAGCACTCGGGCGTGCATGGATATCAGATTGAGTTCATATCGCACACACGCACTCGAAATTCCCTTTTGTAGCTGCAGAACACGTCTCCAATACTGATTTTCTAGTTCTGGCCATAGGGTTGCAGATACTCCTAATGCACTTTCAGCGCCATAAATCAGTGTTGGCATAACTTTTTGGTTGTAATGGGCTAAGACTGGCAGCAAGGGGAATTTCCCAAACTTTTTGTTTATGACTACTCCTTGACATGCCAGTTGTTTACATTTTTGTTTAGCATTCTCAGCCCAAGGTGCATCATTTGTGTTACTGTTGATCCACATTCCAAGATACTTTGACTTTTTCACACATCTCAGATTTTCATTATTCAGTCTCCATTTTGGGGCACATTTTTTGTTCTGTTCATTAGTCCGTGTAAGATCTTGAAAAATTATTTCAGACTTTGCAGGGTTAATTTTTAGTTTGTTTTTTTGCACATAACCTTCAAGAGCTGTTAACTTTCTTGTTAGGCCAATTGGCTTTAGATCAAGTAACGCAATATCGTCTGCACATAACATCCAATTTACAGTCATCCCATTAATTTTTGGTGGAAAGGAAATTACAGCTTCTAGGGATTCTCCAATGTCGGACAGAAATAGGCCAAACAGAGTAGCTGCCGGGCAGCCTTGCTTTCCACCTTGATTCGTTCTTATTGACTTGCTCAGGGTTCCACCAAAGTCTAGTCTGACCTTAATTACAGTGTCCGTGTGCAGTTCTTTAATAGGATGTAGTAGATTTTCAGGGCATTTCCACTTCTTCATTTTATTCCAGAGAATCTCTCGATCAATTGTATCAAATGCGCTGGACAGATCGACAAACGCTATAAAGCTCTTTCTATTTTGGCGGATTGCTTCCATCTTTATAAAATGTAAGATTGTCAAATTCAAGCCACATCCAACACCTTTAACAAATCCTGCTTGACGAGGATCATATCGTTTTGAGTCTTGAATCCATTTTAGTAGTTGGATTTGAAGCTGGGTTGCAAACATTTTCCCAACTACATTAAGGAGTGCTAAGGGCCGATAATTCTTTGGGTCAGTACGCTTGCCCTTTTTGAAAATCAGTACGACAATAGCACTCTGCCAAGATGTGGGGATCTCTCGCTTCTGTAAAATTGATGTAAACAAAATGTAGCAAAATTCTGCCCATAGTTCCGGCTGTTGTTTTAGTAGGTGGTTTGTTAATCCATCCGGCCCAGGGGCTTTTGATGTGCTTAATTTTACGATATTTCTATAAATATCTTCTTTCTTTATTTCAATTGACCATTCTTGCTCCGGAATTGATGGCATATCAGGCTTAATATCATTATTGTAAAATATTTCCGAATAGTGTCTTACCCATAGTTCTTCTGGTACCATATTTTTATAATAGCACCTTGAGATCTTGAGACGTTATTCAGATAGGCCCAAAAGTCACTTGTGTTTCATTTTGCAAGCGTTTTCATCATTTCTTCCGCATCTTGTTGTAACATTATGTGTTTGTGACTAATTAACCTGGTCTTGTAGGTTTGTTTTAGTTGTTTTACCCTGCTTTTGCTAATTGAGTCCGATTTATTTTTGAACATTCTTAGCACTTTGTTCAGCTTTTTTTTCTTTAGATTAAGCTCTTTATCCCATACATGTAACTTTATGAAGTCCAGTCTCGCCTTAGCAGTTTGCTTCTCACGGTAGGTCTCTAGGAGGGTTGTATATTCAATTTTCTCACTTCTGATTTTTCTTCCAATAATGTTAGCAGAGAATTAACATTATTCGCATTTAGTCGTAGCCGATTACGGCCAGGTCCCACCTCTAGGTCTCTGCTTGCCATAACAGTTGTTCCTTCAGTTTGTTGTGACTTAAAATACATTTTTACTGCACAGTGATCACTAGACTCCATTTCAGTAATTTTTAAAAGTGTAACTTCACCTCTTAATCTTTCATTTACAAACATGTCATCTATAGTTGATCTTAGATTCCTTCACCAAGTTGGTTGTGCGGGAATGTCTCCTTTGGTTTCTCCATTCAACATCTGTAGATTCCATGCGTCCATTTCAAGCATCCAAAGCAGAGCCGCTTGATCACCGCAAGTTTTCTTGTCTTCATGGTTGATTCCAATCTTATTTTACAGGCAATTTATGTTAAGATCTCCGCATATCAAATTATTTGCCTCCTTTTCGATACTTGTGATGTCACAGATGATTTCCAAAATGGATTCTTTTAAATTTTGCAATTGGATTGCAGCATGTTGCCAATAAATGTTTACCAATATTAGTAAATTCTTTGCTTTCAGCGATTTCGTCGGGAGTTTAACCTTGGAAACTTGTATGTACAGTGACACATTAGTCGAAGATAGAATACGTATATGACTTTTAATTTTAGTAAGGGTCACCATCCCAGACATCAGGCGTCCTTTGTTCCCTTTAATTGCTTGATTAAAGGCAATCTCGTAGCCCTGCGCAATTGGAGTCTTCATTGACCATGTCTCTTGCAGGCATAGTAAGTCTATGTCCTTTAATTAATTTGGTGTATCTTCAAAAAGATACATATGACCTCAAGTGTTCCAAGAGGCTATGCATATTTTTCCAGAATCGTTGGTCTTTGAACATTAGCTGTTTTTAGGGATGTTGATAGATTTAGCAACCCAGGTCCAATCAAGATCCTCATTTAACAGTGAGGAGTTCCTCTGAGTTCTAGTAACTGATTTCCCAATCATAATTCTAATTGGGTCTTTTTCCAAAGTTTGTTTATCACCATTAGTTTGTCTCTTAGGGGAGGCAGATTTGCCCTTTAGACTGCTTTCTTCAGCTTGATTTGCAGATCCATTAAATGTTACTGATTTGAATTCTAAGGGTGAAGCACTTTCCATAGGTTGTTCCAACTCCTTTGGTTTCCAGATTTCATTTATATCAAACCCTAAAGAGTTCAAGATGGTACCAGTATTTAGTAGAGAATCACGAATAATTTTTGAAGCTATGAGTAATATCACACCATCATTATTTTTTTCATCTTCAAATTCTACTACTTGGATGTCTTCGGAAACCACAGTTCTTAATTGCAGAATATGATGTAATAACCTCATCACATTTTTCCTATTTAGTAAGAGACCATCTTTTTCTCTCACTATTTGCTCTAATCGCAAAAGATATTTCCCCAGTTTCTTGTTGCTTCGAACTTGATGACCAGAAGCTTTGCTGGTTGCTGCATTCACCCTTGCTTTGGTCTGAGTTATCTCAGTCGTTGGTTGGTAAAGGTCAGAATGTGTCTTTTGTTGCAGCGGTGAGCATCTTGACTGTGGCTGGGGATAGGACTTGGTTATTTTGGTTTCCATGTCCCCCGGTCTTTACTTCAGTGTTAGGCATTGCTTTAATTAACCCGACGTCCATTAGTGCCATTTTGGCCTCCAGACCGACAAATTCTTGCTCATATTTCCGCAGATCCAAGTTACGCGATGTTATCTTCGGATCATGATGTTCCCGGTTCTTGATAGCTACAGTTAACGCTCTTTTGGCCTCTAGCGTGATGAATTTGCTAGAGAACTCCACTACTGATTGTAATATGCTACAATCTTGATTTTTTGATTCCATTGTAACACATCTTTGCAGGCGTACGGGTTCCTCACTTGCCAGACAGCTAGTTATTATGGTTGGATTTTCACATGAGGGAGACTGCCTCTTGGGAGTTTTCTCGACTACAGACGACTTCTCCTCGTTCACTGAGGGGCTGAGGTCAATGTTTACAAGAACATTTACAGACGTGCACTCATCATTCAGTGCAGAGTCTGGGATCTCGGTCCAGCCACTTTTGTCACCTTCACACGTCGAAAGGTCAAGAAGATCATCTGGAGAACTATCACCTTCCATTATAGTGCATTTTTCTACTTCATTGCTATTCTTTTGTTCAGCAATTACAGGTCTCATTTGATTGCGGGGACCAGCATTTGCTATGTCTCCACCTGCTTGCTTGGAAGTTGTTGTAATGCTGAAACCTTTGATATTTCTTAAGAATGATCTCACACTTGATCTTTTTTGAGTTTTCCTTTTTGTTCATATTCTTCGATTTTTTTCCCCCCAACCATTGTGTCTTCCGCGCTGTTATTTTTTGCAATCTGTTTTTTTCTGTTCAAAGATTGGGAACACATCTTTCGAGATTGACACAGCTTTCTCCTGCAAAGCTACTTCGATACCTAATTTGTCGTTGACAGAAGGTGTATTGTGTTGACCTTGATTCTCCAGGGCACTTTTAGGATCAGGCGGATTTATAGAGGATACTGCATGGCTCCCCCGAGCTACTTCGGAGTAGGAAGTGTTTCCAATACATCCTGATCGCTCTGAAGTTGGATCATTGACACATCCAGAAGGCTCTGAGATCAGTTGATGAAGATTCTGTTTCTCTTTTCTTTCCACACCCTGTGGTGCACCCTCTGTTCGTACGGGTGCCTCTCTGTCCTCTGCTTCTCCACTGATGCTGGTGTTATTAGCTTTCTGATGATCAACTCCACTTAATCGGTTCGATTTCTGTTTACATTTCAACAGAGGGCCTTTCTTGCATGAATTGCTGGATACAGCAACGCCACTGCTTATCTCCTGAGGACTTGAGTTCACATCTTTGTCCGTATCATGTACTGCTGTTTGAGCGTTCCGATCAGTGTGGTTTGTAACTGATATCATCTCCACACTGGCAGGATGACACTCTTTGCTCTCTTTAGTAGCGTGGTCCGTTGTTGTGGAGTTCAACTTTTGCAATTTCAGCAAAGCAATCGCTTCTCGAGCTACTTCTGCAAACAACCGTTTGTCAGTCGCACCATTTTTAGTGTGTTCCAAAATTATCTTCACATGTGCCCCAGATCTTAGATGTTCATCTCACAAAACTTGTTTAGTCATGTTCAGATCTTGCTCAACATTTATCATTTTCGTGTTCAACATAGCTAAAAGAGTGGTCTGATCTTTAATGTTCTCACTCAGATTTCGTATAATTTCATAAATGGCAACATAGATCTAGTATGTGCAGCCATTATTAGTGTATTTAAGTCTCTCGTGATCTCTTTTGTAAGACATTCTGCCATATTTTGTATTTGAATGTTTTTTTTTTGTTATTGTACCTTGACCTAAATATCAGATTTTTTTCTTCCAAAAGTTACTTTTCTTTATGAATCGTTCATCTGTTTTCGGACCAACTGAGAACAAGGATAAATGAGGCTCTCCTCCGTCTCCATTCAGACCATCTAGTTGCCTTTTCTCAGCATGTCTTTTTTGCGATACAGTTATGTGATCTATTTGGTCTTCATTTATTGAGTCCAGTCTTTTTCTTTTCGCCATAGGTTTCAGCCACAAGTTCTGTTTTTCGTTGTGTCCCCATATTTCAGGTAGTTGATGTGATACATTTTCCACCTTGTGGCCCTTGGGCACTTATATCGGGCTCTTGTAGATGTAGATGTTTGTTGGCTGATACTCCCACCATGTTTTCGGAGGTATGATGGCTTCCTATTCTAGTGTTTATTTCAATTAGATCTTTTAGTACCTTATCGACCGCAGCAATCAAGCTGCGCCGATTTGGGCTCCTCACATCACGTAATGATTTGTCTGGTAAGATTGCCAGACTAGTCCAGTCTGTGTTTTGTGGTACACCAGTTTCATCATCAGCTGTCATTTCACTTGTAAGATTTGGAAGACTGTCGCCGTTACGCAGTTCTACTTGAACTGAAGCAATGTTGTTATATGTATATGAGTCTTCACCAATAGCCCCACCAATGGGCCAAACCTTTGTGCAAACAGCCTCACTATCAGTATCACCATCCGTCCCCTTCTTATGGACCTTAACACAAGTCCGCGCATGTCCCGCCAAGGACTGTAGAGTCTTAACAGACAGCAGCTCAACTACTCCATGGAGGAGAGCTGCAGCTGTTTGAGGGACATTTGCATTTGGTCGGCACTCTACACAGTCATCCGAATCAGCATCCAACAACACCTCAGGCACAGCATGACTCATGTTCTCTCCCACAAGGTTAACATAATTAATCGCGTTGGCTGTTAGAGGTGACGTTACCATGGAAAACACTGGCAAACTACTTGCCTGGCAATCAAAAAACATTTCAGAATTTGTGGATGAAATTGAAGCGCAGGTCCTTTTACGGGACCTGCTACAATTTACCAGGGGAGCCGCTCGATATTCGGCCATCTATCTTCCCCCGGCAGCCAGAAAGCGACGCTGCCGCCGCATAAGTGGATGAACGCTTCCGTCTTCTCCCGTCTGCTGGAGCTGCACAGCTACACCATTCAGAGCAAGTGTCACGGGATGACACCCTGTAAAGAGAGGCACAGGACACCCAGGAAGGGTTTGGGTGGTTGTGCCGAAGTAAGGTGGACAGATAAGTACACACACAGCTGAAAGTAATGAGAATGAAGAGTAATCAAGTGTAGCAAGGAATAAAGTACTACAGAATGGATTCCCTCTAGGGGTGTATGCAGATATAGGAAAAGAGTATTCCACGGACCTTAGGAAAAACTCTAGCCTTCTGCACAGTTTGCTATAACAGAGGCCCACGCTGTTTGCTCATGGCTTGGAACAACAGCTATGGGTGTCTGTAACGTAGAAACGAGACAAGGGAAATGGCAGAGGTTGCCTGATGGAAACCAACAGACAAGCTCTGTACAAAAGGGTCTACAAACAGTACAAGAGAAGATACTTACAGACAAATCCAGGAAAAGGAAGTTGATAGCAAACTAGCAGAAGGAAATTAAGGGAAAGTCGTGTAACAGGATTGGATAGCAGAGGACAGTAAGGAACAAGGTTGAGAGCTCAGAGGAGCAGGAAAGCAATGAGCAAGCCCACAGGAGCAGGGCTGTAAGGTTGGGAGCCCAGAGGGAAAGGGCTTAAGGCAGTGGAGTAAAGCAGGCTGCACGGCAAGGAGCCCAGAAGGGCCGGGCAGCAAGGAGTGAGCCCTGGGGGCAGGGCCGTTGACCGTAGAAGGTTGCAGAGGACTGTAGAGGGCTGCTAGGCTGAGAACCCAGCGGACAAAGGTAGGTAGCAAGCAGCGGAGCGTGATCGACTGCAAGGTAGGAAAACCCGAGTACAAGGGCTGTTGGTAGCGGAGAGAAGCAGGCTGCGCGGCAAGGACCCAGAAGGACCGGTCAGCAAGGAGTAAGCTTAGAGGAGCAGGGCCGCTGACTGTAGAAGGCTGCAGAGGACTGTAAGCTGCAAGGTAGGAAGCCCAGAGGACAAGGGCCGTAGGCAGCCGGAGTGAGGCAGGCTGCAGAGTGAGGCAGGCTGCAGAGCAGGGAGCCCAGAGGACAAGGGCTGTAGGCAGCCGGAGTGAAGCAGGCTGCAGAGCAGGGAGCCCAGAGGACAAGGGCTGTAGGCAGCCGGAGTGAGGCAGGCTGCAGAGCGGGGAGCCCAGAGGACAAGGGCTGTAGGCAGCTGGAGTGAGGCAGGCTGCAGAGCAGGAGCCTGGAAGACCAGGGCGGAAGATAGCAGCTGAGCGTGATCGGCTGCAATGTAGAGCCCCCGGCAGGGCACTGGATCCAAAGCCGGAGTAAGGAGGAACCGCATAAAAGATCCGCAGCTCGAAGCAACAAGGTGCCGGAAAGACTCCTAATGCAAGAGACTGAGCTCCTGCAGGCAGCAGCTTTTATACCGGCCAGCACAGAGGCAGGCTAATTGGTCGCACCTGGCTAAGCACACCTGTAGACAATCGGCCACCTCCCTCTCTCTGTTCCTGAGCTGGTGGAAGCAGAGGAGATCCCTAGGGCTTCTGCGGATTGTAGTTCCGAAGATGGCGAATAGGAATGGCCAGGAAAAGATGGTTATAGCCAAGTGCATTGTGGTAAGTGTAGTATGTTGGGAAAAATAGAAAAGCACCAAAGTCTCGCAAATGGGAAATAAGGTCCATATTGATCGTAAATGTATGCGCCCATGGCGCAGGCATGACAGCAAGTCCCGAGGTGCTAGGCTCCGGCGTGGTCATTAGACTCACGCTTCTGCGCGGTGCACGGGCAGAGAATCGCTCAGCTCAATACGCTGCACCAGGCACCACCGCGCGCCCCTAGCAACACTGACAACACTGCGCACTCCGCGACCGAGACAGAGTATTTACTGGTGAAATTGACTTCCTTGCACAAAGAAGTGAACAGACCACAAAATCCACAGGGGTCTCCAACAATGACAACACTCTGCGCACTCCACTACAATAGGTATAATCTACCATGCAGGAGCCACAACCAATGCACGTCACTGCACTGCATATATTAAAAAGAAATGTGATGGGTCGAATGTAATGATAGTACCATTACTCTAAAGCAGAGATTGCCAGCTAATCTTACAAATGCGCATTTAATCTTCTTAAAGCCAAAATTTAGTAACTAATGTGTACTTCAACATTAACAAAAATTCAAGTAAAAGACTATAAACAGTTAGAATACGCCAACAGGTATCTAACTGTTTAAAAAATCTGGAACAAGCCTACATACATAACATTAATCAGAAACAACAAGTAAACACTCAAAGGAAACAAAGAAATAGTTTGTAGCATAGCAAAGAAAGGTTTTTTTTAATCCGACAAGTTTTTTTTTCCCCCAGACCCAAGGATTTGAAAAACAAACACAGAAACTGAGCAAAATGCACAGTACACTGGTTTGTAAACTAAATATGAGGGTAAAGAAAAAGCTAAAATATCTATTGTACAATGTAATAAATCTTTATAAAATACAAACACTAACATGCTCTTTTCTTTTATCACAGAAATTAAAAAAGAATATTTCCGCCAAGTACTAAAGTCATGTAAGAAATATATGGAATCTCAACAAAGTAAACAGTAAGTATAATTTCACACATGTCATACATATTCGAATCTATATGTCTGATCTATGGCAGTAATATGGTGCAGTGGCTGTAGGCAGGGCCTAGAGTCTTGGATGTATAACCTACCACCTACACCCTGCGGCCAAGCAACCAAGACTGTAGGTCCTACCCACAACCATTGCAGCATATCAAAACCATGGTGGCTTATAACTTCACTGCTTATAACTTTGGTCTTGGGTGCATGGTCTGCGGCCATGCACCTAAGACTCTAGGTCGGGCACACAACCACCTCACCACAGCACACCCATGCTGACTTATAACCTCAGTGCTTATAACTTCATTCTTGGGTGCATGGCCTTTGGCCATGGACCCAACACTCTAGGCCCTCCCCACAACCACCTGATCGATATGCGATACTACAGGTGTATCTATTGCTGTGATATGCTGCAGTGGTTGTGGCCAGGGCCTAGAGTCTTCGGAGTATGGCCTACGGGCTACAGCCAAGCACCCAAGACTCTAGACCCTGGCCACAACCACCGCAGCATATCACACGCATGGTGGCTTATAAATCAATAGCACACCCATAGAATGACACATTTTAACTGCAGCATACACTCAATTTGCACCCAGAACTGTAGGCCCTGCCCACACCTACCAGATAGATATTTGATTGTATGGGTGTGATGTGTGAATTTGATATGCTACGGTGGTTGTGGGCAGGGGCTAGAGTCTTGGGTGTGTGGCCTACGGCTTGTGGCCTGCAGCCATGCACCCAAGACTCTAGTCCCTCCCCACAACCACCTAATCGATGTTCGATACTACGGGTGTAGCTATTGCTGTGATATGCTGCGGTGGTTCTGGCCAGGGCCTGGAGTCTTGGATGTATGGCCATAGATATTTGAATCGATAAGTGTGCAGTATATAAAACCCATGTTCGCTTATAACTTCAGTGCTTATAACTTTGTTCTTTGGTGCATGGCCTTCGGTCTTGGACCAAGACTCTAGGCCCTCCCCACAACCACCTGATTGATGTTTGATACTACGGATGTATCTATAGCTGTGAAATGCTGCAGTGGTTGTGGCCAGAGCCTAGAGTCTTGGGTGTAAGGCCATAGATATTTGAATGTATGGGTGTGCAGTATAGAAAACCCATAGTGGCTTATAACTGCAGTGCTTATAACTTTGTCCTTGGCTGCATGGCCTTCGGCCATGCACCCAAGACTCTACGTACTGGCCACAACTACCACAGCATATCGCACCTATAGTGGCTTATAATTTCTCTACGTATAAATTTGATCTTGGGTGCATGGCCTTTGGCCATGCAACCAAGACTCTAGGCCCTCCCCACAACCACCTCATCGATATGCGATACTACGGGTGTATCTATAGCTGTGATATGCTGCGGTGGTTGTGGCCAGGGCCTAGCGTCTTGGGAGTATGGCCTACGGCCATGCACCCTAGGCCCTGGCCACAACCACCCTAGCATATCACACCCATGGCGGCGTATAAATCAATAGCACACCTATAGAAACAAAAAATGTAACTACGGCATGTACTCCATTTTAATGTTCGCTAACACCACGCGTCTCCTTAGAACAGTTTCAAGATGCCTGCGCACAGCACGGACTGAAGTACTATCCTTATGATACCCCTCATTTTTAGTACTTACAAACATTCCGGACAAGGCGGGCATAGGGAATACATCATTAACACCTACCGCCTAAACAAATACAGTAGTTCACCCATCTCTTACTCTCTGAACCTCCCCAAGCACTCTGACACACCAAAACAGTTTCCGAAACAGCATTTTGCCTCTGGTCGCCGCCGCACTGTCGGCGGATCCAAGATGTCAGGCGCATCCAAACAATCTGACGCACATCACGGCTCAATGCAGCCAATCGGCGGAGACGTTGCGTGTCCGCGGTCATGACACCAGCCCCTTAGCCAATCGGTATCTTGTCCGCGGAGCAAACAGGGAAGTGTTGTCAGTAACTTTCAATGGAAACTTTGGAACGTTGAGACATTGATTAGTGCAGGTTAACGCTCTAGTCCTCATCTAACATGGCGTCCTGTCCCATAAATACCGGCTCCACCCACATTGCAGACGCGTTGTATCTGTGTACTCAACTCATTACTACGCTCGTCACTCCTGTGGCTTACTCGTTGTTCTACCCTTGTTCACACCTGCCTTTTCTGCTTTTCCCTTGTTTCCTCGTTTTGTCTGTAGTCTGTACTCTTCCCATGTGTCCCTTTCCTCAGCATTTCCTTTTGTTTCGTATTTTTTTTTCCCTGCTTTCGCAAACTTGTTTGCTTCGTCCAGCTTGGACGTTTGTTACGTTCCCGCGGCTTCGCTACCGTCTCCCAGCCTTCGTCCGCGGGGAACGTTTGTATATCTTTTTTCCCTTTCTCTCCCTGATTGCTTGCCGTGTGTTTTCGCCGCCCGTCCGCCTCCGGACTGGAACGGCTTCCCTTTTCTTAACGGTGCTTGCCGTTTACTCAGCTGTTTTGTCCGCGTATCGGCGTGAGCAGAGTTCTTTCCTTGGCCAGCGCTAGCTTCCTTCGTCCTCAGCGCCATCCTCCTTGGATGTTCTTTTCATTTAACCACTTTTTCTTTTTACTTTTTCCTATTTAATTTCATATGGCGTCTGCCGTTCTTACCTTCCTCCTTACACCTTAAGAACTTATCCCTCTTTCCTCACTATCACGGGTGTTCTCCGTTGGATGACGCTCATCTTTCACAGTGACCAGATCCTCCCTGGGAGAACCGCTTACCTTTTTCAAAGGTCAGTCAGTATTGTTACCTTTTCCCCTGTCAGTTCATAGGGTCTTCTATCTTTTGCTATTTCAGTCTTTCTTTTGTGTCTACCTTTTTTTCTACCTGGGTATAAGTCTTCTCATAGCCTCCCATACCCTGAGGCTTATCAAATCATTCTTTCCGGAGTGCCGGTTGCTGAGCTTTGGTCTTTGGATATCGCACCATCTATTGAATTCCACCATCATACCAGGGTTTTTTCTGCCTTCTGGCTTTTTCCCTGGAGCAAGGCTAGCCCCCTGGGGTTCCCCGAAAGTAGAGTCCCACCTCTGCCAAGGTGGCCTCCGGAGGGGCTAGACCTTATTTACACGAGAAAAAACGACAGATAGGATAACAGGTCACCGAAGAAGAAAAAGGATTGGAGGAGGACTGAAGCAGTCCTTGAGGATCTTACTTCGGAAGAATCAGGTTAGGAGAAGGGGGAGATACGCTTCGATTCTGACAAGTGTGACCGCAGAGTGGACATAGATATCACACATTTTTTTAGACCTACTTTTTGGTCGTTTTAAAGAAAACTACTGGACGGATTGTCACCACATTTACAAAAGCACGCTTTTGGGACCAAGCCCCTGCCGCAAATTTGGTGAAAATCCGTCCAGCGGTTTGGCCTGTAGGCGTGCGCAAAGTTTTTCCCCCATTCAGTCTATGGGAAAAAAATACGTTTTGGGACCCCCCTATAACCCTCCCCCCCTGGACCAAACATCACCAAACTTTTCAGAGTGGCCCATATACTTTTTTTGCAAAGTTTGGTGAGGATTCGTCCAGGGGGAGCGAAGTTATAGGCCACCCAAAAAGTGCTCTTCTTATGGAAACAGCAACTTAACCATAACTACACAGCCACTACTGTGGCTGTGTAATTATATATAGTCCTAACCAGATCATCTTCACACAAAAAAATATTGTTGTGGAAATAGAGGCATCAAATTTGGTGTGGTTTCCTGTAATGTTCTCAACCATTTGTTAATTTGGCATAATTATACTCCTATTGCTAAACAGTCTGATCCAATAATGGCCTGCTTTATTAGTACTTTCCAGCTGCATATTAGCCTCCACGATCGACCAGATGGTAAATACTTGACACTCCTCTGCAGAAATGTTTGTGGGGCATCTTACATTAAATCTCCACCACACAACATTGGTGCCTATGGATGTTGGCTAATCCATCAATCTAAAATAGTCATTAAATACTTTGTTGCCATTTGCATAACCATGCCCATAAGCTGAATTCCAGGGGGCAACGTAGATGCAAATCATCAGACCATTAGTGATAAAGTTTAATTTGCTTTCATATTGAAACATCAGAACCTGAATCAAATCATAACTCATGGATTCTTTATATGAAAGTTCATGTTTAACACCCACAATAAGCCCTCCTGTAGGTCTGCAATGGGTTCCTTTATTGTCTAATTTACTGTATGTGGCATAATCATCAATATGCACTGCAAAAGTTAGCCAAGATCTTTGAATCATGAATTGCTTGTGAGAACATATCTTTTTTGTTATCTCTTGATTATTTAATAATTGATTGTGCCCTCTGAAATCCCATAGAAATATATTTAAAGTTATCCCTGTATTTATCAGGGCTGCTTCATTGCATGATTTGACAGCAAACTCGGTAGCCATAGCCAGTCATCAACCATTGGGGATTTTCGTTATCACCTGTCTAGTTGCAACCTAATCACCCTACTACTCTTATTATCTTTTGCACAATTAATATGCAGGTTCTCCTTCGGCTCAAAGTTTGCTGTTTTATCATATAACTCACTTGTTAAAATACCTTCTGTTTTTCCCAACCATATTTCATCAATTATGGTAACATCAAGACACAAAAAATGTTGATTGTCAACATTTGTGAAAATATGAACCACCAACTACCTCCTTTTCCTGTTATCCTACTGACTGTTATTCGTCAAAAAGACCCCACAGACAACCCCTAGGGGGTTAGTCACTCTACTTAATTCCCGTAGACCAATTAGTTTTAACACATTTTATTCAGAAAAAACATCCTATCAATATCTAAACAAAACAGTTATTTATACATCAGTAAAATCAAATCAATATATACAACTCAAAAATCATTCATACTGGGTTAGTTCATGGTCATACCAAGCATATTGTGCTAATGTCCAATTCAAAAGGAAGTTCTATTCGATCTAATGAGCTTCCCAAGTCAGAGCGGTGTCTTACAGGGAATGTTTCAAGGATAAAACCTGGTATTCAGACCCCATATTGCTGTTAAATGTGGGAAGAACACTCCTTGAGTGTGTTATAGAGTTCATAGTCACTCTTTTCCTTGAAAAAACTCAGCACCGTATCTGGAAAGTGCAAGCTACTCCTCACTGATGAGGCCCAAAAAGGCCGAAACATGTTTGGGGATGCTTGTGGTCTCGTGCAGAAGAGATGTGACCTAGCAGTTCGGGCTGGACTGCCCCTTTTGGGGTGGGGCCAAGTCTGATTTGCATATGGTCTTTCCCCTTCTGTAATGGCTTGGCAGGCGAAGAACGCTGGTCTGGAGAGTTGCTCAGAGCAACGCCAGTGATTAAGATTAATTCTAAACCTTCCAGCCATCAGCTCTTTGTTTTTGTATATTCTGGACACCAGTTTCCAGCCATCACCTAAGTTGTATAGCAGCGTCATTAGGGGGTTCACTGTCGGCTCTTCAGGCCATTCCTCCCACTTTTCTCTTGCTACCCTTCTGGCTCTATGGTACCATAGGAATTGTCCTCCCGGTATTCCAGCTGTGGACTGGAGCGAGTCAAAGTCTCTAAAAGTTCCATCCTCGTACAGATCACCCCTCACGTGTACACCCCCATCCTCTCTCAGAGTCTTATGTTCGCCAGTTCCGAACTGGCTTTGCCTACATCTGTAATCAGTGGAATCTCAGGTGAGTATGAATGTTCTAGGTGTAAGAGTGATCTGGTTCTATGCCATATCCGCCTCCCCAAGGTCACTATCATGGGTGCGTTGCCTAGCCAGCTCTGGGGGACCCAGATAAGCTCTTTCCGGTGTAGCGGGGCAACCAGGTGTTGCAGCAATCCAGTTTCTGTCGTGGCGTCGTCAGACAGCAAGCGGGCCACAAAGCTAAGTTGCGCCGCTAGGTAACATTTTTCTAGATCTGGAAGTTGTGTGCCTCCTGCTCTATAAGGTAAGGTTAGTGTGGCTAGTGCTAATTTGTGTCTGCCTTTGCCCCACAAGAACTCTCAGGGTAATGTTCCAAGCAGGCCTTGATGTAATAATATACATTTTGGAAATGGTAGAGAAATCTCGGTAGAGCAATCCTTTTGACTACTGAGACCCTGCCCGTCATTGACAACGGCAATTTGGACCAAAATTTGGTAGACTTGCGCAGTCCCATTAGTGCAACTTCAGTGTTGTGTTCATGCATCAGTTCCGGAGTATGCCTTATATTAACACCCAGGTACCTAAACGAGTCTAGTTGCCATTGGATTCCCACCTTAGGTAAGTCCTCTATATTTCTACCTCTCAATCCTGACAATGGGACACAGGTGGATAAAATGTGCTTTTGGATTTAAATTCCAAATATTCCGACGTCTCCTCTTCAACAGGGGTAGAAAACTCTGTTGTAGCAAAGAACACCGTAAGCCACATTTTCCGGAGAAACTTATGCAGGTCAACACGTTCTTGTAACAATATTGAATCACTTGATGCAAGCAGATATATGTGAGGGGTTCCAAAAAGGGCGAAATTCTCTAGAAGGACTTCCTGAGCTAACTCCCACTCGTGGGAGATTGTGCTCTGCATGCAGAGAGCATCCACCATCGTATTCTCTTCCCCAGCTAGGTGAACAGCCGACAGAGATCCTGTTTTATAGAAACCAAAACCAGAGCTGCATTGCCTCTCTGCACAGTGGTAGTGACCCTACACCTCTTTTGTTGAGGTAATGCATGGACACTGTGTTGTCCGTCATTATCGGGACATTCTTCCCCTGTATGGATGGTAAAAAGGACCTCAGGGGCAGTCTGATCACCCACACCTCTAACAGGTTTATGTTTAGTCTTGATTCTGATGGGGACCAAAGTCTGCTCATCATCTGAACGCTCATGTGTGCTCCCCATTCCGTGAGGGAACCATCTCCGGCCAGCTTTGCCAAAAAGGTTCCCCTACATTCTCCTTGTGGGCCCATCACAGAAGATCCTGTGCAACCTTTCTTTTGGGCCTGAAGAAGGTCTGTCACCTTGCCTGAGAACTGTGAACATTGGGCTCTGAGGGCCCACTGGAGGGACCTCATAGTTAGTCGGGCTTCTGGTACCAAGATAATGCAGGATGCCATGAGGCCCAGCAACCTCAGAAAATCGAATGGATATTGGGGGTTTTGAAATCTCGTTACCATCTGCAAGATATTTGAGCACTTAACTGGGGAGGCAAAGCCTTCCCCGAGGAAAAGTCCAGGAGCGCTCCAATGAACTGAAGCTTCTGAGAAGGTGTCACCTGGGACTTCCTGAAGTTGAGGGAGAAGCCCAGTTTGTAGAGAGAGTGTCAGGTTCTGTTGAGATGTTCCAGAGTCTGTTTGGGAGAACAAGCTCGGATCAACCAATTGTCTAGTTAGGGAACAATGTGAATCCCTCTCATTCTTAGATTCGCTTCCACCACTGCCATCAACTTGGTGAAGACTCTCAGGCTAAGGGGAGCCTGAAAGGCAGTGCTCAAAATTGATAGTGAGACCTGCTAACAGCGAACATCAGTTTTTTTAGGTGCTTGGGATGTATAGGCACATGAAATTAAGCATCCTGAAGATCGAGTGATACCATCAGGTCCTGGAGATGAAGGGCCTGGAGGATCTGCAAAAGAATGTGTCCTTCCTGAGGTACTTATTCAAGCACCCCAGTTCCAGGATTGGTTGCAGTCCTCCGTCTTTCTTGGGAACCAGGAAATAGAATAGACATAGAGACAGTACCCTTGGCCCGCTGTCTGTAGTGCCAATGCATGTTAAGTAATAAGACCTTCCTCCCACTGGGGCTTTGTGTGAAAAGTGCTCAGAGAGGTTTTGGAGCTGTGACTGAGGGCAAAGAGGAGGTGGCTGAGAACGCTGCCTTAAAGCAGCTGGTATTGTCTCGTGATTCTGCTACCAAGGAAAGTGTGTTATTGGGAGGAGTGGTGGACAAATATGATGGCTCTCCAAAGACCCTTCGTGCCTTCCTTGATTCATGCTTGGTGCATTTCACCTTCAAGCCCTACTACTTTTCCACCACTGGAGCAAAAGTAGGGTTTATGATATCACACCTCACTGGCAACGCATTAACCTGGGCAACTCCCCTAGTCAATTCGGGCGACGCCCTCCTGGATGATTACAATGGATTCGTGGAAGCCCTAAAGGTAATGTTTGATCGTCCTGAGCAGGTTTGCAGTGCTCAAGAACATCTACTTGATTTTCAACAAGGATCCCAGGATATGCTTACTTATGTCAGCCGTTTCAAAACTTATAAAGGAAGCTGATTGGTCCCAAGAGGGTAGCTTCACTCTCTTTCGCAGAGGCTTGAATGAAGAATTAAAGGACGAGCTAGCCAGGCTAGCTCGCCCTAATTCCGTCCAGGCCCTCTTGGACCTTTCCTTGCAAATTGATTTTCAAATCCAGGAAAGAAAGGCGGAGAAAAAGAAGTCGAAATCATCATTCACAAAGGCTGTCATAGACCACCCTTCTAGCCCAGAACCCGCAGTTTCTCCGACCTCAGATCCAGAACCCATGCAACTGGGGGCATTCCGTGGACCCATTACTCCACAAGAAAGGATGCGCCGTATTCACACTGGTCTCTGCATGTATTGCGCCTCCGATAAACATCTTGTCAGAGTGCCCTATTGCTCCTCCACAGCGTTCGGGAAACGCCAGCTCCCGATCCTAGATGGAGCACAGTTTCAGGAGAATGATGTCTGCTCCACATCAATTCCTTTCTTGAATTCTCCTGGACAAAATAACCTTGTGATTCTACTGGCCTTTCTATCGCCTTCCAAGAAAGAATCCTACCCCATCCTGGCATTAGTGGATTGCGGAGCCATGGGCATATTCATAGATCATGATTGGGTGACAACTCATCACATTCCATGCGAAACACGAGAGACTATGCAACCTGTTGAAGCTATCGATGGAAGACCCATGTCTTCAGGACCCATAACCCTTCAAACCAAGGAGCTTCTTCTCTCCATAAACCACCATCAAGAGAGGGTTAAATTTGATATTATAAGATCGCCCACTATCCAATGGTTTTAGGCATGCCCTGGTTACAGAAGCACAATCCTTATATCAATTTGGCAGCAGGCTCTCTATTTCTTGGTTCGGAACATTGTATGTCCCACTGTTTGTCCCTGAACACCTTACCAAAGCCCTCTGAAGACTTCCAAGAAAATCAACAAATACCAGTCACGGTCTCTAACGTCATCCAGATTCCCAGGGCCTATCAGGCGTACTCAGATGTGTTCTCAACAGCCATAGTTCAAGCTCTACCACCCCACAGACCTGAAGATTGTGCCATCGATACCGAACCTTCAGCAGTAATTCCGTTTGGAAGAATATTTATCTTGTCAGAACCTGAAAAGAGAGCCCTCCGGGAATACCTGGATACCAATCTGGAAAACGGAACTATTCGACCATCCAAGTCCCCGGCGGGCGCCTCCCTATTTTTTGTTCCCAAGAAGGATTGCAAGGGGCTTAGGCCATGTCTCGATTACCGTGGCCTTAACCAATGCACTCTTAAGGACTGTTATCCATTGCCTCTCATCTCAGACATCCTGAAAGCTGTCAGAGGTGCTTTCATCTTCACAAAACTAGACCTCAGGGGCGCCTACCATCTTATTCGTATAAAGGAAGTTGACGAATGGAAGACAGCATTTAGAACACCCTTCGGCCATTTTGAATATCTAGTTATGCCCTTTGGACTTGCTAATGCCCCAGCAGCCTTCCAACGCTTTATGGATCGGGTATTTTCTGATATGCTGTTCCTCTTCGTCATTGTATATCTAGATGGCATACTGATCTACTCCAAAGACCATCAAGAACACGAAGAGCACGTAAGGGCAGTCTTACAACATCTACGGGAACATAAACTCCTGGCCAAACCCAAGAAATGCCTTTTTCACGTATCTACTGTTCACTATCTCGGATTTGTTTTTAGCCAAAAGGGGATTGGAATGGACTCTTCGAAGGTTGACTCCATTCTATCTTGGCCTGTTCCCACTAGCGTAAAGCAAATTCAATCCTTCCTGGGGCTTGCTAACTTCTACAGAAAGTTTATTCCAGCATTTTCGGGAATTGTTCATCCTATTGTTACATTGTGACACCCCTTTTCAGTGGACCTCAGACCAAGATTCGGCGTTTCAACGATTAAATGCGGAGTTTACAAAAGCTCCCATCCTTGCTCAACCTGACACAAACAGACCCTTCATTGTCAAAACTGATGCTTCCAACTACGCCATTGGGGCAGTCCTGAAACAGGAACTTGGAGACAAACTAGAACACCCTATCGCCTATCTCTCCCGCACCTTGACTCCCAGTGAAACCAATTATTCCGTCCTGGAGAAGGAATTGTTAGCCATCTGTCAGGCCTTCAATGATTGGCGTCATCTCCTTCTGGGAGCCAAACACCCGGTTCAAGTTCGCACAGACCATCGGAATCTCCAAGTACTACAATCCCTAGAATGTAGAAACAGTCGCCAAGCCCGCTGGGCTTTCTTTTTTGCCCAATACCAATTCCAAATCCATCACTTCCCTGTAACACATAACATTATAGCCGATGCTTTATCCAGGCTGACTATGAACCCCTTGAGGATCGGACCTTTCCTAAGATGTTTCCCCACACAATATTTGTTGCCCAAGCAATTACCCTCCTGGAGGATATTCAAATTCAAACCCAGTCCTCTGAACCTTGGAAGGAATTTAAGAGAAACAATCGATGGAATCTCAAAACAAAGGGCGGATACCTGTTCAAGGATAATCGCTTAGTCATTCCCACTCCTGGACTGAGACAAAAAAAAAATCACAAGCCTATGTCATGATACTTTCCATTCAGGACACTGTGGCATCACCAACACTCTCCATCTAATACAAAGACAGTTTTGGTGGCCAAAGATGAAGGATGATATCAAGATCCATATCCAAACATGTGCAGTCTGCAATCAGAAAAAACATGATAACAAAAGACAAGCAGGTCTCCTGCTCCAACCGGCAATACCAACAAGACCCTGGGAAATCATTGCCACGGATTTCATCGTGGAACTACCCTCTTCCAGGGGCTACACAACTATAATGGTTACCATTGATTTGTTCACTCATATGGCTCATTTTACACCTTTATACAAACTGCCATCCTGATCTGAACTTGCTGGAATTTTCCTGGAACACATATTCCGGCTTCATGGGCTACCTTCCAAGATCATTTCTGATAGAGGGCCCCAGTACATATCCCAGTTCTGGAAACAGTTATGTCGTATACTGGGAATCCAGCGTGCCTTGTCTTCGGGTTATCATCCACAGACCAATGGAGCTACTGAGCGAGTAAATCAAGCTCTGGAACAATAGCTTTGTTGCTTCGCCACCAAGCTCTAGGATGATTGGTCACTCTTAATACCTGTGGCCGAATTCGCATACAACAATTTGGATCATTCAGCTATCAAAACCAGCCCCTTTTTCTGTAGTCAAGGATTTCATCCTTCAGTCCTACCGTCCATTCTTCCACATCCAACCCCAGTTCCTACGGTTGATTCCTGGATTGAAACACTAATCAATGTGCATAAAGAAGCTAAAGTAAACCTAGAAAGGGCCAGAAGAGACGTTAAACATTATGCTGACTCCGAAAGAAGACCAGGACCTTCCTATTCAATAGGCGATAAGGTCTGGTTATCCTCAAAACTCCTCCCATGTCACCTATGACCAAATAAATTGGCTCCCACGTATTACGGTCCCTTTTCTATAAAAGAAATCGTCAATCCAGTGGCCTTTCGACTCCAACTACCAGAATCATGGAAAAGGATTCACCCAGTCTTCCATACTTCCCTGTTGAAGCCATATGTTCTACCCTCTCGAACTGCTCCAAGATCTACTCCAGTGATTGTCAATGACCAACTCGAATACGAGGTCTCCAGAATTTGTAATTCTAGGTACCGACGTGGTCAGCTGCAATATTTAGTCGAATGGAAAGGATATCCAACTAGTGAGCACACCTGGGAACCCATATCAAACATGAATGCAGACTTTGGTCAGAGGTAATATCCGAACTGAAGAAGATTTATCCAGACGTGGATCGTTTCACGGAGAAAACCTGGCTCTGTGGACTCAAAGAGCAACATGCCAATACACTCTCTAAGGCGCAAAGGAAAAGCTTCATGAGCCTAGTCATTGCGGCCTGGGCTACAATCGCACAGGGATGGAAAAAAAGAGACCCACCGATGCTGTTCACATGGTTGCATAAGGTCTGGTCCCAAATGACTATGGAAAAAATAACACACAATCTCCATGGAACACGTAGCTCCTTCACAAAAGAATGGGGAGGAGTGCTAGAATATCTCCAGTCAGACTATATGGCACAGTGGTGCCCGCACTCCATAAAAATAACGGACTTATTCACTTCTTAATCGTTCCCGAGTACATTGGAACAATGACCATTCTTCCGGAAGAGGGTGGGTGGGGGAGGCGGGACGGGGAATTGAGGGATTGTTTACTTTCTGTATCACTTATAAATCAATAAAAATATGTTAAAAAAAAAAACATGAATGCAGACACCACCTTATCCATCCAGGCAAACCCGGAGGAGCTGGGCTTCAGAGGAGGCATTCTGTCATGAACCGTCGCCTGCGTCCCTTTTGGACCTCGTGGTCCCTGACCCATAGAGCATTGAATGCAGTAACCCTCCCAACATGGCCGTCGAATACAAAACGCAGCTTGCCATCCTTGACATTCCACGCTCGGCGCACTACTAAACAGACACACCCCTGCGGCCCTGTGCGTCTCAATGCTACTGCTCGCCCTAGCTGGACGTGTGCTGTCGGAGTTCGCTCGGGGCTAATTTCCTGAACTCTCTATTCCGGGTTCCTCGATTCCTCCTCCTTTCCTTTCATCCTTCAAACTTTACCGAACTTTCCTGGATTTTCGCCCACGCTCGAGTTACGGCTTCCGTGCCTCCACGCTCAGACATTGTTCCTTCCTGGTTCCGTCCTGGACAATCTGAACGAAGAACGCTGGAATCCGAAGACCCGCGCACGGGCTTATACAAATCCCGGACCGTGCGAAAGAAGTCACAAAAGAAGGTCGCACGCAAACAGGAAAAACAGGTGAGAAGGGGAGAGACTTGCGACAGCCTCTTTACCATCATTAATTATGTTTTCAAATCTTTCACATTTCACCTTCAGGAATGTTCTCAGCAGTTTGAAAAACTACCTTTCATAAGGTGTAAGTGTATTTTGCTAACACACAAGATCCGTTAAAGGCTTTTAACGCCATGCTACCAACAGAGAAGACTATTTTTGCGAGGGCGTCATAATGCTTATTGTCCCTATCTGGAGGAATGGTATGATAAGCCGTAGCTTTTGAAGAGGACGTTGCTGCTTGCACAATTAAACTCTCTGGAGTTGGATGTCTAGAAAAGGAATCAGGGTCGACAGAAGAAGGCCTGTATTTCTTTATCAGCCCCTTATTAACAGCCAGTGTGATGTCTGTTTTTTTTCATAGTGCCATAATTGGATTTTCTATTGCTGTATGAAGGGCAGCACAGGTTCCTTAGGAGGGCTTTTATCTAGTATGCCAGTGAGGTCCTCTTGGTTTATGTCCTTAGCAAGGCTACCCCATCCCAAATATTCCACTACCCTTCTCAGGACAGTCCTATAGGCTGCATTAGGGAAAGAGTGCATATCTGGTTTGTCAAAATCAACCTCAGGGGAGGTATCCAAACAACGCATATTTCAAACATGAAGCCAGGTCTTCTTGGCGTGATCGACCTGAGACCAATTCCTCTGTAGTATTAGGAATTCCAAAATGTTCACACCCAAAAAGGATAACGTCATCCTCCTCTTCCTCCTCCCCGTAAATGGACCCAAAGTATATAAAGCGATCTGATTGGAGTTTGTATTCAGAGGTCGATTTCAATCTCGACGGTGAAGGTCCCTTTGACTTCGACTCAATCACAGAAGTCTTTGGCTTCGATACTATCTCAGCAGTCGGCGTTGTCGACCTCACTCGAGAAGACATCTAAAAGGTCTTACAACTCTGGCTTTTGGGCACATGGGTCGAAACCTAACTTGACTGTGCCGGTCTTGGAGGAATCAGTGGGGTCAATAGCCTTGTTTTGCTCTTTCGAGGGACCAGGAGGGACCGCCTTCAAAAACATGCCATCATTCTCCCACAGAAGTTTTCCAATTCGGCTGCTGAGGCAGTCTTTTTGGGGAAACATACCCGACGCTTGTCCGGCGAGGAATCTGAAGACGACGAACAATGGCATTGTTTTTTATCCTTCTTCCATGACGAAGAAGAAGATGAGTGACTGGAATCACTCCTGACCTTACGTTAATCGCTTCAGGTTGAAATCCTACCTTCGGAAGATTTCCTCTTTGAAGGTGTGAAAGGCAGAGATTTAGAAACAAACCGACATAGGATGAGCTCCTTCAAATCCTTATTGGTCATCGATGTAGGTGCAGCATCCGGTGACTTAGTGGTGTTCGTAGAGTCACCAGAGAAACATTCTGTGCGGATTAGTGATCAACATCTTTGAATCACAGGCTGCACATCTCTTAAAGCCTGTTTTCAGGATAGCCATCGTGAAAAAAAAAATCACAAAAAGTAATACGACGTTAGTCAAAGAGAATCACTGAGGTGAGTCAAACTGTTTGCAGGTATGGTAACCATCGAGGGACATCGACTCGATGCCGTACAGAACCCTCTCATGTTGAAAACATTTCTGAAACTGCAAATAAGGATAATAATGTATCTAAGATGAGGATTAAGGGGGTGGGCACATTCCATTAGAAACAGTGGATCTAGGAGACACTATATGACACTATATGAATATCTCAAAGGAATTATGCACAAATAACATTGAAGAAAAGGGTGGCATGGATGTGATGGGGATAGGAAGAGAGTGCCCACTCCTGCTCCTTGTACATCAGGTCAGCTGCATACATTATATCACAGTGGAAAGAAAAAAGGTGCTGCACTGGACTAGCCTCATATGCATTGTTTGGGCCTTTTCGGTTCATACTATTGTTTCATACTGCTCAGAGTTGGAAACCAGGCTCAAGATGAGCTTTACGGGCTCTTCAAAGTGTCTTGAGTGACCCCTTCAAAGATTGTATTCACAGGTAGGAAATTGGATAAATATGATAAAATGTTGCTAGAATGGCCTTTTTAGGCATGGTGAATCCTTCTGAAGGACACGTTGAGAAGACCTAAGCACCATTATGAAAGGGCATACCATGGCAGAAGTTGAACAATGGGAAGCCATGGGATGACATTCAAACTGGTATCTTCAAGTAAAGCAAATGCAGTATATCCTACTGGGAAATAAAATCGGTGATATCATAATGGTACAGGGGGAGCTGATCACAAATCGGTATGGATTCCAACTTCTGCTTTTGAATGCGGGTATCACTTTACCATACTAAATGGTATAAATGATTTGCCTGTGCAGTGTCCATTAAGCCAGTATGCACTGATTTTCTACCATGCCTTGCAGCCATATCACAACCACATGCACTTTTGTTTCATTTATACTTTCTACTCATAGGTGTGTTGTGAAAATGACTTTTGTAAAATGACTTAACTTACAAAGTCAGCACACTTAGCAATCATACATGAAGAATTATTAAGCCGGTTTGCCCCTTCCCTTTCAGTTCTGTCAATCATTATTGAATAAGAGTGCCCGCAATTTTTATCACTATCGTTTAGTATTTATGTTTGCAAACCCTTCTTTTACCATTACCCAACAACAAATTGCATGTTTGTGGGGAAACGATGATGGAAAGCAATTGATAAAATCACCAGCATTGAACAAAGCCCTATCTTTTCTAGCTGTTGGAACAAAACTTTGTTAACGTGATGAGTTAATAGTGTGGGAGTCATACATAGGAGACGGACATGAAGACCTGTTTCAAAGTGTTTCCATTTTATCAAAGTAAAGAAAATACCTCATCTATACCTACTTGTACGACGAAGGCTTCCTATTCTGAAAAATAATGAACGGGTGCTCATCAGTACATCAAACAAATAAACATTGTTCTCTATCCAAAGCTATTCTATCTTACTTTTGGACCCTATCACTAACAACAACGAAAACAGAAAATGGCCTGGAGAAGTGTTTTCTTACCGCTCTTCTTGGCTTATGCTGGTTGGTGATTGACCCTCCCCTCAAGTGTCTCTCAAATTCTCCTCTTGGTATTTGAGACCTTGGCCATACTCAGGTCTGCACCTTACTCTCTCTGGGGGAGCTGCTGAACCCCACTGTTCTCCCTGTAGTGCTCTACCCCCTAGAGATCTAATCACTAATGGGTACAAGTCACCCCGAGAGGAAAGGGTGAGTGGATAAAATAACAAACAACACAGGTTCACCATTGTTTGTGCTTCGCAGACCTGTGAGAGCCATCAGCTAGATGTCATTTACTGCAAAGTCCTCGGGTCGAGGAGCTTTGCATTTGGGACAGTCAATGGTACTTGCGTGTTGGCGAAATAAACCTATGCGCTGTAAAGCATTATCTCGAGAGTAGCCGAGACCATGCACACTGAAGAAATTAAGGATTGTTTCAACTCTCTTGTTGGTGACCTCAATGAGGCCACATGCCAGATATTGCAGACTGGCCTGGACACAGCTGACTATTTGGCGCGTGTGATGGACAATGTGTCTTTCTATGCTAGAATTCCTGGCAAGAACCTCCGAGTTTGCACCTGATGTCCAGTACAAACTCCTGGACATGCCATTTTACTGGAACAACCTGTTTGATACAAAGGCTGATGAATCACTAAGACTTCCAAGCATTCAATGCCACAGCTTAGTCCTTGGGTGTGGCCATTCAACAGACTTCTAACTCCGCGAAAGAAGCATCCTTTTTCGACTCTTGTCCACTTCTGTTCATCATGGCAGGAGCCATACTCCCTATGGCAAGCAGCCGCAACATGACCCCCCCTCCCCATCAGGTAAAGGCAGCAGTCCCCCGAGAGGTGCCTCTACTGTCTCTGATATCACCACATAGTACCCAATAGAAAGGCACTATGATTTAGAGTTCTTACATTCGATTCCTTTGGGCAGGAGGTTGGAGTGCATGTAGATTTACCCTTGGCAGTATTTCAGTAAATCCTTATCTATTTCTACTGTACAGGTGATATTCCTGTTATCAGGCAGAGACACCCAGATTACGACTTGCAGTAGGGTTATCACCGGGGTAATCAAGGCAAATAATCTGCCACGACAATAATGATGCACAAAGTGGGCATTGTATCAATTGAACAATGAACTAATAACAGTGAATGACAGTGGCTTCAATGGATCCCTACCACGCTCAACATACAACAAGCATTGGCAAGGCCAACACTTTGGGCTTTTGTGTAGGCTTGGAAAGGCACTTGCTAGGCACAGCCATAGTGGTATTAACTGGCCCATGATAGTAGCAGGTACAAAATGGTGCGAGTACCTGGGCATCTAATTGCAGAGCCTGGCAAATGCCTAATACTTATACACAAGCCAAAACTGTTGACTTTGTGAACGTTTGTTTTAAACAGGACTTCAGTGAAGGGCATGCAGAGTGCTTATAAATCGATTGGATCAAGGCAGACCTGGTAAGAAATTTGTATTACACCAGTAGCGGTTTACAACTATAATTAAGTCCTTAAGTCTCAGAAGAATGCTTTGAGAAACACTGCCAGGCACTTCAAGTGCAAGGTTTGATGGTAAAGCTGATTTAAGTGGGTGGCAGGAACTGGGTGGCAAGGGCCATAAGGATTGGGCAGTCAATGGGTGGGCACATAACCAAACAACACCTACAGCTCTGTGTCCCTCCTTATATGCCATTCATCCCGAGCTGTACTCTAATGCAATATTTTCAGTTTATAGGTGTTGCAAGCGACACCCGATAGCACAAAGTAAAAATCCTCCAGACACATCATAAATCAGTTTTGAAGTGGTATGAAACAGCATAACAGTGGGGTAACATGGAATGTGGCATTGGCTTAATTAAACTCCAATTTAATGCACTCTCTATTCATAAACCCCCTTAAAAATATAAACAATTAATGGTAGTAATGCCTGTAAAATACAAGAGAACAATAATTCTCAGATTTCAGAACTGGTTCTTGAAAATAAAGTGTAATTGGGCATTGCAGTTAAAGCATAGAATGTCGGGCATTACAATAAGAGTCTATTGGGGATGGTTGCTCTTAATTGTAGCCAGTAGTACCTTGAAATTGTGGGCACATTTTGTTTTCAGTGCGCTTGTATTCATGCGGTGGAAAGGTAATTCATTAACACTTAGAAAAAGAGTAATTCATTGCAGTGCACCCTTATGATCCTAAGCTAACAGCACCGACACTTGGCTTTTCTGCTCCATTAGAATGAATGGAAAGGGAGATATAGGTACTCATTACAGTATTCCCCTGTGATCTTGGCCAAGGAGTATACTGTGAGCTTGTGTGTTATGTGGGGAGGCAAGAAAAGCAAACCCATACAGAGATGGGATGATTTACTAAAGTGCAGCCTTAAGATCATGTTCAAGCAGTACATGATGAAGTCTTGATTCCATGAGGAGGGAGTAAAGGAATCAGCCAAATGGAGGTTATGTTATGTTCTGTTATTGGGTTTATACCATGCACCTCTGCCAATTTGCATGGTCTTCAGGCACTGTGACAGATCTGAAAAGAGAGGGAGTGTGGGTTGGATTAGTTGGCAGAGAAGGAAAAAAACAAGGTAGCTTTGCCGTTGAGTTGATGCGTGCGGACCCGAAATACCGTAAACTCTTGGTGTGGGTCTGTTTCTAAGTGCTCTGTGTTAAGAGCATAGAGGCACGTGTGTCCGGAGTGGAGACCTGCCTGGCCATGGTGTTATGATGCATTTGCTGGAACTGTGACATATAAGATGAGTGTAGCAGTG
The DNA here is from genome assembly GCF_040938575.1 of Ambystoma mexicanum. Classification (NCBI taxonomy): domain Eukaryota; kingdom Metazoa; phylum Chordata; class Amphibia; order Caudata; family Ambystomatidae; genus Ambystoma; species Ambystoma mexicanum. Next base: position 1,458,323,278 of record NC_090935.1, read on the forward strand.
CTTTGTTCTGATGTTTGATTTCTTTTGGGGGTATTCAATTGTATGCGAGTGGCTTACTTGGTATTCATGAACATAGGTAGCATGCAGCAGTAGACTGAAGGAAGAAATCTAGAAGCCAGAGTGAGTAAACTGTGCATCAGAGAGCAAAACACATTAGGGGAATAATTGCATTGGGCACCAGGCAGCAAAATCACAACAGGACACAAGGGAGCAAATCCAAAGGTAAAAAAGGACAGTGCAACACACAGAAGCAAAATTGCATTATGACACATCAGAGCAAAACCCACCAGAGAGAATCAGAGTGGAGCACATGGGAGCAATAAAGTATAAGGTAGAACGTTGAAGTGTGAGCAGGGTATCAAGGTGGGGAAGCAATCAAGCCACGTACAGCAAGGCAAAACGTGGCCTAACAAGGCATGATGAGGGTATGACGAGGCATAACAAAATATTAGACGTTCTAGCAAAGCATGGAAAGACCCAAATAGAGAAAACAGCATGTCTCTTCCCTGCATTCCTACCACTGGCATATGCTGAGAGTTATTTCCCTTTCTCACTTTGGCGCTGTCAACATGGTGAATGGACTCCATGCAGAGCAGCCTTGTGATCTTTTACAAGCAGTATATTCAAAATCCTTGTCTTCCAGTCATGGGGAAGAAAGGAAAACGCAAAACAGTAAGTAGTGTCGTTGGACAGCTGCATTACAGTGCAGGCTTGTGATCTTCCGCAATCACCATATACAGAGCTCTTGTGTTTAGACCAAGGAGAGTAATTGCATCAATTCCTCAAAAACAATTAGAGCTATCGTGTTCATTTTCTCTGTCAATTGTAGGTGCTACACTAAATATTATTCAACTGAGTAAGTGTTATGCTTGAACTAAAATGGCGCTGGTACGCAATGCATTCTGGGAGCGCTCAGAGCCATGATGGATATTTACTTCATGCCGCAGTGAAAAGATATTAGTATTAGATTCACGGTGTTGAGAAAAACATGCTTTCCAAACCTGGTATGCGATCAAGGACATTTCTGCTGGGAAAGCTAACTTTGTTATGGTTTGCTACTGTTCTCCGTGGAGCATGTTTTTAGAGAAGGGAGGCACTGCGCTTCTTGGGGGGAGCTCTCGATTGACCCAGCTGGCAACCGACGGCTGCTCCTCAACTGCGCAAGTGCAATTTCCAGAAGGTTCGAGAATTAACTCCCCTTTGTGGAGTGTGTATATACTCGGAAGCCCAGAGGTGGTCAGGTGAGACTTCAGCCGGAGAAGGACGCTTACGCCCGGCCCTCCTGTGAGCTGTGGTGCTCTCGGCCTGGCTGTTCCCGGGGTCTTCCAGCCGCTTCTGGGCGAGATGAGGAATCATGTTACGCTCACGGTGATGTATTTCCTTTTGAATTCTTTGCTTCTTTTGTGATTTATGTCTATATTATTCTTGTGAGTTATTCCTATGTACTTCTAAGCTTTGAATGAATAGTCGTATAAGAGCTGATTATCTTCTAAGAGCGCGTGGCTGTGAGTTATTGCGTCTGTCTACGTTCAAAGTATTTGCTCTGTAATTACATTTGTGATTTATGTTTGTTCCGTGCACTTTGGGGAGAGCAATACATTTTTGGCGTCACAAACAGGATACTTGTGATGAGTTGTTCCGAGTATTCAAAAATCTGTTGAAGCGTAGATAGGATTTGGTTGTTTTGTAAGTGAAGTTTTTTTTCCCTTTTTGTCAGTGTGTGAGTGCCTGTGGGAGTGATTGTAGCTTGGAAAGGAAAATATATAGATTCAACGAGGTTTTGTTTTGTTTGCGATAATGAGTAGCTTGTTCAGGAAGGAGAGCATTACCGCTGGTGGTGACTGTTCTGATGTTGTTATTCCAGGCCGGACTAAGAGTCCATATGATAAATTGGCTCAGGCATGGGCATGTGGTGCAGGTTTAAGTGAAACATGGGATCAACGATTGGGAGATGCCGATCCGGCTGATGTAATGGCATGCTTGCAACAAGTTCCAGTAGAAGGTGACAAAGAATGTGCAGCATTAGGTAGGTGAGTTGGGTTCTTTTGCATGCTTATAGAAAAATACATCAAATGAAGTTGGAAATGAAAAATGAGGTTTTGCGATTAGAGAGAGCGCTAGCTGCAGAACGGCACACTGCGTTAATGCAGCAGATTCAGATGAAACTGTTTAAAGATAAGGCCGACACATATCAGGCGGTGGCCGAGAGGGCAGCAGTCAGAGTAGCCCGGTATAAGTATAGGACGGGGAGGGGTCAACAAAAGAAAGGTGGCAACTGTAATCGCTACCGCTGGCGTAGACTGGGATCCGGATTAGTGGGATGGTGATATTTTTGATTCAACCAGTCTAGAAAGTAGTTCCGCAGATGAGTCTGACCCCAAAATGGAAGTGAAACAGAAAACAGTGGCGGCTAAGCCCGTTAGAAGACGGCGAGCCGGACCCCACCAGCAGAATCCTGCTGGCGGAATGGTGGATTTAACCACACTGGAGGATTACACACAAAAGGAGGTTGGGGAAATTATTACCCGTTTGAGGCAAAAATCAGGGGAAGCTTTATTGACATGGATGGTGAGATTACTAGATGGGGGTGCTGCAGGGTTGTTGGTAGATTCTACGGATTCACAGCGTTTTTTACCCCTGTCAATTGACACCAATGTACAGGAGGTTTTAAGAGCAGGACCGCCCCCTGATGCAAATGGTCAAGATACGCAGGTGTCTTTGTTGCACCTGGTAGCCCAAGCATGTAACCGTAAATACCCGATTACCACAGATTGGCCTAGTGAAGAAACTAAGTGGTATACGTTGAAAGAAGCAATTCAAAAAGTCAGAGAGCATGCTATGAAAGAGGCTATTCACATAGATGCCCCTGATCACATGGGAGCCGTGCCGCTCTCAGTTTCAACTCGAAACATGGTGATTAGAACTGTGCCACCCGCATACAAGTGTCATTATGACTTTGCTAGTAGGTATGACGGGCAAGGCTACTGATGAGGTAGCAGATGCCATTCGGCAACTTGCAGATTTGGGGAAGTGGGATAAGAGCGATAACAAGCCACGGGAGAGAGAGGGGCGTAGTGAGAGAAGAACCGAAGGCAGGTGGCAAGATAGTAGAGACTCCCAAGTGTCCCGAAAAGACATGTTTTTGGCTTTGTTAAAAGATGGGGTGCCACACGAAGAAATTGATGGCATTGAAACCAGAGTAATGTATGAATTATACAAAAAACGAAGACTTGCAGCTAAAGAGCGCTATAAACAGGTTAAAAAACAAGTAGTCACCACGCCACAGGGGGACACTTCACCTTCTGCTCCCCCTGCAGAAGAACCAGATGATGGGTCTATGGGGACACCTTCCCCGTACCGGCCAACATACGCTGATTTGAGAAAGGTGGTGAGTGCGATGCTAGAGGCGGAGTCGAGTCACACTCATTCGAAGTTTGACTAGGGCTTCGGCCAAGCTCCGGCAGCGTCTGCCCGCATAAAAGTGGATAGGCGGCCTCATGTTGATGTTAAGATTTTTTGGGGGCCAGGAAATACACAAGGGGTGCGTGCATTGATAGAGCAGAGGCCTCTTTGATTCATGGTAATCCAACACGATTTAAAGGCAAACAGTTTACTATTACAGGTCTAGGGGGAAAGGAGACCCCCCGCAGTACAAACGAAAGTGGAGATGAAAATAGGCAATTTGAATAGGCAGAAATACCAAGTATTGATTGTCCCGATACCTGAATATATAATTGGCTTTGACATTTTGGAAGGGTTAACCTTGGGACTTGGCGGTAAAACGTACCAGTTTGGGGTGAGTGCATTAATCTGTACACCCATTACCGTAGGCAAATCGAAGATGCCCCAGTGCAGGTGCCAGTGGCAACCAAGCGGGTAGCAATGAAACAATACCGCATTCCTGGGGGGCACAAAGAAATTTCAGACACCATCAAAGGGTACGTGGAGGCGGGTGTATTACGCCCTATTACCACCTCATGGAACAATCCTCTCTGGCCTATTAAAAAGGGAGATGGGTCGTGGAGGATGACGGTGGATTACAGGGAGTTGAATAAACATACTCCTCCCTTAGTGCCCGCAGTCCCAGATGCCATTACCTTGATTGAAAATGTCCAAAAGTTTGAGGGTACTTGGTATGCAGTGATCGATTTAGCTAATGCATTTTTCTCTGTGCCAATTGCTGAAGAGTGTCAAGAACAATTTGCATTTTCGTGGAGTGGACGTCAGTACACTTTCACGAGGCTACCTATGGGGTACATACACAGCCCGACTATCTGTCACTGGCTGGTGGCAGAACACTTAGACAAGATACCGTGTAAACCTGACATACAAATCTCTCATTACATTGATGATATTTTGATCCAAGGCAAGGATGAGCACAGTGTGCAAAGCCAGTTAATGTCCTTGTGGAAGGATTGAAAAAGGAAGGGTGGGAGATTAATCCGAGCAAAGTTCAAGGTCCAGCTGAAACAATGATATTCCTAGGGATTCAATGGCATCATGGGCATCGAGAAATGGTGCCAAAAGCCCGACAGAAAATACTTGAATTCACCACTCCAATGAACAAAAAGCAAGCTCAGCAGTTTATAGGACTGTTTGGGTTTTGGAGACAGCACATTCCTCATTTAGGGCAGATATTGGCCCCCCTCCACAAGGTGACACGAAAGAAATAGGAGTTTCAGAAGGGGGGAGAGGAGCAGCAGAAAGCCTTTGAGTTGGCGAAAGACACCGTGCAGCAGGTGCTTGATTTATGGCCCTTGAAGGAAGGCGAAGTCGAATTAAATGTGCCTGTACAAGACAATTATGCTAACTGGAGTGTGTGGCAGAAACAAGACAGGAAACATGTGCCATTAGGGTTCTGGAGTCGTAAGTTGCCCAACGCTGGTAACTCATACACTCCGTTTGAGAAGCAATTGCTGGCGTGTTATTGGGCTCTTGTTGATACCGAGCAGATGACAGTGGGCCATGATGTATTCATGAGACCAGAAATACCAATCATGCAATGGGCACTGAGCTCTCCTAAAACGCATAGAATAGGACATGCTCAAGGAGCCAGCATAATTAAGTGGAAATGGTACATTCAAGACAGAGCCAAATCAGGAAAGGGTGGAGTGGCAAAACTACATGAGCAAGTAGCCAACATACCGCCCTCAGATTACAAACCACCGGAAGTGCCTGAAAAACGTGAGTCTCCCGTGAAATCGGGAGTATCTTACAGCGATTTGACCATGGAGCAAACAGAGTATGCTTGGTTCATGGATGGTTCAGCTCGATATGTGGGAACTGAGCGATACTGGAAAGCAGTGTCGTACAATCCCAAAACAAAAAAGATGTTGACAAGGAAAGGGAAGAGCAGTCAGTTTGCAGAACTTTACGCTGTTTACCAAGCATTGAAACAAGAGACCCCTGGTCAATGTTATGTGTACACAGATTCATGGTCAGTGGCGAATGGATTGGCAGTGTGGTTGCCAACTTGGCAAAAGAATGGGTGGCAGATTCATTCAAAAGAGTTGTGGGGAAAAGAACTGTGTCAAGATATTGCAGAAATGTTATTACAAAGTGAAGTCACTGTATATCATGTGGACGCGCATTGTGCTACAGACTCATTAGAACGTTGGTTTAATTATGTTGCAGACGAACACACAAAGATTTCATCTGTGGATGCAGAGGCTCAGAAAGACGATTTGGAGGGTTTGGCCAAATGGGCTCATCAGAAATGTGGGCACCTTGGAGAAAAGGCTACTATCAGGTGGGCACAAGCTCGAGGAATCAGTCTTCCTTTAGAAGTAGTGAAGACGATCATTTTGCAATGTCCCGTGTACCAACACCAATTACATAGACCTATACCTCAAATTGTTCGAGGCACATTGAGAAGAGGAAAATTACCAGGTCAAATTTGGCAGATTGATTATATCGGTCCCATGTCAATCAGTAGAGGTTGTCAGTATGCATGCACTATTGTGGATACATACTCAGGATATTTGATGGTTTTGCCGTGCAACCCAACTGAACACCATCAGGTTGTTAGATCAGATCATACTAAATTATGGAGTGCCTTTGCAGATTCAAAGTGACAATGGGTCACATTTCAAAGGCAAATTAATCCAGGAGTTTTGTCAGGAAAAGAGCATTGAGTGGCTGTACCACGTTCCCCATCATTCAGCAGCTTCAGGGTTAATTGAACGAATGAATGGATTATTGAAAGAACAGTTGCGCAAATCTGGAGACGGCAGTTTGGCAGGCTGGCGTGATCGTGTGTTTGATGCGGTACAAATATTAAATAATAGGCCTGTGTATGAACATGAAACTCCTTTGATGCGATTAATGACTCCTACTTTACAGGTTCAACCCAATTCAGTTAGGGAAACACTATTGTACTGGGAAATTACTCCAGGTTCTTTAGCTCCCTATAGAGCAACTCCAGAGTCAGCAGGGGTAGACTTGCATTCCCATGAAGAAATCAGATTAGACCCAAGAGGAATAGTTGTAATTGAAACGGGGATTGGAGTACAGATTCCCCCAGAGCATATAGGATGGATTGCCCCTAGATCTGGCCTAGCATTGAAGGGAGTTCAAGTGTTGGGAGGGGTAATTGATGTTGATTACCAAGGCAAGATTAAAGTCATCCTAATGAATAGTGGGGATCAATTGTTATCAATCCACAAAGGTGATTGAGTGGCCCAATTGATAGTCATTCCAATTAAGTTGTCCATGATTAAGAAGGGGGAGCCTCCTACAGTATTAACTACCCGTGGGGACCGCGGGTAGTTAATACTGTAGGAGTTAATAGTTAACAGTAATATCAAGTAGTTTTAGTTATGGAGCCTGGTAGAAAGAAATGGCAATATGTACCCGCAGACAAATGTTACCTGAGAGAGTGATGTGCAACACATCTCTTTTCTGGGTTTGCCTTGTAGATCCTGTGTCTGGTTGGTGTAATTGTGGCACTAAATGGACTCCATTTGGGAGAGTTAAACAGTCTGCTGCTACCAACGAAAAATGTCACATCTGTGCCAGTGATCAAGGGGATACTGATAGTGATGAATAATGTTGTCCCCAAGCAGCCTTATGCCAGTGCCGAAAAGTCAACCAGACCGAAGACATGGATTTGTGAAATGCGGCAAACACATCAGGAGCAAGTGAAAACAACCTTGATGCCAGTCGCGCAAGATGCGTTTGCAGGAAGGCGAAAACATTCTCCTATGATCACGCAAGAGGACAATATGTGGATATATCTGGCACAGCAGGTACTGAACATATCACACTTTTGTCTTACTGATGTGCCCAATGCTGAAGCGTTATTGACTACGTGTTTAGTAGCGGTGCCGACGCCTGTTCCGGTTTTAAAGCATATCTTCGGCGTCACACACAATGATTCTTTAGTTCAAGACTCAGATATTAGACAATCTTTTTCAGTTTATGAATGCTGTCGGTTCTGCCAAGAGACTGACCGTAAATGGAGAAATTTGACACGTGTTATTACTTATAATATAACCCAAGGTGATGTATGTTACGTTATGACATGCAATGCACAAGAAATTGGCAAATGCCGCCAAATAGAGTTGACCAATCAGCACAATTCTACAATGTTTGAGAGACAACTATGTTCACGAGTGCCACGCAAATGTACCAGTGTAAATAACAATATATCTTGTAATCAATCAGTGATAACTGCCAGTCATTTGAATCATGTGAAACTTCCAACAGGATGGCTCTTTTCATGTGGTAACATTACATACACTTATATTCCAGCTAATATTTCTGGAGGTCCATGTGCTTTAACTCGATTAGGATTAATGATGTTTCCTTTACACCCAGCGATAACTCGAGGTAAAAGGTCAACTTTCGAATCTGTGGGTCTAGCTCCTGACTGTGATTCACATGTACATTTGTTATCAGAAGCTGAGGTTTTAGCATTAACCCTTTCATTAGTGGGAGTTTGGGGTTTAGCTGCTGGAGGTTACAAATCTTTGATGAAATCAGCATGTTTAGTAGTCAAAAGCCTTAATCATACTTCGCAGGCATTAGAAGAATTACTTCTTGATAGTCAAGTTATTAGAAAAGCAACTTTGCAGAACAGAGCTGCTGTTGATTATCTATTGCTAAAACATAATTTAGGGTGTAACGCATTTGAAGGTATGTGTTGTTTCAATTTAAGTGACCAGTCACGATCTATTGAAAGTCATATTCGAGGTTTGCGGGTTCTCATTTCTCAAGTTTCTCAGGATTGTAATAGAAATTGGTGGGATTGGTTATTTTCATGGATACCTGATATTGGGGGTACACTGCGTTATGTTTTTGCTTGCATTTTTATTATATTATCGATCATAATTGCTTGTCGTTGTTGCATTCAATGTATTCCCAATTTAGTTTTAACATTTTGTAGGTTTCAGAGACCGGTTCCTGTGCCACCGGGCTATGGAAGGTAAATATCCAAGGGTGGAATTGTTATGCTTGAACTAAAATGGCACTGGTGCGCAATGCATTCTGGGAGCGCTCGGAGCCATGATGGATATTTACTTCATGCCGCAGTGAAAAGCTGCACACATTTTGCTGAGTATTAGATTCACGGTGTTGAGAAAAACATGCTTTCCAAACCTGGTATGCGGTCAAGCACATTTCTGCTGGGAAAGCTAACTTTGTTTTGGTTTGCTACTGTTCTCCGTGGAGCAGGGTTTTAGAGAAGGGAGGCACAGCGCTTCTTGGGGGGAGCTCTCGATTGACCCAGCTGGCAACCGATGGCTGCTCCTCAACTGCGCAAGTGCAATTTCCAGAAGGTTTGAGAATTAACTCCCCTTTGTGGAGTGTGTATATATGCGGAAGCCCGGAGATGGTCAGGTGAGACTTCAGCCGGAGAAGGACGCTTACGTCCGGCCCTCCTGTGAGCTGTGGTGCTCTCGGCCTGGCTGTTCCTGGGGTCTTCCAGCCGCTTCTGGGTGAGATGAGGAAACCTGTTACGCTCACGGTGATGTATTTCCTTTTGAATTCTTTTGTCATCCGCCGCGTCGGATGGGGCTTACTTCCGCATTGGCGTCTGCGCCATGGTAGGATGCGGCTTTAGCTCCGCTTACAGGTCTAGTTGTTGCTTCCAACGGCTACCCGGAAGTATATATGCCGTGTACTTCCGGCGTGCCGTTGCGTTGCAACCCCCTTAGATTGCCTTGCTTTCCTTTGGGTAAGACGCTACGTATTTTTCCTCTTCGGCCTTTTTTCTGTGCCGCTCCCTGCCTCTACTCTTTTCTCGCCCTGCTGGGTTGGCTCCCTCGCTCTTTCTCTCGTACTTTTTCCTACGCTGCCTACCGTTTCCGAGTAGTCTCTTCTCTCTCTCTCTGGCCAGATCCTGCTCCAGCATATTCCTACCTTTCCTCGCCCCTTTCTCTTTGTGGAATCTCCTGCATTGACTTCTATCATCCTCCCTCTCGGAATCTCTGCCCGCCTGGCTGTCGGAAGTTTTCTTCTCCGGACCACACCTGCCCTCGGAACCTCCACAACATCCTCTACGAGGCTTCGATCCAGACGAAAGGGTTTTTTACGCCTTCCGGCTTTTTCCCTTTCTTAACCGTCTGTCTGCGGAAGCGGGGTCCCAGGACTGCTATGTACATCTAGCGGAGAAACTTTGTCCCGGAGGACCTAGAGATCATCTCGTCAGGTGAGGAGAGCGGGGAGGAAGGGGGGCGAGAACGCCCCAATCGGGACATCTTTGCTTCTTTTGTGATTTATGTCTATATTATTTTTGTGAGTTATTCCTATGTACTTCTAAGCTTTGAATAAATCGCCGTATAAGAGCCGATTATCTTCTAAGAGTGCGTGGCTGTGAGTTATTGCGTCTGTCTACGTTCAAAGTATTTGCTCTGTAATTGCATTGGTGATTTATGTTTGTTCCGTGCACTTTGGGGAGAGCAATACAGTAAGTTAAAGCATTAACCCTGCCTTAAGTACCTGAATGTTTATCCCATCATATTTTCCAGAATATTGACTTACCTGCACCTGAAAGAACCACTGAGGAGCAGCACATGGAAAATGGGGACAGCGACAGCAACATACAAACTAGTCCAATGCCACCTACCTCACTTGAGAGAGGACAAACAGATTTACCAGTACCAGTACTTGCGATGGTATATGTAACGCTCACCTGGTTCCCACGGAGGCGCGGCGTCGAAGGCGCAGAACTCTGAAGATGGACAGGAAGGGCCCCTCTATTCTGGCTTCCCTGGCTCGTTGGATACCCTCCTGTGCGTGAAAAGGGAGTATTACCAACTGTGGAACAATGCTCAAGCCTCCCACTCCCTTCCAACCCTCCACGATACCTCCTCCACGATTCCCCGTGAAGCCTCACCTTAGGGTTTGGAAGGATGAGCTCTCCATCCTGCTTCTGATGCAGGGGCGCGTTGAAACCCAGTTACTTCACTGGATTGAGGATTGATGGGAGTTCAGGTAAGCTTGACTGTTCAGGTAAGGCGCTGTAAAAGTTCTGTTCAAAAGTTCAAGCTTAATAATAATGTTTGTTGTCTAATTGCAGCAAGCGCTAATGCTTATGTCTTTTTCCCCTTAGGGGCCGGGGTTCGGAGTGCCGGAGATATGGCGCTGACCCGAAGTGAAACAGTTCTGGATGAGCGCTCAGGTAATGTCTTTGCATTCGCTCATTCGATGTCTTTGTCTTTTTTCCCCATAGGGGCCGGGGTCCGGAGATGCCAGGAAGCGGCAGGACCCGAAATGCAGTGGGAATAATCCAACAGGTAAGACTTAAAAGGAAACTGAGCTTTCCTTATTCCTTTTCTCCCTCTCACCTTTGTTCTTGTCTTTTTTCCTCTAGGCGCCGGGGCGTAGCTGAATCCGAAAGATCGCTGCTGAAGATGGAAGCGCCTTGCAAAGGTGAGTAAAATGCAGCGCTGCAGCGATCGAAACGAAATGCCTTTAAAATGATGTCTTCTTTTTCAGGGCCGTTGGAGAAATGACTCCGGGATGCAGATTTAGCAGGTAAGGGCTTTTCTTCTCCTATTCTCTTCCTTTCTCCCCTTGCAGGTGTTCCAGGGTGCTGGCAGGCGTGGCTGAAGTCAGGATGCAGGAGCTGACACGGTGAGCGTCCAGCTGCTAGGTGCAGAACAACGCGAAGCATGTGTGGCTGTTCGGGTGGGGTTTAAATAGCCTTGGAAGAAGTTCCTGGTATGTATCCTTCCACCAATCAGGTATGTATCCTTCCCCGACCACACCCGGGTGGTGAAGTAGTCCTACAGGTTAAGTAGTCCCATTCAGGCCTCAAGAGGGCCTGGATGAAGCAGCAAGGTCTGCATCAGGTAAGTGTGCACCCAAGCACTTAAACACATATCCTCTTCTATGAGCCTGGCGCCCGCTATGAGCCTGGCGCCTAAGGCGCCAGGACTGAGTCCAAAGGGCCCCGACTTGGGCCCGCTGAGACTTCCCTGGGGAAAATGATGTCTGCCTCTGGGGTTGCTGGGCCCGGCCTGGCTCCTTAGAGGTAGGCATCATGACAGTACCCCCCCTCAAGGCCCCTCCCAAAGTCTTTTCCTCCGGGGGTTTTGGTTTGTGCGGGAATCTTCGATGGAATCTTTGAATTAATCGTGGTGCGTGAACATAGTTACTGGGTTCCCAAGATCTTTCCTGAGGTCCATATCCTTTCCAATCAACAAGATAGAAGAGTTTCGACTTAACTATCTTGGAATCTAAAATGTCTTTCACTTCGAATTCTAATTCTCCATCAATTTGGACAGGGCCTGGGGGCTCAGGCAGTCTGGTTCCAGGTTGTACTGGTTTTAGAAGAGATGCGTGAAAAACGGGATGAATCCGCATGTTGGATGGTAAATCGAGTTTAAAGGCCACTGGGTTGATAATAGCTTTGATGGGGTAAGGCCCAATGAATCTGGGATTAAAAGTTCGCTGACCCTTGAGGGGTAGATGTTTAGTTGCTAGCCATACCTAATCTCCTACTTGGTAAGGAGGAGTTTTACTTCGGTGCAAATCAGCGTTTTCTTTATACTTTTTCTTCGCTTGATGTAAGTGGGTTGTAGCTTCTTTGAAGGCTTGGGTTATTGTGGAATGTAGGTGATTTACTGCAGGCATCTCCAGGGTCAGAGGTGGATCTAGGTCAGAGGTCCGAGGATGGTGACCATACAGGGTATAAAAAGGAGTCTGTCCGGTTCCAGAATGCACTGAATTGTTGTATGCATATTCTGCAATCCAAAGGATGTCCTTCCAATTCAACTCGGATTGGTGTAACATGCACCGCAGATATTGCTCGAGAGTCTGATTGGTTCTCTCGGTTTGTCCGTCGGTCTGGGGGTGGTGGCTGGTGGATAACCGCACGTCTATTTGTGCTAGTTGGCAACATTTCTTCCAAAAGTGGGAGATAAATTGACTTCCACGGTCTGAGACTAATATGGAAGGGAAACCATGTAACCGCACTATATTTTCCATAAATTCCTTGGCCAAGGTGGAAGCTGACGGCAATCCTTTTAAAGGGATAAAATGGGCCATTTTGGAGAATAGATCCACTATTACGAGAATCGTGTTGTAACCACCACAAGGAGGCAGGTCAGTTATAAAGTCCATTGACAAGGTGTGCCAAGGTGCTGGTGGAATGTCCAAAGGTTGAAGTAGGCCGGCTGGCCTTTTCTTTTGACTCTTATTTTGGGCACAGATTCCGCAAGACAACACAAATGACTTTGTCTTTTCTCCAAGAAGGCCACCAGAAGTGGCGTTTGATCTTTTCTTCTGTTTTCGCGATACCGGGGTGTCCTTCCATTAATGATTCATGATGACGGGTAATGACAAGTTCCTGCAATTCTTTACTTGGCAGAAATAACCGCTCTTGGAAGTAGGGTAAATCATCCTTAACGGTGTAGTGAGGACCCTTTTGACTCCATTCCAGTAAGGCAGAAGAGTCAAAAAGCTGTTTTACTTGAGCTTGGATGTCCTCAATGGTTTGCAATGAAGTCAAGCCCAGAATTCTTTGTTCCGGTATGATTGGCACAGGTTCTAAACTCGAATTGGGTTCTTCCATGCCTATCCGGGATAAGGCATCTGCCTTACCATTCTTGCAGCCAGGGCGATAGGTAATTACAAAATCAAATTCCGCAAAGAATAAAGCCCATCGGAGTTGTCGCGAAGATTGAGCTTTGGCCGTCTTTAAATACTGCAAATTTCTGTGGTCCGTAATTACGGTGATGGTGTGTCTTGCACCGAGAAGATAGTGACGCCAAGCCTTGAAAGCCGATTTAATAGCCAGTAGTTCTTTGTCGGTAATTGCGTAATTGAGTTCAGGTGGAGAGAATTTTCTGGACCAAAAGGCTACAGGGTGTAGTTGGTTAGTTTCTGGGTCTCTTTGCGACAGGACAGCTCCCATGGCCGAACTGGATGCATCGGTTTCCACGATGTAAGGGAGATCTGGGCGCGGGTGCTTCAACACAGGTGCAGAGGTGAATCTGGTTTTCAGGTCCTGAAAGGCTTGTTCAGCCTCAAGAGTCCATTCAAAGCGTTTGTTTTTCTTTAGGAGAGCTGTGATGGGTTGAACAGTTCGAGAAAATTCCGGGATGAACCTTCGATAGAAATTGGCAAAGCCAAGCATGCTTTGCACTCCCTTCACAGAGCTAGGAGATGGCCATTTGAGAATGGCGTCCACTTTCCGCAAGTCCATTCGGATTCCTTGAGGTGTCAGGATGAATCCGAGAAACTCCACTTCTGTGGTATGAAAAACGCATTTTTCGAGCTTGGCAAATAATTTGTGCTGGTGCAATTTCTCAAGAACTGCCCTAACATGGTTTCTGTGATCAGATTCTGAGGAGGATTACACCAGGATGTCGTCAATATAAACGATGACACAAACATCGATAAGTTCCCGAAGAACATCATTCATGAAGTACTGAAAGGCGGCAGGTGCGTTGCACAAACCGAAGGGCATTACTTGATATTCGAAGAGCCCAAATTTGGTGCGGAATGCAGTCTTCCACTCGTCGCCCTCTTTTATACGTACCAGGTGGTAAGCTCCTCGGAGATCTAGCTTGGTGTACACACGAGCATCTTTTACTTGGTCGATAAGCTCAGGTATCAGGGGCAAAGGGTAACGATTCTTAATCGTTATCTGATTTAGGGCGCGGTAGTCAATACAGGCCCTAAGGTCTCCTTCCTTTTTAGGTACGAAGAACAAAGCGGAAGAGACTGGTGACTTTGATGGGCGAATGAAACCATTGGCCAGGTATTGATCCAAATACTGGCGCAAATGCAGGTTCTCAGGTTCAGTAAGAGCATAAATCCTACTACAAGGTAGTTGTGCATTGGGTACCAAGTCGATTTGGCAATCGTAAGATCGATGGGGAGGTAAGGTGTTAGCCTGCTCTTTCTGAAAAACGTCTTGGAATTCTTGGTATTCAGATGGTAGCTGTACAGGGGTGGAAGTTACAGAGGCTAGACCCATAGCTGGATTCCTTGGGTAACAGGTTGGTTCACAATCAGGAAAAGTTATCTTCTTTGCTCGCCAGTCTATTCTCGGATTATGTGTTTCTAACCAAGGGATTCCAAGAAGTACTTGAAATCGTGGGGCCTTGATCACATCAAACACGATTGCTTCCCGATGTCCGTCCTGACCCACCAGAGTGATTTCAACTGTGGAATGCGTTACAGGCCCTGAGGCTATTTCGGTTCCATCAACTGTAGTAATTACATCTTGGGTTACTTTCGGGCAGAGAGGAAGCTTAATCCTGGAAGCCAATTCACGGTTTATGTAATTTCCAATAGCTCCACTGTCTATATATGCTTTTATAGCATGCAACTGCTGAGGCTGTTTTGGGTTCACAAGCACCATTGGCATGACAAAATGCGAGGTCAAAGAGTTTGTTTTCAAGCTCGGCAAGCGGACCCCTACGCTTGTCGGGCTAGGTCGTTTCCCAAACCAGGTGTCAATAACTCGTTACCAGTGGCTCCAACCACCTTCTTGGGTGGTTTAACTGGACAACTTTGAAGAAAGTGACCGGAAGTTCCGCAATACAGACAAAGTTGCATTTGTCGCCTTCTCTCTCGTTCCTTCTGCGTTAATGGTCCTTTAACACTGCCAATTTGCATAGGTTCGGAAACGTCAGTACTCTTGGAGTTAACGTGGGTCTTGATAGGTACTCTGGTTTCATACTTGAGCCGATCTGCTTTTCTAATTTGAAGTCTGTGATCAAGTTGAACCACTAAGTCTATGTAGTCTGCGCAGGCCTGGGGTGGATCTACTATCTGAGCTATAACATCTTTAAGCTCTCCGCGCAGGCCTCGATGAAACAATGTGATCCTTTTATTTTCAGGCCATCCGGTTTCCACAACTAGTCTATTAAAGGTGGCGATATAGGACAAAAGATCCTGATTACCTTGTCGTAAGGATAGCAGTTCGTTGTCAAGGGCCTGTCCCTGCGAGTGTCGAGCGAACAATCTTTCCATGCTGGCCTGGAAGCCCTGGAAATTCCGGAGAATGGGATCATCCTGATTTACCAATGGAATAGACCAATCGGCAGCACAGCCACTGAGGTAAGATAGTACAAAGGCTACTTTGGTCTGGTCGTTGGGGAAGGCCCCGGGCCTGCATAAAAAGTGTAAACGGCATTGGTTCATAAAAACGGCATATTTCTTGGGATCCCCCGCAAAACGTTCCGGCGGGGCCAAAGGCGTGTCCAGGTAGATTGATTTGTACCGGGTTATTCGAACCCATTGTTGTAGAAATATCTCCGGAAACAGGTAAAGGAGTGTGCTCTGCCTGGCCCTGCAATAACCTTTTGGCCAGATCATCAGTTCTTTCCTTGGATAGGATTAGTTCCCTTCTGAGAGCATTAGTCTCCTGGCGGGCAGAGTGCACTTCTGCCCGTAATTCCCCTAAAAGATGGGCCAGCTGATCTGTCTCGGAAGTCTCCATAGCGCCCAGGTGGGAAATTGTGGTAAGGCTTCGCGTTCTGTAACGCTCACCTGGTTCCCACGGAGGCGCGGCGTCGAAGGCGAAGAACTCTGAAGATGGACAGGAAGGGCCCCTCTATTCTGGCTTCCCTGGCTCGTTGGATACCCTCCTGTGCTTGAAAAGGGAGTATTACCAACTGTGGAACAATGCTCAAGCCTCCCACTCCCTTCCAACCCTCCACGATACCTCCTCCACGATTCCCCGTGAAGCCTCACCTTAGGGTTTGGAAGGATGAGCTCTCCATCCTGCTTCTGATGCAGGGGCGCGTTGAAACCCAGTTACTTCACTGGATTGAGGATTGATGGGAGTTCAGGTAAGCTTGACTGTTCAGGTAAGGCGCTGTAAAAGTTCTGTTCAAAAGTTCAAGCTTAATAATAATGTTTGTTGTCTAATTGCAGCAAGCGCTAATGCTTATGTCTTTTTCCCCTTAGGGGCCGGGGTTCGGAGTGCCGGAGATATGGCGCCGACCCGAAGTGAAACAGTTCTGGATGAGCGCTCAGGTAATGTCTTTGCATTCGCTCATTCGATGTCTTTGTCTTTTTTCCCCATAGGGGCAGGGGTCCGGAGATGCCAGGAAGCGGCAGGACCCGAAATGCAGTGGGAATAATCCAACAGGTAAGACTTAAAAGGAAACTGAGCTTTCCTTATTCCTTTTCTCCCTCTCACCTTTGTTCTTGTCTTTTTTCCTCTAGGCGCCGGGGCGTAGCTGAAGATGGAAGCGCCTTGCAAAGGTGAGTAAAATGCAGCGCTGCAGCGATCGAAACGAAATGCCTTTAAAATGATGTCTTCTTTTTCAGGGCCGTTGGAGAAATGACTCCGGGATGCAGATTTAGCAGGTAAGGGCTTTTCTTCTCCTATTCTCTTCCTTTCTCCCCTTGCAGGTGTTCCAGGGTGCTGGCAGGCGTGGCTGAAGTCAGGATGCAGGAGCTGACACGGTGAGCGTCCAGCTGCTAGGTGCAGAACAACGCGAAGCATGTGTGGCTGTTCGGGTGGGGTTTAAATAGCCTTGGAAGAAGTTCCTGGTATGTATCCTTCCACCAATCAGGTATGTATCCTTCCCCGACCACACCCGGGTGGTGAAGTAGTCCTACAGGTTAAGTAGTCCCATTCAGGCCTCAAGAGGGCCTGGATGAAGCAGCAAGGTATGCATCAGGTAAGTGTGCACCCAAGCACTTAAACACATATCCTCTTCTATGAGCCTGGCGCCTAAGGCGCCAGGACTGGGGTCCGCTATGAGCCTGGCGCCTAAGGCGCCAGGACTGAGTCCAAAGGGCCCCGACTTGGGCCCGCTGAGACTTCCCTGGGGAAAATGATGTCTGCCTCTGGGGTTGCTGGGCCCGGCCTGGCTCCTTAGAGGTAGGCATCATGACAGTATACCATGTTTACATGCTTGTGGATTCTCATTTTATGTATGCATGTTCTAATGGATTCCTTTTTTCTACAGATTGCTCATGTTTGATATTCTATGTCCAGCACCAGACATGACATCAGGGACAATATACATGAAGCTGCTGAACCACATTACCTCAGTTCCCTTTTTCCATGGATTCAGGCACCTTCTGGAACATGCCACTAGATTTGCTAGCTTGCTGCGTCATACCTAACCCCACAAAGGCCTTGGGCTCCAAGCCTTACTCAGACTACGGGATATCAAATGTCCCATTGGATTCCAACAGGGAATATTTATATTCCCTGGGGGATCATGATGACATAGAGGTTTGCTGTTCCTCAGAGTCCACTCACTCCAAGACCCTTAGGAAGCATGCTGCAAAACATTTTTACCTATTTCCACAACTGTGGAAAGTGCACACCTTTCAGGTCCCCCTGGTTAAGAGCCAAGGAAAATGGCCATTATGGAGCCTGGGCAATTTCTAGACCAGAAAGACGAGAAGAAAAGTGGAGAAAGAGGTCCAGGTCACCTTCTGACTTTGACAGGCATCACTGATCCTGTCCTCCAAGAAGCTGAGTCATTAGTCCTGCTCAGGGGATGCCTTGGAGGATTTGTCACCTACACCCTAGGTACTGTTCCTCACTAAGTCCTCGACTCCTGAGGCATTCCGGCAGCAGCTGATTGACATCTTTGCCAATTCTCACAGTCTACAGAACTTTGTGAAGTTGGCAGAGGTGTCTCTTAGGACCTCAACCGCACGCTTGCTGGCACATTTCTGGCTTAGCTGATGGTCACCACACTGTCTTTATCGTACATCACCACCTTTGGGTGCCAAAGCAACATCATCTGCTCTTTCCCTCTCTACGCCATTGCCGTTTAACACCAAGGCCCCAATGGAATATGCTCCTATTTCCATGTCAGGGGCAAGAGGAGGTTGGTGGCAAGTTCCGGGGTGTGGTAAAATTGTCTCTGATGTTAACCTTGATTTCCTTAATAAGTGGATTCACAGATTTGATTGGAGTCTTGCCCAAGGCAAAATGGGGGTCCTCACAGGAGTAGTTCTCAGTAGAATGTTGTGAACAGCGGAAATTACCATTCTAAACTGTCTTTCATCTGAAACTTTGGATAAGATAGGACCGATGCTTTTAGTCTCCAGTTTAATCGATTAGTAATAAGTTAATTCAAGAGAAAAGCAGCTGGAACCAATCACTCTGAAGAATCTACAACAGGAATCAGTTTACTGGTGGGAGCGCAGCGTTTTAGAGCTTATGAAAAAGATGTTAATATTCAATTTGAATTAACTTTGGGCTGTGAACATTTATTTGCTGCAGGAATTCATTTATGCGTTCTGGACAATTAAGCGACTCATATATGCCTTATTTTAAAAGATACTTATTAATTCAGTGTTACGCTTTGTTCAGCTGGTCATTTTAAAAGCATTGTTAAACCTCTCAATAGGACGTTCTCATCATTATCTGTCACGTGCATCAGCTTCCTGATCAGACTTTCAGTAGAATATAATTAACAAGATTTGGGAGAGTTTGTCTGTGTTGCCAGCTGCGTAGAGACTTTCCCTAGAGCGGAGCGCAGTGTGAGCAAATTAAATAGAAGGTTAGGAAACTCGCATAGTGCAGCACTGTTATAACGTTCCTTTTAATCCAACAACACAGTGCATCATGAACTTAGCCCAACCAAACCAGACTCTTATTAGAGTATTCATGAACGCTGCCCAGCCCTACCAGGGTTTGATTAGGTATGATCTTACCTCGTAAAAACCGGAGATCCAACGACAGCGCAGCACGCTTCCAACTTCGACATCATTAGAAGAAGGACTTAAGTATCAAGTGGCGTCTGCCATTTTGGAGGGCTTCTGGGAATCGTAGTTTCTAGCGGTGCGCACCTGTAGAGAGGAATGTTAACATTTTAAAAACAAGGAATAGAAAAAAGATTTGATCAAGTTATGTTTTAGAACGTTTCTTTTTAGGAAATAAAGCCAATCTTCCTGGCAGTTACATTTAGGTAGTAAATAATATAAATTGCAGTAAGGTCACAAACTGTTTGCAGCATTATATTGAACTTGAACATTTTATGGGCTCTCGGTATGGATTGAGCCAGCCAGTTTAATTCTCAACCATGGTAAAAGTATTTTCATGCTACATTGAAGAACATTAAGAGGAATAACTTCACTAATCTATTGCAAGATAGCAGAGTGAAAGCAAGTTCATATATGCTACGTTTCCAAGTTATTCCTCACCTCTTGGCTTGGGGCAGAGGTTACACATGTAATTAGACAAGATGAGAAATAGAATATATTGTATGAAATGTGAAGTAGAACTAATGATTAATTTCTATACAGGTTGCAGTTTAAAGAAGTAAAGAAGTGATCCTGTGTTTGTCATTTTCTCCACTTCCCCTTTCCCTTTCTTGACTCGGCTGAACCGCATTGTGCATTCGTTCAGTGAGGCGCAGAAAAGTCAGAGGGGGACTGTGGGGTTAAGTAGCTGCCACGGATGGGCAAGTTCCGGAGCATGACAGTATGTAAAGCCCAAGATCATAATCCATCTGAGCTGATATGGACCCCACAGGTCTTTCTCTGGCTGGGTTGGGGGAGGTTCTTCAAGAGTTACGGCAGGAACTGAAGGCTGGAAAAACAGAGAATCAGTCTTTGAGTTTAAAGGTGTATAGTTTAGGTAACAAGGTAAATACCCTGCAGGCTCCAGGGAATCCCCCATCAGTTGATATGAGAGATGAACAGGAACCCCCAGATCTTTCTCAGGAAGAGTTTTCTAGTAAAGAAGGAATGGAAGTTATGTCCCAATTTCTTTGGCTGCACCTCAACGTTTTAGTGGTGATCCTAGGAAATTTGCAGTTTTTGTGACTCAATGTTAGCTGCATTTTTTATGTAAGCCAGAGGCTGTTTCTTCTGGAGCGTCTACATACATGCCAACCCTCCCGATTTAGGCGGGAGACTCCCGATTTTTTTGTGAAAAATACAGCTATTTTTCACGTTCTCCCGCCTAAAATTATTATTTCCCTA
Source organism: Ambystoma mexicanum (assembly GCF_040938575.1). NCBI lineage: Eukaryota > Metazoa > Chordata > Amphibia > Caudata > Ambystomatidae > Ambystoma > Ambystoma mexicanum. The sequence goes on from NC_090935.1 coordinate 1,458,343,642, forward strand.
TTGTATTCCTAGGGGGAAATTGTTTCCCGATTTCTCTGTACAAATCTCCCTCGCAGGCACTGCCGAATGATATGATATGGCATTTGTAACGCGCCTATACACGTGTTTCAAGGCGCGAGAATGTTGGCATGTATGCGTCTAAGGTGGCATTTGTGTTGTCTTATCTTTCACAGGATGCTGCAAATTGGTCAGTTTTGCTGGGCATTCAAAAGAGTCCTGTTTTGGGAGATTTGGAGGGTTTCTTAAGAGAATTTGGCAAGATGTTTGATAGGTGGAAAGTGCCTCAGGAGGTATACGGAGAACTACTAGAGTTAAAGCAAGGAAGTAAGGTATTGGTACAGAACATTACTGAATTTAAGTCTTTGGTGTTGGGGACCAAATGGCCAGAAGACAAGAGGGCTACTTTGTTTTACAGATGCCTTAGAAATGACCTCAAAGACACATTGGGGGTCATTAGGACATTGGAGGTAACCATGCCGCAATTTGCGGCATGCTTACCCCCTTACCGGGTACCGGGTTCCTTGAATGAGGAATTACCGGGCCATTCCAACCTTGGAAGACCCGGTAATTCCTCATTCAACGAACCCGGACTCGGTACATCCCCATCCCCATTCCCATTCGAGCCCCGATAGGGCTCAATGGGAATGGGGAGGGAGCTAACAACGGGCCCGTTAATAAATGATCATTTAAATAATTAATAATGGGCCCGTTGTTAGCTCCCTGGTCTGCTAGCGGGACCCGATTAGGGCACCTGGTTTTACCAGGCGCCCTTTCCGGGGTCCGCAAGCAGATTCGTAATGGGGCGGTAAGGGGTTTACGGCTCCGGCAACATTACCGGCGCCGTTAACCCCTTACCGCCAAGGTCGTAATGACCCCCATTGGCTTCAATTGTTAAACGGCCTACTTCCTGTTCGGAATTGATCTCTTTAGTTATGCAACTAGATTTTAGACTGAATGAACGCAGAGGTGAGCGTCGAAGAGGAGGGCAGGATGGTAGGCCAAATGTAAGGTTTGAGAGATCAAGTGCAGGACAATTGATTTGGGAGTTCAAATCCTCAGTGGGTAATCGAGAAAGTCTCTTAAAGTCTAGGGGTCCTTTAACCAAGGAGGAGTGAGAAAAGCGAGTCAGGGAGGGGTTGTGTCTGTATTGTGGTAGAGCGGGACATTTGTTGAAGGATTGTCCTCAAATTACTTGCAGAAGGCGTATGCCAGTTCCTGGTACCCAAGTTGTAATGAATTCCATGCTGGCTACAGTTCCCCATATCAACGTGAATGTATCCTTATTCTTGGCAGGAATGGTGAAGGGAACAGGTCTGGCAATGTTGTATTCGGGAGCCACTGTGAATTTCATGGATTGGGGGTTGGCAAGATCTTTGGGTATTCTGGTTGTTCAAAAACGGAAACCTGAAACAGTCGGAGCAGTAGATGGGTAGCAACTTTCCTCTGCAGCAATCACCAATGAGACAGTTCCTTTATGGATGGAAATTGAAGGTAGGCATGGGAAGGAATTGGTTTGGGAACTTATTGATGCCCCTAAATTGCTGTTAATTGTGAGTATGCCTTGGTGTATGTTACATAATCCTCTGGTTAACTAGGAGAAGAAAATAGTGAGTTTTAACTCAAATGAGTAACCGGCACGCGCCGTCCACGGGAAATACTACAGGTGGATTGGCTCTTTTCCGAGCCATACCACACAGTATTCCCGTGGACGCACGTACGTACCTGCTATTGATCCCGGCGGGGGGTGTGGCAGCCCCTTAGCCAATGAGGAGGCTCGAAACGGGGCAATCCCCGCTCCGAGCCTCCCCAAGGCTGGAGGCTACCTGCCTCCCCGGGGACTCGGGTAAGTTTTTTTCCTCCACCCCTCTTCCCTGCAAGCTATCCCCTCCCCGCCCTCCCAACCTCACTTACCTTCTTTTTTCTTTTTCTCTGGAGCAAACGCTCTGGGAACACTTCTGTACCCAGCGCGTCCGCTCCCGATGGACGTCATGGAAAGGGAAAACAGACTACGTTTTCCCTTTCCCGGTGGCCAATTTATTGCCATTAGTACCCCGGTTTAATGGGCCGGGTAATAATGGCTATAAGACCCTTGACGGTGGGCCAATACCGCACACGGTAATGCCACCGGGGCCTCGTTAAGTAACTAGGGGCCCCAGGGGCATTACCTGGGAAGGTATTGGCCCGCCGTCTCAGGTTTTATTGACACATTATTGTAACATGCATTGAATGGCTAACAATCTGGAGACCCACAGGGACAGGTCTTGAGAGAAGTTGGTAATTGCGACAAGGTAGCGTACTGGTTAGCTGAGGGAGGAAGTTCCACTGCAACTATAGAACAGTTACCCAAGTGTTATGAAGAGTTCTGGAGTGTGTTCGATGAAAAAGAGGCAGGGGAGTTGCCACCTCATTGATCATATGACTGTAACATCGATTTGTAGGATGAAAAGGATGAAAAGGCCAATGAACACTTGAGATCCTATTTAGATGAGAATTTAGCCAAAGGTTTCATTCAACAATCTCAGTCACTGGCTGCTTCTCCACTTTTTTTTGTACCCAAGAAGGACAAAACATTACGGACCTATATTGACTGTTGTTTCCTAAATCGTGTCACTATCAAGAACAGGTACCCGCTTCCCCTCATTTTAGTGATGTTAGATCAGATTCAAGGATCAACTATTTTCACAAAGTTGGATTTGATCAGAGCTTACCATTTAATCAGAGTTCGTGAAGGTGATGAGTGGAAGACAGCATTTAAAACTAAATTTGGGCTTTTTGAATATCTTCTAATTCCCTTTGGCTTATGTAATTCGCTGGCAGCTTTTCAGTTTTTCATAAATGAGGTTCTACCTGAATTTATGCACATTTTTGTGATTGTCTACATCGATGATATTTAAATTTTTTCTTCGGATAAAAATCAACATCACGAAGACGTGAAGATGGTTTTGCACAAGAGAGAACAATTTGTTTGCTAAATTGGAAAAGTCTCAGTTTCACACTGGTAAGGTGGAATTTTTGGGATTGGTGATCTCGCCTCAGGGTTTAGAGATGGATCTCACAAGGTGTTACGCTCACCTGGTATCCATGGGTACGCCACCCAGCCCTGGTTGGATGATTTGCACTCTCGAACCCTCTCCCGGTCCCTTTGTAAGGCCTCTGGTTAAAGATGGGTCTGCTGGGTCTGCAATGTAGGAGATCTGGATTCAATACCAGATTGTCTTTATGTTTTCCCACCGCCCTTGGAACTCCTTCCTTCCCCTTGGGCTCTCTCCTCACCTTAATATTGTGAAAGGTGGATTCTCCGTCCGGCTCCTCGTGGCAGGGGCGCGTAGATGTCGGGGGCGAGCAGCGACCAAGTTACTTCACTGGTGCAAGCCCCCCCTGTGGGAATCCAGGCCTGCTGCAACACCGTAGGTTTGCTGCTTTACAGTCTTTATATGCAGTTCTTATGTTCCTCTTAGTTCAAATAATAATGTCTTGCTTCTTTCCTTTTAGGTATGGAAATGTATTTTGGTGTTGTCATGCAGTTTGAAGATGAGCATGGGCCGGTAGGCGAAAGCGCGATGTGCGAGATGCTGTCCGGTGACTAATGCGCGATGCACTGCGCTGTTTCACCTTTTATATTGCTAACCAGTGTCTTTTTTCTCCTTGCAGGTTGCGATGTTCCTCGCCGAGTGCCGTAATGTTCCAGCAATGATACTGACCAGGAGATGACTACCCAGGTAAGAATTGTGTGGCTTTCTTCATTCGGGAGGAAACGTGAGTAGACGCTTACTAATGCTGTCTTTCTTTGTCCTCTTTCCAGTTTATGGTATTCCAGGATGCATGCGGTGCCGGATGATGGAGTTTGTACCTTCAGGTGAGTGGAACTGAAGTCGGCGATGGATTGAAGACAGGAAACTGTTCCAGGTAAGTTTCGTAGTGTTCTTTCTCTCTCTTCAGGTCCTTGGTTTCAGGTAAGCTGGCATCAAAGAACTGGACAGGGTGAGCGTTACGCTGCCCACAACAGAATAACGCAAAGCATGTTCTGCTGCGGTTTAAATAGTCTCAGGTAAAGAAGTCCAGATAAAATAGTCCCAGGCCTGCCACACCCAAAGTAGTCCAGGTAAAGTAGTCCCAGGCCAGCCACACCCACAAGACTAGACCGCATAGCTCAGTTCCTTGTAACTGAGCTATGTGTGTGCCTCCATGTTGGCTGAAACCCCCAAGTTAAATAGTCCCATTCTAATGTTGGCCTTCATGGTGGTTATGAGCCTGGCGCCAAAGGCGCCACGACTGACTCCAAGAGAGTCCTGGATGAGGTTTTAAGGTCTTTGACCTGGCCCTAACTGGAAGGCTGACTTGCCAGTGAGGGCCAGGGGCAAGGGTCATGACATGCTGGTGGAACCATTAACGGACGTAGTAACCCAGCAGGGTTTTGCTTCTGAGATTTGTGCTGAGTACAGATGCTACAGGTTGTAACAAATCGGGCAATGTCTTTCCTCCAAGTGGGCCACCAATAGTTTTGTTTTACCTTAGCCTGTGTCTTGGCTATTCCAGGATGTCCTTCTACTAATGAGTCATGGTAGTTTGCAATGATTTGAGTTTGCAGTTTCTTGTCCTTGATATATGAACGTCCTTGGAAATATGGTAGGTTGTTCTCGATGGTGTGCCGGTCTCCCCTTAAAAGCCATTCCTGTTGTTTTACCTGATTCATCTGGGACTGTAAACTGGTTTTTAAGTTATCTAAACACGTGGTAGCAGCAATTGTGGTTTGAATTTGTTCTTCAGGAAGGATGGCCACGGGATCGGATGCTGTAAAAGCGTCTTTTTCCTCACTCATACGTGATAATGCGTCTGCTTTTCCATTCCGCACTCCAGGTCTGTAAGTAATAATAAAGTCGTATTCTGCGAAAAAGAGTGCCCAACGAAATTGGCGTGAGGATTGCGCTTTGGCAGTCTTTAAATACTGTAAATTATGATGATCGGTGATGCCGGTGACTGTGTGTCGTGCCCCAAGAAGGTGATGTCTCCATGCTTTAAATGCAGCCTTAATTGCAAGCAGTTCCTTATCCGTGATTGCGTAGTTCCTTTCGGGGGCAGAGAATTTGCAGGACCAAAATGCGACAGGGTGTAACTGTCCTGTTTCCGGGTCTCTTTGGGACAACACCACTCCCATGGCTATGTTTGAAGCATCTATTTCCACTACATAAGGTAGGTCTGGACGGGCATGTCTAAGAAACGGTGCTGTGGTAAATGCTAGCTTCAGTTTCTGGAAGGATTCTTTAGCTTCTGTGGACCAATGTAATTTTTTGTTCTTCCTTAGCAAAGAAGTGATTCGATGAAAAATTTGCAAGAATCCTGGAATGAATCGACAGAAGAAATTAGCGAAGCCGAGCACACTTTGCACTCCTTTCGTTGAGGTTGGTGAAGGCCACTGGAGGATTGCGTCAACTTTCCGTGTGTCCATATGCACTCCCTGTGGTGTGAGCATGAAACCGAAAAATTCAACTTCGGTCAGATGGAAGAAACATTTTTCCAGCTTGGCATATAACTGGTGTTGCCGAAATTTTTCCAAAACTGCTCGGACATGACCAACATGTTCTTCCTAGGAATTAGAGCAGATGAGAATATCATCTATGTAGCCAAGTGCACAAATGTCCAATAACTCACGGAGTACGTCATTCATAAAGAATTGAAACGCTGCAGGGGCGTTACATAACCCAAAAGGCATGACTTGGTATTTGAAGAGGCCATACTTCGTGCGAAATGCTGTCTTCCAATCGTCTCCCTTTTTACTCTCACAAGGTGGTAGGCCCCGTGCAAATCCAACTTGGTTTAAATCTGGGCGTGTTTCACTTGGTGCAGGAGCTCGGGTATAAGTGGCGAAGGGTATCGGTTTTTAACAGAAATCTGTTTGATTGCTCTGTAATCAATACAGGTCCTCAAGTCCCCCTCCTTCTTAGGTACGAAGAAGAGGGGCGAGGAGGCAGGAGACTTAGATGGGCAGATAAAGCCATTTGCCAGATACTGATCCAAGTAAGTTTTAAGATGTTGGTTTTCTTGATCCGTTAAGTCGTAAATCCGTCTGCAGGGTGTTTGGGCTCCGGGCACGAGGTCTATTTGGCAATCGTAGGGTCTATGCAGGAGCAAAACGTTAGCTTGTTCCTTCTGGAAGACATCCTGGTAACAGTGATATTCAAGTGGTAAGGTGCCAGTGAGGCCCAGCACAATACTTTTCTTGGGTTTTTGGTTGATGAGGTCTCTGTTGTAACAGGTGTCGGCGCAGTCTTGAGAAAAGGTCAGAACCCGTATTCGCCAGTCGATTTTAGGATTATGGGTCTCAAGCCAGGGCATTCCCAATATCATCTGGAACTATGGAGCACCGATGAAATCAAAGGTGATGTCTTCTTGATGCCCATCCTGCAACAGAAGCGTGACTTTCTCGGTACATTGTGTCACCGGGCCGGATGATAACTGTGATCCATCCACTGCAGTGACATTTTCCAATCTCTGTTTTTGTTGAAGAGGAAGGCCTATTCGTGTTGCCATATCTTGGTTAATGTAGTTTCCTACTGCCCCACTGTCAATGTATGCCTCCAAGGCATGTATCTTTGACGGCTGCTTGTGATTTACCAAAAGTACCGGAAGGACTAGATGTGAGGTCTGCACGCATTCCTTTTTCTCGCTCGACAAGTGGACCCGTACGCTTGCCGGGCATTGGAGTTTCCCAGAGTCCGGTGCTTCTTCTTCGTTGTTTTTATCTGTTGCCCCTACTATTTTCTTGGGGGGTTTCACTGGGCAATCTCGGAGGAAATGGCCTGCTTTCCCACAATATAGACAGAGTTGTTGTCTTCTTTTTTCTCTTTCTGCCTTGGTCAGAGGACTCCGTAACCCACCGATTTGCATTGGTTCCGAGTGTTCATGTGGCTTGGTGTGGGTCTCGCGGGGTCGCACAAAAACTGTCCTACCTGTCCTGGCTCGATCCATTTTCCTGTTCTGTAACATATGGTCGAGTTGCACTGTGAGGTCCATGTAGTCTGCACATCCCTCGGGTGGAATCACAAATTGAGCCAACACATCCTTAAGTTCCCCACGTAGCCCTCGATAGAAGAGTGTAGTCCTTTTCTCTTCTGGCCAGTTGGTTTGAGCTACGAGACGATTGAAAGCTGCAATGTAGGTTAATAGATCTTGATTTCCCTGTCTGAGTGACAGTAGCTCATTGTCCAGGGCTTGTCCCTGAGCATGTTGGGCAACAATTTCTCCATCTCGTGTTGGAAACCCCCAAAGTTCAGAAGCAAAGGATCATCTTGGGTTACTAATGGTATTGGCCTGTCCGTCGCATTACCTCCTAGGTATGAGAGTACAAATGCCACTTTGGCTTGATCATTTGGAAAAGCTCCCGGTCTGCATAAGAAATGTAGGCGGCATTGGTTCATGAATATGGCAAACTTGTTTGGGTCGCCATTGAAGCGTTCGGGCAGAGCTAAGGGCACTGCCCCTGGAAGGACTACTTGAACCGGTGTGGATTGTTGTGTCGGAGCAGCGTGGCTTATACCAGGCAAGGGAACCTGTCCTGCTTGTGCCTGTAGCACCTGTCAGGCTAAATCATCAGTTCTTTCCCCATTACAATAAGATCTCGCCTTAATGTTCTGGTCTCTTGTCATGAGGCGTGTACTTCGGCCCGTAACTGCCCTAGTAGTTGTGCCAACAGATCTGTCTCAGAAGTTTCCATAACGCCCAGGCAGAGAGTTGTTGAGGCTTCGCGTTCTGTTATGCTCACCTAGTCTCTGCGGAGGCGTTGGGGCACAGTTTCAGCCCTCCCTGGAATTAGATCACCCTCTTCTGGTTTCGTCCCCTGCGGATCATCTGTGGGCGGCGACAATCGGTGGCACTACTCCTGTGTGAATATGGGGAAACGTGAGTGTGCTGATAGGTGACTGTGGTATCTCCCTAACCCTTCGACCCAAGGTGCGATTTCAGTGGGCACGTACCGGCCCATAAGGCTCACCTGGTAAGTGTGATTGAGGAGCTCTCCATCCTGCTACTTCTGGCAGGGGCGCTTGTTAATGGAATCGAGTTCCTTCACTGATTCCAGAGTATTAGTCCAGGTCAGCTGCGTCTAAGCTCCTCTTTCTGCTTTCTCTCAATGTCTTGTCAGGAATCAGGGTTGGCACAGGCGTGGAGTGCTAAAATACGCGTATTGAGACATTATGTGCTGGAAGGATAAGGAAACTTCAGTTCCCAGCATCCTTTGTGTTATTTTGTAGTTTGGCCCGTGCGCGCCTTGCCAGGTGTACTGCATCAAGAATCAAGGCAGCTTAAAGGCAGGCAACGGCGGTGGGCAGGTGTGGTTTATTGTTGATTTGGAGCAGGAGTCAGGCTGCCGCGTTCGGCAACAGGAGGAAGGCGTCCGTGTGCAACGAAACGAGATGCAGAGGAGGAACGCTTGATCTCACATGTTCACAGTGCGGTAGGAGCAGGAGGGACGCTGAGTAGTCGGCAGAGACAACGCTTGCTGTTCTTCGTCTGGGACGTCCCACGGGGCTCCCAGACTCAAGATAAGTACTTGTGAGGGCAATATATTTCCTGAACTGCTTGGTATGATTTACCGCTGTTTCATTATTTGTCTGGGAAGTCCCACGGGCTCCCCAGACCTGAGATAAGTAACGCCCTAATCACTTTGAATTCAATCCGTATGAGAAACGAAAGTGTGTTTTGTTAATCGTATAATTCAAGAACTTTGCCAATCTCGTATGGGTTAATGCAGGAAGTACTGCATATGGACAACAACATTTCACTAGTGCCAGGAACTAAAGGAAATGCATTTATGTTGTATGTTGCTAGCGCTGCCCGAAGGGCCATGTGTATTGTCTAATCATTTTGGGAAGATTTCCCTTATGTGTGGTCATATTGCTTGCTTATGTGTTGTTTGGGAATGATATTTCAGAGTAGGATACAGTACACGTATTAAGGTGTGCTATTCAGGAATCAGGTATATGTTAATTGTGCAGGTGATTGTTCTGTTCTTTCTATGTGAGTTAGAGTAGGGTTTTTTCCTGTGTTTCCCCAGTCCCATCCACCTTAGGAGTTTCCTTATCCTCTTTCCGGTGTTCCTAATTTCCCCTCCCTATCCACAACCTCTCCCTAACCCCTCTTCCCCCCATTGGCTGCCACGTGGTGACCTGTTTACTAACTCAGGCGCCTGTGCCAACCACGGTGGGAGGGTCGAGTTCATTCGGCTTCCGTGGTTCGGGGGAGAGTGTCGATCTCTCTTCCTTCCAGTTAGTGTGATTGTGACATAATAAGCCACCCCCAAATTGGGATACTCACAACCACCTAAGCCAAATGGACCGACACCTCCACCTTTAGCGGATGTGCTAAAGGTTTTACAGGATATTCAGTTGGAATTAGCACATGCTAGGCAGGAAGCTACCACCTTGAAAGCCCAGGTACAAGGGTTGGTAGAGCAAGGTACCCCTTTGGAGGGGCCCAGTACCTCCACTACGGAGGGCACTTCCATTAGGGGCAATCCTACGGTCATTGTCCAACCACCGAGTAGTGTACCATTGGCTTCACCAGAACGTTTTTCAGGGGATCCTAGGAAATACATGAATTTTCTTACCCAATGTAGACTCCATTTTTTGTGTAAACCTGCGGCGTTTGAGACCATCCAAGCCAGAACCGCTTTTGTAATATCCTATTTGACAGGGGATGCAGCAGCCTGGGCTATGCCCTTAGTACAGAAAGATGACCCCTTGTTATATAACTGGGATAATTTTCTAGGAGAATTTGGTAGACTGTTTGATAGACGGGAGGTTTCATTGGCCCAAGACAAGGAGTTGTTAGGGTTAAAACAGGGATCACGAGATTTGGTTACATATGTGACACAGTTCAATAGATTAGTGATTGAAACTGAATGGCCAGAAGCAAAACAGACGTTACTGTTTTATCAAGGACTACGGGAAGAAATGAAAGATGCCATTGCGCAGGTAGAACCGCAACCCAGTACTTGTACAGCGATGATAGACCTAGCCCTTAGGTTAGATCATAGAATGAATGAGAGAAGGGGAGACAAGAAGAAACCAGAAGCAGTTCCGTTTGTGAGATTGGACAGGAGTAGAGGAAGAAGGAGTAGCGATGTAGAACCAATGCAGATTGGTAGTATCAGAGGTCCGTTATCTGAGGCAGAAAAAGAACAACGGAAACTTAATAAATTATGTTTGTACTGTGGACAGGCAGGTCATTTTATTCGTACCTGTCCTAATACTCCGCAAAAGAATCTTGGAGGGGAACGAGGCAAGAAGGAAGCGGGAAAAGAGTTGGGCCGACCTTAGGGGGAACTCAGGTGACAGGCCCGAAGGAAGCAAGGTTCCCCAAATTAGTGGCAAATACAGTTGGGAGCAAGACCTCTCATTTGTATATGCTGGTAACGTTATGTTGGGCGATGTCTAACCAAGTGGTGTTGGCTATGGTGGATTCAGGAGCCACAGGGAATTTTGTGGACATTACATTGGCACACCAGTTAGGACTACCTGTACAAGATAAACCAAGAGTGGAAGGGGTTCAATCAGTGGACGGTTCTCCGTTAGTATCTGGTCCTATCAAACAACAAACGCATAAGTTACAGATGACATTTGCATCTGGACACAGAGAAGACATTGCTTTTGATTTAATAGCTGCACCACAGTTTGGTTTAATTTTAGGAATGCCCTGGTTAGTGCAACATAATCCCAGGATTGATTGGGAAAAGCAAACTGTAGAGTTTACGGAGCAGAAGTGTCAAGGACACATGATATCTGAGATGGAACCTTCGGGATGGTTGGTTGATCAAGAAAGAAAGGATCAAGTGGTGGGAGCAGTGGAAGCAGGGATTCCCTTGCAATACCGAGAGTTCGCAAAAGTATTTGACAAAGGTGGGGCAGAGCAACTACCACCCCATAGACCATATGATTGTGTCATTGAATTGGAGGAGGGGCGAAGTTGCCTTGTAGCAGAATCTACGCCCTGACAGAAACGGAAAATGAACATTTAAGAGTGTATCTGGATGAAATGCTGGAGAAGGGGTTCATTAGACATTCCACGTCCCCTGTCTCCTCTCCCTTGTTTTTTGTCCCTAAGAAAGAGGGGACATTATGAACTTGTATTGATTACTGTGCATTGAATAAGGTGACCATTAAGAATAGGTTTCCCTTACCTCTAATTTCAGTATTATTGGATCAGGTGCGGGCGGCAAAAATATACACGATATTGGACTTAAGGGGGGCATACCACTTGATCAGAGTACGGGAGGGGGATGAGTGGAAGACGGCATTCCGAACAAAGTTTGGTTTATTTGAATACTTGGTTATGCCATTTGGATTATGCAATGCTCCTGCGGCATTTCAATTCTTTATGCAAGAAGTTTTGAGAGATTTTATTGATGTGTTTGTCATAGTTTACATTGACAACATTTTGATTTATTCAGTTTCACCAGAACAACATGTTCAGCATGTGAGGGCAGTGCTTCAGAGGTTACAGGAGTATCCGCTCTGTGTAAAATTGGAGAAATGTGCTTTTCACACTAGGCAGGTGGAGTTTCTAGGGTTTATTCTCACTCCAGAGGGTGTAGTAATGGATGCAAAGAAAGTACAAGCTGTGACAGATTGCCCATCTCCTCAATGTATAAAGGACGTTCAATCATTTCTAGGATTTGCCAATTTCTATCAGCGTTTTATTAGTAATTTTTCAGCCATTGTAACACCAATTACACGATTGCTTAAGAAGGCAACACCATTTGTTTGGGGTTCTGAAGCAGAAAAGGCTTTTCAGACTTTAAAGGTAGCTTTTACCACTGCACCAGTGTTGAAACATCCAGATACAAGTCAAGCCTTCAAGGTGGAAACTGACGCTAGTAATTTGGCGGTGGGGGCTATTTTGTCACAGAAGGATATGGAGGGAGTGTGGCATCCAGTGGCATTTTATTCTAGAAAATTATCGGGTTGTGAACAGAATTATTCTATCACAGATAAGGAGTTGTTAGCTATTCGATCAGATTTTCTAGAATGGAGACATTACCTATTGGGGGCTAAGCATCAGGTAGTAGTGGTGACTGATCACAAGAATCTGCAATACTTTAAGACTGCTCACAAACTTAGTCCCAGACAACTCCGCTGGTCTCAGTATTTCAATGAATTTGATTTCGTAGTAACCTTCAGGCCAGGAAAGAATAATGGCAAAGCAGATGCACTGTCTAGGCAGCAAAATTTGGAGAGTGTGGAGAGTGAAGTAATGTAACGCTCACCTGATTCTCGCAGAGGCGCCGGTCTTGACTGGGCGACTACCGTATCTTCAAAGGTGATGTGTAGCACCCGGTTGGCTCTTTGGGCTGGACCTCTGTGCACTGTATGCCTGACGTGTAGAGTAAGATGTCTGCAGATAGAAAATATGGGGTTAATGAACTGGGGTTATTGGGGTGTCCCTATCTCATTCCTCTTCTCCTCTCCTGTAGACCCCCCAAAGGTTAACGCTCTCACCTTAGGTAAGTGAATGCCGAGCTCTCCATCTGCCTCGGGGCAGGGTGCTGTAACCAGTTTCTTCACTGGATAGGTAGCGCAGGCCTCTTGACTTCAGAGGACTGCTGTCCGTCGTTTACTGCACGAACGGTAAGTTTCGAGTCATTCAAATGTCTTTAGTAATGATGTCTCTTGTTTTGCAGGGTTCCGGCGATGGCGGATGACGGGCTGAAGTGAGTTGAAGATGGAGCCCGTGTGATGAATAGAAGCGCCTGGAAGCACGTAAGTAAGCGCTTGTTGCCTGCTTCACTATGCACTCTAACTGTCTTTTTATTTTGCAGGTACGAGTTCGGAGCGGCTGCAGGGTGCCGGAATACCCACTGGATTAGATGTGGAAAGGAGTAATGGCACGTGAGTATTAAAGTTCCCCAATGTCTTTAAACGCACCTTGTTTTGTCTTTCAGATGCCGGAATGCAGTGTGAAGACCTCCGGAGCGCACGAAGAGTAGGTAAGCCTTTGCCTTTCAGATGCCGGAATGCTAACCTGTTCTTTCTTGTCTTTATAGGTGTTGCTGAAGACTGGATTCAGGATGGTAAGCCTTTGCCTTTCAGATGCCGGAATGCTAACCTGTTCTTTCTTGTCTTTATAGGTGTTGCTGAAGACTGGATTCAGGATGGTAAGCCTTTTTCCTTAGGCCCAGGACCGGATGCAGAAGACACGATGAGCGTTCTGCTGCAGAGGTTGCAGAATAACGCAAAGCAAGATTCATCCACCGGGTGTGGTTTAAATAGCCTCCTGTAGTGCTTAGGTGTCTCCTTCCACAGCCACGCCTAAGTAAGAAAAGAGTTCCTGGTAAGAAAAGAGTTCCTGCCTTCCAGAAGAGTTCCAGTGTTCTGAATCTAGGGAGTGGCTCCAGCCCCACCCAACAGGAAAAGTAGTTCCAAACAGAAGAGGATCAGAGGCTCAACTGGCAGGCAAGTAAGCAGCATGGTCTGCTGAAGGTAAGTCCACCCAAGCATTATGAGCCCGGCGCTTCCAGCGCTGGGACTGGGCATATTTATGAGCCTGGTGCCACTGGCGCCAGGACTGGGTCCAAAAGGTCCCAATTGGGACTGGCTGGCACTCGGAACCTGGGTTATGGATCTGCTTCCAAGGGAGTTGGGAAAACCCTGACCTTTTGGAAGCAGAGATCATGACAGTACCCCCCCTCAAGGCCCCTCCCAAACCGGACTTCTCCGGGGGTTTTGGCTTGTCAGGAAATGTTCGGTGAAATATTTTGATTAGGCGAGGAGCGTGGACATATTCAGCAGGTTCCCAGGATCTCTCTTGGGGGCCGTAGCCTTTCCAGTCAATTAGGTAGAATAGTTTAGATTTGGAGATCTTGGAGTCCAGAATGCTTTTGACTTCAAACTCGAGTTCTCCATCCACTAGGATAGGTTTTGGAGATTTGGTTAGTCGGGTTTGAGGTTGCACGGGTTTTAATAGAGAGACGTGGAAGACCGGATGTATCTTCATGTGCGGGGGCAAGTCCAACTTGACCGCTACTGGGTTTACTATGGTAGTGATGGAATAGGGACCAAGGTATCTTGGGTTGAATGTGCGTGGCCCTTTTAGAGATAGATATTTGGTGGATAACCAGACTTGATCCCCTACTTGATAGTGAGGGGCTTCCTTCCGATGTTGATCTGCTCCTTTCTTGTATTGTTCTTTAGCCCTTTGAAGGTGAGAAACAGCTTCCTTAAAGGCTTGGGTGATTGTAGAATGCAGGTAGTCTACTGCTGGTGTTTCAAGATCTTGGAGGGGATCCAACTCCGAGGTTCGAGGGTGACTGCCGTACAAAAGAAAAAACGGGGTTTTCCCAGTTCCCGAATGGACAGAGTTATTGTAGGCATACTCGGCTATCCAAAGGATATCTTTCCAAGTTTTTTCAGTTTGTTGCAGCATGCAGCGTAAATACTGTTCCAGAGTTTGATTGGTCCTCTCGGTTTGTCCGTCGGTCTGAGGGTGGTGACTGGTCGATAGTCTCACATCAATTTGAGCCGACCGACAGCAACTTTGCCAAAAATGAGAAATAAATGGACTACCTCGATCCGAAATTAGAACCGAAGGAAAACCGTGCAGTCGGACGATGTGTTCGAGAAATTCTCGGGCCAGAGTTGCTGCTGTTGGCAAGCCTTTGAGCGGAATGAAATGCGCCATCTTGGAGAATAAGTCCACGATTACTAGAATCGTATTGTATCCGGAGCATGGAGGTAGATCGGTGATGAAGTCCATAGAAAGCATATGCCAAGGGCGAGGTGAGATGTCACTAGGGCGTAAGAGGCCTGCTGGTCTTTCCTTTTGACTCTTGTTTTGGGCGCATACTCCACAGGACATTATAAAGTCTCTGATATCTTTTTTCCAAGACGGCCACCAGAAGTAGCGCTTGATCTTTTCCGAGGTCTTGGCTATACCGGGATGACCTTCCATTAAAGAGTCGTGATAACAAGAGATTACTTTTTTCTGTAAATCTGTGCTGGGTAGGTATAATCGTTCTTGGAAATACAATAAGTTGTCCTTTACTGCAAAGTCCTTTCCCTGCAGATGCCAATTCTGTATGTCTGCTGGAGTTACAAGTTGCCTGGCTTTATCCTTAACTTCCTCTATGGATTCTGTGGCGATTACACCCAGAATTCTTTGTTCGGGAATGATTGGTACAGGTTTAGGGTTGACCAAGTGTTCTTCCACTCCCATCCGAGAAAGGGCATCGGCTTTACCGTTCTTTGTACCAGGTCGATAGGTAATTATGAAGTCAAACTCGGCAAAGAATAATGCCCAACGGAGTTGTCTAGAGGATTGGGCTTTTGCGGTCTTCAAATATTGCAGGTTTCGGTGATCCGTAATCACAGTAACGGTGTGTCGGGCCCCCAGCAGATAATGCCGCCAAGCCTTAAAGGCAGACTTGATAGCCAGAAGTTCCTTGTCAGTAATCGTGTAATTGATTTCAGGAGGCGAGAATTTGCGGGACCAAAATGCCACGGGATGCAACTGATTGGTTACCGGGTCCTTTTGTGATAGAACTGCCCCCATGGCAAGGCTTGAAGCATCAGTTTCCACGATGTAGGGGAGTTCGGGGCGAGGGTGTTTTAAGATTGGTGCAGAGATAAATTTAGTCTTCAAATCCTGGAAAGCTTGTTCCGCCTCGGTAGACCATTCAAAACGTTTGTTTTTCTTTAACAAGGCAGTGATGGGCTGGACTATTCGAGAGAATTCGGGGATAAACCTGCGGTAAAAGTTAGCGAAGCCTAACATGCTTTGCACACCTTTTACGGAGGATGGTGATGGCCATTTGAGAACTGCATCGACCTTCTTTGAATCCATACGCACTCCGCCAGGTGATAATATGAATCCCAAGAATTCAACTTCAGTCACGTTGAAAACACATTTTTCCAACTTAGCGAAAAGTTTGTGTTGACGCAATCTTTCGAGGACCATTTTCACGTGTTTCCGATGTTCAGATTCCGATGAAGAATAAACGAGGATGTCGTCAATGTAAACAACAACACATACATCTATGAGCTCTCTGAGGACATCGTTCATAAAATATTGAAAGGCGGCCGGGGCATTGCAAAGTCCGAAGGGCATGACCTGATATTCAAATAGCCCATACTTGGTGCGGAAGGCCGTCTTCCATTCATCGCCCTCTTTTACTCGTACCAAGTGGTAAGCTCCTCTAAGATCCAGCTTTGTATATATGCATGCTTTTCTGACTTGGTCCAGGAGTTCAGGGATCAAAGGTAACGGATATCTATTCTTAACGGTGATCTGGTTCAGGGAGCGATAATCGATACAAGTTCTAAGGTCTCCTTCCTTTTTTGGAACGAAGAACAAAGCTGAAGAAGCAGGGGACTTGGAAGGACGAATAAACCCATTTGCCAGGTATTGATCCAGGTATTGTCGAAGGTGAAGGTTCTCAGGCTCGGTGAGGGCATAAATTCTACTACAAGGAGGAGTAGATCCAGGTATCAGGTCTATCTGGCAGTCATAAGACCTATGAGGAGGTAGAGAGTTAGCCTGATCCTTCCGGAAAACATCTTGGTATTCTAGGTATTCGGGAGGTAACTGGGGAGTCTCTGAAGAAATTGCGGCCAGTGCAACACCAGGAGGAGGGTGACAAGTAGAGACACATTCTGGAAACTGGACCGTTCTTGCTCGCCAATCGATCAGAGGATTGTGTTTCTCTAACCAAGGTATTCCTAGAATAATCTGAAACTGAGGGGCCTTGATCACATCGAACACGATCTTCTCATGGTGTCCATCTTGACTTACTAGCGTCACCTCTTGAGTGGTATGCGTTACTGGCCCGGAGGCTATCTCCGTACCATCCACCGTAGTAATGACGTCCTTTACAGCCTTGGGACAGAGAGTTAGATTCATCCTCAAAACCATTTCATGATCCACATAATTGCCGATGGCACCGCTGTCGACGTAAGCTTCAATTGCATGTAATCGATCCGGATTATCAGGGCTAATGAGGACCATAGGTATCACGAAATGCGAGGTCACGGAACTGGTTTTCACGCTCGGCAAGAGGACCTCTATTCTTGTCGGGCGAGGTCGTTTCCCTGCTCAGAGTTTGTAACTTTGGTAACTGCAGCTCCTACTGCCTTCTTGGCAGGTTTCACCGGACAGTCTCGAAGAAAGTGCCCTGAGTTTCCGCAATATAGGCATAATTGCAACTGTTTCCTCCTTTCCCGCTCCCTTTGTGTTAGAGGACCTTTCAGACCCCCTATTTGCATGGGTTCCCCAGAGTCTACTCCTTTGGAAGGAGTTGGCGGTTTGGAAAATACTCGAGCATCAAACTTGGAACGATCGGCCTTCCTGTTCTGCAGCCTGTGATCTATTTGAACGACCAAGTCTATATAATCCGAACAGTCTTGTGGGGGATTCACTACTTGGGCTAAAACGTCTTTGAGCTCTCCACGTAGACCTCTATAAAACAGCGTAATCCTTTTGTCCTCAGGCCATTGAGTTTCCACTATTAGTCTATTGAAAGATGCAATATAAGCCAAAAGGTCTTGATTACCCTGTCGCAACGAAAGAAGCTCATTGTCCAAGGCCTGCCCCTGTGAATGTCTTGCGAACAGTTTTTCCATACTAAGCTGAAAGGCTTGAAAATCATGGAGAACCGGATCATCTTGATTAACTAGAGGGATCGACCAGTCTGCCGCATTGCCACTAAGGTACGAAAGTACAAAAGCTACTTTTGCTTGATCAGTTGGAAAGGCTGCTGGCCGGCATAAGAAGTGCAACCGGCACTGATTGATAAATACTGCAAACCTCTTTGGGTCACCAGAAAATCGTTCGGGCGGAGCCAGAGGTACATTCCCAGGTAGGTTGATCTGCACTGGATTCATAGAGGATGTTGAAGGAAGATTTGCCCCTGATGCGGGTAACGGGGTCTGTCCGGCTTGTGACTGTAGCACTTGTCTAGCAAGATTGTCTGTTCTCTCCTTGGAAATAATTAGTTACCTTCTTAGAGCATTCGTTTCCTGACGAGCTGCATGCACTTCTGCCCTTAATTCCCCAAGTAACCGGGCTAGGGGGTCAGTATCCGAGGTTTCCATAGCGCCTGGGCGAGAGTTTTGCGGTAGGCTTTGCGTTCTGTAACGCTCACCTGATTCTCGCAGAGGCGCCGGTCTTGACTGGGCGACTACCGTATCTTCAAAGGTGATGTGTAGCACCCGGTTGGCTCTTTGGGCTGGACCTCTGTGCACTGTATGCCTGACGTGTAGAGTAAGATGTCTGCAGATAGAAAATATGGGGTTAATGAACTGGGGTTATTGGGGTGTCCCTATCTCTTTCCTCTTCTCCTCTCCTGTAGACCCCCAAAGGTTAACGCTCTCACCTTAGGTAAGTGAATGCCGAGCTCTCCATCTGCCTCGGGGCAGGGTGCTGTAACCAGTTTCTTCACTGGATAGGTAGCGCAGGCCTCTTGACTTCAGAGGACTGCTGTCCGTCGTTTACTGCACGAACGGTAAGTTTCGAGTCATTCAAATGTCTTTAGTAATGATGTCTCTTGTTTTGCAGGGTTCCGGCGATGGCGGATGACGGGCTGAAGTGAGTTGAAGATGGAGCCCGTGTGATGAATAGAAGTGCCTGGAAGCACGTAAGTAAGCGCTTGTTGCCTGCTTCACTATGCACTCTAACTGTCTTTTTATTTTGCAGGTACGAGTTCGGAGCGGCTGCAGGGTGCCGGAATACCCACTGGATTAGATGTGGAAAGGAGTAATGGCACGTGAGTATTAAAGTTCCCCAATGTCTTTAAACGCACCTTGTTTTGTCTTTCAGATGCCGGAATGCAGTGTGAAGACCTCCGGAGCGCACGAAGAGTAGGTAAGCCTTTGCCTTTCAGATGCCGGAATGCTAACCTGTTCTTTCTTGTCTTTATAGGTGTTGCTGAAGACTGGATTCAGGATGGTAAGCCTTTGCCTTTCAGATGCCGGAATGCTAACCTGTTCTTTCTTGTCTTTATAGGTGTTGCTGAAGACTGGATTCAGGATGGTAAGCCTTTTTCCTTAGGCCCAGGACCGGATGCAGAAGACACGATGAGCGTTCTGCTGCAGAGGTTGCAGAATAACGCAAAGCAAGATTCATCCACCGGGTGTGGTTTAAATAGCCTCCTGTAGTGCTTAGAAGTCTCCTTCCACAGCCACGCCTAAGTAAGAAAAGAGTTCCTGGTAAGAAAAGAGTTCCTGCCTTCCAGAAGAGTTCCAGTGTTCTGAATCTAGGGAGTGGCTCCAGCCCCACCCAACAGGAAAAGTAGTTCCAAACAGAAGAGGATCAGAGGCTCAACTGGCAGGCAAGTAAGCAGCATGGTCTGCTGAAGGTAAGTCCACCCAAGCATTATGAGCCCGGCGCTTCCAGCGCTGGGACTGGGCATATTTATGAGCCTGGTGCCACTGGCGCCAGGACTGGGTCCAAAAGGTCCCAATTGGGACTGGTTGGCACTCGGAACTTGGGTTATGGATCTGCTTCCAAGGGAGTTGGGAAAACCCTGACCTTTTGGAAGCAGAGATCATGACAAGTAAGAGCAATTATTCCCTCAGAAAAAGTCATTGGGGCAATTACCACCAACTTAATTGGGGAGGTCAAGAGAGCATTACCACCTCGGCAACTCCAGAAGTGGCGGGACAGTCACCCAGAAAGAAAGGTGCGGCAGGGGTTGCCGTACCATCAAGGCCGATTATTTCTACCTACTAAAGAAGTACAGAAAAAAGCATTATATTGGTGTCATAATTCTCCATTAGCGGGACATGCTGGTCAAAGAAAAATGCAAACTATGCTAGAAAAGTATTTTTGGTGGCCTACATTGAGACAGGATGTGAGCAACTATCTACTAAAATGTGAAAATTGTATGAGAAACAAAGCAGATCATGTAAAGAAAAGAGGGTTACTTCAACCATTACCCACTCCTGAGAAGGTATGGACCCATATATCAATGGATTTCATAACCGACCTTCCACCTGATAAGCAGTTTGACACTATTTGGGTAGTGGTGGATTTCTTGTCCAAACAAGCGCATTTCATTCCTTGTGAAGGAATACCTGGAGCAGGCAGGTTAGCAGAGTTGTTTCTTCAACATGTGGTTAGACTACATGGTTTGCCAAAAAGTATTGTCTCAGATAGAGGACCTCAATTGACCTCACGGTTTTGGCGAGCTTTCTGTCGCATGTTGGGAATCAACTGTGCTCTCTCTACGAGTTATCATCCCCAAACTGATGGTCAGACAGAACGGGTCAACCAAACACTCGAACAATATTTGAGAGGCTATTTAGGTGATGGCTGAGAGTCTTGGGTACAGGCACTCTGGTTGGCTGAATTTACATATAACAATACACTGCACACGTCATTGGGTATGTCTCCTAATGAATGCTTATTTGGGTATGAGCAAAATATGATACCAGAACATTTACCTGAAGTGGAGAATCTACCTGTGTTGCAAGATCGAAAACAGTTGCTTCTCAAGATCCGACAGAAGGCGCACACCAATTTGGAACAGGCTAAGAAAGCCTATAAAAGACATGCTGATAAACACCGACAGGAGAGTCCACGTTATAAAGCAGGAGACAGGGTTTGGTTATCAACCAGAAATCTCTCCATAGTTGGATCTCGTACATTTATGCCTAGATTTATTGGACCTTATGAAATCATTGCATGTGTGTCACCAACAGCTATGAAACTGCGTTTGCCTAAAACTCTACAAATACACCCGATATTCCATGTTTCTTTGCTTAAACCCGCAGCTCCAGGGACAACTACGAAGAAACCCCCAGCCATAGTGAAAGATGGGAACATGGAATACGAAGTAAAACGCATTGTGGATTCCAGAAAAAGATATTGACAACTATGGTATTTGATCCACTGGGAAGGTTACGGCCCTGAGGATTGTTCTTGGGAACCAGCTAGAGAGGTTCATGCTCCCAGGTTAGTGAAACAGTTTCATTTACGCAACCCAGGTAAACCAGGTCCTGGGAGGAGCCCTGGAAGAGGAGGTAATGTCAGGAATCAGGGTTGGCACAGGCGTGGAGTGCTAAAATACGCCTATTGAGACATTATGTGCTGGAAGGATAAGGAAACTTCAGTTCCCAGCATCCTTTGTGTTATTTTGTAGTTTGGCCCGTGCACGCCTTGCCAGCTGTACTGCATCAAGAATCAAGGCAGCTTAAAGGCAGGCAACGGCGGTGGGCAGGTGTGGTTTATTGTGGATTTGGAGCAGGAGTCAGGCTGCCGCGTTCGGCAACAGGAGGAAGGCGTCCGCGTGCAACGAAACGAGATGCAGAGGAGGAACGCTTGATCGCACGCATTCACAGTGCGGTAGGAGCAAGAGGGAAGCTGAGTAGTCGGCAGAGACAACGCTTGCTGTTCTTCGTCTGGGACGTCCCACGGGGCTTCCAGACTCAAGATAAGTACTTGTGAGGGCAATATATTTCCTGAACTGCTTGGAATGATTTACCGCTGTCTCATTATTTGTCTGGGAAGTCCCACGGGCTCCCCAGACCTGAGATAAGTAACGCCCTAATCACTTTGAATTCAATCCGTATGAGAAACGAAAGTGTGTTTGTTAATCGTATAATTCAAGAACTTTGCCAATCTCGTATGGGTTAATGCAGGAAGTACTGCATATGGACAACGACATTTCACTAGTGCCAGGAACTAAAGGAAATGCATTTATGTTGTATGTTGCTAACGCTGCCCGAAGGGCCAAGTGTATTGTCTAATCATTTTGGGAAGATTTCCCTTATGTGTGGTCATATTGCTTGCTTATGTGTTGTATGGGAATGATATTTCAGAGTAGGATAAAGTACACGTATTAAGGTGTGCTATTCAGGAAACAGGTATATGTTAATTGTGCAGGTGATTGTTCTGTTCTTTCTATGTGAGTTAGAGTAGGGTTTTTTCCTGTGTTTCCCCAGTCCCATCCACCTTAGGAGTTTCCTTATCCTCTTTCCGGTGTTCCTAATTTCCCCTCCCTATCCACAACCTCTCCCTAACCCCTCTTCCCCCCATTGGCTGCCACGTGGCGACCTGTTTACTAACTCAGGTACCTGTGCCAACCACGGTTCCTTCCAGTTAGTGTGATTGTGACATGTCTCTTGTCTTTTCCCCTTTTTCTGCTTTCTCTCGGCCTTGATATTTTTTGCTCTCAACGTTGTTGTTTTCCCCTAAATAACGTTCCTCTCTGTTTTCTCCCAATAATTGGAAATGCGGTCTAACTACGGCAGTGGAGGCGCGGAACGCGGCTGAGCAGAAGATGGATGTGACCGCAAATGTCCGGCAGCAGGTGAGTGATGGCGTTAGGAAGGCGCAAGGTTAAATTGCAGCGCACCTTTAGCGAATGTCTGTTATGTGTCTAACCTTATCTTTTGCAGCTGCTGCGAGTTCGGATGAAGTGCGTCGTGCCGCAGTGCCCAGCTGATGCTGTCTGCATTCCGAAATGTTTACCGGTGAGCCGCGGTGCCAGGAAGAAGATGACTGCGCTCTGAGGTGTTTGCAGGTGAGCCGCAGTGCCAGGAAGAAGATGACTGCGCTCCGAGATGTTTGCAGGTGAGCCACGGTGCCAGGAAGAAAATGACTGCGCTCCGAGATGTTTGCAGGTGAGCCGCGGTGCCAGAAAGAAGCATTCAGATGAGAGCAGGATCCTCTGGATGGTGAGTATGAATGTAGATGGCAGGATCTCTTCAGCTAAGTTGAATCCCAGGTGACGTTGAGCGGTACGCTGCACGGAGGTGAAGAATAACATGAAGCGTGTGCCTTGGGGTTGAGCTGGCTTTTATAGCTGAGCTCTTAAGGCCACGCCCCCTGGCACAGTCCTGCATTCCACACCCTGCCACTTCTAGAAGCTGCACGTGCAGATGCAGATGGAGACCACACCCGGACTAGTTACACTCAAATGAGAGTATTCTTGCCCGTAATAAGAGTTCCTGTTCCATTCTAAGCACTTCTGTCCATAATGAAAGTGTTGTGTTTAAGTTCTTCCAACTTCGCCAAAGGCGCCAGGACTGTGTCCAACCAGGTCCCGCTATGTATAAACGTCCCAAAGGGACGTGCGTGACTCATGATGCTCCTTGCTCCCTCCACTTGATGGTGCCACTCCTGTGATGCTGGGCAAGTTGCCATGACAGTAACCTGGCCAGGGTCCCGACAATAAGAGTAGTAACGAGAATTGGTGCTTTCCAATCACCTGGGTGCCACTTAGTCTTCTCCTCTCGCACCCTTGCACTCCTTGCTCTGACGTTCTCTGCTTCCCTTCTATTCCTTCCATTCTCCTCTTTCTCTCCCTCCTCACCTCTCTGTGTCCCTCCGATGTTCCTCTCCTCTACAACTCTCCCCTCTATTACTCTCCCTCCTCCACTCCAGTATTCTCCCTGCTTCACTCTGCTACTCGGCCCTCTCCACTTTACTCTAGACTATACCACACCTTCTTCCACAGTCAATCCACTTTCATTCTCTTAATCTTTTCATTCACTGTTTAGGTTACTCCCCTAAACTCTCACTTAATCTCACTCACTTACTCGCCCTCCCCACCTTCCATGAACTCTCACACCGAAGTCCCACTTTCTCTCACCATCCAATAGCTCACCTTGCACATGGTTTCAATAGTCTTCCTCCACGGACCGCTGCACACCCTTCCTCCACCTGGTCTCTTGGTCCACCTTCTCCTCGCTTGACCTCACTCAAACAACCCTTTGCCCTGCTTCCTTGGTTCCCTTTAATGTTCCTCCGTCCCCGACCCATTGTTCCTTATTCCCACCTAGATACCCTGGCTCATCACCAGTCTGTTCTTTCCCCATGGTCGGTCTGTATATCTGTGAGGCTTTAAAAAGCTCCTGAAGCCCCACCTCTTTCTCAACCATGGGTTTGCCATGCCAAGGCAGACCGTGACAAGAACAGTCACTTGTAGAGTGTGTAGGCATGTAATTTCGTAGTGCAGGTCCGCCGTAGTATTGCGATGGCGGCCCATGGCAACAGCATTGACTCTGGTGCGTAGTGTAGACTTTTCTGATTGCTGGTTTGCTATGCACATTGCTCCATGGTTTGACTGCTCACTGTCGCTTTGCTCATGGTTGGGTTGCCCGGTGCTGCCGCCACTGCCAGTGCTTCTGGATATTGTAGTCTTACGGGGGAAAGAGAAACAGACTGGCCAGCATTATGCAAAACAGGTATGACTGTGGTACTTGACAACTGTTGCCGACACAGTTAGTAGGGACAGAAAATGGGGCCCACCCAACTCCCACACCCGCCTCTGGAGCAGGACTGACTGGTAAATACCCTGGTGGGCCTCCTGCCCCAAGTTGAGAGGGGTCCCCATCCCCTCTCGACAGGGTCAGATTCCTGACCCAGTCACACGCAACAAGAGGAACATTTATCAAAAGGTGTAATGCTTTAGTCTGAAAAGGTGGAGATAGAAAAGAATACCTACCTCCAACAAACAAATCAAGGGACTTCGGGTGAAGCAAAAAACTTTGCTCTAAATGTGAATAATGTAAGAGAGATTTTTGAAGATTCTCCTCATAGGGTCAAAAAAAAAGAACTGAGCTCAAAAGTCAATACAAAGTATGATAATAGTTCGTAAGCTAATTGGGTCTTTGTTTACACCTATGTTTAAGGCCAGCTGCGTAAGAATATCTCCTCTATCTCTAGGTACACAAATGTATGTTGCTGAGGGAAATTGGAAAAAAAGATAAGCCAAATGTATTATTTTCACTTTAATTAATAAATCATTTAGAAAAGAGTTTTCTTTATATTATTTAAATAAGTGTTCCTTGATCCCACATGTCGGGCAGAGTTCTTCAGTGTTTTTAAGAGTTCAATGAAGATCCCCATAAACGAGTACTAGGATTACACGTGAGTAACTTTTCCTACTGTTTCATATTGCACAGGGTTGCGAGAGTGCACTTCAGAATAGCTTGCAGATCTCTTCATAGTTTTCCAGTGATCTCTTAAAAAACAAATTCCTAGTTAAACGATGGGATACACGAGTTAACGTAGGGCTAGAGTGGCCTCTTCAGGCATGGTGAGCTCTTGCGAAGGAAAGGTTAACAAGACAAAAGCACCTAAGTGAAAGAACATAAAAAAAGGAAAAGATGAACAATGTCAAGTTTATGAATTATATAGGAAAATAGTTCTCTCCAAGTACAGTAAATGCAGCATAACCTATTGAGGATTAAAATCAGTGCCTTTGTAATGAGACAAGTCAAGCTGCTCACAAATCAGTATGGATGCTAACTAACCACTTATTTTGAATGGGTGTATCACTTTGACACACTGAACTATTTACTCATTCAGTGCCCATAAATGAAATATGCATTGATGATTAAAAAGCCTTATTGCCATATCACAAGCATGTACACTTGTTGCATGTATACATCCTACTCATCGGTGTGCTGGTAAACTAACTTAACTTGAAAATATTGCACACTTAACAAACATGCATGACGAAATGTTAAGCAAATTTGCTCCTATCTGTTCAGTAAATGGGGATTTTGCTAAACCAGGAGTCCAACTATTTGTCCGACCATTGTCTGAATTGTTTATCATTGTTTAGTATTTGTTTTGGCAATCCCTTCTTTGAGTTAGCACACAAACAAAATGTATATTTGTGAGCGAGTCTGCAGTGATTAGATCTTCCTAATTTATATTACACAATGGCACCTCTGAATGGCTCAAATCTTCAAAACTCTTGATGGTAAGGTAAGCGTTAATCAGCATTTAGACAATTAAAGACACAACGTGATCTATAAAGAAGTGACTCTTATTTAGTTCGATAATATTTCTTGGATTTGTAACACCACGCTTAGCTTACTATCAAGAGTTGTGAGGGCTTGCGCCATTCAGAGGTGTCATTGTGTTTATATGTGTTAATCATAAGGTATGGCAAGAGCAGCAGTCCACTCCATACAAGAAACACTCACCACACCAAGCGCAGCGAAACCTAGCATACTACGTTTCTCATTTTCTTCCTAATTTAACACGTGGTAGGTTTGTTGGGTATCCAGAGGTGGGCCTGTGGAGGGAGAAGTCCCCCCCATAGCAGAAATACATGGTTGAAAAAAGTCACTCAACCTGAGATGATGAAGACTACCATGTTTAAAGTTAGGATTATTCAATCACATAGGGCCTCATTACGAGGAAGGAGGTAGAGGGTTAACAGTGCCGGTAGAGCTGCCGGCGCTGTTAACCCTCTAACACCTCATTACGAGTTCTGCTCGCGGGTCCCGCTAAGGACGTCTGGTAAAACCAGGCGTCCTTAGCGGGACCCGCTAGCAGACCATGATGCTAACAACAGGCCCGTCATTAACAGGCCCGTTATTAGCATCCTCCCCATTCCCATTGAGCCTTATGGGGCTCAAATGGGAATGGGGATGTACCAAGGTCGGAATGGCCCGGTATTTCCCCATTCCAGGAACCCGGTACCTCCATACTCGTAATGAGGCCCATAGAACCTTGTGGGCAATTGATGGCGGACAGCAATAGATAGTCACCAGTATTGAGCATAGCCCTAGTTTTTATAGACATTGGAATGAATGGAAGCAGGTGAGGCCTGTTTCTGGAAAATCATCAGGACTTTTGCGTTCAACTACTACATCATATACTTATTCTGTACAAAAGGATGAGATGGTATTTCACTGGTGATGGGTAAATAGAAGCATCAACCCTGCTTGAATGTACCAGAATGTTTACCTGCTCATGTTTTCCAGAGTATTGATTTGCCTGCACCACATGAAAATACTGAGAAACACATGAAGGAGAAAATGGATCATGCCAAGCATTGTAGTACAATGCCATCTACTTAATAATAATAATAATAGGATAATGAGAGAAGATCAATGGAATTATCTGTATCTCCCAGGGTATTTCATTTTTACATAAATTATGTTTCTCATTAAGTCTAGCTTGAGAGAACTTCAGTTCTCTGCTACTGCTTTTGAATAACTTTGTTAAACGGACCCCAATTTCATACTACTGTCATCTGCCCCATGATGCTGAATGAGTGCATCATGTCAAAATCTCTGTTATAATGGCAGCCATTTTAGAAGCAAGTGGAACCATTTAATGCTTCAGAGAGAGTTGTCAAATGCTGCATTTATGAGCTTTTTCCATGCTGGATTACATTTCTTTTGATTTGATTTTTGTTATTTATCCTGCTTTGTACATAGATGATTTTATTATTTCATTTATTAGAACTTTACTTTTATTTGTATATGGTTTCCACTGTTGTAGTGGTGAAAGTTTATAAAGAAGCCCCCAATCCATAGCAATTAGCTGCACTGTGGTTCAGTGGTTTATAGAGTGCCTTTCATTGTGCCTTTGACGCCTATCTCAAGCACTATTTTCAGAAGCACCATAATGGAATGTTGGACCAACCTGACCATATTACCATAATAATATATTAGTGCAAATATTCTATTCAATTTTAGCTTCATTTCAGCAGAATCCTTAAAAGCAATTCATTTCATAAACACAGACAATACAAATATATTCCATCATATATCACAAGGGACTATGTTGTAAAACAATAAGGACACGATCTGATCAAATAAGAATAAATAAATGTTGCCAAATCAATTTGGGCAAATTTAGGTGTCAGTAAGTATACAACAGTAAATATTATTAAAATAAAATCAGTACACAAGAAAATATATAATACATTTAGCAGTCACTAAATTGTTATACATTCTTTACGAAGCTGCATCTAGAATTCCATACCTGCTCTAAGGACAATAAGCTTGCGTAAAGCCTGTCTTCTCAATGGTTTGTTTGAAAATAATCAAGTGCATCATTCAAAATCCTGATTCCTTAACTAACCAGGATTGATTTTAACCACTTGTTTCTTAATCGATGATACAATGGACATCAAAATAAAAAAAATGTAATATCCTGAACCTAATTGGTACAATAGGGACATGTCGACACTGTTTTCCCTGCACCGAGATGTAAAGGAGGGCATCGGAAGAATACCAAGGACATTTTAATTTACAAGAATTTTTATTACTTGCCCTCAAGAGAAATCCAAATAATATTGAAACATAGCACTGATTTTATCACAAGGTACCGGCAGGATAAACTATGTTGGGTACAAAGTTCTAACTTGGCCTTCAGAGCCCAGTTACCATAGGATGTCTGCAGTATTGATTTGAGGTTTTTCCCCAATTTAAATGAGTCATCCCATAAACATTGTAAACCCAACATTATGAGCATATTTTTCACAAATCTGAACTGTTGGAGTTTCTTAACTCCTTGACTTTTGAGCACATCATCTAATGCTTCCCGAAATATATTCAACTCTGGCCTGTTCCATAATTTCACCCAATATAATAGGGGCTTCAGCCGATGGTATAGCCAATAGCCCTATTTTCAAGTTAAAAATATATTGGCGAGGATGGTGTACTGTAAAATAAGTCCAATAAATGTTTGAATATTTTATTCTCACTAGTCCGAAGGGTATTTGGGGGTATGAAGCCCCAGGCCACTGCTCCATAAATTGCAGATGGTTACCACTTGCACACTATATATATTTCTAGGTCATGAAATATAGGGCCAGATTCTCAAAAAACTGGGCTTTGCAATGAGATGCGCCATGGCACAAAGATGCGCCTGCGCCAAAGCACGTCACCTTGCAACACACATAGTCACAAAAAAATGGAGAAAAAAAGGTTGCCACACAGAGCATAAAAATTGGTCAAACGAAAATGCAAATAATGGCGCAAAAAAGAAACAATTGCCGGGATGCGCCGGTCTGAAGCGCATCTGGCGGATGAAGTAGAGTTAAAGTAATGAAAACAAGTAAGACCAGCAGGACAAATTAAAGGCCATCTGCCTCCATCCAGCAACATCCAGAGTGCCAAAATGACATCAAACAACCCTGAAGGTGACCAAGAAGGTGAGAAAGGAAGCCATGCACCAACCTTCACCCAGGAAGAGCTTGATGTGATGGTAGCCTATATGGGAGACCATGAGGCTACCAAATATAATCTGCAAGAGCAACGGGCAAGCCTTGCAGTAAACAATACCCTCTGGGCGGATCTCCCATGCAATGGCAATGCTTTGAGAGTGGCGCGTAAGTCCAAAAAAAGAGGTCAAGAAAAGATGGAGAGACCTGAAGCGGCGAACAAAAGAGAAGCTTGCGGACCAACATGTGCATGCCAGGGGCAAAAGAAGGGGCCCACCAGCAGACAGCACCCCAGCAGAAGAGGCAGTTACAGGCATGATCCACCCAGTGGCAGTAGCTGGCATCAGTGGACCGGACACAGCTGCAGAAGGCTAATGTTTGTAAAGCATAATCAAGGCAGGCTGTACTCACTGTTCCCTGTTTACTGATGCCAGAACATCCTCGAAAGCAAACATACGTGCCCACACGTAGTCAAACCACACCATACTGTAACAGTATACAAAAACCCTCAAGGTCATCACCAGTGTAGCAGTGCATGCCTCTGGATTGACACTGAGATTGACAGCTGGGTGAAAATAAGTGAGAGAAAGGTGAGTGGATGATAAAGTGGGAAATACATGCAAAGACCACAGGAAGCGCGAGATGCGGTGAAGAAGGGCAAGTCACTTAGGATTCCAATGTTGATATGTGAAACAACTCCAAAATGGGTGACACATGTCTGCTGTCTACCGGGAGCACAGCCATAAAGCAACATACACACAGGTGGTGCACATAACCTACACAGGCACCTGAACATACCCAGGAACAAAGTAAATGGCCAACCTGAGAAGGGTATCGCCCAATTACCTATTGTGCTGATCAGTCGAAAAACACTTGATTGCCATTGGCTGGTACTGCCCAATGTACAAACGGATAACCTGCTGCGTACTAATTGTACATGGCATCTTGAGATGGTACTGCGCAAGACCTTCTCACAGAGTCTGACCAATGATGTGCCCAGCGGATTTCAGCAGGGACACTTTATGATGTTGCACCCTAAGAATACCGAAACCTCTCCCCGCTCGTTTGGCTCCCCGTTGCGCACCCCACCACCCATACCCCGTGGCTCTAGCCACACTGCTCCAGTCTAACTCCCTGCTGCCAGGCGTGCTTCTAAAAACTCAACCAACACAATGAATATATTTTAATTAACTGTATTTGATTCCTTTTTCCCTGACAATTCTTCTCAGACACCCAGGTGCCTAGCTCTGTGGCATTGAAAGTATCTCATGGAGTGACTTCAATAGAACTGCTTTCTCCTGGGAAACTTCAGTCTTGCCACATTACTGTACACTGGTTCTGTTGAATATTCAAAAACGAACATTGCTGTGACACAAGCCTGCAGCCCTCTATTATGAGATGTCCTAAAATAAATGCTTTCCTAACGTGGGCCTAAAACACATGGCTTCTCTAATGTTCACATATTGCTCAAAAGTCCCCTACAGCGTTACCCCATAAGACACCTTACACCCTCGACCCTATGCCTGTGCTGCACGAGCTACCCCATCACTAAGCGAGTTACATACACTGCTTCCCGTTCCCCCGTGGGACTTCTTGCGCTGCACCAGCGCCTGTGTCTTGACAAACTATATAACACTTTGAAACACTGTCTTGTATAAGTGGCTTACAAATAACCAATAAATACAAAATATACTACCTGCGCCACGCTCATTTACGTCACCACTCCCGATGTCACACACCACATGACTTATACTTAGCCACGTTACTTGCGTAACTGGTAGTGTTCCCCCCTTGACAGCGATGGATCCGTACCCTTACAACATTCCCCCCTTTGATCAATTTATCTATCAACACTTCTTTTGTCTTCAGCTCCCTACCTTTGTCCTTGTTACCCTGCACATGTTCCCCTTGTGCCTCATACTCTTCCAGGGAACAATCCAATATCAAACAAGCCTCCTCGTCAGCCGAACAATCTACCCATAAGGCCTCATAGTTGTCTAGTTGTATATCCGGAAGGGGGGCATTGTGTATTGTTGCATGGGCCACATTCAGGCATTTCAGTTTGTGTTTGTATGTGCCATATGCAGGGTGTCGCTTCCCTTGCCCCATCAACATTCAGGAGCAACATATATGTCCCCCCTCCCCTGCTTCCCTTGCACATTCTTAGCCCTATATAGCATGCACAAAAGGTGATGAGTACCAAAACGAGGATTGGGACAGTTATCTTAAAAATATTAGACAACCACGTTGGGACCCAGGTTAAGAGTCTATAAAGTTATCAGGTGTGCTGGGCTTGTTTCTGTTATCATAGGGCCTCATTACGAGTTTGCCGTTAAAAAAAGAAAATTACCGGCATGCCAGTGTTACCATGTCCGAGTAGCACTGCTGCCGAAATCTACGGTAGATTCCGAGTCAGCTTGCATGCGCATTCCGGAATGCCGAAAAGGGTAGCACCGGCATGCTTGTAACGCCCCAAAACCCTGGATACTGGCATCATCTCTGCCGCAGACACCGACTCCGGAGATGCCATAATTACTGGTGCCGGTATTACCGGCACCGGAAACGTCATTGCGCCGGAACAGGAAATGCACCGGCAGCCATCATTAAAACACAATCCATTGCAATCCTCGTTCTACAGGAGTGCAACTGAAAATCTGAGCACATACTGACACAGAGGAACATGTCTGCTAGGCAAGCTGCCGTCCGTCACTGCAAACCCTGGTTCAGTAAACAGGAACTGAACATGCTGACAGACACCCTTGTGGAGCATGCAGATGTGGTGTTCTGTGCAAATCGACGGTGCAAAGCTCAACTACAAAAAAAGGCCATTTGGGAGGATGTGGCATGCAAAGTCTCGGCGGTGGGGACAACAACCCGGACCATCCGAGACTGTAGGAAGAGGTGGGATGACCTACGTCTCTCTGTCTGCAACCTCCTCGCCGCAGAGCGCAGCCAGCACCTGGCCGCAGGAGGTGGAGTACCATCCCCCATCAAACTGCTGGCGTGGGAGGAGACGTGCAGCACCGTCCTGCACATGGAGACCATAGAGGGAGTGAGAGATGTGGAGACGGGAGCAGCGACATCCGATGATGCCGGTGAGTGCCGTAACCATAATCCCAAAGTCACATCACACACCTTGTAGCCCCAATGCCAATGGTCCCGTCCTAAAGTCAAGTAAGTGGGCCAAGATCCCTGCTGCCATACCACCCACCGACAACCTCCTTCCACACAAGTACAATGTACCTGGCTGCAAGGAAAGAAACAAACCCCACTGACACACCCCACACGTCCCCTGTTTTGACCACACAAGTACCATCTGCATGCACACAGACACACATCACCCAGACAACGTCCAACTGCTGGCGTCACCGCCGTGCCACCACATGGCCAAAGCCACCTCATATCAAGATGCACACATCAATGACACCAGTTGCACACTTGTCACACCCAACATGACCCTTCTTGCAGAGTCAAAAATCAACGCAGCAACGTCCACAAGTGAAACACATCCGTTTCACAATCATACTCTACATATCACACAGCCCCTGTGGCATGGCCACAACACCCAAACCACTAAACACCAGTACCCCATGCAACAGACACTGCACACTCCATGGCCGCACCACAAACATGCTCCCACACTGCACCCCCCACACATTCATGTGTGCACCATGCCATTCCCTCCACCATGTCCATGACAATGCACATGACTCTGAATGTAGTAGCAATGATGTCTGTCAGATGGATCCACACCCATTACTGATGCCCTGCTTCACTGTCCCCCACAGGCATATCATCTGACAGCATAGGGGAACATGCTACAACACCCCCGCTCCACTGGTGCCTGTCGCCGCTGCAGGAAATCCACCACCTCTAGCCAAGAGCGAAGCACATCCACTGCAAGACCGGAGCGTGCCACAACATCTTCGGCCCAGCCCCCCGCCAGCAGGAAACACCTGCTGCCCAGCAGCCCCAGCAGCCCCAGCAGCCACAAACACCTGCTGCCCAGCATCCCCGGCAGACACCAACACCTGCTGCCAAGCAGGCCCATCAGCAGGAAGAACCTGTGTCCCCGGACCTCAGCCTGCAGAAAGCCCCTGTATCCCAGAACACAGCATGCAGGAAGAGCCTGTATCCCCACACCACAGCCTGCAGGAAGAGCCTGTTTCCCCGCCATCCTGCCAGCCGGACGAACCTGCAACACCAACAGAAGGGTCTGGAGCACACAGCACTATGGAGGCCAGTGTGCACGAGACACCGAGCCACAGTAGCCTTGAGGATGAAGCTATGTTTACTCCCCCAGGCCCTCGGAGCCCACCTCCCATGCCACTACCTGGACTCCGGCACATACGAGACATTGAGGGGCGCCTCACCAGAATGGAGGAAAGGCAGCAGGCAATGCACGCCTTGGTCACGCAGTACCTTACTGAGGCACAACTGCATACATGCCAACCCTCCTGATTTAGGCGGGAGACTCTCGATTTTCTAGTGAAAAATACTGCTATTTTTCACGTTCTCCCGCCTAAAATAATTATTTCCCCAATGCATTTCTATGGCGAAATTGTTGTCTCCCGATTTCGCTGCAGAAATCTCCCTCTCAGCTGCTTCGTAATGTTGGCAT
Organism: Ambystoma mexicanum; assembly: GCF_040938575.1. Lineage (NCBI taxonomy): Eukaryota > Metazoa > Chordata > Amphibia > Caudata > Ambystomatidae > Ambystoma > Ambystoma mexicanum. The sequence goes on from NC_090935.1 coordinate 1,458,377,166, forward strand.
GTATGCAACTGACACGGCAGACCATGCAGGATACCTCACGTAACACGGCACAAATGCTGGGCAGAGCCACAAAGGGTGTGTACCACCTGGCGAGGCATGTGCGGGAGGGAAATGGAGTAATGTCTGCTATGGCGGAGTCTATCAACCTGTTGGTGAATGCTATAGCGGAACAACGGCACATCACCACCCCACTCGGCCCATCCACAAGCACAGCACTGACCAGTTCTATTCAAAATAACCCTGTGCGTCGGTCACAGTGACTCAATCGCCCGCCAGAGGCTCACCCCTGTCCTCCAAAAAGGGGACCTAAATAGGCCAAGTTACTAGTGCATGTGGGGAGGGAGTAGTTGGAAAGGGGTTGTGGGGGTAATGGGACAGGAAGTGGTGGGGTAGAGGGTGGTGGGGGGAGTTTGGGGGGGTTGTGGGGTCAATGGAATGGGATAGTAGTGTTAGACAATATAATTTACATCTGTACATAGTTTATCCTTATGCAATGCACCTGGTTTTTCGAACAAACATGACTGGACATTGCTTATTCAGTGTGTGTCTATTTAATCATGTACAGTGCCCAGTGTGACCCATGCCCAGTACCATGTCTTTAACAGTCCATCAAAAGTAGTGGTCAATTAATTCTTGCTGTGTGGCACGTCCATCATTGCCATTGTAGCGCAGAGGATTTCTTACATCTTCATCATCATCATCATCCTCTGGTAGCATGTCCATGTCAGGGGGCAGGGGGACATTGCACCGGTTGTGTAGCACGGCACATACCAGCACGATTTTGCCCACCTTCTCTGGCCCTTAAATGAGGGCTCCCCCCGACCTGCTGAGGCAGCTGAACAGGTCAAATGTCAGATAAAAGTTATCGAAGGGATTGGGCACACACTTGTCCTCTGTAGGCTGGCCTACTGGGTGATTGTGCCTGATCCTGCAAATGGGAATGGGTTACCCCCAAGCACTGTCACTCCCGTGTAGTGTGGTATGTGTTCTAAGTGAACAACGTGTTGTCCCTGTGTGTATAATAATAATAATAATAATATATTAGTATATTTGTGCTTGAGCCTGTAAGGCGTTCTCTGGTACTGTTGCTTATTGCTGAGTGTTTGTCTGTGATGTCTGAGCAACCATGGGCCCTGCAGGTTGAATGAATGGCACCTAGTGTGGTTTTGTCTGTGCTTGCATCTGTGGTGGCATGGGTTGCATCTGTGATTCCATGGGATGCACATATACCTTAGACCCCCATGGTCCCCCTTGGACATACTGAAGCAGTTGTCAGTGTGGGCACATCCATGCAAAGTCTCCCCTCTGCTCACACCCAAAACATGGTCCTCTCCTGCTCCTCCATATCCGTAGCCCCTTCCTCTCTGTGAAGACTCTCTGCTCTGTTGATAATATCCCATCTGTGGGTAAAACCCCTGTGTTGATAATACCCTTGTTGATGATATGTCCCTTGTGGGGAAACCCTCCCTGCTGCTGGGGCCCACCTCCTTGTTGTGGATAAAAGCCTCCCTACTACCCACCTCTTCAAGGAATCTCTCTGCCTCAACACCTAGGCCATCACATCAACCTCGCATTACCTGACTCGTTGTATGCCAACGCCCCCTATGTTGTTACTTCTGAAAAGTACTCCATTATGCATCTGTAATGTTGTATACCACTGTAAAGGGCCCCGTTGCTTCTCGAAGCTAGGTCAGCGCTCAATAAATACCATAATAATAATACCATACCTGTTGGGGGAACCCCCCTGTGGCATGGCGCCTGCAGGATATCCCCCTTGCTGGGCAGGAGCTGCTTCAAGCTGCCCTGGAACAAAGTTTGTAAGCACAGCTCCTTCCATGAATATTCTTGCCAATTTCTTTTGCACCAATTTCGCCTCTGCCTTAACTGCATTATCTACTGTGTCTTTCTCCCTTTCCTGTTTCCTCTTACAAAAATGTACAATATGGGTCTGTATCTCTGGCCACCCTGTTGCCTCAATCCCAACCACCTTTCCAAACGATGCTTGCACATCCGGGAGGAGACCCCTGAGTAATATATGATAAAATGTTGGTATGTTCACGTCCCATGATTGTTGTGTCTCTAATGTCCACATCTCCTGTATCTGTTTTATATATTCTACGGGGGTCTTCGTCTGGTTTAATTTTGCGTGCCAAAATGGCCTGCATGTCTGATGTGTCTGGTTACATAGTCCTCAATACTTTGCACAAGTTGTTGAAGGGCGCAGCGTCATGAATGTTACTACTCAAAGTAACTCCATCGCATCCTGTCTGTTCCCATATTTTGTCCACATGCTTGGCCAATAAGGCTGTGAATAGGCTCTACATATCGCCGATCGCCAGGGTAATACCTGCTGTCTCTTTCACACGAGTATATATCCATTTGCCTCCCCCTACCGTGAGGGACAGCAGGCTATAAATCAAATTGTCTCTGTCCATGCTCTGCTACGGTATATACTGTGCTCCACCCCTGCCCTTCTGTAACAGGGCCAGCTATGTCTGCAGCACTTGGGGGCCCCCGCCCTTTGCAGCACAAGCTACTGCTATCCTTCCTGTCCTATTTCTGAGGGTCTGGGACCAGTACATGCTGGTCTCCCATTCTTTCTCCGTCCCTTTTTCCTGTTCTCGCTCTCTTTCTCTCCTCCTTATCTCCTCCCATTCCTTTTCTATGTCCTTGTCCCACTCACCATTGCCCCACATCTTCCCCTTTGCACCACCTGCTACTCTATCTGTCAGGTCCTGCAAGTGGCCAATAGTGGTTCATAGGATTGGAAGGTGTTTTGGCAAGGCTAAGTGTTAGGTGGGAATGTACAGGTGATGTTTGGGCATAGTTTCATTTTTTCCCTTTTCCTTAAAGTTAATGCAGGATGCCCAAGCCAAGATGGATCATCAGTGACCTGAGTTGATTGGTTGCGTGAACAATGCAATAGGAATGTACTCTGAAACCTCCCACTGCCTTTCATCCCAAGTAAACTTTGGATAAGTCATGTTATTTAAAGCTCCTTCATTTTAGGCTCAAATTTTGCACTTTTAAGGAACTCTCTTGAAGGAAGAAGACAGAAGCAGTGAAGCATTACCCAGTGAACTATGGGACTTCAGATGGGAGTGCAGCAGTTTTTGAGAGTTTTTTTTATGAATAGTGAACTGTTACTGTCAAGTCACAGCAGCGTAATTGTAAAATACTGTAAAAAGTTATTGTAATGCAGTAGGCATTTGCCAAGAAGGCGACAATGTGTAAGTGAGAGTAGCTCAAGTTATGAACGTTAAAATGAGCAGAGGGCTTACGCAAGCTATATTCAACAAGAGACATTATCGAACTCTGGCAGCAGCGCGGGAAAGCTGTTTTAATGATCAGAGAGCAGCAGAGAGCCAAGCTCTTTCGTCCGATGTCAGAAAAGAAAGGATTTCATCGTGCTTGTCTAAAATTAAGAAGGGATTCAGCCTTCCCTTCCCAACAGGTGAGGTTTTCGGAAGCAACCCATCACGCATGCACAGAAGGAAGGACTCGGGCTTCTCTGAGCAGACGAGGAAGGATTAGAAACAAATCTTCGTGCATGCGCAGGAAAGTGAAATGAGGCTTTGGAGTTTCTAATGAGGATTACCTTGTCATCCTCTCCATCGCCACACTGCTTTTGGCTCACAGTTTGTAGGGAAACGTTAAAAGGAGTTTACGTTACACTTTTTAAAAAGATTTACTGATACAGGAAGACAAGTCTACTATAAAAAGAGAAATCTAAGGAGATGTCATTCCTATGTACAGTTTTCTTCTGGAGCAACTCAAGAATTAGCAGAGTGTAGATAGGGAGAGTTAGTATAGGTACTGCAGTAAAAAGAGACTATTTTCAAAGCAGGTGAAGATTCAGCTGGTCACAGAGAAGACATCAGGGCATCTTAAAATAAAGCTTCTCCGCTACAAGCAGAAGCAAAACAGGTAAAGGAATGGGCAATTGTGGGAAGGTGTTCGGTTAAAGGAAGGTTGAAGTAGACAAGAGAAGCTAATCCTGTACTTGTTTATCTTCACTGCAGATTTAATTCCTATAGTTCAAGAGTCCAGGAGTGAGGATTGTCTGTCATTTTTTATTGTATCCACTACTCCTTTCCCTTCCCAGGGGTTGCCGACTCAGCTGTAGAAATCAAGGGTTGAGTTGGGTACGTCCAGAGAGGGTCTGCGGGATCAGCAGCTCCTGTGGATTTGGGCAAGCCGGACCTGACACCGTCTTTGTCAGTGACCTCAGGTCCACTTCGGACCCCGCAGAGATCTCTTCCTCCTCTTCCAGGGTCTTTTTATCTAATTTAAATATTATTTATTATTATTTTTCTGGACGTCGACACACCTGGCTTTCCCGCCGACCCTCACTTTTCCACCTTTTTTCAGACTGCCCTCTCGATCTCACCCTCTGCGGCCTTGAACGCGGTTTCTAGCTGCCGCAACACACTACGTTAGCTGAGTGTTACTTGATGCTGTTCTCTCAGTAGTAGTGATCCTAACCTCTAGCTTTTCCGTCCCAATTTCTGTCTTGTCTCTACTTGGCGTCACCCATCATGGTTTTGTCTACCCCTCTGCAGGCTTCAGCATAAGGTACAGCACATAGTGTGGTTGCAGTGCGGCACCGCTGTGTCACTACTTTCCCCCGCCTCTTCGGTGGGTTCCCTGTTTCTCTTCATACAGCTTCTATAGGCCTAAGATGTTTTGCCTACACTTCAGTTTGTTACCTTTATATGTCGCCAATAAATATGTGAACATATTTTCTATTATATCCCTATCGACGTTCCTCCTTCTGGCCATTCTCAGAGACACTGTCCTGCTGTGTCCCACACCCACTGGAAATTATACTTTAATATTTGATCTCGATATTGGGGCAATTTAATACAAAGATGTGCCAGGGTTGTTTCCATTATGCCATCCAACCCCATTTTCCCCCCTTTTGGCCACTCCAACTTACTTACCACATTTGGGAGTGCCTCCCTCCTGTGCTCGTGCAATTTAGCTTCCTTCCCAATTTACCAAAAATTACAATTGCAATTGCTTCACTTGTAAAAGTCTCCAAATTATTACAAAACACAACCCCATATACACAATCAGCACCCCACTCCTTACACCCCTACACACACTATACTTCCGATTTACCTCATAGATACTCCATCTCTCCTCACATCCACACCTTCAACCCCCTGTCAATCACACACAAAACTTTCTGGCCCTCTCCACAGGCCCACACAATTATTTTTACAAACAAATCTATCTTTGTATACAACTACCTGGCCCCTCCTTCGTGGGCCACCAAACTATTTATACAATCACTAAGCAGTACTATTTACAGCAACAATCTCTTGCCAGCCCTTCCACCTCGACAACACAAAATACCACAATAATTCTAATCAATAATCCCACTGTTCCTTGTCTACTCCCCATCACCTAGAGCATGAGGATGTCGGCTCACTCCCTCTTGCCAGTCTGGTAGCACGCGTGGAGGTTGTGCCACCGCCACACCACCCTACAGAGAGGTGGGAGGATCCATGAGCCTGAAGAAATAGCGCTACATCTTTTTTGATATTTAAAATAGATATGTTGAAAAAAGAAAAATAAATGTAAATTTGGATCAAACTATTTTAAATTGCGCGTTTTTGCCACGCTGCCCTGCATTCGCCTTCTTGTGCCCTTCATCTCCCTGGGGCCTTCTGTTCTGGGAAGTTTGCAATCCTTTGTGTCTCGCCCTGCCGTCCTCGCAGCAATTTCAAGATGGCCACCATCTTTGCTAGGCTGTGAAGGCTGCCTGAGTGCTTTTCCTCCGTGCCTCCCTGCATGCCTATTGACCACTGGGAAGCTGAAAGTAGCCAACTGGGGACCGGCAGGCTTTAGCCGGCCACCTCATCGAAGGCCCACTTCCTAAGGCCCTGTCTGTTTCCCTGTCTGTTGCATGGCCGGGTCTGTGGGTCCTCTCCTACCCCCTCCCCCCACGCGCACATGGAGGCTGATCAACACGGGGGTATTATCAACACGGGGGTATTACCCACATTTTTTGGAACAAAATCACATTGACACCCCTCATGACGTCACATACCTTCCCACACTGCCCCGCTATTAATTTATTGCGCTGATCAGTCGAATAACACTTGATTGCAATTGGTTGGCACTGTCCAATATGCAAATGGATAACCTGCTGCATACTGATGGCATCTTGAGATGGCACGGCGCAAGACTGTCTCACTGAGTCTGACCAATGATGTGCCCTTTGGACATCAGCAACGACACTTTACAATGTTTCACCCTAAGAACAGCAAAACCTCTCACCGCTGATTGACTCCCTGTCGCATGCCCCAGAACCCCCACCCCATTGCTCTAGCCCCACAGCTCCCTTCTCAAGCCTCGCTGGCAGGCGTGCTTCTAAAGACTCAACCAACACTGTGAATATATTTTAATTGACTGCATTTGATTCCTTTTTCCCTGCCAACTCTTCTCTGACACTGAGACTGAGGTGCCTAGCTCTGTTGCCTCGAACGTATATCATGGAGAGACTTTGATAGGACTGCATTTTCCTAGGAAATTTCAGTCTTGCAATATTACTGTGCACTGTTTCTGCTGAATATTAAAAAATTAGCATTGCTGTCACACAAGCCTGGAGCCCTCTATTATGAGCTGTCTACAAAAAATGCTTTCCTAGCACGTGCCTACAAAACATGGCTTCTCTAATGTTCACATATTGCTCAAATGCCCTTACCACGTTACCCCATAAGACACCTTACACCGTACCCCTAAGCAGGCGATGCACTAGCTACCCTATCACTAAGCAAGTTACACAAACTCCTTCCTGTTCCCCCATGGGTCTTGTTGCGCTGCGCCAGCTCCTGTGTCTTATCAAACTATATATATACTACCTGCGCCACGGTCAATGACGTCACCACTTCTGATGTCACCCACCACGTGACTTAAACGTCGCCATGTTACTTGCGTAACTGGTACGTGCGCCACCCTTGACAGCACTGGATCTGGACCCCTACATTATTATGCACCCAACTAACAATGATACACAGCCTAGTTGGAGTGACAAGGACGCCTCCAAGCTGCCATAATTCAATAGCACAAAAAGCAAAAGCCACCAGATGTGTGGGCAATAAGTGAGTTGTTGGGAGTGGATGAGGCTGCAGGTGAGGCAGCATGCAGAGACCACAGCTGTCACGAACATGGTAGCAGCAGCTCTCGAGGGGTATGTTCCCCTGTGGCCGGCCATGAGCTCAGATTGCAGTACATCCTCTAGCCCATGGACCCCATCCAAACCCTGCATGCCCAACAGTCCATGACACCAACAGAGCAGCCAGCGGGTGAACAGAGGCAACACTTGCTAGCCATATGTAACATTCTTTCAGCCTGGTTTTGGTGCCCACATATGCTCCTCTAAGCTTCTCACCACTGACTCCTTCATTGGTCTTTTTCTGCCACTGCCGTATATTGGTCCGTTCTTGCTGGGCCACTTTTTTGGGGAGACCCACAGGGCTTTCAGCCTCCTTTCCCTTTTGTCATGTCCCGAGACCCCATTTATTACTGCTTCCTCAGCGATCCCAGTTGCTCCTGTCACCACAAAGCAGCCTCATTTGTATGGACGTAGCAACTTTGCTCCTCTCTTGGTTCATTACCCAGTTGCCCTAGTTTGATCCCTTTTTTCTTGGCTCCTTTTTTGGGAGGCCCACTGTGCCTTTCCGATCCTTTCCCTTTTGCCACACTCTTAGGCCCCATTTGTTACCACTTTATCAGCGATCTGCATTGCTTCAGGCTCCCCAAAACTGCCCACTTTCCACAGGCTTTCCCAGTAGGCCCCATATCAGTTCTGTACTCCCGTCCTTCTTGCTCAACTATTGTTAGCAGTTCAGCCATGGCCAGCTGAAGATCCTTCATGGCTCCTGGGGGCCCATTTGCATATGATGTTTGGGAGTCTCCTTGTCTACAGTTTGTAAAAACAGTCTGAGGCACCCGGTGTGTGCTTAAATAATAATGCATACAAACTAATGCAGCAGGGGGTTGGGGGTCAGTCTCTGCAGATTATCACTGGTTAGTCAGCCAGCGGGGAGCTGAAACACTAAAAGTTCAGTGAAAAGCTAGTTACTTACTGGCATTCCAAGATGGGCACCGGCGCAGGGAGACGTGTGCGAATCTCGCTCCGGCCGGGCCAGTTATCAGCACCACATTCAGCAACGACCCTGAGGGTACCTGCTCTAGCAACAAGCTGCCTACATGCCCAGAGACAACTGACATAATTGGGAAGTGAATTCCCAGCCGAACGAACAAAGGCGACGCAGCGGGAGCGGAACGCCCCTCCCCCACCGCGGCAACAACAATTCCCACGCGGCCCAGAAGCAGAGGGAAGCCGCGTCTCAGGAACTGTGGAAACAGAGAGGATAGACTCCACCGGCGCCTCTGTGGCTCAGCGGGGGAAGACACAAGGGGCCAGCTCTGGGCAGGAGAAACGCTGCGACCGTCCAGCAGCGGGATCGCCCCTCCTTCCCCCCCCATGGAGTTCAACAGAGCCCGCAACGAGGAAGGAACGGGAGTAGGCGGTGCGAGGAGCGGAGCGGGGAATCCAACGCCGCAGAGCCCCGGAAGGCATAGAGAATGTTGAAAGCTCACAAGGACAGAGGAACACAGCCCCCAATCCTTCCGACAATGTGGAAGGTGCTGGGGAAGAGGCAGAGAGGCAGCTCAGGAGACAGACATACGCTCCGGCCCCGAGGAGGGGGGTACTCCTGTGGAAGAATCCGGTTCGGCGGGCAGACAGGTGAGAGGCTCCTCCCGCCACCCCCTCCAGCCCCTGCATAGAGACAACGGGACTCACTGAGCCACAAGCTGGGGGGGTGACACCCATACACCCCGCACAGCAGATAGAGAAGGCTTGGCATCCCCAGTGTCAACGGGGGTGAAGACCCCCACCTCCCCAACATCCCGCATATTGATATATAAGCAGAGAAGGGGCAACGAGGAACGGAGGGGAGGGACAAGACAAACAGCTTCAATACTCACATCCAGCAGAGAGACACTAATACCTGGGCCCCCATCACAGGGGAAAGAATCAAAGCCCACAACGGGACCAATACCCACACAACAAAACCCGAATCGGCTGACCGCCGGACGAATATATGTCAAGAAATCAGGGGGTGGTCAGCAGAGGCACCACTAACAAGAGCGCATCTTACGCGTCCCATAAGAGAGTGGAAGACTCTTGGCACCGCTGAGGCACAGCAACTTCAAAGGGGCCATGTCCAAGGAAAAAGGAAAAGGGGGGGGTCCCAATAGAGCCCACTGCCCCCCAAACAAGATTCGAGTCTACTACAGATGTGGGCATCAGACTCCCCGGTGACCACCAGGGGTAGATCGCAGGAAGACCTGCTCCTACTACAGGAAACGCACATTAGAGCCCTGGATAGAGGGAAAGTAAGCCTTACAGGATATGATGTACTAACACAATCAAATGCACCAGGGAAAAGAGCAGGGGTAATGATAGCAACAAAGGGGGGAATGGAAGCAACAATGATAGATAAGCAGACAGACAAGGAAGGGAGATACGCATTTGCCAATATTAAACTACACAACACCATGCTTACTCTGGCATCCATCTATGCACCAAACACAGGCCAAGATGGTTTCCTGCGGGATACAATGGGGAGATTGGAGGGGTTCGCGAAAGGAGAGTTAATTATTGAGGGTGACTTTAACATGGCATGGCACCCTCAGATAGACAGGAGCGCAGGGGGACCCCACAACCAGGGCGCCCCATCCGAACATCTAAAAAAAAAGGATGGAATGTATGGCACTATTCGATGCATGGAGGGAACTTAAAGGCCTAAACAAGGGATACACATACTACTCGCACGTACACAATACAATGTTGAGAATAGATTATTTTTGGGTATCGGCAGGGATTCTGGGTAAGGTCCACGGAATGGAACTGGGCCCCTTAGCACTGTCAGACCATGCACCGCTCTGGCTAGATCTATCGACCCCAGGGAAAGAGGGAGGCCTATGGCGCTGGAAACTACCGCAAGAATTGCTCTCAGACACGGTGATGGGAGAGGCCATTAGAGACAAAATCTCAGAATTCTTCGAGCACAATGACACAGGTGATGTCCCCTTGGGCACTGAATGGGAGGTGTTCAAGGCGGTAACCAGGGGACACTTGATAGCCCTGAAAGCCTCAAGGGACAAACAAAGGCAAGGATGGGAACGGGAACTGGAAAAGAAACTGAGATCCGAGAAGAACTATTGACCCACCCCACCAGAAACTTAAAGAGGGCACTAAAACACATGCAGGGGCAACTGGAACTCCTCTGTAACAAAAAGGCAGAGAGATCCCTCCTCTACCTCAAACAAAGATACTTCATCAAAGCCAACAAGGCAGATCGATATTTACCAAGACAACTCTCCGCAAAGCAAAAATCAATGACCATCCTAAACATCAAAAACGCACAAGGAGATACGCTAACGCGTACCAAAGCTATTGGGGAAACATTTAAGGTATTCTACCAGAAACTATACGCAACAGAACACCCAGATGAGGAAGACCAAGACAGATTCCTGCGGTCACTCCCCATCCCAAAAAATACCAGAAGAAGCCAAAATAGCACTAGATGCCCAGATAACGGAAAGTGAAGTAAAAAAGGCAATAAAAGATCTCCCACTCAACGAAGCACCTGGCCCAGATGGGTTCACGGCCCCCTTCTATAAAAAATATGCGGACATCCTAACCCCAATTCTCACAAGATTGCTAAATTCCTTCAAAGACAACGGGAACGTAACTCCATCCATGAACGAGGCAAAGGTACTGGTATTTCATAAACAAGGGAAAGATCCCTCCCTCCCCGGCTCATATCGACCCATCGCACTGATAAATCTGGACTCTAAGATCTACACGAGAATTCTGGCAGCCAGGCTTTCCCCGTTACTACCCTCCCTAATAAACCCAGATCAATCCGGTTTCATCCCGGGGAGGCAAACCCACGACAATCTCAGAAGACTAATACACCAAATAGAAAAAATAAACATTACCTACACCCCAGCAATACTACTATCACTTGACGCCGAAAAGGCTTTTGACCGGGTGGAATGGTCCATACTCTTTAAAACCCTGGAACCCATGGGATTCGGGAACCAATTTATAAACATGGTCAAAGCCAACTACATGTCCCCATCGATAAGAATAGCGGTCAATGGGGAGGTCACGGAGAGGGTAAGGATCCCTAGGGGGACGAAACAGGGCTGCCCACTTTCCCCCCTCCTGTATGCTATATTCCTGGAGCCACTACTAATCAATTTAAGGGAATCTACCCAAATGAAAGGAATGGTTCGGTCAAAAATGTTTATTGTCCCTATGGGTCGGCCGTGTGTTTTTAAGCCTAAATCGCTCGATTTTAGAAAAATGTCCTATGGACCTTACCCGAGTTTTCGTCCATTAAACTCACGCGAAAACAGGCACCAGGGCACTGCCATCCTATCACTTGACCCATCGCCCTGGCTGACCTGCTTTTGCGGCACTATATCATATCCCCCGCCCCTGAGCCTGACATTATCAAAACATTCATATTCCCCGCCTCTCTCCGTGACGTTACTGTGCTGCGTAGGCAAACGCGCCCAGTCGTCTTCTACGCGACTTCACAAAGAACCCGGAAACCAACACAGATCAACTCACAACACAGCACGCCACAATTCGGAATATGAAACTGTACTTTCAAATCAAACAGCAACTCGGTACATTTGATAAAGTACATTTATTTGACATTAAATGTTTATAGAATATTCATCAATTGGCATATTAAATCGGAATGTAATTTTTTTCTTTACTCTCTATCCGCAAATCCTGTTCCGTTTTATCGCGCTGTTCCTTTATGGTACACAGGGTGTTGGTTTTCGTTAAAAGAAGCACTTTGATTGCACGGTGAACCGCAAGGCTGTTCCATCAACTAGGCACTAGACCAGCGTAAAGGTTGATATGTTGCTTCTAGCCGCTAGTACCGCGTAAGGGCATATGGGCCCTTGGCGATTGTCCCATAAGATCGTCAAAGTGGTGCAGTTGTTTACGATAAGCTGCAGCTGGCGGTTGAAGAAACCATCTGCCGGGGTCTGAAACTGGTGGCAGTAGGGTAGGATATACCTGTTTTGAAAACATAAAAATTATAATTAGTCTCGCCAGCCGATCTTTATTAATATTATTCATTTTATTTATTACGGCCGATCTGAAACTATTTGCTTTCAAGGATAGTGCAATGGAGTATGTTCGGCTCTAAAATCAATGCGAAAACGAACAAAATAAATCGAGGTTAACACACGATGAGAAACGACTGTTTGTCTACATGCGTGTGGAATGTGGACCTGCATGCCCATGTGCCCGGTACAAAGACGATCCCACAAACGTTTTACTTGCTCTTCATTCATTCATTCATTCATCCATTAATAGTTCATTCCGTTGTAAAAGCGTCTAAAGAGTTACTTACATTATATTTGCAATTTCCATTGTGTCTCTGCGTAATGCAGTCCGTAAATCCCACTGTGCTCTTGACAACGATTAATCGTATACTGAACTAACATGAAACTCAGTCTAGTTTCAGAATTTTCTGCCTTATCGTCTTTTACGTTATTGCACCCCTCCTTCAAATGAAATCCTTTCGGCATGGTCCCTGTCTCTCAAGGTAAAAAAACAATAGAACCTTATACTGCCAGTGTGAGTTGTGGGCCTCTTCAGGCCGCCAGCTGAAAATCAAAGCCGCTGACCTTCACTCTAAAGGAGCATACATTCTTACTTTGCAACATCCCGTAGTAAAGCCATCTGTGAGAACTTGAATTTTCGAATCCATCTATGTACTAGGCTTCAATGTGCAAATGTGAACTGGCTTCTCTCCCATCTGCAACGGCTCACTTGGCGCGTTCTGAGGCCCGCAATTTTGTCCTCGTTGTCCGCAAGCTTTGCAGCCCTAGAGAACCATAACTATAGAGACATTGACTTTTTGGGGGAAGGTCAGGGAAAGTATAACGTACCCGAGGAGTTGAGTTGAAAGTGAGATTTATTGTTTGTTTTATTATTTGCAATACGCAAGCCTTGCGAAACTTAGTTACAGCAAAAAAAATATCTACATACACATATTGACAAGGTCAGCGATATGAGGTGAATAGAGAGAGAGAAGTCAAACATAACACCCAGGTTGTTCGCCACCCAGGATGGTGAAGGGGGGGGTTAGGGTTAGCATACTTTGTATGTACACTGTACAATAACATTTATTTACAAAAAGACAATCATATTACAATTATTTAAACCGGGATTTGTACTTCACAACCAGCTCTGCTTTGGGTGGACATGGCACAGTGGCAATGTCCGGTGGCAATGCATCAGTGCTCTGCACAGAAACGTTCAAAATTCCAAATCTGTGCTTCTCGAGTACAGTAACAATAAGGCTTTTTACAAAGTCGAACTCCATTTCCTCATAGACTGGTTTGATGACCCATTGCTTACTTCTTTTAGAAAACACCTTAGTGTAGCGAGGCATCCTTACATTACCCGTAGTCCTAGATTGTTCACGGCTGAGATTCTCGTTATGGGCCAAGACCGCAAGTAGAGTCCTATGTTTCATGCCCTGTATGCTGAAATGCAAGCGCTTTGGCCTGTACTTTAGGCACATATTGTGGAACACCTCCAAACCTCCTGTGTGACAGAATTCTGTCAGTCCCCTCAAATCTCTTGATAGAGTTTTATCAAAAACAATCTTCTCAATGGCTTTGTGTGTCGGTGAAGATGGAATCAACCACTTCTTCTTCCTTGCCTCCTCTGGGGACAAAGGGCCATGTTCACATTGGTGGAAATGTAGGTTTTCTGACCAGCGGTGAACGTTGGTACAGTGGTGCATCAGTGACCGCCATTTTCCAAGTAGTATTTCCATTGACCCTTCACATGTTTTGGAGCTCCACCAAAGATGGTTGCTGATAGACTGGGACCACTGTGAAATACTTTCCAAACCTTTTTTTTCCCTGCAGCCGAGATTTTCTTATTGATTGATTTAGCAAGATGACATACATCAATTTGATGTTTAATATGTGGGAACTGCTCTCTCATTGTCTTGGCAATTGAAACGTGCCTGTCCGTGGCTATGAGGTCGATGTGCATTCCCCTCGATTGTAGATATTACACTGATTTTATAAATCCTAGTTTCTCCATGGCCACTGAGGATGTACATTGTGTTACCTGCACGACCACCGAACTCACAATTTTCTTACTATCCATGTCCTGAAAGTGGTAGGTGCAGTACTTTGCAGAAAATCCAGGGCTGTCGCACTGTCCATCGCCGGCTAGCCAGAATCGTTTCCCTTCGAATGTACTTGCTAGAGACAATTGTTCAATTTTCCAAGCATCACTAATGGCCGGAAACAGATAATCATGTTGGTATTTGTACTACTGCGTTTTAGAAATGAAATGAAGTCCCACAAACTGAAAGAAAGACTCTAACTTTCTAAAACTGGACCCACTAAAAAGTGATGCAGCTGCACACAGTAGATTGCCTGCTGGAGGCTTCCCCAGCATCGGTTGTGCAGGCCATGAGAACGCATGATTTAATCTACAGGCGGCATGTATTTTGACGTTACTGCCTTGTTTTTGACGAGTCCCATGAATCAATGGCCTCCGACATACTTTCCCTCTGACGGAATGCCCACATTTCAGAATACTTATAATATCCATCAAACAACTGTCGAATACTATGTATTTGCCCTCTTTCATTAGACTGTAATCCGGTGTCACACTTGTTTCGGACTGCATCGTTGAGGACATTTCACCACAACTGAAAGAAATATCGCCGATATCAGGTTCTGATCCGTCGGTGAATGCTGCTGCTGGTTCATTCTCTGTCATTTCAACATCTGGTACTTCAACATTGATGGGAGAACACAACATTGTCGACAGCTTTTTTGGTGGCAATTTTTTGGCGGGTTTAGATTGTGTGAATTGATCTGTGACTACTTCCGAGCTATCCGAGCTATCAATACATTCAGTATCATCTTCTTGTGGTGGTGCAGTCGCACTGTAGCAATGGTCCATTACAACTTTACTGGATTCTCCGGACACATTCATTTCATGTTCTGGCCATTGGATATGAGCATCTCTAGTCTCAACACGCGGCGTTTGAATTAATAGTTCTTCCATAGTGTAAATGGTCTGGCAAGCAACATCTCTCATTCGCTTCACTGTCTGTGTATGTATAGTTCGTAGACCCTCGGGTAACTACAGGACAGATTGGAAAAGGGATGTTCAGTTTAAGCACAAGATAAAGTATAGTACAATTGACTGGAAAAAACATAAAATAGTCCCCAGCACAAAGAAATTCTAAAGGTATGAAGTGTTTGTAACTAACCTTATTTTTGTTTCTTTTCTTTGCAACTTTCTTGACTCGACCTTCAACATCTGCGCTTTGTAGCTCCGATTCGTTTCCGCATCTCTTCCCTTCCTCTTGCGCTGCAACTACTATATTTCCTGTATTCGCATAGACAGCACGGAATGAGGCTCCATCGACTCCCTGAAACATAGTACTTTCATTACTATGTATCACAATATTGATAACATAAAACACATGTGAGGACGAACACACAGGTACATCTCAATTGCTCAACGCGAATTAAACATTGTGTAGAACAATCAAACGACAAGTATTCAAGCTCTGATGACCTAGTTCCATGGAACTATCAGTATCCATACCTCTGGCTCTGCATGGACTGCCATGAATGATTGTATTGGAGAGGAGGCATCAGCAACTCCCTGAAACACAGTACTTGCGTTAGTATGGTTTTCAATATTGTAAACATAACACACACTTGGGGTCGGCGGCACAGGTACATATAAAGAAATAACCACAAATGATGCATTGTCTAAAAGAATCGAGGAATATTTAAATATGATCAGATTTAATCGACTTATTTCTCCGATTTCTTTACATCTGCATCATCTAAATGGGATCTTGTTATTGTAGTGGAAGCTCCATCGTCTCCCTGAAACACAGTACTTGCGTTAATAGGGAAGAAAGTATAGCAAATGGAATCACGTTATATGATCACGCTCGATGGAGCTGTCAATATCCATACCTCGAGCTGCTGAAGAATATCTATGGATGTTGTAAATGTGGTGCACACTTCCGAAAGCTGTTGTGCCGATTCGTATCCGCATGGTCGCGCTTCCACTTCCCCTGGAATTACTTGACTGTCAGGCTCTGCATCAAGTGCGTGGGTTGACGCTTCAACAACTGCCTGAAACATAGTATTTGCATTAGTAAGGATTACAATATTGAAAACACAACACACACTTGGGGTCGACCGCACAGGTACATATCAATGGCTAACCACGAATGAAACATGGTGTAGAACAATCAAACGACAAGTGTTCCAGTCCTGATGATCACGGTCGATGGAGCTGTCAGTATCCATACCTCGTGCTACTGAAGAACATCTAGGGCTGTTGTCAATGTGGTTCGCACTTTCGAAAGCTGTAGCGCCGATTCGTATCCGCATGGTCCCGCTTCCACTTCCCTTGGAATTACTTGAATGTCAGGCTCCGCAACAAGTGCGTGGGTTGACGCTTCAACAACTGCCTGAAACATAGTATTTGCATTAGTAAGGATTACAATATTGAAAACACAACACACACTTGGGGTCGACCGCACAGGTACATATCAATGGCTAACCACGATTGAAACATGGTGTAGAACAATCAAACGACAAGTGTTCCAGTCCTGATGATCACGGTCGATGGAGCTGTCAGTATCCATACCTCGTGCTGCTGAAGAACATCTAGGGCTGTTGTCAATGTGGTGGACGCTTCAGCATCTCCCTGAAAGAAAGTACTTGCATTAGTATGGATAACACTAATCATAACTGAAAACAAACACCAGGGGATGACAACTAAGGTGTATATCAATTGGAAAGCACTAACCAAACAATTGGTAAAATAATCACACGATACATAAAAACTATTACTTGACATGCATAAAACAAGTCTGTAGCGGAATAGCCAAGTATGATTACCTGATACGCGCTAGAAGTGGTTGGTAACTGCGGGCACGTCACGGATGTAGAATGTTCTTGCTTCAGATTCAGTGGATAGTCAAGCAGTTGTGAAGGTAAATTATTGTTTGATAATGAAATGCAAATATTAAAAAATTGCCATGTAAACCGACAGAATACTTGAGAATAATGCTATTGAATATGCGCAATATAGCACAGTTCCCTGTGCCCATAAATAGATTTCCTTTGGGGGTTATAAAATCGAAAAATAATTTATTTATAAATGTCATTATTCAAAAAGCTATACACGCATATCAATATCGAAAGCATTACAAGGGACACAACACCTAAAATATCAATTAATCCATTCGGCTACTTACACACTACAGCAAGGCCTAAAGCTATATCCGGACACTTGACTCACCAGTGGCGGAATGTGGGCGAATAGAGTTGGAATAGCGTTTGCGAGCAATTTTCATGTCGCCGTTTATTCTTCTTTGTTACCCAAGATGTGGCGTACATGTTCGAGGAAAAGTGCTGGCTGCAGATGCGGTATCGATCACCCCTCTTGTCCTGTAAGACTTGCTGAACTCTACTTTCAAGCTCTTCTGGTGGATATCCGCAATGTCTGACCCATTCTCTTATTCGATCAACAGTTTTAGGGAATACATGCATTGTAGTGCCTTCAGATTTAGCATGGGTCTTCGAAGGGCAACCACTAATCAAACAGGCAGGCATTGTTGAAAATTCTGAATAGTAAATATCAAGATTATTATAAAACCTTGATAAATAAAAATGTCATAAAAAAGTAATTGGGGTCATTACGAGGTTGGAGGTAAGGGATTACCGGCACCGGTAAGGGTGCCGATGCCGGTAATCCCTTATCTGCGTATTCCGAGTTCCCTTTGCGGGTCCTTCCTTACCTCCTGCTTTTAGCAGGAGTTAAGTACGGGACCCGCAAAGGTACCTCGGAGGTAATTACGGTACCGTAATTTACGGTGCCGTAATTACCTCCTTCCCCATTCCCATTGAGCCCTATGGGGCAGAAATGGGAATGGGGAAGGGCAAAATGTGAATGGGGAATTACCGGTCCCTCCAACCCTGGAATGGACCGGTAATTACTCCATTCACCATGCCGGATTTGGGACGGATTCGGAGGCAAACATGGAGCTAATTACTCCATGGTTAGCTCCAAACCCGGAATGAGGCCCAATGAGCCATACCATGTTCAATGCAAGGTTTGTTTTGGTCGCCGGAACTACACCAGTTCATCATGTGCGGCTTAGTATCTGCATAAGTTACAGACATTTTTTAAATGATGTGACTAAACTCTGAACATGTGACTCGTCCCTTGGATGTTCTGTCTTGCACGAGAAGGAAACATGCTTACATTATAGACTGGACCCCCGAAGGATGCAATTCGATGACAATTGACACAGATTAAAATAAATAGATCTATTGATAGCATAACAATTGAAACTCAAGTCAATAGCAATGAGACCAATGACCATAGCACTATTGGGTACTGTAATCGCAAATAGATAGAAATGTAAAAATGACCGAAATATGACTAGGATACATGGCCTTACCTTGACCAACAAACAGTTGGATACAGCAGGCCAAGCAGTATGTTGCAGGAGAACAGGTAGATGGCCACAGGTAGCACACTGACGAGTTTGCTCGAAGCGGTCACAGATAGCACGACGCCGAGCAGATTAGCATAGATCTCAGTGCTTTTCAGGTAGAAGGTTCAGGAGTTGACTTGCAAAGCACAAAGGTGTTTTCATGAGACATATCAAGTGGTTTATAAAGTATTAGAAACAGGGGTGTGTTTGTGAAAGAATGACGTGTGTATGTCGTGGAATTATGTGGTTTGCAGGGGGGTGGCCTGCCTCAGGGGAGGCCTGCCTGGAGACACAGGGTCTGAGGAGGCCATGTGAGCGATGGCCTCTGGGCGTGGGATACCTTTTGAAGTGTGCATGCTGTTTGGCACCTTGGCCGTTTGCGCCCGTGACAGCCTCCCATGCCAGCGCTCATCCCCGGGTGCGAACCACCTTTGATAGAGGGGGGTGGGATGGATGGGCCGGTGGGCGTGCAGGCAAGTGTGTGGGAGCGAGGGGCCATCAGGCCCCTCTCATCCTTTACTTCTCAGTAGAAACTCGGACCAAGTGCCTCCAGTAGTGGGTTCGCCCCTTGCCCTTATGTGATGTTAACTTTGGTTGACATTCACGTAGATGGGACCACTGAGCAGGACACGGGGCATCCTTTTTTGTACCCCCTTTCCACTCCATCTTGGTGACCAGGCCTCACTGCGCAGAGCACATGGCCCCCACCCTCGTTCCCACTCTGACTGGAAAACTCCAGAGGTATTTGCAACAGCTAATAAATGTAACACATCACTCTTCCTCTGAGATCACTGTCCTGCATGTGAACCACCCTGAACTAAGCACATAGCTCGTTCATCTCCACAAACGTGTCCTTGCCCACGCACCCTCGCCAGTGGAAACTTACTGCCATTCTGACCCTGTGTCCCTGCAAGGTATTCTCTTCATGTGCCAGACCACTGACCACGCCATGATGCCCACCTAGCAGATCCCCAACTAACATTAGACCCCTACTGCAGTATATCGTTGCCCATCAATAACAAATGCCACATACCGGAGATTCTTGTGAGCACAGACCCACACGTCAAACAGTGTATTATAGTGGTCAAGACCTTTAACCTAAGGCCTGTATAATCCAATGTTGATTGATAGTATAGATATATGTGTGACTTTTATAGAGACATAACCGACTGAAAGACTTTGAACAAGTGTTATTTAGTGCATGCATTATTGAGAATATATTATGTTAGCTTAGATAGTGACCACCCTGCTTCACAGCGACCTGACCTTCACCCATTTGGAGCACAGATGTCTGACGTCCATCCTTGAATGGAGACACACTTGATTCATTTAAAAAATCGAAACAACCGTTGTTAAAATACATGTGGTGTTTTATTTTGTATCTTATTTTGATGACACAAAAATACAAGACTTTACACATTGTACAGGTCAGGTTGCAGCACAGCGAGAGAAAATCCCCTGTACTGACCGCTGTCACTCGGGAACGTTTCTCTTATGGCACGAACAGCACAGGCGGGTATTACTCTTCGAACGCGGTGTCCAAGCCTCCCGTGAAGCCACCATGTAAAGGAACGATAGGCCACCTTCATGTACCACCTGTGAAAAGGAATGAAACAAACTGTTTTTAAATAACCAAGATACGTTTAATAAACGTTTGTTGTTAATGACAATTCTTGTAACTAATGGCATTCTGCTCGGACAAATGCTATCTAGACACTGCACACTATTGAACGGCTTTTGTGCGTTACAATGATATGTATATGTAATTTTGGATATAGTAGAAGACCATGAAATAGGAGTGGCATGACAAGCAGAGTATACTTACTTGTTACTCGGATTATGAGGACGAACAGTTGCGCGAAGTTCGTGCATAAGCACCATCATTATCCTCAACACGGACCGTGTGAGGCAGGCTGCCCTGAAGTCTGGCAGCTCGGTGATGCATTGCGGTCGTGGCTCGCCTTCCGAAATGTAGGCCACGCATCCCGAGTTTTCACAGCAGCAGCAGTTCTCGTCCTCGGTTGGCATTAGCTCGCACCGATTGCATGTGCACCAGGTGGAAACACCGTCCATGCGACTAGGTTCAGGCTCTTCAGCTGTTGAATCGTCCTCCCAACTGCCGTCCGAAGACCCATTGTTTTCGCGTGTTTCCCTTTCTAGTAGTTCCTCTTCGGTATACTCGGGCTCGTACATGTAGGGCATTATTGTAGCCATTGTGTGTTAAACAAACTAAAATAATTTATAGCAGTGGTACTGGTATCTGTTCACACGGGCTACAAGCAACGAAGGTAGCTGACCAGAGCACAGAAACGAGTCACAGAATACTCAAAGTAACACAAAGAGAGGAATGGAATCGAAAATCTGCTGCTGTGCGTTGTGAAACGGTCTGTTTATACTTATTGAGGAAAGAGGCGTCCTGCCATTTCCATGGCGACACGTCATTAGCTGAAGCGCAGCGAATGTTGACACGAGACGTGCTTTGGCGTTGTGAAATGGGCGGTATGCGTATGCTGATGACAGGCTCAGGGGCGGGGGATATGATTTAGTGCCGCAAAAGCAGGTCAGCCAGGGCGATGGGGCAAGTGATAGGATTATCACAAAATGGCAGCGCCCTGGTGCCTGTTTTCGCGTGTGTTTAATGGACTAAAACTCGGGTAAGGTCCATATTTTTCTAAAATCGAGCGATTTAGGCTTAAAAACACATGGCCGACCCGTAGGGACAATACATTTTTTTGACCGAACCATTCCTTTAAGGGGATAGAGATGGCGGCCAGACAACATAAGGTGATTGCCTACGCAGAGGATATGCTATTAGCGCTAGAGGACCCAGCGAACACACTGCCATGTGCCTTATAGGTACGAGAGTCATTTGGGGACATCTCGTGCCTGAAAATAAATAAGAAAAAATCAGATATCCTACACTTAGCAGGGAGTAGAGAATTACTGGAAAGAGAGGCGGGATCATCAGGCCTAAAAATAGCAGAGGAAGGTGTAAAATATTTGGGCATAACACTCACCCACAAGGTAGACGCGCTTTACAAACGGAATTACCCCTCTTTACTAACCAGAGTAAAAAAAGACCTGGAACGTTGGTGCCCGCTAAATATCTCATGGTGGGGGAGAATACAATCGGTGAAAATGAACACACTCCCCAAGCTGTTATACTACTTTCATGCCCTCCCGATTGCAATCCCTAACTCCTTCTTTAAAGAGCTGGCAAGGACAGTCTCATTGTTCATTTGGAATAGGAAACCCCCAAGAATTGCCAGATCAGTCCTCACGACCCACGTCAGAGAGGGGGGACTCGCACTCCCACACTTCAGAAACTATTACCACGCGGCGCAACTCTGGGTCCTGTAAGAATTGCTGGGGTACAACCAACGAACGATCTGGGTGACCCAGGATAGGGCGGTGGCAAGAACCCCTCTAGAAGACCTCTTATGGAAACTAAGGCAACATAGACACCCAAACCTTCGAATTAGCGAGATCATGAAAGCCACAATGAATGCCTGGGACGAGCAAACGCAGAAAGGAAATATAACCACAGTGACTGCCACATTCACACCGATATGCAGGAACCCACAGTTTACACCGGGACTAGAGCACGGGGCCTTCGAAAAATGGGAAGAGGCAGGGTGCAGAAAAATTGGGGAAATGTTCCAGGACAATGAAATAAGATAATTTGCAGAATGCAAGACCATGTGGAATCTCACGAGTGCGGACAGGTACAAATATGAACAGCTGACACACTGGTTGACAACGCCCGAGATAGCCCAGGCGGCGACCAGGGATTTGACCACTTTTGAAAAATACCTCCTTACCAACTCAGGGGACAAGAAGCTAGTCTCCACACTTTAGAACTTCATAAACAAGCAGGAAGAAGACATAAAATGGGCCTACATGAAAAAATGGGAAAGAACACTGGGGGAAGAAATCACGAACCAACAATGGCAGGCGCTATGGGCAGACATCCCCAAACTAACACGAGCAGACCAGGGAAATGTGGATAAAAATAGTCACACAATGGCACTACACACCAGAGAGGCTCAATAACATGTATCCGAAAACGTCAAACCGTTGCTGGAGAGGCTGCACAGAATCGGGCACATGGAGACATATCTGGTGGGACTGTCAAAGGGTCAAAGGCTTCTGGAGAGAAATGATCTCAGAAATGAAAAAGATATTCCCAGAGGTGGATCAAGTTGGGGAGAAAGTTTGGCTATGCGGACTAAAAGAGCAACAAACCAAAAAATACAGCGAGGCGCAATGGAAAGGTTTCATGGGCCTGGTCATAGTGGCATGGGCCACAATTGCACAGAACTGGAAGAAGCAAGACCCACCACTGATATACACATGGCTACAAATGGTCTGGTCGCAAAGGACCATGAAAAAATCATGCATAACCTTCAGGGAACACAGGACTCCTTCATGAAGGAATGGGGGGGGGGTACTAGAATACCTACAATCAGACTACATGGAACAATGGTGCCCACATAACATTAGAATAACGGACATATTCACCTCATAGACAAGCCGGAGGACAACTGAACAATGAAACCTCTTCCGAAAGGGGGTGGGTAGGGGAGGGGGGAGGTGGGACGTTTGGGGGGAATGTTGGTAATTTGTAATTGGTTTATATTATGAAAACAATAAAAATCAATTTTTTAAAAAAAGCTAGTTACTGCTATTTGTTAGCAAAGTGTTAATTTAGAAGAAACCAGAGTAAGAGGCAACAACGTGATAACGCTGAAGGATGCTGGATGTCAGCAAACGCTGTCTGTAATGTGCTGCAAAGCATCTATTTAAAGTCTTGAATTAATGTGAGAGCAGGCAGCAAAGGCAACTGTAATGTGCATGTGGCACAGTGCACACTTCCATTTTTTGAATTAAAGAAATATGCTGGATTATAGTAAAACTGCCAGATGCTCGGGTCCCCAAGGCCTGGGTGCATTTCAACTGCAAAGGTTAAAAGGCCTGGATGCCACCCCTAGGTTCTGCCGTTCCCTAGTCTCAGTTATTCACCTGTCAGACTCCTGCACCCCCTACCCTTGACATGCAAGTAACCTATCACGATTTCAATTGCCTAAATAACTATGAATACGAATGCAGGTGCTAACAAGCATTGGCAATGCCAATAGTTTGGGCTTTTTGGTATCTTTTTGAAGTGTTTAAATATGATTGGATGCAGAGCCCTTTAGCAGACCATTGCCTGAAAAGACAGGTGCAATGCATGCAACAGAAATTGAATCAGTGTCTGAACACCCCAGGCAACTGTCTCCAGTAGGGGGATCTGCTGAACTTTACATGTGGAGTACATGCATATGAACGTTTTTGCATGACTCCATTGCAAGGTATCTGTGGTCGGATCTCAAACCCCACCCCCTGCAGTTAGACTCCTGAAGCGGCATGTCCCCCCTCCCTCTGTTCTTGACCTGCTGTTATTTTCATCAATTCTTTGGCCCTGGGGCCCATTCTTTTCTTATGAGACCCCTCTGTTGTTGCAACACGTTAGAACAAAGTGCCAATGTTGTGGCGTGTTTCACTTAGTGTTGTTGATGGGCCTTTAATTCTAAGGCAAGACAGGAGGCTTCTATTATGCATTCAATCTTTACTTCTGAAACCACAGCAGCAAAGAAAACACTTTTACAAACAAAAAAGTTTCAATAACAAAACTAAATAGAGTTCAATGTCAATGTATGGGACACCCCCCAATCCATCATGGAGGACAGGTCATGCCCTGCCCTGAACCAATGAGCAGCGACCCTCTTCTATATAAGTCCTTTGCTCTAAAACCAACTCCTCTTTCTTTGCTGCTGACTCCACAGCTAAGTCACACCTTCTAGTTTTCCTTAGATGCTAGTGAATGATAGTGTGCTATTTGTGCAAGTTTCACTTTATAATCTTGTTTAAAAGTGCTGCAGTAGTTTTGCTCCGCATTGTTCACTTGGCCTGACATTACTTTGCAGTTTGGTAGTTGGTGCCGTGGCGGCCGTCGTGTTCATGACGAGCTGTTTTCTTTTCCTTCAATGTGTTTCCTTTGTTGTTTTTTCCCTTCCGTGCATGCCTTTGAAGCTCCGTCTTTAGGCTAACGCGAGTAGACTCCTTTGAGAGGAGTTTATTATTCTGTGGTACGCGAGCCCCAGGCGAGGCTCAGTGTGCGTTTGTTTACATACTTCAGCGTGCGCGGCCTGTGGAAGAAGCTTCTCGCTTCGGGCCGGACGCGCGTCACATCTGGGTGCACCTTCGTTTTAAATAAAATTATGTTTATACCACGCTACTCGCGTGTTGCTTTGTTTTTTCCTGCACCCCCCTTGTTTAATTTTAAAATGATTTGAAAATGATTACTGACATGTATTTATAACATGCTGCTAGTGTGTTTGTGTTTCCTTGGGTGTCGCGGTCGCGGCCTGTCAGGAAGCCAAACTTCAGGCCCGCATCATGTCTCTGTAATTTTGAAAGTCATTGTATTTTTGCACACGTCTCGCTTGTTTGTTTTCCCTGAGTTTCACTGAAATTTTGAAAGATAGCTTATGGTGAAGTGTATTTACTGCAAGCTGCTTACATGTTTGTTTTTCCCTAGGGTTTCACTATAGTTTTTTGAAAATGTATGATGGCACGCTGCTCGCGTGTTTTTTCTTTTTCCCTAGGTTTCACTGTAGTTTTTGAAAGTAATTTTCTTGCACGCTACTCGTGTGTTGTTTTTTCCCTGGCTTTTACTGTCGTTTTTTTGAAAGTGTATTTATGGCACGCTGCTCGCGTGTTTGTTTTCCCTAGGATTCACTGTAGTTTATTGAAAATATATTCATTGCACGCTACTCACGTGTTTGGGTTTTCCCTGGGTTTCACTGTAGTTTTGAACAGTGTATTTATAGCACGCTGCTCGCGTGTTTATGTTTCCTTGGGTTTCCCTTTTTTCACTGACGCGCACGGCCTATCAGGAAGCTATGCTTTAGGCCTGCTGCGTGTCTCTGTAGTTGGAGTGCAAAATAATTTTGTGGCACGCTGCTCGCGTGTTGTTTTGCATTAACTTGCTTTCCCTCATTATCAGTGTTGCGTGTGGGAAAGGGGGCATATTCCATATATATATATATATGTATATTTATTTATTTTAAGGAATGGCAGGATAGGGTGCTGGCACCGAGGTCACGAGTCCTTGACGTAGGGTTTTCCATGGAACTTCTCAATATTAGTTATTTATCCCTTTATTTCAGTTTATTATGTCCACCTCCCCTGCCCCAGGTGCAAACCTTTCAGAAGCCTGGCATCAGGTTTGGCTTGAGGGGGGGGGGGGGGAGTTTCTAAGGGCCACACAGTGCGACAGGGGTGCATTTATCGTACCCGTGTTTAGAGAATAAAAATAGTATTGGTTAAAAGTGTTTAAAGATAATGTATTTTATCATTTTGGGGTTTTCTTTCCGGAAGTTTATCAGCACAACTGGTTCGCCTAGCTATAGGCATACATGACCTGCTCGGCTTCAGGCTTTCCCTGTATTATGGTGCAAGGTTTTCCCCCGCTTGTGTGCTGCTGAGTGCCACACCCTGCTAGGTTGGACAGCTTGGGTATGTGCTTGCTCAGTTCAATTCTGCCTACGTTTTC
Organism: Ambystoma mexicanum; assembly: GCF_040938575.1. Classification (NCBI taxonomy): domain Eukaryota; kingdom Metazoa; phylum Chordata; class Amphibia; order Caudata; family Ambystomatidae; genus Ambystoma; species Ambystoma mexicanum. Next base: position 1,458,403,398 of record NC_090935.1, read on the forward strand.
TTTGTTCCGACCACATTATGAGCTGCGTTGAGGAACTTTAACACTTACCTGCTAGGTTTGTGGTTATATTTATTGAGTGCAAATAATAAAATGTATTCCTCTCATAAAAGTGAGAGTTAAGATAGACCTTCCAATAAAGGTTTTCCTCTTTCCACATCAAGCTCCCTTTAGGTGCATTAGTATTTCCAATTAGGTCACAGGACAACTCAGTCCTCCCCTCCTCATTTCCCCATTCCCCGTTTTATTTTTCCCCTCCCTTGATGAACAGTATGTAAGACACCTTGAGCAGTTGTCAAGGCAGGTTATCCAATGTGATAGATCAGTTCACCCAGACTTTGATACTGGCTTTGCCTGTGGATGTGCGAGTGCTGCGCGACTGGGGTCTGGATATGGTGGATGCTCGGAATAACTAAACTCCTTAATTCTACAGAATGGTGTAAATTCTTTCCCATGTGTCTCACGGGTTATAAATGGTGAATGCGTTAACTCTCCTCAGGCTGCGGGGGGGACAGGGTGTTTGCTCAAGAATCAACTGGCAAATTCGACCATTTTCTGGTTGCATCTGCAAAATGGAAAGGGTTTATTATGCTCATTACCTCCATTTTCCCGGGGGATGCTATACTCAGTTTGGACCTCAAGGATGAGTGCCGGGGGGGTTTCCTGCTTGCTTCCTCCTCATCAGGAGCTTTCCCTCTTCAGTTTCAGTAATGAATTTGTACTTACCAATATCCTTCCCTTTGGTTTGGCCTTTCCAATTAGCCCTGATGCTAACTCACCGCGGTTCTAAGGTGTTTTTTGAATAATTTTTTGGTTTTTGACAACAGCTAGTGGGGTCCATTCTACAATAGTGCGGTTGTTTGTTACAAATACAAGAGTTTTTAAAAATCTCCACATCTTTGTCCTTCATGATGGCAGTCTCCTTAGTAGGAGGTACTCTGTCTTCTCCTCTTGAAGGGGAGTGTTTCCTGCAGTTAGCTAACCTGGATGGATAGATGGTCACTGCCATTGGTGTCATCGTTCCAAACATCCTTCGCGTGATTCTTTCCTTCTCAGTTAAGTTTCTTTATCTTGAGGTCACAGTGGAGCTCTTTCAGTGACTCAACCACCGGAATACCTTGAAGGGCTCCAGTTTTTTCCTTCCCCACTCTGGACGTCTTTCCGGGGTCAGATACCTGCAGATTGGGCTGTCGGTGGTAGGATAGGAGGTTTTTCTCAGGCATAGGTGGTCCGCTTTAGTGATGAAATGGCAGGTCAGCCTTTGGAATTATTATTAGGGAACTCTTGTGCAATCAAGAGTTTTTTCTCTAGGATCTATGCCAGATATCTCCAAGTCAGGAACAACATAATGTTGGACGAGACTTGCTCTTGTCAGGTCTTGTTCCTTTGCATCCGGGTTAGTGGTTTTTCCTCTGGGCCTTTTGGCTAGCTGCCCAACCTTACAGTTAGAATGGGGATCCCAAGGCACTATTTTCGGGCAGCTTTCTATGGGATTGGTCTATTTTTCATTTGGATGTGTTTTTTCCTCTTTTTCCTTGCTAGCAGGGCTTCGGGTTCAGCTTCATTACAGACGGCTAGCTCGTGTTGGCCTGTTCAGGGGTGGTTTCCGTCCTTTAGGATTTCACGGGCCATATTACTAGTATTGTACCTTTCCTCCCATACCCGGTCTCTGTACCGTCAGTTTCCTTTTAGGAATGGTTCCTGCATTCTTCTCCCTTATTTATTAGTATATATTTTCATCTCTTTCGGGAGCTTCCCGGGTTTTTTCGTATGGTTCTATCTGGTTTTCAGGGACTTCGGAGCAGCCTTTAATAAGTAGGGGTTTTTTCCTTTCAGCTTACACCCGCTCAGTTAGTATTTGGTAGATTGATTTGCACTTCCGTTCTTCCCATATAGTAGGGATAGATAGTTTTGGATGGAAGGATTTGGAAAAGGTAACATTACAGGTTTATGTTTGCATTTAACTGGCACTATTTCACAGAAGACATGGGGCCTCATTACACGGATGACGGTATTAGCACATGGACCAAGGTGCTATTAGCATATGTATATGACATATGTATATGTCACGGTCTTCTGACTATAGGGCTGCGTATCCGTATTCTTCATGTAGTTGGGTGTGTGTGCGTGTCTGTGATGTGCGGATGGCACGTGTGCTTCATTAGTAACGTGGCTAAGTCATCATGAAGTCTCCCCTTGCTTTTCGAAAAGAACGAGATGAGGAGCCAGGGAAAGACCTGCCGGTCACTGCACCAGCTCTAGAGGAAGACTTCTTGGCCGTTGAAGCAGGCTTGCGTCGCATTTTGTCAGCATGTTTGTCAGCCCTAAACACTTTATGGACTTTTTCCTCAAGTGAATCCCCAAAAAGTTTGGACCCATCAAAAGGAAGTTTCAGGGCAGCTGCGTTCTGAGAACCATCTGTTTTCCAATCCCACAGATGCAGATGTCTCCGTGCAGACACACCAGCCCCCATGGTCATGGCCGAACCACGCACCCCATCAAAAGCCAGATCGGACAAAAGTTCAACATGTCTCTGCATGTCTGATAGCAAAGGGGCACAAGCAGAACCCCTGTCTACAGGCTTTTTCAATTTTCTGAACCCATTTACCACAGTTTCAGCCATGTAGGAACCGTAGACATTCGCCCTAAGTGCCAGATGTGCCCCTGCATGAACTTTCTTAAGACTGGAATTAACCCTGCGGTCCACTGGGTACCGGACAGCCGCCTCTTTGGCTGACATAGAGGAGCAACCCACCAGGCTGGCAAGGATATCGTCAACTTCAACTGGATCAGACAGTAAAGTTTCACCCCCTTTTAATGGATAAAGTTTGGTCATAAAGCGGGGCATTGAAATCTTCTCTGGGTCACGCCACTCCTGAAAGATTTTATCCCGGATATCAGATACCAAGGGTAACCCCATCCTAGGGGTATACCTATACTGGCTAATAGAAGGGTCAGCCCCCTGCACCGGTACCAGGGGCTCTGAAAACCCCATGCAGTCCCCAACTTGAGCAAGGACCTCCTCCACTCCCTCTCTGTCCAGATATTTCCCTTCTGCATCAGCCGATGAGGAACAGGAAGAGGCCGAGGACTCAGTGCCAGAAGAAGAGGATGAAGATGAAGACAGACGCTGGCGCTTGCGTCCATGCGCATGGAAGCGACTCCCTCCATCATGTTTGAGCAGTTTTCTTAACTCCTTTCCGGTCAGGGAAAAACGTTTAGCCTTCTTCTTTCTTCTCCTGTACAACTCCGGTGAAGAGGAAGACGAAGACAGGACCAGATGCCTGCGCTTTGCAGAATGTTTACCAATGGCGAGTCTTCCCAGAAACAGCGACCAAGGGATGCCTGTTTCACCACAACAGTCCTCTGTGCAATGAACCAAGTCCTCCCAGACAACAAATGCTAACTTGGCCGCTCCCACATTGAAAAAGAGGCCAGTAAAAAATCAACCAATAGGGAAACAACAATCAATTCCCATGGTAACACTGCTCCGTAGAACCAGAGGAGGAGCCCACCCACCTCCGGATTAAATCTGGAGAAAAGATCAAAAGGGAGCTGGTAAGCTGCCCCCAGCTGCCTGAAAACGCATGGCCACACCAGCAGGAGATTCATGCCCCCAATCCTTACCTCAACCGGGTCCCCATCTGGGATCCAAGGACCCAGGCCGTGATGCCCTGCGCCGGCCTCAGCCCCGCAGACACCGGGCAAGGAAACCTGCTCAACTGGGCTCGAGCTCCGCAGGGAGTCCGGGAGCATTGCCGCACCTGAGGGAGCCGAAGGCCCCGCCACACAGCCCCACCAGGGGGCCAGCAATCGTCGTCATCCTGCGCCGGGAAACAAATCCAGCCTGCTGGAGGCAGGAAAAATTAAACTGAGTGACGTGGTTATGGGGGAGGAGTTATAGGGATTAAAATAAATAAAAGAAGGTCCTGTTGCAGAGGCAGGGGCCGCATGAGGTAAGTACTGTGACGAGGAAGAGTGGACGTGGAGGTAATGTGCAGCATTCTCAGTTTTCGTCTTATATGGCCTCACATCTGGGAGAGTGTGTTGTGTATCGCATGTTAAGCAAGTGACAAAAACAAGTGCAAACTGATAAGCAGTGCAGCAGGCAGACAATAACATCAGCTTCAGAGTAATAAATGGGGAACTAAAGAATTGTACGAAATAAATATTTCACAATGTTTTCTTCATTTTAGTTTCCTTCTTTCAAAGCCATCCTCACTTTTCTGCTACTGGATTATCGCTGGGAAACCAGTGTTTCAGCCCAGGAGAGTACTTGTCCAGTTATCACATCCTCCTTGGCCACGTCCCTTGACTTCAAGTGCCCGCCGCTGATAAAGATTCAATCGCATAGCTCCCAACCTTTTTTGTCTCGTAGGCGGGTGAAAACACCCAATTTTCATTTTAGCGGGTGAGAGGCCCATAGAAGTGAATGGGCGACTGAGGGACTTGGCGGGTGATTCATCTGCTTTCAAGGCGGGTGACACCCGCCAAAAGCGGATGAGTTGAGAGCTATGTTAATGTGTCGGTTCACTCTTGTGGCACGCATTCAGCGCTGTAAGGTAATCCCGTGGGGTTTGCTTCACTGCAGCACTGCCTATCTTCCTAGGTGATTATGATATTGCATCCTCGATCACAGCACGGTAAGAACAGTGTTGCCAGGGCAGAAGGAAAAAATAAGCTGACTACCCCTTCAAAACAAGCCCAAAAGAAGCTGACTCCCAACCAAATAAGCTGAAAGAAAACAAGCGCACCTCTAAAACACTGTGGATAGGTCTCAGAAGTTGAAAAATAACTATAACGCAAAGAATACATACAGAGATCACAAACTTAATATGTTAACAAAAAGCATTTATTAAAATTCTTATTTTCTAACAATTGGTGTCTATTTTAATTTCTTGTATGTGGCTTTTTGGATCCTTAGCTGCTCTGGTCCTTTATTCGTCGCTCACCTCTGGTCCTTGGCTCCATTGCCGGTACCTGCCAAGTAGCCCCATGTCCTTCATGATACTGAGGCAGTCCAGGCATTTCCTGTTAAATGCTAGGACTGGTATTTTACTTCTTCCCATTATAAGTATGGGCCTACAAGGACCAGTATGGAAAGTGAAAATCCAGGGCTGGCTCGTGGCCACAGGCGTGACATTGCCCCCAAACCTCCTGCCGTCGTCCTTCTGTTCCTTCTGGTATTGGGCAACCTGGTTGATCGCTCTCCTCTGGTCCTTGGTTCATATGGGCCATCGCCCCTCTGGTCATTGGCTCCCTCATGAGTTGCTCCTCTAGTAAATTACTCCTTACCTTTTAATGTAATGATAAAATAAATGGGTTGTTCAGAGGATAATTGTTGGCATAATAAGAAAATGAATAGCAATTTACAAAGTTTCGACTTGTACTCCCCAAGTGAACTAGCCATGTGCTATGGTAGAACTGGTGAACGGACTCAGTCTTCCGGTTCACGCTAGAGTTGGCCTGTCAATGTACTGAGCAAGAAGGAAAATTAAACCAACCTTCAGGAAAAATAATATATGAACAAAAGCACAAGCAGGAAGATAAGAATCATACCCGACCAGTAGAACAAGAATTGTCAAATGCAATAGTCCTGCTTTTATAATATGCTGTATGTAGACTTGTATGCATGGGCAGCCTATGACAATTATTGGCTTTTGTACCATATACTGGCATCTTAACCCAGCACACTGTCAAATGTCCAACCACAGCCATTACATGAAGAGGTAGAGCTATTATATGGCTCTTGTATGGTCAGATGTTCCCATCAAATGTCCAAGTGTAGCCCATGGTTACATAAGCAAAGGTACTACTGCCATATCCCCTGTTACAGTGTCACACGCCCAGGCTTTGCCATCATGTGCCTGGTACTGGTTCACATGCTAGTGAAAGTTTCCTATGCCTAGGTACTGTCATAATGTAGCTACATCCCTCATATGCCTATGTAAAGCTGTAATCCCCCCACGCCCATTTAGTCCCCTCTGCTTAAAAGGTGACTGTCCTTTTTAGTTTAGTTTATTATAAGCCAAAACTATTACAGTACTGATAGGGAAAAATCGCATATGAGGGACACGCAGTTTGTAGGTGGCCCACCCGTTGACTGCCCATTGCAATGCTAATCCCCAACCCTGTTCTTGCACCTCCCCACCCAAAACACCTTCTCATGGGAGCTCTTTCCTCAAGCCTCAACATCAAACTTTGCACTTGCCGATGACTTAATTTGAGCTGTAAATGCTACTGGTGTAATAAAAATGTCTTGACCTGGTCTGCCTTCAGCCAAATAAGCACTGTGTGTGTCCTTCAGTGAAGTCCTGTTAACAGTTTTTGGCTTTTGTAAGCGTATCAGGCATTTGCCAGGCACTGCCATTAGATGCCCATGTACTTGCACCATTTTGCTCCTGCTACCGTTCATACCACTAAAGACAAAGTGCCTACCAAGGGCCTTTCCCATGCCTACTGTTAGGGAGAATTCTCCAGAATGTCTAATTTCCTTTACCCGTTGAGTCCCTCAGCAGCTTTGCTAGATTTCTAGGATTTATTTTTTTCACCTGGTAAGAGTGTGAGCCTTTTCCCCACTCTTACATGTGTTTTTGCTGTGTGTTGTACCTCTTTTGCTCATGCACTATAGAGTCTCACCCACTCCATAGGCATCATCTTTTTACTGTGTGTCACACAGCACCTTTAGTGCAGTGACACAGGGTTGTCTTTTTCGACTTCCCACTTTAAACTCCATTTTCTGGGACTGACTACTGTCTTCCAGAACATGTAAAGTTGCCATTGACTTTACTAGTCTTTTTAAATTTACAGACCCAGTACAACCTATATTCCAATAGAGTACTGGAAGGGTTAATAGTTATCCCTTTTTGGCTGATTCTCATGGAACATTATTTTGTTCCCCTTTCTCCGAGATTTGGCTTGTGGCAGTGGTATCTACCATCTTTATTCTACCGCGAGCTATGAAAATAGCCTCGGTACTGTTAGAGGCTATGGTGGTAGCCTCAAACTCTAATCCGCTGGACCCCTTTTAATTTTATTTGGTTCCGGTCGGGTTTATTCGCCATTTCTTTTTGTAAAGGTCTTTCTCATGTTTTACTCTGCACGCCAAACCAGGTTTGGTTCCTTTGTTCGCCGTCCTTTGGCAGGCTTCTGCACAGAAGCCCTCCTTAGGCCACTGAGTGTTTGGGTGGACAGGATGCGAGGGAGGGGTTTGAGGCCCCCTGCACAGGGTCTGCTTGGAGACCCAAGTCGCACTCTAGTTTAATTGGCTAGGTGGCTGTCCTGCCAGGACAGCCACACTGCTGTGTGAATGACAGCCAGTCTTTGTGAATGGGGGAAAACTGCTTAAAAGCAGGTCTCTAGGACTTGGAAGGCAGTCGCCACTGGAACGAGAGAACCAACGAGGAGCTGAAGTAAGCCGACTGCTGCAACTACTGGACATCCCGGTGAAGCCCTGCTGTAGGTCCGAATCGCCCGAAACTCTGACGACAGAGAAGATCTGCAAGGAATCTTCTTCCCTTGAGCTTGGTGCGACCAAACAGCTCGCCAAACACCAAACGCCGGCCTTCCTCTCCTGGTCGAATTTGCTGTGCCTCGCTGCAGTGAACCGGATAGCCAGGAGGAACGGAACCTGTTTGGGTTTTAAGGAGCACACCTTTTATTCGACGCTTTGTTCTGCTGCTGGCTTCTTCCCTACGCAGTGCAGGACCCTCCAGTCTTCCTCCTTCTTGTCACCAGGACAGTCGCTTCAGGAACCGTGAGCCTGCAGAAACTGCTAGGAACAACCGCCTCAGCTACAGCATTCTTCTTCATTTAAGGTACTGTGCAAATCCGGTTGTTCTTTCCGTCAGACCGCGGTGGAAGTGTTTGAAATCTTTCGCCTATCCGAGGGCTTGTCCTTCTCTTCTCTTTTGAATAACATTTTTTCCAACCAACTTCGTTTTGAACTCTTAGCAAAGACTTAACCGCAAACTACTCTGAACTGTGTGATCCTCTGCAAAGACTTTGAACCATTAACATTGGCCCAGGCCTATTGATTTGGATCCTAGTTGTAGTAAGCCTTTTCTATATTGCCCTGCCTATCACTTGTTGGTGTTGTTGATTTTGGATAACCTTGTCTTTTCCTCCTTTTAAATTGCTGGAGTGCCATTTTGCTCACACTTTATTTTGAGCCTAACTTGTCCAGAATTGATTGGGGGGTTATTGTAGTGTTTTAAGATTGTGATTTTCCGGTGCTGCTTTATATTAGTGAACTGTTTTATAACTGATGGTGTAAATAAATGTATATTCTTGTACTCAGAAACCTTGAATCAGTGTTTATTTGAACCATAGTAATGGTTGTCCTTTGTGTAACTTCTGATACTGCTCACATTACTCTTGAGATAAGTTTGGCTGCTCAGCCATCGCTACCACTTTACTGTGTAGTACAGGCTTGTACCAAAGGTGAATTTGTACTTACACTTGTAGTCTTAATTGTGTGTGGTGTTCCCAAAGGGTACTGCCAGGGCCGGTCTTTGCATCAGGCAGCCCAGGCGGCTGCCTGGCGTCAGTCAGCCTCTAGGGGGCGCTGCACCAGCAGTCCACAGTGCTAGAATACATGTGTAACACGTTTGTTTTCTAACATTATAAAAATGAATGTGCCTGTTAATTTTTATAATGTTAGGAATCGAACGTGTTACACGTGTATTCTACCACTGGCACTGCTGCAGGATGTGGCCTCGGCCAGGACAGTTTCTAGTCCATTTGGTGCCCAGGGCTAAACACTAGGAATGCGCCCCTCGCACCCCATCCCATGCGCCCCTCCCACCGCACCCTGCGCTCCACTCCCGCCACACCCCGCGCACCACTCCCACTGCAACCCGCGCACCACTCCCACTGCACCCTCCGTGTCATTCCCAATCTACACCGTTAAGGAACTCCTTCCCAAAGTCAAACAGTCTGTCACACAAGGAATAAATTGCCATTTGCAACGGTGGGCCACTTTTTCATTGGTGCCCAAGACAATTTGATGCCCCGGTCCCACTTAGGCTGCAGATAATTAGGAAAGGGCACACCAACCAAGAGACCATGAATATGGCACAGGATGCAGTATATACAACCAACAAAGAACACAAGATGCTGAAGGGGGTTTGGAGGCAACCAAAACCAAAAGGGCAATGACAAGGAGACACCTGAACCCAATAATCAATCACTTTAACATTCTTTGAATGGGAATCAAGGGTTATGCTTTGATACAGTAAAGTCTTGACTGTTGTAAGGATACATGGACCAGGATTATTTATTTATTCATGCAATGTTTGTCGGGTACCTGCATATTTATTTATTTATTTATGCAATGTGTATCGGGTACAGGTATCCGACAAACATTGCATAAATAAATAAATTATCCGTCTTTATGTACCCGACAAACATCGCATAAATAAATAAACCGGTTCGTAGTTTAAAGAATATTTACTCAGCAACACTGGTTAAAACTATTATCTGCATAGTGAGGTAACACATCACCAGTGCCATGGAAGCGGTTTAAAGTGTAATTGATATATAGTTTGGAAAAGAAGCAGCATGAAAGAAATAGCGCTGCTTTAAACTATTTTTTTGGCCATTTTCTGGGCTTTCAGGGACGCACCATGGGCCCAAACGGGTCTCCATTTGTACTGTGTCGGGGCCAATGGTGCGTCCCTGCAAGGCACGCCCACTCCCCACAGCCCACTGCACCTCCCCTCCCATCTCAATGCCAGCACGAAACCATTTAGTGACTAATGGGCCACCATTAGCAGTTTCCTGCCGGCATTGTGATGGAAGGGGCTGGTCTTAGCTGCAGGGGGACCTAAAGTGTTTTTATTGGTGTGCTTATGCCCCCCACCCCAAGTGGCGTGAAAGTGGTCAGAGGGAGCCTCTGACTTCTGTAATGTCACGTAGTACTTTTGTACTACGTGACAAAACAGTAGGAAGGGGCAGCGCCAGCACTTGACCTGCGGAACTTTCCCCATGTCAATGCGCTGCCCCACAAACTGGGGAATTCCATCCCCTCCAGAGGCTCCAGGGACTGGGGCAATTGCGCCCCCCGGGGCAGTTGTGCACCCCGGGGCTATTGTGCCCCAGGCAGTTGCCCGCCTCGTCCGGGCCGAGAAACGGGCCTGGCCCCCGCCCTCAGGCAGGGCAGGGGAATTTTGCAAATAAATTAGCAACATTTGTTGCTTTATTGCCTTCCCCCACCCCCGGGTGGTGCCGGTGCTGCTCGCGCCAGCCAGGCCCATGGGCGTACGTGTGTTGTGCCCTCCTCCAGGCTATGGGTGTGTACTGACACTGAAGTGTGGATCAATTGGGGCTGACTGGTGTTGTCGGCCCCGGCCATTACAGAAAAGAGGAGCGAGTGGGTCACTAAATCCTGAAGTTGTTCCCATCGCAAGCACACACTGTCAAGCAGCAGCAGAATCAGCAAATACAAACAGTTGCTGCATCCTACCCTCGCTGATTAGCCTTGTTTCAGGAAACCCGGCAGTAACTACAGCCTGCCGAGGCAAGCACACTTCTTTCATCCTGCTCCAGTCCTCGCAGGTGAGGCCTATTGCTGCATAGGCATTTTATTTATTTTAAAATGGTATTGCGGAGATGACTGGGCCATCCAAGAACAGCCTCTGGAGGCCACAAAGCTAGACACTTTTGTCAATGCTCAAGTAGTCATGAAAAAGGAAGCGAGCACTGGTGGCGGACTCTCCTCAGGAGATCAAAAGGCCTGTTTTCGGAAGACCTGGGCAGAGTGTCACTGTCAGCAGATCTTAGACAGTTGCACTACTGACTTTATTTTAGTGCAAGAGTTTCATACATTTCACTGTTCGCTCAGACTTGTTTTATACTCTTCTTTGTCGTTGTGCTTCTTTTGTTTGGAATAGCAAACACACTAGTCTAACGAGATAAACAAACACCTACACGAACGTGCCTTGTGAATGATGGTGTGAAGGATGGATGCAGGTGCTGGACCAAAAGCTGAGCAAAGTCTGCACAACAGCTGGCTTGGGAAAGCAACTACAGTAGAAACCGTTTACGTGGACGGTTGGCCCGTCTTCCGTATAATGCAAATACCCAGACCTGCAGGATGCATGTTTCACTTTCTTTGTTCCATTGGGGGCGACATGCTGTAGCATCAATTTATGGACTTTAAAATAACCTGCACAGTGCAGCTTCCGATCTCCTTTAACACAAACGCTGGGAAATGGCCATGACTAGCTAACGCCACATTAATCAAAGCCAGGTCTCTAAAGAATGGTTCAAGTGTTGGGGAATCACCTACTCACACTTTCTGTCGTGTGACCAACCTGTGCGCAAAAGATGTTTCAGAGCGTGGGGCGGTAGGCAGTGAATAAGTCAAAAACATTATGTCGAAAGACATTTCTTTTTCGAATATGTCATTTTTTATTTTACATGTTTTTTTGTGCTTTTGTGCGTTAAAAAAAAGGGTTTAAAAAAAGGGGGGGTTTCGAACAGAAAATAAAATAAGGACATTCTAAAAAAAAAAATTCGGACATTTTTTTTCGACGTTTTGACTTTCGACATTTTGTGATTCGACTTTGTCACTATAAACCGCGTGGGGCTCTTGATGCCACCCATTTCTGCATTTGATACACCAGCAGCTAAACACACCCTGGGGAGGCAGCTCCTTCTGCATAGTGCATTTCTCTCTCAAGCTCGGGACAATGTTCTTTACCATAATGGAGAATGTGAAAAAGCGCAGGGCTGGAGGGTGAGGGTCGAGGGCAAAGCGCACTACACTTGGGGTACACTGGAGATGCTTTCCCTGATACCCGCAGTACTCCAAGTCCCTTGAAATGAAATTCGGCTATGCACTGCACAATGTGCAAGGTCTGCTGTTATTCAAGCAGCACGCGACTAGTAATTTGCAAAAAGTAAACTTAACAAGTCCCAAGAAAAGGTCATCTTCCACCCTTTAAGAATTTGATTGTTTTTGTTTTTATGTTGGGATGGTAGATATCGTTTTTCTTTGCGATCTTATAGTTTCATGGTGCTGTCGGGAGCTAAAATTAGTGATCACGAAGGAAACATTTAAGAATTTTGAGAGTTCACAAGCATGAGCGAAACAAACCCCAATACTCGAACTGCCATTTATCTGCCGCGCTAATGCACTGCAGTGTGTTTCAATGTAAAGTCCACATTGTAATGTCATAATTTTAGAACGCCACCTCTCCAACATTAACATTGGGAGCTATGTTGAATTGTACATGCATGTTAACTCTCTGCATATGTTTAAAGTAGACTTTACCACTCACCTGGAGTAGTGATATTGTTTACGTGTGTCTCTCCTAAATATATTTAACTTCCCGTGAAATATTTGATGCAATACGTATTGCATAAATGCATGTATTTTAATGCTGAGATAGACGGGCTTGTACAGCTATTGGTGGGTATGTTGCTGGTGCTTGTTCTTGGAGGTTTGAGTAACATTGTTCAAGACCAGTTCATCGCCTTTTAAGAGTGGCTAAATGTTTGAGGTCATACGAATGACATTAGTGTAGATCTGAAATTGTCGATTCTCTGACCTGAGTCACAGCAGCAAACTGGTAATTGTTACTAAAAATGAAGAGCAAAAGCAGACTAACATAACCAGGTCTGTTCGGGTTTGACCCTCTTATTGCTGTTTTCTAAGGTTCATGAAATTCAGCAGATGCCAGCATTGACAATTTTGTTAACTCATAGTCCCCACTCCCGCTGCTCAGCCCATGACACATGCATGAGATCACAGGTCGGGGGAGGGGAGGCGCCAACGTTGCTTCCTGCCTTGGGTGCAATCTGTTGTAAGACCGGCCCTGGGTACTGCATATGATTCTGCCTAACACTGGTGTACAGTGGTCAGGATAAAGTATAGTGATTACAATTAGAGTGCTGCTATTACCTTGGCTCAACTAACCACAAGGCTAAACACCACTAAAAGCAATTTTAATCATGTCTGATGTGGAAAGCTACAGTCAGGAGACCCTTCTAAGTGACACTGTTGATCATTTGAAATATCTGTGTAGAGAAAGGAATCTCTCTGTTAAAGGCAAAAAGTCAGAATTAATTGAAAGGTTGTTGGAGAAACAAAGTCTGGAGAGTGGGTCTGAAAACCCTGCCCCTCCAGAAAATGTGGAAAATGATGAGGATGATGTGTCCAACATGGATGAGTAAGATGAGGGAGATGTGTCTCACAATGTAGGCCCTATTGCTCCTCTGCTTGCTCAGCAACCTCAACCTTTGTCCAGTGGGACCCCTACAGGTCCTACACTCAGTCTTGAATAAATTGCTCTAGAAAAGATGAGGCTTGAATTGGAATTCAAACGTATTAATGCTCCAACTGAACAAAAGCATCAAGAACTTAAGCTCAGAGAAATGGAGCTGAACCATGCACTAGAAATGAAGAAATTGTCTATTGAGAATGCTTCTCTCCCAGAGTCTTCTAGGTCTTCCAGTCCTAAGAGACCACGTATGCCTAAAGAAATTGTGGTTATGTATGAGGCTAAGCCTGATATTTTGGATTGGTTGGCAATGTTTGAGTATATCCATATCCATGGGATTCAAGACATTACAGGGAATCAGTTGCTTCCTTGGCTCTTCTCTAGACTACCCACTATTGCATCTGATGTGATGGAGCTGGGGGAGGTGGTTAGGATGGACTATGAGTGTGTGACGCTAGCTTTAATTGCTATATTTGGGATGACCCCTTAAGAGGTTTAGGACCCTCAAAAAGCATGATGGTACCCCTTGGGCTACCTGGGTATGTGAATGTTTGAAAAACTTAGATAGTTGGTTTAAGGGTTACAGAGTTAACACTTATGAAGGTATGAGAAATCTTGTTATGTTGGTGTCAATATGTGATGCCTGCTCTCCTGAGCTCAGACAGCATGGCTGATTCTAAGGAAATATATCCAAAGAAGTTAGCTAAGGCTGCTGACTTGTGGGTTTCCAACAGGGCTACTCACAAGGATTCTGGGGCAACTCAGAAGAAGGATGAGGGAAAGCAGCCAAAGAAAGATAACAAGGAGAATTTTTTATTTTTTTATTTTTTTATTTTAATGTAACATCAGTTTGTACAAGAGAAAGACAACTTTAAGTTACAGGTTACAAATCTCCTAGTATCTAGGATCTAAAACAACCTCATTCACAGAATTCAAAAGGATCCTCGTCTCTCAGACCAGGCCCTCCAAATTGGATAAGTCCAAGGCATCCAAAAGGTTTATGGTTGCACAAATTAACTGAGTGTTGATGCCACCAATCAAATAACACCACCAAGCATCCATATTTCCAGATAAGGGGGCAAAGTGGGCTAAATGCTGGTTGCGCTGAACAGCAATCGCCTCACATGCAGTGATTAAGTGCCGTAATGATTCTGTCACTTGGTTACAGAACCGACATCGAGCGTCCTGTTCAGATATCTCACGTCTCAGTACAAGGATCTCCTTGGATTTATAGAGATTCAGGCGTAATCATAGGAACATGTTCCTTTGATAGCTTGATGGAAATCTATCTAGGTACTTTGGCAAAATGTCCAATCTATTCAGGGCGCTTCCAAGCTCTAAGGAAGATGCCAATTTGTTTCTAGCCTCCTCATTTAGTATCCAATTTTGTTGGCGCAATTTCTTTTTTGCCACTTGCGGTCGCAGGATTACGGTCTCGAGAGAAACATCGGCATTATGTAATATGCAAACCAGCTTGGCTTTCCACTTGTTTATCAAACCAGCAGACGGATGCTCTGAAACTGTATGCAAAATTTCATATGGTGTTGAATTATGTTCCAGCATCATTTTTCTCAGAGTGGAGATGGATTTCCACAGCACAGTACCGTAGAGTGAATCGATGCATAACTCGTAACGTATCGCTGTCATTGCAGAATTTTTTGGCAGTCTTAGAACTTTTCGCCAGAAATTTCCCTCCAGTTTGTTCCACAAAACCTGAGGAATGTTCCAGCCAGATTCACTCCCAAATGTTGTAGCCGGCGTCACCTTTTGCAGGTAGAATGTTAGGATTGGCTTAAAAGAGAATTTACCATATGCTGCGTGCAGTTTGGCACCTTGCAATGCAAACATTTGCATACGGGCCACCAAGTCTTGTGTCCAGTCCCACTCACAAATAGAATTATTAAATTGCACTCCTAGATATCTGATGCTATTCGATGTCTCTAGTCGTTTGTCCATTATTTGGAAGCAAAATTTACGAGAACGTGCTTGAGAGCCACGTCCAATCACTATTATCTTCGACTTTTTGGAGTTGATTTGTAAGTCGTTTTGCAGGCAATAATTTTGAAACGCATTCAGCAGTCACTGAAGCCCAACTGGAGTAGTGTCTATGAGAACGATGTCGTCAGCATAGATGACCCAGCTTATTTGTTGCCCATTTACTAACGGCGGAAAAATCCTTTGATCTTTAAATGCCAGAGATAAGTCTGAAATGAAAAGTTTGAAAAGTAGGGCAGCAAGCGGGCAACCTTGCTTCACACCCCTTCTTGTGACTATTTCATCTGACAAATCACCTTGCTGATTTAACCTTACTCTAAAGGACGTATTGGAGTGGAGGGCAATCAAGCGCTCCAGCAAGTCATTTGGGCAATTCCAGTCATTTAGTTTTTTCCATAGGAGATTACGATTTATGCTGTCAAATGCCTGGCTCAGACAAGGAGAATTCTAATACCTCCAATCCAGAAGAGGCCCCCAAACATAACCAGGGTAAGCCACATGGGAAACCAAATAGGGCTAATTAATCCTCTGGTGCCCAACCAGAGGGAGGTCAGAAGAAACCCCCATTCCAGAGAGCATTTGGTAAATGCTATGTTTGTGGGTCAACTGACCATGTGAAAGGAGATCCCAGGTGCAAGGGTAAACCTTCAGGGATCAGCACTGCCTCCTTAGCCTTCTCCCCAGAATAAGAAGTGCAAATGGCTAGTGCCCACATTCAACTATCAGCTGAAGCACCCTTGGGTCTTCAGGCCACTGTATCCTTAGAGTCCATGGGTCTGGGTAAGAAACAGAATATGGATGTGTACAACTCCATCTCAGAGAACTCTAGAGGGTATTATATGGACAGTGTTCTTGTCAATGGCCAGGATACTCCTGCCAGGAGAGACACTGGGGCCAGCAGAACAGTAGTGGATGAAAGCTTTTTCAATCCTGAGGATGTTGCTAAGGCACCCAAAGGTCCCACTAAATTCTCTGGAGGCCCTGTCCAGTTGGTTCCAACTCTTCCAGCTCTCATTCAGTGTAATTATATAACAGTGAGGATCCCTGTCAGTGTCCAGAATGAGGTGCCTGGGAGAGTCCTGTTGGGGAATGATTTAAAAACTCTAGGAGTCGTATCCAGTACCCCCAGGCCTCCTTGTGAGAGAAAACAGAACCAAACCAAATTGGCTAGAGAGGCAACCTTAAGAGACCACTCTGAGCCTGTGGGTGTAACGCTTACCTTGGGCTCCGCGGGAACACCGCTCCT
Source organism: Ambystoma mexicanum (assembly GCF_040938575.1). NCBI lineage: Eukaryota > Metazoa > Chordata > Amphibia > Caudata > Ambystomatidae > Ambystoma > Ambystoma mexicanum. The sequence continues at coordinate 1,458,419,862 of NC_090935.1, forward strand.
TATAACCTCAACTACTCTTCTCTGGGTGCGTGGCTTTCTCACTACCCCTTTTCTTCTTTCAATAAGCAGAAAATCTGTGGAATATGACGAAAAACCAGTCAAAATGTGGATTCTGTGTAGGAGCTGTGAAACAGTCTTCTCACTAGTCAATCTCTCCCTCCCTACGGACTTCCCCTTGCTCACCTCTACTTATGTTATTATGGGCTCTCCATCCCGCTTCTGTGCGGAGGCGCAAGCTCTGAAGAGGAGAACAGTTTCTTGCATGGGAAGGAGTGGGGACTTTCTTAGGAAAAGGGAGTGCAATGAATACTGCCTAAATATAATGGGCAAGGAATTGTCCACACCTTACCAATCAACACCACAGCCAGAATACAAACAAACTAACCCTAAATACCTAAAAAGTGAGAGGAAAGATATTGAGTGGACAAAAATAATCTTTCCCCACTATGAAAACCTTCCTAATAGCACTATTCAATCAGGAGATAAATGCGAACTTACATTCCTCACAAGAAAGGCACGGATGCGTAAATGGAACAAAAGTGTCAATGCCTTTAATGCCAACAGGTTACCATTATGTGCGTGTGGCGCTCTAAGCTAATGTGACCAAAAATAATGTGACTGAAGTCAGGTGCCCCCTGTTCTCCAAGAACGGAATCTCCTCACAAGCAGTTCAAGGAAATGCGCGGCAAGAACCACTACACGCACTCTGTGGGAAAACAATGCCGCACACTCGCTATTGCCACAATAAACACAACCCAACAGTGTTATAACATGTGCAATACTTGCGGTCTGTTGGAGATGACAGGAAACCTCTCCCAACTAACTCACTCAGAGACGCGCCAACTCTTGACAGAAAACACACGACAGGATAATGGCAGGAATATGACGGGATACAGGGCTATGGCAGAAGGGAACAATGAAAATAACAGGAACACTGCGATTCGTGGATAACTGGGAATGCTAGGTCTGTGAAGTTTTAGTCAGGAGTTGACTAGCGGTAAGCGTCCGCTTTGACAGCTGAAGATGCGAAGCGCAGGACAACATAGGGGAGGGGCTTAAATACTTGCAGAGCCCAAACCACTAGACTACACTGCAGCATTCAGGGAAGGCCCCTCGGCGGCCATATTGAGTGATGCGGAAGTGCCTGAATTACTATTGGCCACAGTAACCTTTCTGCTATTAGCCCAGGAATGGTACGCCGAAGCCCAAGACCTCCTGGGGGAAATTCCATGGAAATATTCCGTGGTCATGAGAGTGGGAACCTCCACTGAGAACCCCACTGCAAGCCCTGGTGTTAGTAAGTTGACCTCTAACCCGGGCAAATCTGAGGCTAGTATAGTAGGGAAATGGGAGCCCCAACCAGGCTCCATCATTGGCCATTCAATTGTAGAGTCTTTGACCCCCCCTGCTTCTGAGGAAGAGGTGGGTGGACACATTGGACCCCTCTCTAGGCCTGTGAGAACTGGTAATTCTCAAAGCTGGTGGAAAACCAGGAACAATAGGTCTAAGGCTAAAAACCTTAAGACTGTGGGAGCTTCTACTGAAGACTCCAGTGTAAATCCTAATGTTAGGAGGGAAACTTCTAAAATAGGTAAGGCCAGATCTCAGAGGAAGTGGCAGCATGTACCTTGCTTGACCACAGCCCCTCCAACCAAGATACCTGAGACCCATCCTGCTCTTGAGAGAGAGGTGGTGAGGAACCATGGAGGCCCTTCTAGATCTAAGGTATTCCTTTCTCAAGGACCCCTTGAAAAGGCCTGTTGTAGGTTCAGAGGTTTTTACAACTTCTGAGGGACTGTTAGATCAGATCCCCTATACATTAAAAAAGAGAGATGTACCACAACAGGTTTGTAGGTCATATAGTTTACAAATGAAAACTACTAAAATGGTGAAATCTGCCTGCAAGGGTTTGAATTCACCATTGAGCGAGGTCAGGATGTCACCACCAAAATGCTGATGGTCTCTCTAGGATGTTTGTAACCGACTAGAGTGAAGAGATTCATCCAGGAGTGAATTAAATCCTCCTGCCCCTTAGTCTGGGGGGGGGGGGGCGAGTGTTAGAGAGAATTCTCAAGAATGGCTAATTTCCCTTACCTGTTGAGTCCCTCAGCAGCTTTGCTGGATTTCTAGGATTAATTTTTTTCACCTGGTAAGAGTGTGTGCCTTTTTCCCCACTCTTACATGCGTTTTTGCTGTGGGTTGTACCTCTTTTGCTCATGGACTATGGAGTCTCACCCACTCCATAGGCATCATCTTTTTTACTGTATGTCAAAGAGCACCATTAGTGCAGTGACACAGGGTTGTCTTTTTCGACTTCCCATTTTAAACTCCATTTTCTGGGACTGACTACTGTCTCCCAGAACATGTAAATTGCCATTGACCTTGCTAGTCTTTTTAAATGTACAGACCCAGTACAAGCTATCTTCCAATAGAGTAGTGGAAGGGTTAATAGTTATCCCTTTTTGTCTGATTCTCATGGAACATTATTCGTTCCCCTTTCTCTAAGATTTGGCTGGTGGCAGTGCTATCTACCATTTTTATTCTATCGCGAGCTATGAAAATAGCCTCGGTACTGTCAGAGGCTATGGTGGTAGCCTCAAACTCTAATCCGCTGGACCCTTTTTAATTTTATTTGGTTCCAGTCGGGTTTATTCACCATTTCCTTTTGTAAAGGTCTTTCTCGTGTTTTACTCTGCGCGCCAAACCAGGTTTGGTTCCTTTGTTCGCTGTCCTTTGGCGGGCTTCTGCACAGAAGCCCTCCTTAGGCGCCTGAGTGTCTGGGTGGATAGGATGTGAGGGAGGGGTTTGAGGCCCCCTGCACAGGGTCTGCTTGGAAACCCAAGTCACACTCTAGTTTGATTGGCTAGGTGGCTGTCCTGCCAGTACAGCCACCCTGCTATGTGATTGACAGCCAGGCTGTGTGAATGGGGGAAAACTGCTTAAAAGCAGGTCTCTGGGACTTGGAAGGCAGAGTCGCCACTGGAACCAGAGAACCAACGAGGAGCTGAAGGAAGACGACTGCTGCAACTACTAGACATCCCGGTGAAGCCCTGCTACAGGTCCGAATCGCCCGAAACTCCGACGACAGAGAAGATCTGCAAGGAATCTTCTTCCCTTGAGCTTGGTGGGACCAACCAGCTCGCTAAACACCAAACGCCAGCCTTCCTCTCCTGGTCAAATTTGCTGTGCCTCGCTGCAGTGAACCGGATAGCCAGGAGGAACGGAACCTGTTTGGGTTTTAGGGAGCGCACCTTTTATTCGACGCTTCGCTCTGCTGCCGGCTTCTTCCCTGGGCAGTGCAGGACCCTCCAGTCTTCCTCCTTCTGGTCACCACGACAGTCGCTTCAGGAACCGTGAGCCTGCAGGAACTGCCAGGAACAACCGCCTCAGCTACAGCATTCTTCTTTATTTAAGGTACTGTGCAAATCCGGTCATTCTTTCCGTCCGACCGCAGTGAAAGTGTTTGAAATCTTTCGCCTATCCGAGGGCTTGTCCTTCTCTTCTCTTTTGAATAACATTTCTTCCGACCAACTTCGTTTTGAACTCTTGGCAAAGACTTAACCGCAAACTACTCTGAACTGTGTGATCCTCTGCAAAGACTCTGAACCATTAACATTGGCCCAGGCCTATTGATTTGAATCCTAGTTATAGTAAGCCTTTTCTAGATTGCCCTGCCTATCACTTGTTGGTGTTGTTGATTTTGGATAAGCTTGTCTTTTCCTCCCTTTAAATTGCTGGAATGCCATTTTGCTCACACCTCATTTTGAGCCTAACTTGTCCAGAATTGATTGGGGGTTATTGTAGTGTATTAAGATTGTGATTTTCTGCTGCTTTATATTAGTGAACTGTTTTTATAACTGATGGTGTAAATAAATCTATATTCTTTTACTCAGAAACCTTGAATCAGTGTTTGTTTGAACCATAGTAATTGTTGTCCTTTGTGTAACTTCTGATACTGCTCACTTTACTCTTAAGTCTGGCTGCTCAGTCATCGCTACCACTTTACTGTTTAGTACAGGCTTGTACCAAAGGTCAATTTGTACTTACACTTGTAGCCTTAATTGTGTGTGGTGTTCCCAAAGGGTGCTGCATATGATTCTGCCTAACACCTACACAAAACCCCAAACTATTGGCATTTCCAATGCTTGTTTCCATCATGACTAAACTAAGACTAAAAGAAAGGAGTACTTGCAGGTCGTTAAGGGGCTGCAGACAGCCGCATCCAGGACACTGTGTGTGGCTTTGCATTAGAATGGCAATCAGCCTGAGCCTCGCAGGGTATGCTTAACTGGTTATGCGAGGACAGGATGTTTGCCTTTCATATGCATTTTTTTTCTTTTTTGTAAATGGGGCAAAGTCAGACAGGGGCCCTAATTCCGAGCTAGGAGGTAGGTACCGGTACTTTCCGGCATGGCGGAAAGTGCGACACCGGGCTGACGTCAGACCGCTAATTGCGGCCCATTCCGAGCTTGCGGACACGCGCTTTTCGCCATGCCGGAAAAGAACCGAGCTTCCTGCCGCAAAACGACCCAAAAAACACCTACCGGCATGCTGTGACACGTAAATAACAACACCGCCTTGGAAGCTGTAGCGTCAGTACATAACGGTGACCGTAATTTACGGAAACCGTAAATTACGGCCACCGCTAAAAAAAGGAACCGGAAATTACGTCATCACACCGGAACGGGAAGGAGAGCAGCGGCCATCTTTAAAAATACAATCCATTGCCATCCTCATCCGCCAGCACCCTTGTGAGCTAACTGAAGTAGGGAACAGGACCAGACAACTCACAACATGCCCAAAGCACCAAAGAAGGCTGCGGATCGCACCCGCAAGAGGAGATTCTGCCTCGAGGAACTCCAGGCCATGGTTGACTTCCTGGCTGAGCATGCCGATGTCGTTTTCAGGAACAACATGTGGAGGGAGTCCATCCTCCGCAAGAAGAACATCTGGGCCGAACTTGCACAGAGGGTGAGCGCCGTAGGCAACACCCCTCGCACCCTCAGGGACTGCCGCAAGCGGTGGGATGACCTGCGGGTGCGGGTGCGGGGCCTCCTCTCAGCAACCGCAGTCAGGCCATGCAGACGGGAGGCGGACCAAGTACCCCTGTCCAACTGGAGCCGTGGGAGGAGACCTGTGTGGCTCTCATTGGCACAGAATGTATCGAGGGCGTGGGGAACATGGAGTGCGGGGCAACGACTTCTGCCGAAGGAGATGAGTGTCCACAGTGTACACTGGCAATGTCCATTGCATGATTCAAACTGACCCAAGGGCCATCGAAGGCACCCTCTCGTGTTGCCCTCCCCCCATCCAACGCATCCCCCCATTCAACTAATGCTGAGGCAAGTGCCACGCAATGAAGGTCCAAGTGCGAGTACATAACGCACATCAACCATAGTGCATTAACTTGCACAGCCCATCATGCACACTGTGCAGCCGGCTCGGCATTGTACTAGCCAAACTGTACATAACCAGGCCACGATGAGTCACTCCCAAACATGCGTACATGACATAACCATGCACATGTACCACTGCCATAGCTACCCCCAAAATGCCACAAACCTTAATTGACTGAAATGTGTATGCAGCCATGTATGCAAATAGGACATCGCACATTCACTCATGTTGTCCCTCTCTTCTACCCCCACAGGCACTGACCATGACAGCGCAGAGCCCCAATCAAGCCGGCCAAGTACCTCCACGGGTAGTGGCAGGGTCAGGTGAATGCCAGCACCTAAAAGAACCGCCCCCCGACTCCAGAAAGGCCACTGGATGCTGCCGAACCACAATCCATCCCAGAATCGGCACCAGCCACTATGCCAACCCCTAACTCGGCCCAGTCGAGCATCTCTGGGGAGGCTGCTGCTACCGGCCCTGATGAGTGTGTGGACAGCCCGTCACCCATCTGTGGGGCGTCCGAGGAGGAGGGCCAAAACACAGTGCACACCCCGGAGCCCTGCATTGTACCCCTGGCCTCATGCAGTGACTGTGGGGATGCACCTACACCTGTCCACAGTCCTCAACTCGACCCGCAGGGGTATGAGGATGATCTCCCGAGTCCACCTGTACAGCCCTCTCCCGAGCATGCTGGGGCAAGTGGTTTCGCCGATGGTTGCCCATCATTTGGCATGCGTCGAGTGAATCAGTTGGCAGACCTCATTGCAGAATACATGGAGGACAACCGCCAGGCCAGGGTTCAATGGCATGATGGAGTTACAGAAATGCGGCAGTCCCTCACCAACTGCACCAACCAGTTGTGTGACACTCTGACAGACAGCACGACCCGTCTTTCATATCCTTGGCCGCATAGCGAATGCCCTTGAGGCAGGCCCTTCCAATACCCAGCCAGAGCAGGCGGACACGGCCGCATCCAGTGAGGCCACACAAGGCAGCCCAGAGAGACGCACTCGGCGTTCCATGCGTCGCAGGGATATGCCTCCCCCGAGCAAGAGGAGCAAGAAACAATAGGCATTTCTGCCACATGTGGGCATCACGTCCTACATGGGACCACTGCTGTGGAGTTAGGGGGGAGGTGGGGAGGGTGTGGGTTTGTTGTGGAGTTGGGGTTTAGGGGGTTGATGGTTTGTTGTTGAGTTTGGGGGGGCTGCTGATGATGTTTTCACTAAATCTTTTTTTCACAATACACTATCGGTGTCGCAAAGTTCAACCGTTGTGGACATTCATCATTGAGCATGTGTTTATTGATGTCTGCCAGTGCATGGTGTACAAGTATACACACGTCCAGTGCCCTGTGTTCCCATGTCATGCCACCCTCTGCTGACTTGTGTCCTGGACATCTTGTCCACTGTTAGTTTGGCGCATTACATGTCCCTCAAGTGCACTGCCTCCATGATGCTTTCTTGCCACTTCCCCCTCCACCTTCACAGCATCGTCATGTGGTCGTAGCAGTACCATGTCAGGGGTGATAGACGCTAATCTAGGGATGCACTTTTTGTTCAGCTACACATATGACATGGGCTTATTGGACACCAGATATCAGTGGATGGGTCACCCACCAGTCCTGCTTCGCCAACTCATATGTGCTTTACGCAAGCCAGGTGACTGCTTCATCTACACGCATGCACGGGTATGGCCATTGTTTGAGTGCTCCCTGGGCCTGTTCAGCGGGTTACTGACAGGGGTCATGTACCATGTTGTCAAGGGACAGCCACCAACAGCTGCATGTCTAGCCAAATAAGGTGAGTGTTTGGACTGTCATGGTGGAGAACAGTACTTGGCTGTCATGGCAGGGTTTCATTGATGGCCATATGCACCTGTCCATGGATGCATTCCGCACGATCATGGACACAATATGTGCCCAATACCATGGAATGCTGTGGGAGGTTGCGTCTTCAAGATGGTCCGTGAACGATGGCATGGACATCTCGTGGTACATGTTTCGTTGTTGCATGCTGCTGTCCTGATGTTAGATCCATGTGGTGCTGTGTACTGTGTAGATTCGTATTTGGGTGTGATGGCTGTAGTCCGTGGCTCATGGTCATCATCCTGCTCAAATACATACCATGGTGAATCCCAACACTCTTATGGGTGTGCCATGCCGGTGATGTGGTGTGGTATCCCTGCTGCTCTCTGTTCAATCCACTCCCAGGGATGGGTCTCCGATGTGGTGCCATGCTGGGGGCTGCCACATTGTGCATATGCAGTGTGTCTTCCGATATGCGCTTACGGTTGTGGTGGCCGCCAATGAGTGGTGCAAGTGTAGTGAGATTAGCCCTTGTCAGATGGTGGAGATGTGGTGTATTGTGAGTGCCTTATTCCATCAAAGTGGGAATCTGTTTGTATGTGCCGTTGCACTGGTTCTGTGGCAGGTTTGTTGTTGGGGTGAACACCGTACGATGGCTTCATCATTTCGACCCAGTTGGTTCATGCAGGCCCCCACCTCATGGCACCAATGCACTTGCATGACACAGTCAGACGACTCAACAGCCAGCCAGGCACGTCATCCTGCATGTTGGACCATGTGGCACGGTAGCGTGGTGAACTGCTGGCCCTTTGAGTCATGTGTAGTTCTTTGGTGTCGGGCCCACCCATGTGTGCGGTTCTTGGTTGCGTTGCATTCCATCTGCACATAGGGGGAGTGGTATTGTTTGCAGTTGCTATCCGCCGCCTGCATGCCATGCTGGTCCACATACGACCCGTGGGTGCTGTCAGGGGCACCATTGTCATTTGGCATGCCTCCATTTGCATGAGGTCCAGCTTTACTGTTGTGTATCTCCTGGGTGGTCCATGTTGGGGATTGGTAGGCCCTTGTGTGTTTGGGGAGGTGTAACAGCACTTGTTTATGTGGCCGTCTAATGGACGGTTGTGACATGCCATTCATGGGCGCCACTGTGTGCTGGTAGGTGCCTGTGGCATGGGTGTGGGGCACAGGCAACACCGTCACTTGTGCCAGGTTAGCACTGCATATTTGTATGCTGCTCGCTTATCTCTTTGTGTCTCTGGCGAAATATGGTGGTGACGGTGTCACAGTCAAGGTGATAAGGGGTGTCTATCTGCTAAGGGTTTTCCTTGAGTGGCCGGACATGCTGTGTGTGCATGGGGGCCGCTGGGGTGGTGACGGAGGCTGCACTGGTGCTGCATGCAGGGCCTGTCTCCCCCTCCTTCTACCCCTGTGTCTCCTCAGAGGGGGGGCCTGGTTTGTTGCAGAAGTTTTTGTGGTTGTGGCCTTGCTGGTTCAATTGGTGTCATCTTGGTGTGGGAGGGGGGGTTGTGTGTGGGTGTGTTCCTTTTCTGCTGTGGCAGACTCCATAGCCTCCATCTGTGATGAATGTGTGCACCTGTGGCTCTGGGAACCACTGCTCAGGGTTTTTACTTCTTCTCTGAGATGCCTGTATGTACTCCATACCGGTAAGGTACTTTACGGCTTTGGGGAGGCCGTTATTTACGTGTGCTCCTCACTTGCGATCTGCTCCCGTTTACGCCATGCCGCTAATTTCGGCATGGTCGGGCGCGCGCAAGACCCAAGACCGATAATTACGGCATTGTAGTTTACGGTGCCGTAATTAGCGGTCTGAGGGGTCAGAATAGCATGGAGCGGTAAACCATGCCGGTAAATCATTACCGGCATGGTTTTTACCTTACCTCCATGCTCGGAATGACCCCCAGGGACTGGCAAACAAGCGGAACAATAAGCACATAGTTAAGACAAAACGCGGACAAAAAGCGCGACAAGCGACCTGCATTATAAGCGACTTTGGGCAAAAACAAGCCCAAAGTGGCTTATAATAAGTGGACATGGCAACACTGGGCAAGAGTGATTGAATGCTGAAAGAAAATGGCTGCTCTCCGTATAGAAACACAGACTGCATAACCAATGGCATCCTCCTGATATCAGTATCTGCACAGCCAATCAGGTTGTGTTTACCTCAGAAGACACTACAACACCACCCACAAATCAGTATATGGACAATTTGGCAGCCATTTTATAAAACATGAATCTTTAACAAAACTTCTTTATTTTAAAACCAAATACATTAACATATAGAACATAACCTAAACGATGCAGTAAAAATTTTAAAAAGCTTCAATCAAGTCAAACAACGTTAAAATAACAATAAAAGATGACCGCTGCCATTTTGGAAATAAAAATGGCTGACAAATCCACGACACAGTGGAAATTGAGCCAAAAAGTGCAAAAGGAGGTGTGGCTGGAAGGAAAAAGGGGTAGGAATGGGAGGAATTTCCTCTACATTTCACTTAGCAATGGGCGTTAAATGGGTGGGACACATAGTCAAACTACAATGTACAAACTACCATGTATCCATCCTCATATGCCAACTTGCATTGAAAAGCAGTACAACAAACCTGCATCCAAAGCCCCCGTTTGAAGCTCTCATGTTAAAGCTCTTATTTTAATGACAATAGTTTTGGCTTTATAGGTAGCACTTTCAAAACTAAAAATGAAACGTTTTACAGTGTGGTTTACCCGATCTGTCCGGTTTCCATTGCACCACTGTCTACAGTGTTGAGGCCATATGAAGCCCAGCAGGGCCGGCGAAGATGTGTATGAATTTGTGGGGGTACATTTCAAAACGATGTTTGGTGGCCCCCTAGCCACACTTAGGAAAAACAACCAGAGGCATTGGTTGGGTGCTTAGATCATAATGGGGACAAAGGAATGCAGCAAAGAGTGGGAGCCAGGACCAGCTCAAGATGTGAGGGTTATACTTACCAACCCTCCCGATTTAGGTGGGAGACTCCCGATTTTTTAATTAAAATGTTGCTATTTTTTTACTTTCCCCTAAAATAATTCTCAATCCAATGTAATCCAATGGGAGAATTCAATTCTCCCGCATTCTGTGAGAAAATCCCCCTTCCAGATGCTTCATAATGTTAGCAAGTATGGCAGAGGCTCATTCAACATGATGTTTGTGGGGTCCCCTTGCTTAGAGCGGAAAACCATATGAGGCACCCGTGGGATGCATCCATTATAACAGTCTGAGGCACTCATGGGGTGCATACATTATAATGGAGACAAAGAAATACAGCAGCCTGCAGAGAGGAGAAACACTAAATGCCCACTGAAAAGTCTTTCTTTGTCAGCAAGTGGCTGATGTGAAGGAACTTGTGTTAAAAGGCAACGAGTTGATAGCACTTGAAGGCAATTCCCTTTTGTATGCACACTCCAGAATAAAGGCAACCCAGTAGTGAAATAGGCCACGAGATAGCGTTGTAAGGATAACAAGGTTTAATTGTATAGAATACAAATATCAGCAAAGGACTCTGCTGCTCGTGAGCGCTCTAACTCTTACAGTCACAAACATGGCCTTAAAGGAATAGTGCGCCCAGAATTATTATTGTCCCGAGGGTTCGGGCATGTGTTTTTAAGCATACGTTGATCGATCGTACAAACATTTCCTATGCACCTTACCTTAGTTTTTCACTTTTGTACACATGCGAAATCAGGCAGCAGGGCGCAGCCATTTTGTGATAATCTTATCCGTTGCCGCATCACCCAAGCAGGACTGCCCTGGTGGCACTAAATCATATCCCCCGCCCCTGAGCCTGACATCACCAAACCTAGTGATATTCTTCGCCTTTCTCCATGACGTTACTGGGCAGCGTAGCCAAACGCACCCAGTCATCACCTATGTGACGTGACAACAACCCAGAAATCAACACACATCGTCTCACAACACAGCGCGTCACAATTCGGAATATAAAACTGTACTTTAAAAGGAAACAGCAAGACTGTACAATTTTTAAAGTACTTTTATCTCACAATAAACGCTCCGGGAACATCCGGCGATTCCCATATTCAATCAAATTGGATTTTTTTTCTTTGCTCTCGATCCGAAAATGTTTATCGTGAGTCAAGTAGTGTTCGTTTTGGGTACAGAAGGTGTTTGTTTTGGGTAAAAGAAGTGCTTTGGTTACACAGTGAATTGCAAAGCTTGTGCATCAACTTGGCTCTAGACTACCGTAAAGGATGTTATGTTGCTCCTAATCGCTGGTACCGCGTAAGGGCATATCGGCCCTTGGCAATCGTCCCAAAAAAGAGTCAAATATATCCAGCTATTTACGTGTATCTGCAGCTGCCAGTTGAAAAAGCCATCAGTTGGTATCTGGAGTCGATGACAATCGCAGTATGGCAGGATGTACCTGTTTGGAAAACATAACAGAAATGTGTCTCAGTAGCCGATCTTTATTACAATTTATCATTTTACTTATTAATTTGGCATCGTGTTAAAACTAACGATTAGCACAGACGTGAAACAATGTGAACAGAGAGAAAACAATGTGGAAAGTACTGCACAGTTTGCTTTGGAGGATAGTGCTATGGAGTATGTTCAGCTCTAAACGGGATGCGGAAGCTGACACTACAATTCGAGGTGCACATAGATGGCATTTTAATGAAATATTAGCGTTGAACCTGGGGCAACAGAGTGGTGGTCTACATGCATCTCGATGCTGGACTGCCCATGTGCACGTTAGAAAGACCAGTACGCACAAAGGTTGTACTTGCGTTTCATTGCAATATGCCACACAGAACAAACGACTACAATGTAACCCAGCAATAATGGTCAGCTAATGATAAGTTGACTCGTTCGGGTATAAAACCATCGAAAGTCAAACTTACATTATATTAGGCATTTCCATTCTCTTGGCGTAACGCAGACTCCATTCGGATCAACGATTTTTCATAAACTGAACCAACATGTTCCTTAGTCCAGTTTTGGAATGGAGAACCTTATCAGATCTTACGCTATTACACCCCTCCTTTAATTCATTTCCTTTCGGAATGGTCCCTTTCTCTCAAAGTCAAAAAACAATTGAACCTTATACTGTGTGTGTGATGCGTGGGCTTCCTCAACTCGCAAGCAAAAATTCAAAGCTGGTGACCTTCACTCAGAATGAAGATACATTCTTAGTTTGCAACATCTTGTCTCACCGCATCCATGAGAACTCGAATTGTGAAGCACGGGCACAGGAGGAAAAATGTGGGGGCTGTCATTGCTCGCTGTTTGTGGCGCTGCTGAGGGGTAGGGGAAACTTTGCAATGACAGAATTTGCCCCACTCCAAAATTGGAGTCGAGGGTACACAAAATGGAGTCAAAGTGTGTCTACCAATAGCCCCACCTCTGCTTATATCTCGCCCTCCTTCACCATGGCAGTAGATTGGCAAAGGAGGCGCCCACCGCGAATGCAAGATCAGGATGCCACTTTCACGTATAATGTATGTTGGCCGGGGGCTCAACCGACCCACCCCTTCCTTACATTAGAAACAACCCCCAACACATGCCCCCATGAATATATTGGTCAGAATGCTTCTATTTCTTACCAACAACGCACTTTGATGCACTGTTTTGTTCACAGTCAGTACTTCTTGCGTGCCGAGCATCTTATGTAGCCTAGGTCTCATCCCTTTTGTGGGACGAACAGTTATTGAGCTATTTGGGCAACTGTATGGTAAGGCAACTGCCGAACCCCAAAGTTTCTTTCACACTGCTATCCTTCTGCCCTCCCACGATCAGTGAAGGTCCCACAGTAGCTCGACGAAACTGTGAACTGTGAAAGCACAGTGTTACATTGTATGGCAATCGTAAAAATGGTACTAGTTGAAAAAAAAATTGACAAAGGGGATACATTTTAAAAGACAAATCGGATGCTTTATTTGGACAATTCATACAAACATTGTTGATCAAAAAAACAGATGGTAATCATTTGTACCTGGATTTGAACTGTTCCACAAGCTCTGCTTTAGGTGGACTGGGTGCGTTGGCAATGATTTGTGGCAATGTATGTGTACTCGGAACAAAATTGGCGCAATTCTGTGATTATGCATCTCCAAAACATTAATAATAAGATCTTTCACAAAATTGAATTCCATTTCCTCATATACTGGCTTGACCACCCATTTTTTGCTTCTTTTCGTAAAGGCCATAGTGTAGCGAAGCATCCCAAAGTTTCCTGCAGTCCTCGATTGTTCACGGCCTACATTCTCGTTATGCGCTAACACCTCTAGTAATGTCCTATATTTCATCCCTTCAATGCCAAAATGCAATCTCTTTGGCCTGTACTTTAGGCACATATTGGGGAACACCTCCAAATCTCCTGTGTGACAGAATTCTGTGAGTCCCTTCAGATCTCTTGATAGAGTTTTATCAACCACAATCTTCTCAAGGGCTTTGTGTGGAGGTGAAGATGGAATCAACCACTTCTTCTTCCGTTCCTGCTCCGGCGACAAAGGGCCATGTTCACATTGGTGGAAATATTGGTTTTCTATCCAAGAGTGATCGTTGGAACAGTGGTGCATTAGCGACCACCATTTTTCTAGTAGAATTTCCACAGACCCATCACAAGTTTTGGAGCTGGACTGGGACCACTGTGAAATACTTTCAGAACCTTTTTTTTCCCTGCAGCTGAGATTTTTTTATTGATAGATTTGGCAACGTGCCATACATCAAATTGATGGCAAATATTTGGAAACTGCTCTCTCATTGTCTTGGCAATTGAAACGTGTCTGTCCGTGGCTATGAGGTCGATTTGCATTCCCCTCGATTGTAGATCTTCTAGTGATTTTATAAAACCAAGTTTCTCCACGGCCACTGAGGATTTACATTCGGACACCTGCACGACCACCAAACTCACAATTTTTTTACTTTCCATGTCCTGAAAGTGGTATGTGCAGTACTTTGCTGAAAATCCGGGGCTGTCACACTGTCCATCGCCAGCTAGCCTGAACCGTTTTTCGGAGAATGTACTTTCAATAGACAATTGTAAAATTTTCCAAGCTTCACTAATGGCAGGGAATAGATATTGACGTTGATATTTGTAGTACTGCGTTTTAGAAATGAAATGGAGTCCCACAAATTGACAGAAACTGGACAACTTAATGAAACTAGAGCCACTGAAAAGTAAAGCTGCTGCACACAGTAGATTGCCAGCTGGCAGTTTCCCCAGCATCGGTTGAGCGGACCATGAACATTTTTCATGGAACATTTCACAGGTGGCATGTATTTTGAGGTTACTGCCTTGTGATAGACGAGTCACATTCACCAATGGCTTCCCACATACTTCCCCTCTCACTGAATGCACACATTTCAGCATCTTTATACTCTCCATCAAGCTGGTGTCGAATACTGTGTATTTGGCCTCCTTTATTAGACTGTCATCGTGCATTAATGTTGTTTCTGACTGAACTGTGGTTGACATATCAGCCAAACTGGACATACTGTAGTCGAGATCTCTGTCTAGTTGATATTGATGCTTCAGTCTATGTCATTTCAGCGTCTGTTACTTGAACGTGAATCAGAGAAATCATCAATGTCGATAGATTTTTGGGTGGCCCTTTTTTGGCGGATGTCGATTAAGTCAAGTGGTCTGCGACTAATTCAAAAGCATCTTCAATACATTCAGTTTCATCTTCAACCTGTGGAGAAGTCGCATTGTAGTAATGGTCCAAAAACACTTTGCTGGCTTCACCGGTCACATTAAATTCATTTTCTGGCCATTGGGAAAATGCATCTCGAGTCTGAACACGCTGCGCCTCTATTAATAGTTGTAGGTGAAATCAGTTTGGCAAGCAGCATCTCTCATTTGTGTCGTTGTCTGTGTCTGCATAATTCGTACACCATCGGGCAACTAGAAAACAGGTTGGAAAAAGATGTTCAATTTAAATCCAACATACAGTATTGGACAATTTTATTTAAAAAAAGCATTTTATGAAAGCCTAGCACAAAACACTGTTTAATTAAAAATTGAAATTGTTTATAAATTACCTTATCTTTCTTGCTTTTTGTTGAAACCTTCTTTACTGTAACGTCAGCAACAGCAAGCTGGTCCACCGACTCGGATCCACGTGCCTCCTCTTCTATATCCGGATCTTGTATACATCCCTAGAAAAGAGTATCCATTTAAAATAAGTCATTTGTATTAGAAATCAAATTATTCCTTCGCACACATGGCTTACACAGATAAACTCGTACATCGTGTATGTCATTTAGTCAAAATATACATTTGGAATTTCACCTGATTGATGGCTAGTTTATTCGATCAAAGTTGACTGTTCGAAGTACACTCTTCGAAATGTTGCACTCAAGCAATTTGCAAAAAACTGTTTGTTTCTAATATTGTCACTGTCTAATAGTATCAGATCTAGGACCGACTTTCTTTCATTCGAGGGAACTGTCAGTATGCATACCTCTGGCTCTGGATCTACTGCACGGGATGATGTAATTGTAGTCGAAGCTTCAGCATCTACCTGGTACACAGTACTTGTATTAGTATGGATGAAAAAAATTGAAATTTAACACACACAATGTGACAGAGACAATGGTACATATCTATAAAAAAAACACAAATGAAACATTGTATAAACGAACAACACGATATGTAAATATGATGAGATTATCTCATTTGAGGGAACTGTCAGTACGCATACATCTGGCTCTGGATCAACTACAAGGGGTGATGTAATTGTAGTCAAAGCTTTAGCATCTCCCTGAAACACAGTACTTGTATTAGTATGGATGAAAAAATGTAAATTGAACACACACATTGTGACGCAGACATTGGTACATATCAATAGCAAACCACGAATGAAACATTGTGTAAACGAATGACACGATACGTAAATATGATCAGATTATCCATGCATAAAACAATTCCGGAACTGAATAGCTAAGTAAGACTACCTGATACGCGCTGGAAGTGGTTGTTGACTCCAGGCAAGACATGGATGCTGAATCTTGCTCCTTCATATTCAGTGCATAGTCATGGAGTTTTAAAGGGAAAATATTATTTGATTTAGAAATGCTTATCTTAAAAATTGGCATGTAAGGAGATAGATTACAAAAACATTATGCTTATTTCAAAGGACACTATAGCATAGTTATCTGTGCCCATAAATACATTTTCTATAAGGCTTCCAAAACCAAGGACAGATGTTTAGCAAAATGGTCTTTATTTAAAAAGCAATACAATCTTGTAAATATGAAAAGTATTATAAGGGACATTTACACCTAAAACACCAATCCGTCCATTTAGTTACCTGTTCACTACCCCAAGGGCTACAGCTAAATCCGTAACCGTGACTCACCTGAGGTGGCATGTGAACGAATAGAGTCGGAATTGCATTTGGGAGCAATTTTCGAGTCGTTCTGAGTTGATTCTTCTTTGTGTACATGGATGGGTCGTGCATATTCGGGGTAAGGTGCAGGCTGCAGATGCGGAATCGATCACCCCTCTTGTCCTGCAAGACTTCTTTGACTCCACTTTCAAGCTCTGCCGGCACATATCCGCAACATCTGACCCATTCTCTTATTCCATCTATAGTCTTTGGGAATACATGCATTGTAGTGCCTTCAGATTTCTCATGGGTTTTAGAAGGGCAACCGAAAATCACACATGCAGGCATTGTTGGAAATTCTGCAAAAAAAAAGGTCAACATTATTCAAAAATTACTTTGCATAAAAACGTGAGAAAGAAGGAATTATACCATACATTCTTCTATGCAAGGTATATTTTGGTCACCCCAGCAAAACCAGTGTAGCGTGGCCGGCTGTATTATAGGATAACTTTCATAAACAATTCACTGATGTGAAGAAAATCAGAACATGTTACTCGTCCCTTGAATGTACTATCGTGCATCAAAAGGAAACATGCTATTATTATAGACACGGTCCACGGAGGATGCATTCGATGCCAATTGACACTGATGACAATTGATATATTGATAACATAACAAATTAAACTCAAGTCAATGGCAATGAGACGAATGAACATAACACTACTGGGTACGTTCGTTCGAAATAGATAGAAATTTAGAGATCAAGGAGATATGATTAGGTGACCTGCCCTTACCTTGACCAACAAACAGTTAGATTCAGCAAACAGGGTAGTTAGTGGCAGGAGAACAGGGAGATGTTCACAGGAAGCACAACAACGAGATGACTCGCAGTGGTCACAGAAGTTCTCAGGTAGCACAACAACGAGCAGATTTGCAGTGGTCATCGAGGTTCTCAGGTAGCACGTTCAAGAGTTGACTTGCAGTGCTCAAAGATGTTCTCATGATAAATATCAAGTGCTTTATAAAGAATTAGAAAAGAGGGTGTGTATGTGAATGAATGACGTGTATATGTCGTGGTCTTATGTGGATTGCAGGGGCGTGGCCTGCTTCAGGGGATCCGGCCTGGAGACACGGGGTCTGTGGAGGGCATGTGTACAATGGCCCCTGGGCGTAAGATACCTTTGAAGTGTACATGGTGTTTGGCCCCTTGGCCGTTTGCGCCCCTGACAGCACCCCTTGGCAGTGCACATCCACTG
This sequence comes from Ambystoma mexicanum, assembly GCF_040938575.1. Classification (NCBI taxonomy): domain Eukaryota; kingdom Metazoa; phylum Chordata; class Amphibia; order Caudata; family Ambystomatidae; genus Ambystoma; species Ambystoma mexicanum. Next base: position 1,458,437,649 of record NC_090935.1, read on the forward strand.
GTGCCAACTGCCTTTGATAATGGAGGGGGGATGGATGGGCCTGAGGCGTGCAGACAAAGCCTGGAACACTGATGAATGGAGACACAGTTATGTGGATTGCAGGGGCGCGGCCTACTTCTTCAGGGGATCCTGCCTGGAGACACAGGGTCTGTGGAGGGCATGTGTACAAGGGCCCCTGGGCATAAGATACCTTTGAAGTGTACATGGTGTTTGGCACCTTGGCCATTCGCGCCCCTGACAGCACCCCTTGGCAGCGCACATCCACTGGTGCCAACTGCCTTTGATAATGGAGGGGGGATGGATGGGCCTGAGGCTTGCAGACAAGGCCCAGAATACTGCTGAATGGAGACACATTTATGTGGATTGCAGGGGCGCGGCCTACTTCAGGGGATCTTGCCTGGAGACACAGGGTCTGTGGAGAGTATGTGTACAATGCCCCCTGGGCGTAAGATACCTTTGAAGTGTACATGGTGTTTGGCACCTTGGCCGTTCACGCCGCTGACAGCACCCCTTGGCAGTGCACATCCACTGGTGCCAACTGCCTTTGAAAATGGAGGGGGGATGGATGGGCCTGAGGCTTGCAGACAAGGCCCAGAACACTGCTGAATGGCGACACATTTATGTGGATTGCAGGGGCGCGGCCTACTTCAGGGGATCCTGCCTGGAGACACAGGGTCTGTGGAGAGCATGTGTACAATGCCCCCTGGGCGTAAGATACCTTTGAAGTGTACATGGTGTTTGGCACCTTGGCCGTTCGCGCCCCTGACAGCACCCCTTGGCAGCGCACATCCACTGGTGCCAAATGCCGTTGATAATGGAGGGGGGGTGGATGGGCCTGAGGAGTGCAGACAAGGCCCGGAACACTGCTGAATGAAGACACACTTATGTGGATTGCAGGGGTGCGGCCTACTTCAGGGGATCCTGCCTAGCAACACAGGGTCTGTGGAGGGCATTTGTAGAATGGCCCCTGGGCGTAAGATACCTTTGAAGTGTACATGGTGTTTGGCACCTTGGCCGTTCGCGCCCCTGACAGCACCCCTTGGCAGCGCACATCATTGGTGCCAACTGCCTTTGATAATGGAGGGGGGAAGGATGGGCCTGAGGCATGCAGACAAGGCCCAGAACACTGCTGAATGGAGAGACACTTGATTCACTGAAAAACTGAAACAACCATTGATAAAAGTTCTGTTGTGCTTTATTTTGTTTCTTCATTTTATGGCACAAATGTACTACACATTGTAAAGTTCTGGTTGCAGCACACTGAGGGAAAATCCCCTGTATTGACCGCTGTCACTGGGGAATGTGTCTTTAATGGCACCAACGACACAGGCGGGTATTACTCGTTGAACGCGGTGTCCAAGCCTCCCATGAAGCCACCATGTGTACGAACGATAGGCCACAAGTCTGTACCACCTGTGAAAGAGAAAAATACAAACTGTTTTTAAATGACCAAGATAAGTGTATTAAACCTTAGTTGCCAATGACAATTCTTGTATCCAATGGCATTGTTGCCAGTACAAATGCTACCTAGACACTGTACAATATTGAACGACTATTATACGACTATTACTAGAGAATTTCAAGACTAAATTGGTTTGACAATGATATATTGAAGTTACGACAATATAGGAGACAACCATGAAATAGTAGTGGCCTAAGTGACATCACAACTAGAGTACACTTACTCGTTACTTGGATTCCAAGGGCGAACTGTTGCGCGAAGTTCGTGCATACGCACCATCATAATCCTCAACACGGAGCGTGTGAGGCAGACTGCCCTGAAGTCTGGCAGCTTGTTAACGCATTGCGGCCGTGTCTCGCCTTCAGATATGTAGGACAAGCATCCAGAGTTTTCTCGGCAGCAGCAGTTCTCCTCCTCGGTTGGCATTAGCGCGCACCGATTGCAGGTGCACCAGGTGGAAACGCCGTCCATGTGACTAGGCTCAGACTCTTGATCTGTTGAATCGTCCAACCAACTGTCATCCGAAGCCCCATCATTTCCACATCATTCTCTTTCACGTAATTCCGCCTCGGAATACTCCGGCTCGTACTGGTAGGGCTGTATTGTTGCCATTGTGGGGGAAGCGAAAATAATTTATAGTAATGGTACTGGTATCTGTTTGCACGGGCTACAAGCAACGAAGGTAGCGGACCAGAGTACAGAAAAGAGGCACAGAATACTCAAAGAAAGACAGTGAGAGGAATGGAAAAGAATATCTGATGTTGTCTGTTGTGAAGCGGTCTGTTTATACTTATTGAGGAAAGAGGCGTCCTGCCATTTCCATGGTGACACGTCATTAGCTGAAGTGCAGAGAACGTTGACACGAGATGTGCTTTGGCGTTGTGAAATGGGCGGTACGCGTCTAGTGATGTCACGCTCAGGGGCAGGGGATATGATTTAGTGCCGCCAGGGCAGTCAAGCTTGGGCGATGCGGCAACTGATAAGATTATCACAAAATGGCCGTGTCCTGCTGCCTGATTTTGCATGTGTACAAAAGTGAAAAACTACGGTAAGGTGCATCGGAAATGTTTGTACGATCGATCAACGTATGCTTAAAAACACATGCCCGAACCCTTGGGATAATAATATTTCTGAGCGCACTATTCCTTTAAAAACCCTAAACGCGTAATGCATATAGTCAAAAATGGGTGCCACTGATTGGAGGCACCATACACATCACATAGGGGATGGCAGGCGGTAATTGGTTTGCTTTTCCCCGTCGATCTGGATCCATGTGGGTCAGCTGGGCTCATCCTCGCGGTGAAGGTCGGGGCACACATTAATACATTGTACCTATCTGAACTAAACATGCTAAGACTGAATATTAACTCATTGTAGCAGGCACCTGGGCGGCACGGGAAATGGTGGCAGGGGGAAGGGAGGATAAAATACATTCAGGCTGACCCACACATTCAAGACTTCATTGATACCACAGTTCCCGCACTCAAGTTCTCCAGCCTGGGGTTTGATCTTTAATTTATCCCTCCCGGTACCTTGTGTTACAAGGGAAATGTGTTGCTGCTTAGGAAGAAATACAGCTGTGCATGCTTAAATGTTCTGTGAACACTTGATGGGGGTTGGGACCTGGGGGTCGCGTGCTTATCAAGGAATGCAAAGGTGTGGGGGTGAGTCAGCGGTGTGGGGCTGGCTTCGGCCTGGCTGGGTGGGTGTTAGAGGCCTAATGGCAGTTTAGTGGAGCTGAATGGATGCTGCGCAGAGCCTGGTGTTGTCTCACGCTCTTGCAGGGCCCATTCCTTTGGAAGATACTAAATATTCGCAACATTAGAGGAGTGAGGGGAAGTGGACTTCTATGGGAACAGGGCTTGTGCAGAGTCAGAACGTTGCACAGAAATTAGGGCTTGTAAAGCAGGAACGTGACCTGCGCAAGCCTGCAACTTATCCCTTCTGGGCCTAATACAAAATGGAGTCAAGGGCTGTGGGTTTTTCTTGCACATTGTTCTGTAATCTATTGTATTTTATTAGCTATAGCGTCAGGCCGCCTGCCACCCTGGTACGCCACCCGCTCCCCTGCATTGTAGGCCCACCAGTAGTACCTTGTTGCATACTAGGTTTTGTGCCCGCCACCCGCACTGTTTTTGCGCCTTGTGGTGTACAGGCTGCACCTACTGTTACTTCCTGATTTTCTGTGACCACTGCTCGCTTACCTGTATTACATGTCTCACTTGCTGCCACTGGGTCTTGTACCCACTACCTGCATTACTTCCTTGCGCGTTGAATTGTACTGCATACCTTTGATTACTTTAACGCTTTGCTCGTTGAACTGTACTACTTACCTGTGATTACCAATGTATCCCACTAAGTATCCACCAGTCTCTTATACGCACACATATAAGAATACACCCTGCCCCTCCACTTCCAGGCCCCTCCTGCTAGCACTAGTACTCACCACTCTCACATACTCCTACGTTACTCTACCCATACTGCTCAACCCCAATCCGCTCCTCTACACTCACACCCCCTATCAAGTCCCCACTTCAACTTACCCTGCCGCCAGGATGTGTCCCCTGGACGCACTCTGCCCCAAGGCCCTCCTAACTTCCAGGCTTAGAGCTCGCACTGAGCCATCTTTACACCCCAGCCTCCCAAGCCCCTTTTACAGGCGGAATCTCAGACTGGGCTTGCGCACTCACCTCTCCATTCCATCATGCACCACTACGGTCAAGGACTCTGATGTCCTGCCTGGTCGCTTACGCATTACACACTCTCAAAAGACCCCCGCCACTCCTACCAATGCCACCCACACACTCAAAACAGAGCCAAAACGCAATTCCTCTTGCCCTCTCCCCAGTCATTCCCTCCCCTCCCCCACTCCATTCTCTAAAAAGAACACCCCATCGCCTGCGCTTAAATGTGCTCTTATAAATGCTCACTTCGTCCCTGCTCACACCCTAGAGATCAACGATCTCATCACCACTCATGATCTTGACCTATTGGCCATCACCGAGACCTGGCTTCATGAGGCGTCTGGGCCAGCCATCTCGCTAGCTCTCCCACACGGATACTCCATCCTCCGACTAGATAGACAGCTCATGAAAGGAGGAAGCGTAGCTCTGATTACTAAAGACACACTGTCCATTAGGCTGTGCAACCACCCCAGGGAAGGTAACGCAGACCTTCTCTCAGCCAAACTGCAATTATCCCCCAACTGCACCATTGTGCTCAGAGCCTCATGTCCATGAAGCACACTGCAGTTCAGCTTTACATGTTTGCATTTATTGTCTAAGCCAACATTGTGGTGCTAACGCTCCTGCACCCACAGCCTGCAGTGCGGGCCATGGCCTAAGCAACCCCAGTCTAATTACTAACAATCACTAGTATTAGTCTTGTTAAGATTAGTCATTAGTAAGATTAGTAATTAGTCATGTTAATTGTTAGCATCCTACACTACACTGTGCTAAGCTAAATCCCAAATCACCCCTTCTTCAGTTCACACTTAGTGCCTCACATCAGCAGTAAGCACATACCTAACACGTGCTGCAACATTAGCACCATTTGTACAGTGGCACATACAACCTCCTATAGGAGTCTGTGGTGTTGCTGAAATTAGTGCACGGTTGAAATTTGTGTACTAATTATCCCTACATCATATATGGAATATGGTATTATAGATTTGTTTTAATGTCATCGGGTGTGGTTTGATGCATTTTGCAGCCATCTACATGCAAGTCATGTTGGGCAGGTCCGGAACATCTCAAATGGGTCATGTTGGAATGGCAGGCAGTGTCACAGGTCACTGGGTTGGTGATTGCATTCGTATTCAATTTGCTGGGGATGTGTACCTTGGCACACCTGTGATCTTATGGACCTTTCAATTTGGTCAAGCTCTTGGGTGCCCATGTACAACTAGGCATATGTTGATTTTGATCTGAGGTGTCCCCTCACCAGTGAGGTGCAGTTGTACCATCCACAGCGTGACATCTATATTTGGGGTATTACACCTACGTACATAGTGCTTACTGCGAATGCTCTTTTGCACACGTAATCTGTCTAGCATTTGTTGGGTTTTGTGTTTTCTGGAATGGAGTGTTTTCTGGGTGGGGGCTGTTTAAGTGGAATCTGTTGTGGATACATGGGTGTTGTAGCTACTGCCAATGGTGGTTCGTGATGGAATGTTTTGATCATTGTCAATCCATGATATTTACTGTTGACTGTTGCTGATGAATGTCCTACATTAAGGGCCTATTACTTCTCTATGATCGACCATTTTGGGGGAAATCCCCTACTGTGCCTCTGAATATACTTTTCAATGGCGTTGTATCTGTTAATTGTTCATAGAGCATGTGCATTGCCTGCCCCAGGCTCTACAGGTTGACTGCAAGTGTGTAGGATGACATTCAATTGGAGTTGGTAGGTAAAGAGCGTATGGGACAATCATAACTCTCCAGGCCCACCATGTATACTATGCCGCTCACAGTCTCCTACCAAGGTATCATTTGCAGATGGTCCACTGTCCCTGCTTCAGTAGTTGCTGTCTGCTTAAAGCGGTGGGGATTCTGGCTTTCAAGTAATTTCTTCTTTTCCTGAGGTCCTTGCGGTCCCGTTGCACTCTCCCCACGCCTGCCATATTGTCCCATATATCACTCCCTAAGGCGTGGTGGAATTCCAGTTTTGTGCCCCATTGCGTTCTTCGGCATGGGCCACCACCAGCTCTGGAAGCACAGTGAGCTCTGCCTCAATGAACATCGGCTTCCTAGGCTGTATTTGCACACAGTGCCTTTGGATTTTGCTTTTCTGTTTTTCAACTTTGGATGGCACCTACAAAGCAGTGATTTCAAGTGGAATGGATTTTCGAAGATGGTCGACGTGCAGCTTCCTTTTTGCTTTCTGATGCTATTTCTGCCTGGCTGAATTACTGTTGAATGATTCTGCCACTCTTCCGGCAGTAATGTTAATTAATTCAGCCAACAAGTGACAAATTTACTGATGAGAAATGATTGTTGGAGCTAATTCTGCCAGATGTCGTAGTGGTATATGGTAAATCTGCCTGGCGGAATAAGTGTCATCTTTACTGTCATACTAAGCCCTATAAGCGTATTTATTTGTTGCCAGATGTGAAATCTAAGGGAGTGGTTGAAATACTGAGATCACGATCCTGTAGGGAAAGCTTAATTTATTTATGTTTTTTGATTTACCACTATGTCACCTCAGGCAAACCTAACCCGATAGTTTGTATGTTTTTTTGAATAAAGATCATTGTATCTTAGACCTTCAAATTATCTGGTGGCACTTCGACAGGGACACATCATACTCACAGATGCCCTGTGTCAGTAACTTAAGTAAAATATGTAATTTTTATGTTAAGCAGTGTTAAAATGCATGGCTGAATGCAAGGCTGTCCAGCTGCTGTGACAACATGAATACACTGAAGCCGGCCCCTGTAAATCATTAGGCAAGTCACAAACAACTTCTTTTTCAGGCGAAGATTCAGAACATTTGACAAGATATGCAACTGTTGATGGGAAACTTGAAAGCTTCTTTCAGTTTGGCTAATTGAACTCTCTCTACTTTTCAGAATATTGATTTATCTGCCCCGGAGCATGCTGCAAATAGGAGCCAAATGAAAGAGAAAGGGGATGGTATTGAATACAACAGAGCAATTTCACCAACCCCTAAGGAGAAACGTAAAGAAAAAAGAAAAAATGCCAAGGTAGTCCCTGGTTACTAACATCCAAGCCTGCTGAGGAACTCATTTCAACCATATGTTCTAATTCCTTGACCACAATTAATGTAATATTTCTCTTTCTCAAACACTGCACAGGGTTAAATGGTACAGCCTGGAACAGCCTCCCTGCCTCTCTGAAACTTGAGGAGAACCATCTCTGGTTCCGGAAGCACCTCAAGACTTTCCTCTTTGCTTCTGCCTTCTCTCTTCCTCTCCCCTGCTGATTTCCTGTCTGATACTGCACTGGTCACTTGGCTACCCTCTGATTTCGGGCTAAGGTCCCTGCCCGCCCAATTGCACACCTGCACTGCCTCCAGGCAACCCTTGCACATGGGTCTGTATCTGTAACCCTATAGTCCCCCTACTTGCACTTTTGGACACCTGCAGTCTGCACTTAACCTTGCACCTGCCACCTGCTGGCCGCACTTCTTGTTATTGTTTTGATCCCATGTACAGCACTGCCCACTCCCCTTTCCCCTAGCACTTTCCCCCTCCCACTCCCCTGCACTTGCGCAATCTCAATGTCACTTGGCCTAGTAAGATCATTGTCTCTGTCCTCCCTCTGTTCCCGCTTCCTTGCCTTGTCGCGCCTTGAAGCACTTGTGTATAGGCGCGTTACAAATGCCATATCATATTACGTGGAAGGCACATTCTGTTGCACAATCCGTAGGCTGCACATCTTAATGCGGTAAGCCCAGGGCCAAAGGCAGGGAGGACTCAGACTTTGGTTGTGGGGTGATCAACAACCTAGTTATAATTACACAATGATATCATAACATCACCAACAGTATGCCATCATTTCCAGGTCCAATCATGTTTGCACCCGGTTGTCCTTTGCTGGCAGTCAAAAGGCTCTCAGGACTCAGTCCTAGAATATGACTCATTCTTGCCTATAGTATTGTGTTCAGACTTTATTTGCCAGTATCAATGTCTCTGGTCCACCAAGGTTTAGGTGGAAGACAGGCCAAAAACAATGTCAGCAAGCAGGGGTGTTGCTAGGTCTGGAAATGATCCAGGGCTACGCTCATGACGTTCCTGTCGGGACTCGGGGCTATTGAACCTTTTGGTTGTAGCCCATGAGCTTCTATCCAGGGCTACAACCAAAAGACCCGGGGCTTTAGCCCCCCCCCCAGAATCCTCCCTAGCAACACTGTCAGCAAGTTTTCCATTCAGAATAGACATACAAATCTACTAACAAAGATCACACGCTACATAGATAACTTTCATTCATGGCTAAAGCACTTATTTCACATGTTTTAACCAGTGATCCCCAGCGTAATGTATCTAGTCCTCAAACATTTACATTACAATACAAATATTGCACCAAATGCCAGTTTGTGGCAGAAGAAAAATTCTCTTGTGCACCGGATTGGCGGGGCAACTCCATGGTGATATCCCAAGGTTTCCCCTTCTCTCTCCTTTAATAAAAGCTAGAGGCAGATAACAATGTGTCTTTGGCTGGGGGGTGGCAGCCATGTCTGGAGTGCATGGTAATATCTTGGCATCATAAAAGGCATTTGAGCACATTCAGGTGACAAGTAGGAAGTCAAACTATGGCTCGCGAGTCTAGCTAGTGGAAGCGGGGCGCAAGAGAAAGCACACGCTTGGGACAGCAGATAGCGCTAGAGCAGAGCAGGAAAAACAGCAGGGCTCATCGGCGCTCCTCCTTATGGAGTGCATGCAGGACATATTGCATATAATATAAAGACTCCCTGAAAGAGACACATGAGAACTACAATATTCTCTTGGGAGGATAGCTCAGGGACAATGTGCTCGCATTGGAAGCAAGACATTGCATAGCAACACAGGATCTATCCCCAGGTCTGAGAAATTAACTGCTCTCTGTACACAGCTAAGGCAGCACAATACATCCCTGTTTCCTCATAACACTGTGTGTGCTGCATGTCCTTTTACTACATAATTGTCCACAAGGATCCAGAAGATTTCCACACATCAGGATGCAAGGTGCTACTGCACCCCCCGCTTTTCTTCAGACACCATGTAGGCATGCAATTCGATGGCCTCAGTGCGAGCCGCTTTTCACAACTTACTTGGATTCGGTCAGAGGCACAGACTATTCCCCTGCCAGGAAGAGAGCCATGCTGTTGAATGCCATGGGTGTGGACGAGCAGAGAATTTTTGCAGGCCTCAATCCTGAACTAGTTTAGGACGCCACTGATGACGTGTTCAAGGAGGAGATCAGGCGCATTGTTAGGAGATTTTCCAATAAAGAAAACACGGTATTTCATAGGATCAAGTTCTATACCAGGAAGCAGGATGCCGCTGAAGCAGTGGAGGATTATGTCACACGGATGTGAGAGCTGACGGCTTTTTGTTGACTTCAGCAACAAAACAGAGAGCATGATCCATGATTTGCTGGTGGTCCACACCAACTCGAGGAAGGTACAGCACAAGTTCATAGTGGAGAAGGAGCTGGTGCTCCATAAAGCTATCCAGATCACCAGAGCCGGGAAGGATAACCTCGAGCAGGCACAAGGAGTTGGCTCGAAGTACACCAGGCCATGAAGTGTATGCCATGCAGTACCGGGGACACAAAGAGAAACCAAGGTGGGATGGCCAAGATGAGGGGCCTGGCAGAAGAGAACCATTGAAGTGCCACAGATGCGCCAGCACCCGACATTTAGCCAATGATAGGGAATGTCCTGCCAGAAGCAAGGAGTGTTTGAACTGTACGAGGTTTGGACTTATAGCCATTGCCTGAGGCAAGAAAGTCACATAAGTGGAGGTTAGCGGTGGCTCAAGGAGCAACAAATCTTTGGAGGAAGACAAACCGACCATCATCATGGTCAACAGTTCCACTGCTAGGAGAAAGTAACCACATTGTGTGATCAGAGTTGACGGAAAGGAAACCAGAGTCATGGACAAAGGTAACTTTTTCCAGTGCCTAACCTAATTTTCCAATTTTGGGATAGCAGGGTATAAATTGGTTCTCAGGAATAACTTAGAGCCCCTTCATACAAAAAATCCCAAATATTGAAAAGCATCTTTCACAACTGTCAAAGGGCACTGCCAATGTTTCAACTCCACTTATCTCTAAAAATAAAATGGAGATGTTCCAGTGTAATCCCTACATATACCCTAAAGCCATCCACATAAAGTGATATAATTCTCTGCACTCCATGGCAAACAGAATCCATCCACCAGGGCATCTTGTTGCATCCATTCTGCAAAAAGATCCTTGTACAGGGCACAGAAAAACAGAGACACAGGGTACCCTTTTCACAGGCTCCTTACTTATCCAAACCTTTACAAAACATTTTGGTTCACCCTAACTCTCGCTTTGGCTTCTTGTACAGGATCCCCACCCAGCTCAGAAATTCTGGGTCAAAATCCAACTTGGATCAAATGCTTTTTCTGAGGAGTTGATAGACATAATTGGCCTTGGGACATTCTCTAGTTCAAATACAGTCTGCACATGTTCCATCTCATGGGATCGCTATAGGATCACATCTGCTCTGGTGCCGGTGTATTAGACACTCTTTAGCGATTTGCCAACACCTTACAATTTTCATCTCACAATTGTGGTGGCAAATCAACCACCAAACTCAATGATCCACTCTTCAAGTAGATGGGTGCGCGTTATTTAATGGCAGTCAGCAAAGAAGCATACAGATAATCCACAGGATGGGACATGAAACCACGATCAAACTGAGTATGGAGCAGCAACCCCGCTTCCCGGGTTACAGGGTTTTTATACACTAATGCACACAGGGTATTCCATGGAAGGGGGTGGTCCATTCATCATACAGTGGAAACAGTATACAATACTCCAGGCAGTTTCAGCTTTAACCACATGATTTTCATAATAGAACCTACAAGCATTGGTAAGGCTCTCACACCATGGCGAGTATACTTTGCAACAAGCAGCAGACATGACAGATACATGTCTGGCATGTCAGTGTTTTTACTACGACTACAATTCTCATATGGCTAAGGCAGTGCCTGTCTGCATAATGTTGCTAATTCTACCTGCTGAAGCTGTCATGCCTGGCGAGGCGGTGGTCTGAAAAGCGCTTGCCTGTGCCAAACAGGAACTATGTCAGAAGTTGGTAATGTCGAAGCGAGCTGCATCTAGCAGCGTACCTGAGACGCATCTCAGTTAGGACATGTGCACAACGACATAGGACAATGCAGTTATAGTCATAAAGCATAGATTAACATGGCAGCTGCAGGTGGCTGAAATTTAGCATACAAATGGCAGGGTACATCAATAGAGGACACAGTTTCACTTTTTCCACCAATCTATTAATGAGAGATATTGGCTGATGTGAAGCACAAATATCTGGGACCTCTCTAAATTGGTGGCACAATTGTGGCTTCTCTAACGCCTTATGTCAAGTTCCTTTTCCAAAAATGCAGCCGCATAGGATTTACTATCTCCTGCAAGAAAGCACAGAGCTCTAGAGGAACGTGCTGGCACCAAGCATCTTAGCTTTGTTGATTTATTCCATTGCACAGATCAGTTCTGCCTCCCTGAGTTCCCATTCAAGGGCCTCCCTTTGTGTTACCGAAAGTCACTTGATTGGCAAGTCCCCCAAAAATGCCCCATTTAGCTGTTTAGAATGTTGGGGGAAAACTTGAACCACCCCAAAAGTCACTATCAGGTTACTGTTGCTATATCTGATCATAGCGACAAATCTAGCCTCGTCTTCATTTGCCAGCCACGGCAGTTTACCTGTTTTAGCTCCCTTTTTGGAAATCCTACATTGTTTTTCCCACAGGTGTTGGTTCGCCCGTTCAGTGGCTTATAATCAGAGTTCCTCCCTCAGTCACCTTACTTATTCCAGTTCTTTATTGGTTTCTAAATATTATCTTTAAAGCCTCAGAATATCTCTCTTTTTCCATTAAATATCCACCCCCTTCAATTTCTCCTTAGTGCCCAAGAACATCATCATCTTATCCCTCATTTAAGTTTTTAATGCTTCCCATAATATTTGCTTACTTTTCACCAAAGACGGTTATTTTTCAAGTGTTCCTTCGTATCCATTTCAAATGTTTCATAATCTCTCCTGCCCCGTAAGTGGAAGTCGTTGAGACTTCACATGCCTTAAGGCTTCAATGTATTCTTTCTGATGGAACATTTCAATGGTGAGTGGTTTGATCAACCTGTAGATAAAATGGACCTCTCTTATCGGCCCTGCATCTCCCCACTGAGTAATAGGTAGTCCAGTCTCGAGAAGGAGTGCACAGATGAGAAAAAAAGAGAATACTTAAATAGCCTGTGCTACTCGCTCCATGCATCTTTCAGTACTAGGGCATCTGACAATCATGTTTAACCTGTTCTTCTTATGGTGCTCACTGTAGATGTATCCATTCTAGAGTCCATGACATTGTTGAAGCCTCCGCTATCACAATCTGACCCAGTTGTATCTACCACCACCATATTTGGCATGGTCTCCAGAAAGGGCCTGTGAGGGTTGGCAGCGCATATATGTGTATCATTGTAAGGGCTGCCCCAAAGTGTCCCAAAACCTTGAGAAACCTTCAAGACAGATCTACTTGTTTCTTCAGGCATTCAATAGGAGTGATATTCATAGAATAACACCCCTTACCTGTCCTCCTAGCAAATCCTGTGTGATAGCACTGGGTATATCTGGATCTTCCCAGGAACCCATATTTAGTATCTGCAAGTTGGGGCTCCTGTAGGTGTACTATATCCAGTATGTCTCTATAAGGTAATTATGTCACTGTTTCCTATTTGATCTCGTAACAAAGATCATTTACATTCCATGACACGGAGCATAATAAATACTTTGACTCTAGTCCCGTGTAATCTCCCACATTATCTGGCATCATCCATCCTAATTTAACAATCCAGGAATAGCATTCCTCCACCACCTACCCCATTCCCAGGATCATGAGCTACACACTGGCCATAGGTGCTGCAATAACACAATAATAAACATCTTTTGACCACACTGCACCCTTGATGTCCAAACATTCACCTTCAAATCCACCTCCCTACACTTCTGAAAATGTAGAAGCATCTATTGTTCAATAGGGATACTGAAAAATGCACAACTACTCCTTGGTTTATTGTTACTCACCACACCAAGATTCGGAGGACTGAAGTGGTGGAACTCTCAGATCAACCAGTCTCGATCTCAGCTACCCTGATAAATAAATTGGTTGGAATAGCAGAGCTGATACAGAGCCTAAAAGAACAATGCAAAGGACAATAAGGAACTAACTACTGAGTTAACAAATCCCCTTGAGCCCCTAGGAAATGCACCACTGACCTGGAAGGAGATGGTAGAGGAGCCAAGTGTCATCCGCCGTCCTGTTTGGCGTTTGTATCCGTGTTGGCGGCTACGCGCTGGAAGGGTGAGCGGAGGTTCCGCTACGTGATTTCTCTTCAGCGCACCCTACGGTCTAGTGGTTTTCCAACATGGCGCCGCTGGGAAGTATTTCTTTCCTTCCCTCCCAGCGATCGCTGCGTTGCAACCCCCTTCACTGCGCTAGCTCGCATCTTTGGGTCTATACGCTAGTTTTCCAGTCTCGACCGCACCGGTCACTTCCTTGCTTCCTCAGTCTGCCTCCCTCGGACCACCTTTCCTTCTCTCTCCCTTTCTACCCCTCCCTTGCCTCTCCTTCCCGCTCTCTCCTTTCCTCTCGGCTTGTTTTCTCCTGCGGTGTGCGGCCCCTCCGCGTCCGCCTTCTTTGCCTTACCTTCGGCTGCGTTCTCCCCCAGCCACTTCGGTTCTCTGTTGCTCCGGAGAAGTTTCTTTCCGCTGGTTCTTTTTCCGGTGGCTCTCTCTCTCTCTGATTTCCTTCTCCACATTGGATATCCGGCTTCGCCTGCTCCCATCAGCTACCTACCTTGAGGACGCCACCTCAGCTGCTTGTTCCGGACCATCTCAAGCTGCTTCTCTCATCGGAGGGTTTTTTCTACCTGAACAGGCTTTTTCCCTTCGGTACTGTCTGATCGCGGGAAGGAGGTCCCAGGTTTGCTACACTTTAGCGCTCACTGTGGCTTCCTCTCGAGACAGATACGTTCTACACAAAAAGGAGAAGGACTATCTCTCTCACAGACTACTGCAACCAGAGGACTTGGAATCAAGTGAGGAGAGTGGGGAGGAACGGGAGTTGGCGGAAAGCATCAGACGGGACAGATTGCAACGCCAATCAGAAAATATGTCGGCAGAAGAGCAGATACAAGAACTATGGAAGGCCATTCAGGGAATGTCCCAAGAGCTACAAACTGTTAAGGCAGAGAAGGTGGTCTTGAAACAGATGATTACTTCCCGCGAACCACTATCCCCAGAACTTCCTGTCATGACTCTTTCGGCAGGGAAGTTTGATGGAACTTCTAAAAAAGTCAGAGTTTTTGGACGCCTGCGTTTTTTATTTTACTTTCAGGCCCCGGCTGTTTGCCACCGATCAGACAAAGATCGGGTTCATGATATCGAACATGACCGGCAATGCCCTGGCATGGGCTACTCCGCTGGTTCCCGGGGCTACCCCCATTTTACACGATTTTGCTGGTTTTCAGAACTTGTTGAAGCAAACTTTTGAGAGGCCCGAGTTGACTTACACCGCCTGTGAGGACCTGTTGGATATCGGACAAAGGTCATCGGATGTCCTATCGTACATTTCAGAGTTCAAGAGGTTGGCTTCGGGTGCTGGGTGGTCGGAACAGGCGCAATTTGCCATATTCCGTCGAAGCCTCAAGGAGGAAATTAAGGATGAACTCGCCAGAGCACCCAGACCGCCTTCTTTTCCGGATTTGCTCTCCACAGCCTTACAAATTGAATATAGACTGCAGGAACGACGATCAGAGCGTCGGAAACAACGACCTACGGTTCATTATGCCGATCCCGCCTCATCCTCCACTGTCTCCTCCTCTCCTTCCCATACTTCAGACAAACCCATGCAGATTGGATCTACTAGAGGACCTCTGTCCGCTGCTGAAAGAAGAAGGAAGGAGAAGGGTCTATGTGCCTATTGTGGGTCGGATCAACATCTCTTCAAAGCATGTACCGAACTTCCTCAGAAACAGCAGGGAAACGGTTTCCCTCGGCGCCAGTAGGGACCTGGTTCCGAGGGACTTCCGATTCATCCACGAGTCCCTATGTTTCTCTCTCAATTTCGGCTCCTTACATTCCCGAGGATTCCAGGTTTATGGTTCTACCTGTTCTTATTAATGTCAACGGCAGGGCAGTTGAGTGCCTTGCACTTCTGGACTGCGGGGCCGCCGTGAATTTTGTCGACATCATCTGGACCAAACAGATGGGTCTCCGCACACTGCCTCGCAAAGAAGATCAAAAGGTTGAAGGGGTCGACGGTTCTCCTCTCTCTTCAGGACCCATTACTCACACCACCGAGGACCTATCGGTTACCATTTTTCAACATTCCGAGACAATCCGGTTCGACATTATTCGAGCTGCTCATTTTCCGGTTATTCTTGGCATCACATGGCTCAGAAAGCATAACCCTCATGTCAATTGGGCGGTCAATCAGCTAAATTTGTGTTCCCCCTACTGCAAGCTTACCTGTTTTTCTGACGACGGTCTTCCTCAGATTGTTACAGGGTCTACCAAACAGCTGGCCGGGGTTCATGCTCTACCTCTATACTGTTCCCCTTACTTGGAGGTGTTTGTCGAAAGAAAGCCAGCGACCTTACCTCCCCATAGGCCAGAAGATTGTACCGTAGACCTAGAACCTAATGCTCTGGTTCTTTTCTGCAGGATGTTTTCTTTACCTCAAGCAGAAAGAAAGGTTCTGAGAGATTATCTTGATGCCAATGTTCAGAATGGGCTCATTCAACCTTCCAAGTCTCCTGCTGGGGCTTCTTTGTTCTTTGTCAAGAAGAGGGACTCTACTGACTTGCGTCCTTGTATCGATTACCGAGGCCTCAACAAGGTTACCATCCGGGATCAGTATCCCATGCCATTAATACATGAGATCATCGAAGCTGTTCAAGGTGCACGTTGGTTCACCAAATTAGACCTCAGAAATGCTTATCATCTGTTACGCATCGCCAAAGGAGATGAATGGAAGACCGCCTTTCGCACTCCGTTCGGCTTATTTGAGTACCGAGTCATGCCCTTCGGTTTGGTGAATGCTCCTGCTGTTTTTCAACGGTTTATGGACCGGATGTTTTCAGACTTATTGTCTGTCTCCATGATCATATACCTGGATGACATCCTGATATATTCTGGCAATCTAAAGGACCACAAGACCCATGTCCTACAAGTTCTGGAAAGGCTTAGAGACAACCAACTCCTTGTCAAGCCAGAAAAGTGTGTTTTTGCTGCTACTTCAGTGCCCTACCTAGGGTATCACCTTTCTGAAAAAGGTATCTCCATGGATCCCAGTAAGGTGGCAGCTATTCTGTACTGGCCTTCTCCGACATCGATCAAAGAAGTGCAAAGGTTTCTCAGACTCTCTCATTTCTACCGCACATTCATCCCAAACTTCTCTGAGGCAGTTCTTCCTATAACTCGTCTACTCAAAAAAGTCAACAATCCCTTTTGCTGAACTTTCGAAGCAGAACAGAGTTTTCACGACCTCAAGAACCTTTTTTGCACTGCTCCCATTTTGCGCCATCCTGACCAGAGCAGACAGTTCATCGTCGAGACTGACGCCTCGGCCATGGCCATTGGGGCTGTTCTGCTACAAGTGTTCGAAGGACGGGAGCACCCCATTTGTTACCTCTCTAAGACGTTGACTCCCAGCCAACTCAACTACTCCGTATTGGAGAAAGAATTGTTGGCCATTAAACAAGCATGTGAGACTTGGCGACATCTACTGATGGGAGCTAGGCAGACCGTCAGCATCAGAACGGACCATAAGAATCTCAAGGTTCTGCAGAATATGGAGTGTGTTAACTCCAGGCAAGCCCGTTGGGCATATTTCTTTGCCCAATATGATCTGCAAATTACTTACTTGCCTGGTACCAACAATACGCTTGCGGATGCTCTCTCTCGGAAGGGTCCCAAATGTGAAGAGAAAAGACATACCCCTGAGCCGATGTTCCACAGGAATAGGATCCTGAATGTTGTCAATACCTTTTTCCAAGAGGTTCGAGCTGGTGTGGCTTCAGAAGGTACTGTTCCACAACCCAGAGGAGACACCCTACACCAAAAAGGAGGGTTTGCTATACCTCAACCATCGGTTATACATACCTTCCGGTCCATTACGCCTCAAGATCATAAGTTGGTGTCATGATTCACTCACTGCAGGCCATCGAGGAAAGCTCAATACCACTGAATCTATCACTCGTTCCTTTTTTTGGCCAGAACTCAAGAAGGATGTTGAGGAATACATACTCAGTTGTCCTGTTTGTGCCATGACTAAATCCATTACTGGCAAATCCTTGGGCCTTCTTACCCAACCTGAGGTACCCTCTCGCCCTTGGGGATTGATTTCTACTGATTTCATCGTGGAACTTCCCGTTTCCAACTCCTGCACATGTATTATGGTTACAGTCGACACCATGACCAAACTGGCTAATTTTTCCCCTCTGTCTGGGCTACCTACCGCTACCGAGATGGCTGAGGTTTTCGCCCAGGATATTTTCCGTCTTCATGGTCTTCCTGACAAGATCATCTCTGATCGTGGCAGCCAATTTATCTCGAAGTTTTGGAAGGCTCTTTGTTCTCGCCTAGGTATGGAACACGCCCTGTCTTCTGGTTCTCACCCACAGACTAACGGTCAAACTGAGCGCCTTAACACCACCTTAGAACAGTACCTTAGATGCTACAGCAATCGTCTTCAGGACAATTGGGTTTCTTTGCTTCCCACAGCGGAGTTTACCTATAATCACTCATCTCATGCAGCCATTGGACTTTCTCCTTTCTTTTGCACCTATGGGGTACACCCAATATCTCTTCTTCCCTACATTCCGTCGCCCACCAATTCCCCGACGGCTGAAGAGGTTCTGCAGTCTATTTCTGATGCACACGTCACTGCCAGAAGGTGCTTGGAGAAGAGTCGCCAATACAACAAATTCCAAGCGGACAAACATTGTAGGCCTTGCCCTGATTGGAAGGAAGGGGACAAGGTTTGGCTGTCCACCAGATTCTTGCCGCGATGGGTTCACCCTTCTAAACTTTCTCCTCGCTTTTTGGGTCCTTTTCCCATTCTTTCCAAAATAAATCCTGTAACCTTTCGGCTTAAACTACCTTCTTACCTCAGCCGCATTCATCCTGTCTTCCATGCTTCTCTTCTCAAACCTTTCATTCCGGACATCCACCAGGGGGCTGTTCCCAACCAGCCTTTCCCTCAGGCGGATTCCTCTGTGGAATATGAGGTCTCCACTTTGCGTGACTCCCGCCACTACCGTGGTAGGTTGGAATATTTGGTGTCCTGGAAGGGTTACCCTAGGTCGGAGGACTCGTGGGAACCAGCTTCCAACATTCATGCCCCTCGATTGTTGGCTCGGTTTCATGCCCCCTTCCCCTTTAAGCCGGGGGTTCTGCGCTCTAGAAGGGGGCATACAGTCATCCGCCGTCCTGTTTGGCGTTTGTATCCGCGTTGGCGGCTACGCGCTGGAAGGGCGAGCGGAGGTTCCGCTACGTGATTTCTCCTCAGCGCACCCTACGGTCTAGTGGTTTTCCAACATGGCGCCGGTGGGAAGTATTTCTTTCCTTCCCTCCCAGCGATCACTGCGTTGCAACCCCCTTCACTGCGCTAGCTCGCATCTTTGGGTCTATACGCTAGTTTTCCAGTCTCGACCGCACAGATCACTTCCTTGCTTCCTCGGTCTGCCTCGCTCGGACCACCTTTCCTTCTCTCTCCTTTTCTACCACTGCCTTGCCTCTCCTTCCCGCTCTCTCCTTTCCTCTCGGCTTGTTTTCTCTTGCGGTGCGCGGCCCCTCCGCGTCCTCCTTCTTTGCCTTACCTTCGGCTGCGTTCTCCCCCAGCCGCTTCGGTTCTCTGTTGCTCCGGAGAAGTTTCTTTCCGCTGGTTCTTTTTCCGGTGGCTCTCTCTCTCTCCGATTTCCTTCTCCACATTGGATATCCGGCTTCGCCTGCTCCCATCAGCTACCTTCCTCGAGGACGCCACTTCAGCTGCTTGTTCCGGACCATCTCAAGCTGCTTCTCTCATCGGAGGGTTTTTTCTGCCTGAACAGGCTTTTTCCCTTTGGTACTGTCTGATCGCGGGAAGGAGGTCCCAGGTTTGCTACACTTTACCGCTCACTGTGGCTTCCTCTCGAGACAGATACGTTCTACACAAAAAGGAGAAGGACTATCTCTCTCACAGACTACTGCAACCGGAGGACTTGGAATCAGGTGAGGAGAGTGGGGAGGAACGGGAGTTGGCGGAAAGCATCAGACAGGACACCAAGAGGGAAATCCAGTTCCAAGGACACAACGACAGGAGAAAATAATAAATAGGAAGGTTAGTTAGGGAGAAAACACCCGAACGGCACGAGGGACGCACTAGATACGGGTTGGTGCAGGTAACTGGAAAGCGTCCTGAACTGCACTTGCAATGTAAAAATACAAATCCAGCACAAGGTCCAAGGAGGGTAATTTCTTCACAGCTGGAGTAGACAGTCTTTATCCAAGAAGCAAAACACAGGAAGTTATGACAATGAAAATAGACTTACTGAAAGCAAGTAGTGTCAGACAATGATTGTTTTAATGTAGCCCTTGTGGAAGGAACCAAAAGGCTACAAAGCATAGGAAAACAACTTCTAACAGCCGTCGGCAATCCAGGAAACATTCCGAGTCGTAACAGCGTGTAGAACCAAAATCAGCTGGGCAATCCGTGAACAGTCCAAAGTGGAAAGCAAGGTCGAAAACCAGGAATTCTAAGCTGGAAGGTTTGAAGAAGGAATTAGCTCGAGGGCTAAACACGTAAAAGTACGTGTAGACTACAATTAGCAGCACCAAGCCCCGAGCGGAACCGGATTAAGAAGACAAAGGGCGGGGCATCGGTATACGCGTAGTGCGTAATGCGCGTGTCAGCTGACGCGGTCGATACTGATACCGACGTCCATACAGTCTCCATGGAAACCGATAAAGCTGCCACAGCGATGTCTTTCCCCGGACGGTGTAAGCCGGTGTGACTGCCGAGGGAGGCTGGCGAGAACCGAGCTGTCGGAGCGTAACAGCATCTGCCCCAAAAGACGCCGGCAACCCCCGGGAGGCATGGAATTCTCTAAGGAGATCAGGACAATGCAAATTATCAAGGGGTTCCCAAGTCCGATCCTCGGGACCAAAACCTTTCCAGTCAACCAAGTAGAAAGCAGTACCCCTAGTTATTCGAAAATCCAGAATACTTGATACCTCATATTCCTCCTCTCCATCCACCAAAACAGGAGGTGGTCGAGTCAATAAACGTGTGGAAGGAGGACAGGGTTTCAGTAAGGAAACATGTAAGATAGGATTGATACGCCATGACTTCGGCAAAGCCAACTTCACAGCGACAGGATTGATCATAGAGATGATAGGAAAAGGACCCACGAATCTTGGCAACAAAGATCTTTTACCTGCCATTTGCAGGTTCCGTGAAGACAACCAGACCTTCATACCGACCTGATAGTCAGGGACAGGCACACGACGAGCATCCGCATTCCTTTTGGCATGCTCTTGGGCCCGGAGTAAATGGCAACGGATGTCCCGATGCAACTGGTCCAGATCACGAACACAATCCGAAGCAGCTGGATTTGTTGTAGGCAAGGATGGATCGAGAGGCAAAGACCGTGGATGAGACCCATAAAGAGCAAAAAATGGTGACACTCCTGTGGCTGAATGCATAGAGTTATAAGCAAATTCTGCTTGGGGTAATGCAGTAAACCAAGATTGTTGAAATTGAAGGCACAAAACAATGTAAATACTGTTCTATGGTAGCGTTTGCCCTTTCAGTTTGGCCGTCCGTCTGAGGATGATATGACGAGGAGTATCTGTCATCGATGCCAAAAGAATCAGTGAGTGCCCTCCAGAAACGAGATGTGAACTGCGTCCCTCAATCAGACACGATGATGGACGGTAATCCCAAAAACCTGAAAACATTAGCCATAAACAATCTGGCCAACTGAGGAGCAGAGGGCAAACCTGCACAGGGCACAAAAATGGCGTATTTGGTGAAATAGTCAATCAAAACCCAAATGGTATCATATCCACTGACTTCAGGTAGATCGACTATGAAATCCATTGAGACCATGTGCCAAGGTTTGTAAGGGACCGGTAATGGACGTAATAGTCCTACAGGTTTAGATCTGGAAGTTTTGCATTGTGCACATATTGCACAAGAGGAAACATAATCTTTGATGTCCCTAGACATGTTAGGCCACCAAGCCCAGCGACGTGTGGCCTCTACTGTCTTCTTGTGACCGGGATGTGCTGCGATAACAGAATCATGGGACCACTGTAAGGCCAAGGTACGAGCATGACCCGGTGGTATGAAGATGTGTCCTTGTATGTAAGGGAGACCCTGAACCATGTCTAGGTTTAGATCAGCGACTTCCGTAGGATGGGAAGAAACCCATTTCTCAATGACGGAGTGTAGAGTGGGTTGCACAGCACACGCACAGATAACCTTATTAGGTAGCAGTGGAAGAGGTTCTGTCTTTGACGGCCGCTCCTCAACATGAAGGCGAGATAGAGCATCAGCAGACACCTGAGCTCTGGCAGGACAATAAGTAATAAGAAAATCGTACTGCGAAAAGAACAGATGCCAACGGGCCTGCCTGGCAGTCAGGCATTTCATGGTCTTAAAAGCGAGTAAACTCCTGTGATCAGAAAAAACTGTGACAGGATGACGAGCCCCTAATAAATGATGCCTCCACTCGGAAAAGGCGTCTCGGATGGCCAAGAGTTCACGTTCAGTGATGGAATAGTTCTTTTCATATGTTGAAAGTTTACGAGAAAAGAAAGCAGTAGGATGTATTTCACCAGTAAGAGGACACTTCTGCGATAGAACCGCGCCAATAGCAAAACCAGAGGCGTCAGCTTCCACATAGAATGGTACCTCCGGATCGGGATGTTTTAGAACAGGAGCTGACGTGAAGGCCAATTTTAGTTGTTCAAATGAATCTTGAGCTGTCTTAGACCAGACCAATGGAACCTTAGCACTGGTCAAGGAAGTGAGAGGTGCAGAAAGCCTCGAAAACCCATGTATGAAATGCCGATAAAAATTGGGAAATCCCAAAAATGATTGGAGTGATTTCACTGTTTTCGGGCTAGGCCATTCCAAAATAGCCTTCAATTTGGATTTGCTCATGCGAACTCCTTGATTGGTCAAATCATATCCCAAGAATTCAACCTCCGGGTATAAAAAATACATTTCTCAATTTTCACATATAAGTGATTTTCTCGCAAACGCTGAAGTACAGTTCTGACATGTTGGATATGTTCTGGAAGTGTCCTGGAATAAATCAGAATGTCATCTAAATAGACAACGACATACTGATCTAATATATCATGAAAAAGGTCATTCATAAAAGCCTGAAAGGTGGCTGGAGCATTGCAGAGACCAAACGGCATCACAAGGTATTCATAGAGACCATAGCGTGTCTTGAATGCGGTTTTCCACTCATCTCCAGCTCTCATACGTACCAAATTGTATGCTCCTCGGAGATCCAGTTTCATAAAAACTTGTGAGGAACCCAATTGGTCGAGAAGGACCGATATTAACGGGAGTAGATATTGATTTTTAATGGTCACAGCATTCAATGCACGATAATCTATGCATGGATGAAGATCTCCTTCTTTTTTGGGAACGAAAAAAAGTCGAGATGCCGTTGGCGATTTGGATGGACGGATGAAACCCATCACAAGTGCTTTGTTGATGTACTCCTTTAACACTTGGTCTTCTTTGAGCGTTAGCGAATACACCCTGCCGGTAGGTGTCTTAGCCCCTGGTATCAGATCTATTGGGCAATCATAGATCCGGTGAGGTGGAAGAGTTTCTGCCATACCCTTGTCAAAAACATCCGAGTAATCCATATATTCAGCCGGAACTGAAGGTATCGCAGTGGCAGAGATAGCTCCTATATGCAAAGAGGAGACAAGTGCTTGAGTTGGTCTATTCTGATTGATAGTATGCAAGGAAGTGCATGACGTATTGCATACAGATGATGGAAACTGCACCAGTTGGGAAGACCAATCAATGGCGGGATTGTGGTATTGAAGCCACGGAATGCCCAAAATGACTTTGTAAGCAGGCGTCTTGATAACGTCAAAGGATATCTCCTCGGTATGACCTTCTTTAGTAGACATGAGCAACGGTACTGTCCTACCTGAACGGTTCCTGAAATCAAGGTAGATCCATCGACAGCATTCACCATTTCAGGTTGTCTTTTGGGTATTAAGGGAACCCTAGATACAGATGCAAAAGACTGGTCAATATAATTACCTGTGGCTCCGGAATCAATAATGGCATTTGCCTCAAATGTTTCTTCATGGGCTACCGAAAAGGTAACAGGAAGATGAACCAATTGGAATTGGCCAAGTTTACAAGAGCCCTTGTTTGAATCTCCCGACGTAGGGATTCCTTCTACTGTCGGGATTTGGCGTTTCCCGCCTTCTTTTTGGGCTTTTTGGGACACTCAGGCAACAAATGATCGGCTGCTCCACAATACATACAAAGATTGTGGGACCAGCGGTGTTCACGTTGAGCCGGAGTTAGCGTGCTTCTCACCGCGCCGATCTACATAGGCTCAGGGGTTGGCAGTTGTGCAGGGGTATCAGAAGGTACCGACATGAATGAAGGCGACCTCTTTTCCCCACGACGTTCAGCCCTTCGAGCGTCTATTTGGAGGACTAAGTCGAGGAGCTCAGAAAAAGCTGTAGGAACCACAGGAACCGTGGATAGTATGTCTTTCAGTTCCTCAGAAAGGCCCTGATAAAATACAGCAGCTTTTTTCTCTTCTGGCCAGTCCGTCTCTGCTGCCAATTGATTGAATTTTGCTAAATAAACCAATAGAGAGTTGTTCCCCTGTCTATGTTTAAGGAGCTCAAGATCTGTGGCTTGGATGGTGTATCTAGTGTCAAACACCTTGCTCATCATTGAAAGAAGAGCGTCACAATTATATAATACATGGCTGTTGGATTCAAGCAATGGATTAGCCCATGCTGCTGCCGTACCCCCTAAATGGGATAAGACAAAGGCTGCCTTAGTGGTGGAGGTAGGAAAGGACGTAGGACGGCATAAAAAATGCAATTTACACTGATTTATAAACGTCCTGTACTGTTTAGGATTGCCTAGAAAGCGTTCTGGAGGGGCCAAAGGAAACTGAGTAGTAAGCATCACGGGAGCTGGTTCTGTATTGGGTACAGGAAAACCAGATCCTGAAGCCATAGCTCCAGCTCCTGCTTGGGATGCTGGTGAGGTTACTAGAGACTGGATTGCATCCATGCGTTGACGCAAGGCCTCCTGAGCTGTGGTTAATTCAGAACGTAACTCAGTGACCATTTGCACTATTTGCGCTAATGCGTCAGTTGTCTCTGTAGACATCTCAAAGGCTGCTAATTCTGTTACTCACCACACCAAGATTCGGAGGACTGAAGTGGTGGAACTCTCAGATCAACCAGCCTCGACCTCAGCTATCCTGATAAATAAATTGGTTGGAATAGCAGAGCTGATACAGAGCCTAAAAGAACGATGCAAAGGACAATAAGGAACTAACTACTGAGTTAACGAATCCCCTTGAACCCCTAGGGAATGCACCACTGACCTGGAAGGAGATGGTAGAGGAGCCAAGAGGGAAATCCAGTTCCAAGGACACAACGACAGGAGAAAATAATAAACAGGAAGGTTAGTTAGGGAGGAAACACCCGAACGGCACGAGCGACGCACTAGATACGGGTTGGTGCAGGTAACTGGAAAGCGTCCTGAACTGCACTTGCAATGTAAAAATACAAATCCAGCACAAGGTCCAAAGAGGGTAATTTCTTCACAGCGTGAGTAGACAGTCTTTATCCAAGAAGAAAAACACAGGACGTTATGACAATGAAAATACACTTACTGAAAGCAAGTAGTGTCAGACGATGATTGTTTTAATGTAGCCCTTGTGGAAGGAACCAAAAGGCTACAAAGCATAGGAAAACGACTTCTAACAGCCGTCGGCAATCCAGGAAACGTTCCGAGTCGTAACAGCGTGTAGAACCAAAACCAGCTGGGCAATCCGTGAACAGTCCAAAGTGGAAAGCAAGGTCGAAAACCAGGAATTCTAAGCTGGAAGGTTTGAAGAAGGAATTAGCTCGAGGGTGTGGAAGTATGACGCGGGAGTCAAGGTGTGTTGCTGAAAGTATATTTATTACTAGAATAATTCAAGTGCAAAAGTCATTAACTGAAAAGTTCAACGGTTTCCTTCACCGTAGGCTCTTCTTCCCTTGTGGGTTCCTGAGAAAGGGGACTGTCTCCTAATGCGTGAGGTCCGGATAGGCCCACCACTCTGTGTCGGCGTCCTGTGGAAATGACAGACAGAGCTGGTTAGAATTTGCGGGCTTTTATCCTTCCCTGAGGTTTCAAAGCCCCACCAATCAGCAGGGTTTAGGACCTTCCCGGTTGTGATTGGCTGGGAAGCCGTTGACCCGCCTCCCTTAAAGCCAGAACCCGCCCCCGTCACTTCCGCCTGCCCTTGTAGCATAGTGGGAGGTCCTGTGGTGCCTTTGCCCGCGCCGATGAAGTGCCGCTGGGACCCGAGCACATATGGGCGGGTTCGGGCGTTCGTGGCTCCTCCCGACCTTTCCCTCAGACTGTGCCGCCTATGCGCGCTCTCCCGCTCCTGCACCCCGGCTCCGCTTGACGTCCGCCACTGGTCATGTTGGTCGTGGGGACTTGCCTGGCACTGCTTCCGCCCCTCTCCTGGCCCGGGCTGGCGAATCCGGAACGTCGGCTGCACCGCGCTGGAACTCCTATACGGTAAGCAACCATCCATGCTGCAGCTCGCCACTGCCACGGGTACAGGCTGATCGGGCCAGTGAGAACATCTGGACAGGTAGTCTGCTACCAACTGGAACCTGGCCGGTTTATGCAAAGTCAGAAAGTCAAAGGGTTGTAGGGATAGAAACCAGAGGTGGACCCTCTGGTTAGTATCCTTGTGACGGGCCAGCCATTGGAGGGGCTCATGGTCGGAGAACCACGTGAATCGGCGTCCCATCAGATAGTACTTGAGCGATTCCATGGCCCACTTGATGGCCAGGCACTCCTTCTCCACCGTGGAGTAGGCAGACTCGTGTGGCAGTAGTTTCCGACTGATAAAACATATGGGTCGTAGCTCTGCTCCTTGTTCTTGAGAGAGAACGGCGCCCAGGCCCTGGTCTGATGCGTCAGTTTGAAGGAAGAAATGTTTCTGGAAGTCCGGGCAACACAGTACGGGATCTGACGTGATCCTACTTTTTAGCAGGGCAATGGCCTCTATGGCAGCATCATTGTTTGTCAAGTCTGGGTTTCCCTTGAACCTCAGCGCGTCGGTGAGCTGGGCGGCTATAGAGGAAAAATCAGGAATGAACCTTCTATAATAGCCGACGAGTCCCAGGAAGGCTCGTATCTGCTTCCTGCTCGCTGGCGTTGGGATCCTGTGGATGGCGTCCGTTTTGGACATCTGCGGTTTTAGAACCCCCCCCACTAGATGTCCGAGGTACTTAGTTTCGTGAGCTCCCATTGTGCTCTTTCGGGGATTTATGTGTAATCCCACCCTATGTAGGTCGGCTATGACTGCTTTTAGGTGTGTTAGGTGGTCTTCCCAGGACTTACTATAGATAATTATATCATCCAGGTAGGCCGCTGCATACCCCTCATGAGGTCGTAGTATGATGTCCATGAGCTTCTGGAAGGTGGCTGGTGCACCATGTAGGCCGAAGGGAAGGACCTTGAACTGGTACAGTCCTCGTGGAGTAGAGAAGGCGGTCTTTTCCTTGTCCTGGGGTCGTAAAGGGATCTGCCAGTATCCCTTAGTTAGGTCTAGGGTGCTCAGGAACAGGGCGGCGCCAAGTCCCTCCAGTAACTCGTCCATCCGTGGCATCGGGTAAGCCTCGTACCGGGAGACGGCATTCAGTTGTCTGTAGTCCATACAGAAGCGTATGGAGCCGTCTGGTTTAGGGACAAGTACTATAGGTGAGGACCAGGTGCTGGTTGATGGTTCGATGATGTCTAGTTGCAGCATTTCATCCACTTCGGTATTTATGACGCGCCTCCGGGCTTCAGGTATACGATAGGGTCTGAGACGTACTATCTTCCCGGGCTCTGTTCTTATCTCGTGTTCGATTAATTCGGTATGCCCTGGTAAGGTGTAAAAGGCTTCTCGGTGGGGCAGCAGTTTGTCCAATAGTTCGACTTTCATAGCAGGGATTAATGCATTCCCCCACTGGACGTGATCCAAAGATTCGGGGTCCGTTGTTTCGACGGTTTCTATGTCGCCGGTAATTCCCAGGTCCACCATTAGAGGTTCGTTCCACTTTTTCAGTAGATTGATGTGATATATCTGATCCGGGTTACTTCGGTCGGGTTGGTGGACTCTATATGTCACAGGACTGAGAACGTCGGTGATCTTGTAGGGTCCTCTCCATCTGGCCAGTAACTTATTGGCGCTGGTAGGCAAAAGAACGAGTACCTGGTCACCTGGTTTGAAACTCCTCATCCTGCTCCCCTTGTTGTAGTTCCTTTCTTGAGTTGTCTGTGCCCGAGAGAGGTTGGCTTCCGCTAGAGTTCTCAGCGCAGTTAAATGTTCCTTCAACTCTTCGGTATATTCGGTCAAGGACATTTCATCAGTGGCTTCCCATTCCTCCTTAACCAAGTCTAGGATCGTACGGGGTTGTCTTCCAAACAACAGCTCAAAGGGGGAAAACCCGGTAGAGGACTGGGGGGTGTCTCTTAGGACCATCAGGACAAGTGGTATCACCCTATCCCAGTTCTTGGCGTCTGGTCCTGTCACTCTCCTCATCATTTTCTTTATTGTTTTATTATAACGTTCGACCAAGCCCTCGGTCTGGGGATGGTACACAGATGTTCTGAGTTGTTTGATCTGTAGGCGTTCACACACCTGCGGGAGTAGGGCTGACATGAAGTTTGTTCCTTGGTCAGTGATGATTTCCGAGGGTAGACCGATTCGGGCAAAGAAAGGTATGAGCTGATCACACAAATGTCTGGCCGACGTACCCTTGAGGGGAAAGGCCTCTGGATAGCGGGTGGCATAGTCTACGATGACAAGCATATACTTAAACCCTCTACTGGCTGGTTCTAATGGTCCGACGATATCCATACCGATCCTTTGGAATGGTACTGCGATAAGGGGCATCTTTTGTAGAGGAGCCTTAGCTGGCTTTACCCCGCTGGTTAGCTGACAGGTGGGGCATCTCTTACAGAACTGGGCTACCTCGCCATAGAGTCCTGGCCAGTAAAACCGTTTGAGAATGTTTTGTTGTGTCTTTAGGGAAGCCTTGTGGCCACCGCATGGGTGGTTGTGGTCCAACTGCATGACCACGCTACGTTGGGTTTTCGGTAGCACCAACTGTTCTTTAACCGACCCATCGTCCCCCTTGAATCTGCGGTATAGCAAACCCTTCCGTAGAACAATGCCTGGGCCTTTGGAAACATCTGGATCCCCTTCTTGGGCTGCCCTTTCTCGGGCTATCTTGAGGGTGTTATCTGTTAGGGTCTCTCCCCTAATGCTTTCCTCCTTGTCTTCTAAATTCCAGTCAATGGGTCTAGTCATATAACTAGCCTGACACCACTCTATACGGGTTCGTCTCTTTTTGTTAATCGGGATTCCTGGGGTAGTCGTAGCTTCTCCTATGTCTGGCTTGGATCCTGCTTCCCTCCTTCCCTCCTTCCCTCCCGACCGGTTAGGGCCTGGTCAAAGTTAGGTAAATCAGTACCTATGACTACCGGGGCAGGCAGAAAAGGCAAAACAGCAGCCCTTAGGGGCGACATTTCCCTGTTTACTTCAATAGCTACCTTCTTCATTGGATATAGTTTTATATCACCATGGATACACTTAATAGGTATAGACACATTAAGCAAGTTGGGTTTATTACTTACAGTAGGTGATATGGCGGTTTGCCTGCTGCCGCTGTCGAGTAGAGCGTGTATGGGTCGGCCGTCGACTCGTATATCGACCACATAGGGACCGGGCAGGCCTTCTGCTGGCAGCGGGTTTAGATATCCGATGTCCATGGGCTCAGCTGCTCTTCTCCTGGGACAGAATCGGGCTATGTGCCCCCAATCGCTACACTCAAAGCATTGAGGCTGCCGATATCCTGGTCTGGTCCCTGCAGGCTTATCTTCAATCCCGTATTTCTTATCATCTGGTCTCCGGATGCTCTCGTCCGGTGGTCGCCATCTCAGTTGTTGGGGTCTGGCTCCCCGGGTCAAGTGGGGGTCAGTTATTGGAACTGCTATACGAGCTGTTATGCCAGGGGTTTGTGCTCTGTGATATCCGGCCTTTTGGTATGCCGAGGCGATGTCCACGGCTTCCGTCACAGATGGTCGGTGATGTTGCCTCACCCATCTCTGCATCTGTCCAGGGAGAGCGTCCACAAACTGTTCGAGGATGATTTTATCAAGGATTGGCTGAGTAGCGGGAGTTGGGGTCAACAGCCATTTTTCCGCCAAGTCCTTTATGGGGTAATACAACTGCTGTGGGCTCTCGCCGGCCCTCAGCTTGGTGTCTCTTAATTGGATGCGATAGGCCTCTTCATCGAGGCCAAGGCGATCCAACACCGCTGCCTTAATGTCCCCATAGGGAGTGTTGCCGGTGGGGTTCCCCGCCTGGTTGGCTCCCTGCATTAGGCCGGATAGAAGTCGGGCGACATATTGTCCCCAACGCTCTGGTGGCCACTGTGCGTTTCTCGCTATTCTTTCAAAACTGGTAAAGAAGAAGACTGGGTCCTCGCCGTCCTTGTATTTCTGGAGTAAGGCGGACAGGACTATTGGTTGGGTTCTGGAACTAGCTACCACCTCCGTGAGCTTAGAGATGGTTTCATGATGCTTGTCCTGGGCAGTTGTTTGTACAGTGCTTTGCAACTGCATGGCTTGTTGAAAGGCTTGCCGGTCGGCAGTTGCTTGTTGGGTTTGTATCTGCACCAACTGTTGCAGCTGTTGCTGTCCTTCTGACAGAGTTTTTATCAATGCCTCCATCGCGCCGCCGAAATCCCACCTTCGTCGCCACTTGTGGAAGTATGACGCGGGAGTCAAGGTGTGTTCCTGAAAGTATATTTATTACTAGAATAATTCAAGTGCAAAAGTCATTAACTGAAAAGTTCAACGGTTTCCTTCACCGTAGGCTCTTCTTCCCTTGTGGGTTCCTGAGAAAGGGGACTGTCTCCTAATGCGTGAGGTCCGGATAGGCCCACCACTCTGGGTCGGCGCCATTCTCCGTCTCGGCGTCCTGTGGAAATGACAGACAGAGCTGGTTAGAATTTGCGGGCTTTTAACCTTTCCTGAGGTTTCAAAGCCCCACCAATCAGCAGGGTTTAGGACCTTCCCGGTTGTGATTGGCTGGGAAGCCGTTGACCCGCCTCCCTTAAAGCCAGAACCCGCCCCCGTCACTTCCGCCTGCCCTTGTAGCATAGTGGGAGGTCCTGTGGTG
Organism: Ambystoma mexicanum; assembly: GCF_040938575.1. NCBI lineage: Eukaryota > Metazoa > Chordata > Amphibia > Caudata > Ambystomatidae > Ambystoma > Ambystoma mexicanum. The sequence goes on from NC_090935.1 coordinate 1,458,468,339, forward strand.
CCTTTGCCCGCGCCGATGAAGTGCCGCCGGGACCCGAGCACATATGGGCGGGTTCGGGCGTTCGTGGCTCCTCCCGATCTTTCCCTCAGACTGTGCCGCCTATGCGCGCTCTCCCGCTCCTACACCCCGGCTCCGCTTGACATCCGCCACTGGTCATCTTGGTAGCGGGGACTTCCCTGGCACTGCTTCCGCCCCTCTCCTGGCCCGGGCTGGCGAATCCGGAACGTCGGCTGCACCGCGCTGGAACTCCTATACGGTAAGCAACCATCCATGCTGCAGCTCGCCACTGCTGCTCCTTCGCTGGTCTTGTCTCCGTGTTGTTTCCCGTGTCCACCCGTTTCCCGGGAGTTGTCGGTTCCACCCCCCTGTCCGTTGTAGGCACCTCCTCACAGAGGGCTAAACACGTAAGAGTACGTGTAGACTACAATTAGCAGCACCGAGCCCCGAGCGGAACCGGATTAAGAAGGCAAAGGGCGGGGCATCGGTGTACGCGTAGTGCGTAATGCGCATGTCAGCTGACGCGGTCGATACTGATACAGTCGTCCATACAGTCTCCATGGAAACCGATAACGCTGCCACAGCGATGTCTTTCCCCGGACGGTGTAAGCCGGTGTGACTGCCGAGGGAGGCTGGCGAGAACCGAGCTGTCGGAGCGTAACATTTATAGACCTTCACCAACTACATCCCAGCCCTTGTTTTGCACAACCCCAGATGTATACCTCCCCCTTTTGTATCTTACAGTTTTAGTATACTCGTTAGGAATCTGTCATCATGGTAGAATTTGCTTTGATATTTGAGGAAGTACCTCAAAAAATCCTACACCACTGACAATCCCACTGTTCATCAAATCTGCCCTGCATGATTTGTTTCTACGCACATCACAACCATTTCTGACAACCTCACCTCTCTACCGGCAGAAGCCAAGCCTGCATCTGGATCCCAGTCCAGGCAGTATTTTCCCCCTATTGCTATTCCGTTTTCAGATCCTTTCCCCTATCCCTCCAAATGAAGGATCGAATTCTTGTGCAACAAACTGTCCATTCTTGTAGACACATGGCCGAGTTCCCAGTCAGGCCTCCTGGGGGCGCATCGCTCTATTGACCTGCTCCTCGTTTACCTTAAACATGCAGCCACTTTCCAAAACTGAAGGCCTCTTCAGAACCCTGATCATCCACCATCACAACAATGAAGTACAGAATAGGAGCTTCTCTTGATGATATAATCCAGTTCTTTTGGGTCATTTCAGTTGTTGTCTTCATCTAATTTCCAGCCACACTGAGTGATTTTCGTCTTCTTCAGCACCTTGTCTTGCTTCATGTTGCTGTGTCGCCTTCTCTTGCTGATCTGGGGTTTGCACAGTGTTGCCATCAGGCCACAGTGACTCCTGAGCTACATGCCTTTCCACTCTCGCCCCTTCCCAGATATGCATTTTTGTAACTTGTAGAGACCCTAGACTACCAAGCCATTCACAGACCTTCTGAAGTGTTGTTAACAATCAGGCCCACCACCCCAGAGGCTCTGAACCTTGGCAGTAACCATAATCAAGGATTTGTAGCAGTTTTCTCGCAACTGCTTTTTAACCTCGTCAAAGGACCTGCTGAGCTGCTGAATCTGCAATATGTATTGTGGATACATGTAAACTGAAGTGCTACCATATTTGATAAGCCCTATATTTTTTATGGATTGCTTCCTCCCACAGATACCTCATGAACAGAAGGAGCATCATGTCTCTGTGCTGTTCAACGTCAGAATCTTCGACTCCTCACCCTGGAAGTGATGCCACATAGGAGGGGATGGGACACCTCTTACCTCAGTTCCTTTTTTTGGGAACGTTCCTCTCTCTTGTGAGAAATATTTGTAGACTCTTCTCCAAAGCAGGTAATTTTCACCATGGGTTCGACATAGGCAGAGCAGTGGGAGGAATTCAAGCAAGAGATGTTTGTAATTTTTGTTAAAGCCTGAGTGCTGACAGCTCTGGCCTTGGCTCAGGCGAGTGAGAGGCCAACTGCACCTTTTCTTGCAGGCAGCAGTTCAAAGACAGGATCCTATCGCACTCTTCTCGGATTGACCCATGCCCAAATGAAACATAGCAGTGCCACGTACTGTTCCGCTCCAGTCAGCGACACATAGCACCTGACCTTTGCATTAGCACCAATCTGTCTGCTTTGGCAGTTGGATATATTCCTCAGCACCGTTGGAGAATGGGCTGGCATCAGAATATATTTCTAGTTCCAGTAAGCAATTCATTGCCCACATGGAAAGCCTCTATGATGATGAAGGTGAGCCCAAACCCTTTGGCTTGGAACCATCCTTGGAAGAACGTGGGCCTTTCACAGATGAGCTTGGTCGGGAGGATACTAGCTTTGCTGAACTGGCAGCTGACATCAGGGATGCAAGAAGGCTGAACACCTCATCAGACCTTGACAAGCCTCCCTGTATGTTCCTCCTCAGCATGCGCCTTACAGAAACACAATTCCCTAGGGCTGGCTGCCCCTTGTAGGGCTATTTACCATTATGAACTAACTGACTACCTACATGAGGCACTGACAAGGGAGGCATTACTTCCCCTTAATACAGCAATTTTGGACTTGGTCAGCAGTCAGCCCCTCCTCCTCAATGGTGGATAAATAAATGGTAAACATATACAGGCCAGCGCATTCGGATCCGATCTAGACAGAATTGTGTTTAAGGCAGCAACGACAGGGCTTAAGTCAAACATCTGTCCCTCTCTGCCCTCAGCGAGACAAACTAAAAAACTGGGTACAGCAGTGTTTTGCTCTCCAAATGCGCACAGACACTTCATCACCAGTACATGTGTAGAGCAAAGAAAAATAATTTGAACGCAGGTAGGCGAAGCAACAACTCACAGCCAAATACGCAGTTAGTGAAATAATGAGCACTTATACGGCTATTTATTCATAGCTTGGAAGCAACAAGTGATAACACAGAAATATATCACAGAAAAGACAGAGAATTCAAAAGAAAATACATCACCGTGGGCGTAACTGAATCCCTCATCTCGCCAGAAGCAGCTGTAAGACCCTGGTAACAGCCAGGCCGAGAGCACAACAGCCCACAGGTATGTCGGACAAAGGCGTCCCCCTTCCGACTGAGGTCTTTGTGCTTATCTCGTCTGACCGCTGAGGGGTTCCGCATATATGCACTCCTCAAACAGGGGTGGCAATTTCTCAAACCCTCTAGCAATGCGCTTGCGCATTGATAAGTGACCGTTGGTTGCCAGCTGGGTCAACCGACAGTAACCTCAAGGAGCAAAGCGCTTCCCTCCTCTCCTAAGAACAAACACCACCAGTTCCATAACTCATAGCAAGACATAACAAAACCAGCTTTCCCAGCAGAATGTCCTTGACTGGCTGCATACCAGGTTTGGAAAGTATGTTTTTTCAGCAAAGCAAATCCAGCTCTCAGCAAAGTAAGTACAGCTTTTCACTGAGGCATGGAATAAATATCCATTATGGCTCTGAGTGCCCCCAGAATGCACTGCGCACCAGCGCCATGTTTTAGCTCAAGCATAACAATTGGACAAATAAATGTTTGCTTCCAGAAAAGGCGGGTGAGTAATCTGTCTTGTGCTTTGGCTAAATACTCTTACACCCTCTGAATTTGGTTTCAGTGGCATCCCAAAATGTTCAGGTAGGAGAACCTCCCCGGGAAACCACCTCTTAGGAAGGATATTGCTTGTAATTTGTTGCAGTGCGGCCTAGACACTGTAGATTGTGTAGCAAGATCCATGCGTATAATATCCACGGTGAAGCTGTACTCTTGTGTGAGATTGTCTAGTTTGCACAGGATGTCTGTGTGAAGCTCCTGGACATGCCCTTTGAGGGTAACAACTTCTTTGGAGTAAAGTCAACCCACTTCCTTGAAACATTCAGTGTACCAAAGGGGATGGCCAAGTCATTAGGCCTTGCGGTTCAGCAAAGTTCAGGGGTTACAAAATCTCCTTCTGCTCTCTTTTGCCATGGATGACATTTTCCCTTCTATACTGCCTTCGCACAAAGAGGAAGAGGCCATGTGCAGTCAGGCAAATATTCCACAAAGCAATTCCCAAGACCAACAGATGAAGATGGGTACATAGGTGCCAGGCCGTTTGCTTCCATCCCATCAGCATCCACCTCCGCAAAACCTCTTTGGCAAAAGCCTCCTTCACGGTTCTCTGATATGGGGAAAATTCAGCAAGTATCTAGATGAGCGGTTGAACAATACTTCAGATGCCTGTGCATGTGAAGTGTTGGCCCAAGGCTGTTTTGTCCCATTTCTGCGCAAACCACCAGACTGCCTTCCTACGCCTAATTACTCAGAAACTTTGGATCACTTGCTATTGCAGTAGGTCGCTTCTCTGTTGCAAAAAGCATACATCGAAGGATTCTTAGCACGTCCAGGTTCAGGGAGTGTCATTCCTACTATTTTCTCGTGCCGAAAATGAATGGGGACAAACAGCCTCAAGCTGTCGAATTAATGTCTTCACAAGGATAGGTTCAGGATTGCCTCCTTATAATCCTTTTAGACTTTGTCGTCCCATTACTGGTTAGTGTCGCTGGACGTCTAGGACGCCTACTACCATGTACCTATTCATCCCTATCACAGTATGTACCTGTTCAAAATGCTCTTGTTTGGCCTGACTTTGCACCAAGGGTTTTAACGAGCTGTTGGCAGCGGTAGCTGCCTTCCTCTGAAGGTCGAGGAGTCATCTCTTTGCCTACCTGGACAACTTGCTTATTCCAGCCAGTTCCATAGAGCTGATATGACAGCATTTAAGACACACCTGCAAGGTTCCCTACAGCTTGGACTTCTCCCTTAATTTAAGAGGTTCCAAACAGTACTCACCCAATGTGTTCAGTTTCAGTTTATTGATGTGGTCCTCATCAAGCAAAGGGCTCATTTGTTCCCTCAAAGGACACGATATCAAGCATTAAATTTTAAAAAAATGATTAGCATTTTCCATTGCCAACCCCTTGTTCTGGCCTCAGCCTTTCTGTGTTGACTCAGGCTCATGGTGTCTTGTATTTTCCTGGTACCAGAGACACGGCTATGCATGAGGTCACTTCATAGTCTGCTTCACTGCCAGTTCTTGGCCAGCATTTTGGATTTTCTTCAGGACTCAACCAGAGAATCGCAGGACATTCTATGGTGGACCCAGAGATACAGCATTTTGAGAGGGGAACCTTTTTGGCAAACCTGGCCACAGATCACAGTAGTCATAGATGCCTTGCTGATGAGCTGGGGTTGCAAGTTTATGGACCTCATGGTGAGCGGGCTTTGGTCCCTGGCAACGACAAGCTCTACATAAATATCCTTGGCCTGGGATTGATCAGTTTAGCCATGGTCGCCTTCCTCTCTTCTTTCAGGGGGGGAATGGTTTTGAATCTGATGGACAACATCTATCTATCTGAGAATATTTGTAAAGCGCTTACATCTGAGGAAGGCATTTAAGGGCTAATAATAATAATAATAATAATAATACTAGGAAACAAATGTTAATCTGGTATGACTTTATTTGATCAGATGAGTTATATGTTTGTGTCTAGACTTATTGAGTTGTTCTATAGATCTGAGATCTTCGGGGAGAGCGTTCCAGACCTTAGTTGCTTGGACTTGGGCCAAGCGTCCCATCACCCTTGGTCAAATAAATTGAATACTGTTAGGGTGAGTGAAAAGGCAAATCTGAGGTGATGAGGTGGACAGGAGAACTGAAATGTGTCTTAAGAATACTTGGGATCCATACCATGGAGGTCTTTAAATACAATAAGTGCCTTAAACGTAATTCTTGCTGCAAGTGGCAATGCAGTGCAATTTCTATGGTGGCCATGCACTACCTGAACAGGCATGGAGTTGTGGGGTAACTTCCACTGTGCATGGAGGCTTTGCAGTTGTGGTTCTGGGTGCTGAGAACCACATTTCTCTGTCGGTGGCTCATTTCCTCAGGCAGAGAATGTTGTAGAGGATACCCTGACCAGGCAGAGATCAGTCTCCCACATGTGGGAGCTGTGTCAGGAGGTCTAGGATAAGATCTTTGACCTCTGAGGAACCCCTCAAGTCAACCGCTTAACCTTTAGTGCCAACAGAAAGAGTGAGAAATGCTGCTCCATTAAATGTCCAATACGATGGGCATTAGAGGAAGAACTAATGGTAGACCGGAACTTCCACTTGCTATATGCCTTTCCACTGATCCCAGTCATCCCTACAGTTCTTACAAGGTTGAGAAGGTTTGGGCCCACAATGATTTTAATAGCCACGTATTGAGACCTGGAGGAAGTGCTACCCAGACCTTCTCGAGTTGGTCACTTTTACTCCTCGGTGGCTGCCACCATGGGCACCCCTTCTTTCTACAGCAGAGTGGAATGTTCTCCACCCAAGCCTCAAACCTTTCAACCTTCATGCTTGGCTACTCAGAGGATGAGGTACAGCGAGCGGGATCTGTATGACCACGTCCTTGATTTGCTTATGTCTGTCACAGAATCCATCCATATCTGCAGCTGGTGTAAATTATTGGAATAGTGCTGTTATTTAGAAATTGACCCTTGGCTTTCTCCATAGCATCAGTGCTGGAGTTCTTCATTTCATTGGCCATGAAGGGAGTTGAACGTGGCACAGTGAAAGGTTACTTGGCAGTCATCTTGGTTTTTAAAGATACCTGAGCAGGGGTCCTACTTCCCTATCTCAACAATGATACAGTTTTTGAAAGGACTTACAAACATGTTTTCTCCACACCAATTTGTAGTACCTGTATTGGATTTGAACTTGATTTTAACTTTTTTGACTCTGTGTCCATTTGAATATTTACACTCATGTTCTTTAAGATTACTCACACTGAAAGTGGGCTTCTTATTAGCCATCACTTCTGCCCGAGCATAGGTGAACTGCAAGCATGCTGCAAACCTCCTTATCAGCTGTTTTGCTGAAGAAAAAGTGACCCTCAGAGTTAGAGAAAACGTTCTTCGAAAAGTGGTCTTGCATTATCATTTGTCTTAAAATATTAATTTGCTGATTTTTACCCCAGCCAAATCCTTCTAAATTCGAGGAGAGTTTTCACCATCTCAACCCCAGAATGGCCTGAAGTTCCTATGTGGTCAGAACAAGAGAGTTCCAGAAAGATGACCAGCTCTTTACCGCCTGTGGGGGATCTAGATTCAGGATCAGTCTTTCCGAAACACACAATCTCTTGGTGGATAATTCTATGCATCTGAGAATGTTGCCAGTTGGCATGCAAACAGCTCTTGGCAGGTCTCACAGCACACTGAGCTAGACTGTCAGTGGCCCCTTTGGCACTACAAAGGGGTGTGCCATCCTTAGGCATCTGAAAGGTTGCAACTTGGTCTTCCTTGCATACTTTTTGCTCAGCGCTATTACTTGGATTCTTCTGCCTGCCACGATTCTCACTTTGACAAGGCAGCCTTGCAAAATTCCTTGTGTAGTGACATTGGTTTGTGTTCACTGTCCTCTCATTGAATTGGAACTGTTTTGGTACTCTATCTAAGATGAGAAATCTGCGTGCGGATTCAATCCTTCAGAAGAACCAATTACTTACCTTTGGTAATGTTCTTTCTAATGTATTCTCCACCTGCTGATCCCTCACAGTTCTCCCATCGTACCCTACATGAAAGAGGCGCCTGCTACTTCGCATTTGTGTTCCATGTTTCCTTTACTGCTGAGCATAGGGGGAACTAGTGGAACTTGTGTAGGTGGCTTGTCATCCCTAAATATAGGGAATGTGGCATCGCTTCTGGCCAGTGGTCGAAGTGTACGGAAAGAAGTAGTGGAACTATGTTCCCGGCTGGCCTGACCTCCCAGCACCCCACAAACCCCATCACCACACCCTTCAACGCACAATCCAAACCCCCAAACAAACACACCTGCTGTTTGAGGGAATGCTGAGTGCAGTGTATTTAGGTGCAATTTTCAACCTCTTCCTACACTTTTATTTTAAAACAAAACCAGAGACGTTTTTATGGGAGGGTAAAAGGGGCACTTGCCCAGGGCCCCCACCTTGGAGGGGGGAACCACAGTGCTGCCTGATGTGAAGAAGTAAGATTCCAGTGTGCACCAGTCTTAAATAGCACATGCCAGGATATTTTATGGAGTGCTGCTAAGGCTCTAAACCCATTGCCTTTCTGTTTTGACAAGTACATACTGCCTTGATCAATTCATCATGTATTTCTTTCTGTGTTCACTGTGGTATATATAGTTTGTGTGTTCCTTACGGTACAACTCTGTAGCATTTTTTCCATCCAGTGGGAATTATGTTGATCATGTGCAATAGGCAACGGTGAAATGCATATTGATAAATTGAGTGACACAATTGTTCAGAAGTTAGCTCAGTAGTGAAGCACCCATTGCAGAGATATGTGTTCATATGCAAAATTAGAATATCACATTCCAGCAAGACTGGCTGAGCCTTTCCTATGTCTGAAGTTTATAAACCTGCCTGCATATGCACTTGGTTTTGCAGAACAGCATCTGCTATTATCAGCAATGTACCTGCACCAGATAGGGGTTTCTATAAAAAGTACCATATCATCCGTATGGTGAAGCTCTAGAAATTGGTTTGTTAAGATGGGGTGTTGTAAAACCTAGGCAATCGCCTCCAACAATGGTATAAACTGTTAGTCCAAAAGGTGAATAAGTATCCAAATTCAAGACTATGGAACGTAAGCGTTCATGCTTGTATCCTGGATTTGTCAGCAGACGATACAGTGATCCTGGTCAAATGATCTAATATCTCTTACATTACTGTGCTGTCTTCTGTGAGGTTTGCCTTCTCGCATGCTGGTGGCATTGTTGAGCCCATTACTTGATCTTTTTTCTTATATAGGCCATTTGAGGGGAAGGGCTGGTAGACAGAAGAGAGCGGACCACATGTTGCAGGCCTGAGGCAAGCATGTTTTAAGGTCTGCTTGTTTGACACAAAAAACGGTTTGCTTTTTGGTAAAAGTCAAAGGTTTTTATGCACGTTTGTAAATGAAAATGTCACAAGCCATTGTTTTAGACATATTTAAAGCTTTAAAATACAAAAGACAAACCCAGATTAAATTTGTTAAATCACATCGATTGGCATGCTGGTACTTATATACATCCCTTGATGATGGAGAGAATTAAGTTAGAATCATTCCCATTTTGCATAACACCATTCTGTAATATTTTGTTTAAAAATGGTCATGTTTGGTGATGTCATTTGTGTACTTTCCAAGTCCGTTTTTATAAAATGAGATTGTTTTAGTTCATGGTAAGAACTGGAAAAGAAAGTGTTCAAATGAAGAAATTGCAGAGTTGGCACAAATCCTAGCTTCACCCCTTAACCAATGTGTGATCCTGGGCATCTCATTTAATCTTGTCTTGCTGCCAGTCCCCAAACCTTTCACAATTGTCAGCCCTTCAATAATGATTTTCTTCCCATGGTATGATCTTCATAAAGGCCTTATTCATGGTTTCACTGGCTATGGAGTTGTTTCCACTTTAATAGTGAGCATATTTAAACAAAAGTAAAAATATAAAAAAAATATTTAAAAAAATATAAAAAGTCCACCAGGGGGCGCAGAAGCTCGGGAGCCTGACCCGTCGTCTCCCCTCATCAGGCTGACCCAAACCGTGTCAATTGCCGTATTTACTACAATTTCTCCACCAACCCTCTACGTTTCTCAGTCTTAATGCTGGGGGCACCAACGGACAACATTTCCTTAACAATCGGACCCTCCATCCACCTCATCTCTCTGATGCGGCCTCCTCCTCAGTGAGCCTTCCCGTGCTCCCCTACGCTGCCACAGTCACCAAAGACTGTCCCACTTTCCCTGGCACCTCTTCAGCCTCTGACTGTCCCTACTCAGCCTGCTGTACCCCCCTCACCTGTAGCCGTACTGCCCTCACACCCCTCTAACTGCATCTGCTCCACCAGCGCTTTACCCCACCTCCTCACTAGGACCGCCTACACTGTCGCAAACCATCTAGCGACCCAACCTAACTGCTCTACTGGTTACGAGTGACGGTACCCTGCCACGCTCCCCACCCTCTCTACTGCCTCATCCTCCCCGCCCTCTCACCCACCTCCTACCTACCTGCTCCCTACACTTCCTCCAATCGTCGCTAATCTACCGAGTTACCACCAGCTATCACCCTCATCCTACTCTTGTCATGCACACTTTCTGCCCTTCCCTTCATCAACCACCCTCCCTCACCCTCTCCCTCTTCCTCTCCCTCCTCCCCCTCCTTTTCCTCCCACCCATCCTCATGCCCACCCCCTCTTACCTCCCTATATGCCCACCTCTCCCCCCTCGCCCCATCCCATCTCGCTCCAACCTCGTCCCTCTCCCCACTGTCCATCCCTCCAGCATCATGAACATTGCCCTATGGAATGCCCATTCCATCTGCAATAAAGCCACCGCGGCTCTTGACGTTTTCTTCCGACTCAATCTCCACTTCCTCTGCATCACTGAGACCTGGATCCCCCCTTCAACTCCACTGTTCCTGCATCTCTCTCCACCCCTTCTTCCTCCTTCTCTCACATCCCTCACCCCTCCGGTCGCGAAGGCGGTGTCGGCCTCCTCTTTCACCCTAAATGCCTCTCCTCATCTCCCACCATTCCTCTTCCCACCTTCTCCTCCTTCGAATTTCTCTATAAATCCTTTACTCACCCCCACGCTATCTCCTTCTTAATCATCTACAGACCCCCTGACCACCTATCTTCCTTCTATGATGACCTTAACCATCTTCTCTCCCTCATTTCTCCCTCCCCTACTCCTCTCTCTATCCTTGGCGACTTCAACCTCCCTCTCTCTACCTCATCTCATCCCATCCCTCCCCTCTCCTCTCCTTACTCGACTCCTACCTTCTCTCTCCACTTCCAACCCCCCCCACTCACTCCTCTGGCTCCACTCTCAATCTCATCTTCCTCTCATCTCACTCTTCCTCCCCTGTTTTGTCCCTCCCCAACTATCTCTCTGATCACGCCCTTCTCTTCTTCTCCCTAACCCCTCCTTCCTCCTCTCTGTCCTCCCCCACTCCTTCATCCCCCTCCTTCTCACATCGCGATCTTCGCAATTTCAACCCTTCTCTCTTCCTCGACTCCTGCACCTCCTCTCCCCCTCCTCTCTTCTCTTCCCTCTCCGCCAACGATGCCCTTTCCTCCCTGTCCTCCTCTATATCCTCCAGTCTTGACCAACTCTATCCTCTCACTTCCTTCTCACCCTCTCGCAAACCTTCCCAACCCTGGCTCTCCTCTCACCTTCAGTCAATGTGTCGCCTCCTCCGTCGCCTTGAAAGACGCTGGCTCAAATCTCCACCTCTGGCTAATCAATCCTCATACTTCTCTTATCACTCTCTCTACGACTCCTGCCTTAAATCTGCCAAGCGCTCCTTCTACTCTAACCTCCTCCACTCACAAGCTTCTCACCCCCGCCGTATCTTCCAGACCCTCTCTCGTCTTCTCTCCCCTCCTACTTCTGACCCTTCAACGAACTCCCCCCTCTCTCCATCTGACTTTGCCAACTTCTTCTCTTCCAAAATTCTCTCTCTTCGCCAGAGCATCCTCACCTCTCCTTCTTTCCCCCCTCCCTTCCTCCCCTCCCTACCCACCTCTGCTATTATGTCCACTTTCTCTCCTATCACCCCAGCCTGTGTCTCCCATCTCCTGTCCAAAACTCACCCCACTGCTGCCCCCTCTGATCCTATCCCCACCTCCCTCATCCCCAAAGTCTACCCCCTCCTTATCCCCTACCTAACCGCCTACTTTAACATCTGTCTCTCGTCTGCCTCCTTCCCTTCAACTTTCAAACACGCCACCATCATCCCTATCCTGAAAAAGCCCTCTGCTAACCTTCTTCTCACCTCCAACTTCCGACCGATCTCCCTTCTCCCCTTCATCTCTAAGCTCCTCGAGCGCTTAGCATACTCTCAACTCTCATCTTTCGCCTCCTCCCACTCCCCCCCTCTCAGTCTGGATTCTGCCCTAAACACTCCACTGAGACTGCCCTCACTCACGTACTTAATTCCCTCCTCTCTGCTCGCTACGCCAAACAATCCTCACTTCTAATCCTCCTTGACCTCTCTGCAGCTTTCGACACTGTCGACCACCCCTTACTTCTCAGCACTCTGTCCTCCTTTGGCTTCAAAGGCACTGTCCTCTCCTGGCTCTCCTCTTACCTCTCCATCCGATCTTTCACAGTCTCCTGGGGTGGCCGTACCTCAGACAGCCTCCCCCTGAGCTACGGAGTCCCTCAGGGTTCCGTACTTGGACCCTTTCTCTTCTCTCTCTATACCTCCCTTCTCGCCCCTGTCATCTCTTCCTTCGGCATCTCTCACCACTTCTACGCCGATGACACCCAACTCTTCCTCTCCTTCTCTTCCTTCACTGCTGACCTCCACCACGCTCTTTCTTCCTGCCTCACGGCCATAAAAAACTGGATGTCTTCCCACTTTCTTTCCCTAAACACTGACAAGACAGAAGTACTTTTCTTCCCTCCTAACACTACCTCCCCATCCCCCCCCTTTCATCTACTTTCCCCCTTCCAATCTCCCCATCTCGTCCCACGCCTGCAATCTTGGCCTCCACCTGGACTCCTCTCTTTCCTTTTCTAACCATATCTCCCTAACCTCTCGCGCCTGTCGGCACCACCTGTTCAACATCTGCAAGATCCGCTCTTCCCTCACCTTCCTAATTTCGCTCTTCCTAATTTCCTCCCTTATTTTCTCCCGCCTCTTCTACTGCTCCTCTCTTCTTTTTGGTCTCCCTGCCTCTCACCTGACTCCCCTAAAATCCATCTACCACTCCTCCATCCGTACTCTATGTCTTCTCGGTCCTCGTGACTCTATCTCTGCCTCTCTCTCTCAACTTGGCTGGCTTCCCTTCCTCTCACAACTCAAATTTCAATTCATCTGTCTTGTCTACAAATCTCTCCATGACCTCGCCCCCCCCTATCTATCTTCCCTCCTCTCATTTTACCATCCCTCCCGTTCTCTCCGGTCCGCTGATCTCTACCTTCTCACAGTACCCCCTGCCCCTTGCGCCGCCTCGCGCTTCCGCTCCCTCCAACTCCTGGCCCCCCTCCACTGGAATTCTCTACCTCTCTCCATCCGCTCCTCCTCCACCTACTCATCCTTCTGCTCCTCCCTGAAATCCCTTCTTCTCCACTCCCCTCCCTGACCCTCTCCTTACCCCCTCTCTCCTCCCCAAACCCCTACCCCACCTCCACTCACCTCCCCCTCCTCCCACTGACCTCACTGGACACTGCCACCTAGAGGGCAAGAGGCCACCTGGGACTCTACCCCCCCTGCGCCCCCCTGTCTCCCACCCTACTAGCATCGATCGTGATTCTCATACCCTCTACCTTCCTCCTCCCCCCCCTCTCCCTCCTCCTCCCCTCCCCTTGAGTAAATTGTTCCATATACTGTACTTCTGGTTTGTTTCACGTTTGTAATAAGCTTCTCAAAATGTTGTATCTTGTTGTTAATCTGTAAATCGCTTTGGCGTAAAGCGCTATATAAATTCAATAAACATAAACATAAACATATTTATATTGCACACCACAGGCATTTGTTCCTTTGATATCTAATGGCAACACTATTTGACAACCAGATCCCACTTCTAATCTCAGTCTGTCTGGATCAAGACACCTTCCTGGTAGCTTCTAATCTGCCTCCACTATCCATGCTACGGTATGTGTAGCGTTCTCCTTCCTTCCAATTGGTCTCCTCTATCCATGCATGAGCACTTTTGCATTCTGTGAGGCAGATAATATGGGTTCTCTGTCTATTATGGGTTACATGTACCTTTTACATACGGTCCTGCATTAATACTACAGTCTGCATACCTTCCTGGATGCTATTGATAAAAAGTATCCTGTATGTACTAGAACAGTAACCTCTTTGTGGACGGCTAATGTTGGTCTTCAAATGCTACTTCTTTATCATTCTGATTAGAGCAGGAATGAAGAGGGTAAGGGTACTTAAAGGGAGTAAACATGCTTGTTATGCTGCGAGACAGCATATCAACCTATAGGTTGTGAGCGCGACAGGTGGAGGGCGGGGGGGCGCGACTAGTATTCGTGATCCCTTCATTCCTTTGGTTTGGTGGAGGGGGGCCCCAAAGATGTCGGCGCCCAGGGCCCCAAAAGCGCTTAAGATGGCCCTGGGTCAGAGTGAGTTCAAAAATAAATTAATGTAAAGAGGGCTCTCGTCTGAGCCCTCTTTTGTTTTTGTTTATCTCTGCTTGTGCAACCGTTAACCAGGGGTCGTAGAGGCCGTGCCAGGGGTCACACTGGAGTTGCCACTGCAACTTCTAGTGACCCCAAATGACGTACCTGCATTCTTCATGTGGGATGTTTGTGAACCTATAAACCTGTGTTCACAGTATGGTGCGGTGATTGCTGGGAGGATGGCAGGGTTGTTCTTCCCACACAGCATTTTATAACTGTGTCTATACTCTAGTTGCAAGCCCACTTTATAGAAAGGTTACGGTGACTCTAGCTCAGCTGCCAAGTAAAGAAATGCACAGCGGCTTCAATGATTCACTGCAGTGTCAATGCCCAAAAAAGTCTCTTGTATTTTGCCTTTTTGACTGCGGCCAGGAAGACCTGGTGAAGGATGCCACACCTGGAAGAGGTACGTGAGTGATCCCAGCCTTCCCAATGTAGACTAGAGAGACTTGCAGTACAGGTGCCTATTACAGTAAGCTGGCAGAGAAACCTAGCCAAGTTAGAAAGCTCACATACACACGCGCAGGCAGCTGAGAAGAGACTGGACCATGTGGCGCTTAAGTTCCACAAGTCTATTCGCAGAGTGGAAGTCCCAGCTGTTGTGGGCCCAAGGGACAAAGCCTGCCATGGATCTAAGACTAAAAGAAAACATATGACAGATAGGGATTGGGCGCTCATGCAAGATGCACAATCTCGAACTACAGAAAAGAGTTAAAAACACAATCGGAGACGAGAGAGCACATGACCTTCACAGGCAGATCACTAGGCAAGGAAGTAGCCTTGATACCCTTGCCTGATTCGATAACTAAAGAAGTGGAACATTCCCCTTAACTTAAGGTAAGGAGGTGGTTCGGGGGTTACCCAAAAAGAGAGGATATGGCCACTTGGGGCTAGGGCAAATTAGAACCCAGGTAAAGCAGGAAGGAACGGGCAAGCCAATCAGATCCCTTATTGCCTCAGTCACTATATCCACCAAAGTATAATAGGCAGCCAGGCTCCACTAGCCATATGGGGGAGAGGTTGATGTTTCTGAGAGCTGGTGTTAGTGTGATGGAGAAAATAGCCGAAGAGAGGTTCATGAAGGATTAGGAGAATGCAAGAAATAGAGTAAGGGAGTGTTGGATGAGAAGAATGGAGAATAAAGCTAAGGCAGAAAAAGAGGAGGAGAAGGTATACATGGGAGAACAGGAGGAGGTAGAGGAATAAGAACAGGAGGATAAGGGGACAAGAGGTGCAGTGAGAAGATGAGGGTCACCTGGGGCATAGACAGGGACTGGGATGGGGTTAGCTCCAGAGGACACCAGTGATCGACTATCCACAGGGACAATACAGATCAGGGCAGAGGGACTAAAAAGAACTTGATGACAGAAGCGGGCAGGGGCTAGCCAATGAGTGATAGAGAAGTTGCTTGCATGAGTAGGGGCTCTATGTGCCCTATGAATTTTTGTTATGACTGAGGAGCACCATGTGCCCTTTAGATTGCTAAGTAAGTCAAGGAGACTATATCCCCTTAAGGTTGTTGATCGAGTGAGGTGATATGTCCCCTTCATTATCAATACCGGAAATACTCAGGGGGTTAGATTAAGAGGGTAAAGAGAAGGCCATCAACCCTAATAAAATTCCCTAGAGCTATTACTGAGGAGGTGGACTCATATCCAGACTAACCCAAGTAGGGAAGATACCTACCCCAATCCTCTCAGGCATGCATGCCAAGTTCCAGAGATCTCTAGGCCCAGAGGACATGAGAGGTAAAATAACCAACAGAAGCCAGCCACCACCCAGGAGGAGTTAGCAATGAGCTTCAACCAGGGTCTCAGAGGATCAGACCACACCTTGATGAAGGAATTGGTCATGGATACTTTATTCCCATGAAACAATGCTAGCTCCTTTTAGAATATGCAATACACTGTTTTAACACCTGGTTAATTAGAGAAAGCCCCCTTCTTTTGTTATTTTATAAAATCTCTAGGTTCCACAAGAATTCTCTTACTTGAGATCAAAGTTCCTTGGTTGTCCGTGTCCATCGGCTATCAGCTGATGGGACATTGGAATTAAGACTGTGGGGTGGAAGGAAGCTATCATTTTGAGGCAATGCGCCCCGAGGTGGTGTCCAACCCTTTAGGTAACGGCCAGCCGCCTAAGTTAAGGGCCTGAGTGCAATGAGTAAAGTGCTAATTATGTCTTTTTTTGTTTTAAAAAAGAAAATAAACGTACCTACCTTGCGCATTCTGGCGCTGGCAGTGCTGCTGTTCGTGAAGTCAATGTTTCATGTTGATGACTGTGATGTCTTTATTTTAGTTACTGAAAGAAAGAAAAAAAAACGCCATGGACCTGGGTGAAGGGACTATACATAGTCCCTTTTCCCTTTTCATGGCAGTCATGCAAAAAGGAAAAAAAGAAAACAAAGAAGATTACTGCTACGGAAAGGTGAGAAGGGACTACAAAACTACACATAGACCCTTCTCGCTTTACGTGGTGGACAGTCACGAAAGGAACACTGAGGGACGCAGCTGGGGGTCGGTTCTTTGTTGGGCTGGTAAGGACCCATCGAGGGCCAATCAAATCGTTTGAACAATCTGATTGTCCATTGTCCATCGCCGGGTACTAATGTTTGTTATTACCCTATTGATTAAAGAACTGTATCTAATATTCTCTGAGACATGCAACATTCTTGTGTGTGTAAATGAAGACTGTGTAAGAACTTCACAATGGGTCTGAATGTTGTGGCAATGCCACTTCAGAGATACTAAGGTTAAGGGCCAATGAGACCGTGGGGATCAGGAACCAAAGCTCTCCCTGAGAGGCTTGCCCTAAAAGCGATATATGGGGGTTCATGAGGGCCTCCTGTATTCCTCAGAATTGTCCGGAACTATCACCCTGGACCCCAAAAAGACAACTTAGCAAGCCCCCCCCCCCACCTGGTGCCTTCCTGCTTGCTGCTCTTTTGCCTACTTAAGGAGCCCTCCAGCCTCTTTTCCTTTGCAGCTGGGGAGGAGGTGTAAGTGGATCTAGGTCACCTGGCCTAAGCACCACCCACCTTCTAGCCCTGCCTCTTCCTTCCTGCTCTTAACTCTTAGATCAAGGGCGTCTCTCGCCCAGGCGTCTAAAGGGAAGGGCAATTCCTGTTTGGACCTGTCCGGACCAGGAGGATTCAGGGCCCGAACCCCTGCTAAGTCAGCAGGTAAGCATACACCAACATGTGTTTAAACCCTCTGTCCCCACAGGTCATCCCCACCCTATCTGGTTCCCCCGTGTTGTTCCCTTGTGCCCCCCCACTTCCCACACACTGGAGTCTGTCCTGCTACATTCTGGTTTCACCATCAACATCTTGTGGCCAATGCTGGATTTTACTTTATGGACCTCATTGATTCACGGTGCGTCACCCTTTCCCAACTCTCATGCTGGACTCCTTTGAATCTTGTACTCATGGTGACCCTTAATCATGCTGTTCCCATCTTCATCTTGTATCCAGGCTTGCAACATTATGTGTTACTACTGACATCTGCAATTGTATTCGCTCTCCCCTCTTGCTTCTCCACTCTTTTTGACTGCTTATTCTCTGTTCTCTCCTCCTCTTCCTTTCTCCCTTTTCCTGTCTCCTCCCCTCCTCCCCTTACTTTCTTCTCTGCACTTACTCTATCAGAATTGTACCTGGACCTAGTATGATAGCAACCTCGTCTGTCGCTCCCCCATCCCCTTGCTGTCCCCCCCTCCCTCCAGCACTATCTGAAACATTGTCAGGCCCAGTATGATAGTCGCTTGTTTTGTTCCTCCCCTCCCTTACTGCACCCCTCTCCCTCCCCTTTTGTTTTTCTCCGGCTCTACCAGAAATGTCGTCAGGCCTAGTCGGTAGTCGCCTGTCTGTTTCCATTTCCTTCCCACTCTCCCCCTCCCTTCCTTATCTATGTCTTAGCTCTTAGCTCGTCAGGCCGAGTATGATAGTTAATTTCACATCCTTACTGTTCATGGCCTGTAAGAATGTCATTGTATTTTCCCTTGTTCCCTCCCTTGCCTTGAAGCGCTTTGAAACACTTTGTGTATAGGCGCTATATAAATAAACAATCATTTCATATCATATCATTGCAACATGCAGATAACAGAAGGAGACTTGGGCCTGAGAAGTTGCAAAGCTCTGAATCTCCTCATTGGCAAAGAGAGTTAGTGGCCCAAGCCACAAGGTGACATGGAGACCAGCCCACCTGACTCCAAGATGGCAGACCGCCTTTTATGTTTTCAGTGCACTGAGTAAGTTGAATCAAACAGAGAATTATTAGTTCAATCAGGGGCCTGCTAATCAAAGGGCCCACTCCTGATTAACTCATAGCTACCATGTAATATCCACTCAGTAGCCCAACTACTGTCGGTGGGTGGACATATAAGGAAGCCCAGTAAGACCAACAGTATGGGAGAGAGGAGTTGTGTAGCCAAAACAGAGAGAAGAGAGGAGGCATAGGCAAGACGACGACAGAAAGATGTGGTGCAAGGGAGACAGGGAGGAATGGAGGAGAAGAAACATGAAGTTGGTGAAGACGAGGTGGCAGATGAGGAAAAGTATTAAGGGATTGAAGAAGGAGAGGAGGAAAAACATCAATACAGAAAAAGAGGAAGTAGAAGGAACATCAGTAAAAGCAGGGATATGATGGAGTGTGCAGAGGGAAAGCAAAACATGTGGAGGAAGAGGGGTAAAGATACCTGAAGGAGGAAGGAAGGCCCCATGAGAGGAATAGATGCAACCAAATATGAGGCGGAAAGAGGGTAGAAGAATGATGCTTAAGCATTGGCCCTCTCAGGGTGCAAAGGACTGGTGGAGCAGGTGGCAATCAAAGGGGCAGAGACATGTGGCACAAATAGACCTGAGGAGCCATCTCTTGTAAAGCCTTTGGATTAAGTGGCTCCATCTTTGCCAAATGGCATAATTCCTGTAACCATAACCTACAATTCACTGTGTCGTTCGAGAAAGATGGAATACCTTTCTTTAGCACTGTTATCACACATCAGGATATTTCCTATATACTGAACTGCATCCGAAAGAAACAGATTGTAATTCAATGCTTTTGTACTCAAGCAACTATCCCAAAGCGTTACGTTACAATTTGCCCTATAGCCAATTTTTTACTACACCAACTATGCAAACAATCTAATTGATAGACTCCAGCAAAGCAGATACCCATTTCAGTTGCTGAAACGTGTGGTGAAGAGGGCTTGGTTCACTGATCAAACCACACTTTTACACCAAAATCAGAAACACAAAAGATGAGAGAATAGTGTGCGTCACCACATTTTCTCCACTTACTAATCAGATCAAGAATTGATAATAAAACATTGGTATCTTATACAAGCTTGAAGTGGCATTTCCACACCACCCATTTTTGCACTTAGAAGGGGGGGAACTATGAGGGATAGGGTTGTCCACTCCAGATATCAACCCACACGCACTATCAACACCATCACCACATGTTGGAACCCAGTTACTGGTCATCATTCATGCAAGCAATGTTCTGATTGTCAGTTTATCAGTAAAAGTATGGCATTCAGACACAATGGCCCTCATTAACGGTGCCGTAAAAGGTGGCGGCGCCGTTAAACCCTTAACGCCGGATTACGAGGTCCCTTTGCGGGTTGGAGACTTTAACGCCTGCTTTTTACAGGTGTTAAAAACCAACCCGCAAAGAGACCTTGGTGCTAAGTACGGTGCCGCAATTTGCGGCACCGTACTTGGCGCCTTCCCCATTCCCATTGAGCCCTATGGGGCAAAAATGGGAATGGGGAAGGGCCATGGCGGCATGGGGAATTACCGCCCCGCCAACCTCGGAATGGGGCGGTAATTCCCCATTCCGCCATGGCGGAGTCGGTAAGTTACCGGCATGGACCATGGTGCTATTAGCACCATGGTCCAACGCCAGGGTCATAATGAGGGCCAATGAATTTTCTTGAGTTATAAAAGGACACATCAATTGTAATGATGTATTCCATCTATTTACCCTGCAATAAGTTGTGTTTCGGGATGACAAGTAGAGCAATATGCGCACAAATGAAAGAGTATAGATCCAAGAATCGCATTGGACAAAGCCAAGCCCAGTTGGTTAGGGATTTTCTAGAGTGCAATCATATAGAGGATGACATACACTGGCTAGTTATAGATCGGCTCACACCTGACCTACATGATTTCTCCATTTGCATTAGACTCTTCAAACTTGAACAGATCTGGATCCACAGATTATCTACATATATTGATGGCCTTAATGAAGTGGTGCATTGGCCGGCCCTAAAATGCTAATATTCCCGCAAATGTGGAGTTGCCCAGCATATTTGCATAGGACCAAGATTGCGATTTAACCTTAGGTCATGGTACATATTGAATTTGTCATACCCAGGTTCCGGTCACACCAATGTCATTTTAGAAAGCACACTAATGGTGGGGCTGAGCGTCATGAGGGCATGCAGAATTGAGAAGTCCTTTGAACTACTGATCACATTGGTGTTGTGCCTGAGGGGTACATCATTTCCCACCAAAGATGGCAATTGAAGTGAGCTGCCACACTAGTAAGAAGCACTGCAGGGACGCGGTTCGCTCTGGTCTCTCTCAGAGAGTTACGGTTCCGTACTGATACGCAATGCGCCCCCCCCTTCCCCCACCCTGACTTGAGGTGCTGGATTCAATCTATTAGAACTTCAATGCGTGGAAGCTAATCTGGAATCAGTTGCCTCCCGTTGTTGCTGTCACTAGTGTCGGTTATATCCTCTTCTTCAGATGAGAAAGCAGATTCTCCCCCTTCCCCCAACTCCTCACCTTCCACTTTCTTCTTGGGTTTTCCTTCCTTGTGTCTTGAAGGCTTCTCCTTTTTTTTATGAAGATAAGGACGCCCTCGATAGGATGCCACCGTGCCACTAAAATAGGGGCAACGGGGACGTTCCCACCGGGAGCGCCACCCAGGGGAAAAAGCCAAAGGCACAAAAAACCCCTAAAGACTTCCTTCTGGTAGAATTGGCGAAGCTGACTGATGCGCTGAAGAATGGTAGGTGATGGATGAGCAGTCCAACCAACCGGCACAGGTTGGAAACCAGAAAGTCCAGCGAGGCACCAGGGGAACACAAGGCAGTTCGGTAGGTAAGCACGGGTCTGGTAAGCAGCAGATCAAACAAGGTACAAGGGAGAAGCAAAGGCAGTCCGGAGAGTAGGCCGGGTCAGGAAAACAGCAGATCCAACAAGGTAGAAGGGAGCAGCAAAGGCAGTCCGATGAGAAGGCACGGGTCAGTAAACCAGCAGATCCAACAAGGTACAAGGGAGCATAAAGGCAATACGGAAGAAGGCCAAGGAAAATATAAAACAACGAAGAATAGAAGGAAACAGGCGAGGAGAGGAAGAAAAGGAAAAAGGGGCTAGTGCAGCAGAGGGTAGGAGAAGAAGGAGAAGAGAGGAAAGGAATGGCAGGTAGCGAAATGGGAGGCGAGGAGGGAAGAAGGAAATATACTGAAACAAGGGAGAGGCAGAATAAATACCCAGCAAGGAAAGGTTGCCGAGAAAATTGCTAGCGGGAACAAACACGGGAGCGGCAGCAACACAGGAAGTAACCCGGAACGTTGCAATGCGTACGCAACCCGGAAGCGGTGGTCTTTATACTTCCAGCCACGCATGTGCGCAACGTCTAGGATGGCGTAGGGATCAGCCGAGTATGAAAATCAATGACGGACTGTCATGCCAGCGATCCCGCGCCAGCGATTCCATACCCGCCATCCCTGCCACGATGTGACAGTTGCATGGCATCCGCAATGTACTTATTACGTGGTACATCGGCCAGCAATTTGGTAAGCAAACAGCAGCCCATCTACCGCCCTATGTAGGGCCTAGGGTCACCCAGCAATTGTGGGTATCTTTGCCATAATTGGTTTCTGTGTGTTTACAGATACTGCGATGTCCATGAGACCAGACCGTAACTTACTGTCATGATGCCCGCTCCCGGGGAGCCGGTTCAAGCCCGGCGTCCCCGAAAGCGGACATCCAGTCCCCAAGGAAGGACCCAGCAACCCCATATAGGGGCCCTTTGGACAGTGTCCTGGCGCCTATGGCGCCAGGCTCATAAAAGACATCAGTCCTGGCGCCATGGGCGCCATGGGCGCCAGGCTCATTATGGGAATGCTTGGGTGCACTTACCTGATGCAGACCATGCTGCAGGATCCCGGCCTCCTTGAGGCCTGAAAGGAAATACTTTACCTGACCAGGGAAGCCAATTCATTTCCCACTTCTGGCGCAAAATGTTGTCAAATGGCGCAGATCGACGTAAGATTATCGACCAGTCACCACCAGTCACCACCCTCAGACCGATGGTCAGACTGAGAGGACAAATCAGACCCTTGAACAATACTTACGTTGTATGTTACAGCAATCTGAAAGCAACTGGAAAGACATTCTTTGGATAGCCGAATACGCATATAATAATTCGGTACACTCTGGAACTGACCACAGTCCTTTTTATACTTTGTTTGGGCATCACCCTCGAACCTCAAACCTTGACTCACCTCAGAACCTCGGAATGCCTGCAGTAGAACATCTGCATTCTACAATTACCCAAGCCTTCAAAGAGGCAACTACGCATTTACAACAAGCCAAGAGAAAATACAAGGAGAATGCTGATCTACATCGGAATGAAGCACCTCCGTATCAGATTGGGGATCAAGTGTGGTTAGCTACCAGACATTTACCACTCAAAGGGCCTCGAACTTTTAACCCAAAATATCTGGGACCTTATTCTATTACGGCAATAATTAACCCAGTGGCTGTTAAACTTGATTTACCAGCTAGTATGCGAATTCACCCTGTTTTTCATGTGTCACTTCTGAAACCAGTGGTACCCGGAACCCGACTACTCAAACCTCCAGAACCTATTCTAATAGATGGGGAGCCCGAATTCGAAGTGAAGAACATTTTAGACTCAAAAATGTTTAGGTCAAAACTGTTCTACCTAATTGATTGGAAGGGGTACGGACCTCAGGAGAGGTCGTGGGAACCCAGCGACCATGTGCATGCACCTCGATTAGTCGGGAAATTCCACCGACTCTTCCCAGACAAACCAAAACCCCCGGAGGGAACAACCTTGGGAGGGGCCTTGGGGGGGAGTGCTGTTATGATGCCCACTCCCGGGGAGCCGGTTCAAGCCTGGCATCCCCGAAAGCGGACATCCAGTCCCCAAGGAAGGACCCAGCAACCCCATATAGGGGCCCTTTGGACAGTGTCCTGGCGCCTATGGCGCCAGGCTCATAAAAGACATCAGTCCTGGTGCCATGGGCGCCAGGCTCATTATGGGAATGCTTGGGTGCACTTACCTGATGCAGACCATGCTGCAGGATCCCGGCCTCCTTGAGGCCTGAAAGGAACTACTTTACCTGTGGGACTAATTTACCATCCGGGCGTGGTCGGGGAAGGATACATACCTGATTGGAGGAAGGATACATACCTGGAACTTCTTCCAAGGCTATTTAAACCCCACCTGAACAGCCACACGTGCTTCGCGTTGTTCTGCATCTAGCAGCTGGACGCTCACCGTGTCTGCTCCTGCATCCTGACTTCTGCCACGCCTGCCAGCATCCTGGATCACCTGCAAAGGAAGAGAAGAAGAGAACAGAAGAAGGAAAAGTCCTTACCTGCTAAATCCGCATCCCGGAGACATCTCGCCGACAATCCTGAAAAGGAAGACTTTAATTTAAAAGCTCATCGCGTCGATCGCTGCAGCGCCGCATTCCACTCACCTTTACAGGGCGCCTCCATGTTCAGCAGCGATCATCCGGATTCGCAGTCACGCCCCAGCGCCTAGGGAGAAAAAGACCAGAACAAAAGGTGAGAGAGAGAAGGGAATAAGGAAAGCTAAATCTCCATGTTAAGACTTACCTGTTGATTCATTCCCTCTTCATTTCGGGTCCGCGCCGCATCCTGGCATTTCCGGACCCCGGCCCCTGAGGGGAAAAAGAGACATCAGCGTTAATGAGCGAATGAAAGGACATTACCAAAAAACGCTCATTAAAGACTTACCTGATTTCTACAAGGATTTCACCTCTCATCTCGGGTCGGTGCCTGTTCCCCGGCATTCCGTACCCCGGCCCCTATGGGGAAAAAGACACTAGCATTAGTACATTAATGCATGGACAGAAGGGGAACCTCTTATCAAAAAACTTACCTGGAAGCCAAGCAAGTTTGGTTCTCACCAATCCGAAAATCCAGTGAAGTAATTGGATACCAACGCGCCCCTGCATCAGAAGCAGGATGGAGAGCTCGTCCTTCCAGACCCTAAGGTGAGACGCTACGAGAAATCACAGAAGGGTTTCAAGGAGGGTGAGAGGGGAAAGTGGGAGGCCGATTGCATTACCCCGCAGACAGTTAATCCCCTATTTTCGCCTACAGAAGGATACTTCTGCGAGCCAGACAAGCCAGATTTGGGGGCCCGGTTCAGTCCGTCTTCCGAACCCTGCGCATCACCTTAGAAGAGGTCACAGCAGCGCGAACCAGGCCAGCGCCTCCGTGGGAGTCAGGTGAGCGTAACACTTACATGCCACATAGTCTAGCGTGGTGCTTTTCTTTTGAGTGCACTCTAATTCTGTCAGAACGTGTACTGTTGCATCTAGCTTTGCCATTTGCATTTTGTTGGTTATAGTAGTCTTTGTTAGTTTTTAGACTATATTGAGAATCACCTATATGGATTTGTTGGTGAAAACGCTGTTCCTTCCAACGATGAGAATCATAGTGACATTTGCCTCCTCTGGTTCAGACTGCTCACTGTTATACATACATGGATAATTTGCTAAAACAATAGCCCTTGTTGTCCAATCCATGGCATTCACGGGTATATATTAATAATTCTCCATATTTTGGTCCACCACTTTTTTCATACTTGATTAAATGCCTATGCTGCATGATACTTTTCTCACATAAATTCTTTTTGCATCACTTTGAGTGTGGAATGCTACACATATAGCTTTTTGATTTATAGCAATCCCCTTGGCATCCACAACTTGCCTGAAGCATTGAGACACAAGCCCTGATAAAGGCTGAGCCGTAATTCACTGTCACTCGCAGCTGAAACTTTAGTTGGCTTCTTCATGAAATGAAATATTTCCAACTATGTAACTTTTTTATATAACACAGCCAAATGTTTAGGTGGGTTGCTATGTTCTCTTTTCAAACAATTTTGCGCAATATGGATTAATTGTTTACACTGTTCGCACTATATATGTTACCAGAGTAATGTATACAGCGTATTTAATACTTTCCCTTGAGCATGAGAAGTGTTTGCATGTTTTTGCATACATGGTGAAGGGTTCACCAGAGGTGTTTTGAGTTTTCTTGCTTGCTTGTTTGTTTTGGGGATACAATAGTCTTTGTGACTTGTAAAATGTGTTAACTGCTCAAAATGTTTTTCATTTGTTTATGAATTTATTGCATATTTCCTACTGAGAATAAATCTATGTCTATTTTTCTAATGGGTATTTGCAATTTTTTTCAGTGTGGCTTTGGGTTCACAGTTTTAAAAATATATATTTTTCTGAGTTTGTTTAATTAAAACTGGGTTCTCTTTTAATGTAATTGCAATAGTTCTGCCCTGCTGGATCCATATACAGATTGATTTCTTGGTTGCCCTCCTTATTTGTATCCTATCTAAAGCCTTGTCAGTAGGGAAAGGTGCAGGTTCCCTCTGGTCCAGCTGTTCCTGAAAAGTCTGGCACCTGACCCCTGTCAGATGACCTCGGGGTATCGGGGTGGTACAGTAGCAGAGTCCAGACTGACCAACACAACGTTTTAACATGCCCTGTACCATTTGAGAAAGACCAAGATCAAGATAAAAGTGTTTTGGTGCATTAAAAGGTCCAAGTGAATGTAAGTCATTGATCCATGGATGTCAAAAGCCCTAGCCCTGGCCTAGAAATAGAGACACTCACTCTGGTCTATGGTGCTAATGGAAGAAGAGTGGCAAATTACATACCTCATCAGTTGTTGTTTGAGTCAGGTCTGGTCTCTGTTTAATTTCTTCTATAATGACTGTGAAACTGAGAATACGGAGACTAGAGAATGCAGAACTGGTTTCAAGTCATCTGTTGATTCCTCAGCTGTCATATTGTTCTGTTCCTCCCTCTTTGTGAAAACCCTCTTTGATAATTGCCCCTGCCTAACCCTAATTGCATGTAATGGGTCTACTTAGCGGCTGGGCTACACCACTCACTAAATGGTGTGAAGCCCAGGGAAAGTATGGGAGGATCCTATGGTCCCCCCACAGGATGGGGTGTGCTTGCAGAAGGATGTCACTTTAACGGAGTGGTCCCTTAAAGAGGGAATTTAAGAAGTATGCTTACAAGCTCCACAGGCCCTCCCCATTTGGACCTGCAGTGTTGTTATCAAGTAGATTCTATAAACTCCAACAAATAGCGCTAAAAGTATGATACCCACGTACAACTAACACAGACATACGACCGGTAGCTTGCATGAGTAATAGTCTGAAAAACAAGATGACAGACCAGCCTGATATAGGCATTGCCTCCAGCACCTGGCTAATCCTGGCTGAGTCAATTTAAATAATCTTGCCTAAATACCTGCTTGTGTACCCACCAATCCTCAAAGATAACTAATTATGCTTCTCAGTGGACCCATGTTGAGCTCAACCCAACCCCCGGGAAGAAAATAGGTGGTATGCAAACTAGAAGAGATATGGGATGACTGTGGGTATTTGGAGTAGCAGAGCAAAGAGCGGTGGAGAGGGGAAGTTATATATGTAGCAGGAGTTGGAGGTGCAGCAAGGGTGGGGGGTACAAGAAGAGTCGGAAGTACAGGAGGTGTTGGAGTTGCAGGAGGAGTCAAAAGGACAGGAGGACAGGAGAAATCAGGAGAGGCTTGAGAAGGTGAACATTCAGTAGGGCAGACAGAAGGAGAGGTTGGGGAGCTGAACATCGAGGAGTCAGAGAGACAGTGGAGGCAGTGAAGAAATAGTGAGGCAAAGTAAGGCGGAAAAGTTAGAAGGATGAAGGAACAGAGTAGAGAAGAAGCAGAAAGTAAGAGGAGGATGGTGGGAGATACAGGGAGAGTGACAACGAGAGAGCAAGACAACACAAGCCTACCTGTTGTCTTGGAGAAGTTAGAAGAGGAACAGGAATATTGTGGAATGTTGAGGAGGTTAGACAACATCCAGTTGGAGGGGTCAAGACAAGGTCTAGTGAAAGGCCCATATGTATCAGTGAACATTGACTATGCAGGGAGGAAAATAAGACAGATTTTGGGGGGGTTCTACTTACAAGATATGTAGATACGAAGATAAGCCCGAAACAGACCAGGCATCAAGAGACTTTTATGGCCTACCTCACCTTTGGAAGGAGCTGTAGGACTTGCTGCAGAAAATCCTCATGCTTCAACAGCAATATCAGAGACACCTTGGTGATGCTACCCATGGCCTATTGGGAGTGGATCACCCAGCCACCAGGAAATCACTTATCAGAGTGGGACTCTGGGGTACTGCAGAGAGAGACCCGGAGAGAATTTGTGGAAGAGTTTTCTGAAATCAGACGATTTCCTTTGCTATTCTGACCCCTTTTGTACATAGTCCCAAATAAACCTTTCTGAACTAAATCTATGAGTTACATCCTCTGTGGTATTCACTTTGCTTTGGTGAGAGCTACATCTGGAGACAGCATGTGGGACGCCAGTCAGGCCTCTATGGGGGAGAGAAGGCAGAAGCAAAGAGGAAGGTCTCGAGGAGCTTCCGGAACCAGAGATCGTTCTCCTCAAGTTTTAGAGTGGCAGGGAGGCTGTTCCAGAGGGAGGCCCCGGCCGAAGACAGAGATCTACTCCCAGCTTGTTTCTTTGAAAAACGACCAACCATGTGGGAGTTAGAGGCAGAGGAGCAAAGAGCTCGCGAGGGGAGGCATTTGCGGAGGGATAGCTGAAGGTGTTTTGGACCCAGGCCCCAGAAAGCTTTGTGGACAATACAGAGGGTTTTGAATTTAATCCTTGCATACACTGAGAGCCAAAGAGATTTCAGAGCTGGAGAGACACGGTCCCAGGGCTTGAGGCCAAGGACAAGTCTTGCAGTCCTGTTCTGGATTAGTTGCAGAGGGCGGAGAGTAGAGGCAGGTAGATTTAGAAAGAGGCTGTTACAATAATCCAACCTAGAGAGAACCAGAGCTTGGGAGACAGTGAGCTTCTGGGGGAATGAGAGGAAAGGCAGAGTACCTCTGAGGAGGTGCAGTAGGAAGTTTGACTTTTTAGAGACCTCAGAGATGTGAGCGGAGAAGGAAAGTGTGGAGTCAAAGATGACCCCAAGGTTCTTAGCCTCGCACAGTTGGTGGGCATATGCTTTTCCATAACCTTACTCCTACCACACACCCTGCTGGGGAGGTCTTGGGCATTCTCCTGGGCTGGATGGAAGGCCCTGGAGGTAGAGGTGATAAGAATCACTTCAATATGCTGTAAAATTGTTGTTTATATTTTATGGTGTGCGCAATCCATACTCTTTAACAATAGAGAGAGCATGTTTTAAAGTAAGTTGAAATTCTCCATTAAAACAATGTATTCACAGCTTAAACGTGATTTACAGCCATTTTGAAGAGTCAAGTGCATATGAAGAGAAAGAAGACTGTTATGACTGTTAATCCTATAAAGCAAAAATCTGGTTGGCTGTGGTTTTTGTGGGAGTTGCAATGGAAGGGAACATAGATTAGGATCTGACATCACCATGTTTGACCATTGTGAGGGAGGCATGGTATCACAAGTAGACACTGACACAAGAGCTGCAAGTTTCAAAACCTTTATTGATGGTTTAACAGGGGTTGGAAAACTCCTGTCTTGCCCTATATTAAGATGGGAGTATTCTCGACCATCGAACAAAAAGAAAATACAGTCCTAGTCAGTGCTTAGTCAAACTAAAAATGGCCAAACTAATAAACCTAATGCCTGCCCTCTTTCTAATACAATAAATGCATTATGGGAATGTGTAATGCAAAAAGGGAAATCATTGTTCAAAAGAAATGTCAGTATGGCTGAGTAAACTCCCTTGCCCACGTTTTGTAGCACGGGGTAAGGTGGCACACTCGGACCTTGCAACACACTCTGGCTTCAGACACAAGGATGCAGTTTGTTTCGTGGACCAGAGCCCACTTGGCCTTTCACATAAAGTCAATACAGTTCAACAAAGGTTTGTTTCCTTCTGGTTACCACAATTCAGTACAGGTTTCCCTCTGCCGAGCTCAACCCTTTTAATCACAACTTGTGGGGGTTCCCTTGCCCAAGCTTCAGTCACACCTTCATAGGCTTCCCTCCGTTGGGCTGAAGCCTCCTTTCACTTTCTTTCCACTGTCAAAGTCTTTTGAAACTGCGAGGCTTTTGCTTTTACCTCGGCATGACCACTTTGACCTTCTTTCCTCAAACGTCACTTTTTCTCGCATATGCCAAGGCCTCTTGGTAAATGTAGTTTAGAGCACAGTACTTATTTGAAAGTTCACAGATATCTCTCACATCCAGGTTTCACTCTGCTGGGATCAAACCTAACAGTTCAAAGACATCTCTCACATCCAGGTTCCCTCGGCTGGGATTAAACACAACAGTTCAAAGACATCTCTCACATCCAGATTTCTCTCTGTTGGGATCAAACCTAACAGTTCAAATCTTGCATCTCAGTTGTTTTCTCTTCCAACTGCTTCTGCAGCATCAGACATTTCACAGAGGCTTTTTATTGGGCAATCTTCTTTCACCAGACCACTCTGTTACTTTGCATCTTTAATTTACAGTTCTTTACAATGCTTTGCTTTCTCTCGCGTCTTAAAGGCACTTGCGCAACCTTAATTCGTCAGATACTGTTGCCGTCAAGTTTCATTTAACACAGACCGGATTTTCATTGCTTTTATCAACTCACCGGCTGTGTTAATTCATTTTTGTCCTCCACGGCTGTGATCCTGAAGTCAAGGCTGATACCACAACTGCTGTTGCACCTCCCCAACTCTGTCGTTCTGGCTGTCATCCTTGCAACACATAAGAGGTCTGCCTCTTCTCTCCAGCTGCGATTCTTTGCGCAACCTTCAAGGCCCTTCAGAGGTAACAATCTCTCACCGGAGAATCCAACGTATCTCCGTACCTCGGTTCCGTCCCTCGGCCTGTCGCTCTGCTCCGCCTGGTTTGCTCTCGCCCTGGAAGAACTGCTCCTTATCATGCATCGCCTTGCTCAGAGTGTGTCTTAGTGTTCCACCTTTTAACCATGTGTGGAGAGCTAATAGGTACCAGGTGTTTGTAAGTAAGATCAAGTGCCTGACCCTGCCTGATCTTATTAGTGGGACATGTCCAATGTATTGCATGGATGGTACTCCTTTCAGCCTCAGACCTCCTCTTCCTTGGCTCAGTGTTTGTGTAGAAAAGGGGGGAATCTGGGAAGTTGGAATATCCTATAAAATAGGATGAGACAGGGGTATTTGGAAGGGGGGATACCATGTCTCGCCATCAGGTGTTCCTCCCCCACTCCCTGAAGACCGCTCACCCAGGTGATCCACCAACATTTGTCCCCCCCCCCAGGGTCTGGATCCAAAGGCGATGGCCATGCCCTGGCCACCTGAGTAAGAGATCCCCAGGATCTAAGCAGCAAAACACCCTCTGGTTTTTCACATACCCTTCCCCTATGCGGTGTGGACATATCTGTTTTGCAGGGGAACTGGGAAAGTAAGTGAACGTTCTCCTGGTCTTTACCCTTTCGATGTTCCACCACAAAACAGTATGGTTGTAAGTCCAAGAACCAACGCATGATTTGAGGGTTAGATTCTGTCTAACATGTCTTTCATCTGTCTTATCCAAACGAAGGGTGAATGATCAGTAATAAGGGGAAATGTCCTTCCCAATAGGTAGTATCTGAGATGGAGGATCCCCCATTTGATGCCAAGGGCTTCTAGTTCTAACACAGAGTCGTTTTTCTCTCTGGCAAATAGTTTGTGACTCGTACATAATATAGGATGTTCCAAGCCATCATGTATTTGAGACAGTACGGCTCCTAATTCAGTAAGGGAGGCATCAGTCTGTAAAACAAACTCTTTCGAGAGGTCTTCCACTTTCAATATGGGGTTCTGACACAATGTTTGTTTGAGGTTGTTATAACAAACATCATCCTCATCAGTCCAACACATTTCCTCGGGTTCTACATTTAATAGTTTATCTGTCAACCGTGATGTTTTGACAAAAATTAATTAATCCTGCCATAATAACCAATCAAGCCCAAGAATGCTCTAAGATCTGTTTTTTTCTTAGGTGTGGGGGCAGCTAAAACAGCTTTCACTTTTTCTTGCTTAGGCTGTACCATTTTCTTGCCAGACACTACCATTCTCCACGAAGAAGCCCGGACATTTCACGGCTGATTGAGCAAGCCTACACTTCCTAGGGTTGGCAGTCAATCCAGCCTCTCGGGGAGCTCTCATAATAGTGTAAAGATGGCAAAGATGTTCCTCCCACGTTTTACTGTAGATAACTATATAGTCAATGTAGGCCCCACAGAAATCAGAATAGGGTTGTTGTATTCTGTCCATAAGTTGTTGAAAAGACACTGGGGTCCCATGCAGTCCAAAAGGGAGAAATTTAAATTGGAATAGCCCTATGGGTGTTGAGAAGGCTGTTTTTTTTCCTTATCCGGTCCGTGTACAGGTACCTGCCAATACCCTAAATCTAGAGTAGGCAAGAAATCTGCATTTCCCAATGTATCTATAAAGTCAGTGATGCGTGGCATAGGATATGCATCAAAGGCAGAGATGGCGTTGACTTGCCTAAAATCTATGCAAAATCCCCAAAACTGGTCTAATTTAGTCACCAACACGATAGGGGAGGACAAAGGGCTTGAAGAGGGCTCGATAATATTTGCCTTCAGCATATTCTCAACCACATTAATTTCTTTTGTGTCTCTGGGAGTCTGTATGGTTTTACACGAACCACTTTTCCTTTTGGGGTTCTGATGTAATGATAAATTCCATGTACTCTCCCTAGTTTTTCACAAAATACATTGGGGAAGTGGTAACAAGGTAATTTACATTTTTGTGTTTGTCTTTAGGTATTTCTTAGGAAATGAGTTCTAGGTTATCTCTCTCCTGGGGGTACCAAACAGGATAACCTGGTGTTAGAGGCAGAAAGGTTCTCTTTGAATTCTTTCGGGAGATTTACGTGGTAGAGGTGGGTCTTTTGTCTTCTATCCGGTTGGGCTACCCTATAAGTACATGTTCCAGTTTGCTTTAGTATTTCATAGGGCCTGTGCCATTTTGAAACAAGCTTATTTTCAGAGGTGGGTAAAAGCACCAGAACTTTCTGACCTACTGAAAACGATCTAACATTGTCATGGGTATCAGGCAGGTAGTTGGGGCAAGCTGGGTGGAGGCTTGGCAGGCCTGGCATAGGCACACAAAAATCCCATAACAAATCCCTCCTTTCATTCCTTCCTAGTGTTTGTAGTAACTTCCTGGTTACCACTTCCTATTGCCAAACAGGAAGTACATGATAACTCATGAGCTCTCTAGTGTTTGGGTTTGGCTGACTATATAAGCCACACCCAAGATTCTTCCAGTGCTTCGTGTTGCTTACTGTGAGCTGTATCAGCAACACACTTGCCGTGCTCTGGATCAGCCAGCATCTGCTTACCTACTCCGGATCATCCTGCTTCTGCTTACCTGCTCCGGATCATCCTACTTCTGCTTACCTGCTCTGGATCATTCAGCTTCAGCTTACCTGGTTCTTACTCCATGCCGCAGCTATCTCCATTCAAGAGGGGACTTCTACACCGGCACCTGTAAGAACAAAGAAGAACAGCGTTAACACGCGCACATCAGTAACGCTGCGCATACTCACCGAATCTTCCCGCGACACTGGAATCCAGGTTAGTTGCACGAGCGCACAAACCCCTGTAAGAAAGAAGAGACATTATTAATTGCGCTCACTCCCATAACGCAGACACTTATTTCACTGCTCTCTCTCTCTCTCTCTCTCTCTCTCTCTCTCTCTCTCTCTCTCTCTCTCTCTCTCTCTCTCTCTCTCTCTCTCTCTCTCTCTATGCGGTGCATACTTACCAAAAGCCTCTGTGCAAACTTATCTAACCACCAAGTCTCCAGTAGCGCTGAACCCGGACTCGAGGCCCTAATACCACATAATTTCTCCCGCAAGGGAAAGGGAGAGACATTACCAGGCGCGCTCGAATTGTAGGCGCTGCACAAACCTACCAGCAGCTAGCTTCTACACGGAGCGCTACTCACCCACAAAAATACCGGCAAACAAAGACAATACAGACAATTTTGGACACTCAACATTCTTCGCGCAACGTTCACTTGTGGGAAGGACTTTCTAGCCAGTGAAGAAACTGGCGCCTTGAACTCTTGGCCTCGCTGTGAAGGCATAAAACAGTGTTTGGCATCTGAACTCAGCCTACAGACATTGGCACCAATCACATGAGTGAATCGTGCCCCTGCAAATGCAGGATGGAGTGCACACCCTACTAAAGATCAAGGTAAACCCATATGGGGACATCACAGCACACAGTAAAGAGAAGGGAAGGGCCCAGAGGAATCGGGTGAATTCAGGTCTGAGTGTACACCTTGTATTTGACAGGTATTCCTCCGGGTGAAACAGGGGAAGTGAAGACTCGGAGTCAAGGGAGCTCGTCCATCGGTCCTGCAGAGACACAGGTGAGTGTGACAGAACACAAAGATATCCTCAATACCTCTGCCCAAGCGATGGAAGCCTCCGAGGTAGACCAGCTTTCCTTATTGTTAGGTCATCTACGGGCCGAGGTGCATGCAGCCCGCTCAGAGACAAATGCCTTAAGGCGCAAACTGGTAGTCAACAGGGACAAAACAGATGATTTGGCAAGACAGCTCCTACAGACCCAAGCTGGTCTAGCACCCCTACCAGGTGGAGTTCCACAGGGGCAGCCTACCGTGGCACCTGGAGCCACACCCATTCAGGTATTGCTACCAGGCAACATCCCTTTAGTACCCCGGAAAGCTTCTCTGTGGATCCCAAGAAATTTGGAGCGTTCATGAATCAATGCCGACTACATTTCATATGCAAACCAGACACCTTTCTGAACGACCAAACTAAAGTAGCTTTTGTCCTCTCCTATTTAGGAGGGCACGCGGTGGACTGGTCTGTCCCGTTAGTGCTTAGGGACCACCCTTTACTGAGAAATTACCCAGGTTTTCAGCGTGAACTGGAAAAACTATTTGCCCATCGGACTCGAGGTCAGGCCCTGGATGATGAGCTACTCTCTCTGCGACAGGGTGGTCAGGATCTAATCTCATATGTCGCCACATTCAATCGCTTAATAGCCGAATCAGGTTGGCCAGAGGAGAAACGAATAACGTTATTTTATCGAGGACTGAGCGGAGCATTAAAAGAAATCCCGAAGATTGCAGTGAATACATCGACCTAACTATGCAACTAGACCACCGGTTACAGGATCGCAAGGCCAACCGAACCAGATCAGAGCATAGACCAGTGTATGTCCGACCAAAAGAAGCGTCCCATCAACAGGCCTCAGAAATACACTCAGAACCCATGCAATTGGGTGTTCTCACGGGACCACTCACCAAGGTGGAGAGAGAACAGAGGCATCAGGAAAAACTTTGCTTATATTGCGGCCTATCTGGTCACTTCCTCCAGAACTGCATGATTAAACCCCCACGGAAGACAATGGGGGTACTAGATAACATAGGGGAAGACACAGGTACGGTAGCAGAAAACACCAACGCCCCACAGATGTAGAGGTCAGTCTGTCGAGCCAGGAACAGAGCACTCAGATCTCACATTTCAGTATTCCTGTGGTTTTGGTAAACCTTTCACAGCCCACCCGAATGCATGCCCTCAAGGCTTTCATAGACAGTGGGGCTATTGGGAACTATCTGGACATAAACACTGCAAAGACCTTGGGATTAGCATTCCACTGTAAGGACACTGCAGAAAGCGTGACAGCTGTGGATGGCACACAACTCCTTTCCGGACCAGTAACACAGTGTACTTCCACCATCACCTTAATCTGCCAAGATGGCCACAGAGAAAGTATTAGATTTGACCTTATTGCTGCACCCCAATTCCAGCTGATTCTTGGGATACCGTGGCTAGAGACGCACAACCCAAAGATAGATTGGAGAGCTCGAACCTTACTCTTTTCCACGGAATGCGCCTCTTGTTACGACATCAAAGGGATCAAAGGAAGCCCATTGTTAGCTTCACAGGAAAAGATAGCAGGTTTAGACTTGGTGGGCACTTTACCAGAGGAATAACAGGAGTTCCAGGATGTGTTCGCGAAGGAGCAAGCTAATACACTACCACCACATCGAGTTTACGACTGCCAAATTGACCTGCAACCAGGGGCACAAGTACTGTGTAGCCGCATTTATGCATTAACCGAGGAAGAAAACACTCATCTAAGGATCTACTTGGATCAATACCTGGCCAATGGCTTCATTAGACCATCTAAGTCACCAGCCGCCTCCCCACTCTTCTTCGTACCGAAGAAAGAGGGGGACTTAAGAACGTGTATTGGTTACCGGGCCCTAAATCAAGTCACCATAAAAAATAAGTACCCATTCCCTCTGATACCAGTACTCATAGACCAGGTGAGACAAGCGAAAATTTTCACCAAGCTCGACTTACGCGGCACATATCACCTGGTACGCATGAAGAAAGGGGATGAGTGGAAGACTGCGTTCCGTACCCGCTATGGCTTGTACGAATACCAGGTCATGCCCTTTGGGCTTTGCAATGCCCCGGCTGCGTTCCAGCATTTTAGGATGATGTGTTACGGGAACTCCTCGATGTCTGCGCATTCGTCTACATCGATGACATTCTGATCTACTCCAGCACTCCCCAAGAGCACGAAACCCACGTGCGAACTGTACTCCGTAAACTGCGTGAAAACCAACTGTATGCAAAGCTAGAAAAATGCTCCTTCCACGTCACTGAGGTGGAGTTTCTGGGATATGTACTGACACCGCAGGGGATCAAGATGGACAATAGAAAAGTGGAGGCAATCCTCACTTGGTCCTCACCCACGTCTGTAAAGGGAGTACAGAGTTTCCTGGGGTTTGCAAACTTTTATCTGCGCTTCATACCAGGATTCTCACATATTGTACATCCAATAACGTCCTTGCTGCGCAAACACCGAAAGTTCAAATGGACACCAGCGGCAGAAGAAGCTTTCTGAGCTCTCAAGGAAAAATTCACCTCAGCCCCAATTCTGCAACACCCACAGCCCGATTTACCGTACATCGTGGAAACGGATGCTTCAAGCATTGCCATGGGAGCCGTATTGTCTCAACAAAATCCTAAAACCAGATGCCTTCACCCCATTGCCTTTTGGTCAAGGAAATTTTCCCCAGCAGAATTAAACTATGCAATTTCTGAGAAAGAACTCCTAGCAATCAAAAGTGCACTGTGTGAATGGCGACATTACTTACTAGGAGCAAAACACACCATCACAATAATAACAGATCATCGAAACTTGCAATATTTACGCTCAGCAAAAACTCAGTCTTCTAGGCAGCTCCATTGGGCCCTATCATTAACGGAATACGACTTTGTAATCACCTTTCGGCCCAGAGTTAAGAACGGGAAAGCGGATGCGTTATCCCGCATTGGCACAGGAGAAGAAGTCTACAATGCCCCTAATCCGGTGGAGATCATACCCAGCCATAAAATTCTCAGCATCTACATTTGCCCATCTCCGTTAAATACTCTGCCGGAAGCAATAAAAGAAAATATGTCTGAAGAAGACCTACTGGCTTGGGACACGAAGGGAGATCAGATCACCATTCAAGACAAACTACCATACTACCAAAAACGCCTCTACGTTCCAACTAAGGATCTGCAACAAGCAATCATATCAGACTACTACGACTCGCTGTTTGATGCCCATCCGGGTGTAGCCAAAACCATGAAGAAAGTAAGCAAATCTTATTGGTGGCCAACTTGGCGAGAAGATATCGCCACCTACATAGGCACCTGTGAGGTGTGTGCACAATACAAAACATCCAGGAAAAAAACAGCCGGCGTCCTTCGGCCAATCACCATTCTGCCAGCGCCCTGGCACACGGTATCAATGGACTTTGTCACTGATCTACCTCCTAACTCAGGTTATAATACCATCCTTGTAGTAGTGGACCTCTTCTCCAAAATGGCCCATTTCATAGCTCTAAAGGGTATTCCCTCAGCTCAGATCCTGGCGCAGGTGTTTCTAGACCGAATCGTCAAGTTACATGGATTCCCTACCATAATCGTTTCTGACAGAGGCAGCCAATTTGTATCTCGTTTTTGGAAAAAATGTTGTACCCTTGCAAGAGTAGAAGTCCGTCTGTCTTCTAGTCACCACCCTCAAACGGATGGCCAAACCGAGCGCATGAACCAGACCATTTAACAGTATTTGCGCTGTCTATTACACCAAACACGCCAAAGCTGGACAGAAATTCTATGGATGGCAGAGTATGTCTACAACAACTCAACACATTCATCAACCCAAGCAACACCCTTCTTTACTATATATGGTCGAAACCCCAGAACGTCGGTCTACGATCCGCCAGAAAAAATTGAAATGCCTGCAGTAAAGAACCTATATGCCAGCATCATGAAAGCAGCCAGAGAAGCCAGCAGGAACCTACAGCAAACCAAAGAAACACAGAAAAGAAACGCTGATCGTCATCGATGAAAAGCCCCAGATTATCAAGTGGGAGACTCGGTCTGGCTGGCAACTAGACACATTGCTTTAAAGGGTCCCACGAAATTTCAGCCTAGATACATCGGCCCGTATATAATAGAAAAAGTAATTAATCCAGCAGCCATGAGACTGGCATTATCTCAACATATGCGTATACATCCCGTATTTCACGTGTCACTATTAAAACCAGCACACCCTGGAACCCGAACTTCCACACCTCCCGCAGCCATACAAGTGGGTGAAGAAGCACCAGAATATGAAGTAAAGAACATATTAGATTCCAAACAAGTACGAAAGACCCTGTATTATTTGATTGACTGGAAGGGGTACCGACCCCAGGAAAGATCATGGGAACCCAGCACGCACGTGCATGCCCCCCGATTGGTGCGGAAATTCCATCGGCCCATCCTGAGAAACCAAAGCCCTCATACACACCATTGGGAGGGGTCTTGAAGGGGAAGACTGTCATGGGTATCAGGCAGGTAGTTGGGGCAAGCTTGGTGGAGGCTTGGCAGGCCTGGCATAGGCACACAAAGAACCCATAACAAATCCCTCCTTTCATTCCTTCCTAGTGTTTGTAGTAACTTCCTGGTTACCACTTCCTGTTGCGAAACAGGAAGTGCATGATAACTTATGAGCTCTCTAGTGTTTGGGTGTGGCTGGCTATATAAGCCACACCCAAGATTCGTCCAGTGCTTTGTGTTGCCTACTGTGAGCTGTATCAGCAACACACTTGCCATGCTCTGGATAAGCCAGCATCTGCTTACCTGCTCCAGATCATCCTGTTTCTGCTTACCTGCTCCGGATCATCCTGCTTCTGCTCCGGATCATCCTACTTCTGCTTACCCGCTCTGGATCATTCAGCTTCAGCTTACCTGGTTCTTACTCCACGCCGCAGCTATCTCCAGTCAAGCGGGGACTTCTACATCGGCACCTGTAAGAACAAAGAAGAACAGCGTTAACACGCGCACACCAGTAACGCTGCGCATACTCACCGAATCTTCCTGCGAAGCTGGAATCCAGGTTAGTTGCACGAGCGCACACACCCCTGTAAGAAAGAAGAGACATTATTCATTGCGCTCGCTCCAATAACGCGCACACTTTTTCACTGCGCTCTCTCTCTCTACACGGTGCATACTTACCAAAAGCCTCTGTGCAAACTTACCTGACCACCAAGTCTCCAGTAGCGCTGAACCCGGACTTGAGGCGCTAATACCACATAATTTCTCCTGCAAGGCAAAGGGAGAGACATTACCAGGCGCGCTCAAATTGAAGGCTCTGCGCAAACCTACCAGCAGCTAGCTTCTACATGCAGCGCTACTCACGCACAAAAATACCGGCAAACAAAGACAATACGGACATTTGTGGACACTCAACATTCTCCGTGCAACGTTCACTTGTGGGAAGGACTTTCTAGCCAGTGAAGAAACTGGCGCCTTGAACTGCCGGCCTCGCTGTGAAGGCATAAAACAGCGCTTGGCATCTGAACTCAAGGTAAACCCATAGGGGGACATCAAAGCACACAGTAAAGAGAAGGGAAGGGCCCGGGGAATCAGGTGAATTCAGGTCTGAGTGTACCCTTGTATTTGACAGGTATTCCTCTGGGTGAAACAGGGGAAGTGAAGACTCGGGGTCAAGGGAGGCTCGTCCATCGCTCCTGCAGAGACACAGGTGAGTGTGACAAACATTTACCTTTTTATCATCGGAAAGTTTCTTTTGTTTTAGACATTTTTTCATATGAGTATGAACTAGAATTCTGACTAGATTCATGTGGTCTTATAACCGGGTGGCTTTCTGTGAAAGAGGTATTGGTGCTTCTTCCCTTGCTTCCCAGGGTTACCTGAGCATATCTAAGACATCTCTTGGTTCTCTACCATACAATAATTCAAAGAGGGAGAATCCAGTAGATGCTTGAAGGGTCTTTCTCACCGCAAACAGGGCCCAGGGGATCATGCAATCCCAATCTTTACCATCCTCATCTACTAACTTTCTTAGAATCGTCTTGAGGGTCTTGCTAAATCTTTCTACCAATCAATCGGTTTGGGTTTGGTACACCGATGTCGTAAGGTTGTAATAATTAGTAATTCCTTTATTTCACCCATAAGCTTACTAATGAAATGTTTCCCTTGTCATTTAGAATTTCTAGAAAAGAATGGTAGCAAATGCTTTAAGATTTGTTGGGTGTTATTATTTTTCATGGGAAAGGCTTCTGGGTACCTGGTGGCATAATCAACGATCACAAGAACAAATGTGTTGCCCAACTTAAAAGTTACTAATGGTCTGATAATATCCATCCCGATTCGGGAGAAGGAAACTTCAATTATCGGTAGTCGATTTAAAGGAGCAGGTAGAGGAATATGCAAGCTGATCTTTTGACATATCTCACATGTTGGAACAAAGATTTTTATATCAGCATGTATCCGCGGCCAATAGAATTTTATACTAATCTGAGCTTGGGTCTTAGACTGTGTCCCCCTGTCAAGTGAGAGTGTGCAATTTCTAACACAATTTTCCGAAGGGTTTTGGGTATTACCAATTGAGTTTTACCTTATGCCTTCCCCTCAGGTTTCTCTACGATATAGTAGTCCCTGTTTCTCCAACAGGAATTATTTGCAAGAAAGCCTCTGCCAGCATAGGGCCGTTTCGTGGGGCAAAGGCTTAGTCTGGAAGGATGATGGGTTCATTTTCCACTTTGGCTCCGATTTTAAGTTTCTCATGAGCCTCCCCAAAACCTAAGTTACCTCTCTCACTTTCCTCTTTTACCTGGGGGTTGGTAGCCTCTCTACTGCTGCATATATCAAAGCCGATAAATTAGTTTGTGGCTGTAGTGGGTTCTGAGGCTCGGTTACTACGTTTCTGAAATTCTAGGGTTCCCCAACTTGTTGCAATTGAGTCGTATCCCACTCTGACACCATATTTAAGGAAGGCATGGTATCACAAGTAGACACTGACACCTGAGCTGCAAGTTCCAAAATCTATATTGATGGTTTAAAAGGGATTGGAAAACTCCTATCTTGCCCTATAAATAAGATGGGAGTATTCTCGACCATCAAACAAAATGAAAATACATTCCTAGTCTGTCCTTAGACAAAATAAAAATGGCCTAACCTAATAAACCTAATGCCTGCCCTCTTTATAATACAATAAATGTGTAAAGGGAATGTGTAATGCAAAAAGGAAAATCAGTGTTCAAAAGAAATGTCAGTATGGCTGAGTAAACTCTCTTCCCCACGTTTTGTGGCACAGGGTAATGTGGCACACTTGGACCTTGTGACACACACTGGCTTTGGAAACAAGGATGCAGTTTGTTTCGTGGACCAGGGCCCACTTGGCCTTTCACAAAAAGGCAATACAGTTCAACAAAAGTTTGTTTCCTTCTGGTTACCACAATTCAGTACAGGTTTCCCTCCGGCAGGCTCAAACCTTTCAATCACAAATTTTGGGGGTTCCCTTCCCCAAGCTTCAATCACACCTTCATAGGCTACCCTGTGTCGGCCTAAAGCCTCCTTTCACTTTCCTTCCACTGTCGAAGTCTTTTTCAAAACTGCGAGGCGTTTGCTTTTACCTCGGCATGACCACTTCAACCTTTTTTCTTCAAATGTCACTTTTTCTCTCGTACGACAAGGACTCTTGGGAAATGTGGTTTTGAGAACAGTACTTATTTCACAGTTCAAAGATATCTCTCACATCCAGGTTTCCCTCTGCCGGGATTAAATCTAACAGTTCAAAGACATCTTGCACATCCAGGTTTCTGTCGTAAATCTCCCCCGTCTCACCTGTGATCGGGATCTCCCTTGTTCGGCCGCAGGACTCTTCCTGTGGATGGTTCGGGTCTTGAATAGGCTCGCCCGAGCCTCGTCAGGTTGCAGGACGCGTTCAGAGTAACAGGAAGTTCGTGGTTCCAGGGTATCCAGGATTAGCGATGAACGAGTAAGTAGGGGGGGGAAATCCAGGAACAGGATAAAAGGCAAGGAAGTAAGAGGTTCAAAGGAAATCAATGTAGAGAGTAAGCACACGTCGGGTCACTACCGAAGATAGCGTTGAGACGCGCGGACCCGCAGGGGCGTGACCAATTTATAGTACGTGCCACGACGTGAAAGCTAGTGCGTAGCACGGAGCTTGGTACGGCCATGTTGGGAGGAACAAGGAGTACAAGCCCTTCGTGACAATGACCATGAGGTCCAGAAGGGGCAATTTCGCTGGGTCATGACAGCATGCCCTCTCCGAAGACTGGTTCCTCCAGGCTTGCCTGGGTGAATAAGATGGAATCTTCTGAGCAAACGAGGGGTCTTTAAATTAGAAACTTGTTCCCATGCTCTCTCGCTAGGGGGGTAGCCTTTCCACTCGACCAGATATTGTAGTCGACCCCTCCTATACCTGGAATCACATATCCTGGACACCTCATATTCCAACTGATCGTCCACAACAACAGGTGTGGGTTTGAAGGGTTTTCGAGTAGAACTAACGTAGGGTTTCAACAGGGAAGTATGGAAGACTGGATGTATCTTCTTCCAGGAATCCGGGAGCTTAAGTCGGAAGGAGACAGGATTGATGATCTCCTTTATAGAAAATGGACCATAATAGCGAGGAGCTAATTTGTTTGGTCGTAGATGTCGAGGTAACATTTTCGAGGCTAACCAGACTTGATTGCCAACTGAATAGGAAGGTGATGGTCTTCTCTTAGAGTCCGCATATCTTTTGGTTCGAGTCTGGGCCTGTTCTAACTGATCCTTTGCCTCTCTTTGTAAGTCGATCAGCGTCTGAATCCAAGAGTCAAGGGTAGGTACCGGAGTAGATTCTGGAAGAACTGATGGTAAAACAGACGGGTGATAACTTTGACTGCAATAGAAAGGGCTGATCTTGACAGCTGAATGATTTGAGTTAGTGTAGGAGAATTCGGCGAAAGGTATAAGGAGAGACCAATCGTCTTGAACCTTGGTGGCAAAACAACGAAGATATTGTTCCAGGGTTTGATTTACTCGTTCCGTTGCCCCATTGGTTTGTGGATGATAGCCTGAAGAAAGGGCACGTTGGATTCCTAGAACACGACAGAGATGTTTCCAGAATTGTGAAATATACTGAGGTCCCCGATCCGAAATAATCTTGGAAGGAAGGCCATGAAGACGAAAAATATGTTCCAGGAAAATTCCAGCAAGTTCTGAGGAAGATGGTAGTTTATACAATGGTGTAAAATGAGCTAGATGAGTGAACAAGTCAATGGTTACCATGATGGTTGTATATCCTCGGGAAGGTGGTAATTCAACAATGAAGTCAGTGGCAATAACTTCCCAGGGTCTGGTTGGCAACGTAGGTTGTAGAAGCAGACCCGCCGGCCTCTAATTATTGTATTTGTTCTGACTACAAATAGCACAGGTCTTGATGTATTGAACTACGCTGGACTTCATCCCTGGCCACCAGAACTGTCTTTGTATAAGACGGAAGGTGTTGGTTACTCCTCGATGGCCGGAGTGAAGAGTATCATGGCATAGATTCATTACCTTCTGTTGAAGTTCTTTTGTCGGAATGACCACTGAATTGTTCTTGAATAAATATCCTTCCTTGATTGTCAGACGCCAGGGATTTTTCTTCGATATGTCCTTCCAGAGTTCAGATAATTGAGTCTGTGCTCTGATTTCTTCCAGGAGATTGATCGCTTGAGCTACAAAGATTGTGGGTGGAAACATTTTAGGATAGATCTTATCCTCCAAGGGAACGTAGTCGGGACGCCGAGAAAGGGCATTGGCAATCAAGTTTTGCGATCCAGGAACATGTGAAATTTGAAATTGATATTGAGCAAAGAAGCCCATCGAGCTTGTCTACTGTTCCTGCACTCCATGGATTGTAGGACCTGAAGATTTCGGTGATCAGTACGGACTTGAACAGGATATTTAGCACCCAGGAGTAAATGTCTCGATTCAGTGAAGGCATGACGAATAGCCAATAACTCCTTCTCCAGAACTGAGTAGTGAGTCTCTCTGGTGGTCAGGGTCCGTGAGAGATAAGCAATGGGATGTTCCAATTTATCATCGGATTCTTGTTTTAAAACTGCTCCTATTGCGTAATTGGAGGCATCAGTTTCCACTAGAAA
The DNA here is from genome assembly GCF_040938575.1 of Ambystoma mexicanum. NCBI lineage: Eukaryota > Metazoa > Chordata > Amphibia > Caudata > Ambystomatidae > Ambystoma > Ambystoma mexicanum. The sequence continues at coordinate 1,458,512,315 of NC_090935.1, forward strand.
AGGACGATTTATGTCAGGTTGGGCCAGGATGGGGGCCTGAATGAATTCTTCTTTCAAGCGTTGCAATGCCTTGTCTTGTGGTATAGACCAGTTAAATGGAACGTCTTTCTTCAGGAGATTAACAATGGGTTGAACAATCTCGGAAAAGGTGGGAATACATTTCCGGTAGAATTTGGCAAGCCCCAGGAAGGATTGTATTTGCTTAACAGATGTTGGGGCGGGCCAAGCCAGTATGGCCTTCACCTTTGAAGGGTCCATACTAATTCCTTCTGAACTGAGGACAAATCCCAGATAGTGAACTGATGTAACATGAAACAAACATTTTTCTGGTTTGGCTAAGAGTTGATTTTCACAGAGACGTTGAAGTACTGCTTTTACATGTTCTTCATGTTCCAAGGAGTCCTTGGAGAAGATCAATATGTCATCCAAGTAGTCGATAACATTGAGAAATAACATGTCAGAGAACACCCTATCCATAAAACGCTGGAAGTCTGCAGGAGCATTAGTCAGACCAAAGGGCATGACTAGGTATTCAAAGTGACCAAAGGGTGTTCTAAAGTCTGTTTTCCATTTGTCTCCTTCCCGGATACGGATCAAATGGTAAGCATCTCGGAGATCCAGTTTCGTGAATATCACTGCACCTCTCACAGCTTCAAGGATATTCGAGATCAGGGGTTGTGGGTATCTGTCTTTCAGGGTGTATTGATTTAGGCCCCGATAGTCCAGGCAAGGTCTGAGCTCTTTGGTATCCTTTTTTGGAACGAAGAGCAATGAAGCACCAGCTGGTGATTTTGAAGGTCTTATGGTGCCGTTCTCAAGATTAGTGTCTAGGTATTCCCGGAGGGCTCTCTTTTCGGGTTCTGAAAGGATAAACATCCTGCCAAAGGGAATCACTGCTGAGGGTTCAGTATCTATGGCACAGTCTTCGGGTCTATGTGGAGGTATGGCTTGAACAATGGCAGTAGAGAATACATCAGCATACCCTTGATAGATCTCTGGAACTTGTACAATATTGGAAACCATAAGTGGTGTCTCTGGACACCTTGGTAGACTTATAGGAGCTGTGATTGAGGTATCCAGGTTTAAACAATGGTTCATACAGAGCTCCGAGCCCAGGAATAAGGATCCGGCCGTCGAGTTAATATATGGATTGTGCCTTTGTAACCAGGGCATACCCAGAACCAAGGGGTAATGGGCTGATTTTATAATGTCAAACACAATCCATTCTTGATGATGATTTATGGAAAGATGGATCTCCCTTGTTTGCAGACTTATGGGTCCTGAGGAAAGAGGTCTTCCGTCAATTGCTTCCACTGGCTGTGAAAAACTTCTTGCTTCATATGGAATGTTATGACTTCTGACCCAATCTTGATCAATGAAGACTCCCATTGCTCCGCAATCCACCAAGGCCAGTATGGGGTAGACCTTGTCCTTGGATGGCGATAAAAAGGCCTGTAATATCACCAATTTGTTTTGTCCAGGAGAGTTCAAGGATGGAATTGATGTGGAGCAAACATCGCTCTCCCGAAACCTTGCTCCATTTAGGATCGGGAGCTGGCGTTTTCCGAGCGTCGGGGAGGAGCCAGAGGACACTCTTTAACTAGATGTTTATCTGAGGCACAATACATGCATAAGCCTGTGTGTATCCTTCTTAACCTTTCCTGCGGGGAAATTGGTCCACGAAAGGCTCCAAGTTGCATGGGTTCAGAATCAGTGCTCAGATTCTCGGCAGATTCGGTCCTTGTAGTATTCTCTGGGGAGTTTCTTTGAATTGAGACTTTATTCTTTTTCTTTTCGGCCTTTCTTTCTTGGATTCTAAAGTCTATTTGCATAGACAAGTCCAGGAGGGCCTGGAATGAACTAGGACGTGCCACTCTGGCTAATTCGTCCTTAATCTCTTCATTTAGACCTCTGCGAAACAAGGTAAAACTGGCTTCCAGGGGCCAGTCCGCCTCTTTGGCTAGCTGTTTGAATCTGGTAACATAGGTCAACATGTCTTGGGATCCTTGTTGGAAGTCAAGTAACTTCTCTTGAGCACCGTGGACCAGCTCTGGACGTTCGAACATGGTCTTGAGTTCCGCGATGAACCCTTCATAATCATCCAGGAGAGCATCCCCTGAATTGAGTAAAGGAGTGGCCCATGTAAGGGCATTACCGGAAAGATGCGATATTATGAAGCCCACCTTAGCCCTAGGAGTTGAGAAATAGTAGGGCTTGAAGGTAAAATGTACCAAACAAGAATCCAGGAATCCACGTAAGGTCTTTGTTGAACCGTCGTATTTATCAACCACTCCTCCCAATAATACGCTGTCCTTGTTCGCGGAGTCACGTGACAAGACAAGCTGTTTTAGCACCGCATTCTCGGCTTTTAAATTCTGCATCTCTGTGGAAAGTTCTTGCATTCCGCGCATCAGGTCCTGAATAGCATTCTCCATGGTAGAATCCGTATTGATCGTTTGGCGTCTCAAACTGTCGTAAATCTCCCCCCGTCTCATCTGTGATCGGGATCTCCCTTGTTCGGCCGCAGGACTCTTCCTGTGGATGGTTCGGGTCTTGAATAGGCCCGCCCGAGCCTCGTCAGGTTGCAGGACGCGTTCAGAGTTCCGGGAAGTTTGTGGTTCCAGGGTATCCAGGATTAGCGATGAACGAGTAAGTAGGGGGGAAAATCCAGGAACAGGATAAAAGGCAAGGAAGTAAGAGGATCAAAGGAAATCAATGTAGAGAGTAAGCACACGTCGGGTCACTACCAAAGATAGCGTTGAGATGCGCAGACCCGCAGGGGCGTGACCAATTTATAGTACGTGCCACGACGTGAAAGCTAGTGCGTAGCACGGTGCTTGGTACGGCCATGTTGGGAGGAACAAGGAGTACAAGCCCTTCGTGACAATGACCATGAGGTCCAGAAGGGGCAATTTCGCCGGGTCATGACAGTTTCCCTCTGTCGGGATCAAACCTAACAGTTCAAATCTTGCATCTCGGTTTCTTTCTCTTCCCGCTACTTCTATGGCATTAGGAGCCCCAATTAAATGAAGGTACAACCAATGATATACTGAAACCCAACCAGCACAGTGTTCCATAGGTGGATAACAACCTGTTGGAATTATAATTGCTAAAGCCCTCTGTCTCTGCTGAGGAGTGACTTGAAGGTAAGCTGCCTCTAGCTGGCTCGGATTAGTGGAATACCATCTAGGAATTTAAAGGGATAGTCCAGTAAAAAATGTTATTTAAAAAATAGATAGGCAACATTAAAAAAAAATACTAGCACTTTTTTTTTTAAACTTCCTATGTAAAATTTTGAGCTAGGCAGGCAGAAACACAACGCGGTTGTGTTTACATGCCGCGGTGTTTCTGCCTACAGCTGATTTCCCATTTGGGGCTCTCGGACCTCCCACGGGGGCCTGAGAGCCCCAAATGGGAAATGCTAAATGCTGCAGTGTTTCTGCCTAAATCTGATTTCCCATTTGGGGCTCCCGGGCCCCCCGTGCGGAGCCCGAGAGCCCCAAATGGAAAGCAGATTTAGGCAGAAACACAACCGCGCTGTGTTTCTGCCTGCCTTGGCTTTCACTTTGGGTCTCCGGTGCTCCCCTAGGGGAGCACCGGAGACCCAAAGTGATAGCCACAGCAGGCAGAAACACAACGCGGTTGTGTTTGAAAACGCTGCGGTTGTTCTTTCCGAGTTTCTCAGGCTCCTCTGAGCCGGAGGAGCCTGAGAAACTTGGAAAGAAAAACCGCAGCGTTTTCAAACACAACGTTGTATTTATGTTTGCGGTCGCTTCAAAAGCGACCGCAAACATAAATACAACGTTTTTAAAGCTGCGGTTTTATTTCTAAGTTTTCCGGGCTCCTCCAGCCCGGAAAACCTAGAAAAAAAAACGCAGCTAGTGCTTATTTTTAAATAAATAGCACTAACCGAGATTCAGCTGCAGCTTTCCTGCTCTGGTCTACGGTCCCCGCGCTCCGCGTACAGCACCAATGAAGGAAAAGCCACCCAGCGGTAGCTTTTGTTTACAACAGCTGGCTGGCTTTTCCTTCATTAGTGCCGCAAAAGCAAAAGCCAGCACAGGCGGGCATCCATTTCACAAAATGGATGCGCCCATGTGCTTGCTTTTGCGAATTTTGAGCTTGAATAGCTCAAAATGTTACATAGGAAGTTTTAAAAAAAAAGTGCTAGTATTTTTTTTTAATGTTGCCTATCTATTTTTTAAATAACATTTGTTACTGGACTATCCCTTTAATCCTGCCTTGTGGGACAGGTGACCAATAAGGCTTTGAGGGTCTGGAATGGACCTATTACATCCTCCCCTGCTATTACGGATCTGGGTGCTGCCGGAGCAGCTCCCAAGGCTCCATTTTCTACAGCTTGAGTGCGGACAATGTCAAAATGTCTTACCAGAATCCCATAGTGCTCCCGGATATATGGGTTATTTGCCTCCCTGTGTGGATGGAATTTAAGGATGTGTTCTAAGGTTAACCCTTCCATAGCAAAAGGGCCACATCTAGCCCTTGTAGTTGGGTACCTCAAGCCCCCTTGAAACCAGTTCTGGTGGCCTACCTGCTGCAAAGCTAACTCAGGATACCCACCGGATGTGTACTGCATTTGATCTACATACCTCCTAATATGTAGAGTTTCAAACATGCACCCTGGCTTGCCACTAGGTGTCTTCATATAGGTTAATAGGGTTTCCCCTGGCAATCCTCCAGGCACTGCCACAGTAAGGTTGGTGTTGACATCTCTAACACCTCCTTCCTGTAACCACCTGGTTACTGCACAGCAGCATTTTACAGGTATAGGGACATCAACATGTGGGTTAGCCATTCTAATATCTTTTAGCTAGCTAGCTGTTAAGAGTACTTGCTTGAAAAGACACCCTGCTTGTCTCTAGAGTGTGAATTAAGCTATTTATTCTACACCCTACTCTTCACTAGAGTATATATTATTATTTGTAACGCCAGGCCTGTAGCAACTTCCTTAGCCCCTCTTCAGTAGCTAAGTAGGGAGAATATGTTTACAGTGTATGACAGGTTGAGCAATGTCCTTACGCGGTCACCAAAAGTGGCATGATTCTTATCACCCCTATTTTCGGAGACATCCCTTCACCCCCAGCGGAGTGTCAAAGACCATCCCCCACCTCAGCAGGGGCTGTGGTAGGAATAGAGATGGGGGAAAGCATATATATGCCACTGTGCATCAGCAAAGTAGTAAACAACAACTCCCTGCAGTGAACGACTACTCTCATTCATCAGCACAGCCGTAGTTTACTAATGTAACATTATTTTTCATTGATAATCCACTGCTCATACCATCTAGTAACCCTTTGTGTGTGTATTAAAGACATGCACCATATATAACATATTAATACACAGTACGCTTAAATAGATGCCCCACATATAAAGATCATATTAAAAATGCTCCTGACACATTTCTCAGTAATGAACTGTAAGGTTGTCATAGAAGGATGCAGGCAGAAGGGTGGCATTCTGGTTGGTAAGAACTTTTATTTATCAAACGACAGCCGTACTATCCCTAACTTCAAAGAGGGGTTTGCCTATCTCAAACTAATACTAAAGGATCTGTCAGAATGTCAGTTGAAATGAAACTCTGCCATCCTGTATCACAACCTACTTCTATCCCCTTAACTACAACTAAAGAATAAGCAAACAGAAAGTTCCTTCTACAGAAGAATGACTCCCTTCTCATAGTATTTGGCTGGTATTCTCAGAAATGTATTTTGGCAAAAGTCAACTTTAAGAAACAGGAGAATGGCTCCCTTCTCCTGGTATTGGTTCACACACTCCAATATAGTTCACACTAAAGCCAGGGAGAATGACTCCCTTCCCCTGACGTCTATTAAACCATGGGCTTTAAGTTTCTTCAACTTTTAGGATCAGGAGAATGACTCCCTTCTCCTGGCAATAGTCCAAACACTCCAATATACTTCCTGTTAGGAAAAATTTCGTAATTGTAGGGAATTTTCCTTCCATGTGGCAACCCCTAAACTTTTTGCTATTGTTTTTAACCTTGTTCTTGACTTTGCCAGAGAAGTACAGCCTTCTGCCGCACTTCTCTGGGCTTTCGCTCCTTTCTTACGGGGAAACTGACATGCCCTTAAGACAGTCAGTACCGGGGAACGTGGTTTCCCGTAGTTTCTTTTATCGTGTCGCAGCTTAGTGCAACACGACACAAGAGGGCACTGTAAGCTAAGTTACAGCTCTCTTGGGTCTCTAGCCTTCTACAGGCCCTAGATACTCTTTTAGGATGGTATTTGATCGGTGCAAGTCATTCAGGGACTGGAATGGTGGCAGCGATCGTTTTGTTTATTTTGAGCTCCTTTTGGCGTTCTGAGCACGTTTTTGCACTGAACCCAAAATGGTGGCCTGGCTCCCAAAATGGCCAGGCCGCGAGGCTCCTTTGTCCTGTCCACTGTCCGTCTTGCTCCCTTCACCTTCCCCAGGCCCGGCGACCCGGGGCCTTCCTTATTTGGGCATGTACTTTCCCGCGAAACGTGGTTGCTTTCGCGGGCTTCTACATGTCGTTTGTGTGCCTCCAGGGTGTGGGCTGGGATGTCTGGTCCCAATACACATCCTGGGTGCCAGAGAGTCTAGGGTGGTGTGAATGCCTGGGACCACCGTGGTCCGTGATTGGTCCACGTATGGTATGTGTTTTGATGAGCGGATCTCCCATTGGCTCCCCTCCGTTTTGGCGCGAAGGGAACCGTGGATAAGAGGGGGCTGGAAACACCACTACCATGTCGATCTCCTGAGTTCTCACGAACGAAGGAATACAGGAGCCAAGTATCCTGCAACTACGAGGCTGGACCGAGGAATCGCTGGTGACCCGCTGAAGGAATCCTCCTTTGCACTGCTGTCGTCCGGAGAGCTCCTGTCCTCCTTTGATCGAACCAGAAGGCCTGTACTGGTGCTTCGACCTTTGGAATAGCAGGAACAGCTATTCCCGGCATCTTCAACCATCTCCTGCCAAGTAAGCCTTCGGAAGCGTCTCTGGGCCATCCAGTTGACTGACCAGCTTACAAAGGAGTTTGGCTCTGCAACCGCCGCCAGGTTGTGTTGTATTGCGAGTCCTTGTCCCTCTCCCACGCTTCGTACGCTTGGCGTCCCCAGGTCTGAAGGGAGGAGGGTTCATTTGGCTCGAATACACACGGCCGCTCCGTTGTCCTGTGCGGCAACAAAACTGTGCCGGTTTCGTCGATTGGGACGTCTTTTTGCTCCACACGACTACAAAGCGTTCCCTGCTCTTCTGAACCTGCCAGCTGCTGAAACTATCATGGAGAAGCCTGGGTCTGCTTGCTTCGGGGACCGGTGAGTAGTATATCTAGGATCTGGTCGCCCTCCTGCAGTATCCCATTGCTTTTCCCTGCTGTGTAAAAACAGCACCCTTTTGCCGCGCTCGCGCTCTGCTTCTGCCCGCTGTGGAGGCTGCGCTTGAGTTGCAGAACCTGTTCTTCTTCTGCTGTGCACTAACGTGAACCGCCTGACTTCCTCCGAAGAGCTTCCCCTTGTGCCCGTCGGCACCGGCGTGGCAGGTACTTTGAGCACAAGGCTCCACTCTTCGCAGGGCTCGGACTTCCATCTAGTTAGGTGCCTATGAAGGCGAACTGAGTCGAAAGCATTATCGCACTGCCTGTTTTCCTTCCCTGGCAGGTGGACTACATATTTCGTGCTTTAAACGCTTGCGACTGTGTATTTGTATATATATTGTGTTGATATGGTATGTGTTGGTTTAATATTGTGATATTGTGATTTTCTCGCTACGGTCATTATTTTAAAGGCCTTAAAATAAATGTGTATCTATTTTTGATATAACAACTGTTTGGAGTAGTTTGTTAGCGCTCTTGCTTTGTGTGCTCATTGCGGGCCTTCAGTCACCCTCACCCCTCTTGAGACCTAGTCTTGACCGCCGCGATCGCTACCTTGATTGGTCTGGCTTGTCCAGAGGTTACCCTGTTCCAAGTAATTAGGTTGGCCTTCTGAACTTCTGCGCCACCAGGACAGAGTTCAGAAATCCGTCTTAACAAATTGGTGTACAGCGGTGGGATACGACTGAAGGTATCCAGTGTTGCGCTCGAACTAAGGCATTTCAGGTTATTCCAAACAGTACACGTAGTGAATTGTTATAGTATAACTTTAAAAAGGCCATAGTCCTATCAAACAGTATGGAAACAAGTACGTTGTTAACTTTAAATGCTTCCAAATCAGAAACGCTGAAAAAGATGTGTGCAGAGAGAGGTGTTTCCTCTCAAGGCACGAAATTGGAAATGATCCAAAGAATCGTGGCGTGGCAAGAAGCGCAGCTTGACGCTATTACTTCAGAGGACAGTGCGGAAGGTGGTGGGGCTGCTCTCACTGGTAGAACCGACGGTTCTGCCGCCGCACTGTTCCACCGCGACCACGAGGACAGGGAGGACGAGCTGTCTAATGTTTCCTCTGCCAGTGCTGATGGGGAGGCTATGCTTGAATTCAAGAAGCAAGAGCTGCGGTTTAGGCAGCAGGAGCTTGAATTCAGCATAGCCAAACTAAAAATCGAACAGGCAGAAAAACAAAAAGACAGGGATCACCAGTTGGAACTGGCCAAGCTTCAGGTTGCAAATGGATCCAAGGGTCCTGGACATGGGTCTGGGGCCTCCTCTCATCCACGGTTTCCAAAAGATCTGCTCAGTGTGTATGAAGAGAGGAATGACATTATGGACTGGCTGAATGCGTTTGAGTATGCATGCGAGGTCCAGGAAGTTGACAATGCTGATAAGATTGCGTGGTTGCTCAGTAGACTGCCCCATTCTGGCTGTAGTGCCATTATGGAAATGTCGAAGGCTGAGCGGGCTGATTTCGCAATGTTAAAGCAGACTCTCATTTTAAAGTTTGGGAAGACTCCGGCCCAATATTTAAAGCGTTTTCGAGAGTATAAGAAAAAGGAAGGTGGTACTTGGGTATCTTATGTCGCTGAATCTTTGAAAAACTTAACTGGCTGGGTCGAAGGCTATAAGGTTTCTACCTTCGACGGCATGATAAATCTGGTCATGCTGGAACACATTTTTGCTTCTTCTTCCCCGGAGCTTAAGCAGCATTTGGCCGATTCGAAGGAGATAGATCCTAAGAAGCTGGCCATTGCAGCAGACTTATGGGTGTCACATCGAGTGTCCCATAAGGACAAAACTCATCCTGGTAAGCAGGAGGAGGGGAAAAAGTCCAAAGATATGGAGGGTGGGGAATCTGCTAAATCTTCTTCCCAAAAGGGCCACAAAAAGAAAAACAAGGGTAAGACACAAGAGAACTCACAGGGTAGTGGAGGTGCGCCTCCGAAACAGAACTCTGGTTACAATAAGCCTCCCTACGTAAACAGACCCACTGGGGCTTGTTTTTCTTGTGGAGCAACTGACCATGTGAAGGGGGATCCCCGTTGTAAGGTTAGACCTTTGGGGGTCCACTCCGCTAATCTGGCCTTCTCCTCCTACGAGGAAGAAGAGATTACAGGAGCATCCTTCTCCTCAGACTCATTTCCCAGCGGAATAGAGGCTGAGGTAGTTTTAGTGTCCCTGGGTTCCTGGGAGCCTAAAGTCGCAGAGGCTTATGCTAAGATTCCGGATAATACCAAGCACTACTTTAAAGACAGTGTGCTGATCAATGGAGTGGATACTCCAGCTCTTAGGGATAGTGGGTGCAGTCGAACTGTAGTGGATTCTACCTTGGTAGACTCAGAGGAAGTTGCCAGAGCTACTCTGATGCCCACTAAGTTGGCTGACGGCCCCCTCCGTATGTTTCCCGTGATCCCTGTTAATCTAACTTTAAATGGTACAGCAGTCAGGATTCCAGTGAGCATTCAGAGAAACGTCCCGGGAAAGGTCTTATTAGGTAATGATCTCCGAGCTTTAGGGCTCGTAGGAGACACTGCCGAACGACCCTACACACGGTCTCAAGCACGGGCAGCATTGGCCAAGTCCAATACGCCGCCCCAGCCGAAGGGGCAACCCAAGGCGAAAGGAGTCTACAAGTCAAGACGGGGGAAAGAGAATATTCCCCCGAGCTCGCCTACCACTGCGGTGGAGGAAGTTGGTCAATCGCCCGAGCCTGACGAGGAGGTGGCGATGCCTGAAGTATTCGACCCCAACGATCATCCTGAACTAAAAGACTTGTTAGTTGAAGGAGGTCCTGATAGGGACGAATTCAGTAAAGGCCAACGTGAGTGCCCATCTCTGGAAGGCCTAAGGAGACAGGCCTGCTCCCAGCTTGAGGGTGAACCTCCTGGGAAGCATAGGATTTATTGGGAAGGTGGACTCCTGTATAGTGAGCCCACAGAGTCTACAGAAGGAGACCATAGGAGGTTGGTGGTTCCCCTTGCTGTTAGACCCTTCCTCCTGCAGTTGGCGCATGAAGTTCCCCTTGCTGGTCACCTTGGTATGAAGAGGACCAAGCAAAGGTTATCCATGCACTTCTACTGGCCCAAGATGGGGGTGCAAGTAGAAAGTCACTGCAGGAGTTGCGCCTCCTGCCAGTTGTCTGGTAAGGTTGGCGTGACAATCCAAGCTCCGTTGGTACCGCTCCCAGTTGTGGGGGTACCATTTGAAAGGGTAGGGATCGACATCGTTGGTCCCCTTGACCCGCAAACATCCTCGGGCAATAGGTTTATCCTGGTGCTGGTCGACCATGCAACCAGGTATCCTGAGGCCATCCCATTGAAAACTGTAACTGCCAAGTCAGTTGCAAAAGCTTTACTCGGCATATTTACTAGGGTTGGCTTCCCTAAAGAAGTTGTGTCAGATCGTGGCAGCAACTTTATGTCAAAGTATATGCAGGCTATGTGGAAAGAATGTGGGGTCACCTACAAGTTCTCTTCTGCATACCACCCCCAGACCAATGGTCTGGTGGAACGTTTCAACAGAACGTTAAAGAGCATGATTGGGGCTCTGGAGGAGCCCCAGAGAAGAAAATGGGATCTTCTTTTACCATGCTTGCTGTTTGCCTACCGAGAGGTACCACAGGAGGGTGTTGGCTTCAGCCCCTTCGAACTTCTGTTCGGTCATCCCGTACGGGGACCCTTAGCCATTGTCAAGGAGGGATGGGAGATGCCCACTCTCCCTGTTACTACCAATGTAGTTGACTATGTGCTAGGGCTCAGAAAACGGATGGTACTTCTGATGGGCTTGGCTAGTGATAAATTGAAGGCAGGGCAAGCGCTGGTGAAACATTGGTACGACCAGAAAGCTTCCCTCATCAACTTTACACCTGGTCAGCAAGTCCTGATCATGAATCCAATAAGGCCTCGCGCTTTACAGGACAAATGGTCAGGCCCTTACACAGTGGTGGAGACCCTGGGTGAGGTAAACTATTTAGTGGACCTTGGAAGGCCTGGACAGGCTCCAAAAGTGTTCCACGTGAATAGGCTGAAGGCTTTCGTCCCAAGAGTCGAAATCGCAGCACTGCTACTGGCGTCAGACGTTGAGGAAGAGGAGTCTGAACCTCTCCCCGACCTGTTCCAAAGCGGTCCTTCAGATAGCTCCGTTGAGGGTGTCCGAGTGGCCCCTCACCTGACTTCTGATCAGCAGGCTGAGGTGAAAAGTTTGCTTAGGCAGTTTTCCCCCCTGTTTTCACAGTCCCCTGGTTTGACACCTTGGTGCAAACATAACATTGACACAGGAGACAGTGTACCTACCAAAAGTAGGGGATACAGGATGTCAGATAAAGTACGGTCTTATATTAAGACCGAGGTCAACAAGATGTTAGACCTTGGGGTGATTGAACCCTCTAGTAGTCCTTGGTCCAGTCCTGTGGTGTTGGTTCCAAAGGCAGGCACTTCTGAATTGAGGTTCTGCGTGGATTACAGGGCTCTGAATGCTGTCACCAAGACAGATGCCCACCCCTTGCCTCGAACAGATGAGCTGGTGGATACTTTGGGTGCCTCCAAGTACCTCAGCACGTTTGACCTCACTGCTGGCTATTGGCAAATAGCGTTAGCAGAGCATGCCAAGGAGAAGACAGCATTTTCTACTCCAGACGGCCTTTACCAATTCCGGGTAATGCCGTTCGGGTTGAAGAATGCACCTGCCACTTTCCAGAGGCTTGTGAATCATGTGTTGAATGGGTTGGACGAATTCTGTCTTGCATATCTGGACGATATAGCAGTTTTCAGTGCCACCTGGGAAGACCATGTGAAACACCTCGGGATTGTGCTCCAGGCTCTTCAGAAAGCCCACTTGACCATAAAGGCGAGTAAGTGCCAGATTGGACAAGGCTCAGTGGTTTACCTTGGACATGAAGTAGGTGGAGGGAGGATACAGCCTCTACCCAGTAAAGTACAAGCAGTACAAGACTGGCCTACCCCCACTACGCAAACCCAAGTGAGAGCCTTTTTAGGACTCACGGGGTATTACCGCAATTTTGTGGCAGACTATGGTACCATAGCTGCTCCTCTGACTGCCCTCACAACTCCGAAGAAACCCAAGAAGGTAACTTGGACCGACGAGTGTGAGAAGGCCCTCAATGGCTTAAAAGACTCCTTGTGCCAGGCCCCTGTGCTTAGGGCCCCTGATTATCAAAGACCTTTTATCGTGCAGACGGATGCCTCTGACACTGGGATAGGAGCTGTACTATCACAAGTAGATGAGAAGGGTAAGGAACACCCTATCGGTTTTATTAGTCGCCAGCTTAAGGACAGAGAGCTCAGGTGGTCCACGGTAGAGAAAGAATGTTTCTCTGTTGTGTGGGCCCTAAGGAAGCTGAGGCCCTACCTCTATGGGACCCACTTCACTGTGCAGACTGACCATAAGCCGTTAAAGTGGCTAATGAACATGAAGGGGGAGAATCCAAAGTTGCTTAGGTGGTCCATAAGTCTACAAGGCTTCGACTTCACTATTGAGCATAGGCCAGGTGTCCAACATAGCAATGCTGATGGGTTGTCCAGAATGTTTAACCGACCTGAACAAGAGACTCATCCAGGGGTGGATTAGTTCCCCCTGTCCATAGTCTGGGAGGGGCGAGTGTTAGGAAAGATTTCGTAATTGTAGGGAATTTTCCTTCCATGTGGCAACCCCTAAACTTTTTGCTATTGTTTTTAACCTTGTTCTTGACTTTGCCAGAGAAGTACAGCCTTCTGCCGCACTTCTCTGGGCTTTCGCTCCTTTCTTACGGGGAAACTGACATGCCCTTAAGACAGTCAGTACCGGGGAACGTGGTTTCCCGTAGTTTCTTTTATCGTGTCGCAGCTTAGTGCAACACGACACAAGAGGGCACTGTAAGCTAAGTTACAGCTCTCTTGGGTCTCTAGCCTTCTACAGGCCCTAGATACTCTTTTAGGATGGTATTTGATCGGTGCAAGTCATTCAGGGACTGGAATGGTGGCAGCGATCGTTTTGTTTATTTTGAGCTCCTTTTGGCGTTCTGAGCACGTTTTTGCACTGAACCCAAAATGGTGGCCTGGCTCCCAAAATGGCCAGGCCGCGAGGCTCCTTTGTCCTGTCCACTGTCCGTCTTGCTCCCTTCACCTTACCCAGGTCCGGCGACCCGGGGCCTTCCTTATTTGGGCATGTACTTTCCCGCGAAACGTGGTTGCTTTCGCGGGCTTCTACATGTCGTTTGTGTGCCTCCAGGGTGTGGGCTGGGATGTCTGGTCCCAATACACATCCTGGGTGCCAGAGAGTCTAGGGTGGTGTGAATGCCTGGGACCACCGTGGTCCGTGATTGGTCCACGTATGGTATGTGTTTTGATGAGCGGATCTCCCATTGGCTCCCCTCCGTTTTGGCGCGAAGGGAACCGTGGATAAGAGGGGGCTGGAAACACCACTACCATGTCGATCTCCTGAGTTCTCACGAACGAAGGAATACAGGAGCCAAGTATCCTGCAACTACGAGGCTGGACCGAGGAATCGCTGGTGACCTGCTGAAGGAATCCTCCTTTGCACTGCTGTCGTCCGGAGAGCCCCTGTCCTCCTTTGATCGAACCAGAAGGCCTGTACTGGTGCTTCGACCTTTGGAATAGCAGGAACAGCTATTCCCGGCATCTTCAACCATCTCCTGCCAAGTAAGCCTTCGGAAGCGTCTCTGGGCCATCCAGTTGACTGACCAGCTTACAAAGGAGTTTGGCTCTGCAACCGCCGCCAGGTTGTGTTGTATTGCGAGTCCTTGTCCCTCTCCCACGCTTCGTACGCTTGGCGTCCCCAGGTCTGAAGGGAGGAGGGTTCATTTGGCTCGAATACACACGGCCGCTCCGTTGTCCTGTGCGGCAACAAAACTGTGCCGGTTTCGTCGATTGGGACGTCTTTTTGCTCCACACGACTACAAAGCGTTCCCTGCTCTTCTGAACCTGCCAGCTGCTGAAACTATCGTGGAGAAGCCTGGGTCTGCTTGCTTCGGGGACCGGTGAGTAGTATATCTAGGATCTGGTCGCCCTCCTGCAGTATCCCATTGCTTTTCCCTGCTGTGTAAAAACAGCACCCTTTTGCCGCGCTCGCGCTCTGCTTCTGCCCGCTGTGGAGGCTGCGCTTGAGTTGCGGAACCTGTTCTTCTTCTGCTGTGCACTAACGTGAACCGCCTGACTTCCTCCGAAGAGCTTCCCCTTGTGCCCGTCGGCACCGGCGTGGCAGGTACTTTGAGCACAAGGCTCCACTCTTCGCAGGGCTCGGACTTCCATCTAGTTAGGTGCCTATGAAGGCGAACTGAGTCGAAAGCATTATCGCACTGCCTGTTTTCCTTCCCTGGCAGGTGGACTACATATTTCGTGCTTTAAACGCTTGCGACTGTGTATTTGTATATATATTGTGTTGATATGGTATGTGTTGGTTTAATATTGTGATATTGTGATTTTCTCGCTACGGTCATTATTTTAAAGGCCTTAAAATAAATGTGTATCTATTTTTGATATAACAACTGTTTGGAGTAGTTTGTTAGCGCTCTTGCTTTGTGTGCTCATTGCGGGCCTTCAGTCACCCTCACCCCTCTTGAGACCTAGTCTTGACCGCCGCGATCGCTAACTTGATTGGTCTGGCTTGTCCAGAGGTTACCCTGTTCCAAGTAATTAGGTTGGCCTTCTGAACTTCTGCGCCACCAGGACAGAGTTCAGAAATCCGTCTTAACACTTCCCATCAAAGCGAGGGGAATGACTCCCTTCTCCTGCCATCTCTTGTGTTTATCAAAGGGGCTTTCAGTTTCTTCACCAGAAGAATGACTCCCTTATCCTGGTGTTTGAGAGTTCTTTTCTGTATCTCTCAACTTGATGTTTCTTTCACTCCCTTCTCGTGGAATTAGCAAAGTCCCAAATCCTTCTCGGGGCCTCAGTGGCCTTTTCCGTGCCGCTGCAACGAGGATGGTTTCCTCAGATGCTTAGTATACTTATGTCGGGGTCCCAGACCTTTTTCTGGTGGTCAGTGGACTTATTGCGGCTACTCTGATGAGGAAGTTCTCCTTTGATGATTAGTTCACTTGTGTTAGGGTCCCAGAGCCTTCTCTGGTGGTCAGCATGCTTGTTGCCGCCATTACGATGAAGATGTTCTCAGATGCTAGGTTTACTTGTGTTAGGGTCCCAAAACATTCTCTGGTGGTCAGTGGGCTTGTTGCTGCCAGTGCGACAAGGAAGTTCTCATTGGATGCTCAACGCACTTGTGTTGGGGTCTGTGGGCTACTCTGGTGGTCAGTGGGCTTGTTGCTGTCACTGCAATGAGGAAGTTCTCCTCTGATGTTTGGTCCACCCTTCCCAATAGTTTTCTTGTTACCACTGGGCAGGTGGAAAGCCACTCGAGCCTCTCTCTCTTCCACCCATCTCCCCTCCGGGTCTCTCTTACCTCATGTTATCTTCTTTGGGTCTTATGGTATGCCACCAGGGCTTCCTGGGACTAGAGTGCGTCTATCTGAATCTTCGGGCTTCTCTCCTCTGCCTCTGCAGCACCACAGAGGCTCTGTGCTCTACTGTACTGCTCGGCTCTCTCTTCCTGCTTTGTTGTTTTGTGTTCGGGTCTGCTCCAGCTGGACCCACAGAGAACTCCCTCAACGATTTGCTGGTGTCCTCCACTCTTCGGCATCCCCGGTCAGCCGACAGGATTTGAAACTCCCACTCTGGATGGTTTCCATACAGGGATAAGCAAGTGTTGTGAGCACAAGGGTTTCCTCAATTTTTTTAAGGGGGCTGTGGTATGTGAGGAGAGATACAGCAGAAAAAAACGTACATATACCACTAGCTATTATACCATGTTGTTGTATAATTGAAAATGCGATCAAAATACACCATTACTAACATCACGCAAATTGTACATTGCAAATGTTTTGGTGTCTGTTTCTTCCGCCCATTTGTGTTTCTACAAATAACGAACGCTGGAAATAGGTTTTTTATGTTGTTTTACCATGTTGTTTGATATAATAATTAAAATATGCTAAACACATTTCTTTGTCTATGGTGGGAGATATAATCCTATGAAATTCCTAATGTGAGGTACATTTCTGACAAGTAGCCACCTTTCGGTGTGTTAGAGGTGGGTAGCTAGTGGTATATGTACATTTTTTTCTGGTTTCCATACATGCTGCCTCTCCCACCTAGGGTTGACCAAATCTTCAGTCCATCTTCTCTTCTTATACATTGTTGCCAGTTCCACCCTGGCGGATTGTCAAAATCCTTTGTTGTTCTTGATAGGTTGTTCTTCATGCATCCTCGGTGCCACCTCGTACCAGTACTAGCACAGTCAGTAATCTTCTAATCTTCATGTCTTCTGTGCTCTTCTTCATTCAGTTACTTTCTATTTTGGCTGTTTCTACTACACTCCAAAAATACATGGGTCTACTCTCAAGCAAATGGTTTGCAATGGTGGGGGGCGTTAGGGAAGGTTGGGGTGTGACTATTGGGTAGCAGCCGCACCTCCCTAGCCTCATGGGAAGGTCTCCCCCATTGGGGAGAAGTGACGATACTGGGTAAATCAAACACAGAACACTCAATGAATGCTTCTTACACTCTCATGTATAATGCAAATATTTTAAGGAGGAGAAATAAGTAATAAAGAAACATTGCTACCAGTATGGTCACTACACATAACACACTTACAGGGTTCAAAATTGCTGGGAGCTATTTAGCTCCTGCTTTTAGCCTAGGGGAGCCTGGTTAGCTTGAAAGCAACAGTTACCAGGTGCTACTTTTGGCTCCTAATGTCAATAGGTGCCTTACAAACATACGTATGTGGCATTAACTTTTCAGTATTTTAGAATGTTATTAAAGAAGGATTAGGACACATCTACTACACATTTAAACATAAAGGATCATAAATAATGTGCAAAAAAATAGTTTGCCTCTTCTACTATTTAGGTTTGCGGTGCAATGTGGAGTCTCTCCTGGTTCCCCAATGTTAGCTTCTGCATACTGGGTGATGCCAGGTACCCAGGAGCTGGTTTAGCCCAGGGACCGTATCTCTCCAGGACTGAAATCTCTACACTGGCTCCCAGTGGCTGTGAGGATTAAGTTCAAAACCCTCTGCATTGTCCACAAGGCCTTCTGGGGCCTGGGGCCTAAATACCTGCAACTCTCTCTTCCTAAATATCTTCCTTCCCGAGCCCTTCGCTCATCCGTCTCCAACTCCCTCAGGGTCAGCCGCTTCTCGAAAGCAACGAGCTGGGGGTAGATCTCTCTCCGCGGCAGGAGCCTCCCTCTGGAACAGCCTTCCTGCCTCTCTGAAACTTGAGGAGAACCATCTACGGTTCCGGAAGCACCCCAAAACCTTCCTCTTTGCTTCTGCTTTCTCTCTCCCTCTCCCCTGCTAATTCTTCACTAAATTCTGCACTGAATCTGAAACTTGGCCACTCTCACCGACCTCGGTCCTGGGCCCAGCCACTCTCCACTTGCACTGCCTCCCTGGCAACCCCTGCACTCCGGGACTGTCTCTGTATCCTTACAGCCCCCCTTCCCAGCACTTGTCTGCACTTACCTTGCACTTGCCACCAGCTGGCCCTATTTATTTATTTATCTATTTATTTCTATTCTACTTACCTTGTACTGCACTTTTCCCTTCCCCAAACCCCTGCACTTGCGCGGTCTGAATGACACCTGGCCTAGTAGGATCGTTGTCTGTCCTCCCCCTGTTCCCCCCTCCCTGCCTCGTCGCGCCTTGAAACACTTGTGTATAGGCGCGTTACAAATGTCATATCATATCATATATCATATCATGCCCATTGAAGCTTAATTGGAAGCCCTGCACTTAAAATGCAAAACGTAATTAATGAAAATGCAAAAATCATTGTCATTGCCTCTACGTCTACTCAAGAGACAGACTGATCAACATTCTGCAAGATACCATGGTCAACTTATAAATAACCGCCTGTCTCACCAGGTCTCACCAGGCAGACTCACAAATCTTGCTGGGCAATCTTCATAGAAGCACCTGCCCTTTCAATACCTCGGTAATTTCTTCAATGGGGTGTCAATGATGGGTAACACCTCTCATACTCACTATCTGTAGAGGTAGGGTGCCGAGAACTGGAGAAGACTGTAGGCCTGGAGTTTGCACAATCCAAAAATAATGGCAAAAATATCAAAAACAAACTATTAAATCACCATGGTCTTTTTTTATTAAAAATCCTGGAAAATAGGAAAAAATGCTTTGAAAAGAGTTAATGTCAATTGGGAGTAACGATGGTGTTAGTATCAGCCAATTCAGAATAAGATCTGTCCATAGGTGGTGAGGTAATTGGCCTTGGGTGGAAATGTAAACATATTCTCCATCCAGCTCTTAGGGGACTCAAATGCCTCAAAACAGCCAAATATCCAATTTAGTGGCTTTAAAATCTGGCAAGGGAAAATGGAGAGACTTCAACCCCTCCCTTCTTCATAGAGGATAATGGTCCCAGTGCTTCTCCCTTCCGTCTGCCTCGTCTACCAACTCCCATCTGGTCTGTGGCACAGCTAAACTCCTCATTTCCTTCTGAAGCCTCCCTTTTATACTATCTGGCCTAAAACTGTCAACTCCCCTTATTAGCATCATTTCTAAGAGAAGCAAAAAGCTGTTTAGACCTTCATCGTCTCAAAAAGCTATTTAGCTTACTGGCACAGTATCAGTGTAAAGCATCTTTTTAGGGAAGTAAAAAGCTTGTTTATCTTGAGAGCCAAGATAATGCAGCTAATGTACCTTTCACCCACTTTTTCTAGCTGCTGACTTCATCGCACAGCAGCTACAAGCTTCACAGAAAGTGTTGAAGTTCCAGCAGTTGCACCCCCAGACATTTTTCATAGGGGTAGCCTGATGAGGTCACTGGGGTGGCACACCAAAACAAACACATAGAAGCAGGTAGGCTGGCGGGGGGGGTCACTGTGTTTATAAGGGTGGCCATAGCCCCCCTGAGCACCCTGTGGTGGTGCCTCTGAGTCCTGGCAGTTCTTTAGTTATATTTACTATATCTGAAGCACGGAAACACATCTCAGAAACATTGTTTATGCGATTCGCTCGCGGGTACCATAACAAGATAAGGCCTGGCGTGGATCCCGGAAAACGGAACCAAAATGTTATTCTCTGCACTACGACAGATGTAAATTCTACGTCTTGCCTTATTTCAAATGCATTACACTAGTGGCTCATATTAAATACATGGCTTGGAAATATGCTCTGATTTCATATCTTAATCATACTAACAAATATAAATACACAACAAAGGAACTTCACATAAACTGTCTGGAACTACTTTACTCTCAAGAGATTGGTAAAAGACCAGATCAAATACTGTGTTTTGTTAAGGATGGACAATGTATCAGCAGTACAATAGGTCAACAAGATAGGGGGCATCACTCTTGCATGCGGAAATAGCAAAGGATTTCTGGAATTTGTGCCTGGGCAGGGGGATTATACTTCAGGACGAATATCTTCTGGGATTAGATAACACTGTGGCAAACTGGAACTCAAGCCATCTGAAAAATTCCAGTGATTGGGAACTACATCACTCAGTTTTTCACCAGATCCTTCAAATCTGGGGTCCTCTGGAGATGGATCTCTTTGTGTCCTGAACCAATACTCAACTTCCTAATTTCTACAGTTGGAGACCAGATCCAGAGGCAATAGCTCTCAATGCCTTTCAACAGGGCTGGTCCAAAATTCGGGGGTACGCCTTTCCTCCATCCATAATGATTCCAAGACTGATTTGGCAATTGAGAATCCAGAGGACGTCATTAATATTAGTGACCCCCGTTTGGTCATTTCAAGCATGTTATCCTGCTCTGCTGGAGAGGTCAATAGAATTCTTCCTTCTTTCCCACGGATTCATCATGACCCAGAAGACAATACCCATCAACTAGTTCAGCAGGGACTTCTACAGCTTGTAGGATTTCAGGGGTTCCTGGCAGGATCGGACTGGGCCATAAAATAGTTTCAGGCATCAATGAAAAAATGGCCCACTGTTGCAAATGAAAATTAATTCCTTTTGTGACACTGTGTGAATAGTACCTAAGAGGGAGTTTTTTGATAAAGTGTGATGCAAATTGTGCATTGAAAGAATATGTATTCAGCAACACTGGTCAAAACTACTGGCCTCATGGTGAAGTAACTCATCAAACTGGCCCAAACTGGCCAAAGAAGTGGCCCACTTTGACCAAAAGAACTGGCCCACACCAGCATTTTGTGTTTTTGGTTGGGCCATGGGCCTATTGCCCTATAGGGCAGTCCGAGCCTGGTTCCTGGAACCTCCAATGTCTTTCGGTTACAGGTGCCTCTGTCGTCAAAGAATCCTGGGCCCCAAGAACTTCAAAGGGTTATAAGACAGCTTGGGTAGCTTGGGTTATCTGGTGTGTGGGGAGAGACTTAGCTCCTGTGACTGCATCTCCAATACAGGTGGCACATTTTTTATCAGGTCTTTTTACGTATGACAAAGCTTTTCGTGCTATCAATCTCTACAGAAGTGCTATTTCAGTGGGATATGTAACTTTAGATGGAAAGTCTACTGGTAGCCCTCCTTTGATCTGTCTTTTTCTAAAAGGTATAAAGGTTCTAAAACCTACAGGCCCTAAATACACTATTTTATGGATGTTAATCTAATTTTCCAACTATTCAATGCATGGCCTGTCAATGAGTTATTGTCTTTAAAAGAACTGCTGGCCAAACTTACAATGTGTCTAATTTCATTCGGGAGGGTATCTGATGTTAAATCTTTAGATATTACAAACAAGTATTTCTATCCTTTTGGTGTATTGTTTGTTTGTTTGTTTTTATTACTTATATTGCGCACCAGACCCAGGGGTAACCGGGCGCATTTTATAAGACAACTTAAAGCTTAGTTACAAGAGCACATGGCAAATAGAGAAACAAGAAACAGGAAATATATAATATAGTAATATACAACAGAAATATACAAAAATATACAACAGGCGAAAATGAAGATGCATTTATTTACAGTCCTGATCAGAAACTACTAAGGATTAAATAAGTCCAGGCAGTATGTTTTGCTATCACTAGGCTTACTTAATGTGAGTCTACTTCCATTAATTGTCTTGCATTTCCAGAAC
Source organism: Ambystoma mexicanum (assembly GCF_040938575.1). NCBI lineage: Eukaryota > Metazoa > Chordata > Amphibia > Caudata > Ambystomatidae > Ambystoma > Ambystoma mexicanum. The sequence goes on from NC_090935.1 coordinate 1,458,533,775, forward strand.
AAGAAAATGATGTGTGGTTAAATGTTTAATACAGTATGAAGTTGTTACAGCCGAACAAATGGTCAATCACAGCTTTTAATTTCCTTTCAAAAGTGCTTTAAAAACCCTTCAATCGGTCGGCCACCAGGGGGCGCGCGGATGCAGACCTTGTCCGCGTGAGCTCCCGTCGCACGGTCCCCCAAAACGGATTGAGCCCCCGTTCTTAAGGACCCCCCCGGACTGGAATTGAGCACAGGGGTGTCGGAAGGACACCCCCACAAAACAGCGAAATCCCGACTGAAATCGGCCAAGAACTCCCGGAGAAGAAAGCCCTAGGCGTCTCGCGCCGGAAACGAAACTAACAGTGCCCAGAACGAGCACCACGCCGCAGTGCCCAGAGTCCCCGGCAAACTTTGCGTGCTCCGACTCACGGTGTGGGGGTAGCGCCCAGGCGCCCGCGCGCCCCACCCTCGCGGGAACGACCCGCTGGAGGAATCCCTGATCGGCAGCATAAAGCGGGAGAAGAACCTCCTCGCGACGCGGCTCCAGCGAACCCCGCCGAGACACAAAGTAAGTGCGCACACTGGCACTCCCCGCCTTCTCCCGCACGATCCCACGCTTACAATCCGCCCTCCCCGCCGAGGAGCGAACCGGCCCAGGGCGGTGGGTCGAGGCCCCCACACATGGCAGCATAGACTCCGGAAACCCTGCCGCGCCCGACTACATCGGAGCCTCAACTACACAGGCCTACACAAGCTGGGCCCCGCTTTTTCAGGCCCACGGCACCCGCGGCCTCCCTGCGCCACACGTGGCGGACAGTAGGCGGTTTCCGGTCCACCCGGACGACATCGTAGCACAAGGCCTCACAGAGTGGACCCGATTTGGCGCTCCTGTTCAGACCTCACTAGCGGAAGGCCCTCACCACACAGCTAAAGAATATAGTCACAAGGAAGGGGACATTCCTACCATGGCAAGACCTGCAAGAAGAGGGTGACCCCAAAACACGAATGCTCCACAGATCTACTGAACCCCACGATTCCAGGGCACTCCATGGGGGGCACTCTCTGGACCTAACTCTCCCTGAACACACTAGAGATCTGCCTTGTCACACACCGCTGGGGGAAAGGCCCCCTGCCTCATCATTGTCCTCTTGGACATACCAGTGACTCTAAGAAAGATACAGGGGCGTGTGCCTCCTCAGCGGTATCCACAGTCTTACTGAGCGAACTCACCTAAAAGTCCAGAACGGGTTCTCACAAGCGCATGAACCCCCGACAGAAACTCGCCATCTACGCCTACAACGCAAACCCCGAACCTACCGGCAACCTCGAGATGGCGTCCCCGGAAAACCCGGTCCCGGACGGGAACACGGCGGCAACGAAAGGAGATATTGCAGGCCTGCTCGCAGAGATCAGGAACATGGGTGCCAGCATTGGTGGGAAAATTGATAAACTCACACAGCGGATAGACAACATTGAGGACAGGGTCGAAGGGATTGAAAATAACCAGGTATCAATTGATACCCGTGAGACTCAGTTGTCACTAAGGATAAGCGATCTAGAGAGGAAGGAACAAGAGTGTAAACTTAAGATGGACGATTTGGAGAACCGGGAAAGAAGAAATAACCTCCGATTTTTCGGCATCCCAGAAAAAGAGGGGGAAACTGAAGAGGACCTGAAAACGACCATACACGATATCATAAAGCTCCTCATTACCGACGACAATATAGATGAACCCAAAACGGAACGCATCCACAGGGCGGGGGGGCCACCCGGGGGACCCCGATCCGTCCTGGCCCGATTCCATCATTACCGAGATAGATCGAGGGTGTTAGAAAAGGCAAAGAATGGAGGCAGCATCACCCTGAGCGGGGCACACATAACGATTTACCAAGATCTCTCCTCCCTAACCCTCGCAATGAGGAAAATGTGCAAACCGCTCACCACATGGCTTAAATCTCGAGACATAAGATATAGATGGGGATACCCCTTCTCCCTCTCCTTCGAACACGAGGGATCGAGAATCAAATTGTCCTCGGAAAAAGAAATTAAGGCCTGCATCCTCGACCTATTAGGCGATCCATCTCAAGAAGAAGAGACTGATCACGCACCTCGCGAAGATAGGGAATGGCGAATACAAGGCCCAAAGAGGAGGAAAGTTAAAGGCTCAAGAAAATACCGCAGAGGAAATGGCTCACCAGAGGGATTGGGTTGACTATACTCTATCACATTTCCACACAGCTAATCTGCACGCCAAACCGAGAGCGAAAGGACATTGCTAATATAGGGTGTTTCGACCCTACCTGTGCTCGGCTAACAAGTACACTTCGAGGGGGGGTTTCAGGGGGCTCTAAAGTTGATATTGTTGTATATACTGCAAGGGGACCGTGAAGTAACGGCCTCCACTGGTGGTTCGGTTATGGGCCAGTGCTGCCAACTCGGCTCAATCGAACGCCACCGAACATATGGGGGGAGGGGGAGGGAAGGATGGGGAAGGGGAATGGAAGCTGATTTCGTGTCAACATGTTGGGTGTATGGCGCACACAGGGAGACGGGCTTGTGGCCCCCCGGTTACCACGGGGAAACAGCGGAAGGGTCAGAACGTCCAGGTGACCTGAGATACCACCGTCGTGATGATGGCTGAGGCATGCCATGGGGGCAACATGAGGGTGGGTACATTGAATGTGAAAGGCCTGAACTCGCCCACAAAGAGGTCCCTCGTCTACAGAGAGTTCCAAAGGTCGGGATTTGATATCCTTCTCCTACAGGAGACGAAATACGTGAGAGGTGAAGAAAGATCAATTTTGGGGAAGCGAACGGGGCTGGAGTTCTGGGGATCAGGCCCATTGCGCAAAGGTGGGGTGGGGATCTTGGTCAGAAAAGGAATAGATCTGGTGGTCACGAAGGTCTGGGCGGATGTAGAGGGCCGAGCGCTACTTATCACGGGTACCATAGGTACACTAGCTATTACGGTGGCCACAATTTACGCCCCAAATGTAGGTCAGATCCGATACCTCTCCAAAACAATACCCAAGATCATGCTGGAAGCGACCGGCCATGTAATATTAGGCGGAGACTTCAACATGTGGGCGGACCCCGACATGGATTGGCATCCTGGCAATCCCCAAACTAAGGCCAAACCCACTGGGGACTACACCCAATTTAATAAGATGATGGAATTGTATGGCTTGATGGACGTGTGGCGTTGTAAGCACCCCACTGACAAGCGGTACACCTTCTTTTCAGCCCCACATAACACACACACCCGCATAGATTACCTTTTCTTTTCAAAAGACATATGTGATACAGCCTCTAGCTCAGATATCGTTACAATTTCATGGTCAGACCACGATATGGTACGAGCCGAATTGGCATGGGCCTCCCTCCCAACGGGAAGGGGTAGATGGCGTTGTAATGAATCGCTCTGGAGGGATGCAGTTTTTAAACAAGCAATGCAAACCGCAATTGAGGATTACTTTCAACTGAACGACAATGGTGAGGTCTCCAAGCAGGTAGTCTGGGAAGCGGCCAAAGCCACATGGAGAGGGGTATTAATAAGGGAAGGGGCCAGTAAAAAAAGGGAGAGGGCTTTGATCGAAAACAAGCTCCGCAAGGACATTACCCAGCTAGAGACGGGGACCTTCAATAACGGGGTTGCGGACTCTGAACGGGTCTTAGAAGCTAGGAAGAAAAGGGAGGAACTCCGTCTCCTAGAACATGAACTAATAGCCCGCAAACTTGTCCTCTTGAAGCAGAAGTTTTATGAGAAAGGGGACAGAGCTGACGCGCTATTGGCAGCTAGATTACGGGCCCAGCAAGCCGACAGGAGGGTACATGAACTATCTGATGCTGACAACACCCCGGAAGCGCCCCAAACCACCATCCCTGAAAAATTTGCCAACTTTTTTGAAGCTCTGTATACCCCCGAAGGGGAACCCGACACACTAAACATCCAAACATACTTAAACGACATCGACATGCCCAAGATTACAGTCACAGAGGCCGAATCCCTTGACAGCCCCATAACAAGTGCGGAGATCCATGAAGCAATAAAGAGACTCGCATCAGGCAAATCCCCGGGGGAAGATGGCTTTTCGGCAGGATTTTATAAAACGTTTGCAACACAACTCACTCCCTTCCTCACCGATCTCTTCAATCAGATCCTGAAGACAGGGAAACCCCCCGATTCTTTCACGAGGGCGATTATTGTGGTTATCCCAAAGGAGGGGAGAGATCCCGCGAGATGTGGCTCCTATCGCCCAATCTCCCTATTAAACTTAGACGCGAAAATTTATGCCAGGGTCCTAGCCGCTAGACTTGAATCGTTCCTCCCCCGTCTTATCCACGCAGACCAAGTAGGATTCATATTAGGCCGTCAAGGCGCTGACACCATGCGCAAAACCCTTCACTTGATACATACCTCCCATACCCTCCATACCAACCCTGCGCTGCTCTCTATTGATGCGGAAAAAGCGTTCGATAGGGTAGAGTGGGACTTCTTAATGAAGGTCCTCCAGAAGATAGGACTTGGCCCCAACTTGAGAAAGGGAATACAAGCAATTTATTCAACTCCCTCGGCATCGGTCCATGTGAATGGAGAATATTCTAGGTGGTTCCGATTAACGCGTGGTACCAGGCAGGGATGCCCCCTCTCAGCGATTTTGTTCGCCCTATCGCTAGAACCAGTAGCATGCAAGATCAGAAAAGACCTTGGTATAGAGGGCATACGTCTGGGAGGCGTAGAGTATAAATTAGCGCTATATGCGGACGACATACTACTACACGTAGTCAACCCAGAGACCTCCATTCCTCGAGCCATCCTCCTACTTGAGGAATACGGCCGCCTGTCGGGGTTCAAGATCAACCGCACTAAGTCAGTCCTTTTCCCCTTACAAGGTGACCCACCCACGAACGCGGAAAGATATTCCTCCCTGGGGCTAACGATCGAACACCATACATTACAATACCTAGGGATTCGAATCACCAAAAATATTGCCTCTCTCTACGAAGCAAACTTTCCCCAGCTCTTAATTAAACTCCGGTCGGACCTCGCCAGGTGGGGTAAACTCACGATATCGTGGTTGGGCAGGCTCAATGCGATAAAAATGACTTGCCTCCCGCGGTTCCTTTACCCATTCCAGATGCTCCCAATCGTGATCCCTCAACGGTACTTCATAGACATCAGGAGGGAAATTCTAAAATTTCTCTGGCAGGGTAAGAAGCCCCGTATAGCATATGCCACCCTCACACTGCCCAAAGATAAAGGAGGGGTAGGACTACCTGACCTGAGAAAATACCATGCAGCAGCCCAACTCCGTCTACTTGTCCCCCACCTGCGCAACTACAGGGAACCACAATGGGTGGCAATGGACAACCACTACCTTGCACCTGCAACACTTGGAGAGTGGATGTGGGCACCGCGAAAATGGGTGTTGAGAAGAACGAAAAACCACCCACTATTTGTAGCCCTGTGGGACATCTGGAGGGAGGGAACGGATATGACATGCATTACAACTTGGCCGTCCCCACTAAGCCATTTATGGTCACCAGGTATTAACAACCATATTCCCAACGTAGAAAGATTCCAGACCTGGTATGAGGCGGGACTTGAGCGGGTGGGTCAACTTGTTCGTACCGACTCCTTCATCACCTTACCAGCCCTAACAGAGACCTTAAACATAGGAACTCTATCCGCTTTTCACTACCTCCAAATTAAAGGAGTCCTGACGAGGGAGGTGTGGAAGGATAAACTGACCAGAGAACTCACCCCATTTGAAAAAATGTTAGACTCCAAGACTGACAGGAAGGGACTGATCTCGATAATGTATAAGCTGTTATTGGAGGGTGGTACTGGCTCGACACACACTCTCCGAACACGATGGGAGAACGACATGGGGATTGAAATTGTAGACGAAATATGGGACAAAATGTGCTCCATGGCCACAACCACCTCTATTTCAAGCCAATACAAATTGCACTCCATCAAGCTCCTCCACCGCTGGCAATACGACCCACACAGATTATCAAAGATGTATCAAACATCATCCCCCCACTGTTGGCGCGAATGTGGTCAAATAGCTGATTACTGGCATATGTGGTGGGACTGCCCTAGGGTCCAGATTTTTTGGGATGAGGTGCTGGGCTGGATAAGACACACGGACGGGATCCAGAGAGCCCTGACCCCGCAACTGGTGCTATTTAGTCTGGAGGCGGAGGATGGCGAATGGACGAAGGTCCAAGGAGTAGTCCCCCACTTACTACTTGCGGCGAGGGCATTGATAGCGACAAAATGGAAATCATTGTTGACCCCGAGTAAGAAAGAATGGATTAATGTCGCTTTAAACCTTTGCACGATGGAAAAGATAACGGCATCACTCCATGGTAGAGCGTCACAATGCGAACTGTTATGGTCCGAATTTCTGAGCGCACACACGTCCACTCCAGAACCAACCCACAGCGAAGATGGCTCTCTGCCCTGAGGAAACCGGACCAGATCGTCCTCCTCCTCTAGGGATAACCCCACCGCCACTTTGCCACAGATCCTCCCCCATGCCACTAGACACAACCATTCCAGGCCTGTAACCACACCCCCCTCATGAACGCCCCCACGGCAGAACTCAAATGACCTAGCCCTGACCCACAACATACACCTTGACCAACGATGCAAAAACCACCAAATGACCAGTCTTCCATTCCGGGGGGGAGGGGGGAGGGGGTATCGACATTACATCTGTTGGGGGAAGAGAGATGACGTATCTGTGTATACTCTTGGTTCCCCTGTGTTCTTCTGTTACTGTATGCTCTATAATTGCACTTTCCTATTACCAGGAAGAACCTGATCTGAACAGGTACTCGTTATTTCAAATGATATTTTCAGTTTCTACTTCTCTGTTCATGTACAATGTCTATTTTGAAAACTTAATAAAAACAAATTTAAAAAAAAAAAAAAAAAACCCTTCAATCCTGTGTCTTCTCCTACTCTGCCCAGATGGCGATACGTTACGTCCCTAGCTGGCATTGATATTTCTTCCTCTGGGAACCATTCTAGCAAAGGTACTATGGCTTCCAAATACTTTTTTAGCAGATAGTTCCCTGAAAGACATTTTGAGATTGGCTGATGATTCCACCTTTAAGGAGTTTTATTTTAAACCGGCCATGCCTGTCTCGAAGACAGTAGTTAACATGCTTTAAACATGCAAAATTGCAGCCTCTGTGTCTTGACCTAAAATAGTAATTTTCTTAGCGAGCTGTGTACGAAAATCATAATTATAATAAAGGCAATGGAGGTGTAGATTTTCCAACTCTTTTACCCTCCCTTCTCAATTTCTGATTTCATTAAATCCTAGCTAATTTGCTGCATTACCATGATGATGGTCAAGGAGAAGTTTGTGTTTATCTACATTGGTGGAGCTACACCAATTCATCCCAAGACACAACAGAACATCAACGAGGAAGTGATCCGGCAGTTCAACATATTTATAGACTACTAGCAAAAAGTACTGTTCTTTGAACAGTTTCTGTAGACATACATGATAACACTCATCAATTGTTGAAAATCAATTATCCTGTAGGTCGCTGTTCCGATTCGCTTATCGCTTGAAATGCTTTGCTCTCTGAAGTAAACTGCACTGAGAATGTGTGCATGTGGCTGCCTGACATACCCCGGAGAAGATGTTTGGGGGAGGACAGAGTTGGTGTGTTGCTGCATACTGGGACCTTCTGTGCTCTTTTTGCACCTGTTGCCTCAGCCTGATGTGGTGCAGTTTGTTGCGGTACAAATAACCTAGAAACCGTGCATCCTATATATATATATATATATATACATATATATATATATATATACGGCCTTGAAATGTAGTTTTCTTTGTTCCCAGAGTCGAGAGCGGTCCTTCTACGACCACATTGGTGTTTCGCCGATGTGGTGGCCTTAAAAGATGACAGGACGCCTGGGGTGCTTCAAACTGTATTTAATGGGGAGTTACAAAAGGCGGATATCTTATTGTCTATGCATGGGGGAGAAGCAGTACTCACAATTGCAGCCAGGGGCCTCCCATTTACTTCACTGGAGGCAGGGTGTGCACATTGATGGCACGCTGTAGGCTGCCAGGGCACCCAAGAGGCCTCCTATGGCATTGGATTTACGCTCCTGGAAGCCAAGCTCCATAGCCCTTGGTGACCTGTAGTCATGAGGTCCCCTTATCAGGAGCAGCGCTCGAGCGGACCGCTTCACTGGTGCTCCGCCAACGTTCTGCTGGGAGCGCGGGTCCTCGAGATCTCATGAGATCGCGCTCCCTCCACAGCTGATTTCAGGCAAAGTCTCCTGTGTGAACGGGCTGAGATCCAGGGAAAGGGCTGGGGCGTCCAAATGTCATGTCGCCAGTAACGTCCGGAGTGTCCTAACAGGTCACTATGCAAAATGTGGTGTAGATTGGTGGAACGATTTGGAATTATATGAGGAACGTACAGACAAACAAATGTTCTGTTTTATATACATATAGAGAGATTAGTTACAGCACACATGTGGGCACTTACAGGGTGCTTTTCTTGTATGTTTTGCTTTCAAGTTAACCCTTTAATCTTTGCTGCTGGCACTTTCAGTAAATTAGTTAATGCAAAATGTATACCTTCGTTGTCTTTATTAAAATTATGATTTTTGTACACATTTATCTAAGAAAATCGCAATTATGCGCGTTTTTAAAAGAGCCCTTTTGGTCAAGTGCACTCCCGAAATAAACATAGGATTTGGGGAAGGGAGCGGCGGCTTTCAGAAATCATCTTCCAATTAAAAAACACAAATGTAACCAGAATTATTCAAATGAGTCTGCTAAAATAGCATTTTTGTCCATATGCTGTGTGTTTTACATAAGCACTGTTCTTGAATCGACGTCTCCGTGGGCTATGCATTAAAGGTGCTCTCTGAGCATGTGCCGTGTTTGGAAGTATCTCGAGTCTTGTGCATGCGCAGTGGCAGTGGATATCCGGAAAGGAGGTGAAAGATAATCAAACACTCACTGTGCATCCTACTTGTGGCAGGTTTCTGTGCTTTAACCTGGATTCTTAAAAAAAAAAACTCCAAAAAGATGATGTCCCAGCAAGATTCCGATAAGGTGAGTCATTCCCCAAATGCCGCCTGGGTGTTTTGTGGGAGCACCCCTTGTAAACTGTAGACAAAAGATGTGACGTTCAGAGGATGCAATGGGAGACAACGGGTCGTTCAGCGGACTCAGAAGAAGGGGTGTGGGGTCAAAGGGGATACCGTCGCTGTCTGAAACTACGCTTCCAATGTACAGGTGTGCCGTTTCGACAGGTCACTCTCCCCAAAAAGTAATAGTTCGCACCCCCCGTCGGAACATAAACCACCCGGTTGCCATTAAAATGAGTAGCAATCTCTTGTATAACAGTAACTCGTGGTAGTTGACGCGCTGCGTAATAAGCGTCACCAATTTGCTGCCTAATTCTTGCTGAAATGGATGCTTACGTTTTCCGCAAATCTTCGTTAACTAGATGAATACATTATGCCATTTAAGAAAGTCTCCCTTTTCTAATGTGGTATCGCCGCAATCAATTATTTAACCCTTGGCGGTCTGACACATGTTGTTGTAAGAGGTATTAATGGGGGGGGCGGTCGCTCGAATTACTCATATGCCACTGACACTATAGCCTTTCAACTCTCTTGTCCAGTCTCCCCCATTCATGGTATCCACCATTTTACCGCATTTTTTGCCGAATGTTTCGGACAGGTGTGGGTTAAGGGGATATTTTAAATGGAAGTGTAGGGTGTGGGCAGTGGAGGTGGACATAATAAAGGGCAACAGGGGGATTTAATCCACTTAAATTGAAATGGCCACACTCTTGTACTAGATGCCCACCACCCCCTTTCAAACTGCCTCGTCCACTGAAACTTGCTCCATTCACTTTTTTAAAAAAAAAACTTTATTTTTGGTTTGCATGTCACATCTCACTCGCTGCAGTTCTCATCTACATAACAAGTATATATATTTTCACAGTAATAACCCTCATCCCCCTTCGATTTCGTACATCAGGTGTGTATATTCGCATATGTGCATAGTGTAAAATTACATTTGGGTAACAGCTTGGTAAGTTGTATCATTCGTTCATTAGCTGTCTGAGTTTTCCATGTCTGATGGGGCATCGTCTATGTATGCTCTGAACAAGGTCCAAAGGTCTTTTGGTTTGCAAGGTGCAGGCACCATTCCTACATAGTTTTCTTCACATTCATTTACGTAAGTCAAGGCTGTGAGGAATTGTTCTATGGTTGGGGCATGGCTGCTCTTCCATTTCTGAAGGATGCATTTCTTTGCTACTGCGCAGGCGACATTAAATAGTCTCCTCGTTTTTTCTGGGACCTTTCCGATGTCGCCGAACAGGTATTTTGGAGGGTTGAGGTGTGCAGGGATTTGTGTAATTTCCTCCAGGATATTTGCCACTGCACACCAGAATCCAGCTATCTGGGGACAGGCCCAATACATGTGGAAAGAGTCCGCACAGGGAATATGGCATTTCGGCAGCTGTCAGACATAGTGTTATAAAACTTTGCCATTTTTGCTGGAGTAAAGTGTAGCTTATTCAGGATCTTGAATTGTATTAGTCTTAGGCCTGCGTTTAGTGAGACCTTCTTAGAAAGGAGGCAGTATCTGGACCATTTCCCCATCTCAATTGTTATGCCCATGTCCTTTTCCCACGACGTCTTAATGTTGTTCAGTGATTTTGTGTGTGTTTGGACTATATTGTATAGTTTGGATACCACGGTGCCCGCCTGTGAATACAATGACTGGTAACATGCATGTTCGGGGGGGTTCATCTGGGAATGTTGGCCACCGTTTCTTGAACGCCGCTTTTATACGGTGGAATTGTAGAGTGATCAGTTGGTTTCTCCCTACCGTATCTGCAAAATCTTCTGGGGTTACGAATTTACCATTTGGAAACATAGTTTTCATTTTAAGTTCATATTCTGGGATCCAGTTTTTCTGTATGCCGATATCGTATGTTGGTTTAATACCTGGGAAGTTCCAGAGCGGGGCCTGGGAATCATAGGGGGTATTTATGCGGAGCCGCTTGCTAATTGCGGCCCATGCTGCTACTGTGCAGGAAGCAGGATCGAACTTGCAGTCGTCTTTATGTGATTTTACAAATATTATGGATCTCAGGTCAGTTGGGCGGACCGAATGTCGCTCGATAGATATATGTGGTGTTCTGTCTACTTAGCATAATGTGCCTGTGCCACATGATAATACAGCTCAAAGTCGGGTCGGCGAAGCCTCCCATTTCGTAGGGTTCAACCAACTTGTCCCATTTCATCTTGTTTCCTCCTCCGTTCCACACGAAAGAGGTAGCCATGGACCGCAGATTGTCAAAGAAGGGTATGCCCGGCCATATAGGTACATTACAAAAAATGTATAGGAGCTTAGGGAGTACTGTCATCTTAAGTACCGCAATACGGCCAGCGAGGGATATGGGGAGTCTAGTCCAAATTTGAAGATTGGAGTAAATCGTTTGTAGTGTGGATTCGTAGATGTCTATATAGAGGGAAGTTTTGTCTCGGGAGACCAGGATTCCCAGATACCTAATATAGTCGGGAGCCAAAGATAAACCATGGGTGTGTGTGCGTGTGACAAGTAGTAGCTCGTGTTAACGGGAAGTTTCGGATTTGGCGGTGTTGATTTTGTACCGAGTGTGTGGTGAAGTCGTTTCTCATGGCCAATATAGGGGATGGGTTCTTTTCTGGTTCCCGAATATATAGCAGTGCGTCGTCTGCATTTAGTGAGATGGCTTGGTATACACCGGCCATTTTTATACCCCTCAGTTCTTGCTTGGCTCTAGTTGCAGCCGCCACAGGTTCTAACGTAAGGGCAAAGAGGATGGGGGAGAAGGGGCATCCCTGCCTGGTACCTCTGCGTAAAGTGAAATGGCTGGATAAGGTTCGGTTGGTTAGAACTCTGGCTTTGGGTGAGGAGTTAAGAAGTTTGACACACCCTATCAGGTATGGGCCAAATCCAAATTTGTGAAGGACCTCGAACATATACTGCCATGAAACCGAGTCGAACGCTTTCTCAGCGTCCAGTGATATGGCTGCTGCTTGTGCCTCCGGCTTGATCTGTGCCAGGATGCTAAATAGCCTGCGCAAGTTTAGGGCCGTGGATCTCGTTGGAATGAAACCGCACTGATCGGGATGTATTATGGTAGTCATTCTGGGAAACAGTCGAGTGGCCAGTACCTTTGCATACATTTTGGCGTCTGTATTAATCAAGGACAGGGGGCGGAGGAACGTTCATGGGGTGGGCATCTGGGTTTCAGCAGCACCGTTATGACTGCATATGACATTGTGTCTGGGAGTGAGCCAGCATTCATAGCCTCTTCCCATACAAGAGTTAGTATCGGGGCGAGTATTGAGGAGTATGCCTTGTATAGGTCAGCATTCAGACCGTGAGGCCCCGGAGTTTTGCCCGCTGCTAATGATTTAATCGCCTCAGCAATTTCATCGCTCGTTATTCACTGTTCAAGGGCCCAGTTGTCTTCTAATGATAGCCTAGGGAGAGCGATCTTACTCAAGTATGTCTTTATATCGTCTTGTGTGCATCTGTCGTGGTTGGCATAGAGGTTGTTATAGTATTCTGCAAACTCAGTGTTTATTTCTTCCTCCCCGTGTACGACTATTCCCTCATCTGTCAGGATGCTTGTGATTGGGGTATGGTTATATATCGTTTCGTAGTATGCGTGCCAGGTGGTGTCCTGCTCTTTTGCCCTCCCCGTATCTACGTGCCCTGATTGGGATGGCCATGTATTGTTGTTCTTTGGTTGCTAAGTCGTTGAAAGTTTGGGGGTGTGAGTTAATATCGGCCAGCATGTGCTTGTCGTGAGTTATACTGGAGTCAGTCTCAAGTGCTTTCAGGAGTGTTTCAGTAATATCCAATTCAGTTCTAACGGATCTAAGGAGACCAGTCGTTTTGGACATCAAGTTGCCCCGCACCCATACCTTAAATGTTTCCCATACGGTTGCCCAATTGTCCACGGAACCTTTGTTCAGTTGGAAGAATTCCTCCATCTTGGTGAGTCGTGCCTCTACTACATTCGGGTCTTTTATTATGTTGGGGGGCATCCTCCATCGCTGTGCTGGGCGTTTGATATCGGGAAACGATACTTCGAGTATGACCGGGGAATGGTCCGAGAGTGTGCGAGGAAGGATTTCGCAGCACTCGATTGAGTTGATCAGAGGGGACGAGATGAGCCAGTAATCTATTCTGGATTCAGTGTTGTGGGCTGAGGAATAGAACGTGTATTGTCTATCTGTTGGATGGATCCCTCTCCAGGCATTGGTCAAGAGGTTAGTTCCTCTTGAGCTTGGCGTATAACGTTAGCTACTTTAGTGAGAGGTCTAGGTTTACTTGAGGACTCTCTAATGTGGTATCAAGGATAGTGTTGAGGTCCCCTCCCCACAAGACCCAAACGTCCGCTGTCGGGCCAATTTCATCAACGTGATGGATGTAAAACTCCGGGTCGTCCAGATTTGGACAGTATGTGTTGACCAATATGAGTTTTTTGCCTGCCACGGTACCCCAGATCACGACATATCTACCTTGTTGGTCAATTTCACTTTTTTCGGTGGAGAACCCCAGTGAGGGGTGTATTAACGTGATGCCACCTCTGTTCTGGGAGGAATATTCAGTGTAATGTCTATTGTTGCCCCATTGTCGTAAGATACTCTCGCTGGTACCTTTTTAATGCATGAGTTTCTTGGAACATGGCGATGTGTGGATGGTGCCTGTTAATATGCGCCCCTGCTTTGCTGGCTTTCACTCTATTGTTTAACCCACGAATGTTCCAAGTAAGCATTTTGAGTTTTAGCCCCATGGATGGTCTTGTTTTCTGCGCCATTTCCGTGAATCATAATAAAGCTTGGAAGGGTGGGATTTCTCATAGAGGAGGGCAGCGAGTGGACCAGTGAGTGCAATTTTAACGGAAAACAAACCAGTTGAACTTTGTGCCTGATGCCCAACTGGGGCCTTCTGAGGCAACAACATTGTTCTTGAACAATAGAACAGTCCTGTGTTACCTGTACCCACCCCCACCCACACCATCATACCCAACTAGATGATGATCCCTTATTACTAACTTGTGGATATTCCCAAAGAAGGGGACGAGTGCGGCAACTCCGCTTCGTAGTCGAGCGCATCTCATCCGGCTGCATTCAAGGATGGTTGGTGGGTTGCTTCCTTTCTCTGCTTTACTTACAACATTTCCGGTAACAAACAGGAGTCAGATAGAACTGTGGTTGGTCCTTCACAGGCTGCTACAGATCGGTATTGAGGCTTCCATATAGGCCAGAGCCGCTGTAGGAGTTTCAAAGAAGTGCGCTCGTCCACCGTGTTGTATGCGAAGCTTTGCCGGAAAAAGAAGGGCGTAGGGGACCTGTCTTAGCCGCAGCAGGCGCTTGATGGTCTCGTAAGATCGTCTTTAGACTCCTGCAGAGAAGTCCGGATACATGTGAATATTGTCATTGCCAAACCTCAGGGATCCCTTCTCTCTTGCCAGCTTTAGGATGGCGTCCCTATCCCTGTAATTCAGCAGTTTGACAATAACCGTACGGGGAGGGGCCCCTGGCCTGGGCAGTGGAGTGAGAGAGCGATGTTCTCGCTCAACCAGATGCTGAGGTGAGAATGCATCTTCCCCAAGGAGGAACTTCAAGGGGTTTTCGATTCGAATTTCCATTAGGCCTTTGCAGAAGGTTTCCGAAAGGCCGACTATTCGGATGTTGTTCCGTCTTGATCTAGATTCCAAATCGTCACACTTCTCTCAGAGTTTATTAATTTCCCCTCTTAGGAGTGATATATCATAAGTGTTTTGTCGAGTTGAGTCTTCGTTCGCACCAATTCTGTTTTCAGTCTCTGTGATTCTGGCACTTTTTTTGTCCACTCGGGCTTTGAGGGAGCCTATTGTTGAAACAATGCCTTCGAGCTTGACATTGCTTGCCAGGAACCCATTTTGTACCGTGGTTAATAGGTGATCAAATTTCGTGTCTTCCGTCGCTGAGGATGAGGCAGGTGGCAGTGGGATCTGGCTTTCGGGAGGCGACTGTGAGCTTGTAAAGGAATCCATAGGTCCTGTATTTCTGCTTTTGACCACATTTTTTCCAGGCATTGTTGGAGTGTTTATGCAGCCTGTGCCAATTAATATGGTAAGGATGTTTGAGGAGGTGAGGTCGGAGACGGTTCGGGAGGGATGTGGAGCCAGCCGGGGTCCAGGTGGTCAATAGTGTGTCTGCGATGCCGGTTATCTTGCAGTAATGCTCTCCGTAGTTTTCACGGGCCAATGCTCTTCAAAGCTGGGCTGCCCGGGTTTTCATGGTGTGGCAGGGTGGCAGCAGGTTCAGAGTTGCCCGGGCTAAAGTATGGAGTACTCCAGAGGGAGTCGACAGTGCTTGCCTGGGTCTATGTCAAGGTATACCTGACTTGGGCCACAAGAAATATGCTGAGTGGACTGTGTCTTCCCACGTTTGTATGAGTTCCAGAACTGCGTTGTTCCTGGGTAGGAGTGTGCTATCTGTGTGTTCTGCTGTGGGATGTTTTACTGAAATTGGGGTGCAGGCCAGCCCTCAGTCAGGAGTACTAAGGGGTAAGTTTATTCCAGGCCCGTAGTTTACCGTCCAGGGTTATATGGTCAGGCTCCCCTGGGGGATGGTAGCAGTGGTTACGCTGTGGCCTCGAATGTGCCCATGGGTTCCTATCTGCTGTTTTCGTGTGTGACTAGGACCAAGGGGGCATGGACTCTCCCCTTCCACCTCTCAGCGATTAAATCGGGTGCGGCGTATCGTGCAGAAGCCCCTCTTCCCTGGTGCTGGTCCCTGCAATCCGACTGCGTGCGACAGTTCAATTCCCAATCTGTTGCTGTGCATGGGCCCCCCCTCTCCTCCGTACCCTCCTGCCAACCGGCTCAGGATCGCTGTTAATTACGCCCAACCCGGGCTGCTGGACCATCGCCAGAGGTATGTTCCGGTATGCAGTGGGGCCCCGGACCATGTGTCGTGACCCGTTGTTTATTTGTTCATGTCGGCCTCCGCCCCGATTGTGAAGGAGTAGGGGGTGCTCTGCTGATCAACGCAGCAGCGTTGACTACTCCTTTCCCCGTGTCGCGAAGTGCCGCTGCCGTCCCAGTCTCCGGCAGCGCGCCGTACGCGGCAGAGGCAGTATTCCGGAGAAGAGCAGGTATGTCCCGGCTCCGGGCAACAGGGGCGGGGGAGCCGGGGGAGAGTCCCGCTCAGCTCACAATACGCAGGGGTGTATGTGCAGCATGCCGCACAAAGCAAGTCGGGGTGCAGGATATCCTAGAGTATGGGTGCGGTATCGTTCTGCATCTGCCGCCCGCCAACACCGCTCCGCCCACGACAGGGCCCGGATGCGTCCAGGAGCAGCGGCTCTCACATGGATTCCTATGGAGCCAAGGAGTGGCTCGGGTCTTTCACCTCTAGACCCGCTTCAGTTTCTTAGTGTAGAATGTCCGCAAGTAGGGTATTATTTAATCAGGATTCATGCCGGAGAAGAGCTCTATACTCAAGAGTCTGCTCCATTCACTTTTAACCCTTAGTACTGGGTGGCAGTCCATGGGCCGTCTCCATCAGTGCTGGGGGCACCCAGCATAATCTTTAATTACTGTTGTTCCAGGCTGGCTCACGGGCCATCCCGATGGTTGCTGTGGGCACCCATGCACCTACAGTTACCATGGTCATACGGCTGACACCAGTTTCTGGGAGCTGCTGGGATCGCAACTTGCCCGTGTTCACACAAAATGGCAGTGGCCTGGGGGTCCAATGTTACAGATGCTGATCTGGGGACACCCAGATCAGTGGTGGTCGCAGTACCGTGGTCACACAGCTTCAGTCTGCAGACCAGGGTAGCAGGGCCGTGATCACATGGCATCAGCCTGCAGAGCCAATTAACAAGACAGAAGTGCCATTCCTGGAGTCTGGCGGTGTGCCTGCTGAGGCTCCTTTTATTGACAGTCTGTCATGACATGGTCATGACACATATTCTTAAAAGTGCAACACCACACTGGGTTACCAGTAGACACCTAAGGGCACAGGCACCAAGGGCTTTGTTTGTGACTCATTAGACAGGTCCTCCAGTGCCAAAGTGCTGTCTATGATGGCAGCAGCAGTCCCATCCTCGGGGCCTTATTTGAAATGGGGCACTGTGCCTTGGGGGACTACTATGACTCAAAAGGAAAGTTTAGCTAATTCAAATGATCATTTGGGCTTTATTCCCCGCCTACGCCCACTGGCTGCCTTTCTTTGCTCTGCTGTGCAGATGCCAATAAACATGTCTCCAGGTACCCACCA
This sequence comes from Ambystoma mexicanum, assembly GCF_040938575.1. Lineage (NCBI taxonomy): Eukaryota > Metazoa > Chordata > Amphibia > Caudata > Ambystomatidae > Ambystoma > Ambystoma mexicanum. The sequence continues at coordinate 1,458,551,103 of NC_090935.1, forward strand.
GCGCTTTAGTATTTTACCATAGAAGGAAGCCGCAAGGTGGGGCGATGCTATGCACATATTCTTTAAAGAAGCATCCGTCTTTGCACGCTAAAGGCTGTTTGACTTTAAATGAATATACTTGACATCCAAAGGCAGAGACCTTTTTAAAAAGTTGTAACTTATCACAGATATGTGTTCCCCTACTTCCAGCTCTTTGGCGGGAGGCAGTGAATATGCTTGGAGATTAATGCATTTCAAGGTGAGGCTAATGTTATGCCCCTTAAATGATCTGTGCACCGCAGAGCTGCTTCAGACAAGGTTTTCCCAGCTGTATACAAAAGGGCACACAAACAATTATTTTGGAATGGGTCCCCATGCACCTTCAGCCGGCCCTGATAATATCAGTCTGGCAGGGTAGATTGGGTGGGGGCTGCACGCAAGGGGTCTTTCGTTAGTGAGCGGCCATTGGTGGATAAGCGGGAGGAAGCAATGGAGAATCTTTGAGCTTGGGGAGAAGGGTCACCTGAGTCCAAATGGCAGCAACTGAGGTGGTGGCCTGAGGGGCCCTTAACGAATAATAATGGCAGTCCCTGACGTATGGCATGCTGGGCTTGCCTTGGCCATTAGTCCCCATGCTGTATGGATTGGTCCCCCTGTCTCATCCACTGCTCGCAATGTCTCATTCACTTGTGGCGGTGCCCAGTTCACTGTAAAGCATGCCTCATTCACTGCTGTGTTCACTGGTCCCCTTGCCTCATTCACACTCATGTGTTGCATTTTCTGTTCTCCTTCACAGCCTTGCACACCTCATTCACTGCTCAATTAACTGGACACCCTGACTCATTCGTCGGTCACTAGGCTTTATTCATTTATTTTCCTTAACTTCTCATTCCTTTTTTCATATGCTCACATGCTTTATTCTCTACTTGTTCCCATGCCCATTGGTCCCCCTGCCCCTCTCACTGGTCAACCTGCCTCTCTCACTGGTCCCCATTAAAAACTGGTTACACCACCTCATTAGCGCATCACCATGCATTCACTTTTCCCACTGCTTTCTTCACTGGTCTCCATGTATTGCTCCTTTGGGACCCTGCCTTGTTTACTCGTCTCGCTGCCATGTTTGCTGATGCCTACTTACGGGCTACCAAACTGACTGGTGACTGCACCCAGTCACTCGACACCTTGCTTGATTCACTGACCACAAAGCTCCATGTACTGGTCCTGCTGCCTTGCCTCACTGGTTACTGTCGTGTACTCCTCAGCAGCTCTGCCTCCCTCAATGGTCATGATGCCTCCCTCCACTTCTTCACTGGTGACCATGCCACTCTAAGCGGCCACTGTGACTCACTTATTAGTCACTGTGCCTCAAATTCATTGATAACCCTAAATCCAATATACTGGTAATTGTGCCTTTCACTGCTGCTCAACTTGCCTTCTATGGTGCCGGTGAATCCCTCATAACGCATTTTTGTCAATGCCTGAAATATTTGTGAATTTACATTAATAGTGGGATGTTTAATATAGTGCAACAGAGATTATTTTAATTTCACATGTAATTGAAAATGCAATATTATCATCGAAATATAATATTTTCATGATTGTGCGAGATCACCTGTGGCACACACACTCTAGAGAAATGCCACACAAAGCCAGTGCAGAACGGGAAGTCTTTTTTTCCATGTCCAGAAACATGAGATGCGGCCTGTGAGGTAGAAGATGGACAGAGAAGGCAGTGAGAAGGGAGACGGAGAAGGCCAAGGAGGATGGTGATGAGGCGAAAGGGAGTCGTAGCTGAGATGTCCTGCAGAAGGCATGGAGACGCTGTGAAAAGGCCACATATACAAAAAGCAATGGCATGTGTTGGATCCAGAGCCGTATGCATTAGCAAGGATGAGACATGGAGCAGGTCCATGAATAAGGGGAAGGACATTCCACAGTGAGTGTCTCTAGAGCAATAGGTTGTGGTAGAATGATAGGCCCTGCATCCAGCTCGACGCACTGAAGGGGATAATCGAGAGGAAGGCCATGGGACAGTCAGTCATCAGAGGCAAACCTCAGAAAGGTTGTTGAAGTAACTGATTGAGAGGAGCGAGGCGTCTACCGGGTTAGCTGGGAAGTGGAGGGTGCGTTTACCTAGGTGCTGGGGAGGACCTATTCTTTAACGAGGAGGATCTGAAGCTCCTTCTTGAAATATAGAAGCGGGGGGGGGAGTTGGGTCTAGTGTTGACAGGAAGTAGGTTCAGAAATGTGGAGGTATAGACCAAAAAAATCCTGTCTTTTGGTTCTTTTCTTCCTGCACTAGCAGAGTTAGTCTGCACATCTACCTTCTGGTGGCCCGCAGGTCTCGAGAGCTGCTGCGCTTCTGCAGCAGGATTTGAAAGGTGATCTGTGCAAGCATCAGAAGCCAGTGGAGTTTGATAAGGTTCGGGGGTGGGGGGAGGCTGTGTTTCAAATTTGCAAAATCCTTATGTCCTGCTGCAGCATGTCAGGCACATCACAAGGATGCCAGGGTGGCCACCGGAAAGCCTTCAAAGAGAGCATTGCCACCATCTAGGTGGGAGAGGGCCAAGGCTTGGACAGCAGATCTGAAGTTCCTTGCTTTTATGAAGAGCTTGATTTTCCACCGAAGGGAAAGTTGGTACTAAATCATTTGTGTCTTCCTTGCTATGCGCTCCTGAAGTAGAGCGGTCTGTGGATGTAGAACCTACGGGACTGAGTGCATGTGGTCAACTGGGGTGCAAAGTCCTGTAAGCTCATAGCGGAGAGCCAGGTCTGGATGTCAGGGTGTTCAAGCTGCCTATGATGGTGCACACCACCAGAGAAGAGCCAGACGCTGGTTCAATGACCGCAAACCCTTGGAGGAAGACTGGTGAACTCAGATACAGGATAAGTTGTGGTTAGCCGTCTGAGAAAGGCTGCCTGCAGGCATAATCCCCATGCATGGAGCAACAATCGGTCGCGGAATGGAAGTTTGAAGGCCCCCACGGTTGACCAGGCTGCTGCAAGAGGTTGAGAAGGCTCAGATGCAGATGCCAGTTCTGGTGAAGGAGTTAGTTTGGCTGCAGTGTCTGGTCCTGGAGTAGGGTCTGGAACCTGAGTGCCTAGACATGGCTGGTGGCAATGGGATAGATTAAATAGCAATTAATGAAAAAACTATTTTATTTGAGGATTAACAAATATTCATGGCATTTGTAGCATAGACAGTAAAAAAAAAAGTGCAAGAGAAACATTTTCTTAAAAACAACATGCTAGAAAATGTATCTGCATGATTAAAGTGCATAGCGTTTTACAGTGCATAACATGGGCAAGACAAATCACATATAACACAATAAACAACCATCTCTCTATTAAACTGCATACATTGTTGTAGATAAATCTCAAAACACTTGATCTTTAAAGTGCGTACCACATTGTAGATGGATCACAAAAATGACCACAAAAAGACATCAAATTATATACTTAGAAAAAGGACAGAAATTATTCTGAACACTGAAATTGAGAAAAAGTGGACAGAAATAATATTTATTACTAGGAAAAAGTACCCGTACTCTGCACAGTTTCTGTAGACCGACATAACACACATCAATTGTTGAAAATCAATGACCCTGTAGGTCGCTGTTCCGAGTCGCTTAGCGCTTGATCAGCTTTGCACTCTGAAGTAAACTACGCTGAGAATGGGAATGTGTGGCTGACTGACATACCCCGGAGTGGAGGGGAGGTGAGAGTTGGCATGCTGCAGCATACTTGTACCTTCTGTGCGCTCTGCCCACCTGTCGCCTCACCTCACTTTGGCACGGTGCAGTGCGTTGTGGCGTGTTGCGGTGCAAAGATCTCTGAAACTGTGCATTCTAGGCCCTTGAAACCTGGTTTTCTCTTTGAGTTTTGTTCCTCGCGTCGAGACGCTTAAAATTAGTTTTGTCTGGTCCTTCTATGACCACATTGATGTTTCTCTGATTTCAGGCTGCCGCCTCATGTGTGAAGGGGCTGAAATCCGGGGAAAGGGGTGGGCTGTCCAAGTGTCATGTAGCCAGTAATGTCCGGAGGGTTGTAACCAGAGGTGGACTGACCTATAGGGAACTCTAGAAATTTCCCTTTAGGCCTGTGCACCCTGGGCCTCTTTTGTGTGGCATTTGCAAATGTTCCCATAGGAAAATGGTTGGGCTTGCTGAAAATGTGTACTTTGGGGCCACTTTGAAAATTATTTTCAGTGCCTCTTTTGGTTCCGAGTCCACCCTTGGTTGTAACAGGTAACTATGCAAAATGCGACGCATATTGGTGGAACAGTGTGGAATTGTATAAGGAACAAACTAACACTTTCAAATTTGTATATGGCTATGATAATTTGTGGTGGCTCCAAGAGTTTTGAATTTTGAACACAAAATATTGTGCAAAATTATTCATTGTTACAATTTTCAGGTTGTTTAATGTTATGATAAGCACCGAGCTGGAGGAGGGGTTGGGAGAATATGCTAATGAACGTCCCTGCTTCTCCTGTGGGCTTTCCCTCTGCAGCCTAGGCGTCCCTAAATCCCAGGTTTCCCAAATAGCTGGTAATGAGTGCCTAAAGGCAACAGCCTTGTCTATCTGCCTCCATCCTGGGATTTACTAGAGATGCCTTATCCTAACACTTTCTAGAATTGTCAGTGTGGCTTGATGTCAGGAGTCTGGCTGGAGAGCACAGGGCAACCGCTATCGCTCTGAGTATGCACTGTAGAAACGTGGTACCTACCAAGGTGATCTGAGTTGAAACAGGTTTTCGCAGGAACGGCAGGGGCAGGAGCTGACTGTAAGCAAAGAGAAACAGAGAAAGGAAAGGCAAGCAAATATACAGAGCAACACAGATTGATCAGAATAAAGTGTACACTAGAATATGACAAAGGGTCTCCAGGGATTAGGTTAAGCCCTTGGGATACAACACGGACACAGAGCAACACAGGTTTGATCCCCGGGTCTGCGATTAGAAACCTCTGGGTATTAAGCGTGTTATAAATAACCTATCATATCATATCATACAGTAGCGCCATGAACTAGGCGTGCCAAAGAGACTGTTGTAAATATACTAAGGCAGGTAAGACTCAACGGACTAGCCAAAGGCACCAGAAGTCTTTCCCTTATCCGATCTGAACGGAGAGCAAACCAGGGGTCACAATAAACGGATACCGAGCAGAGGCACAACAGGGGAACAAGATGTTATACAGGCGGAAAGCAGCATTTAAAGAAATAACCAGGTACAGGACATGTAGAGAAACAAAGTACAAAGCAGAGACTGGAAAGTCAGGACACACCAGGCAATAGGCTCAGACAAGACAGGTTGCTGCCAACTCGACAAATACAAGGGGTTCAGGAAACTCGCTGCACTTAAGAGTAGGCACTTAAACTATGGATGGTAGTCTAGTAATTTAGGCAAACCAGAAACAAACGGAAAAGCTCAATACTGGAGGTTGCTGCTAACTCAGCAAATTCATGGCATTGAGTAACAGGAGCAAATGACAGTAAAGCAAGAGACTGGGATTGCAGAGAGAAAGCGATAAAACGGCATAGGCAGAAACAGGAAGAGTCTGTGAAGCAGAAATGCTTACAGAAAAGAGGGTGTTTGCAGAAAGGCAGCAAAGATACTGGTATAGAACTAGATATCCTTAACAGCAAAACAGCAATGGAGTTATAACAGCAGCTACGGCAGGCAGGGTTCAGAAGTCAAAAGCAGGATTTCAAGCAAAGGATCAAAAACGGGCAGGCTGTAAAAGCAGGGTGGAAAAGTGGCTGCAAAGTGGCTACAGCAAACAGGATTCAGAAACCTAAAGCAGGATTCAGAAAAGGTTCTGAAACTGAAGACAAGCATGAACCTACAGTGGAAGAAGTTGACGGGACAATTGCTGCTTTTCAAAGTGAGCTTAAGAAAGCCCTCCAAGCCCACAGCCCAACAGGGTGGAGCTGAATGCAGTCTCAGGCAGCTGTGTTCAATGAAGCCCAGTGTCAGTAGCCTGCAGCAGTGGATTGTCATTAAGGTCTTGCGGCAACCTAGCCTGCAGTAGCTTGGCACAGGCAAATGCAACCAGGACCTCTTCAGCTCCTCTCAACTTGCTGCAAACAAATGTACTTAGTATGCCTCCTCCAGCCCTCTGCCTCCTGGACAGCATACATGTACCAGAATGCATCTACTGGTTTAACCCAAAACCCGGAATGGGACATGAAATTAGATTGGTCCAAAACTGCAGCAGTAAAACAAGTAAATTAATGAAAAGGCAGTTTGTAGTTTTTAACTTTGCATTTATTTATCTATTTATGTATTTATTTAATTTTATTGATTTAAAATATTTGACATCACAAAATAAAAAATAACATAAATAAAAAATAACACATTGAACTTTGTCATTTCTCCCCAAATTAACCTCCTCCCTTTTGTCCCCAAGTCTAAACATTACGCAATCATTTTTTGTTGTGTATAGAACATACAATATTAGGGCTAGCCGTCTCTTAATTACTCATTAGTGTCTTTTAGTCTCTCTTCTATGACGGCCAGGAAGGAGGTCAATGGTATAATTAGTTTCATGTCCAAGCCGTTCCACATACTCTGCCACCACTCATCAGCGCATGCCGACTGATGGTCGTCGTGCCATCGTCCCAAGTGAATTGATCTTACATCTTTCAACGCTGCACAAGAAAGAACTAAATGTCTAAGGGACTCCGGCTCCTTTTTGCACAACCGACAAATGGGATTTAGACCTGCATTGCACGCCCAGTGACAGATTCTATCTTTGGTTTTCATTGCATTTAGCCTGAATAGCATAAATGATCTTCTAGCTTTCGGATTCGGAAAGCGAGTCAGATATTTTTGATGGATACCATACCCTCTTGCTTCAGCGGGAGAATCTTTCATCGCGTATGCGTCAATACGTTCAGTACAGGTATTTATCCAAACAGCACGCCATAATGTCAATTTGGCTGCCATTGGATTTGTGTGAAGAGTTTTCAAGTTGATGTTATTCATTGCTAAAAGATCTTCACATCATTTTACCCATTGCGAAAGGATATCTGGTCCTTTAGATGAAGCATGATGGAAAATCTGGAATTGGAGTATTCGTTCCTCTGCTCTTGTTTTCCGAAACAATGTGAGCTGATTCCAGCATATCCTGGCGTGCAATGAGATTAGAGCTAATTCATATCTTATACACGCTGATGAAATTCCGGGCGGTAAGCTTAAGGACTTAGTCCAGAACATGTGTTCTAGTGAGGCCCAGTGAGTTGACGGGCAGCCAAAAGCATTTTCCGCACCGTAGGCCAGGATCGGCACCACTTTTTGTTCATAGAAGTTGCGAAGTGGTTGCATTGAGAACAAGCCCTCCTCCACCTGTTGATCAATTAGGGAGTCCGGGGGGGACACTCTGGTGGTAGGGATTGATTTTAAGTGTGTGGGCGAGGGTGAAGGCGTTGAATCAGTAAGCATTGGAGCCCTTGGAGCCTGGCTCGCCTTCTCGTGACCTGAGGGTTCAAACACCTCTCCCATCAGCTCCGTAGCTAAATCTACAGCTAGAAATTCTGATGACTCTGTTTGGTCATGAGCTGATCCACAGGAAAAATATTGACTCTGCTGTTTGGTTCTCGATCGTTTTTCATGCATTACATCAGAGTTAGCGGCCCTTTTCATTTGGGCTCTAGTTCTGGAAATTTGAAATGACGACTAAGTTAGATGGGTCCATGACTTCCCAATGCAACAGTCTGTTCCTTACTCCTCTCGCCAAACAGCAAACAGCGGTATCCTCAGCCCTTTGCACTCAGGGCTTAGCGCCACAAGGGCGGAAGAGGCGGCCTTAAATACCAGTTAGCCTGAGTCAGGTGACCAAGTGAGTCAGGCAAATAAAGGCACAGGCACACGCACCTCTCTTTTCCTCTTCTTAAAGTTCTTCGTCTCCTCCTCAATGGAAAGTAACGCTCGCCACAGCAAACAGCGGTATCCTCAGCCCTTTGCACTCAGGGCTTAGCGCCACAAGGGCGGAAGAGGCGGCCTTAAATACCAGTTAGCCTGAATCAGGTGACCAAGTGAGTCAGGCAAATAAAGGCACAGGCACACGCACCTCTCTTTTCCTCTTCTTAAAGTTCTTAGTCTCCTCCTCAATGGAAAGTAATGCTCGCCACAGCAAACAGCGGTATCCTCAGCCCTTTGCACTCAGGGCTTAGCGCCACAAGGGCGGAAGAGGCGGCCTTAAATATCAGTTAGCCTGAGTCAGGTGACCAAGTGAGTCAGGCAAATAAAGGCACAGGCACACGCACCTCTCTTTTCCTCTTCTTAAAGTTCTTAGTCTCCTCCTCAATGGAAAGTAATGCTCGCCACAGCAAACAGCGGTATCCTCAGCCCTTTGCACTCAGGGCTTAGCAATTAGCTTTGCAATTATGGCATAAACAGAGTCTCTGAATGTGCGCATGTAGCATTTCTGGGTCGTAGAAGGGTAGTATCCTGACACTTGATGGGGAAAAGTGATTATCTTGGATGCTCTGGTACCTTGCATTCCATAGCTTAATCCCGCCCCCTCACCAAAGGCTGTCTAAATGACCTTTCTGAGCACCTGGCAGGCTTACAATTAGACAGCAATATTTGTGCATGCCTACCTACTGGGTGAATCTATCAATGCTTATTACCCTTGTAGGTATGATAAACATTAGATGCTATAAATATGTTCCTTACACAGTTTTAACACTAACCAAAAAGAGTTCAGTTACAGTGTAGTGTTTTTTATACTCGTAAATAGAAACACATTAATAATGGTCTCACTCTCTTGTTTAGCATTTATGTATATCTATTGTAGGGATAATATAGGAATATTAAAAATAGAATAGTCAAATGATATCTAGTTCCTAATATTAGCAATAAAGATGTAGAGTAAATACCCAACATCCAACGCTTCTAGTCACTTCTAAAATGTAAAGATTACAATAACCATTTTGGCCCAGTAAAACCTAAAATAATGCCCACAATTGGGATGCTTTGGATTGGAAAACTGGGAAACAAACTATGTTGTACAGACCAACCTTTGGATAACCCATTAGGTGAGAAGGGTTAAAAAGTCTTTCAAAAAATAGATGGTTTCTATGGGCAGTTAACTAAGAACAACCTAAAAGCAATCTAAAGACTTGGATCCAAAAAAAGTATTTAATATCCCCCTGGAAAGGTTTCCACCCACTCTTCCTCTGTGCTTAAGAAGTATGAGGGGCAACACATGTTATACCGACACTGTGCCGAGACTCAGTACCATAATCAAACTCAGTGTTTCACCTGCACTGGGAAAGTTGAAAGGCTGTCCAAACAAAAATACATCTTGGTTTCCCTTAATTGTCTTCCCCTGGAGAGAATAATACATGTTGAAAAAAGTAAGTGGTAAATATGGTTTATTCCCCCCCCCCCAAAACGGTCTGAAAATTAGAATTTTCTAAAGTACAAAGCAGAGACTGGAAAGTCAGGACACACCAGGCAATAGGCTCAGACAAGACAGGTTGCTGCCAACTCGACAAATACAAGGGGTTCAGGAAACTTGCTGCACTTAAGAGTTGGCACTTAAACTATGGATGGTAGTCTAGTAATTTAGGCAAACGAGAAACAAACGGAAAAGCTCAATACTGGAGGTTGCTGCTAACTCAGCAAATTCATGGCATTGAGTAACAGGAGCAAATGACAGTAAAGCAAGAGACTGGGATTGCAGAGAGAAAGCGATAAAACGGCATAGGCAGAAACAGGAAGAGTCTGTGAAGCAGAAATGCTTACAGAAAAGAGGGTGTTTGCAGAAAGACAGAAAGGCCCCATTAGCAGTTCACTTGTATAGGAGGAAGGGTCCTGAAAGATGTTTGCTACTTGTTTCCAAGGCTGTTTGATTTTGTAATTTAGCTCTGCCTCAAAATTATAGAAGAAAGCATTAAAATCAGATTTTTGACAAATTGGTAAAGTGCCAATTTTTAGTCCCAAACACTAGAATTACAGGATTAGTATAGTAATCGAAGTTTCTCCCCACTCCCTTACCCTGGCAGGCCAAAATCTTGTGTATCAGCAGTCCTCCAGGCTCTTACCCCCTTAGGATTCAGTGTCATACCCGTGGCATTACAGAAGAGAATCCCAACTGTCTGAAACATCTGGTTATAAAGGCTAAGCCCCACCCAGTTTCCCTGGTGGCCAATTCAATCATAACAGATAATGATGTCATTCATGTTATCTGTAGAAACAGTAGAACTTCTCATTTTGCTTGTTTATCTTTGAAATTAATCCAATCTTGTTAATGGGCCGCTTATGTTTGAACAAGATGGGTCTATGCCAAGATGACAAAGCGCTCTGTTATTAATGGTTCATGGAGCAAGTCTTTTAACACAGAATAGCATTCTCATTCGTACAACCAAACCAATACAACATGGTGGAAATTGTTCAACGTGGCAGCACTGCTAGGTCATGCCATTGGACTGCTTCATTAAGACCCTGATGACAGGTGTCTAAGCAGTAGATCCAATTATGTTCTCTCCAGAGTAGGATGTTGTTAACATTACCACCTTGTCTTGGCTGCTGTATCTTTTCAATTATTGTCCAATGAATATCATCAGGACCATGGCCCTCTGCCATGAAATCCGTCTCCCTATAGGGGACGGAGGTGACTGCCTAGTCTGCTAATGTGTACATACGCTGGAGTTATGCCATTACCCAGAAGTAATCAGTCCTGAAGAAGAGGACATCACCCACAAATGTCATTGAAACCATCCCACCCTACAGATTATGATGATATCTATAGATTGGATTTAGGAGACGGTCAAAAAAACGACATATACTCACCTTATGTGAGTATTCCTTTTAGGTTGTCCCTAGATAGAGGGACATTTTAGTATCCAAGAGTACCATTTGATGCTGTCGGAAGCCTCCAGCTTAGAGGGTGAATAAAATCTAGAGAAATCTCCTAGCAAGATCCCTCCTAGAAACACGCACGAGACATGCTCTAATATGAAGTCCTGTTCCAGTGTTTGGGTCCATTTTGGATTTTGGAAGTACGATTCAATGAATGTAAGAAGTGGAGATGAGGGACAGTTTTTTTTTCTCTCGCTGTCCCTATTAGATAGGCGGCGCACCACCGGCCACCTAGGGAGAGCATCCCCTGACAGGGTCAGAGTGTGCTTCCTTTAGGGACAGCTTGCATGTTGTATTGGTTCGTTTGTTATTGGTTTGTTTGTACGAATGAGAAGTCTATTCTGTGTTGAAAGGCTTGCTCCGTGAACCGTTCTTTTGTGTTAAAAGCAGTCTACTATAACGGTAGGAAAAGTAAATTAAGTTGCTTCAGCTTTAAATTTTCTCCCCTGTTTTTGCAAAAGCGCTCTGTTATGCATCTCTACTCTTCTATACCTCTGTAAAGTGTTCCGATATGCATTTGAACTGTTGGGGCCAGGAGGATAGCTCAGGGGCAGCGCACTCGCCTTGGAAGCAAGACCATGCAGAGCAACAAAGGTTTGATCCCCGTGCTAGCGCTTGGAAACCTCTGAATATTAAGTGCGTTATAAATGACCAATTACAATCCCTCTGTAAAGTGCTCCGAAGCTTGGTCTGCGCACAATAAATACCATAATAATAATGTTAGTCATCATTTTTGACTATCAAGTTGTCCTAATTAAGCATTCTCAATGGTTTACTTTATTTGCATTAGCTTGAATGTCTGTCTTTTATGTTGACATAAGCGCGTTTTGCAGTGGTCAATTCAATGTTTTCAAAATAATTGTCTTGATTAACAAATATTGCATTTGGTTTGAAAATGCAGTGCCTACCTTATCTGTTTTTATTAATAATGTAAGTAGATTGTTAGCAGAGAATCACTTATTTTGAAAAATAATTTGCATACTGGACAAGTTAAAAGTGAAGCATTTTGCTTAGGCCATCTCTTTATCTTGTGCTTTTAACATAGAGAAAAAAAAATGCATTTTATTTAAACACACCAAGCTTTTTGTGGCTTCCAGTAAACACATTAACCTTACCATCCATTCTAATTAGCTCAATAATGTAATGTGGCGTTAAGACCTTGTTCCAAGGGCTGGAAAAGAGATGGGACCGGGGGATTAACTGGCCAGAGCCCTAGCTTAAGGCTATTGGTACCCCGGGCTACCAACGCCGTAACCTGAGGGTACAATATTGTCTAAAGATCGCAGCCATGGAAAAGGCAGGTGGGGCTCTGTACTGAGCCCTCCTTCACTTTTTTATAACAGGCATCGGGAGCGGAGCGGATGGTGCCGCTGTGGCGGCGAGTGCTGTCGCAGCAGAAATAAGTTGGTGGGGGAGGGGAATTAAAATAATAATAATAATAAGGGGGCGAAGGCTGGGACAAAGATGGCAGCGGGGAGAGCCGGCCGTCAGGTGAGAAGGAATACAGGCTTTCACCGGCGGTTCAAGCCTGTGTTCCTAGCCACCTGATTGGCTGGTTCCTCCCGCCAGGGTGCTAATATGCATTATTCACATGTGCTTGAAAATACACACTGTCAAAGCCAATAATTTTGAATTGACATTTGTGGAATTAATTTTCTGTTAAAATCATTAGGAATGTTCCATTTGAAATACATCCCTGTAAAACCAATAAGATTTATTGAAAACCAAAGCATTGATGGTAAACTATCAAAACCTATAATGACTAATCGAGGCCTTAAACAAGGATGCATATAAGCTGCCTCATTATTTAACTTTTTTTTTTATGTCCAATATAGGTCATCAATTTAAATCCGTAGTAGTAGATCCCTCTAAAATTGGTGCAAATAGGCTTCCTTGGCTTCTATATGCAGATGACTTGGTGCTGGTTTACAAAACTTACTTACAGCTTTGGAATCCTACGCTAGAGACAACCAGCTAAAGATAAATTTAAGCAAAACAAAAATCCTGATTTGTGGGAAACCTAAAAGAAATATAATTTTAATTGGCAGCTAAATGGCAATCAGATAGACATCACAAAAGAATATCGTTATTTAGGCCTCAATAAGAATGATCACCCATCTGATTTGCCGTATAAAAAGGAGCTACTTAGAAAAGTACAGACTGCTGCAGCCCACGCGAGGGTCTTAATTAACATATATGGAAAACATTTGCGACAGCCAATCATAACATTTTATAAACGAAAAGCAGTTCCAGCTATAGTGTATGGTACAGAAACTAGAGCTTTTAAAGACATGAAATAATGGACTAGGCTAGAAGGCCTCTTTTGCAAAAGGGTGCTTTTGCTCCCACCAGGCCAACCTATTTGTCTAATCCGACATGAATTGGGACTTCAATCTCTTAGTGTAATATGTTTATGGAAAATGCTTAATTTATATAAGAAATGTACGTCTGACAATGTTTATGGGTCCCTGTTCGATTTTATCAGTTTATTTTAAATCGATGACCGTAAAAAAATGTATCCTGTGGAAGAACCACATAACTATTATGGTAGCAGCAGGTAGCTCGACAGAATTGCTTACGACAAATCCAGATCTCGCCAAAAGAAAACTACCATGGCTGTAGGACTGGATTGTAACTCGCCAAAAATGTATGCATTATGCTGACTTTAGAAACAGTAAATTCCGTATTAAGAGCATTAACAATCCAGAGCAATATTTAACGAAATTCCCGGATCCTAACGTTTAAGGCTCAATTTATGGCCAACCTGTGAGGTTACAGGACAAATAACACAATCCCCCAATTCTTAAGAGTGTGTCATTTTTGAAAAAATCCTAAAGAATTGCAGACTTTCAAACCTCTTTTGGTATACGGCACTGCACTGCTCGACAGAAGACTTTATTTGGAACGTTTATTTCAGATACTCATTTGTTTCACATGATGCATCATGGGCTAGCGTTTTTAATGGAGACTGTAACTCAGTAACTATAGCTGCAATTTTCTTTTGAAATCTTTGCAACTTGATGGAATAGATGATTAACACCAACTAGTATAGATTGAAAGTCAGAGTCATAGCTGAACTAATATGTGTGTTTTTCATGCTTTTATTCTAAAGTGTGCGTGTAACAATAGCAGAACCAAATAATGTCTTCATCTCCTGTATTGTGAATTTTACTCCTTTTTATATTATGAATTTTAAATTGTTAATATAACAATTAAAATGCTTTTTAAAATTCATATTTGTTAATATGCCACCTATCATTCTGTTTGTTTTTTAGAAGAATCTCATTACTTTTATAGAACACTAATTAAAATTGTGTATCCATGGAGGGGCGTGGCCAGCGGGCGCAGCATGGAGACGTGATCCTTCGGTGCTCCCGGGGCTGCCAGCCGTATCCTGAAATATCCTGAATAAATAGCGAGTGCAAATGAACAAAAAAGACATTTTCCAGAAGCAGAAAACTGCCTGTATCGATCACTGAAATCTGGAGGAGAACTGACGGCTAAAACCAGAGGAATCACCTGAGGAAAGACAGAGCGACTGAGATCCAAGATGGCCGCCGAGCGCGAACGTAGAAGCGTTCTGCACCCTGGCACCCTCTGAAACAGAGCCGCACGTAGACAGCAAACGAAATCCTGGGCGCAGACACTGAGACACACGCCCTAGAGGTCAGAGGCGGCGTGTGTCCCCTGATTCCTGCGCGGACCTGTATAGCTGCAGACCGAAGGCGACATCAGGAGGAAGGGGCTGCCTCGTGCGGCGACCTGCGCTGAGCCCCCTTGGCCTCCGTCCCCGGGCTGGAGATACATCAAACGGTCGCGGGCGCTCCGTGTAACGTTGAGCGCCTGCTGACCTGCACACACCGACGGATGCGGAGCCCCAGACGGTGAGCGAACAGACGGTGAGCGATTAGCCGATGCTGTAAGGAGAGAGGGAGGCGGGGAGCGGACACTGAATCCTGCCGGTGGAGCACCGGGAGGGAGAGACCCCCGGCCTGCCTGCCTGGCTGGGCTGGCTTGGTGCCGCTACCCCCGGGAACCACGGAAGTGAGAAGAACCGGCCCACCCAAGGAGTGAAAGAGGGTGCAGCCGCAGGCTTATAATGGACGCTAAACAATATAAAGCTCCCAAGATAGCATCCAAACACGACGTGTGAAACCAGCGCGGCCCCAGGCAGGAATACAAGAATTGCAATGTAGGGAGCATACAGATATACCCAAGGGGGGGGGCAAGAACTGCAAACCGAACAACAACGTGTGGGAGCCGGACCGCCGGGTGGCCTGGGCAATAGAAGATCCCCCTGACCTGCCCTCGCAGCCAACTCAAAACCGATCTAAAGCCACAGGCATCCCACTGTACCAGGGCCTAATAACACAAGATCTCTGACTGGGGCAACTGGAGAGCAAAGCCAATAAATAACAAACGCCTGTTATGGACTCCAGTACTTGAAACAGATCAGGGAAACGAGCTCGCAAGAGCCAAAAACAGAGAGACGGTGGAGGGCTGCCTGCCCACAACACTTAACAACCGTGTGACTACACGCGACAGCATCCTGTGTTACCCCACACCAGGACACATACCTCGACTGATTCCGCAAGTGCACAAGGGCAAAAACGCATACTGCAATAACGCCATACTAACCAGTGGCGCAGTTGAAATATTGAGTCGCCCAAAGACCACAAGGACCACAGGGTAAACCAAGATCGCACTCAGAACTGACCCACTGAACCGCATACTCCGTAAGATCAGAGGGTAGGACGCACAGGCTCCGAAATGGGCGAAGAAAAGACTAAGAAAGCAGGCACCCAAAATACAATGGAACTATATACGACATCTGCCCCAGCTCCCCTAGCGGACCCAAATAAATCTGGTGCATCACAAGACCCTGATGAAGATCTATCCTTAAGAGACGTGATGAACGCCACTTCTAACTCGCGAGCTTCCATGGAAGTCAAAATGGACAGTATTAGCACAGAAGTCTCCCTACTGCGTCATGATCTCCAGAAGCTATCGTCCCGCACAGGTGAGGCAGAGACACGCATATCCTTTTCGGAGGACGAACGAAGGGGCATGGGCCAACAAATGCACAGGGTGATGGAACGCATCAAAGTGTTGGAAGAACGAGTGGAAGAGGGAGAGGGCCGATCGAGAAGAAACATCCGAATCCTCGGCCTGCCCAAAAAAACAGGAGCAAGGATGGAACTCTTCCTAGAACAGTGGCTCGCCGATCTGTTCGCTCCCAAATCCTTATCCAAATTCTTTTCAATCGAGCAGGCTCATCAAATTCCGACTGGCAAACCGCTCCTTGGAGGACAACCGCGAACAGTAATAGCCAATATCCTGAATTATAGAGCTCAAGATGCGGTGCTCCAAATGGCCAGGACGAAGGGAGACATAACCTAAAATGCCTCGAAGATCGCCTTTTTCCCTGACTTTACAAGAGAAGTACAGAAGGCGAGACAATCATTTGACCCACTAAAAAAATGACTTCAGGCGCTGAACATGAAATATGGTCTATTGTTCCCAGCACAGATGAAAATATATCATAAGGGCACGACCGTGCATTTCACCGATCCCAAGGAAGTATGGAACTGGGCGGAAAGGAACCTGGAGGGCAATTGGGGCCCATGGAGACGACAAGAAAACCAAAGAAACAGACCGCGACCAGAGAGACAGCCAGATGAACCACCACAGCAAGAAATAGAAGCAATACCGCAGAGAGGAGATGAATAAATCCAAACGGCAGGCACACAAACAGAGACACTTACCGTGTCCGATTGATTGAAACCCCGCCTGAGAGATACACCAGCCGAGAACCACAATGCACCTCATAAGAATGGCTGGCGGCCCAAGACACGCCACAACGCATCCCCCCTCGAACAAAGTGCTCACTGAGGTATCTTTAATGCCACAGTGACAAGAGACACTGAACGTTAGTTGTATTTGATTCAAAGTTTGGTTGAATGGGCGACAGTCAATTGTTGGCAGCAGGACAGGCACGGCACATATGATCACACCGAATACAAAAGACACCATGGCACGCCAGATTGAATCAAAACAAGATACCTCTCATGGTAGTTGTGGCTTCCTACACATAGACCTCCATTGGACAATCAATGAACTCAGCCGGGCCTAGCACCAAAAAACTCACTCTCATAAAATGGAATGTGAATGGCCTGGGAAGCAGTATCACGCGAAGGCTGGTGACACAATATCTAAATCGGCACAACCCAGACATAGTGCTTCTCACCGGAACGCACCTGGCAGGCACTCAGTGCCAATTCTTCAAGAGAACCAAATACCGAACTGCAACGCATGCAGGCTTCTCCATGGGCTCAAGAGGAGTTTTAATACTGATAAACAGAAGAACCCCCATTGAAATATCCAATACAATCCAGGACACCGGAGGATGTTTTGTTCTCATGCAAGGCACGCTATGGAACCAAACCATCGCCATACTAGCGGTCTACTTACCCCCAGCGCTCATGACAGCTCTCCTGGAAGACATCACACCAATCATAGCTAACACCGCAGACATTATGATAATAGGGGGAGACTTCAATGAAGTGATGAATGTAAAAGAAGATTGTAAACATATAAGGGGAAGAAATCCAGCGATACCAATCAAACTTGCTACCTTCTCCGCAGCAATGGGACTGAAGGATGCATGGAGGGATCTTCACCCGACAGAGAGACAATACTCGTTCCGCTCGGGCGCACATGCGTCATTATCCAGGCTAGATTACTTCTTCCTGCCTGGCGAAATTATACACAAAGTAATGGAAGCAACTCTGCATCCCTGAGGAATATCAGACCACTCACCGCTCATGATGCTACTCGAAACAGAAAGGCTCCAGCCCCCGCCGACCTGGAGGCTAAACGCCTACTACTTAGGATTTCCGGAGCTAATAGAGAAGATTCAGGAAGCCACTGCATCATATTTTGAACTGAATCAAAACTCGATAAATGATAAAGGACTAATATGGGAAGCATACAAGGCAACTCTGAGAGGTGAAATACTGAGCTGGACAGCAGCACACAAAAAAGCACACAAGAAAGAGGTCGGAGACACAGAAACAGAGGTGCAAAATGCCTAGGCACAGTATATAAACACAGGCGCAGCCGAAGACAACAGAGCCCTACAAGTGGCACAAAAGAAGCTACACAACATCACGCTGACCTGTGCGAGACAGGCACACACAACCATGAGAGCTAGAATATACAAAACTGGAGACAAAGCTAGCAAGATGTTAGCATGGTTGGAGAAGAGAGGAGGGTCACCTCCAGGTAAGATGCATAAGCACCACAAACGCAGAATGGATTTCGACTGACCCAGGCATTGCGGAGAGCTTCTCAGCATATTATGAGACGCTATACGCCCCTCCGACAACCACAACGGATCCCAGTATATTGGACACAGTCACTATGCCGTCTTTGAATGATACGCAAACCCCGGGACGCAATGGCTTCCCAGTGAAAACGTGGAAAAAGATTGGCAGCAGGAATATAGCACCCCACATGCTTAAAATGTTCCAACGCCCAAAACAAAAAGGAATTCTTCCCCCAGATCTAAGAAAGGCCAGCATAGTGGTAATACACAAGGTAGACAAACCGCCAGACGCATGTAGCTCCTACAGACTGATTTCACTTATAAATATAGAAGCAAAAACACTGGCGAAAATACTGCCCAATAGATAACAAACAGTAATAACCTCCCTTATTCATCCATACCAATGTGGCTTTATGCCACAGAGATCCACACAAATGAATATTCATAGGCTCTTGTTGCCATTGAAAAGGCATCGGAATTACAAGATCCACTGGCACTTCTCTCTATCGATTTTGAGAAAGCCTTTGATTCGGTCTACTGGAACGCAATGTGGAATATAATGGGTATAATGGGATTTGATGAACAATTCATAGGCTGGGTCAAGCTCTTATACAATGCCTCAACAGAGAGTAGGGTGAACGAATGGACATCATGCACCATCAACTTAGGCAAAGGAACTATACAGGGCTGCCCCCTCTCTGCGTTGTTATTCGCTTTAGCAATTGAACCTCTTGAAATAATGTTGAGGGAATCGCTATGGAAGGGATTCTGCTGGACCCAAGATTGGGAAGATAGAGTTTCCCTGTACGCTGACTATCTATTGATCTACTTAAGTGATCCGTCAATGTCATGTCCAGTCGTCACCCACATGCTGAACAGATACGGAGCCTTTAGTGGACTACGGGTTAACTATAATAAGTCCATTCTATTCCCGATGAAAGGGATCAATGCAACTGCCCTGAACAACTGCCCATATAAAATAGAAAACAAGCACTTCTGGTATCTCGGGGTACAAGTCACGACTGACCTCAGACAATACGTACTCCAAAACCTACATCCAATCAGAGATAGATTTGCGAATGATGTGAAACACCGGATGACCCTACCCCCTCACCCTTTTGGGGAGAGCGGCTCTGTTTAAAATGCTGGCTCTACTGAGGTTCCTTTACATTCTGCAGAATGCACCACTATATATACCCAAAATAGAAGCAATACTGAGAAAACTGTTGTGGGGAGGAGGACACCCTCGAATCACTCTGAAAACCCTACAGCGCTCCATATGGGAGGGAGGCATTAGACTCCCCCGCCTTCAAACATATTACTGGGCATCTCAGATGCCAATAGTTAACGATATCCTACATAACAACCCGGAACTGCCACACATTCGAGCAGATAGTCAGGTGATACAAGGGCTTACCCCATTAAAGAACCTCTATCAAAACACAGCACGCCCGACCCCCAATATAACAACAGCCCGTAGAACGCAGATATGGAGAGACGCACACAGGCACCTAGGCTGGGAGGGGAAGGTTAGACTGATGCAGCCCCTGTAGCGAACCAGGCATCTACCGGAACTCGGCAAACTCCCGAAATTGTTATTGTTATTGTTATTTTGCATTTATATAGCGCCTTATATACCATTGGTATGGTCTGAAGGCGCTGGTAGGTTGAACGCCCTTGGGAACCCAAGTTCAGATCAGTAGAGAGAGTAGAGAGAGTCAAAGGTGCGTGTGAGCACCAGGTATGTGTGCCGCTGGTGCGGTATTCATGTAATAGCTGCTTCTTAGCGGTAGGTGTGGTGGTGGAGAGATCAGGAGTATGTGTTCGTTCTGGCAGGATTTATCCAGATCGAGTGTGGCTGCGTTAGGCCTGAGGAGAACGCCTGGCTGGGGGGTGTGTAACCAGCAGTGTTTTACTTGGTGATGTGGAGTATGCAGCGGATGTTGGTATGAGAACAGCTATACCGAATGGTGTCATAGTATCTCTGTGTTCTAGTTGAGTGGTGGTGTAGGGGGGAGAGTAAGCGTGGTGGTGTGATATGATGGGTTGTATGCTCTTTCAAAACGTTCTCTGCATTCTAGACCATACTATATACGTCACGCAATTCTATGCGCTCCAGTCCATTCCATGCACTCCTATCCACTCCATGCATCCCAATCGGTACCACACACTCCCGTTCGCTCGAAGCACTCATGTGCTCCAGTCCGCTCTGCGCGCTCCGGTCCGCCCCGCGCACTCCAGTCTGCCCCATGCATGCACTATGCATTCATCTGTTTTGCTCACTCGTCCCCTCTACGCGCTTGTCCCCTCTACGCACTCACTCGTCCCCTCTACGCACTCGTCCCCTCCTATGCACTCGTTCCCTTCTACGCACCCCTTTTTTCATATGCACTCTTTCGTTCATATGCACTCATCTGCTCTATGTCCTTGTCGGTCCTACACACTAGTCTGTTCTATGCAGCCCTCTATTCAATACGTTTTTCTGGTCAGTTCATCCATCCCGCTCCACTCATCCATCCCGCTCCGCTCATCCATCAGTTCCCCACACTCATCCGTTCTATGCACTCATCAGCTCTGCGTGCATTCCGCACTCATCCGTTCTACATGATTATCCGTTCTGCGCACTCATCCTGTCTATGTAACTCCTCCGCTCTAGGCATTTGTCCGCTTTATCCCCTCGTACGCACCATACCTTCATCTGCTCTACGCATTAATCCACCCTACGCAATCACGTGCTCCCCGCACTCGCCCGCTCCCCGAACTCACCAGCTCTCCATGCGCATTTGCCCTCCACGCGCATCCGCCCTCATCCACCCTCCACACGCATCCGCCCTCTAAACTCATCCGCACTCGTCTGATCCCCGCACTCGTCCGCTCCCCACACTCATCCGCTCCCCGAACTCAGTAGCCCTCCGCGCTCGTCTGCCCTCCGCGCTCGTCTGCCCTCCACGCTCGTCTGCCCTCTGCGCTCATCCGCTCCCCGCACAAATCCTGTGCCCAAGCATTCAACAGCAATATGTACCCATCAGTCTTATAAAGTCATTCGCTAATACGCAGTAATCCTGTTCTATCTATTTGTCTGCTCTCTACACTCATCCGCTCTGTACACCCATCCGGTCTGTACACCCATCCGCTCTGTACACCCATCCGCTCTGTACACCGGGATTCATCCGCTCTGTACACCCATCCGCTCTGTACACCCATCCGCTCTGTACACCGGGATTCATCCGCTCTGTACACCCATCCGCTCTGTACACCCATCCGCTCTGTACACCCATCCGCTCTGTACACCCGGATTCATGCGCTCTGTACACCCATGCGCTCTGTACACTCATCCGCTCTGTACACTCATCTGCTCTGTACACTCATCCGCTCTGTACACTCATCTGCTCTGTACACTCGGGCGGGCGCTCTATACACTCATCCGCTCTATGCATTTATCTGCTCTACACACCCAACCTGCTCATTCTGATCACCCATTCTATACACTCATCCAATTTAGATATTCATTCGATTTATACACTCATTCAAATTATATAGTCATCTGTTCTTCCACTCGTGCATTCTTCCACTCAGGGCATTCATCTGGTCTACACGCTTCATCTATTCTAACTATTTCACCCATGCCATTCATTTTGTTCACTCCTCATACATTAAGTCCATTTCTGGAGTTTAAGTCTCTTTACTGTTTCAGTATGATTTATTCTTATTAACCACTTAATTGTTTTGATCTATTTTATTCGGTTAATTCTGATTGTCCTTTTAGTTTATTAGGGGTTTACTAGCTGTCAATTTCTCGCATCAGTTAGTTTGTTGGATTTGTGTCGTTGAGATGCTGTTATTCAGTTTGGGTTAGTTTGGTATGGGTTGGTTTTAGGGGAAGAGCCAGAGTTTCAGCAGTTTGCGGAAAGACGTTAAATCCTCAGTTAGGCGGATGTGGGGTGGGAGTGAGTTCCATAGAATGGGGGCCAAGGCTGAGAATGATGATCCGCCTAATCTGACTGCGTTTGTCTTAGGTATGACTAGGAGGCCGGCTGAGCTTGATCTTAGGATGCATGGGGGGGTGATAGGGTTTTAGCTTGTCTTGAAGATATTGAGGTCCGGTTTTATGCAGTGCTCGATGGGAGATGCATAAAGTTTTGAAAGTCACCCTACGCACTACAGGAAGCCAGTGCAGCGTCTTAAGGGCTGGGGAGATGTGGTCTCTTGGGCCGAGCGCAAGTAGCATTTTGGCTGCCGCGTTTTGTGCCCTTTGGAGTTTATTCAGTTGGTAGGTGTGGATTCCGAGGTATAGGGGGTTTGCGTAGTTTAGTCTTGATATAACGATTGATTGGACCGCGGAGAGTCTGTTGGGAAAGGAGAGATATGGAAAGATGCGCCTAAGGGTTTTAAGGTGGTAGTGGCAGGACTTTTGGATGTTGTTGACTTGGCGCGAGAGAGTTAGGTCAAAGTCGAGGGTGCATCCAAGATTTTTCACTGAGTTGGAGGGGGTCGGTGAGTTGCCCATGGCGGATGGCCAGGGTAGTGGGTGCGGAAGAAGATCGGAGTTGCCACAAACTATGAATCCGTTTTGGAGCGGTTTAACAAGAGGTGGCTTTGGGTCATCCAGAGTTCTATATCAAGGAGGCAGGAAGGAGGCAGGAGGCCAGGTCAGGTTGGGAGTTGGGTTTTGAGTTCAGGAGTTTTAGAATTAGTTGAGTGTCGTCGGCATAGTTGTAACACAGGATGTTGTGTGAACAGATTATTGGTGGGAGGGTGATCAAGTAGAGATTGAACAGGAGGGCGGATAGGCATGCTCCTTGTGGGACTCCCGTGTCGACCGGTCAGGCTTGGGAGGTATAGGTGGAGAGTATTGTTATTTGGTAACTGTCTTTGAGGAATGAAGCTATCCATTTAAGAGCGGTTCCACGAATTCCTAGGGAGTGGAGGCGGTCTAGGACGATTGAGTGATTGATCGTATCAAAGGCGGCGGATAGGTCAAGAAGGATTAGTGCGGCGCATCCCGCGGAGTCTGCTGTCATTTTAAAGTCATCCCAGATTGAGGTTAGGGTGGCTTCCGCTCCGTGACGGGCTCTGAAACCTGATTGTGCGGGGTCTAGGAGATTGTTGGCTTCGACAAAGGCATTTAGTTGGGAGTAGTCGGTTCGGTCGATGAGTTTGGCAAGGAACCTGGTGTTTGATATGGGGCAGTAGTTTTTGGGCTCGAGAGGGTCGAGGGAAGGTTTTTTAATCAGAGGTTTGACATGGACTGTTTTGAATGCGTCGGGAAAGATACCAGAGGAAAGGGAGGCATTTATGATGGATCTTGCGTGTTCTCCTGCGCAGGTGGAAGCGAACAGTTATTTGAGGGTTGTTGCTGGGCAAGGGTCTAGCAGAGAGCCAGATGGTTTGCGGGCAGATAGAAGTTTGAGAAATTGCTCCGGTGATATTGGACTAAAGGATTCGAACGTTGATTGCGTAGTGGTTGCAGCTGATGGGCAGGTCAGTATGGCGGGAGTATTGCCTGGTGGATGGAAGAGTGCCAGTTTGGTGGCTAGAGTATTTGTTCTTTTGAGAGCTGTGGTGTAAAAGTGGAGGGAGAGTGAGTCGCACAGCGATTGCGAGGGGATTGGGGCGGTCGTGGTGCAATCCGGTTTGGTGAATTCGGATATGATTTTGTGGAGTTCTTTGCTCAGGTTTTTGCAATTTAGGATTCGGGAGTTGTAGTGGGCTTTTTTTGCTTTCTGGATTTCGGCCTTGTACTGATAAAGGTGTCGGGCCAAGGTGACCCTGCTCTCCTGGGTTTTGTCTTTCTGCCATTTGCGTTCTAGGTATTTATATAGTTGTTTAGTGGTCTTCAACTCAGGAGTGAACCATTTGGGGAAGAGGCCATGGCGGGTTGATGGTTTGCAAGGGGGTGTGAGCCGCATCAGAGATGCGTTGAGCCATGAGTCAAAGGCGTCAGGGGTTAGTTTACTCAGTTGGCAAGTAGGTGGTGGGGACTAGAGGAGCGCGTCGGCTAGGTCCGGGACGATAATTAGTTTTTTCCAGAATTTGCGTAGATTCGGAGGTTCAGATTCGAGTACTGGAAGGGGGTCGGGTGAGCGAATGGCAAACGAGAGAATGAAGTGATCGGACCAGATGATAGGGGTAGGGAGGTTTAGATGAATCCAGGTGTTGGAGCTAAAGATGGCATCAAGGGTGTGTCCTTTATAGTGAGTCGGGCCATTTATGTGGGGTTGGAGGTAAATTGCTTCTAAACCGTCAACCAGAGAGTGTGTCATAGGGTTGGTGGGGATGTCGAGCCATACGTTGAAGTCTCCAAGAAGGGTGAGGTTGGGATGGTTTAGTTGAAGGGTTGCAATGGAGTCGCATAGGTTGTTTGCGAAATGTCTATCGTAGCCGGGTCGTAGTTTAACAAGGAGAGATTGCAGGAAGGAATGGAAGGTTGGTTGTCGATGATTGAGGCATGGAACAGAGACTTGTAGACAAATGCTATTCCCCCTCTGGCGGGACGGTTCAGTGGGATGAGGGAGTAGTCAGGGGGGAAGGCTTCATTAGCGATTGGGGCAAAGTCATCAGAGAACCAAGTTTCGGTGATGAAGACCAGGTCTGGTTTGTCAGAGGCGAGGAGGTCAAAGATGCAATGTCTGTTTTTTAGTATGGATCGGGCATTAAATAGGATGCGGTTCACATCGGCAGGCGCGGTTGGTCTCTGAGCTGGAGCGGAAGGGGGTGGTGGCGGAGAGGGTGGAAGCTGGAGAGGGAGAGTGGGAGGGTCGTTGATGATCGATGGGAATGGTGGGCGAGCAGAAGTATTGGTGGGCTTCTGGCGGGATTGGGTGGCTTTGTGTGTTGGGATGATCCGGTCTGGCTCAGGGGATTTGAAGGCGGGTTGTGGGTGGTTAGGAGTTTCAGTTGCAGTTGATGAGAAATCAAGGGAGAGGGGTTTCAGGAAGGGTGAAGCCACAGGGGAAGGAGGAGAGTGGGGGAATGAGGTGGTGGGTCGAGACAGGGGAGGCGACGAGTGCTGAGAGATTGTGGGGGACCAGGTACGTTTCCTCTTTAGTTTCTTTGTTGCAATTGGAGTGTGAGAGAGGGAATGGATTTCAGAGGGGGAGAGGGATGCGGCTTCGGTTCTTGCTAGGGCTAGGCGTGCAGTTTTTAGGGAGGGGAAAGGGTGCGGTCAGAGGGGAAGGCGGCGGGGGGATGCATGCAGGGCTGGGTGTGCCAGGTATGCTAGTGAGGGGAGCAGGCATGGTTAATGTTGGGTGGTCGGTTTCAGGGGAGGAGTGGTCTTAGGGTGGTTGGCTCGCCATCGTGCCCCTCTGGCTTGGTGTTTGGATAGAGGAATGGCGGGGAGTGCGAAGGATGGTAGGGTGATTTGGGAAGGGGGGGACGGGAGGGGAGGCAGATCAGGGAGTGGGGGCGGTCCACGGTGGTCGTTTCCGACAAATTTTGGGTTTGTGGGTGCACTCATGCTTGGTACGAGCTTTTAGGTGGATTTAGGAGGGCTTTCTAATTGTAGTTCTAAGTTCAGGCACACTTCCAAGTTCAAATTGCACAGAGATGATATTAGGCTATTAGGCACTATTAGGTACACTTCTAGGATCAACTGTACACAGAGATGAATATTAGGTCTATCTCTAGATTCAATTTGTATAGAGGGGATATTGGATTACTAGGCACAGTTCTAGATTCTACATGACACAGATATACTATTAGGTATACTAATAGGATTAATTAGGATATTTAGGCACGTTTCTTAGCCTCAATGGTGTTGTGTACACTTCTAAATTGAACTAAGTGCAGAGAGACTATTCTGGACGCTAGTCAATTCAATTAGGGCACGCTAATAGGCGCACCTCTCAAAATTCAACTTTATACAGGGAGGGTATTATGCATGAATCTAACTCAGCTTTGCACAGAGAGGTTATTGGGGAGATTAGTCGATTCAACCCGGTATTAGATTATTATGCTATTTCACAGAGGGGCTATTGGGCACACTTCTAAGTTGAGCTTTCACACAGAGGCTATTAGGCACATTTCTAAATACAACTTTAAATGTACTTCTAAATTCAGCTTTTCACAACGTGTCTATTGGGCATACTTCTAAATTCAGCTTTCCACGGAGAGGCTATTGGGCACACTTCTACGTGCAACTTTCACAGATGGGCTATTGGGGACACTTCTAAATTCACAGAGAGACTATTTGGCACACTTCTAAATTCACAGAGGCGCTATTGGGCACACTTCTAAATGCAACTTTCACAGAGAGGCTATTAGGGACATTTCTAAATACAACTTCTAAATGTACTACTAAATTCAACTTTTTACAACGCGTCTATTGGGCACACTTCTAAATTCAGCTTTTCACGGAGAGGATATTGGGCACACTTCTAAATGTAACTTTCACAGAGAGGCTATTGGGTACACTTCTAAATTCACAGAGAGGCTATTGGGCGCACTTCTAAATTCACATCGTGATGGAGCGTATTGACAATAAAGTTACCTCCACAATGTACAATGCGATCGCCTCATTTGCTACAAAGGAACTTACAGACCTGAAAACAAAGTGGGAAAGAGATGTGCGACCACTACAACTGGAGGACTGGACCACAGTCCTCAT
Source organism: Ambystoma mexicanum (assembly GCF_040938575.1). Taxonomy (NCBI): domain Eukaryota; kingdom Metazoa; phylum Chordata; class Amphibia; order Caudata; family Ambystomatidae; genus Ambystoma; species Ambystoma mexicanum. The sequence goes on from NC_090935.1 coordinate 1,458,577,887, forward strand.
GTATCCCAGAGAGACAGCTATATCGGCCCGAATCAGACTGATCCAATTGAACATTCTACATAGGATATATTATCCAAGAGAGGCCTTATACCAATGGGGGAGAGCAACAGACCCCAACTGTTTAAGGTGCCAACAGGCGAGAGGAACTTTTTTCCACATCCTATGGGAATGCCCACAAATTCAGTATTGTGACAGAAATGGTGAGACAGACTATCGGCGGTCATTGGCCAAGCGATACCTATGGACCCTAAACTGCTGCTACTAGGGATAGACGAAAATATAGAGATATCCCGCTTTGGAAAGCTTATGCTCGCAATGGCTACAGGCCTCGCAAAAAGGAATCTGGCCCAATTGTGGAGCTCTGCCTCGCCCCCACAATATGAACGATGGATAACAGATGTAGACGTGTGTGTCAATGGAAACGAGTATACACCAATAGAGGATGCCCAGGGAAGGCACATAAGATCTGGCAGAGATGGGAAGATACCGAAGAACGCTGAGAAGCAGAATATATGACCTGAGGAGCTGCTGAGGTCCACCTGAACTCTATATATATATATATATATATATATATATATATATATATATATTTGGAAGCCCACGGACCTAATATATAACGTGCCCTACAAAAAGTGAATGAAAGAGCAGTGCATTGAAAATGATTTTATGCCTGTATGTCTAGATTGAATTAAGTATTGTTTGTTTATCTTAAAACCAATAAAATGTTATAAAAAAAAATTGTAAATCCATGTTCTAAATGTTGAAAAATTGCAAGTCAACTAAATCAAAACAAATAGGAATGTTTAATTTGTGGCTGCAGGCCTATGTGGTCTGGCTTGGAGTTTAGAGCTGTTTAAAATGATAGGTTAATGCAGAGGTCGTCAAACTGTGGGGCGCGCCCCCCTCCCAGGGGGGGGCGCCAGAGCCCAGCATGAAATGTGTAAAATAAAATTTTAGTTTGCAGGATATGGGCAGGGGCGGCTCACATGGTCAGACTGGACCATAAAACAGCTCAGGCACCAATGAAAAAGTGTCCCGCAGTTGCAAATGGATATTCATTTCTTTAGGCATGGGATGTTTCAATAGTACCCAAGGGGGTGTTTTTTGTTAAAGTGTAAGCAAATTGTGATATTAAAGAATATTTATTCAGCAACAATGGTCAAAACTACTAGCTGCATAGTGAAGTAACTCATCAAATTGGCCCAAAAGAGTGACCCATTTTGACTGGCCTACATTAGCATTTTGTGTTTTTGGTATGGGCGTTGCCCTAATACCCTATAGGCCAGTCCGAGCCTGGCGGATCATCCATAATGGGCTTGTCAACCCAGTGGCCCACTCGCCCATTATGGAGGAGCCGAGGAGCCAGCCCAGTGAAACACTGAGTACTCCCTTAGCTGCTTTTTCCAGCTGGGGGAGTGCTCCTGGGCTGGCTGAGCTGTCAAAGGGAAAAACTGTTTCCCTTTGACAGGACAGTACCCCAGCCACACATGCTCACTGAGCTATGCAAGGCTGGGGGCGTTTTGCTTTGCCAGCCTTACATGGCTCATTGGAAATGCTGGCTGGTGCACTGCATGTCTGTATCTGTGAGGGGGAGCTCCTGCACCTCCTCGCACATACAGACAGAGCAGTCCCTGCAGAAGGTACGTTTAGGTTCATTTATTTTTTTATTTAAATAGTGTATGGATGCATGTATGTTTGTGTTATGAGTGAGTGTATGGTGACGGGTGCTCGTATGAATGATAGTGATTGCTGTGTGAAGGTGTGTGTGTTTGTTTTGGTCCGTTGAGCTGATTTTCTTTTATCTATCATAGATGTCCAGTCAAAAATACCATGCTTTCCGCCTTCGCCCCCCCCCAGCGCCAATTGTAAACTGTTTGGGTTTTTACCAATTTTATTTTAAACATATGCAAAAAAATTCAACATTTTAATTAAAAAAATTCACGGTGGAAAACCCCCCGAACCCCACTTGATTGGTTCGGGGGACGAGGGAGCCCAGCGACTGTGATGGGAGCAGCTGGGGTAGCCCAGGGACTATACTGGGAGTAGGCTGCGGTGACAGCGCAAAATAGTTCATAGCCGATTGTACATACTGTCCATTTGGCATTTTTGGGGGGGGGCCGGCCTGCCCAAATTTTGCTCAGGGGGGGCCCAGGCCAAAAAAGTTTGAAGACCACTGGGTTGATGCAATTCATTGACTCGCGGTACGTCACCCTCTCTCAACTCTCATGCTGGACCTCCCCTCCTTCTTGTACTCTTGGTGGCCCTGAATCATGCTGTTCCCATTTTCATCTTGAATCTTGGCTTGTATTTGCTGTTCTCTCGCAACACTATGTGTTACTACTGACTACTGCAAATGTATTGGGTCTCCCCTCTTGCTTTTCCACTTTTCACTTCTCACTCTCTGTTCTCTCCTCCTCTCCCTATCTCCCTTTCCCTATCTCCTCCTCTTACTTTCTTCCATGCACTTACTCTATCAGAATTGTCCTCGACCTAGTATGATGGCAACCTTGTTTGTCTCCATCCCTACTTACTTTATCTCCCCCCCCGACCCCCAGCACTATCTGAAAAGACGTCGGGCCTAGTACGTTAGTCGCATGTTTTGTTCCTCCCCACCCTTCTGCACCCCCCTACCTCATCTTTTGTTAATCTCCGGCTCTACCAGAAATGTTAGGCCTAGTACGGTAGTCACCTGTCTGTTTCCATTTTCTTCTCACTCTCCCCTACCCTTCCTTATCTATGTCTTAGCTCTTGTACTATTTGAAATGTCGACAGGCCGAGTATGATTGTGAAATTAACTTTCTTATTGTTCATGGCCTGTTGGAATGTCATTGTATTTTCCCTTGTTCCCTCCCTTGCCTTGAAGCACTATTAAACACATTGTGTATAGGCGCTATATAACTATCATAGCATATCAATTTGACACCTCAGTCGCTCCCTTTCACTTCTCTCCTTGCTCTTACTACCTTCTTCATGTCTCTCACTGTCTCTTCTCCCTTCCTACTCACTTTGGTTTTCTTACTCCCACTCTCTCTCATTCTCTAACCTTTCTCCTCCCAGTCTCCTCACCTGTCTCTACTCCCTTTCTCTCTTGGCCCCTCGCCTCTCCTCTCGCCCCTCGTCTCTCTCCATGCCCTACCACACGCTCTCAGCCCATCTCTTAGGACTACCTCCACCCTTCCTTCACATCACCCTCACCACCACTCCCCCTACCATCTTGCACTCTCCGCACGCTCTGACCATACACACACCCACTTTCACTCTCTTTAATTCCACTTCGTCTTCTCCCTCCTGATCTATCTTTCTTATACACAGCCCCACTACTATATATATATATATATATATATACACACACACACACATTCTCGTTCTCTCTCTCTTTCTCTCTTTCACTCTCTTTCACTCTTTCACTCTTTCTTTCACTCTTTCTCTTTCTTTCACTCTCTCTCTCTCTCTCTCTGTTCTCACTCTCTCTCTGTTCTCACTCTCTCTCTCTCTCTCTCTCTCTGTTCTCTCTCTCTCTCTCTCTCTGTTCTCACTCTCTCTTTCTCTCTCTGTTCTCACTCTCTCTCTCTTTCTCTCTCTGTTCTCACTCTCTCTCTCTGTTCTCTCTCTCTCTCACTCTTTCTCTCTCTGTTCTCACTCTCTCTCACTCCGCACCACCAGATCTCACCCCTGCAACCCACACTCTGCCTCTAATCCTGTCTCCTTTTATACTGTAATGCTGTTGGTTCTATCCCCTTCCATTGGCTGCAGTGCTCGCCTGACTGTTGGAACCAATCTGTGCCTGTCTTTTCCCCAGGGGCAGGGTTGGACGCATAAAGGGCCTTCGAAAACCCCTCTAAGTCCCTCCCCTTTTTCCAGCACAGTTTTGGAAATGGCCATCCTCAGGCTTTTCTCGGGTACCGGGAAGTTTTGTTGCCAGTTCGGTTTGGGGAGTGTTTCTGTGTTTCTCCTGTCCCCCAGCAGTCACCCTTCACTCCCAGTTTGTTTTCTTTTGGATTCCCTTTTACCTGGGCGTGTCAGGTCTGGACTTGGGTTTCTCAGTTCTGTTTGGCAGGAACAACTGAGTCCATTTCCTGGCTGTTCTTAATTACACCCTCTGGTCCTGGTATACTTAGTTTCTCCTAGGTGTAACGTGGAGTTGCAGTCCTGCAACAGAAAAGAGAATCGTGGGCAAAAAATGTACTGGAAGACATTGTATGATTAAAAAGTGGCTCCATGTATGATAATCATGGCACATGGGGGATGGGGGTGGGGGGGCAGACTTCAGGGACCAGTGCCAGCTCCCCCGATACTCCCTGTATCTGGGACAGGGCTGCTCTGGCATTTGTCCTGGGGAGTCTCCTGCCCTAGGTAGGGATGGATCCCTACCTCCCACCCCCTTTACAGGGTCATGACCCTAACCTTGTCACACAGGACCAAATAATGCTGTTCATGAAGTTGGAAGACACCCACAACTTATCCCATGAAGAGCAGTTCCCTGCAGCAACAGCGAGGAAGCGCAAGAGTGAGCCTTTAAAACTGGTCAGAGTGTGCTGCTGTTGACACAAAAGACATACGGAATGTTCACCGGAGGGTTCCTCAAGAAAAAACAGTTATAAAAGTAGAGTTTAGGGAGTATCATGACAGGGCATGCTTTTGTAAACTGCAGCAAGCTGTTCACATTCCAGCAGGAAATGGGAATCCACCCCAGTGTTGTACATGGTGCAGTGGCTGCTAAAGGAGCTTGGTGAGCTGCAGGGCCAAATGATCTAGCTGCCCCTACTGGTTTTGCCGGAGTCCTGGACAGAAGAGAGGCAGAGCTTAGTCTTTGTCTCTGAAGGCCTATTAGCCAGCAGCACAGCTCCAGCAAGGAGTCTCCAGCAATTGTGGATGTTTTGGGAGTGTAGTTTCAGCCGCCTTCTTGCTCATCTACAGCTCAAAAACCAATATTTTTCAAAATGTAGGCCGCCGTTACTGCGGCATACATCCTAGCCCATGTTTTGTTTTGCCAGTTAAGTCGCATCCATGCTTGAACTTCCACCCTAGCGCTTTGGGTTATCAGTGTTAAGACCCTACAAACTTTGTATATTTCTGTAGAGAAGAAATTGCTTATTTGGCCGGGATTGATGACTTTGCCTGTTCAGGACCAAACTGGATATAACCTGCATAGCAAATCAATTAGGCTTCCAGCTCTTGGCCATGTCTCTCAGAACCCCTGGTGACAGAGGATGGGGTGGCTGAAGATTAAGAAATTATCTTTGCCATTGACCCAGTTTTGCCAAAAATCAAAATGTTAAACAAATCATTGACTTTTTTCCAATGGACATTGTGGGACATGCTTATATTGGCTTTGCAGGTATCCCATGTACTTCTGGAAACGGTCTGGCTTGTACTCTTGAATTAAACATAGTGACTATAGTGGTGAATAATCCAGTTGTAGATAATTGGTTAAGTGCCTGCCGTAGTCTTCAGAGAGAGTCAAATCATCATTGTAAATCCATCCTCTGGGTTGATAAAAACACCTAATGCTTCTGTACTTTAACAAACTTTGTGTGATGTAGAGGAGACACCTTACTCCTCCTCCCTTGGGTGCTCTACATTTAGTACTTAAACCATGTGCAAAGTTGCAGTCTAACCTCCACGACAAACAAACACATCACCCTCTGATCAGGCTCTGGCCTGGCTGACTTCTTTCCTCTCCAACCGACCCTCCCTGGTCTAACTTGAGTCCTTCCTCTCTCCTATCTCACCACCTGTGGTGTTCCCCGTTCCCCAGGGGTCTAACCTTTCTCCCCGGTTTTCATCCAATACCTGGCACCTCTCGCCCTCTGCATTGTTGCTCTCTGCTCCAACTTCCAGTGCTCTGCTGAGGGCACCCAGCTCGCCTTCAGGCTCCCATCTGCCACCTCTTCTTCTCTCATCCCGGACTGTCAGTCTGCAATCCAGGAGTGGTGCGCCGCCAATGATCTCTGCCTGAATGCCAGTAAGACAGAGATCCTTCTCATCGGTACACCTGCACCCCTCTTTCCCGCCACTCCCTGGCTGGACTTCCTTGGCCCTATTCCTGCTCCCACCTGTGAGGCTATGAACCTCAGGGTTATCTACAACTCCACACTCTCATTCTCTCCTCACATTTCCGACGTCTCTAAGAAATCAAACTACCAACTGCACCTCCTCAGAGGTATTCTTCCTTTCCTCTGCTTCCCCGAGAAGCTCACGGTCTCCAGAGCTCTGGTTCTCTCTAGGCTTGACTACTGTAACAGCCTCTTTTTAAATCTACCCGCCTCAACTCTACGTCCGCTGCAACTCATCCAGAACAGGACTGCAAGAGTTGTCCTTGGCCTCAAGCCCAGGGATTGTATCTCTCCAGCACTGAAATCTCTCCATTGGCTCCAAGTGGCTGCAAGGATTAAATTTAAGACCCTGTGCATTGTCCACAAGGCCTTCTGGGGCCTGGGACCAAAAAACCTCCAGCTTTCTCTTCAGAAGTATCTTCCTTCTCAAGCTCTTCACTCCCCCGACTCCCTGAGGGTCAGTCGCTTTTCTAAGCAACGAGTTGGGGGCAGATTTCTCTTTGGCTGGCGCCTCCCTCTGGAACAGTCTCCCTGCCTCTCTAAAACTTGAGCAGCATCAACTGCGGTTCCCGAAGCAGCTCAAGACTTTCTTCTTAGCTTCTGCCTTCTATCGCCCACTTCCCTGCTGATTTCCTGTCTGTTTCTGCACTGGTTACCTGGCTACCCTCTGAACCACGGACCAGATCCCGGCCCTCCCAGTTGCACACCTGCACTGCCTCCTGGCAACCCTGCACGTGTCTGTATCTGCAACCCTACACTCCCCGTACTTGCACTTATCTAACGCCTGTTGTCTGCACTTAAGCCCTGCATTGCCACCTCCTGGCCGCTCTCTTTTTTTCTATGTCTTGATCCTATGTCTCACTCTTCTCCTCCTCCCCTGGCACTTTTGCCCTTTCCTCTCCCTTGCACTTGCGATCTCAATCTCGCTTGGCCTAGTAAGATCGTTGCCTTGTCGTCCCATGTTCCCCGCACTTGCCTCGTCATGCCTTGAAACACTTGCGTATAGGCACACTATAAATAAAATACCCTTTCATACCCACACAAACGCCAAAGCTAGCCAGCAACTTCATTTCCCACTATGCAAACTGACATGCACACACAAGCAAGCATTTAGCCGGGGGCCACCCAGTGCATGGAACACCAAACAACTTCAAATCTGCAATGCATCTGGGGGGGGCGCTGTTGCGCACAACAAACATGGCTGCCTGATTCGAGTGCTCTGGCCCGGGAATCATCCGTTCTATGAAAAAATCCTGATTCGGAGCATGCTGCGGGATACCGACCACACCGAGACGTGCCATGGGTTTTGAAGCACCCACACGAGAAATCCTGGAGAGATAGGTGCCTGGGCCGAGGAGTTACGAGACCTGGCGTTCACTACGGGGAGGAGCTGTGTAGCGCGCCGATCCCCGGAACCAGGACATTGCGGCGCTGAGCCGCTGACGCTCTATCTGCTGGGGGCATAGAGAGGAAGGCCTACAAGGACATAGTGGGCACGGACCAAGACTGCGGGGGTCCGCCCTGAGCTGGTCGGCCTATACTCCCTTCCTTGGATATTCGAGAGCGATCCGAAACACAGTGGGGCTGGATCGGCGCTACAGAGGCCAGAAAAGAACCGCTCCCCATACGCCGCCTGCCCAAGGTGACGCGCCCGAACGCCGGGGAGGTGAAGTCCCCCGCACCTGAGGGCCAGCGGTCACGAAGGTAGATACAAGGCCCTTCAAAATCCAAAAACGATCCGGACACAAAGGGACTGGGTCGGCGCTGCAGCTGCCGGGGGAGGACCGTTCCCGGTGCGCCGCCTGGCCGAGCGCTGGAGAGAGTAAGTCCCCTGCGCTTGAGGGGCCTGCGGCTACGGAGGCAGACACAAGATCCGAGGTCGGGCGCGACGCAGAACACACAGTTGGCTAGCCAGTGTATCCTTAAGCAAGAAACGTGGGAGAGCGCAATCAATTGGAAAAGATAGACGCCTGTACTGGACTTGGCGGAGGGCCGTGAATGAGGTTTGGTGGCCCGATGATACTGAGTAGTAGGGAGTAACTTCATATTCCTTCAGTTTGGCCGGAACAGACCGCCAAGAGACTCCAGGGCCATGGGAAACACGAGGAAGCAAGACACGATGGCGGAGGGAGCGAGCGCCAAAAAGAAAGGACCGATGGACTCATACATTAGCAGCCAGGCGGGAAGCAGTGAACTTGAACCACCATTGGCGGCTAGCCCTGTGCCCAGTATAGAGGGCGAGGACAAGGTTGAGTACTTGACTAACATAGTCCAAAATGGATTCCTATCGCTGAATATGAACGTAACGACCATTGGCACATTGAAGACTAGAGCTGACAAGCATGACCAGAGACTAACTGAGGCGGAGAACAGAATTGGTACTACCGAGGACACGGTTGCTCGCCATGACCAGGACATTGCCCAGCTCAAAGAAAGCTTGAACAAACTACAAAACAAGTGCGAAGACCTGGAATCGCGCTTGAGAAGAAATAATGTACGCATCGTTGGTGTCCCAGAGTCATTTGGTAAAGACAAAATGGCAGTGCGGGTGGAAGCTCTCCTCAAAACCCTGTTTGGAGCGCACTCCTTTTCAGAACACTTCCTGATTGAACGAGCACATCAAACGCTGGCTCCGGTACCGAAGCCTGGGGCACCGCCCCGCCCAATTATTGCAAGAATGCTCAACTATAGGGACAGAGATACGGTCCTTCGGAAGGCAAGAGAGCTTGGTACGCTGCAGTATGAAGACAGTCGCATACACATCTACCCGGACTTTGCCACTGGGGTTCAGGCCAGCCGAAGATCGTATGAGCCAGTCAAAAAACTTCTGAGAGTGCGGCAGGTACCGTGTGCACTAATATTCTGGCCAAATTGAGAATCCAATATGGAGGAAAAGGCGCACTTCTTTGAAAATCCTGCTGCAGCCCAAGCCTATGTGGAAACCACTATTCCCCTGCCCCCGCGGGGCCGAGGGCCGGATCAGAATGGAAGATGCCCGCCTGCAGTGGAGGACTGAAACATGGCTGAATAGCCCGGCAAATGCAAGTAATCTTTGATGTTCCGGAGGTTGTTAGCCCCGTGGGGGCTCCAAGAAATGTACACCGGGTCGTGAGCCCGGTCGGGTGGCCTTGTGACTGCAACAAAGCACCCTCAGGAATGTTCCTAACGGTTACTCGGGTTCATCGTCAAGTTGGGGTGGATGATGTGGGTGGAGGGGGGATAGGGAATGTGGGGATGTTTTTCAGTATCGCAACCACCTAGTTTGAGCCTGGTGGGAAAGTTTGTATTGATGGATGTTGTAGGTTAATTGAAATGTGGTCTCGCAGACAATGGCGCTATTCAAAGGCTGGTTACTGGGTTACACAAGGTCACTTCTGTACAAGTACGATGTATATACATACCAAATGGGAGACGGACTACGGATAAGATTAATGTCATGGAACGTCCGAGGCCTTAATAATCCAATGAAAGTCAGGAAGGTCGGTAGTTATGTTACTAAACATGGGCCTCAAATCTTAATGCTGCAAGAAACACATGCGCAGGGCCTGGTCAATGAGAGAATACTGGCAAAATGGGGCAAGTTGCTCTACTACACGGACTACAGTCTAGGGGGGTTTGCACCCTTATACATAGCTCGCTGGGCTTTATAACCAAGGGACACCTGGTGGATCCGGTGGGAAGGTATGTACTGGTGTGGGGGGAGCTAGCGGGGAAACATATAACCTTGTTAAACACCTATGGACCCAATCTAGACGACCCTGATTTCTACTTACAAATGCTCGAGTTGCTCACCAAACATGATGCAACCACTGTTTTGTGGGGTGGGGACTTCAATGTTGTATTAGACCAGGCCTTGGATAGATCCGTCAAGGTAACTAGGCCACCTTCTAAGGCGGCATTAACTTTAAAGCAAATAAATTCGCAACTGTCTCTACAGGATGCCTGGAGAGTGCTCCATCCGGTCGATAAGAGGTTTACATTTTATTCTTCCGTACATGACAGTGAGTCACGCATAGATTATTGGTTTGTATCTTCGAATTTAGCGCACGCCCTACAGAACTGCGAAATCCTTCCTCGCACACTATCGGATCATTCCCCGGTGGTGCTGGAGATCACTTTGAAAGATGCCTCTAGACCAACAAGGAGGTGGAGAATGCCTAGACATATACTGAAAGACCCAAATGTAGTTGAAACTCTACACACTGAAATTGCCACTTATTTTTACGGATAACGTTGGGTCCGTAGACCAAATATCATCATGTATGGGAGGCTTTTAAAGTCTGGGTTAGGGGGGCACTGCTGTCCAAGACCGCTGGTCTTCTGAAGGGGGTGCGCTGTGAACTGGAGAGGGTGGAGAGGGACCTGAACACACTGGAGGAAACCTATGGCCGCACACATGGTGGGGACACTCGGGCGGAAATCCACAAGTCCCTTAGAGATTTTGATTAGCTGGCAGCGAGGGAAGTGCAATATATAGCAGCCCCTACCCGGGGAAGGGTAACGAGGCAGGGAAAATGCTGGCCAACCTGGTAAAACACGAGAAACAAATTACCCCAATCGCAATGATCCAAACGGCACAAAATTAGATAATAACGAGCGGACAGGGAATAAATGACGAATTTGTTAAATTCTACAAAAATCTGTATGCGAATAAGGATAGGAAATCCCCTGCTGAGACTAAAAACTACCTTGCTATGTTGGATCTCCCTAAACTCCCAGAGGAAAGCAAATTACTGCTGGAGCAACCTGTCACAGCAGAGGAGCTCACAGAGGCAATGAAAGAGCTCAGATCTGGCAAGGCACCGGGCTCGGATGGTCTGGGAGTTGAATTTTACAAAGAATTTCGGGAGGAACTGTCCCCGTGCTGTTAGAGGTGTGGGAAGAGGCCCTGGGAAAACAAATATTGCCCCCAACAATGCGAGAAGCTATAATCACAGTATTGCCTAAACCCCGACGCCCGCCACAGGATATGTCTTCATACAGGCCCCTATCCCTGATAAACGTAGATGCAAAAATCTTTGCGAAGGTGCTAACAAATCGCGTATTACCCTTAATGCCCACTGGTTCACCCAGACCAAAGTGGGTTCATTCCCCAAAGGTCCACTGCCTTGAATCTGCACAAGCTGTTCGGCATAATGTCCCAAATAAACCCGAATAAACAAGCAGTAGCGGTGTCCCTAGACGCCGAGAAAGCGTTTGATTCGGTTTCATTGGAGTACCTCTTCCTGGTGCTTGAGTCGTTTGGGATGGCCCCTACTTCATTAAATATGTTAGAGTGCTATATACTGCCCCGGGTGCAAGGGTGTGCACGAATAGAACTATATCTGACCTGTTTGAGTTGGGCAGAGGCACCAGACAGGGGTGCCCTTTTTCCCCTATCCTTTTTGCTTTAACAATAGAACCCATGGCAGCGGCGCTGCGGTTGCGGCATGTAAACAAAGGTATAACGTTGAAAGGAGCCACCCAGGTAATATCATTGTACGCGGAAGACACACTATTGTATGTACGCGAGCCAGACAAAAACATAGCCCCCATCATGGCAGACATTAGTGAATTTGCAGAATACTCTGGATATACGGTGAACAATACTAAATCAGAAATGTTCCCGCTTACCCCCTCTACAAAATGCCCTGCCCCGACGTGCGGCCTTAAGTGGTCGGAGAGACACATCAGATACATGGGAGTACTGGTTTCAAACAGCAGGCAGACTCTATACTCTGATAACTATGACCAGGCGCTACAAACACTCAGCTCCAAGCTACAGGTCTGGGGGCACCTCCCAATCTCATTACACGGTAGAATCACCATTCTCAAAATGATTGTAGTCCCCAAGCTTCTATACTTATTTGTAAATATTCCTATATGGCCAGGAAAGGAATTCTTCTCCAGATTGCGATCCATGGCAGTGTCGTTTCTGTGGAACGGCAAGGTGGCCAGGATATGCTGGGAAAAGATGGCAGAACCGTACGAAACAGGGGGAATAGCAGCACCAGATTTTGAGCTCTACTGCACGGTGGCGCAAGCACAGTTTGCGAAACACTGGTACGATGAAGCGGACAACTCACCCCACACGTGGATAGAGGAATACACCACTGTACCCACAAACATCAGATCCGTTATATTTGATACGAGACACAGAGATTCATGTGATTTCGACCCTGTGAGCTGCACCGTGAGGGCCTGGGGCACTATATATAAAAAGTTGAAAGTAGAACTTCCATACAACCCTGAAATTCCGCTATGGAAATACCCAAATGTTCCCCCTACATTCGATACCAGTATACAGGAGGCCTGGGACCCCGATATGGAGATGAAAGTGGGAGACATGTTCATAGATGGGAAGTTCGTAACCCTTGCAGTATTTACTAGGGGTGTGGGAGGAGGCCCGCTCCGTACGTTACAGTACTACCGAATGAGATCTGCATATCAAGCGCGATGGCCATCCTTCCCTGATGAACCTCCCTCCCACCCATGCATACAATTAGTTACAACTCGGGGGGGGGGGGGGGACTGGGAATCTCTAAACTGTATAAAACAATCCAAACCCATACCCCCACGTCCAATCAAGTGAAAGAAAAATGGGAAGTGGACATGAGAATACAGATACCTGAGGACAAATGGGAAAGATATTGTGCACTTACAAAAAGGGTGTCCCTCAATGCGGGATTGCGCCAAATACAGTTTAAAATCCTTAATAGATTGCACTACACCCCTGCCAAAATCGCTAAATTCACACCTGATGATCCAGGCAACTGCCCCAAATGCGGGACCCCCCCAGGCGGGATCCTATCATATGTATTGGGAATGCCCGGTCGTGGCAAGGTTTTGGGCGAGGGTTGCAAGCATGTTGACAGACATCACGCAGATTTCCCCGTGTCTGACCCCACAAAAATACTTGTTTGGGGATATTGGGAAATGCTCTGAAAAAGTTAGAAGACTGTTCAATGTATCATGTGCTATTGCCAAGAAATGTATATTGCAAGTATGGAAAAGCCCGAACCCCCCCACCATGAACACTTACCTACGTGAATTAACTTGCATCAATGAATGTGAGGAACAGTACGTGCTAACTTTACCAAGTACGAGCTGACCAAAAGACATTTGGGGCCCTTTCAGGGCGTACCTATGCGATATGCTCTCGGACAGTGAAACAACTATGTAAGCTGTAGATTCTTAAACATTTGGTTGAAATATTGTTGTATGAAGGACCATATGTTGTGTTAATTGAATGCTGCTGTAACTGTTGAGACCATCAATAGATGTTTTTTTAAAAAAAAATCTGCAATGCATCCCCCATAGCCACTTTCTGAAAAAAAAAAACTAAAGGTATGTCTATTTCCCCACACATAGTTGAGCCTCTCCACCTCCCCTGCATCACCTGTCTATCCTAATCTTCCTAGCCTTTCCCGTACCTTTTTGTACCTTCTGTTTCACCTCTCGCACTTGTGAACCGTTTAAGGCATTCTAAGACCCAATGGAAGGGCAGCACTGTACACAAATTCAAATAAAACAATCTGGTAGAGGATGCTACGTCGATTCACTTCAACTGCAGAGTTTGATTTCTGCAGCGAAATCAAAGATTGTTTTGTTTTGGGCAAGGTTTACCCAAAAGGATGCCAGTAATTGTGGCTGTCCTCCCCACACTACTTTAATGTGCCCTTCTTTTTAAGTCATCATCTTCTGCCATACCTTTGGTTACTGGTCCCTCCTATACTCCAGTGAAGGGCTCACAGACTTATTTGGATGATTTCATTGATGGACAGTTGATGTGGTCTTCTGATTATCATACTGTTCCCACAGCACCCATAAAGGGGCACAAGCAAGAGGTCAACTATAAAATTAAAAGAGTAATGATGAAAAAGGACGATGCAATCTTTTGAAACGGTCCTTATGTCGCTTGTCTCAACTGTAGCATTGTATAAACCGTATTAAAAGCAGCTCAAAATATGAATCTCATAACGATTGAGGAGGGCCTCTATGATTTGAACCTAGCAGAACTATGTCCCAGGTAGCTGAAGGGATGATTGTAATTGCTGGAAACTCCTTGCTGAAACTGTGCTGTTGGCTAAAACACTTCCATAGACCAAGTTCTGCCACTCCTTTGTCCAGCGGACTCCTGCTTCACACTGTCTCTGGGCCCACGGGGATACCTGGATCACCTGGCCCTGCAGCCCAGTGTGCCCCCATAGAAGCCTCTGCACCATATATACACCAGTGGGATAGATTACGATTTCCTGTTGGAATATGAACAGCTTGCTGATGGTCACAAAACCTGGCTTTGTCATGATACTGACTACATTGGACTTTTATAGCTTTTCCTTCTTGAGGAACCCTTCTGTATAAGTTTCTTATGCCTTTTGTGTCAACCGCAGCGTTGTGTGACCCATTGTAAACAAAGCTCAACATATGATTCTGATGAAAAGCGAGGAGGGCCTTTATGATTTCAATACAATAATGCCTCAAATCTATGTTAAAAGAGAACAAAATTACACTTGGCAGCATATTTAGGAAACTGCATTCACCAGTTTAAGAGTCCTAAGTCAGTTGCATTTTTAAAAGATCAAGCACACTAGGAGAGGGTAGGAAAATCACTCTACCTATAAGGTGTTCCTCCATTGATAAAGCGCCCCCCTCCTTTAGGAACCTGTCCGGTCAGGACAATAGACGGAAAACTCAATTGGGTCCTACTCATTTTACCGAAGATGGTGATAACCAGTCGGAAAAACCTGAAGATGTTGATTTTTTTTTTTTTTTTACCAACCATAGAAACATTTCTTCGGAGAATTGACCTCTGACACTGATTTCTCATAATGTGTTTCCTCAGGTGAAGTGTGTAAATAGATGCCCAAAGACGGGGAAAATATAATTATCTTTGCACAATATAATAAATCTGTGTCAAATGAATTTATTTCAAATACCCGTACTCTGACCTTTAACCGCAGCAGACATTGATTTATATTATTTATTTGACATTTGTATGGCGCCCATACACAAGTGTTTCCAAGCGCCACAAGATGCGATGGGTGGGTGGGGGAGAATAGGGTACAAGGGAATAACAACAAAAAGCAAAAAACGGTTATATTGGCCTTGTGACAATTAATTTGGTTATATTGGCCATGTGACATGAATTCCTTCCCTTCCGCTGAAGGTTTTGAATAATGCTAGACTGCTTTTAAAATCCTTATCAGTTTCCCGATTGATAATAGCTGAACAGAGAAGAGGTTGGCGAGAGCCTTGAGAGCCAGAGAGGAATTCGGGGTGAGCAGTGTATTTATTGAACAAGGTAATTTAAGTAGTTAACTTTGCTACACAAGTGTCAATGTAATTGGCAAACCTACAAAATTGCTTATTTGATGCCTTCGAGTCAATTAAAAAAGGCTACCAAAGGGTAAAAGGGTTGTCCCAAAGGTGGCATTTTGACATCAACTAAAACCAATCTCCCCTTTTGAGTGTGTAGGGTTTAGGATCAGAATCTAAAATCTGTCTGCCATTTGTTTGATTTCTTTGACATTGTAAATTTAAGGAATAATGGTTAATTGTAAATATTTATAATCCTTCCTGGGAAGGAATCTTATAGTTTAAAAAGTCTAGCCCGCGTTTTTCAGACTTCTCAAAAGTTGCAGGACCTGGGCATCTGAATCTGTTCTACCGTTCAATGCTCTCGACCCACACTCAATGATAAATACCTGCAGTTTTAAAACCCTCTGTGTTTTATCTGCAGTCTTTCGTTTTTTTGTACTTCTGGGAGTGACCAAACTACCATCTGAGGGTCATTCTAAAATCCTTGCAAGGACCATTTCCTACCCTGCCTTCCCAACATTTTAAAATGTATCACTGTTTATTGTTGATTCTGGGGTGAATATTGAAGGTGAGGAAGACTCTTTGGACAACATATGAGGATGGGGTAGTTGTCTTTGCTGGGGCTTTATAAAACATTATGGTAGCAAATTCTTGTTTAAAGGGATTTACTATTTTTAACACATGGATTTCTGCATTTATCTGTATGATAATTTATCCCAAGATAAGTGACACTCGTGCAATGAGGCCCCCATTTTTTTACCCTTTTTATTATTAACCGGAGCCTTAGCAAATTAATCCTAACCATCTAGGAATGGTGTAACTATTGGCCTGGTTTCCTGAAAAGCAATCTAGTAATTGTATTGTTCAGCAATTGTAATATTACTTATAAAATGCATTTAACTTCGTGACCTTAGTTGCTGAGCTAGCGTGATTACGATGGTCCATAACCTTATTGCTTGACCAACTCACTATCTATCTAGAACGAAAGGTGAGCACAACTTCCCCACTACACATGTTATTAGCTTTTCCTTATCCTTGCAGAGTGAGAAGGCATAGATGTAATACAACATTTTTAAAAAAGTGAACCCTGTCCTGGTGACCACTGTCCTGTAGCAAAGCGGGTTGCACAAAGGATCAGGACAACAATAATGAATGTATTCACAAGATATCCCTTGCGACCACCACCAAACAGTCATACATCGACTAGCAAAGTCAGATCAGGGCCAGGCTTAGGAGTTTTCTGCTACCACACCCTTCTTCTCTTAGTCTGGTCTCCTCTCTGTGTCAGTCTTAAGGGGTTCCCACCCCCTTCTTTTCTCTTCTTGTCCGCTCCTACTGTCTGCTTCAGTAAATGTCTCTGGGTTTCTCCCAACATCTGCAGGTTAAGGGCTAACCCCTCAGCAAGGCTCCGATAGAACCAATTCGGTATTTCTGTCTCGGGCTGCTCGAGTATGGCATCACCTCTGTCCTAGAGCCCTGACCTTCACGTACTTGGCTCCTCTGTATTCTGAGCCTGTCCCCCTCAACGTTCCGCCCTATACTCCTTCCTCATCATACACCTAAAGTGTGTCCTCCTCCAGCCAAGCTGTGATGTGGGTGGCATGCCATTGAATGTTTTTTCCTGTGCTTTAAATGTTCTTTTTATTGTTTGGAGACGTCAAACAAAAGCACCCGCATTTGTTTTTTAAAAAGCACAATCCCAATAGGCTTTGGCGGAGATTAAAGGTGAGACCAGCTCTAGCCACTACAACAAGGCTGTGATGGCGATGCCTGGAGAAGCGTATATGAAGGTTGGGCCATCACTCCAAGTCGCAATGTGCTCTGCTCTGGCTACACCATGTGCTTCAGCAACAAAATCTCGGCAAGCGCAACACCCTGGAGAGAGTGAGCAGGTGCAGTTAGTTTCTCTATTCCTATCAACGATGGGGCTGGGGGTGGGGGTGGAGGCGGAAGTAAATCCAGTAGATGTCACTCATTGAAACAACAGATTTCGTCAACAGAGGCATCCAGTGTCGGCCGATATTGCAAACCTCAATGACATACACTGCACACGCTTGAAGAGCGGTAACAAATTAACCAAAATGAGCAATACATCACCCTGTGGTTGGTGCGTGCCCAAAGTATTCAGATTAGTGATGTGCTTTATTAGATTTAGAATTATTTGACAGATGGAATAGTGACTTTGAATTGCTTACACTTATGACCTTCGATAACCCCAAGAATAGTTCTGTGAGAACTCAGTGTGTTAGGAACAACATATAAACAAGGTTTACGAGGCAAACTCAAAAGCATTAAAGATCTGGCGATAGAGCTCCAGTTTGACCTTGCAAGAAATAGGATCCTCAGAAGACGAACTAGTGCATAATCCAACAAAAGTGGCGACTAAGTTGGAAACTTGGGATTGGATAAAGACTCAAGACCTAGCAGGATCATATAAATTGGCTGCTCACATAACCTCAATCAGCAGAAAAATAAACTATATAAGGAAATACTTAGAGATTTCCCCAAACAAGCAATACCGTCAAACTTTCATGAGAGCCCGCCTTAACATTCCGACAACAAATGAAATAAGGGCAATTAGAGGTACATCGAACATAGATGGATGTCGATTCTGTGGGAGAGGTGATCTTAAGGAATCCTTGAGAGATCTCCTATTGAACTGTACTGGTCTTACGAAAGAAAGAACCATCCACATATTCAAGGACCTCTACCACTATGAAGAAAAGAGCTGGTGGAATCGTCTAATGGAGGGTGACAACACCATGAAACCATTGCAGTAATTCAATTTCTACATCACAATGACTTTACAAAATCATAGAAGCAGATTCGCACTTGAGCTCTGTAGGGTTACAAGTGGACGAATCCTTTGTGAAAGCCTTTGAATGGCGGGTAGGGTGCCCCCCCCCTTCCTTTATTTCCCGCTGGACTTCGATCCCTGCTTGGTGGACAGGTACCGTGACCATGCAATATGACCAAAACTGTCCATAGAACTTGTAACAAGTGGAACTATGTGGAACTCCTATGTGGTCTGCTTCATATTACTTCTCCAAACCCATCGGATCATGAGGAGGTAGACTGGAAATCTGGACAGAAATCCTCAAAATGATTGTAAAAGAATGTGTAAACATTTTAAATCAATAAAAAAAGAAAAATGTATAAACGAGGTGATCTCGCAGCAAATACATATGAAAATAAAATATATTGATGAATGAAATACAACAAATCAATGGAAAAACGCTGGGAAGAAAACAAGTGCAAATGTGAATGCAAGACCAATATTTTTGTGTATGTGTATATATATATATTTCTGAGGCTTGTGGAATCTGCTTAGATCACATGCTGTGCATAGGCCGACATCTAGTGGAAGCTGCGGAGTATTACAGTTTGTTTTTCGAAAATCGAAAATGGGCGTCGACACAGGGCGTGCCAGTAATACTATCCCTAGTGTGACGTCCACTGTACCCATGATCCCTCACGCGTCTATGCTCCCCAGATTGTTTTTTTCCGCCATTCTGGTCGGAAGCACTTCATCGGAGTTCCCTGGCTTTGCCATATTTGCACTTAAAACTAATTCTAATTTGCCTCGTTTGTCACCCTTACGTCGATCAGCATCTCGATGCCGAACCGGGGAGGAGATCAACGTCGAAACCCGACGGATTGGGCCTTGAGGCTTCCGCCTCGGCTCGGGCCTGGGCCACTGGCCTCGGCCCTACAAGTAGGGAGAGTGGGGGGTGGTACACTTCCACACTCGGTTATAGACACCTTCTTACCTACACACACTTGCCCGCTGCCCACAGGCGCGTATGGAGGGTACGCCCTTTCAGTTTTGCCCCAAGTGTAATAAGAAATACCCTTGGGTAGATAAGCACGCTACGTGCAACCTTTGCCTGCCCAGAGACCACCCCGAGGCGGGTTGCAGGGCCTGTAGCAGGTTTAAGACCAAAACCCTTAAGGACCACTCCACCAAGCGTTGGGCCCACCACGCCAAGCTAGCAGCTATGGAGGCGGAGGGTACCTTCAGCGACGGCAGCGACGCCGGACTTTCGGACGGCGAGGGCACCAAGGCGTCGAAAGACAGCCTAACGCACGTCCCCGGCCTCGGAAGGTCGTCCGTCCCGGCGACTATGGGGAAGTCCCCCGGCGACAAGAGCGTTACACATACACACGCTAAACACAAAAAATCCACCCGAGATTCGACGTCGTCGAAACCTCGGAAAGAGGCACAGAAGGAGCGGTCCGAAAGGACGTCCTCTGGGCGGTCCCGGTCGAGGTCGCCGCACGACGTCAGGCAAGCCTCCACACTTGCACATAGTGCCTCGCCCATTAACATCACGGAAGATCACTCGTCCGGAGACGAACACGACTTCCATCCCCAGCCTGCACCCCAGGGAAAGGGTACATCACTTGGGAGTAAGGAGGGCCCAGTTTCGAAGCCTAGTTCAAAACACAGGGATTCCACCTCCGATCCTCGACGCCAGGCGTCGAAAGGTAAGGGAAATGGTAAACACACTTCCACCCACGGGGAAGGGGGTAAGCAACAAAGGAAACAACCCTTGCAATCCCCCACAACAATAGAACTGACTTCCCCGTCCAAGTCTTCTCAGGGACAGTCCATAGAGAGTTCCAGCAAGGTCACCCCAAGCTCAAAACTCTGGTCATGCGAGGACATTGACAGAGTAATGTCAAGGATGTCCTCCTTAGCAAATTTCTTCGAAAGACACCCTGACCAACTCCTAGCTTTAAACCCTAAGGAATCTTCTCCCTCAGGTTCAAGGGACCCTATCCCTTCAAATAAAAGGCCCCGGGTCGAGACACCGTTAAAGGCTTCAGACCCCTTCGAGGTCCAACCCTATTCTTGCCTTTTCCCTACAGGCCAAGGAGACTCTTCCCTTATAGAGGGCCAGGATTTTGAGACACCAGAAGATCTCGCAGTGTCAGATTATTACGGGGAGGACGAAGACGAGGATGAGCCAGAAAATAGCCCAGATATTTTCAGAATGGACTCACCAGTCGAAAGGGAAGCCCCAGTGTCTGATTCCCCAATAGATAATCAGCCCCTCCTGAATGAACTGCTCTCTCGGGCAGCTAACCACTTCCACATAGACACACAAGGTGTCCAAGAAGAGAGGGACTTCGCGGAGGAACTAATAGGGGAAAGGAAGACGGTAGCCCAGACCATTCCCATCCTGAAATCTATTCAACGCAGAATAGCACCATCCCTTGTCAACCCAAACCTGACAAGACCTGTAAACCCGAGAGTAGAGAAGCTGTTTAAAGCAGCCCAGTCGGACCCTCTATATATTAGAGGCCAATTTAAGCCAGACTCTCTAGTCGTAACTAACACCCGCAAGAGAGCTGGAACCCCATTATCTTCCTCGGAGGCCCCCCCCGACAAGGAAAGTAAGAAACTCTATGGTTTTGGTAGAAAAGTAGCTTCCACGGCAGCCTACCAAACCAGAATCGCGAATTCCACCACACTGTTGGCCAGCTACAACTGCCATCAGTGGGAAGAAGTTGCAGCACTAATAGATTCCGCTCCCGAACTCCTTAAGAGCCAGCTATCTCGCATTTGTGCAGAGGGAAGAAACGTCTCAGGCTGCATTTTAAAAGCAACTTTGGACGCCGCAGACAATGCGGGTAGAATTATAGCAGAGGGGACTGTCATCAAAAGACATGCTTGGTTGAGGCAGTCGGGATTCAGAGCAGAAACACAAGCTGCACTCTTAGACAAACCAGTGGAAAGTGATCTCCTGTTTGGAAAGGCAGTCGAGGACGCTCTAAAAAACGCTAAGGAGGAATTCGACACCCTCAAATCCCTTGGCCAATTAACTACAAAACCACCTAACCAAAGAGGGAACGGCAATTTTCGTCGCCCACGCGGCCAAAATTCCAATAGAGGAAATGGCTATTCCCACACCCAGGGTACACAGTGGAACACCAACTCACAACAGTCTACCCAGGGGTATGGTAGGGCTAGTAGAAGAGGACGTGGTAGAGGCAGAGGCAGCCCCAGTAAAGGAGGCGGCACGCCTCCACCAAAGCAGTGACGCTCATTTCAGGGTCCCTTCCCATGCAACCCCAGTAGGGGGACGAATATCCAGCTTCACCCAGGCATGGGAAGGGATAACATCCGACAGATGGGTGCTGTCGACGGTATCCAAGGGGTACTGTATAGAACTACTGCAACGTCCCCGAAACCATCCTCCAAGACAAAAAGTCCACTCTTTAGAACATCAAAAGATCCTCCTCGAGGAAATCTACAATCTGCTCCTAAAGGACGCGATAGAACTCGTCCCAGGACACCAGGTAAACAAGGGTATCTATTCAACTTACTTCCTTGTGCCAAAGAAAGATTTAACTATGCGCCCAGTATTGGACTTACGGCCTGCCAACAAGTATGTCAAGCCCCAAAAATTCCGTATGACCACGCTACAAGAGGTAATCCCACTCCTAAAAAAGGGGGATTACATGGCAACCTTGGATATGAAAGATGCCTATTTTCATATTTCCATGCTCCCGGCGCACAGAAAATACTTGCGCTTCAAGGTGGACAGTCGCCACTACCAATTCAAGGTACTGCCCTTCGGGATAGCTTCAGCACCAAGGGTATTCACCAAGGTACTGGCGGTGGCAGCTGCACACCTACGCAGGGAGGCAATCCCAGTGTACCCTTATCTGGACGACTGGCTCATAACGGGGGAAACCCCAGGAATCTGCAGGTCAAACATTCAGAGGACTATCGACCTCCTCCACGAATTAGGTTTCTCTATCAACGAGAAAAAGTCAAGTCTGGTGCCAAGCACCTCAAAACAGTTTCTAGGAGCTATCCTAGATACTCAGAAAGAATTGACCTTCCCCTCGGAAGAAAGAATTCGGAATATACTTCTGCAAATTCCGCATTATCAGTCAGGTCAACAGATAACAGTACGCAAAGCTATGCGGTTACTGGGCATGATGGCGTCATGCATTTACCTGGTCCCCCACGCGCGTCTGCGCATGCGTCCCATGCAGGAATGGTTGGCGAAACATTGGTCTCAGGCAAGTGGTCAGTGGGACGATCTAGTGGTCGTTTCGCCAACACTCGTACAGAGCCTACACTGGTGGACAAGAGAGAATCTCGCAAAGGGGAAACCCTTTTACGATCCCGAAGTACAGGCAGTGGTGACTACAGATGCATGCCTGACTGGGTGGGGAGCTCACCATCTCCACCACACAGCTCAGGGTCTCTGGTCTCACTCAGTAGCCAAGAACCACATCAATCTGCTAGAGCTTCTGGCAGTATTCCGAGCACTGCAGGCGTTCGAGCCCCATCTACTAAACTTGTCGGTGCAGATCAGGACGGACAGCACGACAGCCATGTTCTATCTGAACAAGCAAGGAGGGACTCGTTCGCCAAATCTGTCCAAGCTTGCCCAGAAAATATGGATATGGGCACTCAGACGGAACATCTTCCTGTCATCGCAACATGTTCCAGGGGAGCTCAATTCCCTAGCGGATGCTCTAAGCAGAGACTCCCTCCCAGAAGAACACGAATGGGTCCTTCACAGAGACGTAGTAGAAGATCTCTTCTCTCAGTGGGGTTTCCCCACTATAGACCTATTCGCCACAAGCGAAAACAAACAATGCCCAGGATTTGCATCCAGGTTCCCCCAAACGGACTCCCAGGGGAATGCCCTGTGGATGAACTGGTCAGGGATGTTTGCGTACGCTTTTCCACCAACTCCTCTCATCAGGAAGGTGGTGTACAAGATGAACAAGGAATCAATGACGCTCATCCTAGTTGCTCCCATGTGGGCGAGGCAACCATGGTTTCCACACCTACGCAGGATGGCGGTGTGCGAGCCCATCAGACTCCCAGCCTGGTACAACCTTCTGTCCCAGCAACAAGGTCAAACAGTGCATCAGGAACCCAACTCTATGAACCTAGCAGCATGGCTCCTGAAGTCATAGAGTTTGGACATCTCAAATTACCACAGAGGTGTATGGACATTCTAAAAGAGTCCAGGAAACCAAATACAAGACACTGTTACTTTGACAAGTGGAAAAGATTCGTTATCTGGTGCCAGAATAAACAAATCAACCCGGTTGATTGCACTCCTTCCAACGTTGTAACATACATGCTCCACCTGCTGGATGCAGGGTTGGTTTTTAACTCTCTGAAAGTACACCTGGCAGCCCTCTCGGCTTACACCACATCCCATAACAGGGTCTCGTGGTGGAAAGTACCAGTGGTTAAAGCCTTCATGGAAGGAGTAAAGAGACTTCACCCTCCTATTTCGAACCCACCGCCAGGATGGGACCTCAACGTGGTGCTAGCTAAGCTCATGGGCCCCCCCTTCGAACCCATGCATAAAAGTAGTCTCAAACACCTGACTTATAAAACGGCCTTCTTAGTAGCCATTACCTCCATAAGAAGGGTCAGTGAAATTCAGGCTCTGTCAGTGCAAGATCCTTTCTTTACTATCCACAAGGACAAACTGGTTTTACGCACACACCCTAGGTTCTCACCAAAATTCATATCCAAGTTCCATGTAAACCAGTCCATCGAGCTTCCGGCTTTCTTCCAAAACCCACAAAGCTCGGCTGAGGTGAAACTACACACCCTAGATGTGCGTAGGGCGGTCTTATACTATGTAAATAAAACCAGACCGCTAAGGAAAACAGATCAACTGTTTGTCTCCATAGCTACAGGCAGAGAGGGGGATCGCGTCTCTAAGGGCGCTATCTCTAAGTGGATTATCAACTGTATACAGCTGTGTTACTCTCTTTCTGAAAAGACTCTGCCTTTTACGCCAAGGGCCCACTCTACTAGAGGCATTGGGGCCACTCTGGCTTTCATTGCAAATGTTCCCCTCGACACCATTTGCAAAGCAGCTACTTGGAGCTCTATTCACACTTTTACTCAGCATTACTGCATTGACACTCATTCCAAGACAGATACACAAGTGGGACAAGCGGTTCTAAGACACCTGTTTGCTCATGACCCTTCTCACATCCCACCTCCTTCTTCTGGTACTGCTCGCTAATCTATGCACAGCATGTGATCTAAGCAGATTCCACAAGCCTCAGAAGGGATACAATACTCACCGTAATCGTATTTCTGATGCTTGTATCTGCTTAGATTCACATGAGACCCACCCTTCCTCCCCTCCGAGAGAAGGCGCATGGTTGCTTGTAGTCTTACCTTTCTGTCTATCTGCTTGGACTATCTGTACTCACGCTACTCCTCATGCTACCTCATGTCAGGAAAAACACAATCTGGGGAGCATAGACGCGTGAGGGATCATGGGTACAGTGGACGTCACACTAGGGATAGTATTACTGGCACGCCCTGTGTCGACGCCCATTTTCGATTTTCGAAAAACAAACTGTAATACTCCGCAGCTTCCACTAGATGTCGGCCTATGCACAGCATGTGAATCTAAGCAGATACAAGCATCAGAAATACGATTACGGTGAGTAATGTATCATATATATATATATATATATTACACGGCCCCGGTAGAAGCCGTGTAGTTATGGTTAAGTTGTTAAACCCATAGGAAGACCACTTTTTTTTCAGCGGCTTATAACTTTGCTCCACATGGACGAATTTGGATGAAACTTTGCCAAAAAAGTATATGGGGCCCGCTGAATTGTTTTGGAAAGTTGGGCGAGGTTTTGTGGTGGGTGGGAGGGCAAAGTTATAGGGGGGGGGGACCCAAAACATTTTTTTTTCCATAGACTGAATGGGGAAAAACTTTACGCATGGCTACAGGCCAAATGGCTGGATAGATTTTAACCAAATTTGCGGCAGGGGCTTGGTTCTAAAAGCATGCTTTTGTGTGTTTGGTGGAAATCCGAGCAGTACTTTTGTTGCAAAGAACTGAAATGTACATCTAAAAAAATTAGTGATATCTGGTTACGCTCCGCTGACCCATTTCCCTGTTTGCTCCACGGACAAAAGTCTCATTGGCTTGCAGTACGCTGTGATCGCAGCAAACATTGGACGCGGCTGGTGGTTGGCTGGAGGGAAGCGTGCTGTGCATCAAACTTTTTGGGAAACGCTGCTATGGTGTATCGGTTATTAGTAAGAATGAGTATGAGTGATTTCTGAGTAGTATTAATGAAGTGTGTGATTGTGTTCGACTGATTCTGCACAGCACATGTCACTTTTTGTGGAGATCTCCAAACGAATATCTATGGAACCCACATCACATAACCCTATCTGTTTCCCTGACGCACTGACTGACCCATTATCTATTAAGGGTCTTTTATTAATTGTATAAACTTGGGCAATTTGATGGCTTTTTTAATATATTGCTGTTCTATTGTGATTCAATAAAATAGTTTACATTTGTATTTACAGTTTTGGAGTTTGCTTGTGGTGGTATGCTCTCTATCCGGCATTTGCAGTAGATTGTGTCACCCCCTAACATATATGTTTGCATATAAAGGTTCTTGGACCTATACTGACGGATTGTTAGGCATGGGTTTTGTTTCCCTTGCACCTCTCGTTGTTTTTCATGGTGTATCGAAGGACAGTGCAGCGGCGAAAGGGCCCTGCAAACAGACTTTACGCCATGTGGTGGTGGGAAAAAGGGATGGAAAGGATGGGGGGGTGGGTTTTCTTTTTAAATGTTTTTATTGGCATTTATGAATAAACATAGAGCATTTAAACACAGGTTATTACTTCATAACATCTGGTATGTCTCGTGGTTCATAATTAGCATTAAACAATAACTATAACTGTCCTCCTTCTTGTTGTTGCTGTAATTCTCTCGCCTTTCCCAAATGAGTCTTTAGCTGGACGCAATCTTCCTGTCTCTGAGGATTTCAATTGCGGGGTGATGTGGACTTTGTCCTGGCGGCGGTGTTCCAGGCGTGCCTTTCATGCTAGTGGGGTGGCTCATGGAGGCTGAAAGTTTGTCGAGAAGAGGGCTTTTCACGACTCCAGTTTGTTTGTTTGTTTATTTTATTTATATAGCGCTCCAGACCCTGGAGTAAAAGGGCACTTAGGACAGGTTACAAGGCACAATATATATAGAATTTGCAGTAATACACTTGTAAAGTAGTGTACAATATATACAGACAGAGGTAGTTAAAACTTACAGTTGAAGCATCTGTGAGGCATGTGCAATATATACAATTTTGTGGTAGGCAGGGTCAAACTTAGGGTTGGATTTTAATCAGTAACCAACCAATGACAAGTTTCCCGAATAATTGGAAGGATTTAGTTGATTTATTGTTCAAAGGCAGGGTGTTCCAGAGTTGAGAGGCAAGGACTGTGAAGCTTGAGCCGCCGGCTCTTTTAGCTGTGAATCTGGGCACGGTGAGTCATAGAATGTTGGAAGATCTAGTGATACTGGTGGCAGGTTTCATGGTGAATTTGTTGGTGAGGTAGGGAGGGGCTAGGTGGTTGAGGGCTTTGTAGGTAAGGCAAAAACACTTGAAGTCAATTTTTTGTTGAATGGAAAGCCATTTGCACGATATTCTGGTGGCGGATATATGCTCACGTCTAGGAATGTTTAGTGCTGCTCGTAGCGCATTATTTTGGAGAACCTGAAGTTTGTTGATTATAGATTGGTTGGCACCTAGGTAGAGGCTATGGCAATAGTCTAGCTTAGATTGTATGAGAGCCCTAGCCAGCGTGAGGCAGCTATTAGTGTATAAAAAAGGTCTACAGGCTCTAATTAGTTTCCCTGTGTAGGCAGTAGCTGAGGCGGTCGTGTTAACTTCTTTGGTGAGGTTGGTATTGGCGTCGAGATAAAAGCTGAGGGTTTTCACGTTTTTAGCGACGGGGATGGTGTTGCCGTCGATGATGATGTTGGAGTAGTCGGGGCTCCGTTTTTGTAAGTTATTGGGTGATCCGACAATGAGAAGTTCAGTCTTCTCATCATTCAGGCAAAGGCCATGTGTGGCCATCCATGCCTGAATGATGGAAAAGATTTCATTGATCCTGGTGACATCAGCGCTGTAGTTGCCCGAGATGGTGAGGAGTATATGGGTCTCATCCGCGTAGTTGGTGTAGGTGACACCTAGATGGTCCAGTTTGTCAAAGAGAGGCTTTGTAAAGATGTTATATAGGGTGGGGGAAACACAGGAACCCTGTGGGACACCACAGGTGATGGGTATAGGGTCTGCTGCTGCCGCGGAAGAAAAGACCCTCATGGTTCTGCTGGCCAAGAAGGATTGTATCTACGTGACAGCAGAGGAGGAGAAATGGGCAGCGAAAGAGAGGGGGTTACAGAGTATTTTATGATCAACCAGGTCGAAAGCTGCTGAGAGGTCTAGAAGCACTAGGATGGCAGCCTTTCCTTTGTCTTTAATGTCATCAATCTGACTTTTGAGGTCAACAAGGGTGGTTTCTGTTCCATGTTGAGGTCGAAAGCCAGATTGACGCAGTGTTGCGCTTATTTCTCCTCCTTGACTGTTCCCGTCTTCCCAGACTCTGGTTTCAGCGGTGGTCCATCTCTCCATCTCCCTGATCCAGGGTTCATATCTGGGGCCTCCGGGTGATTTTCAGGCCATTGCAATCGTTCTCTTCGCGAGTATGCACGCCATGTCCATTAGTTTCACTATGTGTTTGATTTTGCTTAGTCTGGGATGTGCGCCCAATAGGCATTCCTTTTGGTGTCCATTTGTATCTTTCCACTCCTGCTCTCCTGCAGGTTTGCTCAATTGTGGACCCGAATTTCTGTGATTTGGGGCAGGTCCAGAACATATGGATCATGTCTGCGTGTTCGGTGCTGCACCATGGGCATCGTGGCTGGGTTTGTTTGTTGAATGTGGCTACCCTGTGCAGGGTCATGTAGGTCCTGTATAGGACATTCAACTGAATGAGTCTGAACCTGGCGTTTCGTGACACCTCTTTTGGGTGAAGCAAGGCCCTGCTCCATTCGTGCTCAGTGATTTCGGTTTCCAGATCTTTCTCCCACCTCTTTCAGGTGCGCGCTTCTTGGGTTGGGTCTGTTGTTTATTTGGGTGTATAGTCTGGATGTCGGTTTCCATCCATCACTTAGGCTGTACATCTCTTGCACGAGGGGGTGTGATTCCGGTTCTTCCGGCCATGTGCTCCAGTTTTATTTTTGCTGTGTGTTTCACCCTTTGGTACTATATGAATTGGCCTGTCGCCAGCCCGTCCTTTGTTCGTAGAGAGTCAAAATCTCTGAATTCTCCTACTTCAAACATGTCCCCCCATGTGTAGAGACCACAGTTCTCCCAGCTTCTCATCGCCGGTAGGTCGGTGGGGGTCCTGCAGACATCGGCTAGTATGGGGATTTCAGGCATAAATGGGTGTTGTATACCAAGCGATGAGCTGACCTTGTTCCAAATTTGTCTCCCCAGTTGCACTATCATAGGTGGATCGGGAGGCCCAACCTGTGGGCTCCATAATATTTCTTTGAGATGTGTAGGGGCCGTCAATTGCTGGAGGAGGCCTGTCTCGGCTGTTGACTCGTCTGACAACCACTTCACAACATGACTCCATTGGGCAGCTAGATAGTATTTCTGGAATTCGGGCAATTGTATACCACCTTCCTTGTGGGGGAGTGTTAAAATGTTTAGTGTTAGTTTGGGACGGGATGGGCCCCACAAAAAATTTCTGATTAGGGTTTCTAGTTTCCGGAAGAAGGGTGAGGGTATGTAGTAGGTTATGTTGGTAAAGTAATATAGGAACCTCGGTAGTATTATCATTTTGGTAATTGCTGCTCTTCCCGTCATGGAGAGTGGAAGTTTAGACCAAAATTTGATGGATTTGCGCACCCCACACATCGCTGCCTCCGTGTTGCACTCATGCGTGAGGGCAGGCGTGTGCTGGACGTTGATTCCGAGATACCGGAATGCTTCTACTTGCCATTGGATCCCAATCACGGGTAGGTCTTCTGTTTTTATTCCTTTGAGCCCCGCAAGAGAGACGGAGCATGATTTCTGTCTGCTGAACTTTATTCCGGAATATCTTGCAAAATTGTCCAGGATTTCTAGTGCCGTTGGCGCATTCATTTGTGGATTACTCTGGTATAGGAGGACGTTGTCCGCATACAGCGAGATGATGTTGTCTATCCTGCCTACCCTAATCCCTGCATCGAAGAGCTGTCTCCTGAAGTAGATAGCTATCGGTTCAAGACCCAGGATATATAACGTTGGTGACAATGGGCAACCTTGTCGGGTTCCCCTTTGTATTGCCCAGGCTTCTGACACCCTGCCACTAGTCTTTACTCTCGCCAAGGGGGCATTATAGAGTACCCTGAACCACCGGATGAAGTTCTCACCGAGTCCAAATTCCCTTAGGGTTTCAATCAGCCACTCCCAGAATATTGAATCGAACGCCTTTATAGCGTGAAGTGATAGCACTGCTAGGTCTTCCTTGCTCTCTGAGGTTTGTGCCATTATGTGTTGGAGCCTTCGGAAGTTGGCTGTGGTGTTACGACCCGGGACAAAACCATTCTGGTCCTCGTGTATTAGGAGTCCTATCACTCTCACTAGCCTTTTAGCGAGAATGGTTGTTAATATTTTGCTGTCATAGTTTAACATTGCCAGTGGGCGGTAGGAATCGCACTCATCTGCTGGTTTGCTGGGTTTGAGCATTGGTACTATGAGGGTCTCTCTCATGCTCCTTGGTAGTGTCCCTGTCTCGTATGCCTCAAGATACACTCCATGAAGCATCGGGGTTAGGGTTTTTTCGTAGGCCTTGTAGAATTCCGGTGAGAGGCCGTCGGTTCCGGGGGACTTGCATGTGGCCAGGGATCTGATCACCTCTGGGATGTCCTCCACGGTGATCGCCTCTCCTAACAACTCTTTGTTCCGGGTTCAATTTGGGGAGTCCGATTTCGGCCAGGGTGTCGCTGATGTCTTCTGATGGGACTTGCACATTGTGGGCATAGAGCTTGGCGTAAAGGTCGGAGAAGACCTCATTTATTGCCTGTTGTGTCCTGTGGGTTATTCCATGTTCGTCTCTAATTTCTTTGGGAATTTGTCTTGGGTGCTCTCTCCTGCATACCCAGGCTAGTACTCTGCCAGGTTTATCAGCCTCCTTGTGTGCCTTGGCTGTGCGCGTTGTGAAGTCAAACTTGGACAGTCTCTCCCATGCAAGATGGCAGTTGTCCCTGATCTCCTTCAGCTGAGCTTCCTTTGCCTTGGTTGCGGGCTCGCTATTTTCCAGCTATCTGATCTCTTCCTCTTTGTCCTCTACCTTCCTTTTTAATTGCTTCCTGATTCCCCCCGCTTCTGCTATTATTTCTCACCTTGTCACCACCTTCATGGCTTCCCACCATGTGCTCCACTTATCCACTGATCCCGTGTTGACCCAAATGTATTCTTCCAATTTCTCTCCTAAGCTTTCCTTGAATGTGGGGTCTGTTAGGGCTTCTGTGGACATGCGCCACATTGGGATGGGGGGTCTGGGGCCTTTCAGACTTAATTGCATGGACAGTGGGGAGTGGTCCGAGATTGACCTGCCTAGATAGCTTGCCGATTCCACTTGGGAATCAACTCCCTATTTATGAAAAGATAATCTATTCTGGTGTGAAGGCCGTGGGGGGACGAGTAGAATGAATAGCATTTGTCACTGGGGTGGAGGTCTCTCCAGATGTTGACTAGGTCCAGATTATCTACTACATTGTGGAGTGCCCGTGAGGTGGAGTTATTGGGAAGTTGCGGTGTTCTGGACCTATCTTTTACTTCGTCCATCACACAGTTGAATTCCCCCCCCATAGGAAGGTTCCTTCTCTGTGGTGTATAATTCTAGTGTACAGCTGCTTGAGGTGGGTGGGTATGCCATGGTGGGGAAAGTACGAGTTTACGATGTATATCTTGGTGTTTTCAATCGTTCCCCATACCATCACGTATCTGCTGTCTCTGTCCGCTTCCGCCCCCAGTTGCTGGAATGGTATCTCTGGACTCACTCATGTGTATACTCTGCGTGCATATTTTGAGTAGGATGCTCCGCTACCTTGGCCCCCCAGCGGTCCACGATTTTATTCATGGTTTCCGCCGTGAGGTGTGTTTCATGAAGGAGTGCGATCGACACCTTTTTGTGCCTCAGGAAGGAGTGGATATGGTTCCTCCTCAGGTAGGATCCCATCCCCCCTGACGTTCCACGTGACTATTTTAAGCTGTGATGCCACCGCCTGGTTGTGATTGTGTCTATGAAGGCCCCCCCTGTTGCATCTGCGGTGCAGCTTTATGCTACAAAGCGTTGCGTCTCTCTAATTTGTACAGTCTTGTTGGCTTCAGTTTCTGGTATCGGCTCATTTTCGGTTCGTTTGGAAGCTCCAGGGAGGAGGGCAGTTTTAATAATAACGTAAAAAACGTAACTATAACTGGTGTGCCCAGCTTCTGCCATCGTGGTGCAGTGCTCGGGTGCTCTTGCGCTGTCTGGTCCCATCCGGGTTACTTGCGCGAGTGGGGTTGTGCTGGCAACGGTCCTGCACAGATCTTTTCGTGGGTTGTGCTGTGTGCTCGTGCATGGGAGGCCGAGCGAGCCCCACAATCGTTTAGCTATCTCATGCCGTTATGGTGTTTCTCTCTTCATGTTGCGCCGGTTTGCAGGCGATGTCTACGGAAAGAATTGAGGAGAGCGGTGGTCGACATCTGGTATAGCGCTCCTCGCGGGCTCTGTTCTGGTTCTCTTGGGGGGACTCTGTCGGCACTTCTGCCAGATTATTATGCTCCATCCAAATGTTGGCGGCCGAAGGTGTCTCCAGGAATACAGCTCGCCCTTTATAGATCACTTTTAGCCTGGACGGGTACAGCAACATGTATTTCAGATTCAACTGTCGCAGCCTGCCCTTGATTGGTACAAATGTGTTCCTTGCCCTCTGTACTGACTGTGTGTAGTCTGGGTAAATGGTGATCTTCGAGTTGTCTCGTTCTATCGCTCTGCCCTCTCTCGAGAACTTCAAAATTACTTCCCTATCTCGAAAGTTGAGGATCTTCGCTATGATGGGTCGGGGATATGAGCCCGGAGCTGGTTTCTTTTGGAGTGATCGATGCGCTCTCTCTATGGCGAAGCCGTGTGTCTGCTCCTCTGCCCCGATTTCTTGTTGTATTAGGGCTTCCACGTAGGACGTCGGGTCCAAGGTTTCTGTCCCTTCTGGAACTCCCAGTATCCTGATGTTGTTGCGCCTAGCGCGTCCTTCGGCTTCCTCGCCTCCAGGGTGGCCACCTTCCTTTCGAGTACTGCTACCTCGGCCTTTAGGTCCACGGTCTCTTATGTTGTCTCCTTCAGGGATGAGTCTTTGTTGGTAACTCGTTCTGTGAGGTGACGGGCATCTTGACGTATGAGTTGGATGTCCGCTTTCACTTTATCAATTTTGGTGTCTATGAACGTTCTCAGGGCCGCTATTGCTTCAAGTACTTGATTGTCCTTTCCGCTTTCTTCTGGGCTGACCTGCTGCGTGGTGTCCTTTGGCATAGTTTGGGTGGTGGGGTTGGGTTTCGTCGTGATGAAAGGGTCCATTGTGGCAGCCTTCGCCTTGTTTCTGGATGTGGACATTGTAGGGTCGCGTAGCCCCTTCAGTTAGGTTAGGTGTGCGCTCCATGCTCCGTTTGTTCAGGCTAGGTTGGCTATGTACCAGTGTTGTGGAGCTCACTTCTGTCGAGCTTGCCTGTGCCCTGTCTCGCACCTCGCCACCTTGGGTTGTATTATCCTGTGTGTCTTCAGCCGCTGTGGTTCTTATGGCAGCCCCTGGTCGGACCTTATCGTGCCCTGTGTCACTATCACAGCTGAGGATCAGCCTCTGGGCTATGGCGTAGGGGCTTTGTTTTCATGCACACTTATAGGGTTAATGTTTTGCTATTAAGGTGGTCTGTTATGTCGCTTAAGCAGGCCCTGATGCGGGGATCTGTTGCTGACGGACTCGCAGAGCTGCGTGGTATGTTTGGGTTAGCCTTGCTTCTTTTATGCCAGCGGTGATGGCTTGCTCTTGTCCTGGTGTGATGTTTATGGCAGCCCCTGGTCTGACCTTATCAGGCTTTATGCTGCTACCGCGGTAGGGGATCAGCTTCTGGGCTGTGGTGTGATGGCTATGATTTCTTGTGCCCTGGTAGGGTTAATGTCTTGCCATTCATGTGAAGAGAGATATAAGGGCGACCCTCTTTTTTGTAAGGGGGCTTGACTCAAGAGGGTAGGAGACACTGTAAGTGAGAAAGAGAGTCAAAGCTACCCTAACCAAAGGCGTGACATAGGGCCACCAGGTTTTGCAGAGGAGCTAGGTAACTGCTAGCTCAATAGACAAAAAACCCACGGATGCGGGAATGACAACAAATGGTTTTTTTATTTTACACTAACAGAGAACAAAACAAATATACAAGCTGCGCCGTGGCGCTGAATATATGCATTATTGAGCATATTTTTGTCTGCGTTTTTGTGAGTTAGTAGGCAGAGTGACAAACAGTATAAATTTCAAGTATTGTTTCAAATGACAATACATTCGACATTGTCGTCAAATGTTAAACAATGTTGAATGTATTGTCATTTGAAACAATACTTGAAATTTATACTGTTTGTCACTCTGCCTACTAACTCACAAAAACGCAGACAAAAATATGCTCAATAATGCATATATTCAGCACCACGGCGCAGCTTGTATATTTGTTTTGTTCTTTGTTAGTGTAAAATAAAAAACCCATTTGTTGTCATTCCCGCATCCGTGGGTTTTTTTGTCTATTGAGCTAGCAGTTACCTAGCTCCTCTGCAAAACCTGGTGACCCTATGGTCACGCCTTTGGTTAGGGTAGCTTTGACTCTTTCTCACTTACAGTTGCCATTCATGTGTCCTGCGGTGTCGCCCAAGCGGGCCTTGGTGCGGGTGTCTGTTGCTGGCTAATTAGCAGAGCTGCGCATTATATTCAGGTTGGCCTCGTTTCTTTTATGCCGGCGGTGGTGGCTTGCTCTTGCCCTGCCTATGTTGGCCGGTTATCCTTCTCTGTGGCATCCTGCACTTGTTCTGTTGTCGCTCTGGTTGGACTGGGGTTGTTGGGTGCAGAGATAGGGACCTGGCTCTGGACTCCTCCCCGCACTGGTTATGTTGGGTTCCCGGGCCCCTTAGTTCAGGTGATCTGGTTGCTTATGCTTGATTCAGTTTGTAGCCCCCATCCAGCCCCTCGCGGGGGCCTGCCTTTTCGCTACGCGTGGCTGAAGCGCCGTCTCTCACTAGTTCTTGCTCTGCGACCTTTCCGCGGCTTGTCCGCCCCTGGGTCTTGGCTGGCTTCTGGTCTGCTGGGAATCCGCTGCCTCGGCTGCACTGGGAGGGTTCCCATTCACTGGTGTCCCGCCGGGTCGTCTCAGGTCCCGGTCGGATTATCCTACTGGGGGACCCCGGTGCCGGGCCGCAGTGATCGCTCCCCTTTATTCGCTGGGTTCCTTTCTTCAATCACCTGCTGTCCGCCGTTGCTTCTTCCAGCCAGCGCCGTTGCCGCTGCCTCGCTGCCCGCCCTGTCCTTTGCAGTGTTTGGCTTCACGGTCTTACGGCGCCCTCTGCTTCCCTGAGGCTCACTGTGGAGGCTCTGTGTCTCCTCAGAGCCGCTGTCTGGGGTCGTGGGGGTAGAGTGCCCACCTTTCCGCTGGACGTCACAATGTCGGTCCAGCACACCTCCTGCCTCTCGGGATGTTTCCGGCCAACTTCGGGTGTGCTGCCCTGACTGGTGTCGGCTACTACTATGCGTTGGCTCAGTTTTCGCGTCGGGCTTGTTAGTCCATTGCGCACGCCATTTTGTGTGCTGCCCGGGGTCGGGGGAGGGGAGGCCGAGCAGACGTGTTTTGCTGGGTCTTCTGAGCTCCGATTTCCTTCGGGATTACTAGTGGTGTGCAGGCTTCCGTTTCTGCTGCATCTGGGTCGGCTTGCATATGTTACTTCAGGCATTGAACATCTTGTTAAGGATCAGATTATGACGGCTCGGCCGTAGCTCAGCGTTTCAGCCTCCTCACGCCATGAGCACCAGGCTACGCCCCGGTGGGGGAGTGAGAAGTGGTTCATCTGAGAGATATCATTATGTGGAAGAAGACGGTGGTGTGCCTGCGGTATCCGTGCGTACTGCGCCAATTCGCGGGTCCCTCCTCATGCGACTACCATGTGTGGTGAATGCAGGCATCCTTTTGGAATGGCACGATAGCTCGTGCCGCGACCTCTTACTGTGGTGACTGGTGGCAGCTCACTTGCAGAAGGGGAGTGCATTGCACATTACATGAACATTTTAACATACAGTGTACTACGGTGTGTTACGTGTGGTAAGCCCATAGCCCCTTCGATGCATGGGTAGAGGCCTAGCACCAACAACTATGTTTCATGGTTGCAAGTAGGTTTCGCATTGTTGCCTTCTGTGTGTAGTTAGTCAGCATTGCATACATTGTTGGTTCCATGGGTGTGGTGATTGTTAGCACATCCTACAGTATTTACTCCATGGCTGCAGGTAATGGAGTGAACAGTCCTGCAGTGTGTGCAGTGGGTGCAGTGTTGAAATACTGACACTATAGAAGAGGGTAGGGTTGAAGTGGATCTTCTATGTGCTTGGATACTCTGCTTTGTGCAGCTTCCTGGGAGTAGGCCGAATGTTGTGAAGGTTTTGTGGTTTGGTTGGCAGTGACACAATACTTTGTGAATAGAAGTGGGTGGAGGTGGCAGAGGCAGTGTTTTTTTTTTTTTTTGGGTTCTGCGAACTGCTACATGTTTCCATGCATCGCTGTGTTATGGTGCGGGGTTGGGTAGAAGTGCTGCTGGCTATGTTGCGTTTGTGGATTGTGTTATCTGGCCACATGTTCACATGCATGGCTCTGTTATATTGTGCTGGGTGTGGGCAAGCACTAGACTCTTGTGTGCATGGCTAAAGTCGTGATGTGTGCCGCTCTGGTTGATTTTGGAAGCTGAAATCGTGGATTATTTTCTAGAACTTTGTACTAGAGGTGCTTTGGAAGCACACGCGACGTGCGTTCGGAACATTGAACGGTAAATATGGAGTGCTGTACAGAAATGATACTGTTGGATGCAGAGGTCTTGGATGTGAGTGCTGCATGCGTGTGTGAATATTTCACAGTACTCGATGACGGAGTGTTGGAAAAAGAACAGTGGAAAGGGGACAAGGACTGTCTCTGCTTTACTGGGGCGCGACCCTCGCTGTAGCTGGGAAAGCGCACGTGCAACATCCTGCCATTCTGGGCATGGCAATGGAACTGTGGGGATTATTGAATCAGGTGTTAAGGGTGTGGTTCACAGGAAGGGGCGGTGCTATTTTTTTCTCCCAATCTCTGTGTATTGAGGTTGGTAGATCTGGAGAGATGCACAGTGCTGATCGTGGGTGATACCTTTGTGCAAGATCTGCACAGGTATGCTGTGCAAAGAGGCGTTGCTGCTAATTTCAGGATGGAAGGAGTGGACGCTTTGTGGGGCAGTCTCTCAGTGCAGTTTCAGCTGGATGGTTTACCTTTAGCAGTTATGTGGTCTCTGTCGCTACTGTTCAAGTTGTAGTGGTGCATTATGGAGGTGTGGGCGTTTCGGTTATATGTCGTTTGGGCATTTGCTGTGTCACCTGAAGAAGTTGATGAATGCAGTGATGCAGATTTTTCCCACTGCCAAGGTTGTTTACTCATGAATTCCACTAAGAGGAGTATGGAACCATGCCGGTGTAATTTGTCCCCAGCCAGAGCTCGGAAGGTGTCTTATAAACGGAAGCATGTGTGCATTTATGTGCACTGGTGGGATGTTCTCCACCCACTATGAGATCATGAAGTTACAAAATATGCACTGCTTCTGTGCCAATGGCATTTCTTTGAATGCCATTGCCCAAGCTATTTACTTTTACACTGTGCAAGAAGCGTTGACCAGAATTCGGTAAACATGTTAGGAGAAGCAGACAAATTCATCCAAAGAGAAAAAAAACAAAAAAGGTTGTTTGCAAGCACTTAAAAAGAAAAAAACCACACCAAAAAAATATTTCTTTTAACAGGCACCCCTAAGGACCCAATGCCCTACCCTGTTTCAAATACCCCCCCCCCATCCTGTTCCTAGCACGATAACTCTGCAGATTCCGCCGTAGTTTCAGGATTACACGTGCCACAGCTGGACCTTTTGAGGATGGCAGCCATGGAAATGGGACTGTGGAAGCTAAGGCATTGCTCAATAAGGTTTCTGGTTGTGGTGTGTATGCAAAAACTGTGGCAGATGGTCTGTTTGTACAGAGAAATGCAGAAGGCTATGGTTGAAGTGTGGATGGTAAGTGGCAGGCATCCTGTTATGCATGCAATGTGTGTATGCTATGATATGATATGGCATTTATAACGCGCCTATACACAAGTGCTTCAAGGCGCGATGAGGCAAGGGAAGGGGAACAGAGGGGAGACGGACAATGATCCTACTAGGCCAGCTGTCGCTCAGATTGCGCAAGTACATGGGTTGGGGGAGGGAAAGTGCAGTACATGGGAAGAAGAATAAATGACAATAACTAAAAATACGGCCCACTGGTGGCAACTGCAAGGATAAGATGCAGACATCAGGTGGTGGTGGGACTGTTAGGCATACAGAAAACAGTCCCCAAGTGCGGGGGTTGCCAGAAAGGCAGTACAGGGGTGCAACTGGCAGGTGGAGGTGGCCTGGGCCTGACATCAGAGGGTGGCGAGGTAACCAGTGCAGAATCAGTTTCAGCCATTAAGTCAGCAGGGGAGAGGAGGAGAAAAAGCAAAAGCAAAGAGAGACTTTGAGGTGATTCCGGAACCGGAGATGGTTCTCCTCAAGTTTCAGGGAGGCAGGGAGGCTGTTCCAGAGGGAGACCCCAGCTGAGGAAAGAGATCTACCCCCAACTGGTTGCTTGGAGAAGCGAATGGCCCTGAGGGAGTTGGAGGCAGATGAGGGAACAGCTCGAGCAGGGAGATATGTAGGCAGTGAGAGTTGAGGATATTGAGGCCCCAGGGCCCAGAAGGCCTTGTGGATAATGCAGAGGTTTTTGACCTTCATCCTCGCAGCCTGGGAGCCAGTGCACAAATTTCAGTCCCAGAGAGATACGATCCCTGGCCTTGAGGCCGAGGACAAGTCGCACAGTCCTGTTCTGGATGAGTTGCACAGGGCGGACAGTAGAAGCAGGCAGATTTAGAAAGAGAAGAGGCTGTTGCAATAGTCCAGACTAGAGAGAAACACAGCTGTGGAGACAGTGAGCTTTTGGCAACTTGGGTTATGTTGGTAAGATAGATTTAGTGCTGGTTTTGGTGCAATATTTTTACGATTTATGTAGGAGATGGGTTAGTGCGCAAAAAAATTCTTAGCATTGTCGGAAGGAAAGAAGAGAGTTCCTCTTTGGATATTACAAAAGATGATATGGGTAAATGAAAACGTTCAAAGCATGTACCTTCGACGTGCCACTTGATGGTAGGTGATGGGAGAAAAAAACAGAATGTTGTTTAAGAACGTAATGGACGTTCAGTGGCAGATACCGTGCTCAGAGGCACTTATAACAGAGTTGTAAACATAATGCAGAAAAATTATTCATGCCTCTACTTTGTGGTGATGGGTGGCCATGTGGATGTATGTGGATGCAGAAAACTTGCACAGTTTTACTGAACTTTGTAGTGGACGTGCTTTCGAATGACACAACACTTGCTTTCGTGTAACGGTACATATGAAGTGTTGTACAGAACTGACAATGTTAGATGCTGACGTCTTGGACGGGATTGGTGGATGCGTGTGTGACTAACAGTACCCAATGAGGTAGTGCTGGAGAAAAAATTGTGAAAAGGGAAGGACTGCGCCTGCTGTACTGGGGCGCGGCCCTCGCGGTACTTGGGGATGCGCACATGCCACATTCTGCGCTTCTCACCATGCTGGCCAATGGAAATTGGACTGTGGGGATTGTCCAATCGGGTACTGAGGGTGTGGTTCACAGGAAGGGGCGGTAATACTGTTTTTCATTGCTCTGCGTAGTAAGGCAGCCTGACATGGAGAAACGCGTTGTGTTGGTTTTGGGTGATGCCTTTGTGATAGGTCTGCACAAGTATTCCCAGGAAAGACACTTTGATGGTGATTTCGGTTTGGAAAGAGTGGACGCATTGTGGTGCGCTGTCCATGACAGCAGTTTCGCCGATATACATGCACTTTGCAGACCAGTGGCCAGTTTCGGTGCTGTTCATGTTGTCGTTGTGCACTATGGCGGCATGCATTTGTGTTACATGGCTTGTTCAGGTTTGTTCCATCAACTAAAGAGGCTGCTGAATGCAGTGAAGAGGCTTTTTCCCACTGCCCAGGTCCTTCTCTCATCTATACCACCAAGAAGAGTATGGGACAATGCTAATGTATGTATGTTCCCATCCAGAGGTTGGAAGGGGTCTCATCAACAGAAGCATGTCTGATATATTTTTTTTTGTCCGCTCGTGAGATGTTCTTCTACAACAATGACATCATTAGTTGTCGAAATCCTGAGTTTTTCCATGCAAATGGAATTTAATTTTCGACCATTGGTGATGCTGTTTTGTTTGCCCATCTACAGGATGCGTTGAAGAGTTTACTGTAACAATGTGAGAAGAAAACACAACTTTAAAAAAAGGCTCTTTTCAGAGCCACCTCTAAAGACGAATCCCCTACCCTGGTTGCAATGTATTCCACCACGCCCGCCCACAGCACGAAAGCCACATCCGGGGCTTTGGAGGATGGCGGGTATGGAAATGGAACTGTGGCGGCTAAGGGATTGCGCAATAACTTTTATGGGTGTGGTGTGTACGCAGGGGACTGTTCTACAGAACTGATAGTGTTACATGCAGAGCTCTTCAATGTGATTGGTAGATGCATGTGTGGCTATTTAACAGTACCTAATGAGGGCGTGCTGGAAAGAAGATGGTGGAAAGGGAAGAAGGAATGTTAGTGCTTTACTGGGGTGTGGCCCTCACGGTACTTTGGGAAGCACATGTGCCAAATACCGTTTTCAGTATGCTGCCCATGGGAATGGGACAGTGGGGATTATCGGTACTGAGGCCGTGGTTCACAGCA
This sequence comes from Ambystoma mexicanum, assembly GCF_040938575.1. NCBI lineage: Eukaryota > Metazoa > Chordata > Amphibia > Caudata > Ambystomatidae > Ambystoma > Ambystoma mexicanum. The sequence continues at coordinate 1,458,618,183 of NC_090935.1, forward strand.
AGGGGTGTTAATACTTTTCTTCATTACTGTACGTAGTGAACAGGGCTGCCATGTTTGAAATTACTTGGGAAGGTAATGTAGCATAGCAGAAATTGTTTCAAATTCACTTACACCTCAAAGCTATGTGGGCCACTACTCTGTTCTGAAAAAATACAAACAGTTTGCAGAGCAGTTCTGGGTGTGGCCTTTTGTACGGCTGCTGTGGAGACCTTGCAACTGGCAACTGGCAAAGAGGCCTACATCGTTGCACCAAATACATACATGTGCAATGGCACATTGAGGGGTGTTTCTAAGCGTGTACTTTCCCAATAACATTCCTTAGATTGCAGACCATTGAACTTTTCCATTGTCTGGATTGTGTCCATGATATAAGGGCCCACGCACAGGTGATGTCGCAAATGGTCTTTTTGGGCTGAACACTTTGTGCGCGTATGTATAGGTGTCCTATGCACACCGTTGGGATCTCTGGACTGATTAATAGTGCGACACACGTGCGCTGACCATTTTGGGACAAGCTAGGTGTTTGAAGGGTGTAGCAGGTGCGAGGTATATGTGTACAGCTACCTGTAGGACGTGGGTGGGCGCCTCAAACAACTTACAGTTCGTCACAAGTTTATTCGCATATGCTGGACAGCGGCTGTGTTACCAGGAGACAGAGGAAGAAATACGCATGCACATACTTGTGCAATGGACAAACGTCCGCTCCCACAACTACTTATAGGTGGTTCACAAGATGTAAGGTTCGTACTGCCACGGTACGGATGCCTCCATTGTGATTGCGGATAGGCCCACCAGGTGCAGGGTCATCGGAGTGGGAGGGCTTTCTGCACCATTGACATCTGTTACACCACACCTCAGCTGTAGGTACCGGTCTTCTGGTTCCTTTCATGGAGACTTCGTGGGTCTGGGTCGATAAGGGCAAGGACACTTCCCTCTTTGTCCTTTCTGGTCTCGCCGCCTTTTTCCTCCCTTTGAACTGCCGTCCTAGAATAGCTGTCTCCTCGTGCGTTTTGCCTTGCTCAAAGTGTGCTCTCCTGCTCCGTCTTTTATCCATGTAGGGAAGTCAAAGGGCCGTCAGGTGTGTGGGGTTAATGTCAATTGCCTAACTCTGCCTGACCCTTGTGTTGGGACACGTCCGTTAAACTGCTTCAGTGTTAGTCCATTGTCTTAAATGATGTGTGAAAGTTGCCGTGTTGGAAAAGAGGGGGGCAAGAGCTTCTAAATATCCTACAGGATAGGATGGGGAAAAGGTGTTATAAGGAAGGGGGTACTGCATCTCACCCGTTGGTGTCCCACTTCCACTCCCCGAAGACCCCGCCCCCATCCAGGTGATCCTCCCCCACTGGTCCACAACCAGGAACTGGATCCAGTAGCGATGGCCATGTCCTGGCCACCTGGATGACAGATCTCCGGCGACTAATAGGTGAGATACCTTAAGGTTTCTCACAGTACACAACAATGCCATGGAGGAAGAACAATTTCCAGTAGTATTCAATAATAAGGTGGGATCCTTGTGTGGATTTGCCCACAGGATTGTGTTGAAGTCAGAAGCGAAACCTTTGTGCCAGAAGCTAAGGCATATTTCGATAACGATCAGAGGATCGTTGCAAACTGAACTGGAGAGACTTCTTGAAGGGGGCATAAGAGTGGCACCGGTGAAATGCGTCCACCCCATTGTGGTGGCACGCAACAAAAAGTGGAAAGATCAGAATGTGTGTAGACCTCAGAGATGTTAACAAGAACATTGTAGTCGACAAAGTCCTGCTGCCTATGATTGCAGAGATGCTAAACCCTGTCGGAGATGCTGTGACATACATGAGTCTTGACTTATCTGCAGCATATCATCAGATACCTCTTATGGAGGATTGCTAGACTCTGACATTGTTCATCACACTATTTGGTCTGTTCTGCTTTTGCAGAATGCTGTTCGGCTTAGCATCCTCAGCGGCTGTATTTCAAAGGGTGATGAACAAGATTCTTAATGGGATTGAGGGTACACTAGTGTACCAAGGTGACATTTTGGTGTTTGGGAGGAATGCGTTGGAGCATGATAAGAGACTGCATGAGGTATTAAGCAAATTGCGAGAGAAAGGGTTGACGATTGAACCGAGTAAGTGCCATTTCAGAGTGAGAGAGGTGGAATATCTTGGTGCCGGGTATTCCTCCAAGGTGGATGCCATGAAAGTGGTGAAAGAAGTATCAATACCCAGGAACAAGGATTAAGTCGGGGTGCTTTTAGCTCTTGAGTTTTATAACAAGTTAGTCTAGGGTTTTGCTGCATTGTCCGAACCCATTTGCAGATTGTTAAAAAGAGGGATGGAATTCGAATGGGAAGTGTCAAGAAGCATTGGAATTGATAAAGGAAGACATTTGTAATGCCAATAATTTGGGTGGATTCAAGGTGGAGGAAGAGTGCTTCATTACTGTGGATGCAATTGTAAAAGGGTTAGGAGCTGTACTTTCTCAAGCTGTTGGTAAAGAGGAGAAGACAATTTGTCATGCATCCAGAGTTGACAGAATGCGAATGTAGACACTGTGATTGAGAGGGAGTTGCTGACGTGTGTGTCTGTGGGGGGAATTGAGTACTTGTGTGCGGTAGGCGTTTCCAGGTTAGAACAGATCACAAGCCGTTGGTTGAAGCTCTCTCTGTAAAGGGGATAATGAGGGCCACACCTAGGATTGCCCGAATGTACTTAAGAGTGCAGGAGTACGATTTCAGGGCAGAGTATGTACCTGGAGTTATGAACCGTGTTGCTGATTATTTATTTTGTCAAGGGCACCACTGGAGGAAAAGAATGAGGAGGTAGCCTGGGAGGAGGAAGAGGACATTTCCTTGAGGAGGTGTTTGTGGATGAATATGCAGTATTTAAGGAGGAGTGGAAGAGTGTCTTGGAGGGGGATGATGTTCTCAGTAGGGTGGTTGAGTGGCCGAAGAATGGATGGCCAAGCAAGATGGCGGTCACGGATGAGTTTAAGGGGTTCTGGGAGATCAAAGATCAATTGACAATAGAAGACGATCTTCTGTTGAGAGTAGGAGTTTTGGTGGTGCCTAAGTGTTTCCGGGAGAAATTGGTTCATAAAACCCATGAGAGGCACTCCGAAATTACAAGTACTAAAAGGAAGTTGAGAGAGAGAGAGGTATTGGTGGCACGCAGTGGAATTCATGGTGGAGAGGGTGATACGGGAGTGTGGAGCATGTCGCAATTTCTGACGAGGCGTCCATAGGCAAGAATTATTGCTGGCTCCTTTGCCTGCCGGTGCGCGGTCATATGTGCCAATTGACATTTTGGGACTATATCACGTTTTTGGAAAGGATTGTAGGTTTTTGATTGCATCGATTATTTTTCTAGATGGTCAGAAGTGAAGTAGGATAAGCGAATATCGAGTGTTGAAGTGATCAGGTTCCTGAAGCAAGTGTTGAGAAAAGATTATCTTGTGGAGGTGCTGAGTAACAATGGTACACAGTTCAGGAGTGCAGAAATTGTAAATTATACAGAGAAAAGAGGTATCCAGTGGAAATTCACATATTTGTATAGACCGCAGTCAAATGGTTTAGTTGAGTGTTTCAACAGGGTGTTGGTAGGCGTGATTGAACAAGCAGTTAGGAATTGTATACAAGTGAAGTATGCAGTTTGGAAACTGCCGTGGGATGTGAGGGGGTCTCCCAATGGGGTCACGCATGTGTCACCTTTTAATATTATGAGGGGAAGGGAGGCCAACAGTGGTCTTAACCCCGCCTGGGTCAACATTGTGGCTAAGGGTCGTGGTGGCAAGGGAAATTGGGATGCAAGTGTGAGGAGGAAGAGGAGTGAGGCGCAGTAGAAAAAGTAAGTTAATTATGATGCCAGGTTGGGGAAGAGGACCAAACCGGGTATCAAGGTGGTGGAAGGTTTGTGGGTGAGGATCAGCAAGGGCACACATGCGGCCAAAGAAAGGTCAAAGTTTTCAGAACCTAAGAAAGTCCTGGAATTACTGGCTAATGCAGCGAGAGTTGAGGATGATTCCATTTGGAACATGGATAGGGTGGTTGCAGTGTAAAATGGAAGGAGTGCTGGGTCAGTAATGCCGAACTGGTGGATGTTTTTGGTGATGACCGTGGTATGGGGTGGAGGGGTAGCAGTCTTATATGTGAAGAGAGTGTTGTGAGTTCTGCAGGTACGATTGAGGAGAGTGGCTCGAGAAGTATGGGTGGAATGAGGAGGAATGAGCCGGTATGGTTCAAGGATTATGGCAAATAATGCACTGGTTTAGTACCTTTTTGTTTTATGCTTTTAGTTTTTTTCGTGTTCTCAGGATTTTCCATATTCTTACATTATTGAATGCTCAATTATTGGATTGTTCAATTTTGTGTTTTGTTCTCTGTTGTTCTTTATATTTGTCTTCTTTAGGTTTTGGAGTATGGGGGGGGGTGTGGTGGCTGGCTCTGGTCACTCCAGAATGGAATGGGGTGACATGGAATGTGGGGGAGAGACGGTTGGGAAGCAGCTGGGGGGAAACTGTGTTTTGTGCTCTGCTGCTGCAGGGCTTCTATATTAATAAAGTCCTTACCTTGGTCCATGCCTGTGTCCCAAATGCTTCACCAGAAAGACGCGTTATTTTGTATGAGCATGTTCACATTTTGATGTACGCACGCCAATAAGGGTGAAGGGGAGTGACTGGGGCTTCTTTCAAATACCTTCAACTTTTACTGTGCAGTTGTTGACTGAGTAATGTTTAATTTGCTGTTTCAGCAAGTTTCATTTCGTGATGTTGCTGCATGTTTCTCTGAAGAGGAGTGGAACCTTCTACACGAATGGCAGAAGGATATTTACAGGAATGTGATGAACGAAATTCACCAGGCCTTGGTCTCTCTGGGTAAGGTTTTCTATTTGTCAACATTCTCCGTTTGATGTCCTGTCAGTGTTATGACGCTATCAGTCGGTTTGTTCCCATTCAAGTGCTGGGTATCCGTGCATGGCATAGAAAAACACATTATACAGCATTCTCACTGAAATGATTGGAAATACGCTATAAAACAGGAAAAGCAATTAGGTTAAGCATAAATGAAAGCTTCATATCTTTATTTGCAGTAAAAATCCTTGGCTGTTGGCATGCTGGATGCAGTCGGGTTCTAGAAATCCAGACCCCAAGCCTCACCATTTGAACATGATTCCCCTTTTGCATGGCCCTTGCTACCCCATCCAGGTTCAATGTAAACTTGTTACATTTAATGATTGTTTTGGTATACAGGTGGGGCAAAAGATTCCTTGAATAGATAGCTGATGCTAGGAAAAGTGACGTTTTGTTGCCACCCCGTCTCTGGCAGCTGGCCACGCTTAATGTTTAAAGCGCTATTGTAGCATCAATATGGCACCCCATGCTGGTGCCATAAGCAGATGCTTAGTACTGCCTTGTTCTGGCGCTTGGTTGTGGGTAGGCGAGGTTGGTGCTTGACAGCACAGAAACCGTCCCTGAAGATGGTCGTTGGGACCGAAATGCTTTGGACATTCATTCAATAGGCCTTTTTTTCTGTGGAATAAATATTTTCAAATACATCTTACGAATACAAACTTTTTTTGATAACAGAACCCCTTTGCTTGGGAATGAAATTAAGAAGAAATGGATATGAACTTTGTTTTAAATATATTTTGTTTTTACTTTTATTTATTGGCATTTTCAACAAAACAAACAACCAGCACTGTGTGCTTACAATTTTCAGTAGCCCCCACCCCAAAATCTCCTCTCCGGTACATCCCAACAATCCCCAGGGTGCATCACAGTCCATGTGTCCTTAACATACACGTGTGCCACATAATAGATTGTATCAACTGTGTACTTGAGTGTTAACATCGGAGCGTCCCTTCCACCTTATCCTAGATCCCGCATTTACCCATTTGTATATTAAACGTCATTTATCACTGGCCCCAGGTGTAGATGACATTTGCTCCGTGTCTTCTTGATTGTTGTATCAAGAAGTGTGTATACTCATCCCAAATGTTACCGACATTGCCTCGGCCTTGGCTTAGAGACCCCCATCCATTTTCCATATCAATACAATACATTATGTCTGCCTTCCATTGTGAGAACTTTGGGCTCCCCCCATTGCATTGCTACCCATCGCTTGGCTAGTGTGAGCAGTAGACTGATCAATTTCCTGGTGTGTTTGGGGATCTCTTTAGTATAACCCAGCAGTTCTATCAATGGTTCTGGATGTATCGTTTGGCCTGGGATGCCACTAACCATGTCAAATACCTCCTCCCAGTATCGTTATATGATCGGGCAATTCCAGGACACATGAAGAAAGTCTGCCTGTTCCATGTTGCATCTCACCGTAGAATCTGGAAAGTATTCTTTTAGCCGGGGTATAATAAAACTGGTGTATGTATTTGAAGTGGATTAGTTTAAATCTTGCACTAATGGCCCCTTTTTTGATCCCCCTCACAGCAATATGTCCACATATCTTCCGGGATTTCCCTACCCAAGGTTCTTTCCCATTTTACCCTTGGCGAGGCCCGATCCGTACTCCTGGTGTACATGTACATAGTGAGATCTGAGGCTGGTGCAGGCTTACCCTCAAGCGGTAATACAAGAATATGTCCAAAGCCGACATTGCCCCTTTCCCCTTCAGCTCCTCCAATGTTATAAACTTCGTTTCTGGGAAGAGGTCTCCAAAGTTGGAGACCCGGTCCCTGTGGAAAAGGCAGGCAAAGATTGGCCCACAGAGTCAGGTGAGCACTGGAACCAATTTGGGGGAGTTGGGGTGTTAGAATCAAGAAGAGCACAGTACATAAGAGAAGTGAATGGAAGACCGTGGCTGGTGTTATGGTGAGGTGAAGAGGAGAGAAGATGGACTGAGAGCCTAGAGGGAGCAAGGAAGGACAGTGGAGCAGAGTATTGATGTGTTGCTGGCGGAGTTGGTGCGGTGTACAGGTGAGGTATTGATTGTGTGAGAGTGGTTGTGTGGTTTTGTGTGTGTGTGTGTGTATAAAAGGTGAGTAAGAAAGCTATAGAAAGGGCGATTAATGCTGAAGGGCATTAGAGAGCGAGAACGATAAAGATAGGATATGGTAGGAGGTTGTGGAGAGAGTGCAAGTTGGTAGTGGCAGTAGTGGTGAGGACGGAGTGAAGAAGAGGGGAAAGCAGTTGAGAGAGATGAGTGGGGAATAGAAGTAGGTAGTCGGTAGAGTGAAAGTATGTGGGTGCTGGGATAAAAGAATGAGCTGGGCAATAGTTCCTTGGAAGAGGTAGCGTGGTACTATACCCCTGGAAGAGTGAACAGGGCATGTGTAGGACTGGGGATAGTGGGGTGGGGTGGGGTGAGGGTTGGCGATGGAGGAGGAGGAAGGTGAGGTTATGAAAAATGAAGAGGGGGTGAGAATAGTGGATTGAGGATTGGTGAGAAGACTGTAGAGGAGAGTAGAAGGGAGAGCGAATGGAGAATCCAGGAAATTGTGTGACCATGCGAGGGACAGAAAGGGGAAGTAGGAAAAGGGAGGAGAAGAAAAGAACACCTGATAAGGGGTGTGCAGCAGGAGAGAGGGGCTAAGTAGAAGGAACATTTGTGAGAGGAAGGCAAGAGGGGAGGAGTTTAGAGTGAAAGGAACTGGGCAGTTAGAAACGCATCAGACCACATTGAAATCCTTTCTAGGGGAATCATTAGGATAGGTCAACACCTAGAAGAACCCCAGAGAGAGTTGGATAAAGCTTTGCCTTTAGGCCTTCACCAACAGCTAGTATTACATTGTAATGTTTACCAATTGCTAGCTGAGAAAATCTGATGGAATAGGGAAGCCTTGGCCAGGGTGGTGGGAAGGCAGGGAAGGAGGAGAGGGGGTTGCTCCATAGTGTACCCACCCCCTACAGCACAGTCTGTTCATAATATGATTGAACTGTCTGCCTATCTTAATATTCAAAGATATGCCATTCTTGAGTTATTTAATGAAATAAAAACCCTTTACCCACCTTTCTGAATCTGGCCTTCTGTGACACAGATGAGAAGTTTCAGTGATCAAACCGCGAGGGAACAGCCCACGTAGCAAGTGGAAACAAAGGGAAACTCTGCCTGCTTGCTGGGAGTTCCTTGAGCCAAAGTGATATTAACTGCATCATGCTGGAAGATGGTGTGCGAGTTGCTAGAGTATATTAGGAATGGGACGTTATCAAGAAAAATTACATACTGAATATTACAGTCACCATTCCTGAAGAAACTTGACCAAGTGAGAACAAAGGTAGCATTCCCTGCTAGCCCTTGGAATTGGACCCCTTGAAGCATATATTTTTTTAAAAAACCTATTTGTAATTCATTAAATATTACAATCAACCACAGGAAAATTATAATTCATGTGAATTTGGGGCAGTGAATAGCATGATTTTCGGGAAACAATACTTGTCTGTGTGGTTACAGTTCACAGGGCGCTTGAAATAAGCACATCATCCTCTCGTCTCCCCTGTCTAGCATAGAGCCGACTGCCACCACAACCGTTGGCCATACTTTATTTTCCCACTTCCCAGTTGCCTCTGTTCTGTCGGCTGAGACCAGATGTCGTTCGATCTGCTAGCCGAGGGTTGCAGCACAGTGTATTTTACTGACTGATCATGGCAGTATATCCAGTCTTTCATTCAGATGTCCACCTTTGCAGCCTGCTTACCCCGGAACATGGCCACATTCTGCCTTGCCACCACGATTGCCAAATTAACAAATCTTGAATCCTCGTGCATCTCAAGCCAGAATAGGCGCAGCAGCCAGTATTTGGGGTCCAACTGCAAGTCCACGCCCATTATCCTGGACATTGTATTCCCAACCTCTCTTCAAAGGTCCCACACCCTTGTCCATCCCCATGTTATTTGCAGGACGTCTGCCTGGTCTCTTGCGCATCTCTTACACATGTCTGGGATGTCTGCATTGTATGTGTGGGCTCTGTGTGGAGTGTAGTATGCCGGGTGCAGGTATTTAAAGTGAATCTGTTTATGCCCCTGGTTCAGGGAACGTTTCCAAGTTTGCTGACATGCCGAAGAGGTGTCCCCAGTGCCTCTTCCCACCGTGCCCTCGCTGCAAGTGAAATAGCTTTCCTATTATGTTGTGCTTTACAGTATAGGTTAGAGACCAGGTGTGTACTGATGGCCCTAGATGCAAGTGTGTGAGTGATCGGGGACAGCTTCTGCTCCAGTGGGAAGCTTCCCATGTGCTAGCTTTAGTCTATGATATAAGGATATTGATAGCCCATTGACAGGCCCTCTACCTCTGAGTTGCTCCAGACTGATGAACTCGACATTCTCATATAGGTCTTCCAGCTGTGTGATACCCAGATTCATGAAATGGACATGCAATTGACCCTCAAAGGTAATCTGGACCCCTGGGGCATTATACAATGGCAGTGTTGGTGCGTATGGAAAGCCATTCGTATTGATACCCTGCATCTGGCATAGAGCCCTCCACGTGTACCTTGGCTAAATTTCATTTCATCTGGGCTGCGAGGGTAGTAGGTGCTATAACCTTACACTCAAGCCTCGAATGCAGAACCTCTGCTTGATCCACCCCAACCATCCAGCCGCATATTGCTCTTGTGCTGCACAGAAGTATCAAGACCTATCGGGAACTGCCAGCACACCATACGGAAGGGTTAGTGTGTCTAAGGAGACAAGCGGCACCCTGCTTGCCCACGTCGCATCAGTAACATAGCCCTAACCCTCTTGAAATACCCCAAGGTGGGGCTATCAACACATTTTGATCTAGAGTAGTTTTGACAGAATTACATTTTTTACATTAGTGAGATAGGCAGCTCCACCCATCTCACCACCTTACGCTCCCATTTCTTCTAGTGGTCTCATGTAATTATCCATATGTAGGCCTTCACACTTATAGATTCCAGGATCCCCAGATATCTAATCTTGCTTTCTTGTCAGATAAAATTTAGCCCCTCACCTGCTCACTGCATATTGGGATTCAGAGGAAGTAACTAAGATTTCGCCAAGTTGATCTTAAGCCCTGTGGCATAATTCTTTTATCTCTTATGTGACTGGGGCCAAGTTGACCGCTTGGTTCCGTAAGAACAGCAGCATGTTGTCTGCTTATAATACTGTTGTTCTAATATTCTGGATTTTAATGCCCCTGTGATTAAGGAATGTCTTTAATACACACGCCAGTGGCTCGATTGTCGAGCATTAAAAGAACCGGGAACAGAGGGCACCCCTGCTCCGTATCCCTCTGCAGCAAAAATGGTGGCAAGGTTGTAGTATTAGTGTGGAACATGGTTCTCGGGGGGGCCACAAATAGGAGTTTAACCATATTTATAAACCAGATGCCTAACCCTGAGAATTGCAAGGTCTCAAAGAGGAACGGCCATTCTACTGAGTCCAAAGCATTCTCCGCATTGAGAGTAGTCAGTATGTATGGTGTCTTGGACGGTAGATTATGAGCCATTATCAAAAGATGTACAGGTTTGGTGCTGTGCACCTCTCTGGGATAAACCCTGCTTTGTCAGGATGGACCACTAGGGGCATGTGTTGTTTGATACGGTTTGGCAGTATTTTCGCCAATCTGTGTCTTCTAAGAAGAGACAGCGGGCCTATAAAATGCACACTGATTATCAGATGTATGTGGTTTCAGCAACAGGATTATTGGTGCTGATCTGGTAGACCCTGATAGCTGCCCTGCCTCCATGGAAGCGTTCTATACATTTTTCTGGTGCAGTACAAGAATATCTATAAAAGCTTTGTAGAATTTGTGAGGCCATTCGTGCCTGGCACCTTCTCATTGGAGAGGCTCTTATCCGTGGCTATTATCTCTTCCAAGGAGATTTCTCTGTTTAGGTCTCCTGCTATATCGTGCCATACCTTTGGCACTCCTGCTCTGTTCAGTAATTGTTGCAAAGCAGCTCGTAAGCGATTTGCCTTGCAGGTATATACATTTATAGTAGTCCAAGAACGCTGCATTGGTGCAGTCTTCCTCCCCGCATCTATCTTCGGCCTGTTCACTACTTCTGGTAGACAGTTGTTAGGGAGATTTATAATTATTTTGCTTCATCCCCTCTCCTAGTGAGACCCCAGCACTTTTTGCTGGACTTCTGGACCTTTTTCTTCCAATCCTGAATGAGTGGAGCCTTTTTCTACTCATCCATTCTTGTGGGCTCTGTCTTTTGGAACTCTGTTCTTTGTATCCTACCAGTACTATGGAGTCGGTCTGCTCCATAGCTCTTAAAGGCATCTGTGTTTTACTACTTCAGCACACAGCTCCTCATGAGCAGTGTTGCTGTGGACCCTTATGGTCCTACTTTAAGATTCTTTGTTCTATATCCTTAAGCAAACTACAGTTCTTAAGGATAGAAAGATACTTTGTATATCTCCCAAATCTCTATAGTCATAGAGATTGGCACACTCCACCTTCAGTGGAGCCAAAGGGGTACTTAGTACCCCCCTTCTCTCTGCTCCTGTGACTTTTTAGTCACATAGACAATCAGCTAGTTATGGCTGGTGGCATTGGACGTTTACTACCAACTATTGTATATTTTATTAATACCGCAGGCTATGTCCATACCCTCGGTAGTGCACAATAGGGGCACCCAAGTACCAACTTGGGGCCTCCCTTCTTTTTTCACCATTACTAGCATGGTTGTTATTTGTTAGCCATTCTTCTACTGTTCTGGGAGGGGAGGTCTGTATGTGTGTTTTGCCTTTGGCAGGAACCAGTAGGTATCACAGCCTAGGTTCCAGAGTGTCTGGACAGTCAGGAAGTGGGGGAGGAGTCTTCCACCCCCCTGTAGTTTGTCTGCAGGAGTGCCTGAATGGGTCCAGCTACCACAGGGGTCTGGCTGTCCTGATGGACAGCCAACCCACCTTTCTGTAACACGCTGAGAGCGATTGCAGAGGAATGTGTGCTGGAACTGTATAAAAGGTGAGGCTTCTGGAGTGTTAAGCAAGTCGACTACAGGAAACAGAAATAACCAAAGAAGATAACCCGGGATGCCTGCAGACCCTTTGCAAGACCGTGAAGCGACCACTGCTGTCCTGACCCCATTTTCTATGCGACGGAGGAGCTCTGAAGAGGGCGACTCCTTCCCTTTTGGTTGGTGGGAACAACCAGCCCCAAGACAAACTTTGAAACAAGGCATCTCCTGAGGTCCTTGGAGCTTCCAGACCTGCGGAAACCAATACTAGGAGACCTGCTGCCCATTTTGAGTGTGTCATTATGGAAAGGCCGAATCCGTCCTAATCTTTGCTCAAACCGAAGGACACTCCAGAGGTCGGATCCAACTCGCTCAGACCCCCTCACCAGAGTGTGGGACTGCAGGAAGCAAAGAAGATTGGCCAGGCGATATGTGTCCTATGTTGGTGCTGCTGAAATGGTGCCAAAACCGCAGAGTGAACCAAGAAGTTGCTGAAAGTTGTGCTACCGGTCCTCCCTCAAGACTGCTGCTGAGAGACGCCATCCATTGTCCTGCCTTTCGTCACCAGACCAAGGAATCCGGAGGTCTTGCTAAGAGCCGCCACATCGCGGAGGCGCCAAAACAAACACTTTATTCAAACCAAAGGTACTGTGGGGAAAAGGGTATTGCTTACTTGATTCCAAGAAGTTGCTCCAGAGTGTTGAGTGCACGTAAAGGTGTCCAGGGCAAACTCCTCTTACCTCTGACCCAAGCCGCTGCTTGTGTCCCCTTCTTAAGTCTGTTTTAGGTCTCCTTTGTTAGTTGCGAACTTGCTGCTTCAAAAAGTTCAGACACTGGAAGAAATCTGCAGGAACTCTTAATTATTCGCGGTTTGTCAAGACTTCAAGCCCTCTGCGAACTACCTTTACATAGGATTGTGTTTTTGGACTTAGAACTTGCCAGGCGAGGAAGCCATCTCTAGAACCTTGAACTAAGTTCATGTTGCACTAGCCACTTATTTTCCTCCCTTTAAGTGACATTCCTATATGTGTTTGCAGAGTAAATGCATTAACATATGACCTGTTGAAAACAGCATGAGTGCGCAATTACCGATAATACGATGACCTTATCTTTTCCCTTTTCGACCATTGCTATAAATGTTACCACAAACAAACACAAAAGTGAAGTGCCATTTGAGTGTATGATCTAGTATTAGTGTAAGTGTTCTACCGTAAACGTCTTAAGTATTTAAAGTGATTTTAATGTAAATATAATAATTGTATATCTTTTATATAAATATATGTGCAAGTGCTTCTTTGGTGTGCCTGTCTAAGATTCAGAGTGCTTATCTACAGCTCACATCTTCCTCTTCAGATAAGCCTGACTGCTCTGCCTCACTACCAAGGTCCTGAGCTGGTACAGACTGATACTAAGAGTTGGGGGTATCTACAAACCACTGGAATAGCTTACTAAAGTCTTACTGCCAGTAGGACTTTAGGAAAACTCCCCTAACAATAATGGTGCCCTAACTGCTGTTTTAACAGCCAGGCTAATATGCAGCCTGCTCTATCCTTCTCCCTGTACCGTCTGGCACATATATTGTCTTATAGGTGCCGCACTTCACTAGTTGCCAGTGTATTGAATAGCACCACTTGTTCTTGTAGCCTACCAAACAGGTCAGAGGAGAATTGCCTAACATTTTGGTGCTGGACTTCTCTTGTAGGTGGGACAAAGACTTGTATGCAAATGGGAATTTTCGCCTCTGTGAAGGGTGCAGTTAGCTAAAACGTGGTTGTAGACCCTCCTGAGTGGAAGAAATTCAATAGAACAGGGTATTTGACCTACATTCATTCTCAGTAGAGCTGCTCCCAGACTCCTTTTCAAATTTGTGAAACGTGGGGTTTCACCCCTAGTAACCAAGGGTAATCCGACATGGACCCATTGCTCAGCTTCACCTGACTGAGGAGGCTCAACATGGCCGAAAAGCGTGTCTGGGGTTGCTGATGGTACTCTTGTTCAGAGGAGAATTGGTGAGCATTTCGGTGCTGAACTGCCCTTGTGGATGGGATAAAGACTGATATGCAAATTATATTTCTCCTCTGTGAAGGGTGCAGTGAGCTACAACGGGGTTGTAGACCCTCCTGAGTGGAAGAACAGCAGAGTATTTGACCCACGTTCGCTCTCAGTAGAGGGGCTCCCACACGCCTTTTCAACCTTTTACATGGAGCCTGTTCAGTTACCTTGTACCTGCATCCTGCACAGTTACCTTGAACTAGTACCATGTCTATATGTCTATATTACCTTGTACCAGCTGCTTGCCTCTTACCTTGCACCAGTTCCATGCTACAGTGTTCTGCATTCCTAGTACCTGCTTTCCTGTTCTGAACTCTTGTTTCCCTTTTGGGGCTCTTAGTGTCTGGTAAGTGTTAATTGGTGTCTGCACTTGTGCCTCTGTGTATTCCTTTGTACAGAGATTGGCTCCTATACCCTCGGAGGCAATCTCTGCCACTTTCTTGTTTCATTTCACTTGTAGTCTTAAGTGTATTTAATGTAACAGTGTGCTGCATTCTGTACCCACAGAGGGCATTCACTGTATGTTCCAGCAGGACCCACACTGGCTTGTCTCGTGTAGGTACACTCCTGGTTTTGCCTTAGGGTACAGACAAAGAAGCCGCTCTTCCTGCCCCCTTCCATGGGCTTGTATGGTGTGGTGCCTGTAAAAGTAACTTGCACAGAGGCAGTTAGCTTCCCTTATTTCTGTGGGTAGTCTCATGTCCAACTTGTGTGTGCACAACTAGGGGAACTCCTCATATTGTCTCCAGTGTATGGTTCCCATCACTACTTCTTCACCTTCCAGATCTGCCCTTTCTTCCTGTTCCGTTGTTCTGATTTACCTTATTTGTTCTTCCTTCTCATTTACTCTTTCTGTATGCGCTTACCTGTCCCCTTATATCAGCATAGCCACCTCAAACCTACCTAGGTGTCCTGTGTATTCCCCAAAAGACCATTGACACCCTATAATAAAGGGTATACATTTTTCAACATATCTGTGCAGTGTCCTTCTTTGCATATGTTATTGGGACTTTGTGCCTATCCATCATCCCAACAGGAGTGTGGAATTCCTAAAGCCCGACTCACAGGAAAGGCTATTTAGTGTCGGAGGCAAGACGATATCCGAAACAGTTTCTCCTGGTGAAGTAGACAGTGGGAAAAATCTGTACAGGATCTTTGGACCTTTAAAATACTTGCTTTGAACTACTGGGTCCTTGGGAGCATCGTGGCTGCCAAGTGGGATTGGTGACTCAGCTGCATGGCTATAGTAAATGTTGGTAGCACTGTGGTTGGATAATTCTATTATTATAGTGTGTAGGATTTTCAGAGTTCTGAATCTTTCAACATTTCAATTCCTTTAACTTTTAAATGCTGGTCCAACTGCAGTTTCCCATTAAAACGCATTGCACTGAAATAACATTTTGGACTAAGTACGAGCATACAGGTCTGATCAATGCAAAGGACTTTCCAGGGTTTTTTTAATACTGCGAGAAGTGGCTTTAGATCAGAAAGCGAATGGGGAAGGATGAATGTAGGTTTGGCGAAGAGTGGCAAAACTATAACGAAGTGGGTCTAGATTTGTTGCAGCTTATTGTTAGTGAGTAGATTATTCAGGTGGCGACAATTCTGCAGTTATATTTTTGTGAATGTAAATGTGCTTTTTGCTTAGAGTGCATGCACCACTTCAGCTTTTCAATGAATTACACTTGATCTGAAGTAGTGGTCATTGTAATACGCTGTGACAGAATATTGTTAATAAGGTAAAGCTTCTTTTGTTTTTCTGCAGACCCCTGTGCTTTTACTCTTTTCAGCAGCTCGAGCAGAGTACCACATTCCCGGTTTTAGCACTAGGAATGAGACCCATCAACTTGACATCAAAGCTCAATGTCCCAATTCCTCACTCCTCCCAGACACACCAAAGTGAAGTGAGAAGGAAACCGCCTAATATCCGTCAATTACAGACGATGGCTTGGAGGCGCTAGAAAGTGTGATCTGGAAACTTTATTTTTGTATTTTGATTAAAATAAATTGCATTGTTTCTCAGCACTACAGATAAGTGGTGTATCGGCTACTTTTACTCCGTAGAAATAGGCAAATACTCCCCAAAAATTAAAATAGGGAATACAAATACTTCCAACAAAAAAAGGGAAACAAACGCATATGACCTTGTGTTCCTTCTTTCACCCACATAGCTCCATGGATATCTTTGGACCAGCAGTGCACGTAGTACCACAGGAAAATAAATTGCTATTATTACTGCCTGATCGGAAGAAGTAAACCTGTATCTTTAACGTTTATGAGTAAACCTGTATCTTTAACGTGTATGAATAACTAGGTGCATAGAAATAATTATTACAAAAACATTTCCGTCTCCCATTTAAAATATATTTTTACACGCTTATAAAATGCTTACATTTTGACTCCCTAAAAAATAATTTTACTCCCAACTTTAAAATCTTATCTGGAGCACTGTTGTTTCCGTTTGCCTCCGCATAGCTTAAGTACTGAGTTTTGCTGTCCAAGTCATTGCCACAGATGACCTAAAGAACACACCATCTCCTAGGTGAGGTTCAATGGTTTTTATGGTTAACTCTCCAACAGGCCTAGTGGCAGTCCCTCCTGCTCTAGCCTAGGGGTGGGCAATCATACCTATCCCAGGCTTCCCTCTACCCCGGGACTGATAGCAGTGATCAGTAATCCCTACTATCTAAACATACTATCTAAACGCTATCAGTGTATAGGTGACGGCATAAAGGCAAATTCTTTCTCCATATAGGACTTTCTCTGGGAACATTCTAGGTGATGCCCATCAGGTACCCCGGCTGTATAGTGCCTCTCAATCACTCTAGGAACTTGCCTGCCGTTTTAGGAACTTGCCTAGTCTACAACGCCATTCTACTACTTTCCTGGGATCTGACTGTCTCTCTCCCTTCTTTCTACACTGGCCTCCCACTCTTCGCCGACATGGGTGACAGTCACTGGAGGCATTATGACGGTTGTAGAGCACCAAGAGATAAGATTAATGCTTTGCAGCCACAGCTACCAGGCAGCAGAGTCAGCCTGAAAACCTGCGGCCAGAGACTGTGGGCTTCGCTAAAGTGTACCCTGGCGTATACCACATAGAGTTAGTTCAGATGTTGTAGTTTGCAGGAGGGAAACCTTGCCAGTCAGATTGGGTGGTGGCCGATGGTAAGGGTGAGAGCAAACTTTGGGGGGCACAGGAAAGTTAGACAGCTTTAAAATTACTGGACGCGATGTGGGTAGGGAAGATGGGACTAGTACATAGAAGGCATATGACGGATACAAATGGCCAGGGAGAGACATGAATAGATAATTCACGATAATTGAACCGAAGGCCTATGAAATTAACGCGCTGGTACAAATATATATATAATACTGATTAAGAATAATACCAATACTCGTGAGAGCAATAGATTTAAACTTGTATTGTTTTTTTAAATACATTTATTGAAATTTTCAAGTTGACACAATCCACAACAAAATAAGAACAAGCAAGTAAACAAAGGTTTATCAGTTACAAAGCAGTGTAACAACAGTAACCATTATTTATAAGCAAAGAAGGGAAGGGGGAGGAGAGAAAGGCAAGAAGCAATAACAAAAGAGATGGAAGAGGGGAGAGAAAAAAGGGGGTTTATACCTCAAGTGTTAAACACATTGAAAATATCCCAGATGTAAGAGTATGTATCATCTCTTTTTTCGACCTGGTAAGTCACTCTTTCTCTACATGAAAGAATTGATAAATCATGTAGTCAGTCTTCTACAGAGGGCCTAAGGTCGCTCTTCCAGCACTTTAAAATCTGCGTTTTGGTCACGATTAGAGCTCTGTAGGCCCAAAAGCGCAAGCCAACAAACAAATGAAACCCAACCGGAAACAACCCCAACGCACACAGTAAAGGGTCACGGGGAAGCGCAAGACCCAGATTGTGGTTCATACGGTGGAGGACTTCTTCCCAAAAGGAGAGTGGCATAACACAAACTCAGCACCAAATCACGGGTTGTGCTACACTCTGGGCCGGCCTGGATGATCACGCTTGCACAGTACGAATAAACGTGCTGTTGAAGGGGTATGCCGTAAACTGTACTAGGAGAAAGATATAAATGTGTTTTAATGTAATATACAGCACACTTTCTGAGAAAAATTGGCTAAAAAGCCAGAGTGTTTGCAATTGTTTTGTAGGGTAACACCAATCCAATATATGCAAGTCACCAACAGTGCACAGGAACATTAATGCTTTGCTATTAAAAATGACATGCCACATTGAAAAAATGTCCCACTGGCTGCACAATGTAAACCAGTGTAGACACGTAATAACATTACAGTAAAGCATGCCAGGCCACATTTAGACATACCTAGACTGGTTGCACAAAAATGCTAGTCAAAGCAATAACACTCATCAAGAAGAGAGCACACATGAAGCCTGGCTCTCTGTGGCCTCTAACAACACGGCCAACTCTTTAAAATCTGCACAGAACTGGTCAATCCTGTTGCGGTCTCCACCTCTCCTGTTCCCTCCCAGCCCCTCTGTATGGCTCTGGCCTCTTACGTCTCCGCTTAAACTCAGGACATCCTGTCCACTATATCCTCTTCCTCTCCCTCTTCCTCTCTCAGCCCCCCTTTGGCCATCTCTACTTTTCCTCCTCCTTTCTCCTCTTTCTCTCTGACAACACCTGACAAGGTTTCTAGACAAGTCTGATCCATGAAATTGTCGTCCAAATAGGTGCTCCCCTGCTCCTCCCGAACCATCTAGGACCATATTGACACCCTCGCTGCAGCCTTAGCTGATTTTCTGAAATCACTCTTCACCACTGGAACGTCCCCCTCTCACCTTAAGCACTCCCTTGAACACCCACTCGTCAAGAAGCCTACTGCCGATCCTACCCGTCCGGCAAACTATCGTCCAATCTCCATCACCCCTTTCCTGGGCAAGCTCTTGGAAAAAAGCTGGCCATCTCCCAGCTTACTCTCCACATGGAATCTGTTGGTTGTCTCCATGACCATCCGTCTGGCTTCAGAACTGCCAGAGGCATGGAAACTGCTCTCCTGAACACCCATGAAGATCTGCTCCCTAACCTTGATTCCAGCATTCCTTCTGTCCTAATCCTCCTTGATCTTTCCTCTACTTTCGACACAGTCAACCACGCCATCCTGATCAATCGACTACGTGAGAACCTGGGCATCACCATCAGGCCCTTGAGTGGCTGACCTCCTTCCTCTTGACTGCCCCTTCCAGGTCTAACTTGGTCCCTTTGTTTTTCAACCTCTACTTGGCCCTTTGGCCCACCTCATCTCTACCTTCTACTTTAACTTTCAGTGTTATGCGGATGGCAGTCAGCTTTCCTTCAGGCTCCTCTCATCTCTCGCTCATTCCTGACTTTGCGTGATTCAGGATTGGTGCGCCTCCAACAATCTCTGCCTTAATGCCATTAGGATTGAGATCGTTCTCATTGGGACCCCTGCCCCTGCTTTCTCTCTCCGGCTCTGGCCGCCCACCTTTGGGCCCTCCTGTGAGGCAAAAAACCTTTTGTCATCTTCGACTCCACTCGCTCTTTCTCTCCTCGCATCTCGTACGTCGCCAAGAAGTCCCACTACCTACCAGGTGCTCCTCCTCAAAGTGACTCTTCCCTTTCTCACTTTCCCCCAGAAGCTCACTGTCTCCAGAGCTCTGTTTCTCTCTAGGATGGACTACGCCAGCAGCCTCTTTCTCAAGCTGCCTTCCTCTACTCTCCGCCCCCTGCAACTAATTCAGAACAGGACTGCAAGATGTATCCTTGGCCACAAGCCCAGGGATCATATCTCTCCAGCCCTGAAATCTCTCCACTGGCTCCCGGTGGTTGCAAGACTCAAGTTCAAGACCCTTTGCATTGTCCACAAGGCTTTCTGGGGTTGGTCCCCCACTACATCCAACGCTGTCTTCCAAAATACCTTCTTTCTCGAGCCCTTCCCCCAGCTACTTCCATCTCTCTAAGGGCTAGACCCTTCTCCAGGCAGAGAGTGGGGGGTGGATCTCTCTCCTCTGCAGATGCCTCCCTAAGGAATGGCCTCCCTGTCCCCCTCAAATTTTAGTGGACCACCTGATGTTCCGGAAGCAGTTCAAAACTTTCCTCTTCTCCTTTGCTTTCGCTCTCTACCTCCCCTGCTGACCTACCTGACCTACCTGTCTGCTGTACCGATTGGTTGCTTGGCTAGAGTCTCACTGAGCCCAGGCTCTTTCTTGATCAGTCACCCTTGAACTGCCTCCAGCCTACCACACGCTTAGGGGCTGTAATTGTAACCCTACAGTCCCTTGTTCTCCTTGCACTACCAAGAGCCGCAATGCCCTGGCTGCACTTACTCAGAGCATGACTGTTCTGTTTTCCCCTCCCTTCTAACTTGCACTCCACACCCCTTTACCCTTGCATTTCTTGTTCTCGCACTTGCACGATCTGAATGACACAAGGCCTAGTAAAATAATTTCTTGTCCTCCCTCTATCTTCCCTCCCTTGCTTGTCCCGCCTAGAAATACTTGTGTACATAATAGACTTATATCATATCATTTTATCACAGATTCCCAAAATAATATACAATGCTGCAGTAAGAAACGGCTAGACTGGCAGCACCCAAATGCCAGTCTAGCCAGGTAATTACACTTAGTAGGACTGCTTTATCCGAAATGCACAGTTAGAAAAAAAAAGTCATACCAAACTGAGGAATAACTAGACTGGCTGCACCAAAATGCCTCTCTAGCCACTAATACCACATATTGTGCCTGCTTAGCCTGGAAATAGACAACCATTATGATTTATCGCACAATCCTGCCCCCCACACATCCACACTCCCTCCCATGCCCTACCCCAACCTCCAAAATCAACTCCTTGGCCCAGAATTACCTTTAATTTAAGTGTGTACCCTTTCACCGTACACGCACACACGCACACCCAGTCACCCATGCATTTGTATGCACCATTTCACCATACACTCACACAGGCAGCCACCTACACATTTAAGTGTCCACCCTTTTGAAAATACACACACACAGGTCAAGGGGTTTAGGGGAGTCCTATTACTTCATAAAGAAATTATTTCTGTTAAGGACGAACGATAACGGAAATCATTTCTTTATAAAGGCAGAGTGACTTAAAAAATAAACTATTTCTTTTTGAACTCATAGGGCTCCTCCACCCCATGACATGGAGGCCTCCAGCCTAGGGTCTGCTATGTCATGGGGTGGGGGGATCCCTGGACGTCACTCTGCCTTCATAAAGACATTATTTCTGTTACAGAAATGGCGACACTATCCGTTCAAGGCCCTGCCCTTTGGGTGCTCTGGTGACGGGGGCCCAACAAAAGGCAAAGAACCGCGAGTCCGTGGGCACCAGGAGGGCCGATGGTTCGGGCTCCTCGGCTGCCAGGCAGGGCGCGGTGTCACCAACGCCATCAACCACGAACTAACACTCTGGCTTGGTGAAGAGGAAGTCTGAGAACCCGGGTAAGCTTCGGGAGAAGCCCCGGTCGATCCAGACGGCGGCAGCCGAGGGGGAGCGAGGCAGCAACACCCCCCCACCAAGGTGAAGGCCTCAGGCACGCCCAAAGTCATGAAGGCCCTGATTCACCCGGCTAAGGCCTCAATCGAAGGAGTCGTGGCGGCCCTGGCAAAGCCTGTGGAGGCTACCCCAGTGGAGACGCCTGCCGGGCCTAGTGTTTCCCTGCCACCCTGGAGGGAATCCTCTTTTCTGCCTATCGATAACACCCCCCCCCCCCCGTGAAACCCCAGGTGGAGAAAGAGGGGGGTCACAGTAGCCATTACGGACACAGATACCTCTGAAGATGAGCTGGCTGGCGTCGCAAAGATCCTGGACAAGAGGTTTGAGGAAGTCCGGTTCTACGGGAGGGATCCCGACAAGGCGGACGTAGAAAGCGACAGTGGAGCCGATGAGGAGCCGCAGACCGTGGAGGAGACGGAGGACCCTACTCCCTAGCTGTCGCTCCCGTCGCAACCAGTGCCTCTGCCACAGGACAACTCACAAGCAATCTTGATGGCAATACAGGCCCTGTGTACGGAGATAAGGACAAGGTTGCCCTTACCCCCAGCGGACGATCCAGCGGCACCTGGACCTCCGTAAAGCCCACCGAACAAGCGGAGGTGAATCCATCCTCCCACTCCTTTCCAGCCTTCACCTCCTTCCCCTCCACCGAGGGATGAGACTGGAACAGAGATGGCAACGATGGGGACGGACGATGACGGTGGTGACGACGGGACGGATCTCCCATCACCCCCTGCCCTGGCCCTCCCCACCCCCGAAGAAATTGGCTCCTTCCGTGCCATGATCGCCAGGGCATCGGAGTGCTTCCAGCTCTGCCCCGAGGAACAGAAGGAGGAGGGTTTCCTCTACCAACGGCGAGAGGCCAAGCGGACGACTGTCCTTTCAGTCCCATTACTGGATGACATCTGGGACGAAGGACTGGCGTTGCTAAAGAACCCGTCCACGGCTCCTGCTAAGAGGGATCTGTACGAGAAGAAGTACCGGGTCCCGGACTCTGTCCCTGTGTGCCTCAGAGCACACCCGTCCGCGGATTCGCTGGTCTCTGCAGCGGCCAAGAAGAAATCGGCGGGGACGGTGGTATCAACGTCCACTTCCCCACCGACGGCGAGAGGAAGAAGCTGGATGCCATGGGACAACGGGTCATCTCGTCGGGGTGACCACCATTAAAGCGGCCCTCGTGATCGTGGCACACTACGACAGGGAGATGTGGGTTAAGATCGCTCCCATCCTGGACTTCCTTCCAGACGACGATGCCCTGGAAATCCTTCAGGAAGGCGAGCTGGCCTCGGACCACGCCATCACGGTGACCACGGACATTGCCGACACCGGCTTTTGCCAGATGGGCAATGGCGTTTGCCTTTGCCGGCGTGGTTGGTTCAAGGCCACCGATTTTCCGTCAGGACGTGCAGACCAGGTTACTGGACATTTCCTTCAACGGGAACAATCTGTTCGGCAAGTCGGTGGACGATTCACTGCAGGCCATCAAGGCGGACACCGAGACGGCCCGGACATTGGTTCTCTCCAACGACGACGGCCGTCCTTTCGGAACTCCAGAAGCAAGCAAGGTGCCTCCAAAGGATTCGGTGGCAGTTCCTCGTCGTACCACCAAGCGGGCCGCTCCTCGTTGCAGGAAGCCTACAGAGGACGCGGCAAGACCGGAGGATCCCGTCGTCTTCGCCAAGGAGGCCAAGAAAGCCAGGGTGGCAAGGCCGCGACGAAACAGGACTGAACAGGACTCGGGTGGGTGGCTTTGGGCCCCCACCCAAGCACCCCGATGGCGAAATTAGTCAGCGTGTGGGAGTCCATCTCCACCGACCGTTGGGTGCTAGATGCACTGGCCCGCGGGCACACCCTGTAATTTCAAAGAAGGTGTCTCCGTATACCACCCGTGGCCAGGAAGGAAAACCACATCCCACAGCTAATTCTGGAGGTACGAGCGATGCTAAGAAAGTTAGCCATAGAACTCGTCCCAAAGAGGCTCCGGGGCTCCGGAGTTTACTCACAGTACTTCCTCGTCCGAAAGAAAACCGGCGGCTGGCGACCCGTCCTGGACCTTTGCCGCCTCAACAAATACATCAAGTCCCAGAAGTTCCGGATGGTCACCCTTCAGCATGTGCTGGGACAGCTGGAGGAGGGCGATTTCCTGTCGTCGCTGGACTTGGAGGACGCTTACTTCCACATCCCCATACTCAAAGGACACCGAAAGTTCCTGCGATTTGTTTTTGAAGGGCGACACTATCCGTTCAAGGCCCTGCCCTTTGGGTTGAAGTTGGCACCAAGGGTCTTCACCAAGTGCCTGGCACCAGTGGCAGCGCGGCTGCGCCTGCAGAGGATCCACGTATACCCCTATCTGGACGATTGGCTCATCCGAGCAAAGTGAAGAGAACTCGCCGTCACTCACACAGTGAAGACCGTCCGCCTGCTTACGGAACTGGGTTTTTCGATCAACTTTGTAAAGTCCCACCTGGTACCGTTGCAAAACGTCCTGTTCCTGGGAGCAAGACTCGACACCATGGTGCGGTTGGCTTCTCCGTCGGAGGAGAGGACGAAGGCCATCGTGGGCAAGGTACAACAGATGTCGACCATGGAAGTGGCCAGGGTGAGGTCCATCAAGTCCCTGCTCGGCATGATGTACTTGTGCATCTATCTTGTGCGCCTGTGCAGGTTGCGGATGCGTCCACTGCAGGAGTTCCTCGATGCTCATTGGATGCAAACGGCGGGCGACTTCGAAGACAGGATCTCCTTCGACGAGACCTTCCGCCAAGTCATCCGGTGGTGGGGCACCCGCGCGCATCTAGCGGCGGGCATGGACTTCCAGACCCCAGAACATCAGGAAACGGTGACAACGGACGCCTCCCTGGAGAGATGGGGGCGCACACCGGAGATGTCCACGCAAGAGGCCTTTGGCTCCCGGAGGAGAGGTCACTACACATCAACGTCCTGGAGCTCCAAGCCGTGTTCTGGGCCCTCAGGTCGTTCCTACCGTCCCTCAAGAGCAAGGTGGTAAGGATCTTCACCGACAACACCACCACGATGTTCTACATCAGGAAGCAGGGGGGCACCAGATCTCCAGCCCTATGCAAGGAAGTGCAGGATCTGTGGCACTGGGCCGTTGCCCAAGGGATGTTCCTGGTACCCTTCCACCTGGCAGGAATAAAGAACACCATTGCCGACTCACTTAGCAGGGAGCTGTGCTCGTGCCACGAGTGGGAACTACGCAGGATCAAGTGGATCTCCTGTTCCGACGATGGGGCAATCCCCAGAGAGACCTTTTCACGACGAACGCCAAGTGCCAGAGGCTCGCCAGCAGGTTTTCCCAGCCGGGGAGCATGAGCAATGCCTTCTCATTCCCCTGGGACGGCCTATTCCTGTATGCGTTCCTACCGTTGCCGTTGCTTCTGCGACTCATCAGTCAACTCAGACGGTCCCGGTGCAGGATGATCCTCGTCGCACCAGCATGGCCGAGGCAGATTTGGTTCCCGGACCTTCTGGACATGTCAGCGTCCCCCCAGACCACCCCTGTCAAGCTACCGGTGGACGCAGATCTTCTCGCCAGGGAAGGAGGTGCCATCCTCCACCACGACCCGGGGTCGCTGAACCTACAGGCCTGGCTCCTGCAGCTTCGGAGGCTACGATATCCCGGTGGACTGCAAGGAGGTGCTTGCAAAGGCCAGGGCGTCCTCGACTCTCAAGTGCTATGGACACAAATGGAAGAGGTTCTCTGTCTGGTGCCGGGCACAGAAGATTAACCCTCTGCGGAATATGGCCCCTCAAGTGCTGCCGTACTTATTGTTGCTGGCCAAGGCGGGGCTGGCACATGCCTCCATCAAAATCCCTCTGGTGGCCATTTCCTGCTACACCAGAACTCTGGGGCAGTCGTCGCTGTGGTCGCACCGCCTGGTTAAGGAGTTCTGAAAGGACTGTTCCGCTCGTTCCCGCCGGTGAAGGCTCCGGCCCCGGCGTGGGAACTCAACGTGGTGCTGACCAGGCTCATGGGGCCCTTATTCGTTCCTCTGCATTCGGCGCCGTTGAAATTCCTATCGTGGAAGACAGCGTTTCTTGTGGCCATCACCCCTGCACGACGAGTGGGAGAGATCCAGGCCCTCTCCTGTAAACCTCCACACCTGACATTCCACGAGACGAGGGTAGTGCTGAGGACGCACCCATCTTTCATGCCCAAGGTGCCGTCGGACTTCCATCTCAACAAGCCCTTGGTGTTACCTGTTTTCTTCTCGTCGCCTTTGTCGCCGGCTGAGAGGACTTGGCACTCGCTGGATGTGGCTAGAGCGCGAAGTTCTACGTGGACCGCACAGAGAGTTTTCGAAAGACGTCACAGCTGTTTGTGAACTTTGGACCCGTGGACCAAGGGAAGGCCCTCTCGAAGGCTTCCATTTCCAGATGGCTGTCCAGCTGCATCATGCACTGTCACCGGTTGGCAAAACGACCGTTGCCCGGCCGTCCGAGAGCCCATTCAACCAGAGCGATCGCTGCTACCACGGAGTTCCTGTCTGGTGTGCCCCTGCTGGACATCTGCAGGGCTGCTGCATGGAGGTCGACACACACCTTCACAAGATTCTACTGGGTCGACAGGGATTCCAGGGAGGAGTCCAGAGTCGACCAGGCAACCTGTTCTCTTGAAGGTGAGCCTGGGGAGGAGGTAAGAGATGCTTAATGTTAAGTTGTTGAAATGCTTAATGTTGAGCCTTGCCTGTGGTTGTGCATGTGTATACTGCTAGGAATTCTTGTATTCATGAGCATGTGAATCCATGCCAGACCCCATGCTGGAGAAGGAACAAGTTACTAACCTGTAACTGTTGTTCTCCAGCATGGGTCTGGCATGGATTCACATGCGAACCCTCCCTCCAACCCCTCTGCGACTCTTCTCTTGGTCCTACTGCCACTTTACGTGCTACCAAATCTCAAGATAGCTGCCAGAGGAGCAGCCTGGGTAGAGGACAGTCATTGGTTGGGGGCAGTATGACCCAGAGACCATTGAGACCATTGATTGGTTACTAGTAGAAATACAGTTCAGAAACGAAACTGAAACTGATTTTCTTCTTTACCGAGGATTACCAGCCTGACGACAGGGAATATTCATGAGCATGTGAATCCATGCCAGACCCATGCTGCAGAACAACAGTTACAGGGAAGTAACTGGTTCCTTATCATTTTTCTTTTTTACAAAACTTCACCATTAGAACCCGTGTAGAAATCTACACAGGTGTTAATTGGTGAGGAGGGAGCGGGGTAGTTAAGGGAAGGCAGAGCTGACTGCCCAGGCAGCTCGGAACGCAGGCTTGTGCCATACAGTACAGCCGCGTTTCCGAGCCACCTGATTGGCCAGCGCCGCCATTCACAGGGCTAATTTGCGATAATGACATGGAACATAAGAGGGGTGAAGGACACTCAGAAAGCCAGCCATCTCGGAGTACGTTAAAAAGCGCAAAATATACTTCCTATTGGGTACAAGACACACACATTTACGAGAAATGCAGCGTAAAGCTTGCGTCACCCTGGAGTAAATGCAGAGAATACTTATCGTACACATCTGGCTCAAGAGGGGTTGCAACATTTATCCACAAATCCATAGATTTCAAACTGCTGGCGAGTGAGTCCCTCCTAGGTGGCAGGCTGCTGTTGATCATGGGAGAGATTTGGGGTAGTAGAGTAGTTACCTTAAACATATACGCTCCCAACTAGGACAGTCCATTCATCTTTGAGGAGACTGCTTGTACTCTACAAATACGAGTGCCTGGTAATAAGGGCTGGGGGCTTTGATGATTATGGACCTAAGCATGGATAGGACATTCACTGGCACTAGACCGCGCAGGCCTGAATGGACATAGCACAATTTAACTCATATACAGACGCCGGGAGGCAGTGAAACTCGGCGAGTAGAGAATACACATGTTACTCTTCGGTGCACAATGCTTTCACACAAATAGATGTCATGGTGTCAAATCAGGGGCTAAGCTCAATTTGTTTTTTGCAAGATCTTCCGAGAATGATCTCGGACCACGCCCCAGGTGTGTTGGTATATAATCTGGGGCACTGGGGAATGCTGGCCAGGTGGTGGAAATGCAAGGGTGATGATCGAGGGTGGGTACAGGCAAGAGGTGGAGGTGGAGTTGTGTACAGAAAGTATTTTGAGAAAAATGAACAAGCGATGGAGAACACGTTTGTTCTATAGGAAGCATTTAAATGCTTCATTAAAGGCAGGTGTATATCACAGGAGGCGGGTGTGGGCTCAATCATATTAGGCATGAAATAGATAAATGTGAAAAGAGGATCTGATGACACCCAGATCCTCATACCCCTTTCGGGCAACTTTGTCGAAGATACGGCTCTAGTAAATAAGATATACCTCCTCGTTCAGGCATGGATGGCCTCACGTGGCCTCTGCCTCAATGACAATAAAACCGAGATCCTGATTTTGGGCGCTGACTCCAACCTCAAAAAACTCAGCGCCAGCTACGCTGCCTTTAACATTGATGGCAATGTTATCAAAGTAGTAACCGAGGTAAAAACATTAGGTTTTTACCTTGACTCCGCATTATCTCCCAAAAAACAAGTCAGTTCCATGGCTTCTTCTACAGCTTATACCTGTAAATTGATTAGAGCCTGCATACCCTATTTATCCAAAACTAACTGTATTACGCTAGCCAATGCTCTAATAATGTCCAAGCTTGATTATTGTAATGCCCTATATGCAGGCTCCAACAAAAATATCATAAACAAAATGCAAATACTGCAAAATAATGCCTTAAGAGCAGCTGTGAACATATCCCGTAGAGAGCATATTTCTAATACCAGGAAAGACCACCACTGGCTAGAAATTAGCTATAGAATACTCCTTAAAACGGTATCCCTTATCTTCAAAGGACTCATCAATGCTGCGCCTCCCTATATCTCCGTCGGACTGGCCAGAAGAACCTCTACTCACCACACTAGAGCCTCTAACCATCTTTCCCTAGAAAGTCCTAGATTTAGACTGTCTAAAGCTGGAGGAGCTAGCTTCCCAATCAAAGCTGCTACTGCCTGGAATGCACCTCCCACTGCCTTGAGAGAGGATCAGCCCTGCTCTAGATTTAGACGCAACCTTCTGATCTGGCTCTGTACTAAAGATACCTCATAAACCTCCACCCTCTACTGAACGCCACCCTCGGTTCCATGTTTATAATAATCTGTTATATAATTACCTGTATTCTATACTATCTACCCCCTTTCTCTTTCTTTGTATATTTTGTGTATATGCGTTTACATGTAATGTATGTATTGTAATAACCATTTGCTGCAACTAAGCTATAAATATTCATATAACTGTTGCGCCCTGCTACCCGACGGTTTGGTGCGCATTATTAAATAAACAAACAAATACGTGAAGCACCACAGAGATGGACAAGAGAACCTTCAGCAACTCCAGACACGTGTTTCGGCCTTGTCAGGCCTCAGTGAGGTGAAGCTGAACCTCTCTAAGGCACAGTGAGCCAGAGGTTCAGTAGAGGGGTTCCCATGCCCTTGTTTACTGGTACAAGGTAATTTAGCAGGCCTCTGGTACAAGGTAACTGAGCAGGATACTGGTACGAGGTAACTGAATCTATGTAACAAAAGCAGGCTGGAAACCTGGACTGGAAACGCATGAGCTATACAAACTGGAATGGAAACACATGACATATACTGGATTGGCAACAGATGTACTATACAAGGCATGACTTTGGAAGACAGGACTAGAACAAAGGGAAAGGTTCAAACAGAAGCAAGATAAACATAGACTGACTAATGGGGTAAAGCCTGGAAGTAAATAGACCTGAAAGCAAGGAAATGACAGAGAAGGGAGCGGAGGAGACTGACAGAAACAGCAGAAGTAACAGAGACGGAAATCTGCAGGGACACAGTACAGGGGCTGGGGCTGGGCGCTGCAGGAAATCGGGACAAGAAACATGGGTACATTTCTAAAGGGTGCAGCACAAAGGAAAGGAGCAAACACTGGCAGCAGGAAGAGGGTGCAGGACAGAGTATGGCAGCAGAAGAGCAGGGAAGAGTCAAGGCAAAGCACAAGGAAGATGTCAGCAAGGCAGGGAGAGATTCCAAATGGATCACAGCTGCACGAGGTTCAGAACGCAATGCAAGAACAAGGAAACTTGTGGGCATGGTAGTTTATAAGCCATGCTAGCAGCATGGAAAGCCAGGGTGGAGCTGCATGATTGAGCAGAACACAAGCAATCACAGGTGTGGTAAGTGAAAATCACTGGCATGGAGTTTGGGAGAGGATCCAGTGCTAACACCAGGATTTTTACTATGGCAACAAAGGCACAATAATAGCTGTGGCATTTTGAATGTTGCAGTTCATTGAAAGGAGTCTGTTTGCTTCCAGTCACAGTGAAACTAGTGTGCATGCAACTTCGATTCTAAAAGTTCCTCGGAAGGCCGCTGGCCTCGGCCCTGGCCTTGAAGGCCGCTGGCCTCAGCCCTGCAAGTAGGGAGAGTGGGGGGTGGTACATACTCTACACTCTTGGTATATAGGTACACCTTATACATTTCCTACACTTAACAGCCCGCTGCCTCAAGGTGCGTATGGAGGGTACCCCTTTTCAATTCTGCCCCAAGTGCAATCGCAAATACCTTTGAGTCGACAGGCACGCCACGTGCAATCTCTGCTTGCCGAGGGACCACCCCGAAGCGAACTGCAGAGCGTGTAGTAGGTTTAAACCTAAGACACTTAAGGACCGTTCGACGAAGCGTTGGGCCCACCACGCCAGGCAGGCGGCCATGGCAGCGGAGGGCGCCTTCAGCGATGGCAGCGACGCCGTACTTTCGGGCGGCGAGGGAATTACGGTGTCGAAAGACAGCCGAGCGCAGGTCCCCGACCTCGGAAGGTCGTCCGGCAGGGCGTCTATGGGGAAGACCCCCGGCGACACAAGCGCTTCACATACTACACACACTAAACACACAAAGTCCAACCGAGACTCGACGACGTCGAGTTCTCGGAAAGAGGCACAGACAGAACGGTCCGATTCGGTGTCCTCTGGGCGCTCTCGATCAAGATCGCCGCATGACTCCAGGCAATCATCCACTCTTGCCAAGAGTGCCTCGCTCCCTAGGCTAACAGAAGTTCGATCGTCGGAAGACGAAGACGACTTCCACCCCCGGGCTGCGCTCCAGGAGTCGGAGCCCGCAGTTAAAGCCAGCGAGGCCCCACGCTCGGAAGGACAGGGACACCTCTCCTGATCCTCGACGCCAGGCGTCGAAAAACTCTGGAGCCACTAAGGGACAGGGAAAACATTTTTCTACGCACGGGGAGGGGGGAGAACAGCAGAAGAAACTACCTGTGCATTCTTCCACACCTGTGAAACACTCCACCCCCCCTAAACAGACAGACAAGCCCAGGTCTGCTGATAGGTCCACAACCAGCAAAGCTACTCAAGAGAAATCCCATAGACTTGCTGAGAGAGTCATTCCCAGTTCCAAAAAATGGTCCAGTGAAGACCATAGATAGGGTCATGTCAAGAATGTCTTCTTTGGCTGATTTTTATGATAAAAATCCTGAACATTTCCTCTCGTATGATCCACAAGGGGCCACACCCTCAGGCTCTACTGATCCTATCCCCCTGAGTAAAAAGGCCCGGTTTGAAACTCCGATGAGGTCAGAACCCTTCGAGGTACAACCTTACGCAAGACCATACTCACAGTATCAAGGAGAGGCTTCCTTTTGTGAGGACCAAGAATTTGGTATGATAGAAGAGCAAACCGGCACGGGCTACTATGGGGATGATGAGGACCAGGAAGAGGAAGAGGATGACCCGGAAACATACAGAGTAGATTCCCCGGTAGAGAACGAAGCCCCGGTTACCGACTCCCCGGTCGATAACCAACCCCTCCTAAATGAGGTTCTCGCTCGCGCAGCAGAACATTTCCACATTGACGCCCACGGTGTACAGGAGGAAAGGGACTTCGCAGAAGAGTTAGTGGGAGAAAGGAGGCCTGTTGCCCAGACCATCCCTATCCTTAAATCCATTCAGCGGAGAATAGATCCGTCCCTGGTGAACCCAAACCTCACCAGAGCAGTCAATCCCAGGGTTGAAAAACTTTTCAGGGCGGCACAGTCTGACCCTCTCTATATAAGAGGACTTCTGAAGCCAGACTCCCTAGTTGTCACCAACACTCGTAAGAGGGCTGGGACACCCTTGTCTTCGTCAGAAGCTCCTCCCGACAAGGAGAGCAAAAAACTATACGGTTTCGGCAGGAAGGTAGCCTCAACGTCCGCCTATCAAGCAAGGATTGCTAACTCCACCACCCTGTTGGCCAGCTACAACTGCCGTCAGTGGGAAGAAGTCGCGGCACTCATAGCCTCTGCTCCAGAACCGTTAAAGGGCCAATTAGCTCGGATTTCCGCAGAGGGTAGAGCCGTGTCTGGTTGCATTTTGAAAGCAACCTTCGACGCCGCGGACAACGCAGGCAGATTGATAGCGGAGGGCACTGTTATCAAGAGACATGCGTGGTTACGGCAGTCTGGTTTTAAAGCAGAAACCCAGGCATCATTGTTGGACAAACCGGTGGAAACCGATCTGTTGTTTGGTAAGGCGGTCGAAGACGCACTTAAAAATGCCAAGGACGAATACGAGACACTCAAATCCCTTGGCCAGTTAACCAATAAACCCCCTAACCAGAGAGGGAATTGTAATTTTCATCGCCCACGCGGCCAAAATTCCCAGAGAGGATCTAACTATTCCCAGGGGCAGGGTACACAGTGGAACAACAACCAACAGTCTACCCAGGGTTACTGCAGAGGTAATAGGAGAGGTTGTGGTAAAGACAGAGGCAGCCCCAGCAAGGGAGGCGGCACGCCTCCCCCAAAGCAGTGACGCTCAGTTCAGGGTCCCTTCTCACGCAACCCCAGTAGGGGGACGCATTTCAAACTTCACCCAGGCTTGGGAAGGGATCACATCAGACAGATGGGTGCTGTCAACAGTATCCACAGGATATTGTATAGAGCTACTGCAGCGTCCCCGGAACCATCCTCCACGACAAAGAGTACACTCCTTAGAACATCAGAAGATTCTCCTCGAGGAGATCGCCATTCTTCTACAAAAGGACGCGATAGAACTCGTCCCGGGACACCAGGTAAACAAGGGTATTTATTCAACTTACTTCCTTGTACCAAAGAAAGACTTGACAATGCGCCCAGTATTGGATTTACGGCCTGCCAACAAGTATGTCAAGCCCCAAAAATCACGCTACAAGGGGTAATCCCCCCCCTAAAAAAGGGGGATTACATGGCAACCTTGGATATGAAAGATGTTTATTTTCATATTTCCATGTTCCCAGCGCACAGAAAGTACTTGCGCTTCAAGGTAAACAGTCGACACTACCAATTCAAGGTACTGCCCTTCGGGATAGCTTCAGCACCAAGGGTATTCACCAAGGTACTGGCGGTGGCGGCTGCA
Organism: Ambystoma mexicanum; assembly: GCF_040938575.1. Classification (NCBI taxonomy): domain Eukaryota; kingdom Metazoa; phylum Chordata; class Amphibia; order Caudata; family Ambystomatidae; genus Ambystoma; species Ambystoma mexicanum. The sequence continues at coordinate 1,458,651,061 of NC_090935.1, forward strand.
CACCTACGCAGGGAGGCAATCCCAGTGTACCCTTATCTGGACGACTGGCTCATAACAGGGGAAACCCCAGGAATTTGCAGGACAAACATTCAAAGGACTATCGACTTCCTCCACAAGTTAGGCTTCTCAATCAACGAGAAGAAGTCAAGCCTGGTGCCAAGCACCTCAAAACAATTCCTAGGAGCAATCCTGGATACCCAGGAGGGGTTGACCTTTCCTTCAGAAGAAAGAATTCGGAATATACTACTGCAAATTCCGCATTATCAGTCCGGTCAACAAATAACGGTACGCAAAGCAATGCGTTTACTGGGCATGATGGCGTAATGTATTTACCTGGTCCCCCACGCGCGCCTGCGCATGCGTCCCATGCAGGAATGGTTGGCGAAACAGTGGTCTCAGGCAAGTGGTCAGTGGGACGATCTAGTGGTCGTTTCGCCAACACTGGTACAAAGCCTTCACTGGTGGACAAGCGAGAATCTCGCACAGGGGAAACCCTTTTACGATCCCGAAGTACAGGCAGTAGTCACTACAGATGCATGTCTGACGGGGTGGGGAGCTCACCATCTCCACCACACAGCTGAGGGTCTCTGGTCTCACTCAGTGGCCAAGAACCACATCAACCTGCTAGAGCTTCTGGCAGTATTCAGAGCGCTTCAGGCGTTCGAGCCCCACCTACTAAACCTGTCAGTGCAAATCCGGGCGGACAGCACTACAGCCATGTTCTACCTGAACAAGCAAGGAGGGACTCGCTCGCCAAATCTGTCCAAGCTTGCCCAGAAAATCTGGATATGGGCACTCAGACGGAACATCTTCCTGTCATCACAACATGTTCCAGGGGAGCTCAATTCCCTAGCGGATGCTCTGAGCAGAGACTCCCTCCCAGAGGAACACAAATGGGTTCTACACAGAGAGGTCGTAGAAGATATCTTCTCTCAGTGGGGTTGCCCCACTATAGACCTATTCGCCACAAGCGAAAACAGACAATGCCCAGGATTTGCATCCAGGTTCCCCCAACCAGACTCCCAGGGGAACGCCCTGTGGATCAACTGGTCAGGGATGTTTGCGTACGCTTTTCCACCAACTCTTCTCATCAGGAAAGTGGTGAACAAGATGAACAGAGAGTCGATGACGCTCGTCCTAGTTGCTCCCATGTGGGCAAGACAACCGTGGTTCCCACACCTACGCAGGATGGCGGTGTGCGAGCCCATCAAACTTCCAGCCTGGTACAACCTATTGTCCCAGCACCAAGGTCAAACAGTGCACCAGCAACCCAACTCAATGAACCTGGCAGCATGGCTCCTGAGGTCGTAGAGTTTGGACACCTCAATTTGCCACAGAGGTGTATGGACATCCTAAAGGAATCTAGGAAACCAAACACAAGGCACTTTGACAAGTGGAAGAGGTTCGTTATCTGGTGCCAGAGTAGACAAATCAACCCAGTTGATTGCACTCTTCCACTATTGTTACATACATGCTCCACCTGCTAGATGCAGGATTGGTTTTTAACTCACTGAAAGTACACCTGGCAGCCCTGTCGGCTTACACCACTTCCCATAGCAAGGTTTTGTGGTGGAAAGTACCAGTAGTTAAAGCCTTCATGGAAGGAGTAAAGAGACTTCACCCTCCTATTTCAAACCCACCGCCAGGGTGGGACCTTAATGTGGTGCTAGCCAAGCTCATGGGCCCCCCTTTCGAACCCATGCATAAGAGCAGTCTCAAACACCTGACTTATAAAACGGCTTTCTTAGTAGCTATTACTTCTATAAGAAGGGTCAGTGAAATTCAGGCTCTGTCAGTGCAGGATCCCTTCTTTACTGTCCATAAAGACAAACTGGTTTTACGCACACACCCTAGGTTCTCACCTAAATTTATATCAAAATTCCATGTAAACCAGTCCATCGAGCTTCCGGCTTTCTTCCAGAACCCGCAAAGCTCGGCTGAGGTGAAACTACACACCCTAGATGTGCGTAGGGCGGTCCTCTACTATGTAAATAAAACCAGACCGCTAAGAAAAACAGATCAACTGTTTGTCTCCGTAGCTACAGGCAGAGAGGGGGATCGCGTCTCTAAAGGTGCCATCTCGAAGTGGATTCTTAACTGTATCCAGCTGTGTTACTCACTCTCTGAAAAAACTCTGCCTTTCACGCCAAGGGCCCACTCTACTAGAGGCATTGGGGCCACTCTGGCTTTCATTGCAAATGTACCCCTTGACACCATTTGCAAAGCAGCTACTTGGAGCTCTATTCACACTTTTACTCAGCATTACTGCATTGACACCCATTCCAAGGCAGATACACAAGTGGGACAAGCGGTTCTAAGACACTTATTTGCTCATGACCCTTCTCACATCCCACCTCCTTCTGGTACTGCTCTCTAATCTATGCACAGCATGTGATCCAAGCAGATTCCACAAGCCTCAGAAGGGATACATTACTCACCGTAATCGGATTTCTGATGCTTGTATCTGCTTAGATTCACATGCAACCCACCCTTCCTCCCCTCCGAGAGAAGGCGCATGATTGCTTGTAGTCTTACCTTTCTGTCTATCTGCTTGGATTATCTGTACTCGCGCTACTCCTCATGCTACCTCATGTCAGAAAAAATACAATCTGAGGATCCTAGACGCGTGAGGGATCTTGGGTACAGTGGACGTCACACTAGGGGATAGTATTACTGGCACGCCCTGTGTCGACACCCATTTTCGAGTTTCGAAAAACAAACTGTAATACTCTGCAGCTTCCACTAGATGTCGGCCTATGCACAGCATGTGAATCTAAGCAGATACAAGCATCAGAAATACGATTACAGTGAGTAATGTATCATATATATATATAATATATATATAGTCTTGCTTTCAATATATATAAAATATGTCAAGCCAAAATGTTGAAAATCGACAACTTTGGATTCCAAAGCATCTACTAGTACGAACGGAAATCCTCCCAAGAAAATGAAATTCATTTTGTAGACAAGATGAGGATGCTCAGATTAGATGGCAGAAAAAAATCCCACAAAGTACACGGGAAGAGGCCGGGACAAACATCAGGGGTCAGGCGGAAGAAGAAAACAAGGAGGGGACAAAGGAACAAGCAGCTCAGAGTCAGATCAAGGTACAAGAACACGCTCCGGGAAGAAGAAGGCACAGTAAAGTCAAATAAACTTGATAAGAGCATCATCAACCTCTCGGATTACACACTCAACAAAGAACAAATGAAACTTCTCCAATACGGATTTAACCTCTGTCCTACAGCAAGTTATGATTACATGGAAACTAGAATAGACTTTTTCAAATACATGAGGAAGATCCGATTTAAAGAAATTCTTCATTTTGAACCCACCTAAAGAAAAACCTAAATCTAGTTTATCAGGTCGAACAGCAGTAGCTATTGAGGATCATGAGGTATTAATTGATCTTGCTGAACTGGAATCCACAAACAATCTTACAGACGTGGTCTCTGATATTACATAATCATCCTAAATAGAGAAGACTATGTGAAAGAAGCACAAAGACAACTTTGTGATAACAGCTGCTATGAAAAGCTTGAAGAGAATCCGTTGGAATCAATAAAAAAGAAAGTTGACTTATTTTTTGCGAAAATGGGAAGAATTGAATATCCTTGATGAAGACGACTCAAAGTACCTATACAACAAAACGCCTATCCTCCCCACGATCTACTTCCTACCCAAAATCCATAAAAACCCGACCTGTCCCCCAGGAAGACCTATTGTTACCCTAAATGGTGCCTCCTTGGAAAATATGTCGAAATATGTTGAATCTTGCTGTTAGCTTCATTGAAAACAAGACACGCGCAGGAGTTATGTCCAGCGGCCTCGACTTTTGAGCATTTCACAAGCTGCACGTTTACGCGGCAGACTTGTTTGCATTACAGCGTACCCGGAACACGGTTACGCCTAAATGGACTACTGCACTATTTAACTACAGTAGAGGACACTGTTGTTATAGTGAGTGGTTATTCACCACAAATAGTTGTTGAACGTGGGACAGGAATACGATTCATTGCTCCATTGGTTTACATGTTTTCCTTTGGCTTCTTGTTAAGATGCAATATCATTGGCATCTGTCTGTTCTTCGGGCTGCGTGATGAAAATCATTATTCTGTGTACCCTGCATGGATTAATCAAGATACGGAGATCTACAATCAAGTTTGAATCACCATTTTGGTGCAAGCACAGGTCTCAGTTGTTCAATTATAATGTTCTATTATGAACTGTATACATTAGCGTCTTTCCAATGGTAGATGCAATTCATTAGTGCGCCCTGATGAAGGCGACCATCAGTTCTTGTTTGAACTAGATATAGTATGTCATTGAAACTACAATCTTTTTGAGTATTAGGCACTCAGCGCTTTTCTGTCAGCACTTTTAGAAATGACTAACATATACTGTCAATGAATTGCATATGGATTCGAACAACATCTGTCAGTAAATGTTAGGTTACTTTTGCTTTTTGACAATTTTTGGATAATTTGTTTATATGGATATAGATTCAAATGTATTTTATGATGTTATGGTGTGAATGTAATGAATATTTGCATGCTATTATGATGGTTTTTGATGAATATTAAAATATGTTTTCAGTTTGTTTACCTGACTGAGCCTCTTCCCTCTCCACACCCTGAATCAATTGTGATTTATAATTCTCGTATTAACCCGTGCGACCCCCCTTCTTGTTCTTTCTGAAATATGTTGATCAAACATTGTTGCTTTTAGTCTTCACGTTACCATCATATTTACGTGACACGAAAGACTTTGAGTAAGATTGAAGGAATAACTTGGGGAAAAAGACTTTGTTTGCCACACTAGACGTAGTATCGCTCTATACCTCCATTGAACATAATGATGGAAAAAAGGCATGTAAATACTTCCTTGACAGTAGATCATTGAATTATCTGAGTCACAACCAAATGATCATGGAGCTGATAGATATATGCTTAACTAACAACATCTTTCTGTTCGACAATATATATTACAACCAAGTGCCAGGAACCGCGATGGGAACAAGCTTCGCACCACCATACGCGAACTTAACAATGGGTTGGTGGGAAAAATTCATTGTTTGGACAGATGCCAACACCGAGCATACTGACCGGGTAGTCCTCTGGCTACGGTTTATTGACGATCGCTTTATCCTATGGAACGGGAAAGAAAAGGAATGGCTCGACTTTGTAAACATGTTAAACATAAACAATTTGAATCTCAAATTTACTGAGACCCACATTTGTGAATCCTTAATCTTTTTAGATGTATTGATGAAAACAGATCAAAACGAAATTAGTACTGAGCTATACCGAAAACCATAAGCTCAGTGTAATGCTCACCTGGCTCCCACGGAGGCGCTGGTCTAGTCTGGGTTGCTGTGGCCTCTTCAAGCGTGATGCGCAGAACTCGGACCACTGATTGAACAGGACCCCCAAATCTTGCTTGTCTGGCCTGTAGGAATATCCTTCTGCAGATGAGAAAGGGGATTAACTGTCTGCAGAATAGTGTGCTTGCTCCCCCTTTTCCCCCTTCGTTCTTCTCTGACTTCCTCCAAAACCCCTGGTTTAAGCTCAACTTATGGTTTGGAAGGATGAACTCTCCATCCTGCTTCTGGTGCAGGGGCGCGCGTTCGTCCAGTTACTTCACTGGTTTTCAGAATGGCGCTGGCAAAATCCACTTGACTTTTCTGAGCGATACGCCGTAAGTATGAAGATTCAAAAGTTCAAGTGTGAGCCTCTTTTTATGTTGTCTTCCTAACCTGTGATCTGTCCTTTATTTCAGGTGCAGAACGAAGGCGATGCGTTCAGGGGTTAAATTGCCGATGGTAAAATCAAGTGAGTTAGTGATGAGGGCGACCTCTCTAAATGTCTTTATAATTCCCCAGTAATGTCTTTTGTCCTTTCCCCATAAGGGCCGGGATGCGGTACCTGCCAACGAAGCGGCGCCGACCCGAAATGTGGAATGGGTCACCAAGAAAAGCCGGTAAGTATAATGGCTGAAAATTCGGCTTTCCTCCTGTGTTCCCTCTGCTCACCTTTTGTCTCTTCTTCTCTTCCCTAGGTGCAGAGATGTGGCGACCGGTGCTGACAGCCGCGCTGGAGCCGGGAGATGTCTCGAGGACAGGTGAGTGAAGCGCGGCGCTGCAGCGAGCAACGCAATGCTTTTAAATGGAAGTCTTTCTTCAAGAATGCTGGCGTGAAGATTCCGGATGCAGGTAAGAAGTTTGAATAAGTTCTTGGTTTTCACCTTTCTCTTCTCTTCTTTCCTTACAGGTGTTCCAGGTTCGAGGCGGGCGTGGCTGGCGTCCAGGTGCAGGAGCAGACACGGTGAGAGTTCAGCTGCTGGGATGCAGAACAACGCGAAGCACGTGTGGCTGTCCGGGCGTGGCTTAAATAGCCTTGGAAGAAGTCCTAGGTAAGTATTCTTCCACAGCCCCACCCAAGTACCAAAATAGTCCCTTCAGTAAAATAGTCCCTCCTAAGCCTCATTTGGCTTGGGTCTTCGTGCAGCATGGTCTGCATAAGGTGAGTATGCAGCATGGTCTGCACCAGGTAAGTGCACCCAACACTTTCCTTTATGAGCCTGGCGCCTATGGCGCCAGGACTGATGTCCAACATGAGTCTGGCGCCAAAGGCGCCAGGACAGAGTCCAAAGAGCCCCTATAAGGGGCAGCTGGGCTTTTACCCGGGGGCACGATGCCTGCTCCCGGGGGTGCTGGGCCTGGCCTGGTGCTCCGGGGGTAGGCTTCATGACACTCAGACATTCCATTGTTTGTGAGCAGTAACCACCCAACGCCATTAAAATGGAGTATACCATACAGGGAGTTCGTTAGGATTCGTCGGAACTGTAGTAAAATAGATTGTTTTGATAGAGAATGCAAGATCACAGCTCGAAATTATGACAAACAAAATATCCAAAGGCAATTATAGAAAGCGCTTACTCTAAAGCACGGAATTTAGATCACACAGCACTACTATCAAACAATCGAATGTCTGAAAAAACAATGGAACCAGACGACGTAAGATGACATGAGACTGATCCTCACGTATGGTTCCCATGCAAATACAATAAGAAAAATATTGCACAAACACTGGTATGTTCTAAAATCTGATGAACCCTTATTACCGTTCTTAGGGGAACGAATCAATATAACGTACAGAAAATGAGTCTCCCTCAAAGATGTGTTGGTTAGTAGCTTTATGCCCTCCAAATCCGGAATCCATGTTGTCACAACGTGGTTGAGCATGAAGAACACAGGTTTTACAAAGTGTACTAAATGCAAAGCATGCCAATATGCCCTGACCAAAACTAACTTTGTGCATCCCATGTTAGGCCACAGTTTAGAAGTAAAAACAAAGATCACCTGCAACACTGAATTTGGTATGTACTACTATGTTCGTGCAATCTGTGGTATGTAGGAAGCCCCATTGGCAAGTTGAAACTAAGAATTCTGCAGCACATGCATGCCATTAAGAATGTAGATGCTTCCTATCCCATGGCAGTACATTTCAGAGACATACACCAGAGCAAATTGGGCATCTACAGATTTTTTGGAGTACACCATAGTAAATCCAACCCACGTGGAGGAAACCGAGAACTGGAACTACGCCAGATGGAGACAAGGTTTACCCTAGATTTCCAAACAAAAAAACCAGGAAGACATAACCTAGATGAAGAATTATGTAAATTTCTAGGAACATAAACTTCTTTGACCTTGCAGCTCCCAAAAAACCAAAGAGAAAATCAGTGACAAAAATCCTTTGCTAAGCTTTGATAATTGAGTTTGCTTTAACTTTTAACCTTTATTTTTTGTAGATAATTATGTGTGTTGATATTGCATGAAATACTGAGAATTACACAGTCTTCTAGTTCCCCCATTTCATAATTTATAAGGTGCAAGGCCCTTTTTCCCTCTCTCTGTACATTCTCCAACCCTAGTTCTATGTTGAATATTGAATACTGGCTGCAAGAAAAATGCATGTTTACAGCACTAATCACTTTAGCGTATCGATTCCCCTGACATAGAGGAAAGCTAATTACCAAAGAAGCCATTGGTCAAAATGCATGGACAATTTGAAAGGAATAATAGCAAAAGGGATGCCTAAGACATTTATAGAGCACTTTGCACTTTAGCATTTTTTAATGTTTCTAGCATAAAGTAAGCGAATTGATTGAGAGTCATGTTTACAGCACTATGCACTTTAGCACCCCAACTTCAAATGCCCAAAGGGCTTTGTTCCCCTATGCATACATTTGATAAATGGGATAGAAACACATACTAATTGATGGCAGCTAAGTATGTCCGTACGGTGTCAGTGTTAAATTACATTTTTCAACTGGAATCTAGGGACTTTGCAAAATAAAAGGCAAACGTGCGTAAGTTCATAGTAAACAAGAATTGTCTCATGCACTAAGCCTCAGAGCTGTAAAAAAACTTTGATTGCATGGTTTTTATTAAGAAATTTTGGATTAACTAAATTGGGAATTATTCCCCGATCCGCCTCATGCACAAAGAGTTTTAGAACTTTTAAGAATTTTTTAACCTTCTAAGAATTGTTTATTGATCGATTTGGTAAAATACTTGTGATCTTTGCTTTTGCCTTTGTTTGCACTGTGAGGTTAGATGGAGTTGGAGAGAGAAAAAGTTCACTCCAAAATGTCTGCCTGCATTGACCTACTCAACCTGCAGGTATCTGGATGGGTAGAAAGTGTGGAAGGACAAGCTTTTTGGGTAGAACCATAGAGTGTCCATCTGTATTTAAAATTACTGTGCAAGTCATGCATTTCTTATGTGATCAAGCAACGGGAGCGTTGCGAAACGTGTCGTGTGATGCCAAAATAAAGCTGGATATGCAATTAATACATTGGCTGATGATGGATTGATTTATTGCGAGGAGATATATGCTGACGTCCTGACCACCCCACGAGTGCTGTCCCTCTGTGGAGAAGTAACATGGTCTAATGCAACAAAACCCTTGAGTTTTGGCAAGTATTGGAGACACTGTTACACCTTAGCCTGTCCCCAGTTATGCAGCTCATGAGCTCACTGATGACCTCATTGATGGCATCACAGAAAATCAAGAGCATACCAATGATGAGCCATGGCCTGTTGTCTAAGGCCATGCCTTGGGCCCCGCTGGACCACCCATAGTAGCCACTGACAATGCCCAGTTATATTTTACTCCCATAGTGGATCCGTGGCCAATTCCATGGCATGTGGCTATGACCACTGTTTGCACTTTCCACCAAGCCACCCAAAATAGCTGCTAGGCTGTATCTTCATAATGGGTCCAGGGGTACATTACATTTGTGCTAGCAGGCACAACACATACATCTAAACAATATGTTTGTCATAGGTCTTGAAGAAGACCAAAATAATTGTTTACTCTGACTAGTAGCTCCCCGTGATATACAGGTGATGCCATTGATGTGCTCTAGTTTCCCGTAATGCCTGTGATGATATAATAAGTGATGCCATCTGTGATGTAATTTGTGTTCTATGGGCTGCGCGATGGTGAGGCTCAGAGTTAAGGTGTTGTAGCTTTGAACACTTTCAAGATTCTTGTTCCGTTAAACCATCACCTCTGTCACTTTCACTAAAGTAGTTTCACTGAACTTAAAAGGTTGTGTTATACTATATCTCGAACACCTACAGTAATAATGTTTTGTCATATTCAATATATTTCTAATCTAAGGTATGGAATTTTTCCCCATTGTGGCCAGTGTTCCCTTTCTGACACTGAAGAAACTGAACAAGGATGTGTGTGATATTTGGTGTTTTAGCACATATTTTGATTTTTGTGACCTCGCCATATATTCTCGCTAGAATGCAAAAAAGTGTCCAAGGTCTTATTCCAGTGACACAGTTCAAAAAAAATTCTCGCTAGAACATTGCCATCCTGCAAAAAGACACAAACCAATGAAAATAAATATTATTAGCCTACCATAAACTCTGTAACTTCCCAATTGCTATTGTTTCGACCTCCACACATCCATCCTTAAGCTAAAGATCCGCTTTGCCCACTAGTATCATCATTTTCAGAACATTGTAATTTTTCATTTGCATCATTTCTGAAAAGCCTCAGTTGCTGCAATGAGCCATGGGAAATCTATAAAAGATGTTTGTGCCGGGGCACCATATTTTCTGCCAAATTTAAATAAAACGACTGGACAGATTTGCACCAAATCACCAAATGGCAACACTGCTCCACTTTAAAAAAAAAACTTTATTTAAAAACACTTGGTATCAAATGAAACCATACAAAAACAGTACATAATAATTTGAGTCTTCCTGCTCCATTGGAGTGACATTGTGCAAAATCGGCATCTGAGTCCTCAGCAAAGATCTTCTTCCTGACCCCTGAGATTGACAGTCAGACCATATGTCCGTGGGTCTGCTAATGGAATGCACCGATGTGGCGTGAACTTCTTCTGTATCTTTAGCCCGTACTAAATCATTTTGCCATTCATTGACTGTTGGTGGTGCGATGTCCATTTCAACAGAATGAGTCTTCTTGCTAGCAATAGCCCCAAGTTTAAAAACCTATGTTTCTCCTCAGTCATTTTACCAATGTATCCGAATGCACAAACTAACAGAGAATTCTATCTGTTGACTAATGACCTCAAGTAAACCATGGTTCTCCCACTTCCAATAATCCCACAGCTTGGGGCAAGTGTACAACCTATGTAGCAAACCCTCCAGCATATCTGCATTGAAAAGTCGGATTTTAGTTGGTGGGTAATGCAACCTATTAACCTTGACTTGTATACCCTGAAACCTAGAATTATCCGAGATTTTCTTATTTAAGTTACAAATCCTTAACAATTGTTTTTCTGTGAGCTGTATATGGCAATCTCGTTCCCACTTCATTTTATTGTCCGGGCCTTTAATTCGAATTCCACCCATTATGCGCTTATACAAAACCGACACACTTTTAGCCCTTCTTCAGGCTACAGCCTCATGTATATGCAACACCCCTGGATTAATCTGAGGACATCTTGCTTTGAAAGCAGAACTCATTCAGCAAAAATACATTAATTGAAGAGGAGTACACCTTAATCTCTTCCCAATTGACAAACCTCCCCTGTCTATACAGATCTCCCATCCTGTGTATGCCTACTGCCTTCCAGCTCTTTTCTATTGAAGTCTAAGGTTGACGCCAATGCAGTATTTTCCAAAGTGCTGCACTCCTTTCATATGGGAACTCTACACCCTGCATCCGGAGCAATGTTTTCCATCCTATTCCCGTTGCCTCCACTGGGTATAACGGTCCCCCTGATGTGTATTTGCCCCTGTATATGAGAGATCGCAACAGAGTCTCCCCGCTGCACTATTTTCCAAATGTATATGTGGCGGAGCACCCACTAGCTCCTCCCAGTACATTGTGTATAGACCCTGTGCCGCTAGACAATATACCTCTTAGTGTGGAGCCATGATTCCACCTTCCTCCCAAGGGAGAGTTAATGATGACCAACTTTGCCTGGCCATTCATTTACCATATGAAAGAAATACTCATTGGTTGTAACTCTCTGAATATAGCCTGCCCGGGCCATGCTGGTATATTATTGAACAAATACAACATCTTTGGTAAAACAATAATTTTGAGCAAAGATAGCCTGCCCATCAATGACATTGGAATCTTAACCCATTTATTTAACTTGGACCGCAATTGTGTAATGTATTGGTGTAATTCAAATGTACCAACTCTGACAATGATCTTGTTATGACTATACCCAAGTATTTCATGGAAGCCGCTGCCACTTTCATCCCATGTGTTTTAGCAGGCGTCAAGGTAGCATCAGTAAGGGGGGGGACACCTCTGGTTTATCCCTATTGAGATGTACTTCCAGAAATCCTCTACAACTCTGATGATGTCAGACACGTTTTCAGAAGGATTACTAATATAAAATAATACATTGACTTTAATCTCATTAAATGCGGACGAAGGACCTCCCAATCTGAAGCCACTTTTTGCATAGCAATCTCTCGGTTTATCTGCAAGTGGTTCAAAGACAAGTGCGAATAAAAGCAGCTATATTGGGCATCCTTGCCTCGTGCCACCTTCAAGTTTTATGACAGATGATACATTTCCATTTGTATTGACCCTAGCAATGGGGCCATGTTAAGGAGAATTCTCATTTCTGTGCTAATTCCCTTCAACCTTGGAGACCCCCAGCTGTTTTGCTGGACTTTAGGACCTTTTGACTTTAACACTGGAGTGAGTGAAACCTTTTGTTTACGCTCGTGTTTTGATCTGATTTGGATTATGTTTCCTTTGTTTTTGGAATCTGGCAAACTCTGTAGGCATCTACTTTTTGTATGGTGACACACAGCACCTTCAGTGCAGTGTCACAGAGTAATCCTTTAGTTTTCTCATAAGGTTTAAATACCTTTTCCTGTGTGAACTACTGTTGCCAAGAATAGTAAAGTGAAATTGACTTTACTTACCTTTTTTCTTTGTAGGTCCAGCACACCCCATCTTATGTGGAGTGCCGGGTATGGGGTTACCTAGTAGCCCCTTATATCCTACCTACTAATGTAAAATGTTTATGTTAACCCTCATTACTTTAAATGGCTGGTGGCAGTGGTTTAATTTTCCTACCCTTGTGCTTTATTACCGCAGGCTGAATCCTCGGCTGCAGTATAGCACCCATGGGTGACCATTTTGTCAAAATGACAGTCTTTCATGTTTGTGAGGTCTTGCTTGGGCTTTACTTGGTGCGCCAAGCCAGTTTTGAGCCCTTTGTTAATTTTGCCTTTGGCGGGCTTCAGTGTGTCTAGAAGGGCAGGAAGTGAGGGAGGTTCCCGAAACGCCCCTGTCCTTTGTCTCTAGGAATGCCTGAATGCACCCAGACCTGCTGTTTGAGTGACAGCCTAGGCTGTGCATGATTGGGAGCAACCTGCTTAAAAGGCAAGGGTTTTTGGACTAGAGGCAGAGTCGACCACTGGGAAGAATACCCAACGAAGAAACCGTGAACGAAGCTTGCTGCATCCTCCTGGACCTTTGAATTGCCCAGTGAAGCCCTGCTGCTGTGTTGAAACTCCTTTTTCTGATTGACAATAGATGCTCCGTAAGGGACGACTTCTTCCCTTGGGTTAGTGGGACCAACTAACCCCGAGACGAATTCCACTGGACCACATTCCCCCACTGACTGTACTGCTTTGCTGCTGCAGGAACCGAATGCCAGGGGTCGAGAAATCCGTAGTAGAGTGCAACGTCTACAATCCGGCCAGAAGCTCCCGAGTCTCCTTAGGACACTCCAGCAGCAGGACAACCAGAGTTTGAGTCCCCTCACCAAAGTGCAGGACCTAAGGAGTGAAGGAAGCCCAACTGGTATCCAGAATCTGCGGTGGTGCTGTTTACCGAGCGCTAAAAACACAAAGTGCCGCTGATCCGAAAAGAGGCCGTGGGTGCCGCCAACCTCCAAATTGCTCCTGCAGGAGTCCTCCAGATGTCCTCCCCCTTGTCCCCACGACTGAGGCTCAGGAACCCTAGATCGGCATCGCTGCAACAGGACAGAAGCCAGCTGGACCACTCTTCTTCAAACCAGAGGTACTGTTCAGACTTGGGGTACTTACTCCAGTGTCTTTTGCTCTTCTCAGTTGAGACTTGCAGTAGCTACTTTTGTCAGAGTTGATTTCAGCTCTTCCCTCCACAAGTGTAACAGCTTGTGACCCTACAGTGATTTTCTACAAAAACTCACTACTTTTTAACTACAAAGTGCCTCAGCTCCATAGACTGTGCTCCAATTGACTTTGGCTGTCCTGGCTCCCTTCAGGCTATTCTAGTCCATTGACTTTGATATTTTCTGTCCGTCAGAGGTGATAACTTGATTTTAGACTCTTATTGCTGGGAAAGGTTTTGTCTAGACTTCATAGGAAGATTTAAGTATACTCGCATGTCCCGAGAACCTGTTTAACCTTATTCCTTCCTTTACCCTTTCCTTTCTGCAAACTCGGAATCTGCAAAGTGTACTAGTGATATATAAATTCTACTACTGTCCTTGTGAATGAAATCGCCTCTGGGTGTAGAAATCACCTCTGGGTGTAGGAAGTGTGTAAAGTGCATCTATAAAGAGTATTTACTAAAATTATGCTGAATCTGGAAAAGTATTGTAACGTTATTTGATTGTTACCTATATTGCCCTTTTTGTAGAATGCTTATTTAAAAACTGATTTTAAATAATTATTTATAACTGAAACCTTGAGTATAAGTGTTACTTGAATACTTCATTGCTACAGCTATACAGCTCACATTTACCCCTCTTGAATGTACCCCTCTTGAGATGAGCCTGGCTGCTCCGTTACACTACCAACTTGTGTAGTACAGGCCTATACCAAAAGGACAAGTGTTATGTAGTCTCACACAGTGTTACTGCATAATTCTTGCCTAACGGGCCATATATAATAATATAACCCACTATTGAAATCGGCAGCCAAACCCATAATTCTCAAGTATTTGAAATAGAAACGGGTCAATGCACCTTGTCAAATGCCTTGTGCATGTCCAACGATGTAGCAACTGCTCATGATTCTGGATTAACTAGATCCATAACATTGTACAACCTTTGTAAATTTACAGCCGTGGCCCTACCGGGAATAAACCCTGATTGATCCTTATGTATTAAGTGTTGAGTCATCAATGGTTATAGCCTGTTCGTGACAACCTTTGTGAAAAAGTTGATTTCCACATTAATTAAAGACCGCGGATCATACGAGTCACAGTGACTAGGTATTTTAACTTTTTTCAATAACAGCGTTATTACCGCCTCCCGGAGCGACTCTGGTAATTGTCCCTTGCCCAATTCTTCCTCCTATAATTGCAGCAAATATGGGATCAAAGTGGTATGGAACTCTTTATAGAACTCTGCGACCAATCCAGCAAAACCCAGAGCTTTTCCATTTGGTACCCCCAGAATTGCCTCTCTGGTCTCCTTTGAGGTAATTGGCAGTTTAATGACCTCTGCATCCCCATAGGTCAGTATTGTTCTAAGGTAAGCGTCAATCTCGTCCCTTATTGCCTCACCTTCTGGCTGATGTAGTTCAGCATAGAAAGTTCGGAACCCATCATTAATGTCCTCTTCTGTGCAAGATCGCTCCCCTGATTCAGCATCATTGTAACTGCTTTAGTTGTAGTCTTTAGGCCTGATAGTTGAAAAGGCAGATGTTTAAACTTGCCCCATGCTCCTTATTTGCCTCAAAATTCATGTCCCAGTCAGGCATACAGCATCTCCTAAATTGGCTCCCAAGCACGCGCATTGCATCCTTACAAATGGGAACCATCCAATTACAGGATTTAATGTCACATGTAATTTTAACATTGAAACCAACTGCAGGTAGGTTTTCCACATCCGTACAATGAAGAGTAAGCATAAGGACTTACTGCTTTTCTGTCTGCATCTAAAATTAACCTTGTTCTTAGCATGATTCAACAACCGTAATATTCATTATCACTGTCTATTTTATTTTTTACAACAGGACCTGTTATAGCAACCGCTGTTTTCTCATTAAGTGTTACAGAAAAGGAAGAGCTGCATCTTATGGGCAACAGGATCTCGGAGAGAAGGCATGCTGCCAACAATTTCTCGGGTGAGTGAATAGAAGAAATGTGCTTCAATGGCAAATATTTTCAAAGAATTATTTGCCCCAAGTGTCATCACAATTATCTGCAGGCACATTCATTTATAGACCTATAACAAGCAAAGACACACATGACAATTGACATTTGCATACCTTTCAAAGGGTATTTGGAGCACATGTAAATTTCAGTACTACGAAGTGACCGCAACGGCAGTAGTAACTCTGTATGAAAAGCAATGGATTACTCTTTAACAGAAACTCAGTGTTTAGAACAGTAATCTGAAAAGTTGGTATGTTCTTCTTCACTTACATCTTTGGGCTGTAGTACTAAATAAAATCTTTGGGGCTGTTGCTTGCATTCTGCTGACAGAATACAGAAATGTGAGTTGCTCATCTGGGGATTCTGGCTCGCTCCAGCATCAATCCTGACTGGGCAGGGGATAGCTGTACAATGTAGGTTTCATTCCAAAAATGTTAGAGCTTTAGAGAAAAGTAAGCACATTTTTAGCCTGACCCCTAACGTCATCCGTAGAGGGTTTATGGCTGGCGGTTTCAGTAGTTGTCCTTGGTAGAACTGGCAGGGGCTCAGAATGCTCCACCAACTTCGCTGTCATTGCCCAGAAGTGATTAGTATATGTGAAGTTGGTAGGCTAGTCTTCATTTGATAGTATTTTAGGACAAACATTTCACATCCATACAATGGCATTGAAGTGTAGATCACTGCGCCTAAAATAACTCGCCTATATTTGCCAGTGCCAAGGAACGTGAGATAGAAGATCAATAGTAAAGGAATAACCTTTACTATGGAACTGTGCCTCTATTTTAGATGGCCACCATTACACATCTAGTACCCGAGTCACTGTTGCCAGAATGTCTAAATGGCAAAACCAGACACTGAGGCAATTGAATCAACTTGTCACGGTTTCTGAACAAATTTAATATGCAGAATGATGTAAAATAAAGTCCAGCGTTTGTGTTTTCACTTGAAATCACCTGACTATATTAAAAAGCCAAACTGGCAATTATTTAATTTAAGAAGGAAGATCTCTTGCTGCTTGACCTATCTGCAGCCTTCGATCTGGTAGATCACATGACCTCATGCAGACACCTCAAGAAGGCAGCTCACTTCTCACAGCAAGCTACCACATGGATCACCTCCTTCCTTGAGGGAAGGCTAATGAGGGTATTCTCAGACCAAGCATGCTCCACCCCCACACCCATCCATTGCGGAGTTCCGGAGGGTGCCTGCACGTCACCGACTCTCTACAACATTTTTACCCTCCCTCTCCAACGACCTCGATGATCACGGCATAACTTGCATCAATTATGCCGATGATATGCAAGTACTACTCCCACTCACCGGCTCCTATGAACAGGACACTGCCAAGCTAAGTGAGATCTATGCCATCATCCAGGCCTTGATGGCGGCTAACGGCCTCTGTCTCAACGGAGACAAGACTGAAATACTCATAGTAGGCACCAAAAAACACTCAATAAATTGGACAGCAAATACTCCTCCTTCATCATAGCCAACACTCCCATATCCACATCAAAAACAGCCAAAACCCGGAGTACACATAGATTCCACCATATCCATGTCACAACAAGTCAGCGCCATCACATCTTCGGCAGCTCTTACCTCCAAAATCATAAATGCTGTCAAACCTTATTTCTTACTTCAAAACTGCCTGTCGATAGCCAGAGCCACAGTAGGGGCTAGATTGGACTACTGCAATGTCCTCTTCCTGGGCACCTCAGCCAAGAACTTAAAGAAACTCCAAACCACTCAAAACAACGCCCTCAGGGCAGCCCTCAGCATTCCAAAAAGGGAGCACATCTCCCAAGCCCGGAAAGACGCCCATTGGCTCCCAGTCAGAGAGCGCATCCTATTCAAAGCCCTTTCCATTACACACACCTGCCTAGCAAACACAGCACCTACGTACCCCTCAGAAACCATTCACCGTGCCACTTCAGAAAGACCTATACGCACCCAACACTGCAACCTGCTCGCCATCCCAACCTTTAAAAGAGCCAAAGCTGGAGGCGCCAGCTTTGCAGTCTTAGCACCAAAAAATTGGAATGCACTACCACCAACACTCGGGAAAGAGACCTCACACTCAGCCTTCCGCAAGTTTCTGAAAACTCAACTATTCCACTAGGCCAGCCACCTTAGACACTTCAGACATACCTTACCTGACCTGTGGATTCATCCATGTTAATTGCCCAATCCGTAACTGAAATGTATGTCTAAACTGCTGTATGCTCTTGTAACCCTATAAACTATGCTCTTTGTCTAAACAAGTATCCTTAAAAGCGCCACGATGCCCTAGGGCCGATGCACGCTATACACATGCAAATAAATAAATAATTTTGTTTCCGATTTCTGTACAAGGTGGAAGGTTTGGCAATCCTGAGGTGTCCGTCAAGAAAAAGAGAGAGAAACATGTTTATCTGAAAAATCCACAAGAGGAAAAAGAACGAGAGAGCCATTCGTGTCGCAACCCAGGAGAAAAACAAGGTATGCAATTTTTGTACTCTTCTGAAATTAAACCTTTTACACAGACTGACTGCCTGCCTGTTTGTAAATCCAATATGTCCCAGAGCAGAAGCAGTATCTGCTATGTTTTGTTAACATTTTTAAACCACAGCCTTTCACATGGAAGACAATTCAAACACAAAGGTGGTCATGCTTCGGATGGGCTGTTACAACTACTTAAACCTAAATACTTCCTTTTGATAATCTTAAAAGGCGCGCAATCAATGCGTGTGTGTTGTATTTTTAAGATACAAATGTGAAAGGATCAGTTGGGGGAACCTTGCTACAAAAAAGCACAGGGTTATTTCTAATGATCGTTTGAAGACGCAAGGGCCTGCATAGACATTGTTTAAAAAGGCAAAGGTACAATAAGAATCTGAGACATGATAATGGAATGAAGGTCCTCAATTGGATCTGCTTTCTATGTGGGTGTTTTTTTAAAACCAGTAAGGAAAAGGTGAACCTGTTTTTCATCTTGAATACGACACTGTAATCTTCCCTGTACTGAACATCGGTGCACTGATTTTGTTTTCCTAATTTGTGCATGTCAAAAAGATAAGCTTGCCAGTTCCCCCTTATATGGCAATATCCCCTTGGTCAATATGGTGCTGGAGGAGCCCCATGTTAATATAATTTCTGATGATTGTATCTGCTTAGATTCCCTCCTTTCCCTTTCATAATCGGTCCTCTGTCGCTCAAGCCTTTAAAGGCTATTGTCGATCCTTTCCCCGTTCTGTCCTTAAAACATTCCCCAAGAAACACCAGTTTGGTACTGGGACGAAGTAGAGACCTACTAGAGAAACACATCCTAAATATATATATATGCAGAACTACCGTTTCAACTGTGAGTGGTCTAGTCCTTTTTGGACCAATCATGGTGGCAGGAAGTATTGTGGAATTGGGGTCCACTTTAGAAGCAGGGCTACGGACTGCTGGGTGAAGGGCAGACCTCTCCGGAGAAGCGGCATAGCAAGCAGAGCACTCAAGACCCTTTTGGAAGATGCAGAGCGTATGCAGCAGAAAGCAAAGCTGAAGGATGCTGGAGGCCGGTGGCAGACCTCGAGAGGGAGACCAGTGCGACCCAGCAAAGCGGTCGTAGGAATCCAGAGCTGCAGGAGAAGCATTGCTTGGTAAGCAAAGCCACGGAGAGCTGTTGGGAGACTACGCAAGGTACCGCATGGGAAAGAGAGGGCTTGCAGCGGCAGGAGACCTCGCAGGCAAGCCATAAGATCCGGCTGGTGAGTCTACAATCATGGGGGACACTGTTTTGGCATGCAAGCACTTCAGGCAAATGCTAAATAATGATTTGAATGGAACAAAGCATTTCTGTGAATTCCGATTTCAGTGAAAGCAAGTTTACATACTTCTGAATGCCGGTCGAAGTGAAACCAAGTGTGAGCACTTTTGAATACCGATCAGGGTGAAATATAGTTTGTGAACCTTTTTATGTAAGGAAATGTATTATCTGAGAAAACGAGCAGTGGCTTAGAGAATTTAAGGAACGGTATAACATGAGAAAACAAGCAGTGGAAAAAGCCAAGAGAATTCAAGGAACTGTATAATCTGAGAAACCAAGCATTGGCAGGAGCCAGGAGAATTATAAGAAAGTGCATGGTGGCAAAACCAAGCCACAATACAAGGTCAATAGGTCCAAGAGAGTGTGATCCATGTGACTGAATCGAGCACCACTGTCAAGCTGAAGCAGTGGCCACGTGTTGATGAACAAGCAGCAAGTAAGGTGTGTCGGTTGCATGACCTGTAATGGGTGGACTGTGTGGCCCGACAACTGCGCCTAGACCAAGTGCACCCTTCTAAGGATAAGCCACTGAAACGCCCACAAAGAAGCTTGTGTTTGAATTGCAATGGACATTTTATGTGATTTGAAGTTAAGGAACTGAAATACATAGGTGAATTGGTGAAAGGTAACCAGATCATCTACACTGGGAATTGTGTTGGTTTGGAAAAGCTAAAAGTACTGAACTCTTAGGGAAGGGAACCCCTGTTCTTTGTGAACTTGGGAAAGGGAAAGCTGGTTACAAGCCAGGAGCTGGAAGAAGCTCTGAACTGTTATTTGAACGCTACTTGTTTTGATGCTGACAGCCCTACACATTTAGATGTGAGGACAAGTATAGGTTTTGGACACAGTTCTTGACAAAGACTATCCTACGTTGTCTTTTAGGTAGGGAAATCGCACCTTAGCATAGGGCAAGATAGTCCTTATTCAGCCTACATTTTTAAGTAATAAAGGTTTGTTGAGCAAACGTTGTCTGTGTCTCATTAGTGATGCCTTCACAGGACCCCATATTGTACCCTGGGGGAGTTTAGATAGATCAAGGCGTTCAGCTTTGGGCCATCACATTGCTGTAGACAGTGTTTAGATAGTAGGGGGTTACTAATCTCTACCGATCAGCCTGGGATTCAGGGATGCCTGGGTTAGGGAGGGGTCTGACCATCTGTAGGTTAGAGTGGGATGGCCCTTAGAGAGCCCTTTTCTACAAACCAAAATAAAAACCCCTGAATCTCTATGGGAGTTTGTGTATTCTGGAGGCCATGTATGGCAATCCCCAGCTTAGGTTTCAGATGCTAAGGATTGTTGAAGCTTTAGGGAGCACATTCTTTTTGGAAGGACTGGGAGCTTGTGATTTTGATATAAAATGGTGTGAGATTCCAGCATTCACTGCGGTGGACTGTGTCTTCACAAAATATGCCTCTTCCGTGCTTGCGTGTGATTATTTTTGGCCACATGCTACTGTTACTAGGACTTTGAGAAGCCTCTCCCTTAAAGCGTCAAGATGTGTCTTCATGGCTGGAGCTGCGGGGCTCCCGTGAAGCACTGCAGACTTCATTTGTGGAGTAGGTTGCCAGCACTGGGCCTCTGATGGTCCAGAATAAGGTTGGAGGTTAGATTCCGTGGGAAATCGACTCCAATCTAAAAGCTCTTGACCAGTGGGGCTGAGGGAGGGATCTGTTTGTAGCAGGTGGGGTTGCAGCGAGGCATGTGGCTGCCCCATGCCAAGGGTCAGTTAACAGGGAAATTTAACCATGGAATCAGCCCCATTCCAGCGTGTGCTGCATTGTTCCCTTTCCTGGGGTAGCATTCACCCCCTGAGTCACGAACCAGGTGTTTTTCAGAAACAAGAAGGGGCTTTGTCACAGAACCAAAGTGGTTACGCCTCATCATGCTTCCGCATCGTTTTATTTGAGGCTAGGTTTCTAATGGCGGGAAAGCAAGATGTGAGCGATTTTACCTGCATTATATCCTGGACGAACGTGTTGTTATGGAAACCCTAATCCCTGGTGAGTACTTTGGTCATTTGGATATTCAGAGTTTGGGTTTATCGGTTTAGTGGACATTGTATACCATTTTTCTGAAGCTAGAAATAGCAGTTTGGGGGTTGCACTGAAGCATAACGTAAACTTTAATTCATATATCCGAGAAAAGCATCACCTTTAGACTTGAATGTTCTC
The DNA here is from genome assembly GCF_040938575.1 of Ambystoma mexicanum. Lineage (NCBI taxonomy): Eukaryota > Metazoa > Chordata > Amphibia > Caudata > Ambystomatidae > Ambystoma > Ambystoma mexicanum. The sequence goes on from NC_090935.1 coordinate 1,458,672,645, forward strand.
TTTCATTGCTAGTGTTTCCAGAAGTCGATGTTTGGTTTCTGTTCAAAAATGAATTGCAACTTTCATCGACATGTGTTTCACTGCCCCATTTCTCACACTTCCTTTCTCCGGTAACTTACTGCAGTGGTTTCTATTATGGAGTTATGTGCTAATATATTATATTATGATATTTGCCATCCTAAGCCTCATTTTCGCAATCCTAAAGATTTCCCCTTGCATAATTGGTAACCAGTGATGACATTGCAGTAAAAAAATAGAGACAATAATTGAAGGGGTAAAAATAATTAAATACAAAAAAAGACGGTAAAAAAAGTGGCAGAATGAATAAATGAGCAATGCCGGTTTGAGTTTAAGTGGGGGAGAAAAAGTCCAGTTAGACTTCAGTTAATAATAGTATGAAGGGGATGATAAAAAAGAGGAATGACTGTTATAAGTGTTCCCGGGGTTACGCGGGGGGGGGGGGGTGTCCCCCCTCACCCTCCCTCCCCGTGAATGGTATTAGCAAGGCAAAAGTAGATACAAAGTAATATGGTCAGAGGAAAAAGTTACTGAAAAGACATTTAAAAGGCACAAAACCACAAGTCTAAATTATTTAAAGAGCCACTAAATGTCAGTCACAGACTATAGAAACACTCTGCATGTACATAATGTGCGCAATGTAAAAGGCATATTGATATTTATTGAAAAGTTATTAATGTTGCTTTATAAAGGTGTTTACATGTTTTGGGAGGAATAAAATCGCATACAAATGCATAATTATGTTCTCTTTTACAAATAAAATAAGGTTGTGTCCATTATGCCCTCAAAATAAATCTGAGGTTCTAGGCCCTGCTTGGAGAGACCGTACCAGACATGTGCTGTGGATTCTTTGTAGGAGGGGTGGTAGGCTTGCTCATCAGTTGACCTTCCGCCTGAAGGCCATTCTGTGAAAGCATTCAAGGGTGACGCTATTCTCATCTGCAAACGGGACATACTGTAAATCATCCAGGTCTCCAATCTGATCTTCACATGGGCCACCGACCTTTCTTTATTGACATCCTGGAACATAGGGCATAGCCTGTGGGATGATCAGAATAAGGCACAGCTATAAAAAAAAAAAAATGCTAAAAAAATGTCCTGGTTACGACCCAAACACAAATTTGCTCGAAAGACTGTGGTGTAAGAATAATGCTTTGGTTACAAAAAATAAATTAATATGGCCCTTGGTACTACCCAGATTTGACTGGCTTTACAGTCCCCTACTTCCAGCCGAGTATCCAGTAAGCTCTGAAGATTACACCTATGCTGACCTTCATCCTATGATCTCGCAAAGGGTAACGCCTTAAGCAGCAACGTGTTCCTCTCGTTGTCTTGTTGCTACAGCGCATATATCTGCTTGCTCAGATGCCTACAGTCAAGAGCCAAGCAAAAGGACAACCTACTGTAGCAACATTATAATATCTACAAACATATACAGATTCAATATCAGCATTTTGGTCTTGAAAATATTCAGCCTATCCTCCTAAGTATGCGTTGTTACCATGCATGGACCCTTCCTCCCTCACCACCCGACTCCTACAGTACGTATTTAGTACCGTGCAACTAGTATTTCAGTTAAGACCTTTTTTGACATTAAGTACGGAATAATGACCAAAACCTAAAAAAAAGAATTAAAAAAAAAAAAGCTCAGTATGCAACATCTTGCGGCACCCTCCACCTGCTACAGTACACAGTGCTGTACAAAATATACCAGTCCTGGTCTTTGGATGTACTGTTCCACTGGTATGGCGTAAATGACGCGTGTGTCAGGGAAACCCAGAGAGTGATGAGGCATTGCTGGATTTCGTTACTGGAATATGCCGTGCCAATAATCTCCCTCACCTTGGTGCTGATCTTTTGGCTCATATGTTTAGTCATTGCAGAGCAGTAGGGGTTTAAAGCACAGAAGGTGAAGTAGTTCATGAGTTTCAGTGCACAATCAATAACTGTAAGCTCTTCTCCAGATTGGGCTCTGTTAAATGGGGTAGAATGGTAGGAAGGGGTTGGGGGGGACATAAAGCACATAATAGTCTAAAGTTTCAATGTTTCATTAAGGACCGCAGTCGTGGCTTGGCGCCTTAGTCGGGCACCAATGACGTTGGTTATCCCGGGCAGACAGAATTTGCCCACGTGAAACGGTGTGAACATCCTGCAAGTGACTGAAGGTGGCACCACACACTCTGCAGGAGGTAAACACTTCCATTTCCGTGCAGCGCCCATGCTCTGCTACAATGCACATCTAATATTGAACTGGAGATGAAGGGGGTAGCTTTCGGGTTGCTGATTAAGATTTGACCCCATATTGCTTTTTGTTACAATAGCAACCAAATAAATATCAATATTGATCAGCAGCCATATGAAAAAGGTACAGGTACTACAGTATGGATAACAGGTGTGACTGTGGTCTGTGAACTAAAAAGCGGCGGCATATGCCAAGGGGCTTCAAACTTCAGCATTGATAACTTGGGGATACAGCATTGGTCCTAGCTCACCGCAAGTGTATTCCGCAGCTCCAATGTAGATCTATGACCTTAGCATGCCAGTTTCAGTTTCAGACCCTACACAGTGTTACTAGCAAAGGAATTTAAAATGGCTCTTGCACCAACCATATATAAGGTTCAAGCTCATATTGCATACAGTAGGTTTTTGTTTCATTTGGCAGATTTATGGCCCAAACCAAAATGTAAAGGATAGTTATTAGAAAAGGAAGCTCAATCAGTAGCATGCATTTCAATAAAAGCACATTTCTAAATATTGTGTAGTGATTAAAAATCATTGTTTGAGGAGAGGGAACTAAAATGTGACGTTGGATGTTAAGGGGTTCCAAACAAGCACAGTTTTGACTGCTGGAAGACCTAGATCCCCCCTGGCCACTAAGCAATGAGACAAGTTCCTACCAAAAGCATATATATAGTTTCTAGCCTGTATTAATTTTTCAAAAGGTATAAATAAAGGCAACAAAATAAAATGTAAAAAAATCAAATTCAATTCTAAAAGGCATTAGCCGACATAGACTGTAATACTAGCTATTTGTGACAAGGTGATGGGGCACCTACTGGGGTAGGCGGCTTACCTGGGCAACGCCAGAGCCAGGCCTACACCAGAGATAGTTTGGGGGAGTACCCTGCCCTCAGCTCCCAGATGTGGGTGGAGCCATATCTGTATATTGGATTCTCTTTCCCTGACTCAATACATGTAAGCCTCTTTCCTGACCAGGTCAGTCTTTTCTCTTTCAGAGGTTTCTCGGGAGGCCGTACCATCCAGAAGATTACATGTACCACAATGCACCTGGGCCAATAGACCAGACCCAACCTTGATCAGGAGGAACACACTTATACCCAAATGTGAATGGACGTGGCCTCGGCCTCCCCATTCACGAGCCGAATTTGTGACCAAACACCCACAAACCCCAGACTGGCTACAGAGAAGTGGTGGGATAGTGACAGCGGTACAGGAACTGGCAAGGGACTGTGTAGGAATAGGGGAGAACCAGGAACACTCCCTAAATCCTGTTTAAACAGTGACCCCTCCCCCACCAAGGATAGGTGAGAGCCAAATAACAAACAACCAAAGTGACCGCATGGCTGGCTGCAGGAAAATGGAGACTGGAAAAAAGGGGTGGGGCTAAGGTCCCTTATGAAGAATTCTTTGAGAAATTCCAGCCCACAGGGGAAGTCTAGGGGAGGTGTTTGGGTTAGCTTAGAAAGAGATTTGCCTAGGTAAGACCTCGCTTGAGCATCAAGTGGAAGCAGACCAAACCCCAGGCAGGGATGGGCTATAAAAAGCCAGCAGTCATTTGGCAGTGAAATGTGTTTGGGTAAGGTTAGAGTAGTCGAAGGGAGACCAAGAGACCCAAAATGAGGGTGTAGCAAGTGGAAGAAGACCTGGAGGGACTTTTGGAGTGCTTGGAGAGAATGAAGGTTAAGGTATTGGGACTCGAGGGTGGTACCAATTTGACTGTTTGTGTGTGAGTGGATGAGAAAGTGATTAAAGGTAATTTTTGAGTGAGGAGCACAGTGTCAGAGGAAAGTAGATGCAGGGATTCCCCGGTGGAAACCACCTCCCGTGTGGCCAGGGGACATCAGCCACTACCAGATGACAAGGGAGAAGACAACCACTTGGGAGATGTTAGGACTTCATTGGATGAGCCCCAGTATTCCCCCCTTTCCCATGAGGAAGACCCCCTGACACCCAAGGCCCTAATGGCCTATTGTCAGCTAACGGTTCCCTCTTGTAGAGGAAGTCGAGAAACATTTTCCCTGCACTGCTCTGATCAGGCACCCACCTTTGACCCAAACACCCACAACTCGCACATAATACCTTTTTGTTTCTGATGTGCCTTTATGTGAAATCCATGGGAGAAACCATCCCGGAATTAAAAGCCCAAAGATAGCCATGGACTCCAACTCTCATAACCACTCAGGTACTGCGAAAAGGTGGAGGACAAAGGAGTTTGTGCAAAGTGACAGGAACTCTAGTATTACATGCAGACTAGTTGTTTTCCCAAGTCTTCAGTGCGCGGAACATTTAAAGATGGCAACCACACTATGGAGCCGAGCACGGCAGTAGAAGACGTAACCAACCATGCTGAGGCTTTCGAACGTGACGTTCACCGACGTGGCTGGCGTAACGGAGAAGGCTCCTGGGTCAGGAGGAGAAACCCACGTGCGAACAAAAAGGGCTGTGGAGAGGCTCTGTGGCGCTGGAGCTCCTGGAGGTTGGGCCGTGTGATGAAACGGCATTCTCCAACCTGGGCTGAAGAGGAAAGCTGGCGGGTGACCATGGAGCCAAGCAAGACGCTGGAAGAACATCTGCACACTCCAAACTGGAAAGCGTCTGAAGGAACCACACCACCGATGCACGAGCAGCGTCAGATGCTGGAAGGAACCAGTGAGTTTGCCCAAAGCATCTGGGGACCCAGGGGCATTCTGACAAGCGCGCCAACAAGTGATTTAATGGTACGAGATTGCTGATGCAGAAAATACACAAAGTTTGTTGAAATGCAGTCCAGGCAAAGTACAAAAGCAAACCCCAATCAACTACAGAAGCACCTCACAGTATTTGTGGTAGTGCTAAAGAACTATAAAACACATGTTCTGGCAGGCGTGTACATCAGGCAGTTGTAATTATCTCACGATTCCTGGCAGGGGCGTATGCCAGGTGATCTGCAAAGTTACAAGAACGTCTACAGAAAGACTGTTGGACAACTTTTGGGTTTAACAAGAACTGTATAAGTCCAGTGAAGACACAAAGGAACTTTTAGTTAAGAGACATTTGTTTTGCCATGCTGTTTAAGAATCCAGGGGAAGGGCATCACCCTCTGAACCCAAGGGTCTTTAAATTGGAGAACATTTTCGTTAGTCAGTCTTACGCTTTTGGTTTTGAACACTTTGACCAACATCAAGTTAAAGACTTTTCCTTTGACCCTTGGTTATATTGTTTATAGAGCGAGGCTCAGAATAGGATGTTTTGAACGGCTTTTCAGTTACTGACATGATCCTGACACAGGCAGATCCTTAGTTTTTGGTTTCTAGGTAGGGAAGTTCCTCTTTAGAATGAGGCTAGAGAGGCGTTTTCACAAACCACTTTTATTTAATAAAAATATCTTTAACCAAGAACATAACCACTTTGTGTCCGGCTTTTATTTCTGACCCCTCACAGTAGTGACAGGAGGATTGCGATCTAGAGGGAACTGGCACAGATCAGGAGGGAGCTGACGAGGGGAGACGGGAGGAGGAGGAGGGCGGGAAGGAGGGAGAGGGGGAGTGAGTGGAAGGAAAGAAAGGAGATGTAGATCTAAATATGAGCAGGATAGAGTACGACACGGATAGTTGGAGAGAAGGCGAGAGATGGGGTGATGCAGAGTAGACCGGCATAGGGAGAGGAAAGGGAAAGGTTGAGGGCTGATCATCTGCAGGAAAGGCAAGCCAAGGCAATCACATTAACCACTGAATCACTTGAAAAGTTTCATAGAGAGTTAGATAGATAAGGATTCATCCTTTAGGACCCCCTATATTAGGGCAGGCTTAGACAGTAGGGGCACCTTGGCTTTTATGAAGCAATATTAGTCACCAGATCTGTGCGAGTAGGGACACTGGGCTAGGGAGGTGGGAGCCCCCTTCAAGAGAGCGAGATGGGATACAGGCCCACCTTTAGACCTGCAGCCCAATTGATCCTTTTGTAAATATTTATATAATCAAAGTTGAAAGCCTATATTCTTAACGAAGATTATTGGCAACATGTTGCATATCTCACACTCCTCATTCCTAGCAGGCCTGTGTCCTAACCACTTCACATTCCAATGCCTTACGAGTGAAGCTCATTAAAGCATAGATGAGCATTAACACCGCTCAATATGCACCAATGCATTGGCTAGGCTCCAACCTTGTGCATGGGCTCCTTGGCTTCCGTCTAGCACCACCCTCTGGAGAGGTGCATTTATATTGGACTAAATCAAACATAGGTCACTTAGCGAGACAACGGGTCGCTTCAGCGAGCAAAAGGTGCATCGTCTTTTGGACGATATTACAAAGCTTGATGACTAGTACCATACAACCCCAGTTTCTGAGTATTAGAATTTTCATTAGGAAGACCCTTCCACTGCGAGTCCTTGACAGATGCTGGGATAATGAAAGATATGTCTTTATCCTAGTAGTGGACATGTATAGAACCAAAGTATTTTATGACAATATCTATGCACCAAACAACGACGTGACATCCTTCTTCCACAAGTTTTCTTTACCCAATCATTCCGACCTTTGCGGGCCCGGTAATTCCCTTTCACGGGATCCGGACCCGGTACGTCCCCATTTGAGCCCCCATAGGGCTCAATGGGAATGGGGAGGATGCCAACAACGGACCCGTTAATGACAGGTCTGTTGCTAGCATCCTGTTCTGCTAGCGGGTGCCGCTCTGCACTTCTGGTCTGGCCAGGCGTACAGAGCGGGACCCGCTGCAGAACTCGTAATGTGGCAGCACGTTATGAACGGTGCCGGTCCCTTACCGGCACCGTTCATACCGTGGCCGCCACAGTCGTAATGAGGCCCCATGTCTCCCTTTTCTCACTTTTCCAATAAAACTATTGCAAGTTCATCTCACTGGCTGGTGGCAGTGTACTTTTTTGCACAAGTTTTAGTGGACTTTTGTCACAGGCTCCCTTTGCAGCTGCGGTAAGGGACACAAGGGTCACCATTTGCCTAAAATGGTGGCTGTACTTGAATCCCTTTTCTTGATGACTTGCTCTTTCTAGAGCCTTCTTCTACCTGGCTGGGTGGGGGAGGTCTCGATGTGTCTTTTGTCTTTCGTGGGCTTCTCTTTGACAGCCCGCCAAGAGACTGAATGTCTGAAAGGACAGGAAGTGGGGGAGGTGACCAAAACGCCCCTGGTCTTTGTCCTGCCGCGTGATTGCCTGGAACCAGTTTGTGCTGGGAGGCTGGCTGTCCCATTGAACAGCCTCACCCCTCCCCCAAGTTTGAATGGATGCATGTTTGGTAGGCTCAGCTGGTTTTCCTGCATAAAACGTGAAGGTCCTGGAGCAGGAACTCAGAAACTTAGGACGTCCCCAGCAACTTCAGGCGACCACCAGAGCTGTTGAGTGACCGCTCCCGACCGAAGGCTATACAGGTGAAAGTTTACCTTCTGTAAATTATGGGGAGAACTTTTGATTGACTTGGATTTTTTTGTGTGTGTTTTTTTTGTGTGAAGGGCTACATATTTTTATTTCATGTTGGGTTTCAGATTGACAATCAAGAGTGATATGTCCACGATTTAAAGTTTAGTGTACATGATTCACGATATATTGCCCTGGACTTTTCTACAGATCTAAGTGGTTATTAATGAGTAATTGTGTATATATTTTCTAGGTTATTTAATAGAATGCTAAATTAGAAGAACACTGTACAGGCCCTGAAGATGGATAATTTATCCAAAACGTGTGTGCTTTAATTTCTGGAGGAGTGTAACTGAATAACTACAGACTTACTTCGACAAAGAAGATTATTGTTCAGTGTTTGTTGATTATATAATTGGAGTAAATTCAGCGTTGCTTGGGGAAACACTGGGATATATAGAGTTATGATTATAGTGTTATAATTTGCATATGAAAAAATGTATAATTACCGTTGTACCTTTTTGAGTTTACTTTGAACTGTGCTTTGAATATACACTATCACATTGAACAGGTCGTGTTTTTTATATAGAAACTAAATTATTTTTTAACGTTGCTTTGTGTTATTTATATACAGTTGATCGACTGTTTTGTGTTGCAAAGTATTTATTACGTTATGAACTGAATTAGGGGTATAATCCCCATAGGAGTGCATTATGGTTACCTACTGGCGACAGTGGGTTCAAACATTTTGTATTCTTTGTTCTCTCCTTGGCCAGAGAGTTCTAACCCAGTTGCACCTGAAATGATATTAGAAAACAAATATCTTGTATACATTGGTTACTCAACTGATAATCTGACTGTGCACCTCATACACCCCTTTCTTCTTGCTTAGCCATTGCTACGAAACCTTTGGGTGATTGGCTAAACCTAAGGGGTGTAAGTAACCCTGTTCATCCAAGGTGGGCTACTAGGTGGGCTTTCTAAAGTGACTTTGGTAAACCCCCTAATAAAAGGTTTGGCTTTTCCTCTCTTCTTTTGCTACTCTGTAGAATGTGTTGGACATGATCTTAGATTTAGAACCGATTCCACCACTTATTCCAATGCAAACGGTCCCATCAACCTAAACTAGTTAAACGGGTAGATTTACGGAGGGACACCCATCAGGACTACCCTCTCTCGCCACTGCTTTTTACCCTGGCTTTTGATCCCATGGCCTGTATTCTTATAGCTGAACACATTATCAGATGATTTGTTGTTGTATGTTAAGAACTTTGAAAATATTCTAGCTTCTATAATTGATATAATCATAGAATTTCGGAAATACTATGGTTTTAAGATAAACTGAACAAAGTCCAAGCTGCTGCAACTCACCCCCAAAACCACTCTGGTGTGAGAGAACTGGAGATTTAAGTGGTGCCCAACAGTGAATAGATATCTCAAAGTAATGGCTTCTAGGGGCACATCAAGACGGTATGCTATTAATTTCCTACCTGTACTTACCTTAGTTGAACACCAAGTTGAGAAATGGGTTGGACTGCCAGTCTCCATGTTTGCCAGAAGATCTTGTATTAAAATGTTCATTTTGTGCAAATTACTGCACCTGCTTTTAAATAAACCCATCAAAATACCTAAGATTTGTTTTGATAAACAAAGAGCATTACTATGACTGACGTGGGCGGGCAAATCGGCTAGAGTATCCTGGAAGGTCTTAACTTTAATGTATGAACCTGGGGAGCTGGTTGTACGTATTATCTAACAGCTCAGGTATATCCTATTATATTGAGGTATAGCCCCTCACCTTATGCACAACACGTGACCTGTTCAAATGAACATTGGCTCTGTGTATACAAAATCACTTCAAAGGGAGATTATGCGTTGCATACATCAATACAGGCCATGAACAGGATATGTACAAAGTATGATCACCCGCCCGCTACCCCGCTAGTAACATATAGTTTGTCAAAATATGGAAGGTGGAAAGTTCAATTTATAGTGGAATCTGTATTGTATTGGCTAGAATTGGAATAATTTAGGAGAGGGTTTATTTCAATTACAAATGTATTACAATGGATGAGTATAAGAAGACAGGTGGGTTGTCGCTGAAATAATTAATGGTTTATTCCAGAGTACAGAGGGAGCTGAAGAACTTGCTTCCGTCCTTCCAGATATGATGATGTAATCCTGACATGTAACCACTGTTAGATTACAGAGGAATGCAGTTCCAGTACTGTATAGAATGGTTGGGGAATGGAGAGCCAATACACAAACTCATATCAAGAGAATGTGTGAGTCCAACCTGGGACTATCAATTGATGACTCTAAATGGAAATCTACTTGTGAGCAAACCAAGAGGGTATCCATGAATTCTAGACTCAAACTGCTACAACTATGCTTTCTTCATAAATTATACTATACTCCAAAAAAAATAACAGAATCTGATCCCTCTGTCCTGGGGACATGCCCCTACTGTAAACCAAGTTGTATGCTGACGTTTGCACATGTCATTGTTGTGTGGTCCAGTGGCATCCTTCTGGTCAGAAGTGATGAATGATTTGTAGGCCATCACACATGAGGTCATCCCTCTGGACTTCCTAAGAGACATCAGATATGTTTGGGCATAGCCCTGTTATCGAAAAAGCTTGTAGTGGCATTCAAATGATTGTCCACCTCTTCTCCCCATTGTGACTGTTGGCTGAGAATTATAACCTGGTGTAATGCACAAAGGGACCGGAATAGAGAATTGGTCACAACTACTGCTCATCCCAAGGCTTGCTGGGCTGCTTTTCAGATGTACCTTTGTAACTGCATAGTAATTGAGGCATCACTGGGATTTTCTCCGGCCTGTTCTGTTTTCAATGTTCCACAGTTTTCTGGGATCGATGTATAAAAGCCATTCATGATGCTTGTTTGTCATTTTACAGGGTACAGGTATTATTGGGGTGTGTATCGATGCTGAAGTGGAGGAAAACTGTTAGATGTCTGATCATGACGCTTGCTCCGTCTGTTCATACATCTCAAACTGAATGAATAGGAATTAATCAAGTAAGCACACAATCAAAATTCAACATCATGTTGCGAGAAAGTGCAATAAATGCGTAATGCTTATAATGCGTAAAATAGCACACATTTTTAACAAGTTAAACATACAAAATGAATGTATGAGAACACAAAGCAGTACAAAGGCTGCCACGTTTGTACAAACATGAAGATCACAATTAAAACAAAAAAACTTCAAATCACTCGCATACATTAAAAAACTTCATTCTCTTATTGCTATAGTAAGAAAGAAAGGGAAACAAAAGTTATGTTTTTAAATAAATGGGAAGACAAATGGGGACCCCGGTCCCTCAAAATGAGTTGCCAAGCTAAAAAAAAAAAAAAAAAAAAAACGGTTTACTTCTATGTTCTTAACAATGTCCTAGTCCAGCATGACACATGACAAATAGGTTGGAAGCAAAATTGATGGTTTACATTTATTATTATTTTCAAATTGTTCAATAAATAAAATAAGAAAAGACAGGTACATTTCATCCCAAAAGACAGTCAAGAGCCAGATGTATGAAGCTTAAACACTGACATTGTGTGTAATTTTGAAATCCTGGTATAAATTAATCGGGAATATGCTGAATTGCTGTCACCTACCCTATACATTCTTTCCTCTGCAATCCCCTTTTTATCATGTTTTATCCACCCAGAATCCAGAGTGAATATTGTGTTGCCCTTTTTCCAGACACAGTATTTATTTGTACAGCTTCAAAGGAAACCAAATTGTCCCTTATGTTGGATGTATAATTGAGCTGCCTTGCAAGAGACCCAAAAGAAGTGCGCAAGAGAAGGCACCTTAAGGAAGTGATGATGGTGGGCAATACAAAATGTACTTGAAGAGTGTATTTCAAAAAAATGGGATTTTAAGCTTTTCAAAAGACAGCAAATGAATTGGGATTCCTTAAGTCATTTTAAAGTTTCATATGTTCCATATTTTCTTACCAGCTTATCTTGGGTGTCTGGTTGAAGGGTAGAGCTTTGCTCAAGCTACCTAGGTTGGCACATGCCACTCCAGCTGTGGACTAGTGGCATTGGCTGCCGTTCAAGACAACAGTAGACTTCTAATTAGCTTGTCTAGAGCAGAGTTATATGCCAAACGAACTTGAACTTTCTACAACAAAAACGTAGGCCATCTAAACCTAATAGGCCACTGCATTCTCAGGAGTGGAAACGTCCACCCCCAAAATCAGTTAAAAGAAATAGGGTGACTGAGCCTTTTCTTTCACGGCTACCACTGTTTGGAACAGTTTATCAGCTCATCGTCGCCATTTCGAAAACCAACATTTTGAAGCCATTAAAAACACACTTCATTAAGCATTGAACTCTCCTCCCTTCGTATGGGTGTGATTAGTGATGGTGAACGTAGCAATTGTTAACATAAAAATATATCTTAAAGCGGAAACCATTGTGTTGAGTACACAAAGAATCTTAATATCAAGTATATGCTTTTAAAAAGGAATCTTGGTTCCACACATAATAAGTTCAAACTTGCCCTCATGTTCTGAGAGCAGATCCCTTGCGAGTATGTTCACCTTATTCATAGCACAGCAGTGTTTTTGACTTTTAAAAATATTTTAAGTTTCTGACCCAATTGTTAGGGAGCTTTACTATAGTCCACCTATGGTAGGACTGTAGAAGACTCTATTTTAGATGTACAGGGCTCTGACTCTTAGGTTTGGCCTGAACTACCCAAAAGGTTTGATAGCTATGGCCGAGCAGCCAGGCTTAGTCTATGAGGGACGAGGGATGTGGGACGATGGCTATATATAAGTACAAGGAGCTTTGTGCACACTTATAATCAAGGAAACACTTCACACTGTAGTTATATAAACATATGGTTATTTATTATATATACTAGAACAATGTTAAAATCACTACATTTTAGGTAAGTAAAAATTGTTCACACAGATATATACATTAGATATTTGCAGTTGCAATACTCAATTCAATAGTAGACCTTTGGATGAGAAACGGGTAAGTACCAAGAGTACCTTTAGGTTAGCAAATCATTCATCAACCAACATTTACTAAACAGCAATACTGGTAAATTAGATTCCTTTGTGTAGGTCTAAACTTTAGAAGTCCAACAATATATCGGGAATGAGAGTTTCAAAAGTCAGATGGAGGCGTTGGGGGAGGTGGGGACCAGTGACCCATGGGTGGCAGAACAAATGAAGGCAGACGTTGTCAAAGTTGTCAAATATCAGGAGGAGTGTAAGTAATGAATTGGATTCAAATGGTGCAGGTGGGCCAGTTAGGCCACCAGAAGGATTTCAGCCTCCAGAGTGGATGTCCTTAGACCTGGGTGAACACGTTTGGTTGTCCACCCCAACGTGACTCGGGACGCTCAGGAGGAGCGAACAGCAACACAGCAACTGCCCAGGTTAGTACCCAGGAGTCACAGTACCTTAAGATGATGAACATCAATGTCACCTAAAGGTCCCCACAGGAAGACGACCGCAGCTCTGGTTAGGATCTTGTTGTGACCTTAACTAGAGTCACTAGGTTAAAAGGATACGCTGAGATGCCAGGAGATCTTCAAATTGGTTTAATCAGATGTCATCAGGAGATTTCTTCAGATAGTTATAGGATCAAGGGGCGCCCACTGGCTCCCACCGCCCAAGCTACATCATTCCAACTGTCCTGGGTGGAATCTCAACGCACAGCATTCCACTCAGTCATACCCAAACATTCCATTCATGACCTCCTACATCAAGTACTCGGCATACATACAGAGAGGTTACTAAACAGCTTAACAGGAAGGGGAATATCAACCCTAACAGATCTCTGGCCTTTGGTGGCTGGAGGAGGAACTTTTGGCGGGTGCAGACAGTCTGACTCGGTCACAGGAATGCCCAGCAGACTATCTTCGTGGCGCTTGGTTGTGGAGGCTCGACACAGGCTTGACCAGGCAGACTTTCTTCCTTCTCTCGATCTTCAACTCTTTTGCAGGGACTTCTACGATCAGGATGGAGTCTTTGTAGGCCCAGACAGATGCCTGCATGTTTGCAGCCGGAACCGCACTTGATGAGACGATGCAGCGCAGCAGTGTCGGAGTTCCAACGGTATTCAGGTATTGCAGGCCTGGAAGGTCACAGCACTTTGTGGGATGGCTCAAACTGTAGTCCAGTGGTCGACTCTGGCTTCAGCATCAAGACCCTCGCCTTTTATGCAGGAACCCAGGCAATCGGCATGCATGCAACATTCAAACTTTGGGTGGTGGCTGTCCCAAGGAGGCAGCCAGGAACCCAGTCAGAACTGAATCCAAGCAGACATACTGGAGGACAAAGACCTGAGGAGTATCAGTGTCGTCATAGCTTCCAGTCCTCCCAAACACACTGTGCCTCTGGGCGGGTTTCTCAATGGGAGCCTGTTGAAGACAAAGAAGTGAGCAGCACTTCACCCACCCAAGTTAGCAGAGGAAGGCTCAAGAAAGGGCAAGCCATGGTGAGATGGCGAAAAAAAGATAGGCACCATTTTAGGTTAATGGTGACCCAGGTGTCCATTACTGCAGCTGTGAAAGCAGTCTGTATGTAAAATTCACAAAAGGCGGTAGAAAATATCCACTGCCACCAACCCCTCAGGTAGACTTGTCACTGTAACAAGAAAGTTACAGAAGTGAGAAAAGTGAAACAATGTGTCCCCTCCATACTCCACATAAAGTGGTGTGTGCTGATCTCACAAAAGGAAAGCATAGGGAGCATAAACCATATCCCTCTATCCTGGTAACCTTAAGTTAGCACAGGAAAATGAAAGAAAACCTAAGAGGGGAAGCTAAAGGAGCTTCAACCAACACTGCACAGAAGGTGCTGAGTTCTGTAATAGGAAAATACAGATGCCATAAAAAGATGAAGGAAAGCAGACTCCATGAAGAGAAACCAAAAAGTGTTCTCGGAGTCACAGAAAAGAATGAATGAGTGAGTGAGGGAAAGGGTTCCCACTCACTACGGAGAGTCAGACAAAAAACCAATAGTTCAGCAAAAAGTGCTGGGAGAATTACACACAAGATGAAAATTCTACCCAGGCCTCCAGATAAGGTGCGTACTAGGCCTTTTTTACGCATGAAAATCTATAAATTCGACCGCTTTATTATTTTCCTGTGCTCATTTACACACAGAGCAGAGGGCAGTGCAAAGGTCAAGTTACTTGACGGAAACCAGAAGGCTTCTTTTGATTTCTATCTATGTGGATATAATTGCAAGCCATGGAGAAAAGCCTCTGAAACGAAATTTTATTTCTCTGAAGCCTTTCAAAAAACAAAAACTGCACACTGTGATAAAAAGGAATGATTTATTTACATTCAGCTTCTGCTGTGTTGCTGCTCGTGGATCAAACAGAAGCACTGTGCATATTTATCTTCCTAGCATTTTAGGATTGTAAAATTAACAAAAATGGAACACTAAGTTGCAATTAAGAATTAATATTTTGCAACAAATCATGCTTTTTTTTCCAGTGAAAGCAAACCAGTATTGCACAATTGTATGTTTCAGAGTTCCTGTGCTGTGTGCATAATCATGCAGAGGCAAATAATGTTTACACTTATAATTTAGTTTACTCTAATTATAAAAACAGTGTGTACAGTGATGACTATGCACGGTCTAGTTTACATCCATTCAACCTTGCAGTCAATGGGGTACATTACTATAAATGTTAAGTGGCAGCAGAGTCTTTGCTCAAGGGTGAGTGATGGTTGTCATTACACCAATCACAGGTGTTCTAGCCTGTCAAATTGTCAAGACTACAGTTAAAACATCCAAAACCTGACTCTCCAGGAAGTGCAAGCGCTGTTCAGAAACAAACAAACGATAGTTACATATTTAATTGAAATAGAAACTCAGCAAACCTATCCTTGTGATAATCCAGATAGGTATTTAACTTTATGTAGCGCTTCATACAATGTTCGTCCAACATCTAGGCACTGTGATTATTATACTTCAGTCGATACTCGGTTAACCGACCTCTGAAGGATGTTAGCCAATACGATAGTTCAGCCGGTTGAGCACTCGCTGCAATCTGTGTGTGATCTGTAGGTTCGAATCCCGGCAAGGCCAACTCGGCCTTTCATCCTTTAAAGGTCGATAAAGGAGTACCGACTTCGTTTTGGGGATAATTGTGATGAATATGTTCTATGTACAGTGCTTTGCCAAAAGCTATATATATATATATATATATATATATATATATATATATATATATATATATATATATATATATATATATATATATATATATATATATATATATATATATATATTGGAAAACATTTGTCTGCCCCTAAACTGCGCTCTGCCTCATTATTGAGCTGGTGCTATTGGGCTAGAGCGGACAGGGCTCTAAAATGTGCAGAAGAATGTCAGCAAAAAGATACAGGTAGGCAGATAAACAACACCTCCAACTTAATACCAAACTTGCCGAAGCACTCACGACCATTTACTAAGTTTAAAAAAAATTCTTTAATCAAAAGTTGTGCAAAATGTTATAAAAAGCATACATGGCAATACCTGGTCAGACCAGGCACAAGGCACCACTCACCCCAACGGGTGGAAAGACGCCACGCGTTCCGCTCGACTTGCGAGCTTCCTCAGGCTTGTTGTTGTTCCCAACATGTGTATTCTCGTTTTTATAATGGCTCATGGGTAACGAGAATACACATGTTGGGAACAACTACAAGCCTGAGGAAGCTCGCGAGTCGAGCGGAATGCGTGGCGTCTTTCCACCCGTTGGGGTGAGTGGTGCCTTGTGCCTGGTCTGACCAGGTATTGCCATGTATGCTTTTTTATAACATTTTGCACAACTTTTGATTAATTAAAGAATTTCTTTTAAACTTAGTAAATGGTCGTGAGTGCTTGGGCAAGTTTGGTATTAAGTTGGAGGTGTTGTTTATCTGCCTACCTGTATCTTTTTGCTGACATTCTTCTGCATATATATATATATATATATATATATTACAGCTATTTGACCATGAGATTAGATTTAGCATGGAGTCCTTGCCTCTCTGCACTGTTGTATCATAACAGTGGTATACCATGAGGTGGTAATAGGCCCAGGAAATGAGGACTTTCATTAAACATCAAAAGTCAATTCTGCTATCGAACCTCAAAACACATAATAAAATAAATGTTTGCTTTACTTTGTAATTGGCTAGGTTTTTGTGTTTTCAACATTTAAATATATACAGAAGAGATCAAATGACCAGACCTTAGAGAAATAATGAAAGGTGTATTCGTCACAATGCAGAATGCTGCCGCATAGTGATGATTTCCATACAGTTTTTGCACACGTCGGCTGGATGTCACATACATATTACTCTCTTGCAAAGGAGAATTTTTACTCTTTTAAAGTCACATTTACACTTAAAGTTTAAAAATGGGGAGTAAAATACTCCCACCTCAAAATCTTATCTGAAGCACAGATTCTACCTAACACCAAGGCGTTGGGAAATCCTTGATGTAGAATGTGCAGCGATATAAGCAAGCGTTAGTAGCAGCTCTTACCACAATTGCTCACTTTTCCTTACAGACAAGGAGAGTCATTTTAAGCTTCCCCCAAAGTGAGGAATGCACATTTTCACCACCACTCGAATGTGAAGATGAAAGGAAAGGCAAGTATAACATTTAACATCAAATGCTTTTTTTGGGGTTGTAATAGATTCACAAACGGTTAAGGAGTCGTGGTTGCTGGGATTCTCATGGTTCGGTTCATACTGTCCAACCGTATGGATAAGTGAGCTAGTGGTCCATATGCAGCTGAAGAACGTCAAAGACTAGAGGTATCCCTCAAAAACTCTGCAGATGGACATCCATGTTTTGAGCTTGAAAATGTAAAGTTCCACCTATTGATTGCTGTCGGTTAGGAACAAGGTGAACAAGTCCGCCTGCCCCACCAATCAGAGCGTTTTTGTTGCTCTCCATTTGAACTCATTTGTCTAGCATTTCCTCTTGTACAGAATGTTTAATGCATCCAAAAGCTTCATTGTAGAAGGGCTTAATATTGTGTGCTCTAGAATTGCAATGTAACTAAATCTAAAAGATTAAAATGATGAAGAATGTTGCTGTTCTTTTGAAGGTTTTAGCTGTAACATTGGATTTTTCAATATAATGGGTCATTTTATAATTTTATGACCTACAAAAACATATCAATTGTTTTACAGGATGTATGCCTCTTCATAATGACACTTTCTTGAGGATGGAAGACAAGTCTGCTGTGCGTTTGGATCATTTAGGTGCAGATGCAAGAGCAAGCAGTGCTGAACCCGGCTCAGGTGAATTTGATGTAGCATTCAATGTGACGGGAAGAGAACCTGCCTTGGGAAGAGGAGTTACTAAAGATATAGATTGCAGAGGCTGAAGTGGGTGGTAAATGCTCTGATAATAGTAGCAGATTGGCTGCACTCTAGGATTGGCACAGAAATGCACAGCTTTCGCCGGCATTACCGATAAGTGTGAGGCTGACCGATAGTGATCAGATCGAAGGGCATCTGTCAACTCTCTCACTGTCCTTCATGAAAGCAAGTGGTGACATGTGGTCGGGAAGCTGGCTGACATGCTGCTGCTATTTTCAAGAAACAGGGTTTGTCCTAGTTAGACTATTTTACTATTGTTAGGTAAGATTTTCATTTTTGCAACTTTCCCTCCATGGGGCCCCATCTATTTGCTTTATTTTTGATCCTTACTTGACTTTTTGAAGGGAAGTAAAGTCTTCATCTTCACTTGCCTTTATATTTGCTCGTTTGCTTTGGTGAAACGGACTAACATTACTAGGAACATTTGTTTCCCTTTTGAATTCTTGTATTTTTACATTGCAAACAGCACCTTACAGTGCAGTGTAATTGAGATACTTTTGTACCACCCTAATATTTTACACTTGGGATTTATGGTTAATTTAATATGTGCTTGAAGACAGGCTGGTGGCAGCAGTTACAGTTTTACAATGTTCTCTTTATTTTTCTTGTGCACACTCACGTTTACCGCGTATGGCTACTAAATGTGACTAGTGCACTCAAATGGCCATGCCACATTTTTTGGCCATATTGTAGTTTGGCCTTCTTGTCTTCCCAGGACAGGAAATCCCTTACAGGGTCATGTTGGTGTCTGTCTGTCTGTCTGTCATGGGACCAGAAGGACTGCAGGTAGATGTTTGTCCCTGATTGGACAACTACTGACTGTTTGAATGGTGCAGATCCTTTCCATTGGTGGGCTCGGACATGCTTTCACTTCCAGTTTTGGAGAAGAGAACTCCTCTTGCAGCCGTTCTTCAGATCTATATTGGAACCAGGAATCATTCGAAGAAGAGCAGCCCGTTGATGACCCAAGGATGACTCCTGCAGTGGACCAGCATCCCCTCCAGTGATTGGCACTGTGAAGCCCTGCTCCTCTGCCTGATCTCTGGAGACCCTGCTTGGTGCTTCAGCCCTTGGACTAGTGGTACCAACTAGTATCGATGTCTTCTCGAGTTCGCATCGCCTTGGAGACTTCGAAAGTGTCCCTGGACTGACCAGTTCTCTCTCGTGGACTACTTTGCCAGAGTTGTCGCTGTTACGTGTTCAAGCCCGGAAACGGTGGTCGCCATCTTGTGCCATAAATTGCCTCCTCCTGAATTTTCAGCTTCCTAAGATCAAGGGAACCTGTCCTGGAGCTGCGTTTTTTTACCTGAAAACGGTGGTTGTTGCTGGAACTCTCCTTCCTCCATCCAGTGAAGTGTCCTGAAGAGGTCTGCATCGTTTAAGTCTGCATTTCTTCATGGACTGGGCTTCATCTTGCAGTTTCACCTGACCAGAAGAAGCCTTGATCCTGCAACCGTTCACCCGAACAAAGGATGGAAGGCCACGCTCCCAGATACCACGAGAAGACCCATTGTGATCCCTGGGGAAAATCTGAGTCAGAGGGTACGTAAGCGAAACTGTGGCCGTCTTCCCACCCCCTCCCCACCCCATCGGATAATCATTGAGTGCAAAGCCCTTTGTCTCCTATCTGCCTCTTACTTACATTTGGTCGTCAAACCTGGGCCAACTATCCTGCCCCTGGGTTAGCCTTGGGTCTGGAAGAGTGAGGAGAACTTCCCTGTCTTTTGGTAAATTGTTGTTGAACGTTTAAATAGTTTGCAAGTATTCTGAATCACCAACACAAGCCCATTGCATCCCTTTAGAGAACCCTTACCTATGAGAAACCTTGTGTTGGATCCTGTGACTCTTTGGCACCAGGCCTCATAAGTCTTGGGGATGTACTTATAAAGTATGGCTAATTGCACTTGTGATTCATTCGCCTCATTTTATCTACAGCTGCATTGTTTACCTGTTTCACTTGGTTAGTTATTTATTTATGTATTGTAAGTGAACATAATGGTAAGGGTTTATGTGTTCTACATGTTTTTGTGTGGTATTACTACCTGCTAGTTTCATTTTTGTGTGTATTCTAGGGCCTAAATAAAAAAACGGTGTGTTTATAACTGGCTGTCTAAGCTGAACTATTATTGTGTGTTATTCTATGAGGACTCACTGAGGCCCTGACAACACTCGCACAGTAAGATGTGACCACGCTCTACTCTACCTTGATTGGGTTTTGGTTAAACTGAGTCTCCATGTTTACCAAAACTAAGGTGGCCTCCGAAAATCTGTCAACCAGGGCGGATTTTAGATTTGGAAATCCATCTGAACAACTATTTCATAGTTTCTGATTTATTTTAGTCAATAACCAATGAATGCATGATTTCTGCAGCAATCGGGTGGAAGCTTGAGTGAGCAGTCGATGAACCGTTGTGCCTAATATCATGAAAACGTGAGATAAAGAAGGGTTCAAGTTTTTAATTGCGTTTGTAAACAGCAAAATCAGAAGAGTATATGAATTACAAAAGAACATCAAAATTGGAAAGGCAAAGTGATTGTACAGTGCCAAAATAGTGCTGAATTGGGAAGAAAGTGTAAGTTATTTAACGATCAATAAAAATGCATATACTTTGGGAGTGATCAGTGAACATAGAAAATGAATGAGTCCATGCAGTATGCTTACTCTGATGAAGAGAAGAGCGAGAAAGACGATACAATACAATACGATACACATAGT
Source organism: Ambystoma mexicanum (assembly GCF_040938575.1). NCBI lineage: Eukaryota > Metazoa > Chordata > Amphibia > Caudata > Ambystomatidae > Ambystoma > Ambystoma mexicanum. Next base: position 1,458,693,375 of record NC_090935.1, read on the forward strand.
TTATTCGCTATGATAGTTCTTTTTAAATAAATCCATATATGTTATGTTGATCGGGTCTATTTGTGTAGATCTGGTTAACGTAGCCTCCCATAAGTGTCTCCCAGCTACATTTTGGCGTCAGACAATACTGGCCTTCCTCAGGACCCAAAGTACTTGGTGAACTATAACTCAAGTTGCCATCATGGGTAATTCAATCGCTATAGAGCGCACTTTGACTGCATGGCGCGATTTTTGTTCTGCCTATCCTCTTCGTGCATTTATATTGTGGAGAAATTATGCAGTTTTCAACTGCATATTTGATTGTGGCACGGGCTTGTGTTCATTGTTTGGTGGATGCATTTTACATTTCTATGAGGTGCACAATTTCAGTATTGAAAGCCTGGTGAAGTGAGGTATTCAGTCTAATTATGGGACAGGCAAGAGGGACCTGGGTATGACCACCTGCCAAAAGCAGCATTGCCTTTTCTTTTCTCTTCCTTCTCCAATTATAACACCGTCTGAAAAAGATGGAGGTTTTTGAACCTTTGTAAATCAGTGCTGCCAAAGGCACATTCTTACTAATGAGGCACAATCTGATGATAGCAGCCCATGAATGAAGTCTACATTATGAAAATGCGATGTTTGGTCCCATCTTGCTTGGCATAATCATTTTAGTAGCACCAGTACTTGCATCAATGCCTAGAGTGTTTATATACTTTCACCGGTGGAATACTGGGGCACATCTTTCTTAGTTTTAAGTCTTAATCAACTTGTATGTTTATGTTAATTATGGAATGTGTTTATCGCACTAGTTATTTCATTGAAGATCAAACAAGAGGATGATACCAGTAGCGTGGCCCAGCTGCACTGTCCGCAAGCACAAAGCCTCAGGAGACCCACAGGTGAGCACACATCAAATGTACTTGCTCGAATGTGCTTGACAGATATTTAAATAACATATTTTCCTCAAACCTGCAAAAATGTGCTTTTAATCCCTGACGACGGCAGCGTGATTTGTATTCAGAAGCCTGTTGGGGTTTCGGGTTTTTTATTAAGTGCGGAGGGGAGCGGTGAGAGTAATGCGCCAACATAGTGCACGTTTTGTACGGCACTATGGCACATGATTCAGTACTAGTCATTGTACATTTGAATTGCACTTACTTTCCATAAACGTGTTGCTGTTTTGAGTCGGAATATGTGCTTTATTTTCCACAGTCTGTTCTTGTGTTCCTCCTCTGCCTGAATAATCGCTTTAAACTTTTCTTCTTCAGGGCCAGAGTGCCCCCATAGTCAGCACATTTGCCAGGCTCAAGGAAACTTACGAAAAAAATGCTTTATAATGGCACACGTATATACTACCACGCATGATCAGTTGTTGCTCCATCTTAGATCAGCTACCTCAGTTCTCTTGCATAACACTTACATTAAACAGCAGGAAAATGTATGTTTTCAAAACAATTCTTGTAATGAGGGTTTCTTGATATATAGTACCTTCTCAATGCTTGCTCTTGTTGTTAAAAAGGGACCATGTCCTGTGAGCAATCTGTGTACTATGACCAATTGTCCGGTACTTTATTTTATAAACCTCTCCTAATATCCTTTTACACAAAATAAATAAAGTACCCTCCCCTCAACTTCACAACACACCCAATAAGTTCTGGTATCATTGTGTTGAATCTTGCAAAGGTTCTGTGTGTTCCAGAGTGTAATAAGGCATTTTTCCTGGGTTTCTTCATTGCATTTACTTTTCTGGACCACTTATAACAGTGACGTTGTCTTGATCTTGAAGTCAAGCAGGTTGAAACATGTGCACTAGCTATTGGTTTTTGATATTTGACACTTGATATAACACATTTATGCATATAATTGAGGTGGCAAGTAACCTTTTTAGGTATTGCCCAATTTGGCCTAATGCCAAATTGACCTACTCCAAATTACCCAGGTTTTTTTCTGGTCGAATTTGGTAGGTCAAATGGTACATATGAATTAAAAAATAGATGTGGGGTGTGGGTAAGGTAATAGGTTAAGGTGGGGGGAATTCAGGGAGGTCTCCCACCTGTATTATGGGGGGAAGTGGGGAGACTCCCCCCTGCAATAGGTCAAAACAATTCGACCCCCGAAAAAATAGGTACATTCGGCAGTAGGTCATTTTTCTTCAGTCAAACAACCCATATCCCTTTTTTATGGCTGGTTAGCAGCTTGCAGCTTGCATTTTTGCACCCTGAGTAAAGAGTTGCAGATTTTGAACAGTTCAGCTGTGTTGTTGGTTGCCCCAGAAATGCAGGCTTGGATATGGGCCCGCTTCAAGATGGAGTTAGTGGTGAAAAGTAAGGCCCGTGGATCAGATCTGAGGGTCACAAGCCATTTTTGAATAATGAAAGTGAACCCCAATTTACAGGAGCACCCCTTAAATATTTTGGGGTACCCCCTGATCACGCTCAAACCAGAGTAAAAACCCTATAGAGAGTTAAGGTCATGAGTCTATCTTCCAAAATAACACATTTTTATATTTACAGATAATGAGGATTGTGGGAATGGCAGAGGAGACTGCCATTTCTGACCAGCATTCTGTTGTCCGTGGCTAGCTCCCAGGTCCTGAAGACTGGTGTTGGGCCTGGAGCTTAAATACTCTTGACTTGGTTACTGCATACCTGCAGAGCTCACCCAAAACTATTCTTCTTGCCATACAAGGGATTCTGCAAAGTCTTCCTTTCTTCATCATCAGCAATTCCTGGCAGCCATGCTACTTAACATATGAATACCTTACATGGACGCACACTACAGCCCTGCAGATTATTATGAGGCCTAGCCCCCAGTAAAAACAAAACATTTTTATAACTAATTTTCATTCATACTCCACACAACTTAGTCATATTTTTATGTCGTCCTACAATCTCTTTTAAACCTAATATCATAATTCTCCAGCATGGGGTCTGGCATGGATTCACATGCTCATGAATATTCCCCGTCGTCAGGCTGGGAATCCTCGGTAAAGAAAAAATCAGTATCAGTTTCGTTTCTGATCTGTCTTTCGTAGTAGTAACCAATCACTGATCTCTGTGCCATACTGACCACAGCCAATAACTGCCCTCTACCTAAGCCCCGCCTCTGGCAGCCATCTTCAGATTTTTACCGCACGTTCAAGTGTTGGGATCCTCGTGCTATTGCTCTCGAGCGTTAGTGCTATTTTTCACGTTTTTTCTCAAAAATGTTCTCTTTTTTCGGTCAAAGAGCCTCAAGCTCCACCGTTTCTTCATCCGATCAACGGGGACCCGTGTCGGATTTGTCTACGCCCCTCAAGGGTGAAGATTTCGTCGAGCCACGCTTTTGGAGGACTCCAGAAGTTTCTCAGGCCCATCTCGGACATGGCCCAGGAGAAGGGAAGCTCGACGCCCGGAAAGCTGTTCAGGGTCTGCCCTGGATGCCAGCTTCAGAATGTCTGTAAGGAGGACGAACACTCCCTTTGTCTTTACTGCCTACATGAGGACAAGACGCACTTGGAGAAGGACTGTGCGTTTTGCGGCAATATGTCGGAGCGGACCATGAAGGACCGCCATCAACGTCTCGCCAACTGGCTGGAAGGGAAGAGCCCGTCAGGCGAGAAGAAGAAGTCCGAGCGGTCTTCTAAGACCTTTGAGGACGCCCCGGCGATGTGGGTCCAACACAAGGCCAAGCACCGCGAGTCCGCTGGCACCGGGAGCGCCGAACGGTCGGGCTCTACGGGCGCCAGGCAGGGTGCATCCTCCCCGGCACTATCAACCACGAGCCAACGCTCTGGTTCGGGTAAGAGGAAGGCCGAGCACCCGGCGAAGTTCCTGGAGAGACCCTGGTCGAGCTCGAAGGCCCCATCGGAGGGGGAGCGAGGCGGTGACCCTCCCCCAAGGAGAAGGCGGTGAGTGCACCTAAGGTGGTGAAAGCCTTAATCCATCCGGCCAAGGCCTCTATCGAGACAGTCGCGGCGGCCCTGGCTCAGCCTGTGGAGGCTACACCAGTGGTGGCGACCTCGGGGCTCAGAGTCTCCCTGCCACCGCGGAGGGAGTCCTCTTTCATGCCCATCGACAGGACCCCTGTGAAACCTCCGACGGAGAAGAAAAAGGGGGGGCAGGGGGTCGTCGTGGATTCGGCCTCAACCTCTGAGGAAGAGCTGATCGAAGTCTTAAGCCACGGCATTGGCGTGGAAGAAGACCAGCCCGTGGGGAGGGACCCCGACGTAGTAGACGACGAGAACGTCGAGGGTGCCGACGGGGCTCCTGACCGCCCGTCAGACTCCCCTCAACCAGTGCCGCAAGACCACTCGGCGGCCATTTTGTTGGCTATGCAGTCCTTATGCTCGGAGATAAGGACGAGACTGCCATTACCACCAGCGGAGGAACCGCTCCCGACGGGGGACCTGGAGCCAGGCCCTTCTGGGAGCCCTCCCCCTAAGAGAAGAAGGATTCATCCTCCACCTCCTTTTCAGCCATCGCGCCCTGTTCAGCCCTCCTCCCCGTCCACGACACGTGGGGATGATACGGGGACTGACACGGCCGCGACGGGTACAGACGGCGAGGTTTACAACGAGGATCTCCCGTCGTCACCGCCCACCCGGGCTTCCCCGCCCGACGAGATTGGATCGTTTCACTCCATGATCGCCAGGGCATCCGAGCTTTTCCAGCTCTGCACGGAAGAGAAGAAGGAAGGAAGGTTTCCTTTATCAACGGCGCGAGGCCAAGTGGAAGACGGTCCTCTCTGTACCTCTACTGGACGATATTTGGGATGAGGGCCTCGCCCTCCTCAAGAACCCATCCACGACGCCGGCTAGAAGGGATCGGTACGAGAAGTAGTACCGGGTCCCAGACGCGGCCCCCTTGTGCCTTCGGGCACAGCCGACCCCGGACTCGGTCGTCTCCACGGCGGCCAGGAAGAAAGCGGGGGGGGCGCGCGGCCTCTACATCGACCTCCCCGCCAGACGGCGAGGGAAAGAAATTAGACACGATGGGACGCAGAGTCATCTCGTCTGCAGCGACGACGATTAAGGCGGCCAACGCCTTGGCTATCGTAGCCCGCTACGACAGAGAGTTGTGGTTCAAACTGGCCCCCCTGCTGGACTTCCTACCAGACGACAAGAGGGCGGAAGCCCTAGAGATCTTGCAGGAAGGAGAGGTGGCATCGGACCACGCCATTACGATTGCGACGGACATCGCCGACACTGGATTTCGCCAGTTGGGCAACGGCGTGTGCCTTAGGCGGCGTGGATGGCTCAAGGCTACTGACTTCCGTCAGGACGTGCAGACCAGAGTCTTGGACATGCCGTTCGACGGAAGCAACCTGTTTGGGAAAACAGTGGACGATTCCCTACAAGCCATCAAGACGGACACGGAGACGGCCCGTGCTCTTGGTGTTCTCCAGCAACGACGGCCGCCCTTTCGGAGCGGCGAAGGCAAACGGGGTGCCTCCAAAGGTTCCAGCGGCGGATTTTCCACCTACCGTCAAGCAGCCCGCTCGTCGTCACAGGAAGCTTACACGGGACGAGGCAAGTCAGGCGGACCCCGCCGTCGTCGCCAAGGAGGACAAGGCGGCAAAGCCTCGTCGAAGCAGGACTGAACCGGCCGTGGAGTCGGGCCCCCACCGAAGCACCCCGGTGGGAGGCTGGCTGGCGAACTTCGTCAGCGTGTGGGAGTCCATCTCCACCGACCGTTGGGTGCTGGACGCCCTAGCTCAGGGGCACGCGCTCGAGTTTCTAAAGAGGTGCCCGCGCGTCCCCCCCTGTGGCCAGGAAAGAACATCACGTCCCTCAACTTCTCTTGGAGGTAAAGGCGATGCTCAAGAAGGGCGCCATCGAGCTCGTCCCAAAGAGGCTTCGGGGCTCCGGAGTTTACTCAATACTTCCTCGTGAAGAAGAAGACGGGAGGATGGCGTCCCATCCTGGACCTACGACGACTGAACAAATTCATCAAGGCAAAGAAGTTCCGGATAATCACCCTCCAACACGTCCTGGGTCAGCTGGAGGAGGGCGATTTCCTGTCGTCGTTGGATTTGGAGGATGCCTACTTCCATATTCCCATCCTAAAGGGACACCGAAAGTTTCTCAGGTTCGTGGTCCAAGGGCGTCACTACCAGTTCAGAGCCCTTCCCTTCGGATTGAGGTCGGTACCCAGGGTGTTCACCAAGTGCCTCGCACCGGTGGCGGCGCAGCTGCGCCGAGAGGGGATCCACGTCTACCCCTACCTGGACGACTGGCTCATCCGAGCGAAGACGAAGGAGCTCGCCTTGGAGCACACGGTAAGGACCGTCCAACTACTCACGGACCTGGGATTCTCCATAAACTACGCCAAGTCCCACCTGGTGCCCGCACAAGACGCACTGTTTCTGGGAGCAAAGCTCGACAGTGTCGCTTCTGGCCTCTCCGTCGGAGGAAAGGACGAGGGCCATCTTGGGCAAGCTGCAGCGGATGCTGGTCGCGGACGCGGCCAGGGTGAGGTCCATCAAGTCCCTCCTCGGAATGATGTCTTCTTGCATTTACCTCATCCGCCTGTGCAGGCTCCGGATGCGCCCGCTGCAGGAGTTCCTGGACGCGCGCTGGATCCAGACGACGGGCAGCTTCGAGGAGAGGATCACACTCGACGAGAGTTTCCGACGAGCGATCCGGTGGTGGGGCACCCGCGCGCATCTGACGGCGGGCATGGACTTCCAGACCCCCGGCTACCAGGAGACAGTGACCACGGATGCCTCCCTGGAAGGGTGGGGAGCGCACACCGAAAATCTGCACGCGAGAGGCCTTTGGCTTCCGACGGAGAAGTCCCTCCATATCAACGTCCTGGAGCTCCATGCAGTGTTTTGGGCCCTCAGGTCCTTTCTTCCGTCCCTCAAGGGCAAAGTGGTGAGGATCTTCACCGACAACACCACCACCATGTTCTACATCAGGAAGCAGGGCGGAACCAGGTCCCCAGCCCTGTCCAAGGAGGCGCAGGATCTGTGGCATTGGGCCGTCGCCCAAGGGATGTTTCTGGTGCCGTTTCATCTGGCAGGGATAAAAAAACACCATCGCCGACTCGCTCAGCAGAGTGCTGCGCTCGTGCCACGAGTGGGGACTACGACAGGATCTAGTGGACCGCCTCTTCCGACGGTGGGGCACACCCCAGATCGATCTGTTCACGATGGCGACGAACTCCAAGTGCCAGAGGTTCGCCAGCAGGTTTCCCCAGCCGAGGAGCATGGGCGATGCTTTCTCGTTCCCCTGGGAGGGCCTGTTTCTATACGCGTTCCCTCCATTGCCATTGCTGAACCGGCTCATCAACCAGCTCAAGAGGTCACGGTGCAGGATGATCCTCGTCGCACCTGCTTGGCCGAGGCAGATATGGTTCCCGGACCTTCTGGACTTGTCAGCGTCCCCGTCAATCAAGCTGCCAGTGGGCGCGGATCTTCTCTCCAGGGAAGGAGGCGCCATCCTCCATCACGACCCAAAGTCGCTGAACTTGCAGGCCTGGCTCCTGCAGCGTTAGAGTTTGGAGGATACGACATACCGGCCGACTGCAGAGAGGTTCTTGCAAAGGCCAGGGTGTCCTCAACTCTTAAATGCTATGGACACAAATGGAAGAGGTTCTCTGTCTGGTGCCACGCACAGAAGATTAACCCTCTACGGATTACGGCTCCCCAGGTACTGCCGTACCTTCTGACGCTGGCCAGGGCTGGACTGGCGCACGCGTCCAAGATTCATCTTGCTGCGATCTCCCGATACACCAGAACCACGGGGCGGACGTATTTGTGGTCTCATCGTCTGGTGAAAGAATTCATGAAGGGACTGTTCAGATCGTTCCCGCCGGTGAAGGCTCCGGCCCCGGCGTGGGAGCTCAACGTGGTGCTAACCAAGCTCATGGGACCTCCTTCGAGCCTCTGCACTCGGCTCCGTTGAAGTTCTTGTCGTGGAAAACAGCGTTTCTTGTGGCCATCACCTCCGCACGAAGAGTGGGAGAGATCCAGGCCCTTTCCTGCAAGCCCCCGTACTTGACTTTTCACGACACGAGGGTAGTGCTCAGGACGCACCCCTCCTTCATGCCCAAGGTGTCGTCAGAATTCCACCTCAACGAACCCTTGGTGTTGCCTGTTTTCTTCCCGTCGCCTTCGTCGCCGGCCGAAAGGACTTTGCACTCGCTGGATGTGGCTAGAGCGCTGAAGTTTTACGTGGACCGCACGAAGTGTTTTCGGAAGACGTCACAACTTTTTGTGAACTTTGGACCTGTCAATCAGGGGAAGGCTCTCTCAAAGGCTTCCATTTCCAGATGGCTCTCCGGCTGTATCATGTACTGTCATCGGTTGGCAAACCGACCGCTGCCTGGCCGTCCGAGAGCCCATTCTACCACAGCGATCGCAGCTACCACGGCGTTCCTATCTGGTGTGCCCTTGCTGGACATCTGCAGGGCTACTACGTGGAGGTCGACGCACACCTTCACGAAATTCTACTGCGTCGACCGGGATTCCAGGGAGCAGTGCTGCGCAATCTGTTCGCCTAAGGTGAGCCTGGTGAGGAGGTAAGAATTGCTTAATGTTGAGTTTGATGTAATGCTTAATGTTGAGCCTTTGCCACCTCCCGTGGTTGTGCATGTGTGTACTGCTATGTATTCTTTATTCATGAGCATGTGAATCCATGCCAGACCCCATGCTGGAGAAGGAACAAGTTACTTACCTGTAACTGTTGTTCTCCAGCATGGGTCTGGCATGGATTCACATGCGAACCCTCCCGCCTACCCCTCTGTGGCTCTTCACTTGGTCATACTGCCACTTCACGTGCTACCAAATCTGAAAATGGCTGCCAGAGGCGGGGCTTAGGTAGAGGGCAGTCATTGGCTGTGGTCAGTATGACGCAGAGATCAGTGATTGGTTACTACTACGAAAGGCAGATCAGAAACGAAACTGATACTGATTTTTTCTTTACCGAGGATTCCCAGCCTGACGACGGGGAATATTCATGAGCATGTGAATCCATGCCAGACCCATGCTGGAGAACAACAGTTACAGGTAAGTAACTTGTTCCTTCTGTATGTCTTGCATTGACTCTGTACACTCCTATTCTTAGTCTGCATGGGCTATTGATGAACAGGAACAGCTGAAGAGTTACCTCATGCTCTCTGCCAGCCTGCCTATAGTATATTTCTAGCACAGGCTGAATTCACTGTGTGCTTGAGCAAAGCTAACTACAATTTAACAGTTTTACAAATATATTCATCTAAATAGTTATTTGCATCTTATATTTCAATCCTAACTATCTTTATTTAGTGACCCTCCTCCCCCTTGGACTCTTGTAGTGCTTAGAAAACAGTTAGCAGAAGTCTTGCCTAATCCTAAAGCCCTTGGAAAGTTTGGAAATGAAGAAAAGCACTAGGCTCCTTCCCAACAATAATGGTTGACTCCTAGATATAATTAGTCTTTTGGCACTGTGAAGTGCAGTCTATAAAGTGTGGCACGAGCCCATGTGCAAAGTTTGTTTTCCCAGAATACCATCAGGTGACCGGCATCACCCAGGAAGAAAAGGCCTATGGAACCAAAAAGGTGGGGTCTTCCTTGAGAATAACATTGAGTGACGTGTGGGAGTCTGAAGAGAAACGCTTTCCGGCAGGAGTGAGGTGAATAACACTGGAGCACGTACGAGGCGAGGCCTAGCTAAGGAGAGTGTGCTGAACGCCCAGTGGTAGCAAGGGCAAGACAAGTACCTTGCCAGAAAATGGGAAACTTGGATACGCAGAGAGATTGAGAATGGGAAGCGAAAGGAAGGTGCCAGCCGCTGGTGCTGAGAGAAGCTGCCAGAGAGAATTGCGGTACAGTAGCAGAGACTTGGAAACTAGGCAAAGGTGGCAGACCCAAGTGGGCGTGATGCAAAGGCTCGTCGGGGACCCCAGACTTAACAGAAAGCAGACTGGGCAAACACTGGGGGCTAAGATGGGACCCCTTTTGCCAACCCTGCTGCCGAAACCCTGCTCTGAGAAAGTGGACCCAGAGAAAAATACTGCAGTTTAAAACTTAGTTCTGAAGCTCTAGAGTGCAAAAAGAAAATTCAACTGAAGAGAAGAATGAATGTTGGAACTTTCTGGAAATACCTATTAAGAATGTTGCCATAAAGAGGCTTGTTATATGCTGGGAACCTGGGAGTCAGAACTACTACGTTTCTAGAGAAAATTAAGCCAAATTAGAACTCCTAAAATATTTTCCAAAGAAGACGGTAAATAACAGAGTTTCCTAGGAATTAAAGAGAACAACAAACCAGCCCACCACAGCAAGGTGGAGGAAAGCCCTTAGTGGACCTGTTCACACAAACCCCCTGCCACTTAACAAACTGACAGAGGCTTGTTACGAATAACATTATGTTTAGTTTTATACAGGGCCACCCCATGGAGGGAAGGGGGTACAAACTGTCCCAGGCCTCGTTCTCACAGGTGGCCCTATTGTCGCTGCCTTGTCAGCAGAGCGCTTACATTAAACCCTACCTCAGAATGGATCTGCGCTTTAGCTTGGGTACATTCAAAGGTAGGCGTTAACTTGCTGTTGCCTTTAGGCTAGTGCCCACACCCTCAGCCATTAACATCTCATCACCCTCCAGCAGTGACATGACAGGGTGCAGGCATGCTACAGAAGTAACATGACTGCAGTGCCCATGGTGCCCGTTTATCGGCTGTGTTTTGTAGATAGATCACCTCCCTGCCACCTGGACTCTGTTGCTTGCTTGAATTACCTGGAAGACCTGCATCCTGCATTATCTATGGCCATATTCCTGTCTGTGAGCTTCCACCCCCAACCCAATAGTCTTATCCAGAAATACTTGGATTCAGAGGACTTGCCATAGTAGTATACTTCATGTAGCAGCCCTGTGTTCATGACCCTGAACTTGTGGAAACTTACCTGCCAGTCCCACCCTCCACCTACCCTCAAACACACTAATATCATTCCTACACTAAAGGAACCTAGTCCAGATTGTCATTTATCCCTTTTAACTTCCAACCTGTATCTCTTCTACCATTTAGTTCTGAAATTTTGGAACAAGTGGTTTATTCACAATTTTCATATTTTCTTGATATTAATTGATTCTGGATTTTGCCCCTTCTGTTGGACTGAATCTTTTTCCTCACTTTGCCAATTTCCCTCTCTCTACACTGCATGCTGAGCACTCATTTTTACTTGTTTTATTAGCTTTCTCTGCTGCTTTCAACACAGCGGACCACCATACACTTCTGTCTTCTCTGTGCACTGTGGTGTGCAATAACTGTGCCTTCACTTACCGGTTGCTTGCCAGTGTTCCGTGATCGGCTGGGCCCAGTTCCTACTATATTATACAGCAGCAGTGTGCAGACACAAACACACGTACCTCGTGCGACAAGCGCTTAAAGTGTATCGCCAGCCGGTGAGATGGCTCCGTCCATGGAAGTGACCTTGAATCCTGATGGTCTACAAAAAGAGGACACTGATGTTAATTTAATTTGGACACATAAATACAGACTTGCAGAAGGTCGGCTTTGCAAAAAAGGTTACTGTTCAAATGTCTTTAGTAATCTCATTGATAAGGCTGAAAATTCTACTAGCACTGATATGTGCCCCAAGACCATGGCTTTAAACTGTGTGAAAGACCAGACGAAAATTACAGTTTACTTCTCCTCTGTCGCTAGCTGTTTTGACTCTGACTCGATGAGTAATTTTCATATGGAAACGCTCAACATTGTGGATATAGTGATTGTGAAGATGATCTTTTGGGGAATGATATGAAACAGGCTAATAATATATCACTTATCTACTATCTTAGGTCATGGGACGAATCTCAAAGTACTAACTCGCACCTACAGGCAATAAACTATCTGTTATCCTCCCTGATAAAAGTCTGTAATTATATCTTTTCTGAAACTGTTTAACAGAATAAAAGAATATCTAATATTGACTCTATTGTAACAAAGACATATGGTAATGATCTATGTGAAGAATTCTACGGATCCCTCACTGATACCCTTCCTAGAGGCTCCTCCCAGGTGGCATGGAGAAGGCAGACACTTCTGATCCCAAGCCGGGGGTGGTGTACTGCGGGAAGATCACCTGGGAGGAGACCAGACCCAAGGTGGTGAGGACATTCCATGGGATGAGGGACAGTATTTTCCCTCTGACAAATTCTTCCCAGTGTATCTAAAGAGGTACTGGCACATTGTCGTTTTAATGTCTCTAAACCTCACATTAAATGTAAGGTTGTGAACCCTAAGGTTATAAAATCTGAGCCCATTTTATTCAAAGAAAGATCTTTTTGGGTATCACAAATTAAACATTCCCCAATCCCAAGGGTACAATGTAAATTAGTATGGAAATGTCTTCAATAAACCATCTTCCTCTGGAACATCTGATTCCCAGAGCCCCTTTCTTATAAACTTCAAGGGAATCAAATCTACCCTTGCAAGGAATTCAAATATTGGAAAAACTAACTTTGTTAAAAGAAACTACAAGTCCCAGAATCCCAGAAGGACTGAGACAAAGAAGAGAGCTGAAGAGGCATGTAGGGCTGAAGAGGCATGTAGATGTAGTAGTCGGGCAATTAAGCCTAGTAGCCATTGCAGTAGTCAGGCAGTTGAGGCAAATAGCCCACACCTGAAAATGATTGCAGAACCTGGAAAGCATAAAAGGCCCCCTCAGGTGCGAGCAGAACGAAGGAGTGGAAGAAACTGGAACGTTGGTTGGAGTGCAGGCTGTAGCAGTAGAAGCAGAGAGAACGCACAAGGCTGGCAAACCATGCAGAAGTGGAAGAACAAGAGGGATGCCGAAACGTGGCTACAGCAGCTTCACCTGCAAGTTCTGAGAGAGTCCTGTAACCCCCTCACCCCCCCAAGTCTGAAGTGCAGAGGCTGCGCAGAGGAAGACGTGCAGGAAAAACTGTTTCCAGCATGTGAGCTAGATTGCTGTGAGTGCCAAGCTGTGGACATGCAGGAGACTAAGGCAAGAAGCAAGTGGCAAGCCGAGTGTCTTGGGAGCAAAAGAAACTCCCAAATCGAGTGGCCAGACAGAGACCCCTGTTCAGGAGAAGGGTGTGGGTCCCCAGCGAGCCAGAAGCAGTAGAAGCTGTAGTGGAAGATAGGAAAGTAGTGCAACCCGCAAAGCAAGTGTCTCAGAAGCCGGTGAGTAAAGCATTGTATTCTAACACATTGCACAAGCCTTGCTGGTAAATGTACCCAGCTCCTTATTGACTCGTGTAGGGCTTTATGCGAGCAGAAGTTGTTTGTTGCCTTCAAAGTATTGTTAACAATGGAAATGTACCACTTGCGTATACTGTGAAAGACCTGATACTCGTGTGAGAAGCTAAAGTACTGAATTCCATTGTACTCGTATTAACAGACTGTTGCTGTCTAACAGAGTGGTTGCGTTTTCCTAATTAAGGAGAGGGGACACTGATAGAACAATTACCGAATACCTAACCTTGACAATACGCTAGTTACAAGTTAACTCCCAACAGGGTACTCCCCAACAGGGTACGGGTAGTGAGGCATTTTTACATATATTTTCTTTAATAAAATGGCATATTTTGATAAATTAACAAGCTTTACTGACCCCTCACACCATGTACTAGATTGTCGGGACACAATTAACAAAGATGGTCCTTGAAGTTCCTGTTATAATGACATTGACAGATGCATTGAATCTATTGAAGGAACAAACTGGGGTCGTTCTTGTCACTGGAATCTTTGTCTATAAATAAGGAAATGAACATTGAAAATATGAAATGAAATACTGCTGATAGCAGAGAAAAGGTCAAAGAAAGGGAAAATCATTAAATGTAAAAAAAAAATACTACTAAAATGAAAAAAGATGTATTATCGATTCCATCTCTAATAAAGTTGAAGTAGAACAGGCAGAAGGCCACTATTGCATAAGACCTGGTAATAATGAGACAGTGAATACCAACACCATAAAAAAGCAAATTGAAAAAACAAATGTGGCAAAGAATGATATTCTAACTTGCGTTCCTGTAGCAAAAGAAGAACATTCTTAAGCATAATACACAGAAAAAAAAAATATGTGATGACTTAGTACAAGTTGATGATATGCAGTGTTTAGATGCTGCAAGCAAATTGTTGATAGATCTGAAAAGCCTTCTCAACTGGAATACTTGAATGTCAAAACGCGTCAGTACTCTAGGAATATAGGCATCAAGAATACTGGACCAGCATTAGCAGGGCCAACAAACACTGTTCATGAATCGTTACAAGCTGTTTGCCCTCCTATGCAGACTAAACATAACAATTGTTCAATTGATAATGACAAAGCAATACAAATATGCAGTACATTTTGCACTGGTGATCAGTTGTATATTGATAGATATTTCCATTTAATCTATTGCATATATGGCCACAATTAAGGTCAATAACTACTGATGATATGAAGATCGTAGTTATGTTGGAGAGTGAAAACATGAGTTTGTCTGTTATCCATTTCTCATCTGAAAATGTGACTACCTACATACTTAAACGTTCGGAATACTTGCTAATATTGGGATATGTATGTGAGCCTGTCAATTATGTATATTGTACAGGTCCTCCTCCCTCTTGACATTACAGGTGGTGATTTTTCAAAGATTTGAATAGAATTAATTAACCATTAAACCATACATTGAAGGAGGTAGGGTAGTGCACATTATGAACACTACAGAAAATGAATCTAAAAGCAGATTTGAAGAGGTAAATTGGGATTGGCCATCAACTGTGCTTTCTACTAGAGTCTCAATTAGACCCAGACCATACGCAAGTTATCGGCCTCCTTTCTTGGTACGCGTAGGACCATGCACATTTTATGGCACCAGGGGGTTTATATGACAGAATTGAACAACTTGATATTGCACTACAAGAAACCTGGATTTCTGGAACAGTGGATCTCGATTGTTGTAAAACTATATTTAAAACTGCTAATCATCATCATTTTACTTTATTTTGCGTGGTGTTGCTGGGGACCCATAGGGTCCTCCTTTAAGATTCTTTTCTAAATCCTTAAGTAAACAAAAACCCTTTAGTCTGAGAGATTGGCACACTCCACCTTCAGTGGGGTGCCAAAGGGATACTTAGGACCCCCCTTCTCTCTGCTCCTGTGACTTTTTAGTCACATAGACAATCGCCTAGTTATGGCTGGTGGCAGCTGACGTTTTCTACCAACTATTGTGCATTTTCTATACCGCAGGCTATGTGCATACTCTCGGTAGTGCACAATAGGGGCACACAAGTATCAACTTGGGGCCTCCATATTTTTTTCGCCATTTCTAGCATGGTTCTTTCTTAGCCATTTTTCTCCCATTCTGGGGGGGAGGTCTTTGTGTGTGTTTTGCCTTTGGCGGAAACCAGTAGGTATCCCCACCTAGGCTCCAGAGTGCCTGGGAAGGCAGGAAGTGGGGGATGAGTCCTACACCCCATTGTCCTTTGTATGCCCAGAGGGCCTGAATAGCACAAGCTCCCACTGGGGGGTCTGGCTGTCCTGACTGGACAGCCAAACGCCCCTTTCTGTAAAATGCTGAGAGAGATTGCAGAGGAGTGTTTGCTGGAAATGTATAAAAGGTGAGGCTTCTGGAGTCTAAAGCAAGTCGACCACTGAAAACAGAAGTAACCGAAGAAGATCAGATACACCTGCAGACCCTTTGCAAGACTTTGAAGCGATCACTGCGGTCCTGACCCCGTTTTCCCAGGGTTCCCCAGCAACACTGCCCAAAAGGAATGGTGTGCTGCAGTAGTAGTAAAACACAGAGGCTTTTAAGAGCTAACTTTGCTTGAAAAAAATATATCCTATTTCATAGATCTCTCACGGAGCAGTTTTGTGACACCCTCAAATGCCTTGCATTCTGCCTGCACTGCTGAGGAAAAATCAAGGTACAAATAGACGTTATCAGAGCCCAGGTATAATTCCCCCTTTTCTCTTGCTAACTGTAATAACTCGTCCCTATCTCTGTAGTTGAAAATATAGGCTATTATTAGCACTGGGGTGGGTTGAGGGGGAGCAGCCTCAGGCTTAGGATTCTGCATCAGAGTATGGTGTGCATGCTCCACTGTAAAGTGCTGCGATAGAGGCAGGTCATTCAGATTTTCATAAACCGTTTATCTACACGTTCTTCCATGGGTCCACCACCAGCATGTACAGGCACTCCCGACTATGCAAATGTTAGAGCACTGTGAGTGGGACTCATGGTCGGCACTCTTTTCCCTAATTTGCTTTAGCTCTTTCAGCTTTAAGGCAAGTAACATCATCCTCAACCACACTGACCATGTTTTCCACCTCAGTAGTTCTTATACTTTCCTTTTTTCGGTTTGGCTTTTTAATGAATTTATATTAGAAGTGATAAGGTTTCGAGTGCTTTAATACAGGGCTGAGGTTGTATCGTTACCAAAGGCCCTCTGCCGTCTTACCATCTGTACAATGGCTCCCCATCTGGGTCTCTGTTTCAGCTCCAGGGCATCAGTGACAAGGAGGCCGATTCCCACCATCCACTAGCACCTCCCCTCAGGCAGAGATCGGATCCTCACCTTGCAGAGGGGATCTAACTGACGGTAGTCGGTAGAGGACCGCCCAGTGAGCATGGCAAGTCCTGCAGGGCAAGCAGACTCATCTGCGTAACCCAGAGAGGCGTGGGACTTCAATGCTGGAGGCCTCGCTGTGCTCAGCCGCTTCCCCAGCCAGGGGATGGGTTTTCACCCAGGGGCAGATCCGAGCCATAGCATGGCTGTCGCAGCTTTTTCTGCAGCCAGCATCGGCGGTCCCAGCAGTCGGCAGCTACTTTATGTACTCCAGCGGCGTTCAAGCAGTCAGCGGCCTGCTGCCCGGGATCCCAGATTCATTGGCGCATCTCCAGAGCAGGTTCGCTTTTTGCCTTCCAGAATATTTCAGGGAGACCACCCCTCCCTCCGGAGCAGGATTAGATGTTTGGATTGCCTATTCCTTTGCTAGAAGGCCATTTTGTATTGCCTGGGTCACCGAGTCATCCTGAAGAAATCATCTTCTACATAATTGAACACTGTATAGTGGTGTTAGGAAACATTTCTCTTAGGTGTAATATTCCCTCAATTTATGGACCCCTCCCCCCCAAACATTTTGCTTTTGTTTGGCTAACTTAACCTGACTTTTGCCATTGGAGCACAGCCTTCTGCAGCGCTCTCCTCTGGGCTTTTGCTCATCTGTTATGGAGAAACTGACACGTCCATTAGACTGCCAGTACTGGGAAACTGTCTCCCTTAGCCTTTTGCCATTTCTTGGTAACTTTTTATCTATGTGCCAAGAAATTTACAGTACCGCGCATAGGGGTCCTTTTGTTTTATGGCCCTAGATACCCTCTAAGGATTTTTTTGTGATTGTACAAGTGTGCCTAGGATGAACTGGTGGCAGCAGTTTACTTTTATACTATGTGTACTTCTTTTTAACTAACCATATCGTGTTTACCACGTCTGGCTCAAGTCTTTCGTTCTGTCCTTTGTCCATGTTGTCCCTTTGCCTTGCCCCAGGTCGAGCAAGCCCGGGAATTCCTTATTTGGGTATGCAGCCTCCCACGAAAGCCGCAACCTTCACAGGCTCCTGCATGCCACGTGTGCTAGTGCCAGGAAGAGGAGTGGGACTGTCTAGTCCCAATCCACACTACCCGTGTCAGTATGTCTGGTATGCCTGAATGACTAGAACCACCATAGGCCATGATTGGCCCTTGCCTGGCTTGAATGCAAGAGAGCAGATCAAGATTGGCTATCCCAGATTTGAGCGTAAAACGAATCTTGGATAGGAGAAGGTGCTCTACATCCATTCTAGGTCGATCACCTGAAGTTTACACCGAACTACAGAAGGAGTCAAGTATCCTGAAATGCTAAAGCAGACCTATGGAAGCGCCTGAGACGTGTTGGAAGATTTGGTACCCTGAGCACGCTGTTGTCCTGTCTGACCCCTGTTTTTGCATCAATCACTGAAGGCTTGCAAAGGCACTTCAACCATTTGGAGTAGTGGGAACAACTACTCTCTGCATCTCCTGATTACCCTCCAATAGAGCCTCTTTGGAAGTGTTCCTGTGCCATCCAGTGAACTGACTAGCTGGAATACGGGGTATCTCCTAGGAGCGCTGCTGTCCCAAGTTGACATTCAAGACTTAAGGAATCACCAGGTTATGGTCCTGGGCCCTCTGCCGCCAAATTCTTAGTCCTAGCTCCTGTGGGTCATGATTTAAGAGCGTGCCATGCCGCAATCGTTTGCGGTCCCTGTGTCACCCTGCTGGGGTGACAGTCGTTGTAGGAGCCTTGCCTGCCTGCCCCCCTGTGCCCTGAGACGTGCTGCACTAGAACTGTCCTCTTTTCTTCACCGAGATTCTGAGAAAAGGCTACTGTCCCGCCACAGAAAATCGTCCCGTCCCTCAGCCTTGAGAGCCAGAACGACGTGTAACTGCAGGAGTTGAACCTACGAGCGACCTGGCCTGGACTGTATCCAGGGTGGGTGAGTACTTGCATCATTTACCGGTGGCCCCCTGGCACAGCCATTGTTCTTTACGCACAAGAATCCCTGAAAAAATACTCACCTTAGCTTGGCTAGCCTGCACTCCTAGCTATTCCCGAAACTCGAAAGTTGCTCTGCCTGCAAGGGTAGACCCTCCTCAAATAGTAGGACACTGTTCTTCATCACCTCAAGCCCATTCCTGAACTGCTACAGCTCCCTTAAGAGGACCCGCTTTCTCATATATGCACAATAGCGTGTTTTCAACGCACTACTGTACTTTTGAGCATAAGGCTCCCCACTTCATAGGGCTGGAATGCTTAAGTTAGGGATCCACTCTGAAGAACTGTCTAATTCTATATTTGTGTTAATCTACCCTTCTGTTACAGGTTATGGTTGTGATTTCCCCTTTACTTCATTAGGCGAAACTTAATTGTATATATGGTAAATAGTGAGAGGCGTAACTGTTTGATATTACTGTGGTGTATTCGTGTTTAATTATTAAGGCTTATAATAAATGTATATGTATTTTTATATACACTTGTCTAAGCGTTTTCTGTGGAGTTTTACTGTGTGTGCTCATTGTGGGCTTCCGATCACTCTCACCCTTACTGAAACTTGGTCTTGACCGCATGCCAAGCTACCGTGATTGATCTAATTTGTCCAGAAGTTTCCCCGGTACCATTAAACTAGGGTGGCCTCCTAAACCTCTTCCCACCGGGTCAGTCAGAGTTTAGAAATCCATCTTAACAATTGGTGACTCAAAAAGCACAGTTCCAGATAAGATTCCTGTTCTCGGGTCCCAAGTATATATGCAGTTCGGTCACCCACTATACTGATCAGTCCTTTTTGTTGTGCAACAGGCACCAACATAAGTTTCTTCATAATGGCTTCTTCTCCTTCCCCTCACATGGTAACAAACATTAGAAATAATTTGGATCAATAAAAGAAGTATGTCACTACTAACATCATGTCAAGCTACCTTTTTAAAAACTGAAACATACGTGCAATTAAAAACCAAATACATCACCATTAAGTCACTTTGAGGAATAGGGGTGCTCATATGAGTTATCAGCCATTGTGTTTTAAATCATTCTTCTATACCTTCCACCGAAGTTTGCTTTTGTTTCTTCTTGCGATGCACCCCAATGTCATGGGCTGCTGCCATACGGACTAGCCATGACCCACGTTGTACCATGTGTGTTCTCACTGGGATAAGGAGTAAGTAGCCAGGTTTTTAGACTCCCTTGTAGTGGTCTTTATGTGCGATTCATCATAGATCTTAAATAATTATTGAATGGAAGTCCTTCAATATATTCAGCACCTTCATATTCAAAAGTCATGATTTCAGGTTATGCCATTTTTATACAAGCCAAAAAAGCCAGAGCTGCCTAAGTTGCAGGATTTCTTAAGTTAGAAGAATCTCATTAAGAACTTTGACATGTCTCATGCGTGTTTTCAAGACATTGCCAGGTTATTCAATTTTTCACAATGTATTTTTTTCTTTTGATCAGGTGATCCAGTGCTTATGTCTGTGTCTTCTCAAAGTCTTGCATCCAAACAACAATTTTATTACCAGAAGGAGACGGATTCAGAGGTTGCAGAAAACCCCAGCGGTAAGTGAAAGCCATGAGGTTAAAATGAAAGCGCATTCTCGTGGCGGGTATCGCTGTGGTTGGAGCATATGCTTCACCATTTCCCCGAGTCTGGTGAATAAATAAATTATCAAGAGTTAAATTGAACAAGTGAATGGTCTGTGGCTAATCCTGTTTTGCATTTCGAGATCAAAGATGCATAAATCATCATAGCTGAATGGTTTGGATTTAGGGCTATGTTCAATACCCTCATCTGACATGTCATGCCATCCCTTGCTGTGTGTGTGTGTCCTTACCTGGTATCTTATTAATTGCCTACAATGCGGTGGTCTGCTTCTGTGTGGGTGGGATATCGGAAGTAGTGGACAAGCTCTGGCTTTCCCCAGCTTGTCAATGGTGTAGCACTACTACCTCCCTAATGGAGAATCATACTGGGGAACCAATGTCCCCTTTCTTTTGGCAGTCTGGGCATTTCCCTCGTACTTGTTGAAGACCAGACAGGATGGTGGCAGTATTGCCTTTATTTTACACTTGGGTGCAGTCCTGTGCACTTTTTATTTAATTTAATTTTTTTACTGCATGGCAACCTTTTGTGTACTGGAATGCAAGGGCATGTAGTTTAAGCCCTTTCTTGGTGCTTCACTGTCGTTTTGTCCGTCGCCTCAAAGGAAAGAATAGGAAATGGTCATGTGTGCAACAATCTGTATGGGCTCTCGCTCACTAGGAAGTAGTCTTTTTTGTGAATTAAATTGGTGTGGGCTGTGTAAGGGGCTGTCAGTGCTGACTTGCACAGTACACGCCCCAAGTCATATGGGAGGTCATGACTGTAGCTGAGCTGGTGTCCATGATTGGACAGCCACCCAGAGTGCGATTGCGGCATGCCCATCGATAGGTGGTCTGGTGTCCCCGAACCCAGATTTTCGTATATCAGGAGAGGATTTGGCGCCATTCCACTAGTCAACCACTGAAACCAAGAACCTGAAGAACGAGAGGCTGCAAATGGACATTGGAAGACTGCTGCTGGGACAACCATTGCCAAGCCATTTACCACATGGTGGAGCTCTTCATTTTCAATGACAGATGAGACCTTCCACAGTGCCTCCCGCTGATAAATGGGTGGGTCTATGGGGGCGTGGCTTCGAGTCATGGCGGTCGGTTTGGCTCTGTGAGAGCTCCCAGCTGGCGCCACGTTACCAGCCAAAATGCCCAGTGAATGGTGAATTTTGAGTTTTGGAGCTGCTAATCGGCGCCGGAGTGCGGCTCAGAGGTGGGAGTACGCCCAGAGAGTCTTCGGACTCGATTCTGTGATGCCTTACTGCTGTTCGGCCTGAAAGACCCATGTAGAGCCCAATCGAAGAGTGAAGTAAAATGGCGGCCGCTGCCTAAAGCCCAACGCAGCCTCACGGTGATCACTGGCGGATCACCGTGAATTGGGTGTAGGGTTGAGGAGGTGCCGGGACCCGACCTCGACACGGGGTAGACGCTGCGGTCCCCCCGTGGACTGAGCCCCCGGCGGCCGACTTCCTCAGCTCCTCCCGCACCCGGCTCTCCCCCCCTCCCCTCACCCTCCCGCTACACGAACTTGCCGAGGGCCGTTGGGTGGACACGGCCGGGTCCCTGGAGGGCGGCTGGAGGCACTCCCTCATAATCGACAGCAGGAATCAGCCGCCGCCTCGGCAACCAACGGCCCCGCACTCAGCCTGGAGCCACCGCGCCCCCGCCGGAGCTCTGAGAAGCAGCAAACACACCGGTCCGTCGGTGGAGGGGAGTCTAGCCGGAGCCAGGCGCGGGCCATCAACCTCCTCACTGTCCCCCCCCCCCCCCCCCCCCCTGCCCTCCCTCCAGAGACACACCTGCAGCTGGAGCGGGGGACGCGGTGACTGGAATCTCCCGCAACGCAGCGACCCGGCCGGCGCCCTGGACCGGCCCCGCCGAGGGGGCGGCCATCCGCTGAGGTGAGCTGACTGCGGGCCCCGCCAGCCTTGCCGCTTCTCTGTGCCTGCCCGCCAGGTAGGGGCACATCGGAGCGAGTCACAGCTCCTGTGGTGGGGAGATCCCGTGGAGCGCCACCCTCTCTCACGGTGCTCCAGGCGGCGATGCGCCTGGGGGCCCCCTTTTCCAGACAGACGGCACCCTCTTTCGAGCGGGCAACTTCATTGCACCAGGACTACCACCAGCGAGATCCCTAACTGCCCCGAGGGCCCCCACACTCCTTCCGGCTCCCAACTCTGACCCGCACTTGGGGAGCCACCTGTGGCTATCACCCCCAGCCTCACCGCACCTCGACTGGCACCAGTTGCACTGCCCTGGACCTTTGCTGGGTGGACTTCAGTGACTGGTAAAGGTGCCAGCCAAGAGAACTCCCTCTCTGAAGTGGGCTGCCCCCATCAGATTCCCAACTCAAGGTAAGGCGGCACCTGCCGCACCACGCTCAGCGGGACATCACCCCAGGGGCCCAGAAGTGGCAGAGTCGCCTGTGGCTTTCGCTCTCCCAGAGCCAAGGCTCTAGCTGGAACTCGTCTTGCCCTCCCCCCTGATCGCTCTGCTCCGCGGCCTCCTGGGACTGGCCTGGACCTGGTGCCCGATAAAGACTCCAAGTGACAGCAGGGGCTTGGTGCTCATCCCACATCACCTGAACTATCGAGCCCCCCCCCCTCTTCGAGGATCATAACTGTAGAATAAGGGCCTTGGGAGGAACCGCTAAAATCCGCAGGAGCCGGACTGTTTACCCCCCCCCCATCCTACCGGTACGCTATGTCTAAAGCTAATAAAACCACCAAGCAAACCGACATCTCAGCGCTATTAAACATACCTGCTGGGGGAGGGGCAAGAAGGCGGATCGCAACGAAGGTAGGAGGGGAGACGCCCCTCTTGAGGACCAGGCGGCCGGGGCATCTCAGGGGGTTACAAAAGCCGACCTGCATGACCTACTATCGGCCCTCACCAGGGAATTCCAGAAGGGCACGGAAGAAGTGAAGAGTCAAATTGCTCGTCTGGACAAGAGAGTGGGGGAGATTGAATCGAGAACCGAGGTAATTGAAACCACACTATGCGAACAGAATTTTGAGATCGGAGAAGGAGCTGACAGAATTAGGGCCTCGGAGTGCAGGTGTGAGGCTCTCAAAGCCAAACAAGAAGACGCTGAAAACCGCTCGAGGCGGAACAACATCAGAATTCGGGGAATTCCAGATGCTATCCCGGAGAAAGACCTCCCAGCATACGTTTCCGATCTCCTCCGTCACGTCATCACCCTTCCAGATGATTCTCCCCTGGAGCTTGATAGAGTGCACAGGGCAAGACCTAGGCAGACTCCCAACGGGGCAGCTAATGTTCTAGTAAGGGTACATTTCTACAAGCTCAAGGAGGAGATAAAGCAAGAGGCCAGGGTCATGGAACACATCCACTTCCGGGATTCAGAGATAGCTCTTTTTCAAGATCTGGCAGCAACCACCCTGGCTAAACGAAGAGCTCTCAAACCCATGGCGGACTGACTGCGCGAACGCAAGATACCCTACCGCTGGAGCTTTCCCGCGGGCCTCTCCTTCACTTGGGAGGGGAAAACTCAGCAAATCCCTTCCCCTCGAGAAGCGGAACTATTCATGAATCCGGACCCCGGGGAGGGGCCCCACGGGAGCTCGGACCGCTCCCCTGAGGGGGCCAACAGGGAGTCTCTCCGATCTTGGTTCCGGGTAGCGGGTCGACGCAGGGTGCGAGGCCCGTCATCCAGGGGGAAGACCGCCAACAACCGCTGAGGGCCCCACCCACCCACACCCTGATGTCTCCTCATCGAAGAACTGCTTGCACCAAATTCAGAGGCATGGGACTCCCGGGGTAGTGGTCCCCCAGACGGTGGCCCGACCCCCCTCCGGGGGCTCTAACTTGGAATCCAGCACTAAATACTCGACCTGGGTCACCAGGACTCTGCCGGAATGAACCCACACCAGCAATCTCTTCAACCATAATAACCTGCTGGGTGCTCTCGCACACTCCATTACGTTCACCAATACAGCACGAGACCCTTTGGTCTCCTACTCAGCTGGTAGCCACGGCCCAGCCGACAGCCCCGTTGGTAGAAGGCTGGTCTGGATACCGATACTTGTTTCCTGTTTCAAGTTTTGTTTGAGTTTTTTTTGTTGGTTCAGCTTGGTCAGAGGGAGAGGGGGAGCTGGAGAGGAGAAGAGGACTGGAAGCGGGGGGGGACCGGGAATCATACCACAAGAGGAAAGGGTGCTCATTCCCCTGCACGGAACCGCCACAATAACGGCCATTTGCCCCTTCGGAGAGTGGGGGCCTCCAGCCTTGCAAGTAGTAAAAGGCACGATGAATCATCTATCCTACCTATTCACAAATGGCCCGGCTGAATAGGGAGCTCTCGATCTTGACCTGGAATGTCCAGGGTCTGAATGCCCCTCGAAAGAGGAAGTCTGTGAAGCACAGACTCGCCCAATTGACACCCGACATTGTGTGCTTGCAGGAGATGCACCTCCTCAAGATGGACGAGCGCTGCATAGCCTTTCAACGCTACACAAAACGGTACTTTGCCTCTGCTGGTCTTAAGAAGAGAGGGGTCGCCATCCTGCTAAGCCGAGACTTACCCTTAACAAACATCTCCATCAAGAGGGATCCAGAGGGATGGTATCTTCTGCTGAAAGGTCTATTAGTAGAGCTTCCCATCACCATTGCAGCCATATATTGCCCAAACACAGCACAAAGCCTATTCCTTCGCAACCTCCTCCCCACACTCCTGACTTTCTCCGAAGGCCGGCTACTCATAGGGGGTGATTTCAACTTAACGCCAGACCCAAACCTGGACAAATCGCTCCCTCCATCTAAGGAGGACTTTGGCAAAGCGCTCGCTATGGCAGAATTCTTGAGGGAAACCGACACGATAGATGTATGGAGATGGGCCAACATGGGGGCAAGGGACTACACTTTCTTCTCCCACGTCCACCTGGGGCATTCAAGAATCGACCTATTGCTACTCTCTAGCACTCTTATCCCCTGCGTCGAATCCATCCAAATTGGACACAGAGCCCTTTCGGACCACGCACCAGTCACAATGATCCTGAGGGCAGAGAGCTTCCCCGAGCAGCCTCAGCAGCAATGGAAACTTCAAGACCAGATCTTGACAGACATTGCAATCAGAACGGAAATGGCAGAAGCCCTCAAGAACTACTTTAGGGAGAACACCACTGGAGACACACCAATTGCCACGATCTGGGACGCCATGAAGCCTGTCAAAAGGGGCACGGCAAACGACTGTACCGCCAGGCTCAGACGGCTGCGCAAGCTGCAACAAGACGCACTGGAAGCGGAAGTGATAGAAGCCGAACACATCCTCAAACAAGGCCAGAATAGGAAAGCGAGCCGCGTGCTCCAAAAAGCGAAGCGATCCCTAGAAATGCATCTAGCAGACAAAGCGGCCAGAGCACTAACATATACCAAACAGTTCTATTATGTGCACAGCAACAAAGCAAATCGGCTCCTGGTCCACAAGCTGAAAAAGCTGCAAACGAGAAACACTATCCAATGCCTCCAGGACGCACAAGGGACCCCTCACTACGCCAACTCAGAGAAAATAGAAATCATGACGGCACACCACAAAGGAGTCATGTCGGGTTCCCCCGCAGCCGCACAAGCCAAATACTTAGCAGGAGCATACCCGAATGTCCCACACCCACAACTCAAGGCACTAGAAGCCCCCATCTCGGCAGAAGAAGTGAGCGAGGTTTGCAGGTCTGAAGAACTCAACCCCAGGTCCGGATGGGCTTACGGCGCAATTCTACAAGAAATTCTCATACATACTCGCTCCCCAGCTGGCGGCCCTCTTCAATTCGTTCCTATCAACGGGAACCACCACCCCCTCAATGGAAGAGTCATTAACCATGCTGCTACTGAAACCTGGAAGGGACCGGAGTCACTGTGCCTCCTACACACCCATCACCCTCCTGAACTATGACGCTAAAATGTTCACCAAAACCCTTGCGCCCAGGCTGGCTCCCTTGCTTCCAGCCATTATCCACCCAGACCAGACCGGATTCATTCCCGGCCGTAGCACCCATGATAATATAAGGAGAACCATAAACATCATCGAATCAGCCAGCAGGAAAGGGCAGGAACTGATGGTACTATCCCTCGACGCTCATAAAGCATTCGACATGCGCGACTGGGGTTATATCCAATCAACCCTACATCATTTCGGCTTTGGGCCGAATTTCATAAAATGGACTCTAGAGAAATATAAGCATCCCTCCACCAGGTCCGACAGAATCAACATCTCAAGAGGCACAAGGCAAGGATGTCCCCTGTCCCCTCTAGTCTTTGCCCTCTCTATGGAGCCTTTCGCGAACAGGATACGACAAAACTCAGGAGTCGAGGGCCTGACCATCAAGGACCAAATGTACAAAGCCGCCCTGTACGCCGACGATGTCCTCCTCACACTAACCAAACCAAGGGAATCCATGAAAGCCCTATGGGGGGAACTGATGGAATTTGGGGAGGCATCGGGATTCAAGGTCAACCTATCCAAGTCGACAGTACTGAGCATTAATCTGCTGTGAACTCTAACTTCAGACTTGGAAAAAGAATATCTTATACCCTGGGCGAAAAAGCAACTACCATACTTAGGGGTCCAGCTGCCATGTGCACCCTGCAGATTATACAAAGCCAACTTCCTGGCGCTTCTCAAAGAATTCAAGAGCGACCTGACACGCTGGCAGTAACAAGAGATCTCTTGGTTCGAGAGAATCACGGCCCTGAAAATGAACCTTATTCCTAGACTACTTTATCAGTGCTCAGCCTTACCCACCACCATCCCGAAGCAAGCGGTCCAAAACTTGCAAAAAAGCATTATGAGGTATATCTGGGAAGGAAAACGGCCTTGAATCCCAAGGAAGCTCATGCTCCGGGGTCGGTCGATGGGAGGTCTGGGAGCGCCCGATGTTGCCAGATATATCCTGGCTGCACAGCTCTCGTACGCGTTCGCCTGGCTTCCCTCCACCCAAAAACCCCGCTGGCTAGAGCTAGAAGAGGCTTGGTGCTCAGCCCCGATAAACTCTCTACCGCATATGAAACGCCCAGCGAAGGCGAGGGCAGGGGGCCTCTGACAGCGACCAAGAACACGGTGGGGAGCTGGAGGAAGGCGGCGCAACTGTGGAAAATCCGCAGCACAACAAGCCCACTCACCCCGGTCTGGAGGAACCCGGAATTCACACCGGGCTACAACCCCAAGAACTTCATCAGGTGGAAAAAAGGAGGACTGGAGAGGGTGTAAGACTTTTATGAGGTAGGAAACCTTTTCTGGATTTCGAGGCCTGCAAGAGGAAATTCAAAGTTCCAGAAAGCGAGAGATTCAGATACTCCCAGCTTCGTCACTGGCTCTCGAACAGGGACATGAAGCACCTCGGAAGCAGAGACCTCACAGCCCTGGAACACACCCTCACAGCATCCCCCCACGAAGGGCAAAATGTCAACCCTCTACAAGATCCTCGACAGAATGGACACGACCCGGAAGCAACCGTACATGCTCAAATGGGAGAAAGACATCGGGAGGCCCATCGAACCGGAGGAGTGGGACCACATTTGGGCCAGAGCACATAGAAGCTCAAAATGTTTATCCAACAAGGAGGGGGCATTCAAGGTGTGTTACAGGTGGTACCGGACCCGAGAAACGCTCAATAAATGCAACCTGTCAATCCCATCGACGTGCTGGAGAGGATGCGCAGACAAAGGCACACTATTCCATCTATTCTGGACATGCCCCAAGGCCACCCAATTCTGGAAAGTCGTGTTAGAGCAAATTAACAAGATCACAGGCCTAGCAATCCCATGGGACCCGGGTATCGTCCTACTAGGATCAAGCGGCGAGGGCCAATTCCCTCTATCAGGGCACAGAGCCGAACTATGCGCCCACCTGCTGACGGCCGCGAAGATCTTTGTGGCCAGGCTTTGGAAGAGGGCCCGGCAGTACAAATGTGGTGGACAAAATGCTGGGACATAATCGCAGCAGAAAAAATAACTGCCCTCTGGTTCGGGAACAGAGACAAATTCTATCAAGAGGTGGGCCCCTTTTCTGGACTACACTCAAAAATACCCAGGACTGGCCCGACAACCACCCTCCCCACGATGGATGGGTAAAGCTGACTGAAAAACAAGGGCGGAAGGGCGCAACAGAGGTATG
Organism: Ambystoma mexicanum; assembly: GCF_040938575.1. Classification (NCBI taxonomy): domain Eukaryota; kingdom Metazoa; phylum Chordata; class Amphibia; order Caudata; family Ambystomatidae; genus Ambystoma; species Ambystoma mexicanum. The sequence goes on from NC_090935.1 coordinate 1,458,721,557, forward strand.
GACTGGAGGAGTGCCTCCCCTGCTCGTCAGTCCAGAGACAATACAATGAGAGCCCAGACCTTTGTGGAACCCCTCTTCCGCCCCCCAACAAGTTCCTGAAGCATGAACAATCCCCTTGATTACCTTCACCCAACCTGGAGCTACTATCTTTGGATCCCCCCCCCCTCCTGAAATGCCCCACGAACATTTCTCTGACTTGTTGTTGTTGATGTTCTGTTGTCTGTTAAAAGTATTTACAAGCACTGTAACGCTCCGTGCAGCGGTCTCAATTCACATGCCACAAGTTATATGATGCTTGCATAAAATCAATAAAAATATATATTTAAATAAATAAAAATGGGTGGGTCTATACTGTTTCTGGTCCTGCATCCCCAAGTTCAGCCCCCTCGAGCTCTGAACAGTCATGGGCATGCAGCTGGCATCTGCCTTTCGAAGAGGGTGCTTATTCTGTTCACTTGATCTCATGCAGCCTGGTGCTGTGAAATTTACAGTGCACTCTAATTATTGGCCCTGGACATCGCTTATCTCTGACTCTCTGCCAAGATGAGCCTTTCTGGAGCCAGAGTCCTGTGGTCCTGTGTGTTTGTGCCTGCAGACCCTGTGCAGAGTCACCATAACGTTTCATCTTGTCTGTCTCAGGAAGATAGCTTAGCGGCAACGTGCTCGCCTTGGAAGCAAGGTGACACTGAGCCACCCAGGTTCGATCCCCAGGTCTGCACTTAGAAACCTCTTGGTATTAAGTGCATTATAAATAAAATATCATACCCTATGGGCTCCCAACGTCATTGCATCAGACGTTCTTCATCTTCAGACCAAGCTGGTGGTCTTCCGAACCACAAGGTTGCTGATGGACAATTGGTACCATTAACTCACAGGACCAACTTGTCACACCTAAAAAACACTGCACCAGCAACCACAGGACCTCTAACTCTGCAAAAAATAGCGAGAGCAGTTGCCTATTCTGAATGAAACACAGGGCTAGTTTGAATGCCTGTTTTTGAAGTACCCTTGGTCCCCATTTGCGAAGTTTGGATCTTAAATCCTACTCTGCATGTATCCTTGCCTTGCTCCTGGTGGTGGTTCCGGGCCCTAAGAATCCTTTGAGGCCCCTCCCCCACCCCATCCAGTATAGGTAGGTACTGCTTCTCTACATCGGACAAGTACTTTTGTTCTACTCAAAATGTCATTGACTAAAGGGCCATTGCATTGAGCCCATTGCTTCATATAAGAGAACTTTAAATAACGTTTAAAACTGCAAAAGTAGCCAAACTGAGTTACTTACCTTGAACACGTATTCCTAGGTACGGTTTGGACTAATTAAGTTTAGGTACTGGTACTGTCTTATAATTGTATAAGGCCTGTGATAACTTGTGTTAACATATTTTCTCTCCACTTTGTCATTACAACAGTATCGACTCACAAATGTATTAATGTGTGTGTGTGTGTGTGTGTGTGTGTGTGTGTGTGTGTGTGTGTGTGTGTGTGTGTGTGTGTGTGTGTGTGTGTGTGTGTGTGTGTGTGTGTGTGTGTGTGTGTGTGTGTGTGTGTGTGTGTGTGTGTGTGTGTGTGTGTGTGTGTGTGTGTGTGTGTGTGTGTGTGTGTGTGTGTGTGTGTGTGTGTGTGTGTGTGTGTGTGTGTGTGTGTGTGTGTGTGTGTGTGTGTGTGTGTGTGTGTGTGTGTGTGTGTGTGTGTGTGTGTGTGTGTGTGTCCCCCCCCCCCCCCCCCCAGTTGGACATCAAGTATGTTTGTGTATACAAATGTATTTGTTTCTTACTTGTAGTATTCTAGCTGAATGCATCTGTATTGTTAAATAAGTGTATTTTTTTAATTCTTACTTGTGTGGTAAATCTATTGCTTGAAAAACGTGTGTATATTAACTGTAGTTTACACCAACTCCTGATCTCTCTAATCTAAGCCTTACTGCTCAGCCTTGTTACAAAGTGGAGTTTGGTTAGTCTTTTGTCATAAACATTTGTAGGTCACTAAGGTTGGCTTCTCAGAACCCTACGTTTCCAGTAGCTCTGAAAAACCTCCAACAACTGTACATAAAGACACAAAAGTAAGACTGTTAAGAACATTTTTGGCATTTCTAGTTTTGTTTTTCACAATCGCAGTAATCGCCTCCTTTAGTGAAATCCTGTTTCACACAAGGCAGCATTCTCCTTTTCAGCTTTCTAACCATCATTACTCTTATCAATAAGGATTGTGTTAGTGTAAGGCCGGCATGCAGCTTTAAAAAGGCCAGTGCCTCGTTTCAGCTTGTATGCAACGTTGACAGAATGGTGCTTAAGCTCTGCCTCTCTTCCATTGTAGGCTCTGAGGTTTGGTAGCGGCCTGGGTGGGCAGACAAAGTGATGATTTTTGCATAGCCACTGTGCCTTGAAGAGTAGATAAGCCATTTGACACATAATAAAGTATGTATTTTATAAATGTGTGTAGAATAACACTGCTAAATGAACCACAGCAGTGTGCTTTGAGGTTACCGGACAGAGACTGCAGTTACGTTTGAGATTTAAGATGAGTTTTGGGCAGGTTTATGAAATGCAAGTAGTTTTTGCAAAGACTGGCAGTGTCAAGTTGAGCCAGGCCTGTGCCAAAGAAACAGTAACTTCTTTTAGAAGGAAGATTAGGTTTTAGAGGCTATGCTTGTGGTGCAGAATTTGCTTTAAAATCTGTCCCCTCGATTCCGGCCACAGTGCTTTGAATTGAATGTAAGACTACCCCAGAAAACACTGACGGGATTTGTGGACTGTAAAATTGTGTTCCCTGGCATTGAACCTATTTTGCTTATTGCACCCATGAGGCTTGACTTTTTTTTAATTTTTTTTTTTATTTTTTTTTATCAACAGGTAATGGCAGAAGGCACAGGAAAGTGGAATCCGCTTCATCTATAATATGCAATGAAAAAACAACATTCAAAACTTTGCACGAAAAAGCTACATTGGAAGCCCTCCAGAGTACAGAAAAGGGAGCAAGTGTTAGAAATTCACAGTGGTCTGACCATGATCCGGAACAAAGAGATGAAGAAGCACCTCCACATGAAACGGAGTTCATGCATCCAGAAGATTCAACATTCTATCCGGGAACTTCCAGCTTAGAGAGACTTGATACGTACAGTGACTGTGAGAGCAATCCTTGGAGCGCAAATTTCCTTACCTGTCCAACGAGCACAGAGAACGATTGCAGACCCTATGCATGTCCCGAGTGCATGAAAAGATTCAAAACCAAGCAGCATCTTACAAGGCACCAGAGAACTCATTCAGGAGAGAGACCATATCACTGTACGGAGTGCGAAAAGAGCTTCAGTCTAAAGCACCACCTTATTGGACATCAACGAACTCACACGGGCGAAAGGCCGTATCAGTGCACAGAATGCAATAAACGCTTCAGTTTGAAAGGAAATCTCAATAATCACATGAGAACACACATGGTCACTTATGAGAAAGCTCAACTTGAAGGGTTTAGCCCACGAAGGAACCTACTGTAGCTTGTAGAAATGTACATGAAAACGGACCAACATGAATACGTGGCCAACTGAAATAATTAGGGTTGTTCCATTCCTCAGAATTTTTTCAAGTGACCTTGAAAACACTAACCCCAAGAAAATGCTTTCCATAACTTCAGGCAAAGAGTGTTGCCTACACATTCAAAGTATTTATCAGTGTCAACAAACAATGTACAGAAAGATGCCATCAAGCATAATGTGGGTGTTAAGACAAATACTTGCATTAGCTTGAAGAATAGAAGCAAGAATAATTATTCTAACAGAGCCCTACTTAAAAAAAAGATGTAGACTGCATGCATGACCTCAAGGTTGCTAGAAAATGTTTTGTTGTTCCTACTCTCTTTACCCCTATATAGAAGATCATGTTCTATTCTCCCCTTATTCAAAGTAATGCAGTTATTTCCTGGTCAGAAAAATTGATACAATGACTGTGTTGTCAGCAAGACGTTCTGGGCCAATACCCCAGTGAAATTAGGCTTCATCACTTTATGCCAGTAGAGGTATGCTGGCTTACTCTGTTGCCATATAGGCAACACTTCACACACATAAAACACTAATGCTGCAAAAAGTTAATGTAGGGTAAAACCTACCGATCCTTTGCACCTAGACCTTCGATAACAAAGTCTAATATGTTTACTACCAGCTGCATAGATGCATCCAGTAACCGGTGTGCATACACTGGGTCCGGTCAAGTTTAACTTATAAATCTCTATGTATTATACTAGATACACTATCCTGTTAGGACCTACCAAAAAGGCTTTAGTAGTGAAGGTAAGACTCTTTTTAAACACTCCAGAAAAAAGACAACCCTCTAGGTAAATAGGCCAAGAGATAGCGTTGCAAGGAAAAAAAATAACAAAGGACACTGCTGCTTGAGAGCACTATGGTTAATCTAAGACAAGCAGAAACTTAAAAGGCTGTTGGCGTCATCGCATATAGTAGGAACTGATGCTACTGATTGGCAGAACCCTAAGGCTACAATTGGTTGGTTCTGTTGCCATCGATCAGGATCCATGTGGGTCAGCTGGGCTCATCTCCGTCTTGGGTGAAGGTCAGGTTGCTCGTATTATACTTTGTTACAGCTAAACTAACACACTAATCTCCCTATTCCATCACTGTGGCATGCACCTGGGTGGCACGGAAACTGGTGCCAGGGGGAAGGGAGGATAAAATACAGTCATGCTGACCCACACATTCAGGGCTCCGTTGATCCTGCATTTGCAGTCAAGGTCTCCACCCTGGGTTTGATCTTTAATGTATCCCTGCCTGTACTTTGTGTTACAAAGGGTGTGTTTTATGCTGGAAGAAATACAGTTGCGCATGCTTGGATCTTTTATTGCCACTTGATTTGTGTTAGGACAGGAGGGTTGCTTGCTTATCGGAGAATGCAGAGGTGTGGGGGTTGCGTCAGTGCTGTCGGCCAAGCTTTGGGCTCGCTGGGTGGGGGTTAGGGGCCTATTGGCCGTTTAGTAGAGATTAATGGATGCTTCGCAGAGCCTGGTGTTGTCTTATGCTCTTGCAGGGTACATTCCTTTGAAAGATACTAAATGTTTGCAATAGTGGAGGGACAGGGGAAAGTGAACTTCCATGAGAACTGGCTGTGAATTCATGTTGCCTTACTGAGTTTGGGCCTAGTGAACTGGGTTAATGGAGTTTTGCAGGTGCGGCACGATCATACAAGCCTGCGCTTCATGGCCTACTACAAAATGGAGTTTTATTCTCTCTGTTTTCTAGTGCCGCGCATCTACTGTTTGGCGCTACATTGCTTCTTTATTGTGTTTAATAGTGCGGTTTTCTCCCCCCTTACACACTGCATTATTTCATATGGGGTTCACCTCACCTGAAAGTGCCTGGGGGGGTTGGATATACTCATTTCCATCCCAACATTCCCCCCCTTCGTTACTTCTACAGTAAGGAATTCTCTTCTCCCAAATATATGCTCATTTGCACTCCTTTCTGCTTCGTCCCATGCTAGTGTTCCCTTAATTGGCATATACATGTCATAAGCTTTCCCCTCGTTGTGTATATTGGTGTATATGTCATGTAATGCACCCGCCACCACCTGCCAGATCCACCCATACTTCCTTATAGTTTTCAGAGTCAGGGGGAGGAACAATGGTTGTGTGATATAAATTATAAACTAGGTCTCCGATAGGAATAGGGGCCATGTGGTGAACGGGGCAGTCATTTTGCTCAGTTTGTGTATCTACTTATTTTGTATCACAAGGTACCTTCGTATTCCCAATACTAGCCATCATCATTGGGCTATGAGGCACAGCTTTGGCACAACACCCGAGACCTATTTGGCTCGTGCACAAGATCACCAGGATAACCATGATGATGGGGACCAACATCTTCACCAATGTTCCAAGCCATGATGGGGCCCAGCTGAAGGCCATGATGAACCAGTCTTCTTCTTTGACCCTCAACTTCTTTTTTCATTTTCACCCCTAGTTCATGTACTGCTGCAATGACGTGTGACAATGTCCCATTTTCAGCGTCTTCAGAAGGTACGAATGTGCAACATTAACTCTCGATCTTTTTACAAACACCTCCTTCCATGGCGGTCAGAAGATCCAGTACATAGCGGTTCTGCATTTTCATTAGTCTAAGGGCTCTTAGTTCCACTTTTATGACATTAAACCCTTGCTTAGTATCGTTAGGCAGCTGGATCAGCTCCAATCGCACTATTTGGAGCAATTTTGCACTGGCCCATGTCTGGATGCTGGGTACTAGAGATGCAAAAAATGTCTCTGCTGAATTATAGAGCTTGTATTCGTCAGGTATTTGCGTGAGCAGTTCGGAAGAGTCGTTGGATATGTCATTTGAGGCTCTCTTCCTTCTTTGCAGCTGGTCATAGGGCCCTTTCTCAGGAAGGATGTGAAAGGTTGGTGGTGGCATTGTGTGTTGTGCTTCTACTGTCTGGGGCACGGTGGGAGCTTCAGGTAGGAGTCCCCCCCTTTCAGGTGCTCTTCTGCTACCACTAACAGGGAAGAGTGTAGCGTTGCCAGCGAACAGTTGCCCCTCCAAGAAGCCAGGAGGTGCAAGTTAGCTTGCTGGCCGCAGATCCAATAATACTCCATCAGCGTGGCAGTGCCTTTCTTGAGGTCGGGTACTGCGACAGTTCGGTTACATTGTTCTTTTGACCCGACAGAAACTGTTCCTTCACTGAAAAAACTGTTGTGTGATGTGTTCTGCTCAAGTTTGTGTGCGTGTCTGCTTCACAAGTGTTGCAATTTTCTCAGATAACCCTAAAAGTCCTTCGGTCCTACATGCATGTGTTGTTTCTTCCCACTCGTTGACATATCTCTCCCCTTCGATTACCAGATGTGGTTTCTTCGGACAGTTTGGGGTTTTGTATTTTCGGGGGTCAGGATCGATGAGTTCTAGATGAACGTTCCGTGCCTGGAAAGTGCCTTTGATCCTTCATAGCGCAAGATGAATTAGGCATTGGGTCTCTATCATGGGCCCTTCTTGCAAAACGAAGACCTTGGGTGCCCCATATGCGTGCAGTATTAAGGAACAGACGTAGTAACTCCCATTAGTCGTTCGCCTTCCCATTGCACTCATGTTGGAGTACCACCTGTTTGAGTGCCCCAGATGACGAATATCTTCCACTGCATCTAATCCTAAACCATAGCATGCATCATATTTGCGATGGCATGCTTGTGTTTTGTTTCTCCTATCACATATGGCGTGTCTTTTCACTTTTGTACATCTGCTGCTAGTCATATTTAGCTTTAAGTTTTTTTACATTTGGTATTAGGATTAGGAACATTTTACTATTACATATGGTGGTTTTGGAGCTGCTACTATTTGTGACAGTCACATTATTTGTCGATGTTTATTACAGGGTTCAGTTCTGAAATTTTTAATGTTACATTCATTCTTTCATACATGTTAAGGCTTGTGCTGGAACTTAGCACTGTGACAGGAGAGGACGAAGGGGTTGGGGTGGGTTCAACTACCAGGGAGCTTCTAGGGATGAACTTATCAGTAGTGGGAGGTATTTCAGATACATTGGAAGGAGCCACAGTGATGACGACATGTAATTCAGTTCCATTTAAAAGTGATGCACTGACATTGAAAGGTGTACTCGTATTCCTTATTTCCGTAGTCCCTACCCCCCTTCTTTTAGATGGCCAGCCCATATAATAGACACACCCCGATATATTCCCAACACAAACATCATCTCAGTAAGCAAAATGGCTGTAAAATGAAGACCACAATTATAACTATACATCCTAGTACTACTAATACTATTTCTAGCACTATTTGAAGAATAGCTCAGTGGTGTCATCTCCATCGTTGTTGCGCCTGTACATTTTGGAAAAAACAGGAAGGGAAGGACAAAAGGTAAGGGGTGGGGAAGAAAAATATATAGAGAGAGATACAGATAGTTTTAATTCACATAGCTGATGCTGTAGCAGCAATACATGTTTTCTCACTCTTTATACATGCACTTAATATAGTGAGCAAGAATCTACGTGATTTGAGGTAGTGTTGTTTTCTAAATTTTTTACACTTTGTGTTGTGTCCGGTGGGGCCCTGCGAACATCTGAGAGGTGTATCCAATATCTCAACCCGTTCACCTTTACTCTAAGGGGGGTGGTAAGCACGACCTTGTAGGGCCCATGGAACCTGGGTTTGTTCCATTTTCGCACAAAGCTTCTGACATAGACCATTTCCACAGGCAACAATGGTTGTACACGTGTGGTGCCAGCTTGTGGGGTAGTTGTCGTTTGGGCTTCCTCTGTGTGTGGCGGAGCCATTTGTTTAGCGATGCACCTTATTGCACGTGTCAGCTGGGACAAGTATTGTCTAAAAACTCTTCTAGTATTGCTGCTGCTCTAAGAGCATCTGATGCTCTCCTGACAGGCGATAGGGGTGTTTGCGTGCGCCTGCCAGTTACTATTTCATGGGGGGGGGGGGACAGGTGGTGGTCCTTACTGGGTTGTGTGCGCAGATGGAACAGCGCCAGCGGCAGGCAATATACCCAATTCTTTTTAAGGGTGTTGCATAGCTTGGACAGTCTGTTTTTAAGGAGGCTGTTGATCCTCTCCACCATCCCATTTGCTTGTGGGTGGTAAATTGAGCACATGTAGTGTTTAATTCCAAAGAGGGTAGTTATTTCCTTGAAGAGTTTGTTAAAAAAGTGGGTTTCATTATCTGACCTTAAGACTTCACACACTCCCAAGCGGGGGAAGACCTCACTGACAAGGAATTTCGCAGCACACTTGCCATCTGGGTGGGTACATGGGATAGCCTCAACCCATCGAGAGAATGGACACACCACTACAATTAGATATCATGCCCCGTTGCATCGTTCCCCCATGTCTGCATAATTAATGTGCAGCTCACGGAATGGGCGTATAGGGCGGGGACATTTTCATCTGTGTTTAGTGTCATGGCTGTACTAAATACTTGCCACATAGTGCATTGGACCTCCATCGTTGCTAGGTGGTCTTAATCTTCCTGAATGGCTGCTGCAATATGTTTAGATCTATGGGACGGAAAATGCAATTGCTTGAATGCTGTACGTAATAGTTCCACAGGCTTTCCCTGTGCTCTGCTGTTTCCTTAAGAGGTCTGCAGGTGATTGTATACAGCCACTTTTGAGCCATATGTCCTTTTCTTCTGGTGCCCTACGCTGCAGTTCAATGATTTGTGCGATAGGGAGAGCTGTGTATGCATCTGTGTCTGGCTTAGTGTTTGCTGTGGTCACAACGTATTCTGTTGATGTTGGTACTGAGAGGTATGCTGCTGCATCAGCGGCTTTGTTTTCCAGTGAGATGTCATCAGTGTTGTGTGGATGTTCTGTACATTTGAAGACCACCACCACAGAGGGCTCTCTTAGGGCAGAGATCAATGTGTTAAGCAGGGTAGCATACTGCACTGGTAAGCCATTGGTTTATGAGTGTTACCATTTCAGCTGCCTGTGCTGAATAGTGTGTGGGTAGTCTCTTCATTATCAGTGTTTCATATTCTTCCTCAACTAGGCGTACCACTGCTGCCCCAACATGTCTTTCACCTGTTTTCTGATCAATTGATGCTGACCCGTCAACGAAGAGCACTTCTTCCCCCTTCTATGGGGCTTCCTTTGGCTTTGGAGATGTCATCTTCTTCCCCTTCATAAGATGCTCAGTCATGCTGCTGTAAATCTTCCTCAGTGCATGGCTGAGTGAGAAACATGGCAGGGTTTATCGTCTTGCACCTTACGACATGGATGTGGGGGCTAGACAGTATAATTTCGTATGCCAATGGTCTTTGGGTTGAGTGTGGATTTGGAGTGGTCTAGTATTTCAAAAAGTGAGTGCTCCACGTACAGTGTTACTGAGCATCCCATGACAATTGTGGAGCTATTTTCAATAGCAAAGGCTGCAGTAGCAAGAGCTTGTTCGCAGTCAAACTGTCCCTGCATGACAGAGTCGAGTGCGCCACTGTAACAGGCTAGTGGTGTATGACCCATTGCGCTCTTTTGTGTGAGTATCGTTGTCATGAGTGTGCTGTTTGAGTGGGAGAAAATGTAAAATTCCTGTGTTTTAATCTGTGGTGGCAAGGACAGGTGCTGTTGAAATAACTTCTTTTAACTCATTGAAACTACCTATCATCTCGGGGGCCTACTGAATTTTGTGGCTCTCCTTTTGGGCCTCCTTAAGGTCTTGTAAGAGTGGTCTGGTGTATGCTGCGTAGTCTGAGATCCATGCCCTGCAATAGTGAGGAACCTTTGCATGTCTTTCACTGTGAGGGGCTTGGGGGTGGCACAGACTGTTGCTGCCCTATCAGTAATTATTATTTTTCTGTCTTTGGAAATGAGCTGCCCTAGGTAAAGCACTTCCAGTTGACAATATTGAAGTTTTTCTTATCCACCTTGTACTCTTTTTTGCTAGCAATTCTAGTAATGCAATGGAGTTCCTTCGACAGCTTTGTTTGCTGTCCCTACAGACCAGTAGGTCATCTATGTATTGGATTATCATGCTGGGTTCTTGGATGTTCCCTAGGTCTTTGTGTAATCCTGTTGAACATGCTGGGGCTCTTGCAGTACCCCAAGGGCAAATGAGTGTGGAGTGCTCGTAGCGCTTTCCACCCAGGGTAAATGCTGTGAGGTATTGTGAGTCTGGGTGTAGGGGAACTGAAAAGAATGCATTCTTCAAATCCACCACAGTGAAATGGGTATCTTCCTTGGGAATGCTACACAAGATGGATGCCGGGTTGGGAACAAGTGGAAACTCTTTCTGTACAATGTCATTAAGGGGTCTCAAATCCTGGATCATCCTTCAACTGCCTTCCGTTGCCTTTTTAACGGGGTATATAGCAGTATTGCATGACGAGCTGGAGGGCACTATGATGCCTTTGTGTAACAGGGCTTGTAGGATTTCCTGAATCCCTTCTTCCACTTCCCTGGACAGTGGGTACTGTTTAACCTGTAGAGGTACTGCTGCTTGTAATTGTTTACAGGTGTCCCTTCTTTCAGCATCCCTACATCATGTGGGTTTGTAGTCCATAAATGTGTGGGGATGTATTGCAAGTCTGTTTTGCTGAATGGGCGTGGCCCCTCCCTCTGCATCTTCCTCTGTGTCATCAAAGTCACTCCAATATTCCTCATCCCATCTATTCTGAACAGGAAGTTGCCGGACATCCCTTCATCCCCGGGTGGCTGTTGGGGTGCCCCCACGGGCAACATTGGAATCCCTGCCACATGCTGCCCATAATCTTGCCACTTCTGTGCTTGTTGAGGCTAATGCTACCTCCTAGTCTCTTGCGCTCACCCTGGTGTGGGCCAATACCACTTGGGGTGAGACGTATGGTGGTGTGGGCCATACCTGTTGTGGTCGACCTATTGCCCGCCGGCAGATATGTCTGGTTGGTGTACCCTTCTGCTGGGCGCAGTGCTAGCGGGTATGTTCCCTTTATGTCTCCCCATTATTCCCAGTCTCCTCTGTACTTGTCTTCTGGTCACTGTCAGAATTTGCCCCTTCCCCTTTTGGGACCTCTTGTTTCTTCGAACTTTCTTCACAGGTCTATTATTTCTCTTCTATTCTGCAATGGTCTCCCCTTATACCTATAGGTCAAGTAAGTGGACATATGGTCCAGGGCACATCTGTCAAAAGACATGTGATCTGGCCACTGATTGTGGTACTTTTTAATTTTCTCACAGTATAGGGGCAAGGCCTTACATATACAGTCTAGGGGTTTGTCCGTTCCCATGGTCGTGTCTGGGGAGTGCCTTGTGTTGGGGCTAGGCTTGTACTGCTGCGCCACAGTTCAAAAAGAACTTTGTCCAATACTAGTCAAAACAAATACACCTTAATCGTGTCTTTAATACAAGTCAATACGGTCAATAATTTCACAGAAAAAAACATCAATTCCCTTTTCTCCCTCCCAGGTTTCCCACTAGAGCTTCTTCATACACTCCCTCCATGCTTCCCTGATGCGCTCACACACGTGCCTCCAGGCCTCCTCCGTACACGTTAAAATACACAAAACAAACAAAAATAATATGCTAAAATAACCACTACTTTTCCCGAGCTCTCTAATTATATGGAGCTCCTATATTTCTCTTTATATTTATTTCCCACACTGGTCGAGACAGTGCATGTGGCGCCCCCCTCCTCCCCTTACTTGGAGGGGTGGGGGGTATTCCTTTTTCCTTATCCTTAATATCCTTTAAAAAATAAATAAAAAATGGCCATGAAAAATGACCACAATCTATAAACCAAAATACACTCCCACTTTCATTCACTGTTTTTTCACCCTTTTCACACTGCTCTATACTCCCAACCCTACTTTGGTATCCCTTGCAGGCTATACTCCCATGTCCACGTTGTTCCGAAAGCCTCCGTTCACGGGGGATCCACAACAGGCCTGGGCCTCTCCCTGGCTCTTACAAGGAGACAGGATTTCTTCAAAGACGGCACCCCAAGCCCACTCAGCGTACGCATTTTGGGACTGGTCCCTGTAGGTGGGCAAAGCCCCTTCCGGAGAGGCCACCTGGATACCCTGCAGTTACGGGGACGATGGAATCATGTTGCAAATGTCACCAAATTAATGCGAGTCCCTTTTTACGCACACTCCAGAATAAAGACAACCCTCTAGGGAAATAGGCCAGGAGATAGCATTACAAGTATTACAAGGTTTAATTGTACAGAATACAAATATCAGCAAAGGACTCTGCTGCTTGAGAGCACTCTGGTTAATTAACAAGCACAAGCAGAAGCTTAAGATGCCATGTTGCATCATCACATATAGTAGGAACTGGTGCTACTGATTGGCAGAACCCTATAGATGGGCCAGCTCCATAGGGGATGCCAGGCTACAATTGGTTGGTTCTGTTGCAGTCAATCAGGATCCACGTGGGTCAGCTGGGCTCATCTCAGTCTTGGGTGAAGGTCAGGTTGCTCATATAATACTTAGTTACAGCTAAACTAACACGCTAAGATCCCTAATCTATCACTGTGGCATGTACCTGGGTGGCAAGGAAACTGGTGCCAGATGGAAGGGAGGATAAAATACAGTCATGCTGACCCACACATTCAGGGCATCGTTGATACCGCATTTCCCACACTCAGGGTCTCCACCCGGGGTTTGATCTTTAATTTATCCCTCCCTGTGCCTCGTATTACAAAGGGTGTGTTTTATGCTGGAAGAAATACAGTTGCACATGCTTGGATCTTTTATGGCCACTTTATTTGTGTTAGGACAGGAGGGTTGCTTGCTTATCAGAGAATGCGGAGGTGTGGGGGTCATGTCGGTGGTCTGGTCCTAGCTTTGGGCTCGCTGGGTGGGGCTTACGGGCCTATTGGCAGTTTAGTGGAGATAAATGGATGCTTCGCGGAGCCTGGTGTTGTCTTGCGCTCTTGCAGGGTGCGTTCCTTTGAAAGATAATAAATGTTTGAAATAGTGGAGGGACGTGGGGGGTGAACAAACCTCTGTGAGAACTGGCTGTGCAAATGCATGTTGCCTTACTGAGGTTTGGCCTAGTGAACTGGGTTCATGGAGTTTGGCAGGTGCAGCGTGATCATACAAGCCTGCGCTTCATGGCCTACTACAAAATGGAGTTTTATTCTATGTGTTTTCTAGTGCTGCGAATCTGTTTGGTGCTAAAACTTTTCTTCATTGTGTTAAATAGTGCGGTTTTCTACCCTTTATACACTACATCACTTCATATGGGGTTCGACTCACCTGAAAGCGCCTAGGGGGGTGAGATATACTCATTTCCATCCCAACAGTAGCCACACATTATTTGAAACATATGTGTTTCTCATTTCATTTAGGTAATGCCTTAAATACTTCTGTTGTATTTCCGTTTGTACAGATGATGCATTTCGCCCTTACATGCTTTTTAAGGCTGAGGTACCAACAATGTTGTATTTTTGGAATACACACACTTTAACAATATATAATTTCTTAATTAAAAAAACAAAGAATTGTTTGGCTCGGGAGGATAGCTCAGAGGCAACGTGCTCGCCTTGGAAGCTAGATGACACAGAGCAACACAGGTTCGATCCCCGGGTCCGCGCTTAGAAACCTCTTGGTATTAAGCGCGTTCTAAATAGCCTATCGTATCATATCACGCCGGTCATTAGGTTGCCAAAATGTGGTAATCACATTATCAAAAACATTGTATATCACAAAAATCCGATAGATCAATATTAATTAGAAGGAAACAAGAACATCCCAGCGAAGTTAGACACACAAACATAACATTGAACAAAAAGGAGAGAAATAAACCAAAGATTAGTGATCACAAAGTTGTGTGTGTGTGTGTGTGTGTGTGTGTGTGTATATATATATATATATATATATATATATATATATATTTCTGAGGCTTGTGGATCTGCTTAGATCCGTGCTATGCATTGGCCGACATCTTGTAGTCGTGGAGTATTACATGATTTGTTTTCAAAACTTCGACTGGACATTAATAATACTGTTCCTAGTGTGACGTCTACTGTACCCATGGTCCTCACGTGTCGAGGTCCCCCAGATTTGTTTTTTTCCGCCATCATGATCAGTCAAACATTTGCAGAGTTCTTCTGGCTAACTCCTTTGATTAGACAAAGTTTAATTTTAGACTTTCTACCTATGCTTTCTACAGCTGCCCATAGGCTGCCGCACTAACAACTGCTTCGGTGGCTTTCGATGGACAGCTCCATCATCAACACGACAACGGCCTCGACGAAGAAAGACTGTCGCCTTCACAGGCCTCACCGGGCGTCTCGACTCATTACAGTGCAGAAAGTGGCGGCAGGTTCTTACACATCTTCGCTGTTGGAAAATGCATATTCTGACCCCTTATCTACCCTTTTATTGCTGTGCTACCTTTTTCTCTCACTATGGAGAACACACCATTTAAGTTCTGTCCTTCTTGCAACAGGAAATACCCCTGGAAAGACACGCACAAGTCACTGTCTGCCAAGGGATCACCCTGAAAAGACTTGCAAGTCCTGCAAACTTTTCTGCCCGAAAACCTTGAAGGACTGTCAAACCAAGCATGGGCCGCCCACGCCATGCAGGCCGAGGTCTCCATAGACATGGCAAGGGAATCCAGTGAAGGCAGCATCGACGTCCTAAGTGACGCCAAGGGCGATCAGGTTCAGAAGGAATCCCATGTGCGAGCCCCCAACAAGCAGGCCAGTGGTCCTGTGATGGAGAAATCACCCAGCGGCAAAGGCACTCATGCCACACTAAACACACACCACACAGACGAACATTGACGACGTCGTTGAACGTTCATAGCCGCACAGTGTCTAAAGAGAGGTCCACCAAGTCACCCCTGTCTTCTGGGCCATCGCATTTGCCGCACGACAGGTCTCCGAAACGGGTGCTGACCAGGCCTGTTTCAGACACTGCACCTTAAAGGAGTTTCGATGCCCCCTTCCAACACGTCCAAAATGAGGGAACTCCTTAAAAAGCATGTCCCGGTCACGCTTTTATAGTCTAAAATATTGAGGACACCAAAATCTTCGACGCCCCTACTTCCCAGCCCTCTACCTCCCAAGATAGCGGCTATGTTCCCACCAAAGACACCCTTTCAGGGGCCCTACATCACAAAAAAACTACACCCTTGCAGAACACTTATACCCCCTCAGCCTTTACCAAGTCAACCGAGTGGATGCCAGAGAGTTTTGATAGGGTCATGATTTCCCGTATTGAGAACTTCTCAAGGTCTGCCACACTGAAGAATTTAGAAACTGCCAGGGCTTGTTTACAGAAGGGAGGGGCAGTTGGGGATGAACCACCTGCTAAGGTGCCTCGTTTGGACACCTCTCATCCCAGCACCTCCAGCCAAACCCATGCCACTCACAACTCCTTGACCCCTCTCGGGGATATCTACATTGTAGACCCCTCAAGTTCTCATGATCCTAGTTTTCAAGGGGACCAATATGACGATGTTGATGCTGACCTCTACATCATCCAGTCCCCAGATAATCTAGATCCGCCTGTGGCTGACTCACCGATTGTCAATCAGCTCAAGTATAATGAGTTACTCCTTAGCATTTTAAAATTGACAACCGGACAAGGACTTTGTAGAGGATATTCTGGGAGACAAGAAATCCACTACACAGTTTATCTCCCTCCTGCAATCAGTCCAAAGGCGCATCCAGCCTTCCCAGCTTACACCAAATCTTACCAGAGCGGTCAACCCCCCGCATCGAGCAAGTGTTCAGGCGGCCCCTACCGACCCACTGTACATCAGGGGTCAACTCCAACCCGATTCCCTGGTTGTCACCACAACAAGGAAGAGAGCAGGCATGCCTCTGGCCTCTGTGGAGGCCCTGCCTGATAAAGAAAGCAAAAATATCTATACCTTTGGCAGTAAGGTGGAATCCTCAGTTGCCTACCAGACTAGAATAGCCAACAATATCACCCTTTCTGGCTAGCTATGGTTGCTACAAATGGGATGAGCTAGAACAACAAATTGAAGCTGTTCCAGAGCCTCTAAAGTCACCACTTGGCAAGCAAGTGGCCAACTGCATCTTAAAGGACAACTTAGACTCCGCTGACAATGCAGGCCACATCATAGCCGAAGTCACATTAATTAATTAAACGCCATGCCTGGCTGAGGCAGTCAGGGTTGAGGTTGGAAATGCAGGCCATGCTCTTTTTAATTATTTTATTTTGCATTTGAGCTTATTACAAACCTCTTAGCAAAAAAGTGTTAATCTCTCATCAGTCTCATGTTGATCCAAGAACTGTTAAAGAACCACAAAGAAAGAAGAATAAAGAAAAAATGATTCCTTACACTGTACAAACATTTCAAATCTTATATGATCACAATTCCATTGACCATTGTCAGATTCAGTTCTGAAGATCCACCTTCCCATGTTCACTGTACCCCTATAGAGTCTTTCTTGAATACCACTTCTAAAAACGGAACTGCTGCTACCAAGGAAGGCCTGTCCCCACCCAATAAAAGGTTCCACCAGTCCTCCAGAGCCATACAAGTGAAGTTATTCAAGAAGCTCAAAAATAATTCTTCACAAGCTGGTAAAGGCTGTGCAAAAAATCAACAAATGTCTCAGGTTTTCCTTAGTATCCAACTTGTTACAAAATCTAGAGTACATCTCTTATCCCAGGACCAGCCCTTACAGAGACAACCTCCTGAGTAGGAAACAGGCAGAGGTGGATCCTCTGGAATTACGTCCAGTATTTTGGAGTCAAGCCATAGGCCCTGACTCCGTACTTCAAATGATGGTATTACTTGTACCTGTTTGCTTCTTCTGAGGTCACTATCCAGTCTGCTCTCCACAAACTTATCTTTGCCTTGTTTGGGTTTGTTCTTGGGTCCTCCTCGGATATAGAGGTTCTTTCAAGCAGTGATTTACAATGCATTTCCTTTTTCCTGAAGGTTTGACCATGACCCAGATCCAGTTCTCTTTTTCAACAGAGGGAAAAGCGGACGAGCGACTCCTGGATACATTTCCTATAAAAAGCCAGTGTTCTCCATTCTACTATGGCTTTTAAGGAAATCAGCCCAAGTTCACGCCGGACCACTTGTATTGGCATAGAGTTTCGTAGTCCCAAAATTCCCTCCGCTACCGACCACAAGGAGTTGCGAATGAAGAACATGGCCTCGGCTCTGTACGCTAGGACAGGCATAGTCCAGCAATGGTTTTAAAGAGAAAGAACCACATTTCTTGTTGAGCAGCCTTGCTGGATTTGCCAGGGTTTTTGCTTTGTTTAATTGCTGTTTCTGTGTTTGCTTCGATCTTACTCATATTTATCAAGACTCCCAGATATTTAAAGGAGTAGACTGATTCAATATGTGAGCAGCCTAGGTACCACTTAAACTGCAAATGTTACTTCCGGTTCAATCCAAGAAACTTGACTTTTGTTTTCGCTGTTTTCACTGCCAACTCATTTTCCTCCACATATTCCTCCAAATTTGTATAACTGTTGTTGGAGGCCAGTCATAGTTTGGTTCATTAATACTAGGTCATCTGCATATAGGATGTGGCCAGTTTGAATTCCAACTAACTTCGGGGGGAAAGATCTTGCATGCCTTTAGTTTCTCCCCTATGTCCGAAATGTAGAGGTTAAACAGGGCGGGTCCCAGAGAGAAGCCTTGCTTAAGCCCCCTAGAAGTATATATTTCCTCTGAAAGTAAATCTGCTCCGTTCAGCCTCACCCTCAGGCTTGTTCCAGTATGCAGCACCTTTAGCTGTTCTAAGATGTCCTTTGGGCAGCCCGACCTTGATAGGTCTGCTCATGCCGTCAAACGCCTACACCAGGTCGACAAAGGCAACATAGGTTTTTGATTTTCATTTCAGGGCTCAACTCTTCAACAGGTTGATTAAAGCAATGTTCGGGCTAGTTCCAAGTCCCTTAATGAAGCCGGACTGGAGGATGTCCATAGGGATCCTTCCTTTAGGCCAATCTATTCAGTCTTAACAGCAAACATGATCCTAAGATGTTTTACCATGACATCCAGAGGCCAATAGGGCAATAGTTTTTAGGGTCATTCCTATTGCCCCTCTTGAATATTGCGACATTGATACCCCGTCTCCAAGGACCAGGAATACTGTGCTCCAGCTCGATCCTTTTGAAGACCATGGACAAAAAGTTGGCCCACATCTCCAGTTCCTGTTTTAACATGCCGTTGGTCATGCCATCTGGAGCACGGGACGCACTGACCTTCTTAATTAGACCCAGGATATCCTCCACGTTCTTTTCTACCAGCCATCCGCCTCCCCACCTATTCTCTTTATCCATCTCCATTTGGGTGTCTGAAGTGTAGAGGGATTTAAAGTGGTACAACCAAATGGATTCTGGGAATCCATCTACTTGATAGGCAGCTTGAGAGATGTCTGTACTCTTCATTAGAGCCCAAACTCTTTTTACTTATATCCCACAGCATGTCTTCTGCATTTTGCTGCAGAATAGTAGCTTTATATCCCTGGAACCAGTACTTCTAGACATTCTTTAAAGACTTGGTTGCCAGGGTCAATGGCTCTGTGTCCAATCCTTTTAGACATCTTAATACTTTTCTTAGGGCCCTTCTTTTAGTTACTACGGCATTGATGTAAGTATGGCGATGTTTCCCAAGGCCACTTCTTTGGCCTTGTTTTGTAACCATAAAGGACTGCAGAATTGGGGTATAGTCCAAGGAGTTGACCAGATCGTTTAGTCCCTTTTGGTCGGCTCTTTCTAAGTATTGATCGGCCACGCTCTTTATGTTTTTTCAGGACATCTTTAACCGACAGCCTCCATTGACTGCTTCCACGGCCACAGTCAACCCAACTCCTTCCTTCTTGTTCATATCTCCCATGCTTAATCTTAACAAGTTGTGATCACTAGCCGTGGCCCTTACCACCTCAAATGTTTGTATACTCTGGATCAGGTCCCTAGAAACAAAGAGATAATCTATTATTGCTGCTTGGGTTCCTCTTATCCAACTAAGCTTGCAAGGGATGTTGTTCTCAAAACAGCTATTGAAGACATGGAGGTCCCTCTGGTCCATGGCAGCTATCCAGGCTAGACCCCCTCCTTTCTGATGGTGTTAGGTTAAGTCTCTCAGTTTGATTTACAGAGTCGTCTTTGTTAGGCAAGTGATATTCAAATCCCCACAGATTATTAGAGATGAGGACGCCTGAGTCACGTAGATTTCGTCAATGAAGTTGCAGATCTTTTCTATAAATTCTGACACACCCAGCTCTGCCGGATTCCAATAGACGTTTATGATTATAAGTTGGCTCTTGCCCTTTTTAGTTTGATCCACATTGTTGGGCTGCCAGCTTAGAGACACTTGCATAGATGGGTTTGGGTTTTCCACCTTTGTCACTTCCAGGCCTATCCCGTTCCGTAATGCAAATAGAATACCCGCATATGATCTTCCCATAGCAGCCGCTTCAGCTGGATTAATACAGATGGTGTAACCATCTAGGCTAGGTTTATCGCGCAACCAGGCCTCTTAGAGGCAGATGAAGTCAAAGGCTCCCAGTTTCACTTCTCCCCTTTTAAACAAGTGGGAGAAAATCCCTGGTGTTACATGAGGCCAGATCCAGTGACCTGGGGTTACTCCCCTCAGACTGCTACTGGGAGTGTGTTCTTGCCAATACACACGTCAACAAAGACCACTAATCTTTACCTAGGGTGACTGATGTCACTTTCTTAGGGATTTCCACCTTTCTTTCCAACTCCAAAACTCTATTCATACTAATCGTCATCCTCAATGTCTCCTTTCCAAAGAGTGCCTGTTTGGGCCAATATGCCTTGTTGATTGTGTCACACGCTCCATCTCATCCCTTCCAAATTTCTTCTGTTTTGTTCATCACTCCTCCGTAGGCGTTTTGTTTTCAAGAGATGCTGCTTATAATTATTATAATTATTCATTTATACCGTGCTTAATACCAATAAGTGGTTTCTAAACACGGGTTCGGGATTCAAACCTGTGTTGCGCTGTGTTGTCTTGCTTCCAAGACAGACGCGTTGCCCCTGGTTTGGTTCAGTTATTTTATTCTCGAGTTCCGTCACCATTGTTGAGTCGAACCCCAAGACACGCAAGCTCCCGCTGGCTTCCAACAAAGTATGCTTCACTATTTGCGAGTGAATATGTAGAAAAACAGAATCCACATGTGTCTCGTCTATGAATTCAATCACTGACAAGTCTTCCATAGATATTCGTCTGAGGTTCGGGATGCAGTGGAACAAGGCTAGGACATTGATCAAGATTACCAACTCCTCTCTGTCCAGCATCCCTTCTAGGTGCAGACTACGGGATTGGTCTCATTTTCTATCTTTTCTTGGTGTACGATCTTCCGGTTTATTGGTAGGATACATTAATTTGGGAGCCCCTATCCCTTTTTGCTGTAGAATTTTTATCTGCAAGTGCTCTTTTTGGTTCCAGTGTTGAAACAGGTCGTCAGTAGGACTGACACAGGGTGTCTGGACACTATCATCATTATTATTATTATCAACCTCTACAGTTCATCATACATGGTATGGAAGCATCATTAAACATCCCTAGTTCAATATGGCAGAAGCTGGAAGGCCATGTCTGGAAATCGGTTCTTGATTTACCAAAATCGACATCCATGCCCGCGATCAGACGAGAACTGGGCCTCGTTTCCCTCGCATCGCTGGTAGAGCAAAGCAAGATGAGACTATTCAGAAAAATCCTGATGACAGACACTCTGCCGATTTACAGCATCATAGCAGAAGAGCTCAAGAGTGGCACATGCAAGGCATTAAATAACTGGGCGTCAAGACAACAAGAAATTCTGAGGGAAATGGCATGCTCGGAAGAAGATCTAAAATCCAATCCATATATACACATTGGGTGGTCCTGTCCTCCAAAAATGTGGTGCTGCAAACAATTTAAGGCAGTAAATTATTCAACCTTCCTAAGTATCCCATGTAAAGGTACAAAGATCCCAAACATGAGGTGAGAACACAACCATTAGCAATTTTAGGTTTTTATGGTAGCCTTTTTTATTTCTTAAGTGGCTTTTTCTTATCAATTTTGTAAAAACAAACATTCCATTAGAATCAAATGTTTAAGTAAAGAGGAAAGCATATAAAGGCATGGAAAAACACAGTAACGCACCAAGACTTTAACATTTGCATGAATCAGTCAAAAACTGGTTTAGAACTGTGTTGTGCAAACACAAGAAGAGGTTGACAGTTTTCGAATACAACTTTACACAAATCTACATATATAGTGTGCAAAAACTTCTTATGTTTTAGAAAGAATGAGTTGGAGGTGTATACAATATTATTTCATATTAAACACAACCTCCTAGTACCAATGCTGTAGAGTCTTGTATTTAGACTCCTCTTGTATTTAGACTCAGATTCTTTGCATATGATAGATACTCTGTTCAAATGTTTTACACTTCTGTGTTGAACTGATTCAAAAATAATCATGGCCAACCAAGGCTGGTCCACGACCGAGAGAGACTGGTCCGACATCTGTTTATGAAATAAAGAGGGTTCAGTGTGTTCCTTGACTGTGGTCTTAAACCAAATTGCCACGAGGAACACCGACGTTTCGATTGATAGAGATTCTCAATCTTCTTCTGGGGCCTTATATGTGCAGGTCTCCCTGTCCCCAGAAGCAGTGTGGAGTCTCCTGTGCTTCCAGAGGTTGGTGGGGGTGCAGTGTTCAAAGTGAGTGCTATGGATATGTACAGTTCGAATTAAATTCTCTCTGGCAGCCACGTATGTATCTCGGTGCCTGGTTCGATTCAGGATGCCAAACCCTTTGTGGGGCAAGGCTAGTTGCCGGCTCGTCTGCGATCGCCGTGCGCTAGGTGTCTGGCAGAAGTCCGTGATACAAAATCCATTCCAGACTGAAAATGGAACTGATGGATTGGATTACGACCATTGACACAGCCAGCATCAATAAACTATTGACTCATCTCCCACCGACGTTCAATAAAGTCAAAAAACCTTTGAACTACTGTATATGAAATTTCCTAACAAAGGTATGCGACGTACTTTCCTGAAAGCAAGGCTCAATCTGCTAACAACGCATGAAATCCTGGCGATTCGCTTTCCGTACACGGATAACATTTGCCGCCTGTGTAAAAACAAAGACCAAGTGGAAACACTGAAACATCTGGTGCTGCAGTGTCCCAAGACACATCAAAACAGGGACATATACCTCAAATCGTGCCTGCAGGGGGCGGTAACGCTGGATGAAGAATCAGTCTGGAACAGGTTAATTTCGGCAGAGACAACGAGATGGACACTAACCACGGTGAAGTTAATGGACCTCGCCTTTAAAATGATAAACCACCTATATCCACTCACAGGACCAGTGTAGGTCGGGTAAAAATCTGGACAACAGACTCCTGTCGAAGTGTAAGATGATTATAAACGATGAATTAAGAAACCTACAGGACGAGATAAACTTCACTCGTCAGGACTTGTGGATCCTTAAGCTTCGAAGACCCTTGTAAAAATCAAAAAACCTTTTTGATTAAAATTCAAGTGAAATAAAAAGAAAATATCTGCCACCATACCTTTTTTTTTGCAAGGGTTTGAAAGTAAATCACTGGCTCCTCCGTTGTTGGTTGTACACTTTCCTGTTGCTTTTTTTGCCTTTCCCCTTCGACAATTGTGACTTTTTCATGTGCAGGGATAAAATCCTCAGTTTCTAGTGTGTACACTGACCAGTTCATCAAAGGGCAATACGCTGCTTCCACCTTGTCGTTTTCAGTCCCAGTCACCTCTGGCATCTGGTCCTGGGGGAGGTTAGCTATTACCTTTTTTGATTCTTGCTGCCCTTATTTACTTCTATTCAACCTCCTCCGTCTGTAACAACTGGAATTAGTAAAGTCCTCATAGGTTTCCTCATAGCCTTTGTTCTCATAAGCTGCCGAGATTTTAAACTTGTTAGCTTTGCAGCCTGCTTTAACCTTCGTGTCTTTTTCCTCCTCTTTCCAAATATCGGAAATAGGCTGTGGTGTGTTCACAAGCGAGGTCTCCCCCTCATTCACAGTTTCAATTATGTGAGTGGGTGGAGTAGCCCATGCATTGTTCGTGGTTGGCAGACACCCAAAGGTATTGAGGTCGAGAGTAAGACTACCTTCACACAATTTTGATTTGTCATTCAGTAGCCTATGACATCAGCTGACTCCTCACTCATCAGGGGTCCCTGGTGGCACTGCACCTCTAGGTTTCCATGCTGGTTTTCTTCAATTATTTTGTTGCCAATTCAATTATTAACCCCATGGTTAGATTTAAGGCCTGTCCATTCTGGGTCTACCTCTTGTGTTTTTGAGGTTCCAAGATATTTTTTCTTATCAGAGATTCCAGTGTCCTTGACTACGCAGTCTCTAGCCACGGTGATATAGCCCTCTATTAACAAGACTTTGGAGTGGAGCATAGGAAGTAGTGTTGCCTGGTCCTTTATGTTGTTGATCATCTCATACAGTTTCAAAA
The DNA here is from genome assembly GCF_040938575.1 of Ambystoma mexicanum. Taxonomy (NCBI): domain Eukaryota; kingdom Metazoa; phylum Chordata; class Amphibia; order Caudata; family Ambystomatidae; genus Ambystoma; species Ambystoma mexicanum. The sequence goes on from NC_090935.1 coordinate 1,458,745,453, forward strand.
AAGGGGCCAAAGCATTTGTCAACATTGACATACCACTATGCAGGTCAGAAAAAGTAGGGACCTCCCCTCATCCTCGAGTATTCCAGGGCTAAGGGCTCTTGACCTATCTTGAGTTGAAAGAGATAATTCTGTTGATTCTGCCACCATAGAGGGGTTTCCTGGGGTGGCTTCTCTGTTTCCTCCACCCCAACTCCCTGGTAAACAGACGATATGTCCTTCCCCAAGTATCCTAATGTTTCCTCAAGTGACTTTCATTTCTCTTCCGAATATCCTCCTACATCCTTTACTGGATGTAGTGCCATATCAGTGCTGTGTCTTCTTGGAGATTGGCCATGGTAGAGGTCTTTCAGAGTCGACCATTCTTATAATTTCTTCGATTCTGGCTATGTCCAATCTCAGGGAGGTCTGCATTGCCTGGCCCCCTGCCTTAGCCTAAATAAATGTCAAATGACATGGAGTACTGGTCTGAACAGAGAAGGCCACAAAGGATCCTTTCAGGGTAGTAGTTGCATCTTGAGATGTTACTCGAATGCAGGCCCTTGAAATAGCAGAGATTAGGTTTTTCCAGAAATACTGGGGCCGGGTCCTTTATATACCCAGTACCTTGTTTTTTCCTGCTGTGTAGAAGACTCTACATTAGCCAGTTCTGTGGTCTCTCCCACTCCTAACAATTCCACGTCAGATACTTCACCTGCAGTCATAGTCTGATTTTGGGGTTGGTTATTTTCTGCTGGAAAAAGATGCTATTTTTCCCTTAGCTCAAAGTTTCCAAAGGAGTCTCAGACTGCTTTAGAGTCTCTGTTGTCCCATTTATTGCTGGTTCTGATGGCTCTACAGACTACTCACTCGGCTTAGTCTGGGTTTAGGTTGACTGCCGCTCACTTGAGCCTGACCCTCAAGATGGCCTTAGTGCATTTAAACAAGTAATTTGAGGGCATTTTGGGGTTTGCCAATTCCAGTTCAGTTCCAGTTTCGATTGTGCAGCAAATATATGGAAGTTGCCCTGTTTTCATGGATGATGGCTTTTACTATTACCAATGAGCCAGTACCCAGGCACTCCAAAACCTCCACGTGTGAGGTTTTTTCCCCCCTCTCGTGTTGCTAGGGTCTGGGTCCCTGGGCCAAAGTCTACCAGCTGCGGTTCAGCTTTCGATGTTGAGCCAGGCTCCCCTTCTAACATGCCTTGTAGCAAACCTCCTTCATCACGCTCAGGTAGTGTGCCTCTTTGACTGGCTGTCTAACCCAAACTTTGTATGGATATTCCGTATGGGCTGTATAGCTCCTAAAACCCAACTGACTGCCCGCTGGCTTGCTTCCTTTTCTGCCATTGCCAACTCAGCAGAGACAGCTTCTGCTGCAGCGCTTCCCCCCAGGCAAGTTTGTACATGCTGTATTTGCTGTGTAAATGGTATTAACAGTATGTGTATGTATATTTGGATTACCTGTTACTTCCGTTATATATTTTGAGAAGCTATGCAGTTTAGCTGGGCCAGGCTAACCTCACTGAGTTTGCAGGTAGTTCTAGTTAGACCCCCCCCCCACCAATGCCTCAAGCCGGTCTGCCCAGGCTTCTTGGTCTTCCCTTAAGCCATTCTCCATGCGTCAAAGGAGGTTTCGCTGAGAAGCGTAGCCGGCGCAGGCAAAGTCAACATGCATACAGGCACCCGGGGCTTACCTCCACTTCCCTAAGTTTTGAACAGGAGGATCTCCAATCTCAAGTGCCTTGCTGCTGCCGCCCCTGCCATAACCACAAGTCCTGCGTCCACTCTGCAAGCTTCTAGACTCCTCCATACACTTGTACGTTGAAGGTGCAGTACCACGCTGTGCCTCCTAAATCCGAAACGGAGCAGCGCAGCACACGCTAATCGGCTTTCCGGTGGTGCGTCTCCGGTGGCTAACTGACGAGTAACTGGACTCTGCGTCGGCGCTCTGGGCCTCTTTTCCAGGTTGTATGGGTCTTCTTAAGGAAACAGCAGCGCTGCAGTATAGGTACAAAACAGCATTTTCTCCTCCAGAAAATACCACACTATTGAACATGTCCATTGAGCCAAATGCCCTGTCGGTAAGGCAGTTGTGGATGCTTTTAAGAGTGCCAAAGTGGAATATGACACACTCAAATCACTTGGACAACTTTCAAACAAACCTTTTATCCAAAGGGGGTGAGGGGTGGCTCTCATACAAGGATATTCTTCTGTGGGCAGGGTCCATAGCGTTTGTCCAATTACGGTCACAGTAGTCAGTCATGATCATGGGGCACCACTCGGGGACAGTACTCCTCCAATTTTCAAAGCGTCTACAAAAGGTCCAGGAGCAGCGGTAGAGCCTGCACCAGAGGCTCCACCCCACCCAAGCAATGACGCCACGCTCCAGGTCCAGTCCCATGCTACTCCAGTAGGAGGTTGCATCTCACAATTCACCCACGCATGGGAGGGGATCACTTCGGACACGTAGGTGTTATCCACTGTGGTGGGTGGATATTGTATAGAGCTTCTACAGAAACTATCCAACAACCTGCCAAGACACAGAAAAATGACACCAGAGGCGCATATTACTGGAAGAGGTCAAAACTCTGCTGGAAAAGGACGCCATAGAAATCGTCCAGGTAAACAAGGTTTCTATTCAACATACTTCCTTGTTCCAAACAAAGACTTAACAACGCGCCCAGTCCATGACATGCGCCCAGTGAACACCTATGTCAAGCCACAGATGTTTCGCATGACAACGCTACAGCAGGTAATTCCTCTCTTAAAATGGGGATTACATGGCAACATTGGATATGAAAGATGGATACTTTCATATTTCAATGTTCCCAGTGGACAGAAAATATCTGCGCTTCCAAATAGCGGGAGAACACTACCAGATCAAAGTGCTCCCCTTCGGCATAGCCTCAGCTTCAAGAGTATTCAACCAGGTACTAGTGGTGGTAGCGGCGCACCTACGCAGCGAGTCAATCCCAGTGTAACCTTATATAAACGGCTGGCTAATAACAGGAGAGTTTCCTCAAATTTGCAAATAACACCACCCAAAGAAGAATCAACTTTCTGTTCCAATTGGGATTCTCTATTAACAAGAAAAAATCTAGTCTCATACCCAGTCAAATAAAACAATTCCTGGGAGCAATCATAAAAACAAAACAGGAGCTAGTCTTCCCCTCAAACGAGAAAGTACAGAAAATGCTGTTGCAAGTACCTCCCTACCAAGCTGGTTGCCAGAGAACCGTACACAAGGCAATGCAGCTGCTTGGGTTGATGGTCTCATGCTTTTACCTAGTTCCACACGTGCGGCTGTGCATGCGCCCAAAGCAAAAGTGTTTAGCAAAACAATGGTCTCAGGCAAGCGGTCAGTGGCATGATCTAGTGGTTATTTCACTAACCTTAGTACAAAGTCTTTGCTGATGGTCCAAAGACAATTTGCTAAAAGGAAAACCCTTTCGCAATCGCCCAGTTCAAGCAATACTAACTACAGAGGCCTCACTCTCTGATGGGGAGCCCGTTACCTTCACCACACAGCTCATGGCCAGTGGACACACACCACAGCCCAGAACCACATAAACCTTCTAGAACTCCTAGCGGTTCTGAAGGCTCTACAGGCTTTTCAGCAGCATCTAGTAGGTCAAACAGTGCAAGTCCTCACGGACAGCAACACTGCTATGTTTTACCTAAACAAGCAGGGAGGCACTCACTCTCCACATCTGTCCAGGTGATCCCAGAAAATCTGGAAGTTGGCACTCAAGTGAAACCTGTGCCTAGTCTGCCGACACGTTTCAGGGGAACTCAATGCTCTAGCAGACACTCGGAGCAGAAATCGCTACACGGGGAGCAAGAGTGGCAAATCAACAAAGATATTCTAGGCAAAATCTTTCTGCTGTGGCGTTATTTGCCTTTAGACTTGTTTGCCACAAGACAAAACACACAATGCCCAGACTTTGCATCCAGGTTTCCCCGACCAAGATCCAAGGGGAACACCCTGTGGATGAGCTGGTCCTGGAAATTTGATTCCGCTTTTCTACCAACGCCAAGATGCACCAGAAACAAGCCACTCTAATCCTGATCGTGACAATGTGGGCAAGACAACCATGCTTTCGATGCCTGCTTAAACTGGCGATGTGCAAACCAATCAAACTTCTGTGCCCCTCCAACATGCTGTCCCAACATTAGGGGACGAAACATCATCCACATCCTCAATCTATGAACTTGGTAGCATGGCTCCTGAAGTCATAGATTTTGGGCTCTTAAACTTTCATCAGAGATGTATGGATATCCACAAGGAGGAACGAAAACCCAACACCAGATACTGTTACTTCAAGTAGAAAAGGTTTGTGGTATGGTGCAGTTCACAATCTTTAATCCAATTGAATGTTCACCATCTAAAATTCTACACTACATGCTTTATCTACTAGACTCTGGCCTAGAATTTAACTCCATCAAGGTACAACAAGCGGCCCTGTCTGCGTGCACAACTTCACAAAACAAGGTGTCCTGGTGGAAAGTTCCTGTTATCTAAGCTTTAATGGAGGGAGTAAAGAGACTATACCCTCCCATTGCTATCCCTCCACCATGTTGGGACCTTAATGTTGTACTCTCCAAGCTCATGTGTCCGCCCTTTGAGCATATGTGCAAGGCCAGCCTAAAACATTTAACCTACAAAACTGCCTTTCTGGTAGCCATCGCCCCAATAAGACGAGTCAGTGAGATACAGGAAGTATCTGTACAAGACCCTTTCAGGACAAGGTGGTCCTTAGAACACATCCTAGGTTCTCACCAAAATGCATATCCAAGTTCCGTGTCAACCAGTCCATTGAACTAACTACTTTTATTTCTCCAAACTCCATCTATATCCTCTGAGATAATTAAGATGTAAGGAGGGCGGTCTTGTCCTACATAAACAAAACCTCTAAGGAAAACAGACTAGCTCTTTGTTTCCATAGCACCTCTTAGGGAAAGTGATCACATAAAAAAAAATCTCCATGCATTCAGCTGTGCTATTCTCTATAAAAAAATACCCTACCTTTCACACCAAGAGTGCACTCTACCAGAGTTACGGGAGCTACTTTAGCATTTATTGCAAATGTCCCCTATCCGCTATTTGCAAAGTCTCTACTTGGAGTTCCAGTCATACCTTCACTCAGCATTACTGCATTGAGGCACATTCTAAAGCAGATTCACAGGTGGGACAAGTGGTGCTAAAACATCTATTTGCTGCTGTAACTTCTCACAACCCACCTCCTTCTCCAGGTGCTGCTTTGTAATCTATGCATAGCATGTGATCTAAGCAGACCACAAGCCTCAGAAGGCATACATTACTCACCGGAATCATATTTCTGATGCATGTATCTGCTTAGATTCACATGCGCCCGCCCTTCCTCCCCTCCTGGAGTCGAAGGTGCATAGATGTTTCTTGCTCCATCTCTATTTCTGCTTTATTACATCTGTACTGATGCTTCACTTCATGCAACCTCCCATGTCGGGAAACAAAACAATATGAGGGACCTTGATGCATGAAGGACCATGGGTACAGTGGATGTCACACTAGGGATGGTATTACTAACACGCCCAGTCAACATCCCGGTACGATTTTCAAAAACATACCATGTAATACTCAGCGACTACCACTAGATGTCTGCCATATATATTTATTAAGATCCTACAGTTAGTGTCTATATTTTAATCACCATTTTATACACATACTAAGGAAATCCTCAGTCATGTGGGATTAGTGATTAAGGTCAATCTTTAAACTTCCTCATACTGATGAATTCATTATGTTGCGACATCAACCTTCGACCACAGTGTTCCATGTCACGCATTGTTGCGCAAGAATGAAGCAGTATATATGAACAGGAACTAAAATGGTGCTGACACACACGTGGAAATGTCAAGACTGGAAACATGGCTGCCAAATGCGGCCTCTATGGAATACTGTTGCAATATCTCATTTGTGAATAATAATCCCTAAAACAATCTCAAAAGCAGATATTTGAGCTCATTTCTGCACATGGCTCAAACAATATATTCTAATGGCTCCATGTGTTTTTACCAACTAATTTTTCATGTGAATCTTTTTTACTGCTTGTGGTTTTACAGCTTTTCCCCCACAAAAATTTTGCAGAAATAATGCATTTATAAAATGTACATTGAAAAAATCTGCAGTAAAAATTATTCAGTAAAATGACTGGGTACCTGTTTAAATAGTGGATTCTATTATCTACTGTAGGGCGTGCAAATTTTCATTGCGTGCCGGAACTTAATATTGCCAGGCCAACAAGTATGGGCTGCCCATGAAATTTAACCTTATGACTTTTTTTTCACATATAAGCTATTAACGCTATATAATGGATTTGTAGCATTCCTTTTTTGTTTGGGTTTTCCCATTCAGGGCTTCATCTTTTGGATGTCAAATACATATACACAGATCATGCTCATTCTTATGATATTAAATATCCATGAGTAGTTGTAGGAAGTCTTAGAAGCAAATATTTTTCACTAAGCCGCGTTGGGATGTACATGCAAGAAATAAAAGTCCATTAGTTTAAGATTTAAAAGTAATAATGGAGAAAGTTTTTGATCTTTCCGTTTGTACTCTTAAATTGAGTAAATTGAGGTAAAGTATAATCTCTGTAAACTATACAATCCCTGTCTTTCTTTTTTGGCCTGACGATCCCTAATGTGTAGTCAAGTACATTCTCCGATTTAGTGGCATGTAACTTGGGGGAATTCTTCTTGGAATATTGAGGTCTATTGTCTATATTATAATCACTACAAAAAAAACTTTGTTGAGGGGACGTTATGGTTAAGTTGCCCTACGAAAAACCTGTGCACTTCACTAAAGTAAAATGTTCGCCCTCCCCATTGTGGTTCACATTAAAAACGAAAAACCCCTGAAATTCGCCAGTTATGGGAGACTTAGCCCCCTTACTTGCCATTGCCACTGTGCACTACTAACACTAACACCCAGAACATGAAAGCTGTCCTCTGAAATGTCACTGACGACATCACATGTTTAGCCTATTTCTTTTCGTTGCCTGCTATATATATATATATGTACATTCAGTACACAAACTTTGTTAAAGGGATGTTATACTTCACAGTGAAACCAAAAAACACTGCACATTCCCCCACTATGGTAAGCTAAGCAACCATAACTGCCCGCACCACTGTGCACTGCTAACACTAACACCCAGGACAAGAAAGATGACATCACAAATGTCATTGATGACATCACTGACATCACATGTGCATTTAATTTTCAGACAAGGGGTTGAGAATGTAAGTTTGGTTAAAAAAAGTATCTGGGATTATCGGGACATGTCTAATAAACTTCATACTTCAGCCCACAATGTAGTATTCTAAAGAAAATTCCATTGCAGTGTTCTTTCTAGTACACAAACCTTACTCATACAATTGTGATTTTACAGCAGTAATCCGTCGTACCAAGAAAGAGGATTTTTTGTCTTCAACCGGAACGCCTCCGGCGTTCCCGGCTGAAGAAAACAAATCCTTTTTCGAGATGGCCACCATACAAAGGGAAGACGGGCATTGGATAGAAAGCCTTCTTCGCTTTCCATTGCAGGCTGCAGAAAGCAAAAAAGAAACTGTTACCGTTATGGCAGCACCACATTTGTGTTCCTTGATAAATATGTGGTTATGAGCAAGACTTTGACCAGAAAGGCAGTCCCTGGTGGACATGGCGACCTCAATGCAATGTTCTCTCCCTTGCAGTAAAGGCCAGTAGGCATACCCTCGACAATGTGAGCACTACCCATATATAGAGGCTATGCCTCAGAGACGGAAGCTGTACCGTTAAATATGACAAGACTATCACATGCGCAACACGAAGCTTTTCAGTCGTTGTCATTGGCCTTTTCATACATGTGTTGTACATGTACTAATTTTTTTCTGTAAAAATGTGCGTAAAAACAGCAAAGGAGTACTGTACTTAAGTTGACATAAAATACCAAACAAATTCTATGATGCGAAGCGGAATGACGTCAGAAATACTGGATGCAACACCATTACCAATCACCTTTCCACACAACATTTTGTAAGTGACACAGGTGGAAAAGTTAGAAGATATGTGTATTGGGAGGGTGTAACCATACATTATTGTACAAACATTTCTGTGCATAGGGCATCTGGGTGACAGAAATTGGGCTGACGGTGACAGAAATTGGCCTGACGGCACTAATACATATGAGATGGCCCAGACCCTCCCGTAGCCAATGCAAGTGGTATGGAGTACCTTTCTCCATAACATTCCTTGGCAGCTTAAACAAATGCGTCCATATGGACGTATGTGCCGTGATGTAGCACCTACAAAAGAACACATTACGACCTGCAACGTAGCATGCCACATTGTGCAAACAGAGAGTACATTTGTAAAGAAAAGACTAACATTTAAAAATTTGCCCAGTAGTTTTATTTCACAATAAAGTGAGCGAAATCTTCGCCTTATGCAAGTACTAAAGTAGTTTTGTTTCACAATGAACTGTGCGAAAAGATAGCACTATTCGCTTTTCCATAGAAGTATTAAGTTTGTCTCTTTGGTCGACATTGACAATGTTAAAGGTCACGTTGTTTTTTTCCACACACCGAAAGTAAGCGTTGCCACCACAAAAGTCGTTTTCCTCCCACATTGATGTGCCAGACGACGTCAACCGCTGTGATCTACAGCAGCAGAAAGGATGGAACGTTACTACTTATAGTGACAGCTGCGTAAGGACACAAAAGGCCCACACGATCAGCCCAGTGAATGATGATGCTGAGACAGCCGGTTATAAACAGTTGCATTTGACGGTTAAAAAACCTGTCACTTGGCAGCTGTAATCTGTGACAATCACAATAGGGAAGAAAGTATCTGAGGAGGAAATTGGAATTAAAAGATGTATGAATACACAATCTTTGTATAAACTACAGTTGTACTACATAACATTTTCAGTAAAAAATGTATTCAATAGGAGGAAATGTAGTGGGACCCTAGGGACGGCGACAATGTGCAATGTCCATAATTGGCAAAATAAATTGAACGGCACAGAAAGCTGAAACGTTATTAATAATACAATTTTTCTTTGGAAGTAGCTGCGCAGTGGAAGGGGAAATAAAATGTGTATCACTGCATAACCTCTGCACAAAAAAAAAATTGTAACACATACCTTTCTTATTAAATATTCTTTTAATTTGGGGAAATGTAGTGGCACTCTACAAACGGCGACAATGTGCAATGTCCATAATAGGGAAAAAAATTGCGAAGGCACATAACACTTGTAAAACATTAGGGAAAATATATATTTTTTTTACAAACTAAAACATAACGTCAATTCGGAATGCAGGTGGCAAAAATACACTTACATGATGTGGAGCGCCTCCATTGCGTTAGCTACAATCGGACACTAGTGTATGTGGAAGACTGCCTGTTCGGGAACTAATTTCTCATGGTCGGTGCAAATGTTTTTGAAGCATAACCTTATCAAACGATATGTTTTTCAAACTGTTACTCCCTACATTCTTTCTACTCTTTCCCTGTACTTCAAGGTTCAAAAACAAGGGACCCTTATGCGTGTCGACAAATATGCGGCCGTGCTGAGCTCATGTTGAAAAGAGAAAATGCAGTGGCCTTCACTCCGAATGCAAATACATTCTCATTTTGCAACAACATATCAGTGTCTATTTATGAGAACTGCTACTGGCATACATGTGCAGAAGGGCTGTGTGTATGAAATAGAGCAGGTGGCTGCCTCAGATTCCTGCCACTCTGACCGCAGTAATGTTGTTTATGGATTGTAAAATGGACGAAGTTCATGTCGTACAATCAGTAGCAAGTCCCACTGTACCGTATGCAGTGCTAACAAGAATACTTCAATGTTTGACTTTCTACTACCATGTCTCATTAAAGCTCACCTTTCGAAACAGTGTTCCATAAGTGCATTGGTGCCTTCTTCGTTTACGTATGTTAGCCCCGATGTTCGCGTTGAACAGAAAACAAAGTAAACATGGCGGACGTACTGAAAGATTACGACACACTTCACGCTGTGCCACAACCAATCGGTGAAAGCGCAATATGGTTGTGGGCAGTACGCCACGGAATAGCCAATTGCAATGTTCTCCACAGAGGGAACAGGGAAGTGTGACCGCGGAGCGGACATACATATCACTAATTTTTTAGAGACATACTTTTTAATCGTTTTTAAGGGAATTACTGGATGGATTGGCACAAAATTTGCAAAAACACGCTTTCACGCCCAAGCCCCTGCCACTGCCTCAAATTTGGTGCAAATCCGTCCAGCGGTTTCGCCTGTAGCCATGTGCAAAGTTTTCCCCCATTAGTCTATGGGGAAAAGAAAACGTTTTGGGACCCCCCCTATAACTTTGCCCCCCCTGGACCAAACATCACCAAACTTTGCAAAGGAATTCAGAGTGTGCCATATACGTTTTTTGCAAAGTTTGGTGAGGATTTGTCCAGGGGGCGCGAAGTTATAAGCCACCCAAAAAGTGCTCTTCCTATGGAAACGGCAACTTAACCATAACTACACGGCCACTACTGTGGCCGTGTAATGAAATCATTGGGACGAGAGTGTTAAATGTTTGACCTTCTACATAATTCCACATAACTAATAAGATTTCCTTTGTATATATGGACATGTTTCGTAATGCATTACTAATTTAGGATGTGAATGTGTATGTGTAAAAATGTGTGTTTGTGTGTAAAACAGGACTACTATTCTATGGTTAATTTCTCCCCTTTAAAATTTTCTTCAGCGTTATGTTTTGTAATTTTGCTGTGATGATGTTTTTATTCTAATTTTTATATATTTTTGTTGTTTGCTCCTGATACTGCTGTTACATTTTCTGTAATTTAATTACTTGCTGGCAATGGTTATGTGTTTGTGGTTTAAAAAAAGAAATATTGTTCAAATCTAAGTATTCAAAGGACGAGAGATTAGTGATACCTCTTCCTTGAAAAGCCCATGGGGGGGCGTAATCCTTGTCGGCATTGGCATAATCCATAGGAATAAAAATACAAGAGAAATCTTCAAGACATTACCTATGTGAATAAAAAACAAACCATTTTCAAATAAAATGTGTGGCTATTAAAGGTCTTATTGATGGGGCCTAGTGTGACACCGTTTTACTCTTGTGCAAGGACTGCATAGTGAAAGAGACATCAGAAATGCGCATGATGCGTGTGAAGCAGAGTGCTTCCGGGACAAATCATGTGAATGTGCTTTTGGGAGAGGCAGGGAACAGCAGATCACTTTCATAGGTACAGGGCTTTCGGATGGTGAGGGAAGGGGGCTGTACAATGACAACAAAACCACTGGCAACACTTGAACCTGAGACATGGCTTGAAGAGGGCTAGGTGGCAGGGTTCTGTCCAGCATGTCCAAGGCAGTATAAAGTGCTACAGGTGTGGTTGTGCCAGTGGCATCCCATAAACCAGAGCAAGAGTTAGAATCTGGTTTTCCAAAAAGCTGGAACGAGATGCAAGTGTATAAGACTGTGACCGTAAAATTTCAGCCATAAAGATGAGCAAAAGAGGCATCCTAAAAAGCATAGCTTTATGCTTTTTCATTTATAGGACACTAGAATCCATGCTATTGTCTGTTTAGAATTGTTATGTTAATTGTTGGTTCCAAAGAACTGCATGCTAGTGACATTAGTGCTAGTTTAATAACTAAGGTACAGACCAATATAGGTAAGTGACTGAAGATCAAAGGGATTGGGAGCCATGGGGTAGTCACAGCAGCATAGCTTTTGTCCTCTTATGCAATGGTAAGGTCTATTTTCTCAGTTTGTCTGGTGCAGGCGTATATAAATATAATGGCTCTTTGGGTTGTCCAAAAGGGCTGAGCGATATGGGCAAAGTATCCCACCAGCTTCATCATTGGCATCATTTACTAAATTGACTGTTATATAAGTGATCGAGGGCCTATTTTGGATGGATGAAAGAGTATGTGGAAGGCATTGGGTGCTAGTGAACAGGTGTCTGGGCCTTGTGTGTGGCAGTGGTGGATGAAGGGTGTCTGCTGAATGAAGATTAGGGTTTCCACATGCATGAATTTCACCAGCACAGTCCATCGCTGTAATACAAGAACTAGGAGACCTGGGCAGATGTGAAGCAATACTTTGGGGGAGACCAGAGAGGCATGTTGTCTCAAGATCTATTGAAGACCTGGTAATTACTGGCTTGAAGGTGAATCCTGTTGGGGGTTTCTGCAGCCTTGGCTTAATCCCTTGCTTCTAAGCTCAAAGCGGCTGGTCTGGGATGGTACTTACTTAACCGGTGAAATCCATACACCAGAGTCTACCAATTAAAAGGTGCAGTTGAGTAACATGTTTTTAGGTTAACTGGTGCTGCAGAATCATGGGAGTCATGTCAAGAAGGCAGGATTTAGGCAGGGATGGCACTAAAAGAAGGCATGTCTAGCCAGCTACACGCATGGCTAGGCCTAGGGTGGCAGCAACAGGTGGACTAAAGAGTCCATTCTAGTCCCATTTCATGGTAGGATGAAACTAAAATGGCACTTGGATTGAAATGGGATAATTGGTTTCACTAGCTCCAATTTCAGGCACTGCATGGCGTTGTCGTCCCGTCGGCTTCCAGATGCTGTCTCCCATGCACATTTATTTGTGCATTAAATATCCACCACTGCAGTGCTGCAGCTGGTCCTTGTCGAGAGTTGAATTCTCTGCTAGGACTGCCCTATTTGCATGACCACTTTGTGTTGCAGGAGAGGATCCCCTGGGCAGTGATTGATACCTGTGCAAATGATGTACATTGTACAAATACAGCACCAGCCGCAGGAAGAGCTTGTCTGCAGAGCGGTGCTGTGGTGCAGAGAGAAGGCAGCTAGGAAACCTCTAGGTGGGATATTGTTATTCTCATGAGCTGCAGGTTGTTTTTCTTTGAACATATTGATGCGACATGAGCCTTTACTGCCACTTCCCTACACACACTCTCACTGCACTTTGAGCTGTTCATGCTGCTGACTTATCAACCCTGATATGTAAATTTGTTTTATACAAAAGGAATACTGGTGTAAAATAAAGAGATTTATATAGGTGCACCTGCTTGAGAAAATGGAAACGGTGTGCAATACTTCTAATGCATTGTACGTGTGGACAGAATGGGTTTCATTGAAAAACTTGTATTTGTCAAGATCTGTGTCTATGTTGTGTATGTACTGTAAGGAGTGAGAAGCAGGACTTGGACACAGCAGTGGTATTTTAATGGCTCATAGCCTTTTTATTAAACAGAAAAGGGAAAATCCTACCTTTCCTTAAATCCAAGAGGGGTCTCCCTACCTCGAAACAAACTAAGGAAACTGTCAGAATGTCTGTCAAAACAATAGTCCACTGTCCTGTGTACAAAAAACCTATTTCCAACCTTTACAATTAAACTAATGTACAAAGGAAAAATTGGGACTCCTAACTGCAGAGGAATGACCCCCTTCCTCTGAGTAATGTCCAGTGTTTGTTCCACTGCTCCAGGTGTAGCCAAAAGGGGAAAGTAATGTTCACAGTTTCCAAAAGTAAGTTGTTCAACCAGTAGTAGAGACAAGGGCATCATCCCTTCAGCCGCACTGTTAAGAACCTAAGAGGTAGTTCTTCTCTTGGATTTTGCAACCCACAGTCAATACTGGGGTACTGCCTCTCTTCCTCCCGTTATCATAAGCATAAATCATTACAAAGTCAAGAAGTTGTCTTGTCACATTTGATGTTTCAGAACTCATAGTTAATACAATGGTGCAGCTTTCCTTGCATACCAGATGCACAAATATTGAAAAGACAATGCCTTCTCCTGGCTTTCCGCATTCTCCACAGGACCAGGGGGTATGACTTATCTTCCCCTGGTTATCATGGATATGACAGTTCACACAAAATTGGATGCGAGTCCGAGACACTCAATCTTCTTGCCTGGTATACTCTCCCACCAGGGCTTGGGTTACGCTCCTTCATATATTTGGGTGCGAGTCCCAGACTCGGTCTTCTTGCCTGGTATACTCTCCTGTAAGGACTTTAGTTGCTACCTTTCATACACTTGGGTGCAGCTCCCCAGACCTGAAATCTTCTGGCCTGGTATACTCTCCTGCCAGGTCTTTAGTTACTCCCTTTCGTACACTTGGGTGCAGCTCCCCAGACCCGCAATCTTCTGGCCTGGTATACTCTCCTACCAGGACTTTAGTAACATTCACAGTCTCACAGTCTCACATAATTTCAATATCTTGCCTTTCTGGCTTTTGGTACTTTGCTTTTGCCAACAGTTTGCTTTCTCATGCAAGTACTGCCACAAAGAAGATATCTCCTCTTCAAGGTGAAGGATTAGGTTTCTGACCCAGCTTCTCATCCCCTGCGAGTCCCCAGGCAGTGCCCTGGTGTCCCAACAACACCGGCATCTTGTGGCAGCTTTCGAGTCTCTCACGGTGTTTGTTCAGCTCTCTGTGGCTTTGCACTGTACACTGGTATCGTTTCTCCGGCTTCCTAGTCTGCTCGGGCTGCAGGAAGGGTCTGTTCTTACTTCCGCTTTGACCGTTGCACAGCATAACCCTCTCGGAAGTGCCTCTCGCCAGGACGCAGTCTCCCTGAGCCTTACAACACTGCGATTCTGCCTGCAGCTCTCCGGTCCCTTAACCCGCATTAAGAAGAAGACTACATGTTTTCCTATGCTCTAGTTTTGAATGTCCCAGCACCAATAGGATTGGTCCAACAACTCGAACCACATAGCTTGGTTCCTCCAGGTATTCTTCATCGCTCTGGCCCTCTTCCCCGTCCCAGTACTTCGAGTCAAAAGGGGGTACTTAGAAACTTCCCTATTGGTCATACAAGGGTGCTCCTTTTCAACATAAGAATAAGATATGGATTATTAGAGAGTTGGGTCCTGGGTATCAAACTCAGATGGGTAAGGGGGGATACCATGTTCTCTCTGGAATATCGTCCCCAAGTCCATATGGGAACTCCGTCCCCATGTGATCCTCCCTCATATTGCCACCCCAAGGGGGTCTTCTGGGCTGTGGTTGCACCACCCAGGCCACATAAGAAAGGGGTTTCCCCTAGGGAAACGGGGCCCGACATCCTTAGATTCATCACAGTACTGTGAAGGCATCATGAAGCAAGGCTCAGACAACAGATTCAAAGTTTAAACAAACGTACTTTATTTAACTCAAATGACAGGATGGATGAAAACCTAACTTGCCCTAAGCTAAGGTGGGATTTCCCTACCTAAACAAGCTAAGTACAGTCTGAGTCAGAGTTCAACTGAAAAATGTGTCTGTTTCCAAAACCTATGTTTGCCCTCACAACTAAAGCTAAACAATGTGTAGGGATCTCGACAATACAAAGAATAGTGTTCCAAACAAAGTTGTGAGCTTCTTCCAGCTGCTGGCTTACTTTTAAGCGCCTCAAAACAGTTCGACAAAACTCTTGGGGTTCCCTTTCCCAAGTTCAAAACCGAAGGTTCAAAGTTCAAACAAAACAGTTCTCAAAGGATTGGGATCCTCCCCAACCCTCTTACCATTGGACATTTCTCTGGTTTCTTAACAAGCCGGGGATGTGTCCCCATCCCTCTTGTTTGGTCAAGTATTTCTCAGATTCACAAAACCTAGTTCCCTGGTTTCACCAGTTTCACAAAGCAAAGTTGCTTGGTTTTACAAGATTCACAAAAACAAAGTTCTTTGGTTTCAATCGCTGCTTCTTTTGGATTCAACATTCAATTTCGTTCTAGTTGTCTGGATGTCCCTTGGTTTAGGTGCAGTTGTCGGCCCACCCATTACAGGTCACGCAACCGGGACACATCTCTACAATTCTTTAATGTTTTCTTTAAGGTATGATTCCACTCAGCTTCTCAGTTGGAACCTGACTCGCATACATCAGGTAAGGGTTTCCATCCCTTCAAGTTCATTCTATTTGGCTTAAAACCACCTCTTCTATAGTGCTTTGCTTTCACTCATGTGGCTTTAACAATGTTTGTTTTCTCAATAGTGATTTTCACTTGTACGGCTTTTAATAAGACTTAGGGACTCATTACACGGAAGGCGGTGATCCAGAGTGCTATTAGCACCCTGGACCATGCCGGTAAATTACCGGCACCGCCTTGGCGGAAAGGGGATTTACCGCCCCATTCCAAGGTTGGTGGGGCGGTAAATCCCCCTTCCGCCATTGCCCTTCCCCATTCCCATTTCTGCCCCATAGGGCTCTATGGGAATGGGGAAGGCGCTAATTACGGCACCGCAATTTTGCGGTGCCGTAATTAGCTCCGAGGTCCCTTAGCGGGTTGGTTTTTAACGCCTGCAAAAAGCAGGCGTTAAAGCACTTACCCGCTAAGGGACCTCGTAGTAAGGCGGTAATGGTTAACGGTCACCGTTACCATTAACGGTGGCCGTTAACCATTACCGCCTTCCGTGTAATGAGGCCCTTACTCTTGCTAGTCTGTTATCAATACTTCTATTTTCTTGGCCTTCCACAATAATGACATTCAATTGGCTTTTGGCAATGCAAGTTCAGTCTCAAAATTTGCTTGTGAAGTTGAATGCGTTCTCTCTGGTTTAATAACAGTTAAGCCAATAGTCCCGATGGAAAACAAACATTCTGGGGGTCATCATGAGTTTGCCGGTAACCCTTAAATGCTGCTGTAACGCTATTACCGCCACATTTAAGGGTCTGCCAAATCACAGGTTTGGCAGGATTTACCCCAGCTCAGAGCTGGGGGGGAAATCCTCTGGGAATTTGCTGATTTTCACTGCGATTACCGCATGGTAATAGCGCTGACAGTAATCCTGCCGAAAATTCCCCATTGTGTCCAATGGGGAATTCCTGAATGGGCCCAATGGGGAATGGGGAACTACTGTTACGCCAAACCTGTGATCCGGTGCTAATAGTTCCGGACTAGTTGGTGGTAGCGCTATTAGCGTGGGCTGAATACTGCCGGGATACCGTCCAACTTTTCACTTGCCAGAGCCTTAATTGGTTCAACAATGAAGGAATGCCTTTCTTAATGCAACACGTGTTAGAATCTTTGAAACTATACTTCAACAATTGAAAGTTACTTTTCTATCTGAAGTCTTTTGATTCACCTCACGAGTAGGATAAGGAAAAGGTATTTCCCTTGCATTTAGTTGCAATGTATTTGCTTAGGACAATCGTGTATGGAGCAGCCTGCGGATTCACCAATCGTTGAAATTTACCTGCTCTTCAGCATGTATCCGATCAAATGCATTTCTCTCCTGGTTCCAAACAACTAAACTGCCGCTTGCCCCTGTGGCTTTGCAGGGATTCTCCTCTGACACTCTGGTGTTACCATAAAAAGTGGAGCAACAAGCACTTAGAGAAGTCTTTATTCTGCCATAAACATTCTGGTACACCACCACTGTCTGCCGCACAACCTCTGCAGATTAGAGCTCCTGCTCTAACAACCATCTCAGGTCCCGGCTTCACTCTCCTGCCAATCATGATCCTGGCGTCAGCTGGCTTGATTAAGCATTTGACAACTAGACCGCAGTGTTGCTTCTGTAGTCGGTTGTCTGTATGTGTTGCCTCTTCCTCGTCCAGTACCAAAGTGGTGTGAAAGAAACTGAAAGTACATGTCATGTCGAGGGTAAGTATAATGCCAGCCCATAGGGCCAGGGGAATGGAGAGTGTGTTATAGAAGGGCAAAGGGAGATACAATGTCTCATCCTTAGGTACCTTACTCCCTCCCCTTGGTTTGCCTCCCCTAGGCATTCCTCACATACACACCACCAGGATCAGGATCCGGCCACTTAGGTCTTTCGCTTGCAAACTTGGTAGAGGCTAAGTTAGGAAAAAGAGTGAGGACGCCCTCAGATGCCTCACAGTACATTAAAAAATTAGACCAATCTGCAGGATGGTCAGAGGGGTGTGCAAGAGCTTCGGGATTAAAGTTTGGGCCAGGCCTCCCTTAGAGTATACATGTAGAAGGGAGCATTGCCTGGGTCACTGCTTTTGTATTGGGATTGTGCCTTCATTGTTTATTTTTGTCTAAAGATTTTTTGTTTTTTTATTTAAAAACCATTTAAGAACCAAGTGCAAATTCCTGCTGACCCCTCAATGAGAGTCTCTTGTGGGTGAATTGAGAAAGTTCCCTGCATTCAGCTGTAGCCTGCAACCATTGCAAATGATATGATATGGCATGTATAACCTGCCTATAGACAAGTGTTTCAAGGCACAAGGCAAGGAGGAGGAAACAGAGGGACAAAAAACAACAATCTTACTAGGCCTAGTGACATTCAGATCGCACAAGTGCAGGGGAATGGGGAGGGGAGACGTACCAGGGGGAGGATGGGAGGATGGACACATGCAGGACAAGGAACAGGAAACAACAAGTAGTGCAGACAATAGGCGGCAAGTGCGAGTGTTCAGAATTGCAGACAACGGGTGTCTAGTAAGTGCATGATAGGTGACTGTAGGGTTACAGCTACAGACCACAAGTGGAGTGGGTGCCAAGAGGCAGTGTGGGTTTGCAGCTGGACAGGCAGGAACCTGGACCTAAGTTCAGAGGGTGGCCAGGCGACCAGTGCATGTATCAGACAGGAGATCAGCCTGGGAGAGGAAGAGAGGAGGCATAAGTAGAGGAAAGTCTTAAGGTGCTTCTGGAACTGGAGATAGTTCTGCTCACTTTCAGGGAGACAGTGAGGCTGTTCCGGAGGGAGGCACCAGCCGAAGAAAGAGATCGGCCTCTAACTCGTTGCTTGGAGAAGCGGCTGACCCTCCAGATGACCCACATATCAGTATGTGCTTAGGACTTCCATTTGCCCAAATTCAACCCCTCCCCCAATGCCTGTCTGCTCATGGTGAAGGTGAGGTTCCTGCTGCACCCATGGTGCAAATTCCAGGCGGCATTCAACAGGATTGCACCAGTTGATGGCTGAAGTTCATTATCAGAATCCCTAGGACACCTAGTAATGTCATAGGGCATGGCTGCAGATCTGAATGAATTCAGTTTTCTAAAAGGGACAATGTTTACAGACTCCTATGCCCCTGACACACACAATGCACTTCACTTTGGGAATGTGGAGAGCATGGCCTTATTCATTCCCTTTTTTCTCTGGATTACTGGATGCAGGGACGGTCTCCTTTACATGGACAGTAATTCTGACAGAAAATTAAGTATTGAAATGGCCAGGGTCTTCATATGATCGTGTGGCCAATTGATATGTTGTGGACAGTCTTCTTGCCTATAAAGTCCAGAATTGGTTATGGGAACCCCTCAGTGGCAGGGGGCGGCATGCTGCCTGTGACTGTCACCTGCCCAGTGATGGAGATTAAGTGAGGGTGAATAGATGATTGTCTCCATACCCCCACAGGCCCTTCATCCAACAGCTCAGGGAGGGATCCTGGCCCTGTGGTCACCCCACTAAACGTCCCTAGATTGATGCAGGGAACTTAAATCACAATGTGGGTTTATATTTTGGGGGGTTTATAATGGGCTACATGCATACCAGGCACTTTGGATTGCAGAATCAAAGGGCGGGGAACATGGGAGAATGGGCATGGGTGGAAAACATTCAGACTGTTCGAAGCTGCTTTTAGGTTCTGAATACTGTAAGATGCAAACATAGGATTTTTGTGTTTTGAGTCCTTAAGTGCATAGGGTTTGGGGTAGTGAGCCCTTAACGACCAGAGGTGATGGTCTATGTTTTGGTTGTGGGTCATCTGGTCTTCATATGTGGAACTGCAGAGGACTATGTGCAGCCAACATATCACAACTTATTTTTACGCTCACCTGGTTTCCACGGGGACACGACCCAACCCTGGTTGGATGATTTGCACTCTCGAACCCTCTCCCGGTCCCTTGGTAAGGCCTCTGGTTAAAGATGGGTCTTCAACGTAGGAGAGCTGGATTCAATACCAGATTGTCTTTATGTTTTTCTACTTACCCTTGGCATCAACTCCTTCCTCCCCCATGGGCCCTCTCCTCACCTTAATATTGTAGAAGGTGGATTCTCCGTCCTGCTCCTCGTGGCAGGGGCGTGTAGATGTGGGGGGCGAGCAGCGACCAAGTTACTTCACTGGTGCAAGCCCCCCCCTGTGGGAATCCAGGCCTGCTGCGACTCCGTAGGTTTGCTGCTTTACAGTCTTTATATGTAGTTCTTATGTTCCTCTTAGTTCAAATAATAATGCCTTGCTTCTTTCCTTTTAGGTATGGAAAGGTATTTTGGAGTTGTCATGCAGTTTGAAGATGAGCATGGGCCGGTAGGCGAAAGCGCGGTGTGCGCGATGCTGTCCGGTGAGTAATGCACGATGCGCTGCGCTGTTTCGCATTTTATATTGCTATGCTGTGTCTTTTCTCTCCTTGCAGGTTGTGATGTTCCTCGCCGAGCGCCGTAATGTTCCAGCAATGATACTGACCAGGAGATGACTACCCAGGTAAGAATTGTGTGGCTTTCTTCATTCGGAAGGAACACTTACTAATGCTGTCTTTCTTTCTCCTCTTTCCAGGTTATGGTATTCCAGGATGCATGGAGTTCATACCTTCAGGTGAGTGGAACTGAAGTCGGTGATGGATTGAAGACAGGATACTGTTCCAGGTAAGTTTCGTAGTGTTCTTTCTCTCTCTGCAGGTCCTTGGTTTCAGGCAAACTGGCATCAAAGAACTGGACTCACTGAGCATTACGCGGCCCACAGCAGAATAACGCAAAGCATGTTCTGCTGTTTGGGTGTGGTTTATACAGTCTCAGGTAAAGTACTCCAGGTAAAATAGTCCCAAGCCTGCCACACCCAAAAGACTAGACCGCATAGCTCAGTTCCTTGTAACTGAGCTATGTGTGTGCCTCCATGTTGGCTGAACCCCACCCCCCCAAGTTAAATAGTCCCATGTAAATAGTCCCATTCTAATGTTGGTCTTCATGATGGTTATGAGCCTGGCGCCAAAGGCGCCAGGACTGATTCCAAGAGAGACTTGGATGAGGTTTTAAGGCCTTTGACCTGGCCCTAACTGGAAGGCTGACTTGCCAGTGAGGGCCAGGGGCAAGGGTCATTGCACATATATTAGATGGCTGCAGGAAGATGTAAAAGAGGGAGAAAGACAGGAGAGGGAGACCAGGAGTTGCAGGAGAAGGGTTGTGTGGCATGCTGGAGTATGGAGTCGGCGACAGAGGTGGCATTTCAGAATGATTTTTGTATTGAAAGACAGAAGAAGACAGCTACTTGTCCCTCGTTCTAGAGGGTGGTACCTACCTAACCAAGGAGTAACTCGGGTGTTCGTCGTTCGGGTGGAGGTCCAAATGAATAACCACTCTGTCCAAAAATCTCCTCTACTCTAGACCCACCACTAAACAACAAAAATAAACCTAAATACTGCCAGGAGAATGACTCCCTTCTCCTGGTTCTGTAGGGAAAAGCCCTAGGGACGATGTTCAAGAGTCTTTATTTCAGTGCAGTACTTCTTGAACAGAAAATGCCAGGAGAATTGACTCCCTTCTCCTGGCTCCACAAGTTCAGCCTTCTCTTGAAAGTCCTTTACAACCTTTAGCTTCTGATTCAACAAATGCAACCCAGGAGAATGACTCCCGAAATTGCTCTTCCAACAGGTTTTCACAATAGTTCTTATGATCCTTTCTAGTTTACACTCTTTATAACAGTCTTGTCCCCGCACCTACTGAGACGAGGGATACTGCTCCTGATGCTCTGTTCACTTTGGTTACTCTTAGAACAGTTACTGAAATTAAGGTGGTTTTTTTCCATACATTCTTGCCAACTGTTCTTATCCTTTGTGCAATTAATGAAAAGGGGGAGATAATTGCTGAGGCTTTCTTCACAATTCTTATTCGCAATGCAATTACTGAGACGAGGGAGCCCACTCCCATGGCTTTCTTCACAATTCTTATTCTCAATGCAATTACTAAGACAAGGGAGAACCCTCCTGAGGCTTTCTTCACAATTCTCATTCTCAATGTGCTTACTGAGATGAGGGAGCTCACTCCTGAGGCTTTCTTCACATGCCCCCAATCCCATACTGGGTCTCCTGTAGGTCCCGTTAACTTTACTTTGGTTGGAGCAGAGTCTCTGCAGGCATCCTTGGCAGGTTGTATCAGCGTAGTTGTGGGACCACCCAGGCCACAACTTGGAGATCATGCCACAGTTTCCCGGATATCAGCTTCCAGGTCTGCTTGCTCCCTCAGCCATGAAAGGACTCTTCAGGTCTGCGGCCGGCATCCTTCCAGCATCTGGGTTGCTGCTGCAATGACCTGTCTTCTCTCCCGGTTCGAATGACCAGACTTTGCACCTGTTGCCCTCCATATTTAGTCCTTCTTTGCTTTTTATCTTATTGGGCTGGGACCCCCCAACGGAGTGCCAGTCTGTCATCAAGCTTAGTCGTGTACTCATCTTGCCTCCTTGGGGCCATCTCGTCCCAGTATCTTTCACATGAGTGTTCTGCATGACTCTGTAAATGTTCTTCTTCTCAGTACCTTCATAGTACAAAACCTGTTTAGACTGAGTGTTCATATTGATGATGTCTAATCTTACAGGAAGAAGATTATCGTCACAATAGTACACAGTAGTGCTGTCAGCCTGAACCTAGACAGATCTTAAGGGTTTCATCGTTTTTAGGGAAGGAAGATGAGGGAGTTCCATCATGGAATGGTATTCCTTGTACCCATAGGGGCAGTCTCCTGCTTTTTATTACTCGTAGGAGGACTACCGGGTTGCGCCCTAGCCTCACTTTGGTTGGAGCACGTCACTGGTTCTTCCTGGAGTGTCAGGCTTCTGCATTCCCATTCAATGCTTGTTTGGCTTCACTCTGGTCTCTCTGCGGGCGTCCCGGGCAGGTAGTATCAGCGTAGTTGTGTTACCACCCGGCTCACCGCCACGAGATCGTGCCACCGTTTCCTGTATTCCAGTTCCAGCTTCCAGTTCTGCTTTCTTCATCTCTTCACAGGTAGCTTGATGTCCACATACAGTATCTGGCCTAATAGGATGAATATACCTCCAGTTAGTAATAGTAGAGGTTTTTCTTCTCTCAAGCAATTGTTATTTGCAATGGCCCTCATGTCCCCTATCAGAATGTCAGCCTGAAGAATGAGAAATGAAAGATGCAACTCACTGTTCGGTCAATCACCAGGGGTGCCAGTGTATCCCACATATGCAAAGCGATGTTCCCTCAGACGGCCCTTTAACCCTTATCCAGTCGACGGCTTTGAAGAGATGGGTGCCTCATCGATGGATCAAATTGACTGATGACAAGGTCCAGCTGTGATGACATCACTAGTGACAACATGACCTAGCAGCTTTAGTCACAAAGCACATTTGCATTCCTGCACAAAGATACACAGACACGCACACATATACACGAAGAACATGCTTACACCTTGTATAGATAGAGAACAGATACATAAACACAGTCAAGAGCTTTTCCTTTCCTTAAACCCAATGCAGAAACGCAAGAAAGCCAAGCATACATGGACCAAGCTTGCAACCGCTGTACCGCAACTAACCATAAGGAGCCATAGGGATGTATAAGGAACCTATAGGGCTCTATCACGACTAACCTCTAAGAAGATATTAGAACACATAGGGAAACCATAGAATGACTGTAGCAAATAAACGTGAAACCACAAGCCTCAAATACATGAATGGAAAAATGCACTCCGTGCAGCACAAAGCACACAGATGATGATTGCAGCAACGAACAATGGTGGGTGGAAAATTCCTGATTCCCGAAGCGGCGAGCCACCTGAGAAATACAGAATAACATCCTGATAATTGTAGACAGAAAGGCTCAGTTTTGGGGTCCTCGCACACGTGACCCAGCAGAGCCGAACAATGGATATTTACTCATGGTGAGACGAGGAGCTCTTCCCAGCAAAGCAGACAAGATTGATAAATGTGTTATCCACCTAAAACTGCAACCTGCAGGCACTCTCTAAGGCTAGGTGATCGGACCAATGGAAACAATGGGGACACATAGACTTTCTCATTACCTTGAAAAGGTATACCGAGCACTGTGAACGAAACAGGGTCCCAGGCATGGGGGACCCGCTCCAGCCAATCCAGGCGCTCAGATCATGGGGTGGTGTAGAATGTTGCACGGGCCAATGGTCTTCGTGCGACCCTGCAACAAAGTAAAAGATAGTTTGGTGGTGGGGGGGGTCCTCAGGCGAAGCCACCTGACATGGGAATACCAATGCAAATCCAGATGTATATGAGTTCCATAGGTAGTATGCCCGAGCTAACCAATAGGGGGTTCCTGTAGGATGGTGTTAATGTTTGCATGTCGCCACAATAAAGAACTGGGTGACACAGGCTCAGACGCTGAGATTGCTGGAGATTTGTGGTTTCCTGTATGATCCCGGTCTATTGTTTCGGATTGGCCCTAAATACTCTGCTAACTTGTGATATTGTTGATGCGAACACCCCCCCATCCTCTAGCATACTATTACAGCCCCCTCCTATGCCTTCTAAATATGGGGGCGACCCAAAGGAGTTAAAACCCTTTTTAACTCAATGTAAAATTCACTTCTTAAATCAGCCTCAGCTACATGTCTCGGACAAGGCCAAAGTGGCATTCTTGCTCTTTAATCTAGATAAGACTGCAATGGCTTGGGTTACACTGTAGATTGAGGGCAACCATCCATTATTGACTGATTACCCTGGTATTCTAGAAGCATTTAAGCTCATGTTATGCATCTCAGTAGCGGGAGACGAAAATGGAGGCTTCTGTGAAGGATAGGGGTTGGCTGGCATCGGAGGACTACAATCCCCAGCAGCCCTAGCGGTGTGACACGGCACGCATGGACATGGGCTTCCAATCCAGTGGCACATGATGGAAACCAAAAAATAAATGGGGAGTACAAACAACAGCTGGCGCTGCTCAGCCGCTCTATTAGCTGTCTCGCCAAGCAGTTGTTTTTCCTTCATTCCTGCATCCCGCTCCTGTTCCCTGGATCTCAATGTGCTCTGTCCTACTTCTGTTGTGCTCTTTAGATGATCCCTCCTCGGTTTTGGCATCTTTGACTCTGGTCTCTTCTTCTGCTATGATCCACAAATTTGACATCAGCCTGCTTTTGTCTATTACCTGGATTGTTTTTGTTTTTTTGGGGGGCATTTAGGTCTCTGGTTGCAGACTCTGGAACTGCCTCCTGGATTTGGTTTGGACTTCCCTGGATTTGTTGTTTGGACTCTATGGATTTATGGTAACAGACCCTAGAATTGCCCTCTGGATTGGCATTCAACAACCCTTTGAATCTCTGACACTCGGAAATCTGGTCTGCACTTCCCCCAGAAGACCTGCTGGACCCCATCTGCTGCTGCATAAATTCTCTTGGCTGTTTTAGGTCTCCTGATGTCCACTATAACACAGCAGGTAGTGCATATCACCAACACCAGTTAAGGAGACGGGCATAGGGGAGGTAGGACTGTATACATTACAGTCCTGGATATGTTTTCTTTCCTTCCAGCTGGGAGTTGCACCTGGTGGTGAAATTCCCTTCTTTTCGCTCAATCCAGCTTGTAGCGCGAGTTTACTATCAAGCCATGGTGCAGTTGGGAGGACAATCCATACCCCCTTGAAGGTCTGTTAACCCTGAAGGTAACTTTAGATACTGACACTGACTATTAAAACATTTATAGGGTTTGGAACCTCATACCAAACCCTCTGATACCTGAGTAGATACAGAATCATAACCCTCAGTCTTTCG
Organism: Ambystoma mexicanum; assembly: GCF_040938575.1. Lineage (NCBI taxonomy): Eukaryota > Metazoa > Chordata > Amphibia > Caudata > Ambystomatidae > Ambystoma > Ambystoma mexicanum. The sequence goes on from NC_090935.1 coordinate 1,458,771,095, forward strand.
CGCTCTCCCTTAGGTCAGGTCCTTCCTTAAGGTGGGTCAAGAAGTCGGGTGCGGGAAACTAGAATTCCTAGTTGCGGGTGCTAAAGGGGGAAATAATAACAAGGTAGGATTAAGGAGGGCTGGACAAGTGTTTAGAAAAAATGACAAGCATACAACCAAAACAAATGGGACAGGCAAATCAATCCATGACATTTTCCAGGTTGGTAACCAGCAGGTAAGAACTATACCAAGGTTTGCAGGCCAAAGCGGTCAATAAGCACTTTCCAGGTCAGTAACGAGCAGGGTAGGAAAATAGCAGAGTAGCAGGCCAGAGCAGTCCATGGGTACTTTTTGGGTTAATAACAAACGGGCTTGGAACAATATGAGAGTAGCAGACAGGAGCAATCTTCGACCACTTTCTGGGTCAGTATCAAGTGGGCAGATGTCACAACAAGGGGAGCAGGCAGGTAGAAAAATGGGCCAATGTACAGAATGAGCAGAGAGCACACCAGGGAAGCACTTTGGACTACAGAGCAGCAATCTTCAGCGCAGAGCCACAATACATCCCTGCACTCTGTAGTTAAAGGTACACGCGCTGATGCAAGGCATGCCAGACACTGCAGATCACACCCCCTATGACTGGCACTCTCAAAGCCTCTACGGTAAATGGCAGTCTCTTCTCTACAAGGAACACGGACCTCGGTGGCCATTGTGCCTGACAGTCACATCCGTGTCTGATGGTCCGCTAAACCTTGGCGCATGCTCCGGAATCTCTCCAACATCTTAGCATCACCCTCCTGGCCCAGGGCCTAATGAGCTCCACTCCCTTTGCTTCACTCCAGAATGTGTGCCCCTTATCTCCTTATGGTCTTCGCCTCCCACCTCCAGTTTGTCTTCTTCCTCCTCTCTGACTACTCGCATGTACTTTTCACTCTCTTCTCTTCACTTCTTTCACACTGTTTTGATGTCCCCCTTCTCTCCATGATCACTCTCTTAATATTCGTCTTCCGCCTTTTCTCCTTGCTCCTCTCTTAGGAGCTTCTGCTCAGACTTGCCTTTCCCCCTCTTGGTGAGAGTTTTTCTTTTACCTTCCCTCATTGCTCTCTCTTTAGATGTCTCGCCTTACCGCCCATTGCACTCTTCTTAAATGTTTATCGTCTTACCTTTGATATTATTTGTCCACCTTCTTTTCTCTCTCTTGCCCTCTATTGTCTCACTTCCCCTCCCGTTCCTTTCATTTGGTGTGCTTTGTTCTCTCATTCCCTGTGTTCCACCTCATCCTCTCCACATTCTCCACCTTGCACCACTCTGACCACTCCCTCCTCTCTTCTATGCCTCTCTGTACATTCATCTGTCTCTGCATTCTCCTATACTTTCCCAACTCCCACACCTTCCTATGGTTTGGCCTTTCTTTTATACTCTAGCAGGGATTGTAATTGGAATAGTGAGCATGGTGAGTGGCTGTTATGCACTAGTCTGGAGGAAATGGGTGACTGATGGAGCCACAGGCAAACAAAAATGTCCCTGTGTGTTGTTACGTCTGTGGAGGACTACCCCATGGCTCTGCGCTCTGAGGATATGTAGGGCACTGCTGCCATCTTAGTCGGGCACTCTTCTTGCATGGCAGCTCGAGTCCACAATGGCACCACCATGGTCTGGCATGGGCACACTCTACCTGCGGCAAGCTCGCCTCTTTTGTCAGAATGACTGTAAGATCCCGCAGAGTGGTCCCGACCAGGCTTGTGCCCTATCCTGAAAGCTGAGTTTGCATACCTGTGCCCTGCTGACAATTGCCATGGCTGATGCCAATATGCGGCTTACGCACAGCGTTTGCCAAACTCCACCAGCTCCTTTTTTCTGTAGTCATGGCATATTTCCTGGGCCATATGGGGATCTAAAGGTACCACAAGAGACCCTACGTATTGGCCATGGACAGGCATCTTGAGGTGCTAGGAGAGATCGGACCAACCAGGCTAGGGGTGGAATGGGGAACCTGGGAGCTCTCCCACATACTGCTTCTGTGGCCCTCTTTGTAAAAGGGTTGGCAGTCTCAGGCCCTCAAGGTCATCCATTCTCCATCCACTAGCCTTCCCATTGTGACTTTGTCACACTGCGCGAATAACCTCCCAGGGTGATACAGCCTGCCTTTGGACGCTACAAGTTTAGGGAAACCTGGTTTTAGACAGTAGATCTTGATTAGATTATATCCCTCAAGTCCCCTTGCACTGTTGTGTTTAGGTACAACCTTGTCACTTTATTTCCTTTTGGTAGGTCCCATCAGCCTTCCATCAACCCTGTGCATTATGAGAAGAAAGCAAAACCAGACTTAATTTCTGTCCAGAGTCTTCTGTTGACTCTTGCCACACTGTGATAATTTGTGTTAGGGGTGGGACCAACAGGGTCCAAACCAGAGATCCCACCCTGACCAGTGCCACCCTGTTGAAAGTGATACGTTATCTGCAAAGGCCAGTTTAGAGGCTGCAAGCTTTGAAATCTACAGTTCCAAACACTCTGTGTTCAGACCCAGAGGTGGGATCCTAAGCTGCAATTTTGTATCAATCTTTCATCATATGTGAGGATCACTCCCGATAATGGCTTAGCAGCCCTCTATGTAATAGTTGTGGCATCCAGCATTACAGACCAAGATTACAGAGGCAGCGTAATGGTTTCACATATTAATCATGGAGACTGCCCCATTCCTGTCCAGACCAAGGATGTATATGTTTTGGCCTTGGCACAATTGGTCACGGCCGAATTGACCGTGGTCAATTCGGCTGTGAAGCCAAATTTGCTACAGCCGAAACCGCCCTGTTTAAAAAAAACAGTCCCACCCCCTCCCTAATTACCTTTTCACCGTCCAGGCTTTCAATGACCCTGCAGCAGCAGATTGGCCCCCCCTACGCAGGTCAGATCAGATGCCACAGGGTCTGCTTTTCTTTTTCTTTCTTTTTTCCCCCCTGCCTCCATACCTCTAGAAGTGGGGGACACCCCTGCTACCCCGAAAGGCAATCACTACCAAACATGGGGAGCAGGGGACACCCCCGCAGCCCCCGCTCCCCATGTTTGGTAGTGATTACCCAAATTGGTCGTTTCGGAACTACCAAAATGGTACTGGACGAATTCGGCCACGACCAAGATGTAAACGTTTTTAGCCGTGGCACAATTGGTTGCGGCCGAATTGACCGTGGTCAATTCGGCCGCAAAGCCAATTTTGCAGCGCCCAAAACCGCCCTGTTTAACCCACACCCATTCAGAAGACAATACTTCAGATGGACCACTTCCATTTTACAGCAGGATGTCTCAGGATGGTAAAAAAACAGATTGATGTACTTTATTTAAGGATAGGGATGACATCATGGGCTCCTTTGCCTCATGATCAGAAAATCATTACATTCTGGCTATCATACATGTGTGAGGAAACCGGATAGGACCTCAAGAATCCCTTATTCAGGTGGGCAGGGAAGGGCTGGCGCTCTCAGATCCCAACCCTGGGGGTGAACGAGCGAGGTAGGATCACCTGGGTAGGGGAGCCCGGTATTATACTCGGGAGGATACCCCAGGAGAGGTGCAGTATTATACCAGACAAAGGGACGAGAAAGACAATGTCTGTGAATCTTTTACAGGTTATAACAACTCGACAACCCTTCCATCCAATAAACCTCCTTTTTTAAATCCAACAACCCCTTCATAGATAACAAATCCCATATGATCCTAATTCCCAATGCTCCCAGAAGCTACCTCTTGCAGAATCCTTCTTTTCCTATTCCTTACCTGAATGATTCAAAATGTTCTTCTCCACGTCCCTCTGATTATTGTTTCACGCACTCCCAACAAGCTCAGATAAAACACTACTGTTCCCACAATCCCCCTTGTTTATTTGGAATCACCCAAAAAAAGACTGAATGGGAGATTTGGCCGACAGTTCGTCATTCAAAAATACAGAACAGTTAAAAGTTCAACCAAATCCCCCATTCGGTGGCGAGCGCTGCAGGGGAGTCCCCTGCCCCTTGCTCACTATATTGTGACTTGTGTCCCATGCAGTCGGTCCCTAAAAAAGTGAGAGGGAACAGGCGTCTCAGGGACACAGCGAGTCAGCGGTGCACAGCGAACTGTGCTGCTGCAAGGTAAGTAGAGGGGTTGGAGAGTGGGTGGTGGTGGGGGCAGGGGCCAAGTCGGAAATGTTCAGGGGAGAAAAGACTGAAGGTTATTTCGGAAAAATAAGTTTGTCTTTTCTTCCTCTAACATTTCCGTCACTGGCTTTCAACCCTGATCCGTTTAATTTACGATAACAATCCCAGTCATTCCTATTTATCTCATCCTTCTAAGGTGATCAAACCCCCTGGTACAAAAGTTGTAATTCCATAGAGCACTGTTTCCCCATCCTATCCCGTAGGACAACCTGGCACTCCAACCCCTTCCCGACATGTACATTGTTTTACCCCATGAAAGACAACAGACTTATAATAATACTGTTCACCTGACATGTCCCAACCTAAAGGTCAGGCAATTGACCAAAATCACACACACCTTATGGCCCTTATCTCAAGGGATAAAAGGTCGAGCAAGAGAGCACAGTACGAGAAAGGCAAGCATGGCAGACAACACGACGGCACAGCTAACCAAGCACGGCAGTTCAAGAGAAGGAGAAAGGCAGTGGGAATCATGAGGGTGGCGAGAAGAGGCCTTGCCCTTTTTCGCCCCAGACCTGTTGAACCTTCCTGGAGGATAACATAAGACCGCAAACAATAGCACAAGTGGCTTGCAGCAGATATCAACGGTACGCGAGGCAAGCTTACAACGATAAGTGGTAAGGGAAGCTCCTGTGACCGTGGTACCAGCCTTGACTCCAGTGAAGCCGAAAGCCAGGCAGTTCATCAAAGCCAGTGAATCGAGGGGAGAACCAATAAGAACCGGGCTTTGTTGTAAGCGAATCGCAAAGTGGCAAGTTTGAACCAAGTTCAATGAACTGTGAAAGAACTGTACAAAGTGTAGGGGAGACCAGCTGCATAGGGAAACGGGCACCACATGTGTGCTAACTCAACAGACTCTGGTCGGTCCCCATCTGAGTGAAACAACAGAAACCAAGAGGCCATAGGAGAGCCATCGAAATAGGTCAAAGTGGTCATCCTGAGGATCTAGTAAAATCCCCATACAATCTAAAGACTTTGGTCTACGAACAGCAAAGAAAAGTAAGGGACGTGAATCCCGCCATAATTGAAAGTAAAAGAGGGGTCAGTGCTCAGAAGAGGGGGGCACCGGCGTGATCCACTACCACCCTAATTGAGAGCCACAGTGAACCCAGTGGAGGGAGGGCTAGCAGTCGAGAAGGGGTCAGAGCCGACCGAGGGGGATCCAACGAGGAAACATGGTCACCAAAAGACTGATGAGAATAAAACCCGAACTGAAAGTAAAAGTGAATAGGAACTTGGCAAGAGTGAACCCGACCGAGGGATGCCATTGAGTAAAAGAGATGGCAAGAGTGAACCCGACCGAGGGATGCCAGTGAGAAGGGGCAAAGTCTAAAGTCCCAAGAAACGGTGTGTTGACAGACGTCAACCCGGCCAAGGGATGTCCGCTGGAACTGTTTAAAAAGACATTAAGATTTGTGAAGAAAGAAAAGCCATAGTGAACCCGACAGAGGGAGGCTAAGATTCAAGAGGGGTCAGAGCACGAACGAGGGAGATCCAGGGTTGAAGCCATCACCTAAGCACTGGCAGTCACGAGGGGTCTGAGCCTGAACAGGAAGATCCAGAGGTGAAGCCATCACCCAAGAAGGGTCTGAGCTTGTACGAGGGAGATGCAGGAGTTAGGCGATCATCCAAAGTTCATAGAGGAAAGAACTCTAATATAATTATGAAATATGATTGTGAGGGGTCAGCGCCCAGAAGAGGGGGACCTAGCGGTGAAGCCATCACCCCACATGACCTGTGGCTAAGGATTGAGAGGGGTCAGCGCCCAGAAGAGGGGGACCCACGGGTGAACCATTATCACCCTAACAAACTTCCATTTGGTTAAATGAACTTTTTTTTTGTGGTTATATTGAACACGTCAGGCCCTCAAGGGCAAGAGACTTTCAAAGGAAACGAGACGTGCCATTGACGGTCCTGAGAGCTGCCATTGGAACTGTCATCTCGTGCTGGAGAAGCCCGAGACTGTACTGTACTCCAAGATCCCATCTTTCCCTCTACTCAAAACGTGGGGAAGGGAGACCCATACTATGGCATCCTGACATATTATTTGAGAGCACTTCTTTCTTTTCTTAAAAAACATCCCACTCCCTTTTTGTATTAGTTGTAAGGTTTGGCAATAGGTTTCTTAGCATAGGCCCTTTTTATCTGACACAACACCACTAGGACTGCCTTATTTGTCATGGTCGACGCTTGCTCCCATCTTAGATTTAGGTTTAGATTAGGCGTTTTTCCAACCTGCATATAGCATTCATTGTTCAATAAACACCCTTGAACTGTGATCACTTCTATCTGTCTTACTTGTTGCCACCATGAGTTCCTTACACATGACATTTTGTGTGACAGCCAAAATGTAATGATTTTCTCTCCACCTTACTTCATATAACACCAGCTCTTAAGACACTCCACTGGTAATCAAAAAAGGGATCCAATTTATGGCCCTCTGCATCTCCCACAGAGCACTTGAAGGTCAAGGAGCAGAATTCCTTCAAAGCGAAATCTTACTTTGCCAACCAACTAGAGACCTCAAAGTGAGAAACAACATATATTTAGAAACCAGAATATTTTACAGAAAAGATATGGAAGCTCAACCTTTTCCTCCATGGGGGCCAAACACTGGCTGGAACGCGCTATGAAGGGAAATCTGTACCCAAAATTCAGGAAAAGTCTAAAAAACTGGCTCTCCAATGCTTAAGAGAACAAATGTTTAATTTACACCCACCAAGCAGCGACACTCCCCAATAGTTTGACTTTCATATAAAGGCACAAACTAAGGGAACAGGATATTTAATCCCCAACCATCTGCCTAGAACACATTACATGGCACTCAGCAAATTATAACGACCGGAAGACATCACATCAAGTCTCTGCAAAAACCCTAAAACATCACCTGTCCTATCTCCCAGAATATCCAAACCTCAACACAGGACATCTTCATGCATCAACCATCAGAACCAAACACTCTCGCCATAAGGAAAGTGACAGCAAGACCAGTAATTTGAGACCCTTATGTAAACCTAAAGAACACCACTCAACTTTTGACTAACCCTCAATTTCTTTCCACCTTACTCACCACACACATTTGCAACCCCGTCACTTGCACACAGATTTTTCTTATTTTTTTAAAAAGACCCTCTCTCCATACTTCAAACATCATAAATGTACACCTCTAAGTACAACGACATGCTAAGCCCCTGGTCAACACACTCCCATATTACAGGCAGTGCCCAGAACCAGGTAAGAGACTTCATCACATTACCCCTGCACCACTACCGAGAGAAAGGGACTGTGGGGGTCCCTGGTTCCAAGAGGCGGTGAAGGGGCACTCGAGTAATGCAAAGGAACAAGTCTTGTCCTTCCTGGTTGCTGTAACATACAAAAGGGGAGCTCAGCATATCAATGGTTCTGTTTTGTCCTGTGTTAGAAGTGTTGACTATTCATAAAACACCCATCTCTCTCAACCGCATTTGAGCTGGCTTAAACCTGTGGCCTTTTGGTATCCTAATGGTAACCAAGTCCAACCAGGAAGTAGCTGAACCTACAGATCCAGGTGCTAACAAACAATATTCCTTCAATAAACATGATTCAGAGACAGATAATAAACCTTGCAAAACCTGGGTACTCAGGATCCTCAATCAAGAATGATGATGACTCTCCCAAGTAACTGGATTTTAGGAATGCCCCGGTAATTCTTCAGGAGTTTAAAGGAAGGTGTACATTAAAAATACTTTTAGGCGATTCTAATACTCCTAACACCACTGTTAAACTTCTATGCAGGCAATTAGCACAGAAAATGAGAGAAACAGTAGATAAACGGACGGGAAGGTGGAGTGTGCAGGGAATGTGAGAAGTAGCAGGCACTGCAAATTTCAGTATATGGTGAACACTTAACACACCTGAACCAATAATCTTCTGCAATACTGTAGAACAAAGGGACATTGGGAGGCAGGAATGTGAAGTATTCACAATGAAGAAATAAACCAAAAACAAGGGAAAATATTTCCAAAACGACATGGCCCAAATTTAGAGTAGGTGAAGGACAGAAGCATGTAGAATGGGACACGTGGAACATGAAAATGTCCTCTAAAGCAGGGCAAATCTGAAAGAGCCAGGACCTAACATTTACAAAAGGACAATCCTCAGGAGAACAAAGCAAGCCGGACAAGAACTTCAAAGTAACTGGAGACATAGAAAAGGGTCTGTAAGAGCATGGAGACATGTGTTGTCTCTATGGCATCACTTCCTGTTCTTTCCAAACCAAGACTCTGGTTGTCCAAGCCTCTTTTTCATCCGGTGCAGCCATCTTAGATTAGGATTGTGACCTAATTTTAGTAATATACAAAACTGTCAGTTCTTTCTGGATTCTTTGCTATCTCTAATCTTTTTATCTATCCTTTTAGTTGCATGATAGCAGGAGCAGGTCAGAGACCCTGCAGGAAGGGGAAATAGAGGCCCTAGTAGATAACACATCTTGGCCAAATCGGGAGGGCCAAACACTACAGGGGAAACCCCTTTAGTTGACAGTAGTATGGCCTGAAATGTTGTGCGGACATGGTGTAGGTGCTAAGGAGTTTGAGAGCTTTGTTCACCTAGGCCCTAAAGGTGGTAGGGCCTCTGCATAAGGACCCTGAGAGAAAGACAGTGAGTGTGTTTTGCGAGCTAGGAGCAGCAGTCTGGCATGTGGTGGGATCGGTAAGCACACCAAAGAAAAATGACAATTTCTCCCTGAGGACTTGGGCAGAATCGCTCAGTAAAAACCCAAAACGAGGACAGGAGGGTCCCTTAAACCCTGTGGTAGACTCTTGTCAGTAGGAAGGCTACAGCTACTGACTCAAGATGGCTATGGCGACCGTCCCAGGAGGAACTGTGACAGAAAAACTATTTTTCAAAACATGACTAGAGTCCTATCAAGGGCTTAGCCTGGATGCTTTGAACATTCTGAATATTCCTGAATATACCTGAACCCTCACACTTTTTTTGTGGAACTTATGTTTATTTGATGACTTTACAAAATAAATGTCTTTTTATTAACACCTTCACAAGACTAAAGTCTTCTGTTGTTTCCCTGGCCTGTGCATATGCAGTCATTTTGTGGTATCTGCAGTACACAATGTAGGGACCAATCCGTATGCCGTTTGCCAGAACACCAGTTAGAACCAGCAGAGGGACATTAATCTCCCCTCGTATCCCTCTTGGAAACAATCGTGCATCTGTTTTGGGTGTCCCTTAATCGGTGAGAGGTAGTTTGTAGGGCTTCTAGGAACAGGTCTTCAATTTCAGATACAGTGTCATAGCCCTGCCTGCACATCACTCCTTTTTGGAAAGGATATAATGTTCACTCAGCTCGAGTGAATATTACCTGTAAGTAATTTAGACAATTTACCTACTCACCAAATTTGACCCCCTTTTCTTGCAGATCCCCTAGAGAGCCAAGAAACCATGCAAATGGCAGCAACTACTTTCAACCGTATACTCTACTGCTCCCAGATTCCCCACTTTTATTATTATTACTAGGTGTGGTGTTCCACCTTCCCAGACCCTGAGGACCTCTCAGGGCTGGGGCCTCCTTTGAAGGACCACTCGTACACGGTCCGGTGCAATACAGGCGCGTCTTTATTGCACGCTAGTGTACCATCTACTGAACTTCCCCTTCCTCCAACCCCCTCTCTTACCCAACGTCACTTCCCACTGTCCTGGCCCAAATGTGGTCCTTCCCCTCACAACGATGAGGGAGGGCTACACACCCTTATTACAACATGACATCTCCCCCCTTTTTAACATGCCAGCTCAACTTACAGTTTACCCCATTTCTTCAATCAGTCTCTGAGACATTACGCCAGCATTGTTGTGGTCGAGTCAGTAGGCTAGGCGTGGGCCATCCGATTCTCCGCCACTGGGCTCTTCTTCTGAATTGTTCTCCGTCCTCTAGATATGAGTCATCAAAGAATGTGTCACTTTGGTCATCTCGGGAATATTCCCATGTGGTGGCCTGAGGATTCTTGAAGTGGGAGGAATTCTGCGTTATGGAATCGTGCTGCTCACTGCACACGGTTATCAAGGTTCCATTCTTATTGGTGATGATGAGCCATTCCGGTGCGAATGTGGGGTCTTCTTTTCTCGTTCTTGGCTGACGCAATAGTACTTGATTTTCTATTTCTATGTCATCCTCTTTTGCTCCTCAACGGGACTCGGCTCGGGTTGGTCTTTCATCTTCCTTTTCTCCTCTTGGTCTCAGGTCCTGGCTTGTTGTTCTAATAGTCTGGTCCGTGTGGTTCTTTGGAACATAAGGTCAGATGGGCAGACTCCTGTGGTGTTGTGGGGAGTGTGTTGGTGTTCAAGCCGGAGTTGATATAGGGCTTGCTCAAATGGCTTGTTGAGGATGTAGGCCACTTGTAGCGCTCGTCTAACATTGGCCATGAACCTCTTGATGATGCTGTTAGCTTGAGGCCATCGTGGTGGTATTCTCCTGTGTTGGAACCCCATGTAATGTCAGCTAACCAGAGACATTGTCCTCTTTTTAGGGGCTGTATGGGTGAAGGACTATACTAAACGAAAAACACAACCAATCCCATCAGAACGGCTTCCTTCCTTTCAGGCTATGAATCTGTCTATGGTTTCTGCCGGACACCTACACAAAGCTACCCTTTCACCAGTTAGGTAAACACACAAAGTTTTCCAAAAATATACATATTTTAATGTCTATCACTTCGTACAACACCATTCTAAAAAACAAGCTACCTTAAAAAGTAATCCTAATGGTTCACAAACAATTACACCTTTCTGGCATGTACGCAGTTGATGTACGCATCTGCAATGGAGGGGCCCCCTGCGACGGCCCTGTGGGGTGTCTCGATAGGTAGTCGGCCGGGTTATCCTCCTTGCCTGGCCGATGGAAGATATCAAATTTGTAGTCCTGTAGCTTCAGGCCCCACCATGCTATCCTAAGTGGAATTTGTGCCTTTGGGTCGCTGAAGATCGTCAAGAGGGCCCGGTGGTCTGTGATGACTGTGAAGATCGTGCCATATAGGAAGAGATGGAAATATTCACAGGCCCAGACAACAGCCAGGCTTTCTTTTTCTGCCTGGGAGTACGCCTGTTCTGTGTGTGTGAGACTCCTGCTTGCATACGCTACAATGAACGTGTCATTCGAGTCAGTGGGGTCCCTTTGCATCAATATGGCCCCTAGGCCGACTGGGCTGCCGTCACCTATCACTTCTGTTTCCCTCTCTGCATTGAAATATGCCATGTCCTCAGCTTTGGAGATGTTATTGCGAATGGTCTTGAGGGCATGCTGACAGTCTGCTGACCACTCAAAGGGCTGGTCCTTTCTCGTGAGTGGACGGAGGCGGGTGCTGATTGTTGCATAGTCCTGGAGGTACCAGGAACGAGCGGAGTTCAGACACCGTCTGTGTTGGCTGGGCAGTGTTTAGTGCTGCCACCTTGTACGGGTCAGGTCGCATCCGCTTCTCCGAGAATATATGTCTGAAGAATCTGAGCGATCCCTTCTGGAATTTGCCTTTGTTTTTGTTAAGTGTCAAGCCGGCTGCTTCCAGTGCCATGCACAATTGGTGGAAGGCGGCATTGTGTTCTTCTTTGGACTTGCCGAATACTAGTACACCGTCCGAATAGTTGAGGCAGTTGGGAACGTGGTGTATGACTTTGTGGATCTCGTCTTGGAAAATGTCTGCGGCGGACGAGATGGCGAAGCTAAATATTATATATTTATAGTTATTTATCTGTTTCTCCTCTGCTTCGCACTTTCCACTTATCCCCCTTCCATGCACTTTTTCCCTCCCCCTCTCCCATGCACTTGCGTGTTCTCAATGTCACTGGGCCTAATAAGATCGCTGTTTTGTTCTCACCTGTTCCCCCTCCCCTCCCTTGCCTCGTCGCACTCTGAAGCACTTGTGTACGAGCGCGATAGAAATAAAATATCAGTATCAATAAACCGCTTATATTGTAAGAGGCCCATGTGGGTCACGAAGGTTGTGATATATCGTGACTCGGGAGCAATCTCAAGCTAGTGGTAGCCTTTTGTGAGGTCTAGCTTTGAGAAGAATTTTGCGCCGTGCAGTAGATGGATCATATCTGTTATCCTTGGTGCCTGGTGTCTTTCGCGCTCTATTGCTTTGTTTACCCTCCTCATGTCCAAGCATAGCCTGATGGAGCCGTCCTATGACTTTTTGGGGACGGATAGTATTGACGACAGCCAGGGGGTGGGTCCAGTCGCTGGTCTGATGACATGTTGTTTCAGCAGCTTGTCAATCCTATCTTCGACCTGCCTTTGTATATTGATGGGTATGCCCTTGTAATGTTGGGCAACGGGCTTTACCTCAGGGTCAATGTTTAGTTCAATCTTACGGTTTTTGAGTTTGCCCAGTCCTCAAAATAGTTTTGGGAATGCTGTTTCAATGTCCTCCGGATTTGCAAAGTATTTGTGGGCCATCATTTGATACAAAATGTGCACAAGGCCCATGTCCACGGCAGTTTTGAAAATGAGGATGCAGCCGCTGTTTACTTTGGTCTTGAATCCATGTAGTTGTATTTTTGCTGTAGGAGACTTGTGCGTGCATGTGGCTGTGATGACTCTGTTGTGTGGTAATGGCAAGGTCGATTCATAGGGGTAGATGTCGATGGTGGATCGCTTGAGTTTTGGGGACTGGGGAGTGCCTTGTACACTTCTTCCATTATGATGTTGACCGTCGCCCCTGTGTCTAGGAGAAATTCCAGAGAGGTCTCGTTGACGTGAAGTGTGAGAATTGGGCTGTGTTGTTTGGCCGTGTTCTTGGTTATAGCCCAGACATATCCTTTCTTGCGTTGGTCGTCACCTGAAGAGGGTGAGTCGCTACTGCAGGGTGACCTCATTTTGATGTATCGGACGTACCATCTGCGGCCCCTGTTTCTGGATCCTTCGGACGGCCAGTGGTCTTCTCATGCGCGGGACCGGCTGTATTCCCGGTCATCCCGCCTGTGTCTTTTTGATTCGCTCTCTGGCCCAGCATTGTGTGTGCTCGCCTGTGTCTCATTCCGCCACTCCCTGTGTGATCTCCTGCCTGCTTGGGGCATTTTTACAGACAGCGTGAAAATGGTTGTCATCGCCACAGGTGGTGTATTTTTGCCCCAGGGCCGGGCACTCCCCTGCATGGGAGTATTCTAAGCCACATTTGAAGCATGTGGCGTTGGACTGTCTGGCCAAGGAATTCAAGGCAGTGAGTAGTTTGTTGACGGTCTCGGCCTCGGTCACTTTGGGCTGCATTGTAACTTTGCTCTGGTTGTCCAACTGTGATTCTACGGCTGCTTCCATGCATGCCAATGCCAGAATTTCCTCCGGTGACCTCTGCTTTTGTAGCAGCTTCTTCCTGAACGCTTGGGAGTCGCATCCAGCGATTACTTGAGACCGCAATGCCACCTCATTGGAGTACCTGTAGAACTCAGTGTTTCAGCTTTATCCATAATTGCATGACAAAATTATGTAGGGATTCTCCTTTGTCTTGATGCGTCCTGTGAAAGATGTGTCTCTCATTATCGATGTTGGTATGAGGTGCAAAGTATTCGGATAGTTTTATGTGTAGGCCCTGGAAGGATGCTGTCTCTAGGTTGAGTAGTTCTCTCGTCATATGTCCCTGACTGCAGGTCCGACTGCCATGGATAAGGTATTCTTTAACCTTGCATCGTCAGTGAGCCCTATGGCTCCTACGTAAAACTTGAAGTCTCATAGCCATATTGCCCACCGTGGTGCTAGATTGCTTGTGTCACGAAGGTCAAATGCGTACGATAGGTGTAATACTTGCGTTCCACCACCTGAGAGGAGGATAGGTCCTCAGGCACCGCCTCCTGATGTGGAGGCAACTTCTTCTCCTGACATGGTGTGTGTACTTGTCCCGCTTATTTTCTTCCGGGGGGGCTCCTATGCGAGCATCTGCATGCAGTTGCCCCACTTTCCTCACTCCACTGGGAGGTACTTGTACCTTTTCTACTGCTGTAGGGGGCTGTTCCTGTGCATGTGCCCCTTTATTATTATTTTTTTCTTTTCCTTTTTCCACTCAGGCGGGGGGGACATATGTCCCGCTGTGCACGTGTTCGGCACAGTCCTGTGAGGGGCTGCCTGGGGCCACAAGGGGCGTCTCTTCCCTTCTTTGATTTTGTTTTTGTTTGCCACCGTACTTTATGTGTGTAGGCTCAGGCGGCCATGTCCACCAGGTGTGTCTGTATTGCGAGGTGCGTCAATACAGGTTGCCTGTCCCTGACGGCACCCTCCCGCTGTGCACCTCTTGGAATGAGCTGGCTTGGATCCACAAGCCACGTGTGCTTGTGGTGCATGCTTCGGCGGGCATCTCCTGGTGGGGCGTTTGAACCGGGTGCGCCTCCCCTCCTTGGGCGTGGCGATCTCTGGGGCACGGGTCCTGCTTGGAGCCCGTTCATCGCCAATGTGGTGTTCCACTTTCCCAGAACCTGTGTACCTCTCGGGGCTGGGGTCTTCTTTCTAGGACCATGCGTACACAGGCCGGTGCAATACAAATGCATCAGTATTGCATGCCAGTGTACCATCTACTGAACTTCCCCTTCCTCCAACCCCCTGTCTAACCCAACATCACTTCCATCTGTTCTGGCCCAAACGTGTGCCTTCCCCTCTGTGAGCTACCTTTACATTTGTGACTAGGAAGCCCAAGGGGATGACATATATGGATCCTTGCAGTATGGAGGGCGCTAGAGTGCCCGACCAAGATGCAAACTTCTGTTGAGCTCTGAGCGAGGGCTCTGACAAATCCTGAAAATATTCATTTTGTGGCAGGCACAATCTATCACCAGCATGTGAGGAGAGGCAGAGTATAGACCCCCTGCCCCCCGGAATGCATAGCCATCAGTAACCGGAGACCTGGACAGGGCTGGCCCATAGAAGTGGCTCAGAGGCGGCTGTGCGGTGAAGGGGTGGGCCTTGCAGGCCGATGCTGGTGTGTGTCCCATGGTTAGCTGCCCGGGCTGGGAAGGACAGCTGAATGATCTCTGTCCGTGTCAGCTGGACGATCCGCTCTGGGGGACCCTTAGAACAATCCGGCAAAGCGCTGCAACCATGTACACTACTGGGTGGGGCGGAGGGAGTTTGGTGCCCGCCTCCGGCGCCAACAACTTGATTAGCACCGCTGATGCGGTTTGGACGCTGCCAGATAGTCTGCCTCACTGAGCACAGTGGCGATGGACATCAGGCAGGGGGGCGAGTCGGCTCATAGGTGCGGTAGCTGTGGCTGCCCTTGGTAGACATCTGGACAGTGCCTTCCCTCCCGAACTCAGTTGGCAGGTGGTTGCAGGAACCCCGGTGCGTAGTATGACACTCTGTGTTAGGGGTGCAGAGGCAGTGTGGAGCCCGACCCTGGAGTGAGGAGTGTGATTGGACCACAGAGTGTGTCCGGTGTGACCGGGACCAGGCCTGTGACCCTCTGCTGCTTCCTCTGCCTGCCCCCCGGGCGGCAGTGAACCCGGGAGACTTTGGTGAACTCTGGAATAGCCAAGGGGATGGCTCTGAATGCACGCTGATGATGAAGGTTGCCCAGATTGTGAGACAGGGCCTGTCGTGAAGTCATAAGGCCCATGTAACTGTAGTCCCAGATAGGCCCCTGGACCCTCTTGCTGACCGGAACACCATTCCACTGTTGACCCCGCAATCACATTAAAGGGGCTGCTGGGAGGTCCCCGTCCCCCGTGACTGTATTGGGCCCGGGGGGTGGGGGGTTTCCCCACGGGACCATCGATCCCTCTGGACACCCGATTGGACCAGACTTTTGTTGAGATAAACATCCCCCATGGGGGCTGCTCTTGCGGAACCGGAGGAGCTGCACAGTGCTGAATCACCCCCCGTTAATCCCTTAGTGTGAGGCCCGCTATGCCATTGGATTTTCTGTCTCCCTCGATCATATTGGACCATTGACGGAGTCCTCCTCAGCCCAGCCTGGTCCCATGTCTTTCAGGGGCGTACTGTGTGATCGGAGCCTGGTGGATCCCTCAGTGAGAGCTCTGGCCTGAAGTGACCTTGTAACCTCGGTCCGGTGGAGAGCCCAGTGGGGGATTGCTAGTTCCTCTGAGACGGGTCCTTCCGGCCGGGTGCATTTCATGGGCATTCATGCCTCACTGACGGCCTGGGGCCCACGGTCGGCATACTCCAATATGGGAAAATCAGACAAAAGCCAACCGAAGCTCACCTTTGAGAGGGGCATCAGAATCAATGGAAATAATGGTGGATGGATCCGCCCAGATGTCGGAATTGGGCATTAGGGAAATACTTCTGGATCTTAAAGTGGGCATTGGTGGGTTGGACTCCAAACTCAACTCACTTTCCTCCAAGGTCGACTTACTGCAACACCGGCTAGACAAACATGGTGATCGGCTAGACGAGGTGGAACAGAGAGTGTCCGGGCTGGAGGACAGATCGTCTTTGCTTGTCACCAGAGGGTCCACTCTCGAGGTACAGATCCAGTCGGTGACCGCCAAGAATGACGATTTGGAGGGAAGGGCCCTCAGAAACAATATTCGTCTAGTGGGCATTAAGGATCAGCAGGGGCAGTCCAAGATGGAGGAATTTGTTGAAACCCTGTGTAAGGAGCTCTTTGGGGGGTCCAAGCTATCCCCGCTGTTCGTGGTGGAGAGGGCTCACTGTGATGTACCGACCACTCGACCGATGCCTGGAGCAACCCCCCACCCTGTCATTGCTCGCCTCCTAAATTACAGAGACTGGGACCCAATCCTTCATTTGGCCAGGCTGAAGGGAGACCTCCAGTATGATGGGGATAAAATCCAGGTTTTTCCAGATTTTTCAGCTGCAGTACAGGCGTCAAGATGGTCCTTTGCAGGAGTTAAAAGACGCTTGCAGGAGTTAAAAGACGCCTCAGAGAGAAAGTAATATTTTACTCCATGCTGTTCCCAGCAAAACTTCGGATCCAACATGAGGGCAAGACACCGTTTATCACTTCCCCGGAGGTGGCAAGTTCCTTCTTGGATGGGATTGGAAGGCGGCTCCCTGTGACAATCCAAGGCCCCGGGATGAAGCTGGGAGCTGGGGTTAGGGGAGCTGGATGGATCCTTGAAATGGGGGCTCTCACAATCACAGCATGATGGGAGTACAGGGCGGCAGCATAACATTGGGGGGCAGCTGTCCTCTTTGTTATATAATCCAAGCTGCCTCATTCATATGTATTGTATACCACCCAAGGGTGGCGTAGCTTTGCAGGCTTGGTTGGGCACTAGCGCCCCAAGCACAGCACTGGTTTTGTTTTTTGGCTTAGGGGGAGGGGAATCTAGCGGGCGGTTTGGGAGTTGCCCGCGGGGGAGGGAGAAATGGGGGGTGTTACAATTTGGGACGGGGAACATGGGGGGATATCTGGGCCAGGTTTGGGTGGCTCATGGGGTAGGGGGAAGATTAGGGTTCAGTTACTGGGTGAGGGGTTATTGCGATTATGGAGGGGAAGGAAGGGGAGACTGGTTCTGGTGTGGTTGTCAGGCGTCCGATTTTCATCATGGCATCTCACCAACATGTCCTTCTATCGCCAGCTGTCAAGGAGATTGTACGTTTTGCATATCTCTTGTATCTGCAAACACACCTCAGTGAGGGGACTCTTAGACAAATAGACGGGCAGGGGGAAGTAGTCTACAACGCCTGAATATTTTTCTTTGCTTTAAGTGGCATTCCGGGTAGGCACGTGGAATATTAGGGGGGAAGGGGACAACTCCTCTAAGATCCGGAAAGTTGTACAGTACCTCAGGAGACATCGGGTAGAGGTGGCCTTCATCCAAGAGACTCATCTCACCCACTCCTTTGAACGCAAGAGTGATGCCCATTGTGGATGCCATAGGTATTTCTTCTCCTATTCCTCTTATGCAAGGGGGGAAGCTATCCTGATCGGAAGGGGAGTTAAGTTTTGCTTAATCTCAACAGTAAGGGATGATCAAGGGAGGGCCCTAATGGTGTATGGCGTTCTTGAGGGTGTCCTAGTGGCTTTGGTGAACTCATATGGCCCCAATATAAATAACTCAAATGCATTTGACTGCGTCATGGTGAAACTAGCTGAGTGTCAGGACGCCACCACCGTGTGAGGGGGGGCATGAACACGGTGATAGACCCTCTTAGAGATAGGTCCGGAACTATGCGAGTTTGAAGATACAAGAGATATGCAAAACATACAATCTCATTGACAGCTGGCGATATCAGCACAGAGATGATCAGGACTATACCTACCACTCCTGGGTTCACACATTCAGTTCTAGGCTGTATTATCTGCTGGTGTCCTGTGAGGGGGGGTTCGAGTGGGGCAATAGTCATATACTCCCTTGTACCCTGTCGGATCACTCCCCTGTACACTTGGAGCGTGGGCTGGGAAGGATGGAGCGGGGGGCACTCCTGGCGATTCAAATTGGATGCATTGCAGGACCTGCTATTCTGCCAGGAACTGAGGGAAGTAATTCAATCCTTTTTTCTACACTATGAGGGCTCTGTCTCCTCAGTGGGGGTGCTCTGGGAAAGTTTTAAATGCTACATCAGAGGGGTGTGTATGTCTAAAGAAAACATGATCCTCCGGGGCATCACTAGGGATCTTACAGATGGGGAATCCCAGATTAAGGATCTGAAAGTAGAATATGCATCTTTGGAGGACTCCCGGACCTTGGCGAAGTTCTGAGAGGAGCTCGACAGGTTAAGGACCAACGCTGGTCGGGAAATCCAGTTCCTGAGCCTTGGCCACCAGATACACCAGTATGGAGATGGGTAGAAACCAGGGGCCCTACTCGCCTGACTGGCCCGACTACTGGTGGCCGATAAACGGCTCCCAAATGTGTAGTATACCAGAGACCCCTAGGGCGAACCAGTGTATACTAGGGCTGTACCGAATAGCATATTTAGTATTCGGCCGAGGTTTGTCAACTATTCGGCCAAAGCCGAATATGAAGCCGAATAGTTGCTTTATTTAATAAATCATATTCCAAACTTCAACAAACACACTTATTCAACAAACAAATAAATCACCATTTTAAATGCATTATATACTTTTATTTCTCTTCATTGTAATTAATGTAGCATCTTTATTTAAAGTATAAAAACCAGAAAAAAAAGCAGATTTAACCAAAATGAAGGGACGAAATTTACAGAAGATTGTTGCATATTCAGTGCCAGTTAAAGTGGGAGGCTTCACAAATGCAAAAGGACTGCCTTTGTGAATGAGATGCATTGCATTCTCTATCGAGTTGCAAAGTCGATGCGGTCGAGTTTCGAAACTTCTTTGCAGCTCACATAGAAATGTATAAAAATGGTTCATGTCGGCTCATGCAGGACACAAGTCAGGAGGAAATCTGAAATGCATGAACTCCATCTCACAACTATTCACCCAACCCAAACAAATGCTGCTCACTTTTCACTTATCCTAGCCACTCTTTCTCGCCAATACACAAACCTATGCAACTTATAATTCCTGATAAAATATTCGATAAAGTTAAACTCAGGACTCAAGTCCTTAAAAAAAGAAAAGGGGGGACTATGACGTATGTAATGGGAAGTGACATGACCGGCACTGAAAGTTCACTTTGCATATAAACATTTGCCAAAAGAAAAGATGTTCCTTTATTGTTGCAGGCTGCTCTCACTGATGCCTGGCCTGGTGCTGGCGGGGTTTATCCTTGCGAGGAACACCACATATGGGGCCTCATCACGAGATGGGCGGTATCCCCCCGGCAGTACTACCGCCTGGGCTGTTAGCATTATTATTAGCATTACTGCCAAACCCCCATGGGTTGGGTGGAATGGTAAGTCCCTATTCCCCATTGGGCCCATTCGGAAATTCCCCATTCCCCATTGGGCCCAATGGGGCATTTTCGGCACTATTACTGCCGGCGATATTAGCACGGCGGTAATAGCACTGAAAATTGGCAAAATTGCTGCAGATTTGCCCCCAGCTCAGAGCTGGGGGTAAATCCTGCCAAACCCATGATTTGGCAGACCCTTAAATGCGGCGGTAATAGCATTACCACCACATTTAAGGGTTACCGCCAAACTCGTGATGAGGCAGGTGGTGTTCGTCGCCTTTTTGGGGTTATTCAGGCACTTGGGTATATGACCCAGGCCATTGCAGTTTTTTTAGATGCTGAAAAGGCCTTTGACTCAGTCGAATGGCCTTTTCTATTTGCAGTACTCCAGAAGCTGGGACTCGGTCCTTACTTTATCAGTTTGGTTGCTCTTTTATATACCAACCCCTCGGCCAGAATTGTCATCAGGTGAGCGAGATCAGATGGTTTTGTGATGGGAAGAGGGACTCAGCAGGGATGCACCCTCTTCCCACTTCTGTTTGCCTTCGTATGTTGTAAATCTCCCCCCGTCTCACCTGAGATCGCTTCTTGCTCTGTTCCGCGGGCGGATTCCTCTTGTGGACGGATCGGGTCTTGTATAGGCTCGCTCGAGTCTCGTCCGGCTGCAGAGCGCGTTCAGAGTTCCGGGAAGGTCGCTGTTCCAGGATGTCCATTAAAAGGGTAGCTGTCGCTAAGGATGAGGATTCCGGGAGCAGATTAGAGGGAAGGGGAGAAAGGAAGGAAGAAGGAACTAGGAATAGTTGATTCGCCAAACAGCACACACACATCAATTCACTACCTAATGATAGCGTTGAGACGCGCGGGGCCGCGGGTACATGGCCAATTTATAGAACGTGCTGTGTGCGACGTGAAAGCTGGTGCGAGGCAAGTCGCTTGGCATGGCCATGTTGGGAGTAACAAAGAATACAAGCCTCGTTGTGATAAGGACCAGGAAGTCCAGAAGGGGCAAGTTCTATGGGTCATGACAGCATGCCTCCTCCGAAGACCTGTTCCACCAGGTTTGCCCGGGTGTGTGAGATGGAATCTTCTAAGCAATCAAGGGGTATTTAAGTTAGAAAATGGTTCCCAGGTTCTCTCGCTAGGAGGATATCCCTTCCATTCAACCAGGTATTGAAGTCGACCCCGTTTATACCTGGAATCGCATATTCTGGACACTTTATATTCCAGCTGATCGTCCACAACAACAGGACTGGGTCTGCAGGATTTTCGGGTGGATTGGATGTAAGGTTTCAATAGGGAAGCGTGAAAGACTGGGTGTATTTTCTTCCAGGAATCAGGTAGCTTGAGTCGGAATGCGACAGGATTGATGATTTCCTTTATGGAAAATGGTCCACAGTACCGAGGGGCCAATTTGTTTGGCCGTAGATGTCGCAGTAATAGTTTTGAGGACAACCAGACCTGATCAACAACAGAATAAGAAGGCGCTGGCCTTCTTTTGGAGTCTGCATAAAGCTTAGTGCGTGTTTGGGCCTCTTTCAATTGTTCCTTGGCTTCCTTGTGTATGTTGATGAGAGTCTGAATCCATGAGTCGAGAGTAGGTACTGGAGTGGGATGTGGAAGAACAGAAGGTAAAACGGAGGGGTGAAAACCTTGACTGCAATAGAAAGGGCTGACCTTGAGTGCTGAGTGATCGGAATTGTTGTAGGCAAACTCGGCCAGGGGTATGAGGAGAGAACAGTCATCCTGAACCTTGGTGGCAAAACAACAAAGATATTGCTCCAGAGTTTGATTTACACGTTCCGTGGCTCCGTTGGTTTGTGGGTGATAACCTGATGAGAGAGCACGTTGGATCCCTAGAATACGACACAGATGTTTCCAGAATTGTGAGACGTATTGAGGTCCTCGGTCCGATATGATCTTGGAAGGAAGTCCATGAAGACGGAAAATATGTTCCAGGAAGATTCCAGCAAGTTCTGAGGAGGATGGTAGTTTATTCAAAGGTGTAAAATGAGCCATATGAGTGAACAAGTCTATGGTTACCATGATGGTCGTGTATCCTCGGGAAGGTGGTAATTCCACAATGAAGTCTGTAGCAATAAACTCCCATGGTCTTGTTGGCAGCGATGGTTGCAGTAGAAGAGCCATCGGTCTCTTGTTATCATGTTTGTTTTGACTGCATATAGCACAAGCCTTGACATACTGTTGTACGTCGGTCTTCATTCGAGGCCACCAAAACTGTCTTTGTATAAGACAGAGGGTGTTAGTTATACCACGACGACCGGAGTGAAGGGTATCATGGCAGAGGTTTATTATCCTTTGTTGTAATTTCTGCGTAGGAATGAGCGGTGCATTGTCCTTGAATAGATATCCTTCCTTAACTCTTAGATTCCATGGATTCTTCCTTGAAATATACTTTCAGAGGTCAGAAGACTGGGTTTGCACTCAGGTTTCTTCCAGGAGGTTGATTGCTTGAGCTACAAAGATAGTGTGGGGAAACATCTTAGGATAGGCCTTGTCCTCAGTGGCTACGTAGTCAGGACGTCGAGATAAGGCGTCAGCGATCATGTTTTGTGATCCGGGAACATGAGTGATTTGGAATTGGTACTGGGCAAAGAAGTAGGCCCAACGCACCTGACGACTGTTCCTGCACTCCAACGACTGTAAAATTTGGAGATTCACATGGTCTGTGCGGACCTGAACTGGATACCTAGCACCCAGAAGTAGGTGTCGCCATTCAGTGAAGTCTTGGCGGATAGCCAACAGTTCCTTCTCCAGGACGGAATAGTGTGTCTCGCTGGGAGTCAGGGTTCGTGAAAGGTAAGCAATGGGGTGTTCCAGTTTATCCTCAAGTTCCTGTTTCAAGACGGCTTCTATGGCGTAGTTAGAGGCATCCGTTTCCACTAGGAATGGGCGATTTATGTCAGGCTGGGTCAGGATGGGGGCTTGCGTGAACTCTGTCTTCAATCGTTGGAATGCTTTATCTTGTGGCGTAGACCAGATAAAGGGGGTGTCTTTCTTCAATAGAGCAACGATCGGCTGAACAATCTCGGAAAAGGTAGAAATAAACTTCCGGTAGAAGTTGGCGAGCCCCAGGAAGGATTGAACTTGTTTCACAGATGTGGGAGCGGGCCAAGCCAGTATGGCCTTTACCTTTGAAGGATCCATACCAATTCCTTCTGGGCTAAGGAGGAATCCTAGGTAGTGAACAGAAGTAACGTGAAACAAGCATTTTTCAGGTTTGGCTAACAGTTTCTGTTCACGAAGTCGTTGTAGTACTGCCTTTACATGTTCGTCATGTTTTAGAGGATCCTTGGAAAAAATCAATGTGTCATCCAGATAGACAATGACGAAGAGGAACAACATATCAGAGAACACCCTATACATAAAACACTGAAAGACTGCGGGAGCATTGGCTAGTCCAAAGGGCATGACTAGGTATTCATAGTGACCAAAGGGTGTTATAAAGGCTGTTTTCCATTCGTCTCCTTCCCGGATACGGATTAAGTGGTAGGCACCCCGGAGATCCAACTTCGTGAATGTTACAGCGCCTCTCACAGCTTCCAGGATATCCGAGATCAGGGCCAGTGGGTACCAATCTTTGAGGGTGCATTGATTTAAGCCTCGATAGTCGAGGCAAGGTCTGAGTTCCTTGGTAACCTTCTTGGGAACGAAGAACAACGAAGCACCCGCTGGAGATTTCGAGGGTCTTATGGTGCCATTTTCAAGATTGGTATCTAGGTATTCCCGAAGGGCCTTTTTCTCAGGTTCGGAAAGAATGAACATTCTGCCGAAGGGAATTACTGCTGAGGGATCTGTATCAATGGTGCAGTCTTCGGGCCTGTGAGGGGGTAAGGCTTGCACTATGGCAGTAGAAAATACATCAGCATGTCCCTGATAGGCCTCTGGAACTTGTATGATATTGGAAACCATGAGTGGTGTTTCTTGGTCTCTTGGTGGATCTTTAGGAGTTATCGAGGAGGGATCCAGGGATAGACAGTGGGACATACAGAACTCTGAGCCCAGGAATAATGATCCTACTGTCCAATTGATATATGGATTGTGCTTTTGTAACCAGGGCATACCCAAAACCATGGGGTAATGGGCTGACTTAATGATGTAGAATGTAATCCGCTCTTGATGATGCTTTATGGAAAGTTGGATCTCTTTAGTCTGCAGGCTTATGGGTCCTGAAGAGAGGGGTCTTCCTTCAATTGCTTCCACCGGCTGCATGGTGTTTCGTGTCTCATACGGAATGTGATGACTAACAACCCAGTCTTGATCAATGAAAATTCCCATAGCTCTGCAGTCCACCAAGGCCAGAATGGGATAGGTCTTGTCTTTGGAGGGCGACAGGAAGGCCTGTAGTATCACCAAATTGTTTTGTCCAGGAGAGTTCAAGGATAAAATTGATTCGGAGCAAACATCTCTCTCCCGACACCTCGCTCCATCTAGGATCGGGAGCTGGTGTTTCCCGAACGCCGTGGAGGGGCTAGAGGGCATTCTCTAACAAGGTGTTTATCCGAGGCACAATACATGCACAGGCCCGTGTGGATCCTTCTAATCCTTTCTTGAGGGGAAATAGGCCCACGGAAGGCTCCTATTTGCATGGGTTCCGGATCTATGTCAGGGGTTGGGGCAGAATCGGTATTAAGAGAGGTCTCAAGGGAATTCTTTTGAAAGGGTATCTTGGTCTTTCTTCTTTCAGCCTTTCTTTCCTGGATTCGGAAGTCTGTTTGCATAGCTAGATCCATAAGAGCCTGGAATGAACTAGGACGAGCCACCCTGGCTAATTAATCCTTAATGTCCTCGTTTAGACCCCTGCGAAATAGAGTGAAACTTGCTTCTGAGGACCAATCCGCTTCCTTGGCCAGTTGTTTGAATCTAGTAATGTACGTTAGCATATCCTGAGTACCCTGTCGGAAATCAAGTAACCGTTCCTGAGCACTAAAAACCTGTTCTGGGCGGTCGAACATAGTCTTGAGTGCCTGAATGAATCCATCATAATCATCCAGGAGGGCATCTCCTGATTTGACTAAGGGAGTGGCCCAGGTCAACGCGTTCCTGTGAGGTGCGAGATTATGAAGCCCACCTTCACCCTAGAAGTTGAAAAATAATAGGGCTTAAAAGTAAAATGCACCAAGCAGGAATCCAGGAATCCACGTAAGGATTTTGCCGAGCCATCATATTTGTCTACCACTCCACCCAGTAACACACTGTCCTTGTTAGCGGGGTCGCGAGACAAAACAAGCTGCCTTAAAGCAGCATTCTCAGCTTTTAAGTTCTGTACTTCAGTTGTGAGCTCTTGCATGCCACGCATAAGGTCCTGGACTGCTTTCTCCATAGCAGTATCAGTGTCGGTCGTTGGGCGTCTCAAACTGTCGTAAATCTCCCCCTGTCTCACCTGAGATCGCTTCTTGCTCTGTTCCGCAGGAGGATTCCTTTTGTGGACGGATCGGGTCTTGTATAGGCTCGCTCGAGTCTCGTCCGGCTTCAGAGGGCGTTCAGAGTTCCAGGAAGGTCGCTGTTCCAGGATGTCCAGGAAAAGGGTAGCTGTCGCTAAGGATGAGGATTCCGGGAGCAGATTAGAGGGAAGGGGTGAAAGGGAGGAAGAAGGAAGAAGGAATAGTGGATTCGCCGAACAACACACACACGTCAAGTCACTACCTAATGATAGCGTTGAGACGCGTGGGGCCACGGGGGCGTGGCCAATTTATAGAATGTGCCGTGTGCGACTTGAAGGCTGGTGCGAGGCAAGTCGCTTGGCACGGCAATGTTGGGAGTAACAAAGAATACAAGCCCTGTCGCGATAAGGACCAGGAATTCCAGAAGGGGCAAGTTCTATGGGTCATGGCATCGTAATGGAGCCATTGGCGGCAATCCTGCGGGAATGTCACATGCAGAGGGGATTAAACCTTGGGCCACACAGGCTGATTATGTCGCTATACGCCGACGATGTGGCCCTCTATATTGACAATCTGGTGGATAACCTAGGGCTCATGATGCGGGAGGTGCAGAGGTTTGGGAGATTCTCGGGCTTGAGGATCTATTATAGCAAGTCTGTGGTTACTCCTCACGGTGTCAGAATCTGAGTCCTCGGATTCGTGACTCACCTGTTTGCTTCTTGTGGATTTCTTCTTTAAGTGCGCAGGTTTCTTTTTCCTGGATGAGCGTGCCTTGTAAAGGTAAGCCCTGGAGTCTTCTGAATCCAGTCTGCTGGGCTTCGGAGAGCATGGAAGCTCACGGCTCTCGGTCGCAGTGACGCCGAGGCTCGGGTACGTTCAGTTGTTCCAGGAAGAATCCAGGAAGAGACCATGAAGGAACCAGGATAAGGATACAGGGTAATA
Organism: Ambystoma mexicanum; assembly: GCF_040938575.1. NCBI lineage: Eukaryota > Metazoa > Chordata > Amphibia > Caudata > Ambystomatidae > Ambystoma > Ambystoma mexicanum. Next base: position 1,458,797,385 of record NC_090935.1, read on the forward strand.
GGATTCCGAATTAGCACTGGGAAAGATGGGGGAACCAGGAACCAGGAAGGACGGGAATGGAAACCAGGTATTGCAAGGGAAAAGGGCTAAGTACGAGAACACAACTTGCCGGGCGAGAAGCAGGCAACCAGAGCGTTGAGACACGCAGAAGCGCGGTAGCGTGACTGTTTTCAAAGAAGCATGAGGTCCGCACGGACAACTAGACTGCACTACAACATTGCGTCGGCCATGTTGAAAGTGAACGGTATACAGTCTAATGACTGAAGGACCAGGCAGACCAGAAGGGTCGATATTGTCGATTCATGACAGCATGCCTCCTCCTAAACTCCAGTCCACCCGGCTTGCCTGGGTGAAAACGTCGCAGTAGGCGTGGTGCATTTAAATTGGAGAATGGTTCCCAAGTTCGTTCACTAGGCGGATAGCCTTTCCATTCCACCAAATATTGAAGACGACCTCTTCTGTATCTGGAATCACAGATCCGGGACACTTCGAACTCAATTTGGTTGTCAACAAAAAGTGGAGGAGGTCGAGGACTTGGCTTACTTGACTGAAGGAAGGGTTTTAGCAGTGATGTATGAAAGACAAGGTGGATCTTCTTCCAAGTGGTGGGTAATTGGAGTCGAAAGGCAACTGGGTTGATAATCTCAATTATCGTGAAGGGTCCGTAGAAGCGGGGAGCCAACTTGTTGGGCCTTAGGTGTCTGTGTAGATAACAAGATGAGAGCCAAACTTTATCTCCGACAGTGTAAGAAGGTCTCTTGATATCCACAAATCTCTTTATGTCCATCCTGGCCTTTTCTAGATGTTCCTTGACTTGCTTGTGAGTGGAAGTTAGTTGAGCAATCCATGCGTCTACTGAAGGAGTCAATGTGGGTGGAGGCAGAAGTGTTGGTAACACTGAAGGGTGAAACCCTTGAGTACACAGAAATGGTCTGATCCTTGTCATGGAAATGATCTGAATTATTGTAGGCAAATTCGGCTACAGGAATAAGGAGCGACCAGTCATCTTGTACCTTAGATGCGAAACAACGTAGATACTGTTCCAGGGTTTGGTTTACTTTCTCAGTAATCCCATTTGTTTGTGGGTGGTAACCTGACGACAATGCTCGTTGAATACCCAATTGCTTACAAAGATGCTTCCAGAACTTGGAAACATATTGAGGTCCACGATCAGAGATGATTTTGGAGGGTAGCCCATGCAACCGGAATATGTGAGAGACAAAGACCTCTGCCATCTCGGGAGCTGAAGGGAGCTTGGTCAAGGGGGTGAAATGGGCCATGTGAGAGAAGAGGTCAATAGTGACCATTATAGTGGTAAATCCTCTGGAGGGAGGTAGGTCCACGATAAAGTCAGTGGCAATGAATTCCCAGGGTCGAGATGGTAATTCTGGTTGCTGAACCAAACCTACTGGTTTCCTATTGTCGATCTAATTCTGGTTGCAGACTGAACACGCTTGTATATAAGCGCGTACGTCAGAGCGCAACTGAGGCCACCAAATGTTTCTTCTGATTGTCTGATAGGTGATGGTTATACCACGATGCCCGGAATGAAACGTGTCATGACAAAGACTCATGATCTTGGATTGAGTTTTCGGGGTAGGAACAACCAAACATTTGTCTTTAAAGAGGTATCCATCCGTGATTGAGAGAGCCCAAGGATTGTCTGTATTAAACTCCTTCCAAATATCCGAAGTTGCAGTCTCTTCGCGTATCAGTTCCAAGAGAGAGGTTGCCTGTGCTATGAACAACTTGTTGGGAAACATCTTGGGAAGGAGTGGATCATCCTCTTTTAAGTAATCCAGTCTTCGGGACAAGGCATCCGCTACTACATTGGATGGGCCAGGGATGGGTTGAATGTTGAATTGATATTGGGCAAAAAAGTAGGCCCATCTGGCCTGGCGACTGTTTCGGCATTCCATGGCCTGTAGAACCTGTAGATTCCGATGGTCGGTCCTTACCACGACCGGATGTCTTGCGCCCAAAAGGAGGTGACGCCAGTCCATGAAGGCTTGTCTGATGGCAAGTAGTTCTTTCTCCAGGACTGAGTAATGAGTTTCACTAGGTTGTAATGTGCATGATAAATATGCAATTGGGTGTTCCAATCCGTTCTCCATAGCTTGCTTGAGAACGGCCCCTATTGCATGTTCGGAAGCATCAGTTTCTACCAGGAAGGGTTTGGTTGTGTCTGGTTGAGCCAGGATGGGCTCACTAGTAAAGAGATGTTTGAGTCTCTGAAAGGCTGTTTCTTGACTTGACTGGCAGTCCATTGGAAAGGAGTATCTTTCCTTAAAAGACGGACAATGGGTTGAATGATAGCTAAAAATGAAGTAATTAATTTCCGATAAAAATGTGCAAGTCCTAGGAATGACTTCACCTGTTTCACTGTGGTTGGGACTGGCGAAGAAAGGATAGCTTCCACTTTAGATGGGTCCATGGTTACTCCTAGGGGACTCAAAACTAATCCTAAGTATTTTACTGTGGACATGTGGAAAATACATTTATCAGGTTTGGCCAACAAATGGTGTTGGCGTAACCTTTGTAGGACCGGGGAAACGTGTTTCTGATGTAAGGCCAAGTCTTGGGAATAGATCAGAATATCATCTAGGTAGACAATGACGAAAAGGAACAACATGTCAGAAAAGACCCGGTCCATGAAGCGCTTGAACACGGCAGGAGCATTTGCTAGACCGAATGGCATCACCAGATATTCGTATTGACCGAAGGGGGTCCGAAAGGCCGTCTTCCATTCGTCGCCTTCCTTTATGCGAATCAGATGGTAAGCCCCTCTTAAATCCAACTTGGTGAATATGACGGCTCCACATAGGGCCTCCAGGATGTCTGAAATAAGAGGCAGGGGGTATCTGTCTTTCTGGGTACAAAAAATAGAGATGCTCCAGCTGGGGACTTGGATGGACGAATAGTTCCATTGGAAAGATTGGTATCTAGATACTCTTGCAAGGCAACTTTCTCGGGTTCTGATAGAATGAACATCCTTCCAAATGGAATAACTGCATTCTAGTCTGTGTCCATTGCACAATCTTCAGGACGATGAGGAGGGAGTGATTGAACAATGGCAGAAGAAAATACATCTGAGAATTGACGTTACTCCTCGGGTACCTGGGTAATGGCAGAGACCGTGAGATGTTGTGGTTGTGGAAGCTTCACTCCGGCGGACTGTTTGGGTTTCCCAGATAGACAGTGAGTGAGACAGAACTCGGAACCCAGGAACAAGGATCCAGCTGTCCAGTTGATATATGGATTGTGTTTCCGCAACCATGGCATGCCAAGCACTATGGGGTAGTGAGCTGCTCTGATTATGTCAAAACGCAACATTTCCTGGTGATTGTGAATAGGCAGCACAAGCTCTGATGTTTGTTGAGTTATGGGGCCGGAGGACAAAGGTCTTCCGTCGATTCCTTCCACTGCCTGGAAAACCTCCTTTTTTTCTCAGGGAATGGGATGTCTCTGTGCCCACTCGTCATCCAAAAAAAGACCCATGGCACCGCAATCCACCAGGGCCAGTAGTGAATGTATTTTTTGGTTGGGTGTTGAAAGATTTACCTGGAGTAGCACCAAGGTATTGGTCAAAGGACAGTCTTGTGAAGGTGAAATGTCGGAGCAGGATTCCTTTTCCTGAAACTGGGCTCCGTTGAGGATCGGGAACTGGCGTTTCCCGAGCGACGAGGAGGGGCAATCGGGCAATTACGCACTAAGTGTTTATCTGATGCGCAGTACATGCAGAGGCCACTATTGATCCTTCGTGTTCTTTCCTGGTTAGATATGGGGCCTTTCAGGGACCGTACTTGCATGGGTTCAGGTTCGGATTGAGCTTGGAGTGAGGATTCCTGTTCCCCCAGACTATTGTATTCAGGTCGAGGTTTGGGTGGCAGGTTCCGGGTCTTCTTTTTCTCAGCCTTTCTCTCTTGTATCCTGAAATCTATCTGTAAGGATAGATCTAAGAGGGCCTGATAAGAGGCTGGGCGGGCTACTCTGGCTAGTTCATCCTTGACTTCTTCGCTTAACCCGTGCCTGAACAAGGTAAAACAGGCTTCTGAATTCCAATTAGCGTCCTTAGCCAATTGTTTGAAATGAGTAACATATGTCAACATATCCTGATTTCCCTGCCGAAACTCCAACAATTTTTCCTGGGCGGAGTACACCTGATCTGGGCGGTCAAACATGGTTTTGAGGGCAGAAACAAATCCATCGTAATTATCAAGTACCGAATCCCCAGCGGAGACCAAATGTCCTGACTTGCTGCGTAGTGAAGAATAAAGGGGCCTCTGTCCACAAATCACCCACAGGAAGAGAGTAAAGGAACTCCCTGTGCGAGCTTTGAGGCCACAGGTGGTTTGATGATTCACTGGATCTGATGACGCTGAGGATCCCAGAGGCTGTTAAAAGGAAGTTAGGGTTAGCACAGGCAAACACAGTACTTTGATATGAAAGAGTGTGCAAAAACTTTCTTACCTAAATCTAGCGGGATGGAGCTAGGGTGCCCAGGGTCTGATGCGAGGGAGCGTCAAAGATCCGGACAGCCGTACCCTAGATGGTAGGTACCAGCTGGTGCCTGTAGCCCTTCCGTAGCTGAAGGGAACTTGAAACTGATCACGAAGTCTATGGTCGGAAGATCAAAAGCCAGAAAAGGATAATCCAAAATCAATCCGTTGAGCGTAGCAAAAGAGTACCAAAATCCGTACAAAGTTCCGAGTGACAGTATCCGTGGAGCAAGAAAGCAAATCCGTGGTTCGAAACCCTGAGTCCAAAATCCGATGAAGCAAACAACGTAAACCCTGAAAGCGCCAAACAGAGTTGTGAAACAGCTGTGAAGCGGTGAGCAACTCGAACTTCCCGGCTTTTACGTGCGTCGGCTCCCAGTCACGTGAGCGGAAACTTGACCACGTGATCGGGAAACCGTCGCGAAACCAGGAAGTAACCGTGATCGGGTTCTCAAGCCCGAACGCAGCCTCCACGGGAGTTGCCAATGAAAATGAGGCAACAAACTGGGCCAGCCTCTGCGCACGGCCCGAAACCGCCGGTGATGACGACTCCCTCGCACCATAGGTGAGGTGATGACTTGGGAGGCGGACTGTGACCCGGGGATTCTAGCAGTGTGTGTCAGGGTGTCAATCAATATGGTGCGTGGTTGTGTACCTGACTTGTTGTGCATGACAGAGTCCCCCCTCAATGGCCCACGACCACGTGGGCAGGAAGGATGATCCCGGTGAAAACGTGAAACAAGCTTTGGGGCATGGACATCACATGCGCGGACCCAACAACGCTCTTTGGGGCCAAAACCTGCCTAATCCACAAGGTACTGGAGACCACCCCAAACCATACGGGAACCCAATATACCCGAAACCTCATATTCCATCGAGTCCCCCACTGAAACAGGACCAGGCGTAGACCAGAGACGGGTAGGGGCCGGGCAAGGTTTCAGCAAAGAGGTGTGAAAAACAAGGTGTATGCGCCAGGAGGCAGGGACCGAGAGGCGATAAACCACAGGGTTTATTACAGCAGAAATCTTATATGGGCCCACAAAGCGAGGGAGCAATTTGCGACAACCAGGAAGCCTGAGATGGCGAGAAGAGAGCCAAACCCTGTCTCCCACAACATAGGAAGGTGCCACTGTTCTCCTCCGATCCGCTGCAGCCTTCGTAGACTCCTGGGCCTCCCGAAGGTGAATAAGGGTTTGAGCCTGAACGGCCGATAAGTCGCAGGCACAGGCAGTAGCAGCAGGATTATCAGAAAGTGCAAGGTCTGGGATAGGCAAAGTGCGAGGCTGTTGAACATACAAAACATTAAACGAAGAAGAACCAGTGGAGAAATGCGTTGCGTTGTTGTAAGAGAACTCAGCGAGGTGTAGTAAACTCAGCCAGGACTGCTGGTGTTGCAACACTAAACAACGCAAATACTGCTCCATGGCTTGGTTCACCCTCTCAGTCTGGCCGTCCGTCTCTGGATGATATGCGGAAGAGAAACGGGAATCAATGCCAAGAAGGACCGTGAGTGCTCGCCAGAAACGAGAAGGGAACTGGGGACCCCTATCTTAGATGATAACTGTGGGTAACCCAAAGAGACAAAAGACCGATTTGAAGAAAAGATCGGCCAAGGCCGGGGCTGAAGGGATGCCGGAACAGGGAATAAAACGAGCCATTTTGGAAAAGGAGTCGACTACTTCCCAAATGGTATCGAATCCCTTTGTTCGGGGTAGGTCTGTTACAAAATCCATGGATACCGTGTGCCAGGGCCTGGGGGGTATGGGTAAAGGAAGCAAGAGCCCCAGCGGGCGCCCTCTGCAATGCTTACACTGGGCGCATATTGCATAGGTGTTAACGTAACCTTCTACGTCGTGTTTCATGGAGGGCCACCAACACCAACGTCTGAGGAGGGCCAACGTGCGTCTTTGTCCGGGATGACCATTGATGGCGCTATCGTGGGACCATTCCAAAGCAAGATTGCGAGCGTCGGTAGTTGGTAACCACAATCTGTTTTCGATATACGGTAGCCCGTCATGAAACACCGGATCCCACTCAGTAACCTGATCAGGATGTAGTGAAACCCACTTGCGAATGGAATCCAACAAAGGCAGAGGAGGGGTGCAAATACAAATGACATGCTGGTCTAACAGATTTTCCGGGAAAACAGGCAAGGATACCCCACCCGGAGAGCGAGACTACGCGTCCGCCTTCCCATGGGACAACCCGGACCTATGTTTGATCTGAAAGTCAAAGGCCGCAAAGAACAAGTGCCACTGCACTTGCCGACTGTTATACACTTTAGTGAGGCCAAATCCTGGAGGTTACGGTGGTCAGTGAACACAGTGACAGCGCGCCTTGCCCCCAACAGATGATGCCGCCAAACCTGGAAGGCATCCTTGATGGCCAACAGCTCCTTCTCCGTGACGGTGTAGTGCAACTCCGTAGCAGAGAACTTCCGAGAATGAAACTCAACCGGGTGTAACTGACCCGAAGAAGGACAGCGTTGGGACAAGACTGCACCAAGGGCAAAGGAGGAAGCATCAGCCTCCACGATGAACGGGAGTTCTGGGTCTGAGTGCTTCAGGACGGGGGCCGTGGTAAACGCTAATTTCAGGGCGTCAGAAGCAGCTTGGTGTTCATGTGACCAGACAAAAGGGGACTTAGGACTGGTCAGGGCAGTGAGAGGGGCTACAATGGATGAGAAATCCTGGATGAAGCGCCTCTAGAAATTTGAGAACCCAAGGAATGATTGCAGGGCCTTAATGTTACAGGGCTTAGGCCAATCCAAGACCGTACGGACCTTGGACTGGTTCATTGTCAGACCCCCAGGGGTGATATGGAAACCCAGAAATTCCACACTTTCAGCGTGGAACTGACATTTCTCAGGTTTGGCATAGAGTGAGTGTTGGCGGAGACGGGACAGTACCTCGCGGACATGTGATATGTGGTCCTTCATGTTCTGTGAGTATATCAAGATGTCATCCAGGTATACTGCTACACACACATCCAACAAGTAGTGAAAGATCTCATTCATGAAACGTTGGAAGGTAGCAGGGGCGTTACAAAGCCCGAAGGGCATGACCACATATTCAAACAATCCGTAGCGAGTGCAGAAGGCCGTTTTCCACTCGTCTCCGGAACGAATTCTGACCAGATTATAGGCCCTGTGGAGGTCAAGTTTTGTGAAGATTGTGGCATGGCTTAACCTGTCCAATAATGGGGTAATCAAAGGAATCGGATATCGATTCTTGATGGTAATAGAATTTAGTCGACGGTAGTCCACACAAGGACGCAGATCGCCCTCTTTTTTGGGGACAAAAAAAATAGTATAGCCGCCGGTGAGGTGGAAGGACGTATATGACCAACCTTCAAGGCTACCTGTATGTACTCCTTTAAAGCCTGTTCTTCCGAGGGAGACAAGGAATAGATACGACCTGAGGGAATCACAGAATCAGGAAGCAAGTCGATGGGGCAGTCGTAGGAACGATGTGGCGGGAGTACCTCCGAGGAACCCTTATCAAAGACTTCATGGAAAAGCCATATTCTGTAGGAAAACCAGTGGCAACAGCCCCCACCACATGAGGCTCTATGGCCATAGTAGCGTCTTCGTGTAGTGTGAGTTGCGCTATGGCCCCTAGGGCTCGTGGGGGTGATACAGTGTCGTCAGGTGCAGTGAGACAAAAGTTCTGACATGTTTCAGATTTGAAATGAACCTGCCCAGACTTCCAATCAATCAAAGGGTTGTTTAGATGCAACCAGGGGAGACCCAATATGATCCCAAACTGTGGCATAGTAATCAGGTCGAATGAGATAACTTCCTGATGCGTGTTCTGGATGGTTAGGGTGACCGGGGCAGTCTGTTGCTTGATTTGGCCTGAAATCAGTGCTGTGCCATCCACCGCCTTTACCGGCTCTGGACGCTCTTTGGTAATCGGAGGTAAATTTAAGGACCCAGCCAGTTTAATGTCAATATAGTTGCCCGTGGCGCCTGAGTCTAAGTAAATTGAGACAGCGTGAACAATATCGGGTGTTGGTTTTATCGTGGCTTGCACTAACACTGGCCTAATCCTGCCAAAGTTGGGGTACCTGTCCGGGGGAAGGGAAGTATTGCTCGAGCGAGCCCCCGGATCTAGGGTCGAGCATTCTGAAAAACCGGATTCTTGATCTTAGGGAGTCTAGGACATGACTTTACAAAATGGCCATTCAGGCCGCAATAGAAACAAGCATGGTCAGTTCTTCTGCAGTCTCTCTCTACTTGTGTGATAAGACTGCGAATACCACCTATCTGCATGGGCTCGACGCCTGTGTCAGAGGAGGAGGAAGGCAAATTGGTATTGGGAACTCCTGTTTCAAAACGACGTTCGGAACGCCTTGCGTCGATTTGTAACGCGAGGTCCACTAACTCGGTATGGGTCGTGGGCAAGGAAGGGACGACAGCCATAGCGTCTTTCATGGTGTTGTTGAGCCCTCTATAGAAGACAACTGCCTTTTTTTGTTCAGGCCATGACGTTTCAGCAGTTAGCTGATTGAAACGAGGAATGTATTCTATGAGGGATCCCTTTCCTTGAGTCAGATCTAACAGCTCGAGGTCTCGGGACTGTGCTTTGTGGCGTGTATCAAACACACAAGACATTTCTGTGATCAGCAGCTCTAAGTCGTATAGAACAGGATTATCATCTTCCAACAAAGGGTTAGCCCATGCTGCCGCAGTGCCTGCCAAATGAGATAAAGTGAACGCCGCTTTTGTGGTGGCATCGGGGAAAGCCTGAGGTCTGCAAAGGAAGTGTAGTTTGCATTGGTTTATAAATGTACGAAACTTTCTAGGATCACCGTAGAACCTTTCTGGGGCGGCCAAAGGAAATGACGTGGGCATGAGTACTGGCAACTGAGGTGTTGTAGGGACAATAGGGGGCTGAGGAACAATAGGCTGAACAGGTGGGGTTTGAGCCGCGGCAGCGGCCTCTCCGAACTCAGCATCTGCAGGCAGAGGGTGTTGGGTACTTTGGATTAAATCTAGCCTCTGGTGTATCGCAGCAGTGGCTGCACCCATATCCGCCCTTAGCAATGTGAGTGCCTGTACCAAGGTAGCCACGGGATCCTCAGCTGCAGGCTCCATACTCATCACAACGCAACGTCTTCACAGTCTGTCCTGACTTGCCGCGTAGTGAAGAATAAAGGGGCCTCTGTCCACAAATCACCCACAGGAAGAGAGTAAAGGAACTCCCTGTGCGAGCTTTGAGGCCACAGGTGGTTTGATGATTCACTGGAACTCGAGGATCCCAGAGGCTGTTAAAAGGAAGTTAGGGTTAGCACAGGCAAACACAGTACTTTGATATGAAAGAGTGTGCAAAAACTTTCTTACCTAAATCTAGCGGGATGGAGCTAGGGTGCCCAGGGTCAGATGCGAGGGAGCGTCAAAGATCCGGACAGCCGTACCCTAGATGTTAGGTACCGGCTGGTGCCTGTAGCCCTTCCGTAGCCGAAGGGAACTTGAAACTGATCACGAAGTCTATGGTCGGAAGATCAAAAGCCAGAAAGGGATAATCCAAAATCAATCCGTTGAGCGTAGCAAAAGAGTACCAAAATACGTACAAAGTTCCGAGTGACAGTATCCGTGGAGCAAGAAAGCAAATCCGTTCCTTGGTTCGAAAGCCTGAGTCCAAAATCCGATGAAGCAAACAACGTAAATCCTGAAAGCGCCAAACAGAGTTGTGAAACAGCTGTGAAGCGGTGAGCAACTCGAACTTCCCGGCTTTTACGTGCGTCGGCTCCCAGTCACGTGAGCGGAAACTTGACCACGTGATCGGGAAATCGTCGCAAAACCAGGAAGTAACCGTGATCGGGTTCTCAAGCCCGAACGCAGGCTCCACGGGAGTTGCCAATGAAAATGAGGCAACAAACTGGGCCGGCCTCTGCGCACGGCCCGAAACCGCCGGTGATGACGACTCCCTCGCACCATAGGTGAGGTGATGACTTGGGAGGCGGACTGTGACCCGGGGATTCTAGCAGTGTATGTCGGGGTGTCAATCAATATGGTGCGTGGTTGTGTACCTGACTTGTTGTGCATGACACCAAAGGAGTAGCCAGGCCAGTGCGTTGCCAGATAGATGAGAGATCATGAACCCCACCTTAGCTCTGGGGGTAGAGAAGTAGTATGGTTTAAAGGTAAAATGAACCAAACAAGAGCCCAGGAAGGAGCGCAAGGTTTTTGGATTCCCATCATACTTGTCCACAATGCCCCCTACTGATGCACTTTCCTGATATGCTGAGTCTCTGGATAAAACAAGCTGTTTTAGGGCAGCATTTTCAGCCTTAAGATTCTGCACTTCAGTAGTGAGTTCCTGCATGTCTCTCATTAAGTCTTGAACGGCTGCCTCCACGACGAGTACAGTTGTAGTCTGTTGGCGTCTCAAACTGTCAGAATACGAGTCCTCGGATTCATGACTCACCTGTTTGCTTCTTGTGGATTTCTTCTTTGAGTGTGCAGGTTTCGTTTTCCTGGATGAGTGTGCCTTGTAAAGGTAAGCCCTGGAGTCTTCTGAATCCAGTCCGCTGGGCTTCGGAGAGCACGGAAGCTTGCGGCTCCCGGTCGCGGTGATGCCGAGGCTCGGGTACGTTTAGTTGTTCCAGGAAGAATCCAGGAAGAGAATAGGACGGAACCAGGATAAGGATACAGGTAATAGGATTCCGAATCAGCACTGGGAAAGAAGGGGGAACCAGGAAGGATGGGCATGGAAACCAGGTATTGCAAAGGAAAAGGGCTAAGCACGAGAACACAACTTGCTGGGCGAGAAGCAGGAAAGCAGTGCATTGAGACGCGCAGAAGCGCAGGGGCGTGACTGTTTTCAAGGAAGCATGAGGTCCGCACGGACAACTAGACCGCACTACAACATTGCGTTGGCCATGTTGAAAGTGAACGGTATACAGTCTAATGAGTGAAGGACCAGGCAGACCAAAAGGGTCGATATCGTCGATTCATGACACACGGAGGAGACCAGAGGATTTGATGATGAGTTTGGCCTTAGAAAGGAGACGACTGGAGTCTGCTACCTGGGGGTGCTGGTGACTCGTAATCGAGAGGAACTGTATCGTGACAACTATGGGAGGACAATCGCAAAACTTCAAGAGGCAGTGACGAGATGGGCGGGTCTCCATCGTCAAGATGATTATACTCTCTACATTTCTATACCTTTTCCTCAATGTTCGCCTGCTGTTGTCAAGCAGCTTTTTCCAGTGTTTGCGCAGGCTTCTCCTAGATCTGGTATGGGCTGGGAAGCCGGTGAAGGTGGCATATACAACTTTAATACAACCGATGGCAGGGGGGGCTTGGCTCTACCAGATTTTAAGCTGTACTATTGGGCGGTGCAGGTGCACTTTCTCGGGCACTGGTATGCTACATGTTTTGTAAGGCCGCATGTACAAGTGCAGAGAGCACTTACTTCCCCAGACCTGCTGCGTGCAATGATTCTTGGGGCATCCCGAACATCACCCAATACCCTGAATATAGTTAAGATTACCTGCGCGGTTTAGAAAAAAAATGGCTGGGAAATTGGGTTTCACACTTTGTACTCACCTCTCCGTCCAGCACATTATACTAGTGAGCGGATCTGCCTCCTGTGGGCAAATAAACTAGGTAGTGAAACCCTTGGGGATTTGTTTGTCAATGATGTATTTCTCTCGGGTCAGCAGGCAAAGGAGCGGGGGTTGACTCGGCACTGGATATTTTCCTGTACCTTCGCTTACGTCATGCGCTTAAAACCCTTTTCACCTCACTCCCCGCTAAGCCCCCAGTGTGGCCACTGTTGCATCGGGTGATCCAGTCTCAGGGTGGGGGCCGCTTGGTCTCGCAAATTTACAGTACTATTATGCCAGAAACTTCCTGGGAGGGGGAACCCAGAGGGGACGGTGGGAGGCAGCCCTAGGGAAAACCATAGAAGATGTGAAGACTGGGCATATGTGTTGAGATAAACTCAGAAAGTATTCCTAAACTCTAAATTGAAGTTGATACACTTTAACTTCCTACATCAGGTATAGCACACTCCGGCCAGACTCCACAGACACTTTCCTACTACACCAGCTGCCTGAACCAGGTGTGATTTTGCCCCGGCAGGATTCGTACATTTGGCCTGGGAGTGTCCACAGGTCTCCAAGTTCTGGTCAGAGGTATTAACAAAACTCTCCTTGATTATTGGGGAACCGTTTGGGACGGATCCTGTCTTGGCTTTATTGGGATGCACAAGGCCCATACAGCCCGCAATGAGGCGCATGGTGGGGCCTGCTATTGTGGTAGCTCGTAGAAGAGTGGCCAGTGCTTGGGTGAAGGGTCACCCTACTAATGCACAGGGGTGGCTTCGGGACGTTCCTTATTGTTATGATGTTAAAACTGCCTTTATTTGAACTCTGCCATTGCATGCCCGCCCGCCAGAGGTCTGGGCCACGTATATTTAATATTTGATCACAATAGCGAATTGACGATGCTAAAGAACAGTGACGACAGAATCAATATTATGTGTAATGAAGTTATGAATCCTGCCATATTGGGTGGGAGGCGGGTGAAATCGGACTCCATGTATGTTTGTTCTTGTTGTTGATAGGGATTACCCAATAACAGATGTCAATAGCTACTGCAGGGTACTCCGAAGGTAGTGTAGCTGTTCCAATCAACTTCTAATTGCAGATTAGAGGGTTAGTGTTAGAATGCGGAGAGGACAGGTAAGTATGGAACAGAGACGGATCAAAAAAAGCCTACCTTTACAGAAGTTATGCGGATGTGAAGACAATGTTGCTGCCGTCACTGCAAGGAGAGACGGCTAGGGCTTACTGGCGGAAACACAATGGAATCCAGAGTTCCGTCGATGCACAGAGGTGAATGCCCGGAACTGCGGGTGAGAGGAGATTAGAACCAGGCGATATATTTGCTAAACAAAGGAAAAGGGGTATCTGGAGGGGCGTGGTCTCGGAGCTGGGAACAGTCTGATGAGAACGGGAGCAGGTGCCGAGGGAATCACAATAGCAACCAGGCTTTAGCTAAGAATGAATGTAGCACAAGAGTGAAAACAGATTAGACAGTGTAGTCGCTAGGATTCGCTAGAAAAGGAAAACGAACTTACAAGCAAAGCGTTGAGTGGAGTAGCAAGGCACCGCTGCTCGGTCCTGCCGCCAGATGAACACAAGCAGTTGTCGGGTGGAGTCTGGACTGTGGATCCCAAGTGAAAGGCTACAATGCTGTCTGCCAATCCCGGCGCCATTTTGGGAGGACTGTAGAACAGGGAAGCGACAAAGCGCCACTTATGCCAAAGGGACCATCTGCGCATGCGAGACATGATACCCAGGCAGCCGAAGTTGTATCAAAGAATTGTGAAACACATAAGAAGTCCTGGCAGGCGAGTACACATGGCAGTTGAAATTGTACAAAGATCCCTGGCAGGAGAGTATACCACATGATCTGGAAAAAACCCTAAAGAGAAGTCCTGGCAGGTGAGTTCACCAGGCAGATGAACTTGTATAAAGATTCCTGGCAGGCGAGTATACCAGTTATACTGCAAAGCTACGAGAACTTCTACAGAAAGACTGTTACATAACCTTTTGCTTGGTCAAGACCGTTGTGGGTCCAGTGAAGACACAAAGGAACTTTAGCTAAAGAGACATTTGTGCCACCCTGTTTAAGAATACAGGGGAAGGAGATTTTCTAACATCAAGTTAAAGGCATTTCCTTACACATTTTGTTGTGGGTTTATAGTGTTAGGGTCAGGATAAGATATTTTGGACAAATGGACAGCTTTTTCCGTTACTGACATCCTGACACCGACATATCCTTAGTTTTTGGTTTCTAGATAAGGGCGTTCCTCTTTAGAACAGGTCTAGAGAGGAGTTTTCCCAAACCACTTTTATTTAATACAAATGTCTTTATCCAAGAACATACCAAGCGTGTGTCCCACTCTCATTTCTGACCCCTCACACTATGGGCCTCATTACGACCCAGGGGGTAAGTTACCGCCTGGGTCGTACCTTTACCACCATGGCGTAAACTATATTTACGCCATGGTGGTTGGCGGACTTACCGCCCCATTCCGAGGTGAGTGGGGCGGTAAGTCCCCATTAACCCATTTACCCTTCCCCATTCCCATTTTTGCCCCATAGGGCATAATGGGAGTGGGGAAGGCGTTAATTACGCCACCGTAAATTACGGTGGCGTAATTAACAACAAGGTCCCTTAGCGCCATGGATTTTAACAACTGCTAAAAGCAGGTGTTAAAACCTACATGGCGCTAAGGGACCTCGGAATCAGGCGGTAAGGGTCGGCGCTGTTTACGCCGCCGTAAACCCCTTACCGCCTGGGTCCTAATGAGGCCCCATGTCTTTAAATGTATTTAAGATTTTGTCCAAAAGATAGTTAACGTCTGCCCTGTAAATGCTGAAAGCAAAATATACAGGTCCATGTCACGGCTCGCTGTAACCGCCGTTCCCTGTGGCAACGCTGGAGATTTCGAGCACTTTCCGTTTCCCCTTCTTCCAAGATGGCTCCTCATCCTCTGAGTTACGGTGCAATGTTTTCACGTTCGCATGGCAGACGTCGTCTGAAGTCATCCCGTTCTCCCGTGGATTCCGGATATGGCACAGCATAGCTGAAGCTCAGTGCGTCGCTACTCTCTACAGACGCTATTTGAGTTCGCATCTAGGGTGTTTGTTACTCAATACCTTATTCCTATGCTTACCTTTCCTTCCTGCTCTTTCCTACAGCCTTGCCTTTCTGCCCAGTCATCCCGTTCAACTGCCCACGAGTCTACAGGAATCTCCGGTAGCCTCCCCTTCCAGACACGTTAGGTACACCACCAACCATTTACATTGATTCCTTTCGTACCTAGTTCCTTCGCTCATCTCTTGTTTACTCATCCAGAATCCGGACTTCGCCAGGATTCCGTGACCAGAACCAGTGAGTCCCGTAAACTTGAGGAGCTGCAGCCAGTGGACAATGCGACCGATCCAGCTCCACATCCGTTCCAGCAGGGTTTTTTCCCCCAGGAGGGTTTCCCTGGGATCCCTTGCACAACCCTTTGTTTCCCTCTTAGGGAGGAGGGAGGTGTTAGGGGCCTCAGGGGACTCTCCATTTGCCTCGTTGGTTGCTGCACGAGACAGGTTAGTGTTGAATCATTACAGCTAGCGACGCCATAAAAAAAGAATAGTTAGATACACATCATGATTACTTTACAGGCAGCCTTAGACCAAGTGCAGCAATTAACGACAACAGTACAAGGATTGTCCCATGAGCTACAAGCCTTAAAGCATGAAAATGCAATCCTTAAACAACAAATGTTAATTAGGGCCCCCACTAGTTTGGAGATTCCTCCTGGCCCTCTACCAGGCGGGAAATACGATGGAAACCCGCATTCTTTAAGGGAATTTTTGGATGCATGTACGGTGCAATTTGCTTTTAAAACATCCTTCTTTCCCTCGGACAAAGATAGAGTGGGATATATGATTACCTATCTCACAGGTCCCGCGCTTGCTTGGGCCACGCCTATTGTCACTTCCAACAATGCCATAGTAGATTCTGTGCCTGCTTTTACGGCAAGCCTAAAAGCTATGTTTTCTCGGAGGGAATACAATGTCTCCTCTCAAGAGAAACTTCTAGATTTCAAGCAAGGGTCTTTAGGAATCTTAGAATTCATAACCGTTTTAAACAAATGGCCCTAGGTACATCATGGGCCGATGATGCGCTTATTACGTTGTTTAGGAGAGGGGTTAATGGGGATTTGAAGGATGAACTAGCTCGAGTTCCGAGACCAAACACATTAGCAGAACTAATTATAAATAAAGCAGTTAACCATGCAGCTGGACTATCGACTGCAAGAAAGACACACAGAGAGGAAGAAAGGGAGAAGTCATCGCTCTGCGCCAGAATTAGTACCCTCCCCTAAAACTCCTACTCCGGACGAACCTATGCAGGTGGGTACTACATGGGGTCCTCTAACTCAAGAGGAACGCGCCCGCAGAAGAAACCAGGGACTATGCATGTATTGCGGATCTTCTGATCATGCCGTGCACGAGTGCCCAGTCGCTCCTCTCAGAAAACCATTTCGTTCGGGAAACGCCAGACCACAACCGTAAAGGGACCTACGGTCGGGGTAACAGATACAGGTTCCCAATCTCCTACAAGGTTGTCTCCCTCGCTGGATATGGTAGTCCTACATGTCACATTTTCTCTGCCAGAGAAGAGCATTGTTACCGTCCCAGCCTTGGTTGACTGTGGGGCAGCTGGTATGTTCATGGACGATTTTTGGGCGAGAACACAGAATATTCCCCGGTCTCCCAAAGCAATCGCTATACCTGTTAAAGGCGTAGACGGAACCCCACTAATATCAGGACCTAAAAGAGAACAGACTCTCACTTTGAAGATGTTCATTGGATCACACAGGGAAGACGTCGTATTTGATATAATAAAAGCAGCTCACTACCCTGTCATTTTGGGCTTGCCATGGTTAAGACTACATAACCCTTACATAAATTGGGCAGCCGGTTCCATTTTTTTAGGATCAGAATATTGTACCCAACACTGTCTTGCTGAGGGATCAGTCGGATTTTGTACTCCTTATTCGAATCCTGTTGCCCCTCAAAGGATAGTAGACTTGATTAGTCTTGTTCCTCCTGAGTATGAAGAGTTTCAGGACATTTTCTCCTCTTCCAAATTTTCTGAACTTCCGCCTCATCGGAGAGACGATTGTTGCATCCGTCTAGAGTCCTCTCAGCCACTCCCTTTCGGAAAGATGTACATCCTTTCCGAGAAGGAAAATTAGTCCTACGACAGTATTTGGATACCCACCTCAGAAACGGTTTCATTGCGGAATCGACTTCCCCTGCAGGCGCATCATTATTCTTCATAGCAAAGAAGGACACGGACGAGTTACGTCCCTGCATTGATTACAGGGGTCTTAACAAGATCACAATTCCCGATCGATACCCAATGCCCTAATACCAGACATCCTAGAAGCAGTAAAAGGGGCAACAATTTACACAAAGTTGGACCTCAGAGGGGCTTATCACCTCATCAGAATTAAAGAAGGGGATGAGTGGAAGACCGCGTTTCATACCCCTTTTGGACATTTCGAATACCGGGTTATGCCCTTCGGTCTCGCGAATGCGCCTGCAGTTTTTCAAAGATTCATTGACCATATATTCTCAGACCTCCTTCTTCATACGGTAGTGGTGTATCTTGATGACATATTGGTGTTTTCCAGGAATCCTAAAGAACATCACCAACACGTGTGTCAGGTATTACACCGATTACGAAGTAACCACCTCTATTGCAAGCCAGAAAAGTGCAGATTTCATCAGACTACAGTCACGCACCTGGGGTTCGTTCTGTCCCCTACTGGAATTTCCATGGATCCTCGCAAAGTGACCACTATTCTGGAATGGTTCTCTCCTGGTTCTATCAAAGAACTACAGAGATTTCTGGGGTTTTTCGAATTTCTATAGGAGATTTATAGCAGGATTTTCCTCAATCGTTCTGCCCCTTACAAGATTACTCAAGAAGAGAAAGTCTTTTGAATGGACGGAAGACGCCCAGTTAGCCTTTGATACTTTGAAGACTCTCTTTACTTCCGCTCCACTCTTGCGAACCCCAGATCAGAGCTTACCGTTTATAGTCGAAACTGATGCCTCCCATTTTGCTTTGGGTGCAGTGCTCAAACAAGTTTTTTCTCAAGGACCAGAACACCCTGTGGCTTTTCTGTCCAAGACTTTTTCTCCCTCTGAGATCAATTACACTGTGCTAGAGAAAGAGTTGCTGGCTATAAAACAGCCCTTTCAAGAATGGAGACATCTCCTTTTGGGTTCACAACATCCCACTCAGGTTCGCACCGACCATCAGAATCTCAAGAGTTCACAATACGCTGAGACTCGCAACAGCCGGCAAGCAAGATGGGCCCATTTTTTCTCTCCCTACAATAATACTTTCACTATCATTCCAGGTAAAACTAATCTTCAAGCAGACGCTTTATCTTGATGAGATCCCGATTGCACACCTGGTTTTCAGACTGAAAGATTGTTTCCTTTTTGCATTTATATCTATGGTTCAGGACTTCCTCCACTCTGTAGCAGCCCAAACTCATGTCTTAATGGACTCTATTAGACTTCAGGTGGATAAATGGGGACTATGTCTCGAAGATGGATGTTTCTACCGGGGTCATCAGGTGTACAATCCGTCACTCCAGCTCCGAACTGAAGTAATGCACATGTGTCACGATTCTATAGTAGCGGGACATCGTGGAATAGCCAGCACACAGGAGCTCATACTGAGACACTTCTGGTGGAAAACCTTAAGAAAGGACTTGACTGATTATGTCTCTTCCTGTGTGGTCTGTCTGCAAGTCAAGCTTCCTCGCAGTAAACCATTGGGAAAGCTGGCTCTAGTCCAAATACCTACCCGTCCTTGGCAATTGATCTCCACAGATTTTATTGTTGACTTACCTGAGTCTAAAGATCATACCACCATTATGGTAACGGTCGATTATTTAACCAAATTGGCTAATTTCCAGGCTCTACCCCCAGTACCGACAGCTCCACAGATGGCAAGACATTTCATAGACTCCATCTTTTCCTGGCATGGTCTTCCTGACAGCATAGTGTCAGATCAGGGTTCCCAATATATTTGCCGATATTGGTAACAAGTCTGCTCTGCTTTAGGCATTAAAAGAGCCTTGAGTTTGGGATACCATCCTCAAACTAATGGGCAGACTGAACGCTTAAATCAAACTCTGGAAACGTATCTGCTCTGTTTTGTATCAGCGGCACAGGACAATTGGAAGGATTTGTTACCTTTGGCAGAGTTTGCCTACAATAATGCTCTTCATGCTTCTATCAAAACTAGTCCCTTTCATTGTACCTATGGGTACGATCCTTCCTGCTATTCATCCTCTCTTCTCAGATCTTCAGCCTTTCCAGATGTGGATGCCCTAATGGGGGACATTCAACAGGGACATCTTTTGGCCAGAACCGCATTATTGGAAGCTCAAGAGCATTCTAAACGTTATGCTGACTTGCATCGTTCACCGTCTCCAGTGATTGTTCCAGGGGATTTGGTCTGGCTCTCAGCAAATTTTCTGCCCAGACATCAGATTCCCTCTAAATTGTCTCCAAAATATTTTGGACCTTTCACGGTATTGGGAGCAAAAGGTTCTTTGGCTTTTGAGTTACAGCTTCCACCTTCTTGGTCCAGGACCTACCCAGTTTTTCACATTTCACAACTCAAGCTTCATGTATCGGATCGTTT
Source organism: Ambystoma mexicanum (assembly GCF_040938575.1). Taxonomy (NCBI): domain Eukaryota; kingdom Metazoa; phylum Chordata; class Amphibia; order Caudata; family Ambystomatidae; genus Ambystoma; species Ambystoma mexicanum. The sequence continues at coordinate 1,458,817,137 of NC_090935.1, forward strand.
TGGTCGATCTACAAAGGCCTGCCCGCCTCCAGCAGCTACTACGGATGGTCCTGAGTTCGAAGTCTCGGGCATTTGTGATTCCCGTTATCATTGCGGTCAACTGCAGTATTTGATCCATTGGAAGGGTTACTCTGTGGCCGGCTCAGTGCGTCGCTACTCTCCACAGACGCTACGTGAGTTTGCAACTAGGGTGTTTGTTACTCAATACCTTATTCCTATGCTTGCCTTTCCTTCCTGCTCTTTCCTACAGCCTTGCCTTTCTGCCCAGTCATCCCGTTCCGCTGCCCATGAGTCTACAGGAGGCTCTGGTAGCCTCCCCTTCCAGACACGTTAGGTACACCACCAACCATTTACATTGATTCCTTTCGTACCTAGTTCCTTCGCTCATCTCTTGTTTACTTATCCAGAATCCGGACTTCGCCAGGATTCCGTGACCAGAACCAGTGAGTCCTGTAATCTTGAGGAGCTGCAGCCAGCGGGCAACGCGACCGATCAGCTCCACATCCGTTCCAGCAGGGTTTTTTCCCCCAGGAGGGTTTCCCTGGGATCCCTTGCACAACCCTTCGTTTCCCTCTTAGGGAGGAGGGAGGTCTTAGGGGCCTCAGGGGACTCTCCATTTGCCTCATTGGTTGCTGCACGAGACAGGTTAGTGTTGAATCATTACAGTCCAATACCTCTGCTGTATTGCAGCTCAGCAAGGTTTCCTCTGCCTCTCTGCTTACATAGAATGTTGTCAGAACACCAGCTTAGTCATGACGAACTACTGCGGTAAATGCCACATCCAACTGTAAGGGGACAGAACCATCATAAAAACATATTTTCACCTTCATTCTTGTGAGCACTGGACAAGGTGGCAGTGATTCAATTGTGATCTGGTCATAACATTCACTGTTGTGCCCATATCAATCACTCTAGAGATGTTGGTGCATGACAGTGCAGTAACCTGGCAGGAGTGTCTGGAGTGGCAGCCCCATTTTGGTGATCCTTTGTTTGCACAGGAGCACAGCCTGCATTCTTATTAATCTCTTGCGGACGAGGATTGCACCGTGAGAGTGCAGTCAACTGGCAGGAGTGTCTGCAGCACCAGCCCCATTACGGTGATCCTTTGTTGTGGGAGAACCTTTTTCACAGGAGCACAGCTAGCTTCCTTATTAATCTCTTGTGGGCATGGAGTTCTATGTGTAGTGTACGATGAGAGTGCAATCACCTGGCAGTTAAAGGGCAGGAGAAGGTGAATTCTACGTCTTCTTCAGTTTGGTGCGTTAACTGATTTTATCTGGACTCTTTATTTATTTCACTTACTCATGTACTAATTGCTCTTGATTGGGCATATTACCATGTATGGGCTGTACAGTAAAACATCAACAGCAGTTGTTACTTCTCCCATTTCTATTGCAAAACTCCGGAAGTCAAATCTTATGCAAATGCTGAGCAATTAAGCATTCAGATTCACATAAACCTACTAATTTAGTATTAGTAGCCTCCAAGATAAAATCTCAAACAAAGATCACAGAGTTTTTACAAAAAGCCAAAGTATATCCGAAATCCCCCACTGATAGAGAGCTACTTCTTTTAATCTCTGACAATTCAATGGCTGCCAAGGGCAGCAGGCATATTGCCAACGAGTCTCCATCTAAGGGATCTCTGCTCACAATGCCGAATAGTTTGGCGCCTGCTTAAGGTGTCGACCTTTCGTCGGCTCACACAAAACTTTCTTTTGACTCCGATGACCTCCTGGACAGATCTAGTTCCTTGTTTTGCAATGACGACTCCAAATCTTTTGCCCCATCGTCATATATTTACTATCCCTCACCGACACTGTCAACCTCTCCCAAATTACAGAATTGTTCTAGTGAAAATCAACCAATGGCTCAACCTACAATCTTTGCTCTCAAAATATTTTCAATTCATTGTTTGAGTTATATGAATACATTCATCAAGAATTTAGGGATCGGTGAGGAGTCAGAAATGAGAGTCGAACACAAGTTTACCATGTTTTTGGTTAAATACTTTTATTGAAAATAAAAGGGTTTGGGAAAAGGCCTTTCTGACCCTGCACTAAGCAGACCCTCCAGGATTTTGCGGCATGAAATGGCACAGTTTGCGGCATTAAATGGCACATTTTGCAGCACAAAGCTATATTTATGTATGTATTTTTGAAGCACAATGTTTATTGACTGGCGGGTGCAAGATTGGTACATTGCAGGAAAGTGGCCGTGTGCAAGGCTCCAAGGGAGCCAGGGTGTCATATCTATCACCCTTTTCCTATCTCCTCCCCTTACTTTCTTCTATGCACTTACTGTATCAGAATTGTCCCTGGACCTAATATGATAGCAACCTCGTCTGTTTTCTCCCCACCCCCCCTCCAGCACTATCTGAAATGTCGTCATTCCTAGTATGATAGTCGCTTGTTTTGTTCCTCCCCTCCCTTTCTGCAATCCTCTCCCTCATCTTTTGTTTTCTCTGGCTCTACCAGAAATGTCATCAGGCCTAGTACGGTAGTTGCCTGTCTGTTTCCATTTCCTTCCCACTCTCCCCCTCCCTTCCTTATCTATGTCTTAGCTCTTGCACTATCTGAAATGTCGTCAGGCCGAGTACGATAGTTAATTTCACATCCTTACTGTTCATGGCCTGTAAGAATGTCATTGTATTTTCCCTTGTTCCCTCCCTTGCTTTGAACCGCTTTGAAACACATTGGGCCTCATTACGAGTCCGGCGGTAACCGCGGCGGTAAAACCGCCTGGTTACCGCCGGACTCGTGTTACCATTCCGCCTCCGTGACTCCCGGAATTACCAAGGCATTACAGCCCCGGTGTCCCGGGAGTCACGGAGGCAGAATGGTGTTAAACCCCATTCCCATTGAGTCCTATAGGACTCAATGGGAATGGGGAAGTGGAAACACTGGCACCATCTCGTGATGGTGCTGGTGTTTCCACCTCCACCTGCAGGTGGGAGGTGTTCAACCCGCCAGGTAAGACCTGGCGGGAAGATCACCTTCCGCCTGCAGGGGTCGGGATCGGGCGGTCCGGAATTAACAGTGGCGGCGGGTTTACCACCACTGTTAATTCCGGACTGCCCGACCCGTAATGAGGCCCATTGTGTATAGGTGCTATATAAATAAACTATCATATCATATCTTTTGTATCAATTTAATAGGAAGAGTCCTAGATATCTCTGGCCTGGCAGAACAGTGTTTCTTTTGGCTATTTTTTTTGGTTTATTGTGCATGCCTATGTAATATTATTAACGTTATTAATCATTATCAGTTGTAATGCTGAAAATATTCCCCTTCTATGTTCTCCACACACCTCTCTCACCCAACACACCTCACGCGTCTCACCAATTCCCCATCTTTTTTATTTTATTTTTATTGTGTTGTCCGTTTTGAAAAATTAAAAATAAAACTTTTGCACATTAAATAAATCTTCCAAGTTACACCACAAAATCATTCCTCAATATCTTAATAATAATTAAAAAGAGAACCAAAAGAGATATAAAAATCATCTAAACCAGAGGTCTTCAAACTGTGGGGCGCGCCCCCCCAGGGGAGCGCGGCCGCATTTCAGGGGGGGCGCCAGAGCCCAGCATGATATGTAAAAAAAAAAAAAAAGATTTTTATTTTATTTTATTTTTTTAGATTGGCAGAAATGGGAAGGAGCAGCTCAAATGGTCAGATTGGGCCGTAGAACGGTCTCAGGCACCAATGAAAAAATGGCCAGCAGTTGCAAATGGATATTCAGTGTTTAGTCACAGACTGTTTGAATAGTACCAAAGGGGGTTGCTTTTTGTTCCAATGTAAACAAATGGCGATATGTATTCAGCAACAATGGTCAAAACTACTAGCTGCATAGTGAAGTAACTCCTCAAACTGGCCCACATTGGCCAACAAAAGTGGCCCATTTTTACTGGCCTACACTAGCATTTTGCATTTTTGGTATGGTCATCGCCCTATTGCCCTATAGGCTAGTCCAAGCCTGCCGGCTCATCCATAATGGGTGAGGGGGCGTCCACCTACTAGCCACCGCACCCACTATGGAGGAGCCGAGGAGCCAGCCCAGTGAAACACTGAGCACTCCCTCAGCTGCTTTTTCCAGCTGAGGGAGTGCTTCTGGGCTGGCTGAACTTTCAAAGGGAAACTCTGTTTGCCTGTGACAGTTCATTTCCCCAGCCGCACATGATCAATGAGCCATGCAACGCTGGGGGTGTTTTGCTTCGCCAGCCTTACATAGCTCATTGGAAATGCTAGCTGGGGCACTGCATGTATGTATGTGCGAGGGGGTGCTCCTGCGCCCTCTCGCACATACGTGCAGAGCAACCTGGAGCGGGGCATTTTAGCAACCACGCGAGGTACGTTTATGGCGATTTATTTTTTATTTAAATGTGTATGGATGTGTGTATGCTTGTGTTATGGGACTGTGGTGGGAGCAGGATGGGCGGCAGCACTGGGATAGTGGTGGGAGTAGGGTGGGAGAGCCCAGGGTCTGTACTGGTAGTAGGGTGCGGTGACGGCACGCAAAAGTTCATAGCGATTTCTATACTGTCCATCTGGCACTTTTGGTGGGGCCCGGCCGGCCCAAACTTTGCTCAAGGGGGGCCCACGCCAAAAAAGTTTGAAGACCACTGATCTAAACATACATTATTCCAATATAATCCTAAATCAATAATAAAAAGAAAAGAAAAAGTAAATACATATCTATTCAAATAAAATTGCCATTTATACATAAGTATCAGCTATTATCAAGCTTTTCAAGCAGCTTAACATCAGCCTCAAACGTACGCATTTTCTTATCAACAAATCTCCATACTTGAGTTATGGCAACAATCTTACTACGGCTGTATCCTGCTAAGCATCTCAACCAAAATGATTCACTGGCAATTTCATACATATATTCCACAGATTTAGAATAGTAGCGTTCATATATGGTGGTCATTTCTACACATCTAGTGAGGACGTGTTGAGCTGATTCAAGTTCTTTCTTATCGCAGCAGATTCGACACATTCTTTCGTCTGCTGGAGTACCCGTCCATGCTCCTCTAATTTCTAGGATATCCAGTCGATTGAGCCTAATATCTAGAAATATCTGTCGCGTTATCAGTGACGGGAAAAGGTTAAGATATCCTTGCATTTCTTTATATTTACAAGGCATCCTGGCGAGTGTAGATGGTGATTTCATATTTGCCAGCCCTTCTCATGACTTTTAGTCCATTTTAATTTTCACACTGCATTTTTCAAAGATTTTAAGATCACCCCTTCACCATATTCCCACCTAGGGGTCCTGCCCAATTCTTCAAAATAGCATTCATTAGTGCGTTTGAACTTATTCAGTGTCCTATTTGCCCCATTTTTCAAAGTCATGCTAAGTATTGATAGGAAGGTGTCTGGAGGGGCGAACATAATCTTTAGGTATAGCTTCGCTCTGTTGAGGTTAATCAGGGTGCCAAGGGAGATTATTCCCCTTTCCACCCTGATGGCCTCTATAGGGGTGTAATTACTCAGTCCCAAGATTCTTCACCAAATACAGTCTTCGATCTTATCAGCCCATGTTGTCTAGTCTCTATAAGAGGCCTTTTGTCCATACAAAAAGGCAGCAGCCAATATTTGTAATGCGCAACAGACCCAAGGGTATCAGGGGGCAATAAGCATCAGGAAGATTGTTCAGCTTTGGTTACATAGGTGTACAGCTACAGACAGATTATACAATAATTAGCAGGCAAGGGCATTTTGTACACGATGAGACTTAAAGGCAGGAGAATTACACATTTACAAGATATATACAATACATAATGCACAATGTACATAGTATGTGTGGTCGATCCATTTGCACGTTTAGGCAGTATACACAACACATAATACATAATGTACACAGAGTGTACAGTCGAAGCAGAGGGAAGAAGAGGCAGGAAGAGGGTTGCGTGGTAGTGTGTGGTCAGAGGTCATTTTCCTTGATCCAGTGGATGAGGTTAGACCTAAAACAAAGGCAGGGTAGGTCTTCCCTCAAGGTCGGTGGGAGGGAATTCCAATATTGGGCAGCTTTAACACGGGAAGCTACTTCCGCCTATCTTCATACGTTTAAATATAGGCACTGTTAGGAGGTTGGCATTGGCAGGTCTCGTGGGGCGGTTGGAGGACTGCCTCGTGAATCTAGCTATGAGGTATTGTGGGGTTTCATTGTGTAGACATTTGTGTCAGACAGGCTACTTTTAGTAGGATTTCATCTTTGGTGGATAGCCAGTTATTGTTTCATCTAATATCAGAAATGTGAGCTTTCTTAGGGATGTTTAGGGCTGCTCTCAAGGCATTATTTTGTAGAATCTGGATTTTGTTGGTAATTTATTTGTTACACCCTAGATATAGGGCATTGCAATAGTCCAGTTTAGACAAAATAAGGGCTCTCGCAAGGGTGATGCAGTTGTTAGTGGAGAGTAAAGGCTTAGCAGCTCTGATTAGCTTGCATGTATAAGCAGTGGATGAGGCCATGTAGTTTTGAAGGTTAGGGTAGAATCAAGGTAGACGCCAAGGATTTTGACTTCCTTGGCTACTTTAATGTTATTGTCATCTATTCTGAATTTGGAATAGTTGTGGCCAAGTTTGTTGAGATAGGCGGGGTACAGAGGATAAGGAGTTCAGTTTTGTCATCATTCAGGCATAGACCGTGAGAGTCCATCCATACCTGGATGATGAGGTATACGCTGTTCACAAAGACCAAATCCTTGGTGTAATCTCCCGTCAACGGGATGAGGATCTGGGTATCATCAGCATAGTTATTGTAGGTGATACCCAGATCATCTAGATCGTCAAAAAGGGGCTTTGTGAAAATGTTGTACTGTGTAGGGGACACGCAGGAGCCCTGTGGCACTCCGCAGGTGATGGGAATAGGGTCGCTGCTGCTGCCGGTGAAAAGACACGCATTGTCCTGTTGCCAAGGAAGGATTGAATCCAACCTATTGCTTCTTGTGAGAAATGTGCGGCGGAATCCAAGTGGTTGCACAGGATTTTGTGGTCCACTAGATCAAACGCCACTTAGATGTCAAGTAGAAGCAGTAGGGCTGCCTTTCCACGCGTCAATTTGTGCCTTTAAGTTGATCAGGGCAGTTTCGGTCCCATGTTGGGGTCTGAAACCTGATTAGCGTGCTCCTAATAGATGGTTGCGTTCCAAGTATTGTTGGATTTGAAGAGAAGGAAAGGGACTGTTGTGATCGCTCTGTAATTGGTGGGTACAGAGGGGTCTAGTGTTGGTTTTTAATTAATGGGAGAACCAAGGACTGTTTCAAATTGTTAGGGATGGTACCGGTTGCAAAGGATGCGTTAATGAGTTTGGAGATGAATGGAGAGAGATCACGCGCTGCATCCTTTATGATTTGAGTTGGGCAAGGGTTGCTTTGGCAGTTTGACGGTTTGAGGGTGAGGATGACTTTTTCAACCTCTAAGATGGATACTTTATTGAAGTTGAAACGGGGAGGGAGGTTTTGGGGGGGTGACGGAATGCGAGGGGGCAGTGGCAGAGAAGGTTTGCTGATCTTGGAGGCAAGGTCTAGAGTTTCTTTTTTATTGGCAATTTTGACTTGAAGGGTTGCTCCCTTATTAGCTAGGGCATTGTGGATACTAGTACACCATGTTTTATCCTTCAGACATGTGTCAGGGGCTTGGATAGGAGTTTCCATTTCTTTAAGTATTGTGAACAATTCTTTAGTGCTTGAAGTAGCTTGCGTGATACGCGCGTTCAAGGAGGATTGTTTGGCAAGAACAATTTCTTTTTTGTAGAGAGTGGCTAGTTTACTAAGGTTATTTTTATTAGTGGCCGAAGGATCTTGTCTCCATATTTGTTCACTTTTGCATTTTTCTAGTCTAATTGATTTCAGAAGGGGAAAGAACCAAGTATTCACTTGTTTTTTAGGTTTACTTTTTCTTAGTTTCAGCGGTGCTATGGTATCTAAGGAAGAGATCATTATTTTGTTGTGCTCCTCTACTAAGGTATAGGGATCAGTATGGACAGGGAACGAGTTCAGTTTAGGAAGGATCAAGGAAGTACATTTTTCAGCTGTGATATTTCTTTTATTTCTGGTGGGGATGGCTGACGCTATGCTGTTATCAGGGGTTGGTGGTCGCATGGCCTCTAGAGTGAAGGTTATCAGGTGGTGATCGGACCAAAATTGTGGCGATATGGATGTGATGGAAGTCTGGCAATTGTACTCTGCTATCCAATCGAGAGTCATTAATGTGGGTGGAGACAGTCACTTTTTGTGTGAACCCAAATTCAGTAAGGGAATCGTTAATTAGCAAGGTATTGTGGTCTTAAGGGTCCTTAAACCCTAGGTTAAAATCACTTAAGAGAAAGCATTGTGAGGAGTTTTTGAGGTTGTCTGATAAAATAGTGGTTAAGTCTTCTTCAAAGGAACCTAGGGGTTCAGGTGGTCTGTATATAAGGTGGATGGTCAGGGTTTGAGTATCATTAATGGGTAGTTTGAGTGACAGTGATTCACAAGGATCAATGTTTTGTGTCGTGGTGAGTCTCAAGGCTAGGCTAGTTTTGGTGATTATGGCGAGGCCTCCACCTCGGGATTTAGTTCGATCTATTCTAACAAGTGTATAGTCCTCGGGAATGGCAAGCATGATCGCTGGGCCTGCTGCTGAGTGGAGCCAGGATTCGGTAATAGCGAGGAAGTCCATTTTTTCTTGCTGAAGTAGGTCGGCTATATCCGAGGCATGGGCTACCATGGATCGGGCGTTTATTAGGGCACCTTTGATACTAGACTGAATGGTTTCATGGGTGGGTACCTGGGAATTATGATGGTGCTTAAGGTGGGTCTTGGTAACTTGAGTGGGTCGGCTATTGTACGGGGATGTGGGTTGGTTGGAGGTATTTTTGTTGGGGGAGTTATTGGTTTTGGATTGCGGGCCCAGGTTTCTTGTGGTGCTTGTTCTAGGATTGCATAATGATTTGGCCGTAGGTTCTTAGGGAGCCTGGCACAGAGTTTAAGGTTTCTTTGATGTAGACTACATGGTCTAGTGTCCAGGTTGAACTGGCTGGGGCGGTTGTTGTGAGGTGACGCAATACAGGGAGTGGTCACTGTAAAGGGAGAGGTGGGTGTCATGGTAGGGTTCAAAGTACAGAGTAGGTTAAGGATGGTCCTCAGCAGGACTGTATAGACGGTTTGCAGATACATAGTAAGAACTGTCTAGACACCTAGCGAGTGGATTGGTAGGTAGTGGCTGTGCATGGGCACAGTATGGCAGATTGGTAGGCAGGGCTTGGGAGTGGGCTGGTTAAGCAAATAGGCAGCAGGCAGAAAAATAGTGGGCAGTTTCAGTCACAGTGAGAGTAAGCTGATACAAAAGGCCTGATTCAGACGGTGCAGAATCATATCAGCAATAGGCTGTTGCAAACTATCATATGCAACATTGGTCAGATTCAGACACAACAACATTTGATTTGGCAAAATCAAAATGTGGCAGCAATGGGCTGTTGCAAACTAAGATATGCAGCATTGGGCAGATTCAGACACAACAACATTTGATTTGGCAAAATCAAAATGTGGCAGCAATGGGCTCTTGCATACTAAGAAATGCAGCAATGGGCAGATTCAGACACAACAACATTTGATTTGGCTAAATCAAAATGTGGCAACAATAGGCTGTTTCAAACCAACATAAGTCGCATTGGGAATATTCAGACACAACAACAGGCTAAATCAAAATGTGGCAACAATGGGTTGTTTCGTAATAAACCTAATGGGTATAGCAGTGGGCTTGCGAGATTAAAGTACAGAGCGTAATACGGGTGTGACCATCCATAGCAAGTAAGTTAGTGTTTCAATAGCTCCTATTGCTATGATCGCAGGCACGTAAGGCAAAGGATTGCACTGGGTGCGTCGAGGTACTTACAAATCAGCCAAACAACGGTGTTGCGGGCTGGGCTCCTGCCCACCCAATGCAGGCACGAAGGAAATGGGAATGCGAAGAGCACAGGCTGTAAGATGGAATCGCTACCCGCGGGGAGTGGGACACTTGTTGGCAGTAGGTAGTCCAGTTGCGTGGATTTGGGGCCGGTGAAAGGACAATTCAGCTCTGTGGGTGATTTGCAAAGCAACCTTGGGAAGCATAGGGCGTACTTCCATCCGTGTTATTGCTAGAGGCGGGGTGATGATTTGGGAAGATTACCGTGGAGATCTTAGACAAAGTGGGTGGCTGCGCATCAGTGCGCAAACAGGTGCAAAACAGGGCCTTTTCACTGCGGGCCTTCACACGGAAGGGCCGGCTTCCACCTGCCGGCGGATGCGCCTCGTTATGAGCGCAGACGTTGTCTAGCAACGCGTAAACAATCTAGATGGCGGCCCTTTCAGGGGCAGGCCTCCGCCGAAATTACTACGGCGTGGATGAGTAAGCCCAGGTGTGGTTGAGGGAAGGTCTGCAGGGGTCCGTGGGCAGAATGGGCGCAGAGATGCCCGTAGTGTGATCAGCAGGGGCACAGGGCACAATAGGAGCACGATGCAATTGGTCGCGCTCAGCTGCTCCAGGATGGACACGCTGGGTACGGCGTCTGGGAGATCAGCTGCTCCAGCAGCACTTGCTGAAGGGCCTCGTTGGATCAGGCTGTAGTCATCGAGAGGGGGAGAGGGCTCCTGCCCACCCCGAGGATCCTGCTTGTAAATGGTTTGGATCCCACACAGGCTATACGCAGCAGTTTTTTTTTAGAAAGAGGAAATAACTCCCATTGTAGATAGGGCCTTAGATCTCTTATTTTCCTGTAAGGGTCCCTTTTCCACATTTTTATTAGACTCAATCTCATGGCCTAGGTATTTATAGGAGTCCACCCTTCTAATATCACCTATATCACAGTGGATAGTAATTTTATTACATTTCTTAGTTCCAAAGGCCATGTATTTTGTCTTATTTATGTTCACTTTTAGGCAGTTCTTCTTAGCATAAGAGGAGACTGCTCTAGCACTATTGCAGATGCTGATGTATGTATTGTCAAATTTGACAATATCATCTGCATAGCAGATCCAGCCCATCTTATATGTACCATTTTGGGGAAAAGCATTCATCCCATCAACAAATATTTCTCCAAAGTCAGCCAAGAATAAGTTGAAAAAATGGGTGCTAAAGAACATCCCGGTCTTAATCCCAGCCTAATTGGAATAGGGTCTGACATAAATCCCATGTTATTTAATCTTACACTAGTGGTGTTTTTGTAATGCATGAGTCTGCAGATGTACAGTAAGTGTGCTGGCATCCCCATCCATTCACATTTTTCCCACAGCAACTGCCTATTAACCATATCAAATGCAGAAGAGAAATCGACATATAAGATGTATAAAGGTAATTCCTTGGGGGCTTTAGCCTGTTCTACCAGAGTGTTAACCATGAGTATATTGTCAACCGTAGAAAGGCCTTTTTGAAAGCCAGTTTGGGCTTGATTAAGAATGTTTTTACTTAAAACCCATGCGTTGATTTCTTTAAGGGCTAGCATGCAGAAAATCTTGCTAGGTACATCAGTGAGTGCCAGTAAACGGTAATTACCGGCAAGATTTCGATTTCCACTCTTTTTTTTCTTCAAACTTTCGTTTTTATTTGCATTTTTATATAATAAACAACAAAAAGAACTGATCAACCCCTTTTCCCCCCCTCCCTTTGCAACCCCACCCCGAAACCCTCCCACCCCCCTCTTCCCGTGTCCATTCCAGTGACTTCTTCGTGGGAGACTCCTTGCATTGGCTCCACCTCCTGAGCCTCGAAGGCGATGCGATTCGTGACCGTGTCTTCCGCTGACTTATTGCCGCCGTACCCCAGGTCGTGGGGACTCAGCTCCTGGTGTCCTGTCTTACGGGGCTAGACCCGTTCCCTTATGGATGGGCATCTTCCCTTAAGTTCAATGAACGTCCCATCCCCAGGATTGCTGCACCCCGTACCAGTCTGTAAGGAATGAGCTACTGTCATTGTTTACCATGGCAGTTAGTTTATCCACCAGAAACATGTTTTTTACTTTTTTCAGCCAGTCTTCCTTGGATGGGGCTTCCGGACTCTTCCATTTCTGGGCCAGGGCAACTCTGCCCACTCTCAGCATGGTTTTCCACATCCTTGGGTATCGGTGGAGCTCCGTTTCCTCCGGGGGGAGGCCCAGCAGCATCGTTAAGGGATCTAGCGGCAAGCGGTCCTCTGTTACTTCCACTATCCAGTCCCTCACCGACTCCCAGTAGGATTGTACTTTCGGGCAGGACCACCACATGTGGCCTCTAGATCCCATCTGCCCACAACCTCTCGGGCACCTTGGTGACATCCCTGAGAACATTTTAGACAGTTTTACAGGGTCTCTATGCCACCCCTGTAATATCTTGAAGTTATGCTCCATGTCCGAGGTGAAAAGGTTCCCGTGAAATGCTATCTTTAATATTTTGGCCCAGGCATCCTCGGAGATTTCCTCGCCTGCCAGGTCGTTCCAGAACGAGCGGAAGCTCCTTCTTCCTTGTAAGTTGTAGGTATTTAATAACTTATACATACAAGACACCGCCCCCTTCCTGGAAGTTGCTGAGTCAAGGAGCTTCTCAAAGGGAGTCAACTGCCTCCTCAGGTTTGGGCCCCATGATTGGTCGCAGAGGATGCCCTTCAGGCGGAGATATTCGAAGATGGAAAGTGATCTTGGTCCGAGAGCGTCCTTCAGGTCCTCATAAAACAGGAATTCGCCTTCTCTGAACATCTGCCCAGCCCACTCCAGTCCCTTATCTGTCCAGTTCTGAGAATGCCTGAACCCCTGCCCTCCCAGGTTGATAGGGTGGCCCCAGAGAGAGGACATCGGGGACGGCCATGTGGTGAGGTGAGTGGTGCAGGGGCCCTCTTTCCAGATGTCCCAAAGGACTCCCAGGGTCGGATGGGATCTTAGGTGTTTCGGGATCTTCCTGCGTGGTGCCCATAGGAGGTCTCGGACCTTTAGAGGGTGGGCATCCATATCCTCTAGATAAGACCAGTATGTTCCCAGCCCCTCTTTCATGTGCTCCAGGAGGACACGCAGTTGGGCCACGCAGAAGAAAAGGTGGAAGTCCGGTAGCCTAAATCCCCCCTCCTCCCTTGGCAGAGTCAACGTGGCCCTTCCGGTTCTCGGGGTTTTCACCTGCCATACAAAGTCTCGTACCCCGTTCTGTAGATCTCTGAAGCTCTGTGCTGGGACTTTGGTCGGGAGTGCAGTGAAGAGGTACAGGAGCCGTGGGAGTATGTTCATTTTAACTGCAGTCATTCGGCCGTACCAAGAGAGGATCATCTTCCCCCATCTCCTCAAGTCTGAAGTGATTACCGCAATCATGGGGTCGTAATTAGCTGCTCCCAAGTTCGTTAGGTCCCTGGTGAGAAGTACCCCTAGGTACCTTATGGCGACCTTCCCTACCTTAATCCCGTGAAACCTGTCCAGAGGGTCTAGCACTGGGTCTATTGTTCTCATTGGTAGCATGACAGATTTCCCGGTGTTTATTTTTAGGCCAGAAAAGCGTCCAAATGCCGAACCCAGGGCCAGGAAGGGGGGGAGCGAGGAGCCCGGGTCCACCGGGTAGGCCAGGACATCGTCCGCGAACAGGGAGAGCTTGAATTCAACTTCACCGCTTTTAATACCCTTGATATCCGGGTGGGCTCTGACCGCTATTGCCAATGCCTCCATCGTGAGGACATATATCAGGGGAGAGAGTGGGCATCCCTGCCTCGTCCCGCGGGAGAGGGGGAATGATTCGGACAATGTCCCATTCACCTGTACCCTTGCCATTGGGGCTCTATAGAGGGCAGCTATCCAAAGCATGATATGAGTTCCAAAGCCCATCCTGCGGAGGAGGAGATCCATGTAGCGCCACTCCACCCTGTCAAAGGCCTTCTCCGAGTCCAAGGAGAGGACACATGCATCCAGTTCCGATGACTGAACGAAGTGGAGCAGGTCTATTGTTTTGCGGATGTTATCTGACCCCTGCCTTCCTCTGATAAAGCGTACCTGGTCCCCGTGGACTAACTTCGGCATTATACCTTCCAGCCGACCCCCCACCACCTTGGCCAGGATCTTCACGTCAATGTTTAATAGTGATATGGGGCGATAGGAAGAACAGTCCGCTGGATCCCTTCCCTCTTTGGGCAAGACCGCTATCACGGCTCCCATCATGGATTCAGGGAGGATGTCCCCCTCTAGCACCACGTTGAAGACCCTCGCTAGGTATGGGGCCAGAGAGGAGCGAAATCTCTTATAAAAGAGAACGGAGAAGCCGTCCTCCCCCGGGGTAGTTCCCACCTTCATCCCGCTAATCACCTTATCCACCTCCTCCTCGGTTATCGGGCTCTCAAACCCCTCTGTCATCTCCCTGGAGAGGGATGGAATCTGTATGGAGTTCAGAAAGTTTTCTATCTGGGTGTCGTCCCCATCGTATTCGGAAGAGTAGAGGGTTCTATAGTATTGTCGGAAAGCCTCTCCTATATGGAGAGAGTCGCAGCCAAGGCGTCCCCGGGCGTCCCTCACCTCCTTCACCCTCCTGCTTCTCTGGACCTCCCTCAACTTCCAGGCTAGGATCCTATCCGCCTTGTCCCCTTTCTCATAATATTTTTGTTTGACCATTTGAAGGCTCCTCTCTGTTTTGTGTAGGAGGAGATCTTTTAGCTGGAGCCTATAGTCCTCCAGTGCGGCCACCCGGTCACGCTCTAGGGGTTGTGTCAGGGATCCACCCGGTTGGAGGCGGGCTATTTTTTCTCGCAGGGCTTTCTCCTGGGCCTCTCTCTCCCTCTTCGTCAGAGCGCCTATTTTTATCAGGACCCCTCGTAGGGTTGCCTTGAAGGCGTCCGAGAGCGTATACGTGGCCCTTCCCCGTTATCATTAAGCTCAAAGAACTCTGTTATGGAGTCCAAGACCTCCTGAGCAATTACCTCATCTTTTAACAGGGCATCGTTACATTTCCAACGCCCTCTGCTTTCCCTATTCCAGCCCATTGCGATGGTAACTCGGGCCATATCGTGATCAGACCAGGGGACTGGGTCTATCCTGTACCCTGCTACGTACGGACGAAGAATTTCGTCCGTTAAAATGTAGTCTATCCTGGAAAAAGAGTTATGTATGGCTGAGTAATAGGTAAAGGAGGGGATCCCTGTTCTGGGGGTCGGGATTGTGTCCATCAGGCCCAGGTCCTCATTCACTCTCCGAAAGCTCTGAGCCATGGCCTCTTCTGTGGGCCTGGGGTTGAGGGGACCCATCCGCTTCCTATCTATGGAGGGGTCCAGGACCATGTTGAAGTCACCCCCCACCACCAGCGGACCTTGTGTGAATAGCCTGAGCTTGTCCCTGGTTTCCTCCCAGAATTGGGCCTGGCTCTCATTCGGGCCATATACCACTGCCAGGGTAAGGGGGGACCCCTGTAGGGAGCCCCGTATCAGCAGGTAACGGCCTTCGGGATCTTTCAAGATCGCCTCCTTTTCGAACCCTATGTTCCTTCCTATCAAAATGGCCACCCCCCTTTTCTTAGTCCTGTGGGATGCATGGAAGACCTCCTCGATTCCTCCCCCCCCGCAGCCTGGGCTCCTTCCCCCTTGCCCAGTGTGTTTCTTGCACAAATAATAGGTCTAGTTTCACCCGCTTGAACTCTCTACAAATCAGAGATCTTTTTGTGGGGGTGTTCAGCCCCCGCGCATTCAGGCTGCCCACTCCCAGGGCCGGGCGGCTGTCAGCCATAATCAATGTTTCCTGCCCTAATGTTCAACAACTTCGCATCGATTCTCCCTTCTCGCTCCCCTTGATTCACTGGTTGGACGCTATTGAGATGTTCCCCCAACTGCCCCCCAAACCCTATCCCAAACCAACAAACCCAAACTAGATTGTAAACCCCCACCCCCTGCCCCGGCGTCCAGCCAGATAGTTCCGCCATTTCTGGCATTTTGGCCGGACCACCAGCCTGCCCCTCTCGGCCAGGCGATCATTGCAAAGCCCCCTTCTTATGAGCCCCCCCCCCCGATTTCGTCCCCGTAATTGCCCCCATTTTACTTGCTGTTCAGTGAGATTCTGGCATCAATCTTGCCTTTCGGTGATCCCCGGATTGCCGCCCTTCAGGTGATTAGCTAACTTCGGTCGTCCCCAAAGACCACACTCTCGCACCGGTGCAGGCTGGGACCCTTTGGTGATCATCCCTCAGATTCATTCCGCTCTGCCTCTTTCGCTGGTGAGGGTGTGCTCATTTTCCTAAATTTCCGTGCCCCAGATTTCTTCCTTCTTTCGCCCGACGGGCCCGGGCCTCTAGCTCCGCCCGTAGCCGGCCCTGATGGACCCCTTCGGGGGGGGTGGATCCACCACATAGTCCTGGATGGCTCCCTTGATGTCTTCCTCCGTGATCAACGTCGTCCGTTGGCTCTGGTATTCGAAGGTTAGGGAGAAGGGGAAGCCCCATCTGTATCATACTCCCTTCTCTTTCAGCAGCTGTGTGAGGGGGCGGCACATCCTGCGTTTGGATAATGTGTATGCGGAGAAGTCTTGAAAGATGGAGACCTGTGAGTTGTTGTACGTAATCTCTTGGGCCCTCCTGGCTGCTTCCAGAACCTGTGTCTTCTCCAGATAGTAGTGGAACCGGACCAGAATCGATCGGGGACCCCCTGCTCGTCCAGCCGCTCTGTGTACTCAGTCAAACGTGAGTTCAGCGGTCATCTCATCTTCGAAGAGGAGGGCGATTATGTTCCGCACCATTCGGGTGAGCTCTCTCTCCGTTTCCCCCTCCGCCTCCGGGACCCCAAAAAACCTGAGGTTGTTTCGCCGTTCCCTGTTCTGAAAATCGTCCATTTGTCTCGACCTCTCTTCCTCCTTCTTCTCAAGAGCGGATAACCTCATATTTCTCTCTATCTCTAGGGTTGCTGAGGAGGATTGATTGGATTCGACTTGTAGAAGTCTGTCCTCAACTTTGTCCACCCGTTGGTCCATCTTTTCAAACTTCTGGGCAATGTCGGAGCGCATGTCTCTAATTTCTTGCAAAATGGACGCAAAGCCCCTTTCCATTGCCTCCGCTGAGGGCACAACGGCCTCTGAGTGGGCCATCCCTCTGGCTTGGACCGGGTCTTTTTCGTAGGGGCCTGGGTCTCGGTAGCAATATTTCTGCAAGTTCCTCTTCCAGTCCATTCGGTCCCCCCTGGGCTCTTTGTTGGGTATGCTTTGATTGAGGGGGGCTCCTGGTTTACTTCGTGGGTCACTTCGCTGGTCTGCCTGTGCCCCACTGGTGGAAGGGCGGGACAAACGCCCCGCCAGCCTCGGGCGGGGGCCTCTCACCCGGTATCCTCAGGGCCTTCCGCTCCCTTTATGTCCTCCTTGAGGGGGGGATTAGTACTTGGCTGCCGCGTTGGTCACCGCGTGGTGGTGGGCCGCGGACCCGACCAGCGTGATGAATGTGCCCACAGCCCTCTCCGGTGGTGGGGTCGGGGATCCGGGTCCGGGGCGGCGGGGGGGCTAGGTCGCCTCTCTCTCCTATTACGGGTCTTCGCTGTGTCTGGGGGAGCGCCTCTGGGTGGGCACACGCCCCACCAGCCCCCGGCGGGGGCCTCACACCCAGTGTCCTCTGGGCCTTCCGCACCCTATATGTCTTCCTTGACGCGGGAGGTCGTCGCGTGGTGGTGGGCCGCGGATACGACCTGCGCGTGTTGGTCGAGGGCGCACCTCCCCGCCGCCTGAGGCCCACTATGGGGGTGGGGGGGCGGAAGAGCTGCCGCCCGCCCCGCGGGAGCCTCGCTATCCCCCCATGGGGGGCCACCAAGTCCGCTCCGGGGCGCCGCTCTCGCCTCTCCAGAGGCCTGTCCAGGCCGGCGCTCCCGCCTCCGGGTCGGGCGCGTCTCCCACACGGCCCGCGCCTACCTCGCCTGGGAGGTCCAGGAATCCCCCAGGTCTCCGCTTCGTGTGTCCACGCCGTGGGGTGCCCGCCGCAGCGCGGGAGGACGGACCCTCCCATCCCGACCCCCTGTGTCGGCGAGCGGCAGCCTCGTCCTCCGGCTGCGCGGCTGCCCGGGCCCTCCGCGGCGCTCCCGCTGCTGGGTCTGCAGCCTCGGATCTCCGCTTTCCGGGGGTCCTCCGACCCCGCTGTTTCGCTCCGTGGGGGCACCAGGGGTTCTCTCTGCCCTTCGGCCCACACTCTCGCCGCGGGGGGGTCTCGGGGGGGCTCAGTCCCGGTTGAAACCTGGCCGTTGGCGGAGCACGGGAATCAGGCAGCCATTGCCTGTGCGCCCCCTGGTGGCCTCCCGATTTCCACTTTTCAAGATAGGGATCGTTATCGAGGTTTTCCAAGAGTTTGGGATAACTCCAGATCTCAGGATTTTATGATACATGATAAGTAGAATATCTGCCCAGATGTCAATATTTTGTTAAATAACAGCATTGCAAAGCCCATCAGGACCAGGGGCCATAGAAGTATTAAGCTGCTTTATAATGTCAACAATATCCTTACTTAAGATCTCATAATGCTAACTTGTGTTTTCGAAACTCACGCTCAGTCATACGCATACTTTCATGCTCTCTCACACTGCCAAGTCACAATTTGCGCTCTCCGGTCCCTGTCAAACTCCAAATCATACTCCCAACTCACACCTTACACTCCACAATTTCTCCCGCAGTATACAGTCCTTCATTCTTGCGTGCTACTTCTGCATCTTGCATCCTTTCTCCCATTCTATCACACTCTTCCCTCATCCTTTCTCCCAATCTGCATCTTACTGCCTCTTTCCAGCCAACCCCTCTCTACTTTTGCCCACTACCAGCACTGAGCCAACGCGCCTTCCACTTTCTGTACCCCTACTACCTCTCTGATTTCTGGCCCACTGCCCTACTGCATCCACTCTGCTCTCTTGCCCACCGCTCCCCCCTCTGACCCACTGCTCTCCCTCTGATCTCCCTTTGCTTTCTTGCCTACAATCCATAGCTCACCCATCACTCACCCACTCTCTCCTTTCTCTCACATAGTGACCATTTTTTTTTGTTGAAAACTGTAGATTTTGGCCCAGATCCTCAAATGGGGCATCTAAAAATAGAGCAGAGGATGTGCTGTTTTTACATAACCCATATTTGGAAATCAACAGGCCACCTTATTCTCAAAGGTGACCTGCGCATTTCCACAGGGCTGAGCAATAGCGTAAATGATGCGCTGGCCAGCCGCCTTGAATACGTTTCTGTTGGAAGCACTTTCCCGACAATTGTCTACAGGCTCCCAATGCATTTCACCATGACTGTCGCTTAAGGGTCCTGCCACTGTAAAATGCAACCTAAAAAACACACATTTCTATCCCATTTGGGGAACAGAAATGCAAGTGAGACAGCAGCTGTTACACTTAAAAAAAATATATTAAATAAAAGTATTGCATGAGTCAGTAAAGACCCTGGGCCTCATTATGAGGTGGGCGGTAATACCTTACCGTCCTCCTACGAGTTCCCTTTGCGGGTCCTTCCTTAACGCCTGGTTTTTGCAGGTGTTAATGACGTGACCTGCAACGAGACACCGGGGTCAATAACGGTACCGCAATTTGCGGTACCGTTATTGCTGCCTTCCCATTGAGCCCTATGGGGCTCAAATGGGAATGGGGAATGGCCCTGGTAAATGGGGAATTACGAGTCCCTCCAACCTCCAGATGGACCGGTAATTGCTCCATTCACCAGGCCGGAGTTGGAACGAGTTTGGAGGCAGCCATGCCGCAAATAGCGGCCTGGCTACCTCCAACCTCGTAATGAGGCCCCCTGTAATGCATTGGCACGCCGCGTACACCTATTCAAAGTGGGCGCATAGGGTTGCCTACAATTTCTGGACATTTAAAAGCGCATCTTTTTGTCAATTTGGGATGCGCTTTTAAATGCGCAGAAACACCCCCCTGATTTGCGCAAAGGAGTGAAAAAGGACATCTGAATGGGCGCATATAAGAAGCCTCCATTCAGATGTCCTTTGTGGATTGGACTGCTCTTTTTCTTTTCCGCAAGTGATGAGATGTGCTTGCGCATTTCATTTCTTGAGTCAAAAAAAAGAGTAGCGAAATTCGCCCCTTGAGTTTTTGTTATTTGTTTTGCAAAAACAGCAATTTTTGTGGATGTTTTTGCAAAAACTTCAGTTTTTGCACTTTTTTTAAATAAACGGCCGTTTTCGCAGCATTTTGCGGGATCGCAAAATCGCTATAAACTGAAGGGTCTCACTAAGAGGACTTACCTACCTAAACAAAAAATAATACTCTGTCTGGGTCAGGATGTCAAAAACTAAACTGTCCTGTGTCCAGCTTTCTATTCGGACCCTCCAACTACAAACTTAACTATTAGGTGGGAAGGGTAGTTGTCTTTAACCTTGGTTGGTTTGGGTAAAATGTTCATAAAGGAAGGATAAATGATTTAAACAAAGGTTTCTTCAAGGATAAAGTTCTTGGTTCCAGTGGGTAGCTCATTTCCCCTGGTTTCTTCTTTATTCCTTGAGATTTTCATACACTATAGTTCTTTGGGGCCTGTCTTGGCCAAATGCAACACTTGCACAACAACCTTTTGGCTTCACAGTCTTTGAGCCTCTGGCCAAGTATAACACTTGAACAACAACTGTTTAACGTCACAATGTTGGCTTCTTTCAAGAATAGTTATTTGGGCCTCTTTTGGCCAAATGCAACACAACACTATTTTTTTTCTTACAATCTTTTCCAATTGCCTAGTATGCTTCTTTGCCAGGACTTCTATTTTACACACATGAATTGGCCTGGTGTACTCTCCTGCAGCAAGGACTTCTGATTCACTCCACACACCTGTGACTGCCTGGTACTCCCCTACCAGGAGATTTTCTCATTTGGATTTTTCACTGCATGTTGCCGGTCTAGGACTTGGGGGGCTGGTAAGGCTTGACTATGCAGCCCAAAGAGACGACAGGCATGTGGGTGGGTGCTGTTGAAGGTTTGTGATAGATTTCTATTGTTGAGAGAGTAGATGTGTGGCCAGCTGTACCGAGTTCCTTTCGGATGGTAGTCGCTGCATGCTAGTGGCAGAGGTGTTGAGGTATGTTAGGTGTTTGAGTCTGGATGGCTATATGTGATGCTAGACCAGATGAGCATAGCCATAGCAGCATTCAATTGTGTATGGATGCTTGGCCGTGCCTGCAGCCTTTGTCCACACTAGTGGTGTGAGATGTGTGTACCGTAAGCTTCATAATTGTTCGGCTGGGGTGATCTTTGTCCAGTGCAGGAGAGGAATCCGGCCTAGATTTGAGAGTCCTATACCATTGAGGCCTAGGTTTCACAATGTAGTAGGTTTCACCATATAGTAATCAGAGATGGAGACTAGGTTTTACCATCCAGTAGGTTTCGGCATATAATAGACAAAGATGGAGGGTACCCCTAGATTTGGGAATACTGTATAGTGGGAGAGAGAGGCCCAGGTTTTACAATTCCGCGGGTTTCAGCATATAATAAACAAAGATGGAGGGTACCCCTAGATTTGAGAATTCTGTACATGGTAGAGAGGCCTAGGCTTCATAATGTAGCAGGTCTCACCATATAATAGACAAAGATGGACACCACGCATGCACCCGAGAGTCCTGCACAGTGGGAGAGAGGAATAGGTTTCACAATGTAGTAGGTTTCAACATATACTAAACAAAGATGGAGGCTACACCCAGGCACGAGTGTCCTGCATAGTGGGAGAGAGGCCTAAGTAACACAATGCAGTAGGTTTTGGAATAAAATAAACCAAGATGGAGGCTAGGTTTCACAATGCAGTAGGTTCCGGCATATACTAAACAATGATGGAGGCTACACCTAGATTTGAGAGTCCTGCATAGTGGGAGAGAGGTCTAGGTCCCATCATGGAGTAGGTTTCACCATATAATACAGTAGGTTTCCCAAACACAACAGACATAGATGGCTTGTCACACCTAGCTCCGAGAGCACATTTGCAGTGGGAGATTGCCAGTATTGTGAGTTTCCTAAGAGAGCGATGCAGGTTAACATTCACAGTACAATCTCAATAGTCACCGCTCCTTCCCAATGTGGCACCCTCCGGGTGCTGTTCAGAGGCCAAAACAACAGCTCCCCAGCGTGACTCAGGCCAACGTTCACAGTACTGTCCAGTGTGACTCTGTCAACAGTTCAACCGTCCTCACCCTCAGTGGAGCTGGCCAGCAGTAGAGGCCTGCCCAGCCACGCTCTGAGACAAGATAGAATGGCAGGGCCCTCTGGAGTAGAGCGACCACTCCACTCCCCACCCATGCCACATTCACAGTTCTGTCTAAGTGTGGCACTTGCTAACATTCACAGTACTCTCGGAAGCGACGCAAGCCAACATCCACGATACCATCCAGATGTGACGCAGGCCAAAGTTCATGATTCTATCCAAGTGTCACGCAGGCTAATATTCAGAAGGCATAACTAGAAGTGAGGCACTGGCTGAAATTCACAATCCTGTCTAGTTGTTAATCTGGTTAGTGTTAACATCCTGGCCAGACATGTTTTGAGGGTAAGTAGAGTGGCAGGGCTTCTAGAGTACAGTGATTGCTGTACTCCCCAACCGGACCACACCTACCTTGGTAGTCGCTGCTGGTTGACAGTTGGCCACTGGTTTCCCCTGCTGACACCTGCAGACACTTTCTGGAGCCGCCCTTTGCCTTGGGGCCCTTAGCCGCAGGGGCTGCCGGGCACGGGGTTGCCTTAGCGCTATGCTATTATGGACTAATGTTAGCCAATCTGGAGAGGGGGTGGGACACAGGGGGCAGAGGACACGGAAGTTACAATGGGGCATAGCAACCAATCGGGGCTAAGTGGAGCCGGGAGAAGACCAATCACAGAGTGAGCAGGAGGGAAACCAGGAAGGGGATTCAGGCTGCCTATCGGGCTGGAAAACGCTGCACCAGACACCAATTCAGTTAGCAAATTTAAACAAGGCAGAAAAATAATCCTGCAAGGAGTGAGTGCTCTACAGTTACCGCAGGGTGGGCTGAAACATGGAAAATGCAGACCCATCCTCCAGCGCAGCGTACGCTTGCAGCCAGTACAATGGGGCATAACAGCCAGTCAAGGATAAGTGCAGTCGGGAGAAGACCAATCATCGAGCAGGTAGGAGGGAAACCAGGAAGGGGATTCAGGCTGCCCATCGGGCCGGAAAACGCTGCACCAGACACCAATTTAGTTAGCAAATTTAAACAAGACAGAAAAATAATCCTGCAAAGAGCAGGAGCTCTACACTTACTGCGGGGTGGGCCGCAATGTGGAAAATGCAGACCCATCCTCCAGCGCGGTGTACGCTTGCAGACAGTACAATGGGGCATAGCAGCCAATGAGGGCTAAGTGGAGCTGGGAGAAGACCAATCACAGAGCTGGGAGGAGGGAAACCAGCAAGTGGATTCAGGCAGCCCGTTGGGCCGGAAAACGCCACACCAGACATCAATTCGGTTAGCAAATTTAAACAAGGCAGAAAAATAATCCTGCAAAGAGCGGTAGCTCTACACTTACTGCGGGGTGGGCCGCAATGTGGAAAATGCAGACCCATCCTCCAGCGCGGTGTACGCTTGCAGACAGTACAATGGGGCATAGCAGCCAATGAGGTCTAAGTGGAGCTGGGAGAAGACCAATCACAGAGCTGGGAGGAGGGAAACCAGGAAGGGGATTCAGGCTGCCCATTGGGCCGGAAAACGCCACACCAGACATAATTCGGTTAGCAAATATAAACAAGGCAGAAAAATAACCCTGCAAGGAGCAGGAGTTCTACACTTACCGCGAGGTGGGCGGCAATGTGGAAAATCATTAATTTCTACAGTTACTTTTTCAAATTCTTTTTACATTGTATGTAATTAATTGAGGTTGTATTGTTGTTTTCTTTACATTTAAATCTATTTACTCCTCATTGTTATCTCTTTTTCTATTATTACTGTATTCTTTTTGTAAAGGTTTGTAATAAAACATATAGAAAAAAGTACAAATAGAGATGTTGGCTGATTCAATCTGAATTTGACAGATTGGTTTTTATTGCTTGCCGGTGTTGAAATGACATATCGCTGAAAGGAAGAATACATGTTACGCATGGTTACCTTTTTCCTCATCTGATCTGATCCCAGATGTGTTGCAGTTTCTCTGGTGATAGACGGTATCTTGAGGGTCTACTGCGGGGGTTGTATGGTTGAGACATTCATAGTATTGTATGGCTGGTCTACATTGTAAATTCAAGCATTGATACAAGCAAAGCCAGATATGATCCAACCAAGCTTTTATTTAATGATCATTTCCGATGGGTTTGGTAAAACAATCTATGTTGTGGACCATATTTCCTTCTCCGTATTCCTCAATTGGAATTGGAACCAGCTTACTAGAGCGTCGGGTTGAACCATAGTCGGAGCAATATTTTCCAAGTGGGTTGGACAATGCATCAGGTCCCCAAATCCAACTTCTGACACCGTATATGGTGAATGTGAGCAATGTTACAAGCAAGGCCACTCACAATATGGTCAAACCAAGACAATATGGTCAAACCAAGACTTTATTCAATGATAAATTCAGGTTGGGGTTGTTAAATAGAGTGTAGAGTTTAGGAGAAATTATTGAAAACCAAAATGTAATGGCTAAGGAAAGAGTATCAGGGAGGGGCCAAAACAATGTGAGAGGATTGAGACATTCCCAGCCTCAAACGAGGTGTTCAAAACAAAATTAATTCTAAACCTAGTCTTAATCAGGCCGCTTCCTGCAGTGATGATGCCTGGGTCACAGGTTTCCCCCTTTCTCACCTGTTTTCGCTGCTTGATGGATTCCGTTGTAGAAGTTTTCTTCCTTATGGTTCGGGTCTTGTACAAGCCCGCTCGGCCGTCTTCGGCTTCCAGTGTTCGTTCAACTTCTTGTCCGGGATCGATAGTAAACTCCAGCTAATCCAGGAAAAAATAAGGGGAAGAAGCACTCGGAGGCAGGTGCACGGATTCCAGGAGAAGGTTGAGTAAGAAGGAGAAGGGATAGAATGAAGCAAGGGTCTGGGAACCAGGAAAGCAACAAAGTTCTGTGAAAGCGAACTACGGGGAACACGTCTAGCCACAGCTAACAGTAGCGTTGAGACGCGCCGAAGCGCGGGGGTGTGGCTATTTTATTGAGCGTGCTGCAATGAACGTGAAGGCTGGTAGGCAGCATTCAGTGTTTGCGGCTATGTTGGTATTACAACAGAGTGCAAGCCCCGACGTGACAGGGACCAGGAGGCCCAGAAGGGGCGTGTCTGATGGGTCATGACAGCATGCCTCCTCCAAAAACCCCTCCCGCCAGGTTTGCCCGGGTGTATGATATGGAACCTTCGGAGTAACCTGGGGGTATTCAAATTGGAGACAGGTTCCCAAGTGTGTTCACTGGGTGGATATCCTTTCCATTCCACCAGGTACTGGAGCTAACCACGTTTATATCTGGAGTCACATATTCGGGAGACTTCATATTCCAGTTGGTCATTGACAAGGACAGGGATAGGTCTGAGGTTAGTCCAAGAGGTCTAGATGTATGGCTTTATTAGAGATGTATGAAAAACTGGATGGATCTTCTTCCAGGAATCTGGCAATTTGAGGCGGAAGGCCACTGGGTTGATGATTTCTTTTATAGGAAAAGGCCCATAATATCGGGGAGCCAGTTTATTTGGCCGTAGATGTCTAGGCAGTAGTTTCGAGGATAACCATACTTTATCGCCTATTGCGTAGGAGGTCCCCGGTCTTCTCTTTGAGTCCTCATAATGTTTGGTCTGATTCAGGGCTCTTTCTAGCTGTTCTTTGGCTTCTCTTTGTACATTGATAAGCGTTTCAATCCAGGAATCGACTGTAGGAACCGGTGTAGGATGGGGAGGACAGAAGGTAGAACTGAAGGGTGGAACCCCTGGCTACAGAAAAAAGGGCTGGTTTTAACAGCCGAGTGATCCGAGTTATTATAGGCGAATTCAGCCACAGGTATTAAAAGGGACCAATCATCCTGGACCCTGGAAGCAAAACATCGAAGATATTGTTCTAAGGTTTGATTCACACGTTCTGTAGCTCTGTTGGTTTGGGGATGATAGCCTGAGGAGAGAGCACGTTGAATTCCTAATATTCGACAAAGGTGTTTCCAAAACTGAGAAATGTATTGGGGTCCTCTGCCCGATATTATCTTGGAAGGGAGACCATGAAGCCGGAATATGTGTTCCAGGAAAATTCCAGCAAGTTCTGATGAGGATGGTAGTTTATACAGGGGTGTAAAATGAGCCAAATGAGTGAACAAGTCAACGGTGACCATGATAGTCGTGTATCCCCTGGAAGGTGGCAATTCCACAATGAAGTCTGTAGCGATAAATTCCCAGGGCCTTGTTGGTAGTGTAGGCTGCAGTAGGAGACCCGCCGGTCTCTTGTTATCATGTTTGTTCTGACTGCAGACAGAACAGGCTTGGACGTACAGCTTTACGTCAGTCTTCATGCTAGGCCACCAGAATTGCCTTTGTATGAGACAGAGGGTATTGGTAATGACACGATGTCCAGAGTGAAGTGTATCGTGGCAAAGGTTTATTATCCTTTGTTGTAGTTTCTGTGTGGGAATGACTAAAGCATTATCTTTGAACAAATATCTGTCTTTGGTTTTCAGATCCCATTGATTCTCCCTTGAAATGTTCTTCCAGAGTTCAGAGGACTGGGTTTGTAAGTGAATTTCTTCCAGGAGGCTGATTGCGTGAGCTACAAATATAGTATGGGGAAACATTTTAGGGAATGTCCAGTCTTCAGGAGGTTCGTAATCAGGACGTCGAGATATATATTCTGCGTTCTAGGGACATGGTAAATCTGGAACTGGTATTGGGCAAAGAAGACGGCCCAATGGGCTTGATGGCTATTTCTACATTCCAAGGCCTGTAATACTTGAAGATTTCGATGGTCCGTGCGAACCTGGACCGGATGTTTTGCTCCTAAGAGTAAATGACGCCACTCGGTAAAGGCTTGACCGATGGCTAACAGTTCCTTTTCTAAAACAGAGTAGTGGGTTTCACTGGGAGTTAAGGTCCGTGAAAGATAAGCAATAGGATGTTCCAGTCTGTCGTCAAATTCTTGTTTCAGAACTGCTCCAATGGCGTAGTTAGAGGCGTCTGTTTCCACTAAGAAGGGCCGATTGATATCAGGTTGAGCCAGGATGGGAGCTTGAGTGAACTCTGTTTTCAAGCGCTGGAAGGCTTCCTCCTGAGCTGTTGCCCAATGAAAGGGAGCGTCTTTCTTCAACAAGGCAATAATTGGTTGGACTATCTCGGAAAAGGAAGATATACATTTCCTATAGAAATTAGCTAAGCCCAGGAATGACTGGATCTGTTTCACAGTGGTCAGACTTGGCCAGGATAGTATAGCCTTTAGCTTGGATTGATCCATTCCAGTACCTTCTGGGCTAAGAACAAATCCTAGATAGTGGTCAGTAGGGACATGAAAGAGGCACTTCTCAGGTTTTGCCAGGAGCTTGTGTTCACGTAGCCATTGTAACACTTCCTTAACATATTCCTCATGCTTGAGTGGGTCCTTCGAGAATATTAAGATTTCGTCCAGATACACGATGACAAAAAGAAATAGCATATTCGAAAACACCCGATCCATGAAACGTTGGAAGACCGCCAGGGCGTTAGCAAGTCCGAAAGGCATGACCAAGTATTCATAATGACCAAAGGGTGTCCTGAAGGCTGTCTTCCATTTGTCACCTTCTCTAATACGGATCAGATGATAGGCACCTCTAAGATCCAATTTGGTGAATACCATGCTCCTCTTACTGCTTCCAGGATGTCTGAGATCAAGGGCAACGGATATCGATCCTTTAGGGTGCACTGATTTAGGCCTCGATGATCAAGGCAAGGTCTGAGCTCATTGGTGTCTTTCTTCGGAACAAAAAACAGTGATGCTCCTTCTTGAGATTTGGATGGTTGTATGGTGCCATTTTCAAGGTTAGTATCTAGGTATTCACGGAGGGCCTTTTTCTCGGGTTCGGATCAAATGACATCCTCCCAAATGGGATCACAGCTGAAGTTCGGTTTCAATAGCACAATCTTCTGGTCTATGAGGAGGTAAGGCTTAAACAATAGCAGTATAAAACACATCAGAGTATTCCTGATAGACTTTAGGAACCTGGATGATGTTTGAGACCGAGAGTGGACCTAGATGGTTTGCTGAAAGTCCTTCCGCTGGTGTCTGAGCGGGGTCCAAGGGTAGGCAATGAGACATGCAATATTCGGAACCCAGGAACAAGGAACCTGCTGCCCAATTGATGTATGGATTGTGTCTTTGTTGTCAGGGCATTCCCAAAACCAATGGGTAATGGGCGGACTTTATGATGTCTAACCTTATCTTCTCTCGGTGGTGGTTTATTGCTAGCTCGATTTCCTTAGTCTGGAGGGTTATTGGTCCGGAAGAAAGGGGTCTCCCATCAATTTGTTCTACAGGTTGCATGACATTCCGGGATTCATAGGGAATATGGTGTTTAAGGACCCATTCTTAGTCTATGAATATTCCCATGGCCCCACAGTCCACTAACGCCAGAATGGGGTAGGTGTTCTTCTTGGATGGCAATAGAAAGGCCTGTAAAATTACCAGATTGTTCTGTCCAGGAGAGTTCAAGGATGGTATAGATGTGGAGCCAACATCTCTCTCCCGAAACTGCGCTCCATCTAGGATCGGGAGCTGGCATTTCCTGAACGCCTTGGAGGAGCTATAGGACACTCTTTCACTAAATGTTTGTCCGATGCGATGCGTCAGCAATTATATTCTGCGTTCCAGGGACATGGTGAATCTGGAACTGGTATTGGGCAAAGAAGAAGGCCCAACGGGCTTGACGGCTATTTCTACATTCCAAGGCCTGTAATACTTGAAGATTTCGATGGTCCGTGCGAACCTGAACTGGATCTTTTGCTCCTAAGAGTAAATTACGCCACTCGGTAAAGGCTTGACGGATGGCTAACAGTTCCTTTTCTAAAACAGAGTAGTGGGTTTCACTGGGAGTTAAGGTCCTTGAAAGATAAGCAATAGGATGTGCCAGTCTGTCGTCGAATTCTTGTTTCAGAACTGCTCCAATGGCATAGTTAGAGGCGTCTGTTTCCAGTAAGAAGGGCCGATTGATATCAGGTTGAGCCAGAATGGGAGCTTGAGTGAACTCTGTTTTCAAGCGCTGGAAGGCTTCCTCCTGAGCTGTAGCCCAATGAAAGGGAGCATCTTTCTTCAACAAGGCAATAATTGGTTGGAGTATCTCGGAAAAGGAAGTTATACATTTCCTATAGAAATTAGCTAAGCCCAGGAAGGACTGGATGTGTTTCACTGTGGTCAGACTTGGCCAGGTTAGTATAGCCTTTACCTTGGATTGATCCATTCCAATACCTTCTGGGCTAAGAACAAATCCTAGATAGTGGACAGTAGGGACATGAAAGAGGCACTTCTCGGGTTTTGCCAGGAGCTTGTGTTCACGTAGCCGTTGTAACACTTCCTTAACACGTTCCTCATGCTTGAGTGGGTCCTTCGAGAATATTAAGATATCATCCAGATACACAATGACAAAAAGGAATAGCATATCCGAAAACACCCAATCCATGAAACGTTGAAAGACAGCCGGGGCGTTAGCAAGTCCGAAAGGCATGACCAAGTATTCATAATGACCAAAGGGTGTCCTGAAGGCTGTCTTCCATTCGTCACCTTCTCTAATACGGATCAGATGATAGGCACCTCTAAGATCCAATTTGGTGAATACCACGGCTCCTCTTACTGCTTCCAGGATGTCTGAGATCAAGGGCAACGGATATCGATCCTTTAGTGTGCACTGATTTAGGCCTTGATTATCAAGGCAAGGTCTGAGCTCATTGATGTCTTTCTTCGGAACAAAAACAGTGATGTTCCTGCTGGAGATTTGGATGGTTGTATGGTGCCATTTTCAAGGTTAGTATCTAGGTATTCACGGAGGGCCTTTTTCTCGGGTTCGGATAAAATGAACATCCTCCCAAAGGGGATCGCAGCTGAAGGTTCGGTTTCAATAGCACAATCTTCTGGTTTATGAGAAAGTAAGGCTTGAACAATAGCAGTAGAAAACACATCAGAGTATTCCTGATAGACTTTAGGAACCTGGATGATGTTTGAGACCGAGAGTGGACATAGATGGTTTGCTGAAAGTCCTTCCGCTGGTGTCTGAGCGGGGTCCAGGGGTAGGCAATGAGACATGCAATATTCGGAACCCAGGAACAAGGAACCTGCTGCGCAATTGATGTATGGATTGTGTCTTTGTAGCCAGGGCATTCCCAAAACCAATGGGTAATGGGCGGACTTTATGATGTCGAACCTTATCTTTTCTCGATGGTGGTTTATTGCTAGCTCGATTTCCTTAGTCTGGAGGGTTATTGGTCCGAAAGAAAGGGGTCTCCCATCAATTGCTTCTACAGGTTGCATGACATTCCGGGATTCATAGGGAATATGGTGTTTAAGGACCCATTCTTGGTCTATGAATATTCCCATGGCCCCACAGTCCACTAACGCCAAAATGGGGTAGGTGTTCTTCTTGGATGGCGATAGAAAGGCCTGTAAAATTACCAGATTGTTCTGTCCAGGAGACTTCAAGGATGGTATAGATGTGGAGCTAACATCTCTCTCCCGAAACTGCGCTCCATCTAGGATCGGGAGCTGGCGTTTCCCGAACGCCGTGGAGGAGCTATAGGACACTCCCTCACTAAATGTTTGTCCGATGCGCAATACATGCATAAACCGGTATGGATCCTTCGTAATCTTTCTTGGGGGGATATTGGTCCACGGAAGGCCCCTAATTGCATGGGTTCAGGTTGGTTAATAGGGGCAGAACTGTCTTTGGATTTCGTGGGGGTCTCTATGGGATTCTTCTGGAAGGATAACTTGGTTTTCTTTTTCTCTGCCTTCCTTTCCTGTATCCGAAAGTCATTCTGTAGAGCAAGGTCCATAAGGGCCTGGTATGAACTTGGACGTGCCACCCTGGCCAGTTCATCCTTGATGTCTTCATTCAACCCTCTTCGAAAGAGAGTGAAACAGGCTTCAGAGGACCAGTCTGCTTTTTTAGCCAATTGCTTAAATCGTGTAACATATGTGAGCATATCCTGGGAGCCCTGCTGGAAATCGAGAAGGCGTTCCTGAGCACTATAGACCTGATCTGGGTGGTCAAACATGGTCTTAAGTGCTCAAATGAATCCATCATCCAGGAGGGCATCTCCGGCATTAACTAATGGTGTGGCCCAGGTTAATGCATTCCCAGTAAGGTGTGAGATAATAAAGCCCACTTTAGCCCTGGGGGTGGAGAAATAATAGGGCTTAAAAGTAAAGTGGACCAAACAGGAATCTAGGAATCCACGAAGGTTCTTTGCTGACCCATCGTATTTGTTAACAATGCCGCCCAATAGTATGCTCTCCTTCGTGGCAGAATCGCGGGATAAAACCAATTGCTTTAGCGCGGCATTCTCTGCTTTTAGGTTTTGTACTATGGTCGATAGTTCCTGCATGCCGCACATAAGATCCTGAATGGCGGCCTCCATGTCTGTATCGACTTCGGTCAGGTGGCGTCTCAATCTGTCACAGGTTTCCCCCTTCCACACCTGTTTACGCTGCTTGATGGATTCCGTTGTAGAAGTTTTCTTCCTTATGGTTCGGGTCTTGTACAAGCCCACTTGGCCGTCTTTGGCTTCCAGTGTTTGTTCAACTTCTTGTCCGGGATCGACAGTAAACTCCAGGTAATCCAGGAAAAAATAAGGGGAAGAAGCACTCGGAGGTGGGTGCATGGATTCCAGGAGAAGGTTGGGTAAGAAGGAGAAGGGATAGAATGAAGCAAGGGTCCGGGAACCAGGAAAGCAACAAAGTTCAGTGAAAGCGAACTATGGGGCACAGTCTAGCCACAGCTAACAGTAGCGTTGAGACGTGCGGAAGCGCGGGTGTGTGGCTATTTTATCGAGCGTGCTGCAATGAACGTGAAGGCTGGTAGGCAGCATTCAGTGTTTGCAGCCATGTTGGTAGTACAACAGAGTGCATGCCCCGACGTGACAGGGACCAGGAGGCCCAGGAGGGGCGTGTCCGATGGGTCATGACAGCCTGAAGCTATCCAAATAAATGTGTAGACAAGATGGCCAATGGAAATGTCCCAAAACCTAATCTTAAGCAGCCCTGTTAGCCTCCAGGCTAACCCTAGTCCAGGCAACTTTCCAAAGATCCAGACAACAGCAATGCCTGCAATCTAACACTGTAATCATTAAACCTAATCTAACAGAACAATCCACAAATATGCAAACTCTTGGTCTCCCTTTAGGAGTACTCCCAGTACCAATACATTTCTCAGCTGTCATCTTCTTCTCGGCTTCCTGATGCATTTCCCACCAGGTGTCTCCTTCTCCACTCTCAAGGCTTACTAGCATCTTTCCCAGCACTTTTTCACTTCCCTAACTCTTGGAAGTCTTCTGGAATCCGTTCTTCTATCACAAGTCTCAGGATTCCCCTGACATCTTTTTAGCAGGTATCATGCATCTCTGGATCCCCCTGGCACCTAGGCATCACTTTCACAAATCCTGGGACTCGTCTGGCATCCTTTTCACCAGGTGCTTTCACTTCTTTCCCAGAGTCCCAGAATGCACCTCTCTTAGAGCCTTCCTTCCCAGCACTCAGATGCAAACGTCTCTGCTTCAGTAGCTACAGCAAAATGTTCACCTTCTCCGAGGCAACGTCTTCTTCTTTCAGGGGCACAGAGGAAGGTACCTCAACGTTCTCTGGTTCAGCATCCTTCCAAGGCTTCCGTGCATCAATCAGCAATCTGCCTTCCATGCAGGGACAGCAGTACATATATCTACCTCTTCCAGGTCCAAAACAAGACAGGGCTGCCCGTGACGTCTTCAATACCCAGGAGAGTGTGGACTTTCGTAATGTGACTCATGGTGGGCTCTTTCTGGTTGTACTGTGTTTCCCTATTCCTGATTTAGCTGTGGAAAGAGGGCAGATAATCCCTCCTCTTAAGTGATTATTAAATGTAATCTGGGATAGGACAATTATGAAAGCAGGGTATACAGGCTTTTTGTTTCCCTGTTTAATGTGTGTGAGGTTTTAAATGCGTGCACAGTTCTCTGTGCCATCTTTGAAATTTGCGTGGAAATTCCTGTGGCTCTGGCACACTCTATGGTTACTGGATGGCTTCTGCAGAATGATAGAGAGGATTTATTCTGGTCGCATCGTGAGCAAGTGAGTGATTCCACCAAACCGCGCGAATTCCTGAGCAGAGGTCGTCTTTCATGCGTGCTCCCCGTTTGGTTTTTGCTCTTTTAATGCAGGAATGCTGCGGTATGTAGCCCCTTTTTGTTGTCTCTAGCCAGGGTCTCATCCTAGGGTTTGGGGCTAGACTGTATTCTAAGCCCAGGGCATCCCTCTTCTTCCACCCACTGGGGCCTACACCAGGCAGCAGGCAGACCTCTCCAGGCCCTATCGTCCAATACAAGGGGTGGTGAGCACCTTGACTCACCACACCTTGCTTACTGTGGTGAAATGATTTGGTTTCTGGCATTTTCAATATGTCTGTCCAGATGATGAGCAACTGCCTGAGTGGGGCAATGTGTCCCAATAGTAGTTGCATAACTGTTGTCTATGCAGACTCCTTTGGTGTGAATAGTAGCATGGGCCTCTATTTTAAGGTCCACTTTTGATGGGGGGACCTCTGCACAGTCTTTACTCCTGCTATACGGACAAAGTGTAGCGCGTCTTCCTTTTAGTCTCACAAAGGCCAGTTCATGGGAACGTTGTAGTGCCATGATGTAATAGATATTCCTTGTTCTTTCGGGATTTTGTGTGGCAGACTCGCTGAGTAGCAGTTGTGAATGGTGAGGACCCTTAGTTCGTTTTTTCTCATCACACAAAGTGACGGCCATAGCAGATGATGCAGACGTGCGTGGAATGCATGGATTTCAGTGTCTTAAATATCTTGTGAAAGGCCCCGCCAGAATGAAAGAGGAGCACCGAATACCTGGCCGCGTCGTCGTCTTCCCGTGCTGTCAAATTCTGGAATGAATGCATTATGTATAGATGATTGGCTTCAGCAAGCCACTTAATTTGTCCCAACCATGCTGCCCTGCCCTGTCTACTAGGTGTGCAGGGGGAGCGGGAATCCCTACAACTGGAAGAAGCGACACCATTGTCCTCATCAAACATCTGTGCAAAGCAAGAGGGGCGAGGTCACTACAGCCTCTGGCGATACAGATGCTGCCACAGTTGCCAATAACGCAACTAAAGTGTCACAGAAGAAGCCTACAGGTCGCACAAGCACCTTTGCTTGTGGGCCATAAACCTGTGTTGCAGAGAACATTAGGTCAGGACAATACCATCGTGAGATTAGTTGGGTGTGCAAGAACGTCTCAACCTGGTGGCATAGGCGGCACCAAAACAACCGGCTGCTCTGTCACTGTGCTGCCTTGCAGGAGACAATTAGCATGTGTGGAAACCAACGGGTTGGGCAGGAGTCAACACCTGGGTCTGCAGAAGACCAAAGGAAATTCTGGGCTTGCCGTGAAACTTGAGTGCTGGTTGAGATGCACTGTTTAACCTGAGCCAGTAAAACACTCTTGTCACCTGACGTCCCGGTCTTTCGGGATCCCTGAGCCAGGAGCCAGGAGCCAAAAGAAAACATAAAGAAAATGGCTGGTGTCAGTCCAAATCCTGCCCCTGGACACACATTTATCTTTAAATAGTTGCTACACCTTCCTACTGCATTCCCGCGTGCTTACAGGCTACACTGAGTGTCATCATGTTACCACCTGACTGGTACTCAAAAGCCTTCCTCCAGTTTTATACTAATGCTCTGAATACTTGCTGGTAATCTTCATCACCTAGTCAGTCTCTTGCTCAACACAGCCCTACCTAACAACTGCAGGCAGTCTGCCTTCCCCCAGGCATCTTCTCAAGAATGTCCCCTCCCAAATAAAGAAGTATCTCCCCACCTCACTACCTAGGGATACAAACGGGGAAGGCTTGCCCATGATCCATAGGCTTGGGGTGATCATCCAAGGGAGGAAGAGGTGGTGATCAGGACTGTGATGAGGAAGAGAGTGACTAGGTGTGATGAAGATTATCAGTAACTAGTCAAAGCATTACCCCCACATGCTCTCTTCCTGTTTTCAGCCCTCATACGTGAAGTGTAACAAATACTGGCAAGATCGCCCTATGTATCAAAACAAAAAGGGGACAGACCTGAAACTGTGATGAGACACAGTCACTCTTTAGTCAATACATCTGTGAGCACATATGGAATAGCTGAGCAACAGTAGATGCAAGCTTTCCAAAGGTGGGATCTGGAAGCAGTAATGGTACATGAAGGTCGCTGGAGTGGCCCAGGTGGCGGCTCTGCAAATGTCCACGAGGGATGCTCCCTTTCCTTTAGCCCAAAAGGAGCTATACATCTAGGGGATATGGCCAGAACTACGAACGGAAATTAAGAGTCTTACAGCTCAAGGTTTGGCAATTCACAAAACGTATGGAAAATTCTCAGTTTGCCCTGTACTGTAATTTTACAAAGCCAAAGTCATCCTGATCTTGACTCATGGAGCGGAAGCGTTCCTATCCTCGTGGGAGACATGACCTTCGTTAGAGGGCATATTCTGGAGAAGAATTCTCTGTATACCGAGGAGGGTCCTTATATTAGTTATTAGACATGAACTGGCTTTGATTTCAATTTATGCTAAAAACAGTGTGATAAGCCCGCTCCTTATACAAGACATTTATTATGCTGGAAACGGCCCGCCCTTACTGCAGGTGCTGCAAGAGAGGATTTTCCACTCGAGCAGTGGAAAACAAAATACAAGAACATTCACCCTTATCTGGAAACAACTTAAGAATCGTTAGTGGCGAACCCTGCCCGGGTCAAGAAAAAGCTACGGAAACAAGACTGGATTTGGACTGAACAATTAAGAAAGCAACACACAATATATTCGAGTATGTGCAGGGTAACCAGGGAATCTCATATTCTGCAGAGATATTTGGCCAAATTCAGAGTCCAGTCTATTGCCACGAATTTCTGAGATTCCGCCTGAACATTTTTCCGATGAAAGAAACGCAAGAGGTCTATAAAAGAAAATGTCGGACATCCTCATCTGTAGACTCTGTGAGTCACAGGGGAAGGATGACACATTGAAACATACCGTGCTGTTATGCACGTGGCTGACTGGGCTAAGAACCAGATACTTGGGATCCATCATTAGGGGAGAGAAAATGTACTCAGTGGAAGACTGGTGCACGTCGATTTTATTGGGAGAAAATTTCACATTAACTTTTGGCCTGATACATTTTTTGAATGAGGTTTTTAAATAATTACATTTTTAGTGGTAAATGGATACTTTCTTCGTGTTTTTTCTCCGTTTTCGGCATTCCTATTCTTCTCTTTTTTTCTTTTTCTCCACTTAGTAAGTGGGATTTTTTCGAATAAGCACCTGGAAAATGATGATGTAATTTGTTTTTTTCTTCGATTTTCTCTTTTTTATGTATCTGTTTTTGCATGGATTTTACAGAT
Organism: Ambystoma mexicanum; assembly: GCF_040938575.1. NCBI lineage: Eukaryota > Metazoa > Chordata > Amphibia > Caudata > Ambystomatidae > Ambystoma > Ambystoma mexicanum. Next base: position 1,458,853,582 of record NC_090935.1, read on the forward strand.
AAAGGTTTGTAATAAACCATATATCTTAATACAAACAAAAGTGAATTTGGCTAGAATGTGTTCACAGGGAGGGCAGCACACCAGGAAGTAGGTCTGGGCCTCATTACAGGTTTGGTGGTATCCGGGTGGTAAATCCTGCGAGATACCACGAAATGGTAATACCGTTACTGGCACCTGGTCTGCTGGAATAACCGGCAGATTACAGATGCCAATAAGGGCATTAAATCCCCATTCTATTAAGTCCCATAGGATTTCATGGGGGGATTTTCCGGAATTACCGGCACCAGTAATACTGCCAATGTTTACTGGTGGGGTGGCGGAATTACCTCCAGCTCTGACTGGAGATAGTTCCGGTTACCTCACTGGCAAACTTGTAGTTGGCCGGTGCAGAAAAAAAGTGCAGGTAAATGGTATTACCAGCATGTTATTTTCGCACCGGCAAACCTGTAAAGAGGCCCGATGACTGATGGAAATCAAGGAAGCCCTGTGACCCCTTCTAGCCCCAACAACATTGACGAATAGACTATTGGATCTTATGAAAGGTTCTACGCGATCAATATAGGTCAAAAGAAGTGAATGTACACCCAGGGTGGCCAACAACGGACCCAGCCCCTGCATGAGATCAACCGGGACGAATGTGTTAGGCAGAATCCTGTGCAGTGCCCTTAGGGACCACTACACACAATTAAGATTACAGGTGGCAATACAAGTTTTACCTTTGGTACAAGCCTGTATTACTATGTCAGAGTAGCAGTGGTGGAGCAGCCAGGCTTATCTCAAGAGTATATGAGCAGTAGCAGAGATTACACAAAGGGACCACAATTACTGTGACTCAAGCAAACACTGACTCAAGGTTTCAGGTAAAAAATATAAGTACATTTTTTTTTAAACCATTCGTTATAAACACAACACTTCTATTAAACTCAAATAAAAACCACACGTTAAATATACTACAACTAACCAATTGACTTTGTAAAGTAAGTCTCAAGGTAAGTACCCTGTGTTGCATGAACCGGTGTTACGGACAAAACACGTTACCACGAATACGATTGCGATCACTTTTTGACAGTTCAGTCTACTAAATAAACACGTATCCGTGACATGAAATGCTACCGTGGCAAAAACACACTTAGCACCTGAGATACCCAGAGGGAGTTGGAGGAAAAAATCACAGGCAATATTTTGGTTAGGCAGGCAGAATCAAGAAACACTCAGAGACAGGAGTTCAAAAGTCAAAGGGCCGGAGCTAGGGTCGAAAGACACCGGGGCCTGTTGCCGAAGATCACAGTCAGACAGTTCACGATTCAACGTAGCCAAAAGTACTTCGATATTGTCAATGTTTGGAAGCAAAAGTTATAAGAAGGAGGGAAGACAAGGGCAAGCCTTGGAAATGAAGAAAAGGGATTCACCCAGTTTCCTCAAGTAGAACACAGAACCTTGTTCCAATGGTGCAGCTGGTGCCCTGGCAGTTGTTCCTGTTGGTTTCCCGCAGACCCACGATTCCTGGAGCTTCGTTGTGAAGGAGGACGTCTGAAGGGGGTCTGCACCACACAGGGTTGAAGCCGGCAGCAGCGACAAGGAATAAAAGGTGCGCTCCTTAAAAACAGGAAAGGCTCTTCAGGTGGCTATCGGTACCACTACAGCAGCATGCAGCGATTTCGACCAAGGAAGAGGATCCTCTGGCTGTGGAAGATGAGCTGGTTATCCCCACCAAGCTCAAGGGAAGAAGACTCCGGAATGGATCTTCTCTGAGTCGTTTGAAGGGAAGATAGCTCAGTACTGCAGCAGGGCTTCACCGGGACGAGGTAGTTGCAGCAGCCGTCGTTCTCTCCGCTTCTCTTCGGTTCCTTGTAGTTCCAGTAGTGACTCTCTGACTTCTAGCCCAAGAGACCTGCCTTGTATGAGAAAAAAACCCATTCACAACGCCTGGCTGTCAATCCCCCAGCAGGGGGATTGTCCAGCCCAGACAACTACCCTGGCCAATCATGACAAAGTGCAACTTGAGTTTCCTAGGATACCCTGTGCAGGGGGTGACTACACCCCTCCCTCACATTCAGCCCACCTAGACACCCAGGCGCCTTGAGGAGGGCTTCTGAGCAGAAGCCCGCCAAAAGACAGTGAACAAAGAAGGCGAATCTAGTTTGCCACGCAAAGTAAAACACAAGAAGGACTTTAACAAAAAGAAATGGTGAATAAACCCAACCGGAGCCAAAAGAAAAATGATTTGGTCAAGCGGGTTTATGTTTGAGGCTAATATAATAGCCAAGAACAGTACCATGTTTATCTAATATAATCACGGTAGAAAAGTTAGGGTAGATACGACTGCCACCAGCCAAGTCTAAATGTTAAAAGAGCGAAACAATGCTCTAGGAGGTACAGATAAAAAGGGATACGAATTAACCCTTTCTAGTACTCCATGGAAGATGGGGTGTACTGGATCTGTGGTACATTGACTAAGTAAAGTTAATGGTAACTTTACACTTTTCTGGGGGACGGTAGTCGCCTCAGAAATGGAGTCGAGGGAAGTCTCAAAGACAACCCTGTGCCACGGCACTGAAGGTGCTGTGTGACACACAAAAAGAAGAGGGCTACTGAAGTGGTGTGCTTCAGAGTCCACAATCACAAAAACAGGTAGAAACACATAGCAAAACACAGGTAAGAGGGGGTAAAAGCTCTCACTCTTACCAAGTGGAAAAAAATAAACTCCAGAAGTCCAGCAAAGCTGCTGGGGGACTCACTAGGTGAGGGAAATTAGCCATAGATGAGAATTCTCCCTAACACTCGCCCCCCCAGACTAAGGGACAGGAGGATGTAATCCACTCCTGGGTGGACCTCATACCTCTAGTCGGTTGCAAACATCCTAGAGAGACCATCAGCATTTTGGTGGTGACTTCCTGCTCTGTGCTCAATGGAAAAATCAAATCCTTGTAGGCAGATTGACCATCTGAGTAATTTTGGGTTTTCCCCTTTCATTTGCATCAGCCATCCCAAGGGTTGGTGGTCAGTCTGAATAGTGAAGGTAGATCCATGCAAGTATGGTCTAAACCTCTTCAGTGCCCACACAATAGCAAAGCATTCTATTTCTATTGTTGCCCACCTTGTCTCAGGATCCTTTAACTTCCTGCTGATGAAACAAATAGGGTGTTCCCTACCTTTCTCATTCAGTTGACTAAGGACTGCACCTATACCTACATTAGAAGCATCAGTTTGTACAATGAAGGGTTGGTGATAGTCAGGAACTCTTAGGACTGGAGCTTGACAAACGGCTTTCTTTAGACCTTCAAAGGCTTGATTGCACTCCTCATTCTACCTGACCTTTTTAGGAAATTTGGGAGAGAAGATAACATTCAAGGGAGAAGCTTTGGTCCCATAGTTCTCTATGAAGTTCCTATAATATCCAGTGAGACCTAGGAAGGCTCTCACTTGGGTTTGAGTAGTCGGAGTGGCCCAGTTGTGTACAGCTTGTACTTTGCTAGGCAGTGGCCTTATTTCACCTCCTCCTACCTCATGTCCAAGGTAGATCACTGAACTCTGACCAATTTGACATGTGCTTGCCTTTATGGTCAGATGGGCCTGTTCAAGAGCCTGCAATACATAACCTAGGTGTTCAACATGTTATTTCAATGTAGGGCTGAACACTGCAATGTCATCCAAGTATGCCATGCAGAAGTCCTCCACCCCATTCAGAACTTGATTGACCATCCTCTGAAATGTAGCAGGTGCATTCTTTAATCTAAAAGGCATTACCTTGAATTTGTAGAGGCCAGCTGGGGTGGAGAATGCAGTTTTCTCCTTGGCATGGTCTGTCAGGGCTATTTGCCAATAACCTGACGTTAGGTCAAATGTGCTGAGGTACTTGGCTGCACCAAGTTTGTCCACCAGCTCGTCTGTCCTAGGCAAAGGATGGGCATCAGTCGTGGTGACTGCATTTAGAGCTCTATAGTCCACGCAGAATCTCAACTCCTTGGATCCTGCCTTTGGTACAAGCACAACTAGGCTAGACCATGGGCTAGTAGAGGGTTCTATTACCCCGAGTTCAAGCATCTTGTTGACCTCATTCCTTATGTGGTATCTGACATTGTCTGACATTCTGTACCCCCTGCTTTTGACAGGCAAACAGTCACCAGTGTGTATGTCATGCTGGCTGCAAGGGGTCAAGCCTGGTGAAAGTGAGAACAGGGAGGCAAACTGATTTAACAGTAACTTGCACTCATCCTGTTGGTCAGATGTGAGACTGGAAGAGAGATTAACTCCTTCCACTTGCTCATCTAAAGGTAAGCCTGTGAGGAGGTCAGGCAGAGGTTCACTCTCCTCCTCTTCCTGAGCTGAAGCTAGAAGCAAAGCTCCTATGTCAGGTCTAGAGACATAAGCCTTTAAATGGTTGGTGTGAAAGACTCTGGGAGCCCCCTTAGGATTGCCTAAATCCACCAGATAGTTCACCTCTCCAAGTTTACCCACAACCTTGAAGGGTCCTATCCATTTGTCCCGAAAGGCCCTCTGCCTTGTGTGGACCATAACAAGAACAAGCTGGTCGTCAGTAAACTCAACCATGTTAGCCTTCTGGTCATGCCAATGTTTGACCAGAGCTTGACCAGCCCTAAAGTTATCACTTGCCTCTGCCATCATGTGTGACATTCTCCTCCGGAGACCTATCACATAGTCAGTCACTCTGACTGGCTTGGGGGAAGGAGCACTCTCCAACCCCTCCTTAATCAGGGCCAATGGACCTTTGACTGGATGGCCATAGAGAAGTTCGAAGGGACTGAATCCTACTCCCTCCTGATGGACTTCTCTATATGCAAGGAGAAGGCATGGCAGTAGAAGGTCCCACTTTCTTCTAAGGGGTTCTTCTAAAGCACATATCATGCTCTTCATAGTTCTGTTAAAGCTCTCTACCAGCCCATTGGTTTGGGGTGGTAGGCAGTTGAGAACTTGTAGGTGACTCCACAGGTTTTCCACATGGTTTGCACGTAGTGGGACATACAATTTGATCCCCTGTCAGATATCACCTCCTTAGGAAAATCTACTCTTGTAAAAATACCAAGTAGGGCCTTAGCCACAGCCGGAGCCGTAACAGTCCTCATAGGTATGGCTTCAGGAAATCTAGTGGCATGGTCCACTACAACCAGGATAAACCTGTTGCCTGAAGTTGTGGGAGGGTCATGAGGACCAACAATGTCAATCCCAACCCTCTCAAAAGGAATTCCCACCACTGGGAGAGGCACTAAGGGTGCCACATTCTTGGATTCACTCTTGCCAGAGGTTTGGCAAGTGTGGCAGCTTCTGCAGAATTTGTCTACTTCTGTACCCGTCTTAGGCCAGTAGAAGTGCAGAGATAGCCTTTCTTTGGTCTTCTTAAAACTTAAGTGACCAGCCAAAGGTACCTCATGGGCTAACTGCAGAAGCTGGAGTCGGTTCACTAGAGGTACTACAAGTGTTTTGTAGTCTCCAGGGGTTGACTCAGTTGGTTCACTCTAGAAGAGGCCATCTTCCCAGTGCAACCTATATTTCCAAGGCCCAGTCCCATTGAGCTGAGAAGCTGCCTGTTGGCAAAGACCTTCCACGGTAGGACACTCTTTGTCCCTTACTGAAATCTTCTCTGTTGGGTTCACCTTCTGCCAGTAAAGACTGCAGCTCAGGATGGTAAACAGAGTCAAGATCTCCTACCAAGGTAAGATCCTCTTCTAGATCTGATTCCTCAGTATCTTGTTTGACCATACAGGATTGAACCTCACACCCAGCCTCAGTGTCATGATCTCTGCTTCCAAAAGGTCAGGGTTTTCCCAAGTCCCTTGGAAGCAGATTCAGAACCCAGGTTCCGAGTGCCAACCAGTCCCAATTGGGACCTTTTGGACCCAGTCCTGGCGCCAGTGGCACCAGGCTCATAAATATGCCCAGTCCCAGCGCTGGAAGCGCCGGGCTCATAATGCTTGGGTGGACTTACCTGCAGCAGACCATGCTGCTTACTTGCCTGCCAGTTGAGCCTCTGATCCTCTTCTGTTTGGAACTACTTTTCCTGTTGGGTGGGGCAGGAGCCACTCCCTAGGTTCAGAACACTGGAACTCTTCTGGAAAGCAGGAACTCTTTTCTTACCTAGGCGTGGCTGTGGAAGGAGACACCTAAGCACTACAGGAGGCTATTAAACCACACCCGATGGATGGATCTTGCTTTGCGTTATTCTGCATCCTCTGCAGCAGAACGCTCATCGTGTCTTCTGCATCTGATCCTGGGCCTAAGGAAAAAGGCTTACCATCCTGAATCCAGTCTTCAGCATCACCTATAAAGACAAGAAAGAACAGGTTAGCATTACGGTCTTCAGTGACAGCTCTTCACTTACCTGGGCCATCGGCTGTCACCAACGCCTCGCGCTGCATTCTGAAAGACAAAGGCTTACCTACTCTTCGTGCGCTCCGGAGGTCTTCACACTGCATTCCGGCATTTGAAAGACAAAAGCTTACCAACTCTTCGCACGCTCCGGAGGCCTTCGGCGCTGCATCCCGCATCTGAAAGACAAAACAAGGTGCGTTTAAAGACATTGGGGAACTTTAATACTCACGTGCCATTACTCCTTTCCACATCTAACCCAGTGGGTATTCCGGCACCCTGCAGCCGCTCCGAACTTGTACCTGCAAAATAAAAAGACAGTTAGAGAGCATCGTGAAGCAGGCAACAAGCGCTTACTTACGTGCTTCCAGGCGCTTCTATTCATCACACGGGCTCCATCTTCAACTCACTTCAGCCCGTCTACTAAAGACTTTAAAGACATTAGAATTACTCGAAAATTACCGTTCGTGCAGTAAACGACGGACAGCAGTCCTCTGAAGTCAAGAGGCCTGCTCCCCTTATCCAGTGAAGAAACTGGTTACAGCACCCTGCCCCGAGGCAGATGGAGAGCACGGCGTTCACTTACCTAAGGTGAGAGCGTTAACCTTCGGGGTTCTACAGGAGAAGAGAAAGGGAAGAAGAGAGAGACATTCAATTACCCAGTTCATTAATCCCATATTTTCTATCTGCAGACATCTTACCCTTCGAGTCAAACATACAGTGCACAGAGGTCCAGCCCAAAGAGCCAGCCGTGTGTTACACATCACCTTTGAAGATACGGTATACGCCCAGTCAAGACCGGCGCCTCTACGGGAATCAGGTGAGCGTTACACTCAGCTGGTGTGGGAGTCACAGGTGGGACTTTGGACAGTCTCAGAGAGGTCCTTCTGGGCACAGGAGTGCTTGCTGTTTTCCTGCTGGCAGACTTAGGTTTCCCCTTTGTCTTTTCTTGCCCTGCAATGGCAGTAAGTAAGTCCTGTGGACTTGGGGTGATAGCTTCCTCTATCATGTCCCCAGGAGAGCCTCTTAAGGTTCTCTCCCTTGCAGACCTTGTGAGCTCCTGCTTCCTTCTGCTGGGGGGACGGAGGGTGCTGGACACAACTCCAAGAGTTTTAAGGTCATTACACAACAGGAACCACCCAAGTGCGTTATTCTGCACACTTACAGGTATTCTGACAATCATGTCATTACACTGGATGAGAGCTGGTAACGAGGGAACCATTTGCACAGGGCCTCCAGCTAACTTGGTTAAGTGGTTGGGTGCCTTAGCAACATCCTCCACTTTGAAAAAACATTCATCAACCACAGTTATGCTGGCTCCAGTGTCTCTGATGGCAGGGGTCTCCTGACCATTCACAAGAACACTAGCGTTATAATACTCTTTAGTATTATCTGGGATTGAGTTATAGACATCTAAGTTCTGTTGTTCCCAAAGACCCAAGGACATTAAAGAAACACTAGGTGTGACTCTCATGGGCTCATCAGCTAGTAGCTGAAAGTTTCCACTGGTCATAGGTACTTCATCCACCTGGGAGAAGGATAAGGAGACAGTGTTGATCCCTGAAGGTTTACCCTTACACTTGGGATCTCCTTTCACATGGCCAGGCAACCCACAAACAAAGCATTTTCCAAATGCTCTCTGGAATGGGGGTTTGCCCTGTCCTTCATCTGGTGTGGAACCAGGTGGTAAACTAGCCTGATTCGGTTTACCTTGTGGCTTACCCTGGTTATGTTTGGGGCCCTCTTTTGGATTGGAATTATTGGCATTCTCGTTGTTATCTTTCTTTGGCTGCTTCCCCTCATCCTTCTTCTGAGTAGCCCCAGAATCCTTGTGAGTGGCCCTGTTGGCAACCCACAAGTCAGCAGCCTTAGCAAGTTCTTAGGATCTATCTCCTTTGACACAGCCAAGTGCTGTCTAAGCTCAGGAGAGCAGACATCAAAAATAGACTCCAACATTACAAGATTCCTCAAACCTTCATAAGTGTTCACTTTGTAACCCTTAACCCAACCATCTAAGTTTTTCAAACATTCACACACCCTGGTAGCCCAAGGGGTACCATCATGCTTTTTGAGGGTTCTGAACCTCTTAAGATACTGGGAAGGGGTCTTCCCAAACTTAGCTATTAATGCTAGTTTCACACACTCATAATCCTGTTTATCCACCTCTCCCGATTCGATTACAGCATCACTTGCAACAGGGGGGAGCCTAGAGAAAAGCCAAGGAATCAACTGATTCCCTGAGATACCTTGAATCCCATGATTGTACTCAAACATTGCTAACCAATCCAAAACATCAAGTTTAGTCTCATGCATACCAATCATTTCCTTTGGCATACAGGGTCTCTTGGGGCTGGAAGACGTAGAAGACTCTGGGAGAGAAGCATTTTCTAGAGACAGTTTCTTCATTTCTAGTTCATGGTTCAGCTCCATTTCTCTGAGCCTTAACTCTTGATGTTTCATGGCAGTCTGTGCATCAATGCGTTTCACTTCCAATTCAAGTCTAATTTTCTCAAGTGCAATAAATTCACGAGTAAGTATAGGACCTGTGGCGGTCCCTGTGGACAGAGGTTGGGCATTCTGAGCAGGCAACGGAGTTGCAGAGTTTCCTAGCAAGGACTCATCTACTTCTTCACAATTAACACTCTCAGAATCCGAAACATCAAAATCCACATTTGCTGGAGTGGTAGGTCCTTCTGACCCACTCTCCAGACTTTTTCCCATTAACTTTGCAACCAGTTCAGATTTCTTTCCTTTACCAGAGATATTCTTATCCCTACAATGGTTCTGATAACCTCAGCAGTATAGAGTAAAAGACTCTCTTCAGTGTAGTTTCCCATATTTGACATGATTTCTTAGTTAAATAGAATTAGTGGTGTTAGCCTTGTGGTTAGTTGAACCCAAGCAATAGCAGCACTCTAAGTGTAATCACTCTACTTCTAAATCCTCACCGCTGTACACCAGTGTTAGGCAGAATCCTGTGCAGTGCCCTTAGGGACCACTACACACAATTAAGACTACAGGTGGCAATACAAGTTTTACCTTTGGTACAAGCCTGTACTACTATAGCAGTGGCGGAGCAGCCAGGCTTATCTCAAGAGTATATGAGCAGTAGCAGAGATTACACAAAGGGACCACAATTACTGTGACTCAAGCAAACACTGTCTCAAGGTTTCAGGTAAAAAATATAAGTACATTTATTTTTAAACCATTTGTTATAAACACAACACTTCTATTAAACTCAAATAAAAACCACACGTTAAATATACTACAACTAACCAATTCACTTTGTACAGTAAGTCTCAAGGTAAGTACCCTGTGTTGAATGAACCGGTGTTACGAACAAAACATGTTACCGCAAATATGATTGCGATCACTTTTTGACAGTTTGGTCTACTAAATAAACGCGTATCCGTGACATGAAATGCTACCGGGGCAAAAACATACTTAGCACCTGAGATACCCAGAGGGAGTTGGAGGCAAAAATCACAGGCAATATTTTGGTTAGGCAGGCAGAATCAAGGAACACTCAGAGACAGGAGTTCAAATGTCAAAGGGCTGGAGCCAGGGTCGAAACACACCGGGGCCTGTTGCCGAAGATCACACAGTCAGACAGTTCACGAACAAACGTAGCCAAAAGTACTTCAATATTGTCAATGTTCATGAGCAAAAGTTATAAGAAGGAGGGAAGACAAGGGCAAGCCTTGGAAATGAAGAAAAGGGATTCACCCAGTTTCCTCAAGTAGAACACAGTACTTTGTTCCAATGGTGCAACTTGTGCCCTGGCAGTTGTTCCTGTTGGTTTCCCGCAGACCCATGATTCCTGGAGCTTTGTTGTGAAGGAGGACGTCTGATGGGGGTCTGCACCACACAGGGATGAAGCCGGCAGCAGCGACGAGGAATAAAAGGTGCGCTCCTTAAAAACAGGAGAGGCTCTTCAGGTGGCTATCCGGACCACTACAGCAGCGTGCAGCGATTTCGACCAAGGAAGAGGATCCTCTGGCTGTGGAAGATGAGCTGGTTATCCCCACCAAGCTCAAGGGAAGAAGACTCCGGACTGGATCTTCTCTGAGTCGTTTGAAGGGAAGATAGCTCAGGACTGCAGCAGGGCTTCACCGGGATGGGGTAGTTGCAGCAGCCGTCGTTCCCTCTGCTTTTCTTCGGTTCCTTGTAGTTCCAGTGGTGACTCTCTGACTTCTAGCACAAGAGACCTGCCTTTTATGCAAAAAACCCCCATTCACACAGCCTGGCTGTCAATCACCAGCAGGGAGGTTGTCCGGCCCGGACAACTACCCTGGCCAATCATGACAAAGTGCAACTTGAGTTTCCTAGGATACCCTGTGCAGGGGGTGACTACACCCCTCCCTCACATTCAGCCCACCTAGACACCCAGGCGCCTTGAGGAGGGCTTCTGAGCAGAAGCCCGCCAAAAGACAGTGAACAAAGAAGGCAAATCTAGTTTGCCACGCAAAGTAAAACACAAGAAGGACTTTAACAAAAAGAAATGGTGAATAAACCCAACCGGAGCCAAAAGAAAAACGATTTGGTCAAGCGGGTTTATGTTTGAGGCTAATATAATAGCCAAGAACAGTACCACGTTTATCTAATATAATCACGGTAGAAAAGTTAGGGTAGATACGACTGCCACCAGCCAAGTCTAAATGTTAAAAGAGCGAAACAATGCTCTAGGAGGTACAGATAAAAAGGGATACGAATTAACCCTTTCTAGTACTCCATGGAAGATGGGGTGTACTGGATCTGTGGTACATTGACTAAGTAAAGTTAATGGTAACTTTACACTTTTCTGTGGGATGGTAGTCGCCTCAGAAATGGAGTCGAGGGAAGTCTCAAAGACAACCCTGTGCGGCACTGAAGGTGCTGTGTGACACACAAAAAGAAGAGGGCTACTGAAGTGGTGTACTTCAGAGTCCACAATCACAAAAACAGGTAGAAACACATAGCAAAACACAGGTAAGAGGGGGTAAAAGCCCTCACTCTTACCAAGTGGAAAAAAATAAACTCCAGAAGTCCAGCAAAGCTGCTGGGGGACTCACTAGGTGAGGGAAATTAGCCATAGATGAGAATTCTCCCTAACAGAATGGGAGAACAAACGTCCTACGACATATGAAATGAAGACTTCACCTCAACGTGAGGGGTGCAACGCAGGGCTCCTAGTTTACCAATTCATCTATCCGGGTTGATGGCCACCACGATGATGTTTTTCCCGAGTCAGGTACCTGAGTGCTGTGGATGCTAGGAGTTTAAAGGAGGGGTTGGGGGGGGGGCTGCAGACGCCGAAGTACTCGAGACAGGAGAAAGTCTGATTTTTTACCTTTGGGCACTAAATGGAGGAGCTCTTAAGGAGGTATTAAGAATGGATGGTGTTATCCATCGGGGATAGAGAAACCCAGGGTACCTGGAACACAGAAATGGCCGCCCATTGAGTCTGAAAAGATGAGTGAGCTAGACTCATTTTGATCCCTTCTTAAAGGAATTGGGCAAAGGTGGGGGACCCACATCTCAGAGGAACAAGGCTATTGTGCCTGCACCAAGCCACAAATAACCGTCAATGTCATGCATAAGCGTGTAAGGTACTCTGGCACCCCATCCCTGGACAGGGACAGAGAAAGCTCCCAAGAGACCCTGTTGGAGAGGCCCTGCCCTTTAAATAGGCAGGTCCCCACATCCATATGTTAACCGGCACTAAGGAGTCCTAGGGAATCAAAGTCATAGCTCCACAGAGATTAAGAGGGCAAGAAAAGGACATCTGTAGGGGCAATGGAAGCCAGGATTTCCTGGCCCATTATGGTGCAAAAAGGATGACTCTGAAGTTGCTGCCTGTAATCCACTGGAAGAGCCTATGGATCAGAGCAGTGTATGAAAGTAATAAAGAAGGTTGTCCAGTCATTGGTAGGAAAGAGCATCAGTCCCTCGTGCTCCTTTCTCAGGAAATCTTGAGCAGAAGTGCAGGATTTTGGCATTATTCGCTGATGCGTACAGATCGTGAGATGGGATGCTGAACTGTTCTCTGATCCTCTGGAAAGCTGCCAGGGGGATGTTGAGATCCTGAGAGAAAGAGAACACTTTATTTATGTATTTATTTAATTGTTTTTTACAACGCACTTAATATCTGAGTTCAGTTGTTAAATGCAGATCCGGGATTAAACGTCTGTTGCTCCGCATGATCTTGCTTCCAAGACCAGCATGTTGCCGCTGTGCTATCCTCTGTTCACTTTGCTGGAAGAGTCTGCTAGGATGTGGACATCCATGTTGTGTGAGGCTTGCAAGGAGATGGGATTCCATTCTGCCCAAGTCCACAGGGAGGATGCTATCTTTGCCGGTTGACTAGACCTGATGCCCCCTGGTGACTGATGTTAGCCACTGCTATGGTTTTGTTTGTGAGGATCTGAATTGGGCAGTTCTGCATCCTGGGGAGAACATCAGCAGAGCTCTAATGAATGCTTCCAGCTCCCTCCAGTTGGCGATTCTGAGGGACTCCTTGGGCATTCACAACCGTTGTGTATACATGATCCCTGAGAATGCCTCCCTAACACCTGGCATTGGTGGTAATTAGGAAAGGGCACAGAGGTTTGAAAGGACATTTTCTCTGGGATGGTCCACCACTGGAGACTGGCTCTGATTAACTACTCCAGAGGAACCTGAAGCTCGAAGTTCTCAGACAAGGGAATCCAGTGTCATTTGAGGTGGAATAGCAGAGGAAGCAGGTGAAAACGTGCCCAGCGGTGATGAAGACTAAAGCTGCCATCAAACCTTGACTCCTCAACCACCTATTGGGCAGTGCACTCTGATGGAGACAGAAGTTCCTTACTTCCTGAATGATGTGGTCACACCTGACTTGTGGGAGGTGAACACAAACCTGACTTGTCAGAAAGGAAGCCCTGAAAAACTGATGATCCTGAGACTGAGATGGTTGAGATTTTCCTGAGAGGGAGATGGTTGGGATTTCTTGATGTTGATCAGAAATCCATGAGAGGTTAAGCATATGAAAGTCCTGCACACACCACCATCAACATCCTGAGAAGACGTGCCGAGTATGAGGATATCATCTGGGTATGGGACTATAGATATTCCCTGCTTGTGAAGTATTTCCATCAAAGGAGTCTACATTTTGGTAAAAATCTGAAGGCTGATCTTAGGCAAAGGGAAGGATGGTAAACTGAAATTGTAGGTCCTCTATTGTGAACCTCAAGAACTGACGGTGGTATGGGCTGATGGAGACATAGACGTATGTGTCGCTGAGGCCTGGGGAAGCAAGCCAATTGCAGGAAGAGACTAGAGGGATGATACTCTTGAAAGTGGTGTTTTACACAAAACTGTTGACATCTTTGAGGTCAATGACCAATCTGTAGTCCCAGAGACCTTGGGGACCAGAAGGTGGTGGAATAGATGCCTCTCCCTTTTCCCCTAAAGGGATTAGCCTTTTTCTGTAAAGGTGGCGTCTGTTTCTTGGCTATCCACTTTATAGGATTCTTCGGCCAAGGAGTGTTCCTGATCCATGAGTCAAGAGGAAGAATGACAAATTCCATGGAGTTGCCATTCCTGTTACTTTCCAGCACCCAGATGTCTGATATGGGGTTTAATTATTGGTGAGGAACTGCATCAGTTTGCTCCTACCTGGCCCGGGGAGACACACCATTCCCAGTAATGATTAAGCGCCCCTGGACTTAAGCTGGAGAGTTCTTGGTCTTCACCTGAAACGAAGCTGAGCTGAGGATGCAGGAGGGTGAGCCCTGGAGGTCCCAGAGCCAGTTGCCCTGAATCTTGTAGGTATGGAGCTCTGCTTATTCTGCAGAGTTTCCGAGTGCTATTCCTCCTTATGGACCTTTTCCTTTGAGATGTTCTGTAAACTGTTCTGCCTCTTGGAAAGGTAAATGAATAATGACTGATTTCTGGGCTGATTCGGTCTGCCATTCCCGAATGTGGACTTGTCTCCTGGCCATAACTGTGGTCCCCAGGGTAAGGGCGGCTGCCCTGACTCCAACAAATGCCAGGTAGGAAAGAAAACAATCTTGCTGTACATAGTATCTACAAGGTTGGTACAGTCAGATACCCTTTCCATTTGGGTATTGTGGTAAGTCATAATCAGGAAAGGGACAACTCATTGGTGTTTGTAAGATGATTGGGCTCTTGGGCTCTTGGGCTTCTCAGACCCTCTTGGGTTCTTAGATGTTTCAGCCCCACTTGGGCTTCTCACCCCTGGTTGGGGTATATGGATTCTCTCCCAGTCTTGGGCTATCTGGTTCCCCCGCTGGGCTCTCAGGTTCCTCACTGCTTTTTAGAGTATAGCTGGGCTGGTACGCTCTCCTCCCGGTTCCCTGGACACACTGCGTACCTGGTTTACAGTAGTGGTGATCCCTGGAGAAGCGGTCTCCTCAGTGGCTGTAGAAGCACGGTTCGAACTTCTCCTTGGTCTTCCTCATCGGTTTGTGGGCATCAGTGTTTCCCATCGGCTCGTGATGGGACTTCCGTGTGTTGTTCCAGCAAGTGCCAGTCGGCCACTTTCGGTGCAGTCTCATCGCTTCTCTCCCTGGCAGGGCCGAGCTTATCCAGCTTCCAGCCTTCTCACAGGAGGCTGCACCCCACTGGCTTTCTCACTCTTCCATGCTCCCCACCGTCTGTGTGGGACTGCTTGCTGGTTCCACCTTGAAGTGGGATGTATCATTCTCTGCAGTGCTCCGCAGGCTTCTGCCTCTTTCACCTGCTGTCCCGCTACGTCTCGGTCTCACTGGACCTTTATGTTCCCCCCAGCAAGAAGATGGTACACTCCATTGGTATGGCGTTTCATGCAAAGGTGGAAACAGTTCAGGGTAAGAAACCACACCAGCTACTTCCCTATGACATTTCAAACATTTGTCTTGTGCAATCCCCAAATAGCCAATACAGATTGTACTTTCCTGAGACAAGGGAGGGCAACACATAACCCTGTTAAGGGATGTCCTTTCCTCTAAGTAGGGGTCACTCCCAGTTGGATCCTGCTTATCCTGTTCCCTAGGGGGCGTTAAGCTCAGTGGGCTCACCTTCCTAGTCCGCTGGAGAAAGGGGACAAATTCCCTGGATTTGTCACAGTATGTAGGTCTCTAAAATCATCCATGAGAGCCTGGGCCGTATGTGAGGCATAGGTACAGGTCCGTAAGGATGGATGGGCCCCAGCATAGTCATTCCTTAGGGTGCTTTCAAACTTCATGTTAACTGAGTCATGTAGCACCACCACCTCCTTGGGAGCCAGTGAGAGATGACCTATGTGGCTAGAAAGTAGAGAGTCCACCTCTAGTGAAGTTCTCATGGGTAGTTCTTCACCGCGCGGTTGGTAGCATTTTCCACAGGAATCTGGACACAGTGATTCTGCCAGACTCCTTCCAATGCCTCAAAATCTTGTTCCATATCTCACCTTTTGATTGTGACGACGGCTTCTGCGATCTACATTCCTGAGAAGAGGTGTCTCATTATAGCTAGTCTTCTCTGTTTCTGCGATGGCTCCTTACCCTACTAGGAAAGTGGACAGCATCTGAGGGTTGCAACGTAAAGAGTAGCTGGTGTGCTGGCTTAATGGCCGGTGGGATCAGCACAGGTTAGGCGTCCGCCCATTTTGGAAAAGACTAGTCTGGCAACAGGCGTTGTCGGTCTAGCTTGATGGAGCCACACAGTGTCTCCTCACTCTCGACCGATGCCAGAGCGACAAGCTGTTGCAATGACGGTATGCTCCCTCCCAAAACATGGGGCACCTGGTTTTCAAGGAAACGTCTCATGAAACCTCATGAGCAGACGTGGAGGTCTTTCGACGTGGAGTACTGTCTAAGTAAACGATAACCGATTGAAACAACTAGTCAGAAAAAACATAGTCCATGAAGTGCTTGTAGACTGCTGGTGAATTCACGGTGTCTAGTCAAAGTTTCGAATCCATAGTTTCGAAATGCAATACTTTCGAAACAAAAGGATCGAAACAAAAAAATGTGAATTTTTTTTTATGTTTTTTTTTTTGGGGTATAGGAAAAATTGTGGCTTTTCCCCAAAAAACAGGGTTTGGGGGCTCCACCCCCCCAAAAAAAAAAAAAACGTGCATTCGAATTTTTTTTTCTCGATCCTTTTTTTTCGAAAGTATTGCATTTCGAAACTATGCATTTGAAACTTTGACTATAAACCGAATTCTCAAGTCCGAATGGCATGACTTGATAAGGAGTCCGAAAATACGGTCTTCCATTCGTCACCCTTGCATATCTGATGCAGATGGTAGGATCCATGAAGGCCAAGCTTGCTAAACCGAGTCACAACCTGAACAGCCTCCAGTATGTCGTTGATTAATGGCATTGAATATTTATCCTTAACAGTGACTCTCCTAAGTCCTCCATAGTCAAGGCACAGATGGAGCTCTTCATTGTCTTTTTAGGGATGAAAAACAGGGATGTCCCTGCCGGTTACTTGGATTTCCTAAGAAGCTTGTTCTGCAGGTTGGTAGTAAGGTTTTCCCAGAGTGCCTTCCTTTCAGGAAGAGAGAGAGTATACATGCACCCAAAGGGAATGGTAGCCCCGGAACCAGGAATTTGTGATAGGGAGGTGGAACGTAACTCATGCCAACTGAAGATACCGAAGGGGGCTCAGGTTTGCAGGTATGATCTGTTTCTTGTTGGTTTCCAATGTACAGATTGTAACGAGCCTTAGTACAATAGTCAGATTCAAGGTACAGTGTATTGGCAGACCAATTTATTCTTGGGTTGTGTTTCCACAACCAGAGGATTCCCACAATAACTGTGAAGTGGGCTGCATGGACAAGATCTAAGGATACGCATTCCTGATGGTAGTTGAATATTACTGATATGCACACAGTTCACTGAGTAATCGGTCCAGAGAATAAAGGGCATCCATGCAAGCTCTCAACTGGCTAGAAGGTCTCTTTGGCTTCTATTGGTATCCTGTAGTCCTTAGCCCACTGGCTGTCCATGAAGATACCTGCCACCCTGCTACCCAGGAGAGCACAGGTCTCAGGCCACCCTGACTCTGCGGCCATCTGTTTAAACATGGTAACATAGGCTTGCACGTCCATAGAACCTTGTTGAATGTCCAGTAATGTTTTGTATGCAGAATATGTGAATTTCATTGTGTCAAATATTTCCCTCATGGCAAGTGCAAAGGTAGGATATTCTGCCAATAAAGGGCTAGTAGAGTTGACCAACAGGGTAGCCCACAGAAGAGCATTGCCGACCATATTGGATATAATTGACCCAATCTTGGCTCTGCCTGTTTAAAAGGCAACTGTCTTAAAGGTAAAGTGTACAGTGTACGCATCAAGAAACTCATATACCTTCTTCGGTGAAACATTGTATTTAACAAATGTGAGATCATTTAGGGGTGGGTCAGAGTGAGTTGGTTCCCTGATGGTGATAATATGTCGCACTTTCTTATTAATAGCCTTTAGATGTTGCACTTGAATAGTAAGGTTTTGCACCGCATCAACTAGTTCCTGTAAATTATCCATATCCTTGTGGGCCAAATGGGGTCACAGACACTCACCATTTAATTGAGACAACTCCTTCTGCAATCTACTTTCCTGAGAAGAGGTGTCTCTTGATTGCTTGTCTCCTCTGTTTGGAAAGGTGGCAGTGCGTTTAGAGGTAAGGATGATACTTGCCGCCTGCCACTGTGCCTGCCTACTACTGATAGGCAAAGGGAGAACAGAGGGCTGAGCCCCGAATAATGGGGAAAAACCCAAAAAACAGGAAAAAAAACAGACTGAATCCAACAAAAATTCAAATGGTAGGAGTTGCATAGTCAGGAGCCAGGACGTATCCAGAAGAGGAGCGGCAGCGGTCAGGAGAACAGTGGAAAGGAAGAAAGAGGAACAATGGAGGAAAGGGAAAGTGCAAGGAAGGAGACAACAGAAGGAAAGAAAACACTAAAGAAGTGTCTTACCCTACAAGGGAAGTGGACAGACTCCATGAATTGCATTGCAAAGCGTAGCTGGAGAGCTGGCATAATGAAGGATAAGCGTGGGCATGGCGTCCACCATTTTAAGACTTGACCAGTAACAGTTGTTGTCAGTCTACTGTGATGTAGCTCTGCAGTGTCTCCTCCCTCTCCAAAGGTGCCAAAGCAACCACTGGGCCACTGGGCCATGATGATACCGTAATCCAGGGATGAGTTGAAGGCCCTTTTTCACAGTCCTTTAAATTTGGCGTAGAGTGGGATTGGTAACTGGTTTATTACTTTCCTCATTTGCGAATTCCCTGGAGGCCACATCGTCTAGGATATGCCCTTCTGCACAGTGGTCCAGATACTTCCCCCTAGGTTTCTTCCCTTTGCCCACCACAGAAGAGAAAGATGATGAGGGGGAATCTATGTCAAAGCACAAGGAAGAGGAAGGGAAGTCGGAGTGCCTTGGTCTGTGGGCCCTCCTGCTTGCTTCGACTTGTTGGCTCCTTCTCCTCCTGCATGGTCTCCCCGATGAGGAGTTTCAGTTGACATGCTTCTTGTGTGATGGAGAGCTGAAAGACACAGAAGATGGAAGAAAGACCAATGTGCTTCCTCTGACCTGAGTGTTTTTCTATGGGGATCCCTTCCTCAGAGCAGCCCTCCCTGGATGGGAATGAGGAGATAAACAATAGAGCTCACCATGGCAACATATACTGTTCCAGGCATTGAGGAGCATAGGCATAGATGGCAGGGCTCAGGGCCAGGGGCGTAGACAGGGTAGGGCCTGAGCAGTGAAGGCCCACCCAAAATATGTAAATGCCCACTCAGCAGTACTGTGTGGGCATTTACAGATATTAATGTCACTGCAGTGAGCCCAACTACATCATCGTTAGGCCCCACTTGTTATTTATTTATTTATTTTAATTTTTGTAACACGCCAACATGCCCGTGGGCCTCAGGGGTGCACAAAGAACAAGAACAAGACAAAGACAAACAAGCATAAGAGGCAGATGGAGAAGCGAGTCAGGAGATTATTCCAGGTTAAATAAGTGAGTCTTTATGGCACGCTTGAACGCTGAATAGCTCTGGATCTGCCGTATACCAGCTGGAAGTGTGTTCCATAAAAGGGGACCCTGAGCATCCAATGTAGTACCTCCAAATTTGGCTGTCCTCAATTTAGGATAATTGAGAGTGACAATCCTGGCTATGCCTGTGCTCAGGGCTCCCACTTTGAGAAGACACAGAGAGCCTTTCAAACTTGCCCCTCCACCTACCTCTGTAATGGCAGAGAGTAATACCCAGGTCATCCCATCCTTCATTGCCGTACCTGGATGTCCTTCGGTGTGAGAGGGGTCCATCACTCTAAAATCCTTCCTGTAGTGGGGGCAATCAATCTTCTGCTCCGTCTAATTGAGCAGAAAGAGAGAGGGAGAGATAGAGAGTGAGAGAGACAGACAAGGGGCTGGACCCTTCATCACGGCCCACTGAGTGTGCAGGACATCATCCAATGCAGTTAGTTGCCACACTATTATGAGAGTCGTATCCCCTTGGAGGCTCCTGCCCTTGGCCTAGCTTGAGGTCAGAGGGGTCCACTATACTTACGTGGTAATCACCTCCCTGCTGCTAGACACTGAGTTTGAACTCAGCAAGAACTCATAGAAAACTTGTCATGGAAGAGGGGAGACAAACCCAGCGGTCTCCCTCTGGGAGATCATCTGCAGAACGCAGAAAGAAAAACGGGACGATCATGGGTAACTCCTACCCGTTTATAACCTAGTGGGAGCAACTTCTTTATTTTGGAAGGGAAATTCTTGGGAGAATGTTTGGGATGAGGTGGACTGCCTTCACATGTCAGGACTGGGATGAGCAAGATAGGACGTGGGGTAACATATACATTGGTCATGTAGAACAATATTTGGACTTCCCAATATTCTAATGTATATAATTGATATTAAGGAGCAAACACAATTGTAACTATCCCCCAAAAGAGGCCAGGACATAGAATAGTACATGGATTCCAGGACATTGGTCTGCAGACCCCTTTGCCCAGTGGAGGTGGGTTGTTGGGTACCCACTCATTTGCACTGTTTGACTTATAGATAAAGCCTGTCCCAGATGCAGGTGGACCTTAGAACAGAAAAGACTGAACTAATATATACTGTTAAACTAATTTTGGCTAAGAAGAAACAATTCATGTAAAAGGTGCCTTTAATTTACATGTATTTCTACAGACAGACATTATTTCCTATGGACCTACATTCTGTACAATGGACTGATTGATTTCAATGGCTCAAATGTACTAATACAACAGCTTTGCAGCTCAGCCCCTGCCCCAGATCATGTTTACAAGACTTTTCAGTTGGGGCAGTTGGAAAGTGTTATCTGGGGTTTTTTCCACTCTCTCTGTTGCTAAAATGGAGAAAGATTCCAGATCACCTTCTCTCCTCAGGAAGATACAGCCCTCCTGTGCCTAACTGCAGGATGTCAGTTATACACCTTCTGGGACCAACATTTATTTATTTACTTTTATGGACACTGAAAATTTAATGTAATTTCATTTTTCATTTAATTGTGTCATTTTAATATTAGGAATGTTGTTTTAATATTTATCTTTCAGTTGGTACTTTATTTGCAAGTTCTGTTGTTACCCCTTCATAGGCAGTGGTACTGTACCGGTGGCCCCCTGCCATCACATCCACTTGGTCTATCCTCTGGATAATTTTAGCACAAGCCCATGGGCTTGGAAGGATTTTTCCATGGAGACCTTCTGGGATGACTCTGCCTCAGCCTGTATTCCGCTGTCAGGTCTGCCTGAGCACTGTCCACCTGGTGCTGGAGGCTGTCTACCTTGCAGGCGCTGAGTGCTCCTGTGTGCTACCTGCCATTGAAAGGACCACTGACTTCATGTGAGCATCCTGCTCGGTGTGGAAGCTGCTCCCAACTTCCAGTAATATATGTTTGTAAGTATCCTTCAGGCCCTTGTCCGATCTATCTCCTTTGCAGCCCCTATGGGTTGTCTGCTTTTTGGCTTGGTCTTCGCCCTGCATTTCCTCCTTTTTGACATTCAGATGCCTCTGTTTTGATTCATGTTCTTTGCTTAACCCCACTGCAGTAACCTCCACCTGTTAATCATTGGCGTTGTGCTCACTCTTAGATAGATTCCCATTTTGTGAGCCTTTTAGTGTGCGAAATATACCATAAATAAGTTTGCTTTGTCAGTGTGTGCTTGAAGTTTGCTTCACAGAACCAAAGCTCCTAATTCTATGTCAAGACCGGAGGCAAGTATTATGCTTCAACTTCTTATTTATTCCGGTCTCCAGCAGTTTCAACAAAATCAGCTTTTTCAAATTCAAACCATTTTTTATATTTATGAAAAACTACATTTCCCTTCAAATATAGTAATTTCTGTAGTCCTTTCTGAGCCCTGTCAGGTGCCCATAGTGAAAGCAAACCCCAATTTACAGGGGCGCCCCTTAAATACAGGGGACCCATAATCACGCTTAAACCAGAGTAAATACACTCCTCTAGGGAATTAAGGTCATGAGTCTATCTTGCAAGACATAACAAACTTTAATCTTTACAGATCATGAGTTTTGGGGGAAAATGACAGAGGACTCTGCCATTTCCGACCAGAATTCTGTCTTCCGTGGCTGGCTCCCAGGTCCTGAAGACTGGTGCTGGGCCTGGGGCTTAAATACTCTTGACTTGGTTGCTGCATACCAGCAGAGCTCCTCCAAAATTGTCTTCTTGCCATACAAGGGATGCTGCAGTTTTTCCTTCTGGCATGGCTGGGTTCCGTTTGGGACAAGCTACATAACATTATGCTGCATATGCAGGAATACTTTGTGCTCTTACTTAGCATCATTTGCTATGTTATAAACATTAATACATGATCACATCTTCCCACCATAATCTCAACACTTCATTCAACATAATTCTATTTGATCTGGTCCAGTAATTTCTACAAAAAACCCTTATTTTTACGTATTGTTGCATTGTGTGCATGAGCACATACATTTTCCTATTCTTAGTCTGCATGGGCTTTTGATTGACAGAAACTGCTGCTCAGCCACTTCGTGCTCTTTGCAAACCTTAGTCTCAGTGACGCAACACTGCATGAGCTCTGCAATCCATTTTTAGCGCCAGCCACAATCCCTTTTGGCAGAGAGCCTGCTTTGAGATTTAATTTTCAAACTACAAAGAGTAACATTTACACATGTTTTCAACTAATGTATTTGCACCTTATATTTTAAATACTACCCATCTATATTTAGTGACTGGCCACGCCTGTGTGTGATTATTTTTGCATGAAAAAAGCTTTCTCAGTGCTATAGTGCTTAGACAAGTCTTGCATAGTTGTAAAGTGCTTGAGGGGGGCAGGGAGGTGCTAACCAAAGCGCTAGCTCCTCCCCAACATTCCCCCCTTTTGTTACTTCTACAGAAACAAATTCATCCCCACCCGACACATCTGCAACCCCAGAAATATTAGTTTGAATTTTGCTGTTTATTGTATAGCAAGGTGTTTTAGATCCCCCATTTGATACCATCATCTTTGTACTATTAGGGACTATAGGAACACATCGTCGGAGACCCCATTGCACGTGCAGAAGAGAACCAGGAAGAACACGATCACAGGAACAGTATTTTTACTGCTACTTCCAGCCATGTCGAGACCCAATCAAAGGCAAGCGATTTCCAATCTGTGTTCCGAACCTTCTTTCTTCATTTGAACACCAAGATTGTGCACCGCCTTGATGATGTGGGATAGTGACCCATTCTCAGCATCCTCCGGGGGTGTGAAAGTGCAGCAGCTGCTTGTATCCCAGGAGCCAAAAAAAGATGAAAAGGAAAGTCTCTGATGAGCTAAAAAGAGCAGTGTGGAAGAGTCTTTTGAGACAGTTTGATCTCTTCTTTCTTCCCCGCCGATGAAATCGTGCTTTTTCTGGCAGAATACCACATTTTTGTATGATCTGCAAGCTTCTTTCTGCTTCTTTAGGTCCTAGAGTGGCTGTTGGCACCTCAACAGGCATTTATTCTCCTTTCAGGTGTTCTTCCAGGATTACTAGTAGCACTGAGTGCAGGGTGGCCAGTGAACACTTGCCCCTCCAAGATGGTAGGAGTTGCAGGTAGGCTTGTCGGCCACCAACCCAGTAGTAATCCATCACTGCTGCTGTACCTTTCGTCATACCAGGGATCACAAGAGTGTGGTTGCACTGTGTGTTTGTGCCATCATTGAGTCTATGGCCCTATGTACTTGCACTGCCTTATTCATTATTGCAATCCGTGTCAGCCTTGTGATGCATTGGGACCATATTTGCGCACACATAGGGGGTCATTACAAGTGAGGCGGTAAGGGGTTAACGGCGCCGGTAAAGGTGCCGGAGCCGTCAACCCCTTACCGCCTCATTACAAGTCTGCTCGCAGGAACCCGCTAAGGGTGCCTGGTTCTACCAGGCACCCTTAGCGGGTCCCACGAGCAGACCAGGGTGCTAACAACGGGCCCGTTGTTAGCACCCTACCCATTGAGCCCTATGGGGGCTGGAATGTGGATGTACCGGGTCCGGGTTCCTTGAATGAGGAAAGGAATTACCGGACCCTCCAAGGTTGGAATGGCCTGGTAATTCCTCATTTAAGGATCCCGGACCCGGTACCTGGTAAGGGGGTAGCCATGCCGCTATTAGCGGCATGGTTACCTCCTACCGTGTAATGACCCCCAAAGTCTCTATTTGGGATATTGCTTCTGCACTGTACTCGATCAGCCCACCTGCCAGGCACATCACTGTGGTGCCCTGCCATTTGTCATTTGAGTAACCTCCCAAGGAGAAATATGGTCCTTGTAGACACTGGTGGTATTTTGTGTTGCCATTGCCCCTGGGTCTAGATCAATGCTCTTCAACTGCACACTATGTGCCTGAAATGTGCCCTTTACCCCGTATAGTGCAAGATGTACCCAGCATTGTGCTTCTGCAATTGGGACTGGATGTGGAACTAAAACCTTAGGAGCCCCTGATGTGTGCGGGATAAGTGCACAGAGGTAACAGCTTTCTTTGATTCTTTGATTATATTCCTTCCTGCAGTGCGCATATCAGAGTACTAGCTATTCAATGTTTCTACATTCTGGACGTCAGAAATAGTGTCAAAGGCCAAACCCTTATGTAAATCATACGTCATTCATACTTCCCGTTTCATTTGTCTAAGACAACGTGTTGGGGTGGCCGGCAAAAAGTGAGACATTTTGTGATTGTGTTTTTGTTTCATACATATATTTATACTAGCATTATTTTCCTACTGTCCACCCACCCTTTATATGGCCACCCCATATAACAAACATACCTTCATCCACCCCAACAACCCCAACCAGTGTCATACACAACATCATAATGCTACTACATTTCTAGACTAAATAACATCTTTATTTATCATTATCCCTACATAACAGAGAGGTCGGTCAGCCATCTTTGCTTATTCCTGGAGAGTAGGAAAAAAGGCTACCAAAAAGGAGAGAGAAAGAGAAAAAGAAAGAGAGAGAAAGAAAAAGAAAGAGAGAGAGCAAGAGTGAGCAAGAGAGAGCGAGAGAAGGAAAGGGAGCGAGAGAAGGAAAGTAAAAGAGAGAGAAGGAGAGAGAGAGGGACAGAGGGAGAGATGGAAAGTGAGAGAGAGGGAGAGAGAGAGGAAAAGAGACCCTTTTTCCACAAGGGCCGACCGGATACCAGACCTTAAAAAAAAAAAAACATTTGATAGAAGATAAAAAGAAAAAACAATGAAAAATAAAAAAAATGAAAAAAAGAAAGAAAAAAGAACAAATCTGGGGACTCTGCCATTTCCGACCAGCATTTTGTCTTCTGTGGCTGGCTCCCGGGTCCTGAAGACTAGTGCTGGGCTTGGGGCTTAAATACTCTTGACTTGGTTACTGGATACCAGCAGAGCTACTCTGCAAACAGCTGCTCAGCCGCTTTGTGCTCTCTGCGAGCCTTAGCCGCAGTGACGCAACACTGCATGAGCTCTGCGATCCATTTTTAGCGCCGGCCAGAATCCTTTTTGGCAGAGAGCCTGCTTTGAGATTTAATTTTAAAACTACACTGAATAACATTTACACATGTTTTCAACTAATTTATTTGCACCTTATATATTTTAAATACTACCTATCAATATTTAGTGACTGGCCACGCCTGTGTGTGATTATTTTTGCATGAAAAAAGCTTTCTCAGTGCTATAGTGCTTAGACAAGTCTTGCCTAATTATAAAGCGTTTGAGGGGGCAGGGTGGTGCTAGTCAAAGCTCTAGCTCCTCCCCAACAATAGTCCTTCCTTTTCCTTCCTTCCCCCTCTTCTTTTCCTGCTCTTCAAGCACGCAAGTACCATACATTTTAACTACGATGTGCGCAATGAATAATGGGTTTAATTATACCATGTACAAGAACTAACGTGTGCAGCATGTACATCTGAGAGAGCGCTGAGGCTTAATAGATTTATAGCTACAAGCGACGTTCGAAAAGAGTAAGAAGAACTTTATCGTAGCCGGAGGTAGCGTGGCACTGTGCCCCGGGGCTCGGCGACCTGCGGACAACAGAGAGCAAAGGCCCCCTCTGATGAGGCGGCAGAGCCTGACGAGAGCGGCGCCCCCACACTTGGGGGGCGGGGCAGTTGCAGGAGGAGCCTGCCAATAGGCATGTAACACACTACCTAAACACAACAGCAATCATTGGCAGACCGAGAGCACAGTGGCTCCCACCCTTGAGGGGGAGGAGCCACCCGACTATCACACAGCCGAACGAGTTAGAGCTTGAGCAAAACTCTATAGCTAATAGAAAGGAGCAATTAACACACACCGGCAGCACACATTACTAACACTCCGCAAAGTGGGGAAAGAGCATATAATGTGCCAGAGCGCATGCTGCACTGCCACACAGGGAGAAGTTGCAACAAGTGGAAATTAAGACTTGCAAACCCAGCGGCCAAGCTGCCCACGATCTCAGCAGTGAAAGCTGAATCAGAATAACTCGCACAGCGTGAATAGAGCTCAGCAATAGAGAGCAACAGGTGCAGCCACGTACAATTAACCACAGCGCAGAGTGGACGTGCCACATACATCTGTGATCAGGTAGCTAAGGCACAAGCACTGCAGGGGCAATGGAAGAATTCGAGTGGAGAGAAGAGGAGCACTCGGAAGAACTGGCTCACAGCTTCAGGGAGGTGCTAGGAGACTCGCTGGTGGAAGCAGTGGCCCAGGGGGTCAGACAGGCTGGCTATGATTGAGACCTTTTTAAGCCAGAAAACAAGCACCAAGAAACAGAAAAGCACGTCCACAAAGGCCGCACGAGAGGGCCCACAGAGGTGTACAGAGACCCAGAAGAGTAAGGCCCTCAACTTGAAGGGGCAGACTCAGAGGCCCCAGAGGCTGCCAACGCTTTCATGAAGCTCAGAGATGAATTTATGTGCAGGTTGGTGGTGCCAAGCCTCACGACCCCTGACCCAGGGGAGGACAATATGGGAAATTAAGGGTGTGACTCGGAAAACGAGCCGCCAGAGTCACTGCGTTCCTCCCAAAGAGAGGAAGAAGGCACGGAGGAGGATGACCCACAACCCCCCGCGAGGAAGAGATTGAGGAAAGAAAAGAACATCAAGGAAACCAATGAGAAATCTGATGTGTTTGAGCCCAAATACATTAAGAATCCCAAGACTTCGGGCTGGCAGCCATCACCACAGGTGACCAAATATATGACTCAGAGACTACACAAGGCAGTGGAGAAGGAGGCAAGGCAGCGCATGAGGATAGAATGTCCCAGATCAGAGCTACCTGGGCAGGTAGCGGAAGCACCAGAGCTATATCCCAAAATGCTAGCCTTCGTATCTAAAACATCCAGAGACCCCAGGAAGGGAATAGACAGGTCCTGGAGAAGTTCTCAGGACAAGGTCCTTGTCCTAGCTGGACCATTGACCAAAATAATAGACCTGGCAGAGCGATCCCGAGATACAGCAGAAGTAGACCCAGACATATTAGCGAACTGGGCACAGAGGGCAGAATGACTCTTATGCAACGCCAACTTTGCTATCTCCTCAAAGAGGAGATGAGGGTTACTACTGAAGATCGACCCCAAGCTAGAAGACCTTGCCTCATATGAAGCTGACGAGGCAGCCCAAGGGCTCTTATTCACCGAAAAACATTCAGAAGGAAATTGGAAATTTTGTGGGGACATTAACCTCACTGGAGAAAGCCCAAGCATCCATCCGGAATCATTTCCCGGGCAGGATTTTCACTGGGTCCAGGCGCTACACAGGTCGAGCGCCCTGTGCTACCAGGGTACACGAAGACCTCAAACTAACAGGGCCCATTGCTGGGACAATAGACAACAAGATATCTTCTTCCCCGAAGAGGTCGATTCCCGAGAGGACGCTGAGGTAGAGGACCGGTAAGAGGACAAAACCTCCCCACTGGTGAGGCATGCAGCATATCTGGCAGTAGGGGGGAGGATGCAACAATTTTGGCAAAACTTGCACGTGCTTTCCAGCGACGCTTAGCTACTGCAGACAGCCAAAGGGATACAGCTACAATTTATACAGGAGCCACGCCAAGCGCAGATTCCCCCTCCAATACACATGGCCCAACGGAGATAGTAAGTCTACACAGCGAACTTCAGTGCCTAGCGCAGAAGACAGAAGAGAGCTATCGAGACGTGCACTGAGACACCGAGATTTTTCAGCAACATGTTCCTGGTACACAGGAAAGAGAAGGTGAGGTTTGTGATAAACTTAAGGGAATTGAACAGCTGGGTGGTTTATCACTACTTCAAGATGGAGGGAATCCACCAGCTGCGAGACACGCTAAGGCAAGTAGACTGTCTCACATGAATAGACGTGAAAGACGTATATCTCGCGATCCCAGTTCAGGAACAATACGGTCCCTTTCTAGCGTTCGCTTGGGACGAACGATATTGGCAATAAACGACAATGCCGTTTGGTCTAGCATCAGCACTGTGGGCCTTCACGAAACTCATGAGACCGATAGCAGCAGCCATCAGGGAGAAAGGGATCTGTATGATTATTTACCTCGACAATATCCTTCTCATGGCAAACAGCAGCGAAGCGCTGCTTTATCAGACAAGATGGTCTGATAAAGCTAGGTTTCCTAGTGAACGTGGAGAAGTCGGACAGGGTCCCGATGAGACAGATAGACTTTCTCAGTTACGTCATAGACACCAAGGCAGCTACACTAGAACTACCAGCCAGGAAAGTGAGAGACATCAAGAGAGAGATCAGGCATTGTCTGGACAAGAGTACAGCATCACTGAGGATGATAGCGAGGATCGTGGAACTAATAGCGGCATCGATCCAGGTGATATTTCTGGGGCCGTTACACTATCGGGCCCTACAAAGACCAAAGATGAAACACCTACAGCAAGGGTTAAAATATCAGCAGACAGTACCCCTAGACCCAGAATCCAGAACAGAGCTGGTATGGTGGTTACAGAACATGGACGCCTGGAATGGGAAGGCCATTTTTGGGGACCGACCTGATTTAATCATAGAGTCATATGCCAGCAGAGCAGGCTGGGGAGCCCGCTGCGGGGAAATGGAAACAGGAGGCAGATGGAATGCAGAGGAACTCTGCCTTCACATTAATTGTCTAGAGCTGCTGTTGGGATCCTTCGCGATCAAGGCTTTCACGAAGGACAGGGTGAACTTGTGTATCTTACTGAAGATGGACAACATCTCAGCAGTCAGATACATCAACCACCTAGGTGGAACAAAGTCCAGACTCCTAGCAGAACTAGCAAAGGACTTTTGCCAGTATTGCCTACAATAAGGGACGTCAGTCACGGCAGAATATCTCCCAGAATCACTCAATGTAGTGGCTGACAGGAACTCCAGAAACGTATCCGATTCCAGCGACTGGAAACTAGATACAAGAGTATTTCAGCAAATAGAGAAGCTATGGGGCCCTCTCCACACAGACCTATTTGCATCCAGGTTGAACGCGCAGATATTTCAGTTGGAGACTAGATCCGACAGCGGAGGGAATGGATGCTTTCCTCCAAGACTGGAAGGGAAACATACATTATGCTTTCATAATGTTGAGCAGAGTGCTAGCGAAAGCCCGCAGGGAGTCAGCGAGTCTGATCATAGTGGCTCTGAGATGGAAATCGCAAGTGTGGTTTCCGATGCTGATGGAGTTACTGACAGACCACCCAAGAGTACTAGCTGCAGGAGAGCACCAGCTCACGGACCTTACTGGGTCATTTGATCCTCTGAGAGTGAGAGGGACTCTCCTGCGGATGGCGTGCAAGATAGCCGGAGACGCTGGCTGCTCCCAGGCATTTCGGCAGAAGCTGCGTGACTCATCACGGAATCATGGGCCCCGTCCACTAGACTACCACGCAGCTTGGAATAGATGGTCACGGTGGTGCAAGAGGAGACATTTTATCCCGTTTCTGCCCCTATAGTGGCGGTCTTGAACTTCCTAGCAGAATTGCTGCAGGACGGGAAAGCGTTTCAGGCAATAGGACAATAGGAGTATATAGATTCACCATTTCAGCGCGACACCTGCCCATCGATGGAATCCCCATAGGGGAGAGCGCCGCAGTGATCAGACACATTAAGGGAGTCAAGTTCAGAAAACCTCCAGAACCAAAATATGTGCATTTATGGGACGTGACGGTAGTGCTAAGACTACTTGCCAGTTGGCCAGGAAACAAGTATCTGTCACTGAAACAGCTATCAGGGAAACTCGCTATGTTGTTATGCCTAATATCATGCAGGAGAGTAGCAGACGTTAAAGCACTAGACATCAACAGAAAGACATATGGGCCCGAAGGGGTGACCTTCACACTAGTCAGGAGGACAAAGACGCATTCCGCCTTAATATCTTACCCCTATCTGCACGACCATCTCAAATTGTGCATAGCAGCATGAATAAGGGAATACAAGAATAGGACAGCAGAAATGGGAGGAGTAGCTACCAAGCAATTACTAACAGCTCGTAGGAAACAGCAAAAAGCAGTCGCATCAGCTACCATAGCTAGATGGGTATGCAAAGTGATGCAGTTGGCAGGAATAGACATTGTCTACATTTGGAGCGCATTTTGTGAGAGGGGCAATGGCCTTGAAGGCGCTCTCGCAAGGGGCGCAGTTCCAAGACATCATGCAAGCGGCCGACTGGGCCAGCAATAATACCTTTAAGACATTTTATTTTAAGCCCATTCAGTCAATGGTGGCTACAGTAATGGGGAGCTTTGAACAAGCATAATGCTTGCCTCTGGTCTTGACATAGAATGAAGATTACCCCTGCTAATAGCGCATGGAGTCTTGATTCTATTAAAGACAAGGAGGCAAGCATTACTTTCCTGCCCAGGATACACGGTAGAGTTGAAATGTTAGTAAAGTGTAATAACTTTTACTTCCATTGTCGAATAGGGCGATGTATCCCCCTACCTAGTACATTAATTGTATCTTGATAGGAGATGACCAGAAGAAAAATTGAGCCAGCATAGCAAGGGCACAGATTGAGGGAATAGTCGAGATCGACCAATAAGGAATGGAGAAAAAAGGCAGAGCAGACCGGAAGAAAGGGTCACGACTCTGTAGTTCTACAAAATGAAAGTTCAGTGACAGAGCAGAGCGCAGTTTAGAGCACTCAAAGAAGAGGAGGAAGGAAGGAACATGAACGACTATGAACACATAAGAGTGCTCAGAAAGTACTACAGAAAGGACTAGATTTGAAGGGAAATGTAGTTTTTCATTTAAAAAAAAATATTTGTTTGAATTTGAAAAGATAGATTTTGTTGTAACTGCTGGAGACAGGAATAAATAAGATGTTGCAGCATAATGCTCACCTCCTTGTCTTTAATAGAATCAAGACTCCCTGCGCTATTAGCAGGGGTAATCTTCATTATTATTCTTTGCTCCTGCACAGAATTGTGGGTCGGCTAAAATTCACCCTAGGTTTATCAGTACCATGTATCTAAAGATAATTCAGTGTGCGATTGTTTTTTCCAGATCTCTGGGAGTGGGCTTACTTACATCTGGACATGTCCAAAGCACAGAGGTAGCCCAGGACAGCAGCCCCAGATGCTGTGTGGTTTGAGAAAAAAATAAGAGAAACTGTGTGTAAAAGGGAACTCTGTTCCTTTCTAGTCTTACATGTACAAAGTGTTTGTAATTGAAAGAAGGAAAAGAGTTGAAAATCTTCTGTGCTGTGCTGGTTTAAGTAAAACATCCTCAGTGTTTATTTTGTGATGCTGTACAACACATTGCAAAGTAAATTGAAAGTGAGAAAACCACCGTTTTCTAGCCCTGCAATGTACATGGCTACAAATTAGTACATACTGTTCCAGTGTTGTACCTGTGCAATTTTAAGAAAACCTGTCACTAAAGTTGTGCTGATTTCTATTTGTCACGTTTGCTTTTTCTGCATATATACTATTCATTTTTGCGTTCACATCATGAATGTGCATTGATTGTTTATTCTGGCGTGTTCATGCCATTCACATACATGCCAACCCCCCCCCCCCATTTAGGCGGGAGACTCCCGACTTTTCAATTAAAAATATTGTTATTTTTCATGTTCTTCCGCCTAAAATAATTCCAGCACCAATGCATTCCTATTCGGAAAATTACGTCTCCCAATTTCTCTGACAAAATCTCCCGCCGAGGTGCGTCGTAATGTTGGCATGTATACATTCAGAACCTGCTTTCACATTCCCTGTCTGTCTATGCCAGGCTGGCCTTACCTCATCTTGTCAAGAACTCAAGAGGGGATCGCAAGTAGCCCATTGCAGCTTCCCCACCCCTACATTTGTGGAGGCACGCCCTCATCCTTTTCATAACCATCATCCTTTCCCCCAAAAACCTCCAGTTGTTGCACAGACGTATTATAGATGTTGTACTTATTTTATGACTATGGTGATATATACTAATGAACGTTGGAGCACTGTCACGTTGCAGAGTTTTTAATAATATTACAAACAGCTTCATATGTGGTTGCAAACTTCCTTTGAATCGTTCGTCAAAAACGTAATTCATAACGGCAGATCACACTGCCTAATCTACTACGCATGCGTAAAGAAAAGATACGTATCCAAAGAACATGCCCAGAGATAGCGTAGAAAAGGTCGTGACCCCGTACGACTGAAGGCAAGAGCTTGATAAGGCGAACCTGCTTCTGATGCCATTCTACTGCGCTGCACCTTAGTTGCGCATCTTTCACCTGATTAACATTTGAAGCCAGAAATGTCGCGACAGGACTGGGAAAAGGTCAGTCATTTTCCTTGCAAGAGAGTCTAGGAGGACAGCTCGAGCGAATGAATAAGCACGATTGAACGATAACATACGTTCTGCGATTGCCGTTGCAATTTCCAGATTATATTCATAGTTACAGTCTTAAAAAGGGTCCACGTCTTGCGGTTGGAAAAATGTGTTTACGAGGAAATAGTTTGGCATTAGATCCCAGGCGTCTTATGTAATTCTGGAGACGTCACCCGGAACTTGTAATTCCCATTAATTGGGGCACAGAAAAAGTAAAGAAAAAAACAAGACTGGATGGACAAGGAAAAAAAAACACGCCTTGGTGGGCATTGTCCGAATGAGAGCATGATATGCTTTTGAAATGTCAAATTCTGAAGAAGCATCACACATTGATATGGATCATACCTATACAAATATTTCCGCTGTGGGTAAATGTGTTTGGGCCACTGCATAATACTTTGTTCCAAAGCAGATCCCGTTGGACCATCCAAGCTGCTTCGGCACCCAGGTTATATGGCAGTGTAGCTTGTGACTGGAGTGTGCAGAGACCTTAAGTTTCACCTTGCCATGCATAAGAAGGAGGTCTAATACTGAGTTTGTTCTTTGAAGACTAGGACTTGTAGTTCTGCTTTCTCCATTTTAAATCTAGGACTACAAGTCACGCTGTGAAACTGGACCATATGTCCTACTCACGCAAGGCCTGGCGAAACTTGAGAGTGCTGAGTGTGCATGTGTAGTCTGTGAGTGGTTGGTACAACCTGACTTGTTTTTTTCGGATTACCTATACTCTTAGTCACATTGCCACCACATCTCTATTCTTTGTTAAATGTTAAAGATATTTGTACCGCGCACCGCCACCAACGATGTTGGTCCCCAGGCACTCTGGCGGATCTGCAAACGAGAAGGTCGGATGGATTAGTAGGGTGAAAAGGGAGTAGGATAGTGAGAGGAGTGGTGTTCTGTTGGCAGCTTCAACTCAGTATACACCGGGTGCTGAGCTTTTGGTGCGAGTATCGGGGCGATGTCAGTCCTCATGTGCTGTTGGTGCGGTTTATGTGTTGTAGCGGTGTGGTGAAGTTCATGTGGAGTGCGGTGCGAGAAGTGGTTGTGTTAGTTTGAGTGAGATAAGTATGTAGAAAGTTTTGAGCTTTTTGTTTTTTTTGGTTAGTGGGTTAAATGTTTTGCAACTAATCACGGTATGGCTGAATGCCTGGGTTTCGGGAATCCTGCCTGGTGCGAAAACGGCTAGACTTGGGAGACCCGCATACTGTGGGGAGACCTACACCCAACTGAGCAACTGAGTATAGTGACTTACTTCGCTGGATATGAGAAATAATTGAATAATTCAGTGCCGCAAGGGGAGAGAGAGGCCCACACCTGACAGAGATTCGGTTTTGGCGCGACGCAGGAGTCAGGGTCTCCTCCTACCCTACCATCTAAGTGAATATGTCTGCTTGAAGCGTTCGGTGTGGGACGGGCCATGATGCTATGAATGAGTCGACTAAGTGGTTTCGTCTTGGTCTGACTATGTGTTCGGTCTGTTGTGTCCTCCTCCTGTGACTAACTCTCGCAATGTCTTATGGACTGTTGTGGTGTGCATTCTGATCGAATTTGGTTGTTTGGTGGGGTCCGTGGTCCATCTCTTTATTCTTTGTTGATAAGTGGTGTGGGTGTTCTTGTGGGTGTTCTTCTAGTTACTGAGTGAAGAGCAAGGATTTGAGCAGTTTCCTGAATGCTAGGTGATTTCTTGTGTTCCGTGTATCCTTTGGTAGGTCATTCCATGTTTTCGGTGCCTGGTGAGAAAACGAGGATCCTCCCAAGTTTCCTTTGTTACGGGGTTTCGGTTCTAGGCGTATGTTGTTGCTTGATCTGAGAGTTCTTGTCGGCTGGTGTAGGCGTAATTTATCTCTCAGGAATTCTACACCTTGGTTGTGTATAGCTCTGTGTGTGATGCATATGGATTTGAATTTTATTCGTTGTTTTATTAGTAGCCAGTGCAGTATTTTTAGCGCAGGTGTGATGTGTTCTCGTTGGGGTAGTTTGAGAAGGAGTCTGCCTGCCGCATTTTGTATGCATTGTAGTTTTTTTAGAAGTCTTTCAGGCATGCCCAGGTATAGGCTGTTGGGATAATCTACTCTGGACATGACCAGAGCGATGATGGTAAGAGTTTTGTTGGCGAATGACAGGAACGGTAGGATCCTTTTTGCCGCTCATAGGAGAAAGAAGCATTTAAAAAAAAATCTTTCTTTATTAGCATTTCTTGTAAACAAGAACTCCCAACCAACGCCCGACCCCGCCAACCCCCCCATACCCCCCTGCGTAGGCACACGGGTTAACCGCCACACATTTCTAGTATACCGTCCAGAACAATCAATACTAACTGTCTGGTAGTACCCAGATTCAAATTGTCTAAGATTGGCGGCACCAGCTTCCCCGTGAAGGCTGCTAAACTTTGGAATTCCCTGCCACACCAGCTGAGAGCCTACCTCCCCTACTCCTTCTTTAGAAAGAACCTCATTATTCACCTCAACCTGACTGAGAACTAGCTTGCCCTGAAACTAGGGTACGTCAGCACGACCTACTGCCAGATTGTAAATTGTGTATAGCTCCAACTACCTAGATGCAAATTATTCTGCCTCTACGTGCAACTTAAGTCTTGTATATTGTATTATTCCGGATGTAATGGCGAAATATCGTATTTTGCCTGTATTTTGTAACATATGTAAGCTTTGCATATCCGTCTGCGCCCTGCTACTCCTGGGTCCAGTGCACTTTATAAATGCAATAAACAAACAAACAAACAAACATTAAGGCGAACCAGAGTACACAACCAACAAAATAAATCTTACGTTAATGAAGAGCACACGCTATACAGCGACAAGTCCCAAGAGTCCATGCAGCAAATCCGAAGGGCTATAGTTCAGCGCATTCCTTCCATCTCCCAGTACTCCAGTTATCCGGGGCCAAATGGCTATGGTACGCCGTGCGGCGCATGAGCCGTTCATTTTGGTGGGGATTGACTCGAAAGTTCCTGTGAGGAACAAGGGCTAGGCTCATCTCCAACAGGTTGGTTGAGAAGATATGCCATATACGCATCCCACATCTTCCTGTCCCCCCCAACCCTTCCCTTGCATTATGCCCCATCTTGTCTCCATGTCGTTGCAATACAAAATGTCGTGAGACCATTGAGCAATCGTTTGGGCACATTTCTTACCCCAACCCATGGCAACCCTGCGCTTGGCCAGGATCAGCAGGAGGCTTATCGGTTTCCGAGTTTCTTTTGGTACCTGTGCAGTGTACCCCAGCAGGCCCATTAGCGGATCTGGAGTAAAGGGCTGACCCGCAATTTCCCCAATCACCCCCTCCCAAAAATGGTTAAATATCCCGCATTCCCATGCCACATGGAGAAATCCTGCAGGTTCACACCCACACCTGATACAGGCCCCAGATCTTTCAGGGAAATACTGATGCAGTTGGGCCGGAGAGTAGTAGTATTGATGCATACATTTATTATGAACGAGTTTAAAATTAGTATTGATCGCACCCTTTCTAGTGCCCTCACAACAGTATTCCCATATGCCCTCTGATATCTCCCTACCCAGCACCTTTTCCCACTCCTCCCGTGATGACGTTGCAGTTGATGGCCTGCTTTCCAAAGTTATTGCATACAGCTTCGAGAGCATCCTCCGATCCAGGCCCCCCCCATCACCCTGTCCAACAGCTCTGCCACATGGGGTTGCTCAGGGAAAGCCGGGAACAGCCGCTGCAGCGCCACCCGAAGCCTAAAGTACAGAAACACATCCAACGCCGATCGGGCCCCTCTTCCTCTTAGCTGATCAATGGAAATGAACCTACCATTCGGAAACAAGTCTCTGAATTTTGTGACTCCTAACCGCTTCACCAAGGCAACATAGCCCGCCTGGCTAGTCACAGGGATCTCCGGGAGTTCTGGCGAGGAAAGTACACTACCCCTAGGTTTGCGTTCCAGAAGGAACCAGGCCCTACACGTTAACCCCACCAACTTCCGGGGCGCCCTCGGATGGACCTGAGCCGTCAAAATATCCGACCTTAGCAACGCCGGAGATGCGATCGACTGCTCTACCTCAACATGCCTATATTCAGCCGCCATCCCGTACCTGAGAAAACTGAACCGGGCTTCCTTATAGTATAATTCAAAATCAGGCAAGGCCAGACCTCCTTCCCGTACAGGCGCAATGAGCTTATCCCACGAGACCCATGCATGCTTACCAGCCTAAAGAAACTGAATCACCGACGATTTTAGGTCTCAGAAGTATTTCTTGGATACTTTAATGGGAACATTGAGAAACATAGAGAAGCCTGGGGAGAATATTCATCTTGATTACAGAAACCCTACCGAACAAATTGAGCAGAAGTGAATTCTATCTCTGCATTGCTAGTTTAACCGACGAGTGCCTCCCCATAGTTACTACGGAACACCTCCTCCTCATCCCTGGCCAAGGTGATTCCCAGGTACCAGGTACTAAGCAGATCCCACTGGAACCCCCATGTGTCCTGAAACCGATCCAGCCCGTCTGTCAACAGAAATATAACCGACTTGCTAGCATTCACCTTTAGCCCCGACAGCTCCCCAAATCGTTGAACATCCATCATGACTGGATCTAGATTGACCTCAGGATGGCGAAGGAACAGGACCATATCATCTACGTATAGCGAAATCATCACCTTATGAGTGTGTAACTGAATTCCCCCGGTGGATGTGTAGCTCCCACACCCTCTAGGCCCACGGCTCTATCGCCAGAGCAAACACGGGGGACAGAGGGCACCCCTGACGCGTCCCTCTTTCAAGCGGGATTAATGCGGTCATCCGCCCGTTGACCCTTGCAACCGGCTTTTCATATAAGAGTGACAACAAGGACAGGACGGACCCCCCCCCAAGCCCAGTATGCAGGACTGTGAATAAAAACGGCCATTCAATAGAATCGAAAGCCTTAGTGGCATCTAATAAAACCGCCGCAACCGGATCGTCTCTCGGCAAGGTGGCCATTAGCCCAAACATCTGCCTCAGACCAAACGATGTCGACCGCCCAGGAATAAAGCCTGCCTGATCAGCCCTAACCAGCGTTGACATCAACGGTGCCAGGCCCAATGCTAAGATTCTGGCCAAGATCTTATTGTCCAGGTTAATAAGAGACTCCGATAACCGACCCTCGGTTACCGCTTCCTGGTATACCCGCAACAGATAGGTAAAATTGTAAAATTCAGACGTGAAGCCGTCTGGACCCAGAGATTTCCCAGCAGGCAGTGACTTTATGGCCCCCACCACCTCATCCAGCGTCACCGGCCTGTTCAACCACTCCCTCTGCCCCTCCGAACACCAAAACAATCCCACCTGGTCAAGGTAAGCGTCAATGTCTGCCTGCGCGGGGTGTGACTGAGTAGCATACAGGCGAGTATAGAATGTCTGAAAATCGCGAACTATCGCCTCATCTTCAAAATGATCCATTCCTCCCTCATCCGTAATTACCGCCACCCTGCTCCCCAGGCTATTCAAACGAGTGGCCCTGGCAAGCGATCGTCCCGGAGCCTGGCCCTCACCGTACTTCAGAGGAGCTGACCTGTTCCACTCGAATTTTACCTCCCGCTGGTCCACCGCGTGAAACTTCCCTGCTGAGCCCTAGATGGGGTAGGAGCCGCCGCTTGCAAGGCGCGTATCTCCTCTTCCTTCTCAGCCAGATCCTTGCGTATCCTCTTCAATATACCCGCCTCCTTAGCTATACATTCCCCCACATTATCACACATTTAAACCCTTCCCACAGGGTACCCACCGAGGATACCGACCCCTCATTCATCTCAAAATATCTGTCTATGGCACTCCCTAGCTCCCCCCTAAAAACTGTCCGTGAGTTCATCACTCTTGAATCTCCACGGGGGCTTCATCCCAGCCCGCCCCCTCAACCGGATAGTTAATCGGCCCATGGGCATGATCAGAGAGAGTGCGGGCTAGGATTTCCACCCCGCCTGTCTGCCCCATGAGCCCTTTGGACATCAGATAGTAATCCAAACGTGCAGACGAGTTGTGCGGAGCTGAATAATGTGTAAATTGGTTAACCGCCGGATTCCGCACCCTGTAGATATCTACAAGTCTCCATACCGCCAGCATACCCCGGACTCTGACAGAACCCCTACTATTCAAGCGCGGAGCACTCTCCACCCGATCCCGAACTGAGTCCAGCACTGCATTAAAATCTCCTGGCCATACAATTTCCCCTTCGGGAATATCTCCTAGCTGCCTCTCCACCCACTCCAATGACTCTGTCGTGTCCTGATTAGGGCCATAATAACAGATCAATGTATACAACCTCCCCTGAATAACCCCCTGCACTCTGAGCGCTCTCCCCTCCTGATCCCTTAGCAACTTGGTTATCCGAAATCCCACCAAACTATGCACCAAGATACAAACCCCCCTGGAAAATGAAGAATATGAGAGAAATACCTGTAGCACCCCCTGCTTTTGCCAAACCTAGACTCCGAATCTACCGTCAGGTGGGTTTCCTGGAGAAAGGCCACCCCTACTAGGTGACGTCGCAAGTATTGTAAAACCTTCCGGCACTTATGCGGGCTGTTGAGGCCTATAACATTCCAGGTCAAACGTTTAAGTGTCGCCATTAAGAAACACCTCAAAACCTGCTTTCTGTGTGCCTGTCATCATCCCAAATGGCCACACCTCCCGTGCCCCTGATCTCCCACCCCCCCCAATAACCACACCGCAACAATCCGGCCCCCCAGTTGCCCTCAACATTTTCTCAACCAGCTTTCGCACCGGGGTAGCTGCAAGCCCGTCCCTCCAGCACCCCGCTCCGAGTGTTCCAACTCCTGTTTGGAGAATCAAGCCCGGACATCATAACAAGTCCCTTGTCCGGAGCGCAAGTATGCTCGTGCCCCCCATGTCAGGCACAATTGTTGCCCCGTTGTATGGGTACCCCATGTAAAATATCTAGAAAGGATGCAGCCTCTTCAGGGGTCTGAAAAAAGAGCCATTGTGCTCCACCCGGAGCTTGGCCGGGTACAGCATTGCATACTTCATATTTCTTTCCTTTTCACGTCCAGAAATGTCCTCGTGGCTGCCTGCACTTTATCTGAGAAATCCGGAAAAAACTTGATGGTATCCCCCTGTAAATTACAATCCCTTTCTCTCTTGCCTTCCGGAGAGCAGTGTCTCTGTCCCGATAGTTCAGTAGACGGGCTATCGGCAGTCTCAGCGACCGGTTTCCTCCCGCTAGGAATTCTGTGTGCCCTCTCCACCACACATATAGGGGAGAACCCCTCTGGAGGAAGCAAATTTGAGTGGGCACCACAGGGGTATTGAATCTTTCTGGCGTTCTCAAAGGTCTCTGGTGTAATGAGTCTTTTTTAGGAAGTTAGGTCCTATGTACAGGAGCTGGCTGAAAAAGGCCTGGAGACACCCAAACCCAGAAAAACAGCAAGAGCAAAAGATTAGGTAAAAAACCCAATCATACAGCCGCTCTCTGAAATCCCAAATTGGGTTTTGTGTTAGTTGTAATTTTACTATGTACAATTCCTGTGATCCAATCTTGGAAAAAATTCGAAAGTCAAATATATGGTGGTTTTTCAATGTTGATTTTATCCATCAAGTAGAACATTTTTAAAGAAAGGAGTGACAAGTAGCCACTAATAATGTTCTTCGTGAGGAAGAGATTGCCATAAGTCACTCTATCCGTAGACTTATATTGTGCCAATGCATTTCGGAATACAACAAATTCCTTCATCAGGGCAAGTCTAAAACATAACATTTAAATGCAATTGTGCCAACCATCTCATGGTTAATATCCATATATAATAAATCCCTTATTTAGAACAACGTAAGTATGTAAACATGAACATGAACAGTCATCATCCAAATAGTTGAATAAATATGAAGGTAAACACATACCCGACAATGTAATGAGCAGGATCAGTAGGCAGGTCAAAAAATAAAAGAAGCAAATCAGATCAGTACAAAGGTAAGTAAAGACGTCCTATAACAAAATGGAGGGAATAGGGTCCATTACCTGATGTAGGTGAGTCATGGCAAAATCTATGTTTCAGAGGCCAGGCTGCTTCACCGTGTGCGGCGAGCAGGTACTGTAAATGGTAAAGTAAGTATATATGAAGGACCGCTTAAAGAGAGAACCAACGTGGATTGTAGCTTACCATATGTAGAGAACGGTGCAGAGAAGTTTTCTCTGCGTCTGCCGAAAGCAGACTGTCCTCGTTGCATCGGCGCGTTGCCGAGCAATCTAGTTTTATAAGACACGTGATTAAAGGCAGAATGTCCTCCTTGCATCGGCACGTTGTCGAGCAACCTAGTTGTGTAAGACACGTGATCACGGCTTCATGAGGAAGAGCACGAGCCGCGATCCGTGTCTGTGAACAGGTCA
This sequence comes from Ambystoma mexicanum, assembly GCF_040938575.1. Taxonomy (NCBI): domain Eukaryota; kingdom Metazoa; phylum Chordata; class Amphibia; order Caudata; family Ambystomatidae; genus Ambystoma; species Ambystoma mexicanum. The sequence goes on from NC_090935.1 coordinate 1,458,894,488, forward strand.
ATGAGCTTGAATATGATAACAATACCTAATTTGAGGACCTCCTGGGTTAGTAATGATTAAAGTCATCACCTAAAAATCAAAAAGCAATTGGTAGTCTGTCATCCATGGACATAGAAATAATACTAAGAGTGAATGAACTCAATTGGATGGCAGTAATGGCTGTTTCATGAACACCTCAGATGAGGCTGTGTTGTTATGAATGTGCCTAAATTGGATGAATAGAGCCTAGGGAGCAACCCTATGGATGTACCTTATATTGATAGTATGTGCCTTAATGCCGCTAGTGGTGTCGTCCTGACAGACGGCACCTCGGGTCCTGGAGGAGAACTCCAGGATGCGCCGCATGCAGGACATTTTAAACATGGGAAACATCTCTTATTCATATACGCATATTAAACTAAAATACTTTCGAGTGACCCTCAACATTCAGGTCATATGTGTACTGGTGTCAATCTAAACCAAACGATGCAAAATACAATAAAAGAAAACAATTAGAGAAAACAATTAGAGAAAGCAGTGAAAGTTGATATCCTCATGTAATCCATTGGGTGCCAGACTGCCAAGTTTGTCAACCCAATATGTCTCTCTGCGATTCAAACGTTGGCATAAATCCTCATGAGGGCTATTCTTGGTTAGAACTTCCAAAATCAGGAATTCTATTTGTGACACGTTATGTCCATTGGCCATCCAATGCCGTGCCACGGCTGAATTGGTGTTTGCATTGCGAATACAGGATCGGTGTTCACCCCACCTCAACTTGGCTGTTCGGGTTGACTGTCCCACATAAAATTTCCCACAAGGGCATTTAATGCCATAGATGATATTACTGCTGTCACATGTGGCAAAAGTCTTTAGCATAATCTTCTGCCCCGTCCTTGGATGGTTGATGGAGTTCCCTTTAATAACAAAGTTACAGTTGACACACTGTAAACAAGGAAAAGTCCCAGTTCGCTGTGTCGTAGGTTCCCTTGCTGTAGGTTTCGTCTGCACCAGTTCATCTCTTAGGTTCCTACTGCGTTGGTATGCAAAGATTGGTTTTTTACTAAATATATCTTGAACTCGGATGTCATTCTTGAAAATCTCCCAATGTTTCATAATAGTTTTCTTGATTTTGTTACTTTGCGTAGAGAACTTAGATACAAATACCGGTGACTTTAATTCTCTCTTATTTTTGGGATTCTGTTCTGATAATAGAGTCTCTCGTGATAAGGCATCAACTCTGTCAGATGCTAGATCGAGTTCATTCTGCTTGTATCCCCGGGCCAGAAATTTTTCTTTCATTTCCATCTGTTGCATTCTGTAGTCTTCAGGGTCACTCACTATTTTCTTGACCCAAAGTAATTGACTGTATGGTAGATTCTTCAGTAGACTCGGCTGATGGAAGCTGAGGCGGTGTAGGAGATTATTCCGATCCGTCACTTTCCGAAACAATGAAGTGCTGTAGCTAGTAAGTTGCTTTCTGACTTGCACATCAAGGAATGTTATAATTTCATACGAGAGCTCCCTAGTGAACTGTACCCTCTGGTCAATGCTGTTTAGATACACAATAACATTTTTCAAAAGACTCTCTGGTTCCTTTCCAAATTCCAAAGATATCGTCTATGTATCTCGTCCAAATCCGGATATCCTTATCCCATTCTTGTTTATTCAATACATGGTCTGTTTCAAATTTATGCATGAAACTGTTGGCATATGAGGGTGCCATGGTGGCTCCCATTGAAGTCCCTGCAGTTTGTAGAAAAAATTGGTTGCCATATTGAAAATAAGAGTTCTCTGCAATAAATTGTAACAATGCCAGTATGAATTCCTTCTGGGCACGTATCTCAGGTGCTTTCAGTAGCAGCCATTCTACAGCCTCTATCCCCAGGTCGTGGGGTATAGAGGTGTATAAACTCTTCACGTCTATAGTAAACATCAGATCTTCAGGCAAAGGTGATCATGAGCTGAGCTTTTGCAGGAAGTGGGTGGTATCCCTAGTGTAGGTGTTGGTCTCTTGTATCAATGGCTGTAGGAAGAAGTCTATATAGATCCCTAAAGGTTGGTTAATGCTCTCTATCCCTGCGACAATTGGTCTACCTGGTGGTTTGATAGCATCTTTATGGATCTTCGGCAACGTGTAGAAATTAGGTATTCTAGGATGTTCTTTCAAGAGAAATTTTTGTGTATGCTCGTTGATCCAATCCAATTCAAATGCTTTTGCTAGGAGGCTCTTAAAATTCTGTTTGATCGAAAGGGTGGGATCATGGTCCAAACTGGCATATGTAGTCTGGTCTTGAAGCTGTCTTTTACATTCAGCATCATAGTCACATGTATTCTGAATAACCAAGGCTCCCCCCATATCTGCAGGACGAATGGTAATACGCTTGTCACTAAACAGGTCTCTAATCAATCTCATCTTGTGTGGTTTTAAGTTCCTGTATGGAGGATTTCTGTAGTTGATGCGTTCAAGGTCCCGAGTAACTAGTTTCTGGAATATTTCTATGGATGGTACTGTGATGGGTGGAACAAACCCACTTTTGACTCTAAATTCTTGAAAGTCTGTAATCTTGGTCGGACTCTCTTGTGTCTCCAATTCGTTGAAGAAGACTTTAAGTTTGAGTTTGCGAACAAACTTATATAGTTCTATCTTCGTGTCAAACAAGGTGGTACCGTAAGTCGGTACGAAACTGAGACCTTTCTGTAGAGTCTCTTCCTCTGCCTTGTTGAGTCTCCTCCCCGAAATGTTAACAACTAACTTTTCTTCTGCTGCAATCTCGTTAGAGGTTTGTTTCTTGCGCTGCCTCCTCCCCCTGCGGGTTCTTTTCGGCGGGCACCTAAAAAAGATACAGCAGATGGAGCTCGTGCCGAAGGGCTTGTTGTCTGTGCAAGTTTATCTGTGGTTTGTTCTGCTGGAATATCAGACTCTCTCTGGGCCTCTGAGTCGGAACTGGAGGTATTATCAAATGTGTATTTAAAAAGTTTCTTTGGTGCTACTGGGCCGTATTTGTCCATCCAGGTGTATACCTCGTCATTAATATAATCATAGGTATCCCGTCTGAATTTCTTGACCTTCTTTTGCTCCAATTCAGACTTGTAGTCCTCAAGCTTAGTGTTAATCTCTAGTAGTATGGTATCATATTCTTCTCTTCCAAGTGTGTCAACTAAATCTTTCTCTATCTCCTCAATTTCTGTACTGAGGGTTGTTAGATTCTTTGATAACTCCTCGATAGTTAGTAAGATGAGGTCCAGTGAACACTTATTCAGTATAGCTTCCCACCTTCGAACAAACTCTCTACTCTCATTGACCAGAGGGTACAGTTCACTAGGGAGCTCTCGTATGAAATTATAACATTCCTTGATGTGCAAGTCAGAAAGCAACTTACTAGCTACAGCACTTCATTGTTTCGGAAAGTGACGGATCGGAATAATCTCCTACACCGCCTCAGCTTCCATCAGTCGAGTCTACTGAAAAATCTACCATACAGTTAATAACTTAGGGTCAAGAAAATAGTGAGTGACCCTGAAGACTACAGAATGCAACAGATGGAAATGAAAGAAACATTTCTGGCCCGGGGATACAAGCAGAATGAACTCGATCTAGCATCTGACAGAGTTGATGCCTTATCACGAGAGACTCTATTATCAGAACAGAATCCCAAAAATAAGAGAGAATTAAAGTTACCGGTATTTGTATCCAAGTTCTCTACGCAAAGTAACAAAATCAAGAAAACTATTATGAAACATTGGGAGATTTTCAAGAATGACATCCGAGTTCAAGATATATTTAGTGAAAAACCAATCTTTGCATACCAACGCAGTAGGAACCTAAGAGATGAACTGGTGCAGACGAAACCTACAGCAAGGGAACCTATGACACAGCGAACTGGGACTTTTCCTTGTTTACAGTGTGTCAACTGTAACTTTGTTATTAAAGGGAACTCCATCAACCATCCAAGGACGGGGCAGAAGATTATGCTAAAGACTTTTGCCACATGTGACAGCAGTAATCTCATCTATGGCATTAAATGCCCTTGTGGGAAATTTTATGTGGGACAGTCAACCCGAACAGCCAAGTTGAGGTGGGGTGAACACCGATCCTGTATTCGCAATGCAAACACCAATTCAGCCGTGGCACGGCATTGGATGGCCAATGGACATAACGTGTCACAAATAAAATTTGTGATTTTGGAAGTTCTAACCAAGAATAGCCCTCATGAGGGTTTATGCCAACGTTTGAATCGCAGAGAGACATATTGGATTGACAAACTTGGCAGTCTGGCACCCAATGGATTAAATGAGGATATCAACTTTCACTGTTTTCGCTAATTGTTTTCTCTAATTGTTTTCTTTTATTGTATTTTGCATCGTTTGGTTTAGATTGACACCAGTACACATATGACCTGAATGTTGAGGGTCACTCGAAAGTATTTTAGTTTAATATGTGTATATGAATAAGAGATGTTTCCCATGTTTAAAATGTCCTGCATGCGGCGCATCCTGGAGTTCTCCTCCAGGACCCGAGGTGCCGTCTGTCAGGACGACACCACTAGCGGCATTAAGGCACATACTATCAATATAAGGTACATCCATAGGGTTGCTCCCTAAGCTCTATTCATCCAATTTAGGCACATTCATAACAACACAGCCTCATCTGAGGTGTTCATGAAACAGCCATTACTGCCATCCAATTGTGTTCATTCACTCTTAGTATTTTTTCTATGTCCATGGATGACAGACTACCAATTCCTTTTTGATTTTTAGGTGATGACTTTAATCATTACTAACCCAGGAGGTCCTCAAATTAGGTATTTTTATCATATTCAAGCTCATTGACCTGTTCACAGACACGGATCGCGGCTCGTGCTCTTCATCATGAAGCCGTGATCACGTGTCTTACACAACTAGGTTGCTCGGCAACGTGCCGATGCAAGGAGGACATTGTGCCTTTAATCACGTGTCTTATAAAACCAGGTTGCTCGGCAACGCGCAGATGCAACGAGGACAGTCTGCTTTCGGCAGACGCTGAGAGAACTTCTCCGCACCGTTCTTTACATATGGTAAGCTACAATCCACGTTGGTTCTCTCTTTAAGCTATTAGCTACATTTTGGATAGGTCCTTCATATATACTTACTTTACCATTTACAGTACCTGCTCGCCACACACGGTGAAGCAACCTGGCCTCTGAAACATAGATTTCGCCATTACTCACCTACATCAGGTAATGGACCCAATTCCCTCCATTTTGTTATAGGACGTCTTTACTTACCTTTGTACTGATCTGATTTGCTTCTTTTATTTTTTGACCTGCCTACTGATCCTGCTCATTACATTGTCGGGTCTGTGTTTACCTTCATATTTATTCAACTATTTGGATGATGACTGTTCATGTTGATGTTTACATACTTACGTTGTTCTAAATATGGGATTTATTATATATGGATATGAACCATGGGATGGTTGGCACAATTGCATTTAAATGTTATGTTTTAGACTTGCCCTGATGAAGGAATTTGTTGTATTCCGAAATGCATTGGCACAATATAAGTCTACGGATAGATTGACTTATGGCAATCTCTTCCTCACGAAGAACATTATTAGTGGCTACTTGTCACTCCTTTCTTTAAACATTTTCTACTTGATGGATAAAATCAACATTGAAAAACCACCATATATTTGACTTTCGAATTTTTTCCAAGATTGGATCACAGGAATTGTACATAGTAAAATTACAACTAACACAAAACCCAATTTGGGATTTCAGAGAGCGGCTGTATGATTGGGTTTTTTACCTAATCTTTTGCTCTTGCTGAGAACCCCTCTGGACCCAATGCATCCTTCAGTATTCCTTCAACCAGAGCCTCCATGTCCTTCTGGTCCACCGATTCAGCCAAACCTACAATTCTAATGTTATTTCTTCTCAACCTCGATTTGAGGTACTCCTGCTTCTCCATGAGCTTCTTCAGGGCCCTTCTCACTCAAGCCATTTCACCTGAGACTGAGGTTGCCACGTCCTTCACACCCGATATAAAACCCTCTGCCTCATCCAGTCTTTCCCCATGCTTGTCCAGGCAGACGTGCATATGGTCAACCTTGCAGGTCATTGTATCGAGTTTCCCATCAAGAGACTGTATCCCAGACTGCAGCTGCATGAACATGACCTTGATGTCCTGAAAAGCCGCAGTAGGGTCCGTGTCTGATTCCGGGATACGCTGTTCAGGTAAGTCTGCCAATGCCCCACTGTTTTTGGCCTGAGCAGGTATTTCAAAATGCAGCTTGGTTTGCCGTTTGCCGCCTTTGCCCTATTTCGACATGGTGCACAGGTGAGGGGGGGGGCCCAAGCACCACACAACACTCCTGGACCAGTGAACCTTCCCACCGTTGCTCCCTGCTCCCAGGCTGATGCCTCTAGCCCCCCGTGTGCCGGACCCCGCCTGCGCATATAGGCGAGGACAGCACAGGGGAGACAACGCCACAGTAATCCTGATGCCTGCAACGATATCGCCGTGTGTGTAGGCAAACGGTTGCCTCAACTATACAGAGCACAAGGGGTATAGTATTGTGCCACAGGCCCAATCCCTCCGTTCTTACAGTCAGACAGAGGCCTCCACCAGGGGGCAGCACCAGCTCGGCCCACCAGCTGATATGATTCTCGTGTCTTGACCCTGCTTCCTGAATTCTAGGTCTGATCTCCTTTCCCCTCATCGCCAAAGAAAATCTCATCACCACATCCTGAAGAGTATTCTTCCCTTCCTCAAAATACTGTACATGGTCAACAATGATTATTACAAAACCCTGGGTTTAGGTCTCAAATCGATGCACCGATTAAGTGCAACAATGCATATACTCTTCAAAACCTTATGTTCTAGTCACCGTGCTAACTGGGGTGGTGGCCTGGGTCAATAGATCCCCAATTACTGTTACAGCAGATCTTAAGATCAGCCAACTCCTCCCTTGCTCCAGCTCGAGCGAAGAAAATTAGTTGCCGACTTGAACACTGTAGATGCCTTCTTATGGAACATCCTCCTTATCGCCTTGAGGTCCCTGGACAATCATTTCCTGGTAAATTGATGCCTAAAGACAGTCTTGTTCAAACTTGCTTTTGACATTCCCTGAAGAAGCTGCGCACACACACAGCCAACTCTACATGGTCTCCGCCCGCTCCCCCACAGCACACCATCAGATCCCACAGGAGGGAGACCCATCAGCCCCAGAGCATGTCCTCCATGCGCTCCGCTCCACTCTCAGGATCCCTAGCAGCCCCGGATCAGCAATGTCCTCCTAGGCCAGCCTCCCCTGTGCACCCCTTGGACTCAGCAGGGGAGTGCAGGCCATACCTCCACCACCAGCACACGCTGACCCCGGCTGCCGCGCTCCCCATCCCACGGCCACTCCTCACAGACCGACTATGCCCAGGGGGCGCCGCAGCTTCGGGTGACCAAGCACGGGCCAGGGGTGCCCTCAGGAACTCACCGCTCAAATTCCACTCCCCCATGGCAGTCTTCCTCAGCTCTCCGAGGCCGTGCCGCCGCTGACCCAGGCCGAAGCGGAAGCACCCCGGGAGCCAGCTACATCAACCGCGCCGTGTCATGCCTCCACCTCTGCAGTCCGATCTTCATGCAGGACCACATCCCCAGGGTGCACTTCGGTCTCCCGCGACCGGGGGGGTTCCAAGCCTCACCTCGCTACTTCCCTGCCGGGGCCAACGTACCCTGCCGCCTTCAGGCACCTGTCTCCCCCCCACAACAGCACCTCACGCCGTGGCTTCGCTCGGTGCCGGGCCGCCCCTCTTCCACTCCACGTGGCCGCCCACTGCCACCGATAGCCGCCTACGTTCACCGTGATGTCAGCCCCGATCAGCCGCCACTTTCTCCCCACAGGGCTCAGTATTATCGGGCACCAGTGCGTATCAAAAAATTGCTGCTTGAAAACAGGAGTCAGCAGGATAAACGTCTGGATATTCGCAGGTGCTAGAGAGCTTCACAGACCCGTGGCCATATTGGTTGGGCTCTCTAGCGCCCCCCAGAAAGAAGCATTTTTTGAGTAGAGTGTTTACTTGTGGCTCTAGGGTGAGGTTGTTGTCCATCAGGACCCCTAGGTTTTTTACAATCGGCGATGGCGTTGGGGTTGTGCCAAGTTCTTTTGGCCAGGGGATGTAGTTAATGTCTCCTCCGCTTTTTGTGACGATCATTATCTCAGTTCTACCTGAGCAAGTACTTACTTGTGATGTGACCTACCTCCATCCAGGAATCCCTCTTCTCTTTCTATACGTTCCTTCCTGTCCCGCCTCCACCTCTGCCGCCCCTTGCATCCCACTTTTGCGCTGTAGGCAACATAGAATGTTCTGTGGTCAAGACTTCTCTGCTGGGCTTGGGGCTCATCATCGCTGTGGATGTGGTCCCTGGTGCCCCTATCAGGCTAGTGGATGTGGTGTGTGGTTCTTACGGCGCAATGACGGGTTTCGTCATCACGCCCAGTGAATAAAGATGGCCCGCGTCGGCACGCAGGCAGTGCACGAGCATGGACCGGAGAGTGAACAAACCTGCATCTGTGTCTCTGTTCAATCTGCAGGGAGGGCACTCAGGCCTCTGTGTTCCATTCGGGACACCACAAATGGCATTGAGGGGGTCCAGCAGCTCAGCCCTCTGTCCTCCCCTGTGGTGGCAGTGGGAATGTTTTTCTATCTCACCTCTACTGTGCAAGTGTGCTGGGCCCTGGGTTACTAAGTGTGTCCTGGGTTGCGGCTCTCTATGGAGAGTGTTTGTGTGCCCTGGTGAAGTTGGACATTTTGTCTTCAGCAACAGATGTGCCTGATTGGGGTTGCAACTCCGTTGTGAGTGCTTGTCAGTCCTGGAAGGTTGGTGTGTTGCTGCGGCTTAGTGTTTTCATCTCATACTGTGGCATTGGGACCTTGACCAGTGTTTCTTCGCATTCAGGCCTTCATTTGAGGTGGCATTATGTCAGGTGATGAGGCAAGGGCACCGCCCGGGGGCAGACCACCTCGACAGCAAGGCTCCTTGGTTCCCCTGACTGAGATTGATGTGGACTGCTCTTCTACGTGTTTAGGCCCACGGTGGAGTCTGTGACTTGAGCGCCTTGACATGTACTTTGATGCCACGGGGGAACTTGCGGATCGGGCCAAGAAGTCCATGCTCATTTATTCTGCTGGCCCAGCAGTTCACAAGATCTTTAAGACGCTATGTCCGCCTGACGGCTCCTATACGGCTGCTGTTGCTGCCCTCAATGCGTATTTTGCCCCGATGGTAAATATGGATTACGAAAGATTTGTTCTGAGGTCGACCATGCAGAAGGCCGGTCAGCGTCTGGACACTTTTCATGGGGGCCTACACCAACTCGCGTCCACGTGGACCAATGAAGATGAGGAGGTGAGACAGCAACTCATTCATGGCTGCCTGTCGGTCTAGATCCGGTGGCACATCCTCTATGAACCTGGCATCCCAGTGGCATGCGTTTTGGAGATAGGGCGCTCATATGAACTGCCAGACATGAGAGTGTCTAAGATAGGATTGGCCCTCAAGTCCATAAAGCTGGAGGACGTGTGTGTGGTGGGCAAGCAACCTGCAGGGAGAGCTGGTATTAAGCCAGGCGGGCAGAAGGAGTCTTCCCCTGGTTCGAGTCCGGTGTGCCCTCAATGTGACTATGATTTGCCTTGTGCAAATGAATGTCCGGCTAAGGGACACACTGGTGCTTGATATGGGATACAGAATCATTTTGCTAGTGTGTGCAGAGCATCAGCATGAGCCACTCATTCAAGGGGCAACGAACGCCTGAGGGCACCGTTCCAAAAGCAATACTCAGGTGGCGGCTGTTGAGCTGGCGATGTGTGCTGAGGATCCTCCTCCGGGTGATGGTTATGGGGAGGATGTGTTCCCTCATATTTACTGTGATGAACCTTGGGGGTAAGAAGAAGTGCCAACCCAGGTGCATGGTAGAAATCTTGAATACAAGCACCTCAGTGCTCATTGACACTGGTGCTTCCGTCAATGGGATGGCATTGTGATGGTGGAGGCACATTACAAAGCTCTTGACCAACCTCTGCTACTACAGGACACCAGTTTGCGCATATTCTCTTTTGGGAATAAGTCGTAGGTGCCCCTCGAAGGAGTGTTTGTGGTGTTGATGCAGCGTGAAGAGACCATCAGAGCATGTTTCTTTGTATGGCCGTGAACAGGGTGTGCAGCAGCAGAGGCGCTCAAATTGGTTCAGTTTGTATTTGGTGTTTTCATGGAGGACGCGCAGTCGCTGGTGGGGCGACTCAAAGATGTCTACATTAGCATTGGATGTATGACAGGAGAGCCTATCCGGCTTCACATAGACGAGACTGTGCAACCAGGGCGCTGAAGCATAGGTGGTTGCCGTTCCATCTGCGGGAGCAGGAACCTCAGAATGTCTTCAAACTGGACATCATTTAGCCTGTGGATGGGCCCACACTGTGGGTTTCTCCAATTGTATTGCCCTCAAACCTAAGCAACCTGAGTCAGTCCGGATGTGTGTGAATGTGCGCCTCCCTAATAATGCGATTTTAAAAAAGGAGCGCCATATCACACCCACCATCAATGACATTGTCGCTGATCTGCAGGACGCTATGTTTTTCTCGAAATTGGATCTGAGGACTGGCTACCATCAGCTGGTTCTGCATCAAGATTCAAGATATATAACACTAACAACTGTATATATTCGGCAAACCTGTGAGGGTGGTGACTACCACAAACCCCTCATTCCCATTTTGACTGGCGCATCGACAAAACCCTCAGCCCAGATTGAGAAGTGTCTCCTTGCTTTGCAGGAGTATGATGTGGCTTTTGTGTTTTGGCAATGCACGGGGAATGCTGCTATTTGTCTAGACAAACGGAGGGGTGCTAGATGGACTTAAGGGGGGAGGAAACTGAAACAGAGGACTTTGTGAGGCCACTGCAGGGGTCTTTCCGAATTTGATGGAGGTGGCAGATTTGAGGGACGGGTCTGAGAAGGATGAATGCTTCAGCCTCCTGCGGGATGCCATGATGAGCAGTGAGTTGAAAAGTATCATGTGAACCTCGAGAGACGAAAATAAGAGGCAAGGGCGACGTTAGAATAGCTGTGATGTGTGAAATTCGAGCGCATGTGCACTTATGAGGGTCTACTACTGTGAGGATCACACATGGAAGTGCCTGCATCCCTGGTGCCGAAGGTCATTGAGTCGGCTCACCAAGGACATCAAGGGGTGTCCAAGACAAAGGCTTGTTTGTGCCTCAAAGTTTGGTTTTCGGCGCTCGAAGAGAAGGTCAAGGAGTTTGTAAAGGCGGTGTATGGTGCCAGCCGAATCGGAAGGAGCCCCAAATTGAGTGCATGGCCCAGAACAGAATGGTGTGGGAGTGCGTGCACATGGTTTTTGGATCCACTCATCGGGACTCTCATTTCATGGTCATGGTAGGCCGTTGATCCCGTTATCCAGCAGTGGTGTTTGTTCCTTCCACGGCCCTTCATGATGTAATATCAGCAATGGAGAAAGTCTTCGCCACACATGGTTTCACACAAAATGGCGTGTTCAGACAATGGAAATCCTTTCCAGAGTGCAGGGTTTTTGGAGTTCCTGCAGGAGTGGGGGGTGCACCACTGAAAGATCACCTTGGTGTGGCCTCGTACAAACTGGGAGGCGGAACGTTTCATACACACCCTGAACAAGGTCTTCCGGATTGAGCATAGTCAGGGGCTGTGCGAGAGAAGGGGATTGTTTCTATTCCTGTTACTGCTCAAGCCCTCTCAGCTCTACTGGGGTGCCTATGGCTGAAGTCCTGTTTCAAAGATGTCCCTAGGGTTTCATCCATGTTTATGAGGAGAGGGCGCCAGGGGTGATTGATGATGATGATGATGATGATGTGCGAGAAGATAGAGAAAGGGCCATTGAATGAGAGAACCATCAGAGGGGCCTCAAGGTCTACCCGGTTGCTGTGGGAGATGAGGTCCTAGTACGTTCAAGGTGCCCCACCGGGAAGTTGCTGCTTAACAATCCCAGGCCACTCCAGGTAGTTGACGTCAAGGGTTTGTTGGTGACAGCGTCAGATGGACAGGGGATCATCACCCAGATCATCACTCAAAATTCCAGTTTCTTTCAGTGGCTCGCAGGCTCTCCTACAGCTGGGGAAGTGAGGGTCCAGAGGAGAGTGGATGGACAAACGCCAAGCAAGGAGATGCGAGATAGCGATAAAGGTGATGACGGCCAGAGGTGGTTAACGCAGAGTGAGACTGTAAGTGAGAACTTTGGCTCTGAGAGGCCGGAGAGAGAGCGCCCCATTAACCGGTGAGCCAGAGAAGGTATCCTGCTCGTGGGTCCAGGTGCAGGCCGGCATACCCGGAGGACTATGTAGTGGACGGTGGTTGGCAGGGGGGTGTTGGTGTCAGCAGGGGAACAGTTTTGTTTGTGTGAAATGTTTAATACACAGTTATGGTTATGCTCTTCATGTTTTTGTTGTGTGTGTGGTTCTTAAGGGTGCAATGATGGATTACTTCATTGTGCCCAGTGAATAAAGACGACCCCGCGTTGGCACGCAGGCAGTGCACGAGCGGGGACCGGAGAATGAACAACCTGCATCCGTTTCTCTGTTCAATGGACGGGGAGGGCAGCCGTGCACCCAGGCCCCTGTGTCTCATCGGGACACCACAGTGGACACTGGTTGAACAGAGGAACTCATAGCTGCACAGCTGATGAGCTACAGGTGCAAACTCTGTCAGGCAGTGTGGTCCACACAGTTGTGAAGTTGAGCACTGTTCTGCAGTGTCGTAGCCCTGGTTGGTGGGGCCCGACCTGTAGGATTGCCATGGCAGAAGGAGATGTTGCCAGATCCATGTTAATTCGCTGTTAGCCGTATCAGTGAGTAACATGGGGAAATAGATGGAAAGGCAGGCATTTCGAATCGGAAGGATCCACAAGCTTGCAGTCCCCCAGAGAACCAGGTAAAAGAGGCACTAGGGGCTCTCAGAGAAAAGACTGCTTGATCTTTTCAAACCTGTTATTCAGGTCAAGAGGAGGAAACATAGGGTACTCTCTCCTCTTCATTTCTCTCCTCCTTATTTACCTCTTATCCATTTTTGGATTCCCTGTCCTCCATAGAGGAAGAACAGAAGGGGACATAATTGGACAAAGAAGACACTCCTATCTGGCCCTCAGAGAAGCAGCCTGCACGCCCTATGCGCATAGACCACCTCATTCATCAAGTCATGGGTGATGGCCAGCAAGAGGTAAACCCTGCTGGACCATCGACTGCATCCACAGATCATCGGCTCCACTTTAAAATGGCCGCTGCTGCGACCACATCTATCTCAGGGCCTTGTGTGCCCTATATCCCGCCTCTGTATGTTGCAGATTTGCCAAGCCAGCAACATATCACAGGGGACCATGGGAGCCGGCAGGGCAAAGTCGACCCCGCTTGAAGGACCAACACTCCTGTAGGGCTCTGTCTGCTTTTGTCAGCACGCCAACCCACCCATGCTGCTTTATTATTTACGCCATCTCAACAATCTATGGCCTGCTACCATGGCCCTCTGAGCCGAGTCAGCAAGCTGTAGCACCTGCTCATCTCCTTCAGACAATCTCTCCAATCACTCCAAGAACAAGCTTTGCAGGTAAGCCTTGAAACCCGCTTTTAGCGCGTATAGCAAGCACTCCCAGCAGCGCTCTGCACAGTATACTTAGTTCCTCATGTACCTATACTCAGCTGCCATTGAAGCCTACCCCCTTTCTCCCTCCACCCTACCCTGGCACATTCCTAATGCCCCTCCTCTAGCTCTCACAGCCATTGCACACACTCCTAGGCCATCCAGATCTAAAGTACATACGGGTCCACGCGGTACTAACACCAAAGCCCAACATGTCACAAGCCCATCATAGACCTTGCAAGGCTGGGCTACCCAGCCTTCTCCCTTCCTCCAACAATTCGACCAGTCACCTCCTAGGTCTGGGGTACCACACCTTTGTAGGGCCAACCACCTGGCGCACACCGACTTGTCACCACGCCTGCCAAATAACACTCCTGACTTCCAATCCCAACTTTTGCAGATGATGTTAATACGGGGCAGCCCTCTTCTGTTGCCCCCAACCCGCCACACAGGTCCAACACAGGTCCAACACTATCAGTTGCGGCCAACCTTGCTGATTACTGCAGCAATAACTCCTTGCTACACAAACCAAGAAAACGCTCACAGCACCAACACCATTGTGCACTCGGAAACGCACAGCTCCTGTGATGCACTGCCATCATCAGCCACCCTTTATTCCCCTTAAACTGGGAGGCCCCACCAACCCACTTAAATACTGCAACACCAACTTCCAACCACGCCCACTAAGCGAACGTTCCCAGCATTTAGCAACCCGGAACTCAAATCCTACCATTGACTCGTACCCCTTAGCGACATGACTGCAGAACACCTATCGCCAATGCCGCACAATCCTTAACCCTCCACTTCCACTTCCAGCGTCACCACTACACCCAGAAACACTGCCCAACACCCCTCATGAGACCACGGAAGCACCCCCAGTTCACACCTCACAACTAACCCCACTCTGGTGTATTATTGTTGAACAATAGATCCATCCACCTCATCTATCGACCCCCAGGTCCTATCGCGATCTTCAAGGAGGACCTTGCCCATCTCATTTCCTCAAACACACATCCTGTTCAAGACTGCTTGCATCACCTACAAAGTAGTAACAATGGTTAGGGATATTTTCTTTTTGCAATTCTTTTCCTTCCTTCCTTGAGCCTTGTAGCACTCCTGCTGGACTCTCTGGTATTGAATTTGAAGGTGAGACTTGCATTTACTTTGTTTAGGGTATATTGAGCCACTTCCTTAGATTGCCAGAGTGGGGAGACATCTGCCCTATGTTCTGCCATCCGTATTTTCCCATGGCAGCACCCCGCCTTTTGTGGTGTGCTACACGGGATGCCCATGGCTCTTTTTTCTTGTTGTTTGTATATTGGGTAGCCTGTATGTTTATCAGTGCAGGAGATGTCATCCCCTTTTCATCACATGTGTTTCTTTGCTCCATTGTTGCACAAGTCATCATGGCTGGCTGTGGTAACATTGTATGTCCCCTTTACATTTCTTCTAACTTTTCCAGGCATCCTTTAAACAGGCTAGTGGCACTTGTTTCGGTTTTTCCCTTTTCTTGGATGTAACCTCATGTGCTACCTTTTTAGATTCAATAGTGCATTTAGGAGGACCATTTACTCAAAGTGGCTTCTGCTCGTGCCTTAAGTCCTGTTCAAGATGGCCTGGCCTTTCTAAGTTCTCCTTCTACTTTGGCAGGTGAGTGAGGGTCCTTTCTCTTCATTCACCTTGGCAGGCTTCCTGCAGAAAGACTGCATAGCTTCTCCTGTGTGTGTGTGAGCTGGTAGGAAGTGAGGAGGGGGCTGTCTGCTCCCCGTCCACATTCCTCCAGGGGCAAGGTTGTTGATGGGCAGGTTCTGTGAGGCTGGCTTTCCACTATTGGAGAGCCACCTTCAAAAATAAATTTTGCAAGCTCCCTTATCGGAGTGCTTGGGCAACTCCGATCTTTAATTCTGGATATATGAGGGGAGCTTGACCCGGAAGACAAGTGGACCACTGGAATCTGAGCGATCCAAAGATGAAGACCAGGGGATGAAGGCAGACTGCTGCAGGAGCAACCTTTCGCTCAGACAACTCTTCCTGCATTGCACACCTCGACCTTCTACTCGACAGGGTAGATATTTTCAAGAGGCCTGCCACTGTTTCTTTGGTTGGTGGGACCAACCAGTCAGCTGTCCTACTTGAGATGCATTGTTTTTCCTGGGTTGTAGGTGTGTGCATCTCTGCATTTTGCCTGCAATCCATCTATCCATTTTTAGTCCACTTCAAAGAGCTCTATTTTTCAGGGCCCTGAAAAATGCACACATAGACATTATGTGTGCATTTTTCAGGGCCCTGCTGCGATGCTGAAATCCTGCTGTGCTGACCTTCACTAGAAAAGGAGCCAAAGTCCAAACCCAAGCTGCTGAGTGCCTCCTGACCCTCCCTGGGGCCAGTGTATGATTTACATTAGTAAAGACATCTGTGGGGGCCTCTACTTCATTGTGGGACTGATCAAGGGTGTCCACCGCCATCATTTAGGGTCTCCAGAGTGACCGAAATAACCGTTGATGATCGCCCTCAAAACCGTGGCTGACAATCCTCATGATTATGGCGGCGGGGCAAGTTTTCCTCAACGATTTACTGTCGCCTGGGATTGTTCCTACCTTTCTGGGGATTCGGGAGCTGCAATCCCTTTTATATTTCTTGATTCACTCTATTTCCCCATTGGGTTTGCATTGGGTGCCAAGTCCTACTTACATTAGCACTATTCAAGGCTGGTCCAGGGAGGTGGTGTCTGGGTCAGCACTTCTGGGGGTAATCCTTGCGGACCCTACCGGTAGTAGCGGCTTCCCAGAACTCTAAAACCTGACTTAAGCCATTTTTCCCCCTTCTAAAACTAATTTTTGCTCTGCACTGATTGCCTTCTTTGTCCTGGACTCCCTAACAGGGTGGTCACTCCTAGCTACTCACCTGTGGCTTTTTGTGGGTCACCTTAAAGAGCTCCAGAGACGGATGATGGAACTCTTAATCCAGGTACATGGTGCTAGTGCCTTATTAGTGTGAGGCCTTTGTTCTGATCTGTATTAACAACTGTCTCTCTGCTTTAGCCTATGTATTTTATTATTCAATGTGTGTTTGTTATAATAAAGTATTGAGTAACACGTAGTGGGCTACCCAACTCTGAGCTATATATATATGTATACTGCTATTTCTTCTCACCATTTGAATAATTAAAGTGTGCCTTAGTGTAGTACTGTAATATTTGTTTTCTATTGAATAAATACATAAATAGCCTGTGTGGGTCTGTTCATGTACTTTTTCTGTGAAGTGTTAACTGTGCGGCACAATGGTAATGGTGCCCCTTTCTCGTTTGTTCAGCCTTACTTGTTGGCCTATTCTACTTTAAAAGAGTGGTTACTCTCAGCTGGGATTGAAAACCTTCCTAACCCTAGTTTGACTTTTTCAAAGGTCTACCGCAGGTGGTGAGTTTGAAAGAAAACCCTAACCACAACCAAAACACCACTACCCAGTTTAGAAACTCATAATCTCTGGCGGCCAGTGCACTGCTTGAAGCCACAACACTGCCAGCTGCAAACAAAGAACAGCAAGAGGTAAACAACAGGAAATGGGCCTTTTCCTGCTGCCACCATGTCACTGTAACAGGTTGCCAACACGGATAAGAAGGTCCCCCTCCGTCCTAAAGTTCAGGAAGGACCTGATGACCCTTCACTTCAAAGAACATTTTTTGCCAATCACTTATCGATCTGCTCAATACTTTTCTCCCCTATCGAGTTCCTTCCTGCTTCCCCTATCCAACCCAGCTCCTTTGTACAGCGCTCAGTGGCTTCCCAGCTTGGTTTGTACTTTATTATTCCGATACATACATCCCACACATACAAATGTTGGCCCTCCCAGTGCCAGAGGGTGCTAAGTCTCCCCAGTGCCTGTTGTCAGAGGGTGCAAAAAACCTGGAAGGGGCACAGCTGATGAGCCGACAAACAAGGCTACATCTGTGGTGCAATTTGTCTTTCTGGTGGGGCAAATGTGAAGAATCCTACGGATCCTTCATTAAAACCCTGCCTAAAGTCTCCTCCCAGGTGGTAAGGGAAAGGCAGACGCTTCCGGCTCCTGACCTTAGGGGTGGTGTACTGCGGGAGGATCACCTGGGAGTAGACAGCACCCAGGGTGGTGAGGAGATCCTGTTGGATGAGACACAGTATTTGTCCTCTGCAAGGGGCCTTTCTGGGTGACCAAAACAGGTACCGGCATATTGCCATTATAATGTCAGTGTCCCACATATAAGATCTGCAAGGCGTAAAATAAGCAGTATCGCATAGCAATTTGCTATGCAATTCTGTAGGTTTACTAATTAAATTGACATTGTGTCAGAAAACACCCTGGAATCCGGGGTGAGAGCCTGAACTGGTAGTTGAACTCGTTGTGTAGGAGACAAATTATTCCTGCCAATGTATCTCTCAGGAGTACAAAAGCACAGTATGAGAGATTAATTGACCGAAAGACTGGTTGGACACCCACCAGACACAGCTGGCTGCAAATAAACGTACAAATCAGCACCAAAACAAGCAACAGGGCACAGAATGCAAACAGTGTTGTAACCAACACTAACCTGTGTGTAGGACAGGGGTTCCCTTGAATATAGGAGTGGTACTGTATTCCATTCTCAACCAGTAGATGGTAATACCCTGAAACAGCGACGGAATAGGGAATATCAAAACAAGAATGTGAAAACTTGCTGTACAAGGTAAGCATGAAACATTGTCTGAAATATGCACCTTACCAGTAAGGGTAGAACAAGTTGGCAAAGTCTGCTTGATGTCGAGATGAATGAGTCAATAAAGGCTTCCCCTGCACTGACTGCATGAGGATGCCTGTTTGCAAGAGAATAGTTCCAGTAAACAGCACCTGAACCGACAGCACGAGGACGCCTACAAAGTCCAAAGGAAAGTGCTCTTATGCGGAAGTCTCTAGTCCGAGCACTTAGTACGAAGTTCCTACAGATTTCAAAGTTCCGTGTCGGTGAAAAGCCAACAATCCTGAGAGTTCAAAGAACAAGGAATTCCAAAGACAGACTGGGTCGTGATGTATATTGCGCTGACAAAAGATGAAACGTAAGGCAAGTGCAGGTCGTGGGATGGTCCGTATTCAAATACCGGCAAGTCAAACAAGACAAAGGGC
Source organism: Ambystoma mexicanum (assembly GCF_040938575.1). Taxonomy (NCBI): domain Eukaryota; kingdom Metazoa; phylum Chordata; class Amphibia; order Caudata; family Ambystomatidae; genus Ambystoma; species Ambystoma mexicanum. The sequence continues at coordinate 1,458,913,251 of NC_090935.1, forward strand.
AAGGCGAGAAGCAATCCAGAAGAACAGGCAATATCAGAATCAAGATCCACTAGAACACGTAACACAAGATAGCCGCTGAACAAAAGCAAATTCAGAAGCACCATTCCACTGAATGGGCGGTGCTTACATGGGATCACCTGATCCCTAGTGTGCGGCTCTGCCGTTGTGTTGCGCATGATGGCAGGTGAGCGGGACACCAACGTCTCCAGGACAACCCCCAACGCGCACGGAAAGACGTGCTACGCGTTGGAGGATTGCCACAACCACCCTTCACATGCTGATGCTTCCCTTTGCCTGCTCTTACTGACAATTGGGGAAAAAACATGCTTGTGAGACGGGGTACCACAGTATACTGGAACGTGGCCTGCCTTATGTGCAAAGCCAGCTGGTTTCCTCACACATTGTTTTAGAAAAGCTAGCTATTTAAATTACCATGTTCAGTGAAAGGACAGTTCACCCTGCATTCCTCACTTGCTCTCAGGGTTCTCTCTCCCCACTTTATTTCCTGTTCACTTCAAGTTCAAAGAGGCTCATGGAGAGAGAGTGCAGCAGTAATCATCTCCTCTACTCTTAAATGTGCCAAAGACCTGTGTGGGAGTGATGGGCATGAACCGTACTTTCCTTTTCAAGTCATTTCAAACCAGTGTCCATTCATGCAGCAAACCTTTACATTTTACAGACTCATCTCATTAATGTCTTACTTCAGTGGTACACATACATGTTGCTCATCTTATGTCTTGGGTACAAATAACTTCTGGTGACATCAGAAATATTAGTACAACATTGCTAATCAATATGTTTGTTTGCTAATCAAAAATATTTGAATTAGCAAACTCTGCTAATCAATTTTTGAAAGCTAATTTATGCCTTGGATCTGTGACTCGGGGTACAAACTGTGTTAAATCTGAGCAAACCTTGTCAAGAGAAATATGCTTTAAGAATAAATACCCTCCTTACACCCTAAGGTATTATATAAAAGGATCTAGAGAAAATGCTATAAAACAATGTCTTCGTCTGTAATAACTAATCCTGATAGTCCATCTTTTAATAATTTTAAGAGAAGTAGAACTGCCCTTAAAATTAGCTCAATTGCAAAAGTTGAAAAAGCTAACTTTGTTGAAGGGGACTACATGTCACATAATCCTAGACTTACTGGGACGAGCAAGAGGACTGTAGAGGCATGCAGTTGTAGTAGTCAGGCAATGAAGCTTAACAACCCACACCTGAAGGAACCTAGGAGGCAGAAAGGACCCCCTCAGGTGTAGGCAGTTAAAAGGAGTAGAAGGAGCTGGAACTGTGACTGGAATGCGAGCTGTAGCAGAAGAAAGAAGGCATGAAGCTGGCAAATCAAGCAGAAATGGGAGAACAAGAGGGACGCTGTAATGTGGAGACAGCAGATTTCACCTGCTTGTTCTGGGAGGGTCCTGTTCCCCCAAACTCAGAAGTGCAGAGGTTGTGCATCGGAAGACATTCAGGAGAGAATTTCACATGTGAGCCTGATTGCTGTGGTTGCCAAACTGCGAACATGCAGGAGACCGAGGCAAGAAGTAACTATCCAACTGTGGGTCTTGGGAGTGAAAAGAGCTCCCAAAACATGTGGCTGCACTAGAGACACCTTTTCAGGAAAAGGATGTGGGTGCCCAGCGAGCCAGAAGCAGTAGAAGTTGTGGCAGAAGTTGGGAAAGCAGTGTGACCCACAGAGGAAGTGTTACAGAAGCCGGCGAGTGAAGCACAGCATTAAACGGCGCAAGCATTGCCGGGCAACAGTATCCAGCTCCCTGTTAACTCGCATAAGACTTTAAGCGATTAGAAGTTGTATGTTACATCTAAAATACTCTGAACAATGGAAATGTAGCACTTGCATATAACGTTAAAAGTATTTTACTTGTGTGAGAAGCTAAAGTTACTAAAATCCATGTTTCCACTATTCAAAGACTGTTGGTGCTTGAAGGAGTAGTTGCATGTCCCTAATTAAGTAGAGGCAACGCTGCGAGGACCATTACCAAATGCCTAACTTTGACAATACAAGAGTTACAATCTTTACCTTGTGAAAACTATATCAGAGAATGGCTGTGTGTGCCTAATTAGGATTCGCAAAGAAGGTCTGAACACTTATCCTTTAATTTCACATTGTTATTCAATTGTATTCCCATCTTTAAACCCTAAAAACTATAACAAGAAGTGGTTGGGTGTGCCTAAGTTTGAATGAAAAACTGAATTCTATGCTATATTCTAACACGATATATCTTTTATTTAAATAAGTTAAAGTGTATAACAATTAAAGAAGAAGGCAAGCATTACCCAAGACAAAAGTCACCCCATATTCAGACTGAAACCATCCTTTCCCAGAGTTAAGAAGCAAGTTACTTGGCCTAAGCTACAAGTGTGCAAATATTACCTGAAGCTAAGAGAGTGGCACCAAGGCTTCTGGGTGATAAATTGGGCTAATAACTGGCAGAAAGGTGCAGATAGCTTTGGGGAAGGGAGACTGCTGCTTGTAAAGACTCTTTTTCTTTTTTTTTTATTTATTTTTTTATGTTGACGCAACCTGTAGCGTCAGAGACTGTGGAAGACAGAGAGAAGTGAGTCTCAAAGGCAAACCCAGGTTGTTATTGTTGTGGCAGATGGACAAGAGGGGCAGAGAGGCTGCCCCTTTTGAATAGAGTTATTCACAGGAAGAGTGTCTTGTCTACTTAAAGTTGTTGAAGCACTTTGAAGTATTTCTTTTTGAAGCCTGTCTAAGAATCCTAAGTACTGAAACTGTGGTAGTGGTCCAAAGTACTGAAGTTGTGGTAGTTGTCCAAAGTACTTAAGCTGTAGTGGTATATCTTGTCAGTGGATGCAATATTGTAGTGGTCCAAACAAAGAGGAGGACTGTGAGACAATGGTGACTATTCTCATAATGAATGAAGTAGAAGTGAAGTTGTTAAAAGTTGAAGCAGCAGCACTAAGAAGTCATCCTGACAAATATCCCATTGGGATGCCCAAAACGGTAAACAAGAGAATACTAACTGTTAACCAAGAACTGTGTATCAGTGGCAGTTGTGGATATTGCATTTCTGTTGCATTGTGGCAAGTCTTCTTGAGGAAAGTGACAAAGCAAGGCAAGTAGCGGTTCATAGAAGTAAATGCAATTATACAATATTGAATACCGAACTAAACGAAAAGCACTGCTTGGAGATAATTACTCAATTTTGAATACCAAACTGAGTGAAAAGATTGTTAAGGTGATAAGTTATTTGGCCTAAGATACAAGTGTGCAAGTATTATCTGAAGCTAAGAGAGTGGCACCAAGGCTTCTGGGTAATCAGTTGGGCTAATAACTGGCAGAAAGTTGCCATTAAGTGGGGAAGGGATACTGGCTGCTTGTAAAGACTATTTTGAAGCTGACACAACCTGTATTGCCAGAGACTGTGGAAGACCGAGAGAAGTGAGTCTCAAAGGCAAACTCGGGTTTGAATGAAGTAGAAGTGAAGTAGTTAAACGTTGAATTAGCAATACCAATAAGTCATCCTGACAAATATACCATTGTGAAGCCAAGTAGAAGTGAAGTTGGTAAAGTTGAAGCAGCAGAACTAAGAAGTCATCCTGATCAACATACCATTATGAGGCCCAAAACTGTAACCAAGAGAATACTGTTAACCAAGAACTGTGTATCACTGGCGATTGTGGATATTGCATTTCTGTTGAACTGTGGCACGTCTTCTTGAGGAAGGTGACAAAAGCATTGTAGATGGGATTACCATTGGTGTTGTTTGGAGAAGGTGGAAAGTGGACATTTTACCAAGAAGAAGAGATTTGCTAGTGGAACCTTGGTTAACAAACCTTTTCATTTACAAATATCCAGTACTGATTTGAGACATTTCTTTCTTTGGTTGAACACCAAGAGACTTGACTTTGAATCATGGGGGAAGGGAAATCCCCCACGATATTTGAAGGTTATTTAGAGACTGTGAATGTTGTTCATGTGATGTTACATTGCCATATATTTTATTTGTGTATTTGTTGCTTAGTGTGAGGGCCAGTTATCCTGTGTTAAAGTGTTCCCTTAGCTTTGATTAGGCAGGTAAATCCTCTGCAAAGTAGGGATAGTGAGGCATTTTGGAACATAATTTCTTTAATAAAATGGCAAATGTTGGTAAATCATCAAACAGTTGTCCGCCCCGCATTATTGACCCCTCACAGGAACCACATAGTTTGGAACCAGATGTGGGAAAAGCAGCGGTGTCTCTGATACTAACAGCAATGTATGAAAGGTAAATGCAGAGGGAGATGAGAGTGAAGGTTCTGTTACTCCAAACAAAAGGAGGCTGATGAGAACTGTCTATGTATGGTGTATCGCATATAGGAGGACAGTTGCTCTTGGTCTCTGGACTTCTTGTTTGTTACTCTAATATCCTTGATATTTCCAAGCTGATTTAAGAATAAACCAAGCAATAAATAGGCTTGTGGATTTTCTTTGCCTAGCCGCCTTGCAGCAACAATGTGGTTAAAGGCGTTAATACAGGCACCTTTTGTTTTTTATCGAACTCTGTCTATCCCTTTGTTGAAACGTAGGGTTGGAGACTGCAATCTTCTTTCTGTGTCTGTCCTTTGTTCATACTTTTGCTTTGAGGCTGTATTCTAGCATTCACAGAGTTAAACTGTTTCTTTCCTTGGCCTGACAATAGGGTCACTTCCTAAGATGATTGCAGAGTAGCATTCTTCGCTATGGGGGCACTTGTATTATGAAACATGGGCAGGTTCTAGTGATTGACAAAGGTTTAGAACCATTGGGACTGAAGTCACTTTGCCAGTTGTATCAGATTGTATTCATTTCTTTGACGAAAAGGGAGCAGAAGAGGGCTGAAGGGATAATTTATAAGGAGTTCCACAACTATATTCCTGGACAAGGAGTTTGTATTCCTAAACTCCATGGACTCCCTCTTCTTGGGTATGAGGAAGGTGCCACCAGCATACAAATTCAGGTGTCCTTGGTACTATATCCATATTCCTCTCTGAACATCAGAAAGACCTTTTCAAGAGGTGTCATGCCTCAGTATTAGATTGAGCATAGCCCCTGGCAACAGACCATAAAAGCAAAATATTACAAGCATTTATAATAGCAGTTCATAGTAAAACATTAAAGTAGCAGAACATGCAAAGGTTAAAAGACTTAAATACAGTACTCCAAATCACAAAAAAGTAATGTGCAATTAAGCAAAATTATTTATTTATTTGTTTACGGTTTGTTTAAACCTTTACAAAATAATTCATCAGAAAAGATACATTTAAAAGAATTAAGTTCGATAACAATTCATACAAACATATTTAGAACATAGTTAAAAATCACAGTTTGTGTTGAACAGTGCAAAACAATACATCAGAAAAGATACATTTAAAACAATTACGTTCGATAACAATTCCAACATATTAAGAACATAGTTAAAATAACAGTTTGTGTGGAACAGTGCAAAATAATACATCTTGTTGATCAAAAGTTCCTGTCTCAAACAAATCATTCAAGATAAGTCACCGAAGTTCTTCAAAAATGCCATTATTCTAAGTTTTAAAACAGTAGAGCTATTATGCCTAATCTGATACCATAACAATTCAGTATCAACAGAATGCAAGTGTAATACAAAAACTATAGTATACGTTGCTTTAGTAGCGCTGGACATAGCAATAGTATATGTAACAGAGTTTCCTCAGTGCCTTCTTCCTTACAATGTCTACACCAACTCCATTCATCATTCAGGAGATTCCATCTTTTCAAAATATAGTTTGTTTTTAAAATATTGAAACAGAACCTCATGAATGTGTTTCTAAAATTCCGAGAAGGATATTTCTCCAGATAAGTCTCAAGAACAGGGTAACATTTCCAAAAGAAATATATCTGATTAACCCTTTTGGATTGTTGGACCAAATTGAGAGTCAGTTGCCAATCATTGCATTGCAGAATGTTTTTCACTTTCAAGGGATTCCCTATCAGCATCTCTATTGTGATGCCTGCCTTCAACAAAGTATCTTCAGTAGCCATTTTCAATTTCAAACAAAAAAAGTTAGATTGGTCTTTCCCTGCAATCGTATAGAGCGACGTGGAATTATTTACCAAACATTTCCTCCACAGCAACATTTTTCTCCATAAAATAATTGATTCTAAAGACTGAAGGCCAAATTCATATCTAATAGCTTGAATTGGAATGCACTTAGTAATGAAAAACAAAACACCTTTCCACATATCACATTCTAATTTTTTCATAAAATCCGTACTCTCAAGCTCATAAAATTTTAAACCATATGTAAGTTTGGGAATACCAGACATAGTATAAAAACGTTTCAAAGGAGTAGCAGTAAATCTACAATATTTAGCATCAATTTTCGACATCTGTCTCCGTATCATCTCAGCTTTCACTTCTAACTGCCTTTTGATTATTGCAATAGCACCATTGGCTGTAAAGTGGTATCCTAAATATTTCAGTGCAACCTGACTTTTTATACGTTTACCTTCTTAAAACCAAGTTATAGAAGCTTGATTTTTCTTTAGCTTTCCCATTCATATAATTATCGTTTTAGAGGCATTGATTTTCAAGTGTAATCCGGCCGTACATGCAACAAATGCATTTATCAATCTCTGCAAACCGATTTTTGTGCAATCTAATAATAAGAAGTCGTCTGCGTATGCTATCCATTCAATAGCAGTTTCTCCTAATTTAGGCGATACCAAACATTTACCCGAGATTGCATCAGCAGCTTTGGAGACATATAAAATAAATTAAATAAGGTAGCTGCTAACTTGCAACCTTGTCTTAGGCCATTGGGGATTCATATTTCTGAAGGGAGCCGCCCGTCTTAGTTGAGTCTGACCTTGATCTTTGTGCCAGACTATAGGTCAAAGATCATTTCAAGTAAATGTCTAGGAATCAATAGGTCTCCCAAAATCGACCATAAAGTATATCTATCATCAAGGTCAAAAGCTTTAGAGAGATCCATTGAAGCCACAAAGATAACATAGTCTGACTTCTTTAAGGTTTTGGATTGCAAGCTTTTCAGGAAAAGTCCGCCACAATCCGTTCCTATCTTTTTTTTAAACCCTATCTGTTTAGCATCTAATATGCCACTGCTGGTGAGCCAGTCTTCAAGTTCTTCAAGTATGATGGAGATAAATATCTTATATTCTAGGTCTGAGATCGCAATTGGTCTGTAACTTTAGGGTGAGGTTCTAGGACCGTTTTTATAAATTGGGATCACAATAGCCAGTCTCCATGAGTGCGAGATGAGCTTAGTTGTGAGGATGTCATTAAAAAATACATGCAAGATATTTCCCCACAGTTGCGCATCAATTTTTAGAATTTGGTTAGATAGATTATTAGGTCCTGGTGCCGCTGATTCTTTATATTTAGCAATAAGTCTACTAATATTAGTAGGAGAGATATCTAAAGTCCATCTGGAATTTTTCGAGTAAAGGAACCTATCGTTATCACTACCCTCACCATACATCCTAACAAAATGCTCTTTCCAAGTTCTTTCACTGATCAAAGTAAGCAGTATCTCTTTTTGTGTAAGCTGAATCCCGTTAATCATCAGCCAAAAGCTGGAGATAGCTTTGCCTTTAATCACAGCAAGAACTTTTTCACCATCAAGTTGGTCCCTGGCCACTTTATGAGAAACTTGCCAATTCTTGTATTGTTGCTTAATACCTCTTAACTTCTTATCCCTTTCGGTTCCAATACATGTTGTTTTCAAGGCACGACGGATGTCTCGTTTTAGCAGTTTTTTTCGATTTAGGGTGTCAATATCGAAATCATGTACGTGGTTACGGATTTGTTTCGTGACTTTCTTATTACAACATGTGTTAATGGAAATTTCATTAATGTAATTAGTAAAAGAGGTCGCTGCCAGATGGCATAAACTTTCCTCATGCGTCATGTTCATACATTTTTTTAGTAAGATCGATGTAAATCTTTTTGTATTGGAATAAGACCAACGTATGCGGGTGCCAGTCACATTCGCAATCAGACCTGGATTGTAGCTTACATTGTGTTCGGTTTTAACCATATGTGTTATGTAAATCGACAGGATGTTATGATCGCTAGTAGACATTTTCTGCACCAAGAGGATGGATATATATTTGTCCAAACCGTTAGTCACAAAGATATAGGGCCTCATTCCGAGTATGGCGGTAAGGGATACCTTAGTTCCTTTTGCGCCCTCGTCCTTAACGCCTGCTTTTAGCAGGCGTTAGGGACGAGGGCGCAAAGGGGCTTTTTAGCCAATAACAGTGACCGTAAAGTATGGTCACCGTTATTTGCAATTTCCCCATTCCCATTGAGTCCTATGGGGGCTCATTTGGGAATGGGGAAGAGGCCTGGGGAATGGGAAATTACCGCCCTGGTCAACTCGGAATAGGGCGGTAATTTCCCATTCCACCAGGGCGGTGCCGGTACGGGTCAGGTGCCGACCAAGGCGCTACTACCGCCATTGGTTAGCGCCGGACTCGGAATGAGGCCCATAGTCAAGGATTGAGCTACAACCTCTAGCATTCCATGTATCGATGGAGTTAGATATTTTCACTAGCCCCATAACTTCATGAAAGTTCATCCATATCGCTCCTCTTAATTTAGGATTACCATTCAGAGCTCTAAGTAACTTGCCAACTGAGTTTATGCCGCACATTAGGGAGTCAATTTCCGTACTGTCTATATCACAATCTGCATTTAAGTCACCAGCTATCATAACCAACCCGTTGACCTTTATAGCACGCCAAGCATCAATTTTTGCAGTTACTTCAGCTCATTCTTTAATCAACTGCGTTTCATTATGTTTCAGAGGATTCCAATATACATTAATAATACATATATCAATGAGATTACATCCAATTTTCAGAGTGCATGAAACTGCCAAATAGAATCTCAGGGTTGACCATACATCGATATTCCCTGCCTCCAAGTATGTTTACATGCAGTTAGTAAACCACCCATAGGTCTTCCTTTAGGTCTTTTAGTGGCGGGTAGTTGCCAAATATCATGGTTTTCCCAAGTTAGGTAAGTTGTAGCCCACGTTTCTTGCAAAAAAATCAAGTCAAAAGATAACAAGGGATCTGTAACATCAGTATTATATAACAGATGCGCATTAAGCAAAATTATACAAATCTTATCACTAGAGGAGGGCCATTGATGCAACTTCAATAATTGAAGTGGAATGGCTGCAACAGATTAATAATCAGCATGAACATCCAGCGTAAATTGGACAACTATACCATTCTTTGCTAATCGAAAAAAAATCTTTTTTTATACGTTATTGTTTGTCATAATGACAAACGATCAAAAGCATGATGTTAAGATAGCAAAAGATACAAAAGCATAAGAATACCAAAAACCTAAATATAACTTGGGCCATGAAGAGTCTGGCTAATAACAGGTTAATAGTCAATATGGTCATCCAACATAAAATTTGCAGATGTACAATGATTAACAAATTAAATATTTTCTTCCACGGCCAGGTTAGATAATTAGCTACGCAGTGTACAGCCAAATCATCATTTGTGTTTAAGCACAAATCTACTGCTTCTTGTGTAGTTCTAATGGTTCTTATTTGAAAAAGTGGCTTCTGGTACCTTTAACTTATACATAATGTGAACACAGCAGCAGAAAGTATATCATAGTCTCCATTACATTCTCACAAGCGGGCATTTATTAGAAGCTTCACTCTTACTTATGAAGCTGCTTGGCCAGTGGCAGTATGCCTTTTTGCATTTTCAGATAAAGTGCTCTTGAAAATTTGGGGGATAAAGCTTCCAAGTACTGCTCATAACTAAAGCGTTGTTTCTTCAATCAACCCCCCCCCCCCGAGATTAAAAGCATCTTTGATAAGCAGTTTGAAGCTACTGTCAATGTACTGTAGTGTAGTCCAGTCCAACATTCATTATGTCCCAGCATAAGAAATGCTTCCTTGATGTGTGTAACCCAAAGTACGGGCGTCCACCCTCTTGGGACAAAATATCCTCCAAGGTCAATCTGAAATTAAGCAGGCCAGGTACAGATCAAAGTCTGATCAAATAAAATTAAGGTTTAGATTTACAAATGTGCTTGACCCAGCTCTAAAAATACGGGAATATTAGGAGCATTTTTGTGGAGGCCTAACAAGCTTTTTACAAATTTGTTTTCACTAATCGTGAGTTCATGGCAATTGGTTCCAACCCACAGTTCTGCTCCATATAGAGCTGCTTGCCTAGCTTGGACGGAGTAGGCCTCTAACAAAACCTTCACTGGCCTATTGCCAAAAACACGGGCAAACTCAGCAAAATACCTGCTGTCTCGAACAAAAGTGAGGTTGGTCTTGGTAAGCTGGGCAGACCATTTACAGTTTGCAGAACATTTGACTCCTAAATAATAATATTTGTAAACTTGCTTGATTCCCCTTGGTTCTGGTTTTCTTGAAGGCCATAGCTTTCATTTTCTTTAATAGTAAGCCCATTGTCATATAATTCTTCAAAGGCTAACAACTGTTTTTTGAAGCCTATTCGTGATAAAGATAAAAGTGCTGCATCTTGACTGGGTTCTCAGAAGTCTCACAATCCTTTATTTTTAAGGGACAGGAAATGTCCCCAAAAGGGGGCAGGGTATGGGAGGTTATTTTCCCTGGCAGCTGTCCTGACTAGGGTTTCAGAGGTTTGGAGAGTTGGCTGGAATATCATTAGCAGTCGTTTGGGTGTTCTAATCTTCTCAGGGTATAGAATGGTATTCTCATTGCCTCCAAGCCCCATAATGTTATGGTATACACGCATTTCGCCGACCTATTTTTGGTCGTGGTACTTTTCATCGCCGGATTTTACATCGCCAGAAACCCCGTTTTTTATTTTTTTTATTTTGGGTGGTGTTTTGTTGGGGTTGGGGTATTATTATAATAGTAAGGGGGGGGTCTCGCGTGCCCCCCTACAGGGTTTCTGGCGATGTAAAATCCGGCGATGAAAAGTACCACGACCAAAAATAGGTCGGCGAAATCACGTAGAACCAATGTTATTACCCCTGTAGGAGGATGCTGTGGCTTTAAACTCTAAAACTTTGTGGATTTCTATTCCGAGGGAGATGATATTTTCTGAAGTTGTTAGGGGGCTGTGGAGGTTGGTATTTTCCTACGAGACCTCTCCCATGCTCTGATAATCCTCAAAATTAGAGTTGAGCTCTGCTTCTCCTTCTAAGTGATAAAGACATTTTTCTGGGTTCCTAGGCTCACGGGATAGGTTTTCTCTTGTTTGGGGACCTTTCCTTAATATTTCATAATTCAAGTACCCGACTATACCTCCTCTCTGAATCTTAATAGGGTTGTCAAAAAAATGCATGATTATAACTTGGATGTTTTGGCCACAGGCGAATAGTGGTAGGATTCTCAGCCCTTTTTTCCTGTTGCGGGTTCAAATATGCGATTAGATCAGGAGGGACATGTACCTGCAGGTCTAAGTAGAGGATTACTTTTTCTCTCCCCGGGATCTGGCAGTCCTAGGGACTCAGCAGTTCATAGCTATTGCTTTGAACAATCTTCCTAACCAGATAAATGGATTGGGAGGTTAGAGAAGTGAATGTGAGCCCCAACATGGTATTCCCTCCGTAGGGCTAACCATTGATTTCAAACGCAAGGTGTTCAGGGTCTTTGGAAGAGGTCTCATAATTTACTTTAATCCCTGAGCGAACTCCCTCTAGTAGTAGGTTAAGGGTCTTGAGTCAACCCCTTTTCAAAGGTGGTGATATTGGGGCTTGAAAGAGTCCTGGCCAGATCATACATTCTTGGGGTCCCCCAGCTTGTATCAACTGGGCAGGTAAGAGTCGGACACAATTGTGGCATTACTGATTGATACCGACTTTTATTAAAGAAATGAGGGTTTGGAAAATGCATACTTAGCCCTAATACTAAGAGGTGTTTCCCTGGCTCAAAGGAATCTAAGGGGTCCATCAAGATGTCAACTAAAAGCAAGTCCACTGTCGTGTCAAAACAAACTACTTCTAACCCTCACACTAATGACTAAGGATAAGGTGTAAAGGGGATTGTCTGTAGTTTCCGAGATTTGGTAGAAAAAGCAAAGTTTCAAAATGAAGCTGCCCAAAAGAAGATCCAAAACCAAAGTTCAGCCCTCCTGCTGACAGTTCTCAAGTCTCAAACAAATTACCACACACCCGGGGGATAGCTGTCTTCCCCTGGTTCACTCTCGGCTTCTTGTACAGTTCAACCACAGCTGGAGGGGGCGTCTCCCTTCCCCAGTCTTGTTTAAGCTTACAACACAGTTCATCATTTGGTGGGGGAATCTCTCCCTTCCCCAGCCTTCCTTAAGCTTATACCATACGGTGGTGGGTCCCTGACACTGGTTGGCAGATATGGTTTCCTTCTGCCAGACACTGTGACGAAGAAGAGTGGCTTCTCAGCGGGCTCCAGTTTGCTTCCACGTTCCTATGTCTCAGTTCTGCAGCTCCACATTTTGTGGTGTCTCTCGCCTTCTCTATTTGCAGCGGACTACACAGTACACAGTCCTTGACTCTTCCTCCCTCGAGGTGTCCTTCCGCCAAGTTCCTGGATACTCTGCAGGGCAGCATTCTCCTTGGCACGCCTCCCGAGTCTGTCCACCAGTCTTCTGCCTCTCTCTCAGGCCTTGGACCGGTCTGGGGCCTCTCGGTGCTTCCTGCGGTGTCTCTGCTCTCACGGTTCCTTCTTCATTTGTTCCACAACCCGCTCTTCTCATTCCTCTTTGGAGGACTCCCTCTTGTGTTGAGTTATTTGTTACTTTTTATACTGACTATGTCTTTGTCCAATACGGAAGAGCTAGAATGATTACTGCGGTTCGGTGAAGGGCTCTTCATTAATCCGCTCCTTTTCTTCGTGTTGGTCTTTTAAGGACCAGTGATTTTTATACATTCCCTATTCTTCTTTCTCACAGTATATCCTGGGTGACAATAATATTTAGGTCTAGTCTGCAGGATGTGATTGGCAAAGTAAAGAGGGACGAGCGCAGAAGGAGGTGTGTTGGTCCTAGGGACACTCGGGTAGGTAGAATCGATGTGACCATACCGTGTTCTTTCATGGTGTCCTCCCAGTATCCCAGAGGGGGAATCTCTCCCATGAGATCCACCTGTTGAGGGACTATCAGGTAGCAGCCTCACCTCCCTGGCCTCATGGGAAAGGACTCCCCCACCGGAGAAAGGATGACATCCAAGAGTTTGCCACAGTGGTGTGCAGATAACAGACGTAGGTCAATGTCCAACGCACGAGCAAACGCTTGAAAGAACCGTGCCTTGAATTGTGGTCCCGGTCCGAGACTATGGCAGAGGGCAACTCATTTAATTTGTGAATGTGTCTTATCTTTAGGGCTGCAGTTTGATTTGCAGGAGGAATACCCATGCCCGAAATAAAGTGCCCCATTTTAGTAAAGTAATCGACTACTACGAGTATAGTAGAACATACAAAGAGGACTCGGGCTACCGCTCCCTTTCGACACTTACAGGTGTATATCACCACACAATGAACAGATACTGCAATTTAATCTGAACATGCGTTACAATAGATCACCAATGTTGCGTTTTACAAATGGATTCTTTATTTTTTCTTGAGTTTTTTTATAAAAAAACTACCAAAGGCTGTTAACATATCTATACATGTGTTGCTAAAGTTAGACCACACAGTTTTCCTGGTGCCCACAATGGTTCATCATGTTATACAGTCATATCACATCACTTTGATATGTCTAAAACACTGTGAGAGGGTTAGTATTTTTGGTGGCTTAGAGTGTAGCATCAATAAACATACACCTATCAAGTCGACACATTTAGTGTTTCTAGCATGAACAAGGAGCCACTACTATTATTGTAGTTGTTGTTCTGATGCTTTCCTCAGGACTGGTGGAGAGAAGGGGGGGCTGTAGTTGATGTCTTGTACTGCCACGCCTGTTGTAGGATGGGGGTCTAAAAATAGGAACGATTAAAATTAAAACGTGGTGTGTCTATGCGACTATTTAGAAGCATGGGATGTGTTGGTTAATCGTACCTGTGCTTATTTCTTCTGTGCCTCGGGTCTGCGTGATTTCTCTTTTGGAGCTTTCAATGCGTCGTGGTTGGAGTTGTCATTGCCTCCATGTGATACAGATGACTCGTGTTGAAAGCCATTTCTTGGAGTCTGCAAGAAACGGTAACACTGCTTAGGGAAATTCCCTTCGTTTTTTCTTACAGCTAAGAACACGTGATTCACAATGTTATATTATGTGTGGGATCACCGGTTCTGCTTCTGTGCACTGGGTGTTGGGGCCCGTGCAATTATACTTTCTTGTGCCTATTGGGTCGCGTTATTTCTGCTTGTCTACTCTGGAAACCAGAGTCTTGCGTGGCGCCCTGTACGGCGCTGTTGGTGTTCTAAAGACTATACAGTTTGATCTGAGAGCAGATCTTACGTGTTACATTTCTCTTACATCAGCGCCCACCTAGGTGTGGTGGCTATGCAGTGCGATCTGGGTGCTGATCGATCCTTACCTGATGAAGTGTGTTTGATTCCGCGAGGAGCTGTTGACTGCCGTGGGGCCGTGTCACGTCCAGTGTGCATGCTTGTTGGCGGATACAGTCTCCCTGCCGTATTTATTGTTGATTGGATACCGCGGGTGGTTAGTGTTGTTGTTGGGCAACGGCACGTAGTGCGTGTGGGCGTCAGGATGACGTGGCTGCCCCTGATTTGATTGGGGTGGGGTGGGCGTGAAAGAGTGTATGACGCTGCTGTGGATCTCGGGCAGCAATTGCTTTACATAGTAAAAGATTGGGGACCCGTGTCTGCGATCATAATTTATAATTAAAGGGGCTAAGACTCTGTGTTTTTTCGGCGCACTCCGTGTTTCCCGTGAGGGAAACGCTGGCCGCACGTGTGTAGGGGAAGTACCCTAGTTGGAAGGAGCATGGTTGAGATTTTTTTACAAGTCACTTTCGACATACATAGTTTAGATATACCAATTTCGGATGTAGCAAATTCAAAAACAACCCATTGATTATTTTACCAATTGTTTATGTTTCAGTTTTGAAAAATTAGCAACCATTGGTTTGTCTTCTACTGAGTTCTTCAAACAAGATCTGTGTTCGCAGATCCGCTGCCTAATCTCACGTTTGCTCTTGACTATATATAATAAGTTGCAAGGGCACTTGATGGCGTAAAAACTGCATTTGGTGAGACAGTCAGTGAAGGTTTTGTGTTTCCACATTGTTCCGTTCAGTACGACTTCTTTTTGATCGTATGTGAGACGGCATACTGAACATTTCCCGCATCTGTAGTGTCCAACAACCGGTGGGAGGTGCCACAGATTGGTTTGGTTTCCTCTCTGGTTCCTCACCGGAGAGGAAAACCAAACCAATCTGTGGCACCTTCCACCGGTTGTTGGACACTACAGATGCGGGAAATGTTCAGTGTGTTCAGTGTGTTCAGTATGCAGTCTCACACAGGATCAAAAAGAAGTCGTACTGAATGGAACAACATGGAAATGCAAAACCTTCACTAACTGTCTCACCAAATGGAGTATTTACACCATCAAGTGCCCTTGCAATTTATTATATGTAGGCAAGAGCAAACGTGAGACTTAATGTTTCCATAGAGTGGAATATTTTCTTCTAAAAACTGAGAGCTGGACACCTCGCAACCCAATACCACCAGAACTCACCAGAGTTACCCTGTATCTAACATGTAGACTATCTTCTTAAAGATGTTAAGTAGTATATCTGGTCTTGTGTGTATAACGTGTATAACTAATATGCCAAGTACATCACCTGGTCTTTATGTGCACACTACGAATAACAAATGCACTCAAATACACGTTGTATAGAACTGATCCAGTTCAATTGGTAAATTAATCAAGGGGTTGTTTTTGAATTTGCTATATCCGAAATTGATATATCTAAACTATGTATGTCTGAAGGGCCTTGTAAAAACTCTCAACCATGCTCCTGCCAACTAGGGTAGTTCCCCTACACACGTGCGGCCAGCGGTCCCCTCACAGGAAACAGAGTGCTCCGAAAAATACGGAGTGTTAGCCCCCAATCTTTTACTATGTAAAGCAATTGCTGCCCGAGATCCACAGCGCCGGTGGCAGCGTCATACACTCTCTCACGCCTACCCCGCCCCAACCAAATCAGGGGCAACCACATCATCCTGACGCCCACACACACTACGTGCCATTGCCCAGCAACAACACTAACCAGCCGCGGTATCCAATCAACAATAAATATGGCAGTGAGATTATCCGCCAGCAAGCATACGCACTGGATGTGACCCGCCTCCACAGCAGTCAACAGCTCCTCGCGGAATCAAACACACTTCATCAGGTAAGCGCTGATACCAGACAGCTCTAGCACGATCGATCAGCACCCAGATTGCACTGCATAGCCACCCCACCTAGGTGGGCGCTGATGTAAGAGAAATGTAACACGTAAGATCTGCTCTCAGATCAAACTGTATAGTCTTTAGAACACCAACGTCGCCGTGCAGGGCGCCACGCAAAACTTTGGTTTCCAGAGTATATCAGCAGAAATAACACGACCCAATAGGCACAAGAAAGTATAATTGCATGGACCCCAACACCCAGTGCACCCAGTGTGATCCCACACATAATATAACATTGAGAATCACGTATTCTTAGCTGTAAGAAAAAACTAAGGGAATTTTCCCAAGCAGTGTTACCGTTTCTTTCAGACTCCAAGAAATGGCTTACAACACAAGTTATCTGTATCACATGGAGGTAATGACAGGTCCAACCACTGCGGATTGAAGGATCCAAAAGAGAAATCACGCAGACCCGAGGCACAGAAGAAATAAGTGCAGGTATGATAAACCCACACATCCCATGCTTCTAAATAGTCGCATAGACACGACAGGTTTTAATTTTAAACTTTCCTATTTTTAGACTCCCCATCCTACAACAGGTGTGGCAGTACAAGACACCAACTACAACCCCCCCTTCTCTCCATCAGTCCTGAGGAAAGCATCAGAACAACAACAACTACAATAATAGTAGTGACTCCTTGTTCATGCTAGAAACACTAAATGTGTCGACTTGATAGGTGTATGTTTATTGACGCTACACTCTAAGGGCCTCATTACACGGATTGCGGTAAGGGAATAACGATACCGGTAAGGGAATACCGGTATCGTTAAAAACCCTTGCCAATTACGACCCGGCCAACCGCTATTAGCGGCACCGCTAAGAACGGTGCCACTAATAGCGGTTAGTCCGCGTGCGCGCAACCCCTCATCCAGTAAATAGCGGCATGGCGCTATTAGCACACCATCTCAAGTCATGCGGACATGCTAATAGCGGCATTGAATAGCCCCAAAAAGCCCATACCGGCATGGCGTAAATACCGGCATCGCGAACCACCCGTTAAGAGAAATTAGCAGTGTTCCCACCTGCCACAGGTGGACACAATCAGCACAGGTGGAGTCAATGGAGACTGTGGCAGCACAAAAGGAGCACACCACACCCCTTCCCACACAAAGATGGTTCCAATACTAGCAGCATTACATGGGCTGGAGGACATGATTGCATTGCAGCACCAACAACAACAGGCAGCACAGAGGAGATGCAGGAGGAGGAGGAGGGCGAGACAGGCGCAGCAAGCCCCACCAGGGCACCTAGTAATACCACAGAGGCAGCCACCAATCCCCAGGATCCGAGCCAGTCCATTCAACCTAAGCCCTGAGCAGATACACACCCTGTACCGTCTGGACCGGGATGGCATCACCAGCATCGTGGACATGATGCATGACGACATTGTGAGCCTCATAGACATCCGAACTGCCATCCCCCCTCTACTGAAGGTGGTAACTGTGCTCCACTTCCTGGCCACAGGCACCTACCGGCATACAGTAGGGCAGATGCATGGCATCTCACAACTAGTATTCTCACGCACGCTGACCCAGGTGCTCGATGCCCTCCTGAAGCACACAAGTGAACACATATCCCTGCCACAGACTGCCCAGGAGATCTCCCACACCAAAGTTGGCTTCTATTCACTGGCAGGCATCCCAAGTTGCATCGAGGCCATCGACTGTACCCATGTGGAATTGGTGGTCCCACATCACAATGAAGCAGTATACCGAAACAGAAAGCAATTCCACTCCAATGTCTAAATGGTATGTGACTCAAACAAGATAATCACACATTGTTGTGCCCGATTTCCCAGATCAATCCATGATTCAATGGTCCTGCGGAACTCAACGATACCACGCTACATGGCGCGACAAGCCGGACAACGTTCGTGGCTACTTGGTGAGTAGCAGGGCAAGCACATGGCAGTGTGATGTGGGGTGGGATTTGGGGGGGAAGAGATGCATACTCCACTGGGTGTGCTTGGCGGGGGGGGGAGAGATGCATACTCCAACTGGGTGTGGACTGTTGTCCGTAGAACAAATGGACATACAGATGTACGCCAATGTCCACCAAGGCAGGCCACAATTGACCGGAAACAAAACCACATGCAATTTGAAGCTGCACAACATTGAAAACAATCCAAGATGCCAAACATGACACATCCATCCACATGCATATTGCACATCATACCACACCCCATATGACACAAATCTGCAACCTGGCGCCAATATGCGAATAGAAAATGTGCACTGCACAACATCACTACAGCTATGCGCGCCTGAGTGCATGCAGAGGGATCACCTCTAGCCATTGTACTGAACCACACCCCTACACCACTACTGGAGTGACGCTTCACAGCATGGCGACATCGATTTCAGAATGGCAGTACACTAGCAGTGTGGTACCAAATTTGCCTGGGCCCAGGAACACCTAAGACCTGTCCTCACCCAGGACATGGCAATAACTGCCGGAGGCATGCATGGTGCATGTCCACTTGCAGGGACTAGCTCACCTTCTCACATTGCAGTTACACAGATCGTCTCTATGCATGCTGGGATTCGTGGATGCCAGTCACAATGCAAAGTTGATTAGTGTGATATGTACAGGTTACACTTGAGGTGAACAGTAACAAGTCCCCATTGTTCCACCCATGCAGGTGATGCTGGCTATCCCCTGAAGAGGTGGCTCCTTACCCCTGTACGGAACCCACAGAACAGGCACGAAGAGGAATACAATCGTGCACATACCCGTACCCGTGTTGTGATTGAACAGACATTTGGCCTTTTGAAGACACGGTTCCGGTGCCTAAGCAGGTCGGGTGGGGCTCTCCTGTACGGCCATGAGAAGGTGGCCAAGATCACCATGGCATGTGTCATGCTGCACAATATGTGTATCAGACGGAATGTGCCACTGCCCCCTGATGTTGAAATGCAACCACCCGATGAGGATGATGGGGATGAGGAGGGAGGGGACGGGGCTGCAGGTCATGCAAGAGGCGATGCCTAGGAGGGACGCGATGTGCGTCAGCATCTGATCAACCAAATATTCTGAATCGCATGGTTCAACTCTGTTGGACGGATGTGGGTATTAGTGCACTGGTGTTTGTGGTGAAGCGCACAATGGGCCCTGTCCCCCAATAAAGTTCACATACACGATGAAGTCCAAGCCTGTGTTTTAACTTGTCACCAGTGTATTAAACATATTTTGAGAAGAAAAAGTGCATGGCCCCAACTATGCAACCACCCTTTCCCACTTCCCCCCACAACACTCCCAAAACACCCTTCACCCCTCCCCCACAACACTCCCAAAACACCATTTCCCCCCTCCCCCACAACACTCCCCAAACACCCTTTCTCCCCTCCCCCCACAACACCCCCATGTGTGGCTGGTACAACATTGCTGTCCTGCTGTACATGTGCCAGCTACATCTTGCTGGCCCTACTTCCCATCCCCACCACCACCATTAGGAGGTTGGGAGGGTGTGCGCCTCGTGGTGCGCAAGGAGCGGCGGCGGGGGCTCGTCTACCTCGAGCTTGCAGAGGAGGAGGTGCCTGGTTGTTCCTGTGGTGGTGGGGGGTACTGTCGGTCCATAGCGTCCGCTATGCGGGTGAGGACCTGCCTCAGTTGTGCCATCTCCTCACAGAGCCTGTTGGTGCAGACTTCCATGCCCTGTCTCGTCTGCCTTGCATTCTCCATTAACACCTCCCTCAGATTGGCTGCCTCATCTACATGCTGGCCAACCAGCACTGTGATCTCCTCCTGCCGCTGTCTGATGATGGCCAGGTCATGGCCACTGTGTCCTGCTCGTGGGGTGGGTGCCGCACCTTGATCTATGGCTCGGCCATCAGGTGAGGGCAGCTGTGGACTCCATCTCCCTGCCATGGTTCGTCGCCAGACTGGCCATGGCTGCTGGATCGTGACGTTGGCCGTGGGCTTGCTTCTCTGGATTGGGTCGGGCTGGGGGTGTGCATTTGCATGGGCAAGTCACAGGTCTCCTCCACGTCGGACATCGGCGCGGTGGCTGCTGCCTCACTGGTCGAACTGTTGGCAGCAGACAGTGGGCCCTCCATGGGTGTTTCCTGTGTTGGGGGGATCACTGCAGTGGGTGCAGCAATTGTTGTAGCCGTAGCTTCACGTCTTGGTGATGTGGGTGGCTTGCTTTGATTGCCCCTCTGCAGGAGTGCACTCCTCCCTGTGCCCCTTGATGTGCCAGCAGTGTTCCCTGGCTACTGTGCCCTGGCTTGTTTCTTGGCAGGGGGAGCCTGTGTTGCAGTGTCCGGCTCATCGCTGTCGGTCTGTGAGCCTGTGGGGGACAAAGAGGGGGATGGTATTGGTGATGGATCAACGTGCTTCATGCAGATGTTGTTCATCATGCTGTTCTTTGCATTGGGACTTCATTAGTGGGCATTCAGGTCATGGGACTGTCGGGTGGGTCATTCATGCATGGGTCTGGGTGGCACGTGTCTGTGGTGATGCGTGCATGTGTGTGTGTTGGGGTGTGACACTCAATGGGCAGGGTTGTGTGCATGTATGTTTGTGGCCGCATCCATGAGCTCATTCTGAGCTCACAATTGGGGGGTGCCTCACCTTTTCACAGTGCATCGTTTTATGTGGACACTCGCCTCCATCTGATGTTGTGGGCGCATCACGCCCCATGTCGCCAACTGCCTCTATGCATTCAACGCCAATTGTGCTCGCGCAGGTCTCTTCCCACTCCCTCAGTTTGGTGGGTGAATCTCCGCCACCTCCTGTGGCCATGGCCATGTTCCGATTTGCAGCCAGTATACTGCGGACCCGGAGGCGGAGATCGTCCCACCGCTTCTTGCAGTCTTTCACAGTGCAGGTGGTGGTGCCCACCGCACTGACTTTCTGGGCCACCTCTGCCCAGATGGCCTTTTTTTTAATCAGGGTCTCACGCCGCATGTCATTCACGAAGACCACATTTGCATTTGCAGCAAGCGTCTCCGTGAGCATGATGAGCTCCTCATTTGTACATTTCTCTTTCCGCTGCCGATCCGCACCTTTCTTAATCGCCTTGGGCATTGTCAGGGGATCCTTGATGGTTTGGTATGGCACTGGTGTGGAAGCACATCCTGGGGGCAGAGGATGGCAATGGATTGTGTTTTTAAAGATGGCCACCGTGCTCTTTCCCGTTCCTGTGCGATGACGCTATTTCCGTTTCCTCAATTTTACGGTGACCGCCAATTGCGGTCACCGCCAATTGCGGTGACCGCTATTTGTGTGTTGCTGGAGGTCGGAATTGCTGTCCGCGCTTTCGTCGGTGCCGCTAAGGGTCTTTAGGGGTCTTTAACGGCATGGCGGTAGGATCATTACCGGCATGGCGCTATGCTCGTGTCCGCGTACTGGCACGCAATTAGCGGCCTCTTGCCAAGGCGGACACATTAATAGCTCTTACCGCAATCTGTGTAATGAGGCCCTAAATCACTAAAAATACTAACCCTCTCACAGTGTTTTAGACCTATCAAAGTGACGTGATATGATTGTATAACATGATGAACCATTGTGGGCACCAGGAAAACCGTGTGGTCTAACTTTAGCAACACATGTATAGATATGTTAATAGCCTTTAGTAGGTTTTTATTAAAAAAAACTCAAGAAAAAATAATCTGTTGTGTCAAAAGGGAGGGGGTAGCCTGAGTCCTCTTTGTATGTTCTGTTAGGTTACCCTCATGAAACAGGCCCCCCTACAACAAAAAAGAGGGTCCCAACACACACCCCAGTATAAACACTATGAGTATAGTAGTGCATGTGTGGTCTTTGGGTAGTTCAACAATGAAGTCGCAACTCGGTGTGTCAAGGACCAGCGGGGTACAGGGAAGGGGTGCAAGAGCCCCAACATAATCTCTGGTTTGTCTGATAAGCCTTGACCATCAACACCATCTTTGGAGCAATTAAGAGGTCTTTCGTATACTTGAATGCCCAGTGGTTTTATTTTCATGATGCAACTGCAGTGCCTTCTACCGTACTTGTGCAGATGGAAGCACAATCCGTCTTGAAAGTAGGGAATCCCCTGTTAGAATTGCAGAGTGCACCATTGTGGGTGGTTTTCCTGTTCCTTGCCCCATCTTTTCAGGTCTTGAATATCAGAGCAAGACGCCTTACAGTTGCCCCTGCAACGTCCACAAGAGGCTGCAATAGGCATAAAATACAAGATTAGAGCACAGCTTCAAGAATGGCTGCTTAGGTGCTGAGCTCCTGTACCAACTGTAGATATTTGAATATTATCCATCTTCATTATGGCTGAGGAATCACTTGTGATTAAAACTGTTCAACCAGCCAAAAGGCAGAAAGGAGAGGAGGAGGGACGTGATGACAAGATCTTGGACATGCTTCACAGATTGATGGCTGAAATGTCTGACATCAAGGCAAAGCTGATCACCTCTGAAGAGAGATACTTGGACCTTACCTCAAAGGTAGTTTCTATGGAGAAACACCTTACAACAGTGGACGACCAGGTTACTCGTTTGGCGGATCGAGTCAGACATCTGGAAGGTGTGAATGAGAAATTGTCATCAAAACTTTCTGAGCAAGAACATTTTTCAAGGCGCAACAATGTGAGGATTGCTGGTTTTCCTGAAAATGCTGAGCATGGTAATCCTATCGCATTCCTGGAGAAAGCACTTGTTTCCATGCTGAATTTGGACCCGAAGCAGCCATTGGAAATTGAGAGGGCACACAGGTCGCTTGGTCAGAAGCCCGCCCTGGGCCAGAGACCTAGACATTTTATTGTAAAGTTTCTGAGATACCCAACAAGAGAGCTCATTCTGAGAAAATCCAGTGAAAATGGTGATCTTGCCTCGGGAGGACACAAAATAATGATTTTTGCTGATTTGAGTAAAAACATTATGGAGAAAAGGAGATGCTTCCAAGTAGCTAAGGAGAAAGCAAGAAGCAAACATCTTAAATACTATATGATCTACCCTGCAATACTCCGTATTGTGGTTGAAGGCAGAGTACATTCATTTATGGATTGCAGGCAAGCTGAAGCCTTTTTAACTGACCTGGATGTGGAACCTATGGAAGCAAGTACTGCACCTACTTCTCAAAAATCTACGCAACAACAGAAAAAGAAAAGGGATAAATAATAGTACTGAATTGCGCTTGTTTGTTTTATTTATTGTTGTGTGGCATTTATTTTTATTTTTACTTATACTGTAATATTTCTCTCAGAAATCTATGTTTTTTTTTTTTTAATGTCAAACCGTTAGTTTAAAACGGTTTCTTTTTCTCAAGCACTGTTGTAAATTCGGCATGGCCATGGGAATCTGTTAGAAGAAGGTATCTTCTGTGTTTACTTGTAAGCGTGCCGTACGTGATGCGGTGCATGGCGTACTACGCATTGCTTACGGAGGCCTGGCGAGTGGATTGCGAGGAAGGGCCGGTCTTCAGCAATTGGAAGTAATGTAATTGGCCGTGACGGTGATGGACAAAGGGATGTGAACTTGGATGATCTCTAGGGTGCATGGTCAAGCGGATTTTTTTCCTGTGATGAGCGGCTCTGACGGAAACAGTGATTTTCGATGTCGGGAAAAAGGTATGACTGAGTCTCTCAATTGATATGTATATGGAGCTGTTTACCGGTCCTTGGGGGCTGCTCATATCGCACAGCACCATCGTCTCACTTGTGCTGACACTGAGTTTTTTTTTACTCATTTGTATCTCACGCAGCCTTCCCATGCGTGTTGGCGCTCTTGTTCTTCATCTTGGTGAATGTTTTCTATCCCAAGCTTGTTTGTGATCAGCAACTTGAGACATGTATGCGGCCTTGTACATCTTTACGCACGGCCCGTTACATGATGTATGGTAATGTTAGGAACAACCAGCTCCTACCAGTCCTCCAACTATGTGCCACACCTGTCTGTGTGGCTCTTTCAAAATGGGCAATAACTTTCAAGTAGGGGTAAACAGTGAAATGGTGTGGTGCTACCACCTGCAATGCAACGTCAATGTGTTTCTGTCAGCGGCATGAGCAGTGCATTTCACAAAGAAGGCACACCATTTCTTTCACCGTCATTTGTGGCTCGTTCATCATCAGTGCCCCAGGCTTGAGATTTGATTTGTCGGGGCTTTTCAATTCATAAAGATGCTTCCTAATAATCCGAGAAACACAGGAGGTTACTGTGACATTTATACAACCTGCACATTCTATGACTTCCTTTTCTCTCTCTCTTTTGCAATATGAGGGTAAATGTATTATTAGATCTTGTGGGATTTTGGTATAATTTTTGAAAAATGCTCATAAGAATGACATGTGATACAACTGAACATTTACCTTGGTGTTAGTGGATTGGTGGGGACGTATATGTTTTTGCTTACTACTTGACATGTGATGCTGATAATGTATTCCGGGGCGCCTTTTCTCTGGGTCTTGTGTGTCACTGTTTGTGCACCAGTTCCGGGAGCACCCTTGTAGTAATACATATTGTGATTGCTGGGGTTAGTCGAAGTAGTCTATGGCACTGTTGTTATGGCTAAGCGGTTTGGTGGTGTGTGTTTACTTTTCTCATGTGATCTAGCAATCTTGTGCTGATGTGTGTACTGTAATAAGGTTGTCTATGTGCTTTTGTGTAGGGCTAATGTGGAGTACTACTCTCTTTCCCTTTCTCTTCTATTCAATCGTTTGCGCACTGTAGTCACTGTGCCACTAAGCAAGGACGAGACATTGTTTTATATATATCTTGATTTGGTCATAGGTCGCTTGTTTTGAGTGGCTGCTGATGGATAAATGTTTGTTTGCAGTGGTGAGTTTGTCTGAGACTATATACATAGTAGCGCCAGCATTTTTGGAGTGATGGGTCTTTTGGGGTTTTGTTGAGGCTTTCTCAGGTTCCTGTTTGGGGGGGAATATTACTCGTTGTTCACGACTTGTACTTGTTGCACTGTCTAGATGGATAGTTTATACCTTTTAAATTTGGGCACAGCTTCCTGGAGGGTGGTCATGAATAGGTCTAGTTTTGTATATATTGTAACTCATAGTGGGCCCAATCGCTGTTTTGTTTGTCTGTTTAGCAAGGTGTGTGTTGTTTTTTGCTCTGACTCGATTATCCATTGTCAATTGCATATTGTTCATCATTTTGATGTAATGCACTTTATTGAGGTCATGTGAATGGTGATTCTGCTGATTTTCGCTTTAGAGGGAACTAAAGTATGGGCTTATTGACTATTGGTACTTGGAATGTTAAAGGTATGAGGTGTCCTTCTAAAAGGAAAAAAATTCTATCCAGATTATGGAGGGAAAAGATTGATGTGGTTCTATTTCAAGAGACACACCTTGAGGATGGCACTGAGAACCTCCTTACTAATTCTAGATTTACGAAGGTGTAGTTGAATGGTTATTCTACTAATTCACGAGGAGTTGGAATTTTGGTTAGAAGGGGGTTGGGTGTAAGTGTTGATAAGATATTTATGGACGATGCAGGTCGGGTCATTTTAGTTGATTTGAAATTTGAAGATAGGCTGTTTACAATCGGCTCAGTTTATGGCCCATGTGCAGTGGGGGGTCTCTTTTTTGATACTGTAACTAAACTTCTGGCTGACATGAGGGGAGAAGTAATCATTTTAGGTGGGGATTTCAATTGTGTTATGGACTTCAAATTGGATAGATCTTCGGCGTGCTCCTTTACTGGCCACAGATCTAGTAGAGAATTTTGTGATTTTGTGGATACCTTTGATTTGATTGACTCTTGGAGAGTCTTGCATCCGAAGACAGTAGAGTATTCATTTTACTCTCCGGTTCATGATTCCTTTTCAAGGATTGACTATTTACTTATATCAGATCATATGGCTGAGACGATAATCGAAGCTAGAATGTGTGAGCGGCATCTTTCGGATCATTCTCTAGTTTTGGTTAGATTGTGTCTTGCTCTGCACTCTCCGGATTCTGCTAGGTGGAGGCTAAAACCATTTGTTCTGAAAGAGGAAAAAGCATTACAATCGCTCTCTGGTTTTGTGTCAGACTATTTTGCTGTAAATAAGGGTTCGGCTGATAGTTTAATGGTTTGGGATGCGTTTAAGGCCTCAGCTAGGTGTGAATTGATTACTTGGACATCTAGAGTGAGGAAGGAAGGGGAGGCAAAAATGAGAGATCTTGAGCTGGATCTGGGTAAATCACAATCGGCTTATGCTCGTACTGGATCAGTGAGGGATCGTTTAAAGATGGAAAGGTTGTATGAGCAGTTGCGTCTGGAGTCTGAGATTCAAGCAGACCGTGGGACTTTTTATTCTAAACAACGCTTCTGGGAGAGAGGGGATTCTGGGGGTAAATTGCTTGCGAATAGGTTGAAGTGTTTGTGCGAGAGGTCTTTTGTCCAGAAAATAAAAGATGAGTCTGGTAGGATTATTGTGAAAAGGAAGGATATTGGTAAGTGTTTTCGCAATTATTATTATACTCTGAAGAGCATGTGATGTTAGAAAGTGATCTGGTGGAGTTCTTTGATAAGATTGAAGTTCCTTGTCTGTCTGATGAGGCCAGAGAATTTCTGGATGGTCCTATTTTAGTGGAAGAGGTGATAGAGGCCATTATTAAAATGAGGTCTGGTAAGTCACCTGGCCCAGATGGACTGCTGACTGAGTTTTACCAATCTTTTGCTGAGCAGCTAGCTCCAGAATTATGTGAACTCTATAATCGGTTTCTTATGGAGGGTGTTTTATGTCCTTCAATGAGGGAGGCAGTGATTACGGTAATCCCCAAGGAGGGGAAAGATGCATCGAATTGTTGTAATTATCGCCCCATTTCACTTTTGAATGTGGATGCAAAATTATTTCTGAAAATTTTGACTTCCAGGTTGGATAAATATATGGGTTTGTTAATTGGTAGGTCTCAAGTGGGTTTTATGAAGCAACGTCATGGATATGATAATATTAGGACTCTCTTGGATATTTTGAATTTGTCATCCTCAGGAATTGATGATTTGATTTTTATATTTCTTGACGCTGAGAAGGCATTTGATAATGTGCCTTGGGCTTTTTTAAATTTTACTTTGGTTAAGATGGGTTTTGGTCCCCTATTTATAAATGCTGTTGGGGCATTACAGTCGGGTCTTAGTGCAAAGGTCTGGGTGAATGGGGTACTTTCATCTTCTTTTAGATTATTTAAAGGCACACGTCAAGGATGTCCACTATCACCTTACCTTTTTAATTTGGCTCTTGAGCCATTTTTGTCATATATTCGGCAGTCGGATTGCCTATCCGGTTTTATAGTTGGTGAAGTTGAAGTTAAGGTTTTGGCGTATGCTGATGATATAGTTATTGTTCTTAGTAATCCTGTAGAGGGGGGAAACATCTTGAAGAATATGATTTCTGAGTTTGGTGGGCTCTCAGGTTATAAAGTTAATTGGGAGAAGACGGTTGTTTTTCCAGCTCGAGATGCTCAGGTGTGTAGACGATTATTAGATTGGAATTGTAAATGGGAAAACTGTAGGGTGAAATATTTAGGTATCTTTTTGTCTAGAGATGTGAAAGGTATGGCGGAGTTCAATATAGATAAAGTTCTGGAAAGCATGAGGACTATGCTCCGTAGGTGGAGTAGACTCTCTTTATCCATCTGGGCAAAGGTTAATGCTATTAAAATGGTGCTCCTACCTAAGGTTCTGTACATTATTCAATCGCTACCTTTAAGGTTTACGGAAAAAGTTTTGGGCCGTGTGGATAGGGTCTTTCAGGAGTTTCTATGGGGAGTTTCAAGGAAACCAAGGATACCCAGGTATTTAATGGTTAGGCGTGTACATGAGGAGGGTTTTGGTTATCCTAACATTGAAAATTACTACAAACGTTTTTTGATTAAAAAATGTGCATCCTATTTCTCGTTGAATGAATCAGACATTCCAGTTTGGGCTCAGATAGAAGAGTTTAAGATGAGACCCTTCCGAATTGAATCACTGTACTCTCTTGGAAAGTTACCTAAATCGGTCAGTACATTGCAGGCTGTCCATGCTTCCAAAGATGCAGTCACATCATTGATTGTAAGTGGAGGGCAGGGACTTCATTTCTATGGGGAGGCCTCCATTTGGCAGAATCCGGGGTTGCAGATCAATAATAAGATGCTTTGCTGGAGGAGTTGGATGACCAAGGGTATATTACTTATTAGAGACATATGGGATGATGACAGTATGATATCTTTTGAGTCTCTGAAGCGGAAGTTTATGCTACATAATAGGGAAATGGGGAGATATAGATTGTTGAGAGATTTGATTTCTGAGAGAGTATTGTTAAATCAGAGCGTACCAGGCATGAAGAAGGAAAAGTATTATTTATTAAAGCTAAGAAGTACGCGGCAGCAGGCCCCACCTTGAAAGGCAAAGCTCAACTGACTTCTGCAGAACACCACACATATGATAACACTCCAACCTGGAATGTTATGACATCACAATCACAGAGAAGCAGGATAAGAAACCAATGAGTGCAACATTAATATAAATAAACATATGAGGTATAAACAGGCTACATCTTAACAAGTATTAATGCTTACTGACCCTTTGTTACAAAGACCAGAAAGGTGTAGTTTTATTGTAGTTGCGCCTCGTGCAGTGTCTAGTTATTTGAGGTTGTTCCCGGTAGAAGAGAAATTTAGATCTTCATGGAATGCTCTTCGACTTATGTGGTGTGCTGAACTGGGTGGAGATATTTCTATGCAGGATTGGGAGGTTCTATGGAAGGTTCCAGTTAGGATGAAAATTGATCTAAATTTACGATATATTCAACAGAGGCTTTTGGGGCGTCTGTTTTGGACTCCAGTTAAAATGCACAGATTTGGCTTAAGGGAGGATAGTATGTGTTGGAGTTGTTCTACGGAGGAAGGCACTTTGCTTCACATGTTATGGAATTGTTCAAGGGTTAAAGGTTTTTGGAGTGAGGTTTTGGATAGAGTTGATTTGGTCGGGAACATCTCTTTTCCAAGGACACCATCATCAGTTCTTTTGAAATCACCAGTGGGCACTCGTCACTTTAGCTATGCGACTCTGTGTTGGGCTAATAAGGTGTTTTTGGTGGCGACTCGTCAAATTTTACGCCCCTGGAAGACTAGAAAGAAACCAAGTATTGATGAATGGTTATTGCAGGTGCAGTTGCTCTCAAGATTTGAGAGGATTAAGTATTATGCTTTACATAAAGAAGAATTTTATAAGGAACAGTGGGAGGCTTTTAATGAACTCTGTGTGAATTAAGTGCTGATGGGCGATGGTTTTTGTTTCAGAGTGGTTAATTTACTATTGTGTTCTTTTTATTGTGTTTGTCTTGTGTTGTGTGGTTGTGTGTTTGTGTTTTTTCTTTTTTTTTTCTCTTGTTTTCCTCTGATTTTTGGCTAGTTATCATTTCAAATTAGGTTTGTTGCGATTAGTAGAGATAATTGATAGGTTTTTCTTATTTATTCTGTACTATTTGTATCAACTTGTATAATGCTTTTTTCGTTTTATTTGTCGTTTTCTTGTTATCATAATTGTTGTTTTGGAATGATATGTATTTCTTTTGATAAATCTTTAAATAAAGTTGTCAAAAAAAGAGCATAGAAACAGGCATGGTACTCAAATATAAATAAGATATTTGAAGTAAGAACGGACTGTAAAATCAAGAGGCTCACATGGATCCTGGGACAGTGGAATCATGGAACATGGAACAAAGTCCATAGTTGGCAGTTCTAGCACTTCCAACCAATGAGATGTTCTCTGTTGAAAACAAACAAAAAAACAACCACACAGAATCCAGAACACAGACCAGTGTCAAGGTAGAAATGAAAGCAAACCAAAGGAAATGCCAATCTGAATTGTAGATCTCTGATAAGATCTCCCACAAGGAAAGCAGGCTCGAGAGCAAAATTCTTCTCAGACAGAAAGACTTTGAGAAGCACAAGCTCCAGTACGATCCTGGATTAAATCAGCACGACGCTACACGACTGCCCAGTGCTGTGCTATGCTATGCTGCATGGAGAATCAACCTCTTGTTCTAATGGCACCCAAAATGATTGCTTGGAAATGCTGGGAAATGTAGTTCCAGCCAATGCTGTGATTGCTTATATCCAACCACCTCAGAGCAACTTGTTCCCGCATGGTAGAAAGTGCACCTTACTCTGTATGGGGTAATTTGGTGAGGACGCAACAGACACTCTTTCCTGACACTGAAAGTGATACTTGGGTGTGGGAGTGCATTCATGGTGGAGAGAATGAGTGAGTTGGATAAAGTGGGAGTGTAGGGGAGAAAGTAAGGCTGAGTGAAAGACTTGATTGAGAGAGTGAAAGGGAGTGTCTGTTGAAGAAGTAGGGGTGGAGGGAGTAGCGTGTAGTGGGAGGAGGGGGTAGTGGAGAGTAGATGAAGGGGGGACGGCAGTAAGGGAGAGTGGTTGGATGAGGGAGAGTAGTAGCGATTAGCACAGAGGATTGAGAGAGGACATCAGAGGGTCAGAAGAGAGGTATAAGAGAGAGAAGAGTGAGATGGTGGGAGGAAGGGCAGGGAGCACAGTAGGCGGTAAGAAAGGAGACAAAGAAGATCAGGCCAATGAATTTGAGGTTGTGAGAGAGAAGGACAGGTGGAGCCTGGACAATTGGAAGACCCCTATTACAATTGTAAAGATCATTGTTATTTTGTGGGACCCCTAGATAGGACTGACCTAATAAGTCCCAGAGGGAGACAGCGAGACAAAGTGTTTGCCTTTAGGCCTTCACAACCAGCCAGTCAGCTACTAGAGGGTAGATGTTACTGATTTCTAAGGACCATCTTGGGATATAGGGATGCATGAGCTAGGCAGGAGACAGCCAAAGGGGGTAGAGAGAGGGAGAGACAATTTGCCCATATTGAGCTCCTTCTAATGCCTTTATAAAATGCTGTTCAACTGCCTTAAATCATTGGTGTATTCATGAGACTATCTGTACCATGGAGCAATTCCTCAGGAGACCTTCAAAGAGGGAAGGACTTTTAAAAGTTACATTAACTATGTCCAGGATTACTGTGGATCATACCACCCTATCACATTGCAACATAATGATCAGAAAAGGTTCCTAAAAAATAATGACAAACCAACTAGTGAGGGTAACATTGGATCAGATAGCAGAAGATCAGACTGGTTGTATTCCAAGTAGATAGTTGGAGACCATCAGACACAAACACATTTCACTTGTTTCTGACTCCTGATGATGAAGAAAGTTTACATATATTTGTGGTTGTAATGCTGTTAGATGCTGGAATAGCCTTGACCAGGTGTACTGTAGCATTTTGTTCAAAGTAAGGGACAAGATAGGTGTCTCTGCCTAATTCGCCAAGTCTATTAAGAGTATCATCTACACGGGTTCCAGCACATAACTGATAATTAACATGTAGTACCCTGGCAAGGTTGGTGTAGAAAGTAGTACTGGACAAGACTGCCCTCTATTCCCCATATACTTTGACACTTTTCTCAAGCCTCTGCTAATCTTCATAAGGGGTAACTGATTTGGGATGTTTCTCCCCCAAAGGACTGCTAAAATCAGATTATATGCAGACTAGATGACACTCAGAGAAAACGTTTCAAGCACGCAGAAAGTTACTGCAGCATTTGCCTGCATCGCTAACTATCACATTAATGCTTCAAAAAACAAAATGATCTTGATAAATGTAGATAAGAACTGTTTGCATTCACAATTTGAGAGTGGCACTACTGTACATTTTTAGGCGTTTAGCATTAAGTTTTCAAGCCAAGTGGAGGACCCATATTCATTTAATTTTAAAGCCTTCCTTAGCAAGATAGACAATTGTTTGGAGGAAACAAATCTTAATGTTGGTGAGCAGAATTTATCTTATCAAAATGGTTGCCCTGCCCTAGACTCTGTCTTTTTAAGTGAATATTTCTTTGTTTCTTAAAATTAGACACTATGTTGATCAAATATATCTGGGATGGAAAAATAAGTAGAATTGAACAGAACAAACTTTCAACAGCTCTGAACGAGAGAGCTGAGGACTTCCAGATTGAGAAATATGATTTGTATTACTTTGCTGATCAGTATCTAAGAAGGCTACTAGACTTTTTCTGAATCTCCTTATTACTAGGAGAATTTTTTTAGTGGATAAATTGACCTATTCTTATGGCATCCGTGGTTTCCTTTTTAATGTTTGCCACCCTCTGATTTTTAAGAAGATTAGATTGAAGCTGATTAAGGTACTAAACAGAATGTACCCAGTTCACCTCCATTCCGTGAATCCTCTTCTGCCAGAAATATTTATTAATTGATATCTCTGAGAAACCAAAGGGTGTCTCATCCGCTAGTCCTCAGGGACTTGTGATCCAGGTGGCCAGGACGCGGCCATCGCGTTTGGATCCAGTTCCTGGGGGTGGAAAAGTGCGGGAGGCTTACCTGGTGAGGGGTATTCAGGGAGTGGGGGTGAGACAGCCGATGGTGAGACGCAATATTCCCCCCCTTTCCATACCCATGGCCCATCCTATTTTCTAGGATCCTCCAACGTCCCAACTCTCCCCCCCCCCCCTTTCCCTCTTTTTCACACAAACACTGGGCCGAGGAAGAGAACGACTGAGAGTAAAGAAGCTAACCCTTACATATCTAATTGGACATGTCCTGCTAATAGGGTCAGGCAAAGTCAGGCACTTGACTTTAAATACATACATCTGATACCAATTAGCTCTCCCCATACGGACAAAAGGCAGGGCATAGAGACACACTCTGAGCAAGGTGAAACACGAGCAAGAGCAGGACTTCCGGGGCGAAGGCAAACCTACTGGAGCAGAGCGACAAACCGAGGGATGAGAGCAAAGGGTAGAGGACTCCAGGAGTTCCCTGCACGAGATCGTTGCCTCCAAAAGGCTGTGAAAGACATGCAGAGAAGGCCAAATCCCAGACAAGAAGACTGCATTGTGTTTCAAGGACAGCATCGACCCTCCCGGGTGAATGGCAGAGTTGGGGAGGTAAGGCCAAGCCTGTGTTATTAACCTTGACGCTTGAAATAAAACTGCAAAGACGAGAAAGGAATGCACACAGCTGGTGAGTTGGCAAGTGACATGAAAGACTAGTGTGTGTTAAGCAAAGATTGAAGTTGCAACAGTATATCATACAATTGAAGGCTGCAGGTGTGTGGATGAGACGTGAAGGAAGGCAGACCTGTGGTGCACTTTGAATTACTGATAGTTGTCAAACCAGCGATACTGAGTAGTGGAGTGGTCCGGCGACAGGAAGTCGCCCATTCGAAAGTCTCTGTGAAAGGTGAAATTCTTTGTTATGAAGTGATAAATTGAATGAACTATAAGAAGCGAAGTGATAAAAATTAACCCTGGGAAATGGGGGGGGTGGAGTAAAAAGCTGAATGTTGAATTTTTTTCTTTTGACATCGAACTAGCCAGACCAAGAGACACTGGGGCAAATAACACAAGGGTGTGAGTTGAAGGGCAAGTCGAAGTGGTCCTCCAGAGGTCTATAGTAAAAGCCACACACATTTGAAATTCTTCGACATTAGGAATATGTCTGAGCCCAACTGCAGGAGACCGGAATTGTGATAAGTTCGGGGAAGGGAACCCCTAGAGCAGGGGTGCACAACTGATTTTGACAGAGGGCCGAAAGTACCTTACATGAGGGCTATAGTGGGCCGAAAAGTAAATGTGGGCGGGGCGGTAGGCGGGGCGTGGCAGGTGGCTTTTTAAACCCCCAATTTGTACTAAACACATGGAAAAAGAATGTTTTTGAGGGGTAACGATTTTTATTTGCATTTCAAACTTACATTTTGTACTACACATTTTCCATTGTTATAATTTATTTATATTTAGTTATTGCATCCCGCCTGTTTAATTAATTTATATATATATTTTATTGACCCTAGATACACTATGTCCCATGGCACCCTCACCCCCAACCAAACACTATGCCCCAGGGCCCCCTTACCCCCAACCAAACACTATGCCCCATGGCCCCCTCACCCCAACCAAACATTATGCCCCATGGCCCCCTCACCCCAACCAAACACTATGCCCCAGGGCCCCCTCACCCCCAACCAAACACTATGCCCCATGGCCCCCTCATCCCCAACCAAACACTATGCCCCATGTCCCCCTAACCCCCAACCAAACACTATGCCCCATGGCCCCCTCACCCCCAACCAAACACTATGCCCCATGTCCCCCTCACCCCCAACCAAACACTATGCCCCATGTCCCCCTCACTCCCAACCAAACACTATGCCCCATATGTCCCTCACCCCCAACCAAACACTATGCCCCATGGCCTCCTCACCCCCAACCAAACCCCCCACCCCATGGCCCCCTGACCCCCAACCAAACCCCCCAACTCAGCACACACACACAAACATGCACCAATACAGACCTGAACCCCCACCCCCCAACTCAGCACACACACACAAACATGCACCCATAAAGACCCGAACCCCCACCCCCCCAACTCCAAACCCCCCACCCCCAACTCAGCACACACACTCTCAAGCATGCACCCATACAGACCCGAACCCCCCACCCCCCAACTCAGCACACACACAAACATGCATCCATACAGACCCAAACCCCCCACCCCCCAACTCAGCACACACACAAACATGCACCTATACAGACCCGAACCCCCCACCCCCCAACTCAGCACACAAACATGCACCGATACAGACCCGAACCCCCACCGCCCAAATCAGCACACACACAAACATGCACCCATAAAGACCCGAACCCCCCAGCCCCCCAACTCCAAACCCCCCACCCCCAACTCAGCACACACACTCAAGCATGCACCCATACAGACCCGAACCCCCCACCCCCCCAACTCAGCACACACACAAACATGCACCCATACAGACCCGAACCCCCCACCCCCCCAAATCAGCAAACTCTCAAACAAGCACCCATACAGACCCGAACCCCCACCCCCCAACTCAGCACACACACACAAACATGCACCCATACAGACCCGAACCCCCACCCCCCAACTCAGCACACAAACATGCACCCATACAGACCCAAACCCCCCACCGCCCAAATCAGCACACACACAAACATGCACCCATAAAGACCCGAACCCCCCAGCCCTCCAACTCCAAACCCCCCACCCCCAACTCAGCACACACACACTCAAGCATGCACCCATACAGACCCGAACCCCCCACCCCCCCAACTCAGCACACACACAAACATGCACCCATACAGACCCGAACCCCCCACCCCCCCAAATCAGCAAACTCTCAAACAAGCACCCATACAGACCCGAACCCCCACCCCCCAACTCAGCACACACGCACAAACATGCACCCATACAGACCCGAACCCCCACCCCCCAACTCAGCACACAAAAAACATTCATACACATCCGACACACATCCAACACCCCCCCACCCCCGCATCTCAACATACACACAAAATACATTCAAATGCAAACATTCACACACCCCCCCACATCTCAACATACGCACAAAATACATTCAAATACAAACATTCATACACATCCGACACACCACCCCACCCCCGCATCTCAACATACACACAAAATACATTCAAATACAAACATTCATAACCATCCGACACACCCCCCACCCCCGCATCTCAACATACATAAAAAATACATTCAAATACAAACATTCATACACATCCGACACCCCCCCCGACCCCCGCATCTCAACATACACACAAAATACATTCAAATACAAACATTCATACACATCCGACACACCCCCCCACCCCCGCATCTCAACATACACACAAAATACATTCAAATACAAACATTCATACACATCCGACACACCCCCCCACCCCCGCATCTCAACATACACACAAAATACATTCAAATACAAACATTCATACACATCCGACACACCCCCCCACCCCCGCATCTCAACATACACACAAAATACATTCAAATACAAACATTCATACACATCCGACACCCCTCCACCCCCGCATCTCAACATACACACAAAATACATTCAAATACAAACATTCATACACATCCGACACCCCCCCGACCCCCGCATCTCAACATACACACAAAATACATTCAAATACAAACATTCATACACATCCGACAACCCCCCCCAACATACACACACAAACATAAAGCAAAACAAACCCGACACACAAACCCAAACAGACCACTTACCGGAGACGTGCTGGAAGGCAGGTAAGCGGCAGGTAAGCTGGAACGCTGGAATCGTACTACGGCTGGCGTGGTCCAAGGCTGAAATGCCTTCCGGCATCAAGCCTTATGGACCACGCCAGCCGTAGTGCTGGCCCTCCATTGGTGCAGCACACACGCATTACGTGGCTCGTAGGAGCGACGTGATGCGTGTGTGTGCTGAGCCAATGAGAGCCAGTGTTTTCACCGGCCCGGAAGACAACAAAGACTTTCCTAATGGAGGGTGGCCGCAGGCCGCCCTCCATTAGGAAAGTCTTTGTGCCTCGCGGGCCGGTCAAAAGGACATGGCGGGCCGCAACTGGCCCGCAGGCCGTATGTTGTGCACCCATGCCCTAGAGGATGTGAACTATGCTTGGGGAAGGGAACCCTGCAAGTGCTGTGTTTGAAGGTCCGAGCCCGACTGGGGGAGACCTACGTGAAATTGTTGCTTTGAGAGGTCTGAGCCCGACTGAGGGAGACCGTGAACTTGTTGCTTTGAAAGGTCCAAGCCCGATCTAGGGAGATGGATGTGGACCTTTTTTTTTTTTTTACTGTGTTTTGAAAGCTGGAAAGAGAGACTTTAACACGGAATGCCAGACGGGCCTCGATCCACGTTTTGGACTGCCTTTGTTTTGAGAACATAAGACAGAGTATGTCATTCTATCTACGGGGACCACCTTACTCGGTGCTCTCTAAAGTGGGGAGGCAAGCTGACTCAGCCACATATATTCTTTAGATTCTAACATTGATTTTTCCTTTGCATAAATATTCTCCTTTACACACTTTTAGTGCAAGAGACAGGGCAGGCATTGGGTTTTGTTAGTGTAGACCCATCTTGATTTGACAGACTCAACTAGGACTGTTTTTATTTGAAGGTAGACTACTCCCATCCTAACTATAGGGCAAAGTAGGTGTTTTTCCAAACCACAAAAATTGAATAAAGGTTTTACAAATTGTACCTTTTGTGTCAGTGTCATACTCGTGATATCATGCCTCCCTTACATAGCCTAAGTGGAGAAGTTTGCTAATCATCTGTAAGGGGAAATGTATATTATTTGAGGGGTTGCGAGCAAATTTTGGTATTGTATTTAAAGACTGTTTCTTTCCCTAGCTTCTGCACAACAGTGTTTTAGAATGTTAGGTAACCTGCTAGACGCTAGAAAGGGAAGAGCTAAAAAATGTAGCATGTCTGAGAGTTCCCCTGCCCTTCGGAAATCAGAAGGCGCTTGGACAATAAGCAGGGATTGATATATCCGAAGGTGGCTGGTGGTGCATATACAGATGTACTAACAAAGGCTCCATTTCGACTGGCTCTTAGCCAGATTTAGTGTTTTTCTATGTAGCAATTATTTTACACGCCTGATAGACTGACAAGAATGTTTTCTGATGTTGACTCTTTTTTGGGGATGTCTGTGAATGAAGGAAAACGACAACATACATATTGGAATGCCATGAAATATAGGCTTTTCTGAAAGCTGTTGGAAAAGTCTTACAATCACTTTGACAGACAGAATTGTGATTATACGAGGTGGCCGTACTCGGGGATGTGTAATATAGTGAATAATTCACAAGAAAGACTTGGGGCCTGATTTACAGAAGCATCTTATAATGGCGCTATCCCATTGGAAAAAGGGCCGTGAATCAGCACCATAGACCTTTGTTTCAGGGCACCTATGACGCAAGAGCTTGACTGACTCTTTGCTCTCGCTGGGCTGGAGGAATGTGCATCTGTAACATGCTTTATCGCGTGGCTGATTGATTAGAGCATTGACGGGTGAATTACATACAGCCTGGGAGACATGTTTAGACTTAGTTCTTCTCTGCTTTGTCTACCAATTTATTTAATATTCCCATTGAATATGTTTTCGGTGTAATAGTATATTTGATGAAAACTTGAATTCTTTAAAAAAAAGAGCGAAGGCTGCAAAATTGAAAAAGTGAAAGGTCCAACTCCATGCGTCTTGCCTAAAGTCGATGTGTAAAAGTGGAACTCACTTTGCCTGGCATGCATATAAATAAATATGCAAGTCCCAAACCCCTGCCATGGAGTATGTTGTTATAGAGGATCGACCTGACGCTGCTTCACATCAACAACTTTTGTTGTGCCTAATAGGTTATGCCTAAAAGCAGTAGAAAGCTGTCAGGACTTCATTTGCCTCAAGTTTAACTTGTAACAAGTGCAACCCATGTTCACTCATTGCTCATCACTCCTTATTGCAAGCCTTGAATACACATCCCCAATATTGCCTTCTCCCCAGACCAAAGGTGAAAGAAAACCTGTGCGTCTGGCTACATGGAGATTTCACATAGAAACTGCCAATAAATACTGCAATGAGCAGGTCCCATCATTCCTCTAGATTTGCACCGCCAATGGCATGGCTCCCATCCCAACAAAAGGTAGCCCGGGCAGAGAAATGAATTGGAACAAAGCAGCACCCCACACTTCTCGAATGCCTAGGCGTTCCAAAAATGCCCTTTCTAAGTGACCAAACTCTACAACTGCACAGGCAGATGTTAGTCTGCAGAGATGCACCCGCAATGTACCCGGGGGATGCTTTTGAATTTCCACTTGCTGCATATACAGCAAAGTCTCTTTCAAAGTACTTACAATTATGAATGAAGGCTTTCTTTTTTATGGGACTATCCCTCATACATGTATTCTGCAAATGCATGGCTGCTGCCTTAATCCCACACGCTACTTAGCCATGCCAGCAGTACAAAAAGCAAGGAAAGGCCACGGACAACTTTTCCACGGGCATCTTGGCGCTAATAGCAGATGTTTATTGTTACCCAACTTAATGGTACTCGTTTTATCGACCTCGGAAGGATGAAGGGCTGAGTGGACCTGCCGGGATTCGAACCTGTAACCATGAGGTCAAACACAGGTGACTGTAGTGGATGCATTGGTCCACTGCTGAGTTTTAGAGTTATTAGCAGCCACCTGAGTATTTTGCATAAGACAAACACAAATTACACCCATTGTATGGTAAGCATAAACGGCGCATTTTACATCATGTACCAGTGTCTTCTTTGGGTTTCTCGCTCCTTTATTTGTCTGCCGCTCGTGATCGGTACAACCTTTAATTAAGTAGACATTAGCTTTGTTATACGTAGCTTAAAGTCTCCAACCTGGAAAACCAGTCTTCTCTTCCCTAACCCAGCATTCCTTTCCTAGTGATTTCTGGATTCCTTTCCTCAGCTTGTTATTTTTTGGGGGCATTAAATGAGGTGTGGGAGGTCCTTCTCTTTGTATCCCTACGGGCAGTTTTCCGATTCACGTTTTCCGTGTTCCTTGCTGCGGTGGTAGGCTGAAGCTTGCCATGGGGTCTCTTTTCCATTGGATGTTTAACGAAGACTCGCTGAGTTGTGGATAACCGCCCCCTGTATATTAATGACGTGGTCTTTTGTCCAGTTCATCAAGCTTTGCTGTCTGTTTTCGCATTTTATTGTTACACAACACTTTTCGTGACATTCACCTTTCCTGATACATTTCAATAAGACCATTGCTTTCCTAGATGTGCTATTTTTCTTTAACGAGAAGATTCAATTCCCCACTAACTGTCCCTGCTCTACTGCAAGGATACCAGTGTTTGACGTTACTGTTTTCAAGTCATACCTGACTGATTTCCTTCTCACTCTGTCAAGCACCACACCACAGACGATGCTCTGTACCAGGCTACTAGAGCGCTTACCAAGCTGCCGGCCACGCGGAGTACCTTCTTCCAAGCCGCTCTGTTGCCTGTTCCTATCTACTTTGTTTTTGGATCCAGGCCCCATTTACTAGAGTCATATGGGCCTATCCTCTGGCATTTTGATTTTATGTTGTAGTCCACTTGAGGAGTTATTGTAGTTTCATGTTTTTGTTAGTTGCCCTCAAGGGCATTTGCAGAAATCTCTGCTTTGTTATTTTTGGTTAACTTATTCCTACCGGGAATACATCCCAATCAGACCGTCCCCAATACAGGCTTGACCAGGCATCGTCGGGTCTCAGGCTGGGCTTGTTGCAGAGGTGATTCAATTTGCTGTGCAGCACTGCCACTTATCTAAATGAAAAGGTTTTTGACAATTGATGAAGGGTTTTTTGGGAGTTGTCATGCGTGGCTGGGTTGTGCAGGATAAAGAAATGTCCTTTTAGAATGTTCTGTAATA
Source organism: Ambystoma mexicanum (assembly GCF_040938575.1). Lineage (NCBI taxonomy): Eukaryota > Metazoa > Chordata > Amphibia > Caudata > Ambystomatidae > Ambystoma > Ambystoma mexicanum. The sequence continues at coordinate 1,458,953,847 of NC_090935.1, forward strand.
CACAAAACAGAAAACGGACAACAGGCTTTACTTGAGCCAATTTCTTTATTGCGCCATCATTGCAGCCCTAACACTCTCCCTAGAGAGGACACACTATCCTAGCCCTTCATGATGCTCCTCACCCTAGAAAGCACTGATGCACCGACTAAGAGCGGGGGTACATGTGGGCAGTGCTCACCCTGTTCCTACATGCGATGAGATGATTTTCAATTAGAATTTTTCACAAAGATTGCATTCAACCCGATTTTTATTCTGGCCCAAACAAGTTAAAAAGTTGCAGTTACGGGAAAACACGTTTCCCGACTGCACACTTTAGTCAAACAGACAGTTCCCGTGGGACTCGGCGTCGGGATTCAGACTATTTATTTGCCCTCCGTGAGGTGTGTCTGGTTGGCCCAAGTGTAATGTCTAAAACATTTTAAGAATATAAATATCAAAATCACACTCTCAACAAGTTGAAATGCACTCGCTATTAAGCTCTTTCCTTGGAGTACATACACAGTTAAATTGTGCGAGAGCGCATAGTTCATACATAAAACAAATTGCAATATCTACAACATCAATTCAAAATTTCCAAGTCCACTATGTGTCACTCTTAGTCAGGTGACATCTATATTTCTGGTTGACCGGTTTCAGTGATTGTCTTTCGTATATCATCTTCTTCAGGACCCATTATTTGCTTTCTTAGACCCAATCTGCATGCCCCTCAGAGAAGTAGATTCAGCACATTCTGTTCATCTGTTGTATGTGCAATGGAGTAGCACATTAGGTATCAGGAATTTCAGCGCTTCCAGTTAATTAGATCAGGGCACCTATGTTGATACTTGATCTGGCATCTGTTATAGTTGTCTCATTTCAAAGAAGTACACCTCTTCTGGTATAGCGGTCTTGTTGTTAATGCACCTGCGGTAGTCTTGGCTTTGTTCTTTCCCGTCAGTTTAGCGTCTCATACGCGGTAGGCAGTTTCCTCACGGCGTTCGCTGTTAGTCTTGAACGTCCAAGTAATGCGAAAGCACTGCCTTGTGAACAAAGAATTGCATTCATTTGTTAAATGGCACACTGGATAACAGTTCAAGAGACGCAGACAATATACAGAGCTAGATAACTGGCCCATGAATGACTTCCCAAGATTGGGATGAATAGAGGAGGACTCACCTGGCACTCGGCATCAGTGTGTCCTGGCACCCCTGAACTCCTAGTTGGTGCCCAGATAGAGGAGCTGCTCTACAGCAAATGGGTTTATGCCTGACTTAGACCATGCATTTAAACTCTTGGTCTGCGTTCAACAAATTACCCAATTAGGGGTAATGCAAGGGAGGGCGATTTAACGCATATTTAGGCCAGCCCAGAGGAAGCAGGACTACTGGGTAAAAGGCAGATAAGAAAATGCCCCTCTAGTCATGCAGCACAGCCTTAACAGACAGATTGGTTGACCAATTCCATAAAGAACTGGCTCATTTATGGGGGGAGGAGGAGTGTAAGAGGAACCTGGGAGAATAAGGCCATGAGGGCGTTGGGACATTGGTCCAGTGAGGTGATGCAGAAGAGAAAGCAGTGAGAGGGAACCCAAGGAGTCCTAGTTTATTGACGGCTATAATTCCGTCTTTGACAAAAGTCAGATTACATGGGTAAAGTCTAGCAGAAAGCCTGCTGCGAGCTGCCTGGCTACAGTCAGATATGCGCTGTTAGCTAGCTGGGGCTATTACCCAGATCTTTGCAGAAGCCAAAGCATAAAAGAAATAAGGACTGTTGTGGACTCAGTCCTATGAGGATCATAATCCAGAACCAGGCAAGAGCCAGGTGCTCAGAGGTAAGGGAATGAGATTGAGCCTGTTGTGTGTTAAAGCCCAGTCGTGCCGCTACCCCGTTTCCCACCACAGTAGGAATTCTTTGAATCCTTGCTTCTATGAAATAAAAGATTGTTGTTCATCCATTGTCACACAGGCTACACTCTTCCACCTATTTCAGTTTATTCCCTTTGTCATGATTTTTTTCATTTTCTTTTCTTCATAATTTTATTTCTCTTGTTTATATGGTGCCCACTTTGATTCATAATAGCATAACTTTAGAAATAATGCATATTTTTATATTTTGTATATTGAAAACATTGGATGACCGTGTATTTCAAAATAAACTGACCATGTACTGTAACTCCACAACACTGGATGTAGTGCAAGCATCATTAATCTAAGCAGACACGGGCACCTCTATTATTTCATGAGGGCTGGAGGATTCTCAGATTGGACTATCTGTCAGAGCGTGAGCAACACGCTGATATTTACGAGCTACCTCTTCGGCGAATGAGCATCGTTGTTTTCTTGGAAGGGTTGGAATTGAAGAACCTCTCCTGTGTTGCACTCAAAGGTGACTACACTACCCGAAAGAGAGAGCCGAGTATGCGTGACTGGTAAAACAGGAAGTGCAGTCCGCGTACACTGCTCTTTGACTTCTCGGTATGGGACGTTGTGTTTATATGGTAATCATGTTAGTGTACTCTTATTTTTCCTCGCCCTTGGTGTATTCCTTTTAACTAACTTGCCTTGTCCCTGCCGGAGCCGTACCCTGTTCGGGATCCCCCACGTTCCTTTTGCCAACCCGCTTGTGTTGAAGGATTACCCATGCACTATATCTTGTTTTTTCCCTCTGTCTGGTACTGCTTCATGCCTCGCCGTCTTTTGTTTTGGATCACTTCTTGCTTGGTATGAACTACGTACTGGACAATGGCCTGGTTAATAAACTAAACTAACTCGTCATGGTTCAGACTTCAATTTCAATATCACAGTTCCAACTCTTCATGGAAGACCTATCCGAAGTTCAGGGAGTGCTATGAACGTTGGACCATCCAGGTTAAGTGGGTTCTCTGTTGCTAGTATCTATTCCATTGCCGTACACCTGATGCATATTGCTTATTTTAACTGTTTACAGCCCCATGGAATCAGGTGTTTGGCGTATTTGGTGAAGCTCTGCACCTTTGGGCCCTCAGTTGCAAGAGTCGGTTGCTGTTGGGCTTTCCAATGGAAGCACCTGAGTTTGCGAGGGCAAACCACGGTAACAATCCCAATTCAGAACACGATTCTACTTTGCATAATGTACAACGTAATTCCTGCAAAATTAGGTGTTGCTGGTGTGGAAATTCATAACTCACTGCTGTGATAGTGTGGCATAGGACTAACCTTTACATTCTCCTTTTTTAATTCCACGCTGAAAAATAAGACGTTTGAGGACACAAACGACGAGGGCAGACCACTACTTGATGTATGCGTCCCTACTTGAGTAGCCCAGGCCGATGGTGCTGGCTAGGACTGCACTGGCACCTGGTGGCAAGAGAAAACAACTCGTTTACAATCATATGCCCATAACTGCCTACTTAATATAGTTCTTTTCCAAGTGCCAGGCAGCAAGGACATTAGGCACATCTCTTTTATGGGCCCGATCTCTTAGAATCTGCGGCAAGAACCCGGCACCATGTTAAAGCAAATCTCTGGGCCTGACGCACAGTACCCAACATGTCCTTCATGGGATGCACTCTATCCACACAGCCGGTTTGCTGCCTTCGTTTATCTGGACAGGCAACAACGCCTCCAGGTCAGGTGTGTAGTGGCACTCAAAGAAGGAGGATGACCTAAATAAAGCCTTCACCAAGCGTGCCCGACGTTTTCCTCTGCTTTGGGATGAACATGTACTTGGCTTCAACTCTGATACCGAGGGGTTTTATTTAAAATATTTTAATCAAACCATCTTTGTGTTTTTGCCATACACGCATTGCTCAAACGCCATACAAAGGACTAAGCCATAAGCAGACATCCACATGCTAGTCTGAGTGCTGGCACGCAAGCACATTGTCATAAGATGTTTTCTTTCATTATAATACGTTGCTATTCTTGTAATGCGTTGGCTGATAGCATTGCCTTTATTTAAGCAATAATGCAGCATTCCTGGGTGGTAACGGCTCTTGTCGCAAGTTAATAGGCCCTAGGGACGTTAGCACCAGTCATTATGGCCTGAGGAAGCGGGGCATTATTGCTATTAGAACTTGCAACCCCTAGGCGTATAATGTTCTGTTCAAATTAAGGAAAGACAAAGGAAAAACCTTGATATTTTGGGACTTAAGACTGACACCGGCCATTATTGCCCTTTGCCACTGCATTGTTTGCAAGGGATCTACCAACATTGAATGCTCTAGATATATATGTTTCGTTCTGAAAGTCATTTTTGAGTGTTTAACGCAACCCTTGCTCTTTCAGGTATCCATCACATTCTGCGATGTCGCTGCCTGTTTCTCTGAAGAGGAGTGGAAGCTTTTACACGAGTGGCAGAAGGACCTGTACAGCAATGTCATGAAGGAAATTCAGCAAGCTCTGACTTCCCTGGGTAAATATGCTTTGTCTGACAATCCTGTCATTCAGGGGCTGCATTTAAATGATTCTTGCCATGCGTTTTGAATAATGTCCTCTCTTTGAAAATGTTCTCCTGATGAAATCGTGGCAAATGTCAGGGACAAAAACGGACAAGTGGTCCCTTACCCAAGAAGTGTTTTTTAAGTCTTTAAGTGGGGAGGACCATAGGGGTCCATAACAAACAAACAAAAAAAAAGCGATTTTGACATAGCAGTAAAATATTCTTTTTTAATTGCTTTATGGAAAAAACGGTTTCCTTTTGTGTATATATATAATTTAAATTACATCAGTCGTGTTCAAATTAATAAAGTGACATCAAGAGCGTTAATCAGAACGTATAACAACTCCTTCCAGAACAAGGAAAATACCACAAAACGAGGACAGATGGCACACTCGCTCTCCTTCATGCAAAAGGTGCTATATACTACAAAGCACGCATAGAACAAATGCATATCTGTATGCAATAACAATTACATCATCCATAATGCCAACAGCAATGGATAAACTTAGTAAAAAGTACAGACGCGCTTCCAATTTTTGCACTAACGAGAAGCCGACATGTGAGAGACCATTTAGTGGACGATAAATTCACAAGCCTCAAGACAGTACACACCATTGCCTCATGTTGGAACCTCGAAAATGTACCCATTGTTGGACATTTTCCCTGCCTAACTTGAACTTCCAGCCAATACACAAAAGGCAAACTTTCTTTACCCATGGTAATTTTACCTGGCCTCTAAAACATTTCACCAACTGTAAAACAAAGAATGGCATTTACACAATTCGACGTCCCTCCACCTTAATTTACATTAGCATGGTACAAGTTATCTCGACGAGAATAACTGAGCATCGCTCCAAGATCCGTAGCAAAACATTTCAAGCTCCATTGTTCTTGTTTTCTAAGAAATGTCAGGAACAAGCCATTGTCATCCTTGACTGTTAATGGAGAAACCACAGCTAAACCTTTTGCGAACATAAAGGTAAGCTCCTTGTGAACAAAAGAAACCAATAGTGCAAATAACCTCTGAACCTTCTTCGGGGCATGTTATGCCGTTGCACGAAGTCACAGATATGAGAAGCAGAACTATAAAAACTCTGTCCAGAGTCATAGCTCCTTTTCTATTGTCGGTGGGTTAATAGCGGGTGCTTGGTGTGTTATGTCATTTGTACTGTGAGAGAAGTGTTTTTGATCCAATCCCTCATCTTTCTACTGTTCGCCATTGGGCATTACCAGGGGTAGACCTGTGGCGCAACCCCTTCCCTGCTTCACATTGAACATATCTCCTGGACAGCTACTATTCCTTTCCTGTAAGCACGTCTGCACCGTCTCTCTTTGCCTGTCTTGTCAGCTGCGCACATACCAATTAGGCCCGCCAAATCCCAAGGACACTAGACTGCCTCTTTCATATGGCATGCACACGGTTCTCTGAACCCATTGATGTATAAAGAGTACTCCATCTACCAAGAAGAACTCTCAGAGGGGTGATGGCATAGGAAGGAGTCATGGAGTTTGGTTCCCATGTCTTACTAGACCCCTCTCCCCACCCCCCCATAATATTTGGCTTTCACTCTCAATAAAGTACTACAATCTTTTTCTTTTGGGGCATTGTTAAAGTGATTTAATTAACTGCACATACAAAGGTGGGGAGGGCATATTCCAAAAGTTACTTGAGAACTGTAATCTCCTTCAGCAGGAGTCTCAAGGCTCTTTCCAACTTTATTTGTCCTCCTTATGCAGCACAAAACAACAGGGCTACAAAGGTAGGCATTCTTTGCCCCAATAAATGTTACAATAATATGCTAAAGTACTCTCAGCATTGGAGCGCTTTTTTTCATCAGATGTAGATGATCAGGTAGTGCTGGTGGAGGCTCATGAGAATCTTCATAGAAGCCCTAGTCGTTTTTTTCACAAAACCATACACGGAGGTTAAGCATCATGCACAGGGAAGAACGCCCTGGTATGATGGGGATTGCCGGCGCAAAGGGACGTCTGGTATGGCAAGCTAAGAGTGCCACAAGATTTATGAGCTACAAGCCAAGTAAGGTGTTAAAGGCGGGGAGCACAGCATTTACTGTGCTTTAGTTAAACCCTGCCGCATTTTACCACTATCGTACCACTTTAGGTCAGTACCACATTGTTGCCTCGCTTACAACCATTATACTCAACTGTTTCTTGCTACAAATTATACATTTAAAATTATATTTCAGGTACTGCAAATGTTTTGAATTTAGGCTGTTTTCGGGTACTGCAAATGTTTTTGAATTTAGGCTGTTTTCAGGGACTATAAATGTTTAGAATTTAGGCTGTTTTTCAGGTACTGCAAATGTTTCGAATTTAGGCTGTTTACAGGTGCTGCAAATGTTTTAGAATTTAGGCTGCTTTCAGGTACCTCAAATGTTTTGAATTTAGGCTGTTTTCAGGGACTATACATGTTTTGAATTTAGGCCGTTTTCAGGTACTTCATGTGTTTTGAATGTTTAGGCTGTTTTCAGGTACTTTAAATGTTTTGAATTTAGGTTGTTTTTCAGGTACTGCAAATGTTTTTAGGCTGCTCTTCTGGCACATCACTTGACCTGACACTTGCCACATTTGCACTGGCTTCCTTCACACTCTTCCTATGTTCACTGTTCATACAGACCTCCAGCTGCTAGATAGCCCCCACCTTACTGAAGCCACTGATAAAAACCCTCCACCATGCCCACTAATTCCCAAAACAGTGCATCAGGATGGTGCTCCAAAATCAGATCCTTCCCCTTCTTTCCCCCTTCTATCACAGCCCTCTGTCCCCTCTCTCCAGGCACTTTCTACACACACTCCTCTCTCATCCCTTGACCCAAACCATACCACATTTCCTCCCTCTGCCCCCTCCCCACCCATTTCCCTTCCCTGATCGTAGCTCGGGCTACTCTGGCAAGCACACCTATTTCAATACCCCCCCCCACTTAAACACACACTTCTGGCCCCCAAGCACCTCCCTAAACCAGAGCCCACCCCAACCTCAGGACACCTCCACCTCTATTCCCCTCCTCTTCTCCCATCCACACACCACCCTACCCCAACTCCTTAACCCTGCACTCCTAACCCGCTCCTCTCTCTTTAACACCCATACACACTCTCCCATCCCTGCCCGACCTCAACCCTACCCACTCCCCATCTCCACCCACACACCCATGACCACCTGAACTTCCCCCTGTCCCTCCAACTCCTACCCAGGCACTTTGTTCCCCCCTCCAATCCTACCTCCCACCTTTTCCCCCCTTTTTAAGGAATTGTCCCCCCTCAAGCACTCTTCCTTGTTAGCCCAATCGCCCTCAACACCCACACTCCTCGTCCCACCCCTACCTTTCCACTGGAACCCCCATGAGAAAACTGCCACCCTTGCTCCTACCCCTTTCTCCTCCCACTCAAACCCCCCACCCCGCACACCAAGCCCTTCACTACCTTCCACCCCCAACCTGCTCTCTTACATCCTCATCAATGGAAGATCTGTAGCCAAAAACAAACACATGAATTTTCACCTCATCTCCGAGGAAAACACAGACGTTGTCTTCATCACTGAAACCTGGTTCTCTGAGGACTTTGAATCCGTTGCTCACGGAGCGTTCCCCACCGGATACCTGATAGTCGTGCACAACAGATGCGGCAGGGCCGGAGGACTAGCCATCCTCTACAAACAAACCCTCTCTGTCCTACAAATTGAGAAACAACCCTGCAAACATTACTGTGGATCACTACTAGTGAAATTCCAACCCTCCTCCTCCTTCACTCACAGTTTTTTACTCTTTTACAGACCTCCTGGGTACAACAGGAATTTTGCAGACTCCCTTAGTGACTCGGTTGCAGCCATCCTCATACCTAACTCCTCCTTCACCATGCTAGGGGATCTCAACAACTGGTTCGATATTCCATCCAACCCCATGACCCGCCCACTCCTGGACAACATGGAATCGCTCAACATGTCCCAACTGATTTCACAACCCACCCACATAGCAGGTCTCACCCTCGACGCTCTATTCAGTTCTACCTACCAGATCACCACTCTACTTCCCGGTCCTGTTTTATGGACTGATCACTCAGCCATCTTCATCCATGTCATCACTCCTACCCCCTCGACTCTTCAACCCCAGGCAGCCCTCTTCTGTACGTATTTGGAGCAAGGTCATCATAAACCCTGACCTGGCCAATTGCCTCCAACACTCCCTCCATATCCTCTGCCTCGATGAAGGACCTCCTTCCATTGCCCTTTTTGACCATTGTCTTTCTAGCGTTTTCACCCTGCTCACTCCTACGAGACCTTCCTCCCAGAGAACAGGCCCCATTCCTAAATGATTCACCCCCTCCCTCAAATCCCTCGAACCCTGAAGAACTGCCTGGAACGCTCCTGCTGACCAAACCCCACGCCACAAAACAGAGCCCGCTACACCAGACCGGTCAGAAGTTAGGATGAAAATCAGGAAAGCTAAATGATCCTACTATGGGAGCCGAATAGCCAACTCCTATAACCCTAGCAGGGAACTCTATAGGACCATCGCAGAATTCAGCTCTGTAAGCTGCACCTCCGCCATCTCCCAGGCACTCTGCAATGCCCTGTCAGGCCATTTAATTAATAGTGCCCTTTGATTGACACCTCTGCATCTCTAGCAACATCCCTCCACCTTCATCCCCCACTTCTTCACCTAGCTCCTCACTTCCCACCCTTGACACATCAGTCCATCTCCCACACAGACTTCCTGAAACTCCTATCGCTAAGCCGACTTTCAGGAATCCCAGATGACCCATGCCCCCCCCCCCCTCTCTAAAGCAGATTTTATCTTCAACCTGTGCAGGCAGAACTGCAAGATCCATGATTAACCATTCTATGATTCAGGCATTGTTCGCCCAGCACTCAAAACCTCACACGTTCAACAACTACTAAAAAAGCCCACCCTCTCATCTTTGCCAACTACTGTCCAAATTCCAATATCTGCTTCATAGCCAAACTCCTAGACCATGCCACGTGCACCCAGCTCTCCCTCTTTACGGAATCCTGCTTGACCCAGCCCAATCTGATTTCAGACCCCGCTGAGGAACAGAATCCTCACTCATCTCTATTTGGGATGATTTGAAAAGTACAGCAGACTCCGAAGGCTGTGCTGCACTTATCCTCCTCGACCTTTCAGTGGCCTTTGACACTATAGGCCACTCCATCCTCAAGGGCAGATTCCACTCTCTGGGCATCAGGGATTCTGCCCTCAAATGAATCTCCTCCTTCCTCTTGGACCGCTCTCAGGTCATGATTCTTCCCCCTTTCTCCTCCCCTGCCCGCCCTGTCTATAAAGGGGTGCCTCAGGGGGGCCTCCTTCTCCCCTTACTCTTCAACCTCTACCTCAGCCCTCTCCCCACAATCATTCGCACCCTTAACCTAACATGCTACAATTAAGCCTTCGACACCCAGATCATCGTCAGGATCCCTAAAACAACTTCCTCCCCTCACCCAACCTCTCCTTCTGCCTCTCAGAAGTTGACCACTGGATAATGGCCAACCACCTTCTCCTCATCCCTGGCAAAACTGAAATCATAATCTGCTGTAAAACCTCTCTTCCCCCAACCCACACACCGACCGGTCTTGCTAGGACCCCCACCATCAGTATCCAACTCGGTGAAGAACCTGGGATGCACCTTGGACTCTGATCTTATTCTCACCACAACAACACAGTTTCAAAACTTGCCATGTCCATCTGCACTGCCTCAGACGAATCCTCCCCTATCTCTCCTACCCCCACAGAGTCTTATCAATTCTCCTCTCCCACCTGGACTATGCCAACTCTCTCTATCTGGGCGCCCCCTCCTACCAGCTGAGAAAACTCCAGCGAATCCAAAACTCAGCAGCCCGACTCCTCCTTGCACTTTCACCTAGAGAGCACATCTCTTCCGCCCTTAGAGTTCTTCACTGGCATCCCGGCAGCCGAAAGGCAACTTTCAAAGCCATATGCATCACACACCATGCCTTCACAAGACAGGCCCAAATTCCTACAAGACAAACTCACAGAGTACCAACCCACCAGAAACCTTCGATCAGGCTCTGCACACCTGCTGGTTATCCCCCCTTTCCTTTCCACAAGAATTGGAAGGTCCTCCTTTTCTGTCCAAGCTCCCACCCTCTGGGACTCCCTTCTGCTAAGCATACACTGCAAAGAGACCTACCTCTTCTCCAGGAAGACCCTTAAAACCTGGCTATTCCCCCCAGAAACTTGAAGACCGCTCCTCTCTTTGACGCCTCTGACACTCCGAGCCCATATCACCTGTGGACTGACACTATTTAGGGCCCTACGACTTGCCCAGAACAAGGTAAAGTATAAAATCAGACCTTAGCAGATGACCTTTCCACAGGAACTCTTCCTTCTCAAAGCCCATTTCGAGGCACTTGTTTTTTCATATATATGCACCACCTCGGGGACCCAGCTGTATGCACTGGCGAGGATGGGCCGTCTATGGCACTTGAAGGTATTCTTGGGGAGGGGCAATGGGGTGTAACTTGGAGGGGATGCACGAGTGGCTAGAATGTTACACAGGGTGTTGTTGGGGCTGGGTAACACATTGCATTGGATGAAATTGTGGGGGAGCCGGCATGTACCCTACCAGGGATAAGGGCTTTAGGTAGTGTGTTGCGCTTGAAGGAGTTGTGAAGACAGTTCATGTGCGGTAAAATGTAGCAAATTCCTGACACTGGTGAATGCAGAATGTAGCTCTGCACCTAATCGGGTTGAATGTAGGCTGTAGCCAACTTTGAATCCAGGTGAGTGTAGAATGGGGCCAAAGCAATGAACCCCGAGAGTGTAGAATGTAGCCAGGGAAAATCTGGGTGAGTGCAGAATGCACCTTATGTACTGAATTCAGGTGAGTGTAGAATGTATCCAATGTATCGAAACCGGGTGAGTGTAGAATATAGTCAATCTAGGTTAAGGTAGAACATACCCAATGTATTGAATTGAGACGGACGGAAATTGTAGCCTATGTATTTCTCCAAGGTGAATTACATTACAGCTGGCTGCAAGTAGAAGGTAGCCATCAATCTTCATCTCGATACTCCAGCGGGATGTTTTTGAAACTGGGACCTTCACTAAAGTATTAACCACTGTATTAAACCTGACGCACTCCATGCTTATGGAACTTCAGCTGCAGGCGCATTCCTGCACGCACTTGCACCCATACACCAGACTAAACACAAAGCACAACACCTCTGCCATCAGAATGCAGGTATGTCCTACGACAAAAGATTTGGTGTGGCTGGACACATAATGGAGTCTTTCACTCGCGCTCACTCTTGACCTCCTCTCAGCAGTTCTATGTCCTTTTGCCGACACCAGTTTGTTCAATGTATTTGGTTACAAAAAATGTACCTTGTAAAACAAATAATTATTTTTTCATTTGGGGCGGGGTCCCCCATCCTCCCCTTTCCCTATACTGTTAACCCTCCCCAACTCCCTCCCCACCCCTTTTAACCCTTTACGGCCCCCCCCCATATATTTCGATGAGTTTTTTCAATGTTCATTTTTTGTACAAAATTGCATCGAAAAAACTGGTGTCAGCAAAACAATGCAATGCCCTCTCCGCACCTGTCCATCATGGGTTACTGGGGCTCGACTATCCCACCTACTCTTTACGTCTGTCAAATGCACACACACACACACACACACATTAGAATCCACTCTTCTGGCAATCTTTTCCCACACCTTGGACTTCGGCCCTCCGAGGGCTTTCTACCCACAAGTGCATTGAGGCTATTCTAATGGAATAAAGGCGCTATAAACATGACGTATTACTACTAGTACTGCTACTACTACTACTACTACTACTACTACATATGAAGAGTAAGAAAGCAGAATTTGCTGAGGAGATGACTCCTTTGGCTGCAATGAAACTAGGGGACAGCTTCAAGTTCTGGGCTATAATTGGATTGGGTTGTGCAGAGAATTACAGCCCCAGTCAGGGTTACATCCCAGAACATCTGTGTGTCAAGCACTTTACAGAACTATACCAGGAAATCAGAGACCCTGGGGCCCTAGGAACTGTTGACCAGGGCCAGGAACAGGGAGGTGCGATAAGGCGGTATATCCCCCTGGCATTCACGGAAGAAGACACAAGAGTGGCCCTTTGTAGCCAAAAGTACGGTCCAGATAAGGTCAAGTAGATGTTTATGCTTCTCAGCCCAATATTTGGAGCCCCTACTTTTTTAAACTATTCAATGCGGTACTAAGGCATAATGTTGTCCCGCAATCATGGACCCACACAGAAATAGTCCCCATCTTTAAAAGGGGTTGCAGGGACTTACTTAAGAACTACCGGCCCATTTCTTTATTAGATGCTGGCTGCAAGATGTTTGTGGGAGCTATCCTTGGTAATCTCGAAACCTGGATAGAGAAACACGATATCCTAAGTCATCTGCAGGCTGGTTTCCGTACTGGAACCTCCACGGTGGTGCAGAGCCTGAGGTTGCGTCTCCTGTGCGACAAATATGTCTTCCTTAGGAAGAAATGCGCATTTGTGCATAGATCCGCAGACCGCTTTCGATACAGTCCCTATGGTCACTTTGTGGAACACCTTATATAGAATCGGGATACCCATGCCCCTCCTAAAAGCCATTCAAAGCCTGTATACAGAGAACAGGGCCTAGGTGTGGTGGAACATTGACGGCAGCACCTCAGAGACATTTGGGATAGCCATGGGGGTACGCCAGGGGTATGTTCTGGCGCCCAAATTGTTTTGTGTGTTCATCAACAGAGTAATAGAAAGGCTCTTGGAAACTGCATCAGATTCACCTATGCTGACTAGGATATCTATTTTTATGTTCGCACATGGTGCAGTATTTCTCTCTCTAACCCCTGCAGGTTTATGAACGTAACTTAAAGTCTTTATCGCCTTTTGCAATAAGAATGGGTTGGTTGTTAATGTTGAAAGTCTTTGATTTTTAGAAACCCCAGGCAGAATTCCAAAGGGAAGATAAGGCTCGAACTCAGCAAAGGGCCCATCGAGCAGGTCGACTCCTATGACTATTTGGGCATGAAGGTTGCAGAAGTTTGTATGTGGGCAGCACAAAATGCCAGAGCAGGAGTTTCACTGGCAAGATACAGTGGGGCATTAGCAAGATTTACGGGGGAGCATGGTAATGGAGTGGTGAAAGTGCCCATTGAGGCATATAATGCGCAGACAAGGAAAGCGGCCCTTTATGTGGCTGAGTTGTCGGGCCATGTAAATGGCGCAAAGATCTCCACTATGGAAAACACATTTTTAAAGTGGATTCCAGGGTTACCCCCACTAGTGCCCCCAACCTCTCAATACTTTTAGATATCAATTTGCAAAACATCAGGGCCATTTAGAGCAACGCCGGTATACTATTGGTCCAGAGTTTGGACCTCTGTATACTTAGGTAAGTATAGGGAGGCTATCAATGCTCTAATGGACCAAGATGGAGGTAGATCTCTCCAGTGGTTCCAGCACATCAAAAAAGGAACTGTGTAGTATGGGCCTGGGTGAGTACTGATATTGCCCTACTAGTATGGAGGGTTGCAGCAGGAATTTATAATGGACGCATATGGTATTAAAACAGAAATTGAAATTCATGAAAAATGAGGGTGCTCGGATAGGGGTATAAAGCAAACATTTGGGTATGAGGCATATCTAGATGAGGCGCAACTCCTGGGTATATTACAGATGGTCGCACTATGCAACAAGTGGGATTTTAACATCAGCTCTGTTTGCCCCTTCTGCCCAAATCGGGTAGAAAGCTCCACTTATTTTGTCCTAATCTGCCCACGTTATCTAGATCTCAGGATAAATAACCGGAAGCCTCTCTTCAGAGAGAGATGTATAAGAGCTACGGGAGAGGCTATGATGTTATTTAGCATCTCGTCTGACACACTAGCAGTTCATCCCTCTGAAAATTATGTGGCCGGGCCTGGAAAAGAAGGCAGGCCAAGGTTCGACCTAAATTGCTGAATCAGAATTATGTTCTATGATGATGACGAAAAGGCATCACTTGCACTTGAAATTAATTTTGTATGATTCCTTTAATCAATAGCATGCCTATGCCAACTTATCTATCAATTGAATAGGCTGATGCTTGATGTTTTTATTTTTCATTATGTAGATTTAAGAAATGTTTTAATCATGTTTATTAAATGTAGAGCATGTATTGAACATAGTGGAGAAATCTAAAAATACTGTAGACAACAGGAAATGTGATACTGTAATGATTTATGAATTTTAGCAAATTGAATTGTGATTTTATGGTACTTTAATACCAAAATAAAGCTATACTGAACTGTTAAAATAACTTGGTAGCAGCATTGCTTTCCAAAACATTCTCAGTGGAATTACTTAACTTGAACTGTAAAATGTGTGCCTGTTTAGAAAGATGTATTGAGCATCTATTTTGCTCATTTATCTTTTTATCGAACAAGTTGAAGCGGGTTCCATATGACCGGGTAATCCTACAACTGAATAGCACCAGTCTTCAGTGACTTCAGCAATTTAAGAAGGATCATGGATAAACCACATCGTTGCCCATCCAGGCAAACACTTTTGGTCCATATGGATAAATCAAACTCCCTACTTGTCTTACAATAAGTTACACACCAAAGTTTTCAACTCTGTACGTTGGTCTATTAAAACATTGAAACACCACAAGGGGTGGAGGGGGGGTGGGGGTGCTTGGTAAGGCACAGGTACACAAGAATGCAGCAGAGCATAAACTGTGCAAGTCACTTAACAGACAGGTGTGATGGAATAAAATTACTACTCACTTTCCCGGTGGATTGATGAACAATTTATTTGTAAAAAGCAATAACAAAACCTATCCAACAACAGCACAACGCTTCGGCGCAAGTAAGACCCCCTTCCCTCCATGCACCATTCTCTTATAACCAAATGAACACATGCATTTCAGTGTTAGGGGTGGTCCAGACATGGCAAGGAATCAAACTGAAATAATGTTGCCAGCGGGGCACAAAGCCCCATTATCCAAGCCTTTGATACCAGCTGCACTCTTTCATGTTAGTCTGTGTTATCAGGCAGCATATCAAAATACAATTAGCGACGGTGAATCGGTTCCATGTAATAATGTCGCCACAAAAATCTCGCCATGCAAAAATATCGCTGAAAAATCGCAGTTTTTTGTGGCGACATTATTGCATGGAACATGCGGGGGACACACCCGCAACCCCCAAACTTTTTTTTTTTCTTTTATTTTTTTTTTAACTTTTTTTTTTTGCCCCTGTCCCCATATATATGGTCACCCATATAATAACGCAGCAACCTTTTCCCAGCAATATTATTTACGGCGACCCTATATATGGGGATTATATTACCTGATACCGGTGAATCTACTCAAAGTTTCACTCACGCTCTGAGGCAAGCGACAACGCTTGCAATATGATGACATCCGTCTGCTAATGCTGCTTTTCCTAAGAAAGTAGGAGTCTAAAACATGCTCACATATGCCAAAAAGGAAATCCATCAGAAGCGAGATGTGAAGGCGAGCATTCCGAAACGCTACGCAGAGAGCCTTCATTGCAAAGACATGCGCAGTAAAGTCTGAAGCCTCACCTCGCACAAGCAAGAAACAGTTGTTTAAACATGGTATTCTGCAGTATCCGCTCAACATTATAATGCAGTAATATGCAAGAGAAGTATATACCATTATCAATTCTCAATCTCCCTCCTCACCCCCACAGGATAAGATTATGTGCAAAACAAAAGGGGTGATGGCTGGAAGGTTTAGAATTACTCTTACCCTCTGGCATGGCTGTGGGCAACGCTCCAGACTTTGCTTGGCAGGCTGAAAAACGATGGTCTGTAGTGTTGCCCTGTGCCTGTGGTTATGATTTATTATAAACCTTCTAGCCATCAATTTTTGTTTTTGCTTTTGTAGACAGGGGGCCAAATCTAATCCTCATGCCCCCTACTTGACTCAACACAAAGGCAGACAAATGACAGATGTTCCTCGCTCTTTGGTCCATCAACGCGATCCTCTATGTATCGCAGGTGTGAGAAACGTTATTCGCTCAGACAGCCGTTCAGTCCATACCCAATCGATGATTTGGACAAGATGGAAATGACATCGATCGAGCAAGTCAACTAACTGCAAAACCAGAGACTAATGACATCATCACAGACATCACGACATAGCCACACTTATACATTAAGTACATATTCATCTATTCATGAAGTTACACGAACATGACTAGTTTATTGCATATAGGCACAAAGCACATGCTTATGACGCACGTAGGCAGAGGACGGACAAATATACATATTTCTTTATAGCCATATCCTTCGCCAAAGCTGAAACCGCAAGATACAAAGAGTTCATATATTTAGCTTGCACATGCTTGACTGCCACCAACATAGAGAAGCCATAGGGAATGTTATGGAAGCTATAGGTCTCTGAAATGAGTGACGGAGGAGACACAGGTGTCGGGTACATGGAATCGCTGCAGCCTGAGGTGAGCAGAAACAAGGCACTGAGCCAAGGACAAGTGGAGATCGGAAAGTTCCATTTACCAATACAGTGAGCCACCTTCAGAACATCAGGCTAGAATACTCAAAATTACAAGTAGGAAAGCTCCACTGTGTGGTTTCAACACACGTGACCCAGTCGAACAGGACAATGCCCATTCAACCAAAGTAGATGGAGAGGACTGTTCCCATCGAACCAAAGGGGAAAAGTTACAAGTGTTGCCCACAAACTGCCAATTGAATGCACTCTCCCAGGCTTAGGTGATCAGTGATGGCAACATTAGGGAACACTTCGCAACTCCATGTTCATTCCCATTGCCTTGAAAGGGTACACACAGTCTGGTAACTGTCCAGGGTGCCAGGGATGGGAGTACACATTCTGCCCAATCCAGATTCACCTTTCACGTGGGGATATCATGTGTTGCAAGGGCCAATGGTCTCTCTGCAACCCTGCAACATTGTAGATTGATACTAGTAGAGGTGGTCCTAGGGGGAGCCACTAGATATGGCTATCCAATAGTAGAACTAACCCGTATAGCTCCCATATGTAGAGTACCCAAACTGACCATAGTAAATGTATGACATGTTTCTGGGATGAAATGAAACCTTGATTTGTGATGTCATACCGGGGTGAAACCAGGTGTCACATGCTTAGACGAGGGCTCTGGAGGATACTTGTTTTTCTGGTATGATCCCTGTCATTTTGTTTGCTACTAAAAGAAAGTAACTTTGCCCCATGGCCGAGTCTTCCTTCTTATGGCGGGGAGTCTTGGATGGGCCCAAGTTTTCTGTGCTGATAATTGATGTGACTGCTAGAGAGCCCTGGCCACACCAATCCACTTTAGTCACCCCGAGTGGGACGGGTATGCTCAGACGTGGTTCCCGAACCTGCTGGGCCTGGAGACCCAAACTACTCCTCACTGATGACGCCCAACAAGGCCGAAACATGTCTGGGGATGCTTATGGTCTCATGCAGAAGGGATGTCACCTATCTGTTTGGGTTGGACTGCCTTTTGGGGTGGGACCAACCATGAATTGCATATGGTCTTTCCTCTTATGTAATGGCTTGGCAGGCTGAAAAAAGATGGTCTGGGGGGTTGCCCAGAGTTGTGCCCATCGTTATGAGTTATATACATACAATAAATGCAAATACAAATTCAAAACCTTCCAGCCATCAACTTTTGGTTTTGCTTAAGATTATTTGTAAACATAAATCTCATTAAATGCATCTCACAAATCTGCATGTTTATGTAGCAGTACTATATTGTAAGACATCCCCTGTCTTAGTTTCATCAGTGCATAACAAGTACCATATGTGTGTCTTAGAATTGATAAACCTCTCTTCAGATTTATGTTTGAAAATGAAGTTGATCATTTTATTGCACTTAGCACATTTTACATCATTGGAGCAGGCTACGTAGAGTGTTGGCATTCTCTATCTACAGACCAGACAGTCCAGAGAATTGGAACCATACATGAGCAGAAAACCCACCTCCTCCAATTGAATTTCAGCACTTTCCCCCGATGTGGTAATAGATGAAAGACCTTGTGACTGAGAAATACTGCAAGTTCAGTATTTCTTTAATGGCACACCCAGCACCAGAAGGCTGCATCATCTTGGTTCTCATCTCTGGTCTGATCATTTTAGTCATTGTGCAGTACCTGAAATCTGAGCAGTACAACAGTCTTAAGTAGGTCACGAGTTGCAATGCACAAAGAAACAAAGTGGTCCTCAAAAGGGTCTTAAAAGTCCTTTTGACGTGCGGTTATGGGGGAGCACAAGGCACCCTGAAGTCCGGAGTTTAACATTATCATGGGGCACCTGGTTGAGCACAGCAGTTGAGGCTTGCTGACGCAACCAGAGCCACTTGGCCTCTACATCTTGGGTAGATAGATACCACTCATTCAAAAGGTGAAAATGTGCATCTTCCATGAGCCCATAGTTCAAACAACCTCCATTCAAGACTGTGAGCTTTGTGGCGGGTTAAAGCATTATTCCATTTGTGTGGTTTGCTCCAGGCAGTAGTACAAAACAAAAATAGCATGCAAGAAAGACCTTTCCTTGAGTGTGCCATGCCTTGAAACAACACACTGTCCATTACTTGCAACATGGGACCCGACTTATAAAAAAAAACACAGTTCCAATATCTGGTCTCTTTTTTGGATTCCATGTAAAGTAAAATAAATAAAATACTTTGTTGTTTTGTACTCCGCAATTTGTTTTAAAAACAGTAGTGTACATTTCAATCACATTTTCATTGCAGTCTGTTTAAGGTTGTAACAGTTTACATTTATTTAAAAAAATAGAGAAGATTGGTTTCTCTGGACGGTGTGAAAAGCCAATTAGATCCACAATATGCATTTGTGGCAAAGTAGTTGAGACTACTGACTTTAAACATCTACTTGAACACTAACTATTGGAAATGCAACAATACTTTCTGGGCAATACTGCACCGTGAAATAGTAAAGCTACACCCAACAAAATCCCAGTGATGTAGTAATATGTGTTAGAATTGTAGTGTGCTTCTGAATTCCAGAATATATTTTCATTTTGTGTTTAGCAAAATATATGGGAGCACCCACTAGGGCTGGGTTCAGTCCTCTCAAGCAAATGCTCTCCTAATATCGCTATTAAAATACATGTATCGGAATATAGCACAGGTCTTTTGGCCGCTATACAATAACAAACTACAATAAAGTGCTGCAATTTTACATGAAAATGGTGTAGGTTCAAATATTGTATGAACCAGCATTGTACAGATAGAGCGTGGCTTGCAATTCATTTGCTTAGCAGCAAGTATGTACTGCAGAGAAGGTTACCCACAGAACGTGGCCTAGGCATTTGATATATGTTTCATGGAGCATTCTTTGATTTATGCGAATCCAACCCAAAGCTGCCTCTTCCAAATCGGATAAGTAGTATGTGCATTCAGCATTTTAGGGGTGGCATTGATTTGCACCACTGCAGTAGTCAAAGGGATTTTGGGAATAGCTACATTTAGACACAAGGGCGGTTTGATCCTGACTGCATTTTCTGCTCTCCGGCTGTAATAAACAAAAGCTATCAGTAGGTGGCTTTTGCTTCATTATTGCTGTGAGAACAGAGCTTAACACAAGCACAGGAGTCTCATTCATTTCACAAAATGGATGCCCCCTAGTGCTTGAAATGTTGTACTGTGAGCCTCATTTGCTCAACATTTTACATAGGAACTTTCTTTAAAAATATATTTTGTATATATTTTTTATTATGGCCCATCTTTTGAAACAATAACATTTTTGAGTGAACTTCCTCTTTAAGGGCGTTGGCTTTTGCTTATGCTGACCCGATGTGACAGCGTTGACCACTAGTCTTTCTTGTGAAGATTTGGTTTGTTACTCATCCCAAGACTATCTAGACAAGAAATGTCATGGCAGTGATATCCTAAACATGGCAGCCTGCAGCAGAGGATGTTGTACTTATCAGGAATTTTAGTCCATGGTAACTTTTTTGTGTGTTTGGCCCTTGTGCTTGAAGCTGTAGATAACGCATACCTTTCTTCTTACTTTTCAAATAGGTCCGCTTATCGCCACAAATATATTTTCATTAAAAGCGAAGAACAAACAAGATATGCTCAATGATAACCCTCAGGATCCTGGGACAAGGCAACAAAGGGATTGTTCACCAAGTAAGTATATCCCACAGATGGAATTTGATAGTTCCTCTGCATATTTTTCACAGACGCACACCTTCCAAGACTCGTTTAGCATCATTCTACCACATGTATACAATGGTCATGCTCACATGTGCACAAAACACATGAACTCTCACATATTACATGTCCACCAGCAACCCAAGGAATTTAGAAGACTTGGGACCTCATTAGAGCTGTGGTGAAAATGCTAAAACAGTCAATGTTTTGCAAGTGCCACCTATTTCAGCATGAACCAGAATACAGACTGTGTGGGAATTTTCCTCAGTCAGTATTTCAAAGCAACCCCAGTGCAGCTGAATACTTCATGAATACAAGGTGACATCCTGCCAATCCTTGGAAAGTATCCAATTCTGACCTACAGAACCCCAGTGATGTGATTGATTATAGATATGGCTGGAAACATATCTTAACAACAAATCTACAAAAACGAGCATAGTGACAGAAAATGAAGGAACAAGCATAAGGGCAGGGATGCTTTGAATTGTTTTAAATTGGGTGTCGTGCACACAGTGGGAACATAAAGGTTTGCCTTCATGCAAGGGCAACAGCTTAATTTATCTAATACCATGTGTGGTCTATCTGTGATTTTGAAAACAATCGTATTTTGAATGCATAGGCACGAATGGTGTGCTAGTCTTTGTGATGTGATTCCCTCGCGTTGCTTGATCCGTCTCTAAAGCCCTTCAGCAGAGTAATAAGCCTGACTGCATATTTCACTAGAGGCATTCTTCAGCGTGACATGCCTTGCATGATTTAAAGAGGATGGATTGTAGGTGTTTTGGGTCATTTATTTGGAGGATGTTTTCCAAATTTGAAACCCAAGCCTTTAAGAGTAAGGTGGGTCAGCTTGCCTTGAGCTTTCCCACAGTGCAATTAGCGTGTGGACAGACTGCGGCTCCAAATAATTATACGTGGGAGAAAGAGGTTACTTTGAGGTAGCATCGCAAATCTTTGTCTGTGTACATTGCTCCAACTTTTAATGCATTTATCTGATTTGATGGCAGTTTGTAATTGTCCAGTAAAATGTTATTGTGTTTTTTAGTGGATTGCTGATTGGATAGGGCAAATAGAGAGAACCATACAGGAATATGGGTGAGACAAAAGATAGTCGGGTGATAATCTTTTGGTTCATCTGGGAAACTCTATGGTGAAGACTACACAACAACAAATCCTCCATGATGGATATTGGGAAGTGGAATGATTTTATGCATCTGACCAGCCAGAATTGCTACAATACAATAGGAGCTGAAGCTGTGTATGCTAAAGATTAGCTAGACACATAGAGCTTGCTGTTCCTCCTTCACAGAGGCTGCTGACAGAGGAAAGTCATCAAGTCTTTGTAGGAGTTTAGAAAGTTGCCTTAAGTCTTAGATGTTCCGAGGGGCGTTCCACAGAGACTATCCATGGTCGTGCTTAAGTCTATGCACCCCCCCTCCCCCCAACATGTATATTCAATTGTGTGAGTTGCAAGTAGAATCTGAATCGCTGACCTCAAACGTCTGGACTGCTGTAGGGCTCAAGATTCTTTAGACACTGTTCTGGGCTGTGGTCCTGCAGTGCTTTGTGCATTTGGCCAGGGATTTATTTCTTTAGGAAGCTAATGTAGAGTCTTCATGGGTGCCCTAATGTGATTGCGACATGTCAAGTTAAGAATGACATTGATCTTGGATTCAACCTATCCATCATCATTGAAGTGAACAAGTGTTCTGATTTCTTGTCTTGGTCCTTTCACACGTCCACTTAGCTCTCTTGAAATGACTGCACCTTGCGTTTCACCAGTTCTAAGGCATGGGATCTGGTTCCCCTTTGGATCTTTTTCCTTCTCTCTTTAAGCAACTTGCTTTACAGTCTGAGATGATGCATACCCTACAGCCTTTCATCGAGACAGCAACTACATTTGGAAAGAAATCCTCTGGATCCTGCTGGCCGCTTTAACATTCTGCAGTTTTCCAATGTTAACATCACTAGAGTTTGACCTTTCAGGGACAAAGGATTGGAAGATATTTGATCTTGAATGAAGGTTATATAATGGGATGGGAGGTATTTAAGGCAGTGGTAAGGATCCAGGCATTTGTTTTGTGATGCTCGTTTGGTATAGCAGATTGTATCCTTTACGATACTAATGAGTTGGAGCTGCAAACGAAAACAACTGTGTTAGGGCAGGCAAGTTAAAGGTTAGCGTAAATAGTAGAGGATATAGAACTATAGTAGCTGGTGACAGAATGTTTAAATAATAGGACACCCCAGAAGAGTTTTGAGGAAGAATAGAACAGAATCATTTGTTGGATCGGTAGATTAAGGAGCACCAGGTGGCCACTGCTATTTCTTTGAAAAAAGACGCGGCCGCCAATGGCGTGAAGAATACCCACACTAGAGAGACGGGTTCAAGGGTTTTTATTTTAAACTCTGCAATCAGTATGATAGTTTGATGGCATTAGGCTGACCTACGGCCCACTAAATGCTGTCTCGTCTCACGTTGGCGTCCTGCCTGCCAAACCCCAGCATCCCTAAATCACAGATTGAATACCAATAACTGATCTAAGGTGATGGCCGAAAGGCCCTCGCTTTTTCTATTTTTCTCCCTCTGGGATTTTTCCACACAATATCCTGTCCTCCTCTTTCCCTGGGAAAAAGATGTGGGTAGGTTTTTTTTCATGTTCTGTGCCATTCCAAATGCCCACTTCCGATCGCTCCTTGTTGCTCACCCCCTCTTCGTCCTTTCCTGGTATACAGTAATATTATTGCTTTGTAAAACTCTGATTTTAAAAACAGAGAATAACATGGATTCACTAGAATGAATTTAGTTTGGGTACAATCTCATGTGGAAGGTTGGTTCGAGAAATATCATTAGTATGAGGCTAAGTGGTTGGGTGTGAGAAGGGGTTAGAGGAAGGGGCAGGTACGGGATTTGGGAGTCTGTCCCCCTTAATCATTTAGTTATAAAACATTAAACATACATAATTAATCTTCTCTGTTGGAAAGTGTTGATTTAGCATGCAGACACAACAGATATTGTTTCTCTGTCTTGTTATGCCAGAAACATCCATCAGAGGGCACATTATGGCAGAAAATAACATATGTTACAGTCCTTTCGAGAAGGAAAGGAAAAGCAGAATGGGATAACTCTGGAGACATTAAAGGCCCGATTCTGATGGGCATGCAAAAATAGGAAAGTGTTCATCTATGAAGGATGAACACTTTCCTAAAAAGCACCATATTCTGTGGTGGTATGGCATCAAAGCCACGACTTTTGCATGTGGCTGATTTACTGCTTGACAACAGCCCTAGCAAACATGAGAAATCCGACTGCGATTGGATTCTCCTTTCAAAAGCATTGCTTTAGCACATCAAAACGAGGAGTTAAAATTCAGCACAACACTGCGGCACACTTTTTCCCTTTATACAAATAGCATTTCATAGACTGCAGCACCACTTTCGAAAACTTTCTTAAACTACAAAAGTGGCAGTCTTTTAGGAAATGCTTGCAGTGCCACTGTTACAAATGTTTCTCAACGATAGATTTAAGCAGCTTTGGCTGTGGAAAGCACGACTTTCCCCCTCCAATAGTTCCACCCACCTCAGAATGGTTGTGCTGAAAACTGGAGGGGAAAATGTCGGCTTTCCACATACAAGCTCAGGATCAGGCCCCAAGTCATTGAAAAAAGCTAAAATGTTATTGTAGTATCGAAATTTAGTAATTGTTAATTAAGTAAAAAGATATTTTTTCAGAGATATAAAGACAGCCTCCTTTTATATTGTTCCTGGGAGGAGACGTTCACAATTTGCTCATATTGCCACAATGTATTTTCTACATACACAAAAGAAATTTGAATTATTCATCCAAAAATATTTTACCTTTATTACATACACATAGTCCAACCAGGAATATCATTTTAATTCTCATACTCCCAATGTGGTTCAGACATATATTTACATTTTCTCTAAAATACCAATAATCAATGGTGATAATGTCAACAATAATTAATGATTCAGAGTCTAACAAGTATATTATAATGAACAGAAAATTGCACAAAGATACATTTAGCATGGTCTACAAGACATGTTTTGGCTACTGCAATACCAATTTACAGTGACAAGTCTTCCTCAAGACATTTTATTTCTACGTTTTTCTTGCCATGTCTTATTCTTGTAGCAATCACATCGTAGTATATCATGTTTTCATTAAGTTTCCTCTTTTCAGTCAGCATCATCATAAAATCAAATGTTTTCCTAAGGAGTGGAAAAATAACTCCTCATTTCACAAATGCATTCATATTCTAATTATTGTGTTGTTTATAGTTATTTACACTGGGTGAATTTTCATTTTTAATGGCCGGATTTGAGAGCTTTATTAAGTGTTCACAAATGGGCCATCTTTTTTTGATGAGAGAGAATGCTAACAAAGAGAACATCGTAGAATTGTTTGGGCTCAGGCGAGATTCCATTCAGGGAATGCAACTGATTGTTCCATCTTTTTGCGCCAAAATAGAATACCAGCGAAGGAAAAATCATAGAAATGTTTGGAGGCAAGAGCACATTCAATGGTTGTAACCGAATGCACTAACTTTTTAAAACTAAATAGATAACTGGCAAAGGGAAAATCATAACATGGGGCTGAATTTCCAACACACGTGCCATCTTCTTGTGGCTACTAGGAACTGGAGAGAATCTTTCGATAAAGATTTAGAAAAAGTAATTCCAAGATAATCAAAGTTCTCCACCCATTCCATCTTTTCCCTTTTGCACCAGATACCCTGATTCTTCACCTTCCCTCTGCCCAACATCATCAGTTTGGATGTTCAGGTGTTCACGGTCAGCCCATGCTTATCCATAAACTCCACACATTTATTCACAAGAGCCTGTAGTGCTTTGAGGGTATGTGCCAGTAATACAGCTTTGTCCGCGTATAGCAATAATAGAAGCAGAGGATCAGCAAACCTTCACGCATTCCTTACTCCAGTGAGAACCAGTTCTAGATCCTTCATGTAAAGATTCAAGAGAGGTGGAGCTAAGACACAGTTTTGACACACTCCTCTCTTTTAGAGGGGAATGGCGCAAACAACCCACCATTCATTAGGGCCGTGTTTCAATTTCATCAGCAGATCTGAATACAGGCTCTTTAAAAATTGTTCTAGCTTCTGTTTTGCCAAAAACATTGGGTATTCCCCAGTGAACCATATGCTACGTGTGTATAGAACAAAATCTGTGGAAACTGTGGCATATGGGGCTACTCAAAGCTTGACCGACTGGAAGTATGTGAAAACTATCACCCCATTTCTCTCAGTTAATCTTGAACTGGTTGTTCCTCATCTAAAAGACTACCTAAGTCTAAAACCACTTTTGGTATTTGTTTCAATTAAGCAATAAACCCTGAGCCAGGGGGCATTACCGAGTCAGGTAATGCCCCAGGGCACATAGTTACAGGCCAATGTATGAACCTTTGAGGGACAATATACATCACAGAGGTATTCAGTCCATTATATTGTTACTGTGTTGAAGGATCCCTGTTTGATTGGATTTCAAATTCTGTGGCTTTAGCCCTGACTGGTGGGAAATATTGTTTATGAGGACATAACATTTTCTCTTATAGATCTAGTCTCTAAATATCATGTTTTTTCCCCTTGTTCTTGGGAGCATCTTTGACAATTATGTTACACCAGTATCACCCGAGCAACTTGGAACTGTCACGATTATTGAGACATTCAGCCTCATCCACCTCCTAACCTGATTGGAAATGTGTGTCACCACTCCTTTAACACTGAGTCAGGTTTACACAATGACGCAGTCATGTGTCCGTGTGATGACATCATACATCACGTTATTTAAAATGGCGGCCATCTTGGGCTGTTCGCCTGTACACTTGTCAGATATATGATCACAAGACTGGATATCTTGCGCTCGCGTTGGTGAGTGGGGATCTTTACTAGTGGGTCCATCATATTATTTTGTAGGTCTGAAGAGGTACACTAGAGTAGGGACCTAATACCCCAATTCTTTTGTTATTACAGCAGTTTACACCATGTCTGCTGACAATTGCTGAGACCAATCCTGATTCTGCATTGACCATTTGAGTCATTTGAATCATACTATTAAGGTAGGAAGAGTTCCTTTCTACTTTTACACACCTTGGGATACTGAATACATTAGACCAGTATTGAGTTAGATTACTAACTTTGGGATGCTTTATACATTAGACCAGTATTGAACATTATTACTGACACCTAGCTTTGTGATTGTACAGATCAGTCTCACCGACTATAGAACCTTTTGCAACTAGGAGAAGACGGTATTGATCTCTGCCTATCATCCTTAGGTAAGATATCTACCTATTTGATTGCCAATCTTGAGCCTCCTGCTCTTTATTTTGTTAATGGGAATTAAACTATTCTAGAACTCCACCGAGCGACACTGTGTTTTCTACTTTTCCACAGATTGGGCCAAATTAAGATATGGAGATTATGGTGAAGAGTTACCCTCCTCACTAGGATTGCTGTTCAGTTCAGTAAAATTATCTGCCATTGGAATCCAAGTGAATAGGGATCCTTAACATGGGAGTTTGATTTCTCTATGATTGTTATATATTGTTATAATTTATTCTCTTGTTATGTAAGCTGGGTATATGAGTAAATAATCGGGTAATACACTGTGTTTACCTTATAGTAATGGAAGTTCGAATTATTGAATTGATGACTTAACTCTGATACTGATGTAGGGGAATACCCGAAACGCATAGACCTCTTTATTTGTTTGACTACAATATTAAATGAACTATTTGAGAGTGTATACGAATTACTGTTTTATTTACAAATGCATCTGTCTATCAATTTTGAATTACATTTTGAAGAATTTTGACTGGCTTCAGTCTATTGGTTGTGCAGGTCACACAATGGTCGTTATTTAAGGCCCTTTCCTTCCTTTTGGGAACATTGCCTGTACCAGTACATCCCAAGCATTCACATCTGCACCCCCTTCTCCCGACCCACTCTGTGCTGCCCTGCGCCAAGCTGTGGATTCTGCCAAAGCCCACTTTCCCAGGTCCGCCCGCCATGCCTCTAGTTTAGGCCCCCCTGGTGCCTTCTAGGCCATAGCTATCCCTTGCTTAGCTAGTATACAGAAAAGATCTTTCATACTGGTGATGTGTTTTGCGTACTTTCCGCTCCTGGGGTATAAGCCTAACAAGCATGCTTCAGGGGGAATAGGTCTGCATCATTATCCCTCCATTAGCAACACTGTGCGCGACCCCCTGCCAAAACCTCATGACCGGGCAGGACCAGAACATTTGAAAGTAATCAGCGGTCTCATGTCCACATCTACGGCAATTCAAGGCTCCTCCACCCTTGCATTTTGAACATTCTGTGGGGGGACACATAGACTCTGTGCAACACATACAGCTGCATAAGCTTAAATCTGGAATTTCTAGACACTTGCTTGGTGTATACCAATCCCCGCAGCCACTCTACATCCGTGAGCGTTCGTCTCACATCCGCCTCCCATCTCTCACACACTTTATGTTCTAGTGCCCCGCGTGTAGATAGCAATAATTCATATAATCTGGAGACCGTGTGCCCGCCCTCTGATATATTGTACAGTGTGCCTAGCCCCTGATCTCCCTCCGTACCCTCTTTGAAGTATGCCTACTTTCTTTTGAATGTTTTGACCAGAGTCTGATGCATCAAGAATTGTCCTCTATGTATGTCAGTGTGCTCCATCATGATCCCAAACTCGGTCAGTGTCCCATCCACCTGCAAGTCCCCTATTGTGGCTATGCCGCGTATTTCCCAATTCCTTCTTATTTGTAACGCAGGGTCTCGTACCTTCCCTGCAAAGCCCACCATATATTCGGGGAGTATGGGTTTCCAGTCCCTATAAATGTCCACACCCTACGCAATATTGTCATACCTCGTTGGAGGAGCCAGGGTGCTGCGGTGACATCAAAGCCCACTAGTCACAGGATTGCCTTCAAGTAATATCATCCTATTGAGTGCCGTAGGAGCCCTGAGTCCAGTGTCGCCTCGTCCGCGAACCAGCTAGTCACAAACTGTACCTGTCCCGCCAGGTAATACAGCTCTAAGTTAGTCTGCCATATTCCACCCTGATCGCAATCTCACGGCAAGGCGTTTTGTGCAATCCTACATCTGCCGTTCCCCCATAAAAATGTCTGCACTTTCGAATCCAGATTTTCAAATAACTTTTTGGGATATAAATTAAGTGATATAGTAGGCGGGGTAACGCGACCATCTTAAGCAAGGCTGCTCTGCCCATCACCAACAGGGGTAAACGCTGCCAAAAATACATTGATAGATAAACGCCCTCTAGGGCCTTCTGCATATTATGTTTACGGGCTGCGGCTATGTCATGCATGATATT
This sequence comes from Ambystoma mexicanum, assembly GCF_040938575.1. Classification (NCBI taxonomy): domain Eukaryota; kingdom Metazoa; phylum Chordata; class Amphibia; order Caudata; family Ambystomatidae; genus Ambystoma; species Ambystoma mexicanum. Next base: position 1,458,982,799 of record NC_090935.1, read on the forward strand.
CACCCCCAAATACTGAAAAGTCTTCAGTTGCCACTTCAGCCCCAAATCAGGTAGGTTGTCTTGGCTCAGCCCCATAAGGTTCGTAAGTGGGAAAAGGCAAGACTTCTCTCTGCTCACACGGATACCAGAGAGCTCAACAAACTGGCCTATTATGTCTAGTATGTGTGGTGAGTTCTCGGCCGGCGAGTGTACATAGACCAGCATGTTGTCTGCATGCATTGAAATTAAGTGCTGGGCTCTGCCCACAATTATCCCGGCCCCCTAATAGTCTCTATGCAGAAATAACTCTAGTGGTTCTATGGCTCGGATAAAACGCATCAGTGACAATGGGCAGCCCTTTTTAGTAGCTCTATGCAGCTCGGATTCCCTGGATATCCGTCTTCCGGTCCGTACTCTAGCCTGAGGTCGTGTATACAGCAGCTCCACCCATCTAGGGAACCGTCCCCCTATTCCGCATTGCTGTAGCGTTACGTTCAGCCAATCCCACCTGACCGAGTCAAACACATAAATTGTCCATTCCCTGTCTTTTGGTGACATCCATCAGACGGTGTAGTCACCTTAAGTTCCAGACAGTGCTTCTGTGCTTCTGTTTGGCAGATATCCCATCTGGTCAGTGTGTACCTCCTTTAGTCTATTTGCAAGTACGGCAGTAAGTATTTTATAGTCCTGGTTAATCAAGGACAGCAGCCTGTAAGTGCCGCAAACCAGAGAGGGCTTGCCCGGTTTAAGTATTGGTACAATCGCGGACTCCCGAAAGCTCTGAGGAAGCTGGTTCCTTTCCCATGCCTCCTCATAAATTTCTAGCAACTTTGGTGCAAGCGCTGCTGCATAGGTTTTCTAGAATTCCCCCAAGCAACCCATCCGGCCCAGGGGTTTTGTTTGCTGGTGGTGACTGTATTACTGCTTAGATCTCATCCACCATGAGCGGGGCGTCAAAACTGTCTGCTCCCACCTCATACAGTGTAGGCAGTCCTATCTGGGCTAGGGCTTCACTGATTTCTCCCTCTTTGCCCGTCAGTCTTTTGGAGTGAGTACTGTGAGTCATAATATCTGGAGAACACTTCATTTATCTCATACTGTGTGGTCACAAGATTTCCCTCCTCATCCCGTATGGCACATATCATTTCCATGGTTTCTTACCCGCTGCACAAGCATGCCAGCAATCTACCTGGTTTATCCCCTTCTGCATCCATTTCCAAGTGTATCCTACATAATCGAACTTGCAGAGTCGTTGCCATTCTGTAATACATTTTTGTTGCATAGACAATAGGGGTCCCTGCGCATCTCCCCCCCCGTTTCCTGGCCTCCTTCAAGCCGTTCTATTTCCACCTCCACACCCTCCAGGGCTTCCAGCAGTTCCTTTCTGAGTCCCCCCATCTTGCCGATGGCTGCTCCCCTCACAACCGTTTTAAAAGCATCCCACAAAATACCACCCTCATAGACGCTGCCCCTTTGTTTCGAAAAATTCCTCCAACCTCTCCCCAAGGTAGTCTCTGAATACGCCATCCTGCAGAGCCTCCACGTGGAGACGCCAGGTCGGAATCGGCAGCCTAGGGAAGGCTTGCCACCAGGTCAGTGGAGCATGATCGGAAAGGACCCTGGCCTTATATCTTGCCTCTGCCAACTCCCCAGTGATGTCCTGCACTGTAAACGAGTAATCCAGGCGAGTGTAAACCGTGGAAGGCGCAGCATAATGTGAGTATTCTCTTTCTTCTCCATGGATTCTCCTTCATATATATACAAGTCCAAGGTTTCTTAGTATAGTGGACAGGGCACTCGCAGGGGGGTGGTGGGTGTGCCGCCTGTATATACTATCCAACCTGTTTACTAAGGGATTAAGTGTGCAGTTAAAGTCCGCCCCCCATATCCACGTGGCACCCTGGAACTCACTGTGGTGCATATGTGTTGATAATACATATGTCCCTGTTTTCGATGAACCCATCTATCAATGCCATTCTGCCTTCATCATCTCGCTTCATCATATCGCTTAAACTCCAACAGTTGGAAGGGGACCTCGGGCGTGATAATACTAGCACACGACACGCATATCATGAGAAGGGGGAGCCATACTGTTTCCTTCCCCATTTCTTACTGATCGCACTTTGTCAGTCTGATGTTAAATGTGTTTCTTGCAACACTGCAACTTGCACCTTTTTCCTTTTCATGTAGGCCTGTATTCAAAGTCTCTTAACAAACTGTTAAGGCCCTTGACATTCCACAAAGCTATGTGCAGGTTGTTTGCCATCAGATCCCCCTCTGTCTGGCCTCTGTGATTCCCACCGGCCACCCTCCAAGCCCAACATAATCTCCAGCACGTTTTTGCCACCCGGGATCCCTTTGCCAGCTGTACCAATCTCTCTAGCCCGCCTCCCGTCAAGCGACCAGCTTCCACTTAACATGCTATAGCCTATGTGCCCTGCCCTACCATGCATGTTAAACCACTTCCTAACATATAGATAACTAAAACAACTCAGCCCCTCCAAGGGTGATACAACCAACACCACCCTGAATAACATTTGGTCTCCTTCCCTCCCCAACCAAAACCCCCCCCAGCCCTGCATTGTAACGTGTGCTCAGACTCCACTTCCTCTTCGACTCCTCTCCCTCCCGACCATGGAGACGTACAGCGGCGTGATGCCTTAAAACGGGCATCCAAAACGGGGTGTCCGTTGGGATGGCCCAGCAGCCGGCACGGGCATCCGCCTGCGCCCTCAGTACAGGTCTCACCATCTCCAAGTGTCTTCTCCCGCATTTAGTATTCCATTTGTTGCCTTAAGTCCTCTTGGGATTGAGGGCAGACCAACTACTCGTGCCTGGTAATCACGGGCCTTAATCTCCTCTCCGGGAACTGTGCATATAAAGATTGGAGGGCGTTTCTGTACTCCTACTCTCTATATGGCAGAGTTGAAGCACAGAGCACTCCAGGCAAGATTCTCTCTATTTGGTAAAACGTGGACGAGCAATCAAGGCTTAAGCTTTCAGGAGGTGATGCAGGCTGGTTCTTAACTACAGTGTTGTCCCCAAGCACCCACAAAGGAATGTCCACACACTATGTTAGTGATAACACAGCTCTTTATATAAATTAGGTTCACGTTATATACACAATCACAATAACACACTTTGTACTCTGGAAATACTATAATGGCAAATATATACAAGTCTACGTGGTACCACTCTTAACTATCGATTCCTTTGAAATGCATCAACTGCTAACAGTTCAAATGACATACGAACCAGATTGCAAGATAAATCAACGATAGACACAGAAAGAAGGCAAGGTAAATTAAGCAATGGCAGAATACTGACTCCCGTCTACCTAGAGACAGTTCTGTGTGAGGATCCCCCCACCTGGGCAACCTGTAAATAAACTGTAATGACAAGCCCAGTTCAGTTATGCTTAATATAGTCTTAAGTCTTTCTAAAAGGTTCTACAACCCCAATCTAATTGGTTTTGTAGAGTTATCTGATGAGTCGTCAACGTGCCCTTGTATGAATTCCCTTTAAGGCAGGAGCCACGGGTCGACGAGATTCATTGTGGAAGAAAAGGTGAACGCTGCTGTTCAGGAAGCAGCTTCGATCCTCGCGGTGCTCGTTGATGAATGCTCTTGCGTTGCACCTCGATGGCAAGAATTTGTTGCCGCAAGGAGTCAATGAAGAACTTTGGCCCAGCAAGGGCGTCGGGTCGTCAGTGATCGGCGTTGGCAATAGGAACGTGACAGCGGCTGGCTTCCGGATCTTCGTCAGAGTCTTTGAGGACTTCGGGTGGCGGGAAGCCCACATGCAGATTCGACTTGGTCGTCGACAACCTTGACTTTCTCCAGCCGGAAAAAGCGGTCAACGGTAAAGAGCAAGGGAGGCCTTGATTCAAATGTCTCAGGCAATGGAGCGTTGCGGCTTCGGTCGTTGAGCAGCACGACGTCAAGCTGTCCCCGCTTCTGTGCAACGCAACTCGACAGGCTTCGAGTGGTTATAGCAAACCTGCAAACCTTGGTCAACGACTATCGACTTGGATGTCGGGGTGCTTCACTTCGGATTCCCCCGGCAGTCCCCTTCTCCGGTCGGCAGCCTTCGAGGGTCAAATAACAGCTGGTGCACGATGGTCCCTCGTAGCTCGGGACGAGGCCTCCTAGCCAGGTCCTCTCTTGGATCAGTTCTTGAAGATACTGCAGCTTTCAGTTAGTGAAGGAATGCGGCAGCAAATCTTCTCATCCGGCTGGGCTTCAAGGTTGAAGCATCAAGTTTCGACTTCAGCTTCTGAACGATTTCCATCAGTGAGAGGTCCCCAGATATACTGTTGGTCTCTCATTCACTCTGCTGGGTCACACTCAGGCAACCAATAATTCAGAAGGGCATTCAGGCAGGCAGGCAGGCAGGCAGCCTCTTTATTATAGCCTTTCTCTCTTTGTCACATTGCTACTCTTTTTTTTGTCACAGCCCTTCTCCTTCGTCACAGCCATTCTCCTTCGTTACATCACTCCTCCTTCGTCACAGCCTTTCTCATTTTGTCACAGCCCTTTTCTTTCCACTGCCCTTCTCCTTTACCCCCTCTTCTCCTCCTTACACTGGCATCCTCTCCTCATCTCTCTACTTCTGCTCCTCCTTCCTCTCTGCTCTCCATCTTTCTTCAGAGACACAATCTCCATCTCGAGGTGCCCACACCAACACTCTCCTGAGGGTTGGCTTTTAGATGGCCCTATTCCCTCCCTATGGACGATACTTCCCATGACAGTCTGCACGTGTGTCGTCAAGGTAGCTAGGACATGGCCATCGCTAATGGATCCAGTTCCGTTGGGTGGACTAGTGCGGGAGGATCACTGGATGGGGGGTCTTCGGGAAGTGGAAGTGGGACACAGAAGGGTGAGACGCATTATGCCCTTCCTTATAATACCTTTTCCCCATGCTGCCCAGTGGGATACCCAGAAACTCTACCCCCCCTTTTCTAACACAAACACTTTCTCATAGCGTGAACGACAATGGACTAATACCCGAGCTGTTTACCTGACATGTCCCAACACAAGGGTCAGGCAGAGTCAGACAATTACCGACAACTACACACACACCTGACTACCCTTTCCCTTCCCCATAGGGATAAAAGGTGACGCACAAGAGCACACTCCGAGCAAGGCTGAATGCACGAGGAAGCAGCCATTCCAAGATGGCAGTTCAAACGGAGGAGAAGGGCGGAGAGACCTGGAAGGAAGACCAGGAGGGAGTTGCCCTTCCCCTTTTCAAACCAGACCAGCGAAACCTTCGAAGCAAGAAACATAAGATCGGGAATCGCAGCTGGCAGGTGTTGCCAGGAATCGCAGCTGGCAGGTTGTGCGACGGATGTCAGCGGGACATGGCACCCTCCCACGCTGATAGACAGGGCGGGGAAGATGTGGCGGCCTTCGAGGTATCGTCCTTGACTCCAGCGGCAAAAGGAACTGCCAACGAGTTCAGCACAGCCGGTGAGTCGGAAGAACCTGATAGTCGACCGGCTTGTGCCATGCTCAAGGTTGCAGTAGCATCAGTAAGAAGATAAATGGACAAAAGGACTTTCATGAACTGTGAAAGCAAACTTGGTACCAGAGTCAGAGTGGTCTGGCGCCACGTGGGTGCTCAGGTGAAGGTCTCTGACTGGTACCCCTCTCCCGAACAACGAGACTGTGTTGAACATTGTGAGCAAGAATAATTACAAATACCAAGCGGCCATAGGAATGGCCGGTATAAGGTGTTAAGGTAGTCATATAAGAGTCAAGTCAAATCCCTTGTACAATTGAAGTTCCTTGACTCATTGCAGAAGTGTGGTTTTTGTAAGACGGGCGTTTGCGCCCGGCTGAGGGGAATGCTGTGCGAACTCTGATGGTATGAAGCCTGCGCTTGCCGTAAGGCAACAGTGACCTGGCGAGACGAGATCACCCTTCGGAAGTCTCTGTTTAAATTGCCAAGTTCTTTTGTTGGTTTGACCTCGACTGAGGGAGACTGACGATTGAGAGAAGGATCAGAGCCTGGCTGAGGGGGATCCATGGGTGACAGGTACTCGCCCAACATGAAGGTTACCAGAAGGAACTTTTATTTTGTTGTTTTAATGTATCGGACCCTCTGAAACAAGAGACTTTGCATGAGAAGAGACTTGGGCACAGAAGGCCCTAATACTGAGAAAAGGAACTGTAAGCTCATGCCAGAGAAGCCCAAGAGTGTGCTGTGCTCCAGAATCCCGCCTTATCCTGTGCTAAAACCGTGGGTAAGGGAGACACCGGCCATAACATCCTGACTTATCATTTTGGGAACACTTCTTTTCTTGTGAACATTATCCCACACTCTTTTATAGCACAGCAGTAAGGGTTGGCAATCGTTTTTTGTTACTATAGGCCCTTTTATTTGACTAGACTCCACTAGGGCTGTATTATTATTATTATTTGATGGTCGTAGCTTGGTGTCACGGTGCATGCCCCCAGACATCAGGAGCAGACCAACCTACCCCAGTTACTAGCACCTATGGGGACCTTTAAGGCCCCAAAAGGTTGCCTCAAGACTTCCTGGATACTGGCCTGGCGCCGTTGGCGCCAGGCTTATAATATTCTTTCAAGTAAGTCAGGTTGCAGGGGAAGAGAAATCACATTCAGTCCAGCCTGAGGCATGGCTGGAGGGACTACTTTACCTGGGACTACTTGTGCAGGGTTTGGCTGGAGGGACTACTTCATTTGGGACTAGTTGTGTGAGGCAATATAGACCACGCCCTAAGGACAGAACACGCTTTGCGTTATTCTGCACTCCTGCAGCGTAACGCTCACTGTGTCTGCTAGCTCCAGTCAACCCAGTCTTCAGCCATGCCCGTCTTGGGAATCGCGAACCATCAACTGTAGAGAAAGAAAGGAAGGAGAGGGAGAGAACAAGAACAAGGACAGCAGTTAAGTTCTTACCAGAAGCTCCATCTGAAGGCTCCTCTTCAGTCGCTCTGGAGTCACCGCACCTGCCGAACAGTAAAGAAACATCAGGTTAGCCGCACAGGGAAAAAGCCATATTAAAGACATTTCAACATCGCGCTAGCGCTAATACTCACCCGGAGGCTGCACTCTCCTGCGATCCATCGAGGCGTCTTCACGCGATCGCCGCTCCGGAGTAACCGCACCTGCAGAACAGAAAAGGAACAGCAGGTTAGTAGCGCAGGGGGACAAGAACCGCATATTAAGACATTTTCACTTCTCGGTGGCGCTAAACTCACCTTTAGGAATCCTGCTCATCATCGTGGAGAGGAGGCACTTTTCACCTGGCACAGCGAAACCGCATCTGCAAAGAAATAAGCACAGTAGTGAGGACTTTGGCAGCAAGAACTCTAAGCAAAACTATACCAAGAATCTATTGGCATAGAGACTTGCCTACAGAGTCACAGTTGTTCAAAACTCTACAGCAGCCCGTAGGATCAGTGAGGCAACTAGATCCTATGAACAGCAACGCGCCCCTGCATAGAGTCGCAGGACGGAGAGTCTGCCATTAATAAATCTAAGGTGAGACATAGTAGGGGGGTGCACAAGGAGTTCACGGGAGGTGGGAGTCGGTCCTCTCCCTTACGGCTAGTTAATATTTTGTTTCAACATTCCAGGCAAACCTTCACTCGTGACGGAAGGGTAAAAACAGAGAGGACACGTGCAGTCATTCACCGCTCTGATTCGTGTTACACTGGTAGAGACAGTCACTGCTCAGCTTCGTTTGGCGCCCCTGCGGAGACCAGGTGAGCGTAACACTTGGTCCCATCTTAGATTTAGGTTTAGATTAGGTGTTTATCTCACCCATTTTACAGTTTAATAAACACCCCTGAACTGTGATCACTTGTCTGTCTTGCTTTGATGCCGTGCCTTCCTTATAGTGATCCTCTCTTTTTGTGCGGGATTGATTAGATGTGAATAAGCATTTCAACTTGGGTGCTACTAATGAGGGAACATGGGTCTCCTGTGGACTGACATTATTTCACGCTGGTCTGCTGTTTTGGTTTGATTCCTTACCCCACATATGCACTCCAGAGCTCTGCACCTGTTGGGCAGAACTTGGTGCCTTCCAAGAGTGCAGTCTCTACACACCAAAGTGAACGACTTCTCTCCCATTATGCTGGCAAGCCAGGCTACCCCTGCTGATTTAGTTGTGGTTGATCAGAATGGTATCCAGTAATTATAACGAATTTAAAAAAAATAGAGGTGGGGTAAGTGGTTAAAACGGTTTGGGGAGGCGGTTGGGGTGGGTTTAAAAGCATATGTGACTTGGGGAGGACCCCAAATAATTATTTTTTAATTATTATTTTTGGTTATTAAAGTTTCGCTGTTAATTCTTTCTCTGTAATTTCATTCGTTAAAATCACATAGAACTGATCAGAACCAGGAGACGGACAAGGTGGCATTCTTTTCAAACTTTTCTTTATTGTTAAATCACCAGAAACCTAGGCTGTCCCTCTGTTTAAGGTGTATGAACCTATTCTATAAAGAAAAATGTAAAAACGGTGCTAATCAAGATGTCTGTTACAAAATAAGAAAGTCCTCTGGCCCAGAATCCTATGCTACCTGCATTCTGTCCCTACCACTTATAAAAAAATCACATTAATGCAACAAAAACACAGTTGGGTTTAGGCCCTAAACAAATGACTTGTGGTTGGCTTCTGACCCCTGCATTGTATGTCTTTTTCAATAGAGGCTCCTCATCCCTGTGTAAAGTCTAAGTCAGGAGCTTGACTGAGTTTCTCAGCTTTTCTCTCCTGTATTGTTCAAGTCAGTCAGATGAAGTGTCTCTTTTGCCCTGTCTTGGGGCCTGGTTTTTCTAACCCCATCGTGAGGTCTCCAGTCTCTCACCCTGTCTTGTGGGTTTGTTTATTTGACCCCGTTTTGGCTTCTCGGGTATCTCTCATCACCTTGGGGGTTTGGGTCTCTCCTTCCCTCTTGGGCTTTAGTTTCTTTTCCCCACTCTGGGCCTTGGGTGTCTCACCCTGCCTTAGGGTTTCATCTCTTCTACCGCATACTGGGGTCTCGTGTTTCTCACCCCACCTTGGGGTCTCTTTTCTTCTTCCCCACCCTGGGGTGTCGGGTATCAGACCCCACCTTGGGATTTTGTTTCTTCTTTCCCGCCTTGGGTGTCTCGGGTCTCTGACCCCGCCATGGAGTTTTCTCTTCTTCCCCAGCTTGGGGTCTCGGCTTTCTCAACCCACCTTACAGTTTTGTTTCTTCTAGGAGGAGAGTCCTGCTCCTCTCTGGTTTTGCAGGCTTCTCTCCCGCTTCAATGCAAATTGCCTCTTTATGTTTCTCTGTGCAAGGGTGTGGGCCTCTTCTCGCTTCAAGCAAGTTCCCTTCACACAGACGTTCAGAAACCACACCAGCCAATCCAAAAGGAAATTTCAAGTCATTACAAACATTCAAATCCATTTATCCAACAAAAGTATTGGGATTTTGAGAATAGGGAGAATCAGTGACATCCATATTAAGGAATCTTCTATGGCCTGGGGTCACATCCAGTGGGATCCTGCTTTGCCCTGTCTATCGGGTATTAAGCTTAGCCGGCTCACCTCCCTAGTCCCAAAGAGGGTATACCCTGGATTTGTCATAGTACATTTCCCCAGTACTGAATATAACCGGTTCTTGCACCGCTGGCCCGGTCTTGAAGGGCCAGCATCACTAATGTTCCCCAGGTTATGTCTCATTCTAGTGTCACAGATGGCCTTAAGAAATTCACTAGTCCAACAGATGGTTCGAGGGTTTTGCTAGCAAATCTCTTCTGTCTAGGATATGTGGGTTTTGAGACTTTCGACTAATGTATCTAAAGGGCCGTTCTAACTGGTCACTGTGTTCCTTGGGCTCACTCCACCCTAACCAAGACATCCCTATCGGCCAAGGTCCAAGTGAATACTAGTTATTGGTAACCCCTACTGTCTATGGTAACCTCTATACTGTGGACGCGCCTAAAGGTCAAGTCCTTATCTAACTTCCTCTGGTAATTCCTAACAATACCATACTCTAATGTTCCCACAAGGATGGTTTTGAAGATTCATTTTGATATGTGCCTGTATCCTCTGACACTCTCCTGTTTCTTCTCTCCCTCCTTTCCCTGATCTTAGGGCTCTTTACTTTGTTTCCTTTTCCTCTATGCTCTACCACACCCTTTTCTTCTACCCCCCTACCACTTCCACTCACTCTCTCATCTACCTCTTATAGAGCACTCTGCTACCACTCACTCTCCCATCTACTGTACCACTCACAGCTTCACTCTTTGCACTAGGTGCAACTCTCACACACACAATACCGCACCTGCACTCCTATCCAACTGCTCCACAGATTCTTTAGTGCTCTTCTCCGCCTTCCTGCTCTTTTTAGTCTCTCTGTCCCTTTCCACACCTCCTGATGCTTTACATCTGACTCTAGGACCTAATCTGCGGCTGTCCTTTCCTCCAGAGTAGGTTGCTGCGTTGAAATAGTTAAAAAAAAAAACCCTTAGCCCCACCCCCTCATTGTCAACCTCAATTGTAACAGTCTTTGCTATATTCTCTGATGGATGTTGGGTCGGTGTTCAGCTAGTTTAGGCTGTGGTGTGTACTGCTACCCTTCCTTAAGCTGCACCGGTTTGTTAGAGCCTACCTGGCAGTCATCCTCTGCATCCTGCTGGACGTGTTCGGTTTGGCAGTGCATTCTGGTCAGGATAGTTCTGCAAAGAAAAAAGGGAACTTGGGCCAGAATGGAGGATGCATGGCATTGGGTGATGATAAGTAGTACAAGTCATTTTATTCAACAGACATTTAGGGTGGAAGGCTTCAGGGACTACCCCCCAACTCTCTCACCCCTCACCTCTGGGTTAGGACAAACTGTCTGGCATTCACTCTGTAAGCATCCTATGCCAGGTTCGGATGGGAGCATTTCCCCCTCATGTCCCTGACCCTATCACACTAGTAACAGCCTTATTTAAAGGGCCAGTTGCTTTGCAAGAGCCTATATGACAAGCCTTTACCCCCTGAGGTAAGTGTTGGTGTGGTGACCAGGGGGTCTTCCGGTACCCCTCTCTGGCCCTGCATCACAGACTGAATGGGAGTACCGGCCTGCATGGTCACATTCCCCTCCACACACACATTCCCTAAGGGTCAGGCAGGGGATATTGTCTCAAAGATTAAATCAAAGGTTTCCACCTCATTTTACAGATTCACAATTTGGCCATTCCGATGTGCACTTCAGGATACATATGGATGAAAACCAACATCTGAAGGATCAGCCCGCTAAGCACAGAAAGAAACGCAAGGATAACTTTGGCAAAGGTAACCAAGAATGAATGGAACATGTAGGCCTTTAACAATCATAATATTGTGAGTTATTTACTGATTCTTATGTTTGAAAACTATATAGAGTTTTATAGGACATTTTATATGTTTTATTGTTGTTACCAAACATTAAAGTGCAACCTTATATTCTCCATATGTGTAATATAGTAATGGTTATTTGATCATTGTAGGTCTAAAAGTGTTTTTAAACTCTGTTCTTCTGGAAATAATTTAAGTACCTGACATTTGATCAGATAATAACACTTCCCTATTCCCATCAGTCTAGAGTACTTTGAAAAGATAATGGCCTTGTCCTTTACTTAGAAAAACAATATGATCGAGAAAATCAATAACCGGACTCCATAGTGCGCACAACTGTTAGGTCAATTAGAGACCCTATCCCAGTGCTAGACCAAATAAAGAGATGCGCTGGACTTGTTATATAACAAAGGCAGGACTCTTCTATAAAATGTAATAAAATTGTCTGTACTTTGTATCCCTACATGTGTCATCTCTGATGCTGGACAAGTTCTGACACCTCTGTCCAGCATGTCATTAAGTAGTTAAAAATGTGTTTTTCAAAGATGCTTAGTGACTCTTGTTTGGTTACGAGATATATCTTCAGATTGGGGGGGACGCAATGGGGGCTCATTTCCATTTTTGTTTTATCTATGCAAGGGGCCGTGAGGTAACGGTCTCCGCTGGTGGTTCGATGCAGGGCCAGTATTTTCAACTGGGCTCGATCGGACGCCACCAATTGGGAGGAGGGATATCGGGTGGGGGGAGGGAGTTGGGGGCAAAGGATGGGCAAGGGGAAAGGGGGAAAGCAACATTCTTAGCGGTTGAAGAAGTAAGAAATGGTGTGAGGTATGTTGAGCAGACGACATGTTGGTGGTTGCGTTTAAAAACCTTTTTCACCCCGATATTGCACAATGGAGATAATTGCTGATTCAAGGGGAAGGGACTCCCTTAGGGTGGGAACGCTTAACGTCAAGGGTCTCAACTTACCGACTTAAGAGATCTTTAGTATCCAGAGAATTTCGTAGAGCAAAGATTGACATCCTTCTTCTGCAGGAGACCAAATATATGAAAGGAGAAGAAAGACAGATTCTTGGAAAACATATAGGAACAGAATTCTGGGGCTCTGGGCCACTGAGAAAAGGGGGGTAGGAATTCTCATTAGGAAAGGAATAGAGTTTAAGGTCGCTAAGAGATGGTCAGATGCAGAAGGCCGAGCTCTATTGGTAATAAGATCTATCGGGAATGCGAACGTAACACTTGCCACGATTTATTCCCCCAACGTAGGCCAAGTTAGATTTTTGACGAAAACAATTCCTAAAATAATGCTTGAGGCCACAGGGCATATTATTCTGGGCAACGACTTCAATCTAGGGGCAGATCCCACTATGGATTTGAAGTCTGGTAACCATGTCATGAGGGATCAAACCAAGGGGAACGTAATGAGTTTGCAGACATGATGGATGTGTACGGGATGAGTGATGTGTGGCGAGGAATGCATCCGGATGAGCGAGGTTACACTTTTTGCTCAACCCCGCGCAACACCTTTACTCGGATTGACTATGTTTACTTTTCAAGAGATCTATATAACATTACAACGCGATCTGAGATTACCCCAATCACGTGGTCCGATCATGATATGGTCATTGCTGACACCCAGTGGGAAAACCAGCCAGTCAGAGGAGGTAAATGGAGATATAACGAGGCCCTTTGGAAAGACCTTGTCTTCAGGACCGAAATGGAAACAGAGATTAGAGAATACTTTAAATTGAACAATACCGGGGAAACAAGTGGTGTGGGAGGCGGGGAAGGCAACTTGGAGAGGCGTTCTAATAAGAGAAGGGTCCCGTAAGAAAAGAGAAAGGACACTGATTGAAAATAGACTCCGAAAGGAGATATGCCAGTTGGACAAGGAGGTTAGGAGAGACGATAAGGCAGACCCCAACAAAATCAATGAAGCGAAAATGAAAAGGGAGGAACTCAGCCTTCTGGAACACGATCAGACGGTGCGCAAACTGCACCTGCTGAAGTAGAAATTTTATGAAAAAGGGGACAAAGCCGATGCACTGCTAGCTGCTAGACTTAGGGAACAAAGGGCGGAGCGAAAAGTGCTGGAGATAGTTGAGGAAGGGCTTGCCCCAGTCACAACCATATCCACCACCCCAGAGGCCTTTGCCGCCTTTTATGAGACACTGTAGACCCCAGAGGCAGACTCAGACCCGCCTGGCATAGAAAATTACCTGGCCTCTATTAGCATGCCAAAGGTAACATGCCTGGACTCGGAGCTTTTAGAATCCCCCATAACCGAAGAGGAAATTCAAAATGCAATAAAAAGGCTGGCTTTAGGCAAATCCCCAGGAGAAGACGGCTACACGGCCAGATTCTACAAATCTTTTAGTGTCTACCTTATACCATTCCTGGTTGAACTGTTTAATGAATCCTAGGCTCAGGGAGGGCCCCAGACTCCTTTGTTAGAGCCCTTATCATGGTAATCCCCAAAGACGGAAGAGACCCCAAAAAGTGCGGATCGTATCGCCCTATAACTCTGCTCAATGTAGATGCGAAAATTTACACCCAGGTACTAGTTTCCAGATTAGAGTCGCTCATGCCCCAACTCATCTATTCTGATCAGGTGGGCTTCATACTTGGGAGACAAGGAGCCGATACAATGCGAAAGACCCTGCATCTTGCCAATGCGTTCCAGAACATGATCAATGAGCCTGCCCTGCTCTCCATCGATGCAGAGAAGGCCTTTGACAGGGTAGAATGGGACTTCTTGATGGCAGTCCTACGTAAGGTGGGAATAGGGTCAAAATTTAGAAGAGGGACACAGGCGGTCTACACATCACCCAAAGCATCTGTATTTGTAAATTGCGAATACTCCAGATGGTTTGAACTAAAACGAGGCACCCGGCAGGGATGCCCTCTTTCTGCTATTCTCTTTGTTCTCTTACTGGAAGCCTTGGCACAAAGAACCGTATCGCCTGCTACGGTTTAAGAGTGGCTTTGGGCCCCATGGAGGAAACTCTTAAATAGATTAAAAAATCATCCGATATTAGAAGCCATATGGGAAATTTGGAGAGAGGGCACAGAGATGAGGAATATTTCAACATGGCATCCCCACTGAGCCACCTGTGGTCCCCAGGTATTAATGAACACATCCCTAATGTAGAGAGATTTCAAACTTGGTACGAAGCGGGTTTGGAAAGAGTGGGCTACTATTGAAAAACTACTCCTTCATCATGCTTCCGGAGTTAGTAGAGGCCTTGGGAATAGGCGCGTTGTCTACCTTTCAATTCCTGCAGATTAAGGGCATCCTGACGAGAGCAGAGTGGAAGGATAAACTGAAGAGAGACCTTACCCCCTTTGAAATGTTATTGAACTCCAGGACAAAGATGAAGGGTTTAATATCAGCCATGTACAAAGAATTGGTAGAGGCGGGAAAGGGAACTACTGAACCCCTAAGAGGGAAATGGGAGAGATTTTGGCGATCATATTGATCCAGACATGTGGGGGAAAATGTGCTGAGCGACCCCTCAAACATCCACATCGAGTCAGTATAAATTGCACGCTATCAAATTACTACACCGTAGCAGTACGACTCACACAGACTCTCTAGAATGTACCAGTCAGCTAGCCCACTATGTTGGCGTGAATGTGGTGAAGTTGCGGATTATTGGCATATGTGGTGGGGAAGTCCCCGGATTAAGGTTTACTGGGACAAGGTCCTGGGCTGCATCGGAGATCTAGATGGTGTCCACAGAACTGCAGACCCCTATCTCATTTTGTTTGGCTTTAAGAAGTATGAGGATGAATGGAGAAGGATTAAAGGTCTGGTCACACAGTTATTGCTAGCCGCCCAGTCTTTGTTGGTTATGAAGTGGAAATATACAAAGATCCCGAGTGAGTGTGAATGGGTTAATGTAGCCTCAAGTATATGCACCATGGAAAAAATAACCTCATCCCTACATGGGAAATCCACGCAATGTGATACTCTGTGGATGGACTTCACTAACAAATACATGCCAGAAATACCACATTAATATGTAGGAGTACAGACAGGTGATTACCCCGCCTCTTGGGTTGTCTTGAAATATCCTATACAATGTATGATGCTGTCTAACATGAAACCTGAAATGACACGGAGTCCCTTGAAACTCAAATCGCGACCGTTTAAAGATAAACTCACACACGTCTTTATAATAAATGCTTGGCCCTGGGGTGGGGGGAGTGAGGGGAGGGGGATGGTAATGGTCACCTCGAAGATTTGCAGACCGAAGTTGTTGCAATTCACAAGGTACATGTTTAGATACTAATTGGAAAAGACCTCAACTCTGTTCTGTACCTAATTGCTTGTATTGTTTTCTTGTGACTTGTGTGTATAAAAATCTAATAAAACCGAATAAAAAATAAAACGTCTGTATTGAAATACTGCTTGTCAACCTTGCTGTAACTGCTTTTGTCTTTATTTAAACTGTAGTATTATAAGTAAGAGACCCTTCTGATGGTATGTTCTGCCCCCTAGCTCTGAACTTCTGTAGATAATTCAATTCTCCTCAGATTGCTAAGAGTTTTCTGGAGATGTGCATGTTTATGCTGTCTTGAATGAATTTCTCTGTTCCTCTCCTTTTCCAATAACTTCTACGTAGCATGAGCTGCACTGATAGTCATTTTACCCTTTGAAGTAATATTTTCTAAACATGCGCAAGCAGCGCTAAACTATTAATAAACTCCATGAACTGGAATCTTCAAACATGCGCACACGGCGCTGAACAAATTATTTACACTTTTAACTTGTATCTTCAAAGGTGCGTGAGTCTGCGCTGTCGGGAAACTATGTGCTTACTTTGAATTCTTTTCAACATCCATTCTCAGCTTTCTTGGTCTGTAATCAAGTTACTGTGTCGTCAGCTATTAAAGCGAACAGCTGTGAGGTAAGATTCCTCTTGGAGCAAAATGCGCGGCACGCACTCCAATGCCAATAGGTCCTTTCCTCTAGCACACTACGGACATCACGACACGTATCAACTACAAAAAAACAACTCGGTACATTTTCAAAAATGTTGCTATGTTAAAGTCAAAAGGTTATATTAACGTTAGTAAAACCGGCGAAACTCGACCGCTCGATGCTGTAAGAATGTTCATTACGCAACAACACTTGCTTCCCTTACTCACATAGGATTTCCTTCTCATTGAAATAATCCTATTTACAACTTCGAGTCAAAGAACAGAATTCATTTTGCTTAAAACAATTTTCTTCCTTCTATTGCCATAAAAACATTTAACATTTTAAAGTTGCAGTGCACTTAGCTTTCTTCATCTGTCACTGCAGGTTAGGATCTCAATCTTCTGGGATTTAACTGCTGCTGCTTCGTGAAACTTGCTTCTTGTAGTTTTCTCAATAATGTTACACTCAGATATTTCTTCTTGATCTATATCAACATTTTGGAGCATTGTATTACTAAATTTGCTGGAACTAAAAGAAACTGTGATCTGCTCTGTTGATTACTAGAATGAAAGGCAGTTTAGAATTCTGAAAAGAATTCCAAATTACCTCACCTAATCAGTGTTTTTGAGCTGAGCCTCCATCTTGCCCTGGGGAAACAAAGGCTTCCTGACAGAAACATTAAGGAAGAATTTCACATACCCAATTCATAACCACCTGAAGCGAGACTCATTCCCAGCTACCAGCCTAAATCTAATACAGATCACTCCTAAACCTCCAGCTAGAATGTTTTAATCGTGAACTGTAATATGGAAACCTGACAGTGTAATGTGGGACCCTGACAGTTAGGCGTGACATGGTCAGGAATCTGACCATGTCAAGGGGCATAGGGGCCGCTCCCAACCTGGGCCAGATCAGATCCTGCCTAGAAGCCAGATGAGGGAGTTCGGGGGGTCTCAGTCTCTGATCTCCCCATATGTGCCTAGTTGAATAGGTAACATATTACTACTGTTCATCCCACACCTGCTATACAACATTCTGGCCAGTGTCTTCTGTAGTCTGTTCTAGAACTCAGAAGACTAGAAGTCCCTGCAGTGCAGGATGAAAAAATCCACAATCAAAGGCCGCAGCAAACACTGAGCCAGCGGAGGGAGGTCAATGGAAGAGGATGAGGCTCACCAAGAGATCAGGTGGTGGAAGGACAGTGGAACAGGGCATGGAGGAAGATAGTGGAAACAGTATTGATGGTCAGTTATTGGATGATGAGAGAAAGTAGTGTTTGGCTGTGAGAGTGCATGTTAGATGAGTGAGTGAGATTAAGTGTTACGTTTTCCCACTAGCGGGGGTTTGCGGGCACCTGTAATACCTTGCGCCTCCAACTCAGAGTAGCGGTCTAGTTCTCCACACTACGTCCACAACGTCAAGATGTCACTTCTTAATCCATCATTCAGGTGAACTCACATTGTAAGGCTTTTGACTGTAGATATGCTTGTTTCCATAGTTTATCCAGTGTTCCTGGCCTTTCTTCTATGTCCTCTGTACTCTTGCCGCTCCCCCCCCAACAGCCGCTGTGCCCCCCCATGATGGCTGTGTGCCCCCTCCCCCCACTTGCCCCCCGTGGTGGCTGTGTGTGCCCCCGCCCCTTTCGCCCCCATGATGGCTGTGTGCCCGCTTCCCCATTTCTCCCCGTGATGGCTGTGTGCCCCTCCCCCCTTGCCCCTGTGATGGTTGTGTGTGCCCCCACCCCTCCCTTTGCCCCTCGTTATGGTTGTCTGTGCCCCCACCCCCTGTTCCCCACCCGCGATGGTAATGTGTGCCCCCTCCCCCGTGATGGCTGTGTGCCTCCTCCCCCTTGACCCCTGTGATGGCTGTGTGCCCCCTTCCCCCTCCCCATTTTGCCCCCCCGTTATGGCTGTGTGTGCCCCCTCCCCCCTAGCACCCCGTGATGGTTGTGTGCCCCCACCCCCCCTTTGCCTCCCATTATGGATATCGGTGCCCCCACCCTCTTCGCCCCCCATGATGGCTGCATGTGCCCCCACCCCTCTGCCCCTTGTGATGGCTGTGTTCCCCCACACTCCTTTGCCCCATGATGGCTGTGTGTGCCCCCACCCCTTCCTTGCCCCCTGTGATGGTTGTGTGTGCCTCCACCCCCCTTGCCCCTGTGATTGTAGTGTGTGTCCAGCCCCCCTGTGATGGTTGTGTTGTGCTTCCACCCTCCCTCGGGTCTCCCCTGGTGGTGTGTTACCCACCTTTCTCCCCCTCTCCGTTCTCCAGGACTTTGCTATTCAAACTTGCCTCCTGACCTGTATGATAGTTGCCTGTCTGTTTCCCCCCTCTTTTTGTTCTTCTCCTACCCCTCCCCTCCAGCACTACTCTGAAAGGTCATCTGGTCTAGTACGTTGGTCGCTTGTTTTGTCCTCCTCCTTCCCCACCCCTTATCCCTCCTCCCCTCCGTTCCCCTCCTCTTTTTTAATCCCGGCACTACCTCAATTGCCGTCAGGCATAGCAATTGTAGCTGCCTGTCTTTCTCATTCACCCGCCATTTCCTCCTCCCCACCCCTCCCCTCCTCTTGTTTAATTCCGGCACTAGCTCCATAGCCGTCAGGCATAGTAATTTGTAGCCACCTGTCTTTCACATCCACCTGCCCTCTCCTCCCCTCCCCATCTCTGTTCATTAGCACTTACTCTTATCATTGTCTTTTGACCCTTGTGATAGCAGCTTTTTTGCCTTCTCCCCTCTTCCCTCCCTGTTTTCTCCTCCCACTTCCAGCACTATTCTGAATAGTCGTCAGACCTAGTATGTTAGTTGCTTGTGTTGTTCCTCTCCTTCTCTCTCACTCCATATCCCCCCCCTCCTTTTGTTAATATTCCAGCACTACATCAATTGTCGTCAGGCATAGTTATGTAACCGCTTGTTTTGTCTCAATTCCCCCCTCCTCCCCACCTCCTTTATTGTTCCTTGCACTTGCACTATCTGAAATGTCGCCAGGCTTTTAAGATTGTGATTTTTCACATTCTGAATTGTTTCAAGGACTTTTAAGAATGTAACTGCATTCTCCCATGTTCCCTCCCTCCTTGAAGTGCTTTGAAACACATGTATAGGCGCTATACAAATAAACAATCAATTCAGTTCAGTTCAGTTCAGTTCGTGGCCCGCCAGGCCCTCGATGCCTGTTAAGTCATCGATGTCGACGTTGACATCTGCGCTGAAGTCTTTGATGCCGGCTGCGCCACGATTGCCAGCCACGCCGTCGGCACCTAGTGCTCCTCATGCATCGACGTTGACAAAGAAAATTTCGACGACATAGAAACCAGTGGTTACTAAACCAGACAAGGTTTATGCTCCTCTCCCGAAAAATAACTTTTTCAAGTCACTTACTTCTATTTTTGAAGAGGAAGAACATTCTGATGAGGAGGAAGCACCATTTGGGTTACAATATGGTACACCCAATGTACCAGAGAGCTTTATCTCTGAGGAGAGCAGAATGTAAGACTTCTATGAAAACTTGCAAACAGCAAGTGGAGTTGATACCTCCCCAGAACTGGAGTTCGGTAAACATGCTGACGACTCCTATCGTCAGCTTATGTCAAAAGTAACCGAATATACGGGTTGGAGTAGGCCCTCTCTACCCTATTACCAAGACGACCTAACAGACATGCTTATCAAAGGGTCCTCAGACTGATCCCATTTTGCCCTTTCATGTGGCACTTCAAAAAAGGGTGGCGAGGAACTGGGAGACTCAGGAGTCAAACTCCGGCAGTTGACAAGAACCTCACAAAATAAATATCGCCCCTCCATTAGCGACCCTGACTACCTGTCGAAACACCCCACTCCGGAGAGTCTGGTGGTGCAGGCAGCTACAGCAACTTCAGAACAGGCAGCGTACCCTACCATCCCTCCTGATAGGGATGTTAAGGGCATAGATGGAGGGGCGAGGACGGTATTTTCTGCAGGGAGCTTGGCACTGAAATCTGCGAACTCCACTTGTGCCCTCGCAAAGTTTTCGTATACTCTGTGGGACTGTATCTCTATGGTGGCAGAGCATATTCCTGAAGGGGAAGAAAGCGACGGCTTCCTAGCAAGGAAGCCATGTGTGAGTCCCTTCAATCAGGGTTGGATACTGCAGATAGCATCAGCCGATCCATGGCTATCAGCACTGTCGTGCAAAGATTTGCGTGGTTGAGGAAGTCGGGTTTTGCACCAGATGTGCAGTCTATTCTTCTCAACATGCCTTTTGACGGGTCTCATCTTTTTGGCAACAAGGCTGTCGAGAGCCTTGAGAAGTTGCAGACCTCAAAGGTGGCAACCAAATCTTTAGGCGCCGCTGTTGGGTAACCTCAGCCTTTTTCGTCCTAGTGGGCAGCTGTGGAGGGGTAGATCTTTTCGCTACTACTCCTCAGTTGGAAGGGCGAGAGGAATGGCCAGTCAAAGGGGCCAAAGAAGGTTTCCTCGTGGTGGACAAGGTAGAGGTGCTAAGCCAGCTCAAGCAGCAGCCTCCTTACCATCGGCCTCTGCAACAGCCATCACAAAACCACTCTAAGGTCTTGAGCCACAGTTCACCAGTGGAGGGCAGACTGTCTCAGCATCTGCAAGAATAGCGAGACATTAATTTGGATGCTTGGGCTTTGGAAACCATAGCCCATGGTTATTGCCTTCCTTTTATAAGAAGACCTCAGAACAATCCACGCGGAACCACTCTTTGAGGATTCCGGATCCGCTCCTTGTGCAGGAGATTTAACCCTTCTAGAGAAAGGGGCTATAGAAGCAGTACCTGTAGCAAAGAGAAACAAGGGATGGTACTCCCGATATTTTTTCATTCCCAAAAAGGACGGAGGACTGAGACTCATCTTGGACTTGAGATACTTGAACAAGTTCCCCAGGAAGGACAAGTTCAAGATGGTCACACTTTCTCAGATACTTCAGGCCCTCCAATTACAGGATTGTTTGGTGTCATTGGACCTTCAGGAAGCTCATTTTCATGTCCCAATCCATCTAAAAAACAGAAAATACCTGAGGTTTGCGGTTCTCACTTTCAGTTCCGAGTTCTGCCAAACTGACGGTAGTGGCAGCAGGTCTCAGGAGAGAGGGGATTCACGTCTACCCTTACCTGGACGATTGGCAGATCAGGGCGCGTTCTGCTGAACAAGCTCTAGACCATCTCAAAATCACCTGCCACTCTCTTCACAGACTGGGCTTTTCCCTCAATTACAAGAAGTCCCATAGGACACCTTCCCAAAAGCTCCAGTACATCAGAGCTGTACTAGACACATCCTTGGGGAAAGAGCTCGCCACCTGAGGTGAGGGCTCTAGACATTCGTCAGATGGTTACCAAATTTCAGAGTGCTCTGGATCTTCCGGCCTTTGAATTTTTGAGGTTGCTCGCCTCATGGCATCCTGCATTTTTCTGGTGCCAGAGGCCCACCTGAAAATGAGATCTCTCCAATGGGCTCTAAGAACACAATGGTCCAAATTCTCGGGAAAGATGTCGGAACGACTTCAGATTCCAACAAGAGTCTCACAGGAACTTCTGTGGTGGGCTTCGCGAGGAAAATATTCTGAAGGAAGAAACATTTTGGCAACCATGGCTGGAGATTACAGTAGTGATGGACGCCTCACTCACGGGGTGGGGAGCCCATGCCAACGATCTGACAATCAGCGGTCGTTGGTCTCATCAGAGTCCAAACTACACATCACTCTTTTGGAGCTGAGGGCAATCAGACTAGCGCTGAAGGCCTTCATGCCCTCTGTACAGGGAAAGAACTTCTTGATAATGACGGACAACACAGTGGCCATTCACTATGTCAACAAGAGAGGAGGTGTAGGGTCACCGCAACTGTGCAGAGACGCAATGCAGCTCTGGTACTGGGAAAATCAAGAAGGAATCTCTATCAGCTGTTCACCTAGCTGGAGAGGAAAACACAGTGGCGGATTATCTGAGCAGGCAGAGCACAGGTTGTCTCTCTCTTTCCCTTCCAGGTTCCAGTTTGGGACCTCAATCTAGTTTTGAAATTTCTGATGTGTGCTCCTTTTGAACCTTTGCACACATGTCTAAGGTTGCTAACCTTTAAGACAATCCTATTGATAGCTGTGACATCAGCCCGCAGAGTGAGCGAGTTGCAGGCCCTTTCATGCAAGCCACCCTTTACAGTCTTCCACAAGAACAGGGTTATTTTGAAGGTCAACCCCTCCTTTTTCCCCGAAAGTCGTTTCAGACTTTCATTTGATTCAGAAAATTGTTCTGCTTTCCTTCTATCCTCCACCTCATCCTGGTAAGGAAGAGGAGACACTCCATAGGTTGGACCCTAGGAGAGCGTTAAGCTTTTACATCTCCAGAATGTCCAAGTTGAGAGTTGATGAACAACTTATGATCGGTTACACAGGACACAAGCTAGGTCAGGCTGTTTCCAAACAGACTTTGTCTATGTGGATAACCCTCACGATATCGGAATGCTACAAGCGAGCAGGTAAAGACCCTCCTGAAGGTTTGAGAGCTCATTCCACCAGGTGCATGGCGACATCTACAGCCCTTCAAAGGGGTGTTCCAATTATAAATATCTGTGAGGCTGCAGCATGGTCTTCTATCCACACGTTTACAGAACATTATTTTTGTCTGGATGCTTCCCATTCTCAGGATGGTACATTTGGCAAAGCAGTTCTTTGATCTGCCCTTGAAAATGTTTAAATTGTAATTCTACACCCTCCTCCAATCAGAATACTGCTTTGGGATTCTGTCAAAGATGAGGAATACGTGGGAGAACACAATCCATTCGAAGAACAAGTTACTTACCCCGGTTAACGTTCTTTCCACTGGATGTTCCTCCCATGTATTCCTCACCGCCCTCCCAACCTTACCCCTCTGTAGAATTTCCCATGCTATTACAGCTTCCGTTCCACCAAGGCTGAGTACTGTCATGCACGTATTTATGGGCATATCTGCTGCAAGATGAGGGGAAAAACAGAACTGAGGCCAACGGGCACTGCACAAGCTATATATACCCTTCGATGACATCACCCTCGACGGAGGCCTTTGAGGGACATCGTCTTGATGCCATCGACGCATAGCACCCTCTGCCGAAATCTTTTTCCGCTGAAGCTGGACATTACATGTCAAAGATGAGGAATACGTTGGAGGAACATCCAGTCGAAAGAACGTTACCAGGGGTAAGTAAATTGTTCATCTTCAAATAAGAATAATGAATTCACAGTTTTACAATAAACCGCAATACAGAACACTAGATGTACCTTTTTTTCTTGCAAGCTGGGACTCGTATGCATTGTCTTTTTTTCTACACACACACACACACACACATACATACACTGAGCAAAAAACAATTACAGCTGTAGCTTTCTTGTCCCCATTCTGATTGAAAGCCTACAATTACCAGCATGCAAAGTAATGCTAACCAAAATGTATGCACCTCTTCCCTGTCTAATAATCAGCCATCATTTGCACTTCTTGGTGCCAATGGCCACAACACACATTTCCCATTTAATTTTGTAATTGATAGTTAACACCTTGTTGGGTCACTGCTCTGAGCCCTTTGAGACAAGGTGCAGCCCCTCCTCTCACACAGCTTTTGACTGGAAGAGGAGAGGAAGGTGTAGAAGCCCAGGGACTTCAGACACCAAATTAAACAAAGTGCTCATTTTGGTGCCTGATGCAAGGAGCTACTGGGAAGTGTGATGATTCTGAAGTATTCGTCTCTTCTCCCCAGAGAGGAGCCACCACCTTTGGATGGGGCTAGGGAGGTGAGCCCATAAGAAAGATCCTCCCTAGGCGTCTAGGCAAATGGGACCTTACTGGGAGGGACTACCCTCTTGGGGACAAGGAATCTGACAAAAAACTCCCGGCCCAGAGAACATTATCTGCCTACATGGGAATTGGAAAGACTGTTCTTCTGTTTTGAATACTTCTGTTTTGAAACCACCACACAGTGACAGTTCCTCTATTTCTTTAGTTTCAGGTAACACTGGATCTCATCTGAATGCCACCATCTGCATCAACAGAACCCTCTTATTTGTAATATCACTTTGGATTCACTGAATAGTGACGTTTCATCAAACTCTTTGGCTTCAGGTAATGCTGAATCTCACCTGAGAACCACAGTCAAGGATGAAGGACACAACCCTTTTGATTGTGATGCCATATTTAAACCCAGGAAGAACTGTGAATGGGTGGGAATCTCCTACGTACGGATTGGAGGGAATCTCCTACACAGAAACAAACCTCTGTACTGGAGTGGCAGAGCCATGCTAGACCGCAGAGCCGGCGGTAGCGTGAAGAGCTAGCCCAACGCTCGCTGGATGATGGAAGGCTGGCATCCCATCCGACCGAGAAGCCAAGGTCGGAGGGAGAGGCGTCGACGGGAAGTACCGGTTTCCTCTGGCGGTGCGGCCGTGGGAAAGCCGCAGTGGGCCGAGGGCGCAGCAACCGACGCCGAGACCAGATCGCCGGGGAGAGTATGAATCCCTGAGCTCCATGCCCAAAGGATGTTAGCTGCCGAGAGAAGAAGCATCAGGCTAGAGAACGTTCCCACAGAGAGACTACCGCTGAAAGGTACAGACCCTGTGAAGCAATGCTGAGCAAGCCTACAAGGTTGCGGGAACCTGAGAAACCTGAGAGGGTAAGCGCCCTGTGTGAATCAGAGCAAGAGAAGTACCAACACTTTGCACCAAGGCTGGGAGAGCCTACAAGGTTATGGGAGCCTAAGAAACCCGAGTGAGCAAGTGCCCCTGTGAATCTGATTGAAAGAGATATGAACTCTGAACCAAGGCTGGGAGAGCCTACAAGGTTTCGTGAGCTTGAGAATGGGCAAGCACCCTTAGAACGCTTGTGAATCAGAACACTTTGAATTAAGGCTTGGGAAGCCGACAAGATTACAGGACCCAGAGAAACCTGAAGGGGCAAGCTCCATATGTGAAACTGCTTTATATTGATACAAAGACCTTCCATCGAGGCTGGAAGAACCAGCAAGGTTCTGAGAACCTGAGAAACCTGCAAGGGTAAGTGCCATATATAAAGTACATGAACTGAGAGCAAAAGAAGTCTGCCAGAGAGCCAAAGAACTTTGGGAAATCCAAGAGCCACAGACTTGGTATCAAGAGACTTGTATCCAGAGGAAACATGCAAAAAATCTTTTGTTTTTAACATCGTCTGCCAAGAAGACATGAACTTTTGTAAGACATTGAAGTACTATTTTTCCAAGTGTTGGGCCAGGCAGAAGCCACAGACACAGGCAGCACCAGTCTTGTCACGATGCCTGCCCCCGGAAAGCCAGACCAGGCCCAGCAACCCCGGAAGCAGGCATCATGCCACTTGAAGCATGCCCAAAAACCCCAGTTAGGGGCTCTTTGGCTACAGTCCTGGCGCCTATGGCGCCAGGCTCATAAGAATAAAGTCAGTCCCGGCGCCATGGGCGCCAGGCTCATTACAGAAATCTTACCTGTTGCAGACCATGCTGCATACCTACCTGATGCAGACCATGCTGCACGAAGCCACAAGCCAAATGAGGCTTAAAGGGACTACTTTACCTCAGGGACTCCTTTCCTCTCGGGTGGGGCTGTGGAAGAATACTTACCTGGGACTTCTTCCAAGGCTATTTAAGCCACACATGGACAGCCACACGTGCTTCAAGTTATTCTGCTTGCTGCAGCGTAACGCTCACCGTGTCTTCAGCAGCTCCAGTCTTCAGCCACGCCCGCTTCAGCCCTGGAACAGCTGGAAAAAGAAAAGGAGAAGGAGAAGAGGTCAGAATAAAACCCTTACCTGAATCCTTGATCCAGCACATCGTCGATCTGGAAGAGAGAAGCCTTCTCAGGTGCATTGCCACGCACCTCGCAGAGCCGCGCTGAACTCACCAACCGGGGCTGCATTCCTTTACTCCATCGTGAATCCAGCATCTCCAGGCCATTCTTCAACACCTGGGGGAGACAAGAACAGATAGGTGAGCAAGGACAATACAAACCACCCCCAAAGACTTACCTGATTTTCCACAGGGGGGTACTCACCTCATCTCGGGTCGGCGCAGTCAATTCCGCATCACCGCCGCACCCCGGCCCCTAAGGGGAAAAAACAAGGACAATACAACCTACCTCCAAAGACTTACCTGATTTACCACAGGGGGGTACTCACCTCATTTCGGGTCGGCGCAGTTAATTCTGCATCATCGCTGTACCCCGGCCCCAAAGGGGAGAACCACAATAGACTTACCAGGATCTTACCAATTGCCACTTGGAACTCTTCTGGTGGTTTAAATCCGCAACCTGCAAGGAATCTGGCAGAGTGAAGATCAGACTTATGAACTCTTACGAACAATTGGACTTAGAGTCAATACTGGAACTCACCAATTCCTCCACGCCAGTGAAGTAACTGGTCGTCTACGCGCCCCTGCGCTCGACGCAGGATGGAGAGCTCATCTTTCCAAATCTTCAGGTGAGATTTAGAGGGAACTTCAGGAGTGTTCTGTGGGCAGACAAGGGGAGTGGGAAGGCGGGTTAACCCTCAGATTACGGGAGGTTAATTCCCTTTCTCCATTGCAGAAAGATATTCGTACGAGTCCAACAAACAAAGCTAAGTGGGTCAGTCCAGTCTGTCATCTCGGCTCTATGTGTTACTCTGGTGGAAGCAACAGCGGGCCAGTCCAGATCGACGCCCCCGTGGGAATCAGGTGAGCGTAACAGAACGCAAAGCCTACCCACAAATACCCACCTGGGCGTCATGGAGACCTCGGAAACCGATCAGTTGGCCCAATTATTAGGGGAACTAAGGGCCGAAGTGCATTCCGCGCACCAGGAAACCAATGCCCTCAGGAGGGAAATGATAGTGTCAAAAGAACAAACTGATGATTTGGCCAGACAGCTATTACAAGGCCAGGCTGGACAAACACCTCTTCCTGGACCTGGGGCCAGCCCAGCTCCGGTGCCACCGAGTAACCCGATGCAGATAAACCTTCCTGGAGCCATTCCCTTGGCTCCGCCTGAACGCTTTGCTGGAGACCCTAAAAGGTTTGCTATATTCATGAATCAATGTCGCTTACACTTTTTATGTGGACCTTTCCCAAACGATCAAGCCAAGGTAGCTTTTGTACTGTCATATCTCAGCGGCAGTGCAGCGGACTGGTCCATTCCGCTAGTAAATCAGGATGACCCGATTCTTCGAGATTTCCAAGGTTTTCGAACTAGCATGGAAAGACTGTTCGCCCGACATTCCCAAGGACAGGCTTTGGATAACAAACTTTTATCCTTACGGCAAGGTAATCAGGATCTTTTATCTTACATTGTAACTTTCAATAGATTAGTTGTGGAAACCGAATGGCCTGAAGCCAAGCGAATTACATTATTCCATCGAGGGCTTCGGGGAGAACTCAAGGATGTTTTAGCCCAAGTCGTGAACCCGCCTTTAGACAGTGCTGAATATATAGATTTTGTGGTCCAGTTAGATCACAGACTTCAAACCAGAAAGGCTGATCGAACCAAGTTTGAAAACAAGGTCTTGGTTAAAACCTACGTACCCTCGAAGGGGGTAGATGCCTCAGAACCCATGCAAATCGGGGGGGGGGTTAGAGGACCCTTAACCCAGAAGGAAAGGGAAAGAAGACGGCAACAGCAATTATGTTTATATTGCGGAGCTACTGGTCATTTCCTTCGGAACTGCCCTGTAAAACCACCCAACAAAACTATAGGAGCAGCAGACGAAAACCACTTGAAACCTGACTCGGGAAACGATCACGCCCGGCAAGCGTAGAGGTCAGCTTGCTGAGCTTAAAGAAGGACACTCTGACCTCGCATTTCACCATACCCATGGTCCTTATAGATCCAGAGCAGCCTTCACGCATGTACGCGGTAAAGGCGTACGTAGATACTGGAGCCATAGGAAACTATTTGGACTACGGATTGGCTTCCAGGATGAATCTACCTCTCACCCGAAAGACCACTACCGATGTCGTCACCACTGTTGATGGAACTGAAATTGCCTCTGGGCCCGTAACTCATTCAACTGCAGAGATGACTTTGCTGGGTCAGGATGGACACCGAGAGGTTATGGTGTTTGATTTAATCAAGGCTCCACAGTTTCAACTGATACTGGGAATCCCTTGGTTGGAAAAACACAATCTCTGTATTGATTGGCGAGAGAAGAGACTAACCTTCCCAGAATGTGCTAACACCTGTTACCCAAAGAGAAATCTAAATTCAGTACTGGCTCCGATAATCCCAGCTGCCATACAATTACCTGCTGAATACCAAGACTTTCAGGATGTCTTTCAAAAGGAGCAGGCAAACACCTTACCACCGCACAGATCATATGATTGTCAAATAGATCTCATACCAGGAGCACAACCACCTTGCAGCAGAATCTATGCCCTCACGGAACCTGAAAATCTCCACTTGCGCCAGTACCTAGACCAGTATCTCGCTAATGGCTTCATCCGCCCGTCCAAGTCCTCTGCATCTTCCGCTTTGTTCTTCGTGCCAAAAAAGGAAGGCGACCTTAGAATATGCATTGACTACCGCGCGCTGAATCAGATAACTATCAAGAATCGGTACCCATTGCCTTTGATCCCTGAACTACTAGACCAGGTAAAGAACGCTTGTATATACACAAAACTAGACCTTCGGGGGGCATATCATCTGGTACGCGTCAAAGAGGGTGACGAATGGAAGACTGCTTTTCGCACCAAGTACGGATTATTTGAGTACCAGGTGATGCCTTTCGGACTGTGTAACGCACCAGCAGCCTTCCAGTTCTTCATGAACGATGTCTTCCGAGAGCTCATCGATGTTTGTGTAGTCGTTTACATCGACGATATCTTAGTATACTCCCTATCAGAATCCGATCATGTAAAGCACGTCCGAGCAGTCCTAGAAAAGTAACGCCAGTATAAGTTATACGCTAAACTGGAAAAGTGCATCTTTCACACTACGGAAGTAGAGTTTCTTGGATTTATTCTGACCCCGAAAGGAATCCGGATGGATACACGGAAGGTGGACGCAATTCTTAATTGGCCTTTGCCAAGCTCAATCAAAGGAGTTCAAAGCATGCTCTGCTTTGCCAATTTCTACCGCAGGTTTATCCCGGACTTCTCACGCCTTGTACATCCCATTACAACACTATTGCGAAAGAATAAACGCTTTACATGGACAGAAGAAGCCGAGAACGCCTTCCAAGAGTTAAAAAAGAAATTCACGTCCGCTCCTGTATTACGACACCCGCGCCCAGAGCTTCCCTACATAGTGGAAACAGATGCATCCAGTTCAGCTATGGGAGCAGTGCTCTCCCAAAAGGATCCCGAAACTAACCAGCTGCACCCAGTGGCGTTTTGGTCAAGAACGTTTTCGGCTCCCGAATTAAATTATGCTATAACCAACAAGGAACTGTTGGCCATCAAGTCCGCCTTCAAGGCTTGGCGGAACTATCTGCTGGGCGCCAGGCATACCATTACGGTCATCACTGATCACCGCAACTTACAATACCTAAAGGTAGCCAAGGCCCAATCTTCACGCCAACTCCGTTGGGCATTGTTCTTCGCCGAGTTTGATTTTGTAATAACCTATCGACCAGGTTGTAAAAATGGAAAAGCTGACCCCCTGTCCCGAATAGGAATGGGAGAAACAGAAAGAGCTTTAGAACCTGTACCCATAATTCCTGAACAGAGGATCCTTGGTCTGACATCCATACACTCTCGGGAGGACATTCAAGAAAAGGTCCATCAACTCTTTGAATCCGATGCCTTATAGGGCTGGGCAAGGAAAGGCCCAGAGTATTCTGTCACCAACAATCTACCTTATTACCAAGGCTGGCTATTTTTGACACTAGAGGAACTACAGAAACTTGTCATTTCTCATTACCACGACACCTTGATGGAAGGACATCCTGGCATTGCTAAAACTGAAGCCAAAATCAAGAAACAGTTTTGGTGGCCCACCTGGCGAAAAGATGTCAAGTTGTTTGTCATGTCTTGTGGCATTTGCGCTCAAAATAAAGGGGAAAAGAAAAAACCTGCTGGATTATTACAACCGTTAGACATACCACCTACTCCTTGGCATACCTTGTCATTAGACTTTATCACAGATTTACCCCCGTGCAAAGGTTATGTCTGAGTTGGGTTTATGAGTCACGGCATCTTCGATGTCTCAGGCGCAGGGGGTTCTTCAATTTTCAGTGGGTTGAGGGTCTTTATCTGCAGCTAGATTGTTGTCTTCTAGCCACATGTTTGCGGCTGCCGGGGATTCCAAGAAGATCGCCCTGCCCTTGTGGATAACTTTCAGTCTGGAGGGGTATAGCAACATATACTTCAGGTTCAGTTGCCTGAGTCGGGCTTTGATCGGCACAAATTAGTTCCTCTCCCGTTGGACTTTCGGGGTGTAATCGGGGTAGATCGTGATCTTCGAGCTCCCGCGTTCAATGGGGCCCTCCTCTCTGGAGTGCCGGAGGATGATCTCTCTATCCTGGAAGTTGAGAACTTTAGCAATTATAGGGCAAGGGTGTGAGCCCGGCGGGGGTCTCTTCTGTAGTGATCTGTGCGCCCTTTCAATCGAAAATCCTTGCGTCAGCTTTCCAGCGCCCACCTCCTGTTGTATCAGGGATTCTATATAGGCCGTCGGGTTCGGGCCCTCACTTCCCTCTGGTACCCCCAGTATTCTGATGTTGGCGCGTGTTAGGGAGAATTCTCTGTTTGGGCTGAATTTCCCTACCTAGTGAGTCCCCCAGCAGCTTTGCTGGATTTCTGGGGTTTCTTTTTTTCTCCTGCCAAGAGTGAGACTCTTTTACCCTCACTCTTGGACCTGTTGAAGTGTGTTTTCTTGGTTAAACCTTGTGTTGAATGGGCTATGGGGCCTTTTACTCCATAGGGCCTCATGTATTTTTGTGATGTGGGTTACACAGCACCCTCTGTGCCGTGACCCAGGGGTGTCCTAGGGACTCCCCAACATAGACTCCATACCCTGGGACTGACTACTGTCTCCCAGGGCATGTAAAGTCACCAAAGACTTTGCTAGTCTTGAATCCTGAACAGAACCAGTACAAACCATCATATTGTGGACGTACTGGCTGGGGCAATTCGATTGCCCCAGGGTCTGTTAGTTGAGGGGGCACGTCTCCGTCCCCCCTGATCGAGTTTTGGCTGGTGGCAGTGGAAACTACGTTTTATATTCGACCGCGAATATTTCCCTATGGGATTTCCCATTGTTTTAGGCTAACACATTTAATTATTTATTTACGGTAGCCTTAAACATACCGCCGGTTTATATATTTATTATTATAACTCCGGTTGGGACTTTTTGCCAAAACTTGATTCTAAAATGGCGTTGGCGTTCGCCTCTGTAACTCTGACCCAAAGTGGAGCCCTTTGTTCCACTTTTGGCGGGCTTCTCCACAGAAGCCCTCCAAAGTGGTGCCACTCTGTCTGGGGTACTTAGGAGGGGTGGAGGGGGATTTAGGCACCCTGGACTGAGTTACCTTGGTAACTCAAGTCGCACTCCGTCCTGATTGGCCCAAGTGGTGAGCCGGCCGGCTCACCACTTAGCATGTTTGAGTGACAGCTAGGCTGGGTGAATGGGGGTTTGCTGCATAAAAGCAGGGCTTTGGGGACTGGAACTTCAGAAGTCGCCACAGGACCAAGAATCCGACGAGGGAAGAGCTGAGCCGACCTGCTTCGACGACACCACCCGGTGGAGCCCTGCTGAACCGTCTCACCACTTTTCCCGACGACCGAGGAGAACTCTTAACGGAGTGGCTCCTTCCCTTGACTGGTGGGGACAACCAGTTTTCACCTTCTTTTCGCTTCTCGAGGTATCTCGTGGCCGCCTTGCCCGTGCCAAGCACCCCGGCAACCGGAATACCACACTTTTACCCCTAACCGCGAAAGTCGGTACAACCCTTTAACCGGAGGACTCCGCGGCTGGTTTCTTCCCGGGCAGTGCAACGACCTTCTTCTTCTGCTCTACAGCGAGAACTTCTTCTCCCCTGACCGACGTCGAGCCTTGCTGCCACTGCCTGGAACAACTGCCACCGCTGGAGGATCCTTTCCGCTTAAGGTACCGTGTTCCGCCTGGCTTCCCTTGCCACCGACTGTACGGGGTAGATTTAGCCCCCGGCTTTCGACCCTGGGAGTGCCGGGGACACCCTGGCTAAACTTTCTAAGCCACTCTAAACTCTTTGCAAGACTTTGAATCCCTAATAACAGTGTGATCTTGGGCACATTTTCGCTCCGGCTACTCTAAGAGTGGGCCCTGCCTAGTGACTTTTGCTCACCTGTGACTTTGTGCTTCTTGAGCCTATTGCAAGTGTTCTGGACCTTAGAGTGGTGTGTTTAACCCATTCCTGTTTCTTTTTATCCCTTTCTTGAACCTACTAGAGTGTCATCTAACGTTAAGCGCTCACCTCTGTTTTAATTATGTGGTGTTAACTTAGAGTTGTCTAGATAGGAGTAAGGGTTGGAACTGCTTTCATTATAACTGTGTTTGAAGTGTTTTTTTACTATATTTTGCTAGAGTGATTTCAACTTATGTGTGTTTAATAGATAAATAACTATATACTTTTGAAACCAAACTCTGGTCAGTGTTTGCTTGTGCTATTGTATTTGAGTACCTAGTGTGTATACTTTACATACTGCCTAACTCTTCTTGAGGGAAGTCTGACTGCTCAGCCACAGCTACCAGGTAAATCTGGGTGGTGCAGACTGCTACCAAGTGGGTTTACTGCTAAACCTGTAGTCTTAAATCTTTTGCAGTGTTCCCCAAGGGAACTGCACAGGTTTCTGCCTAACAGCGCGTCTGGCTCGGCCCTCGGCCTCCTCAGCCCTGGCCTCGAGTGTGAGCACCTTCCGTTCTAAGTCCAGCACCTTAGCTTTCAGCTCCGCTGTATCTCCCGACGTCTCCTTTATGGTTGATTCGGCGGAGGTTACTCTTTCTGTCAGGTTGCGGGCATCCTGGCGCATGAGTTGTAGCTCGGATTTGAACTCCCCGATTCTGGAATCTATAAATGCGCGCAGTGATGCAATTGCCTCCAGCACGTGAGCTTGATTTTCGGGAGAGTCTGCCGGTTTTGCTCGGGGAGGTTCGGGAGTGGAAGTGCATGGCTGCGGAGGAGTTTTTACTTTAGCGGACACATACGTGTCCATGCTGCTTGCCTTCGTCTTGTTCCTGGCCGCCATGGTGAGAGGCGCCACTCGGTCGTGTGGAGGTGAATGACGGTGGGCGAGATTGGGGAGCTTATGGTTCCGGAAGCAGGGTGGTCCGGTTTACGCAGAGTCAGTGATCAAGTTCTCGGAGGAATATGCAGTGGCACATGTTCAATTGGTTTATGCCCTCGCCCAGCGCTCTCCTCACCTCCACCTTCTTCTGCTGTCGATGGCAGGGCTCCCCGCACCGGGGGGTCGGCGCAGCCTCTCTCGTTGCCGTAGTCCAGGGCACGGGCCCGGTCTCCCCGGTCGGGAGCTCCCGGTTGGCTCCCCGCAGCAGAGGTTCGGACCCGGGTGGAGGCTCTTCTCCCCCGATTCAGTCGCAGCAGCAGTTTATAAGTCGGTTTCGCTGCAAAGGCGGCTAGCGTTCTCCTGCGACATCAGCCTCGAAAGATGGCCGCCATCTTGGGTCCCGCCAGGGAGGGGACCTTTATCGGGAAGAATCCGTGGGTTTGGAGGTCCGAGTCCGGGGGAAGACCACGGTAACGTGTCTGGGGTCGGTTCCCCTTCCCTCGGAACCGGTTCTTTCCGTCTCAGGTGCAATTTTAGGCAGGCAAAAGGATCAGGATACGGCGCCTCGGCCGGAGCACGGCGACTCAGCTTCCACTCGCCATGAGCTCCAGGCCACGCCCCTACCCCCGTGCAAAGGTTATAACACCATTCTAGTTATTGTAGATCTTTTTTCTAAAATGGCCCATTTCATTCCTTTAAAAGGAATACCTTCAGCTTCAATCCTGGCCAAGGAGTTCCTTGAAAATGTTGTCCGTTTACATGGCTTTCCTTCCGTGTTAATTTCAGACCGGGGAAGTCAATTTATTTCACATTTTTGGAGGTAGTGCTGCCAGCTGGCACAAATTGATGTTAGACTTTCAACCAGCCACCATCCCCAGACCGACGGTCAAACTGAGAGAACCAACCAGACTCTTGAGCAATACCTACGTTGTATGCTACATCAATCTGAGGAGGATTGGAAAGGCATTCTTTGGATCACCAAGTATGCATACAATAATTCTGTACACTCAGGAACTAAACAAAGCCCTTTTTTTACCATATATGGTCACCATCCTCGAACCTCAGACTTAGATTCTCCCCAGCATTTAGAGATGCCTGCGGTGGACCATCTCCACGCAGTTATCACACAAGCCTTTAAAGAGGCGACTGCACATTTACAAAAGGCTAAGGATAAATACAAGAAGGATGCTGATCAACACAGGAGTGAAGCACCGCAATACCAAATAGGGGACCAAGTATGGTTAGCCACCAAGTACTTACCACTCAAGGGAACACGGACTTTTAACCCCAGGTACTTGGGACCTTATTCTATTAAGGCTATTATTAACCCAGTGGCCATCAAATTGGACCTACCTGGTCATATGCGTGTTCATCCTGTTTTTCACGTGTCTCTTTTGAAGCCTGTGCAACAAGGAACTAGACTAACCACCCCACCTGAACCTATCCTCATAGACGGGGAACCCGAATTCGAAGTCAAGAATATTTTGGACTCTAAAAGGGTGAGATCAAAACTCTTCTATCTCATTGATTGGAAAGGTTATGGTCCACAAGAAAGATCTTGGGAGCCTAGTGACCATGTGCATGCACCTCAATTAGTGAAAAGGTTCCACCAAGAATTTCCAGACAAACCAAGGCTGAGAGGGAGAACAGCTTTAGGAGGGGCCTTGAGGGGGAGTGCTGTCACGATGCCTGCCCCCGGAAAGCCAGACCAGGCCCAGCAACCCCGGAAGCAGGCATCATGCCACTTGAAACATGCCCAAAAACCCCAGTTAGGGGCTCTTTGGCTACAGTCCTGGCGCCTATGGCGCCAGGCTCATAAGAATAAAGTCAGTCCTGGCGCCAAGGGCGCCAGGCTCATTACAGAAATCTTACCTGTTGCAGACCATGCTGCATACCTACCTGATGCAGACCATGCTGCACGAAGCCACAAGCGAAATGAGGCTTAAAGGGACTACTTTACCTGAGGGACTCCTTTCCTCTCGGGTGGGGCTGTGGAAGAATACTTACCTGGGACTTCTTCCAAGGCTATTTAAGCCACACCCTGACAGCCACACGTGCTTTGCGTTATTCTGCTTGCTGCAGCGTAACGCTCACCGTGTCTTCAGCAGCTCCAGTCTTCAGCCACGCCCTCTTCAGCCCTGGAACACCTGAAACAAGCAAAGGAGAAGGAGAAGAGGTCAGAACAAAACCCTTACCTGAATTCTTGATCCAGCACATCATCGATCTGGAAGAGAGAAGCCTTCTCGGGTGCATTGCCACGCACCTCGCAGAGCCGCGCTGAACTCACCAACTGGGGCTGCATTCCTTTACTCCATCGCGAATCCAGCATCTCCAGGCCATTCTTCAACACCTGGGGGAGACAAGAACAGATAGGTGAGCAAGGACAATACAAACCACCCCCAAAGACTTACCTGATTTACCACAGGGGGGTACTCACCTCATCTCAGGTCGGCGCAGTCAATGCCGCAACACCGCCGCACCCCGCCAAAGACTTACCTGATTACCACAGAGGGGTACTCACCTCATCTCGGGTCGGCGCAGTCAATTCCGCATCACCGCCGCACCCCGGCCCCTAAGGGGAAAAAACAAGGACAATACAAACCACCCCCAAAGACTTACCTGATTTACCACAGGGGGGTACTCACCTCATCTCAGGTCGGCGCAGTCAATGCCGCAACACCGCCGCACCCCGCCAAAGACTTACCTGATTACCACAGAGGGGTACTCACCTCATCTCAGGTCGGCGCAGTCAATGCCGCAACACCGCCGCACCCCGCCAAAGACTTACCTGATTACCACAGAGGGGTACTCACCTCATCTCAGGTCGGCGCAGTCAATGCCGCAACACCGCCGCACCCCGCCAAAGACTTACTTGATTTACCAGAGGGGGGTACTCACCTAATTTCGGGTCGGCGCAGTTAATTCTGCATCATCGCTGTACCCCGGCCCCAAAGGGGAGAACCACAATAGACTTACCAGGATCTTACCAATTGCCACTTGGAACTCTTCTGGTGGTTTAAATCCGCAACCTGCAAGGAATCTGGCAGAGTGAAGATCAGACTTTTGAACTCTTACGAACAATTGGACTTAGAGTCAATACTGGAACTCACCAATTCCTCCACGCCAGTGAAGTAACTGGTCGTCTACGCGCCCCTGCGCTCGACGCAGGATGGAGAGCTCATCTTTCCAAATCTTCAGGTGAGATTTAGAGGGAACTTCCGGAGTGTTCTGTGGGCAGACAAGGGGAGTGGGAAGGCGGGTTAACGCTCAGATTACGGGAGGTTAATTCCCTTTCTCCATTGCAGAAAGATATTCGTACGAGTCCAACAAACGAAGCTAAGTGGGTCAGTCCAGTCTGTCATCTCGGCTCTACGTGTTACTCTGGTGGCAGCAACAGCGGGCCAGTCCAGATCGACGCCCTCGTGGGAATCAGGTGAGCGTAACAAGTCTCCTTCTTTCTGTTAGGATTTTTCCTAAAGTGGTAGGACAAGTTAGTTGGTTAGGATTCGGATGGAGGACTTTTTGCTTTGGACATTGATGTGCACCCTTAGTTTTGTTAGGCAGGGAACTTCCTGCATAAAAGTAGGGACAGTAAGGAGTTTTCTTTATAGTTTAATAAAAGCTTTAAAAATGTCCATCACTCGTCCGACTCCTTCTTCTGTAAACCACAGATGCATCAGACGAGCTACCAATGGCTCACAGCTACTGGTTAGAGACCCTGGATTTAGATGGTGAGTGCACAGGTGACGAAGCGTCTTTGTCAGACACAGGGACTATCTCGGAGGGGTCCCAGGATCCGCCTTCCATAAAGGCAGGCAAGCCACAGGACTGGCCATTTGAGAAGCAGCCGCCAGCATTGCCATATAGAGAAGTGGAGGATTTCTTTGACCCCAAAAAGTTGGTTAATCTGAAGTCCTCTGAGTGGTCTCCATCCCCACAGGTAGCGGAATACTTAAAGTCCCGACTTTGTAAATCGCTAGACTAAGATGTGCGAGTGTAATTGAAGGCTGAGTGCCCATGCCCCGACATAAAAGCAAAAGTTGCTCTGATGCCAGAGATAGATTCAAAGATATTAACATTCATGGGAAAGTCCTTGAAGGATTCAAAGGGAAGGATTGACAGGGCATGACAGTCCTCCCAGGACAAATTCCTGGACATAGTAGGACTCTTCACAAAAATCCTGGATCTGTCGCAGAAAGCTAAAAATACTGGTACTCCGGTGGATCCAGCTACTCTGTAAAGCTGGGGGCTGAAGGCGGTCTGCCTGGTGGGCAACACAAATTGCAGCATAGAGACGTAAAGGAGTGCTTAGGAAGATTGATGGCCGGTTGGGAGAATTGGTGGCATCCGAAGCTGGAAGCGTGGCTCAGTGTCTTTTGTGTGGATATCAGTTTACGAAAGAATTGTCCAAATTCGTAGGTACTTCTACTGCAGTTGAGAAAGCCCAGTCATCCATCAAGAGAATGTTCTGCTCTAAACCTCTAAAATGTTCAGCCGGTCATGGTCAAGGCTGCTCGATCGGCCGTTATCACCTGGATCGTAGACACCAAGGAGGAGGAGGTGCAAATCAGTATTGCCAAGAACACACCCACATGTTCTTCCCATCTTGCGGGCACAGGTTCAGGGGCAGGAATTGGAGAAGGGCGATTAGGGCCCCCCTACATCCTCAGGTGGGCACGATAAGAGCAAAATCAGCAATAGCGGTGGGGGTTGCATGGCTTTGTTTTGACACAATTAGTAGCATGTATCCAGCGATGCTTGTGTCTTGCAAACAGTTCTGGGCTTCCAAATAGCTCATTAGGGTGCCGACACAGCATGCTCCGCCAACCCCCAAAAGTCTTCTCCAGAGTGGATCAAGAGCTATTAAGGACCAAGATAGAAGGGCTGGTCAGGAATAGGGCTGTGTGATGGCACACAGACACCCACGCTGCTTCCTCAGCAACCTCTTCCTGGTGAAGAGGAAAGACAAAGTAAGCAGGTGCTAAACCTCACAGCTTTCAACAAATTGGTCCTCTACCAGCATTTCAAGATGGAAGGCATACCTATGCTTCGGCATGCCTGCAGCGCGACGACTGGTTGGCGCTGATAAATTTGAAGGACGCCCATCTAGCCATCCCAATATTCTAACCTCACAGAAGTCTTCTGCAATTTCTGTGGGATGACCAATGCTGGGAATTTGTGAGCCTACCATTCGGGCTGTCCTCTGCACCCTGGGCATTTAACAATTTGTAGAGAACGGTGGGTTCCTTCGTCAGGTGGGAGGGGATCAGAATGATCGTTCATATAGACAACATGATTTTCATGTCCCAAGACAGGGAGCCCCTGCAACCGCAAGTTTGCACTGCAACAGCGTTGTTGCAAGACCTGGGGTTCCTAATAAACTGGGAGAAATCCATCTTGGTCCCAGCCGAAAGATGTGCTGTTCCAGGGATTCTTTCTGGACACTGTAGGGTTGCAGATGTAAGACTCTGACACAGAGAGGTATTTGTGATTGGCACGTACTTTTATTCAAGTGAGAAAATGAAAAGAAAACCCGATCTTGCCCTATATCTAAGAGGGGTCTCCCCACCTCAACCGAAATTCTTATGTCACAGTCATGTCAAAAGTAAAAGTCCAAAGTCCTAT
Source organism: Ambystoma mexicanum (assembly GCF_040938575.1). NCBI lineage: Eukaryota > Metazoa > Chordata > Amphibia > Caudata > Ambystomatidae > Ambystoma > Ambystoma mexicanum. Next base: position 1,459,021,840 of record NC_090935.1, read on the forward strand.
GTCAGAATCCTATCTCTGTCCCTCACACTTTATGCTAAAGTAAATAAACAAAGGATATATTCCTGCTCCAGAGGAATGACCCCCTTGCCTTGGACAAAAGGTAGTTCTTAGTTTGAAAGTTTTCAAAGTGCAATTTCCACTGGTGCAGGAATGTCTCCCTTCCCCAGCCTTCCTCAGGTGTCTGGTCCAGTTCCTTAACTGTTGGGAGAATGTCTTCCTTCCATGGTTTTCCTCAAGCTTCTGAGATAGTTCAACAATTAGTGGGGGAATGTCTCCCTTCCCCAGCCTTCTTTTCTCAGGCTTCTTTTATTTCTCTGGGGTCACAGACCCCGGGTGGCAAACCTGGTTCCATTTCCTACCAGGTACTGCAGTGAAGAGTGGTTTGGATGCTTCTCCAAACTGTGGTGGGTCCCTGACCCTAGTTAGCAGACCTATGTTTTCTCTCTACCATGCACTGAAACCTCAAACCTCAAACACAGACTTGGTTTACTCGTCTGCCAAGTTCTGTGTTTATGTGTATTACTTTCACAGTTCTTTTCACAGTCTCTTATTTTCATATGAAGAATTGGTTTACTCTTCTGCCAAGTACTAAGTTCACAGAAGTCACTCTCATATCCTTCGTCATACCCTCTTCTGATATTTTACAGTCCTGGATCGCCTTCTCTCCAAGTACTGTCACAAAGAAGATTAGGTAACTTTGTTACGTGATATGTTCTTCTCCTGGAATGGTCCCATGCCCTACTCTCTTTATAGTGTCTAAATTATGTTCTTGCTAAAGTCCTGTAGGGGTTATCCTCTTTCCCCCACTTTTCAGGCACTTTCGTCTTTAGGTCTTCTTGTACTCTGTGGGGACGCCCAACCATAGGCCCAGCCTCCCAAATACCATCAGGTTCTTGGCTGCAGCCCTCTGGTTGGTTGCTGGCTTCCCTGTGTCTCCCTCCTGCTCGCCAACGCTCTGGGGCTCTTTCCGGGATGCTGCAGCGGCAATATGGATTCTGACCCTGTTCGGCGGGTCTCTCTCTGCCAGACCACATGGTCCTGCAGTGCTGCACTGCTGGCGCTCTCCCCAGCCACCCTCTTGGTTCTCCATCTCTTTGCGTGTCCTCTGGACACCTTGCTTCTTGCCTTCTGGCGTTTCGGTCTCCCTCTTCGGGTCTCCACGGCCACACTCTTGGTTCCTCCAGGGAAGATCTGCCTGCCGGGTGAGACCGTTGTCAGTTTTTTGTCAGTTTCCAATATGGTCTGTAGTTGGAGACTAGACTGTTCACTCAAGTTCTTCTGTTTGATCCCTGTGGATCCGCACCTCTTCCTCGTCTCCGTCTTTGTTATAGAAGTATATGGTATAGAAAGGTAGGTGGGAGTGAAGGGGCGGTGTTGTTAGGCGGATACCATGTTCTCCCACAGTAGCCGTCACTGGTGCCATAGGGGGCTTCCCCTCCCATGAGATCCATTCGCTGAGTACCACCCCCAGTGGGACTATCTGGAATCGGCTTCACCTCCCTGGCCTCATCGGAAGGGGCTCCCTCTACGAAACCCGTGTCGTCATCCTGGGATTCTAAAGTAGCATATGTCTGCTGAGGCGCACTGTAAATATTTTCTGATTATGTTTGTTGAAGAGTAATACTATAATTTCCATATATATATATATATATTCAAAACAAAAGGAAAAGATGATTCCACTTTTCCAACGAGGACGTCAAAGGTAATCTTCAAAATAAATCCACCATTCGCCAACACGGTTACTTATGCCATATCCAGTTTTATTAAGAGCATAACAGAGCTGACGCGTTTCGCAACGATCCCGTTGCTTGATCACATATAAAATGAGTGATTTGCACAGCGTTTAAATACAATCAGAGAGAAAAGTTTCAAACTCTATGGTTTTTCCCAATACAATAAGTCCCTTTACTCTTCGACTTTTCCCCAATCCATATAGATTCTCTCCTGCATAACTGCAGGCGGCCATTTTAAAGTGTATTTCAAGTCATTCTCGTTATGTTTGATGTAAATACCAGATAACAGGTTTTTTGGTAAGCCGGCAGTTTTTGTTAGTGTTGTTAACAGAAATATTGTGACACTAGTGGTCAAAGCAAGAAATACTGTGTACTCGGTATCAATATACCTTATTATCTCGCTTACTAGCAGACCAACTAGATTTCCCCATCTTAATGAACGATAAAATGAATAAGCTGCTGTCTCAGATTCAATTAGAGATCTCCTTTTCTTTAAGCATATTGTCCCGTAAATATAAGAAAACAGAGAGGAAACATGACGATTAAAAGTGCATAGTGCTATAAACATTGGTTCTAAGTAAAACCAAAAATGTATAAAGTGCATAGTGCCATCATTGTTCCTCATATACGGGCAATAGCTTGGTTGTCGATAAACTCATTAATTGTACAAGCAGAAAATATTCTCAATAAAGTGCATAGTGCTGTAAACATCCATTGCCACTGTAAATCAGTGTGCAATATAGGTTTTAATAAAACCAGAATTTGGGGAAATACTTGCCGGATTTTAAACGGAAGGGGAGGCATAGAGAGAGAAGGGGAAAAAAGAGAGCTGTGCAATTTTCACTAAAAAAGGTCAATAAACACACAAAAAGTTTATACAATTTACAAAGTATTAGAAAATGTTAAAATGAGCTCAGGTATCAAAAATATGAAGCAAGGCATTGTCATTAGTGGTGAGCTACAAAAAACTTGTCAGAGTTCAAATGGGAAAGGTGCACTATGTCCCAAGGAAAGTATACAATTCTTCATCCAGGTTGTGTCCTCCTGGTTTTTTAGTTTGAAAGTCTAAAATGCAGCGTGTTTCCATCTGTCGCAGTGCAAGCTCCCGGTTACCACCACATGGATTGAGTTTAATGTGGTACACACCAAAAAATCTGAAACTGTCCAACTTGCTCTGATGTTGATCTCTAAAATGTACTGCCATAGGGTATGAGGCATCTACGTTCTTTATGGCACGCATATGCTGCAAGATCCTTAATTTCAGCTTACCAATGGTGCTGCCTACATACCAAAGATTGCATGAGCATACTAAAACATATACCACAAATTCGGTGTTACATGTGATTTTTGGTTTTAATTTCAATATCATGTCCCAGTATCGGATGTGTATAGCTGGTTTTGTTAAGGGCAAATTGGCAGGCTTTGCATTTGGTGCATTTCAAAAAACCAGTATTTCTCTTACTCAGCCATGTGGGTTCTGCTTGCATTGCACTTTTCTGTGCCATGAAACTTGTTACTAATGTGTCTTTGATGGAAATTTCATCCCCATGAAAGGAGATAGAGCTTCATCGGTTTTCAGGACATGCCAATGTTTTTGTAATATTTGCCTTATTATTTTAGCATGTGAACCATAGGTGAGTATCAGTCTTACATAATCGGTTTCAGATGGTTGATCAGGTATTCGATTAGTAGAGAGCAATACTGCTCGATCTAAATTTCGGGCTTTGATGTAAGCTCTTTCAATGACAGCCTTAGGATATCTTTGTTTACTGAAATTCCGGGCTGTGGTTTTACACTCTGTCAAAGCAATCCAGTTTACTACAATTGCGTCGAATCCTAATGAACTCACCATATGGTATACTCCATTTGAGCGGAGTCGGATGATTGCTTGTCGCAAATAATGGCATGTCCGAACTTGTGGGTTTACGGTGAAGTTCAGTGCTGATTTCTTTTTTGTCCGTTTTTACCACAACATCCAAGAAAATTAATGATTCTTGGCTGTGCGTCTCAGTAAATCTAAGATTTAAGTTATTAACATTTAATATAGACACAAAATCTAGCCAGTCTTGTTCTTCACCATTCCATAGGACAAACAAATCGTCAATATACCGTAACCAGAGGACAACTTGGTCTGTGTATTTGCTATTAGCATCAGTCCAGACAATGAATTTTTCCCACCATCCCATGGTAAGGTTTGCATATGATGGTGCAAAGCTTGTGTCCATTGCCGTACCACGTAATTGGTTGTAGTAAACGTTGTCAAAGAGAAATACATTGTTGGTCAAGCATAAATCTACCATTTCCATAACCATTTCTCCATGGCTCAAATAGTTTAGCGATCTGCTATCCAAAATATATATATATTCAAATGAGAGACCATCTTCATTGAAGTTCGACTAATTATATTCAAGATTGTCATCTGCGAGAGCTAGATAACTGATATAGCATTATCTGTTGGTTCTAAGTTTGTTTCTACAAACACAAAAGTGTGCCCTTCCTTGATTTTAAAAAGTTTTCAAGATAAAATGGATTATCATTATTATTTGGATTGTATGTTAGTGAAATTAAATTGTAAATTTTTACCAAACATCATTTCTTTGTATTACACATTTTATGTAGCTAAACTTTTATATCAAAAAAATACACCAAAAGTACATGTGGAATTGTGTTTTCTATGAGTGACTAGGTATCTCATCAAGTGTTTTGATGGGCCATTGTTAGACATCGTGGGATTCGTCATAACACCCAGCAGGCAATTCTCAAACTGCAGATAGAAAAGGTCCGGACCATCAAAAGAGAGGTGAAAGGGCTGCTAGGAAGGCAGCATATATCCCTCAGGGAGTTAGCCCGTATCATAGGGCTCTTGGTGGCCTCAATACTAGCCATCTTTACGGGCCCCTTGCATTACCAGGTGTTGCAGCGCCTGAAGATCGCACAACTGAGATGCATGGGTTGATAACGAAACTATGTCAAGAAGGTCCCTGTTTGGCAAACTAGCTACTTTGTTATGCCTAGTTTTGTGGAGGAGGGTTTCGGATGTATGGGTGCTGGACCTTGCAGGAAGATTGTCACCAGACGGCACGGTATTTCACCTATCTCGCTGTACAAATTGCGATTCCAGGGATTACCTATCCGGTGTTCCCAACGCAACCCAAACTGTGCATGGTGCAATGCTTTCAGGCATACGAGAAGATCACAGTGCACCTGTGAGCAGATGAGAAGGGGTAGTGCTCATTGCAGTACCGAAGTCGCACCATCCAGTTGCCTTGCCTACATTAGTGAGATGGGTTTGATGGATTCTGAAGGAAGCAGGAATAGACACGTCAGTGTTTGGGGCTCATTCGGTCAGAGTTGTCATGCCATCTAAGGCCTTTAACGTCAGGGTCCGGCTAGAGGACATTATGAGGACTGCTGATTGGTCAGGCGAGGCAGTCTTAAGAGATTTTTATTTGAAGCTGATAGCCAAACCGACATCTCAAGTGCTAAGTAAGCTTTAAACAAGCATAATGCTCACCTCCGTTCCTGACATAGAATGGAGATTTTCCAAACACTTTGTGTAGGAAAGTCTTGATTCTATTGAGGACATGGAGCTGAGCTTTATCCCGCCCTGCACCGTACAAATACTGCTTTGTGGGGGGAGCATGCGTACCACAGTTGGCCTCTTATTGAAGGTGTGAGGGATTCCTCAGGAGCGTGTAGTGAGAGAAAGAAAAAACGTCCCTCAGAGACCCAGTGCGAGTGAGTAGCATGCGTGGGAGATAATGTTAATGATTTGTGATCTGTTGATTGTAGTCTACTGTGACATGTTATGAATATGCTGTTAGGGAGTTTTCATAAAGTCCACCTCTGGTAGGACATTAGAAGACTCACTCTTAGGAGCACAGGGCTCCAACTCCTAGGTTTGGCCTGAACTACCCAAAAGGTTTGGTAGCTATGGTCGAGCAGCCAGGCTTAGTATAGGAGGGAGAAGGGCTGTAGTTAAGTACCAAGACCCCAGAACACATTTATAGTCAAGAATACACTTACACGCTGAGGTTTTATAAAAAATATAGTTATTTACACTAAGGCAGCATTTCAGGTAAGTAAGCGTATTCACCCATATACAATAAGACATTGGTTGAGCATTACTCAATTCACTGGTAGACCTTGGATGATTAAACAGGTTCAAATTAGCAAATCAATTAGTTGACCAACATTCAATGTGATGCAACAAGGATACTGGTAAGTAACTTCTACACATCCTATACTTTGAAAATCCATCCCCATCTGTGGATGAGAGTCTCAAAGTCAGTTGGGACACTGGGTGACCCGGCCTGTGTGCAGAAGAACAAAGTAAGGCAGATGCTGTCAAAGTTAAAGGTTTAGCAGGATTCTTCAGTATTTCAGGTAGTTAAAATGTTTGTTATAAGAGGGTTAGGGAGGTTGGATGGAACCCCTGGAGGATTGTAGCCCAAATACCAATGTCCTTAGGCCTGGGAGAACACTATTGGGTCATCCACCCCAAAGTGTCTCCAGAAGCTGCGGTGGAGTACCGATCAACACAGCAAGTACCCAGGTAAGCACCTAGGAGCGGGACAGTACCTTTTCTGACGAACAACAATGATGGCACCAGCGAGTCCCCAAGGTGAGGCGACAGTAGCTGCTGTTCGGATGCTTGGCCTGCAGGCTGAAGAAAGAACTTTTGGCAGGAGGAGAAGGTCAGCCTCTTTGGATGGGACGCTCACCAGATGATCTTCAGAATACTGGCTTGTTGGGACTGGCTTGTTGGGACTCGGCACAGGCTTCGGAGCAGCAACGGTTGTTACACGGCAGACTTCCCTTCGTTTCTCAGTCCCCGACTTGAAAGAGGAGACGTCTCAGAGCAGGAAAGAGTCACTGTAGGGCCAGAAGGCGATGCACAGCAAAGTGGTCCAGGTCCCAGGGCTTTGGGAGATTGCAGCCCAGGTTGGTTGCAGCTCTTCGAGGGATGGCTCAAAATGCAGTTGATTTCAAGACTGGTAAGGCCCACCAGTCCAAGGGAGGAAGTTGTCCAGTCTGGATCTTCCCTGTCGAGCAGAAGTGGAGGTTGGAGCAGCAGCGGTTACGCAGCAGTCACTGGCAGTCGCTGGAGGTGGCTGCAGATGTCCTTCTTCTTCTTCTTTGGATTCTTCTTTCCATTGGTCAATTCTGCTTTCTGCTCCAAGACCCTTACCTTTTATGCAGGAAAACAGTCGGGATTCACCAATCACCATTGGGGGCTGGCTTGCCCAAAAGGATAGCCAGCCTTCCAGTTCAAACTGGATCCAGGCAGAAACACTTTAGGACAAAGACATGGGGAGTTTCAGACACTTCCCCCACTTTCCTTTCAGGCACAGAGAGAGCAGCCCACCAAAGACAAAATGCCTAGCAGGACCTCCCCCACCCAATTAGATAGAAGAAGGCTAAAAAAAGGACAAGTCATCAAGTGTTTGTGAAAAGAACAGTCACCATTTTAGGCCAATTGTGACCCATGTGTCCCTTACAGCAGCTGCGACAGGAGCCTTCGTTTAAAGTTCACAAAATGTCGGTAGAAATCATCCACTGCCACCTGTCACCTGCCACTCAGAGGAACTAGAAAGTTACAGGAAAAGTGAAAAAAGGGATACAATTGTGTCCCCTCAGCACTCCACATAAGGTGTGGTGTACTGATTCCAAAATATAAACGTCAGGTAGAAGTAAAAGTACCCCGCTGTCTTTATCACAAGGAAAACAAAAAGGGCAGCTCAAGGAGCTCCCAGTAACACTGCACAGAAGTGCTGTGTGCTGCAATAATAAATTGCAAATGCCTTAAAAGTTGGAGGAAAGCATGACAAAAATGGTTCAAAAAGATTCCCAAAGTTAGAGTAAAAGACAGAGTGAATGTGGAAAAAGGTTCCCACTCGCTCAGGAGAACTGGTCAAAAACCCAAGAGTCCAGCAAAAAGTGCTGGGGGGCAAGTGGGGAGAATTACAACCGAAAAAGGAAATTCTCCCTAACATACACTGCCCGCCCAATGGGTAGTATGTAGTTTATTTTTCGGTTCCATTTCTGGCACAGAAGCAAAACCATCATGAGGAGTGGTCGATGGAGGAATAGATTTGTTTGTATGGACATAGCAAGGGAAAGGGGATGGAGGCAATGGTTGCAAGTTCGGCTTCATGAATGGAAAGAAGAAGCGGTTCTGGTTATAAGGGAGTTCATGGGAACAGAACCACATGTGACTCTGAACAGGTTGTCATGTATTCTGTGTTTCTAATGTTGACAACTCACGCCAAATAGCCTTGACAAAACCCGCATCACAGTGAAACATTAGCAGGTGCCACCATCAGGTTAATTTTGGCTCTAACAGAAAGGCTTAAATAGAAATACACAAAATCTAGGACTGTATTAGAATGCTGGTACTGACCCATTGGATACAACCTTTTATAAATATTCTTTTACTAATTATCTTGTGACTGAATATTTCTTGACCTTGGCGCATAACCACACCTAACTACCAAACAATTGTATCTTTATCTTGACTGATTAGGGCAATATCTGCCACAGTTAGCATACTGCAGCCGGCTTACTCACACTGCACACCCACCCTAGAAAACGAAGAAAGGCGCTCAGATTTACCATTTTCCCTACCTAGAACTACCATTAAGGGAGCCTGTCTCTCTACTGGCTCCTCAAGTACCTCAACACCTTGCTACATACTCGTACCTCCTCCTACCTGTCATGCGTTGGGCATGTCACTGCCACAGCTCCCGGCAACTCACCTGGCGGTTTTATCTGCAATTGCGTCTGCAGCATTGGGCGGCCAGCAGACAAAGCAGAGGTTGTGGGAGATAGTAGGGGCTCCGGCCCGACCACAAGAAGACCTCCGGTGTTCCCTCCGTGAGTGCCATGTTGTGAGCATTGCACATGCACGGCAGGTCAGTGTTTTGCTCCTTCGCACGTGCAGTTCAGAAAGTGTAGTTTGCCGCTATGACAACAATATCTGATGCAGCCCATAGACCGCTGGGGTATTTAAACCCTTTGCTTTCAAGTACAGATGCGTCTTGATGTGCTCTGTATGTTAGTGCTCTGCCTGATTTCTGACTTGCTTGTCCGCTTTTCTTCTGTTCTCTGTTCCTGGTCTCCTTACCTCTCTCCTCAGTCTCCTTTTTACCCTGTCTTGGCCTACAGCCTTATGCTGCCTGCAGTTCTCCAGCTCTACCTTCTCCCTGCCTCCCACCTTGGCCTTTGTCTTCTGCTCCAGGACTGTTGTCTCCGGCCTGGCTAACCTGCAGTCTACCTTGCTTTTTGGACTGGGGGCTTCATCTCTACCTGCCTGCAGCCATCTTTGTCATCGAACTGCCATCATTAACCTCCAGCTTCCCTGGCTAGTGCCCAGCTGCAAAGCTGTTCTGTGGCATAGGGAATCGGCCTCCGTGCAATTTTTTCCATCCACACCACAGGGAGCGGAGCTCGGAGTCGGTCCCTACGCTACACGTATGACTTGATGGAGCTCTGTTTCACCAAGGAAGGATGAGAATTGATTCTTCACAAACTCAAACTCAGCAGCAAAGAGACCAGGTAGTTGACACTACCAATGCCACACACCCCTTTAGGGTGGGCCGTCTCTTTCCCTCTCCCCACACCACTTCCAATCAAAGTGAGAGAGGAAGTAGATAGGGCCTATCCAATACCAACCCAAAAAAGAATAGGCTAGGGCATTGAAGGAGGAAGGCCTATATGGCGATCAAGAAAATAGCAGCTGTGAAGGCATCATGAGTCCGACATAGACGACAGGTTCAAGTTTGTTTAACAACGTTTTATTAACTCAAAAAGGCAGGATGGAGTAATGTCTAACTTGCTCTATTCTAAGGTGGGATTTCCGTACCTAATGAAAACTAAGGATAGTCTGTCAGGCATCCAAAGTAATTATCTGTCTGTGTCCAAAACCTATACTTGCCCTCACAACTAACTGCATACAGCATCAAAAATGAATAGTGTTCACAATAAAGTTTAGAGCTTGTTCTTGCTCTTGGCTTGTAATCAGCTTCCCCTTTCGCAAGTCCAGAATAGTTCATAAAGCACAGGGGTTCCCTTCCCCAAGAGTTCCAATCTTCCAGCTTTTCAAAACAACACAGGGGTTTCCTTTCCCAAGAGTTCAAATCTTCCAGTTTTTCAAAACAACACTTGAATTCAAAATCACCTAAAAGGTTATGGCAAAACACAAGCTTCTTTATGGGCGTTTTCAGTGGCTTTTCCATTTAGCGTGCACCCGGTCTAGGTGCTGTTGTCAGACCACATGGTCCACCCATTACAGGTCAGGCAACCGGTACCCCTTCTTGACTGCTCGTCCATCGACACCAGTTCACTGCTTCTCCTCAACAGGGGTGCTTGTTTCATTCAAACTTGTCACACTCTCCTGACACTGTACCATGGCTTGGTTGGCCATCATACACTTGTTACACAATACTTGTTTCCAAATAACATACAGTTCCTTAAACTCTCTTGGCTTTGGCCAATGCTGGATTCTTAAATCATGCAAGTCTTTGTGTTCTCTTGGCTTCGCTAGAACTTTTTTCTCAGGTAATAAAAGTCCTTGTAGTTTGGCTACTGCCAATGCTTTGTTTCTCATGTAATGCATACAACTCTTTGTGTTATCTTGGCTTTGCTTGCACTTTTTTCTCAGGTTATACAGTTCCTTATATTATGGCTATTGCCAATGCTTGGGTTCTCATATAATGCATACAAATCTTTGTTCTCTTGACATTTCTAGCACTGGTTTCTCAGGTAATACAGTTCCCAGTATTTTGGCTGTTGCGAGTGCTTGATTTCTCATATAATGCGGTTCATCGTTTTCAATACAGTTCACAAACTTCCCTACAGTAGATTCACAATTGCCCTTTCACTCGTCTCAAGATGCAAGAGTGTTCAAAACTTGCTCTTGTTTAGTTCGGTATTCAAAATGACTTCTATCTGCTTTCATTCAAGCAGCAATGCGTGCTTGTGTTTAAATCATTGGGCCTCATTACAAGTTTGAAGGTAGCCGTGCCATTAATAAGGGCATGGCTGCCTCCAAACTTGGGTCCGGGTTCCCTGAATGGGGAAATACCGGGCCATTCCGACCTTGGAGGGCCCGATATTTCCGCATTCAGGGAACCCGGACCATCCCCATTGCCTTTTGAGCCCCCAAAGGGCTCAATGGGAATGGGGAGCATGCGAACAACGGGCCTGTTAATGACGGGCCCATTGTTAGCATGTTGGGCCGCTCACGGGACCCGCTAAGGACGTCTGGTAAAACCAAGCGTCCAGAGCGGGTCCCGCGAGCGGACCTCATAATAGGGCGGTAAGGGGTTAACGGCTCTGGCACGTTTACCGGCGCCGTTAACCCCTTACCGCCCACCTTGTAATGAGGCCCATTCAACATTACTTGGTTTCAATGTCTGCCTGCCAGCCCGGTGTTCCCCTTCCTGGTTTCACATACTTCCACAGCTGACTCCATTTCCATCTTGATTCCGGCTTTTAAAGTTCCTGCCTCATGATTATTCCAAAAAAGACGAGACCGCTTACCAGTAAAGTGGTAGTCCTGCTTTACTCTTGTTGTCCTCCTCCTCGTTTCAGTACCTGGCTGGGGGTCGATATGTGTCTGCATTAACAAAATGAGAATGTGTTGTTCTAGTTGTCCTCTTCTTCATCCCAGTAGCATACTGGTGTGTTTTGGTGAATGTGTTAGGGAAAATGCTGACAAAAATCTATAAAGGCTTGAGGGATGGAGGGTTTGTTGTGAAAGGGAAATGGGGCGATACCATGTCTCACCTAAGGATGTCCCTTCCCCTCTCCCCAAGTCTCCTCCACCAGGTGATCCTCCCTCGCATATCCACCCCCAGGTTCAGGATCCAAAAGCGATGCCCTTTCTCTGGCCACCCGAGACGAAGATACCGGGGGGAAAAGAAGTGAGGACGCCCTCGGGTTCCTCACACAGCATCAACACAGACTGCCACAGAAGCAGCAGCCACCAGCCTGGAAGACTGTGGGAGGAACCGATGTCTAGGAAGCACCAAGACCTGTAGTTTTCAGGTTCTCTGGGAAGTGAGGCCTGCCAGTTTTGGCTGACACTCAGGAGAGGCAGCAGAATTTGGGACTTATTGAACTGGTGAACCCTCTGTTCCTGCACAAGGATGCGAAGGGCACAAAAAGTGGTTGTTCCTAGAGATGTAGGAACTTCCGTCCCCTGCACACTATCTAATATCTGTGGAGCAGATCAGTAATTTAGTGTCATTTATATATAATTTCACATTAACAATTTGATGCATTAAATGCAGCACATAGTTCAGTTGGTGGGGCAGTAGGAGTAAATACCCAGCTCACAAGATTTCATGTATAAAACAATTCACAAATTTATTTATACAGTGTTTTTAGGCCCAACGCGTCGTTTCGAGTATAAACTCTTCTTCAGGGGCAGAATCATATTTCACAAAATTCTAGAAAAAGATAGAAAAAAGTGCATCTTAGTATAGCTGCATATGTAGTATGCAGTACAATTTCATTATGATCATTATTCATTCAATACAAAACAACAACTAATTAAATGTCAGATGTATTCAACAAGTATAGTCAGGCTAGTGAGATATAGTCAGCTATTTCTAACTGCATTAGCATTAGATAATCCTGTTAACAGGATTTTAGACATAGCTTCTAACCAATCTAGTCTGTAAAAAGGGAGGTCCTAGGAAAGCAGAAAGAGCAGTTTTGACAAAATGGAGGAAAGATTGAACAACGTAACTTACCAACTATGGTGGTCACATAGTTGAAAAGAAGTATCCAATGGAACATAAAGTGGAAGCTCTGGAATGATCTTTCGTCTCAACGCTAAAGAAATGAAACATGTGTAAATCCCTAAGTAGTGAGAGGAGTAACGCGAAGGAGAGAGAAGAGAAGAGAAGCAAAGTCTCTACTTACAAGTTCAGAAAAAATCCTGACGGACGAATCCATGCAATATAAAGAGGGAATCTTGGATACTTCTTTTCAACTATGCGACCACTATAGTTGGTAAGTTACGTTGTTCAATCTTTCCTCCATTTTGTCAAAACTGCTCTTTTTGCCTTCCTAGGACCTCCCTTTTTACAGACTAGATTGGTTAGAAGCTATGTCTAAAATTCTGTTAACAGGATTATCTAATGCTAATGCAGTTAGAAATAGCTGACTATATCTCACTAGCCTGACTATACTTGTTGAATACATCTGACATTTAATTAGTTGTTGTTTTGTATTGAATGAATAATGATCATAATGAAATTGTACTCCATACTACATATGCAGCTATACTAAGATGCACTTTTTTCTATCTTTTAAAAACACTGTATAAATAAATTTGTGAATTGTTTTTTACATGAAATCCTGTGAGCTGGGTATTTACTCCTACTGCCCCACCAACTGAACTATGGACTGCATTTAATGCATCAAATTGTTAATGTGAAATTATAAATAAATTGCACTAAATTACTGATCTCCTCCACAGATATTAGATAGTGTGCAGGGGACGGGAGTTCCTACATCTCTAGGAACAACCACTTTTTGTTCTCTCATTTATCCAACCTAGTTGCCAAGGTTGAGTTTTGCTCGCCCGCACCTCAAACAAACCTTAATCTCTAAAAGGTTACCATAAACCCATCTTGTGTTTTTTTCCAAAACATAGGTGTGCCCTGGTGTTTGAGCTTATTTGCTTAAGGATGCGAGGGCACCATGTCCCTTACTAAGGGAGAGAAATAAAGCCACTTGACCTAGCTTGTGAAGGGCACTATATACCTTATGAGAAGAAGGAAACAAGGGATATCGAAAAAGTTAACCAGGTACTTTCCTCCTGGTGTGGAGTACAAATGGCACACAGGGAGCTATAACTGTGAGCAGGACACAAAGCTGCTGGATGCTGTTTTGTTTTATAAAATCTAGTAAAGGCCAGTAACACCAGTAGAATACCACTGTCAGTTTGTTGTTCATCCCATCCTGAAACTGTGAGTCAGATGAGACCCATGAAGAGTATCTGTATTCTGTGCTAAGGTAAATCCCTAGTCCTGGCATGTGTTTATCCCAACCCCATCCTATTAAAGGTAGGATGAGGCTGGGTGCTTTAGCCCTGAGACTGTGCTGTATTTGAGAACCTGTGGGAGAGCAGCAGCCCCACAACAGAGAGAACCTGGTCACTTTTGTATTTGACGCATCTAGAAACTGTTGCATTGAGAAATCCAAAGGAGTGAATTTCTGTTTGGTTGCTGATAGATCCTTAACCCCAGTAGACCTTTATCCCAGCAAACACTTGTTTATAAAAGAAGACATTTTTAAATTTAAGTTCAGAACCACATGGTTTTATTTATTCGCCACAGTACCCAACTTAAATTGCAACCATATTTGTTTGGTCCAACAGGAGTCAGTTGTACTGAAAATATTCTGGAGATGCAACAAAATGTGCAGACCAGTTGCCTTCAAAGTCATGCCTCAGAAGGAGGAGGAAGTGGCAGCGGTTTGAGCTCAGGTACGGTACAGTGCTTTTGAGTTTTGCATGCATTCCAAAAGGGGAGACATGTCTTTAACCTGGGGAAAGAGGCATCACGCTGTTGTGTTGCTCTAGAGAGGCAAAACATGCTCTTGGATTACTCTGCTGCTATGTTTCAGTTGTAAAATGCTGCATTCTGTCTCAGCAGTTGCATGTTTTATCCTGATATAAATCGTTAAAATATCCACTACTCATTTAAATGACAGTTGTACCCTGCTTGATGTGCTGCATTCGGTCACAGAAAGAATAAAGTGAATGAACTGCACTGTGTGGGTGGGGTTGAGGGAATGGGCAGGTGTTATGGAAGGGTGCAGGGCCAGAGCAAGGATTTTTGGTCCATAAGGCTAAGTGACATTTTGACGGCTCATTCCCGGCAATAGGGCTTGATTTTCATGCTAGGAGGGGCAACTCAGTGCCAAATGGAACCCTCGGAGGACTCACTTCTCCATTCTACCATTTATGTCCCACCCAACTCTATTCCCCTCCTTCATAGAGTGCCAAAAAATAATTCTAGCCCATCTCCATGGTCCTCTTCCTGGAGCAACTTGAGTTCTTCCTTCAAGCCCAATCTCCTCTGCTTGCCCATTCCGTTGAACTTGATTTTGTTAAGTTCAGCAATGCACTGGCTTTCACCTTTGACTTGTCACTATCCTTCCCACTCTTTCTCCTCCTCTTACCTCCTCCCTCAACCAAGGATATAACCATTCATTCAACAACCAAGGGCAATCATGCACCACTGCTTACAGAGCTGGTGCACTCCACTACTGGTTTTGCTGCCAACAAAGGCTCTTTCTGTGTCCTCACTATTGCTTATGGCACTTATTATACCGACCAAGTATCCTTGCTCCATTCATGCTCACGCAAACTATCCATGTCCCCCCAGGCCATATGTCCCTCTGCTAAAAACGCTCAATATTCTCCTCTCATTCTGACAACTTTGCCTCATATATTTTCTTCAAAAGTACTAAAATATGTGACATTAGTCAATCCTCTCATCTCACCCACCTCTGCTCTACTTTTCCCCTCCTCTTGACACCACATCTTTCCTCACTATCCCACACCTCTCCTACCCCACCACTAAACTCATACCCATTCTCTGCTCAGTCAGCCTAACCTGTGCTCCCATTGACACTTTGCCACAGACATTTGTTTTTGTATTAAAATGTTATAGTTTATATATAAACGTTTCATTGCTACACATCATCCATATAAATTTTCTGATAATTACATAATACACCACAAAACATCTTATCGCTAATCGCCCAAAAAAAAACAAAAAAAAAGAGAGGCTCACCGACATCAGCCTAGGTTTCCCTGTGGCACTATGTCAAATGAGCTCATTTGACCGGATCTTATCGAGGTCTAGTATGTTCGTGAGAAACTTTTTCTCTTGTCCATTCAATAACTGAGCCCATCTGATATCTACCTCTAATTGATATTTTTCGATTCCAAAGAAAGAGCCAAACAGGGCTCTCTTATGTGCAAGTGCTGGGCAGACCATGATTAAATGATGCAGTGTTTCGAGAACATCTTGGACCATACAAAAACGACAGTGACTTTCTGAGGATGGTAGTTGTCTGGTTACAGTTAACCTTTCACTGGTCAGCAGTATGTTCAATCTTATCTCCAGATATAGATCTTGAACTTTCGGTCTGGAAATAAACGAATATAGAGGCAACTCATTAGTTGCTCTTATGTCTGTATCGCAGGTAATGTTCATCACGTAATTTGATTTATCTTTGCATGTCTTCAACCAATCATTCCTTTGCAGCTTTACTTTAGCACGTTGGGGACGATTGGTTAACATATCAATTGAAATATCTTCATTTACCAAATTCAGCTTCAGTTGTTTAACTGTTTAGTTGTTTAGTTTAGTTTAACTGTTTAGTTGTTTCAGTTTCAGTTTAGTATTGTTCATTACATCGTCCGAGCTCCTTAGTATTTGGATGGCAGGAGTTTCCTCATCAACTAGCACTTTTCGAAGCAGATCCAGTTATTTCCACTAGACTATGGAGTCCAAGGACTGTATTGCAATTTCATGCCTTATTCGCGGCATTGGAAAATTCTTTGGTAATCGCAGGTTTTTCCTCCAAAATATGGCTTCTAATCTTTGCCAATTTACATTGGCTGCACTCAACATGGCTTTGCACCCATAGGTGATGATGGGGATCCCTTTTTGATGATAATAGGTGATTAATGGTTTTAAAGAAAATCGTCAAAATTTCCTTTGCAGGAGGCATCCCTGCCTTGCTAGGGACTGTGTTTTGGCTTCTATATCAGCTGCCCATTCGTTCTAATTCTTAGATTGGTTAATTAGGACTCGTAGCTATTTGAAGGTGTCCACTTCTTCCACTACTTTGCCATCAATTAGGAATTTCCAATGCTTTTTATTCCGTGGGTGCTGCTTTGTCAAGGTCATATATTTCTGATTTTTTGCATTGACTTTTAGTCCATTGTGGATCATATATGCTTCCATCTTTTGCAGACACATTCTTAGGCCACAACCTGTTTTGTCCATTAGTATGATATCATCTGCGTAGATTGGCACCGTTGTTGGAACAGAGTTCATTGTTGGTGGATTAAGAGCAGGATCTTTAATGCTATCTTTGAAATCCGCTGTGAATAAGCTATACAGGGTGGCGGCCAAGGGACAGCCCTGTTTCAGGCCATTCCACGTTTCAATTTCTGAGTTTGCCACGCCATCTTTTGAGAGTCTTACTGTGACTGACGTATTTCAATACAGAAGTTTGATGGGTTCGATTATCTCTGCTGGACACTCCCACACTAATAGTTTGGACCATCATTTCTGTCTATAGAATCAAAAGCCATGGTGAGGTCGACGAAAATTGCATGTACAGAATACTGTTGATAAGGCTTCATGTTTGATCAGATTCAAAGCCAAAATATTAATATTGGTGCCTACATTGGCAGTAAAGCCTGCCTGTCCTGTTGCTAATAAGTTGTTTTGTCTGGCCCATTCCTTCAGTTTCTTCGAAAGAAACTAGGCAAATAGTTTGCCTAAAGGATCGAGTAAGGCTATGGGCCGGTAATTAGCAGGATCGTCACGGTCTCCTTGTTTAAAGATTGGAATGAGAGTAGCTTTCCTCCATGATGCTGGGATCTGATTTAGTTTATTGATCAACCTTAGCAATTGCTCCATCATGTTTGCCCTTGCCTCAGGATCTTGTTTTAGAGCCGCATTAGACAATCCATCGGGCCCTGGCCCCCGCGACTCTTTCAATCGCTGTATCATTTCAAGGATGTCTTCCTTTCTCCATTGCAGATTCCATTTTTGCAAGGGCTTCTGCTGGGTCACTTCCCACCGTTGTTTTTTGTATATAGTACAAAAATGACCAATCCAATTTTCTTCTAATACACTTGAGACGAGCAGCTGTTGTTGTTTGGAGTTATTATTCAAGAGGAACCACAAGTCCCTCAAGTTCCGGTTTTTGAACGTTGCCAGCATTGATTCTGTATCGTTATGTAGCAGAGTTTTTTTCCAATTAGAGTGTGCTTGTTTGGCTTTCTTTATTCTTTGTTTGTTTTCCAGGTTATCTTCCTCCTTTAATGACCGTATTGTTTTCCGTAACATTCTCTTTTTGCTGGCTAGTTCTTGGTCATACTGGTGCTTATGTATGATTGAGCCTGCAGTTGGAGTTGCTTTCTGGAAAGGCACTAGTTTGCTACAGAAATAATTAGAGCTTGCGCCGGTATCTCTACTCCCTCTTGAATCTGTTCCTCTCCAATCACTTTCAACTGGCACTTTCCCTGCCTGCTGCTAAATAGCTGCTCCCAATCCCCTACTGAAGAAACCCATTGCGGACCCTAACAATCCTGCATTCTACTTGCTGACCTGTCTCTCTCCTGCCACACAGTGCCAACATTATTGATAGTTGTTTTGGATCATGTCATAAACTACCTCTTGGTTCATATAACATGATCCGCTGGAATTAAGTTTCCGCAGTCAACACTCTACTGAAACTGCTCACCCATGTCTTGAAATGCTTGACCACTGCTCACCATGGCCGTGCTACCTCCATTTTCATTCTACTTGACCTCTCCTCAGTCTTCAACACTGTGAATGATCCCACCCCCCTACAAACACTATTACCACTTAGTTTAAGGAAAAGTCACTGCACTCAATTGGGTAGTCACCTACATCTCTGGCCACCCCTACTCCACCTCTTGGAACTCTATTTCCTTATTCTTCAGACTCCTTCAAGTGGGTGACTTTGATGAAATGACAATTGCCCAGCAAAAGCACAGTGGTGAGAGATGGCTTCTGAACCTTCTGCTCCACCCACCACTATTAACAATGCACCAGTGATCTGCCCATAAAGGTGAAACAGGCACCCAAATGACATGTATACCTCCTGTGCCTTTTAAGGTAGCATGTGCCGAGGCATGTGTGAGCCAGTACAAAAGCATCCAAACTACAATAGCACTGTGATACCAAAATAATATTGAGTGTCCACCGAGGGTTCTTACAAAATATAGCAATTTTAAACCAAGTCAATTGGTCAACAACACTAAACAATCCCACCCCTGTAAAGCAAATACACTGATTAATGCATACAGTAAGGAAGGCATGGTATCAAGAATAGACAGACACAAGTGATCACAGTTCAAGTGTATTTATTATACTCTATAGGTAGGGTGGAAAAACGCCTGATCTAAACCTAAATCTAAGATGGGAGCAAGCTACGACCATCAAATCAAAATAAGGCAGTCCTAGTGGCGCCTCGTCAAATAAAAAGAGCCTATACAAGGAAAAACCTATTGGCATTGGTTACACTTAAATACGAAAGAGTGTGGCATAGGGCTCATAAGAAATAAAGAAGTGTTCACAAACAATATGTCAGGATGCAGTAGTCGTGGTCACGTTTTGAGCATGGGACAAGGCGGGACTCTGGAGCACAGAACATGCTCGAGCTTTCCCAGCACAAGACGACAGTTCGGTTTCAGCTATCAGGATCTTCGATGGTCAAGTCTCTTGCTATATAAAAAGTCTCTTGCCTTCGAGGGCCTGATGCGTTCAAAATAACTAAAAAGTTAATTTCTGCTTGTACGTTGGGTGATGCTTTTTCCCCCTTCCATTCTCCTCTGTGCTAGTCACAAATCTCAATATCTTTTCAAACAGTTCAATGTGGACCACCCTCTGCCGGGTTCACTCTACTTAACACACTGTTCTTTTGGGTCTTTAGACTTTGCCCCTTTTTATCAGCATCCCTCCTTCAGGTTCTCTCTTGCCAATGTCACAGTTTGTTTTACTTTCTTACAATGAGGGATTCACTTCCCTTATTCACAATCATCTGCCTGTCAAAGACTTTCGACTGTACAGAGGATTTTACTAGACCCCCGTATGACCACTTTGAACGTCTTCTCGCCTTTTCCAAGGCCTTCTGGGAATGGTATTTTCAACAAACGGGTAATCGGCCAGAGTTTCTCGAGTGCGCACCCACGTGATGCATGGCTGATCTGCAGCTGGCTTTCCCCTTTTACATCAACAATTTTTAGTACATTCTGTAATCAGCCATTTGCTACTTTTGTTCACCACAGTTTGGTTTCTTTATCGGTCCTCCCCTCGACTCGCCGGCTGTGATGAACCGCTTGTTTTTCTTCGTATCCGGAGCCAAGGCCGGTACCACGGTAGCAGGCGTCTCCCTCTGTCCTGCTTATCAGCATAGGCACGCTCTGTGTACCGTGGACATCTGCTGCAATACACTTGGGCTATTGTTCGTGGTCTTAAAATTCATTCCACAGAGGTCTCTCAAGACTTGGCCGGAAATGGCAAGTTTGCGTCTCTCCTTGTCACCCTGACTTTGCCTGACCCTTGTGTTGGGACACGTCAGTGTCATGATGCCTACACCCGGGGACCCAGACCAAGTCCAGCAAACCCGGAAGCAGGCATCAAGTTACCCGAAGCAAACCCAACAACCCCCGCTAGGAGCTATTTGTGTGCAGTCCTGGCGCCTATGGCGCAAGGCTCATATGGAGAGTCAGTCCTGGCGCCATTGGCGCCAGGCTCATAGATTAAAACTTACCTGATGCAGACCATGCTGCATACTTACCTGATGCAGACCATGCTGCAAGAGCTCCAAGCCAAACAAGGCTTGGAAGGGACTATTTTACCTAGGGACTATTTGTTTACTCGGGTTGGGCTGAGGAGGAATACTTACCTGGGACTACTTTGGAGGCTATTTAAACCACGCCCGAAGAGCAGCACATGCTTTGCATTATTCTGCATCCAGCAGCGGTAATGCTCACCGTGCCTGCAAGTCTGCATCCAGTCTTCTGCCACGCCTGCCTCGAGTTTGGAGCTCCTAGAAAAAGGGAGAAAGCAGGAGAAAAGGTTAGAACAAGAACAATACCTTTTGATCCTTACCTGAATTCCCGATCCATCGCGCCTTCGAGCTGGAAGAAAGAAGTTATTTTATGTGCTTCGCCTCGCCTGCTGCAGCGCCGCGCTAAACGCACCGGCCTTCGCAGCATCTTCACATTTCACCACATCCTCCTGCATGTTACCGCCGCACACTGGCCCCTAAGGAGAAGACAAGAACAGCAAGGTGAGCCAAGGGAATACACAGAGGAATATCCCCCATAGACTTGCCTGATTTTACCACCGGGGGTACTATTCTTCTTCACGGGTCGGCGCAGCTTCCACTGCATCCTAGCCGAACCCCGACCCCTAAGGGGAAACAAAAGGACAGCAAGGTGAAACAAGGGACTAACAAGGGGAACCCTCCTCACCACAAAAGACTTACCTAATTTTACCGCCGGAGGCATGATTCCCCGAGGCTTCATACTTTCTCTCAGCGCCTGAATAAGGGAGAAAGCAACAGGTTACATATGGACATTATTTTATCGAACTGTGTTGGATAATACAAATCCTTACCAGAACATTACCGGTTGCCACGAGGAACTCTTCAGTAGGGTCAAGCTGCAACCTGCAAGGAATCGGACAAGAGTGAAAGTCAGGCATTTGAACTCTTACGAACTACATACTTACGGCGTCTTGCCGGGAATATCGGAGTCAATATTGTCCTGGAACTCACCAATTCCTTCGAGCCAGTGAAGCAACTGGTTATCTATGTGCCCCTGCGCTCAATGCAGGATGGAGAGCTCATCTTTTCAAATCATCAGGTGAGACTATAAGAGGGAACATCCAAGGTGATCAGTGGGGAGAACAGCGGGGTGGGGGGGATTTACGCTCAACTCCACGGGTGGTTAATTCCCTTTCTCCACTTGCAGAAGAATATTCCTACGGGCCAAGCGAAGGAAGCTAGGTGGGCCAGTCCAGTCCGTCATCTCGGCCATACGCGTCACATTGGTGGAGACCGCAGCAGTCCAGTCCAGATCGACGCCTCTGTGGGAGCCAGGTGAGCGTAACAGTCAGGTAAACGGCTCTGATGTTTGTCCGTCGTCTTTCATGATGTACGAAAGTGTTTCAAGTTGGAAATAAAATGGGGGGGGTGTACAGTGTTTGAATATCCTACGGGGTAGGATGGGTAAAAGGTGTTATAAGAAGGGGAATACTGTGTCTCATCCGTCGGTGTCCCACTTCCGCTCCCTGACGACCACCCATCCAGGATATCCTCCCTCACTGGTCCACCTCCAGGAACTAGATCCAATAGCGATGGCCGTGTCCTGGCCATCTTGGCGGCAGATCCCCGGGGACTAGTCAGGGAGACAGTCAGGTTTCTCACAATACCTACATATATATGATTGTGACACAACACATACATCACAGGAGGGAAGGAAAATTAGCATAAATGGAGAAAAGTATATGCAACAATGGGTACAGTGATAGCTTTATTTCCTTATCTCTTTATTGACCTTGCACTGTATATATACACACATATATTAATGTGGAGTTGTGTCCTAACTGTCTCTAAAACCCAAGGTATAAAGGGCCAGGTTGTCAGAACCTAGAAAAACATTTTAAGGGCCCTTTGTCCATTCAGACACTATCTTCGTCTTTTGTAGCTTTTCAACAGTGTCAAGCTCGTCTGCTCATCTAGGTGCTTTTTCAATGGCACAAGTCGTAGTTCAAAACAGTGAGCAGCTTGATTGGGTTGAAGCACTGGGGCATTTAGTACTGCTCAAAGGCAGCCCAAAAAGCTTCATTATGTCCAGTTGCAGCTGCCGGTGTTTCCAGTATTCATGGCTTGATTACTTAGACGGGTGGCTCAATGATGAAAAGGTAGGCAATTTGATCATGATGGCTTTATTAAGGTGAGTCAGCCTTGAAGTTCGGGATCAGCGGCAAGTGACTTTTACTTCAAATCTCATGTCTCAGCTATACTCTTGAAGGCTTGACGATGCGAAGTGTTGCTCGAAGCACAGGCGATGGGGAAGTCGGTTTGCGCCAGTAGCTTAATGGTAGTTTGATACATGTTCAATATGGCTGAAATCGGGAAACGCTGGTTTCTGCCATCAGTATTTCCAAAGACAGCAGCTTTTGGACTTATAGTAAACTGCTATGGGTCCTTTCACCAGGCACCTTGAGGAAAACGCCTTGTCCTGCTCTTCCCAGTCCATAAACGTACTTCAGAGGTGCTTGCAGGGTCTTTTCTACAGACCTGGGCAGGGTCTCCCTAGATGCCAGCAACCTTTAGTATTAGGCAAGCTTGTCTTCCAGCAGCTGCTTCTCTTGCCCCCCAGAAGTGGCTAGGGAGAGAGCTGCTTATTCAAAATAAAAAGGTAAAAATACCTAGCTTGCTCCTATGGCTATGAGGGAGGTTCCCTACCTAACAAAACGAGAGCTAAGCTGGGCTTTAAAGCCCAAAATAATGTTCTTCAGTCCGAATCCTATCCACTAACTGGCCCTACCACTTTGTAAAAAACATCTAACTAGAAGAGAATTGGGAGGCTTTGTTCAATAGCCACAACAGGGTATCGACTTGGCCCAATGTATACTTGGGCCAAGTCGAAGGAGTACTTCCAGCACTTGCATGAGCACATTGGAAAATGTGGGCTGGGACATTCCATGCAGCATGGCCACGGTGTGCTGGAAGGTGCCAGTTGCCAGGAAATGCAGGACAGGCACAAGCTTCAGCATACAAATTGGGAGACGCCAGAATTAATTCTGGCAGTAAATAAAAAACTAACATCAAAATACCCGGGAAGAACGTGAGCGGATGAGCTGCTCGCAGGAGACTGGAGAACAGCCGAACGGACACATCGTATCCTCGGGAGAGGCCGCGGACGAAAACACCAAAATGGCGGCGCTCCCAGAGAGCATAGGGATCTAGCAGGACGCGGCAGCGAAACGAAACTGCCGGCCCTCTGATGCAGTCACTGTATCGGGCGACGACCACGGATCGAAGTAAAGACATTTGCAGCCGCACCCGGCAGCTGACATGGCTGAGACATGCGAGTGTGTAACACACTATTACCAGAACATACCCCGGTCTAGCACAACCTACATGTGACTAGGCCATTGCAAAGGAGGTGAGCAGCTGTTGAGTTTTGTGTGGCACCTCGAAGTACGTTGATGGCGCATGGATGATTGTGTGCAGCAGAATACATGGGAGAAGACAGCCCATTTGAATACATTGCCGCGCTCCACAGCACAACGCAACCCGCTGCAACTAGCGCCCTAGCGTTTGAGGGACCAGAGCACGACACATCAGCATCGCAGTGTGGGGACCAGATACGATTGAGAATCGCGAGATGTCTGTGAAAGGACTGAGAGCCAAATCCAAACAATCAACAATGGAGGTCTTGGCGAAAACGCAGCGAACCCCCACGGCAGCGGCGTAAAGCACGGGCGCGGCCTCCGCTGATGGTGCCGCAGAAGGAGATAACCGTCAGGTCCTGGCGGCTATAACGGATTTGAGCACCAAATGGGGCACAGCGATGGCGGACTTGCGGACGGCCCTGGAAAATAAAATTGACGCTGTGGGAATCGAAGTTACCCTGCTGCATCAAGATGTCCGTGCGTTGGCGGAGAGAACAAGTGGCGTGGAAAGCACAGTGAAAGTCAACACGGAGGTCAGCATGAGCAATGCAAAGGAGGTCCATGTGAAACCTTGAAAATCGCGTGGAGGAGGCGGAAGGAAGAGCGAGGAGGAACAACATACGTGTGGTCGGCCTGCCCGAGGGGGAGGAAGGCCTGGACCCCATGGACTATGTAGAAAACATGATACTCCAGGGGATAGGAGCAGAAAAACTCTCACAGGGGTTTACTGTTGAGCGGGCCAATCGGGCCTTGATGAGGAGGCCACGACGTGGAGCTCTGCCGAGGCCAATAATCGCAAGGATCCTGAATTACAAAGACAGGGAGAAGATCCTGGAATATTTCCGTAAGGGCGGGACAATTGAGAGAGCATCCACCAATATCACAGCGTACCCAGATTATACGATGCTGGTGCAGAGGCAAAGGTATAGTTACGTGGCCGTCAAGAGGAGGCCACGTGCTGCGGGCATCAATATGTTTCTGTACCCGGTGAGGCTAAAGGTGCTGCATAAGAGCAAGGTGCTTTTTTTCGACACCCCGGAGGAGGCGGCATCGTGGCTGGACCTGCAGGGCTGCCCGGAACAGGAGGCTGACTGAGATTGAGCGTGACAAGTGAGGAGTCGGTGCCATGGACATTAAGGGGATAAGTGGGAAGGTGGACTTGTTTTGGGAACACGGGAGATTTAAGTGAATTTGTAGCTCTTGGACCTTGTGCTCTGGCTGGACTGGAATATAGAGTATCAACTGCATGCTGGAACTGAATAGCATTAACATCATGCATGATAGTATGGGTAGTAGGAGCAATGGGATGGTAGCAACCTACCCCCGAGATTCGGTAGTTAAGTAGCCATTAGGGCGACTTTACCCTGCTGAGCCCTGAGTATAGACTTACTAGGCAGGGCTAGATGTGGGGGTGCCTGAGATCCAGGGATGGAGCTGGGCAATGGTTGGGGAGGGTGTTGTTGGGTGTGGGTGGGGAGGTGCGTGGGGGGGGAGGAGGGGAAGGTTGTGGTGTATATAGTTTTGGGGAGTTTTAGTTTGAGTTTGTGTGTGAGCCTACAGGGAAATGACGAACAAATCAATGGCATCGGGTAATCTCAGAATTGTGACCTGGAATGTGCGGGGCCTTAATAGCTATCTGAAACGTAACAAGATGATGATGTACCTAAAGATTGACATAGCTCTGCTACAAGAAACCCACCTCACCAAAGAGAAGTTGGAGGAAATGGAGGGGTACGGTCATGGGGGCCACATATTGGGCATATGCAAGAGGGGTGATTACATGGGTGGCACCGCATGTACCATTTCAGCTGCTTAGCTCGACAATAGGCCTGGAAGGCAGAATGGTGGGGGTGGGGGGGGGGACTCCTGGAGAACAGAGAAGTGAATATCATAAATATCACAAATTTGTATGCCACTAACCATGATACAGCGGTATATATTAGGTCTTTATATGGTAAAATCAGCCCCCTGGCGGGTGGCGCGATGGTGTGGGGAGGGGACTTTAATTGCACTCTGAACCCCAGGATAGATAGGTCAGATGACAAGTTAGAAAAGCTGGCGCCGGCAGCTAGGGCGCTGAGGACACTGTTGATGGACCTCGGCCTAGAGGATGTGTGGAGAAGGCTACACCCAACGGATAGGCAATTCTTGCACTATACAGCGCCACACGACCTGCACACAAGGCAGGATTATGTGTTCGCATCTGCCGAGATAGTGGGAGAAATGGTGGGGGCGGAATACAAAGCCCGGGTACTCTCCGACCATTCGCCTTTGGTCATAGAGTGGCGACATCAACCCCCCAGGGCACGGATCCCGACGTGGAGGCTCAGGACTGAGGCTCTACAGGATGCGGGCTTCCGAGAGGATTTGAGGTAGGCCATCGAGGAATACTTTGAAATTAATACGGGCAGTGTAAGTTCGGTGGGAACAGTATGGGAAGCATTCAAGGTGGTGGTGCGGGGAGTAGCAATATCTAAATCCAAAGGGCTCCAAGGGGGTATTGAGCGGGAACTGCAAGAGACAGAAAGAGAGCTAGAGGACCTGATACGAAATGAGGGGACCACCCGTGCGAACAGGGCTAAAATAAAGGACTTACAGCTAGCTTATAGTGAACTCTGGGACAGATTATGCAAACTGAACTATAAGAAATACACATAGAAGCGGCATGCTGTAGGGGATAAGCCGGGTAGTTTCGTGGCTTGGTTGTACAAGAATGAGACCCCCTGCTCGGTGATCAGAGAGATCAGGGACGCGGAGGGTCAAATCCATAATAGATGGGCAATATACATCTGTGTTGTTCGCAGCCAAGTAAGAACCAAGGGAGGTCCAGTCGGCACAACCCAAACAACTGTGGTAAGGACTAAAATGTCAGCTAATATCTAGCTCGATATCGAGAAAGATGTAAAGACAAGGCTGTGGCAGAAGACAGAAGGATAGAACAATTAAAAATATACTATCCCTGCCTAAAGTGCGCTCTCAACTAGGTTGCGGTGTTACAACGCCTGTCTAAAAGTGACAGATTAAGAGTTACCAACTTCTATAGTGTGTAATACATCCAGCATTGTAGGTCCTTGTAGGTCCTATACCACTTTCTTCCAGATCTAGTACAGATTGGAAGAAACTTTAATTTAAAAGAAAAAGCGCACCAGGGGGCATTGAAGAGGATATATATCCCTCCAAAAACTCGTGTGGCAGCTAATGGGGTAAACAGTCCTTTAATAGCCCACAGACTTGTCACACTGACCCTGGATTGCTAAGGTTAAAAAGACACAAAAACAATTGAAGAAGGAGAAAATCCTTTTTCTTTAAGCACAAAGACAATACAGTCACAACTTCCCTTCCAAGGCTCGTTTTAATTAGAGGGGAGTCGGACAATGTAAAAAGGTTTGCTCAAACAATCACAAATAGGCTAGCTGTTGCCTTTTTTAGATGTAGCAAACACCGTCGATCGGTTTCAGTGGCATGACTTCATTATAACCACATTCATCAGGACAGTCTTAGCTTCCTCAGAACTGGTGTATTTTGTAATTTAAAGGGGAAGTCCAGCAGAAAATGTCATTTAAAAAATAAATAGGCAACATTAAAAAAAAATACTATCACTTTTTTTTTTAAACTTCCTATGTAAAATTTTGAGCTATTTAAGCACAAAATTCGCAAAAGCAAGCACATGGGCACATCCATTTTGTGAAATGGATGCCCGACTGTGCTGGCTTTTGCTTTTGCGGCACTAATGAAGGAAAAGCCAGCCAGCTGTAGTAAACACCGCTGGGTGGCTTTTCCTTCATTGGTGCTGTACGCGGAGGACAAGAGCAGGAAAGCTGCAGCTGAATCTCGGTAAGTGCTATTTATTTATTTTTTTAAATAAGCACTAGCTGCGTTTTTTTTTCTAAGTTTTCCAGGCTGGAGGAGCCCGGAAAGCTTAGAAATAAAACGGCAGCTTTAAAAACGTATTTATGTTTGCGGTCGCTTTTTTGAAGGTACCGCACACATAAATACAACGTTATTGTGTTTGAAAACGCTGCGGTTTTTCTTTCCGAGTTTCTCAGGCTCCTGAGAAACTCGGAAAGAAAAACCGTAGCGTTTTCAAACACAACCGCGTTGTGTTTCTGCCTGCTGTGGCTATCACCCTGGGGGAGCACCGGAGACCCAAAGTGATAGCCACAGCAGGCAGAAACACAACGCGGTTGTGTTTGAAAACGCTGTGGTTTTTCTTTCCGAGTTTCTCAGGCTCCTCCGAGCAGAAGGAGCCTGAGAAACTTGGAAAGAAAAACCGCAGCATTTTCAAACACAATAACGTTGTATTTATGTGTGCGGTAGCTTCAAAAGCGACCACAAACATAAATACAACGTTTTTAAAGCTGCGGTTTTATTTCTAAGTTTTCCGGGCTCCTCCAGCCCGGAAAACTTGGGGAAAAAAACGCAGCTAGTGCTTATTTAAAAAAAAAATAAAATAGCACTTACCAAGATTCAGCTGCAGCTTCCCTGCTCTGGTCTCCGGTCCCCGTCCTCCGCATACAGCACCAATGAAGGAAAAGCCACCCAGCGATAGCTTTTGTTTACTACAGCTGGCTGGCTTTTCCTTCATTAGTGCCGCAAAAGCCAGCACAGGCGGGCATCCATTTCACAAAATGGATGCACCCATGTGCTTGCTTTTGCGAATTTTGAGCTTGAATAGCTCAAAAGTTTGCATAGGAAGTTTAAAAAAAAAAGTGCTAGTATTTTTTTTTTTTTTTAATGTTGCCTATCTATTTTTTAAATAACATTTTTTGCTGGACTACCCCTCTAAGAGGAAAAATATTAGGCTAAACAAAACACGGGGGAAAATATGGAAACTATTGAAACTATATGAAAATGTAAGGAGCATGCAACAAAAGGTTGCCCGCCCAAGAACGTTGTCTACCGATAGCTCCCCAACCATACAGGAAGTTATCCGATGACATCTTTGTGTAAGCAGATGTAGTATTCTGAAGTAACAAAATCTTTCCACGCTGTGTTCCAGGCTCACTAACCTCACTGCTGCCCATGAAGGACATATTGATATTACACTTGTGAAACACAGATCGAGAGAAGTGTATTGCTGGGAATGCAAGGATACAGAAATTGATAATGCTGCATCGAATGTTTGAGCAGTGACAAACACTTACAAGATCAGCACCCCAACATCATGTTGAGTACTCAAAAGCTGTAATGGAAAGGTTGGGCCTAGACTTCCTAGTCACCTGGAGAAAATGATATTATAACGTAAATATAGAATTGTTCTTGTCAACTCATTCTGTAAATGAATCAAACTCAATTTTGTGCAATATATATTCAGTTAAACGACAATTCATGTACTTAAAGTATTTTTTCAAAAGGGAAGTAATGCCTGCAGAACCTGTTACTAACAAAGATGTGCAGTTGATACACAGGACAATGGTGTCGATCCTGAACACAAGCAACATTAATTACACAAAAACAATCGTATATCATCTCCCTGATCAGTGACCAAGTTGAGAGGGCAAACCTTTTCATAAACGGGTCCCTTCAACTGGGGGATACATTAGCAGACATTAATGACCATGGTTTAACTCTGAATTCTTTCACCGCCATCAGCCCTCTCTAGTTAATGAGAGAACACCCAATTTATTCTACATTAGTACCACCGTGACTTCCAAAGGTTTTTTGACTATGAAACCGCAGACATATTGGACATTTTGTGTGTAGTCAAACTGTCACAGAAGAAATGTAAAGAACTCTATTTGAAAAAAGTTCACAAAAGCCTGTGCCATTGGTATTGGAGACACAGTAAGAATTAAAATGCTCTCCAAACATAGATTCAAACTCAAATATGGTACCCAAATAGAAATTACCCAAGTCCTAGAAATCTAGGTGACCACGGAAAATGGGAGACTTGGAACGTGGAGAAAATAGTCCTTTATCAACTTGGAAGTCCAGATTATGGACTAAAAGAAGACTCCTCTCGAGAACTACAAATTGCACACAAGGCTAGTCTGTGAATCTTTTGCAGAGAAACATTCCCTTGTTATGGATATTCTTCATGATTACAGCGCTGATTTCTCTACGAAAGAAGGGAGGCATCCGAGACACCATCAAAAAAGGACATTAAGGGATACAGACATCAACGGAGAGAGAAAAGAACAAATGACTTCAAAGATGCACCCAGCACTTGGTCCAACTAGAGGCACAGGAATTTGCCATGCATGTATAAAGACTTTGACATCTATTGAACCTTTTTGTTGTTAAAGGAAATACCCTGCAGGAGGAAATTCTTGCAGATGGGTACCACTTTGGCGTGTAAAGGCGAGACACTGCCTATCCAGGGAGGCAGTAGTTCCTCTCTGCAGTGCTGATTATATTATCACACATTTACCTGATTTTATGTATTATATAAAAGGGACACATTATATGTGCAGAAATGATTACTGTATCAAGCAGTTTATTTTGTATGGCTTTGTTTCACAGATTCTGCCCCCAACAGCATTATCTTAAAAATACTACTGAGATGGACTGTTCACTTAATTTGTTTTTTTCACTCGCTATATCTACTTTATTTCCGGCATTGCTCACGACAGTTTCTTGGGCTTTAAGGGATGAATATTTTTTGACATTGTTCGCTTTGTTGCAATGTACTTCATTACAATTCTATAGTGGTCTGAGGGTAGTTTGTGTTCTTGAGCTGCTGCAGCTATGGAAGTAGTGTGAGACGAGCATGGTATCAGAGATGGCACAGACAACAGATGTAACAGTTTTGAAAACCTTTATTAAAATATCAGGATGGGTGTAACGCCTAACTTGCCCTACAGCTATGGTGGGAATAGCGCTACCTAACAAAACGAAGGAACGTCTATGTCCAGAAATCCCAAACAAAGTCTGTGCGTGCCAAAACATATGCTTGCCCTCACGTCTAATGCCTAAATCTAGTGCAGGGATATTCCAACTCACAATAGGTCTGGAGCAATTTCTAGCTCCCTTCCCCATGTTCAAAATACAGTTCCAAAGACAAGGTTCTCAAGCAGGTACTTGCTCACCAAAACAAAGTTCCAAAAAAAGTGTGGGGTTCCTTTCCACCAACTTTATTCATGGGTTCACAACACAATGTTCCAAAAAAGACTGAGATCTTTCACCAAGCCACAGGTGCTAGTACACAACAAACAAAGTTCCAAAAGATAATGCTCCCCAGAAGCTTAGGTCTTCCTTCCCCAAGCGTACAGTGTTGCTTCATCAATAATCTCAGTGTTCAGTAGGAGCCTAGGTTTCTGTTTCCCCAAGTTTGCTGGAATTATGCAAAACCAATATTTCACTCTTTCTGGTTTCTCAGTTGCATGTACAGTTCCTTTTCATTTGGTTGGGGCTCCTTGGTCTAGGCGCAGTTGACAGACTGCACGGTCCACCCACTGCGGGTCGCGCAACTAGTTGCCCTTACCCAAGGACTTTATCCCCGTAATTTAGGATTGTTTGGGTTATTCACACTTGGAAGATTCAGATGCAGCTTAAACATTCAATTCAGCATTTTGCTCGCACTTTGCTCCCCCTCCCTGCTCCCCTCAGCTACTTACTTGCAGAAAACTCATGATTTTACTAGCTTGCGTTGCTTTAAAATTTTCCTTTAATCAATCTAGGCACTAGAGGCTTCCGAGATACCCAATCATGGTCAGACATGGGCCTGGAGAGAGTTGCCCAACTCTCTCACGAAGAGGGCTTCATAGAATACGACCAACTGACTGAGGCACTGAGCGACAGTCCGTCCTCGATCTTTGAATATCTGCGTTTGAAGGGAATCCTGACTCACCCCCGGTGGGCTGATAACTTTAAACATCCTCTCACCCCTTTTGAAAATTTCCTAGCCAAAAGCGTCTCCCGGAAGGGCTCCCTATCTAGGTTTTATAGCACATTGATAACGGCCAACCTGGAAGGTAGACAACCCTTCAAACGAATATGGGAAGAAAGGCTGGGTATGACGCTGGACGACCACACATGGAGGGCAATCTTCAAAGCCATATTCACGGGTTCATTGTATACCGCTGCCATGGAACATAGCTTCAAGATACTCCATTCATGGCATCGGCCACCCTGTCCAAAATGTTTAAGGAGGTATCCCCTTATTGCCCTAGGATATGTCAGCAAAGGGGCACTTGATTTCATATGTGGTGGGGATGTCCGGTTATTCAGATGTACTGGTCGGAACTGCTCAGCTGGATCAAGGATATAGAGGGGTACTGCCTGTCTCTACTCCCACTGGAAATCCTCCTGGGCACTCCTATGCCGGAGACAGAACAGAACGCATTCCCGAAGGTCATCGGGGGCCATGTTGAGGGCGGGGAGGTTGGCACTGGCCCAAAAGTGGAAAAGCGCGCTAGCTCCATCCAAGGAGGAATGGCTTTGTAAATTGAGGTCGATCTTCACCTATGAAAAGCTCACAGCGATAATAAATGATACAGTGTCGGAATTCGTACAGAAATGGACCGCAGTTCTTCTTAATGATGACTGCATCTCTATGCGTCCGTAAAGTACGACCTATTACATGTCCATCTTGTACATCTTACTATTAGCCCCGAGGATCAGGGTTGGCCCCCAGACTGTTGTGAATCAATCTGACCCCACTATGTCAAATATGTCAAATTGTATGACCAATAATGCACCAATGTTTTAATGTTCTCTCTGAAGCTTCTATAACCTGCAAAACCTCAAGACTTGGTATGTTGAAAAGTTGGGGGGGTGGGAAGGGAGGGGGGAGGAGGGATGGGAGTTAAAGGTAAAATTACTGACATCTATGTTTGTGTGTTGTATTGCTGGCAGGGATTGGTCGCGCACCCTACCTTATTTGTATGATGTCAATAAAAAAAAAGACAAAGTAAAAAAAAATGGTCCTTTAACTGTCATCAACACGTATACTTCCTTAAACGTGATCAGTCTGAAACATTGTTATTCATTAGCCCCATTGTTAGACTTGCATTCATCATTCGGTTTTTATCAGAGGCTTTCGAGAATGTGCTGCCTGCACGCTACCTCTGTGATACAGTGTAGCTTCACTAACTTTCAAACATGCACCAGGTTTCTCTCATTCATTGGTACTTTCCCAGTTTCTTGGTTCGTACTGTCATGATCTCACTGCCTGCCCCACAGACATCCCTAGACTGTTGCTTCCAGTCAGGTAATGAGCACCTCTTGACCACAGCATAGGGACCGGCTGTTTCCACGGCTCACTCGTCGCATGCTCTCAGGCTCCGTAGAGACACGGCTTCCTTGTCACACAGTTATACTGTGCCTTTCTCCAGCGTCTCTGCGTTCCATTCCCCTTTGGTTTCTCACAGGCTGTACTGGCCTTGCTGTTTCTCTCCCACTCCACAGGTTTCTCGCTTCCTCTGCTGTTTGTGGACTGCATCTTTTATATACCTGTGAGCCTCTAACAGGCTGCAGGTGTGAAGTCCCAGGCTCAATTGCCCGACCACATTCAATCCAATTAACAGGACATGCCTTGACCTTCAGCTCTATAGCCTTCATGCTCCCTCTTCCTCGTCTCAGTACTATAGATGTCTATGTGTAGTCTTCATTACTCTAGGGGTTAGCTTTTTCTTCTCAGTACTTGGTCTAACATCAGGGGGAAAAGTAGGATCTGGGTAACAATATCCTACAAAGGCTGAGGGAGGGTAAGGTAAATCACTGTCGGGAAATCGCCTTCAGCTACCATCTCTCCAATCCCCAAGGACCCTCCACCCAGGTGATCCTCCCTCGCTAGTCTCCCCAGGGTCGGGATCCAAAAGCGATGGCCCTTCCCTGGCCACCTGAACAGAAGATCCCAGGGGAGAAGATGCAAGACTACCTTCAGGTTTCTTACATTAGCCAGAGCTTCTTGGTCACTGAGACAGCTACATGCGCAAGCTGCTTATGTTGATGCTGTGAGGAAGAGTAGTTCTCTGATGTCGGCAAGGTTACCACTGGCTGGTAACAGTAGTGGGTAGGCCATTTGCAGTCTCCCTGTGTGCAGGGAAAACTGGTTCCATAGTGCTACAGAATTGTGCTTCGAGGGGAATGATTTCCATCCCCACTACACTGGCATTTTTGCAGAGGTCAAGAAGCTAACCGCTGGCCTATACATGAACACTAGTGTGCATGTATATTAACAAGGAGACTTTTGGCGCCCATCCTAGGTGTATAAAAAGGGTTACATGGGGGCGGTAAGATAGGGTGGGGGTGCATAAGCGCAGAGAAGGGCAGAGTCGCCACAGCACCTGCATTCAGATCCACAATTGAAAGATCTGTATGAATGACAGCAGCAAATTCTAATGGCAGGTGCTGCTCATGCTCCCAACCTGTGGCGACGTCGGCCATCAGTGCCTGTGCGCCATGTGTGCACAGAACAGGGAAAGACCACATAATCGGTGGATTTACACATAACCCTAAATGTCATTATCTCTTCAGTACAATCATAGCACTAGTTTTTGGCTCACACTAAGTTGTGCTAAAGCACCATATATGAGACTTCCCTACTTCCTCAATTCCCCACTGCCCCTCATTTCTCTTTGGCCCCTTGTTTTTCCTTACTTCCTCCTCACTGTGCCTCCCTCTTCCTGGTTTCCACTCTTACCTACCTTTCCTACTCCCTTGCTTTTTCTTCCAATCCCTACTACCCGCCTTCCTCTTTAACATCGTCTCTGCCTTTCTTCCTTCACTTTTCAATTCCTTCACCTCCACTCCTCCACTTCCTTCCCACCTTCTTTGTACTTTGTCTCCATATGTGTATGTGCTTGTCTATAGTGTGAACTTTGACAAACTCCTCTTCCTGGCCCACGGGATAGAGAGTGGGGTGAGGCCATGGGAACTGGGTACCAGTGCCTGCTGCACAATACTGGATCTCAGGGCTTAGGGAGGATCCCATGAGCCACTCTCAGAATTCTCAGCAGTTTGGCAGGGGCTTGTCACATTGGTCTGCCATATACCCTTAGCTCCTTAAAGGAAGCTCCAAACATTGGTAAGGTCAACAAGCCACATATAAACCCTGTGGCAACATTACTCCAAAAACCTGCCCCACATACCGGTCATGGATGCCCGACCTCTCCAGAGAAATGTTGGTATGATACATTATTGCCATAAGAGTGTGTTGTTGAGCAGGAGTCTGCTGCTTCCAGGCCAAAAATGAATATTGCGGTGTTTATCAAAGACTTTTATTATCAAAAGAAAAAGGGGTTGGTGAATTCCTACCTATCGCTGACTCTAAGAGGGGTTTCCCTGCCTCAACAAAACTAAGGACCGTCTGTGTCAGGATGTCTAAAGCAAAAAGTGTTCTCTGTCCTGTGTTCAAAATCCTAAACTGACCGTCACACACTAAAATCAATATAACGTAAACTGGGGAATGTCTTAGTTGAACACCTGCAGCTTCCTTCCAGAGTTCCAGATATAAATTCTCTAAGGTGCAAAAAGAAAAATTAATAAAGGTCCACTAGAGAGGGGCCATCCCCAGAGTCTTTCTGGTTATTCAAAGTGCCCATTTTCATATATTCCACAGGATGGCTCTTCCCTTGAATTGTCCCCGCTTACATAAAACTTTACAGATCTTTCTCTGGACCCCTGATGTCTTTTTTCAGAAAAGGATATGGTTCTTCCTTTTTGGTGAACAATTTTAAAAAAGGTGGGTTTTCTTTCCCCTGTTTTCTGAGCACTTTTTCTGGGGGTCTCTGCCCCGTTTCTCAAATACCTGGTTTACTCTCCTGCCAGGGTTTTATTTAGCTATTTGGGTTTGGGTCCCAAACTTGCTGAGTGCCTGGTTTACTCTCCTGCCAGGGCTTCTTGAGTCCTCTCAATATTAGAGTACAAATCCCAGGTTCACACTCTTCATTAGCATTCACTAATTTCTGTATCCAGGTATTTATATTTTTCATATGTTTGGCCACCAACCCTTCCCCAACTGTGTTAAATGTCCCAGTTCCGGTGTGTGGGTTTTTGCTCTTTACTAACG
This sequence comes from Ambystoma mexicanum, assembly GCF_040938575.1. Lineage (NCBI taxonomy): Eukaryota > Metazoa > Chordata > Amphibia > Caudata > Ambystomatidae > Ambystoma > Ambystoma mexicanum. Next base: position 1,459,057,512 of record NC_090935.1, read on the forward strand.
GCATGTAACATTATCCCTGAAGCATCCCGTTATGCCAATCTCCTGCTCTTGGCATACCGGTCTTCTCTGGCAGCTTCGGCGGCTCGCCGTTTCCTCCACTGCTGCCTGGGATCTCGTCTGGTCGGTTCTTGCCTGGCCTTCTCCTTCTCTCAGCAGTTCCTGCTGCTTGGGATGGCAGCACAGCAAACACTCTTCTGCTTGACTTCCTTGGACGTCATCCATGCTAGCTTCTTCACTCTGGTCTGCTGATTGCTTTCCTCCTGTGTACCAACCAGCTTAGGGAGGGCTGACTCTCCCGTTCTGTTCAGGTGTTCCATATTAGAATGTCCCAGCACATGTTAATCTCTTCTAATGTCTAGAACCTAGCGATGGCTTGCTGCTTCTAGTGATCGTCATCCTTATTCCTCGTTTCAGTTTTAAAAAAGCGGGGGATGTACACAAGTCCCGGTACTTGTTGTTTCTTTGTTATTAAAAGGGGAGGGATGTACATAATGTCAGTGTTCTGTAAATAGTGGAGATTATTTATCCACACAATTTGCCATTCTAGAATGGGGGAAAAGTAAATGGGTGTTACCAAGGAGTGCAGGTAAAGACCTGTTCTGACCCAGCGGGTTCACTTCACCTCCCCAAGGGTTATCTTCCGCTATGTGATCCTTCCACAGATAGCCACCCCCAGGGTCAGAGTCAGGCAGCGTCTGCCTTTCCCTGGCCACATGAGGGGAGATTTCCCCCAGGGAAGTAGTGACAAGCTCGCTAGATTCGTCACATGGACCACTGCTATGCACTGACACGAACTGGGGAGCTTATTGCATGCAGTCCTACACTCAAAATAAACACATAGTGGAGTTCCAAGCAGAGAGCTGACATTAAGGCTCAGGCCAGGCTACCACAAATTTATAGGCATAGCAGTCAATTTGACACAAAGCATGTGAACTTGCACAGTGAAGTCAATCAGATTTAAGATGTACTTACAACCCACACCCCAAAGCGAATGTGCAATGGTGCCACGTTGGCACGGCCAAACCCATTTGTAACCATGAGATGAGGGTGTGGGTATTTTGGGAATGAGACGGGTCGTTGGCTGAAGCTTGTTGTGGGCAGAGAAGGTTGAGACGGAGCACGTAGGCAAAAGTTATAGAGGGAGAATGGTGGGCAGAAGGAGGAAGCGAAAGAGTGAGGTGGATAACACGTAGGTGGTAATAATGAGGAACAGTTAAGGGAATGTGGCAAAAGGATAAGTTAAGAGGGTAAGGGGAAGAGTAGAACACTGGAGGAGTTGCTAGGAGAAGTGAAAAGTGCAATGCAGAGGTGACTGGAGAAGATACTTAGAGGAGTGAGGGGAAGTATATTGAGTAGGTGGTTAAAGAAGGTACTGGAAGAGGAGAGTAGGAGCATACTGAGGATGTGGTTGGAGGAAACATCAGGAGTTCAATAGTAAGATGTTTGGAGAACACTGGGATGAAATAATTGGAGATCATTGAGGTTGAAGACACCAAGGAGGGGTGGAAGACATAACATGTGGAAGGAAGAAGAAGGTGGGGTGGAGGAGAAAAGAAATAGCAGTGAGGATGTTGGATGAGCTGAGAAGGAGCAAGCACACTACAAGCCTGAAAGGAGAGAGCTAAGGAATGTTGAACATACAAGCATGTGGTGATGCTTCAAAGAGGTACAGGGGAAGCGAAGAAGAGAGACGGTGAAGAGAGAACATGAGATACAGGAATTACCCTCTTGGGTACGAGACAGTTTGCGACTTATCGAGGTGCTAAACAGGCAGGTTCTATTGGGGATTATAGCAGAGGCCCATGATAGGGAAATGGAGAGGGCAGCCAGACTGAACCTGCATTATGGTTTAGCTGGCGAGCCTCCATGATAAGGTTTTGGGACCTGTCTCCATACCACCCTGCTCTGATCTAACTGGCTGGGAAACGCAGCTGGCCACCTTAATGATGAAAATATTCTAGGGCTCATTCTGGTGCTGTCCATCCCTAGCTTCTTTCATAATTCTGCCCTAGTAGTTAGGTGCAGGAACTGGGACTCAGGAAAGGGGTCTCCTCAAGGAGTCGAGGATAAGAAGCAGAGTTTGAGTCTACTGAGAAGAGCCACATAAGAAGGAGGGATAGGGGGACACTCGACACCCCTCTTCCACTGCCCAAGACAGTGAGGATAGGGAAAATATCTGTTGTAGAAGGAAGCCTCTGGATTAAGGACTATGCATACCAGAGACTTTATTAAATCTAGAGCCTGTGCTGAAGACAGAGACTTTGTTTAACCCCATGTCCAGGGTGGCCCGTTGAGTTCTACTCATCCCTTAGATGACCCACCCTGGGAAAATCAGGGAAGATGAAAGATGTAAGAAAACCCTTAGAATTAATGTCCACATAGAAGCCATCCTAAATGTTGGTATCATTGTGTGTGCTAGGGCACAACCCCTCCTGTGTAAATAGAGCTACTCAAGGATGGAAGGCTCCTGGAAATGTGGAAGAGATAGTAAAATATGCATTAATTTGCCCAGAGTTAATCATTCCGTCAGTAAACTTTTTTTTACCTTTCTTAGTTTATCTGGGGTTTATCCTTCTCTGCTTCATGAGAGAAACTAGCTCCAAGGAAGTGGAGTGCTGTGTAAAACAGGAAAGGGTAGAACTGCATTGTGGGGTGAGGGGTGTGGAGGTAAGTGGTCCCTGCCCCAATACCAGATGAGCAGCTGATGAGGTTGTATTTGAAGAGTGAATTTTCAATGTCCTTTTGTCAATGTCCTTTTACTGGTCCTACAGAAGAGTGAGCAAATGTGTGTTCAGTGACCTAGTCAGTAGTTTTGATTGTTATGCTGACATTCTGAGATCATTCTTTTGTCTGCTTCTGCTTTTCAATACAGGACATGAACTCAAAATACTGACAACTGCTTCCAATATTAAAGAAGAAGAAAAAATGGCCTATCCCATGCTGTCTGTACACCCTGGGAAAATACAAGATATCCATTGCCCCACAGGTGAGTGGACATGACATTGTGGGAATTGTACAGAATAACTTGTGATGCACCTCCTGATAGACCTCATCAGTTCTCAGCCCCTTCTCTACTCTGACCATGCACTATTTTCAGCAATTCTCTTCTATTTCCTGGAGGTTGTTAGTCCACTTGAGAATCATCTAATCATTGTCCAGGATACATGAGTTTATCCCCCGCCCCCTCAAAATTGTGCCTTGATGATTCCCAGATTGATTTTGCATCTGAGGTTTTTAGAGTTGACAGAGGAATAACTATGAAACAACCTACATGAAGAGGCTTAAAGTGGATTGCCACATACTTTTTTTTTACTGCAGTTTTATAATATGCCAAATGACAGCATACATTGTTTCAAAGCACAGGTGAGTTAATGGGGGCAAATACAGTACTTAGCAGATACAAATGCATTCCTTTTTCAGTGAGATGTGCATAAATAAACATCAAACGGAAAGTGCAGCAAGGTTGGGTGGATGAAAAAGTGCTCTATGGAAGTAGAGATGTTTTAGGCTCTGAGGTTGGATGCATGTTCGCGGCCACCACAATATGATTAGGATCACAAGAGTAGTCAATTACTCTTGTGAGACACTTCGGAGGCCTCTCCTCTCAAGGGTCTAGGAAAGCCAGGCTAAAGATGTTTTTATTTTTTTTCAGGCGCCTGTTGTAGTTTGTTCCCAATCAGAGGGGGTTTGGTAGGTTGTTTGTTTGGGGGCCTTGCCTGCAAAGGATATACCCCCTTTCTCTCTCTGCTTTTTGAATTTAGGCATCTTTTGGAAATTCTCTCTTGCTGCTCTCAACTTCCTTGGTGTCTATGAGGTACCTAAGGCTTTGAGGTGTTTGGGGCCCTTGTGTACAATTTGCTGTGCCAGGGAGTGTCCTATAAGATGGACAATGAGCTCGAAAGGCAACCTGTTTAATGATTTATGGTCTGATCATATAGGGTTTTGTGTGTTTATCCCTTAGATCTGTTTGGCTGCTTACTTCTGTATGAGTAATTGGATGGATTTGGAATTTGGACAATTGCAAGTTGTGTATGTGTAAGGTACTAGTCTTTTTATACATTTCAAGGGAAGTCTGACAGTGTCAGGGCCATGACCCTGTCAGGGGACATTTAGGGGAGCCCCACTCTCCGAGACTTCTTCATGTGCCAACGCCGGTTTTTGGCACACACCCTCTGTTGCAAAATGCCTCCCAGCACTTTTTCTGGTCAGTATTGTTGTTCCTCTTTTTCAGGACCACAACTCTCAGAAGGCACCTGTGAACAACCAAGAAAACCCAGTCCAGCACCAAACAAGCAGAAAACCCAAAATGCCGCAACTGATATGGACTGTGAACTGACACTACAACCGGACATTGCCCAAGGGCCCCAAAAAAGTGAATGAACTGACTGTGGCAGCAGAAAAGGGAACTTTCAAATCCACAGCATGCAAGTGAAACAGCATTACAGACTGCGAGGCAGACATGGACGCGAGGACACAAAAGATACAAATCATCAGTTTTATTTACTTCAAAAGGGGGTTGGAAGAACTCCTCTCTTCCCCTAATACTAAAGATGAGAGCACACTCTACCATCTAAATAAAAATAAAATAGTCCTTGTCTGTTGTTAGTCCCAAAGAATAACAATTACACTAGAAAACCTATTGACTGCTCTCCCTCTAATATCATACAAGTGAAATAGGGAAATGTAACACAAACAGAAAATCTATGGGAAACAAAAGGATGACAGAATGGCATCAAAAGATTCTTGCCCAAGTTGTATAACACGTGGGTGGGGTGGAGCACTTGACGTATTCTGCTATGCGAGTACATCTGGGGTAGCTGCTCGGCCCTCCAGAGCCTGCTTGGCATTCACGTACTCTGTCTCAAAGTTCAGGGTTTTGACCTCTGGGGTCTCCCGCACCCCAAGTCCAGGTGAATCCCCTGATTTTTGCAGCACCAACACAAAGGTTCCAAGCTCTTCAGCACAAAGACAAAAGATCCAAAGGAAAAGGTATTTTGAGTCTCTATAGAGCCTCAACTGGGCCCAGCCTCTCGCTTTCAATTTCTTTCCTTGGTTCCCCTCTTTCAGGCTCAAACCGTTTCACTTTATTTTCTTTGGGTTCCCTTCCCCTACCTTTATTCTTTAGCGTTTGCTACACCTTATGGTACTCGTAGGCTTTTACACAGTTCAAATCTTTGACAAGATTCAGCATTTGGCACAATCTTCTAAGGATCTCTTCAGCCTTGGCTTTTACAAAAGAATGTCTCTCTTTAAACACAATTTCTGGGTCTCCCTCGCTCGGGCTCGGACCCCTTTCAAACACAATTTCTGGGTCTCACTCGTTTGGGCTCGGATCCCTTTCACGGTGCACAGTCTTTCGAATTGGCGTATCTTTCATTTTCCACCAGACCACTCTGTTACTTTATTTTACAGTTCAATTTCACTTCATTTCAAAAAAGAACTTCAAGTCCCATAATGCCTTTCATGGGCTTTTTTATTTTCTGCTTTCTTTCTCAAATTTCATGCTCAGTTTTCCACTCCAGCCACACACACACACTCACCGGGATTTCCTCTCTTTCTCTCTTGCCATGAGAGACACACAGTTAGCGTGGCTTTGGAGCTCTCTGGGCCAAGGTCAGGGTTAGGGTCTTCCCACCTGCCCCTCAGGCACCTGGATTCCCTTCATATGCCATGGGGAAACAAGTACTTCTGTGGACAGAGTCAGCAAGATATGATCTGCCCTCTCGCGCTCTTGGAAGGCACAGCTCCGCAGCCCTGCTGCAGCCCTTCAACAATACAGGGTCATCGTCTTGGCCCTCAGCTCCCTTCCAGACTCTTGAGGGTTCTTTAAGCACTCTCCTCTTCAGCTCCACTGCATCACCAGCTCCACAAAGCATCCTCTTCTTCTTCTTGTTAGGATGACTCCAGAAACCTGGAGCCAGCGATTTCCATCTATCTAGATGATGTTCGCCAAAATAGGCACCAATCAGCCAACCATCCTCACTAGATCACTTCCCAGTCTCCCGCACAAACTGAAACACAAACCTACACTGTTTATCCTCCACCCCTCTTTTCCAACAGGACAGATCAGGCGACCCCCGTACAACCACCCCAATGCCACTCATCCTGTGTCTGAGCGATTCCCTCTGCACGTGAAACCCCACACAGTCGAACATATAACGAGCCACCGTCTCCGGACAACCGCAAGCCTCACATGCCGCTGTTGCAACTCTACCCATCATACACTTCCATCACGCCAACCCCGCATGACCCGCCCTAAGGCGATTCAAAATAGTTTCCTCCCTTCGTGCCAACTCGACACCCCCGCTCAAATGCCTGAATCTGCACCTCCCTGCACACTGCATACAACTGCCGCCCCTTCAAACTCATATCCCACCGATCCTGCCACATATACTTAATCTTGCCACGCACCATCACCTGTACCTCAGCCACACTCAATTGTAATTCCACATCCACCTCCCCCCTCATCGTGGCCCCATATGCAGCACAATACACTAACTCATTACCCAATACCCCACAATGACTGGGGAACCAAGCCAACTCCACCACGGTACCTGGCAAAACACTCCTCTAATCGATGTCTAATGAGCACAACTATATCCCCCATCACAATTCCCCTTCTTGATAGCCAACAACGCACTCATCGAATCCACAAACACCACCACCTTAGCCAACTGTTTCCCCATAACCCGAAGTACTGCCATATTAACAGCTATCAACTCCACCGTGCAGACAGATACATCATCCGACAACCTAGCCACCCAAAACTCCTCATATGTCTGAAAATAGCAGGCCACACCAACTCTGTTCCTCTCCAGATCCCCGGAACCATCCGTATATACCCGAGCGCCAACTTTCCCCTCCACATACTGCACCGCTAATCTCTTAATCACCCCCGATCACCACTCTTCTTGACTACCACATTGGCCAAATCCAAACAGACAATTGGATCATGCAGCATCCAAACCGGCACTACCACCCTATCCGCATCTTCCACCATACAAAACCCCTCCACCCCCAATCGTTTCACCAGCCTGTCCGCATTGGAACCCAAAAGTCCCCCCTTTCCTCTCCCAACTACCACTCTTATAGGCATGCAACCAATTAACCATCAGACACTTCTTCACAGGATGCCACACACTGAAGACTTACAGCGCAACCAATACCTAGCACTCAGCTCCTCCCTTCTCAAATCCAATGGCAACTTCCCTGCCAACACTTGCACAGCCTCTGTGGTGGATGACCAAACCGTCCCAGTCACAATCCTCATTGCCCTTGCCTGGACACCATCCAAGAGATCCAGCTAAGTCCGACTATAACTGCTGTGCAGCTGAACTCCGAACTCCAGCACACTCCTGACCAATGTCACATACAACATCCTCATACTCCTCTGCCCTCCAACCCACTCCTGACCAGACACTGCCTTCTACAAATTTAGATGCCTTTTACACTTCGCCACCATCCTCTCCACTTACAACTTCCATGACAGGCGCTCTTCCAAGAGCACACCAAGATACCGGAATTCTGACACCCGAACCAACACATCCCCATTCAACTTGAGATCCAAACTGACACCACTAAGTCGCCTGTTAAACAGCATACACACCGTTTTGGAGGAGGACACCTTAAAACCCCAAGCCTGATACCACCTTTCCATTACCTCCACATTCAGCACACCCTGATTAATAGCCATAAAGTTGGCCATTTTCCGTCTGGACACAAGAAAATAATTTTCCATGCTGTGCACACCCGCAAAATACTTAACCAGTGCCTCTGCTTTACCACCATCCTCCACCATATCACACCCCTCATCAGTAAACACTGAAATCCGAGATCGACCTCTCGCCTGCCCGGAAATATGGACATACGCCGAAACCTCACCCACACCTTTGACAAACAAGTATCACTAGAGAGCGTACCACAAAAATTCCTCCAATACACCCGCTTATGACACCGAATCACCCACTGCACCAGTGCCCTAGCCTTTTTATACACGATAATGTCTGCCACTGCTTTAGTACGCATGGCCTTCTGCCGCTTCCTATCCTGAACAGCCACTGGACAATCTGCCGACCACCACAGAACCTCAGGTTTCCGGAAGAGCTTACCTCGAGCCGGGGGCCAATTCTGCCACAACAATCTGAAAGATGTCTACCAGAGCCAAATCCATCTCATCCACACTGGGTGGCACCCCCACCCACAGGGCATCACCCAATACCATCTCACCCATCAACCTGCGACACCCCTCTCCAAACTTCACCCAATCCAAATGATGGAAGTTACAACCCCACGGGCAGGACTTGCCAACTTCACCACCCTGACATCTACCTCTACGGAGATAGACCAATGATCCGTCCTCAGTTTCCAAACACACGTAGAAACTAAAGAAGCAGAGACCCAGGTCAAATCCAGACAAGACCCCATACCAGTATGAACATCAGTCCTAGTATGCCCCAGCGAGTTCAATAAAACAAGTCCACACTCATCATCCAGCACCTCAAGACTAGCCCCATTAACATCTGTCACAACACTATTCCACAATGTATTGTGACAATTAAAATCGTCACAAAAAACATACCTGCCACTCTCCTCCAAGGCTTGCTACCATGCCCTCACATCAAGAGGTCTACACAAATTGTAAAATTTCAAAACCACCAACATATCATCACCCACAAACAACCTCACACCAGTCATCTCCAAATCCCCTCCAAACTCATGGACAGAACATTGAATACCATTTTTCACCAAAATGCAAACCTTTCCCCCACGGTCCGCCACTCTATCCTTCCTAAACAACACATACCCCGGAAAGCGAAAATGAATACCCTCTCTCTCAACCACGTCTCCTGAACACACACAACGTCAACATCACCCATCCTCAACAATTCCTTCTTTAACTCCTGCCCATTCGCCAACAAACTCCTTGCATTCCATTGCCACAGCCTCAGAACCCTGAGTCCTCACGGGGGACGTCACCACCACTCATGATCCTATGAACATCCTTATCTGTAAGATTTCCAATCTTTAGATTCATCTTTGCTGCCTTCAACACTGCCTGTAACCTTTCCGATTTCGACTTGCACTCAGCCGTCATATTAATAGTTGCGATAATAAAACATAACAATTCTGCCATTCTGATAGTGACACCCCGACCAACCACCCCCTCAACCCCCAAAGACTGAACCTCTCCCACCTCCACCTGCCTCACCACTGCAGCAGGACTGCCCACCACAACCACCTGTTCCGCCCGCACCTTCTGAACTGCTGCAGCATAACTGATGTTATGGCTCACTTTCGTACTCACAGCCTTACAGGCCTCCACGTGTGCAACACACCCCCTAAAGGAAGCAACATGATCCTCACCACAATTGCAACACTTTGATGTACATACCAAGACATACACCTTAATATCATGGGGACCATCACAATTGCCACACCTCCTCTCCCTCCTACAAGATCGTGCCACGTGGCCATACTCTTGACACTTATACAAACATAAGGCTTCACCCGAAAACGCTGAAACCCCAGAAACACGTGCTCCGGCACCTCTCTCCCCCTAAATCGAATAGCCACCTTCATAGAAATGACGCCCCCATCAGGATCTTTCCTACGCAACCACCACACCTCCAAAACCCCCAACTACTGCAAGGAGCTCACAATATCCTTGTCATGCACGCAGAGAGGTACCCCATAAATCACCCCCTTACACACCGCACTGCCCTGTTCTGACACGGAAACAGGATGTCTCCCAAGACATCCCAAATCCAATGCTGTGTTCTTGGTCACTTCACCCACGCTCTTAACCAGCAAACGCCCCCCCACTGATTACCTGGACAGACTGCACAGCACCAATCCCTTTCTGGACCCACTCTGATACCAGAAAAGGGCTAACTCCACTAAGATCCTGATCGGGCTTTGCCTACTTTATAACCACCTGCCAACCCAACTCTGCCTCCATGGATTCAACCCCAGACTCACACCCACCCACACACTGCTGTCCACCACCAGAACCCCCACTGCCCTCCACCCTCCGATCCACAGGGGATCTACTACGAAGTAGTGCCCCACTGTCATCCCCATGCAACCCCCCTTCAACCACCTGCCATCAACATAAGCTCCCACCAAACCCTCCGCCAGAAAATGTGGAGAACCACTTGCACACAATTTCCCTTTCCCACCAACACCCTTGCAACTTTTCTTCCCACTTCTCCCCCCTCCAGTCCTAAGGGACCCCTTGCCATATACACCACCACCAACCCCTCAAGGCCCAGGGGTACCCTTACTACCCAATGCATCACCCCTCCCAGGAACAGGCGTTACGCCATCTTGTACCCCCACCCCCCTACCACAGCCCGCAGCTACCTTCTCCAGAGTATGCCCCTGTCCACACATATCGACGGGCAGGGACATCTACCACACACGTACCAACAACCAAGTAGCATGTCACTCACACACACACACACACACACACACAGCCTTTCCAAAAACAGCCGCCACTCTTGTAACCACCCAACGAATCCCACATGCGCCACAACCTTCTTCCTCAAAGTGCTCCTTCCTCCTCCCGTGCCCACATGTCCTCCCTCTTCAGCAAAAATGGTCCTCGTCTCGTCCAGCTCGCAATCCTGCTTCCCCAGCCTCCCAGCCGCTAGTCGAATCTAGTTCCCATCCGAGAAACGGCCAATCACCAACTAGCTCCACCCTACGTGTAACCACTCAAAGTGCCTCTCAATACTCCACCTTTTATACTGACAGGGAGTGTTACTTGGAGTCAGATCTGGATGGTTAAAAAGGGAGGCCTGACCCTGCCTGTCCTCGTTAAGGGGACAAGATGGAGACTGCCCATAGGAATCCATGGTACATTGGTTCCTATGGGCAATCTTCATAGCTCTGTTCCTCTTCTTCGTCCCAGTGGTTTTGAAAGAAGGCAATGGGGAGGAAGTATGGGAGCTGTAGTTTCCCTAATGATGGTGGGAAACTTTTGTAAGTGTTTGTCAGGGTGAAGGGGGCAGATGTGTGGTTGTAGGTGAAGGGGATTTAGATAATAATGTCCCATAGTGACTGTGGGGATGTCGGATAGGGATATATTTCTTCTCCTATGCCTCCCTTTAATGTTAGTACCTGTTGGAATTGGGGAGGGGGCAACGGGACAGGATTCATAACAACCTATAAAGGTGGAGGAAGTGTCGGGTAGAGTTTTGTCATAAAGGGGGGAATGCCACATCTCTCCCGAGGGCATTCCTCCGACTGTCCCCAAGAACCCCCTGCTCAGGTGATCCTCCCGCACTGGTTCCAAAGGCGATGGCCATGCCCTGGCCACCTCAACCAAGAGTTCCCAGGGTCCATAAGTGAGAAAGCCCTCAGATTTCTCACAAGACTAATACAAAAACCATGCTGGAAAAGGGGAAATGATTAGAGAGGTTCATAAAGCCTCTCAGCTGTGTGACCCAGTCCCTGGATCAAACGACAGGCACAGGTTGTTTCCTAGAGTCCGGTGAGCACGGCAGCCAATGGAAGCGGGAAGACTGAACCAGCAGAACCACAGTATAAATGGAGACAGTAGGAGGGCAGGCTGTGGTTTGTTCAGGTGAAGGCAGAGGAGGCAGAGGCAGCCCAAGAGACCAGACAGAAGAAGGACAGCGCAGAGGAGCGGGAAGGCAGATTGCTCAGGCAGTGTGCATGGTCAAATATTTGTGAGGGAGAGTTGTCCCAGTTTGTGAGAGTGAAGCAGTGAATGAGGGAGTATTTGTGAAAGTGAGGGTAGTAGTGAGGGAAGAGTTGGAGATTGGAATGTGGGAGTGACGGTACTAGGTAGTGTGAGGGGGAGTGGGTGTTGGGAGGAAGTATGGATAGTATGAGCGGGGTGTGAGGAGAAAGGTGTAGGTGAGAAATGAGGATAGGGAAAATAATGTGAATGAGTAAATTAGGCGAGTGAGGGCATTGAGGCTTATTTCCAGAGTGCCATCACCATCAGTATTGCCACCCCCATCAACTGTCATGATCTCTGCTTCCAAAAGATCAGGACTTGCCCAACTCCCTTGGAAGCAGACCCATAACCCCGGTTCCGAGTGCCAGCCAGTCCCAATTGGGACCTTTTGGACCCTGTCCTGGCGCCAGTGGCACCAGGCTCATAAAGATGCCCAGTCCCAGCGCTGGAAGCGCCGGGCTCATAATGCTTGGGTGGATTTACCTGCAGCAGACCATGCTGCTTACTTACCTGCCAGTTGGGCCCCTGATCCTCTTCTGTTTGGGACTACTTTTCCTGTTGGGTGGGGCAGGAGCCACTCCCTAGGTTCAGAACACTGGAACTCTTCTGGAAAGCAGGAACTCTTTTCTTACCTAGGCGAGGCTGTGGAAGGAGATACCTAAGCACTACAGGAGGCTATTTAAACCACACCCGATGGATGAATCTTGCTTTGCGTTATTCTGCATTCTCTGCAGCAGAACGCTCATCGTGTCTTCAGCTTCTGATCCAGGGCCTAAGGGAACAAAGGCTTATTATCCTGGAATCCAGTCTTCAGCAGCACCTGTAAAGACAAAGAAAGAACAGGTTAGCACTACGGTCTTCAGTGGCAGCACATTTCTTACCTGGTCCATCGGCTGTCACCAACGCCTCGCGCTGCATTCCGGCATCTGAAAGACAAAGGCTTACCTACTCTTTGCATGCTCCGGAGGTCTTCGCACTGCATTCCGGCATCTGAAAGACAAAAGCTTACCAGCTCTTCGCACGCTCCGGAGGTCTTTGGCGCTGCATCCCGCATCTGAAAGACAAAAGAAGGTGCGTTTAAAGACATTGGGCAACTTTATTACTCACGTGCCATTACTCCTTCCCACGCCGAATCCAGTGGGTATTCCAGCACCCTTCAGCTTCTCTAAAGCTCTGAACTTGTACCTGCAAGATAAAAGGGACAGTTAGTGCGCATAGTGAAGCAGGCTCCAAGCGCTTACTTACGAGCTTCCAGGCGTTTCTACTCCTCACGCGGGTTCGATCCTCAATTCTCTTCAGCCCGCCATCCGCCATCGCCAGAACCCTGCAAAACAAGAGATATCATTACAAAAGACTTTTAAGAAATTTGAAGTGCCCAGAACTTACCGTTCGTGCAGTTAACGACGGACAGCAGTCCTCTGAGGTCAAGAGGCCTGCACCCTTATCCAGTGAAGAAACTGGTTACGGCACCCTGCCCCGAGGCAGATGGAGAGCTCGGCGTTCACTTACCTAAGGTGAGGGCGTTAACCTTTGGGGTTCTACAGGAGAAGAGAAAGGGAAGAGGAGAGAGGCACCCAATAACCCCAGTTCATTAATCCCATATTTTCTATCTGCAGACATCTTACTCTTCGAGTCAGACATACAGTGCACAGAGGTCCAGCCCAAAGAGCCAACCATGTGTTACACATCACCTATGAAGATACGGCATTCACCCAGTCAAGACCGGCGCCTCTGCAGGAATCAGGTGAGCGTTACAGAACGCAAAGCCAACCGCAAAACTCCCACCCAGGCGCTATGGAAACCTCGGATACCGACCAGCTAGCCCAGTTACTTGGGGAACTAAGAGCAGAAGTGCATGCAGCCCGTCAGGAAACGAATGCCCTAAGAAGGGAACTGATTATTTCCAAGGAGCGAACAGACGATCTCGCTAGACAATTGCTACAGTCACAAGCCGGACAAACTCCGTTACCCGCATCAGGGGCAAATCTTCCTTCAACATCCTCTACGAACCCAGTGCAGATCAACCTACCTGGGAATGTACCTCTGGCTCCGCCCGAACGATTTTCTGGTGACCCAAAGAGGTTTGCAGTATTTATTAATCAGTGCCGGTTGCCCTTCTTATGCCGGCCAGCAGCCTTTCCAACTGATCAAGCTAAGGTAGCTTTCGTGCTTTCGTACCTTAGTGGCAATGCGGCAGAGTGGTCGATCCCTCTAGTTAATCAAGATGATCCTGTTCTCCATGATTTTCAAGCTTTTCAGCTCAGAATGGAAAAACTGTTTGCAAGACATTCACAGGGGCAGGCCTTGGACAATGAGCTCCTTTCATTGCGACAGGGTAATCAAGACCTTTTGGCTTATATTGCGTCTTTCAACAGACTGATAGTGGAAACTCGATGGCCTGAGGACAAAAGGATTACGCTGTTTTATAGAGGTTTACGTGGAGAGCTCAAAGATGTGTTAGCCCAAGTAGTGAATCCCCCGCAAGACTGTTCGGACTATATTGACTTAGTCGTTCAAATTGACCACAGACTGCAGAACAGGAAGGCCGATCGTTCCAAGTTTGATGCTCGAGTATTTTCCAAATCACCAACTCCTACCAAAGGAGTAGACTCCGGGGAACCCATGCAAATAGGGGGCCTGAAAGGACCACTAACACAAAAGGAGCGGGAAAGGAGAAAACAGCTGCAATTATGCCTCTATTGCGGAAACTCGGGGCACTTTCTTCGAGACTGTCCGGTGAAACCAGCCAAGAAGGCAGTAGGAGCTGCAGTTACCAGGGTCACAAACTCTGAGCAGGGAAACGACCTCGCCCGACAAGAATAGAGGTCCTCTTGCCGAGCGTTAAAACCAGTTCCGTGACCTCGCATTTCGTGATACCTATGATAGCCCTGAACATCCGGATCGATTACATGCGATTGAAGCTTACGTCGACAGCGGTGCCATCGGCAAGTATGTGGATCATGAAATGGTTTTGAGGATGAATCCGACTCTTTGTCCAAAGGCTGTAAAGGACGTCATTACTACGGTGGACGGTACGGAGATAGCCTCCGGACCAGTAACGCATACCACCCAAGAAGTGACGCTAATAAGTCAAGATGGACACCATGAGAAGATCGTGTTCGATGTGATCAAGGTCCCTCAGTTCCAGATTATTCTAGGCATTCCTTGGTTAGAAAAGCACAATCCCCAGATCGATTGGCGAGCAAGAACGGTTCAGTTTCCAGAATGTGTCTCTACTTGTCACCCTCGACCCGGTGTTGCACTGGCAGCAATTTCCTCGGAGGCTCCCCAGTTACCTCCTGAATACCTAGAATTCCAAGATGTTTTCCGGAAGGATCAGGCTAACTCTCTACCTCCTCATAGGTCTTATGACTGCCAGATAGACCTGATACCTTGATCTATTCCTCCTTGTAGTAGAATTTATGCCCTCACCGAGCCCGAGAATCTTCACCTCCGACAATACCAGGATCAATACCTAGCGAATGGGTTTATTCGTCCTTCCAAGTCCCCTGCTTCCTCAGCTTTGTTCTTCGTTCCAAAAAAAGAAGGGGACCTTAGAACTTGTATAGATTATCGCGCCCTGAACCAGATCACCGTTAAGAATAGATATCCGTTACCTTTGATCCCTGAACTCCTGGACCAAGTCAGAAAAGCATGCATATATACAAAGCTGGATCTTAGAGGAGCCTACCACTTGGTACGAGTAAAAGAGGGCGATGAATGAAAGACGGCCTTCCGCACCAAGTATGGGCTATTTGAATATCAGGTCATGCCCTTCGGACTTTGCAATGCCCCGGCCGCCTTTCAATATTTTATGAACGATGTCCTCAGAGAGCTCATAGATGTGTGTGTTGTTGTTTACATTGACGACATCCTCGTTTATTCTTCATCGGAAACTGAACATCGGAAACACGTGAAAATGGTCCTCGAGAGATTGCGTCAACACAAACTTTTCGCTAAGTTGGAAAAATGTGTTTTCAACGTGACTGAAGTTGAATTCTTGGGATTCATATTATCACCTAGCGGAGTGCGTATGGATTCAAAGAAGGTCGATGCAATTCTCAAATGGCCATCGCCATCCTCCGTAAAAGGTGTTCAAAGCATGTTAGGCTTCGCTAACTTTTACCGCAGGTTTATCCCTGAATTCTCTCGAATAGTCCAGCCCATCACTGCCTTGTTAAAGAAAAACAAACGTTTTGAATGGTCTACCGAGGCGGAACAAGCTTTCCAGAATTTGAAGACTAGATTTATCTCTGCACCGATCTTAAAACATCCTCGCCCAGAACTCCCCTACATCGTTGAAACTGATGCTTCGAGCCTTGCCATGGGGGCAGTTCTATCACAAAAGGACCCAGTAACCAATCAGTTGCATCCCGTGGCATTTTGGTCCCGCAAATTCTCGCCTCCTGAAATCAATTACACTATTACTGATAAGGAACTTCTAGCTATCAAGTCCGCCTTTAAGGCTTGGCGGCATTATCTTCTGGGGGCCAGACACACCGTTACTCTGATTACTGATCACCGAAACCTGCAATATTTGAAAACCGCAAAAGCTCAATCCTCTAGGCAACTCCGTTGGGCACTATTCTTTGCCGAGTTTGACTTCATAATCACCTATCGACCTGGTACAAAAAACGGTAAAGCTGATGCCCTTTCTCGGATGGGAGTGGAAGAACATTTGATCAATCCTAAACCTGTACCTATCATTCCCGAACAAAGAATTCTGGGTGTAATCGCCACACAATCCATAGAGGAAGTTAAGGATAAAGCCAGGCTACTGGTAACTCCAGCAGACATACAGAATTGGCATCTGCAGGGAAAGGACTTTACGGTGAAGGACAACCTATTATATTTCCAAGAACGGTTATACCTGCCCAGCACAGATTTACAGAAAAAGGTAATCTCTTGTTATCACGATTCTTTAATGGAAGGACATCCCGGTATGGCCAAAACCTCGGAAAAGATCAAGCGCTACTTCTGGTGGCCGTCTTGGAGAAAAGATATCAGAGACTTTATAATGTCCTGTGGAGTATGCGCCCAAAACAAGAGTCAAAAGGAAAAACCAGCCGGCCTCTTACGCCCTATTGACATCCCACCTCGCCCTTGGCATACGCTTTCTATGGACTTCATCACCGATCTACCTCCATGCTCCGGATACAATACGATCCTAGTAATCGTGGACCTATTCTCCAAGATGGCGCATTTCATTCCACTGAAAGGCTTACCAACAGCAGCAACTCTGGCCTGAGAATTTCTCGAAAACATCGTCCGACCTTCAGTTCTAATTTCGGATCGAGGGAGTCAATTTATTTCTCATTTTTGGCGAAGTTGCTGTCGGTCGGCTCAAATTGATGTGAGACTTTCGACCAGCTACCACCCTCAAACCGACGGACAAACCGAGAGGACCAATCAAACTCTGGAACAGTATTTGCGCTGCATGCTACAACAAACTGAAAAAACTTGGAAAGATATCCTTTGGATAGCCGAATATGCCTACAATAATTCTGTCCACTCGGGAACTGGGAAGACCCCGTTTTTTCTTTTATACTGTAGTCACTCTCGAACCTCGGAGTTGGATCCACTCCAAGATCTTGGAACACCAGCAGTAGACCACCTGCATTCTACAATCACCCAAGCCTTTAAGGAAGCCGTTTCTCACCTAGAAAGGGCTAAAGAACAATACAAGAAAGGAGCAGACCAACATCGGAAGGAAGCCCCCCAGTATCAAGTAGGATATCAAGTCTGGTTATCCACCAAATATCTACCTCTAAAAGGACCACGCACATTCAACCCAAGATACCTTGGTCCCTATTCCAACACTACCATAGTAAATCCAGTAGCGGTCAAGTTGGACTTGCCCCCTCACATGAAGATACATCCGGTCTTCCACGTCTCTCTATTAAAACCTGTGCAACCTCAAACCCGACTAACTAAATCTCCAAAACCTATTCTAGTTGACGGAGAACTCGAGTTTGAAGTCAAAAGATATCCTGGATTCCAAGATCTCCAAATCTTAACTATTTTACCTGATTGACTGGAAAGGCTACGGTCCCCAAGAAAGATCCTGGGAACCTGCAGAATATGTCCACGCGCCTCGTCTAATCAAAAGATTTCATCGAACATTTCCTAACAAGCCAAAACCCCCGGAGAAGCCCGGTTTGGGAGGGGCCTTGAGGGGGGGTGCTGTCATGATCTCTGCTTTCAAAAGATCAGGACTTGCCCAACTCCCTTGGAAGCAGACCCATAACCCCGGTTCCGAGTGCCAGCCAGTCCCAATTGGGACCTTTTGGACCCTGTCCTGGCGCCAGTGGCACCAGGCTCATAAAGATGCCCAGTCCCAGCGCTGGAAGCGCCGGGCTCATAATGCTTGGGTGGACTTACCTGCAGCAGACCATGCTGCTTACTTACCTGCCAGTTGAGCCCCTGATCCTCTTCTGTTTGGGACTACTTTTCCTGTTGGGTGGGGCAGGAGCCACTCCCTAGGTTCAGAACACTGGAACTCTTCTGGAAAGCAGGAACTCTTTTCTTACCTAGGCGAGGCTGTGGAAGGAGACACCTAAGCACTACAGGAGGCTATTTAAACCACACCCGATGGATGAATCTTGCTTTGCGTTATTCTGCATTCTCTGCAGCAGAACGCTCATCGTGTCTTCAGCTTCTGATCCTGGGCCTAAGGGAACAAAGGCTTATCATCCTGGAATCCAGTCTTCAGCAGCACCTGTAAAGACAAAGAAAGAACAGGTTAGCACTACGGTCTTCAGTGGCAGCGCATTTCTTACCTGGTCCATCGGCTGTCACCAACGCCTCGCGCTGCATTCCGGCATCTGAAAGACAAAGGCTTACCTACTCTTCGCATGCTCCGGAGGTCTTCGCACTGCATTCCGGCATCTGAAAGACAAAAGCTTACCAGCTCTTCGCACGCTCCGGAGGTCTTCGGCGCTGCATCCCGCATCTGAAAGACAAAAGAAGGTGCGTTTAAAGACATTGGGCAACTTTATTACTCACGTGCCATTACTCCTTCCCACGCCGAATCCAGTGGGTATTCCAGCACCCTTCAGCTTCTCTAAAGCTCCGAACTTGTACCTGCAAGATAAAAGGGACAGTTAGTGCGCATAGTGAAGCAGGCTCCAAGCGCTTACTTACGAGCTTCCAGGCGCTTCTATTCCTCATCCGGGTTAGATCCTCAATTCTCTTCAGCCCGCCATCCGCCATCGCCGGAACCCTGCAAAACAAGAGATATCATTACAAAAGACTTTTAAGACATTTGAAGTGCCCAGACCTTACCGTTCGTGCAGTTAACGACGGACAGCAGTCCTCTGAGGTCAAGAGGCCTGCACCCTTATCCAGTGAAGAAACTGGTTACGGCACCCTGCCCCGAGGCAGATGGAGAGCTCGGCGTTCACTTACCTAAGGTGAGGGCGTTAACCTTTGGGGTTCTACAGGAGAAGAGAAAGGGAAGAGGAGAGAGGCACCCAATAACCCCAGTTCATTAATCCCATATTTTCTATCTGCAGACATCTTACTCTTCGAGTCAGACATACAGTGCACAGAGGTCCAGCCCAAAGAGCCAACCGTGTGTTACACATAACCTTTGAAGATACGGCATTCACCCAGTCAAGACCGGCGCCTCTGCCGGAATCAGGTGAGCGTTATATCAACCCCCTTTTGTAAAGCTTGTGTTCGTCCTACACTCATTCCAGCACAGGCATGACCATCTGCTTGCCCACCACCCAGGTACGGGTGCATGCAGCTAAAGCACATTTCTACACCCATGCCCAGTTATTCATTTTCATTGTGGCACTGGATTGCACACAGGCAGTGGAGCGGGCATAATGGACCAATGAACATTATCATTCCATGATCATTCAGATGACATGTGATGTCAATCTCACCATAAGCCACTACTGCGCCTGATTCCCAGGTGCCACATACGCCACATAATACTGAGGAACAGCACCCTACCAGCTTACATGAACACACACAGAGGACAGTGTACCTGGCTTGTGGGTAAGTAGTCAATCTGGCGATGACATGGCACAGAGCAATGCATGGGGACCGGAAAGCAAACAAATGTGAGCAAACTACAAGTACCATAATGCATCACCAAAAATACTATGAATAGGCCCATGACCGACATTCTGCAGTACACATAGTGACCTGAAGTAACTGCACATGACATCCTGGCATGCATGGAAGCAAAAACACAATTATTCACACCAAGCAAGACCCCTGCCCAATCCAAGAAGCCATTTCATGCCTACGCATTGTCATAGGGCAGTACCTGGCCTAGTGCCATTGCCATAGTGTCCGGGGGGGATATCAGCTTATAGACAACCACATGATGAATGATGCTGGTCACACTGTGAATGACTGCAAGTGCACTCAGTAGGCCAATGCCCCTCCACCCCAATTGATGCATGTTGCATCATCCACATGCGCAGATGAGCACACATAAGCCACCTGCACAATAGGACAATGCACATGTACTACGACAGACAAATGGCCATGTGTAACACTGTACATCCTAGAATCATGCTATCTGCAGTTACCCTGGTTGATGATACCTGTGAGGAACCCTGGCACACAGCAAGAGATAGCCTATAATGAGCACACAAGAGGACCAAGACATGCATTCAGTGCACATTCAAATTGCTAAAGGCAAGATTCAGGTGCATCCTTCGGACAGGTGGTGCACTCATGTACAGCCCTGTGAAAGTGGCTAAATCGTAATGATATGCACAATGTGCATTTGACAGAACATTCCAATGCCTCCAGATGAGGACTATAAGGCTCTGATGATGAAGATGTTGCAGGTGACAACAGGGCACCTCAGAACATACATGGGGAGGTGAGAGAGGGACGCATTGTCTGCCTGAACCTCATGGACAACTATTTTTGATTCCACAAACCTGCACCTCGCACACTACTGTGATCTTTCACTGAATGCACATACATCGCTACCATTGAATGAACACTGCAAACATTGACTGGACTCAACAGTGATTTAATCTGTATGTAAACACACACATCCCCCACAGAATCTCGCTGCCCATACCCTCATCCCCAACACCATCACCCTGCCCACATCCTCGTGTGGTCTCCTGTCTGTCCCATGTAACCGTCCACTATCTCTTTCTCTTGTCCCCTTTTTGCGTGGGTATGGGCGTATGACTTGGCAGCGTGCATTGCCACTGATCCCTCAGTAGGGGTGGCCAATACAGAACTAGAAGTTTCACTGCCCCGGAGGTGCTGCATTGTCATGTTGATGGCCCTGAAACCAAGATTTGCTCTGCCAGCTCCCTCACCCTGTGAATGACGAGGGTGTTACTGGCACTTGACTTGGCTGCACAACAGCAGAGATGGTCCAGTGAAATGGCCACCCGCCTCGAGGCACCCTGAACCACATCACGCATAGCCTGCAAGTGTCCCAATTGTTCTTGGGCGATGAGATGCATTGCCTCCTGCTGTTGCTCAATTTGGGTGGGACAATCCCAGGTGGCATTCAATGTGGGGTCCTGCACTGGCCCAGGAGATGGATGGGGCACATTCCCTCATTTCCAGGCCTGCCTGCTCCCTGCCATCATGTCCATAATAATAATAACAATAATTTAGCATTTATATAGCGCTACGAACCCTCGGGTATCTGAGTGCTGCTTATTGTTACTCACGGTGTGTGGTCCTCATTTATCGACCTCGGAAGGATGAAAGGCTGAATGGCAATCTGTGTCCTCAGAGGTCACAGTGAGATGACATTGGGTAGAGAGAGGACCGCTTGGGTGATATGTTGGGCAGGGTGGCGGGGAATCTGTGGACAACTGCCTTGCAGGGGAAGCTGCAGGACTTGAGTCATTGGTGGCAGACTCCGGTTGCACAGTAGTAGCGGGTA
This sequence comes from Ambystoma mexicanum, assembly GCF_040938575.1. Classification (NCBI taxonomy): domain Eukaryota; kingdom Metazoa; phylum Chordata; class Amphibia; order Caudata; family Ambystomatidae; genus Ambystoma; species Ambystoma mexicanum. The sequence continues at coordinate 1,459,079,105 of NC_090935.1, forward strand.
CAGTGGGGTGGGCCCATGTCTGCATGTCGTTGGCCCTTGTGTGGGTGTGTTGGCCCCCGGACTCCCCAACAGTGGTGAGAGGTGCCTCAGTTGTGGGTGGTGCAGCAGCCTCCGTTAAGGCTGGAGTTGGTGGGGAATCATGGCCGTTGTACCTGTGCCCACAGAGTTGGCTGATGCAGTGCCCATGAAATTGGGTGTTTTGTGTCCACTCCTCTTCCTGGCTGAAGCATGACCTGTGGCCTTTTTTGCCACTTGTTGGGGCATGTGTGCCGGAGGTACTGGCACCTTCCAAGGGGTCCTGGGTGTCTTGTGTGCCTTTTGGGAGACATGGAAGTGTGCATCAATACCTTGTTGGACTTCTGTAGGGTGTGCTGTCATGTAGTTTTGTATGTACTATGGTGTCACTGGGAGTTAGGTCTCCATGGGACATACTTTGTGGCAGACAATAGGGCGGTTTACTGCCTTGATTGTTGTGCGTGCATATGGTCAGTCTGGAGGTGTGCCTTGCTTGGACTGTGGAGTCATATGTTTCACTGTCGTGCAGGATTACGTACACCCATGTATGGCAGGACCAATGTTCCTTCCGTATCCCATTGTACTGTCAGCTGAGGGGTGCCCTGCTAGTTATGGTGGTGCGATTGCGACATTAGTGGGTACACAGTCTTCCTGGGGACCTTGCAGCTACTGGTCTGTTGCAGTGGTTGTTAGTTTGAGACATCCGTCTAGTGGTGTTCATTGCTTGACATGCGGTACGTGTGGAGAAAAGAGAGTAGTAGGTGTGCGGAGAGGGGAGAGCAGTGGTGAGTAGGATTGGGGTAAAGTAAGCAGTAGAGTGAAGAGAGGAACATCTGAGGGATAGAGAAGAAAGTGTTGGGGAGGGTGATGAGAGACGTTGGGTGGATTGGAGGCGATGATGGGTTGCAATATAGAGACATAGGTAGAGGAACATTTAGCGTGGAAGAAGACCCAGTGGGAGCCTGTGTGTCTGGAAGGCACATCACATCATTGGGGAATTTAGAGCAAGGATGACCTTGATTATTTCCAGAGGAAGATTAGATAGATAGTGTTTGCCTTTAGGCCTTCAAGACAATGATGGACAGATTTTAGACAGTAGTGGTTACGATCACTAGGGACCATCATGGGGTTGAGGGACGCCTGGATTAGTGGGGGAACGGCCCGCACTAGACGAGAAAGAGACAGAGTAGGATGGCCCTTAATGACTCCTTCACCCTCCATTGTCCTTTTCCAGCCCAGTACATTCCATTGAATAAATATGCCTACCTGAATAGTGAACAATCTGCACATCATAACTATAATCACATCTTAAGTTGTTTGAAAAGAAAAACACTTAAACATTCAGTGGACTATGTGAATTATTAAGCCTATCTATGACATAAAGCTTGATCTTGCGTAGGGGTATTTTGAATTGGTCTTTACAGGCAATTTACTCTATTTGGGGTGTGAAGGACAAAGTGTTGGCAAATGATACCACAGTTCTTAAGTGAATCCTCTGTACTTATTGGGAAACCTAGGTCGTCAGGTCAGGTGAATAGGTGTGTGCTGGGATTGAGATAACTCAAACATCAGAACCCCCAGTTTTGATGAGTTGACCGAACGATTTCAAGCAGCTAGAGATCATCATGCTGGATGGTGTTCTTGTCTAGGTTAAACGCTATCCGTGGACCATCTGCGTGCAGTCTGAATCTAGTTAAGCAGTCACAAGGGAAGCCATTGGTTTACTGTAGCCAATAAACCACCATAAAGAAAGGTTATACCCTTTTGGTGTCCTTGGTAGGCGGGAAGAGGTTGAAGCATTCATTGTACCATTATTGTACATGACCATAAAGTTGGGACATTTAAAATATAGGAAAGCCATTTGTTTGCCTAGATGGCCAACAATTAATCAACAGTCACCAATCTTGATTAAGTAAAACGCCAAAAGCTCTCGTGTATTTCCAATTTGAAAAGAGTGAATGAGGGGTTGACAAAGTACATGAAATTGACTCGCAAATTGTGAATGTGCTTATGGATGGATGAATAGGTGTGTGTGTGTGTGTACGTGTGTGTACACACTCCAAACAGGAAAGGATGATTGGCACAAAGGACTCTCTATCAATTCTGTATTTCTATGATACAACCAGTAAGTTCATCAATTGCCTCAGAGGTAAGCACTTCACCCTTGTTTTATATCCTGCTCTATTCCTTGCCCCACTTGCCTCCCTGTGTCACCTTGTTATTTCCTTGCATATCCACCATGGGCTGTCTTTTGAGTTGTTCTTAAACAGAACCTGCCACAATGAAGTGGTGAGTCCCTGGGATTAGTTGTTCTCATCAACTGAAAGATTGTCCCCTTTTAAAACGAACTGCACACACCTGAATCTTCCAGAATATTGCTGTCTTCAATATTTGAAAGACACATTGGGAGCCATACTGGAATGTTCCTCTTCCCTCATATCTGCCCCTTTGTTTTTCTGCCCTCTTCTCCGGGCTTTCTCTTGCTCCTTCCACTATTAGTTAGCCTCCCCTTGATCGTAGGGTTGCATAAAGATGGGGGGTTAATTTGGTCTGTGTTCTCTGCTCACTTAAGGTAGCAGTGGTTGAGTAGCCAAGAGGCATCTCTTAGAAGGGGACATAGGATGTCAGAAAGTTACTACTGCTAATAGACAGGTTGTTCGGACAGGGCTATCAATCTTTGTTGTCAGGAAATTAGGAAGAATACATGTACAGTAACAAGAAAGTAAATCCACTGGTAGAATATAAACATATGGTTAGACTCCTTCGCTAAATACTATTGTTTGGACACTCTATCCTGCCAGAATGCCCGCTTTGACAGGGTGATATTAAAGAATGTCTTCAGATGAGACTGTAGATGGAGCCCCAAAACCCTATGGTTTCCATAATATAAAAGAGGTACTGCTGTGGGAGTCTATCTAACTTCTGTAACTACTGCTTTTTGTAACATGTTTAAGAGTATGCGCCCGGTTGCCCCTGGGCCTGGTTTTTTGCGCTTTATAAATAAAATCAAATCAAATCAAAAAATCAAATTAAGATGAGGAATCTGTGGGAGTGCACAATTCATTAGAAGAACAAATGACTTACTGTGGTAATGTTCATTCTGAGGGATTTTCCTCCTGCTGATTACTCATTACCCTCCCACCCTGCCCCTCAATAACAGCGCCTATGTCTTATAAGTCTTTCCTTCATTTCCTTCCTCGTAAAATGAATAAAATGATTGATCCTTCAAGAGTACTAAACGAAATTCCCCAACACGGTTGAGGACAGGGAAAACATTTGTAAACTGAGGTCACGGGGCGTGTGCCTGTTATTTGTACCAGCATTGACGTCATATACAGTTCTGATGACTAGAGGCGTTGAATAATCTCGACTACAGTGCCACACAGCGCCCCTGGTGGTGAAAAGTTTCCAAAATCTGCTGCTGCATGAGAATATATCTAAAATGAGCAATCCGTGGGGGAATATCCATCCGAAAGAACATTATCGCAGGTAAGCAATTTGTTCTTGGAAACCATCTGGCCCTGCAGCTTATTCATAAGATTGGATGTTCTACTGACCCCTTCCTCCAAAGTTGGTTCTTCTTCTAGCAAGATCAGTGATGTGGAGGATGGCTTGGAGATCACTCTCATTACCATAATATTCTGTTGATCTCAGATCTTCTCTAGCAGCACAATGAAGTTGTGTATAGTACTCTCAAATAGGTTAAGTATTTCTGGAGTTTCTCATCCTACTGTACTTGACCCGTGATGGTTTTTATATCATCTTTTATAGTTAGGCCACATTATGGCACTTATGTGGACAATTGTTGCACACACCCCATATATCCCACCAAAAAGGAACGTTCCTTCGAGTGATAACTTTGTAGTTACAAAGATATATGTACTAAAATCTCAATTCAAATAGAACAACACACATAATAATAATTTTGAGTTTAATGAGTACAATTTTCAAAATACATTCTGTAATTACACTTTTGGTAAACATAGCAGAACAACAGACGGCTTCATTCATAGAGTGGACCAGAAGGAGCCTTTGCTTTCTGACGCGTTTTGAGTTATTCATACTCTTCTTCAGGAAATGTCATTTTTCAGTAGATTCTCCAATTCAGCTGTGCATACTGCTGGAAAATTCAAGAATACTTAAGAATGATGATGTAGGCACTGGGCTAGCTGCTTCATTCTAATCTGGTGCTACTGCTTCCTCCTTTCCTGAAAGTGAATTTGCATTAAGATTTGAGTGCATTTATTTTTGTAACTACAAAGGTATTACTCCAAGGAACCTTCCTTTTTGGTGGAATATATGCTTTGTGTGCAACACTTGTCCACATTAGTTCCATAATGTGGCCTAACTATACATGTTGCATTAGGTCCTAGACTCTGTTGGACCTTATTTCTTGTTGGCACCCCTGACATTTTGAAAAGTCCTCTTTGAGCTGTATCAAGATATTTCTTTGTCTTTGATGATGATCAGGGGATGTATTTTATTTAATCTTGCAATTTTTAGCTTCTCTATCCCGAAGATTTAAGGCCAAGAGTTTTCCAATTTCATTTTTTGTCTGCCTTCTGCTTCCATATTTTCCACTCCCTATATGTTGTTTTAATTTCCTGTACTAGGTAAGTGGTATGCTGTGCTTGAAATGTGATTATCAAGTTATTTCATCAGAATTGTTTCTACTTGCTACATCTTGTGAAAGATCTAGGCATTAAAACCTAATCTAGGTCATTGAATCTTTGCTCTGTTTGACTAGGCTAGCAATGGATTGTCCGTGCTATTTTAAGGTAGGTGCTGCCAGAGCAATGGACATTGCTAAGGCATCTTTATTGCTGTACAGAGCCCCTGCTTCATGATGAAGTGCCATGTTTCAGGCGGTTTGATGGCGCTGGGGTGCCCACTACCTGCTCTGTGAGGTAGGCCCGGCACAAGTAAATGGAGGTTTCCACAGGCTCCCCCCCAGCCAATCACCAGCCTTATTAGAAAAGCCCTCTCCTCAAAGTCTGAGGAACCATAAAGCCTTGAAAACAGAACAGAACCCTCGGAGGAATGGGCACTCCGGGAGAGGTAATAACAGATAAGCAAGACAAGGGAAACCATAGTTCATCCAGGAAAGCAGGGTGTCCCCAATTCTGGAAGGAACAGCAAGTGAAACCTCTTGGCAATACCTTTTCTGTAGATGGAGCCCCAAAACCCTATGGTTCCCATAATTGAACAGCTGTATCCGTTTGGCTTCCAGGTCTCCCAGAAACCTTTGGGCCTGGTGAATCCTATCATCCTGACTCGCCCCAATTTATTCATTGCCCTCAGTTGCTAAATGTGAGCCCATACTGCAACCTCTTAGTTTAATAAACGTGGGTGAGACGTCCTTGGGAGCTGGTTGCAATCTGTGCTGCTGTTCTTCCTGGAGGGATGATCGCCTGGAGCCCACATTCCGACTGGCTGCTGCTGTGTGCTGGTCTGCTGTCCTGGCGATATATCGAGCTGCTGGGCAGGCATAAAGTCCTCCTCCAGCCACTCATTTTGTTGTGCTGATCTAAGCATGGCAGGGGCTGCCTGTAGTGTAGAGGCCCTCTTCCAGCCAAAGACTAGGAGTATTGGTAAATTTCCCAAGCAGTGCCTCGCTGGTGCCATTCTTGCTGGTGCTCTTTGTGTGGAGGCTCTCCTAGCCTGCCTTAAGATCTCTGATTTCCCTTGGGCATCTTCAGAAGGTTGCTGACTGCCTTTGGTCACAGACTGCAGGTCTGCGAAGCCCAACACCTGCTTAGAACACTGCACCCTCCGCTGTGGCATGTCTATGGCACTTTTGCTGTTTGTGTTAGTCCTCAGAGGGTCCACAGGGCTCGGCTATCCCTTTGTTTTGGGTTGCTGGAGCGCCTGCACTTTTTGTGCACATCCATTCACTTCACGGCCTCTTTGTGATAAACACTGCACGGAAACAGACTCACTTGCTCTGCTTTGCTGGAACTCTTCAGATGACTCCACTATCACAGGGACATGGCATCCTCCTCTGGACTGGTTTTATGGACTTGCAAACTCTGAAAATCCTAACCGGGGACACTCCATGCTAGTCTATGGCCTACCAAATAACATTAGGACACTCTAGCCCTAAACTTCTATTTTAGGAACGGCTAGGTTACTTGCCTGTATTGGTGGTTATCTTTATTAGTGGAGACTTCCTATATTCAAATAACCTGTATTCTCCATCTTTGAGTGTGTTTAAGTAGTTTAATAGATTTTAAATGCTTTTTGGGCCTTAAGGTCCCCCTTTTTTGTTGGGGTCTCCACTGCTCTCTATTCCTAGGCATCTAGGTGCCCTAGGACTGTGCTATACTTTAAGGGTGACACTGGATATACCTGGTGGCTTACTGGGAATTGTTAAGGTACGTTGCTTAACTGTAACTACTACTGCAGGGTCTGGAAAAAGGTGAATTACTTTTCAGTGAATTTAGTATGCAACTGCTTTCTCTATCCCCTTCTCCTCTTTCCTTGGTAACCTGTTTTCTGGCTCTCCTAACAAAAGGGGAATTACTCACGTGCTAAGGTGGAGGGCTTGTGGAACCCAACTGTATAATTTGTAACCTTTCCCTTGCTTTCTTGAGGGGACTTGAAATATAATCAACCCTGTGTCTTTTTAAAGTGTCACACTTGTCGCTCTTGAAATATTCTCAGGCCTAGTGCCTTCCAGTATTCAATTTGGCTATTTCCTTAAAAATAATGTTCTACATGCTGCTTACTTGTACATAAATGTATATAGGTTCTACCTCCATACTGGGTGAACGCTGTTTTCGTGTTATGTGCTAGTGTGGGTGAAGGAATTACACTTGCTATATTATTTTGATTGTACGTACCTATGTTGCTCAGTTTTTATATAGAATAAACCACTATTTTATAGCTGACAGTGTGGATATTCACTGCTTAGTACTTGTGGTTCTTAACAGGCATAGGTCCACCCTACATCCCCTCCTGGGAGTAAAGCCTAGACTCCTCTGCAATTGGAGAGTCTGGACTGGCTTATTGTGTGTAGACTGCTCTGCAACCATAGGGGATTCTTGCTGAAGGGCTCACCGGAGTCCCCCTAGGAGAAACAAAACTCCTAACCAGCGGCATATATAGTTGTCTGCAATTGAAGCAGCTGAGCTGCACTAGCCATGATGAACAAGTTCCTGTTACTTCACAGTGGCCTTTCGGGTTTTGTACTATTCCCCTGGTTAGTGCTCCTGCAGTAAAATAAGACCCTACACTATTCTCAAAACGGCTGAACCCACAGTCTGGGACAACTCTCCTCACTACCCTGCGGGGTACACAATACGGGCAGTTTACAAGACGGTTGGAAAAATTGGTTATTGAATATATACGCTTTTGCTCCAGGATGTAAATATTGTATAAAATCATTATCCTGGATCGATGTTTGATATGTAGGATTGTATGATTAGATTTGTACTAATGTATTGAGTATATTTGACTTTTATTTACTGTTTCATGAGACTTTTTAACATTATTAACTACTAAATTATGTAATAAAATTGAGAATGATTTTATCTAGTTGGAGTGTAGGTTTATATTTGCTTCTGAACCTTACTCAGGTTTCTTCCCACGTACAATAGTAACGGACACATTTGATCAGAGCTTTCCTTCCGTTTATTAGTAAAATCAGACCCTGGCATATCAACTGTACATTAATTCTGTATTAATCCTCTAGGTGCGTTCATTCTTCCCTATTTCATTTTTAGGGCACAACCGCCCCAGGTCCACTCTAGCTCCCTCATCAGGCTTGCAACAGCTCTTGTACAACAGATACTGACCACAAATATATTTTTTCCCCAGATTGTTAGCAATGTTTGTACTGTTAAAATGCCCAGTTCATGTGCCTATGTTACCTATGATGTTAATGCAGGTGATTATTATTTTATGAACATATTTTTTTATCTTTCTTTCAAAGTCAGTAAGGTGAATTTAGTGGCATCTTTAAACAACACCATTTGTTGTATAGGCACCTTACACATATCCAATAAATAAAAAAATAGACATCATTCAAGCAGACAACACAATCACTATATTTGATTTATGCAGGGATGCGATCGGCAACCGTATCTAGAGAAGCCCTGGCTAACTGGAAATACTACTTGTCCCATCAGATGATCTTGACAAGGCAGCATCTAATGACTGAACAAGGAAAAGTTGTGCTTTCTAAGCGGACATTAAGCGAAAACATGAATGAGTGCTGTACTCAGAAGTAATGGATTCTGTTATCAGTTGGCGGTGAACACCATCTATTAAGCTGTTCACCACCAACAGAAAATGCAAAATTCCACCTTAGCACATTTGTGTGTCCGGATTACAAGGCCCTCTTGAATGTCTTTTTCGAAAAATTGATGCAGGACATTGCTATGCCTTTTTCTTCTTATTCCCATGATTGCATCAACAATTGGCAGGCTCAGAGAGAGCAAGTTCGAGATCCTGGTGGCTCATATGCGGGCCTAATAAATATGGTGGTTGGATTAATTGCATCGGTCTCTTAGATTCTATAGGAGTCCTTTCTGCCCAAACTTTGGTATGTTGGCAAAATTTATCACCACATCTATCCATACCTGAATTTAAGAGCTTGGTTCCTGAGGTACTCAAGTACTGGTAAGTGAACCTTTCTGGAGATGTATTTTCTATTCAAGTACATTTATAGAGCATGAACATTAGCCTTGCGGCTTCCTGGAGCTTAAAGAATAGAGAGGACAAAATACAGCCAAGCCGTTGACCTAAAACCAGGAACCTAACCAAAAATGTGGAAAGAACACGGGGAACAGAAAGGCTTTCACTAGTTTCCAGATTTTGAGCCGGTCATTATCAGACCTGATTGACAGAGTCAAGGAGTTCCACAACTTGCCCGCATGGTAAAAATTGCATGCATATTTTGAAGAAAGCTAAGCGAACTTCAACAATTAAATGTTATGCTTTAAAGTGTAAATTATTCTGCTTATTAATGTGTTGTTTGCAATAGACAACCATTAACTACTTACACAGATGCACCTAGTTTTCCTTAGGTCTGCACATCAAATACCAGTAGCTTCAGCTTCACTCTGTGCAAGTTATACTCTTTCCCTTTACCAATGTGAACATGAGGTAAGACATGGGCCTATGTGCTCCCAGAAAACTATTTAACAAATAGAATATCTGGATAAATCACATCTGTATCAGATTAATCCCAATTCCACATGAGCAGAATAATCTACCCCATATTGATACAGGTGCTACTGTTTCCATTCTTTTAACATGTTGCAAAAGATTCTTAATATCCTCTGCTATATCTGGTGAATCCTATCAACATGCCCTTTGTTAGGGTACGTTCAATTTGGCGTAATGCTGCAATGATTGAACCTGCAGACCTCCTAAGCCTTTGGAATGCCCTCCATTTTCTACAGTATCTCCTATGATGAAATCCCTTGCCTGGTTCTTGTGGTTAAAGGGTGGGGTGGCTAAAGGGGCCAGGTGCCCCCACCTATCTGATAAAGGATTCCGAAAGGTCGCTGTTTGCAGAATTCTTGCAACCCCCATCTCCCACAATGTTTTTTAGCAGATTGGGCAAGGAGATTACTGGCGGCTGCTTGGGACAAAGGGTTTAAGTTCTCCACATAAACATAAGACTACATGTGTTGCTCCCCACATGAAAACAGTAATCACAAGCAATTGCACTCTGAGACTTTTGTTCTACTATTTCACATCCCCTGCTGAGCAATAATAAGTGTAAAGGTGGGTCACAGAGCTCTGCTACAGGGCCCCTGCTTCAGATATTCACCACGAGGGGTTTGAAGGTGGTGGCATGCTTCCCCGTGCAAGGTGGGACAGGGCCATGGAGGAAGCAACTAAGCTGCAACCATTTACCACTTAACAAGTCCAGTTCACAGTCAGGAATAGTTGCATGAAAACCGAACAGAGAGTGTGGTTCCTGGGAGCAGAACCAGCCTTCTTTATCAGCCGTGGGCTTGCTGATAGTAGTTTGGGTGTTTGAAGGTGACTGAGGAGCCTTGGGGACCAGAGCAGGAGGAGATTGTGGTGCAGTAGGAGGAAGGTGTCTGGAGGGCAGTGGTCAAAGTGAGCAGGAGCAGTTGGGAGCGGTGTTCCAATACTTTTATTCTTTACTGTTAACATCTCCACTACTTTCTGCAACCATTTTCAACATTCCGGAACTGTTCTTTGTGAAGTTAAAGCACTCTTCTCCACTTTACCACCTGATAGCAGTTACATGTAAAGTGAAATCAGTTTCAACTCAATCGGCTGTCAACCAGCATGGATGCAACCCTTACAAAATGTGTTGCACATTGCTCCCTTCCTTCCTACTCTGTCCGCTGCCGGAGTCATAGGTCCACTACTTTTTGGTACACTTCTACCACTGCTGGAGGGAGGTTTTAAGGAAGGGGAAGAGGAGACATTGAAGAGCGAAGAGGGGGTGAGGCAGATCATCAGAAAGATGAGGTGGCTGGAGCTAAAGGAGCATAGGGAGGTTGAATGTGACATCAAGGAAACCAATGGGTGCAGTCAGGAGGTGGTTGGAGAAGACATTAGGAGAGGAGAGGTTGAGGGCAGTAAGGAGAAGGCCGGGAGGATAGCTAACGCTTCTGTCTTGGAAGCAAGACAATGCATAGCAACACAGGTTCGAATCCCTGGCTGGCGCTTAGAAACTGGACCCCGTTATTAAGCTCGTTATATATGTTGATTTTCCTAACTTGGCATGCAGGTGAGCGTTTTTTGGCAGTCCCCCTCTCTCCCATTTTCCATCATGGCGCTGCTTGCAGCATCGCGACCTGGCCGCACCGAAGCTTCCCTCTCCCTTGTCCCGCCTCCTGCACCCTCCCCCAGGCCCTCATTGGCCAGTTTCAATTTATTTGGTGTTGTGGGCTCTACCGACACCACACGCGCTCCCTGTGCCATTTCCAAATTTGGCATTTAGGTGAGCCTGTGTGTTGGTTGTCCCCCTGTCCACCCATTTTCCATCATGGTGCTACTTGCAGAATCTGGGCCCTCGCGGGCTCCCTGGCCACACAGAAGCTTTCCTCTCCCTTGTCCTGCCTCCTGCAACCTCCCCAGGCCCTTATTGGCCAATTCCAACCTTATTTTGGACCAGAACTGGGCAGGCCTCTGCCCGGCAGCCCCTGCGGCTAAGGCCCCCGAGGCAAAGGGCAGCTCCTATATTGGCGGTTCCAAGGTGTGTCTGCAGGTGTCAGCAGGGAAGCCAGTGGCCAGCCGCCAACCAGCAGCAACTAAAAAAGTAAGTGTGGCATCAGTGGGGAGTAAAACAATCACTCTACTCCAGAAAACCATGCCACTCTACATTACCTTACCAAACAACATAGACTGCCAGGCAAACATCACTCACATCAGTCATACTTAGATAGAATTGTGACCATTAGCCTGCGTCTCATCGGAACAGGATTGTAAATGTTGCCTTGCGTCGCATCTAGACTTTTTTGCGAATATTAGCATGTGCCACACTTAGATAGAACTGTGAACATTAGCCTGCGTCGCATATAGATAGGATTGTGAATGGTAGTAAGTCCCAGATTTAGACAGAATTGTGAATGTAAGTAAGTGCCACACTTAGATAGAATTATGAGCATTAACCTGCGTCACATCTAGATAGGATTGTAAATGTTATTAAGAGCCACATTTAGATGGAATTGTTAAGGTTAGCAAGTGCCACACTTAGAACTGTGAATATTAGCAAGTACCACACTCAGAACTGTGAATATTATCAAATGCCACACTTAGATAGAATTGCAAACATTAGCCTGTGTCGCACCTAGATAGGATTGCAAATGTTAGTAAGTGCCACACTTAGAATTGTGAAGGTTAGCAAGCACCACATTTAGATAGAATTGTGAATATTAGCCTGCGTCAGACCCAGACAGAATTGTGAATGATAGCAAGTACCACATTGGGACAGAATTGTGAACATCAGCCTACATCACATCTAGACGGGATTGTGAACGTCGGCCAGTTCCACATCTAGATAGAATAGCGACTACTAGCCATTGCCACATCTAGACTGCATTGGGAATATTACTGAGGCCAGATTTAGAAAGAATTATGAATGCTAGCTTGCTTTACATATACACAGGGTATTTGAAGGTGGCCCAGTGCCACATTTGGATATCATTGTGAATATTGACGTGCGTCATATATAGACAGGATTGTGAATATTAGCCAATGCCGGATCTAGATAGAAATGCAGAGATATTCACCCGCCTCATCTAGATAGAACGTGGAAATTTAGCACATCACTTCTAGATAGCGAGTGTTACGATCACCTGGTATCCACAGGGACAGCACCCAGCCCTGGTTGGATGATTTGCACTCTCGAACCCTCTCCCGGATTGTTGGTAAGGCCTCTGGTTAAAGATGGGTCTGTGTTAGGGAGAATTCTCTGTTTAGGCTGAATTTCCTAACCTAGTGAGTCCCCCAGCAGCTTTGCTGGATTTCTGGAGTTTGTTTTTTCTCTCCTGCCAAGAGTGAAACTCTTTTTCCCACTCTTGGACATGATTCATGGTGTTCCTTTGACTGTTAATGTGTTTTATGGGCTATGGGGTCCTTTACTCCATAGGGTCTCGTGTTTTTTTACTATGTGAGTTACACAGCACATCCGTGCAGTGACACAGGGGTGTCATAGTGACACCCCACCATAGACTCATACCCTGGGACTGACTACTGTCTCCCAGGGCATGTAAAGTCCCCATTGGCTTTACTAGTCCCAAATTATGAACATATACCAGTACAAACCATCATATTGTGGACGTACCGGTCAAGGCAATTCGATTTCCCCGGTGTCTGTTAGTCGAGGTTGTACGTCTCCCTCTTCCCGTGATCGAGTTTTGGCTGGTGGCAGTGGATACTACTTTTTATTTTCGACCGCGAATATATCCCTATGGGATTTTCCCATTGTTCGAGGCTACCAACTTTAATTATTTAATTCTCATAGCCTCGAACATACCGGCAGTTTATTTATTTAATATTCATTTGCCAGTTGGTATTTTTTGCCAGGACTCGATTCTAAAATGGCGTTTGTGTTCTCTTCTGTGACTCCAACCCAAGTCGAGCCCTTTGTTCCACTTTTGACGGGCTTCTCCACAGAAGCCTCCAAAAGTGGTGCCACTCTGTCTGGGTACCACAGGGGGTGTGGGAGGGGGTTTAGGCACCCTGGACTGAGTTACCTTGGTAACTCAAGTCGCACTCTTGTGTGATTGGCCCAAGTGGTGAGCCGGCCGGCTCACCACTTTGCATGTTTGATTGACAGCTAGGCTGAGTGAATGGGGGTGTGCTGCATAAAAGCAGGGCTTTGGGGACTGGAACTTCAGAAGTCGCCACAGGACCTGAGAATCCGACGAGGGAGAAGCTGAGCCGACCTGCTACGACGACAGCACCGGTGGAGCCCTGCGGAACCGACTCACCACTTCCCGACGACAGAGAAGATCTCCCTGCTGGAGAGTCTTCTTCCCCTGACTGGTGGGCACAACCAGTTTACCTTCTTTTTCTCGCATGCCAGGACGTCTTGTGGTCGAATTGCCCGTGCCAAGCACCCCGGCAACCGGATAGCTACTTACCACTGGACTGCGAACAAAAGGACCGCTCCTTTTAGCTCAGAACTCCGTGGCTGGTTTCTTCCCTGGCAGTACAACGGACTCCTGTCTTCCTCCTCAACGAGATCCTCTCTTCCCCCGGACGAACCACCGACTTGCATTCGCTGCCAGGAACAACTGCCCCCGCTGGAGTATTCTCACCACTTTAAGGTACCGTGTCCGCCAGGCCTCCCTTTCTAAAGATTGCTACAAGGTAATAATAATCCCTTAACCTTCTGGACTGGACTGGGCTGGCCGCCTTGACCATCTAACTGGTCCCTTTCTCTTGGTCCAACTCTTTCTGAACCTTTTCGAGACTTTTGTGCACTTTTCAACCGTGTGACCTTGGACACATTTCATTCTGATCCTCTTAAAGTGGATCCGGCCTTCTTAACTCTAACTTCACGGTTTTACTTTGCCTTCCTCTCTTGTGTTCTTGTGAAAGTGTTGGGATATGTTTCAAATTATGCTCTGCTTTTCTCTCCCTTTTAAAACGAATTATTAGAGTGCCATCTGCGTTAAGCGCTCACCGCTGTCTGAAAATAAGTGGGGCTTTTACTTTAGACTTGCCTAATATTCTTTTAAGGGAGTGTATACCTTTTAGTGACCGTGTTTTTGAACTGCTTAACATTAGTGCCTGTGTGTTTTACTATATGTGGTTTTAAATAAATAATGATATCTCTTTTACACCAAGCTCTGGTCAGTGTTTGCTTGTTCTACTGTGTTCTTTTGACCTATTGTGAATACTCTGTTTACTGCCTAACTCTTCCTGAGGGAAGTCTGACTGCTCAGCCACAGCTACCAAGTGAATCTGTGTGGTACAGACTGCTACTAAGTGGGTTTACTGCCAAACACCTGTAGTCTTACATCTTTTGCAGTGGTCCCAGAGGGAACTGCACAGGTTTCTGCCTAAAAGTCTGCAATATAGGAGAGCTGGATTCAATACCAGATTGTCTTTTTGTTTTCCCACCTCCCTTGGCCTCAACTTCCTCCTCCTTGGGCCCTCTCCTCACCTTAATATTGTAGAAGGTGGATTCAACGTCCTGCTCCTGGTGGCAAGGGAGCGTAGATGTGGGGGGCGAGCAGCGACCAAGTTACTTCACTGGTGCAAGCCCCCCCGTGGGAATCCAGGCCTGCTGCGACTCCATAGGTTTGCTGCTTTAGAGTCTTTATATGCAGTTCTTATGTTCCTCTTAGTTTGAATAATAATGTCTTGCTTCTTTCCTTTTAGGTATGGAAAGGTATTTTGGAGTTGTCATGCAGTTTGAAGATGAGCATGGGCCGGTAGGCGAAAGAGCGTTGTGCGCGATGCTGTCCGGTGAGTAATGCGCGATGCGCGGCGCTGTTTCGCCTTTTATATTGTTAACCTGTGTCTTTTCTCTCCTTGCAGGTTGCGATGTTCCTCGCCGAGCGCCGTAATGTTCCAGCAATGATACTGACCAGGAGATGACTACCCAGGTAAGAATTGTGTGGCTTTCTTCATTCGGAAGGAAACGTGAGTAAATGCTGTCTTTCTTTCTCCTCTTTCCAGGTTATGGTATTCCAGGATGCATGCAGTGCCGGATGATGGAGTTCGTACCTTCAGGTGAGTGGAACTGAAGTCGGCGATGGATTGAAGACAGGATACTGTTCCAGGTAAGTTTCGTAGTGTTCTTTCTCTCTCTGCAGGTCCTTGGCATCAAAGAACTGGACACGGTGAGCGTTACGCTGCCCACAGCAGAATAACGCAAAGCATGTTCTGCTGTTTGGGTGTGGTTTAAATAGTCTCAGTTAAAGTAGTCCAGGTAAAATAGTCCCAGGCCTGCCACACCCAAAGTAGTCCAGGTAAAGTAGTCCCAGGCCTGCCATACCCAAAAGACTAGACCGCCTAGCTCAGTTCCATGTAACTGCGCTATGGGTGTGCCTCCATGTTGGCTGAATCTCCCCCCCCCCCAAGGTAAATAGTCCCAAGTAAATAGTCCCATTCTAATGTTGGTCTTCATGATGGTTATGAGCCTGGCGCCAGGACTGACTCCAAGACAGTCTTGGATGAGGTTTTAAGGCCTTTGACCTGGCCCTAACTGGAAGGCCATAATATACACAGTGTGTCAGCAGAAAAAAAACTAATTAGGAAGGAACCCGTCTATAGAACAGGGAGAAGGGCACCCAAATTCGGAACCACAGACCAAACCATACCAAAAACAGAAACAGAAAAATTAGAAACCATGAATATTTTATTTGTATTTCATTGTATGTTTAAAATATACATATTAAATCGTGTTTCGAGCTCATTATCTAAATGACACCATTTAATTAGAAAATTGAAAAACACAGTACTTATCTAAAAACACGACTGATAATTCAGTCAATACTAGCTTAATGTAGCCAAGCAGTCTGAATGTCATGCCGGTTGAAGGGGATCATCCAGCTGGCGGTCAGAGGCTACGGCCACATTTGACAATATAAGAACAGCCGCAGCTAACTAGACAAGGCAATGTTGGTTACTTCTAAAGTTAAGACCAACAGAAAAAGGGGGGGCGCCTTAAGTCAACTACTATACTCTCATGACCTATTGTATACACTGGGTCCGACATGTAAACAGACAGTAGTTTCGATGGTACAAGGCATCTAAACTGATTTACAATTGATGTCCATCTTCTTCAGGACAGTGCACTCCCATCAAATGTATGCCACAGGATTTCATAATGTGGAAAACTGCATATGTAAGGCGATAGTGCGTTCAGCTGTGGAGATTTGTGCAGGCTGAATCCATAATTTTGCCTAAAACATCAAACGGAAGTGGAAAAACACAAACACCAGTCAAACAAATTCAAGAATAATGAGTACAATGAATATTACGCTAAAACTTAAACATTTACGCAATGAACTAAAAATATGGTTTTGGTAAGAATGATCTTGTGAATAACCAACTGAAGGAGTGCCTCCCTCCAAAATGATAAGACAAAAAATCCTCAACTTGTTAACGGGAGAAATAGGTGTAGCAATTAAATTCTTAAATTACCATTATCTCAACCTTTAGCGCTGCTCACCTTTTCCCGAATGTAAATCCGGAGAAATTAATGTAGGCCAGCAGAACCAGTTCTCTATGAAGTAGAACTGCGGAAAACAAAAAACAACAAGTAGGAACATGTTATAATCATGGAGAGGCAATGGTAGACTAGAAACCTCTCCGAAAAACAGTAAAAGACCACCGAGGTGCAGTCCTTCCCAATATAACCATAGGACCAAGACATTATGCTCACCTGAATAAGAATAAACAAGCCGAAGAAAAAATTGATCTTGACATTGTGTTGCAGGCGACATCTGGCATCAAGGCGTCTGCAAAAAGGTGTCCTATCAGGACGGTAGGTTGTTCGGCGTGGCATAACTGGAAGGCTGACTTGCCAGTGAGGGCCAGGGGCAAGGGTCATGACATCGAGGCCAATAACCAACCAACTAATAATTTCACCCATCTGCATACACCTCTCAAATTCTAACCAAACACAACCACAACCCTAAAGCACAGCAAACCGCATAAACTTCACTACACCGCAACAACAAAACAAACCACACATAGCCCCGCACAACAGCACACGGCGGCTACCGACCGGTAAGCACCCCAAGCTCAGCGAACGGTGTGAACCGAACTGAAGCTGCCAACAGCACATCACTGCTCTCTTGCACTTATCCCGCTCGTTCCCACTAACTCGCCGCCCTTCCCACCCTCTTTCCTTTTCAGATCTGCCAGAGCGCCAGGGGACCAACTCTGGTGGTGATAGTGCGCCGTACAAATATCCTTTAACATTAACATTAAAATTAACATAAAAGAACAATTATAATAATAATAATTTGGATGAAGGAGTTGTGGAGTACAGAGAAAGCAATTGGTGGATATACCAGGAGGAGGGAGGAAAGGATCTTAATGAGGAGGTTCGCGAAGAGGAAGGCATAGAGTAGGGGATGAAGAATTGGAGAAGGGGCAGGCATGCTACAAGTCTGTCATGAGGGAATGTAGGAGGATTGTAGGAACATGCATGTGGTGGAGCATGAAGGAGCCACAGGATGAGATAGAAGTAGGAGTACAGTAGAGAGGTGAGGCCAGGAGGCACAAGAAATGCCCCCTTGTGTGCAAGAGCATTGAGAGTTGTTGAAGAGGTAGGCTAGAATGGTCAATGAGGAAATGGAGCCTGGACCCTGAGAAAGAGAGGTGGTGAGGTTCTTTTTTACTCTGTGAAGAGGTTATGATTGCCTGCCTTGTGGTGGCCCCCCAGGGGGGTAATTTCACAACTGTTTAACCCCAGGTGTGCTATGTCCAGCCTATCGAGTTTGCGCACTTAGGGCCTTGAGACTCAGACAAGGGATCTTCTGGTAGACCATGCCATGCAGCAGATCATTCGACTGAAATAAGAGCCAGGAAAGATGTGTAGGGCACTCCCACCCCCAACACTGGGATGATTGAGAAGTGGGGATATTCTGGGAAGGGATCTCTGTATTGAGCAGTGCAAAACAATGAGATGAGGATAGTCTGTTTTTGAGTTACATTTTCCATTACATAATGAGGTGTGACAGTACCTCCTGAGAGATCCCCAGATTGAGGGTATTGCAATTCAGATACATGTTCCTTAAACTTAAAAGCTATTTGTGTCGCAGATGACCAGACTCAAAAAGGTGTTTCAAGGGTTTTTATATTCAAGATGGTAAAAATCTGTGGTTCTTTCCCTTTTCTCTGTTTAGGCTGCAGGCAGCGCAGACTAATAATGGACTTCCCTTTTACACCCGCCCTACTCACAATGCATTTCATACAACTGGTACTACTTTCTCTCTGAATCAATATCTCACCTGTACTCTGCTCTAACTCTTCCACCAGATCTTCAGCAATGTGCTCCACTGTCTGTCCTCCGACCTGGTCTCTATCTACCTCCTGACCTCGCTCCTTCAAACCACACTCCGTCATCCATTCACTTACATTTCATAGTGCTCTTTTCCTTGTTCTGCCCGCCCCCTCTTTTGGTTCCTGGACTCACCTGACTCGGTGGGCCCATCTGTGCCTGTCTTTTCCCTAAGGGCAGGGTTACATAGGTGCATGGCTTTAAAAAAAACTGAAAGCCTCACTCTTTTAAGCCTCTCTTTGCAGGGAAGCAATCAGGTGCTCAGACTTCTCGTTTTTGTATGTGGCTTCCTTGAGGTGTCAATGAGTTCTGTTGCTAATTTCATTGGAAGAGCATTTCAATGTCACCTGCTGCCCTGCAGTCTCTCCTCACTCCCAGTTCACTTTCTGTTACCCCACAATTCACCTGGTGTCCTTGTGGGGTTGGCAGGTTGGGTGTTGGGTATCCCATTTCTGCTTGCCAATAATATCCTCAGTCCATTCCTTTCTCGTTCTCAACTCCATCCCCCTTGTTCCTGTCTGGGTTTTCTCGGTTGCTCTCAGGTCCATTCTGGGAGTTGCAGTTCTGAAAAAGAGAAAAGGGAACTCTGGCCTGCAACAGTACTGTCAGTCATCATGTGGCAGAGGGTGGTACCGACATTAACACTCATGGCACAGTTAAGGACTGAGCTCCCTCCCCCGAATCCTCCTCTCTGGCCTCTGGGACAGGGCTGGCTCTGGCATGTGTCCAGATAGCCACGCTGCCGCAGGTCGGGATGGGCCTTAAGGTCCCTCCTTACTGGGTCAGGCCCGTGGCCATGTCACATACCACCACCCCTTCTTTTAAGTCCCCCCACCCTCTTCTTTGGGCTCTCTGGCTGCCTTAGGGTGCAAAGGTTGGAAGCTTTTTCCTCCCCAGTCTAGAGGGTTTTCAGGCATGTCTCTAGCAGTGGGAAGTCAGTCCTCAGAAGTACTTCATCCATTCCCGGGACTATGATCTTTTTGCACACCAGCTGGGCGATGGTTGGCCGGATTTGATTACGCAGATGGTGTTCCCCAGATTGAAAACGGCTACCTATACCTCTCCTCTGTGTTCCTCATCAGTAACTACGATTTCCGCATCTAGGTAGTGTTTGTGGGCAAGACTTGACATGGGGGCGATCTGGCCACATGTGCCCTCTTGGATCTTCAATTGGAGACCGGTCTTGGCCAGGGCCTTCCCTCTGGGCAGGACCCTCACCTCCTCGTCTCTGCATGAGTTCCAACCGACTGCTCTGGGGATAGCTTTGGACGGTAACCTTGCAGTCCTGGTGATACAAACCACCTTTAGCATATTCCTGAATACTGGGTGACCTCTGCATCAGGGCCTGAATAATCCCACCACGTGTCACAGGTAGCCAAACTCGGAAAGGAGGTTGAAAGGTTTTTATTTTCAAGATGTTAAAAATCACTGTTCTTTTTTTCCACCAATCAGGCTGCAGGCACCACTAATGGGCTTCCCTCTCTCATCTCCGGTGTGCTTTCCACCTCCCTAACCTAGGCTTCCCTATCCCCCTAATTGTCCCAGCTAGTGATCGGTAACACCTACTATCTAATAATAGCTGTCTGTGAGCGCCTAGAGATGAAGCCTCATCTCTTTGGGTCCCCCCACAGATTTCCTTGGGATGTATTACCTAACACGCCCCAATGTTTCTCCACAAGAACTGTTTTTTCTGGTGTGCCAATTTCAGACACGCTGGTTCACCCTCTATCTCAGTCACTTTCTCTCCTCTCCCTGATCTTACCACTCACTCTTTAGTCTATTCTTCTCTCTCCCTCCTTCTTCCGTCCAGTCTCACACCCTCCAGTCGTCTCCCCACTCTCTCTTTTGTCCCTCCAATGTTCACTCTCTCTCTCCGCTCTTCGTTCCTTACCCCTCTCTTTTCCTCTCTAGTCTGTTCATTCTTCCCTCGTCTCCCTGGTATACTCTCCTCTCCTTTCTCCTCTCCCTTCTCCACTCCACTCTCCCCTCCTCTCTACTACTCTCAACACTCCTCACGCTCCACTCAGGGATATGGTACCCTGCCCACCCTTCTCTACTAACCCCACTCTTCCAAATCACCCACGTCTTTTCACTCTACCTACTACCCTCAATCACCCACTTTTATCTCCCACTCTTTTCTCTGCATATCTCTTTTAATTACCCCCTTCTTAATAGTGCCCCCACCACTACTTTCACTACCACCTTGTACTCTGTACCCACACTTTTACCATAGACTCTCTCTCACGTTCACTGTGTCTGTAGTTCCCCCTACACTTCTCCCTCTCTATTTTCTTTCTCACTCACCATTTACACCACCTCCTCACGTTAAACTTCATACAACTGTTACCACTCTTTCACAATTGGTACCTCAGCTGTACTCTGCTGCTACTCTGCCACCAAATCTTCAGCACCCCACTCCACCATTCGTCCTCCGCCTGGTTTCCCTGTCCACCTCCACACCTCCTGACCTCACCACTGCAACCCAAACTCTTTTATTCACTCCCTTTTTATAGTGCACGTTTACTTGTTTTGAATGCTCCCCCGCTCCCATCCTTTGGTTTTAGTGCTCACTTGACTGTGTGTGGCAACCTGTACCTGTCTTTCCTGCAGGTACTGGGTTACACAGGTGGAAAGTTTTTTTTTTTAACTCTCATTCAGGCCACCTTTGCAGTTGCTGTTCGCAGGAAATCACACAGGTGCTCAGGCTCCCCATTGTTCATGTGGCTTGTTTGAGGTGCTGCTGAGTTTTGTTGTCATTTCTGTTTGGGAGGGTTTCTGTGTCTTCTGTTCCTCTGCAGTCTCTCCTCCCTCCCAGTTTGTTTTCTATTATCCCACCATTTGCCTGAGGTCCATCTGGGATTGGCAGGTTTGGTGTTGGGTGTCCTATTTTTGTTTGGCATGGAAATCCCCAGTCCACTCCATTCTCATTCTCCACTCCATTCCCCAGGTTTCAGTATGGGTTTTCTTGGTTGCTCCCAGGTGCATTCTGTGAGTTGCAGTTTTGAAAAAGACAAGAGAATTCTAGTTACAAACAGTGCCTCATGCGACAGAGATTGGTACCAACATTAACACTCATGTCATATTTAAGGACTAAGCCCCTCCCCCAACACGCCCTTCTTGCCTCTGGGACAGGGCTGGCTGTGGCATGCGCCAAGGTAGCCACCCTGTCTCAGGTGCCCCTTGACAGGGCCAAGCCCGTTACCTTGTCACACCTGATTCTTGTTTATAGGGACTTATGCCCAGGAGAGTGCATTAAGTTAATTACTCATATTATTCATTTAAGAAAACCCGATATATTTAATTGATTCTGGGGCATTTCATTTGGCCTAAGATTTTAACAATCCTTAGTACACCTTTATTTAACCCCCCTTCTTGTCAATCTGTTGTTGATCCCACTCGGCTTGGTGACACTTCATAATCCATGATATGCTATATCATGTGGCATTTATAACGCGCCTGTACACAAGTGTTTCTAGGGGCGACAAGACAAGGAGGGGGAAACAAGGGAGGACAAAATAACGATCTTACTAGGCCTTGTGTCATTTAGATCATGCAAGTGCGGGGAAGAAGGAAGTGGAGAAGTGCCAGGGGGGAGGGGAAGAGGGAAGTGCAGTTAACTCACAAGTGCAGCCACCGGGTGGCTCATAAGTGCAGAGAGAAGGGACTGTAGTGTTGCAGATACAGACCCTTAAGAGCTGGGGAGCCCGGAGCCAGTGCAACGGCAACTGGACATGTAGGAACCTGGGCACAAGTTCAGAAGGTGACCAGGTGACCAGTGCGCGGAGAAGGGGAGAGAAAGCGAGAAAGCAGAAGCGAAAAGAAAGGTCCTAAGTTGCTTCCAGAACCAGTGGTGTTCTGCTCAAGTTTGAGAGAGGCAGGGAGGCTGTTCCAGAGGGAGGCCCTAGCCGAGGAGGTAGATCTGCCACCAACTCTCTGCTTGGAGAAGCGTCTGACTCTGTGAGAGTTGGAGGTGGACGAGTGGAGAGCTCGAGAAGGAAGACATTTTGAGAAAGTTGGAGGTAGAGCGATAGGAATCGTACACATTTAGTCCTCGATCTTCTTTGTTTTTAAAAAAAATAGTGTACAGCCTCCTTGCCCCTGGCCTCTTCCTCATGATGGGCATCTAGAAATTAACCAGAGTCCCCTCCTCTCTTTTTCAGGAAACGTCTTACTTCGTCTGGAAGGCATACTAACAGCTCTCAGTATTTTGCAAATATGCACACTGTTTCCTTGTGTCTGATTTGTAGAGTTGCCATGACCCATCACAGATCAATGCCAGCATCAGCAGCTGGTAACCATGTGCCTTTTATAATTTGTCCATCGACTTCAATCTGCTGAATGAGTTAGACCCCGACTTGACATTTTGAGGTGTGGAGTCTTTTTTTAAACCTCACACCACCTTGTAACTGACATAATTTGGGGTGCACTGGCGAGCCCCTATGGATAGCAGTGCAGTAGAACGTTAGTCCCCATTAAATACTTTTTGAGTTGCAATACTACCTTCCTGATGGGGAGTGCGCAGGAAAATATGGGTTTATATTTATTTCATGTTAATGCATTCTACACACTTTCTTGTGAAACACGAAAAGGTTGGTGGGCTTATTATCTCTTTTTAACATGTTTGGGTGCACTACCATGCCCCCATGCATTTTTACCACAAAGTAGGCCTTTCACCACTGTTGTGTTCCAAAACACTAGCAACCCATGTTTTCAAACCTGTCGTTCTTGTTCTGTCTTTATTTGTCTTCTTCCTCCCAGCAATGTTATGTTATAACATTTGTATAGCGCCAAAAGCCCTAAAGCGTCCAGGCGCCCGGATACAGACAAGAGGAGAGAAAGGAAACTATAGCTGAAAGTTTACATAAACATTGTTGTTTTCAGGAATTTTCTGAAGGCGAAGTCATTAGTTTCTTCTCTGAGTGTTTGCGGCAGATCATTGCATGCATATGCAGCCAGAACGGGAAAGGAGCGTCCATTTCCCCGTGTTCTCTTGACACTGGCCACTTTCAGAAAATGGGCTGAGGTGGATCGAAGGTCACTAGTAGACTTGTGTATGGAGACTTTTTCCTTCAGATAACTAGGTGCTGATCCATAGATGCACTTATGACTTAAGGTTAGTAGTTTGAAGGAGATCCTAGCTGATATAGGCAGCCAATGCAGTTCCTTCTTGGCAGACATAGTTGGTTCATTTCGTTTCATGCCACAGACAATGCTGATAGCCGCATTTTGGATTTTTTGCAATCTGGAAATGTCTTCCTTGCTGGCGCCACCCAATAAGGCATTGCAGTAATCCATTTGTGGAAGAATAACGGCCCTAACCAGTTTTGCTCGATTGTCTTTAGAGTATTTTTCACAATAGCGTCTACTTGGTCACCTGCGTTCAAGGTGGCTTCCAAATACGTGCCTAAGATCTTTACCTTATTGACAACTGCTATCTAACTGCCCTCCACCAAAAAACGAACAAAGGTGGGGGCTAGATTCTCCCTAGATTTCTTGGACCTGTATATTATTAATTGCATTTTTCCGGCGTTTAGACAGAGCCAATTTGCGGTCATCCAGTTTTTTATGACTTGATAGACCTCACTAAGCTTGTCCTGGTCCTGGTCTTCCTGGTAATTTTCTGACAACACCAGGGACAGCTGGAAATCGTCTGCGTAATTTGTGAAGAAAAAGCCCAGTCTTTCCAGTTCCCTACATAAGGGCACTATTTAGATGTTAAAAAGTAGAGGGGATAAACACGCCCCTTGCGGGACACCACACATGATGGTCTCCACCTCAGAAGCAGAGTCTCCCCAATACACCTTAGATCTTCTATCTTCCAAAAAAGACTTGACCCAGTTTATCGCCTCATCAGAAAGCCCACCGGTGTCTCGCAACCGCTCCAGTGGGATCCCATGAACTAGCAGATCAAAAGCTGCTGACAAGGATAGGAGATGGATATATAAGAGCATGCACTTTGGCTGGTTTCTTGCAAGAAGGCCAGGAAGGCTCCTCTGTGAGTAGACTGGATCAATCTGGGTAGAGGGGATGAATGCATTCCCAATACACATTCCAGACAGTGATGCCGCTGTTGCTGGGGAGCTGGCTGGGTAGCGACTTTGTTTGAATGCCGCAGGTCTCGACATTGGAGTGCAGATGCCAATCCCAATCAGGAGTTTTGTATATCAACAAGGAATATAGAACCATTTCCTTAGTCGACAACAGGAGTCAAGAATCTGAAGACAGTCGGTCGACAGAAGAACACCAGAGCTGGAGCCAAGCCATCCACTGTTCTTCATTGAAAGGCGAGAGACCTGTGCAAGGTGCCCATCTCCCTTAGATTGGTGGGACTAACCAATATGTAGTCCTGCTTTGCCATCCTCATCCTCCTGCAGCTGTGAGGCTTGTAGCTGACTTCCATCATCCAAGTGGGGATTCCTTTGCTGGGACCTTGTGCAGCCTCAGAGCTGTAACTCTCACAGGCATCTTCATTGCCACACTGGAACCTTTTCACTCTTCTGCTCTCTGCCAAGGAGAGGGGCCTTCCTGGAATCTGAGTCCACGTGCCCTGCATCCCCATGTATGCCAACCTTGTACATGGCCACTCCAACTGCTCGCTGCACCTGAGATGTTCTGGGGGTCATCCAATATCATGGGCGTTGTCCAGAGGACTCCTTCAACTACAGCCAAGGGCAACCTAGTGGTGATCCAAGTAATAAAGACGCTGACGGAGATCCAAACCACTGAATTACTGGACCCAGCTGTCAGTGTTCAACTGTAGAACCTGCTTCCCCTGCAATCTCTGGACCGCCAACTCCAAAACCAACAGCGAGAGCAGTTGTCGCCAACTGGCCTAATTTACCTGGTTGACTTTATCGGGATTCAAGGAACTGGATTGGTTATCTGTCTCCATACATTCCGATGTGCTTGAAGTCCAATCTTACACCTACCTGGGCCTGGCTTTTGGTGGTGGACCCTAAGCCTGAGTATTCTGTAAGGGGTCCCACTGGAGAACTGCGATAAATTGCTTTGCTTTCCCTTTTTGACAAAACCTAAATTGGCATGATACACGTTTTCACTAAACAACGTGCTAACTATTACATTATTAAGACCTGTGTAACCCTATGGGAGAATTTTGAGGTATTCTGAAAGCTCCTCCAAAGTGCTTAAGACTTACCTACAATATTGTTGGGCCTTGTTTTTAGAATACTGAAGAACTCTGTTTAGTTTTGTGCTACCTAATAATGTATACGGTATATGTAAAATACACTAACATCTGTTTTCCCTGATTTTATCGTAACAGTGTTTGTAACTCAACTAGGCACCCAACTGTGATTGTTTATATGTGTATATAGTTTTTACTTACCTGTGCAGTGATCTTAGCTTACGCAACTGAGTGTTTAATAAATACGTGTATTTTGGTATTTACCTGAGCCCATTGTATACCAGTCGGTATTTGCCAGCTGCACCTTACACCAAGCCTCCTTTCACCATAACTTAAGCCTTTCTGCCTTTCTGCTGAGCCTCATTACCATGTAAATGTTTGGTTAGACTTTGCTTTGAACCTTATATGGTCACTAAGATTGGCTTTCCAGAGCCTTCCTGAAAACTCTCCCATGCTTCCCGGACCCCTTCCACTCCAACCGTCTTTTTTTCTGGTGCCTTTTTTGCCAGCTGCGATTCCACAGGCATGGTCACTTGACAAACTCAGTGAAAACCTGCTACGGATTCTGCCCACACTTTCTGGATAGCAATCCATCACACCTGCGTAATGCTATGTTATCAGGAGCAGCTAGAGCTTTTCCAGAATGTTCTACCGCTCTTCGCTGGGGAAAAGTGGCAACAGCACATCGTAGAGACCTATTTCTTTGGCCTATATTGCTACATACACATGGAAATCCATGCATGCCTTTTCAAGTCATTACTGCATAGACTTGGATGCAAGAACGGACGCCCCGCTTTTAGAAATCTTTTTGCATAACCATATAATCTTCCTTCTCAGCTTCCTCTGTAGGGTCTGTCTAGGAAGTCTATTAATGTGTTTATGACTGTGCGAAGTGTTGTTTGCCGGAGAAGGAAAGGATCATTGTCTTTAGCAATGGCCTCCCATGGTTCATAAGCGACTCTCGCAGCCTCCCCGAGTCTGAAAGGTGGCATCGCTCACGTGAGCTCTACAATGAATTGAAGATTGACTGCCTTGGCGATGCTGTATCTAAGACGCAAGTGATCAACCAAAAACATGTAAAAAGCCAGACCTTTCAGCTGTACTGAGGACTGCTGTGAGCAATTTTCTTATTTTGATTTGGGCTTTCTGGAGAAAAAAAATAGAAAAGTGATGTTGTTCATATTGTTGCTATTATTGTCATTGTTTATTATTATTTTAAAATGTTCTGGTGTCTGGCCCGCCAGCAGGGAATATTTGCCGACATATGAATCTGGTGAGGATGCCCTCAATAGAAAACTCTTGTCACACGCAGGAAGATGACATAAGCGCTTGTTTCTCTGCTTCCTGGCTAACCGACTCTCCACTCAAATCTCCTACCACCTTACACTACAGTGACTGCACACACAAATCTCCCCCTAGACACACACAGCACCCACACACATGAACTTCAATCAAGCCTATGACGAAACTCTCCTGTTTAGCCCCATGAAACTCCCCCATACCAGCAGCTAACCAGGCCTAAAGCTCTGTTGGCCATCAGATGCTAGGCTTCCCCCATCAGATAACATACAGCCAAGGGTCTAGGCCAAACCGATGGAAGCAGAACAGCATTTAGTCCTCGGGTACTTACGACCTGCACTCATTACCACAGGTTTGGCATCTGCCTCTTCTGCGATCCTACCAAAAACCTCCTTCCCTCCTTTCTTACAGAGCCATGGCAGAAGGTCGCTATAAAGGACCATGTTACTTCATTTTCCCTTTCTTTTGTACTAAAACATTTCTTTTATTCTCCTTCAGCACTTCCTTTTCTCGCTCCTGAGCAAGAAGTACTCTTTAGGGAAGGAAGAAAAACCAGCACCATTCTAAACACAGGTAATATTCTTATATGTTTACAGTGCATGACCTGAATGGCACAAGACACCCTTTTGAACTCTGAATCGAGCAGAATTGTGACAAAGATTCAGCCCCTCCTTGGGACTCATTGCTAAATTTGTACTATTTTACAATATGGTAACATTTCATATATCATATAAAACATGTTAAAATGTGAAATAGAAAAGTGCATC
Organism: Ambystoma mexicanum; assembly: GCF_040938575.1. Lineage (NCBI taxonomy): Eukaryota > Metazoa > Chordata > Amphibia > Caudata > Ambystomatidae > Ambystoma > Ambystoma mexicanum. Next base: position 1,459,106,793 of record NC_090935.1, read on the forward strand.
TGAAAATAAATTTAACACAAAGAACTGGATACACAGATTGCCTACAATGTATTGACCGATTCCTTAAAACATGGATCTGTGCTAATATGAGTGACGCACGCCTCAGAGGAAGTTTCCTCTATTCCTTTCTCAGTGTGCTGGTGTGGAATATTTGTGAGCATTCATCTTGGGAGTGGTTGTGTGTTTTGAATGGATTGTGTCCTCCCACGTATTCCTCATTTTTGGTATTCGATATCCAGCTTCAGCTGCTTTGGACATTTTTTTTCACCAGAGGGCACTGTGCATCGATGCCGCTCGAGGGCCTCCGTCTTGAGCCCGTTGGCTTCAGTTCCATTTTTCCGTGAATGCTATCGCTTTGAAAAATATAACGCGCTTCATCGTCAACATCGACTACCCCGAAGACCGGGTTCAAGAAGTGTCGAGATTGTGACTCAAAAATTTTGTTGACCGACCCACACCGTATATATCTATGGTGTCTTGGGGTGGAGCATAAGACCTCGGCCTGCTCCAAGTGCCACAATTTCTAAAGGGGCTCACCAATGTGTTGCCCCCCCATCTCCTTTCCAGGTTCCAATTTGGGACTTTAATCTGGTACTACAATTTCTAATGTGTGCACCCTTTGAACCTTTACACTCAATGTCCATTAAGGTTGTTGACTTTTAAAACAATTCTCTTGGTTGCTCTTACTTCAACCGTAGAGTGAGTGAATTGCAGGCACTTTCATACATGCCACCCTTTACTATCTTCCATAAGGATAGGGTTGTTCTGAGGGTTAAGCCTTCATTCTTACCCAAAATCATTTCGGATTTCCACCTAGGGCAGAACATTTTTTCACCTTATTTCAATCCCCCACCTTATCCTGGTTGCAGGAGGAGAGATAACATATGTTGCACACTCGTAGAGCTCTGAGCTTTTATATACCTAGGCTATCAAAACTTTGCATTGATGATCAGCTTTTCATTGGCTATACAGGCTACAAACTGGGTCAGGCTGTTACAAAACAAACTTATCCAGGTGGATCATTCTGGCTATTTCGGAATGTTGCAGACTGGCAGGCAAGGATCCTCCTGAAGGATTAGGGGCCCATTCCACCAGGGGCATGGCTACTTCTACAGCCCTGCGAAGGGGTGTACCGATAATATTTGTGAGGCAGCAACATGGTCTACTATTCACACGTTCACAAAACATTACTGCCTGGAGTCTTCCCTCTGTCAAAATTGGGAATTTTGGAAAAGCAGTCCTGCATCCGGTTCATGAAAACCATAAAAAAACTAAATTCGTACTCCCTCCACCAAATCTGATACTGCTTTGGGAGTCTATCTAAAGATGAGGAATACGTGGGAGGACACAATCCATTCAAAGAACAAGTTACTTAACCCCGGTCACATACTTTCGACTGGATGTTCCTCCCAATTATTCCTCATCGCCCTCCCAACCTACCCCAATGTAGAATTTCCCATGCTATTCGAGCTTACGCTCCTTCAACGTTTAGAATGGTTATTCCCGTGGTTATGCGGGCATTTCTACTGTAAGAAAAAACAGAACTGAAGCCAACGGGTGCTGCGCATGCTATATATGCCTTTGATTACATCATCCTCGAGACGGAGGCCCTCGAGGGACATTGAGTCGACTACATCGACGCACAGCACCCTCTGCCAAAAATGAAATGCTGAAGCTGGATATCGAATACCAAAGATGAGAAATACGTGGGCGGAACATCCAGTCGAAAGAACGTTACATGGGGTAAGTAACTTGTTCAACTGAGGGATGAGGTGATCCACTATGTGAAATTTGATACAATTGTGCCAAATGTTGCACACTTTTCTAACTATATTGGTAAATCACTTTACACTAGAGATACTTTCTATGGGAGAGCTAATGAAACATTACATTATATTTTTATATTGTATATATTTATATTTTTCATTGTGTTGAAATGTGAGATGCATTCCCTGCGCTCGATGTATACTGCCTTAGTTTGGGCTATTCTTTGTTAGAGCACCACATACCGCACAGAGATTCAACCACACATTTGTTTTGATATTTGGAAACATTACAGTTCAACACACATTTCGCTACGCACACCTCAGTTGCTAGTTGAAATAATGATCAGTCTTGCATCTGCTGATATAAGAAGTATCTGTGAAGAAGATCTGAGTCAGAATTAATGTACCAGAAAAGTTTAGTCCTCGGATTTCTTGAGTCGCAGAATGCGGCAGCTGATATTCCAATTAATACGACCATACAAAAGGCATTTGACATAATTACCTGATAATAGCATCATGTAAGTCTGTTATTCAAAAAGCAGTTACCATAAACTAACAGGTGCAGAGGTTACTGTTCCATATAGCACAGTACTGTTTCCACGGGTGTGATAGATTTAGAAAGACCACTCTGTGCAGTCACAGAGCACAGAGTCTTTCTAAATGAGTCTTTTTAAATGTTGTTTTTTTAAAAAACAACATTATCACTTAATACTGATTTGAATGCCAACCCGCAGGCGCAACGTTAGCATTCTCTTCATGCTCCTTGCTTCCACTGGCCGTGCGGCCCAACGTGGATCTGCCCCTCCAGGATGTCAATACAGTGGAGGTGCGCCTCTGCCTAACAACTCCGGTGCCTCCATAGGAGTCCTCTTTCTTTGTGCAATCCACCTTCTTCTTATATGGATGACTGGGGCAACTTGACCATTGACAATGGCATTCAGGCTGTGTTTAGCATTGCCTGAAGCTAACAGGACTGAAGGTGGATGGCTGGGTGATGTAGTCAAAGGCCCTCATTACAGTTTTAACGGTATCCTGCTGGTATTACTGGTTTATACTGGCAAAACTGCCTTACTGTCTCTGCCGCCCGGTATCCTGGTATTACCGTGATATTACAGGCAGCGGAGACGACTGTACGTTCCAATTAAAGCCTGAATCAATGGCAACAGTATTTTACTGCTGCCTGTGATTCAGTCATTTCTTTGCCGGCAGGGGCCTGATCTACCGGCAGTTCAGGCCTACCGGTAGATCCATGGCCCCCACTGCTAAACTTGTGTTTTGCCTGTCTGGAAAAAATGCTGGTGCCGGAATTATCAGTATTTTTTCGAGACCGTCAAAATCATAATGAGGGCCAAAGAGTTTGAGGAAATGTCATTATTTGGTGAAAGCAAATCGATGTCACAGCGAAGGGGTTTCTGTTGATGTTCCTGGTCTGTGGTGTGCAGGGGAGATCAGCACTATCTTAAACCAAAGAGATAGAACTGACACTGTTTGGTGTTTTCAAAACAGGAATATTCAAAACAGAAGTAACAAGTTTTCTCGGTCTTCATACAGGCAGACAACTTTTTTTTGGACTGGGAGTTCCTTATCGGAATGGGAGTCCTTGTCTCCTGAGAACGGAGTCACTCCCAGTGCGGCCTCAATTGTCCAGCCCCTAGGGAGGGTATTGCTGGGCGGGCTCTCCTCCATAGTCTCAAACAGGGAGGCTCCACCATGGGGAGACAGGACGAATACCATGGATTTGTCACAGGTGCTAAGAACCAGGAGACATACATGAACCTGAGAGGTGTTTAGAATACTGAGAGGCACAATAAGCTGACAAGGTGTTGACATTCTGTGAGATTCTGAGAACCCAGAGAGATACATGAATCAAATGAGTTGTTGAGGATCCTGAAAAGTGCCGAGAACACAGAGAGACACTTGAACCTGAAAGAACCTAAAAGGGGCTGATAACATGGACATGAACCCATAAAATGCTGAGAACTTAGGGGAGCAGTTGGATGTGAAAAGTGCTGAAACCTCTTGAAGCATAATACAAATCTGACTTCAAAGATAAATGACACATTTTAATTGAGATAAGTTTGTTGTGGTTCTGACAAATGTTCCAGGTTTTTAAAAAAGTAGGTTCTAGAGGATCTACCTCACTGCCTGTGAAAATAGCTTACTTGCTGAAATAAAATGTAAAAGGCATAATTTGAAATTATATTCTTATGGCAGGAATGGTAAACTAAGCAGGGTCTTCTACTGAAACTATCCCTGGTCATGTGGTAATATGAACAATTACAAATACCTTGTCAGAAGAATTCTTAAATCGTCTACCTACAGACTCGTAGACCCTTACAGTGGGATCTTTGTACCATATGCCTTAACCTAGTTCTATATATTATTTTTTTTAAACTCTGTTTATTAGTGGTCGCATAGAGATACACAGCACCTTTTCACATTGCACCATATACAGTCAAGATATATACATTTTCCAGTCATTATAGTCATATAAAGTTACATGGATTCATCATCATCAGAGGTCATATCACATAAGTAAACTCGAAATGGGCCCCATATGTTTTTGGGTCTGCAGGTCGGGGTTGGGTCAAGACATACTGTTCTTCAGTTTCATTTACATGTGTAATTTCACGAAGAAATTGGTTCATGCTGGGTGGGCCTGCATTTTTCCATTTTAGTAGGGTGCATTTCTTTGGCCACTGCACAAGTGATGTTAAATAGTCTTCTAGTTTTTTCGGAGCATTTGCCTATGTCCCCAAATAGATATTTTTGGGGCGTCAGGTCTGGGGGGGATCTGCGTAATTTCCTCCAACATATCAGCCACCTCTTTCCAGAAGCCCGCCACCACCTGACATTCCCAGTACATATGTAAGTGTCCTGCCTGTGGCATATTGCACTTGGGGCATGCATCTGAAACCTCTGGGGTAAATTTTGCTATTCTAGTCGGCATGTAATGCAGTCTGTTCAGTATTTTGAATTGAATTAGCCGCAGACCAGAATTCAGGGAAACCTTCTTAGTAAGTGAGCAATATCTAGTCCATTTCTCTTCCCCAATGGGTGTCTGTAAGTCCCTCTCCCATTTCTCTTTGATTTGGTTAACTGTGGGGGTATGGGCCTGTACTGCAGAGTATAGTCTGGAAATTCTGTACGCACGGGTGTGGCTGGGGTTCATCTGGGAATAGCGGCCATTTTTTCTGAAATGCCGACCTCATACGGTAGTATTGAAGAGTTCTAAGTGGCCCGCCTCCCATCGCTCTCAGCAGTTCCCCTAGGGTCACAAATTTGCCATTAATAAACATGTCCCCTATTTTCATTTCGTTATTAGGGTCCCATGATTCCTGTATTGTACTGTCGTGTGTGGGGGGTATACCCGGATAATTACATAAAGGTACCTCTGGGTTGTAGGGCGTTGTCAACTTCAATCTCATGTATATAGCCTCCCATGCTTTTACCGTATAGCTTACCGGATTGTATTCACATGTGTCTTCGTATTGTGTATCAAAAATGACTGATTGTATATCCGTGGGGTGTGTGGTGTATTCTTCTATGCATGCATGGGGTATCTCGTGTGTGGTATTGTACCAATATTTTGCCTATTGTGCTTGCGCAACATAATACAGCTCAAAATCGGGGGCCGCTATACCACCAGTAGAGTATGATTCGGTCATCTTTTCCCAGCTTATCCTAGCTGTCTTCCCATTCCATAGGAATGCCACCACTATGGATCGGAGTTTGGTGAAGAAAGTCCTGGGGATGGTAACAATAGAAGTAGAGCAGCTTGCGCAGAATTTTCATTTTAAGGACAGCAACCCTGCTGTATAACGATATCGGGAGACGCTCCCACATCTGAAGCTTTGTAGTAATGGTCTGTAGTGTGGCCTCATAGTTGTCCGAGTATAATGTGTGCCTATGCCTAGATACGAGGATCCCCAGATATCTAATGTGGTGTTTCCGACCATTTCAGTCCGTTTAGCATGTCGGGGCATTTGGTGGCTGGTGTGAGCGGGAATATTTCGGACTTGGTTCTGTTCACTGTATACCCTGAGTAAGTTGCGAAGTCTTGTATTTCCGCCATTATGGGTGCTATATTTTTCTCCGGTTCGCGGATATATAATAGCGTGTCCTTGGCATATAGTGAGATCAGTTGAGTGGACCCCTTCATTTTTATGCCTTTATCAGCATGTCTCAGTCTCACCGCAGCTACCATCGGCTCTATAGTCAGCGCAAATAGCAGGGGCGAGAACGGACATTCCTGTCTAGTGCCCCTGCCCAGCAAGAACAGTTCAGAGATGGATCTATTAGTTATCACCCGAGCTCCCGATTCAGTGTACAACAGTTTTACATATCTGATGAAATTGGGTCCCATCCCGAATGCCTCTAGCACCAACAGGAGATATACCCAGGAAACCGAATCAAAGGCTTTCTCGGCGTCCAGGGATATGGCCGCTGCACAACTCTTCAGGTCTATTTGTGCAATTATGCCAAAAAGCCTACGGAAGTTTAGGGCTGTGGACCTCGCAGGGACAAACCCATTTTGATCAGGGTGAACTAGTCCCGGAACCGCCGATAGGAGTATATTGACCATTACCTTTGCAAATATTTAGCATTGGTATTTATTAGTGACAGAGGCCTGTAGGAAGATACATCCTGTGGTGGTTGCCGTGGCTTGGGGAGGACCGTGATCACTGCCTCTCTCATGGTTGGGAGTAGTATGTTGCATTCGAGGGATTCCTCCCACACCAGCATAAGTGTCGGCACCAGCTCTTCTCGGAATTCTTTATAGAATTCTGCCCCTATCCCGTCTGACCCAGGTGCCTTACCTGATGATAATGCTCTGATTGCTTCTGTAATTTCCTCAGCAGATACTGGCAGATCCATCGCTAAGCGATACACCTCCGGGAGCTTGGGAAGGGCAAGAGCCGCAAGATAGGTTTTAATGTCTGCAAGCAGCCCTACAGATAAGGTGCGTATTGTGCCTTTTTACGCATGTAATTATAGCCATTACAGGGCATTTCATTTTCTTCTGCGTACCGTTTACACTGTATTTATTTTCATTAAAAAGCATACTTTCCTCCACTAGATGGCAGTAGAGGGCAATAATCTCCATATCTGAGTGTATTACACAACTTCTTTTATTAAATCACTGAAAGTACAGTGGAGTTAACTAGATTTTTGGGACTTCTAGTTTACCATTCAGGCTTAACATGTTGATGTAAGGATTTACATGATGCCATGTGTTATTATGCAATTTGTGTTTTTGGAAGTAATTTTTTTAAGACCTCATTACTGTAGGCCTTGAAATCCAAACTATTTGTACTGAGTAACACTTGGAAGGTATGTGGTCAAATTTGCAGAGTGGATTAAAATCCCTGCTTCACTTTTCAGCCAAGGTTTGTGATCCTGGTCCCCTGTCCCTATACTCCACCCTGCCTCCCACCCCATCTGTCCTGCCATCCTACTCCCTCCTTTGAGGATGCAACCACAGGACCACTAGTTCCTTTTTTTCCACTTCCACCACTGATGTGATAAGCTGTCATGGGCTGAATTTTCTGTGATGCGTGTTATGTCCGAGATGCAGATTCTTGACTATCCAGGAGGAAATCTATTGTGCAATCAAGACTGCTCTCCTAGGATGGAAGTAGAAGATGGGGTAAGGTACAGAAAAGTCTTTAATATTCGAGGAGTTCATGCTTGTTATATTAAACAAGCAGCAAGGAGTAAGCCAAGAGACATAAACTTTGTCATGTGCATTATTAAATGGTCACTACTATTAATGCTAAAGGTCGAACAGTGGAATAGGGGCCAGTCAGGCTTTTTGAGTAGTAACTAGTTGGAAATAAATAACTTGTAGTAGCAATTTCTATTTTTGCTAAAAAGGCACAGTGGCAAAAGTATTTGTCCAGGATCACACACTTTAGTGTTGAAGCAGGGCTTTGGGACCAGTCTTCAATTTATGCACTTGCCTGCATTTCTTCCTAACTGTAATTGCCAGAATGATGTTTTTTGGCTTTGTACACAAACCATAAACCAGTAAAATTATAAATATGCCTACCATAATGCAATTCAGCTTGCATGCACTTTTTGATTATTTGAAGTGATATTGCTAACTAGTGTCTGGCGATCCACTTTAATTTCCTGTAGCAGACAGCGGGAAAGGTAGATTAGCAGTTTGTGACTTTTGCTAAGATTATGTGTGCAAGTTCCTGTAAGTAAACCATATGCTCCCTCTGTAGGCAATACATCAGTCTCAATCTATAGTAGTTATTAACAGAGTTTCTAGGCTCTAGAATTTTGAAAATGAAGCTGTGTAAGTACCAGGTACTTGTGGAAAGTATTCTGCCATAAAATAACTTATAAGTGTAATAAAATGGTTAAAGCCAATCCAGACAACTTCGATCTACAACTCTTTTGGGCTACGGGTCTGATTTTACGTATGCATTGGGTGTATGTTAGATACGTTTTACTCTCTTGCAGAGGAGAAAACTCATTTTTACTCTCTTGCAATTGCATTTACTCTCTAATTTGAAAAATCATGCGTAAAATACTCCCACCTCAAAATCTTATCTGGAGCACTGTCTGCGATTGACTTTTTATCTTGATTAGAATATATTTTTTTTATAGAATTTGACAAATTCCTTATTTATCTCCTCCTCCCTCAAAAGTACCTCCCCCTGTGGTGTTTGTATACTAGTGATCTGGTTGGGTTGTTTATCATGTTTGAGTAGATTAGATAGCGTTCTGCCAGCCTTATTAACCTCCCTGTATCTGCGTGCACACATGGGAGCTGCCACATATAATACTTCTCTGGCGGCTAATTTATCGAATTCCTGCAAGTGCGTGTGTATTTCCGCTAATAATTCCCTATTCTGTGTATGGGTATAGTTCCCCTCTAATTCATCCAATTTATTTTCAATGTCTGTTAATTCAGTGCGTACGCTCTTTAGCATACCTACGGACTTGGACAGCAGCGCTCCCCTGATCCACACCTTAAAAGATTCCCACAAAGTGGTATATTTGTCCACCGTTCCCACATTATTGGTGAAAAATTCTGCTATCTCAGTATGTAGCGTTTCCACCACCCCTGGGTCTCCCAACATCCCACTCGGCATTCTCCATCTTTTCGCGGGACAGTTGGCATCTAGTAACCCTGGGGAGTGATCTGAGAACGTGCGTGGCAGGATTTCACATTTCTGTGGTGTAGTGGACATGCCCGATGCAACAAACCAATAATCAATCCTGGATTCCGAATCATGAACCGAAGAATGATATGTATATCTCCTGTTCCCAGGGTGCATTTCCTGCCAGGCATCTATCAATGACAGTTGTGTGAGGACGTTGCTCAGGGTAAGGGCTGTCTTGCTGGGGGCTCTAGTGATTTTTGAAGATCTGTCCAGTGAGGGGTTCACCGCCACATTGAAGTCCCCCCCCCCCCAGATCACATTAGACATACCATAGGCAGCAATCATCTGGTATACATTTACGTAAAAAGCAGGGTCATCAATATTGGGCCCGTATGTATTAACCAACGGTAATTGTTGGCCAGCGACTCTGCCCCACACAACAACGTATCTACCCTGTTGGTCCACCTTGTGGTCCTCTAATCCAAATCCCAAGCTTGGATGTATAAGGGTGATTACCCCTCTGGCCTGAGTAGAATAGTCAGTGTAAAACCGTAGACTCCCCCATTTGGGCAATATGTGCATGTTGCTACTCCCCATTGTATGTGTTTCTTGCAACATCAGGACCTGAGGGCCGTGTCTAGCAATATAGTTACCAATCTTTTTGACTTTCATCTGATTATTTAGTCCCCTTACATTCCATGTAAGCAGTTTTATTCTCTTTCCGTCACCAGTGCTTCGCAGTAGAGAAACGTTCCATATACATGACCATTAAAGTTGTGTCTTTGGTACAAGCAGATAAGCGCCAGTCTAAATGCAACCACAGTTTTAACATTAAGCAAACAGTTGACCGTAATCGAACTACCACCTGGGTCGAACTTCTTCCAGTCATCAGAACTTCCCATTTTAGTGAGTTGTTCCATTGGGTATATTGCCCTCTTGTGGCAACAATCCGTTTCATTGACCTTTTTGTTTGGTCATTTCCACAACGACACCCCCAACTCCCAAGCCCTCCTCCCACCCTCCCGCCCTCATCATCACCCCCAACTTGACGATGTACCCAAATTTACTTGTGGAACATTCCAGGGGTGGCCATGTTGCTCCACATGACCGCCAGATTGTCTCCATGACTCCGATAGTCGTATTGGATGGAGCCGCCTTGACCATCAAAATATTAGGACTGCGGCCCTGATGGTGCAGTAGGGTAGAATGTGTTCTGGCTACAGGTGTACCTTAATCCTCTGGTCTGGGTCTATTGTTTTGTGCCGGTCTGCCCCCTCTGGGAGGGAGGGGTATAGAAGTCTCAATATATTGTGTGGCTTCAACCGGAGACTCGAAAAAAGGCGCCCTTCCCGCATGTTGAATCCTCATTTTGGCCGGGAACATCAGAGCGTATGGAATTTGGCGTTCCCTAAGGAGTCTTTTTACCGGTTCGTAGGATCTTCTGCTCGCTTGAACCCCGGCTAAAAAATCCGGGTATATGTGTATCTGGTTTCCTTCGTATTGGAGTGTACTAGCCTCTCTAGCCATTCGTAGGATTGCGTCTCTGTCTCTGTAGTTAAGGAGTCTCGCAATTATCTACGAGGCGGTGCATCCGGTTTAGGGGCTGGGGCCAATGTATGGTGTGCTCTCTCCACCAAGAAATGCTCGGAGAATGCCTCCCGACTGAATAATGTTTTAAGAAGTAGTTCAAGTTGTTTGTCCATTTGGCCTTTTCTGAATGTTTCCGCCACGCCCACCACACGAATGTTATTTCGTCTTGATCTCGATTCAAGGTCTTCACATTTATTCTGCATTTTGGACATAGCATCTTTGAGCTGGGAGATGTTGCGGCTATGGTGTGCAATGGCATCTTCGTTAGTGCTTTTTCTGCCTTCCGTTTCTGGGACATGTGCACTTTCTTTTTCGACCCTAGCCTTTAACGAGCCTATGGTGGACACTATATCGTCCAGCTTCATGTTCACTGCACAGAATCCATTTTGCACAATTGTTCTCAGCCTATCCTCTTGGTCGCCAATCTCTGCATTCGGGGTTTCATTGGTATGACTGTGTACCTCTGCAGTAGTGGTTTGTGTTTGGGTACCAGTATATGCATCCATAGGGCCTTCTTTCTTATTGCTGGGGGTCTTGCCTCCTTTCCCTGTTTTTTGGGGTTCACCCATATTGTTTACTCGTTGACTGGCCACTGGGAGCTTGCTCGCCCATGCCTTTTGCTTTGGATTATTTGTAGTGTCTCAGTCCGGTATATAGAACAAGGTTTTAGGGCATATGGCTCGCACACCGACAATGGACTGTATTCTCTCACGTATTAAGTCGGCAGGTCACGTGATTTATGTTGGCTTGTGGTAGTATAATCCTGCAAGGGCCCCTCAAGAATTTCCCGCGCACAGGGCTAGCCGTTCAACCAGTGCTAGATCTTTGCCAGTTCGACCTCGGGATCGGCGTGTCCCTTGGCGTTATACGCCAGCCTGTTCAGGTATCCCCCAATGTTCAGCCAAGCCAGGACAGCCTAGCCAAACCAGGGGCCACGTGTATACCTCGGGGCGAGCAGAGCGTGGGTTACAGGTCAGACATTATATACGGGCTAACTGCCAGCTCGGACCTGTGTAAATTGCAGCGTGTCTCGGGCAGTCAGCTGCGCAGAGCTGGCAACTGGGATCTATATTTGTTCAAGGCAGGGTGTTTGAAGTCGAATACGGCCCCCTTGTTGTTATATTAGGCAGGAGGCCGTGGCGGGCGCCGTCCGTGACGGGTTAGGCCCGCGCCCCTCACCAGGACCCACAGGAGCACGGGCTTGTGCGGAGGCGGCCGTTGAGCAGCGGGTGGGGGCCGCCCGCTGGATTCTTCCCCCCTGCTGCCGCTTCCCAGATCGTCTTACTTGGTGTTGTACGGCGTATGTTGCCGCTCTGCCCGGGCCCTGCATGTCCTGATGTCGCTGCGTTGTCGTGTTGTACCCCTGGAGGCCACGTTGCCAATTTAGCAATCTTGCTCGGCTGCGGCGACCCCAGGGAGCCTGCCCCAGGCCAGAGAAAAGCAGGTGCCGAAAAACCCTGTTGATGTGAATGGAGCGGGTGTGGTGTCAGAAGCCCTTATTTGAATCGTTTTATGAGTGTTTCTGGTAGAGTTAGCATCCAGTGGTGGAGTGCATGCAAGTTCCAAAAAATCTGGGCGATCCAGATGCACACTAAGTGGAGTGTGGATGTTTTGGCTGTAGCAACAACTCCGAAGAAAGTCTCAAAAAGTGTAGGTACCATTTCCATGTACACGCAAAAGAAAGGGCAAGCAAAGAGGGAGTCACTCGAGCAACAGCAGGTAAGCACTGTAAACGCGAAATAGTGGATCCAAAAATGGAATGGAATACTTGAGTGGGAGCCGTGGCGGGAAAGCAAAGAAAGAGAGGAAGAAAAATAGTACACACCGAAGAGGCGGTGCAAAGTAGGAGGCAAACAGCAGAAGACAAGAGGACAAGACTGACATAACCTTCGGACATGAAGCGTAACTGCAACACACAAAGAGAGTTGCAACGCTCAGAGTCAGTACACAGGTGTGCGGATATAGGAAGCTAATCCGCCATCTTGGAAAAGACTAGACTGTTACTCCTAGAACGTAATGGAACAGACAAAGTCTTCTAACATATTCGCCAATGATCCCAGACCCTCCATGGTCGGATCATGACATATAATTACTGTTTTCTGGGGAGGTGTAACCTGAGAGTGGTAAGGGAGGATTAGCCCACAACAATCAAGTGATGCCCTGTCGATAATGTTTTCATGGAATTCAGCAGGGATTTGAAGGAAAATGAGGGGGCCCAGGTATGGTTTTATTTCTAAAAAATTAATTTCTTTTTAGCTCATTTGACATTGTTTTGACGTAAGCTACTTGGTCCATTGATGCTCTGTGTATAAATAGCTATGAAACATTTGCATCAAAATCCATTCCTAATAAAAAAGGATGAGCGTTGAGAGGATTGTGTGTGTGGATTTCCTTGAAGCTAAAATATGAACTTCAATCTATCCTAATTAATACAACTAATATTCAAGCTCTGATATCAGTTACGGAGCAATTTTCACATCCTTCTTGTCAATTTCTAGAACGCATGATCTGCAAAGAACACTATTTCTTTTTAGAACACTTTGAAAATGTACTTGGGGATTTCAAATGCAAATGTGCATCCCCATAGGGTAATTGAAGACGATTTCAGTGTTGAAATATGCAATGGCCTTCCCTTGTTCTCTATGATGCAGCTGAAGATGAAATCAACAATATCCCATTGCCAAAGGTGGCGGTTGAAAGACTGAATGCAATAAGGATGCATTTATTAGCATTCCTAATAGAGCATAGATTGCGTACCAGCAACTGTCAAACTGTTTCAGATACTCTTGGGAAGGTCACCTTTGACCACACTGAAGGCAGCTAAGATATAGACTATTTTATAACACACCCCTCTAACTGGGCTATAATTCAGAATCTTGAAATTCTTGACAAAACTTGCATTGATCATTTCCTGATCTTGTTAAAATAATTTCAACCACACACCCTTGTAGAATTTACTCCTACGTCCCGTCCCCTTTCCTCCATACTTATGGGACATTCCTCTGTCCTGTTGGACGGGACCGGAGCACTTTGAAAAAGCATCAAAAATGTTGAAAATTCTTTTAGTCCTTCCCCTCTGCGCAGGGTACAGCACGCGGCCATAACCCCGCCCATCTCAGCTCCGCCCCGCGCATCCCCATCAGTCATTTTCTCAGCTCTTTCGGGACTGGATACACTTGCATCTGCGGAAGAATTTCTTCTTTTCCTCCTCTCTCGCTAGTGATCGCATACTAGTCTGTCGTTTAAACTAGACTTTGCAAATTGTTCCTCGTGTCAGCGACGCTTCGCGAGGGCAGATCCCCATCCTCCTTGTTTAGAGTGTTTGGGTACTGATCACCGTTGGGACTCCTGTTTCTTTTGTGATTCCCTTTCAGTTTGGGCGCTTCAACGACAGTTGGAGCGGTGGGAGGAGGTGTTCCAGTGTACTCCTCCTACGCATTTTCAATCCTTCACCGACGAAAAGAAAGAGCACCCCGGCCGGGAGACGCCTTCCCGGTCCGGGAGGAGCGTCGACTGCTCTCTCACTGGGGCTTGCCCCGAGATGCCTTCGGGGCCCAAGAAGTGTACCGGAGTTTTCTCCAAGGCCCCTCCTGTGGGTGCTGCTTGTAGACCGAGTTCTACTGAGTCGTGGGGTACCGGAGCTCACTCCAAGGCCTCTTTATCGGCTTCCCTCAAAAGTACCGGGGTGCGCCCCGAGTCCTGGGCTCGGCTTGGTGATACCGAACGTATGTTTGAGGCCCGCTGTGGAAAGGCTGCTACCGGACTTGGATCCGAGGTCCCTCGTACAGAGGCTAAGAAAACCAACAGTTCTGAGAGGCCTGAGAAGGCCTTATCGGTGAAGGGTGTTTCTCACCGTTCCCGCTCTTGTGGTGACGCCAGAACTGTTGAGGGGTCAAGGAGTGAGAATTCGAACCGAAGTTCCTCCTTACCGGCAGTGCCGAGGTCCTTCCTGTGAAGGCTAGTTTGGCTGTTGGTATGTCGCAGAAACATTCCAGGCCGCATAGTACTGGCTCGGCCGAGGTTCCTTATGTAAAGGCTAAAATGAAGACCCTTGATCCACTGGTGGGGACCCCTGCCTCACTTCTACATGTGCCGCAGGTCCCCTCAGGTGATGGCAAAATGGCGGCTGTTCCCGCCACAACCACGGCGGCCATTTTGGGCGCTTCCCCTACAACTACGCCATCAGCCTCAGGTGTAGGGATTGGTTCTGTGGGTGAACATAAGGTTCCTTGTGCGCATCACTTTCATCCAGTTTATGACTCGAACGCTCAGATGCCTCTTCCGCACCACATCTCGCTGCCTGTGGGTTCGGCACCTTTGATTTATATGGACACCTCTGGGGATGGGCCTGTTTGGCAACTCTCCCCTCTGCATCCCTGGAATTATCCTCCTCATGAGAAGCCTCCTCCGGCAGCTCCAAAGCCTTCTCCGGAGGACGCTTTTTTCGGCAAGTTTCAGACGCTCATTCCTAACGACCCCATGAGGGAGTATTCCAAGGGTCTTTTTAGGGAGATATGCCCGCCTGCGCCTCCGGCTCCACCCACGCCTCCTGTGGTTCCGATGGTGCCGCCTTTGCCTGCGGTGCCTCCTCCTACCCTTCCGCCCTTGCCCCCATTGTCCCCGGTGGACAAGGCGGTGCCCGACGTAGTTCAGCAAGACCCTGACCTGTGGGATGATGCACAGGGCGATCAGGACTGCGAAGACCAGCCCCGCTCTATTCGAGCTTTCCACGACCGGGTGCTGGACATGATGTGTCTATTGGATGTTCCAGTGCCCGAGGCACCCACTCCGCAGGAGGGTGTGCTTTCGGGGGCGTTCACCTTATCTCCTTCTGAGTGTACCAGCCTGTTCTTGCAGAAGGACGTTTTGGCCAAGGTCCGTAGAGTCTGGGAGAAGCCACACTCTGGACTTTTGCTCAATAAGAAAATTGACGCGCGGTACAGGCTGCATTCTTTGGAAGAGGTGGCCCTAGCATATTGTCCGCCCCCCTCCTCCACTGTAGTGGCTGCGGCCACTTTACAGTCCAGGCCTGCTGCATCCTCTTCTACAACGGCTACTCAGGTCCTGGGGAAGGAGGACAAGCTCCTCGACTCCCTTGGGAGGAATATTTTTGCTAACTCGGCCCTGCAGCTCCGGCAGGCCAATGCAGAACTGGTGTTAGCGGGGCAAATATGAAAATGTGGAAAGGTCTGTCAGAGTTCAAGGAATTCATTCCGGTCGAGAAGCTGGAGGACTTTAAGGTGGGATTATCCGATGCCAGGGTCTTGGCCCAAGATCTGCTGGTGGCCGCGGCTCATCATGTTGACACTTCGGCTTGGGGCCTTATGTTGGGAGTTGATACCTCTCGACAGGCGTGGTTGCATGCCACCAAGTTCTCAAAGGAGGTGCAGGACAAGGTATTGGACCTGCCGTTTGACGGTAAGGAGCTTTTCCATTCCACAACGGATGTGGAGCTGACCAAAATGAAGGACAGCACCCAGACAGCTAAGTCCTTGTCCGTCCTGGTTAAAACTCCTTTTAGAACCCAGAGATTGTTGTCGCAAAGCCGGCCCTCTTCTGGTTTCAGAGGGTTTCTAGATCGGAAATCCCGCAGAGCGGATACCCCTTCAGGTAATTCCCGCCAGAGACAGCAACGGACTCGTTTTTTCTCCCACTCCTCAGCCTCCTCCTCAGGTTCAGGTGGTAACACCACTGAAAAGCCTGCCAAATGAGGCTTCTCCGTGCTCGCACGAGACCCCGGTGGGAGGACGCATTGCGTCTCATTGGGAAGTGTGTGATGTGTGAGGACCGGTGGGTCTTGTCAGTCGCTCGGGCGGGCTTCCGTTTACCCTTAGCCCCTACCCCACCCTTCAACCCTCCTTTCCAGCAGTCGGGGTCATCCTCCCTAAAAGCTAAGGTTCAGAAACTGCTGGACCTCAGAGCTGTTGAACCCGTTCCCCTTGGGGAACGAGGGGAGGGCTTCTACTCCCGGCTGTTTACGGTGCCCAAACCCAACCAGGCTGGCCTGCGCACCATCCTAGACCTCTCCCAGTTCAATCTTTTCCGACCCCAAGAGAAATTCAAGATGATCATGCCCGGCCAGATACGGTCCTCTTTACAGATGGGCGATTGGCTCAGCGTGGTGGACCTTCAGGATGCGTACATGCATATTCTGATCTGGAATCCACACAGGAGATATGTTTCTCTGTGGGGGAGGGGCACGTCCAGTTTCGAGTGCTTCCTTTTGGCCTCAATTCGGCGTTGCATGTCTTCACGAAGATGATGTCGGTGATTGCGGCCTATCTTCGTCTTCAGGGTATCCATGTGTATCCGTATTTGGACGACTGGCTCATACGCAGCCCTTGCCCGTTGAAAGCTGCGTGCAATCTTCAGTCCTTTTGCGTTGGGGCACTCCGGAAGTGGACCTCTTCGTGACAGATTTCTTCCTCTGTATGCCTCCATAAATGGGCTGGGAGCCTCCTCTCTGGGGGATGCTCTTGCGATTCCATGGCACAACATGAGGGCCTATGCTTTCCCGCCTCTGCCTCTGATTCATCGGACGATTTGAAAGCTGAAGAACTCGGTGAACTGTTCTCTTCTGCTCATAGCCCTGTGGTGGCCGGCCAGGTTTTGGTTCTCAGAACTTCAACACCTGTCGGTGTATCCACCGATCAGGCTACCGGTGAGTCCCGATCTACTTCACCACGGTGGACCAACAGCTGTGGCACCCCTCCCCACAATCATTCAGCTTGGCGTCATGGTGCCTGAGTTCAGGTCTTTAGAACTGCCTGCGGATAACATGCGCATTATTGAAGCAGCCAGGAGACAGTCGACTAGGTCTCAGTATATAAGCAAATGGCTTAGGTTCTGTCATTGGTGCTTAGACAAACAACTGGACCCAAGGGTGGCTACCATTGCCACTGTACTGTCCTTTGTATCCCACTTAGCAGAGTCGGGAATTCACGTTCTGTCATGCAGAACTTATCTTTCGGCGGTATCCGCCTACCTAACTACGGATCAATGCTCTTACTCTCTGTCGAATCCAGTGGTTAAGAGACATTTCGCAGGTTTGACGCACCTTTATCCCCCAGTTCGTAAATCGCACCCGGCGTGGGATCTGAACGTGGTCCTTACTGCGTTGTGCCATAAACCCTTTGAACCGATGGCCACGTGGACCTCAAGCACCTGTCGTGGAAGGTGTCCTTTTTGGTTGCCGTTACTTCAGCAAGGCGTGTGAGTGAGCTCCAGGCTTTGTCGGTGGAGCATCCCTTCTTGGTTTTTCACAAGGATAAGGTGGTGTTACGGATGAACATTTCCTGACGAAGGTGGTCTCTGATTTCCATCTGAACCAATCAATCTCCCTGCCAGTCTTTTTTCAGAACCCTGCTTCAGAAGCGGAAAGGGTTCTGCATTGCTTGGATGTTAGAAGGGCTCTTAAATTCTATCTGGACAGAACATCCGAATTTAGGAGCTCTTCTCAACTGTTGGTGACCTTTGGTAATCCACAAGGTGAGCAAGCCTCTAAGGCGACTATCTCCAGATGGATCGCTGCCTGTATTAGGCAGTCTTATACAGTCCAAGGACTGCAGCCTCCTAAAGGTATTCATGCACACCTGGTGCGGGGCAAGGCAGCTGCAGTTGCCTTTTAGAAATATGTCCCCTCGGAGACCATCGCAAAAGCGGCTACATGGGCCTCCCCGTCGGCTTTTTGTAACATTATTGTCTAGACCTGAGCTCCAGATCTGATGCTCAGTTTGGCCAGGCAGTGCTGAAGAACCTTTTTCAATAAGGGGTTTTCCATCCACCTGTAGTTCCTATGAGGAGTGCTTGGGAATCTCCCATAAGTATGGAGGAAAGGGGACGGGACGTAGGAGTATAACCAGGTTACTCACCGTAGTGACTACCTTACTCCTAGTCCATAGTCCCCTTTCCTCCATACGCCCGCCCGCCGTCCCCTCTAATAAGGTTCCTCTGTTATTGCTTAAAGGTCTCTGACCTGGCGATAGAAAAGGACTGATGGGCGATGCGCAGGCCGGAGCCGAGATGAGTGGGGTTACGGCCGCGTGCTGTACCCTGCGTAGAAAGAGAGGAAGGACTAAAAATGTTTGTAACATTTTTGATGCTTTTTCGAAGTGCTCCGGTCCCGTCCCACAGGACGGAGGAATGTCCCATATGGAGGAAAGGGGACTATGGACTAGGAGTAAGGTGGTCACTATGGTGAGTACTGGTTAAACTCCTCCTTGGAAAGCCTAGCTAATGACGGTCAACAATGGTCGGCGATTGAAATGGCATATTGCCCCCACGGTACAATTCGTCATCATGTGGTATGTTGCACCTAGATACACTGATGTGAACGTGGGTTATAAATACCAAATCATATCATATGTGCATTCCAGCAAAAAATGCTTGTGATTAACTGAGAATGCTCTGGCCCTCTTTATAGACAAGAATTTCCAAGCCACATTAATAACATGTGTGCGTTCTTTTTACCCACCCGGGAAATTAATTGCTAATTGAGCAAAGATGGCTCACGTTGGTTTGATAAAACATTCAAAGACAGGAATAAAACAAATATTGGCGATTTCAAGTAATACCAGTAACAACCAATTAGTAAGAGGAAACTAAAAGATTGCACTTAATTTTGATGAAACCAAACCAGTAGAACTCGCATGGGACAAAATAAAAATAAGAGATTCAGCTACTTGGGACCCCAGGTATGAATCTAGGGAATGGGATCTTAAATGGGAACATACCAGTACAGACTTGGGTAAAACGGTTCTCAACCATTTTTGGTACTATTAACTTCAACTCCCCCCATAAGGCAGGACATTTTAATATCACAGGAGTAATAAAAGGAAACAAGGAGAAGTTTTGAGAGCTCTTTGCTCTTAGGCACTCAATTAAAGGCTGATGGCTATATGAATGGATTAGCAGGTATCCCAAGAACTTGAACTATGGACACCACTGCTGACCAACTCTTTTAATGCTTTAACGTAATGTAACATACACCATTTCACTAAATTATATAACCAAAAGTGTTTTTAATATATGGGTAAAACATCTGTGGTACTGGGTAAGGGGCGCATGCTGATGGGTAGTGATAAGCGCAGCAACACTGGAAGTAGCGCAGCCAGTAGGACGTACAGGGACAGTGAATCTGCACGAGGCAAAGGAACATGGCTGCATACAGCTGCAACGCATGTATGGAAAGAGAACATCGGCAGCATACATGGGGAGCCGTACAGGTAAAGGGAAGTTCACAGGATGTTACTGGAAAAGCACAAAAGTAGCTAAGGGCAGCATAGAGCAGCACTTACATAAGGGGAGCTTGTCAGGATAATTAGTGCAGCAGAACATAAGAATAACACATTAGATGGCAGCAAATGTTCGGTGGACACAGGCGCAGTGCAGCACTACAGGTGTAACGACGGGGTGGTTAGTCATTTTTTCGAAAAAATAATGTTGAAAAAAAAGTCGAATTCCTTTTTTTTAAATTATATATTTATGTCCGGGAATAAAAAAAATGGGTAAAAAAAAAAATCAAAAAAAGGGAGGTTGGGGGAGGGGGGAACACCCCCCATTTCGAATAAAAAAGTATTAAAAAAAAAATTGACTTTTTTGAATTCGAAAAAATGACTATGAACCGTGTAACGGAGTAGTCATGCACAGGGCAGCCCTAAGGCAGGGAGCATGGGAGGGGGGTCATTGTGTTAGAAGCTGAAGACACACTGCCACAATAATAGCACAAGTACAGTAGCACCACAAATGTGAGGCAGCACCGTTCCTTTACCTCTGCGGATGTTAATCACCACCCTCTCCTTCACTCAGTCCCCAGTGCTTCCCTCCACAGAATTTCATGCTGTAAAGTAGACTGAAACAATCACCAACCCCCAGCTTTTTTCCACATGGCGTGCACATTTATGCACTCCTCCCCTTTCCAATCAGCCCTCATTTGCACCTCCTCCGACAATGCCCCAGCTCTTCAAGCCAATATGCAGTCCCTCCACTAGCAATCCACATAGCTTTTCTCTGTTTGCTTTGCGAGGAGAGTGAGGGGCAGGGTAAGAGCCAGAGGGACTTCAACACCAAAATAAACACAAAGGGCCTCCTTATGAGTGTGGTGGTCTGGAAACAAGGGTGCCAGTAAGCTTACCGGCACCCTTGTTTCTGGACCGCCACACTCCGAGTCTGCCTGCCAGAGCCGCTGCGCCCGACAGGTCTGACCCTGCTGGGAGCAGCGGCCACGGTAGGCAGAGCCGACACAGAAGCACCTGTACCATTAGCAACGGTACCTTTGCTTCTGTGAACCCATTTTCGTGGAGTCTGGGAATGGGGACTAACACTTACCGGCACCTAGCTTCCCGGTCTGTCGGGACTTATAATGTCCAGGGGGCACTGGGACGTTAGGTGCTGGTAAAATGTTCCGAGTCTGGCGGAAACTCGCCGGTAGCACTAGCAGGTTTACCGCCAGACTTGTAATGAGGCTCAAAATGTTTATTTTGATGTCTGAGGTGAGCAGGCGACTAGGAAGCCACAGGTGTCACAAGTCTCTCCCCTTCTCACCTGTCTTTCCTTGCTTGCGACCTTCTTTGATGATTTCTTTCGCACGGTCCGGGATTTGTAGAGACTCATGTGCTGGTCATCTGGTTCCAGCGTGGGATAGCGGTCCTACTCCAGGAGGTGGTCGGATGTCCAATACCAGGAACCAGGAAGGAGACTAAGTCCGAGCTCGGAGGCACGGAACGCCGTGACTCGAGCGCCAGCGAGGAGCCCGGAAGAAACGTAAGGTAAGTTCGAGGAAAGGAAAGGGAGGAAGTAGATTCAAGGAATCGGGAAACAGGACTCGGAAGGAAGTTCCGGGCGAACTTCGGCAACACACGTCAGACTGCTCCGAGCGGTAGCGTTGAGACGCGCAGAGCCGCGGGGGTGTGTCTGCTTTGTAGAATGTTGAATGTAGCGCGTAAAGACTGGTAAGCTACGTTCCGCACCAAACGGCCATGTTGGAAGGATCACGGAATTCAGTCCTCTATGGGTCAGGGACCATGAAGTCCAGAATGGGCGCAGGCGGCGGTTCATGACAACAGGCGAGCTACTGAAAAGGTCATTCTATCCCTTAAACCATCGAACTGCCAAGGCGACAGCTGCCCTGCGCAAATCATCAAGGACGCAGCCAGAGATTTAGCACCCTTCATCTCGAAACTTATTAACGCCTCCTTCAATACGAGTACTGTACCTACCAACCTTAAAGAATGCCCCTAATCAAAAAACAGATACTTGACCCAGCAATCCCCACTAATTATAGGCCCATTACTACGGTCCCATTTCTCCTTAAAATCATCGATAGAGTAGCCTACCTCCAAATCTAAAATTACTTGGAGACACACCAACTATTAGGCTCACGGCAATCTGGCTTCAGACCACTTCATGGTACTGAAACGGCCCTTGTTGACCTCAAGACATAAATTGACGAGTTGAAGGATAAAGGTACTACAGCTATGCTCCTCCTCCTTGACCTATCAGCGGCCTTTGACCTGGTGGATCATGCAGTATTATGCAACAACTTACCGTCTGCAGCCCATTTCTCAAGTGAAGCTATAGCATGGGTACAATCCTTCCTAGCTAACCGTACGATGAGAGTGTTCTCCCCCGTAGCGGCAGCGGACCCAATCCATATCACTTATGGCGTCCCACAAGGCTCATGTGTCTCCCCGACAATGTATAATATATTTACTAAGCCACTCTTCGACAAACTTGACAGATTAGGGGTAACCTACACTAATTATGCGGACTATACGCAGATTCTCATACCACTATCTGGCAACTTTGTCGAAGACACAGCTCTAGGAAACAAAATTTACCTCCTCATTCAGGCATGGATGGCCTCCCACGGCCTCTTGTCTAAATGACGACAAAACTGAGATACTGATCTTGGGTTCCGACTCCAACCTAAAAAAACTGAGTCCCAATTATAGCAACTTCAACATAGATGGCAACATAATCAAGGTGGCAACTGAGGTAAAAACTCTAGGCTTTTACCTTGATTCCACTCTATCCCTCAAAAAACAAGTTAACTCCTTGGCATCGTCTACAGCGTACACCTGTAAATTAATCAGGACCTGCAGACCGTACCTTTCCAAAACTAACTGCATCACACTAGCTAATGGATTAGTAATGTCCAAGCTGGACTATTGCAATGCCCTCTATGCAGGAGCCAATCTATGCAGGAGCCAATAAAATCATCATAAATAAAATGCAAATCCTTCAAAATAACGCTAGAGCAGCTCTTGACATACCCCGCAGAGAACATATATCCAACATCAGGAAAGACCACCAATGGCTCAAAATTAGCGACAGAATCCTTCTCAAGAAACTATCGCTCACCCACAAAGGGCTCAACAACTCAGCACCCCCCCTTATTTCTCGGCCAAACGGACCAGAAAATCGTCCAGACACCACACTAGGGCTACTAACCACCTCCTGCTTGAAACCCCTAGATTTGGACGATCCAAAGCAGGCGGAGCTAGCTTCCCGGTCAGAGCTGCCCAGGCGTGGAACGCATTGCCTACAGCACTAAAGGCTAACCTACCCTACACCAACTTCCGATGTAAGGTAAAAAACTGGCTCTGGTCCAACGACAACTAATACGGCCATGATACTCCTGAAACCTAGTCCATGACATTTCTGCGCTTACCCTTTTACCTTTTTGTATACTCCTTCAACACTGTAATATGTTAGCCTTTCATCTCCAATTGTTTGTATTGACATGTATGTACTGTATTGATATGCTTCTTATTCCCTGTATGCAACCCAAGCTTAAGTAACCTTGTACCTGCTGCGCCCGGCTACCCCTGGTTTTTTTGTGCACATTATCAAATAATAAACATAAACTAGTTGCTTGCGATCGATGGGTTTGAGACCCAGGACTTAGTGGGACGGGTTTGTAACTTTAGGAGTCCTCTTTAGATAATGTTGTTTCTAGGTTAATGTGTCTCTACATTCCGGCATGCTCTGATTTAAACGCCTTGCGCATCACCACAATGTATTTCCACAAAATCCCCACTATGTGGAGAATAAGGAAATCTGTGTCGCTGTAAACTGAAAACTGGGTCTGACAATTGATAAACGTAAGAAAGTGGTGTGTCAGAAGGTTACTTGCAATGAGGTTGCCAGGCTCATCCATACAGATCATTAGTTGTGATTTGAATTGAAGTAGGTTGTAAGTGTAGCCAATATATATTCAAGGCTCAACAGAAAATAAAAGAGATTTCTAAATTACGGAATTGAGAATAAATGGAGATTTTACTCAGAGTGCGGGTTCACACAGCCACGTGTTCAGGCCTGTTCCTGAGGAACCTAACCGTACTATTGCTCCTTCTGAGACCTGTCCTGAGACAGCCGGATGGCCATTGTCGGGTTAAGAAGGAGACCCATGAGGATGCCCCAGCTGCTCTTGGCTGTTCCATTACAGAGTAGACCCATCCTGAAACTCCCATATGATTCTCTATAGGTACACTTTGTGGTCGTTGTTGTCGTTCCTCCGATCGATTCTTCCACCCCTTCATCGATTGAACAGGTTCCCAGGATTAAAGTGATGCCTTAGAAGGAGCCCAAGGTGCGGGGTCGTGTCTGATAATCAGTGGCTATAGGATATAAATCATAGTTAGATGTCTTCATGTAACTCTGCCACAGAAAATCAAAGAACATTAAAATAAAATTATAATACATGGCCCATGTAGATGAAACGTTCCAGTTATATAAATTGGAAAGATTCACAGTTAAATTACCTAAGGAATGCCCAAGTGCAAGATACAATAATACTGCTGAATTGTAAGCAA
The DNA here is from genome assembly GCF_040938575.1 of Ambystoma mexicanum. Lineage (NCBI taxonomy): Eukaryota > Metazoa > Chordata > Amphibia > Caudata > Ambystomatidae > Ambystoma > Ambystoma mexicanum. The sequence continues at coordinate 1,459,131,084 of NC_090935.1, forward strand.
CGAAAAGCAGCATTACTTTATTTCTAAACCAGTGAGTTCTTCTAACAATGCTGCTCTTAAGGCTCAAAACAAGGCCCAGTATTCAAACATGCTATACATCTCTAAAATATTGTTCTTACTATTGTACCATAATCTGTGTAATAGCCATAGGACCTTGGGTACAAATAGTAGAAGGGAATTTTTAATTAGTGCTTCCCATTGTGTTCCTCCTTAATCGTATGACTCGGCTAATGTAACCATTTATCCCCCATTCCATGGCTTCTTACAGAAGAGGTTGTAAATAACAGTATGGCAGATGGTGTTTGGGAAAGCCTCATAATCGCAGGATTGGTTACCAGAATTATTTCCTGACCTCTTTAAAGAACAGGATAATATGCCTGCACGTATCTAGTTGGTCAGGACAGAAGGGGCAACAACCATCATAATGTGTTTCTCTTGGCCATAGGGCTAGCATGCCGCCTCTAGGTGACAACCCTAAATCTTATGCATCATCACCCATGTGCCATTGTATTTATCCATTCAAGATATGTGTGTAGTTGATTTGGCTTGGTGATAATACTGTGATCCCTGTTTGTGTCCTTAAGCAATTCAAGGTTCTCCCGTTCCCACGTGTAACACTCTTTTAGGACATTTGTCACTTTTACGATTATGTTCTTGGTACTTACATGCCGTGTCTTTTAGCAGTTAAAAACATTTATTTTAGAAAGTTTTCTCTTTACATATAACAGCTAATGTATCTTATTTCCACTAACACTCTTGCATATATCTTCAGTGATATCACAGGAGAGATTATCCTTCTCTTCTGACCAACGTGATAGTCAAGGATCCACTGGTTTGGCTCTAATACTATTGGATATACTTCCAAGGATTCTCATCCAGGATTGGTTATATCCTGATAGGGATGGGCAACTGGGAGGAAGTGGCGGAGTTTTCCATCCTTGATTGCATGGCTAGCGATCACAAACCCCTCCTGTTGAAAACTAGACGGTCGGGCAGGAAACAAGAAAACCATTATTCCCTCAGTCCCAATTAGGATAACTGGGAATGCGAGACGTCGCAGTAAGTGGGACAATGTCATGTCAGCTGGACCCAAGACTTCCATTTACCAGTCTGTCCTTTCCACTATTGAACATTTTTGTGATTAGTCTTTTGGGGAGGTGAAATTCTGGTTCAGTATGACCTTTTAACCTCAGAACCTGGGCCTTCGTTTACTAGATGTGTTCCTCTGCAGAAAGGGAGAACCAGTTGGTGCCCACCTAGTATGATTCTAACTGTAGCTCGAGTAAGGGGAACCTCATGTTATAGTTTAGGAATGAAGGCAAAGTGGGTAAGGAGTTGCTGCACAGTAAGGGGAGTAATTACAAGAATATTGTGAAGTCGAGGAAGTCTGAATTCCTTACATTGAAATGGGAGGAACTTAGAGGGGCTGCTATCAATAAGGATAGTAAGGCTTTTTGGTCTCTGGTTTCCAAACAGAAGCACACTAATGATAATAACCTTAACTGTATGATCACAGCAAAGGAATGGTATGGCCATTTCTGCGGCCTGTATGAGGAGGAGGTCATTGCTGAAGGCCATCTTAGCGAGGGTCCCATTTTAACTGATCGGACGCTATTGAACCAGAGCGGTCAACATTTTAATATTACCCTGGCAGCCGTCAAGAGTACCCTATTGAGTACAAAGGGCCAGAAGGCTCCTGGCCCAGATAACATTCCAGCCGATCTCTGGAAGGATGAGCCTGATATCTGGGTGCCTATTCCTATGAGGTTATATCAGGTGGTGCTTAACCTCAATAAAGTACCAGATTTGTGGCGACTCGCGAAGATCGTCCCAATTTATAAAAAGGGCAGAAGAGACAAACCATACAATTTTATAGGCCGATTTCATTGCTTGACGCGTGAGGGATATTAATTGCTAAGGGGTTTTCGCAGCATTTACAGGAATGTGTTTTGGAGAAGGGCCTAATTTTGCATCTTCAGGCTGTGTTCCGATGTGGGTTTAGTAAAGTAGACCAGTGCTTTTGTTTATGTAATATTCTGCAGAAATGCAGTGTGTTGAGGAAAATGAGTATCTATGCATTTTATATTGCGCTTCAGACTACATTTGATAGTATATCCTGGACCCAGCTATGGCAGGTCTTGCTCAGGCGGGGAGTGACGGGCTATTTGGTGTCAGTGATTGCTCAGCTCTATTCTAACAATATGGCAATGGTGAGGTGGGGCCAAGCTGGAGAGATTACCAACCAATTCCCCATAGATAGAGTCGTGCGGCAAGGCTGTGTCGTTGCCCCGCTTCTATTTAGCCTCTATATTAACTAGATTATTCTGGACCTCTTGGCAGAATGCAAAGGAGGAAACTTTTATCCAACAGAATTGGAAGCCGACATTTACCTGGCTTAACTCTATGCTGATGATTCAGTCCTGTTGGCCACATCTCCGATGGGGATCAGGTAGGGATTTTAGCACTTTCTTTTTAAGTGTTCCCAACTAGGTCTGACCCTTAATCCAAGTAAGACGAAAGTGATGGCATTTAGGCACACGAGGTCAAGGGCCACGGTTCTTGGTCTTGATGTCGAAGGAACAGCTTTGGAGCAAGTGACCAATTATGATTACCAAGGGGTTGGACAAGTGACCAATTATGATTACCAAGGGGTAATGTTCTTCGATACATGATCATTGGAGAGCCAGATTAGCAGGTCCGAGACTATTCTGAAAAGAATGGTGGAGGCTTAAAATAATTCTTTGTTTCTCATTGTGACCAGGCAGCCTCACCTGCCATTAACATCTATACAATCCAGGTAACATCCGCCATATTATACAGAGCTGAGATTTGGGGCTATTCTAATTGTTCAAATCTGGGGGTGGCAAATTTCGAAAGAAGTTGTTCAGGCTACCGTGTAGCTTTCTGAGCGCACGACTACACATGGAAGGTGGACTTGAACCAATAATGTTTCAACTGGCTTGGAAACCAGTTTTTACTGGATCCAGACTGTGGGGATCCCCAGAGCTTGAAAATTATTGAGAAGCCCTTTCACATTTTTTTAACTATCCCAGGGGTCGTTCATTACAGTGGCTAAGCTATGTGAAGCACCAACTTGTGTCGGTGTAGTACAACATCTAGTCACTGGTAACCACTGAATGGCGGTGGTTAAGGTTAAAAAAAAGGAACAGATAATCAATGGAACAAATATCATTCTAGCAAAATGTGCCGAAATGGACAAGACAAGGGCCATAGAATGTTCTTCTGAGTCAAGACGTTGCTTGGCTAAAGGAAAACGCCAGATGGTGTTTGGTCCCAAGTAGATTAAAGAATGCACACTAATGAATGATTGTGTAATCATTGTCTTTGTGGAAGGAAACTGTCCCCAAAAACGTATGTGGACATTTAAAACAAAAGATGTAGAAATCAAGTTAGCAGCCAACTACATTTTCCAGAGGAACCAGTTTATAAGGACTGCTCTTTGTTTCTGCGCCCCCTCCCCCACATTGTTTGTGTGCCAAACATGGTCCATTTCAACATCAGACATTTCATTAAAGGTCAGGTGTACTTTCACCACTCACCCTTGCTCTCTTGCCTATTGAATGATATTGATAACATCTATAATAGAGGCTGTGCCTCTATTTCCCTCAACATTCCACGGGCGGAAGCCTAAACTGTTCTACTTTGTCTATAGTTCAGAGTGAGCCAAGGTTCTGACCTGTAAAATGCCAGCAAAGGCAATTCATGGTAAATGAAGAACTTCAAACAATGTGGTGTACTTGCATAACACTTTAGTTTTCCATGATGATGTGTGGGAGTTGAATGTTCAATGCATTAGTCTGCCGAGTGTTAAATCATGCAAGTGTTCTTCGTATTAAAACATGCAAATCTTCTTCCTATAGGTCTGCATCCAGGTGTTTCGTTCTACATTAAAGACGAGGGAAAGTCCTGTTCTATGGAGCATCAGGACTCTTTGAGAAATGAAGGCTTCAGCGATGTTGTAGGTGAGTAATTATTGTGCTAACTGAATACAGCAGGGAGAGGCAGTGGGGAGAACCACCTGATATTAATTTTTGAAAGTTAAGATGACCTCTTTGGAAAACACAAGCGATACAACTACAAATAAGAACATATTTTAAATGCAGAATGGATGTCAAAACCTCTTTATCTCCAACAAAGGCCATGGTACAATTTGATCTCACTGACCTCGACCAGGTGGCTCTGAGGGAGACGCGTCTTCCTCTTAACGCAGCTGGAGCTGCTCCAGTCAATTTTTAACTCTCTTGTTATTAACATCTCCAGGAAACTAATTTGACTCATGGATTGCTTCTGCTGCGTGCACTGTCCGTACCTTAATCTCAGTGAAATAGATAACCAAGAACCAGGAAGCGACAATACCCTGTGACGAATCTCAGGGTATTGTCACGGCTCCCATGGAGGAACCCCTTCCCATGATGGCAGGTAGGTGAGGCCGCTAACCGAAAGTCCAGCTGGGGGTGGAACTCTGCATGATAATCTCACTTGGGAGGGAAGCCCTCCATCGGGCCAATGATGATCGACTTGGGAGAATGCAGTATTCACCCCCTCCATTTCTGTCCTCTCTTATTTCTCACCCCACACAGTCCCCTGTGGTCCCCCACACCTCTATGTATCTCTGTAGAGTAGAGGACTTCATTCATACAAATCAAACTGGGACGAGGTAGAGTGAGGCTTACCCAGTAGTGCATACAATCACTAGACAAGGAGGCAAAAGCCCACCGCAGAACGAACATACGCGTTGCAGTCTCCTGCAGGTAGCCCTGGCATTAAAAAGCAACAAAGGACTCTGTACCTTGTCCAGCCCTCCCTGGTCTAGCGAAGAACCAAACATCGGTTCTGTGGTGAGAGACCTGAGAAGAAGAGAAGGAGATGCTGTTGAAGAGGTGTTGAGTGTCTCCAATAGCTCCATGGACTAGGGACCTGTCAGGTGATGGGGAAAGAGGAAAGCCAATTGGTGAAGCCAACGCGAGGAGAAGACACGCTGCGAAAGCATCAAGGACAGGACGTCAAACGCAGAAGCAGTACGGAAGCCTTTCTCTACTCCCAGAGCAGACCGAAGACCGCAACAGCATTTCGCGAAGGTTGGGAAATGATCGGGCCGTCTGGAGGGACACAAAGGGGGCCAAATAGATTAAAGAGACACATACCTAGACCCTAGAAGCAGAAAGGGATAGCGAAAGCACTGTAAAAACTGGAAGGAACTTTACCAAATACCCTATGTGGGACAGTACCTGGCAGGAGAATACATCAGGTCAGTTCAATTCGACATCAATGGAAGCAAGGGCAGAGGGCCCGCTAAAGCAGCACACCAGGGTCTGTGACACATATGAAGTTGGGAACACTCTGTCAGAACAGTACATCAGGGTCTGCAACCCATACGAAGATGGGCAAGCACCGCAAAACCAATACACAGGGGTCAAAGACCCACACAAGGTTAAAGAAGCACACAGTCAAGGGCTGAGGGCACAGAGCAAGTCAGGGGTATTCTGAGAACATATAAAAGTGTCTGGGACCCACACAAAAGAGAAGCAAACAAGCTAAAGAACAAGTCAGGTAGATTCTGAGACAGCACAGAGGGGCCTGGGACCCACAGTAAGAGAGATGGAGAGGTGCAAGTAGCTAAAACAAAGGGTTGAGGGCCCATTGCCATAATACGAGAAATATTTGGGGACTCTAATATCTACAGTTAAGTCTGGCAGGATAGAGAATCAGACTTGACACAGCATTTCCGAGCTGGAGACAGAATAGGGGAATTTACTCTTGCCTGACACTTCTGAACAGAACTTGAATGAAAGGCAGTTTAGAACCTCTCCTGAGGTTTCAAACTGCATCACAATAGTCCTTGGCCAATTACTGCTGGACAGAAAGTACTCCATCTTGAGCTGGGACAATAGTAGCTGGCTGATATGATGATTAGGTTAAGGAAATGAAATGTCAACCAATAGACCTTCCTAGCAGCTACAACAACTGTTGGCAATTAGTAATACCTAACCTAACGCCTTCTGTTACCCACGGACCTGACAGATTTTCATATCAACACACAGGTAATGGGTACTTTTCGACCTGCATCCATCAACAGCTTTCCGCATTGGTTTACTGCTATCCGACGAACACATCCTGCCCTGCTTTCTTACAGAGCCATGCCGGCAATGCCAACATTATTGTCAGAAAGGCGCTATACAAGACCACTTTATTTTGCATCCGGATGCTCCATGTTTTTCACCCGCAGGTTGGCTGGTGTCACTGGACCATCGGCATGACTACTCCCATCTGCCCATCAAATAAAAGCTCAGGAATGACCTTACATTGGGGTTCGAAACAACTAAGGCTCTTCACCAAGCATCTGGTTGTTGTAGCTGCATTTTTCAAGAGGATAAAGGTTTAGGTCTGCACCTATCTAGATGACTGGCTGATTAAAGTAGGCAGATGAGATATGATGTCGGCTCATCTGCACCACACCTGTCATCTTCTGCACAATATGTGATTCTTGAAATTGACAAAGTCCCATGTCCGTCCATCCAAGGCATACCAGTTCATAGGCATGGTGCAGGATACAGTTTCGGCCCTGGCCTGCCCTCCTGAGGGATATATGTTGGCCATCTGGCAGATGGTATAAGTCTATAATACCCAGAGTGCTTTTCTATGTTTTCTGGACCTCATGGCATTCTGCATCTTTGTGGTGCAGAGGTCCGGTTGTGCATGAGGTCACTTCAGGGGCTGCTTTGCTGTCAGTGTTCTTAGTTTCAGGGTGGCATAACAGATCTATTGCAGTGTCGACCAAAGTGTTTGTTGGCCATATGGGAAAAGGGTAAGCCTTTTTGGCAACATTTGCCTCACTTGGCAGTTGGATTTGAAAACATTATAGGAGCATACATCCAAAATATAATGGACAGTTCACAGCCTTCATAGGCATGATTGCACAGTCAATTCACAGCCTACATGGGCATGGATGCACAGCCAAATAGCACACCATCCCAAAATCCAAACTGAAGAGTCTAAACTAAACTGAAACATGTTAAACAATGTGCCTAAGGTCACTCACCCTGATAGTCATATCGAAATTAAAGAGGCAGATGCCAGCACTGATAGTGATGAGGACACATTTCTAGGGCTAGAATGGGAGTAACATTTAATCTTTCAACCTCCCAGGATATACTTCCAGTACAGAAGGCAGTAGAGGGGAACAGTTAGTCTTTTTTGTCCCAGAGATTATCTGGTACCTACTAGAGATAACATAATTTCTCTAGGACTTTGAGTAAAACCTCCCCATCATGTTGTCATCTATATTGTACCTCCTTGGGAATCTGGTGGAGGAGAGATCGGAAATCACTACCCTTCCTGGCTTGTAGAGAAGAGGTAAAGTTTTTTCTCTTGAACTTCAAGTCAAAACCAGTACAGGTTGAAAGGGGCAATGTAATGGGACATCTGACATATGACAGCCTGTGGGAATTCTCATCTAGTCAGGTCCATAGAGAAGGTCACCTTCAGAAACAACCTGCCGGGAGTGGGAACCCAGAATTTCTTGTTTCTATCCCTCAGAAGGGGAGACTGATTACAATCAGGCCATGGGTGAGTCCTTGTGCGAATAACAACTTTTCCCATACCCTAACCTTTTTGAAAAGTGTCTTCCCTCTGGACATAGAAGACCTTGAAACCTGCAATCCTACGGTGTCGACGTCCTCCCACAGGACTGACAACATCATGGGACCCAGAGGAGGGGAGAACGCCATTCCATGACACGAGAAAGTTGGAGAGAACGCCAAAACCACTCTCCAGACCAGCAACCCTAGGAATGACATAAACCCCTTGTATCCTCAGTAACACCATTATCCTCCGTTGGGGAAGGTATCTATAATGCTATAATGCAGGAAAGAGCAAGAAAACAAAACCTACCTTTGGTTCACTTCATCCACACAAGTAGTAGATGGAGAAGAAGAGATACCATCCTCTGGATCCCCACCTCCTACAAGAGACAAACCAGATCCCTTATGGGTAGGATTTGGATTCCCTCCAGGGTATTGCCCTTTAGAAGAGGAGGAGCGCACACAGTCTGCCCTATTAACAACCCCTCATGGTTCTGGGGAATTAGAGACATCCACAAAATCCAGGGATAGTGAACCAGAAGTCAACAGCCTCGAAGTAGATGAAAAAGAGATGCCATCCTCTATAACCCCATCTCCCACTGAGAAATGTTTCTCTTGCAAGGAATGGGGTCATACGGCGAGAGATTGCCCTCAAATAAAATATATGTTCCCATTATCACCTCATGTAAAGAGCGCAGTCGGGGCGAGGAAGTTAAGAAGTTTGTTACCAAACTACCCTTTGCTAATATCCTCTTTACCCAACCCAATGAGATAATGGCACACTGGGAAGGAAATCCAGAGGACTCTACATCTAAGAGGAAAAATTGAGGTAGGAAAGACCCCACCACGGTTTTGTTTACTGGAAATAAAACTCAGTACAGCGTACCCGCCACCCTTTAAGGAAAGAAAATCTGGACCCAACTAGATGGTGAAATCAGAAATACTTCCCCAAGGATGGAGACAGACGAGGAAAAAGAGAGTCAGGTGTGTCCACGGTCATGTGATGAGATATCCTCAAACCCGAATCCCCACCAGCATCCTGGGGAAGAAACTATGGATCAAGGTAACGGTAATTCCCAATCTGCTGGCCCAATTGATCATAGGTAGCGCAGTACCCCAATTCAATCAATGGATGACTCAAATTACTAGACTTAAAATGAAAATGGAAATGCTAGGCAGTGAGGTGAAGACACTGCATATACCACCCAGCGAGAAACCCCAGAAAAGTACACCCTCAATACTAGATGGGGAAGCCTTTCTATCGTGGGGATAGGAGGTGTGACGAATCCCAGAGTATTGTCACATCTTCCATGGGGGAGGCACCCTTTCATGAGGCCACGGAGGTGTGGCCACGATCTGATAGTCCCCCTGGGGTGGTACTCAGGAGGTGGATCACATGGGAAGGGAAACCCCTCATGGGATTGGTGACAATGGCCCTGGGAGAACGCAGTATTCATACCACTGTTTGGAGCCCCACCTCCATTGAGCCCCACTCCAGTCGCTATGATCCCACACACCACTATTTGTTATGGTTTAGCAGAGGGCATCTTTAATAAAACTGGGATGAGGAAGAGGGAGACTCGCCCAAGACTGATGCAGAACTTCACTGTAATGAAGATGCAGCAAGGAGGCAAAAGCCCACCTCCAAACCATCACACGCGTTACAGCTGCCCAAAGGCAATGCGGAAAGTAAAATGGAAAGAAGGACTCATTTCCACATTATTGTTGAACAACCAGTCCTGGAGGAGCGAGGAAGGTGACACTGGTCCTGTGCCGAGGAACCCAAAGACTGAAGACCAGGATGCGGACTGCCACAGGTGCCTTAGAGCGAGGCGGACCTGAGTAGTGGCAGAGAGACGGGTAGCCAGACCAGTGGAAACCGACCAGGAACGGTAACGCGGGTAGCCGAAGGCAAGAGAGAGAAGCTGCAGCTGTGGAGCTGCAAGAAGGAGGGTGCCGAGCATGACAGGAGCGAACATGCATCGCTCCAACTCCCGAAGAGACCAGAGGCCGCCCTTTGAGTTCGCAAAGGTAGGGAAAGGGCCGGACCGGTGAGGGGGGCATTGAGGGAGCTAAGGAAGCTCATTATAACATCCCGAAGAGCACAAAGGGGTGAGAAAGAGCATCCTGTGCAATATAATTTGAACTTGATAAATGCATTAAGAACATCCCGAAGAGCACAAGGGGGTGAGAAAGAGAAAACCTGAATGGGAAGAGGGTCTGGGACCCAAGCGAAAAAAATAACGTGGACAGGCCTGGCAGGTTAGTGAACCAGCCATACTCCTTAAAGCTAAGGAGTTAAAGAAGAATTTGTGGTGTACAAGAAATGCATCCAGCAAAGGGGTTCATCATCTCAGAACTCGAGGGCCTGTTGAAGCCAAATCAAGTGAAAGGTTAAACTGGGAACTCTGAGAGCCTTACAAAAAATTAGAAAAGATCCATTGCTCTGGCTTTTGTGGAAATTCGTGAATATTGTTTGTGATCAGGGGAAGGGAATCATTTCCACTGATATTGATAAATGGTGGAAAGCCAAGGGGAAGAAAACAAACCTCTTGGCATTGTGAACTTTCTGACCAGGAGAAGGGAGACATTCCCTCTGATGTGGTTTGAACTTTGTTTTGCTCATCTATGGAACTTTGATCTTTACAAAAACATTCCAAAGATTACAAGGGGATGGAAAACTATCACACAAAGGGAAGTCCCCTAAATGAACCACTTCAAATTCTTACTAGAGCACGTGGCTATCATACATTGTATTTAAATAAATCTGTAAGAAGGCACACAATGAAATGTAAAAAAAATCATTATTTATTTATTCAGTAGGCACATTGATCCTACAAACATACACACAATAAGTATAATGTATTGCAAGTTATACAAATAAAGCAGTTGAGTAACAAAACAGTGGTTAAACCCCACCTATAGCTTTTTGTTCGGTGCAAGATCTTACATGCTGGCAGACCCATGTAGCAGTCAATTACATCTATACATGATTGTTGTCAAATACAAAATACAAAAGGAATCAAACCTTCTTTGTTGTACAACAAGTTAGAATGAGGATATTCAAACTGACAATGTTTTTTGTAAACAAAAAAGATTCTTCGTTTTGTTTTTGTGGCTGTGAATAAAGAGTCAATCCAATTATCACAGCAAAATAGACCCAATCCTTTACTGCTGGCCCTATCTGACTACTTTAAACAGGACCTGGGATGTCTATTTAGTTCCATTAATATTTTACATTTTTCCTTTAAGTGGCACTAGCATCCGTGTACTCGGTTTAAAGTAGTCAGTTTGAAGAAGGGCCCAACACCAGGTGCAGGGTCAGCAGACTACATAACCTCAGGTATGGGAGGCAAGATTTTGGGAGTTTGGAGAAGGAGGTTGGAGCAGGCAGTTGGAGTGAGTTGGAGAGCATGAAGAGGATTTGTGAAGAGAGTTTGAAGTGCAGAGGGGGTGTAGGTGGTTGAGAGACATAGGAGAGTGGAAAACAACAAGAGGTGGTAGAGTAAGTAAGGAGTTTGGGGACTTACATCAGGTTGAAGTTTGTGATAACCTGAAGAAGGTTGGAGAACATCAGGCAGAGAGTAAGATACCCTGAAAGAAGTCAGAGTATAACGATGTAGTCAACCTGATCAGGAAGATACATGGGTGCCTGGTTGGCCCAAGCGTAAGGGGATAGGAGGTGTAGACCATAAGGAGGGAGTGGGGAAAGGGCCTTGGCTTTTTCTATCACATGTGCAGAAACTGATTTTATGCCATAGTCTCAATGTGGAGACCATGAGTCATGTCCAGGAGATTCCACGAATATGTGATCATCCAGAAGGGTTTGGGGATCCCTGAAAATGTGCAACGAAAGGGGTATGGGAAACCTAGTTGTTGTGGAAAAATCACCACTGACTATTCTGATGGATTGGTGTACAGTTTATAGGTAAAAAGGCAGATAGCAGACCAACGACAGTACCAGACTTTGACGCAAGTGAGAACCTCCCTCCCTCCAATCACTGTTCTCTTATACCCAAAAGTACACATGCATTTCAATGGAAGGGGAGGCCCAGACAGGGCAGGCAATCATACTGACATACTGAAACAATGTTACAAACAGGGAACAAATCCCCTCTATCCAAGTCTTTGATACCAGCAGCGTTCTTACATGTAAGATAGTGTTATCACAAAGGACAGCATCAAATTATACATCTAGTGAAGCTGAATATACTCCTTATAGATTCACATTCAATCTAAGGCATTTAGTATAATTAGGAGTTGCCAGTACAGGAGCGGTGGGGATACCATTTCTAAACTCCTGGAAACCGTTAACCATCTCATCATTCCAAATGATAGTATTTCTTGTCTGTTGTGCTTCTTTGAGGGCCTGCAACAGTGGTTCTTTGAGGGCCTGTAACAGTGGTCGAGTGTATGACGTATAGTTGAAAATCCATGCTCTACAGTAATTGCACAGGACAGGAACCGTTTGCACGTCTTTAACCGTCACTGGCTGAGGAGTAACAGCATTGCGGCGGCATGTTCTGGAGTCTTTTTTTTGCCATTCACTGAAATCAACTGGCCCAAATACAACACTTCCTGCTGTCAATATTTGCTCTTTCCACCTTCTGTTCTTTGTCCGCTAACATTTGTAACAGGGTGACATAGTCCTCCTTACACTGTTGTGGTAGTACTGCACACCAATAAATCATCAACATATTGAATAATAGTGCTGGGACATGAATGTTTCCTAAATCCTCATGTAAAATCCTGTTAAAAACACTTAGGAACTCACAATACCCTTGAGGAAGCCTAGTATGTTGGAATCGCCTCCTGGCAAATGTAAACACTGTAGGATATTGTGAATCTGAGTGTAAAGGAACTGAGAAAAAGGCATTCTTCAAATCCACCACAGTGAAATTGGTTGACTCAACAGGTATATTGCACAATATTGTAGCAGGGTTTGGAACTATAGGAAACTTTGCTTTCACTATATCATTGAGAGGGCGCAAATCCTGAACCATCCTCAAAGTTAGGAGCCTTGGATTTCTTCAGGGGGTAAATAGCTTTGTTACAGAGAGAGGTGGATGGTACTATAATACCATAATGCAAAAAGGTCATTATGGTGTCATAAATTCCCTCTTCTGCTGCCTTCGATAAAGGGTACTGTTTAAATCTGGGCAACACAGCACCTGTTTTTAATGCGATGTGTACTGGTACAACACTCTGTAAGAGCCCTAGGTCATGCAGATCATTCAGCCACAACTTGTCATGTACTTGAGACAAATCTTCTGAAGCAAAAGAGGAGGCTTCCCTATTAGTAATATGGAACAGGACACATGCCTATATTATATAATTATCTCACAGGGGACACACAATTTGAATATTATTTCCCCTCTCATTGTCTTTATTCTCAAAAAGGTCCTCATCTGAGACATCTTTCAATGGTATGGCAAGATCGATACACAACATTGTGTGCCACTCCCCAGTGTCAGAATCGACTTATCAACATAATCCTGTTCTTTGACACTAGAACTCCTCCTATGTAAAGCATGATAATCGTTCCTGCAACTACTTCCTGAAATTGGGCTGGCCTAAACAAGAACTCGCCAGTACTTGTTAGCTACCTGTGGCACTGCACTAAGGAGTATTGTAATACCGTATATGAACAAATCAGGGGCCTCTGGTTCCCTCTCGCTGCTGTGTGCAAGGTCAGCATTACTCTCACAGTACACATGCCAGGCGTCGAACACACCATGCTTCTTTCAATGACTAAAACGGTCATATTGAGCATACAAAAAATGTCTCTGCCCAACAAATTGATTGGGGTTGTGGTGGAGTACAACAGTGGGGCCCACACCTCTGTGCCCCCTGTCTTAATGGGTAAATTCTTCGTAAATGGAACTGATTGAACTGCCCCAAAGATGCCCTGCATACCCATGACCTTGCCTGGAAAAAGGAATCCTCCCTCACTGATACATGATTTGGTGGCACACGTGTCCACCATAAAAATGAATGGTTTATTGCTTATCTCCATACCCACCAAGGGTTCCTCTTCTGGGTCGGCACTGACCGATAGGACTGGGCACTCTAAGGCCATCTGTGGTCTGCCCTAGTCTGGATATGTGTTAGTTCCTTGGAAAACAAATGGATTCCCTCCAACCACTGTGGCCCCCTGATAATGTCACTGTACCGTTAGGTACTGCGTTACTGTTCGGTATGTGGAGCTGACAACTGCGGAAATGATGGTGGGGGAGCAGGCAGGGCGACAGGCAGGGTGACAAGCATGGCGCACCATAAGAAACTCCTGGTGGCTGTCCGTAAGGTTGGGGCATGGGGCCCGAACATCCCTGGGGATAAGGGTACATCTGTTGTTGGGGAAATGTCAACAGCTGCCTACTACTGCATTCTCTTGAAAAATGACCTATTCGCTCACACATCCAACATTAATCTGCCCCGCCTCCTCTCTGTCCCATTCCACCAAAACCTCCTCGCCTTCCCTGAGCCCCCGAGAACCCCCCTCTACCTTGCTGAATGCCCCCCTGAGTACCCTCCTTGATACTGGGGCTGATACCCACCTGCCCAATCGTTTTCCTCTCCCCACACAGGGGCCGCTTGCACGTCGGCTTGAACCGCCCTGAGCTATAACGGTCCTTCTGTCTGCACTGCCGTTACAGCCCCTTCCAACGCAACCTTTGCTAACTTCTTCTCAACCAGGACTATAGCAGAAGCACAGAGGACGGATGGCATTGCAGGACCGGCGGTGAAGCACAAAGAGGATTGAACAGCACAAGGACTCAGGGCTGCTTCCAGAACAGTGCACAGGGTGCGTGCACAGCGAACTGGGGACTCTAAGCGAAGCGGGCAGCCCAGACCCAGTGAGGGCGCAGAGGCGTGGGACGCGGGCAGGTAGGAGAAGGAGATATAGGCTGTGGAAGGGAAGCGCAATACAAATAAAACAGCAGTTCTGACCAAACGGGCAAAACAACAACGGAGCCACGAGTAAAGGCGCAGAGGCAGACAACATCAACAGTACACGAATTTGCAAGCCTATAAAGTAAGAGTATGCACGTGTGAATGCACAGCAGTGCCCACACTGGGCTACTGCTTGCACATATTCAGAGAAGTTATGACCTGTAGCGGGGCTGCGGATGCTACTATGAGCATCAGCACACTGAAACCAGAGAAGAAGTAAAATGGCGTGCCGAGACCTAGGCAGCCCCAGTAGCAGTGGGGTGACGCAGGAAGGGTGCCCCACAAGAAGTGAGCGGCTGCCAGCGCCAGTCGGGAGAGACAGGTGCAACAAGCAACAAAGAACAAACAAAGCCGATAGGGAGCAGGTACTGCCAAGGTCATGCAGCACTGCCACTGTGCAAGCAGGTGGGACACGCCTGGTGGGCAGAGACCCCACGGAACAAAAAAACGGGTGCAGAGACTGTGCTGGGAGTGCAGCAACGGCGTAGCGGAATGGCAGCGCAGAAGAACCCTGCTGAGTAACCTGGTGTAGGAAACAGGCTGTCTCCCATACTTGTTAAGGTACAGTCAGAAGGGGAGTGGAGACATCTGTAGCCTGGAGCCATTGAGCTGGTGAAAACAGTTAGAAGCAGGAGCAACCCACCAACAAACATCACAAAAGAAGACAACAGCATCAGCGCCCCACACAACTGAGGGACAACACCAAGGGCCCAAACACCCCGCTGGCTAAAATTCCAGGTACGGATGGACTGCCCAGTGAGTTGTGCAAAGAATACAAGGCAGATATAATACAGTCACTGCTGGGCATGCTTAATGAAGCATGGAAAACGGGGGTCCTACCGGCGACACTTAGAGAGTCCATTATTATACCACTGCTTAAACCAAACAAACCAGAGATGGACTGCGGGTCATATAAACCACTGTCACTGCTAAATCAAGATAGTAAACTACTCACCGCCCTACTTGTTAATAGGCTTAAGACTGTAATAGCTGCACTAGTACACCCGGACCAATCAGGTTATGTGCCAGAAAGGAATATCACATGCAACCTTCGAAGGTTGCATCACATCATAGACCCCACCAATGAAAGCACTGAGCAATACGCAGTAACATCACTGGACGTGGTTAAGGCCTTCGATTCACTTAGATGGGCATGGCTGCTAGTGACGCTTCAGAAATTTCGGGATAGGACCCTCATATATCTGGTGGGCGAGGCTGTTATATAGGAGCCCTATACCCAGAGTAAAAACAGGTAATTAGATCTCTGAGCAGTGGGAGCTACAGAAGGGCACAAGACAAGGATGCCCATGATCCCCCATGTTGTTCATAATACCGTTGGAGCCCCTGGCAGCATACCTCTTGGATGAGTACAAAGAGGCGGGCATAAACGCACATGGAAAATGGTACTTGATCTCACTATATGCAGATGATATGCTGTTATATTTGCAGCAACCAGAAACTAAGCTGCAGTACATATTGGAAATACTAGAGCGCTACTCAGAACTCGGGCATAACGATCAGCAGACAAAAATCTAGCCTTTTCCCACTAGCGGGGTATAGGGGAGTCACCCGCAAGCACATCACCGGTACTTCCGGTTCGGTGGAAAATGGAAACCTTTCGATACTTAGGGGTGGACATCTATCATGAACCCAAAAACGAATATATGATATGGCATTTATAACGCGCCTATACACAAGTGTTTCAAGGCGTGACAAGGCAAGGGAGGGGGAACAGAGGGAAGACCGACAACGATCTTACTAGGCCAGGTATCATTCAGATCGCGCAAGTGCAAGGGAAAAGGGAGGGAAGTGCAGTACATGGGATAACCTGGGATAATAAAATAAATGAGATAAATAAAAAACGGCCAGCTGGTGACAAGTGCAGGGTGAATGCAGACATAAGTGCTGGTGGGGGGACTGTATGGATGTAGAAAACAGTGCCCAGGTGCAGGGGTTGCCAGGGAGGCAGTGCAGGCATGCAACTGGGAGGGCTTGGGCCCAAGAACAGAAGGGGTGGGCAATTAAGCAGTGCAGTCTCAGTATCAGCCAGGAATTCAGCAGGGGAGAGAGGGAGAGAAAGCAGAAGCAAAGTGGAAGGTTTTAAGGTGCTTCCGGAACCAAAGATGGTTCTCCTAAAGTTACAGGGAGGCAGGGAGGCTGTTCCAGAGGGAGGCCCCAGCCCAAGAGAGAGATCTACCACCAACTCGTTGCTTGGAGAATCAACTGACCCTGAGGGAGTTGGAGGCGGATGAGCGAAGAGCTCGAGAAGGAAGATATTTAGGAAGAGAGAGTTGCATATATAGATAACACACTACTTGGGCGGTTAGCAAGGTGGAGAAATGCATGACACTCTGGGCGAAGCTACCCCAGTCACTGATGGGGAGAACCGCATTGCTAAAGATGGTGGTCCTCCCTCGGCTGCTCAATTACTTCACCAATGTCCCCTACAATATTCCTAAAAGTTTTTTCCATGGGCCAAGGGTTCCTGTGACAGAACACCAGAAGCAGGATAGCACTCCAGAAGTTACAGAACCCAAACGACCAAGGAGGCACAAGAGCCCCTAACTTTGAGATGGCGTTTGTAGCGAGTCAAAAAAGCTCAAACCCCCACTCCTGCTAGCGGTGGGCAAGGCCGTTTGGCACAGAGCAAGCGGCCTGTTATGGAACCATGATCCATACTCACCCCAAATCCCACTGGTGGCACTGAAAGCTAATGATTCGCAATTTTGACTCAATGTTCGTAAGTCTTGGGAGCCCCGGGGAGTGGCGACGATTGGGGACATGGTCAAGGAGGTGGAACTTGTGACCTTTGACACACTCATAGAGGAGACGGGGCTACATGTGGGGTCAATATAAAGTGTACACCTCGGCCTGCAACGTAATAACACAGAAGTGGCCAACTATGGTGGCCGGGCTAGAGCAGAGCGATGCTATAGAAACACTGTATGACACATCAGAAGACTATCTGAACTAATATTCACTGAGTGCAATGACGGATTGGAGCAAACCCGAGGTAACTGGGAGAGGGACCTAGGTACACCAATTGTGGATAATGTATGGGGGAAAGCAATAGGATACCATAAAAAAAGTATCTAGAAACTTTAAATGACAACAAATACAACTATATGTGACCCATGGGGCGTATCTGACCCCCGGAAAATAGCGAGATTTAATAAGGCAACAGAACAACATTGTCCTAAATGCGGACTGGAAGAGGCAGACATGGTACATACGTTCTGTGCTTGTACAGAAATCCAACACTACTGGGGGGATATAGCAAGTAGGCTGTCGAAGGCAAGCATACCACTGGACATAAAATCTCCCATGGCTTGCCTGCCTGGAACCTTCCCATGCCCGAAACAAGCGAGGAACTTGAATAAACTAAAAGACTTGGCATATGTACTGGCGAAATGTAGGATAGCAATGAGCTGGAAGGTGCACAAAGGCCCGGAGGCACAGGTATGGTGGAAAGACCTGCAGAAATGGTCACACACTGAGACTGCAGTGGGGCAAGAAGCGATCCAAATGGGAAGATGCAAAGGTAACGCCGACATCGAAGCCTGGAGGGTACTACTGAAAGAATTGTTTGCGTCAGCACATTAGGCCCGGAAAGGTCCAGGGAAGCTCAGCCATCTGAGACTGAACATGGCAACCAGACAGACACCAGAAAGGAGTGATGCTACGAACGTGTTAGTGTTAGGACACCACCTACCTGTAGGAAGCTCCCGAGGGGTTCCCCTGGTCATGCCCGACCCTGGAGGCTCTACCCCCGTTATCGTTGGTGGGGCCCGCGGGTGCATGGAACACCGCCGCCTTACGCATGCGCAGTTGGGCGGCAGTACAAAGCTTGCGTTGCAAGCCTCGCTTTCGCGCCGTGGGCTCGTGCGAGGAGGAGGCGTTGCGTTTTCTGGCCTCATTCTCACGGGAACTTCCTTATAGTGCGGTCGGGTCAGGAACTAGTCGCGTCTCAACGCGGCTTGGTTCCTGAGCCTCCGCATCCTCACCGGAGCTTCTGGTAATTATCTGGATCTTGATTATGCTGTCAGGAACAGCATACCTCTTCTTACCAAGGAATGTGCCACTTTGGTGTAAGTCATCGTTGGCTTCTGGACCAATTCGACAACACTCTGGGGCCTTGCAGCTCCAAATCGATGGACGATGGACATCAGGAAATCGTATCATTGGATGTGATCAGGTCACCTGCGTATCCCATTGTTCTTGGGTTACCTTGGTAATTGCAGCATAATCCCAAGATTGATTGGGGGACCCGAACCCTAGCTTTCAATTCCACTCATTGTGTTCAAAACTGCTATATAGCCAGGGCTGTTCCAAGGCCCCTAGCAGCTACAATGAGTTTTAAGAGACATAACATCCAGGGTTTGCTTTCTGGAATCGGTACCATCGGAATATGCTGCATTTCAAGATGTGTTCTCGGAACCCGGGATATACCACTGCCTCCCCATAGGTCCTGTGATTGTTCCATCGAGTTGCTACCTGACATGGTAATTCCTCACGGAAAAGTTAATTCTTTGTCTCCCAACGAAAGAGTGCACTTCAAGAATACTTGGAGGAATGCCTACGTAAAGGATACATCACTCCCTCCAAGTCCCCGGCAGAAGGAGAGCTCCTTGCGTCCCTGTGTGGACTATAGACAGCTGAACAATATCACACGGAAAGAAAGGTACCCACTACCCCTTGATCAGAGACATCACAGAATCTCTGCGCACGGCTCGTATCTTCTCAAAGTTGGATCTTCGTGGGGCCTACCATTTGGTATGGATTAAACCTGGGGACGAATGGAAGACGGCTTTTAAGACTCCATCTGGGCAATGCGAATATCGGGTGATGCCATTTGGCCTGTGTAATGCCCCAGCCGTCTTCCAGCGTTTTATGGATGGGATATTTTCGGACTTGATTGGAATTACCGTCTGGGTTTACCTAGACGACATTCTGGTGTTTTCTTCCTCCCGGAAGGACCATGTCTCCCATGTGAAAGAAGTTCTCAGTCGACTGTCCTCCAACCATCTCTTTGCCAAGGCCGAGAAATGCACACCTGAGTTTGAAGTACAGGAGATTTGTGATTCATGTATCCGACGGGGTGTGCTCCAGTTTTTGGTAGACTGGAAAGGCTATCCTGCCTGTGATCGGACCTGGGAACCTCGGAATAATGTGCATGCTCCCCGTCTGGTTTGTGAATTCTATCTTTGTCATCCCTGAAAACCTGGGGCCCCAGGCCTTTCTGGAAGGGGGCATAGTGTTAGGACACCACCTACCTGTAGGCAGCTCCCGAGGGGTTCCCCTGGTCATGCCCGACCCTGGAGGCTCTACCCCCGTTATCGTTGGTGGGGTCCGCGGGTGCCTGGAACACCGCCGCCTCGCGCATGCGCAGTTGGGCGGCAGTACAAAGCTTGCGTTGCAAGCCTTGCTTTTGCACCGGGGGCTTGCGAGAGGAGGAGGCGTTGCGTTCCTGGCCTCGTTCTCACGGGAACTTCCTTATAGTGCGGTCGGGTCAGTAACTAGTCGCGTCTTCCTGATCCTCCGCATCGCTCCTGTGATTTCCTGCCCTGCTCTGTTGTTCCTGTTTTGCTCTCCTGCCCTGTTGGGTAGGGTCTCTGTTCCTCGCCCTCTCCCTGCCTGGTTTGGGGGTTGGATCCCTGTCCTGTCTGTTCTTGCCCTGGGGTTCAGCCTCTCTCTGGTCCTTTCCTCCCTACCCTTCTTTCCAGGTCCTTGTCCCCTCCTCCTTGTCTTGATTCCCTGTTCCCAGTCAGCCCTTGGTGCCTGGCCTTCCCCTTGCCTTGCGGGTTTCCCACTCAGTTGTACTTCCTCTGCCTGATCCTGTCTACCATTCGCCTCTGGCTGGGGCTTTTGTTCAAGTGGGATACCAGCAACTTCAAAACCTTGTTACTACATCCGGACCTGACATCAACCAGCCCAGTACCACGCTGGAACGGCCTTCCCTGTCAGTGCTTGCACTGTTCTGGCGCCACATTAAGATCCAGGGAAGCGCCTAAATTGTGGCGTCAGAAGTTGGTTCCCCTTCAGCCCTGTGCCATTAGGGCAGGAGTGGGACTGACTTTTGGCGTCATCTTTCTTCATACTACCAATCGACCAACAGACTGGCATCACCTCAATGTGCATCTCCTGGAACTCAGGTACGCAACGTCCTAGGGACGGACACCTTAACAGTTAGTGTGAACTGTGATGGACTGGCTGGAGGCGGGTGGGGGAAGTTGTGGGAGCGCAGGGAAGAAACAGACGCAAACACCTGTCAAAGTTTACATGTACTTTGAGATAAGTCTGTAAGTTATGCAAAATGTCATTAAAAAATAGTTTAAAAAAAACTTTGCCTTAATCCTCACTATCTTATCGAGGGCTTTCTGTACCTCCTTCATCAGTCCTCTTTTTACAACAACAAAAAATAATGGAATTGATCGATCCCAAGAATCTCCTGCTTCTGCCCTTCACATTTCCTGTATGTGTAATGTATACTGAGCAGGACCCTCATCATCTTGCATCGTCCTCTGCATGATCGATTGAAGATCAGGCATGTCTGGGTATGTGTGCCGTAGCCCCGCCCACACTCGGTGCCTAATGTCATTAAAGTGTGCTCCGTCATGACTATCGTCGCCCAACTTCACACCTGGGTACCCAGCTTTAACCCATATGTCGTTAGCCTGATCCCCCAGTATTGAAACAAATAGACTTTTCAAATCCCCTACCGCCAAAGTCGTGCCGGCCGTTTGATTCTCAGTGAGTGACAGGAGTGCCTTTATAAGATTATTTTTGTCCAAATGGGCCCATGGTAAATACTGCATTCTCCCTGGTTCCTTGTGTAGTAATGGAAACTGTGCTTCTACTGTCTTCCCCAATCTCTTCTTTCCTGCCACTGATCTCTTAGCCTCTGCCATACATCCATATCTGTTTCGTAACCTAGGTCCCCACAAATGTTCTAGTTGCAGAGAAATAATGGGTGGTTTTTCCTCTTCTTCCACCTCATCTACATTATCCCACTCCTCATCTCCCCCTTGCTTACGGTCATACTCATCATCTGACTGCCCCATACCACAATCCACACTTTAGGCCAGCCTCCTCCTCCTCCTCCTCCTCCTCCTCCTCCATCTCCTTCTCCATATGCACATCCTTAAAAGCCGTGCTATCTTTTCGAAACAAAATGTATCCGGCCTCCATTCATCTGTTCCCACAAGTACGCGTTGTCCATATCTGCTGTCTAATTTTAATCTGACTAGCTCGCCTTCCACCTTCCTCAATGCGTCTACCAACTCCTTTTGTGGTTTTGTATCAGTTGCTTCTGGTTCTCTGCCGATCGCGGCAGCATATGTGGTAGAATTAGGAAGGTTGTTATATTGTGCTGGCACATGGGGTGTGGGATCTGTAGTGGGCAAATGAACATAGGTAGGATTTGTATATCCTGATGCAGCATGCGTAGGTTCACATCCTAACATAGTACATTGAGCTACCGCGGTGGGGGGCGCAGGGGCGCTCGGGACAGCAGGCCTTATGGCTGTCGGGACACAAGGGGTGACCAGCTCACTAACTGTCTTGGGGTATCTATAGAAACAAGTTCCAAATCTTCCACCATTTTCCGTAGCTCTAATACCTCCTTTCTATTGTTCAGTTTCTTCCCTTTATACTTGGCTGCCTAAAATGTTTACATGTGGCTTAGTATGTTATTTGTCCTCTGTTCCGGCCATAGCTTGTACATCCTTCATTTCGTCTCCACTAGCTATTTCTTATGATACTTGAGAATTTGTTCTTGATGCAAAGGAATGGCTTTGCACATATATTCCATCAGGGTCGCCGGCTCCATCGTAGCCGCCCCTGTATCACTGTTGAGCAAAGTTATCAAAACCCTTGCCCCAACCCAACAAAACCGCACCCCCCCCAATATCCCTTCCCTCAATACTGAACCCCTTTCGCACTCCTCTCTCACCCGCAGCCACTCACTAATCACAACCTTCTTTTCACACACTGCGTCAAATCCTCTCTCAACCTGTACCCATCTCATCAAAATGAAATGACAACAAAATCACAATAAAAACAACCTTTTTGTTCCACCATCCCCTCTATATCGGGTGGGGAGACACCAGGCCCGAGGGACCTCCACCACAACTACGTTTAGTTCTCAGACCCCCCCTCTTTATACTGGGCAGAGAGACCCAAGAACCACTACATTTACAGGGTCTTATCTGTATCCTTTTTTCTTCATTGCACAGCGCCGTCTTCTTCGCTAATACCATAGGAAAGTGTCCAGTTACACCACAGTCCTCTATATAATACTTAATTTAACTTATCTACAATGTCACATGGTCTTACAAACTATCCGTCCAAATCTCCCTCACTGCACACACACCATTCCTCACCTACTCAAACTCTTGCACTTACATCTGCGTGTTTACCAAAGTCCTCTGATAACCCAGCTCCTGTAAACCCCTCGAAGGTGCGCGCAAAGGGTACTGGTCGCTGCCGGTGGACGCAGCCCCTCCAGATGTGCGGCCAGGAATCCTATGACTTTGTTTGGGAGTTTGGGATCACCTCTGGGTCACCAATGATGTAGGGTAACTCCACAAGAACCAGAAACAGAAAAAAACAATCCACTAGGGATAAAGACTAGGTCCACCCTTTTTCGAGATGAACAAGAGCTTTTGTTTTGTATACAAAAAGGAAAATGGCAACAGGGTATTTATAAGTCCACTGCCGTTGAGCTCTCTGCTTTCATCAAAGGGAACTTCACCTTATAAGCGTGAAAATCGTCATTCATGACGCATTGGATATAGTGTCCATCCTCCACCCACATTGGATAACACCTATTTACATGCTAATATTCACATATGGACCCTTCTCCAATTGCCTGTGTCATCTTCTCCGTCTTCGAGTCGAAACCCAGTGAACAGGCCACCACTAACGAAAGAAAGATTAAAAAAATCAAGCGAACACCTATAATCATACCATCAAAAACTCATTCATAATCAATCATATAATTACGCAAGAAAAACATAGAATTCGAATGTATTGTGTCCTCCCATTTTCAATATCTAGCTTTGCTGCTTCGGAATTTTTTTTTCAGCAGGGTTGCTCTGCGCCGTTGCCTGTCGACTCGATGTCCATCGCAGGCCTCCGTCTTGATGTCGACGTCACCAAAGGTATATGTAGCATGCGCAGCGCCCATTGGCTTCAACTCTGTTTTTCTGCGCTTACGCTTCGGATACGGTACGCTTCGTTCCTTGTGAGGAAAATCTTCGAGAATAATATTTGAATACATTTTTAATCTTCTAGTGAATATCGATAGAAATGGCTTTGTCATCAGCGTCTTCAACTCCCAAGTTGGGTTTCAAGAAATGTTGTGACGGCGGTGCAAAGAGGTCTGTTACTGACCCCCATACGATATTTCTTTGGTGTCTGGGATCAAATCATCAGTCATCGGAGTGTGAAGACTGCCTGTCCATGATGTTGAAAGCCCTGAGAGAGCGCAGAGGTAAGCTTGCGGCAGGTAGCACCCATAAAGAAACGGCTTCATAGATCTCCATCTTCCTCGTCTTCCAGTTCCTCAACGGAACGGGTCGTTTGCCCCACTAAATCTACCTCACCTTCCCAGTGGGAAGAGTTTAAATTGAAAATGTTAAAAGGTGTTCGAGAACGCGGGCTTGTCCCCCTCGACTACATCCAAAAGCAATGCTCCGGTCAAAAAACCTCACAAGCATAAAAGCTGTGCGTCTTCAGACCCAACAGACAAAACTCCTCGAGAGCGATCGAAGGATCCCTCGAGTCGAGGAAAAGCCTCTTCGAGGACTGAGTTGTCGAAGCCGAAAGTCTCGGCATCAACACCATCAGGGTCAAAAGGTGTGCCATCGACACCATCAACGTCAAAAACATATAAGAAGCCATCTGTGCTTCGAGGGTCGAGCTCGTCAACGCCACAAGTGTCATAGACGTTGACGCAACTGTCAAATATCTACAGTCTTGACGATTTCGGCTCCTTTGACCACTAACATTATGACGACATCGACTACAATGGAGACAATATATGCTACTTTACCCAGGACTGAATATTTCAAGTCTCTCTCCTCTTTGATGGTGCAGAGGAATCTTCTGATGAATCTAGACCTATTGGTCTACAGTATGGTACACCATCAGTGCCAGAGGCATTCATTTCAGAGGATTCTAGAATTAAGAACTTACAAGAATGCCTGCATTATGCCAGTGGCTTAGACACCTCACCAGAGGTTGAGTTAGCAGGGCAGACCCCAGTGACCATACAGAAGTGACCTATAGACAATTGATGTCAAGAGTTATGGAGTATATGGGTTGGTTGAGACCGACTCCAGTCTTTGAACAAAACAACTTAACTGACATTTTGGAGAGGGGACCCCAAGTGGACCCTATTGTGCCATTCCATAAAGCCTTACAAAGGCGTGTGGCTACCAACTGGGAGGCACCTGAGCTTATTCCGTCTGTTAACCAGAAGCTGACTTCAAAATACAGAGTTTCAAACTCTGATCCATATTACTTGTCGAAACATCCAACACCAGAGAGTCTGGTGGTTCAAGCTGCCACCTCAACAGTAGACAGAATGCCTACCTACAATCCCTCCGGATAGGGATGATAAGCATTACAAAGCCCTAGCCCAAATAGTTTTCTCGACTGGGAGTATGGCCTTGAAATCGGCCAATGCCACTTGCACATTGGCAAGGGGTGCTCACACCCTTTGGGAGTGTTTTTCCATGGCAGCTCACCATATCCCTGAAGGGGAAGAGTGAGACAGGTTTTTAAACATAGTCAAGGATGGGAAAGATGCGATGTGCGAATCCCTCCAGACTGGTCTCAACTCTGCTGACAGTATCAGCAGAGCTATGGCAGCAAGTACAGTTATGCGCAGGCTTGCCTGGTTGAGAAAGTCAGGATTTGCCCCAGACATACAATCCAGACTTATCAACATGCCCTTTGACGGCACTCATTTATTCGGTAGCAAGGCTGATGAGAGTTTGGAGAAGCTGTAAACGTCTAAGGTAGCAGCCAAAACACTTGGTGCTGCAATCAGACAACCTCCAAACCACCCCATGGGTACACGCTGGATGGGTAGGTCCTTTTGTCACTACTTCAAATTTGGAAGGGGCAGAGGACAGCCAGCTCAAAGAGGACAAAGAACATTCCCCCGCGGTGGACGGGGAAGAAGTACTGAGACGGCAACAGCAGCAGCTACCTTACCTTCAGCCACTGCATCAGCCGCCCCAAAACCTCTCTGAGGACTTGATTCACAAGACTGCAGTGGGAGGCAGACTGTCACAATATCTGACAGAATGGCAGGCTATTACTTATGGTCTTCATTCATTCGTGGTGCGTCACCCTTTCTCAACTCTCATGCTGAACTTCTTTTGCATCTTGTACTCATGGTGGCCCTGAATCATGCTGTTCCCATCTTCATCTTGTATCCTGGCTTGCAACATTATGTGTTACTACTGACTTCTGCAATTGTATTCACTCTCCCCTCTTGCTTCTCCACTCTTTTGACTGCTAACTCTTTGTTCTTTCCTCCTTTCCCTTCTCCCTTTTCCTATATCCTCCCCTTACTTTCTTCTATGCACTTACTCTATCAGAATTGTCCGTGGACCTAGTATGATAGCAACCTTGTCTGTCTCCTCCTCCCTCTCCTTACTGGTTTTTTACTCCCGAACCCCCTCCAGCACGATCTGAAATGTTGTCAGGCCTAATATGATAGTAGCTTGTTTTGTTCCTCCCCTACCTTTCTGCACCCCTCTCCCTCACCTCTTGTTTTTTTTTTGGCTCTACCAGAAATGTCGTCAGGCCTAGTACGGTAGTCGCCTGTCTGTTTCCATTTCCTTCCCACTCTCCCCCTCCATTCCTTATCTATGTTTTAGCTCTTGCACTATCAGAAATGTCGTCAGGCCGAGTACGATAGTTAATTTCACATCCTTACTGTTCATGGCCTGTAAGAATGTCATTGTCTTTTTCCTTGTTCCCTCCCTTGCCTTAAAGCGCTTTGAAACACATTGTGTATAGGCGCTATATAAATAAACTATCATATTATATCATACTTCAGATGCATAGGCATTGGAAACAGTTGCCAAGGGTTAGTGCCTACCTTTTCTGCAAAGGCCTCAGAGTCTTCCACCGGGGAACAGCTCTTTGAAAGTTCCAGATCCGCTCCTTATGCAGGAGATACTAACTCTGCTAGAGAAAGGTACTATCAAACCAGTACCTGTAGCAGATAGGAACAAGGGTGGGTATTCTCCATACTTTCTAATCCCCAAGAAGGACGGAGGATTGAGACCCATCAAGTTCCTCAGGAAGGACAAGTTCAAGACGGTAACTCTTTCACAGATCCTTCAGACCTTCCAGCTTCAGGATTGGATGGTCTCATTGGACCTTCAGGGTGCTTTGATGTACCGATCAATCTCAAGCACAGACAGTACCTGAGGTTCGTCGTTGGCGGTTCTCATTATCAGTTCAAGTCTCAGGAGAGGGGAAATTCAGGTTTACCCCTACCTAGATGATTGACTGATCAGAGCCAGTTCCTCAGAACAGGCCTTGGAACATCTCAGCTATACCTGTCACTCCCTTCACAGACTGGGCTTCTCCCTCAACTTCAAGAAGTCCCACATGATACCATCTCAGTGGCTTCAATTCATCGAAGCAGTCCTGGATGCATCCCTGGGAAAATCCTTGCCACCAGAGGTGAGGGCTCAAGACATTCTGCGGATGGTGACCAAATTCCAAAATGCCCAACATCTACCGGCCTTTGATTTTCTGAGGTTGCTCGGCCTCATGGCATCCAGCATTTTTCTGGTGCCATAGGCTTGCCTGAGAATGAGATCTCTCCAATGGGCTCTCAGGACTCAGTGGCCCCAATTCTCAGGAAAAATGGCACACCTCCTACAACTCCCCACCATAGTCTCACAGGACCTTCGGTGGTGGGCCTGTCGGGAGAACATTTTGAAAGGAGAACCGTTTTGGCAACCATGGCTGGAGATAACAGTAGTGACGGACGCCTTACTCACAGGGTGGGGAGCCGACACCAACAAACTGACAAGCAGCGGTCGCTGGTCTACATCGGAGTCCAAACTACATATCAACGTGTTGGAGCTGAGGGCAATCAGATTTGCGCCGAAGGCCTTCCTGCCCTCTGTACGGGGAAATGATGTCCTGATATATGATGGACAACACAGTGGCCATGTACTACCCCAACAAGAGAGGAGGTGTAGGGTCACTACCGCTGTACAGAGAGGCAATGCAGCTCTGAGTCTGGACATTACAAGAAGGAATCTCTCTGTCGGCAGTTCATCTAGCCGGAGAGCGAAACATGACGGCGGACGCTCTGAGCAGGCAGAGCATAGTCTCCCACGAGTGAGAACTAGCTCCGGAAGTCCTTCAAGAGATCTTCACCCTTTGGAGAACCCCTCAAGTGGATCTGTTCACGACCAGTGTCAACCGGAAGTGCAAGCTGTACTGCTCCAGGGAATTTCCCCCAAGAGGAGCTCTAGGAGATGCGTTTGTGGTGGACTGGGAATTTCCACTCCGGTACACGTTTCCTCCAGTCCCCGTCATTCCTCACATAATCAGGATGCTGAGAAAGTTCAGGAAATCCATGATCCTAGTGGCTCCGGATTGGGCCAGGAGGACATGGTACCGGGACCTTCTGGACATGTCCATCTGCCCTTCAATTCGTCTTCCACAAAGAGAGTACCTTGTCTCTCTCTCTCTCTCTCTCTCTCTCTCTCTCTCTCTCTCTCTCTCATTCTCTCTCTCTCATTCTCTCTCTCATCCTCTCTCTCATTCTCTCTCTCTCTCTCTCTCTCTCTCTCTCTCTCATTCTCTCTCTCATTCTCTCTCTCCCCCCCTCCAGAGAGAGAGCTAGCGTAAGAGGGAGGGAGAGAGAGGAGGGTCAGGCTCTCCGTCCGGATATCAGGATGACCAGCCTTCACGCATGGTTTCTGAGAGGCTGAGATACAAGGATTGGGACCTCCCGGACGACGTAATAGAGATTCTGCTTTCGGCGTTGATATTCTGAAGTTTCTTGAAAATATAGGCGATAGCAAATGTACCCAGCCCCAATCAAATTGTGGAAGTAATGCTAATGCAGTAACAAAGCAAAAGACAATACAAAAAAGAAATGAGGGAATACCGGACAAGATTTTAGTTGATATACAGAAAATATTCAAAGAGAATGAGCTAAGTGATATAAAGTTTATAGAGACCAGGAATACCGACAGTAGAAAAAATATGAATGTAACATTAAAGTCACTTGATAATTCTCATTCACATGACCTCTCTGAAAATTTGAATGGTGACACTGTAACTGTAAGTCCTAAGCAACATGCCAATTTAGATCAAAATAAGATATGTGCATTTCAAATTCAAAGCATTGGAGATACCAAAGGAAAAATACTACTGAATAGAGCAAACATCATTAAGCTATGCCAGTCAATCATTCCTTTGAGAATGATAGTCTCTAATGATTTACAAATAGTTGGCCAGTTAGTAGGAACAGATAAATTGGCGACTAGAGTCTGGTGTGAAAATAATTTAATATTAGAGTATATATTACAAAACCGTAATGAATTTGTAAAATTGGGATATAGCTGTGTTGAAACAACTATGGAAATATGTAAATGCACCTGTAACTAAGAGTCAGAATAAAAAAAGGTGCGACTGAATGGATAGAATATCCAAAAGCAGTTAGATCTGCAAATAAGACAAATGTGAATAGCCATAAATCGCTACAAGGTGAGAGGGAGTCTAATAGAAATGGTACAAATAACGACATGGACGGCTACTGGCAGTGGTTACCAGTAGTCTTCAAAGCGCAATTTGGCAAACAGTCGCGGTGACAACAAAGTTGTCTTCTCATGGAACATTAGAGGACACTCTCACTGGACTTCAGAAGAGGGTCCTCTTACTATAATGAAATCCATGTGGGTAGTGGTCTTACAGAAAACATGGATGTGCAAGAACTGCGAAATTGAAGGCCGCAGTACCACCCAAAAACTAGCATCTGTAGGTCCCAAGGGAAGACCAAAGGGAGGACTACTAAAATCTTGTCGACATCCATGGATAGGAGAAGTTTCTAGTTGGTCTACCGATATAGTATTAGCGGCTCGGTTGCGTTGTGAAGACACAAAGTTATCACCTATAGTAATCATAAATACATACAATCCCCTAATGAAAATTTTACAAAATTAACATGCATACGGTAGCACGTATATTTAAGGAATGTGATCCTAAAACTCCAATAATATTAGCTGGGGATTTTAATGCAATTATGTAAATCTAGGAAATAAAAAAGATTCTGGTCCAGTTGAATCATTAGTCTCGAACAGATATGGATTCGCTTGGAATAAGTTCATACAGGTCCATCATTTAAAGGTATTGAATGGAAAGTCGATGGGTGATGCAAAGAGAAGTCCAACTAGAGTCAGTGGGAAATCACTGACTACTATCGACTATGTAATCATCAATGCAATGGCAAATTCAATTTTTCTTGATATGGCTGTTGGAAACAGAGAAGAAAGTGATTGGTTACCACTGTTTCTATTAATAACACTAAGAGATAAATATAAGAACAAATTTGAGAAAAATTTAAGTATATCTGTAAACAACAGTGGGAATCGTATTAAATGGAATCTGACAAAACTTGAAAAAGGAAAAGTTATTGCTGAGGTTGAGCTTAGCAATTTTATAGATAAGATTCAGATCAATGATATTTCAATAATCAGAGTTTAAGCAAGTCACTGAAACTATTAAAAGTAAGATTGCCCAGAAGCAAACTTATACCTCCACAAGGGAAAGATGGAACATAAAACATGGACACAAACCGGAGTTTGATAAGGAAATCTGTGAGGCTAAGAAAAAGTTAAGAACGGTAATATCTCAGCTTAAACATAATAAATGTAATGATATGCATAGCAGAATATTGGTAGAAAAAAAATATATAGAAAATGGCTGGGGCGTCATAAGAGGGAAAAGAATAATGAAATTTGGAAAAACATAGCCATGATGACAAGGTTACATGATAATACAGGAGTATGGGCAATAATAAATGGAACAAAATAGAGGGCATTACCTATTAATGGTGTGAGTAAACAAGAATGTGCAGCACGTGTGATTAAAACATTGGGTGCGTATGACCCACTTGATGTTCCGATTGAGGTAGTAGAATCATCTTGGGAATGTACCGTATCAGTATTTGAAATCAACATGATGATATTGATGTTGCCATCATCACGTGTGACAGGCCCAGATGGCACATGTAATGCCTTATTGAAATGATCAGCTGCAAAGTGGGCTTGAGCTCTGCACATACTTTTTGTGTGGATTGATAAACATATGAAACTACCTAAATCATAGCAAGAAAGCTCAATTTACCAATACACAAAAAGGGTTGTTGGAAAGATCCTAATCACTATAGAATGCTTGTGATGCTAGACATCCCCGTGAAAATGTTTTCTAAGGTTTTAGTTAGAGACTTGAATCAGTGGATCGCAGAGAAACAAATACTCCCTCCGAATCAATCTGGTTTTTGCGCAAAATCTGCAATTATACATAGAATTGTAATACTAGCATCAGCGGTAAAATACGCATGGAACAGAAGGAAGTTATAAATTTACGGTGCTTTTATTGATTTTAGTTCTGCTTTTGATACTATTTAAGAAACAAACTGTGGGGCTAAATTAAGACAATGGGGTACACCATTAGGGTTACTAACTATGATACGTCTCTATACTAATACGTCAGTGAGAGTAAGACTAGATGGTGAGGGTAAGATTTCAAGTCAAAACCAAAATGTAATTTAGCAGCAAGCCTTTTTAACTTGTATTTAGCAGATCTATTTGTGGTTTTTAATATGATTTTAGCAGATGATGTTAAAATTGGTGCTATAAAAGTTGGATGGTTGGGATACGCAGATGACCTCCTGTTATTAGATTATACACCAGGAGGTCTACAGCGGAAGTTAAAAACGTTCGATAAGTATGCTGCCAGTAATGGCTTAAAAATGTATTTGAGTAAAACCAAGCTATTAGCGTTTATGGGTAAAACCGGACAACAAAGTAAAAAAAAAAGTTAGCTGGAATATTGCAAATCAAAGCATTGAACAAGTATAGTCATATAAATACTTGGGCATCATTGTTGATCACAACTTAACTTGGAAACAACATTGGTGCGAGACTAAAAAAATAAATGCATGTCCATTAAAATGAAATTAAGCCATTGTATTGGAAATCAAGGTGGCTATTCATTGAACACCTTACTGATGCTATACTTAACAAAGATCATTCCATGCTTACTTTATGATGTCGAGATATGGGGGAAAAAGTACCAGAAGGAATTGAGTGAATTTGAAGGAAAACTCCTAAAAATGTTACTGAGATTACCCAAATCCCTGTCAATTGAATATTTTAGGGTGGAATGTAATTTGATGTGTATTATGGACATCGTGGATTACAAAATAGCAATGTTGTATACCAAGATATAAGTACTAGATAATGCCACAATGATGGTAGAATTAATGCGAAGCTTTGAAACCATTCAGAAAAGTGCGGTATTGAACACTATCGCACATTAAAAACAAATATGCAACATGGACGAAAGAGAATTAAGCGCCTGCTAAAAAAAGCAATATATACGAGGTTGGCAAAGAAAGAGATTTAATTATGCTAGCAATGAAAGTGTACAGTGGGATGTTCATAAAATATTGGATGAATCGTATTGAAACCACAATGTATTTAGATGCGTTTCCTGACAGAAATTGTATTCGATATTATCTGATGTTTAAATTTAATATTGCTGATACAATGGAAATACTAGAAGGAAAATGTGGCATCCCTCGAGATACCAGGTGGTGTAGACTGTGTGGCATACTAGAACATGAAACAGCAAAGCATATAAAATGTAAATGTGAAAGCCTTGTAAAGCTAAGACTGACATTTATAAAAGCATATAATAACACCTATGATCAGACAAATATGAAGCAAATGTGGAAGAAGCTTTTACTAGGGAACGATACCAACCTTATGTACCATCTGATGTCTTTTTTTAAGTTGTGTCTAAACATTCTTAAAAATGTATCTGAAGGGATTTTAAGAGGTTAAGAATTTAGTGGTAGTAACTGTAACTGGTTTTATACATTTTAGATATCCTGTTGTTTTTAATTATGAAAACGTGAAAGTGATTTGTTGTGTGTTTATATGTAAAGTCTTTATTGACTAGACACATATTAAATTAAATAAATCTAAATCTTTCGGCCAGAAGGCCAGCAACTAAATCTTTGTACTGCTGCTGCTGCTGGAATAAATTGTGCAGCTGGTGTAGATAAAAAAAATGTTGAACCATTTACATGTAATACACAGATGGTGTTATCCTTTTTGTTACATCTGGCTAATCTGGCGCTCCAGATTGGTACCATCAAGGGATATTTGGTAGCGCTTTCTATTTTTAAGCGCACTTCAGAAGAAGTTTCTTTAAGATACCTCTAAGAGTACAATTATTAAAGGGTCTGACAAATGTTTTCCCTCCAATCCATTTTCAAGTCCCAGTTTAGGATCTCAACTTTCGAGCCATTACACTCCTGTCCTTTGAGGCTACTAACCCTAAAAAACATCTTTTTAGTAGCGATTACATCTGCCTGAAGGGCGGGTGAGCTTCAGGCTTTATCCTGAAAGCCTCCTTATACTGTCTTTTACAAGGATAAAGTGGTGCTGAGGGTAAAACCCACTTTTCTACCCAAAATGGTCTCTGAGTTTCATTTTACACAAAAGATAACATTACCATAATTTTACCCTCCTCCACATTCTGGGAAGGAAGAGTTGAAGCTTCACAGGCTTGACCTTAAACGTACACCGAGCTTTTATATATCTAGAATGGCAAAGTTAAGACAGGATGACCAATTTAGTGGGCTATTCAGGTCACAAATTGGGTATGGCTATTACCAAACAACACTTTCGAAGGGATTGTGTCCTCCGACGTATTCCTCATCTTAGATATATCCTTCCAGCTCTGCTGGCCTCGGAAAATTTTTCTCCAGAGGGCGCTGCGCGTCGACGTCCCTCGAGTCGATGACCCTCGACAGCCGCCGTATCGACGCTCGACGTCATCTTGCCTATAAAGGCCGCGCGCAGCGTCCGTTGCTCAGTTCCGTTTTTCCGCGCTACTCGGTGCCTCGGAATACCGTTGCTCAGTTCTTAGTACTATTTACCTCGAGTTATTCGATACCGTACTCGATGGCTTCCTCGTCGGAACCGACAACTCCTCGATCCGGCTTCAAAAAATGTCGAGATTGTGGGAAAAAGATGTCGTTAACCGATCCTCACAGAAATTGTCTGTGGTGCTTGGGAGCCGAACACCATTGTTCGGAGTGCGAGGACTGTATGTCCATGACAGCTAAGGCCCTGAAGGAGCGTAGGGGGAAGCTGGAGAAAGGTAAGACTTTTAAAGCTTCTTCTTCTTCGACGAAGTCGAGACATTCGTCTCCTCGTCACCATTCACGCTCCAGGTCTCGGAGTGGGTCTCATCACTCCTCGAGATCGAAACACTCGAAGAGGAGACGTCGAAGATCCCCTTCTCCGTCTTCCTCTTCCTCTGTTTCGCCAAAAAGAATCCCTTGCCCCACGAAACATAGTTCCCGGGCTGAATGGGAGGAATTCAGAAAAAATATGATGAGCGTCTTCGAGAAAGCGGCCTCGACCCCCTCGAAGACTGCCGAGAGCGATGCTCTGGTCGAAAGACCCGAAGGTCAAAAACGCCGCGAGTCGCAGTACCCGGCGAAAGAAACCTCTCGAGCGCGTCTCGAACCCTCGAGTAGGACCATGACCTCCAAACCTTCCTCGAAGGTTCCGTCGACGCCGTCGACGAAGGTTCCGTTGACGTCGAGGTCTTCGACGCCGTTGTCGAGGGAACCTTCGACACACAGGTCTGTCGACTCGACGCCGGCCTCGACACCGGCGTCGACGCCGAGAAAAGTCACGGTGACCACACATCCAGTGACGATCCCCAGGCCCTCGACGTCGATGGCGTCGATATTGTCGAGTAAAATTCCAATTCTGTCGAGGTCCTCGAGGCCTCCACCTCTGTTTTTGACGCCACGCTCGAAGCCTTCGGCGTCGGCGTCGACGACATCGACGTTTTCGAGGCCAATAATGACAAGTTCAGCACCCTCTGCCTTGGAAATGGGATTTACTCCCTTTATTAGTTCAGAACAATTGAGAACTATATCCTCAATTTTAGAAGAGGGTGATTTGTCCGAACAAGACACATTTGAGTTACAGGGACCTGTAACCCCAGTTAGAGAGGAATTTTCCTCTGAAGAGCGCAGATTAAAGGATCTTCATGATTCTTTACATGAGGCAAGTGGGTTAGACACTTCCCCTGAGGTGGATTTTGCTAAGCCAGACCCGGGGGAGCATGCTGAAACCCCCTACAGAGCCTTAATGGCCAGGATTACAGAGTTCATGGGGTGGTCTACACCTTCACAATCTTTCCAGCAAGATGACCTCACGGATATTCTTGACAAAGGCCCACAAGAGGATCCAGTGGTGCCCTTTCATAAAGCTCTTCAGAGAAAGATCATGACAAACTGGGAAACCCCAGAAGTAATACCAGCAGTAAATAAGAAACTGTCTGCAAAGTACAGGGTATCTTCCACTGACCCAGAGTTCTTGTCTAAACATCCATCCCCAGAAAGTCTGGTGGTACAAGCAGCATCCTCTACCGACGTCAAGACGGCTTATCCTACTGTCCCACAGGACAGGGACGATAAAAAATATGATGCTATGGCTAAGAAAGTCTTTTCAGCATGTAGCATGGCGTTAAAGTCTGTTAATGCTACTTGCACCCTTGCTAGGTTCAGCCATACACTTTGGGAGTGTGCTTCTACAGCGGCTGACTGCATCCCGGAGGGAGAAGAAAGGGATGCGTTCCTGAATATTATACAGGACGGTAAAGACGCTATGTGCGAATCCCTCCAGACGGGCATTGATTCGGCTGACAGTATCAGCAGAGCAATGGCGGCAAGTACATCAACCAGGCGGTTCGCTTGGTTGAGAAAGTCGGGTTTTGCCCCAGATGTGCAAGCCAGGCTCTTGAACATGCCATTTGATGGCTCTTCTTTGTTCGGGAAAAAGGCGGATGACAGTTTAGAGAAACTGCAAACTTCAAAAGCAGCAGCAAAGTCCCTAGGAGCTGCAATCCGTCAGACTCCTTTTCGTCCCACAGGAACCTCTGCGAGGGGCAAGTCCTTTCGCTTCTACTCCTCATTCGGAAGAGGTAGAGGACGACCGGCTCAAAGGGGTCAAAGAAGGACTACCCGAGGTGGACGGGGTAGATATTCTAAAGCCGCAGCAACAGCAGGTGCCTCTTTATCTTCGGCATCTGCATCAGCCGCCCCAAAACCACTCTGAGGACTTCCCTCACAGGACACCTGTAGGAGGCAGGTTGACTCAACATCTGGCGGAATGGCAGGCTATCACGTCAGATGCTTGGGCATTGGAAACAGTTGCCCAAGGTTACTGCCTACCTTTCCTACGTATTCCTCAGAGTCATCCACCGGGGATCACCTCTCAGAAAGCTCCAGATCCGCTCCTCTTGCAGGAAATTATAGACCTGCTAGAGAAAGGTGCCATAGAACCGGTACCTGTAGCGGAGAGGAACAAGGGCTGGTACTCCCCTTACTTTCTCATTCCAAAGAAAGACGGAGGACTGAGACCCATCTTGGACTTGCGAGAATTGAACAAATTCCTCAGAAAAGACAAATTCAAGATGGTCACTCTTTCTCAGATCCTCCAGGCCCTTCAGTTTCAGGATTGGTTGGTATCTCTGGACCTTCAGGACGCTTATTTCCATGTGCCTATCCATCTCAAACACAGGAAATACCTGAGGTTCGCAATTGGCAACTCTCACTATCAATTTCGAGTACTGCCTTTTGGGCTGACCTCCGCCCCGAGGGTCTTCACCAAGTTAATGTTGGTAGTGGCTGCAAGTCTAAGGAGGGAAGGGATTCACGTCTACCCCTACCTGGACGATTGGCTGATCAGAGCTGTTTCTCCGGAGCAAGCTCAGATCCAGCTAAATCACGTGTGCTACTCCCTTCACAAGCTGGGCTTCTCCCTCAATTTAAAGAAGTCTCAAATGATACCATCGCAGAGACTCCAGTTCATAGGAGCGATCCTGGATACTTCCCTGGGAAAAGCCTCGCCACCAGAGGTGAGGGCTCAAGATATTCTACAGATGGTTACCAAGTTCCAACATGCCCAACGTCTCCCAGCTTTCGACTTTTTGAGGTTGCTAGGCCTCATGGCATCCTGCATTTTCCTTGTGCCAGAGGCTCGCCTGAGAATGAGATCCCTCCAGTGGGCACTGAGGACTCAGTGGTCACAATTCTCAGGGAGAATGACAAATCTTCTTCAGGTTCCCGGCAGGGTGGCTCGAGACCTTCAGTGGTGGGCCTGTCAGGAGAACATTCTGAAAGGAGAACAGTTTTGGCAACCCTGGCCGGAGATAACAGTAGTCACGGATGCCTCACTCACGGGGTGGGGAGCCCACGCCAACGACTTGACCATCAGCGGTCGTTGGTCTCCATCGGAGTCCAGACTACACATCAACCTGTTAGAGCTGAGAGCCATCAAACTTGCGTTGAAGGCTTTCCTGCCAGTTGTACAAGGGAAGAACGTCCTGATAATGACGGACAACACGGTGGCCATGCATTACCTCAACAAAAGAGGAGGCGTAGGATCACTACCCCTGTGCAGAGAGGCGATGCAGCTCTGGTTTTGGGCAATCCAAGAAGGAATCTCTCTATCGGCAGTTCACCTAGCCGGAGAGAAGAACTTGACAGCGGACGCTCTGAGCAGGCAGAACACAGTCTCCCACGAGTGGGAGCTAGCTCAGGAAGTCCTTCAAGAGATCTTCACCCTTTGGGGAACCCCTCAGATAGATCTGTTCGCCACCAGCCTAAACAGGAAATGCGACCTGTTCTGCTCAAGGGAATTTCCTCCGAGAGGAGCTCTGGGAGACGCGTTCATAGTGGACTGGGAGTTTCCGCTTCTGTACGCGTTCCCACCGGACCCTGTCATTCCTCAAATGATCAGGAGGTTGAGAAGATTCCGGCGAACCATGATCCTAATTGCCCCGGATTGGGCCAGGAGAACGTGGTACCCGGACCTTCTAGACTTGTCCATCTGCCCTCCAATTCGACTTCCTCTCAGAGAGAACCTACTCTCACAGAAGGGAGGTCAGGTTCTCCATCCAGACATCAAAACCCTCAACCTTCACGCTTGGCTTCTGAACGGATGAGGTACAAGGATTGGGACCTCCCTGATGATGTTATGGAGGTGTTGCTTTCGGCAAGGAGGCCAGCAACAAAGTCTTTATACCGCTGCCGTTGGAACAGATTTTGCAGCTGGTGTAGAGAACAGAATATCGAAACATTTTCATGTGGTACACCAATGGTTTTGTCCTTCCTACTATATTTAGCAAATTCAGGCCTTCAAGTTGGCACCATTAAGGGCTATCTTGCAGCGCTATCTATCTTTAAGCGTACTGCGGAGGAACCATCCTATTTCAAATTACCCTTGGTAATACAGTTTCTAAAGGGGTTAACCAATGTTTATCCCCCAAGACCATTCCAAGTTCCCCTATGGGATTTAAACTTGGTATTAACTTTCCTGATGGGTACACCTTTCGAACCTCTCCATTCTTGTTCGTTAAGATTCCTTACCCTTAAGACTGTTTTATTAATAGCACTTACATCTGCTAGAAGGGTGAGCGAATTACAAGCTCTTTCTTGTAAACCCCCTCATACAATCTTTCACAAAGACAAAGTTGTCCTGCAAGTGAAGCCTAATTTCCTCCCAAAGGTAGTCTCTGAATTCCATATCTCTCAGAAGATTACCCTACCATCTTTCTATCCTCCTCCTCACCCGGGGAAAGAGGAAGAGAGGTTACACAGACTAGACCCTAGGAGGGTTTTAAGTTTTTATATTAGTAGACTAGCCAGCATAAGACAGGCAGACCAGCTATTTGTAGGCTACACAGGTCACAAGCTGGGGTTACCAATAACTAAGCAGACCATTTCCAGATGGATCATTCTAGCCATTCTGGAATGTTATAAACTGGCAGGGAAAGAGCCCCCTCAAAACCTTAGGGCTCATTCGACCAGAGGTATTGCAGCTTCATCGGCCCTCAAAAGAGGCGTGCCGATTAAAGACATATGTGCGGCCGCTACATGGTCGTCTGTCCATACCTTTACACGTTTTTACAATTTGGATTCCTCCTCTAGTCAAGAGACTAGGTTTGGAAGGGCTGTACTACATTCTATTCATCAATAGAAGACAGCGTGAAGTCAGTACTCACTCCTCCAAATATAGAATACTGCTATGGGAGCCTATCTAAGATGAGGAATACGTCGGAGGACACAATCCCTTCGAAGAACAAGTTACTTCTTACCTTGTAACGTTCTTTCGACGGGATGTTCCTCCGACGTATTCCTCATCGACCCTCCCATCCATCCCCGCAGTTCTACTTCCCTTGTTGTTGCAGCTTACGCTCCTTCAGGGTGATTAGTCTAGTCCAGACAGTAATACTGTGGGCTACAAAACGGAACTGAGCAACGGACGCTGCGCGCGGCCTTTATAGGCAAGATGACGTCGAGCGTCGATACGGCGGCTGTCGAGGG
The DNA here is from genome assembly GCF_040938575.1 of Ambystoma mexicanum. Taxonomy (NCBI): domain Eukaryota; kingdom Metazoa; phylum Chordata; class Amphibia; order Caudata; family Ambystomatidae; genus Ambystoma; species Ambystoma mexicanum. Next base: position 1,459,170,336 of record NC_090935.1, read on the forward strand.
TCATCGACTCGAGGGACGTCGACGCGCAGCGCCCTCTGGAGAAAAATTTTCCGAGGCCAGCAGAGCTGGAAGGATATATCTAAGATGAGGAATACGTCGGAGGAACATCCCGTCGAAAGAACGTTACAAGGTAAGAAGTAACTTGTTCATCTAGATGGATTATATTGGCAATATCAGAATGCTACAGACTGGCGGGAAAAGATCCTCCAGAAGGCCTACGGGCTCAGTTGACCAGAGGCAGGGCAACTTCCTCTGCTTTATAGAGAGGAGTACCAATAAAGGAAATCTGTGCGGCTGCCACATGGTCGTCTGTACACACCTTCACTAAACACTATAGTTTAGACTCTTCCTCAGGTCAGGAAACTGTATTTGGTAAAGCAGTGTTGCATTCTGTGCACACACACCCATGACAACTATTCAAGTGTCATATAAAATTTTGACTTTCCTCCAAAAACTATCAACTGCTTTGGGAGTGTATCAAAGATGAGGAATACCTGGGAGGACAAAACCAATTCGACGAACAAGTAACTTACCCCTGATAACGTTCTTTCGACTAGATGTTCCTCCCATGTATTCCTTATCGCCCCTCCCAACCTACCCCGCAGTAGAATTTCCCTTGCGATTACAGTCTGCCCTCTCTCAGGAGGAGTAACCATCGGGTATAAGAGAAATCCTTCACTCGTAAAAACGGAACTGAAGCCAACGGGCCAACAGCGCCCCCTGCTGACACTTTTTTTCCAAAGCAGCAAAGCCGGATATTGGAAATATCAAAGATAAGGAATACTTGGGAGGAACATCCAGTCAAAGGAACGTTACCAAGGGTAAGTGACTTGTCTTCTCAATGTAAAATTTCATGAATACATTTATTTTGGTCCAGAAGATAGGGTTCCCAAGAAAATCTTCTAGGACCCTGTTAGCCAGTCCCAACCGGTTTCGACGTATAGAAATTTCAAAACTTCTTCATCAGGGGAATAAACACACTATTGTTGGGTAGTTGTCCAAGGCAAATGGAAAGGCGAAAACAAGGGGCGGGAGGAGATGAACCAGCATCCGCGTTAAAGCGTTGTTCCGAAGTAGCCACGCCTGCATGGTTTACAGCATGATCACGAGAAAATTGAAGTGGAGAAGAACATCATTTTCACGTCTGGATCCTCCAGATTGTACAATGAAGTCATTATTGTTTGGAGCCGAGCCCTCAAGACACAACTTTTCGCTAGCTGCAGCGCAACCAGCGGCCAGAACCTTTCTGTTGCTGCCACCATCGTGAAAATTATGTTCTTCTCTACTTCCAATCCATCCAATTAATGAAAGATTTCAGAGTCTTATTCCTGCATGTTTGGTAGTTCAAATAGAATGACCATTATTCCGGGGGGTGCTAGTGTCTTAAATCTCAGCTCGTGTTTTGGCAGCTCAAGAGCTCTGCCCTGGCTCCTATCAATATGGCCTTGCAACCCTTCTCCCATTTGGCTGATCACATTCCTTCCTAATTGTTCATAGTTCTTGCTAGATACAGTTGTATGTGGGTGTACATGCATGTTCCCTACCGTGCCTGAGAACTGCAATGTGATAATCAGGCAAGAGGAGAGACATTGTTGTTCTGTGTTTCCAATAGGACCAGTGAGGATCCAGGCCTATTCTCGAATGCACTGTTAGTTCACGTTATAAATGTCATGTGCATGCAATGCATTCTACATAACACTATCTCAAAGCAAATGGTTAGTTTCTCCTTAATAAGCTTTCATAATACATGCGTCTCCCGCTAATTGCCTCCACCCATAAGGTTCCCCTCTGGCCCTCTGCCCCCTAGACCACCCTCTACACGTTCCCCACATGTTCATATATTTTCTGCAATCTACATCGTTTGGGCGGGGCAGTGATTTCATCATGCATCCCAACAACCTTTAGGTCTTGTTCTGCTTCCAACATCAGAGAACAAGCGGAAAGCAATTGCATCTACCTTATAAGGGTATCACCCCGTTACTGCGCAGCTGGAAATACTGAGAACAGAAATGTTGAGGTTTTTATTGCATATAAGTATACTCAAATGCTTAGTGATGTCAATTCCTGAGTGCAACAAAATGGCTTGTATCCAGCAAAGTGCACCACCAAAATTGGCGAAAGGTATGACATTCCCGATGTGCAGACACTAATGTCTACCTTGCTATCCAAGAAGCCAATAGGCAACATTGTCCTGCTAGACCTAATACCAGCAGACCTCAGATCAGAGTTAATTCAAGATTTACAAGCATTCTTGCAACAAGTCTCTGTCTCCAACAAATGACCTTGGTGATCCTAAGATTTCATAAACCGATAAAAGGCCTGCCTGGAAAAATCTGTCAAACTCCATACCTATCGACTACTAGAAGCCTACTGGGATGCTGTTTATGAAGTTGTCTGAAAGAGGTTGTAACCCTGCATCCTCAAGCTCTCCCAAAGCACTGGTCACCCCCAGTGGTCCTTGTTTCCAAAGATGGTGGAAGTGGACGCTGCAGTATGGATTTTCACACAGTGAACAAGATTTGATAGAGAAATGATCCCGCCCAGCACATTTGCAACTCTTGACATAGCCATGGCTTTTTGCCAAATCTCACACGTGTGGATACCCCACACAATGACTGAACAAAACAGCGTAGAAGGAAGTACGTTTATTTCTCTGAAGACCCCGCTCCAAGCAGCTTCCCATTCCTCGCTACAGTTAGCCCTGTTCGGTCTTGCTGCAAGCTCCAGCCTTCAAAGAAAGCTCATCACTTCATGTGGACAAGTGATCCCCGAGGCAGAGGCTTGCGGCTCATATACTCACAGTTCGCAATCCAGCACACCTTTCTCCACTACACAGTGATATCTTGCTATCTAAGAACTGTGGGAAAGTGTGTTAGTGCAGAGCACAAGTACAGAATGGAGGCAGGAGGATGTACATAGTTAAGAAGGCAATTCATTTGGAAAGTTGAAAATTTCAACGATAAACGACTCAACCATAGCTTAAGTTTTGTGGAGGAAGGGTGAAGAAAAACTGTGTTACCGGAAAGGGGAAGGAAACCGGATTTCAATGCGCCCCATACCACCCCCTACGGTGGATTGAGACATACAGAAATAGCCATCCTAGGTCCACCACACCATAGATTCAGGCACCCAATTTGTAATGGTAACCATAGATTACTCTTCAAGGGGCTAGTAATGAGGTTGGTAAGAAACACCAATAGCAATGACATCATGGAATTCCTAGAGCAAATCTTCGCTGGAGAAGGATACCCGTAGACATAATAAGCGACAATTGCCCTCAGTTTAGGAGCAGAGAAATAGCGGTTTATGCCAGAAATAGGGGAAGAAAAACAGGAAGGCCACTTAAAAAGTGGCCTTCCAACCCCCTCCCTCCATAACTGTAAACACACATTCTACATGCATGAGCAGGTGAATGACTTTGCAGCTTGAAACTGAAAAGTTTATCCCCAGGGCCCTGGGTTTCCTCTTGGTGGTTGGAGTTTAACTTGCTCTCCCTTCCCACCCGTCCTCTTTAGCATCTCCCAAGTACTTCTCGAAAGAGTTTGAAAAAGAGATCCATGAAGTCTATCAAGAAGCTTAATCATCCAGGAAGGTGGGCAGGATTCCTCTCCAAATATTTTGCAGCTGAATGTGGGTTGTTGGAGCAGGTTGTGGCTGGCAGTTAGAGAAGTTTGGAACATGTTACAAAGAATGTGGTGGAGTGAATGCTGATAGACACAATAGGGGGAAAAGAGCCGGAAAGGGGTCATGGGAGTTTGGGTTTGGAGAAGATAATAACATTAGGCAGTGGTCAGAGGCTGGAGGTGCAGGTTATACTATAAGGATGGAAAACGCTTGGAGGAGGTGTCGGCATCCTAAGAAAGAGGGTTAAGAACTGGAGGTGGTGGTTTTGCTAAGACAGGGGTTTGCAACCTGCAGCTCTCTGGATGTTTTGGACTACAACTTCTATGATCCCTCATTACCGTTTTGGTCAGGGCTGATGGTAGCTGTAGTCCAACACATCAGGAGAGCCAATGTGCTAAGCAGAGGTGGTCAGAGTCTGGAGGAGGTGGTTAACATCAGGAGGTGGTGGTTTGGCACTGGTGGCATCAGGAGGCAGTGGAATAAATCAAGATGAGGTAGTAACATTGGACAGAGGTAACAACAAAGGAAAGAAGAACTGTAAAGATCTGGTGGGCTGGGTTGGAACTGGGCAGTCCCAGTCAGTGGGAGGAGGAATGAGATGGGAACAGGAAAGTTACCATCAGTTAAAAGAGAAGAGGAAGGAGGTGGCAAGCACATTGCTGAAGGTTAGAGGGTGTGCCTGGCATTTAGAATCAGTTACTACTCCCAGCAATGGCAGATCAAGGAGGTACTGGGTTATGACTACATGGAAGGACTTAGTTTTAGTCGTGGGTATGGGACATACAGGAAAGCCTGCATCTAGTAGCACCAAGAATCAGGCAATGCTGTGGGTAGAGAGGTCTGTGCGACTTTGCCTCATGTTCCCTAAGACTTTTCTGTTTTATATTCTTGGTTGTGTAAAAATTAGGATTGTAAAATACCATCTTCTGAGTACTTTTGTTTGTGGAACCCACAAGTCCTTGCTGACAAGGGTCACAGGAAGCTCTGGAAGATATTTATGGAGTCTGTACCAAAACCTCCTCATGGGATCTCCATTTTCACCCTAGGGTATTGTTGGGTGGCTACAGTGAACAAACCTTGTATCCACAATATGAGGAACATGACAAACAGATTTTCCAAAATCAAGATGCTGAAGTTGAAGGCATTCTGCCTGCTCTGCGAGTAAATTGTTATAAGGTACAGTGTACACATACTAATCCACATCCATGTGAACAAACATATTGGATCCAAGTAACCACCACTTTGCAGAATGCCCCTCAACCTGTGGTACTGGGTCACAATATCTTTGCAGTGGCCACACACATTGAAGGAAGGATTCCAAAACACCCAAGTGAACCTTTTTTGTAGCCTGACACCCCTCCCTCCCCCTCCCAAGTGGAAACTTGACAACAAGGTGGCCTTTTAGCTCCTTCACAGAAAGGACCACCCTGGTTCAATTTGTTTGCTTTCCATTTGAACAATACATATTTGCAAATATATCATGGAAAATATATCCTCTCTGTGCGATATCCTTCTATTACCTGTGGATAAGCTATTTTTCCCCCTGCTTCCCCAAAACACGGGTGATTCATAAGCACAAGATGAGCCACGACAATTGCCTTATGCTGATGGCCCTATTCAACCAAATATGTTGGTTTTTCACAGCTTTACATCTATCCCAGGAGACCCATTGTTACCTCCCTCCCAAGGTGGACGTTCCTAGGCAGCAACAGGAGTGGTAAGCTCTACATCCCTCTTTGTTATGAATGGATTTAGCTGCATGGTGACTGTGGAGTTAGTGTTTGGACATCGTAGGCTTTCCGGACAATTTCAGAGTCGTGATGAATCAAGGGCATTCGTCCCTTCTCCCAAAGGGGGAGCCCCTTCCTGTGAGGCTAGGGAGGGGAGCCTGCTCGGCAACACCCTCCCTAGGGGTTGAGGCAAGTGGGACCTCACTAGGAAAGACTCCCCCTTAGGGGACAAGTACTCCCGTTTCCGTGATGAACGCCCTACAGTTGTATGCACTTTGGCCTGCATGATAGGCTCTACAGTACTAGAGGCCTTTCTACATCAAGACTGGGACAAGGAAAGTCCTCAGAGATGGCATTATCTTATTGGAAATTAACATGTCCCTTTAAATTCAAATATGCAACGCACTGAGATGAGGATGTTAAATAACGTACCCTGGAGAGAGGAATGCATGCAGGCTAGAGAGGGCCCTGCGCAGCCATAGGTCGAGAGGAGGCAGAGTACACACAATGGAAGAGACCTGCAAGTTTCAAACTCTCCTGCTAGGGCTGGGATGCTAAAATCACAGTGCATGAGAAAGCAACAGGGCAGAAATCTGACACGAGAAGCTGGGTCGCCAAGCCATGGCATAGGCCTGGCACGAGAAAGCAACAGGACGGAAGCCCTACACGAGAGGGTGGGATGCCAGAGTCACTGTGCAGCCCCGGTAGGAGAAAGCAACAGGGCAGGAGCCCGACACGAGAGACTGGGATGTCGGAGCCACGGGGCAACGCCAGTACAAGAAAGCAACAGGGCAGGAGCCCAGAACAGGAGACTGGGATGCCAGAACCACGGCGCAACTTCAGTGCGAGAGACCAGAAAGAGAGAAACCAGGAAGCCAGTAGTTGTGAGACCACAGAAAGCCATTGGTGGAGAGACGGTCCCAGAAACATCGCTGATCCCACTACGCATAGAGTCCGAGAGCGAAACACCATACCTGAGAAAGAGACCGCAAGGAGAAGCTTGCTGATGAGGGTAACGTGACCACGCTCAGAAGCCCGATAAGGGGTTGCAGAGGAACAAGCCTCCTGAGGAGATTCCCATTTATTGTAGAAGGTAACGGGGAACACAGGAACAACGGTACATTGAAAAGGAATCATTATATCGTACAAACCACTTCTCCCAGAAGAAATTATGAGACAGATGTATCCTTGAAACAGATTAAACGGTATCAGGTAATAATGTCCCCATACATAATGTCCCCGTACCTAATGTTGTCGGGAAAAGCCATTGGCAACATTATATATTGTGACATTATGTATGGGAATGGGTTGCAGGGATGTCCCCTGCACCTATTGTAAAAAAAAAAAAGAAATGTGTTTGTTGCTGGAGTTTCCCCCGCATGCTCCGTGTAATAACGTCTCTGCAAAAATGCAACTTTTTTGTCCGGAGAGATTTGAGGGGACATTATTACATTGAACCGATTAAACTAAGTTGTTGGGATACAAGAGAGAGAAATGACATTGGGAGAAAAGATCTGTGGAATCTAAATTTTTGTGATACATGAGAGATGTAATTGTATTAAGAGAGAGAAAAAGGAACTATACCAATGAATCAACTAAATAAGTGAGCAGAGTAAAACAAGCCGAACTGTCATTCACCGAGAGAGAAAGACTATCTGAATAATAGTATCTTTATTTTATTTAGTTAGTTATTTATATAGCGCACCTAACCCAAGGGTATCTGGGCGCATTCTTTATATCAACAGGTACAGTACAGTGTGAATTTACAATACATTATTAAGTACATCTAGACTGAGGGGAAAGAGTAATTCTGATACAGGGGGTGTAAAGAATTACAGACGTTACATTGCAAGAATCAAAGAATTACATAATGTGATAGGTAATACATACCAGTACAGATGGTGAAGTGGGCGAGAGCCATAAAAGACTTATCGCTCTTGCGCGAAGAGCCAGGTTTTTAGTTTTTTTCTAAAAGTCCTGTAGTACGGTTCTGCCCTTAAAGACAAGGCCATGGCGTTTCAGAGTTTTGCAGCTTGGACTGGGAAGCTGTTACCTCCTGATTTTTTTAGTTTGAATCTAGGTATGTTTAGGAAGTGAACAGGGGTAGATCGGGAAGGTCTAAGGCTGGTATGCTTTGTGAATTTGTTGGTTAGATATTTTGCGCCACATTGGATAGGCACTTGTGGGTTAGTCATAGAGTTTTGAACACAATCCTGTCCTTAAACGGGAGACAGTCGACGTTGCGTCTGGCAGCTGAGATATGGTTAGTCTTGGGGATGTTGAGAGCCACTCTCAGCGCATTGATCTGTAGAAGTTGTTTTTTTTAATTAGGTTACAGCTATTAGTCCCAATGTACAAGGGGTTACATTAGTCAAGTCTGGACACTATGAGGGCCCTGGCCAAGGTAATGCAACTGTCTGATTAGAGGAAGGGTCTACTGGCATTTATAAGTTTTGAACTGTAAGCAGCCGCTGAGGCAGTTGCATTTACTTGTCTGGTTAGATTGAGGGCTGAGTCCATGTAGATTCCAAGCGTTTAACTTATTTTGAAACCGTGATGGTTATGTTGTCAATGTTAAATGATTTAAATTGGTCGTCTAGTTTCTTTAGTTGCTTCTGTGAGCCAATAAGGAGTAGCTCAGTTTTGTCATCGTAAAGACAAAGGCTATCAAAGAGCCATCCATGCCTGAATAATTTGGAACGTCTCATTAAGTCTCTTGGAATCATCGTCATAGGCGTCTGAGATGGGGATGAGGATTTGGGTGTCATCTGCATAATTAGTGTAGGTGACACCCAAATCGTCCAGGTGGTCAAATAGTGGCTTCGTAAAGATGTTATATAAGGTGGGGGACACAGGAACCTTGTGGAACACTGCAGTCAACTGGGGCAGGCTTTGCTGAGGCTTACGGTGCACAGACTCTCATTGCCCTGTTGGATAGGAAGGATTGAATCAATTAGGAGACTTTGTTGGAGAAATGGGCAGCCAAGGTCAAATTATTACACAAAACGTTTTGCTCAACCAGGTCAAAGGCTGCTGATAAGTCTAGCAGGAGTAGGAGAGCTAAGTTACCTTTATCTTTAATTTTATCCATTTGAGCTTTAAGGTCTATCTAGGCTTATTCAGTCCCGTGTCCCGGTCTGAAGCCTGATTGGCAAAGATCTAGTAGATTGTTTGATTCTAGATGATATTGTATTTGCAGGTAAGCTGCCCTGTCCAGTATCTTGAGTAAGAACGACACAGTTGTGATGGGTCGGTAGTTCGTGGGCATGTTGGGGTCCAATGTAGGTTTTTTAGTAGGGAGAGGACCCAGGCATCTTTAATGCGTGTTAGGACAGTACTTGTTTCAAAAGAGGCGTTTATTAGTGACGTGGCTGGGCAGATGCACCTTGAGATCTAGATGGCTTGAGGCCAGAGATAATTTTTTTGACTACTGTTACAGAAACCGGGGTGAATTCAAATGGGGTGATCTGTTTCGGCGGGACTCCAATGTGTTTGGCGAGTTGTGTGTTAGGTGGTAGGCTCCGTTTTTTAGATTCAATTTTTGTTTGAAAAAGTTTGATTTTGCCCAGCAAGGCATTCTGAATGTTCGTGCACCAAGTTGCATCTTTGGTGCAGGATTCTTGTGGTGTCACGGGTGATTCCAATTCGTGGAGGATGGCGAACAGTTCCCTTGGTGCCAGAGTTGGCATTCAGAATTCTTTCCTTATATCTTGAACTTTTGGTCTGTCGGATGGCTGTTTTGTAACTCCTAGGATACGCTGGAACTGATAACCAAAACTCCATAGCTTGAGGCCACCAGGGGGCGCACAGGCAATGGCAGCCTGAGCGTGCAGCTCCCACTGAGGCCAGGATGATTTGGAGGATTGAGCCCCCCCGATTTCCCCCAGGCGAACTTAACGGGGCGACTCAGTGTTGTGACCCCCCCGGGCGCCACAGGCTCGAAAGAGCGAACTTCGGGAGCCTCGTGGTGCCTGAGAACGGGCCCCGACACACGCGAGCGGAGAAGGAAGATGAGGCCTGGGCGGCCGCGGCTCCAGAGAAGCAGAGACGTTTCACTGAGGCCGCAAAGAGACACCGGGCGTGCCGCCCCCACTCCTCGACAGGCCCCCCGCACCCGCGGGAGGAGCGGCCCCCGGCGGACCAAGAGCTCAGACCCGGAACACGAGGCGAGCCCCTCCCCCGCCCGGGCTGTAACACACTGCCTGGAGGCCATAGGGGAGTAGGGGTTAGGGGGACTGGAGTAGTGAGGCCCCCACTCATTGGGACGGGTCGTTCCTAGGCCCTGAACAGTCAAGGCAGGCCGCACCACAGAGGGCCCAGCACCCCGGCACAGGATCAGAGGTGCCGATCCCAGCGGAAGTATAGGAGTGGAAGGCGCGAACAAGCCGCCCTTGGGAGTGGAGGGATCTTCCAGTACTGGGTGAAGACGGCGAAGCGGAGTGACCAGACCCTCTGACCAGGGGGAGACCCGGCCACATCGGTCCATTCCCTCCCCCGCGGGAGACATTGAGGAAGGCAGCCACGGAGCCCTGCCCCCCCTGAGCCAGGCCGAACAGATCCAGTGGCCTGCTCCGTCGGGAACCCCGGCTGCCACGGTGAGACTGGAAGGGGTGTGGGGCCCCCGCCCGGCGACGGCGGGGCGTGTGCCCACCCAACACCATTACCCCCTCGCGGCTGCAGAGTCACATTAGGGGCAGGTGGGGAGAGACCCGGCCCCGGACTCCCCCTCACCCCCTCTTCTTCGCTGCCCACCCCCCTGTGGGAGGACTACCGGCTGTTCCCGGAGGGGCCTACGGACTGCGGTGGTCCCGACGGAGGGGGACTCGGGGTGACCAGATGAAGTGGCGGCAAACATTACAGGAATTTCGCTTTCAGGAGGCCGCGAGTAACAGCAAAGGCTCGACCCTTAGGAGCGAGATGGCCCAGCCAGAGGGCCCGGCGCCCTCCACAGCAGCAATGGAAAAGGGTTTCGCCTCGATCCTGCAGGAGATCAGGGACATGCGTTCAGATATTGCTCAGAAACTCGAAAAAATTGATCAGAGGGTGGACAAGGTCGAGGACAGATTACTACAGGTGGAGACCAACCAATCCTCGGCCGTGTCCCACGAACTACAAACAGATATGCGGCTAGCAGCCCTGGAGAAGAGAGACGAGGAGCGGGCCAGGCAGATGGACGATTTTGAAAATAGGGAACGGAGGAACAATCTCAGGATCTTTGGGGTCCCAGAATCGGACAGTGAAACGGAGAGACATCACCCGCACAGTGAGAGACATCATCACCCTCCTGTTTGCGGAAGAGATGATGACGGAACTCACATTTGACAGAGTGCACAGGGCAGGGGGCAGAGCAGGGGGCCCCCGGTCAATCCTGGTCCGGTCCCACTACTACTCCGAGAAAACAAAAGTGCTGGAGGAGGCCAGAAAAGCCTGGGAGATCACTTCCAATAATGCCCAGATCTCGATTTACCAGGATCTCTCGGCCTACACGTTGGCCAAATGTAGAATGTGCCGCCCCCTAACGCAACTGCTTAAAGAGAAAGGGGTGCGATACAGATGGGGCTACCCCTTCTCCCTGACCTTTCAATATATGGGCCAGAGGTCGACTCTGATCACGGAAGACGACATAAGAGGAGCTATCCAAGACTACGTAGTGGACTCGAACCCCCGGAGGGGCCCATCGGGTCCGGAGACGGGCAGACCAACTGGCCCCGGCCCATCGGGAGACAGGAGAAGGAAAACGAGCGCAAGGAAATTCAGGAAATTGAATACACCGTCACCAGTAAAAGATGGGGAGCGGAACAGCTCTGAGGATGGGGGCGACCCATCAGGATCTGGAAAGGAGTAGTGGTGTCTCGGAAGTTCTACCACTCACAGCGTCCCCATGAACAGCAAGTATAAGGGGGCCAGAGGGGGACAAAGCGACAAGGGGGAAGGGGGGGCTCAAGGTGATGAGCTTTACACAGATGGCCTGGCCGAGGTGGGCAAGCTGGTGGTTCGGCCATAGCCAGCGATGGCAGAACTAATTGGCTGGACGCTGGGGAGGGGGGACACACAAATGTTGGGATTGTTCAGTTTTGGACGCGGATTGGGGGGCAGTTGGGGAATAGTTTCAGGCCCACCCAGGGGGGCGGGGAGGGAGGAGGGGGGGGAGCACCAGTTACAACCACGGAAGCACGCAGAAAAGGGAGGTGAAGGTATGTCGACAAGGAGAGAAGCGATTCTAGAAAATGGCTGAAAGTCTGCCGGCCCTGGGAGTGGGCTCTCTCAATGTACGGGCCTAAACACCCCCACAAAGAGGTCCCTGGTCTGGGAATTCAGGAGGGCCAGCCTTGACCTCCTTTTCTTACAAGAGACTCACTGGGCACGAGGGAAAGAACCCAAGATGCCGGGGGGAGGAATAGGGGAGGTTTTTTACGCGTCCCACAAGGCCAAAAAGAGAGGGGTGGCCATCCTCCTGGCGAGGAACGTTGGCTTCGAAAAAGCCGAAATACTGAAAGACCCCGAAGGCCGGTACTTGTTGGTACGAGGGACCCTGCAGGGAGCCCCACTCACCCTGGCAGTGATATATGGTCCAAATTAGGGCCAAGCCCAGTTCTGGGAGGTGGTGGGGGAGAAACTCAAGCTCTTTGTCCGAGGTGGGTTGGTGGTGGGGGGAGATTTCAACATGGTTATGGACCCAACCCAGGACAGGGAACACGTTGGCCCTCAGTTACCCAGGTCAACGGATGAGATCATGGCCTGGATCTTCCAAAGGGTTAATTCAGAGCTGGGGACTGGTGGACACGATCCCAACCCCTAGGACGGGAGCCCCCTCCTTCACATATTATTCTACCATCCACTCTTCTTTTTCCAGAATAGATTACATTTTAGTGGATGAGACCCTGCACCCATTCGTTACCGGCCACAGGGTCGACCCCGTCCCCTGGTCAGACCACGATTTGGTCCGAACCACCATTGCAAGGGGCTGGCTAAGCGACCGCAGAGGTAGATGGAAATGCAACGACTCCCTGTTGAAGGACGAGGTCCGCGCTCAGGAGATGCTAGAAGCCATAACAGAGTTTTTCGAATTTAATGACAATAGGGAGGTAGGTCTGCACACCCTATGGGACACCTTCAAGGCAACTCTAAGGGGCCTCCTTATCAAAATGGGTGCCCAAAATAAGAGTAAGGAATGCCCAGGAGAAATCCCTGAGGGAGAAAATAGCTCAACTCCAGCCAGGGGGCCCTCCAGCAGGTCCCTTGGATCAAGATCAGCTCACCACTCTGACCGATTATAGGCTCCAGTTAAAAGATCTTCTCCTGTACAAAACGGAACGAAGTCTCCAACTGGTTAAGCAAAGATATTATGAAAAAGGGGATAAAGCGGAAAGGACCCTGGCCTGGAAACTGAGGGAGGTACAGAGAGATAGGATGGTAAAGGCAGTAAGGAACGAAGAGGGGACCATGGGCCACAACACTACCCACATAGGAGAGGCCTTCCGCAGATATTATGAAAAACTTTACTCATCAGAATACAATGGGCAGGACAAGGAGATAGAAGGGTTCCTGAACTCAATACAAATACCGGCCCTGACCGGGGAGATGGCGGCGGGGTTAGAGGGCCCGGTGACCGAGGACAAGGTGGAACATGCAATTAGCGGAATGAAGGTGGGCACTTCCCCGGGAGAGGATGGCTTCACAGTCTACTTTTATAAAAGGTTTCGCTCAACTTAGTGAAGGTCTTCAACGCGGTACTAGAGGGGGGGACCCTTCCAGACTCCATGATGGAGGCCATAATTGTTGTGCTGCCCAAGTAAGGTAAGGACCCCACGGAGTGCTCCTCCTACCGCCCGATATCCCTGCTAAACATCGATGTTAAGGTTCTTGCCAAGGTAATTGGGAGGCGGCTGGAGAAGATACTACTGAAATTGATCCACGGGGACCAGGTAGGGTTTATAAGGGGTAAGCAGGGCTCATATAACATCTGTAAAACCATAGATTTGATCCACCACGCCAAGGAGTCGGACCTTGACGTGAGTGTCCTCTCCCTGGACTCGGAAAAGGTGTTCGATAGGGTCGAATGGAGATATATGGAACTCCTCCTCCAGAAAATGGGTTTTGGCGCACACATCAGGGGATGGGTGGCTGCACTATATAGAGCTCCGAAAGCAAGGGTACAAGTAAATGGCAGGTTGTCGGATCCCTTCCCCGGGGCACAAGACAGGGATGCCCACTGTCCCCCTTGATATATGTCCTTACAATGGAACCCCTGGCCATAGCAGTTAGATCACACCCGGACATCAAAGGAAGGGGTTAATGGGCGAAGTGGAATTTAAGCTTTCCCTGTTCGCTGATGACATCTTGGCTTACCTGGTGGACCCTGGCTCCCCCCCCCCCTTCCTGTCCCTAGTGGACACATTCGGTCACTTCTCGGGGCTGAAGATTAACGCATCCAAATCTATTATACTCCCCATGAGAACAAGGGACCCGGGCCTAGACCGCATGGGTACACTTCATGGGATAACAGTGGGAAAGGTCTCTATCCGTTACCTGGGCGTCCTCCTCACTAGAGATCTATCCAAATTAGCCCCAACCAACTATGACCCCGTCTTGGCAGTAATTACCGCGGACCTCAGGAGGTGGGGCTCAATGAATTTGTCCTGGTATGGCCGCATGACGGCAGTGAAGATGAACGTGCTGCCACGTCTGCTGTATCTCTTCACCTCTCTCCCAACCAACATCCCCGACCACACTTTTAGGACTCTACAGAATGCGGTCCGCGATTTTATTTGGCAGGGCAGGACCCCGAGGACCACAAAGGCGGTCCTGACCCTGCCGAGAGAAGAGGGTAGGTTTGGCTTGCCTGACTTCCAACTTTATTTACGCGCCACCCAACTGCACGCCCTCCTGGAGCACATGAGGGAGGGGATGGGCACTTATTGGTCCTACTTGGAGGATATGGATGCTCACCCTCTTAAAGTTCGAGACCTCCTCTGGGCCCCATGCAGGTTTATCCCGAATAGACTCAAAACCCACCCCACCCTGGGAGTTCTCTGGGCAATCTGGAGGGAGGGGCCCCCAGACAGCGCACCTAACGTCGTGGCCATCTCCGATGTCCTCACTCTGGGGACACCCCCTCAGATTGGGTAACAGGGGGGTTCAGCAAGGCACAGGCCTGGTCCGACTCGGGTCTGGAATGGGCGGGGCAGTTGTTCCGGGAGGGGGAATTCCTACCATATGAGGATCTGAGGGATGCCATCAGGCAGGGGTCCCGCTCCATATTCGAATATCTCCACTTAAAGGGCATCCTTTGCGACCAGTCATGGGACGAGAACTTGAAGAGGCAGTTAACCCCTTTTGAGAAATTACTTGGCACAGCAACCTCTAGGAAGGGAGCGGTCTCCGGGATGTACAAAATCCTTAACACTGTAAATTTAGTGGAGAGGCGGGGTTTCCACACATTCTGGAATGACCTGGCGGGTGAGGTGATCTCGGAGGACGCCTGGTCGCAGATATTCAGAATAGCTTTTCACTGGAACTTATTCACAGCGGACATGGAACACAACTTCAAAATCTTGCAGGGGTGGCACAGAGACCCTGTGAAACTATCAAAAATGTTTACAGGAGTGTCCTCTATGTGTCCGAGGGGGTGTGGCCAGACTGGCTCGAGGGGCCACATGTGGTGGCACTGCCCAAAAGTGCAGGCGTACTGGGAAAAGGTCAGGGGCTGGATGGCTGAGGTCACCAAGGAATTGCTCCCCCAGAACCCTCTGACGGTGTTGTTGGGTCTCCCCCCGGAGGCCTCGGATGTTTACAGGTACCCCAGAATGTGGGAAACAATGCTGAGGGCGGCACTGGCGCAGAAATGGAAGAGCCCGGAGACCCCCTCAAAGAGGACTGGCTAAAGAAGTTAAAAAACATATTCTTAATGGACAAGCTAACGGCAGTGGTGAACAATGACTCTGGTATGGGGTGCAGCAGTCCTGGGGATGGGACATGCACTGATGCCCGGTGGAGACCCAGGCAGGGCCCAGTGGGTCAAGACTGGGAAGTTGACATAATGGGCGCCCACGGCCCGGGGGTAGGCGGTCGAATCACAGCCATTAAAGATTGTCGACGTTCACATTCATTACCAAGCACTGGACACAAAAGTAAAGTCCAAGTCTTCCAACATTACAGTTCAGGTTTGATTAAGCGGTTAGGGGTGTGGGGGTGCATCGGGGTGGGGGGAGGAACGTAGGGAGGGGGGGCGTTTGTTGGGCCGGTCATATGCACAGCTCTTGAACATGTATGGAGCCCGTTTGTTATATTTACAAAAATGCTAATAAAACAAAAGTTAAAAAAAACTCCATAGCTTGGAAAAAAAAGGGAATCCCAAGAAGAAGGTAAAAGTACAGAAAGCAATCAAAGAATTACAGAACTTAATCAAAGACATCTTAAGAGACTACTAGAGACTTTAAGATCCATAAATAATTCTATAGATTGGTACTAAAGTACCCTCAAGTTGAAGGGAGACATTCTCCGGATATAGGTTAGTTTTCATAGCAGTAGGGTCAGTTAGGATAGTTTTGGACTACGGACTGTTTCGTTTGGACATTCATGACGGACTGACGAGCACCATAGTTAGAAATATAGGCAGAGACCACCCATAGAGATGGGAAAAGTTAGATATCCTTTACTTTAATAAAGGTGTGTCAATCATGTCCACAAAGTGTCTGTATCCTTCTTCTTCTGACTCACCAAAATAATCCTTAAGGCAGCTAGAAAAGACTCCACTCGCAGTAAGGATAAGAACACATGTGCCCGGTTTTGCAACTGGTCTTTAAACAAATGGTTTAACCCTTTCTGGCATCCAAGCAGAATCCTGCCCAATATACCTCAGTATAAGCTTTATGAACAAAATAATCAGAGTGAAACTGAAGTAGGTCTCTTGGAAAAAGTGCCTTTTTGTTGACTGTTACATCTGCCGGAGGCACAACTGTGTTCCTTATTAATGAGTAGATCTTCATGGCAACCCTTTTTTTTATCGGATTTCTTCAGAAGGAAAACTATTGTTTCATACACTAGGCGTACAGTACAACCGGCTATGAATTTTTTTCTGGACCACACTAAGGCCCTATGATCTTCAGACAACCTCTTAATCATTTTTAGGGCCTGATTCACAGAGCGTTTCCCTATGGGGTTTTGCCATCATAAAATTTGTCTGTGAATTAGGCCCTTAGGGGTACAACTCAGCGCACACAAGTATTAAAAGCTACCGTTGTTTGATGGGTGAAGACATTTTTTTAAACATGTCAGTCACGTTTGTTCTACAAGGTTAATTTTCAAATAATTACTGAAAAAATGTATTACATGCATTCGAACGAATTTGTGCTAAGAATATTTAATCCGCTATTTCCAGTGAAGGTGCTTTGGTTCTGTTTACACAAGAAGTCAAATCATTATTGTGACGAAGAACAAATAATATTGGGGACTGATATCCCTCTAACAGTTTCCACTAGTTCTTGGGTACCTATTCTACACAGCAAATATAATTTTGAGAGAAACACTCTGGGATTCTGTTTGTTTTGCAAATTGAAGGGATCATTAAGATTTTTTTGTTTGCCAATCTTCATTGAGAAAACCTCTATCAGAAAATAACTAACATGTTAGATTTCCTCTGTATCAACACCCTTGACAAAGCCTCAGCAGGTGCAAAACAGGTTGGGCTTCACATGCCCTGGGCCATCATGTTTTGAGATATTGGTAATATAGTTTTGATAATAAGTTACATTTTGTAATGTCACCCCGTTGTACCCCCCAATCTTTTCACATGTTTCTAATTTTATGCGCAGATACATGAATTATTTCAGATACATTCATTTGTTACATCCTGGCGATATCAAAGTGGGAGGGCTGTTCTGAATTCAAATTTGTCCCTTGTGGTGATGAGCAGTTCCTGCTCATGAAGGTTGCGGAAAGGATGAATATGCCACTTTTGTTGTGTATAAAGTGCTGAAGTAGAGTGCAATGCTTATTTGTGAGAGCAATCAATGTCCTACTTTGAATGCTTCTGCTTCTGTGCTGTTTGCGAATTACATAGTCCACCAAATTATTTCAGCACTGCCTGCTTTGTTCTGCTGTGAGGATCCACAACTTTATAGATAAATGAGTATTGATGCTTGTTTATTTTCTCCATGCCTCAGACACCAGCATGCCTGTAAACTCAAACAAACAGCAATTGGGCTTCTTGGAGGAATCACCTGGGAGCAATGAGTACAGTACAACAATGAGTCACAAACTGGATGAAAATGACTATCAGCAAATCAAACTAAGTGAAGCTTATGCTTGCCCTGAATATGACAATAGTGTCAATCAGAGATCAAAGCCTGCTCACCATAAACGGAGCCTCACGAGAAAGATGCCATATTCCTGGACTGAATATGATGGCAGCACTAATGAATCTGTAGCTAGGAGCCAGCTTCAGAAAATGCAAACTGGATTGGAACTGTTTATTTGTAGTCAATGTGGAAATTGTTTTAACCAATCACAAAAGGATATTACCCTTCAGCAAGGTAACAGCGATGAGCAAAATAATACATGCAGCCAATGTGCTAACATATTAAACCTGTCAAATCAGCAGCCCAGTGATCAGGGAGAGTACCTGGATGAGAGACCCTACAAATGCTGTGAATGTGGGAAGAGCTTCAGAAAGGCACAGACATTGATGATACATCGACGAGTGCATACTGGCGAGAAGCCATACCCATGCAGTAAATGTGGAAAGAACTTCAGACAGCTAGCACACCTGGTCAAACATGAACGTATGCACATGGGTGAGAAACCATACATTTGTAACATATGTGAAAGGCGGTTCATTGACTCATCACATTTGAAGCGACACCAGCAGATCCACAACAGAGTCTCAACAATCAGGCAACCCAGAAGAATGCAAACAATTAAATGGACAGTTTAAGGTTGAAGGAAAACACTGTTTCTGCATAGCTTTAACAAGATGATCCCAACTTGCCCAGATTCAGGGAACAAATGAAGGCTTGAACTTGCATGTGTGCCCAGATTACCTTGAAAACAATATTACGGATGCAGGCAGACCCTGCTAACACCAGGTTCAGCATATATTCAGTAGGTACTCCCACCAACACAATCAGCCTTACATTTTGGCATAATGTGGCTTCTATAATGACAGAACTTCAGGAACCAGAATAGTTCCCGTTGATATGTTTGCTTATAATGAATTCTGTTAACACCACACCACTGCAACAATACAAATGTTAACAAATAACTTATCTCACCTCCTTGGTTGTGATTTTCACTAAGGCTAAGATGTTTCATTTGCTGCTTTATGGTGAGTTAATTTAGTAGCAGAGTACCATACATTACATTGTTCCCTAACATTTCACTACCCTTGTGTGGCTGTATTGACGCAACCCATTAGAATGAATTCATCCAGCTTGTTTTTTTAAATCTTTTTCAGCTGCGGACATGCATGATACTCAAAGCCCTGAGCCTTGAACTCACAATTGGTTCTTCAGGACTGCCACACCCAGTCTCAATGGAATGCAGACTCAATACATATGCAGTGTGGTTTGTAAATGTATGTGCAGAGGGCCACATGACAGAAGGACTGCCTTTCAGCATTTGTATATATCTGATGACTGCAATTGTAGTTGCCTTTGACCTTTTATAGACATTGTTAAATGTTTTATTTTCCCGTTACAAAAGAGTTCTCCAGCTTATTCTTGCCAAAAGACAAATCATTGTATGGTCTGTTAGGAGATCACCATGCTGGCTTCAGCATCTCCAACAGTGTTTGGGAAATGCCCCCAAACTGTCCACTTTCTGAACATTTCAGGTTTTTTTTTTAAGGAGGAAGGAGATCTAGAAAATAAAATGCAAAAGTTTACAGATTCATGTAGATGGTACAACATCCTTTCATCGCGGGATTAACCCTTCCTGGGCTTTTCTCAGTGGAAATTCTATCGAAGAAAGAAAACTCATCGAATTTGTGTGGGGGCTACAAATAAATATATATGGGGTGTGGGTATTCAGGTATATAAAAACATTAAAAGGGATTGGGGTGACCCCCAACAAAAATAAAAAAATTAAAAAATTTGATTATTTTTTTTCGATGGAATTTCCATGGAGAAAAACCCAGCGATGGTTATTGTTGCGATGAAATGACATGGAACCATGTAGATGACAAAAACAATTTTACAGATATGTTTTATTTTATTTTTACCACAACCTTAATTTAATGAATTACAGTATGGTACTGGTTATCCTACATATCTTAAAATGTTTAGTTCCTTCTGGATGTGGCAATGGACCATAGACTTCAGCTTAAAAAAGAACACATTTCAGTTAGAATTTGTCCCTACAGAGATAATTTGCACACCTGGGGCCAATCTAGTTACTACGTAGGATTTGGGGCTGCAGTGGCTGAAAACATTTCAATCCTTTCATCAATATTTTAGTGCCAGTAAATATAACGTAGCTTTACTAATTTCCTTTCTGTAAGCACGTTAACTGTACTGAATTGTTTGCTTGACCAATGAGTAAATTGGACACAATGAGGTATTTAGAAAATTGTAAAATAAAGTTAATTCTGCATAGAAGACAACTGTGTGCAGTGTTTCTCTTGAACCCCAAATACAGACTTGTTTTCATATGAAATTATGCTGTCATTTAGAAAAGTGCTTTCTGGATAATGCTGCAATCTCTAGATAATTATCTAAAATGTCATGTTCTTCAAACGAGGGTAATTCATGAGGCAGAACCCAAACTCACAAGTTGAGGCTGTGTGTGGATTCATATGTCTGATCCTAGATTTAAAGGAGGGATTCGGACAAACTGTCATCTTCATTGTATTATTCATGGACATCTATTGAAACAAGGAAAACCATATGAGGGCTATTGATATCCCTAATTTTACTATTTATTTATTTATTTACATTTATATAGCGCGCAAGCAGCCCAGGGGCATTGAGGCTCTGTTACTTGCAATAACTTAGTTACGTGGTACATATGATAGCGATTGTTGACAAATTATGAGTAGTACAGGAAATCATACTGTTGTTACAAATATTGCATTTGGGCGTAAATTACAAACATAAATAATAAGTATTTGTGCTGATGTGTCGGTCAAATGTTCTTGACCATTGAGATGAATAGGAAGAACAACACGAATGTGGCCATCTGCGTGGTGGCCCAGTTTGCTCAACGGCAACCTAAGAGTCCCCGCTGCATCCTAAGATAAGTGGTTCTTACTGTTCAGTCTGGAAGCACAGATATCGTTTTTGGGAAGTGAAAGTTGTAAAAATGTACACCCTTTGATTGTGCTTGAATGAGATTGACCAGTTGCCACTGTCTCCATTCAGAAAGAACATTTCCTCTTTGAGCAGCAGTTCACTCCCCCAATGCTTGTATGTTGCCCATAGGAGCAGTGTAGGTTTAGAGATTTTTGTTGGGGTTATTGTAAACCAAAGTTAGTCAAAATGCTAAGCATTTTAGGTTGTTGATTTGCAGTTTTACCTGGTTCTGAGTCTAGTTGATGTTCGTTTACGTGGCTTAAAGGTTGGCAAACCAACAAAAACAACAATATACGTGGCAAACTCAAATTGAAGGGGGTGTGCACAGCACAGTGCTGCCAACCTTGAAACATAGGGCCTCTTTCGACTACTGAAGTGGAAGGGCCTGAATGGTTGGCAAAAGGGTTTTGATTTAGGTGGTATTTTCTCTTGAGACACATTTGCAATACCTTCATTCCCTGTCTTGTCTTTGGTGCTGCTTTAAATTAGACAAGACATCCTTAGAGCAGGTTATGCTCCAATAAAAAGGAATTCCCTAAACAGAAGTATGCTGTAATTTCTCTAATTCACTGCCTGGCCCAATTAAGCCCCTAACTAGTGTGGTCTGCACGACTGCGAACATTAATTGCGTGGATAGATATTTTTCAAACAGTCATTTAGTCATGGACATTGTTTCGGTCGAAAAGGTCGAGAAAATAAAAAGCTGAAATGCACGTTTGGTGCGCATTTGGCATGGTAAAGAAAACAAAGCCCATAATACCGAACAAGGGGATCAGTGTTGAGGGGGTGTCTCCACATACATTAAATGCACAGCGGGGGGCAAATAACCAAAATTCCAAAAGTTTGAGTTACAAAATGCGAACAAGTGGGCTTTGCAATTTCGTAACTCAATCTTTTGGGATTCGGTTTTTCAACGTAGATCCAAGGACATCCATTAATTTCTACTCTTTTTGCATATGCAGTCCCTGTTGCTATGCACTTAATGAAAACACTGTGTGCAAAGCACACCTTGGGCATCCTTACGAGATTAGCGGAACGGGTTAACGGGCTCTGCTAATGAAGGCGGACCCGTTAAACCCACTCTGCGAAATTACGAGGTCCCCTCGCGGGACCCAGTAACGGTGCCTGGTAAAACCAGGCATCGTTACCGGGTCCCGCGAGGGGAAGAAGGAGCTAACAACGGGCCGGTCGTAATGGGCCCGTTGTTAGCTCCCTCTCCCATTCCCATTGAGCCCTATGGGGGCTCAGGTGGGAATGGGGAAGGTCCGGGCCCGGGTTCCCAGAGGGTGTAATTACCGGGCCCTCCGAACTCGGAATGGCCCGGTAATTCCTCCTTCTGGGAACCCGGTAAAGGAGCCCGGTTTGGCGGCAGCCACGGAGTTAATGGCTCCATTGCTGCTGCCAAACTCGTAATGAGGCCCCTTGTGAGTTGTGTATGTTATTTTCTAATGTTTCTTTATTTATATACAGGAGGAACAATGCTCTTTTGATCACAAAAGAACATACAATAGATAAATCATATTTTTTTTTAACTTTCTTTATTAACGCACTCTGTTCAAAACAATAGATAAAGGTTACACATTCACATGAAGATCAGCAGCATTATTCGTAGCACAAGTGTGAACTGGTGGAGTGGAAAGAAGCAAAGGCAAAATTAAAAAGATGAACGAAACAACATACAGAACTAGGCAAGCATGTCCTTGCTGGCGAATCTCATGCCCATGGAGAACAGGATACAGTAAAGGAGCACATAGTTGTAATCCCCCTTTAGTCTATATGGGGGAATCCTGCGCGGGTGCAAGATAGTCTTTGAAAGGCTGCCATATTTCTCTTGGACGGGCCGCCACTGGTTGCATAGAGGCACATTGTTCTTCAGGATTGCTGGCCCATGCAGTAGCTCGCAACCAATGGGCAGTAGTCGGTAGAGAGGGTTGTGACAAATGTAGTAATAGACACCGCACTGCAAGCACTAAACTTAAAATTCACCAGCCTACGCACTCTCCCAATTTGACCATCAAATACATAGAAAAGGCATTGCATTGGATTAGCATTCAACCTATATTCAGTCATATCTGTAGGTATAGTGCAAACATCCCTCCAATATTCATCCAGTTTAGGGCAGCCCCACACTATATGGTAATAAGCCTGAATCATCCTCAACATCTTAGGCAGAAGCCAGTGTTCGTAGGGGCAAAGAGCTTCAGTCGGGCCGAGGAATAATGGTACCTATGCAAAACCTTAAGTTGAATGAGGTAAAACCAGGAGTTGTAAGAGACCTCCCAAGTCTGTCCACACATATCGGCCCATATCTCGTCTGTGATGTTCAGACCCAAATCCAGTGCCCATTTAGAGCGGAGTTTGGCCAAGTTGACAGTGCTCGGTTCTGGATTAGGCTGTATAGAGAAGAAACCATGCCCTGCAAGCCATAAGCGTCAATAATGTACCCCAACAGGGAATCATTCTCTGGTTTATTCGGGAAGCACGCCCATTTCCTCCTAAAGGCTCTAAGAACACGTATGTATTGCAGCCAGTGTGAAGATTTGGATTGTGTAAGTGTGGCAACATCGCCCGCTAGAACGAAATTCCCTTCATGAAACATGCTCCCCAATGTGCCAAATCCCTCCTGAGCCCAACGCTGCTCCGACACCACATACACAATGGGAAAAGTCGGTGTACAATTCCACAAAGGATAACTCTCATGATAAGGGTTGGGAACTCCAACCTACCCCCACACCATACACCAGGCTCGAGCAGTGACACTTGCAGGATCGAATGGGCACAGGTCTGCAAACCAGGGGGCCACCACCAGGGACCTAACATCACGCATACCAGCCAAGTGTCCTTCAAGCTTGACATGTGGGAGCGACTCCCCGGTACATACCAGTAGGCCGCATATTGCGTCTCTGCTGCCAACCAGTATGTCTTTAAGTCCGGTGCTGCAAACCCTCCATGTGTACAGGGCAGCATCAGGCTGTCCCATGTGAGGCGCACCGCACCCAGATGCCACAAGAAAGAATTTACGGCAGCTTGTAAATCACACCCGGCCATATCGGTATATTCTGAAAAAGTAAAGAAGCTTAGGTAAGACTGTCATTTTGAGCACTTCTATTTTCCCAGCTATAGTTAGCGGCAACTTTCAGCAGGACCCAAGTTGAGATGTAAGACGCGCCAGATATTAAGTATAATTGCTTTCTAGTAGTGACGTGTGGTGTCTAGCTATCGTGATCCCTAAGTAATGCATTTCAGCCAGAGCCCATGAGAAACCAAGTAGGTCAGGAGGTCTATCCACAGCATCTGTAAGGGGAAACGGCTCGGACTTACCACGATAATGCACATACAGTATGGTGTTGTCGGCATACAGAGAAATTACCTTTGGTTCCTCAGAGAGCCAAATGGCTCTATGTTTAGGTTTGTGTCTGATAAGGGCAGTCAGCGCCTCTATCACTATGGCAAACAATAAGGGCGGTAGTGGGCACCCTTGACGCCTACCTCTGGCTATGTGTATTGGGGCCGACAACATCCCATTTGTACAGACCCTAGCAAGCGGAGAAGTGTAAAGCAATCGTACATATGAGACAAAATTGGGCCCGAATTGACACTTCTCTAGTACTGCATACATGAAACACCACAAGACTGAATCAAAAGCCTTTTGCATATCTAACGTGGCTGCCACTGCCTGCCTTCCGGGAAAATTTGAGCCAGTATATTGAACAGTCTGCACAAATGAGTGCTGTGGCGCGCCCAGGAAGGATGCTACAGCTATCATTATAACAGATATGTTATTATAATATATACACATTATATATCTGTTATAACAGTGGCAGTTCCGGCAGGGTCCACATTCTTCCCCGGAGGGAAAGGCTGTAACGATGCCGAGCCAGAGCTCCAGGCTGGGCTTGGGGATGGTCGACCCACATGGGAGACGGGTGCCCAAGGCCACGGACATCACCCCGACCATCCTGGAGGTTTGGCTGGGATGCGTTACAGAATTTACCTCTGGGAAGGGAGGGGGACCCTGCTGGGGCTCCCTGGGACTGCCGCCGCACTTGGGGATGGTCAACCCACTAGGGAGACGGATGCCCAAGGCTAGGTACATGATCCCCAACCATCCTGGTATTCTGGCTGGCCTTTGTTACAGCTTCTCCCTCCGGGAAAGGACGGGGAATGTCCCGGGCCTCACGGGAACCACCGCTGGGCTTGGGGACGTTCAACCCACATGGGAGTCGGCTGCCCAAGGCCAGGGATATGACCCCCCTACCACCGTGGAGCTCTCACTGGGTTGCGTTACAGCTTCTCCCTTTGGGAAAGGAAAGGGACCCTGCCGAGGCACCATCGGACTGGCTGCTGTACTTGGGGATGGTCAACCCACATGGGAGACAGCCGCCCAAGTCCAGGGACATTACCCCGATTTTCAGGGAGCTCTGGCTGGCCTGCGTTACAGCTTCTCCCTCGGGGAAAGGTCGGGGACCCTGCCGGGGCTCCCTGGAACCGCTGCTGGGCTTGGAGACGGTCAAACCACATGGGAGACAGACCCCCAAAGCCAGGGACATCACCCCTGCCCATCCTGGAGTGATGGCTGAGCTGCGTTAAAGAATTTCACCCTGGGGAGGGAAGGAGACCCTGCAAGGGGCTCCCTGGTGCTGCCGCAGTGCTTGGGGGCGGTACACCACATGGGAAACGGATGCCCACAGCCGGGGACATCACCTCCAACTGTCCTGCGGGAAGATAGAACATTTGTTGTGTTCACTTGGTTTTCTTACCGTTTTCATACATTGGCTGCTGCACTTTGTCAGACAACCATTTCATTTCCCAAATGTGACCCACATTTAGTCGCTGCTTTGTAACCTGCACAAGTCACCTACCCTTCAAAAGGTCTTCCTGTGCTCTTTCAAACAATGTATGCTTGCCAATGCAATTGTGGGGGTACAGAACAAGCTACTTGCTGTGTGAAACGATGACCTTATTCTGTATTTCATTTCACTTTGTGTTTTTGGGAGATTTTTTGTAGGTTACTAATTTGCCTATGGAACGTGTAGGTTTACTTTCAAGATGGAAAAAATAAAACTATAATTATTCGGGATGTCCAAGTCATATGGAGTGGAAAAAGTGGCGGTAAAAGATTTTTTATGACTGCAGGATTTTGTATGATCTGGCAGGTGTAGTTAGAGAGCAGAGGGTTCTCCCTGCCAAATCCACCTAGTATTCCGCCAGCATGTATTTTTATGCTGATGGAAAATCAATAGATTCCTATGGAATCCACTCGACTTTTACACCTGTTAAAAGCAGACCAATTTTAAAGGAATCCATTGTAGATGGCTCCCACAATCATTAATTGTGGGTGGCATTTATGCTTTTCCAGACACGTAGTGCTAGAATTAAGATAAAAGGCCTCTTCACCAGATGTTTACTTTTCCACTACGTGGTGGAAACAGTTAAAATTGCTACAAAGAGCCCATTTGTCCAAAAGAGCAAACCAGTCTCCTCCATGCAATTTTTATAATTCAAAACAAAATTACTCCATACTATTCATGATCAGTATGTATCTACAATGATGTATATATTCCAAAATGATTTATTGTGTGACTTGTACACTTTTGAAGTCATCTGCATAGAATTTAGTTTTATTTTAGGTTTTTAAATCCAAACAATAACACATATTTGTACCAACTTGTGCTGAGAAAATACATGGTCAAGTACCTACATTTCAGAATGGTCTCAAATTCTGCCTTTACCAAAAAACCAAGGTGTGCGATCCTGGGCGTAGTCAAGTACCTACATTTCAGACTAGTCTCCACCAAAAAACAAAGATCCTGGGAAAATAATTCATTCACACTGTGCCTTAATTGCAAAAATGAGGTGCCCCTAGAAGTTGTTTAGTTTGAGGTGTATGCTTTTCCAAGAATCCTCACTCATGGTTTAATAGACTAATGTTGCTCCATATATAATATTTTTTTTTTATTGGCTAAATAACATTTCTTTTCAACCTTTAACAAAATCCACAGTTACCTATTACCGGCCCCACCATCCTTGCGCTGAGCCGGCTTTCGCTCAGGCTTTGACATTGCTATCCTTTAGTTCCTTTAGGATCGATTCTATGAATCTTAATGCTTCCATGGTGGGGCCAGCATTTTGTACCGTCAGGATTCTTTCCCAATAATCCTCGGCCGTCAATGTATTTATGTTATCCACCCAATCACCTAAGTATAGGCTCCTTTGGGTTTTCAACGCCGGGCAGGAGAGCATCCAATGTTTTATTGTTTCCAACTTTTCTTGCTCATTACAAAATCGACATCTAGAGTCTTCAGATGAAATTTGTTTCCTTATATAATGAACCTCTCTTGTTGGCAAGATGTTTAATCTGCATCTCATCAAGAGATCCCTATATTTTGAGGAGGGGAATCTTCGGAGATATGGTGGAGGGTCATTCAGTGCCTTTCGTTCCCAGGTAATGTTGTGACAATTTGTATTCTGCATTTCTTGATTGTCCATAACTATCCAATCTTTTTCCCGTATGTTTTTCTTCGCTTTCTTGGGATTTTCTTTCAACGTATCAATTTCAATATGGTAATGTTCCAGTATTTTGACACAATTCTCTTTCCAGGCTTTGAAGTGCTGGTCTTCATTTCTTACCCCTTTCTTGGCTAGTGATTCAAATGCAATGGGAGGCTTATCTAGCATACACTTCCGAAAAACCGAGAGTGTCTTCCACAGGACTATTGACTCCATCGATTGTAACCTTAATTCATGCCTTATGGTCAGTACAGGGAGGCAGTTAGGAAGCCTGAGTACCCTTCTCCAGAAAAAGGCCTCTAGCACTCCCCACATTTTCCAGTGGAGATTGAGCAAAGATTAAGCTCCATATGTTATACTTGCCACAAGCTTTTGTTTGTAGAATAGGATTACTGGCATCATTGAGAAAGATCCGTAGCGTCAGTGTAGGGCTCGAGCTTGATTAGTCAGTTTCATCAGCTTTTCTTTGATGAAATTTAATTGACCTTGCACATTGATGTTTTTATTGATTAATACCCCCAGGTAGACAGTTGAGTCCACTATTTCCAACGGTTGATTGTCCAATGACCAAGTGAATCCCTTTTTCTGTTTTAAGGCTCTAGACCCATACGCCGATTGCATTATTAGGATCATGGATTTTTTTACATTGACCTTCAGATGGTTTTGATTTAAGTAGGACTAAATTCCACCATTCGTCTTTGCAGGCCTATGGGAGTTTGGTCCCCAAATACAACGTCATCTGCATATACGATCCATGAGAGGGCTTCATCCTGAAATACTGGAGGGAATGCGCGGATTTGATCTTGGGATTCTTTCATATCTGCCAAATACAGAATGAACAGGAAAGGTGCCAATGCACAGCCTTGTTTGATGCCCTTCGATGTCGGGATTTTCTCTGTCAGGTCTCCTCCTTTTGAGACCACTATCTGAACTGAGGTGTTTGTGTATAGTTCCTGCATTGCCTCGAGCAGATCCTGCGGGCAATTCCACTTCCTTAGTTATATATATAATAATAGTGATCCTTCATTTTTACCATACAAAGTAGCAGATGTTGTTTCCAAGTATGTATGCCAGGCGAAAAAAGGATTGTATTGCTACCTGCCAACCCTCGGTGCACTCCAAGTGGAATTCAATCCTAAATAAGTAAATGTAGCTAGTAGGTGGAGTTCGATGAGAGCCCTACTACTTGCAGTTATAAGTCTGTGTATCTTACAGTTTCTTAGCTTATGGAATTGTAGTACTTAGGTCTGGGAAAGTCACAGTCAATGGCTGTACCTAGGCTTAATGGTAGTTTAACCAAATGTTAGTGTGTGTGTGTGAGCGTTAAACACTTAATTAGTTTAGAAAGTTTGCAGTTTCCCAGATCAACACTGTCAATGAGACCAATTTCATGACACAAACTATTATGAAATTAAAAAGTACCCTTACGGGTTATTTTAATCAATTAGTTTGAATAATCTTTTGTGAGTGTTTTTTTCAAACAAAAGGAATAAAATAAAGCAAGTTCACATCACAGGCTTTGCATTACAGAACTTCATTTGTAAAGCTGAAACAACAACATCACAGGCTTTGCATTACAGAACTTCAATTGTAAAGCTGAAACAACAATTTCTGCTTAAAGCATAACATAACATTAAGGACATAACGACCTCTTGTCTTTGGCTTGAAAACAATTTGACATCCTGTCAGTAGGAAGTTTCTTTTGTAGACATAGGCCTAGACGTAAGACACTTTCTTTAACTTCTTGACATATATTTGCATTGTCCACTTTTGGTGATAATAAAGAAAATTATTTTATTTATGTTCAAGACTTCAATTCCTAATAAATGTAGAGAATAACCAACTATTAGTACTATTTACCTGACTCAGCATCAACAATTCAACTTTCGAAAATTACACATGACCCACCTCGTTTTGAGTACTGGTAGGATCCCTACTTCCAGTCTTTGGGCACACCCTTGTGTTTGGGTGTAACTGCGCACATACCCACTGTTGTCTGATAGTCTCCACCTCAAGCGGACTCACTCAGAAAACAGTTTCTAGAGTCAAGGCAGAAAGAAGTGTAGGTTTAATAGATACTTCTTGGGAGATTCTGGACACACATAACATAATCCCTAATGGCTTCCATCTAATGTTTAACTCTTGTGTACATGGATGACCAAAGTCACCCATCCCACCAACCTTGGTTACTAGTTAACCCATATTCACTATGTCAAGATGGTAGCTCTAATCTAAACTAAAATAGCCACATGAGGCAAGTTAAGGTGATCCACTAACTCAACCCCATGGCTATGTGACAACTTTCTCTGTTGTTCGAGTAAAAGAAGGGTATGCCTCTTACCTCTGTATGAGAGACAAGCATGATTAAGGAATCCTCTGGTGTCCGGCATGAGAGTGATACTCTCCAGCCCGTGTGTTCGTATTTGTATACTGTATGCATCTGTGTGCGCATGCGCCGTGCGGGCAGCGCAAACCAGAGGGTCGGGCCGCTCTCCACCCGTGCACGCGCACAGTGAATACTACATGCGCCTGCGCCAGGCGAGCAGCGCGGGCTCCAGGGTCGCCCCGCACTTTCGCACGCGCAAGGTGAAACATACGGACTCCGGGCCCGGGCCGCTTCTAGCCCGCACATGCGCGTGTGTGTACATTGAAGTAACCACTAGGGGAGAAAAGTGTATGATAAACGCGCATGCGTATATGCACGACTTTTGAGTGTAGATGAAATACTTGCTGGTGACTTATCCCTGACTGGATATCTGGGGAACCAGATGTCCGTGCAGGGACATGCAGGTGTGTATAACCCTCCATCAGCTATATGCATAATTTATGCATGTAAGGACCTGAAGTGAAATGGATATTCAAGTAAGTGCATGTTACTGGGCCCCCTAGTCGACGTCTCCTCGGGTCTCCATGTGCTCAAGGCTGCACTCGATAAGGGGATACCTGTTTGTTGTCAAATAAGAAGGGAGCAAAGGTACTTCATTAACTAGAGTGCGAAGGTATCTCATTGACTGTAATTGGTTATGGTATGGAAGGTTTCCCATTCGTAGCAGGGATTCTTGTTGCCTGGGCCACTGTCCGGGTGAGTGGGGATGACGCAGACCGAAGCCTCCTCGGGTCCCCATCTGTCCCAGGTTGTGGTCCCATTGCAACATAACCCTGCATCCATACCCTGCAACCTCCATATCGTTGCACCATTCATTGGACGTACCATGTACGTGATAGTCTATAACGCTCCCTATCTCTTCTAAGGTAGATTTCACTCGGATCTTTCATGTGCCTCTCCTGAGGTGGTCTTTCTATGTGCTTACTTACAGAGATGGATGTTGATAATTGTACATATTCTATTGGTCCCTGCCGTCATGTAAACTCAACACCCTAAGGATGTTAGAAGACATTCACAATCTAGAGCATAAAGTGGCTTCGTTGTCTGTCCCTCACATAGGGTTCGGACAGCCTCTTCACACACCAGACACATCTTAAAACCAAGTAATGTCCATCTTCAGTTGACTTTGGAACTGTCCACCATAGGACCTCAGGTCAAAATGTATCTTCACATAAGGTTCAGGCATCGCACATTAAAATAGAATTTTTTTTTTTTTACATTTATAAAGCGCTCACACAGCCCGCAGGCATCGATGCGCTGTTACAAGAATTGTTTTTTGTTTTTTTCTTAGTTGCGTAATTGTGTTTTTTTTTGTGTGTCTTAGTTACGTACTTATAACGCGCTTAAACACCCAGAGGGTTCTAAGCGCGGACCTGGGGATCGAACCTGTGTTGCTTCGTGTCGTCTTGCTTCCAAGACGCGTTCGCTGCCGCTGAGCTATCCTCCCGGGACAATGCACCTTGAATCAAAGTAAAATCCTAATTTTAATACATCAAACATAGCACATCAAATCAAACTCTATATTCATGCCTCTAGGGCTAAGACAGTCAAGTGTATTGATCCACATTATTTCCCTCTGATGTAGAGTTCTTACAATGTCTCCACACCTACGGCCGAGTTTCACTTGTTCTAGTATTACACATTTGATTTGTGCTATGGAGTGTCTGGCTTCTGCAAAGTGCATTGCTACTTGCGGTTTCTGACTTTTAGTTCTAATATTCGATTTGTGCTCTGACCACCGTGTTTTGGCTTTTCTAGTGGTCATGCCTACGTAAAATAGGCCACACGGACACTTAAGCCCATAGATGACATTAGATGAATCGCATGTGCAGGAATGTTTAAGGGGGATGGTTTTGCCTGTATGTGGGTGTCTGATGATATTCCCTTTTAGTATGTTGCTACAATGCTGGCAATTTAGGCATGGAACAGTGCCTTTGAATGTTGATTGTCCAGTTCTTGTGGTGGTTATGTCTGCTCTGATCAAGCTGTTACGTAGAGATTTGTTGTTTATATAGGCAAATGTTGGAATTCCCGGGAATAGTTGTTGAAGCTTTGGATCCATTTGTAACATGTGCCAATGTTTCTGAATAATCCTTTTTATTCTCTTGCTCTGGGTTGAATATGTTGTCACATATACCAATTTTTGTTGATCTTGGATAGGTCTGGGTGTCAGGAGGGTTTCCCTTTGGATCAGGTTCACTTTCTCTTTAACTCCAGAAATTACATTTCTGTCGCATCCCCTTTCAATGAATTTGGTTTGTAAAGAGGATGACTGCCTGGAGTATTCTGCAGCTTCCGAGATGTTCCTTCTGTACTGTAGGAATTGACTTAGCGGTACGCTGTCCAATGTTCTTTGTGGGTGAAAGCTTGTGGCTAGGAGAAAGCTATTCCTGTCTGTCTTCTTTGTGAAAATATGTGTTTCCATTGTGCCGCCTTTCACATAAACTTCAACATCAAGAAAGTGGATTTTACACTCACTAGTTGATGTCGTAAACTTAATTCTTGGGTTCATCTGGTCCATCATGGCAAAGAATTGTTGAAGCTCATCCTTTGGGCCCGTCCAGATCCCAAAAATGTCCTCAATATATCGTGTATAAAGTGACAAGTGTCGTGACCATCTGGGAGATGTTAGTACATGCTCATATTCCAAAAAGAACATAAAGATGTTGGCATAGCATAGGGCCATTGCGGCTCCCATGCTGGTTCCTGAGGTTTGTAGAAAATAACGCTCTCCAAATTTGAAAGTTATTCATTAGCACTAATTTCAACAAGGTCAAAACAAATACCGGTCTGCTTTGCAATCTGCTGTTCTTAACAACATCCATTCCACCACCTCTAAGCCTGTTTCATGGGTTATGTTGGTATAGAGGGATGTGACGTCCATGGTGAAAAGGACGTCACAACCCTCTATAAATTGAACATCTTGTAGTTTCTTTAAAAAGTCTGTGTCCTTCAGGTAAGTCTCTGTACTCTGGATCAGCGGTTGCAGGATCCGGTCTAGATATTGTGCTAGAGGTTCCAGAATACTGTTTGTTGCTGCGATGATTGGGCGCCCTGGAGGTTTCAGTAGTCTCTTATGGATTTTGGGCAATATGTACAGGACAGGCGTGATTGGATGTTTATTGTTTAGGAATTTGTGTGCAATATGTTTGCCGCCATGAGGATTTTGGTTCTATTTCCAACTGCTGTTGGACCCGGTCACTAATTCACACACGCAATTCAATTAAACATGTGCTGCACAAATGCAGCATAAAGTACAACTTTATGCTTCAAACTAACATTACTTAAGGTGCAAATGTCCCTTTCGAGGGGATTGGGTCCTCCGACGTATTCCATATCTATGACATGTAATCACCACAGCTGTGCTGCTTCGGAAACCTTTCTGGCGTCCTGCGTCGATGACGTCGATGCGCCGACGTCGAGGACCTCCTCCGACGTCCGACGTCATCCGATGTGATAAGTAGGACGCACGACGCCCGTAGCCTCAGTTCCGTTTTTTCCGCGAACGTGTTGCTTCGTGTTTCTCGGTTCTAAGCCTCGACTCTTTGGAGTTCTGTTCTTTCTGGTTCTTCGAACCTGTTCGTTTGTGAATTTCCTTCGGCGATGTCTTCCACTTCGTCTTCAACCCCGCGTCCGGGCTTTAAGAAGTGCGGGGAGTGTGGGTCCAAGATGTCGGTGACTGACTCGCACGACGCCTGCCTCTGGTGCCTCGGGGAGGCCCACGACACGGATGACTGTATTGACTGCCAGTCGCTCACGTCCAAAGCCTTACGCGAACGTAAGAAGAAGTTGTCGGTAGGTCGGGTGTCCAAGCCCCGGAAGTCGAAATCGGCGGGGCTTTCGACGGATGATTCGAGGGGTGACTCTCCGCGTCATCGTCGGAAGTCTCGTCGGTCTTCTTCTAGGAGTGGGTCTCGCCACTCCTCAGCCTCTTTGAGGCATTTTCGGAAGCGCCGTCACCGGTCGCCTTCCAGGTCCTCTTCCGAGGATTCTGCACGGCACGTCGGTTACCCCACCAGCCGTGCGACGCCGGAGGAATGGGCTTCCTTCGGGAAGAAAATGTTGGCGATTCTTGAGTCGCAGGGTACTCAGCCGTCCGCGCCCCCGAGTGGGGTTGGCCGTGAGAGGTCGAGAGACACCGCTCGCAAGAGTGGTCGGCACGAGTCACGGGAGCGGTCCCGTTCGGACAAGGAGGCTCGTTCTCGCCGTACCCGTTCCAGGTCCCGGTCCTCGACGCGTTCGAGACCGTGTGCTCCTGTGAAGTCTTCGAGGAAGACATCGACGTCTGAGGCGTCGAGGGCGTCGACAGGCTTTCTCGAGGCTCCGGCTTCGAGGAAGTCGTCGACGATCAGGTCGTCGAGGGACACGCTCGGGGCTCCGGCTTCGAGGGCTGTGTCGATGCCGCCGATACTGGAGGCGCTGCATCTGACGTCAACGCCGATTTCCTCGACGTCAACGCCGATTTCCTCGACGTCGACGCCGATCCTCTCGGCGCCGTTGCCGGTTTTCTCGACGTCGGCGCCGATTCGCTCGACGCCATCGACGCCTTTCGTGTCGGAGGTGCCCCGTGTCACGGGTGTACCCCCTAGGAAGGCTCTGGTTAAGAGCAAGCACTCTCGGGTGCCTTTTCGCCACCTGGAATATATTTCAGAGGAGGATGAGGATTCTGATGGCCTGGTTCCTAGTCAGGTGCCAGATGCAATTGTCTCGGGCCATAGTCAGTTTGACGATTTGAGGCAGTCACTGCATGATGCCAGTGGACTGGACACCTCTCCGGAGGTGGAATTTTGTAGGCCTGAGCCTGGCTCCCATGCCGATTCCTCGTACCGGCGCCTTATGGCTAGGGTGTCTGAGTATCTGGGATGGTCTGCTCCCCCAGGGGAGTTTGTGCAGGATGATCTGACGGACATCCTTGATGTTGGTCCCCCAACTGACCCGTTACTGCCGTTCCATATGGCTTTACAGAGAAGGGTGGCGGCGGCTTGGACTGCTCCGGAGAGTCTCCCGGCGGTGGGCAGATCCTTGTCGCGTAAATACCGTCCAGCCAGTAGCGACCCCTGCTACTTGACCAGGCACCCCACTCCGGAAAGTTTGGTGCTGCAGGCGGCCACGGCCCCGGCAAAGCAGGCGTCGTACCCTACCATCCCTCCTGATAGGGACGACAAACGTTTTGATGGCTGGGCGAAGAAAGTGTTTTCTTCTGGTGGAATGGCGCTTCAGGCGGCCAACTCCATTTGTGCCTTGTCACGTTTCACGCACACTCTGTGCAACTGTGTTGCGTTAGCGGCTGAACATATTCCCGAAGGGGATGAACGGGATGGTTTCCTTGCTATGGTCCAGGATGGTAAGGATGCCATGTGTGAGTCCGTTCAGTCGGGTCTGGACTTGGCTGAATGCGTCAGTAAGTCCATAGCGGCGAGCACCGTGATACGCAGGTTTGCGTGGTTGCGGAAGTCGGGGTTTGCTCCTGATGTGCAGTCCCGGCTCCTCAACATGCCCTTTGACGGTGAACACCTTTTTGGCAGCAAGGCTGACGAGAGCCTTGAGAGGTTGCGGACCTCAAAAGCTGCAGCGAAGTCGTTGGGCGCTGCAGTTCGCCAACCTCCGCTTTTTCGTCCTAGGGGACAGCAGTGGAGGGGTGGTTCCTTTCGCTATTACTCGTCCTTCAGTAAAGCGAGGGGAGCTGGCAGTCAAAGAGGCCAACGCAGGGGTACCAGAGGTGGACGACAGGGTACCCGTGGTGCCAAGGCCGCTCGGGCAGTTGCCTCTTTGCCCTCAGGTAACGCCGCAGCCGCTCCTACTCAGTCATGAGGCCAGGTCCCATGGTTCGCCGGTTGGGGGAAGGCTGGCGCAGCATCTTGTAGAGTGGCAAGCCATTACTTCGGATGTGTGGGTTCTGGAGATCATAACCCACGGCTACTGTCTTCCCTTTCGGCACAGGCCTCGCGACAATCCACCGGGGAACCTCTCTTTGAAGTGTCCGGATCCGCTCCTTGCGCAGGAAATTCAAGCCCTGCTGGAGAAGGGCGCTATAGAACTGGTGCCTGTAGCGGAGAGGAACAAGGGATGGTATTCCCCTTATTTTTTGATTTCCAAGAAAGACGGGGGATTGAGACCCACCATGGACTTGCGCGGTTTGAACAAACTCCTCAGGAAGGACAAGTTCAAGATGGTTACTCTCTCTCAAGTCCTCCAGGCCCTTCAGCTTCAGGACTGGTTGGTGTCACTCGACCTCAAGGATGCTTACTTCCATGTGCCGATCCATCCCAAGCACAAGAAGTACCTGAGGTTCGCGGTTGGCGACTCGCACTTTCAGTTTCGGGTCCTGCCGTTCGGATTGACCTCCGCCCCGAGGGTTTTCACCAAGCTCATGGTGGTGGTGGCAGCGCATCTCAGGCAAGGGGGGATTCACGTCTACCCCTACCTGGACGATTGGTTGATCAGGGGGAGCTCTCCCGAGCAAGTCCTGGATCATCTGTCCGTCACCTGCCACTCCCTTCACAGGCTGGGCTTCTCCCTCAATTTAAAGAAGTCCCATTTGACGCCAACACAGAGGCTCCAGTACATCGGAGCAGTGCTCGACACTTCCCTGGGGCAGTGTTTTCCTCCCCAGGTGAGGGCTCTTCACATTCAGCAGATGGTGCACATGTTTCAGCAGGCCCAGACGGTCCCAAGAGTTCTTGAGGTTGCTCGGCCTCATGGCATCCTGCATTCTTCTGGTGCCAGAGGCTCGCCTGCGAATGAGATCTTTGCAGTGGGCACTCAAGACGCAATGGTCGCAGTCCTCCGGCAGGATGTCGGACCCGGTTCAGGTGCCGCCCTCGGTCGCCCAGGACCTTCTGTGGTGGGCCGTCGAAGGCAACTTGTTGAAGGGGGCTCCATTTTGGCTTCCCTGGCCGGAGGTGACAATCGTGACGGATGCATCCCTCACGGGATGGGGAGCTCATGACAACGGGCTGACAGTCAGCGGTCGTTGGTCTCCGTCGGAGTCCAGACTCCATATCAATCTGTTGGAGCTGAGGGCCGTCAGGCTAGCCCTGAAGGCTTTTCTGCCGACTGTGAGAGGAATGAATGTCCTGATCCTGACGGACAACACAGTGGCCATGCACTACCTCAACAAAAAGGGGGGGGGCAGGGTCACTTCCTCTGTGCAGGGAGGCGATGCAGCTCGGGTTCTGGGCCATCCAGCAGGAAGTTTCGATCTCGGCAGTTCATCTGGCCGGAGACGAAAACGTGACGGCGGACGCTCTGAGCAGGCAGAGCGCGATCTCTCACGAGTGGGAGTTGGCTCAGGAGATTCTCTTGGAGATCTTCGCCCTTTGGGGGACCCCTCAAGTGGATCTCTTCGCCTCCAGTGTCAACCGGAAGTGCGAAAGGTTTTGCTCGCGGGAATTTCCTCCGAAAGGAGCCTTGGGAGACGCGTTCGTGGTGGGGTGGTCATTCCCGCTGCTGTACGCGTTTCCTCCAGTCCCCGTCATCCCGCAAGTGCTGCGGAGGTTACTGAAGTTCGGTTCCCGGATGATCCTCATTGCTCCGGCGTGGGATCGGAGGACGTGGTACCCGGACCTTCTCGACTTGTCCATCTGCCCTCCACGTCGTCTTCCCTACCGAGTCGATCTGCTCTCACGGGAGGGGGGTCAGGTTCTCCATCCAGAGGTCGGATCCCTCAACCTTCACGCTTGGCTTCTGAAAGGTTGAGGTATATGGATTGGGACCTCCCTGAAGACGTGATGGAGGTGTTGCTTTCGGCCCGTAGGCCAGCAACGAAGTCTCTGTACCGTTGCCGTTGGCGTAAGTTCTGCGACTGGTGCAGAGTTCGGAATGTGGATCCTTTTGCATGTGACATCCCCATGGTTCTGTCCTTTTTGCTTTCTCTGGCCCACAGGGGCTTGCAAGTGGGTATCATTAAAGGTTACCTGGCGACGCTGTCCATCTTTAAGCGCTCGTCTGAAGAGTGTTCTTACTTTAAAATCCCTTTAATTTCACAGTTTCTGAAAGGGCTCACTAATGTGTTTCCTCCGTCACCTTTCCTGGTGCCCGGTTGGGATTTAAACCTTGTTCTTAGGTTTCTTATGGGTGCTCCGTTTGAGCCTTTACATTCTTGCCCTTTGAGGCTGTTAACTCTGAAAACTGTGTTTTTAGTTGCGGTTACTTCCGCTCGCAGAGTGAGTGAGTTACAGGCACTTTCAGTTAAGCCACCCTTCACTGTTTTTCACAAGGACAGGGTTGTCCTTCGAGTTCGTCCTTCTTTTCTTCCGAAGGTAGTGACGGAATTTCATTTAGCCCAGAAGGTTGTTCTTCCGGCATTCTATCCTCCTCCGCATCCTGGTAAGGAAGAGGAGAGGCTCCATAGGCTTGATCCTAGGAGAGCTTTAAGCTTTTATGTTTCACGCATGTCCCGGGTCAGAGTGGACGATCAACTCTTTATTGGTTACGCTGGAAAGCGTTTGGGGCAAGCTGTGACGAAACAGACTTTGTCCCGCTGGATTATTTTGGCCATCTCGGAGTGTTACCGCTTGGCGGGTAAGGACCCACCGGCTGGCTTGCGGGCCCATTCTACCAGGGGTGTGGCTGCATCTACTGCCCTGCAGAGGGGTGTTCGTATTCGCAACATCTGTGATGCAGCCACCTGGGCTTCAGTACATACATTTGTACGGCATTATTCCCTCGATTCCATCAGAGGGCAGGATCTGGCCTTTGGCAAGGCGGTCCTTTGCTCGGCTATTTGATTGGCTATTCTAAAATTTTGCTTCTAAATTCTTTCCCTCCTCCTTGTTTTGGTACTGCTTTGGGAGTCTGTCATAGATATGGAATACGTCGGAGGACCCAATCCCCTCGAAGAACAAGTTACTTTCTTACCTGGTAACGTTCTTTCGATGGGATGGTCCGACGACGTATTCCATATCGCTCCCGCCCTGCCTTCCCCGCTGCAGAATTTCTTTTGCGATTGCAGCTTACGTTCAGCAAGGCTTTGTGTCTGACTGGCAGTTGACTTATGTCACACGTTCTGGGGGGAAAAAACTACAACTGAGGCTACGGGCGTCGTGCGTCCTACTTATCACATCGGATGACGTCGGAGGAGGTCCTCGACGTCGGCGCATCGACGTCATCGACGCAGGACGCAGACGCCGGAAAAGTTTCCGAAGCAGCACAGCTGTGGTGATTACATGTCATAGATATGGAATACGTCGTCGGACCATCCCATCGAAAGAACGTTACCAGGTAAGAAAGTAACTTGTTCTTCCATATTGCATTAGGGGGCGAGGTCTAGATGACAGGGCCCCCAAGCCCCTCCTATGCAGCCTGCTGGGAGTAGCAAGTGTGTTCAAAGAGGTATTATTGGAGCAGGTTGAGATGGAATAAGGGATGGGGGCCACGTTGCTCAGCTCTCGTAGAAAAGAGGAGTCATCACCCTTGATTCTGTGGTGGGTCGGGGGGGGGGTGTACCGCATGGGAGTGGTGGTAAACGAGAATGGTGGTAAGAAGAAGCTGATGGGAGATGACTGCGTGTTAAAGGTGAAGGGGCAGCGGTTGGAATAGAAAGACAAGAGCAGATGGGCAAGAAAGAGCTGTAGTCTGATGTTGCCGCACTATTGCTCTTGCGTCTCTTTTGCTCTGGGCTTGTATTGTTTTTTAAGGCTCAATTAATGCATATACGTGGACTAAACGGTACCTACCATTTATTCTTAAGGAATGATTCACTGGGATTCACTGCTCAGGGTCTTGATCGGGGGTCTGCAGTGTACAGTTTTCCATCGCTCCTACTCCCACTCCTTAAGATCCCTCAATCTTTCTCTCCCTCAACCTCCCCTTTTATTGCTCATGCTCGCTCTCTCTTCATCCTCCCTCTTTCGTGCTTCTTTCCTCACCTCTCTCCCCAAACCCACTTACCTGTGCTCTTGCTCTTCTCCTGACCAGCCTCCCTCCTCTACCCTCCACATTTCTAAGTCCCGCCGTCTCTGTGCCTTTTTTTCCTTTTTCTTCCTCTTCCACTCCATCTTTTCCTCTCTCTCTCTGTCCTTCCCATGCCTCTCTCTGTCTCTTAGGCAGTTGCACAATATGGTGGTACACAGAGTTGCACAGTAGGTACATTAACTTGACAAGCTATCTTATTGGAATTTAAACCTGCAGATCCCGGGTTAACACTAATCTCTGCAACAGGTGCATACTTGTATTAAAATACTGAGCTATGTTACTAGTGCCTGGTCTCTGTGACTTGTAGATAAGGCGAAGATCACTGCAGCCTGTTGAAAGCGTAAACTCTATCTTGCTGGGTGGAAATGCTACTAAACCCCCTGTATGTGCTAGAATGAAATTCTGCCCTTAAGGGAGGAGAAATATAATTTTAAAGTTGGGATCAGGCACCATCCCTCACCTCCAGAAGAGCAAAGGTCTTGCTGTCCTTAATAGGACGGCAGCATCCTGATAAGAGGCGGGGGAATATGTCTTGCAAGGGACTGTGTCCTACAAGAATGCTGGGTTCCCTGTCATTGATCCTTATGTGGTGAGAGGGCAGGTGAGGCTTCTGCCGTGATATGATATATTTTATTTACATCGCGCTCGTGCACAAGTGTTTCAGAGCGTCACCAAGCAAAGGGAGGGGAACAAGGAAGAAAAAAACCAAAAATCTTACTAAGCCCAGTGACATTAAGAACGCGCAAGTGCATGGAAAAGCGATAAGGGGGAAAGTGTGTGGAAGGGGGAGAAGTGGAAAGTGCGGAACAGAGAAGAGAACAGAATAAATAATATGTGAAATAAATAAATACAAGCAATTAAAAGTGGCAGTTCAGCCAGCAAATGGCAAGTGCATGATTTGTCAGATTAGGGTAAATCTGAATAAGTGCAGAAGAAAAGTGGGGGACTGTATGGGTACAGATCACAGGGCAAGAGGTGGCCCGAAGGCAGTGCATGGGGGAGGCAGGGTGAACAGGTACTTGGGCCCGGACAGAGGGTGGCCAGGTGCACAGTGCCAAGAGAGAAAGCTGATCAGCAGGGGGAAGAGGCAGAAGCGAAGAGGAAGGTCTTGAGGTGCTTCCGGGACCAGAGGTGGTTCTCCTGAAGTTTCAAGGTGGCCAGGAGGATGTTCCAAAGGAAGGCCCCAGCCGATGGCAGAGATCTGTTCTTAGCTTGTTTCGTTGAAAACCGAATGACCCTAAGGGAGTTAGAAGTAGAGGAGCGAAGGGCTTAAGAGGGGATGTATTTACGGAGGGATAGCTGAAAGTATTTTGGACCCAGGCCCCAGAATGCCTTGTGGACAATGTAGAGGGTTTAAAATGTAATCCTTGCATCCACCAAGAGCCAATTAAGAGATTTCAGAGCTGGAGAGATACAAACACAGGGCTTGAGGCCCAGGACAAGTCTTGCAGTTCTGTTCTGGATTAGTTGTATAGGGCGGAGAGTGGAAGCAGGTAGATTTAGAAAGAGGCTGTTACCGTAGTCCAACCTAGAGAGAACCAGAGATTTGGAGACACTGAGCTTCTGAGGGAAGGAGAGGAAAGGCAGAGTACCTCTAAGGAGGTGCAGTAAGACATTTGACTTTTTAGAAACGTAAGAGATTTGTGTGCAGAAGGAAAGTGTGGAGTCAAAGATGACTCAGATTCTTAGCTTCGCAGGTAGGGGTAGGAGGAGGGCCAAGGGAGACTGGCCAGAGAGTGAGAGGAAAGGATGGTGAAGGTGTACCAATGAGGAGGATCTCAGTCTTGATGGCATTTAGACAAAGATAGTTGGCGGCACACCAATTTTGAATAGCGATTAGGCAATCGGAGAGGAGGGAAGGAGACGAGGTGTTTGAGGGAATCCTGATAATGAGTTGGGCGTCATCGGCATAGCAATGGAAATTAGAACAGAAAATGGAAATGCAGTAGGCAAGAGTTGCCAGGTATTGGTTGAAAATCCTGGGCATGAAAGGCGGGTGCCTTGCCTCATGGTGCAAGGAAGGGTAAAGTGATCAGCCGGGTAAAATGCAGCCTGGAGGTGGCGGGCATAGTGGGTTTGCACCTTGTAAGGTGAAGGGGCGCACAGTAGAAAAAAGGTAAATCTGTTGGTAAATCAATGATCTACATATCAGGGTGCTGCCTTAGCTCTGCAGAAGAAGAGGTGGGCACCAGATAGGTGAGGGTAATCATTTTCCCTTTTCCCTTTCCTCCTTCCATGCCTCGCACTCATACTCAATGTTCCTCAATCTCTCTTCCTCAATCTCTCTGCCTCAAACTCCCTTTCAACCCTCCCTATCGCTCCACATTTCACTCCCCCTCCCTGCGTCATTCTTTTTCTTTCCTCACCTCTCTAACCAAACCCACTTACCTGTGATCTTTCTCGTCTCCCGCCCACCTCTACCCTCCACAGGTTTATCTCATGCTCTCTCCCTGCCTCTTTTTCTCAGGAAGGCTCTTTTTTAATGAAGACGGATTGGAGTGGAATGTAATTTGTGTAAAAAGTGTTAATGAACTAAACTAAATCACGATAAAACATTTTTTTTAAATGCTCCATAAAGAAGTATTGAGGATTTGGAGCAGGGGGGAGGGAGACAGAGAGGCTACTGCAAAATCATGGCAGAGTGGGGGAAGAATTCAAGAGCAAACAAAAAGGGAGGGTAGACTGGAGAAAAGGACAGGAAAAAAAGAGTCAGAATGCAAGAGAAATGCAGGATAGAAAGTGAAATGTAGAAAGTCAACACAAGAATAAAATTAAGAGAAAAAAGAAATGGCAAAAGGCGAAACAATTCATTATCATAAAAGAAGCACATGGACATGTATTTTCTTATTCGAACCCCAAGTTCCAGAATAGCAAATTTGACAAACTCTATGTGCCACAAACATATCTGAAGAGGCTGGCAGCGCCGGCCCTGCAAAGGCCTGGAGATGCTGCTGCTGTTCAAAGATGTCCATTTCATAATGGTGGGGTTCTTCATGCCAGCGTTCGTTCTGACAAATCGGCAGTAACCACCACTTGGGAACACCACTCGGCAGGTAGGTGGCATACTTTGGCACAACTTGAACAATACCGCACATGCGTTCCCCCCTACCTCCCCTCCGCCAATCAAGGCTCAAGGCTCATGTCATTTAATGGTCAGCTTGGCGCCGTGGCCTTCCCACTTTGTAGTGAGCAGCGCTTGCTAATTTTGCAAAATGCATGCTAACACGAGTATGCTCCTCCTTTTTGCATAGACTTGCATAATAGCCCGGCACTTAAGGGGTTAAACCCAGCCCTTAATGGATTGTTTATTTGTATTTAAATCTTTGAATCGTTTCCATACTTCCAGATTTACAATGTGGGCAAAAAGACACTCCTGCCATTATTTGTTCATGGAGTAGGGGGGGGGGCAAGTGACCCCACTGCCATCGTGTACTCGGTGCCTATGTATACCTTTATATAGATTTACAATCACACTTATTTACCTAGGGCTGAAGCAATAGAGTTGTTCATACTTCTGGCTGGCGTTATGCATGTGCTGCGAACAGCAGCAACAATCTCAGGGTTTTTGATTTTCAAATGCAGGCAGGTCTGGGCTGTCTACATTAAATAAAAAGGCATTACCATATTTCCTGTGCAAAATAGGCATTAGAGGCTGTGGACAAATATTAGTTATTTCTGTCTGCAGCTTGATGACAGAACGCATGTCGTAAACCTCTCAACTCAGAGGTTGTTACAGGTCATGGCCGGATTATTTACCAGTAATCTTGATTACCCCAAGTCCTACTCTTTCTCGTACCAGTCAAGACAAGTGAGGTCTCCCCAAGGTTCCAAATTGAGGGGAGCTGGGAGTTATTTAGCTCCTGCTTCCAGCCTAGTAGAGCCTCGTTAGCTTTATAACAATAGCTACCAGGAGCGAATTTTGGCTCTTAGGGCCAACTGGTGCCTTCCAAACATGTAAGTATTTGAGAATGTTAATAAAGAAGAATTAGAACACATATAATACACATTTATACACAATGGTTCATACCAAATGGAGACAAATTTAAAGGAGCATCTCTGGTAGCTCCTGGTACCTCTGCGGTAGCTCCAGCCTATTGGGTGATGCCCGACACCCAGGAGGTGGTTTTAGCTCCTGCTCATTGAGTCTCAATTTCGAACTCTGTGTCCCACCTCCCAGACAGGTTCATGAAAAAACAGGGTTTGAGGCCACGTGCCCCACCTACCTGGCTGAGGCTCCACCCCCCTCCTTTGATTTTAACGACAGATTAGTAAAGAGTAAGAGTAGGACTCGGATTATGAAGATTATCAGTAAGTAATCGGGACATTATCCCCTTGTCTCTCGTCCCAGTCAAGACAAGTGAGGAGGTAGCAAGCCAGGACTGGTTGAGCCAGATCAAAATAAGACCACCGGACCACACACAATTGCACACCAGTGATGTTTATTAACACATAAAACAAGCACATGTTATGCATGACACCTGACAGATGGCCCTAATGGAAACACAACGATACACCACGAGTGAACCTACCCTGGACCTCACCCGGCAGTATCGGACCCTCCAGATCATAACACATGTGGAGATGGGATAGTACAAAGGGAAAATCCCAGGATGGATAAGG
This sequence comes from Ambystoma mexicanum, assembly GCF_040938575.1. Lineage (NCBI taxonomy): Eukaryota > Metazoa > Chordata > Amphibia > Caudata > Ambystomatidae > Ambystoma > Ambystoma mexicanum. The sequence goes on from NC_090935.1 coordinate 1,459,214,408, forward strand.
AGAGGCAGAAGACGGGAGGCAAAGAGGTCAGTGTCACCAATACCACCCCAAGTATAACAGAAAGCCTGAATAGCCATTAGGTGTGCCCTATGAGTAGAGACAGCAAGACCCAAGTGAAATCCCTCCCGCAGAAAATCAACGATGGACCAAGGAGCACAGGAGGGGGAGCAAGTTATGGTGCAGGCACCAACCCGAGAAGGACTGCCAGTGCTTACTGTAAGCCTTGAGAGTGGAGGGGCACCTACACAACTGAAGCTCATCCGCCAGCCTCTGGGACATACCCAACCTCATGAGTTCCAATAATTCAACCTCCAGACCCGTAGACTGAAGGCCAGAGAGCCTACTGGAGGACCCAGGAGGGCCAGAAGAGGCAAGGAGCCCTAGGAAGAGACTACCTGGGTTCCGAAGCCAGGTTGTGGAGGAGAGGGAACCATTATCTCCTGGGCCAGGCAGGACCCTCCACAATCATGGAAGCCCCCTCCCGCTAGACCTGGAGTAGGAACTGCGAGAAAAGAGTGACTGGAGGAAAGGTGTAAAGGAGAACCCTGGGCCAAGGAATCAAAAGAGCGTCCTGACCCCAGGCCCACGGGTGCCACTCCCAAGTGCAATAGCAAGAAAGAAGATGCAGTGACAGGGAGGCAAAGAGGTTGATTACCAGAGTCCCGAACCTCCTGCACAGGACCCTGGGGGTGCACAGAGGGAGGCACAGATAACTGAGAGAAGGGAAGCGCCTGCTGAGGGCATCTGCCGCCACATTCTCCAGCTCCTGGCAGGTTGGTCACCTGAGAGCATGTCTAATTCTGTCCAATCCATAAGGTGAGCCGCCACACCGGCCAGCATAGGACACCAAGTCCCCCCTCCCCCGATAGGCAATGTAGAAATTCATTACCATGTTGTCCGTGTGGATGAGGACTGCCGGACCCTCTATATAGAGATGGAAGTGGAGGGTAGACAGCCATAAGTTCTTTCCAGTTGGAGGACGTTCTGGATTCCACCAGGTCACAGCGAACCTGGACAGACATGCCCTTCAGGGTGGCACACCAATCTGTCACACTGCCATCCGTCGTTACAATCACAGGAGCAGGACGATGCAACAAAATGCCTCTCCGGAGGTGCGGAAGAGACAACCACCACTGGAGAGCTGCCATGATCCAAGGGGACACTGGAATTGGAAGGGAGAAATCCTGTGAAGCTGGATCCCAGTGTCAGGGACCACAAAAAATGTTGCTGTCATGTCCCCCTGGCACTGAAACCAAGCCCAAGCCAGCAAGGAATGAGGCTAGAAGAGTCCGCAGATGGCCCTGGAGCTCGAGGGCCCTGTGGAGAGGCAGAGAGACAAACCCCTGACATGTGTCGAACTCTGCACCGATGAACTCCAGGAGCGAGAATGGGAGAAGACGACTCTTGGGAAGGTTTTGCTGCCACCCAGACGATGTGGCAAACGGTATCCGGTCATTGCATCTAAAACAAAGCATCGACAAACCATACCATTGAAATAAAATCAATCAAACAAAACCATCAAATGCATTTTCTTCCATGGTAAAGGGTTTAGTTTAGTAAAAATGTGTTTTAAACCATTAAAAAGGGGGGTTGGGGAACCCCCCCTCCATACCATCCCATAAATCTTTATTTTTTAAAAAATGCATTCAATGTTTTTTTTAAGATGCTTTGGTGTCAATGGTATGGTTTGTCGATGCTTTGACTGTCGATGCAATCATTAGGTGTTAGGGAGAATTCTCATTTTATGGCTAATTTCCCTTACCTATAGAGTCCCGCAGCAGCTTTGCTGGATGTGAAGGGTTTGTTTTTTTCTCCTGCTAAGAGTGAGACTCTTTTTTCCCACTCTTAGGCATCTTTTGCTATGTGTGTTCTAGGCTATTTTTTGTGTTTAATGTCTATGGGGTTTTTCTCACCCTCATAGGAAACATCTTTATACACATGTGTTACACAGCACCCTCAGTGCAGTGACACAGGGGTGTCATAGTGACCCCCAAACATAGACTCCATACCCTGAGACTGACTACTGTCTCCTTGGGCATGTAAAGTCCCCATTGACTTTACTAGTCAATTTTTATGAACTAAACCTGTACAACCCATTTTACTATGGAGGTACTGGGAAGGGTTAATAGTTTTTCCCTGGTGTTCATTTTCGAGAGGGTACCGTACAGTCCCTCTCTCAAAAGTTTCTGGCTGGTGGCAGTGGTTACTAGCGTAAATATTTGACTGCAAATATTTCCCTATGGGATTTTCCCATTGTTCCCATTGTTCGAGGCTACCACGTTTTCTGACAGCCTCAAACATACCGCCAGTGTATTTTAATATTAACTTTACTCCTAACCCAGTTCGGGATCCTTTTTCGTCCTTTTGGCGGGCTTCTGCCAAGAAGCCCTCCTTTCGGCGCCACTGAGTCTGGGGTGGGTCCATTGTGTGGGAGGGGGAGTAGGACCCCTGGACAGGGTTGCCTCAGCAACCCATGTCGCTCTCTGTCCTGATAGGCTGAAGGATCTCCCACCAAGATGACCGCTCCACTGTGTGAGTGACAGCTAGGCTGTATGAATGGGGATCTTTTTGCATAAAAGCAGGGTCCTGAGGACTGGAAGCGCAAGACGTTGCCACTGGAACTAAGATGCCAAAGAGGAGAGAAGCCAAAGACACCTGCAACAACTGAACCACCGGTAAAGCCCTGCTGCAGCGTCTCGCCACTTTTCTCCACACGACGAGAGAAGATCTTCATCTGCAAGAGTCTTCTTCCCTTGAGCTGGTGGGGCCAACCAGTTTGCCAATCGCCTTCCTGGACCTGCCTTGGTTGAATCCCCAGTACCCTGTACTCGGAGACCGTATAGCCAGGCACCCGTCCACCCGGACCGCAATTTAAAGGAGCGTACCTTTTATTCGTCGGGCAGCACCGTGGCTGGTTTCATCCCTGGGTAGTGCAGTAACTCAAACCTTCCTCCACGACGAGAGCCTCTCTTCCTCTGCTGGATACCCCGAACTGCAGGAACTACCAGGAACAACTGCCACCGCAGGAGCCAATTCTTAATATTAAGGTACATTGTGTCGCGAGTCCACCCTTTTCGCGTGGTAGTGCTAAAGGCGTTTTAAATCCTTTACCTACCTGTTGGGTTGGCCGCCCCTATCTTCTAAACATTGTCTTTCACCTTTTGCATCCACCTTTTCGAAATCATTAACCAAAGACTTGACTGCAGCTACAAGAACATTTTGCTCCTGGGCCCTTTGCCCTGTACCACTGACTCTGGCACAGGCCTACTGACTCTGGCTGAATTTGTTAGAACTGCCTTCTCTAGATTGCTTCTCAACTACAACTGTGTTGGTGCACCTGCTTCTTATAACCACCTTTTCCTTCCCACTTTTCAAACTTGTGAAGTGCCATTTTGCTCGGTTTTCATTTAAGTATTCTCTATGCTAAAGTACTGCCTTGCCTAAACTTGTTCACAAACTTATGCGAAGTGTTGCTAGGGTGTGTAAGAAGATATATCTGTATAACTTGTGCTTTCCCTCCCTTGTGAGAAATTGCTAGAGTGCCATTTGTGTTTGGTTTTCACTGTGCCGTTTTGCTCAGTTTTCACTCTTGCTCAAACTTGTCTACAATTTAACTAGCGAGTTGTGTATACTTTTCTTGACTGATTTGAACTTGCTTTATTAACCGTGATTAATGTGTTGAACTAGGAGTGTGTTAAATATATATATTCTTTTGAATACAAAGCCTTGGTCAGTGTTTCCTTGTGCCATAAGTGCTGTAGCCCTATTGTGTAAACCCTGAATACTGCTCATCTCCCTCTTGAGATAAGTCTGACTGCTTAGCCACAGCTATCAACTAAATCTTTGTGGTACAGACTGATACCAAATGGGATTTATTGCTCATACCTGTAGTCTTAATCTTCTGTAGTGCTCCCTAAGAGAACTGCACAGGATTCTGCCTAACACTAGGCACCGTGGCAAACAATAATCATGTTCGAGAAAGCCTACACCCTGGACGAGCCCTGCACCATCAAGTCGTCCAGGTATGGGTGAACTCGAATCCCCCAAGCGTGAAGAATGCCCACCAGATGAGCCAGCACCTTCGTGAAGTCCCTCAAAGCTGATGAGAGACTATATGACAGGACCTGAAAATGGTAATTACCTTCCGGGTCTCAAACCGGAGAAAGTGATGATCCGTCACGCAGGCGGGGTTATGAAGGTAGGCATCCTCCAAGTACACCGAGCAGAAGTCGTCCCCTGGGGCCACCAGAGGAATGATTGTCTGGAGAATCTCCATCCGAAATGGGACTTTGGCTATCAAAATAAAAGACCTTTTGCAGATTGATGATCAGCTGGAAGTTCCATGACGGCTTTGGAACAAGGAAAATGGTGGAAAAAAACTCCTTTGCCCCTTTATTCCAGGGGCACGGGCTGGATGACATTCTTGTGTAGGAGTGAATTCGCACCCTGCAAAAGCGCCACCTAACGAGTGGGATCCCTGGGCCAGGGAGTGATGTGAACCCCAAAATTGGGGGGGAAAGGAGACAAAGTCGATGGGCAACTCGTCAATGCACCTCAGCGCACACCCAGATGTCAGAAACTTGGTGATAAACTGGTCAGGCATCCACCCACTGGCAAATCCAGTCAAAAGCAGGCCAGTGGTATCCAACCGTCAGGATGGCAGGGTGGATTGTGCCCCTGCAGGAGGCTGGCAAGGTTTAGGCGTGGAGGAAGAACCTTCACTCCAGCACCGCCCCAGAAACCCCCTGACTGGGAGACAGAGGCCGACTGGGAGGCCTGGTCACGATACTGGCACCTGGACGAAGAAGATTTTGACCTAATGATAAGAGCGTGTCCAGAATCCTCCTTGGCCGACTTGATGAATTCCCTCATGCATTGTCCAAACAACTTCTGACCACAGACGGGAAGATGAAGTACAAAAGACCTTTTGGAGGCATCACTCTTCCATCCATGCAACCAAAACAGACGGCGACCAGCCACAACCGACACCACCTGAAGAGCAAAAGCATGGAGGATGTTGCAAGTTATGTCCGAAGCGAACATTAATTCCTTCGCCATGAGGTCTGCCAAAGGAGTCGGGTCAGTCAATTCCTCCACAGCAATGAGAAAGGCCTGGACATTTTTTAGGGGAGATTTCGCGGTTCCATGTGTTAAAATCCCCACAAAAATATCGCCATACAAGAATGGCGTCGTATGTTTGCGACAATATTAACCCATTGAACACCCCCGGACACCCTCTCCATCCCCATATTATTATAAAGCGAGCAGGGGACACCCCCGCAGCCACCGCTCCCATTTACCCCAAAAATTATCCCCACTGAAAATATCGCCTATGGCCGTTCCCAATGACCCGATGAATAATATGGTGATATTATTGGTGGGGATAATATTACCCGATACCGATTGCGAGAGATAAGTTGCATAGACGCCAGCATAAAGGTCAAACATGGAGGAAGCATGTGACTTTTTTAGAGATTTAGAGCTCCCTCAACACAACAATCCACCTGATCCAGAGGAGAAGCCTCCTCAGAAGCTGCCGACATCCGAGAAGTGGCACAGATCAGCAAAGTGTCAATCTTCAGGTGGTCAGGGAATTCATGCCGGAAACCCTGCAGGGGATAGATACATCTTGGGCCATTGACGTGGAACCACCTCCTTCTCAGGATCCTTCCATTCTTTGAGTATAATGTTACAGATGCTTTGAAGGAGAGTGAGCCCCTGGACTACCGTAGGCACATATCTACTGTAGGCATTCATGGCCTCCGTGGGAGGGGGTGCAACTGCCTTTACATCCGTCAGATCCAAGTTAAAAAGGATGTGCGCCGTAACCTCCTCAATGACATCATGACTGAGGTACTTCCTCAACATGTCCTAGGGATCTCCATAGGGAGAGGATCCACAGGCACTGTAGGAGGAGCCAGATCCAGTGGCAAAACCCCCTTGGAAGGAGGGCACTGGGGAGGCAACAATGGGAGCCATCTAGCCATAGCCTCCTCTACAGTGATATTAATATTTTATTTCTATCACGCTCGTACACAAGTGGTTCAGAGTGTGACAAGGCAAGGGAGGGGAACAGGGGAGAACAAAACAACAATCTTACTAGGCCCAGTGACATTGAGAATGTGTAAGTGCATGGGAAGGGGGAGGGGAAAAGTGCATGGAAGGGGGGAGAAGTGGAAAGTGCGAAGCAAAGGAGAACTGATAAATAATAATACATAAATAAATAATAAAGGGAACAAACAGTGGTAGTGCAGCCAGCAATTGGCAAGTGCTGGGTTTGAGGCAGCAGACAGGGTAGGTCTGATAAGTGCAGGGAGAAAAGGGGGGCTGTATGGGTACAGATACAGACCCCAGTGCAAGGGGTGGCCTGGAGCAGGTACCTGGGCCAGGAGTACAGAGGGTGGCCAGGTGCACAGTGCCAAGAGAGAACAGATCAGCAGGGGAGAGGGGAAGCGAAGGCAGAAGAAAAGAGGAAGGTCTTGAGGTGCTTCCGGAACCAGAGATGGTTCTCCTAAGGTTTTAGAGTGCCAGGGTGGCTGTTCCAGGGGGAGGCCCCAGCCGAAGACGGAGATCTACCCCCAGATTGTTTCTTTAAAAAACAACTGACCCTGAGAGAGTTAAAGGTAGATGAGCGAAGAGCTCGAGAGGGGAGGTATTTACAGAGGGATAGCTGAAGGTATTTTGGACCCAAGCCCCAGCAATCCTTGTGGACAATGCAGAGAGGGTTGAATTTAATCCTTGCATCCACTAGAGCCAATGGCAGGATTTCAGAGCGGGAGAGATATGATCCCAGGGCTTGAGACCAAGGACAAGCCTTGCAGTCCTGTTCTGGATTAGTTGCAGAGGGCGGAGACTAGAGGCAGGTAGACGTAGAAATAGGCTCTTAAAATAGTCCAACCTAGAGAGAACCAGAGCTTGGGAGACCATGAGCTTCTGGGGGAAGGAGAGGAACGGCAGAGTACCTCTGAGGAGGTGCAGTAGGAAGTTTGACTTTTTAGAGATATTAGAGATGTGGGCGGAGAAGGAAAGTGTGGAGTCAAAGATGCCCCTGAGGTTCTTAGCCTCGCAGGTGGGGATAGGAGGAGGGCCAAGCGAGGCCGGCCAGAGAGTGAGGGGAAAGGATGGTGAAGGTGTGCCGATGAGGATGCTCTCCGTCTTGCTGGCATTCAGACAAAGATCATTGGCGGCACACCAATCTTGAATGGCAGTTAGGCAATCAGAAAAGAGAGAGGGAGAGGAGGTGGCTGAGGGAAGCCTGAAAATGAGTGTCATCAGCGTAGCACTGGAAATTTGAGCAGAAAATGGCAATGTAGTGGCCAAGAGTTGTCAAGTATTGGTTGAAAAGTCATGGCGAGAGGTTAGACTCCTGGGGAACACCACAGGTAGAGAGGAAGATGGATGATAGGAAGGACCCAAGTTGGACCTGGGAGGGTCGATCAGAGAGGAAAGAGGTCAGCCAGGCCATAGCCTGATCTGGCCATAATCAAGGTTTCAACTCCTCCAATGGCCTATTAACTGAGGCCCGGGGAGCAGTAGAGAGCGGGAGGGAGAAGCCCACGTCTGCTGTGCCCGGGAGGTGGAGTGAGAATGGCTCTTCTGACCTCGCAAACCTCCGCCTGCAAGGTTCCCATGCCGCCTGGAGCGGGAACGGGATCTGCAACGCTGCATGACAGAGAAACACACAACAACTCACCAGGCTGATTTCCCCCCCGAAGCAGCGCAACCGGAAGTTAACCGCTACAGAGGTGGGGCAATGCGCCAGGGCTGCACCTGCAAAAGAGGCGTCAGACACCATACACTGAATGGAGCGTGGGCCCGCCTTGAGGGTCCGGCTACTGGTGTCAAAGCAAATCCATCACCCATGGGGGTAGAGCCTCAGCCAGGTAGTTGGGGCAGGTGCCTCCCCCCCATTTTTTGTTTTTTCCATGAACCTGCCTGGGAGGTGGGACGCCTCATTTGTCTTTACTGGTATGAAGAAAAGGGACGAGGGGGTAATGTAATTTAGGTGAAGTATTTTGCTTTCTCTTCTTTACTGAAAGCTCGAGCAGCATTTATAACAATAAACATTCAACACCATTTCAAGAAAAATAACTACCATTTCCTATGACAATGTAGTCTTTGAACTTTAAAAAACTCTGTGCTCCCAGGAATATCACTTGTAACAGTCCACTAATCACAGCGCTCCTGTCCGATAACTTCACACGTCCTCCTCATAACTTCCCCTTTCTTTCGCTAACTCGTTGCAGCCTCTGATGAGTAGTTTTGCCTTAATCTCTGGCAGAAGGAAGAGCTCAACTCAGAACAAACTACTGTTTCCGGATCACGTGGAGCTCTGCCTCCACTGTGTGGCATCATCTGCAAGATTTAACGTCTGTACCTTTATAGATAGAAGAAAAGAACCACAACCATATTCAGGTTAACTGTGGGCGGTCAATCGCCAGTATTACTGAGCCCTGCGTCTTGCCTTACTGCACCCTGCCTGCACAGATCTGAGTCATTGTATGGGTGGGATAATACTTTGCATTTGTGTTATTAATAGAATTATGACTTTCCTGAACGTTATTATGGAAAATATGAATTCTATGTTAAAGGCCTGGAGGCTAATATGCTCACTCAACCAGTCTGCAGCCTTGAGGGTGTCTTGTAATAGGGACCCGCTGGCAAAACCTTTCGAGGCCATGGCCCCATGCGTGAAATGCGCTCCAAAGTAAGTGGTGTCTATGCCTTTCCTAACCCATCTCACCCACCTGGTTAGGGTGCCGATGGATGCGGCTCTAAAAGGCTCATGGAGTGCGATGAAAGGTCTACACTCCCCTGCCAGTCTGAGATGCACGGTCTTCTTCTCGTATGATTTTTAGGCCTTGAACCGGGCAGAGCTTTGGCTGCTCTGGAAAAGCCAGAATGGTAGCCTTTCTGATGGAGTTTTCCTCCTAATATGAAACACGACTCCCTCCGGAGAGAAAGATTTGCTGTCAATTTCCAGCACTCCCATGTCTGACACTCTCTTGCAGGCTACTAAGCAAAGAAGCATTGTTAACTTACCCAAAAGGGCTTTCCTCGTCAGGTCGTCATTGTCCTGCCAACTCAGGAAAAGCTGGAGGATGTCAATCACATCCCACAGATGTGAATATCTTGGCGCAGGAGGCCGGATAGCTCTCACCCCTTGGAGCAGTCTAACTACCAGGGCGTTGTTATGTCTTGTCTTGTCTAAAATGATGTCAATTGTAGAATGTTGGATGAGTGGGATGTTGTTCTGTGAGTGAGTGATCCACCCATGGCAGTGAAACCATATAGTCTGCTCCTGTCCTTGTCCCGTCATCTGAAGTACTTATATCATGTAACTTTATAAAGGAACAAGTCTGCCTTACCTGTGCTGCCTGAAGGACTCTCAATCATAACAACTGAAGTGTCCATCGCCTTAAAAAACTCAATGTACCACCAGGCGTAGGGGCACGTTATATATTCCCTTCCTCTAATGGCTCCTCTTGTTCCTGAGTCAAATTGCGAACTACGTGTGAGAACACCTTGGGTCCAGCGCTCTAACAGGTCGACACCCCCCACAGCAAGGAAGATGAGATCACCATTGTGCCTCTGACAGTGGGACACAGCAAAGCTCCTGAGACCAAATGGCTACAAACCCCAATCTTTCAAGCAGACACTGGACTCCCATCTTCACACCAGGTGTCCCAAGCCCGCTGCGCTCGGATCCTCAACACGCAGGTCACACTTATTATGGGCACTGCTCTCTGATTACTCCATGCCTACTCCGAGGACACCCAAATGGGTGAGTGCGCACAGTGCAGAGTGATATCTCTCTCGACCGGATAGAGCTCAGGTGCCATCACTAATCTCCTTCGTGGGTGTCCACAACGGCTCACACTGTGACATGGTGTGGAGAGAGCAGGGATTAGGGCAGGACGGTACCCCTCCCTCCTTACACAGCAACTCTTCAATTCATCCTGAGTATGCTACTTAGTTACACCCTATTGATTGGTTTCTTCCCTGTATTTGGCCAATTGGTGGTGTTAGTTTGGTTGGCATACATGTGGTTGTGTGCAGGTTGTGTCCTCAGTGAATGAAGGAGAGGAGGTGTGTTATGCCCTGTCTCTGTGTGTATCTGTGAGTGAAGGAGATGTGTTATGTCTTTTCTTGTCTGAATTATGTCTTGTCTAACATGATGTCACTTGTAGAATGTTGGATGAGTGGAATGTTGTTCTGTGAGTGAGTGTTCCACCCATGACAGCTGGAACCATGAAGCCTGGGTGGTGGGAGCCAGTGGGCTTGCCTCTCTGCTCCTGTCTTCTGAAGTACTTATATGATGTAACTGTTAGGGTTGGCTCTTATACTTGCATGTGTGCTGAGCCAGGATTGATGTCACCATCAGAATGTAGGCTGTGAGTCTGGAGTGTGAGATTAGAATGTTTGGGGTTGAATGGGTTCTAACCCAGGCAGTTAGATTATGTGAGCCTGGGTGGTGGGAGCCAGTGGGCTCTTATCCCTTATCCTCTTGATCTCTCAATTATCTGATGACATCTGATCCTGTAACTAAGAAGCTAATAAAGTAACCACTAAGAGTACCTGGCCTGAGTATCCTGAGTGTCCTTTGGATTGAACCCTATGACCAAGAGCCGGTCATAACAATTGGCGACGAGGATTGAACCCTATGACCAAGAGCCGGTCATAACAGTAACTTAATAAAGTAACAAGTCTGCCTTACCTGTGCTGCTTGAAGGACTCTCAATCATAACAGGCATGCTCGCCGATTGGAGCACTGTTAACTTGTTTGTGCCATGTAGAGATGGCTGCCTAAACGTGTTCATGGTCCAGTAAACTTTGCCTTGCGCAGCAAGGCTTGCTAGAAAGTTTACCACGTGAATCACATCCGCTGTAGTGGGATGTACGTCTCTAGCTATACTCCAGCTGCGCCATTTGTTCCAAGCCGACTTGTAGGACTTGCCCAGCTTGGGAGTCCAGGACTCTCAGATGAAGCATTCAGCCTCTCCCGATAGTGCCGGGCTTCTAGCTTAAACTGCTGCCTCACATACGCCAGGGTCCTGGTTATCATGGTGAAGAGGGGGAAAGATGTAGTTCTGCTGCTGACCTCACTGCTGCATGAAGGCATCCGTGGCTATTGCCTCCTGATCTGGCCTCCAGCTGGCGGTTCAATCTGGACACAAAATAGTCTGTCTGGCAAGGACCCGTTCTCTGTAGGAGAGCTCGGAAAACCGAACGGTTCAGTTTCCACTTGCTGGAATCCTTGAGGAGTCTAGCAGTCTAGTCCGCTACTTGGTTGGAGACTCCCAGGAGGTATTCTGTTGTGACACTCAGCCCCCTCTGCAAGCAGAAATACCAAAAACCCTTGGTTAGTTCCACTAGCCACCTGGACTTTGTCCCCCCTAGGCGGTTCACGTATCATACTGCCGAAATGTCCATTTTCAGCAGAATGCAGCATTGAGCCCTGTCCTGCACAAATGCACCTTACTTCAAAGGAGCATGCTAGCAGTTCCAGGCTATTGATGTGGAGCCTGGATTCCTCCAAGAACCATTGCCCCCCCGGTCGTCAGCTCTCCGCAGCGGGCACCCCAGCCCCTGCAGATGACATCCGACTCTATCACAAGATTCAGCGCAGAGCCAAAGATGGCTCCCCCATTCCACATTCCATGTGTTGGAGTCACTAGCTCAGTTCTGTCCCGGCTTCTTCTGATATCAGCACTGTGTGCTCGTGCTACCATCCCTGTCTGAGGAATTTAATCTTGAAGCGTGTGAGGACGCAATAGTGCAGAGGTCCGGGAAAGATGGCTTGGCTAGAAGAGGCTAGCCACCCCACTATCCTTGCCAGTTCCCTCAGGGAAATCTGGTCCCTAGCTAGGACTGATCTGATTTCTTTCTAATGTTGTTTGCCTTATTCAGGGGCAGACTCAGCGTCCCTAGCTGTTGAGTCTATGATAAACCTCAGGAACTCCATTGTCTTCTGCAGATTGATCTTGGACTTCTCCCAGTTGACGAGAAAACCTAGGCACTCAAGGAGTCTCGTCGTGCGGGCCACCTGTTCTCGTAGCCTGCTTGGATCCTGAGCCAAGAGACACAGATCGTCGAGATATATGTTCATCTTCAATCCTAGATCACGTAGTCTTGCCACTATTGGTCTGAGAAGCTTGGTGAAACACCAAGGGGCTGAGGCTAGGCCAAAGAGGAGGCAAGAGAACTCCCACCTCTGGTACTGCCAGAGGAATTGTAGGAATTGGCAGTGAATATCGTAAATGGGCACTGCCGGATAGGCGTCTCTCAGATCCATGTGGGCTAGACAATATCCTTTCTGCCGGACGTCCCTTAAGAGATTGATGCCTTCCATTTTGAAGTGCTGGTACACAAGGAAAGCATTCAACTCTCTGACATAAATCACCGGCCTGACTTTCAGCCTCCTTTGTACTAGAAAGATGTTGCTCAGGAAGCACTGGCCCTTTGCACTGCTGGCCTTATTGCCCTTTTCCTTAGAAGCTCTTGTAGGGCAGTCCAGAGGACTAGTGGTTCGCATTGCAAATCACTGCTTAGCAGAGTACCCGAGGCCCATCAAACCCTCCCCTGGCAATGATGGAGGACTCAGCCATGGGGCAAATCAGAACTTACTTTTATTTTCCAAACAGGCAGGGATCATACAGGAAACACAAACATCTCCAGCAATCACAGCTCCTGAACCTGTGTCACAAACTTTTATCCAACAATGACACCAAACTCCAACCCGTCCCCAAAAACGTAAGAGCTCGCTCTATTGGGTAGCTCGGGTAGTAACCCCTATAGCTATCCCCTATATGAGTACTCTAACTGGTCCTTCCATGTCAGGTGGTTTCACCTGAGACTTCCACACAAACTATCTACTAAACTGCCATTGGCTCTTGCCCCATTACACACCACCCCAGGAATTTTTGTGCCCTGATTGGCTGGAGCAGGTCTCTCCAGGCCTGGGACACTGTCTTGTTCACAGCGCTCAGTGTGCCTTTTCAAGATAATGAGAAAGACTCTGTGTCCCCATTGTTGCCACTGGTATGACCGCATAGCCTGGGGTAGTGCCTGTAGTTTGCAATTTTCATTGAACAACACATGTAACAATTCTGTCTGTCTTCGCTGGGAACCACTCCTCTTCCAACCGCGGGTAAACGGCCATTGTTCGGCTCGGCTGGGTGAGGACTGCAAAACTGACCTTTTCGGTCTGCAATTAGTGAGGATTGTATTCTGTTATTTTGCAGGTGGCTTCCTGCCCCGGAAGCCAGGAATTTTCATCCCGTCCTGGTCCTTGACTGCGAGCACCGGCTCTGTGCTTCATGCTGCAGACTCTGCATCTCCTCTTCCCTTATTCTGAGGCCTATGGCTTCTTGTGAATTCACTACAGTCATTCTATAGTTTCCCTACATTATATATATGTATTATTCTCCTTAGAGGTTAGCAGTATTTGCAAGGTGCGCAGGCTGTATGACTAAAAACCGTTGATTATTTAGCAGGTTTATTCCAGGTTCCTTATTCGTCCCTGCAGCTCCATATGGTTAGTTGCAATAAAGCGGGTGCAAGCTTGCTCTATGTGACTTTTGCTTTCTTGCATTTCTGCATTTGGCTAGTGAAAAGGAAAGGCTTCTGACAGTATGGATATATATATGTCCTCTATCTACAGAACTTTGTATGCATGTTCTTTGTGTAAGCACGTGTGTGTAACTTTGTGCAGGGATGCAAGTTTGCTTCGTGACTAACTGTTGTGTTGTCACTAATGACATCAGTACTGCTGGATATTTATTATTAGTCAACCTTGTTCAGTGATGGGGTAGCTATATACCGCGAAGTCATCAGCTGGATAGCGTTTGAACGGTTGTCTAAGAGAATATCTGCTCACATACGTGCAATGCACCAGTCCACATGGGGGTTTGCCGAACATTGACTGGCATCTCTTGCTTCTCATCCTTCGGGGTGACATACGCATAGGGGAAACAAGGGCCATTCAAGGGATCCTCTCTTCACTCTCCCCGCTGGTCGGCCTGTCGACCATTTCTCCAAACCTATTCAGCCAAATCTTCGTCACTCCTCGCAGGTGTCCATGGAACCTCACATGATCATATAAACTCCATGTGACGTAACTGCAGTCTCCTTCTGGGTCTCACCACACCCATTTTCCCCAATATTCCTTGTAGTTGTTGGGATCGTCGAACACTACTCCAGTCGGGAACAGTGGACATTCTTTTGTTTACGTCCTCAGGGTCTCATCTCAAGCCTCTATTATCTTATCTTCTTTGGAAGTTGTTTCTACTAATACTTTCATTCCTGCAGTTTTCTCTGTCATTTTCTGGTATTGTGTGATGCATATTCTGATCCCACACAGTGTCCGTAGGACCAGTATTAGTGCTGCCAGTAACACCTGGAGTCTGTTTTCCATCCATGTAGGTATCCATGAGAAGATGTATGACAGCTAACCTTCATCTTTGCCTACACCTGTTTCTTCTTCCTCGATTTTGGCATGCATTTGTGACAATCTGGTAACTGCTTCAGTCAGTATTCTGTTAGCTTTGTCGTTCGCTGAAATGAACGTGCAGCAAGAAGGTCTGGTCTTGGCGCAAAGGCGCAAACCCCTCCTTCCATTGCTGTGTGGAAATCCAGAACATACCTATTCTGGAGGGCCATCAACCTTATGCTCGGAGCTCTTCTTTTATGGCGTTGAAGCTGTTGATAGTTGAGTTTGTTTGCATCAGCTCCCACCTTGTGATCTGGAGCCATTTTGCGTTAGTGTATGTCTGCACTGCAGGAAATACTGATGCGAAGAACATCTCTGGTCTGCTGAACAACCGGTGCTCAGGTGGTAGATCGTCCAGAGAGTATTCCATTGTTGACGATATGTAATTTCCTCTCTTCACCCTAGTTAATTCTACTGACCTCTCCTTTCTTTTGGCAGAATCCATTTTAGGGAAGCTGTCTGTTTTGACGTCTTTCTGTGGAACTGCTAATGCTGGTGTGTTGATGTGTGCCATTGACCATGTTTCTCCCCAGTTGGGTGGCAGTTTTTCATATTTCTTGGATCTGCAGGCCCAGTAATGATCCATCAATACCACTGTCCCAACTTTCATGCCTGGAACCTTTACTGTCTGCTTGCATTCCCTGGTTTCTCCAACCTTTACTGCTCCTCCATCATTCTGGAAACATAATGCTGCTTTCTCCAGTGGTATTATGGGAATTGG
This sequence comes from Ambystoma mexicanum, assembly GCF_040938575.1. Lineage (NCBI taxonomy): Eukaryota > Metazoa > Chordata > Amphibia > Caudata > Ambystomatidae > Ambystoma > Ambystoma mexicanum. Next base: position 1,459,229,620 of record NC_090935.1, read on the forward strand.
TCCAGCTTTCTCCACCCAGGTCAGTAACTTCGCACTTGCTTCCGATTCCTTTAGACACTTGTCATTTTCTTCTTGAACCTTACGAACTGGAACTGTGAGGCGTGCATGCGCCTTTCTCCCAACTACTCCTTCTTTCCACCCCTCCGCTGTCTATACTTGGCCATAAACAAGCATCTGTGGTCTTTCCGAGCATCCTGGTTCTCCTCCTACCTCCATTCGCCCTTTCATAGGACGTGGTAATTCTTTCAATGTTATTGTTTTTGTCTCTCTTATTTGTGGGCCGTCAGTAATATGTTGTATAGCCTGGTCTATTTTCCAATAACTGTCCATCATGTCTAGTGTTTTGATATAGCTGTCTTCATAGGGAAATGTTGCTCTGGACATCCATCTTGGGGTTGCCATCTTTCCTTGGAATCTTCCTTGTGTGGTACACATTGATAAGGACATGAGGCACTGTGCTCTTTCTGCTGGTATTTCAGTTGCCACACACGTTTTGAAGGCATTCATGGCATAGGGGATAAGAGAGCAGACATAGCAGCTCTCTCCAGCAGTCTGTTTACCTACTTTAGTCATTTGCGTATACCACATGTTATTGGATACTTGAGCATTGCCACTTTGTGCTGATCTGGCAATGTTTACCTCTCCACCTGACATGGTATCCACCCCTGCCGGAATTGGGGTTGTGTTAGTAGGTGGCATAACTTTATTTTCCATAACAAGTGAAAAAAGGACACAAGTCATCATTATCACAATTTTAATAATGGCATTCTTTACTTACCCTGCTTCAGAACCTTGCGTAGCTTTGGGGATCTTGATGAACCGTCTGAAATAAGCTAGAAAATGCATTATTTTGTTAGTTCTTATTATTTTGAGCTCCGCAACTGGGGTTTTGTGCTAATGCAATAAGGAATAACTGTTCCCACACAATGCGTATTCTAGGATCACGAAGTACTGCAAGTACCAACGGATTTCCTCTATTCAGTTGTGGGTGTGTTTGGGACAAGTAAGCCAGGAAAACACAGAAAAATATACTGGGAGAGGGTCTTCGTCCACGGTTAGATCTCCGCACAAAGAGGACATATTAGCCTTGGAAGGTTGCGGGATGAGGTTCTTCGGGAAGCACGGGACAATGCAGAAGTAACAATTGCAACTTTCACGATGAATGCTGTAAGTGTGCGAAAAGAAAAATAATAAATTAACAGTGTACCCTTATTCTGGATGTGTAGGAAGTCCTTTCCCTATCTCTCTTGCTTGGGAGCAAGTAATAATAGGTTGGCCTTTGCTGGGCGGCGATGCTCTTTGTGATCTTTTTGCTCTTCTTGTGAAACATTGGCCCTTTCGCTGTTTTTGGTGGGACAGGCCGCTGCTCGACAGGGCTTAACTTCCTCGATGTAATTCCATGCTTTTCTGCCTTGGAGCTTCACTGCTTGATCTGTTATGTCTTCAGTAGTGCTGGGGCCTGTAAATCTGGTCTTAAACCATGTTGGGTAAAATCTCGCAAAAGGACTATATGCCCGGGATAGAGTTGTGGAGGCTTTAGTCACTCCTCGTTTGTTTTTGTATTGTTACCTTCTTCTTTTCCTTTGGGCCTATCCAGTTGTCCCTGCAGTTGGTGAGAAATAAAAGAGGCACTAGCCGTGAGCGGGAATGGGACCTGCAACGCTGCATGACAGAGAGACAAACAAAAACTCACCAGGCTGATTCCCTCTGATGCAGCACCACCAGAAGCCAACCACTACAGAGGCTGGGCAGCGCACTAGGGCTGCACTCACAACCGAGGCATCTGACACCATACACTGAATGGAGCGTGGGCCCGCGCTGAGGGTCGGGCCACTATTGTCACAGCAAATCCATCACTCATGGGGGTAGAGCCTAATCCAGCTAGGTGGGGCAGGTGACTCTACCCCATTTTTAGTTTTTTCATGAACCTGTCTGGGAGGTGGGACACCTCACTTGTCTTGACTGGTATGAATAAGAGAGACGAGGGGGTAATGTAATTTAGGCAAAGTATTATGGTTTCTCTTCTGTACTGAAAGCTCAAGCAGCATTTATGACTAAACATTCAACACCATTTCAAGAAAAAGAACGACCATTTCCCATGACAATGTAGCCTTTGAACTTTAAAAAACTCTATGCTCCCAGACATATCATCACTTGTAACAGTCCACTAATCACAGCACTCCTGTCTGATCACTTCACAAGTGCTCCTCATAACTTCCTCTTTCTTTCGCTGACTCGTTGCAGCCTTAGATGAGTAGTTTTACCTTAACCTCTCGCAGAACGAAGAACTCAACTCAGAGCAAACTACTGTTTCCGGATAACGTGGCGCTCTGCCTCCACTGAGTGGCGTCATCTGCAAGGGCACTCAGAAGCCTGCCTGTTTAACATCTGTACCTGTATGGATAGAATAAAAGAACCACAACCATATTCAGGTTAACTGTGAGCAGGCAATCACCAGTATTGCTGAGCCCTACGTCTTGCCTTAAGGCGCCCTGCCTGCGCAGATCTGAGTGATTGCATGGGTGGGATAGTACTTCGCCTGTGTTTTTAATAGAATTATGACTTTCCTGAACGTTAGTATGGAAAATAATAATTCCATGTTAAAGACCCGGAGGCTAATATGCTTGCATATGATGTGTATAGGTGCGTTATGAATGCCATATCATAAGTGTTTCAAGGCGCGACGAGGCAAGGGAGGGGAACATAGGGAGGACAGACAACGATCCTACTAGGCCTGGTGTCATTCGGATCGTGCAAGTGCGTGGGAGGGGGGCAGGGACAGTGCAATACATGGGAAAAGATAACAATAAGTAAGCAGCGGCCAGATTGTGGCAAGTGCATGGGTAAGTGCAGACATCAGGTGTCAAGGACTGGTAGGGGGACTGTAGGGATACAGAAACAGTTCCCAAGTGCAGGGGTTGGCAGGTGGGCAGTGCAGGTGCGTGAAGCTGGCGGGGGCGGGCCTGGGCCCGAGATCAGAGGGTGTCCAGGTGGCCAGTGCAGTTCCGGTTACAGCCAGGAGGTCAGCAGAGGAGAGGAGGAGAAAAAGCAGAAGCAAATAGAAAGATCTTGAGGTGCTTCCGGAACCAGAGATGGTTCTTCTCAAGTTTAAGGGGGGCAGTGAGGCTGTTCCAGAGGGAGGCACCAGCCGAAGAAAGAGATCTACCACCAACTCGTTGCTTGGAGAAGCGACTTACCCTGAGGGAGTTGGAAGCGGAAGAGCGGAGAGCTCGAGAAGGAAGATATTTAGGGAGAGAGAGTTGAAGGTATTGAGGCCCCAGGCCCCAGAAGGCCTTGTGGATGATGCAGAGGGTTTTGAACTTAATCCTTGCAGCCACTGGGAGCCAGTGCAGAGATTTCAGTCCTGGAGAGATACAATCCCTGGGCTTGAGGCCAAGGACAAGTCTTGCAGTCCTGTTCTAGATAAGTTGCAGAGAGTACAAGCAGGCAGATTTAGAAAGAGGCTGTTGCAGTAGTCCAGCCTAGAGAGAACCAGTGCTCTGGAGACAGTGAGCTTCTGGGGAAGGAGAGGAAAGGAAGAATACCTCTGAGGAGGTGCACCTGGTAGTGTGACTTCTTAGAGACATCAGAGATGTGAGGGGAGAAGGAGAGTGTGGAGTCGAAGATGACCCTGAGGTTTTTTGCCTTACAGGTGGGAGCAGGAAGAGGGCCAAGAGAGGGCAGCCAGAGAGCTGCAGGAAAGGAGGGAGCGGGTGTGCCGATGAGGAGAATCTCAGTCTTACTGGTATTAAGGCAGAGGTCATTGGCAGCACACCATTCCTGGATAGCAGACAGACAGTCAGCGATAAGGGAAAGAGAGGAGGAGGCCGAGGGTAGCCTGAAAATGAGCTGGGTGTCATCCGCATAGCACTGAAAGTTGGGGCAGAAAGCGGCGATGAGATGGGCAAGAAGTGCCAGGTATTGGTTGAACAGCCAGGGAGAGAGCTTAGACCCCTGGGGGACACCACAGGTAGACAAAAAGATAGCAGAGAGGAAGGACCAAGTTGGACCTGGGAGGGTCGGTCAGAGAGGAAAGAAGTCAGCCACGCCAGAGCCTGACAAGTGATACCCAGGTTCTCATGGAGGTGATTGAGCAGGATGGCATGGTTGACAGTGTCAAAGGCAGAATAGAGATCAAGCAGGATGAGGACACAAGGGGTGTTAGCGTCAAGGTTTAAAGCTTACATAGCACCAACGAAGCAACCCGTTTTAAAAGTAGACTCACTTAACCAGTCTGCAGCCTTGAGGATGTCTTAGGGACCCGCTGGCAAAAGCTTTCGAGGCCATGGCCCCATGCGTGGAATGTGCTCCAAAGTAAGAGTTGTCTGTCATGTCTGACCCATTTCACCCACCTGGGTAGGGTGCCAGTGGATGCTGTTCTAAAAGGCTTATGGAGTGCGATGAAAGGTCTACACTCCTCCGCAAGTCTGAGATGCACGGTCGTCTTCTCGTATGCTTTTTAGGCCTCGAACCGGGCAGAGTTTTGGCTGCTCCGGAAAAGCCAGAAAGGTAGCCTTTCTGATGGAGGTTTTTTCCTCCTAATATGAAATACGACACCCTCCAGAGAAAAAGATTTTCTGGCAATTTCCAGCACTTCTACGTCTGAAACTTTCTTGCAGGCTACTAAGCAAAGAAGCATAGTTAACTTAGCCGAAAGGGCCTTCCTTGTCAGGTCGTAGTTGTCTGGCCAACTCAGGAAAAGCACTCAGGAAAGGCCAGAGGATGTCAGTCACATCCCAAATATGTGAATGTTTTGGCGCTGAAGGCCGGATAGCTCTCACCCCTTGGAGCATTCTAATTACCAGGGCGTTGTTATGTCTTGTCTAAAATGAAGTCACTTGTAGAATGTCAGATGAGTGGGATGTTGTTCTGTGAGTAAGTCAGTGTTCCACCCATTGCAGTTGAAACCATGTAGCCTGTGTGGTGGGAGCCAGTGTGCTTCCCTCTCTGCTCCTGTCCTTGTCCCGCCATCTGAAGTACTTATATGATGTAACTTTATAAAAGGAACAAGTCTGCCTTACCTGTGCTGCCTGAAGGACTCTCAATCATAACAGGCATGCTCGCCGATCAGAGCCCTGTTAACTTGTTCGTGCCCCGTAGAGATGGCTGCCTAAACATGTTCATGGTCCAGTAAGCTTTGCCTTGTGCAGCGAGGCTTGCTAGAAGGTTTACCACGTGAATCACATCTGCTGTACTGGGAAGTACTTCTCTAGCCATACACCAGCTGCGCCATTTGTTCCAAGCCGACTTGTAGGACTTGCCCTTCTTGGGAGCCCAGGACTCTCAGATGAAGCGTTCAGCCTCTCCCGATAGTCCCAGATTTTGCCAGGTATCTGTGAAATCGCCAAGGGCACCAGTTGCAGGGCCCCTAGCTTAACCAGCAGGTGCTGGAGCCCTGCTGGATCTGACAGGATGTCTGGTATGTCCAGCAGGAGAATAAGGGTGTCGCAGGCCAGTTCCAGCAGATCTGGGAACTAAACCTGATTCTTCCAGGCCGGAGTCACCAGCACTAATCTCGCCTGCTGCTGCCTCACATACGCCAGGGTCCTCATGATCATGGCAAAGGGGGGGGCGTAGTTCCCGTGCTGACCTCACTGCTGCAGGAAGGCATCCGTGGCTATCGCCTCATGATCTGGCCTCCAGCTGAAGAACCGTTCCAGTTGGCAGTTCAATCTGGATGCAAAATGGTCTGTCTGGCAATTACTCATTCTCTGGATGAGAGCTTGGGAAAACCGAGCTGTTCAGTTTCCACTTGCTGGAATCCCTGATGAGTCTGGAGTTCTAGTCCGCTACTTGGTTGGAGACCCCCAGGATGTATTCTGCTGTGAAACACAGGCCCCTCTCCAAGCAGAAATACAAAAATTCCTTGGCTAGTTCCACTAACCACCTGGACTTTCTCCCCCCTAGGCGGTTCATGTATCGCACTGCCGAAAATGTTGTCCATTTTCAGCAGAATGCAGCATTGAGCCTTGTCCTGCACCTGATTGCAAAAGAACCTGCTAGCAGTTCCAGGCAATTGATGTGGTGCCTGTACTCCTCCAAGAAACATCGCCCCCCGATCATCAGCTCTCCGCAACCGGAACTCCAGCCCCTGTGGCTGGCATCTGACTCTATCACTAGGTCTGGCGCAGAGCCGAAGATGGCTCCCCTATTCCACGCTTCCATATGTCAGAGCCTCCAGCTCAGCTCTGTCCTGGCCTCTTCAGATATCAGCACTGTGTGCTCCTGTGACAACCCCTGTCTGAGGAATTTAATCTTGAAGCGTTGGAGGGCGCAATAGTGCAAAGGTCCGGTAAAGATGGCTTGGCTAGAAGAGGCCACCCACCCCACTATCCTTGCCAGTTCCCTCAGGAAATTTGGTCCCTCGCTTAGACTGATCTAATGTTTTTCTTTATGTTGTTTACCTTCTGCAGGGGCAGACTCATTGTCCCTAGCTGTTGAGTCTATGATAAAACCCAGGAACTCCATTTTCTTCTGAGGATTGATCTTGGACTTCTTCCAGTTGACGAGAAAACCTAGGGAGTCCAGGAGTCTCGTTGTGAGGGCCACCTGCTCTCGCAGCCTGCTTGGTTCCAGAGCCAAGAGACACAGATCGTCGAGATATATGATCATCTTCACTCCTAGATAACGTAGTCTCGCCACTATCAGTCGGTGAAACACCAAGGGGCTGAGTGAACTTCCACCTCTGGTACTGCCAGAGGAATTGTAGAAATTGGTGGTGCATCTCATAAATGGGCACTGCCAAATAGGCGCCTCTCAGATCTATGCGGGCTAGACAATCTCCTTTCTGGAGGATGTCCCTCAGAAGATTGATGCCCTCCATTTTGAAGTGCTGGTATACAAGGACAGCATTCAACTTTCTGACATTAATCACCGGCCTGACTTTCAGCTTCCTTTGTACTAGAAAGACGTTGCTCAGGAAGCCCTGGGCCCTTTGCACTGCTGGCCTTACCTCCCTTTTCCTTAGAAGCTATTTTAGGGCAGTCCAGATGACCAGTGGTTTGCATCGCAAATCACTGCTTAGCAGAGTACCCATGGCCCATCAAACCCTCCTCTGGCAATGACGGAGGACTCAGCCATGGGGCAAATCAGAACTGTCTTTTATTTTCCAAACAGACAGGGATCATACAGGAAACACACAGACCTCCAGCAATCACAGCTCCTGTTCTATTGGGTAGCTTTGGTAGTAACCCCTATAGCTATCCCCTATATGAGTACTCTAACTGGTCCTTCCATGTCAGGTGGTTTCACCTGAGACTTCCCCACAAACTATCTATTACTTTTTGTTTTCATTTTATTTTTATTTTAATTGTAACAATTAGTTTACAAATAGACTTCAATTACAATAAAACAATAAAACAATCCAATCCAACTTTCACATCAGACTACCTGGATATACCGTCAGGCATCCCTGAGAATATATATAAGTAGCATACCATACTGTCCAATTTTCCAAGTTAATTAAGACTGGTCCTCGCTCAAGATACTTTCTACAAATTCGCATACTGCACATGTAAGCGGCACATTTGTTCCAGATAGTATCCAAAACCACCATTTGTCCATGTCTTCATCAACTGGCGCAAAGGAACCGAGATGGCGTGATCGTTGCTGCGTGACTTTGGGGCACTCGGTGATCAGATGTTTTACCGATTCCACTGAATTTCCACAGAACCTACAGAGATTGTTCTTAATGTTGCCAGCTCTTCGTCTCCATTGAATCTCTTTTGTTGTATGAGCATTCAGACGCAATCTCAAGAATTGATTACGATATTTTCTTGATGGAAATTTTTGAAGATATCTAGGTAGACAATCCAAACAGTTTGTTAAAGGACCTAGATCAATTGATGAAGATAGTAGGTTTCTTTGTTCTAAATTCTGGATCCAATTCCACTTCCTTAGTCTCTGTTTCGCAATTTGGGGCGTTGATATCAGTGTTTCCCACTTTATATCTGCCGAATCAAGAATCGTTTTCAAACCGCTGGACCAGTTTAGCATAATACTGCAATGTTGCTCTTGGGCCATGTTTGAGAAGATTTGATAGGCTGGAGCCTGAACCTTTAGTGACATCTTCCGTAGCATGGCCAACGATTTCCAGACAACTACGTTGTGCAGTGATTCAATTCCAAGTTCGTATCTTAATGCGATCATTGGAACGCCCTTTGGCAGCTTAAAAATACGTCTCCAGAATATCCCTTCAAGGGTTGGCCACAGATGGTAGTCCAGGTTCTAACCAGCCTCTGCTCCAAATGTAATTACCTTTTGTGTGTAAAAGGTTAATACTGGTTTTAAAGTACATTTTCCATATCCAGCATGAAGTTTTGCTCCTTGCAATGCGAAGGTCAATGTCCGTTGTTTGAGATCACAGATCCAGTCATGTTCTCTAATTGAGGTGTTATACACAATGACTAGGTAGCGAATAGTTGGTGTATGTTGGAGTTGTACTTCATCGATATTCCATCTGAAGTTCTTGGTTAATCTTTTAGTGGAATTACCAATCAACATAATGTTGGTTTTCTCTACATTTATTTGCAGCGATTTGTCACTTAGGTATTTTTCCAATGCAGATAGAAGTCTCTGCAGGCCAATTGGTGTTTCGTCTATTAGGACAATGTCATCTGCGTATATTGTCCAACTGATATTATTATTACCAATCTTTGGCGGAAAACAGCGAGTGTGAGAAAAAGCTTCAGATATGTCAGATATAAATAGTTTGAATAGCAGAGCAGCCAACGGGCAACCCTGCTTTACTCCTTTATTTGTGTATATTTTCTCTGTCAGCTCGCCTGCTTCATTGATTCGTATCCTGATTGAGGTTTCTTTGTACAGAGCCATTATGGGCTGCAGTATTTCAGGCGGACACGACCAGGTTGTCAATTTGTTCCACAATTTCGATCTATTTAGGGAATCGAATGCTTGTTTCATATCAATGAAAGCAATGAAAAGATTTTTACCTTGTTGTAAGGCTTTTAGTTTCAGCAGGTTCAGTATCGTTAGGTTCACTTCTGTCCCCACATCTTTGGTAAAGCCTGTCTGACGTATATCGAAGTGACCTGAGTTGGTAGCCCACTTTGATAGCTTCTGTAGTAAAAAGGTTGCGAATATCTTACCCAAGATATCCAAAAGGGCGATTGGTCGGTATTTCACTGGATCGTTGCGGCTACCCTTTTTGAAGATAGGCACTATGATGGCTGAGTTCCAAGATTTAGGTATCATCTTTGTATTGGCTATCACTTGGAATAGATGGTATATAAAGGTTGTCCAATGCTCGTTGTTTGCTTTTAATGTAACATTGGAAAGGCCATCAGGTCCGGCCGCTCGAGAGTTTTTTAGATGTCTAATTGCTGTTGATATATCTTCTCGTGATTCGACTACGTCCCAAACCTGGCCCATTTCAAGCGTTTTTTCTTTCTGCTGATTTACATTTCTTCCAAAAACTTTGGCAAAGTGTTCTTCCCAACTGGCCTTAGAGATACTATGATGAGTCTTAGCTTGCTGGAATATTGTTTTGTTATTTATAATATTCCATATGTCTTTTGTCTTATGACAGATCATAAGCTTCAGGATACGTTCTCCTCTTTCCTGGTCTCTCATCGTTGTGAAGCATTTCAGCCAGTTTCGATATCTCGCCTTTAGCTGTTTCATAAGCGTCAATTTATTTGAATCAGACCTTTTTTTTAGTTTTCTCAGATCTCGTTGCAGTTGGTTTTTTTTTAGGGACACCAATGGACTAAATTCATATTTTTTTTATATACGAGCAACTGTTTGGCTGCTTGTGCTTTATTTGAAAGTCTACCAACAGAGCTGTGTAATTTAATTTATCGCATGCCGCTATCTCATCTGAGGCTATCATTTCATTTAGACTCCTCAGTTGCTTGATGTTTATTTAAGTCGATTTCCTCTTTGATTTACCTCGATTGGTTGATTGAAAAGCTCAGCATTTCTTGGTATATACGCCTTTAGAGACAGTTTAAGTGGATTGTGGTCGCTATTTGATGATTTCAGGACCTTCAGTTCTAGAATCTCATTTATCATGGTGTTTGATGCCCAGAAATAATCAATCATTTTTTCAAATCCGTCACGCTGCCATGTAAAATTCGGAGGACAGTCTCCTTTTGTTTGGCCATTGAGCATGTAACAGTTTCTGGCAATCATGGCTGATTGGAATTGATATCCTCGACAAATAGAGTGGACGCGGTTCTTGTATTTTTTTGTTTTCAGATTGTCGTCGAACCACGAGAAATTCAAGTCTCTGCATACCATCACCTGTAGATCGGCCCTCAATTCCATGTTGTCATCAATCAGTGTTGTTACCGATTGAATGAAATGCGATGAAGAAATCATGGCTGTGTTCCAATAGATGTTAAGAAGTAGTAGATGTTTGAATGTTGAACTAGGGCGACGACTGTTTAGAAGAAGTGTTCCTTGAACAAACAAATTGGGAGAAAACGATTTTATGATCTCCCATCCCGAGGCGTTATTTATCATCATCAGTAGACCAGAGAATGGTCGGCCGAACTGATTTTTCCTGGCCGGATTTAGTAAAATTGAATAGCCATCTCTGGATGGCACCTCCCGCAGCCACGTTTCCTGAAGACAAACTGCAAAGTTATTTTCCAGAGAGATCTCCAAATTTTGGAACAAATGACTAAAGCCTCTAGTGTTCCATGATATCAAGCTATTTTCCTCCTCCTTTTTGTCTGGCGATGGCTAGGTTCTATTTAGGTGGTTCTGAGTGACAGTTTTGGTAGGGGTATTTTGGTTTCTCACTGGTCTTTCTTTGATGTTAAATTGTTTCCTTAAGGCTTCACGATGTTGTTCATGAGTCTGCTCTTGATCAGCTGGCACAACTGGTATTTTGCTTCAATTGTCAGGTCAAAACCATATGACATCAGCTTCTCTTTTGCTGCTACCAAGGTGTTTTCCACTGCCTGAGAGGTAATGTGGAGATAAACCATGTCGAGGGAATCTACATTGATATATTCCACAATGGCTATGTTATCGTTCTTAGAGAAGGAAATGTGTGTAGAAGACGCATCACATTTCTGCGATTTAAATTGACTTCGTTTGCGTCCGAGAAAATATACTCTAGTCGTATTCTCCAGAGTTTTTGTTCTCGTGCAGGTTTCACAGACAGAGGTCCCTTAAAGTTCTTTTGTTTTTCCCATTGCGCGGCCGTCATTTTAGGGTTCAATTTAATGGAGGTCCATTTTTTTTGTTGTATGACAACATTGTCGTCCTTTTGATTGGCTCTCATGGTGGCCTTATTTGTTACAACGTCCTTGTCACTTTGAGCCTGCCGCATTTTTCTCTGCTCTTGAGGAATTTTTTGTAGTAGGACGAGAGCTTTCGTCTATTTTTTCGGCCTGCTGCCATTCATCTGATTCCACTGAGTAAGTGGACAGATCACATAAATCGGTAACACTTTGCTCAGATATCTTTGAACCAGAATCGGATTCAAATCGTCATCTCTTGTTAGGATTGGATAGAGCCACCACGTTTGTATTTGGAATATCTTTCGACAGCAGATTTCTTGGAGGTACACCATCATACTCCTCATGTTGAGCATTTGGTTGATTGCGTGAAAAAAGACCTAGCTTTTGAGGTGTAGAGAGATTCCTCACAAACTGTTTTGTTTTATTTCTAGCGATACTTGTTTTATTTTGCCACTTGTTTACTGTTTGTTTTTTAGCTGGCGCTTTTGTGGATTTTTCACTTGTTTTGAATGGCAGCGAGGGAACAAACAGTTTAGCTGCACCTGTGAAAATATCAAACGAGGTCACAGTTCCTTTGACAGGCGGTACAGGAGCATGATGGGCTTCCACTACAACGGCCTCAGATGAGTTGGTATTTGGTGGGGCTATGCCCGATCCCTCTTGTGGCACGTTTGGGAGAGTATTACCAGCTTGATCATCTAGTATGGAGCTCATTTGACAATCAGCAGACACAATAGGTTCAGTATTCACTTTATCAAGTTGTGGTATGTCAGAGCTTTTTATGGTGTCGATACTGCGTGTAGAGATTTTAGTCGCACCACATTGGTTTGCATGTTGCTTTGAATTAAGGTTTGTACTCTCTTGGCGATGTGGGAGTCTCTCCTTGGGTGGACATTCGAGGTCAACCTTACTCCAGGAAAACGAGTGGCGACACCACTTCATTATTTCTAGAATCGCCTCCATTTGGTCATTTTTGTCTGTGTGGTCCTTCGAAGCCAAGTCTCCGAGTCGGCTTTGCCATTGAAATGAAATCTCTGCTTCACGTTCAACTCTGGACATCAAATGAGTGTTGTTTTCCTCTAATGACGAGACTTTGTTTGTTAGATTGTGCAGCAGGGCATTTTAATCCTTGACAGTCTCGTTTAATGATTCAAAGAGTTTGATGAAGGGGATCAAGGCAAGTGATGTTGCCGCCAAAACATTATTATGAATTTGAATTCCAGCTGCAACTGATAGATTTTCTTTGCTATAGGTAGTTGACTCGGGTTCTGGAAACAACGCATCAGCATTTTTGCCGGAGCACCGGTCATTTCGTAAGGTTTGATTTCCTACTTTATTGCTGCAATGGAAACGCATATTCTCAATTGGCTCTTTTAGAGTGCTCGATTGTGCATTTCTTGTTACGGTGCTACCCGTTGTTTGGGTACTCTGAGCATCTTTTTGATATGGTGTGCTTGTCCGAGATTTGAGTAGCTCATTTGTTGTTTGAGCACACTTCACTCCTTTCTCGTTGTTTATCATCCGCTTTTCTTTTAAAAATGCTACACTTTGAGGAGCAATGGAAAAACTGTGTATAAGATTGTTTTTTACAGCTTGATAATCTGCTGTCAGCCTCTCAGTCAGCTGTGCTTCACGCCCTGCTAGGTCTATTCCTAAGCTTTTTTTATGGTTGGACGCAGGCAGGGGTGGCAAAGGAGTCATAAGTGCATCAGTTGCCAACGGATGTAAAGTGGCTCTTTGTTGTACGTCTGACTCACATTCAGGAGCCGAGTTCGCATCATCAATTCTGCTTCCTGAAAGATCGCAAAATGTATCGCCATTTAGGGGTGGGACAAACAAAAAGTTTGTTTGATTTCCAGATCCATTAGGTAGTTTTAGGGCCATCAGTTCCGTGTCCGTTACATCAAACGGTGATAAAAAGGAAGCAGTGTCGATTTCAACCATCGCGGTTGATTCAGATGGGTGAAGACTGTTTGCTATTGAAGCCACTAAAGGTGGAACAGCTACAGATTGGCTTGTATGTGAGTTCGCCACTTCTACGATTTTGCTACAGTTGTTGAGGGACACATTGGGGTGATGGCCGTGAGTCGCGCAGTCAGACATCACGCTTTGATTGCTTTTCTCATATTCCTTTCTATGTGCCTGAGACTGCAACTGACTTTGGATGACCGACACCGTAGCTGACACGGCAGATGTCACGTGTCATTCAAACGGCGAGCTCACTTTGTTTGTGTCTGCATTTCCTGTTATTTCGGTCCCAACAGTTGTCGGGTCGATAAAGTGAGCATGCACCTTTTTATTCATTTTAGCGTGCATTGTTTGGGTCACCACCGTCGCCTCGGCCGGGCACACCTTTGCTGAATGTACAGCAGAATGCAGCGCTGTTAGAGCAGTAACACTGCCGTCCACCTCATGGGATCGTCGAGGACTGCAACGCGGACTTGCTGCCGCAGGTTGAACTAGGCAAAGGGAGGGGGGGAGGAGAGGAAGGAAAGGAGATGCATGGGCCGCCAGCGGCGAGGGACACAGGGAGCGGGAGTGGACAAGGAAGCAGGGTAGGCAGGGAGGGAATGGGGAGGACTGGAAAAGGAAGGGGAATGTTCGCAGACACGCTCTGTACTGGTATCGCTGATTCGCCTGTAAACGATGCCTCGCCTCGAATTCGGGCGTTTAAAGTTGTTTGCCGCGTCTGGGGTCGTAAGTCAGTAACCATGTTTTATTCTTACCGGTACCAGTACTCCAAGGATGCAATTTCCTGCACTTCGCGTTGTCAATGGCTTCTTCAGCGATTCTTCAGCGCTGAAGGCCGCCGCGCTCTGGGAGTATTTTTAAACACAACACCACTGCCAGTAGAAAGAGGACTAAACACGTCGTGCAGCTCCTCGTAGTGAAAACACACGGTCAAAAACAGCAAGGGACTGGAGGCAGACTGGACTCTGCTCCGGACTCCGCGCCGCGCTCTGCGCTCTGGGAGTATTTTTAAACACAACACCACTGCCAGTAGAAAGAGGATTGAACACGTCATGCAGCTCCTCGTAGTGAAAACACACGGTCAAAAACAGCAAGGGACTGGAGGCAGACTGGACTCTGCTCCGGACTCCGCGCTGCACTCCGCGCTCTGGGAGTATTTTTAAACACAACACCACTGTCAGTAGAAAGAGGACTGAACACATCGTGCAGCTCCTCGTAGTGAAAACACACGGTCAAAAACAGCAAGGGACTGGAGGCAGACTGGACTCTGCTCCGGACTCTATCTATTACATTGTTGCAGTGTCGCAGGACTGCCATTTTGGCCTTGCCCCATTACACCCCACCCCAGGATTTGTGTGCCCTAATTGGCTGGAGCGGGTCTCCCCAGGCCTGGGACTCTTTCCTATTCACAGCGCTCAGTGGACCTTTTCAAGGTAATGTGAAAGACTGTGTATCCCCATAGTTGCCACTGGTATAGCCACCTAACCTGGGACTAGCCTGTAGGGTGCAATGAAATGTTCGTTGAACAACACATGTAACAATTCTTTCTGTCGATGGGAACCGCTCCTCTTCCAACCGTGGTTAAATGCCCATTGTTTGGCTCGGCTGTGTGAGGACCTCAAAACTGAGCTTTTCGGTCTGCAATTAGTGAGGATTGTATTCTGTTATTTTGCAGGTGGCTCCCTGCCCCGCAAGCCAGTTATTTTCATCCTGTCCTTGTCCTTGACTGCAAGCACCGGCTCTGTGCTTCGTGCTGCAGACATCTCTTCTTCCCTTATTCTGAGGCCTATGGCTTCTTGTGAATTCACTACAGTCATTCTATAGTTTCCCTACATTATATATTGTATTATTCTCCTTCGAGGTTAGTAGTATTGGCTCTTCCAGGTTCCTTATTCGTCCCTGTAGCTCCATATGGTTAGTTGCAGTAAAGCGGTTGCAAGCTTGCTCTGTGTGACTTTTGATTTCTTGCATTCCTGCATTTGGCTAGTGAAAAGGAAAGGCTTCTGAAAGCATGGATATGTATCTGTCCTCTATCTACAGAACTCTGTATGCATGTTCTTTGTGTATGCACGTGTGTGCCTGTGTAACTTCATGCAGGGGTGCTAGTTTGCTTCGTGACTAATGTTACTATGTTGTGTTGTCACTAATGACATCAGCATTGCTGGATATTTATCATTAGTTAACCTTGTCCATTGATGGGGTACTTGTATCCGCAGAGACATCACCTGGATATGGTTTGAACGGTTGTCTAAGAGAATATCTGCTCACATACGTGGAATGCACCAGTCCACATAGGGGTTGGCCAAACAGCAACTGGCATCTCTCGTTTCTCATCCTTTGGGCTGACATACGCATAGGGGACACGAGGGCCATTCCAGGGATCCCTTCTTCACTCTCCCCTATGGTTGACCTGTCGACCACTTCTCCGAACCCATTCACTGTTGCCCTTGTCAGCCAAATCTGCATCACTCCTCGCAGGTGTCCATAGAACCTCGCATGATCATCTAAACTCCGTGTGATGTAACAGCCGTCTCCTTCTGGGTCGCACTACACCCATTTTCTCCAATATTCCTTGTAGTTGTTGGGATCGCCGAACACTACTCCAGTCGGGAACAGTGGCCATTCTTTTGTTTATTTCCTATGGGTGGGTATCATCTCAGGCCTCTATTATCTTATCTTCTTTAGAAGTTGTTTTAACTAATACTTTAATTCCTGCAGTTTTCTCTGTCATTTTCCAGCATTGTGTGATGCATATTCTGATCACACACATTGTCAGTAGCACCAGTATTAGTGCTGCCAGTAACACCTTGAGTCCCTTTTCCATCCATGTAGGTATCCATAAGAAGATGTATGAGAGCTAACCTTCATCTTTGCCTGTCCCTTTTGCTTCTTCCTCCATTTTGGCATGCATTTGTGACAATCATGTAACTGCTTCAGTCCGTATTCTTTTAGCTTTGTTGTTCGCTGGAACAAACGTGCAGCAAGATCATCCGATCTTGGCTCAAACCCCTCCTTCCATTGCTGTGAGGAGATCCAGAATATAACTATTCTGGAGGGCCATCGACCTTATGCTCGGAGCTCTTCTTTTATGCCATTTAAGCCATTGACAATTGAGTTTGTTTGCATCAGCTCCCACCTCACAATCTGGAGATTTTGCGTTAGTGTATGTCTGCACTGCAGGAACTACTGATGCCAAGAACATCTCAGTTCTGCTGAACAACCGGTGCTCAGGTGGTATATTGTCCAGAGAGTATTCCATTGTTGACGATATGTAATTTCCGCTCTTCACCCTAGTTAATTCTACTGACCTCTCCTTTCTTTTGGCAGAATCCATTTTAGGGAAGTCATCTGTTTTGTTGTCTTTGTGTGGAACTAATGCTGGTGTGTTGGCGTGTGCCAGTGAGCATGTTCCTCCCCAGTTGGGTGGCAGTTTTTCAAATTTCTTGGATCCACAGACCCAGTAATGATCCATCAATACTGCTGTCCCAACTTTCATGCCTGGAACCTTTACTGTCTGCTTGCATTCCTTGTTTTCTCCAACCTTTACTGCTCCTTCATTCTGGAAACACAATGCTGCGTTCTCCAGTGGTATTATGGGCATTGGTCCAGTTTTCTCCACCTAAGTCGGTAACTTCAAACTTGCTTCCCATTCCTTTACACACTTGTCGTTTTCTTCTTGAACCTTACGAACTGGAACTGTGATGAGCGCATGCGCCTTGCTCCCAAGGACTCCTTCTCCTCCCCCCCTCCGCTGTCCATACTTGACCATAAACAAGCATCTGTGGTCTTTCCCAGCATCCTGGTTCTCCTCCTACCTCCATTCACCCTTTCGTAGGACATGGTAATTCTTTCAATGTTATTGCTTTTGTCTCTCCTTTTTGTGGGCCGTCAGTAATATATTGTATAGCCTGGTCTTTTTTCCAAAAACTGTCCATCACGTATAGTGTTTTGCTATAGCTGTCTTCATAGGGAAATGTTGCTTTGGACATCCATTTTAGGGTTGCCATCTTCCCTTCGAATCTTCCTTGGGTGGTACGCATTGCTAAGTACATGAGGCACTGTGCTCTTGCTGCTGGTATTTCAGTTGCCACACCCGTTCAGGAGGCACTCATGAATAGGGGATACGAGAGCAGACATAGCAGCTCTCTCTAGCAGTCTGTTTACCTACTTTAGTCATGTGCGTATAGCACATGTTATTGGATACTCGAGTATTGCCACTCCTTACTGGTCTGGCAATGCTTACCTCTCCACTTGACATGGTAGCCACCCCTGCCGGAATTGGGGTTGTGTGTTAGTAGGGGTGTAACGCTTACCTCCTAAACTCTGCGGGAGCACCTCTCTGGAAAATCAGGCTTGACCTATTCTTAGTGTTCGTTGTTAATCTATGCAGTCACATTATCTAGGAAAAAACATTCAGCAATTCCTCAATATACTTTTCAAGAATGCACCAATTCAGAAGTTGATTCTCCAACTCTCTAGTATGTTTACCTTTTATTATTTGTTTGTGAGCTCTCCATCCTGCTTCTACGCAGGGGCGCTTGTTCTGAAGAATGGAGATGAATGTTTTTTTTCTGAAGGAAGAGAAAACAACTAGTGTGCGTGGTATGAGAGCAATGAGCGCTATAGGGGAAGGAAAAGAAGATAGAAACTATCTCTGACAGGAATAGCACAATAAGAGCTGTTCCTATAACAATAGTATGTGCTAGGAAAGGAACTCCTAACTCTCCTTAATCAAAAATGAGGAACGCCTGTATGTACGTATGAACATGTAAATATACAAATGTCAACTGCTGGGAAGTTTTGAATTTGCATGAATAGGGGGGTTAGTGCAGGAAAACCCTTCTTTCCCACGGCTAGCAACTTTCTTCCTATTTCTAAGACAACTTGTTTAAGTGAGCACATGAACCCAAGTACTAATGTTAAAAAAGGAATAAAGAAAATGTCAGAGCGATCAGTGAAAAAAAAAATGCGCCCTAAAAAATAGCAGTACCTATGACAGCTACTCTGGAATTCTTAAACTCACCCAACTAATAAATATATACAAATTGCCACTATTGAAATATTCCTCTAGAAAATGCAACAACTAAGGTTGAGCTACACCTTTAAGATCTCAACAATGTGCGCGCATTTAACATAAAGCACTCGCTGCGTGCGGCGTGTGTGGAATGCTAACAAAGAGGGAGACCGACTCCCAACAGCTAACAATTATTACCTAAGTCAATTCCGCTGACCGGAATGACTGCAGCACCTTAAAATAACTCAATAAACATGAGCGCTTTTGTCACAAGACTGTCGTTCCCTGCGGTGTGTGTGAAAAGCTGACTGACGAGGAAACAAAACTTCCAAACAGCTGACAAGAATATAAGGTCAATTCAGCTGACTGGAAAATGAACGCCGCACCTTCAAGTATACTCAATATAAATGCGCACAATAAACATGAGACTGCCAATACTTGCAGTGAGTGAAGGTTGAAGTGAAAGACAAACTCCAAACAGCTGACGGAAATTCAAGGAAAATGATTCCGCTGACAGGAATGGACGCAGCAACAGTGCCGCGGCAGATATGAAGGCAAATGCCTGTAATGCTGACTGAAAACTATGAATAACTAACACTATAGAACACTGTGGCAATGACTGGGAAGTTACGAAAAAACTTCAGAGGGAACAATTAGGTGAACTAAGGTTGAAGGTTTACAGAATGGGCTGAGGGATCTGTGACTGGAGCCGGCACTGCGGTAAGCGTACACTGCAAAGCAGACGACACGAAGCGGGAACGGGGAGGGGCTTATATGTGCAGTTAGAGTGAATCACTAGACCATCACGTCACTTCCCATAGGACCACTTGGCCGCCATATTAGGTAATGAGGAAGTGCCTTCTGCAACATAGCCTAGGCATGGTTTTTCCCTTTTTACTGACCAAGCATGATAAGCCGTGGTCCACGTACCTTTAGAGGTTAATCTAGGGGCATGACCCATGATCATGACAGGGGGTCACAAGTTTATTTTCTATAACAAAGAACTTTCGCCCAAAAATAGGGCAAAGATACCAAGTGAAAAAAGGACACAAGTCCTCATTATCACAATTTTAATAATGGCATTCTTTACTTACTCTGCTTCAGAACCTTGTGTAGCTTTGAGGATATTGATGAACCGCCTGAAATAAGCTAGAAAATGCATTATTTTGTTAGTTCTTACTATTTTAAGCTCTGAAGCCAGGGTGTTGTGCTGTTGCAATAAGGAATAACTGTTCCCACACAATGCATATTCTAGGATCACGAAGTACTGAAAGTACCGATGGATTTCCTCTATTCAGTTGTGGGTGTGTCTGGGACAAGTAAGCCAGGAAAACACAGAAAAATGTATTGGGAGAGGGTCTTCTTACACAGTTAGATCTCCACACAAAGAGGACAAAGTGGCCTTGGAAGGTCGTGGGGTGAGGGTCTTTAGGAAGCATGGGAGAATGGAGACGTAACAGTCAAAACTTTCACGATGAATGCTGTAAGTGTGCGAAAAGAAGAAAAATAATAAACAATGGTGTACCCTCACTCTGGATGTGTAGGAAGTCCTTTCGCCATCTCTCTTGCTTGGGAGCAAGTGATAATGGGTTGGCCTCTGCTGGGCGGCGATGCTCCTTGTGATCTTTTTGGTCTTCTTGCAAAACGTTGGCCCTTTTGCTGTTGTTGCTAGGAGAGGCCAGTATTCGACAGGGCTTGACGTCACTGATGAAATTCCACGCTTTTCTGCCTTGGAGCTTCACTGCTCGATCTGTTATGTCTTCAGTAGTGTGGGGGCCTGTAAATCTGGGCTTAAACCATGTTAGGGTAAAATCCTGCAAAAGGACTGTATCCTCGGGATAGAATTGTGGAGACTTTAGTCGCTCCTCGTTTGTTTCTGTATTGTTACCTTCTTCTTGTCCTTTGGGCCTCTGCCATTGTCCCTGCAGTTGGCGAGGAATAAAAGAGGCACTAGCCATCAAGGAAGCAGTGTACTCATACATTTCTTGTCCCAATACATCAGAAATGTTTTCAGCATCCAATAATGCCCTAGTGGGAGGAGCCAAGAGAAGTTGCATGCGCCGCCCGGTTACCACCTCATGTGGGGTTAAATGGTGGTTGAACCTTGGTTTGTTGCGCAATGCGAATAAAGCCAATGCTAAACAGTGGAGCCCGCTTTTATTCAATGTTTTCTTTATCTTAGATATATTCTGTTTGAGCAGCCCGTAGAGACGCTCACACATCCTGCTTGCTTGCAGGTGATATGCACAAGAGAATTTGTGTTGTATGCCTAGCAAGGTTGTGATGTGATGAAACATCTCATTGGCGAAGTGAGGGCCGTTGTCAGACCACAGGACCTCACATACGCCCCATTCTGGGAAAGTTTCCCGAACCAGGAATTTTGCTGCTCTAATTGCATCAGGATGGGAGCAGGGGTCGGCTTCGATCCATCGGGAAAATGGGCACACAACCACTATCATGTAGCGGTAGCCCTGGTATACATGCAGCATGTCCACAAAATCGACATGGAGGAGTCTGAATGGACCCAATGGGTGAGGTAGTGCTCCTCTCATGACTCTTAGTGTATGGCCTGCTGTAAATTGCTTGCATACAAGGCAGTTAATCATAAACGCTGCCACATATTCTGCCAGGTTGGGACAGAACAAGTCTTCTCGAATACCAGCTCTCCCCAAATCTGACACTCCACCCTTCTGGTCTGTTGGGTGTCCCACGAACCGTGGGCAGGATTTTTTCAAAGGAGGCTCTTGACGGTCTCTTCACAGGGTGCACTTTTTGTATGGTCCTCGTTTTCCGTGGGTCATCTCACAGCCCTCCAGGCATTGAGACGGAAGAGACTACTCTGTGCCGATCGAACCCAGCGACCCTCCTCTGCTACCACTTTGTAGGGCAGTCCAGCGGACCAGGGGTTCGCATCACAAATCACTGCTTAGCAGAGTACCCAGGGCCCAGTGAACCCTCCCCTGGCATTGACGGAGGACTCAGCCATCGGGCAAATCAGAATTGTCTTTTATTTTCCAAACAGACAGGGATCATACAGGAAACACAAAAATCTCCACCAATCACAGCTCCTGAGCCCATGTCACAGGATTTTATACAGCAATGATGCCACAAACTCCAACCCATCCCCAAAAACCTAAGAGCTTGCTCTATTGGGTAGCTCAGGTAGTAACCCCTATAGGTATCCCCTATGTGAGTGGTCTAATTGGTCCTTCCATGGCAGGTGGTTCTGCCCAAGACTTCCCCACAAACTATCTATTACATTGTTGCAGGGTCGCAGGACTACCATTGGCCCTTGCCCCATTACACACTACTCAAGGATGTGTGCACCCTGATTGGCTGGAGCCACCTGGGGGTTGGCCAAATAGCGACTGCCATCTCTCGTTTCTCATCCTTCGGGCTGACATACGCATGGGGGACATGAGGGTCATTCCAGGAACCCTCTCTTCACTCTCCTATTTCTTTGTCCAAGAGGGCTAGATCTAACTCTGACAGTGCTCATTGGAGAGGCAGCCTCGTTATAATTGGCTCTTGAAAGAATTTGAGACAGAACCCCTGCATGGTTTCTAAGACCCATGAACCTGCAGTAAGCTCTTGCCAAGCGTGCGCATGCACCGCTAGTCTGCCACCAATCGCTAAGACTGTGTTGTCTGCTGCTCCGCTGGGCGTGTGTGACTGTACTCTCACTTGTGTCTTGCGTCCTGCTGCCTCTGTGCCAGCCTTGGCCTCTGCGCTGTCCGCGGGCATAGAAGAAGGGGTTGGGCCTGCTGTCCTCTTTGTCACCGGCTGTTTCCTCTGTAGGACCTTCGACTGTCTCTGAGGCTGGCTGAGCGCCCCATGCCTATGCCAGCCCTGGCGTAAACCTGGGGCGCGAAGACTCTCTTCAAGGATGTCTGGGATGTGTCCAGAGCAGCAAAGGTCCTAAAAAAAATCTGGATCCATCTTTGATGAAAGGCTTGCCAAAAAGTAGCCCTTTCGCCACCGTTGCAGCCTTCGAGGGTGCCAGTTCCAAGGGTTTGGGGTCAATTTTCACAAATTTTGACTGCCTGAATTCTGCAGTGATCAGACAGTTGGTGTTGCCTAGGAGACATACCGCCTGCTGTGCCCAATCTGCCAAGAATTGTGGATTGATGGGTTAGCCTCAATTTGTCTGCTGCCGAATTGATATAGCGGCGGCCCACTTATTAAAAGAATATCTCCCACAAGTGGAAGGGGCAATGTGTGATTAAATCCATCATCAGAACTCTGATGAAGATTGAGCGAAGCAAAAATGAAGTGGCCCCCTGAAGAATACCAGGACCAGCTGGCGGTGAGTGAAACATGAATGGCTCCGGAAATGGAGTTTGTAAAGTGGGGAGATCCCGGGCCTCCGGCGGTGCTGCATTTGTGTGCTGGGCATCAGTGTTTTGAAAATAGAGGCCCATGGCTTGTGGGTGCTTCTACCTGCATTTCCCAGGCCGCCCGGTGGTGAAATAAAATAAAGCGATCCTTGTCGGCGCAAGGAGCAAAATACAGAAATGGCCCCCAGTGAGATCCCAGACCCATCGGCTGTGAGGTGGGTGAAACGGAGGAAGAACATGCAGTGCCCTGTGTCAGAGTGAAGAAGGAAAAGTCCTGGGCCTCCGGCGGAGGATAATGAAGGGCTCCACGTCGGAGCATGGGAAAAAAATTGAGATATGCGCCATTGGGCTCCAAAACAAGTGGCATAGCTCATGTTACTGCCGCACTGCCCCTTCTAAAGCTCTGGACTGGGGCAGAGTTGGAAAAAAGGAAAATGTGAGTGGAGCAGAAGCACGCACCCATGGGAGTGACTGAGGGGTCTTTGCTTGCATCCTGCCATGCATCATTTTCCATATGTGCCCGGGCCAAGCAGAAGCAACTGCCAGAAATCAAAATGCTCCGTGGGGTGTTTCAAGTGGTATGTCCTGGAACGTGGGTGTCAAAAGAGGATGAATGAACTGACAGGCCCAACACAGAAGGATTGATCCAAACCATAAGAGTTGCAGCTCACCATGAGTGCTTGTGCGCCCTCTGCCGAGATGAGTGGCCTGCCACCAGTACTGTGCTGCTGCCTGCCCAGCTATCTATGGACTAGGCCGATGTGGCCCCTGGTGCCCCGAGGTGTGGCTTTCCCTGCCCTTGAACTGTGGGTTTGACTGTCTTGAACTGATGCTTGTGCAACTATGAACTGGTCCTCCTGCAGCTCTGATATTGCTTAAACTGGACCCCGTAACATGCATTGTGATGCTCTGTGCCTGCATGTCAGGTTTATGCTCAAAGTGGTCCCAGTGCTCCTTTTTTTCGGCCTGCTCTATATGGTGCCAGTAGCTGACAATGGTGTCATTCAAAGGTTGAAGTTCCACTCACCCCAGGTTAATAAAGGATATCTTAATATGTGGTAGAACTACCAACATGCCACCAGCAGTCCACCAACCCTGACGTTTGCCCTCAATATGTACATAATGCCCAGTGCATGTTTTCTGTTTGTAACTGTCTGAATCTAAGTGTATGCGGTTATTGCTTGCCCTCCCAACTTCAAGTATTGCTGTTTGTGACTGTTACTGTATTTTGTGTTCACTGATACTTGTCAGTGTGTCAGTGTTTCATTTGTTTGTGAAAAGGAGGAGTCTGGTTGTTGTATAATCTTGCACAGATGACAGGAGGCGTGGTGGCAGGCTGGATGGCTTTTATTCAACAATTAACAAACTGCCATCAACATAGTGCAAGGCCTGAGGGCTAGGCAGGGTTGCCTAATAACAGTTCCAGGGCTAAGAGACAGGAATGTCCAACATTAGTAATTGCCCCAGGCCCTAATCTCGGAGGAGCCGGCAGGATGCGTCTTGCCGCGTCCTCTGGTGCGCCCGTAATGCGCGCGAAGCGCACGGGGGCGGTCCTAGCCACCTACGCGAGATCTCGCGAGAGTAGGAGACTCTCGCGATATCTCTACACACCTCCCTTTGATAACGAAAGAAGAGGTTCATTGCATAACATAGTCAGTGTATCTCACCGGTCTTCTGTGCTCTCTTCTCGGCCGGTCGCCCTTCCCGGTGCGATCTTCCTGCTGCTCCTGTTCGGGTTCTGGCAAGGGTGATCCCGGTTCCATCTCTGTTTCTTCCCTTTCTTTGTCGTCTCTCTCGGGCTCCCATGGTTCCCTTCGCTCGTTGTCTATTCCTTCTTCGGCAGATGTTTTCTCCGGGGTTCTTGCTCTTTCTTGTCTCTTCTGATATAGGGCTACTCTTTCCAGATTCCATGTGCGCCCGTCCTCTGTGCGGACATGATTGGTTCCCCTGTGGACCACTTTGGTGGGTCTGCTGAACCGAGAGCCCGTGATTTGGTCCTTTTTTGGTAGTCTTATTTTAACCCAATCTCCCCCTCCAATGTCTGACGCTTGCCGGGTTCTTCTTCTTTGGTCACTCCATGTTTTCATGCGTGCCTTGCTGTTTTCAATTCTCCACACCACTTCTGACATGTCCACTGCTTCATCTTCTCTCACTTTGGATAACCATGGTGGTATGAGCGTGGGGGCTGCACTCCTCCCTCTCAACATCCGAAACGGAGATATTTGCGTTATTCCGTTAGGGGTGAGTCTGTGGGCCGCTATGGCCTCCTTGGTAGTTTTTAGGGGATCCATCCCCGAAACCGTGGCTAGTTGTATGGCTCCCTTAATGAACCTGTTGGCCCTTTCAACAAGCCCATTTGCTTGGGGGTGGTACAAGGCCGCCTTCCTTTGGCCTATATTGTTCTTTCTTAGGAATTGTTCCATGTCCCGTGAGATCAGTTGCACCCCATTGTCTGTTACCACTTCCTTGGGGAGGCCTTCTCTTTGAAAAATTTCTGTGAGGACTTCAATTACCGTCGCTGTGGTAATGTTCGGGACGAACTCTGCCTCGACCCACTTGGATAGGTAATCAACCAGCACTATGCCGTACCGATGTTCTGGTGCCATCGCTTCCAGAGGTCCTATAAAGTCTATGCCCACTTTTGACCACACCGCTTCTGGTATTTCTGTGGGAATTAGGGGTGCCTGTCTGAGTTTCAGTCTTTTGTCACTATTGAGGCACTCATGACAACGCTCTATCATGGTGCGAATCTCTTGGTCCATGGACGGCCACCAGTATGCCTCCCGGACTCTGCGTCGGGTCATCGTGTTTCCCAGGTGACCAGCGTGGGCTCTGCATAGGATGGTGCTCCTCATGCCTATAGGTGGGATTATCTGGTCCGTCTTCATTATAATTCCGTCCGTTTCCGATATCTCTTCGGCCACCTTCCAATAGGGTCTCATACCTTCCGGCACCATTTTTTCCCCTGGCCACCCTTCCTTGATCCACTGACGGATTTTCGCCATGGCCGGGTCTTTCTTGTCGTCTTCCAGCCAATGTTTCTCGCTGAGTTCCATATACTCAGGTGCTTTTATGTCAGTGATCGATGCTACTATGCATTCTCCTCTTAGAAACGTGGTGGCCTTGTCTTTACCTTCGGGCAATCTAGACATGCAGTCAGCCTGCGAATTCTTCCACCCCGATATGTGCTGCACTTCAAACGTGTACTCCTGCAGTTTTGCTGCAATGCGTGCCAATCTGGGTGTGGACACTTTGGTACCTCCTGGGCTGAGCATGTGGATGAGGGGTTTGTGGTCCGTCACCAACTTGAATTTCGTGCCCCACACATATGTTCTAAAATGTTCTACTGCCCATGCGCACGCCAACATTTCCTTTTCTATGGTGGAGTAATTTTGTTCCGCCGAGGACAAGGCCTTCGAGGCAAAGGCTACCACATGCTCCGTGTCCCCCTTCTTCTGCGTAAGAACTGCTCCTAGTCCGTATGCACTGGCATCCGTGGTGATGACTGTATCCCACTCCGGGTTAAATGGCTGTAAACACGGCGCTTCCATGATGTGCCGTTTTATACTTTCAACCGCCTTCCTCTGGGGTTCTTGCCACGAGAATACCGAACCCTTTTTGAGTATGTCACGGAGTGGTGCAGAGGTTTCAGAGAACAAGGGAATTAATTTAGCGTAATACTCTGCCAGTCCCAAAAATGATCTTACTTCATCTTTGCTGGTCGGTTCTGGTGCTTCTATGATTGCATGCATCAGATTTTGTTTCGGACTTATCCCTTTTTCAGAGATTTTGTACCCCAAGTATTCGACCTCTTTCACTTTAAATGCACATTTTTCATGGCGTAGTCTCACCCCTGCATCCTGCAACTTGGTCAGGACCGTTTTCAATGTGGCGTCATGCGTTTGTTCATCCCCTGCATACACAAGGATATCGTCCTGGAAATATGCGACATTTTAGACCTTTCGTAACAACACATCCATCATGCGTTGAAACGCTGATGCTGCTGACGATAACCCGAATGGCATCTTGGTGAACTGATAGGTGCCAAATGGTGTGATGAACGCTGTGAGGGGTTTTGACTCTTCATGCAATTGTATTTGGTGGTATGCGTTTCTCATATCCAGTTTTGAGAAAATCTTGGCTTCCTTCATCAACAAAATGAGTTCATTTATGCTCGGTAGCGGGTAGTTGTCGGTGATGACTTCTAAGTTTAAGCTGCAAAGGTCTATACACACCCTTAACTCTTGCGAGTGCGGTTTCTTTATCAGCACTACTGGGCTCAGCCATTCTGACGCTTCCACTTCTTCAATGACTCCCTCCGCTCTCATTTTGTCCAACTGATCCCTGAGAGTGTCTCTTGCGGTTGCTGGCACTGGCCGCACACGATGTTTGACCGGGACGGCATTTTTTTTCAGCATTATTCTATGGACAAAGCCCTTTATGTGACCAGGCTCCTCCGAGAAAAGTTTTGGGTAGTCACTCTTGACTATGGGCCCATCCCTCGCGCAGACAGACAGTACCTGGTCTTCTGTGCTGGGGTCCAATTTGATTTTGAGCTTGTCTTGGTCGTCCCATCCCAGTACTGCTGGGCCTTCGTGGCTGAAATAAACTCTGGTGGTGGTTTCTCTTCCTTTTAACTCCACCTTCCCTTTGATATATCCCGGCAGTTCAACTGACGCCCCTCTAAATACTGTGGGTTTATGGCGTGTGGTGAGAACTTGGACCTTTTCTTTCCCGACCATTTCCTTGTATGTTCGTAGAGGTATTATGGTGAGATCCGATCCAGAGTCCGCCATAACTCTTGTTTCGCAACCGTCAATTTTGATTGTGCAATGGGGCTTTTCTCTTCTTGCCCTTGTGCTGTTTACCATGATGACTGTGGGTCTCCCCTCATCTTCTGAGGACGATTCTTGCTCCCTGGTGTGATCGGTGTTTACAGTGGTGACCTTCTTGTTTCTCCACCGACACACCAACGAAAAATGGCCAATGCGTTTGCAGATTGAGCACTCCTTATCTCTAGCTGGGCACTCCCTATCGAATGCCAGGTGTTTCGTGCTGGTGCACCTGTGGCATTTCAGAGGTTCTTTCTTACCTCCTCTCCCCTCTCTTGTGTCCGGTGTATGTCTTTCTTTCTTTGAGTGAAATGTGACAGCCTGGATTTCAGCAGAACCCTGGGTTCCCGTGAGTTCTTTTCGTCTTCCCGCGGTTTCTTCAACCGCCCTGGCAATTTCGATCGCCTTCTCCAGTTGTAATTCTTTCTCCATGATGAATTTATCTTGAACTTTTCTGCTGTTGGTGTGGACTGTCAACATGTCGCAGATGAGGCTCTCAGCATTGTTGCCGAAACTGCATAGCGCTGCCAGTTCTCGCAGCTTGGTGACGTAATCGTCGACCGGTTCGGATATTTCTTGTCTGCGAGTGTAAAAGCGTATTCTAAGCAACACTGTGTTCTGGCAAATCTCTTCACTATTCTCCTAACTGCCTCCTTAAAGACGTCATCGTTGTCGCCAGCCTCCGGGATCGGGGTAAGACTCTCAAACACCCGCTGTCCTTCCACTCCCAGGGCATTAAGTAACATAGCCCTACGCCGTGCCGCTGAAAATCCTGCCCCTCCTAGTGCCTCTACATACGTCGTGAACAGGGGTTGCCATTGCGGCCACGGAATTGCCGGTTTACCTGGCGTTTGCAGGAAGGGGGGTGGCGGCGTCGCTCCTTGCATGTTCCCACGTGGGTTGTAGTGGTGATCCTCGTCGCCAAATTATGTTGTATAATCTTGCACAGATGACAGGAGGCGTGGTGGCAGGCTGGATGGCTTTTATTCAACAATTAACAAACTGCCATCAACATATAAGTAGTGCAAGGCCTGAGGGCTAGGCAGGGTTGCCTAATAACAGTTCCAGGGCTAAGAGACAGGAATGTCCAACATTAGTAATTGCCCCAGGCCCTAATCTCGGAGGAGCCGGCAGGACGCGTCTTGCCGCGTCCTTTGGTGCTCCCGTAATGCGCGCGAAGCGCACGGGGGCGGTCCTAGCCACCTACGCGAGATCTCGCGAGAGTAGGAGACTCTCGCGATATCTCTACACTGGTGTTGTGCCACTTTAAGGACAAGAAGCCCCTGTGAAGGGCTCCTGCTCATGTTACATTTCAAGGACCATGCGACCATAGCAATAAAAGGGATGAGCAGTTTCCGGCTCATCAGTTGATACCAACTGACTCCTGCCTGTTGTATCATTCTTCCAGCAGCAGTGTTACCAACTTGGTGACTTTCTCGCTGGCCCCCTTGCGACTTTCCACTAAAAAGGCGCCAAAGGAGAAATCTAGCTACTTTTTTCTATTGGTTTGGAGACTTGCATCATTTATGCAAGTTTCCAAACCATTAGAAAAAAGTGTTGTCATTCGCCAGTGTTAACTGTAAAGGGAGGTGTTAAGTGTTAATAACAATGTAGGCAGCTAATCTTTGAGGAGTTAAGGTGTTAATTCACGAAGGCAGCAAGTAGCTTGGAGGCAGAGAAGAAGACACAGTGGTGTGGTTAAGGGGATGGACCGAAACGAAATAATTAAAAGGGGAGGGGCCACAGTAATAGCGATAAAACGCTGGGAGCAAGAGATTAGGCAATTATATACAAATTTGGAAATGTCATTTAGCTACTTCTGCCGATTTACAGGGCAGCCAATAGCTGCTTTCATTAATGAGGAGTTGCCAACACTGTCCAGCAGTGCAATAGTAGTGGCGCTGCGTAGTAGACAGACGGCCTCAGCTTCGGGTCCCTTTCAACAGGACCGTGCCCGGGCTGGGTAACGCAGTCCCTGAGGCCCCATCCACGCCTACAATAACAATCCTTGCATAAACACACAAACAAAACCGCTTTTTTTCCACCTGTTTCCCTCTGGTCCCATGACTCCCGTCTCACCCTCCCAAAACCAAAAGCGCGAGTTTCACCAGCCCTGGGACACACATGTTTGAGAGGTATGGCCCGTGTGCCTGAACTTGGGTGCCCGTTTAGCAAGAGAGACAGTTCGACCATAGCGTGTGTGCATAGACTAAGAGCAGCGTCTTTCTAGGGAGCAGCAGAGTTATAAGGCTAGAGCAGCTGACTCTTATACTGAGCATGTTTCCGCGAGGTAGTGTCTTAACTTGGCCCATGCGCACCGTGCCCCAGACTGAGCGTTCAGAACCTTCCCTGCATCACTCACCCAGTTGCTCCATGATTTAGGGTTACTTCCTATTTTATCTTAAAATAAACGGAGCGCCGGGTGTGGACGTTAGCGTCTTACTGAAGCGCACTATTCATCTGAAGGAAGGCCGCTTCCTGTCCATTAAGCAGCTCGTAGCAAAGACGGAAACGTCGTTTTTCTGGTTTCTTCCTCCATTTCTCTCGTGCCCCCCCCTTTCCAAACTTTCTTCGTGCAAAACTACAATGAAAAAAATCAGGAAAGAAGTGTCCCATCGCCATTCAGATGAGGTGAGTAACTCTGTTTTTTTAAAGCATTGTTGGACTTTTAAGTCTCTTCTGTACATGAGGAACTACAATTGAGGATGTAACCAACATAAAAACGGACCTAAGACCATGCACACACCAAAGCAATGCTGTGGAACTCACTTTTATTTAAAGTTTAAGATTCAGCAACCCCCAGGATAGCGGTACAAAGGGACATCTCAGATGCATGTTGATTTACAATCTAAAATGAGATACGGTTGAAGGGACAACCCAAGTAGTTGCTCGACAAATTTCTTTTAAAGACGCCCCTTTCAATTCTGCCCAAGAAGCAGACCTAACTTGGACCCTCGGGGGCAAAGGGGCACCCTGAAGCTCAACTAGCAGACCTTTCATGCTATATTTTGACTGCCCCCCCACCCCCCCACATCAATAGGGTGAAGCAAGGTTCCATCAAAATCGGGGAAGGAAGGAATAAACAGTTTGGAGAATCATGAAACAGAATCAACCTTGAACCAAAAAGAGGGCAGATGCTTAAGGATCAACCAACCTGCATTCCAAGAACTCAACATGCGTCTCAGAAAATGACAAGCCCCCTAGCTCCCTCAACTTGCGGGCTGACATAATGGCCAAGGGGAACACAAGCTTTAAAGTATGCAAACTGAGAAGAACCTGCTTCAGAGGTTCTAAGTGGGACTGCTCAAACACTTAAACTACCATAGGACGATACCACGGAAGAAGGCTTGGACGAGCATCGGCGCGGTCGGCAGGGCGACAGTCCTTCAATAAGCACTGAAACAGTCTGGAGGCGTAGGCTTCCTCTGACCAAAACCTCTCCAGGATTCTCTAATAGCGGCAAGCTGGGCCCTCAAGAAGGATACAACCAAGAACCAAGGAAAGCCCTTTTTGCAGGAAATCAGAATTTTTAAAGGGTCACAAAAAAAAGGAGCAGAGAAGGGACAATGCCCACGCCATTTGGAGAAAGAGATCAAATGCCTGTCATGAACCTTACGGTAAGATGGCTTACAAGCCTCTGCAAGAGACCTGCTACCTCCAAAGAAATTCTCTTTTCAATCAACTGCGTCCTATTGCCAATAGCTCCCTCCATGTGGATGAGTTGGAGGCCTCCGCCAGTGACCATGAACCTGCGGGGTCTTGTAGGCAGGGCAGCACCCCCACTACAGCAGATGTTATGGTCACTGGGTCCAGGGATAAGATGAGAACACTGTGGACACTTTCCTCTGTCAGTCACCTCTGCAAGGACTGCACAACTTCCGACATACATAACAGGGTCTCATACCCAAACACCCCTACCTCTGCCGTAACCAGTAGGAGTTCCAGTTCTGCAGAAGATGGCAAACAATGGGCTTGAGTTGGATCCTGGCCCAAGGCACCATTTACACCTGCTGCAACTTCTCCCATGACCTGAAACCACTGACAAGTGGTCGGACAAGGTGTGGAGAAAAGAGTAGATTCTGTACCCTCTCATCTTGACGAGAAGAAAACCTTTTTCTGGATGATGTTGTATTGCGTAGACACTGAGACTTGAGTCATTGTGAAGGATTGACCCATGATTTTTCGAAGTTGATCATCCAACCATAGGCTTCCAAAATGGAACACTTAGTCCTTGCATCTGCTGCTGCCTGGAATGTTGAGGGAGGATTAGTTTGCCAATCGTTAAAATATGGAAGGACCACAATCCCCTTCTTGTGTAGCAGCTCCACCATTGGAGCAAGTGGTTTTGTGAAGACATTGGGTGCCATGTTCATTCTGAAAGGGAAAGTGACAAACTGAAAATGGTCGCTGACCGCACAAAACCGGAGAAACCGCTGGTGTGCAAGTATAGAGATGTGAAAGTAGGCATCACAAATTGATGGCGACAATAAACTCCCCTGGTTTAAAACTTGGCAGATGGACTGCACTGATTCCATCATAAAGGTGGTCTGCTGGATGTAACTGTTCAAATCTTTTGAATCCAGGATAGGCCGGAGTTCCCTAGAAGGCTATGGTAGCAGGAACAACATTGAATAGTACTTGATGTTCCATTTGTGAATGGGGGAACTCTCATTATTGCACCCTTCTTTAGTAGGTTGTCCACTCCCCTGGTCAAAGACACTGCTTTAAGTTGGTGGTTTCTCAAACAATTCAATGGTGTATCCTTGTTTCACAATGCACAGAGCCCACAGGTCAGAAATGGAGGACCTCGACCGGTCGAGGAATTCCTGCAGCCTACTTCCAATCTGGATCTGGTGGCAGGAGGGAACTACTCTACAGTCAGGAAGAAGGCCATGGTTTGGGGATGCTCAGGATAATAGTAGTTTGCAGATTGGCAGCCCCTCTCCTTCTGAGGTCTAGGAGGAGAAGAGGATTCAGGTATTATAATCTGATTCTTCTCTATTCTGCGCTTGTTTCACAGTTTCTCCAAGTTTAGGCCAAAACAACTACTGCCCCAAGAAAGGGTGTCTTAACAAGGATGCCTTCTGAGCTGCGTCTACCTTCTGGAAACACAGCCAGAACTGACACCTGGCACCTACTGTGGTAGCGGATGACAAGGAGGCCGCCCTGGACACTGGTGTAGGGACAGGAGTAGATGCATGGCTGCAATTACATTTGTGCTTTTTGTGTCTGTCAGGAAACCTGGAATATCCCAAGTCTGCTTAAGTAGGCATCAGGTCCACTCAGCAAATCGGCAGCTGAGCACACAGTGCAATTTATCTTTCTCCACGCTGCCTGAGGCAGGAGAATTCCAGGTTTCTAAGCAACTAAGCTTACGCTCTGTGTACCTTTGTTGCTTTCAACCAATGAGAAATGGGCTGACACAACACAAGACCCTTTAGGCACCAGCACTGCCCTTTTGGGTCCTCCCAATAGTTCCAACTTTACTGAGATTGACTAGCCTTAATGGGGCGGCTTTCCAAAGTTTGCAGCTGTCCCTTTGGAAACTGAACGGGTTGATTGAAAAGAGAATTTCTCCAGAGGTAGCTTAGCAGGTTCTTTTGCAGGGGCTTGTAAACCGTATACCCTTAAGGTTAACGACAGGAATTGGATTTCTTTCTCCAAATGGCATGGGCATTGTCACATCTCTCCTATTTCTCGTGAGCCTTTAAAAATTCTTGATTTCCTACGGGATGGGTTTTCCTTGGTTCTTGGCCATGTCCTCCTCAAGAGCCCAGCTTCCCGCTAATAGAGAATCGTGCGGAAATATTGGCGCGAGGAAGCGAATGCCTCCATACTTTCTCAGCCCTTTTTGAAGAACTACGCCCCTGCTCGTCCAAGCCTTCCTCCATGGGATCATCCCATGGTAGTTGAGGTGTTTCAGCAGTCCCACTCTGAACCCCTGACGTAGGTTCTCCGCAAATTGATTACTTTAAAGTTTGTGTTCCTCTTGACCATTACATCAGCCTGCAAGTTGAGGGAGCCAAGGGGCTGGTCATGTTCTGAGACGTATGTTGTGTTATTGGAATGCAGATTGATTCTTAAGCTTCCTTGTTCTTTTTTGGTTCAAGCTTGACTCTGTGTTTCATGCTTCTCGAACAGTTTTTTCCATCCTTCCTCGATTCTGATGGGACCTCACTTCACCCTCTTGATGTGGAGCAAGCAGTTAAAATGTAGCTCAAGCGGTCTGCTAGTTTTCGTGCATGCAACACTTTGTTAGTATCCTTTGGACCAGGCCACAAAGGAGATAAGCCCTCGGCTGCTACCATAATCTGTGGGTATCACCAAGCCCTACGAGCTTCACAATGTCCCTTTGCCCCCTATGGTTCAGGGTAGGTTTGCTAGGGCTATGGCTGCTTCTTGGGCAGAACTGAAAGGGGTGTCTTTAAAACAAATTTGTCGAGCAGTTACTTGCATTGCCCCTTCAACCGCATGTCATTTTAGATGGCAAATCAACGATGCATTTGAGATGTCCCTTTGTACCGCTATCCTGGGGGCTGCTGTATCTTTAACTTTGAAAGGGTTCAATTTTCCTTAAATAAACGTGTGTTTCACAGCATTGCTTTGGTGTGTGACTGGTCTTAGTTCAGCTTTCCTCCTTATTACATCCTCAATTGTATCTGACTGGAATGAGGAAGTTGGGTTGAGGGGGTAACGTGCCTTGGTAACTTACCAGTAATCATATTACTCAAGTCCTCCTAGTCGCCTACTGCCCCTCATACCTGGGCATCCTAAATGAACTAAGATTTGGCTTGCGATGTTCAGGAGCCAGGGATTATATGGTGCCACCCCACGAAGGGCAGGGCGGAGGTAAAAAATGAGCAGAAAGCTTGTTAAACAAGGGTCTTCTGCAGCGAGGAAGACAGGACAAGGAGGTGATGAAGATGTATTGAAGATCTTACCCAGGGCTCTATCCTCTCAACCTGGTTTTTTAACCTCTATTTGGCCCCTTTGGCCCACCTGATCTCTACCTTCTCCTCTAACTTTCAGTTTTATTGCAGATGACACTCAGTTTTCCTTCAGGCTCCCCTCAGCCTCCTCTCCTCTCTCGCTCATTCCTGACTGTCTATCCACGATTCAGGATTGGTGCGCCTCCAATGATCTCTGTCTTAATGCCAGTATGGGACCCCTGCCCCTGCTTTCCCTCTCTCACTATGTCGCCCACCTTGGAACCTCTTCCTTCGCCTTCCTGCGAGGCAAAAAACCTTGGTGTCATCTTCGACTTCACTCTCTCTTTCTCTCCTCACATCTTGGACGTCACCAAGAAGTACCACTACCAGCTGCACCTCCTCAGAGAGACTCTTCCGTTTCTCACTTTCCCCCAGAAGCTCACTGTCTCCAGAGCACTGGTTCACTCTAGGCTGGACCACTGCAACAACCTATTTCCCAAACAGCCTTCCTCTACTCTCCGCCCTCTGAAACTAATCCAGAACAGGACTGCAAGACTTATCCTTGGCCTCAAGCCCAGGGACCGGATCTCTGCAGCCCTGAAATCACTCCACTGGTTCCTGGTGGCTGCAATGATCAAGTTCAAGACCCTTTGCATTGTCCACAAGGCTTTCTGGGGCAGGGCCCGCACGAATCCAACGTTTTCTTCCAAAAAACCTTCCTTATCAAACCCTTCGCTCAGCTACCTCCAACTCTGTTAGGGTTAGACGCTTCTCCAGGCAGAGAGCGGGGGGTAGATCTCTCTCATCTGAAGGTGCCCCCCTCTGGAATGGCCTTCCTGCTCCTCTCAAACTTGAGCCGGACCACCTGAAGTTCCGGAAGCAGCTCAAAACCTTCCACTTCTCCTCTGCTTTCTCTCTCTCCCTCCCCTGCAGACCTACCTACCCGGCCTACCTGTCTGCTGTACCGACTGGTTGCTTGGCTACCCTCAGAGTTTCACTGGGTACCAGACTCTTTCTTGATCAGTCACCCTTGCAGTGCCTCCAGGCCTACCACACACTTGGGGGCTGTAACAGTAACCCTACAGTCCCTTGTTCTCCTTGCACTACCCAGAGCCGCGCTGCCCCGGCTGCACTTACTCAGAGCATTGCTGCCCTGTTTTCCCTTCCCCTCTCCCTTGCACCCCCCTCCCTTTCTCCTTGCACTTCCCGTTCTCGCACGATCTGAATGACACAAGGCCTTGTAAGATCCTTTGTCTTGTCCTCCCTATGTCTTCCCTCCCATGTCTTGTAGCACCTAGAAACACTTGTGTACAGGCGCGTTATAAATGACTTATATCAAGTATATATTTTTGGAAAATGAGAACCTCCAACTATCTTTGTATGCATTTATTCCAAATATGCTTTTATTTATAACCTTACTACTTCTATTATATAAACATTGATATTTCAGGCACCAGTTTCGTTTTGTGAAGTAGCTGCCTATTTTTCCGAAGAGGAGTGGAAGCTTTTGCACAAATGGCAGAAGGAGCTTTATGAGAATGTGATGAAGGAAATTCAGCAAGCCGTCATT
This sequence comes from Ambystoma mexicanum, assembly GCF_040938575.1. Lineage (NCBI taxonomy): Eukaryota > Metazoa > Chordata > Amphibia > Caudata > Ambystomatidae > Ambystoma > Ambystoma mexicanum. The sequence goes on from NC_090935.1 coordinate 1,459,265,486, forward strand.
TCTCTGGGTGAGGTCAATCTATCTTGTTCAAGGATCTTGCATGTGTGAATTGCTAGTTTTACAATATTTCATACCTCACTTGAAAACCTTTCTAAATCGAAACCTAATGTTGACATTTGTGCATTTATCCATGTAACCCTTTTAGGCAGGTCTTGGGAAGTTTTCCGCTCACTGAAATGTTTTCTGTCAAATGTTCCGTTTCAAATTGTATTGGTCCTGTAACGCTGCTCACAGTTTGATAGGATGAGAATATAAGGAAGTTTGGGAGATCTCGGCCATATCAATATAGTGGAAATTGTTTTGACAAATCTTGCATTTCAAGCGTCTTAGGCCAGCAAAATGACTCTGTGATCAACAGGATTTGAAGATGACTGTACATTGGCGTTAGGGTTTCTCCCCAAATTAATTTGTCAGAAATGTTGTTACAAATGTTATATATCAGGCAGCTAGCAGCGGTTAGAGTTTGATGGGGCTTAAAGACTACTTTACAGTGGTTTAGGATTGCTTCTCCCAATGGACCTTTTGGTGTTTTAGTGCCAGGTGTTTGGCTGTTTGAAGAAGGGCCAATAGAAAACCCAGGAGCCGCAAGTGCAGGTCAACACCTTTATGTATGCACCAGTAACATACATGCCAACATTATCCTTTCCATTTGGGCGATGTTAGTCCAGTCCTAACTTTTCTTTATGGTACTTGTAGTTCAGAGTTTATATTTTATATTGGGGGGAAATCCAGGACTCAAGTCCCAGAGTGCAAAGTTAAAACCAGGCCTCGACTTGTGTCTCCCGAATGCAATGGATAATGTTGGCATGGGTGCAGTAACAGGATGAATGGGACGAAAACCTATGGAGCCCAAGCTTTCAACTAACAACACAGACGGATATCTAAAAGTGTCAGGATAGATTACTCAATGTGGACCAGGATCCAAACATTATGCAGGGACATCCATCATTATTTACTGAAAAAAATAAAACTATTGCTAAGGGTATGAAGCTGAGTTAACACAAAATTGTGCAAGGCCTATCTGAGGGGCATCTGGTACTTTCAGCACTCCCGACTCTAATACCCATTTGCAGGGATATAGCGCTCAGCTCACTTTTGACTTCATCAGCCCCCCCCTTCATTAGGGTATGGCTTTGGCATATATATTTTCATCCTCTAGAGGAGGATCACCATTCTGAGTTCATTTCTTAATGTTGCCATCCCCGGGATATGGTTCCCATCAAACCTTTCAGTGCCCAGCATATAGTGCCTAGCTTTCTTCATGAAGTCATCTCCCCTTGATTGGGGTATGCCATTGGCATAGATATTTTCAGCCTCTAGCTGAGGACTGCCCTCCTGGGCTGATGACAGTACCTTTTGACACACTCTTACCTGCAAGTATTTCCTTCCTTCTTGCAAAAGGTACACATTTGAGAATAGATATGATCACCCTATAGTCACGGGACATCCTCCAGGGATGATCTCTTTAGACAGTCTTAACATCATGTATTTCCTCACCCTTGAGTAAAGGAATACTTGAGGCAGAAATTTGCAAAATTACAATATTCTGCAAATGCCACATTAATTACAGCTATAAAAATGTTCATTGGCCATTCATCATTGAACCCCTAAAGCACACTATACGTTATTGGAGGATTACTTTTGCGTGACAATTAAAATCCCCCCCACACCCCAATCATGACAATCTAACAGTCAGCAAAAAGTGCAGTATTGTCATTGGTTGGCACTTTTCGAAATACAGTTGATAACAAAGCTCTGTCCTAATTGGGCAATGACACCTGAACCAGCACGGCCATGGCATCCCACCGAGACGGACCAATAATATTGTGAGTACAAATCAGTGGTCAAAACTTTGTTGCATCCCCTGGAAAACCACAATCCCTTCCCCATGATTGGCCCTTCGGCCTTCCTCCCCTTGCACCTGCAACTCCCGTCTCCAGACACGCTGCCAACGCTGGATCTGACCTTCTAGTTCTATTCTCACAATGAATAGCTGCATGAAAAAACGTGTGGGTGGCCCGCTGTTGGGAATTAATTCCTTCAATTTCTCCATTTCACCATGCACTTTTACCTCTGGACCAAATGTCCTGCTCTCAGTATGGGCACTGTGCTCACATAATAGTTCTTCAATTTGGCCATGCTACCATGTGGGCTTTCTTGTGTATCTCACTGTGCTCTTCATAACCAATATGTATTAATTAGGCTGTTGTCTGGGAAGGTACCTGCTGTCTCGAGCCCCATTTCGGGCTCATGGGAACTTTCTCCCTTGCAACAATTAGCTGAACATTGTTTGGCATCCCTTCCCATCCTGATCGTGGCTGCTCACAGCCTCCTGCCTAATTGCTAAATTAATTTTCAATTAAATGACCATAGCTCCAAAATGCAGCCTAGCACACTAAGATGGCAAGATCTTCAGCCTGCAACAATGGTGTACTTCAACATGGCAGACCTCTTGCTCAATACAACAACTAATAACTACACTTACTAAAACTCAATTTACACATTCCAAATGAATCCAAACTATTTAACTTCATCTAATAATATATGTATGATAAAAAAGAATGCAATATAACTAAAGGTGTTTCGCTGCACATGTGTTTTTCTGTGCAGCATAATGCCTGACAGCTCCCTGAAGTGTGGCAAAACTACATCTACTCTACATACACTGTCATGCCAAAAACAACTAGTGACACCTACATGTCCCCTTAGCCCCACCCCCTTGCAACAACCCAAAATCAATTTAAATGCACAAAGACCAACAAGCACTACTCCAAGGACAGGAACCAGCACTTTTACGGTAATACTCAACCAAATGGGCATTTAAGAAAAAATTATGTTGCATCAATTATCTTCGACGACCTTGCTACTTCCTTTTTCCATTGTAGTGTGGAGTGTGTTGTAAGGAAGGCATGGTATCAAACAGTGAAGACATACACAAGTGATCACACTACAAGGGTGTTTATTGAACTTCAATGGGTTGGTTGAACGCCTATTTAAACCTAAATCTAAAGATGGGAGCAAGCTACGAACATCAAATAATAATAACGCAGTCCTAGTCGAGTCTGTCAAAATAAATGGGCCTATACTAATAAACCTATTGCCAATCCTTACTTCTAAATACAAAATGGTTTGGGACAATAGTGTAGGCAAAAAGAAAAGTGTTAAAGAAATAATATGTCAGGAAAGTTGAGCAGTTGGCTTCCCTTCCCCACGTTTTCAGCACGGGGCAAAGTGGCATGTTAAAGCTTCACACACACTCTGCCTTCTCTGCAACGAGGATACAATTCAAAGCATAGATATCAGGGCCTTTTGCCAAAGCCTCCTTTCCAATAACAGTCTCTTACTGCAGAGGGCCTGTCGTAACAAACAAGCACCAAAGTTGCTTTCTTATCAGGATTTTCAAATGTACAAGTTCTCGTTTCCAATATTCATCAGGGGTCTCCCTCCTTCTGGCTTGTATCCCTTTTTACCACAATGTTCACAGCTGGTCTCCCTCATTTGGGCTCGGACCCTGGATCTCCCTCGTTTGGGCTCAGACCCTGCAATCTCACTTTCCACGTTTTTCTATTGCCATCAAAATCCAAGACTTTCAAATGCGATGGGTTTTGATTAAACTGTCGCAGGACCACTTCGATTCACCTCACACAATGTTCTTACTTTCGTTTCTGCCACTTCTTGGCTGGATACCTTTACAGAGACCTTCGATTGGGCACTCATGCGGCGCCGGACCACTCTGTCACTGGTATTGTACCTTTCTTCCATAAATGTTCATAAATCCATCACCAATTAAGCTTTCCTCACGTCTTTCATCACACTCATTTCACTCTTTGTTCTTGGGCTCTTTATACAATGTTGCCGCTTGCAACCTTGACTTCAACACAGACCGGTCTTGTATCAGTCTCCCCAACTCACTGGCTGTGTTGATCTCTCAGGTGCTGCTGTAATCTTTTTTTTTAAATTTGTTTTTTAAGGTTTTCAAGAACATCTTACGCATTACAGAAACATTGCTTAGTGTACATTATATATATCAACTTCCCACTCGTGTCCCAGCCTTGAAGCCAAGGACGGTACCACAACGACTGCTGATCCTCCCCGACTCGGCCAGCCGTGCAAGAGGGCCCTGGGTATCTCTGACACACAATACAGGATTCTGTAGGTTGGTTTCCGGGTCTTATGCTTTCTGATTGGCAGCCTTCTGGAAAGTAACAGTTTCTTGCCTAAAAGGTTAAGGGTATCTCCCTCCTCGCGTACCTTTCTTGATTTGCCGTCCTTCTTCCCTCGTTCAGCTGCCATCGGAAAAGTACTGTTCCTTTGTGGGCTTTGCCTCACTCAGAGTGTGCTCTAGTGCTCTACCTTTTATCTGTGTGGGGAAGTTTAATGGAAGTCAGGTGTGAGTGATTACCATTAATTGCCTGACCATAGTAGTGGGACATGTCAGGTACACTGCTCGGGTGTGAGTCTGTTTTCTCAGAGAGCGCGCTGTCCGTGTGGAAGTGTTTGTGAAGAGAAAGGAGGGGATAAAGTTCCCAATTATCCTAACTGGTAGGATGGGGTAAAGGTTTTACAGGGTGGGGGGATACCATGTCTCACCATCCAGTGTCACACTCTCACGCCCCGAAGACCCCTCACCCAGGTGATGCAGGGTCTGGATCCAAAGGCAATGGCTATGCCCTGGCCACTTGAGAGAGAGAGCCACACGGACTAGCAGGTGAGACACCTTCTGTTTTCTCACAGTGTGCAGTGCATTAATAGCTTCAGTCAAATTTCCATTTTTGGCATCGTTTGAGGGCACAAGGGTACAGCAAGTGCTTCCAATCTTCGCACGCACACCCACTTCCATAACTGTGATAAAATCTAACACATATCAGTTTTGCAAGGTGGTCAACCGGACTGCCCTGAGTTCTGCCCTTCTCACATTCAAACCACGCTCCTTTCCATTAGCTAGCGGCAACAGTTCCCAGTGGGTGGTCTGCAACAATGTTGCATTGGCCGCAGTATGGATGCCGGGTGTAAGCAGTGATGTAAAAAACGAAGCAGCTTTTGAAAACAACCTAAACTCTGCAGGTACTTCTACCAGTCTATCTGAGGATTCCTGCGAGAAGTAGTTGTTGCTGCGCCTGCTCCTTTGTAAGTTCAGGGACCGCCTAGTCCACTTATGGTACAGTTCCTTAGCGTCATAATGTTCAGCAAATGGCAATATCTGAATGCAGAACTACCAGTGCTGGTGAATGCAGTATAACCAGGGAACAAATGCCTGCCCAACGGGGTGGAAGCTGGGTGTAGGCCAGGGTGCTGCATGCCCAGTAGGAATCCATTAGTGTCGCTGTTCCGACATGCTGGCTCGAGAGCTCCATTGTTCTTGCGCATTTCCTGTTGATGACCAGTTTAACGCTACCTCTGAATCTGAAACACAAGGAATATTGTGTAAGGGCCTGTAACTTAATCAGTTGCTTATTTTCATTGATCCTGGCCAGAACATGGACATTACTTTCCCCAAATCCTTAAACAAGTCTTGTTCATATGCACATCCACTTCTTAATAAATTCCCACCAACCATTCTGCTCTACACCCAACTAGTCCATCTACCCACTCGTCCTGACAGAAGACAGCCCCTTCTATATGCAATTGTGGTTTGGTCCTACACCAAGCACATGTCCTGTTTAATTATCACACAAAAGTGTGTGTTGTGTTGTGAATCAGGGTGCACACATAACATGTGCCATTTGTCCTCTCTCTGCCCACTGCTTCCATGTGGTTATAACACATATGTGCTTCCATGTGGTTATAACACATATGGTCAGTGTCGATGTAATGCTCATTCCCAATGCTGCCAAAATTATTTCTGAGTTCAAGACATCCCTCTTGCTTGTAATTCCTGACACATTGCTCTTCTTTGGTACATTAATGTTATTACCACTGTCTCTAACAAAACCCATACATGTTCAAATGAAAGGAAAGGAAGAGAAAAAAGAGAGAAAACAGCAAATAATCTCTCTGGTGCTCTTCTGCAGTGAAGTTGAAAAACAACAGCCTGTTCCCCTAAAAATGCAAAAGGATGTTAGAAAAGTCACTGGTAACTAGCCGTAACATCCCTCATTCCCCCCCCCCCCACTTTGTCTTCTCCTGGAAGGGGGGGTGTTGCTTTTGTCCTTCCAAACGTCGGAGAGGTGGTACCATGCCTTCCTCCCAGCAACCTTTACTGCAGTCAAAGTGGCTTAGGTAACTTAAAGGGGCTATGGAAACGCGGTTGATGACACTTGCGGGTGAAGTTACAAATGAAGAACTGGTTCCTTGGGTACAGTTGAGGTGGCTCTAACAGTGATTCTTTTTCTTGTGGCATCGGTGCTCTGCCTGTTGGTGCAGCTAGCAGACTTCGATGGGTTCAACCTGTTTGAATATGAAATTAAGAGAATGGGTAAATTCCCTAAAATACCCCTGAAATTCATCTCCCAATATCTCTGCTGAACTGTTCGCATCAGAGGTCATACGGGCAGGAGTAAGCCGGGCTTGCATTCACCTGCCTGTGATGATCTTGTGCAGAGTCAAGAGGGATCAGAACCGGCTAGTTTCTCAAGGCAAACAGAGCTAGAGGCAAGCAGTGCAGCCAGCTCTTGTGAAGTATTTCACACATCTGATGCCCCCTACACTGTTGGCTTGTGGCTGGTAAGCTAAACATAATTTATGTTTTATGCCGAATAGGGAAATAAAACATATGGCCCATTGTTGGACTACAACACCTAGCAAATACCCTCTCACACACAAAGAATTTAGCTGCCAATTTGGCATCAGCGTGGCCACAGTGACTTCAAGCCAATGGGAGAATGGGCATACCACAACAAATAGCGAATGATATTGCTTCTGTTCAGCATATCTACAAAGCAGATGTCGAAAAGGCCCTGAAGGGTGGAGCAGTACTGCCTTATTTGTCTTCAATGTGTGGCCAGATGTGTAATGTTGACAAATCAAACCATTTGTAATGAACCTTGCAACGTGTTCTTGCAAATTTGGGATGTACCACTCCTCCTGTAAATCTGCTGCAATTGGCTCTTTGGAGGCATGTGCTATGTGATGTCATTGTTCCAGTGCTATTTTAAGTAATTCCTGGGGCATGGCGGCCTTCCCTGTAAAATGTTGTCTCCATATTAAATCTGTGGGGGACAAAGAGCACCCTCTCTTTATCCATAATGATTGCTCTTGCTGAGGGGCATGTCCCTGTAACTCTATTATTTGTGCCACGGGTAGAGCTTGGTTGGGTTCAGTAAGTTGTACTTACTGCCATGTGAAAGTGTGGTAAACTGTTCTAAAACCTGTGGTAAATGGGCTGCTTCTTTTGTTGCTGTGTCTGCTACATCATTGCCCTGAGATACGAAATCTGTACCTTTTGTATGGGCTGCACACTGCACTACTGCTAATGCTGAAGGAAGTGGCAGTGTTTTTGGTAATCTGGAAAGTAAATCTGCATGTTGCATGGGTGTGCCGTCTAATTTTATTTATTTTTTAAACCCCCCTCCTCTTCCATCTAGACAACCCTGAATGCACTGTTGATGTGACATTTGCTGAATCTGATCTAATGGTGGCACAGCATCCTTTTGACATTTCTACAGCTGTTAATAATGCTGCAAGCTCTGCTGCTTATGCTGAATAGTGTAATGGAGAACTAATTTTTACCATTACCTCAAACTCCCCTTCCTCATACCGTTTCACTTCTGCCCCCGTATGTCGATAACCAGTGTTCTGGTCGATCGTTGAAGACCCCTCACCAAAAATGATCTTTCCTTCCTCCAAAGGGTCCTCCTTAACCTGGGGTTTATCATCGAATATATCCTAATATGTAGCACAATCTTGTACATATTCACTTTTGTTCACTGGGTTTGAGAGAAATGTTACTGGATTAACAGTGTGGCACCTCACTATATTAATGGAGGGATTGGCTAGTATCACCTCATTCCCAGAAGTTCATTGGGCGGTAAGGGTAGATTTGGACCTATCCAGGATAGCAAACAGTGCATGCTCTACATAGAGCGTCACTAGGCATCCCATAGTGACTGTTGCCGATTATTGTAAAGCAAATGCTGCAAGTGCTTGTTCACATGGAAAGTGTCCCTGCATTACTGGGTCTAAAAGACCACTTTAATAAGCCAAAGGCTTGTGTCCCTGTGAAGTTTTCTGAGCGAGGACAGCCATCATCACCTGACCATTCGAATGTGAAAAAATAAAACATTGTTTCTTATAATCTAGGGTTGTTAAAACAGGTGCTTTATTGAATGCATTCTTTAATTCATTTAATGAGTCAATCATTTCAGGTGTCAATATCAAAGAGCCCTTTACTTTACTGCTTCTTTCAACCCCTCTATGAGGGGATTGTTGTAACTGAAATCATCAGCGAACCAGGACTGGCAATAGTGGCAAAGGCCCAAGAGTTGTTGCCTCTCCTTCACTGTGTTTGACTGTGGTGTATTATGTACATCTGCTGCCCTTTCTGGGGTAACTCTTCTCCCTGCCGATGATATTATCTTCCCTAGATACACCATATATATCTGTGTTACATGGGGATTTTGATAGCTGTATGACCCCCTGAATTAGTTTCATTAATCCCTTCATCTGCTTCCCGTGATATGGGGTACTGTTTGACCCGGGGCAAAATCACCCCTGGTTTTAGCTTGATGCGGACAGCCCCTATTTCTTTCAAGAGGCCCACATTGTGGGGTCCGCTGGTTCATATTTCTTTAGGCACCCTGTTCCGATCTTCTTGTAGGTGTACTGATAGTTTTTTGTAAGACATATTTTCTGGGTAACCTCCCTGTGTTCTACAAACCACCTGGCATAGTATTCATATCTGAAACACCATCTTCCCTACATCATCATTGTCTGTCATTCAAGTCTGGCAAGCGTGCTGGGTCAATGCATAAGACAGTGCACCATTCAATGCCATCATCGTCTGTACCATGTACAATTACTTGGTCTTTCTTTGTTATGACTGCTTCTAAATGTTTTGTGATAGTGGTGCCTAGTGCCACTTCTTTGTGAACTGCCGGTTTGAACAGAAATTCTGTAGATAAATTGGATAGTGTAGTCCTTGATCCTGGGTATCTATCCTAACACTGTCTGCACCCCGTAAAGGAATAACTCTGGATGAAGTGGTGCATCTCGCAGAGCGCTGTGGGCACAGAATGATTGTATGATTGCAGCTACCCATGTGTAATACATGCCATGCCTGGGGTGGAACAAACTTTTTCGGAAATTGAGATTGCCATGATTAGTTTGCTCATAATATCTCTGCCCAACATGTTAATCTCTGTCTGTTTTGAATAAAACAATGGTGCTACAATTTCTTTTGTGCCTATGGTAAGGGGCAAATCTTCAGTGAAAGAACTGTTGCAACAGTCCCAGAAAGTCCCTGCATGCCCATTATTTTGTCCGACAAAGGAAACCTCCATCCTTATTACAAGACATGGTAGCCTCTGTGTCCACCAAAAACAAAAATGTGCTGTCTATGTTCACTGCAACCTGTGGTTCCTCTTCCGCATCTACAGTTACTGATAGAATTGGGCATGTCAGAGCCCTCGGTCGGCTGTTCCATGGGGTGGCCATATCTGTGCATGGGAATGTGAAAGCGTTTCCTCCTAACACTGTCACCCCCGGTGTAGTGTGGTACTACCCCTTGGGGTAACACATTTTTGTCCCATTGCTGAGCAGGTTCTTGGGGCTGTGCTTGGAGGGCATTCAGTTGTGAGTATTGGGGGAAACTGCTGCTGTTGGGTCGTAATTTATATAGTTTGTGCGACAAGGGGGCATCTTGGTAGTTGGGGGCATCCGCTGTGGGGCGTTTTGGGCAACTGGGGCATCTGCTGCGGTAATGAGAATTGCATCTGTTGGGGTTGCATCTGTGGGTGACTGGAATACGTTATGTTCTGGTATGCAGGGATACCCCAAGGGCCATAATGTGCCCGATTCCTGCTCCTACACTCTTGTGTAAAGTGTCCCCTTCTCCCACAAATAAAGCACGGATCTCCGAACCTGGGTCTTGCTCTGCCATATCCAAACCCAGTATCCCTTCCTCTCTGGAAGCCACCCTTTGCTTGTGGGAAATACCCTGCTTGTGGAAAGTACCCTATTTGTGGAGGATACCCTATGTGTTTATGAAACCCTTCTTGTGTGGCATAGCCTGCTATACTCCCCCTAGCCCCCTCTCTGTTGGTAGTTGTAGTCGGACTGCCCTTCTTGGATACGTGTAATTACTGCTCCTTCCATGCTAAACTTAGCCAATTTCTTTTGTGCGACCTTCGCTTCTGCTTTTTGCGCTTGGCCCATTTTGCTTCTTTCCTTCTCCTGTTTCACTCTGAAATGGTGTACTATGGTACTATGTATGCTTGTATTTCGCCCCATCCTTTTGTCTCAATGCCTACCACCTTCCCCAATTCCACCTGTACCACTTTGTGGAGTCCTTTCAGCAATATGTGATAACAAACGGGGAGGTCCCTATCCCATGGTTGTCGTGTCTCTAGCTGCCACATCTCCTAAATCTCCTGCATCCTCCCTGTCGGCATCAGACTCACTCCATGATCCTACAATTCAGAAAAGAACACTAGACCCACCTCTTCAAGTAGTCTTTCCTCCTCAGCACCTAGGCCATCATGTCACCCCTTGCACCACTTGACTTGCTAGATGCTGCTCGCCCCTCTCCTCCCCGCCACCTGGTACAGCTGTACCCCATCTCTGTGCCCCTCTGTATCCTACTCCCGTTATGCATCTGTAATGTTGTTCATCTCTTTAAAGTGCTCCGTTATGTATCTGTATTTGTATATACCTCTAAAGTGCTCCATTGCTTCTCGAAGCTAGGTCCATGTCCAATAAATACTATAATTATAATAATGATATCTGCTGAATATATAGTGTAGTGTCCTTGTCTGGTCTCATAGTGCGAACTAAGATTGACTGCATGTCTGTATCTGGGTACATTTCCCTTAATACTCTCTGTATGTGTGCTCGACAGTTACTGAATGGTGCGCCGTCGTGGTCATTACTGTTTGATGTTACTCGGTCATATCCTGCCTGTGCGTCTGCTTGGTCACTCAATAAAGAGGCACACATTTTTTAAATCCCCTACAGCCAGGGTAATCCCTGCAGTCTGTTTCTCGAGGACATAAATCCACTTCCCTGCCCCGGCTGTGAGAGATGGCAAGCTGTTAATTAAATTCTCCTTATCCAGATTTGCCCATGGTACGTATTGAGGGCCCCCATCAGCCTTTCTGTAATGGGGGAAACTGTGTCCCCTGCTCCTAGGTCTGTACCTTCTCCTATTCCTTCTTGCTACTTACTATAGCCATTTTAGTGGGCCTTTTTCTGAGCCTACCTGGCCACAATGTTATTCTATCTCTACCCTCCACGGGCCATAATACCTTACTTCCATCCTCCCAAAAGACCCTGTCCCCCCTGCATCTTCCGCTACACTCCCACCATCATCGCGTGCTGCATGTGCATCACTGCACGCTGAATCGCTATCCTCTTCTACGATATGGAGGTCTTTCACAGGTTTACTGTCAATTTTAAACATGATTGTTACCGATGTCTATTTGTCTGCTGCTAACGCTGCGCACTGCCCCTCCTCTTGCTCGCCTGCTGCTCTGGTGAGCTCCCCCTCTGCTTCTTTTAATGCATCATCGATCTGACTGCGCGCACACGTCCGTATTTCTGAAAGTAATGAGTTTTTAAATATTGTTTGATGTTGTATTGGCAATTGGTGTCTGTTGATGTTTTTCTAATTCCCCTGCTGGTTCCCACATCAGCCCTTTTTTATCTGCACCTACAGGTGCATAATGAGGATTCGTATATCCTCCTGCTGGCTCTAGAGGAAAGCACCCATAAACTGGTGCGCTGGAAGGCTCTGTGATTTCCTTATTCATTTTGTCTGTCTCGTTATTAGGAGTGTCCTCCAATCCCTTAAACATTTTCCACAGTTTTAATATCCTTTGTCTATTTTCCCCCTTTTTTTAACTTTGTTGGGCGACAAGAAATATGTGTAGATGTGTTCTTAAACATCTTTTGCATGCGTGCCCAGGATTTTTAAAATGCTCCTACCGTTCCCTATACCCATTCTGTGTGGCATTTCAATATTTGATCCCTATGCTGCGGGAGTATCTCATACATGTTTTGTCCATTGTGTCTGTCGAATTCCCCCTACTCAAAATCTATCGACAGTGTTCCAGCAGCATTGTATATTCCCAAACCTATATGTCCCACCAATAAACCAATTTACAAAATGTCGAATTCGTTCCAACAATAATTTGTTACAATAAAACCCCAATTTGCAAAAATCCAATGCTGAACCGGTCCTTAAAAAGCGCTTATACTCACACCTCAACCTCACTCTCCTTACACATTCCTCCTAACAACCAAATCACCCACATCCAAACACAAAAACCTCTAAAAACACCACTCTAAACAAACATTGGCCAAAACCTCTAAACATATCACTTGAATAATATTACAACTAAAAATATTTGCAACAATATGTTTCTTGCCTCCCTCCCACAAAGAGACAGAGGTGTCCCTTTCACTTCTAAACAGTGCGCTATCATTTACCTTAAAAGAGGAGATCCCACATCAAATCACAACTCTATTCTACTAAAGTCATCTTTCCCCACAACAGAGGAGGTGACTTCAGTTTATCATTTAAATTGCATGCAATACTACACAGTGCCGGCTTTCCCCCAATGAAGGAAGGAGTTCCCTTCCAAATTAATCTACTAACCAATTAAACTAACAACAATTTGGTTTGCTTCCGTAAGACCAGGAAACCATGCTGAGGAATACTGCATTGTGTGTCGGAGGTACCATCCCACGCTGATAATACAGGCGGGGAGAATCGCCAGCTGCTGTGGTGCTGTCCTTGGCTCCAACAACAAAGCAGTATCCGTGAAATCAACACAGCCGGTGAGTTGGAAGACTGATACAAGACCGTCGGTGTTGAAGCCAAGGTTGCAAGCGGGACGAACATTGTATGAAATGCGTGTGATGACCAACGCAAGTAAAGTTGAACTGCAGATGAGTGATTGAACTTTGAAACCAAGATAGGATAACTTTGACAGAGTGGCCCGGCACTGCATGTGTGCTCAGTCGAAGGTCTCTTTAAGGTATCCAGCTGAGAGTTGACAAAAGTGAAAGAGTGGCAAAGGATTTTGAATCGAAGTGGTCCTGCGACAGGTCAGGCAAAATCCTTTGCACAATCGAAGTCCTTGATGTTGATACTGTAAAGAAAGTTCATAACAAAGTAGATAAAGTTGGTCCGAGCCCGACAAAGGGAGATCGATTGAAAGCTTTGTGTCAAAGCCCGGCGGAGGGGGATCCGGGGTGAACAGTAAATCACCTAAGAAAATTGTGTACATGTGAAATACATAAAGGAAAGGAACTTTATTGTTTGTTGCATCAGGCCCTCTGAAAGAAGAGACTTTGAAAGGCAAAGAGACGTTGGTACCGAAAACTATGATGTTGAAGATTTGAACGGCACCCTTGTGCTAGAGAAGCTACAGACTGTGCTAAACTCGAGTGTGCTGCCTTGTCTCGTGCTGAACATGTTGGAAAGGGAAGCCAATGGCTTGAATATCGTCAGATATAATTTCTTGAACACTTCTCTTTTGCATAACATTATTTCCCACACTATTTGTATTTAGAGGTATGGATTGGCAATAGGTTTATTAGTATAATCCCTTTTATTTTGAAGACACCACTAGTACCGCGTTTTTATCATTTGATGGTCGTAGCTTGCTCCCATCTTTAGATTTAGGATTAGATAGGCTATTTTGAAACCCAATGGTCACTTGTGTGTCTTGCTGTTGATACCATGCCTTCCTTACAGGAGGTACTGGAGATCTTGCTGGTGCCTCCAAATGTAAAGGTACAATCCCCCAAAGTAATCTAAGACAATTGCACAAAAATAATCAAAAACTGTGTGTACAGCTTGCAAGAAAAAACAGACTTTTATTTTCAGACACCGCCGGTAGAATCAGACAGCTCCGTAGAATTGAACTGATGAACAACTCAACACGCGCACTCCGGGTTACAATATTTAAGGTGGAAAACTGCAAAAGTACAATATTCTACAAATGCAACATTTAATTACAGCTCTAATATTTGTCATTGGCCATTTGTCATTGAACCCCTAAAGAACACTATACAGTAAAAGTTCTAATTGGGGCATAACTTTCATGTGAAAATTAAAATACGACCCTCCCCCAAACATGACATTATCTAATAGTCAGCAAAAAGTGCTGTGTTGTCATTGGTTGGCACTCTTCGGAATACAGTTGACAACAAAACTCTGTCCTAATTGGGCAAGGATACCTCAGACAGCTCGGGCCGTGGCATCCCATCGAGAAGTATGTGTATGCCACCAACTTCAGTACCATCGATAGACATTTTCCAAACTATTCTGTTGGCAGACTTGAAACTACTGAACTTTAGTAAACCTAAACGATCAAATCTGGGCAGGGGTGAAATATCACAGATTAAGTCTCTATACACAGACCCAGACATCACGATACGCCCGGCTGACAGAGAGGAGCCTTTGTATTACTTAACATGAGCGACTACCATAAAGAGTGTATGAGACAACTACAAGATCTGAATATACACATGCCTCTGGCATCTGATCTAACATAGGAAATCAAGAGGAACATAGATGGCATACTAGAGAGAGCGGAGGAGTTGGAGTGGATTACAGATAAGACTAAAGCATGCCTCACTACAATTCACCCCTGGTACCCACATTCTATCTTCTCCCAAAGATACAAATAAATATTGGATGATCCTCCAGGGAGACCAATAGTAGCGGCAATAGGGGGACTACTTCAACCATTGGGTACTTACATAGACTAGTTTCTTCAACCCCTAATACAAGCCACATCGACATAAATTAAGAACAGTACACATTTTCTGCAAATCTTGGAAACTATCCAATTTACAAGCAATGACATCTTGTTCACAATTGATGTGTGTAGCCTATATACAAGTATCCCACATGATTTAGGCCAGGAGGCAGTAGAATGGCTTTTACAAACTGATGCCATAGGAGCGAATAAAGAATTTATTGCGATCCTATTAGAATTTATCGCACAGAATGAATTCTTCAAATATCAAAAATGATACTACCTTCATACATCAGGGTCCTCCATAAGTGCCAGCATGGCACCGGTGTATGCTAACAGCTTTAGGCATAGATTTGAAACTATTCATATCATCAATCACCCAGTTTGGCATAAGTATCTTACAAAATGGGTCAGGTTCATTGACAATATATTTGCCGTGGCACAGCACCATCAACACTGCGAGATTTTCTCGCATTTATAAATGAGTTCGATCCACGCATCCAATTCACAGCTGAGACTGGGACACCAAATGTACACTTTCTAGACGTGAAAGTTACAAATAATAACATATCAACCACACTATTTTTCTAAACCTACAGACAGGAACAATCTCCTTCATTGGATGAGTTTTCACCCCCATAACACATTGAAACATTTGCCATATGGACAATTACTAAGGATTTAAAAAATTGTCAGCGATCCAGATGAATGTCAAATTGAATTTAACCAAATGGTGAAGAAATTCAGAGATAGAGGGTATCCAAAGAGAGACTTGGATATAGCTGTGGAGAAAACTACTATCCAGCCTAGAGCATATCTACTCCAAATGAGACCAAAAAAGACCACTCCACCATTAGTGTTTGTGTCAAAGTTTTGTCTTCAAAGCAGTAAAGTTAAACGGATTGTCAACCAGTATTGGGTAATATTACAGTGATGCTAGAACACAAAATCTGTTCCCTGTACCACCGGTGTTTGCATATCAGAGGAGTGAGAATCTGAGAGATATGTTGGTTAGCATGAGAGACAAGACACCCATGAGTAACAGAACAGAGAAAAAGGGCACATATCTATGCCTTAGCTGTGGCAATTGTAACAGTGTGTCCAAGGGTCTGTATGTTTTCCACGCCAGCACGGGGGAGAATGCATACAGTTGAGAAATGTTACCACCTGTGCTTCGGAAAATGTAATTTACTTGATTGGGTGTCCGTGCGGCATGTACTACGTGAGTGAAACCAAACGAAGAGTGAAGATAAGATAGAATGAACACAAGTCCTGCATAAGAACAAATAACCAACATTCATTATTGGCACAACATTTCTTTGAACACGAACACACAATTGCAAAAATACAAACAAAAGAGAGGCACAGCTCCACCTCGCTGATGAGGCCTGACTAGGCCGAAACACATGTCTGGGGTTGCTGTTGGCACTCTTGTTCAAGGGAGGTTTGCCAGGCATTTCAGTGCTAGATTGCCCCTGTGGGCGGGACAAAGACTGATATGCAAATGGCTATTCCACATTTGTGAAAGGTACAGTGAGCTAAATAGATGGCTGCAGAGTCTCAAAGTGGGTAAAAACCACAGAACAGGTTATCGTGCCATGCTCTTTCTAGAGAGGGGCGCCTGCTACCTTTTTTGTATGTGACATTTTTAGTGTACCTTATTGAGCTGATTGCCAGTTTATTGTTTACCCATTTGGAACACCATTGCCCTTCTCCATAATGCCCAGTTGTCCCAGGAACACCCCATACTGTGAGTTTTCAAACCAGCATATATAGAAAACCGACGGATAGGAATGATTTGCTACACAGGTTAAGCTTCCATCCACCCAAACCTATCAGGAACCTATAGCTAGCTTCTGAGGGTGAAGAGACTAGTTAGCGATGATGAGCAATGCAGAATCGAACTTGACAAAATGATAAACAAGTTCCAACAGTGCGGTTAGAAAGATGACAAGATTGTCCTCTTGAAAGAGAAAGTCTCTTCCATACCTAGAGCATCTTCTCTTGACTAAACAGAACAGAAGGAACAGTCCCGACCTGACCTTTGTTTCGGCATACTCAGTACAGAGTAACAGAACAGGAGAATTATTTCCAGGCACTGGAACTTCATTTCCACTGACTGTAATCTCAAAGCTTTGTTTTCACACCCACCTGTCACATTCAGCAAACCCCCCTTTTGATCAGAAGGTAGGCTTAGGGGACGAGTGATGCCTACACGCGATGAGATAGGCTTTCTGCAGAACTCCTAAGTGCCCCTCCTCCTTTGACTAGAAAAAGTTGTGCTTAAAAAAAAAACCTGGCTAGTTACTAATTATGTAGAGGGAGCCTGGCTTCTGCCTCCCCGTCCGAACTCCTGTTCACGAGTGCAGCTTTCTGATTGTTCACAAGTGCAGCTTTTTTATTCTTGCAGGAATAAACACATTCATGGTGCCGCAGAGCTGCTCTGCACTAGTGTGGAACTACCATGGAGAGACCTGCGCAATGGTACAGGCCTTTGTGGCTCCTTCGTCCCTTCTGCCTGATCTCAGCATGGCAGCAGGGCCTTGAAAGCCCTCGGCCATTGGAGAACTAGAATACATATAATCTAATTTCAACAGGGGTGAATTGATAGGCTGAGGCTTATAAGCCTAAATAATAGAGACCATACACTTGGGAAGGAACAAGTGAAATTTGGGAGTAACGAATTCCACACCAGATGGAACGAGGGATTTGAGTATAAACTAACCAAACCTAGACTAGTTAAAAAAAACAAATCAAGAGTACCATGGATGAGATGAAGTTGTTGTAGGCTGCAGAGCAGGAAGCAAATTGAGGAACGCAGGAGCACAACAGAGGAGACGCTGACCATGATAATTGCTGGTGGGACAATTGAGACCAAATCCTTGCCCCAATTACACCAGTGGCTGCAAGAGGATTTGGACAAAGTAATGGAGGCTTATTAAGAGGAAATACAATTCTAAGAGCAACCAGTTGCACAGGGGAGGGAGACCTGGCTGGAAGATGAGAGTATAACAGCTTGATTAAAAACCCTAAGCATGGGACAAGAAATGCTTGGAGGTAGGAGTGTTTTGAAAGATATTGATGTTGAACCACGAGTGTGATCTGTGGTATTAGAAATGTCTAGGGCTGAGTGAATTTTTTTCTGCTGGTGAAGTAAAATTGTAAAATTTTGCCTTTATATTTTGCTTTCAATGTTTCACAAAAAAAAGCATTTCATGTAGCACATTTCGGCCACAAAAACTAAAAATTCTGTGTTACTCGTCGAAATTGCAGTGATTTTGCAATTACACTATCTCCGGCCCTATTAATTTCTGTAAAATTGTGAAACGTTTCATGCAGGAAATGCACAATTTCAGGTGGGGTCAAGTGGGTGAATTTCTGTTAAAATGATTTGCTGGATTTTCCCCAACCCAGTCATCTCCTTGTTACTGCTATACAGGTCGCAGCACCCGGCCTTTTGATGGGAAGCTCTGCCCAAAGTGCTGTTTTTCCTTCTAAACAGAAGCGTTGCTAGGGTTTACTCTATGGGGGCTATAGCCCCGGGTCTTTTGGTTGTAGCCCTGGATAGACGCTCAGGGACTACAACTAAAAGGTAAGCTACAAATCTAACAACACCCCTGCCTTTTAAAGCACACTTTTGCCAACCCAAAACTAAAAAAGTAACAAAATAACCTGCCCTCATAAAATGCATGTGAGCGATGACGGTGAGAATATCTATGCCTGATAATCACTCTAAAGCAAGGGGAGAGAAGTAACTGCTGGTATGCTATTTGATATGTTCATATCATTTATGTACTCAGATTAAACCCATTCAAGAAGAAATTATAACAGTGATCACACATTTCAAATGATAAAATCCCTGAGACTCATTTACAACACTAGTAGAATCCTACAAACTGAAGAATTACATTCACTCACTCTCATAATTGAAGCAAGTTACACTTAAGTTACAAAGATTCAATGAAATGCTAAACAAAGATTACACTTAGTAATATAATATGGCAAACCTTTTATACAATGGGCCTCATTCCGAGGTGGGAGGTAAGGGATACTGGGCACCGGTAAGGATACCGGTGCCGGTAATCCCGTACCGCCCTACTACAAGGTCCCTTAGCGGGTCCCTCCATTAACGGCTGGTCTGACCAGCCGTTATGGACGGGACCCGTTAAGGGACCAGGGCGCAAATAACGGGCTTGACAAACGCGAGCACGTTATTTGCGCCCTCCCCATTCCCATTGAGCCCTATGGGGGCTCGAATGGGGAATGGTTTGGTCAATGGGGACTTACCGGTCCCTCCAAGGTCGGAATGGACTGGTAAGTCCCCATTGAACCAAACCGGTTCGGTACCGGTATGGGAGGCAGTCATGGCGCAAATAGCGCCATGACTACCACCATACTTGGAATGACCCCCAATGAATAGTTACAAAATTAAAGCAATTAATTAAGATTCAAAACGTGGGCTGCTCTTAATAGTATACTATAACAAGCCTTTTATGCCAACAAGGATTTCCTTAAGCGTAAAGCCCTCTGTAATAAAAGCAATTAGGCACAATTAGCTGGAGTGTACCTTGAGGATTGTAAAAACAATAATGCTGGACGACAATGCCTAAAATTCGGTTTCAATATCAGCACTATTTCTTTTAGCTGTACTATCCCTATAAACTAGGCAGAAAAACAAAAAAAGAATGCTAGTTTTCTCAATGTTAATTCAGAATAGGTAGAATAGGTCCACCGCAGGTTCCTTTTGCTAATTTTTTCTAACAGAATCAGGGGAAAGATACTTAAAACTGATATTTTAAAGACATGTTTAATCAGATGATGTAGAGGCACAAATATGGTTGAATTCTACCTTTAAGGATAGTAACCTCAGATCTCTTAATTAGTAGTAAGGTTATTTTGGCTTCATCCTCTTTACTGTTCATTCCAGGAATTTAGAACAACTGCTCATTTATCAGACATTGATTTATTCAAGGATTGGATATCCTCCACAGTTCTCGTCTTCAATGTTTTCATAAGGTTTAGGATTGCATGTTTAACCCAGGGAATTGATGTAGGTCTGGAATGCTTCCAGACATCAGCCAAGATAATCTGGATAAAACTGGCCTTTCTATTGGCTCTACATATCCAAATATGCAATGGCTGGACTTGCCTTCAAGCGATCAGTGTGATTAGAAAGACCCAGTTCTTTGTGGGCACCATATGTCGGGGCAGATTCCTGAACATTAATGGTTAAACAGTGTCATACAATCTATTTAACAAGTGATACGCTTCTGTAATGCGTGTGGTGTACATGCAATTATGACAGAGTCATCCACTTGGGCCAGTACAGGAATAGACGTGTTGCCTGCGTTCAGGCAAACTACAGCTATCTCTACCAGCTTGTTGTATATTGCTAAATTATTGAATAGCATATTGCACCCTTGTCCGACACATCTCCACTCCAAAATCATGTGTTACTGATTAATTACTTGCAAATCTTACTTTGGCCCTAGTGTCTGTGTGTAACATAAATGAAATCATGATATGCCACTTGGTACTCCTGTACTCAAGTAACATTTCCCAGACCTTAATAGAGTTAACAGAATCAATGGCTGCCCCTAAATCCATGAATGCCACAAATATAGGTTCTTGTTTTAAAAACATAGATTTGGCAATAATAAAAATGTGTTAGAAGGTGGATTGGAGCCAGGACACTATTCTCATTGGGCCAATCCTTCAGTTTGGCCAAAATTCCCTTTCCAAATGTTGTAAAGCAAGAATCCAACAGGGAGCCGAGGCAATTCCATTTTTGGAGAGCAAGGTTCCCTTTTTTGTACATTGGCATGATAGTTGACGATTTCCATGTATCTGGTTATTGTGAGAAACCAGAAGGTGTATCACCCACTAGTCCCCGGGGATCTGTCATCCCGGTAGCCAGGACACAGACATTGCTTTTGGATCCAGTTCTTAAGGGTGGACCAGTGCAGGAGGGTCACCTGGGTGAGGGGTCCTCGGGGAGTGGGTGTGGGAGACTGGATGGTGAGAAGCGGTATCCCTTTCCCTATAACATCATTACCCCACCCTACCAAGCAGGATATTTAGGAAGTCTACCCCACCCCACCCCACCTTTACAACACAAACACTTTCTCACGGACAGCATGCTATGAGAGAAAACGGACTAACACCCGAGCCGTATGCCTGAAGTGTCCCAATACAATGGTCAGGCAATTACTGACCATCACACCCACCTGACTTCCATTAAGCTTCCCCAGACGGATAAAAGGCGGAGCACGAGAGCACATACTGAGCTAGGCAAAACACCAAAGGAAACCACAGTTGCACGATGGCAGTTTAACGAGAGAAGAAAGGTGGCAAAACAGAAGGGATTGCAAGGAGGGAAGTTCCTTTTTGACAAGGAACCGTTGCTTTCATGAACCCTCGAGATTGGAAAGCGTAAGACCAGAAAAACAGTCTGAAGAATCCTGCTTTGTGTGTCAGAGATACTCAGGGCCCTCCCGCGTCAATAATCAATGCGGGGGAGAATCACCAGCCGCCTTTGTACTGTCCTTGGCTCCAAGAACAAAGCAGCGTCAGTGAAATCAACACAGCCAGTGATTTGGGAAGACTGATTCAAGAACATTCTGTGTTGAAGCCAAGGTTGAAAGGGGCAACATTGTATGGCGAGCGAGCGTTGGAACGAACATTGTTTGAAATACTTGTGATAAAGACGCAAGTAAAGTTGAACTGCTGATGAGTGATTGAACTTTGAAAACAAGATACAATACTTTTCGCAGAGTGGTCCGGCACTGCGTGTGTGCTCAATCGAAGGTCTCTGTAAGGTATCCAGCTGAAAAGTGAAAGAGTTGTAGAGAATTGTGAATCGAAGTGGTTCTGAAATGGGTCAAGCTAAATCCTGCAGACAGTCGAAAGTCTTCGATGTTCGATACAGTAAACAAGGCTTGTGGCAAAGTAGATAAAGTTGGTTGGAGCCCGGCAGAGGGAGATCAACTGAAAGCTTTGTCTTACAGTGAGTCTGAGCCCAGCGGACCAGTACCCGGCGTGGACAGAAAATCACCCGAGAATTTGTACATGTCAAATACTAAGAAGAACAGAACTTTTGATGTTTGTTGTGTTGCATCGGGCCCTCTGGAAAATAGACTTTGAATGGCAAAGAGACTTTGGCAGAGAAGGCCATGATGTTGAAGTTTTGAACTGCACCCTCGTGCTAGAGAAGGCAGAGACTGTGCTAAGCTAGAGTGTGCGCACTTCTTTTGCATAACATTGTTTCGCACACTATTTGTGTGTAGAAGTAAGGATTGGCAATAGGTTTATTAGTATAGGCCCTTTTATTTTGACGGACTCGACTAGGACTGCATTATTATTATTTGATAGTCGTAGCTTGCTCCCATCTTTAGATTTAGTATTAGATAGGTGTTTTTCAAACCTGATTGAAGTTTAATAAACACCCATGAACTGTGATCACTTGTATCTGTCTTACTGTTTGATACCATGCCTTCCTTACAGTATTCATCTACTTTTATGATGGCATTAGTAAGAGGCCCACATTTCTGGAGCTATTTTAAAAAGGTCCATCAGCACATAATCTGGGCCTGGGTGGATATGTGTTACCCCTCATGTTTACTATAGCCCTTTTGAGCTCATCTGAAATTAAGATCATAACTGTGTCCTCATCTTGCCATCACCTGAGATTAAATTAACCTGCATTATTACCACAATTATCTTTGGCGAGGGAGACATGAAGGACCCATGATTTCTCAGCTATGTGGTTTTCAATTTTACTTTCACAATGATAAGGGTCATATATAATGAGCTCTTAAAATCATCTGGAATTGCTGTACCGCTGCTGCCTCAAAGATGTCCTATGCCGCATCTCACAGCTCCACTTTCTTCTTTATTAGGCAAACACAGTAAAACACTGCCTTAACATAATTGTTTTTGTCCCAGTTTTCTATTTTGAGAGGTTTCAATAGTTTGACTTTACTTTCTATGCAAGTTTGTGTCGATCCAGGATTCCTCTGTCTCGGTCTGACTCCCTGTAGTTTTACATGTTGTCAATTTGCTTATTGCTTTGAATATCCCAGGAAAACTCTCCATAGTCCTCCCACGGTCAGCCTGCAAATTCAGACAAACCTCAATATCTTGTAAACATTTGAAAGAACGACATATCAAAAATCTCTCTATTGGCTAGTTACCACCTGTTATATCTGTCATACACAACAAACCAGTCCCGCCACCATGCACCTTTTCAGATACACCAGCACACACGGTTACTGTCCCCGGGTTGCAGCCCACCTCCCGAGACATCTCCTTACCTAGGGTGCGAGGGAGTCGCCATCGTCAACGAGGGCGGGCAGTGCGGAAAGTCCGACCCGGTCTGTTGCCTCGTTTCCATTGGCAACTCCCATGGAGACTGCGTTCGGGTTGGAACACCCGATTGCGGTTACTTCCTGGTTCCGCGGTGCTCTCCCGATCACGTGCCCAGAGTTCCGCTCACGTGATCGGGAGCCGGCGCACATAAAACCGGGAAGTTCGAGTTTACTCACCGCTTCACAGCTGTTTCACGACTCTGTTCGGCAATTGCAGCATTCACGTTACCTTGATACTTCGGATTTGGACCTTGGCTTATGAATCACGGACTGGCTTGCTTACTCCTCGGATCTTGTCGCTCGGATATTGGTACATTGGACACTCGGCTTTGCTTAACGGATTGTTTTCGGATTGCCCTTTCTTGACTCTACGATTTTCGGCCACTGGCGCTACGTGGTTAACTCAAGTGCCCATTAAGTTACCGTCAGGCTACAGGTACAACCTGCTACTACCATCTGGGACACGGCTGACACGGCTGTCCGGATCTACGGCGCTCCCTCGCACCAGATCCCCGACACCCCAGTATCATCCCTGTTGGGTTTAGGTAAGAGATTCTTACACACTTCTTCATATCACAGTACTGTGTTTGCCTGTGCTAACCTTACCTTCCATTTAACAGCCTCCGGGGTCCTGGGCGTCATCAGATCCGGCGAACCAACAAACCACCTGTGGCCTCAAGGCTCGCACAGGGAGTTTATTCACTCATCCCTGTGGGTGATTTGTGGACAGAGGTCCATTACTCTTCACTACGCGGCAAGTCACGACAGACTGTGAAGCCGTTGCGTCGTGGAGAGTATGGAACCTGAGGACCCCGTGGCTGCCTTGGTACAGGCACTCACATTGCTAAGAGCAGATATGGTTGCCGCTACTGCTACAATACACCAGAGGTTAGACTTGATTCAGAGCACACAACATCCCTTGCCCGCTGATGCTGAGTTCGGGGAGGCTGCTGCCGCAGCGCAACCCCCAACTGCTCAGCCGATTATACCCCAGCCTCCTCCTGCCCCTGCAGCACCTCAGGTTCCAATACTCATGCCCACGCCTTTTCCCTTGGCTGCTCCAGAAAGGTTCCACGGTGACCCTAGAAAGTTTCGCACATTTGTAAACCAGTGTAAACTGCATTTCCTCTGTAGACCTCATGCTTTTCCTGACGCCACCACTAAAGCGGCGTTCACCTTGTCCCACCTGGCCGGCACCGCGGCAGAATGGGCCAACCCTTTATTGGAGAACGACAACCCCGTCCTGTACGACTTCGAACTACTAGTCACAGAATTGTCCCGTGTGTTCGACACACGTCACAAAGCCCAATCTCGGGACCTCGAGCTGTTAGATCTGACTCAAGGGAAGAGTTCTCTCCTTGAATACATTGCTCATTTTAATCAGCTAGCCGCTGAGACATCCTGGCCTGAACCAAAGAGGGCGGTCGTTTTCTATAGGGGGCTTAATAACACCATGAAGGATGCTATGGCTGTGGTTCCATCTTTGCCCACGACCCACACTGAGTTAGTGGACCTCGCATTACAAATCGACGCAAGACGTTCCGAACGTCGGTTTGAAACAGGAATCCCCATTGCCACTTCATCCTCCTCTTCCTCTGGTACAGGCATCGAACCCATGCAAATAGGTGGCATTCGCAGCCCCATCACGCAATCAGAAAGGGAACGCAGAAGAACTGACCATGCCTGTTTTTACTGTGGTCTAAATGGTCATTTTGTAAAATCATGTCCCAGACGCCCTAAGCTCAAGAATCCGGTTTTTCCGAATGCTCGACCCTAGATCCGGGGACTGGATCGAGCAATACTTCCATTTCCCCGGATAGGAACCCCGCTTTTGGCAGGATCAGGCCAGTGTTGGTACAGGCCACACTTAACCCTACACCCGACATGTCCCATGTCGTCTCGATTTACATCGATTCAGGTGCCACAGGCAACTATATCGATATAACTTTGGCCAGATCCTTAAACCTACCTCTGATCACCAAGCAACATCCTGAGCCAGTACAAGCAGTGGATGGTACAGCACTGATATCAGGCCCTATCAAGCAACAAACCGCCCCCATCACCCTCACTATACAAAACACGCATCAAGAAATCATCACATTCGACCTGATTACGATGCCACAGTTCGGAATCATCCTGGGTCTTCCTTGGTTACATCTACATAACCCCTTGATTGACTGGAAGTCAGGGCAGGTCCATTTTGAATCTGAGACGTGCCAGAATTTTTGTCTCACCGCACCTGACGATGCAGAATCACCCCCACGGGCCCTAGGGGGCATAGCGCAGCTCACACTGCACGAGGATATCCCTATGGCTCTCGAGCCTCATGTAGTGGGGGCTGTTGCCGTTGGTTTTCCTACTGATTACAGTGATTTCCATGAGGTATTTGACAAGGGTTCCTCGGAGGTGCTCCCACCGCACCGATCCTATGATTGCCCTATTGACCTAATTCCTGATTCCGTGATTCCCTCGGGCCGCATCTACTCCTTATCTCCATCAGAAGAACAGGCATTAAAGGATTATATCCAGGTAGCATTGAAGGTCGGTCATATACGTCCCTCCACCTCTCCGGCTGCTAGCCCCATATTCTTTGTCCCGAAAAAGGAGGGCGATCTGCGTCCTTGTGTGGACTACCGCCGACTTAATTCCATCACCATCAAGAATCGATACCCAATACCATTGATCACCCCCTTACTAGACAGGTTAAGCCATGCTACCGTTTTCACAAAACTCGATCTCCGCGGGGCCTATAACCTGGTCAGAATCCGCTCCGGAGACGAGTGGAAGACGGCTTTCTGTACACGTTACGGATTATTCGAATACGTGGTCATGCCCTTCGGGCTTTGTAATGCCCCTGCTACCTTCCAACGTTTCATGAACGAAGTATTTCATGATTTATTGGACGTATGCGTGGCAGTATACCTTGACGACATCCTCATATACTCGCAGGATATAAAAGAACATATAGTGCACGTCCGCAAAGTACTGTCCCGCCTCCGCCAACACTCACTCTACGCCAAACCCGAGAAGTGCCAGTTTCACACTGAAAGCGTTGATTTCCTGGGATTCCACATTACACCTGGATGTTTGGCCATGAACCAGTCCAAGGTCCGTGCGGTTTTGGACTGGCCAAAACCCAGCAATCTCAAGTCCTTGCAATCATTCCTTGGGTTCTCGAATTTCTATAGGCGCTTCATCCAGGACTTCTCATCTCTGGTAGCTCCCCTTACCGCTCTAACCAGCCCCAAATCGCCTTTTGTCTGGTTGGAAGAACACCAGGCGGCTTTTGACGCCCTGAAGTCTGCATTCACTACTGCTCCTGTCCTGAAACATCCCGACCCAGAACTCCCATTTATTGTGGAGGCCGATGCGTCCTCTTTCGCTCTCGGGCGGTCTTGTCCCAACGTTGCCCTCATTCAGGTCAGTTGCATCCGGTGGCATTTCACTCCCGGAAATTCTCTGTTACAGAAATACATTACACCGTCACGGAGAAAGAACTGCTCGCCATCAAAGATGCTTTCTTAGTCTGGCGGCATCATCTGTTGGGGGCAAGGCACACGGTCACGGTGTTCACCGACCACCGCAACCTCCAGGATCTGGCCTCGCTCAAATGTATTAACAGTCGGCAGGTGCGGTGGCATTTATTTTTCGCGGCTTTTGACTTCCTGATCAAACATCGTTCCGGTCTGTCCCACGGGAAGGCGGACGCATTATCTCGCTCTCCGGGTGGGGTGTCCTTACCTGTGTTCCCAGAAAACCTGTTAAACCAACATGTTATTTGCCTTTGCACCCCTCCTTTGTCTCTGTTAGACTCAATTCGCACATGGGTTTCGCTACATCCCGATCAGGTCACCGAGTGGGATCCGGTGTTTCATGAAGGGTTGCCCTATATCCAAAACAGGTTGTGGTTACCTTCGACCGACACTCGCAATCTTGCTCTGGAATGGTCCCACGATAGCGCCATCAATGGCCATCCGGGACAGAAACGCACGTTGGACATTCTCAGACGTTGGTGTTGGTGGCCCTCCATGAAACGCGACGTAGAAGGGTATGTTAACACCTGTGCTATATGTGCCCAGTGTAAGCACCGTAGGGGGCGTCCGGTGGGGCTCCTGCTTCCGTTACCTGTACCCCCCAGACCCTGGCACACGGTTTCCATGGATTTTGTAACTGACCTACCCCGGACAAAGGGATTCGACACCATATGGGTGGTGGTCGATTCATTTTCCAAAATGGCTCGCTTCATACCTTGTTCTGGCATCCCTTCTGCCCCAGCTTTGGCCGATCTCTTCTTTAAATCGGTCTTTTGTTTCTTTGGGTTGCCCACGATTATTGTTTCGGATAGGGGGCCCCAATTCACATCTCGGTTCTGGCGTGCTCTCACGGCTCTCCTGGGTATAGATTCTCGCTTTTCCTCCGCTTACCACCCGGAGACGGACGGCCAGACAGAGGGTGAACCAGGCCATGGAACAATATTTACATTGTTTGATTTTGCAACACCAGCAGTCCTGGCTGGGCTTGCTGCATCTTGCTGAGTTTTCGTACAATAACTCCACACATTCCTCCACTGGCTCTTCTCCCTTTTATGTTTTGTATGGTCAGCACCCCCGCACCTTACCTATCCCGGACCTGGCACCCTCTGACAACCCAGCTGCTGTCGCCTGTGCCCGCGACTTGACGGCTGTTCAGGCTCGTACCCTTACTCATCTTCAGGAGGCCCGGGAATCCATGAAGGCCGCAGCGGACCGAAGGAGGGCGGTGGCACCTTCCTATGTTGTGGGGGACAGGGTTTGGCTCTCTTCTCGTCACCTTAGGCTACCTGGTTGTCGCAAGCTTTTACCCCGTTTTGTGGGCCCGTATGGAATTACTGCTGTGATCAACCCTGTAGCCTATCGCCTCTCAGTCCCTGCTTCCTGGCGCATACACCCCGTCTTCCACACCTCTTTGTTGAAACCTTGTCCGTCCCCTACTCGTCTCTGGTCTACGCCTGGCCCTGTGGCGGTGGGTGACTCCGTGGAATATGAGGTTTCTGCTATCTTGGGTTCTCGCTTTATCAGAGGTGGGCTCCAGTATCTTGTTGACTGGGTGGGTTTTGGCCCCGAGGAGCGTTGTTGGGTTCCTGCTGGGGACGTCCATGCCCCGAGACTTGTTTCACGTTTCCACCGGGATCACCCTTCCTACCCACGTGGTCGTGGGCCATTGAGGGGGGGCTCTGTCATACACAACAAACCAGTCCCGCCACCATGCACCTTTTCAGATACACCAGCACACACGGTTACTGTCTCCGGGTTGCAGCCCACCTCCCGAGACATCTCCTTACCTAGGGTGCGAGGGAGTCGCCATCGTCAACGAGGGCGGGCAGTGCGGAAAGTCCGACCCGGTCTGTTGCCTCGTTTCCATTGGCAACTCCCATGGAGACTGCGTTCGGGTTGGAACACCCGATTGCGGTTACTTCCTGGTTCCGCGGTGCTCTCCCGATCACGTGCCCAGAGTTCCGCTCACGTGATCGGGAGCCGGCGCACATAAAACCGGGAAGTTCGAGTTTACTCACCGCTTCACAGCTGTTTCACGACTCTGTTCGGCAATTGCAGCATTTTTTTTTTTTTTTAAATGTATTTTATTTTATAACGACCACACAGTGCAACAGAACATAAATAGAACACATCAAGCCACAACAAAGGCCAAACAACAGATATGAAAAAGAAAAGAAAGAAAAAACAGAACAGAATTAACTTAACAATCCCCTTCCCTCCCCCCTATGAGCCTGTAGGGTGTCCACCATCATTGTCCGTTCCATGTGGTGGGGTTCCGTCGCTCTCAGATCCAGCCGAGGTCGACCCCGTACTAAACAGTTCAGCCAATAGCACCTTCCATGCCGTGAGGGAGCTCACCTCTTCCTCCCCTCCCGCCCTGCTGGCCTCCCACCATGCTGTCGTCTCGGCGGCAGCCCATTTCTGGAGGTCACGCCACCATACCTCCACCCGTGGCCTCTGACAATTCTTCCATCCCATGGCTATTCTGCGTTTGGCAAGTGTATAAGCCAAATCTTTAAGCTTCTCCACGTGCCGAAGCTTGCGCGCCCTGGGGTACCCTCCAAGCAAACAGGCCCAGGCCGAATCTAACTTGAGTACAATGCCCCTCCCTGCCAGCTTCTGCGCCACTTCACTCCAGTAGGTTGCAATCACAGGGCAGGCCCAGAACATGTGAATCATATCAGCGTTCTCTGTGTTACACTTGGGACACACCTGGCGCCCAGCGTCTCGAAATCTGGAAATTCTCAGGGGGGTCATGTATGCCCTATGCGTGATATATAGTTGTATCTGTTTAAACCTGGCATTCCTCGATACTTTTTTGTGGTACCCCAGGGCGCGCTCCCACTGCCCATCCGCCATCGGGGCCCCCATCTCTGTTTCCCATTCCAACCTCAGGTACCCCAAATCCTTCCCAACCTTTGCCATCAGCATCTCGTACAGCCTGGAGACCTCATGCCCGCCCTCGGATGTGTCATACATAATCTCCAGCGTCGCATCCGGCTCGTCAGCCAATACGGTCTCGGGCCAAGTGCTCCGGACCTCCCTGGCCACTCTGTGGAACGTCATGTATTGCCCCGCATGCAGCCCCGCCCCCGCCTCCAGATCTGCGAACTCCGCCAAGGCCCCATCCTGCCAAATGTCCCCCAAAGTGACCAGCCCCACTGACTCCCAGTATGTTCGCAGGATGGCCCTAAGCTGTCCGTCTTCCCCTGCCAAGGCCACCAGCGGCAGCTGCGGCATGCACGGCAGGGGATCCCCCATCATCCGGCAGGCTCTTCGCCACATGTTCCTGCCCAACGCTAGCATCTTAGGACGCCCCCTCATCCATGTGCTGGATACCCAAATAATCTCTCGCAGGTAGAAGGGGGAGCAGTCCTTTCCCAACAGTCTATGTTCCGGGGTTTCGTCATCCGAAAGCCACTTGGCCACGTACTGCAGCTGCGCTGCCACGTAGTAGGCCTCAAAGTTCGGCAGCCTCACGCCGCCTTTCTCATAAGCCTTCTGCAATTTCCACAATGCGACCCTGTTACGCGTGCCATGCCATAAGAAATCTCTACATACCCCATGTAGTCTAGCAAAAAACCCCTTGGGTATCATGTATGGAATGTTATTGAAATAATGCAGCAGCCTAGGTAGCACGACCATCTTAAGCATAGCACCCCGGCCCATCATCGCTAAGGGTAGTTTCTCCCAAAACCTCATGCACTTCTCGATCCTCCCCACTGCCAATTCGGTATTGTGCCTGTGTTCCTCCCCAGTCGTGTGATATACGTCTATGCCAAGGTACCGAAAGGTGCTTGTCGCCCATGGGATTCGCAGTACTGGCAACCTCTCAGCCGGTATCCCCACATAGCCGCCCAGCGGGAACAGGGTGGATTTCCGAGGGTTGACCGCTATACCAGAAAGCCAAGCAAACCTCTCCATCACCTCCAAGACATATTGCAAGTTCTCTTCAGGGTATTGGAGGTACAACAGCATATCGTCGGCATACAGGGATATCAGATGGCTCTCCCCCCCCACCTCCATGCCCACCGAGTCATACTGTTGCCGGAGGTAAATTGCCAAGGGCTCAAGGGCCAGGATGTACAACATTGGGGACCAAGGACATCCCTGCCTGGTGCCTCTACCTAACTGCCACCTATCCGACACTACTGCCCCCGTACGAACTCTGGCTAGAGGCGCGCTATATAATAATTCGGCCCACCTCCTGTACCCTGGCCCCATTCCGAAGTGATCCAGTGCCGCCAACAGCCACGGCCAACGAACAGAGTCGAACGCCTTGACCGCATCCAGCGCCACTATCGCCATTTCGCCGTCTTTGCTACATCCCCATTCGACCACTCTGTATAGGCGTCTATGGTTGTGGGTAATGT
Source organism: Ambystoma mexicanum (assembly GCF_040938575.1). Lineage (NCBI taxonomy): Eukaryota > Metazoa > Chordata > Amphibia > Caudata > Ambystomatidae > Ambystoma > Ambystoma mexicanum. Next base: position 1,459,296,622 of record NC_090935.1, read on the forward strand.
TCCTGTCCGGGACATAGCCCGTCTGGTCAGGGTGAATCAGCTTGCCTATCACTCTCCTCATTCTAGCCGCCAAGACAGCTGTTAGGATCTTGCTGTCCTGGTTCAGCATTGACAAGGGTCGATAGGAGCCGCAACCGTGTCCCGGTGTATTGTGCTTGGGGAGTGGCACTATGACCGCTTCCCTGAGTGATTCTGGTAGCTGTCCCAGCTCAAACGCCTCATTAAACATGTCCAGCATGGGTGGGAGTACCTCCTCCCCATACGCCTTATAAAACTCGCTGGGGAACCCGTCCGCCCCCGGGGCCTTGCAAGTGGGCAGCTGTCGCACTATTTCTCTGAGCTCTTCCAGAGTGATCGGAGCATCCATCTCCTCTCGCTCTTCATCGCTGATTCTGGGCAGGCCTATATCCCCGAGTACTTCATCTATCTCCTCTCGGCTCCCCCCTTCCCGATCTTCATACAATGTTTGGTAGTATTCTGCGAATGCCCCATTTACCCCTTCTTGCGTATCGATCTCCGCACCCCCTTCGGTGATGACCGATCGGATCGGAGCCCTAGGGTTTTCGCTCTTATATAGCCAAGCGAGGAGCCTGCCTGTCTTGTCCCCACCCGCATGCAACCTCTCAATGTACTTCGTATAATTCAGGTTACAAAGTCTGTCCCAATGCCCAGAGCACCGCTGCTGCAGCTCAGTAACTACTTCCATATCGGTCCCACCCTTCTCCAATTCTTTTTCCAGCTCGATCTCGGCCTCTCGCAGGTCGGTCAGGATTCCGCCCATTAATCCCTTGGACTTCGCGATAGCAACTCCCCTCATCACCACCTTAAAAGCCTCCCACAAAGTACCAGCCGATTTGACACTCCCTGTGTTCGACTCAAAATACGCGACTATCTCCTCCCTCATGTCCTCCTTGAATACCGGATCCCGTAGCGCTTCCGCCCGAAGGCGCCATGTTGGAATCCGTGCACGTGGGGGGCGCAGCCGCCAATGCATGATTAGGGGCGAGTGGTCCGAGAGGACCCTCGCCCTGTAGTCAATCTGTTCAGACTCCGTAAGAATGTCTGGAGTGGCAAAAAAGTAGTCGAGCCTCGTGTGCAGTTGGTGCGGAGCCGAATAGTGCGAATACTGCCTCCCACCCGGGTGTCTCGCTCTCCACACGTCTACCAGGCCTAGATCCGCTAGCAGCGACTGCAACACCTTGGCCGCTGGGCTGGGCCTAACCATTTTGTCATCCGACCTGTCCTCCCTGGGGTTAAGCACACAATTAAAGTCTCCACCCCAAATTACTGTGCTCCCCATCCCTTCACCGAGTCTCGCGCACAGTGTCTTGAAGTAAGTCGCTGTGTCCTGGTTGGGCGCATAAGTGTTTATGATACAGACAACTCTACCTTCCACAATCCCCCGAACCATGGCCAGCCGCCCGTCCGACTCCACAACCTCCCCCAAGAGCTTGAACGGGACATGTGGTGCAACCCAAACCAGCACACCCCTGGCATACGCAGAGAATGTGGATCCAACCACTGTCCCCCTCCATTTTCTCCGCACCATTTCAAGTTTATCCCGTGTCAAATGCGTCTCCTGTAACAAGGCCACGTCTATCCTCTGCCTCTTCAAATACAACATGACCTTATTACGCTTCAGGTAGCTATTCAACCCTCTAACATTCCATGTCAATACCTTAAGGTCTCCCATGATTTATCCGTAGCTCCCACTTCCCCCTCTGGTCTGATCGCCTCCCCCCAGTCCCGACTACATCCCTTCTCAGTTTCTTCCCCAGGCTCACATAACAACTAACACCCCCCACCCCCCTAACCCAACCAACCGCCCAGCTCCATCCCTGGATCTCAGGCATCCCCGTGTTCGGTTCTCTACGGAAGCCCCCGCAGAGAACCCGACAGGGTGTCACACCCCACACAGTGACTAACCTAACCACACACTGGGGTACGAATAAAACGGCCCTCGGATGCCCCCTACACATTTATATCCGCGCTCGCGGACCATGTTCGAAACAGTTAAAAAGTGCATCCCCATCACAAAGTGGCAAAGACTATATTCCAGTCCAAATATTCAAAGTCCGCCGAGCCCACTGTTTCACTTAACTCTCCCTGCTCCGTCCGCCATCTGCTCATCAGGCTCCTGAGGGCAGTTCTGCGCATCGAGCCATTCCATGGCCTCCTCAGGGGTGTCGAAAAACAGCGTCTTAGCCTTGAAGAAGACCTTAAGTTTGGCTGGGTAGAGTAACATATACTTGAAACCGGCCGTCCGCAGGCGCCTTTTGACCGCCCCAAAGTTCATCCGACTGCGCTGCACTTGTAGAGTGTAGTCGGGGTAAGCAGTGATGGTTGCCTCCCCTCGCCGTATGGTGCCCCCTTTACGAAAATGTTCCAGAATCTTCTCCCGGTCTTTGTAGTTGAGGATCTTGGCGATCACGGGCCTGGGCGGATTACCCGGCGGTGGCCTTCTGATCAGGGCCCTGTGTGCCCTCTCCACTGCAAATCCCTGCGTTAGGGCACCTCCGGTGATCTCCTGCAGCAGCAAAGTCTCAATAAAATCTGTGGGATTCTGGCCCTCAGCTCCCTCCGGTAGGCCCACAATCCGGATGTTGTTTCTGCGGGCCCGACCTTTTGCCTCTTCAGCCCTGCTTTCCAGGTTGCCTACCCTCTGCACCAGGGCATGGATCTCTCGTTTGTGCGCGGTGCATTCCGCCACAGTCGGGCCCATCTCCTTCTCCAGGGTCTCTGTGCGCTCGGCCAGGGTTCGCACATCTTGCCTCAGGAGGTTCACGTCCTCCTGTACCGCCCCGACCTGAAGTTCCATCGCAGTTTTCAGTTCGGCCACCGCAAGTTGGAGTTTGGTCTCCCATGTCGCCTTCAGATCTGCGATCGCTGCCAGGACCTCCTGGTTCGTTCCTCCTGCGGCCATCTCCTTGGGCTGGGCCTTCTCTCTGCTCCTGGTCCCCTCGGTGCCAGGCGATGTCTTGGCAAATTCGTCGAGCGTGGGCTGTTTATTCTTCGCCCTCAGGAGCTTGCTCGTCATATCTTCGATCAGGAGCGTCCCTTCGATCTCGCTTAGGCCCCAGGCCTGGGGGCACTATGACCCCCCGTCTCCACACAGTTTCGGCTACCTCCAGTCAAGCTTGCTTTCGCTGGATCGCGCTGAACGTGAACTGAGGGAATCGCCTCCAGAATCCGGTCCCCGATCCTTTGTCCCAACATCAAGCGACGGCAGCCATTTTGTCTGCCGGCGAAGCTCCGGCCCAAAAACTTCACGCGGCTCCTGAGTACACAAGCGCTACACAATCCCGTATGAGAATGCATCCACATGTGCAGCCGAGCTTCGCATTTACAGTCATCACCGTCTATGCCACATCGTAGCGGCCGTTGCGCGGATTCAGCCGGATAATGTTCGGATCAGCGGGAGCTCCCGTTCAGGCACGTCCTTTCACATGGCGTCCAAGCCACGCCCCCCTTCGGCAATTGCAGCATTCACGTTACCTTGATACTTCGGATTTGGACCTTGGCTTATGAATCACGGACTGGCTTGCTTACTCCTCGGATCTTGTCACTCGGATATTGGTACATTGGACACTCGGCTTTGCTTAACGGATTGTTTTCGGATTGCCCTTTCTTGACTCTACGATTTTCGGCCACTGGCGCTACGTGGTTAACTCAAGTGCCCATTAAGTTACCGTCAGGCTACAGGTACAACCTGCTACTACCATCTGGGACACGGCTGACACGGCTGTCCGGATCTACGGCGCTCCCTCGCACCAGATCCCCGACACCCCAGTATCATCCCTGTTGGGTTTAGGTAAGAGATTCTTACACACTTCTTCATATCACAGTACTGTGTTTGCCTGTGCTAACCTTACCTTCCATTTAACAGCCTCCGGGGTCCTGGGCGTCATCAGATCCGGCGAACCAACAAACCACCTGTGGCCTCAAGGCTCGCACAGGGAGTTTATTCACTCATCCCTGTGGGTGATTTGTGGACAGAGGTCCATTACTCTTCACTACGCGGCAAGTCACGACAATATCTCCTATTGGTTTAAACAACCACCTTGGGATCCTTAGTCTTTGAGCATTCTCACCAGCAAGCCTGCAGGTATTTCAAATCAATTCAAGGGCAGAATAATCCCTTTCTGATCTAATTACAGTTTCAAAATAACATATCATTCACTAAAACATCATGCAAATGCAAACATAATCCATTGTTGATGGTCCCCATGCTCCCCAGAAAGTCAGTTTCCCAGGAACATCTAGTGGGATGTGAGCATTAAGCGATCTAAGCCACAACTCCATGAGCATAGAATAAAGCAGCAGATTCTGGTAATCCATTCTTGGATCCTTCATTTTGGGTTCATTAAGGTCTGCTATTGGGCGTTCCTCACTGGCAAAAAGCAGCTCAGGTGGACTCATGGTGACGGTAAAGATAGACACAAGTGATCACAGTTCAAGTGTGTTTATTGAACTATAAATTCAGGGTGGAAAAACACCTAAACTAAACCTAAATCTAATATGGGACCAAGCGTTGACCATCAAATGAAAAATAAGGCAGTCCTTGTGGTGTTGTGTCAAAATAAAAAGGCCTATACTAAACAAAAACCTATTGCCAATTCCTTATATCTAATTACAGAAAGAGTGTGGACTAGGGTTTCAATAAAGAAAGAATTGTTCACCAATAAGTCAGGATGTGATTGCCAATGTTCTCCCTTGCCCACGTTTTGAGCACGGGACAAGGTGGATTTCCTGAGCACAGCACACGCTTGAGCTTTCCCAGCATGAGCCAACAGTTCAGCGCCAGCTATTAGGTTCTTTGATGGTCAAGTCTCTTAATAAAAGTCTCTTGTCTTCTAGGGCCTGGTGCTTTCAACAAACAAAGTTATTTTCCAGGTATACCTTAGGTGATGGCTTCATGGTCCCCCCTCTTCCAGGCATAGCCCCTCACAAATTGTTTTCCACAAATCAACTCAACAGTTCCTTTCTCAATTAATTGTGGGTGATGACTCTTCATCCCTGGTTCTCCCTCTGCTGAGCTCGGACCAAAAATGACAAGGGGGAGGGGACACTTCACTTCCCCTTGTCTCGCAATGTTTGTTGCTTTCACAAATCTCTTTAAACCATGCAGTGTATATTTCTCTCGATTGGGTTCACTCTTGCCAATCCTTGTAACACTGTTCATGCGCTCATTTCACCAAGCAGGAATAATTTCCCTCAGTTTTCCAATCATCTGCCGGTCAAAGACCTTCAATGGTACATAGGATTTTACAAGACCCCTGTATGACCACTTTGACCTCTTTTCGCCTCTTCAAAAGGAATTCTGGCTACGGTAGTCTTTCCGCCATCGGGTAATCGCCCAGAGTTTCCTGCCTGAGCACCCACGTGGCGCCGGTCTCCTCTGTTGCTGGTTTTCCACCCTCTTTCAACATTCATATCTTTCATAGTTCCAATTAGCCACTTGCTATTTTTCGTTCAACACAGTTCCGTCTCTCATCGGTACTCCTCTTGACTCACCGGCTGTGATGAACTGCTAGAGACAGTGGCAAGGACACTGTCATCGCTATTGGATCCAGTTCCTGGGGGTGGCCAATGAGGGAGGATCACCTGGATGGGGGTCCTTTGGGAAGTGGGAGTGGGACACTGACTGGTGAGACGCAGTATCCCTCTTCTTTCAACACCTTTTCCCCATCCTACCACGAAGGATATTCCAAAACACGGCACCCCCTTTTCCCACACGACCCCAACGCACAACACAAAAGACAACGGATTAACACCAGAGCTGTTTGCCTAACACTTGTATTGGGACATGTTAACCTCTTAAGACAAACGGTGTGAGGGTTAGAGTAACATAAAAGTAGGGAACTTCATTTGAGGTCCAACACCTCCAGTGATGTTGTTCCAAATCATACAGTTCACGTCTGATCTCAGTCCTTCTCCCTTCTTGGACTCCAACTCTACAGAGCAAAGTCCCAAAAGCATGGTCAACAGAATGTTCCAAGCCTAAGCTTAACAAGTCCTTAGCCTCTTGGTTGGTGCCTATGCTAAAATACAAATATTCAAATTTTTGGGCAAGAGAAGAGTTCACAAAACACGCTGCCTATTCTATTCTAGAACACAAAAGAAAGGAATATCTCCTGGTAAGGTTCTTCTATGGTTTACTTACAGTCCAGACAATCCAGTTTTTCAGATTTCAATCTCTCCCTCTAGAACTTCCCCAGGACCTATGTTTTCTCGGTCATCTCTCTAGGCTTCACCTCACCCTTGTTATCTTCGAGCTTGCACTGGTCTCGCCATCAGCGCTTCTTAATTCACAGTTGGCTTTATCCCAAACCTCTGATAATACTCTTTATCAAACAGGTCTCCCTGACCTTGATTCTCAGCATTCACTTGATTATGGTTGTCCACACACCCATTTCTCAGCATCAGTGTCAACAGTTTAATATTTTAATTGGAGGGGCGTAAATGTTTTCCCTGAATATGTGCAGCGACCAAACGTAGCAAGGAGTCCAAACCAACCAAGGTTGGTTCGCGCGTATTCTCCACTGAGAAAGGTTCTAAAATATTGGGTTAAAATAGTGTATTTTCAGCATACTTTCTGAGAAAATCTGGGTAAAAGCCACAGTGTACAATGGGTGTGGTAGAGAATGTAAGGAAGGCATGGTATCCAAGCAAGACAGACACAACTGATCGCAGTTCAAGAGTGTTTATTAAACTGTAAAATGGGTGAGATAAACACCTACTCTAAACCTAAATCTAAGATGGGAGCAAGCTACGACCATCAAATAATAATAATACAGTCCTAGTAGTGTCTAGTCAAATAAAAAGGGCCTATTCTAAAAAACCTACATTTTTACCACGGGACAAGGCGGGACTCTGGAGCACAGCAGACTCCTGGGCTTCTCTAGTATGAGTTTACAGGTCCTTTTCTCTATATCGGGGCCTTCTGTGTCCACGTCTCTTCTCATGCAAAGTCTCTTGCTTCAGAGGGACTGATATGCCAAAAACCACAAAACAAATGATTCCTTCTGGTAACCTTCAAATCGGGTGATTACTCTTCATCGTAGGATCCCTCTGAGCCGGTCTCTGATCCTTCTTTCAACGTTAGCCTCTCAAAGCACTTACCAACTTAACAGGGCTTCCGAAGGGCAATCACGTCTCGCTGGGTCACTGTTATTCTATGGCAAGTGCGTGTTTCATAATATCACAGTTTGCACAGTGTTCCCCCTCAGCCGGGCGCAAACGCCTGTTTCACAATTCCCTCAGTCAGGTTCACACTTTCCACAGTTCACAATTCCTAAATCTCATCAGAAAGCAGGTGTTCCGTTCCCTTAACTTTCTCTTGGCATCCCTCTGTCAGGTTCACATTCGCCACAGTTCAAATTTCAACAAAAAGTCATCCTAGACTCCTTAGGTTCTTCAATTTTCCTAAATCCGGGTCTCATCCCCCAGTCAGGCTTTATCTAAAGCCCCCAGTCAGGCTTTGCACAGTTCATTCATCACAATGTGGTTAGGGTTCACCCCAATTCGTAGGCATCCCTCAGTCGGGTTCACGTCTGCCTCTGCAACATGTCAGACTTTCAACTGTACAAGGGGTTTGGTTTGACCCTGGTATGACCACGTTAACCCCTCACGTCGGTCCCCCCTAAGGCCTCTTGGTACTTTTTTCTCCTGGTTCGAGAGACCAGGCACCAGCCACAGACCTTCGAATGAGCACCCACGTGGCGCCAGACCTCTATCTCTAGTGCCAGTTCTCTCCCAAATGTTCACTCTTTCAGGGTCTCCCTCCTCCAGGTATGGACCCTCTCTCACAAAGTTCACAGGGTCTCCCTCTGCCAGGCTCAGACCCCTCTCACAAGGTTCTCAAGGGCCTCCCTCTACCGGGCTCGGACCCCTCTCACAAAGTTAACAATTTTCAAAAAGGGTTTTGGGAATTCCAAACCCAGAATGCACTGTCAGGATTTTGCTCCCACTTCTCAGCTCCCCATAACCGCATTTGGCATTGGGAAAAGGAGCTAAAGGGGATATTGTTCCAGGGGGTCAGGGTCTCTTTCACTGACCCTCAGAGATCTGGGTTCGCCTGACTGGCCCAGGGGAGGAGTCTTACTGTGGGTACTGTCAAGCAACCCCAGCTGCCCCTGGTCTTGGCTTCTGGAGGTACAGCTCCCTCTCCACAGTGTAGTCTGCTCTGGACTCACATGGTCAGTGTTAGGGCGTTTTTCTCCTCCTCCAGGTCTCCCAGGGTCTCTGCAGCTCTTCTGGTCTTCCTCTGGCTTCGTGCACCATCCAGCATCCCCAACTACCTCATTGTGCATTCCTGCCCCACCTTTTATACTTCCTGGGAATGGTGATTTGATTCAGGTGTGCATGGTTGGAAGGGACTGCCTGACTTTGCCTGTCCTCGTTAGAGAGACAAAATTAAATGGTGGTGGTACAAAGGAGTCAATGGTCCATGGATTCTGATGGGTAATCCTCATTTCTCCTTGTTGCTTCCTTTTCTTTGTAGTAATTGAAGGACAGGGTGAATGAAGGGATTTCTGGGAAATGTAGTGAGTTGCAGATTTTGGGAGAAGGTTGGCTGAATAATTATTAAAAGGTTTGTCAACAAGAAAACAGGGTTTATGAGGTTTGTAGTGTTCCACTGAAGAGAAGGGAAGGCTATTGTCACAAACAGGGGAACAGAGGGGTCATTGTGGATAAATGGGTTTTCTCCTACCTTTTTCTAAAGGAAAGCACTGGGGTAGGATGGGACTGTTGTGGCAATATCCTATAAAGACTGAGGGGTTGTCGGTAGAGGTGTATCGCAGGAAAGGGGATGCTGCGTCTCGCCCGAGGGCTTTCCTTCCGCAGCCCCAAGGACCCCTTGCCCAGGTGATCCTCCCTCGCTTGTCTGCCCCCATGGTCGGGATCCAAGAGCGATGGTCCTCCCCTGGTCACCTGAACAAAGGATCCCTGGGGTCTACCAGTGAAAACGCCCTCAGGTTTCTCACAGGAAACACATAAAAATCCAACAAAATGCGACAAGCAACATTGCACAGGAGCTTTTTCCAACTCCTTTTTATGATGCCTTTGTGCACAAAATATGCCAGTATAAAAAACATGTTCATGTTCGCTGTGCCCATACATGTCCATGGAAGCTGCACCAACATTTGCCAGTATTACCATACAAGGACCTACTCCTATTGGCTTTACCAGTAATAAATGATGTGCCACAGTAAAGAAATATGTCCACACTTCTCCTACCAAAGTGGGCCACTACCATCTAGGAACTCTCATCATGCTGCCTTCACCCTTGATGCCCAATAAGGAATACCATGTCACAGTAAAGAAACATGTCCAGATTGGACCCATCGATGTGGCAAGTACCAGGCAGGAACACTCACCATGCTGTCTAGTAAAAAATGCCATGCCACGGTGAAGACTTGTCCAGACTGGACCCACTGATGTGTTCCAGTACCACGTTGAAACATTCATGCATACACTGTTGATACGTGGTTAAAAAAATACCATACCACAGTAAAGAAATGTACAGACTGGAAACACCAATGTGGCCTAATGCCACGTAGGAAGACTCATTGTGCTGCTTACACCCTTATTTCCCCCTCGAAAATGTTATGGCACAGTAAATAAACCAGGCTGGATGCACCAATGTTTGTCAGTACCACTCGTGTTGCTGCCTTCGCCTTCACCCTTGATGTCCAGTAACAAATGCCTATCACAGTAAAGCAATGTCCAGACTAAACCTAAATGTGGGCCAGTGCCACGTAGGAACTCTCATAATGATGCCTTCACCATTGATGCCCTGTAAAAAAAAAGCTATTGCACAGTAAATAAACGTGGGGGGCAGTAGTATAGGCCCGGATTGATGGGTCCAGTCCGGATTTCTTTTACTGTGATATGGCATTTTACACTGGGCATCAAGGATGAAGGCAGCACAATGAGTGTTTTTTAGGTGGCACTGGCCCAGTACCACATAGGAACACTCATTATGCTGCATTCACCCTTGCATGGCATTTTCTAGTGGGAATCAACTTGATATCTAGTATAAATAAATGCCATGCTGGGATGCCATCCCTCCCCTAGAGTCCATTCCACTACCTCTCCTGGAACCAGAGCCTTGATCCCAGAGCCTGGCACACATGCTTTAGCAATCACAGTCTCATTCATTCTTCATTCACTCTCACATGCAATAGCATTCATACAGCATTCATTTGTCATTCACTCACGTTCACAAACACAGATTTCATTCTTCACTCACATTCTTTAACAAGCATCAGCATTCATGATGTATTCTCCATCCAGTCTCGCATTCACCTACGCTGCATACCTGTACAGCATTATCTCACACACTCTCATACACACATGCACTCTCTCATTCTCGTAGCCACACACACATATTTTTTTTAATTTTCTTATCGGCAGCCCCGCACTGGATTCTGGTCTTCTCGGCCTACTGCAACGAAGGCCCTCCGGCTCCCGTGCAGCATAGAACAGAACCCAGGAAGCAGAACATGCTTCCTGGCTCTTGCTGCAAATGCACAAAGCAGCTGCAGCACTTTTATATTGACACCCCTCTGGATCTGGATCTGACAGGAGGTGTAAGAGTGTCCCCTCACACATGCAAGCCAGCATTACCCAAACCTGCATCCCCAATGGGCCATGCAAGGCTGGGGAGGTAAAACGCACGTGGCTTGCATGGCTCATTGGGAATGCACGCTGGCGTACTACTGAACTGTCAAAGGAGAACCACATTTTCCTTTGACACATTAGGCCACCCCAAATGTACTGCCTCACCTGAAGAAAGCAGATGATGGAAACACTCAGTGTTCACACTGGGCTAGCTCAGCTCCTCCATAATGAACAAGGGTACTGGTGGGTCAGCGCCCACTTCCCATTATGGATGAGGCTCCACTGCACAGCGTTCACTTGGCTAGTTCTTTCCATGACCTTGGTTCTCTGCGTTCAGTTGGTGTTAGGTCTCTACATTGCCTTGGTTCTCCAGATACCCTTGATTATATCTCTCCAAGACTTTGGTTCTCAGTGTAATGAAATGACGAGTGTCCTGCAGGAGTACAATGGTGAGTAGTGGGCAAAACGTTACCTGTATTCATGCCTACCCCTACCAAAAAAATCTGGATTGAAAGTGGATTGCTACTGGATTTTCCCAAACATTTAAATCCTCTTTAAATCCTCTTTAACTCCAGAAAACTCCCATTGTACTCAGAGGATTGCTTTTGGCTTCTTTTTGGCTTCATGCACCCTGAAATATGTTAATTAGCAATCCTCAGTGGAATGCAATCCCAAAACAATCCAAGCAATCCAATCCCCAAACAATCCACTAAAAATCCAAAAACAATCCAATCCCCAAACAATCCACTAAAAATCCAAAAACAATCCAATCCCCAAACAATCCACTAAAAATCCAAAAACAATCCAATCCCCAAACAATCCACTAAAAATCCAAAAGCAATCCAATCCCCAAGCAATCCAATCCACTAAAAATCCACTCACCAAACAATCCTATAAAAATCCAAAAGCAATCCAATCCCCAAACAATCCACTACAAATCCAAAATCAATCCAATCCCCAAACAATCCTATAAAAATCCAAAAGCAATCCAATCCTCAAACAATCCAGCAAAAATCCCAAAACAATGCAATCCCCAAACAATCCTATAAAAATCCAAAAGCAGTGCCATCCCTAAATAAATACAAAAGCAACGGATTACATCTGGCTTCCTTTTAGCTTAATGCACCCTCGTGGAGATCCAAAAGCAATGAAATCCCCAAATAAACCTTTTGAAATCCAAAAGCAATTAATGTAGTCACCAAATAATACTTTACAAATCAAAAAAACAAAGCAATCCCAAAAATATCCTTTAACAATATAGGCATTGTTTCGGTTTATGAGTTGGAAATAAATTTTGGAGTTTAACAAAAATAATGTTTACTATAATCCTGAAACGAAACGCTTAAAAAACACATTTGGTGCACCTTGTTGAATTGGGCTTTAAAAGCCTCACTGTGGCTTAACTGCTGCCCATTTTAGAGAGTTGCATTTTGAATTGTTTTTAGAACTATAGTGATGACTTATTAGGTCAGTCATTTAGGTAAAATGGCCTTGAAAGTCAAGACCATGTAATGGCATATTAACTATATTTAAAAAGAAGCGACACATTTTTTCCCCCCACTATATTTATTAAAACAAGGCAGAGATTCAATCGGACACTGTGTGCATAGCACAAAAACACGACTGTAGCAATCCCAAACATGGGTGCTTTACAATTAAAAAATGGGTGAGAGGACCCAGAACCAGTCCAGAAAGTCACACGAGTATCCAGGCCCAGCCCAGGGAGCAAGCGAGTCCGGTGGGGTCCAGCCCAGGGATCAAGGTTGAGAGGGGACAAGGAACCAGTCCAGGGAGTCACCAGTATCCAGGCCCAGCCCAGTGAGCAAGCGAGTCCGGTGGGGTCGAGCAAGGGTGAGAGGTGACCCAGAACCAGTCCAGGGAGTCACACGAGTATCCAGGCCCAGCCAAAGGAGCAAGCGAGTCCAGACCAGAGAGCAAGGGTGAGAGGGGACACAGAACCAGTCCAGGGAGTCACACCAGTATCCAGGCCCAGCCCAGGGAGCAAGCGAGTCCGGTGGGGTCCAGCCCAGGGATCAAGGTTGAGAGGGGACAAGGAACCAGTCCAGGGAGTCACCAGTATCCAGGCCCAGCCCAGTGAGCAAGCGAGTCCGGTGGGGTCGAGCAAGGGTGAGAGGTGACCCAGAACCAGTCCAGGGAGTCACACGAGTATCCAGGCCCAGCCAAAGGAGCAAGCGAGTCCAGACCAGAGAGCAAGGGTGAGAGGGGACACAGAACCAGTCCAGGGAGTCACACCAGTATCCAGGCCCAGCCCAGGGAGCAAGCGAGTCCGGTGGGGTCGAGCAAGGGTGAGAGGGGACCCACAACCAGTCCAGGGAGTCACACGAGTATCCAGGCCCAGCCGAAGGAGCAAGCGAGACCTGTGGGGTCCAGCCCAGGGAGCAAGGGTGAGAGGGGACCCAGAATCAGTCCAGAGAGTCACACGAGTATCAGTGCCTAGCCCAGGGAGCAAGGTTGAGAGGGGACACAATACCAGTCCAGGGAGTCACACAAGTATTCAGGCCCAGCCCAGGGAGCAAGCGAGTCCGCTGGGGTCCAGCCCAGGGAGCAAGGGAATGCCCAACTACACTTGTGTAGAAAAGACCAGGTCTGGCTCCTTCTTCATCCGGTAGTCCCCAATTTTATTTTGAAGGGCTTTTCTGTACTCGGATGCAGAGAATACTGGAAAGCCCATTTCCCTGGCTTTACATGGATAAATTCTGAAATGCAAAAAAAGATAGTGTAAAAAGTTTGAAAAGAGCAAGCAAAGTACAACTAGTCGCCGATATAAACTTTATGAAAAATAGCAACTGGTAATGCAGGCTATGTGAGCAAAGCGGTTCATGATATGATCGTTTATTTATATAGCGTTGATACACAATGTGTTTCAAAGCGCTGCAAGGGAGAGAACAAGGGACAATACAATGACATTCTTACAGACCATGAACAGTAAGGATGTGAAATTAACTATCGTACTCGGCCTGACGACATTTCAGATAGTGCTAAGACATAGATATGATATGGCATTTATAACGCGCCTATACACAAGTGTTTCAAGGCACGACGAGGCAAGGGAGGGGAAACGGAGGGAAGACAGACTAATAGGCCAGGTGACATTGAGATTGCGCAGGGGCCGAGGGAAGGGGAAAAGTGCATGGAAAGGGGGGGTGGGAAGTGCGGAGCAGAGGAGAAACGGATAAATAGAAAATAAATAACGAAGGCAACAAACAGTGGTAGTGCAGCCAACAAGTGGCAAGTGCTGGGATAAGGCAGAAGACAGGGTGTGTCTAATAAGTGCATAAAGATAAAGGGTGGGGGGGGCTGTATGGGTACAGATATAGACCCCAGTGCAAGGGGTTGCCCTGAGGCCGGGTGGGTGGCACGGTGAGCAGGTACCAGGAGTGGTCTAGAGACCTCATCAGGTGTGACAGGGGAGAGGGAGGAGAGAAGAGGGGGGCCCAAGAGATGAATTGTGAAGCAATGTGCACACCAGCAAGATCAATCTCTAGTGTTCCATGTGAGAAAACAGTCAGGAAATGGATTTCTATCTACACACATGACACATAAGCGCCCAACTCACTTCCCACCTAAGTTACCTTTACTCTATAACACCCGGTTATTATTATCATCAGATGTACATGTACATCATTTATTAACATTGGACTGATACAAGTCTGGGTTTGCTCTAAGCTCGAACCTGTGTTTGCAGATCATGCACAACTGTTTGAGAAAGTGCCCATCTCAATGAGCTACCTTACTTCACAACACGCATGGTACGCATCCATGCTTGCAGCATATGGCACACATTTCATGAGCACTACAACTCTGCTGCCCCCACAACTACAGGACCATTGGCTCCGTTATTAACTAGTTGCTCTCCATGAACACATGTTCAAACACACTTTCCCCCACCAGGAGAACTAACTTGAAGATTATATACCATGCCACCTATAGCATAAAACGCTTTCCGGGAAAGCAATATGTCGTGTTGGAATCCTTCTGTTTTCAAGATCATAAATAATGACAAAGGTGTGAAAGAACTGCCCATAATTTTCACTTGTGCCTCCACCCTACAACACTGTCCATATGTGGGCACATCTCCACCTACATGCCCCCATTACAATAAAGCACGGCGCTTACGTCATGCGAGAATGCTTGATAAACAGACAGTAGCTTTAAGATGTTAAAAAATTAAACTGTGCGCTTCTAGGCTTCTATATCCTTGGTAACATCCCAATCTCACTTGCAGGCTGCCATTGCAGACCTGCCCTCTTATCCACTAAATGAACAGTCATGCCCATTTAACTAATTCCTTAATCTTATCTAATCTTCTAATCCTAGTGCTAATACCGTGCAACATTGCACTTGTACCGGTGAAAGGTTTCTGCAATCTGACCCAAGGTGGAAATGTATGGCCGTTCAGCACTCCTACTCAGGACTTTAGTTTCCCGTGCCATGTGTGAGAACAGTCCTTCACTCCTATTTTTTTGGGACTGGGTGGCCTCAGGCATGGCAGGGGGGACTTGAGATCCGCGTTTGTGACTCTGGTGTAATGTACACATGTAAAACATTACTTTTTCTGGAGTGACAACCCTGGTAAAAATGATGTGAATCTCACCCCCATTGAGTTTTCTGACTCCAATAGATGGTTTAGGATTCCCGTGTTTAAGGGGCACTCTGCCTTTCCACATCCCCACGTTACAAGGAGAAGCCAAAAAGTGTTCTGATGGTACTAAAAATCTAGAAGGCCCAAACAATAAGACACAGAACAGCCTTGCACATATTTTCCTTTTGCAAAAAGCCTGGAAATGATTCCCCTGACCATGCGTGAGAAAGGCATCCATTCCCGATTTTGCTTAGAGTTCTAGGACTTGGAAGTTTTCCTAAATTAGAAAAAAAACTACAAGTCCCAGAATTCAAGGGGAAAAACAGGATTGGTATGCCTTCTTACACGTGGCCAATGGCAACTTCCGAGCCCTGCTTTTAGCGTTGGTTGTCGGATATACATTATATACATTTGAAAAGCACATTTATATTGTGCGAGGTAGCTTTGCATCCACTGTGGAACACTTCAGATTTGTAGAACTAAGGTTACTTGGTGACTTTCTCTTTGAGTTACACCAGGAGAGGGATCACTGTGCTTTTGTGGAATAAGCCCAACCAGGGAGGTGTTAGTGGTTGTTTCTAACATTTAGGGGTCACCTACAAAGAGAGCCGAGCACTGCACGCAGCAGAACTCCCTGCCCCAAGGCTCGCCCCTGTGTCACCCCTGTCTGAATTCCCAGCAGGAAGCCCCCCCACCCCACACAAGGAGGACAGCAGAAAGAGAAAGAAGGAGAAAGAGAGACCGACAATTGCCAGAAAGAGAGCCAGCTGGAGGCAGAGAGAGCTAATATGGGAGAAAAGAGAGACAATGTGAGATACACGACCGGAAGAAAAAGCAAGAGGCCGGTGTGTCTGAAGAAGCAGTAACTCAACCAGCTGCTGACAGTGACACCCAGAGCAAGATGGACGGGCAGCGGGGCAATATACAGAAACAGAGCAAAGAGACAGGCGAGAGGGAGCGCAGGATACACAGGCAAGGCTAGCAGGAGGGAGGCTCGAGGCGCTCCAGAAGCAGGGATGGAGTGACAAGTTTAGAGGAAGGCTGAGGACAGGATACACTGCAAGAGGGATTATGAAACTGGATAAAAGGTGCGCGCAATAGCCAATGGGGCAGAGTGAGCAAGAAAGGGGGACACCAATAGGAGAGTGAGAGACTGCTGTGTAGGAACGGCAAGATAGAGAAACAAAGAATGGTTATGGTTAGGTTACCCCTGCCCCAGACTGTAGGCTGGTAACCGGCATGACTTGAAAAGAAAGCACAGCAAAGGATAAGAAAGAAAAGAAAGACTACTCGCCTCCAATTGCCGAGCCGTAGATGTAAACCTGTGAAATACACACCGGCATAAACAGCTTACCCGTAATTCCAGAGCCAAGTCGAATAAACACTTGTGCACTTGTACAGATGGCTCAGAAAGAACAAAATGCTCGGAGCGTACACCGGTATCTATGCTCCAACCTGCTGCAGGCCGTTGGCCGTTTACCACCAAGAAGGACGAGACGTCAGCAGAGAGAGCTGGAGCGCTGAGAGATTCACAGCCTGAATAGGTCGAAGTTTGATCTGCAGGCGAAGCAAAAACACAGCTCCCAGCAGCGTTGCAAGCTATCTTCGCCGCTTGAATCCACGCGTAGCTGCGGTCCACCACAGCTGCATCCCTCGCTGCCATGACTGCTTCAGAGGAAGACACCCTACACAGGGAGTGGGGGCGTCAAGCTGCACCGCCTAACACGGCCGCCTCCAGCGTCCTCCTTCAAAGTCCTTTCATGGCTTGTCCTGCTAAGGCCGGTCACGCCAGCGCTGTTGCAGACCTCACCAAAAAAAACGTTTTAGCAATGAGTGCTAAGCACAGATTGAAGCTGCAACAAGAACAGCTTGTTTGTTCTGAACTTTTGAACATCAGCATAGAGTTTCAGAATTAGCCTAATTCTGAAGAATATGTTGTTGCCCCTTTGAAATTAACGCCCAGGCCCACACAGCTTTTGACAGCTAACCCCGCAGTCACTAAAGAAGGGATAATTGGGTCCGATGTCAAGAATAAGGAAATGGAGAATTCAGAGGGACTCGGGAGAGTCCATATGGTGTTGATACAGCTGGAATTAATGGGGGATCAATCAGGACAATATGTAGTCTGAAACATGGATAGGGAGAAGGCTGTCTCTAAGACTTTAGAGCCCTGGCCTCTTCTTTAAGAACAGTTGATGCGGGAGCTCGGGGCTTGTTCGAACACCATGGACTTTCAGAGATGGGTGGCATTGGTGGGTTATAATGTTCTCACCTCGTATTTGCCTGACCCAGAGAAGTCCAATATGCTGGAAACTGATAGTATGGAAAACTCCACACAAACTTCCCCTTCTCCCGAGAATTACCAGCAAAAGGGCTGTCAAACAGACCCTATGGAGTCCAGTCACGCAGGTGTGCCTTTGCAGGTGAAGACTTTCCCCACCGCAATTGGTCAAGGGGAAACATATCACGAGCAGTCACTATGCCACTGAATAAATCCGCTTTGCTGGTCGCTTCTCCATTTGGTAAGGACCTCCGACAAAGGAAAACTAAAATGGCCAGTATCACGGATCCCAGCTTAAGGAGTTTTGCCTTAGACTCGCGAAACGTGATTATCACTAATGTTGCCAAGCCCAATCAATACGAATCTAGGGAGGCCCTGGAAAATAAAATCTTGGCATGGTTTAATTCCAAACTGGGGACTGGCTATGTGTGATAACGCAAGACCTAAAAGTGCTCCATAGAATTCAAATCGCTAACTGGTGTTCGAGCGACAACACTGACTCATTATTAGGGGATGTGGGTCCAGCAGTTTGCCGATGTACCTAAAAAGAATCTCTCTCGCACAGCACATATGTCCCTCCACGACCCTGAGAATTGATTTGAACTGAATTAGTTGTTTAACTGTTATAGTTGCGTTTTGCTCCCTTAGTTGGACTACACTCTCCCAGCTGTACCGTTCTTTGATCTGCTCTCCCCAGTTAGGCCTGTGTCACTATGTTATTGTTAAGTTGTGTCTTTCGTCTGCTCAGTTGTCTGTTGCAATTATGTTTTGGTCTTTGTCATATGTATGATTTATGTTATGCGCCCTGCTGCCTGCAGGATTTCGGCGCTATATAAATATACAAATATAAATATAAAGTGTCTACTGCACCTTCAAACTGCTACAAAGCAAGAGTGACCCCATAATAAAGGTTAATCAGGCTTAGTTAAGAGATGTATCTTCTTTGACTTGTATGTTAACGTGTGCCAAGGGAAGGGGGTGAATGTGATCCAATAGCCACCCAAACAGCAATAGTACAAAAGTCCACAATAAAAGGAAAATATGTATACTTTGATCAAACACACCATCTGCAAAAATAACTAAATAGAAAAACACTACACAAAACAGCCCCATGAGGAAAGAACACAATATGCAAAGATATCAAGATGCAGCACTCTGTGTCATGAATCAGGGGTGAAAGGCAATTAAAATGTCAATGTTCTTGTGTGCAAAAAGGGATTAAAGATGACCTGATCACTCTCTATGCCATAAAACTGGACATGGGGGGCAGTTAGCAGTCAATAATAACTTTGTGGTTCTTGATGGTTCAAGAGTGTTTGAATCCAGCTCAAATGCACCAGTCGCATTGTTCCAGGCAGGGGAGTAGGTGTCGAGCCGGGGTCGAGCTGACATTCGTTATGGTTCGCAAAAGTGTGGATTGTGAGGGAATCCAGGGTCAGTCGGACAGACGGTTTGACTGCGACAATGCTGGTGACTGGATGTGTAGTTCCAGAAAGGGTGACCGATACAGAGCCAAGAGTCGCAGTTCGATGAGACCACCAGGGTTGGTTGGACTGGTGATGAAGATTGGCAGCAAAGATGCCAGCAGTTTGAATTGCGGCTTCAGGCAGCGTTCAACAAATTGTGGAGCATAATGGTCACCAGGGTCGGTTCAATGCCAAAGCTGCGGGTGGCTGGATGCATAGTTTGAGTCTGGTAGCTCTGATGCAGTGTTCAAAAGTTACGGTTCAAAGATCCCCCATAGTTTGTTTGACTGTTGAACCTTGGCAACTAAGATGCTGGTGGTTTGAAAGGTGGTTTGAAAGTGGCGAGTGCAGCGATGAGCTTCAAGTTCGAGCGGAGGCAATGAAGTGCTCATCTGATGTGATGTGACAGCGAACTAGTTAAAGCATGAAGAACAGCAGCTCAAATATTGGTTGACTGCCAAAGGCACCTTTGGATGGTCCTGTTGGTTCAACCGGGGTTGAACAGCCCAAATCACAGCTTCCAGTGAATTAACAACGAAAACACAGGGATCGTGGCTGGCTTGACTCTCAGCTTGCTGTGAATCACAATCCAGGGACTCAAGGATAAGATTAGTCCTTTTTCTCAGGCTCCCACCACAGGGGAGGCCGGTACACTCCGTCAGGGGTTCTGCAACACAATGAGCTCCTCGGCAGCACTGTTGCTGGCAGAGATGCAGGTCTTGCTCCAGCAGCAGATCACTCCCCCCCGCCCCCAATGTGCCCTGGAGATGGTTAGGAAGCAGAGTTTGCCTCTGCTTTGAACACTCAGTCTTCAATTCCGGTGGAGAGCTTTGGATGGGCTGCTTTCGCAACAGAGGTCCAATTAATGCTTCCTTAGCTTTTTTGTTCAAGAGTGAATCAACGGTGGCGTGAGACACTCCTTCTTTTAAAGTCAAAGTCCACAGGAGATTGGACCGAATCAAGCCTGTTTTAAGTGTACAATCCATGGTCTTGAGACAAGTGATCTTCACTTTCTGGCATCACACTGAAAGTGCTTTCTGCTGAAGATAGTGGCGAGGACAGGTAGGAAGATTAGAGCGCAGGATGGTGGAACCTTCCTCAAGCTGGTCTGAACTATCTGCCTGCACTAACCTCTCCCCCTTCCCTTGTCAATAGCATCAACTGGCCTTTTGGTATGCAGCACACTAGTGTGAGGCAAGTCCTTTTGTGAAGGGTGTGCCTTTGATTCCTGTTCCCAGCACAGAGTCCTGTGGAGTGGCTGTGTCACTAGAGAGGGTGTTACCTGCCCTCACAATCGATCAAAGATAAGCAACCCCCAGGGCTACAGTCTTGGTGGGAGAAGCAGCGACAACCTGGCTGGGGGCAATAAACATAATCCTTTTACAGCTGTGTTTCACTCACAGGGCTGTCGTGTGATACTAATTTATTGTGGCTGTAAAAATGAGAAATTCCCTCCCGCACACCTTAACACATACATTTGAAGGTACTACCTGGACAAGCGACTCATAAGTATAGGGTTTGGGGACGGAGTTGAATATCTTCAGTGCAGCCCCTGTTCTGCAGAGACTTGGCTGTCACTGCAGCTGTCAAATGGGCACCTGTGACCTCTGAACCTGCTCTGTGCGATTGGAGAGCAGGTGCTGCAGGTCATGCTACTGAGGGTCTACTCTGAGTTGACAGGGGCGGGACGGGGATTGAGATGTTTACACCACTTGGGATGGAAGTCAATTTGACCACAATGCGTTATCTAGGCATGAACCTTACGAGGTACCTCGAGAGGTTGTTTGCTGCCATGAAAATTATGGTACGCCTGAGGGTTTTGTATCTGTTTCAAATACTTCCAATACGGATCCCTGAGGGGTTCTTTTGTGAGCTACGGGGTAGCCCTACACAGGTTCCTGTGGCAGGGGAAGGTCAGAATTTCCATGGAAACCCTGACTTTATCAATGGAAATGGGAGGGGGGGCCACCCCGATATGCGGCTATACTATAAGGCTGCCCAACTCAGAATCCTAATTCCCCGCTTAAGGTCACAAGCAGACCAACAATGGGTGGCCCTGGATAATTTTCACATGCGCCCTGCTACAGTCGGGGAATGGTTGTGGGTGCCTAGGAATAAACTGCCAAGGGGAATCCGAGATCACCCCGCTTTGGGGACAATATGGGATATCTGGAGGCAAGGAGCAGACATGAAGGGGGTCACTACATGGTCTTCACCCCTTGGACATCTCTGTGTACCGGGAGTTAGAGACAACATACCTAACCCAGGTAGATTTCAGGAATGGTTTGAAGCCGGTCTTGAGAGGGTGGGGCAGCTTTCCAGGGGGGGAACTTTGATTATCATAACGGATCTAGAAGAGACCCTGGGTATAGGCAACCTCTCAGTATTCTTGTACTCGCAACTAAAAGGGTCTCTCACAGAATCAAATGTTATGGATAAGACAGGGCGAGATCTCATCCCATTGGAAACTTTGCTGGACAGGAGCACTGAAATGAGAGGGTTCATATCAGCCATGTACGGGGCTCTGGTTGAAGCGGGAGCCGGGACCACAGAGAACCTGAGAGGGAGATGGGAAAGAGATTTGGGGCTGGAAGTGAATGAGGTCCTCTGGAATAGATAGTGAAGGGGCGCGGGGGGGGTCACTAAGACGTTGTTGTCTTGCCAGTACTCCATTAAGCTCCTCCATAGATGGCAGTTTGACCCGGTTAGACTGTCAAAGATGTATCCTGCTGCGAGTCCCAAGTGTTGGAGGGGTTGTGATGAAAGAGCTGATTACTGGCATATCTGGTGGGGCTGTCCCAGGATACAGGTCTTCTGGGATGAGGTCCTTGGGTGGATCAGAGACCTGGAAGGTGCACCCAGAGATTTAAAAAAAACCTTGATCATGTTTGGGATAGAGGAGGTGGACGGAGAGTACTCCAGGCTCCCAAAAATAGCTGCACCCCTATTGTTGCCCGCCAGGGCGTGTATGGCCACTAAATGGAAACATGAAAACCCACCCAGCAGAAGGGAGTGGTCCAATGTGGCCAAGAGCATCTACACCATGGAAAGAATAACGGCGTGGCTTCATGGTAGACCGGGACCACTGGAAATGGAGTGGCACCGCTTCATTGTATGATATATGAAATCCCACATGGATGTAGGGTAGTTAGAGATGGTACCACATATAGAAGGGGGTCCAGGAAGGAAGTGGAGTAACTGAGGGCACAGGAGGAGAGGTTGCGTCATTCAGAAGGTGCTTCCTGAGTAGAGGGGAGGAAAGAACGAGGGGCCCCAAAACGCAGATTCTTAACATGACAGGGGCCTCAGAAACCAAGCACAGAAGGAGTAAGCATTACCAGGAGGAGGGAAGGGGAGGTAGGGAGGGCAAGGGTGGCGGGAGGAAAACGGGGAGTTGGTGGGGGTTTGTTCCCGTTCTGGCTGTTTGTGTGTTTTTTGTGATTTGGTTATGTTGCACTGTTGAACTGTAACATTCTTCTGCAAAATAAAATAAAACCAAATGTGAAAAAAATATATATTGAAACTGATACTTTGCATCACTTAAAAGCATCCATCCATCCGTCCGTCCGTCCGTCCGTCCGTCCGTCCGTCCGTCCGTCCGTCCGTCCGTCCATCCATCCATCCATCCGTAGATTTAATAGATCAACCCTCCCCTTCCCACCCCTCCCGAATAGCATACTGGCATGGGATTTAGCACTACTCACAGTACTGCCCCTTTTGAAAGAATTATTGAGGCAGATGGCCTTAATGTACAGAGCACTATCCTGTGCAGCCAGCTGTCTACTAGCCTTTACAACAGAAGTGAATCACCTGAACTTTAGGTTCAGTCTGAATATACACCTTTTCATCTAATCTCTGAACACGATTCCCTGATCTTGATGTTGGCAGAAGTTGCATAGAACAGTTATGTTTGCAATTTTCCATACATTCTTCATCACTCTCTCCCACTCTCGTGCTCTCTCTTTCCATAGGCGAGAATCAGGTCAGCACATCTGATTTCATTGTCATGCAGTTATTTCTCCACTCTCTACATGTATCAGCCTAATTTGTTCCAAACTCTGTCTGGGACCAGACCTATCGAGCCTTTTCATTGGGTCAAAAATGACATGGGACAAAGTGAACGCCTAAACTTTTTCTGACAGGCGAAGCAATGCAAACTTTTAACTCCTTTTTTTGTCCTGCTGGGACAGTGAGGGCCTGTATTCCTCAATTTTAAATAGGGGCATTGGTCACTAGTAAATGTATGAGGGCGTGTAATGTTCCTGAGGATGAATTCAAGCCAGTTGTACACTTTCCCTCCATTCTGGCAATGAACCATTGTCTACCCGGAGATGGGCAGTTCCACAGAGATGATGCCTGTCTTGTTACCATTCAAATGGAGGGCCCCTTCGTGCCTTTGAGGCTTCCATGTAGAAGCAGTCCTTTGGCAAAAGCATTTGCGCTTTGCTGATCAGTGCCTTTTCTCTGGGGAATGGGATTGAGGTTAGTCCTTCACTATCAAGCTTCTTTATTCTTTTTGTTGAGGTTTTTGTACTCAATTAACAAGGGAAAGATTCCTGCTTTCTCACCCCCACATGTTTTATGCAGAATAACATTCCTGGTAGGTTTGACCATTTACAAGCGAAGTGTTGTCTGATTATTGTCTGTTTCTTTATAACAGGGCCTCTGATTGCTACCTCTGTCTTTGCATTGCGACCAAAAGCGAAGGAAGATACAGACCAGATCAGTCATTTGGAATCTGAAGTCAAATGCACTCTGAACCCGGCCCTAAGTAAGTAGGACCGGCAGAAGCACTGTGTGTGGATCTGCTTAAATAGGGTTGATTTCCTCAAAGTCTCTTTTGCTTTCTCTCACTGTTGTATACACACACACTCACATGCGCTTGCACCATTGCACATGTACACACGTTTTCCCTAGCACACGCAATGCTTTCAAGCATAGTTTAGGGTTGTGTTGGAATATCCCCAAACCAGTGGCTTTGTGTACTGTCTTTCCTAATCCATAGCAAGAGGGCGTTGTGGCATACATTGGAATTTGGAAAACAATATGAGCTCATTTATTTACTTTTCTTTTTGATGAGATGCATATTTCTTTCAAAGGTCAACTATTACATTCACACAGGAAGACTGTGTTTATGAGAAGTCACGTTGGTTTCAATTCATCAACACTGACAAGCTGAAAGAGTTTGTATGCACTTCTATTAATGACCATGACCTGACCATTAATTCATTGGTAAGAAGGGCTGGGGCAGTGGGAGGAGTTTGGGCAATGGAGAGTTTTCTGGGTATCTAGCCCCCCTTCTGTTGAAAGTTGTTACATCTACAAATTATACTGTTACACAGTCACCCACGGGAAGACCATGGTGTAAAGACTGGAGGGGGGTGTCTGTACTCCTGCTCTCTATATGGTAGAGGAGAGGCACAGAGGACCCCAGCCAAGCATCTCTATTGTTGGTAGCAATGGACAAGCAATCAGGGCCTAGCTTCTCAGGAGGTGATGCATGCTGGTTCTTAAGTACAGTGTGGTCCCCAAGCACCCACACAAGAATGTCCACACACTGTATTTAGTTAAAACAGTCTTTATATAATTAAAGGAGAGTTCCGGGACTTTTTTTTTATTGTCCCTACGGTTCGGCCATGTGTTTTTAAGCATAACTCGGTAGATCGTGGAAAACTTTCCTATGGACCTTACCCGACTTTTCGTCCATTAACGCACTCGAAATCAGCCGCCATTTTATGATAATCCTATCACTTGCCGCATCGCCCTGGCTCACCTGCTTTTGCGGCACTAAATCAAATCCCCCGCCCCTGAAACAGACTTGATCAAAACATTCATATTCCCCGCCTCTATCCGTGACGTGACTGAGCTGCGTAGGCAAACGCGCCCAGGCGTCTTCTACGCGACTCCACACAGAACCAGGAAATCAACACAGATGAGCTCAAACAACACAGCGCGCCACAATTGGGAATATGAAACTGTACTTTTAAATTAAACCGCAAGATTGTAAATTTGGTAAAGTAAATTTATTTGACATCAAATGTTTTGAGAATATTCAGCGATTAGCATTTTTATTTGCACATGTTCCAAAAAGTTCCGTTTCGAGGCACACGATGTTCCTTTGCTGTACACAGGGTCTTAGATCATCTCACAATACAGCGCCACAATTCGGAATATGAAACAGTGGTTTAAAAGCAAACGGCAAGATTGTACATTTGGCAAAGTACATTTATTTGACATCAAATTTTTTGAGAATATTCAGCGATTTGCATTTTTATTTGTTCACGTTCCGAAAAGTTCGTTTCGAGGCACACGATGTTCCTTTGCTGTACACAGGGTCTTAGATAAATTAATTTTTATTTGCTCTCGATCCAAAATATTTCGTCTTGAGGCAAGCGATGTTCGTGTGCAGTAGACATGGTGTTGGTTTACGATAAAATAAGCTCTTCGGTCGCACTGATAATCGCATGGCTATTCCAACAACGAGGCACTAGGGCACCACAACGGTCTGTATGTTGCATCTAGCCATTAGTACCGCGTAAGGGCATACTTGTACTTGGCGATCGTCCCACAAAATGGTCAGGGTGCTAACGTTGTTCACGCGGAGAAGCAACTGGCGATTATAGAAGCCATCCGCCGGTGTTTGGTACTCGTGACACAGACAATAATGGACGATGTATCTATTTGAAAAACATAAAAAAAGGAAATTAGTCTCACCATCAGATCTTTATTAAAATTATTCATTTTATATATTAGGTCTGGAAATTATTTCATAGCTAGGACAGTGCAACTGGGTTTTAAACGTCAAGGGGGGCTGTAGGATACTGAGACAGTCCCCCAGTGCAGGGGTTGACAGGGAGTGCAGGTGGAGAGTGGAAGGGCCCAGGACCGAGATCGCAGACAGTGGACCAGTTGTAGCAGGGGAGAGGGAGAGAGAAAGCAGAAGCAAAGGTTTTGAGGTGCTTCCGTAAAAGTATGATATGATATGATATGGTATTTGTAACGCGCCTATACACAAGTGTTTCAAGGCGCGACGAGGCAGGGAGGGAGGGGAACAAGGGGAAGACAGACAAACGATCCTACTAGGCCAGGTGTCATTCAGATCGCGCAAGTGCAGAGGTAAGGGGAAAAGGAGAAAGTGCAAGGAGAGGAGGTGGGGGGGGAAGTGCAGTACAAGGTAAGTAGCGTAATAAAATAATAAATAATAAATAATAAATAAAAAGGGCCCGCTTGAGGCCAAGGACAAGTCTCGCAGTTCTGTTCTGGATAAGTTGCAGAGGGCGGAGAGTGGAGGCAGGCAGATTAAGATAGAGGCTGTTACAGTAGTCCAGCCTAGAGAGAACCAGGGCTCGGGAGACAGTGAGCTTCTGGGGGAAGGAGAGGAAGGGAAGAATACCTCTGAGGAGGTGCAGCTGGTAGTGTGACTTCTTAGAGACGTCAGATATATGAGGAGAGAAGGAGAGTGTGGAGTCGAAGATGACCCCGAGGTTTTTAGCCTTGCAGGTAGGGGCGGGAAGGGGGCCAAGTAGACGGTTCTCCCCAAGATAGTGCGCGGTACAAAACAACATGCCACATAGAACGAACAAGTACAACTTAACCCGTCTTTAAAGCAACTGTATAGTAATTAAATTGCGGTATAAACTCATCTAAAGAGTTACTTACATTATATTTGCATTTTCCATTGCGTCTGTGCGTAGGGCAGCCCCGAAATACCACTCCTTCTATGCCGACGTTATTTCTTCTAATGAACGAACATGAAATGGCTTTCGTTTCTGAAATTATATTCATTATCGTTTCTTACGTGGTCCAGGCCTGTCAAGGTCAAAATACAATAGAACCTTATTCTGAGTCGTGGGCCATTCTGGCACCCGAGAAAAAATCAAAGCAGCTGACCTTCACTTCGAACGAGCACACATTCCAAGTTAGCTACATTCAGTGTAAGGCATTCTCACAGGACTTGAAATTTACACTCCATCTTTGCATTTTGTCTGCGTGCTTTGCAGCCACACAGAACCATAAATACGGAGAGATTCTATATTTATTGAAAAATGATTTATATTACTGTTTGGTTTAATTTAATGCGCAAATGAACAAGGGTGGAGAGACACATTGCATGTACACTGAG
The DNA here is from genome assembly GCF_040938575.1 of Ambystoma mexicanum. Classification (NCBI taxonomy): domain Eukaryota; kingdom Metazoa; phylum Chordata; class Amphibia; order Caudata; family Ambystomatidae; genus Ambystoma; species Ambystoma mexicanum. Next base: position 1,459,323,720 of record NC_090935.1, read on the forward strand.
CAATCACTTTTATTTACACAATACATAGATACACATATTCAATGGGCCTGCGACATGAGGAGACTTGAGAGAACAGACAATCAAATTACAATCATTTAAACCGTGATGTGTATTTCTCAATGAGTTCTTCTTTAGGTGGACATGGAACAGATGCAATGTTGGGTGGCAATGCAGTTGTCCCCTGCACAGGTTCGTTCACAACTCCATTTATGTGCCTATCTAGGACGTCAACAATAAGTTTCTCAATAAACTCATATTGCATATCCTCAAACACTGGTTTGATCACCCATTGTTTACTTCTTTTAGTGAAGGCCTTATTGTAGCGAAGCGTCCCTAAAGTTCCGGTCGTCCTACTTTGTTGACGGCCAACATTATGGTTATGTGCTAAGACCGCTAAAAGAGTCCGATTTATCATGCCCTCCATGCCAAAATGCAATCGTTTTGGCCTGTACTTTAGGCACATATTGTGGAACACCTCCAAATCTCCTGTGTGGCAGAATTCCGTGAGTCCCCTCAAAGCTTTTGTTATAGTTTTATCAAATACAATCTTTTCAATGGCTTTGTGAGTGGGTGATGAAGGAATCAACCACTTCTTCTTCCGTGCCTCCTCTGTGGACAAATGGCCATGTTCACAATTGTGGAAATGTTGGTTCGTGTTCCATCGGTGAACATTTGTACAGTGTGGCATTACTGACCGCCATTTTTCCAGTAGAATTTCCAACGACCCTCCACATGTTTTTGAGCTCCACCAAAGATGGTTGCTGATTGACTTGGACCACTGTGAAATACCTTGCAATTCTTTTTTTTTACCTGCAGCCGACAATTTTTTATTGATTGATTTTGCAAGATGCCAAACGTCAAATTGGTGATTTATATTTTTGTACTGTTCTCTCATTGTCTTGGCAATTGAAACGTGTCTGTCCGTGGCTATCAGGTCGATCACCATTCCCCGCGATTGTAGTTCTTGCAATGATGCTACAAAGCCAACTTTCTCCATGGCCACTGAGGATGTACTTTGTGACACCTGCACGACCACCGAACTCACAATTTTCTTACTTTCCATGTCCTGAAAGTGGTAGGTGCAGTACTTGGCTGAAAATCCTGGGCTGTCGCACTGTCCATCACCGGCTAGCCTGAACCGTTTGCCCGCGAATGTACTATCAATAGACATTTTTTCCATTCTCCAAGCTTCGCTAATGGCTGGAAATAGATAATCGGTTTGGTATTTGTAGAACTGAGTTTTCGCAAAGAAATGGATTCCCACAAACTGAAAGAAAGACTCTAATTTTTTAAAACTTGAACCACTAAAAAGTGCAGCCGCTGCACAAAGTAGATTGCCTGCTGGCAGTTGTCCCAGCATAGGTTGTGCAGACCATGTGAAAGGATGATATTTTGTACAGGTGGCATGTATTTTAAGGTTAGTGCCTCGAATTGCACGAGTCACATTAATCAATGGCACCCCACATACTTCCCCACCTACCAAATGCCCACATTTAATCCGAATAATAATATCAATCAAACAACTATCGAATACAATGAATTTGGCCTCTTTCCTTATACTGTCACTCTGCATCCCAGCTGGTTCGGCCTGTAACGTTGAGGACATGTCACTCACATGAAAGGTAGAATCTCTGATATCGTCTTCCGCTATGTTCAGTGATATTGATGGTGTTTCATTGTCGTCTACTTCATTCTCTTCCATTGCAACATCTGTTCCTTCTCCGGCGATGGGTGAATAAAACAATTTCTTCAACTTTCTCGCCGTCTTAGTTTTTGCGGGTGTGGATTCTGTGAATTGATCTCCGACTGCATCCGAACTACCAGGAGGACATTCACTATCAATGGCTGGTGGTGGTATAGCTCCGTTGTCAATCACTTCATATTCTTCCCATTGGCACGATGCTTCTCCAGTCTCAAGTCCCTGCCAAAAGGTTTGACAAGCAACATCTCTCGTTCGCTTCACTGTCTGTGTAGATCTAGTTCGTACACCCACTCGCAACTAGAGGACAGATTGGAAAAGGGGTGTTCAGTTTAAACACAACTTACAGTATTGAACTATTAACAGTGAAAAACAACATAATATAGTGACCAGGACACTAACCTTCTTTTGCTTTCTTTTCTTTGAAACTTTCTTGCCTCGAACTTCAACATCAGGACGCTGTTGCTCCGACTCGTGTGTGCATGTCTCCACTTCCTCTTGCGCTGCAACGACTATGTTTTCCTGATAAGCACATCCATCACGCACTGACGCTCCATGGACTCCCTGAAACATAGAACTTTCATTAGTATGTATAATAATATCGAAAACACAAAATGTACTTGGGGACCAATACCCACGTACATCTCAATAGCAAAACACGAATGAACGCTTTGTGTAGAACATTCAAACGACAATTATTCACGCATTGTTGATCTAGTTAGATGGAACTGTCAAGATCCATACCTCGGGCTCCTCATAGACTTCCATTGATGATATTATTGAAGATGATGCTTCAGTGACTCCCTGAAACACAGTAATTGCATTAGTATGGTTTTCTATTTTGATAAAAAGAACAGAAACTTTGTGCTGGCGTCAACGGCTCATCTAAATAGACCTGCACAAATGATCAGTTGTCTAAAATAAATAATGGATATCTAAATATGATTCGATTTGCTCGATCGTTGGAAGTGTCACCACCCAGATATCTGCATCAACTACTAGGGGTGATGTTCTTGTAGAAGAAGCTCCGTCATCTCCCTGAAACATAGTACTTGCGTTAATAAAGAAGGAAGTATAGCGGATGTAATCACGTCATATGATTTCGCTTGATCGAACTGTCAGTATCCATACCTCGAAATGCATAAGAACATCAAGGGACGATGTAACTGCGGTGCACACTTCTGCAAGCTGTTGCGCCGACCCGTAACTGCACGCTCCCCCTTCTTCTTGGACTAATGCTCCATCGACTCCCTGAAACATAGGACTTTCATTAGTAATGAACACAATATTGAAAAAAGAAGACACATAGGAGGGCGACGACAGAAGGACATATCAATGGCTAAAAACGAAAGAAACATTGTGTGTAACAATCACGCTACAAGAATGCAAGATCTGATGATCTCCATCGATGGAACTGTCCTGAAACGTACCTCGAGCATCTGAGTGACATCAACGGTAGTCGTCAATACGTTGGACTCCTCAGCATCTCCCTGAAAGACAGTACTTGAATTATTTTGGATAACAATAATTATAACTGAAAACAAAGACTAGAGGACGAGTACAAGGGTGTACCATTAGGTAAAATAATTACATGATAAATTCAAACTATTGATTTACATGCCTAAAACAAGTCAGTGGCAGAATAGCCAAGTAATATTACCCGATAGGCGCTTGAAGTGGCTGATGACTGCAATAACGACACGGATGGAGAATCTTCCGCCTTCATATTGAGTGGATACATAAATGGGGAAATTATTGTTAGCTAATGCTACACACTACCGCAAGGCCGAGAGATAAATACGTAAACTTGACTCACCAGTGGAGGGATGTGGACGAATAGAGTGGGAATAGCGGTTGAGAGCAATTTTCGCCTCGCTCGCGGTGTGTTCTTCTTTATTAGCAATGATGTGGAGTACATGTCAGAGGTAAAGTGCCTGCTGCAGATGCGGTATCGATCACCCCTCTTGTCCGCAAAGACTTCTAGGACTCTACTTTCAAGCTCAGAGGGTGGATATCCGCAATATCGGACCCATTCTCTTATCTGATCTATTGTCTTAGGGAAAACATGCATTATAGTACCTTCAGATTTATTATGGGTCTTCGAAGGACGACCGCCAATGGAACAGGCAGGCATTGTGGAAAGTTCTGAAAAGTAAAGATCAACAATTCTCTATGAATACCAATGTGTTAAAAAATTAAATACATAAAAGGTTCAATGCAAGGTATGTTTTGGTTTTTGGAACTATACACGGTATTCACATGCGGATAAGTATTTGAATAACTTTAAAAAAATACAAAAATAATTTGACTAAACTCAGAACATGTGACTAGTTCCTTGCATGTACTGTCTTGAACGAAAAGAAATTGGACGCAAAATGAGTATGGTACATGGCCTTACCTTGACGAGCAAACAGTTAGATGCAGGGATCAGAGTAGTTTCTTGTCGTAGAACAGGGAGCAGTTCACAGGTTGCAAACTGATGAGTTTGCTCAAAGTGGTCAAGGAAGTTCACAGAGACGAAGAGCAGACAACCAGCACCTTCACAGGTTGACTAGCAAAGCGCAAAGAAGTTCTCATTAGAAATATGAAGTGGGTTATAAAGAATTCGAAACAGGGGTGTGTTTGTGAATGAATGACGTGTGGGGAGATGCTTGGCAGGAGACACGGGGTCTGGCGGTAGACATGGGAACAACAACCCATGCTCTATAGACCACTTTGAAGTGTACATGGTCTTTGGCACCTCTTGGCCTTTATCGCTCCCTGACAGCTCCACTTGCCAGCGCAAGTACCCCGGTGCGAACTGCCTTTGATAGGGCGGGGGGTGGATTGGGGCGGTGGTCGTGCAGACAAGACACAGGAAGACTCGTGAATGGAGACACACTTATGTGGATTGCAGGGGGCCGTCCAGCGTGAGGGGAGATGCTTGGCAGGAGACACGGGGTCTGGCGGTAGACATGGGAACAACAACCCATGCTCTATAGACCACTTTGAAGTGTACATGGTCTTTGGCACCTCTTGGCCTTTATCGCTCCCTGACAGCTCCACTTGCCAGCGCAAGTACCCCGGTGCGAACTGCCTTTGATAGGGCGGGGGGTGGATTGGGGCGGTGGTCGTGCAGACAAGACACAGGAAGACTCGTGAATGGAGACACACTTATGTGGATTGCAGGGGGCCGTCCAGCGTGAGGGGAGATGCTTGGCAGGAGACACGGGGTCTGGCGGTAGACATGGGAACAACAACCCATGCTCTATAGACCACTTTGAAGTGTACATGGTCTTTGGCACCTCTTGGCCTTTATCGCTCCCTGACAGCTCCACTTGCCAGCGCAAGTACCCCGGTGCGAACTGCCTTTGATAGGGCGGGGGGTGGATTGGGGCGGTGGTCGTGCAGACAAGACACAGGAAGACTCGTGAATGGAGACACACTTATGTGGATTGCAGGGGGCCGTCCAGCGTGAGGGGAGATGCTTGGCAGGAGACACGGGGTCTGGCGGTAGACATGGGAACAACAACCCATGCTCTATAGACCACTTTGAAGTGTACATGGTCTTTGGCACCTCTTGGCCTTTATCGCTCCCTGACAGCTCCACTTGCCAGCGCAAGTACCCCGGTGCGGGCGGTGGTCGTGCAGACAAGACTCGTTTGCCGTAGGGCCTCACCAAGGAGAGGCCATCTAACTGCATGTAAGAGGCAGGCTGCAGGATCTAGTACATGGAAGGCAGGGGGGTGAGTTTATAAATACCTCAGCCTCCCAGGAGAATATATGGGTGCAGTTCACCCTGGAGACCCTGAACAAAGTGGTGTGGTAAGTATTTTTGGGGGAGGAGGCAAGGCCGGGAGGCTTGATGCCAACCCGCAAAATAACATATGTATGTCTGCTGCATATGGGTTCAACGGTTATGTGGATTGAAGGTGGGCGGCCAGCGTGAGGGAGGATGCTGGCCGGAGACATGTGGTGTGACAAGACAAGGCACAGGAAGACTATTCAATGGAGACACACTAGATTCATTTAAAAAATCAAAACAACCATTGTTAAAATATATGTTGGGTTTTATTTTAGATCTTAATTTCAATTGAACATAAATAATAAACATTACACATTGTAAAGTTGCGGTTGCAGCACATCCCGGGAAAAGCCGCGGTATTGTCCACTGTCGCTGGGGAAATGTTGTCTAATGGCAAGTACCGCACAGGCAGGTATTACTCTCCGAACGCGGTGTCCGAGCCTCCCGTGAAGCCACCAAGTGAAGCAACGATAGGCCACCAGCCTGTACCACCTGTGAAAATGAAAGATGCAAACTGTATTAAAATGACAACTTTCTTATCACTGTCGATTCAGGTACAAAAATGTCATTCTGCTTTGAAAAAAATTCTATCTAGAAAATGCACAACATGGAACCAATTTACATGCATTCGAATGATATGTAGATGTAGTTTTATATGTGGGAGACGACCATGAAATAGTAGTGGCATCACTGACATCACAACCAGAGTATACTTACTCGTTACTCGGATTACGCGGACGAACAGTGCCGCAAAGTTCGTGCATAAGCACCATCATCATCCTCAACACTGTCCGTGAGAGGCAGGCTTCCCTGAACTCTGGCAGCTCGGTGATGCATTGCGGACTTGGCTCGCCTTCCGAAATGTAGGCCAAGCACCCGGAATTTTCACGGCAGCAGCAGTTCTCCTCCTCAGTTGGCATTAGCTCGCAACGATTGCACGTGCACCAGGTGGAGACGCCGTCCATGCGACATGGTCCAGGCTCTTCATCCGTTGACTGGTCCTCCCAACTGCCGTCCGAATCCCCATCGTTTTCGCGTGCTTGCCTTTCCAGTAGTTCTTCCTCGGTGTACTCGGGCTCGTACATATACGGCATTATTGTAGCCATTGTGTGGTAAAGAAAGTAAAATAATTTATAGCGGTGGTACTGGTATCTGTTCACACGGGCTACAATCAACGAAGGTAGCTGACCAGAGCACAGAAACGAGTCACAGAATACTCAAAGTAACACAGCGAGAGTAATGGAATCGAAAATCTGCTGCTGTGTGTTGTGAAACGGTGTGTTTATACTTATTGAGGAAAGAGGCGTCCTGCCGTTTCCATGGCGACACTTCATTAGCTGAGGCGCAGCGATTGTTGACACGAAACGTGCTTTGGCGTTAGGAAATGGGCGGTACGCGTCTGCTGATGTCAGCCTCGGGGGCGGGGGATTTGATTTAGTGCCGCAAAAGCAGGTGAGCCAGGGCGATGCGGCAAGTGATAGGATTATCATAAAATGGCGGCTGATTTCGAGTGCGTTAATGGACGAAAAGTCGGGTAAGGTCCATAGGAAAGTTTTCCACGATCTACCGAGTTATGCTTAAAAACACATGGCCGAACCGTAGGGACAATAAAAAAAAAGTCCCGGAACTCTCCTTTAAGGTTCAAGGTTACATATACAATCGCAATAACTCACGTTGTGCTCAGTTAATATACAATGGCAAATATATACAGTTCTAAGTTGTACCACAATTATCATCAGATTTCACTAAAGTTCATCAACTGTACTCTGGTCAAATGTCACACAAATCAATTAATAAAGGTAACCAACAATAGACATAGGAGGAAAGCAGTTGGTTAGAACAATTGGCAGAATACCAACCTTGTTACCTAGACACAGCTCTGTGTGGAGATCTCCCCCACCTGAGCAACCTGTAAAATAAATATATACTACAAGCCCAGTACATATATTGTTCAATTAGTCTTATTTCCTTCTAAAGTGTTTCTACCACCCCAATGTACCTGGAATAGGAGAGCTCCTCGAGGAGCCGTCGATGGATCCTTTGTGAGTGACTCCCTTTAAAGCAGGAGCCACGGATCGTCGACGGGCCTTGAAGAAAGTGAACTTGGCATTGATGATTGTCGAAGACTTCCTGCAAGGAAGAGGCGTGCGGGGCACCTCGATGTCGATAGTTCAGGTCCGCAAAGAGTTTGTGAAGAACTGTGGCCCAGCAAGGGCGTCAAGTCATCCAGCGTGTCTACGGTCTCTGGGTGGTGGGAAACCCACCGGCAGATGCTCCTCGGCGCGTCAACGGCCTGGCCTTCTCTGGCAGGCGGGCAGAGGTGCGGACGAGCACGTCCGGGAATCAAATGTCTTAATCAATGGAGCGTTGCAGCTCCGGTCGTCGACGGCACGACGTCAAGCAGTCCCTGCCTCTGAACAACTAACTTCGACGGGCATCCAGCAGTTATAACAAACCTGCGTACCCTGCTCGACGACGGTGGACGGCTTTTCGATGCTTCTCTTCGTTTCTCGTCGGCGGTCCCCGTCTCCGGCTGACAGTCTTTCGTAGGCTGACTTCTTAGGGTGCTTCGGGCGAAGGTTAGCAGTGCACGGTGGTCCCTCGTAGCTCGGGAAGAGGGCGCCTAACCAGGTCCTCTCTGGATCAGTTCTTGAAGACACAGCATCTTTCAGATCGACGAAGTAGAGCAACAGCAATGCTTCTCTTCCAGCAGGGCTTCAAGGTTAAGTTTCAGTTTCAATGTCGGTTTCAACTAAAGCTTCTGAACGATTTCGAGCAGTGCGAGGCCCCCCAGATATACTAGTTGATCTCCCATTCATTCTACTGGGTCACACTCAGGCAACCAATCACTCAGAAGGGCATTCAGGCAGTCAGTCAGCCAATCAGGCTCACGGTGCATTCAGGCCATTCTTCTCCATCCAGACACTCACAACACAGAATGTGGATTCGGACAAGTACCACGCCATTCAACACTACACACTGCATTCATACCAGTTTCGGGCAGGGCTGTCTAAGTCATTGTGCCAAACACCAGATACTAGACATCCACAACACAAAATGCGTATTCGTCACACACTCCATTCTCGCAGGTCCCATCCACAGACGTACCCACAACACACGGTTGTTGGGAAGGCTCCAGCCAGTCTGGTCGGCACTTCCTCACACTACCATATATGAAACTTCCACCCAACAGCCAGTCAGGGGGAAGGGACAGATTCAGGGCTTCCCGGGACTTGGGGAAAACCAAGGTAACAACAGGTGATGGAAGGCAAGAGGCCACAGGGGCCATCTTGTTTCCATCAGGAATCTACTGATTCCAATGACAGGGCCTGGGTATCCCAAAATGGAGGATACACGGAGCACCTGTCAAATTCAGCATGGAGCTGCCACCAGCCCATACCCTGCTCTCTGGGTCACACACAGGTGCCCAAAAACATACACTATGGGCACAGGGTTGTACCCCCACCCATGGGTGCCATAAGGGTATCCCATGGGTCTGTACACCAAACCAAAAGAGGGCTGCACCGCCAGGAGTCCCACATGAACTCCTGTGTGGAAAACACAACAGAACACACGATAAAAAGCATTAAAGGACAATGATATGGAGGCCATGTCCCTCTGATGCATTTCCAGCATCACACATGGCAAGCGACTTGGGAGCTTTAGCGCCCATGGCAAGCCCCCAGGGTTCCAGAGTCTACCCATCAGAACCCTATAATGTACCCTGCAATTAACCATTCAGTGAAATGTTCCTAGCATTGCCCTCGAGGAAATGTTTTTCACGAGGAATCGGCACAGTGTCCAGTACTACCACAGTCAGGAGCAATATTGGGGGGGGGAAGAACCCCAGTGAAAATTAGCTGCAGGAAAGGTTTTCACCAAATACAGTGTATGCAGGATCTCTGTTGGTGGCCCCAGCCTCCTCCTGTGAGTGTAAATGTGGAGCAGGATGCTTCCTCTAGTTCACCGTAGGTGCACAACCCCTGGAGGGAATTCACTAAATAGAACCCAAAGTGAAGCAATTGCCCACAAGAAGAGCATGACAATGAGCGCAAACTGGGAAAATTCATTGTTATGAGCAAGTACTCCTACGGAAAGTCTCTGCAGCTAGAATGCAGGACCGCCAGCTGTCATTATGCCTGAGCCTGACCCCAAGATGGCAGATAGGCTGTTTGAGCTGTCACGCCACTGGCTGAATCGAGTTATCAGGGGACACTCACCCCCTGGAACACACTTGGGAAACAAGGACATTCATATGGAGAGACGGTGGAACCATTTAGTAGACCACGGGCTAATGGGAAAAGTCACCAACACATCGAAACAGCTATTGGAACAATTATTGTCCAAGCCACAATATAAAAAGCTGAACAAACCATTGGACTTCATTGGAGTTAAGACGGCATTCCGGAGAGTTGATGATGTAGCATTAAGAGGAGCTGTTGAAGCAGAGAGAGATAGCAGGAGGTTGCCGGGCCAAATAGGTTATGTCGTGAAAGAGTTGAGTCTTGCAGAAGAGAGTAGAGAAAAGAGCCTGCAGGCGGCCGTGCCTAGAATCTGTTAAGAGCGATAGGATACTGAAAAGAATTAGGAAGAGAACATTCTGCTAGAGCCTCTAGCTAAGATCCTGGAGGTAGCTGCAATGCAGCCAGGGCTTGAGAAGCCCAGGGGAGGAACTCTTTGGTGGGGGTTAAAATTACTGAAGCCTGAAAAGGACCCAGGTAGCAGCAGAGGGGAACATCCTATCCAAGGAGACCCGTAGGACGAGACAGAAACTGCTGAGTCTTGCCGTGGTAGGAGTGTATTACACAGCAACATTATCCTGGAGGACTCCTCCTCGCCTGGATCATTGCAAAGGCCAAGTTCAGAAGTGTGTTGAGACACTAAAAATCCCCTGAGACGAGGTACTTCAAAGTATTCTTTCCTGAGTGGAGGCACCCAGGACTCTGTGGATTAGAACAGGAATTTAACATTGGACTGAGGATATCAGGTCTTCTTAGCTCAGGCCCCTTTCACTTGAATTGGTTTATTCCTCCATATTGACGCAGTAACTTGAGACTCTCTGATTTTGAGGTGGTTCTCCGGTCCGATAGGAATTCCTCTAAATCCCCCACCCCCTCGCATGGAGAAAGGGCACCAAGAAGATGTTGATAATCGTTGTTCCCACCACTCCAAATGGTTGACACACCAACAAGGGTCTTCTAATATCAGTAACCAGACAGGGATCCACAACAATCAGATCTCTGGGGAATGGCTGCAGGACTCCTTTTCTTATCCTTATGCCCAGGTGAGCATAGAAACTCAGCCCAACCAATACAAGATCTGCCCCTCACACACGCCCCAGCAGTGGTCCAATTGGGGACCACTGTTGGTGAAACTCATGCATACACGCCAGACATACAGAGCCCACTTTGTGGATTCGGACAAGCCAGTCCCAACCCGCTTCTTGGCTTGCAGCACACATGGCCTGCACTAGTCTGCATAAAGCACTGCTTTCCTAGGCGAATGCATGACCAAAAAAGGAAATTCCTGGCAAGGCAGATAGGAGCCTAAGGAACAAAATGGCCAAAGAACCTGTGCAAATCCTCGTGGCACCGCCATGTTAGGACACTAGTCAAAGTTAGTAGCCAAACGCAGTAAACGGGAGAGAGCTAAAACCGAATACAGTACAAATAGTGAAAAAGTAACTGCTTCCCCAGCTTCTCTTTAGGCACATTTAAAAATAACCAAATATCCTTTGAGTGTAGGCTAGGGGTCTAGGGTGATATAAAAGTATCAACGATGCACTGTATTGGAAGATGCATTGTGCAATATGAAATAGTTACCCACAAATAGATAACATGGAAAAAGAAAAAGGAAAAAGTTTCCCAGCACTGCCAGTCTAAACGACGAGTCAGTTTCCCTATAACAAGTGAGCAAAAGGCCAGTGAAGTGAAGCTAAAGACTTCATTGTAAAAAGTCAGGACAAGTGGAAAAACAAAAACAAAAGGTTTGGGGTTCCATAGAATATAGAGGAGTAGTTGCTCCAAGAGAATGATTTACCGACCACAATAAGGAAAGGTTAATTGAAGCACTAAAAAGAAGACATCTGCTGGTCTATTTCCCCCTTGAAGTCAGCCAGGTGATTAAAGATAACACACTAGAGAGATTACCTCATAACGTCTCTTGCATATCCATCCAGAAGTCATTTTTGCACAAAACTTGTATATATTTTTTACCTATTCCTCAGATGTTTCATGATTCATTAAGAATGAAGATGCACACATTGTGTTAAAGAATTTTTGCTCCTGACGAAGGGTTGATCCCAAAATGCATAGAGCTCATTTATATTTATTTATTATTGATTAAAATAGAGATTTAATTGAGCACCTTGTTTTTGAAGTTACAAATGTATTTCAACAAATGATTGAAGGATAGTCAACAATAATCTCATTATTGACTGACTGTTCAGTACTTATGGTGAGCAGGGGACAGGAGTGTCCGACACTCAAGGACACTACTTACTTCTAGTATAACTGATAAAGCAGACAAGGTTGAGAGAAAACCCGAGACCCCAGAGAGCTGGGAGGAACAGAGGGAGGTTCTAGGGAGTTGAGACACACATGAGACCTAATATTGCTGAATGAGTTGAAAGGGTTAATAGAGCCACAAGAGCTGTGCCAGCTGAGGATATTGAAAAAGCAAGGCATAGAGTGGGTTAGCAAGGCATAAAAAGGCCTACCAAAGCAAAACGTGCTCTCCTTCTCACAGTACTATATCTGGCTTCTGTAGACCACCCTGGTTTCACTTTCTCTTCTAGTCACTGCCAACCCTGTCTCTCTCAAATAGATATATTTACAGTGTGTGCAACACTGATCTGGGAGGGGCTGACTGGGGACTCCACCCATCCATAAGCAAAGTGTTTGTGGTTATGAGAGACAGACATGCTTTGGTTTAGAGAACGGGCTGCCCAAGATATGAAAAAACACAACGCTCCTTTCCACTTTCTTAGTATGTTGGCTGGCCGACTGAGAGTCAATAAAAAAATCCCTCTACAAATCAAGATAGGCCCCATCCTGAAAGGGTGAGTCCAGCATACAAATGTTCCTCACAAGCCGTCTCCACAAGACCACAATCAACAAACAAAGGAAACCTTTCTCTCAGCTTTAGTGACTGCTTTTGTCACTCTTGCGGATGGTGGGAACTCTGAGCCTGTCTGTCATCCCTAACTACCAGTATTTACTAAGCTAATGTAATTTGCAGTAATGAGCAGTAAAGTGGTTGCAGGGCAGCATGTTAGGCTCTATGTAAAACAAATACATGTTTAATTATATTTCTGTGTACTTTCGGGACATGCACTAATCTTTTTTGGCATCTTACAAAGAAAATACACATTTTTTTCATTCTTTAAATGAACGATTCATACAGATTGTTTATTTTGAAGGGTATACAATGTTTTTGTTTATCTTTGTTCGACAGGAGATATAACTGGTAAGGCTGATGTGTTATTCAGGAAAACAAGAAAGGCAAAGAAATCTCTGAATGATACTCTGGAAACCAATCTGTGGGAGAGCCACAATGGACCCAGCGCAGGTCAGATAGAACGGATGGCAAATTTGTTATAATGTGATGCATATATTATATTTAGCACGCTATTTGTATTGGTGTATCTTGAAACAATTGTGCTCCTCTATTTAGACTTAGAGTGTGGTTTTAGAAATGTGAAAATCCTTGTAGTCAGGATACTGCTCGTCAGCCTTGCATATTGTAGCTTGTTATGCGCAGAGTGGCAAAAAGGTTTCGCTGAATAACTTGTTTGATATATTCTTAAATTGCGCCGACTTTTAAAAAACACGAAATACAATTTTTTAGTGCGTCCGGACTCTTGGGTGCTTTCTTCCTTTTTACCTTTGCTTGTTTACATTGTTTGACAAGCAGTGCTTCAGAACTGCAGTTCCCTCTGGGATTGTAGTTCTTTCACCGTTCTTCTAGACACGTCAAGCGCGTAGCGCCGGCGCGTCTGGGATGGTTTTTGGTGGTTCGTGGCGGTGAGTACCTGTACCTGCCTCTTTTTTTTCTGCCTCTACTATATATTTATATACTAATCTTATACCTCTAACTGTCCATTACTTAAAAAATTATGACATCCCGGTGCGATCTTGTAACGGCTATTCAACACAATCGTAGAAGCAGACTAAAAACCGCGTCATACGACAATGATATGGAAAATCCCCCTAAAGATTGCAAACCCATGATTGTTTCATCCACACTTTCAATTTCTATTCCTGATCAAACTGAGCAGGTTATGTTATCGGATCCAATATCTCAGTCTCCCACTGTGGTTACACCACCACCAAGTAAGACAATATCAAATGATAAAACACTGAAGTGCATGCTACTGAACACATGTTCACTAGTTAAGCACTGCCATGAGGTGGCTAATTTTATAGTGGAAACCCAATTGGATATTTGTGCGCTGACAAACCTGGGTCCATGATGCTGCCATTCATTCATTTCAAATGGCAACTCCGTCTGGATATTAGTTTTTTATTCGAATAGGCAGGAAAAATAGGGTTGGGGAGTGGCCCTAATTGATAAATCCACTCTTAGATTGCACGAATCAAGTAAACCTATACTGGATCATTGTGAGGCGTTGTTTCTTAAACTGGGCCTTGGTCCTGTATCCTCCCTTAATCTACTGCTTCTTTATAGACCCCCTATTCACACACCCATTTTTGAAGAACAGTTGCTGGCTTTTGTTGGCAACTCTTGTAAGTCACTTTCCCCCACTATTGTCCAGGGTGATATCAACCTTTGGGCAAATGATCCTACGGATGGGACTGCTATCTCTCTTGCTGAGTCTTTATCATCTCTACACTTTGCGCAGCATATTAAGGTTCCCACTCACACAGGTGGCAACACCCTAGATTAGGTTTTATCCAAAACCTTTCCCGTCACAAATATCCAGGTAGATACTTGTATCTGGTCGGACCATCATCTGTTATGTTTTGAGATGAATCATTACAATAACATCTCTATTGACAAGCAAGCTCCCATATCCTGCATGACCAGGAACATATGGAAAATTACTCAAGATACTTTCCATGCTACGGTTTTTCCACTTTTACCATCACTTGAAGTACCAATGCCTCTTGGAGCTTTTGTAGTTAATATAAGATCTGCAGTAGACAAAGCATTTGAGATACTTGCTCCCCTTAAATCCACCGTTAAAAAAAGGAACTAATCCATCGTATACTCCCGTCACACCCAAAATAATTGAAGCTCGTGCCCATAAACGCCAATTGGAACGTCTATGGCGGAAGCACTCGTCCGAGGCAAACCTTACTACTCATAGGCTTGCTGTCAGACCTTATAAAGCTCTTATTCATGAGACCAAAGAATTACACTTGAACTCCCGGATCTCAAAAGCAAAATCTAGGCCAAAGGAGCTTTTTACAATCCTTCAGGAATTAAAGGGTTGTACTATGTCATCCCATGCTGATAGCTCTTGGTGTCAAAATATCCATAATAGCTTTATTAATAAAACTCTCACCCATCAAAATAATATCAATGCTCAGGTTAAACTATCATCTGATCACATGACTTCTACGATAAGTGGTATAGAATGCGTCAGTGACTCTCCGGTCTTCTCTTTTAATGCAGTTTCCAGAGAAGAGGTCATTGATGTAGTCTCAAAGCTCAAACCTACCTCTTGTAAAGGGGATGTTTTCCCTGCAGCATTATTCAAAGAAGATATTTCAACTCTTGCTCCATGGGTGACTACTTTCATCAATCGATCTTTTCATGAGCCATATGTTCCTGAAAGTATAAAGGAGGCATGGGTAACGCCTCTGCTGAAAAAGGAAAATTTAGATCCTAGAAAGGCTGGGAACTATCGTCCAATTACAAATGTTCCCTTTATCCTAAAAATGTGGGATAATATTGCCTATTGCCAACATCAGAATTTTGTTGAAGAAAACAATATATTAGCTGTTGAGCAGTCCTGTTTCCTACCAAACTATGGGACCTACTGCACTGCTAGATTTGAAATTGCATATTGCTGGCATTCTGGATGAGGGCAACACAGCATATTGTTGCTCTTGGATCTGTCTGCCGCGTTTGATCTTGTGGAGGATCAACTTTCGGCAGGCAGATTAATTTCGGTAGGCAAATGTACCAATGAGTCAACGGCCTGGTTCAAATGTTTTCTGGGACCACAGAATATGAGAGTAACTAAGGACAATGCTTTTTCTATTGCCTTGGTCTTATTATGTGGTGTCCCCCAGGGGTCGTGTCTCTCGCCCTTGCTCTTTAACATTTAGTCACGACTTCTATGTGCTCTTCTGTCGGCCATGGGCATATATTTTGCCAATTACGCCGACGATACGCAGATTGTCATCAAACTTACTGGTGAGTACCATAATGATTTGGAGCGTATCAACCAAATCTTCTCTGAAATCCAGAATTGGATGGCCATGAATTCCTTGGCTCTCAACAATGCCAAAACCAAATTGCTTGTTTTGGGCACTCAACAGCGACTCAAGAAGCTGGATGCAAGATATGACAGTTTTCTGATCGGCCAACATGTCATTCAAGTATCAAAAACGGTATTTTTTTTACCCTCAACTATCATTTAATCGGCAGACTAGCTATTTCAAATGTTCCTGCCATTTTTACATTCAGCTTCTCTGGCAGATACGGCCTTATCTGTCTAAAGAAAGTCGAACCTTAATTTCAGCTGCAATTGTGAACTGCAAGCTGGATTATTGTAACAGCTTTCTAATTGGCACATCTCAGGCTAATCTCTGATCTTTGCAGGTGGTCCCGAATAGTGCTGTGCGTGCTGTGGTTGGCCACAAACGTAGTATGCATGTGTCTGAGGCTAGACTCAGCCTGCATTGGCCGCCTGTTCATCAACGGCTGCAACACAAGGGTTGGTCTATAGTGTACAAATGCTTTGCGGGGCGATGGCCTGTCATATCTTTCCGCCAGGATAAAAAAGAAACCTGCTGGGCGTTTATTACGATCTAGTTGCATTATCTCCTTGGTCCAATCCCTGTCTACTTTGAAGAGAATTGGTGGTGCCAGTTTCAATCTTTGGCTACTGTCCTATGGAGCTCAATGCCTAAACATCTGGCTGAAAGCAACTCATTCATTGTTTTCAAGAAACAACTTAAAACCTTCCTTTTTGATATAGGTCAAGGATGTCTTAAATCTGTTTCTGCTATTCACTCTTATCGCCACTTCGTAACATCTACTGATTTTCTTTGTAGGCCTTGTAGGATGATTTCTGCTTCTTTCTTGTCTTTTCTGGATTATATGTTTTGTTGTTCGTTCTCTTTTCCATCTCTTGTGTGCGCCCTGAGGCCTTTGGGTTAGTGGCGCAATACAAGAACATAGATAGAAAGATAGATAGATAGATAGATAGATAGATAGATAGATAGATAGATAGATAGATAGTAGTGTACATTGGTGTGAGGTTCCTGAAATAAGCTGACAGAAGCCAAACATGTTTCCAAGGTTTTATTGGGAAGGAAATGTCTAAAAGCAAAAGAAGAGCTAAGCTGACTGAATGCCCAGACGTACTGGGGTTCCCAAATAAAGGTATGCAACACCTACTGTTTGGTGGTCTTGTAGCAAAGGTTGGCATAGAGAGGGACCCCTAGAACCTGTAGTAGAATTACAGAGGCAGGATTCCCACTGGTGCACCAGAGCAGTAGTGAAGCAATGAATATTGGAGGATGTCTTCTTTTATGTTGAATGAGGTTGGTTCTTCCTAGTGGTGTGGTGAGAATGTTTGCTGAAATCTCTGGCTGGAGCTGGGGCTAATGTTCCCCGGGGGTAGTTGGCACCCAATCAGAGAGCACATCATCTCAAAGTCACTCTCCATCGTACACAGATACCTATCCAACTCTGACCCAGTCTATCTATCACAGAAAATCACTAGAGACCAATCCAACAGACCCCGCATAGCAGCTCACAGCAACAAACTGCTACAGCCTATCTACAACAGATCTCAAGCCAGAGGGGCCGGCTTCCCAACCTTTGCCGACAAACAATGGAACCTGCTCCCCCAAGCTCTGAGAGCTAAGACCTCCTACTGGGCATTCAGGAAGGCCCTAAAAACTTGGCTTTTTGCCTAAACCACACCTACTGACATTGAACTGCCACATACTCCAAGATTGTGTAACTGGTTGTAACAGCGCCTTGATGCCTCTGGGTTTAGTGCGCTTTATAAATTAATAAATAAAAGTTACATACTAAGGAGAATGTGTTTACTCATCTATAAAGGGATTATAATTGTTTTGTATTATGCTCTTGGAAAACTGATGACTTACTGTAGATCCCACCCCAACTGCCTCTGCACTCTGACACTACTGCACTCGGAATACGGTCCATGAGAGGGGCAACCGCCCTGCACTTCACCCAGGCCCCTGCTGGACTGGGCGCACTTATCCCCATCCCTCACCCTCGCACTTCCTGTCTGCGCACTTGCACAACCTTGAATGTACTAGGTCTACCAAGATTGTCTGTCATAGGCGGATTAGTGATGACCAATCACCAATCAATCTGAATGTAGCCAGGACTAGTATGGCATTTTTGTTTTGTTGTGTATGACCTTTCCCTCTACCCCCCCCCCACCCTCCTTCTCTCCCCACTCCTTGTCATGCAGTTGCACATTCTGACAAGTCGTTAGGCATAGCACAGTAGTTTATTGATTGTATGCTCTCCCCCCAACCCCCCTCATTCCTTCCTTCCTTCCTTCATGCACTTGCACTAGTAGAAATGCCTCTGGCCTAGTATGCTAGTTATTTTTGTTAGATCATTTGGAAACTTCAAGGCCTAAGAAAGACGACTCTATTCCCTTGTTCCCTTCCAGCTTTGGAGCATTTCACCTGTGTATAAGCACTTTACAAATAAACAATTACAACTACCTCTCTAAAGACTCTTTTATGGTATGCAAGTCAACTGTAGTCCCTCTGCTTCACCGCCGAAAGCCTCCCTTCCATCAAATGGTCTAGCTGGTGTGTATTATAGGTTTGTGCGTGAACTTTGATCTTGGTGCTTGCCTGGCAGTACAGGTGTTGTGCATTGAGTGCATAAGAACAAATAACTAACCTCTCAGTAATGTTCTTTCTGATGGATGTTCCTCCCACGGATTCCTCTTCTATGATATCCCTATCACAGCGCAGCAGTTCTCTGGAAAGCTTTCAGCCGCCAGGGGGGCGCAGCGCGGCTCTGCCTCTACTTGGTCCGACGCCTCTATGCGCCCTGCGTGGGATATGATTTTGGGGCCAGTACATATAGCGGTGCCACACCCCATGACCTGTGCTCCACCCTCTTTCCCTTGCACTAAGAAGCTGAGGGACCGTAGAACCAATGGTGTACTAGCTTCCCACAAGAGGGGCAGGTAGGGAGGGCGATGAGGAATCTGTGGGAGGAACATCCATCAGACAGAACATTACTGAGAGGTAAGTAATTTGTACTTCTAATGTATTATTTCCTCCCACGGATTCCTCATCTCTTATACACTCCCAGCGCAGACCGTGAACATGGAGGAGAGTGGAAGCAAGAACACTATCTAAACCAGAATATTCTGGAGGACCACCCCACCAAAACGCCAAAATGGGCATCCTGACCCGAAAGGGAATCCAAGCAATAATGCTTAGCAAACGTGTGCAAAGACACCCGGCAAATGTCCAGCACTGGGACTCCCCTCTGCATGGAAGAGGTGGCAGCCACTCCCCTGGTAGAATGAGCTCTGAGACACTCAGTCACATCCTTCCAAGCCAGATCTTAGCATTCTGTGATGTAGAGATTGATCCACCTGGACAGGGTCTGCCAGCACGAGCACCAGCATAACCAATGAAAAGCTGGCCATCTTTCCTAGCCTCTCTAGTACGAGAGACGTAGATCTGTAGGGCCCGTACCGGGTCCAACCGATGGAATCGTTCCTCTGCCTTGGAAGGGTGAGGCAGAGGAAAAAACAAAGGAATATGGATCTTTAAAGAGAGCTGAAAATCTGAGACCACCTTTGGCAGAAAGGAGTGCCTCATTCTCAAAGTCACCTTCTCTTTGGAAAAAAACGAATAGGGAGGTAAAACGGACAACGCCTGGAGCTCACTCACCCATCTCATGGAAGTGACGGCAACCAGGAAAATCGCCTAAAGGGTGAACAATCTAATAGGACATGAATGAAGGGGCTCAAACAGAGCGCCCATAAGCAATGTTAAAACTAAATTCAAATCCCACACTGGAACCTAGAAGAACGTGCAAGAACGGGCCAAAGATAGCATAACATCTAACACGGGACAGACGGCAGGATAAAGGATCGAGGTTCCTCTCCTGGCACCAAGTCAAAAATATATGCGACCTGCAGGCATAAATGGATTTTATAGCAGGTCTCTGAGCTGAAAGGAGCACATCGAGGATGTCGTCCACCATATCCCACTCCTTATTTCTCAGCCTCTCAGTAGCCAAGCATGAAGGTTCAGGCTGCTGAAGTTCAGATGGAGGACTCACCCCTCCTATTGGGAGAGCAAGTCCACTCTCTTCGGAAGGCGCCAGGGAGGGCAGATGGACATCTCAGGCATCTCTGGATACCACGTCTCCGAAGCCAGTCTGGGGTGATTAGGATCATTGTGGTTCTGAACTGATGCAATCTCCTGAGAACCAACGGAATGACAAGGATCGGCAGGAATGCTTAAAGGAGGTTGAAAGTCCACACGACTTTCAGTGCTTCCCCCGAAGCTCCCTGGCAACCAAATTCCCTGGAGCAGAACAACTCACACTTCCTGTTGAAACTGGAAGCAAAGAGGTCCACTTGATGAGTTCCCCAGAAGGAGAAGAACTTCTCTAGAACTTCCTGACACAGCTCCTCTCGTGGGAGGCCGAAGTGTGTCTGCTCAACGCATCCGCTGTGACATTCTCTCATCTAGCCAGATGAGCTGTCATCAGAGAGGCACGTTCTCCAGAGTCCAGAACCACAGTCTCATTGCTTCTCTGCACAGAGGCAAGGACCCCACACCACCTCGTTTGTTGGGCTAGTGCATGGCAACTGCGTTGTCTGTCAGAATCAGCACAGTCTTGAGTTTCACAAAGGGGAGGAAAGCGACAAGTGCCAGCCTGATCTCCCTCAACTCCAGCAATGTGTTCCAGAGACTCAGCGGGAGACCACAGTCCGCTCACTGTCAGGTCTGACATGTGGGCGAAAACAGAGAGGTGATGGCTGGAAGGTTTAGAATGAATTGTAACCACTGGCATTGCTCTGGGCACCCTCCAGACCATCGTTCTTCGCCTGCCAAGCCATTACAGAAGGGGAAAGACCATATGCAAATCAGGCTTGGTCCCACCCCAAAAGGGGCAGTCCAGCCCGAACTGCTAGGTCACATCCCTTCTGCACGAGACCACAAGCATCCAAAAACATTTTTCGGCCTTGTTGGGCCTCATCCGTGAGGAGTAGCTTGGGTCTCTAGGCCCAGCAGGCACGGGACCCACGTCTGGGCATACCCATCCCAATTGGGGTGACAAAGCAAAAACAAAGAGGTGACGGCTGGAAGGTTTAGAATGAATCTTAACCACTGCCATTGCTCTGGGGACCCTCCAGACCATCGTTCTTCGCCTGCCAAGCCGTTACAGAAGGGGAAAGACCATATGCAAATCAGGCTTGGTCCCACCCCAAAACGGGCAGTCCAGCCCGAACTGCTAGGTCACATCCCTTCTGCACGAGACCACAAGCATCCCCAAACATCTTTCGGCCTTGTTGGGCTTCATCAGTGAGGAGTAGCTTGGGTCTCTAGGCCCAGCAGGCACATGACCCACATCTGGGCATACCCGTCCCACTCGGGGTGACAAAGCAAAAACAAAGAGGTGATGGCTGGAAGGTTTAGAATGAATCTTAACCACTGGCATTGCTCTGGGCACCCTCCAGACCATAGTTCTTCGCCTGCCAAGCCATTACAGAAGGGGAAAGACCATATGCAAATCAGGCTTGGTCCCACTTCCAGCTATAACCTTTCTGTTTTGCAAAAGTCACCCCGAGTGTGACGGGTATGCCCAGACGTGGGTCCTGAGTCTGCTGGGACTAGAGATCCAAGCTACTCCTCACTGATGACGCCCAACAAGGCTGAAACATGTCTGGGGATGCTTGTGGTCTCATGCAGAAGGGATATGACCTAGCAGTTCGGGCTGGACTGCCCCTTTTGGGGTAGGACCAAGCCTGATTTGCATATGGTTTTTCCCCCTTCTGTAATGGCTTGGCAGGCTGAAAAATGATGGTCTGGAGGGTTGCCAAGAGCTTTGCCCGTGGTTATGATTAATTCAAAACCTTCCAGCCATAACCTTTCTGTTTTGCAACTGACATGTGGGCGCCCAAGCCAGTCAGAGATGCAACTGTAACACTGTCACCTGGGGCCAAGGTTGACAAAACAAACCTCTCTGCAAGTTGTCCTGCACGGCCCACCACGTGAGATCCTGGGCCACCTGGTTCGAGAACTGTAGAAGGTTTAACATGTGGCCCTGGAACTGCGACCATTGGCAACGGAGAAGCCACTGAAGGGATCTCATGCGCAGCCTTGCCCCCGGCACCACAAGGATGTAGGCGGCCATGATGCCCAGAAGGCTCAGTAAAGCGGAGGTCTGAACTTGTTCCTGTGATTGGGGGACACGGACCATCTGCATGATGTTCGCCACTCGATCCTCAGGCGGGAAAGGCCTGCCCAGGCGAGTGTCCAAGACTGCCCCGATGAACCGGAGAGAGTGGGATGGCAGAACCAGAGACTTTTGAAGTCTAGGGAAAAGCCCAAAGTGTGCAATAGAGTGCATGTTAAAAGTAGATGTCTAACTCTGGGGAGTGAGCTCAGGCGAGCCAGGTGTGGAAAGACATGGATGCCTCCCCTCCTGAGGCAAGCCGCTGCCACTGCCAGCAGTTTGGTGAAAACCCTGGATGCCGAAGGACCGAACCTGCAGGACCTTGAACTGGCAATGCTGTTGGCCCACTAAGAACCTCGGGTATTTCCTATGCTTTTGATGAATCAGCACTTGGAAGTTGGCGTACTGAAGATCCATGGAAACCAACCAGTCCTGCTTCATCGAGGGCTTGCAGAATCTGGGCTACATTAACCATCTTGAACTTGTCCTTGTGTAAGATACAGAAAGGGGCGCAAGCCTCCCTCCTTCTTTGGCACCAGAAAATAGGTGGAGTACCACCCCTTCTTCGTTTTGAGTGTGGAACCTGTTTGATTGTGCTCATCACCAGAAGCTGGCGAACCTCCTCCAGGAGGATGGGGTCTGGAGACAAGGGGGCCCGTGGTCCGCGGTCGCTGGAGAAACAGGAGGCAATAACTCTGTCAGATGACCTGCAAGGGTTGAGCATCAGTCGTGGTCTGTGACCATTACACGCTGAACAAGGAGATCCTCCCTCCCACCAGAGACGCTTGGTTAAAGACATCACTGAGGTTTGTTGCCTTGGGGCATGTCAGGGACAGAGGCCACCCCACACTTCTGGGCACCTCTTCCCCTACCTCTCAGGAAGTGTCTGTCTCTTGCCGGGGCAGAATGACCATGGCTTCTCAGGGCAAAGGTGGTGAAGAGGTGAAAACCCCTGCCCCGAGTCGGCAGTTGGGTTATTGAATGGCCTGTCCAACAATCTGGTTTGGACATCGGCAACAAATCCTGCGTCCTTAGCCAGGAGTGGCACCTGACCACTGTGCTGGTGGCCATTGCCCTAGCTACACAGTCCGCTGTGTCCACTCCTGATTGAAGGATTTGGTGTGCTGCCTCCCTGCCATTAGAGACCAGGGACTGTAATGGGTCCCTCATTTCCCATTCGGGGATGTGTTCGGCTGCATGGACCACTGCGGTTCAAAGGCCTCTTACTCTACCTGTCCGTTGGAAGGGATGAGAAAGTAGATGTTTTCAGACTAGCTGTGGCAGCCTGGACCACCAAGCTCTCAGTTGGATCATGGAAGGTCCAGCACAGGCACTTCCACGCCACATTAAAGGGCAGGAGCATCTCCTTTTTGGGCACCTCGTCCGGAATGTCACAGAGCTCATATTACACCCTGGACCTGGATGGAGCAGACCATTCCAAAGTACTGGCCACCTTTGCCACAAAGCGTTGAAACACTGCTTGGGGCTTTCCCTGGGTGAGAGCTGGCAGGAAATCAATATCCGGGGAGGGGTTAAGGCCGCTGGCTCCTTGCAGGTACCCTGCCAGCGCATTCTCACCTTTCCTGTAAAATTACTCAGGGAAATCCCTCATTTCCCTAGAGCCCAGAGGTTCCAGCCCAAATGGGATCTGGCCACTCTCTTCGTCATAGATGTCATACATTTTGGACATAAAGACATCCATAGGGAGTGGGCCATATTCCCATGAAACCGTAGTGTCCACGGTGCCGGAGCCGCGACACCTGAAGGTGGGACCTGTGGGCAGTGAGTTCTCAAAGCTTCTTTTTGTCCCAGGCCCAAGCCCGAGAGCATGCATGGGTGGTCCCTTGAAGGTGCCCTGTGGGTCGCAGCAACCGCAGTGGGCCCCTGTGGCAACCTAAGTTAAGCCAACAACTCTGTTGCCTGCGCCACAGGCGCCGAGGCTTGAGCCGTCAGCACCTAGGTGGAGATGTCTAGCATCTTCAGGCGAAAGTTCTCCCATTTCTCCGGAGTGGAAAGTTGGGTTGGAAAATGGTACCTCGTTTGGCCGCTCAGGCGAACCCTCTGGAGCAGGGGCTCTTCTTCTTTGAAGAAGAAGACAAATGCTGGTGTGCGGACCAATTCAGAGAGCAGGACCTCTTCTGGTCTTTCTTCTTCCTGTTCTCCTTTTCCTTGTGTGGAGCCGCCCGATCTTCGGAGTGCCGATCCTCGACCGAGATCGCAGAGCCTCACCCTTGCCTTGTGAACGAAGATGAAAATCTTTGCAGCCCTTTCCCATAGGGCCTTTGGATGCATGGACTGGCACGATCCGGAGTCCTGGAAGTCATGGTCCACGCCCAAGCAGTATACGCAGATCTGGTGCAGATCTGAGACGACATCTGTCAGATGCATTCCGCACACAGCTTAAAACCCAAGGCCTTAGACTGATTAGGCATGGTGTCGTTTTTGAAAAAAACTTTAAGCTTGATGAGCGTGATCCCGAATAGCGAGCAGAGTGTGTGGGGGAAAAGGAACTGAGGCCATGGGGCACGGCACAGCTGTACATACTGGTCCAACGTCATATCCAGTGAAGTCACATAGAGGCATCAGGCAGAGTCCAAGCAGAGCAGCTCTGCGCCCCCTGTTGGCAGAGAGGTTTCCGGAGAACAGCATAGGGATATCACAGATGAGGAATCCTTGGTAGGAAAGAATCCATTAGAACTTTGTTTTGTGTTCCTGTATGTGTGGGTAATGCTGCTTTGTTGGCTCTACTGCATTTGGACGCGTTAAGGCCTGGATGCTTGGGGAGTCTGGGTGAAAGTTCATTGGTGGTGGTATAACTTGATTATGTTCTTTAGCTTTCTAGGCTATGTGACAAAGTCCCTTGCCTTAATCGGGGGTCATCTAATGGTGTACCAAGATGCTTGGTGCATCCCTGATCTATTAGATGATGGCCTAAGGGGAGGTATGGAAAGGATTCCCAGAACACCCCCACATAGACGCCATCCTAGGGCAGAGAAGAGAGACTTGTGGCAGCGTGAGTATACTGTCTCTTTAAGAGAGACGTGTCCTTCATTTGGAGAGCAGAAACAGAACAGAATCTAGTAGTAATAATTTGTCATTTATATAGCACCTTTTTATCATTAGTATGGCTTCAATGCGCTTGTTGTGGGTCCAGGTATGCAATGTTTTCCCTCTACCCAAACATAAGTACTAAGAGCTTCACAGAGGAGATACATTTCAGAGACTGTTACTAAAGGAAAACATATAGTGAATTAATTAGATACCTTTGACACTGATAGACACTATAGGCGCACCATATTTTCCTATGGAGTAGCACAGCGAGTCTGCTTAACAAACTATATCCATGTTTGTTCGCTGATTTTCAAGCCCAGAAAGCTCATGCTGGGAAACCGTACCAAGATCGAAAGTGCTTTTACTTTGCTTGCCCCCATTAAATACACCAGTGGATAACTCCATGTTGTTTGCAAACAAGAGGAATGCCGTGGACAGCCTGGGGCTGCATCATCCCCAAAGTTGATGAGGGTGCAATACAATCATGGCCTATCTGCATTTTGAAGACTTAGCATAGCCCCAAAGCCCCAAATTAAACAAAGGTGAATGCATTACAAAAAGCTAATCAACGCCCTTCATCAATTCACATCAACAGGTGTAGACTCTCAAATACAGCCCAAATGGGAGGAGTTACAGGGATATGTTTGGTCAGAGTCCCAGGAGAGAAGGTTGTGGCAAGTGTTCGGAGCAAGTTAAGGGTTTTTGCAGTAGGCCGTGGACCGATTTCGGTGAGAAAAGAGGGATAGGAGCAGCCTAGAGAATGTGGGAGTCAAGCATCACAAGAAGACAGTGGTTGGTTTAGAACAGCAGAAGGTGGTTCGTTTAGCATATCAGAAGGAAGTTGAAGGGAAGAGTCAGGAGGGCCTGCAGGAGTTTAGCAAGTTGGCAACTAGAAATATCCGGAAGGAACTAGAGTGCACAAAGCATGGCCTAGGGGTGAGACCATGATCTGAAAGTGTCAAACCTGTGGTGGGAAGAGGAATGAAAATGTGTTGTGGTGTCCAGGAAGAGCAGGACCAGAGCAGAAGTAGAGCGGTTATGGAGAGAGAAGATATCAGAACCATAAGAGAGGGCAGTTATAAGGCCTTCTTAAACTCACCTATGAATACTGGGGGAAAGCAAAGGCCGCTGGCTCTGTCGTTGAAGAGAAGCTCCTCTGGTAACTGCAGATAATGTGAACGTCTGCAACCCCTACAGGAGCTAGGAGGAGGCCCGGGGGTAGTAGAATCCCACCATCCACCAGAGGCAAACCGGAGGAAAACCAGAGAGACTACCTTAGAGACTGAGTGATGGGGAGTACCCTAAAGCATTGTGAACTATAAGGAGCCGCTTTTTGGAACTGTTGGGAACAGACTGTCCTAACTCTTTATTTAAGCTTGGCAGACAAGACACTGTAGCATATGCATAGATTATCATATTTCATGCACAGATTACAGCGAAGAGGTATTTGTGTACAAGGATGAGAAACAATCACTAATGTTCTAAATAGAGGTATCAGTGCTATAGAGGGTAATACACACAGTAAGCATCCAGGCATGTTCTCAATAACCAACCAGGTACAGTCAAAAACACTAATCTTGGGATTGTTTAGACAAATAAGAGTGACATTCAGACCATATATCTTTGGGCTTGGATGTGTGGGGCAACTACCCCACATAGGTCTCCTCACAGTTTTGGGCCCATGTAAGTTCGAACAGCCACATCTTGGATGTAGGTGAGTATTTGTCTTTCCACGTTCGTAAAATACATTTTGTAGCTATCATGCACCCCATATTTACAAATGCTCTCATGAAATAGTTTATTCAGATCAAAATCCATAACCCAGTGCAAACATACAAATATACACAGCTCAATATAAAAATACAGTTAACATGAGCAGGGTAAAAAATGTACAGTCCAGACTGTTAACATACAATTTACAAAAACATGATGAAACAAGCAGCAATATAAAACCTTGAATCTGCATAGGAAGAGAAGATTTAACATTTGATATGAAACAATTTATGTTAAAGCATCCACAATGTGTTTTCTTCTATTCCATGCCTTCCTCAAAAATTCAGACAGGCCCCAGGCAACAATCAGTGCTTTGGCGCGCAACAAGAACATAAGCGCCAGACGGCACTGAGTAAAATTAGCTTCTCTCAAGAGTGGGATAATGGTTTGTTTCCTGATGTCATGATAACACGAGCAAAACAAGACAAAGTGTACAAGGTCTTCTTTCAAAGCCCCACAACTCGACAAGCCAAATTCTGCTCATACCCCTGCCATTTCTTCATTGCATCTCTCAACAGGAGTAAATAAAAATGCGCCCTGGTCCGTGCCCAGCGATCCTCCTGTTTGTCGTTGTGGGTCAAATAGTGTTGAATGATGTCCAGCTTCGTAAGAGGCAAATATTGCCTATTAGATTCAAGAGAGAGGCCAATGGATTCTCGTTTTATTAAGTTAAGCGAGCAAAAAGCCCTCTCATATATTCTGCAAAAATGTGAGGCCAATATTCTAAAGTTGAGGCATTCACCTGTCTCACACAATCAGAAATGAATTTTAGCCATGGTATTTTTTGCCTCAAGGAACCTCGCACCAGGGATCTAATAATTTTGTGTGTCACAGAGGCTCTTGGATTTGACCAAATCGCCAGCGAGTGCAAAAACGGTGCTGCATACCAATCGTCACCACAGTTCTTGCGTGTACACCGTAGTTGGGGGAGGAGTTGGGGAGGCCCAACAATTATTTTAGAAAGTTGTTCTCAATAACTTCAATGGCCAATGTGTTTTCGGTCCCCCGTAGTGGCGCCCCATTATTGGTGGCAGCCTTTGTTTGTGCCCGATACACTTGACCCAATAGTTGGCCTTGCACATTTTCATGAATCTTGCAATGCCTCCCAAAGCCAGTTTCATTTTAATGCTTTGTCTATAGACGTTGGCCGTCCCTTCCAATTTTCCGAGAAGCAAATGTCTAGATAATCAAACTTGGTTAGCCTGGGGATAATAGACCCATTACTCATCATGATTCACGTTTTTATTTTTTTCCCTTTCTCAGGGCTGCATGCCATCACTGCTGATTTGCTGGTGTTTATTGTTAGTTTTAAGGCTGTCATAAAATCAGTGTAGGCATTAATAAGGTTTTGAAGGGCATTGGGGTCCGAACAATAAGGACTATCATCAGCGTATGCAATCAAAGGAAATGCTTTAGCACCCACCCTGGGATAGTCTGCTTTTGTGTTCATAAAATAGGGTCAATAGGACTGGCGCAAAAACGCAGCCCTGGCGCACTCCACTATCAACCTCAAAATAGCCAGTACATTGGTCCAAATGGACACAAGCCCTAGTGTCTTCACTTGAAGGACCTTTAATAGCTCGGGTGGACAGCCCAAGGACCAGAGTACCTGCCACAGAGAAGCTCTGTCCACCATATTGAATGCAGTGCTCAGGTCCATGCAGGCTAAGTAAATCGGTTCCCCCTTGCCATAGACAGAAGATGCCAACACCAAGTACAAATTCCTCTGGACTCGAGCATCCCTAGAGATCGCCATACCCCTGATGTAGACTTTAAATGCGTGCCGTCTCGACATAGCTTCAGCAGTGTTACAGGAGAAGAAGGCCGCAATGTCTGATTTAATATCTGCTTTAAAGACAATGGGCCTCATTACGAGGTCGGCGGGAACGTGCCTGTGCTACCAGCGGGTTGCCGCTGACCTCGAAACACTGAATCCGCCGCCTGACTGCCCGGTGCCACCGGAACATTATAAGTCCTGGCGGAGCGGAAAGTCAGGCGGGGGATACCGTAAGTCCCCATTCCTGACTCCACCGGAATGGGGACTCAGAAGCACCAGCACCATTGCCAACGGTGCCGGTGCTACCGTGAAAAGTCTGCCTGCAGGGGCTGTTGCACCCAGCAGGTCTGACCCTCCCAGGCGCAACAGCCCCTGCAGGCAAACTCATAGTGTGGCGGTCCGGAAACAAGACTGACAGTGAGCTTATTTATTAAATAGTTTTTCTATAACGTGCCTAATACCATACCTGAGTTTGGTTTCTAAGCGCGGATCCGGGATTCAAACCTCTGTTTCTCTGCGTGGTCTTGCTTCCAAGACCAGCGCGTTGCCCCTGGCTATCCTGCATTCACAATCAGCTTACCAGCACCCTTGTTTCCAGACTAACACACTCGGAATGAGGCCCAATGTCTCCCAATGCGTCAGATTTAAAATGCTAGGTACTGCCTCGTGATGAAGGTTTGTCTATAAGCAGGCTCAACACAACAGGAGAATGATCGGAGAGTGTGCACGGAAGGACATCCACAGTGGAAATGCTACCCACAAGAGATTTGGATATCATATCTATGCATGAGGCCATATCATGAACGGACGAGTAAAAAGTATACTCCCGGGAGTAAGGGTGGAAGAGGCGCCACACATCCGTTAAGGACAGCGATTCTATATGATTTGATAGGGAAGGCACTGCTCTGGATCGAGGTCTGGGGTTAGAGCTAGTACGATCTCTGTCTTGATCTAGTATTAGATTCATGTGTCTGCCCCAGAGTATAGGAACCCAAATATAAGCGTTAAGTATCCCAGTTATCACTTTTAAATATTCCGGGGAGTCAATGTTCAGACAATGCATGTTCACTAATAGGAGCTCAATCCCCCGAATAATACCAAAGATAATCACATAACGCCCTTCAGGGTCTATATGTACCTTTTTCTCAGTGAATCTCAGACTTATGGAAAAGGGTCATAACTCCCTGTGACTGGGTTAAATAAGAGGTAAAATATCTATTCCCTCCCACCAAGAGGATACCACTCTGTGACATGTATGTACCATAACATGTGTCTCCTGGAGAAGGAGGATATTAATTCTGTCCCTATTCACATATGCCATGATTTTCCTTGATTTGGTTGAAGTTTCCCAGTTGCCAAACATTCCAGTCCATCATATTAATCTGCATTACGTTATTCCCCTTGTGAACATACACAAATCCGGTCTATCTTCACCATCAGTTGCAATCCCGAATACCAACCAAACCATGTTCAAGTGTCCGTCTGCCAAGACATTTTAAAACTTTCTTTTCCACCCCCCTAGGAGTACCCATCCCCATTCTAGCATGAGTCATGGTCTAAGCTCCCCAACACCCCCAAACCCCACCCACCCTCACTGCCACCCCCTACATGCAGTGTACCCTGCCCAACCCCAGTTTGTTCCAACTATACAACAACAAACTGAATAACCCCAACAAATACCAAGCAATTGCCATGGGGCTGACTATTGCCGCTGCGGCCACACTTCTAAACATTACTGATTACAATACAGTATAGTGACGTAAGATGTAGATGAGTACTATAGCCACATATCATTGACTGGGCCATTGTAAGTAGGATAGCAAGATCCGTCAGCCCGGCAGTTAATCTTTAGAAGCATCACCCTCACTTCCACCCAGCAGGATCTGGGCTTCAATTAATGTCACAGCTTCCTCTGGTACAGTAAAGAAGTACAGTTTCCCCCAAAACTGGAATGGAAGGTGTGCCGCAAATAGCATTGTGTACAGGATATTCCGCTCCTAGCGCATCTTCTTGAATCACAGGAACTGGTGGCGTTCCTGCTGGACTGCCACTGAGAAGGCTGGGAAAATCCAGATAAACTGGGATCCTAAACGTAGATCTTTTTTGTCTCTAGCCAACCTGAGCAGCTGGTGCCTGTCCCGATAGCTCAATATCTTCACAATGATAGTTTGGGAACATTCTTCAGGTTTAGATCTCAGGGTCAATGCATGATGAGCCCTTTCCACTGCAAAAAAAGGGGACAGGGGGAGGGTCATCCAGGAGTTCTTTAAGTAATTGCTCAATCACCTGTTCCATGCCAAAAGATAAGGCCTCCTCAGGGCCTCCAACTATGCAAATGTTATTCCTTCTTGACCAGGATTCTAGGTCATCACACTTTTTGAAAACATTTTTTTCATTTCTTTATTGTATTTTATAACATTCAACATAAACAACAAACATTCAAAACATAAACTAATGGCACTGTTTGTGGGGAGTCTTTCAATTACAAAGAGGATGACACTTGCCCTTCACATTATGCGCTATTCTCGGGTATTCAGTTTCTGGCTGCATGTCCATTTGCCCAACCCCATGAGTGTTCGGATTGCACCCACGACTTGTTAGACGCCTTCATCGGGACTCTATTCTCGGTCCATCGGGTACATAACCATGCTTTCTGACCCCTCCGGGTCCTCGATGTCTCTGTCCCCTCTGGATCCCAACACCTGTAGGAGTAAGTTCCAAGGCAAAAACTTGTCACTACTTTCTCTGAACCCTCTATGTACTGCGCTAGTCCATACTACTGTCTCTGCCAATGCCCAACGATTCAGGTCGACCCACCATGCTTCTATTCTGGGCCCATTGCAGTCTTCCCCGCCGTAGCGATACGGCACTTCGCCAAGATGCACATCAAGTCCTTCAGCTTGGCTATATGTGTCCTTTGTGGGCCACCCCTTGGGAATAGTCCTAACAAGAAGCTTTCTGATGTCCATTGTTGCATTTGCACTCCACCCACGCCTGGCCTTGCCTTGATGTCTTCCCAAAATGTTTGTATTACTGGGCACCCCCAGAACATGTGGCGCATGTCTGCATTTTCCGTGGGACATCTTGGGCAGGTTTGAGTGTCTTTGTTCCCCATTTTGGACAGTCTCTTTGGGGTGAGGTACGCTCTATGGGTGACAAAGCGGTGTCTGCTTAAATCTTGCATTTCTCAAGACCGTTTTTGTATATCTTAGGACTCTTGTCCATTTTTGGTCCGTGAAGGGCTTTTGGAGTTCCACCTCCCATTGGTCTTGCGCCTTCAGTTTGTTGGTATTATTGGTGCTCATTCACTTTTCGTACAGTCTTGATGTTGTGTGTCCTCCCTCGGAGATGATGTACCACTTATCTAGGTCTTCCTGTAGTTCTGTGACCTCTGTGAGGTCTGGCCACCTCCTCTTAATAGTTTGCACCATGCTGTTGTGCAGCATGAACTGCCCTCGGTGTATCTCATTGTCTTCTGTGATGGTTTCAAAATCCTCCCATTTTCCTTCCTTCCATGGGTGTCTGACCTGTGCCGCTCCCTTTGCTTCCCAGTGTGTCCTGTATGTAACCAGAGCTTCTGGTCTGGCACCTGCCAGTCCCACCAGGGGAATCTGGAGGGAGCATGGGTCTTGGGTTCCCTGCATCCTCCACACCCTTTTCCATAGCGTTAGCCCGTTTGAGCAGGGTAGGGAGTCCCCTTAGTCCAGGCTTTTCCCATCCAAATGATTTCACGTAGATAGCAGTTCTGCAGTGCTGGCTGGAATAGCTGCGAGTCTATAGATTCTTCATCCCCCAACTGTAATTTTTAACAGGGCTGCCCTCCCTATCCTCCCCAATGGCAAT
Organism: Ambystoma mexicanum; assembly: GCF_040938575.1. Taxonomy (NCBI): domain Eukaryota; kingdom Metazoa; phylum Chordata; class Amphibia; order Caudata; family Ambystomatidae; genus Ambystoma; species Ambystoma mexicanum. The sequence continues at coordinate 1,459,356,273 of NC_090935.1, forward strand.
GTCCACCAGAACTCCATGGACTTCATTGTTTTCTCTAGGGCCATTTGTGTGTTGGCAGTCTGTGTGTGTGAGGTCGTGATGTATGTCTACACCCAGATTTTGGAAGGTCTGTGGTGCCCACGTGAGGCCCTGGTGTGGCAACTGCTCCACGGGAACTAGTCTAAGTTCTGCAAGGGTGTATATGATAGATTTTGCTTTGTTTATGGAGATACCCGATAGTTTGGCATAGGCGTCTATTGCCTCCAGTAGGTCGGAAAGGTTCCTGCGTGGATTCGTGAGGAACAAAAGCATATAGTCGGCATATAGTGACAGGAGATGCGTGACATTGGGCCTCATTACACGTAGTGCGGTAAACCATGGTGCTATTAGCACCATGGTTCATGCTGGTAATTTACTGGTACCGCCTTGGAGGAAAGGGGAATTACCGCCCTATTCCAAGGTTGGGAAGGCGGTAATTCCGCCTTCGTCAATTGCCCTTCTCCATTCCCATTTTTGCTGCATAGGGCTCTATGGGAATGGGGAAGGCGCTAATTACGGTGCCGCAAATTGCGGTACCGTAATTAGCACCCTGGTCCCTTTGCGGGTTGGTTTTTAATGCCTGCTAAAAAGCAGGCGTTAAAGTACCAACCCGCAAAGGGACCTCGTAGTAAGGCGGTAAGGGTTTACTAGTACTGGTGCCCTTACCGGTACCAGTAAACCCTTACCGCACTACCTGTAATGAGGCCCATTATTGTCTATGTATATTCTGCTGTCTGCATATGTCGCTAGCATGAAGACCGCCAGGGGTTCCAGAACCAATATATAGAGCATTGGGGATAATGGGCAGCCCTGTTTCGTGCCCCTGTATATCCTCTATGCTTCCGAGATATGCATGCCCGTCTTAACTCTGGCCCTAGGGCCCCTGTACAGCAACCTTATCCATCCCACAAAGCCCTTGTCGATCCCAAAGTGGGTCAGTACCCTGAGAAGCCAATTCCAATTGACAGAATCGAAGGCCTTAACCGTGTCTAAAGACACTATTGCACACTCACCCGGCACGTCGTTGGTTTGATCCACTAATTGATGTAGCCTCTGCAAATTCCACAAATTGTTACGCCCTCGGACATAGCCCATTTGGTCTGGGTGCACTAGCGTGTGTATAACTCTTTTGAGCCTATTGGCTAGGGCCGCTGTCAGGATTTTGCAGTCCTGAATTATTAATGAGATGGGTCTGTAAGAGCCGGAGTCTAGGGGGGGTTTACCCAGTTTTGGGATGGGTATAATCAAGGATTCTCGCATGCTGTCTGGCAACTGCCCCGTTTTGAACGTTTCTTGATACACCTCCAGTAATTTGACCGCTAAAGGGGTCTTATACGCCTTGTAGAACTCTCCGGATAGCCAATCGGGTCCCGGGGACTTGGACGTCGGGAGGCTGTCTATTACCGCTTCCACTTCCTCTACCGTTAGGGGGGCCTCCAGGATCTGCGCCTGTTCTGCGTCCAGGTTCAGGAGGTCAATCTGATCTAGTGCGTCTGAAATAATCTGCATTGTGTGCCTTGTGAGTGCTTGAGTATAGGTCCTCATAAAATTTTGAGCAAACCTGGTTTATTCCCTCTTGGGTCCTCACGTCTTCCCCAGCATTATTTTTGATCGCATTGATCAGGGCTTTCCTAACCTCCTGTTTGGTTAGCCAGCCCAGTAGCCTCCCTGGTTTATCCCCTTCAGCATGCAATCTCTGTGTATATTTTGCATAATTTAGATTAACCAGTTTCTCCCAGGTTGCCTTGCACTGTGTCCTACGGGATATCAGTTCAGGTAATTCCTGCCCCAGTGAGCCCGCCTGCGATTCCATCCTCTCTATTTCCTGTTCAATCTCCCCAAGCTCTGTCATAACCTTCCCTTTAAGTCCTGCAGTCTTCCCAATCGCTGCTCCTCTAAGTACCACCTTAAAGGCGTCCCACACCGTTACGGATCTGTCTACGCTACTTGTGTTGTGGTGGAAGTAATCGTCTATTGTATCTTGCAGATGCCCCTGGACCTCCCCCTCCAGCAGAGTCTCTGCCCTGAACCTCCACGTCAGTATTGAGGCCTTCCTATGCGTTTACGCCCATGTCGCAGTCAGCTGGGTATGGTCTGAGAGTGTCCATCCTCTGTGTTGTGAGCTAGTGAATTCCCCTAGTGTCTTGCTGCCAGTAAATAGGTAGTCTATGCATGTAAACGTACTGTGTGGGGTGCTGTAGTAGTAGTATCCCCGCTTGTCTGGATGCAAGTTCCTCCAGATGTTCTCCAGTTTTAACTGCTCTAAAAGTTTTTGGAGTACTTTTAACGGGGGAGCCGCCTTGTTGTATTTATCATCCGATCGGTCTAGGACCGGGTCCAATGCACAGTTGAAGTCCCCTGCCCAAATGAATGTTGCTTCCCTGTACAGGGCCAACCGTGGTGCCAGTCTTTGAAAGAACATTGTTGCATCCTGGTTCGGGGCATATGCGTGGACCAAGCACACAACCTTGTCTTCCAGCATCACATGCACCAACACCCACCTGCCCTCCTTATCTTGTTCTTGCGTTAACAGCTGGAATGGGACCCCCGGGGATATCCACGTTAGTACCCCTCCGGCATAGGTGGAATAGGTCATGCTAAACATTTGTCCACCCCACTTGGCCGCCACCTTGGACTGCTTATGTCTCGTCAAGTGGGTTTCTTGGAGCATCGCAATTTTGACCCTTGATTTGTTAAGCCAGGTGTGCACCCTCATACTCTTGACGTAAGCGTTCAGCACCCAGACGTTCCAGATCGCTATTGTAAGTTCTTCTGGGTCTGTATCACTATGTCTTGTGTGGGCCTTCCATTCCCATGGGCATATGCTGGCCCTCCTGCCTTTGTCCTGGTCAGTTATCTCTGTGTTAAGCGTTGTTCGTGCTGCCTTGGTGAATCCCCAAGTGTCTATGCCCTCTACATGCCCCGTGTGTCCTGTGGGGGCTCCCCCTTCGGATGGCGTAATGCACAGCCTCTGTCTTCCTACCCTTGTGTGCCTTCTGTTCCTTGCGTCACCATACCAACTTATCGATATAAAATGTTCTCCCCTTCTTGTGCCTTGTTCTGAACAAAAAACATTAACCGTGAACAAACGCCCAGCCTTCCCCAACCCCCCTGCTCGGGCACCGCTGCTTCTTTTGCACTACCCTCCTAGTTGGGGGAAGCCCGCCGCAGCGTGATGCCTTGAAACTGGCATCTGAACTTTTGGAACTCAGTGGGGTTTCGTGTCCTGTCGTCTTCTGTGGCAGAACCAGAGCTTGTTGCTCTTTATGTATATCACTTCTGGCTTACTTCGTATCCATTGTGTCTTGACGCACTTTTCCGGTGTTAGGTTCACACGTGTTTTCACTGGAGTACGGTTTCGTTATTGTTAGCATTTCTGGCTCTCTGAGGGATGCCCTGTTGGTCCATCCATGCATGGGCCTCCTCTGTCGTTTCAAAGAAGTTCGATCTGCCTTCTTGTATCACCTTCAGTTTGGCGAGCATGTAACCTATGTTCGCTACCCTGAGGCGTTCTTTAGTTGGGTCAAAGCGCGTCACCAGTGTCAATTTTGTGCCTGCACCACAGGGTGAGGCTTGGTGTCAGCGAGAACAGATGGGCATTCTGCCGGAGCAAAGCTCTGCAGGCCCTCTGCTGCTCTAGGGTCAGATCTGGAGAGAGATGCACTCCCTCCATTGAGCCATCCTGAGGGTTGCTATGCAGCAAATCAGGAAGGGGCTTACTCTCATCCTCTTCTTGCTCTGAAGCTAGCAAGAGACAGGAGACTTCTGCTCGCCTATAGAAAGGCTTGAGCCTGTTGAGGTGGAATACCTGAGAGGCTACCCCAGGGACTCCCATGTCAACCAGATCATGGACTTCGCCCATCTTGGAGATGATCCTGAAGGGTCCAGTCCACTTATCTCCCAAAGCTTGAGGCTTGGTAGGCTCCATCACAAGGATCTCCTGTCATGGAGTCCAATCCATTTGTGATGCTTTAAGGTCATGCCAGTATTTGTTAAATTCCTGGCTTGCCTTAAGATTCGCTGTCACTTGGCCCATTATCTTTGTCATCCTGTCTGAGGCCTAAGACATCGCCCCCCACTTGCTTGGCAGGACCTGGAGGGGTGGCTTCCAAACCTTCTCTGATCAAGCAAGGGGCCCTCTCATGGGATGTCCAAAGAGCAACCCAAAGGGGCTGAAACCAACACCCTCTTGAGGTACTTCTCTGTAAGCGAACAGCAGGCATGGTAGGAGTGGATGCCATTTCCTCCTTAGGGGCTCTTCCAAAGCACCCAGCATGCCCTTGAGAGTTTTGTTAAATCTCTCAACCAGACCATTGGTGTGATGATGGTAGGAGGTGGAGAACGTGTAGGTTACTGCGCACTCTTTCCACATCGTTTTCATGTAACGTGACATGAAGTTGGATCCTCTGTCAGAGACTACCTCTTTAGGGAATCCAACTCTGGTGAAAATGCTCAGGAGAGCTCTGGCAACCACCTTGGCAGTAAACATCCGAAGGGGTATAGCCTCAGGGTACCTGGTGGCATGATCTACCAAGACCAGGATGAACCGATGTCCACCTGAAGTGGTAGGTCAAGGGGACTGACAATGTTGATGCCCACCCTCTCAAATGGTGTGCCAACCAGTGGCAACGGCTGCAGTGGGGCAATGACGCTGCCTCCAGTCTTGCCAGACAAGTGGGGCAGGTCCTGCAGTGGGACTCCACTTCTACTCCCATCCAGGGCCAGTAGAAATGGGCAGAGCGCCTTTCCTTTGTCTTCTTGGTCCCAAGATGACCAGCTAAGGGCACCTCATGCACCAACTGCAGTAGACAGGGCCTGTAAACCTGGGGTACCACCAACCTCTTGAGGGCACCAGGTTCAGACTTAGTGGGCTCACTACAAAGGAGCTCACCCTCCTAATAAATCCGGAAAGACCTAGGCACTTCTCCTTGTGCCTGGGCCAGGGACTGTTTCCTAAAACCTTCAAGAGAGAGAGTGGAACTCTCTCTGACCATTACAGAATTCTCACCTAGCGGGCCCCCCCTCAGCCAGCAGACATTGAAGGTCAGAGTGATACTCTGGGTTGAGCACCTCTCCTGCAGGTGGGTCTTCTGGCTCTTCTCCCTTAGGAGTTGAGTCGAGTCTGGGTTTACCACTGGACCCAGCCTGTCCGGAGCATGAATCCCATTGGGTGCTGCTGAAACAGCAGAAAGAGGAGGAGCCCCCTTCACAGAGGTGGAAATCTTACTCTTTCTTCTTCTTTCCTTGGGTAGCCTCTTTGGCTTTAGTACCTGACTGGCAGTCAGACCCGGTGGTACCTGTGACCTAGTGACTGCAGCAGCAGTCAGGGGATGACCATCAGAAATCAACCCCAACTCCACTAGATCATTGCCTAACAAAATGTTAGCAGGTACATTGTCCTGAACCAGGACAGGAAGCTTTGCTGTCTTGTCTCCAATCATAATGTTGACCACGGCTACTGGAGATAATTTGGGAGGCTCACCAGCTAACCTGGTGGTTCTCAGAGGAGCACCTACATAGTCCTCTGGCTTGGGCCGGGTCCTTTCCACCACTATCACGCTTTCCCCAGTGTCTCTCGAACCAGTAGAAGGCTGGCCATTCAAGAGGACACTTCTCAAAAACCCAGAGACAGATGCGTGAAAAACGTATAAACCTTTCCTTATTGTCATCATTTACGTGGTTTTGTGAAATTATTAAATGGGGATGAGTAGAAATGAACAAATTAACTTTTACTACTTCTTCTCACGTTTATAATAAAGCGCAATAAATGAACTTTCCAATATTTGTGTGGTTAAAGAATAACTCTTAGGACTAATTTAGTAATGTTGGTAAAACAGAGGTGACAATGTCCGTAGAACAATACATTCCTTTTCCTGAAAGCAAGCATTATGATTGGAAGGTGTTCACCTGGTTTGTTTGCTCCCATAGGATATCAAATTCTGAATTCTGATGATATCTTGAGGATGGAACAAGAGTTGGAGTCGAGTTTCGTTGAAGGCTGTGGCTCATCAGAAAGAGAAGGTCATACTTGCAACAGTGCAGGTAAGTTACCAGTGCTTTTGGGTCCATGAATTTTAATTCTGCACTGTGTTGTGTCTTTTGTAGCAGAGGTGACGTCAACAGTAGAAATTAGGGGTGCGAGTAGTGTGCCTGTTCATCTAGATGAGAGCAATCCTGTCTGCCTGCCCTTCGTGGCAGTTCAATCATCTTCATTAAGAGATAGAGTTTGAAAATATTTTGAAATTCATTGTCCCAACCAAAGGCCAGCTAAGGTTTGAATGGCTTGTGGAGCAGAGGGAGAATATAGCATTGCTTCCTTTACGTGGAAAAACATGTTATTTCAACAGGTTAAACGAGACAAACATTGCTAGTTATCTGCTATATACACATGGGCCAAAAATGTCATTGGTGTGCCGAAAGGCAATGTGGGTACAACCACGGGAGGGATGGTTTTTCCCTTATGCAAGCTGTTTTGGCTTTGTCCAAAGAATTCTTTTTGCATCTGACCTACCCGCATTGCGATGCATAAACTCACCTTTCGACTGTTGTGCCCCATTAGAAATGGAGTGCATGGCTTATCCATCTGAAGTTCAGTAGCATTTGCAAACCAGAGCACATTCCCAAAGCACAAGTTAGTTTCTGCTTGCTTTGTCCATGTGATAAGCAAGAGCCAGTAAAAATAAGGCTCCATTTGGAAAGCCTCATTTCATATCTCTCTGCAGAATACAATGCTAGCAGGTGCCACATTTAGTTTGAATTGTGAACATTAGTCTACGTCGCATCCACTCTGCCGGACTCACAAATCTAGGTGTAGGCCCCACCTTTGTCTACTGTAGGGTGAAACGTAGTATATTGTGAAGCCTAGGCCCCTCTCCCACTTTGCCGGACTATCGGGTCTAGGTGTGGCCTCCATCTTTATCTATTGTATGGTGGAACGTAGTATGCTGTGGGACCTTGCCCTTCCTCTGAATTTGTAGGACTCTCGAATCCAGGTGTAGCCTCCATCTCTGTCTATTATAGGTTGAAACCCGCCTGTCGTGGAACCTGGGCCTTTCTCCCACTGTGCAGGATTCTCAGGTCTGGGTGCAGCCTCTATCTTTGACCCCTGTATGGTGAAATGTAATGCATTATGAAACATCGGTCTCCCCCGCCCCACGTCACAGGACACTCTAACCTAGGTGGGGCCTACATCTTTGTCTACTGTATGGTGAAGCGTAGCGTAGTGTATTGTAGTGTGAGACCTGGCTCCCTTCGCCACCATGCAGGATTCTCAAATGTAGGCATCTAACTAAACCGCAAAGGTCAGCCACAAAACATAACCCACTAACCAAAAAGCTCTAAATCTCTGCATACCTAACCCATACAAAAACCACACAACTGCCTCTCACACAGCAAGCCGCACTCTCTTCACCACACCAACAAACAAACAACACATAAGCTGCACCAACAGCACACAAGGACTGACATCGATCCGATACTCGCACCAAAGCTCAGCGCACAGCGTTAACCGAACTGAAGCTGCCAACAGGACATCATTTCTCTCACTATCCTATCCCTATTCACCTTACTAACCCACCCCGCCTTCTTGTTTACAGATCCTCCTGAGCGCCTGGGGACCAACTCTGTTGGTGACGGTGTGCCGTACAAATACCTTTAACATTTAACAATAGCCGGTCCCTGGGAACCATAACCTGCCATGGGACAGGCCTAAATCATTGTGATCCTTTTTTGTAAGGGCCCATCATGCAGACTCAGATGACCTACAATGCAGTTTCCTCATGTGGAAGTATGCTGCCCCTTCGCAGTGGTTCACGTCTACAACACTATCCGGCAGAGCACACTCTTGGATAGCTTCTGCAGACTGCACTTGATTGGTGTCCTGGTCCTGCATGTATACGTTTGGTGCTGGGTGGATGCAAGGATCATGAGCTATGGGGCTTTGCCTGTCGTCAACCTTTGAGTCAGGCCTCAAAATGGCCAGCCTTCCTGTGAGGCCCTAAAGCTAAGGTTGAGAAACGTACATGTGTTGTCTAAGCACAAAAAAAGAAGCATATTGTATGCCAATAAAACACAACAAAAGAGCACGTGGTTTACCCTCTGTATGTACAGTAAACCTAACCCTGAACTTCCCACTGCCCCATCTATAGGGTACCTTTACCAAGGACATGACCAGGTTACCTAGGCAAGGTATCCTGAAGTGCGATGGGTACAACAAAGAGTTGGAGCATAGGCCCCCCTCCTCTGTGTGCCTTGCCTGGGCAGGCCAGGGCACCAAAAGGGGCTCCAAGATAGACTGCCTGCCCGAGGCTTGGCTCCTCAGTATTTCCACTGTTTTGTCTCCACTGACTTGGCATCATCTTGTCTTTCCACCACCTGTCGCTACTTTCACTGATAAAGTGGCACCCAGACTGACAGCAAAGGGAATAAACTTGAAACACCCAAGTCAAGACAGGCTGATATGGTAAAGGAGAGGTGTTGGCTTGAAAAGGAAAACATTCTCACATGCACAGAAAAGCTTCCTGTTGATTGGAACTCGATAGCTTGTATGTACGAGCTAACCACAGCCTTTATCCCGTAATATGTAACACCGCAATTCATGCACATCTGCCTGCCCAACATAGCAGCTAGGGGACCCCCCCTCAATCCCCCCCAACCACAGGGTCTCTGGCCCCCTCACCAACCATCTGGCATCCTGAAGGCATTCAGAATCCACATAAATGAAAGGGAAAGCACAGAGATAGGAAACCCATGGAAAAGAAATACCAGAATTATTCAGCCCACATTTGGCATAATGCTGGGCAAATTAATTTGTACATCTACTCCAATCAATGAGTACACATGAAAACGTGGCTAAAAATACTGGAGTTACAAAAGACAACCATTTTTTATTTTTGGATTTAATGTGTTTTAGTTCACAAGAACTTTTCACATATAAAATCAACCAACACATTCCACACAAATTAAGCAGCACAATAATAATGAAGCAAGATTTATCATATGAACGAACACCTGAACACGTTTCAAGATGATCACCGGTTACATTACATTTCATTTCACCCTATTTAAAATCCTATTTAAAAACAAATACATTAAAGGAAACCTGCTACTCCTTCTCAAAATAAAAATTTCAATCCATCACATGGTTAACACTAAATTTCCTAAGTAAAACTACGTTATGAGCAGTGTCTTAATGACCTCCAAACCTCTAATTCCATGGATCGCAGACCCAGACCAGGTTTTCTAGCAAAGCATTAAAACTTCCTTTATAAGGCGCATTGCGGCCAGCAACCATTTAAAGGATTTTTCAGTAAAGGTACGTTGCCACACTGACCCTGGGTGGGCCTTCTTAAAATCCTTCAAAAGGTGCGACAAAAGGGTCTGACGTTGTGTGATCAGTTCAGGACAAATAAGCATCAAGTGGTACATTGTTTCTACCAAATTTGCCATTTTTACAAAATCTACAACAGCCTTGGGTGCAGGGATTTCCACCACGGGCACCCAAAATTCCGTTTGTTGAGAACAAGTTCAGCCAAAGGCATAGGGCCTGCCGACACCAGTAAGAACCCAGACATTTCCTCAAATAGTGCGGGAGCATGTTGTAGGGTCTGGCATTGAACAATAAACCCAAACATAAATGATACTTCCTACCTTGGCCAATCATCTCAATCCAGTCGGCCTCCCAGACTCTATTTTTAACTTTTAGCGGGTACATTAAGAGGAACTCCACCGAGGAGTAAATATCCTCTCAAATTTCTAGACACTGTTGGTGCCATTCTAAGAGACTGACAGGAGACCTACACTCTAAACCACATTTTAGAATCCCCCACATAGACCCACTCTTCCGCAAGATAGATCTTTCGCAGAAAGCCTAGGTTTTTCCGTTTAACCGAAGCCTCCAGTGATATCAAACCCAGTTTGGACCGGTACTGGCACACATGCTGGCAACTTTAAGGTTCTCCACCAGAAGACACATTCGAGCTTAGCCCATTGCCCTCTAAGTGAAAAGAATGACATCTTGGCACCATAAATCATCCCCAGGGCCACCTTCTTACAATAGAACTCACACACAGGAATTACCAAAATAAACCATATTTCTTGGTTCACCGAACTGCCTGTGCCGCCAGTGTCATAACCTTTTGTTTCTTTATAGTAAACCATCAGGCTTTAGTATCGTTAGGAAAAATAGAAAGTTTTCAAGATGTTTACTGCCAACTGTCCACTTGAAGCCTCCTCCTGCCTTCGGCGGGCCCTTTTGCAAGATGAGGATTTTCGATTTGGGGACGCTGATCATTAAATTCTTCTTCTTGGTATACAACTCCAACGCATTTAACTGGCACTGCAGCCTAACCGGCGTGTCATCCATTAGGGTCAAATTGTCCGTGTATAGCCAAATAATTAATTGTTGTGATGTTTAATTTCGGTGGAAAAAAGTTCATGTCCAAGAAGGTGTCACCCAAATCTGACAAAAGAATAAATAGAAGCGGTGCCAGAAGACAGCCTTGCTTCAAACCTCTTGCTGAATTGATCAGACCGGTTAATCTACCCTCTCTGGCCAAACGCACAGACATAGTAGTATCCATGTGTAATGCAATCAGGATGACCAGTAGGGCGGGAGGACAACCCCATTTGTGCAGTTTGGTATTCTGTCGAAGGCCATGGAGAAATCTATAAAAGCAACGTAGAGTGGTTAATTTGTCATCGCCCCTTTTTTTAGTAGTTCCAGCACAAAGCCGTTCATTTCAGTCCCTACGCCCCGGGAGAACCCTGTTTGGAAACGGTCCAGCCTTCCAGTTCTTTTAGCCCAGTTCCGGAAATCTCTTAGGACTAAACCTATTCAAATCTTGGCTGGGCAGTCCAACAGTGATATCAGCCTGTAGTTTGAGGTACTCAAGCGGGAACCTTTTTAAAATATCAGAACAATTGCTGTTAGCCAAGACTCTGCACATCTTTTTCCCTAAGTAGAGTTCTAAACATGCTGTCAAGAACACCTGCCCAAATTTCAGGGTTATTTTTGAGGATGCACATCGCCAGGCCGTCTGGACCCGGGCCCATCAAATGTTTACTCCTTGAGATCAATTGAAGATCTTCAAAGTCCCAGGTTGGCCTCCACGGTGTCATTTTTCTCATGGCCTCAAGCCATTCCAACTCAGTATCTCCCTCCAATTTGTAGATCTCACCAAAGTGCGTCTTCCAAGACTCTTCCGATAATGGGTTTAATTGCGCCATTGTTTGAGCCTTTTCATTGTCTTTAATTAAATTCCAGAAGGCATGCAAAATGTTGCTGGCTATGACTTCCAGCATCTTGCAGGCGTCCCTCACGATCATCTGATGGCGGTAATGACATAACCAGGGCTTAGATACCACCCTCAGACGCTTCCTGGCCATCTGATCCGCTTGTGAGGTCTCCTTGACGAGCGCCGTAAATCTCTCTTTTTGATCAAAATGACCCGGTCAAATTTAGAACTATATCACTTTTCCTGTTTTCCCTTTTGGTAGATGGTTATAAATCAATTGTCAGATTTCGCAAGTGCCCTTTCCCTTAAATCCTAGTTAAATTCCCCTGAAGCCAGGATGGTGTTGAAGAGCACCATTTTGTGTTAATTCCATCTTATTTAGTTTCCAACCGTATTTACGTTTACATCAAAAGCATAGATGCTTGGGATATGATTTCTAGATGGTATTTTCCAAAAAACTGTCAGCAGCGGATGGTCGCTCACTGCAGTTTCCGACATAGACAGAGACACTTTCTCAGGATAAATGTCTTCCGAGATGTACACATAGTCATCAGTTTCTGAACCCCTCGACCAAGTATGATGTGGCACTTCGTCTCCCTTGATGTTCCCATTCAGAATCAATAACCCCCATTCCGCCATGAGATCCCCCCAAGCCTGCCCCCTACCCCTACTTATCTTTTCAGATCTAGAGATAGCTTTACCCACAGGCCAGTCCACACACCTACTATTCAAGTCTCTGCATATTATAGTGGAGACTAAACCTTTATTCACCCTATTAAACAGGGTCACTTCAACAGAGCCCAGCAGGTCTTGTTGTGAGATTTTTGCATTGTTCCAGTAGATGTTAATCAGCAGGTTATCCGGTCTAATCGGGAAAGTTTCTTAAGTCCCATGACATAGGGATTAGGGTTGGTGAAATGTAGTACCTCTGTCCAAATCTTTTTTGACGCACCTATCAACAAGCCCTCTGCCGGATGGCCCCTATCACACCTAATGGCTGGGGTGAGGACAACAGAATACCCATCTATTGCAGAAACCTCCGACAGCCAACACTCTTGTAGGAAAAACAAGTCGGAATTAACAAGATCCACACTATGCAGCTTGAACAAGTGGGAGAAACCCCTACAGTTCCACGAGACCACGACTACCTGTGTATATAATTTGTGTATAGGATCCTTATTAAAATGTGCCACCTGGCCTCACATTTAATGTGGCCGCCACCCAGGACCAATCTTCATCCCTTACCGGGCGACTTGAACCATCCGCCCGCACTGCAAATTCACTCCCGTTGGAACCGGTCCCGACAGTTCTTATAGTTAGGGTTACCTTTTCCAATGCCGGGGTGACGTTCGTGATATCCGCCCAATGCACCTTAGTTTCCACTGGTTGGACCCTGTTCTAGTTATGAAGTTTCTAAAGGTCATAGCCTCAGCCTCAGGCTCTAATCACATCCGCTTCGGCCAACACCTGATTAAGGACCATATTTGAAGCAAAATGAAGTATAACCTTGTCCCTGTTAAACCGATTCCAGAATTCTACCCTGGTAATATCCCTTGATGTTAGATCTGCTAGAGCCTCTGATTCCAACAAGTTGGCCAGAATCTTTGAGTGGTTTAAAACAACATGCTTTTGATCCGAAGCAGTTTCTGCAGAATCAATTTATTAGACACCTCCCTCTTTTTGTGTCCCCTACAGTTTCTAGGCTTCCCCTACCCTTAGTCTATGTTCCTTGAGGGTCAGGAACATGGGGTGCCCTTGGGTTCAAGCCCCCATCACAATCCTTAGGTAACCCCGCTGTTTAAATTAATTCTACCCACCTTCCTTGGGTGACTAGGCTCTCTATTGGGTTCACCCTATATTGCATCTGTCCTAACCTTTCTGGCATTATGAGGGCGGCCCGCCTGCACCATTCTTAACTGGTCGTGCTCAATCTTATTTAACAGGTCTTCTGCTACCTGCAGAGTGGCAGGGGACACCTGGCAGGAGGGGCCTAACATTTCCTCACCGTCATCCATGTAGGCACCTGGCTCACCCGCTCTTTGAGACACACTCGCCTTATAACAAGCTGCAGAGTTTGCTGCATCTTCCAACACAGATGCCAACATTAACGGAACGTTCAAAACAGGGTGAGCCATTGTAGGCGTTTGCTCTATTCGTGCAACACGCTGTTTTGACTGTGAACAGGCATCTAACCCCCTGATGTAATCTCCTATATTAGTTATTTTTGCCAGTGTATCAGAGAGCGCAATCTCTTATTTTGCCACTGTGTATTTTAGCACTCTCCGGGCATTAATTAATGTTGACAGGGCAAGTTCCAAAGCCCTGGCAATCGATTCCATAGTTATCACCATCTCCCCCTGATCGATTTGAAAGGGATGTATGTGGCACTGCGTGCTCTTGTTCGATGGTCGACCAAAGGTGTTTACCAACAATGGCAAGGCACCAACCTGTTGCTGAGTCTTTGTCGGCGTGCCCTTTGGAGTATTACTCAGTGGAGGTCTGGCTACAAAATGCCATCTCACCTTTTGCGTGGCCACGCGCTCTGCTGAATGAGCCATGACACCTTCCACCCTTGCTGACACCCCTTTTGGGAATGCAAAACTACCTCTTTGCACGTTACCCTCAAACTGAAAGGGGGTGATGAGGTAGTCTACCCTGCTGCACTTCCCCCGGAGGAGACACTACTACCAGCTCAACCTCCTGAACCTGGTTATAATTTACCCATACACCGTGGGACCCTACCCCCACCTTCCCGACTCCATCACTATTAACATTTGTAGGGTCTTCTCTTGATTTAGGATCTTTTTGGGTACGGGAGTATATAATAGAGCTTAAAGTCTAGTCTTCCCCCCTCTCTTGAGTTACCTGTTTGTGTTACTCCCACACAGTCAACCAATGAATTATCTTTTGGATGCCCAAACGGAAGGTTCCTTTCCAACGATACAGATTTCTCCGTCCCCCCATCCCGACGTGTTAAAGTATACACACTGGCCCTTTCCCTCCAAACATCCCAAGGAAGATAGCTCTCTAAATGCTAACAATTCCTGATCCGTAATTTCTTCCTGCAGGAGGCAGGGACCTGTTAACCTATCAGTCCCCGGAACACCACCACCTGGACTCCTGTAGTAGTCAGTTTCGTTACCCCTGATCTCATGCAGTTATTCCCCTTGTCCCATCTCTATACAATCTGTAAGTTTCCCTGGGGCTTAGAGCCGACCCTCAGGGGAATCAGGGTAGATGCACGTGGGGAATCCACAAAGTTGTCCCTATACCTGAATGGAGAAGGCAAGCTTTCCTCATGGATTCAAAGAAAGCTTATTTGGATTCCTGTTGAGACCAAACCAAGGATTACGGGGCATGCATTGAGTAATCTTACTTCTTAGGCCTGAAGCCATTACGAAAAGACTGAGCCCTGCCGCAATTGCCTAATTGTCTAAGGGGTATGTTTAACACAGATAACCAACCAAGGCTTAACAGGGCACAACAGCAGTGCCACCTGCAGCCGACACGAACCAACTACCTACTGGTAGTTTGGAGCTGACCAGTGCGAGTTGCCCAGTCCTGTAAAATTACCTGTATCTCCTGTAACATCACCTGTATTAACTATGGATATCTGCGTTCATAACTTTGTAACGACTGTATAAGCTTCAAGCGCCCAGTTACCCAAGGGTTCGGTGCATGGTACAAATAAAGAAACTAAACTTATATGCACAATGCTCAGTTAACATCCACCGTTAATATACACGATTAACATCCAGTCACAGTGTCACACTCAAATTGATTAGGCGGAGGTCATAAAAACTGGTTTACAGCAAGCAGAGATAAATAGTGATAAAACCGTAGCAGTAATAAAAATAAGAATAAAACAGGTTGTAACGAAATTGGCTGATCGTTCAACTATTATAAATATACGTTATAAAAGACAGCATAAGAAGTGTCATACAAAGTCCAGTGGCAATGTTCATAAAAGTGCTATGTGCATAAAAAAGAAAGGTGGGTAGCGGCTGAAAGGCCTAAGCCCACCATCACCACTTCCACCGACACGTGAGATGTCATAAAGAGGCACACCCGAGAGCCACTCGTCCCAAACCCGGGCCCGAGAAGCACTTGCCACAAAAGGCACTGCTTCCAGCACCACTTCAAATGGGGGCGAAATGAGGAACACTCTGTGCCACCTGAAGGGTTGAGAGACGGCTCAAGGGTGAAACCCGCAGTCACCGCTCCCTACAGTGGCTGAACACTGTAAGAAGTCCTTTAAAACCAATTGCGACCCAACTCACGTTGACATAAATATCCGGGCGCCCAAGCCGAAACTTTGTCCCTTTCTTATTACGAATGTGACAAAGCCCCTAATGGGCTAGTTTTAGGCGTGACAGCACTCCACTAGCAATTCCAAAGCAGAATCAAAACACAGTGCGTCGTGGCACACAAACTTACAGTTCTGTTTGATCAACTTGACTGGCAGCATGGAAGATCAAAGCGTCATAACTGCAGCCCCACAGGTTATGTCCACTAAGGTCAGGCGCACTTCCTCACCTCCTCTAAGGCGGCATCTGGCTCCTCCACTAAACAGGCGGCCGGGTCAATGAGCCATGCAACAAGGCATCCAAGCATTGGCTAAGCGAAAGAGGAGGGTGTGTAGGAGCACCAGCCACAGCGGGATCCAAAAGGCTGTCTCCGCTGCAGTTAACGAAACCCCCAGCAAGCCCGCGTCAAACACCACCAAACACTTGTCACCACTTCGCTCCGCTTCGCAGGGGTGGAGACTCTTATGCCTGCAGACTGCCCTCTGGGTAATCCAATTAAAGATGCAGTAACTCTCGTAGAGCACGATAAGTCTTTAGAGCACATAAAGACAAAAGCTGCCGCCAAACACCACCAAACACTTGTCACCACTTCCCTTCGACAACTATACGAACTCTAGAGGTGAAGTTTGTACAGATTCATTCAGAACGTATATATGAAATGCACAGGGCACTTTTGCAAAACCACTGAGCTCTGCAAAGGTGGTGGACAGTGTGAAATTTGTTAAGGACAAGATTTGGATTCATGGTTTGACAATTTATCCTAAATATGTTATATTTCGAATCCATTACAGATTACATGACCTCTTGCAACACATAAGTGAGGATAGTGATGGAACCTTTAATAACTACATAACAGAATAACTTAAAATGAAAAGAAGGATAGTAAACATAGGATAGTTGAGAAAAGCGTGGAAGTTCATGTGTACAAGTGCACAATGTTTGGGTGATGGGCCCAATATCCAGGCCAAGACAAAGATGCAAGTTAAACTAACTAAGCGCCCCGCTACTGGGAACATACATGGTTCAAATAACCTGTTCTATGGAATTTACTCCACTCAGGAGTGTCTACAACCAAGTTTTAGCTCACTGCACTCTTCACAGACAAGAAATATCAATTTGCATATCAGTCTGGTCCCACTCACAAGGCTGATATGCAAATGGATGTTTCGGCTCTGTGAAAGGTAGTAAGCTAAAACTTGGTTGTAGAGCCCCACGAGTGGGCAACTTCCCAAAGAACCTGTTATTTAGCTGTGTTTGTTCTCAACAGAGGGGCTCCCAGATCTCTTTTTGCATGTTAAACTAAGTATCTTTTTTTGGGCAATATAATGCGTGGTGGCCAAAAATCCAGGGGATCCTTCACCCTTTGTTCCGCTTCTGTGGGGATAAAAAGGCTTTTTGTAATGGATATGTATTGAAGTGAAGAAGGTTATTGTTAGCAAATTTCACTGAATAACATAAAAAATGCTTCCTTGTAGGCTCTGATCAGATTTAAGGGTATTTCTTATGTTTCTCCTCTGGACTTCTCTGAGTTTCCTCAACCCTTGATTATAAGACTCAGATTTAAAGGGGTTTCTTCACCCTTCTTCTCTGCTCTGATAGTCTCATTGCTTCGGCTCCTCTCAGGTTCTTATTCCACGGTCTTCCACTTGTTTGCTGTGGCAGCAGAATATTGCCTCCCTTGAGTTCTCTCAGGGCTAGTCTATAGGATGGCCACCATCACCTCCCTGCCTTAGGGTCCTAACTCCTTCACGCTTCATTGCCGGTCTGCTCCTGCATTGGTAGTTATCCTTCTCATCGTCTTAACACATTCTGGTTCCTTCTCCCAGAGTGGACCTGACCTCTTCAGGGCCAGATTTCACCCCAACCCCGGAGTCCGTATGCACATTTAATCACACCTCTGAGTTGACCAGTCCAGCTAGCCCACTCCAAAAACCTCTCAATTTCTCCCATGCCCAGAACATGTAGATAATGTTACCCTATTCCTTTCTTCACTTCCAACTCAAACTAGCGTCTTTAAGCCCTATTTTAAACATCTTCACTGGCGTCTAATAGACATCACTGAGTTTTGCTCCTTCCATCGGATCTTTAAATCCATGGAACACATTTGTATATTCCTCAGTATATTTTTCCAATGGAACTCCGGTAATGTCAAGTCCAAGTCCCTCATTACAACCCCGGCGCTAAACCATGGCGCTATTAGCACCATGGTTGGTGCCGGTGTTGTAACGAGTCTGCCATGGTGGAATGGGGAAATACCGCCCCATTCCAAGGTTGGTGGGGCGGTATTTCCCCATTCCACCATGGCCCTTCCCCATTCCCATTTTCGCCCCATAGGGCTCAATGGGACTGGGGAAGGCGCTAAGTACGGTACCGCAAATTGCGGTACCGTAATTAGCACCTAGGTCCCTTTGCGGCACCCTACTTTAACGGCTGGTAAAACCAGCCGTTAAGGTCGGGTCCCGCAAAGGGACCTCGTAATCAGGGGTTAAGGGTTTAACGGCGCCAACACCTTTTACGGCGCCGTTAAACCCTTAATGCCAGGGTCGTAATGATCCCCAACTCTTCTTGCCATTTAGGGTACCAGTGTGCCCCAAACTTGGTCATCCAGGGCATTTAGCCCACACTCGACCTAATTCAGTAATTGCTTATACTTTGTCCATAAAGTATACAGATAGTCTCGGGGATGTGTAGTCGCTCTGTATGGGAAGAATGGAACAAGACCAACAGAAATACAAGAACTAAAGTGGTCTAGGAATGCTGCAGTGACAGGATCTGAGGCAGCTATATTGATTGTTATGTTAGTGGTATTTCGTATAGCTCGGAGTTTGCCACAAGTAGCCTCTTGCCGATGGAGGGGTTATGTGTAGTGAGCTAAGTGGCCTCAGAAGAGCCAAGTCTTAATGTTTTTGGAAGTGAAGGTGTGTGTCCCTTAATAGTTCTGACATTAACGGGTAATTTGTTACATAGCATTGGTGCCAAATATGAAAAAAAGCATGGCCGCATGATTCACCTTTTTGTTGCATGCCCATTTAATAAACAATGGTGATGCCCAGTTAGATAGCATTCTCTTAGTCATGATGAGATAGGACGAGGGCAATAATTACCTGGATCCTGTAGGATTGTAATAGGTACAGGTAAAGTATTCTTTGCATCATTCGTAGATGGTTGACACATACGTTCATCACTTGAATGATATGGGGTTCGTATGAAAAATATTGGACATTGACATCCCCTAGATTCTTTATTGAGTTGGTGATCCTAGGGCAAGGACCTAGGGAAGAAGGCTAGGAAGTGCAGAAATCTAGCTGTGAGCGGTCTTACATAGATTTCATTGTTTTGCTGGTTTCATTTTAAGCAAGTAGGCTCCCACTGACTTATCTAGAGCAGCGAGATGTTCTTTGAAGGCTTCTCTTAGATTATCGAAATCAGCTCTTGCTGAGATTAAGCAAAAACTGTGCCTCATTAGCATAGTGGGAAACGTTGGAAACCAAAGGGCCAAATCTCAGCCAAATCAGATGTTCTGTTTATACAGAACATTTTGACAGCCGGAGAAATTGGACACAGGAGGGCTTAATACATTCATAAAATATCGCAGGTGGGAGGCAATGCTTTTAAGACACTTTAATGAGCCAGATGTTGATTGGAGCAACCCATATTGAACAATACACGGGTATCTATCTAGCAACTATGGTGATATGTGGGACCTAGGGATTCTGAAAGACATCTGATAGACAACCACAGCAAAGCTCAAGTTGTCTGTGAGGTTACTCAGATCCCTCAGGTGGAATACCCCTTAGTTCATAGCCGCCCATCTACAATTCTATGTTGTGTATCATGATAATTGTTCTTTTATAACGCGCTTAATACGGGGGACCAGTTTCTAAGCGCAAGCCTGGGATTCGAGCCTCTGTTGCTTTGCGTTGTCTTGCTTCCAAGACAAATGCGTTGCACCTGAGCTATCCCCCCCCGCATACATTTCCCACCACCTGCCCTGTCTCCATGGAGCAGCATTGCATGGAGTGGCAAAAAAAGGCATGAGGGAAGCATAAACAATGTAGAAGGGGACCTCTGTCACTTCACACTCACCCTCTTAAAAGCAGAAAAGAATTAACCCCCTAAACTTAACTACCGCAGGGAGGCAGAGAAATTGAACAAGTTAAGAGGTTAACAAGTTTCCGACATGATTTAACTCAGACATCCTTTTGTGTGGCCTATATTTCTTCTATATATTGTTTGTTATATTTAGGGCAACAGAGTATTACAGTATCAATGCTAGGGATTCCGATTATAGATATTGTTATGTTTGCATGGCGAGAAAGTTCTTACAAATCAGATTAACCAAATCACACATCACTTTGAACAAGAACAATAGAGTATGCATATTCTGTATATAATTGATAGATAAGCACAACAGTTGATGAATAGCATGCACATCAAACACCATAGAAGTGGAAGGGCTCTAGAGTGTTTTAGACTTGTTTCATTCTGTAGAATTCTTAATGACAAACATTCTGACACCTTAGGGAGACATTTATCAAGCACAAGATGTAGGTGTCTGTTACAAAAAAGTCCCCAGAAGCCACACAGGGAACTATGCTCAGGCAATCCAGACCAACAAGTAGGACCACACCTCAAAAATACAAAGGGATAGCTTAACTGTGGGCTAGCACCACCACCAGGAACCTCCTTGGGACGAGAATTACGTGCAATCTCAAAAGTGAAGATACTTGGGAGAGAGGCAGGATCATGGGGCTAAGGAAACAAGACAAGACCATTAAGAATGTGGCCTACATTGTATGATACTCCCTTCTCTTACCTACACCCTGAAGAAACCCCAGGAGTGGAACACCTACCAAGATGGCCAGTTCCGACAGGCAACATCACTACTGGGCTCAAGACCGGGTCAGCGCCTGACGTATTATCAGAATTGGACTAGAGTAATCCAGGGGGGTGGCAGAACTGCAGATAAGAGGGAGAGTGTAGCAAAGCAAGTGTCCCCTAACAACCCCCTCCTGTGTAGAGAGAAGTAAACACTCCAATTCCTCTTCTGGGAATACTGCAGTAACTGTTCAAAGAAACTCGTAGGTTCTCACACACATGGCATGCTCAGTTGGACAAGAAAATACCTTCATAGGGCAAGTAGCTAGCGCTCCCCCAAAGAACTCATACACACAGTCTACATGCGTAAATAAGGCCTTTCCAGACATTAACAAACGTTTAGAAATTAATGCATAACCTGTTTTGTTTCTAGTGGACAGGCCAAAAAGAGAGAAGGTAGAGCGGCAGCTGCATACGATAAATAAATGAAAAACAAAGGGGGGTCTGGGAATCTCTCTACCAGCACGAACACAGCCCAATGACTTGTTCTTGGGTGAATAACCCCTGGGAGAGACTCTACCAAGTCTTTAGCTCACTGTCCCTTTCACAGAGAAGAAATTTCCCTGCATATCAGCCTTTGATCCTGCCCAGGGGCAGTCCAGCGCCGAAATGCTAGGCAATTCTCCTCTGAACAAGAGTACATCAGTAACCCCATACACGTGTTTCAGCCTTGTTGGGCATCATCAGTGAGGTGAAACTGCTGCCTCTCTAAGAACAGTGAGCAAGGGGTCCACGTCTGGATCGCCCTGTTAACTTAGGGTGAAACCCAAAGTTAATTTATTCAAAACAAAGGGGGGTCTGGGAATCTCTCTACCAGCACGAACACAGCCCAATGACTTGTTCTTGGGTGAATAACCCCTGGGAGAGACTCTACCAAGTCTTTAGCTCACTGTCCCTTTCACAGAGAAGAAATGTCCCTGCATATCAGCCTTTGTCCTGCCCAGGGGCAGTCCAGCGCCGAAATGCTAGGCAATTCTCCTCTGAACAAGAGTACATCAGTAACCCCATACACGTGTTTCAGCCTTGTTGGGCATTATCAGTGAGGTGAAACTGTTGCCTCTCTAAGAACAGTGAGCAAGGGGTCCACGTCTGGATCGCTCTGTTAACTTAGGGTGAAACCCAAAGTTAATTTATTCAAAACAAAGGGGGGTCTGGGAATCTCTCTACTAGCACAAACACAGCCCAATGACTTGTTCTTGGGTGAATAACCCCTGGGAGAGACTCTACCAAGTCTTTAGCTCACTGTCCCTTTCACAGAGAAGAAATTTCCCTGCATATCAGCCTTTGTCCTGCCCAGGGGCAGTCCAGCGCCGAAATGCTAGGCAATTCTCCTCTGAACAAGAGTACCATCAGTAACCCCATACACGTGTTTCAGCCTTGTTGGGCATCATCAGTGAGGTGAAACTGTTGCCTCTCTAAGAACAGTGAGCAAGGGGTCCACGTCTGGATCGCCCTGTTAACTTAGGGTGAAACCCAAAGTTAATTTATTCAAAACAAAGGGGGCTCTGGGAATCTCTCTACCAGCACGAACACAGCCCAATGACTTGTTCTTGGGTGGATAACCCCTTGGTAGAGAGACTCTACCAAGTCTTTAGCTCACTGTCCCTTTCACAGAGAAGAAATGTCCCTGCATATCAGCCTTTGTCCTGCCCAGGGGCAGTCCAGCGCCGAAATGCTAGGCAATTCTCCTCTGAACAAGAGTACATCAGTAACCCCATACACGTGTTTCAGCCTTGTTGGGCATTATCAGTGAGGTGAAACTGTTGCCTCTCTAAGAACAGTGAGCAAGGGGTCCACGTCTGGATCGCTCTGTTAACTTAGGGTGAAACCCAAAGTTAATTTATTCAAAACAAAGGGGGTCTGGGAATCTCTCTACTAGCACAAACACAGCCCAATGACTTGTTCTTGGGTGAATAACCCCTGGGAGAGACTCTACCAAGTCTTTAGCTCACTGTCCCTTTCACAGAGAAGAAATTTCCCTGCATATCAGCCTTTGTCCTGCACAGGGCAAGTCCAGCGCCGAAACGCTAGGCAATTCTCCTCTGAACAAGAGTACCATCAGTAACCCCATACATGTGTTTCAGCCTTGTTGGGCTTCATCAGTGAGGTGAAACTGTTGCCTCTCTAAGAACAGTGAGCAAGGGGTCCACGTCTGGATCGCCCTGTTAACTTAGGGTGAAACCCAAAGTTAATTTATTCAAAACAAAGGGGGGTCTGGGAATCTCTCTACCAGCACGAACACAGCCCAATGACTTGTTCTTGGGTTCTTGGGTGAATAACCCCTGGGAGAGACTCTACCAAGTCTTTAGCTCACTGTCCCTTTCACAGAGAAGAAATTTCCCTGCATATCAGCCTTTGTCCTGCCCAGGGGCAGTCCAGCGCCGAAATGCTAGGCAATTCTCCTCTGAACAAGAGTACCATCAGTAACCCCATACACGTGTTTCAGCCTTGTTGGGCATCATCAGTGAGGTGAAACTGTTGCCTCTCTAAGAACAGTGAGCAAGGGGTCCACGTCTGGATCGCCCTGTTAACTTAGGGTGAAACCCAAAGTTAATTTATTCAAAACAAAGGGGGGTCTGGGAATCTCTCTACCAGCACGAACAGAGCCCAATGACTTGTTCTTGGGTGAATAACCCCTGGGAGAGACTCTACCAAGTCTTTAGCTCACTGTCCCTTTCACAGAGAAGAAATTTCCCTGCATATCAGCCTAAGTTACCAGGGAATCCAGACGTGGACCCCTTGCTCACTGTTCTTAGAGGGGTGCAGCTTCACCTCACTGATGATGCCCAACAAGGTTGAAACACGTGTATGGGGTTGCTGTGGTACTCTTGTTCAGAGGAGAATTGCCTAGCATTTCGGTGCTGGACTGCCCCTGGGCAGGACAAAGACTGATATGTGGGGAAATTTCTTCTCTGTGAAAAGAACAGTGAGCTAAAGACTTGGTTGAGACTCTCCCAGGGGCCACCCACCCAAGAACAAGTCAATGGGCTGTGTTCGTGCTGGTAGAGAGTTTCCCATACCCCCTCTGTTTTGCTTACTAAGTAACTTTGGGTCTCACCCTAAGTTACCAGGGGAATCCAGACGTGGACCCCTTGCTCACTGTTCTTAGAGGGGTGCAGCTTCACCTCACTGATGATGCCCAACAAGGTTGAAACACGTGTATGGGGTTGCTGTGGTACTCTTGTTCAGAGGAGAATTGCCTAGCATTTCGGTGCTGGACTGCCCCTGGGCAGGACAAAGACTGATATGTGGGGAAATTTCTTCTCTGTGAAAAGAACAGTGAGCTAAAGACTTGGTTGAGACTCTCCCAGGGGCCATCCACCCAAGAACAAGTCAATGGGCTGTGTTTGTGCTGGTAGAGAGTTTCCCAGAGCCCCCTCTGTTTTGCATACTAAGTAACTTTGTGTCTCACCCTAAGTTACCAGGGGAATCCAGACGTGGACCCCTTGCTCACTGTTCTTAGAGGGGTGCAGCTTCACCTCACTGATGAAGCCCAACAAGGCTGAAACACGTGTATGGGGTTGCTGTGGTACTCTTGTTCAGAGGAGAATTGCCTAGCATTTCGGTGCTGGACTGCCCCTGGGCAGGACAAAGACTGATATGTGGGGAAATGTCTTCTCTGTGAAAAGAACAGTGAGCTAAAGACTTGGTTGAGACTCTCCCAGGGGCCATCCACCCAAGAACAAGTCAATGGGCTGTGTTCGTGCTGGTAGAGAGTTTCCCAGACCCCCCTCTGTTTTGCATACTAAGTAACTTTGGGTCTCACCCTAAGTTACTAGGGGAATCCAGACGTGGACCTCTTGCTCACTGTTCTTAGAGGGGTGCAGCTTCACCTCACTGATGATGCCCAACTAGGTTGAAACACGTGTATGGGGTTGCTGTGGTACTCTTGTTCAGAGGAGAATTGCCTAGCATTTCGGTGCTTGACTGCCCCTGTGCAGGACAAAGACCGATATGTGGGGAAATTTCTTCTCTGTGAAAAGAACAGTGAGCTAAAGACTTGGTTGAGACTCTCCCAGGGGCCATCCACCCAAGAACAAGTCAATGGGCTGTGTTCGTGCTGGTAGAGAGTTTCCCAGACCCCCCTCTGTTTTGCATACTAAGTAACTTTGGGTCTCACCCTAAGTTACCAGGGGAATCCAGACGTGGACCCATTGCACACTGTTCTTAGAGGGGTGCAGCTTCACCTCACTGATGATGCCCAACAAGGTTGAAACACGTGTATGGGGTTGCTGTGGTACTCTTGTTCAGAGGAGAATTGCCTAGCATTTCGGTGCTGGACTGCCCCTGGGCAGGACAAAGACTGATATGTGGGGAAATTTCTTCTCTGTGAAAAGAACAGTGAGCTAAAGACTTGGTTGAGACTCTCCCAGGGGCCATCCACCCAAGAACAAGTCAATGGGCTGTGTTCGTGCTGGTAGAGAGTTTCCCAGACCCCCCTCTGTTTTGGATAAATAAATGATGTTGGTACAGGATGCTTCCAAGAATGGTAGCTGCGTATGCCAGAAGTGGCCACCTGGGAGGAGAGGGGCAGAGCAAGAAAACATAAGTAGGAGAAGAGCTGGGGGACACCTGCATTGATGACTGTGTATGCCAAGAGCGGTTGCTGTGCCTGGCTTGTGGCATAGGAGTCTTACAGCTAAGGGGGATAGAGCAGATCCATGGTGGAGCACTTTTCTGGGAAGGCGAGAGCATGTCTGTGGCATGAGACTGCAAGGCTAGAATTGTAAATGCATACGCTCACTCCCTTGAGCATTAAGAGCCCACCCACCAGAAATGTCAGCCGCACGTTGGCCACAGAGGTGCTAGCTGGCCTGCGCATCGAGGTGTGCACCAGATAGTACCCCCCAACCCCGACACCCCACCAGGGCGGGTGGTCCTTGATGTTGAGCATGGACCAACAGTTGCCAGTCTAGATTTCTGAATGGATGAGCCAAGCTCCCAAGACTGTTCTGCAGGAACCAAGCCACCACAGTGAAACAAATACTCCACCTCACGTTCTCTGCATATGGAATCAAGACTATGCTCCACTACCTGTCCTCATACAGGAGGAAGTAGAACAGGATGTGTGGCACAGTGTGTCTTGTTGATATCCTGTGGATACCTGGGCAGGAGTCTGTTCACCCTGTTCATTCCTGCAAGAGGAGGAATTAATCTATTTAACCTCAACACCAGCGCAGAGCACAGCACGGTGTGTGGCACAGTGTCTTGCGACTGGTGACTGCGCTGGGATACAGTACGACATTTTAAATCGGACTCAAATGTTCACGGCCGTGTACTGCAAAGAATGCCGCAAACTTAACGGGTAGGTCTAACTGAAATTGTTGTACCTGTCACTGCGCTGCTCTGAAAACCTTTGACTGACTAGAAGCCGGCAGCGACCTCCTCTCTTACACTTCCTACGCCCTGCATGGAATACCCTCTGCTTTGATTGGTTTTTGCAACCATTTGATCCATTCAACCTCAAAATATGCATTCCCTCACTCTTTCCGAGCTTTCCAAGTTTCATATTAGTAAGCATAAAGTAAAGCGAGCAGGGGAGTGACTGCAGGCTCAGTTCTTTGAGCTCCCCCGTAGTCTTCCAACACATGCTGTTGGTTCTAATTAGATTTTGCTGACTTGAGAGATATTTCTATGAGCTTGGGCTCACGGCTGGAGGAGTGACTGCAGGATTTTATCCTATGAGCTCCCTGGCGGTTACTTGGAAGCTACCTGGAAACTAGCCGTGAGTCTGTTTCTCGCCGACTGGAGGCTAATATCTCTTTGCCTGGCTAGCTGTCGGAGGAGCGACTGTGGGTTATTCTCCATTGAGCTCCCCATGTGTGCCACTGACTTTTTTTCTGGATATTTTGCAATCTTTTGAATTATTTGAATTTCATAAAATACTGCCTGACACCTTGTGCCCTATTTATATTAATATGGATCCTATGTATATGTGAAGTACTGATTTTGTGTTATTTAAATTGGTGTTGATTTCTTAATCATCAAAGTTATAGGAACTATTGCACTAGTGCCTATGTGAGCAATTATCTTGTCATATTTAATTATGTTGCATCTTTGTGTGTTATTGTTATGATATTATAATAGGAAAAGAAAATTCGAAAGTTTTACAATTTTTACATTTTAGAATTTTGAATGTGACCTTTTTAAATCTTTTTAGTGCCTGAATATTGTGATGTTAGATTTAATATTTTATAGAACTGGAACAGCTCTTTCGCCCTTCCCTGCTTCGTGCTGGAATTTTGACCATCTAAAATGCCACGAAGGGGCCTCAGGAGTTAATTGACCGATAACGATTCAACTGTTGGTAAACAAGTTGCGGCAACCACGGAAGAGCTTATTTCTGCACTGCCTGAGACCACAGAACTTTTACATGATGACCAAATGGCAATTGTTAATCCTTCCACCTACTTGCAGGCTGGTAAGGAAATGAGCATCATGCATAAAGAAGAATGTATAACCACAGCACAAGTACATAGTGCTGGGGGAAGCCATCTCCTGTGTATCTGCACCTATTCATAATTTGGGGGAAGATATCCCCTATTTAGAACATTGGGCATCTTTGGGGCGGATTGCAATATAAATACCAACACTGCATCCAAGGATGAGGGGATTTAGGTATTGGCCACCAAGAAGACCATATAGTGGCAGTGCTAACTCATAATTTAGGAGTAGATTCCTCTAATCTAAAGGGATTGGGTATGCAAGCGGTAGATGGCTGCCCCCCCCAGTTTGTGTTACAACAGGGAGGACTTTAAAACCCCTAATGGAAAGAATGCTTCAAAAACATTGAAGCAGTTAACACTTCTTAAGGGACTGGCTGTAAATTTGCTTAGAGGAGATATGTCTACATATGGGGATGCAAATAAGACCCTGAAGGCTAACAAGCCTCATAGAAAACAAATTCTGAAGCAATCCACTCTTCACTCCCCTATTGCTGGGCAGAAGATTATGAATTATTTCAGGAAACAAACCTGCACCAGTCCCGAAATCAATCCATAATCCCAGTGAGGGGCATTGCAAGACAGGATCACTCGATGATGGATGATTTATTCAAGAACCCTAGAGATAATGAGCTTCATGATACGAGCATCATATAATTTGCTGACCTCGCTGTGGAAAACAATGGAAATTACAATTTTGACTCCGTAGCGTAGTACAGCAAACCTGCGATGCCTCATTTACAGGGTCTTCCACAGAACATACTAATTTCATTGATGAACATGCAAAAAAAACAACGGTGACTTAGAGAAAGGGGAGTCATCTCAGAGGTTAATGACAAACCCTCTGAAGATGCTCCAGTCCACCATACCCTCAGGGAAATGGATGATAGAATCCACCTAACACAACCCACTGTTTCAGCCTTAAACATGGTTCTTAACTCATTCGTAAACCTTTATGATAATATAGGGTCTGAAGTGAGAACCCATACCAAACTGTTGCCAGAAATAATAGACTTGAAGGTATAGAAAAGAGCAGTGGGATAGTTTTGCAACAAAGGACAACTCCTGTTCTAGATCCTGCCTTGAAGGGAGGTTTGACGGAACTTAACAATAGATTAGAAGGCCTGGAAAGTGCCTATGTGTTAATTGCGAAAGAATGTGCTACTGTTATAGGGGTTGGAGATGCCTCTTGTATGGGGGGGCCTAGCTTTGGAGTCCACAGAAAGTAATGTAGTTACCGCGGTTGGATTGTCAGAAGTGTGTTACTCAGCTAGTGGAAATGTCCCTGATCGAATAAACATTAACGCTGAACCTGAAATTATAGACCGCACCACAGATGAGGCATTTAACCGAGAGGAAATACCGAATATTAAGGAAAAAGGGTTCAAGGCCAAGAACCCAAAACATTTTTAAAACATTAAAAAACATAATACCTTCTCACGTAAATATCTCCGTAATCTTATTATACCAGAGTCACTTGCTGAGAGAAATTTCACAGCCAATATTAGACAGAAAGTGATGATCCCGGTTTTGGAAGAAAGTATTGGGGAGGGAATAAATGATATGTTAGAGGAGGCTATCTGTGTTGGATATAGTTAGCCGCTTTCAAGTAATTTGAACTCTCATGATAAGAATGCCACTGTTGGGTCACAACAGCCAAAAGCAGAAGTTGGCATCCAAACTGATCCCATGGTGAAAATGCTGAGGGAACCCTATGACGGAAAGAGGGCCGGGCTTGGAAATATCTCAGAAATTGGGGAAAATCTAGATGGAAAGAGGACAGGACCTGGAAATACTTTGGGAATTGGTGAGATTCCAAGACTAGCTGGACATGGTACCGACCGCCCCCCACCCACCCAAGTGTTCCGGATATGAGTGAGAATTCTACTAGGGTGGTAGATAAAATAATAACTAAACCGGATCTGAGGAGGGTTGTAGATCTGTTGGAGGAGCGTTCCCCGATCTTTCAATGTAAGACTGATCAGCAATTGTCGGGGAAACTGTTTTTTCCAAGCATGAACCAAGCCATTCCCGGTCCAGTGAAGGTGGATGCCACCGGCCGGGTTGGTTGTAATTCGGGGGCATTACGCAATACCTTTATACAGAGTTCTGAGCAGGATAATCTCTTGTGTAAATTGTATGTATTGAACGTCACTCAGATACCTGAGGAAATGTTTGTACAACCAATTCGTATAGCTAACGAGATCGAAGCCCCAGGGCCCTGGAGCAGTATGGTCCCAGAGTATACTGAGGGGAGCCAAAGGCTCTGAGTCAATCTACATATGGTTGCAATAGGGGGAGTAAGAGAACTTTGGATGATGCCAATGTTAACCATAGCAATGACCAGTATAACACCAAAATAATACAGATGACAAGTCTATGGAGACAGTGTGCCTAAACTGGTAAAAATGTACTTAAAATCTTTGGGGAAATTCTGAATCTAAGCCTTCTATCCTCTTGTGATCTTGATAGGATACAATTCCCAGAACGTGATCAATGGCAGAAATGGAACATCGTCTTCAACAACAATTGGTACTGAAACTGGTTATGGCAGAAATTAATTTTTTGGGGAAATGGGGTTTTTCGGTTAAACTAATTGAGGGAGAACAACATCATGTAGAAATCGATTACAAATATGGTGGGAATTTGAAAGTGGTATTCCATCCAGATGGACATAACACGTGGCAAGCGAGGGAACCCTATAGCAGCCCCATTAGACAAAATGAAGATTGAGCCCAAATTAAATCGGCCCTTTTGAACTGACACCGCCGTAATACATTTTGATGCTAAACGACTGATCGAAGAGGATTTAAAATAGAAATTGTTGTCCAGGAATACAAGGGGGAATCTCCACTTGCTCTCGAATATCGAAACCAGTGCCATGCTAAAAAAGAGTAATTGTATCTTTCTACAAGAAACATGGCTTGTGGATAACTTGTCCGTTGATGGCTTTGAGGTGTTCTCTCGATTTACAAAACATAATAAGGTGGGGAGGCCTTCGGTGGGTATGATGATAGCCATTAAGGGGACATTAGGCTTCACATCTAGATCTGTCTCTGATTTCCACTAGGGGATTATGGCAGTTAAAGTATCTTACATTACAGTTGACCTTGAAATCCTTCTTGTTAATGTCTATTGGCCTAAGGGGATTGACAATCTAACAGCTTTCTGGATACAATTACGACCCTTACTAGGGATTGGCAGAGGAATGCGCCTAATGGTAAGCCTGTACTGGCCGGGGACCTTAATTCTGATTGTTGTATATCGATCAATGACATTGACCCATGCGAGACTTAAGCGACAATGGGGGGGGATTGTGAAATGTAGCACTTGAGTCCATGGGTTTGGTGTGCCTGAACGGGGGATTGGATACCTCGGATTCCATAATACCTACATGGAAAAGAGGAGATCGCTCATCAACTATATAGAACTATAGATTACATGGAGTGACCATAGCGCGCTGAAAGCGGACTTTGATAATTCAGTAAACAGGGCGGTCAAATGGGACCTCACTGGCCTTAGTATTGTGGGACAGGGTAAAGGGATTAGGTGGTCCGCTCAAAATATAGGTATCCTCAACTCCGATTTAGTTTCTCTAATGAGCACTATTAGCCTAGAAAGGAAACTGCATGTCTTCAACCCTACTAGATTTGATTCCTTTCTGGGATTCCTGATTGATAGGGCAAGATCTAATCCTAGTATAAGGGTTGGTACATCTTGCCGTAAACATAAGCATATTTCTTACCAGGAGTTGGCAAGTGCAAAAGCCTTAACGCATCGATCCCTGAGGGCGATCTGCTGCTCTAATTGGGATCAACTCCAAAAAAATAACAGCTCTAGATTGGTTAAATAAAGGTATACAAACTTTTGTAGGACCAGTAAAGCAGAGGTGCTGCAAAAAGATGCTGAAGCTATATTATGTACCCTGGTTAAAAGAGATGTAAGGGCTTTCTGGGCATTTATGAATGTGCAAGAGTTTTCTACCATTGTAGGACAACTTAATGCGGCGGTTTCTGAACTCCAATGGGTTGCCTTTTTCTCTAATTTGTACAGGGTTAAACTGGGGATCATGGATGAGGATATTGGCTGTCTGAACATTCATTGTGCTGGAGAGTGGCAGCCCATTATTGATTATGAAGTGGTGATGGGCCTCATTCAAAGTGCAAAAACATCCTGGGTTGCGGGCCTTAACGGTCTGGCAAATAACACCTTTAAGGGCCGGCTGTTTGCTTGGGCACATGTTCTCACCATGCTCTTGAACAATATTGTGAAAGATTGACTCCTTCCAACCTCATGGCAAACTGCATTCGTGGTTCCTATCTTTAAACGTGAAGAGAGAGATCAGGCTAAGAACTATCGCCTGATCGCGTTAATAGATGCAGATTGCAAAATGTTTGCCTCCAAATCTACTTAAATGAGTGGATAGATACTACACAACAATTAAATATATTTCAGATGGTGTTCCGGACAGGTCACTCTCCGAATCTGAGTGGCTTGATTATGAGGGCGTTGCAGGAAACCGTTTTGGGAAAGCATGGTGGTGACATACATGTGGCCTCAATTGACCTCTCGATAGCCTTTGTGTTATTCAGAGTCGATTGTTGTCCAAGCTTACTAAGTGGAGGCTGCCAGGTGGTTTGTTGCGATAAATCATGGGTCTATACGACAATGCAGGGCTATGTTTCAGGCTCAGCCTGGACAGGGTGTTTGTCCCGCAGGATCTCGATCTGGGTTGGTCCGAGACAGGGGTGTGCTCTTGCCCTTTGTCTTTTTAATCTCTATGCATCAGACATTGGTGAGTTTGACGGAGGCGGGCCTGATTACCCCGAAATTGGGTGAGTTACGTATTCCCTGGTTGGCCTATGCTGACGATTTTTTACCTCGACTGCACCAAAGTGGGCCTTCAGCATCTAATTAACAAATTTGCCAAATATGCAGAAGTGAATGGTTTGACTGTTAATACCAAGAAAACTTGTGTATTGGTGCTGTAGAGAGGCCGGAAAAAGAAACAGCAGAATTGTTGAATGCAAGGGGTACCCATTGATATTACCCCTAGTGTGCTTTATTTGGGGTTGCACCTCTTGGCCCAGCCCGCGATATCTGGGCTTCGATCCCTCCTTAGACAGAAGGCCACAATTCTGTCTACAAATTGTTAAATTGGAACAAAAAAGAATTTGGGCGCTTCTCAATAAGTCCTCAGTCATTTTCTTTGAGGGTGAGGTAGTGGCAAAACTAATTTATGGGACAGAGTGACACTATTGTGAGTTGGCAACATTCTGGAAGATATTGGAGGGTTCTGGAGACGGACATTGAAGTTACCCAACTGCATTCCAGCAGCGGCTAGCATCCCTGGAGGCTCAGGTGACTTGGAGATTGCTGTCCTTCTTTCGTAGTTTGATTGCTCCATTGTCCAACACGCTTTATGTAGATCTGAGTAAAATATTAGAAGTGTGTGGAACAGAAAATAACTCTACTTAGTTCCTGACTGGAATTCGGGAGACCTGTGAGCAGTCCTTGAGAGATCTTAATGTGTATAGGAATACCTTGGTCACAAATCCTGAAAAAGTTAAAAGACTTCTATATGAGAAAGATTGGATTACTACCACAGATAGAGTTCACTCTTATCTCTGGCCAGAGATTCTGCTAATGGAAGATGGGAAATCACTGCTGCTACCACTCTAGATGTACCATGTTGGCACCATGTGGGACCAAGGTTAGGTTTTGGATAACCTTGGTCGGTATCAGGTAATAAAACCACGGCAAAAATGCTGCTGGTAAAAGAAATGGCGGCAAAAATGCCATGGTTTGACCCAGTAAAGGTGTACCCCACTATACCATTTAAGTGGAGCCGGGGTTGCGGGGGTGTCTCCTCCCCGCCCCACTCAACTTGACCCCCTTCTTTTCTGTAGCTCTATTCTCTACCTCTCCTGTAACTCTTGCCACCTCCTCCAATGTACATTTCATATCCTCCTCTTTCTTTGCCTTCTGTACCTACTTCCTCGTCCCTTTCTTTCTTCTACCACCTCCTTGTTCTTCACCACCCCTTTGGCTTTCTCTACTCTTCCTCTGTTTTTCTCTCGTGCCACCTCTTAGTACCTCTCCGATGTCTACATTATCACTTCTACCTCCTCGGCCACTAACATTCTTGCCACTCACACTCCAGTGCATGTTTGTGTGAAATAGTTCCCTGCTTGGTTCAGGGAAACACCCCGACAATGACTTAAGGGGCCAGATGCCATCTCTAGCCAGTGGATGTTGGACCTGGGGAGGATCCCCTATTTAATTCACCATGCTCCCCAGCACATAGCAAGGGACAGTACACTGCCTCATCAAATGCTAGTCTCTGGAGTCCAGTCCTTACCCACCTCACTGACCAGTCAGGGCAAAACAGATTTGGAGGCTTAGACCTGGATCTAAACCCTTGTAATACTTATTGTGCTAATTGGAGAGTTTCCCATCCCTACATAGTCCCAAACTCCCAAAGAGCTTTCCCTTTGAGCAAGGCCCTTCCCAATATAGGGGGAAATACAAATATATATGCACTTAGCATATTGATGAGAAATACAACTGTCAGTCGACATAATGCTATAAAGAAATGTGAGTTCACTTAAGAAGACTAGGCCTCAGTTTACCCGAGAAGGAGAATCCATCTTGGAAAATGTGCGTTGAGGCAGAATGGAAACAAATATCTTTGCAATTAATGATGTATTTACTCACAGGCTTGACATTGCTGCACTAGCATTATTACCTAAAGCATTGCTTTCACTGTCAAGATTATATTGAAGTACACTCAGTGCTCCAGATAAGATTTGGAAGTGGGAGTATTTTACTCCCCATTTTTTGAAGTTGGGAGTAAAATGATTTTTTAGGGAGTAGAAATGTAAGTCCAATTCCTAATGAGAGTATTTTATTAGATAGTACAAATATGTTTTAACTGAAAAACTGAATATTTTTTGTAATATGTATTTCTTTGCCCTTTGTTATTCATACACATTAAAAGATACATGTTTTTCTTCTTCCAATTAGGCTGTTGAAATAGTAGTTTCTTCCTGTAGTACTATGTGCACTACTGATGCAAACAGATCCATGGAGCTGTATAGGTGAAAGCAGGAGCACAGGATTCTAAATGTCTTTTTCCTATTTTTTGTTGGGAGTATTTTTACTCCCTATTTTTATGTTTTGGGAGTATTTGCCAATTTTTGGTGCGTAAAAGTGGCCAATACACACCTTATCTGTAGGGCTGAGTACACTGATACGGTTACTTTTAGACTATCACAGTTAAGAAAATATGAAATGCTTAATTGTATTTGTTGCCTTCAGCTGCAACATTACCTTTTTGACCTTGGGTTTCTAGGATGGCTTGGCTTCACAGAGCCTAGTACTGTCGTAATTGGAGAAGACCGAAAAAGTCTCTGATGAACTCATAACAATATTCTGTTTGCTGTATTGAAACTAGTGAAGTGAACAGGTTTTAACGATATATTTTTTAAGGGGTGTGAGAAAGCTGAAGGTGTCTCCCGAACTAGACCCCGGGGATCTGTCATCGAGGTGGCCACGACTCGGCCACGACACGGCCAATGCTATTGGAACGAGTTCCTGGGGGTGGACCAGTGAGGGAGGGTCACCTGGATCTTTCCTGTCTTATTACATAGGACACTCAACCTCTCTACTCGCCTGCCCCTTTTACTTACACAAACACTTTTGCACACCATGAAAGATGACAGACTAACGCTAGGGTCTGTTACTTGACATGTCACAACACAAGGGTCAGGCATGGGCAGGCAATTGACCAGAATCGCTCACACCTGACAGCCCTTTCCCTTCCCCATAGGGATAAAAGGTGTTGCACAAGAGCACATGACGAGCAAGGCAGACAGCACGACGAGAGCGCTTTTCCAGGACGGCAGTTCAAGAGGAGGAGAAAGACAGCGCATACCTAGAGGGTGACAAGGAGAGAAGTGACCTTGCCCTTTCCGACCAAGGCCCATGAAACTTCTGCACAAGGAATCGTAAGACCGTGAACAATAGCCAGCGTGTGTTGCAGACGATGTCAACGGTACACAAGACCCTCCTAAGCTGATAACCAAACCGGGGAGAGACGCCCGGCTTAGTGGTACCAACCTTGACTCAAAAGAGAAAGAAAGCCAAACGGTTCATCACAGCCGGTGAGTCGAGGGGAGAGTCGAAAAGAAACCGAACTGTGTTGAACGAAAAGTAGCAAGCGGCTAATTGAACTATGAAAGCATAAAGAGTTATTTATGCAAGAAGGGGGAAAACCAGCAACAGACGTGGGTGCACATTCAGGAAACTGAGCGATTACCCGATTGTTGAAACTACCATAACCGGAAAGCCTTAGAAACAGTGGTAAAGGGGCTCAAAGTGGTCACACAGGGGTCTTATAAAATCCTCTGTTCAGTCGAAAGTCTTTGGCCAACAGATGATTGTGAAGAAAAGGGAAAAGAATCCTGCATTGTAAGAGTTGAATGAGAAAGGCATGATTGACCAGATTGGTAAGAGTGAACCCGAAAGAGGGATGTTGATGAAAAAGAGTGAAGTCTAAAGTCCCAATGTACAAGGTGTTGACAAGAGTGAACCAGGCCGAGTGATGTCTACAATTAAGTATATTAACAGACATTAAGATTAGGGAATATCACCAAGAAACTTGCTTTGAAAGCGATAGTGAACCTGATCGAGGGAGGCGAACAGTCGAGTAAGATCTAAACCCAGAAGAGGGGGATCCAAGGGCGAGAAGCCAACACCCAATGACTAGTAAATGCAACAAAGTAAAGTACAAAAGGGAAAGCCTTTGACTATATGCCATGGGCGAGTGAACTCGGCAGAGTAAGGCTGATATTTGGGCGCTCAGAATATATTGGACAGGTCTCTTTCCTGCTGTCTGGATCTCATGTACAAGGCTGATAAAGTAGAGAAAGGTGACAGCGTGTTCTCTGCTTTTATCAGCCTCGTATATGAGACCCAAACAGCGTTTTTGTCACATTTGACAAACCGCCACAAAAAGGTCATTCATGTTCACAAGCAGGAAAGACCTGTCCAATATATTCTGAGCGCTCAAATGAGGCTCACCACTGGCCACAACAAAGACCCTAAAACGCCTGTAATACGAAGTAAGGAAAGACTAAATTCTTTGGGAAATTTAAGAATCGAAACAATATGCTAAAATTGAACCTATAAAATCTCAATTCATCCACCGATTTCCTCCTGAAGAGCCATCATCCAAATCACTGGTGAAACACGTGTAGAGGGATTAGGAAAAATAGGAGATATGTCTACACAACTTAAAGCATGCACAAAAATGAAGATTTGAAATTTGTTGTAATAAACTTTGAAATTATTTTTTACAAAGAAACAAGTGACCTTAAAACCAACTCAATATGGCGTGATCTCAGCCGTTCACACTCTACAATTCTTTTTCACACTCAAGTATGGGGCAGATACAATGCTTGAACTGGCAGGTCTGCAACAATCAGCATTTAATCCCACAACATAAGGTTCGCCAAAGGCTTGTAATATGTCTGCAAACACACAAGCCAACTATTAGACACACACCTGACTTCCATCACACTTCACCACACGGATAAAAGGCAGAGCAAGAAAGCACACTCTGTGCAAGGACGATGACACAAGGAAGCAACAGTTCCAAGTTGGCGATTTAACACGAGGAGAAAGGCAGCGAGACCAGGAGAGGATTGCAAGGAGGCAAGAACCCTTGACCTCCAGAAACCACTATTTTCATGAGCCTTGGATAGTGAGAAGCCTAAGACAAGGAACTGAAGCTGAGCGGACATACGCTGTTCATCAAAGGTATCCGGGGCACTCCTGTGTTGATAAGCCAGGCCGAAGGAGCGATTGCCGCCATGGTATTGTCCTTAGCTCCTGCAAGAATGCTGCGCCAGTAATAGCAAAACAGCTAGTGACTCGGAGAAACCGATGCAGAATCACCCTTTGTTTGAACCAAGGTTGCAACCGGCAACATTGTATGAAGAATTCCACACAGGACTGTGTTTGAAGCGCATATGTTAAAGGGCATGAACAAGTGGAAAGTAAAGGAGTGAATGAACTGTTGAAAGCTAAAACAGATACCGTATACAGAGTGGACCGGCACCAAGGGGGTGCTCATTTGAAAGTCTCTGAGTATCTCACTGAAGGGAAACTGCGTTGTCAGAAAATAACTTTCAATAAAAGTGGTCCTGCAGCGGTTCGAACTAAAACCTGTGCAGAATAGAAAGTCTTCAATACGTATAAAGTGAATTACAATTGGTCCGAATCCGGCTGAGGGAGACTAGTTGAATGTGAAGAGAGATCTGAGCCCGGCTGAGGGGGATCCGGCGTGAACCGTGAGTCACCCAAGAAGGAACAGTTTTGGAAATAATACAAGGAAAAGGGGGTCTGAGCCCGGCTGATCCAGGGAGAAACGTCCAAGATTGTTTAGTTACAAGAAGAAAGGAACTTCCCATGTTTTTGTTTTGTATATCAGGACCTCCGAAACAAGAGACTTTGATGAAACAAGAGACTTCAGCATGCAAGGCCCCGATTCTGGAATTGCCATTATATCGTCATACCGGAGACGCCAGAGTGTGCGCTTTGCTCCGAGTGAACCGAGTTGCCCGTGCTGAAAACGTGGGGAAGGGAGCCCAACGGCCTTAGTATCCCGAGTGCCATTTTTGAACACTTCTTTCTTTTCATAAACTACACCCGCACTATTTGGAACTAGTAGTAAGGATTGGCAATGAAACACTTGTGTATGGGCGCGATATAAATAAACTACCATATCATATTTCTTTTTTTTCTTTTTAGTATAGGCCCTTTTATTCGACAAGACTCCAGTAGGACTGCATTCTTATTTGATGGTCGTAGCATGCTCCCAAATAAGATTTAGGTTTAGATAGGCATTTATTACCCCTCTTTGAGAGTTAAATAAACACCCCTGCACTGTGGTAACTTGTGTCAGTCTTACCTAGATACCATGGTTTCCTTAGAACTGCCATTGATTCAGTGCTCTCAAAGTCCTTTAGTGTGCTCGGATCCAACCGATCGCTGCCGCCTCCTCCTCTCTGCCTTCTGTTTTAGTGTTTGCCGTAGATACAAGATGGCTGTCCTTGCCCAGTCGCGAGAAGGGAGGCCTGCCTCAGTCTCCGAGATCACTTTGTGGCTCCAGCATCGAAAGTCACACAGACATATGACCGTACTCCTGAAAATACATTAAACAAGCCACAATTGGATTACATCCGCTTAGTACAACAGGAATGAACACTGCATTGGCAATTGTATGCCACAGAATTTCCAGTTGTCCTGCCAACCACAAAAACTACTTCTTGGAACCCCTTTCTTCTTGTAGCAATTGTTTTGGCGATATTTGGTGACATAGGCCACCAAAAAGCACAAACACCAAAAAGTAGAGGAGCACCGCTCCAGCCCACTTCGACCACTGGCTGTTACAATTGCTTATTTGTTTATATTGAGTACCATTGTGTATCCATCTGATCTTGGATGTATTGCTCTGTAGGTAGGGCGACCATCTGAGGACTGAAATCCATGCACACCCTTCTGCTACAACTGGAGGTTATAGTGAAGATTCTCTCCTTTTTCGATGTGAAAGAAATGTACAGCCTGTATTTTGTTACTTATTTAATTGCATGACTGGCATCTGTTGAAGAAGTCTCTGGGACTTCGAAAGCTAAAACATTACAACATTTCAGTATAATATTTGCAGTTAGTACAATAATTGGTATCAAAACTTAGATTCTGGGTGAGTTCATGAAGAGCAGCGGTCTTCTGTTACCCACATTTTGAAGAGGTTGGAAAATGGTACAAATTAGTGAAAACGTGTCTATCAATGGTAGTGAGCAGGCACCACTATTTAATGTTGTACATCATTCAAAGCTATCTTCAAACAATATGCGGCCGGCACCATAGCACAACCCTATGCACTAAGGGTTAACTGTAATGAATCCAAAACCCGACACACTTTGTCAGAAGCTGGCTCAGCCCCTACAGATTAAACAGTCTGTTAATAAAATTTCCATTCGTAGTAACAATTTGACTAATGTAATATTTCCATTCTAAAAAAAAACACTGTAGTTTGGTGTTTATGTAAATGTCAATCTTGTTCCATAATCACAGGCAGAATAACAAATCAGGACCCAGTTCATTTTGCACTATTAATTATCCAAAACTATGTACAGATCGCTTGTGTCTTTTCCAAGCCTAATACTTGAGATAACCATCCATTCTCAAATAGTGAAAGATGTCTCATTTGTCGTAAAAGGCTGGAATATATAGTACCAATAACACACCAAGGCATCTAGTAGATGGTAGATGACATGCACATGACAGAAAGGCGGGGTGAGGGATGGACTTTTGAGAGAGTTGCTAAGATGACATGAGGAACATGGGGTACAAGGAGGCACTTGGTGGCAGTGGGGTGGAGAAACAAAGACAGACAGGGAAGTGGAAACTAGAGAGAGTGGAGATATAGGGAAACTGATGGAAACAGTGAAACAGAAAGATCAAGATGCAAGACTGATGAGAGCTGAGGTACAGGAAAGGGGGTGAGAGACACAGGAAGCGACGAGAAGGGAACACACATACATTGGATGGTTGAGTGGGGCGCATTGGGTTTCAAGATACCGAGGAAGGGGCGTTGAAGTAACTGAAGTTGACAGCGTTTACTGTCATGTGGGAACAAGTCTCCCATTTATACATTTGTGGGGACATTTCTCCTTCCTGGGCCATGGTGTTGCTATGCCCCTTTTTCTATAAAAGGGATCTGTTCAGAACCATTGAACACTGATTGCCTTCTTATCCTGAAGGAGCTGTGAGTAGGTTTTCCTTCTTCCATCGGTCGCAATATCGGGGAGCCACTTCGCTCCAGCTTTGTAACTTAGTAGAGCCTAGTTAGCTTTACAGTGACTACTTCTTGGAGCCAATTCTGAAACCCCATATGACTGCTGTCATTCAATTATATATATGCATTTGACATTGCACCTGTGTTGGTCTTTTAGGATATCCATAACTAAGCCTCAATACCACCTTTTTAATTGTGCTGACAGCTGTACGTAATCAATCTCATAAATCGTGCTCCTGGTCCTGATGCCGTTCGTGCAGACTTCTGTCAAAGCCGCGACGAGCTCTAGGTATTATTGTTTAGCCAGAATTTTAATGCAATTTTGGCATCTGGAAATCTGCTCCCTATTTTTCCCATTTTTAAAAAGGGTAATCAGGCTGCTCCATTGGCCATGAGGCCGATATCCTTACTGGATACGTCCTTTAAGATCTTTGGGCAAGTCCTGCTAGGTCACTTAGAGGAGTGGATTTCGTCAAATAATATTTTGTTGGTCATCCAATTGGGCGTTAGGCCTGCGGAACAGGCTGTGGCTTTGTATATGCAACTGGCTAAGTCAGTTTTTGTGAGGGGTGAAGAGGGTCTTTTTGGTCTTCATGACAAGATCAATTGAGCAAAGGTGTGCACGGTGCTCGGGCCCATGAATTGTCACACAGAGATCATACACTTTCCTAGGCGCATACATTCGGGCAATAGAGCATGTGACATTTTAAGTATATATGGGGGTGCGTCAGGGTCGTGTACTGTCCTCTGTTCTGTTTACATTGTACAGCAACACACTGCATAATGCCTTGGTGGAAACGGGTGCAGACTTTCTGGTGGTAGGCAGTAGGGCATTGCCTTTATTGGCCTATGCTGACGACACTTTTCTGATAGCTCGCACCCCGAATGTACTTCAGAGGTTGATCTTGGAATATACAATATTTATGAACTATCTT
Organism: Ambystoma mexicanum; assembly: GCF_040938575.1. Taxonomy (NCBI): domain Eukaryota; kingdom Metazoa; phylum Chordata; class Amphibia; order Caudata; family Ambystomatidae; genus Ambystoma; species Ambystoma mexicanum. The sequence goes on from NC_090935.1 coordinate 1,459,396,953, forward strand.
TGCTTAAAAAAATCAACACAGCTAAATCAGCAGGCATGGCATGTGGCCCAGGTAGGAAGCCTGCAAAGATGCACCCAATGTTGAACAATTATAATTATTAATTATAATTATAATTGTTCTTTTATAACACGCTTAATACCAATGAGTGGTTTCTAAGCGTTGCATCAGGATTCAAACCTGTGTTGCGCTGCGTTGTCTTGTTTCCAAGACAAACGCGTTGCCCCTGTGTTATCCTTCCTCCCCAATGGTGAGTTAATGCCCAGGGTGAATGATTTAGACTACTTGGGTGTTCGGTTCTCTCGTTTTGTTACTGGAAAAGTCCATGTTAGAAGACAAGAGAGTCGCATGGGCCAATGTATGGGAGCGGTTTCTCGTTTCAAAGCCTGGTCAACCTTTGCACATCATTTTGAAGGCCCAAACCAAGGCCACCACTAACTATGGCGCATGATTATGGTGCTTTGAAAGGGTTACAGCTCTTCAAACGAGAGAGAATACATTTCTGAGATAGTTGCTGGTATTACCTAGCTCAGCCCCCATTTATTCCATTCACGCTGAACTGGCTTTTAGATCCCATTTTTATTTGGCTACGGGTATGGTCCAACCCAAGGGTGGCATTGACGCAGCGTATTTTCAGGGTCATTATGGGGGCGGAAGACTGGAATGAAATTCCTTGGCTCAAGTACATTCATGTTTTTTTTTGCTTCAGTCCAATGTTCCTTCACTGTTTCCACCAAAGATTTGCAAAGTATTGAACATGCATCTAGTCTGAAAAAGGTTTTCATTGCTAACATTAGGAATATCGTGAAGCTAGTGCATGGCTCATTCCTGCAAATAGGAGGTTGGCAATGATTACGTCAGTAGATATGGTTCTGCCATACCTTACTTTTGCCGTTTATTTACATCAACGCTCGGCATTAACCAAGGCCTGTCCAAATTTGTTGCTGCTGAGAGCGCTCACTGCAAACTGGAAGGGCTATCCAGATCCCTGTAGTTGTCCTCTCTGTGGGCATCAATCGGAGGACATCTTGCACTTTGTAATGCTTTTTCCTCATTATTCATTTATTAGGCAACGTACAATCCTTCCAGTTTTATGATAGATGAATTTGTGCAATGTCGGCCAGCCTTATTTTTCCTTTTGAAGGCAGTCATCCCCCATGTGGCATGGGCATTGCTTTTCTTTTTAAAGGGGGCTTTGAACCTGAGGGGATACTATGTAGCTGCTATACCCAAGGCATAAATAGACGAGTGTCATGATTATCGATGTACAGGTTTTCTGGATGTAATGTTTGATATGAATTTTGCTCAAGGATCAGCTATTTTGTGTTCAGTTGGTTGGCAGTTGGTTGGCTGGTGTAATGAATGGGAAAACCGACATTTTGATATACCCATTTAAGGACTATGCCGTTTGTACCTTAATGCAGGACCTATGGACTTTGTATTAGTGATCCAAGCACTGTTTGCACATATTGCTGGTTCAGACCTTTTATTGAATGCTTTCTTATCTGTATCTATGTAGGATTGAAAACAAATTGTGATTTACTTAAACTAAATGAAATTGTGAAACATGCTTAACTGTTGACCTCTTATGTGTTTGATCAAATGCATAATACTGAACAGAGAACTGTTCATTGACTTTCTTTTCACATTTCTTATTTCAAGTTCTCTTTTCCTTTTTACATTTCGAAATTTGAAGTACTCTGGAATATGCAGAGAAGCCTATTGTATTAATGATATTCTACTTGATGGCAAAAGTGACATTGCTTGCGTTCCATTTTAACGTTAGGTGTGTTGCACAGTATATACTACTTGCTCCACACTCCCTATATGGAGCTCTCAATCACTGAAGGCTGTTCTATACCAAGGAGCTACTCTTAGTCCCCATCACTGCCTCCTTATTTCGATCCCTGCTTTCTTCTCACTGCAACTGTTAAGAAGGTTCAGAATTATCACCTCTGGACATGTTCCTCGCATGCAATTAATCACTACAGTGATGGAAGGAGTTGCAGAGGATGGGCTATTTCTAACTCGGCTTCCTCATGACATCTCCAACATGTAGAGCAGAGATGTACTGATAAGTGTCCCGCTAGCTTTTGCCTTACAGCTCAAGACTTGTTTGGATGAGCCACGTTCTGTGTACATTAAACAACATATCAAGAGACGGAAGAGGGAGCGTTGCAGTAGGAGAGGAACTGGACTTACCGACTGCACCTTTAAGCCTCTCTTTACTACCATTTCTATTTTAAAGTTGTTATCGATATATGAGTAAATCAAGTTTTAGAAAAAATAAAATGGCAGATAATATCTGTTGTAGCAAATGCACTAGATGTTTCTGCTAAGCAGATGTTAGATTTGATCTTTTTTGTAATTTTCATTACAGGGCATGGTGCAAAGGTGGCAGTTGCTTCCTTCAGTGTAAAAGAGGAAGAGGAAAATTCAATGGGACACCCCAGCTCTGAGGAAGGCCAAGATATCCTCTCTGCGCCAAGTGAGTAACTTGTGCTTACCTAATTGGAGTAAAGGACACATTGTATTTGCAACCCACTGACCCTTGCAAAACTATTATCACACCAATTGTCTCCCTCACATGTTCTCTTCTTTTGAACAAATATTGATCTACCCAAGATCTTGTGCAGTCTTTTTTTTAAAAAATAGTTTCATTTTTTCGTGAATATTTTGGACATTTATCTTCCTTCAGAACACACTTTACCCATCCAGGTTTTTGTGAAAGTGTATTTCCAATATTCCCTGTTTTTCCCTGTTAGGAGTGTTTTTCAAAACTTCCAATGAATTATGGTATTGGGAAGCCAGCCTTAGGAGACGGGCAAGGTTTAATACAAGTCTAACCACTGTCACTAGCAGCATGGCTTAGACTATGCTTGGTGTAAAGTACAGTTAACATACACGAGGGGTTTTCAAGCAATGCATTGCAAATTTGGGTAAGTATTAATATGCTGATTTAACAACTTTGATGAAAAGTCCCCTGCCTGATTTTGGGGACCACCAATGTGTTGATTTACAGGGCCGCTAGCCAGCCACTCTTACTCATTTTATTTCCAGAAGCTAATTTACACACTGGAAACACAGGAGAGCACTGCTCGGCACAGGCAGCACTAGGGAAGTTCAGGGGAGAATAACTAACAAACAGGGGCCTAGCCATTTATATGCTTGGTATAGCCACTCAATCCCACAGCAGTCCCAGGTGCACTCAAGGAAAAGCATGAATCCCAACCCTCACACAGTTATAGGCCACAGGTGCAGACCGTAACTGAAAGTGCCATCCAGGGGGAGGAGTGAACACAGTATAAAAGCATGCAGCTCCAATTGCTTAATGTGGGTTCCAGGAGATGGAGGCTTGAATTTGTAGAAGGCCAAAGACTGGTGAGCGGTGGAAGAAGCAGTGCTGGAAAGATGGAAGAGAGTGGTGAGGTTGCAGCAGCGGAGAGCAGGAGGTGGTGGTGAGAGCTAAGAGGCTGATGGAGGAGATGGTAACATCAGAGGGACATTGTGGGCTGGAGGAGGTAGCGACAGCTAAAACGGTGAAGGAGGAGGTGATAACAGGGAGGAGGTGATAACAGGGAAAGAGTAAACAGGAGGAGGAGGTGAGAGTTAAAGGTCTGTCAAAGGAATGGGTAACATCAGAAGGATGGTTGAAGGTGAAGGTGATAACATCAGGACACAAGTAGAAGCCAAGAAGAGGTGGTAGAAATCAGTGTGCAGGATAAGGTGGTGTAAACCAAATGAGAAGGAGGAGGTTATAACATTCAGGATGGTAGAAATGATACAGAGGAGGTAATACCAGGTGGAGGAAGGTACACTCCAATGTGGAGGCGGTAGTGAAGATGGTATGAAGAAGATCTCATTTTCTTTCCCGTTGGCCCTGTGTGTAACAAATCAAAATAGAATGGTATCTCATGAGGATCAATCAAATAAGAAATAATCAAGAAACACATTTTATATACAACCATAAATCAATATTGCAATATAAAATTCTCAGGGAAGAACATTGAACAAATGATACATGGATTGTTTTTATATATACACCTCAATTTAATTCTTTATAGAAAATAATATCCAAATCGCAACATTCAATACAATCTTTACATAAACATCAGACATCATAAAAATGTATTCAATAAAGTGCATCTAATTCATGCTGGGCATGTAAACATTACTCATGTGCAAAAAGTGTAACATACATCACATCATCAACCGTAAATATATAAATGATCAATTCGACAATTCACCACTGCTCACGGTCTAATGTCCGACCATTCACAGTGGAATCCAGTCAACTAGTGGGTGTTCAGGGAAACACAATTCCTCACACCATATAAGTATCCTGAAATATACTTCTAAAAGACCTTCCATTTCACTAGTATCGATAGGAAAGTACAAGACTCGTACAAAATGATCCGTCTTCTTCAGGACCCATGGGGTCAGTGGGCAACCTTCCCATCACTTCTTAGCCATAGAACGTGCCTCAAGTGGTTCATCATGAATCCTTACAACTGGCTCTAAGAATACAAAATTGCACCTACACCAATGTACTCCCTAAAGAATCTCTAGTCTTATATATTTACATTAGAGGATTCTGAATTACCTGCATTTGACTTTTGAAGCAGATTTCTTCACTACTAAACTTCAATGCAACGTGCAAGGTTAACAACTCCTGCAACGACACAAAGAAAACTAAGGCTGGATCCTAAAGTTACTTTGTAAATTGTAGTCCAACGAATTGCCCAAAACAAGTACCTACTTGTTTATTTCCTCCAACGATGGTGTCAGCTAATTGTGATGACTGGAATCACGGGTGTTTCATTCATTCTGTGTAACGTTGTACACTCATTGGAAACCTACGGAAGAACAAACCACTGTCAAAGTTTCAAGGCTTAGACAATCTGAACACCAAATGTGCCGACGACTGCTTACTGCATCGCCGGAAACAACTTCCTGAATTTGAAGCTTCTGTAAACACACGGGCAATCCGGCTCAGTTTTGTTTTGATGAGCTCTGTAAAAACACCTGACTTGTAAACGCCTGACTTGTAAACGTCACGCATATGTGCAAAATAAATACTCAGTAATGCTAACTGCCATGTTGGACTATGTCCACATGCCATAAGATTGCATCAAATCGGTTAGCCACTACGTTCGCAGATTAACACTAACAAGGCCGTTTGTATACATGTTTGCTTTGTTAATTAATTAAACCAACATCAAACACTTCCATTCAACTTCTGAAATCCTCAAGACAGAGTCTCCTGATTCAAAGCGGCAAAGCTCTGTCAAGTCACCTAATCTAGAACGTGAAGAGGGCCAGATAGTATGTGTGCATACCCACCATATAGAACTGTGGTCAACGTTCACTATGTTACCCCCCCCCAATCCAATTAGTTCTGCCCAATGTATGTGATGTTATGCATACAATAACGTCTACAACATCACTCACTTCAACTAAGACGGGACTAATGTTAATACATTTGGACAGTGTAATGATGGACGTAAACTATGAATGAACATCTAACAGCTCTCACACTGTCATGCCCATCCTAATTAATTCCATTCCTTTTGATTATTCAAGTCATTGGTGTGCCAGTTAGTATGGTACATCCATTATTTTTCTCTTTCAGCAAGTCTGCCTTCAACATTGTCTGAATCATTGCCTGATATTTTATCAATTGGCCACCATTTTAAATCATCTGGACCATGTTCTTCTGCTAAATAAATTTCAACTAACGGAGCCATTCAATTCGTGGTCCTAGTCCTGGATTAATGTTCTACAATCCTTATTCTTAATGGTCTGGATGGTTTTCCTATATACATATTTTTACAAGGGCATTCCACAGGCTAAGTAACATTTCTGCTGTTACATGTTGTGTGGCCGCTCAATAGCCAAGAATGGTGGTTGATGTCTACCATGGTACAAGGGAACGAAAATCTGCAAACACTACAATTTGCACATGGGAAATGTCCTTTGACAGGATCCATACACCACATCGAAGAAATGGATTGTGTATTAGTTTTAGAAGCTCTGTCGGCACAAGTCAGCCACCCTTTTCAATTCGTAACCTTCTTAGAAGCAAACAGTGGTCCGGGAAGGGTAAAGTTCTCAAGTTGTAATAAATGCCAGTGTCTACAGATGGATTTTCTAATCTCCTTATTTTGTGTATTAAATGTCATAGCACATACCAGATGGTCTTCTATGCATTGTTTATGTTATTTAGTCTGGCTAATGGACCACATCTGATTTCTAGCTCTTTTTTTTTAGACTGTCTCAATAGTCTTTTCGGATATACCCTCCTGGACAACCTTTCTTGTATTTGGTTAGACTGTTTAACATAATCTTTCATATTGGTAGAATTTCATCTTGCCCTGAGGAATTGACCATAGGGGATATTATTGCCTAATGCCCGGGGGTGTAACATAGCCACTAATAAGTGAAAGTGAACTACAACATGTGGTCTTGGTGTCTTTCTTTGTCCCAGGTGGAGCACTGTGACACAACACTGATGCATTAAGCTAGAATGCTACAAGTAAATAAAACCATATACACGCATAGTTTCACAACTTAGATGCCCAATTGAAGCACCAACCACACTTTAGGTCAATAATAAAGTAATTTGGTAATACAGTGTTTCAGGCTAAAGTGGGGTCGGGGGGGGGAGAAATTAGGATATCATAAAGCACACCAACACATTAAAAATAAATGTTAGCAGTCTAACCTTATCCCAAGAATAGTTTTCCACCAGAGTTCAAGGCAAGTAGCCAATTTTGCCAACTAAGGGGAATTTAGAACAGTTACCAAAGTTGTCCCATAGGATGTAATGGGATTTAATTCAGTAGTCTAATGCCATTAGGTTGTAAAAATTCATAATCTGGTACATTGATGGGGGGTCGTCATGGAAAAATCACTCTGAAACCTGAAGTGGTTACAAGGGTGGTTATAGTGAGTCTTACAAGATTGGATGACGTTTGGGAACTTGCTGAGGGTTCAGGGCAAAAGGGTTTTTTGAAAATTGGCATTGGAGCCACCTCTCTCAGTAAGTAACCCCTACTTTCATGGTTCTACGGGTTAATGCTATGAGAGTAGTTCAGATTGTAGTGGGGGTCCCATCGGGCGGACCTCTGAGTGTCGGTATTCTGGGTCGAAACCCACCCAGGTCTGGAAAATTAGCTGTGGATTTCCTGACCAGCAGGCTCTCTTCCTTTGTTTGACTGACCAGGTCGTGGCTCGTGCTGTTTTTTTCTTTGTCCCCAGTGGCCAGAGGGACATAGCCCTTTGATGGGTATTTGCTATTTGTAGGGCCTCCACCAAAGTGGGCTCAGGTAACTGCCTCACCACTTTCTGCAGATATGGCGGAAGCAAGTTGACTAACTGTTCGAGGAGCAGCATCTCCTTCACCTCTTCAGAGGTTTTATTTGCCATCCGTTTCTTTAAGAGATCCTGGACATATAGGATAATTGTAATGGAATTTCCCTTTGTTTTAGGCATACATGTCGTAATCCCATCCAGCAATGCTCCCGGTCCTGTCCCAAGCGTTCCAAAATCTCCTGCTTCAGGTGTACATGGAGTTTGGCCACCAGGAGTTAAGGTCTGGAAAGCTTGTTGGGTTTCCTCCTCCCTCTGGCTCCCCTCACGTAGATTGGCTGCCCCGCCTAGTCTCTCGCCATTGTTCATCCCGTGGGCAGCCATCTCCAGGTTCCCTGTTTGGGGGTAGGGGACCCTTGGTCCTCCGTGGGGTTCCAATCTTGAAATGAAGAGAACAGGGAGGATCTGTACTTAGGTACCCATGCCCTAAATGTGGATGGTTTGGCATCAGAACTCCCTGCCCCCACACCCTTTCAACGGCAAAGCCATGGCCTTAGCACAGTACATACAAGTTTCCTGTAGAGGAAAAGGGCAACTACCAACCCAGTTGTTTGGGAGGACCCCAGCCAGGATACCTATACCCAGGTCCCACTACCAAAGGTAAAGGAAGAGTAACTCCAGGGACTAACATTAACCCCTAGTGAACTCAATTGGAAATGGAGTGGGTATACAGCCTGGTGCCTCAAACGCTGTCCAAGAAGAGCAACAGCCAGCGGTAAGTCAGGGCCTTTGGGGATGACCTGGTTGCTGTGTAGGGGCCCAAGGGTTGCATGTGCATAGGTGGCTATTTCTGAAAGCTGGGTCAGACAGTGTCATGGTTCTGGTCTCCGATACTAACCTCATGGATCTTGGACCAACAGCCTGGACCTCAGGTCAAAGAAGACAAGACCTCTGTTGCAACACCCTTTGGGAAAGCAGGGTTTCGACAATACAGCAAGCAGTCCTTATGAACCAGCACAGGTCAGCAGGCAATGAAGGATGACCACACAGGACTTCAGCTCCAGTAAGTTGCTTCATCTGGTCCTGAGCAGCAGGAGCAGAGCCACCAAGCGCAAGCCCATTGACAAGGTATCCCATGAAGTTGCGTCGCACAGAGTGCTACACAATGTCCTGAGCAAAGAGGAGTCCCACCCCTGAGGCTGCAGACCAGCTACAGGTCCAAGGCTTCCTGGAGCTTCAAGGAGACGTCCAACGCAGTGCTGGACAGAGAACCAGGTGTTCCCATATCCTGAAAGGCGGGATACACTGCGATGACCTCCCCTGGTCGGTGAAGAGCAGGGCTTCACTTTCTTTGGGCTTGCTTTGGCAGCACGTGTAGTAGCGGGTTCCTGGCATCTCTATGAGGCCTTTTCAGCTTCTGTCACGCAGTTCTAGTGGTTAGCCACTTGAGTGGCTCCAGTATCATGTTAAGAAACCTGGGCTGAGGGTGACCCCTGGCCACGCATCAGAGGATCAGCAACATTGCAATTCGATGTGGCTTTCCAATCATGGCTAGCCTGCTGCGCCCCCGTCACTACCTCACTCTAACTTGGGGGTCTATTTGAGCTTCCTGCAGCCCCTTACCCAGCCCAAAGCAGTGCCAAAATGGCTACAGTAAAAAAAGAAGAGGTACACAGGCGTGCACCCAAAAAGTGTACAAATATGGCAATACCCCCATTAGCCTGCTTGCTTCCAATATGTATTGGAAAAACACACATACAAGGAAAAGGGCAACTAAGTTCTCTTGTACCTTGGACTACTGTCCTTATGGGAGATAATAGTGCTGTGCAATAGACTTATATGGCGGACAGGGTCCCCTGCAACGGTAGCCTTAAGGACTTACCAGGGCCCTCAAGATGGCATGAGTTAAGCGAGTGAGTGAGGTTAAAAGGAATTCCCTCACACGAACTAGGTCAGCATCATACAAACAGTAAGCAGATATGCTGTGGGTCCCATCGAAGATGATTTGAAAGCTGCAAAAAGAACACTTCCAGTTGCTTTAAAATATTATAATAGAAAAAAACATGAAAGATCTTCCAGAACAGGGGGGGGGGGGAGCAGAGCATTCTAGCTACTGCTCTAGATTCACGCGCGGACACCCCCCACATTTGCTAGAATGGCAAGCTAGGAGCTATGCCCCTTTAGAGGAATCGTGGGGCTGTCACTGAGGTATCGCGACAGACCTCAAGACTCACTCGAGTGACTGACTTTCCTAGCAGCCGCCCACAGCAGTTCTGGCTGCAAGCAGAAAAATCCAGCGCGGACGCTGACTGGTGTGCACTTCACACTACAGAGCAACGGCTCCCCCAAACATCACCTAACTCTTGGATTGAGCACTTGGGTTTTTGTCAATTGTACAGCAAGCACTTTAAGTACTAGACAAAAATGAAAATAATGCGATGGGACAAGAGCAGGAGGAAGAGCAAGTAATGGCAACCTTTTATAGTGGCGACGAGACAGAAGAGCGGCAATGATTCACAAGATGAAAAGCCAGAAGCCGGAGAAATGGGGGGCATGAAAGAAAACAGGAACAAGCAGGAGACGGGGAAAAGAGGCAACAGCATACTGATTCTTTTCAGCTTTGAGTGTATTTTGTGCATCAGCCCCATAAAACACAATAAATGACATCATAAAAAGAAATAATCTATATTTATAAAAGTGAAATTGTGTGGGGGGGGGCTAGGTTTGTGGCAAAGCGTTGTTCCTTATACAATTCCACACCGTGTCACCAGTCTGCACCACATAGTGCCTAGTTGCCTGTTAGGACCCTCTGGACATTACTGGCTACATAACATTTGGATACCCACACCTTTCACCGGATGTCAGCACCTTCACACATGAGACAATTGCCTGAAATCAGTGAAAAACATCAATGTGGTCATAGAAGGATCGGTATCGTCATGGGGAACAGTACTTGAGGTCTCTGTGGGACCTCAGATGTCATGCTTCAAGGCCCTGGGAAGCACGGTTTCTGAGATATTTACACTGCAATGCACCGCACCGAACTGCACCGCGCCAGGGTGAGGCGACGGGCGGGGAGAGAGCACAGAAGGTCCCGGGATGCAGCAGCACACCAACTCTCTGCTCCGGGGTATGTCAGCCGGCCACACGCGCCTATTCTCACTGCAGTTTACTTCAGAGTCCTAAGCGCATCAAGCGATAAGCCAATCAGAACAGCGACCTACACGATCCATTATTTCCCACAATTGATGAGTGGTGTCATGTCCGTCTACAGAACCCGTTAAGGTACTTTTTGCTGGTATACAATAAAAAAAAGAACATTTTAAACACATCAGTCGGTTAAAATGTGACATAAATGAACTGATTGCAAACTAATAAAATGTCGTTTTATGATATAACAACTTATCAGAATTCAGTCTGCCAGAATCATGTTACCAACTCCCTGGAGCGTTGCATCAGTGCACAGGCTTCATTACAACGGATCTAGGCTGCCCAACCCTTGTAAGGTCTTTTGAGACAGCAAAAACTATTTCTGAATTTTCAGCCAACTTGCAGATTTTCTTTTCAAGACTACTAACGTTCCACACAGAACCTGACGTGGGGTATCCGAGCAGGCAGGGGTGTTGCTAGGTCTGGAAAAGTTCAGGGGCTAAGCTAACGTCGGGATTTGGGGCTAGCTATAGCCTTTTGGTTGTAGCCCCTGAGCTTCTATCTGGGGGTACAACCAAAAGACCCGGGGCTATAGCCCTCTCAGCCCCCCTCGCAACGCCTCTGCGTGCAGGCAACACTCCGGTTTTCTCCTTAATGTCTTGCAGATCCAAAGCAAAGACCAGAACTTTTTTTTCTAAATTGTAAAATCAGATCTGAGGCACAGTAGCTAAAAACCAAAGAAAAACCAAACCGCAGCCAGATAATTTTTCGGTCTGCTATAGGCCAGCTTTATCAGCGCCAATCCACACGGGGTTACCCACCTACTCTCGTAGCTTTATCGTGCCCAGCGAGGAACTGTCCCAGTTTGCCCATGTTTGGTGGTAGGATTCGGCTCCTTGCATAGGCAAGGTAGGCATCCTTGGCCTGCCTCTGGCCACCCGTTAGTAGGGGTGATCTAGCAGTCTAGGCCAAGCTCACATGAGGAGAGGAAGGTCAACATGACACGAGTAACAGTAGTATCGCTTTTAGTACACTGGAGGGGAAGGCCAACGTCAGCACTTTTTGTTGGGACCAGGGGTGGTCTGGGAACTAAAAGAGGCCCTGGAAATAATTACTGGAGACCAAAAGAGGCCCTGGAAACAATGTTCAAAGTGGCCCCCAATGACACATTTTCAGCAAGCCCTATGAGAACATTTGGAAATACCACACAAAAGAGGCCCATGGTGCAGAGGCCCACCAGGAAATCTCCAGAGTTCCCTATAGGCCAGTCCACCCCTGGTTGGGACGCCTGCATGCAATTGTCTTCATTTGCAGAACAAACCAGGCGAAATCAGCGCAAGCTCGTCAAACAACATTTTGGCATTTCGCCCAAACCACAGGTGCCTTGTACTATGACTCAGGCAAATGTATTACTTGGAATTCCAGTCCCTGGAAGTTACAGGTTAAAGAACGTACAAAGAAATGCTTTTGGGCCTGTAGCGAAAGAGTTGAAATGTGAAAAAACTCGAAAGCTTCTGCGCCATATAATCAGAAAGCCAACGCGAGTGACGAGTACGGAGTGGGAACACTGTTCTGGGATCAGTCCCGATGCTAACCATCAATGCTACACTATTATGTGAGAAGACGTGCACAAGATTGCTGGAGAAGTTGGTCAGTGGTGGAAATGGAAAAAATGTGGTGGGGATCCCACGAGTGCCGGGGTGGGGGAGGAGTTGGGGGAACATAGGGGGTGTGGTCTGGAGGGGGCGGGGTTGGTAGTGGCCATCCGATCAAATAAATACTTTTAAAAAAAGAAAGAAAAATAAGCGCCCACAACAGTAATATTGCCTTTTACCGCCGGCCAGGGCTTTAAGTGGGATGGGGCCTGCCGGGGCTCCGGCAGGCTCCGACATTTCCTTTGAGGCGGGGCCCTGCGGGGCCCACTAATCTCCCCTGCCAGCCCCGGGCACTACACGAAAATGTTTTTTTTCTGAAGCCTGAAGCTCTTGCTCGTGTGTGCGAAAGCTTTAGGCTCCAGAAAAAAATGCCTTTCAGCCATAATGGTGGCGCCGCACCTGCGAGGCATCCCTTTAAGCAGGAGATGCCCGTGGGCCGGCGCCACCATTATGGAGAAAACGCGAGGCCACTGGAAGCAGAGGGCGTTTTCCTGGAGAGTTTCAGTCTTCAGGAAAACGGCCTCAGCTTCCAGCGCCCTCACCCTTTCAGCCTTAATGGTGACGCTGCCCCTACCCAGCTGGCAAGGGGCAGCGCCACCATTAAGGCTGAATAGGCGAGGCCCTGTCCCCTGCCAGGCAAGCCTATAGAATATAAATGCAGAGATCAACAGCGATCACTACAAAAGGTTGCCTAGCAGGGGTGCCAGCTGGGGCTCGTCAGGGGGGCGTGGCATGACGGGCCCTCAGGACCCCTGCAATTAGGCCAGACCCCCTTGATGAGCCCTGGCTCATTTTGTTGTGCGAAAAAAAGGAAAAGAAAAAAAAACGCCCGCGAGGGCAGCATTGCCTTTTACGCGGCTCTGGCACTGGTGTGTAATGCACAATGCTCGCTACATGTACAACTGATTCCTTTCAGTCGTACATGTAGTGAGCATTGTGCATTACACATCAGTGCCAAAGCCGCGGTAAACGGCAAATGCTGCCGTCGCGGACGCTTTTTTTTTCTTTTTCTTTTTTCCAGCGCGGTTCATGGGCTTGGGCGCTGACTCTGGCCGGATCCCGAGATCCGGCTACACATCTGGTGTCGGATCTCGGATCCGCCGCGAGCCGGCCCAATGACCAGCACTGACTAGCAGCCCTGATTTGAGAAAGGCTTTGAAAGCCGAAACACGTGTAATCAACAAAGGGCTTTTTTAAAAAAGAATGAATAAAGTTAAATGTCTTTCTGATTATATGGTGCAGAAGCTTTGTTTTTTTTCACATTTCAACCAGTTACGCGACGGGTTAGGCTTTAGACCGTCAAACTCCAACCACCTGCGACAATTGCGTACAAAAACCCAGCGGATCCAAGAGTAATACACATAATGTTTTTTTTTTTTTGTGGAAATCATCAGTGTGTTGCTGTGAATGAATATGGATGATAATTAGAGTCGCCTTTCAGAGCAGCTGTGAGAAAAAGCCAATTCCTCTATTTCTGTACCGAATGAGCCTCTTCAGTAGCGTATGATTTGATCTGGGAGAAAAACCGCGTGGAGGGAAGAGATTATGAGGTAAAATCAATGCCGTTGTCGGCTCTAAATGATGGTCTCATTTCTCTTGTAAGCATATACTTATATTGTGTTAATGTTTTGTGTAACAGGGCCGGAAGTTACACCACCAGGAAAATCAATGGGCATTAACGCGGTGGGCGAGCCCTATCCCATTGGCGCCCATTGCTTCCGGAAAAGGGAAGGCATGGACAGTCCTGCAGGTGAGGCCATCACAGCGAGCGTGTATCTGAGCGCGCCATTTCTTTGATTTGTTTTTATTTGGATTATTCGTCAAGCGCGAATCTTGCTCTGTACATTGATCTGGGATATGGGTAGACAAATGTACCCTAAAACCTTGCTTTTGCCCAGCACTGTATGGGGCACATAGTCGTCCAGTAATTCACAGCGACAACTCATAATTGTGGGCTCATTTGTGGCTGTTTGCAGTCTGCCTTCCACATTGTGCTCAGTGAGAAAATCACGTTCTTCTTGAAGAGAGCAAGGGGGCAGCTGTAAAGTACCCACCAAGGACAAAAAGGTGTCCAGTGATAATGTTGCCAGGGAAATGGTCGCCAGGTGGCGACATTTCCCTAAAAATGCACCCTCCAGAAAATTAAACTTTCCTCAAATATTCTAGGATTGGAGATAATATATAATTATACCCCTCCTAGAATATTTGAGGAAAGAATGTTAGGGGTGGGGGGAAGTCACCTAACTGGCAACTTTTCACCAGTGACATTATTTCATGGAACCAGACAAAGGGCCTCATTACACGGATGACAGTGAACCATGGCGCTATTAGCGCCATGGTTCATGCCGGTAAAATACCGGCACCGCCTTGGTGGAAAGGGGAATTACCGCCCCATTCCAAGGTTGGCGGGGCGGTAATTCCCCCTTCCATCAATGCCCTTCCCCATTCCCATTTTTGCCCCATAGGGCTCTATGGGAATGGGGAAGGCGCTAATTAGGGTACCGCAAATTGCGGTACCGTAATTAGCTCCACTGGTCCCTTTGCGGGTTGGTTAACGCCTGCAAAAAGCAGGCGTTAAATTCCCCAACCCGCAAAGGGACCTCGTAGTAAGGCGGTAAGGATTTACCGGTACCGGTAAAATACCAGTACCGGTAAACCCTTACCGCCTACCGTGTAATGAGGCCCAAAATCCTCACAGATTCTGTGGCCAGGTCCATGGCTTCCAGTTTGTCACTAGAAACAGCTTTACCGTCACACCCATGTCATTGTGTGAAGGGACAGTTAGTTTCATCCGTCCACCATCCTAGGGGAAAATGTCATCCCTGTCGGTTGATGGATGCTCGGGTGCCCAATGAACACTTCATCTTTTTGGGCCATGCTTCACCGTACGCTGCACGGGGCAGGGCTCTTCCTCCGGTGACTTGCTGTACCCCTATGGCTAGTTGTATCATAGTGCGGTATTCTAGTGCAGTCACATTCCAGGAATGCAAGTCGAGGTATCATTTGAAAAGTGAGATTCTAATTTTTCAACCGCCACCTTTCCTGGGGAAGGGTCCAGTCAAGATATGAGAAGAGCCAGGTACCAGGCACACAGGGATTTCATTGCACTAAATTATAAACATATATTATGGTAAACCAGCAGTGAGCTCTGGGCTGGTTGTGGGAACCGATTATCCTGTGGCTAGGGTGCAGATCAAGTTGGCCTCAGCAGATTGTGTAACAGGAATAATGTTGAGAACGAGTTAAGCTTTTTTCCTGAGGGTCATTTACACCTTTAAATTATGCTTAAGATGAAAAGGGAAGTGGCCTTGGACTGAGCTTGTACCTTTAAGCAGACATATTGTTTTTGTTTACTTATTTGAAGGACAGGGATGTCAATTTTAATCACAAATGACTTGCAACAATACATTTACAGCTGGAGGAGACATGTCCCAGAAGGGTGCATGTACAATAGCACACAGATAAAAACAATAGTTTATAAGGGTGTGAACAAAGTGGGACATACCCCTTTTTTGTTATCTTGTGGTTTTGTTCTTGGCCTAACATTTACATAGGGCAGCATATGGTCCAGGCTAGAGAGGAGTACTGTACAAATCTAAAAACTACACTATTATGTGGCACTGGAGGGAGTGGTGGGTTCAGGATGGGGAAGAGGGCAGCAGGAGAAGCTCCCTCCTTCAACAAGTTGGTGAAGTTTAAGCCAAGTTTTGAAGAGATTCCCAGTTGAGTTGGTTTTGATTGTGATGGGCAGTGGGTTCCAATGGAGTGGGGTCATTAGGGGGGAAAGAGCAGAAGCGAGAGCAGCCACACAGGGACATGGCACAATGAGGTTGACTGCAGAGGTGGGGCGGAGGGAACGAGATGGTGAGTAGACAGAGATAGCCTCAGCCAGATATTGAGAGCAAGACCGACTGAGAGGTTTGTAGATTAGGAATAGGAACTTGCATCCTTTTACCTATGTTTTCATGCTGTATTATCAATCAGTGAAACATTGTCTGGTTAAAACATAGCCCGATGCTTGCCCCTGGTCTCAGATATTCTGCTCCGCATCGATGCTTGCCCCCGGTCTCAGATATTCTGCTTTGCATCGATGCTTGCCCCTGGTCTCAGATATTCTGCTTTGCATCGATGCTTGCCCCCGGGGTCAGATATTCTGCTTTGCATCGATGCTTGCCCCTGGTCTCAGATATTCTGCTTTGCATCGATGCTTGCCCCCGGTCTCAGATATTCTGCTTTGCATCGATGCTTGCCCCCGGTCTCAGATATTCCGCTTTGCATCGATTCTTGCCCCTGGTCTCAGATAGTCTGCTCCGCATCGATGCTTGCCCCCGGTCTCAGATATTCTGCTTTGCATCGATGCTTGCCCCTGGTCTCAGATATTCTGCTTTGCATCGATGCTTGCCCCTGGTCTCAGATAGTCTGCTCCGCATCGATGCTTGCCCCTGGTCTTAGATATTCTGCTTCGCATCGATGCTTGCCCCCGGTCTCAGATATTCTGCTTTGCATCGATGCTTGCCCCTGGTCTCAGATATTCTGCTTTGCATCGATGCTTGCCCCTGGTCTCAGATAGTCTGCTCCGCATCGATGCTTGCCCCCGGTCTCAGATATTCTGCTTTGCATCGATGCTTGCCCCTGGTCTCAGATATTCTGCTTTGCATCGATGCTTGCCCCTGGTCTCAGATAGTCTGCTCCGCATTGATGCTTGCCCCTGGTCTCAGATATTCTGCTTCGTATTGATGCTTGCCCCCGGTCTCAGATATTCTGCTCCGCCTTTAAGATATAATGAACTTAAGGAGCACTTTTCCAACCTTTTTAATGCATGAAAATGTAAAATACTATGGGCCTCATCACGAGTTGGAAGGTATCCCGGCGGTAATAGCGCCGGGATACCGCCCAATGCTATTAGCGTGCCTGCAACTCAGTGTGACACATTTTTGGCGTAAATTCCCATTTCCCATTGGACCCAAATGGGGTTTCATGGTGCCATTAGTGCCTGTGCAATTAGGGCCCAAAACGGGCAGAAAGCGAGTATTTTAACTCCAGCAAAAAGCTGTAGGTAAAGCTCCAAACTTTCCCGCCAACTCATGAATGGGCCAACCCTTAAATGCGGCAGTAATAGGGTTAACACCACATTTAAGGGCTAAGGCCCAACACGCGATGAGGCTATATGTGTACCCTGTGAGCCCAAAAGGGCCCTGCTAGTAAGGGCTGCATGCTGTTCCCTAATGGAAAACCTAGAAAAAAGAACAAAAACACCATGGTATGATGAATATTTTACTAAATGCTTGCGTGTGCGTTTGGTTTTATATTGGAATAATAGCGGGCTGGATGGAATGTTGAAGGGAGAAGAAAACAAGAATAACAAAATACAACTCCCTCGCTCAAGAAGGGGCTGGGCAGGAGAGAAGAATTCAATGGGGATTTGAATAAAAAGGACAGTTAACGGACAAGGGGAAAGAGAAAAGCGAAGAACAGTAGGTGGAAGAAACGGAGGGGGAGAAAAGGAAAATAACTCCTGGGGGCCGGGGGGGGGGGGGGTAGAGGGCGCTGCCTCAAGCTCCCGCCTGGCATCTTGCCCTGGGGAAGCATGCAGGGAGCCCCAACCCCCCCCCCCCCCCCCCCCCACGGAACCCCCTAGTGAGTGAACCATGGGACCGGGCTGTGTGGCAAGAGCAGCCCGGCCTCCCACAGGGCTGTGGTGGTTGTCGGCCCATCGGGGGCGAGATCAGACAGCACCCAGAAGTTCAACAGTCCCAGGCAGCATGCCTCGAACTGCCCAGTCCGAAAATTAACTGCCCAGTCCAATGAAGTGCTGATAAAACTTTAAACAGAATCCAGAAATAGCTACTGTTCTGACCAGGATGGAAATGATTGACGAGGTCAACAAGTTGAAATTAGGACCAGCCTATCCTGACTGCAAACTGGAGTTTGCCCCGGTAAGTTATTTTAATTATTTAACACCATCTTATGCCACATCACTTTACGCCAGCTTCAGGTGCGGGACATTACAGATAGCTACCTTGACTCAATTGTGGGGACAGTGTGGGTCGAGTATCTGCTTTTTATGTCGTCCGGGTGAGGAGAAAGGCATTCACTTCATGTTTGTATGTGATAAATTGAGACCCACCCCACTTTTGCGACCTTTGCTCAGGGGCGCGGGGACTCGCAACCATTGATGCTTTTGAATTTTGCAAAGGTAGCTGAAGCCCAAATATAGTGAACTGTATTGCCCGGTAGATTCATCAAGCCTGACTGTGTAGCCAAAAACAATTAAATCGGCTACCGATTAAATAAATATTGATTAGAGGGCAATTGGCTACAGTGAAATTTCCCCAGGAGGCAATGGGCCTCATTACGGGATCGGCAGTAACCCTGCAGGTGCTACCAGGCGGGTTGCCGCCAGACCTGTAATAATTTACTGGCACTTGACTTCTCATTAAGAGTCCGGCGGCCCGGGAAGTCAGGCGCAGGTAAATTGCAATTCCCCACTCCCATAGAGTCCTACGCGACTCTATGGGAATGGGAACACGGAAGCACCGGCACCTCTGTGACCGCTACGCCCGGCAGGGTCAGACCTGTCGGGCACAGCGGCTGCGGCAGGCAAACACGTAGTTTGCCGGTCCGGAAACAAGGGTGCCGGTGAGTTTACCAGCACCCTTGTTTTCGGACCTGCAAACTTAGAATGAGGCCCAATGACTGCTTGTGGGTCTGCGAGTATACTCTCACCACCTGATAGTTTTAAAGAAGTTGTTTGTATAGTATATTTCTTTAGCTCATTTATCTTGTATTGAACCTTGATGTAGTTTGAATTTTGTTTATATTTTGTTTACATTGCATTTTGGTCTATTTGTGTTGCCTGACATTTTACAAATGCTGTTTTATTGGTATCAGGTATTAATATCGCCACATATATGGTCGCCGTAAATAATATCGCCGGGAAAATGTTGTGGCGATATTATTTGGGTGACCATATATGTGGCGATATGGGCAATAAAAAAAAACGAAAAAACATTTGGGGGTTGCGGGGGTGTCCCCCACATGTTCCATGCAATAATGTCGCCACAAAAAACGACCATTTTTCGGCGATATTTTTGTACGGCAATATTATTACATGGAACCGTTTTATTGACCTTCCTTTTCGAAATTACAATGAGGTGAATTTTGTTGTTGACTTCTTCCTTTTTGTATGATATCAAATTGTACTTGTTGTTTTTATGAACATTTATGGCTTTTTACACCGAATAAAGTTTTTACTGATTGATTGAATATATTGCTGGAGACAGCATGTACTTGCCTTTTTACTGTGGCTTTGTTGGCAAAGCCAGAATCAGCCTATTCGTAAGTGGACATTCTGGCATATGTGGGCTCAGCCAGCATAGACTTGTTTTCCAACAGTTCATTAATGGCATTTTGGGGCAAAGCCAACATGAGGGTTCCTCTGCAGGCATAGTGGATTACATTTGCGGAGGCCCCATGAATGTGTCTTCTTAAAGTGGCAATACTGATATTATTGGGCACACGAGGATAAAAAGGTCTTCTTAAAATGGCAGAACATTTGTGTATATTCTGGGCAGAGCCAGTGTGAAAATGCTCTTTTACAATGGCAGAATACTGCCAATTTATTGTGGGCAAAGACATCATACATATGGGTTGGGAAGGTTCCTGGTGAACTGGTTGTGACCTGGCATCTTTTTCATGTGTTACCCAAAACCGATAGTAAATTGCATAGCTTTTTGCCCATTGTTTCATAAAAAATGTGCTATCAAATGGATCATTTGAATCCATTATTTTAAAGAACTTCTAAGGGGGGAACCCCTCTGAAAGCTCCCTTGTTACACTTGGCCGTTCACGCACATTTGTGGGAAATATTTACGCCCCTCCAATTAAAAGATTCACCAGCCCTCACTGATAATTTTGGGGCCAGCACCGTAACCATGTTAGATGC
This sequence comes from Ambystoma mexicanum, assembly GCF_040938575.1. Taxonomy (NCBI): domain Eukaryota; kingdom Metazoa; phylum Chordata; class Amphibia; order Caudata; family Ambystomatidae; genus Ambystoma; species Ambystoma mexicanum. The sequence goes on from NC_090935.1 coordinate 1,459,417,011, forward strand.
CTAGGTATTATGACCTCGAGGAGTGGTCTAGGATTATTTATTTAGAGTTAGAGTGGACTAGAGTTCTTTTTTCGGACCCTGACAAAAGCAGTCTTTAAGGTCAATGTACAGTAGGGACGGTGATTGCTTTCTTAGTGTTCCATATAGGCTGACTCTTTGATCAATGAGTATGCTTGGTCTATGGTGCTCACACTCTAGCGGAAGCCTGCTTGTAGGTAGCTGACACTTCCTGTTTGCTCTACCCATTCCTCTAGATGTACCAGTATGGTTCTATGTGATAATCCCACAATTTGCAGAGGCAGATTTATTTATTTTATTTATTTATTTTTACATTTGTAGAGCGCACTACAGCCCGTGGGCATCGAGGTGCTGTAAAACGGAGCGCAAGAAGGCTTATTTAAGGGTTACAAGAAGCTGCTCAACAAGTGGTTTTAGCAATACAGGTTACATATAAGTCGGTACATAAGTTAGCGAGGATAACATATAAATCACTTAAGATGTACATGTGGAGCCTGCAGGTTTACATGAAGAGCTTGGTCTTGATGGCCTTACGAAAGGCAGCATGGGATTCAATTTGCCTAAGGTACGGTGGTAGGGCGTTCCAATGGGTCGCAGCCATGGTGGGGAAGCTGGTGCAGGAGGGGTCGGGCGGAGGCGCACAAGACCATGAGGAGCGCAGGACATGAGACAAAGGCTCTAATTACATGTTATCATTTATGATGCCTGTGATTCTGCCAATCCGGTAGTACAGTTACCAGCTACCGGCATGGCAGAATCACCATAATTTTACAACACCTCGGGCGCGTGCATCCAGCAGATCCGGAAACGGTGACACCGGCAAATCAGTAATGGTGGATAAACTCACAAATTGACGGTGCCACCATCTGAAAACATGCCGCTAACACCGGATCTGTCCCATTGATGCTGGAAACACCAGCACTGGAAATAGCATCATCGCAGGAACTTGAAGTTGGTTGGCGGCCATTTTGGAAAACAGAACCCAATTTAAATCGGGCATTTCCTGTAGCCACCCGCACCAGGAAACACTGACGGGATGTCCGCCAGCAGCAAGAGCAGGATCGCAGAAGTCCGGCTTACGTTTCTCGGAGGCAGGATTTAAGGCATTTACAGACCACATAGTGGACAAAGCAGATGCTCAAATTTTGGTGCAAATGACTTACATTTAGCTTTGTGTTAATTTATAAGCTCAAGCCATCACTAATGTACATTGTCTGCGTGAGGCACTAGATGTCTTCAAACATTTTTTCTATCAGGTGTTCTCATTATAAGATCTTAATTTTTGCGATGATTGAGTTCAGCAAGTCGGAAAAGTTCCTAAGTGATTACTGTGGTAAATCATCTTAGAATTAATTTTAACCTGAAATGATTTGTTTTTGTATAAAAGGTTAAGCTGTGTAATATATATATATATATATATTTTTTTTTTAATTTTTACGTGTGACATTTTTTTTGTAAACTAAAACACACAGTATTAATAAGATAAAAAAAAGCAGATACCCTCTTTGTCCAGGACAACCGCCATGCAAGTCAGCCATATGGCTGGAGGTGGCCAGTCAAGTCACTGCGGTGGGGTCCGTCCCCCCAAAACTCCAGGGACTGCCGCAAAAGGTGGGACGACTTGCGGCTGAGTGTGCGGAACCTGCTGGCAGCCCACCACCGTGAATCAATGGCCACAGGAGGTGGGGCGGTGAGACTCAACTGACTGATGCTCTGGGAGGAGCGATGCAGCTCAATCCTGCATCTGGAGGGCATAGAGGGTGTCAGAGGACCAGAGGCTGGAGCCGGGACCCAAGGGGATAGTGGGGAGTACAACAAGCCACACCAGAATGCCCTGCACAACAGAAAAGCTGCACACTAAACTGTCCAGGGAAACTTGCACAAGGAAGGGGACAGTAACAGTGAAATCTACGTCTAAAGTCCCTGAGCACACATAGAAGACAGGAGTCGCGCCCAATCTAACACATGCAATACCATCAGACACAACAAGCTACTGTGCCCATGTCCACATGTTATGTGCACCGTGGCATGACTGGACAGTTAGTACTACCCCAATTAACGCACAAAAGACTAACCACTGTGCCGGGAGTCCAACCAAAATGGACAGACCCCATACATCCATTCATGCACGCAGCAGTGCACAATCCACACCCCCACCCCCATCTTGACCAGGCCATGGAACATGCAATGTCCAAGTTGCGTAATGCAAGTGCATCCAAGTCACTCACAGGCCTCTGCTATGTTTTCTCACCCTACCAGGCACATTCCCTAACAGCAATGGCGATGGTACAGGTCCATCCACAGGCCATGCAAGGCCCAGCCAAGCTTCCCAAAGGCCCACCCATCCAACAACTGTGGCAACACCAGCCACAGAGGACCGGACAGCAGCCCAGGAGGCCCTGTCAGCAGCCTAGGTGACCCAGCCAGCAGCCCAGGAAGCCCTGCCACCACTGCAGGCCCCGTCAGCTACCCCAGAACATCAGCCTGCCCCACAGGCCCAGGCAGTGGCACACCCATGGCGGCCATCCAGAGCAGCCATCATCCATCATGCCCCTGCATCACATGGCGCCACCTCTGATGAGGCAGATGGTGGTTAGAACACGGACGAGACACCCCAGTGCTCCACCTATCCCTATCCCTCCTCTTAGCCCACCCCACTTCCACAGCCCGCCAAGTCCACCAGGTGGGGGGTGGGGGGTGGCGATCAGGGCGTTTGAATGGTAGTATCTAGTAATGGTTAATACATTCAATTTTTCACTTGCAACAAAGAGTGGGCAGCCGTTATATAGTGTGAATTATATTTATTGATCATATTATTTACAGTGTCACATCATGGGTGGTGCACAGTGAGAGGACCTGAGAAGTCAATGTGCTATGCCTGGCTGGTGCTGCCTCAACAGCACTGTCACCGTCATCATCTCCACCCTCAGGTGGTGGCATGTCGAGGTCTGAAGGCAGGGGTATGTTGCACAGGCTATGACTATCTGCCCCACCTTCTCTGGCCTGTACATAAGGGCCCCCATGACCAGTGCAGGCCCCTGAAACGTGCCTTTAGGAATCCAAACGTCTGCTCGATAGTTGCCCTTGTTCGCACATGGGCATGGTTGTATGCCACGTCCTCTGGCAAATGTGGATCCCTCCGTGGGGTGATGAGCCAGGGCATCAGTGAATATCCAGAATCACATGCAAGGGGGGGTGGACACAAGGTAAGCCATGGCATGCATGTAGCCGGACTGACATTGTAACGCAACGTTGCTAGATACCCTGATACCCCATGCGTCCAGTACCATGTTAAGTATGTGAGTCATGCACTGAGAGGCACCCTGGGACGGCAATTGCGAGTCATCTGCATCAGGATGTGTTGTAATCCATGGGGTGAAAATAATGTGGGTGGAAATGCAACAGCCACCAACAGTCCCAGCATTCATATCCCCATGGTGTGGCATGCTAATCGCCACGCCACCACCCATACAGTGTGTTTACATGCATGCACCTTGCTAGGTCATGCCTTCATTGGTGTAGGTAGATGGTGTATTGCAGGTGTGGGTTTTTTGGAGTGGCAGTGCTGCATTCTGGCACCTGTAGTGTTTTGCCAGTTTGATTCCTCAGGCTCGATGTCTACTTGCTACTGACTGACACAGCAACATTCTGGTGTTACACCCATGTTTCGTGGACCGGTTTTTGGACATGCACTGGTCGTCCCCTCTGATGCTTGGTGGTTGCAGACATGCATTGGTGGCTTGCCCCCCTTTGGCCTGTGCCCCATGAATCAATGTGTGTGTGTACTTGTCCATGTACTCACCCATCATCCAGGTCCTTTGTCCGCTATACCGTGCCATGTATGCTGGCAGGGTAGTGTTCTGCAGAACCATGGAGTCGTGAGTTGACCCTGGAAACTGTGCGCAGCAATGCATGATGGTGAGGTCGGCATCACAGGTCACACCTGTACGTTGAGGGAATGGTACTGCTTGTGGTTCCTGTACACCTCTTCTGTGATGTGTGAAGCACCAGCTCCACATGTGTGCAGTCCAATGGTCAGAGCAGGTTTGGCATGCCTGCAAGCATATAAAAGCGGCCCTTGGTGGCATTCATCTGTGCCTTTCAATGTGCTGGCCCACATGGTGCAGAAGGGTCTTCAGTACCTCCAACAGCACTCTGGAGAAGGTGGGCTGCAATATGCCATGCAGCTGGCCCACAGAGTGCTAGAACGTGCCTGTGGCTAGGAAGTGCAGCACTGACATCAGCTTCAGCAGCAGTTATATGGCTTTCTGGATGGTGATCCTACTCCCTATGTCATCCTGGATTAGTGTCAGTAGTTCTTGTATTGTCTCCCTGTTTACCCATTAAAGGGTATATATCTGCCCATCTGTCAAGGCCCAGGGTGTGTCCCTTGTGCTGGGTATGACTGCTTGCCTCCGCCTCACCACTCGCATCCCAGCCATCATCCTCCTCCTCTCACTGGCCTCCTGCCGCCATTGGTGTTGCTCCAGCTCATTCAGCTGCACTGCAGCGCCTCCGTGTCCATTGCTACTACAGAGAAGCAGCATGGTTGTATTGGTGGAGTGTTCTGGGTGCGGGTGTGGTCTTTTTTCCTGGTTCTATTACATGTACCTGGGGGGAATTGGTGCACCTGTGGCCTATTTGGGCTGACCTGGTGTCATTTACTGCCTGGTCCGCGATGCTGGCGTTTCCGGCATGTTTTTTCCAGTGCTGCCTGCATTTTTTGCTAGTGGAACCAGTAATGCCATGGGCATAATAAGCCGATGGCTCTGTGCTGCCGGTGATTCCGGCATGTGTGTAGGAGGTCATTCTGTTGTCTGTGCCACGGCGCCAGTGGCACAGGATTTGCATCTATCAATGCCAGTGTTTCCAGCATTGTTTCGTAGTTGTGCTGTCCGCAAATAGTGCTGGTACACATTACCAGACTGACTAACTTGTAATGAGGGCCAAAGTCTAGTCCTCCAAGATATGATGTGTATGTTTACAGCTGGCAGAAAGGTTAGCTTAATACAAGTTTGTCCTTTAGTGAAAGCAGACTCAGAAAGCGGCTGGCAATTTTTACATGACTCAGGGGGTGGAGGGGCATGGCGGGGGGGCATGCAAGCTGAGATTCAGGTTTTGTATTTGTATTTTATTGGGTTTATAAAGAGCTATACGCCAAAGTGCTGAGCAGAACAAAAACAGTACAAAATTGTGAAAGTTAAATCAATTGCCAAAAACATGAAGTTGAAATCAGAAAAGCCTTAAGGCGGGTGTGAAAAGGGGAAGAGGAAGACCGAATATATCAAAAGGCAGCATATCCCAGAGTTTAGGTGCTTAGAGAGCAAAAGAACGAAAACTGGATGAAGCACAAAGGGAATGAGGGATAGAAAGAAGGAAATGAGACTGAGATCGAAGGGGGCGAGAAGGTGAGAAGAAAGAGAGATAGGAGGCAGGGCTGGTGCAAGGATTTTTGCTGTCCTAGGCGAAAAGACATTTTACCTCCCCTCATGTGTCCTGGCTGTAGCATCACCTCCCCCAAATGAGTCTTCACCCCTTCACATGCATGTCCTGCCCACCACAATAACACTTTTTTGCCATTATGTTTTAGACCATTTCATAACAAGGTAAAAACTGTTATAATCTTACACACAATCTAACACTTGGGCAGGATTATAAAAAATCTATGATCTCGGGTATAATTAAAAAATAATGACCAGCAAAAAGCAAAAACAGCATTGGAAATACACCTAGCAGACCGATCGGGCCAAGCCTTGGCCTACACCAAACAGTTCTACTACTTAAATAGTAATAAGGCAAACTGCCTACCAGTGTACAAACTCAAGAAAATGCACTCACGGAACAACATCCAGAGCCTGTTGGATCGAAACGGCAAAGCTTGGCATATGAACACTGAGAAACAGGAATTAATGACGAAATACCACAAGGAAATCATGACCGGCAACCCAATGGATAAGACGGCACAGATGTGATACTTATCCGCTGGCCAAAAGCATATGCCAAAGCCCCAGGTGAACTCCCTGGAACGCCCAATCACAGCAGAGGAAGTAGGAAACACCATTAGCTCCCTGAAAAATACAGTCCCCGGACCAGACGGACTAACATCCCAATTCTACAAGAAAGGTGCCCACATTCTCGCCCCACAACTAGCAATCTTATACAACTCATTCCCGTCAACGGGCTCCACCACCCCATCCATGGAAGAGTCGCTAACCGTCCTCATACCGAAGCCTGGGAAAAGCAGAGACCAATGCTCGTCATAAAGGCCTATCACGTTGTTAAACAACGATGCCAAGGTGTTTGCGAAAATCCTGGCACGCAGACTAGCGCCAATTCTCTCTGAAATGATTCACCCGGACCAAACTGGTTTCATCCCGGGCCGAAACACTCAGGAAAATATCAGAAGAACGATAAACATAATCAAGTCAGCAAACAGAGCTGGGCGGGAACTGGCAGTAATATCCCTTGACGCACACAAGTCCTTCAATATGCTGTATTGGGGCTATATAAAAGAGAACCTGCAGCATTACGGATTCCGCCCGAACTTTGTGAAATGGACGTTAGCGAACTATCAACACCCGTCCACAAGACTCAGAATAAACAGTGCCAGATCGGACAAAATCAATATAAAAAGAGGCACCCGACAAGAATGCCCCTGTCCCCTCTCATTTTTGCACTCTCAATCTAGAATTTCGCTAGTAGAATCCGCCACAACCCATCAATATATGGGCTGGAAATAAAAGGAGAATTCCTACAAAGCCGCCCTATATGCAGATGACGTACTGTTGACTGTTAGCCAAATCGAAGAATCCATGAAGGGCCTATGGGAAGAATTGGAAGCATTTGGTGAAGCGTCAGGATTTAGGGTCAACCTCACTAAATGAACGGCGATGAGCTTCAACGTCTCGGGCAAGCTGAAGAAAGCGCTAGCAGAAAACTCTCTAATCCCATCGGCGAAATCACCAATTAGCTACCTGGGTGTCCAAATACCGTTGAACTCCAAAACAATATACAAAACAAACTTTCCCCCATTGGTCAAAGACCTGAATAATGACTTGGCACACTGGCAGAAGCAAGTAATATCGTGGTTCGGTAGGATACCCGCACTGAAGATGAACCTAAGCCCCAGACTGCTCTACCACAGCCTGGCCCTCCCAGTAAACCTTCATAAGAAGGCAATTCAGAAGCTACAAACAAGTGTCCTGAGGTAAGTCTGGGAAGGAAAAAAGTCGAGGATCCAGAGACAGATTATGCTCTGTGGCCCAGCGGTGGGCAGCCTGGGGGTCCCGGACATCGCCAGGTATTGCCTTGCAGCTCAGCTCTCTCCGCCTTCGAATGGAAATAAAGTACAAACCTGCCACGCTGGCTAAGGCTGGAGAGGGACTGGAGTCGGAGCCCAGTAGAACCGCTACCATACATGCCCAACCCCAAACCCCCCCCCAAAAACGGGACCCTACCAGCGACAAGAAATACAATAACATGCTGGAAAAAGGCAGCCCGCCAGTGAAACTGCAGAAGCGCCGTGGGCCCCCCTCACCCTGATATGGGAGAACCCAGACTTCACTCCAGGAATCATGCCAAACCACTTTGAAAAATGGAGGGAAGGAGGACTGGAAAACATTTCGGACTTCATTGAAAATGGAGCCCCGCTAAACTTCGAAGCCTTGAAAGCCAAATTCCAGTTCCCAGAAACGGAGAGATTCCGGTATGGGCAGCTTAAACACTGGCTATCCCAAGAGACAATAAAGAAAAACGGCGGTAGAGAATTAACAGCCCTTGAACGAACACTCATATAAAGTCCCCCTGCAGGAAAAGTATCCACCCTATATAGGCTCCTAGACAGCTCAGATCCCAGTAAAAAAGAGGCCTGTATGCTGAGGACATTGGCAGAATCATCGAGCCGGAGGAATGGGGCCACATCTGGGCCAGTTTGCAAAGGTAGCGGGCGCCCCTCTCTCGACAGAACAAGGCCTGATAACCTGTTCAGTGGTTATTAACCACTTGAGAGTTCGCAGCCACTGCTTTTACTCACTGTGCCTTTCACAGATGGGAAATATCCATTTGCATATCAGTCTTTGTCCTGCCCAGGGGCAGTCCAGCACCGAAATGCAATGGCAATTCCAACCTGAACGAGAGTACCACCAGCAACCCCATACACGTGTTTCACCCTTGTTGGGGATCATCAGTGAGGTGAAGCTGATGCCTCTCTAAGCACAGTGAGAGGGAGACCACGTCTGGTTGCCCCCAGGAGACCTAGGGTTACCAATCCCAGGTTCCTTGAAATTTAGTTTGCAAAGGTAGCGAGCGCCCCTCTCTCGACAGAACAAGGCCTGATAACCTGTTCAGTGGTTATTAACCACTTGAGAGTTCGCAGCCACTGCTTTTACTCACTGTGCCTTTCACAGATGGGAAATATCCATTTGCATATCAGTCTTTGTCCTGCCCAGGGGCAGTCCAGCACCGAAATGCAATGGCAATTCCAACCTGAACGAGAGTACCACCAGCAACCCCATACACGTGTTTCACCCTTGTTGGGGATCATCAGTGAGGTGAAGCTGATGCCTCTCTAAGCACAGTGAGAGGGAGACCACGTCTGGTTGCCCCCAGGAGACCTAGGGTTACCAATCCCAGGTTCCTTGAAATTTAGTTTGCAAAGGTAGCGAGCGCCCCTCTCTCGACAGAACAAGGCCTGATAACCTGTTCAGTGGTTATTAACCACTTGAGAGTTCGCAGCCACTGCTTTTACTCACTGTGCCTTTCACAGATGGGAAATATCCATTTGCATATCAGTCTTTGTCCTGCCCAGGGGCAGTCCAGCACCGAAATGCAATGGCAATTCCAACCTGAACGAGAGTACCACCAGCAACCCCATACACGTGTTTCACCCTTGTTGGGGATCATCAGTGAGGTGAAGCTGATGCCTCTCTAAGCACAGTGAGAGGGAGACCACGTCTGGTTGCCCCCAGGAGACCTAGGGTTACCAATCCCAGGTTCCTTGAAATTTAGTTTGCAAAGGTAGTGGGCGCCCCTCTCTCGACAGAACAAGGCCTGATAACCTGTTCAGTGGTTATTAACCACTTGAGAGTTCGCAGCCACTGCTTTTACTCACTGTGCCTTTCACAGATGGGAAATATCCATTTGCATATCAGTCTTTGTCCTGCCCAGGGGCAGTCCAGCACCGAAATGCAATGGCAATTCCAACCTGAACGAGAGTACCACCAGCAACCCCATACACGTGTTTCACCCTTGTTGGGGATCATCAGTGAGGTGAAGCTGATGCCTCTCTAAGCACAGTGAGAGGGAGACCACGTCTGGTTGCCCCCAGGAGACCTAGGGTTACCAATTCCAGGTTCCTTGAAATTTAGTTTGCAAAGGTAGCGGGCGCCCCTCTCTCGACAGAACAAGGCCTGATAACCTGTTCAGTGGTTATTAACCACTTGAGAGTTCGCAGCCACTGCTTTTACTCACAATGCCTTTCACAGATGGGAAATATCCATTTGCATATCAGTCTTTGTCCTGCCCAGGGGCAGTCCAGCACCGAAATGCAATGGCAATTCCAACCTGAACGAGAGTACCACCAGCAACCCCATACACGCGTTTCACCCTTGTTGGGGGATCATCAGTGAGGTGAAGCTGATGCCTCTCTAAGCACAGTGAGAGGGAGACCACGTCTGGTTGCCCCCAGGAGACCTAGGGTTACCAATCCCAGGTTCCTTGAAATTTAGTTTGCAAAGGTAGCGGGCGCCCCTCTCACGACAGAACAAGGCCTGATAACCTGTTCAGTGGTTATTAACCACTTGAGAGTTTGCAGCCACTGCTTTTACTCACTGTGCCTTTCACAGATGGGAAATATCCATTTGCATATCAGTCTTTGTCCTGCCCAGGGGCAGTCCAGCACCGAAATGCAATGGCAATTCCAACCTGAACGAGAGTACCACCAGCAACCCCATACACGTGTTTCACCCTTGTTGGGGATCATCAGTGAGGTGAAGCTGATGCCTCTCTAAGCACAGTGAGAGGGAGACCACGTCTGGTTGCCCCCAGGAGACCTAGGGTTACCAATCCCAGGTTCCTTGAAATTTAGTTTGCAAAGGTAGCGGGCGCCCCTCTCTCGACAGAACAAGGCCTGATAACCTGTTCAGTGGTTATTAACCACTTGAGAGTTCGCAGCCACTGCTTTTACTCACTCTGCCTTTCACAGATGGGAAATATCCATTTGCATATCAGTCTTTGTCCTGCCCAGGGGCAGTCCAGCACCGAAATGCAATGGCAATTCCAACCTGAACGAGAGTACCACCAGCAACCCCATACACGTGTTTCACCCTTGTTGGGGATCATCAGTGAGGTGAAGCTGATGCCACTCTAAGCACAGTGAGAGGAAGACCACGTCTGGTTGCCCCCAGGAGACCTAGGGTTACCAATCCCAGGTTCCTTGAAATTTAGTTTGCAAAGGTAGCGGGCGCCCCTCTCTCGACAGAACAAGGCCTGATAACCTGTTCAGTGGTTATTAACCACTTGAGAGTTCGCAGCCACTGCTTTTACTCACTGTGCCTTTCACAGATGGGAAATTTCCATTTGCATATCAGTCTTTGTCCTGCCCAGGGGCAGTCCAGCACCGAAATGCAATGGCAATTCCAACCTGAACGAGAGTACCACCAGCAACACCATACACGTGTTTCACCCTTGTTGGGGATCATCAGTGAGGTGAAGCTGATGCCTCTCTAAGCACAGTGAGAGGGAGACCACGTCTGGTTGCCCCCAGGAGACCTAGGGTTACCAATCCCAGGTTCCTTGAAATTTAGTTTGCAAAGGTAGCGGGCGCCCCTCTCTCGACAGAACAAGGCCTGATAACCTGTTCAGTGGTTATTAACCACTTGAGAGTTCGCAGCCACTGCTTTTACTCACTCTGCCTTTCACAGATGGGAAATATCCATTTGCATATCAGTCTTTGTCCTGCCCAGGGGCAGTCCAGCACCGAAATGCAATGGCAATTCCAACCTGAACGAGAGTACCACCAGAAACCCCATACACGTGTTTCACCCTTGTTGGGGATCATCAGTGAGGTGAAGCTGATGCCACTCTAAGCACAGTGAGAGGGAGACCACGTCTGGTTGCCCCCAGGAGACCTAGGGTTACCAATCCCAGGTTCCTTGAAATTTAGTTTGCAAAGGTAGCGGGCGCCCCTCTCTCGACAGAACAAGGCCTGATAACCTGTTCAGTGGTTATTAACCACTTGAGAGTTCGCAGCCACTGCTTTTACTCACTCTGCCTTTCACAGATGGGAAATATCCATTTGCATATCAGTCTTTGTCCTGCCCAGGGGCAGTCCAGCACCGAAATGCAATGGCAATTCCAACCTGAACGAGAGTACCACCAGCAACCCCAGCAACCTGGTTATCAGGCCTTGTTCTGTCGAGAGAGGGGCGCCCGCTACCTTTGCAAACTAAATTTCAAGGAACCTGGGATTGGTAACCCTAGGTCTCCTGGGGGCAACCAGACGTGGTCTCCCTCTCACTGTGCTTGGAGAGGCATCAGCTTCACCTCACTGATGATCCCCAACAAGGGTGAAACACGTGTATGGGGTTGCTGGTGGTACTCTTGTTCAGGTTGGAATTGCCATTGCATTTCGGTGCTGGACTGCCCCTGGGCAGGACAAAGACTGATATGCAAATGGATATTTCCCATCTGTGAAAGGCACAGTGAGTAAAAGCAGTGGCTGCGAACTCTCAAGTGGTTAATAACCACTGAACAGGTTATCAGGCCTTGTTCTGTCGAGAGAGGGGCGCCCGCTACCTTTGCAAACTAAATTTCAAGGAACCTGGGATTGGTAACCCTAGGTCTCCTGGGGGCAACCAGACGTGGTCTCCCTCTCACTGTGCTTGGAGAGGCATCAGCTTCACCTCACTGATGATCCCCAACAAGGGTGAAACACGTGTATGGGGTTGCTGGTGGTACTCTTGTTCAGGTTGGAATTGCCATTGCATTTCGGTGCTGGACTGCCCCTGGGCAGGACAAAGACTGATATGCAAATGGATATTTCCCATCTGTGAAAGGCACAGTGAGTAAAAGCAGTGGCTGCGAACTCTCAAGTGGTTAATAACCACTGAACAGGTTATCAGGCCTTGTTCTGTCGAGAGAGGGGCGCCCGCTACCTTTGCAAACTAAATTTCAAGGAACCTGGGATTGGTAACCCTAGGTCTCCTGGGGGCAACCAGACGTGGTCTCCCTCTCACTGTGCTTGGAGAGGCATCAGCTTCACCTCACTGATGATCCCCAACAAGGGTGAAACACGTGTATGGGGTTGCTGGTGGTACTCTTGTTCAGGTTGGAATTGCCATTGCATTTCGGTGCTGGACTGCCCCTGGGCAGGACAAAGACTGATATGCAAATGGATATTTCCCATCTGTGAAAGGCACAGTGAGTAAAAGCAGTGGCTGCGAACTCTCAAGTTGTTAATAACCACTGAACAGGTTATCAGGCCTTGTTCTGTCGAAAGAGGGACGCCCGCTACCTTTGCAAACCACATCTGGGCCAGAGCGGACAAAAGTTCCAAATGTGTGACCAACAAAGAAGGGGCAATGAAAGTGTGCTACATGTGGTATTGAACACCGGAGATTCTCAACAAATGCAACCCCCTCGATCCCCCCGCAATGCTAGAGAGGGTGCCTGGACAAAGGCACGCCGTTCCACCTTTTGTGGTCATATTCCAAAGCCGCACAATTTTGGAAGAAGGTGTTGGTCCAAATCAAAGAGATCACAGGCCACTCGATCCCGTGGGACCCTGGAATTGTCCTGCTGGGAGCCACGGGCGAAGGACAATTTCCACTAACTGGCCGCATAGCAGACCTGTGCTCGCATTGCTTGACAGCGGCGAAAATCTCAATTGCCAGGCTGTGGAAAAACCCAGAAGATCCAGCAATCCCACTGTGATGGTCTCAGTGCTGGGCTATAGTAGCAGCAAAAACAATTACAGCCTTTCAACAGGGAAACAGGAGCAAGTTCTACCAAACATGGGCTCCCTTGCTGGACTATACGGAGAAATTCCCAGGAGTGGCGAGAACACCCACCATCCTACGATGGATGGAGAAGCAGGACTAAACACCCAATCAAAGGGCAGGAAGCAGAGAGACGGAGGCGCACCACCTGAGCTGACCCCTGTAATCAGTCGGAACTTCTATACCCAAACTCACACACTAACCTCCACCCCAAGTGAACTTTGCCTGATCACCCAGAGTTGATCCCTACCCCTGTATGCAGCGTGGTGTGTGCTCGGCCTCTGCCCCGGCCCCCACCCCCACCCCCAGACACTCCTTCCAAGGACTGTTGTTGTTATTGTTATGTTGTATTGTTATTTATGTTCCTCTTTAATGTATGAATGAAGCTTTGATGAGTCGGTACTAAGGCTGTATTGGAAGCTTGTACTGAAAACTTCAATAAAAAGAATGTTTGAAAAAAAATTATGACCATCTGGCATCCTCACCCCACACTGCTCCCCCTTCCCCGCCACCTTTACCAACACAGCAGCACAACCCAGCGAGAGGTTTACTGGGCCAATGTGGGGTCACTAAAATGGCCTACATTTGGCATCTTAAAAGAATGTAGGAAGTATGCATCCACTTCCTTACACCAATCCCGTTTTCTCTCCACCAGCACTGCCAGGTTGTATATACAGCTAACCCTGGCATGTTTGTAATACCTTTGCCCTATCTTCACCCGCATCCATTCCACCTTCATGCTTACAGCTCCTTAAACTACTAAATAGGTACAGCACTGGCATAAAAAGTGCCCACTTTATTCACAAACAGTAACACAGTACATGCATCAGAAGTTCAAACTTCCCTTACACACAGGCAATGTACACCATGATTAGCGTCAGAGAAAGGGACCCCCACACAAGAAACAGCCATGGCAAAGGAAGGACATTAAAAGCTTCACTCACACACTGGACTGGCACATCAGAGACTGCGTCACACACCGTACAGATACAGCATGGTTAGTGGCATTTCCAGCATCCCCCAAAGGCACCCATAACAGACACTATATAGACAGCAGCACTGACAAGTTCCCAAAAGTACGAGCTTTCGTCACAAATACAGTAGCTACAGTTATTACATGGGCAGGAACAGCACAAGGTTTTCTCACAAATAGAACAGACATAGCATAAGCAGGACCAGTCCAGGATTTCCTCTGACAGGTGCAACATGGACAGGATTAGTGCAAGGTTCCTCAAAGTCTACCAGGAATACAATGGGCAGGACTAATAGACGTTTTCCTCACAAAAGGATACAGCATGTGAAGGGTCACTACCAGCTTCTCCATCAACCGACTACAAATAGAACATGGAAAGGGCTAGTGCCAAACTTCCCACTCAAACAGGTACTGCATCATTGGGAAAGGGTAAACTTCTCTCACAAATGGTTCAGAATGGACACATGGAATTTCTATCACAGAAAGTACAGCATTGGCACGGCCAATGCAAGATATCCTCACAAACAGGTACAGAATGGAGAGGGCCAGTGCAGGTTATCCTCACAAGAGGCTACAGGTACCGCATGGATAAGGCGAATACTTGTTTGCCTAACAAATAGGTACTGGGACAGCATAGGCTAGGACAGGCCAACATTACCTCACAATTGGGTACATGTACCGCATGGGAAGGGCCTGTGCAAACATTTCTCAGATACAGCTTGTGTATGGTCACTGACAGCTTCCTTAATAAATCAGTGAAGCATGTACAGGGCCAGTGCGAGCTTCCCTCACAAAGAGGTACACAAGGGACAGGTCCCTTGCAAGACCCAAGCAAATGAGTACTGGTACAGCAGTCTGGGGCCAGAGCAAGTTGCCCTTACAAACATGCACAAGAACAGCATCAGCAGGGTGACTGTCTGCAATGACATGGGCAGAGTTCTCTCATAAATTGGTACAGGTATAGCACACTCAGGACCAGAGCAAACTTTCCTCACACTCTAGTACAACTAGAGCATGTTCATGTGCAGGGCAAGCTTTCCCTACACGTGGTTACAATAGTAGCATGATCAGGCCATTTCACATAAGCTTAAAGATGGGTACATGTACAGCATGGTGTGATGGCGGCATGGTGTGAAGGCATCGTGAAGTACGACACAGACGAGATATCAAGTTGAAAAAAAGAATATATATTAACTTAAATGTCAGGATGGTTGAAGGCCTAACCTGCCCTATGCTAAGGTGGGATTTCCCTACCTGAATAAAACTAACCAAAGTCTGAGTCAAACAGTTCAACTTAAAAGTCTGTCTGTGTCCAAGACCTATCCTTCGCCTCACAACTATAACAAACCAGTGTGTAGGGTTGTAATATTCAAAAGAAACAGTGTTCAACAAATGTTCTGAGCTTCTTCCAGCTCACATCTTTCTTTTAGCTCCCTCCCCAAAGTATAAAACAGTTCCACAAGAAGTCTCAAAGTTGTCACAGTTTAAGGCACAAAAGAAAGAATCATGAATTCACAACTCAAAAGAAAAAGGTAATAAAGTCTCAGGGTTCCCTTCGCCAAGACCTGTATTCCACCATAGTTCACACCACACAACAGAAAAGGGACTTGGCTAGTTTCATTATCCTTCTTTTGGCCCATGCAGGTCTACTTGTTTTCCTCATGTAATAGTCATTTTACAGGATTTCATTAGTTAGTGGAACAGACATTCAGTGATTTATTTAACCTGAAAAGTTCAATTGTGTCTAAAATGCAGTATGCAGTAATTTTTAGAAATTGTGCGGTTCCATTCACTCCTAGAGATAGATACCATGTAGTATTTTCTGCTCAATTATGTTTGCATTCAATTCAGCATTCTCTGGAGCTTGATTTGCCTTGTGCTCTTGGTTTCATTCAGCCTGCTATGGAATATTGGTGCGTATCACAATTATAAGGTTTGCATTCAATTCAGCATTCTAAGAACATTGATTTGGCTAATGCTCTGGTTTTCCTTCAGCCCACTACGGAATATAGGTGCCTTTCACGTTAAGAAAACTTCCCAATACTCCTAGACTTTCAAACCCGTTCTGCTTTTAGAAACGTGACCACTCTGATACAAACTATTTCTAGTTCTTTGAAGTTCAACCATGGAAAAAGGCCTCGGAGCAGAGACTTTCGAAAATGTGTTTTTAAAAAACAAAAAAAAACCTTTATTTAACATGACATATTTGACCATTCTTGTTAATAAAAAAACCTAATACAGAGGGTTGAATGACCAAAAACACTCAGGTGTAGCAACAGATGTCATATTTTATATGTGCTTAAGGGTCGATTCATTGTCCTCTCCTTCTCTTTGAGTTTGCCAGGGATCAACCAACTGATATGATCGTTGCAATATAGCCCTCCTGCCTCTCATTGGCGTAGGTCAGTTCCTGAAGCCATTCTCTTGCACTGGGTGCTACACCTGATTGCCAATATTTCAAAATACATTTTTTTCCCATCATGCAACCCAAATTAAAAAGCCTACGTATTTTCACATTCAACTTTCCGATATCACCCAGAAGGTATTTAGGGGGAGATAGTTCTGGGGATACCTCAGTAATTTCGTATAACATTTTCGCAATCTCCTGCCAGACCTGACCAATCCCAGTACATATGGAAGGAGTCCGCTTTGGGTCCAACACACTTCATGCACTCACATCCGGTGTAAACTTTGAGACACAGGTAGGGGTGTAATGTAGACGATGCATTATCTTAAAACTGTATTAACTGGAATTTTACATCAAGAGACACCTCTGTTAAGCGACACCATCGTGTCCACTGATAGTCCTTTATCACTACTTTCAGGTCTTTCTCCCATTTCTCTTTTGCCCTGTTAACTGTCTTGTGGTTGGATTGGCATGTTTTGCGTAATTTAGATACAAGACTTCCAGTATCCCCACTCTGCACTATCAATTCAACTGGTTCATACGACTCGGGTGCCTGAGGCAACGAAGGCCATTTTCAGCGGGCTGCCACCTGCATCCTAAAATATTGCAATGATCTAACTGGGTTATCCCCTAGCTTGGCTGTAAAGTCCTCTTGTGACACAAATGATCCATTTGGAAACAGGTCACCCAGGGTCATCTTCTCACCAGAGTCCCACATGTTCTTGATGGCGTTGTCGTAAGTAGGAGGAAGTTCTGGGTGCTTCCATAAGGGAGCAGCCCCGCAATATGGGGTCGAGACGTCCTGTCTTTTAAATAGTCTGGACCATGCATCGACTGTCGTAATCAACATGAGTCACTGTAGTGGCCCCCAGGAATTATAGATTTCAAATTTGATGGAGCGTCGCTGTAAGACTCCAAGGCCTGATGTACTGGGTCCAGGACAGTGGAGTACCAATGGCCGGCAAATTGTGCCTGTGCAACAATATAGTAAAGTTCAAAGTTGGGTGCTGCCAGGACCCCCTACCCCCGATTATATGGCTCCACCAGCCCCTCCCAGCTCAGTCATGGCATACCCGTCCCCCAGACATAATCTGTCACCAATGATCGCCTGGGCCAAATTGGGATATTACTGAAATAATATAGCAGCTTCGGAGCCACCACCATTTTAAGTAATGGGCGCCTTCCATACAGAGATAGTGGGATCTATGTCCATAATTGTAGCTAAAACTACAGGGCCTTGAGATAGACCTTGCAATTTTTGGTGAACAGGGAGCCATGCACGTGCGAGACCGTTATGCCCAGATATTTAAATCAAAGTGGGACACATCTGAATCCCGATAGATGTGTTGGCCTAGGAAAAGCATTAGTCAACAGAAACAATTCTGACTTTGCCTCATTTATATGGTATTCTGAAAAGAAGGTGAACTGCCGGATCTCCTCCATCAATGGTTCTATATTTTGTTCCGGATCTCAGATGTATAGCAGTTTATCATCTGCATATAGGGAGATGACCTGGTGAGGGCCTGCTATACGGATTTCCCGATGACTGTGTCTATCCCTCATTATGCGCTCCAGGGGTTCTATTGTCACCCCAGCTAAAAACCTTCTCCGTCTGTCTGCCTCACTGTATCATCTAGCCTGAAAGGGCTGGGCCACAAAGCGAAGTTCTCTATCAGCCAGTTCCCTAAACTTCAATAGGTTCCCTTTAATGAGCCCCAAGTGTACCCTATCGTGTGAAACTCCATAATCATTTTCCAGTCGTACGTCTGTCTCGACTTCCCGCAGGTTCTTCCTGATTCTTCAGAGACCCGGAGAATGTGGAGATTAATTCCCCACTTACCCACACATTAAAGGTCTCCCACACAGTGGAGTAATGAGACACTGAACCCTCATTCCTCTCAAGGAAATCCTCGATCCCATCCCGTAGTTGTGTCACCAATTCCGCATCAAGGAGGCATGACGTGGGCATCCTCCATAGTGGTCAAGGGACACCAGGCCCGTCCCACTTTATTGTCAATGATATTGGGGAGTGATCCGATTATTCTTGGATAAATCTTGCAACCCTCCACCCGCTACATCCATCATGCCGAAAGTAACCAATAATCAATCCTCGACTGGGCTTTGTGAACTTATGACTCACGCACACCTGGTTTACGATCCCGCCACTCATCCACCAACTCCATTTGTGTCATTATCTGCTGTACCGTGCGTCCTGCCCTTGACAAGCCCCACTGTGAATCTCTCACAATCCAGTATTATGTGAAAGTCACCTCCCCGGATTATCGGGTTGGTGGCCCCTCCCATCAGGATTTCCGACACACCCATAAAATTCGGGATCATCAATATTGGGACCATATCTATTGACCAGCAAAACATTCACTCCCGCTATCTTCCCCGATAGTGTCACGTATCGGCCCCAAGGGTCAATGCAGTGCTTTTGCTCCCGGAAGCTCAGTGTTCGATGTATCATGGTAATCACCCCTCTGGTCTGGGATGAATAATCAATATATCACTGTTGA
This sequence comes from Ambystoma mexicanum, assembly GCF_040938575.1. Classification (NCBI taxonomy): domain Eukaryota; kingdom Metazoa; phylum Chordata; class Amphibia; order Caudata; family Ambystomatidae; genus Ambystoma; species Ambystoma mexicanum. The sequence goes on from NC_090935.1 coordinate 1,459,435,923, forward strand.
TCTCCCCATCCCAGTCCAAACCCCTGACTGAGTGACCTTTGAGCATGGGATTCCTGCAACATCACTATCTCGGGGCCATGCCGATTTAAGTATGCAAGGACTTTCTGTGCCTTAATAGGGTTCAGACCCTAGACATTCCATGTTAAAAAGGAAATCTTCTCACCCATCTCTTACATCCGTGTTATACAACATACGTGATGCACCATCAGTGTTCGTATCAGTGTTTTCTCTAATAACCATCATGTGACATGTCTGCTTGTTTTCTAATCTTAACATCTCCAATTATCGGTCCCCAAACGTTCCCCCTCTCACCTGCATTCACCCCAATCCCACCTGGCCTCCCCCAGCCCTCCACCCTCACCATCTTCCCCAACTTGATGATTGATGTAGTCCGTCTTCAACTGTGGTAACTTCCTGGGGTGCGTCGTGAACAATCATGGTGCTCTGAAGATGGCAGCGCCATCATGCCCCAACCATTCTTCCATTACTCGTTCCGAGTGCCGATATTCAGTTCACGTCTATTGTATCTGGGCCTTAGCACATCTCTTCACTCGCTGTACTCCCCCCTGTGCTGTCTCCTGACCAGGGTCTGGGTTATGGTAATTCCTACGTTCCCGTGGTGGCAGTAGGATTGACGCCTCCACATATGCGACTGCAAAGAAGTGTGCCCGTGCCCCGTAATGTATCCGAAATTTCGCTGGGAACATGAGGGCGTAGGAGGCATGGCGTAATCTTAGCAGTTTTTTGACTGGGTCAAAGGATCTTGTCTGTATCTGAAATCCAGTCGCAAAATCAGGATATATATGGATTGCGGTGTCCTCGAAACTAAGTGCCCTGTTCCCTTGCTAGTCGTAGGATATGATCTCTGGCTCAGTAATTGAGTAGTTTTGCTATTATATTGCACGGGCAGGGGGGCCCTGTTTTTGGAACTGGCACCAGTGTCCGTTGAGCTCGCTCCAGAAAAAAGAAAGAAGAGAACATCTCTGTTTCGAACAATGTTATAAGCAAGTGTTCCACAAATGGTTCCATAGGCCCCTTGTTTGCCGCCTCGGGAACCCCCACTATGCGCACATTATTGCATCTCGAGTGGGATTCCAGGTCATCGCACTTTCCACAGACCTTCATGTCTGACTGTAGGGTAGCCATGCCACGGTCGTGCACTCCAGCCTTGTCTTCCAACTCCCCAATCCTATTTTCTGTTTCCATGATGTGGCCGCTCTCTTTTTCCAACTTAGCTTTCAAGGAACTGATGGTCGTCACGTCATCCAGTTTACTGTTTATGGAGAGGAAGCTGTCATCAGTTGGTCTTCCTGGGCGTCATTTTTGGTAGACATTCGAGTCTCCCTGTTGGGCCGAGTTGTTTGGGCTAGGGGGCTTTACAGGCGTGCTGGTGAACAAATCCATGGGCCCCTTCTTTTTCCCGGCTCCCTTCGTCATGCTGTCCTCCACAGTAGCCACGCCTGGCATCACCTTTATTTTGCTATTGGCTTGTGTTTTCATGTCTGCCTTATCCCAGATAAATCATTCCGTTTGGGTGCCCACTTGGCTGGATATGTGGACCTGCAGGTCGGGATGTTCAGATGGTTCCCCGAGTGTGCGCGGGACCGTAGTGTTTAATGTCTCTGCTGTAATGTCATATGAAAACGGGGCTGGCTTCCCGCTTATGTGTGGCCCCTGATGTCTGGGTCCCCTCCCAGGATTGGTACCTGTTTTATTTACTACTGTAATGGGATGTCACGTGTTCTGCTCTTCACCAGCGTCTTCCCCTTGCCTCCATGACTAGCAGCAGTGCAGGCATCGTTTGCCGTAGTAAGACTGTGGGGGAGCAAGTATGTTCTCTCCCCTGCCCCATCTGGCGGCAAGCTCCCTGGAGCGATGCATCCGCTGTGAAGATCAGTTCCAGTAGCTCGTCCGACCCATGCTAATCCTGTGCCTCTAGTTCCTTTTCGTGGTTGAATATGTCTGAAATATTTCACCCTTCTGATGGTCACGTCTGGACAACGGAGTCACAGCGCAGGATGGACATTGGCACACTGGTGCCTTGCTGTTTACGCTGCCCTCGCATTTAACTCTAACATCGAGTCTCAGCAGGATTTTTTTTAAACAAGGATTTTGTCAGGGACGGAGCTTTGCGTTTAGGCCACCATCTTCTTCAGTGCTCAACAGCAGCCCCAGAAAACATGCTTTAGTAATGCACGTGACCACTGCGCTGCTAGTTACAATGTATTTCAGCACAAATGGAAATGTTCATTCAATCGCGCTTCGCGCACCAGGTTTCTCGCATTACAGAAACTCACTGGTCTCTTCAGGTGCTGTCCTCACAGCGTGAAGCACACAATCTGCAGCATCTGCTGCTTGGGGTCCAACCTCCGACACCCCTAGGCCGGCTTCTCGAAAGTGGAGAATGGGCACTTCACTCAAAAGGGAAAGGGGCAGCCTTTCCACCCGGCTCCCTTATTTGCTGCCAGTCCATTCCATGGAGCTCTTGCTCCCACGCTAGGCTGTTGCAGGACACCTCTCCTGGCAGTCTTGAGCATCTCGGTGTGCTGTACACCTTGGACCTCTCAACAGCAGTTCCCTCCAGTGGCTCCCTCTCTTCCAGCATGGTTCTCTGCTTCTCATACAGTACTCCCTGCTCTCTGTTTCTTTTTCAGCCTCCTTTTATATACCTGTAACCCCCCAACAGGTTGCAGGTGTGTTCTCTTAATCAGTTTTGCCTGACCATAATTAGGAGGACATGCCTGACCTTCACACCACCTCGCAGGCATCTTCTTCGTCCCAGTACCAAAGTGTTGAAAGTGTGTGACGTTCATGACTCTCAGTTGTCTCTTCCTTGTCTCAGTGGTAGAGTGGTGAGAATGCATGGTGTTCATTTATTTATTTGACATTTATAAAGCACACTTAGCCCAGAGGCATCAAGGTGCATTTGTACTTAGGATGCCTGTTCCAATGGTTGCTATAGAATAATTAAGGTAACGGTTACAGAAGTTGCAATAGATTACTTAAGATGACGGTTACAGTAGATGGTACAGGTGAGTTCAGCAAGGCAGGTACAGTATGATATGCAGATAGACAATAATGAGATTTCTGTTCTAGTAGAGTACAGTGTACTTGAGGAGTACATACTAGAGTCTTAATCATCTATAGCTTGTGTATCCTTGTTATGAGTCTAAGCTGAATAGTCTAGTTTTCAAACTTTTTGGAATGACCACAAGGATGGGTCATTTCTTAAGTGTGGTGGTAGGGAGTTCCATAGGTTGGCTGTGACTACCAGGAAACTAGAACCGCCTGCTTTTGCTCTTTTGAATCTAGGGTTGGTGATAAGGTTAGAGTATGAAGATCAGGTGGGTCTGTTGGATTGAGTTCTGGTAATTTGATTACTGACTTAAGATGGTGCATTGTTGGCAAGGCATTTGTGGGTAAGAGTGAGAATTTTGAATTTAATCCTGTCATGGACCGGGAGCCAATGTATGAGTCGCCTGGTGGAGGAGATGTGCTCGTTCTTGGATATGTTCAATGCTGCTCCGATAGCATTATTTTGGACTACTTGGAAGTTTGTTGATGTTTCTCGTGCTGGTAACTGCGAATAGTGAGTTAAAATAATCTAGCCTCGAGAGGATCAAAGCTCTTCCTAGTTTGATGCTATTATCAGTTGAGAGGAAAGGCCTGCTAGATCTAATGAGTTTAGGCTGTGGATGAGACAATGGCATTCACCTGTCTGGTGAGAGAGAGAGATGAGTCGATGTAGACCCCTAATGTTTTTATTTCTTTAGTGACTTAGTGATATTAAAAGATTCATATTGTTTTGGGAGATTATCTAGCTTTGATTTATTTCCTATTAGGATTAGCTCTGTTTTGTCATCGTTACAGCATAATTCGTTTTGAGCCATCCAGGCCTGGATGGTGAGGTATATTTCGGTAATATTGTAGGTGTCAGTGTAATGACACCCTGATATTGGTATTAGTATTTGCGTATCATCTGTGTAATTAGTGTATGTGATATCCATGTTGTCTAGTTTGTCAAAAAGGAGCTTTGTAAAGGCGTTGTACAACGTTGGTGATACGCATGAGCCTTGTGGAACACCACATGCTAGCAGCGGCTGCTGATGTAAGTGAGAAGACTCATTGTACGATTGGAAAGAAAGGATTTGATCCATTTGATAGCTTCAAGGGAGAAATTGACTGCAGTTTCAAGGTGGTGACATAAGATTTTGCGGTTGACCAGATCAAAGGCAGCAGAGAATCTAGTAGGAGGAGGATACAAAGGTCTCCTCTGTCTTTGAACTAGTCCATCTGTATTTTTAGATCAAGTAGGGCTGACTCTTTGCCATGGCCAGGCCTGAACCCTGACTGTCTTAGTCCAAGTAGTTTGTTAGCTTCCAGGAATTGTTGGATCTGCAGGTAAGCTTCACGGTCAAGGAGTTTTAATAAGGATGGTACTGTAGTGATAGGACAAAAAACAGTAGGGATGTTAGGGTCCAAGGTGTGTTTTTTTAGCAGTGGTAGCACCCATGCTTCTTTTAGTCATTAGGTATGAAGCAGGAGGAGAATGAACTACTGATGATGGCTGTGATAAGTGGGGCTAATTCCTGTGCACATTCTTTTATCAGTGTGGCAGGACAGATGTCACCTTTACACCTGGATGGTTTTAGTACTTTGATGATTTTGATAGTTTCTTCTGTGGACACTAGCCTAAATGAGAATTTGTTAGGCAAGGGTAGTTCTTTGGTCACGGGTATGGATTGGTGGTCCGGGTCAAGGTTGAGTTTGGATTTATTTATTTCAATTTTGTTTTGCAATAGTGTAATTTTGTCTGCTAAAGCTTTTTGAACATTCTTGCACCATAGTTGGTCTTTGATAGAGTGATCCAGGGCTGGGGCAGGTGATTCGAGCTTGCAGAGGATGGCGAATAATTCCCTCGGGCGCGATTGGGTATTCTGGATTCTTGTGTTGTAGAGATTACTTTTTGCTTTGGTGATTGCTTCCTTATAGTTGTTGGCTAGAGACTGGAATGTAGCTTTGTTAGTGGGCTTTGGCGATTTCCGCCAGTTGGATTCAGTGCTCCTTTTGGTCACGTGCAATTATTTTTTTTAAATTCTGAAGCGAACTTGTGTTGGTATGAACTTCGGGTTTGGTTTTCTTCGCTTTCAGAGGTGCGGCTAGGTCCATTGCTGTTCACATAGTTTTGTTGTATAACCTGACTAGAGATGATGGGTCATCTTCCAGGTATATGGTATTTGTTAAAGGTACTAAAAGAGCTAGCATATTGTGCGACTGATAGATTTTTGAGCTTTTGGATGGTAGTATGGGTGTCAGTGAGGGCACTTTAGTACATTTAGGGGCTATGGTGGTGGAGATGATTATGGTGTTGTGGTCTGACCAAGGTGATGGGGTGTTTGATAATATGTCCGTGACAAAGTTAATATCGGCAATCCAATCTAGGGTACAACCTTTTTCATGTGTGGGTGTGTTGATGCGATGGGAGAAGCCTTGAGCTTTCATGGAGTCAGCAAGGGAACCTGCGCGAGTATCCGAAGGATCATCCAGGCCTAGGTTAAAGTCACCTAAGATGATAGCTTTGGAATGTTGTTTCATTTTGAAAAATAGGAGAGATCGTCTTCGAAAGTGGATGGTGGACCTGGGGGTCTGTACACGATATGTATAGTACACGTGCAGATGTGGGTGAGTTCAATTTTTAGGGTGATCACTTTAGCCGAAGTGAAGGATAGGTCTCCTGATAGTCTAATGTTGCAGGTGTTTTTAGCTATGAGGGCTGCTCCACCTCCTTTGGAGGTAGCTCTGTCCTTCCTGTATATGGTGTATCCCTCAGGAATAGCTATAGAAAGGGTGAGGCCTGAGGCCGTGTGGAGCCAGGATTCCATAATAGCCAGTAGGTCTAGGTCATGGACTTTGATAAGGTCTGCTATGTCTGAGGCATGGGCTGTAATAGATCTTGCATTGATGAGGGCACTTTTCAGGTATATATTTGAATCCTCAGATTTAGTAGTGTAGGTGTTGTGGTACATGGGGTTTAAGTTTGACCGTTGTCGAGGTGTTAGGGCAGGATATGTCATCCTTTTTGGGGGGGATGTTTTAATGGTTAACTTCGGTGGTGCTAGAGCTAGGGGGTCTGAAATCTGTTTTTTCTGAGATGTTTGCCAAGTGGGTATTCTAGTAGGCAATATGTGGGCAGTCCTGCTCCTATGAGAGTAGTGATGTACTGTTAGAGAAGATAGCCTGAGTCTCCAGTTATAGGTAGTGTGAAGAGGGCTCTGATTGGGAGAGGAGGACCTAATGTCTCATTGGAGTTTATAAGGTTAGTGGTCGGGAGAGTGACTGCAATGTGGGTGCTGGGAATATGTTCACTATGGGAAGGAAAGGGGTTGGGCAGGCGAGTGGATGGTGGCATGCACGAAGTAGTCAGGCAAGTCTGTTTTTTACATAGGTAAAGGAGCCAGATGAGCAAGGTAGGTCCCTTGGACTGGGTGAAGCCATGATTAATATTTGTAAGATATTGGTTATGACTATTACTCTCAGTTGCCTCTTACTCGTCTCAGTACTGTCAAGTGTACCATATGGGGAATTGAGATGAACTGTCTTAAAATAACCCATCAAGGTCGGGGGAGGGTTAGGTTGGTTGTCATTAGGAAAAGGGGGAATACCATGTCTCGGCTGAGGTCATCCCACCCAGGGTTCATATCCAAAAGCAATGGCCTTTCCCTGGTCACCTGCGCAGAGGATCCAAGGGGGTTAGGATCGAGAACACGCTCAGGTTTCTTACAATGGGCAGAGGCAAGTTTTGTTGGTAAAGAATAGATACAGCATTGCTGCTGGCTACACAAAGCCTAACAGCTTCCATGCATACAAAGCTCTCTGCATTCGGATGCCCTCTGCTCCAATCAGTAGCTCTTGCCAGAAACAGGTTGGGAAGAGAGGAAGGTACAGGATGAATACTGTGCCAACACACCTGCTTTCTGCACCCAGTTTCAGCAATATCTCAATGTCGGTCTTATTGTATGGGAGAAGTGTACAGTAAAGAAAATGGTGTGGTGAGCACAGCTTTTTGTAGGCACCCACACCTGAAGCCCTCCCTTCACCCTCACCCCTTTTGGTGTACAAGTATACTAAAGTTAAAGGGCTACGAGTGTCACCTTTATTAAATGCCACTAGTAGTGACCTATTACACCTGCCCTGCTTTTAAGTAACCTTAATTCAGAGGGCTATACCTTTTTTTTATCACATTAGCCATATTCTGCAATGACCTTCTCAAATGTGCAATTATTTTAATGCCTTTCACTGTAAGTTTAGGATAACATTAGACGACCCACATAAACCCTTTACAGGTTGTGCGATATTCATTTACCCTCAACAAGCACATATTCACAGACAGCATGCTTATCTTTGTTTTATAACGTGCACTAGATAAACATGCACCGGTATACATGGGGAACCCTTATCATTGCAGTTCTGCATTGTTTGGAGAGTTAGAATAGAAAATTGCAAAGAAATTGGGAAGTTGTTGTTTGTTAACCTTATATAATGTTTGCAACTAGGAATTCACCCACAGAAAGTATGGCAACTCGCAAGCTGCATGTGAGCTGAAAATGTATTCCTGTAGATTTTTAAAGTTGCATGCCTAAATATACTTCAGCTTTAGAGCAAATTCTGCATCAATCCAATCTTCGGACTAGTACTCTGGGAGTCCTTTCAGTATTGCATAAAAAAGTTCTTTCAGATTGTTCCTTCTAATGGAAATGTTTAGGAGGAAATATGCCGAAAGCATAGCAGTTTGTCCTAATCTCAAGATTGTGTGGAAAAGTGTATACAGCTCTTTGTTGCGTAACTGGCTTGCAGCCCCTACTCTCATCCCATCTCTCTGTTGCTCCTACCTGTGAGGTGTGTGCGCTTCGACTGGCCCATGCTCTGCTTCCAGAATTTCCAGGAGGACTTTCCCATGCTGGTTACCTTCCCGGGGTGCGTGATCAGATTCTGATGTTTTATCAAAATCTTTTCCTGCTAGCCTTCCATGTTTTTACATCTGGTGACAGAAAATGTAGTCTGTGGCCTGAAATCTGGTTGAAGTAGGAAAGAAGCCTTCCTCCACTGCCAGGTCAGTGACTCCTAGTCCTGTTAGCACTGTAGTTTGAGGAATGTGTGATGCAGCCACTTTGTTCAGATTGGTTACTAAATTGATAATACAGTGAAAAGGTTGCTGTTTGTCAACCCCTGCTGGCCGGCAACCTAAGCAGCTGCATAGTTTGCCTAGTCTTTCACTGGCCTTGGTAGGAGGCATTCCTTGAAGATGCTTGAAAACAACACAGAGAAAATTGAACTGAATAAGAGATTCAAAGAATAACCAGTGAAACGATTGAAGAGCAGGAACAATAGAATTGCGAGAGGAGATATGCAAAAGAAGGTGAACAGAAGAATTATTGATAGACCTAAGGGGAGCGAACTGATATGCAGGGAGGCAAAGCAAAAGTGTAGAACACTAAAATAGTAGAGAGGAGATACACATTTTAGCACCATGAAAAGGACAGACCTGACAAATATTATGAAATTGGCAAGAACAAGCCACAGAAGAAATATGAGCAGAAAGAGTGGAGTCAAAAGGATGAAATGGGAAGAGAAGAATAGAAGAATGGGGACATCCAATAGATGGCGTTAATGGCAGAAATAGAGTGGTAGCAGGAAAGGAAAGGACTTCAGTATTGGAAAGTTTAAAATGTAAATATTGATCCGATACCCAGGAATGAATAGTTGATAAATTACAGTGGATTGTGTCAGAAAAAGAATTGAAAGAAAGATTGATTTGAGAATCGTCCACATAAAAGTGATTAGAGCGACTAAAGGAAGAAATAATCAAATGAAGACAGGTTGTATATAAAGAGAAAAGCAGAGGGCAACGGATGGAGCCCTGAGGAACACCAAAGGGAAGAGGGACAACAGAAGCAGATTGAATTGCTCAGGCAACATGATAGGTGCAGCTAGTCCAATAAGAATGGAGCCATTCAATTACAGAACCCTGAAAACTAAGATTAGAAAGTGAACAAAGAAGAACAGCGTGATCAACAGTGTCAAAGTCAGCAGACAAGTTGAGAAGGACGAAGAGAGAAGATTATTTCCCATAGCGGGCAGAGAGTAAAGCATTACAGACTGAGAGAAGAGTGGTCTCTTTTGAATGAATAGGATGGAAACCTGACTGGTGAAGAGGAGGAAGAGTTGATTGATTTATGAGCAGAAGCCTGGTTGTAAATAACATGTTCAAAGAGTATGGACAGAAAGAGAACAAGGGAAATCGGGCGATAGTTAGAAAGCACGGAAGGGTCCAAAGATGGCTGCTTTAAAATAAGACATATAGAGGCATGTTGAAAAATGAAAGGAAAGGTCACAAAGAGGAATTTTAAAATAGGGTAAAATATGGCATGAGTAGCGTATAGACTTTGGAAATTAGGACAGAAGGCATAGGATCCGAAGGGGCAGCATGTTACGCTCACCTGGTATCCACAGGGACACCACCCAGCCGGGTTACTCGCTGGTATGCTTCTCAGCTTTGCCCTGATGTGGTCTGCGGGGAAGGTTCTGCCTGAAAATACAGGAGGACTGTGTTCAAGACTGACCGACTGGGGTAAGTATCCTCCATCCACCCCCATATGATTTCAGTCCCCCTGGCGCCCTCTCCTCATCTTGTGGTAGAATTAGGCGTGCTCTCCGTCCTGCCTTCTTTGCCGGGGCGCGTTTCTTTCATGGGCGAGTGCGGTCCAGTTACTTCACTGACGCCGGCCCGTTAGATATTGTTCAGGTAGATCTTATTGCTGTTCTTTAGTTTTGTTGCTATCCTGCATGCCTTTCTTTGTTTAAAATGTCTCTTTTTCCCCCCTTAGGTATGCAGAGCTTTAGCACAGCGAACTTGCTTGGTTGAGCCCCACTGGTAAATGATGGTGCATTAAGAGCGCTATGATGCGGTAAGTAAGCACTGTGCGCAGCGCTGCAAAGTCTTGCTTTTTCTAACCTGTGTTTTCCTTCCTTGTAGGTCATGGTGTTCTTCAGCGCGAGTGGAATGTCCGGAGTGGTGCCAGCCGAGAGGCGACCAGCCAGGTAAGCCTTTTGAGCAGTTCGTAATTTGTAAATGTCTCTACTGCTTTCTTTAATGTTGCCTCTATCTTCCTCTTTCAGGTAGTTCTGTCCGGGAGGCGCGAGGAAGCTGCGAGTGTTCAAAGATGAAGACTGCAGGTAAGATGCTGCTGCTAATGATGTTCCTTTTGTCTCCTTGCAGGTCTACTTCTCCGAGATAATAGCTGGACCCGTTGACCGTCACGTTGCAAGCTGCAAAGTTATGCGAAGCGCGTTGTCTTGCTCGGGTGTGGTTTAAATAGCCCCAACAAAATAGTCCAGGTAAAGTAGTCCCTAGGCTACCACACACAAAACACTAGACCGCATAGCTTGGTTCTTAGGGACCAAGCTATGTGGATGCCTCCATTTTGGCTGACAATACAATAAAGTAGTTCCCAAGCACATTGTTTTTCATGGTGTATGAGCCTGGTGCCATAGGCGCCAGGACTGGCCCTTGAGGGCTTTTGAAGAGGATGCCAGGCTCTAGAGGCCCGAGTCCTGACTCCACCTGGCCAATGGGTTTGCCAGAGGGGGTTTTGGGCGAGGGTCGTGACACAGCAGTGGGGTGAGCTTTATGAAGACTAACCAAAGGTTCAGAGTGCAGAAGAGGGCAGAATGAAGTCATAGTAGAGTCTACAGAAAGTAGAGATTCAGATGTAGAAGTGCTATAAGGAATACCCATTTTGTCAAATTAGTTAGCAAAATCAGTGGGAAGCATGGCAGGGTAAACAAGGGGCAGAGGTGACCGGAGAAAGAATGCGATTAAAGCCCAAAACAAAAGCAGGGGATGAGAAGGGGAGTTTCGAAGATCAGCATAGAACTGTTTGACTAAAAGCAAAGCCTTCCATGCCAGTAGTCAATTTAATGAACAACGTCTTTGTTATATATCTTCAAGTTTCGTCTGCAAAATATATCTTCAGACTGAATCAATGCCTGTTAGAAATTTAGGCATAGATTAAATCGGTGTGCCTAAAATGTAATAATGCAACAACTGGATTTATTTGGTTTTGGGGAGAAGAAAATGTGAAAATGGTCTCCTCCTGTTGTCATTCTTTATTCCCAGGTATCTATCGATTGGAATATAATTCAGCTGTGAAATCTGTAGGATTCCTTTTGTATACAAATCTTTCTTTAAAAGTGCATATCAGTAAGAAAGTAATATTAGTTTACTATGTCTTTGCTTCGCAAGATCAAACAATTCCTGCCTTCTAGTTGTTTTTGTTCCCTTGTTCATTCTTTGGTTCTATCACATGTGGATGGAGGGAATGCCCTACTAAAATACATTTTCATAGTGCTACTAAATTTATCATAGTTGCTAGAAAATGTGATCACGTTACAACCATCTTGAAGTCCTTACAATAGCTTCCTTTACACTCTCCGATTCTTTTAAAATTGGGTTGCCTATCTTAAGGCACTTCAGTTAGGCCACCCTTCTTATTTATCAAAGAAACACTCCATTTTAGGCAGAAACGAAACATTTAGCAATAGAAAGCCCAAACCAAAAAACAGGCATTTTCCATTGCCCCTCCAACTTTTTTGGAATACTTTACCAACACATATCCGTACAGCATAATCCTTACTTTAGGACATTATTGAAAATTCATGTTTTTTTCTAGGAATCAATTCTGTTATGATGGATTTTATGATGCTTGATCTTATTCTTACCTGAATGTCTTCTATTTATATATTCCCTTAATATTTGCTGGAATTTGATATTGCCCAGAGGTGTAATGCTTCCAAACAAGAGTTTGAAATCTGACAGGCCTGACATTTTGAGTAAATGTCAAATATGTCAATGGTATTCAGTCATCTACATCTGAGCATCTGGAAAGGAGTATACCACCAGAGCAGGGATATAACGGTGGCCATTGGAAGAATCTGGTTTAAAGAGTGGTGGTGAGAAGAAACATCAGGAAGAGGTTGGAGGGATAGAACAGGAGGAATGTGGCAGATGTAGAATATCAGGAGGAGACCATCAGGAGATGGCCGTAGCTCCCTCTCCAGTCCCCCATTAACAGAGAACAAGTCAGATGGCCTTGGGAGAAATAACCAGAGACTCTTAGTGAGGTAAGCCAACATCCTGTGAACTTCGAAATTAGACTTGTGAGCCGGTGATACTTTTTAAAATAGTCTGCCATGAAATTGTTTGCTTCCGTTCTTTGTTTCCTTGAGGATGGGTCTCCTTTGTATTTAATAAAATGTGTTCTTCTAACCCTTTTTTTGATTGGACTCTTTTGTGGATCTCACTCGTCTATTAGACCGTGTGCATACCCATCATGAGTTAAACCAGGTTCCACAGTGTATATACAAATTAATAAGGGGGGGTCCTGGGAGTCCCTCTGCCAGACATTAGTTCTGGTTACGAGAGACTTACCCAGAGTCTTTAGCTCACCATCTTTCACAGAGAAGAAATATCCCAAACATATCAGTCTTTGTCCTGCCCTGGGGCAGTCCAGCACCGAAATGCTAGGCAATTCTCCTCTGAACAAGAGTACCAACAGAAACCCCAGACACGTGTTTCGGTCTGGTTGGACCTCATCAGTAGGGTGGATCTGTGCCTCTCTAAGAATAGTGAGCAAGGGGTCCACGTCTGGATTCCCCTAGTAATTTAGGACCCCTTGCTCACTATTCTTAGAGAGGCACAGATCCACCCTACTGATGAGGTCCAACCAGACCGAAACACGTGTCTGGGGTTTCTGTTGGTACTCTTGTTCAGAGGAGAATTGCCTAGCATTTCGGTGCTGGACTGCCCCAGGGCAAGACAAAGACTGATATGTTTGAGATATTTCTTCTCTGTGAAAGATAGTGATAAGTATGATCATCAAGTTACAACAGAAGCATTGAACCAGTCTCAAAGAGTTTAGTATAGCTTATGCAGAACAGGAGTTTAAAACAAGGGAGGCTTTGTAAAGAATATCCCATCTTTACCCATGAGTGAAACTATTTCTAGAGACTTTGTTTTCAATGATTTGATGAAATATTATTTTGTATAGGAATCTAATTGAAATGCATTTGATTCATTTGTTTGTCCACACAGAAGACTGATAATGTGACTCATTTTATCTCAATAGGAGAAAGATCTAGCAAAAGAAAACCTAAGGCTGAAGAATCTGTAATATTCACTGAAAGAAATCTTCCTCCAAAAGCATCACCGGAGAAGGCCACAGTAGAAGGGATTCAAAACTCTGAGAGGATGAGAGGCTCTGGAAGTCAACTGTGGCCAGAAAGTAGCTGTGAAATAGCAAGAGAGAAAACATCTCAATGTGAAAACAGATTTGCAAATGACAGACATTTAAAGTTAACTGAAGAAAACTCTGAAATGGAGGAAACAGATAATGTTAGTACCTCTTGGAGTAATTTGTGGAATGCACATGCTTTTGTAGGCCATGAAAATGAGCAGAACTGGACCTCATACACTGTTCCAAACTTTGAGAAAGGGCAGAACATCACTTTTAATGAACACAAAAGAACAGAAGGAGGGTCATATGCCAAAAAAGGCAATTTCCAATGTAGGGAATGCCACAAAAGCTTTACTCAGAAAAGGTATCTCATTTGTCACCTGCGAATACATTCTGAAGAGAGACCTTTCCAGTGTACTGAATGTGACAAAAGCTTTTGTCATAAACATCATCTTATAGGACACCAAAGAACACATTCGGGAGAAAAACCTTTTCAGTGTAGCAAATGTACCAAAAGCTTTACCTGGAAGGACAGTCTTCGAAGACATGAAAGAACACATATGGAAGATATATGAAAAACAGAATTCACCTAGGTGACTTGCTCTGGGCCTATCTGCATTGTATATAACCATAACAATGGTATCAGTTAAAAAAGAAGTGTTTTAATAACCCAGAGCACAATTCTATTTTGTGTCCTGCTCTGCTACAAAAAAAGAATCCAGGTGAAAATGCAATTCTGAGCTGGAAAGCTTTTTTTTTAATGTCTCTTGCTTTAGCTTAAAAGACAACCTAAATATAGGGATGATTAACACTAAATTAATGAATCAGCATTTTAAGAGTCACCCGTCCCTGGATTCTTTTAAAACTGGTCTTTGCAAACTTTATTTTACAAAGAGTAGAGCTTCAAAGGTTGCATCATAGCTTCCAATTTGGCCGTACATCGGTTCCATTCGGACTAGAATAAATGTTTATATATGTTTTGATTCTAACACTAATTTCAGAATGGTGCAGAAATCCTATTATTTGAAAAATGTTAGTTTTATTCTTGTGTGTGTGTGTTGTGTTATTTGCAGAACTACTGTTTTTAAAGTCTTTTGTAAATGTACTTTTGAAGTGGCTTTGATAGGAAAGCACTCTTTAGACCTATAAGGGTTGTAACAATATACTACTTTGGATGGCTGAGCCAAGGTCTTTTGAAAGTGAATTTAAAAGGGGTGGGAATTGCCTTCTTTAAGAACGTAGTGATTTTTCTTGCATAGAAACAAGTTGTATTCATCATTGGATGCCTTCTGTCTCAGTCATTTGTAGTAGTGATTATTTTTTTAATGTAACCATTTCTGAACAGATAAAAAGGTCTGATAAAAATAATCTTAATAGATAAAAAGGTCATGCCTAATAGTATCAGTGATTATTTAGCTTGAAGACACAGTTTCAGCATGAGAATATCCTAGGCCATTCATGCAGGACCTGAAACATGTCCAATTGACACTTGACTCCACATCCTACTACAAAAAAGCCTGTACAGTTTACCTCATGCCAGTGGAAACGTGACTGTTGGGCGGTGAAAAAGTGACCAAGCTTGACACGAGGATTCAGAACATAAACCTAAGGACATTTTGAAGTAGGTAAATTAAGTCTTGCAGCTACATGGTCAGTGACATACAGGTATTGCAATTGATGAAAATGAGTGGAAGAGATGGTATGGTATGTTCTGTGTGTGTATCTTCACTGCAGATGTTTTGATCCAATTTATACATATATTTTACTCATCACAGCACTGCTTGCTTTCAATTTCAAGAACTATGTATATTGATAGGAAAGTATTTTTTGCAGTATTCTCATCTCTTTCAGTAGGATTCACTAGCATATCTGTAGATTTATTTTGATGCAGGACACGTTTTTTTTGGAGTGATGTCTTTTTCAGTGTCACTCCTTCTTAACTCCTTTGTTTTAGGGGCACTGGTTAATCCTTAATGTTACCACTGGAGGGGCAAGTCAGTCCCTTTGTGTCTATGTTAAAGCACTACTAGATCCACTAAGGATAATTTTAGTTAAAGGTTTTTTTTAGGTGATTTTGGTTACAAACCATTTACACCAATATATTAAAAAAAACAAATACTTATCAATGCCTTTCAGCAAAACAAAAGACAGTTAAACATTAAAATTCAGATAAAAGCAATATACAAAACAATAATACACTATCAATTCATATCATTTAACAAATGATCCATCGATACATGAAAACCCATGTATAAATTATAACTTGCCCTTAATACAAAACATTTTTTCTAATATCTTCTAGATATAAAAAAAAAGGTTCTATTCAAGATGTCAATTTCCCCTGAAGAATATATGCCTAAAATGAATCTTTATTGATGATATGCATATCATATACAAGATTGCTATAGCCTTTCATGTAAACATCTGTTAAGGCCCTCCTTACAACCTTGGCGGTGTGCGAAAAAAGTGGCGGTAATTCCGTTACTGCCACTTGTCCTGCACTGCCAAAGTACAAGTTTGCCGTTGGGGTTTGACTGCCTTACTTGGCTTACCTCCAGCCACTCAAGGGTGAAGATCGTCAAAGATTCTACAAGGCCTTGGGCCTACTTCGCGCCCTCCGACCATGACGAAGAAGATGGAGAAGGAGGGAAGGTCCCTCTTCAGGCCCTGCACCAAATGCAGGCTACAGAACGTGTTTGTGGAGGACAAGCACCTGCAATGCCTTTACTGCCTGCACCCAGACCACAAGGAGGTAGAGTGCGAGATAAACCTCGGTTTCTCTAAGAAGACAATGAAGGACAGTTGTAGTAGGGCTGGTGCCATGGCTTAACGCCAAGGCTTCTGACCCATGCTCCAAACAGGGCCAGGTCTCACCCAGGACCAGCTGGTCCGACGAGTGGTCTCACCCAGGACCAGCTTGTCCGAGGAGTGGTCTTCTAGGTCCTTTGAGGGTGCCTCATCCGTGTGGGCCCAAGATAAGGCCAAGAGCTGCAAGCCCGAGTCCACCGGGTTCACAGCAGAAGTGGGTTCCAAAGTGGATAGGGCGTAATTGACATCACCTTCGGCCTCCATTGCCAACCTGCAATCGAGCTCCTCTTTGAAGAGGAAGTCATCTACCCCGGCTAAACTACGTGAGAAATCTGGGAAGCCACGGACAGAAGAGAAGAAAGCCTCAGTCTCAGCAGGCTCAATCGGCTCAGACTAATACCTAGTCAGCGACTCAGTCGACGACTGCTACTGTCACGACAGCTAAGGGTGCTGATCCTGCAGGAGTAGCCCCCACAGCTCAGCTCAGAAGGTATCTCTACCCTCAAGGCGCGACACCATGGCAGTGACTTCTGGTGTGCCTGCAGACTTCGAAGTGGTGAAACTGGCTCAGGCCCCGGTTCAAGACTCTCGAGGGGGTGGGAGGGGCGCAAAAAGAAGGGTGAGGAGGCCCTGGAACAGCCCTCCCAGGCCATCACCCAAACCATGGAGGTCTCGCCCATGGACAACGAAGACCAGGAGTCCCTACATACAGTCCACAAGAATGTTTGAAGAGGAGGAGGAGGATGATGGCTATGGCGGCGCAGGGCCTATTTTTTCTCTTCTGCCTTCTCAGCCAGGGGACATTTCCTTGGATATTCTGTCGACTCTACAGACCTTAGTGTCAGAGATCCACATGAGGATGCCTCCGGCTCCGGTACCTGTGGTCCCCCCAGGTCCCCGATAAGCCTCCAACGAAGAAGAGGAAGCGCCATCCGACACCCCCATTTCAACCTCTGTCACCACATCGGGTCCCTTCTCCCCCAGCAGACCTCGACACTGGGACAGATATGGCCACGATAACGGATGATGACGAGCATATCGTCTCAGCGGACGGTGAATCTCCACATTTGGATGCTCCACAGAGGGTGTCCCCACCGGATGAGGAAACACTGGAGTATAGGCGCGTTATAAATGCCACATCATATCACTCCATGATCTCCGGAGCCTCCAAGCTATTCCAGCTGGTGCCCGAGAAAACCAAGGAGGGCTTCTTGTACCAGAGGCGCAAGACAAGGATGGAGACGATCGTGGTGGTGCCCCTTCTGGCAAATACCTGAGATAACCCTTGCACGGCTCCAGTCAAGCGGGATAGGCTGGAGAAGAAATATAGGGTGCTGAACTCTGCACCCAAGGGCCTGAGGTCACAGCCATCACTGAATTCGGATGTATCAGCGGCCGCGGGGAAACAGTCGTCCAACCCATCCTTGTTGTCTTCTGTCTCTCCGGATAGCGAGGGTAAAAGGATGGATGCCATGGGAAAGAAGGCGATTTACACTGCAGCGTCCACTATCAAGACGGCCAACGCACTGGCGATCCTGGCCAGGTACAACAGCGAGTTGTGGTACAAGCTGGTGCCGATTCTGGAGTTTCTCTACGATAAGAAGATGGAGGCAATCGCTGTCTTCGAGGAAGGGGAAGTGGCGCCTGATTACAGTGGCATTGGACGTCGCTGACATGGGGTTCCAGCAATGGGGAACAGTGTTTGCCCCTGTTGCCAAATTTTCTCATCATTCCGACAGCCTTCCAGATCCACAACCCAGGAAGCCTACAGAGGCGGTTACCTATGGTAGCAGAGGATGGCATCGCCTGCAGGGCAGGTTGCTGGCACCGAAGAAAGCTGGAACCGGCCAGGATGTCGGGCCCCCACTCATGCACCCCGGTGGAAGGCCGACTGACTAAGTTCCTCAACAAGTGGAGAAACAACAGATGGGTGCTGGGCGCTCTCGCCCAAGGACACACCTTGGAGTTTTAACACAGGTGTCCATGGATCCTCTCAGTTACCAGTCAGGAGCAGCACATCCCTCAGCTCCTGGAGGACGTACGGTGTATGCAGAGACAACGGGCGATAGAACTAGCTCCCCAATGGCTCTGGGGCTCTGGAGCCTATTCCAGATACTTTCTGGTCAGAAATAAGACAAGGGACTGGAGGCCCATCCTAGTCCTACGACGTCTGAACAAATTCCTAAAGTCCCAAAAATTCAGGATGGTCACATAACATGTCCTCGGCCAACTGGAAAGAGGAGATTCTTGGCGTTGTTGGACCTGGAGGACACCTACTTCCACGTCCCCATTCACAGAGAACGTTTCTACGATTCGTGGTGCAGGGACAGCACTAAGAGTTCAAGACCCTACCATTCATCTTGAAGTCACCCCCCAGAATTCACGAAATGCCTAGCACCAGTGGCGGGCCATCTACTTCTACAGGGCATAAAAGTATACCCGTACCTGGATGACTGGCTGATCCACACCCACTTGCGGGAGCTGGCCAACAGACACACGGAAGCGACCATTCGGCTTCTAACGGATCAGGGATTCTCCATCAACTATCAAAAGTCCTGCTTCATGCCATCACAGAACGCGCTGTTCCTGGTTGCTAAACTCAATACAGTGTCTTGCCTAAAGTCGCCCTCAGAGGAGAGGATAGCAGCCATTCTAGAAAAGGTGCAACGGCTGTTGATGAAGACGGCCACAGTGCGGGCCATCAAGTTGTTACTGGGCATGATGTCGTCCTGCATCTACCTCTTCCGGCTCTGCAGGTTACCCATGTGACCCCTTCAGGAATTCCTGGATGCCCGTTGGATACAGGTGTCTGGAAACTTCACAGACAAGATCTCGCTCAACAACGAGTTCCATCGGGCAATTGTATTGTGGGGCGTTTGTGCCAACATCACCCAAGGCATGGGATTTCAAAGCTTGCCATACCAGGAGACAGTCACCATGAACGCCTCCCTAGAAGGATGGGGGGCACACACCGGATGTCTGCACACCAAAGGCCTGTGGCTGCCATATCAACATCCTGGAGCTACAGACAGTGTTCTGGGCCCTTAAGTCATTCCTCTATTCTCTGAAAGGCAAGGTGGTGAGGATCTTCACGGACAGAGAAGGAGGCACAATCCTTCATCACGACCCAGGATCATTGAACCTGAAGGCTTAGCTCCTGAAGCCTTACAGTTTGGACAGTATGCATTGCCAGCAGACTGCAGGGAGGTCCTCACTAGGGCATGGTTGATCTTGAGGTGCTATGGTCACAAGTGGAAGCAGCTTGGTACGTGTTGACGTTGTCATGCACCCGCTGTCATAGATCATTGTACCTGTCAGGCAAGTGTTCTTGGCTCTTCGGATATTGGAGTCTCCTGGTCACCAACTCCACTGCCACGCAGCGTCCTTGGATACAGTCAGGATCAAGTCCAAGAACTACAAAGGTATTTTTTGTGTGCCGTACCGGCTTTTCCCCTACTCGGCTATCCCGGCACCTATTCCACTGGACTACTTGTTCATTAAGTGGTCACAGTGGCGGCCTCTCGTGGGCGACCCTATCTACACAATAAGAAAGACTTCTGAAAGAAGAAGACATCCACCATTACAGGTGAGGAGTGGGGGGGGGACTTTCATCAGAGAGTGATCGTGACAGTTTAAAATGCCAGCAACCTCTCACAGTAAAGATGGCCACCATGGAGCAGTTGCAAGAACTGCTGGCAGCAGTACAGAATTTAGATCAGGAGGTACAGAATTTGAAGTCTGAGAATACTATCCTCCGACAGATGGTAGCAGCCAGAGACCAACCCTCATCAGACCTGCCTCCCATGCCTCTTACCTCTGATAAATACGATGGGTCCCCCAAAAAGCTTAAGGTGTTCTTAGAGGCATGTACTATTAATTTTGCCTTCCGCTCCCAAACTTTCATATCCGAGCATGCCCCAGTGGGCTTTATGGTCTCTAATTTGGCAGGCAATGCCTTAGCCTGGGCTACCCCACTGGTGACTCCCAATGATCCCGTTCTACAAGATTATGAAGCTTTCCGTACTTTACTCAAACAGAATAACGGTTGGACATCCAGCAAGGGTCCACGGATCTGCTCACCTATTCAATTCACTTATTTCAAGCGAATAGCAACAGAGGCCAGATGGCCAGAACAGGCCCAATTCACCATTTTCCGACGAGGGCTCAAAGAAGAACTCAAGGATGAACTAGCCAGGATTCCACAGCCATCATTTTCTGAGCTGCTTACTACGGTTCTACAAATTGAATTCCACATGGGAGAGCGGAAGACAGAAAGAAAGAAGACTAGAGTTCCCTACACTCCGACTCCAGCTCGAACGGCTTCTTCTTCTCCGATTGCTCTCCATCAAGTAAAGGATGAGCCAATGCAGATCAGTCCTACTAGATCACCCCTCACTCCGGAAAAGCGCAAACAGCAGAAAGATGGAGGATTTCTATTGTGGAGCATCAAATCATTTGTTAAGAGACTGTCCCGAAGTTGCACCCAGACGCTCGCAAAACGGGCGACTTCAGTCCTAAGAGGGATGAGTTACCGAGGTCCAGCCAACAGTCCCTATGTCTCCGTAGCAATAACTACACCCTGCTTGAAAGAAGACTCTCGTCTTATGGTCATAGGCTTGCAAATAATTCTGAAGAACCAGGCAGTCGATACTCCTGCTCTCATTGATTGTGGTGCAGCCGGCAACCTTATGGATATCAACTGGGCCAGCAAGGTTGGCATCCAACGAGTGGAAAAAGAAGGAAACCAGAAGGTTGAGGGAGTTGATAGGACGCCACTCAGTTCTGGTACTATTACCCATACCACCGAGCTCCTACAAGTAAATATCATGCAACACACAGAAAGGATGTCCTTTGACATCATCAGTGCTGCCCATTTCCCCGGTTATCTTGGGTATAGTGTGATTGAGGAAGCATAATCCCTCCATCTGGTCTAGCAACATCTTGGGGTTTCATTCCTCTTTTTGTAGACTACACTGTCTGCCTGATTCGGGATATCATTCTGTTACCATAACACCCATCTCTTCCACCGAACCCCTCACGGTATACTGCATCCCAGCGGATCTGAGTGACTTTAATGAAGTTTTAATTGATAAGGGACCCCTCGCTCTTCCTCCCCCATAGGCCGGAAGATTGTACCATTTATTTTGTACCAGATGCATTGGTTCCTTTTGGACGGGTGTGCTCGTTGTCAGTCACTGAGAAGAAGGCATTACGGGCCTACCTCGACACTCACCTTGAAAATGGTCTTATCCGGCCCTTAAGATCACCAGCCGGGGCGCCATTATTCTTTATACCCAAGAGGGATTCTACCGAGCTCTGGACTTGCATCGACTACAGAGGACTCCATAAGGTGACCATTAGGGATCGATACCGGATGCCCCTCATCTCCGACATACTTGAAGCAGTTCAAGGTTCCAACATCTTCTCCAAATTGGACTTGCGCAGTGCATATCATCTGCTTCGCATCAAAGAAGGTGACGAGTGGAAGACAGTATTCCGGACTCCATATGGGCATTTTGAGTATCGGGTGATGCCCTTTGGTCTCGTAAACGCACCAGCCATTTTTCAGCATTTTATGGACTGTTTATTTTCTGATATGCTCTTCCATTCTGTCATTGTCGACTTAGACGACATTCTGGTCTTTTCTCACTTTGCTCAAAAACACACAACATCTCTGTTCCGTTTTGTCCTGCTTACAGTCACACCATCTACTCATTAAACCTGAAAAATGCCTGCTCCGGGTGTCATCCACCCCCTACCTACGATATGTCCTTTCCCATGAGGGCATCCCAATGGATCAGCGGAAGGTACAGGCCATTATGGACTGGCCTTCTCTGTCCTCTGTGAAATGGGTTCAGAGATTTTTGGGCTTTGCAAACTACTATCGCAAATTTATACACCATTTCTCCGACTTCGTCTTACCAATCACCAAACTACTGAGGAAGTCCACAACACCTTTTAGATGGACGGAGGATGCCGAGACAGCTTTCCGCCATCTCAAGGACCAGTTCTCTTCGGCCCCGATTCTCTGTAAACCCGACCAAACCAAGGTCTTTATCATTAAGGCCGATGCCTCAGCCAGAGCCATAGGGGCTGTGCTTCTTCATGAACACGACGGAAGGCAACATACAATTGGTTATTTATCCAAGACACTTACCCCCAGTGAATGCAAATACTTGGTCATAGAGAGAACTATTAGCTATGAAAAAAGCCTGTGAGGAATGGAGGCACCTGCTTCAGGGGAGTACACATCCATTTGTCATCAGAACAGATCATAAGAACCTGAAAACCCTAGAACGCATGGTTTGCGTCAATTCACGACAGGCAAGATGGGCGCATTTATTTGCCCAATACGACTTTCAGATAACATATCTTCCTGGAAGTCAGAACGTCCTAGCAGATGCACTCTCCCGTCGAGACTCACCAGACACCTCTTCTGAAGGGTCACCTGAAATTATGTTTCCCAGGAACCGAATAATCTCACAGGTTTCCTCATTCATGGAAGACGTCAAAAGCTACCATTCAATCCAAACCTTCCATTCCCAGACAGTATCTACTATTTACCGAGAAAAAGGAAGGACTGATCTTTATCAATCATAGACTGTTTCTTCCTGACTCACCCCTACGTCTCAAGGCCCTGTCTTGGTGTCATGACCATATGTCTGCGGGCCATAAAGGCTCAAAAAAGTACCTTAGATCTGCTTTCACGTTCATTCTTTTGGCCTGGGATGTCAATTGACATAAAGAAATACTGAGTACTGTCTGGTGTGCTCCAGCTGTAAAACCAGAACACAGAAACCCATTGGCTTACTTGAACAACCCACGCTTCCTACCAGACCTTCGAGCCACCTTTCTACAGACTTCATTGTCGAACTCCCAGTCTTGAGAGGATGTGCGTGCATTATGGTGACTGGATTCTTTTACCAAGCTTGCACACTTTTCCCCTCTTTCCGGTCTTCCTTCAGCATCGTTCATGGCCGAGGTGTTCATCCTAGACATCTATCGCTTGCATGGTCTACCAGATAAGGTGGTCTCCGATAGAGAGAGCCAGTTCACATCAAGGTTCTGGAAAGCTTTGTGTACCAGACTTGGAGTTGAGAGAGCTCTCTCGTCCGGTTTCCACCCTCAGACTAACGGGCAGACCGAGCGGCTTAAAGGCACACTGGAACAATACCTGCGTTGCTACACCAACTCACAACTGGACAATTGAGTCTCTTTGCTGCCCACCGCAGAGTTCTCGTATAACAACTCCATCCATACTGCTACTGAACTTACTCCCTTCTATTGTACCTACAGATTACATCCTCGTGGCCTACTACCAGTGAAAGCTCATCCCACCAATATTCCATCCATTGAGGCTTCCTTAGCAGATATTACTGAGGCACAACACATTGCCAAGGACAACCTACTGGATACCCAACGCACCAACAATACACAGGCTGACCGCAAGCAATCCCCTGGCCCAACCTGGGAGGCTGGCTCTAAAGTGTGGTTATCTACCAAGTATCTTCCACGTTGGGTACACCCCTCCAAGCTTTCCCCTCGATACTTGGGTCCCTATGAGATCATAGGTCGGATCAACCCAGTTGCATATTGTCTCAGACCTCCGACTAGCCTCAGTCGCATCCTCCCAGTCTTTCATGCCTCCCTACTCCGACCTGCAGGAGTTTATGCACCTTCCCTACCAGTTCCCAGAAAATCTGCTAGACAGAACAACAACCCAGAGGAATACGACGTCTCCCAAATCCGGGACTCCAGATATCGCAAGGGCCGCCTGGAATACGTGGCTCATTGGAAGGGCTAACCCGATTCCGAGGACTCTTGTGAGCGCAGTTACTACGTACATGCCCCCGTCCTTCTCCGTAGATTCCATCGTACTCATCCTGGAAAACCTGGTACATCTCGGGGAAAGGGGGGCATACTGTCATGCACCCGCTGTCATGGAGACTGTGGGACAGATGGACCATGAGACACCATTGACTGTGCCATCACGTATCTTTAATTTAGCTCTGCAGCGGTCTAGTTTAGTTCCATCATGGCCACTGCCGGGCTGCATTTAGCTTTGCAGTTCCCGGCGGTCAGTGCGTTTCAACCCGTGAGTTTTTCCTCGCTTGCTGTTTTCTTACTTTGGCTTTTTCCGCGCCCCTCTTTCCTGCTCTGGATTCGCACTACGGCTTCCTTTGCTTGGGTTTCTGCCGCAGCCCTCAGTCAGTCTGTCTCCGGGCCACGGCTTCCTGTTAACCTCAGCTCTGTTCCTGTCTTTGGGCGCTCGCTTGCTCTTGCTTATCTCTCTATCACTTGCATCCTCTTCTCTCCATTTCCTTCTATTTCCTTCTCTTTGTTTACCTGAGCAGCCGTTACAGTGTTTCCTTCTGTCAGCCCTCTCGCAGTGCCTTCTATTCTTCCAGGAAGTTTGCACTGTTCACTTTTCACCCATCATCAGCGGGTTGTTAATTATCCTCATCGTAACTGTCAGGCAGGTCTTCTTGGCTCTTCGGATATTGGAGTCTCCTGGTCACCAACTTTATCTCCACAAGAAGAAAGACTTCTGAAAGAAGAAGACATCCACCATTAGAGCTGACGGTTCAGGTGAGGAGTGGGGGGGAACTTTCATCAGAGAGTGATCATGACAGACTGTCACAGAAGATTACCGATGGTCACAGCCCCACAGATCCTTCCGTACTTGCTATCCTTGGCCAAGGCAGGATTGGCGCATGCCTCCATCAAGGTACATCTGGTGGCTATCTCCTGCTACACCAGGAATATCTTCACTTTTGTCCCACTGACTCGTCAAGGAGTTCCTCAAAAGAGTTTTCAGATCTCTCCTGCCGGTGAAGGCTCCTGCCCCACTTTGGGAACTTAACATGATTCTGCACCCTTCAAGACTTTGTATCAGGCTCTACTCAAGTTCCTCTCGTGGAAAACTGCTTTCCATGTGGCCATCACCTCTGCCAGAAGGGTAGGTGAGATCCAGGCCCTATCATGCAAGCAACCATACCTGACTTTCCACAAATCAAGGCTGGTGCTGTGTACAAAACTTTTTCATGCCAAAGGTTCCGTCGGAATTCCATCTCAACAAGCCGTTGGTGTAACCAGTTTTTTCCCCAAAACCTTCCTCTCCTGGCGGAGAGGCCCTTGCACTCGTTGGATGTTGCTCGTGCCCTGAAGTTCTATGTGGCACGCACAAAGAATTTTCGGAAGACTTCACAACTGTTTCTGAACTTTGGTCCTCTGAACAAGGGGAAGGCCTTGTCCAAGTCTTCCATTTCAAGGTGGCTCTCTGGCTGCATCACGCACGGTCATTGGTTGGCGAACTGACCGCTGCCCGGCCATCCGAGAGCCCACTCCACCAGAGCAATCGCTGCGACAACGGCGTTCCTGTCTGGTGTGTCCCTGCTGGTCTTCTGCAGGGCTACTACGTGGAGGTCCATGCACACCTTCACAAAGTTCTACTGCATCGACAGTGATTCCTGGGAGGAGGTCAGAGTCCGCCAAGCAGCGCTATGCAACCTGTTCCCTTGAGGTGAGCCTATATTTTGTTTTCCTTCTGAAATTGAGCTTTTGCTCATTCCTTGGTGCTATCCGCGCCTGGTATCCTCTCCCTTGCCCGCCTGCTTCCCCATTCACTTCCACCCCCACCCGTTACCTGTGATTGGGCCTTCTGCCCCCAGGTAACAGCGAGGGTGTTGGCCCTCTGCACTCGCTCTGCAGTCATTTCCATCTGCCAGCTAGAGGGGTGAGTAGCATTGTACTTCGGTCTGGGACCTTCATTTCAGTAGTTATATTTTCCTTCTACAATATTGCTTTTGCTCATTTCTCTGCACTTTCCGCACCTGGTATCCTCTCCCTTGCCTGCCAGCTTCCCCATCAACCAGCAACACCCCCCTCTCCAACCCGTGATTGGTCAGTTGCCCCTTAAATTATACCCAACCAGGAAAGCCTTTCTGCCCGGCAGCCCCTGTGGCTAAGGGCCCCAAGGCAATGGGCAGCTCCTGAAGAAGCAGCTCCAGACCGTGTTGGGCCATGTTAACATGTGGAGTGTGGAGCCTGCAGCCGTCAACCAGCAGCGACTGACAAGGTAGTAGAGGTCTGGACATGGCGAACAGCAATTACTGCTCCCTACTAGACTGCCCAACCCATTTTACTATCCTACTATATTATCTGAGAACCTGTAGTTTGTTGCATGCTTTAGCCTGATTGTGTCTAGTTAGCCACATCTCGGATTTAGCCTGACTGTTTAATTAGCCATTTCTCACATTTACCCTGTTTGTCTAGTTTGCCTCCTCTCTCATTTTAGCTTGACTGTTTAGCCTGAATGTGTGTAGTTAGCCATAACTCACATTTAGCCTGATTGCTTTGTAAACCATCAGTTTTAGGTATTACTGTATTTATTGTTGTGCCCCCATTTGGGCCTCTATCCACACTTAGACTGACTCTGTTTAGTTAGCCATATCTCGCATTCAAACTGATTGTGTCTTGTTAGCCATATCTCACATTTTGGGCCGAGGATATTTGGTTAGCCGCATCTCACATTTAGCAGGATGGTGTTCGTATGGCCGTATCTCGCATGTAGCCCGATTATGTTGGGTTGGCCTTATCTCGCATACAACCTGATTTCTTTATCATTATGCCTTGCCGCTTACTGAGCCATTCTCCCTGTCTGCGGCTGTCCCGGGTCTGGGCGTTAATACATCTCTCTGGCATGGATTCACATGCTCATGAATATTCCCCGTCATCAGGCTGGGAATCCTCGGTAAAGAAAAAAATCAGTATCAGTTTCGTTTCTGATCTATCTTTCTTAGTAGTAACCAATCACTGATCTCTGGGTCATACTGCCCCCAGCCAATGACTGCCCTCTCCCTAAGCCCCGCCTCTGGTAGCCATCCTCAGATTTTTACCGCATGGTCAAGTGTTGGGAGTCCTTGTGTTTAGCGCTCGAGTTTTTTTTTTTTACTGCGTTTTCACGGTTTTTCAGGCGAATTTCTCATTTTTTCGGTTTAAATCGAGCCTCAAGCTCCACCGTTTCTACTTCCGATAACGGGGACCCGTTTCAGAATTCTTTTACGCCCCTCAAGGGTGAAGTTTCTGTCGAGTTTACACTTCTTGGAGGATTCCAGAAGATCTGCGGCCTACCTCAACGGACATGGCCCAGGACAAAGGGAGCCCGGATCCAAGCTGTTCAGGAACTGCCCTGGATGCGGATTATATAACGTTTTCAAGGAGGACGAGCATTTGCGATGTCTCTACTGCCTCCATGGGGACAAGACGCACGTGGAGAAGGACTGTGCTTTCTGCAAGAACCTTTTGGAATGGACCAAAACAAGATCGTCCTTCACGCCTCGCCACCTGGCTGGAGAAGGGCACAGCAAGTGAGAAGGTGAAGAAGAAGGCCAAGCACCGCGAGTCCGTGGGCTCCGGGAGCGCCGAAAGGTCGGGCTCTTCGGTTGCCAAGCAGGGCGCTACTTCCCCGGCACGTTCGACCACAAGCCAGTGCTCTGGTTCGGGGAAGAGGAAGTCCGAGAACCCGGGTAGGCCGCTGGGGCGGACCCGGTCGATCTCGAAGGGGGAGCGAGGCGTTGACCCTCCCCCCAAGGCGAAGGCCCAAGACGCACCTAAGGTGGTGGGGGCCTCGATCCACCCGGCTAAGGCCTCTACCGAAGTGGTCGCTGTGACCCTGGCGGAGCCGGCTGAGACTACGCCTGTGGAAACGGCCTCTGGGCCCAAAGTATCCCTGTCGCCGCGGAGGTAATCCTCTTTCCAGCCCATCGCTAAGACCCCCGTGAAGCCTCGGCTGAAAAAGAGGGGGTTGGGGAGCCGGTGGCCGTTACAGACTCGGAATCAGCCTCTTAGGAGGAACTGGTGGAGACCGAGAAGGGCCTCAACAAAAGGTCCATAGGCCTCAACGAGAGGTTCATAAACCTCAACGAGAGGTTCGAGAAGGTTCGATCCCAGGGGACGGTCCCTGCTGACGTGATCAAAGATAGCGACGACGAACAGGGCCCAGTGGAGCGGCCATCCTGTCCGTCGCAGCCATTGCCCGAGCCCCAGGATAGCTCGGCAGCCATTTTGTTGGCAATACAATCCTTATGTACCGAGATAAGGACGAGATTACCACGCACCCCGACGGAGGAGCCAGAACCAGGCCCGTCGGGAAGCCCTCCGAACAAGCGGAGGAGAGTCCACCCCGCTACGCCCTTCGCGCCTGTGAGACCGGTGGACCCCTCATCCCCCTCGCCGGGAGAGGATACGGCGACGGACGATGACGGCGGCGATGACACAGCAGACATCCCGTCGTCACCCCCCCGCGGGCGTCCCCAGCCGACGAGGTTGGCTCTTTCCACACCATGATAACCAGGGCATCCAAGCTCTTCCAGCTCTGCCCTGAAGAACAGAAAAAGGAGGAGTTTCTGTACCAACGACGAGAGGCTAAGAGGAAGACGGTCCTCGCTGTGCCTTTACTCGACGACATCTGGGACGAGGGGCTTGCTGTCAACAACCCTTCCACGACACCCACCAAGAGGGACAGATACAAGAAGAAGTACAGAGTCCCCGATGCCGCCCCCTTGTGCCTCAGGGCCCAGCCCACGCCGGACTCGGTCGTCTCGGCAGCGGCTAAGAAGAAGGCAGCGGGTGCGGCGGCTTCAACTTCCACTTCCCCGCCGGACTGGACACCCTGGCCAATGGGCACTCGCTGGAATTCCTAAAGAAGTGCCCTCGCATTCCTCCCGTGGCCAGGAAGGAAAATCACGTCCCTCAACTGCTGTTGGAAGTAAAGGCGATGCTCAAGAAAGGTGCCATCGAGCTTGTCCCCAGGCGGCTCCGGAGTATACTCAAGGTAATTCCTCGTCAGAAAGAAGACAGGCGGTTGGCACCCCATCCTAGACCTGCGTCAGTTAAACAAATACATCAAGGCGCAGAAATTCAGGATGGTCACCCTCCAGCACGTGCTGGGACAGCTAGAGGAGGGTTATTTCCTATCATCGTTGGCCCTGGAGGATGCTTACTTCCACATCCCCATTCTAAGAAGGCACAGGAAGTTCCTCAGGTTCGTGGTTCAAGGACGCC
This sequence comes from Ambystoma mexicanum, assembly GCF_040938575.1. Classification (NCBI taxonomy): domain Eukaryota; kingdom Metazoa; phylum Chordata; class Amphibia; order Caudata; family Ambystomatidae; genus Ambystoma; species Ambystoma mexicanum. The sequence continues at coordinate 1,459,465,088 of NC_090935.1, forward strand.
ACTACCAATTCAGAGCCCTACCGTTTGGATTAAAGTCGGCACCCAGGGTTTTCACCAAGTGCCTGGCACCAGTGGCGGCGTGGCTGCGCCTGCAGGGGATCCACGTCTACCCCTACCTGGACGACTGGCTAATCTGGGCAAGGTCAAGGGAACTCGCCGTCGATCATACGGCGAGGACCGTCCGGTTGTTCACGGAGCTGGCGTTCTCCATCAACTACCCCAAATCCCACCTGGTTCCATCGCAAGTAGCACTGTTTTTGGGGGCGAAGCTCGATACAGTGGAGCAATTGGCCTCCCCTTCAGAGGAGAGGACCAAGACCATCCTGGGCAAGGTACGGCGCCTGTTAGCCACGGACGTGGCCAGGGTGAGGTCCATCAAGTCCCTTCTCGGGATGATGTCCTCATGCATCTACCTTGTACCCCTTTGCAGACTTCGGATGCGTCCTCTACAGGAGTTCCTCGACGCCCGCTGGTTTCAGGTGAGGGGCTGCTTCGAGGACAGGATCCCCCTCGATGAGGAGTTCCGTCGGGCGATCCTATGTTGGGGCACCCGGGCTCACCTCCCGTCGGGCACAGATTTTCAAACCCCGGCGTTTCAGGAGACGGTGACTATGGACGCCTCTCTGGAGGGTTGGGGGGCCCACAACGAGATCTCCATGCAAGAGGCCTTTGGCTCCGAGGAGAGATCTCTTCACATCAACTTCTTGGAGCTCCGTGCAGTGTTCTGGGTGCTCAAGTTGTTCCTCCTGTCCCTCAAGGACAAAGTGGTGAGGATCTTCACCGACAACACCACCACAATGTTCTACATACGGAAGAAGGGGGGCACCAGATCCCCAGCCCTATCCAAGGAGGCCCAGGATCTGAGGCACTGGGCCGTCGCCCAGGGGATGTTTCTGGTTCCCTTCCACCTGGCTGGAATAAAAAACACCATTGCCGACTCACTCAGCAGGGAGCTGCGCTCGTGCCACGAGTGGGAACTGCGCCAGGATCAAGTGGATCGGCTCTTCCAACGATGGGGCAAACCCCAGATCGACCCGTTCGCGCATGGGCGATGCTTTCTCGTTCCCTTGGGACGGCCTGTTTCTATACGCGTTTCCTCCATTGCCGTTGCTGCTCCGCCTCATCAGCCAGCTCAAGAAGTCCAGGTGCAGGATGATCCTCGTCGTACCGGCGTGGCCGAGGCAGGTCTGTTTCCCAGACCTTCTGGACTTGTCAACGTCCCTGCCAGTCAGGCTGCCGGCGGACGCGGATCTTCTCTCCAGAGAAGGAGGCGCCATTCTACACCACGACCCACAGTCGCTGAACTTGCAGGCCTGGCTCCTGCAGCACTAGAGTTTGGAGGGTACGATATCCCGGCTGATTGCAGAGAGGTTCTTGCAAAGGCCAGGGTGTCCTCAACTCTCAAGTGTTACGGTCATAAATGAAAGAGGTTCTCTGTCTGGTGCCGTGCACAGAAGATTAACCCTCTGCGGATTACGGCCCCTCAAGTGCTATCGTACCTACTGTCGCTGGCCAAAGCTGGACTGGCTCACGCCTCCGTAAAAATACATCTGGCTGCCATCTCCCGGTATACCAGGACTACAGGACGGGCGTCCTTGTGGTCTCATCGCCTGGTAAAGGAATTTATGAAGGGACTATTCCGATCATTCCCGCCGGTGAAGGCCGCTGCCCCGGCATGGGAGCTTAATGTGGTGCTGACCAGGCTCATGGGAGCCCCATTAGAGCCTATGCATTCGGCGCCTTTGAAGTTCCTGTCATGGGAGACAGCGTTCCTCATGGCCATCACATCTGCACGACGAGTGGGAGAGATTCAGGCCCTATCTTGCAAGCCTCCATACTTGACTTTTCATGACACGAGGGTAGTGCTGAGGACGCACCCCTCCTTCATGCTCAAGGTGCCGTCGGACTTCCACCTCAACGAGCCCTTGGTGTTACCAGTTTTCTTCCCGTCGCCTTCGACGCCGGCCGAGAGGACTTTGCACTCGCTGGATGTAGCTAGAGCGCTGAAGTTCTACGTGGACCGCACAAAGAATTTTCGGAAGACGTCCCAACTATTTGTGAACTTTGGGTCTGTGAATCAAGGGAAGGCTCTCTCGAAGACTTCCATTTCCAGATGGCTCTCCGGCTGCATCATGCATTGTCACCGGTTGGCAAACCGACCGCTGCCCGGCCGTCCGAGAGCCCATTCGACCAGTGCGATCGCTGCTACCACGGTGTTCCTGTCTGGTGTGCCCCTGCTGGACATCTGCAGGGCTGCTACGTGGAGGTCGACACACACACCTTCACAAGATTCTACTGCGTCGATCAGGACTCCAGGGAGGAGTCCAGAGTCGGCCAAGCAGTGCTGCGCAACCTGTTCGCTTAAGGTGAACCTGGTGAGGAGGTTAAGAGATGCTTAATGTTGAGTTGTTGTATTGCTTAATGTTGAGCCTGTTGCCACCTCCCGTGGTTGTGCATGTGTATACTACTATGTATTCTTTTATTCATGAGCATGTGAATCCATGCCAGACCCCATGCTGGAGAAGGAACAAGTTACTTACCTGTAACGGTTGTTCTCCAGCATGGGTCTGGCATGGATTCACATGCAAACCCTCCCACCTACGCCTCTGTGGCTCTTCACTTGGTCATACTGCCACTTGGCATGCTACCAAATCTGAGGATGGCTGCCAGAGGCGGGGCTTAGGGAGAGGGCAGTCATTGGCTGGGGGCAGTATGACCCAGAGATCAGTGATTGGTTACTACTGACAAAGACAGATCAGAAACGAAACTGATACTGATTTTTTCTTTACCGAGGATTCCCAGCCTGACGACGGGGAATATTCATGAGCATGTGAATCCATGCCAGACCCATGCTGGAGAACAACAGTTACAGGTAAGTAACTTGTTCCTTAGACAAATTGTGTGAATTAGCCTTATTTCACACTTAAGCAAAAATAATTTCTAGCCCCATTTGATTTTAGACCAACTGTGCTAGCTAGCCTTATCTGACACTTGGGTGAATTGTCCTCCAGTCCTACTTGAAATTAGACCAATTGTGTTAGTCGGCCATAACTCACATCTGGGCAAATTGCCTCATTTAGACATATGTCACACTTTAAGAGATTCTTTAGGAGGGGGGGAGAAGGGCAGGAAACAAACTTACAATTATAGTAAGGTAGGCAATCCCACCAGGAACCTCACCAACCTAAGTAAGACAGTACCCAGAATCAGACTAGTTGGTAAAACTAGGGGAGAAACTACAACCGCCACCAAGTCCTGCCTATCATCCACCATCTCAGCACACAACTACTTGAGCCAACTCATCAAGCCCGTCGATAATATGAGAGCAATGCCAACCACTGACTCTGCTCAACTACCCCCTACTTTACCCATGGAAAGAAAACTCATGAGGAAACCACCACTGGAAGGAACCCAACCCAAAACGAACAAGACAGACAACCACATGGCAGATAGAAAAGCAGAATAATGAACATTGCAGGGTTTACGCCCCTGTAAACCCAAATAACCCCAGATCACGGGAAGCCACTTGCAGCCGTGAGGAAACCTGATAAATGCCAGAAGACCAGACCATGCCACATCAGAGAATCGGCCGACGCGAGAGAAAGGATATCCAAAAGGGAGCCACAACAGACTCCTACCCAGAAAAAACCCAGATAATCATCGAAAACACAGCCACTACCATCACAGGAATAAGAGCCAAGACAAAAATCACTCTACCTTACACCATACCTTGCAACAACTGGATCAACTGAACAGATGCCTATAGAGAAACGCAGGATACCAGGGCCCCACGGGATAAAGGCAGAAACAACTGAAAGAATTAGAAAGGTCACACTCACTCCATACATCACTGAACTACCAACACCAGCCTGAATCAGAAGAGGAGCCTGAAATGGCCATTAACCCAATTAAAAACCTAACCAATGACAAAACAAGAATAACTGAACACTCAAAAAAAAACAAAGATAAGGAGAATCACCAACAAAACTGCCCAAAGCAGCAAACCAGAACAAATCAATTGACTACAAAGAGAAAACTACACTAACCTAATGCACGCCAGATCTATATCCAAACACACAACCAAGATCCATAACCTACTGTGCGACAGGGGAATTGACTACCTATTCATCACAGAAACCTGGCTAGCTGAAAACTACAAAGTCATACTACATAGCTGCCTACCTGGCAACTTCAAATGCAAACATGCGAACAGAAAAGGAAAAAGTGGGGGAAGGATTTGCAGAAACCTACAAAGAAATTCTTATAATTAAAACAGTGGAGGCTTTAAACATCCAGAACTGTGAATCCCTCATCCTCCACCTTACCACAAGCCCACAATCAAACCTTTCATTCATACTCGTCTCATTTTATTTTTACATTTGTATAGCGCACAAAACAGCCCATGGGCATGGCGGCGCTGTTACTTGCAGGGAGCTTAGTTACAGGGAGGTACAATATAAATATTCCATTTTATTTTTATTTTATCATTTGTAGAGCGCACTACAGCCCAAAGGCAACGAGACGCTATAAGGAAGTTTTAAGGCTTGCTTGAGGGATACAGTAAGCAGCCCCAAAATGTCTGTTTAAATACATTCACTTAAGCACAATTACATAATTTACATTGGTAACGCATTAATGCAGTCGGCTGGTTGCAGATACATTTGCAGGTTTATAGGAGAGGTGGCGCGAGGTCCTATAGGGACTGGTCTTCAGTCCTCAAATGCCGCCTTTACTGCTACTGTCATAGAAGCAGTCACTAATCTAGCCATCAAACATGATCATTTTCGGGGTCTTTAACATAGTTCGAAGAAGAAAACACCATCTCGCAGAAAACCTTAATCAAACAACTCGAAACCATGAACCAACAACAGATGGTGAAAAGAGTGACACACAGCATGACACACTCTGGATGCAATCTTCGCCAAAATAAACCTGATCACAACAGCACTGCCCATCCAAATACTATGGAGTGACCACCTCATCCCTTTTGTGATCCAAATACCATCAAGCTGATCCAAAAATCTGATAAAATGCCCACCAATTTGGAAAAGAAACTGGAAAACCATCACAAAAAGTAACCTTGAACGACTACTAGAAGCCGCAAAGCCAACGACTATCATTGGGTGCGACGGACAGAAAAGCAGACCTGATCCACAAATGGATTGCAGAACCAATGGATGCCACCTGCCCTGAAAGGCGCCTCATTCCATCAAGAAAGAAAGCAGTGGCTAGATGGTTCACCCCCCCCCCACCTAAAAGCAATGAAAAGAAGTAAATGTAAAGTAGAACATGATTGGAGGAAAGATTACGATCAAGAGTAAAATACTGAAAACAAATTTAATCAAACCAAGCAGCAATCCTCAAAGCACAAATGAAGCACTATGATGACCGGCTCAGAAAAGCCAACACCCAAAGAGAGTTATTCAACATTGAAATGAGATGGGAAACCTACCCAGATCCAAAAACTGACCAGTACCCTCCCAAAAACTACGTGACAATCTTGTAGATCAGTTCAAGTACAAAAAATCACCAACATACACTGAGTCATATATAGCAGACCAAACAATGTACCAGCTATCACTAGACCACAAAATAAAATATGCTACTTACAACAGATGTCAAGAGAAAAACTACTAAGCCTGGTTAAAAAGAGTAACAAGGCAGGTTCCCCAATGGACCCCTGCCCTCCAGACATCTATAAATCCATCCTCGCACAGGACACACCATTGGAATACTACCTAAACCTCTTAAATCACTCCCTCACAAAAGGGAGAGTATGCATAGCTTACATCAAACCTTTCCTTAACGGGCAATGTGGAAGAGACCTTGTAAACTATAGACCAATCTCAAACAGCCCACACCCATCAAAGCTATTAGAAACCCAAGTCTATGAACTACTACTGGAGCACGTCGAAAACAACTGTTTACTGGACCAGGTACAAGTAGGTGTAACGCTCACCTGACTCCCACGGAGGCGCTGGCCTGGTTCGCGCTGCTGTGACCTCTTCTAAGGTGATGCGCAGGGTTCGGAAGACGGACTGAACCGGGCCCCCAAATCTGGCTTGTCTGGCTCGCAGAAGTATCCTTCTGTAGGCGAAAATAGGGGATTAACTGTCTGTGGGGTAATGTAATCAGCCTCCCACTTTCCCCTCTCACCCTCCTCGAAACCCTTCTGTGATTCCTCGTAGCGTCTCACCTTAGGGTCTGGAAGGACGAGCTCTCCATCCTGCTTCTGATGCAGGGGCGCGTTGGTATCCAGTTACTTCACTGGATTTTCGGATTGGTGAGAACCAAACTTGCTTGGCTTCCAGGTAAGTTTTTTGATGAGGTTCCCCTTGTGTCCATGCATTAATGTCCTAATGCTAGTGTCTTTTTCCCCATAGGGGCCGGGGTACGGAATGCCGGGGAACAGGCACCGACCCGAGATGAGAGGTGAAATCCTTGTAGAAATCAGGTAAGTCTTTAATGAGCGTTTTTTGGTAATGTCTTTTCATTCGCTCATTAACGCTGATGTTTCTTTTTCCCCTTAGGGGCCGGGGTCCGGAAATGCCAGGATGCGGCGCAGACCCAAAATGAAGAGGGAATGAATCAACAGGTAAGTCTTAACATGGAGATTAGCTTTCCTTATTCCCTTCTCTCTCTCACCTTTTGTTCTGGTCTTTTTCTCCCTAGGTGCTGGGGCGTGACTGCGAATCGGGATGATCGCTGCTGAACATGGAGGTGGCCAGTAAAGGTGAGTGGAATGCGGCGCTGCAGCGATCGACGCGATGAGTTTTTAAATAAAAGTCTTCCTTTTCAGGATTGTCAGTGAGATGTCTCCGGGATGCGAAGTTTAGCAGGTAAGGACTTTTCCTTCTTCTGTTCTCTTCTTCTCTTCCTTTGCAGGTGATCCAGGATGCTGGCAGGCGTGACAGAAGTCAGGATGCAGGAGCAGACACGGTGAGCGTCCAGCTGCTAGATGAAGAACAACGCGAAACACGTGTGGCTGTTCGGGTGGGGTTTAAATAGCCTTGGAAGAAGTTCCAGGTATGTATCCTTCCTCCAATCAGGTATGTATCCTTCCCCGACCACGCCCGGATGGTAAATTAGTCCCACAGGTAAAGTAGTTCCTTTCAGGCCTCAAGGAGGCCGGGATCCTGCAGCATGGTCTGCATCAGGTAAGTGCACCCAAGCACATCCATAATGAGCCTGGCGCCTATGGCGCCAGGACTGATGTCTTTTATGAGCCTGGCGCCATAGGCGCCAGGACACTGTCCAAAGGGCCCCTATATGGGGTTGCTGGGTCCTTCCTTGGGGACTGGATGTCCGCTTTCGGGGACGCAGGGCTTGAACCAGCTCCCCGGGAGCGGGCATCATGACAGTAGGTTTCAGACCCTTAAGGGGAATAGAGACGACACTAGTCTCAATATGACATGATCTAAAGATGAACGCAGACTCCAACACCAAATCAGCACTGATATTATGGATCTCTCGGCTGCCTTTGACAGTCAACCAAAACATCCTAATAAAAAGACTGGAAGAAGTAGGGTTCACTGATACAGTGCTGTTCTGGATCAAACCTTTGCTTAAATCTTTCTTCTCAGAAAGAACAACAACTGTCTGGTTAAAACCTTTCAAATCAGGGCCACAGAACACCACCTGTAGTGTATCCCAAAGCTCATTCCATCACCACTACTTTTCAACATCTACATGACACTGCTAATCAACCTCATCAAAAAACATGGACTAACATGTTACAACTACATAGATGATACACAATCATCTTCAAATACAGTGACATACAAGACGAGATCGCACCTCTGATTGTTGATATTTATCCATTGGTAGATCTCCTTGAGACAAACTAAACATTAACCCAGACAAAACTGAAATCATGATTACCCGAAGACAGAGAAAACAATTAGCGGATCCCATGGCGCATAGTACTGGGAAACCCACTGACCCCATCTGCAGCTTTAAAGAAACTGCAGATGTATTTATTTATTATTTGTACAGTGCTTATACACAAGTGAAGTGCTTCAAGGTGGGAAGGGGGCAAGGGAATACAGTAGTCATTGTTAGGCTTGAAGTTTTCGAATGATCAAACAAAAAAAAGTAACTAGCGTACTAGGCCTGACAGCATTTCTCCTGGTGCAAGTGCATGAAGTGTTTCAGGTGCCACCAAACTAGGGAGGGGCGACAAAGGGGGGACAAGACAGAACTTAACTTACTAGTCCTAGTAGATTCATGGCATGCAAGTGTACTGACAGACGTGCAAGGGGTGGGGGTAAGTGTGCCCAGTCCTGCAGTGCCCTGGGTTAAGTACAGAGAGGTTACACCTCTCATGGATGGTATGCTGAAAGTGCATTAGTCTGAACATAGTGCAGAGGCCCAGTGGCAAGTGCAAAGACTGGCACGGGAGCCTGGGACCTGTGACGCGCTGAAGATGAACCAGGCGACCAGTCAGTAAAAACTGAGCAGAGTTAGGGAAGGAGGAGTGAGGCAGGAGAGAGAAAGAGAGGAGGCTAGCAAGGGAGAGAGAAGGAGGAAGTGAAGAGGAAGGTCTTGAGGACTTTCCAGAACTTAAGCAGCTCTGGCTCAAGGCAGATAGAGGCAGGGAGGCTGTTCCAGAGGCAGGCACCTGCAGAGGATAAAGATCTGCCCCCAAATCTCCGCTTAGAAAAATGGCTCACCCGCAAAGAGTTGGAGGAAGACGAGTGGAGGGCTCTAGAAGGAGAGTATTTAGGAAGGGAGCGCTGTAGATAGTGCGGGCCTCAGCCCCAGAAAGCCTTGTGGACTATGCAGAGGGTCTTGAACTTGATCTCAGCAGCCACGGGGAGCCAGTGAAGGGATTTCAGTGCCGGATAGATGCGGTCCCTGGGCTTGAGGCCAAGGATAAGTCTTGCGGTTCTGTCCTGGATGAGTTGTAGTGGATGGAGAGTAGAAGTAGGAAGATTGAGAAAGAGGCTGTTGCAGTAGTCTAGCCTAGAGAGAACCAGGGCTCTGGAGACGGTGATCCTTTGATATGATAGGTTATTTATAGCACACTTAATACCCAGAGGTTTCTAAGCGGGGACCCAGGATTGAACCTGTGGTGCTCCGTGTCGTCTTGCTTCCAAGGTGAGTACGTTGCCCTTGACCTATCCTCCAGACCTTTTGGGGGAAAGTGAGAAAAGGTACAATACCTCTGAGGAGGTGCAGCTGGTAGTGGGACTTTTTGGAGATGTCTGAGATGTGAGAAGAGAAGGAGAGAGTGGAGTCGATGACCCCCAGTTTTTTTTGCCACACTAGTTGGTGGAGGTGCAGGGCCAAGGGAGGCCGGCCAGTGAGAGATTGGGAAGGCAGGAGCAGGGGTCCCAACGAGGACAATCTCTGTTTTACTAGCATTGAGGCAGAGAACATTAGCAGCACGCCAAGACTGAATTACGGGCAGACAGTCTGGAATGAGCTTGGAGGAGGAAGAGGCTGAGGGTAGCCTGAAAGAGAGCTGCTTGTCATCCGCATAACACTGAAAGTTAGAGGTGAAGGTAGCCATGGAGACATTGAAGAACCATGGGGATAGGTTAGAGCCCTAGGGGACACCACAAGTAGAGAGAGTGATAGAGGAGAGAAAGGGCCCAGGTTCCACCTGGGAGAGACGGTCAGAAACTAGGGATGCAAGCCATGCCATGGCCCGATCTGTGATGCCCAGGGTTTCACGGAGATTGGAGATCAGGAGGTTGTGGTTTACCGTTGGAAGGCAGAAGAGAAATCAAGAAGAATGAGGACAGAAGGAGAGTGAGAGTCAAGATTTCAGAGCAGGTCTTCACAGGTGTTCCAAAGAGTGGTTTCCATGCCTCTGGATGCTCTAAAGCCAGACTGATGCTCATGGAGGCAACCAACAGATTCAATGTGGAGGGTAAGCTGTGAGATAGCTAATTTCTCAAGGAGTTTTCTCAGGAAAGGAGTGATGGAGATCGGGCGATAGTTTGCCGGGATAGAAGGGTCAGCAGAGGGGTTTTTAGCGGAGGGTGCACAAGAGTGCTTAAGAGAAGTGGGGAAAACTCCAGTGGCGAAGGAGAGGTTGCAGAGGTCGCCCAAGGCTGGAGCAAGAGAATCAATGTTGTCCTTGATGGTTTTAGGAGGGCAAAGGTCAATCTGTGGGAGGAGACTTTCATTAGAGACCTCCGGTGTGACAGGGGAGAGAGGAGAGGGCGGTGACAGAGGGGGGGGGGGCAAGAGATGTGGGTTCAGGCAAAGGTGTGGGGGGAAGAGGACAGGATGGCCTGTGTTTTGGCAGTGAAGTATGCAGCCAGGGCCAAGAAAAGGGCCTGGGTGGGTGCAGTAAACGAGGAGGCTGCAGTAGGATTGGCCAGTTCCTGGCAGACTTTGAAGAGTTCAGCTGTGTTTTTAGTGGTGAAAGTTAGAGAGGGCTGTGTCAGGGTGGGAATCAGCTGCAGGAGTAGGAGGAGAGTAGGTGGAGGCAAAGGCAGCCAGGGTCACGCTTTTCATTGGTCGGATGACCTTGAAGGCAGGAGGAAAGGGTGTTCCTGTGTTAGAGGAGAAGAGAGCAGCGAATAATCAGTCCAGGAGAGTGAGGTAGTGAGAGCAATAGAGAGATGGATGTCTGTGGAGATCAGAGCATCTAAGGTGTGGCCAGTGGTATGCGTCGGACCAGAAGGAAGAATGGGAGAGAAAGTTGCATGGGTTGCCGAAAGGACCTGAAGTGTCGGGAGAATCCAGGTGCATGTTAAGATCCTCCAACAGGAGGAGTTGGGAGGAGGAGAGGAGGCCAGGTCAGCCCATTCAGAGAAGAAAAGGGTGGACTGGCCCGGCTGCCAATAAAGACGGCCTCTCATTCACACACAAAACACTGGCCATCATATCTCTCATCATGTCCAGGATAGATTATGCTAACAGCACATATCTTGGAATGTCAGACTACCTTGTAAGGAAACTGAAACGAATAAAAAGCGCGGGAGCCAGACTTCGCCTTAAACTCACCAGATGAAATCATATCACGCTAGCTCCTACAATGCTACATTGGCTCCCGGTCAAGAAAATAATCACTTTCAAAACAATGTGCATAACACACAGAGCAAAACATAGCCACAGAGTTGAATTTATTTATTTTCAAAACAACCCCCCCCCATCTACAAACCAACCAGAACCCTGAGATCCTGCAACGACATTCGACTAGAACCCAAATAATGCACAAAGAAAAAACTGTGTGGATCTGCTTTCTCATGCTTAACCCCGAAATTATGGAACTCCCTTCCCAGCGAAATATGAACTATGGAGGACCATACAAAATTTGGAAAACTTCTTAAAACCTGGCACTTGATCTCCAAACACAATGAAACCGACAGAATGGCGCCCACACACCTCATAACTGGCCAGGTACTGAAAAAGGAAAAGTAGCCAACATAGACAAGATTGGGAAGAGAAAACTTAATCAGAGACGCCGCCACTCCCCCCACACCAACAAAAATGGACTACTAAGAAACAGGAAAAGCTGGTAGGCCCGATACAATTAGCCCAGGGAAGGAGGCGCAAGGGAAACCGGAGGATGGAAAAATCAAGGAAAGGAAACATCAGCCTAGGCGTACACCCTCTGGCCACCAACAAGTATTGCACCAGATCCTCCCAATAAGTAATACTCAATGCCCGTAGGGTATCGAGGGAGACCATTAACTGTTCCCAGCAGGTCCCCCTTAGACCATTGAACATATCACCTAGCTAGAGATAGGGCTTGTACTGAGGAAACAGACAGCCTAATGAACACCGGAAAAACGTAGGAATCTTCACCCGTGAGACGGCAATTCAGGTAATACCCAGAAAGGGCAACTAGGGGGTAGACAAATACCATGACTGCCTCTGGGGACGCAATTAGATGAATTTCACGGACAGGAAATGTGACGCATTATCAGGGGTGGTAATAGTGACACACTTGGATGCATGTCAGGGAAACTGACGCACTCAGGTGGTTTTCAATGGGTAGGAAATGTGATGCACTTATATGGATTTTCACGGGGGATGTGACACACTCGGATTGATCCCTGGGGTGGGAGGTGAGGGCGCACTTGGGTGAACCTAAGGGGTGGGAGATGTGATGCACTTAGATGGATTTTGAGGGTGGGTGTTATGCACTTGGACTTATTCTTAGGGTGGGGGAGTGGATCACTTGGGTGGATTTTCAAGGGGTGCGGTCTGGCGCACCAGATGGATTGCTGGGGTGGGAGTTGCGGTGCACTTGGTGGATTTCAGGGTTGGGAGGGGTTGAGCACTTGGATACATTTCAAGGCCTCTCATCAATAATCTGTACTAATTAACTCACCCCTCTGCATACACATCTCAAACTCTGGATTTAACACAACCTGAGCTCCAAAGCACTGCAGTCCGCACATAGACCACAACAAACCGCACAACAGCACATGGTGGCCAACTTCCGAAAATCACATTTATGCTCAGCGAACAGTGTTTCCGAACTGAAGCTGCCAACAGCACATAACAGCCCTCTTGATCTTTTCTCGCTCAACATTACTAACCACCCAACCTCCCTCCTTCCATTACAGATCCGCCTGAGCGCCTGGAGACCACACACGTGGCATCGGTGCGCGGTATAAGAACTTTTAACATGTCTAGGCAAGCATCCTCCTTGCACAAGATCATTGCGACCTCCCGCTGCCTCATCAAAAACGTGGTGACCCTGTTGCCAATGTTCCGTATTCAGCACACACAAAAAACGACCCTAGGCAAACCCATTTACCCAACAAAGTGTAGTACATCATCTATTTCACTTTTCCTTTAGGAGAGAAACATGGCTCACATGTGAAAGCAGTGAGCAAGTTAAGGGATACTCCAGCCTGCAGTGTGCATATTATAAATGATCAATATTTCTATTAATTTAAATATCCACTATGTAGAAGTGTGGCTTTTGTGTCATGCATTTGTAACTGAATCATTTCTCAACTGTGGCAGACATAGGACATGTGACCCAGTAAGTAGAGTGATCTGCCCAGGATTGCACAGATTGGTCAAGTGTGGAAGCCCGGTTTTTTGGTTGCACGGTTTGCAGGTTTAACACCACACATGTTTGCACTGCATGTTCAGCTTTGCACCAACGTGTAATTCCTGGTAAGAGATAAACCAATCATGCAGTTCTTGTAACCGTCACTTATTTATTCTGTGATTGTAACAGAGATTGGGCTGATGCTTTTGTCAGCTCCAGCTGAAACCTTCTTTTACCACACAGGAGAGGGGTGGAAGGGGCGTGTCCTAGGGTAGGCAGCAGGCTCCACACGTTGCTTATTGGAGTTCCACAGAGCAGCATGTGCTCCTCTTTTCTGTTCTCACCCTCCCCCCTTCCCACCAGGGAGCAAAACCAGTTGATAGGTTTTTCTGGCCTCTCTTGCCTGGGTGAAACATGTAATTTAAAACTGGGCTCCCAGAGCTCTGAAGTCATCCAGGGGCCCAGAGCGCTTTTCTCTTCCAATGTGGCAATCGGAAACGGTGAAGGGTCCTTTTACTGTAAGGGGCTAGGATTGGAGAGGGGAACACGGTTCCAAGGCAGGCCTTCTGATGGGGATTGACAAGACAGCCAGTAGCAGCAGTCTTCACTGCAACCTACATGGTCGCCCAACTATTTCCACAGGTCTGGCAGACATTTGTTTTTGTAATGCTGAAGGGGCGGGCCCATTCTCTGTAACCCACAGGGGAAACATGTCATCTGGCATGTTTCTCCCCATTGGGCACCGGCGCCCCTCCCGAGACACGCCCAGAGGAGGCCAGATCCTAGTAAATGGCCAGACATGCATGTCATGGCCCGCCTGATGAACCCACCAACAATGGTCTTTTCCTGATTAATATTAAAACGTATAGACTTTGCAAACTGGTAGTCATCACTCCATAAGGACCTTCCTTCCATAATGATAAAACTACCTTTTGTTCACTGTCTATCTTAAACAAAGTACAATAAAATGTTATATTGCCATTTGTAGTTGTACACCCTGTACTCAAGAATATTATGCAATTTTGTTGACATTTATTTTCCGTTTTGTGTGCGTTTTTCTGAATACGTTGGCGCAGTGCGTAGGCCCATGTCTGATTGTATGTAATGGACTTGTTTGCAGTATTTCCCCTGTCCCTGGGTAAACCACAGAACAAGGATTACCTTTTAACTGATTTGTTATAATTTAAGATTGAAGGCTACTTCGTCTGTCAATTTATTTCAAATGTCGACCACTAGGTGGCGATCACTACTCACATTTCTTTCGGATACTAGCCCTTTATTTGGAGATGAAGACACATCAAGTTTACTGATTCACACCGTTAAAACACACCGATTACACCTGTATTTACACATACATTTTTTGCGTCCGTGTAATAAAGCCAATTAACTTCCTTTTACAATAAGCACGTTTTCCAACTATACACCTTTACATATTTCAAAAATATCGTTTTCCATTAGTCCTGCGTTTGTGCTCATTTAGACGTATGCACGGTCACAAGGTGTGGTTTATCCAAAAGCCGGTGCCCAGATTTAATGATTAGGGGTTACACAAATTCTCAGTATGATATATCCCCCCCCCCCCATTTCTCGTAGGTCCAATTTGCTTTGTAAATAAACATCTACAACCAAATCAGTGTAGTACATTTTTCGCCAAAGTTGGGGGACAGGACAGCCTCATTTGAACCCGATGACCTCAAAGAGCACTCGTTGGGGAGTTTTCTGCAGGCGATACTGGCAGGGGTGGACTGGGAACCAGAAGAGGCCCTGGACATAATGTTCTATTACACATGGCCCACAAGACCAACCCTTTTCCTATGGAAACATTTGGAAATCACACACAAAAGAGGCCCAGAGTTTAGAGGCCTACTGGGAAATCTTCAAAGTTCCTTATTGGCCAATCCACCCCTGGATACTGGTATGATGCTTTTAAAAGACGTTCAATTCAAAGTCAAATTTTAATAGGGCTGCTGCTAACATGCGCTAAACTTAAATAACGCACAGTGCATCGCAGGAAGTTACTGCCATTGGGTGAGAGCTCAAGGGGTGTTTATTGGGGACACCTTGTTCTTACTGGAATGTATGAACACTTTGGAGTGTCACAGCAGGAAAAGCGCCATTTTATATTCAATTGTGTCCCTTCGGTGGGCTAGGAACTGAGGACCATATATTTTGTAACATGTTTTATTGCATACCATGAGGCATAACTACAAGTCACACATCAACGTGCAAAGTGCAAAAAGTGCTTGAATAAAATGCTAGTGCATTTCTTATTGCTTTGAATAGGAAGATAAAAACAAAAGTACATTTATACAATAATCCCCATCTACTAACAAATAAAGATACTCATGATTTAAGTCTAAATAAGGATTGTCGTGTTTACTTTTTGATACAATGGCACGTCTCCTAGCTCTGGGTGACTTTTTCGGATCATTTTGTAAGGATCAGGCAGGGGAGGTGGGGCGGGCTGGCAACTTTTGGCCTGAGGGGCAGGTACACTTGTCTAGCCCACAGTGCAGCATCCCGACTTCCCAAACAAAACTTCACACCAACCTCTACCGTCACATACTCATTGACATTACTCTCCTTTTATGAAACATCTTTCAGTTATGTTGAGACCCAGCCCCCAGGGAACCCCCCCCCACATACCAAACCTAGTAAAATTATTTCACCAAACTAGCAGACAGACTTACTAAGCCTTTATCCTCCTTCCTACTCATTCAACATAACCAACGCCACTACTCCAGACCATGGGCTAGCCACACTACACAAACAAAGCAAGAATCCTTTCAATGTCCACACCCATCATCACTGAGATGCTGGAAGCACACCTAGAGTGAACCACCCCACATAGTCCGTATAATCGTCAACGCAAGTGCACATCAAGCCACCAGATAGTCTTACAGCTACGGTCAGCCGTGACTCTGGACCCCTTATGGACACTAACCAGTATGCACAACCATAACCCGCCACACTAACACAAACACACCTGAGGCACAGAGTCTTACCCACACCGTTACAATGCACAGAGCCTCCCGCACCAACACCCACATGCAAGAGAGCACAGGCGCCAGTTCCCCCTGGTTCTGAACCTATCCTATCCTCACTAACCTACCCACCCTCCCCTTTCTTGTAGGGACACGCAAATGCCTGGAGACTGCCCCTGGGTGGTAGTGGTGCACGGTACAAATCCACATAACCATGATAGTGTGATTTGGTGAAATGGGAAACCTAGTATATGAGCCCAGGTTTCTTTCTGGCGAAGTTTGCAACTGGACAGCGGGCTACATCTCCATTGGTGGAGTCGAGACAGGGAGTCGGGCCTTCAATCTAAAGAGCCAAACACGCACTGGCACGGCAAACAAACTATACCTGGCTTCTTGCTGCCCCACTGCAACAACACAAAAGCCTACCTGGCACCCTGTTTAGCAGCCCCCCACAACACAAGAACCTCACTTGGCATATTGGTCCCCCCACCAGTACGCATTATCTGAATGGTTCATAACGTAGGGAGTAACACTTTAGATTATAAACCCATACAAGTGAGCATTTCCCTACAGACCTAAGGAAAACAAGGCACAGCGATGACAAGTGATTTGCTCAGGGTAACATAATGTGTCAATTGTGGTAGGCAGTCATTTAAGCCCTGTCTTCCTGGTTCCACAGTTTAAACTTAGACAGCATAGCAGACTTATTCTTCTCCAGTATCATCTTAAATAATAGAACCAATAAAACGCGGTCTGCAACGTTGTTATTCAAGGGCTAAACTAGTACACTGCTGAATAAATCTGGTTTTCAAAGCACCAAGTCACATGACAAAGCAACCTGACAAAATATAAGAAAAGTCTTAATTGAACCATATGTACATAGAGCAAGTATGCATCACTTTGACAGAAAAAAAAAAAGAAGTGATGAGCATGCCCCACAATCTGGTACAGTGGCATGAAGGTAAGGCACAGATCTCAGGAACAGACTGACCTATCTTCCCAGATGTGTACCTCTTTTTCATTGACCATATTTTCCTTGCCCATCACCCTGCAGTGTCCTTCCTTTGCAGCACATCCTTGATGCCCCTTCAGCATCTTTCATATATTGACTTTTCCCTTTTGCACCATCCCTTCACCTTTTAACTCAATGCCCTTCCCTGGAACCCCCTTTACTTAGCTCATATTACTCAGTCACCAATTCCTTGTAGCACAAGCCCCTTCCATTGCCCTGGCTCACGTGTTTGCTAATCGCCCTCTTCCAGACATGACGAGAAGCTGTGGTAGGGGTGTCGCTGGTAAATGTGGCTATGGGGTCAGCCCTTGGACAATGCAGAGCAAAAGACACAGAGGGGACCTGGTTTTTATTGTGCTTCCAAGATGCACTTTCTTGAAAGTCGGCTGCATATTTCAGTTCATGGAGCCAGAGGGAACCACGAGGAGAGTCATCTGGGATGTGGTGATGGAGAAGGCGTAAGATCGACATATCATATTAATTTGTGTTTTCAAGGAAGGTTGAGGGTGTCTGTGTGTATCTGTGTTTATGTTCAGTTTGCATGACTTGGTGTTTTTGCAATTGGGTAAAGTGTACGTGAATGAATGCATCTGTTCATGTGACTGTATATACATGTGAAAAGGTTATTGATTTGCATGTGCGTCTTGTGTTGGTCAGATAAGAATGTACTAGACAATGAAAAACCTAAGAGGGGTAATTCAGAGGTGGGTGGTAACAGTACACTCAACGGTATTCAGCAAATAACGCTAATTTTACTGTTGGCCCTAATCACATACCATGGAATACTGATAGCAGTATTTTAAGCAGGCTTTCTGCAGAACATCTGCCTCTTTACCTCCACCTGAGAGGAGGAGTTCCTAATGACATACCTTGGAATACTGATAGCAGTATTTTAAGCAGGCTTTCTGCAGAACATCTGCCTCTTTACCTCCACCTGAGAGGAGGAGTTCCTAATGACATACCTTGGAATACTGATAGCAGTATTTTAAGCAGGCTTTCTGCAGAACATCTGCCTCTTTACCTCCACCTGAGAGGAGGAGTTAAAAAAAGCCAAACTGGACCCATTTGTTTGAAACATGTTTTTCCTGCACAGATTGGAAGTGCAGGTACTTTCTTTCATTAGAGTGAAAAAGGTTTTTACAAAGGGCCGTGGTAAGTGGGTGATGGTGGGCATTTCTGATGCCCTCCTCGCCACCTTACCCACGTTTTCCATCAATTGGTCAGAATGGACCCCAGTGCATAAACAAATGTACATTTATGGAATGAACCACTAATGTACATAATACATCTGCACGGTCACCATGAAGGTGGAAAGGTCTGACTTTTTTAAACGCATTTTTATTTTACCATCTGCAGAGGTGGCATTTCGAAATACCATCTATGCCAGTTACCACTGGTGGAGGTGGTAAGCGTCTCCAGCGGTATTTCATGAAAACAAATCCACCCAACTCTGAATGAACCCCTTAGTTTGCAGTCTACTAATATACTTGAATGTTACATCTGTCTGCTGTGCTTGTCTTTCAACTGTGCCCAATAGTAAATATCAGAAACAAACAGCCATTGCTACACAGTAATACCCATCAGTGCTGTTAACATCTTTTTGTAATGAGCACCCCTGGGGAAAGCAGAAGCATTCCTACAGAATAAATCTGGGGACAAACGCCAAGATATGTATCCTGATGATTGTACCAGAACAATGGTGTATAGCCCGCAGTGTTGCCAAAATTACTCTCCAGGGTCATAGAAACTTGTCATTTAAATGCATACATTGCCACTGGGTGACACAGGCCCCTGTGCCTGTGCTCTTCTTGCTCTCACTTAGCGGGGAGATCCCATTGGCCACCCCCACTTCTAGTGGCCAGTGTGTTACAATCACATCATGAAATAACAGACAACTTTGTAAGGTTATTTGGAAGAAACAAGGTCACCGTTTTATTTTTTGGAGCAAACAAAAATGGGACGGTCCCAGCCACATACTATACATTATATAAGAAAGGGTGAACCATGTCATCCCTGTTTGCCAAAGGCACAAGCTGACTCCGCTTCTGGTTACTACCAGTCAAGACACTGGTTACTACCAGTCAGACACTTTTGGGACACTGACAAGAGGAGGCGTTAGCCTAAAGCCCTGAAGGCGAGTAGCCTAAAGCACTGAAAGGTGAGTCAGTGCCCGTCGCTGGATTTGGTTTGGACCCAGCCAATCCTGAAACACAGCGTGAAAATCCCTCACTGGCTAGGATCGCCCAACACTTCACCTGCGACAGAAAAAGAAAATTAGATACAAAATACTACAACACAATACCATCATACTGTACAGTTTACAAAATTCTCACTACATCAACACTGCACTCCTTAAGCGATGCAAACGCCTCACCATGATTACAGGAACCTATTCCAACTCCATTCCATCTACTTTGTTACTTCACTCTTTTCTAACAGTAAATTGATACATTATTTAAAACATAGGGAGTGGATCAATACGGCAGGGGCTGCTGGACAAGAGACTGACTCCCAGCATCCCCCGTCTTATATGCGTCCCCCAAGCGCCTGCCACCAAGTCAGGCCCTTGGGACGCCTCTTCCACCTCCACTGGGAGGAAGAGTAGAGGCTGACCATCCCCCGGAAGATGGCGGCCAGAGGGGACAGCCTGCTATGTAGGCTGCCCCTCTAGCGCCCCTTACGGGAGCCGGTCCGCCTCTTACCCCTGTGGATGGCCATGTGTTGGGAACACCAAGGCACATCTGCAACACTGCTGAATTCAAGACCAGTGTCACATCCTATCTAAACAAGAGGTCAAGCAGGCCTGGGATCATTTGACTCCTTCAAGGCAGGCTAGATTCCGAAGGAGTTCGCCTTTTTCACACTCTTTAATACATTTTGAAACGCTGGCCCAGGGAACACCAGCCCAGACAGCCTGGGGGGCAATTGCCACCTTGCCCCTCTTCCCAGTCCGCCGCTGGGATCAAACATGAACTGGGAGACAGCAAATAAGACTCGATAGACACAAATTATGCACTACTGTGCAGCATGACTTGCAATTTCCTATAATGAATGCACCAACACTGCACTGGGCATCTGTGGAAGTGCACTGTTTAAGCGTACTGTCTCGCTGTGCTGCTGTGATTCCGAACGCTGGTGCTGTCACGGACACTGAGGCTATACGAACGAACTTAAAGGTGAAGATTGCCCTTGGAAGTGCATGAAGATTGTGGACTGGTGTGTGGGAATCCCCCTAGCAACCCATAGCAACCCATGGTAATTGGGCGTTTTTCACTTTGTTTTCAGGAAACAAACAGTGGACTTGAAAAAACAACATGTGTAAACCACACCTCCATTTCCCAGTTTTCCTTTAACGTGCGCAAGCATCTGTGGAAGTGCACTGTTTAAGTGTACTTCCTCGCTGTCTAGCGAGATAGCATGGAGTGAGGAGCCATTATTAATCAGTACCTAGCACTATAAAAAGGTAATTTGGATAAAGTGCATCAGTAGCAGATTAATATTGCAGTAATTATCAGACCATTTAGACATCTGAATACTTGATGGTTGTACTTAAATGTGTTGAGTGAGTAACTCGTAAAGAAAAGGTGTGTGTGTTCTTTAAAAAAGCTCAATATTGGCGGCAAAAGTGATTTAATAACAATAGGAAAATATATTCGAGAAAGCAGCGCCAAACCAATATTTTTTGGCTCTGAAGCATAGATTGTGGCAAAGACAGCTCACTAACCCATTGTTTTTGTGCAACAAGAAACTTGAAAAAACACAAAATGGAACGAGGTCTTTATACATTGAAATCTGGTATGCCGAGTAGTAATGAATTGTTAATATGTGGAAATGATAATCCAACACCAAAGGCTAGAATAGCAACCACGAATAGGCCGGGGCAAAAAAACCAAAATGCAAACCACTATGATTGGAAAAAAAAAAAAAAAAAAAAAAATCGGAAAAGAACAATGTCCAAAGGCACTGACATACGACTCCGTTACAATAAAGGGGTGGAACAAGGGGCTGCATTAAATAAAACTCAAAATAAGGAAAATGAAAATATAAAAGATAACAAACCGACGGAGTTAAATGCACACCTGAATCAGGAAGTAGATGCCATCAAAGCCAACCCTGCAGAGACAGTAATGACCAATAAAGTTGGAAGCATAGTATCATATCACGATGGAATCTGAAAGTAAACGCTGCAATGACATTCTGTCAAGCCAACAAGTAAAGGGAGATGCGGATACTGGTGCACCAAAAATAGGCCCAGTAGAGGCGCAGCAAAGGTTAAGGAAGGCATACCAAATGTTGCATATTACTGGGCAAGTGGACAAAGAAACGTTGAGCTTTAGGAAAATGAGTCATAACTCCGATAATCAAGATGAAGTGGTGTTTGTGCATTCCAATACAGGGGACTTGATGCAAATAGAAACTTCTCCCCCATTCCGTCTCTAAGTGAGCCAATCATATTTGAGAGAAATGAGGAAGGGAAAGAGTCGGATGTCAAAGAGCCAAATGAAAGCAAGAGCTACAGGATCCTTTGAGTGCTCAGATCAGGATGAATCCATAACTCTTTATCATTCATCCCACCAACTCCTAGACGAGCAAAAGTAGTATGTAAAGACCTACAAGCTCTATGGACCAGTGATGGTACTGGTGAAAACGGTATTAATGAAGAGAGTGCGAACCCAACAACAACAAACATGAACACAGCCCTGCTAAGCCTTCCAAAGTAATATGAAGTAATGGACCAAAAACTTAATTACCAAACAATTCTTTTAATGCAAATCTTGAGTCAGAAAGCAAAGGTTATAACAACTGTAGAAAAAAAGAACAGTGAGCCACAATATGAAATTTTTAGATACTGTACTTTAAGAGAAATGGGAATGCAGAGGACTCGAATATCAATGGGGGCAAGACAGAGCAAGATCAGGCTCAAGAGATGCTACAAAGCAATGTACACATAGTGAAGGAAACAAACAACATTGAGGAAAATCAGTCAAAAAAGCAAGTCGGTGATACATCTAGTAAAGACAAGGAGACTGGTGGAACAGCAGTAGAGGTGCTAAAAGTGCAAAGTGCGAAAATTCAGGCAAATGTGTTATGCCATAGCATGTTTGCTAAAAGCAGCGAAGTTAGTAATCCAATGATGGAGACCAAAGGTTTGAAAAGTATGAAGACACTTGCAAATGAATCTAGCATACCTGCGAAAGTGGAGATCGGAAAAAAGAAAGCAATAAGAAATACTAATAAGTTGGTGAAAGTACAAAGAGCATTCAAAACGAGTGCCAAAACAAGACGCTTTTTGAAAATAATAAACTCCTCAAAACAAAAGCAAAATAGAAAAGAGGATGAGAATAGTAGCAACATTGTAACGATACAACAAGCTGCGAGTGAGAAAGAAATGCCAACGATTGACTTAACCTATAAACCACTTGATGACCTAGTTGAAGAATCTACCTTAAGGCAAGAGGGATCGAAAGGGGCAACGTCCCAAAACCCCGAACCTACATCGGTTGACCAGGGAAAAATCATGGTAGAAATGGGCGTGGCTCAAATGAGAGGAAATAAGTAAAACCCTGGAGCATTACATGACCAACAAGAACAAAGAGCATGAAGTAGCAACAACAAGCTCAGAACCAACACAAGAACTAGGGTTTCAGCCAAACCTAAAAGGACCAAGGATGGAGCAACCTAAACCTAGAGTAAATGCACTGGATGAAGAAAATCGTGAACCTATAGCACAAAGGAGAAAAATATTGGTACAGCAAAGAAATTTACATATAAAATGAAAACAATTCAAAATAACAATCGAAATGGCACTGATTTCCATTGTTTTATTCTTGAATGCAGAGAATACCCATTTGCCCAATTTGACTTAAACCGGGCCAGTGTGCTAAATATATGGAGAGAGATCGCATTTGCACAACATAAATTCATCAGATATTGAAAGGATTGAGTTCTTGGATAACCAGAATCTGACAAAATCACGAATATCAGTGCGCTCTACGATTTTGGCAAATATCCTCTGGGATACAAAGGACATATTATATCAAATGGGCTTCAGACTGTTCAAGGATGAAGTAGTGAAGGGGAATGGAGACATGTCGGGAGTTGCCAAGAGAAACCCACGAATATATGGGAAATGTGGAATAAGTCAAACTGATATGGGAAACCAACAATATCAGGCATAACAACCCCTATTAGTAGAGAAAATCCGTCTCATGAGTTGGAACACCCGTGGTTTCTCACACTTGGTTGACTCAACAAATACCGATTTGAATAAATTTGACATATTGGTGTTCCAGGAAACATGGATGGTGGAAACGCCAATATGGGACGGATATGACATACTGTTGACGCCTGCTCTTCAATTAACTAGGGGGTGCCCGATGTCTGGCCTAATGATAGCACTGAGAGTTGCTAGCGGCTTTACAGTGTCAATGTATGAATCTACACCCTTCATACAAGTTGCAAAACTGATAAGACATGTACACGGTGATAATAGTTAATATCTATTGGGGGAAATCACATCTAACATCAGATGAATCTTTTGAACATTTGCAGGAAACTCTCGCTGGAATTTCATCAGAAAAGAACATAGATTATGTATTAATCATGGGTGATTTGAACATACATTTGATATCAAAAAAGTGTAAAGAATGAAACTTAGAGGAACAAAGATGGGAATATATAATGGACAGACATAATGGTGAATGGTGCAGTAGAAGGAGACATCCCAGCAGCAAAAAACTTGGCGGAATGGCCCCATAGAAGCAACCATTGATTACATGTACGTAAACTCCGCATTGATGAATAAAATCCAAACTCTGGATATTAAATGGAGTACCAAAAGTGATCATGGTCAAATGTGTTTGACATGGGAATGGGAATCAAAACAGCACATGACACATGTGGAAAAAAAATACAATGGCCTTATTGCGAATAACGCTAGGAATCGCTTAAAGTGGTCAAAAACAGCTCTAGATGATTTTGAAAGGGCTTTAGCAAATAATCCAGATAATGGCAACAATGCAGAAATATGCACATGTACAGACAGTGGTGCAGGGAAACTTCTATAAACACACTCATGTATTTGATATTGATGTCAAATGTAAAAAAGCTAAGCTGAGACGGGACATACGGCTGTTGAAAGTTACCAATGGAAGAAAGTACTCAAAACTAGCCATCTAAAAACAGTATATAAAAATTGGCAAAAGGGGAGAAGAGCAATTTGCTATCAAAAAGGATAGTGAATATATGTTGCAAAGGATCGCTTCTAAGTCATCGGCGGAAGTGTGGGACTTGTTGAATAAGACAACATACAAAGACCAAAATTCAGTACAAATAAATTCTATTCCGGCGAAAACATGGTGTGACTACTTTAAGCAAATATATCAAACTCCTATTGTAAACCTTCAATTAAATTGGAAAAGTGAGAAATGGGATCATTCATTTCATTTTGATCATGATGATGTGATGTTTTACATCTCGAACCTTAGTGCATCCAGGGCCCTGATGGTCTTGATAATGGAACCCTGAAAAAAAAATCCAGAGATGTGGGCGACCATATTAGAACAAATATTTCAGGGGGTAATACGAACAGGAAAATTTCCTGAGTCATGGACAAAAAATTGCTGTTAATCCTGCTTTTCAAAAAGGGGAATAGATTAGATCCTGCAGCATACAGGCCAATAGCGTTACTGGACTGCCCGGGAAAAATATTCGCATGCTTAGTCCTTCATAACTTTAACAACTGGTTAAATAAAGAGAACATAAGGGATCCATGGCAAACAGGGTTTCTACAAGGCCTAGGAACAAGTGTTAACTTGTTAACTATAAATGCCATCATCGCAGAACAAAGAGGAAGCAACCACTGTATGTAGCGCTCGTCGATTTTAAAACTGTTTGACTCGGTGGTAAGAGAACTGCTTTTTATGAAACTAATGAAAAAAAATGCCCATGGGAGATCCTGAAATGGCTAATTGATTTCCATAAACAGACATCACTACAAATAAGATAAGATAGCACTGGATTGCTGTCGGAATCTGGCTGAAGCAGGGTTGTATACTTGCTTCCATTTCATTTCCGATCTAGGCATGGAATTTAGAAATGTGACAACTGATTCGCCGAAAATTGGTAATAAACCTGTAAAATGGTTATTATATGCCGATGACCTGCTCTTATTGTCAAAGACACCGATGGGACTACGTAACATGCTAAAAGCCCTGGAAAGATATGCTAATGTCAACAAAATTACTATAAATGTTAAAAAAACACAGGTGGTACAATTTGGTAACTTAAAGCAGAGGAATCAAAGTGGAAACGGTCTCTAGTTAAATATACCTAGGAACCAACATCGATAATCATCCGAAAGATTTACCATTTGAGCATAATTTAATGTTGAAATGTAACAATCTTCTATCCCAATTAATGGCACATATTGTACATTTTCTATACAACCGGTATTAAAGTTTTTTAAACAGAAAGTAATACCAATCTTGTTATATGGGGCAGAAGCCAAGGCAGGTAGACCGGCCTCATTCTGCGAGAAGATTGAAGGTATTTTCTGGAAAGGGTTGTTGAATTTGCCAATATCTACACCCATAGCATTGATCAGGCATGATTTAGGGATAACATCTGTATATGCCACTTATAAATGGAATGTATGTATTCTGTACAGGAAATGTGCTCTGGTAAAACACCAAAATGGATTACTAACAGTTAGCACAATATGTTAAGGAATCAGAACATCAGTTTATAGTACAATGGAAATCCAAGGCGCATGAGTACTTGCATGAAGCAGACGTAACAGAAGAGTTACTCTTGCATAATCCAAATAAAGCAAAGGCAAAGATGAGGCAAACTGATTGGATTCGTACGAGGGATTTATGTAATAATTACAAAACATTTAAAAAGAACCCATTCACCTTAAAGCCACTTGGACAAACGGAAGCATATTTGCTAAAGACACCCAATGTCTTGCATCGTGCTGGCCTCATGCGCCTACATTTAAACTTATGGAGAACTAGAGAAGTCACCTCAAGGTGGTTTAATGATGATCAAAAGCTAAATATATGTCGTTATTGTGAGGCAGGAGTAGAACCTTGGAACATCTTATCACTGAATGTGTGAAACTACAAGGTGAAAGACACATCTGAAATCTCTTTTTGAACATATATCATATATGGATGCAAAAGACCTATGGAGAGATGTATTTCATATACGTATTAAATCAATAGGTTAGCAACAATGAATTTTCTGAATGAGCTAGGATTGCATGATGAAACAACCAAAGGAACAAGAAGTTTAAATGTCAAATGAACTAAACATAATTGAAGAAGTCTTTATGTTATTCAAGATTTTAGCTGTATTTCATTTCAATATTATATGAATTTTAATATATGACTTTCTTATTTGTGTTTTTTATATTGAAAGGTTGAATGTTTCAACCGAATCAATAAATAAATAATAAAAAAGTGATTTTCAATAATGCTCCACCAAGTACAAATTACGCCTGCACATGTACACAATCGCCTGTGCATTCATTGGCACACTTGCCATTTCCCATATTGCCACACTGCAAGTTTCCAGTTCCATACACTCCATGTTCTAAGACTTTAGAAAGTTGTTTCACAGGCGCCTAAATGAGGGTCACTTGATTAGTCTTTGAAATTTATTTTAATCACTATTGTGTTTCGAACACTGCAATGTTCCATATTTTGCAGCTAGCACACCGTTTGTTCTTTGTGCTCCACGTTCACACTTAAACTTTTCAAAGCCCCTCATTTTTCAGTTAACACAGTTTGGAATGTAATGGAACACAGTAAGAACACTTTGCGATTTTCTTTTATGCCATAATCAGCACTGTTTGCCATTGACAAATGTTAATGTTAAAAGAACAACTTATTAATTTTTTTTTTTCAGTTTTTCAAAAAGAATAATTGATTGTTTTTTGTTCTTTAAACTAAATCAAATTTCCTACTGTGAATTATAATTCTGAGTGTTTTAATTTTTGTCACACTTCTTTGTTATTACAATTTTTGTGTTATTAGGATTTTTTTGTTTAAGAAATAAACATTTCAAATAATTTTCTAGAAACTTGCCCTTTTTGTTTTCAGAGAATTCCACTAAAGTGTATGATACCAGAGTTTGGTACTTTTTTGAATAATTTAACCATACTGACTTTGATAAACAGCAGCAAGGGACCTTCGGTGTTTATTTTGGTCTCCTGTCCCCTCCCTTTCTGCTCATGGGACAAATCCCCCCCTTTTTTCTTTGTACATGGAACACAGTAAGAACACTTTGCGATTTTCTTTTATGCCATAATCAGCACTGTTTGCCATTGACAAATGTTAATGTTAAAGGACATTTGTACCGCGCACTATCACCACCGGAGTGGTCCCCTGGCACTCTGGCGGCTCTGAAAAAGGGGAGGACCTCTCCTCCCCTTTTTCAGAGCCGCCAGAGCGCCAGGGGACCACTCCGGTGGTGGGTTAGTGGGAATAAGCTGGAAAAGTGCAAGAGAGCAGTGATGTGCTGTTGGCAGCCTCAGCCCGGTGGGTCCGTCGGCTGGGCTTGGGGTGTTTTATGGCCCGTAGTCGTCGTGTGCTGTTGTGCAAGTCTATGTGTGGTTTGTTTTGTTGTTGTTGCAATGTTGTGAAGTTTGTGCAGATTGCTGCGTTTAAGGCATGTGGTTGTGTTTGGTTATAGTTTGAGAGGTGTATGCAGAGGGATGGAATTGTTAGTTGGTTGGTTAGTTGGCATTGCTGTCCTTGCAATTGTGGGATTCCATCTAGGTCCGGTACATGCTAACAGTCACATTTCTATCTAGATGCCGCGCAAGCTAGGTTCCAATTCCAAATATGCCCACGTTCGTGTAGGTATCCCTTCCCAGTTGCCTTAATGCAAGGGTCTGCAACCTTTGGCTCTCCAGATGCTTTGTACAACTCCCATCAGCATTAACCAGCACAATCAATGGTTAGGTATCACGGGATTTGTGGTCCAAAACATCTGGAAAGCACAGTTTGCAGACCTGCATGAAATGCCCAGGGCACAGAGCAAGTCATTGTTGATTATGTATTTTTTTTAATTGATCTTAATTGATTTTCTACCATACCAGCAGGGTAGGAAATGGGCTGTAAAAAGATGTAGCTGAGCTCTGGCAAAGTGGGTCTCGCCGGAGTACTGCTGCGCCGTTCTGGGCCCATGGCTAGCAAAGGAAACTTAGTGGGCTGTTCCCGAGCTGAGTTTTCAGCAGCCAGCTCTAAATGCGAATATAGTCTCACATCCCGTTCAGAAGCTGTCCTAATTGGTATAAATGTCTTGCAATTTACAGACATTTTTCTTAGGGTGAGAATTGTGACCCATGAAAAGCGCAGAGCCCAACTTAAATTGCCCACTCAAAGGGTTTCTTGCTGAATCACTAGCACCCACATATTTCAAATGTTAAATTGTGGACATTGGGTTCCCTTAAAATTCTCTTTGTTTTTATGCAAATTACTATTCTTGGGTTATATGACGAGATGGGTGTTGCGACCTGGCCTCTGTGTTAGGGAGAATTCTCATTCTATGGCTAATTTCCCTTACCTATTGAGTCCCCCAGCAGCTTTGCTGGATTTGAAGGGTTTGTTTCTTTTTACCTGCTAAGAGAGAGACTCTTTTTCCCACTCTTAGGCATTTTTGCTATGTGTGTTCTAGGCTATTGTTGTGTTTAATGCCTATGGGATCTTTCTCACCCCCATAGGAACCATCTTTATGCACATGTGTTACACAGCACCCTCAGTGCAGTGACACAAGGGTGTCGTAGCGATCCCCAAACATAGACTCCATACCCTGGGACTGACTACTGTCTCCCAGGGCATGTTAAGTCCCCATCGACTTTACTAGTCAAATCCTACGAACTAAACCAGTACAACTCATTTTACTATGAGGTACTGAAAGGGGTTAATAGTTTTTCCCCTATGTTCATTTTCGAGGGGGTACCCTAAAGTCCCTCTCTCAAAAGTTCCTGGCTGGTGGCAGTGGTTACTACCATAAATATTCGACCGCGAATATTTCTCTATGGGATTTTCCCATTGTTCGAGGCTACCACTTTTTTGACAGCCTCTAACATACCGCTGGTACATTTTAATATTAACTTTGCTCTGGTAGGTTTTATTTGCCAGAACTTTAATATAACTTCTTTTTCGTGTCTTTCTCTACAATCCTAACCCAGGTCAGGGATCCTTTGTTCGTCTGTTTGGCGGGCTTCTGCCCAGAAGCCCTCCTTTCCGGCCCCACTGAGTCTGGGGTGGGTCCATTCTGTGGGAGGGGGAGAAGGACCCCTGGACAGGGTTGCCTCCGCAACCCATGTCGCACTCTATCCTGATAGGCTGGAGGGTCTCCCGCCAAGATGACCACTTCACTGTGTGAGTGACAGCTAGGCTGTATGAATGGGGCTCTTTTTGCATAAAAGCAGGGTCCTGAGGACTGGAAGAGCAAGACGTCGCCACTGGAACTAAGAAGCCGAAGAAGAGAAGCCAAAGACATCTGCAACGACTGAACCACCGGTGAAGCCCTACTGCAGCGTCTCGCCACTTTTCTCCACACGACGAGAGAAGATCTTCATCTGTAAGAGCCTTCTTCCCTTGAGCTGGTGGGGCCAACCAGTTTGCCAATCTGCCTTGGTCGAATCTCCCATACCCTGTACTCGGAGGCCGGATAGCCAGGCACCAGTCCACCGGGACTGCAATTTAAAGGAGCGTACCTTTTATTCGTCGGGTAGCACCGCAGCTGGTTTCATCCCTGGGTAGTGCAGTAACTCGAACCTTCCTCCACGACAAGAGCATCTCTTCCTCTGCTGGATCAGCCGAACTGCAGGAACTTCCAGGAACAACCGCCACCGCAGGAGCCACTTCTTCATTTAAGGTACATTGTTCCGCCAGACCGCCCTTTCTTTGCGGTAGTGCTAAAGGTGTTTCAAATCCTTTACCTGTTGGGTTGGCCGCCCCCTCTCTCTGAACATTGTCTTTTCGAACTTTTGCAACCACCCTTTCAAATATCGTTAACCAAAGACTTGACTGCAGCTACGAGAACATTTTGCTCCTGGGCCCTTGCCCTGTACCACTTACTCTGGCACAGGCCTACTCTAGTCACATTTGTTAGATCTGCCTTCTCGAGATTGATTCTCCATTCAAACTGTGTGGTACACCCCTTTCTTATAACTACTCTTTCTTCCCACTGCATAATCATTGTGAAATGCTATTTTGCTCAGTTTTCATTCTAAGTATTACTTACATTGATGCACTGTCTTGCTGAACTGGTTCACAACTGATGGGAAGTGTTGCTAGGGTGTATAAGAACCTATTTCTGAATAACTTGTGCTTTCCCTCCCTTTTGAGGAATTGTTAGAGGATCCCTGGTGTTTAGTTTTCACTGTGCCGTTTTGCTAAGTTTTCACTCTGGTTCACTTGGTCTACAATTCATATAGGGAATGTGTATATTTTTCCTTGATGTAATTTAACTTGCTTGATACTTGTGATACATGTGTTTGATTAGAAGTGGAATATATATCTACTTTTTAATTACAAAGCTTTGGTCAGCGTTTCCTTGTTCCATAGTCTAATAGGCCTAATGTGTAAACCATGAATACTGCTCATCTCCCTCTTGAGATGAGTCTGACTGCTCAGCCACAGCTACCAACTAAATCTTTGTGGTACAGACTGATACCAAAGGGGATTTATTGCTCTCACCTGTAGTCCTAAATCTGGTGTAGTGCTCCCTAAGGGAACTGCACTGAATTCTGCCTAACACTCTAGCCCCCCTCCCACCCGAGGAGAGCGCCTTCTAGTATTTTTTCCATTTTCAGGACTACATACCAGGGTGCCACCTTACTGTCAGACGGAGTGGTGCTGCACGATTAGGCCACAACTCACATTGTGTGGTAGGAGCAAGTGTCTAGGCTCTTTGTGGCTTAGACCTTTAGTTCTCACACACCACTTACCTATGAAGGTTTAAAAAATGTCCACATTGTCTAATCTGCTGTAAATATGTGCGAGCTTCCCCCACATCAAAAGCATTATTGCATCAGTAATGATTGCCTCACTCTCACAAATCATGTACTGCATCACTCACAAATCATGTACTATTTTTAATAAGCATCCTGGGCATTGGCACCAGCCAATCAGGATGTTCAGAAGCTGAGCTGCATTGGCTCGTATCAACCCACGGTATGAGGAGCTATGTTCCCTTCACCACAAGTACAGAGTTCTCTCAATAACTATAAAGAAGTGCGCAACCTCCATGTTGACCCCCAACATCCAGTGGTCGAAGTGCACGAAACCTGCACCCACTCCCCACAAACCCCATCATCGCGTCCCCTCCCACACACAATACACACCACCAAACATGCACCTGCTGTTTAATGGAATGTTCCGTGCAGTGCACTGAAAGGGCAAGTTTCACCTTCTTCCTACACTTATTTTAAAACGAAACCATTCCGGAACGGTTTCTTTTTAAAATAAAAGTATAGGAGCTGTAAAACGTAATTTTAAAAAGTAGAGGAGCACCGCTCCCGCCCACTTCGACCACTGCCAACATCCTGCTATTCCAAGCTGTGCTGCGCACATTGCTGCAACGCCATTCCTGATTGCGTGGATCCACTGTTCTTGCTCATCAGTCACAGCTGGAAAAAAAAACATAACATTAAAACATCAAGATATTACACGCTGCGTGACATCACTGCAGATACAAACACTCTGCATACCTGAGAAACCATACAATGCCGACACTGCACCCTCTCCTAGTATGAGCAACGCTCAAGAAAACACTGCTGCCATGCCTCCCTTCCTGATATTAGGCAGACTTGAGAATGTCCCCTGGGAGATACGTCTCGAAGAAGACATTCCACGAAAAGTATGTACCCCCCACCCCCTCCCATGACCCAATCATATAAAAGACGCCACTTTCTTTCTGTAGCCAAGCTTTCTGACTGAAATATAACCACAAAATACGATGTCATCTCAGAAGGCCACAATATGGAGCACAGAGTAGGTCTTGCCTTGCAGAGAGCAACAACGGCATAAACCATAGCTCTCAACCTTTTTCGATGCAAAGGCGGTGAAATCACCCGATTTTGTGTTTGGCGGGTGAGAGGCCCATTGAAATGAATGGGCGTGCACGAGGCTTGGCAGGTGACTCACCTGTTTACAAGGCGGGTGACCACCGCCAAAAGCGGGTGAGTTGAGAGCTATGCATAAACAATGAATTTGATAAGCTTGAAGATGCCCAATTGGCACACCTAATTCATAGATTTAATGCCAAGGTACCAAATGGGAATAGAACAGAATACTTCTGCATGGATGCTATGCGTTTGCTCCCCATTAAAAAACAATTATAGGGTCTGAAATAGTAGTATGTCCCAGCTAGGAGCTCAAAAACAAGGGGGGGTCCTGGGAGTCCCTCTGCCGGACATCTCAGTCACCACATGATTATTATCGAAGTACAACTTCCTCGAATAGATTGCACGTTTATATGCTGTATCAATTTCTCCCGTTTCAATTGGGGATGCTGAAGAAATAATTAGGAATTAGCAATTTTGTCACCCCATGAATTGTTCTAAAATAACATATCAGGCGCTGATACTCCTACCAGTCACCACATGGCACGAATTCATTCTGGTTCTATCTGTCCATATTGGTGTAAATACATATGAACGCCCACCATTATTCTACGAATTTAGATGAAAGATTGCCTTTGAATGTAGTTCAGGGAAAGGCAACCGCTTTAAAACTGCTAAAGAATGGAGCACATACCCGACCAGGCTTACCTGTATAGGGGCGCCCCGTCAGTCCACCTCGTGGCCGCTCTATTGCAAGCAAACGGAATCGCAGCCACCATTTTGTTTTCTTTTTATACCAGCGTGCCTAGTTTAGGCTCCGCCTCCTCGCGGGTAATACCACTACTTGGAGTGCAATTCACAAACAGTTGCATAGTGGTGTTTGTTTATATAATGTAACACGTATTATA
This sequence comes from Ambystoma mexicanum, assembly GCF_040938575.1. Lineage (NCBI taxonomy): Eukaryota > Metazoa > Chordata > Amphibia > Caudata > Ambystomatidae > Ambystoma > Ambystoma mexicanum. Next base: position 1,459,498,047 of record NC_090935.1, read on the forward strand.
TTAATTTTGGATTCTCATGTGTGAATGTGAGATATTTCCATTCAAACATGTGTTTATTCCAGCGTGTTGACATTTTTTGACCTCTTCACCTGTGCACAAAGACGTTTGCATCGGGATGCTGCGTGTTACTGATTCATCCCATTAATGGTGTTGTTAAGAAGATGTGAGTAGTTTGAATACTGCCAAAAAACTTGGACATATTGGTAGAAATTACATTTGGACGTCACACGTCATAGCCCTTCAATTGTACAAAAGTACCTGCCTCTGGTTGCATGGCTCTATTTGGTTGATTGCTAAGCTGTTTATTTAATATCACCAGAATAAGGACATGGCTACCCCCAAACCCGGGTACGGGTCCGGGTTCCGTGAATGGGGAATTACCGGGCCATTCCGACCTTGGAGGGCCCCGTATTTCCCCAGTCAGCCAACCCGGACCCGGTCCATCCCCATTCGAGCCCCCACAGGGCTCAATGGGAACAGGGAGCATGCTAACAACGGGCCCGTTAATGACGGGCCTGTTGTTAGCATGCTGGGCTGCTCGCGAGATCCGCTAAGGACGTCTGGTAAAACCAGGGGTCCTGAGCGGGTCCCGCGAGCGCACATCATAATGGGGCGGTAAGGGGTTAACGGCTCCAGCTCCATTACCGGCGCCGTTAACCCCTTACCGCCCTCCTCGTAATGAGGCCCAATGTGTTTGTGCTACTACTGCACAAATGCAGGATTGGAAACCAGGCAGATATTGTCCATCATTCCCAAAAAACGTTGCAAGATCAACTTTCTGAAGGAAATACTGTTAGCCGGATAGCCTATACAAAAGAAGGACGCGACACCGGAGAGGAGTATAACATCTACTTTATTCTTATGACTGCTACATACTAACTTTCCCTTCTTGCTCCTCTGCTCTACCCCCCGTAATGTCCCACGTGGTGGTCCTGTCCCTTAAGGGGACAGCACCCTTTAACATCACCCCCGGACAAATATCCCAACATCTGCCTCAGCATTCTTCTACTAGGGAGAGTTGGTCGTCTGACGCTGAAATGAGGTCTTTCGCTCCCCTCACTGCCTGTGGGCGGCTCCGTCATGTCGGCTGGTTCCGCCACTCGGTGGCACGTCTCCCCTGGGGGAACCTACAGGTCCTCTCTTTGCCCCCTCGGCTCAGGATCTAGGCCGTTCCTCTTCTCTCTTAATGTGATGTTTAAACTGTGAACTGTTCCTCATGATCTCTCGGTCTGCATTCTGAGCCGTCACCATCATACCCTTGATGGGCACGATATTGAGAGGTTTCTGTGCAAACCGGGTGTCAGTCTTCTTGGTGAATGCTTGTTGCACCAGAACTGCATCGCCCACTTGGAATTCCTTGGGCAATGCCCTTCTCCTGACATCTATGTCCACTTGTGTCTTCTCTTTCCTTTAAGTGTCTCTTCTTACAACTTCAGGGTCTCTTTCTTGTTGGGCAGTTGGATGTCCCACGATGCGGGTGTGTACTGAGTACCGTATCATTAATTCCACAGGTGCCTTGTTGGTGGCTTCATGGGGAGTGTTTTAGTCCCGTAATAGCCGGCTTAGCGCTTGATGGGGGTCAGTGCCCTCGACGCAAGCTCTCTGCATCGTCTTCTTAATGGAAGCCATAAACCGTTCTGCCATTCCATTGGCCTGTGCCCACCTGGGAGTGATCTTCAGATGGGTGAAGCTCATGTGCTTTGCGAAGGATGCAAACTCGTGACCATTTAAATTGGGGTCCATTGTCAGATTGAATTGTCTTTGGAATGCCCCACTCGCTCAACACTTCATCGAAGGTTGCCACTACGCGGGTATATTCGCTGGACACAATTTTCTTAACAATTGGGAACCTTGAATATTCATTGATGAATAGCAGGAGGTACTCTCCCCAGTGCCCCTCTTAAATTTCATTCCTGGCAACGCCACTCACTCTCCCGACTCCATGGGTTAATAAAAGCCAACTGCTACTCTGTCCCATGGCCCGTCTGGGATGTGCGTCGGCTGGAGCGGGACTGGGGCTTCCGCCCTTGCTGTGCATTGGCATGCTAGGCATTTTTTAACCTATCTGCCAACCATCGAATCCAGGAAGGGAAACCCACGTGGCACCGCAGTTGTCGTTTCGTGTTGTCAGCACCCCTGTGTCCTTCGTGGGCCGTCTTGATCACTTCAGCCCTGAGTGTCACCGGGATGACTAGGCAACACCCTCTCAGTAGGATGGCGTAGTCCTTGACGGCCAGTTCGGTGTGTATCCTTGCAAGTCTGTCCATCTTTTCTCTGCACACCCCTGGGGGATTTAAAACGGCATGCCTATAATCTTTCCATTTGTTATTTTCCGTCAAGCTGATTGCCAACACCATGGATGGATCTGTGGCAGATGCTGCAGCGACCGTCTTGTTGGAGACTGCTGGAGGGAGCGCACTGGAGGCTACATAGTTAATGTACTCTGTATCTCCGTCCTGGGCTGCTGATGTGTTTGCCGGGTGGTGTGAAAGGTAATCTGCCGGGTTGTTTTCACCCCAGGGTCGGTGAATTATGTTATAGTCATATTGTTGTAGCCTGATGCCCCAGCGCTCTATCATGGAGGGGCATTTTGGTGCATGGATTCCCGAACAGGGACAGCAGGGCCTGATGGTCGGTGATGAGCGTGGATTTCTTTCCTATGATGAAGTTATGAAAGTGCTCACAGGCCCACACTGCTGCCAAGCTTTCCTTTTCAGCCTGCAAGTATGCAGAATCAGGAGCGGTTAGAGCCCTGCTTGCATATGCAACAATATCTCTAGGGTGTGTGTCGGAGCCACTCGTCTGTGCCAGTATGGCCCCTATCCCCACAGGGATCGCATCCACAGTGATTTCTGTATGCCAGTCAGGGTCGAAGTAGGCCAGGCGTCGAGCCTCAGCTAGAGAGGTCTTGATGGTATCGAACGCCTCCTGACATTCAGCCGACCAAGTAAATGCAGTGTCTTTCTGCAGCAGGCGTTGTAGAGGTTTGGTGATGGATGCACAGTGAGGAATGTAGTGAGCGCAGTAGCCTGCCATCCCTAGAAATGAGCGGATGTCCGCCACTTGCGTCTGTTCACAGAAATTCATGATGGTGCTGACTTTGTCAGGGTCAGGTGTTATACCGTTAGCGCAAAGATGTGTCCAAAGAATTTCAATTTTGTTTTGCTGAAGCAGCATTTTTCAATGTTGATCATTAGTCCAGCCTCTTTGACAGATGTGCATGTCGCCAATGATGTGGTGTCGTGGTCTTCTCGGGACTTGCCAAAAACGAGGATATCGTCACTATAGTTCAGCGCCCCCATGGATCAGCCTAATCACTTGCCTGATAGCCTCCTGAAAAATTTGGGCTGCCGATGAGATGTCAAAGTTGAGCTGCTGGTTTTGAAACCAACCATTGTGGGTGGCGAAGGTGGTAATGCCTCTCGACTTGGGTTGTAGCTCCAGCTGGTGGTACCCCTGATTGAGGTGTAGCTTTGAGAACATCACGGCTTTGTTCAGTTGGATAATCAAGTCCTCGATTCCTGGGCCTGGGTGCTGTTCTCTTTGGATGGTGGTGTTGGCCATCCGCTTGTCTACGCACAGTCTCAGATACCCACCTTCCTTAGGCACGATCACCAGAGGCGAGACCCAGGGGGTTTGGCCTGTCGCCGGCTCAATGATGCCGTAGTTGAGCAGCTGGTCGAGTTCCTTTGAAACTGCCTCTTGCAGGTGAAACCTGTTACGCTCACCTGGTTCCCACAGGGGCGTCGATCGGACCCAGACAGCTGCGGTCTCCACCAACGTGATGCGTAGTGAAGAGATGACAGTCTGGACTGGCCCGCCTAATCTTGTCTGCTGGACTCGTAGAAGTATTCTCCTGCAAGTGGAGAAAGGGATTTAGCCACCCGTGGACTTTAGTGATGGCCCCCCCCCAACTGTTCTCGTTCTCCCCACTAATCACCTCCGATATCCCCTCTTGGTAACCTCACCTTATGTTTTTAAATGATGAGCTCTCCATCCTGCATGGCATGCAGGGGCGCGTAGATACCAGTTACTTCACTGGTTTGAAGGTACTGGAGGAGTTCCGGAGGAATATTGACTCCAGTGTCTATAAAGTTCAAAGAGTTCAATATGCCTGATGTTCACTCTTGTTCCATTCCCTCGTTAGGTTGCATCTGGGTCCAAAAGAATATTGCCTGGAGGCAGCTGATGGCGTTCAGGTAAGAGTCTGTATTACCAAACACTGTCCGGTAAAAGTTGCATGAGTTTAACTTGCTGTTTTCTCTCCCTTTATAGGTGCGGCATAGAAAGATGCAGCGAATTAAAGGATAATACCTCCGGTGGTAAAGCAGGTAAGCCTATGGTGGCAAAGAGATTGTCTTTGTCGGTTTTCTCGGCTCACCTTGTTATTTCTTTTGTTTTCCCCCCAGGTGCTGGGTTTCGACGAAGAAAATGATGGAGGCAGCGCCGAGTTGAAAGATGCAGTGGACTGGTGAGTATAACGCGGCGCTGCTGCTGGCAAAGCGACGCGTGCTGAAATAATGTCCTTTCCAGGCTCAGAGATGTGGTGGGTCCGGAATCAGGTAAGGAATCAAATAATGTCCATGATCTAACCTCTTCTCCTTTCTTTTCCTTTTGTCTAGGAGCTCCGGATTCGAGGCGGGCATGGCAGAAGACTGGATGCTGACTTGCAGACACGGTGAGCGTTACGCTGCTGGATGCAGAATAACACGAAGCATGAGCTGCTGTTCGGGCGTGGTTTAAATAGCCTGCAAAGTAGTCCCAGGTAAGAAGTTCCCCAGAACCACACCCGAGTAAAAAATAGTCCCTGTAATAAAATAGTCCCATCCAGGCCTCACGTTGGCTTGGACTCATTAGCAGCATGGTCTGCATAAGGTAAGTAAAGTCTATGAGCCTGGCGCCTGTGGCGCCAGGACTGATTTCTATGATGAGCTTGCCGCCTAAGGCGCCAGGACTGAATCCAAACAGCCCCCAGCCTGGGCTGTTGGGGTTTGAATGAGTATCTGGATGCCTGCTCCCGGGGCTGATGGACTCGATCCGGATGCCCGGGGGTAGGCATCATGACAGCACTCCCCCCCCCCCCCAAGGCCCCTCCTAAAGTTGTTGTTCCCCTTGGCCCTGGCTTGTCTGGGAAGTCCGGATGGAATTTTTTCACCAATCGAGGAGCATGAATGTGGTCACTAGGTTCCCATGACCTTTCTTGTGGTCCGTAACCCTTCCAGTCGATTAAATAAAAAAGTCTTGATTTAACCATTTTAGAGTCCAGGATGTTTTTTTACCTCGAATTCAGGTTCTCCATCTATTAGGATGGGGTCAGGTGGTTTGGTTAACCGTGTCCCGGGTTGAACTGGTTTTAGAAGTGAAACATGAAAGACAGGATGAATCCGCATATTAGAGGGTAATTCTAATTTGACGGCCACCGGGTTGATAATGGCCTTAATGGTGTAAGGTCCCAAATATCTAGGATTAAAAGTCTGAGTTCAGAGGTATATGTCTTGTAGCCAGCCAAACTTGGTCTCCGATTCGATATGGTGGGGTCTCACTTCTATGTTGATCAGCATTTTCTTGTATTTCTCTTTTGCTTGTTTCAAATGTTTTTTCGTCTCTTTAAAAGCTTGTGTAATAGTAGAATGCAGATGAGTTACTGCCGGGATTTCTAAATGCTGGGGCGAATCGAGTTCTGAGGTTCGAGGATGATGTCCATATATGGTATAAAAGGGGCTTTGTCCGGTTCCTGAATGTACAGAGTTATTGTATGCGTATTCAGAAATCCATAAAATGTCCTTCCAATTACTTTCGGTTTGGTGGAGCATACAACATAGGTATTGTTCAAGAGTCTGGTTGGTTCTCTCCGTCATACCATCGGTTTGGGGATGGTGACTGGTTGATAACCTTACGTCGATTTGCGCCAATTGACAACACTTCTGCCAAAATTGCGAAATGAACTGACTACCTCGGTCAGAGATCAATACGGAAGGAAATCCATGTATTCGAACAATATTTTTGAGAAATTCCTTGGCCAAGATTGAAGCAGAAGGTAATCCTTTTAAAGGAATAAAGTGGGCCATCTTGGAAAAAAGATCCACAATAACTAGAATGGTGTTGAATCCATTACATGGCGGTAGATCTGTAATAAAGTCTAAAGACAAAGTGTGCCATGGTATGGGTGGAATATCTAAAGGTTGTAAAAGACCAGCTGGTTTCTTCTTTTGACTTTTGTTCTGGGCGCAGATGCCACAAGACAGTACAAATGACTTTACATCTTTTCGCCAGGTGGGCCACCAGAATTGTCTTTTAATTTTGGCTTCAGTTTTTGCAATACCTGGGTGCCCTTCCATCAGAGCTTCATGGTAATTGGCGATGACTTGTTCTTGTAGTTCCTTGTGTGGTAGAAATAGATGCCCTTGATAGTAAGGTAGGTCATTGACAACTGAATAATCTGGGCCCTTTTCAACCCAGTCCTGCAGGGCTGCTGAATCGAAAAGTTGTTGGATCTTTAAATGAATATCTTCTAAGGTCTGTAGAGTAGTTATCCCAAGAATTCTTTGTTCAGGAATTATAGGCACCGGTTCCGGGTTCGAATATGCTTCTCCCATCCCAATTCGGGATAAAGCGTCTGCCTTACCATTCTTACAACCTGGTCGATAAGGGATCACGAAATCGAATTCGGCAAGGAATAAGGCCCATCGAAGTTGACGCGATGATTGGGCCTTGGCTGTTTTTAAATACTGCAAGTTCCTGTTATCGGTGATTACAGTAATGGTATGCCTGGCACCGAGAAGATAATGCCGCCAAGCCTTGAAGGTGGATTTGATGGCTAACAACTCTTTATCGGTAACCGCATAGTTTAATCCGGGGGCCGAGAATTTTCTGGACCAAAATGCTACTGGATGAAGTTGACCGGTTTCCAGATCCTTCTGGTACAGTACAGCCCCCATGGCTAAACCGGATGCATTTGTTTCAACTATGTATGGGAGCTCGGGCGTGGGTGCTTTAAGACAGGTGCCGACGTGAATTTCAATTTCAGTTCTTGGAAGGCTTTTTCACCCTCTTCGGTCCACAAGAAGCGTTTGTTTTTTCGCAAAAGTGCTGTGATGGGATGTACAACATATGAGAAGTCAGGAATAAATCTGCGGTAGAAATTAGCAAATCCAAGCATGCTTTGCACCCCTTTAACTGAACTGGGTGATGGCCACTTGAGAATTGCGTCCACCTTTCGAGAGTCCTTTCGGACTCCTTTTGGAGTCAGGATAAATCCAAGGAATTCAACTTCTGTAGCATGAAAAACACATTTTTCCAATTTTGCATATAATTTATGCTGGCGTAGTTTCTCAAGGACTGCACGAACGTGCTTAACATGGTCTGATTCTGAGGAGGAGTACACTAGAATATCGTCTATGTATACGACAACACAGATGTCAATGAGTTGACGAAGGACATCGTTCATAAAATACTGGATGGCTGCTGGTGCATTGCACAACCCGAAGGGCATCACCTGATATTCGAATAATCCGTACTTGGTATGAAAAGCGGTCTTCCATTCGGCACCCTTCTTTACACATACCAGATGATATGCCCCTCAGAGATCTAATTTAGTGTAGAAGCAAGCATCCTTTACTTGGTCTAGTAGTTCGGGGATCAGAGGCAATGGATATCGGTTCTTCACCGTGATCTGGTTTAATGCGCGGTAGTCTATGCACGTTCTGAGGTCACCTTCCTTTTTGGGCACGAAGAATAAAGCTGAAGATGCGGGGGACTTAGATGGACGAATGAAGCCATTAGCAAGGTATTGGTCCAAGTATTGTCGTAGGTGACGGTTTTCGGGTTCCATAAGGGCATAGATCCTACTGCATGGAGTTTGTGCACCGGGTATGAGGTCGATTTGACAATCATATGATCTATGAGGTGGTAAGGTGTTTGCCTGTTCTTTTTGGAAAACATCCTGGAATTCTTGATATTCCTGAGGTAACTGCATGACTGGATTAGCGACTGTGGCCAGGCTTTTGCTCAAGGTTTTTTCCGGGTAACAGGTGTGTGCACACTCCGGGAAGGTTACTCTCTTCTCTCGCCAATCAATACAAGGATTATGTGTTTCCAACCAAGGTATCCCCAGTATTATTTGGAACTGCAGGGGTTTGATTAAGTCAAACACAATAGTCTATCAATGCCCATCTTGACCCAACAGTGTCATCTATGTGGTGGAATGAGTTACAGGCCCAAAGGCAATTTCAGTTCCATCGACTGTGGTGATAATATCCGAAGTGGTCTTTTTGCAGAGAGGTAGATTCATCCTAGAAGCCAATTCGTGGTCCACATAGTTTCCTACGGCCCCGCTATCAATGTATGCCCTAACTGCGTGCATACGTGATGGCTGCCTTGGATCAATAAGGACCATTGGTATGATTAGGTGCGAGGTCTGAGTGTCCTTCTTTAAGCTCGGCAAGTGGACCTCTACGCTTGTCGGGCGTGGTCGTTTCCCGAATCAGGCTCTGTCTGATTTCTATCAGCAACTCCGACTACTTTCTTGTATGGTTTTATAGGGCAATCCCGTAGAAAATGTCCCGAGGCCCCACAGTACAGACACAACTGCATCTGTCGTCTCCTTTCTCTTTCTTTTTGAGTTAAGGGTCCCTTAACCCCCCCGATCTGCATTGGTTCTGATGCATCTGTTCCTTTGGGAGTAACATTGGGTGTAACCAATACCCGATTCTTGAACTTAGCTCGATCAGCTTTTGTTTTCTGAAGTCGGTGGTCTAGCTGGACCACTAAGTCTATATATTCTGCGCAATCCTGAGGTGGGTTCACAACTTGGGCCAAAACATCTTTGAGTTCACCCCGAAGTCCACGATGAAATAATGTAATTCGCTTTACCTCTGGCCATCCGGTTTCCACCACCAACCTATTGAAGGTTGCGATATAAGTTAGCAGGTCCTGGTTTCCTTGTCGTAGGGATAGAAGTTCGTTATTCAGGGCCTGTCCCTGTGAATGTCTGGCGAATAGTCTTTCCATGCTCAATTGAAAACCCTGAAAATCCCGAAGAAGAGGGTCATCCTGGTTGACTAATGGAATTGACCAATCCGCTGTGCTGCCACTAAGGTATGACAGTACAAAGGCTACTTTGGCTTGGTCGTTTGGAAAAGCTCCTGGTCTGCATAAAAAGTGCAAGCGGCATTGGTTCATGAACACGGCGAACCTTTTCAGGTTCCCAGCAAAGCATTCGGGTGGAGCTAAAGGAATGCTCCCTGGTAGAACCACTTGCACAGGGCTGCTCGATGAAACGGGGGTTGAATTCCCCCCAAGTCCAGATAGTGGTGTTTGCCCGGCTTGGTTTTGCAGCAGTTGTCTGGCAAGATCATCAGTGCGCTCCTTTGACACAATCAGTTGTCTCCTGAGGGCATTAGTTTCTTGGCGCGCGGAGTGCACTTTCTGCCCTAAATTCTCCTAACAATTTGGCTAGTTGGTCGGTTTCTGAGGTCTCCATTACGCCCAGGTGGGGATTTGTAGATAGGCTTCGTGTTCTGTTACGCTCACCTGGTTCCCACAGGGGCGTCGATCGGACCCGGACATCTGCGGTCTCCACCTACGTGATGCGTAGTGAAGAGATGACAGCCTGGACTGGCCCGCCTAATCTTGTCTGCTGGACTCGTAGAAGTAATCTCCTGCAAGTGGAGAAAGGGATTTAGCCCCCCGTGGACTTTAGTGATGGCCCCCCCCCCCCCAACTGTTCTCGTTCTCCCCACTAATCACCTCCGATATCCCCTCTTGGTAACCTCACCTTATGTTTTTAAATGATGAGCTCTCCATCCTGCATGGCATGCAGGGGCGCGTAGATACCAGTTACTTCACTGGTTTGAAGGTACTGGAGGAGTTCCGAAGGAATATTGACTCCAGTGTCTATAAAGTTCAAAGAGTTCAATATGTCCGATGTTCACTCTTGTTCCATTCCCTCGTTAGGTTGCATCTGGGTCCAAAAGAATATTGCCTGGAGGCAGCTGATGGCGTTCAGGTAAGAGTCTGTATTACAAAACACTGTCCGGTAAAAGTTGCATGAGTTTAACTTGCTGTTTTCTCTCCCTTTATAGGTGTGGCATAGAAAGATGCAGCGAATTAAAGGATAATACCTCCGGTGGTAAATCAGGTAAGCCTATGGTGGCAAAGAGATTGTCTTTGTCGGTTTTCTCGGCTCACCTTGTTATTCCTTTTGTTTTCCCCCCAGGTGCTGGGTATCGACGAAGAAAATGATGGAGGCAGCGCCGAGTTGAAAGATGCGGTGGACTGGTGAGTATAACGCGGCGCTGCTGCTGGCGAAGCGACGCGTGCTGAAATAATGTCCTTTCGAGGCTCGGAGATGTGGTGGGTCCGGAATCAGGTAAGGAATCAAATAATGTCTGTGATCTAACCTCTTCTCCTTTCTTTTCCTTTTGTCTAGGAGCTCCGGCTTTGAGGCGGGCCTGGCAGAAGACTGGATGCTGACTTGCAGACACGGTGAGCGTTACGCTGCTGGATGCAGAATAACAGGAAGCATGAGCTGCTGTTCGGTCGTGGTTTAAATAGCCTGCAAAGTAGTCCCAGATAAGAAGTTCCCCAGAACCACACCAGAGTAAAAAATAGTCCCTGTAATAAAATAGTCCCATCCAGGCCTCATGTTGGCTTGGACTCATTTGCAGCATGGTCTGCATAAGGTAAGTAAAGTCTATGAGCCTGGCGCCAGGACTGATTTCTATGACGGGGCTTTTGGGGTTTTAATGTGTATCAGGATGCCTGCTCCCGGAGCTGATGGACTCGATCTGGATGCCCGGGGGTAGGCATCATGACAAAACCCCACCCTCCTGGGATGTTGGGGAACATGCCGGATCCTGTTGTCAATATGTAGTTTGATGGGTGTTTGCCTAGACCTGTGCAGAGGAGCGGGAATTTAGTCAAATAGCCTCCTTCGTGATGAGATTTTGCAGCATGAGGTTGTCCTTTATCATGAGCATGACCTCTTTATTGTCGCCTGATGGTGCAACGGACTTGATTACGTTGCTTTTGTCGAAGTGAATATCGATGAGGCCTAGGCAGGATGCAGTGTGGTACCTCAACACGCCCTTTCGTCGGGCTTCAGATTACACGTATGACGGTGGCTACAGTTAACCCCTTTTGAATGAGGTGACGCTTGAAATGTCCAATGGAGTGGAGGGGAAGGGTTGCACCCCACTGGAAAATCCTTGAGTTGGCTATTGCCAGCGCTGGCCTCTCAGGGACTTGTAGGAACTGTTCGCCCATAATGTTGACGGTGGCGCCAGAGTCGACCAGGAAACAGAATCGTCTATTGCCAATGTTAACAGCTATGCAGGGCGTCTCTGTCGCTCCACTGTTATCTGAGATGAGGTTGACATATTCATCTTGGAAGTACTGGTCATAGTCGTCCTCTCCATATGAGAGTCCACGGTGTTGGTGTATGTTGTGCTCATGAAGCTCCGGTGGGGGTTGTCGTATTCATCTCTGAGGTGTGAGGCCTGGCCGTAAGGCGCATAGTCCTGGTTGAAATCTCCTGGCTGGTACTCTTCCACAGCTCTTATGTAGTGCCTCGGTCCCGGCTGGTAGAACCAGGATTGGTATGTAGGGTTTTGAGTTGTTCGATTGTACATTTTGTTGTGTGGTTGCAGGGTCATTCGTGGAGTGGGGAATGGTCTGCCTTTTCTGCAGACGGACTGGAAGTGTCCCTCTCTTCCACAGTTGCTGCATCTTTGAGAGAGTGCAGGGCATGTCCCAGAGGGTGGGAACCCCATTCCGCAGCGGTAGCACTGCCTTTGAGGTCTGGGCCCAGATGGATTGCCCCCTCTGTATGGCACAGCTCCCCGGTCGCCAGGCCGTTGGGTTGCCGGTTGAATCGCTGCAATGAGTTCACTCTTGTCTTGTTTGGGAGAGGTGACCCGTCTCATGGATGCTGCTTGTGCGTCCACTCGTTCAAAAATTCTTGTGAGTTTGCTCACTTCATCTATTGATAGTGGCTTCTTTAGTAGTTGTTTCTTCAGGGACGAGGACGGGCATCCCTCTATCACCCGAAGTCTTATTGCCTCATCCAGAGAGAAGGCATGTAATTGACTGTTTGCCTTTGACTCTCAAGCGGGTGATGAACTCGTCGACCGTTTCCTGCCCCCTCTGTGTACACTGATCAAACATGTAGCGCTCGTAATCGTGATTAGGTTCAATCAAAAGTTTCTTGTTTAGGGCATTTATCAGAGCAGGAAAATCTGGCTGGTCCTCAGGGGGGATTGTCGTGACAATTGTCTTGATTTCACTGCCAACGATGTTGATAAACACGTCCAGTATATTTGGTGATTTCTCCTCACCCGCTGCTTTTATAAAATGGGTGAAATCATCCAGCCGTTCGACCCACCTCGGGCCTTTGTCTGCTTGTGGGGTCATGGAGAACAGAAGAGGCATGCGCTTTAAGGTAGACTTGGCCCTGGGTGTCAGCGGTGGCGAGGCAGAGTTACTCATCGTGACAGGTGTGGTGGTTGAGGTATCTGTAGCTGTGTCTGTGGGCTTCCCAGAAATGGTGGGCGGGGTGGCGCACGTGCAACCTGTACTTGGGGATCCGTGTAGGTGCTGTCACCGGTGAGTGGTGAGCAGGCTGTTCACTGCTGCTCATCCTTGTATTGTGTTACGCTTCCCTTCCCAGTTTGGTCTATGTGCACTGATTAAATGTCCTGACCTCAGCCTGTGTTGCAAGCACGCTGTAAAAAGATGAGCCTTGATTTGTCAAAATGGGTGCTCCTTTCTTCAAGCACTCAGGGCAGCAGATACGTAAAGCGTGGCGCACGTGCCCCTTTGTGGCTGCTTGTTAATGATGCTGCCGTTGCGTAAGCAGAAGGCAGGGCGTAGTGCTGCCGGGATCGCCAGTGCGCAAGGAGGGGGAAGCACCCACCTGGAGGTTCAGCGTGCCTAATCGTGCTCCTGCACGTGGAGGCGAAGCAGACTGCTGGTGGACTGCCAGGCAGTCTAGAACGGGTGGCTGTGTGTTCATCCACAGCAAGGATGTGCTCCTGCATGTAGAGGCGAAGGGGACCACTGGCAGACTGCCATGTCCGTGTGTTCATCCACAGCAAGGACCGTTGTCGGTGCTGGTGCTCGGGAGAATCTTCTTCCTTTCACGGCCGGGGATCGGGTACCGTGAGAGCCACGGGATCACTAGCACTTGTGGTGTGCGCAGGCAGGGCAAAAGGATGTGGACGCTGGAATTGCGGTGGGATCACCCACCCTCTCTGAGGACTCCGAGTCACGGGAAAAGCCGCCTCATCGCCAGTTGTTAGGCCGGATGGCCTATACAAAAGAAGGACGTGACACCGGAGAGGAGTATAACACCTACTTTATTCTTATCATCACTACGTATTAACTTTCCCTTCTTGCTCCTCCTCTCTATCCCCTGTCATGTCTCACATGGTCGCCTGGTCCCACGTGATCACGCTATCCCTTAAGGGGACAGTACCCTGTAACAAATACTTCCAATCAAATGTTGCCTCAAACCCATGAAAATATTGTCCCCTCCTGATTATAACCCAAACTACTACTTCTACACTATTTCAACGTTCACCCCCAACTACTCATACTCCCATCCCAGTCCTCCACTCCAACAGTCACCCAGTTTTCAAACTGCACAGTAGCCTTTCATGGCAATGTACAAATAACAAAATAAAACCAACACTGCCCTTCCCCCTTTTATCTCTTTGACAACGTAGTTGTCAAGCTTCCTTTCTATCTTGAATATATGAATATGTTATCCAACCCATTCAGCCTCCTTAGTATCTAGACTACAAGGTCCTTTTCTTAACTTATATTCAAACGTCTCACACTCATAAAAGGAAGCATTTTAGCATTTTCCTTGTTAAAAATACAGTTTACTGTACTATTTAAAATGATTCTTTCATCTTTTCCCAAATGTAAATCATTCAATGTTACCAAAATGTTCACATTAAATAATGCAAAGGCTCATCAATATTCTTTATTTTGTTCACTATTTACATAAACAAATCTTCCTATTCCTCCCATAGACAACAATTAAATCTGCGCAACATGGCCACCCACACCCCCAATCCAGCAGGTGAATATGCACGCTTTAGCATTTCCTTTGCACATCACCATGAGCACACTACATCAGGCAACTCCCTTTTTCGCCTCATTGGCTCCCGCACATGAGAAAAGGTTTCACACAGTTGCCAATGGTAATATAACCCATGGCAGCAGGATGACCCTGGCAGTAATGCCACGGCTGCCTGAGTTAGAGGCCCCTAACTTGGGTGCCAGCTGGTTTTCCCGCTGCCGTTGGTTATATCCCCTCAATATTGTTCGGACCAGCTGAACTAATAAGGTTTTATAGCAGTGGCCAGTGTATGGGAGGATAGGTCCAAGGCACCCCCCTCCCCTGCGCCCCCCCCTTGTGGAGTCCATGGCTCGTCGGGGGTCCCCCCTGCCACCATTGCCCAGGTGGCAGGTGAACCACTGGCTGAAACATTGACCAAACGTGCTGTATGAAGCTAGGCCCTGGAAACCATTTTATGAAACCAAAATGGCATGAGCCCTGTGCACCGCAGCGCGGCACCCACCCTTGGAGAGTTCTCACTTGTTCCTGCAGCCGCAGCTCCCTGGCAGATCCGCTGAGAGCCCGTTCCCACGAATAGGCGGACATGAGCTAGTGCTAGAAACAAACACTGTAACATTCACCTTCCGCAGTGTATCACTGTCCACAGTATGACCAGGCCAACAGGCCCGGGGTGGAAAAGAACTGTAAAATGGTCCCCCAGCAAATGTAGAGACCCTAAATACCAATATACAAACTACCTGTGATAAAACCCTTTTTTCCACAACCTTTTGATAAAACATGTAACCTCCATGAAGATGGCAGAGTGTGTGTACATGTGGCATTCTGGTTGAAATACCCATATCCCCGTAGCTATGCGCAAATGGTAGAAGTGTCCCGGGGTTTTATGTTATATGTTTCTCTGAGAAGAATGTACTCCAAGGCCCTATGCCATAACTGAACTAATGCTGCTAGAGTGCAAAGGAAAACAAGTGCAACCGCATTTGGAGCTCATGTAAATTGTGTAAGAAAACGCATAGAATCTATTTGAATGTTCAAGCTCGCCATGTGTCACGGCCATCAGTATCATTGGCCTGCGTGCTCCACCAACCTTAATACTACCTCGCTTATCGTGCATGCATAGAGTGTAACAAAATGTCATGGGTGTCAAATACTTAGCATATAGTTAATAGCAACATTGATACAGGTAACACATTTTGGAATGGCCATGTAAAGGTACTAACAAAGTAGACATGTAAACTTTGAAGAAAAAGCTCAATGAGTATTTTACTGTATATGAATTGTTATGTCTTTTTGTATAACCTGCAAACGCACAAGGAAAATACCATTGTGGGCATATCCAAGGCCACTTCCCCTCCCTCCCCAGTGAAGCCTGCCAGATGAAAGTCAGAGGCCCGGGATGCTCTGCCTCACCTCCCCCAATTCGGCTGGAGCCGCTTCGAGCATTCACGTCCCCCCGCAGCTCACATGGCCACGGCCAGCCACCTGAATTATTTACAACCCAGCAGTAAACCCCGGCCATAAACGCAGGCCAAAAGGCGCCCTCTCTTGGGCCCCACGACCCACCAGCTCACCCCAGGTTAATGGCCCCTGCAAAATTAGGACACCCAATATTATAGCAACACTAAATGAACACATTCTGAATGACTTCTAACGAGGCATGATAACTTGGACAGCTCACCCCTTGCCCTGAGACCCAACCTCATGACCCATGATACCCGGCCAACAGGATGGTGGTAACCATGAATTGATGTATTATCAAATGATCCCACTCTATGTGCCTTCCTCCTGTGTTGCATTAACCTGTAGAATAACCTATTGTAGGATTTACAGGGGAAGATAATATTGCGGTATTCAATGAATGCGGTGTGCGTGGCCTTAGGGCAGAAAGCCAAGGAAGACGTTCATCAATGACACTGGCCACGCCTGGCACAACAGCACCGCCAGGATGAGCCTAGCTGACCTGCCCGGCCCACGTTGGCAACCAGTGACGTCCACAAACCACGGCGCACCACATCTCAGCTGCACCTATAGTTAGTCGTCGTCGGCACCCAATCCCCACGAACATGTGCCCCCTATAGTGTGTAGGTTCTTATGACGCATTTTGAAAATATATACGCCTGTCTTTGCTAATGTCAGACAGAGCGCTCTCGGAGTTTGCAGAGTCCTTTGCATGCCCTATTTTGACTTATATAAACTCCCATTAAGCTCACCCGCACTTGGTCTTAGCCTTATTCCCATCTTGGGAGAGTCCGTTATTGTCTCTCATTGTGGGGAGGATCGTGCTATCAGGGGACGCTCGCTTTCAGTGGTGACCCCGACAGCGTGATTATTTGTCCTTAAATATATCCCTACCGTCCCCTTTGGCACGAAAATCTCAGGTCGAAAAGGGATACGGACGGTGCGCCGGCTCCGGTTGGCTGCCCGCCAACGGCGACCGGTACGCTCAGAAGTGCGCACTCAACAGAGAGAGGGTACGGGATCCCGGTTGAAAAATCCCCTTTGAGTACCGCTCGCCGGAGCCGGGGCTCACCGTTGAGCGTACGGCAACACTCCCTGGACGGACCCAGTTCGGAGACTCTCGGTTCAAGACGGGCACATGAGTATTAAGTGCGAGCGACCATAAAGGGAGCAGGGGAGGAAAACAGGACAGGGAACGAGGTTATTTTAAAAAAAAAAAAAGGGACTCTCTGGGAATACTAAAAGCTACTCTAGACTTTCTATACTTTTTCTTTGCATATGGCCATTAGGATCAAGAGGTGAAAAGAGATAAAGAGACGGGAACCTAGCTCCGCAAGGGGGTAGAAGGCGGCGCTGCATAGTGCTATCTTGACTAGTACTGGGAATATATGAAGAAGTGAAAAATAAGATAAAGGTGTCTGGTAAAAAAAGGGAGACACAGTGAATACATTAGAAACTGCTATTCTTTCTATTCTTCTCTCTGGGTTTATGGGGAAAAAACAGGGTTAGTATTGAAAAAAAAAGAAAAACAGAAGATAACCGAAGTAAAAGAAGGAGTTTATATCAAACAAAAAATAAAATAAACAAGTGTATATCAAACTGAGAAGGAAAGAGACAACTAGGGAGGGAAAAAAAGGATTACGAGTTGAACTGTGAATAGAGTGTTGCTTATTGGTGTGTATGCATCATGTGTGTCAGAACATATTTTGTAAAGGATGAATATGTAAAAATCGTAAAACGTGCATAATTATGATGTGGTCATGGTAAGTGTGACCAAAAGAAATTTTGACAGGGATGAGCCCGATGCAGTAAACTGACTATTTTTTGAGTAAGTGTGCTGAAGATATCAGTCGTGTACAAAAGGTGGTTTGCTTTTTGCCCCCTAAATTATACCAAGTATAAGATGTGCACACCCACTCCCATATTGCCCAGGTGGTGGAAACACATAGGTCCCTACACAAAGAGATAGATATACATATATAGATACACCTAGTGATATATAGGGCAACCACACACCATGGGGGCAGAAACACCCCTGGCCCATATTTGTAAGAACCTACCTGGGTACGCTGAACGTATTAAGAAATATCACAATCTTTGGATTACAGAACTAAAGGGGGAGGGGTTACCCCAAATATGGCCGGAAGGAGGATCGTTTGACATGAGTGTCCTGGACATGGTAGCAACATGCATTTACCTGAAATACAAGGGGGAGCAGTTCCATAATAGGAGAGAAATATTAGATCTATGGAGATTGTTTGAAGAAGTGCCCCCTCCCAAAAAAAGAGAGCTAGGTACTGATTTGCCATCTACCACTGATAATCCATTGCTGATACCGAAAGACGACAAGGTTTCGCAAGAAGGGGAACCACCAGTAGAGGTAACTAGATTGTACCCAATATTAAATAAACCAGTGCCCGCAGAAGGATACAGTGATCCCACATATGTGCCCCCAACGACAGTCACTACGACTCGAGGGCCAACAGCACCCCCACCGTAAGAGAGCCATAGACAGCGCGACCAGGTAAGTACACCCACAGTAAATATAGAGAAACTAACAGAAGACTTAGAGTCTAGGCTCTCCGTAGCGAAAGATGAACTCTCGAGGATAAAAAGTATATGTGAACAGAGTGGGGCTAACGCTGCTCGGTCAGAGTTGACATCAAGAGCACAGAGTCATGATAAAACAATTGAGGAAGGATGGAAGAAGGGGGAGATACTGTTCAGAATAAAAGAAGAACCAATTCGAATAATTGAACTAGAGGAAAGGGAGGAGCATACTGACGATGAGATTATGACCACAGGAGGTAGAGAGGACCTATTGTGCGATATTGAAGAGGACTTAGAGGAAAGTGAAAGATTAAGTATGGCGATGGGAGGAGGAAATGAGGGGATGGATGGTGCATGTTCGGGAAGAACAATGGAAGAAGAATGGGCAGGACGACTAAGGAATAGTTTGGGGAAAATGGAGCCACTAGGAAAGAAAGGAATGAAGGTGAGTACGGGTAAGGCAACAAAGGGGAAGTTACAGCTCCCACTAATACACAGGGGAGGAGGGAGGCCGAATTACATATCCTGGGCTCAGATGGACAAGGCCAATCTGTTAAAGCTATTACCACCACTATCAGGAGGGGCAAGCAAGTGGATATATGCATTTGAGAAACACACAGCCGGGGTACCACTAGCAATAGGTGATGTGAAGAGTTTGCTAGTATCGGCGGTTTGGGATCAGGCTGACAGAGTATGGTAAAGGCTGGCTTCCCGGGGGTAACGTTAGACTGTGATCGCTATGATGGTGCCTCTTTTAACACAGTTCGTGCAAGGGTGTGGGACGCATTAAGAGAAACATTTCCAGACACCCCAGATTTGCAGTCAGTCATGCAATGTACGATGAATGATGGAGAGGATGCTATGGATTACATTTTTCGGGTCCAGGAGATGTGAAGTGCGGAAACGGGCACGCCCTGGTATCAGTCAACCTCATTATTTTACTTTATAATAAAGAGAGGGCTCCCTAAAGAGGTACAAAAAGCACTTGACAAAATTGCAGGTATTGAAGCGAAAGGGTGGCCCGAAATACAGGGCATAATAGTTCACCACTGTAAAAGAATAAAGGAGAGGGAAAAGGAAATAGCACAAAAAAGATTGGCAGACGAGGCAAAGTTAGTACAAACAAAACTCTGCTATCTAACCGGAAGTTAGAGACGCAGGGGTTCTCTGGGGCTGTAATTGAAGTTCCTTACACCGAAGATTTGGATGTGACAGTGGGGGGTAAAACGGTAAAGACACCCTTACTCTATTATGAGCAATCACCAATAAACTTGCTTGGAAGGGATCTCCTCAGCAAGCTCAATATGACAATATCGTTCACAGAAAGAGGAATAGTGTGCTCAACCCCAGGAATATGCCCATTACGCGTAATGCTGGTGGTACATGCCCGAACAACAGCACCAGAAATACGTGGCATGCCAGTGGATGAAAGAATGTTTATCAAAGGATTAAAAACACTGGCACAGGTAGTAGTACCCGAGCTAAAAAAGTTAGAGTGGAGGATACCAGCATTCATCTTCCGCCCAATAGTACGCCCAGACATAGCACCTGGTTCAGTGGTATCCTTAGACCTGCATGCTGTGCAAGTAACAGCCAAAAGGATTGCAGTAATTGGAATGGACATAGATAGGTGTGAATGGCGCACTGTACTATGGATCAATGCTGATATCGCCCTACGTGACTTGTCTGATGAGGATCTCTTTTCTGATTCAGAGAGTGATGGCGAAATAATAATGGAAATAGCAATACCCTGTGACATTTTAATTCAAACAAGACAAGTGCCCGTCCAGTTGATGGCAGTGGTGGGAGCACCGCCGCCATTTTTTGATGATGACATGCGACTGGTGCCGAACAATTTGTGGACAACAGGCCCCCATGACACAGGCTTGTTGCATGGAGTGACACCAGTAGTAATAAAATTCAAACCAGGGGCAATTGTGCCCCGAGTGAAGCAGCACCCATTGTCCTGCGAAGCTGAGGAAGGGATAAAAGAGACAGTAAGTGCATTGCTAGCACAGGGAATAATAGTGCCCTCAAACTCCCCATGTAACACAGGTATCTATCCGATTAAAACAGCGAAGGGAGGGGCCTGGAGGATGATCCAAGATTTACGCCCCCTAAATGACGTCATACAAAAGGAATTCCCTTTGGTCCTGAACCCTGCATCCATACTGTGCAGTATCCCGAAAACGGAATCACATTTCACAGTAGTTGATTTGAAAAATGCATTCTTCTCCATCCTCTTGGCAGAAGAAAGCAGATATCTGACAGCATTCACACTAGGGGGGAAGAGATACGAGCATTGCAGGCTACCTCAGGGGTACTGTGAGAGTCCAAGCATATTCAACCGCATACTACACGAAGACCTGGGTAATTTAACAGTTGAAAGCACGATCATTCAGTGCGTAGACGATTTGCTCGTCTGCGCACAGAATGAGGAAATGTGCAGAAGAGACTCTGTCACTCTCTTAACACTGCTGGCCAATAAAGGGTACAAAGTGGACAAAGGGAAACTACAATACTGCCAATCAGAAGTGTTGTATCTGGGGCATCTGATATGAAAGGATGGGAAAAGAATAATACCTGACAGAGTGGAAGCAATAAGGTCAGTAAGAGAACCAACCACAGTGAAGGAGATGCAAACATTTCTAGGAATGTGTAACTATTGCAGAGCATGGATACTAGATTATTCAGCATACACCAGACCTTTGCTGCAAGCGCTCAAAGAGGCCCAGCAAGAGAACAGGAAAATAGAGTGGTCAAAAGAAATGAGTGACTCGTTTGGGTCACTCAAAGAGCTAATTTCGAGCTAATTTTGAGTGCTCCAGTAGTCGCCAATCCTGTTTATGAGCGCAAATTTTACCTGTTCTCACATTGCAAGGGGACTCTTATGATGGCTGGACTGACACAAAAGACTTCCCTAGGACACAAACCATTAGCCTACTATAGTGGCACATTAGATGCATTGATGTAAGGTCACTTCGCGTGTGAGCAGTCTCTCGCTGCTGCCGCGTTCGCCATTGAGAAAAGTGCCACAATAGTAATGGGGTGCCCTGTCACGTTGTTTGTGGAACACTCATTGTTTGCAATACTTGAAAGATCAAAAAGTACACTGACTACACAGCAAGCAACTGCCTATGAGATAATATTGTCCAGCGCCAACATTCACGTAGTAAGGTGCAGAACAGTAAACCCAGCAACATTCATTACAGAACAATGTACACTAGAGGACATGCAAGAACACAATTGTGCAACATACACAGGAGAAACGGGGGAGGGCACTGTGGTGTGTGAAAATGCCCTGAGCAAGGGAGAGGTGTACTTTGTAGATGGGTCAGCATCAATTGACATGGACACAGGAGAGAAATATGTGGGACTAGCAGTAGTGAGGCTAGAAGAAGGTGAGTACGAAGTGTTAGTACAATATTGGCTTCCGTCCCATTTCTCAGCCCAAGCAGCAGAACTTATCGCCCTAATAGAAGCATTGCATGCAGCTAAGGGATGTGCAGTGACAATATACACAGATTCAGCCTACATGACGACCACCGTACACGGAGGTCTAGCGCGGTGGGGGCGGAGAGGGTTTCGAAGGGCGGATGGGACCCCAGTGCAACATGCTGAACTATTGAAGGAATTGATTGAGGCCCTGAAAGGCCCAACAATGGTAGCAATAGTGAAATGCCAAGCACACACGTCCAACACCGACGTTGTGTCTTTGGGGAACGCGGCAGCAGACGCTGCTGCCAAGGAGGCTTCGTATTTTGAATGACATGGAGCAGGTGAGTACCTAATGCAGCACCAGACAAACGAAGAACTTCCAGAGGGATACCATGCCATGCCCGTATCACAAATGCTAGAGTTGCAGGAAAGTGCAAGTAATGAAGAAAAAGCATTGTGGGAAAAAAGGGGTTGCAGCCAATCGGCAACAGATTTATTGTGGCGCCAGAATAACTCGGGAAAAGTAGTAATGCCCATCAAACTGTTAGAGAGAGCATTCGAGCAATTACACTTTCCAGCACACAATACTAAACACATTGCGGCAGAGATACAGGAAGATTGGTTTGTGCCATGTCTCCAGGAACACATATCCAGGTTGACAATGGAGTGCACAACTTGTCAAATATATAACTCCGGAATGACCCTACGGACACTCAGGGGGACAATTCCAAAACCAACAGGGCCCTTCAGAGAACTGCATATTGATTATGCGGACATGGGGGAGAGGTGTAATGGGGCACGCTACATGATAGTGGTTGTGTGTCCAATTTCCAGGTGGGTGGAAGCGGGTCCATGTGCGCGTCCTGATGCTGAGAGCGCTGCAAAGTTCCCAGTGAGAGAAGTGTTCCCGCACTGGTGAATTTGTGACGTAATTCGCTCAGACAACGGCACTCATTTTGTGAACAAACTCTTCAAGGAAGTGACTGCATTATTAGGAATAAAATAAACTCTGCTCAATTTATCATCCCCAAAGTAATGGCGTTGTCGAAAAGATGAACGGTCTGTTAAAAGGAAGATTGTCTAAATTGTGTTTTTCATTAAAGAAAAACTGGATCTACTGCTTACCCCTTTCACTGTTTGAGCTGAGGAATCAGCCGAGCAAGGATCACCATCTGTCCCCGCACGAAATCGTGACAGGGAGACGGATGCACACAGCACATTCCCCACTGCGCCAACACTCAGATGCACACAGAAGCACCACAATATTAGGAGATGAATTTACAGATTACCTGAAGAAGCTAACTAGGGCAGCACGTGCAATCTCAAGGCAGCTCTCACCACCATTCACAAGGGAAGAAGGGAACACAACAGTGTCCTTTGTGGAACCTGAAACAAGTACAATTAATGCCAGGAGAGTTCATTTATGTCCGGAGCTTTGTGCACCGATGGAATGCCCCAAGGTTCCATGGGCCATACGAAGTAGTATTTTGTACACCCACAGCTGTAAAGGTGAAAGGGCTCAGGTATTGGATACATTTGACAGATGTGAGGAAGGCATATAATAGTGTGCAGGAAGAAGTGGATGGGGAGGCACAGACAACAACAAACGAAAATAATGGAGATAATGAGTAAACATGAACAGATGAATGGAGGAATGTAACTGGTAAATTAAGCTGTTAACGAAATTGATCGAGATAAATGAGAAAAATTAAGCTAGAAAAAAAAAAATATATATGTTTAATTGAAAATAACGGTATAAAATATATTTATTTTCTGCTCCCTTCTCTGTGCACCCGCCCCCCCCACAACCATCTCCCTTTCTATGACCTCCTGGTACATATAGTGCCAACAAAAATGTTTACATGCACGTACTTAATGCACTTTTATATTTCAAACAGGAACTACCATGGCAACAAACAGGCAGCCTGCAAAGAATAGATTGATTAGATTAGATAAAGAGATGCTTTAGCTGAAAGATGTAGATATTTGTATGAGTGTGGATTGTCTGTATGCATTACATTATTTTTTACAATGCTGTTTGGCTTGGTTACTTATTGGTTTATAGCGTTCATCTCTATCGAGATGAACGAGGGGGGAGGGAATAACGGGATTAATGTAACAAATCAAACTACAACTGCAAATACTAAAGAAGGTGATTTTTTGGTGTGGGACGGATCTAAACTCGTATGGGGATATTACACGACACCGGCCAATGTTGCTACCTCGCCAAATGAAAGAATGCAGGAAAAAATGCGAAATAGCACAACTTCCCCGACAAATGTCTCTGATTACAATGCGCACAGTTTAAATGATCGCAACCCTTCTGTTATATCATGGCTGTACAACACCCCCAACAGCGTGCCCACCCCCACAACAGAAAACACACTACTTGATAGCATAAAAAAAGAGAATGAAGAGATGACAGTGAGATATACAGCATTATACGATGAATGGGGAAAGGGGGCGAAGGGAAGAAAGGGGGGTCTAGAGTGTTCCTCGCCCGGGAGATATCTTAGAAATAGTAGGAGGAAAAGGGAGGTGGGAAGGAGAAAATACGATGAGTATTACGGGTTGGACTGGACAAGATGGAAGACCCACGACACCCCCACCAGACAAATAAATGGTATGCAGACATGAGTGCAACTGCAAAACAAACAACAAATGAGAGTTGCTATGTCTGCTCCCTCATTCCCCATGCTTCAGGTACACCCAAAGTATTGCTGCCAAAAGAGTTGCCTATTGTGGATGCCCAATGTCTCCTTCCTCTCACGTTGTGCAGAATTAAGAACACCTTCCAGGCACACGAGGTAACTTTTAAAATGCTTCAGAATGAGAAGACCTGCTACCCGAAAGCAGAAGGAGTGATATGTTTGGAAGAACCATTTTTTATAATACAAGGGACATTATTTTCAGAAAATAAGTGGAAACATGAAGAAATAATGTGCAAAGCTGAAGCGCTGCAAGGTGTGGCACCAGAGAAACTGCAGTGGATAGAGAAAACATGCACACCAGTATGGAAGGAGCACATCTCAAAATTGACCTGGGTGACTGCCATTGAAAAGCCCTTCAAGCTACAGAAATAAATAAACTATGAACTGTGTTTCAAGGGAGACGGGAAAACTATCATAGGAGTAAACAAAAACTGCAACAAGACCCTCACAATCCCGGATATGAAAAAAGGGACAGCGGCCCTCGTGGACACTTATTGGGTATGTGGCAACCAGGCATACCTGCACCTCCCACAATCCTGGAGCGGCAGCTGCTCATTGGCCACCCTACATTCTGCACTAATGGTGATACCGGAGAGCCACATTGATGGGAACAAGAAAACGCGAGAGGTTCCTCAGAAGAATGAGGCCCAGCCAACCACAGAATCACAATTATATGTCCTGTCTCCCGGCAATAAGGGGGAGATGCTGTCTCGGAGCAGACGATTGTCAAACTACATATCAAAAGCATCCTCAGAACTACTGGCACAGATCCCAGACAGATATCGATTATTCAGCTCTGCAGAGACTTTCTTCGCCTCACTCATCCCCAGCATCCAGGCACGGGCAAATGCAAAATGGCTCCAAATCACACGCTGGGAGCTGATCCAGCTGGCAAATGACAATGAAGAGGGATTTAACGTAATAAAAGTGGAACTGAGAGCACTGCGGCTAATGACCATGCAAAATAGGTATGTCTTAGACCTATTAACAGCGATGGACTGAGGTGTTTGCTGAGAAATTGGAAGTGCCTGCTGCACTTTCGTACCTTCCGAAAGATGCAGATAATGGTTCCTTATCCCACGTGATCGAAGCCATACATAACCTAGGAGAAAGAACGAAAATGGAAGGTGGAGCAGAAGCAAGCACATGGTTCGACAACATCTTCTCCTGGGTCCCGTCATGGCTGGGAATGACTGTTAAATTACTGATGCCGGCAGTAGTGTTCCTCCTTTTTATTTTTTGTATGTGCCAGGTGGGACTTCGATGTTGTGCAAGCGCAGTACCAAATGGTGCGATGATGATGGTGACAATGGGCAACGCTCGCGGTACAATACAAAATATGCAGGAGGTAGAAGTACAAACAGGAGCAGAAAACACACCAAGATTCCAGATGGTGCCCATTTACCACAGCGGGGATGTAGTAGACAGGTTATGGCAGACTACAATTAAAGAGCCCCGTGAACTTGAATGGTATGAGGAGGTGTGGGCGGATTTGGAAGAGGACGGGGGTTGTATATATATGACCTGCACACCAGACGAGTATGCTAGAAGGGGGGAAAGCCTGCGAGGGGTATGTAGGGCATGGATGCCCACAAAAGGCACACCCGCATGGGATGAGGCTGTAGCTGAAGAAGAAGAACGCAAGAGGTTGAGGGAGTTACAGTATTCGGTACTTAAGTAACGAAAGGGGGGAAATGTATGGGAGGATAGGTCCAAGGGACCCCGCTCCTCTGCAGGCCCCCCCCCTTGTGGAGTCCATGGCTCGTCGGGGGTCCCCCCTGCCACCAGAGCCCAGGTGGCGGGTGAACCACTGGCTGAAACATTGACCAAACGTGCTGTATTAAGCTAGGCCCTGGAAACCATTTTATGAAACCAAAATGGCATGAGCCCTGTGCACCGCAGCGCGGCCCCCACCCTTGGAGAGTTCTCACTTGTCCCTGCAGCCGCAGCTCCCTGGCAGATCCGCTGAGAGCCCGTTCCCACAAACAGGCGGACATGAGCTAGTGCTAGAAACAAACACTGTAACATTCACCTTCCGCAGTGCATCACTGTCCACAGTATGACCAGGCCAACAGGCCCGGGGTGGAAAAGAACTGTAAAATGGTCCCCCGACAAATGTAGAGACCCTAAATACCAATATCCAAACTACCTGTGATAAAACCCTTTTTTCCACGACCTTTTGATAAAACATGTAACATCCATGAAGATGGCAGAGTGTGTGTGTACATGTGGCATTCTGGTTGAAATACCCATATCCCCGTAGCTATGCGCAAATGGTAGAAGTGTCCCGGGGTTTTATGTTATATGTTTCTCCGAGAAGAATGTACTCCAAGGTCCTATGCCATAACTGAACTAATGCTGCTAGAGTGCAAAGGAAAACAAGTGCAACCGCATTGGGAGCTCATGTAAATTGTGTAAGAAAATGCATAGAATGTATTCGAATGTTCAAGCTCGCCATGTGTCACGGCCATCAGTATCATTGGCCAGTTGTTCCTGCGTGCTCCACCAAACTTAATACTACCTCGCTTATCGTGCATGCATAGAGTGTAACAAAATGTCATGGGTGTCAAATACTTAGCATATAGTTAACAATAGAAACATTGATATAGGTAACACATTTTGAAATGGCCATGTAAAGGTACTAACAAAGTAGACATGTAAACTTTGAAGAAAAAGCTCAATGAGTATTGTACTGTATATGAATTATTATGTCTTTATGTATAACCTGCAAACGCACAAGGAAAATACCATTGTGGGCATATCCAAGGCCACTTCCCCTCCCTCCCCAGTGAAGCCTGCCAGATGAAAGGCAGACACCCGGGATGCTCTGCCTCACCTCCCCCAATTCGGCTGGAGCCGCTTCGAGCATTCACGTCCCCCCGCAGCTCACATGGCCATGGCCAGCCACCTGAATTATTTACAACCCAGCAGTAAACCCCGGCCATAAACGCAGGCCAAAAGGCGCCCTCTCTTAGGCCCCACAACCCACCAGCTCACCCCAGGCTAATGGCCCCTGTAAAATTAGGACACCCAATATTATAGCAACACTAAAGGAACACATTCATAATGACTTCTAACGAGACATGATAACTTGGACAGCTCACCCCTTGCCCTGAGACCCAACCTCGTGACCCATGATACCCGGCCAACAGGATGATGGTAACTATGTATTGATGTATTACCAAAGGATCCCACTCTAGGTGCATTCCTCCTGTGTTGCATTAACCTGTAGAATAACCTATTGTAGGATTTACAGGGGAAGATAATATTGCGGCATTGAATGAATGCGGTGTGCGTGGCCTTAGGGCAGAAAGCCAAGGAAGACGTTCATCAATGACACTGGCCACGCCTGGCACAACAGCACCGCCCGGATGAGCCCAGCTGACCTGACCGGCCCACGTTGGCAACCAGTGACGTCCACCAACCACGGCGCACCTCATCACAGCTGCACCTATAGTTAGTCATCGCCACCCAATCCCCACGAACATGTGCCCCCTATAGTGTGTAGGTTCTTATGATGCATTTTGTAAATATATACGCCTGTCTTTGCTAATGTCAGACAGAGCGCTCTCGGAGTTTGCAGAGTGCTTTGCATGCCCTATTTTGACTTCTATAAACTCCCATTAAGCTCACCCGCACTTGGTCTTAGCCTTATTCCCATCTTGGGAGAGTCCGTTATTGTCTCTCATTGTGGGGAGGATCGTGCTATCAGGGGACGCTCGCCTTCACCAGTGATAGGCATGATGCTTCAAACTGAATTGTTCCGACGCTGAAACAGCAGCGCTTAAATGATCTCAGCCATTCTAAGTTTCAGCATCTCCTGAAGCATCACGGAATCCTTGTGCTCCAGACTTGTTCTCTTTTTCATCAGGCCGATCTAGCATTCAACTGCTCATAGATAGTATATTCTCTATACCGCCTAATCGTCTAAAAAGTTCAAAGGCCTCTCTTGGTCGCCAATCAGATTGACACATTGGGCCTCATTCCGACCCTGGCGTTAACCAAGGCGCTATTAGCGCCTTGGTTGACGCCGGTATTTTTCCAACTCCGCCATGGTGAATGGCGTAATTACCGCCCCATTCCAAGGTTGGCGGGGCGGTAATTCCCCATTCACCATGGGCCCTTCCCCATTCCCATTTTTGGCCCATAGGGCTCAATGGGAATGGGGAAGGCGCTAATTACGGCACCGTAAATTATGGTGCCGTAATTAGCTCCTAGGTCCCTTTGCGGGTTGGTTTTTTAACGCCTGCAAAAAGCAGGCGTTAAGTACCAACCCGCAAAGGGAACTCGGAATAGGGCGGTAAGGGTTTAATGGCACCGGTCTCGTTACCGGTGACCGTTAACCCTTACCGCCCTACTCGGAATGACCCCCATTGCCTTTTCAACCTTCTATCAGTCCACATCCTCCCTCAGTGGAGCCACACTTCCCATTACATCTTGCATGCACCAGAATGTTCCTACTCAAGCTATGACTTAAGTCCTCGGTCTCCGCTGATAAATTCAGTCGCCTCGCACAAACCTCTTATATGCTACAAAAACGTTTCCTCACTCAGATGAAGAATCATCAACACCAGGTCAGCTGGTCTTCATGCTAATGACCTACATGACTTCATCCTAAACATTGGCTTGAAAAGACTCATGACAACAGAAACCTGTTTCCCTGATTCTTCTACTCCATGCTTCCCCCTTCCAATCCCATTCCGCCTGACTTGTACCTCCTTTGCCAGAACACACCATGAGGCAGAGAGGGTGGGGTAAGCATCATATACAAAGCCAAACTGCAAAATCCTAGCCTGACCTTCAAGCATCACTTGGGAACTACTGGGCATAAAACTGACCATTCATTCTTCATTCAACTTCAAGCTCCTCACATGATTCGGCCCACTGGATGTTTTTGTGCTACTTCTGAATATGCTTATTGAGCTCTACTTTACCTCGGATCATCTCCTAATAGCAGACAGTGTCAGCGTCTGGCTGGCGGACACCACTATCCCAGCAACCAAGGTATTTGTTGAGATCTGTGTTGTGTCAACCTTAAGATTTTATCCTGGAATCCCTCACAGAAACACA
This sequence comes from Ambystoma mexicanum, assembly GCF_040938575.1. NCBI lineage: Eukaryota > Metazoa > Chordata > Amphibia > Caudata > Ambystomatidae > Ambystoma > Ambystoma mexicanum. Next base: position 1,459,527,360 of record NC_090935.1, read on the forward strand.
GTCACTGCCTGGATAATGCCCCTCTAGCTGGCATCGCAGCCTCAGCTATGACCATCTCTCCTGTCATCTGGTCTGACCATTACATGCTTATCTATCAGTTGGCACCACTCTACCTACCACCCCATGCCCATTCAGAAACCCAAATCTGGCTGGTTTAGATCCTGAAAAAAAGATATCCTAATCCCAATTTTTTTTTTATTGTCATTTGGCTTATTATTAACCTTTAACAAAAACAAAGAAATACACACCAATTCATAAAATTCACCACGGTCAATACAATTGAATTAGTTGCGCCTGTCAGAAGAATGTCCCAAAATACTTCACAGTCCAGTGACACATAACAATATAAACATTTGTTAAAATATGCCAATCACTTATCATGTAGAGCAGAACAAAAAACGAAAAGATGCTTAAAATGTTTAGGTTCATTGGCATCATCACTAAATCTACAAAGAGCTCTTTATTCGGTTACCATACCACATCCAACTAGAATTTGACCATAAGAAACCTATTCCATCTAAATCTAACGAAAGAGCCTCAAATACATCTATTAGTTTATATCTACAGGTAGCGAGTCAATGTTCCTCTTGTTTTATGATCAAAACCCAAATGAACCAGAGACCCGCAGCCATGAAGATCCTCTAATGTATTAATCCGTTCCCTCCTATATAAAACTTCCTTTATCTTTAAAGGGTTCGTAATAAGATAATTCTCAGTAAGATCCAGTTGACACCTTTGAAAAACCCAATGGATTTTCACTTTACAGAACCTCAGGGAGCGGGATAAATAGCCCGGTGGGGAAAAATGGTATCCCCTTTCCTTTGAGACCTCTTCTTCCCCTCCCTACTGTGTCAGATGTACTGACCTTCTAACCCCCCCCTTTGCATGTAAACACTGAGACGATGAAGAAGGAAACTGGGAGAATGAAGATTACTGATGAAAAACATGCTCAGAGACAGAAGACAGGCTCTTTTCTTTTGAAAGCAGACTGTCCCAGTAATGAGGCCAGGCAAATTCAGGCCTCCCTTTACAACTATGCACACCTGAACCTAATCACCACTCCCAAGAAGTATAAAAGGCAGAGCAGTAGAGTACACATTGAGCAAGTTGGGGATGCTGGAACATGCTGGGAAGCTGGAGAAAGATCAATCATAGTTGCAGAGACCCTGGGAGACCGGAGGATGCACCGCCCAAACACTGGCCCTGTGCATTGAGGGGAGTTTGCAGTGTGGAGAGGGAACTGTACCTTCAGAAGGCAAGACCAGGGGCAGCTGGGGTTGCCTGTCGGTACCCACAGCAGAACTCCTCCCCGGGGCCAGGCAGGCGAACCCACGTCTATGAGGGGCAGAAGATGAGACCCTGACCTCATTTGAACATCCCCCTTTTGGCTCCCGCAGCTCCCAAAATCATTGAATGCCATTTTGGGGAGATGTGAAGTGGGAGCAAAATTATCACAGTGCATTCTGGGACTGGGAGTACATAAACATATTTTGAGAACCAGGAGTTTTGATAGGAGGCTCGAGCCCGGCCTAGTGAAGTCTTATGTGAAGTATAAATCTTTGGGAGAGGGGTCCGAACCCGGTGGAGGGAGACCCTAAATGAGCAAGAAAAAGCACACAATGAAACAGCAGCTCCGAGATGGCAGTTTAATACAAGGAGAAAGACGGCGAGACCAGAGAAGGTTTCAAGGAGGGAAGTGCCCTTGACCTTTAAAGACAGTTACTTTTGCGAACCTTGGAAAGTAAGAAACCTAAAACCGGGAACTAAAACTGAACAAACCTACACTGTGCATCGAAGGTGCCTCAGGGGCTCTCCCGCATCGATGACTATGGCGGGGAGGAATGATTGCCACTGTGGTACTGTCCTTGGCTCCTACAACAAAGCAGTGCCAGTAAAGACAACACAGCCGGTGAGTCAGACACACTGATGCCGAACAAGCTTGTGTTTGAACCAAGCTTGCAAGCAGCAACGTTGTATGAATGAATCCAAAGAGGACAGTGTATGAAATGCATTTAATGAGCAACGAAAATATAATTGGAAACCAAAGGAGTGAATGAACTTTTGGAGGCCAATTGAGATACTGTATACAGAGTGGTCCGGCGCCACGTGGGTGCTCATTCAAAGGTCTCTGTTAGGTATCCAACTGAATGGCAACTGTATTTTAAAACAGAAGTTTGTATCAAAGTGGTCCTGCAACGGGTCAAGCTAAATCCTGTGCACATTCGAAAGTCTTTGATAAACCAATATGAACTACAATTGGTCCTAGTCCGGCTGAGGGAGACCAATTGAAATGGGGAAGGATCTGATTCCAGCTGAGGGAGACTAATTGAAAAGGGGAAAGATCTGAGCCCGGCTGAGGGGGATCCGGGGTGAACCGTGAGTCACCTGAGAAAATGAATATTCTCTGAACTTTGTGAAAAGTAGGATTTGAGCCCGGCTGAGGGGGATCCGCAGTAACAATCGTAAAATAACAGGGATCTGAGGCCGGTTTAGGGAGATCCAGGGTGAAGCACCCGTGTTGAATACTTCTAAGAAGAAAGGAACTGTGTATCCTATTTTTATACAACATGCCCTCTTAATCAAGAGACTTTGATGAGAAAAGAGGCTTGGGCGCAGAAGGCCCTGTTGCTGGAAATAGAACTGTATCCTCATGTTGAAGAAGCCAGAGTGTGCACTTTGCTCGAGCGAACCTCCTTGTCCCGTGCTGAAAACCTGGAGAAGGGAGGCCAATGGTCCGATCATCCTGACATATCATTTTGTGAGCACTCCTTTTTTATGAACATTACCCCACACTATTTGTAAATTAGCGGTAAGGATTGGAAATAGGTTTTTTAGTACAGGCCCTTTTATTTTGACAAGACTCCACTAGGATTGCATTATTATTATTTGATGGTCGTAGCTTGTGCCCATCTGTAGATTTAGGTTTAGACAGGCGTTTATCACACCCCTGTGAAAGTTCAATAAACACCCTTGGACTGTGGTCACTTGCATCTGTCTTACTGTTGATACCATGCCTTCCTGACACTCTGTAAATTACAACAAAACACAGATAGGTCCCCAGGATCAGCACACCATTCTTCGATTAATCTCATTCAAATCTTCATAAAGAGAGCATGGCAAAGGGGAAAGGACTCCATAATAGAAGGGCAAAACTTTCCACTCAGCCATACTAACAAGTGATCCTATCCCCAATTCTATGTCAAGACGGAGGCGAGCATTAGGTTTCATCTTCTATTTATTGTACTCTCCAGCAGGTTCAATAAATAACAAAATGTTCAATCTTTCCATTGAAATCACTTTTTTATTTTTTTTAAACTTCATAACCCATCAGTCTTAGGTCCATGTACCCCTAGTGTCCTGATCATGTGACCTAGTCCTTCCTCTTCCTGTGATCCTCCTCTTCTTTCCTGCTCTCCAGAAGATAAGTACACTTTTGACTATGCTGCCTAATAAGACAGCGTTTGAAGTGTTTTTATGAGTAATATTAATGTTGTGTGCCAACATTAGGCCATCAATCCACATTGGGGATTGATTCTATAAAATAGCGCAGGCACCGCGCAGTGTTGAAGGGAAATTTGACAAGAGAAAAACACCCGGCGGCCCCGTGCTGCACTTTCAGCACCTCAGGGGTTTTGCCGGCAGCATTTTCCTCGCTTGCGTGCGCCGTAAGCGAGGAGCCTCTACCCTTGTGGGGGCGGAGCAGACTCACTGAGCGTGGGAGATCAGCTCGCGGAGAGCCACACGAGCAGCCCCCACTCTCGCAGGGGTGGGGCCTAACGCCAGAAAGCCGGCAAAGCGATTGGGAGAGCGCCGAGCCCCCTCCTTTGGAGAGGAGGGGACGAGATGCTTCGCGGGCATTGCGCTCCAGTCTCCCGTATGTGACAGTTGAGAAAAATGCGTGTGAGAGCTCCAGGCACTCCGGAGCAGATCGAATTAGAAATAATCACCGGAGCAGTTCACAGCTTAGAATAGCTCATACAGTGAACACAGTGCCCAGCACTGATTAACAAGAAGCTGCCTTAGCAGTTCAGGTGCAGCCTCAATTACACAGAGTGAGCCAGTGGACGTGACACTACACCTGAGAGTGTACTATTAGGCACCTACCAGTACACAGTATGGCTGAGTTTGAATGGAGAGAGGAGGAGCAAGAAGCCATGTACCCAGAGAACCTGGCTAATAGCTTCAAAGAAGTGCTGGGGGACTCACTCATGGAGGCAGTGGCTCAAGGGGTCAGACCCCTCCAGGACAGACTAGAAACAATTGAATTATTTCAGAGCCAAAAAGACAAAAGCACCATAACACAGGCAAGCACATCCACGAGGGTCGCACCAGAGAACCCGCAGGGGTGCATTAAGGCCCAGAAGACCAAGAGCTCTACTGACCCCCTGGGCCAACCAGAAGGGGCGGATCCAAGAGCCCCAGAGGCTACCAACGCTTTTAATAGGCTGAGAGAAGCCTTGATGAGTAAGTCGGAGGTGCCGAGCCTCACGACCCCTTACCCAGGGGAAGAGACTATGAGCAACACAGAAGAAGAGGTTTTCCCTGAAGAGGAACCCACAGAATCCCCGACCTCCTTGCAAGAGGAAGCCAATAAAGAAGGGGGTGAAGGAAGTCTGCCGCCACCAAAGAAAAGGCTGAAAAAGCTGAATAATCTAGAGGACGGGAAGACTTCAGATATGTTTCATCCAGAAGACATCCGAAATCCGAAATCTTCGCAATGGGTGCCCTCTCAGAGAATTGCAAAATACACGACTGTGCAAAGTGCTGGAGAAGGAGGTGAGGCAAAGAATGAGGGCAGAGTGCCCAAAGCCAGAACTCCCAGGCAAAGTAGCAGAAGCGCCGGAGCTGGACCCCATGATGTTGGCCTTTGTTGCCAAGTCTAATAGGGACCACAGGAAAGGGATCAATCGCTCATGGCGGAGTTGTCAGGAGAAATTCCATGATCTAGCCGGTCCACTGGCTAAGATCAAGGACCTGGCGGAGCGAGCGAAAGACACCGGTAAAAGAAATGGACCCAGAAGCGCTAGCGAACTGGGCACAGAGAGCGTATGCTTATTAGGGAATGACAATTGCGCGATATCGTCCAAGCGCAGGCGAGGGCTACTGCTCAAAATAGACCCGAAGTTAGGGGATTTGTCCTCATATGAAGCAGGCGAAGCAGTGCAAGGGCTGTTGTTCGGAGAGACCTTTGGGAAGGAAATGGGGAGATTTGTTGGGACCTACACTTCCCTGGAAAAGGCGCAAGCCTCGATAAAAAAGATCTTCCCCGGAATAGTTTTTGGCGGGACCGGTCGTCACAGAGGCCGAGCGACCGATCGCTACCAGACGTCCAGGAGGCCTCAGTCGAACAGAGCCCAATACTGAGAGAACAAGCAGCCAGACACCTTCTTTCCACCAAGAGGCCGTTTCCCCAGAGGAAGGCGAGGCAGAGGCCAGGGAAGAGGACAAAGCGTCCCTGCAGGTGAGAGCATCCGCATATCCACCAGTAGGCGGGAGGACAGCAAAGTTCTGGGAGAAATGGCGCGTGCTTTCCAACAACGCTTAGGTGTTGCAGACAGCCAAAGGCTTGCGCATAGAGTTTACTCAGACCCCAACTCTGTACCAAGCCCCCCGACCGATAGTGTCAGCGCTAGCAGAGAAAGACCTGCTACACGCAGATCTGCAGAGTCTAGCGTAAAAGCGAGCAATCGAACCATGCAAAACACCGAGATTCATAAGCAATATGTTTCTGGTTCACAGAAAAGACTAAGTGAGACCAGTTATAAATATAAAAGACATGAACAGTTGGGTAGTCTACAACCATTTCAAGATGGAAGGTACCCACCAGTTAAGAGACACGCTCAGACAAGGCGACTGGTTTGCGAGGTTAGATCTGAAAGATACCTACCTCACGATACCAGTGTAAAGAGATTACCGTCCCTTTCTAGCATTAAACTGGGACGGGCAATTGTGGCATTTTGCAACAATGCCATTTGGACTGGCATCAGCGCCCTGGGCGTTTACAAACTTATGAAGCCAGTAGCAGCAGCAATCAGGCAGAAAGGGATACATATCATTGTCTACCTAGACGACATCCTGCTAATGGCTAGCAGCAAAGGTATACTTTGCTACCAGACCAGCTGGGTAGCGAATCTCTTGACCTCCTTAGGTTTCCTAGTGCACCGAGAGTCGGAGATGAAACCAGCGAGGAGGATAGAGTTCCTAGGTTTCATCATAGACCCCAGGACGACAACCCTAGAGCTACCAAACAGGAAGATTTGCAACATAGAAAGAGAAATAAGGAACTGCCTCGGCAGAACAGTTATATCGCTGCGAACAATTGCGCTAGTAGTAGGCTTGTTGGAAGCGTCAATACAAGCGATATTTCCAGGGCTCCTGCAATACCGAGCACTTCAGCGGCTGAAGTTAAGACACCTTCAGCAGGTCCTCTGCTACCACCAGCTAGTGCCCCTAGATCAAGAGTCCAGAGCAGAGCTGGAGTGGTGGTTACAGAACATGGAGGCATGGAACGGAAGAGGCATTTTTGGCGACCAACACGATATTGAAATAGAGTCAGACGCCAACAGAGCAGGCTGGGGAGCCGGTTGCGGAGACCTCCAAACAGGAGGCAGGTGGAGTTTGGAGGAACTCAGACTGCATATAAACTGTCTGGAGCTGTTAGCCGGTTCATTTGCGATCAAGGCGTTCACGAAAGACAAAGTGAATTCATGCATTCTGCTGAAAATGGACAACATTTCAGCAGTCAGGTACATCAATCATTTAGGGGGGACAAAGTCCAGATTATTAGTAGAAATATCCAAAGACTTTTGGCACTCCTGTCTAGAGTCAGGAACTTCAGTGGTAGCAGAATATTTACCGGGCTTGCTGAATGTAGTAGCGGACTGGAACTCCAGACATCTAGGAGACTCCAGCGACTGGATGGTGGACAGAGATTTTTCGCCAGATAGAAGGGCTCTGGGGACCAATTCACACAGATCTGTTTGCGTCCAGACTGAACGCACAGAAGAACAGATTTTTCAGCTGGAGGCTGGACCCAGCAGCAGCGGGGGTAGATGCTTTCCTACAAGATTGGAGAGAAGAGATGCTCTGTGCATTTCCTCTGTTCGTAATGATAAGCAGAGTGTTAACGAAAGTACGCAGAGAAGCAGCGAATCTGATAGTAGTAGTTCCGATATGGAAGTCGCAGGTATGGTTTCCGGTGCTCATGGAGCTAATATCCGATTATCCAAGAATGCTGCCTTAAAGAGAGAACCTTCTCACGGACCCAGTTGGGTCGTTTCACCCTCAGAGTGAAGGGGACACTGCCACTGATGGCGTGCAGGATAGCAGGAGATGCTGGAATCTCCCAGGAATTTCGGCACAGGCTGCAAGCCTTATCGCTGAGTCATGGGCCCCTTCGACAAGAAGGAGCTACGACGCAGCGTGGAACAGATGGTCGAGATGGTGCAAAAGGAGAGGTTTCATGCCGTTTCTGCTCCTTTAGTAGAGATACTGAATTTCCTAGCAGAGCTCCTGCAAGATGGGAAAGCCTATAGAACAATAGGGGAGTATAGATCCATGATATCAGCAGGCCACACGCCCATTGAAGGAGACCCAGTAGGGGAGAATGTGGCAGTAATTTGACTTTTAAAAAGGAATAAGATTTAGGAAACCGCCACAACCAAGATAGGAGTCCTTATGGGACGTGGCAGTCGTACTACAGTTGCTAGCAGACTGGCCCAGCAATAGATACCTGCCCTTAGACAGACTTTCTGGGAAACTGGTGATGCTGTTATGTATGGTGTCATGTAGGAGAGTAGCAGACGTCAGAGCGCTAGAATGGTTAGGATGGTATATGGACCAGACAGAGATTTTCCATCTGGCAAGGAGAACGAAGACAGATTCCTCCACAATACCTTATCCATATATGCAAGAGCATCCGAAGTGGTGCGTTGCCATGTGCATAAAAGAATATATAAATAAGACAGCGGAGCTGAGACCGATGGGAACGACTAAATTGCTGATAGCGCGCAGGGAACCGCATAAAGGCGTAGCGACAGCCACCATAGCGAGGTGGGTTAGAGAGATTATGAGTCTAGCAAGAATAGATATGTCAAAATTTGGAGCACATTCAGTCCGGGGCGCAATGGCGTCAAAAGCACTGAGGTAAGGCGTGACTTTGCAAGCAGTTGATTGGGCTAGTGATACTACATTTAGAACGTTTTATTTTAGACCAATTAACACGATAGCAGAAGCTATGGTAAGAAGCTTTGAACAAGCATAATGCTCGCCTCTGTCTTGACATAGAATGAAGATTCCCCCTGCTAATAGCGCAGGGAGCTCTTGATTCTATTAAAGACAATGAGGCGAGCATTATTTTCCCGTTCTAGATACACGGGAGAGCTAAAGTACTGATGGATAAGCGTACTGTGATGTATATCAGAATAATCTACATGAATTCCTCCCAGAATAGGGTGTGTATCCACTGCCCTAACATGTACTGTTGATTCTGCCACTAGGAGACGAGCAGAAGAATGGCTGAGATTGTACAGGAAGTGAACGAGAAACGTTGACCAAAAACCGCAAGTTGGAATGCGAGATATCGACTCAGCAGAGCTCAAAGGTTCAGAGACTATGCTGATCAAGTTGACAGTTCAGTTTCTGTTTAGATTGCAGTTGGAAGAAGTCAAGAAAAGGAGGATCACAGGAAGAGGAAGGACTAGGTCACATGACCAGGACATTGGGGTTACAGGGACCTAAGACTGATGGGATATGAAGTTTAAAAAACAAAAAAAGTTCTTTCAATGGAAAGATTGAAAATGTTATTTGTTGAAACTGCTGAAGAGTAGAATAAATAGAAGTTGAAGCATAATGCTTGCCTCCTTGTCTTTAATAGAATCAAGCGCTCCCTGTGCTATTAGCAGGGGGAATCTTCATTCATATCTTATAGCAGATAATGGTACCGCATTAGGGATCTTCAAAGGTCTATGCCAAATCAACCCTTCTAATTTAGTAATCAAACACCCAAAGTTGATACAATTAGACAAGAAAGAATTTTTGGGACAATTTTCCCTTCATATAATCGAATAGTTGGAACTAAGGAGAATTTCCCACATTTTATATAATTCAGCACATTTGCTTAGTAAGAGAAATCACTCTATTCAATAACTAATATTTTAACTGATTTGTGCAGTTAAGATATAATTGGAAAGCCTAAATACACCAAGCTATCAGCTCTTTCCAGTGTATCGGGCACTAAATGCCATTGAAACGTTGATACATTTCTTTTGCAACCTCTCTCTCGCTACTTTCTAGATGGGACAGCAGCACTAAAGCAAACACCTTGCTGTCTTCATCCAGAATGGCGACAGGGCAGTAATTTCTAGGATCAGAGCGACTGCCTTTCTTGAAAATAGGTACTACAAGCGCTGTTCTCCACTACAGAGGAAACATACAAGAGTCAGCCACTTGCCAAAGCAAAATAGTCAACATAGTAGATCATACGGCAGGATTAGTCTCCAAAGGACATTTGACAATTTATTTGGACACGGTGCAAGATAGTGACTCATGTTAATTATGACTTCTTCCATTACTTCTTGATCAATGTTTAATTTCCAACTGTCAGACTCTTCTGTCAAAGCCTCCTTTGCCTCATAAATTACAATATCCCGCCAGGCATACAGCGCCTCAAAGTGTGTACCCCATTCTTTTGCAGAAACAGCATTCATCTGGAAGTCCACTTGAGGATAACCAATTTAATCAATTTCCAAAAGGACAATGAGTTTTTGGTCCCCATGGCCCTAAACATTTTCTCAGCATCACCCTGTAACCCGGAGGCCTGATTTAATGTCCTCTAATTTTGATATGACTGCTTAACTTATTTGATCTTCACTATTATATCTGCAGAGAGACTACGAGCTGCACACATTGCTATTCTAATTTGGGCTATCATGTCCCTTTTTTATTTTAGAAGCCACTAAAAAAAATCACACTCCTAGGGCTACCTAATACATTTTTCAAAATTATTAATACTAAAGGTAAAATAATTCCAATCTAAAGGGGTGCTTTTAAGACATAAGGACAGCCTATCATTTACCCCTACTGACTAGTTCAAATTCCATGACAGGCTATTAACGTCAAGGTTGACAAATTGGTTAACCTGCAGAATTCCCCCTCTAGAATCTTCACATTATATTCCACAGAAAGTAAACTATGGTCACTCCAAGAAGAAGCAATAATCTTCAAAAATTCACTACATTTAAGATTCAGACAAAAACACCGGACCAAGTTGTTAACATAAATCTAACCCTAAACCAGCAAAACAAGACGCGTTGGGAACAAGTGTAGTCTGACAAAAATCAGTAAGTTGATTAGGGAATTTTGGGATGGTGTTAATTTCCCCCAAAAAAGGGGGATTTTGTGGGTGGTAACATATCGAATGTTCATAAAGGAGAGGATGTCTATATCAATGTCGAACAGCGGTACAGGCTTTCGTCCCTGCAGTCCTAATGGGTAAAGCTCATTCTGAGGCGAAGGAACTTTTCACCATCTACAAAGAGCTTGCCTGCCCACCCACCAATACCCAGGAAACAGTCAAAGACGAAACATGGTGTATTAATATACAAACAGCCATGTTACTCAAAATAGACGCACTCAAAGAGAAAATAAAAAAACACCTCAGTGCCCTGCCTATGACCAAGCCCCCCCCAAAGCCCAGCTCTCGCTCATGACAGCAAAGACTCTAAAGCCTTCTCCTTCAGACCAGTCACTGACTCTGAAGTCACAGCCATCATGGAACTCATCAAGCCCTCCTCATGCAAGGGCGACATTTGCCCCGCAGCACTCATCAAAGAGTGCAGAGAACCACTAGCACCACAGATTACAGCCATCATTAATGCTTCTCTCTCCACCGGCATAGTCCCCCTGCTCTCAAAGAAGCCTGGGTCCGCCCATTACTCAAAAAACCTTCACTAGACCCGGACATGCCCAATAATTATAGACCCATAACAACCGTCCCATTCCTGCTTAAGATACTGGACAAAGCAGCATACCTTCAGATACAACAATTTCTGGAAGAAAACCACATCCTGGGCAAGAGGCAATCAGGTTTCCGGCCAAGGCATGGAACCGAAGCTGCCCTACTCAACCTAAAAATGCAAATTGAACAAACCACAGACAAAGGCAAACCAGCACTTCTCTTGCTGCTTGACCTGTCTGCAGCCTTCGATGTGGTAGCTCACATGACCCTATTCAGACACTTCAAGGAGGCAGCTCACTTCTCACAGCAAGCTACCACATGGATCACCTCCATCCTTGAGGGAAGGCTAATGAGGGTATTCTCAGACCAAGCATGCGCAAACCCCACACCCATCCATTGCGGAGTTCTGCATGGTTCCTGCACGTCATTGACTCTCTACAACATTTTTGCCCTCCCTCTCTTCGACAAACTCGATGATCACGGCATAACTTACACCAATTATGCCGATGATACGTAAGTACTACTCCCACTCACTGGCTCCTACGAACAGGACACTGCCAAGCTAAGTGAGATCTATGCCATCATCCAGGCCCGGATGGCGGCTAACGGCCTCTGTCTCAACGGAGACAAGACTGAAATACTCATAGTAGGTACCAAACAAACACTCAATAAATTTGACAGCAAATACTCCTCCTTCATCATAGACCACACTCCCATCACCACATCAAAAACAGCCAAAACACTGAGAGTACACAAACTCCACCCTATCCATGTCACGACAAGTCAGTGCCATCACATCTTCGGCAGCTCTTACCACCAAAATCATAAATGCTGTCAAACCTTATCTCTCACCACAAAACTGCCTGTCCATAGCCAGAGCCACACTAGGGGCTAGATTGGACTACTGCAGCCAAGAACTTAAAGAAACTCCAAACCACTCGAAACAACGCCCTCAGGGCAGCCCTCAGCATTCCCAAAAGGGAGCACATCTCCCAAGCCCGGAAAGACGCCCATTGGCTCCCAGTCAGAGAGTGCATCCTATTCAAAGCCCTTTCCATTACACACGCCTGCCTAGCAAACACAGCACCTCCGTACCTCTCAGAAACCGCGCCACTTCAGAAAGACCTACACGCACCCAACAAGGCAACCTGCTCGCCATCCCAACCTTTAAAAGAGCCAAAGCTGGCGGCACCAGCTTTGCAGTCCTAGCACCAAAAAATTGGAATGCCCTACCACCAACACTCAGGAAAGAGACCTCACGCTCAGCCTTCCGCAAGCTTCTGAAAACTCAACTATTCCACTAGGCCAGCCACCTTAGACACTTCAGACATACCTTACCTGACCTGTGGGTTCATCCATGTTAATTGCCCTAACCGTAACTGAAATGTATGTCTAAACTGTTGTATGCTCTTGTAACCCTAAAAGCTATGCCCTTTGTCTAAGCAAATATCCTTAAAAGTGCCACAATGCCCTAGGGCCGATGCGCGCTATACAAATGCAAATAAATAAACAAAAGAAATCCAGTGTAGGAAAAGAAGAATGCAGAGGGAAATCAGGGAGTTTAGCTATAGTAATCTGGCAGAGATAGATAAGGCATAATTGATCAGAAAGGCTAAGCAAGCCTATAAAAACATGATTAAAAACCACAGGCACATATTGGCTCCAAAGAAAAAGGAAAGGATGTTGAAAGCTATCCTACTAAAACCATCCCCAAACTTCTGGTGTATCATTAATGAACGTAAGGATAAGGATGCTCCAGAATTGATAAACCCTGTCTCTGAGGAAGCCTCGAAACAGAGTTATACAAGGCAGTTACGATTGACAACAGCGTGCTGGTTGACGACTCTAGATGGGACATAGATATCTCTAAGGAAAATCTCTGTGCGATAATTAAGGCCCAGGGCCCAAATGGGTTATGTAATTTAATATTAAAACAAGACCCGGATTTGTGGCCTAAAATCTTGGCCATTCTGTTCCAAGACATACTTAATAATTGAACCATTCCCCAATCGTGGCACACTTCGATCATTGTGCCAGTGCATAAAAAGGGGGATAGAAGTGAGCCTGCAAATTATAGGCCAATAGCCTTACTTGACGTAGAGAGTAACATCTTTGCCAAGTGCGAACTGACCAGTATTGAGGACTGGACGATGGCAACTGTGAGAAACCTGAAGGTGTCTCCCTGACTAGTCCCCGGGGATTTGTCATCCAGGTGGCCAGGACACAGCCATCGCTATTGGATGCAGTTACTGGGGGTGGACCAGTGCGGGAGGATTACCTGGATGAGGGCACCTCTGGGAGTGGAGGTGGGGCACCGACAGGTGAAACGCGGTACCCCCTTGTTATAGCACCTTTTCCACATCCTTCCACGTAGGATACTCAGACACTCTACCCCCCCACCCCCCTTTTCCAACATAAATACTTTCTTACACCACGAAAGACAATGGACTAACAGTAGAGCCGTTTACCTGACATGTCCCAACACAAGGGTCAGGCAAAGTCAGGCAATTGACCAGAACCACACACACCTGACAGCCCTTTCCCTTCCCCACAGGGATAAAAGGGGGGGCATGAGAGCACACTACGAGCAAGGCAAACTGCACTACGAGACAGCTATCCAAGAGCGGCAGTTCAAGAGGTGGAGAAAAGCAGCGAGAACCAAAGGGGGGACAAGGAGAGAAGCGACCTTGCCCTTTTTGACCCAGACCCACAAAGCCTCCGTGAAAGGAACCATAAGACCGCGAACAATAGCCAGCGTGTGTTGCAGCAGATGTCAATGGTACACTGACCCCTCCTAGACTGATAATCAGGACAGGGAGAGACGCTTGCTACTGTGGTACCGTCCTTGACTCCAGAGACAAGAAAAGCCCAGCGGTTCATCACAGCCGGTGAGTCGAAGGGAGGACCTATAAGAAACCGAACTGTGTTGAATGAAAGTTGCAAATGGCAAATTAAGGGGAAAACCAGCTGCAGAGGGGTCGGCACCATGTGGGTGCTCACTTAATAGACTGTGGTTGATTACCCTATTGTTGAAACTACTGATACCAGAAGGCCCTCGGAGAGCCGCAAGGAAAAGATCAAAGTGGTCATACAGGGGTCTAGCAAAACCCCCTGTAAATTCAAAATTCTTTGACCAGCACGTACTTGGAAAGCCAAGGGAGACGAATCCTGCATAGTGAGAAAGGAGAAGGAACTGTGTGTTTGACAAGAGTGAACCCGACAGAGGGATGTCCACAGTGAATTGTTTAAAAAGACATTAATATTTGTGAATGCAAAAGGAGAAATCTTGTGAACAAAAGCTGTAGTTAACCCGACAGAGGGAGGCTGCTAATCGAGACGGGTCTGAGCCCGGAAGCGGGGGATCCAGGGGTGAAAAGCCATCACCCACCGTACATACAGAAAGGAACATTTTGTTTTGTTATTTTGAATCCAGATCAGCTCCTCGGAGGCAAGAGACTTTTTTTGTAGAAAAGAGACTTAACCATTGAAGATCCTGATATTTGAGAACAGAAGTGTAGTCTCGTGCTGGGAAAGCTGGAGTGTGTGCTATGCTCCGGAGTCCCGCCTTGTCCCGTGCTCAAAACTTGGGAAGGGAGACCTCTGGCTATAACATGCTGACTTATCATTTGTGAACACTTCTTTCTTTCTTGTGAACACTATACCACACTCTTTTTGTATTTAGTTGTAAGGATAGGTAATAGTTTTTTTTGTAAAGGCCCTTATATTTGACAGGATGCCACTAGGACTGCCTTATTATTATTTGATGGTCGTAGCTTGCTCCCATCTTACATTTAGGTTTAGATTAGGCATTTTTCCAACCTATCTATACAGTTTAATAAACACCCTTGAACTGTGATCACTTGTGTCTATCTTTACTGTTGCCACCATGAGTTCCTTACACAACAGGACGTGTATCCAAGTTCCATACGGGCTTTCAGAAGTTGATGGGAACGGATGTCAGTGGTTTGTTTATCCAGTCCTTGATGGACCAGGCGTGCTGGGAGGGAAAGGATCCATTGTTCTTAGCAAGTGTGGACCTGAGTCTTGCCTTCGACAAAGTTAACAGAGCAAGGCTCTGGTCCAAACTCTCGAGTTGGGGCATGCCGAGGTTTATCTTGAACATCCTAAAGCAGGTACACACTAACACCTCAGTGAGAATAAGACTGAACGTGAATGGGGAAGTCACAGATCCAATGACAACAACGCAGGGTCTTCAACAGGGCTGCATTTTTGCTCCCGTCTGTTTAATGTACACCTCGCTGATCAGGGAGAATACTTAGAGAGTGCCGCATTCGCATCACACAAGATAAAAGGAAAGCGTTGCTTTTGTGTGTCATATACAGACGACCTAGTGTTCCTAGACAGGACCCCTATAGGCCTACAGAGACCCCTGAATCGGAACAAGTGACAGAAAACCATCTAAGTGTAAATCAGCGTAAGTCTTGTATACTGTGCTACAAAGGTAGGAAATGTAGTCCAACATCATAAAGATGGAATGTGAAGTCCTCCTCAATGCTGGTAGTCCCCATAGTTAGATACTTGGGATTCAATTTGTTTAGGCCATCAGAGTCCGCGAAGGCGAGGAAAATGGTATGGGCAAAAGGTAAACAATTTGCATCACAAATGTTCATCATGTGTAGGAAGCATTGTAGATTCACTATGACCCTGTTAATACACTTCTCCAATGGCAAGGCCATTCCAGCTCTATTGTACGGTCTTGAGATTACATCAACACATGATAGACTGGGCCTGAATAGATTGGAGGGTGCGATTTGGAGAAAGTCGTTGTCATTGGCGTCATGTGTACCTACTGTTATGATGCGGTATGAACTGGGACTGAACTCAATGACTGCCTGGGTTGAATTTAGATCATTGATGCTTTATCCGAAATTACTGACTGCTAAAGGGAATTCCCTCTATGCGTTGATAGAAGGGTGTCCACCTGAACCTCATGAAGGCCTTATTTACTCCTTTAAGGAAAAATGCATCAGCATTTTGGAGAAATACGACGCGACTTGTGTAGCCCTAGTGGCAAATCCCGAAGAGGTGAAAAAAAATGGTTCGACAGTGATTGGATTTTAACTTGTGAAAACAGAACAGAATATAAGTCTTACAGTGAAATTTCCAGCGAATACAAAAAAGGGGTTGCCTTATGAATTACCTAACTCAATGTTCAGACAGAGCTTTTAGAGACACCTTTCTGAGATTTCCTTTTAATTTGATTCATATGGCCGAAGTGTTATCCATACGAGGTATGAGGGACATTGCTAGATGTCGGTTTTGTGGTAAGCATAAGGAAACATTATGACATCTGGTTGCAGAGTGTACCTACTTGCAGGAACCAAGGAAAGAGCACTTCAGTCAATTTGTTTACTCTGACGTTATAAGTGAGGAATTACTGTGGTGTTTTGTTTTACTGGGTAGGCCTAGACCAGTTTTAATTAGTATGATTCCATTTTTAAAGAAACTGAAAATTGTATAATGGGTACGGTAACAAAAACTTACCTTTTATGATTATGCTAATCTGTGTAGTTGTATAAGATTTGTAATAAACCACTTGTATAATAAAAAAATAAAAAAAGAAAAAATTCACATTTATCAAAAAACCAATCTCCCACATATATAATCAATGGTAGAGGAGGCGCCATGCCCATGCCAAGTGGTAACAGCTCAATTTTGCATCCTGAGGCCCAAACCTGATATACAATTCTCCCAGCAATACCCATAGAATTCTTTAGAGTTCTTACCTGTTTGCAGAGGAACAACTTCACTCAACAAATTAATATCTATACATGAGGAGTTAAGATCACGTGCAAATGCCCGTTCTTTACCGCCAAAAACCAGTCATCAACGAAGGAGGTAATTAACCCAATAAAATACTCCGAATTACAAATTACGAAATGCCAATATATTTTGAGCATCATTACATTCAACTTCCCATGAGTGGTACATGCTTTTACTTGAATTGCTAAAATACTCCTACAGACATTGACAGAGCTGATAACCTCTAATCCACTGCAGAATTTAACCTTTGTAATCATACCACCTGCCGGCCTCCCAGCAGGACCCTTAACAGTCGGCTGAAAGGTAATCTTATACCCATCATATGAGGGACATTCAACCATCTAGGTTTCCTGCAAACAAATATTATTATGCTTCACCAAGGATGCACCAAGAACTGGTTTAGTAAAAAGATGTACATTGCCCCTCATATTCCATGGGACAAGACTTGGTGGTCGCCCTCCACTAAGGATGGGAAGTTGACCTGGACTTATGTAGAGCACCGGTAAGCCAGGACCAGTCTGGACATCTCCAGGAGCAGCCCCAGTTTTCAGGGCCTTCCTTTGCATCATCTGAATTTCTCTGGGTTCTTGGGCTTTCAAATTTACCAAGATGATAAAATCTTTTGGACAGTGTGGTTCTATCCAGCGGTCCCTTTCGGCACCCCTAGTATTTCTTCTGGGTGGATAAAGAGTAATATCGAACCCCAACTTTCGTATACATGGAACTTCCTTTAAAATGATGTTAAGAACAATTTTAGATCTGACGGAGGCGTGGCTAGCAGCCATGGAGTAGGTTGACTCCTGTGCTGGCTCCCGCCTGATCCTACATGATCCGTCGGTAAAGTACGCTTTGTCCAAGCTTATTGCCTGAAAATAAGCGAATCCGAAGAGAAACCTATCGGAGTGCCCCGTGGGAAGGAGAGGTATGAAGTCCTCGTAAAATGCGTGAGACACAGTGCAGAGATAAGGGGCTGAAGATAATGCCCGAAAACAACATGGCGGCCGGAAGAAAGTGAAGCAGTAAACCAGCAAAGACTGGGCTTGGAAGGTGGAGGCAAACAAAAGAACTAAGGCTGAAGAGCGGAGGAGAAAGTCAGAAAGCCATTGCTGTCCAGAGTGCCAATGGGAGTGCCCCTGACCCAGCAAGGTAGGAAGTCAGAAGCTGTGTAGAGGACTTGTGGGCGGACACCTACTGGAGGTGCGCCGGAGGAGTTGCGCATTCAGCGCAGCACTGAAGTCGGAGGGAACCCGGACGAGGCTGGCACATCGCGCGGCCCCCTGCGGGGCACCTGATATCCCGAACAGTGTCATGCCCCCAGAGCCCAGGAGAAGCGAACCCAGGCTGGGCATTGCTGTGTATGAAAATAGTATCCCTCAGTCGGCAAATATACCTGGAAGTGGAAGTGGGGTCACCCATGATGAATATCTAGGACAGTGGAGATAAGGGGGAAAAGGAAAAGCAAATAAGGAATATAGATGTAAAGCAACAAAGACTGAGAAAGAACACAGACGAGCACCTGGAGATAGTTGCTTTCATCAGCAAAATAGCCCCGGCAAGCAAAACACACGCCAGCAGCCCGCGCAGCAAGAGGTTTACAATTACAAAGCCTAAGCTACAATGAAGAACACATAAGCAGCGAAAAGTGCACCTACATGCTATTTGCAGACTGCCACTGCAGGGATAAGCAGTTTGGATGCCTCCTAAACCAGCTAAAAAGAAAGCAGGCCAATCGACGATGGACAACTACGCTAAGACCAAGCAACAGGCCCCCGAAGGGAACATAGCGCCCTTGCAAGTGAACAAGGGAGAAGCCATAGTATTGCATAACCAAGTGATGCAGGCTATTGGCGATCTGAAAACCTCTTTAGGGACGCATATTGAAGTAGTAAAAATTGTGTAGGGGCTATTGCGCCAAGACGTTCATAGTCTAGCAGAGCACACCACTACACTGGAGACACAAATGAGGGAGAACAAGGGGAACTCCAAGAGATGCACACTAACGTCCATGTCTTACAACAGGTCAGCCTGCTAGAGAACAGAGTGGGAGAAGCGGAAGGGCGAGCCCAGAGAAACAATATCCGCATAGTTGGCCTGCTCGAAGGAGAGGAAGGGGCAGACCCCACAACATGTATAGAAAATATGCTGCTCCAAGAAATAGGACCAGGCAACCTCACACAAGGTTTCACAATTAGAAGAGCACACAGAGCATTAACGGGGCGTCCCCTGAAAGGGGCCCCTCGCATTATGGAAACAAGGCAAGTCACCACACACGATAGATACGCCAGACACAAGGTTGTATTCCCAAAGCTAGGGTTTATTGCAAAGCAAATAGTCTTAGTTGGCCAACTCGGTCTCACGCCCCGCGACTTGTATCTCTAGACCTCAAGGGACGCAAAAGAGTGAATTACGTACATCAGTTACATATATATAAAATGCATATCATACAATCAGCTGTGACATGTTTAACACCCCCCTTTATTGGGTTTCTTTGAACTCGGTTTGATGATGGACACTTCCGACGAATATGACACCCTCAAATATCTATTCTAGTAACAATATGCAACCTTGCAAGTGCAGAGACTTCTTTTCATGTTGAACAGAACACAGTGCTTCTGTTCATGTAAGCGAGCTACATACGGGGGAAGAGTCACATTCCAGACCTTGCTATCTATGAGGTGCTATTCGTGTCCTGGGAGCCGACACGCTCTACAGGGCTCGGAAAAGGGGGGGCCGTAAGAAGAGTATAATTCAAGCCTTTAGCTGCTTTATTCTAACATATTCTACCATATAATGAGACTGGCTGGCAGCTTTGAAATGATTAAATGCCCTGCGGCTCTGCTTCAAGGCTACATTCGGGAGGGAGCCGGGCATTCCTCCCCGGAGCTGCCTACGTTGTGTTTCAACAAACTCTTATTAGCCTTGCGGCCTTGCGGCCTTGTCCTTTCACGTTCAGACAACAATGTTTACAGTCGAGCAGTGTAAGCAGAAAATGTGCTGCAAAGCAATTTGAACAGAAAGCAATGAGCAATCGTTAGAAAACAAAATGGCGATCCTTGTTATATCAAAATGGCCGTTCATTGGTAAAACTCGGAAACCTGTATTTCTATCGTTTCGTACATGAGACGGTTGGCCTTCGGCCACCAAAATACTTTTGCCGTCAATCATGAGAGGTGTCTATTTTTTCTAGACCGACACCCCCACCCCCGGCCCACTCCCTCAACCCATAATTGCGAAGGTGCTGAATTATAAAGACAGTGAAAATATACTAGCCTACTCAAGACAAGGGGGAGCATTACGGAGCGGCTCCGCAAACTGGGGGTCTATCCTGATTATACCTTCCAGGTACAGAAAAGTTGGGCACAATTTGAGGCGACCAAAGCCTGACTCAGAGCAGCGGGCCTGAAATACATGCTGATCCACCCAGCACGATTAAAATCATACACAAAAACAAAGCTTGGTTCTTCGACCTCCCAGAGCAGGCCCAAGCATGGATGGAATAGGGAGAAGATACGCCCAGGAGAAGAAGTGGAAGATCACGGGAGGCATAAGAGCGGTACGACACGATCAGCGGGCCGAAGTAGTCTACGAAACTCTTTACAGAATTAATGGACTATAAATGTACTTACCTGGAACGTATGGGGTCTAAGCGCTTATGTAAAAAGAAACAGGGTTTACTCGTACTTAAGAAGATGCAACATAGACATTGCCTTGCGGCAGGAGACACATATGATAACTGAAGAGTGTTCGGCTCTCCGTACTCAGCAAATGCCCAGGGTGTCCTGATCTATATATAGAGCCCTCGGTACCTTTCAAGGTCACTCATATTAAAACAGACAATTAAGGCAGAATGGTGCTGGTACAAGGTCTCCTGGAACAGGTTGATACCTGTTTGGTCAACACGTATGATTCCAACTAGAACATGGCAGTGTTCTTCCAATCACTGTAGCCACGGCTAGGCCCCTACAGAAACATCATATTATATGATACATATGATATGATATATGATATGGCATTTATAACGCACCTATACACATGGGGGGGAGATTTCAATTGCACACTGAACCCACTCTTAGATAGGCCAGATGCCAAATACAACAAATCAGCCCCACCAGCTAGAACGTTGTAGACTCTCCTGGAATCATTTGATTTGACTGATGCCTGGAGGTTACGCCACCAAGACACTAGACATTACTCATACTACTCAGCACCACATGCAGTACATACCAGGATAGACTTTTTTGGCAGGGAATGAAATAGCACACCTTATCACATTTGCAAAGTACAAAGGAAGGGTCCTGTCAGATCACACCCTGCTCAGACTGCAATGGCAGTACATAGCTCCTAGAGCTCCGCTCCCTACATGGAGGCTTAGGTGCAAATCCCTAACTGACCCCTCCTTTCACGACCGCATTAAAGACAACATTACTGACTACGTTTTACATAATGCTGGAAGTGTAGGCGGCGCAGGAACCTTCTGGGAAGCACTGAAGGTAGTAATTAGAGGAGCCCCTATAACTGGATCAGCCAGCATCCAAGCAAGAACTGTTCTCTGTAGAGGAGCAGTTAAGGAAACTGAACAATCCCCTGCTGGGCGAGCGAGCAAAGCGATAGAGGTTGCGAAGTTCCAACAGACGTGCATGGAATGCTGGGAGCAACTGGGCAAGCATAATTATGCCAAACACATTGCGAGGCAGCATAAATATGATGATAAACTAGGCCGACTGCTGGCATGGCTATATAAAAGGGAAGAGAAACGCGACCCTATTTACTCGGCTAACAGGAACCTTAACAATACCCAAAGGGGTGTGAACAAGGCCTTCCAGGAGTTCTACCGAACTCTCTACCAGGATAGCTCCACGACACCGAGAGCTTATGTAGAGGAGGTGCTAAATGAGATTGATCTCCCTAAATTAAGCCAAGATAACAATGATATCCTGGAAGCACCCATCCCCCTAGCAGAAATACAAGATACGATCAAAACCTTAGCAACCGGAAAGACCCCAGGGTCCGATGGGCTTCCTAGCAAATTCTATAAGGAATATGCACAGGAACTGGCCCCACACCTACTTAACACCTTCCCTGACTCTTATGATGCTGGGGTTCTTTCCCACATCTTAAGGGAATCCATGATTATACCCCTCCTCAAACCACATAAACCACTGGAAGAGTGTAGTTCATATAGGCCCCTGTCAATGCTTAACTAGGACAATAAGATACTGACAACCATATTGGCAAACAGACTGAAAAGGGTGATACATGCTTTAGTACAGCCAGATCAGACTGGCTAAGCGCCAGGCGGAAGCATGTCCTGGAACTTAACACGTGATAGACAGTACGGCATCCTGGGACACCCCGTGCACCATAGCAACACTGGATTCAGTGAAGGCGTTTGACTCATTGAGATGGGAATGGTTGTATGCAGCACTGCGCAAGTTTGGTTTTGGCGGATATATATTAAGTGGGTTAAGCTGGTGTACACCAAGCCGATCACAAGAGTCAAAACAGGTAGATACATTTTGGACGCATGGGAACTGGGAAAGGGTACCAGACAGGGTTGCCCATTATCCACACTACTCTACCTCCTTAACCAATCGCACAGTACCTTAGAGCGGAATACATGGAGGCAGGCCTAGAAATAGACGGAGTCAGGCATCTGATCTCACTGTATGCTGATGACACGTTATTACATGTCCAAAACCATGAAGACAACTTAGAGCTGCTGTTAGAGGCCCTAGCGCTATTTGCCAAACTGTCGGGGATCACAATTAGTAAAGGCAAGTCAGCACTGTTTCCAATAGCAGGACTGAACGGGACAAGGTGAGAGGCGCTTCCAGTTCTGGCGGTACAATGGAAGGAGTCGATGTTCAGATACCTAGGGGTCAATTTGTACCATGACCCGGCCACAGAACACATACACAATATGCAGAAGGCCCTGGAGAGCATCATAGGCTCCATGAAGTTTTGGCCCAAGTTGCCCCTCTCCTTGATGGGGAGGACAGCATTGTTGAAAATGATAGTACTACCTAGACTGTTGCACTTTGTTGTAAATGTCCCGTTTTACATACCAAAACCCTTTTTTAGAAAACTAGATAGCATTTGTAGAGGTTTCTTGTGGCAAAATGGCAGAAATAGAATTGCACTAGCAACACTACATAGGCCATATGATGAAGGTGGCATAAGGACCCCTCACTTTGAACTATATTACATAGCAGGACAGTTGCAATTTGTAGTGTATTGGCTAGCAGATGACCTGACCCAGGATACATTAATGCTGCAACCCACAGGGCCAGGCTATTATTTGAAGGAAGTGGTTTGGATTAGGAAGCCCAGGGAGGGCCACATATCGCATTTAGTGACCCGAGGGGTGAGAATGTGGGCTAGGGCACCAACAGTGATAGGGCTTAAGGGCCCGTTCTCGATACAGATATCCATGGCCTCAGTAGTAGCTTCTATAGCGCAAGCGAGGCAGAGAATACAGATAGACTGGGAATCTCAGGGGGTTGCCACAATAGGAGACTTACTACATGATACCTTATTCATACCTTTTGTAGAACTAGCTAAACACACAGACCTGCACAGAGGCCAATATTTGTTGTACAACACCATTAGGTGTTAGGAAAACCTCTGTCCTTTTGGATGAGCTGGAGAAAATATAATTCCCAATTCCTAACGTGGAAACCAAGACAGCGCCTGACCAAATGTACAGATCACTGGTCTAGTCTTTTTCAAAGATGGCGGCCGGCCGGCTGTCACAGTTCCCATTTAAACACACTGTTCTGAATAGGAAGGTGCATCGCTACTTCGCCCCTTTGTAATTTTCCTTAGCATTTGCTTGGCCAATTCAGCATCCTTTATCTGCACATTGCCTACTTTGCTCTGCTTCTCCGTTTCGCTCGCTCAAAACCTTTTTTCTTCAACTCGCTCCGTTCCTACTCCTTGCCTCCTGTCTCCCTCTCAGCCTTCCTGTGCTTTCCTCTTTTGTTTTCTCTTCTTCCTTACTCTGCGTTTCCTCTCGCTCTTTTCTAGAACTCCTCCTTCCGTGCTCGGCTCTAACCTTCGGAGCCTTCCCCTTCTCCTATCTTCTCCAACTGCTTCTTCATTGACTATCCTTCCCTTCTCACTAAGTCTGGTAGGAAGATGTTCAAAAAGGATATCTTGGCCTCTAATCCTGGTCTTCCTATCGCCGACATCTACTCCAATGCTTCCGCCAGACAGACCCTTACCGACATCCTCTTTGTCGTTACTTCGTCAGATCTATGGACTCCTCATATGGTCTCTGTGCTCTGCCCTATCTCCTCCTATCCCATTAATGGTGGCACTCGCTGGGAAGTTCTCATGGCTTCCTTCGACTCCTCTAAAGTCATCATTAATGTCTACCTAAATGGCACTGTCATGGTCCAAGGCCCTCAGGCCAATCTCCTCCTCTTTGATAGGCGCTTCCCTCGCCTCATCAATTTCCTCTCATCTCCTGCTGTCCCCTCCTCTCCCCCCTTGGCTACCTTGCCCTCTCTCTCCTCCTCCTCCTCCTCCTCCTCTGCCCATCCTAAGGCTCTTTCTCCTCCACAGGGCGTACCTCTGATCTGTACCCCTCCCCGGAAGGTCTTTAAGGCTGGCAACCTTCTTCATATTTCCACTCTCAACTCTCGCTCTGCTGGCAAACACTCCTCTGACATCCGCCACCTGATTGAAGAACTAGACCTTGATGTCCTTGGTCTTACTGAGACATGGTTCACGGCCAGCTCTGTCACGAGCTTTGACACTCTCCTCCCTGATGGCTACAAGATCCTCTCAGCACCCAGATCCTCCCGGTGCGGTGGGAGGGTAGCCCTGATCTTTCCTGAGTGGATTCCTGCCTCTATCATTCCCACTCAGACCTACTCCTCTTTTGAATGCCTTGTCTGTAGGCTTTCTCTCTCACCTACCCATTCTCTTACTGTGGTTACCATCTATCGGCCTCCTGGTCAAATCGCCTCATTTCTCTCTGAGTAGGCATACCTCTCCTCCTCCATGCTGCCCTCTACCACTCAACTCCTCCTCCTTGGTGACCTACATATACATTTAGATTCTCCTTGCTCCTCCTCTGTACTCTTCTGTGACCTCTGGGACTCTCTCTCCCTGTCCATCCTCCCCTCTGGCCCGACTCACTCTGCAGGGCACACACTTGATGTCTTGATCTCCTCTGACCTCCCCCTCTCCATCCCCCTGACCACTCCTCTCTCCTGGAGCGATCACCACTCCCTCCTCTCATCTCATCTCTCCCTCTCTTCCTCTCTTCCCCCAAGCCAAGCCTACCCCAACACTGCCACCTACCTTCTCGGACATCCGGTCCATGAAGCGTGTCTCAGTTGAGGCTTTTGCCGCCACTTTCTATCCCCCCCCCTCCACCTTTGGCTCTCTCACATCCTGACACAGCCCTGTCTCTGCTCTACTCTACTCTACTCTTCAATTTCTGATACGCTTGATGCTCTTGCCCCTATCATGAGGATCCGTTTGAAGTCCAAAGCCAAGTGCAATTCCCGGTATGGCTCTGACCTTAAACGTAAGTGTAGGGCAGCTGAGAGGAAACAGAGGACTTCCTGTTCATCCTCTGACAAACTGGCCTGTCGCCTGCTACAAAGGCAATACCGACTTTCTGTCCTCACCAAGAAGAGAGTCCACATTCAAGCTCGTGTCTCTGCGGCATCTAACAACTCGGCCGAACTCTTTAAAATCTGCAAGGAGCTGACCAACCCTGCTGCAGTCTCTACCCCTCCTGTTGCCTCCCAGGCTCTTTGCAATGCCCTTGCCTCTCACTTCATTTCAAAAACCCAGGACATCCTGTCCACCCTCTCCACCCACACCCCTCCTCTTCCCTCTCCATCTGTGCTTGCTGACCCTCCTTTAGCCACCTTCCCACCATCCTTCTCGTTCTTTCCTCTTTTCACCCCTGACGAGGTTGCTAGACAAGTCCGATCTATGAAAGCCTCTTCAAAACAGGTTCATCCCTGTTCCTCTAAAAACATCAAGGACCACATTGACACCATCGCTCCGGCCCGCGCTGATTTATGCAACCACTCCTTTGCCTCTGGATCCCTCCCCTCCCCTCTGAAGCACTCCTTTGTGCATCCTCTTCTCAAGAAACCCACAGCTGATCCTTCTTGTCCAGCTAACTATCGCCCAATTTCCATTACTCCCTTTTCTTGGCAAACTCCTGGAAAAGTTGGCCCTCTCTCAGCTTAACCTTCATTCCAATTCTGTTGGCTGTCTCCATGACCACCAGTCTGGCTTCAGAGCTGCCAGAAGCACGGAAACTGCTCTCCTGAACATCCGTGAAGATCTGCTCTCCAACCTTGACTCTAACATTTCCCCTGTCCTCATCCTCCTCGATCGCTCTTCTGCCTTCAACACGGTCAATCATACCATCCTGCTCAACCGTCTCTGTGAAAACCTGGGTATCACTGATCAGGCTCTGGCTGACCTCTCTCCTCTCAGATTGACCCTCCCAGGTCCAACTTGGGTCCTTCCTTTCATCTATCTTCCTCTCTACCTGTGGTGTTCCCCAGGGGTCTAACCTCTCGCCCTGGCTTTTCAACCAATACCTGGCAACTCTCGCCCACTGCATTGCCAGTTCCTGCTCAAATTTCCAGTGCTACGCTGACGACAACTCATTTTCAGGCTGCCCTTTGCCACCTCCTCTCCCTCTCTCATCTCTGATTGCCTAACTGCCATTCAAGATTGGTGTGCTGCCAATGATCTTTGTCTGAATGCCAGCAAGACGGAGAGCCTCCTCATCGGCACACCTTCACCATCCTTTCCCCTCACTCTCTGGCTGTCCTCCCTTGGCCCTCCTCCTACCCCCACCTGCGAGGCTAAGAACCTCGGGGTCATCTTTGACTCCTCCATTTCCTTCTCTGCCCTTTCCTTCTCTGCCCACATCTCTGAGGTCTCTAAAAAGTCAAATTTCCGACTGCACCTCCTCAGAGGTACTCTGCCTTTCCTCTCCTTCCCCCAGAAGCTCATGGTATCCCAAGCTCTGGTTCTCTCTAGCTTGGACTATTGTAACAGCCTCTTTCTAAATCTACCTGCCCCTACTCTCTGCCCTCTGCAACTAATCCATAACAGGACTGCGAGACTTGTCCTTGGCCTCAAGCCCTGGGATCGTATCTCTCCAGCTCTGAAATCTCTCCACTGGCTCCCAGTGGATGCAAGGATTAAATTCAAAACCCTCTGCATTGTCCACAAGGCTTTCTGGGCCTGGGTCCAAAATACCTTCAGCTATCCCTCCGCAAATACCTCCCCTCTCGAGCTCTTCACTCCTCTACCTCCAACTCCCTCAGGGTCAGTCGTTTTTCTAAGAAACGAGCTTTAGGTAGATCTCGGTCTTCGGCTGGGGCCTCCCTCTGGGACAGCCTCCCAGCCACTCTAAAACTTGAGGAGAACCATCTCCGGTTCCGGAAGCACCTCAAGACCTTCCTCTTTTCTTTTGCCTTCGCTCCCCCTCTCCCCTGCTGATCTGTTCTCTCTTGGCACCATGCACCTGGCCACCCTCTGTCCTTTGGGCCCAGGTACCTGCTCATCCTCCCACCCTCCCGCACTGGCTCCGGGCCACCCCTTGCACTGGGTTCTGTATCTGTACCCATACAGCCCCCCCTTTTTCTTCCTGCACTTATCAGACCTAATCTGTCTGCTGCCTTAAACCTAGCACTTGCAAATTGCTGGCTGCATTACCACTGTTTGTTGCCTTTATTATTTATTTATTGTTATTTATCGGTTTCTCCTCTGCTTCGCACTTTCCCCCTCTCCCCTTTCCATGCACTTTTCCCCTCCCCCTCTCCCATGCACTTGCGCATTCTCAATGTCACTGGGCCTAGTAAGATCACTGTTTTGTTCTCCCCTGTTCCCCTTCCTTGCCTTGTCGCGCTCTGAAACACTTGTGTACAAGCGCGATAGAAATAAAATATCAATCAATCAATAAAAGAAGAAAAACATGCTGTAGTGGATACCATATACGACATATTGGAGGGAGGACACACCATATATTGGATAAGTGACTTTCTGCTGGCTAATTGTACTTATACCCCCCCTAGCAGTAAGGGGCAGGTGGAAGGAAGATTTGTGGGTCTCTTTCACAGACGCACAATGGTTGGATACACGGTTACTACAAGAAGGTATCACAGTACGCAAGAATGCAACTGTTACAACTGTTGATAATAATAATAATAATAATAATTTAGCATTTATATAGCGCTACGAACCCTCATGCATCTGAGCTCTGCTTATTATTACCCACGGTGTGTGGTGCTCATTTATCGACCTCAGAAGGTTGAATGGCTGAGGTTGGCCTTGCCGGGATTCGAACCTGTGTCGGCAGGCTCAGCACAGATGGCAAAATGAGCACTCTACTCGCTGTGCTATCGGACCGGCAATAACACATAGGGCATATATGACGCCCCAGCGAATTTTGAGGTTTCTAGATGCCCTAGGTGTAGCATGAGTGAAGCAGGGATATTACATATGTTCTGGGCATGCCCTTTGGTGAGACAATATTGGCGGGAGGTGGCGGGTAGAATGAGCAGAGGGGGGTTAGAGTTAGATTGACTGTCCCCAGGAGCATGCTTGCTGGGCTGCTTTCTGTGCCCCAAAGGCACAAGACATATCAACAAGATGAAGGATTTGGTATACATATTGACCAAACGTAGAATTACTATGGCATGGAAATCACCAAAGGGCCCAGAAGTGCAGGATTGGTGGCGGGATCTGAAGAAATGGGCAAGAGCGGAAGCAGTGGCATGGAGGGGGCGACACAGCATAGCCATGCAGAGAGCACAGGAGGAATAATGCAACGGGAGGCCCCAATGCAAACCCTGTTTACCGAGGAAGCCATAGACACATCAGAGATCGTTAAACCCCAACAAAAGGTTGGAGGCAACCTAACCTGAATGGAATGTAAGGCATTGCCATCGTTCAGGTGCTGAGGCAAAGTTGGGGGATTAGATTAGTGTGGGAGGGGGGCAGGGGGAAGGTTGGGGTACAGGTTATGTATTGTAATAATGTGAATGTTGTTGACACTGTATGTAGCAGTGCTGTGATAAGGTTTTTGTTTTTCTTGTCAAGAAAGTCAACCCTTTGGATATTCTTTGTTGAAAAAGCCTTCAAATTCAGAACTTCCACCAGCACTTTAAAGGGTGAAACCAACCCAAATCCTGAAATGTCTGAGTTCTGGGGAGAATCCTATTTCGGCAAAGGACCCTTGGGGAACCGATAAAGCAATGAGCTGCTCATCATCTCCGAGCCCTGAGAGCCGCCAGGGATACTGTGTGTGTCATTACTAGTTTTCTTTAAACCCATATCATATGACATCCAGTGCTTATCCCGAGGCTCCCCTAATTGCATTAAGCACTGGCAACAATTTAGGGCTTAAAAACACCTGAATTAAAAGGCAAAGCACAATTGGAGGCATAAGATGGTTGGCACCTAAAGAATTTGCCAACAGAGATGAATCTGGCAAAGGGTCTGTTTGGATAGCGTGTGAAACAAATAATTTCCCAAATTTCCCAAGGTCGATTGACTGAACTAATTTCGGTTCCAGAATAACCACGTCATCATTCTCATGGGCACAAACAATAGGATATGAGTTGAGGAGGAAACACATGGCTTCTCCAACAAAAAAAACATCCCCAATAATTTTGGTTCAAAAGATCCTTTAGGCTCAAGAATAGCTACATCCTCTTTCACAGGTGCACCAGTCACACTCAAATTCAAAGCACAGCAAATAGAAGGAAACACAGTAAATGGTTTTCCTCACACAGCTTTCATAGAAGGCTGCTTCAAAAGAGTACAAAGGAATTGTCTTGATGTTTCTTTAGGCCTATTCCGGGATGAATTATTTATATTTTTTTGTTTTCTTAACCTGGATAGCCTAACCCATTTTAGCACCCTAAGGAACAACCAATACCTCTGGGACAGATGGATCTACCACACCAGTCTCAGGCGGCAAAACGGGGGATGAACTAAGATGCTCATTAGACCTTACGTTCAGATTTATCAAGCTAGATACATTCAATGACACCACATGTAATTCTATAGGAGGCAGAGGCTGTGGAATGTCACCCATTCTGGGCTTAACTACATTCTGGGAAGATGTTAACTCATTAAGCACCCTTGCCTCTTCCACCTCCATTACCGAGGTGTCTGCCATATCCATGAGACAGATGTCTCTCCCGCCATCCAGAGACCTCCCCAACATTTGGAGTTGTAAGAATTCCTTAACTTTTGTATGAACTCCAACACTCTCAAACTTAAGCAAAATTGACTCCAACATTGCAGAGTAAGATCTCGATTCTGCTATAATCCCATCATATAGAGCAACCAGCACACATAATATTTGGTTAATCTCTTGCAGTACATCATCTAGACGAAGGATATTTCTTTGATCCATTTGCTTCAATATATTTTTAACAGTCTCCTAGGGGGCACAGACCTAGGACCAGGAGTAGATATATATGATGTAAGGTATCCAAATCCAACAATGCGGCCTAAAAAGAAAATTGGCAGTGTCTCAGAAAAAATAGACGGTGTATCAGGAAGAGTCATCATTAGAAGCTCGATCATTACATGAAGATACATGAATACTCAACATTTCTTGACAGGGATGGACAGAAATCAATGGAACAATCATCCCACTAAAAGAGCCCACTGTAGTCTACAAAGGGGGATTCCTGGTAGACAATGGGTTAAAAAGAGAAGTCATCTTAGTTGCAATAAGGTTTTTAACTGCAGGAATGGTGATATTAACAGCGTCCCTTCCCAATCCCTCGGTGTCCTCCCCTGAAGAGATGGGGAGTGGGAGGTCAATCGCTTTTTGCAACGCCGTTCAGTATCTTCAATCATATTATTTGTAATGTTCTCACTACGAAGATTCTACATATGACTCTGGGAGATTCAAGTTAAAGTCTCACAATCACCGTCCAGCAGCGGCAAGTGATACATTTCAGCATGGTACCATTCCAATGTACCAAACCAATGTTTCAGGATCTCTGTGACAACATCTTCTCTGTCTTTTGCCAAAAGATCGGGAAATCGACGATTGACTGCATCATCCTTCTCCAACAAACCCACAGGTTTGCCCCATACTGTCACTCTAAATTGCAGTCAACCTGCTCCAACATTTGACTTCCAGCAGACCTCTGAGGATTCGATCTACAATCTGCTCAAATCACAGTGGCCAGCTCGAGACTCAGATGAGTTCTAAATTGCCTCCATTGCTGTGATCCACGCTGATGCTCTCATTCCTTCTGTGTCCAAACCCATCAACAATTCCTTGTCTTCACATTGGCTCCAGACTCACTGATTATCCCTTTTCTTTAAAAAAAAAACCCTCCCTAAGATCTGGGGAATCTGGGAACATCCAAACCACTGCTGGACTCCCTTGGCTAACCAGAGTTCTTGAAAAAGTAGTCTATGGCTATCACCGAAAACCCTTGAGCTATAACTCCCTCCGTCACATCTTCCAGTGTGGTTTTAGCCTTGGCCAAAGGATGGTATCTGCTTTGGTCTCTTTGTGGGACAAGGCTTTGCAAGTGACCAGCTCAGACAGCCTATCAATGCGGATCCTTCTTAATCTCTCTACAGCTTTTGACAGTCAACCACTCCATTGACATGATAGGTTATTTATAACGATCTTAATACCCAGAGGTTTCTAAGTGCGGACACAGAGATCGAACCTGTGGTGCTCTGTGTCGTCTTGCTTCCAAGGCGAGCATGTTGCCCCTGAGTTATCCTCCTGAGACAATTCTACCAGGAAGACCTCTGGCAATTGCAGAAGACTGAAAATGCCATTAACTCATGTAGATCATTCCTTGAAAATAGTAATGCCACGCGTGAGAGTAGGCACCCTCATCTACCCCATTAGCCATTACTTTTCAGTATTTATATTAAACGATTAAGTGACATTCTCAGGTCACACAACCTCCTCGTTCACCGCTTTGTGGGCAATATAAAGATTTTCCTGTGCATCTTAAACAGAAAAAACGATGCTCTGCCATCTCCAAAGAACCTCAAGGCACTGAGTCCTGGATATGCAGCAAATTTCCTGAAGTTTAGTGGATCCAAAACTGAATTTTTGGTAATGGGACACGCACATCTAGTCAAATAATTTGTCAGCCTTTGCCCGCCGCCCACTTCCTTCGGTCAATTATTCCCCATTAAACCTAGTGTACCAAAACTTGGTTTCTTGTGGGACAACAATATGAGCCTGAACTGGAAAATTAGTGCTACAGTCAAAAACTCCTTAAGCTTAAATTACTGCACAAGACACTCCCCAGGAAAATTATCTGATGGTGCTCCGAGCACCAGTAATGCCCAGACTGGTTTACAGAAATCTCTCGATGCAGGCCAAACCACTCATCTCAACCTAATTAAGAAGTCTTCGCTGGCTCCTGGTGGTAGCCAGGCTCAAGTTCAAGAGGCTATGCCCCCTGCCCCTTTTAGGAGCATGTTTGTATATATTTGATCACTCGCTTTGTTCTGTTTGACAAAATGTGACTAAAAACATCCTCCAGTACCAACCATCTAGAGTTCAGACATTAACCTCCTCACAGCTCCTTCACCACGCTGCAGGAATAAAGGAGACAGATGCTTCTCTGTGCTGGGCTCATGCCTATGGAACACCTTGCCACTGCATCTTAGAGCCATTGTGCATTCCAATGGTGAAATCAGTTCTTCCCTCTTCTAACCTACCTACTCACCTCCCACTACTGGGAATTTCGTCATGTCTTGTCCTTGCTACCCTTTGTTTCCTCATCATATCCTGGTGAATGCACTGTCTTTCTGTCGTTATCTTGCCTTTGCCAAGAGGCCACTCAATTTGCAGGGTGCGCACTACAGATTGAAATTAGCAAATTTTTAGCCATTCCTTGACTTCATTGTTGTAAATTGACAATGGTAGCATTGGAGACCTTCTCTTTGGCTTTCCCACCTGCTCTTTATGGCAGGACGATTTTGAGAGAAATACAAGCAAGAAAAGTAATCAAGGAATGTGGCGACTTCTTTGAAAATCTGTGCACTGCAATAGTGTTATTTTTGTAATTGGTTGACATATGTTATCGGTTTTGTTGGGTAACCAATATATGCAAGTCACCAACAGTGCGCAAGACCATTTCATAAGGCATTTACATGAGGCCTTTCCCCACAACATAGGACCAGAGTCCACATCAGAGTAGGTTTTCTGGATCTCGAACTTAGTTTGCTTTGGAGGCCATCTTGATGAGCAACCTTTAGACTTCTTTCTTTCTAGGTTAGGGCTCTGAATATCATGGCCAGAGTAGGGTTTTAAACAGTGAAACAATAAATAATAATGAAAGAAGTTGTCAGAGTGCCCGTCTACCAATTCTGACCTAAGTCATTTTGTGGGACAGCAGATTGCCTCCTGTGGATGTTGGACACCTCGGGCCCTTAGGGGCCTGGCATGTGCAGCTGTTTAGTTCTCCCTGCTGCCTCTGGCGAAGTCCCATGTGTGGGTATGTATACAATATTTATAGTACGCACATCTCACCACCATAGGGGCATCACGGCGCAGAGTAATTCAAGACAAAACTGATGCCTACTGACAGTAACACATTACCTGGGGTAAATAAATGTTTTCAAGTTTTCTTAAACATAGGGCCTCATTCCGAGTTTGGAGGTATGACTACCTCCAATACCGGTACCGAGTCCGCCCTCGTTCAATGGGGACTTACCGGTCTAGTCTGACCTTTGCGGGACCGGTAAGTCCCCATTGAAAATACCATTCCCCATTCCCATTTCAGCCCCCATAGGGCTCAATGGGAATGGGGAAGGTGCGGTACCGTTATTTGCTCCCAGGACCCGCAAAGGGACCTCGGAATAGGGCGCAAATGGATTACCGGCACCGGTGTCCTTACCGGTGCCCGGTATCCCTTTTCGCCAGACTCGGAATGAGGCCCATAGAGTGTTCTTCAAACGGGCGGAAAGGTGGAGGAAAGGCACTCCCAGAGTCTTGCCACCTTCAGAGCAAAGGAACGACCACCCCATGTCTGATACCTGAATTTAGGAACGGTCAATAGACAGGTAGAAGCTTATCTAAGCTGACGATTGGGTGTATAGTATCTTAAAGGCCTCCACAAAAGGACAGTCTTTTATAGTGATATTTTCATGCTTCCCTAGCTGCTCAGAACTTAAGCTTTGGTCTAGCTCTAAGTAAACAACATTCATCAAATGAAAGTAGCCGACAGTGTGTCCACTGGACAGACAGCCCTGATAGCTAGTTATTATATATCGTATCCACAGAGCCATTTAAGGATATCGACAACACCACAATGTCGACCTCATTTGATGAATGTCGTTTACTTAGAGATAGACCAAAGCTTAAGTTATGAGCAGCTAGGGAAGCACATGCTCTACCGCCTTACTTTCACATTCATAGACAAACTTCCTTTTTAATATCCTCTTTTTCTATCGCACTTCGTGTACACACTTCACTGAGGGTGAATAAAGAAATTGCATTGTGCCAAGAAGTTCATATTCCCATGTGAAATGTTCAGTGTGCGAGGAAGGTTGGGACTAGATCTCACCCTCTTTTAGATTTTGTAATAGACACATTGTCGAAATAGAGACAGCTTTTCTCTGATCTTTTCTATGAGACAGGCAGTGCACCAGCTCTCGTCTAGGGACAGCATCGCCCCATAGGCATGGGGTGTGCATCTGCTTAGGTATAGCGTGTATTGGACTCATTCAGTGACTAATTTGAAATGTGTATGTTTTAAAGTGATGTATGCGCTACCTTTGTTTTTGTGTGATACCATATCGAATACCTAACAGTAGGATATATACCCTGTGAAGGCGTAGATAATCAATAAGTGGCTCCCTGATTGTGTGTTGTGGTTTACAAGGCTCCCCAGTCCATCATCAGCCTTCGATTCAATCTCCACGCAAGAACATTAAATATACCAACACTGATTACTCTAAAGCAGAGGTCTGCAACCGGTGTCTCCCCAGTTGTTTTGGACTACAACTCACATGATCCTTTCACGTTGACTATGCCGGTTACGGCTGATAGGAGTTGTAGTCCAAAACATATGGAGAGACAAAGGTTGCATACTCCTGCTCTACAGAGATGTGGGGCTGAACTTGTGGGGATGTTTGGTTCAGAACATGTGGCAGGGGTTGGGGAATGTGTAACTCACCTGGGAGTGATGGAAATATGACTTTTGAAACTCATTTGATGGTACATTCCCCAATTGAGTCCACTTTGTCCTCTGGGAGTAATAAAGGACAGACCAAACCACCCCACCCCTGTAGTTTAAGATAAATGACCTTGTATTAACTTTCTATACCTCTGTACAGTCCAGGACCACTGGACCAACATGTGCAAAGTTCCCTACCCTCAGGTAAGAAGTCACTATTGAACAGGTGGACTTACAGGGTCCTGATAGGGAAAGGACAACTCCCCTAATATGCTGACATCAACATTTAATAACCAACCAAAATGAGGTAAGCCTACAGTAAGGAGAAATGGACGCTAGAATACTCCAATGTCACCTCCCCACAAGATTGCTATCGCAGGGTCCCTAAGACTGGGAGAGTGAAACTCTGAGAGCTTGGTTGGAGGGAGAGCTTGGTTGGAGGGAGACCATGCTCCATGCTTGCGAGCTGCATTCTCGTGCACAGTTTCCCACAAGCCTAGAATCTTAGAGTCTGCGAACACCACCTTAAAACCTTAAGAACGAGCAAAAACCCACTCCACAGGAGCCAGCATGCACGTCTTAATTGAGGGTGGCCCTTGCCGCGACCAACAAGATGAAGGAAAGGTGATGGCTACCTGAGGTAAAGCTGGGGATCATGCAACTGCACCGCCATGCACCCCAGATGTATACAGAGCTGGGGGTTTGGCAATTCATCCACAAGCTGCCAATCATAAAGAAAGAGAACAGCCACAATGAACCCAGATCTGAAATCAACACAAAGTTACCATTTCAGCTAGAAGAAACAACAATATAATAATGGACACATGATTTGAAAAGGTATGAGAGTTGGGAGTGAGATAATATTATTACTCAACTTCGTTCCCCCTGGTACTGATGGTGGTGGATGCCGTTGCTCTCTGCAAGCAGACTTCATGGATCACCCTGCGGGAAGCTTTGTCCGTTGTCTGCACTCCAGTCCTCAACCAAGATGGCGGTGACATTCAGACGTATACATTACTTCTGATGTCATCAAGATGGCTGCCCGGCACCGCGGCGAACACCAAGGACAGAATAAGCGCTCCTGTTCCTGGTAAGATGATGCATCACAACCCTATTACAAGAATGTGTCTCTGTTCCTTTTTTCCTGCTGTTCTGAAGTCTTGTTGCTTGTTCTCCCCTTGTCAGTATCTTGTTCTGTCCTTGGTATCCAGGTCCTTGTTCCTCTGTTCCCCTCTCCTTGGAGCCTGTTCCTCCGATCTTTTGCACTTTGGTTCCTAATCTCCTGGAAGTCAGGCTTACTTGTCCCTGAAACTACAGTTCAGCCTCCTGTGCCTTTCAGCGAACTGAATCACCTTTTGGATGATACAATCATCACAGAGGTTTTTCCCTTGGGTTTAGGGCCCTTCGTGGAGCCTTTTGACACTGTGCTTTCTAGAGCTAGTGGTGGCTGCTTGGGGGCAGGGGAGGGGGACCAGCCTTATCTCTTCCCAGAGAAGAACCGGGGACTCAAGCAGGTAAAGTGGGTCGCTGAGAGATAATGCTTGTTGGAGTGTGGTGAGAAGTAGAAAAGCAGGAAAGAAGGGGAAGGGGATGAACAAGAGAGTAGAGGAGCAGAGGAATGGAGAGGAGATCATCAGAGAGGGGATTAGAGGTTTGTAAAGGAGCAAGGGCATATGAGGGAACTGGAGAGGATAACACCAGAGGAGAGGAGGAGTTGATAAAGCAGGAGAAGAGTGAATAGAAGGCAGAGTGAAGAACATCAGAGAGTGGAGGAGGTGACAGAAGCACAGAGGGGTCAGGAGGAGCGGGAAAGAATGACATAATAAAAGATCAGCTAAGTGATGAGGAGGTGGTGAAAGGAAATAATAGAAAGGATGACGGAAAAAACAGAGGAGTGGAAAGGAGGTGGTAAGGAAAATATCAGAAAGACAGAGCGAAGGAGACACCATATGAAGTGCAAAGAAGTAATGAGGAGATGGAGAGGAATAGAAAGGAGATGAGGAGAAAGAGAAATAGGGAGTGGAGTAGCAATTAAGAGGGAGAGAAAGGAGCCAGATGAGAGTGTGTCAAATCATTGAGGATGAGGGGAAGAGAGAGCTAGACAGAGGCGGGAAGGAAGGAGATAACCAAGGAGGAGGAAAGGATCCAAAAAAGAGTCAGGTGCCTGGTCCACACATCCTGAAAAGATGAGGCCCAGTGGTGGTGGTGCCAAAGGTATCTAGGATGAGAAGCAGAAAAGCGACACCCTGACAAGAAAGACATCTCAACCAAGAAAGACGTGTGAGGCACCAAAAACCCCCGAGATAATCAAGTGCATTTTCTCTGCTGCCAGCAAGGCACAGCATAAGGGGGTCCCGAGGGGAATACAAAGCGTTTCCCCCCAGGGTTGTTTTGGGTGCTGCACAGGCCAGCGGACCATCACAGGTATTTAAGGGGGCAGGGAAGGTTTGGGAGCAGGCAACAGTTGAGGACAGGCGTTTGTCCTGTTGCCTGCTCCAGAGCCTTCCCTGCGTGGGCCCATAGGAGGTAGCGTTTAGTGGAGGTGAGGCAAGGGTTTTTTGTGGAAAGAGTAGTCCTGGTGGGCGGGTAGGCATAGTTAGGTTTATTATTGCATTATAAAAATTTTTTTATAAAAGAAATAATATATATTCATTTGACATAGTGGGTGTACCGTAAATAAGGTACACCCGGCCCTTACCCGAGTTGTGGCTCCCAGCCACCGGGTTGTGTTAGCGGGTCGTTCCAGGGCGGTTTCTGCTTCGGTAACGAGGGGCATCGTTGTGGTGTGGGGTGTTATTAATCTTGCCGGTCCAGTGTGGCGTTAGGGCGCAGTTGGGTGCTTCACACTGTCAGCAGGAGTGGGCGGGAGGCTCAGCCTGATCTGCAGATGTAACCCGTGTCTGTGGTGTTTTGGGGGCAGGTGTGTGGGCTCTGCGTCTGCCGAGCACAGTGACTTAGGGGTTTGTGGGCAGAAGCCTGCTTTGGTACCCCCCCCCCCAATTTAGGGCAGGCCCTGCAAGGGGAGCATTTATTTGGCTCAGGGGCCAGTTTTGTGTAGGCATAGGGGTAATTACACGCATTGTAGCAGTGCTGCTCCATCAGAGTGGTGGGGCAAGGTGCAAAGAAAAAGAGTGTGGTGGATGCCCAGGCCCTGCGGGAGGCCCTGGAAATTATTAGCAGGGCATCCAAAGCCCAGCTTGATAGGGCAGTGGGTGAGGTTACGGGTGAAAGGGTGTACAGTGGAGAAAGGCCGCAGCGTAGAGCGGCAGTAGATAGGGCTCTCGCCGCAGTGGTGGCGTGTAGCTCTGCGGCTGGTAGAGGGGAAGCCTGGGAGACAGGAGACAGTAGGAGCAGGAGGGAGATTCCCAGGAGAGCGTCCAAAGGGGCAGGAGAGGTAGGAGAGGGGTCAGGTAGGGATTTGGTGGACAAAGAGCTGGTGGAAGAAGTGGATGATAGGAGGTTGCAAAAAGGTGCAGGGCGGGTGGGGGGAAGGATGGGAGTGCTGGGGTGCAGAGAGGGGCGGCAGTGCGAAGGGGTAAGGGAGGAAAATACTTGCAGAAGAGTGCAGGAGGGAGAGGGAGAGAGCGGTCCACCTCGAGTAGTGAGGAAAGGGAGAGGCATAGAACAGCCTCCCCGGCTAGGAGGATGTTGGGTGGAGGGCATAGTATGGCCCCCGCTGTTCCAGAGGTAGAGTCGGGAGAGGGTTTAAAAATGGCCCCTCTGCAGGATTTACGAGGACAGAATAAAGGGTGCAGCACGGCCCCTAGCTCGGAGGACCGAAGGGTGGAGGAGAGGCCCCCTCGCCCGAGAAGGGAGGACTAGGAAGGGGTCTCTGGGCCCCGCCGAGAAGACGCCAAAGGAGTGGTGGGGCAGACACCATGGGCTCACACGAGGTGGATCTGCCCGGCCCGAGCATGTGCTTGCAACAGCCATGGTATTACATTGGGAATGATGTAGGGGAGGAGGTGTATGTTGGACAGTGGGAGGAGGAAAAGTACATTGGTTCAAGGAGAACGGAAGGAGTGAGAAGGGGTTTGAGGTGGGAGGATGAAAGACAGGAGCGCAGGGCTTGGGGTGCTAGGGGTCGGTGGGGAAGCTGTCTAGGTGAGAAAGCTGATATGTTTTGTCCCTGCAGCAGGAGCCCGGTGAGGAAGGAGATGAGGAGCATTGGAGTGGAGGCCAGACTGTGGATGGGCGATGGCAGGGCAGAAAGAGGTGAGTGGGAAGGGGAGTGGTCAGCGGCTTGGCGTAGGGGGACACGAGGTGGGGGCTGAAGGGGTTGGGGCACAGGTGAAAGAGGGAGAAAAGGGTTTACAGGCTGCGGGGACTTTGTAAATGGAGAGGAGGGTATCCTCAGTGGAGGTGCAGACGGGCAAGGTAGAGGAGCCTGTAGCACCCGAGGTAGTGCAGGCTCCGGGAGAGAAGGTGGCGGATGGTACCAAGAAGAATAAAAGGTTGCCATATATGGGCATTACAAAGCCATTGGGCGCACATTTGATGGTGGCAACTAAGGATAAAATATGAGCAGGAGAATTTGTGGACGTTTTTAAGCTCCTGCATTAGGGAAGCAAGGGCTAAGGAGGGGTCTAAAGAGGAGGAGAAGAAGAAGTTGGCCTCGCGGCCAAAGGTGTCAGTGACGATTGAGAATTGGACGTCGGCTTTCATTATTTATGCAAGCGTTTTCCGTGAAAAATTTCCGGAGAGGTGCGTAGCACTGTGGAAATATATGGACGTTATAAGGAAGGCATTCACGAGTTTTGGGGCTTCGTGTGGGTACGTTATGACGAGGAGTTCAGGGCAAGGATGGCATAGGACAGCGATGCAGTGTTGGGTGAGATCGACATGGATCTATGGCTGCAGTGGATGGCACCGACGAGGCCAGCCCCAACGCTACACACAGCGAGCAGCTTACCAGTGCCTTAACGTCCCTTTCTTGGTCACCGTGCCCCGGAGGGGGTGGAGGGAGGAGGCAGAGGTCAGCCCTCAGCAGCATGTTGGGCTTTCAATGAAGAAGGCTGCATGAGGACAATGTGCAAATTTAAACACAAGTGCAGCAGATGCGTGGGTCGTTATCCGATTACGCATTTCAGGCAGGGAACAGAGGGAAAGGGCGAGGCGCAGGGCTAGGAGGTGGGGGGAAGGACCATATGCCTATTAAAGTTGGGGCTGTCTGGAGGTGGGCCTCAGTTTATCGGAAAGGGTGGGGGGCAAAGTTTTCTGGGGGTTTTATGCAAGTTATCAAGGGGTGAGGTGGAGGTAGTTCATTAGGTCAAAATGAGGTGGTCAAAGCGATGCCTAAGGGCTGGGTATTTCCCAGGTGCTGGGGCGCATTTTAGCGTTGGGGGTGAAACAAGGTTTACTGACGGTTTGGGCTAGGTGGGGGGCATCAGCGGGGCAACCCCAAGGGAGCGGGGAGAACAGGATTAGGAGTTGGGTGAGGAGGCAGACGTTAAGGTAGGGCGGGGGAGGGCCGTGGTCGGGGATATAGCGAAAACCAATGAGGGGGTGGTGGCTGTCATAGGGAGGGTGTGGAGGACTGTGGTAGGGCCCTCGCGCTTGCCGCGCGACAAGGTGAGCAGGCTTGGCTGGACTTTAGAGGGTGAAAGGGGCACAGAGGCAATACAGAGACACTCACAGAGGTTAAGTGGATAGGACAATTTCGAGTGGACGGCAGTAGCCCTGGTTCGTATGGTGGCAGGAGACAGGTCGCGTGCTAGGGCGGGAGTTTAGTACGCACGTCACAGGAGGAATTTAGGAGGTGAGGTCAAGGGAGCTGCAAGTTCGGCTTGGTTTAGTTGAAGTATTTGCTGGGAGGCAAAAAGGGGATTATAGTAGAGTTGGTGCTCGAGTAGGAGCAGATGGAGTGACACTCAAAAGGATTAAGGATGCTGAGAAGCTACATGAGGGGGCAGGCTAAGAGGTGCGGACTGCATGGATGGGGGCGCTCGTTTGGCCCCTGGTGCAATGGGAGGAAGTGATAAGAGGTGACTGCATGGACAGGGGTGCGGGAGGGCCCCTGGTGCACTAGGAGGGAAAGTGATGAGAGGTGACTGCATGGGCGGGGGTGCGTGAGGGCCCCTGGTGCAGTTGGGAAACATGGTGTAATGGATGCAAGGTGCTGGGGGCAGGTTATGGGGAATGGACGGGGGCCCAGGTTTGGCCCCTGGTGCAGTGGCAGGGGGTTAAATGAGGAGGTAGGCCTGTATTTCCAGGGGTGCACATGGGCCCCTGGTGCAGTGTGGGAAACATGGTGCAATAAGGTTAAGGTGATATAGGGTAGGGTTAAGTGGGAACAGGAGGGGAATAGGATAGAGGAGGCAGGAGGTCTAAGTGGGGGTAGGTGCATTTGTCAGAAGAAGGGGGTTAATAGATGCACAAATTAAAGGTGGGCCAGGAAGGAAAGGGCTGCTGGGTGCTTCCATAAGGGGAGTAAGGAGTGGGCCAGGTGAGGTTGGGTTGTCTTGGGGGGGGGGACATATGGGGGACAAAGAAGGGGGTTTTGCAGCGATAGGATGGGTCGGCAGAGCTGGCAGTACATGTATTGAGGGGTCAGGAGGAGGATTTGGTGTAGGTGGGGGAGTGAGCAGAGGTTGGGAATATTGCCTGTAGGAAGTTGGTAGGTGGCATTCGGAAGGTGGGGCGCTTGGATAAGAGAAGTATAGGTGGTACAAGCAGAGATTTCCTGGAAGTGCGCGGGGGAGGGGGGGGGTTGGCAGTGGCGAAGAGAGATTAATAACAGTTTTCTTTTTCAGATGGGTCATGGAGGAGAGGTGAGTTGCCGTACACAGAGTTACGGCCAGCGAATCGTTATTGGGCAGGGAATGTGGGGAGAGATTGCACTGTTTGGACACAATTGAGGGCGCAGTCATAACAGTGTTAGTGAGATAAGGGGCTCAGGTGGGTCTATTTGCTGTCCATGTTCGAGTGAGGAAGGGAGCGTCCTGGGGTGGCAGAGGCATTAGTGTTACTCGCAAGGGCGAATGCTTAGTAAATGAATGAGGAGTAGCATTGCTATAGGTAATAATAGGGAACCTAGCTGGTTTCGGGAGATGGGGCTCAAGGTAAGGTGGTGGGAAAAAGTTGTTGCGGAGGGGGGTTTCAGTGGGACGGTGAATGAAAGGGCAGCAGGAAGGTCTAGGAAGAAGTTTAACGGGTAGTTGGGGATGTTATTGCGGTGGGGCACAAGTGCGGGTTCCACAGGGACACAGATTTTGAGGATTTTCTTTTCAAGTGAATTAAGGGGCGACGTGGGCGGTCCAGGACATAATACAAATTTGAAGTAGAGGTAAGTTTAGGTTAGGTTAGGTGGGGCAGAAAGAACACCATAGGGGAGGGTTTTTCTGGTGCAGGGGCATGGATGAGGGTGTAGGGAAGCACAACGGGGGAATAGCGCGGGAAAGGATGGGGTGGTGCTGTTTGCACGAGCGGGCTACCCCGGGGGTGCAAAGAGGGGGAACAGGTATTGAAGATGGAGGGGCATGGCCCCGAGGAGAAGATGGGAGAAAGCGGGAAGGAAGGCTTGAGAAGATGGTAAGGAGACAGCAGGGAGCAGGGGATAGGTAGAGAGACAGTTGAACTGATTTAATTATTTAATTATTGGGGGAATTGAAAGTGTTCAATTATTAAATTTGGTTTGGCAAGTTGTTAAAAACAGTTATGTTAGTCTGTAAGGCCAGGGAGCCAGGTTGGCGTTTATTTGTGAGCTTTGGTCTGTCACATTAAAGCAACCTTTTCCACTGCAAGCGAGTCTGGGTGTTTTTGTGCAGTAAGCCCAAAGGGACACTGTCATGTTCCTGGCACACCTTGCCCAAACTGTCCACCCTGCAGCAGCTGAAACCACTATCCCCTGTCACAGGAAACCCTCATAGGGTCCTGGGGATAGTAGATGGAGAAGGATCATGCATAACTGGAGGGCTGGAAACCAAAAACATAACCCCCAGAAATCTGCATAATCACGCAAGAGTTCTGCAGTTTTGTGTGCCATTTTGACTCCCAGGATATTTAAGTCATACCCATAGCCCCACTCGAGGCTTTGCATTCTGGGCAAGCAACACGCTTTTCTGCACGAGTCCTTCTTCACAGCCGCCCACTTCCGAGTCTCGACTTCCATGTATATGCGCAGCTTGGCAACTTCCGGTACCAGCAAAAGAAGAGAATAATCAGTTGTGTATCGCCCAGATAACTTGCGCTTTGCAAAGCTAATAGACGAAAGACTTACTGTCTCCAAACCGGAAGGTCCATCCCGTGGTGCATACCGATCCCACAGTGTGCCGTGTACGCAATCGGTCTGCCCTCTATTCCTAGAAAGGAAAAAAAGACTGATCAGGGGAAGCAGCAAGCCGCGTTCTGACAATCGGGACTGGTATAACTATTTGATGTAGGTAACTAATACATATACTGTATGCGGAATACATCCAAACCCCCAGTGAAGTAAGTGACTGAGTGCTTTTTGTGCATTCCACTGGTGAAGCAACCACTGGAACAGGTTGAGTTCTTCCTACTAGTGATGCAACTGGGAACCTTGAAACACTGACATTTAGCCTGGAGTAACTGGTATACTGCAGCCGGACCAGTGAATTTCACTGTTTCGGAATGCTTGATGTCATCGGTCTCCAACCTC
This sequence comes from Ambystoma mexicanum, assembly GCF_040938575.1. Classification (NCBI taxonomy): domain Eukaryota; kingdom Metazoa; phylum Chordata; class Amphibia; order Caudata; family Ambystomatidae; genus Ambystoma; species Ambystoma mexicanum. The sequence goes on from NC_090935.1 coordinate 1,459,570,900, forward strand.
CCAGGTAAATGGAGGTCCGGTGGGCAGCTAAGTTCCCTGCAAGGTGCGCGGCTGAGCACCTGTGCACTTTCAATTAAAAGGTTGCGCATGCTCTTTAATCACTGTGCAGAACACAGCATGTATCCTCCATTCATCATATGCTGAACGTAGCAAGTATCCTCCTTTCATTCATCACTTGCTGTACACAGCCAACCAGAGGCCATGCACATCTTTCTTTGAGATTAAAGTGTCAGGATCACGCCTTACCTTAGTAACATCAAGTCAAGGATGTTTTCTACTGTTTGAAGGCATTTGCCACCATTTTAGGGCCAGGCATAAATGTTCCCCAGGTTTCTCTGGCCATCTGTTGGGGGGACAGAGAAAGTTCTCTGCGATAACCCATTTATCACCAACAGGGGTTACATCAAGAAGCAGATGGCTCCCTTTATGCCCCTCATATTTAAACAGTCTTACTTGGCTGGTGTGGCCACAGCAGCATTGTCAGGCAAACCAATCCATCAGAACCTTTTCTTCTGCTTGCATGGGCATGGTGAACACACAAGTGAAGAAAACACCCACATTCTGCTGATGCGCTGATTCACAAAAGTGAATCTGTCCACACAAAGGCTGAGCTTGGTCAAGTGCACTTTTATCCCAGAGTCCACCCGCAGTGTGGGTGTTCGCTCCTCTTGGTGTGCGCCTCACGCACACAAATGCAGAAGACTTTTCTGTGAATTGCGGCCTGTATTTCATCACTGAATGCGAGTAAGTGGCATTCCATGGGGTTGTCTCTTGCACTCCAAAGCGAACACCACAGAAGCGCATGTGAAATTAACATTTAGGAAAAAATTAGGTTGGAGGAACAAATTCTCCATATAAAGAAGGACATCTGTGATGTCCTGTGATACCAGTGCCCATGTCACGTGTGAGGGGTATCCCGGGTTACGAGTTGGGGGGTGGAGTTGGGTATTGGATGGAGGGACACAGATGAATAAAATCATGTGTGAAACCTTCTACAGGTGTCCACTCTTCTTTCATGGTGTCTATGAAAGGGAGCCATGTGGGTAACGTGTATTGAGTGAAGGTCCACTCAATGGAACACTAAAGTGGTGACGAGCGGTCTGACCCGCGTGTGTCTGGACCTGCGTCGGCCGATCGAGGAAGAGTGAGCTGGGTCGTGGAGCGGAACTTGGCGGGGGAAGCGGTGTGGCCCAGTGCGGAAGATGTTGGCTGCCAGAAGAGCAGGTGCGACATCCCGTACATGAGGAGATGTTTGGCAGGCATATCGGCCTGTGTTGCTGCACTATCGAGGGACGTGCTAGGGAAGAAGACCCAAATGTCCATCCGGTGGCGCACACCTGACCCAACGAGTGCGAGGCCTGCATTGACTATGCAGCTCGTATTTTGGCCCTGGCAAATCACATGTGCGTGTGAGTGAATGAAAGTACCAGGACGGCACCACGTGAATGGAAAGAATGGGGATGAAAAGCAAATAACCACTTGAGAACATTGCCAGAAAGAAAACGCTCACATAGCAACGTTGGGGTGCCACAACTGGAGGAAAGCACGGGACAAGGCCCAATAAGGCGTTTCTTCTTTTCTTTTCTTCTTCTTTCTTCTTTTGATCTGCCAGACTTGAGGCCACTCTGGCAAAAAGACAGCCACCAAGCACTACCATAGCTCACGCTCAGACAACAGAACATACAGGCCCCATCGCACACTTTTCCCATTAAACCAACATGTCAGAGGAGGAGCTGACCACCAGCACGCCTGCCCTCAAGATTGCAAGACAACTTGATTACAAAGCTACTTACTCATTTTGATTTATCGGAAGCTAGCTGTCTGGACCCCAGATGGAGAAGATAGATGAGGGGTTTCGACGTCTACATAAAAGCTATCGGACCCCTGGTGGAAGAAAAGTAACACAGCCTCCTTACTTTGTCCATAGGCCCCAATATACATGACATTGTGGACAAACTGTCCTCTGGAACCACAGACACCTACAACAGTCTCAAAACAGCTCTGACTGACTACTTTACACCTTACACAAAGGTGGATTATGAACGACGTGTTCCACACAACAAAGGAACAGAAGGGAGAAACGATGCATTCATGTCATGCGCCTATGCATCCGTCTAAAACATTGTCATTTCAACTACTATTCAAATGATGAGGCACTACATTTCCAGATCATTGCAAGGTGCGAATACACTGATTTTAGGAAAAGACTGTTACAAAAGCTGCGCTCCCTGGATGAGATCCTACGCCTAGCAAGATCAGATACAGCTCTTGCCCTACAGGTGGAAGGTCTGAGCGACATTAAAATCTCAGATGGGAAGACAGAAAATGTACAGAAACCTGAAACAACGGAACCAAGTAAAGGCAATGGCGAACCCTTCTGCTATCGATGTGGCTAGGAGTTCCCTCAAAAAGGCACCTGCCCCGCCATCGGACAACAATGCTCAGCATGTGAGGACAACCATTTTAAAGCAGTGCATCGCATGTACTGCAGCCAAGCTCGAGGTGAAGGAAATGATGGGAGGCTGACACAAGTCAGAGAAAAACAGATACAGAGCCCCGCAGGGTTAGCGAGCCAACCATATGAGCCACCTCAATGAAGACAGAGGGACAGAAGATGGGAAGGCAAGCCGCAAGAGAGGAAATCGTCTGATTGGCGATCAAACAGGACAACAGGGTCCAGATCAAGGAGAAGACCCAAAAGATACATTTGCTACCTAGTTGAACAGTCAGACAGCAGATCCAGTGACTCCTCAGAAGAGGGATCCAGAAGAAGAGAAACACCTCGAGAAGAACCAAGGAAAAGAGTTTACCTCTACGCACTGGGCAACCCGACGGTGAAAGAACAGAGTCTGATACTGCTTCTCCAAATAAATGACATGGCGGCTGAGTTTCTAGTAGACATTGGAGCTACGGTAAATGTCAAACGGAGAGGTATACAACAATCTCCCAAAGTCTCCCCGCCTACGTCCAGCAGAAGTAAACATCTATCCATCTGGCTCAAAAAGTCATTTACGCTGCAAAGGTTATTTCATAGCAGAGTGCAGATATAAAGCACAGACACACGGATACCCATGCATGTACTGGAAGCTGCAACGGACAGCAGGTGCATCGTAAGGTTTAAAGCCGCCATAGATATGGGCCTCCTACGTGTGCTGCATAGACTCATGGCACACAAATACTTAGATCCCTCAGCCAAGACAGAGCCCCTGTTCCCAACATTGTTCAAGGGTCTAAGAAAGCTAAAAGACCACCAAATCAACCTGCACACAGATCCCCAAGTGCCGCCAGTAGCCCAATACTATAGTGGCATTCCAGTGAACATTCAACGACAGGTTCAGGAAGATCTAGACAAACATTTGGAAGCAGACATCATAGAGCCCACAGTAGGCCCAAATCTGCAGTTGCCACCACCAAATAATCCCAGGGCCCAAGAAGGACTTGCAGGACATTAGAATATGTGTAGACATGCGCCGACCAAATGAAGCCATACTGAGAGAGCGTCATCAAACCCCAAGGATCACTGACATGGTCCACCTGTTAAATGGTGCCCCAGTATTTTCGAAATTGGACCTTAACAAAGGTTATCATCAACTAGAACTGAGCAAGGAGTCAAGATACATAACCACATTCGTCACCCATCTAGGTCTCTACAGGTACAAATGCCAAAGCTTTGGAGTCTCATTGGCCGCCGAAATCTTTCAGGTTGAAATACACAATGTCACAAAACATACCCCCAACTCTTTAAATTACAGTGACAATATTCTAGTATTTGGGCAGGATCAAGAACAACATGATAACACCCTCACGAGAGTCTGCATGGCACTTGAGGAAGCACACTATACACTAAATAGAGAAAAATTTGAGTTCAGGAAACGTACCCTTTGATTTTTTTTTTTTACACATTTTCAGCACAGGGCATGACACGGGATCCCGAAAAGGTGACTGCCCTCACCGAAGTAGACCCCCCAGCAAATGTCTCAGACCCGCTATCCTTTCTAGGCCTTGCTACCTACTGTACCCAATATATCCAGGATTTTGCGTCAATAAGTGAGCGGCTGAGGGCTTTGACGAAACAGCAAAGCAACGTTTCAGTGGTCGGAGGCATGTCAACAGGTGTTTGAAACAATCCGTCACTGCATTGCAGACGCCAAAAAAATGCATACTTTAACGCATCCAGGTAAACAGAGTTGGTCGTGGACATTGTCTCGTACGCCAGCAGAAGCTTGTCAAGGACTGAGCAAGCATATTCGCAGGCGGAAAAAGAAGAACTGGCCATTGTATGGGCCTTTGAACATTTTCATCTATTCCTTTATGGGAACCCTTTCACAGTAATCACCGATCAACAAGCACTACTCCTCATTTACGGCAACCCAAGCAAAATGCCTCCCAGAATTACACGATGGGCTTTGAGACTACAAGACTACAGTTTCTGCATCATCCATCGGCCTGGGAACGAGGATAATCCTGCTTACTTTTTATCAAGATATCCGCGCAAGAGCCCCACACCAACGTAGTCTGTTGCAAATCAGTATATACATTACATTGTACATGCAGCCACCCCAAAAGGAGTAACCCTGGTGCAAATAGCACAGTAAACGGAGAATGACCCGGCCATGCAAATCATTTGCAGGTGCATGGAATCTGGACGTGGAAACAGGCCAAACAGGCGGGTGAGGAGATCACCTCAGACACTCAACATGATCTCAATAGTTTGGTGGTGGTGAGAGAGGAACTGGCCCGATCAGAAGACTGCCTACTGCTCAAAGGAATTAAAATAGTAATTCCCCGGACATTGTAAAAGAAGGTTTTGGAGCTTGCGCATGGGGGACACCGTGGTATTGTGTCCACCAAGAGAATACTGTGGCAGAAGGTATGGTTTCCACAGTTGGACGGGCAGGTGGAAACGCTTCTCTGACAATGCCCCATGTGCACAGTCATCAGCCCACTAACACGTCCCGAGCCTTTGCTCATGACAGAACCTCCAGAGAAAGCATGGGACGAGAGAGCGATTGACTTCTTTGGACCCCTGGAAGTGGGGAACACATATTTGTAGTGATGGATGAATCGATTTCCGGATCTACAGGTGGTACCCTCCATGGCTGCTTGCCACACCATACCGGCACTGGACAGGATGTTCGCTGCACATGGGATACCAAGAGTTGTTAAATCTGATAATGGACCCCCCCTTGACGCTGCAAGACTTCAAGATTTTCGCAGAATACATGGGTTTCACCCACAGACGAATCACACCCCTATGGCCGCAGGCAAATGGCACGGTTGAACGCTTTATGAGCAACGTTAAAAGGAATGTACACATGGCACGCTTGTTGAGAAGATCCTATATCAGCTGTTGCGCGATTATCGCAATGTACCTCACAGCACCATTGGAAAGACACTGTCTGAAGTAATGTTTGGACGGAACATATGCACCCGCATCCCACATGTCAGGACCCAGCGAGAACAATACGTGGAAGACCGGGAGATGAAGGAGAAGGACACAAGTGCCTAGGAAACCATGAAGGTATGAGCAGATGTGGCCAGGAAGGCACGGAAAAATGACTTAGAGGTGAGGGTTTTTGTGATAGTGCGCCAGTCCATGAGCCGCAAACACACCACCACTTTCAACGAGGAACCATTGACGATCACACATGTGAAAGGATTGCTAAACACTGCTGAGGGAGAAAGGAGAGCGGTGACTAGAAATTCCTCACATTTCAAGAAAATGCCTGGGATCATTACAGCGAATACATCAGCAGAATATGCTGGTGTCATGATGCCTGCCCCCGGAAGACCAGACCAGGCCCAGCAGCCCCGGAAGCAGGCATCATGCCACTTGGAGCATGCCCAAAAGCCCCAGTTAGGGGCTGTTTGGGTGCAGTCCTGGCGCCTATGGCGCCAGGCTCATAAAGATAAAGTCAGTCCTGGCGCCATGGGCGCCAGGCTCATTATTGATAACTTACCTGAAGCAGACCATGCTGCATACTCACCTGAGGCAGACCATGCTGCATGAAGACTCAAGCCAAATGAGGCTTAGGAGGGACTATTTTACTGAAGGGACTATTTTGTTACTTGGGTGGGGCTGTGGAAGAGTACTTACCTGGATCTTCTTCCAAGGCTATTTAAACCACGCCCGGACAGCCACACGTGCTTCGCGTTATTCTGCTTGCTGCAGCGTAACGCTCACCGTGTTTTCAGCAGCTCCAGTCTTCAGCCACGCCCGCTTCAGTGTTGGGACTCCTGAAACAAGAAGAAAAGAAGGATAAAGGTTAGAACAGGAGTTTTAACTTTAATCCTTACCTGAATCCTGATCCATTTCGCCACAGAACTGAAAGACAGAAGTCTTTGAAGCATCGCTTCGCATTCCTACGGCGCCGCGCTGAACTCACCTGCTTGGCGGTACTTCAGCATTCCATCACGCTCTCTCCATCTCGCGGCCGCCCTCCGACACCTAAGGAGACAAAGACAGCAAGGTGAGCAAGGGGACTCTCAAAGGCTATACAAGCTACCCCCAAGGACTTACCTGATTTACCACGGGAGGTACTCACCTCATCTCGGGTCGGCGCAGTCAACTCTGCTTCATCGCCGTACCCCGGCCCCTAAGGGGAAAACCACAATAGACTTACCTGAATCTTACCAAGTGCCATTTGGAAATCTTCGAGTGGATTAATCGGCAACCTGCAAGGAATCGGACAGAGTGAAGATCAGACATTTGAACTCTTATGAACAATTGGACTTTAGAGTCAATACTGGAACTCACCAATTCCTCTACGCCAGTGAAGTAACTGGTCATCAACGCGCCCCTGCGGTCGACGCAGGATGGAGAGCTCATCCTTCCAAACCATCAGGTGAGACTAAGGAGGGGACATCAAGAGTGATCTGTGGGAAGACAACGGGAGTGGGGAAGGTGGGTTGACACTCAATTCCACGGGTGGTTAATTCCTCTTCTCCTTTGCAGAAGAATATTCTTGCGAGCCAGACAAACTAGGCTGAGCGGGCCAGTCCAGTCAGTCATCTCGGCGCTACACGTCACGCTGGTGGAAACAACAGCGGCCCAGTTCCGGTCGACGCCCCCGTGGGAACCAGGTGAGCGTAACAGCTAGTCCCCAAGACTGAGAGGTTCCGTATGAAGGTGATGGTGAGGATTCCAGTGAAGAACAGGTCAGTTCACCCATGCCAGAGAGTAATAGCCATCAACAGTCTGATGTAATGGAGAGACCTCTGCGAGCGAGGAATAGACCTCAGAGACTGAATAAAGAAATGAACTGAATAATAACTTGTTGCTAAGAAAGGGGGGGTTGTGACGTTCTGTGATGCCAGCGCCCATGTCACATGTGAGGGGTACCCCGGGCCACAAGTCTGGGGGTAGGGTCGGGTATTGGATGGAGGGTCACGGATGAATAAAGTCGTGTGTCAAACCCTCTTTAGGTGTCCGCTCTTCTTTCATGGTTTCTATGAAAGGGAGCCGTGTGGGTAACGTGTATTGTGTGAGGGTCCACTCAATGGAACACTAAAACATCGAGCTTACACAAATGTTTAGAACATTATTATTTTTTTTTTATTGTTTATGGTAATGAAACCTTTACAAATTACATATTCAAGAGACCCACATAAAAACTTTTTAGAAAGAAATATAAATACATATAACTCAGCTACATCCACATTAAACAAAAAACACAATTGACAAAATGTAAAAATACATCCGTAACACCAATATACAAACACCATATTTCATGCTACATAAAACATGTCAAAAGTCTGAAATCAATACTTCATTATGATCAGTAACTTCACTAAAGCCATAAAAACAAATAAACAATCAAATTTAAAATTCATCATCACCAGACATCATGATCAATAGTTATAAAATTTCTAGGCCCAAAATCATTGTAAATTTGAGATCTAGATCACGAGAACAAGATTACAAATTCAACTGATATACTCTACCTATTCACAGACCTCATCCAAGGAAATTCTTGACTTTTCAGTCAGTTTTTCTTCAATGATTAGCAGAAAGTTTGTTAAACGAAGAATAAGCATTTGACTCGTTCCCCACATACATCTTTGCCAAAGCGTCTCTCTACTCAAACTTGAGTCTGTATAAAGATGTTCACCAAGTAGATGTTTCCTTTCAGATTCAAAATACAGACAGTACACAGTAAGATGTTTCAAAGTTTTGATTGTCATATTAGTTTTGCAGAATCTACAGTGCCCTCTGTTTAACTTATTTTTATACTGATTCCACAACATCAGTTTCTCATTTGTGAGTAGCTGATTCAAACAAAATCTCAAATAAGATTTCCTAGAGTAATTACATGGAAAACTTTCCTGGTACTTGGGACGATAACCCCACTGCCTAGTAAATTTGGCATATTCATAATACGATTTGTAATTATTGATCTTCTCAATTAACAAGCACCAATAGTACCGACAGTATTTAAGTTTGCATGACAGCAGTCCTAGTACCAGGTCATCATGGTTAATCATAGTACAAGATAGCAATTCCTCCATTTTATTCCTGAATTTCAAGAAAGATGGAGAATGTCCTTGCTCAATAATACTCGCTAGGTCTTCAGATAACGAATCCTTAGGGGGAGATAACATTTCCCCATAATTTGTAAGTAATCGCCAATGCCATTTGACAGATAGCGGTAACAGACCCAACTCATGACAGATAATGGCATTAGGCGTAGAAGATGCCAGACTCAAAACACTTTTCAACATTTTACCCTGGATAAAGTCTAGAATTCCCTCAAGTTCGTAGAGACATATATCCAAGGCATAAAGCATAATTGGTTCAATTATTTGCAGATCTAATTTGAGCATAGGAAGCAAAGAGAATTTCCCCAATCGATGATGGATCAGTTTCATCTGTACAATAAGCACTTTAGCTTTATTATTCAAAATCATCTTCCACCCATCAAGGGAGTATGTACTAGCTAGATGGTAGCCTAGATAACGCATGGAAGGTGACCTGGGAATGGAGATACCATTAAGGCACCATATAAATTTGGTGCATCTTTTCCGTCCTTCAGCAAACGTAATAATGAAGGATATTTCCGGATTTATTTGTAAATTATGGTTACTGGCATATAAGTGAAATAAGCCCAGTTTCGTCTGGAGCCCAAAAGGGGTCTGATCAAAGAACAATAGGTCATCGGCAAAGCTTAGCCAGTTGAGTGCTAATGAACCCAATTTCACTGGGAAAATAATGACCTCCTTCCATTGCTCATCCAGATCTAATAAATATAAATTGAACAGGACTGCAGCAAGGTTACAACCCTGCTTTCATCCTATTTCGGTGGAAATGGGGTCCGTAAGCGCACCAGCTTTAGTCAGACGGATTCGATAAGTAGTTTGTTTATGTAGGGTAGCAATTATTGAAACAAGCTGGACAGAAAAGCCATATTTAATCAATTTTACCCACAATATAGTTCTCTGATAACTGAGTCGAAGGCAGCAGTGAGATCCAGGGCTGCTATATAAACCGGCCCAGCATTAGATGATCTAGTCTGCTGGTATACATGGGCAATGATGGTAGCATTTAATTGGCATCGCATGTAACGACGAAATCCAATCTGAAATTTAGGCAATAGATTAGATTTAGTAATATGCTGATGAATAAATTGAAGTAAAAGACCTGTAAAAATCTTTGCCGATGCATCCATCAGTGCTATAGGCCTAAAATTAGCCGGTTCATTCATAGGACCCTTTTTGTAGATCGGAATGATAATGGCCGAACACCAAGAGCTAGGAATATGTCCAAGATAATAAATGGCATCAAATTTAATTTTGAAGATCCCAGCCCACAATTCAGGATTAAGTTTAATTAGGCACGTTGGAATTCCATCAGGCCCTGGAGCCTTTCGATTTCATAATGGCCATATATATGTCCTCGATGGTCCACGGGCAGCCACTAGCGGTGGGACTAAATGAGGTCGTGTCTAAGTACAAGCGAAAGTCTTGTGGCTTGGTAAACTTGGATTTAATATAACTGACCCAAGTAACAGCAGAGATGGCTGATTCTTCAATCATCTCTGAATTTCCAACCAAGGTACGGATCGTAGCCCGAACCTGTCTAGTGTTTTTCTTTAATAATAGAGCAATAAGATTCTGATTATCAGTATTAATGAGCTTGTACTTTAACATTTTTATTTGTCTTTTGTAGGTCATAATAATATGGGCTTTCGACACATGAGACTCATTAGCATCAAGATCCCGAGAGCCAAGTTGCCTAATCTGTTGTCGTTTCTCTTTACGTAAATCAACCACTTTCTGATTGTAATGGTGTTGATGCGTGGTCGGACAACTAGAGTCTGTTGAGGTCATGATAAATAACACATGTACAGCAAGTCTTATGGAATTCTGCAGCTCTGCAGCAACACAAGACACTCCTCCTAAAGACTGGCTCAAAATAAGTAGGGGATCCTCCTGAATATTAGTGATAACTTTCTTGCACCTTTTAGAAGTCCACTTGACAGACAATCGGACTCGATCAAATTCAATAGCAGATAAAATCGGAGCAGCATCAAGGCTACCGATTTTCAATCTAAGTTTGGCATTCAAAGCAAAATGATCTCCCAAGAATAAGTTGTTAATCAGTATCGGATCAATAATTTGTAACAACCCTGTGGAAGCAAAGATATAATCAATCAATGAGGTCCAAGCGCCTCTTGCCCAAGTATAGTGATAGGTTCCTATTTCAAAGGGAACCATTTGTATATCCCATGTCATGAAATATTCCAAGCACTTTACCATTCACATAAGATTTTTTCTTCAGATCATGATTACAATGTTTCCCATCCTTATCTAAAGATAGGCAGGAGGAATTAAAATCTCCCCCAATAATTACATTCAGACTTAGTTTTTGGAAAAATGCCTGTTCAAAGATGAGGTTCAAACAATTAGTGATAGTTTCAAAGGAAATTCTAACATCATTCCAATACAGGTTAACTACAAGAAAACCCGGACATAATATATCTTTACACAAAATTTCAACCACCAACAATGCCGCATAAGCCCACAACACAGAGGATTCCAGTCTCAAGTTTTTATCAATTAGTACAGCAAGGCCTCCAGCCGGGCGACCTAGTGTCCCTCTGTCACACGTCGGAGACCGTGGCGAGTGTGGGCTCGATGGCGCTTCGGCAGCCATTGAGCTTTCCACCACGCTCTCCCCCCCGTAGTTCATTGACAGTCTAGTCTTTTCAGACGGGACAGCCAATGGACTATATCTTTTGTTTTCACCCGGAAGACTGCGCGTTGCAACCCTTTGCGTCAGGCTTCCGGGTGAAACGCTCTGTGTTTTCTCTTCTCCGTGTCCTCCTACTACGGCTTGCTCTCCGTCTGCCCCCCTCTGTTTTCTTTTTTCCGTTCTTGCCTGCCATTGCTTCCCGGCTCCAGTTACCTCTTCTGTCTGCTCCTCCTCCTCCATAATATATTTTCGTTCCCTCTCCTTTATTACCCTGCCTTTCTACCATTATTGCCTCCGGACCTGCTCATCCTGAAGGCACCACACCAGTCATCCCTCAGACTACTAGAGGTTTTTTTTTATGCCGTGAGGCTTTTTCCCCCAAGCAGTTTGTTCCGGTAGAGGGGCCCCCCCAGACCTCTTTGAACTAGGGGAGGGTTGCTTCCTACTGGGGCAGACCCGATCCTCCACAAAAGAAAAAGTCTCTGTGGAAGAAGAGGCTCAACCTTACTGCGGAACTCGAGATTTCAGGTGAGGAGGGGGCTGAGGGGCTGCAGCAGGCAGAGGGAACCCAGGTGCCTACATCTGACAGTTTGCAACACCTAGAAAGGATCATGGCTACCCCGGAGCAAATCCAGCAGCTGATTACAGCGGTACAAGGAATGAATATAGAATTGCAGAATCTGAAGGCTGAAAATGCGCAGCTAAGACAAATGGTTTCGGCTCGTGAACCTCGGGAAACAGATCTCACCCCTATGGCCCTGTCTTCAGGCAAGTTTGATGGCTCTCCAAAACGACTCAAGGAATTCTTGGAGTCTTGCGCTATTTACTTTACTTTTCGTCCTTGCACCTTTTCTAGTGGTCACACGAAGGTGGGGTTCATGATATCAAATATGACAGGTAACGCGTTAGCCTGGGCCTCCCCTCTGGTGACGGAAAACAATCCGGTACTCCAGGATTATAGTGCCTTTTTGACCTTGTTGAAACAAACCTTTGAGCAAGCAGAGATAGCTCACGTCGCTGCGGAAGAGTTGCTCGATGTCCAGCAAGGTAGTAATGACCTGCGTACCTACATTTCAACCTTCAAACGCCTGGTCACCGATGCCGGGTGGCCAGTACAAGCCCAGTATACTATCTTTCGTCGAGGCTTGAAGGAAGAACTAAAGGATGAATTGGCGCGCATTGCTCGACCCTCGACCCTCACGGATCTAATGTCCATGGTACTCCAGATAGAGTATCGCCTGAGTGAGCGGCAGAGCGAGAGGCGAAGACACCGTAACCCGATCCAACAGACCCATTCAGCACCCCCTCTCTTTTCGCAGACATCGACCAACAATACAGAAGAACCCATGCAAGTTGGCTCTGCCCAAGCTCCGTTGACACTAGAAGAGCGCAAGCGACGCCGTGACACGGGACTATGTATGTATTGCGGGTCCAATACTCATCTTCTCCGCAATTGTCCTGACGTTCCTCCACGTAGGGCGGGAAACGACAGACCTCAGAGCTAGGGGGGACAAGCTCTCGGGGTTTAGGTCCAAGTCCCTATGTTACATTAGCCGTTACACTGCAATCTGATACTATGGATTCCCGCTTAATGGTTGTTTCTATCAACTTACAAACCCCTCAAGGACGACTTTCCACCTTGGCCCTGGTTGACTGTGGAGCCGCGGGAGTCTTTATGGACACAGTGTGGGCTGGACATCAAGGTCTTCCCTTTGTACCTCGAGATGATCATCAGAAGGTTGAAGGTGTCAATGGTTCTCCGCTGTCTTCTGGTCCTATTACCCACACCACAGAACAGTTAACCGTCAGTATACAGCAGCATTCGGAATTCTTGAAGTTCGATTTTATACGAGCAGCCCACTTCCCAATAATTTTGGACATTCCTTGGTTGAGGAAGCACAACCCAAACATCGATTGGGCAAGAAACACTATGGCTTTCGAATCCGGGTTTTGCAAGGAGCACTGCCTGCCACACCAACCACGAGAAGTTATAAAAGTCATCTCCTCAGAACCAACCAAGGCATGCGATGTTTGTTACCTTCCACTAGAACTTTCAGAGTTTCAAGATGTCTTTGGTGACAAGACTGTCCTAGATCTGCCTCCTCATAGACCTGAGGACTGCTCCATTGACCTTACCCCAGAGGCCCTGGTACCATTTGGGAGAATGTTTCCTTTGTCTCTGGCAGAAAAGAAGGTCTTACGCTCGTACCACGACTCCCATCTGACCAATGGCTTGATACAACCTTCAAAATCCCCTGCGGGTGCCTCACTATTCTTCATTCCCAAGCGTGATTCCTCTGAGTTGAGGCCATGCATTGACTATCGAGGACTCAATAAGGTGACCATTAGGGATAGATATCCCATGCCCCTCATTAGTGAGATCTTGGAGGCGGTGCAAAGCGCTACGATCTTTTCAAAATTAGACCTACGCAGTGCCTATCATCTTCTTCGCATCCGGATGAATGGAATACCGCGTTCCGAACCCCTTTTGGACTCTATGAGTATAGAGTGATGCCTTTTGGTCTCGTCAACGCACCGGCCATATTTCAACATTTTATGGACTGCTTGTTCTCTGATGTTTTGTTCCTAAATACTATCGTCTATTTAGATGATATATTGGTATTTTCCAGTACCCTACAAGATCACTCCCAACATCTCAGGACAGTCTTACAACGGCTTCAGTCTAACAGCCTCTTGGTCAAGCCCGAGAAATGTGTCTTCATGTCCACCTCAGTTTCGTATCTGGGATTTGTCCTATCTAAGGAAGGAGTGACAATGGAACCCAAGAAGGTCTCCGCCATACTTGAATGGCCTACTCCCACCAGCCTGAAGGAAGTCCCACGATTCTTAGGCTTGGCTAACTTCTATCGTAAGTTCATTGACCACTTCTCCCAAATGGTGTTGCCCATTACTGCTTTACTCAAGAAGGAGGCCAAACCCTTTGAATGGACAGAGCAAGCTAATCACGCATTCACACAACTCAAGAAGATGTTTTGTTCTGCTCCTATCCTGTGTCAACCCGACCAAGGCAAACAGTTTGTAGTCGAGGCAGACGCTTCCGCTGAAGCAGTGGGAGCTGTTTTACTTCAGGAAAGTGGGGGTAAGGAGCACCCAGTAGCGTATCTGTCAAAGACCTTGTCTACAAGCCAAAAGAATTACTCTGTGATTGAAAAGGAGTTGCTAGCTCTCAAGTCTGCCTGTGAGGAATGGAGGCACCTACTATAAGGTAGCGCTTATCCATTCATACTTCGCACGGATCACAAGAATCTGAAGGTCCTCCAGGGAATGGAATGTGTCAACTCCAGACAGGCTCGTTGGGCACATTTCTTTAGTCAGTATGACTTCATCATCACATACATCCCGGGTTCCCAGAACGGATTAGCCGATGCCCTATCCCGGAGAGACACTCCTTTTGTACGGCCTGCTCCACTCACTGAATACCTGTTTCCTCGTAACAGAATTGTGGGTACAGTGTCTACATTTCTGCAGGAGGTAAGGTCTGCTACAACTACCGACCTAGAAGAAAAGGTGCCCCAAAAGAATTCACGGAATCTACAATGGGCGGAAGGCCTGTTGTTAGTTAACCAAAGGTTGTTCAAACCCACCCGAGCCCTACAGTTGAAGATCTTGAAATGGTGCCATGATCACACCACGGCAGGCCACCGAGGGCAAAGGGGTACCCTAGAGCTGGTTACATGCTCTTTTTTCTGGCCCACCTTGGTCAGTGATGTAAAAGAGTATTGCAAGGCTTGTCCAGTATTTGCCCAAAGCAAGACTCTCACCAACAGACCGATTGGCTTGTTGGAACAACCCGAGATACCCACTCGTCCCTGGTCTCTGATTTCTATGGACTTCATAGTAGATTTACCGGTATCCCAAGGTTTTAAGTGTCTTATGGTGACCGTGGACTCGTTTACCAAACTAGCCCATTTTTCTCCATTCACCGGTATCCCTTCTGCTTCTAGTATGGCTGAGGTATTCCTCAGGGACATATTCCGTCTACACGGCTTACCCGATAAGATCATCACTGATAGAGGAAGCCAGTTTACTTCCCGATTTTGGGCAGCCTTGTGTCAACGTTTGGGTATTGGGAGAGCATTATCTTCAGGTTTTCACCCCCAGACAAACGGCCAAACAGAACGGCTAAACGCTACTCTTGAGCAGTACCTATGGTGTTATATTAACAAACATCAAGACACCTGGATGTCCCTTATACCTACTGCAGAGTTTGCGTATAATAACACCATACACTCTGCTACTAACCTTAGTCCGTTCTACTGTACTTACGGAGTACACCCACGGGGTATTCTTCCGATTCTCCAGTCTCCTTCAAATGTACCCACCATTGAGTCGACCTTGACAGAAATTGCCACAGCCCATAGAACAGCGCAACAGAGCTCATCTACCGCTTAAGAAAGGTACAAAACCCAGGCTGACCTACATCGCCTACCCTGCCCCCAGTGGAAGGAAGGAGACCGAGTGTGGTTAGCCACAAAGTACTTACCTCGCTGGCTACACCCTACGAAGCTGTCTCCCAGATTTTTTGGTCCTTTTAGGATTTTACCAAAGATTAACCCTGTAGCATTTAGGCCAGCCCTTCCGAAAAAGTTGAGTCGCATACACCCAGTGTTCCATTCCTCTCTGCTTCGCTCGGTAGACCCAAACACCGCAATGAATAGGAGAACCAACATTCCCCCTGGTTCCGAATCTGCTCCAGATGAGGATGAGGTCTCCCAGATTTAGACGGGGGTGTTTAGAATACTTGGTGGCTTGGAAGGGTTACCCCCGTTCCGAAGATTCTTGGGAACCTGAGTCTCATGTTCATGCCCCTCTCCTTGTCCGGAGATTTCATCGCACCCACCCGGGGGTGGTGAGGTATAGAAGGGGGCATACTGTCACAAGTCGGAGACCGTGGCAAGTGTGGGCTTGATGGCGCTTCGGCGGCCATTGAGCTTTCCACCACGCTCTCCCCCCGTAGTTCATTGACGGTCTAGTCTTTTCAGACAGGACAGCCAATGGACTATATCTTTTGTTTTCACCCGGAAGACTGCGCGTTGCAACTCTTCGCGTCAGGCTTCCCGGTGAAACGCTCTGTGTTTTCTCTTCTCCATGTCCTCCTACTATGGCTTGCTCTCCGTCTGCCCCTCTCCGTTGTTTTCTTTTTTCCGTTCTTGCCTGCCATTGCTTCCCGGCTCCAGTTACCTCTTCTGTCTGCTCCTCCTCCTCCTCCATAATATATTTTCGTTCCCTCTCCTTTATTACCCTGCCTTTCTACCATTATTGCCTCCGGACCTGCTCATCCTCAAGGCGCCACACCAGTCATCCCTCAGACTACTAGAGGGTTTTTTTTATGCCGTGAGGCTTTTTCCCCCAAGCAGTTTGTTCCCGTAGAGGAGCCCCCCCAGACCTCTTTGAACTAGGTCAGGGTGGCTTCCTACCAGGGCAGACCCTATCCTCCACAAAAGAAAAAGTCCCTGTGGAAGAAGACGCTCAACCTTCCTGCGGAACTCGAGATTTCAGGTGAGGAGGGGGCTGAGGGGCTGCAGCAGGCAGAGGGAACCCAGGTGCCTACATCTGACACCCTCTTTCAGCAGGCTGATGATGAGAATAGAACCCCTCTAACTCTAAATCAGCCCTACAGTTGAAGATCTTGAAATGGTGCCATGATCACACCAAGGCAGGCCACCGAGGGCAAAGGGGTACCCTAGAGCTGGTTACATGCTCTTTTTTCTGGCCCACCTTGGTCAGTGATGTAAAAGAGTATTGCAAGGCTTGTCCAGTATTTGCGCAAAGCAAGACTCTCACCAACAGACCGATTGGCTTGTTCGAACAACCCGAGACACCCACTCGTCCCTGGTCTCTGATTTCTATGGACTTCATAGTAGATTTAGCGGTATCCCAAGGTTTTACGTGTCTTATGGTGACCGTGGACTCGTTTACCAAAATAGACCATTTTTCTCCGTTCACTGGTATCCCTTCTGCTTCTAGTATGGCTGAGGTATTCCTCAGGGACATATTCCGTCTGCACGGCTTACCCGATAAGATCATCACTGATAGAGGAAGCCAGTTTACTTCCCGATTTTGGGCAGCCTTGTGTCAACGTTTGGGTATTGAGAGAGCATTATCTTCAGGTTTTCACCCCCAGACAAACGGCCAAACACAACGGCTTAACGCTACTCTTGAGCAGTACCTACGGTATTATATTAACAAACATCAAGACAACTGGATGTCCCTTATACCTACTGCAGAGTTTGCGTATAATAACACCATACACTCTGCTACTAACCTTAGTCCGTTCTACTGTACTTACGGAGTACACCCACGGGGTATTCTTCCGATTCTCCAGACTCCTTCAAATGTACCCACCATTGAGTCGACCTTGACAGAAATTGCCACAGCCCATAGAATTGCACAACAGAGCTTATCTACCGCTAAAGAAAGGTACAAAACGCAGGCTGACCTACATCGCCTACCCTGCCCCCAGTGGAAGGAAGGAGACCGAGTGTGGTTAGCCACAAAGTACTTACCTCGCTGGCTACACCCTACGAAGCTGTCTCCCAGATTTTTTGGTCCTTTTAGGATTTTACCAAAGATTAACCCTGTAGCATTTAGGCCAGCCCTTCCGAAAAAGTTGAGTCGCATACACCCAGTGTTCCATTCCTCTCTGCTTCGCTCGGTAGACCCAAACACCGCAAAGAATAGGAGAACCAACATTCCCCCTGGTTCCGAATCTGCTCCAGATGAGTATGAGGTCTCCCACATCCGAGATTCCAGATTTAGACGGGAGTGTTTAGAATACTTGGTGGCTTGGAAGGGTTACCCCCGTTCCGAAGATTCTTGGGAACCTGAGTCTCATGTTCATGCCCCTCTCCTTGTCCGGAGATTTCATCGCACCCACCCGGGTAAACCGGGTGTGGTGAGGTATAGAAGGGGGCATACTGTCACACGTCGGAGACCGTGGCAAGTGTGGGCTTGATGGCGCTTCGGCGGCCATT
This sequence comes from Ambystoma mexicanum, assembly GCF_040938575.1. Taxonomy (NCBI): domain Eukaryota; kingdom Metazoa; phylum Chordata; class Amphibia; order Caudata; family Ambystomatidae; genus Ambystoma; species Ambystoma mexicanum. Next base: position 1,459,589,086 of record NC_090935.1, read on the forward strand.
GAGCTTTCCACCACGCTCTCCCCCCGTAGTTCATTGACGGTCTAGTCTTTTCAGACGGGACAGCCAATGGACTATATCTTTTGTTTTCACCCGGAAGACTGCGCGCTGCAACCCTTCGCGTCAGGCTTCTGGGTGAAACGCTCTGTGTTTTCTCTTCTCTGTGTCCTCCTACTACGGCTTGCTCTCCGTCTGCCCCTCTCCGTTGTTTTCTTTTTTCCGTTCTTGCCTGCCATTGCTTCCCGGCTCCAGTTATCACTTCTGTCTGCTCCTCCTCCTCCATAATATATTTTCGTTCCCTCTCCTTTATTACCCTGCCTTTCTACCATTATTGCCTCCGGACCTGCTCATCCTGAAGGCGCCACACCAGTCATCCCTCAGACTTATAGAGGTTTTTTTTTATGCCGTGAGGCTTTTTCGCCCAAGCAGTTTGTTCCGGTAGAGGGGGCCCCCCCAGACCTCCTTGAACTAGGTCAGGGTGGCTTCCTATCGGGGCAGACCCTCTCCTCCACAAAAGAAAAAGTCCCTGTGGAAGAAGAGGCTCAACCTTCCTGCAGAACTCGAGATTTCAGGTGAGGAGGAGGCTGAGGGGCTGCAGCAGGCAGAGGGAACCCAGGTGCCTACATCTGACACCCTCTTTCAGCAGGCTGATGATGAGAATAGAACTCTAAATCACCCGTAATCATGGTTTCTTGGATCAAACAGATCCCTGGGCGAGTGCAATTATTAAGCGAAGCATTCCATGAACTCAAGTTGGAACTACCACATAAGTTCCATGACAGGAAGGTCATCCCATGGTTTTCATCCTACGTTTCATCCATTACAGTAGGAGTTGGGGATGCATTCAAAGACCCCATAACCATCATTCCTGATAAGGAAGCAGCAAAATTCATAAATTGTTTCAACACCTCATTAATCAACGGTTGACTTCCTGGTTAATTTAAGGTCTGTGGAGGATCTGGCAAAGTCGCTATGAAAATTTCAGCGAGTTCATCAGAATCAAATAAACAAGGGAATAAACCTAATAGTTCTAAATCATCGCGCTGCGCCCAAATTAATCTTGCAATGATGTGTGAATGATAGCCGCAAATCATACGAGTCGGATTATTATGGGACAGACAAACCCGGTCAATATCATCACTTCTGATGGTGCGTAAGGCTGGGATCGCCTGAAAAGCATTCAGCATAGCAGAGCGATTTAGACTCACTTTTGCAGAGGTTGGTTTCTTAGTTTCCCAGCCCATAATAGATGGCATGTCAGGGGTTAAAATCATTACCTCAGTCCCGGGCATAGGCTCATGGATATTTGAGTCTGATTCATGTGTACAAGTATGAGATTCTGAATTAGATCTATCCCTAACCATATTTGTATTATTCTTACAATGGGGCATACCTTGTACTTCAACCTTAGCACCATCGTCATTAGGTGAGTGCAGCCGCGTGCATTTTAGTCGCCTAACCACCCTTCCTGGTGGCATCTGTGGTCCCCCTGCCCCCTCGGTAGCCCATCCGCCTCCCATTCTCTCCCCGCATCCATTTCCTTATTCCCCGGCCCTCCCCGCCTCCCGCTCCCGCCCACCCCCTCCCATTGGTCAATTCAACCCACACAACAAGCCTAGCGACTCGCGTGCCTGCCCCGGCTCCCTTAGTCCTCCAGAGCCAGGTGAGTGCAGCCGCGTGCATTTTAGTCGCCTAACCACCCTTCCTGGTGGCATCTGTGGTCCCCCTGCCCCCTCGATAGCCCATCCGCCTCCCATTCTCTCCCCGCACCCATTTCCTTATTCCCCGGCCCTCCCCGCCTCCCGCTCCCGCCCACCCCCTCCCATTGGTCAATCCAACCCACACAACAAGCCTAGCGACTCGCGTGCCTGCCCCGGCTCCCTTAGTCCTCCAGAGCCAGGTGAGTGCAGCCGCGTGCATTTTAGTCACCTAACCACCCTTCCTGGTGGCATCTGTGGTCCCCCTGCCCCCTCGGTAGCCCATCCACCTCCCATTCTCTCCCCGCATCCATTTCCTTATTCCCCGGCCCTCCCCGCCTCCCGCTCCCACCCACCCCCTCCCATTGGTCAATTCAACCCACACAACAAGCCTAGCGACTCGCGTGCCTGCCCTGGCTCCCTTAGTCCTCCAGAGCCAGGTGAGTGCAGCCGCGTGCATTTTAGTCGCCTAACCACCCTTCCTGGTGGCATCTGTGGTCCCCCTGCCCCCTCGATAGCCCATCCGCCTCCCATTCTCTCCCCGCACCCATTTCCTTATTCCACGGCCCTCCCCGCCTCCCGCTCCCGCCCACCCCCTCCCATTGGTCAATCCAACCCACACAACAAGCCTAGCGACTCGCGTGCCTGCCCCGGCTCCCTTAGTCCTCCAGAGCCAGGTGAGTGCAGCCGCGTGCATTTTAGTCGCCTAACCACCCTTCCTGGTGGCATCTGTGGTCCCCCTGCCCCCTCGATAGCCCATCCGCCTCCCATTCTCTCCCCGCATCCATTTCCTTATTCCCCGGCCCTCCTCGCCTCCCGCTCCCGCCCACCCCCTCCCATTGGTCAATCCAACCCACACAACAAGCCTAGCGACTCGCGTGCCTGCCCCGGCTCCCTTAGTCCTCCAGAGCCAGGTGAGTGCAACCGCATGCATTTTAGTCGCCTAACCACCCTTCCTGGTGGCATCTGTGGTCCCCCTACCCCCTCGGTAGCCCATCCGCCTCCCATTCTCTCCCCGCACCCATTTCCTTATTCCCCGGCCCTCCCCGCCTCCCGCTCCCGCCCACCCCCTCCCATTGGCCACATCAAGGGGACTTCCATTCATAGCCAATCTCCCCAGGGCAGCCCCTGCCCGGCAGCCCCATCGGCTAAGGACCCCAAGGCAAAGGACGGCTCCAACTAGATGGCTCCAGATCGTATCTGCAGGTATCCGCAGGAGAAGCAAGAAGCCAACAACAAGTGTGGCAAGGGCAGGGCCAGAAGCAACTACTTCAGGCCATACTACCCTACCACCCCTCTAACACAGCATCAATCCCTCTATAGTTAAACTCGGAATCCCAGCATTGCCTTGTTCCCAATTGCATTTAGAAGTTGCGTCCAATAGCCTCTCTGAGGAAAGCTGCATTTAGAAGTGTTACCAATTGCATTAGCAGTGTTCCCAATTGGACCTAGGTGTTGCACCCAATAGCCTCTCTGAGGAAAGCTGCATTTAGAAGTGTTCCCAATTGCATTTAGAAGTGTTCCCAATTGCATTTAGGTGTTGCGCACAATTACCTCTCTGAGGAAAGCTGCATTTGGAAGTGTTCCCAACTGCATTTAGAAGTGTTCTCAACTGCATTTAGAAGTGTTCCCAATTGCATTTAGTAGTGTTCCCAATTGCATTTAGGTGTTGCGCCCAATTACCTCTCTGAAGAAAGTTGCATTTAGAAGTGTTCCCAATTGCATTTAGAAGTTGCACCCAATAGCCTCTCTGAGGAAAGTTGCATTTAGAAGTGTTCCCAATTGCATTTAGTAGTGTTCCCAATTGTATTTAGGTGTTGCGCCCAATTGCCTCTCTGAAGAAAGTTGCATTTAGAAGTGTTCCCAATTGCATTTAGAAGTTGCACCCAATAGCCTCTCTGAGGAAAGTTGCATTTAGAAGTGTTCCCAATTGCTTTAGTAGTGTTCCCAATCGCATTCTGAAGTTGCACCCAATAGCCCCTCTGAGGAAAGTTGCATTTAGAAGTGTTCCCAATTGCATTAGCAGTGTTCCCAATTGGATTTAGGTGTTGCGCCCAATAGCCTCTCTGAGGAAAGTTACATTTAGAAGTGTCCCCAACTGCATTTAGAAGTGTTCCCAATTGCATTTAGGTGTTGCGCCCAACTGCCTCTCTGAGGAAAGTTGCATTTAGAAGTGTTCCCAATTGCATTTAGAAGTTGCGCCCAATAGCCTCTCTGAGGAAAGTTGCATTTAGAAGTGTTCCCAATTGCATTAGTAGTGTTCCCAATCGCATTCTGAAGTTGCGCCCAATAGCCTCTCTGAGGAAAGTTGCATTTAGAAGTATTCCCAATTACATTTAGTAGTGTTCCCAATTGCACTTAGTAGTGTTACCAATCGCATTCTGAAGTTGCGCCCAATAGCCTCTCTGAGGAAAGTTGCATTTAGAAGTGTTCCCAATTGCATTCCGAAGTTGCGCCCAACAGCCTCCCTGAGGAAAGTTGCATTTAGAAGTGTTCCCAAATTGCATTAAGTAGTGTCCCCAATTACATTTTAATAGTATTCCCAATTGCATATAGGTGTTGCGCCCAATAGCCTCTCTGAGGAAAGTTGCATTTAGTAGCGTCCCCAATTGCATTTAATAGTGTTCCCAATTGCATTTAGGTGTTGCGCCCAATAGCCCCTCACAAGAAAGTAGCTGTTAGAACTGCCTCCACTCGTATTCAGATGTCTAATGTCCCCAATTGCATTTAATAGTGTTCCCAATTGCATTTAGGTGTTGCGCCCAATAGCCTCTCTGAGGAAAATTACATTTAGAAGTGTTCCCAATTGCATTCTGAAGTTGCGCCCAATAGCCTCTCTCTGGAAAGTTGCATTTGAAGTGCCCCCACTTGTATTCTGAAACTGCGCCAAATAGCCTCTCTAAGAAATTGCATGTAGTAGTTTATTAATGTTCCCAACTGCACTTAGGAGTCGCGCCCAATAGCCCCTCAGACGAAAGTTGCATTTAGAAGTGTTCGCAATTATACTCTGAAGTCGCACCCAATAGCCTCCCTAAGAAAGTCGCATTTAGAAGTACTCCCAATTATATTCTGAAGTTGCGCCCAATAGCCTCTCTGAGGAAAGTTGCATTTAGAAGTATTCCCAATTACATTTAGTAGTGTTCCCAATTGCACTTAGTAGTGTTACCAATTGCATTTAGGTGTTGCGCCCAATAGCCTCTCTGAGGAAAATTACATTTAGAAGTGTTCCCAATTGTATTCTGAATTTGCGCCCAATAGCCTCTCTGAGGAAAGTTGCATTTAGAAGTGTTCCCAATTGTATTCTGAATTTGCGCCCAACAGCCTCTCTGAGAAAATTTCATTTCCTATGCGATCCTATACATGGGAAAGCTGAACTTAGAACTGCATTTAAAAGCTGCATTTAGAAAGTGTGTCCAACTGCCTCTCTGTGGAAAGTTGACCTTAGAAGTGTGCCCAATAGCCCCTCAGAAAAAAGTTGAATCCAGAAGCGCATTTAGAAGCTGCTTCTAGAAGTGTACCCAACAGGCTAATTTGTGAATCTAGAAGTGCGCCCAACAACCTGTCTATGCAACTCTAACTTAGAAATAACTAACAGTATAACTGCGCAATGTAGAATCTAAAATGGTGACTACAAAGTTGATTTAGATCCATGCAAAACACCGTCCCTGTATAAAGGTGAATTGAAGAAGTCCACCACTACCGTGCCCTACTCAATCCTATCAGTATAACCAACAGTACCACTGTATAATATAGAATCTAAAACTATGACTAATAATCTAACACCCCCTCTAAGCAAATAGAATCTAGAGGCTGACCGAATATCCTCCTTGGGGACAAACGAACTTAGAAGTGTACCCAATAAACTAAAATAATCTCGATCTACAACTCTAACTAGAAAAGCACCAAATAAACCTAATACCATCTTTGAGCAGTTGAACCTTGAAGTGTACCTAAAAGCGTGTCATCACCGATCTTAGAACTACAATCAGAAAGCCCTCCTAAACCAACCTTAAAGCTTATACCAATCATGAGTGCACCCACTCCACCAGAATCAGTCAGAAACATCTCCCATGGACCACCCCATTCCTCCGATCTGTCTTCCTTCCCATCCCGCCCCTCCCAAACCCCCCCACCCTCTCCCTCACTCCCTGCCTTTCCCCTCTCCAAACACCAAGCCAGGGGAGCACGATGGCGAGCCACCCACCCTAAAACCACTCATCCCCTGAACCCCACCCCCGACCCACCAGCATTTCCCATACCCGCTCCCCTCTCTACCATACCTAGCACACCCCACCCTGCAATCACCCACCTCCCGCCCTCCCCTCATACCCCTGCCACCCTCCCCCCCCCGACCACACCCTTTCCCCTCCCTAAAAACTGCACGGCTAGCCCTAGCAAGAACCAAAACTGCCTCCTGCTCACCCTCCGACCGCCCTACTCTCTCCCACACACCAGTCGCAGCAAAGAAACTAGAGAGGAAATGTTCTTGGTCCCCCTCAATCTCCCAGCACTCCTCGCCTCCCCTGTCTCGACCCATCACCTCTATCCCGCAATCCCCTCCTTCCCCCGTGGCTTCTCCCTGCCTGAAACCCCTCTCCCTCGATTTCTCATCAACTCCAACTGAAACTCCTAACCGCCAACATCCCTCTTTCAAACCCCCCAACCAAAACCCGACCATCCTATCACACGCAGCCTCCCAACCCCACCCGAACCCTGCCAATCTCACTGCTCGCCCACTATTCCCATCTATCATCACACACCCTACCCCCTTCCGTCCACGCCCCCCATCACCGCCCCGTCCCGCTCCAGCACCGAAACCATCCTTAGCTGCCGATGTGAACTGCATCCTATTTAACGCCCGATCAGTAGCAAAAAACAGACATTCCATCTTTGACCTCCTCACCTCTGCCACACCAGACCTAGTTTTCATCACTGAAACCTGGTTCTCTGATGACTTCGGCCCAATCGCTAATGAAGCCTTTCCTCCGGACTACTCCCTCATCCCACTGAACCGCACGTCCAGGGGAGGAGGGGTAGCATTCGTCTTCAAATCCCTCTTCCGCGCCTCAATCATCGACAACCAACCCTCCATTCCATCCTGCGAATCGCTCCTTGTTAAACTATCCCTCTCCCCTTCACTCTCGTACAGCTTCCTAATAATCTACAGGCCCCCTGGCTACGATAGACACTTCGCAAACAACCTTTGCGATTCCATCTCCACCCTCCAACTAAACCATCCCAACCTCACCCTTCTTGGAGACTTCAACATATGGCTCGACATCCCCACCAACCCCATGACATACTCCCTGATTGACGGTTTAGATGCTATTAATCTCCAACCCCACATAAACGGCCCGACTCATTATAAAGGACACACTCTTGATGCCATCTTCAGCTCCAACACACTGATTCATCTAATGCCGCCCACACCTATCATCTGGTCCGACCACTTCATTCTCTCGTTCGCCATCCACTCACCTGAACCCCTTCCCATACTCGTATCTGAACCTCCGAACATACGCAAAAGCTGGAAGAAACTAATAATCACCCCGGACCTAGCCGAGGCACTCCTCCAGTCTCCACAACCTACCTGCCATCTCAACAACCAACTAACCCCTGAGGCCTTTGATTCATGGCTCAACTCATCCCTGATGCGCCTGACCCCCTCGTGCAAACCATCAACCCGACTTGGCCTTTTCCCCAGATGGTTCACTCCTGAGTTAAAGAACACTAAACGACAATACAAATACCTAGAACGCAAATGGCATAAAGAGAAAACCCATGACAGCAGGACCACCTTGGCCCGACACCTGTATCGGTACAAAGCCGAAATCCGGAAAGCAAAAAAAGCCCACTACAACTCACGAATCCTAAACTGCAAAAACCCATGCAAAGAACTTCACAAAATTATCTCCGAATTCACCAAACCGGCATGTAACACAACCATCCCGACCGCGTCACAATCACTATGTAACTCACTTTCCCTCCACGGCCATCGAAAGGACAAAAACTCTGACCACCAAACTGGCTCTCTTACAACCACCAGGCAATCCTCAGCCCGTACCGGCCAGCCCACCAACTACGACCCCTATGCAACCAACGTTCGAATCCTTCAGTCCAATATCACCAGAACAATTTCTCAAACTCCTATCCGACCGCAAACCATCTGGATCACCACTGGACCTTTGCCCAGCCACAACCCTTAAAGAAATCTTTGCCTCCACCTGCGCAGGAGAACACGCAAGATCTATCATAAACGCCTCCCTTTCTTCCGGTATCTTTCCAGATGCATTCAAATTGGTGCACGTCAAACCTCTGATTAAAAAACCCTCACTCGACCCTCTCGAGCCAAAAAACTACCGCCCCATCTCTAACACCAGGTTCCTTGCCAAACTCATTGACCGAACAGCCTACTCCCAACTAAATGCCTTTGTTGAAGCCAACAATCTCCTAGACCCCGCCCAATCAGGATTCAGATCTTGCCACGGAACTGAAACCACCCTAACCTCGATCTGGGATGACCTTAAAATGACTGCTGACTCTGCAGGATGCGCCGCACTAATCCTTCTCGACCTATCAGCCGCCTTTGACACGATCAATCACTCAATACTCCTTGACCGCCTCCACTCCCTAGGAATCCGTGGAACCGCCCTTAAATGGATAGCCTCATTCCTCAAAGACAGGCACCAAATAACGACACTCTCCAACTTTACATCACAAGCCCGACCAGTTGACACAGGAGTCCCACAAGGAGCATGTCTATCCGACCTAACACTCTCGCGCCAAGTCAACAATGTCTCAAAGTCCTGCCACTACCACCTCAAAAACCTTAGGCGCATCTTTCCAAATCTCTCATTCCCCAACAGAGTCTCCGCGGTCCAATCAATCGTCATATCACGACTGGACTATGGTAACCCCCTTTACCTCGGAATTCATGCCTACCAACTGAATAAACTACAAAGAGCACAAAACGCAGCAGCCAAAGTGCTTCTTGCGCTCGGTCCAAGGGACCACGTATCCCCAGCCCTCAAGACACTGCACTGGCTTCCGGTAGCCCGTAGGGTGGCTTTCAAAACCCTATGCCTCACCCATCGAGCTCTACATAAAACTGGACCCCATTATCTTCAAAAAAAGCTAATACCTTATCACCCTACCCGCACCCTTAGATCAAGCTCAGCCGGCCTCCTAGTAATTCCTAAAACAAACTCAGTCAGGTTAGGCGGAGCATCATTCTCAGCCCTGGCGCCAACCCTGTGGAACTCGCTCCCACCCCACATCCGCCTAACTCAGGACTTAACGGCCTTCCGCAAACTACTGAAAACCTGGCTCTTTCCCTAAAACCAACCGGCCCCAAACCAGCATCATCACAATAACACCGACCTAACAAACCACCAAAAAATTTTTTTTTTAAAAAACGGCTAAACTAACCAGATTGTAACCTACACTGACAAACAGAACTAAAACGAATAAGGTAGATCTAAACAGGGAAATTATTAAATAGAAAAAGAATCACTGAATAAAAGGAAAGTAGAGAGCGTGGAGAGCAGATGAACAAGGAGAGCGGATGAGCGTGGAGGGCACGAGTGGATGAGTGAAAAGAGCGAATGAGTATGGATGAGTATGGATGAGTGTGGAGGATAAATGCTGTTGGCAGATGAGCCTGGAGGATGGTTGAGTGTGGTGAGCGGATGAATAATAAGAGCAAATAGATGTGGAATCGAATGATTGTAGAGAGCAGCTGAGTGTAGAGAGGGCTGAGTACGGAGAGCGGTTATGTGTAGAGAGCAGAAGGACGTGCAGAGCGCAAGATCGTGCAGAGCGGAAGAGTGCTGAGAACGGAGGCACATATAGAGCGGAGAAATGTGGGGAGCGACCGAGTGGGGGGAGCGACTGAATGTGGGGAGCGTATGAGTGTAGGGAACATATGAGTGTGGGGAGCGTATGAGTGTGGGGAGCATATGAGTGTGGGGTGCATACGAGTGTGAGGAGCGGACGAGTGTGGAGAGCGGACGAGTGTGGGGAGCGGACGATTGTGGGGAGCGGACAAGTCTGGAGAGCGGATGAGTCTGGAGAGCGGACGAGTCTGGAGAGCGGATGAGTCTGGAGAGCGGATGAGTCTGGAGAGCGGATGAGTCTGGAGAGCGGATGAGTCTGGAGAGCGGATGAGTCTGGAGAGCGGATGAGTCTGGAGAGCGGATGAGTCTGGAGAGCGGATGAGTCTGGAGAGCGGATGTGTCTGGAGAGCGGATGAGTCTGGAGAGCAAATGATTGTAGAGCGCATGAGCACGTGGATCAGATGAGTGTCGAGAGTGGATGAGTGTCGAGAGCTGATGAATGAAGAGGGCGGAAGTATGTGGAGGATGAGAGGGCGAAGGAGAGAATAGCTGAGTGTGGGAAATGGCTGAGTGTGGGGAATGGCTGAGTGTGGGGAATGGCTGAGTGTGGGGAATGGCTGAGTGTGGGGAATGGCTGAGTGTGGGGAATGGCTGAGTGTGGGGAATGGCTGAGTGTGGGGAATGGCTGAGTGTGGGGAATGGCTGAGTGTGGGGAGCAGAGCGTACGAGCACGCAGAGCAGAAAAGTGTGTGGAACAGACGAACACGTAGAACAGAGCCGACGAATACGTAGAACGGATGAATGAATGGATCGGACGAGCACGATGAGGAGAGCGGTGTACATAGAACGGACGAGTATGTAGAGCGGACAAATGTGTCGAACAGATGAGAAGGTGGAGCAAATGAGTATGGAAGGGATGAGTCTGTGGTGCCGATAAATATCTGGAGTGAGTGAATATGGTGCCGACAAGTGTGTGGAGCGGGTCAATACGTAGAAGGGATAAATTTGCAGAACAGATGTGTCTGTGGAACGGACGAATGGGTGAAACGGACAAATGGGTGGAACGGACGAATGGGAGGAACGGACGAATGGGAGGAACGGACGAGTAAGTGGAGCGGACGAATACATGGAGCGGATCAGTACGTAGAGCGGATGAATTCATAGAACGGATGAATGAGGGGAGCGGACGAATGTATGAAACCGACAAATACGTAGAGCGGTCGAGTAATATATCAAGCAGACGAGTAGTATGTTGTGCCGATAAGTGGATAGACCAGATGAGTGTGTGGATCCGATGAGCATGCGGATTGAACGAGGGTGTGGACGGGTGTGGATGCGAACGAGTGTATGGAGCAGACGACTGTATGTAGCGGACGAATGTATGTAGAGCGGACGAGAACATGTGGTGCGGATTCCAGTGTGGAGCGGATAGCTGTGTGGTGCGGATGCCTGTGTAGAGCGGATGCCTGTGTAGAGCGGATGCCTGCGTGGAGCCGATGCCTGTGTAGAGCAGACCGGATGAGCGTACAGACCGGATGAGCGCATAGGCAGACTGGAGTGCATGCGCGGGGAGGACGGGAGTGCATGCATATGGAATACATGAGAGCATGCATGAAGCACACTGAAAATGAGGGATAGACTAGAGCACGCAAGACGAACTATGAATGCGCGAGTGTGTTCCTGATCGCATAAATTGCGTGACGTACATAATATGCATTGGTATGCGGGAACATCTGAAAGAACATATATCATACCACACCCCACGCCTACTCTCCTCTTTACACCACCACTCAAATAGAACACAGGGATACTATGACACCATTCGGTATAACTGTTCTCATATCAACATCTCCCGCTCACTCCCCATCACTCTAAGTAACCACCGCTGGTTTAACACCCCCAGCCAGGCGTTTCTCCTCAGGCCTAACACAGCCACACTCGAGCTGGATAAATTCTGCCAGAGCGAACACATTCTCCTGACCTCTCAACCACCACACCTACCGCTAAGAAGCAGCTACCACATTAACTCCGCACCTGCTGCACACATACCTTGTGCGCACACGCACCTTTTGACTCTCTTCACCCTCTCTACTGACCCGAACTTCGGTTCCCAAGGGCGTTCAACCTACCAGCGCCTTCAGACCATACCAATGGTATATAAGGCGCTATATAAATGCAAAATAACAATAACAATAACAATTAACCAAATTAGGTGCCAATTCTTTCACCGCACTGTTGGATAACACCTCTTGCGTGAGCGAGTTATTAGTAAGTTCACAGTCCTGACTGATATGTGGCTTTGAGGTCATCTCATTGGATCTACATTGCTTAGATTTATTCGCCAATGTTTTGTTCAAAGATTTGGTGGGCCCTGCTACTTTGATTTTATTGCAAGCCTTCTTCATATATAAGGCCGGAAAAAAGTTTACCAGATCAGTTTGCTTTTGTTTGACAACACATCGGTCTTCCACCTGAGTTACTACTCCAGGCCCTTTACCAGTAAGATTGTTCGCCGGCAACTTACGCGTGTCAACAGGGTTCTGAGTAGCATCACTATTCAAAAGAGCCCTTGATTCTTGATTAAGTTGCATGAGATCAATCTTCTCCTCTTCAAGAAAGGAATCCTTTGCGTCAACCTTTCAAGATTCTAATATGTCCTTGGGTAGATTTTGTTTATTCCTCAACTTTAGATTTTTAGCTTGTTTGATCTTACGTTTGGAAGCTCTCAACAAAAGTCTTTTTTGTTTCCTTGATAGTACCGGTTCATAAGCCTGATCCTCTGCCGTATTTTCTTTCGATGATCCGGACTGGTGATGGAATTTCTGTGCATCATCTTCTAAATCAATTAAATTGGTCAATGCCGAAGGGCTATCTAGGGGCTCATCTCTATTTGCGCTAAGCACCTGTGGTATGGATCAACCATCACATCGGCATTCAGAATCTTATCGCCTGGTAATTGGTCAATTGGATTGGTCTTTGCTATACTTAGTAGTATCTGTTGTATAGCCACCACGTTCGCTGATACCATCTCAATTAGCTGATTTGGTACTTGAGCTGCAACCCCATCTTCTTTTCTGGAGTCAGATGCAGTAACTGCAGCAAAGGTAGTCCTTTCATTAGGCCCCATTCTTGAAACAGCTGGAGTTTGGGAAGCTTTATTACACATTTTGGTACTTACCCTTTGTTTCCCTATTGATAGGGCAGCAACAGCATCGCAGGTGATTAGGAGACCTTCTATTCTATTGACCTTAGCTAGAAGCTCCGTTATCATACTATGTGAATAGATGATTTGTGCATGGGTATGTTCGTGTCCTTTATCAAGAAGGTTAAGAATCCTAGACAAAACCGGAAAATCGACTCCGGGGTCTGAGGACTCCATTAAATTTCATTCTAATTCACCTTCGAGTTCAGAAAGGCTTGTTTGTTGTTCAGCAGGGGAGGTCGGCATCACCGGATTAGACCCAGAGGGAGCATCACCCAAGTCATAGGTGTTTTTTATTTCTGATGGTGAGCTTGTCTCTAGGTTTTTAAACCCCCTATTAGCCACATTGTTTGCAGAGTGGTCATCAAAAAATGTATGCACCTGGACTTGCGTAGCAAGCAGATTACCAGGATCAGTGTTCACATGCACATCTTCCATGCAGTATTTACTAACTTTAACCAGAGTAGAGGGACCCCTGGAGAAGCGCATCCTCTTGTCCAGAAGAGCCTCAATGGCCGGGGCAGTAATAGAAACATCAGAAAATCTGAGTTTGGTTGTCATAATAGCCATCTTGGTTAGTAATTCTCCATTTGGCGGAACTCCTAGGCACCCACATTCATCCCCATTAACCTGGTCTTGATTCATCTCTTTGAACTTATAAGTCTCAGGTTCCAATTACAGGTCAGTTTTAGCAGTAGTTTGCAACAGCAATATTTTGTTAATAGAATCATTAACAAATCCCACCTCACGTTGTGATGAATGGCAACTCAATTCACCCTGTAATTCAACACACACAGACGTTCCGACCTCATTAGAGAGATTAATTTCATTATTAGCCAATGCAGTAGTATCCACCATAATAGTGTGATTGCCTGTAGAATCATTCATCATCTCAGTAGTAATATCACAGATCTTACGTCCACTGTGAAGACCGTTAACTATGTTAAGTACCTGATAATCACAATTCTGACAAAGATTTTAGCAGAGTCCTGCAGTATAACCAGAGACAGCAGCCTGCACCCTGCACCGTGCACCGTGAACAGTCAACAGTACTTCAAGTACTTCCCCAGTGCGCGCATGGGTGCGCAGGCTGCTGGGCGTCTGAATCCAAGGGGGTGGGAACCTGACAAGGAGACCTTTAACCAAAAAAGAAACAAACAAGGATTCAGGGATTAGGTAGGAATACCAAGGCTTCAGTAGGGACAAGTACAACGTACACTATGAACGCGCTGTGCACAGCGTACACGCTAGCCACGCGAATGCGCAACAGTCACCTTTGTTTGTTTCCAAGAATCAGGCAACAACGGTGTTCCCCGTAAAGACGTCCTCCTTAAGTCCTCCCGAAGTGAATTCAAAAGCACTTTGCTTCCGCTGCAGAAATAATGCCACAATCCAAAGTCCAAGTCCACAATAAAGCCTGCAGACAGCGCGACGAACCAGTCAACAGTACCTCAAGTACTTCCCTGGTGCGCGCGTTAAAGGAAGTGTGGGATGCAAGAAAGGTTAATACATTTAAATCTCAAAAGTGGCCTTGTCATAGATTTGCTTAAGTGGCCTAAGAATAGTTTCTTTAAAAATGATTCATTCTTCGTGTTTACATACCCTCAGTTAAGAGTGAGTAATGGTTGCCAATTAAAGCCACTGATATATGATATGATATTTATAACGCGCTTAATACCCTGAGGTTGCGAAGCACGGACCCAGGGATTGAACCTGTGTTGCTCTGCGTCATCTTGAGTCCAAGGCGAGCACGTTGCCCCTGAGCTATCCTCTCGAGACATCTCTCCAGCTGTGGCTAGTCAGGGGACTCACCCTGGCCATCTCCTACATTACACTGAAAAGAGGTGATGCTCCCATCACTTCCATTGCTTGTGGGGTGACCTTCTTCAGCAATGTCACCTGGGGCCTTCCAGAGTAGTTGCCGGATGCACCTCGGGAACCAGGGTTGCATTTGCAACTTGCAAATACAGTAAAGGGAAATTTGGGGTGAGGGCTTTTGCAGTCCCATGCATGTTCAGGGGACAATCACGTGCCACCCACACTTACCAAAGTTCTGCTCATGACCATGAAAACCTTCTTGCGATCCGTAGAAAGTCAAGAAGTGGATGAAACAAACCCCAGATATTCCGCCCCCTCATTCCCAAGATGCACTTCCCAGGTGAGGCTAATTGCCGGCAAACACGTCATCAAATAGGTGCTCATATTGGGCAGCGCAGTGGAAGATGGCACCCATTTCCTTTTGCAATGCCCCGTGTATTTAAACACTAGGACACAATGTACTCTGCACCTGATGCTTCAATATAGGATTTGAAAATCATGCAATGCTTTGGTCTTTTTTTAAATTAGGTTTTTCTCCAGAGGAAGCTTTGGCGGTTTCTCATTTTTGGGAATGATATGATATGTTATTTATAACATGCTTAATACCCAAAGGTTTCTAAGCGCGGACTCGGGGATCGAACTTGTGTTGCTCTGTGTCATCACGTTGCCCCTGAGCTATCCTCCCGAGATGCTTTGTACATTAGATGGAAATACATAAAAGGTAGCAGGCGCCCCTCTCTCGAAAGAACATGGCATGATAACCTGTTTAGTGGTTTTTACCCACTTTGAGAGTCTGCAGCCATCACTTTTAGCTCAGTGTACCTTTCACAAAGGAGGAAAATCCATTTGCATATCAGTCTTTGTCCCGCCCACAAGTGCAGCCCAGCACCTAAATGCCAGGCAAACCTCCTTTGAACAAGAGTACCAACAGCAACCCCAGACACGTGTCTCAGCCTTGTTGGGCCTCATCAGTGAGGTGGAGCTGTGCCTCTTTGAGCACAGTGAGCAAGGGGTCCACGTCTGGGTTCCCCCAGGTAACCAACCCCAAGTTCCTTGTAAAAATCAAAAAAGGTAGCAGGTGCCCCTCTCTAGAAAGAACATGGCATGATAACCTGTACAGTGGTTTTTACCCACTTTGAGAGTCTGCAGCCATCACTTTTAGCTCAGTGTACCTTTCACAAAGGAGGAAAATCCATTTGCATATCAGTCTTTGTCCCGCCCACAAGGGCAGTCCAGCATCGAAATGCCAGGCAAACCTCCTTTGAACAAGAGTACCAACAGCAACCCCAGACACGTGTTTCAGCCTCCTTGGGCCTCATCCTAGTTCAATCGCATTATTATTCAGATGTTTTAAAAAATATTTATTCACAATCTTGTTAAATTGCAGTTGGATAGGATTGTTGTCTGACCTGTCCAGAAGCATGTATTGCTATACGAGTAACGTTATGATGAATGTATATTTTAGATATTGTATTAGAAATGCATTATTTGTGACCAAATAAAAATAAATGACAAAAAGAAAAGGCACAACCTAACCAAAACCGGGCTGCATTTGACCACAATGTTGCTTCAGTTTTGCTGGGTGTTGTGTGATCACCTTTGGGTTGTGGGCTGCCAGTCTATTTCTCAGCGGTTTATGGATCACATGTTTCCAAATGGGCTGCAACCATGGCAACCATAATTGTATTTGGTGGACATTCCTATTTAACAACCCCCACTGCAACCCAACCGTATATGATGACCCAAGCCCCTAGAGACAACACTAGCCAGAGGTACAGTGGCAAATCCTGGGTGCCATGCCACCACGCAGCACCCAATATCCAGCGCAACATCCGGTGCCCAGAGACACCACAGTGGCAGCCCGCCTCTAGCAGTAATCAGTGGGCATTAGTTCACAAATACATTAATTATTGGGCAGATACCATGGCAAGCCAAGGGTCCTGTGATGACCCATCAAGCCTCTGATGTGGACATAACCAGCGACGAGGTAAGAGTATTTCTGCATCTTTTGACCGTGCTCCATTACTAGATAAGTATGAATACCCAGAGACCTGCTCAGATTGCTGACCCAGCTGCAGGATGACCCCAGGGTACAGGCGAGGTGGCACCCGGACATCCATCCCTACCTATAAAGACCTAAAGAGGGATGTGTGTTGACACCCATGCTGTTTAACCTCTACTCGGGAGATCTCCCGGTACGCCGGATGGGGGCGAGGAACGTGCCGCCACAAATTGGCCAGGTTCACGGTTCACAGTCACTATTTCGAATAACATTTGGTCGAAAGTCAAAATGTCGAGAAAAAAAAATTCAAATGTCTTTTTTTGTTTGTTTTTTGTTCTAAAAGGAGGTTCTCCTCCCCCCCTCCCCAACCCCCCTTTTTTAAATTTTAGTTCTGTTTTAACGCTTTTTTTTACTTGCGGAAACAAAAAAAACATGTAAATAAAAAAAGAAAGCATTCGGAAAAACATTTTTAGACATAATTTTTTCAGCATTTTTGTCACTAGACATTTTGACTAGATACCGAGGTTCACGTCACCTGGCTGTCGTGCGCAGAAGACGTGATGTTGACGGATCATACATGTATAGGATTAAAGAGAACTGCCAGGGAACTGAGCACTTCGACCAATGAAAACAGGTTGGCGCTTAATTTTGAGAAGACGAAATCTACGTACTTCGGCGACTCAAGAGGTGTGAGCTCCCCCTATGCGACTTGCAGAGTGAGCTATTAAACAGGTGTGTCCTCTTACTGCGACCTCGGATAGGACGTTGGTATCTTGCAAAACACGTAGCTGCTTACTAAGAAACGCAGAAAGGCAATGGTATTAACTTCGATGATTAAGAAAGCCACGGAGCAAACAGCGGGCTATAGTCATTTTGATGCACAAGCAGTGTTACATACACACCGTCAAGATTGTGCCGACTTGAGACCGCTTATGTAAAAAAACGAGTGCCCCAATGTGTCCCGAAAGAAACCATAAGGCTGGAGCTGGGTTTGACCTCTTTAGAGGGACTTGCTCTCCTAAAGAGGGGAGAATTACACATTAAAGGCACGGGCAGTCATTGAACGAATGTAAACACTTAAAGGAAGGTCTGTTTCAATCAATTGGTTGGACTCTTGATTGGGAGATGGAACTTGAACAGCTTAAAGTAATATTTGAAGAAGGAAATTTGAAAATGTGGGACTGGACCAAAAATGACGACCACATAGTCTGCTCGTTGAGGGATTTTAGAGTGGCTAACGTCACTCCTCAGAGTGCGCGCCCGCAAGCCTACTTGGGATCATCTCCTGGTCTCCATCTGAGGAGATTTCTCTAATGAGGCTAAACCAGTTGCCAGCTCTTGAGGTATGTGGTCTCAGATTGGGCGTTGCCAAAGCAAACAGGACGTGCGGATTATGCAGTCTAGCCCATCTACAGGAAGCGAGCAGACGTGTTGACTAGACGCCACCCTACGGGAAACGTGTCCATGTACCCTCTGGGGGACTTTGTACACGAGCATCACTGTATTAAAGCTGCAGCATTTTGGGGACGTTGTTTGATTGGAAGTACCTCTGCCCTGAATATTGTGCTGTTTAGGATCTGGCAAAGGGTTGAAACTAAATGAAGCTCTTAAGTGCCAAAGGCGAGTATGCTCCTCTTAGTGGCATGGAATTGCATAGAGCTCAAAAGAATGACGGCCACAATATGAAGTTATTAAGAGTAGAAAGGCGCCCGAGCTAGGCAGAAGCATCTGGATCTCCATGGCAACTGTGTAGTAGGAGGATGACATATTGGTTGCATTAGGGAGTGTGCTCACTGTCCTCCATTCTAATTTACACGTTATTTTGTCTCTTACATGGCATTCAGTAACTGAACAACGCCTTCTTTGCAAAGACCTAGTCAATGTGAATAGATGAGCTGTAACTGGATTCTTAACAAAAATATGTCATTATGTGCGTTTTAAAATAATTATGCAATTGCAAGTGAATCTTTTTAGTTTTATATAGGGAATTTGATAAGATATTCACATATGAATTACTAAATTTGTATTAACGTTCTGAAAAGTTCTTTGAACTACAACACACCAACAGTAAATCAAATCAAATAAGTCTCTCTCTATATATAAATATATATAAATATATATATATATTCAATAATTATATCTGATAAGCGCATATATGTAAAAACTACTGCTTGAGCGACAAAGATGCCCTTTCGCCGGTGCCCTAAACTAGAATTTAGCAGAACAGACTGGCCTAGCCTGTATTTTTAGCTTCTTCCCCTAAACTGGCCGCGGGCTCGGAGCCAAGTGATACTCAAAAACCTTTTTCGAGAGCAGACACTGGAACCGGTTCTGATAAGATTCAGTTTTGTCAACAGCAAAGGCAGGGTGGTTTTTAAAGCAACCAGTCCACTTCTGAAACCTGAGGTTTAAACATGTGCTTGTGTGTAGCACTCTATTCGACAAGCAGGCAGCACAAATGAAAGACGACTTGGGGTCTCCGAATCTACGCTTACTTCAAGAGGAGAGAATCTGGGCACCTTTCCAGTGCTGACCAACATGAAGATATTATCAAGGTGGTGATGCCACTTGGCGCAACCACACATTTTTTGAGGTGTCCTATACAATTGACTCAGCCAGAAAAGTATTGTGCAATAGTTAGGGCTTCATTACAAGTACAGCGGTGTGGAAAGAAATGTGGTAATGCAGTGGTAACTCCGTTAGCAATGCATTGCTGCCGCATTACCGCTCTGCCTTACTAAATCTTTGGCAGTGAGGTGGAGGACCCGCCACTTTACCGCCAAAAATGGAATAAAAATCGGCGGCACTACTGTCTGTGGTAATTCTGCTGAAATCGCCATGGAGTATAAATGGGGACTAAAGCTGCATAGCGCCACTTGCAATCCGGCATTAATTCACCTGGACCAAGTGGCGGTAACAGTAAATCCGTTGGATGGTATTTCGGCAAACTGACTGCTGAAATACCACCAAACTTGTAATGAGACCCATTGCATTTTATTTTTATATATATTGTTCTGTGGTATGTGATGGCAGTACCTGGTATATAGTGCGATTTAGTGCCATACAATGTGGACAGGAACAACCTTGGACCGTAGAGAGTGGGTCTGGCACCCACATTCAGGGAAAGAAGAGCACATTTGTGATCTCAAACCTGTGCAGAAAGAATCCGGGTACAAGTGCAGATCACGATATGCCCCACAACTGCATCATGAATCATAATGGATTTAGTCATTCAAAAACCAATTAAAACATCAAATGGAGACTTGCACATCTTGCATGGCAACATTTGTGGTGTAGTTAATAAGGTATTCTGTGGGTTTCTTTATGTTTGAGAAGCAACCCGTACTTGGAAAGAACAACGACATGAGCATACATCTGACATATGAACAAGGTCGGGGAAGTCGGCATTGATGAGCAAATTCAACTCAGCTAATCATGCAATTCGCCAGTTACGCTTTAGCATTTTGGAAGAAATGTAAACAACCTCCAAGAGGAATTGATCACTGAACTCAATTGAAACAGAGTTGAACTGGATCTGGTTCTAAAATACACGAATACCTGCTGGTTTAAATGAAATTATCTAATGCAATAAATTGATATGAATCCAGTTTGGGAGAAAGACTAGAATAGCCAGAGATATGTGATGGTGAGTCTACTTTTCTTTCTAGCACCTTGTAAAAGCCCGAACTCTATCCCGATCGCAGCCGTCAGAAGAGAGCTGGGTCTACTTTCGCTGGGTGCAACGGTTAGTCTCTCCTCTCTGGCTATTTTCAGAAAGACACTGATCCAAGACGGTCTTCCAATTTTTAACATCATTGGCAAAGAGCTGGAATCAACAAAATGTGAGGAGATTAGGAACTGGATCACCTGTCAAGAAAAGAAATTGGAAGACGTGGCATGCTCCACAGAGGATTTGAAATGCAACCCACAAAGAGTGTCCGAAACACTCAAAAACCAAGATTGGATCACCACAGGCGAACAAACCACAGCGATCAAATTCCTAAAACATCTCCCACCAACATTCAACAGGCTCACATGTCCACTGGCCTACTGTGTAAAATTCCCAAACAGAAAGCTTTGAAGCTACTTCTTAAGAGTACGTCTCAACCTGCTCCATACCAGAGAAATCATGGGCATTAGAAGTCAGGCCAGTAGACTCTGGACATGCAGACTCTGTCCATCTGAGGACGCGACAGAGACAGTTGGCCATCTTCTGTTAAAATGCCACACTCTCAACGCTGAACGTTTAGCCTACTTGGAACCCCGATGGGTTAATTCTGTGCTGGTGGAAGAAGATACATGGTGGTGCCGCCTTATCTCTGGGGAAAAAGCACGCTGGGCTGTAGCGGCATGCAAACTACTGGAAGCTGCCTTTACAAAAATAAACGCCAGAGACGCCTCTTAGCAAGCATGACACTACTGAGATACCAAAAGTACCACAAATGGTGCACTGAAGTTCGGCTTCTTCTGACTTTGTGTCACATTTAGACTTCTTGGGCTTGAACAGCCCGCACTAACATGCAAACAACTCTGAACTGCTCGAATGGCCTGCGTGACCCTCCGTATCTACATCTACATGAAAGCAGAAGTACATTCGATTTGATTTGACTTTCCTCCTTGTAAAAATCATTTGTTTCTTTTGATTATATACAAGCAAATAAAAAAATAATCCCTTTTTTAATGTGAGTGGAAGGCAATTCCTTGTTCTTGAGAACACATGATGTCAGAGTCTTCAACAGAGACCCTTTGGGGCTCTGCTTTGCAAACGTGCAGAGACACGATTGGTGTATTCACCAAGTATAACATGAACTGGGGCAGTAGAGACTTGCTTTTGGTTACACATTGTTTTGCTCGTTTCATTGTGTTCCATTGTAGTATTTACAATGAGTTTTGTTGTGAGTCAATGAATTCAGGTAGAATTGATGGGCACTGTTTTGTTTTGTATTTCTAGGACCACTTGATAAAGTCACTAAGAACATTCCGTAACATGTTGTGGAATGATATAAATCAAGGAAATATACACCAGTGATAAAATCACGTATTTCAAGGTAGGAACATGATTGTTTAATTATTTTTCAAAGTGGTATTAAAATCCATGTGGGAAAAGTGTTTTCCATTGTATTATTGAGTGTGAACTGCAGGACACCAAGCACTGCAGTGCCCCATTTATTTCACGGCCCTTAAGTAATGAGTAGTGTTGAAGGGATCTGAAATCCAGGAACCACAGGTGTACTCCAGGGTATGAATGCAGAGTGTGGAGATGGGACGGGACCAAAGAATAAAATTCCAGGATAATTCTCAACGGTCAAGAGGGCATTTTCTAGGAGGATGCCGGGGCAGAGGAAAACGGAAGTGGCAAGGTGCACTCCCCCCCCCCCGTGACAAACATCAGAAAGAGGAACCCACATCTCAGCTAGGGAATTTATGCGCGACTGCGCTGTCATTGATTGAGCTATGGATGCTTAATATAGGTATCTAGACTTTCCGTTGAAAATCTATTCATCCAAGTCATTTCCATCGAATTTTATTCATTGAAAATACTTTCCATCGAAATGCATTTTCATTGAATAAAATGTGATGGCTAGCCAAAGGATTTTTTAGATTTAAGAATTAGGGTTAGGGTAAGGGGTAGGGCAAGGGTTAGAATTAGGGTTAGGGTTAGTGTAAGGGGTAGGGCAAGGGTTAGATTTAGGGTTAGGGTTAGTGTAAGGGGTAGGGCAGAGGTTCGAATTAGGGATAGAGTTGGGTTAGGGTTAGGGGGGGTGCCTTGGGGGTTGGGGAAAGGGGTTGGGGGGAACCCCTTGTCACCAAAAATATAAATAATGAAACGTTACATGAAGTTGGCCAGTGGCAAAATACTTTGAAGACTTCAGCACTGGACAGCTCCATGTAACGTTTTAATCTGAAAAATAGAAAAATAAATGCTATCTTTAACATTTAAAAGTACATATACATTGAAACTTGTCCATTCCTATATTCGATGGACAGTTTCGATGGATATGTACCTTTACATGTTAAAGATAGCATTTTGATGGATTTACATACGATACATTTCCATCGATGAATTTGCTTTTCGATGCATTTCCATCAATGGAAAGACCATAAACCCTTAATAAAGCTCTTGGGTTTGTAATTATTGCTCAACATGACCTTTGTCAAACGTGGTTCAACTTAACATTCCTTAACTATCCAGCTTAAAAAAAATTCAAGAGGGAGGGATTTTGTTTTCGGCCAGAAGGTACTGTTGAAAGAGCCATGTTTTAGTGTTTTGCAGAACTGGAGGGGGTGGAGTCATTCTGAGCCTCTGCCTGGATTGAGTCCCAGATGACAGGGGCCTGTCAGAAGAAGGCCTGCTTGCAAGTTTTCTCCTTATGGGTTAGCTTAGACTCCAACATTGGGATTGTTTTGCTACCTGAGGCGCAATAGCCTCCAGATGTATGAGGTTTATCCGCAAAGTATGTTAGTGTTCCTTTTAAGATTGCTTTGTAGGTGATACATGCAGTTTTGAATGTAATCCTGGTGGGGCTGCCAGTTAAGCTTGCAAGGTGTAGGAGAGATACGGTGGAGATTTGCCGCCATGTGTAATGAGGTGGGCTGCAGCGGGGTGGGCGGCCCTGACCCTGGACGAGGTGTGACACTGGAAGACTAGTATGGAGGGTGTATCTCCCATTCAAGGTGTGAGGTCACAAGGGTTTGAACCACCATGAGGAAGTCATGCGATGGGGATGACAGGTTTGATTTTTCAGAGTGTAGAGATCTGTAGGCACGCGTTTTGCGCCTTTTTTGCTATGTGCTTTTGGGAGGAAAGGCTACTGTCAAACATGTAACTGGTTCATGACATTTCTGCTGAGTTGGTGGCATCTGAAAAAGCAATATTACAGACAGGATTATTTACTAATAGAATCATAACTAATTAAATGCTTTCAGAAGAAACTTGACTTGACATTTTTAAAAGACTGCTCTACTATCATAATAGAACCAGAAGATAACGCGGGACAGGGCATGGTAATTATGGATTGGCATGACTATGATACTGTGGTCAGATGGCAATTCAATTATCAAAAGAGCTATGATAGTGTTAGCCACAATAAATACTTAGTATACAAGTTAGAGGACACTGGATTGGCAAAATGGTGGGCTTCTCAGAAGGAGTCTTCTTTTTAGGAACTACCCTCCCTAGATTTTAATGAAAATACACAAGGGGTGATGACACCCACTGAGAGTCTGATCAAGTTGGGCATTGTTTCATTGCTTCAATCCCTGACACACTATCTGGACGTTTTCTACAAGAGCTTGTGATGGAAATAAAGCCTTATGTGAAAGACAACATGGGTACCATAAAGGTTTTCGACCAATGTCCTTTTGATAGTGCCCCACAGATATCTTTATTTACAAATATTACCCAAGTGGAAGCATTCTGAGCTGCAGCATGAGCCTTGGACACACAGGGAATCGTGAAGTCCCCACACTTTACATCAAGCAAGTAAATTGGTCTTGACCAAAAACGTTTCGTCTACAAAAGAACATTGTATATCCAATTTTCTGGTATGGCCAAGTGCTCCATTTTGTCTAGAGTCTGGTAAATATAGGCTTGAAAAAAAAGATACATTACCATCAGTCATACTCCACCAAAACAGAATTGTTCTGTAGAAGTGTTGTATGGAGGAATTGTTTATTTGACATGGGAGCAAGGGAAGACTGCTTGAGAGTTTTGATTGGGTTAATACTTTGAACCCCAATGTACATTTTGACACATTTGATCAGTAGTACATCCCCTTTTTAGGTGTTGGCTATTAGGTGGCGCGAGCCACCTATAAAGACGAAACTGCTTACATGGGGATATAAGGGGAGATGGAATATGAGGACCAGCCCACAGCCTGCAGAGTCTGTTTGGATATTTGTCTTCCCCATCAACGCCCATGGCCTATGTGATTTCCCTGCCCATCCCTGCACCTCTCTGCACAAGTCATGCCCATCGCAGACTTTTACCATGTTATCCAACAGCTACATGTCTCACAGGCTCACCAGCAAGCCTGTGAATTGCAGCGGATTAACATGAGGGCACACAGGATACTGAAGCATTCCCTCACAGGGGGTCAGTCATTGAATCCCCACCCATTCCTGGAAGACTGCACTGGCAGGCAAAATACCCGTTCATTCGTTTGTTTATTTTCGTTTTATTTTTAGCCTATTTTCTTCATTTTGTGGTGGAGAGTTTGTTTGGCACACTATTTTTCGAAACTGATTACAGCTTTTTTAAGCACGTCTGGGGAATGTGTAGAAGATGAAAGAGATGAGATTGGGTATCTATCAAAAATATACACATACTTCACACACAGCCCCACACAAACACCCTGCTTCCTCACACATTGACGCCACTCACAACGCATGCATAAACACACACACACACACACATACACAATGCCACCATTAACAATGCCCACACACTGCCACTCCCCCCACAGACACGGCCCCCACACGAAGCCCCTCAGCACACACTCACAGAATGCCCACACATGCTTTCCACACACACACACTGGCTATACCCATACCCGCTGCACACACATTAACACAGCAACCAAACACACGGCCCTCTCGTGCACACACTGCGCCCCCTGGAAACACACTGCCATACAACACTGACCCTTTCCACACACACATTTACCCAACACCCCCACACACCGCCCCTCCAACATATTTTAAACAACGATTGTTGGCCAAAATATCTCAAATGTTACTTTCATTACATAGACAACATTCTTGGCATTGGACAGGCTCGGTGCAACAATTAGGTGAATTTCTGAATGTATGAATCAAATAACTCGCAGAATGAAATTTACCATGAAACATAGCCTGACCAAACTAGAATTTCTTGATGTCGAAGTTTTTGTACATGTGTGTTTGAATACTACAGGCTACACCAAACTGACTGACAAGAACAGCATTTTACTCACTACTAGTTTTCATCTGAGTCAATTTCAATATCTCAGTCAATTTGAGATATAAACGTATCATTTCAGATAATAATCAATATATACAAAAATCATGTGAACTGTCAAATATCTTCTTGAAAAGAGGATACTCAATGACCAATATACAACAAGCCTCCCAAAAAGACAATGCGATTACACAGGCAACAAGCCTAATACCCAAAGTGAAGGAATTATCATCAGACATGGAGTATGTGACGACATATTCACACCGAAGTGCTGGAATATACTACATTTGGATCAGACACTGGGAAAATTATTTCCCAAAGCACCAATTTTGCCTATTAAAAAAGTCAAGCCATTTGTGACCTAGTCATTAGAGCAGACACAAGTACACCCAGAAAACGTACAGGGTCCTTTAGAGGCACTTTGCCTCGCACCAATTGTCAACACTGCAACAATATTATCAAAGGCAAAACTATCAATCATCCTTACAGAGGCAAACCAATTACTTTGAGACATACATCTATCTGTGACTACTCCAACCTTGTCTATGGCATTAGATGCCCTTGTGGCATCTATTGCGTAGGAATCACCACTCTGAAAGCCAAGACACACTCGACGGCGCACAGGTCAAATAGCCGAACTCATTTGGATAGATCTCCAGTTTCTCAACATTTTGTGGAATTCCACCATTCAGTTGCCCAAAGGCAGGTGGTCATACTTGAACAACTTAACTCGCCATTGAGAGGGGGAGATCTGCTTAGAATGCTACTCCAGGAAGAGATAGCCCGGATTGATCGATTGGACACTCTTATTCCCAGAGGGATGGACACAGAATAAGATTTGATGTGTTTCCTTTAAACGCATTACTTGTTTACTATCAAGAATTGTTATCTGTTATTTGATGAGGATGTCTGTAAATATAGCATTTAAAGTATTGTTTTATGATTTGATTGATGTACCATGTTTTTGAATTGTATCATGCCCAATTTGGAAATAACATCTCATTCAGGAGTTTAAATGTGATGTGTTAAAGTTAAGAGAGTGCCTTCAAGTTCCTTTACACATTGTTTATACTTAAAGACGAACATAATATCGCATTGATGTCCAAGTATGGCTATGAAATTTTCATCAACTGCAAGTACCACATCTGTAGGTTTTCTAATTGACAAATGACAGCACTCTTAGGATGTGAATAACCCTTTACGATCATAACTTAACCTTAGATTGTTGGATACATGACAACAATTGATAAGATTGGGGAACTGCTGCAATCAACGAAAAGTTAGGTGTTACAACATCCATGAACATTCTCAACTACCCATTTCAAGATGGTTTGTTTGATTTCTAGTTACGTTCAAGAATTTACGAGCAGCATCACGCGACTAGGGTGACACGATTGCTGTGTGTCCAATATGTCATAGACATTGTTTATTTTTAAGCAAACGTGGGATGGGAGGCTGAGCTATTGCTGCCTTTCTACTAGTGCTTCGCTTCTACACTAAGAGAAGAGTTAAGAGAGACACAGAGAAGAGAACAGAGGGGAATATCTAAGACCTTTATTCACCTACAGTTTCTGACCATTTCTATCCGTAACATTAGACCCAGTCTCTTTATTACAGAGCAAGGGTTCTGAGGAACGCGATCAGCAATACACTACTTGGAGTGTCTGGTATCACGGCTAGCACTGAGTGTATAACCTTCTCTCTCATACTGCTTGATTTGCACATAATTTAGCTCCATCAATTCATGACTATTTTATTACTTTTAGTTTTTATTCCGTAGGGATCTTTGAATAATACCAGAGGGTGAAGACAGATCCCCTGCTCTGTTGTGGCATTCTACGCATGCTACAGTTGTGTCAGTTACGATTCACTGAGCGATCAGGTTAGTGCTCCCTCCATTGATATCACCTTAGAGCAAGATTACTAGCTTTACCACATGTTTAAAATAGTTAATCCTTGGAGTTGTAATTAGACATAGTTCTAAATTACAGGAGGGTTTTGAGTTTCAATCTGAAGGAGAGAACCATTCTCGAAATGCGCAGTGAGAGCCAGAAATCCAAAATTGGGGACATTCCATCACCTCTTTCAAATCAACACTGGGATTATTCTTGCATGAACTCATTCCATTAATAAGTGTTAACTCATATATATTACCTTATGTGCAATTAACGTCTGCATTCATAACTAATAACTTAGGGGCTGATTCATGGAATTTGTGCACCGAAAAATGGGGATTTGTGCGCCATTCTGCCCGCAAATCCCTGTTTAACAAATGGGGCAGAAGGGTGCACAAATCCCTGTTTTTCGGCGCACAAATTCCATGAATCAGCCCCTAAATCTCTGAGTGAGATATAACATTTATTTATTTCTGTCTGAATTTCTTTGGAAACAAGCACAGTACACATACTGCAGTTCTATATATGACTAATTAATCACCTCATATTTATTGAATTTCTCAGGACATACATTATTTGATTGATTCTACTGTCCAGAATTTTAACTTTTTCGATTTATAAATATTCCTTGAAATAAATTCTGTATTATGTCAGTTGAATCTTTGTGAATGTATCTTTGCATACTAAACAACAATTTAATTATCAAAGGGGTTTTTCCCCATAAGAGTGCACTGTTATTCCCTTGAAGGTTTTCAAGGGACAACTGTATGTCTTTTCTGTTTTGACTTATCCCTTTAGCCAGGGATATCTATAGCAGTTGCACCAGAAACAGTACTTAATGTAATCTTTCATTATTCAACTGAATTTGTGCACCAATTCTGCTTTGTAACCCTAAGAGTGAGGCACATCTGTCGTTTTTCTGCCTTTGCTTTGAGTTGTGTGGGGGGCATGAGGGTCATGTTTGCCCCACCGTCTGCACGAGCAAGAGACAAACCAGAGTACTACATCCTAATTTTATTGACTCACACACGTACACACAGCAGTTAGGTACTGGGACGAGTAGGAGGCAAGCAAGAGCAATGCAGTACTACCAAGCCTGCAACGGGCGGTCTATCCTTTTTGGACCAATCAACCAGGTGGGGGGTTTAAAAGCAGCGAGAACGGGAAAAATAGTGTCAGTTGTGGAAGCAGATCTACGGACTGCTGGAGAAGCGCCGACCTCTGCTGGAAGGTGGCAGGCAGATGGCATGCTCGAGAACCCTGGTTAGGTGCAGTGTCTGCACTGGGAAGCTAGGCTGAAGGAAGCTGGAGGTCTGTGGCAGGCTACGGAAAGGGAGCCGGCGTGACCAGGCAAACCTTCGGAGTGAGGCCCGAGCTGCAAGAGACGCATCTTTGGTGGGAGCGTAACCATAGAGAGCCGTTGTGGACAAAGTGAGGTGCCACACGGGAGAGAGCTTCTGGCAGCCGGAAGCCTCGCTGGAACACTGTAAGCACTCACCGGTGAGTGAACCTAGGCAGGGCGACACCGGGATGGCAGGTGAGCATGTCAGAACTGTGAGAACATTTGAATACTGATCTGAATTAAAGCAGAAAGCAAGTACTGTGGAATACTGATCTGAATGAAAGCAGTTTTTTGGAATCTAACTCTATAAAGGAACTGTGTAACTTGAGAGAACAAGCATTGGCAAGAGCCATACGAAAATGTGAAATTGCAATAGGGGCAAAACAAGTAATGGTAAAGCATGAGGATAAGAAATGAGAATAAACCAACCACCACTGTAAAGCTGAAACCGTGGCAACGTGCATACAAGGAAGAAGAGGCAAGTAAGGCGTGTCGGTTCCGTGACCTATAATGGGTGGACCATGTGGTCCAATAACTGCGCCTAGATTGAGGACAGCTACCAATGGAAAAGCCACTTAAAATACCTGCCAAGAAGCCTGTGATTGAACATAAAGGAACGTTTTTGTGAACTGAAATTAAGGAACTGTAATTTGTGAAATTGGTGAAAGGTAACCAGACCAGAAGAGCTGGGACGTATCACAAAGAATCGTGTTTCGAAGAAGTTGAAAGACTTGAAAGCTTGGGGAAGGGAACCCCTTTGTTTTGTGAACTATCTCAAACCTTGGGTAAGGGAACCCCTTGACAAACTAAGAGCTGGAAGAAGCTCTGACCTGCTACTTGAACACTTATCATTTTGACGCTGACATCCCTACACATTGTATACAAATAGATGTGAGGGTAAGCATAGTTTTTTTTTTACACAGACAAGACATTTACTTTGGACTTCCTGACGTAGACTATCCTTAGTCCCACCTTAGCTAGGCCAAGCAAGGCCTTTTTCAAACCCTTTTATTTGTTTAATAAAAGTTTGTAGCCCAAACTCCAGTTCAGTTTTCTGTGTCTAATTCATGATGCCTTCACAGTACTCGATCATTTGAAGTCAATCCCTGGCAATGATGCAAGGGATTGGACATATGTGGCCAATGCTGCCAAGAGATGAGAGTAGGTGAGCATATGATGGTAAAACCGGTCAAATACAAATATTCCAGAACTATTGACTTTGACAATAAATGTTAGATCTGGAGTTTGGTATTGCAACAAAATATCTAGAGACACAGGTCCTTACAAACCCAAAGACTGGAAGGCTTTCATCCACATGCCTTATGGCAGAACATCAGGTATGGGCAATGTAAGGAAGGCATGGTATCAAAGCAAGACAGACAAGTGATCACAGTTCAAGGGTGTTTATTAAACTGTAACAATGGGTGAGATAAACGTATATTCTAAACCTAAATCTAAGATGAGAGCAAGCTACGACCATCCAATAATAGTAATACTACTGTCCAAGTGCAGTCTAGTCAAATAGAAAGGGCCTACACTAAGATACCCTATTGCCAATCCTTACAGGTATGCTACAAAATAGTGTGGGATGGTGTTCACAAGAAAAGAAAGAAGTGTTCACAAAATAATAAGTCAGGATGTTATAGCCGGGGTCTCCCTTCAGCACGTTTTAAGCACGGGACAAGTGGGGAATCTTAGCACAGCACGAGGTTACAGTTCCTTATCCTCAATATCAGGACCTTCTGTGTCCAAGTCTCTTTCATGTAAAGTCTCTTGCCTTAGAGGGCATGATATGCCATGAACAACAAAACAAAAGATCCTTCTACTAATCTTCACGTTGGGGGATTACTCTTCATCCTAGGATCACCCTCAGCCAGGCTCCGATCCTTCTTTCAGCGTTAGCCTCTTAAAGCACTTGCAGTTTCACAATTCCCTCAGTTGGATTCACACTTTCCACAGTTCCCAATTTCTAAATCTCATCAAAAAGTGGGTGTTCCCGTCCCCTAGCTTCCTCCTGGCATCCCAACAAAAAGTAATTGTAGACCCCTTAGGATCTTCACTTTACCTAAGTCCGGGTCTTAGCCCCCAGTCAGGCTTTCCATAAAGCCCCCAGTCAGGGTTCGCACAGTTCATTCATCACAATGTTCTAGGGTGTGTTAGGGTTCACCCCAATTCGCAGGCATCCCTAAGTCGGGTTCACGCCTGCCGCCACAGTGTGTCAGAGACTTTTGACTGGACAAGGGGTTTGGTTTGACCCTCGTATGACCCTCATTTGACCACCTTGACATCTCACGCCCGCCTCCCCTAAGGCCTCTTGATACTTGTTTCTTCTGGTTTGGGAAAGGAGGCACCAGCCAGAGACCTTCGAATGAGCGCCCACGTGGCACCGGACCACTATTTCTGGTGCATGTTTCATTCACAAAGTTCCCAAGGGTCTTCCTCTGCCGGGCTCGGACTCCTCTTAAGGTTCCCAAAGGGCCTCCCTCTTCTGAGCTTGCACCCGTCTCACAAAGTTCATAAAGGAGACTTCTCTCTGCCAGGCTCGAGTCTCCTCTCACAGCTCACAGTTTTCAAAAATCGTACTTCCAGTCCCAGATTGCACTGTCAAGATTTTGCTGCCACTTCTCAGCTCCCCAAAAGGGCATTTGGGATTGGGAGCTGCAGGAGCTAAAAGGGGATACTGTTCTGAGGTCAGGGTCTCTTCTGCTGACCCTCAGAGACCTGGGTACACCTGACTGGCGCAGGGGAGGAATCTTGCTGTGGGTACTTCCAGGCAACCCCAGCTACCACTGGACTTGCCTTCTGGAGGTACAGCCCCCTTTCCACAGTGCAGTTTCCTCTGGACTCACAGGGCCAGTGTGAGGGCGGTTTTCTCCTCTTCCAGGTCTCCCAGGGTCTCTACAGCTCTTCTGGTCTTCCCCCGGCTTCCTGCACCTTCCAGCATCCCCAACTTGCTCAAAGTGTGCTTTTCTGCCCCACCTTTTATACTTCCTGGGAGTAGTGATTGGATCCAGGTGTGAGTGGTTGGAAGGGAATGCCTGACCCTGCCTGTTCTCGTTAGCAGGACAACATGGCGGTCGTCCATAGGAGTTAACAGCCTAGGGATTCCTATGGGTAATCCTTATTCTCCCAATTTCTCTACTCCTCGTCCCAGTGGTTGTAGAAAGGAACAGAGGAGAGGAATTCTGGGAAGTGTCATTTTTACTAGGGAGTTTAGTAAAATCCAGTAAAATATGGTCGCAAAAAGGGGGGTAGTTTGTTGTTGCAGGGCACGGGGTGACATATGTGATTTCCTCTCTTCTGTGTTGATGCTTGTTGGAATTGGGGAGTGGTTAACTGTATGGGTTTTTTAATGATTTATGGCGAAAGAGGGAAGGTCGGGTAGGGAGGTGTGTGAAAAACTCATGGTGACAAGTAAAAACAGACACAAATGATCACAGTTCAAGGGTGTTTATTGAACAAATTAAAGTTTGTATGCCGATTGGAAAAACACCTAATCTACACCTAAATCTAATATGGGGACAGATGTCGACCATCAAATGAAAATAAGGCAGTCCCAGTGGTGTTGTGTCAAACAAAAAGGCCTATACTAAGAAAACCTATTTCGAATTCCTTGCACTACATACAAAGGGTGTGGGGTTAAGTTCTCAAGAAAAGAAAGAATTGTTCTCAAATTATTAATCAGGAGGCGGTAGCTCGAGTCTCCCTTCCCCACATTTTGAGTACGGGGTAAGGTTGGAACTTGTAGCACAGTATGGTCTCAGCCTTCTACAGCACAAGACAACAGTTCCAAATGGCAGTTCCCAGGCCCGTTGATGGCCAAGTCTCATTTCCTCTGCAAGTCTCTTGCCTTGGGGGCCTTATGTGTTTAAACAACAAAACAAAAGTTCCTTTAACAAATGAAAGCTCATTCCAAAATTCAATGTGGGTGATTGTTTCACCCCTGGGTCTCCCTCTTCTGGTCTGACCATTCACATAACATTTTTCACAATAATGACAGGGTGACGACTTCTCCCCTGGATCTCCCTCTTCTAGGCTTATCCTTCTCGATTGTATTACAAAGTCAAAATAGGGTGCTGGTTTCAACCCCGGATCCCTCTCTTCTGGGCTGAGCCTTCACGTATTGTTTTCTACATAAAGTTCTGATGAAAGCTTTGCCCTCGGATCTCCGTCTGCCGAGCCCGGGCCTCTCTTGATTGTCAGCATTCGGGTGACAATTTCACCCCTGGATCTCCCTCTGTCGGACTCGGAACTCTTCTGACTGCTGGTACTTGGGTGATAGCTTAATCTCTGGCATCCCTGCTTCGGGTTCACTCTTACCGTCTCTTAACTTCTGCTTTGGTGTGTGACGACTTTTCACCCTTGGATCCCCCTCTGCCCGGGCTCCGACCGCTCTCGATTCTTAGCCTTCCTTCACTCGATTTACTGAGGCTGTCGAGCAGGGTGATAATGGCTCACCCCTGGATCCCCCTCTTATTGGCTGACCCCTCTTTAATCTCAATGTTCTCTTTCTTTAAGCTTTTATAAAGTTCAAAGGTTTTAAGAATTCACTTCCCTTTCTTTCATACCAATTCATGAATCAAAGTCTTTCGAATGTACGGGGCTTTTGCTCGACCCTCACGTATGACCACTTTGCATTTCTTTGGGGGCGTTCCTATGGCTGTCTGGTTTCTGTAGTTTCGCAATATGGGACTCGACCAGAGTCTCTCAAGTTAGCACCCACGTCTTGCCGCTTGCCGTCTGCAGCTGGTCTTCCCTTCACACTTAACAGTTCCTTTTAAAGTTCATTAGCCTTAGGTCAAAAACTTGCCACTTTGCGATTCTCACTCAATACAGCCCGGTGCTCATCGATTCTACCCTTGACTCACCAGCTGGGATGAACCGCTTGGCTTTCGGCTTCCCTGGAGTCAAGGCTGGTACCATGGGTGCTGGAGTCTCCTTGTCAGCATAGGCTTGTCCCGTGAACCGTTTACATCTGCTGCAGGACAGTGATACTAGTGCCTTTGCATTGTCCACAAGACTTTCTGGGGCCTGGGTCCATAATACCTTCAACTCTCCCCCCGTTATACATTCCTACTCAAGCTCTTTGCTCCTTTACCTCCAACTCCCTCAGGGTCAGTCGCTTCTCCAAGCAATAGATTGGGGGTAGATCTCTTTTCTCGGCTGGGGCCTCCCTCTGGAACAGCCTCCCTGCCTCTCTGAAACTTTAGGAGAAACATTTTCGGTTCTGGAAGCACCTCAAGACCTTCCTCTTGGCTTCTGCCTTCACTGTTCCTCTCCCCTGCTAATCTGTCTGCTTTGGCACCGGGCACCATGTTACCCTCTGATTTCCTGCCCAGATCCCTGCCCTCCCAGCCACATAGCCGCACTACCTCCTGGCAACCCCTGCACTTGGGTCTGTATCTGTAACCCTACAGTCCCCTTCCAGCACATATCAGACACCTGTTGTCTACACCCTATTCTCGCACTTTCCAACTGCTGGCCGCACCACTTAATTATATCATATCATATTGTTTGCGGTCTTTCCACAACTAAGGTTCACAGGCCTGAGACAAAAAGGGCAAGGTCACTTTGCTCCTCGTCACCCTCTCGACTTCCGCTGCCTTTCTACTTTGTTCGAACTGCCGCTTGGTAGCAGTCTTGTCGTGCTGTCTGCTGTACTCGATTTCACCTTGCTTGTATACGGCACTCTCCAGCACCTCCTTTTATCCCTGTGGGGAAAAGGAAGGGCCGTAAGATGTGGGTGGTTCAAGTTAATTGCCTGACTTTGCCTGACCCTCTGGTTGGGACTTGTCAGGAACACAGGCTTAACATTACAAGTGTGTAAAACAGTATTCCTGACGGAAAGTCCTACGGGGTAGGATGGGGAAATGGTGCTGTTGTAAAAAGGGGGTTGGTTGGTAGAATGAGAAGAACGGAATGGGTAGGGTTTGTGAAATGGATGAGAATGCCTGGGATGGAGGACAAAACATAGGGGATTATGGTAATGGTAGTATTAAATCTGAGCAGATTAGGTGTTCGGAAGATGACAATCAAAGGGATGGGATTGATAGGGTTCACAAAAGAAACAAGGGGAGTTGTGGAATCAGAAGTGTTTCTTCTGCACAAATGGGAAGCATGGGAAATAATACTCAGAGGGACCAAAAGAAGAATGATTGGGAGTATTCTGATGGGGAACAGAAAAACAAGGATTCGAAGAAGGATGGTTTCTGAAGGCAGCGGGGTGAGCAATGGATTTATCAGAGGCATAGGGGGTGATGGATTCTTTAAATGGAAGTTTATTCAATGGAAGGGAGGTCAAGGTGAAACAGCCCACAAAGGCTTCATGGACCTCGTCTTCCTCATCCCTTTCTCCGGTGTCATACCGCTTATCACCAGGGACAATCTCCCAAGCATAACCTCCGGTTCCTCCATCCAGGTTCTCCTCCCACGCTCTTCCACCCCCAGGGTTAGGATCTGAGAGTGCCAGCCCTCCCCATGCCACCTGAATAAGGGTTTCCCGAGGTTTACCTGGGAGAATACTCTTGGGTTTCTTATAGGTGTTACTGAAAGGGGGAATCCCATGTCTCACCTTGAGCCTCCTTCTCCATCTCTGATTCTGAACCCAACAGCGATGGCCCTTCTCCGGTCATATAAAAAGAGGAATCCAAGGGGTTTGATTGGGAAACACCTTGGGTTTTCTTACAGCAACCTGTGAGGTATACGAGGAGTTGCTCTAAACAAGACACATTTAATGAGCAGACCGAGATCTGCATACACTCCTGACAGAGTATGGTTACCTTAATGAAATTGTAAGACTTGCTCAAAAGCGGGACAAAAAACTCCCAGGGAAAACCTATTGAAGCTGCAGACTAAAATCAAGGAAGAAGGATTGGTCTTTTGACTGCTGTGAAAAACCTGAGGGTATCCTCACTCCTATTCCCCATGGATCCTCTGCTCAGGTGTCAAGGGAAAGGCCATCGCTCTTGGATTCCAACCCTGGGTGTAGAGAAGCGAGGGAGGATCACCTTGGTGGAGGGTATTTGGGGATTGGGAGTGGGATGCCCATAGGTGAGACATAGTATCCCCCTTTCCCTATCGACGATTAACCTAACTCTTCCCCACCGTCATGGGCTACCCTAAAGCCTCTCCCCTCATTTTCCCACATTTGACCCCTGACAGTACTGGGAAGAGGAAGAGTAGACAGAGTAATGAACACTAAACCTTAATTTCACCACTCTCGTACTGGGATGAGGAAGATGCCGGCAGAGTACTAAGAGGGTCGGGCATGTCCCTTTAATCATAGTCAGGAAAGCCCATTTGAGGATCCGCACCTGCAACCTGTCAAGTGGTTGCAGGTGTATAAAAAGAGAGCCAGAGAACCGAAGAGAGGGCAGTAGGGAGGCCTGTATGGGAGAGGGCAGCAGGGGAACAGTATCTCAAGGAGGCAGCCATGGTGAGATCTGAGAGGGAGGCAAGTCGAGCCATTAGACTGCCAAAGGTGCCAAAGGTGCGGGCGCTACTGTCCGCGTCTGTGGAGCAGGGCAGAGCTGCCGGCATGTGCCGGCATGTGCTCTGAAGGGCCTGGAATGCTGGCGGGGCTCGCTGAGACCAGCCCGCTCATGAGGAATCTGAACAGAAGCCACCAGCCGCCGGAGGAAGAACACCGAGGACCGGTGAGTGGAAAGAGGTCACTGCAGGCCAGGGGCGCTCCTAGGGGCTACGCATGCATGCGAAAGTGCTGCATGACACTGATAGACTTCCGAATTGAACGACAACTTGAAATTAAGTTGAATTATGTAAATTGAATTCCGAAATGAATGTCAACCTGAAATTAAGTTAATATATGCATAGTGAATGCCGAACTGAATGAAAACTCAAAGAAGAGTTACATTATGCATATTAAACACAGAACGCTATGAAATCTTGAAATACAGTGAAAAATGCATCAGGTTCATTATTGAATGGAAACATTTTATGGACAAAGCTGATAGGTGATGAAAACTAAAAGGGAAGTGCCCTTTTAAAGCAACCTACAGAAAAGAGCATAAGTGTGAGAGAGTGTGACAGAAAGGTGGGGAATACATAAGACCACTGAAAAGGGAACGTTTATGAATGAATACAATGGTGCAAGGCCAAAGACTGGCAGAGAGGTGTGTGACACATAATGGCAAACCCAAGAGGCTGACAAAGAGAA
This sequence comes from Ambystoma mexicanum, assembly GCF_040938575.1. Taxonomy (NCBI): domain Eukaryota; kingdom Metazoa; phylum Chordata; class Amphibia; order Caudata; family Ambystomatidae; genus Ambystoma; species Ambystoma mexicanum. The sequence goes on from NC_090935.1 coordinate 1,459,625,988, forward strand.
GCAAGGAGAGTGAGAACCTCTAACTGAACCCAAGAGGCCAACAACGATAAGCCAAGTGAAGGTGAATTTGGACACAGGGTAAATACGTAAGTACCTGTGTGGGCTGAAGAGCCTAGGATTTCTGGTTGCGTGACCTGTGATGGGTGGACCGTGTAGTCTGACAACTTCTCCTAGACCAGGGAGCCCTGAATTGTGAAAGACAAAGACATTGTGAAATGCACCAACAAGGAGCATTAGAAGTAAGCTGGTGAAGCAAACCAGAAGGCGGGTCAAGTCGGCCTGAATTTGTGTTGAACATTTTTATTTATCTATTTATTAAGCATTTGTAACATGCGCCAAACCCGTAGGTATCTTTGAAAGACTGAAACAGATACCAGTTGTTGCATTGAAGTCTCGCGGACGGGAACCCTGAGACCTAAGGAACTACACCACTGTCTTGAGGACATAGCCTCAAGACCCTTTTCTCTTGAACTGTGTTGCTTTTGTGGAACTTTTTTTTACTTGGGGAAGGGGAGCTGAAAAGGAAGCTAGGAGCTGAGAGAAGCTCAGAACTTTGTGTCAATCACTGTTTCTTTGATTGTTAACATCCCTACACATTCTTTAGCTTTAGTTGTGAGGGCAAGCATAGGTTTCGGACACAGGCAGACTTTTCAGTTGAACTCTTTGACTCAGGCTTTCCTTTGTTTTGTTAAGGTAGGGAAATCCCACCTTAGCATAGGGCAAGTTAGGCCTTCTACCATCCTGAAATGTGATTTAATAAACCCTTTTATTTTGAACTTTGACTCTGTTGTCTGTGTCTTGCTTTGTGATGCCTTCACACTTCTTCCTTGGCTTTATCCAACAGTGTGTACAGCAGTATTCTTGAAAATTGGCCAATGCTGAACGTAGTGTATAACAAAAAGCTGTCCTTATAGATTTGTTTACAAGCACAAAGGTGTGCATAAATGTTTTCACTTGCGACAGTGATTGTCGCTAGCTTATTAATGTTCCTAGCAAAAATGACACTAACAACTGATGTGATTTTCTAACTTCTTTTATATATATGTATATGAAGAGGGGGCCGGTCTATCAATCACAAACCATTTTCTTTTGACTATAATTTCTTAAAAAGGACTGCTTTTTTCAGGTTTCAGACATACAATGATACATTGACAGAGCATGGAGCATTCAATATTTTATTCTCTTCTGATTGTTCGTATATTCCAAAATTTGTGTATTGTAATATGCGTTAAGTTCCAGATCCAGCAATATATCAAACAAGAAGTGAATCAGAACAACAATACACATCTTCAGTGTACATATAATCCAACAAGGAATATTGTGCCCCAACATTACCTAAAAAGAAATTTGTGAACAACTGTGCATCACAAACATTTCACAGGGTGTGTAAGTTTGAACAATATATACAGTAATGCCTCTTCTATTTAGATATTACTGTGGCCCATGTGTCTTAGTGAGTCTAAGCTCCTGTTATGTCTATTAGAGATGAAACCTAGGAGTTACTTTGTGGGTCGATCTAAATTTGGGCAGAGGTTGGTGTTTTAGGGTTCTATCCCTTCTTTAGATATTTTGGCAGGTAATGGAGTGGTCTGGCTTCATCCGAACCTGACCGGTGGAACCCCTTGTATTCAAATTAAATCCTCTACCTGGGGTTAACTTGCGGGTGCTTCAGATGTATTGAATAGCACCAAAGAGAGGAACTTCGGAATTGAAATCTGAAAGGATCACTGTGGTCTCAGCAAGTGGGGGATAATTTCCTATCGCAAAGTCCTCTGTGGGGCCAATGCAACTAACAGCAGGGCATGAATCTGTCAGTGCGATGATGGGATAAGATGCTAGTTTGTACTGTCACAGAATTTCCCCAGACACGATGACCACATTGATCAGGATGATAGCAGTGGCATTAATCTACACTTTGTGTAACGTTACAGAGTACGTCTCTCATGATACCTAACAAATCTAGCAGTTTAAGGGACTGCATTGCAGAAAGGTCAGTAAACAAGAGTGGGTAAGCTCCTCACTACCTCCACATGTGGGATAACGACAGTGACACAATGATTTAGCAAATGAACATGGCACGAAGGGCTTGCACAAAAATTGAGCAACCATTCAGTAGGGATTCACTAGGTACAGCTAATTCATCAGCACGTCTCACCCTAAGTAGCACAGCAGTATTTTTTTGCCAGAAGCTGTGGTTAGCACAAGTATCCACAGAAACTAGGGTGACTGGGCCCTGAGTTGGGAGACCTCACAGAATCCTATATAGAACGAGGAATGTGGTATCAGCTTACTCAACGTATACTATGAGTTTACTGTTAATAATTTATGTTTTCTCTTCATTTTTCTTTTTGATTGCTTTTTTCTAAAAGTTGTTCTACTGTTGTCTGTTAAATGTTCATTTATGTGGCCTGATTGTATATTTACCCGTATTTAATCTTGACATGTTGTTTTTCATGATGATACTTTAATATTCGCCTTATTATTTCCTTTGTGGTGACTTGACGATCTAAACACAGATTTTCTGCGTTGATTTAATTGAGATGACTGTGTTGCCGATCAAATTTAATAGAAATGCCCTGATGAAAGACTAAGAAGTCCAAAATGCATTGGCAGCTATTTGCATCCTCAAATAAATTATATTCTAATTTTGAAATCATCTTGAACAAGTTATTTTGAGTCCATTTACGAAGAAGTAACCAACAAAATGGAAGAGGTCCAAACACATAATTCACCGACCAATCAAAGTTTAAAGAACCCACTGGAGTGGTATTAAGGGTATGCAACCCACACCGAAGGCTAATTAGCCCAGGTCATTTATCGCTATCATTATCACACATGCCCAGCACAGAGGCGTGACACAGTGGGTTGCACCCCACTCGCATGATTACATTAAAGAGATACTTTACTTATTATGAAGACTTTAATTTACCTTAAGGTGGTGCCCGCTTATCCAGTTTTTTTACCATTGCATACAGGCCCATTGTAGTTTATGGAATGTTGTCACAATAGTGTAGTTATTCGCACTGTCACATTTAGTGTAGTGGTAAACACTGTTGGATTGCTGAGCACAGCTACACCCTACTGATGAGGTTCAACCAGACCGAAACACGTGTCTGGGGTTGCTGTTGGTACTCTTGTTCAGAGAATTGCCTAGCATTTCGGTGCTGGACTGCCCCAGGCAGGACAAAGATTGATATGTTTGGGATATTTCTTCTCTGTGAAAAATAGTGAGCGAAATACTCTGGGTAAGGCTCTTGTAACCAGGAATCATGTCTGGCATAGAGTCTTCCAGGAACCCCCTTGTTATTTGCATATTTGAAGTAACTTTGGGTCTCACCCTAAGTTACTAGGGGAATCCAGACGTGGACCCCTTGCTCACTATTCTTAGAGAGGCACAGATCCACCCTACTGATGAGGTCCAACCGGACCGAAACACGTGTTTGGGGATGCTGTTGGTACTCTTGTTCAGAGGAGAATTGCCTAGCATTTCGGTGCTGGACTGCCCCAGGCAGGACAAAGACTGATATGTTTGGGATATTTCTTCTCTGCGAATGATAGAAAGCTAAAGATTCTGGGTAAGGCTCTTGTAACCAGGAATCATGTCTGGCAGAGGGACTCCCAGGACCCCCCCACCCCCTTGTTATGTGGATTGCTGAGCTGTACATATGTATACTGGTAAATCATGGTGCCTACTATCAGACATTAACACACTAAAATATATGATTAATCTCAAGAATTGTATCAAGCTCATCATGTTCATTTGGAATATGACGCTTGTCAAAATGAGGCTAGAATCCCCGGATGTCATAAATAGAATGGCTAACCTCCGTATGGTGTGGGTGAAAAAGGTGTATGTTCCAAATGAATCAATAGATCTGCAACTATAAATCAACCGCAGCTATTTCAGGAAAAGAGAAGCCATTTAAAATAACTCTGTCAGAGGGTCTAAAGGAGTGATTTTATCAAAGGATGAAACAACTATTTATTTATGTTGGCAAACGAACACCAGTTTTCTCTTGTAAACTGTATTTTCTCACAGAGACACGTTAACCCAAATTAACGTTGCCTATACGTCAGCACATGCATGCTACAATGAAAGATTTAAAAAAATCAAATAAACACATCGGTGCATAATTGGAGCCTCCATGCTTGACATGCACCTATTGTGGATGCTGAATCTGTTCCCTAGGCAACCAGCAGACACTGCCCAGTATGACTCTCCATGACTGTATCTTACTGGTATAGTGTATGGGGTATGGACACAAGGAGGGCGTATGGGGGCACCTCGAAGGGCGAATGTATCTTCACTCACACAAGGAGTGTGGTTTTAGGACAAGGCCCATCATGAGGGTTAAAACTTCATGGACGCTGACAATGTCCAGAAATACAAGGAAACCGAAGGCTCACCAGAAAAACCAAGCTGCCTCTTCTACCTGAATATATATCCTTGGAACCGCTGTTCTAAGGTTCTGGGGTTCAAATGTTTGTGTGTGCTCTCCCTGCAAAGGGACCAAGAGTCATTCACTAACTCTGTCCTTTAACTCATCAACCATTGGGACGAAGGCCCATCTCAAATCCAAGCTAGTGGATGCAGTGCCTGGAGGAGGTATCCAGGGTGCTCCAGACCACCCAGTCTGCATCCCAGACTAAGGCAGGGGGCAGTCATGGGGGTAGTGAACCCTTGCTCCGCTCTGTTGGGGAGGAGATAACCCAAGGGGCAGGCCAGGGGTGGATTGAGAAACAAACGAGGCTCTGGAAATAATGTTCAGAGTGGTCCCATATTGCACATTTTCAACAAGCCCAATCCTTTTCCTGTGAGAAAATGTGGAAATAAAATAGGTCACTTGTTATAACCTACCCCTCCTTCATAGAACAGGAACCACAGAAGGTAAATAGTTTACATGTAGGTTTATTCTCCGTAGTTGGAAGGTAGACAAAGCACTGGGCCATCCATCCATCCCAGCACATTAGGACCAACTGACACCCGTAGAACCCAGCACTCCAAACATCCTCCAACACTCCAACACTCCAACACTCCAACACTCCAACACTCCAACACTCCAACACTCCAACACTCCAACACTCCAACACTCCAACACTCCAACACTCCAACACTCCACATTCTATGTCATTGACATCACCACACCATCATACAACACATAGCCCATAATCAGGCCCCAGGACAGATTATGACACATCTCCATCCTTACCACTGACACAACACTAAACCCATAATAGAGACCCAGCACAAACGCAATATTGCAGAAGAAGTTATGACCCACCGCTAGCACACCACACTTCGATTGCAAACTGCTCACCAACCACAAAGATGAAGGAACACTCCCAATCGTCACACCGAAAATACATAGCTCATACCAGCTCAGAAACAATTCCCACTGAGCCACTCCGCTACACCACAAAATCTTATCTTAAATGGAAAACAGAAAAACTGAACCCAAACCACAGGCCCTCCCCAAAGCCTGAATACCCACTCAACTATAAACCCGCAGAAAAGCAACAACAATGGAAGGAACCAAACAAATCCTTCCCCGGTGGAGACCTCACACACCACAACCAAACTATCCCATTCGACTTCGAAGCTCCACACAGACATGTGGCCACCATGTCTATGTCCAACTCAAAAACTCCAAACCAAAACTCTGATCCTACCACCAGATATCACATCACCACACTATCCCCATAACTTAACGGGACAGCACCTCACTGCCCTTAACCACACCTAGACAGCACCTCACTGTCCCTTAACCACACCATAGACAGCACCTCACTGCCCTTAATACACCATAGACAGCACCTCACTGCCCATACTACAACATAGACAGCACCTCACTGCCCCATACTACAACATAGACAGCACCTCACTGCCCCTTAACACCATAGACAGCACCTCACTGTCCCTTAACCACACCATAGACAGCACCTCACTGCCCTTAATACACCATAGACAGCACCTCACTGCCCATACTACAACATAGACAGCACCTCACTGCCCATACTACAACATAGACAGCACCTCACTGCCCATACTACAACATAGACAGCACCTCACTGCCCCTTTCTACACCATAGACAACACCTCACTGCCCTTACTACAACAGACAGCGCCTCACTGCCCTTACTTCACCACAGACAGCACCTCACTGCCCTTACTACAACATAAACAGCACCTCGCTGCCCCTTTAAAATCACCAGACAGCACCCTACTGCCTATAAAAATCACTGACAGCACCTACACATAACCAGGAGATATACCCCTATGAACAACGACAAACAAAACCCCACAGGACAACATATAAAACCCTGCAATAACCAAACCAAATAAAGTCCATGGCGCCAAAGTCCCTGCACCAACTCACACCCACATGTCCACAGAAAGTGGGTGTGAGTTGGTGCAGGGACTTTGGCGCCAAATAAAAATGGCATGAAGTCCCTTGCGCCAAACCCGCACCCACATGTCCAAAAGAAGAAAAAAATATATACTGACATGGCGCCCAAAAACATGCGCCAGCCCCGCACCCCCGAGGCATGCAGCAGAACTGCCATCAAGAAAACAGTCTCAAATTGCAACCCCTGACCCACCAGCACACAAAAGAAAAATCCAGGGGCATACTCTAGACAGCAGGCCACAACACAGAGACAACATAGCAAAATTCAATAATACAGGCCCAATTCCACTAACATAAATCTAGGACCCAACCCCGAAACGCAACTACCCCCCCACCCGAGGCCACAACGTAAACACGACACCGAAATTACAGGCCTCAATGACAACCTAACCTTATTAGTCTGCCGCCTTCCTGGGCGCCTTCATCCTTCATACAGACCCCAAAGATCAGGATCCAGTTCTCTGAAGCACAGCGTCACACCACGGCTCCCGACATATAAACGTTTGAAGAACTCCAGCGCCGCCTCCTCCTTGAGTGAACGTGCCTCCTTGCATGGGCCCCGAACTGCCATAGAAACAGCCATTCTGCTTCACCACCACAAATCCACCAGCCCTCTGTGTAATAACGTGGAACCGTTGGTATGTTAAAGATATATTTATTCTTCAAGCCCGAACACCGTAACACCATCTCCTTCCAGCTCCTCCTTTCAAAACCCCAACCGCCACCCCGAGCCTGGAACACAAACATTCCATGCTTTAGAACCTTTGATAAAGGCTCGCGGAAGCACGAGCAACTACTACACATCTCCCCCTGTAAACCTCACAAATGACGATTCATTAGTATGAACATAAAATGAGGAAAATTTGGGAAGTAAGGAAGAAACAGTAATATGCAGTAAGAGACATATATATTGCTAATTATCTACAGTCCAAAATTAATCATCTGCAAATTCTAAAACACAATCCTTATACTTTGCCGGAATCTTCTTAATTCTGGTCAGGCGATCATTCACCCTGTTGGAGGCTTCCGCTACGGCAGAGTCCTCACCTATTTCCCTTCCGTGTGGAACAAAAACTGAATAATCTGACACAAACACTGAAGACTCCTCTGCAACCCTTGTTTCCACACCAGTCGGGCCAAGAGCACCTTTATCAGAATTACACTCAGAAGATTCATCCACCCCTTTTGCACAAGGTGCTCCATTTAATGGCGGAATATCATCACTTGCCAAGGCAGGCACCTCCATACTTCCGTGCCCCACCCGCGTAGCCTGCCCGTGAACAGCCACAGCCCTATCACTCTGTAGCGGAACCACACTCTCAGACGCACACTCTGGACCAATTCCAACTGTAGCACCGCCTCCCTCACAACACTGGTCCTTAGTATCCGCCAGCTTTCCCTTAACAAGAACCACCCTCCTCAAACTCCATCTGGTACCATCTTGCAGTTTAACATATCCATGACCTACTTTGGTCACAACACATGGCTTCATAAATTTGGATAAACCCTTTGCTACAAATCTTGGATTTTTCACCACTACAAGATCACCTACTTGCACACGCAAAGGTTTCTTTTTGGCAAGCTGGGATTCCCAAAAACGGGATTGTTTAATGCGCACCTTGTCAAGAACCTCCTGCATGTTGATGCAACTTTGTAAACCACCCCCAAGAGCGGCCACCCGGAGTTTAGATCCTGGTTTTCTACCCCTCATTAATTCAAACGGAGACACACCAGTAAATGATGAAGGGGTAACCCTATAAGCCTTTAGGGCCTCAGTCACTACACTGCACCACGGCAAACCATTAGCCAGGGCCAACTGCACCGCCCCTTTCACAAACCGGTTCATCCGCTCAACTAATCCATTGGCCTCTGGATTGTACAAAGCCACCCTATGGTGACGAATTCCTAGTTTGGAGAAAAACTCTTGCATGGCGACTGACACAAATTGGGGACCATTATCGGTTACTACTCCAGCAGGGACCCCCTCCCTGTCAAACACTGCTGACAAGAAGTCAATCACTTTTTCAGTGGTGATCGAGGACAAAGCCGTGGCCTCCACCCACCTAGATGTATAATCGACTAACACTACAAAATATCTGAAACCTCCACCCAAAGTGTCCAAGGGACCCATAATGTCTACGGCCACCTTTGACCACACGTCTTGCGGCACTTCCACAGGCTGTACAGGTTGGGGCGACGTTGTTCTACTCTTATCACTGACAGAACAAGCCACACAATCCTTAACTACTTTCTCAACCTCCTCATCCATCTTGGGCCAGCAATACCCCTCTCTTAGCCTTCTTTTCGTCATAGATCTACCAATGTGCCCTTCATGTGCCAACTCCACCAACTTGGCTTTAAGAGATTCAGGTGGTATTAACCTGGTACCCCTGGCAACGCCCCAAGGACCCACAGACAGCTCAGACCATACTTGTCGGAACGATTTGTCCAATTCATCCATGCCAGCACCGGTAGTCAGAGCAGCCTTGATGTTGTTCAACATGGGGTCCATTGCACACTCTCTACCCCATTCCTGCTCATTGACAGCCGGAAACACCTTGGCCACCAACACATATTCATCACTCGTCACAGCCTGTGTTTCGTTTTCCACACTTACATCATGGCGGGGAAAACGAGAGAGACCATCTGCAACCATATTTTTAGTGCCAGGTAAATACTCCACCTTGAAATTATACTCACTCATGTCTGCCATCCAGCGCATCACTCTAGAAGATGCCTGGAACAAACCCTTAGATGTCAATACATGCACTAGGGGTTTATGATCGGTGCGGATAGTGTATTCTACTCCCCACAAGAATGTTCTAAAATGTTTGGATGCCCAGATAGCAGCCAAGGCCTCCCTCTCTATGACTGCATATCTACGTTCTGCCTCACTTAGAACCCTAGACGCAAAAGCAATGGGGCGGTACGATCCATCAAAACTCTGTTCAAGAACCGCCCCTACCCCATACTCACTAGCATCCACTGTCAAAACCGTCTTCCTAGATGGAGAAAAGGAAGCTAACGATGGAGCCTGGTCCACCTGAACCTTCAAGCCTTCAAATTCAAGATGGCACGACTCTGACCACTCAAAACGTATGCCCTTTTTGAGCAACGCTCTCATGGCCACTGTCTTGTCGGAGTACGTGGGAATAAACCTACTATAATATTCAGCCAATCCCAAAAAAGACCGTAATTGATCTTTACTGGTGGGTGGAGATACTTCACATAACGCCTTCACCAATTCAGCCTTGGGATGTATCCCCTCAGCATCCAGTGTGTGACCTAAATAAGTCACACTCTCCACCCCTATCTTACACTTACTCAGTTTGACCGTCAGACCACTCTTCTCCAAAATGCCCAAAACTCGTAGAATCCTCTCATTATGTTCCTCACGTGACCTGCCCCACACCAAGATATCGTCCTGGAAATACTCCACACCTTCCACTCCACAAAACAACTTTTGCATCACTCGCTGGAAAACAGCGGATGCAGACGCCAAACCAAATGGCATACGCCGGAAACGAAAAGCTCCAAATGGCGTAATGAACGAAGTAAGAGGTCTTGATTCGGTGTGTAAATCCACCTGGTGATAGGCAGAGGACAAATCTAAGGTGGAGAAACAAGATGCCCCTCCTACAAGTGAAAGCATTTCGTGTATATTCGTTAAGGGATGCCTGTCTATCCAGATGCTTGAATTTAAATCTCTTAGATCAACGCACATCCTCATACCACCATCAGATTTACGTGCCAATGCAACCGGGGCTAACCACTCTGAAGATTCTACCTCCTCTATTACACCAGCTTCCATCAGTTTTTTAAGTTCTATCTGGAGACTTTCACGTGCCATGATGGGTACACGCCTAACTCTGTGCACAACAGGAACAGCACTCCTCTTGAGCACGATCTTGTGTGAGAAACCCCGCAACTTGCCCAGGACAGAGGAGAAAACTGATGGAAACCTCTCTTGGAGAGTATCGGCCGTCAACGCGCTCCCTTCACTGGAACCACCTTCTCTTCCCTTGCTCACACACAAAACAGGGACAGCTTTGCCAGGGCGAACCTCCATCTCCAGGCAGCCTGCTCATCCCACCCAATAACTGGATCACCCTTACAAGCTATATACAGCTTTCCTCTGGTTTTCCGGCCATGAAACTCAATATCAACCCACTCATATCCCAATACTTTAATCGGAACACGGCCATACGCACAAGGATTAATATCAGACGGATTCAAACTTGACACCTCCTTACAGAACTTGGATTCGTACATCTCAGGGGAAATCATAGTGTAAGGAGAACCCGTGTCAACCAACACACTGAGGGGAACTCCATTCACATTAAGGGTGGCCCACGCACTTTTTCTCGATGGTCCCACACTCAACAGCGCACCTTCTTTTGGAAGCACATCTGCCATAACAGAGGGGCTAACATATCCTACAACCGTTACATTACTATCATCTTCTCCAGGGTCCACCATCCGCACTACTTCCTTCTGTGGAACAGCCTTACACATCCGGGCAAAATGTCCTCTTCCCTTGCATTTTCTGCACACTACGGCAGAAGCAGGACATTCCCTAGCTCCAGCAACATGACCCCTCCAACCACATTTCTTGCAGAAATCTCTGCTATTCGGCGTCACTCTTTGATCCTTGTCCCTGGCCCGATTTTCTTCATTCTTGCGTGGCTGAATCATGTGTACAATTTCCGCCTTTTCCGTCACTTCCTTGACGCTCTTCCTTGACTCCTCCAGGGCGCGAGCTATTTCTATCACTTTCTCCAACGGGGGATCTTTCTCTGTCCATAATCTCTCCCTAACTTTTGAGTCACTAGTCCTCATCATGATCTGGTCACGAATGTATTCCTCTGCCATGCCCGTGAACTTACACGTAGAAATGAGAGTGCGCAGTGCCGTCACATACGAATCAATGTTCTCGCCAGGACCTTGTGCCCTTGAAAAGAAATGATACCTCTCAAGCACAATGTTAGCTCTTTTGCCGAAGCGTGTCTCAAGCTTCTTAAGAGCAGTCTCAAATGCCAAAATCACTGCCTCCCCCCCTTCTCCATCTCCTTCGCCTGAAGACACAGCCAAAACATCCTGGCCAGGAAGGTGCCTGAACACCCTCAAACCCTCCGTACCAAGGCAATTGAGTAGAGTCGCTTCCTTGTCATCATCAGACATTCTGGAACCACCTGACGCTCTCAGGTATACCTTGAAAGTGTCCACCCAAAGCTCCCATGCAATGGGGGGCTCCCCCGGATTGGGGAGGAAGGCTGGGGGAGGGCGAGCATTGCTGTGCTGCATGGTCACTGGAACCGACATAGCCACTGACGGAGGCCAAAAGGAATGAAACAGGTGAAAATCTCTGCGCACTTCCTTGAATGATAATGTGCGATAAAGTACACCTTGTCCTACACGGCAGACCAGTAAGATGAATCACTCCACACCAAACCCCTTTTGGCAGAAAATACGTAGAATGAGTTGCACAATATGGTCAAACAGGCAAGCACTAGTCACTCCCTCCTCTTTGACAATTGTGGTCAACAGAAATTTGCAGTTCCCTTAACGGCCGCACACAAGGAGTTAATCTTCCTCTCCTTGCAAGTCAATCAGTGCAGACACACCCACCAATGAATAGGAAGCCTCCGGCTCCCTTCCTCATGTCGTGGGCGGAGCCGAACGGCGCGACTACCGTGGACTATCGGCGCCTTCCAGGCTACGAAGAGCGCAGGGCTGTGCCCCCTCCCAGGGTCCACCTCTCACCTGCACTAGTCCTCACTCCCTTTTCACGGCACGGCGTAAGCCACACCCTCCCTCAAGCCGCGCTCGACCTCCTCCGGGAGCACGGCTCGCCAGGATCCTCTGCGTAGGGACAACAGCCGCTCAGCCGCATACACGGCTGCACTTCCTGCCCTGTGCTGCGCTCGACCTCCTTCGGGAGCGCGGCTCGTCCGGTAGTTGAAAGCAAAGGTAACGCTGGCCCAGCTGACGCCAATCACGCCGGGGGCCGCGCTCGACCACGTCCGGGAGCGCAGCCCGGAAAACAGCTGAGGCACCAGATGATGATACGGCTTGGCAAGGCGCGTGGGTCAGGCTTGAAGATCCTCGTCGCCAGTGTAATAACGTGGAACCGTTGGTATGTTAAAGATATATTTATTCTTCAAGCCCGAACACCGTAACACCATCTCCTTCCAGCTCCTCCTTTCAAAACCCCAACCGCCACCCCGAGCCTGGAACACATAAACATTCCATGCTTTAGAACCTTTGATAAAGGCTCGCGGAAGCACGAGCAACTACTACACTCTGCGTTCTCATCGCGTTATGATGGTGCGTTGCGTTCCAGCAAGACACGCTGGCCCTCCTCCTTGCAACGTCATCACAACTGCTCCCGGCATCAAGGAAGCAACATCGCCGACTGGCCCTCCCACCCCAGCAATCATCATGTCTGCAGCTCTTTTGCGCTGGAAGGCATCCTCAGCGTGGCGTACCCCGTTCCTTTACCTTCTGCTCCAGCCCGCAGAACACTCCGTCCGGCCGCCTCTCCGCTCCTCCTCACGGCGGAACTGTTTACTTCAGGGCAGGGCCGCCCCGCCACCGCAACAGGGCCACTCCCTACCTCTTCCATGCCCATCCGAAACAACTTGGCACTTCAACCCCAGTAGCTCTTGCGCCGCACTCTCCTCCACACAAGTGCAGGGCGCACGCCAGCATAGACAGGGAAGAAGCGACTCAATTAGTCGCATGGGGCCCACCTTGCCAAGCCCTGTGAATGGGCCCTTTCAGTCCTGCCCCGCCCAGCTAGCAGGACAATCACGGCCGCAACCTCTGTCTGCCTGGGGACCGGACCCTCAGGATCCCTGACCTGGACCCTGGCCTGGACCTCCACCGCACCTGCGCCGCCTGGTCAGCAGGCCTGCCAAAACCACAGTCTGTGATGCTAGGCGGACATCTATCCAGCCCAGCACATTAGGTCCAACTCGCACCCGTAGAACCCAGCACTCCAAACATCCACCAACACTCCACATTCTATGTCAGTGACATCACCACACCATCATACAACACATAGGCTATAATCAGGCCCCAGCACAGATTATGACATTACCACACAAAAGAGGCCCAGGATGCAAAAGCCTAACGGGAAATCCCCAGAGTTCCCTATAGGCCAGTCTACCCATGGGGCAGGCCCCGGAAGGCTGCCACTCACTGAGCACACAGCAGGGCTTTGAAAGCAGGGGAGCAGACATTGCACACAACCCGGTCCCTAATGACAGTAGGATGGTGAAAGAGGAGGTTCTAGGGGCCCTAATTCTTCTCTCACTGACCCTACCATTAATGCTGACCAGAGCAGGGAATGAAGGCTCACCCTGACCCTAATTCCCTTAAAGAAAACAAGCCATTCACGCTCCCTAGCCAGACCCAGAACTCCAACTAAGGAAGGCCCGCCTCTCCCATGAAAGAAGCAGTGTTACAACACTTGGCAATCCCCTAGGAGCAGGGAAATACATGTTCCCCAGCAGCGAGGGTGCCAGGCTAATCAACTCCCATTGTTATGAATACTCACATAGCCTGAAGAAGCCCCACAATTACACATTTGTGCCAGATAATGCAAGAGCGACTCCTGCAGAGCATGCAAAGAAAGAGAAAAGAAGCCAACCTTCACACTGCATCAAGGGGGTTACAAACGTGCACTTTGTCTGCAACACAAAAGGAGAATTGCATCTTCCCCTGTTTACTGGCTGCAGAATCACACCATGGCAAAGCAGAGGGTGGCAGACTGACGCCTGGAAAAATAAAACAGGGCTGCCAGGGAAATGGCGAGAGAGCCAGCCCTACCCATAGAGATCCAAGATGTACGCTGAGGCCAACTGGGGCCAAATCACAGCCAAGCACAGTCCTGCACACAATGCCAGTAAGTACTTCCTCAGGGGAAGAGAGTTCCTGCTATATAATACAGCCAACTCAGTCTGGTGGTGTGGGCTGCTTGAGTAGGAGTTGGAGTTGGAGGAAGGAGTTTGATGACGACTGGCATGAAGAGGAGTATTAAGAGGGCTGCCGGAGGAGAGAGGTTGAGGCTGCAGGAGGAGTTCGTAGGAGAATGGAGCATTTAGATGCATTCTCCCTTCATAACTAGGTCATGGTCATCTCTGCTCCCATAGTACTCTGGAAACTGTGGAACCACAGACTAAGATTGTCTGGTAGAGAATCTCCCTTGGGATCTGGAGATGCCAGTGGCACCAGGTAGGGTATCATTTCTGTCTCACTGTGCCAGAGGAGTCTTTGACTCAAAGGGTCCATCTAAACTAGGAGATGCCAGGAACAGGACAAGGGCATATTCTTATGTGTGCGACAACCACCTGGAAATTGACCAGGTCATGTTGGTATTTATCATGGGAACTCCAGGCCAAACAACACCCGACTCCCATGGCTACCTACCTCAACCCTCACCAAGAAAGGCAGGTGACTTTAACAGTCTATTTCTTCCCAGTCTGTACTGGGTGGATGCGAAGGCTGCAGCCATTATCGGACCCCACCAGCCAAGTGTGACATGCAGGATTCGGATACTGCAACAGTCTCTGGTCCTTCAAGAGCCCACAGGCTCTGGTCTCATGGGAGCCCACCACAGGCTCAGGGTCGTTCAAGAACCTACCGCAGGTTGCGTTTTGAGGATATTTACAGCCTAAAATTGGACTAACACACCCACTAAGCTGAGACAATGCTTCTATCCTCCCATTAAGGTGTAGGCTTTCCCACTCTCTGTATCACTTCTAATGTATATGCTCTGAGGGTTATACCTTCTCACCCCAGGACTTGGGCACCATACTGTCAGCAAGGCTGGCTCCTCTTCCCTCTCTTTCTCATTTCAAAACTTTCACCTGGTTCCAGGATCTGGCAAAGGAACCCCAGTATGTCATGTGCAGGGGCTCTTCCCTGTTAAGTAAAAGCTGAGTGGCTTTTCTGAGTTTCCGGCCGATTCCTTCTGTCCACAGCCCCAGAACGGTTTCATTTCTCTCTCCTACTGGATCTTTACTTGCTATAGTTCTAGCCCATCCCTCATTCCTCTGTTTCTCTCTGACCTCTAGATCTTTCTCTCCCCCAGCTCCAGTCTCTCCCTCATCCTTCTCTCCAGCACAGCATTCCTCATCTTAGTTTTGACACTACCCCCTTTTATAGTCTGGGTCACAAGGAAATTGGGGCACCGATAACACTGCTGGGAAGACCTGGGGCTAAATTGTAGTGCACCCGGGTGATTGGCTCACAGGATGTTGACCTCCCTGCTGATTAGGTTTTCAACTGATGTCCTTACAGCTCACTGTGGGTCCAAGGCTCTGAGAACCTAAGAGATAACATTTGGAGTCTCCATCTTGGAATCAGAGGGCCCTGCCATGGAGCCGGTCGGATTCCACCGTTGGCCTCCCTGCACTCACTCGTCTGTTTCCTGGATCCTCTGCAATTTCTCCCCTGGATTCTCTGATAACAAGTGGAAGTTCCCCTCTTGTCAAACAGCATATTGAAAATGATGTACTTTAACGGTCCATTTCACAGATGGCATGCTCCCGTCTGTTTTCCCAATAGCGCTTTTCAGTAGACTTGCAGCACTGGCTCACAGACCGGCACTGTCAGTCTTGGTTTTCTGGGCTAGTGTTTTCATTGGCTAACATTTCACAGTAGGTATGAGATAGCCGAGTAAGCAGACTGGGTTTGAGAGAGAGACTCTTAGGGACCCCATATACTTCCTCAGCAGTTGGAACCATGGCACAGGCACAATCTCCCAGCCCTTAGAGCCTCTCGTAACCATTTCCAATGCTGCTCATATTGGACTTCTTCACACAATGATGAATGACTGAATGCAGACTGTACAAGGAAAGCAAGCAGGACTACATTGGCTGGTTTAGATTACTAACATCATTCCAAGAATGCAGAGACAAGTTAGGCAGGATTGACAAAAATCCTAAAGAATTAAATAAAGCACACGTGGTTCATGGAAAGACTGTCAGATTTCGAAGAAAGGTAGCATTTGTGATATAGTTTTAATAAGCTTCTTCAGGATTCAATCACCAATGATACTTCAACACTTGGTCAACCATTTCAAAGCACTTCTATGGGACCCTGTTGATCTCAACCATATGGTGCAACAGTCTCCAAGACGGTTGTATACTAACTGACCTTTTCACAATTGACCTCGAGAGAATGGACCTAATTTAGAAGGTCAATTAGGACAGTACTTGTCATTGACATTTTTAATAATGGCCAAAAAGTGATTTAACCTTTGCATGATCTGAGACCCTTTGTCACAGTGATCAGCCTTCAGGGAATGAATTTATTTTGTTCACATTGTTGATAGACCTAAATAGAATGTTATGGTAATACGCTACACTGTCCACAGTGTGGCGATGTATGGAAACCTCACTGCCCATGGGCAAGGTTTGGGTTGAGTGCATGGTTACATGCCGTCATATGACTGATCTGTGCTTGCCCTTATTTACGCTTGTGCAACCTTCATGGTCACTGATTTTATACTGAAGCTTAGGGGTTGGAGCAATTTCCTTAAAGGGAGTGGCCTGTGACCCGCCTTCAAATCTTGCTTAGTTACTTTTCTTTAATGGCCTACAACTAAAAATAATGTTTTGATTACCAGGTGTGCACTAAAAGAAAATACTAATCATTAACTGTACACTGCCTGTTTTATGTATTTATAGAAACAATTAGCCTAATAGCAGAGGAAATCAGTCACTGCGCTTGACAGGTTCAGGTAGTTGGTACAGTTAACTAACACTTCTTTATTGAGATTCAGGTGTGAGAATTGTTTTCACTGCTTGCGTCATTTTGAGAGGTTCCCGATTTGCAAGTACACGAAGTTGTGACTTTTTGTTACATAAACACCAACATTTTCTTTGCCTGCACCAATCCTTTAGCAGATCATATTTCTCGCCAATTTGGTCTGTGGCTATGAATCATTGTATACATATGTGAGGTGACAAATCACAGGATTCAGTCACTTCTCCCCAGGGGGGAGTCTTTCCCTGTGAGGCTAGTGAGGTGAGCCCGTCACGCGATACCCACCCTAAGGGTAGAGGAAAGCAGGACCTCCCCCAGACCTACTGCACTCTTTGGGACAAGGACTCCCGTTTCGATGTGGAACTCCCTCAGTTACTCATCCACAATCCACCACTAACAATAACTACACAAAGAAGATATGAAGAACAAGTTAATGTTTGCTAGTGTTGTATAGAAATATTAAAAACAACTTGAGAAGGAATATGTGTGCAATACTGAGAGGAAGAAGATTGTGCGAGTTATACAGAGTACTCACACAACAGAGAAAAAGGACTTTGACGCTCAGCCGGGGAAGACCCAGCAATGCATCATAAATGGAGGAGAAGTCCTGTAAGAGAGAGACGCACAGGAGTTTCAAATCAACTCTATGGAAAGAGCTGGAGGAGACCAGGAAACACAGCTTTTCAGCATGGAAGAAACCTGGCGCGTAAAGGGTACGCAAGAGAACCCTGGAGCAAGAGAAGCTGAGTGTTATGCTCACCTGATTCCCACGGGGGCGTCGATCTGGACTGGCCCGCTGTTGCTTCAACCAGAGTAACACGTAGAGCCGAGATGACAGACTGGACAGACCCACTTAGCTTTGTTTGTTGGGCTCGTACGAATATCTTTCTGCAATGGAGAAAGGGAATTAACCTCCCGTAATCTGAGCGTTAACCCGCCTTCCCACTCCCTTTGTCTGCCCACAGAACACTCCAGAAGTCCCCTCTTAATCTCACCTGAAGATTTGGAAAGATGAGCTCACAATCCTGCGTCGAGCGCAGGGGCGCGTAGACGACCAGTTACTTCACTGGCGTGGAGGAATTGGTGAGTTCCAGTATTGACTCTAAAGTCCAATTTTTCATAAGAGTTCAAAGGTCTGATCTTGACTCTGCCAGATTCCTTGCAGGTTGCAGATTTAAACCACCAGAAGAGTTCCAAGTGGCAATCGGTAAGATCCTGGTAAGTCTATTGTGGTTCTCCCCTTTGAGGCCGGGGTACAGCGATGATGCAGAATTAACTGCGCCGACCTGAAATGAGGGGAGTACCCCCCTGTGATAAATCAGGTAAGTCTTCGGGGTTAGGTTGTATTGTCCTTGTTTTCCCCTTAGGGGCCGGGGTGCGGCGGTGATGCTGAATTGACTGCGCCGACCCGAGATGAGGTGAGTACCCCCCTGTGGTACTCAGGTAAGTCTTTGGGGGTGGTTTGTATTGCCCTTGCTCACCTATTTGTTCTCGTCTCCCCCAGGTGCTGAAGAATGGCCTGGAGATGCTGGGTTCGCGATGGAGTAAAGGAATGCAGCCCCGGATGGTGAGTTCAGCGCGGCGCTGCGAGGTGCGTGGCAATGCACCTGTGAAGGCTTCTCTCTTCCAGATCGACGATGTGTTGGATCAAGGATTCAGGTAAGGGTTTTGTTCTGACCTCTTCTCCTTCTCCTTTTCTTGTTCCAGGTGTTCCAGGGCTGAAGCGGGCGTGGCTGAAGACTGGAGCTGCTGAAGACACGGTGAGCGTTACGCTGCAGCAAGCAGGATAACGTGAAGCACGTGTGGCTGTCCGGGTGTGGCTTAAATAGCTTTGGAAGAAGTCCCAGGTAAGTATTCTTCCACAGCCCCACCCGAGAGGAAAGGAGTCCCTGAGGTAAAATAGTCCCTCTAAGCCCGATTTGGCTTGTGGCTTCGTGCAGCAAGGTCTGCATCAGGTAGGTATGCAGCATGGTCTGCATCAGGTAAGTTTTCTGTAATGAGCCTGGCGCCCATGGCGCCAGGACTGACTTTATTCTTATGAGCCTGGCGCCAGGACTGTAGCCAAACAGCCCCTAACTGGGGTTTTTGGGCATGCTTCAAGTGGCATGATGCCTGCTTCCGGGGTTGCTGGGCCTGGTCTGGCTTTCCGGGGGCAGGCATCGTGACACTGAGGGAAGTAAACCTCAGACGGTCAAGTCCTAGGTGGTACCGTAACCGAGATTCGGTGGACTGCTAAGTCCAAGAATGACACAGACACCTCAGACCCATTCAAAGCACGTCGCGGGTACGAAGAAACAGATAAACTAGAAGCTAATCTAACCAACCAAGGAAATGATTCTGGCACGGTGATGGTAACCCCAAGTGAAAAAGGTAACGGGGAAGGCAGGCGAGATACTCAATATAACTAGTGTAAGGCCCCTATTCATCCCATTAAGGACCTAAAGTTAATGTTTCCTAAGAAGAGTGGGCAGTCCTATAGGACTACACATAGTGGTCATAGTAATGAAAAAATAACAGAGAAGACTACGAATTATTATTTGAACTCTGATACCCATACCAAGTAGGAAAGAAGAGTAAAGAGCCAGGAGAATCATTACTGGAACATTCATACTCACCCCAGTGAGATTAAAGAAGTGGAGACAAGTGAGAATTGTTATTGGAACCCTACAACTAGTTGGAATAACTGGCTAGTGGAAAAGAAAGGAAGAACACTTTTGGGAACTTCTCCATTTGGTCCAACTAGGGAAAAGAGTGGGCATTGTGTAGAGAACAAGTGACCAGTGGGATAAACAAAGAGTGAGAAGAAGAATCACAGAAGCAGAAGCCAACGTGACTGTGCTGAGAAGCAGCCCAAAGGAGAAGGGAGTCCTTCCCCTGTGCCTTAGTTGGTTTTGATGGTGGTAGGGACAGAATAGATTAGCTTTGGACAGGGAATAGATCTTCCTTTTGGACTCACTGAGGACCGTCAAGCACCCTACTTAGTTTGTGTTAGGCAGGGAAAATCCATTGGGCCTCATTATAAGTGTGGCGGCCCCGGAATGACAGTGCCGTTAAGGAACTGGCACCGTTCGACCAAGGCCGCCACATTACGAGGTCTGCAGCAGGCCTGATCAGACCAGACGTGTAGAGCAGGACCTGCTAGCAGACCAGGATGCTAACAACAGGCCCGTCATTAACAGGCCCGCTGTTAGCATCCTCCGCATTCCCATTGAGCCCTACGAGGGCTCAAATGGGAATGGGGATGTACCGGGGAACGGGTCCAGCGAAGGGAATTACTGGACCCTCCAAGGTCGGAATGGCCCGGTAAGTCCCCTGTTGCGGGACCCGGACCTGAGTTTGGAGGTAGCCATGCCGCTAAAAACGGCATGGCTGCCCCCAAACTCGTAATGAGGCCTATAGTCTTGGGATAGTCAGGAGTTTGCACCTTTTCATTTGTTCAATAAAGCCCATAGAATGGAAGATGCAAATGTCTGTCCTTCTTCTGACCTGCCACAGTCAGTTAAATAGTTCACGAAGAGAAAGTTGTGCTGAAGAATCGAGACGCATAACCTCATTTGCAATGTATATTGCATGCTAAATTACATTCAGCAGAAAACAAAAAAAGCATAACCATATTTGTGCAGCTAAATTACATTGAGCTTAAAACAAAAATCTCACAGCCACATTTGCAGAAATGTATTCATGCTTAGTGAGCATGACGTAGGCGAAGGTCCATGTACACTCACAATCCGCCTGGTTACTCCTCCTCTCTCTTGGTGACTGTCCCTGAAAGTTGCCCATTTCCTGTTTGGAAGATAGCCCCTGCTAGAAGCACAAAGATTAGTGAGGTGAGGATGGATTGCCTCAAAATGCTGGAGTGGGGTGGGTGGGCGTACCCTCTACAAGTAAGAAAGGCCATGAGGGAGATGGTGGTCAATAAAATGGAGCTCAGCTCTGGTGTGAAATCCACCCACAAACATGCCTGTCGTTGATGGGATGATGTGTTGTCCCATGAGCCAGACCTGTTTGGGAGTAGGAGCGTGCAGGTACAGGAGGCTGTAAAACCGAGGCCTGTAACAGCAGTAGAAAGAGGAGGTATAATGAGAGCAAGTCCATCATGAAATCTTGGTCTCTTAACAGCTCAGAGCTGGAGGTGAATGCATCGAGATAGAGCCATACTTGGGATTGGGCAGAGCGGTAATATCATTACTGCTGCATTTTCCCGTTCCGCCCAACTCCTGATGAGGCCCTATGTCTGTGTTGATCCTGTTGTTTCTAAGGGCTGGTGTAGGTGACAGATAGTCCCAGAGGTTCAACCTTCTTAAGTTCCTGTCCCTTGGCCACAATCTGGCATTTGAGCACACAAAACAGGAAAGATCATAAAACCTTGGAAGGAGAACATGACTTCAAAAACCAGCCGACAAGGGCAGCAGCATCGTCTTATGGTCCAGACAACTCTATGAAGAAGAAATAAAAAAGAATCTACAGAATGATACATTCTACAAAAGAATCAATACCAACCCCACTGCCAGTTTACTAGCAGAAATAGAGAGTCTAATGTCACATGCCTGGACCGGAGGTTGGATTGACGATGATGAAAGGTTGTTCCTAGTGAAAAGACATCCAACCACTTCGGCTTTCTATCTTCTGCCTAAAATCCATAAGAATGGCACCAATCCACCAGGAAGACCAATCGTCACCGGGATCGGGTCGTTCCTTGAACCACTTTCTGTTTATGTGGACGTGTTCCTTCGCCCTTTTATAGGGAAGATGAGATCTTTCATACAGAGAAACCACAGCCATGATTACATCCTTACTAACCTAACCATCGAAAAAGAAGATCTTCTTGTAACCCTTGACATCGAGTCACTGTATGTCAGTATCCCACAGGAAGAATGCATCAAAGTTTTAATAACATACTTAGATAGAAGAGCAAATACAGAAATACCAACACATTTTCTTCTAGAATGCACTTGCCTAGCTCTAAGGGAAAACAGTTTTGTCTACAAAGACGACTTCTACAAACAGTGCCATGGGACCAGCATGGGGGCCACATTTGCCCCAGATGTGGCTAAGCTCTACATGGACGACTTTGAACACAAATCCATCTATGATGAGAATAACATTTTTTTAAATAACCTTATTTGCTGGCTACATCGACAACGTTTTTCTTATCTGGAGGGGCTCTGCAGCACTACTTAATGAGTTCTTAGAATGGATAAATATACAGAACGCTTCAATTAAGTTCACAATACACTATGATGCAACACAGATACCTTTCCTTGACCTGGAAATTTATAAAACTGACTGTAACTTAATAGGTACCACTCTATACAGGAAACCTACTGCCAAAAACACCGTATTGGCCTTCTCAAGCTTCCACCCCCTGAGCCTGAAAGAAGTCTACCTTTTGGCCAATTTTTGAGACTCCGCCGGAATTGCACCACGTTACTTGATTTCGATAACAGCAACAACCTTGCAAATTGCCTAAAAGAACGAGGCTACCCGGCATTTAGTTTACGGAGGGCCCTAAAAAGAGTTTGCAACACAAATTGCAACACAAATCGACAGATGTGTTTCACCAAACAACCGAGGGAACATAAGGCAGACACAATTATCTGTGTGACTACCTACAATCCCCTTAAGCAACCAATTGAAAAACACTGTACTCTGCCATTGGAATATCCTCAAGACAGAAAACTTCAAACTAGAAAAACCATGGTTTCCCTTCAAAGGTAGTAAAAATCTAAAGAATCGGCTAGTACATACATATGAAGTGTGTGTGTGTAAGTGTGTGTGTGTGTAAGTGTGTGTGTGTGTAAGTGTGTGTGTGTGTAAGTGTGTGTGTGTGTAAGTGTGTGTGTGTAAGTGTGTGTGTGTGTGTGTGTGTGTAAGTGTGTGTGTGTAAGTGTGTGTGTGTGTGTGTAAGTGTGTGTGTGTGTGTGTGTGTGTGTGTGTGTGTGTACTGTTCAATATACTTCCCAACATGCTACAAATCTGGAATTTGGCATGTGGGTAGGTTCCATGGTGTAGACAATCTGAAAAGTATAAAATGCACATTGTTCCTTTTTCTTTTTAAGCAGTCTGCAATGCTTACCCCTGCCATATGGCTCTGTGCGCTGTAGTTCTGCCGTAGTTCTACATATTCATCGTTCCTAAAGTTCAGCAGGTCATGAAAACTTCAGAAGTTCATTGTCCCCAAGCTTTCCACGCTATCAGCATTCTAGCTGACATTAATGGCGCTCACATTTGAAGTCATGCAGGTGACATAAAACAGTGCTTTTGTTGTAATGCGGGTGACAGGAAATGGTGCATGTCTCTTCAATAGTGCTGCACTGACGTTGTCCGTCACATTGTGGCAAATCTCTCATGATAATTACAGGAACTTCATTGCCCACAGAAGTTGATGAATGCATGCCACCTCAACAGTACGAAGCTTAAATGCTTCAGCCGTACATATACGGGTACAGCACTTCAAGCTTACAAGCTTCAGCCTTAGGAATTACAGTGCAAAGCAATGGTACACTTGCTAATGACTTCTAAGCCAGTGGCACAGATGGGACCCTATTAGGCCTTATTGCCGGCAATACTCGCCAGGATTGAGTTAATCAGGCTTCACTAGTGATTCAGAATTCGAGCATAGATTTTCTTACATCAATTGACCTCACTATACATACTTCTACCAATATTGGTGATTTCATGCAGAAGTTAAAAATGAAAACAGTTGATTGGGATCGACCTTTAGACCTGGCAGCCCTTTCCTGTAAAACGTATTGCTGTGAATATATCACTCAAAGCTTCCCTCCGTCTACGCCCTGCAGTTACATTATAAAGATTAGCAGTGCTGATTGCAGAAGATTCATCATGAAATGATGGTTCAATGTACTGCCAACTTTCTCCCACACTGGGGTGTGGCAGGGCATCATTGTGAAGTGAGGAAGTGTCGCCACTGCAACGATTCTATTGAAACAGCAGGGAAGGCTACATGAAATTCGTTAGCACATTTTTGCAAATTGCTACAAATCAATTCTGGTACTGTATTTATATTGCGTCGACACTGGTAATAACAGGGCTTCTTACCATACATGGAAATTAGCTGTTAATCTTATAAGTAAGAGGAATAGTTTTAATTAATTACTCATTTAATATTTGGTTAATTATTCAGAATTTCGATTTTAACACTGAGTTGTGGTTTGATGTGAAATTTTAAGGCACAATCAATGTGTATTGTTTTAATTTGTTAATGTGTTTTAAAAAAAATCATATCTATGTGGGACTAATGTGTATAGTCTTTGTGTGATTAAATGATGTGTAGTGTAAAAGGGTTATGTTTAAACCATATAACTTTAATAAAATAAAAAACAGCAATAAAATATGAATTATAAGTGAGCAGACAATATTCCAGGCAATAAAAAAAATCAACTCTATTAATTCATGAAAAATACAATAGTGATACAAAAATCATGTTGTTCAGAAATAACAATAAGCAAGATTAATTAAAAATAGACATTTATAATAAAAATGAATGGAATAAATAAAATATTTTTCAAAAATAATCATGGTTAATAAAATGATTGTACAAAAATGTTTGTTGACTTGCTAGTCCATTTTATTTTTTAAAAACACTACATTTTCAGATTTGATACCTTTTATTGGGCTGAGAATATTGTGCTGCAATGGAAAACACAGTAGCTTTCAAAAGCCCCAAAGGTCTTCAACATAGGGTGCCAGGCAGGAGCACTAATTCATAGAAAATGCAATAGTAATAAAATATATAATTATTAACAATCAGCTAATAAAACAATTGTAGTAATCCTGAAAAATGCAATAGAATTCGAAAACAAGAGTATTGAGTAGAAATAATAAAAATCTAAATTATTAAAACCCTTGTAGTAATTCATTAACAATACATTGGTAACAAAAAATAAAAATGAATACTCACCAGAAATAATAAAATAGTACCTGATGAAAAGTAAAGTATTATTATAACAGAAAAAGTAACAGACAAAATAATTTTGAAAAAAATAATCTAATAAGTAATTAATAATACATCAAAAACACTAAATTGACATTTTACATTAAGTGATGTAAGAGCATTGAAAAAAGCTTTGCAAATTGTTAAACCTCAGATGTATATGATGCATCTGTGGTTTGATATATATATATATATATATGATACACTACTCACCGTAAACGTATTTCTGATGCTTGTATCTGCTTAGATTCACATGCTATGCATAGGCCGACATCTAGTGGTAGTCACAGAGTATTACATTATTTATTTATAGTACAAAACTGCCCTCCTTACATCCAGTGTATGGAGGCTTTTCTCAGCTGAGTTTGATGGATTTTGAAAGAAAGCGGGTAGTTCAATGGATTGGTTGAATGGAACTTGGATATGAATTTAGGTGAAATCCTAGGGTGTGTTCTAAGTACCACTTTGTCTTTGTGGATAGCTCACTAACCCTTCTTATTGAGTTGATGGCTACCAGAAAAACTGTTTTGTATGTTAGGTGTTTGAGACTGGATTTGTGCATAGGCTCGAAGGGGGGACCCATGAGCTTTGAGAGCACAACATTAAGATCCCAACCTGGAGGTGGGTTGGAAATGGGGGGGTAAAGTCTCTACCCATAACATTAGAGTCGCTTGTTTCTGGTGCATCGTGTGCACTATCCTGCTCAGGAGAGGTGTCGGTGGAAAAGCATAAGCAAATTTCCCAGACCAGTTCATCCACAGGGCATTCCCCTTGGATCTGGGTTGGGGAAACCTGGATGCAGAGTCTGGGCATTGTGCATTCATACTTGTGGCGAACAAGTCTAAAGAAGGATAACCCCAGAGGGAGAAGACATTGTTTAGAATACCTCTGTTGAGTTGCCACTCATGTTCCTTGGGTAGAGGATCTCTGCTTACAGAGTTTACTAGGGGAATATTTCCCATGCAACATGTTGAGACACTAGGAACATGTTCCGCTTGAGTACCCACTTCCAGATTTTCTGGGATAGCCTGGACAGACTTGGAGAGTGTGTGCCTTCCTGCTTGTTTATGTAGGACAGGCAGTGGTGCTGTCCATGAGGACTTGCACCGGTTGGCCTGTTAGATGCAGTTGGAAAGCTTGCAGGGCTTCGAGTACCGCTAGTAGTTCTAGAAGGGTGATGTGGTTTTGGGCTTTGATCTATGCCCACAGGACATGCGCTGTGTGGTGAAAGTAATGGTCTCCCCAGACAGAGAGTGAGTTGTCTGTTGAAACTATTGCTTGCACTGAAGGATTGTGAAAGGGTTTAACAGATTTTCCTTTGGCCACCAGCGAAGTGTTTGTACTAGGGTTAGCAAAAAAACCACTAGATCATACCACTGCCTGCTTGCCTGAGACCACTGTTTTGCTAACCACTCCTGCATTGGGCGCATGTGCAACCGTGCATGTGGAACTAGATAAATGCATGAAGCCATTATCCCGAGCAGGCGCATTGCCTTGCGTACGGTTATTTGGCGACCAGCAAGATAATGAGGTATTTGCAGCAGTATGTTCTGAACTCTTTTCTTTGAGGGGAAGACTAGCCCCTCTTTTGTCTTTATGATAGCTCCTAGCAACTGCTTGGTTTGGCTTGGAACAAAGGCTAGATTTCTTCTCGTCGATTGAAAATCCCAATTAGAACAGAAGGCTGATTGTTCTTTGGGCATTTTGCTTACAAATTTGAGGGATTCCCCTGTTATCAGCCAGTCGTCCAGATAAGGTTACACTGGGATTGATTGTCTTTGTAAGTGTGCCGACACGAACGCCAATACCTTGGTGAATACCCTTGGAGCTGAGGCTATGCCAAAGGGGAGCACCTTGAATTGTAGTGTTGATTTGATAGCTTGAAAAAAACAGACCTACATTAAGAGGTAGATTACCGGTAGGCCCTAAAAGAGGGGAGCAGAATTGTCTGCAACAGTATATCATGATATACCATTGCTTTTGTTTCACAGGGTCTGGCCAGGTCCCATGATGTGTGTGATGTGTCACTGTTTGTGTTATCAAAGGGCTCAGTGTCTCTGCTTTGATGCCTTTCTCAGAAGATATTCTAGTACTGACTGAGGTGTCCATCTGGCATGGAGTCATGTGTTTATCTGGTGCAAAGCACCCAGTACTGCATTGAGGGGTTCTCTCAGGCTCCTAACCTTTTTTCTTTTGCAAAGTATGGATTTACACTTTTTAAATAGGCAAATTGTCTGGCCATGATGCAAATGCCAATTAACCTTGATTATTAAGGCCCCCAGCTGATATACCTACAGCATCAAGTAAAACCTCCCAAAATCTTGCAACACACACTGGTGTGCAGTCCTGGCAGAGGAGAGATGGACATAGCGAGGAATTGCAGGAGGACACATGAGCAAGTGGCAAGTCTATTGACAGCATTAAATATATGGGGGCCGCTCCCCACATCCTACACAATAACTGCATCATTGATGTGGTCCCTTAGGACCAATGGCACTTGATAGCAGCACTACTGTCTTCATTCCAGATACAAAATGTAACACAGCATGTTGGCCCTGTTGAATAAAGAACTTAACAATGAACTGCCATGTTCACTCATTCACGTCACTCAATTTAGATCCTCTACCAGGGAAAGTGCTTTCCCCATTTTTGTGATCAGGTAAACGTTGAGATGAGGCAACAGTGTTACTCTGGATGATTTACAGTAAGGTATACAAGGTACCCATTTTTTAGCTTTTCACAATTATTCAGTTCTTAATGAACCAGTTGAAGAGGGCATGCCTGCACTGGCCATCTTGCTATCCTCTTTAATGGAAGGATTTGTTTTAGTTACAGTACATCATAGAACACCCTCGTGCAGAACACTAAAACATGTTTTGCCCCCTTTTATAGGTATGCCATGCCATTCTGCCCATGTTTCAGATTTAACAAGCCTGCCGATGGCGTGTATTGCACAATGCACTTGTGCAGTTGCCAAGGAGAAACAGTTACTCCTGCTTACTTTAGAATCGCAAACAAATGGCCTTACTCTAAAACTGTGACCAAACAGTGGATATTGTGGACAGAACAGCCAGTGTTTGCACTTTCTCTTTATTGTCTGAAAGTATTGGGAGTTCATGGTGCAGGGAACAAGACACTGCTGAACTGTAGCCACTGTCAACAGCTGTGTATCTCGACTTTTAGCCGACAATTTATTTCCAGATTCCCTAACCATTGAACTCAGTGAGTAAAGGGAGCCGTTTCTACACTCTGTGGCTTGTATTCAAAAACGTCTTGAGAGCCACAGGTTGCAAACCCATGCCCTAGTTTCTCTTGGTGATCAGGGGGGGAGGGGGGGTTTAGTCCTACAGATCCCACACCCTAAAGCCCAATGTTGATCGATTACGTGACAAGTTGCCTAGTGTACCCCTGATGTTTAGTAATGACAAGTGACCTTTGTTGTTTTCTAGCCCAGTACCCATGCTCACAGACAGGCAAATTAACTGTTTGCTTTTTATTGATTATTTGGAGGAATTCTATTATAACTACATACATAAATAAGTGTCTTAATAAATGAGTCTGCATTCACTGGAACTGTTCCCCGGGGGGCAAAGGGGGAGGTGCGTTATCATGCCTCTGGCAAAATCTTTTTCAAAGGAGAGAAGGGTGCTGATACAGGTGAGTGGGGAAGCGAAGATGGACAGACCGGCCATGGGAGCATTATCAAGCCTTCATTTATCTTATCCTTGCAGTGATGGGTGTGATCCCATATGGGTTTTTGGAAGAAGGACAGGATTGTGTGCCTCAGATTAACAGTCAATGATCGCTTATTGTATGGCTCATCCAATCTGACTTTTAAAATCATTCTCAATACTGTTCAAATGCAATCAATAGAATGTGGACCATTTCACCTGGAGATTGTTTGCCAATGCTAACGATGACCTGCTCATCCTTCGCCGTAATGGTTTGCAATGTATAATGAGGAAACGGGGCAACAGTGTTCTACTTCCATGGAGCCATTGGGCGGGGATGGGGGATCTGTGCTATCATGGAAGCAACTGGCAAAATCAGGGTACAGGGAGGGACTGGGTTTATTGGGGTGCTGATATCTAGTATGCAGGGGGGCAGGCTGTGTGAGAACCTGTCTTTGGCGATGCTTTCAAGCAGAAGATGCAAGAGACAAATTAGGCATCAGGGTCGCACAGCCTCTGCTCTTTATTCATTTGAGATAGGAAGGATAGGCAGAAGCGATGGGCATGATTATCAAAGCCACCATGTTTTTTTGTATAGGCCTAGAAACATGGAGTTTGGTTCTTATTCTTTTAGTATTTAATAACAGTTCTAAAAATAACGCAAATTTGCATTGTCCCATTGCGCTTCTTGGCATGTTAAGAAAGATATTCACAAAATGGTTCCTACCCGAATGGAATGAAGACTGCTGAGAAAACAATATCCGATCCTCTGTAATCAAATGGGCTTTATGCCAGTTCTATCGATAACCAACAACTGTATGGGACTACATCTTTCAATGGAGACATATACCATAGCCAGCAGGGTTCTCTCGTTTGTGCCATCCCTAAACTTGGCTAAAGCAATTTTTTGTGCCAACATCTAAGACAACTGTAAATGGGCAATATTTCAGTTCAGAAGTGCAGTGTTGTAAGATGTGGGTGTTGCCTTACATTTCTACCACTATAGGCATTTGTCTTAAATAACCTAGGTGTACACTATACATGCTTCGAACTGGTGGTATTTACTCGCAGGTTAGGTCTTAAACCCTGACCTGCTGATTGCTAATCCACCCAGGTGTGTACGGTTTTGCCATCATAATAACGTGGTTACCACATTGGCTTGTACATTTCCCTTGCTTCTGCCCTCATGTCGCTCCTATCTGAATTGATGGCTAATCTTTTCTACCACTGATATGTTTGGAAGTCACCCTTTTCAGTGCATGGCCTTTATCATTCTATCAACTACTGACACTGATCTGCTTCTACTTTCCTTCCCCTC
The DNA here is from genome assembly GCF_040938575.1 of Ambystoma mexicanum. Classification (NCBI taxonomy): domain Eukaryota; kingdom Metazoa; phylum Chordata; class Amphibia; order Caudata; family Ambystomatidae; genus Ambystoma; species Ambystoma mexicanum. The sequence goes on from NC_090935.1 coordinate 1,459,656,114, forward strand.
CCATGTGTTTATTTTGTAGATTTAGAATGTGCCCCTTTGCTAGCAGATGGCATGTTGTGTGCACTGCTTAAATTACAACCCTCTCTCCTACACTGCTTGCTCCAGGTAAGAGCGTATGGGTTTAATTTCAAGAACCTGCCCTTTATGCCGTGGGTCAGGCAGTGTCTTGCTGGGGCTGTACCTGCAGCCTTGTAGCGGTGTCCCTTTACGATTAAAGATTTCTCATCTCTCCAACTGCACCTGTGGCTTTATGTTAGAAGGAAACCAGACATCTTCTGAACAGACGCCAATTTAGGGTTTCTGCATACCATGGTTCTTCTTGTCCATACTACCTCTAAAAATACCTCTGCCGTTTTTAAATACTGTTTTTATATTAGTTGGACTGCACTTTTAAAACCACTATGAAAAACCACAAACCTAACGCTCAAATATATGCCACAGATGCCTACAGCCGAGATTTACGTTAACTTTACTTACAAGGAACCTGTTATTGAAATTCCCGTCTACAAACCCAAACCACGTGCTTCGTATGCCCACATGTTTTCTAAATTCACCATCTATGGTTTATTTGCCATCAATGGAGGTATAAGACGGAACATCCACCATAATGCACCCCTCTGTATGAAATTCCTTAAACTACAGCAGGGACGTCATTTAGGGGTCGCCAGGGATTGCAACTGCGACCCCTGAGGTCTCCCTGGCTACCCCTAAAAAAAGAAAACGAGGAAAAAAAAAGAACTTTTGTTTTTTTTAAATGCAAGCCCCTGGACTGTGGCCAGCACCATGTGAGTCTTTGGTTCTGGTGTGGCTGGTATTCTTGTTCAAGCCTCTTTTAAAAAAAAAAAAAAAAAAAAAAACACATGGGTTCCACAAGTGTAATGGTTTGAGCAGTGACCCTAAATAAGTAAGAAAAGGAATACCAAATAATTTGTCATTCTGGAATTCTATACCATAATTGCTGGACTTATGCAAGGTTTATTTCAGGCACACTTCAGGGGGCGAGTCACTGATTTAGTCTGTTCTTAAAGACCTAAACTCAGCCTTTCATCCTTCTGAGGTCAATAAATGAGTACAAACACAGGTTGGGTGATATTGCATGTATTCTATATAAAGCGATTATAAGTGCTATATAATAAAACATCATCATTTGGCCATGACGTCTGCTTGCATTCACAGTAATTTGGTAATATGGGCCTATACACACTGTTCTTAACGATAGATATGGCGATCCATTCTTGTAGGAAATGTACATCACATTATAGTGATATCGTAACCATATTTTTCATACTGTACTTAGGAACAATGCTATGTGATACCACTTCCTGTTTTGTCAAGGGGTGAAAGGTTGTGTTCCATCGCTGCCCTTTATATCACTTTGGCGTGGGGTCAAATGACACCACTTCCTGTGATGTCATCAGAGATCAAGAGTCGTATGATGTCACTTCCGCTACCCATGGCATTTTGGTGAAATGACGTCCCTGAACTACAAGAATGGAAATATTGTGGTACAGGGCAAACATAAGAATCCCACTGCTTTCAAATTCTTTCTTCCTCTCAAGGTCACCTTTAAATCGCAAAAGGGTTAGGATGGCTGCTAGCTCGCTATCCACATGTTGCGTCCTGGCTGCCAGCATCCTAGGACATCCCAGTCCTTCACACCTTCACTGGACAGTTCCTCCATCAAATAAAAACACCCCAACACCAAAAGCAGGAACATTTTCACCATTGGTACCCAAAACTGCACAGATGCTTACAAGCAAGCTGCTAGCTGTGAGAAACCTGAAGGGTCTCCCTAGCTAGTCCCCAGGGATCTGTCATCCAGGTGGTCAGGACACAGCCATCGCTATTGGATCCAGTTCCTGTGGGTGGACCAGTGAGGGAGGGTCACCTGGATGGGTGGTCCTCAGGGAGTGGGGCACCGACATGTGAGACACGGTAGCCCCCTTCTTTCAACACCTTTTCCCCATCCTCCCAAGTAGGGCATTAAAAACCACTGCCCCCCACCCCCTTTTCCAACTTGAACACTTTTGCATTACACACCAGAGAACAGACTAAGACCAGAGCCGTTTACCTGACATGTCCCAATAAAAGGGTCAGGCAAAGTAGGCAATTGATCAGAATCACACACACCTGACAGCCCTTTCCCTTCCCCGTAGGGATAAAAGATGAGGCAAAAGAGCACAGTATGAGCAAGGCAGCCTACACAGTGAAACAGCTATCCAAACCCAGCAGTGCAAGAGGAGGAGAAAGGCGGAAAACATCGAGAGGCTGACGAGAAAAGACACAACCTTTCCCTATTCGACAAAACCCTGCGAAACCTCCACAGAAGGAATCGTAAGAGCGAGGACAATAGCCCAAGTGTGTTGCAGCAGATGTCAACCGTACACGCAGCGTATCAGCGCTGATAAGCCGGAGCGAGGGAGACTCCTGGTATTGTGGTACCGGCCTTGACTCCAGCTACAAGGAAAGCCAAGTGGTTCATCACAGTCGTTGAGTCGAAGGGAGAACCGATAAGAACCGGGCTGTGGTGAATGAAAGTTGCAAAGTGGCAAAGTGAGAGAAGTTCAAAGAACTGTAGAATTGTAAAGGAGAGGCCAGCTGCAGAAGGGGGCCGGCACCACGTGGGTGCTTATCCAAGAAACTCTGGTCAATCCCCATCTGTGTAAAACTGCAGATACCAGAAGGCCGTAGGAGAGACGCCAGGATAGGTCAAAGTGGTCATACAGGAGATCAAGCAAAATCCCCATAAAGTCGAAAGTCTTTGACCTACAAACTATAATGAAAGCAAGAGAAGTGAATCCTGCCACATGAGAAAGCAAGGGAATTGAATCCTGTATACATTGAAAGTAAACGGGAAGATGAAGTTGGCAAGAGTGAACCCGGAAGAGGGATGCTGACTTGAAGTGGGCAAAGTCTAAAGTCCCAAGAAATAGTGTGTTGACAAAGGTGAATCCCGCCAAGGGATGTCCACGGGAACTGTTTAAAAAGACATTAAGATTTTTAAGTGAAAGAACGAGCCATAGTGGACCCTGAGGAGGGAGGCTGAAAGTAAAGAGGGGTCAACGCCCAGAAGAGGGATACCCAGGGAGGAAGAATCCTCACCCAAAGTAAAACCATGAAACAAACTTTCATTTTGTTGAAGGAACTTTTGTTTTGTTGAATATGTCAGGCCCTCGAAGGCAAGAGACTTTCAAGAGAAACAAGAGTTGGGCATCGAAAGTTGTGATAGCTGAAAGTGGTACTGTCGACTTGTGCTGGGAAAGCCCGAGTGTGTGCTGTGCTCCAAAGGGAGATCCAAACTACTGCATCCTGACATGTTATTTGTGAACACTTCTTTCTTTTCTTGAAAACCATCCGACACCCATTTTGTATTAGTTGTAAGGTTTGGCAATAGGTTTCTTAGTATAGGCCCTTTTGATTTTTACACAACACCACTAAGACTGCCTTATTTTCATTTGATGATCGACGCTTGCTCCCATCTTAGATTTAGGTTTAGATTAGGCATTTTCCCAACCTGCATACAGTTGAATAAACACCCTTGAACTGTGATCACTTGTGTCTGTCTTTACTGTTGCCACCATGAGTTCCTTACATAAAACCCATGAATGTGTGGAGGAATTAGACATTGAAACATGGTTTACAGGCAATTGCACCAACCTGGTCCACACCCTATTACCTGCTTTGAAATTCATGTCAGCGACAGACTGGATAAATCAGGTAGGAGCAGATCTCATCTTCCCACCCTAGGTCTTCTCGTCTTTTGAAAGCTTGACTTGCAAATGTCCACCAAACCCCAATACTTGTTTCATCATTGCTACCATTTATAGGGACCCAGGTGAGTCCACCCTCTTTACCACTGAATAGGAATAATAAATTGCCAATCTAAAATAAAATCCTTTTTGGTGCTCAGGGGTCCGCCTAACAAACAAACGACTCTTTTCTCGAACTACTGTCACTGGTTAGTTAGGTTTATTATTTATTTTATTTAATGATGATTTTCATAGTTTGATGTTTTACTTTTTATCTGTATGTATGTGAAAAGTCATATGTTTGACTAACAAATTATTCATTTTTTTAAAAAAAGGTGACTATTCGTCTAAATCTGGTCGTCTGTTCATACCAATATGGTATCCTCAATGCTAACCTATCCCTCTATAACATACAAGGTAGTGCCAGGATTCAGCAGAAGAGAATCTTGGGGAATCATAGGGTGATATGGGTAGGGTGCTGTCGAAATAGAAAGTATATTGTGCCTCCTATTGTAATAAATATATTAATATTGGCCTACGCCAAGCTGCTTGAAAGTCGCTTGCGAAAGAAATCTGTGTTGCAAGGTCCTGACCTTAAATCCATGTAAGCCGCCATTTTAGGTCAAACCGACGTTTTAGGATTCGTTGTGTAAAAGTCACCCTGTGAGCTAAAATGATCGACAATGTCATTCCTGAATACAACATGGCCGTCTTGACCTCTGTACATAGCTAATGTGTAATTTGCCTGCAGGCCACTTGTTGAGGTCGTGAACTGATACCTTGTCCTTCATTGACCTATGTGTAGAAGGATTAGTCGTGCAATGAAACTAATCCACGAGCATATGTTGAGACAATGTATTCAAATACTGAACGAAGAACATCTGTTTAACTACATTGTATTAATGTTTAAGAAGGCCTGCATGGAAAACTTTAGAATACACAGTTATTGCATACGCTTGTTGATACATGTATTAAAGACAAAACAGTTATATGCGGTTATTTGGGACTTGGCACGAACCCTAGATCGGTGACGTATTAAAATGAATATTAACCCGAAGTGGGAATGGACATCGCGCCCACTAAATGTATAAAAAGCGAATGCATTCTAATGTACAGCGTCTCTCACTGAACACACTGAACCACGTTGGAGTTCGTTTTGTTGTACTGAGGGCCGATAGCGATCTGATTTTGCTCTGTTTTTGTAACTGGATTCAGTATAAAGTACTTTGTATGTTCCTTTGTAACCCGTGTTCGGTGTATTTCCTTTTGGGGTACTCAGCCTCGATATTTTATTTCTGTTTTCACAGTGAAGGGTGTTTGAAAAAATATAGCAACGTGGAAATGGGGAAAGAGAGCTTAGAAAGATAGTAGAGTGTTGGGACTTGTAGTGATAACCTAGGACGACTCTGGAAGTTGTCACTACTCCAAAATGGTGCCTAGATTAGACTGGTCCAGCAGTCAAAAGGAAATGCCATAGTATCTCTGTGATGAGTAAGGTTCTGCCCATAAAGACTCTGAACAGTCAGATGATGTTGCTTGGCAAATTTCTAACGTGGTTCATCGTCTGGCTCGGCCCGGTGTAGGTTTACCTAACCTTCCTAAACTCTCCTGCCCACCTGCCTTCTCCCCTGGCTTTTCACTTTGCCTGCATTTTCTTTGTTGTCTATATACTCAATCTTTGCTCCTGTTCCTCTATTCCCTTACCATTCCCTTGCAGTCCGTGGTCCTGATGGTTGTAGTGCTCTCAGCTTTCAGGCACTCTCCAGGCCTTGTTAGTTTTTTGTTGTCCACCCGTCGGTCCCCGCTTCAGGGGAAAGCAGTGGAGAGCCTGCACAGAGGGCTTTCCCTGTGGGCTACAGGCATACCACTCTGGGTTTGTATGGGGTGGCCTCTGAGTGAAGTATTCCTCTCCATCAACGTGACAATGACCCCCTTCATTGGTCCGATCATGGCCTTCTCTTATCACGTTTGGCTAGACAAGAAAAGCTTTGTGTTCCCTCTTACACCATGGAGGGTAAAGTGTTCCTTCAGGTTCGACCAAAGAAAGTCTGCTTTTCTGAAATGTTTAAGCCCCCTCCAATGTCATGGTTACCTTGAATGCTCTGCTTGTAAATCTGCAACTCAAGCTCCTAAATACATTGGATGTCTTGGCATCCATCACCAGCAGGAAATAGAAACCACTACAGAAATAAAATAACTGGTTTGACAATGAATTTGCCCTCCTGAAAGGCAAAACTGAACTCAAGACCACCGCTGGCACAGATCCTGGGAGCTTAAAGACAAACTGACCAGCTTAAAACACCAGCGAGGCTGCTAGGTTGTTATAAAGCAGATGAAAAAAGACGTCTTCCAAGTAGTTTAGATTTATAAAACGTTGAGCAACCTTTCAGAAAGCAAACTTTCCTCTGCTGCCTGGTAAGAACTTGCAGACAACCTGTCCACTTTCTTTGAAGACAATATCAACAATATACAATTTAACAGTGCTGCCATTTTGAGATATTCATCCCCTCTGCTACAACCATCCAAACCCAAGGCACATTTCCCCACTTTTAGAGTGCTTACCCAATAGAAATCTCCATAACAGTTTAAAAGGTGAAAGCACATCTTTCCTTGTCCAGCTACCACTATTGATGCCAACATTGCCTAGGTGGCCCCATCTTTGGCTGTTTTGATCAACAGTTCCTTTGAGCTAGGCTGCTTCATGACACTCTGAAAAGGACTTGGAGATCCCCTCTCTGGGAAAAACCCGATGACCCAGGAATTGTATTTTATTTACTTATTTACTGGGTATTTATAATGCGCCTATAAACAATGTGTTCAAGGTGCAACAAGACAAGAGGGAAGGGGGGACAGGAAGGACAGAAACATAATGGTCCTACTAGGCCTTGTGACATTCGGATCGTGCAAGTGCAGTAACAAGATGTGCAGGGGAGAGGGGAGGGTAGGGAAGTTCCGTTCAGGGCGTAAGGGCCTGAGAGAAAGTAAGTGCCACAGGAGGACCAGGTGGACAGAGCCTGGGGAATACAGAGAGTGCAGGGGAAGAAAGGTCCATGAGCTAGGTGCAAGGTAAGGGGCTGGAAGGGCTCAAGGGTCCAGTCCCCGGCAGGCTAGTGTTGGAGGGGGGCCCGGAAGGGCAAGTGCAGATTGAAGGGGTGTCAGGGGAGACCAAGTGCAGGGGTAGACTGGAGGGGGGGGTAGGTGCCCTGTATGAATTTGAAGGAACCAGGTAGCCAGTCAAGCAGCAGACGGGGACATTAGCAGGGAAGAGGGAAGGAGGAAGAGAAAAGGAAGGGCTTGAGAAGCTTCTGTAACTTAAGAAGATAATGCTCAAGTCTGAGAGGGGAAGGGAGGCCACTGCAGAGGAGGTGAGATATCTACCTCCCACTATCTGCTTGGAAAAGCGTCTGATCTGCAGAGAGTTAGAGCTAGAAGACTGAAGAGCTCTAGCAGGAAGGTTTATTTAGGGAGCGAGAGTTGGATATAGCAGGGTCGCAGGCACAGAAAGCCTTGTGGGTGATGAGGAGGGTGTTGACCTTGATCCTCGCAGCAATCGGCATCCAGTGGAGAGATTTTAGGGCTGGAGAGATGCGGCCCCTGGGCTTGAGGCCAAGGATAAGTCTTGCAGCCCTATTCTGGATTAGTTGATTTGGGTGAAGGGAGGAGTTAGGCAGATTGAGCAAGAGGCTGTTGCAGTATTCCAGCCTGGAGAGGACCAGAGCTCTGGAGACATTGAGATTCTGGGGGAAGGAGAGAAAAAGAAAAATGCCTCTGTGGATGTGCAGCTGAAAGAGGGCCTTCTTGGCAAGGTCTGTGATGTGAGGGCAGAAGCGGAGAGAGGGAGAGAGAGAGAGGAGTTGAAGATGATAGCAAGGTTTTTTGTTTCACAGGAGGGTGAGGAGAGGGGGCCCATGGAGGGCGGCCAGCGTGTGAGAGGGAAAGAGGCAGTAGGGGTCCCTATGAGAAGGATCTTTGGCTTACTGGCATTAAGGCAGAGGTCGAACGCAGTGCACCATGCCTGTATAGCGGACAGGCAGTCAGGAATGAAAGGGGAAGAGGAGGTAAGTTAGAAGGAGAGCTGCATGTCATCCGCATAAGACTGGAAGTTAGGAGATAAGGTGGAGATCAAATGGGCTAGAGGGGCCAGGTAGATGTTGAAAAGCCAAGGCGAGAGGATAGAGCCCTGAGGGACACCGTAGGTGGAGAGTGAGATGGAGGAGAGACAAGGGCCCAGTTGAAGCTGTGAAGGTCAGGCTGAGAGGAAGGAGGTCAACCAGTCCAGAGCCAGGTCCGTGTTGCCAAGGGTATCATGGATCCAATTTATAAGTGTGGCATGATTGACCATATGAAAGGCTGAGGAAAGGTCAAGAAGGTTGAGATTCAGTGTGGTGGATAAGCTGGGAGTTGGCCAGCATCTCCAAGGGTTTGCCCAGGAAGGGGGTAATGGAGATAGGGTGGTAGTTAGCCAGACAGGAAGGGTTGGAAAAAGGCTTTTTGAGGAGAGGGTGCACAAGGGAGTGCTTAAGGAGTGAGGGGAAGCATCCAGTGACAAAGGAGTGATTGCAGAAATTGACCAAGGCTGGTGCAAGGGAGACAATGTTGTCCTTGATAGTTCTGGAGCAGGGGAGCACCTGTGTGGATGTGACTTTTTGGATGAGACGTTCATAGCGCACACTTATCTAGAAAACTCATCAGGTGTTAGCCACCCCCCTATCACGAACACCTGAGAGAAAATGATGACACTCGGATCACATTCAGACTGGAGGGGAACTGCTCCGGATCACCAACACATCTTATGATTCCTCCCTACATCTAAAACTGGATGATACAGAACAGTCTAACACCTCCAAGACAGAAGCAATCTAGATTGGGCTCTGCAGTCCTCTTTTCTCAAGATTTCTTCGCCCTATACTGTGGGTACCAGTCTAGCAAAGTATCCTGCCCGACTTTGAGTAGAGTGTAGAGTGGCCAAAGGTGCTGGGTGCCTCCACCTGTCACATGATGCTCAGTCCAGGGCAATGTGGGGAGATTCCCCTGGCCATCAACATCATGTTACAGTCTCTTGGCAGGAGCTAGACACAGGGAGCACGATCACTCCCTGGTCCCTTTAAATTAATCAATTGTTCCGAGAGACATTGAATACAGGAGTAACAGGGCCCCAATCTGACAGGAGCAGCTCTGGCAGGGTGGTCATAACTCCTGGACTTGTAACACTGGTGCTGCTGTGGAAGAGGACACCGTTAATATCTCACTGAAAAGATAGAATGCTACAGAACCACTTGCTTCTGGGTAATATGTGGCCTGCTGAAATAGCACTGGGTCCCAAGGTCAGACAGCATGTGCAAGCAACCACTCACCAAAAAACCTTCACTGTTCTGACTTGCATAGTGGGATTGAATAATACAATGTGTGATTGTGGAACACAGAGTTCTGTGGCCGCTATTCCAGGCTCTACGTCTACAAAATGGAATTTCAAGATGGTGGCTGGCTTTCATCAAGGCTCAGATTGCATGTCAACATGCTGGGCAGGATGGTGCACAGATGAGGTAGAGAGACCAGCAACAAATACTGGCTAACTTATTAGGTGTTATGCTTGAAAAACACACACCTGAATATGGTCAATGGACTGTGGCCCTCCAGGTATGGCTAGACTGCTAATAAGCTGATTTCTTTTACAGAATGGTGTGGATGTTTAGAGGCAAAGGATGAGTAGCTTTGCCGAGAGATGGAGATGAGAGTAGATCAAGATTACATTAGAGCAGGAGGAAGACGTCTGAAGAGAGCAGGCTAGTGGTCAAGTGAAGAGGACGGAGTTGGTGAAGAGTAAAGAAGTGGTAAGGAGAAAAAAGGCAGTAGAGAATATGGAAGTGGTTAAAATTAACAAGTAGTAGAGAGTAAGGAGTTAGTGGGGAGTAAGGAGTTGGTGAGGGAAAACATCAAGAGGGGAGAGATGGCTAAAAAGAGCTGGAGGAGGAAGGGGTACAGAGGAGGTTGGAGATGACATCAGAAAAGAAGAGTGGGTGATAGCAATGAGGAGGGGGTTGGAAGAAAGAAATGGAGGAAGGGTGGGACAAGTAGTAAGGAGGAGAATGAATAGGAAGGTGAGAAGGAGGAAGAGGAGGAATAGTGGAGAGGGACTGAAACAGTTGATAGTTGCAGCAGGCATGATACAAGCATGACAGGAGGGAGTTGAGGAAGGGTGGGCACATGAGCATGTGGATAAATGTCCAGGCGGTACAAAAGGAAGTCAATGGGGGAGTACAGTGAAGAGAAGAACACATGACTAGCATGAAAAGACATATTAGGACTCACCCTGAACATGTTCAACAGAAGGCTCCACCCACACAAATCGCATGCAACATGGCCTGGGAAAGTTCACCTGGGTCAACTGAGGTTTTGGTGTGGGTGAGCCCTCCAGGGCTTAAATCTGAACTCGCTTCAGAACGTTCCTCTTCCAAGATGGCACTGGGGTTGGTTCGCCCTCACCCCATGCACTTTTCTGGTACCAAGTCAGAGGTGGCAGTGCTGTTTCACTACAAAGGAATCATCAGTCTTAAGGATGAAGAAATGCTGGATCCTCGCGCCTGAATGAGTTCTTTGCTCTGTGGTGTTTGCTATTCCACTCTTCTTCTAGTTCCAGCCTTGTCGTCTGCAGTCTGTTGGTCCATTTTCCCATTCTTCCTTGTCTGCTGTTTTTTTGTTCTCCTGTTGGTGTGCTGCCCCTTCCTGTTTCTGTTTCTTGGATCCTGTTCTGGGTTCTTCACTATACTTGCTCCAGCCTCCTTACGTAGCTTACTCCAGTCTGCAGTGCATCTGCTCACCTACCTGAGATTCTATGCCAATTACTACCACCATTATTGTACAGCCTTTCAAGACTAATAACATTGACCAGATTAATTGTGGATTTTTTCCCTTTTTAGTTTTCCCGCAGAAGAGTGTTTCCTCTTTGGTGGTGACTGGTTTATTTATTCATTTATTGTTGGCTTGTTAGGCGCTTATATAGCAAGTAAAATACTGTTTCAACGCGCCCACAGGGAGAGGGGAGGGAACAAGGGAGTAAAATACATTACAAAACACGATAATTAATAAAAGCAGTGGAGGGAAAGGACAAACTTACTATGCCTTGAGAGTATTCAGAACGTGCAAGTGCAGCAAGGAAAAGGGCAGAGGGCGTAAGTGCTGGGGAGTCCGGGTTCATGGGTGAGCCACAGATGAAGTGCTTGAGTTGATGACTGCTACGTGGCCAGGGGCCACGTTAGGAGTAAGGGCAAACCTCTGAGGTGGAGGGTGTGCCAAGGCAGGTGCTGAGGGTAGGCAGGAGCTGGGCAGATTGGGTGTGGGAGGTCAGGGGCCCCGAGAATGCAAAAGGGCTCCGGACACCAATTACAACAACTGTGGGATTAGCAGAGAAGAGAGTAAGGGAAGGAGGAGGTGAAGAGGCAGGTCTTGAGGAACTTCTGGAATTTAAGAAAGCCCTGCTCAAGATGCAGAGGGAGGCTGTTCCATAGGAGGGAGTCAGCTGAGGAAAGCGATCAACCACCTACCCCCTGTTTAGCAAAGCGCTTTACACACAAGGTGTTGGTGCCAGAGGAACGAAGTGGTCTAGAATGGGGAGGATTTAGTAAAATAAAGTTGGAGATAGTGTGGTCCCCAGGCCCAGACAGTCTTGTGGATGATGCAGAGGGATTTGAATTTAATCCGTGCAACAACCGGGAACCAATGAAGACTTTTTAGGGCAGGAGAGATGTGGTCCCTGGGTTTAAGACCAAGGATAAGTCTTGCTGCACTATTCTGGATTAGCTGTCGGGTCGCAGAGAGGAAGAAGGTAGATTCAGGAGGAGGCTATTGCAATAGCCAAGCCTAGTGAGAACCTGGGCTCAGGTAACATTGAGCCTCTGGGGGAAAGTGAGAAAAGGGAGAATTCCTTTGAGAAGGAAGAGCTGAAAGTGGGACTTCTTGGCAATGTCCTGAGTGTGGGGGAGTAAGGAGAGAGAGGAGTCCAAGATGACTCCAAGGTTTCTGGCTTCAGAAGAAAGAGCAGGGAGAGAGCCCATGGAGGAAGGCCAGAGTGAAGGGAAGAAGGAGGGAGCAGTGGTCCCAATAGGAAGGATCTCAGTTTTACTAGCGTAGAAGCAGAGCTCGTTGGGGATGCACCAGGACTGGATGGCAGAGAGGGTGCAAGAGGGACAACATGAAGTTTGAAAAAGAGATGTGTGTCATCTGCAGAACACTGGAAGTTGGAGGAGAAGGAGGAGATGAGGCATGCAAGCAAGGCAAGGTAGATGTTAAAGATCAAAGGGGAGAGGATAGAACCCTGGGTTGGGGTCATCTCCGGACACAATGGCTTCCTCAGTGGGGCAGCCAATATTCAAAGACAGATGCATGAATCTGTTGGTAGGATCTGCCCATAGCAAGTCCTCTTAGTCATGGGACCATAGCAACTCATTGAAGAGGGAGACAGGAATGAGGTGTGGGGAACAGAGCCATGACCTTGAGACAAGGAGACGGCGAGGATCTCTACGGCAACACCTATTCAGAGATTAAGATGGCATGCACCTTGGTGGCTTGTCTGGGGGTTGTTCTACTATTATTTGACCCCAGGGCTGCTTTGCCCAGCCTAGAGTGCATGTGCATGGAGGATATTGAGACCCGGGCATAGGGTCTTTCCAGGAGCCAAGGACAGTAAGCAGAGCACCTGAAACTACAGAGGGAAGAGCCACGAATGCATGCGTGGGCACTGTGATGATTTCTCCTGCCCGGCCATGGCTGCCACCATCAGGGGGACTCATTGGGCAAGCCCTACCACATGCCTCATGACCTGAAGCCAGGGGGCCATATAAGGAGGATGCCGTGGTCTCCTACATGTCACATGCCGTCCGGGGATCGTCATATTAGATGTAGGGCACTGTTAGAGAAAACTTTAGAAGTATGCATTCTGATTCTGCGTGCTTTCGGTTTGCAGACCTGCATAGTTAACATCCGCCAACATTTTCTAGAAATCATAACTTGAACGTAATAAGCCCAAGGGAGGCCCCGGGGGGGAATGCGCAGCGTTGCCCCGGGGTAGTTTTGGGCGCTGCACAGGCCAGCGATCTGGCCTGCGCATAGCGCGTCGCTGGGGGGGACATTTAAGGGGCAGGGAAGGTTCGAGAGCAGGCGACCGTTGAGGGCGAGTCTTTGTCCAGGCCGCTTGCTTCAATCCTTCCCTGCTTGGGGCCTGGTAGAGTAAGGGGAGGTGGTAAGGTAGGAGAGCGGGTTCCTTGCTAGGGAGTTATATATAATTTTAAAAAAATCTGGTCGTTTGCATTAGGCAATTTCATATATTTGCGTCGGGTGTTAGGGGGCAGAGTCCTGGGAGCTTGCCGTACATAAGGCTGTCCCTGTGCGTACCTTCGGGGGGGGGGGTGTTCCCATCGCGGCTTGTCAGGTCTGCGCGGGTGTTCGTAGACCCACGGGGAAGGTTCCGGGGGTCGCAGGTGCCGCTTTCTGCTGGCGGGTCCGGCGGGGAAGTGTGCAATTTTGCTGGCCTCCCTCGGTCTCGGCAGCGGGGAGGGGCCTATGTGCTGTAAGTTGTAGCCCAGCATTAGCCTTTCAACTCAGGGCATGTGTGCGGTGCGGCCGGGCCTCCAGCAGGGGGCTGGGTGTAGAGAGAGGGAGGGGTTCGGGGTGCTCAGCAGCGGCCGCGAGTAGGAGTAGGGTTTTAGGGGTGGGAGGGACAGTTGTGGAGGCAATTTTTGGCAGTTGGGTGGGGTGTTTATAAAAAAAAAAGTATTCTTTTTTACACTGATTAAGGCAGTGTGCCTGAACATTAATTAGTGCCATTGCTCAATTTAAGGTTATTCAGTGGTCATTCAGTGGGGGTTCATCTGTTCTGTCCCCTGTATCCTCAAGTAATTGGGGATAGCTTGTGTTGTATTTATTTATTTATATTTTAATTATTTAATTTTTAATTTCATTTACCTAGTTTTCTATCGTTTTCCGGGTTTGCTGAGGCCGTAAAGGGGGTTTTAGTGTTTGGGGCTGTCGTGGTGCGGTTCCTTTTCTGGGGGGGGGTGGGGAGGCACGGCCCAGGCGTCATCTAACAGGTTGCAGAACCTTATTCGGGGGGCCATTAAGGGGCGGGTGGCTGGGGCCAGAGCCGGTAGCGCCAAGGAGTAGCTGGTGTTCGGGGTTTTGGCAGGAATTTTTGGTGGAGGCCAGGCTGCGTGTGCTTGGGGTATTGCGGTTTTGTCTGGTGTCAGGGAAATGTGCCGGATTGCGCTGGTAGTTTTTTCCTTTCTGCGGTAGGCTAGTGGTCTGTGTGGGTTGTTGGTGAGCAGTGTTTTATCGGGGTGCCCACGAGTATTGAAGGGTGCCGTATGAAGATGGTGGGCCAGAAGGATAATAAACAAGGGCTCATTGATGCCAAGGCATTGAGGGAGGCCCTGGCGATTATCAGCAGGGCTACCAAAGCGCAGCTTGAGGGGGCGGTGTCAGAGGTCACGGGAGGGAAGGAGGGAGATGGAGGTAGACCGCAGAGGAGAGCTGCAGCGGACGGAGCGCTTGCAGCAGTAGTGGCATGTAGCCCTGCGGCCGGGAGAGGGGGAGCATGGGATGTGGGGGGCAGAAGGTCCAGGAGGGAGACTCATAGGAGAGCAGCGAGGAGGGCCGGGGAGGGGGAAAATAGAGCAAGGAGGGTGCCGGGGGGAGAGGGTTCTGGCAGAGAAGAAGGTGAGCGGAATGTGCATGGGGGTGAGGGCCTGGAAGAGGAAGAGAGGAGGGGAGACAGGATGCAGAAGGGGGTGGTGGCGCAGAGAGGCAGGGGAGGTAAGTATCTACAGAAGAGTGTGAGGGGGAGAAGGAGGGAGTGGTCACCGGAGAGCAGTGAGGAAAGGTAGAGGTGCGGAACGACCTCCCCATTTAAGAGGGCGTCGGGTGGAGGGCTTGGGACGGCCCCCACAGTTCGTCAGGAGCAGCCAATGGAGGGTTTGAGAACAACCCCTCTACAGGATGTTGGGGTGCAGCCTAGAGGGCGCAGCACGTCCCCTAGCGAGGAGGATCAGAGGGTGGAGGTGAGGACCCCTCGCCCAGGAAGAGAAGAGCAGGCAGGGGATCTTACGGCCCCGCCTAGAAGAAGGAGACGGAGCGATGGGGCAGACGCCCTAAGTTCGCCTGAGGAGGAGCTACCCGGAACAAGAATGTGCTTGCAACAGCCCTGGTATGGCATTGGGGATGATAGGGTGGAAGAGTATGCGGGGCAATGGGGCGATGAGAGTTACGGGGTGGCTAGGAGGAGGGGGAGAGGGAGTGAGGGGTTAAGGTGGGATGGGGATGTGGGTTGGTATGGAGGGCGGCAGCGGAGCGGCTGGGGGAATATTGGGTTAGGCGAGTCTTCTGACATGTTTTCTTCCCGCAGCAGGAGCCCATTGAGGAGGGAGACGAGGAGCGTTGGTGTGGAGGCAAGGCTGCAGTCGGGCGACGGCAGGGCAGAGCGAGGTGAGCCGGGTAGGGAGTGGTCAGATGCATGGCAGAGGGGAGACACGAGGTCGGGGCCAAGTGGGGAGGGGGTGAGGGTGCTAGGGGTGAGGAGAGATGTGAGCATGCAGGCTGCAGGGGCTTGTCAGGGGAGAGAAAGCTGTCGTCTGTGGAGGTCCAGATGGACGGGGCGATGGAGACCGGGGCAACGGAGGTGCAGGCAACAAAAGATAAGGAGACAGAGGGTAAAGGGAAGGATACGAAGCTGCCATATATGGGCATCACTAAACCATTGGGAGCACACTTGATGGCTTCCACAAAGGATAAGATTTGGGCTGGTGAATTTGTGGACGTTTTCAAGCTGTTGCACAGGGAGGTTAGAGCCAAGGAGGGTTCGAAGGAAGAGGAGAGGGAGTTGGCATTGCGTCCGAAAGTCCCGGTGACAATAGGGAATTGGACATCAGCGTTTATCATATACGCCAGTGTTTACTGCAAGAAATTCCCAGAGAGGTGTGTAGCACTGCTGAAATATATGGATATTATTAGGAAGGCTTTCACGAGTTTTGGGGGTTTTGTGTGGGTGAGGTACGACGAGGGAATTAGGGCAAGATTGGCTGAGGATAGCCAGGCGGTTTGGGGGGAGATAGATATGGACCTCTGGCTGCAATGGATGGCGCCGACAAGGCCTGCGCCGACGGTGCACACTGCAAGTGGCTTACCCGTGCCTTACCGGCCCTTTCTTGGTCGCCCCGCTCCTGAAGGGGCGGGGGGAGGAGGCAGGGGTCAGCATGTGTTGGGGTTTCAACAAGGATGGCTGCACGGGGACGGCGTGTAGGTTCAGGCACGAGTGCACCAGATGTGCAGGGCGGCACCTGGTTACACAGTGCTTCCAGCAAGGAGACCGTGGACGGGCGCGGGGAGCGGGACGAGGGATTGTGTGGAAAGGCTTCTACTCCAGTTAAGGTAGAGGTTCTGGAGTGGTGGCTCCGTTTTTATCCGGACAGGGAAGGGGCGAAGAACTTGGAGGATGGTTTTAGGGAGGGTTTCAGGTTAGGGTACCAAGGTCCGAGGGTGCGTAGATGGGCGGAAAATCTGAAAACAGCCAAAGAAAAGGGGGATGTGGTTAAGGAGAAGTTGCACAAGGAAGTGGCATTTACCGGGCGATTTGGTTATATCCCCGTTGGGGGTGGTGCCCAAGAAGGTGCTGGGAGAATTCAGACTGATACATCATTTATCATGGCCAGAGGGTTTGTCAGTCAATGATTTCATTGCCCCGGAAGATTGTGGGGTGTCATGTGCGAGCGTGGACCAGGCAGTGGAATTGATAAGGAAGGTGGGTCGCGGTGCATTTTTGGCCAAGTGTGATATCAAGGCAGCGTACAGGTTGCTGCCGGTGCACCCAGAGGATTTTTGGTTGCTGGGTATGCAATTTGAGGATGGCATCTATGTAGACAAGGCTCTACCGATGGGATGCGCTGTTTCTTGCGCTTTGTATGAACATTTTAGTTCATTCCTGCAGTGGGTTTTTACGTATAGTTCAGGTGCGGAGGGGCTTTTACACTACCTGGATGATTTTTTGTTTATCGGCGGGGCGGATGACGAATCTGAGTGCAGGAGCATGCTTCAGACTTGTCAGGCATTGATGCAGGAGCTGGGGGTGCCTTTGGCCGAGGATAAAATGGAAGGGCCAGCGGTGGTTTTGACATTTTTGGGGATTGAGCTGGATTCCAGGACAATGCCATCACACTTGCTGCACGACAAGGTGAGTCGTTTGGTGGGTTTGCTGGAGAAGGTGGTGGGGGCGCGGAAGGTGACTGCTTGAGATGCAGCAGTTGGTAGGGCATTTGAATTTCGCATGTAAGGTGGTGGCCCCGGGGCGTACCTTTTGTAGGAACATGTCGAGGGCCATGGCGGGAGCTAAATGCCCACATCATCGGGTGAGGGTTTCAGGGGCGGTGCAGGAGGATTGCAGGATCTGGATGCGTTTCTTGGAAGGGTTTAATGGGGTGTCCATGTGGCTACAAGGGGATCCAGTAGTCTGGGAGGTGCAGATATTTCCGGATGCAGCAGGTGCGGGGGGTTTCGGAGTCTTCTGGCAAGGTAGATGGTGTGCAGAGAGGTGGCCGTCGAGGTGGCCGGAAGAGGGGAGGAGTATTGCATTCCTTGAATTCTTTCCATTGTTGGTAGCATTGGATCTGTGGGGCAGGGAGTTGTCAAATAAGAAGGTGAATTTCAATGTGGACAATGAGAGCGTGGTCAATGTCATCAATAGGCAGTCAGCAAGGGACCAGAGGGTGGTGAAGTTATTGAGGGAGTTTGTGTTGCGATGTCTTGAATGGAATGTGCTGTTCAGGGCTACGCACGTACCGGGTAAAGATAATGGCATCGCTGATTCATTATCTTGTTTTCAATGGCAGAAATTCCGTGGATTGGCACCTGGAGCAGACCAGATCGGGCAGCGGATCATGGAGGAGCTGTGGAAGCTAGGAAACGGAGAGCTCTGTCGCTAGTGGAGGGCTCTTTGGCACTGTCGTCTAGGGCAGTGTACAGGAGGGCATGGGGAGAATTTCTAAAGAAGTGGGCTCATAGCTGGAAGGGCTGGGAGGATGCTGAGGAGCGCAGAAGGGATGATGTGGTTAATTTTCTTTTGTGGTGTATGGATAACGGTTGGCCGAAGGCCACCATAGCAGGGAAATTGGGGGGAATAGCCTTCTACGGCAAATGGTTTTGGGGGTTTTCTTCTAATGGGTGGGGAGTTGGCGAGCAGGATGTTAGAGGGTTGGGCGAGGGAAAAAGATGGGGTGAAGGATAGCAGACGGCCGATATCAGCAACCCTGTTGGTCAGATTATGCAGGGCCCTGGAGGTAGTTTGCTGGTCGGGTTTGGAGGGGGATATGTTTCAGGCTTGCTTTACATGGTTGTTTTTTGGGGCATTCAGGGTGTCGGAGCTTGTGGGAGCGAAAGGGGACGCGGGTGGGTTACAGTGGGAGAATGTCAATTTTTCGGATTTGGGGGTGGATATTTGGATTGGAAGGTCAAAAAACTGACCAGAAGGGGAAGGGCTGCTGGGTGTCGCTGGGGTGGGGAAGTAATGAGCTGTGCCCGGTGAGGGCGGGTTTGCCGTGGAAGGAGTTATCAAGAGGAAGGTTGGGGTTGGTTTTTAGACATGCTGAGGGGTCAGGGGTGTCGGCAGCGCAGGTGCTGGGGGTTCTGAGCAAAGCATTAGGGGTGGTGGGGGAAAAGCCTGAGGATTTCGATACGCATTCATTTCGGATGGGTGCGGCATCAGAGGGTAACCGTTTGGGGCTGTCGGAGGATAAGGTCAAGAGTTTGGGTAGGTGGAGGCCTAGGAAGTATAAGGGTTATATCAGGGAGCTGGGAAAAGAGTCTGGTTGAGAAGGGGCAGCGGGGTCATGGTGTGGGGGGGCTCTTTGTGGGGGGCGGGGGGTGGAGGTACGTAAGTGAGACTGATTTCTTTTGCAGAGACGGCGAGGAGGCCGGGGCAGATTCGGCAGATTTGGATTGTCGGGCACTCGATTGTGAAGTGGGTGGGCAAAGAGGCAGAAAAGAGGGTGTTCGGCATACAATTGAGCTGCAGCTATGAAATGGGGATTGTGAGGTGGTGAGGGCTTGGGGGGCTATGCTGGGATCAACTGCTGCCCATGCTAGCGGGGATGAAAGAGCGTTTTGGGGCCCCGGACGGTTTAATGATATATGCTGGGGAGAATGATCTGGTGCGGGATACGGGAGTAGCTTTGTTGAAGAAGATGAAGAGGGACCTGGCATGGCTTAGGGAAATTTGGCCTAAGGTAAGTTTGGTATGGACTAAGTTGTTACCGAGGAGAGTGTGGGGGGGTGCAGTGAGTGAAGGTGCGGTAGAGTGCACAAGAAAAAAGATAAACAGGGAGATGATAAGGTTTTGTGGCCTGGCAGCGGTGCAAGTTCTTGAGCACAAGGAGATTATATATGAGAACTTTGAGGTTTTTAGGGAAGATGGAGTTCATTTGTCGCTTTACGGTAATAGCTACTATCTGCTGGATTTAAGGTTGTTGGTGGAGGATATGGTGAAGAGTTGGAAGTGTTGAGCACCTCAGTTGTGGGGCAGAAAAGAACACCTCAGGGGAGGGTTTTTTCTGGTGGCAGGGGGCATGGCCTCTTTGGATGAGGGGGAGGCAAGCAATGGAGGGGGATAGCGCAGATAAGGATGGGGGTGGTGCTATTTGCACAAACGGGCTACCCCGGGGATGCAGAGAGGGGAGCAAGTCTGGAAGATGGAGGGGCATGGCCGCGGGGAGAGGGTGGCAGAAAGCGGGGGCGAAGGCTGTAGAAGATGGTTAGGGGATGGTAAGGACGTGGAGATAGGTAGGGAGGAAATTGGGGTTATTCATTCAAGTGTTGGGGGCTTTAAGAGTTAATTATTTATTTAATGTTTGGTGAAATGTTAAAGCAGTGAATTTAGTCTGTAAGGCCGGGGGCTAGGTTAGCATTATTTGTGAGCTTTGGCCTGTCACATTAAAGCGACCTTTTCCACTTTTAAGCAAGTCTGGGTTTTGTGCAGTGAGCCCAAAAGTTGCTTACTAGGTAAGTGGTTAGCGGTCAAGTGAAAACGCAGCAAAGCAAAGCTCTTCCAGCTTTGTTTTCCACTCTGCCATGCAGAAACAAAGATGGCGGAGCTGCTAATACAGGTCAAGTGTGAGGCGCTCAACAAAGTTTAGCCAGGTAATCTTTCACACCTTAAACACTTAACAACTTGCCCAACCGCCTATCCCCAGAGAGCACATTATGCTTCCCAGGTGCGGCACATCAAATATGAATCAGCCAAGCGTGAAGGAACAGAGGAGAATATAAACATGAGGAGAAAGGGGTGGGTGTGGGTGGTTAGTGGAGCAGAGCAGTGAGTGGTGAACAGGAGAAGGAGCTGATGGCAGTGGTGGAGGCAGCTTTGGTGCCAGAGGGGGTGGAAAGCTCCTAAATGAGCACCAAGATTTTAAACAATTCATGAGTGAACCCTCAAAGGATGTTGAATGTTCTCAGTGGAGGGGCCTACATATTTTTGCAAGAGACTGAGCATAATGAGGAAGGGCAAAATACTTAAGTGGGATTCGGGAGGGTCTCCCCATTCCAAAAAGGGAATTTATTTTTAAATAATGTGCTGAAATCATGCCTTTTGCAGCACAATTTGTGCGAAAGGTGGGATAAAAAGCAATACAATTTACAATACATGACCAATATTCAGTACATTTCATGATTTACAGGTAGCCGAGAGGACGCATTATTTCATCAAATTAACGTGAATGACCAAACCTAGCAAGAGGGCCAAAATAATTAAGCAGTGACCCGTTCCCAACCCCCACCCAGGAGCATTTTTTTTTTTTAATATGATTTGCGGAAATGATGCATTTTGGAGGACACATTTTGAAAAAAAGGAGGTAAAAAGCCATATAATTTACAGATGGTTCACTAGGGTAACATGAAAAAACCCGGTAAATGCCATGCCACCAACTGTACACTAGAGAGGAGCACTTGATACCATGAGGCTGCATCCACATCCTGTCTATGCCAGTAATGCACACTTTACATCACATGCATGAAGCTGCCAATTCAACCACTCTATGCCAGCAGCCGCTGCAAAGGATTTACTGGGATGAACACACACATCATACGACCATGCAAACACATGCACACACACTGATCGCCAGACGCATGCGCAGACACCCTGATCTAAAATACACATAGACACATACATGCATAAAACTGTCTTGGGGGGATAGCTCAGGGGCAACGTGCTCGCCTTGGAAGCAAGACGACACGAAGCAACACAGGTTCGATACCTGGGTCCGCGCTTAGAAACCTCTGGGTATTAAGCGCGTTATAAATAAACAATTACAAAATTACATAGCTGTGCACACTCACTCAAGTAGTCATGTACACACACACATTGCATTACATTCACACCCACATGCAAGCATTCATATACACTCACCATAGGTCTTCTGTCTTCTCTTCTTCTCATGAGGAGGGCAGGGGCACGCTACACCATGACCAGGCACACACATAGCACCACTGAGGGAGCACAAGCACAAATTGAGGCACACAGCGCCAGCTTGTCCCACAGGGACTTAAATACCCAGGCTACACCGGTGTTGCGATGTGGATTAATGTTGTTGCCTAGCAATGCGGCAAGTGGCACACTGCTCTGCATTTGTCTACGTGCATGCACAGCCCAGTTTTCTTTTTTAAATATCAGGGCTGGTGCACTGCTTTCTGGGGGCTTTCTGGCTCTTTAGCCTGTCTCAGCTCGCCGCTTTTCTCACCCCTATGTATCCCTTCGGCGTGTTAAGCATCATGGACTCACCTTCCTCGTCCCAAAGTGGGTGGTTCCCCCTTGACGAGAAGGGACGAATTCCCTGGATTTGTCACAGTACCCGTTGACTTGGGTGGGAAGACCATCGTGCCCTTACCACATCCCAGATGTCAAACAGCGGTACATGCCAACCTCAGATATCCTAACTAGCATCTCCCGAATTTATATGTGCCCATCACCTGTATCCATGGGGATCGGGTGGTCCTACCAAAGGCTTGGGTCCATTTGGACATGCATGGAGAACTCTTACATACAGAGAAGATTGACATTCAGAGACTACCAGAGGCCGTACTCCTTGGACCTGGTGTGCCAAACTTCCAGACCTGGTTTCAACTATCACAGGAATACAATTCTACAGGTATTATGAACCACAAGAGAGTTCCATTAGACTGGTATTGAGATGAAGGGTGAGTGTTGAGGGTAGTTTGGAGAGGCCTGCTGATCTTGAGAAAGGATAATCCAAACTCTACCTGTTCTCATTATCTGGCCCATTAGCAGAAGATTGGCATACAAATAATATGCTCACACTGACAGTAGAATCAAGTCCCCAAGTCTGCCCAGCTTGAAGGTAGTGGGGCCGGGGGAGGAAGGAAGATACCTGAATCTGTCAGCTGCCTGGCCATGGCTGCCAGCAGGGGGCAACCCAGGGGGCTGGTACCCACCACCCGTTACGTGATGTGGTGCCCAGTGGGTGGCAACGGGAAACTCCCCTAGTGTCCTATAGAAAACAGGGATGGGCTGCCAGGGGATCATGATATTGGACCCACGGCTCCTTTAATTGGGATTTATGCAGCCTGATCCTGGGGGTCCTTGTTATGCGGTTCCAAGGCGTTACCAACTTCTGACAAACTTGAAGAATCGTATCTTGAACATAATAGGCACAACGCGGCTTACCAGTTTGTGGCAGAGTGAATGCAGAGAAGAGCAAAGCACTGCTGCCTCTGCACTTTGCTCTGGACATGCAGGTATACTCAAATAATTGTGCCTAGAAATACTTGTGTACAGGCACGTTATAAATGACATATCATATCATGTGTGGAGATGCAAAAAACAAATCGATGTACTGGCTTAACATATGCTTGCTCGGCAGTGTTTAGTGAACCCAGGTAAGGCAATCTTTCACAATTGAAACACCAAACTACTCACCCGTCCAAACTCCAGTGAGAGTTTAATATGCTTTCCCAGTGTCAAATGTTAAATTTAAATCCAGCCCGGGGGGAGTGAACAGAGTAGTATATACATGTGAGGAGAAGACGGTCTGTTGTGGGCAGTTGGATTAGAGGAGTTGAGAGTGGTCAGAAGGCAGAGAAGGTGCTCAAGGTGCAGGAGAAGATGGAGGAGCAGAGCATCTGGAGGTCTAGAAAGAGTTGGAGGAACAGAGGGATGTGTTGGTGCAGGCAGAGATGGGGGAGCTGGAAGTGCAGGAAGACATCAAAGAGCAGACAAAAATGAGTGCAGATTCAGGTAGAGAAAGAGATGAAGGATATACTATACTGCAATGATATGGAAACTAGATGGGATGCGGTGAGGGGGAACTGTCGAGGCGACAGCCGGATGTGGTATGGGTACATGTCATAACTTCTTGGCCAGCCGGGAGGGGAAGAGTCCTGGGTCCCCTGTAGTGCGAGGGTCTGCTGTTCGGCCAAACCCTGAGGTGCAGTCTCCATCCTTCTCTTAGAACTGTATCCAAGGAATAAGTGCTTTGAAATATGTGACTCTGACGACTTCGAGACTGAACTGGGAAAATCCCCAGAAAGACACTGGCCCCGTCACTCAAGCTAGCTCTGGCTTCTGGTACTACCTTCACGTGTGTACCAGGGGTGTGGGGGGGGGGGGGGGGTTTGGTTGTCTGGTTGACTGTTGTGCTGTTAAGTGAAATGCCAATAAAGAAATTTTTAAAAAAAAACTAAAAAAAACCTCATTGTGACAACAAGTAAAACCGACACAAGTGATCACAGTTCAAGTGTTTATTGAACAATGAATGCTGTATGCAGCTTGGGAAAAACGCCTAATCTAAACCTATATCTAAGATGGGAGCAAGCGTCGACCATCAAAAGAAAATTAAGGCAGTTCTAGTGGTGTTGTGTCAACATAAAAAAGGGCCTATATTAAGAAACCTATTGCCAAACCTCACAACTAATACAAAAAGGGGTGTGGGATCGTTCTCAAGAAAAAGAAAGAAGTGTTCTCAAATAATATGTCAGGATGCCGAAACCTGGGTCTCTCGTTTTGGACACGGGGTAAGATGGGATCTTGGAGCACAGTACAGTTTTGGGCTTCCCCAGCACGAGACTACAGTTCCAATGACAGCTCTCAAAACAAACTCTTGAGCTTTCAGCTATCAGGGCTGTCGATGGGCAAGTCTTGTTTCACTTGAAAGTCTCTTGCCTTCGAGGACCTGACTTGTTCAAATACCAAAATGAAAGTTCCTTTAACAAATTAAAAGTGTGTTCCCAATGTTAGCTGGATGATGGGTTCACCCCTCGGTCCCCCTCTTCTGGACACTGACCCTTCTTGTATTGTATTCCACAAATCTTAATGTCTTTTTAAACAGTTCCTAACACACTGTTTCTTGGGACTTTAGACTTTGCCGCTCTTGGGATTTGCTTCCCTTGTTTCTTCTCACTATGGGATTCACTTCCCTTTCTTTCACTTTGTTTGTAGATCCAAGTCTTTTGATTGTACAGGGATATTACTAGACCTCCTGTATGACCACTTTGACCTCTTTCAGTGACTACTACAGCCTTCTGGTACCTGTAGTTTCGCAAAGAAGGGGATCGACCAGAGTCTCTTGAATTAGCACCCTCGTGGTGCTGGTTTTCCTTCTACAGCTGGCCTCTCCTTAACACTCTTTACACAGTTCATTAAAATTGGTTCAAGCTTGCCACGTTGTGCTTCTCATTCAACACAGCCCAGCTCTCATCGATTCTCCTCTCGACTCACCGGCTTTGATGAACCGCTTTGCTTTTGGCTTTCCTGGTGTCAAGGCCGGTACCACGGGCATGGGAGCTTCCCTCGGTCCTGCTCATCGATCTAGGCTTGCCCCGTGTACCATTGACATCTGCTACAAGACAATATTGCGGTCTTAGGCTTTCTTCCACGAAGGTTCAGCGGGTCTGGTACGAAAAGGCAAGGTCACTTCTCTCCTCGCCACCCTCTGGTTTCGTGCCGCCTTTCTCCTTCTCTTGAACTGCCTCGCCTCATTAGCCGTCTCGTCATACTGTCTGCTGTGCTCATACTGTACTCTCTGGCTCCACCTTTTATCCCTGTGGGGAAGGGAAAGGGCCATCAGGTGTGTGCGATTCCGATCCATTGCCCGACTTTGCCTGACCCTTGTATTGGGACGTGTCAGGTAAACAACTCTGGTGTTAGTCTGTTGGCCTTTGTGTTGTGTGAAAGTGCTTGTGTTGGAAAAGGGGGGGGGGGCAGTTGTTTAGAATGGTCTATGTGAGAGGAGGGGGAAAAGGTGTCAAAGGAAGGGGAATACCGCGTCTCGCCCGCCGTTGTCCCACTCCCCGAGGACCCCCCATCCAGGTGATCCTCCCTCACTAGTCCACCCCAGGAACTGGATCCAATAGCAATGGCCGTGTCCTGGCCACCTGGATGACAGATCACTGGGGACTAGCTAGGGAGACACCTTCAGGTTTCTCACAGGGGCTAGAGAGAAGGGGGTAGCGTGTGTGGTGGGGGTAGAGAGAAAGGACTTTCTGGAAAAACTCCAAGCCAGCCCGATATGGCTGTGCATTCCCTATATAGGCATATGTGCTTTTATTTTAAGTTCTAAGTTAATAAAACAAGCTTTTGTTTATATTGCAACGATTTTATAATCTTTATAATATTGTGGCATTCAAGCATTTTGTCTGGGCACAATATTGTCTAAAAATGCCCGGGTACTTCCCATCTTTGGTACAAAGAGCCTGCTCTGTTAACTCGGGTACAGTGAGGCTACCTACCCTAGCACTCCTTATAGTAGGGGTGCTGTTTTAGCTCACTTCCGGTATAGGAGACTTATGTTGCAGCTATTGTGCTTCACAGGCTTTGTGTCAGCTCTGGTAAACCCTGATGTCCTTGCAACTCTGAAGGATGGGCTTCCGACAGCTTTGGTGCTTTTTGCAGCGGTGGTTCAGGACGGGATCCGTCTCTGTACCCCTTTTATGTGGTTCTGCCCTCAGCTTAGTTATAGCGGGCTTCTAGAAGCTCTGGTGCACAACAATGGCACCTGGATCACACTCGCAAACTGTACAGCAGCTGCTTTTCTATCCCTGGTCTCCCTGCCACTGGCTGGAGGTTAAATGAGCGAGTTGCCCTTCATGTTCCGCTTGAGTTTCTCTTTTGCTCCTCATCTCTTACCCTCTCGAAAACTTGCGTGTCAATATTTGGAGTGGCCGAGATCCTGTTACTGGGCCTTTGGGGCCCTTGTTATTTGTATTTATTTATTTGTATTGCGCACCTTGCCCTGGGGCACCTGGGCGCATACTTTGATGAGGTAAGGGTTACATACAGGCAAACAAATATCCCAGAGGAATAACATATCTTAACAATGAAAATGCAGTTCTTAAGGCAACACGTGTTACAGAAAAGTACATCGTTACAGCGGTTACGATAGACATTTCTAGTAGTATGAAGGGCATACTACAAAGTATACTAGAGTACAAAAAATATATAGCCGTTACAAGTGCAGAGGAAGGCTAGGAATCCGATATTAACACATTGCAATAATAGACCAAGGTGGTTAGGTGGATGAGGCAGATGCGTCAAGCTCATAGAGCCAGAGTTTAGTTTTGTTCTTAAAGGAGTGAATGGACGGTTCCGCTCTGAGCGTAGTAGGTATTGTGTTCCATAGTTTGGCTGCAAGGACTGGGAAACTTGATCCCCCCGACTGTCTGAAGCTTGTAGCTAGGTACAGTTAGTGTGTGGACATGGGCTGACCTCAGAGATCTGTTGGCTGTGTGCCGCGTGAAGCGATTGGCCAGGTATGCAGGTGCCCGATTTTTCTGGGCCTTGTATGTTCGAGCAAGGGTTTTCAGTGATATTCGGTGAGTAACGGGGAGCCAATGTAAATTGCGTCTTGTATTAGAGATGTGTAATCTCCTCTGGAAGTTAAGGGCAGCCCTAATGGCATTATTCTGAGTAACTTAAGTAACGGGAGGATAGCTCAGCGGCAGCGTGCGTGTCTTGGAAGCAAGACGACACGAAGCAACAACAGGTTCGATCCCCGGGTCCGCGCTTACAAACCTCTGGGTGTTAAAGCGCGTTATAAATAGGTAACTAAGCCAATTACGCAACTAAGAAAAACAAACAATTCCTGTAACAGCGCCTCGATGCCTGCGGGCTGTGTGAGCGCTTTATAAATGTTAAATAAATAAACTTGTAACTTATTGATGTTTCTTTTGGCTAGTCCCTAAATAGAGGGCGTTACAGTAATCAATTTTTGCCATGATGAGGGTTCTAGCGAGGATAATGCAGTTGTCAGTCGTCAGGAAAGGTCTGCAGGTGTAACCTGAAGCAGATACAACAGCATTCGTTTGTCTGGTGAGAGATAGTGTCGAATCAAGGTAAATACCAAGTGTTTTTGTGTCGTTAGACACTTTCATAATATTCCCATCGATGGTAAATGATTTATAGGTAGGGTCTAGTTTAGTGAGTTTGATTGCGAGAACCGAGGACAAGTAACTGTTCTTTTCATCATTAAGGCAGAGCCCATGATGTGCCATCCTGGATGACTGTATAAACTTCATTGAGTGCTTTAGAGTCGATTACATGGTCGCCTGTGATGGGGATGAGTATCTGGGTGTCATCAGCATAGTTGGCGAAAGAGACACCCAGACAGTCAAGTCAAAGATTGGCTTTGTAAACACATTGTACAGAGTGGGAGGGACACAAGATCATTGTGGGACTCCACATGGGACAGGTGCTGGTTCGGCAGAGGCAGATGGTGAAAAAACCCTCATGGTTCTGTTAGCCAAGAAGGAACTGATACAAGATGTGGCAGCGTCCGAGAAATGAGCAGCTATTTTGAGGTGGTGACAGAGAATTTGATGATCAACCAAATCAAAAGCTGCTGAAAGATCAAGAAGAAGTAGGAGTGTCAACTTGCCCTTATCTTTTAGGTCCTCAATTTGTGTTTTTAAGTATATCAAGGCAGTTTCAGTTCCATGTCTGGGGCAGAAACCTGATTGCCGGAGACCCAATAGTTTATGTTTCGAGGTAGTCCTGAATTTGTAGGTAGGCAGCGTGATCCAGAATATTTAGTAAGTATGGCACAGTACTAATAGGCCTATAATTGGATGGGTTACTCGGGTCAAGGGTGGGCTTTTTGATTAATGGGATGACCCAGGCATCCTTGAGGTTGTCCGGGACAATACCACATTTAAATGAGGCATTTATGAAGGTGGTGATAAAAGGCTCAAGATCATGGGGAGCATCCTTGATGATAGGAGCAGGGCATGAATCACCTTGGCAGTTTCAGGGTTTGAGCTTCTTGATAATATTTTCAACTTCCCAAATAGAGAGAGGTGTGAAACTAAACAGTTTGAAGGCGTGTTTAGGAGTGGGGAGGTTATACGACGGGAAGTTGAGTGCTGAGAAGTTGCTTCTTGTAGCGTTAATTTTAGTTTGAAGCATAGAGATTTTATCTAAAAGTGCCTTTTGGATGTTGGTACATCAAGCAATGTCAGGGGTACATGTATCCAGAGGGGCTACCAGGGACTATTAATTCCTTAAGGATCTTGAAGAGTTCCTTTGTGTTTGATTGTGCTTGCAAGATACGTTTATTGTAAACGTCTTCTTTGGCTGCAAGTAAGGCTTCTTTATAAGTAGAGGAGGCATTGGTTAGGTTGTTTTTGTTAACTAGTGACGGTATACTTTTCCAGTGTGCCTCAGCCTTTCTTTTTTCTTTGCGAAGATCTCTGAGATGTGGAGTAAACCAGGAATTGAGGTGAGGGCGAGGTTTTTGTTTGCACAATTTTAGCGGTGCAATGGCATTAAGGGCTTTTAGCATGGTATAATTATATGTATCCACTAGAACTGTGGGGTCGGAGCAAGTGGTCGAGGCAATATTGAGCAGAGGGAGAATAAGAAGGAGAAGTTTCTCAGTCGTAATATCCTTCTGATTACGGGTATGGATGGATGGGGCGAGGTTAGGTTTGGGTGTTTGGGGGTTGGAATTAATAGAGAAGATTATTTTGTGATGATCAGACCAGAAGCAAGGGGTAACTGAGATCAGGTTGAGAGTACACCCAGTCAAGGGTCCGTCCTTTATTGTGGGTAGGCTCTTTGATGTGTCGGGTAAGGCCGAAGTCTGTCAGTGTGCTCGCTAGGTCAAGGGCGTTCGTGTCGTTCACATCTTGGTACCCTAGATTGAAATCGCCAAGTAGAAGGATTTGCGAGTTAGGCTTAGTATTGGTGGCAAGGATGGATGAAATGTCCTCAATGAACATGGAGATGGGACCTGGAGGCCCATAGATAAGGTGCACGGTAGCAGTTTGGTTAGGAGAGATGGGTAGTTTAATGGAAAGTAGTTCCGCAGATGGGATCTGGAAGTTGGCGATGGTTCTAAATTCAAGTGAAATCTTGAAGATAAAGGCTAAACCTGCACCCTTTGTTTGATTAGTATCCCTTTCGCATCTGATGATGGAGTGGTTGTCATAGATCGCCAAGGACATGGAGGGGCCGGCTGCCGCATGCAACTAGGTTTCAGTGATAGCAAGGAAGTCTACATTTTCTGTTGTGATCAAATCAGCGATATCAATGGCATGAGCGGGGAGGGATCGAGCATTGATGAGCGCGCCATTGAACTGAATGTCTTTGGCGTTGGTGAAGCTGGTAGCCAAGTGGGCTGGGGCATTTTTGTTGGTCGCCAACGCAGTAGCTGAGTTGGGTGAGGGGTTGTTCTTCGGCGCTGATGAATTGATGTTAGAATAAGGGTGCTGTCGGTAGGTCACATGGTGGAGTATAGATGCTAATCTCTGGTTTCTGGCGTGAGTGGCACAAGGTTGGTTTATGTATGTATAATCTGGTTAGTGGCAATTAAGGGAGTAGCATCGTGTGTATACATTAGGCTGTTTGTAAGAGGGAATGCACTTGGGGTAATCAGGCGGAGTCTAATGCCTAGTCTCTGATTTCTGGCGTGGATGCCGGGGGAATGATTGGGTAAGGGGACTGTACTGTTTAGAAGAAGGGGCTGATTGAGAGTTCCATGGCAGTGTCTCGAGCCAAGTCTCAAGTTTTCTAAGGTAAGTTGTGCAGGGTTGATTAGACGTGGGTTTTGATGCAAAGTGTTGTAGCCAGAGGGCTGGTGCGTTCAGATAAGGAGTATCATGTTGTCAAAAGTCTTTAGGTAATACACATATGGCGTATGGGTAGCTAGTGGGCATAGATTGTTTTTAAACTTTCTTTATTGGCATTTTGATTATTATAACAACACAAGTACTCGGACATACAGTTTGAGTAGAAATTAAAAGGAACAGTAAAAAATGATGCAAGCCAGTCCCATGCGCCATCCGGCATTTTCCCCTTCTGACCCCCCCCCCCGCTCCCCGCATCGTCCTCTCATCTGGCCGGTAGTTGGCGCCCGGTCGGAAGGTTCAATACAGGTTTTGTAGGTCTTTACTCTGATATGAGATCTTGAGATCTTGACTATTTGTCTGGGATGATGGTTGTGAGCCCGCCTCATCCATGGATGATATTAGGTAAGCGACATATGGTCCCTAGATGTCTGGAGGTCGCGCATGAAGAGGTAGTGTTTTTATGTAGCTGGTTTCTGTGTCCTGGCAGTATGTTATGTCTTTTAACCAGCATTGTAAGTTTGGTGGTGGGCCTCTCCCCCAGCTGCATGCGATCCTTCGTCTGGCAAGGATTAACAAAAGGTCTGTTAGTTTCCGGGTAGTGGCTGGGAGGTATCTGGTCAATCCCAGCATTGTCAACTTCGGGTCGGGGGGCAACACCACGTCGATTATTGCGGATGTTTTTTCTAAGACTGCGTTCCAGAATGTAGTGAGTGCGGGGCAGTTCCATGCCAGATGTAAGAAGTCAGCTTCTGGGTATTTGCATCGGCTGCATTCAGCTGAGACCGATTTGTGCATGGAATGGAGTTTCGTTGGTGTGTGGTATAGTTGATGAAGGTAGTTAAAGTGAGTTTGCTTAAATTTGGTATGTATTGCAACTTTTTGGGTAAGATTCAGTACATAGTTCCATTCATCTTCGGTAATGCTCGGTATTTTGCGTCTTTTCCCATCTTATTTTGGCTTTCGTGTTATAGGAGTCTGAGGTTGATTGTAGCAATTTATAGATATTGGTTGTTAGGCGTCCTTCGCCCTGGGCTTGAATCGTGTTGTCCAAGAGTGGCCATACTGGGGGTTGCTGCGGGAACGTGGGAAAGAAAGCTTGTAGTGCGTGCTTTGTCCTGAAGTAGATGAATGTATCTAGTGCGTTATTGCTGCCCCTGTCCTTTGCCTGTTGTAATGAGAGAAACTCTCCCTGTAGGAATAGATCATGCATCGATTGGATGTGTAGTTTTTCTGTCCATTGTTGGTAGACTTTTTCCCCTGTGATGGGGATTCCGGGGATGAACTTCGCAGGTAAGATTGGGGAGTATCTGGTCTGTATTGCTCCTGCTTTCGCCATTTTTTTCCAGATGGAGAGTGTCGCATATACCCCATTCAGCGGTGTTCGGGGCATTGGGAACGTGCCCGGATGACAGCTCGCAGTAAGTGTGGGGTTGCTAAAGCTCTTTCAATTTGGACATGAGGCCTTACAAATTCCTTGGTATACCAGTGGGTAAGAAATTGAACCTGGCCGGCCCAGTAGTAGTGTTCCATGTCAGGTAGTGCCAGGCCGCCCAGTCTCACCGGAAGGGTTAGGATGTTGTAAGCTACCCTTGCCACCTTTCCCGCCCAGATTAGGTCCAGGATCAGGCTCTTGATGCGTCTCAGGAATCTCTGCATCAGAATCAGCGGGATATTTGTGAAGAGATACAGTAGTTTGGGCAAGATTACCATCTTCACAAGTGACACTCTTCCCCAGAGTGTGAGCGGGTGTCATGATCTCTGCTTCCAAAAGGCCAGGACTTACCCAACTCCCTTGAAAGCAGACCCATAACCCAGGTTCCGAGTGCCAGCAAGTCCCAATTGGGAGCTTTTGGACCCTGTCCTGGCGCCAGTGGCGCCAGGCTCATAAATATGCCCAGTCCCAGCGCTGCAAGCGCCGGGCTCATAATGCTTGGGTGGACTTACCTGCAGCAGACCATGCTGCTTACTTACCTGCCAGTTGAACCCCTGATCCTCTTCTGTTTGGGACTACTTTTCCTGTTGGGTGGGGCAGGAGCCACTCCCTAGGTTCAGAACACTGGAACTCTTCTGGAAAGCAGAAACTCTTTTCTTACCTAGGCGTGGCTGTGGAAGGAGACACCTAAGCACTACAGGAGGCTATTTAAACCACACCCGATGGATGAATCTTGCTTTGCGTTATTCTGCATCCTCTGCAGCAGAACGCTCATCGTGTCTTCTGCATCTGATCCTGGGCCTAAAGGAAAAAGGCTTACCATCCTGAATCCAGTCTTCAGCAACATCTATAAAGACAAGAAAGAACAGGTTAGCACTACGGTCTTCAGTGACAGCGCATCTCTTACCTGGGCCATCGGCTGTCATCAACGCCTCGCGCAGCATTCCTGCATCTGAAAGGCAAAGGCTTACCTACTCTTCACGCGCTCCGGAGGTCATCGCACTGCATTCTGGCATTTGAAAGACAAAAGCTTACCAACTCTTCGCACGCTCCGGAGGCCTTCGGCGCTGCATCCCGCATCTGTAAGACAAAAGAAGGTGCGTTTAAAGACATTGGGTAACGTTAAATACTCACGTGCCATTACTCCATCCACGCCGAACTCAGTGGGCATTCCGGCATCCTTCAGCAGCTCCGATCTGGTACCTGCAAAATAAAAGGACAGTTAGTGCGCATCTTGAAGCAAGCAACAAGCGCTTACTTACGCGCTTCCAGGCGCTTCTATTCCGCATACGGGTCCATCCTCAACTCACTTCAGCCAGTCAACCGCCATCGCCGGAACCCTGCAAAATAAGAGACCGCATTACAAAAGACTTTTAAAGACATTTGAAATATTCGGAACTCACCGTTCGTGAAGTAAACGACGGACAGCAGTCCTCTGAAGTCAAGAGGCCTGCGCTACCTATCCAGTGAAGAAACTGGTTACAGCACCCTGCCCCGAGGCAGATGGAGAGCTCGGCGTTCACTTACCTAAGGTGAGAGCGTTAACCTTTGGGGTTCTACAGGAGAGGAGAAAAGGAAAGAGATAGGGACACCCCAATAACCCCAGTTCATTAATCCCATATTTTCTATCTGCAGACATCTTACTCTTCGAGTCAGGCATACAGTGCACAGAGGTCCAGCCCAAAGAGCAACCGGGTGGTGCACATCACTTTTGAAGATACGGTAGTCGTCCAGTCAAGGCCGGCGCCTCTGCGAGAATCAGGTGAGCGTTACAGCGGGAGTGATTGCCATCTGTTTATTTTGTGTTGTAGAGTGTCGATGACTGTCTCATAGTTGTCACGTAGGGTTTCTCGCTGGATCTTGACATGAAGATACCGAGGTACCTGACTTTTGTGTGCTGCCATCGGAAGCCGAAATCGTCAAGCTCTTTGGTTGCGGCGGTTAGGGGGAATATTATTGATTTTGAATTATTAATTTTCAGTCCTGAGTAGTGACCAAATTTTAGTACCGTGCGCATCACTGGGTTTAGGTTTTCACTGGGATCTCGGAGGAAGAGTGCAACATCATCAGCATAGAGCATTATGATCAGCTTGTGGGGGCCGAACGTCAGGCCTCGGTGGATGTGTTGCAGTCTGAGGTCTGGCGCCAGGGGTTCCATCAACAGGGCGAACACCAGGGCAGATAGCGGGCATCCCTGCTGCGTTCCTCTACGTAAGTCTATGCTCATCGAATAATTTGCTCCCAGGAGAATATTAGATGTGGGGGCTTTGTATAGAATGGAGACTAGTTTTATAAATCTTTTGCCTAGGCCCATTTGTTCCAGGATTGCATAGAGGAAGGGCCATTCGACTGAGTTGAATGCCTTTTCTGCATCTAATAGTATCGTGGCTGCTTGTTGTTCTGGGTCAAGGGCTTCGATTACTCTGAACATTCTCCTTATTCTAAAGGTGGTGTTTCTTCCTGGAATGAACCCTGCTTGGTCTGCTAGGACCAGGGCGGGCATCAGCGGGATTAGAGGTTTGGTTAATATTTTGGCCAGAATGTTATTGTCAAGGTTTATTAGTGATATTGGTCTATACGATGCGCACTCGTCTTTGGGTTTATTTGGTTTATGAAGAAGAATTATGTTGGCCATGTACAGTGTGGATGGTAGCTGTTCTTTTTCTAAAGCTTCATCATACACTTGTAGTAGTATTGAGGCAAGAAGGTTTGCAAAGTGTTTATAGAATTCTCCTGTTAGCCCATCTGGGCCTGGTGCTTTTGTAGTAGGGAGTTCTTTGATCGCCTCCAGGATTTCTTCAAGGGTAATGGGTGCATTAAGTGGTTCCCTCAGTCCTGCATCCACCCAGTACAGCTCAATTGAATCTAGATAGTGCTTCAGTTCTAGAGGATCTGCCGTGAAGTATGAGTCGTATTGTTTCTGGTAGTAATGCCGGAATGTTTCGACAATCTCTTCTGATTCGTAGACGGGTCTGCCCACGTGGTCCTTGACCGATTCACCCACTGTAGGTTTTCTGTCAGCAGAAATAAGCCTGGCTAAGAGCGAGCCAGGTTTTTGCCCCTCTCCATATTGTCAGATTCGGTAGTTGTTAGTCAGGAATTTAATTTCCCTCTCTGCGGCTGCCCTGAATGCCCCCAACTCCTCTTTTACTTTTGCATGTGTTTGAGGGTCATCTGCAAGAGTGAGTGAATGTTCAAGATCTTTGAGCCGTGTCTCGCTTGAGTCCAGTTCTCTCCGTATTAGCTTAAGAATGCCATTTTCTTTAGTTAGGCAGACCCCTCTTGTGAAGCACTTTAGGGTCCCTCAAAGCGTCCATGCCGAGGCCACCAAACCCTGATTGGTCTCTATGAAGGATGTTAGTTCTTCCAACAGTTCATCTGCGAAAACTTGATCTTGTAACGCTCTAGGCTTGAATCTCCATTGTGGTCTGGCATTAGTTGTTCGAGTCGGAATGTATTCCAGGGTCACGGCCGAGTGATCGGAGAGGGATCTGGGAAGAATCTGGCAGTCACCCCAA
This sequence comes from Ambystoma mexicanum, assembly GCF_040938575.1. NCBI lineage: Eukaryota > Metazoa > Chordata > Amphibia > Caudata > Ambystomatidae > Ambystoma > Ambystoma mexicanum. Next base: position 1,459,690,916 of record NC_090935.1, read on the forward strand.
TGTGAGTGAGCTTCTGACACCAGGAGATAGTCCAATCTTGAGCTCGATTTGTGGACCCAGGAGAAGAAGGTATAATCGCGAGTGTTCTGATGTTTTTCTCTCCATATATATGTGAGATGACATGCTCTACATATTTCTTTAACTTGTTGGATCGCTTTAGAGTATGGGAGTCCGTTGCTGTGTGATTTGTCTTTGTTGGGATCAAGAGGTATATTAAGATCACCTCCCAATGTGATTGTGGGCCGTCGTCCTGTTTCTAGATGTGTTGTTACCCAGTCAAAATTGTTGGTGCCATCTACATTAGGTCCATATGAGTTCACAAGGAGTATTTCTGCTGCGTTGACCATTCCATGCACTAGTATGGATCTTCCTTCTGAGTCTTTCTGTGTTGAGATAAGTTTGAAATGTAACGTTTTACTAGGATCGCTACCCCTCTAGCGTAGGATGAGAAGGATGCGAAGTATCTATGGCATTCCCAGTCTTTGGCCCAGCGATTCTCAGAGGAGGGTTGCAAGTGTGTTTCTTGAATAAGGACTATGTGGACTTTGTGGCGGCACAGGTATTGTGTCATCTGCCGCACTTTGGCTGGTCGATTGACGCCTTTGATATTCCACGTAGGTACTTTGAACTTGCAATCATTATGGTTCTGTGTTTACTGGATTTAAGGAGGCCTTCCAGCTCCCAGTCCTGTGGAGTCGACCAGGTATCTGACTTGAGGGTTTCGATGAGGAGGCGCGGGGTGGGGTCTCGTGCGGGCCAGTGTGGCCACAGCCGGGACATGTATGAGGTGGCGGGCTTCTCTTGGCTTGACATCGGACAACATAAACAACTGGATCCCTCCCAACACACGAGCAACCCCCAACTTGCTCGTTTCTCTTTTTCCCTCCCATTAACCTTAACTGGTGAATGTTAACTTTGCTGTGCAAGGGGTCCTGGGAGCCTCGCAAGGTGCGCGGCCCGCGGCCTTAATTTCAGTTTGTGTGTTGCGCTGGCACTGTCAGTGAGTGTTTGAGATTTTGCATTATCCCTTGGTTATCTATGGCAGATTTCTTTGGGATCTGTCTCTCTGGGGGCGTGGTTGGTTAGCCTGTACGCTGCATCCAGCTTGGTCAAGATATGAATTGGCTTCTTCAGCTGTTTGAAAGAATTGGAGTCTTCCATTATGCTGTATCCTTAGTCGTGCCGGGAAGAGCATTGAGTATGTTATCTGGTTGTCTCTGAGCCTTTGTTTAATATTCATAAAGGATCTTCTTTGGGGTTGTACTGTGAATAGTCTGGGTAGAAATGAATTTGATCCCCATCGAGCTGCAGGTTCCCCTTTTCTCTATCGAGGCGAAGTATTGTGTCGCGATCCCGGTAATTGAGCAGCTTTGCAATAATTGGGCGAGCCGGGGCCCCGGGAATGGGTTTTTTCATTGGGATCCTGTGAACTCTTTCTATTACAAACATGCGTGAGAAGGCTTCAGACCCGAAGAGTTTGATACACATTTCTTCTACGTACTCTTCCATTTTTGCCTGCGGTTGGTGTACTCTCACTCCAACAATCCTAATGTTGTTTCTCCTTGATCGGCCCTCCAAATCTTCGCTCCGCGCCTAAGCCGCTTTCATTTGTGCCTCTAGTGATGTCACTCTGGCTATCATGCTTGCTGCGCCATCATCTAAGGCAGAAACGCGTTGTTCTAACTCTTATAGGCGCTCAGTGTGGTTATCCAGCCTGTGTTGGAGCTGGTCGACATTGAAGGAGAGGCCGTCCATTTTGTTGTTGAGGTTCCCTATTCCGGTTTTCAGTTAGAGAAGGAGCTCTCTAATGTCTGTGGAGTGAGAGCTGTCTTCTTCTCGGTCTATCACTTGACGAGGGGTCCTGTTCGTTATTCAGTCTGGGTGTTTCCGGTGCTGAGCCCATTTCGAAATTCAGTTTCCTTTGGGATTTATCTGTTTTCCCCATTTTCCTTTTACGGAGGTGGCTGGCCTCATGAGCTAGTATTTCAGGCGAGGGTTAATGTTTATTCTCACTGTAGTGTTTGACCTTGCGCCTGTCGCCAAGCTTTTAAGCATGTGTGGCTATCCTGGTGTTTTGTGCCAGCGATTATTAGGCTTTTAGCGCTTGTTTCCTTTATCGCCCTCAGGGAAACACTTTAATGGTCGGAGGCTCTTGCTGGATGCGGTGTCCAGTGTTGAGGGTTGAAAAGGGAGTCTAATCAGCGCCTCCTGGAGAGTTTCGGGGGTCAGTGCTGTGGGTTATAGCAGCCAGGGAGGTGACGTTTGAATGTTCGCTGGGTGGGTGCGCGTAAGCGAGAGACTCTGCGAAGGTAGGATGTTGTGCGCTTATCTAGTTTATTGTCTTGCTGGTTTGCATGCGCTGTACCTGGGCTCCGGGGATCGCTTCACGGTGGAAGGAGCTGCTGCGTTATTCCGTCCACCGGGCTTCCCTTGCTGGCGCCTGAAGAACAGTCTTGGTATGTCGGGACTCCGACCACGGCTCCATGGACCGAAGGGGGATGATGGACCGGCCTTGTCTCCGCTGCGTCTCTTCTGCCACCAGGGGCCCCGAGTTCCGGGGGTGCCGGTTCAGAGCGGGCCCGACCGCGGGGTCTACGAACTCCGTCCGGTGTAGGGTGCCCTTCTTCAATCGCAGTGTCTATCTCCCCTCGGCACAGGCGTGTTCAGTCTTGTGCATGCTCTGCTATTTTGTCTGAATTGGGGCTGGCTGGTTGGCTGAGGTCAGGCCACGCCGTGTTGCACCAGCCCGCGAAGGGGCCGCCGGGAGTTTCGTCGGGTGACTGGGCCTCGTTCACTGTGGAGGTCGTCCTCGGCGCCCGGACTCTCTCGTTCTGTTTTTTCTTCCCGCTTGCCAGTCTTTCACCTTTAATGTCTGAAATACCATCGGATGGGTGCGGCAGTCCCAGGAAATCAGCAGGATTTTACAGGATTCATTCGGGGCCCCGCGGGAGCTCACAGAGTTGCGGCCATCTTGGTCGGCTCTCTAGCGCCCTCTGTGCTAGTGGGCGTAGATGATAGTGCTGTGAAGAAGTGGTGCGGGGTGTGCACGTGTTGTGAGGTGTCGAGATCAAGACCAAAAATGATAACGGGAGGCGAGTTATGGTGTGTGATGTGGGCCAATAGGTAGGCTGCAGGATTAATCTGGATGTGATAGAGAGAAGGAGTGAGGAGAAATCAAGGGTCCAATGCATTTTAACAAAGTAAGCAAGGTATCAGTTAGATTAATATGCAGTATATAAAGAACCTAGGGTTCGGTGAGATGGTAATTAAATAGCAGAATATCAAGTTAGCTTAACAAGAAGTCGAAACAACCAAATAGCTAGTATATGCCAAGATATGCAAGTAGTAACATCGATTATACACAGACAAAAGGTAGGTAACGCAATCGTTGTGGCAGGAAGCTAACAACATGGGTAAAGCACACAGCCCAGAGCCTAATGAGAAAAACATTCGACTAGCTAGCAGCACAAAATTAGCGAATATGGTAGCAGAGAGTGGTATTGTACATATGATCAGCGAGTGTGGAATCAACTGGGCAGATATTCAAACAGGCTGTGTGAGCAGGAACGGCTCGAAATAATAACTGAGGACAATTGAAAGAGCTAATCTTAATCGATTAGAAGGCAGGACAAGTTAGTAGAATGATATACATGTGTCACGGATACAGGCAATTTTACTAAGCATAACGTGGATACAAAATAGGTCAGAGAGGCAGGGGTACATGTTAAGGGCATTGGGAACACAGATGGTGAGGGCATATGTTACAGACAAACCTCCTGAGCGGTTAAGGGCCTCAAGAAGACATAACACAGATACTGTAATGCGATGACATTAGCCTCATGATAGTAGTGGGCAGTCTGCAGGAAACATACAAAGTCAGAGAGTCTCGAGTGAATTGATGGGCTGCTGGGTGCACCAGCAACCACTAGTGCAGTGAGCGTAGAGGTTGGCTGAAGCTGCTCGTGCGAATGGTCAGTTTAGAGAGCTCCCACAATTGAGAACGACAAAGTACCTGATGCGTGTAGTCCTCGGATGAGCGTGAACAGCAGTAATGCAGGGTTTCTGGCAGACGGCTGGGAAAGCTTGGACAGGCTGGGACAGGAAAGCAGCATTCGTTCGGACCTTAGTGAGGAAGGCCGGATTACGCCTGCCGGCTTGTGATTGGCCCGGAAGAATGCAGGAATGGCCAATGGGGAAAGCCAGCAGCCTAGGTGGGCCCAGACAAAGGTGGATGGGTACCTAGACATGCCGGGCAGACATCTTAGAAAGGGCGCCCACAAGATCCACAATATGGGATTGGCAAAAAGAATGAAATAAACACTGTGTGGCGTGGATAAGAGGCAACAGCTGGTATTCCTCAGCAGAAAGGAATCAGTGTGCGTTCAGCAGTGCTTTTTGGAAGTAAAATTAGCATTGTTATATGGCCCTGTGGGTCTAATACGCTGGTTAGAGGTAAGTATTTACAGCCTTGTAGCAACCGTTGGCGAGTCCTTGTTGGTAACTATATTAATAATGCTGATTAAATAAGAATAAACATTAAAGGATAGGAAAATTGATTCCTGCTATTGAGGTTGCCCAATAGATTAATGAAATAGTGTTGAGAGAATGGAATTCATATTTTGCACCAATTAGAAAAATAATATGGTGGGTTCTTACTATGTACTCTTTGTTGCTTATTATGAATGCCTAGTTGTCATAAAAATCAGTTCAAACTATTTAAGTCGAGTCCTTTTTGAGTTCAAAACAATACTTTTGAGTTTTCTTAAGTTCAAGCAGTATTTTATTATCCTCTGATTACAAATATTCTTCAATACAAACAGTGCTGGTTCATTCCTCAATATTTCCAGATGTTCAACAGTTCAAGCAATGCTTTATTATACTTGTTAATTCCTTAAGAGGATTAAAACACAAAAGACCGAACTGACAGAGCTTCTCGCTCAATGTATGAGTACCTCTGCTCCATCTCAGAAAGGGCATGGCTGGCAAAGGCCACCGGTCTCGCATCCCCCCCAAGGGTGTCAAGCTGACCAGCATGGCTCCCAACCCAAATGGGCTTGCGTCGACCACTATCTCTGAAGCCCGAGACGGGTCGAAGAATGCCATGGTGTTGTTTGCTGTGTGCGCATCTTTCACTTCATCGAACGCCGCCTGTTCCAACGGGCTCCATTGCCACACTGTATTTCTTTGTTAAATTCCTTAAAGGCTCCGATAGGGTGACCAGGTTTCTGATGAAATGTCTGCAGTAGGTCACCATCCCGAGGAAGCTGTGCAATTCCGATACGTATCCAGGGGGTTTAGCATCTTTGATGTCCTTAATTTTCCTTGGGTCTGGTGATACGTCGCTTCTCAAAACACGAACCCGAAAAATTAGATGCTCGTCTTGAGGAACTCGTATTTTTCATTATGCAGCGTGAGCCCTAATGACTTGACTCTTTCCACGGTTTTGACGAGCCATTCCATGTGTTCCACTTCTGACCCAGCAAAGACTAGAATGTCATTGATTATATTCAGAACGCCTTCCAGAATTACCAGGGCTCCCCTTATTATGTTCTGGAATACTTCTGCAGCGGACGACACTACAAAGTTGAGGCGCTTGTAGCGATACAGCCCCTGGTGCGTGGTAAATGTGATTATGTACCTTGACTCAGGATGGAGTACGACCTGATCGTATCTGGCCCTCAAATCCAGCTTTGAGAAAATTCTGGCCCCTTGAAGTTCTGCTACTATATCATTGATGGTGGGGTCCAGGTGTTGTTCCTTCTTTATTGCTTTGTTCGGTAACCTCATATCCACACAAATTCTTTTGGACTTGGACTCAGGTTGCTTCGGTTTTCTTAATAGCACAATGGGAGACACCCATGGCGTTGGACTGTCTACTTTCTCAGCAATGCCCAGTTGAACAAGATGGTCTAACTCCAAATCTACCTGTTCCCTCAAGTGAAATTGAATGCTCCTTTGTTTCAGGCCCACTGGAAGAATGAAGCTGTCAATATGAAGTCTGATGGGATCGCCTATCAGTTTTCCAATGCCATTGAAAACATCAGCGAATCTTGTCAGTACCGCCTGAACATCCTCGACATAGACGCCATAGGAAAAGCTCACAATCCTCAATGCATCTGCCGCCGCACAGCTTAGTAGGGTTTTGTCACTGATGTCTGTGACGAAAAACCTTACTTGTATTGAATTGGATCCATGTCTGACCTGAGAGATGAATGCCCCCTTCAACGGAATGGGAGTGTCTCCCCCAAATGTAAAAATATGCACCCATGGCGGGTTAAACACTGGAGAGCCGGTCGGAGATTCATAGTGTTTTAGCATCATGATGTTGCCATACGCTTCTGTGTTGGCAACCACCAGTATTTCGGATTCGTTGACTTGACAATACACCTTGGCTGACAATGTGCTCTCATCCTCAGCTCAAACACGTTTGAGATGAAAAAGACGCTCTCTTCATCCTCCTCTTCTACCTCTGGTGCACTCTGAGCCATTCCCCCTCTGTAAAGTGGCTAGGGCTCCTGCACCTCCCGCATGGTCGGCTGTTGGCGATGGCATTCAGTTGCATGTGGGAGATCATACCCACATTGTAGGCATGGTGTGGGTGTCAGCGAGTTTGTGATCCTCTCCCACGTTGAGGCTATGTTTTGTGCGCCCCTCTTGCTTTTTGAAAGCGCCATTAATTTTGGAGACACGCGTATCTGCCAACTCAGTTCAAGGATCCGCGCCAGGGTCAGCCGAGGTTCCCTCAGTAGCTGGCATTGCAATTTTCCAGACCCACAGCCTTGAATGAGTTGTTGGCCTATCATGCTTTCATCATTGTCCGATGTGCACATGGACGTCAATTGTCTCAACATCCCATGGAATGCATCCAAAAGGTTCATCGTCCTTCTGCTTGGCGTTGTACATAATGAACATCTCATAGTCCAGATTAGCACATTTTTCGTTGCCACGTAGGAATTGTCCACGGGCCGTAATGTCTTGAAAATCTTATGGACCGCTGGTCCTGCTGCATATATGAGCGTGAACATTTTGGCCACATCATTCGTCTCCCCCGTAGCCTTGAAATAACATTTCCAAATGCTCGATCCGTAGGTTCCATCTAGGTTTCAGACTGGATGGGGCACCAGACACATCAAACTACGGCATTGGCGCCAGGAATCCTTGTTGGCAAGGCATCTGTATGCCTGCTGGGCAGCGGATGCAGCCGAATTTCCCTGACCACCATCCATGATGCGTGTTCACTCGGTGTATTGTCCAAGCTGGGCGCACACGCTCCTTCTCCTTGAAGCCTGCAACCCAGTGTTCCTTGTGGAAGGGTATATATGAGACAAACGGTAAGTCAATGAAAATCGAGCCACCCTCACAGAGCTGACTCCAATCAAAACATTAGCCGTAGTGTAGAATTTCAGCTACCTCTCTTGTTGTTAATCTGGGTGGCTGGGGCACCCGGTGGAAACTGTAACTGGCCACTGTCTCCCCACCAAATACAGGCAGCCTGGGTCGATGACCACAGTCTGGTGATTGGCAGGTTAAGTTATTTGCACATCTGAGAGAGAGAAGGAAAAACAAAAAAGAAATTCTTCTCTTGTTTTTTTCTTGGATTAGAAAAACTAACGCAACTGTGGATGCTCTGAAAATTCGCACTGGAGGCGCTCTTGCACTTCCTATGGGAGCCGCAACCTCTGTGATACAGGCCGAAGTCAACACGCCTCACCGTTGTGCTGTTGTTGGCTCCAGGGCTGGTGAACACCTCATGGTGTTGCTCAGACCACTGCAAGCTTACCGGGGTTCACCACCAGATGGCCCGACTCCGAGGTTCATAGCGACCTCCTCATCGCCATTGTTATATGGCCCTGCAGGCCTCATACGTCGGTAGCCCTAGAATCCAGAGGACTCAGGAGACCCTGCTGATGATACAAGCTCTGCTCATGCACTGATGTGCAGTTACGTCACTCCGTTGCGTGTTCCCTTAAAGGTGCCATACCACAGGCAGGTCTTAGGGCTGGCCGCCGTCTTGCCTTTACTATCTCTGGCAGAAGGCACCTCAGTTTAGGGACGGGCTGCTCTGGAAGAAACCATCCTTGCAGACATCCTTGCCATTACCCATAATGATTCAGGTAGGTGCTGATGTATGGATGTTCCAGGGGTACAGTGCTATTGGGCTGAAGCTGTGCTCGATACTGCGAGCAAGGGGTAGGGAAATATAGTCCGGTGCTGGCTTTGAAGGAGATCTCTGGGTCCATGTCAGCCAGAGATGCAGTCATTGAAATAAGATCTGAATGTGGCTGCGTGCAAAATCCCAATATTGTGGTCTACAGAAGTTGGGACTCTGGCATAAGGCAGCACTGTTGTGCTGGGAGAACCGAGAGCCACTGCTAATACAAACTTGGTTTTGGTGAAACAGTGCAGCTGTGAAACAACTGGTACAAACTCCTTACTTAAGGCAACATTGTGGCACTGGGAGCTCTGGGAAATATGAATACATACTCCTAAAGTTAGGACGTATTGCAGTGCTGGAAACACAAGAGAGAGAGACCCAGCAAACTCCTGAGTTCAGAAGGGGGCAATCACGGAATGCTCTCGTAGGGTCTTACTCCGGTGTGGAAATGGGGAGTTCATTTGGTTTCCTTGCTAGGCGGGAAGGGCGCAATCATCAGGCTACTTGCAGTGCCTCTCTTGGCCCGTCACCGGGCTCCTACTGGATGTTGCTGTGCCTTGGCGATGCAGCTTGCATTCTGCAAGATACTCTTGTCCCAGGTTGCAGAAGAGCTGTTCCTCGCGGAGCGTGCTGCTCCACAAAAATCTGTGAGCACACTTCCTCGCGACAGTCCATTAGGCGTTCAATTAGTATCCATATTATCGCTCACCTCGTTTGCGCACGTAGGACTCAGTAGAGTTCACTTACCCTCACCTCCCACTTCGTCCGCTGCGCACAGCTCACGTCTAGTAAGGCAGATGCTGTGCTCATGCCAAACTCGATCCTGCTGCAACAGTAGCAGCTGATAATGGCTGCCCTTGCCTTGTCCCGAGAAAGGAGGCCTGCATTGTACAAGATCACCCCCGGCTCGCATTCGGCGCACTCATTAAAGCATGAATGGCGGAAGCACATGGATAAAAAACAAAGCCAAGCAAATGGAAAGAAACAAGGCCCAACGGGTGCTTCGGCCATTTCATCTGCAAGCGTTGGCAAGTTGCCATGCCAACAACAGACTGCTCCCGAACTCCCCTTCTCCTTTATGTTTTACAGTAGAAATGTTTTTATAGCTATTTGTGGCTTACACCACAAAGCGTTAAAAGCAAACCATCAAAACCAAAAAGGGCCAGCGCAAAGTCAGCTAGAGACATCCTATGGGAAGGAGAGTAGTAATAGCGAGGCATCCCCCCCTTTGGGTTGATATAGTTTGTTTCCACTCTGCCTGAAGGAAAAATTCCTTTCTAGTTTGTTCCTGTTCCCCATCACTATGAAGCCCAAATAAAGACTCTAGGCCTGATTTCCAACCGCGTTGTTCAATGACGAAATCCCATTGAAAAACGATTTGTAAATCAGGCCTTCTTCATTTTAGAACTCAATCATGTGTATGGCTCCCGTTTTTCAATTTTTACTGATTTTTAAACAAAGACATTTTTAAACAGAGATAGAAATCATTTTACCTTTCATTATTTATTTGCAAAAACGAAAAAAAAGTGGAAATACAGGTTTCCTGCTCAGCTCTCCAAGTTGCCTATTGTCTGTGCCATTTAACACGGTGAAGAGGCTGGAATAAGGACTATATTTCCCTGACTGGGGATGAAGAAACCACCTTCTTTGCTTTATTCCCAGGGCAAAGGCATCCTTTTGATGAGTTACATTTTTCTTAGTGAGAAGTAACGCAATCTCCCAGGACGAGATCTAAACTCCGAGTCTTGTGCTTAAACTTCAGAAAAGCCATCCAGATTCTTGCTTACAGAGTTACTACCCATGAAAGACCATTCTTTTGATTCCCTTGGTTAGTCACTTAAGGACAGCCATTCGAGGTCTGGCCAGTGGCATGTTATTTATGTTGGCCCAAATCTGTAAACCTTTATTTTAACTTTCTGACTGTCGGGTGAGCTTCATGACAGCTGCCTGGCACTGTTTCCCCTTTTAAAAACATTTGTTCTTCTCACCTTTGCTCCTCAAATTCAAGAGCTCACCAAAATAATCTCACTGCCACCTACATATGCTCACGCGGATAGGGAGGTTTTGTCGCAGTAGAATTCGTTGAAATCGAATTCGACACGTTTTTTAGCCGAATTTGGATGCAAATATATGTGAGAGGTGGGGAAAGGTAATAATTATGGGCAATGCTGCATGGGCATCTCACAAGCGAGGCAGGGTAACTGCTGTTACCATCGGCAGCTGGGAGAGGGGCAGCCCCAACCCCCCCGCGCCTGCTCCTCTCCTTCCCCCCAGCTACGGAGGCACGCAGTCTCGGCAGCACAAAAGCCAAGGAAGGGTAAGGTGCAAACAGTCATCGCACCCTTCCTCCAAACAGCAAGGTGCTAAGCGCCATAAGGAAACAACCATCAGGCAGGGCCCAGTTTCAAGGATCTGCCCCCACCAGACAGTCGGCTATCCGGCCGGGGGACGCGACAACAGTGGCCCCCACCACATACACAACAAAGACCCAGGGCCTCCCTGGGTCCTATAAATAAGAGCAGCATGCGCAGAGTAAACACAATCTGTTTGTGGACCCTGAACGGGGACCCAAGCAAACAGGAGGTTCACTGTTTACTCAGTGTCTTCCAAATCTTCTTGCTTCTTTACCACAGAACCCACCCACCCTACAAAAGGGGAGAAGAACAAAAAGAAGTACAAGGCACTGTACGGTGCCCACAAGTCGTGGGACACAAGAAGGCGGCACGGGTCCGAGGGGGTAACCTCAGGACCCGGTGCCCAAAAGTATGATACCATCATGATATGTGATATTGTTATTGTCATAACCCATATCTGTACAATAAAATCCTACAGCCTTTTTATTGCCAACACTTGAACCAAGTTGTGAGCCTATCATTATGGGTGAGGGTTTGGGGTTCGGCCATTACTAATGCATGCATATGGGTTCAGCAGTTACGGTGGGGAAGTAGAGCAGAGACTGTGGGGGCTTTGGGGGGGCTTCCCCCGCATATATTTGTAGCCAAATTGAATAAAAGAAAAGAAAAATCAACGAAATCAAATTCCACTAAATAAACTCGACAAAATCACAGAGAACCATGCTCAAGCACACAGTTCCTCTCCTTAACATGTCAAAGTGGAAGTTAAGAGAGCTATTGTACTCACCAGGTTGGACTATTGGAATAGCCTTTCACTGGGCCTCAACAAATGCCTTATTCTCCAAATTCAACGCATTCAGAATAAGGCTGCTAGAATAATCTTAGGTTTGAGATCTAGGCCCCACACCACCCCCACCTCTGAAATCCCTCCACTGACTCCCACTGTATACCCTTATTGTGTTTAAAACACGTTGCGCTATTCAGCTAACAAGCTGGCGTAGAGAGTAGGGTACTTCAAGCAAAACATGAAAAAGTACTGCCCTAATAGACAATTCAGGTCCACAGGTTCTAGAAATAGGGACGAGCCGTTTCACTTGACCCTAGGAGTCAAAAGCAGAATCATCTTAATTTCTGTGCTGCGCCACACCCTAGTTGATAGCTTTGTTCTGCGGAGTCAGGCAAAGAAGCATAGGTAGGGATGAATTCCACCCGGTGGAAACCTTCCATATGGGACATAGCCGCGGAAAGAGATTTGCGCGTTGGGATTTTCTCAGTATCTTGCATCGCTTTAATAGAATGGCAACAAATGTTGCAACACATGATCGTGATCATTATGCTGGCAACCTCTATGTTTTCAGGTAGTCCTGTATTATGAATTTTAAACAGTTTGCAAAACTGGACACAGTAGTAACCGCCATCCTCACACACAAGCCACTGTGTTGCTACCATTGTCGCAGACAACAAAACCAACCGTCGCTCATTTTGGTCTAAGTGATACCAAGTCTTTGCCATTGAATACAACCAGAATGTTTGTTGCTGTGTATGCAGAGGCATTGCTGGGGGTGGAGGGGTGCTATACCCCCAGGTCTTTTGGTTGTAGCCCCGGAAAGACGCTCAGGGGCTACAACCAAAAGGCTAGCTGGCCCAGAGTCCCCACATTAGCTTAGCCCCAGATCTTTTCCAGTCCTAGCAACACCCCTGTGTGTACGGCCTCTCAAGGAAAGAATTTCTTGCTGGTGAGCTTCTTGTAGTATGGAAGCAGTGGTTGAGTGGCCAGTGTGCCATTCCTTAAATGAATCCTAATATTCCGTGATGCGCATATAATCTTTTGTCTGTCCACTGGGTCACATGTTCATAGTCACAGGAGTAGTGTGTAAGGGTGACTCCATAAGAGTTTTTCCTATTGTCACTAAAATTGTTCTGTAAAGAACAGGTATTGCAAAGGAAAAATGTGCGAGGCTCGATACCCGATACCAAACGTGGTCAAAGCACGACAGGCTACGGGCAATTGTTTTCAGTATCGATTGGCGCAGAGCCTACATTCCACTAAAAACAATGTACGGTTAAATACAGTCAGGACTAGGCTGTGCTGTTGAGTTCCTGGTTAGGCAGCGATTGTTCCGTTTTAGCCCTGTCTGAGAGGACTGCGGCCATCCGAGGGTGACCTAGTGCAGCAAAGCTGAATAATAGGGCTTCTTTGTTGATATGTCAGGAACAAGAAGTAAACGCCATCAATCATTACGGCTCGTAGCCCTATCATTGCCTGCACAGACCTTCCTTCAGAAGAGCAGACATTCCACGGCACGTGCGTCACGTAGAGCTCTCGGATACGTTGTGACGGAGGAGCGGGCGCCAATCTCAGGATAGCTCGTCCACGCGCAGGAAGGAACGTGTGCTCCATGCACTGTACACCACCCCATCGCCCCAGGCTAAACTGGGGTGAGGTCTGAATTGAAGTCTCACACGAGTCATACAACGGAAACAAGCAACAACTTCAGTGCATTGCCCACTCAAGTGAAAATACCGGAGGCATCCTATTACCCAACCAACCTCTTTGTAAAATGTATACATTGTCAATATATTTTTTTTTTTAAAAGCAACCAACCTCTTTACTTTTGTTCGGAAAAAAACGGCACTTAACGCAGAATGAGCTCTGGACACTGTCATAATCTGTGCTGGGCTGGATTATGGCTATGTGTGTGTTATGATGGTGTGGTGATGTCAATGACATTCCACGTGGAGTGTTGGTGTGGTGATGTCATTGACATCCTTTTGGAGTGTTGATAGTTGTTTGGAGTGCTGGGTTCCACTGGTGTCAGTTGGTCTTAATGTGCTGGGCTGGATGGATTTCCCAGTGCTTTCTCTACATGATATCTAAGAGAATAAACCTACATGTAAACTACTTACCTTTTGGTCTTGGTCTTATGAAGAAGGAGTCATAGTTTATATCACACTCCCCTGTCTTGCTCCTAGATGTGAGGCTACACCACTTTCCTGGTCCTGTGTTTACATTGGAGGTGCAAGTGCTAAGGATGAGAAAAAGGCTACTTACATGACTTTCATGTGCTAAGTCGTACTGTGATTGGCTGGTGCATGTGTCACAACCCCCAGACCATTAAAAGGCTATCTTTCATATCATAGTGCAAAGCTCTAAAATATTTGACTGTTTTCTTAAAAGTTCTTTCTTTGCTTTTGGATGAGTAAAGATAATTGCTTAATACTCACGCCTCTATGTCTTAATATAATCTATACCCCCCTGACCTTCCCACGCCCACCCCGGGTTAGTGAGGGTGATGAGCCATTGTTGCTACTTGGTCATTACTTTTTTGTGCCTTTCTGATGAATTTAGGACATGTGCTGTCCAGGAAGGGTGCATTGTGTTGTGTCTTGTTTTCCCTGCCTTGGTCCTGCATAGATGCTTGTCTGAGAGAATGCCTGATGGAATGTTGCGCCTGTGAAAAGTTGTGGTGTGAGTGCCCCTGTAAGCTCCATGAATGTCAGTTGGATTGAAGCAGCCTGTGAGAGAGGAGGCCGGTGGATGTCTCTTGTGTACCTTCCTACTTACTTACCTGATGTATATACCTTGTCACTGGAACTTAATAAAGGAGTTCACTTCCTTTACCCGAGTATCAGACCGTTCATTTCACCCCACAACACTGGCAACGAGCTGGCTTGAGGGAAGGGCCAGGAACCCATAACTGTCCAGAGTGAGCAGTGCCCGAAGGAAGAAAGGAAGCAGCGAGACCAAGGAAGGGGACATCTATCAGCTGCCCGTTCCCCCCAAAAGTGAGCTGACCCCTGCCCCGTAGCCCAACAGTAGTTACAAGGAAGGAAGGGGGCAGCTGTGGACGGGAAGTGACTGTTGCATTTGGAGTATAAGTGGGGCAGCACCAGTAAACAGTGGGGCCACCTCGAAGTGACTGGCCATCCGTATAATTTATGGCCACTCGAGTGCAGTGGGGCCATCCATGAGTTTATGGCACTGGAGAACAGCTGACCATCTGCGAGTTTTATGGCACTGGAGAACAGTGGGACATCTGTATAATTTATGGCCACTGGAGAAGCTGTGGGCCATCTGTGAGTTGTACGGCCACTGGAGAGCAGTGATATGAAATGATAGGTTATTTATAACACGCTTAATACCCAGAGGCTTCTAAGCGCGGACCCGGGGATCGAACCTGTGTTTCTCTGTGTCGTCTTGCTTCCAAGGTGAGCACATTGCCACTGAGCTATCCTCCCGAGACAAATCCGTGAGTTTTAATGGCCACTGAAGTAGTACATCTGAGGTGTGAGAGAGAGGACCTGTACGAGGAGAGTAGTTGACTTGCTGCTGCAAACTGTGCGAGGAGTTTCGGTGAAACTTAGGGGACGAGAGTTGGTCACCGGGCCAGTGTGCACACCCATACAGCTGCGTATTGGAAGGGCAGGTTGCGATGAAAGGTGGCGCAATATTGTCCTTAATTGTGAACTCTGGTGCACAATGAACAGCACCTATGCGAGGAGGAGTGAACAGATTAAGGGGAGGGGCGGCGCAACAATTGCTTTGAATGGATCCAAAACATACCTTCTAGCCTTGGGACGCTTCCTGGGGGACGCAGCAGAGTGCACCATTATGCAGCAGGAGCTCTTCCCTCAACTCTGCCTGGGATCGAATGATGACGTCAGCCACTGTTACAACGGCTGCAAGATCTCCACGTTCCCTGTGCACCAACAAGGTCCTGTCCTCTAATGGCCGGCAGTTCGGATCTCCAATTAAGAAGAGCTCAGCCGCTGCACTGACTTGTATGGAGGATGGGGTTGAGAGCACATAAAGATACCACAGGATTATGGAAGGCCTCCACATGGCCAGAAAAAAACAGAGAATGGGGTTGTCGTGCTGCAAGCATGGAGGTGGGGCATTGAGCACACCGGAAAAACCTTCTGTGATGGAGGTCGGACACAGTGGAATCGAACGGAGAGGACTGCGTTCCAGTTCTGAGGTACTGTGACAAAGGTGCTTCTTTGTGCATTGGCTGTGAGTCAGCAAGGAGGGAGCCAAACGCACACTGGGAAGAGTGCTGGGGCTATTGCCGGTTCTGTGGCAATGAGCTAGCAGATCCTGTAAGCACGTGCATGGTTGTACTGGAAGAGCTGGACCCAGAATGTTTTGCTTTCTTCCGGGAATTGTCAATGATGAATAGAGAATATCGAAATCAAAATGTGATGCAGTTTGTGAGGCCTGTGTTTTGACTTCGGTACTACTTGTAAGATTTGTTTGTTGGTTTGTGTTTGAAGTTGAGTTTTGGCTGAGTAGAGGATATATGAAGTGGCCTCTGTAATAGCAATAGCTAAGCTTTGAACATGGAATTATATGATTTTATGTCCTGGGAGGATTGCTCAGTGGCAACGTGTTCGCCTTCGAAGCAAGACGACTAGAAGCACCACAGGTTCGATCCCCGGGTCCGTGCTTAGAGATTTCTGGGTATATAAGCACGTACGCAACTAAAAAAAAAAACAATTAAGACCCTAAAAAAAAAAAACATTCCTGTAGCAGCGCCTGGATGCCCACGGGCTATATGAGCGCTTTAAAAATGCAAATAAATAAATAAATGGATTTTTTTTTACAGCAATGCATCAGTGAAAAGTGATGTGCACTAACATTTCTTTCTCTCACAGGATCTACGTGTACTTTATGGAATGTTTCACAAAATGTTTAGAGTTTCAATATAACGATTGCATATTATCATTCTGTGTGTGGTTGAGGGTTATGGGTATATTGTACATGTGATGTGCATTGATGCAATGTTGGAAGTATTGCATGTTAACAATGTTTGGGGTTTGGAGCCCAGCACACGCTTTAAAGGGGTGTTCTGCCACCTATGCCAAAGATTTGGGCAGTTGGAACCTGGCACTAGTTTCATAGGGGTGTTCTGCCATCCATCCCACTGTATTGGGGTTTGGAACCCGGCACTAGTTTTATAGGGGTGTTCTGCCACCCGTGCCACAAATATTGGGGTGTTGGACACCGCACTTGAGGGGGTTTCCTCTCTGTGCCTTGGGGAGTTGGACACCAGTATCTTGGGGGGGGGTCTTCTCCGTCTGCCGTGGACGGAGTGGGTGCCTGTGCTCTGTGCATTTTGAGCTTTGATTATTTGTTCTGGTAGTATACTAGAAGATGAAGGGTGTGCAGTGTTTCAGTGCACCTTAGTTGTTGGCAGCAGGATGAATGAGGGTGGTGTTTTGGGATCGTGTGTCAATGCTGGTGTGTTGCGAGTTAAGGCTTGTTCCTTGGTCTGAGTGTCTGTGGTAGGTCTGCTATAGACTCAGAGTGGACTGGATAGTGGATTGCCCGCTTTGCAGGTAGTTGAAGGGATTATGTTGGTGGGAGCATGAGGCATGTCCCCTTGTTCTTCGGAATGGAGTGAGTGGGTCTTGGAGTGGAGTGGAGGTGATTAGGGTGGTGTTGGTTCATACTTTGGTCGCATTACCTTGTGTATTTTCCCCTCGCACATCTTTCCGTACCTTTGTCTTGGTTTCTGTGGATGCAGGGCGATGTGTTGTGCCTTGCGTTTCCTGCCTTGGTCCTGCATGAATGCTGAATGAGAGTTACACCTGTGGAATGTTGAGGTGTGAGTGCCCCTGTAAGATCCATGAATGTCAGTTGGAGTGAAGTAGCCTGTGAGAGAGGAGGCTGGTGGATGTCTCCTGTGTACCTTCCTACTTACCTACCCTTGGACTTACCTAATGTATATATCTTGTCACTGGAACTTGGTAAAGGAGTTTACTTCCCTTACCCGAGTATCAGACCTTTCATTTCACCCTGCAATACGTTGCCTAATCACAAGTGCTGGCTAGGGTTTAGGCACACGTGTGACTGTATTATTATGGGGTGGGGCTGTCCCTCTACACTGAAAGTGAAATCTTCCTTTGTCTGATATGAAGTATGAGGTTTCCCAGCGCTGGCAGCTAATTCATCGTGGATTGCTTCCTCTGGATGAAACATACACGCAAGTATTACCGCTAGGCACACACACAGGACTCTAGGACTTCCAGTCTGCACCCAACACCCCAGGATTCAAACTTGCCTTTCCCTCTAACGTCAGTGACCTCCCCTCCTCCAACCATCTGTTCCAGAATCGTGTGCCAAATAAATGCAAAAATGGCAGATGAGCGCTATAGAAGATCGCTTTACTACGTACATTTAATTATACACATTTCTCTTTAGGAATCGTGCCAGATTTAGAAATGCATAATTCATTCTATAGGTTCCTTTTCAACAGGCTGTCTTTTACGGCTCGCTCTAAATTGTATGAATTATTTGATTTTCAAAAATAAAAGGACAGGCTGACCATCACCCTAACCTACAATCAAATATATTTTAGATGGGGATATAAAATTGCAGAAGCTACAGGGGCAGTAGAATTCCACAACATAAATCATCTCCATCACGCTTCCACGTTTCCAAAACGCGACGACGAAGAAAGTAAATACCAGTCTATGTGCAAAGGGAGCAGGACATTTCGGTGCGGATGTTTCGATGCAGGAGCCGGTTTAGCGTGGACTGTTCGGCACAATTACACTGAAAATGGAAAACATCCGCGCCAAACCAGTCTTTCAAATTCAGGCCTTTTCACTAACAAAACACTTTTCCCCAATGTTCCTCTTGTACATTTTCTTCTGGAGTCGTTTTTTTTCGTGGATATTCTGAACAGTGAGACCAAAGCCTGCAATTCAAGATGAACAGCAATGTAATATCCAAGCCCATGTTAGTGTAAATATGCCCATTAGGGCCCTACTAACAATACAAGAAGACGTGCACGGGACCAGCATGAACAATCTGTATAACATATTTCCACCCACAGACATTTATAAGCTTTCATTCTTGTATATAACCATTACTACAACAACCATTATGTCGGCACCACAAAACAGTAAGAGTCATTACTTGGGGTAATAGTGTAAAAACTGTAGGTCTCATGGCAGAACAACAAAAAATAAAGTAACATGTAAATGCTAGGTTTAATTGCTTTTGTATAGCGCCTCCTGCCATAATTCATGACTTAGAACGCTGGGGCGGAGGACGGGGGGGGGTTTGAGGGTAGGGAGGCGCTGAAAAAAGCCTGAAATGTGTGAGTAACTGAATAGCGTTTGAAAACACTTCGGGGGAAATGCTTGGATTTAACCAAAATGCACATCTGAAAAAGCTCTGCCTGCAATCGAGATGCATGTAAATCATGGTTTTGTTTTGTTAAAACAGACTTGCCTGATAGAGAAATATTTCACAATGCACTTATGAGTTCTGCCAGCAAATGTGACCAACATGTTTCCACAGACAGCATGCCACAGCCGTTTGATTCTGCCCCCTTTATTATCCTGGCAGGAATATTTCTATGAGAGATGTGGTACTAAAGAAGAACAGAGCCCCTGACCTTTCCCGCCACCCCTGGGGATCAAGTGTTGCTTTTCTAATGCACATTACAGTGCATTCATTTTTGTACTGGCCAACAGTGATTTTTCTTTTGGGTTATTTATCTCAAGTAGTCTTGGGAGAACGGGTTCAAGGAAAAAGCGAACCACCCGATTACGGCCGAAAAACTACTAGACTCATCCAAGACAGGGTATAGAGGGCAGTGTGGTGTGTGACACTCCCAAGTGGGTTACCCTTTAATCTGATGCGTCCCTCCCATGTGTATTGCCCTTTTAAGATGGACCACGACTGTGTCATGTGTATTGCCCTTTTAAGATGGACCACGACTGTGTCATGGCCCAAGCTAATAAAAGGAACCCCTGCAGGCACGTGCATCAGAATGGCTGTAGACTTCCAAGCAGGGGAGTTGCTAGGTCTGGAAAAGACCCGGGGCTAAGCTGATGTCGGAACTGTTGGGACTGGGGGCTAGCTAGTCTTTTGGCTGTAGCTCCTGAGATTCTATCTGGGGCTACAACCAAAAGATCAGGGGCTATAGCCCCCTTAGCCCCCCCCTAGCAACGCCCCTGCTTCCAAGAGGAACACCTGAGTTTGTCTCTCATTTAGGCCTGCAGGACCCAACGTCTGAGCACGGGCCCCACAGCCATGATGCCGTGGGACTCCCGTGCCAGCAAGGTGGCAAGGGTCTGCATGGTTAGGGTATGGCCTTCCCTGCCCCCACCAAAGACCGGGTGATCCCCAGCAACCCCCTGAGGTACTGGGCCTACAGGGTGCTGGTATCCCATAGCACCCATGGGGGCCAGCTAAATGCCAATAGTTGGTCCCTGTAACAAAGGGCTGCAGTATAGCACTTAATGGGATACCTGCTAAGTCGCTTGGATGCAATTTTTCAAAGACTCAAATGCAACCGTTAATTGTTACTTCTGCTGGCTTCTTTAATCAGGACATACCAGTCCTTTCCCCTCTCGCTGTCCTAGGAGAAAACAGCCTAAGTTTAGGATTCTATAGTACCCTAACATTGCCTGTTTAAAACTACTCCTATTTAGATCTTAACTTTCAGGGGGGACACCTTTAATCGACGGTAATCACTCTCAGTAGTGGTCAAAGCTGAAAAGGTTTTCACCCTGTCTCGTGTACCCCCAATCTAAAGGAGATGGAGACATAAGGCAGGGGACACTCAACCC
Organism: Ambystoma mexicanum; assembly: GCF_040938575.1. NCBI lineage: Eukaryota > Metazoa > Chordata > Amphibia > Caudata > Ambystomatidae > Ambystoma > Ambystoma mexicanum. The sequence goes on from NC_090935.1 coordinate 1,459,711,013, forward strand.
TAATGACCAAGGTCAAAAAAAGTCTAGATTAGGGAAGGTTAGTCTAGCTTTCAAACTTGCTTGGATCGTTGATTAGCAGGTAGCCTTGACATCCTATTTCTACTCTTCAAATTACAAACACGCTTGACTGGACACTTCAAATCTGAAAAAAACATCAGCGCTTGGCATTAGCTGCCTGCATCATCAACATCAAGGTTATCAAAGGGTCTTGTGAGAAGTGGTACAACTGCCAACGTTTCCACGGGCGGTTCGCCGACAACGCATCAGAACGGCTGCAGACTCCCACGAGGAACGACAGAGTCCGTCTCTCATTTAGGCCTGCAGGCTCCCACTGTATGAGCACGGGCCTGCAGGCCATGATCCCATGGGGCCCTGGTGCCAGCAAGGTGGCAAGGGTCTGCATGTTTAGGGTATGGCCCTCATGCCCCCACCACAGACTGGTGTCCTATAGCACGCATGGGGGCCGGCTGGATTCCAAAATCTGGCCCCCTTAACAGGCACTGCGAAAAAGGGCATGAGCGGGTGCATGCTTGTGCTAGAAATACTAATTAACGATGTGCCAAAACATCCCCGCGTCAAACTGGCCGTGCCGAAATACGGTGTACCGACGTGCAAATGGTGCAAATTCATAGAAACGTCGTTAGGTACAAAAGAAAAGGTGTGCACGCGAAAAGATGATCAGAGCCTTTGGTCTTCGGCACTTGATAATTGATCCCTCCAATCATATGTAAAGTGAATGTACCTAGTGCTGCATGGGTTGTATGAAAATGAGACACTGCCCGACCCCAGCTCGATTTCTCTCGATGGGCAGCACATATGACACTGACTGGTTCACGAAATCCGACTGTGGCTGAAAGCTCACACGCGAATTTTACGGCATTTCAAAAGTATAATCGTGCCAGAAATATAAAGGGTGTGAAAACACCCGTACACCGCATAACAACATTTAAGATCCGGCATGATTTGCCTGAAGTTTGCCATTGTCAGGTGAAGGGGGGGGGGGGAGAGATTGTGTGTGCAGTTCGTTGAGGGTCGTGGTTTGTTTGGGGGGAGGTGGTTCTCCCTTTCCTTTTTCTAGTTTCTTTGACCAGTTTACAGGAGGGACTGTGTGTGACCTGTGGTGCCGCTTATTAGGGTTGTGTGTATCCCGTGGCCACAGCATTGTTCTCTCATCAGCCACCCCCTCTCTATTTCCATTGCATGCAATAAAAACATAGACTGCACATAATCAAACCAAGCCCCGGGGTGATGGTTCGTTAAAGAGGTGATACGGAGACAATGCCACAACCTAATCACAGAAAGCCACATGCTGGCAGCGGTTTGGGGCCCTGCCAGATGATTGAAATTGCTCATAAGCCTCTCCGCCCCACATGCCATGGACTGCAGCCAGGGTAGGAAAGGCCACCAAAAAGTCTCGGGCGCCAATTAAAAAGTGCTCACAGTTGCAAATGGCTTTTGTAACAATGAATAGTAACCAAGAGGGGATTTGTTTGACAAAGTGTGATGCAAATTGTGCTTTTTGGAGAATATTTATTCAGCAACACTGGTCAAAACTATTAGCTGCAGAGTGAATTAACTCAAACTGGCTCAAATTGGCCATAAAACGTGGCCCAGTTAAACCCAAAAAACGGGGTGTTTTTGGTTCGCCCGGGGCCTATTGCCCTATATGTCAGCCGTGGTTAGCTGGAGAGGTCTAGGTTGTCAGAAATTGGACATACTGAGGGGTATCTGCGTCGAGTCCCTACTGGCGTCCAGCGAGGCACCAGCATGGCTGCGAGGCGCCGAGCTCAACAGGTTCCGGGCCCAGGCCCCTCCTCCTCCTGCTGCTGAACCACCCGTCGCCGAGGCAGTTTCTGTCAGGCCGGTCGGTTTCGTTTAAAGAAAGAGAGGCAGAGTGCAAAGGCGGAATAGAAGAACAGGTGCGCACATGCGAGGCGTGAGGCGCGGCAGAAGCAGCGCAACAGGGCAGGTGCCCCGAACCCGACACCAGCAGCAGCCCCGGTCAGCATTTCCCGAGCGCCTCGCCCCGCTGCTGCGTGTGTTTGTGTGTCGAGCACCGATATCGCTACAGGTGGCGGCCGGAGCCATGCGCACCCCGGCGGTGATGATCGTGGGCTTGGTGCTGGCCCCCTGCGGGCTGGTGCTCGCCCTCACCTGCACCTTCGCGCCCGACTGGAGGGTGCAAGCGCAACTGCCGAACCAGGCCGTCGGCACCGCGGAGCACCAGGGCCTGTGGGACATCTGCCAGGAGCGCGAGGCCCAGCGCTACCGGCAGTGCGGCCAGGAGCGGGAAGCCTACTACGCCAGCCAGGAGGTGCGGGTGGGCCGCGCCCTCATGATCACCTCCCTGGCGGTGACGCTGCTGGGCTTGGGGCTGGCCGCGGCGGGCGTGCGCTGCTGGCAGGACGAGCCCAACTACGCGCTGGCGGGCGCCGCGGGCCTGGTCATCTTCGCCTCGGGGGTGCTCAGCCTGGTGCCCATCTCCTGGTACAACTTCCAGCTCTACAACATCACCGGCTACACCCCCGGCTTCAGCCTGAGCGTGGGCTACTCCCTGGTGCTGGGCTACATCGGCAGCTGCTTCGAGATTATCGGGGGCTTCTGCATGGCGCTCAGCTTCGTGCACAGCTGCAAGGAGTGCCTGCGCGCGCGGCGCAAGGGCTCCCCGGGGGCCAAGTATTACAGCCAGAAGAAGGGCGGTGGCGCCCCGCCCTACAGCCTGGAGCCCTCCAAGAGCTCCGCGTACACCATGGACTACAGCATACGCAGCGCCGCGGCGGCGCCCGCCGGTGGGGCCTACGGCGGCGAGCCCCAGTGGGGCGACCATATCAGCGACCCCCAGAGGCGATTCTATAGCGGCGACCGTCGACAGCGGGACTCTGTCAGCACGGCGCCCCGCTCCTACACCAACCCGCTGGACGTGACCGCGGGGGAGCACCCGTACCGGGGCCCGCCCGGGCCCAGAAGCCACCTCAGCTCGCTGCCCTGCGACTCCGACCTTTTATAGACCAGAACGTGTGTTTGCTTCCATTGTACTGTTGATGTGATATGTGGAGGGACACACTGGGCCAGGGCAAGCCGCCGAATACATGAACACCCCCCCCCCCCACCCGTGACACTGAGGGTCGAGTGGAATCTGTAAGGAGAACTCCCAGATACCCCCTCCACATGGTACCCCCAATTACTTTTCTCGATCACAAACCAGCACCCCGAGTGCTATGAAGGAATGAGCCTGCTCGCCGAATGTGCCAATTCCACGTGCATTTTTTTTTTGGTGATTTTATTTGGAGATATTCAGCCGTGAATGTGTGGGTGTTTTTTTGTAAATTATTTTTGTGGTAATGTCTACGGAACTAGTTTGTCGGAAAAAAATAATATCGCGATTTGCACTTTGCCTAAGAGATCTTTTATAGCCATTTACATATAGGTTGCGAGTAGTCGAATATTATATTTATCTACCGAAACTAACAATGATCTTTTATTAAATTATATTTTATGCAAACTGCTTACACCTTTGAACATTCTTTTACGAACCAGACTGGGCATGCTGGCAGGAAGCCCAGGGCATTTAAGAGCCCGGCCGCTTTAACCCGTAAACGTGTAATTTCTTTCACGTTTTCTTTCATATTTTGTTTTCTTGTGCTAGGAGTGGGGTGCCCTATGGCTAAAAATGCCAATGCATTTACACGAAAGAGAATTGAATAAGCGTGAACGCGTATTTGTGTATTAAGGTGTCCTTTCTTTATAGCAGATTTACAGAGCATTTTTCTGCCAAAACGGTGTATAGGCTTCAACAAAGAGTAACAAAAGATATCTTATATTTACAAACTGATCAAACACCAAATGGAAACCTGTTTCATGCCAAAAGAAGTAAGGTTGAAGAGAAGGAGGGCGAGTTGAAAGAAGGAATGGGGGAAAGTAGGTACATAGACGGAAGGCAGAGAAGAGGGGGGCCAGTGGGAAGAGGGCACATACATGGATACACTTGAAGATAATGCAGAGAAAACGAAACTGACCACGAGCTGGAAAATGAATCCAGCGACGTGTGTCTAGATGGAATGATGGGGCACAATTACCTAGAACAAAAAGTGCCGGAACTCATTCGCTTAAGCAATGGCAAGTGACGCCACTTGGTAGTGAGATGTTAAAAACAAAATATGCAAATTCAAACAATTGGTCTTTCCCATTTGAAAAAGATGCACAGGGAAAAAAAGCATTTATCTTGACTATTAATCATGGACACTCAAAACATGACCGAAATGGGTATCATTCCATATAATGTTGCTGGCGAAAGTGCATTAGACTTGAAAAGTTTAGAAGAAAACAATATCCTCGAAATAAAATCCTAATGGACATTTCACGGGCCTCCCTAGCAGACCTGAATGTGACCCCTCATGGAGAAGGTGCCCGCCCATGTTCCGGACGACCATGTTCCTTCTATTCCCGACTTCTGCACTGTTTGTAACAAGACCACCACACTATACCAACTTAATCGACCACTCGGTTTTTCAGAGAGGCCGACATCCACTCACAGGTTCCCTTGACTTGAACCATGGGGGGGTGTGTGAGGGCATCAGGCAATTTACAAATTCACTCTGGGGTCAGCACTGGACATTTGATGGGATTTCTGCTGCTCGTCTCATTTTCCAGGTTGCTATGGTGGGTTGCCGTAGACACACGTATATGATATTGGCTTTGGTATAAATTGGACAGGGATCCATGCCACAAACCCCCGCCACACACCCATTTCTGCTATCCCCTGGCCCTCGGCTGTCTCCAGGGCGATGCCTTTTGATCGCTGATTGGCTGCCTAAGCACTGCCCCTCTCTTCCAAGTTGTCATGGTGAGAAAACGGGTTCAGGGGGCATGCAGAACGAGTTTCACCCCTGAGATACTTGGGTGCTGAACAAACAGCCAGCAAGCCGCTTTAATGGTATATATAGGGGACGGCGAAGGTTCAATAAAAGTTGGCGGGAGGTGCCTTACGTGTTGCCCACCCACCCCTGATTTTCAGTAAGGTAAAGGGAGAGGGAAGAGATGGTGGTTTTGGCGCAACAGGTTGCGATAGTATGGTTCGGCATTGGGGGGGGGGGGGGGGGGAATTATGGTTTGCCGTTACTGATGTGGCAAGTAAGCTTGGCCTTTCGGTTAAGGAGGAAGATTTTGCTAGGGGGTGAGGGGTAGGTCAATAGAGAAGAGATAAGGGAGTGGTGATGCCAGAGACAAGGTTGGTTAAAGGATGGTTGGCAGAAGTGTTATTGCGGTAAAGAAGGTGGCTACCGCGGTTTGGATGGACAGGCTAGCCGGGGGTTGCAAGAAAGGGGTAGAGGAATGAAGGATGGTTTTGGCTCAGAGAGAGCACATGGATAAAGTTGGGAAAGAGGGTGACGAGTTAAAGGGAGGCTATGGGATCGGGGTTAGTATTATATGTGTTAATGGTTTGGTTAGTCTGTAAGGCAGAGGAGCAAGGTTTGTAAACTGTGGACTGTCGCGTTGAAGCGACATTTCCACTTAAAGCAAGTCTGGGTGTTTTGTGCAGTTTAGACCAAAGCAGCAGAGTACTGTGCTGTGTTGTCAAGAAACAGCTTTCTAATAACGTTTTACTCAAAAGGCAGCCTTGAATTTTAATGAAAGCTTAGTTTCCGAAACGCATCACAAGGCTCACAACATCCCCTATGAAGGCTCACAATGGCTTCCTCTAATAATACACGCTTCTAAAATACGTGGCAGTGGTAGCATTTGTATTTTACTAAAACTTCGAGCTGCACTCGGTAAAGTATCTTTGATTATGCAAGAAAGCTTTCTATAAACTGCTTCCTCAGTGGCAGCCTCGTATTATTTGAATGTGCAGTAAGACAATGTAGCAGAAGTTGGGAGTATGACCAATAATGGCAACATAGAAAAACGTGGAATTGAACCCCTGATTTTGTTGATTTTTTCGGAATTGGTGAGCTTGTATTTTCCAATGAGTTTAAAGTAAGATACCTCGTACACCGTCTCCAAATATAGCTTAAATGTCTCAGTCGTGGTAGTGCATTTTTCATGGTTATGCTTCATTTCTTAAAAGAAATTCATGCATTGTTTGTACATAGTATTTTGGACCACAAACAGAACACAATAATCGGGACAGATTATTTAACATTTGCACCTGTGCAAAAAAATTATTAAATGCTTTGGTAATACGGAATGGGGCAAACGGGGTTGGTCACAATATTATCCAAAAACGTTTGCACTAGGGCGAAACTGAATCAGATTGTATTTTTGCTACTATGTTTGTAGCATAAAAAAAGAAATCGGTTTACAACATTTCTTTTCGTGTTGCGCCGCAAATTTAGGAAATAAATCTATTGAATTTTTTCTGTATCGGAACATTTTGTAGATAATACGGACTGGGGCTGAAGCTATTGGCTCAATTCCGTATTATTATATAAGCAGCCAAATTGGTGCTACCTTCATTCGTTCCTTTTTTTTTTTGCACTAGGGCACAGGTGTGAGAATCTGGTCCCAGCTGTACTGTTTACACATTGAATATTCAGAGTGTATGGTTTGTCACTGGAACTCTGTAATCGGGTAATGGCATGTGCGTCAGAACTCACATTACCAAGTAATTAACATACAAGACTGATCAGGGGGAGGACTAACATTATGTATTTGAAAGCATACTTTCATTTATGCCAACATGCCCGATTTCATTTGGGAAATGGTAGTTCAGTCCTGGTTTTAACTTTGCATTTTGGAACCTACAGTCCTGTATTGCCCCATTATAAATCCAGGCTACACATCCCAGAATGCAAAGTTAAAGCCAGCACTGAACTAAAATCTCCCAACTCGGATGGGGCATGTTTGGATGTATGCACTTTTTGTTAAAACGTGGGTAAAAAGCCATCCAATATCCAATACTTTGCTTTCAGTGAGATGTAAAACCACGGGGGTGCCCGAACAATGGGCCATGGCTTAAAGGGGGAAGCAGGCAGCTGCATGCATGTCAACGTCAGCACTTAAATTAGAAACACACTAAGTGCAATCGGTTTTAACTTTCCATTGTGGGACTTGTAGTCCCGGGTTTCCCAAGACTTCAATCCCAGAATGCAAAATTGAAACCAGGACTGGACTAGCGGCTCCCGAAGAGAATGGATAATGTTGGCATGCATGCCCTTTTCCTCTTTATTCTCTCACTTAATCCTCCTGGGCTCACAGGACACACATACTCCCATAACCTGCCCCGGGGCACGTAATTGAACACGCAGCAGACGCTACCAGGACTGGATGAAGAAGTGTGGGGGACTGCATGGGCCCCTTTCAAATAGTTGTTTGGGGCCCCCTTGCTGACAGCTGGGAAAACCGGTCTAAGCCACCTGTGACATGCATAGATTATAATGGAGATGTATGCCAACCATAAACTCCTTTTGTGGCTTCATTCTTTGGTAACATCAAAGTAATGGTGAGGGGGAGAGTAGATGCAGATTATCACAGGATATGGTTATTGGCTTCTGCATGGCATAACAAAGAAAGCCAGCCAGCGGGTAGTTGAAATACTGTGAGGTCAGTTTAAAAAATATGTTAATTGCATGCAGGGGGGAACCACCATTGATTACACTTTCTCGTTGCTGGTTCCTTACATGCAATGTTCGTCACTGTGAAAGAGGAGAGTAATGCTAAAGAGCAAAATCGCCTTTACTCTTCCCTCCACTTTGAGAGAAATGGCACCCACCTGGTCTTTCACAGGTGCTAAACCAAGGAAATTTCCATTGGAATCTTTAGTTTTACACCTGTATGAAAACCTCATGCAGGTGTATAACCAATGCTGTTCCGAATCGTCGGAGGAGGAATGCAATGTGGAGATGCTCTGTCCGCTTTGCTACCCTACGTCCCGGAACAGCAGCAACATGAGTACGAGTGGAAAATGAACACGTAAAAACAATTTTACGGTTTCGTTTTCCACTCGGCTCCTTGTAAAATGACCCAGTACACAGGGAGGGCATTTCACCAAAATGCCAGGAGTATCGGAAGTGACATCACATGACCCTTGACTTCTGATGACATCACAGGAAGTGATGTCGTGGGAAGTGATAGAACACAACCTTTCAGCCCTTGACAAAACAGGCAGTGGCATCACATAGCATTGTTCCTAAGTACACTACGAAAAATGTGGTTACGATATCACTATGATGTGATATCAGTGTGTGTGTAGGCCCAAATTACTGTGAATGGAAGAAGACAGCCATGGCCTAATGATGATGTGTTATTATATAACACTTATGCTTAAGCGCTTTTATTTTTATTTTAGGCCTGAACAAGAAAGCCAGCCACTCCAGAAGGAAAGACCCACATGGCGCTGGCCACAACCCAGGAGCTTGCATTAACCCCTCCCCCGCACCCCCCTTTTTTATTTAGGGGTAGCAAGGGAGATCTCAGTTGTGACCCCCAAATGACGTCCCTGCCACTACATGTCTACTTACAAAAAGCAATTATGCTATCTTTGTCCAGAAGATGCTAAATAAGTCTCATAGCCACAGTAAAAAGGCGACGAGTTGAGAGCAATGCTGTTGGATACTCAGAGGGCATAGAGAGTGGACCGCCTGAGGGCGACGGCAAAGGCAGCCTGCAACATGCACGCTTAAAAGCGCACATTCTTGCGTTATAATAAGACTGGCAACATGTGGGGCAGAAGCTGGCTTTACCCGAGGGCCGAGGACCATTTCAAATGGAAAAATAGAAAATAAGGTTTAAAGGACCTGGGGCTGTCCATGGGTGCGACCCATTTAGCTCCTTGGTAGTCTCACCCCCTGGGAGCATCCACTTAAGCTGTGCTCCCTCCTTATATCTTTGACACATAGCTACGACCCCTCACAAACCAGCTCATTTCGAGCAGCTGCATCTCCAGGCATTGCACGATTGCCCCCCTAACAGAGTGAAGTGGCGCAGTTTGGGGCCAAAGTTGTGTGGTTAGTGGCGTGCACACTAGTAGAACAAGGCACAAGGGGTCACATTGGGGTTCAAATGATTGGAGGGGCTCGATATGTGGGGAAACGGGTGTGTGCTTTAGGCCCAATAAGGGGGTGGGTGTAGGGCATTTGAAACAAGGTAATGTATCAAGGAGAGGGTGCGGTGGCACAGTTCGTGTTGGGCACATTGCCAGAACTGGCACAAGGAGTTATCATGCTCTCTGTGTCGGAAGATGTTCTGGGCCCACACATTTGCTTATTTAGCGCGTTCACTCAAAAATGAGATTGCTAAATGTGTCTTTGATACTAGAGGGCATCATGTTAGGATCCACACTTTGTGATGATCACTATATGAATGCTCACAATTATATGTGATTCAATATCCTGAGCATGTTTATTTTTCCAGTACTGCAAAGTGTGACCTGACTCACTTCTAGGGACTTCTAATCTTTGCAGATAAGGCAGAGGGAGATAACCATGTGCCCTGGAGCAAACCGTTTAGTTAAGTGGCAATGCTGGGATATGAGACTGGTCTGCAACTCAAGCACTTGAACACATATATTCCCAACTCCAGTTGCTAGTAATATTGTTTGCCACAAGTCTTTTTCAACTTTGGTTTGAACACCTTTGAAAGCTATTGAAAACATCGTCGTAATCTTTTGCTAACTGAAGATGACTTGTTTTTGTAGCGGTTTGGTGGTTGCTTATATTTTTAATGTAGTATATATTTTACCGTATTGTCCAAACTAGAAACACGCTTGTAATTCAGGATGAAGATTATTTTGACTGTTAAAATAAATGATTGTCCAAGTTATGTTCTTTTTTTAGTTTAAAAACATAAGGCAGGCTCTATTCCCAACAAATGTCTCCTGAAGGGGAGTGTGGTTCCAAAGTACATCAGGGCATGGATTTAGCATGGGCAGGCAGGGCAATTTACCACTACTGCAGCATTGCCTTGCTGTGCTATCAAAGCACAACCTATTTAGCAGTACATTCTTGAGGCAGCAAGTATATGCAATTGTCTTCAAGCCCAATATGGGGCCAACAGGATTGTGGACATTTGTTTTCACAACCTGGGGCCACATTTTGCATCCGCCATTATAAAGGAGATGGGCACGGTTGTGGCAGAAGCAGCATTTGGAGTCCTGCGAGAGGGACGGGGCACCTCCATTTCAAGGGGGGGGGGGGGGGGTGTTAATATTGCTCTAACATGAGCAAAGGCGAGGTAACCCAAACCAAAGTAGGACTACTAAGGGCTGCTTCTCACAAAGAATGTGATGATTTTTTTTTTGTAATAGCTCATTGAAATGGTGCATTTTATAACGGTTTGCAAGGAGCTGAGCATTTTGGTAGATGAGGCAGAGAACTTGTGACTCCACACCCACTGACTTCTAAACCTCGCACAGTCCACGAAGCGTTCGTGAAGTGGCCGACAAGTGGTTAGCAGTCAGCAGAGGCAGCAGCATTTGCAAGGAGCTGAGCGTTTTGGTGGACGAGGCAGAGAACGTGTGACTCCACCGCCAGTGACACCTAAACCTCGCGCAAGCAGCATTCAAGTGGTTAGCAGTGAGTGGTGAGCCCCCCCCCCCCCCGAGTCTGCGGATAGTAAGGTGGGTGTGGTAGTCTGACATTTTCAAAGCTTTGCCTCATTGCTATTCCTGACTCCATCATTGTTGACATAACTGTAAATGAAGGGTCAGTTATCATTTGGGGACTGAAAGAGCATATGAATCACAAGCTGTCTCTCAACTGATCACATTATCTTCGGACATTACACCTCCTATTTCTAGCAAAGGGAAAATGCCAGTTTTTTTCCACCAGGAATCACCAAACTGTACAGCGAAGCTATGCAATGCCTGCCCATGGCTTCCGACACGTCTAGGCTTGATAATCTCCTCACTGAAGTCATGATCCATGAGATCTCTGGGCCCGTTTGTCAGACATTGCACACTGACTATTTCTCACTCAATCTTTCATTTGTATTGTCACAGGCCTCAAGTTCTGCTTCCAAGCTGATCCCTGTGACTGAGTATATCACCAGGATTGTTTAATGCCTTAGCTTCCAGTAAGTGCCAGGAGCTAAGTAGTTCCGAGCACGAAGATGGTCCGGAGGAGCTGAGCACGGCTCCCTTCCATTTCAAGGCACATGACCACCATGCATTGACCCCCGTGATAAAAGGCTGCCTTCTCTGTCTGCTCTACACATCACGCTACAGTCATTTATTCGTCTTTTTGATACTGGCATATGAAGTTAGAGCTAATTCTACCTCCCTCAACGAGACTCAGTCACTTCTACTAGCATCAGAAAAACAGAACTCTGGCCTGATGCCCGATTTATTACTTGCTGATTGAATCCAGAAGGTGGAAAAGGTCCCCATTCAGGGTTTACTATCATGCAAGAAGGACCCCAAGCACCTTCTCTTGAGAATGATGTACTTACATTGGCTACGACTCCTGAAAAAGCAGCAACTGCTACGGCTCTGATGCTGGCCCCTAAGAAAAAGCCCAAAAATATTAAAGGACCCACACGCTTAAAGAACAACGGATTGAGGACATTTTTAAGGTTGATTCTCTGGGTAAAACTGGAATTTCTCTAAATTCTGGGGCAATGGCTGAATATTCTAGCACCAGCAACCTGATGTCACTGACACCAACACAAAGCTTACCGTGCAGAAATCCTCCTGGTCCCAAAACATTTATTCAATTGTCAAACCGTTAGCTCTAAAAAAGATTCCAAGAAATTGTTTGAGATCCTTAGTGATCTGGAAAAACCTAAAGCTACGTCATGTGCCAGCCCGCCTTCTAACTGACTGTAAAAAAATTCAGAAAGCCTTCTCGGACAAGATAGCTGAAGCCCATGGCAGCATTGCGAAAAATAGCAAACGGCTCAATGTGAAATATGTACTGAGAATAAGAAGCAACAGGATCAACTAGGGCAACCCAAGTTCTCTTTCAGACCCGTTCAGGATGAAGAACTGGCTAAGGCCCTTAAATCCACAAGACCGCCGACCTGCGCTGGTGAAACCTTCCCCTCTAAATCTTCCCTGCAAAATTATTATTTTTTTAAACGTGTTTATTTTAAACAGGCAGGTTATGGCAAAACAAAGCTTAATCACTTGCGACATGTAGCATACAGTAATATCATTTGACGCTCCTCCCACCCCACCCTTCGGTCTCAAGTTCCGTCTTCACGTCCCCGCAGGGGATCTCCATCCTGAATAGTTCTCCTGGCCAGTTGGGGTTTCAAAGTCAAGGCCGGGAACCTTTGGTCAAAATCCAATACTGGACCCCAGATGTTGCGAAAGCGTTGTAAAGTGCCTGCCCCGGCCGCCGTCACCTTCTCGGCGATCAGGATGTCCCAGACTTTCATCCACCAGAAAGGCATGAGAGGGCCTTCTGTCGTTTTCCAGGTGCGGGCTATCACGTTCCTGCCCGCAAGTAGGCATTGCGATAATAGTTTGGCCTTGGGACCAGACCTTGGGTATATCCCGGGGATCGGTGCTCCAAGGAGGATAGGTTCGGGGGCCAAGGGCAGTTGCACCTGAGTGATGTCCGCTATCATCGCTAGGCATTGTTTACAAAAGGCTTGAGCCTTGGGGCAGGACCACACAGATGTGGAAGAAGGAGCCTATTTGGCCGCATTACCTCTAGCGTTGAGGGTTGAGTGTGGAGTTCATGTGGTGAAGTCTTAGGGGAGGGTAGTACCACCGGAGGAGGATCTTGTAGGCGCACTATTTGTGATGCATGATGAGGAGGTGTGAGCCTGGGACCAAATGTCAACCCACTGTTGGTCTTCAATCGGATGGCCCAGGTCCCCCTCCCATAGGGCCATATACCGGGTCTTGGAGGTTAGGAAATCTGTTTGGAGGCGCTTGTATAGAGTGGAAATTCTTCCTCGGGCCTAAGGGTCAATTCGATGGCTGTGGGGGGACGAGTAGCCGCCTGGCGAGCCTGTGGGTGGGTGCACCAGTGGCGTAGCTGGGTATATGTGAATCTATCTTGTTCCTGGATCCTAAAGAGTTCTTTGCATCGCTCAAAGGTGCAGGGTTGGCCCCCTTCAAAAAGTTGACCCAGCGTCTCTAGGCCTCCCGCAATCCAGACCTTAAAATTCCGGGGAGACAGACCAGGAGAGAAGGTCGGGTTCATAAACACCAGGGAGAGGGGGCAGAGCCCCGTCGGGATCCTCTTCTGTTTCAACGCCTTGTCCCACACCGAAATGGTGTGTTTGGTGGATGCCAGAAGGTTCCGCCACTGTCGCCGTTCCGGAGGAGGGACATGTGGGAGAAAGCGCAGCGGGAGGGGTAGCTGCGCTTGTTCGAAGTCCACCCATCTAGGGCGGTTGGTGAGGACTTGCCATGATTGGATACAGGACAGTTGAGCCGACATATGGTATTTCTGCAGGTCAGGGACCCCGAGGCCACCCAGTTTCGCATTGCCCAGCATCGTGGATTTAGGGATCCTGGGCTTTTTCCCCCTCCAAGTAAACTGCAGCATTTTCTTCTGTAGGCGTTGAAGGGCTGGCACCGGGAGTGTGGATCACGCATACAGAAATCTCGGTAGTAAGTTCATTTTACAGGCTGTAATTCGGCCCATCAGCGATATCTCTTGTGCCGCCCAGCGTCTCAAATCTGCCTCCAAGTTTGTAAATAATGGGGGAAAATTAGCCCGATAGGTCTTGCTTGGGTTGGCAGGGATCTGAACTCCCAAGTAGCTAATTCCTTTGGTCATCCATTGTATTGGGCACAGCGGAACCAGGGCTTCTCGGTCTTCTCGGGTCACACCCACTCCCATGGCGACTGATTTCCGGTAGTTGACTGTGAAGCCTGTGACCCTGCCATAGCTCGCTATCTCAGCCAGAGCTTGTGGGAGGGAGGAGCGGGGTTTCGTGATAGTCAGGACATCGGCTGCATAGAGGGCCAGCTTGTGGTGTGCCAGGCCTGATTGAAAACCTTCGACTGCAGGGTTCAACCTGATCCGCTGGGCAAACGGTTCCATAATTAGAGCGAAGAGAAGTGGGGACAGCGGGCATCCCTGTCGGGTTCCGCAAGTTAGGTTGATGGGGGAGGAGAGGGTGCCATTAACTCTGAGAAGGGTTTTGGGAGCTTTATAATTTGCCAGCGTCATAGTGCAGAACTCCGGGTCAAATCCAAAAGCCTCAAGGGTGAGCCTCATGAAAGTCCAATCCACTTTGTCGAACGCCTTGGTCGCGTCCAGGGCCAGAAGTACCAATTCCCGGGAATCCCGGGAGGCAAGTTCCACCAGATCCAAGGCTCTTCGAATGTTGTCGGCCGTGGAGCGGTGTCTGAGGAAGCCACTCTGATCCGCACTAATTATCTCCGGCAAGAACTGAGACAGACGTGATGCCAGGATTTTAGAGTAAATATTGGCATCTATGTTGAGCAGGGCAATGGGTCTATATGATGCAGGGTTCTTCGGATCGCCTCCAGGTTTAGGTAATAAGACTGTAATTGACTCCTGCATGGACGGGGTTACAGTGCCCTTGGTCCTGAACGAGTTAAACAATTGTACCAAAGGTGCTAATAGTTGGGGTTTGAAAATCTTGTAAAACCTGGTTGTATACCCATCAGGGCCAGGGGCTTGGGATTTAGGGACTTTTATTGCCTCGTCCACTTCTTCGTCAGTAATCGGTGCCTCCAGAGAGTCACGGGCTGTTCTTTTTAGCCGGGGAAGCGCTGCACCCCGTAAGTATTCCTTCTGTTCCTCCATGCCCCGCACTGGAGCGGTCATCACCTGAGTCAGGTGGGTCGGAGCGAGCTGCAGTTTGTCCTGGTCAGCGTAATGGACCTTGCCTTGTTGGTCCCGCAGGCCCACAATTGTATTGTTCCTCTTCGCCTTGGCAAGTTTGGCCACTAGAAGCTTATTTGCTTTGTTGTTTTTAGCATAATAAAACTATTTTGCTTTTGCCATTTGGTGGGCAGTGTGTTCGGCATAGTGGGCCTCGATCTTTTTTGTGCTATCCGGATGGCCCGCTGAGTTTTAGGGGTCCAGCCCTTCTCCTTATGGGTCCTTTCTGCATTTCTAAGGTCTTCTTCAAGGCCCTGGCGAGTTTGAATTTGTGTCTATGATAGGCTGCTCCTTGTGCAATCAGTTCACCCCGCACTAGTGCCTTCATTGTGTCCCAAGTATTGGCGGTAGAGGTGTCGTGGTTGCGATCGCGTCTCCGAGTGGCATCTCGTTGAGAATCGGATCATATAGAATCCATCTGCGCTGTTGGGGGTTAGCTGGTTCCTGCACTCAGATTTCCAGTGTCACCGGAGTGTGATCAGACAAGATTCTGGAGCCAATTGTCACATTGTTGGTGAACGTGAAGATTTGTTGAGACACTAGAAGAAGATCTATCCTGGAGAAGGTTCTGTGGACATAAGAATAAAAGGAAAAGTCTCTTTCGGATGGGTGGAGTACTCTCCATGAATCCACCACCCCCAAAGTTCTAAATAGTTGTAGGAGAGCCAGGGCTATGGTGAGGTCTCCGGCACTGGGTGGGTGCGATTTGTCTTTCGTGGGGTCCGGGACCCCATTGAAGTCCCCTCCCATCACGATCTGGCCTTCCAGAAATGGGGAGAGAGTCATACTCAGGGATTCATAGAACAGCACCTGGCCTGAGTTGGGTGCGTATACAGAAATTATAGAATAGAGTTGTCCTAATAGTAGGCATTTCACCACAATGTACCGCCCCTCTGAGCAGCTTATAGAGTCTAGAATTTGAGGGTTCAGTCCCCTCCCAAATAGGATAGCTGTGCCACCCCTCTTGGGGGAGATGTAGAGGGATCAGCCATCATGTCGCGGAGTGCGTGGCCATTCCCCAACCTACCTGTGGGGTTTTTTCTCGGGCCGCCTGTTAGGGAGAATTCTCTGTTTAGGCTGAATTTCCTAACCTAGTGAGTCCCCCAGCAGCTTTGCTGGATTTCTGGAGTTTGTTTTTTTCCATCCTGCCAAGAGTGAGACTCTTTTCCTCCCACTCTTGGACATGAATGTGTGTAATTCCTTTGAATGTCAATGTGTTCTATGGGCTATGGGGTCTTTTACTCCATAGGGTCTCATATGTTTTTCTATGTGTGTTACACCGCACCCTACGTGCCGTAACACTGGGGCGTCCTAGCGGACCTCCACCATAGAATCCATACCCGGGGACTGACTACTGTCTCCCCGGGCATGTAAAGTCACCATTGGCTGTACTAGACCTAAATTTACTAACAGGACTAGTACAAACCATCTTATTGTGGACGTACTAGTAGGGGTAATTCGATTACTCCTGGATCTGTTACTCGAGGGGGCACTGTCCCGTACCCCCTCGTCGAGTTTTGGCTGGTGGCAGTGGAAACTACTTGTTATGTTCGACCCCGAACATAACCCTATGGGATTCGACCCATTGTTGGAGATTGATACTTTTTCTCATTAATCTCTAACGTACCACCAATCTACTTATCTTAAATAAGTTTATCGCATGGTATTTTCTGCAGAACTCGGTTTGTAAAATGGCGTCTGTGTTAGTCTCTGTGACTCCTAAACCAAAGGTCGAGCCCTTTGTTCCACTTTTGGCGGGCTCTGTACAGAGACCCTCCAAAGTGGTGCCATTCTGTCTGGGTTACCATAGGGGTGTGGGAGGGGGTTTAGGCACCCTGGACCGAGTTGCCTTGCCAACTCCGGTCGCACTCTGGAGTGATTGGCCCAAGTGGTGAGCCTTCCCGCTCACCACTTAGCATGTGTTGATTGACAGCTAGGCTGAATGAATGGGGGTTTTCTGCATAAAAGCAGGGCTTTTGGGACTGGATCTTCAGAAGTCGCCACAGGACATAAGAATCCGACGAGGGTAACGCTGAGCCGACCTGCACAACGACACCTCCGGTGGAGCCCTGCAGAACCGACTCACCACTTCCCGACGACAGAGGAGATTTCCCTGCCGGAGAGTCTCTTCCCCCGACTGGTGGGAACAACCAGTCCCCTTTGCTTTTTATTCGGCTCAGGACGCAGTGGTCGAATTGCCCGTGCAGAGCACCGCAGCAACCGGATAGCCACTACCCCTGTACCGCGACCAAAAGGTGGTGCCTTGTGACTGAGCACTCCGCGGCTGGTCTCTTCCCTGGTGGTGCACCGGACTTCACTTTTCTTCGACAACGAGATCATCTCTACTCTTGGCAAAGACCCGACGTGCATCCACCACCAGGAACAACTGCCCCCGCCGGAGCTGCCCTCCACAACAAGGTACTGTGTCTGCCTGGCTTCCCTTTCGATCGGTTCGAGTGAGGTGTCTTAATCCTCTCCTTTCCGTTGGGTCGCCTCCAAGCTTTTCTCATTTATTGTTCTGAACTGGTTCAATCTGCCAAAACAATTTGCTACAAAGACTTGAATGCATCTCCACTGGAGACTTTTTGGGACATTTCGCCTTGCCTCTCTCCGAGTGGGCCTGGCCTCTGAACTTTATGATCTATTGTGGTTCTTGCCTTGCATTTTACCCGTGAAGTATTGAACTGTGTTGATTTCGTAACCTGCCTATCTTTTTCTCTCCCGTCTAAACTAATATTAGAGTGTCATCTAGGTTGAGGTATACACCTCTGTCTATAAATAAGTGGTGCCGGTAGAACCTAGACTTGTCGAAATATTGCTAGGGGGATTGATCGTTTCTTCTTCGTAGAGTAATTGTGTTTGATTTGTTTGCCGTGAATTCGCCATAGTGTTTTTCATAGATGTTTCGTTATAAATAAATACCTTAATATCTTTACACTAAGCCTCGTTGCGTGTTTGCTTGTCTTGCTGGGAAGAATTGCCCTATTTTGTATACTCCACATACTGCTCAACTCTTCTTGAGGGAAGTCTGACTGCTCAGCCACAGCCACCAAGTGAATCTGTGTGGTACAGACTGCTACCAAGTGGGTTCACCGCCAAACACCTGTAGTCCTAAATCTTTTGCAGTGGTCCCAGAGGGAACTGCACAGGTTTCCGCCTAACACCGCCAACGGGAGGGCCGAGTTTTAACTGAGGGCGGCTGACCTTTTGCGGGTCTGATGCCTCCCTTGGCCTACGGGGTCATAGAACATTGTGTAGCCAACATGGCTAACCTTACAGGTAATCTTAGTGGTTTGTTCCAAGGACTCATAGATGGACTGTGCCTTGGAACCGGGCATGGACCGTGGAATAATGCCTGCTGCTTTAAGGATGAAGCTTATCTGTGTTCCTGAGGGTGCTGATCAGATCATGGTGCCGGACTGCGAGCCGGTATCGAGGTGGAAGCTCCATCATGGGGTCGCATCCGGCTATTTCCTCTTCCGGAATCTAGGAACCTTCGACCAAGAATCTTGTGTGGGATTAGGGGAGGCCACCAGGTTTGAGTCAGCCGTTGCTTCGGAGGGCAGGAAAGACGAGGGTTTGGAAGCATCTGGGCGCAGGATGTCGGTAGCATCTTCCAGGTGGCTAATTTTCCTGAGTGAGCCCTTGTAGGAAAAATGCAAAGCTCTGGGAAAGAGCCATTGGTAGCAGACTTTTTGAGCCTGAAAAAGGGTGGTTAGAGGGTGAAGGGCTCGCCTCTTTTGAAGAGTAAGAGGAGAAAGGTCCTGAAAGATCTGGAGGGAGGTCCCTTGGAATGTAATTTCGTCTTAGGAGCGGCTTATTGCCGAGATGGCTTCCTTCGTGGTAAAGAAGTGCACCCTAGTGCTGACGTCGGGGGGAGCCATCCGATTCCACTCCACGTCGGGGGTTCAGCCTGTGAGTGCGATCTAGGAGAAGCTGTGAATCTTCTAGGTCAGGGAGGAGAGATTGGAAAAAGAGGCCCACATATTCAGCCAACCCCTTGTCTGGGATCGAAGTGGGAACCCCCCGAATACAGAGGTTGTTGCGCCGGTGTCATACCGCCGAGTTCTTGGCGTCTATGGAGCCGCTGGCGACGCGGAACCTAGCTTCGTTCGCTTCGGCCACGCCCCCTGTTTCCTGGTTTCCTTTTTCTGATTCTGATTGGCTAGACGCTCCGCGGCCCGGTGTTTTAACCAGCCACTTCCGGGTCACGGACGCGTTGCAACGCTTCCGGTTTCGTCCGTAGGCTGAGTTGCTTGCTGCCTGTGGCTTTCATGCTGCTCTCTCGCTTGCTGCTGGTCGGGTCCTCGTACCCTGTCTGAACCAGTCTGTCATTCATTCCGCTGGATCTGTCAGCCTTTCCCTTTCTCTCTTGGTTCGCAATAATTCTCCTTTGCCCTCCTTCCATCTTGCTTCCCCTCCCACCTTCCCATCTTCACTTACCGCATTTTTCCTTTTCCTGTCTGTTATTCTTCCCGCTCTTCCTTCACCTACCTTCAGTATTGCTTCTGTGACCTCCCGTGTACCAGACTCCGGCCTGTTCCCCTGGACTGCCTTTGCTTGCTGCATCAGTACTTCCTCACTTAGCCTGTGTACCAGTTCCTCGGACCTCTTAATGGACTGCCTGTGTTTCTGAATCTTCACTCCACGTGTTGTCTTCAGTCACTTCTACCAGATCTTACCTAGAGTACTCCTGGTTCCACGTTTACAAGACACCCAACGATTCTACAGGGTTTTTTTGTGCCTAAGGCTTTTTCCCCTCTTGGTCGATCCCGGGGGTGGGCCCCCTGGTCTCCCTTCTTTGGGGAGCACGGTGGCTTCCTTCCGGGGTCGTCCCTATCTTCATAAAAAAAAGGTGTCTACTCGAAGAAAAGAAAAGAAGGGTTCTTGGAAGGAAGAAGAAGGTGAGGAGTCGGGGGAGGGGGAGATTTCAGAAGCTACACTTTCGGACGAAGATATCACCGACCCCGGTGACAGCCGGGCCCCATTTTCGAGGTCCTCTTGCTTGTATTCCAGGATATCGTACTTGTCCTGCAATAGTCCGATTGAGCGTTGGACCTCAGTTAGCATGGAGGCATGATCTTGGATATGATCCTCAACAACTCCCACTCTTTGTTCAACCTCCAAGACTTTTTTTATCTGTGCTTTCCAGTTTAGTTGCGAGTTCCGCCATGCAAGAGCGGAATTCTGATTTGATATCCGCCATGAATTTACGTATATCTTCTTTGGTTGCCAAAGGTCTCTTGTTATCTAGGGATTCCCGTGAGATAGAGGGGCAGGAATCTTGTTTTTTTAGCTTTGTCGGAAGCGGTCAGCAGAGTTGCTATGTCCGAAGACTTGGTGGTCTTTTGTTGCTTGGTCATCGTGCTGGTTGTCAACGGCGGGACAATGGCCGCCGGGAGCGATGTAGCGGTGAAGAAGAGTTGCTATGGGAGCTGCTCACGGGCCCCCAGAGGCTAAGAAGCGCTGCCCATGCGGGATGTAGGCCTTCTCCGTGGGCAGCAGGGCCATGGGCCGGGGCGCCCCAGGAAGGGCACAGGGAGAAGAGCATGCGGGCTAGGCCTACCTTAAATCTCTCAAGGGGCTCCTGCTGAGGGCTCCCGCCGCCAACCGTTGGGGGGAGGGTCTCCCATCTCCGCTCCAGTAAATTGAGTCGCTTCAAGGGCCGTTGCATATGTCCATAGGCCGGAAGGTAGGCCCCACCCGGCACCCAGGAGGGCCACTAACGCAGCCCGTAAAGCGGTGTGGGCCGGGGCGCCCCAGGAGGAAGAGGGAGAGGGTGCACAAAATGGGGCCAGTGCATGCGGGGCTCCTCGCCGGTTCCTGGGGGGGGGGGGCCCGGGCCGCCCTCACCATCCGATGGAACAGTCCACGCTTGTCTGGATATCCGGATGCTCGTCCGTCCCCTCCGGCTCGAGTGCTACGTAGAGGATCGCCTCCAGCTCCTGACTGCGCACTCCATTGTACGTGCACCCGCCATCTTGGATTCTCCGAGCAGCAGAGGGGGGGGGGACCGGGATTCAAGCGACGAGTACAGACATAGTGCTCCCTCTCCGGGCTTTCATCTTTGAGCTGCTAGTGCCCCATCGGTTCCGAACCACGTAGCTGGAGTCGATGGATCGTGTAGGCCACAGGAACTGCATAATTTTAGCTATAGCAGCGGCAGTCCACGGGCGGCTTTAGAGGAGTCGGCTCCAAGCCACGCCCCCCCTGCGAAAATGTTATACTTTTTCCAATTCGTATTATTAATGTGTCGTTCAAAGCCCCTAGCTCTCTCAAAAAGGTAGCAGTGACTCAGTTGATAAAACAGGTTTGGATCCTAGGGACTATTCAAATTTTAGACCCATTTCAAATGCTCCTTTTCTTTTGAAACAATAGACAAGATGGCAACGGCCCAATTACAGGAAAACCTGGAAAGTGTACAGGCTTTGCACTGGAGGCAACCTGGTTTGAGAGCTCACCATGGCACTGAAAATGAATTGGTGGACTTGCAGACAGAAATGCTTCTGCTCATGGACAAAAGCAAAGCAGGGCTGCTGATGTTATTAGCTCTATCAGCAGCCTTCGACTTGGTGGACAATGAGAAGCTTGTGAGTAGGATGAAGATGGCAGGAGGATGTTCGGATAAAGCAGCTGCCTGGATCGCCTCATTTCTAGAAAATAGGACGTCAACAGTTCTATGGGGTGATGCATGCTGCCCTTTTGAAGTGTTGAAATGTGGTGTTGCACAGGGCGCTTGCCTCTCGCCATCCTCGTTTAACGTCTACTGTCAACCATTGGTGTCCTATTACATGATCTAGGAGTCTGCTTCACCAACTATGCAGACGACACACAGCCAGTCATCGAGCTGTGCAGAACATACAAGAAAGACGCAGAACGAGACCGCTCTATAATGTGATACAGAACTGGTTGAGTACGCAGTGGTATGTGTTTGAACGCAAAGACTGAGCTGTTGCTTTTTGGGTAATCTCAGTCTAGAGGGAAGCTAGAGGACTCTTAGGTTAGATTCACTATTGACGAACATCTAATTCCCATAACCACTAAGGTGAAGACCCTGGGAGTTATTTTTAAAGCATCTCTCAGTTCAGAGGCCCATATTCATAATGTAGTCAACAAAACCCAGTATCAGATTAGATTATTGCTGGTTAAACCTTACGTATCAGAAACCAACTGCACGACACTGGTTTGTGCAGTTATTATGCCCTGGATCAACTACTGTAGCGCCTTATATACTGGCGCTAGTAAGGGTAGCCTATGCTGCCTGCAGGCCCTGCAAAACGATGCTCTGCGCCTGGTGAAAAGTTTGCATAGATATGAGCCTATGTTGGAACACAGAAGAAATCTTCACTGGCTCTCGGTGAAGGCCAGGACTCGTTTTAAGGCACTCACTATTGTGCATAAATGTTGCTACAGGCAAGCGCCAGGATGCTTAAAAAAGCGCATGAAAATGCATGCCCCCAAAATAGCCACTAGATTAAGTGATGAAATACACATGATCGTCCCATGCAGCAAACGGGTTAGAGGATATGGCAGGTCCTTCTCACTAAAGGCAGCTACAGCCTTGAACAAACCTCCGAGGGAACTACACGCTGAACCCAATCTTTTGAACTTCAGAAAACATTTATTTTCGAATAGGTATGGTTTTCTAGTGATTAGACTCAGGCTTACACACCTGTGTGCCCCGATGCCTGTGGACTCCAGCGCTATATAAATGGACAAATAAATCAAACTAAATCTATTGTAGGAAACAACATCGATCCACACCCAGGGAGTAGGGAACCAACCGCGGTTAACGGTGGCAGTCGAAAGTTGGAGTTTGAGAAAACACTCAAAGAAAACCTTTAGCCACCCTCCCCATCTGATACCAGTCGGTAACACTGTCTAATAGTGGCCAGTGGAAAATTAACACCTTTAGATGACCAACGTATCGAGCATCTGGTGCGGCCCCGCAATTAATCACAGGCTACCACCAAGGGCAGGTCTCTGACACTATTAACGCAAAGACTCGGGTGATCAAGAGGGTCTCTTCAGCTAAGGACTTGCATTCAGCTTAGCTAGATGGGCGGCAGGACAACACAGATTTAAGGGTCAAAGGCGCAACTTATCAAAAACCTCTACTTGCTTCCTTGACTCTGCTGCTCTTTGATCCTGTCTTGGGTGAAGATTTTAAATGTCCCGTTAGACAAGTCGAGAATGCTGTCCCTTATCTCCTTGATTCCCGAGTTGTCCTCAATTTCTTCAACTGATCTAAAATGTGTCCACCTTTTTGACAGAGGGCAACTGGGCAGGTGTGCGGTTCACTTTAAATCAAAGCCAATTGAAACATTTGTTTTCCAACATCAGGAAGATTTTCTGCTTAAGGTGTATGAATATTATTTGCACTATGAAGCTGTCCAGGTGAATGCTCGAAAGCCGAACCTTTCAGGAACCTTCCACTTTGAATACGACCGTTGGTGGCAGCCTCACCGTACCCAGCCCGAAGCTGGCTGGGGATGGCTTGCTAAGTCCCTTACAAACAAGGTGTAGGACGGGGATGGGAACCCTGGTCAGTGCCCTAGCTCCATCAATATGTACCTTGGATATAGGGGGGAGGAGGCCCTTTGGAAAATCATTATATGTGGCAGTTTTGGATCTCACTGCAGCCTTTGATAACATTAACATCGCAATGCTCTGGGTGAAACTGGAAAAGTGAGGTATAGATCCAGGCCTCTTAAGAATGATCCAGTTGCTGTTCAGCAATAACTCTGTAATTGTACAACTGAACACAAAGGGGGGATCTATACAACCCCATTTCTTTTGCGCGTGGTCTACGCCAGGGGTGTGTTCTAGCCCCAATTTTGTTTAACTTGTTCCTGGCAGATCAATGGAAGGCATGTTTATCATGGAAGGGTTCTGCGCCTAAATGGGGGGATTTCAGAGTTAATATCTAATATGCCAGTATTGCTGATGACCTATTACTAATGGATTATAAACCAGCAGGACTCCAAAGAGTCCTAGACAGGGTTCATGAATATCTGGGGAGGAATTGGCTGGCTATTAACCCCCGCAGATCTTATGTTGTGTCCCATTCCTCCAAACGGAAACCAAAATCTTACTTCTGGAAGTTGGATCAGGTTAAAATTGAACACGATAACCTTCCTAGGATTCTTGATCTCCTCAAAGAATCAATTTCAGCTCCAAAAAGATAGGATGGTTGCTAAAATGGGTTCTAGTATTTCCCTTATGAAAGTGTTACAAAGCAAGCTGTGTGCCTTCTCATTTCTGCCATTGATCGAACGTTTTAAGTTAAAATTAACAGCAACATCGTTGGATGGGTGTGAACAGATGTTCTTTTCTAAACAGAAGTTTCCTGAACCGTCAGGAGGTGAAAGTCTGGAAGGCCGGACTGTTTTGTTAAAATGTATGACTTATTTTATGTTGATTTGAACAAAACAAAAAAACAGTTAACAAAAAATAGATACAAAGCCCTACAATTTGCAACTGGTGATGTAGGTTAACACAGGAACAAATCCAGTAGATGGATGCCAGGCCACCAACACTACCCAGGAAGCATTTACAATCTTAATTATGCCTGGGCCCACTGTATACTGCCGTAGTGAAACGCTATGATGGTGTCCCCAAGATATGCAAGCACTGCCACTGTTAAGAGCATGTCAATAATGCTGATGACCGTCATATTTGTTGGCATTGCCCTGCAAAAACAGTGTCCATGCTGCCTTTGCCTGCAATGTATGCCAGCAGTACTACTGTAAAGCACAGGTTTATGATGCCTGTATGCACAATGTATATATGAACATGGTCCTGTAAAATTATTTGTCTGGCTGTGTGTAACCAAATATATGCCAGTATTGCCGCTGTATAACACTTCCATGATGGTGCCCACAATAGGTTCAAGCATGCTACTGTAAAGAACATTTGTGTCTGGGTCCACAGCGTATGCCAACATGGCCCTGTAACACGTATTCATGCTGCATTTGAAACATTATGTAACCATGCATTTAAACTGCACCAAATCATCACTGTAGTGGTCTCTGTGGGCCTGGCCTCTCTAGAGGTTGGCATATTGTGCTCCCGCCTGGTGTACCGACACCTTGTTCTGTAGAGGAAAAGGTGTAGCGAGAAGATAAGATGGGAAAATGGGTGAAATGCCACAGACATAAGGATAGGGGGCCTGGCCTCTCTAGAGGTTGGCATATTGTGCTCCCGCCTGGTGTACCAACACCTTGTTCTGTAGAGGAAAAGGTGTAGTGAGAAGATAAGAAGATGGGAAAAGGGGTGAAATGCCACAGACATAAGGATAGGGTGATGTAGACGGGTAAGAGGAAATGTTTTCTGATAGCTTGGGTGCATGTGGTTCCATTAAGGTGGACCATAGATCTGTGTTGTCGAAAGTATGGTATGCTCTAAGCAGGTTTGGCATAAAACAGATTGTCTCTGTGAAGCCGTGTATAGGGGGAAATAGGTAGCTAATTACATGTGGTGTTTGACCACGTGATGGGCTCGAGGTGTACTCCAGCCACCCAGTTAAGTCATGTAGGCTTTTGTCCGGGGATTTCCTTTTACATTTTCCCACGGGGCAACTCCAGAATTGTAATGGGGGCGGGCGCAGCTAAGTTGAGAGGCCAGATGTGGCCCCGTTTGTAATAGATTATGTGAAAGGTTCATTTGGTTGGAGAACCAAAGGGGAGTACGGACTGTGGTGGGCAACAATTTTCATAATACCCACCTGTGCCCATAACCAGCAAAATGAGACCCCAGCACAGAAGAGGTCAAAGGCTTTGCATTCATAGTTTATTCTTAATACGCTTAAGCGGAGCTCAAACGATAAGCAACTGCTTCGTCTATGCCTCTGCAGTTACTATGAGAACAAACCACCATTATACATTTAGTGCTAAATTGCTTCATGACAGGCATTACATCTCCAGGTTAAATGTTAACACTGAGCCAGGGTCTCAGCTTACTACTAATGCAGCTGCCACCTGGCTATTTTCACTCCTGGAGCCTGCCCCAAGAATAAATGCGTACGTGCAGAGCAAATGGTTTCTTTTTCCTGCAAGGCAAGCACACTTTAACCGTGTGCACAGACCAACTGATTATAAAACTAATGTTCACTCATTTTACAAAGTGCCTACAATTATTTGTTCATCATTTTCCATAATCTGTCCTTTGAACATAGTTCTATTATCAGAATGGAATATCAGTAATTAAGTCAATCTGTGGCAGGCATATCTCTAATAACATTCTCCTGCATAAGAACAGCATTTGTGATGGATGCTGAAGTTGCCTGCCGACTGACACATGAAGCTAATGTCTGACACAAGGCAGCCTCACATTTAATACAAGAGATATGAAAAGGAAAATGGCCAATATAAAAAAAAAAGAACAGATCATAGTTTCCACCCAAATGTTGTCATTAAGGACCCTAAAGATCCGCCAATATCTAATGTATCGTAGGGAAGCGTGCTTGGTCTGCAATACTCTGAACAAAAATATTTTTCTCTATGATCCTGCTAGATCAAAGACAGGGTGGCAAACGGATTAATGAGCCAAACAAGGATGGTGCTACATAATATACCAATAATAACTATCCACCTAACACACGGACAACCCCAACTACTGCATATACGAACCCCTTGGAACAATACCTTTTTCTTTTCTCTGAGGGGAAGCATAGAGCTGCACAGGCTCTCTCTGGGGTGAAATAGCCATATACTCATGGTTTGGCATAGCTTGTGTATGGAGCAAAACAAAACAGCATCAAGGAATTCCAACAAGACAAGTTTCACTGAGCTTAATTGCTCCTTGGATTGTCTCTTTGTGCTACTGCAACCCTAAGTAGTCCATTTAAAGATTGCGGTCTTGCCCACCTGGCAGCTGTCCCTCACGGAAAGGGATTCCTCTTCAGTTTGTAGTTCAGTAGCTGTTGGTTGTTTCCTGGGTCTTAAGTTAAATTGCAGCCCCTCTGTTGCTCCAGCAATGTCTTTCGGACTAGCGATGTTACTGCACTAGTCAATAGTATTACCACCGGAAGGGGGCTTTTGGGTCTCCTTAACAGGAAATGCACTATCCACAGGGGCAGGTAACAAAGAGGACAGTGCATGCTTCATGTGACTAGAGTGGGTCCCATGTGTGGGGCTGCTGCACTTCAAGAATGGTTAGCAGCACCTGCACTGGGCCCTTCCACCTGGGTTGCAACCCAGATGTTTGATGAGTTATTCATGTAGATACGCAACCATCTGCCTGGATGCCATATCCTGGCCCCTCAAATGATGTTGGTAGACATTCAGCAACCTGTTTGTGGAGAACGAACATGTTTTAGCTAACACTTTACAGTTGTTGATTAACAGCAGACATGGCACATGTTTCAATAACTTTAGATTTGGCACGCCCCATACATTTGCTGGGTGGCCCATGACTACTTTGTAAGGAGACAATCCAACACCTGAGTACACTAATTCCATTACAGCATTAACAAAATGCACACCCTTTGTTGCTCCAGACAATGTGAGGCAGTCCAAATCAGTGTAAATACTCTTTTATGAGTACTTAATGCAGTACTGTCTTTTGAGGGGAATGGCTCTACCATTTGCTAAACATGCATACTATCACTAAGATAATATTTTCTTGACAGGGAGGCAATTTAATAAACTCTATTTATAACACTTCAAAAGGAAATTCCGGTGGCCGAAAATGTCCTTTTGGGGCTCCCTCATTCGTCTGAATGTTATAGGATGCACATACTAAGCAGTTTTTACAAAAACAACTGTGGCTGGTCTTAGCTTAATGTTAGCCCACACTGTAGTGAACAACTTGCGTATTCCCTCTGCACCTACATGAGATGGGCCATTAGCATAGGACAACATCAAAGGTAAATACATATGTGATCATTTCCCTTTTCCCTCATCTTGCATTTCTAGCCAACAACCATCTACATATTTCCAGTCTGTTTTCCATTCCTTTAATTCGTGGGCAGTAGCCTCAGACTGAATAGTTCATACTGTCTCAAGGGTATTATCAAACATGATATTCTCTGGCTGCATCATGTGTGTATTATACATAAAATATACAGGGCACTGTGCAGCTGCCTTTGCAATTTGGTCAGCAAAAGCATGAACTTTTCCCACATCATTTACAACAGCCTTGTGTGCGCTGCATTTGAGGATGGCCAGTTTCTTTTGCATATAATAATTTCAAATTCAATGTACCATGCTGTATTTTTGTCCCATGTGAAGTAAAAAATCCTCTCAGCCAATAAGCGGCGAAAGTTGTGAGCTACTCCAAATGCATATTGACTGTCAGTATAAATATTATCACTATTCACCGTATTGAGAAATTGTTGTCTATGCCATGTTGAGGTTGAAACTGGTCGCCACGTTCTTACAAGCTGTAAGGTAAGTCCTTGGAATCTCTTTATACACGTGGATATGCTAATTTTATTACTAATTTAAAAGACTGTTCAGGTGACCAATTTTGGTCAAACTTGTATAGTGCAACATCAATGGTTGTAGTGGCAGCAACATATAACATATGGAGGGAAGTATTGATGAAGGTTAAAAAGTATTAAAAAGAAGTAGTGACATTGCGTAGTGACATCACGCACTGCCCTCTTACTAGTGATTCCAACCTCCAATTCAGCCAGTATTGGAGGATCTGCCTTCTCAACCTTGGCTCCAACTCTGTGGAACTCACTCCCCCACACATTCGACACACCCAAGACTACATGGCCTTCCGCAAAGCTCTAAAAACCTGGCTCGTTCCATACACCTGATTAAGACTATCTAGGGCCGCTGACACCCTGCAACCTGCGGACAAATGTTCGAGGAGATACCGAGCAAGGACACCACTGAAAGCAACTAATAAGTCACTCTGAGCGCAGCTATCGCAAAACGCGTAAATGTAATCCGGAAACAGTGGGCTCTCAAAAGAATAAAACATCCACTCCAGACACCCACCTCTCCTATCACTATGCTCACTCATTACTCTGCACCAACACACAATACAGCGCAGCTATACCCCTCGATCAATTTCGGCCTAGCTGCTCACATAGAACAATACTCCATGAACACAACATCTTGCTAAAACGCAGCTATCCCCCACAAAAAATCAGCCTAGCTGCACACACAAGCGTCCTACTCAGGCCTAATGCCACCAGAATCCAGTCTCGGAGACCAACTTCCAGACTGCACACACATTCAACTGATCTGAATACCACCACACCTAATGTTAGGATGCAGCTACCATCAGGCCATCTCGTCAGCTGCTCACATATTGAGTGCACCCAAGCACCCTATGATACCCTACTCTCGCGACTGACCTGAACTGCGGACCCCAAGAGCGTTCCACCCACAATCACTTTGAGGTCATACCAATGATATATATAGCGCTAAATAAATGCCAAAGAACATAACATAAGACCGGAGCTCAACTCACAAGCTCGGGTGAGGGCAATAATTTCAGCTGCTTGTGCTGAATGCTGAGATATCCTACAAGCCTCAACAATGGTTTTTAAGGTTGTAATGGCATAGGCGCCTGTGGTAGTACCATCTGCTAATTTAAAACATGAGCCATTTACATATAATGTACATTAGGTTTATTAATCCCAGTATCCACCAAATCTACCCGTCCCTTCATTTTATTATCTGTTATTAATACACAAGCCTGCATTATTTTTAATTCATCCGATCGGAGGTGTAGCAAGGTGGCAGGATTTAGAGTGTTACAACGTTGTATGGCAATGTTTGGAGCCAAGAACGTCAGCTCATATCTAGTTAACCTGCCATTTGTCAGGTGCTGCATTTTAGTTTGGTTCAATAAAATATGAACAGCATGTGGCACAGACAATGTAACTTGGTGTCCCAATATTATGGCATCTGCTCGCTTCAAGGAAATCGCTGCAGCCGCTACACCCCTAAAACAATTTGGAAGTGCTTTTGCAACTCGGACCAATGTAGAAGAAAAAAATGCACATGGTCTGTTTTTAACCCCTTGCTGTTGAGTAAGTACAGATAACGCACAGCCTTGTTTTTCATACACAAACAACCTAAATGGTTTAGTATAATCATGAGTGCCTAAAGCATTTGAATTACAAAATGCAGATTTTAAAACATCAAAACTCTCTTGCTGAGCAGCAGTCCATGGCAAGGTGACTAGAGTGCTACTAAGTGTTAGTTCTAACAGTGGTTTTGCCAAAATTGGGAATCCGCTGCCTGCAAAATAAAATCATCCCTAAAACCTTCTGACATCTTTCTGTGTGATACAGAGGGGAGTAGTTTATCTGTAACTCAATTTTTCCAGTGTTGATATCTTTCTTGGATTCATATGCTGTGAATATTCCCAGTCATCAGGCTGGGAAAACCTCGGTAACTTTAATATAGTCATTTTCCTATGGGAAAAAGTTCGACACCTTGAGTGTCCCATCAACGTTGTTATGGGTGCTTTGGGCAGCACCAATGGGACTCGAGTGTATAGCCCTGCCCCCAGGGCTTCCACTCAGATTTTAACCTCTCCAAAAGGAGGATATCCGAAGAGGATGTTTATCTGAGGGGGAAGACTGGAGGGGCACATGTGAATCCATGAAAGTTACCAACGCTGGGGAAATGGAGTTACAGGTAAGAAAATACTCCCTTCTCCAGCATTGGCTCCTTCATGGATTCACGTGCTGTGACTAGATTTTGTAGCAGTAGAAATGACTGGAGCTGTATATCAGGCAGTGTATATCAGGCAAACAGGAAGAAAACATGAACATGAAGCAAAAGCATATGACCTTAAGGTAAAAAACAGGAGCAAACCCTGGAAGCTGTAGGGCTTACCTTACTGGAACATGCGTTGGAGCATCACTCATCCCACCTATACCTCCTCAGCATGTTGTTGATGCAGACAATAGTGTCTGGTGAACGTGTGGGGTACTGCCCATGTTGCTGCCTGACAAATGTCTCAGATTTGTATGCCCGCTCATAGAGCTGCTGAGGCCGCCATTTACTTTGTGGAATGAGCTCTGGGAGCCGATTGTAGAGGTTTGTTGGCCTTTGCGTGACAGAAACATATAGTAGCAGCCACCCTGCATGCGATGCCCTGTTTTGAAATCGGTCTGCTTTTATTTGAAGGGCCGAAAGCCACAAAAAGTTGCTTGGAGGACCTGAATGATTTAGTACAATAAAGGTAGTACTTCAAAGCCCTTTTGACGTCCAGGGAATATAAAGCTTTTTGAGCCGGAGAAGAAGTATTAGGAAAAAATGTAGGCAGGGTGATTGTAGTGTTTTTATGAAAGTCTGATGAAATCTTTGGAATAAAATGTGGATTCGTAGAGAGAAGAACCCTGTCCCTCATGAAGCGCAGATATGGAGGATCAATGACCAGAGCCTGCAGCTCTGATACGTGTCTGGAGGATATAATAGCCACTAGAAATATCTTCCAAGTGAGAAATTTGATGTCAGCTGCTGAAAAGGCGGTTTCATGAGGGCTGTCAAAACCAGATTGAGACTCCAAACGGGAGAAAACTTTTTCCTCAGAGGAAAAGTTTTGAAAAGGCCCTTCAGGAAGTGCTTAATTAATCTGTCGCTGATTAGCGTGGTAGAAGATCATTTCCTCGTGAATCTTGATTTCGCCGCTAGGCGAACCTTGAAAGAGGATATTGCGAGACCATCCTTTGCTAACAGCAAATGGTAAGGAAGGAGTTGTTGAGGAGTAACGTGCAATGGTTGCAGGTTAGGTTGTTGCATACATCAAACACAAAACCTTTTCCATTTACAGGAATATGATTTGTTGGTAGACCGAGCTCTTGCCGCAGCTAAAATGCAGCGACAGTCCTGAGGTATGTTTAGGTTTCCGAACTCTGTTTGGTCAGGAGCTATTACGCTCACCTGGTATCCACAGCGACGCCACCCAGCCGTGTTACTCGCTGGTATGCTTTTCAGCTTTGCCCTGATGTGGTCTGGGGGGAAGGTTCTGCCTGAAAATACAGGAGGACTGTGTTCAAGACTGACCAACTGGGGTAAGTATCCTCCCTCCACCCCCGTATGATTTCAGTCCCTCTGGCGCCCTCTCCTCACCTTGTGGTAGAATTAGGCGTGCTCTCTGTCCTGCCTTCTTTGCAGGGGCGCATTGTCTTTCATGGGCGATTGCGGTCCAGTTACTTCACTGACGCCGGCCCGTTTGATATTGTTCAGGTAGATCTTATTGCTGTTCTTTAGTTTTTTTGCTATCCTGCCTGCCTTTCTTTGTTTAAAATGTCTCTTTTTTCTCCCTTAGGTATGCAGAGCTTCAGCGCGGCGAACTGGCTTGGTTGAGGCCCGCTGGTAAATGATGGCGCATTAAGAGCGCTATGATGCGGTAAGTAAGCGCTATGCGCAGCTCTGCAAAGTCTTGCCTTTGCTAACCTGCGTTTTCCTTCCTTGTAGGTCGCTGTGTTCTTCAGCACGAGTGGAATTTCCGGAGTGGTGCCAGCCGAGAGGCGACCAGCCAGGTAAGCCTTTTGAGCAGTTCGTAATTTGTAAATGTCTCTACTGCTTTCTTTAATGTTGCCTCCATCTTCCTCTTTCAGGTCATTCTGTCCAGGAGGCGTGCAGATTCGAGGAAGCTGTTCCCAGTAGCTGCGAGTGTTTAAAGATGAAGACTGCAGGTAAGATGCTGCTGCTAATGATGTTCCTTTTGTCTCCTTGCATGTTCTGCTTCTTCGAGGTTTGAGGGAATAGCTGGACACAGTGAGCGTCATGTTGCAAGCTGCAAAGTAACGCAAAGCGTGTTGTCTTGCTCGGGTGTGGTTTAAATAGCCCCAACAAAATACTCCAGGTAAAGTAGTCCCTAGGCTACTACACCCAAAACACTAGACCACATAGCTTGGTTCTTAGGAACCAAGCTATGTGGATGCCTCCATGTTGGCTGACAATACAATAAAGTAGCTCCCAAGCACATTGTTTTTCATGGTGTATGAGCCTGGCGCCGTAGGCGCCAGGACTGGCCCCATGAGGGCTTTTGAAGAGGATGCCAGACTCTAGAGGCCAAAGTCCTGACTCCACCTGGCCTATGGGTGTGCCAGAGGGGGTTTTGGGCGAGGGTCGTGAAAGGAGCCATGCCGCCAACTTGAGGGATCCTGGGTTGTGATGCCATACCATTCCCTTGTTCTAAGATAGGAGATCCGGCTGGGAACCCAGGTGAAGAGGATCATCCACCGCCAGGTGATGCAGGTCGGACAACCAGGTCTGCCTGGGCCAGATCGGGGCCACTAGGATGATTTGCAGGGAACTGTGCAAACCATTTGAACAGTTTTCCTTATCAGGGGAAAAGGAGGGAACACATAGGCGAACATTCCGGTCCATGGAAAAGAGAATGCCTCCTCCCGGGAGTTTGGATGAGGGACCCAGCTGGCAAACTGCTGCCACTGTTTGTTTTAGGGGCTGGCGAAAAGCTCTAATGGGAAAGGCCCCATTTCACAAAGATCTTTGCCACCTGGGGGCTGTTCAGCTGCCATTCGTGCATCTGGGCATAGTCCCTGCTGAGGGTATCCGCCTGCTTGTTTTGAATTCCTGGCAGGTGGAAGGCCAGGATCTGGATCTTGTGTCAGATGGCCCAGTGCCAGATGATTTGAGCTTCCTGGGATAGGATATGTGAGTGTGTCCCTCCTTGCTTGCACAGATAGCACATGGTAGTTGTGTTGTCGGTGAGAACCCTCACTACGAGCCCTTGATGAGGGGGAACAAATATTTGAGAGCCCAGTGCACCACCCTGAGCTCTAGGGCGTTGATGTGTAGAGACGCCTCCGGGGGTAATCTCAGGCCTTAGACTTGGAACTGGTCCAGATGAGCACCCCATCCTATCTGAGGCGTCGTTCACGATGGTGTAAAGAAAATCCGGTACTACCAAGGGCATGCCCTGTTTGATGTTGACAGCCTGAATCCATCACTGTCGGGCTTCAGTCAGTGACCGGGCAAGGACTACCTTGTGCAACCAGGAGCCCTGGATCTGAGACCATCTGGATCTGAGAAATTCCTGTACTGGGCACATATAAAGGCGACAGTTTGGAATGAGGGGGATGCAGGATCACATGGTGCCGAGGAGAGACATATATGAGCAGACTGACACAGACCTTTCCATTGTAAAAGAGGGCGCTAGGGTCACGAGTTTCTCTATTCTTTCTTCCAAGGGCTTCATTTGATTCTGGGTTGTACGGAACTGCGTACCCAGGAAGACCAAATCCTTTGAGGGTGTCAGATAGGATTTGCTGAAGTTGATGGCGAAGCCTAGACATTTTAGAAGGAGCAGTGTGCTGTTGAGAGATTCTGACGTCTGCTTTTAAGTCGTCCCCCTGACCAACCAGTCGTCCAGGTACGGGTATACGTGGTGGCCGATTCTCTGGAGGAAAGCTGCTACAGGAGCCAGACACTTGGTGAAAGTTCTGGGAGCAGACTTTAGGCCAAACGGGAGAACTCTAAACTGGAAGTGGTTTTTGCCCACCGTGAACCTGAGGAATTTAGGATGCCTTGGGTGAATTGGTATGTGACAGTACGCGTCCTTGAGACCTAGAGACACTAAAAACTCCTCGGGCTGTACCGCCCTTATAACATCTTGCAGCGTTAGCCTCCTGAATATTTGCTTTTTTATGTTCCTGTTGAGCAGCCAGAGGTTTAAAATGGGGCGCCACTTTCCGTTTGGCTGCTTTACTATGAAAAACCTGGAATGGGTGCCCTTTCTTCTTGCCGATGGGGGAACCCTCTCGCTGGCCCTTTTTGTAACATGAGCCGAACCTCTCAATGTAAGATGTGAAGTTGAGGTTGAGATGTTTTTACCGAAGGAATGGGGAATTGGGGATGTTTAAATTCTAGCAAATCACCGTATTGGACAGCATCCAGTACCCATCTGTCTGTTGATATTTAACACCACCTTCCCTCCTATCTAACTGCCTATGTGGCAGTCATGGTTGCGCTTTGCTCTGATGGTCTCTTTGTGAAGAGGAGGATCCACGTTTCCCCTGACCTTGGTAGTCTTTGTTGTGTTGGGTGGTTTGAAAACAGCACCTGTTGCCGTGGGAGTAGTAGGTGGACCTGCTGTATCCCTTGTCTCGAGAACCCAAAAATCTTGCGCTCCCAGAGACACTAACAAAAGGAACAAAAGGGACAAAAAGCCCTTTTGCCTTGTAGAGCTGTAAGGGATCCTGCTGTATCCGAATCTGCTTACATGGTCTTCAAAGCTTTGTCAATCTTTTCCCCGAAAAGATGATCCCCTTCACAAGGCATGTCCACAACATTGTGCTGAACTTCCTGGCTAGGTCGACAGCAATGTTTATGCTATGGTTCGATGCTTCCTCCCCCTCTCTCACCAAAAGCTTAGCTTCTTTGCGCTGCTGCTCCGGAAGGTGGTCTAACAATGGCACTAGATGGTGCCACATCTCGCGGTCATACCGTGCTACGATGGCAAAAGAGTTGTCCGCCTTCACAGTAGTCACTCCAATTGTCAGGACCTTTTTCCCAAAAGCATCCAACGTACGGTTCTCATTCTCAGGCGGAGTGGCATATTTGTGTTGAGTGAGCTTTCCTACTAGCTGCTGCGGACACAACAGACTCGGATGTCGGCTGGGATGTTAGGCACTTCGGCGTGGATTCAGGAGCTTTGAATTTTTTTTCCAAGCGGCCCTTGACTGCTGGCTCCGTGAAAGGGTGCTTCATCATACGGAGACCCTCCTGCCATACGTAATCCAGTAAAGGACTTGATAAACCCACCCGTCACTTCCCCATGTGGTCGAACAAAAAACAGTCCTTTTTTCTTCTTCCGGGCTGAGACCAAATTCCCGGCAGGCTTTAGCCATCATAGCATGCGCCTTTGTCATCGGGAGGCGATGGTTGGGACGGTCCACCCAGCGCTTCCGGGTCTGTATCCCAAGCATCCACCCTCCTTGGAGAAGAGGAGACGGAGGAGAGGGTGTCCTGTGGTGCAATGTCTGAGTCGTCCAGCTCTCCCTCCTCCTGCTCCCTATGGTGAGGACTAAGAGCCCTAGGAGATAAAACGGGTCTAGCTGGGGATTGCTTTCTAGGGCGATAGCCCTGGTTTTGTGAGGTATCTGAAGCATCCTTCTGACGAGGAGTAATCTGCAGGCTTTGCAACAGAGGGAAAGATGGCGTTTGCAGTCTCATGGGACAACTAGACGCTAGGCTTCCAATGCCTCAACGTGGTGAGTGCTTGCACAGAAAGCAATGATTGTGGATTCATTAGCAGATATTGTGGTTCAAAAGCCCCCATGTCCATTAATGTGGACGGTAGGGCAGGTGAATGCATTATCTGCTACTACTCCAGGAACGATGGATCTAGGAGAGGCGTTTCTGAAACTCCTTCGGGACCAGACTCAAAAACTGCCTGCTCGACGTAGGGAGGTGCCTCATAATCAGAAGTGATCTCATGCTGAAGTATTCCCTCCGGCAGAATGGTCAAAGACCTTTCGAAAAGAGGCTGTTTTGCAGGCACAGTTGTGTTCTTTGATCTCTTGGGAGACTGATCATCTGCTGGCCTCGTAGAGGAAGTACAGGTTGACAGATTTTTTCTTAGTCATCATCGACGATGTTGTGGTGGACGGTCTGATCGTCGATGGGACAGTTGTCAACAGGTAGTCGTTGACGGAATAGTCGCCGATGAAGCAGTCGTCATCGATGGAGTTGTCGATGGGGGACGAGTCATGGATGTTGTCTTCGTCGATGGAGAAGGTGGTGGCCTGGATGACGACTTGGATCTGTATTCGTCGAGTCATGGCTGGAGGAGGATTTATGGGATGCTGAAGAGTGATGCTTGTCAGCGGATGAGAATTTCTTCGTCGATGAGGATGTAGGCCTTGATTTGGCTTTATCCGATGACGAAGACTTACAGGCCAAGTCTGCAGATTTTTCCGGGTGCGAGCCCTTCTTCTTAGGTGCTTCGGAGCATGGTTTGGAAATGCCCAGAGTGGGGGAAACCTGCAGTCCGTCACTACTCGACAGAGGCCTTTTCCTGGATTTATCCTGACAGGAAGAAGGCCTAGGCTCACCTGTGCGCGGTTTCTTATGCAGCAGTTCTTCTGACTGAGCGTTAGCGTGATGGTGACCTCTTAGCTGAGGGAGTGGATGCCCTGCCTCCGCGTGAGGAACCAACCTCCGAAGCCGGAAAGGCTCCCTTGTTTAGCCTACGAATTAAGCACCCGTTCCTGTCATTGAGGATTTTTTGGGGGAACGCCTGACAGATGTCGCAGTCTTGGATGTAGTGATTGGGGTACAAACAGTATAGGCATTTGGAATGCCTGTCCCGCTTGTATGCATTCTTGAGGCCGCAGGTCTCAGAAGGCCTAAACAAAGATTTCTTCGGACTGGAGGATTCCATAACGGGACCGGAAAACACACCTTTCCTTTGTGAAAGAGTGGAAAACAGCGAAAGATCAAGTGAAGAAAGAAATTTTTCTCACAAAAAAGACGAATTCTATGGAGAGAACGCGAGGTAATCCCAACTGTTTGGAAGACGGTTGAAATCTGAGGGGAAGGAGCTATACATTCAACGTCCCATTGGTGCTGCCCAAATCACCCATAACGACATTGATGGGACACTCAAGGTGTCAAATTTTTCCCCCATAGGGAAACTACTGTATTAAAGTTACTGAGGTTTTCCTAGCCTGACTACGGGGAATATTCACAGCATGTGAATCCATGAAAGATCCAATGTTGGAGAAAGGTATTTTCATTAGAGCCTTTATGCACAGACGGTGTAATCTAGACTCTCCTTTTCACAATACATGTCCTAAATAGGTGACCTAAGTTTTACAGAACTACTTCTTTTAGGGGCACTTTATGTCACAGAGGTACTAAAAGTTGTAATGACCGCACAGTGCAATCCATTCATTGCTGTGGTCTATCTGCAGATGGTAGAACTAATCCTCACTCATATTACAAAGTGCCTACAATTATTTGTTCATAATATTCTACACTGCTATGAATGTATGGTCACATTCTAGGTTGTGTTGGAAGCCTGTCACTCAGAGAGAGGGGGGGGGGGGGGAAGCGTGATACTCTGATAATGTATTTGAGAGTACCGCCACTGCACAGATCCGGGTACCTGTTCTTAGGGCTCTGTGGGTTACATGTCTCTACCACCTAAATCTATGACACAATTGTTGCTTGTGTAGCATTTTGTCTGAGCAAGACCACCTCACAACACTGAGGAGCAGCAAATAATCCTACTGAACATTACTCAAGGGCCCCTCAGCGCCCTCTCCCCCCTCCACCGATGTACAGTCCTTTATTAGGGGGAAGTGGTTGATCCTGAATATCCATCCAGGTTAGAGTAGATTTCAGTTTGAAGGTTACCGGCTGAGACTACACCCCAGAGGCTGTTGCCCAGCAGTCATACGGGCGTGCCAGCAATCCCTGCACTATTCTTGGTGCATTGTGGAGACTGGGTCCCTTCTTAACAGTTGCTGGACTCTGCTTGGAAGATACTTCATATTAACTAACGCTTTCCAACCACTTCCCTGAGCTGGAGCTGCTTAGCTAGGTTAACAGGTAGCCATAGGGTGAACTGGAAAACATCTCAGTTTACTGGACAACCGTCTTTTGTATGGTACTGAACAGTATTCAGTCTCCAGGAAAGCCTTTCAATAACAGTCGGGATTGTTTGTACGCCAGACAATTGCATCTCCCTGGGAAATGAGATCCATTTTTTATTTCTATTTTGGCAACACTTTTGTCTTTTATTTAAGGGGGGGGTCTACCCCAAGCCATCGTTTTGTCCCTCTCCCGGCTTTCTCCCCCTCCCATCCCCTTTTCCCTTATTTTCCTACCTTTCCTTTGGTCAGTATGCAAACTCACAAGTGTTATATTATGTTGTCTTTTATACTACACACACCACCACCACCACCACCGTAGTGGTGGTGGTCCAAATATGAGGACCCCTGTCCTTGTAGAGGTGAATTGCAACCTTGCCAAGGGTGGCAGCCACACTGTGGCGTGTGGTGTGAAAATGGGTTTGAAAAGGAAATCGGGTTAAGGAGTGTGGGAGAGGGGAAGAGTGAGAAATGTAAGGGAGACATAACATGTTCAGACTTATTCGACAACATCTAGGAAAATGCAAAGATATGGGTGAGTAATGCTGCTCATTGAGATTACTGTACACCTTTTCATGTCATGGTTTGAAGAACGGGAGCACATAAAAAGGAAAAAGAGAAGTGGAAGCTGGGAAGTAGCTGCATATATGAGGTTAGTAGCCCTGTGTGAATAACCAGAGGTACCCTGGGGGTGCCTTATCTTCCTACATGAAGACCTTTGGGGCATAGTTTCATTGCCACACTTGCAGAAATGTACGTTGTCACAGATGGCCTTCGGAATCTCACGATTTTTGATAAATCACAGGTGCTCCAAACGGGCACTAGATGATTGAAGAACACCGTTTTAGTATCTTTATGGCCAGAGGTTTGAGACTGTAGAGTTAACAAACTTACCAATGCAGAAACCCACCGGTCTATGTTTTAATGAGATGTCATAATGGTGACTTGATAGGGTGTTGGGAGGGTATACGAGCGTTGGGAGGGCTCAAGAGTTTATGAACAATACTTGGCCCGAACTTTTACTGTTTTTCTTTAAATCCTAGAAGACTTTGGTTGAAGGCTCCTCATGAACTATTGGCTGGTGGTAGTGCTTGCGAGCATTTCACTGACTACTAGGATATGTTTACGAAGACTGTTTAACTGCCATGTTTGGGATGCTTCGGTTCATTGGTGACCAGATGTTCGTCATGGGGTGGAGGACCCACGCCCCTTCGCCTGAGGGGGGGAATGGACCAGAAGTCAACCTGTCTGCTGGGCTGAACCGGCAGAGACTCATCACATGACAACCAAGGAACATGAAGATGGCCAACATGTGCTCTTTGTTCTGGAGAGGTGAGAATAACTTGCCAGAAAGCCTACATAGGGCACTTTGTAGATATGTGGTAGAGCGGGTTCATTTGGTCTATGGGGTTCGGATGGGATGCTGTTTTCTAGCAAGATAATATGCAAATAAACCCTTTCTTGTTCATTCTCCAAAACTAAACGTGGACGATTTTCTGGAACGTTAATAATAAAAGGACTGATCTCTCTGGTTACTCAATCTCCCCTCCAACCTAACCTATGACCAACCTTTTGTTTGAGATATACCTTCTTAAACCCACCATGACTTTCGTGGTGTATTCTATGCATGGCCCAATGCTCCAACCACAAGGCTGTCAGGACTATACTGCACTGAGGTTCCATAATAAGGGTGAACCCGAACTGCCCTCTAAGAGACAGAACATTTCCTGGAGAAAAAGGATTGCATTTGGACTAATTTGCATACCCACAATGCCTTGCTGATGTGGCTTGGCAATGGAGGTGTGCTTCCAGTGATGGCTACTGGGTGGCATTGTGGAATGTGTGACTTGGCTCAAATGGACTACCTTAAACATAAAACCATAAAACCATTCATTGCCGTCAGATTCAGAAAAATGTGGAAATACTATTAAACTATTAATAATAATTAGTTGTGGAAATTGTGAAACATTTTACTTGTGCCATCCTGGGTTTCACTCACGGGTGCTTTTTTAGGGCGACCATATTTCAGGTAATTTCCATAGTCATCTGAAATATTCAGTTGCATGCTGTGCTATGATATTCTTTTTCAAAATAACTTTCATGACCTCAAAGTAAGTCCTTACTACCTGTGGTGAATACCCTGAGCTTCCTAGCTTAATATGTAAGGATAGAGGGCCATAGGGACAAGGCAAATATGGCTGTTACTCAATGGGTATTCCCCAGTCTTGCAATACTGGGGCTGGGCCAGACTGGATGCACTACAAGTCCCAGAATACCAGTTTCACCTCTCTGGTAAT
The DNA here is from genome assembly GCF_040938575.1 of Ambystoma mexicanum. Classification (NCBI taxonomy): domain Eukaryota; kingdom Metazoa; phylum Chordata; class Amphibia; order Caudata; family Ambystomatidae; genus Ambystoma; species Ambystoma mexicanum. Next base: position 1,459,751,605 of record NC_090935.1, read on the forward strand.
GTTGCAGTTAAGAGCCGGCCAAGGCCCCTGGGCTTTGTTGTTTGCCAGAAAGTAACGGCAATTACAGAGCTTCCACAGAAGGACGTATATGAATAGGAGCAAGACCAAAAAACATGCAATGTTCCCCGACTCAAGGCTAGATACATTAATGTCTTAACTGCAGTATTCACACAATATCCAAAGACTATGGTGTAGGACCAGAGCATAGGGGTTCTCTCCTGTGGAGCTGTTGATATCAGATGAGCCATGAAACTATTCCCTGCTATGAGGAGGGTGTGCTGCAGAGGTGAGCCAGAGTATGTCGGTCTCTGTAGAACGACAGCAGGGGATCTAGTCACATCTCCCCCATTACCTCCCTCTATCTACTGGTCCCTCAGTGGGCGAATGTAGGTTTCCCGAGAGTGATTTCTTGAGATTCTCCCTAGATGCAGGGCTCCCATTTTCCCAATTCCCCCTGATCTGATTTCTCCCTCTTACTTTTCTATGGTTTAAGGTCTATTTTGGCCATTCTCCGATGCTTGAGTAGAGTCTCAGTTGGGTTCAGGAGCCTTGGGGTCCTCTAACATCCACTCAGTTCTGGTTTCTGGCTTGCTGTGTATTAATCCATGGGTGCTTGAGCTGTAATACCAGCAGCAGTTCTCCCCGGTATTCTAATTATAACCGTGTTCTACCAACAAGATGGGGCAAGGATAACTGGTCAATTAGGGCATACCAAGGGCCTCCACAAGTGCGTGCATTGCTAAAAATCGAGATAATTTCATAGGAATGGATACCAGATCATCAAGATAATTAAGTGGTTTACCCTTAGCAATCTGATTGTATGTACAGTCCAAACTAGGAATACCTCAATCCATCCCTTCCCGTTCTGTCTTTTTAGGTTAGGTTATTTGTCTAAACAAAAAAGTGCTAATGGCATTAAAAATCTTCCTCCTTATATGCACTACCAGAGTGATCAACACATTCCTTTTGCAATAAGAATACTTATCTTTAATGACCAATATACAGCCTTTTAGTCAAATTTTATCATCTATGACTATGCATTATTAGGATCTAATGTGCATTTGCGACAGGATGTCTTTAAGATGCATCAATGTTCTTTGAATATTTAGTTTGTTTTGTTATTCATACACCTATTGTATTGCTTCTTACAATCAATAAGTTTCAATGTCAAATTTCATTTCCTTTTTTGTAGATATATGTGAAACCTGTTGAATTTGCTGCCCCTGAGGAAGTGTATCAAACTTGAAACGTGTTGGGCCAACCAGAAACAAATAAAAAGAAAACACTGTTTCTTTTAACGAAAAGGAGTCATTGAATTTTTATATGCTAATAATTGAAACTGCCAGCTTGGCTATTTTGAATCCTTTATCATAAGTATTGGTATTTTGAATAGAATTCCTTTTGAAAGTCTACATAACATCCCTAAGGCTTTTGCCTCTTAGAAAGTGGGCAGGGGACGTAGTTTTACAAAAATGTGGATCTCTGTTTTCTGTAGTCAGCTGAGCAACCATGCAATCTTTTTTAACCATTTTTTTTTCAATGGAGACATAATCAATTACAACATATATTTTAACTTTCAACAAATGTGCAATGCTTGATCTCTCTTCTGCCTTTGACACGGTCAACCATGCCATCCTGCTCAACCGTCTCTGTGATAACCTGGGTATCACTGGTCAGGCTCTGGCGTGGCTGACTTCTTTCCTCTCCGACCAACTCTCCCAGGTCCAACTGGGGTCCTTCCTCTCCGACATCTTTTTCTCTACCTGTGGTGTCCCCCAGGGATCTAACCTCTCTCCCTGGCTGTTCAACCAATACCTGGCACTCCTTGCCCACCGCATCGCCACCATCTGTCCCACCTTTCGGTGCCATGCGGATGATACCCAGATCATTTTCAGGCTACCCTCAGTCTCCTCCTCTCCTTCCCTCATCTCTGACTGTCTGCCATTCAGGAATGGTGTGCCGCCAACGACCTTTGTCTTAATGCCAGTAAGACTGAGATTCTACTCATCGGCTCACCCACTCCCTCCTTCCATGCAGCTCTCTGGCCAGCCTCTCTTGGCCCTCCTCCCACTCCCACCTGCAAGGCTAAAAACCTCGGTGTCATCTTCGACTCTGCACTCTCCTTCTCCCCTCACATCTCCGACGTCTCCAAGAAGTCACACTACCAGCTGCACCTCCTTAGAGGTATTCTTCCTTTCCTCTCCTTCCCCCCCAGAAGCTCACTGTCTCCAGAGCCCTGGTCCTCTCCAAGCTGGACTACTGTAACAGCCTCTATCTAAATCTGCCTGCCTCTACTCTCTGCCCTCTGCAACTTATCCAGAACAGGACTGCAAGACTTGTCCTTGGCCTCAAGCCCAGGTACCGTATCTCTCCAGGATTTAAATCTCTGCACTGGCTCCCAGTGGCTGCGAGGATTAAGTTCAAAACCCTCTGCATTGTACACAAGGCCTTCTGGGGTCTGGGACCGAAATACCTTCATCTCTCTCTACCTAAATATCTCCCTTCTCGAGCTCTTCGCTCCTCTGCCTCCAACTCCCTTAGGGTCAGTCGCTTCTCCAAGCAACGAGTTGGTGGCAGATTACTCCCTTCAGCAGGGGCCTCTCTCTGGAACAGCCTTCCTGCATCCCTGAAACTTGAGGAGAACCATCTCCGGTTCCGGAAACACCTCAAAACCTTTCTCTTTGCTTCCGCTTTCTCTCCTCCTCTCCCTTGCTGAATTCCTGACCGAAATTGCACTGGCTACCTGGCCAACCTTTTGACATCTGGCCCAGGCCCCGTCAATTACCCACCTGCACTGCCCCCCTGGCAACCCCTAAACTTGGGGACCTTTTTCTGTATCCCTTCAGTCCCCCCTTCTAGCACTTACATCTGCACTTCCTTGCACTTGCCACTAGCTGGCTATTTATGCGTCATATTTATTCCACTTCCCATGTACTGCACTTCCCCTCTCCCTTCCCCCTTCGCACTTTTCCTTTTCCCCCCCTTCCCTTGCACAATCTGAATGACACCTGGCCTAGTAGGATCGTTGTTTGTCCTCCCATTGTTCCCCCCCCTTGCCTCGTCGCGCCTTGAAACACTTGTGTATAGGCACGTTATAAATGCCATATCATATCACATCATAACTTTTGATATTATGAGTCCACATTATAATTTCGTTGTCTGTTACTATACAATAGGTATCTCCCAGTTTTATCGTTTCATTCTTAATTTCCTTCCCTACTCCCTTCCCCGCTACTCCTTTTGTAAGGGGGGTCAAGTGGATAAGCGTTTCTGCATTGTCTAATTCTTTCATACATAAGTTCTTGTGTGTAGATGTCACACAGTTAATTCCCTCTTCCCCTTTATTTGTCCCCTCCTTGTTCTCTTTTTTTCGTCGTGCTGATTCTCTATCTCTTTCTCTGTTCTGATGTTAAGCGATCGATATATTTCTGAGGGTTCGTGGTTTATAGAAGTGGGCTTCCCTGTCTCCAACAAAGTCTCTGAAGGGGGACCATATGGATAGGTATCTTTGATATGTTTCTGTTCTTATGGCAGTTACCTTCTCCATTGCCATTACTCCCCATAGTTTCATCCTCCACCATCGTGTCGTTGGTCCTTCTAGTGTTTTCCACCTTTGCGCTAATGTTATTCGTGCTGTTGATAGTAAGTGTGTTATTAGCGTGGATATATGTCCCGATGCTGCATATATTCCCTTTGCCTCTACTCCCAGCAGGACCACCTTAGGTGATAGTGGTAAGTATTATCAGCATCCCCAACTTCTTGCACTTCACATGCATAGTCAAATGTAGTTAACCAATTCATTATGTCATTCTTGTCATCGAAAACTAATAACCTCTACTGATTAGCTAAAAGGACAAACAAAATAGAATGAGTAAAAAGGATCAAACCCGTGAAGTAGATAAAAAGAATAAGTTGTACGAGGGCAATAGGATCAATGTGGACGTGAGGAATAAAGTGGATAACAACATTTCAACTAACCCAAACTACTAGATCTTAAATAACAATTAAACAAATAACAATACAACATCAAGATCCAAGCGAGAAATTGAAAACTAATAACCTCTAATGTAAACTAAAAAGGACAAACCAAATAGAATAAGTAAAGTAGATCAAAGCAGTGAAGCGGATAAAAAGAATAAATTGTACGAAAGCAGTAAGGCGGTTGAAATTAATGAAATGGATGAAATGATTGCAAAGGACGAAAGGAACATAATGGATAAAAGCAATAAAGTGAAGAGGATGGAAAGAGGAATACAGGAGATGGATGAGTGCAGACAGATGGCATGGAATGTATGAGTACACGGTATAAATGAAAAGTACAGAATAGACTATTCGAGTACATGAGACGGGTGTAGTGCATGGGGCAGATGGAGCACGGAACTGATCGAGTGCGTGCGACAAGTGACATGGGCTGAACTGATAATGTAGGATTAATGAACGAAGTGAGTGGAGCGGATGAAGTCAGTGGAGCGGATGAGTGTGTAGAGCGGATGAGTGCGCAGTGCGGATGAGTGCGCGAGTCGATAACAGAGTGGAGCAGATGTAGGGTGTGGAACAGATTTAGTGTATTGAGTGGATGTAGGGCATGATGGTGGTGTGGAACAGATTTAGGGTGCGGTGGTGTTGAGCGGATGTAGGGTATGATGCAGGTGCAGAGCCTGTTCAGAGTGCGTAAGTGGATGGATCAAGTGAAAATGTGGTTGGAGCGGAGTAAGTATGGGGTTGGAACGTGCAAAGCATATGGGTGGAACGGATGAACTGGGTGGAACGGATGAACTGGGTGGAACAAACGGATGAACTGGGTTGAACAAACGGGTGAACTGGTTGGAACGAACAGATGAACTGGGTGGATGGAATGGGTCATGTATGCAGAAGGAACGGGTGAAGTATGGAAAAGGAACAGATGAATGAGTGTAGAATGGGCGAAGTGGGTGGAACGGGTGAAATGGTAGAACGGATGAAGAAGGTGGATGAATGGGTGATGTGTTTGGAACCGGTGAAGTGGGTGGAACGTGTGAAATGGTAGAACAGATGAAGAAGGTGGATGAACGGGTGATGTGCCTGGAACCGGTGAAGAGGGTGGAACCGGCGAAGTAGGTGGAACAGGTGAAGTGGATGGAACGTGTGAAATGGGTGGAACCAATGAAGTGGATGGAACATGTGAAGACAACGTATGTGGATGGATGAAGCTTGGAGAAAAGATAACGTGGGTAGAATGAATGAATGGAGCAGTGCATAAAACGGATTGAAGTGCATGGAACGTTTGAAAGAGCATTGAAATGAACGGTTTGAGTGCTTGAAACGGTCGTAATACGTGGAACAGATTGAGTACATGGAACAGATGGAGTGGGCTTGATCTCAAGCACCCAAGGTAAACCACCATAGCACATCTCCACGCTTACTCTTTTTTTTACACCACCACTCAACTAGAACACAGCTATACTATGACACCATTCGGTATAGCTGTTCTCATACCATCATTTGCCTCGTACTCCCCAGCACCCTAACTAAAACACCTCTGGTTACACATCCTCCAGCCTAGGCGTTCTCCTCAGGCCTAACGCAGCCAGAATCGGTCTGGATAACAACCTGCCAGAACGACACATACTCTTGATCTCTCAACCACCACACCTACCGTTAAGAAACAGCTATCACGCGAGTACCACACCAGCTGCACACATATCCGGTGCTCACACGCACCTTTTGACTCTCTCTACTGACCCGAACTTCGGTTCCCAAGGGCGTTCAACCTACCAGCACCTTGAGACCATACCAATGGTACATAAGGCGCTATACAAATGCAAAGTAACATAACATACACACTAAGAAGATCTTTTGGGAACCGTGGATGAAAGGATGAGCTAGGCCCATTACCAGATCCTCTAGTGGAGCCATTGGCAGCTGGTATCCTAGCAAGCTCCAACTGGTGATCCCCGTCCTTCTGTTTCTCTGCTTTTACCAGTTCTAGTTTAGCCGTGCAGAATCCAAGCTCCTTCTGCTTAAACAGCTCTTGTCTTTTAAATTCCAGAAGGGCCTCGGCCTCACAGCCAGCAAAAGCAGCATGGGACTCTACATCATTCTGATCATCACCTGTCTCTTCGATGAAGATAGCAACAGCCCTGTCCGCACTGTTACTGGGAGCGGCTCCAGCACCTTCTGCACCATCGTCAGAGGCACAAGCTGAGATTTGGCTTTAATGCCACTCCATGATCTTTTGGATCATTTCATCTTTTGTTCCAGAGGCTGACAAGCCTCTTTCAGCACAGAACTATCTAAGCATTTCAAATTTGGAAGCACTCAAAGTTATGTTCACAATTGCTTACATGTTATAAGTGAGGCAGGTGGCTTACAGTTAAATTTGAACTAAAGATCACTATATTTTCTGTGCAAGTACAACCTGGGTATGTACAACCTGGGTATTTCATCAGTGCACAACACTGCGTACCTCCGATCTTGTAACACTGCTGTACACCAAATTAAGATGGATTTCTAAACTATGACCTGGTGTACAGAAGTTTAGGAGGCCACCCTAGTTCAGTGGAACAGGGAATCCTTCTGGACAATCCAGACCAATCTACGGTAGCTTGGCAGGCGGTCAAGAACAAGTCTCAGGAGGGGTGAGAGTGATCAAAAGCCCACAATGAGCACTCACAGTACAACTCCACAGATTATATATCAAAAATACATTTATCATAGGCCTTTATAACAAAAACACAATTAAACTACAGTTATCAAGAAAACAATTAGCACATATGCGTATTCACTATGTAACATATATACAATAATGTGATTAGCCTAAGGCTGATGATGGGGGAGAAAACCACAACCTGCAACAGAAAGGGGTTAGTTTGGCACATATATCAGTTTAGGCAGTCCAACAATTCCCAAAGTATGTAGTTCAGCTCTACAAAGCGAGGAGCCTAGCGCACCAAGTACAGTCATGCGCTAACAATGCGCGGTCGTGCGTAAACAAAAATGCGGGTTCTCTTCAGGGGGCTGTAGTTGCTCAGGAAGGCACTTGAGGTGATGAAGAATAAGTTCCTATCCTAGAAGAGGGTCTCCCCTTGCAGATAGGGCCACTTTCAGAGTTCGGGAATAGCTGGGAAGCCCACTTGGTGAGTATCTTTTATAGGATACTTGTGCATAAAAAGGAATGGATGTTCTAGTGGGCCACCAGTAAGTTAAGAATGTACTCACCAAGCCTCGACACAGTCCAGATCAAACTTTGGCAGTCTAGCCCACTTCGCTCATAGGTGTCAACCCTGCAGTTTCAGGATGCTCTGGCTCTCAGCGGCTGCGGGACAGGACGATCGTCTGTGGTGGGACAGCAGCCTTTACTTCGCTCTCGAAGAAAGGAAAAGGATAGTTCGGGTACAGCACATCTCAAGACACAGAAGGCAAGAACTGCAGGCACTTCAGCGATGGTCACCACAGCGGGCCGACACAAGGACCACAAATACTTGTGACATGGTGCACTCTTGTAAATCGCGACCCAGAGGAGCTAGGACAATGTGTTCTGGTGGGAGAGGGACCTGGCCCACAAGCTAGTGATTCCCAGAGTCTCAAATCTCAACTCAGGACGGCAGCATTCCTATGCGATACCCTGGATGTGAGCCGGTCAGTTCAATGGATGCCCCGGAACACTTCCGAAGAGGCTCTTTGCAAGGATAAGTAGGAGATGCCAAGAGTAGTTGTTCCCACTACCCCAAAGGGGCAAAAAGCACCCTTCCTTGCAAGTCTTCCTGATACGATGAAGAAACAGGGTTCCGAAGAGATAACAGTGGGGTCAGGGCGCCACACCTTCCAAGCACGTCACTGGCAGTTCCTAAAGTCTGCTTTCTTGTTAAGGATACTTGGCTCCTTGTGAGGTTTGGTGTGAACCTCAGTAGATTGACCTGGAGTGGATGCAGATCCCCTTCGCTTATTCAAGATTTGGTTTGCGCTCAAATCTCAGATAGCCAATGGAAGATCTGCTCTCTTGCATGCATGCCGGATGTGGGCCAATCGTAGACCATGGTGGTTCCAGTCATTCAAATCTACCAGACATACTGGCACCAGTAGTGTGGATTGAGACCAGACAGTCCCACCCCTCTTCCTGGACATTAGCACACATGCCTGCTAAAGATGTGGTTTTCTCGGGAGGCTGCATGCCCAAATAAGGAATAGCTGGTCTCTCGATCTGGGGGGAAGGCAAAGGGACAAAATGGCAAAAGGACAGAAAAAAGACTTTGTGGCACAGCCATTTTCGGCACTGGCCACAGTCTTGGCCCAAACGCGGTATGGTAAAAAAACAAAGTAAAAATACTTTAAAAGTAAACTGCTGCCACCAGTTCATCCTAGGCACACTTGAACACATACCAAAAAATCCTTAGAAGGCGGCTAGGGCCATAAAACTAAAGGACCCCTATGGGCATTACTGTAAGGTACTTGGCACATAGAGAAAAAGATACCAAGAAATGGCAACAAAGTCGAAGACTAAGGGAAACTGTTTTCCAGTACTACTAGCCTGAAGGAAGTGTCAATTTCCCCCTAACAAATGATCGAAAGCACAGGAGTGCAGCTGAAGACTGTACTCCACTGGAAAAAATCAGGTCATGTAAGCCAAACAAAAGCAAAAAGGTTTGGGGCTTCACAAATGGAGGGAAAATTGCACCTAAGGGAAATCTTTCCTAACAATAATATCTTGAAAGAAAGCTGTGTGCAAACACACATGCCTAACATTCACTCCACAGCCGGTCTTTAGCCCAGAGGCATAGCCAGAATTGTCTAACAAGTGGGACCTAAAGCCAATGTAATTGGGCCCACCATAGTGACATTAACTGCTTTACATGTCCACACAGCGCTGTTGAGTGGGCATTTATAGACTTTGGGTGAGCTTTGCTCGCTCTGGCCCTACCCTGTCTATGCATCGGCTTTACCCCCTGCCACTATGTTACTTGTTTAGAAAAGAAGCCCTGCTCTGCCTCCAGGAGAGACTGGAGACCACACCACGACTTCCCGAAGGTTGGGAAAGGGTCAGCTCTGTTATTGGGGCACTGAGGAAATTGAATGCATTAAAAGGGCGAATAAGAACAACCCGAGAAGTAAACAGGAACAGAGGAATCATACAATTTGATATGAACTTTGAGAAAGGAGGAGGCGAGTGCCTGGCTCTGTGACAAAGGCAGTGAGAAAAGTGATGAGCTCAGTGACGGAGCCATAAAAGAGGTTCAGTGATGAAGTTTCGCAGCGGCCCGCACACCCCCACCGTGGTTCCCGGGCCAGCCGGTGGTGTACGTCATCGGAGCGGGGGGGGGGGGGGGAGCGAGTGCCCGGGGCCGCTGGCTGCTGTGTCAGTGTGCAACTTGCCACGGAAACCTCCAGGGAGATCCCAGGCCACCAGGCGGTGAAATATATTGTGCTCCATGTTAAAGCAGGTGCAAATGAAAGTGCTCCGGTGTCGGAGTTTAGAAAATGGAGATCCCGGGCCTCTGGTGGCGAGTTCAAAATTGGAAAAAAAAATAAATGAATAAAAGCAAAAATGCCACTGCTGCTGAATCGGCAGTGCAAAAGTAAGCACTCTGTGTCGGCGAAGTGCCAATAATATGTAAAGGGTCCTCTGAAGATCCCAGGCCCATTGGCGGTGACATTTAAAGAGCTCTGGGTTGAAGCTACCGAAAAGGAGTTGGTAGAGAGGAAAGGGCCTTGCAAAAAAAGGGAGAACTGAACCAGCGTCACCAGGGCAAGGAGACCCAGCACATGCCCTGGCCAGATACACAAGAGGGTTGCCGATCAGTACGAGTGCTTGTGCGCCCTCCACTGCTGGCAGTGTCAGACCAACAACCCTTGCCTGGGAGGGGGTAGCAAAGTGAACATTGTGTGCCTGTGTATCGGAACAGTGATAGCAGCAGTAAATACATGGAGCTCCTGCCTGAAAGAGGGGTTGGGGGGGAGGGAGGGCAGGGAGTGCTGCATGCAAGCTCCAATGGGAGCCCAGAAGTGATGCTGCCCAGACACCCTGCCATCACCTACCTGCCTACATTAGAGAACTAAAAACCCTGAGAATTACACCACCCAAGCTCTGCCCACCGGCCACGCCCACATATTTGGAAAAAAACACAACTACCAAGAAACATAAAAAAGTGCAGTTTGTTCCCCCACACAAACAATTGCAATAACAGTAAAACCTGGCAAATGAGTCAACTTTTGTTTTCTTCCTCGCCAGACTTCACAATGCATTTCTTTCCCTTTTAAAAAGAAGTCTTAGTTACTTACCTGTAACTGTATTTCTCCAGCATTGGTATCTTTCATAGATTCAGATGCTTGAATATTCCCTGTCGTCAGACTGGGAATCCTCGGTGATAAATTTAATAATGATTTTTTTTTTTTTTTTTAAATATACACACATTGCTACCTAGCAGTGCATGTACATAGCCAATTATGGCCTATGAGCCATTTCATTGTGTAGTCCCTCCACCTCACTTTGGTCCTTTATGGCCCCAGCCAATGAGGTGGCAGGGCTTAAGCTCTGCCCCCGGCAGCCATCTTTAGATTTTGAACCGTAGAGATTACAGTATGATGGATGCCGAGCATAGGAGCAGCCTCTCAGGGGAGGAGGGCGGGCGCATGTGAATCTATGAAAGATACCAATGCTGGAGAAATACAGTTACAGGTAAGTAACTAAGACTTCTCCAGCATTGGATCTTTCATAGATTCAGATGCTTGAATAGAATACCAAGCAGTTAAAACATGCCACCATTATATACATATATGCATAAATACAGAAAAACATTTCTGATCAAACCTTTACCATGCAGCAACACAACGGTTACATACTTTGTGAAAGGAGGCTGGTCCTACCTTATACAAAGAGATGGCGGAGCACTGCCTGTCCAACTGCAGCTTCTTTGTTGGTATCTTCAGTCAGGCAGTAGTGTTTGGCGAAAGTATGCAGAGTGCTCCACGTGGCGGCTCTGCATATGTCCTTCAATGCCACCCCTGTGTGGAATGCTGTTGATGCCGCCCTTCCTCTGGTGGAGTGCGCAGACGGCGGTCTAGTTAAAGGGTCGCCTTTCAACTGATGGCAGTGGGTGATGCAGGACGATACCCAGCGTGCCAGACTTTGTTTAGATATATGCTGACCCTTGGTACGGCCAGAGAAAGAAATGAATAGCCGGTTTGAGGAGCGGAACTCCTTGGTTCTTTGCAAGTAAAACTTCAACACTCTAGCAACGTCTAGAGAATGCAATGTTCTTTCCGCTTCAGAAGCGTGATTCTGGAAAAAGGTTGGTAAAACAATGCGCTCAGTGAACGACATCTCCGAAAGTACCTTGGGGAGGAACTTCGGGTGAGGCCTTAAGCTGACGCGGTCCTTCTGGAACAAAGTAAACGGGGGTTCAGAAGACAAAGCTTGTAACTCACTGATCCTTCTGGCTGATGTGATGGCTATTAGGAAAGATGTCTTCCAGGACAAGAATTTCATTTCGCATCTGTGTATGGGTTCGAAGGGAGGTTGCATGAGGGCTGTTAAAACGGTGTTGAGGCTCCAGTCCGGAACTGGTGTAGGTGTAGGCGGATAAGTACGCATCAGTCCTTTCAGGAAGATTTTAACCGCTGGTAAGGAAAGTAAGGCTTGCGTCTCCGCGGTTACTGTGTAAGCCGCTATGGCTGACAGATGGACCTTGTAAGAGGACAGTGAGAGCCCTGACTTAGCCAGGTGCAACAAGTAGGGCAGAATCTGATTAACCAAGGCCGTGAGGGGATCGATTGCAGAGGTTTCGCACCATTTGGAAAACCTGGTCCATTTCCTGGTGTAGGTGACTTGCGTGGACGGGGCTCTAGCGGCCCTGATGATATCCCAGCATTCTGATGGTAACTTTAGGTGCATCAGTTTGCGCTGCTCAGGAACCATGCTTTGAGAGAGAGGCTCCTCGGGTCGTGGTGGAGGACCTTGCGGTTCTGTTGTGTCAGTAGAAATTGATGTGTCTTGAGACGAATCGGGGGTTGACAGGATAGATGCCTCAGCGTCGGGTACCAGACTTGCCGTGCCCAATCCGGTGCAATTAGAATCTAAGAACAATCCTGTTCTTTTACCCTGCGAAGTACCCTCGACATGAGGGGAATGGGTGGGAAGGCATAGAGGAACTTCCCCGACCAATTCACTGAGAACGCGTCTCCCAGTGATTGGTGCTCCGGGTATCTTGAAGCAAATCTCTTGCATTTTTTGTTGTTCCTGGTGGCAAAAAGGTCGATGTGTATTCTCTGCTTAGCCTGTCCGCTAGGACATTGTCCACTCCTGGAAGATGCTCTGCCCTGATCTGCACCCCGTAGTGCAAGGCCCATGCCCAAAGCTGTTGGGCTTCTTGCGACAGGATCTGTGACCTCATACCTCCCTGCTTGTTTGTATAGTGCATGGAGGTCGTGTTGTCTGTCTGGACTGTAAGAACTTGACCAGCTATCACCGGTAGGAAAGCTTTCAGCGCCAACCTTACGGCCCTGAGCTCTAACACGTTGATGTGGAGCTGGGACTCTTGTGTCGACCAAGAGCCCTTGGTTTGGAGGTCCGCAAGATGAGCGCCCCAACCTGATAAGGAAGCGTCCGTCCTCAGCAAAAGGGTCGATGTCGGTGCTTGAAATGGCATCCCCTGCAGAAGATTCCTCGGAACATTCCACCATCGAAGGGCCTTGTGCAACGTCGATGGAATCTGGACAATGTCTTCCCAGCCTCTGGAAGCTTGTTTCCATTGGTGGTCCAGAGCTTCCTGCACCGGTCTCATGCGAAGCCTGCAGTTCGGTATGAGGAATATGCATGATGACATCATGCCCAATAGGGATTTGTAAGAGCGTACGGATGTTGTCTCTTTCTGTAGGAAGTTCGAAGTTGAGCGTAGAATCGCTGCTATTCTTTCTGCGGATGGCCTCACTCTGGGGATGCTGGTATCGAGTTCGGCTCCCAGGAAGAGAGCTACCTTGCTGGGAACGGGGCAGGACTTTGTCTGGTTTATGGAGAAACCTAACTCTTTTAGGAGGTTGACAGTCCTCGACACTGCCGAGCGAGCCTTTGCAGCGGAACCTGCCTTTATCAGCCAATCGTCCAGGTATGGAAAAACGTCCGTTCCTGCCCTCCTGAGACTTGCCGCAACCGGCGACAAGCATCTTGTGAAAACTCTCGGAGCCGATTTTAGCCCGAACGGGAGCACTTGAAACTGAACGTGAAGCTCCCCCACCGTGAACCTGAGGAACTGCCTGTGCGCTGGATGGATCGGTATATGGAAGTATGCGTCCTCCAAGTCTAAAACGGCTAAGAAGTCGTGCTTGTTTAACCAAGGTAGCACCCCTTGTAAAGCTACCATCTTGAATGTTATGCGCTTGATAAATTTGTTGAGTGCCCTCAGGTCCAAGATGGGTCTCCATTGACAGTTTTTCTTTCTGACGAGGAAGAATCGGGAGTAGAAACCTTTTCCCCTCTGAGAATAAGGAACTGGTTCTACTGCTGCCTTCTGGAGCAGTTTTTGCACTTCGGACATGACCTGTCTTAGCATATGTACTCTGCGAGATGTTGGAGGCAGGGAAGGAGGTGGGTCCAGAAATTCTAAGGTGTGACCCTTTCGGATCACCTGCAACACCCATTTGTCCGATGTAATTGATTGCCAGCGCTGGAATAACTTGCTCACCCTTCCCCCCAACCGGGGTGTGGTGAAGAGGGGAAAAAAATTGATCGTCAGTTTTGCTTGCCTTGTGACTTCCCTTGGGCGGAGCCACGTCTGCCTCTATGGGCGTATCTGTTGGATGACTGATATTTATTGTCTTGGTACGTGCCGCCTTGTGCTTTTTGACCATACGAGGAACGACCGTATCCTCTGAATTTGGAAGATGAGCCTCTAAAGGGACGAAAAGACCGATGGTCCTTACTTTTGTCCTTTAAAGAACTGATGGCTCTGGCTGTGTCCGTGTCTGTCTTGATTCCCTTCAAATGATCGTCTATCTTCTTTCCAAAGAGATCCTGTCCATCAAACGGCATGTCTAATATCTGCGCCTGGACTTCAGGTCTAAAGTTAGTAGCCTTCATCCAGGCCTGCCTTCTGAGCACTGTGCCGTGCGCCATCTGCCTGAAGCCTGATTCGGCCACATCAACCGCTGCGTCGATCATGCGATCCGATGTTGCTTCACCATCCGCGATTATCGATTTTGCCTCCTCCTGGAGCTCTGGTGATAATTGTTTCGCCAATTTAGACATGTGGAGCCAAAGCTCGCGATCGAACCTTGCGGTCATGGCCAGCGCATTGCCCGCTCTGATTGTAAGCGATGCAGAAGATGATACTTTCCTGCCCATGGCTTCCAGTTTACGTCCGTCCTTATCCGGTGGTGCCGACAACGGTGAGGAGGGGTTGGCGAGTTTCTTTCTGGCCGCCACTGTAATGACCGAGTCTGGTTTCGTATGACCTCTCAAACAAAGTGGTGCCGAATCCGGAGCTTTATATTTCTTTTCTGGCCTGGACACCAGCGCCTGAGTCGATAAGGGTGTGGATAGGATCTTGGATCCGGAATCCCAGATGGTATCGAGGAGAGGAATTGTGGTCACTGTCCTCCTTAGTTTGTCCCTGTGCTCATAGAGCACTGATTTCCTTTCTTCAGAAGAAACCTGAATTTTAAACAATTCTGTGGCTTTACCTATAATGGTGTGGAAAGAGACAAGATCATCCGGCGGTGAGGCCTTGCCCGGCGAGTCTCTCCTCCTGGGCTTCTCAACTACGTAGTCATCCCACTCACTGGATGCGTCTGGCTCCTGTGTTATGTCTCCTTCTTCTGGTTCCAAGAATTCTCTAAAAGGATCCTCCTGCCAGTCTGATACCGAGATGGTGGACGGTACCATAGTAGGGTCCACATCCGGAGATCGCGGTCTGTGCAAGGACTGTGGCGACGGGACTCTTGTAGGTGAAGCACTGTGGGTGTTGCTCCTTGGTCTTCGAGCAGGTTCCGGTGATCTCATCCGTTTTTGCGGTCTACTCCTGTGAGGAGAACAACCAGATGTGCCTGGAATCGGAGATGACTCTCTAGGAATAATTCCTGATTCTATGGGATCAATCGGGATTTGCTTCTCCTTTTGCCGCCTGTAAAATTCTTCTACAATCCTCTGCACGGATAACATGAGTATCGGGTCATGAGGGTATTCGGATTCTCCCGTGGACGGTTGCCAAGGAGGGCTTTATTGTTTCGGAAAGGGACCGGTGGACTCTTCCACCACTTCCGCATCAGAGAATTCTTCCTGAAGAATTACATCCGGAAGTTCTGCCATGTGACCCAAAGGTGAAAATTGCTGTACCAGTGGTTCAGTCTCAGTATTCTTCTCAATGACATTGCTTTCAATGACAGGAGTTTCAAATGTGGAAGGCAGCAATTCCTCCGTAACTGCCGAAATTTGTGGTGCCGCTGAAGGTGTTATGTGCTATCTTCGTCGACAAGCATCCCGTTCGAGATTTCGTCGACGACTGAGATTTTCCCGTCGACGAGGGCTTCGCCGTCGACGACTGAAATTTTCCCGTCGACGAGGGCTTCGCCGTCGACGAGAGTTTCGTTGACGAATGTGGAATGCGTTCCGTGGACGACTGCGTCATGGATGAATGCTTCGTGGACGAGTGGTGTTTCTTGCTCGTCGACGATTGCTTCGCGGTCGACGTGTCCGATGACGATCTTATTGTCGACGATGTCTTAAGCGTGGTCGTCGTCGTTGGTTTTGTTGACGGTATGGCCGATGACGGGCCTTTACCTTTCCCTTCATTCGTGGGCGGTTTCCCCGCCGACGACTGACCCCCCCCCCCCCCCCCCCGTTTTTAGCAAACTCCTCCTTACCTCTGGAGGCAGATTTTGCTGACTTTTTCTAGCTTGGTAAGTCAACTGGAGGCAGAAAGGGTATCAATTCCAGCTTCCTCTTTTTGGACTTGGGAGAGGAACTCCTTTCCACTGAAGAGGCCCTTCTCTTTGAAGTTTGTCTCTCAGATGGAGTGCTGGATTGGACAGGAGCTGTTCTGACAGACTCTTCGTCCGAAGATTGATCCCTGGATTCCAGGTAAGAAAGGAGTCTTCTATGCCTGTCATGAAGGGTCTTGGTGGAAAAGGTTCTACAAATCTCGCATTTTTTAATGTCATGTGGGTACAGACAATAAATGCAATGCTCGTGGGGGTCTTTGCTGTAAACCAATTTCTTTTTGCACCTCGTGCAGTCCCTGAACAGGGAAGGCTTCCTGACAGCCTGAGGTGCCTCCATTTCTGAAGAGAAGTTCAGTCGACGATTTTGAGAGGAAAACAACAAGTTTTGTCTTCTAGGTTAATTGGAAACAAAGCCCCTGAGAAGGGGAATAAAATGGAATATATTTACCAAATATATTCCACACAAAAGTAGAAAGAATTTGAAAAAGCTCAGAGAGCTTGAGGATTCCCTGTGTCTGTTAGACTGCGGTGAAAAATCTAAAGATGGCTGCCGGGGGCGGAGCTTAAGCCCTGCCACCTCATTGGCTGGGGCCATAAAGGACCAAAGTGAGGTGGAGGGACTACACAATGAAATGGCTCATAGGCCATAATGGGCTATGTACATGCACTGCTAGGTAGCAATGTGTGTATATTTAAAAAATAAAAAAAAAAATTATTATTAAATTTATCACCGAGGATTCCCAGTCTGACGACGGGGAATATTCAAGCATCTGAATCTATGAACGATCCAATGCTGGAGAACTGTAACTTCACACACAATGTTCTGCACTCGCCCATGGTTACATTAATTCTAGAACTTGACAACAAGACTAGATTTTCAGGCAGTCATACAACGCTCAGCGCAAAAGACCATGAGCCAGATTGCAGAAGCTTTTATTTGTGCATGATGTTCTTGCCGAGGCAGCAATTTGCCTAATGCAGGAATGTTTATGGCTCATTTATGGTTCTATGTGTGAAAATTGCGGCAAAAATGGATGTGGACACAAAATATCGCAGCAAAAAGGCTGTGGTTTTGCCGCCGCAATCCATGTAAAGGATGGGGCGACCCCCGCCCCCATTACACCATTTAAGGGGCGCGGGGGTCACCGCTCCCCTTAAATGGTGTGATGGGGTACACCTTTAACGGGTCAAACCAGGGCATTTTTGCTGCAATTTTTTGTACAGGCGACATTTTTGCCACGATTTTATCACTGCAAACCTCTCTTATATAGTGGTGTCCTGAACGGCCCTACACCTGGAGACTCCATGCTCTTACCAGAGACCCGGAAAAGAGCAACTGAAAAAAAAGAAAGTCTCTGGGCTAAAACCAGAGGTTAGGCAGGTATGTGCCACCAGTGTCTCGCAGCCATTTTCCCCACCCTCAATAGACCAGGCCGATGTGACCCCTGGTGCGGTTTTGCTGGCCCATGAACTGTGGTGCCGACTGTCCTGAACTGATACTTGTGCAAGTGTAAACTGGTTTCCTGCAGCCCAGAAAGTGCTTAAAGTGCACTCGGTAACCATGTATCTTGATGCTGTGTGTCTGCGTGTCAAGGACATGCTTAAAGTGGTCTCAGAATGTATGGGAAACTGTGCACCTGCATTTTGTCGGCATGCTTTTTTAAAATTTTAATATTTTGTTTTATTAAAGTATATAGTATACAATAGTAAAGTCATAGTATCCGAAACATAATGCAGTGAACTGTTACATGAATTAAGAATAAACTATGGTAAGATAGAAGTGATCCAGAAGAGCAATTAAAGGCATACTCTAGTAAAAACATTTATTTCAAAAATAGATAGGCCACATTAAAAAAAAAAAATACTAGCATCCTCCGTTTTAAAACTTCCGATGTAAAATTTTGAGATATTTAAGCTCAAAATTCGAAAAAGCAAGCACAGGGGGGCCGCCATTTTGTGAAATGGAGGCCCTCCTGTGCTGGCTTTTGCTTTTGCGGCACTAATGAAGGAAAAGCCAGCCAGCTGTAGTAAACAGTCTACCGCTGGGTGGCTTTCCCTTCATTAGTGCCGGGACTCGGAGGACGCGGACCGGAGACCAGAGCAGGAAAGCCGCAGCTGAATCTCGGTAAGTGCTATTTATTTTTTTTTACAAAAAATAAGCACTAGCTGCGGTTTTTTTTTCTAAGTTTTCCGGCTGGAGGAGCCCAGAAAACTTAGAAATAAAACTGCAGCTTTAAAAACATTGTATTTATGTTTGCGGTCGCTTTTGAAGTGACCGCAAACATAAATACAACGTTATTGTGTTGGAAAACGCTGCGGTTTTAAAACCGCAGCGTTTTCCAACACAACCGTGTTGTGTCTGCCTGAATCTTCTTTTCCATTTGGGGCTCTCGGGCTCCCCACGGGGAGCCCGAGAGCCCCAAATGGAAAAGCAGATTCAGGCAGACACAACGCGGCATGGCTGAAAACAACCGCAGCTAGTGCTTATTTTTTGTAAAAAAAATAAATAGCACTTAGCGAGATTCAGCTGCAGCTTTCCTGCTCTGGTCTCCGGTCCGCGTCCTCCGAGTCGGAGCAAAAAAAAGCAAAAGCCAGCAGAGGAGGGCCTCCATTTCACAAAATGGTGGCCCCCCCTGTGCTTGCTTTTTCGAATTTTGAGCTTGAATAGCTCAAAATTTTACATAGGAAGTTTTAAAACGGAGGATGCTAGTATTTTTTTTTAATGTGGCCTATCTATTTTTGAAATAAATTTTTTTACGCTTCAAAAGCGACCGCAAACATAAATACAACGTTTTTAAAGCTGCGGTTTCCAGCCCGGAAAACTTAGAAAAAAAAAACTGCAGCTAGTGCTTATTTTTGGTAAAAAAAATAAATAGCACTTAGCGAGATTCAGCTGCAGCTTTCCTGCTCTGGTCTCCGGTCCGCGTCCTCCGAGTCCCGGCACTAATGAAGGGAAAGCCACCCAGCGGTAGACTTTGTTTACTACAGCTGGCTGGCTTTTCCTTCATTAGTGCCGCAAAAGCAAAAGCCAGCACAGGAGGGCCTCCATTTCACAAAATGGCGGCCCCCCTGTGCTTGCTTTTTCGAATTTTGAGCTTGAATAGCTCAAAATTTTACATAGGGAGTTTCAAAACGGAGGATGCTAGTATTTTTTTTTAATGTGGCCTATCTATTTTTGAAATACATTTTTTACTAGAGTATCCCTTTAAGGTATTTCCATACTTGTTGCCAAAATCTGAGTATAGGGACACAGGAAGAACATGTGCTCATACGATGCAGGGGTGGCTCCGCATGTCCAACAATTATCATTGTTATTAATATTAGATAAAATAGTTTAGCTGGTGTGATGAAAGCTCTGTGTATAAAGAAGAAAAAATGTTGGGAGATATTTGCTGATGTAGAGATATACTTGATTCTAGAGAAAAGCTTAGACCATGTATAATCATTTAAAATGTGGCCAAAATCATCTTCCCATTTGTGGCGTATCGTACAAATCTTAAGGGATGATATGAGAATGCCATAAAATTTTGAAGCCTTAGTGTCAGTGGGCATTGTAAGGTGCAGCAGTCTAGAGACGTCAGGAGTCAGAACATCATTGGAGGAGCTGTGGAGAGCATCAAAGCAAGAATTAACAAATTAATTATAGAAATTGTATTCTGTATTGGGAATTGAGAATTGATTTTTGAGATGCTGAAAAGAAAGGATAGAGGATTTATTTATGATTTGTTGTATAAATCGAATACCCTTTTTATTCCAGGATTTTCTGTTTAAGGTTTTATTATTAATCGTTATCTTACTGTTATGCCATAAGAAAGGTGAAAGGCATTTTTTTGGAGAGTTTGTCTGTGTGAATAAAAAGAGTTGGAGGGCTGATATTGTGGGTCTGATATAGCCGCTGAGGAATGCTTAAATACATAAATGAGGTCGGTGATTTCTACAGGAAACACTAACTGCTTCTCTATGGTACACCATGTGGCAATATCTGACATTATGGGACAGGCAAACCAATATCTAGCTTGCTTCAAAAGAAAGGCAGTATGGTATGCTTTAAAATCAGGAAACTTGACCCCCTCCCTTGTCATAGGGTGCCTTAAATTTAGTTAGAGCTATTCTTTTGCTTTTGCCCTCCCCCCAAAGGAAGTTTAGTAGAATAGAGTGGATTTATTTGTAAAAGGAGGGAGATATCGGAACACATAGGAGTTGTAGATAATATAAAATTATTGGTGATAGCATCATCTTGATCGTATCTAGTCGTCCCCACCAAGAAAGATATAAGGGGGACCATCTGGAGCTTAGTTCCTTTAGTCTATCTAATAATGATTGTGTTTTAAGCTTAATGGTGTCCTGGATAGTAGGAGCTAATCTAAGGCCTAGGTATTTAATAGAGGAACTGCACCATTTAAAACCAAAGGGGTCAATGTCATGTTTAAGGCAGTAGGGATTGAGGGGCATAATTTCTGATTTATCTTTATTAAGTTTGTAACCTGAAACCGAGCTGAATTGAGATAGTACTTCTAGTAAATGTGGGAGGTTTGTTTTCGAGTTTTTGATGAGAATAAGGATGTTATCAGCATAAGCAGCTGTTTTAATATGGGATGAGCCGCTTGCTATACCTGGAATATTTTTATTAGATCTGATTAGTTCTAATAACGGCTCTAAGGAGAGGATGTATAAGATCGGTGAGAGGGGACAACCCTGTCTAGTGCCTCTTCTGAGGGAAAAAAATGGGGAGGTAAGACCGTTAATACAAATTGAAGATTTTGGGGAAGAGTAAAGTAAACTGACTAGGGATATGAACTTGTCGCTACAACCGTGCCAGCAGAGGGATTGAAACATGAAGTCCTAGTTGACACGATCAAAGGCTTTTTCTGCATCTATTGCTATAACCGCTGCGCCCTGCTTATCTTTTTTATTTTTGTTAGATAAGTGGATAGCATTTAGAAGGAGTCTGGCATTGGAAGAGATGTTGCACCCTTTAACATAGCCAACTTGATCAGGTTTGAGAAGAGAAGGAAGAGGATTCAATCCTATTGGCTAAGATTTTTGCAAAGATTTTGCTTTCAACGTTTATTAGAGAGATAGGCCTATAATTTCCTGGTAATGACGGATCCTTATCGGGTTTAGGGAAGAGAATAAGTAAGGCTTCTGAAAAGGAACCAGAGGACGTTTCTTGGGAGATAAAGTATGAAAATAGATTTTGAAGCTTGGGAATGAGGGATCGAGATAAGCTATCAAAGAATTCTGTGGAAAGGCCATCTGGGCCAGCAGCTTTGTTTTTACCTAATCCTTTAATTCCTTTGGAAATTTCTGGAAGAGTAATTACAGTGTCTAAATGGGAAAAAATCTAATTGGGGGTAGGAGGATCTATTAATATTATCAAAAAAGGATGTGATGTTGTTATGGGGAATAGAAATCTCGGGAGTATATAGTTTGGTATAGAAGTCTCTGAAGCAATTTAGTACATCTTTGGGATGGTGATTAACAGTGCCAGAATGGTCTTTAATGTGGGATATGAAAAATGTCTCCTTTTTGGTTTTTAAGTGAGAGGCCAGTGCTTTCCCAGCTTTATTGGATGTTTGATATATTTTTGTCTTGTATTTAAGAATTGTCCCTGCAGCAAGATCTGTGATCTCCTTATTGATTGAGAAGCGTAAAGTCAGTACTTTGTGGAGATTGGTAGGGTTGGAGACACTGTAATAATGTTGTTCAGCTATAGTTAGCTGAGAATATAGGTCATCCAAGTGTTTGTTGCGTAGAGCTTTCATTTTGCCTGAGTAAGCCATGATGTGACCTCTCAAGGCCGCTTTAAAAGTATCCCAATTATTCACTACCGAAGTGTCAGTCTAGATTATCTGCATAGAACTGTTGAACAAAAGACTCTACGGATAGGATGAATTGAGGGTCTTGTAAAAGAAAATTGTTAAGCGTCCACCGAGATGACGGTTTACGAACATCAGAAAGACTGAAAGAGGTACAAACAGGGGCATGATCGGAAATAATGATGTTTTCTATTTTGGAATCTATAATGGTACCTGTGAGGTATTTAGTAGAGAAAATATAGTCAAGACGGGAGAGAGTGTTATGTGGGGAAGAGTGGAAAGTGTAGTCAAGTTGAGTGGGATGAGATATTCTCCATGTATCAATAAGACCAGTTTCGGCTGAACATCCTAAAAAGGATTTGTGTGATTTGTTATTTTTGAACAAACAGCTAGATTTTCTGTCCAGAAAGGGATCAAGGACTTGATTCATATCCCCACACATAATTAAATTGGTAAAGTTTTTTTGAAGTATCAATTGTTTAATGGTAGTCCAAAACTTGTGGTCTGGATTAGTGGGACCGTAAATATTCAGAATGGTAACATCAGTAGATTCTATTTTTAGTTTAGCCCAAAACCATCTGCCATCCGTATCAGCACCTTGATCAAGAACTTTATATGATAATTTCTTGCTGATTAAAATAGCTACCCCATTTTTTTTTAGCAACAGCAGGACTGATTTCCTTGATCCATCGGGACTTCAGTTTCAATGTTTCTCTATTAGATAAATGTGTTTCTTGTATACATGCAATGGAAGGGTTGAGTTTGTTAAGATGAGATATGACCTTACACCTTTTGATGGGATTTTTGCAACCTTTGGTGTTCCATGTGACACATTTAAAAAATCATGATAGCATAGCTATAACATAAAACCATGTACATGCAAATGTTAGGTGCCCAAGAACAGTATCTTAAGTAGCATGTGGTGAGAGTAGGACACATAAGGTAATGGGGAAAGGGTTGGGGAGTCTAATCATAGACAATCTGCAAGGGGTTGAAACGTGAAAGATAGGACACAGATTAGACAGGAAAAAGGAAGGTAAGGGGAGAGTAAAATTGAAGAGAAGGGTGACACTCGCTGAGTCGTCTACTTAGAAAATAACAACTCGGGATGGAAGATGGACGCAGCGAGGCTACCCATTCCACTTTTTATACATAAGGTATATTCATTCAAGGCATTATATATTGAGATAGTAAGGAGAATAAGAAGATAACACATTCAAGTAATAAAGGAAGTGAAGGGACTTGCAGGAGAGGATGTGTCCATGCCATCAGATTTAATGGACCGTATAAAAGCTGTTAAGACACTTGGTTCTTCAAACATTATTGTACGGCCTTCATGTGTTATTTTAAAAGACCATAGCGTATTTTTAACTGTTTCAAGGCTGGGCGGAAGGATAAAAATACTTTCCTGCGCTGAGCCGTACTTTTGGCAACATCTTGTGAGATGTAGATCTTACTGCCATTCCATATGAGAGATTTACGTTCCTTTGCAGCAGATATGATGAGCTGGAGTTGAGAGTATTCCAGAAGATAGAAAATCAAAGTTCTGGACGTAGGTCGAGGAGTGGTGGAGGAAGATGCTTGGCCAATTCTATGAGCTTGTTGTATGTTGAGTATTAAGTCTGAAGGTAGGTGAAGCAGAGCTGATAGAAATTTTTGCAAGAAGGCAATGATATCAGTTCCTTCTGAGCCCTCTGGTAGACCTGAAATTCAGAGGTTGTTATGTCTGCTGCGATTTTCTAAATCTTCGTTGTGTTTTTGAAGATATTTTATTGATTTTTCAAGTTGTGCTACCTTAGGGGTAATATCTTTTACTAGCGCAACTCTTTTCTCAACCTCTTCCATTCTGTTTTCAAAACCTTTCCATCTGTCATCCAATTGTTGTAGTTTTAGGTTAGTAGTCTATGAAGGGTTTGAGTGATCTAATTTCCGATAAAATGACATCAATAGCAGGGTCGGAAATGCTTAACGGAGGAGGTGAGTCACTTTTGGGTCTCTTGAGGTTGGAAGCAGGGATGTTAGCTTCTTTAGTATTAGAGGTATTGTTTTTTTTGCTTGCCGTAATGTTGTTAAATTTGATATCGCGTAATGCACTGCCAGATATATTGATGTTGGAGGGCAGAAAGATGTTGAAGATTGCGATGGGTTATGTAATAACAGGTTCTTCTTTGGATGGGAACTGTTTTGAAGAGATCTTATGGTCGTAGGCTATGGTAGTTTTCTAGGAACCATAGAAACACTCAGCGAGTGGTATATGAGTCTTTATAACCCCAAGTTTACAATTCTTATGTCCATATTATACATGTAGTGCTGCTCCCAAAAGTGGATGTTAATAAAGCACAATTGAATAATAAGGCGTAAATTGGAGGTGTTGCCAACTTTATACCCATCAAAAGCAATGAACTGCTATAGGTATTTATTAACAGATGGTTATAGCGAAGAGTTATTATGATATGCAGTTCTAAGTATATTCCACCGATATGAGGTGAACATATATTTATCAGCCTCACCAGTAAAAAGAAGAACCAAAATAGGAAGGATTGTGTCGCTTTGGTAGCAATATTTAGGAAATATCCTGTGGGATGCTGCTGTATTCCTTTCTATATATTAACTCATAGAAGACTATGCTTTTTTTTATTTATAAACGTGGTGCCAGTTAAGATAAGCGCACGTTTTCCTTTCTTTTTTGTTTTTTTAAATTAATCTTTCCTCCCGAGTGTTATATCACCTCTTCACCAGAGGTGGTGATATGCTGTGAGAGGGAGGGCCGACCAGGCTGAGGCCGGCGCGTCACTGTAGGCGTGGCGCCGGCACTTACTTCATGCGAGGCGGGCAGCTGATGGTGGCTGCAGCGGTCGCCGAGGCAGGGATTCCGGAGCTCACAGCGCCGCGAGGAAAACCACAGAACAGCTCCAAATTTCGGGTAGCAGCTTCAGGATGTGGTCCAGTCCTCGACGCTGTGAGAAGCAGGTGAGTAAAATATGTGGAAATGTGTATTATGCCTTCTTTGTTTTATTTAGTGGGACGGAGCAACCGGGCTAAGCGTCCATCTTCTTTGGCGCCAAGCCACCTTGTCGGCATGCTTTATATGGTGCCAGTAGCTGACAATGGTGTCATTCTGTGTTTGAAGGTCCACTCACCCCAGGTTAACAAAGGGTCTCTTAATATGTGGTAGAACTCCTAACATGCCACCAGCAGCCCCCCAACTCCAACTGTCACCCTCAATGTCTGTAAAGTCTGCCCAGTATGTGTCTGGTGTTGGCCCTGGAATGAGTCTCAATGTCTGGTGTTTGTCGTGTTGCACTTATAATTCCAAGTATTGCTGTCGGTGACTTAATTAATTTACTTGATGTCCGGTGATGCTTGCCATCATTTAATTTTATATGGCAGAGGAAGAGTGTAGCGTGCTCCCCCTTTAAGAGGCTCGAGCCCCTGCTAAGGGCGCCTGGTTCTGCCACATGTCTGTGACCAGGTGAGCATGGTAATACAAGACGTGAGAAGTTTCCCGCTCAGTCAGTCAGTTCCATCCAACTCCTGGCTGAAGGGTCTTTCTTGCCTGGCTGCGGCTGCGGCCTACAGGGCAGAGGGCCAGCCCTGCAGAGCCCTCCCTAATGCCATGTGGTCCCTGCGTGGCAACTCGGCATTGGTGAGCCCGAGACCCTGTGTGGCAACTCTGGATGCATGGGCTGGAGGCCTTGAACCGACAGTGTAACCACGGTCCAACAGGGTGATGCCTGCTGTAACTAGGTATGTTGTTGGCTGGGTGCCGCCAGCAACTGTGCGCCTGGACCCTGTGCCCCAAACTTAATAAGCAGCATTATGCCGGCGGCACGCACGTATGGCCTCGCTTGTAAGGGCCAGCCTTTTAGAGTGCCCGACACTCGGGCGCATTGCTTACTTATTGGCGTCTCAATATCCAGGGCTTCGAGTGGGCCTCGGCTTTAGTGGAGACTCCAACAATGTGACGTTTCTTTTGGTTTTGTTTCACTGTTAAAGGGCTACTCCCTGCTATACATGTGTATGGGGATTATGCACAGCCAGAAACACAAGAAGGCTTTCAGGGCGCTGTTGCTTGTTATGCAGATGTGAATAAGGGCATTCAGGCCCCATGGACCCTCCCCAGCCTGAGAACTGCATCCGACCCGTCCCCCACGGACCCCCAATATGGGCAGCCTGAACACATTTCCATTACAATGCTCGCAGGGGCTCCAGCATCGCCTGTTCCACCAATCCGAGAGTTCCTAAATTCCACTCGCTCCTCCCCGCCCCCCACCCTGAAAATATCTCAAACGCATGACCAGGCCTTACCATCAGTGCTTCAAATGGAAGAAAAAAAAAAAAAAGAAGTGCAGCTACTAGCCGACCAGGACTTGAAGTGGGCCGAAACTCGCTCTTACGCAGCGCGGCGAGGGGCTTGGGGGAGGGAGGTTGGGGGGGGGGGGGTGCGGGCGGGAGGGTGCGAGTCGTGTTGGCCCATGTCAATTCATCCCAGACTGCGCCGCACTTCATTTCTGCACTTCTCCACTCGTCTCACTTTCAGTGCATCTCGCCCTCTTCGCCTCTCATTCTCTCCTTGGGTTTTATGAGGTCCAAACGATGGCAGGCTTTGAGAGCTCCCAGTGTTTGCAGGCAATGCCCAGTCAAATTAAATGATTTGCCAAGAAACGCACACTTTAAGCAGTACACCTGGGATTCTTTCATGCAAGCCTCCTGTTTATGTATTGTGCTTTGCTTCTGCTTCCTCTCCTCCGCTGAACCCCTGGCTGAAACTGAAACTGCACTGGTCACCTGACCACCCTGTGATCTGGGGCCCAGGTCCCCTCCCCCGCCAGTTGCACACCTGCACTGCCTCCCTGGCAACCCCTGTATCCCATTCCCTACAGCCCCTTTAGCAGCACTTGACACTTAATGCCTGCACTTACCCTTGCCAGCTGCTGACCGTCCTTTACTTATTGTTATTTATTCTATTATCCTTTTACTGCGCACCCCCCCCCCCATCCTCCCTGCACTTGAGTGATCTGAATGACACCTGGCCTAGTAGGATCGTTGTCTGCCTTCCCTCTGTTCCCCCTCCCTTGCCTGTCGCGCGCAGTGCTGGTCATTGGGCCGGCTCTCGGCGGATCCGAGATCCGGCACCAGATGGTTAGCCGGATCTCGGGATCCGGCCAGAGTCAGCCGCCCAAGCCCATGAACCGCGCTGTAAAAAAGAAAAAGAAAAAGAAAAAAAAAAGCGTCCGCGACGGCAGCATTTGCCTTTTACCGCTGCTTTGGCACTGATGTGTAATGCACAATGCTCACTACATGTACGACTGAAAGGAATCAGTTGTACATGTAGCGAGCATTGTGCATTACACACCAGTGCCAGAGCCGCGTAAAAGGCAATGCTGCCCTCGCGGGCATTTTTTTTCTTCTTTTTCTTTTTTTCGCACAACAAAATGAGCCAGGGCTCATCAATGGGGTCTGGCCTAACTGCAGGCCTGTCATGCCACGCCCCCCCTGACGAGCCCCGGATCAATGGGCTACTGGCACCCCTGCCAGGCAACCTTTTGTAGTGATCAGCACCCTCTCCCCTTTGGGGAGGGTGTTGATCTCTGCATTTATATTCTATAGGCTTGCCTGGCATGGGACAAGGCCTCGCCTATTCAGCCTTAAAGGTGGCGCTGCCCCTTGCCAGATGGTAGGGGGCAGCGTCACCATTAAGGCTGAAAGGGTGAGGCCTCTGGAAGCTGAGGCCGTTTTCGTGAAAACTGAAACTCCACGAGTTTCAGTCTCCAGGAAAACGGCCTCAGCTTCCAGCGGCCTCACGTTTTCTCCATAATGGCGGCGTCGGCCCACAGGCTTCTCCTGCTTAAAGGGATGCCTCGCAGGTGCGGCGCCACCATTACGGCTGAAAGGCATTTTTTCTGGAGCCTGAAGCTTTTGCACACGAGCGAGAGCTTCAGGCTTCAGAAAAAAAATCCTTTTGTGTAGTGGCCGGGGCTGGCAAGGAAGATTAGTGGGCCCCACCAGGCCCCGTCCCACTTAAAGCCCTGGCTGGCGGTAAAAGGCAATGTTACTGTTGTGGGCGCTTATTTTTCTTTATTTTTTTAAAAGTATTCATCTGATCGGATGGCCACTTCCAGCCCCGCCCCCTCTAGACCACGCCCCTCTGCCCCCCAACTCCTCCCCCACCCCTGCACTTGTGGGATCCCCCACCACATTTTTTCCATTTCCACCACTGGTCGCGCGTTATAAATGCCATATCATTGTGTTAAGAGCATTGAATTGACCAAAAATGGGCTTTTATTTTTTGTGCGTCACAGTAGCTTTAAACGGAGAGTTGTCTTGTTGGTGGCTTTGATTCTCGAATCATTTTTAAGGAATTTGGTAGGAAATAGTGTTGCGTGTGTTTTATTTTATTTTTTTTAGTCTGAA
The DNA here is from genome assembly GCF_040938575.1 of Ambystoma mexicanum. Lineage (NCBI taxonomy): Eukaryota > Metazoa > Chordata > Amphibia > Caudata > Ambystomatidae > Ambystoma > Ambystoma mexicanum. Next base: position 1,459,779,744 of record NC_090935.1, read on the forward strand.
ACGTTTTTCACAGTTCCAATTACTTAAACATTGACATAATAGAAACGTCACTGCTATTAACAAAGAAACGTGTTTAGCAAGTAATTGCCCAGCATGTCCACATCAATCCGGGCTTCACGTGATAACCCTCGAGGGACCCCGTGGCCAACAGCTATAGCCAGATTGGCGAAACTGTGTCCCGCGCCTGATTGGCTGGAAGCCCCGGTCCAGAATGTTTGGCTCTTTGTTTTACAGGCAGGGTTCTGAGCGGGACGTTATCGAGGGAGGGGGAATGACAGGGGGGCGGCATACCCAGACGCAGAAGCTCAGTCCATTCATTGGTCAAAGTGTACTAAAAGAAGTAGTGGAACTCTGTTCCCCGCTGGCCTGCCCCCACCCCCCACAAACCCCATCACCACACCAATACCCAAACCAAGGCACCAGCTGTTTAAGGGAATGTTCGGTACATTGCCCTGAAGTGCAAGTTTCAAGTGCTTAGGCCTATTACACTCATCTTAAAAACGAAACCATTCCGGAACGGTTTCTTTTTAAAATAAAATTATAACAGTAACATTTAAGAAATAAAAGTAGAGGAGCACTGCTCCTTTTGGCTTACTGCACAAAACCCAGACTCATTTAAAAGTGGAAAAGGTCGCTTTAATGTGACAGGCCAAAGCTTACAATCAAAACGCTTAACTGGCTCCATGGCCTAACAAGCTAAATAGCTATTTGAACAATCAATAAATAACTTAAACATTTCCCATTTTCCCCCAACAATTAAATAATTAAATAACCAATTTCCTCCCTAATGATCCCTTGGATCCTGTCGTATCCTTGCCCTTTTTCCAGGCGTCCCGCTTTCTCCCCAGGGGCCATGCCCCTCCAGGCTCAATACCTGATCCCCCGGGGTGACCTGCTTGTGCAAACAGCGCCACCCCCTCCTTTCCCGTGTCATTCCCCCCATTGTGCTTCCCTCCCCCCACATCAAAAGGGGCCATGCCCCCGGCACCAGAAAACCCCCCCTTTTCTACCTCAAACTTTTCACCCAGTCTCCCAGCCACGAACCCAAGTCCGCAAGGTAGTAACTGTTCCCGTAAATGGACAAGTGTACCCCATCTTCTCTAAAGATAAGAAACCCCTCATATGTTATCTCTTTATGGTCCATGACCCTCACTTCCACCGACGCACAACATTTTTCCATTTCCCTGTTTATCCCCTTCCTAGCCCGCTCTATTGCTCCCTCATTCCTTGCTCCCCTCCAAACTCTTCTCGGCAACAACTTCGTCCACACCACCACCGCTTGAGGCCACATACCCCTAATCCAACCTAAGTCCCTCTTCATTTTTCTCAGCAGAGCCACCCCCGTATCCCTAACCAGGTCATTCTCTCCAGCATGCAGCATCACCACCTGAGGAACTCCATAGCGCTCCCTCATTCCTGCCAATATGGGCAGCAGCTGATCCCACCGCAGGCCCCCCAAACCATGCCACCTCACCACCACTTCCTTATAACTGCACCCCAGCTGTCTTCCAAACACCCTTTTCTCCGCCTCTTTGCCAGCCCACTTCACAATTGAATGTCCAACAATCCAAACGTATGCCAACTCCCCCTTCCTTTGCGCAGCATCTGAAACAAAAATTACAACAAAATTACTGACAAGTCATCTTATTACAAAACAAAACAACTTGCCCCCCAAGTCCTCCACCAACTTTCTTCAGCAATCCCCTTTCCCAAAATCCCTAACGTAACCCTTGTATTTCCCCGACCTCCAACGCCCCAAGCTTTTCACCCTTTTTTCCGAAAAACCCAGCCTGCTACCCTCAGATGCTGCGCCCATCCTAAAAGAGTGAGTCCAAAACTCCTACCCCTTTTCTCCTACCCTGCCCAGCGCCTTACGCAATACCCCCAACACCTACGCTGCTGTAACCGGGGATCCATCCGAATGCTGGAAAACCAAACCTGAGTTAAACCCACAGCGCTCCTTCCACACCTTACCCACCTTAATTGGGCATAGAGCCTCGACCCAGCAGGACCCAAGAGCCCCTCCCCTTCTGATCCGTCTTGGACCTTTTAATCTTGATGTCTAAACCTTCCTCCGTAATTTGCACATCTTCCCACTGCAGCCCCCCTACCCCTCCTTGACCCCGTACCAATTCAGAAACCCTAAAGGCCCCAAAAAATAACCATGTAAAACAAGCCGCAAACAGTTCCACTTCCCATACCGACCAGCAAACTCCCCCCAAAACCTCAATCAATCTCTGCAGCAATTCAGCCGATATCGGCCTCCTATCTTTATCCCTCTTACTCTCCCTTGCCCATCCTTCCAACATCCTACTTGCCATCTCCCCCCCACTTGGTTGAAAACCCCAAAACCATTTTCCGCAAAAGGAGATCCCTGCTAGCTTCCCTGTTATCGTTGCCCTTGACCAGCCTCTGTCAATGCACCTCAGTATGAAATTAATAACGTCGTCCCTCCTCCGCTCTTCCGCATCCCATCTACCCCTCCAACTACTAGTTCCTCCTCTAATAAAATCCTCCCAGGCCCTCCTGTATGACTTCTTGGATGCCGCGGCCAATGAACCCTCCACCAGTGCAAGCGCTCTCAGCTTCCTATCTTCCACAGCTCCTTCGGAATCTGCCGCCCCTCCTGATCTGCCTCTGGAGCCAATCCTCGGAATCTCTGCCATTGAAAACGAGATAATGCATCAGCGATGCCATTATCCTTCCCTGGCACATGTGTTGCTTTAAACACCACATTCCATTCCATGCAACGCAGGACAAATTCTCTCATCAGCCTTGCCACCCTGTGATCCCTCGCCGACTGCCTGTTCACCACATGGACCACGCATTCGTTGTCTACATTGAAATTCACCTTCTTATTTCGCAACTCCTTCCCCCACAACTCCAACGCTACTAGTAATGGAAAAAACTCAAGAAATGCTATGCTCCTCCCTTCCTTCAACCATCTCTCTGGCCATTTCTAGGCACACCATTTTCCCCCCCAAAACACTCCAAAACCACCTGCCCCCACTGCATCCGAGAGAATCTGAACTTCCCAAGTCACTGGATCTCCCTGCAACCACATTGACGTTCCGTTGAAACTCTCCAAAAAGCGCAACCAAATCCTGCAATCCTCCCTCACTGCCCCCGATACTCTTATCCGGTGATGTGGGCACTTCGCTCCCGCCATGGCCCTTGCCATATTTCTGCAAAACGTCCTCCCCGGGGCCACCACCTTACATGCAAAATTCAGATGCCCAACCAATCTCTGCATCTCCACCAGCATCATTTTCTTGGCCCCTACCGCTTTTTCTAACAGTACCACCAATTTTCTCACCTTGTCGTGCGGCAAGCGTGAAGTCATGGCCACTGAATCCAACTCAATTCCCAGGAATGTTAACACCACTGCCGGCCCTTCCGTCTTGTCTTCGGCTAATGGTACCCCCAGCTCCCCCATCAAGTCTTGAAACAACTTTAGCATTCTTTTGCAATCCTCCTCCCTTTTTGCCCCGCTAATGAACAGAAAATCATCCAAATAGTGCAACACACTCTCCCACCCTGAGCTGAAAGAGAAGACCCACTGTAAAAAGGAGCTAAATCGTTCAAACAGCGCACAGGAAATTGCGCACCCCATAGGCAATGCTTTGTCTATGTAAATACGGTCCTCAAACTGCAACCCCAACAACCAAAAATCCTCTGGGTGCACTGGCAATAATCTAAACGCCGCCTTGATATCGCACTTGGCCATGAAGGCCCCTCGCCCTTCTTTCCTTATTAGCTCAACCGCCTGGTCTACACTCGCATACACAACCCCACACTCTTCCGGGGCAATGAAGTCATTAACTGACATACCCTCCGGCCATGACAAGTGATGAATGAGTCTGAACTCCCCCGGGGTCTTCTTGGGCACCACCCCCAATGGGGATATCACTAAGTGACCCGGTACTTCATCAAACGGACCCCCCATCCTGCCCGCCGCTATTTCCTTGCTCAATTTTTGCCTTACCACCTCCAAATTCTCTCTCGCCGACTTCAGATTTTCCGCCCATCGCCGCACCCTTGGACCCTGGTAACCTAATCTGAACCCCTGCCCAAAACCCTCACTCAAAATCTTAGCCCCTTCCCTATCCGGGTAAAATTGCAACCATTCTTCCAACACCCCCACTTTAACTGGAGTAAAATCTTTTCCCCCCCAACCCCTTTTCCTGCACCTCTCCCCCTCCCCCTGTCTCCTTGTTGGAAACACTGCGTGAGAGGGTGTTTTCCCCCGCACTTGCTGCACTCATGTTTGAACCTGCACATGGTTCTTGCGCGGCTTTCCTTATTGTACCCCCAGCATGCTGCTGAGGACTGGCCCCTGCCTCCTCCCCCCACCCCTTCATGGGCGGGGCGACCAAGAAAGGGCCGGAAAGGCACTGGCAGCCCACTCGCCGTGTGCAATGTCGGGGCAGGCCTCATTGGGGCCATCCATTGCAGCCAAAGATCCATATCTATCTCCCCCCAGACCGCCTGACTGTCCTCCGCCATTCTCGCTCTAAATTCCTCGTCATACCTTACCCAGGCAAAGCCCCCAAAGCTCGTGAAAGCCTTCCTTATTACGTCCATGTATTTAAGCAGGGCCACGCAACGCTCCGGGAATTTTTCGCAATACACGCTGGCATAAATGATAAACGCCGACGTCCAATTCTCAATGGTCACCGGGACCCTCGGGCGTGAAGCCAGCTCTCTCTCTTCCTCCTTAGACCCCTCTTTCGCTCTCACCTCCCTATGAAGCAATTTGAAGACATCCACAAATTCACCTCCCTGTATCTTCTCCCTGGTCGCCGCCATCAAATGTGCCCCCAATGGTTTTGTTATCCCCATGTATGGCAATTTCTTCTCCTTTCCCTTTACTTCCACCTCTATCTTTTCCCACCTGCACCTCAAGCCCCAATGGCTCCACCGCCTTGTCCGTTTGGACCTCCACCGAGCAAATGCTCTTTTCAACCCTTTCGGCTCCAATGGCCTGCACCCCCACTTCCTTCATCACACCTTGAAAACCACCCCGTTCATCCCCCAACCTCCTATCTGTAACCCCTCTCTGCCATGCAGATGACCACTCCCTTTCCCGCTCACCTCTTTCCACGCCTGCCATCTGCGGCCTGGCATCCCCACCGGTGCTACTCCTCTCCATTCTTAGAGGGCTCCTGCTGCGGGGACAAAACATGTCAGCACAATCACCCAGCCAATAGTTCCCTTCACTCCTTCCACCCCGCCCGCCCTGTACTACCCTTTCCCACCTTGCACTTCTTATCTCATCCACCCTTTCCCTTTCCACCCTATAATCTTCAAATTCCCATTGCCCCCCGAATTCCTCCCAACCAACTTCATCACCCCTTAAATACCATTGAGGATGCGAGCTCCTGCCCGAGATGATTTGCTGCTCTTCTCGCGAGTCTGGGGCGTACGCCCCGCCACTCGCCTGAAGTCTTCTCGGCGGGGTTGTGGGAACCCCTGCCTGGTCCTCTTCTCTTGGGCGAGGCGTTCCGACCTCCAGCCTGACATCCTCGTTGCTGGGGGCCGTGCTGCACCCTCCAGGCTCTCCTTGCGTTGACCGAGGAGGGGCCGTAACAAAACCCTCACCCTCCATCTGTACAGCGGGGGCTGCGCAGCGCCCTCCGCCCCCACTCCTCCTACCCGGGGGGGCCGTTCCGCGCCCCGCCCTACCCTCCTCACTTGACAGGGACCTCTCCCTCCTTCTCCCACCTGCGCTCTTCTGCAGGTATTTACCCCCTCTGCCCCGACCCACCCACCCACCCACCCACCTGCACCCCACCCCTGCCCCCACTGGTGGTCCCTAACTTCTCGCGCGTTCCCCTCTTCCCTAGAGCTATCATACCCTTCCTCCCTCCCTGGCTGCCCACCCGACCTGCTCAAACCCCCATCCGCCCTCTTGTCTATTTCCCTCCTCATCTTCCTACCCCTTGATTCCCAACTCTCCCCTCTCCCTGCCGTAGGGGTGCAAGCCACCACCGCCGCCAGGGCCCCGTCCGCCGCCACTCTGCGCTGCGGCCGGCCCCCCCCACACTCCTCCTCACCCGTAACTTCCCCCACCGCCCCTTCCAATTGGGCTTTAGTCGCCCTGCTAATTATTTCCAGGGCCTTCTTCAAGGCCCCCGCATCCACCCGCCCCTTCTTGCTTGCCCTTCGGCCTGCCATTGTGCACACTAAAAAGCGTGTGCCCAGAAATATACCCCCTCAAAATGCCCTACTTACTCTATGCCCCCGAGCCGGGACCTACCCGTGGACTAGCACCCTTGGCCCTGAGAAACCTCACAACCCTAACACTAAGTTAACCGCCCCCCAGAACCACAACACACACCTAGTGTGATACCCTGTAAAAATAACCTCCCTAAAAAATTGCCAATTAATAACAGGCAAAAATTTTTCAAACTAACCTTCCTTAAATAGTTTTTTTTTTTTAAACTATCTGCTTCCCTACCACTAAAATGCAAAATATAAACTAGTATATATATATATATTTTTTTTATTTCATCACCCTAAAAAACTACCAATTTTTCCCCTCTACCCCCTCCCTCCCCACCACCTGGTCCAGAAACCCGAAGCGGGAGCCCTGCAAGACACTATAGCACGCACTACTTAGTGCTTGCTAACCGGCAGAGAACACTGCCACCTGGCCGTGCCCCGATAGCACCGCACTCCCCAACCCCACCAGGGACGCGGCTCCTTTAAATGCGCTGCCCAGCCCGCTTGTGTGCGAGCGCTGCTACGCGCCCACCGTCCCACGGACCAAGCGCTCGTAAAGAGGCGTGGGAAACTAATCCCCTGGGGAGCCGCGGAAAAGCCGCTGAAGCTCCGCTCCCCCCCAGGCCCTAACACCCACACGCACAGCGGGCCCGCGAACGGATGACCTATTCCCTCCCAAACCCCGCCGAAAACCACGGAGCCCACCACACCCCCCGCTCGCGGTATACCTTTGATCCGAGAAGGAAGCCCGAAGAACCGGTAAGACGCGAGGGGTGTCTTATTTACGGCACCCCTCCTACACCCGCTAACACAAGGACCAAAATTATTATTTTTTTTTTTTTATAATACCTACCCGCCCTCCTCCTATACTAATCCCCTACCTCACCTGCACTACACTCGTCACCTAGGCCCCAGGAACCACAGGGAAGGCTCGGGAGCGGGCAACCAGGACCTGACAATCGCCAAGTCCTAACCGTCGCCTTCACCCACTGGCTTAATCCAGTGATACGTTTACTAAAATGCTTTCATTTTTATCCTTCCACCTGGTTGAGTACCAGTACTGTCGTTTTGGCTTGGAGAAGCGCAGGTACTGAGGGCTGGGTAGGACCGGCCCGTCTAAATCACTGCTTACCATCTAACCTTATGTTAGGGGTGAGTTTTGTTTTATTTCTCCCATTGGAGAACTTTAAGCAGGGGGAAGAACACCTTTGCTCCACTTGAGCGATGTGAGCCAGACACTCCGAGTCCCTTGTGTCACCCCCCCTGCGCCCCCCTTCCACGGGTTTTTTTCAGAGCTGAGGCGACTGCCGTCACACCGGTGTGAAGCAGTGTCGCACACTACTCCGTAGAAGCATCCATGGACCCGTCAAGGGAATTTGGGGGGGCGGGGGGAGATGACAAAAATAAGCAGTATTTAAAAGTTTTATTGCGAGGCCTGTATTCATTTTAGAATAACTAACCTATGTAAAAGCAGAATAACATTTGAATTTTTAGTAGAGATACGCTATTAAAGGTTGCGAGGCAATAACTTTTGTATTTTGCAGAACAGTATTAAGAACAGAGAACACTTCGCAATACAGGACCTCACATTTTAAGCGCACATTCACTCACCTGACACACGGGTCCCATTAAAAGCTTGGAGGTAATGGTGCGGTATTTGCGCAGAATTACCAGTGAACACGATTACTGCTACCACTACTCAGCCCCTTTACCGCAGATGGGGTAATTCAGTGGCAGCATTGTTTCTGATGTCCATGGTGGTAATTCCACCACAGTAAATACATAGATTTTTTTTTGTGCTGGAGGTAGATCCCCCACCTCTAAATTTAGAGTTTGGCAGTGCAGGAAAGTTATCACATATCAAATACACCCCCCCCCATATCGCGGATCTTGGAATGCGGCCCCATGGCTTGAGCAACAAATGCATGATTTCTGGATTACAGTATTACCTTATGTCACTTTTCTCAGGAATATATTGCCGGCTGGAAGTCTGTATTTTAGGGTGACCAGATTTAAAAAGTAAAAAAACCGGGACAGGGCAATTAACATGAAAGTAGGACTAACTCCTGAAAGTGGCTGTCAAGGCACTACACTTCAGTAGCGGTTGGAGGAGAAAGGAGTGTGTTACTGTTCAAATAAACACTTAATATACATTGATTTGTCATAAACTAACACTACCTTAAATTGTAAAAGGCAGCTTTTCTTCTGAGATTGTGCATTCCTGCCTGCCAGCTAGGAAGACCTACCAAAAACCGGGAGCACTGCAGTTTCCAATGGGAACATAATCTGGAGGCAGGGGGACAGAGCACCAAAAACCGGGACAGTCCCGTCAAAACCGGGATGTCTGGCCACCCTACTGTATTTCCATTTAGGATACTGGTAATTCCTCTGAGGGGGTCTTCAAGCACCGTCATTGCTACCCTCTCACTTGGGTTAGATGGGACGAACACACCCCAAGCTCACTTTTGTCACTTTAATCTGACAGGCCCTAGAAGGCAAACATTTGCAAGTCTGGCTCCTCGGCCTTCAAGACCAACCATGTCAGATAACCCTTCATTTGCTCTCTCCCCTCAAGCAATTGCTCCATCTTTTTACATCCAGTAGGTTTATACCTTTGCCGTTATGCTCTTCTCCCCAAGCTGTCACACCATCCTCCTTCCGCTAGCCCCACCTGCGTACCACCAGGCTAGCCTGCTCATCCGAAGAGAATTAGCCACCCTCCACAACAATACAATAACCCTGAACCTTAAGCAAACATGTCGGTTAAATGGCTGAGCACACGCCACCCAGAAAAACCCTCCCCAGAGTAGCGATTTCTGCCCAACCCCAATAACTACCCCTTTAAACCCTTCACTACCCCCTACAATGCCAGACTCAAATCTAGTACAAATAACTCATTCCCCATAAGGGACAGATGTATCCCATGTCGCCTAAATACGTTCATTGCTTCTTATATATAGGTGCTGCACCACCTGCACTCACCAGTTCTTACAAATCCTTCCCATCTCCCTGTTTATTTTCCTTTTCATAATGTCGACCACTCCCCTCCCTGATCGCTCTTCTCTAGACCCTCATCTGTAAACGCTTCAGCCAAAACAATGACATATGGCCCGTCCTCCCGTATAATTATAATATTGGGGTGTTTGGGAGTGTTCTGTGGGGCTGGTACTCTTGTGGGATTGCTGTGGAGTACCTCTACCATTTCTATTGGAAAAAGGAGCATATAGATAAAAACCCCCTACTCACGCAGAGCTTCGCGGAGTGTTCGGGAGTGTGTGGTGGTAGAAAATGGATCCGAGCGCTGCCCCCACTGCCCCATGCTCCCTCTTCAATCATTGACTCCTTTGCCACGTATGGGGGAACGGCGCTTGAAGTCTGCACCCACAAGGGCAGGCGGTCGACAAGTATGGATTCCAACTACTAAAGGACCTTACGGTACGTGGCTCGAAGGGGGAAAGTAACTTTGATCAATTCCAACTCCCCTTTCCCGTCCCCTCTTACGTATCCGTACCCGTACCGTTAACCTCTGAGTCTACCCCCTCCCTCTTCTCCCCACTCTCCTCCCCCTCCATTGTCTGCCTTGACGATTGCCGTGCCCTCAGCACCTTTTGACTTGTTTAAAACCAGTGCAACGCATACAACTTTGGTTCCGGTTGTTGGGGTCGCGGGCGCTCCTGGAGTCTGCTGCTTGCAGAGGGGAGGCATTGCGGCGAACACGCAGCCCGTCAGTCGGGCTGCGGTCTGGGAACTTCCAGTGCCACAGCTGACGCGCCCCGTCTCCTGGAAGGAGGAGGGGGGGGTGGCATGCTGGCTGTATGCTGTGCGGGCTTAGACACGTCTCATGCAGACTGTCCAAAGTTTGTTTGGGACACCAACATCCAGATGGAGATGCATAAATATAATACAAATACAAGAAACCACAACGTTGATACGGAACAGCTTAATGGTGCACAAGCTATAAGCTCCCTGACTGCACCCCCCCGTCTCAGAGTATTTGCGTGGCATGTGCTTCAACTGACCAATAGAGCACACAAAATAGAAAAACATGAGAAGGTGGCAGAAAAAGATCCACAAAATTACCAAAAATCCTACAAAAATGATCAATTTAGCGTTGAGGAGGAAGCACGTTCGAACATTGACGTAATTTCCCATAACAAGACTGGAGTCATTAACAGACAGTCAAGAAAATTCAACCCAGAAATTAGACGAGGAAGTTTTTACAGTGGCAAATGACCTAACATTTCATGACTGCGACCGATTGGGCGTAGGGAGGAAACAAAAGAGTAACCCACATAACGAAAGGCCAAACTCGCTATTTTTAGCTGACAAGCTAATCGAAGATCTTAAAAATATAATTGCAAAGCTGATCCTCCCGTCGTCACAGTAACAGAATTATATTTGATGAAAATTACAAAATTACAGAAGCCTAATCGAATTTGAAAGAAGTAAATAACCTCACACGCTATACAGAAATTGAAAGAAGTGCTGAAGAACAAAGAGCATCTAAAAATTTCTATCGTCTAAATAAACGTAGAAGGATTGCATCTAGTACTAGTCCAATTACTATAACTTGTTCACAGAACAGAAAAAGACAGTACCTCGGGACAAAAGATACAAAATACGGCATACACAAAAACTAAGGAAGAAAGAAAACGTGAGAACACCAAGAAGAGATGTCCCAGATCTGATTCCTCCGAGACAAGTGAAGATAGTTCTTCTGACTCAGACTCACCTACAACCGCACAAGGTTTTTCGAAAGTGCAACAGCAAAATTATATGAGAAAACCAGGTAGACTGCAAGGTTCAGCTGATTCTCAAACAGACTGCTATGAAGTAGTAGAACAAGTGATAAATCAGCTTAGACCGAATAGAATATCTGCATTGACAATAACTGTGGCACCATTGATAAAATTATATGAACATCTAAATGAGAGCCTTAAAGACCAAATTACCTTGATGGCTTTAGTAATTGCTAAAGTAATAAACATGGAGCATGTGCAACAAGACGTGAAAATTCACAAGTTAATAACCAGAGGAACAATGACGTCTGTTGCACAAGCAAAGGATCAACTAAAAAACAGCACAGAAGATAAATGACTTAGCAGAGGTGGAACGAGAAGCATTGATTATCCTAAAAAAACAGCAATTGCTTAACGAAGAAATTCAGCCACAGTGGCCTGTAGCTGACGTGGGCTTTTTAGAAGGATCAAGAGCAGGTAATATGGTCAATAATGAACAAACGGTAAAAAGAACAATGACCCCCAGCTCCCTAGCTGCTGGTAATCGACAAATAAAAGAGGCCGAAGTTAGCCATCCATCGACCTCGGCAAACACTGAAGGCGTTATAGGACCTTTGTCGCCAAATCAAGAAATCAATTTAGAATTCCAGAAAAATATGATACATTTGCAATCTTCAACAAAAATAAAAGAGAAAGTATGTTCAAAGGAGGAGTAAAAGACAAACTGCCTATGAAACAAAGGAAACGAAAAACATGCCAAACAAGAAAAAAATCAAACTCCAAAAATGTGTGCAAACTTTTAAGAAACATCAAATCATTAAATGTAATGATTCAAACTGCACCGAGTAAGTTAATCGAAAGTCCCCAGGTGCAGAAACCGATAGCGGTGATAGAAAAAGTGGAGAATCCACAGAAAAATTGAAAAAAAGCAAGTGATCATTACTGAAACTGATGATGATGATGAGGAAGATGATCAGATGATAGACGAACTGGCAAACTTGTCCATATATGAGTCTAACAGTGAGGACGTAACATTGGACGAGGAAGAACACGCCGAGGAAAATCTGATGTTAGGCTGGCATAGTAACAGTGATTTGAGGACATCACAATCTGGAAAAATGAGCCAGTTAAGAACTTGTACTATCAAGGTTACACCTGAGAAAGAAAAAAAAACAGATCAATTTCAGAACCTGAAGAAAAAACAAAGGTTCAAAAAAAATGCTCGACACTTGATGAAAGATGGGCACCAGTTAATCTCAAATCGGCTGAGAATTTTGACCTCCTGCATGCCAAACCTCAAGTAGTAAAATCTGATAAGAGGGGAGAAATGGCAATGCAGCAGGTGGAAAAATAGCCCAAAAAGACAGTCATGTCATGGAAAGAGAAAGCTAAAGAAGACTGGAGAGAGGATAACAGTGCCATTTGATAGACAGAAGCTGTCGACCAAGAAACAGCAGGATATAAAGGATATAACTTCAAATTTCTGTCTTTTATTAGAAAGAAACTTTCTATCAGATGATGGGCTAATCCTAAATAGGTACAATGTGCTGAAACTTTGGAACCATCCACAGCTACACTCAATAACAATGAACGATATAAAAACAGTTGAATTTTTACACAATACAATAACTGATCGTGTATTGCTACAGATCTATTCGAGAGCTATCAGCGACATTATTGTAGAAAATACCTCTGACCTCAACGCTTTGGGATTTGCAATAACTGAACCAGGGGGTGATTCATCACATATAAAAATAAACACCTCAAGAAATCAAGAATCAAAAAGAACGGAAGATACAAACTTACAAAGGAAAAAAAATAAAAATAAACCGCAAATCAAAAAGTCAACTTTGAAACAGTTACTAAGAATTTAGACGAAGATTATGATATGCAGTCTTGTGCCGAAGCTAGACCTGAACCAAAAAAAATAAAATCCCATTTGCAGAAGGAAGATCAGATTCAAAGTACTAACAACAATAGACAGGGGAAAAAGGATGATGAGACAAGTTGGAACTGGGTTGTTGGCTCATTGAATTCTCAACAAAATAAATAACGCCAGTCGAAAAGGACATTGCCGGTCTTACGGATGGGTACATGGAACACAAGAGGCTTCATGCACCTGTTTAACAACAGTCTTGGAGGCATTGAAACTTTACACATTATCTGCCTCCAAGAAACTTGGCTTCTTAATGAGCACATGGTGGATACGAAACAGCCTGGAACTCGGCTATAAAGCAAGTGACGGTAAGATCAATGGCAGGGTTATTGACTCGTAAAACTAAACCATTGTCTGAGAATAATAAACTCAGTTAACGTGACCCCATATATACAATATGTGATAGTAGCAATAAAGAATGAGGAAGCGAAAGACAATATTAAAGTACATATAATTAACCTATATTGGCAGCACAACTCCTCGGATGAATGGTTATATCTGGATGCCATAGGAGATCTAATAGATACAATATGGACTAGTGAGAGGAATGCCAATATTGTACTCTGATCTCAACATGGAATGTCTAAAAATACTAAATGTGATAGCCCTACCATGTACAAAATCAGTTGCAAAGAAAAATCTATTGCTTTTAGCATGGGAAGAAGAGATGGAAGTACGAGGAATGAAAATGCTAACACGAAAGGAGATATCCCTCCAAAACCAACTTGGCAAAACGAGAACTCTAAAATCACCCTAGACTACTTCTATGTCTCAGAAAATGTGCTGGGAAATATTGCAGATCTAAATGTAATTGATATGCAACATAGCGATCATGAGCTCATTAGAATTACCTTGCAAGGCCTAAACATGAAAAATGAGTTGAGATGGAATAACGATGTATTCAGTGCATCGGGTAGAAATTGCCCAAGACTCAAAGAGCAACAGATTATAACAATGACAAATCTGTTAACAAGCGAAAAAAAATAAAAGGAACTTTAGATCATATAGAATACCCGGTCCTATTGTAAGCCCATAGAGAATCCTTCAAAGGAAACAACTCAAATAATTTTAAGAAGATTCACGTGTACGACAGAGAAGTAGTCGTAAAAAAACGTGAACTACGAGAAATCATTCGGACTTTACAGAAAAATCCAGTTATAGATTTGAATCAGAAAAATAAAGCACAAAAAAGCTATAAAAATTGGCTGCAAATGCACAAAAATATGATGGCGCAAAATGATGCTGAAAAAATGCTGCAAATCCTATCATCAAAAAATGGCCACTTGTTTTGGGAAGTGATAAACAACTTGGCAGCCCCTCAACAAGCAATTCTAACTAACATGGCGACAGAAGCAACATGGATAGAGCATTTTGTAAACCTGTTTACTAAACACACTGATAGTGCGTATAGTGAACAAAACATACTTTCAACCTGGGACATCTCCATTGCTAAGATAGATATTCTTGAAAACATCAAAAGGCTGAGCTCTTCACGAGCTCCCGGACCAGATGGCCTCACAAACCAGATATTAAAATTACATCCTGATGCGTGGGCTGAGTTCGGTTACATCCTATTTAAAAGTAACATTGAGGAAAAAAGAATTCCAGACTCATGGAAATGCGCAATAATCGTGCCTGTGTTTAAAAAGGGATCAAGAACAGACCCAAAAAACTACAGGCCAATTGCCCTTTTAGATGTGGGAAAAATCTTTGCAACTCAACTATTACAACTGACAGATTGGATAAAAGTGGCAGGAATGGCCAATGATCGCCAAACTGGTTGTGTGAAAGGTGTTGGATGCGGACTAATTCTAATAATTAATTTACTAAAAATGCAGGCTATAAGAAAAAAATCAAAAGTATACTTAGCCTTTGTAGATTTAGCTCACACGTTCGATAGTATCGATCGCAAGCTTCTCTGGACAAAACTTAGCAAATGGGGGTGTCCAGGTAGTTTGCTTGCTGCAATTAAAGAACTTTATTTTGGCACCACGATAAAAGTTAGATTGGATTTGCAAGGAACACTCTCAGCAGCCATTATAACAACAAGGAGTGAAACAGGGATGTCCTCTTGGGGCCACTCTATTTATTACAACATACAACAAGATCCTTTGCTCCCAAGATGAATGGAAATCAACTTGGTCATATATTATATGCTGATGACATTGTGTTAATGGATTTGACCCCGATTGGTTTGCAGAGGAAACTGACAGCACTAAAGAGTACACAGATGCAAATGGTCTTGTGATTAATCCAATAAAAACCAAGATATTGGTACTTCAAAATCTAGTGGGATCAAGTCATGTACGAAAATTCAATTGGAAATTGGAAAATAGATCCATCGAATCACGATGGAAACCCAGTATTTGGGAGTGATGATAAACTCTCATATTAATGACAATATGGTTGCAAAAATCTGCCGAAAGTGTAAAGTTTTAGCAGCACAAGGTGTCGTATTAAATAAGAAGTATGGGAAATTCACCTTGAAACCGACGATCAAATTTTATAAAGCAAAGGTTATCCCAGCATTAATTTTTGGTGGCAAAGCAATGGTAGGCTGCCCCGCTGGGATATGGTTCTGGTGCGAAAACACATTCTGGAGTAATGGGTTATCATTGCCCAGAGGGACCACAATGGCTTGTATTCGATATGAGCTCGGTTTAACGTCAATCAATGCAAAGGTGATGTTGAATATGCTGTCAGTGTATAGGAAAGTTTTGGGAGCGGATGACCTTCCTCAATATTGAATTCTTCGTAATGACGCAAACTACTCTGATGATTCAATTTTGAGTATGTGGAAACAAACCTGTGCGAATATGTTAAAACTACAAACCGATTAATCGCTACAGATTCAAAATCCAAATCCAGTAAAAAAAGAAATTGTGGGACCAAGATTGATACGAAAATCAAGACCAAAGATCACTCCACAGGTGCAAGGCCAAAAACGCTTCTGAAGCGCAAGCACTCACTCTCCCAATATATCTCCAAAATTTTCCATGCAACAAAAGAAGCAACATTCTTGAAATTTCGTACGAATTTGTTCAAAACCAAAACAATTATGAACATAAGAACTAAAAACAAAGATTCAGATGAATATTGTAGATTTTGTAAAACAGAAAAAGAAATGTTAAAACACCTGGTACTATATTGTAAAAAATTAAGAGACTAAAGAACAACATACTTGGGACCAGACATTTCAAAGCGTCTGCATTTAAATGCCGAAGATTGGTGGAATGTAATCTCAGAAGGAACAGACTTTAAACACATTTTCGCCCTAACATTTTATTTAGAGAGACTTGAAAGTACCTTGGCGGACCATCTCTGAGCAAAACATAATTTGGCTCACAAAAATATATCTTAGTTCCTTGATAGGGTACTATGAAATATGACGTAGAATGTGAATTCTGTTAATCTGTATCTTTATTGAACGGTTTTGAAAATTTATGAATGTGTGGAAATGTTTATTTTATATTTTATTTTTCTTGAATTTTTTAATTTCATTGTATTTTATTCCTTTTGATTGTGTTGAATATTTTAAAAGTTTGTAATGAATTATAAAAATAAAAAAATAAAAAATATCTTCATATTTTCAACCAGAACTCCTGGTCCCATATGCAAATTATGTTTCCACTATGTGTGTAATTGCAGCTGGCACAGCAGGCCCTTCCATCTTTAACAGCATTTGTAACAACTGATCCAATCCAAGTCTCCCTCCTCCAAAATCAGACCACCTCACCACTATATCTTTATAACTACAACCCAGTTGGATTCCAAATACTCTTCTTCATAACTGCTGGCTTGCCCAGTTCACCAAGGAATGTCAGCAAATCCAGGATTCCACCTTGCCTTTTGTGACAAAATCGAGGGAATTTGTTGCTTCTCCCAAAGGGGAGCCCCTTCCTGTGAGGCTAGGGAGGCAAGCTTTCTCCGTAGCACCCTCCCGGGGGAGGGCAGAGTGCAACAGGGGGGCAGGGGGTATTCAGGGCAAGTGGAAGTGGGACCACACCGGGAGAGACTCCCCTATGGGGACAAGGACCCAGTTCCGTGAGGAACTCCCTACAGCTATATGCAGTATGGACTACATGACAGGCTCTACAGTACCAGAGGCCTTTGTATATCAAGACTGGGATGAAGAAACTCCAGAGATTCACCTTTATCTTATTGTAAATTAACATGTCCCCTTATCTCCAAATATACAATGCACTGAGAAGAGAATGTTAAATAACATACCTTGGAGGGAGAGAACAGAAATAGTGGAACGCATACACTGGCTAGAGAGCCCCTTGCAGTACAAGGTCAAAGGAAGGTTAAGTACGCACCAGTGAGGAAACCAGTGAGTTTTGAACTCTATTGCTACTACAGGTTGGGACAGAAAACTCAGTGCGCACACACCAAAGTCACGGTGCAGCCCCAGTATGAGAAGGTCACAAGGCAGGAGCCCGACATGAGGAATTGGAGCATCAATGTCATAGTGCAGACCCAGTAGGGGAAAGCAGTGCAGGAGCGCTGAATGAGAGACTGACCCCATGAGCCACCGCGCAACCTCAGTGTGAGTGACCATCAAGGGGGAAACCGAGAAGACTGGTGGCGAGACCATAGAAAGCCTGTGGTGGACAGTCAGTTCTAGAACTAACGCAGATACCACTACGCAGAGAATCTGGCATTGTGATATCCCTCATCAAAAGACCGGAACACTGTATATGGAAAAGAGACTGCAAGGAGAAGCACTAGGGTGAACTCCCAGGCAGGCAGAGCAATTTGCTAGAAGTCCGCAGATGCCAAACTCATGGAAGGCCTAACTCCTTCCCAGCCCAAGGGAACGTAAGGTCCCCACAAGAAGCAAGGTATAACTGGGGTTTATTACAGACAACAAACCACGGGGATCACATGCTCAGCAGCGATTCCAGGCACCTCTCCAAGAGCTCTGGCTCGTAGGCCAGTTTTGGCGACGAATGGCGTCACAGCTTAAGTCACATTCCGGGCCCTTCTCCAAAAACCTAACTCCACTCTGGGTAGGTTGCTGAATGGTAGTTCCCCCTATAGGATCCCATATAGGTGTTAGTTCATTGGACCAAGCAACATCAGGTGTCAGACTTGGACCATCCCCGAAAACTGTTACTTTATAATTGTCACAGTGTGCGGACCACATGATTGGTCAGTGGTCCCTGCTATCCACCCCTATGGCCATGGATTTTGATTGGGTGAACCGTGGGGCCCCCCGCCCCCAAGCCTGGGACAAACTCAGTTCCCAGCCCGCAAGACACCTGTTCGCGGTGCATGTGCAATTATGTATCTTTGAGATGCAACTATGTCTCAGCGTCATAAACATGTGTGGACCATTACTGCCATGGACGCGATCCATTCCCAGCGCAGAACTGTGGTTTGTCTAACAAATTTCCTGCGACCATTGACTGGTCCGTGAGACTGTTTGTTCTTCTCAGCCACCAGACCTTCGCACCTCATCAGCTCAGCCAGATCACATGCTTGGAGACCACGTTTGTGAGCACAGGAGCTCTGAATTATTCTGTCTTTTACAGGGAATGGGCCTCTCCTGTGGCCAGTGTCACTTCAGTTCAGGGTGAGGAATTTCACTTGCAACATTGTGACCTTGGCAGTGCTTCATTCGGCTGCAGTGTTTCTACTTACATAGCATCCTTCGTGGCCTCAGGTTTCTCTAAATTGATCATGGCCTACTAGGATTTCCTACGCCATGGTCTGGCTATCATCGTATGCGTCTTCCATAGTATCCATAGGTTAGTGCGTCATGGCTGTCGGGTCCATCAAGTGCTTCTGCCATTCCATAGGATTATTTGCATGTAAGCATTTGCAAGCATTTACATGTGTCCTCCTTGCATCTTGTGTTCCTGTATTGCTGCGGCAAGCTATCGGCAAAAATGATAAACATGCAGACTGTATGTATATGTCACTGTCCTCTAACCCGTAGGACTGTAAGCAAATATTCTTTGTGTAGTTGGGTGTGTGAGTGTCCCGAAATGTGCGGATGGCAGGTGTGCTTCATGTCGGATGCAGCTGTGTCCTCGTGATGTCTAATGATGTGAGGCGCGGCTTCTTAGCGCTTCAGTCGATTCTCTCCACATAGCTGTCTCCAGCTCAGTCTTGTGTGTCTTTGTCCACTTTGGGTAGTGTTGGAACTGCTCCTGGTTTGTAGGGTTTGGTGAGAGGATATCTCTCGTGGTAGTTGTCCATTGGGGGAGCAGCTGGAATTGGTCTGAGCTTGTACAATCAGCAGCCATATTGTCTTTGGTGCTTCTTCAGGTTGGAGGGTCTACCGGGATGGAAGGCGTATTCTGGCCTTCCCTCTTCACGCCGATGAAGACCATGCTCAGAAGTCTGAGAAGAGATCACGAAGGAACAAGCATTCAGAGGATGTTCCCCTTCATCCTTGAAGTTAACAGGAACAACAGCAGATTGAAACGAAAAAAGGTATTCTATCACACAAACCACTCATCCCAGTAGAAATTAGACATTTATCATTTAAACAGTTGTACGGAGACAAGAGAGAAATGTAATTGTGAGAAACTACCAAAAGAATCTAAATTGTGGTAATACAAGAGAGATGTAACATTGTGACAACAGAAAGAAAAGGAAATATACCACTGAACCAAGTAAATAAGTAGAGCAATAATAGGATTCTCCTAGGATATGCTGAAATTGACCACCAAAACATCATAGCTTGGAAAAGAACCCCAAAAGCGGGCCCTAAGAAGCAGGGAAAAGTACAGAAAGCAATCAAAGAGTTGCAAAACTTAATCAAAAAAATCTCGAGACTATTAGAGAATTTCAAATCCACAAATAAGTCTACAGATTATACTAAAGAACCCTGAAGAAGGGTGGCATTCTATGCAGCTAGGTTTGTTGTGTTAGTGGTAGGGTCAGTGAGAATAACTTTGTACTACAGATGGCTTCCTTTGGACATTCACGACTGACAAGCATCTTAGTTAGAACTATAGGCAGAGGCCACCCATAGACATAGGGAAAGTTAGACCTTATCCTCTACTTTTTTTTTTTTAAAGTTCTTGAATTGTGTCTGTCCCCTTCTAAACCAGAAAGGAAAAATGGGAAACTGATTACCCCTTTCTCCACCTTAATTGCCATTACTGGTGACCAATCTCTTAACCCACCTTTTAGAATGTGGGGTGATTTTTCACATATCTCTGCTACGAGACAAACATAGGATCATGCATGTAGAAAAAGAAAATATATACTGTTAAATATATATTTAAATCTGCAGGCGGCGTGCTTATGGGTGCCGTGACCTGTGGGACTACCAGCCACAGGGGTTGGGCTGCAGTGTTAGGCTGAGCAGCGAGGAGGTGGGGGTGGAATCTCTGTGGGCCGAGAGTACACTGAGTCCAGGCTTGGAGTTGCCGGTGGCTGGATTGGAGCCAGAGGATGCAGACCATAGGTGGAATCATGTCTTGAATGATTGCCCTCAGGCTATCCCCCATTTGAGGAGAACTTTTCGAAACAACGTTCTTCGCATGCCAGAGCGCTGCGCTACTGCACAGGCACGGACGATGTGGCCGACATGTACGGCTGTGCTCTTTCCAGGCTGTGCCGGCCCTGAGAATAGCTTTCTTCTGTGTAGTGCACCTGTCCCAAGGGCATTGGGTAGAATGTGAACCACATGCCTTCCGGTGTGCTCATTGGAGACCATTCCACCCTTTGGTGAATTCCTGTCTTCAGGCATCACTGGAGTGGCGTGCTTGCGCACGTGCCACCATCTTGTCCGACTGCACCACCATTTTTGTACCATGCCACGTGTGGCCTGTATGTCTGCAGAGGTACTGTCTCTGGCCTCCGTCTGTTTGCTTGTACACATAGGCCCAGACCTCCCCTGTACCTCAGGTGTGGACCCGGTAGGCTGCTCGCACTCGGATATTGTGCCAGTAGTGCTTTTGTACTGTGTGTTGGTGCCCCCTCAGGTCTGGGCCCGGTAGTAGAGCAAAGCCCCTCGGGGATCCCCCCCCCGGTAAAAAAGCCATCTGGCCACTCAGCGCTTGGACTGAAGGATCCATGGACCCCTCACTAGTGAGGCTGGTAGCTTGGTGAGCCACAGAACCATTGCTGGTGATGGAGCCTGATTGGCCCCTCCCGCCTGTTCACTTCCCGGGGAAGGAGTCACCTTTGTGGGGTGCTTTTGTGAATATAACACTTACCTTGGCTTTTCTATATACATACTCTGATTTATTCTGGCGGCGATCTGGAGAACAGCTCTCTCCACCTTTCCAACTGGTTCTTTAGTGGCCAGGGATTATGGGCGTTGCATGCCAAAACAACTTTCCCAGCCGTGGTCTTCACCAAGGCACTGGAGGCAGAGCGCTAGTGGGTCCGACGTAGGATCTAAGTACTAAAGCCCACTGTGGCCAACATGCGCCGAGGAGGGGCGAGGTACAGGAGGACAGTGTAAATTTGAGTTCCTATTAAAATTTGAAATCTTGATTAGTAATACAAAATAGAGGGACAAATATTCCTGGGGAAGACGCCCAACACGCGGAATTATGAGGGGAAAAAAGGGCCTCAACCACAACGTAGGTGAAATAGGCCTGCTCCTGTTGACGAGGAAAAGAGGATTGAGGTGTAGCACCAGACAGCGGAGCCAAGGGAGCGCATGCTGCCAGGACAATGTGCGACTAAATTCAAAAGGGGGAAAGACATTTTATTCTGGTGAAAAAGGTTCTGTTCCCGTCGCTAGCGAGGGACGCCCATACAGTATGGCGGAAAGGGGATGGGACATAGGAGCACAGCGGGTTCAACTTGCCTGTAGGACAGAAGATGGCCAAGTTGCATCACTTTGTATTCAGACATATGTCCGTGTAGTGGCCCTAATATCAACTTTGTATTACTTGAATCTAGCTCAACAAGTCTATTAACGTTTAACCCATAAACAAACACTATTTTGGGCAAGCACAACTCTGGGCAAGCCGTACCTCATTGTAGGGTATACTTTACTTCTGCATTCAAATATACATACATTATGGCCATTTGCAATGGCATTTTGCTGAGTAAGAGTTGTGAGTGAGAGCAATGCAGCTTTTTTTTTTAGGAACGGGCTGCCTCAGTCGTACTCGGAGGGGCCGTTAGTTTAGAGAATGTGTAATCGTAGTGGCTATTACATAATGTTTTATTGGTTTCATGATCAAAAAAACAAACCAGTTGTTTACAAGATACAAATAAACCTTTAACATATAAACACATCCACTTAATCCATATTTAAAAAAGAAGAAGAAATAAAAAAAACGGAAAGGAGACAGAAGAGAAACTAAAAAACAGGATTTGCACAGTGTTCAATCGCCCACCACCTCTTGGGAGTCCTGGACATATAATTCATACCATTCCACAAACTATCATCACCATAAACATCTTTGAGAGATAGTTCACTGGTCTTCTCTTCCATGCTCATCTAAAAGGTATCCCAACACTTACATAGAAGCAATTACTAAACCAGTTTGATCACCCATCAGCAACCATTTCCGCCTACCCAAAGGAGACAGGCTTTTCCACATATCGAGACGACCTTTTAAAAATAAACTTCTGGCATCAGTTAGGGCTTATTAACAAGGGGGGTCCTGGGAGTCCCTCTGCCAGACATTAGTCCTGGTTACGAGAGACTTACCCAGAGTCTTTAGCTCACTATCTTTCAGAGAGAAGAAATATCCCAAACATATCAGTCTTTGTCCTGCCCTGGGGCAGTCCAGCACCGAAATGCTAGGCAATTCTCCTCTGAACAAGGCCATTATTAAATGCATGGACGTTTCCACCGAATTAACAGCCCTACAATACAATATTTAGGAACCTGCTGCGTGTGGATCATGAAAAAAAGCTCAATGATGTCAAAGCTTGGAGAAGCAAGTTAATGTATAAAAGGTTTTGGTAAGGTTTGGCAGTATGTCGCATTCTCCGCTAGTGCAACGAACAGCCGGGCTGGGTCCTCGGGTGGATTATGTTAATCAGGCTTATTTGTGAAATCATCGTCCACATTATATTACGACAGCGTACTCCTTGGTCCCCATTTTAATACTAGCACTAAGCAAGTACGTTCTTGTGGTGAGGGTTCGGTACGCTGGGAAATTGCAATGCAAAGTGCCGCTGCAATCACTCTCATCATGGATGGCAAGCATTGTGTAAACATAAGTCACAGTGGGCAGCGTGAATGTAAAATGTACAGCAAAGCAGTCTCCATGCCCTTCATGTTTGCAGTGCCTTTATAGGGGCACCACTGTCATCCAAGACATACACAGTTCGTCGGAAATACAAGCACGCTCCCCAGCAACACTTTTGCGTGCTTAGGATGATGCCAGTTTCATTGCAGA
Source organism: Ambystoma mexicanum (assembly GCF_040938575.1). Lineage (NCBI taxonomy): Eukaryota > Metazoa > Chordata > Amphibia > Caudata > Ambystomatidae > Ambystoma > Ambystoma mexicanum. Next base: position 1,459,802,978 of record NC_090935.1, read on the forward strand.
AGTTTAATGTACCAACAGGCATGGTCGCATGTGCTGGGCGAGGTATTGACCAATTTGTTTGAATTTAATTGATCATATGGTAGTTTTGGCCGAATTCGGCCACTACCATTTGTTTGATTACATCCCAACAAATTGGGTAATCAATACCTAACATGGGTAGCGGGGGTGTCCCCTGTTCCCCATGTTCAGTAGTGATTGCCTTGGAGGGTGGCAGGGGTGGTGTCCCCTGCTTTCAGAGGACTGGAGGCAGGGGACGGTAAAAAGAAAAAAAAAAAGTGGACACTGCAGCGTCGGATCCGATCCGGTAAGAGGGACGGAATCGACGCCACAGGGTCAGAGGGAAACTAAGAAGCAAAAGATAAGTGTGGGGGCTGGGGATGTGCGACAAAATTGTATTCACAGCGAAATTGACCATGGTCAATTCCACTGCGAATAATTCTGCCACAGTCAAATCACGCATATCCGCTGGGGGACACGGGGTGGGGAAATGATTTCATGATGGGAAGGCTAATGTGATGGGTCCAACCGTAGAACAAAGTGATAATCTCACAGCCAAGTGCAGACACCTGGGAGGCTAGGAGCGCACAGACATTAAGCAATGGCAATGCCAGCAAGTTTGGGCTATTATCTTATTATGGGGAAGGAACTAGATGCTGCCATACTGGTATTAACTAGCCACTGATGATGGCAGGTGCAAAATGGTGCGAGTACATGGGCATTTAATAGCAGTACCCATCAACTGCCTCATACTTATACAAATGCCAAAACTGTTGGATTTGCCATTGCTTGTTTTAAACAAGACTTTAGTGAATGATCTGGGAAGACATTTTTATTACACCAGTAGCGTGTTTACAACTCCAATTAAGTCATTAACTCTCAGAAGACTGCTTTGAAAAAACATCGGCAGCCACGCAAGTGGCAAGTTTGATTTTAAGGCTTGAAAAAGTGTGCTCAGTTTCGATGAGGTGTTTTGGGCGTGAATGGGCAGGAACTAGGTGGGAATCGCCATAGGAATTACCATGGACATGGGCAGTCAATGGGTGGGCAAATAACCAAACAACTTAAAGCTTTGTGTCCTTCCTCACTCCCTATTTGACCAATATAACAGGAAAAGCCTCAGGGGCGTCAATTTTCTATATTGAAGCTCCTGGGATGAGGCCAGTACCATGTGGCTCTGTTTCTTAAGTGGCTGGCTTTCTTGTTCATGCATCTTTAAAAAATAAAAACAAGGGTTCCACAAGTGTAACACCCTAAATGAGAAGCAATAAGAATAACACATTTGTCCTTCTGGAATTCTATACAATATTTGCTATACTCTTTCAAGGTTTATTTCATGCACACTTCAGGGGGCGAGTTCTTAAACACCTCAAATTCACAATGCAGACAAAAACTTCCAAAAAGCATTTAGAGTAGAATAAGCATCCATTCAGACTATGTATTTTGCTTTTCTCAAGTTGCAGTTATAGCATTTTTCTTCTGCCTTGTCCGTTACGATCAATACAAGACATTCCATCTCGGTGTCCTCTGTCACTTGCCAAAATTCCTTGTGCTTAAAAGATTGTGCACAATGTAGAAATGTTTGACCATAGCACATAAAGTGGTCCTTGATTTCATTGTGCCACAGTTAATGCTGTATTGTAATGTGTCCATCTTTCCTATTTCCATGGCATGCTGTTCAGGGTGTTGGTTTACATGTATGAGGTAACATGTTCCCAGAGTACAGGATGCCGCGTGAGTGCGTTGCTTTTCCTGCACTTCTCTAAATTCTTTGATACACAGTTATGAACCTTCCCAATGCCATGTATCTTGCCATCCTCTGAAGCCTGAAAATTAGATCCATGCAGACTTGACATGTGACCAACTTTGCACCAGACCTGCAGATGAAGTGGTGTTACATCACAGTTACCAGTTTAATGGTATCCACAACAGAGTGAAGTGCCAGTCACACGTGTTGAGGGAGGATCTGGTCTCCCAGGGCAATGAAGCCGCACATGCGGAAGAAATTCATGCAGCATACTTCCTAGAAGTAACTGACTTTTATATCCCATCAAACACATGTATGTGTGTGCACAATATGATTGGAAAGGAAGGATATAATACCTTGCCAGCCACACAAATAATGGAATTTCAGGGAAGGGCACTGGTAGAGGGGAAAGAATTATGGGTGAGAAGGGGGTGTTCAATATCCCCCATGGACGCTTTGTGGCAACAGGAGTGCACAGGCAAGCTAGTAATTCAAACAGCACTATTGCAGATTGCGCTCATGCAATTGAACTATCCTACTCATCTCGATAAGGACATACTTGCTGCACACATTGGGGAAGGATGGTTGTGTCAAAATAATGCAGAGCATATAGCCGCATTCATGGAAATTCACTGCTTGGCATACTTTACTTGTAGTGAGAGGGGCCATACCCCTCCCAATCGGGTCTTTCCAACACCTTCACATGTGCCAGGGGTACTGTTACACGGTAGTGGTGTGTGCCCATTTTCCTTATGCATCCAAGTAAAACCAAACTCTTAACTGCAAATAAGATAAGACCATCAGACAGAGGCAAGTATAAACAACTGAGTTTATTCGCATCAAGCGGACCCTGGTTCAACCCAACAATAGTCGTGTAGAAGTGAGCAATTTACAGAAAGGAAATCATGTCTTTTATGCACCCCAGTTTACATGAGCTCTGCTGCGAGTGCAATGTCATAGATAGTTTACAGCTTCTTGCTACATTGTAGAGAAGGAGCCAAATACCCCCACCTCAATCAACCCGCCCCTTTTATCTGTATGCTGGAAACCAGAGTATGTGACATATACAGAACAGCTGAATCGACAAAGAGCAGAATATGGACTCAGTCCATTGAAAGGGCCAGTACCTAAGAGAATCTGGGAGCCAAGGTACCCATTGAGAAAACCTTATCTGCATACAACAACATATGATGGCCATCTGAATGAGATCCCTGAAGAAGCAGAACCAATAAACGGCAAGGATGAACGGTTGTATTACTAGCCATTGCCAAGTATATGTTATATTGAGCTGAAGATGAAGTTCATAAAAAGATGCAGTGATCAGAGAATGCGGATATGCTATTAGGCATCAAGAAAGCAATAAGGTTAAGTGACATCTTGGGCTCAAGATGAAGAAACCTATGCCACAGAAACAGATTAAGATATTAAAACATTTTACACGTGTACAGATGCAGAAGAAACGCAAGCAGCAAAGTAATCATGAAGCTAGCTCTAAGCTTACAGTAAAATAGATTGCGGCAAGCGCCAATGTATACATACATAGGAATGAGAGAGTTATGGATGTTTCCACTTAAAGCATGGGTGCACAACATACGGCCCGCGGGCCAGTTGCGGCCCGCCATGCTCTTTTGTCCGGCCCGCAAGGCACAAAGACTTTCCTAATGGAGGGCGGCCCGCGGCCGCCCTCCATTAGGACAGTCTTTGTTGTCTTCTGGGCCAGACAAAACACTGGCCCTCATTGGTACAGCACACACACGCACCACGTTGCTCCTACGAGCCACATAATGCGTGTGCGCTGCACCAATGGAGGGCCAGCACTACGGCTGGCGTGGTCCATAAGGCTTGATGCCGGAAGGCATTTCAGCCTTGGACCACGCCAGCCGTAGTACGATTCCAGCGTTTCAGCTTACCTGCCGCTTACCTGCCTGCCTTCCAGCACGTCTCCGGTAAGTGTTGTGTTTGTGTGTCGGGTCTGTTTTGCTTTATGTTTGTGTGTGTATGTTGAGATGCGGGGGTAAGGGGGGTGTCGGATGTGTATGAATGTTTGGATTTGAATGTATTTTGGGTGTATGTTGAGATGCGGGGGGTGTCGGATGTGTATTAATGTTTGGATTTGAATGTATTTTGTGTGTATGTTGGGATGCGGGGTGGGGCGGTGTCGGATGTGTCGGATGTGTATGAATGTTTGGATTTGAATGTTTTTTGTGTGCTGGGGTGGGGGGTTCGGGTCTGTATGGGTGCATGTTTGTGTGTGTGCCGAGTTGAGGGGTGGGTGTTCGGGTCTGTGTGTGTGCTGATTTGGGGGTGGGGGTTCGGGTCTGTATGGGTGCATGCTTGAGTGTGTGTGTGCTGAGTTGGGGGTGGGGGTTTGGGTCTGTATGTTTGCATGTTTGAGAGTGTGCGGAGTTGGGGGTGGGGGTTCGGGTCTGGTTGGGTGCTTGTGTGCGCTGATTTGGGGGGTGGGGGTTTGGAGTTGGGGGTTCAGGTCTGTATGGGTGCATGTTTGTGTGTGCTGAGTTGGGGGGTGGGGGGTTTGGAGTTGGGGTGGGGCGGTGTCAGATGTGTGTCGGATGTGTATGAATGTTTGGATTTTAATGTTTTTTGTGTGGATGTTGAGATGCGGGGCTGGGGGGGTGTCAGATGTGTATGAAAGTTTGGATTTGAAGGTTTTTTTGTGTGTATGTTGAGATGCGGGGGTGGGAGGGTTGTCGGATGTGTATGAATGTTTTGATTTGAATGTTTTTTGTGTGCTGGGGTGGGGGGTTCGGGTCTATATGGGTGCATGTTTGTGTGTGTGCCGAGTTGAGGGGTGGGGGTTTGGGTCTATGTGTGCTGATTTGGGGGGTGGGGGTTCGGGTCTATATGGGTGCATGTTTGTGTGTGTGCTGAGTTGGGGGGTTCGGGTCTGTGTGTGTGCTGATTGGGGGGGTTCGGGTCTGTATGGGTGCATGCTTGAGAGTGTTTGTGCTGAGTTGGGGGGTGGGGGTTTGGGTCTGTATGTTTGAGAGTGTGCGGAGTTGGGGGTGGGGGTTCGGGTCTGGTTGGGTGCTTGTGTGTGCTGATTTGGGGGTTGGGGTTTGGAGTTGGGGTGGGGGTTCAGGTCTGTATGGGTGCATGTTTGTGTGTGCTGAGCTGGGGGGAGGGGTTCGGGTCTATATGGGTGCATGTTTGTGTGTGCTGAGTTGGGGGGTTCGGGTCTGTATGGGTGCATGTTTGTGTGTGCTGAGTTGGGGGGTTCGGGTCTGTATGGGTGCATGTTTGAGAGTGTGCTGAGTTGGGGTGGGGGTTCGGGTCTGTATGGGTGCTTGTGTGTGTGTGCTGATTTGGGGGGCATAGTGTTTGGTTGGGTGTGAGGGGGCCCTGGGGCATAGTGTTTGGTTGGTGGTGAGGGACATGGGGAATAGTGTTTGGTTGGGGGTGAGGGGGCCGTGGGGCATAGTGTTTGGTTGGGGGTGAGGGGGCCCTGGGGCATAATGTTTGGTTGGGGGTAAGGAGGCCCTGGGGCATAATGTTTGGTTGGGGGTGAGGGACATGGGGCATAATGTTTGGTTGGGGTGAGGGTGCCATGGGGCATAGTGTTTGGTTGGGGGTGAGGGGGCCATGGGGCATAGTGTTTGGTTGGGGGTGAGGGACATAGGGCATAGTGTTGCACTCCAAGAGTGAACCCAATAATAAAGCTAAAACAGGCACAGTTAGGAGATGTTCATCTTTGGCTTTTTGAGGAAACCTGACTCAACGAAGGCCACACTCCTCTTGGGCAACCCAAATAAACTGTAGCAGTCCAAAATAACGGCATGTCCAATCTAGGGTTAATAAAATATATATAAGTTAATTAAACAGGCGAGATACAATAACTAAATAGAAATAAATTATAACAATGGAAAATGTGTAGTACAAAATGTAAGTTTGAAATGCAAATAAAAATCGTTACCCCTCAAAAACATTCTTTTTCCATGTGTTTAGTACAAATTGGGTGTTTAAAAAGCCTCCTGCCACGCCCCGCCCACATTTACTTTTCAGCCCACTATAGCCCTCATGTAAGGTACTTTCGGCCCTCTGTCAAAATCAGTTGTGCACCCCTGACTTAAAGCAGGTTGGACGTTAGCAAGAAGGCCTCAGTTCAGTATGTCGCAGTTAAAAAAGCAGACCTTGAATTTCAGAAGCGGAGCTCAGAAAGGAGATGTTGGATGGGCCCCAAGAAGCCAAGGTCTCATCAAACTGGAGTAAACTGACTTTGGATACAGAATCGTGTGAAAGGACAAACCTGTCCAGAAGGAATGAACATAACAAGGAAGACTTCAGAGGTCTATTGGAATAAAATTTTAAATACAGGAAAAGGCTCGATTTTATGGTCTCTAGTCACATGGAAGCATGAAGTTGGACTAACTAGATGGTCGCACCTACGCATGAAGACAGACTGTGCTGCTTACGCCCCAATTTTCTCAGATCTAAGAACACTCTCGAGGACCAAGTTCAAAGGCCTAATAGACAGTAGACCACTGAGGTGATGATAGATTGATATGCTAATTGGTGGGAAGCTAAAGTTAAGGCAACCTCACCAGCATCTGGATGGCCAGCCTGAAGGCTGCTAAAGTAGCTGGAAAAGGTCTGAAGATGGATCGAGTGCCAACCAATTGTAGTGGACTTGCGTATTCAGGGGTCCTATAGTTTGTAAACCAATGGGACAGTGTATTTAGTGACGTTTACAGTGGTCATTTTTAGAGGAGGGCTTAGTTGCACACCTGATGTTAGGTAAACAATCACATAGCAACACTTTTTTAGAATAGTATGGATCATATACTTAAATGTTCACCCAGAGCCAATCACAAATGCTTATACGTTTTGTAGTTTGCCACGTAGGATGACGTTGGTAGTGACGTAGGTCAACGTCATTGATGGCACATTTTGATTATAAAAGTACACTTTTTTCTTAAATGCTTTGAGTTTGAAGATTGAGCCTTTGCGTTGATGTTAGTTATGCTCCCTGTTTTAGACAATTGATAATAAAAACAGTCTTTCTTTTGTCAACTTCCTGAGTCGGCTCTATTATTTGATACATGAGTAAGATCTGCATCCCCATCCATCTCGAGGGTAAATGCTGCTCATAAAAGGGGCTGGACTATCCAGTTCACTTGGTAGCAGAGAGGATGGTTTAAGAGATATCGATCTGAGTAAACTTTAGAGTTTCGGTAATATCGTACGACCATTGCCAGTCGGCTGAAGGAACGTGAAGCTCCCCGTAGATGGTAGTTAGTGTAAAACCACCAAAGTGTCTTGCAAGACCAGGCATGACGGGTCCCTTAATATCAAGTAGAATCCCCTCTCCATCTATGCGAAGCAGATCGATCGGAAGGTTGAAGAGGCGATAAACAAGGCAGACAATCCCGAGAGTCAGAAGAGGAAAAGCTGATATTGGTGAGTAAAAAACTGAGTCAGCTGACAAAATCATGGGTGATGAGTGAAGAAAAAAAGAGTAATGGAGGGAGGCGGGATAAAATATAATGTGAGAGTAAGTGTCTAACATATGTGGAGAAGGAGATATTGACTCGAGTGTGGCCGAGAAATGATATAAATCGTGAGAGAAGCCATGATACGAGAAGGTGCTGTGGCCTGTATTTTTTAGGACATAACAGAAGAAGTTTACACCCAAAATCCCATAGTTGGATGATAGGAGACTATCCCGGTTAAAGACAGGACCAAAGGGGTAACAAACTGCAGTCAGAGTATTTTTAGAGGGCTAACTAGTATTAAGAAGAGAATTATAGGAAATCTATGTAACTGGTTGAGTTTGTTTGATGTGGATTTTGTGCATGGTGACGTCATAAGTAGAAAATATTTGATTAGAACTGAACCCGATGGTAATTTTTAGTAAGATTAAAGTAAAAAAATGGTGGTTAGCGGGATTGGAGCTTGCAATGATTGGTGCTCGCTCATATTATATTATTTTTATGAAACGTACCTTTTAAATCTGTGAATAAAAATAAACAATGTTTATATTAAGTTAAGAGTAGACGAGTCAAGAATGGAGCATATTACTCCACTTGTGCATCTAGGTAAGCAGTTACCGAAACATGCACCCAAGCTTAAAACAGTATAGTGTGGAATGGGTTAAGTGAACCGCTGATGAAATGTTTATGCTGTGGCCACAGGGAGGTTCGCTATAGAAGGCAGTTTTGCAGCATATGACATATCTGCATGCAGCATACACAGGAAAGAAACTAGAAAAGGGATTAGCTAGTTAAGAGCTTTGGAAGATGCATCAACAAGAGAAGGATGAAGAACCTCCTATAGTTTGGATACTTAATATATGCAGAGAGGGGGGTGAGGAGTCTTCTGCTCCTCCTGCCCCAACTGAAATAGGAGACGAGAGCAAGAAAGAAGATGGGTTATACCCATTGAGGGAGCTTAAAGCAGCAACAGGATATAATAACCCAGCATATGAGTCACCTGTGCAAAGCAGTGATGAAAGTATGGGAAAAAATACTGAGAAAGATGTAATCTCTAAGGTCCCAGGGGCCAAAGACACGATAAGGAAAGGAGTGATCGAACAAGTACATCTCTAGATATAGGAAGAGAGATAAAAACGATGGAAAGGAGAAAGACAAGGCTGATGAGATAGCACTTTTACAGAATGAATGGATGGGTGGTCAGATTTTTATTAAAACTCGATGGTAAGAGCATTGAGGATGTAAGACAACGGGAAGATCAAGACAAACACGACAAAAAAGATAAGGAAAGAGGAACGATTGAAAGATTAAGGCATGAAAAGAAAGGAAAGGCAGAGACTAGAGCAGTTGTGCCAAGAAGAACAGTCAAGAAAAGAGCACAAGAGCAAAGAAAACAATAATAGACAGAGCGATTGATGAGCAGGAAAGAAAACAACAAAGAATAGAAGCAGAGGAACAGAAAATAAGGGATAAGAGAACACAAAGGGGAAAGGAGGAGGAGATTCACAGGGCAAATAAGAGAAAGGATATGAGGAAAAAGGGGGAAGACAGTAAGAAAAGAAGCGAGGAAACAAAGAATTTGATGATGACATAGAACGTAAAAGAAGGCAGAGAGCATGCGATCTAGATCGCCTGGAGAAGGAGAAAAGAGATCCTGAGCCAGAAGTAGCATGGGATCATATAGAGGAATTTTTTTTCCAGAGTACAAGTCATTACCAGGCCCGTCTAGAGTAAATCTAGAAGACGTGTGACTCGAGGAGCATTGGGTAAGCGATCAATAAAGTAGATCTTGAAATGAAAGCCCAGAAGCAGTGAAAGGGGAAGGGAAAAACGATCGACTCGAGAGTACTCAGTTGTATGATACAGAGGGAGTCTTGTGCAGTATGAGCCCAAAGGAGTTGTCTCTAGATGGACTGAATGAGCAGAAATGATGAGAAGTTGCACAAGTTGGGCACAGGAAATGTCAGACTAAGACAGAGCTATCTTCCATAGGAAAGAAAGAAGAGACGTATGTGGTCCTGAGGGATGTTTTTCAAATGGAGAAAGAAGTCAGATGGTCTGATTTAAACACACCTTTAACCAGGGTGCCAGAATTACTGGCACAGTCAGATAGACCCAAGGGGCAATTCCACAGTCAAAGGGGAGAACCTCCACCTTATGCAAGTAGATTAAGATCGCTACCTGGTTGAAGGCGATGTGGTAATATCATTCCTGCATTGGACAGACAAATGATGACATGAGAATGAGTTGGGGGCTTCGCATTTTCCCTTGTTGGAAAAAGGAGGGGCCAGACCACAATATATAACATGGCCCCAGATGGGTAAGGATAATTAAGGTGTAAGCTTCAGAGATTAACTGCGGGCGCTGGGAAATGGATACATGAATTAGAGGAAATGACGGGAGGAAAAACATTAGCTATAAGGGACATTAAAGGTCTCCTCATCGCCATACTTTGTGAGAGCTGATGACATGTGGACGAGGGCAGGGTACCCTGGTGTGACTAAAGTTAACACTGCTCATGATGGAGCACCATTCAATAACTGTATGGCGGAGGTCTGGAAGGCACTCCGAGTACTATATCCAGAAACCCCCGATATGAGAGCTATAATGACAAAAGATGAAGGACGGGGATGATATGTTGATTTACATTCAACATTTTCTTCAGAAATCTTGGGCTTTGGAAACGAACGAGTCTTGGGTAAAATCTATACCAGTATTTTATCATATATTATGCCAGGGACTACCAGAACCTGTACAGAAGCAGCTTTAGAAATTAGTGGGTATTGAAGCCAAACCATGGTCAGAGTCAGCTGACCTTTGCACGCTATTGCAGGCTCTTGCAGGAGAAGAATAGCAAAAAAGATGATGCCCGGAACGGCAAATGGGCAAAATTAGTGCAGAAAAATCAGTCCAAATATGCCATTTAAAGGGCAAACTTGACTAGTGTAGATGGTCCGAATCCACAGCAGAATATATGTATGACACAGGTGAATAACCAGAGGCAGTTTGATCAAAGTAATAATGGATTTACTCTGCTCGGAAGGGGTGGATTTAGAAGAAGAGGCTTTCAGAATAATCAAGGAAATTGGCAGAATAATCGGGGCAGTTTTCAGAATAAAGGTGGATTTCAAAACATGCAGAATGACGGTCAGAACATACAGGATGGGCAGATTAGGAGGCCACCTCTATGTTGGGCATGCGGGATGACCGGGCATTTTGCTCACATGTGTAGAAGTCAAGGGTTTGTGCAAAACGACCAATTTTCAAGAGGGGGGGGATTTCAAACCCGCCTGCATATTCGCAGCTGAAGACTCTGGGTAAGGCTCTTGTAACCAGGACTCGTGTCTGGCAGAGAGTCTCCCAGGACCCCCCTGGTTTATTTGCATATTTCAAGTTACTTTGGGTCTCACCCTAAATTACTAGGGGAATCCAGACGTGGACCCCTTGCTCACTATTCTTAGAGAGGCACAGCTACACCCTACTGATGAGCTTCAACCAGACCGAAACACGTGTCTGGGGTTGCTGTTGGTACTCTTGTTCAGAGAAGAATTGCCTAGCATTTCGGTGCCGGACTGCCCCAGGACAGGACAAAGACTGATGTGTTTAGGATATTTCTCCTCTGTGAAAGATAGTGAGCTAAAGACTCTGGGTAAGGCTCATGTAACCAGGACTCATGTCTGGCAGAGAGTCTCCCAGGACCCCCCTTGTTATTTGATGGGAACAAGGACAAAGGCAGACAATGGTTTGCAGTGATTACCATCGGAGGAGGTTACAGATCAACTGACGTCACCGATGAGGACATGTTTGGCGATCATCTATCTGATGATGAATAAATATTTGAGATCATTAGTTATTGGGTAAGAGCAATCAAACGAGAGGTGCCTCAGAAAATGATGATGGCCCAGCAACGTCCCAAGTATTTTGAGGAAGATATGGCAAAAGTGCCAGCTTCATTATGGACCACAGGACCCTATGACGTAGGCCTATTGAAGGGGGCTGCAGAAGAAGATTAAACGGAAACCAGGAGCAATTTTACCTCGAGCATGACAGTATCCCATGTCTCGAGAGGCAGATGAAGGTATTTTCAAAACAATTTCCGCCATGATGGAGCAGGGCATTTTAGTGACGTCAGTCACTGTGTAACACCGCAATTTATCCTGTGAAAAAAGGGAAGGGGGTCTTGGAGACTAATCCAGGCTTTAAGGCTGATAAACCAAATTGTAAAAGCGGAGTTCCCTCTAGTCCCTAACCCGTCCATAATTCTATGTAATATACATGCACAATATTTCACTTTGATTTGAAAAATGCATTTTTCTCAATCCCATTGCACAAAGACTCACAGGATCCGACGTCATTTACGTCAGACAAACGTGACTGAAAAGTACTCTGCTACCCCAGGGGTATTGCGAGTCTCCATCGATTTTCAATAGAGTCCTGCAGATGGACTTGAGCAATATGGAAGGTGTTGTTCTGCAATACGTAGACCTATTAGTTTGCAGCACTACAGAGGAAGAGTGCAGACGCGATTCTGTCCAGCTGATAATACTTGCGGACAAAGGATATAAGGTTGACAAAGAAAAGTTACTGTATTGTCAATGATAAGTGTTGTATATTGGCCAATTGATTTCACATGAAGAAAAGAAGGTTACTCCCGAGAGGGCTTAGGCTATTTTGAAAACCACAAAACCACATACGATAAAACATGCAGAGGGTTTTGGGATTATGCAATTACATCAGAGCATAGTTTTGATTACAGTTCATATATAAGGCCTTTATTCCAGGCTTTAAAGAAAGCACAGGTAAAACGGGAAAAAAAAGAAAATCGCGTGGACTGAGAAAATGGAGGAAGCATTTGAAGAGCTGAAAAAAGCAATGTGTACAGCCCCAGTTTTAGGGATCCCTAATTATGCTGAGGAGTTCTTTTTATTCTCGCACACAGATGGCACTGTTATAACAGCAATCCTCACGCAGAGAGCCACGTTGGCGTACAGGCCCCTTTCATATTTCAGCGGGATTTTAGACCCAGTAATGAGAAGTCACTTCCCGTGCAAACAGTCTTTGGCTGACGTTGTGTTCGCCATAGAGAAAGCTGCAAGCATAGTGAAGGAATGTTCCATGACATTATTTGTAGAGCATGCACTATTTGCTATTCTAGAGAAACCTAAGGGCACATTGACTTCTTAATGGGCTTCTGCCTATGAGGTAGTTAAATCAAATCCAGCAATCAAAATAGTTCGATGCAGAGTATTGAATCCTGCCATGTTTGTAGCTGAACTACTGACAGAGGATGAGCATGCGCACGACTGTTCAAACTATGGAGAGTTCTATGATGAAATCACAAGAGTAAAAGAAAATGCCTTGCCAGGTGGAGAAATAGTTTGACAGTTCTTCGAGAATCGATCAAAATGATGCAGAGATATATGGGTGCCGCTGTGGTAAAATACACAGCCAATGGGGAGTTTCAGACATTGGTAAGTGCACGACTACCGTCTCACTATTGAGCACAAGCTGCAGAGTTAGTGGTGCTGATTGTCACGCTCAAGAATCATGCAGACCAGGAAGTAACAGTGTACAGCGACTCCGCCTATGTGACATCAACAGTGCACGCAGGATTAGCACATTGGAAAAGGAGGGGCTACCTCCGAGCGGATGGCCCGCCAGTGCAGCACGAAGCCTTATTGGACAGGCTTATTAAAGCACTACAATTCCCAGTGGCTATCGCGGTCATTAACTGTGCAGCTCATACTAAAAAGACAGACTTAATTTCACTCAGGAACTAAGCAGCAGACAAAGCGAAAATCACTGCATGTTCAGAGAATAGAATGTCCTTTGAAACACTTGATGTAAAAGAAAAAAATGGTTGTGTTGATGAATGTGGTTGAAAAATATAGTGATTTGTCAAAACCGCAGTTTATGGAGGTTCAGGGGGAAGCACCTCAAGTAGAGAGATTTGTGGACACGAAGAGGGTGTTATTTAAACCCCTCTGAAGCATTGTGACGACAGGACAGCACTGGTAAACCAGTGATGGCTATAGCCTTACTGAGGGTGGCGCTGAAACAGCTACACTAGTCTGCGCACACAACTAGGGAAAACCTTGCTGAAGATTGGTTTGTACCAAATCTGTCAGAGCATGTTGCCTTCTTTATGACGAATTGTATAATTTGTAAAAAATTCACGGCTGGGCATACACTGAGCACAGTTAGGGTTTTTTTTTTCCAAGACCCATTGGCCCCTTTCAGCATTTGCATATCGACTATCAATATGATTAAAGTATGTAATGTTACATGATTGTTGTGGTATGTCCCTTTTCAAGGTGGATTGAGGCAGGTCCATGTACGCAGCCAGACTCCACCTGTGCAGCAAAATATTTGGTGCGTTGCGTTTCCTAGTTGGGGAGTATGTGAGGTAATAAGGTCAGACAACGGTCCATATTTTGTGAACCAAACATTTGAGCAGATCAGCTTGTTGCTTGGTATAAAGCACAAGTTTTCATAGTCTTATCTGCAAGGAAATGTGATCTGTGAGAGGCTCAACGGTTTGCTTAAGGAAAGGATACCCAAGTTGATGCTTACTCTGAAGAAAGGGTGGTTGCATTACCTGCCACTGGCATTATATGCTTTGAGGAACCAACCGGGTTCTGACCACCATCTCACGCCTCACAAAATTGTGACTGGGAGACGGATGAGAACACCCCTAATGCCTCCATCCAGAGTTAGAAGTGATGCTCAGTCAACTGCAGATTTGTTTGGAATGGAAATGCATGATTATTTGAACTGTATGACTTCCAGTGTTTCTGCCATTTCATGACAGTAGCAGCGACAAGGGTGCAGGGCAGTACAGAACACAGAAGAAGATGCTTCAACAAATCAACTTCAAGAATTTCGTCTTCCCAAATTATTCACCGGAGATGAGGTGCTAATTCAGAACAAGAGAGAAAGGTGGGACGACCCTTGTTTCAATGGCCTGTTTATAGTAGAAGACATCACGCTGTCTGCTGTCAAAGTGCAGGGCAGGCTTGCTTGGATTTTTATTGAAGACGTCAACATTTTTGCTGGCGAAACCTCTATGCCCTCTGCACCCCACCGAGAAGCAAGTACAAGCATCAGGGAAGAATCACAGCACGTACTGTCTCTGGAAAAGTTAAGGGAAGCAAAATTCGGACAGACTGTGAAAATCTGTTGCAGGGTTAAGGGAAGATCTATATTCGTAAAGCCACAGTAGCTTATTGACTTTGGACTGAGGCATGCTTAAGCCTTGATAAGAAGAGAGATATGCCAGACTCTGATTGTGGCTTTGATAACTGGAAGAGAGTGCAGTATCCTGATTCGTTCCATACAGAGTTCTTGTTCCGATTTGCCCATGGTGTTACCCAATGATAACATTTCAAGGATTATATTTGACGTTTTTCTCTATGTGCTGCGCTCATATCCATCGATTGTGAGGAGAATCTCTAATATATGTACTTTTTTGCAAGATCCTAAAAATGGCCCGATTGTAAGGAGACTACTTGCAGAAATTTCTGAGTACGTGTTGCAGTTACCAGAGTATAGCGGGGATAGCACAAATGCCCCTGTCACTTGAGGCTGCACACAGACTTGTTGGGTTTTCTTTCATCTGACTGAAGAATACCCACATCTTGTTGGCAGACACACGGATATGCTCACATTCCTAATGGATCCCAGTAACACAAAACCTGACTGTGATCTTGGAAAGAATAATTATCCAAGTAAGCCTATATTCTGAGAGGACCCACAGGACGGTGGTGTGAAACTTTCCTTCGAGGGACAGATCAAGAAGGTTACTGGCAAAGACAGACATTTTGTTTATGCTTATGTCGTCTGGCTTAAAGCAAATTGGGGGAGTGGACTGGGAACTGGTATATGTCATTGAACTGATCTAGACATATTGAGAGCAGCTTTCTTCTTGCTGGGACATTTATATTTTGCATGGTTAAAAAACTGGTTCCAGAAAAATAAAGAGAGTTCATTTCTGTTATTCAGCAAGCAGACCAGTGGATCAAGGGCGAAGGTGCGAAGGCAGGACAGCAACTTCCAGGAGGAGTGTGTAATGTTGATTTATTAAAAAATTACTTTTTCCTTCCTTAGGCAATAATAAATGGGTAGTGCTAGTAGCAACTTCGTCATCCCGGACATAGAAAGACATTCACGTTGTGCACTGTACAGGCGTTGTACATCAACATACCTTTTACTTATTTATGGTTGTATTCCGTTTATAATCATACTGCTCTCACTCACAGTCGGTACATCCTACTACTTTGATATACATGGAGCTAAGACTCCAGTGACTCTTCATGAGAAAAAGGAAGTAGTAATTGTGGCAACCACTAGACACCCAAGGCTTATGTAGTTATTCCTGTTCCAAAGAAAGATTACCAATTACCTGAGTCTTAGATAAGCACGATTAGCAATCATTCACATGCAAGAAAGGTTGTAGAAATTTTGTTTGGACACAAGAAACACGCCTGGCAAAATGGGCAAGATAAGAGGTTGCCAGACAATGTGCCTGTACAAGTAATGCATGCAAATACACCTGATGTGGTGGTGAAGAACTCAAAGGTAACTCCTAGAAGACAGACATATATTGAGTTTATGCAGGACATTTCTATGCCTAAAAGGGCAGCTGAGCAAAGGAAACTCTCTGAACTTTCTCCTACCAGGGGAACATTAACAGGTGTACCTCGTCCACTGACAGATGTACCCATGATTTATCCAGAAAGAAGGAGTTATGCTGGTACACTTTGTGACATTATTCTGGAAGGTCACATTAGGAGAAAGAACTAAACAAAACACCCAAGAAGATGATTGAGCTATCTGATTACCTGGACAGTACAGCACATTTGGGAAATAACATTTGGTACCAGCATATGAAAGAAGTAGGAAGGAGGACCTCGAATGAGGAATGCTTTGCGTGTGCACTCCTGCCATACAGAAATAATAAAACCTTCATATCTATTGAAATAGACGTCCAAACAGCTCATTGTCTTTCACACATAGCACTTTGCAAAACCAGAGGCCAGTTCATGGGTCGAGATGCCTACCTCAAATTGGCAACTGAATGGACATATCCAGATGAAGATGACTATGTGCAAGACACTAAGACAAGAAACAGAGCCCACACTCAGAATCATGTGATCAGATATGAGAAGCCTGGAGGAAAATAATCTGGAATCAGATGGGAAGTGAGTAAGAAATTGGAGGTTGCAGGAGAAAATGCAGAGGACGCTCAAAGATGGAAGAAGAGGTCAATTGCAGATCTGGGAATCTGTGTCATCACCCGATGGATGGGAAGAAGGAGTGGTCGTCTGCAGAGGCTGGTGATCATTGGATGCTATAAACCAGTCATTGACATTGTGCAGAATGGATGTAAGCCATTATGGTAAAGACTTGCTAAATTATTGACTTGGGTTGAAGATAGGAGGTTGCAAATTGTGCCATTGGAAAGTTCAAAGCTGTGCTTCAGAAATACTGCCACAAGAAAAGTTGGAGAAAATAAAAATTGTGGTCAAATCTTGGATGTTCCAGGAATGGCACACGGTACAGCAGTGATCATGGATCATTTTTGGGCTTGTGCAGCCCGAGCCTATACCAGATTGCCTGCAGATTGGGGAGGAATATGCACATTAGTGAATGTCCATGTTCCAGCTTTAGTGATTCCAAAGGGTGATTTACACATTGACAATTTCCCAAAAGCAGATGCTCACCTAAGGAAGAGGAGATCTGTGGAGCTGATAAAGAGGATGAAGAGAGAACCAATTCTCAGCTAAGTCAATAGAAGCTTTTGATGACATACCATACAGACACAGGCTGTTTAGCCAGACCTCATCTGTGTTCACGTTGATCTTCATGCCGGCTGTTCAGGTTGGAGCAAACACCAAGTGGCTACAAATCACCAGATGGGAATTGCTGCAGACAATTAACACTACCATAAAAGGATTCAATGCAATCAGAGAAGAGATGAGCCATACGACTAATAACTCTTTAGAACAGATATGTCCTGGATATGATTACAGCAATGGATGGAGGGGTTTGTGCAAAAATGGGAGAATCATGTTGCACATTTATACCTTCTCATGACGAGAATGGAACATTGACAGAGGCCATAGACATGCTGACAAAACCTCATAGCCAGATGATAGAGGAAGTAGAAGACATTGCTGATGACTGCTGGTTTGGATCACTCTTCTCTTGGGTTCCACAATGGATGGCAGACATTTTCAAGTTCCTTGGACCCCTGATAGTGATGATATTGCTTGGATTTTGTGTAATCAAGATAATAATCTCACATTGCAAGAAGACGGTGTCCGGTCAAATGGTCGACAGGACAATTGGTCGACACAATTTGGTCGACAGGTCAAATGGTTGAATTTTTTATTTTTATTCATATATATATTTTTTAGGTTTTCGTTTAGGGAAAAAAAAGGATTTTTAGCAAAAAAAAGGGGTTTGGGGAGGACCCCCCCAAAAAACAAATTTGAAAAAACAAACATTGTTTTAAAAAAAAAAATCGACCAGTTGACCTGTCGACCTTTTGGTGTCAACCAATTGTCCTGTCGACCATTTATTTTCGACCAAATGACCTAGAACCCGAGACCACAGCAAAGAAAGCCATAGGGATGTAGATCATGATTGATGTTGAATCAGGATGGAAGCCCAAAGACCTGACAGATGAATAGATCAGAGACTTTGGAAAGCCAGTATCCATGCACCTGAGGGGACCAAGTTCCTGTATCCGAAGAATCCTAAATATGTGGGAAGGTGAATCTACTGCAGTCCAAGTGGACAGTGCCAGTTTATGACATGGAATAAGGATGAGCATGTGAAAACAGCAGAATGCCTGAAAGAAGTCAAAAAGATATGGGTCCCAAAGAAGTTGTTCTTCAGGACAAGCTCCCTGGATGTGAAGGATGATGTGCGAGTGGTCGATTAATCGCCCAGAGGTGGGAGTGTCGAGAAGTAGCCAAGTACCCCCACCTCAATCGACCCACCCCTTTTACCTGTATGCTGCAAACCAGAGTATGTGATGTATACAGAACAGCTGAATTGACAAAGAGCAGTATATGGACCCAGTGCAGTGCCAGTGAAAGGGCCAGCACCTAAGAATCTGGGAGCCAAGGTACCCATTGAGAAAACCTCATCTGCTTACATAAATAGATGATGGCCATCTGAATGAGATCCCTGAAGAAACAGAACCAATAAACGCCAAGGATGAATAGTAGTATTACTAGCCATTGCCAAGTATATGTTATATGGAGCTGAAGATGAAGTACATAAAATGCAGTGATCAGAGAATGCGGATATTCTATAAGGCATCAAGAAAGCAATAAGGATAAGTGAAATCCTGGGCTCAAGGTGAAGAAACTTATGCCACAGAAACAGATGAAGATATTAAATCATTTTACACATGTACAGGTGCAGAAGAAACGAAAGCAGCAAAGTAATCATGAAGCTAGCTCTAAGCTTATAGTAAAAATAGATTGTGGCAAGCGGAAACGTATAAATACATAGGAATCCGAGAATTATGGATGTTTCCACTAAACGTATTAAAGCAGGTTGGACGTTAGCAAGAAGGCCTCAGTTCAGTATATCAGTTAAAAAAGCAGACATTGAATTACAGAAGCGGAGCTCAGAAAGGCGAGGTTGGATGAGCCCCAAGGAGCCAAGGTCTTATCAAACTGGAGTAAACGGACTTTGGATACAAAATCGTGTGAAAGGACAAACATCCTTTCCAGAAGGAATGAATATAACAAGGAAGACGTCAGAGGTCTATTTGTATAAAATATTAATACATAAAAAGGCTTGATTTTATAGTCTTTAGCCACATAGAAGCATAACGTTGGACGTACGAGATGGTCGTACCTACGCATGAAGGCAGACTGTGCTGCTCACTCCCTAATTTTCTCAGAGCTAAGAACACTCAAGGACGAAGTTCAGAGGCCTAATTGACAGTCAACTACTGAGGGGATGATCGATTGATATGACAATTGGTGGGAAGCTAAAGTTAAGGAAACCTCATCAGCATCTGGACGGCCAGCCTGCAGGCGGCTAACGTAGCTGGAAAAGTACTGAAGATAGATAGAGTGCCAACCGATTGAAGAGGACTTGCGTATTCAGGGGTCCTAGAGTGTGTAAATCAATGGGACGTTGTATATTTAGTGACGTTCATAGTGGTCATTTTTCGAGGAGGGCTTAGTTGCCCACCTGATGTTAGGCAACCAATCACATAGTTACACTTTTTTAGAATAGTAAGGATCATATACTTAGATGTTCACCCAGAGCCAATCACCCATGCTTATTAGTTTTGTAGTTTGCCACATAAGATGACGTTGGTAGTGACGTAGATCAACGTCATTGAGGACACATTTTGCTTATAAAAGTACAGTTTTTTCTTAAATGCTTTGAGTTTGAAGATCGAGCGTTTGCATTGATGTTCGTTATGCTCACTGTTTTAGACAATTGATAATAAAAAGGTCTTCCTTTTGTCAACTTCCTCAGTCTGCTCTATTTGATGTATGAGTAAGATCTGCATCCCCATCCATCTCAAGGGTAATTGCTGCTCATCAAAAGGGGCTGGACTATCCAGTTCAACGTATAGGGTTTTCTGTGAAAACATATTGGTCAGTGATTTCATGCTTTTACATTCAAACATTCTGATCTCACAAGCCAACAAACTTAGCACTGAAGGAAACGTTACTACCGCTATCATCTTTGTTTTCATGACGGAGGTTTACTGTGCATTGGTGTGTCTTACAGTTTATTTAGGTAACCCTTTCATGGTACATACAGAACAGCCATTATGTCAAATTATTAGTACATGCATTTGAGAGACCCACGCAATTTAGCAGCTGCCGACTGGAAGGCACCCTGTATATCTTATTGTGCTTGGTCCTGGCTGTTCAAGACCCAAGGCTATATAAACAATGAGCTCATCATTCTTTGCCACAACATTTCTGTGTGACTCAGCATTTCTGTGAAGCAAACATTCCATCCAGCTCTAAATAGGATTTCACAAAATGGAATGGAAAGTATGAAACGCAAATGGAGGAGCTTGGGCTAACCTACATAAATGCATTTTCATAGAGGCTGGTCCTTACTCACACTTTGATGCTCTGAGTGCAGCGAAATTCCTCAGAGTTGTTGCCACGATGAGGGCAGTGTGAGGTCCTGCAGTCTGACCATGGACATCATTTTATAAATGAGACTTTTGAGCACATCACAACTCTATTGGGGATACAGCACACATTCTCCTGTGCCCATCACATGCAAGCAAATGGGGCCTCCGAGCGCCTCAACGGCCTGCTCATAGAGAAGATTGCACAAATAAAAGCTACCATAAAAAAGGGATGCTTCATGGTTTGCCCGTAGCCCTGTTCACACTGTGCATCAGTCTGGATCGGACCACTTAACGCCACATGAGGTGGTAACTGGACGGCGCATGTGACACCCCGTGGCTCCTCACACTAGGGCATTGACAGATGCCCATGCCACCTCTGACGTATTTGGAAATTAAATGCACAAATATATTGCTTCTTTGATGGCTAGTGCACTGAAATCACAGCTGACAGTGTCCTCTGTTCCCAGCAGGAACGGTGTTCGAGTTCCCATTCAACATCTGTGACTATTATGGAAAATGGGTTTGATGCAACCCTGGTGGAGACTGCAATTACCCAAAATGGAATTTGGACGACCATGTGAAGTACCATGGACATCTTGGAGGGATAGCACACGTTTGGCTTCCGAAGTTACACGTGAACAGAGTTGTGTAGGTAATGTGATTGAGTCATTGACCAGAGGGAGGGATTGAAGGTGGAGATCCAGGTAGGGCCTCATAACCCCCACATGACTCTCAGCCCAAAGAAACAATTGATGAACCTCACTCTTTGGTCCTTCACCACCATCACCGATGCATCGCAGATGTGAGAAATGTTATTCTCTCAGACAGCCAGGTGCCATCAATTGAACAAGTCGACTGACTGCAAATCAAGAAATCAAAATCACGGACATCACAATGTAGCCTCACTAAGAGATGAAGTACATAGCTATCCATTCACAAAGTTACATAAATATGCATTAGTTTGTTGCACAGAGACACGAAAGACATGCTTGTGACTCATGCAGTTAGATGACAGATATAAATATCTCTATATATATATATTCACATTCTTCGCCGACACAGAACCACAAGACGCCAAAGTAGATGTATGCCAAGCTTGCACATGCTCAACTGCCACTAACATGGAAAAGCCATAAGGACAAATATGGAATCTATAAGACCACTGAGGGAATGAGGAAGAGGAGATAGGCTTTGAGTACACTGAAGGACTGACATGATCGCTGCAGCCAGAGGGAAGCAGAACGATGCACCCAGCCAAAGACGAGTGGAGACCGTAAAGTTTGTGGTTACCAAGACGATAAGTCACCTGCAGGAAATTCAGGCTAGAATCCTCATATTTACAGGTAAGAGCGCTCCATTTCATGGTCTCAACACATGTGACTCAGTAAAGCAAGAAAATGCTCATTCAATCAAGGCAGACAGAAGTTGTTCCCATCAAATCAGAGGTGGAGAGATACAAGTGTTGCTCACAAACTGCCAACTCCCAGGCTTAGGTGACCAGAGATGGCAACATTAGGGAACACACAACACCTCATGTTCATTCTCATTGCCTTGAAAAGGTACACTCAGCCTGGTAACCATCAAAGGTCCCAGGGCTGGGAGGACACATTCTGTCCAATCCAGAGTCACCCGTCACATGAAGATATATTTTCTAGGAGCCAATAGTCCCTCTACTACCCTGCAACATTGTAGATTGATACACGTAGAGGTGGTCCCAGGAGGAGCCACCGGATATGGCTACCCAATAGTAAAGTTAACCCTTATAGAGTACATATATAGTTCACCTAAACTGACCAATGTGAATGCCCAATAGGTTTCGGGGACGGAATTTGGTTTTGTGACATCACACTTGGATAAAAGCGAGCGAGACACGCTCAGAAGATGAGAACCCAGCTTTTCTAGTGTGATCTCTGTTTTGTTAGATAATAAAGAAAGTAAACTTTGCCCCATGGCAGAGTCTTCCGTTCTTACTGTGGGGAGTTTTTGACACCCCCCTCCCCGAGTCTCTTTGCTGGTAACTGGGGTGACTGCTATAGGGCTCCTGCCGCTCCTTGACAGGATTTTCCCATAGCTCAGCTGCATCAAGTTTATATAGAGTGTTTAACGTGGGCAAACCGTTTCAAACTCCCCCCCCCACCCCGTCCAGAGACAGCAAATGCGCCAGCTCTGGTAGACCCCACAATTTTGCCCAAATGTAGGCACCTCTAGACATAACTGTGGATCTCACAGGGATAGTACCATATTCCATATGAACCAGTGCCGTTGGAGCGCTCAATGGAAGTAGTGATAATCTCTTCAAAAATGTATTTTCCCTTACCGTCATCCTCACAGTGTTCATGTATCCCCATAGTTCCGAACCATACAGAGCTGCTGGTAACACTTGCTTTTTGTACAGATCCAGAGCGGGAGACAGAGCGTCACTCCTGTGGCGAGTAAAGAAGGATGGGGTGGCTCCACTAAGCTTTTCTAAATTGTGGATGTATACATCTTGCTCCCACTGTGCGAGAGGGTGCCTTGTGTAGCAAAGATAGCATGAGGTATTGGCCTTATTTGCGTAATGGGAAAACGTCAAGAGGATTGTAATATAGTAATCCGTCAGGATGGCTGACCTGGCCCAATCGGGCAGAGGCCTTCTGCTGCACGAAATGTACCGTACAGTGTGGGCATTGAGCAAGGCCTTGGGGGCTTGCGAATTGATGTGGTCAGAAATAATACCTAGGGTCTCATGGAGAGAGGCCAAGTCAAACTCTGCTATTGAGAAGTCTAGAAAAAAGCAGAACATGGCAATGACATTTCTAGCAGGGGGGCTGGTTTCTCAACAATCAGACACAGGCTCATAAACCTCAGAGTGCTTGGGTATTACGAGAAGGGTGTGGTTCACCTGCTGGAGATGGGCCAGTACCTCTTTTTGCTGAACTTGAAGGCCTCGCTAAGAGGCGAGGCTGTGAATAGTATGCCAGTTTATGCACTAGTTGGGGCGGCAAAGGGGTGAAAACCCCTTTTTGCGGTGGCGGTAACGCAGGTGATCGAGCAGTGCCAAAACTAACCTCCTGATTGAGAGTAACGAGGACCAAGACTAAATTGCTCCCTGTTAGCCTAGCACGGCGGGGGGGGGGGCAGCACAGTAAAAAGAGGGGCACCCCCGTGGTAGTCGACTTCCAGCTTGGGATGGTGGAAAAGGGAAAGCATAACAGCACTCCCTGCAACCCATCAGCTGCAACTGCCAATGTGTTTTGCCTACAGCGGGAGGCTCTGGGAGGCACGGGGAGTGAGACCCAAGCTAGAAATGTAATGGATAAGGTAGAACAGCGCCAAGGAATAAGACTATTAAACAGAAAGGTGCTGCTGATTGTCTGGGGTTGAAAAAGTGTTAACTATGTTATTGTTTGGTTTGAAGTGATAATGTGACGTGTGTAAGAATAAAACTTCAGCCTTGAGCCACAAATAAGAAGAGCTGATCCGGCCTCAGTTATTTAGCTCAGGTGGGCTACAACGAACGGGATGGTATTTCTTGCCGGAGGACCCGACTGCCCATGTGTGGGTTCTCTTTGTTTCCAGGCACACACACAGGGAGCTTTCTCCTGGTGATCTTTTTCTGATTGGGCCAACTTTGCCACTAGATTACACACCTGCTGAAGTTTAGACACTGCACTGCTGAGTCAGCTTCTGACATTGACATTTTTACTTGTATAACAAATTCCTTGCACACTCCGACATTGACGGGCCAAGTCCCTTAAACAAACCTATGTCTAAGAGCACATTGGTTGTCTCTTTTTTATGTTTCCCTGCAGAGAGTGACAAGAGTAGCACAAGGCTTGAGCTGTGTCCCTAAAATGGCTGATATACTATAGAGCAGTGGTCTTCAAACTTTTTATGCCAAGGACCCCTGAGCAAACAAATTGTTCGGGACCCCTTACCCCGCCCCTCTGTGTTGGTGGTTTTATTTATTTTTTATTTTTTTATTTTTTTTTTTAGAGATAGCTGCGAAATGTGTGATGTCCATACACAAGCACAGTGGATTGTTTTGTATAGGAGACTGATGAGAATGCCATTCAAAGAAGTTGCCTCACATCGTAAAGCCACTAGACCAGTAGTCTTCAAACTTTTTAGGCCTGAGCAATATTTGGAAAGGCCATGCCCCCCCAAAAAATGCCAAATGGACAGTATGTATTGTGCACCGTCACTACACCCTACTCCCAGGGCTCCCCCCCACCTGCTCCCATCACAGTGGCTGGGCTCCCTCATCCCACTCATACCCAGTCCCTGGGCTCTCCCCACCCTGCTCCCACCACTATCCCATGGTCCCCACCCATCCTGCTCCCACCACAGACCCTGGGCTCCCCCATCTCCTTCCCAACACAGTCCGAGAGCCAGTGGCAGCTGGCAAATTTTTAAGTGGTGGGCATAACTATTTCCCCCAAAAATGCCATAGCGACCGAGCGCAGTGAGGGAGTCTGAACCAATCAAGGGGATTTCGGGGGGGGGGGTGGTTCCCCCCCAGTGAATTTGATAAAATAATGGGTTAAAATGTTGCATTATAGAGCATTCTTTAAAAGAAAATGGGTAAATATCCAAACAGTTTGCAATTGCTACTGCGGGGGGGCCAGGGCACAGGCATGACCTGTTTTACTGGCCATCTATGATAGATGTCCAGCAAAAATATACCATCCCTGTCCCCTGGGCCCAACTAGGCCTAACACAATCAACACGGTTATGTGTGTATGCAAGGCGCTGGGGTGCCAAGGGGGAAAGCATTGTATTTTTGATTGGACATCTATGATAGAAATCCAGTAAAAAAAAAAAAAAGAAATACCATCCCTGTCCGCTGGGCTCCACAGCACCTCAGAAGGAGAGCTGATTTTGGCAGGTGGGTAGGGGGATTGTACAACAAAGGAATTATGGCATTTTTAAAATGCTTTTGTTGTACAACCCTTCTTCCACCATCTAACCACCACTTGCAAAAATCAGCTCAACGGACCAAAACAAACTAACACACACACATTCATACAGCAATCACTATCATTCACACGAGCATCCATCACCATACACTCACACATAACACAAGCATTCACGCATCCATACACATGTTTCAATAGAAAAATGAACAAACATACCTTCTGCATTGGCCTGCATGTGGGTGCTGAAACACCCTGTTCCAGGCTGCTCTGTCCATAAGTGCGAGGAGGCACAGGTGCTCCCCCTCGCACATAGACATGCTGTGCACCAATGAGCTATGCAATGCTGGCTAAGCAAAACACCCCAGCCTTGCATGGCTCAGTGAGCATGTGAGGCTGGGGAACTGAACTGTCAAAGGGAAATAGGGTTTCCCTTTGACAGTTCAGCCAGCTCAGGAGCGCTCCCTCATCTGCAGAAAGCAGTCACTGGGCTGGCTCCTTAGCTCCTCCATAATGGGTGAGAGGGCCACTGGGTGGATGCCTCCTTGCCATTATGGATGAGCTGCCAGGCTCGGACTGGCCCATAGGGCAATGCCTATACCAAAAATACTAAATGCTAGTGTGGGCCAATCAAAATGTACCACCTTTTTGGCAAATGTGGGCCAGTTTGAGGAGTTACTTCACTATGCAGTTAGTAATTTTGACCATTCTTGCTGAATAAATATTCTATAAATATCACAATGTACTTACATTTTAACACAAAGCACCCCCCCTTGGGTACTATTCAAAGTCAGTGAATGAATATATGAATATCCATTTACAACTGCAGGCCACCTTTTCATTGGTGCCTGAGACAGTGTCATGTTTCAGCCAGACCATGTGAGCCGCCCCTACCCATTTCTTCCAATCTAAAAAAACAAAAAAAAAGGTTTTTTACATTTCATGCTGGGCTCTCACAGCCCCCCAGGGAGGCGGCTGCGGCCCCCTCGTGGCGCCGCGGCCCACAGCTTGAATACCGCTGCTATAGAGGGTCGATAGCCAACAGAGTCCTGACGAAGGTGGTATAAAGCTTTAGAATTCCACTGAAAAAGGAACTAAAAAGCGGGATCTATTTATGTACTGTACACCTGAAGTAAAGGATTGCGAGAAATCCTCAGGGAGCATACGAGAACTACTCCTTTCTGCCATTTCTTGTTCTTTGATATCCAAGGAGTGTGTCAAAGTGTTACATTGGTTTTTCACTCCCTTCTTTTTATCTTCCGTTTTATTGTTTTGGTCAACAAGCGGATAGAATAAGGCTATTGCAAACCCAGCTGTAGTCATCAATTTTAGTATAAAACACACTTATGTTTTGAACCATATACTAATATTGGATGTACTTACATTAGAATAGGGAAAGCTCTCTTTTCTGTACTTCCTTAGGCGGTGCATCACCTCTGCTTAGGGATATATACACATAATGATGGATACCCCCTTTCTTTGACACGCACAGGGACAGTTAGTATCTTTGTAGGGACATTTGGACTAGGTTTTCAAGTATTTAAATTAAGTGGCTCCTCTCCTGTTTTGTGTTCATAACATAAAATAAAAACATGGGTTACACAGGTGCTTGTGTGAAAGGTCTTTCACACCTGTATTCTGTATGGGTGCTAACACACACTGTTTCCACTCGTCTGCCAGTTTTAGTTAAAATCTAAATTTGAAAACACCTACCGTTTAATTCGCCCCCACCTGTTCGTCTTTTCGTGTGTGCATGTAAATCTCTGCTTTTGACGCTTTATTTAACTCCGCAAAATGCTTAACACTGGTCCGAAGCAGGGGTAATCATAGCAAAAACTAATCTCGAGCTAAGACCATTGGCTCAATCACCTTTCAAATCCTGCGAGCTCCTCATGGCCAAATTGCCCATCTCCAACTGCCGTACCTTAACCATTTACCTAATATATAGGCCACCTGGCCCCATTGGTTCATTCGAGGCAGACTTATCCAGCCTCCTAGCCAACAATACAAAAGAAACCTCTCAAATACTATTACTAGGCAACCTGAAACTTGGTTTGAACGACCCTGATGACAAACCAGCACAAGCTATAGCCAACATGCTAGCTGAACACGGCCTAAACCAAAAAGTGCTTACACATACCCATAATAAAGGTAGGACCCTGGACTGGATCGCCACCCTGAACTGCGATACCACCATCACCAAAACCACTCCTCAAGCACTGGACAGACCACTGCCTCATTGACTTCACATTATCACTCAAAGAAGTCAGTAAAGAATAAATCATGGCACCACCACTGCCACTAGAGCAAAAATAAAAAATAAAATGTATAACTCCTGACAACCTCATACCACTTCTACTGCCAACCCTCAATGCTCTCCCCAACAACCTAAATCCAGAGGGCCTAGTAGAAAGTTACAATAATGCTATGAAGAAAGGACTAGACCGTATCGCCCCTCTAAAACTGCAAAAAAACAAACAAGCTCACCTGAACACTTGGTTCACCCCCGACTTGAAACTAAGAATGCTTAAAAGGAAACTAGAAACTCAATGGCGCAATACCCCTACAGAAGAGAACAAACTGCAACTTAAACTTCGCCAAGAATTACGAAAAAGAAATCCTACTCACAAAAAAGAACCTATTTAACGAAAGAATCGGAAAGTCCAGCTCCAACACCAGGGAACTATTTGCTATACTAAGTGAAGTGGAATCCCCCCATACTCCCACCAGATAACTAAAGACAAACAATGGTGCACCAGCGTCCAAAACGCCCTAACAAAACCAAAATGCTCCAAACTAAAATCACTCTTAAAAAAAAAGACTCCAACCACCACCGATTCATGCCCCAGCAATCATGCCAAAATAACCAACCCACCAGGCCCGAATCCTTTCAGATTCGCCAAAATCTCCATCCCAGAAACAGAAAGGGTTATCGCTTCACTCAAACCATCCAACTGTAAAGGCGACAACTGCCCACCCCAGGTAATAAAGGATGCTGCCAGGGACCTAGCTCCCTTTATAACCAAACTGATCAACGCATCCTTCTCCTCCAACACCATACCTAGCAATCTCAAAGAATCCTGGGTTCTGCCTCTCCTCAAGAAGCAAACCCTAGACCCCGTGATTCCCACTAACTACAGGCCCATCACCACGGTGCCGTTCCTGTTAAAGATAATCAAGTAGCATACCTACAAATCCAGCAATATCTAGAAACTCACAGGTGCCGCCAATCTGGATTCAGACCGCAGCACGGTACTGAGACAGCCTTAATTGATCTTAAAGCCCAGATCAGTGAGATCAACGACAAAGGCAACACCACCATGCTACTTCTCCTCGATCTATCGGCAGCTCTCGACCTGGTAGATCACACAGTCCTGTGCGAACACCTGGCCTCGGCTGCCCACTTTTCAAAGGAGGCCATAGCCTGGATCCAATCATTCTTGGACAATCGAACTATGAGAGTTCTCATCAATAGCCTCTGCAGACTCCATCAAAATAACCTGAGGTGTACCCCAAGGCTCCTGGTCTCCCCTACCCTCTATAACATCTTTACCAAGCCCCTATTTGACCAATTCGACAGACTGGGTGTCTCGTACACTAATTACGCAGATGACACCCGGATCCTCATACCCCTTTCGGACAAGTTTGATTCAGATACAGCCTTGGTAAGCAAAATATATATCTCATCATTCAGGGATGGATGGCCACACATGCCCTATGCCCAGTGCTTAATTTGTAAAAAAATAAGTGCCAGTGCCCAAAAAATATTGGCCCCATAATGCCGGGCACGGCGCCGCCCTCAGTGCGGCCGTGCCAGTTCAGTGCTAGACCTACATAGATTGGCCCACCACCAGCCCATCACACTGCTGCTGCTCCATGTCACATGTTTGGCGCTGCAGCAACTGCTGGCACAGGCTAGTAGTAAATACGCAACTAAGACATGCTCCTCCTGTAACTGCGCCTCGATGCCCCCGGGCTGTGTGAGTGCATTAAAAATGCAAATAAATAAAAAATCCTCCTGTTTCAGTCACTGTTGCACTGTATTTGTCTCTACCCCTTCTGCCCCATCTAACAGTCTGTTATAGTACACCAAGTATTGTTAATCAGTTACCTCCAGGAAGAGCACCCTCCCCTCAGCCCGTTCTTCAGTCACCTCATCCAGGTGTTTTGTGTAATCATTTACTCTCAAGCTATCAGTCATCACATCTCATAAATGCACCCCCCTATGCCCTTCCTTCAAGCATGAGCATGGTGTTGTATAACTTGGAAAAAGTCATTTCTGCAAGACATTGTTGTGAAATCAACGCCCTGTGCTACTTCTGCCTTAGGGCCTCTTTCCACATTAACACACATTAAAAATGTAAATATGTTTTGTCACCCAATATTCAGGAGCCAGAGGAGAATGCATATTTGGATATCTACTTCCCACTGACATGCTCTTGACATACTTCACCAAACTGCGGGGTGTAACAGACACCCACTTCCCTATCTGAGGATTCCTATCTGAGGATTGCATGTGCTCTCATTCGGAGCACATGCTCGGAGCGTATTGTACCCAGGTTAAGGGGCCACATCTGGTGTATATACCATACATCAGGATAGAAAACATGCGCTGGAATTATGTAAAAAAATGACAGCAAAAGACTGTTGAGAATTATACACGTATACTCAACTAGTGCTTTTATTTATGTCGACAGATTAGTGGGCATGTGCATCATTTGTATCCCCGTCTACTTTCCATGTGTGTATCTTGAAGCCTGAAATGGCATTTCAGAAGTTCGTCTTTGCATGGGCTTTTCTTGCGAAGTGAGCGGTTTGGTTTCGGCCCAATATGTGCACCGTTCCGGGTCCCCTCGCTGAAGCTCGTTTGTGAACTAATGAGGCTGATAACATTAAAAGGAAGAACGGAAACACCCAGGCAAAAATTCACAGTTCATGTTTCGCTTAGATGAATGCTATCCAGGGTCGGACTAGGGCATACAATTGTCTTGAGTTGGGCTCGGCACCAATGAAAAAGTGGCCAGAGGTGCAAACGACAATTCGTTCCTTTTGTGACACACTAGTGGGATCACAATGCTGGCCATGCCCCGCCCAGCCCTGGGCTTTGCTACCTTTTGTGGGGCCACTACCGCCGTGGCCATGCTGAGCCTGTAGATGACAAAAATAGGTGCGAGGCGCAGTGGCCCCACGGAAGGTTAGATTTTATAAGAAGAAAATTTATATTTGGGTGGTTAGGGCCCATGATTTTCGAAGTACACATTGGCACCCGCACAAATGAAAATGCAGACAGAGGGGGGGGCCCAGGAAGCAACTAGGCCTAACCATGCAGTGCAGCAGGGCAGGATCTCTCTCTCACAAGTCAGGACAGACGATGCCACACCTCGACACCTTCACTTCACAGTAACTCGTATGGCAACAACAACACGTCACCATGTAATTTCACTGGCTCAGAAGAACAGCCAATGAAAACTGCACATTCTGTGTTACTATATAGAATGTATCAAATACTGCGTAGTAACAACAGAATGGTAGTTTTCATTGGCTGTTTGTAAAAGTTTGTTGTTCATTGCTATTGCTGGCCCCTCCCAGGCCCAGCCAGCCATGGCCTGCAACCTGCAAGCACGAGAGAGATCGAGATCAGAATGACAAATCCCATGATTTATAATCGAAGCAAAGCGAAGTGGAAGAACAAACAAAGCAATTGCACGTGTGGTGGCCCCACATGAGTTCTGGTGCCCAAAAAAAGAGTGCCGGTGTTGGGCACCGGTAACCACCCCCACAAATTAAGCACTGCCTATGCCTGAATGATGAAAAAACCGAAATCCTGCTCCTCGGTTCCAACGCAAACCTAAAAAAACTCAGCTCCAACTACAAGGCATTTAACATTGATGGCAACACAATCACAGTTGCCAAAACAGTGAAAACTCTAGGCTTTCACCTTGACTCTGCCTTGTCAGTAAAGAAAATAGTGAACTCATTAGCATCCTCCACCGCCTACACGTGCAAGCTTATCAGGGCAAGTAGAGCATTCCTCTCCCAAGCCAGCTGCATCATCATCGCTAACGCCCTAATAC
This sequence comes from Ambystoma mexicanum, assembly GCF_040938575.1. NCBI lineage: Eukaryota > Metazoa > Chordata > Amphibia > Caudata > Ambystomatidae > Ambystoma > Ambystoma mexicanum. The sequence continues at coordinate 1,459,834,270 of NC_090935.1, forward strand.
TCTCCAAACTTGAATATTGTAATGCCATGTAACTGGGAGCCAACAAATACATAACCGACAAACTACAAACACTTCAAAACAACGCACTCAGAACAACCACCAACTTACCCTCCAAGGAACACATCTCTAACAAAAAAAGAACACACAAATGGCTCAAAATCTGCGACCGTGTCTCGCTCAAAATGGCATCACTCACCATCAAATGTTTAAATAACGCTGCCCACCCCCCATCTCGCAGCCAGAAAAGTAAAAAGAACCTCCACCCGCCCCACAAGAATGATTAATTCTTACTGCCTTCAGGTACCCATATGAAGACAAAAGAAAACGGGCGGCAGTAGCTTCCCTGTCATGGCAGCCCAACACTGGAATGCTCTCCCACCCAACATCAGAACAGACCAAACCTACTACAGCTGCAGGCGAAACACCCTCACCTGGTTACGATCCAACGATCCCCTTGACTGACCTGTATATATGTACATTCCTTAACTGACCTGCCGAAATGTAAATTACTGTCTGTATATATGTAAATATGTCCTTATTACCAGATTCTACGAAATGTATAGCTCTGATCCATGTTCATATTGTGCCTTATCTTGCAACTAAGCTTTTATGTAACCTTACCTCCCTGCTCTCTGTTGTGCCCCGTTACCTCTGGGTTTTGCGCGCCATATTAAATAAATAAACAAATTGCAGGGCTGCTTCTTCCCGTGGGGTTTATTCAGGAAAGCAGCCGAGCGTGCAGGAGACATCCTCTCTGTTGGCCCCAGGGCCCAACCATGTAACCTTGGCACCTGGGCACTGCTGGACCTTGGATGGTAAAGAAAGATCAACAAAGTATTGCTTGTACAATGGAAAACGTGTTTGTTGGTCGAGCAACTGTTCTTTGCATATTAAAAGGAAGCCAGACTGCACAGTGCTGGACAGCCATCTTTCTCAAGATTTCTGGGTTGGGATGAAAGCCTGCAGCCTTAAGAAAGCATGCACAGTAATGGAGTTACCAATGCGTTTCAAGCAATCACAATGCTATATTGTTCGTTGTTGCATTGGTGTGTGTAGTGGAAGCCTTTAGCTCTCGCACAATAAATAAAACAATGCACATTTAAGAATTTGGCAACAGCCTAAACGGACAGTTTGAGCTTCAGTTCACCCACACCACGTGGTACGAAATTATACGTTGCAAACATCAAAACGCCACTATTTAAGTGCAATGTGTGAGGAATACGACCATCCCCAAGGTGGGTGTGAACTCGACTTGAATTTTTTGAAATTTTAAATGCAATTGAATGATTGTAGATTAACCTCGGCAAAACTTGGGTGGCTAATTCGCACACATTTTCCTATGCTCACCGCACAACATACACATAGACCTGTGTACTCTGGGTGATACAGCAAACAGGCACAGTCCCCAGTCGTATTTAGTTGGGATAGGACAGCCATATTATCTCAGAAGGGGGAGGGCCAAATATTCCCCCCTGCCATGGCCAGCCTAATTAACAAAGGCTCCATGGATCCATCATGTCCTTTTGTGGGCCCTGTAGCTGGTGGCAGCATTCACATACTAAACGGTTTAATTCAAACAGGACCATATGGGGCTTGGCTGCAGAGACCGGAAACCACCAACACTCTTTCATATACACTGTCAACCTGATGCCAGCTCCCACCTTCAGTATCAATTGACTGGGAAATGCCATGTCTGCGACTGCGTTTTTACAGTAGTCATCCCTGCAGGGAGACCACATTCAGAAGGTAGGAGTATGTGGTTTGACAGAAAGTCTGATCTCGCTGCAGCTTCAATGGAGACCTGCCGCTTCAATAGGGAACCATAGAGAGCGCAAGACCCTTTGATCCATCTTGGACCCTGACACTTTGCATGCATGCACAGATCCTCTCTTGTACCCTTGCTCGTCCACCTGGACAGTGTGACACATGACTAACTTTTTTTAGGCAGGCATTACAAACGAGCATGGTCAAAGCCATGACACATTAAAGGCTTCACACACTACTGTGCATGGATTATTTTTTTTTACAATGTTTTTTTACTAATGGTGTGTCTTCAAACAATGTTTAAACATTTGCGTAACTTTTCAAGTATATGTGCCTGTAAGCAAACTAAAATAAACTAAACTATAAAGGCCCAAAATGTTGGCTTTGCCAGTGCTGTTTTTTTTATGAGCAGCGAATTGTACAATTTATTTTTCAGTGTGTTGGGGTAAAGTGGCGGATGTATTGAGAAGGACCACACGCATCCTGTTTTGGTGGAGGAAGCCGTTATATGCATATCACACTCCGATCTCTGCTCCACACACATTAAACCCACAAACTATTTTATTGGGATGGGGAATTCTGATCTGCAGTGAACAAGCAAAATCTGGACAAGGCGCTTTAACCTCCTCAGATAGTGGTGGCCATCCTGCTGTTCTCCTGATATTTTGGCTTACGACTCCCGGCATCAGCCAGCCATACCCAAGGTAGATTTTCTATTTAAATATTTTTATTTTAGTGGATTATTTTAACTCATAACATTTAGCAGAGCATTTTTTAAATCTATTTACTCACTTTCATGCCAAGTGTATTTAAGGATCAATTAACAAGTCATCTGCTTCGGTTCGGCGGCAATTCTCCTAGTTGCATAAGCCACGCCAATAATTATGGTTGCTCTTAGGCTGTGCCAGACACTCCTTGGGCACGCCCTCAAATAAATATTGCTGTAAGATATTTTGCTGCCCCCTCCTTTGCTTTTTTTATCCCACAAACACAGGGGGCAGTAGTATGAGAAAGCGTAGGAACCGATGCGTGCCCTGCGAATGAAGCGGGGAGTGTTTTTAAAGGAGGGTCTGACAATCCAGAAGTGTCGACCGTAAAGCCAGCTGGGAATGCGGACGAGCGAGTTCGGCTGCTTGGGCACGTGTCTGCCCAGAAGGTAACCGTGCAGCTGGAGGCACACAAGCTATTGGTCTATATAACGAATGCTCTAAAAAAAAAAAAGAAGTGGTTTCGCAACTGCACTCCAAGAAAACCTGCTCAACCAGAATGGAGAGTTTGAGGTTATACAACTATTGCAGTTTTGTTCCTATGAAGTAATGCAGGGTTCTTAGTACAACACACCCTTGTGACGGTGCAAGTACGTGGAAGTGTATTTTTATTAAGTAGTGTTTATTTTTTTTAAATTGCACACTCAGCTACTAATTGTCAAATTCAATGTTTTACTGAGAGAATCTAAGGAAAGTATTACTTCCATCCTTAAAATGTGACCGGTGCTGCATTCAAAGCCCCCGTTTTAGAAACAAAACGTGCTTCTAAACTCCGTTAGGCAGGTTACACGAATGGCTAATCCCCGTCACTATCGTGAGTGGAGGGCCTAGATTATATTAAAGAGTAAGAGGTGAGAATTCAGTATCATTTTCCTCATCTACTCGTTCAGCAGCAAAGACAAAACCTCCAGCCACACCACAGGCCCCAGAAAGCACATGGGTCCGGCAGCGAGAGAACAGTCCAGCTGTGGGGATTTCCTGTCGTGAGATTGCGGGGACGCGATCTCGCGAGAACAGTGGACAAGAAGCGTGAGGGAACGCGCGCAGTGGCAGAAGCGGGCGGGAGAGCGCAGTGAGAGGACTGCCCCCGCGCTCCTCCTGAAACACAGAACTAGCAGGCTCCCAGGCTTGGGTATCCAGGACACACACACCAGAGCATAACGCCATGGCTGAGGACAGCCTCCTGGGGGCTCTGGTGTGAACTTTGTCTCACTCAATGACACATACAGGCAGCAGAGAAGCAGCTGCCTGAATAAGACTGCCCAACTGTGTACACATGTGCCCCCCCTGCTCCTGGACATTATATTCCCAAGTTGATACCTTTACCTGTGGTATCAAATAAATACCGCAGTTACCACATACAGTGTCCTGTCTTCATTAAGGCCACCACATAATAGGCGACAAGGATCCCGAACCCAGCGTAACCACCATGCAAGGCGCCATGCCCCCCTCCCGCGTTCCTGCCCTCGCCAGGGAACCCAGCGATTCCATGCAGCACTGGGAACCACTTTTTTTCCACATACCTGGAGGCAATGGGTGAGATGGAATACGCACCGGCCAGGAAGAAAGCAATGCTGTTAAACGCAATGAGGGTTGAAGGGCAGCGCATATTCGCAGGACTAAAGGCCATGCCAGCGGCAGGCGAAGATGACAACGCATACCAAGAGGCAATTCGCCGCATCGTGAAGGGGTTCACAAATAAAGAAAACGTGGTGTTGCACAGACTGAGGTTTTACACTCGCAAGCAGGAGAGCAACGAACCAGTCGACGACTACATTACCAGGATGAGGGAACTAGCATCCCTATGAGGATTCAGCGACAATGCAGAAGTCATCTGCGACATGCTAGTGGTACACACCAATTCCAGAAAAGTGCACTATAAATTCATCCAGGAGAAGGAAGTGGACTTCGACAAGGCCATCCAAATAGCCAGAGCATTAGAGGAGACCACCAGCAGGCGCAAAGAGGTCGGGAGTACTTCGCCGGTACCCAACATATCCGCGCTGCAATGGACAGGGCACAGAGAAAGACAGCCTCGCAACAACCAGAGAGAGAGAAAAGGTCCCAGACAGAGAGATGCACCAAAGTGTTATAGATGTGCCAGCACCAAACACATGGCCAGTGATCCTGAATGCCCCGCCAGGAACAAGGAGTGTTCAAAATGTCGATTCTTCGGTCACGTGGCCCAGGCCTGCACGTGGAAGGGAAAAGCCATCACCCGCATCAACGGTGACAAAGAGTCAAGTGAAGACGACGAGCTACACAACAAACCCATGGTCCTCATGGGCAACGCCTCCCAAGCCAGGAAAGAAAAGCCCCACTGCACAATAAAAGTGGACGGCATGGAGACACGAGTCATGGCCGACTCAGGTTCAGATCTCACCATCTTGCCCATTGTTAAGACGGATTTCTGAACTCTGTCCTGGTGGCGCAGAAGTTCAGAAGGCCAACCTAATTACTTGGAACAGGGTAACCTCTGGACGAGCCAGACCAATCAAGGTAGCGATCGCGGCGGTCAAGACTAGGTCTCAAGAGGGGTGAGGGTGACTTAAAGCTCGCAATGAGCACACAAAGCAAGAGCGCTTACAAACTACTCCAAACAGTTGTTATATCAAAAATATATACACTTTTATTTTAAGGCCTTTAAAACCATGACCGTAGCGAGAAAATCACAATATCACAATATTAAACCAACACATACCATATCAACACAATATATACAAATGCAACAGTCGCTAGCGTTATAAGCACGAAATATGTAGTCCACCTGAAAGGGAAGGAAAACAGGCAGTGCGATAACGCTTTAGACTCAGTTCGCCTTCAGAGGCACCTAACTAGATGGAAGTCCGAGCCCTACGAAGAGTGGAGCCTTGTGCTCAAAGTACCTGCCACGCCGGTGTCAACGGGCAAAAGGAGAAGCTCTTCGGAGGAAGTCAGGCAGTTCGGGTTAGTGCACAGCAGAAGGAGAACAGGTTCCGCAACTCAAGCGCAGCCTCCACAGCGGGCAGAAGCAGAGCGCGAGTACGGCCAAAAGGGTGCTGTTTTTACACAGCAGGGAAAAGCAATGGGATACTGCAGGAGGGCGACCAGATCCTAGCTTAACTACTCACCGGTCCCCGAAGCAAGCAGACCCAGGCTTCTCCACGTTAGTTTCAGCAGCTGGCAGGTTCAGAAGAGCAGGGAACGCCTCGTAGTCGTGTAGAGCAAAAAGACGTCCCAATCGACGAAACCAGCACAGTTTGTTGCTGCAGCAGGACAACAGAGCGGCCGTGTGTATTCGAGCCAAATGTACACTCCTCCCTTCAGACTTGGGAACGCCAAGTGTACGAAGCGTGGGAGAGTGACCAGGACTCGAAATACAACACAACCTGGCGGCGGTTACAGAGCAGGACTCCCTTGTAAGCTGGTCAGTCAACTGGATGGCCCAGAGACGCTTCCGAAGGCTTACTTGGCAGGAGATGATGAAGTCGCCGGGAATAGCTGTTCCTGCTATTCCAAAGGTCGAAGCACCAGTACAGGCCTTCTGGTTCGATCAAAGGAGGAAAGGGTTTCACAGGACGACAGCAGTGCAAAGGAGGATTCCTTCAGCGGGTCACCAGCGATTCCTCGGTCCAGCCTCTTGGTTGCAGGATACTTGGCTCCTGTATTCCTTCGTTCGTGAGAACTCAGGAGATCGACATGGTAGTGGTGTTTCCAGCCCCCTCTTATCCACGGTTCCCTTCGCGCCAAAACGGAGGGGAGCCAATGGGAGATCCGCTCATCAACACACATACCATACGTGGATCAATCACGGACCACGGTGGTCCCAGGCATTCACACCACCCTAGACTCTCTGGCACCCAGGATGTGTATTGGGACCAGACATCCCAGCCCACACCCTGGAGGCACACAAAAGACATGTAGAAGCCCGCGAAAGCAACCACGTTTCGCGGGAAAGTACATGCCCAAATAAGGAAGGCCCCGGGTCGCTCGACCTGGGGAAGGTGAAGGGAGCAAGACGGTCAGTGGACAGGACAAAGGAGCCTCGTGGTCTGGCCATTTTGGGAGCCAGGCCACCATTTTGGGTTCAGTGCGAAAAACACGCTCAGAACGCCAAAAGGAGCTCAAAATACACAAATCGATCACTGCCACCATTCCAGTCCCTGAATGACTTGCACCGATCAAAATACCATCCTAAAAGAGTATCTAGGGCCTGTAGAAGGCTAGAGACCCAAGAGAGCTGTAACTTAGCTTACAGTGCCCTCTTGTGTCATGTTGCACTAAAGCCGCAACATGATAAAAGAAACTACGGGAAACAGCGTTCCCCGGTACTGACTGTCTTAAGGGCATGTCAGTTTCCCCGTAAGAAAGGAGCGAAAGCCCAGAGGAGTGCGGCAGAAGGCTGCACTTCTCTGGCAAAGTCAAGAACAAGGTGAAAAACAACAGCAAAAAGTTTAGGGGTTGCCACATGGAAGGAAAATTACCTACAATTACGAAATCTTTCCTAACACCCATTAGCACCTATAAAGAGATGATGGGGTGAGACAAAGTAGAAATTAGAGCCACCAGACAAAAGCAGACGGTCTTCGGAGTACTCCAATGTCCAAAGACGAACTCAGGTCCTTTCTTGGCTTCGGAGTACTACGCAAAATTCGTCCCGAGATTCTCAGAAACCACGTCCCCATGAGGGAACTCCTGAAGAAAGGTGCGAGCTACGCATGGGGGCCCCAGCAGGACAAAGCATTCAAGGAGATCAAGAGAAGGATCATCCATGCACCCTGTTTAAAACCCTTGAACCCAGAATCGGAAACATGCATCAAGACGGATGCCAGCACCTACGGGCTAGGCGCCACCCTAACCCAAAAAAGGGGCGACACTGAGAACATTGTAGCATTCGCCTCAAAGGCCCTGTCAGCATTGGAGAAGAACTACTCCACAGTGGTCAAGGAAATGCTAGCATGCGCCTGGGCCGTAGAATACTTCTGGACGCATGTCTGGGGCACAAAATTCTGATTGGTCACTGACCACAAACCCCTCATTCATATGTTAAGCCCAGGTGGCACAAAGGCCGCCACACTGAGACTGGCCAGAATCGCTGCCAAACTCCAAGAATACACCCATGAGATGGCTCACATTGCAGGCTGGAAGAACGCCCAAGCAGATTGCGTGCCTAGGCTCCTGAACCAAAATGCCCCAGGAACCACATCCCTCGAAGACAAATGCGTAGTGGCCTCCATAGGCAATCTCAGGAACGGAAAATTTATGGAACTAAGTGAGCCCCCCTGGCAATATGAATACGAGCTGGACGAAGCGTTCCACCGCGTGGCAGAGTGGGTCTGCAAAGGATGACCCAACGAAAGAGCAGTCCCAGAAGGCCTACGCCCTTACTGGAAAGTGAGCGACGAAATTACGGCCATGAACGGCCTCATTCTGTGAGGTGACCGTGTGATTCCCCCAGAGGCACCCAGAAAGTCATCCTGTGCAGAGCACATTCGGGCCACCTAGGTAGCAACATGAGGCGCAGAGCACGCAACGCCTACTGGTGGCCAGGCCTGGACCAGGACAAACGAGCAATGATAGAGAGGTGCCATGAATGCATCAATAGCGACAAATGCCTGTCCGTGAGACAGGCCCCCATGATGCCAACTGAGGTCCCCAAGGGAGTGTGGCACAAAATAGGACTGGACTTCATCGGCCCACTGGATGGAAATCCTCAGAGCACAAGTATGGAATCATCATGGTGGACTACTTTTCCAAGTAGGTGGAGGTTGAATTCACCCCTGACATCACCACCAGCACAGTCATCAAGGTGCTCACCACTGTCTTCCAGTGCAAAGGCCTTCCTGAAAAGATAGTGACCGACAACGGGGTGCAACAAGTGTCGCAAGAAATGGAGAGATTCCTTAAAAAGCACAACATTTGACAGCTGAGAGCGAGTCTGTACCACCCACAAGCCAACAGGCTCATCGAGAGAGCAAACCTCAACCACACCAGCCCAACCAGACAAAGAATGGGGGTGTGGCTCCCCACTGTCCTTCATGAGAGAAGGGTGGCTCCAAAGCAGGGCAAAGCCTTCGGGGAAGTCACCGTCTGAGAATACCAGGAGGCCCCTCAAGACCACAGATATTTATCTCCTTCAGGTGAACACCAGGGCTCCACCAAGCCGGTTCATGCCCCCGGGGGAGGCATGAGACATATCTTGCCATTTATTACAGTGGAGCAGCTCACCTGCAGAGGCTGCAGCAAGCGAGCGCGATATTTTACAGGTTACCGCTTGCTACATGTACAAAGGAGGTGCATTTTCCGGCAGGCAACACAATGATTATTTTAGCATATCTAGTCTGCTTCTTCTGCAGTAAGTCATCTCTTACACTCAACAATTGCAGCTTTCGGCAGAGGAGGGGGCTACATACACTTAACACTAACTAGACCATTGCAACAATAAAGGCCTTTGTTGAAGACATATGAGCTGACAAAAGGACCCGAAGAACCTCGCCTCAAAGGTCTTAGCCCAGTTATCTCACATTAAAAAGAAGACTTTAAGGTTTGGGTGGTCCAGGTTCAAATGGAGTGTTCGGCCTGGGGCTTGAGACAGAAGACCTCCCCCTCAGATGCGGCAGCCACAGAGGAATGACATACAAGACCAGAATTTAAGAGTGCCTAGCTCATCTCACCAATCCTATTTGTCCACTGCCCCGAGAAAACTTGCAATAGAAGCGTTTTAAGACACTGGTGGTGAGGCAGAAACAAGATCACAAAGGCAATATGCAACTGCAGCATCCGACAGCGCTCCAGGAGAGTGGGGAAGACTCCTCCGAGCAGAACAGCAGACATGGAGGGAGACCCCAGGTTGTGAATACATGGCCGGCTCTGTGATGCATCTTAGTCTATTGGGATGTTTCTTCCAAACTGCAGCAGGCATCTGCCAGTAGCCCTCCTAAGAGTCCCACTTATTAATAGTGTTTCACAGCGACCAGAACACAGAAGGTTGCCAGTGTCTTCTGGAGGAGCATCAAGAACATATCACCATGTTAGTGTAGGTATTGCATCTGTGCTGTCCATCAAGATTCGCAAACATTTTCCTTGGATGGAAGGTTGGAATGGCTGCAGGCCTCTGCTTGATCACCTCTAAATGAATTGCATTGATGAAAAACCACCTGTTGCTCATTCCTCTGACTAAGGTTGGTCAGGTCTGCTCAGCATCCAAGCACAGAAGTGTGTCACCAACGGCAAACAGGAGAAGAGGATCCAAGATTGGAATCCTCCCGTCCCCTGCACACTATATGCTACCGCCTAAAGGATGGTTAGTAATTCCGTGTGGACTAAAGTCCTTCAAACGTTAGTGATGTGCGGTTCCAATAGCCATGTTCATGAATAATTCATTAGGCCAAATGTTATACAGCAAAGAAGGCAATTTAATTGTGAAGAATATGCAAGCAAGATGTGTCCAATAGTCCAATATAATAAACTGACGCGTTTCAAGGGGATTCCTCTTCAAAAGCCTAATTGGACTGTTGAGAAAACATTACATGAAGAAAAGACACAATGAGTGTTGTAACTCATGTTTTTCCCCCCGCCCGACATGCGTTGCATCAAGCAGCCCGCTCCGAGTACGAGTGTTTGATGCAGTACGATGCGTACATCAGTGAACTCTTCAGCTTTGCCGGATTCCCTATGTAGGGGACACACATTGACTTCTCCAGTACAACACTGGATCAGAAATTCGCTTTTCCATGTTACAATTACGGTCCTGATGAAGATGGCCCACTTGTCTATTGCCATCGAAACCGGTCGACTTCCAAGGTCATAAGGGCTCGCATGACCTGTTCAGATATCTCCCATCATATCTGAGAGATACTGGTTGAATAAATTAGATTGCACACTCACTCAGATGGAGTGTGCCCTTTTATAAGCGCCAGTTTTAGCGTTGTTTGTATAGAATATTCCAACTGCACTTATGGTTTTTTCTAGTAACAGTGACCTACGGGTACAATTAGAGTTCGCACTGAGCCTGGAACCCTATCAGTGAACCTTCCTCTAGGGTTCCCTTATGACAAGCTGGTTGTGACAGAATCTAATATGCAGTTGTGTCCCTCATTGCCCCAGCCACTTGGAAATGTTCTGAATGTATGTTACTGTCCTGAGAAGGTATATGCCACTAGCTTAGAAAGTTAGGGTCAGCTCTATTTTCTACCACTATTAGATAGGCGTTGCACCACACGCCATCTAGGGTGAGGCACCCCCGATAGGGTCAGGGTGTTCTTCCCTAGGGCTAGCTTTTAGCTAGGTTGACTTCCTTCCTTTTAGACGGTCTACGCAAGACTATCCAACCACTGTAACTTTGAATAACTTAGCTCCTAGTGAACCGTTTTTTGTGTTGACATGTTGATCCAGGTAATGGTTTAGGATGACGACTTGCCCGTGTCCCCTTGCTTCCACGGATTTTCCCTGTTTGTTTGAAAGTAACTCATGTCTATGCAGTCAAATCATTCTATATACAACCAGAATATCAACAATGGGAGAATCTAACAGATAGTTCTTAAGGAATAACAATGTCGATCAATTAGGAACTTAATTTCGTAATGGGGAACAAAGACAGTCAAAATGAATGAATAGACCGATCTAGACATTGCATGCCACTAATGGCTCGAACAATTGCTGGCTTCTAATGGCTTGACTGGATTCAGACCGAGTATAGGTACTACTAAATAGACACCAGTACCATTGATTGATGGGGGACATCATTTCATGTGGAGGACCAAATCTACAGGTACCATGAGAGTATAGCTGAGTTTACGGAAGTCCAATTGTGTTCAAAACTACAGGTGGGTATTACTAGGATAAACATAACTATCCCTCAAGTATTGGAAAGGAGAGAGTGATGCGGTTGAGTTAGATACAATTTAGGAAGAATTTCATGAACATAGCAAAATATTTATACCTTTTCCGGTCATACTCTAAGAAGGGATGAGGACCTATAGTGTACGAGGCAGTGTGTGCACGACAATATCCTCGAAATATATGAAACACTTTCCCCATATGTAGCCAGGTAGTTAAAATGAAGAAAATACAGAGAGGTCTTAGGCTCACCGCTGGGTACAATTGTCTGTATATATCTGCATCAATAGGATATTCCCTTAACCAAGAGGTTAAAAGCGCTCCATGTTATTCGTATCCGTGTAGTGAATCTGTAACCCTGCTGGAAATTGTATAAATCTTGTCCCCCTATATTGGGTCTGAACCTGCGATCATTATTAAAATAAATTAAGAAGTGTGTATAAAAGGTTTGGCTCACCCTTGATGCCCACTACGGCAGGCAGTGATGTTCCACTCGGTTAGATGCGGACTATCCGGCGGTACAATGCAGTGTCAGGAAAAATGAACCTAGACTGGGCAGGGTCTTCTAGGTTAGAAGTTTGGATGCAGTTAGGATTGGGCCAATATGGCTACTATACAGTATCATCATGTTGGATTGCTAAGTATCAGTAGAAGATATGGAATATACCTGGAGAGCGGGGGAGGTACTCCTTCCAGTAGTTCGGCTGCACGCACGGCGTCGGTAACCAGGGGAACAATAGTGTGTGCCGATCGCCATCTTGTGTAAGTCATGAAAACTTCAATGAGTGTAGTTTGGGAAAAGGGACTATTCCAACCTGCACAAAGTGTGGTGTCCATCTTGGAGTGGACTCAGATGTGGGTAAACACTATAGAGTTCTGTGTAGAAGCCTCTAATCTACTAACTGAATTGGAGGAGAAGGAACAAAATGACAGCAGTGTAGTAACAGGCTTATCTCTGGTGTAGTGCTGGGGCTAAGATACGGAATGAGGGTGTAGTACTCAACATATGTGCAGTTCAATACCCAGAAATGGGAAAGGTGTAAAAATGTAATACTTCAAAGTGGTCAGAATGTGATCATGATAACATATCCATATTTATCTACCCTCTAAATTCTTCTCTGTGCTTCCACATCAGTTGGCAATAGAGTACACCACAGGAAATGGTGATATACCCAGAGACATGCATAACTTTAGCATATATTGTCTTAGGGAGCCTTACGGGATCATCTCTGTAATAACCTCAGGTTATGGGGCTGTTTCTAAAGACATGCATGGCATTGTATTATATAATCTTGGTGAGTCTTAAGTGGTCATACCTGCAAACGCATATCTTGACAATAAATTGGTATGGCAAGTTTAACTAGACAAAAGGAACACCCAATGCATTGGGCGCTCTGTGTCACCATGTCCCAGTGGGTGGAATTCCTACATATCTCCCAAATTTGATGCAAACCAGAGTGAGTTCCTCAGGGCTCACCAAGTCAGATATGTCACACCGATACATTGCATAGTTCTACGGATCTTCTAAATGCCCAGTGTGTAATCTTCTTCATGGCAGCTAATTGTTCAAAGTGTAGACACAGGTTCTAGTCTGTAATTACCATTAAGGAGAAACATATTGCATGGATCAACATTATTGCTACTGTCTGAATAACAATAGTTCTTTAACACAAAGTCAGCATGTGGCTAAGGTGCTTTCAAGGAAGCTAGCCCATGTCCATGGATCCAGGTAGAGGCAAGATTTTCCAGAACTCCTTTGTTCCATGAGTGGTGGACAATTGCAGAGTTCCCCAATTCAATATCCCCTCTGGGGTTATTCCATTTCTAGTGTCCTTATATAAAACAGTTCAGGGAAAACTCCTCATGGAGTCCCCTTGGTTGTAGAGTGTCCAGAAGGTGGATCCAATACTTCTCTCTTTGAGACAGCAGGGTGTGGTAATCCCCTCCTCTCTGTGGTCGTTTGACAACTTCAATGATTTGAAACTGAATCTGGGCTATGGTGTGCTGATGCTCTGCAAAGTGTCTGGGCACTTGTGATTTGGCGTTTTTGCATCGTATGGTTGATTTATGTTCAGACCACCTATCTAACAGGTCTTGTGGTTTGGCCTATATAGAGTTTCCCGCATGGGCATTTGATAGAGTAAATGCCCCCAGAGGACAGACAGGTGGCAAAGTCTCTTATCTTAATCTTCCTCCCTGTTTGGGGGTGGGCTATAGTGTCTCCTAGGATCACATTGTTAGTGTGCGCAATTCAAACAGGGAAATGTACCCTTTTTCTTGGTCTTTAACAGGAGTTCTCACCAGTCTGTCTCGTAGATTTAGTCCTCTTTTAAACACCATCACAGGTGCTTTAGTAAATAATTTGAGCAAGGTGGGGTCATTGTGGAGGATCCCCCAGTGTCTTCTGATTTTGCTTATTTGAAAAGTTTGCCGTGAAAATTTGGAAATGTACAGTAGTGGAGTGTCTCGGTTCTTCTCCTTTGGTATTAGAAGCTGTTCTTTAGTTATGTCGTTTGTTCGCATCCTGGCTTCCTCTAGTACATTACCTGGGTATCCCCGTGTCTCAACTCTGTCTACTAATTATGAGCATTCCGAGTCCAGGCCTGCTGGATCGGAGCTGATCCTCTTAAGTCTCAGCATCTGGCTGTAAGGTATGGCAAACAGGTCAAAGGTTTGGGAAATGATTCGCCAATTAGCAAACTATGTGACATCCACCTTGACGGATCCATTCGGTCGGGAGGATAACATTCTCATTTCGACTATCTCTCCTAACCTTGGACCATAGAGTCCGCAGTGGACACCGTAGAAACTGCATCAGGAGCATTGCTTTTGGCACTATATGAAACACATCTACTTATGATCTAAAAGGAGTAGGAATCTGGATGCATACCAAAGAGTTTAGAAGGAACCAAGAGTTTGTCAGATGCCTCAAACTCCCTGGGTAAGGTAAAGCCTTCCACCCTGCATCTCCAGACACACTGATTCACAGAACACGTTTAATGGGGATGAACTGGACTGACTGGAGTCCGGGGAAAGCCTAAACAGATCTCCCCTTCTTATGTCAAACTACAAATATTTGTTGTTGATGGATAGAGGAAAATAAACTTGTTGGAATAATAGGACCACCAGCGACCATCTTGAACTGTTCTATAGAAGGACCCTTTTGAAGAGGCAGAAATATAAAATAGGCCTCATGACCACCTTTTTTTGGGTCACAAGGACATATTTCATAAGTACAGCCCTTTCCAAGCTTCCCTACCGACTCCTGTTTTATGGCACGTTTGCAGTTTAGTAAATTCCTGAATCAGGATGGTATCTTTAGGAGTAATGTACAGGAAGAGAAGCAGCCCCACAACCATTTGAATCTGCCACCTGCTTCCGCCCATTGAGCTTCACCGAACCACAAAGTTCTTTCTCTTTCGAATTCCTTGCATTAAAAAATGTTGCCACTTGCAACCTTGGGCTCAACACAGTTCGGTTTCCTCTGAATCACCGGCTGTGCTGAACCCATTGGCTTCTTTTTTCTCTGGAACCAAGGATAGTACCAAGGTAGCCAACTTGCCTCTCCACCTGTGTTATCAAAGGAGAAGGCCCCCCCCATGTCCCATTAACGTCTGCTGCTTCGCACGCACAATGACAATTTCCCCTTTGCCGTCCTTCCAGATCTCACCACCTTTCTTCTCCCCTTGAACTGCTGTTTTGGTGTAGCCGTCTCCTCATGCGTTCGGCCTTGCTCGAAGTGTGCTACGCCTTTTATCCCTGTGGGGAAGGTAAGGGCCGTCAGGTGTGCGTGATTATTGTCAATTGCCCGATTCTGCCTGACCGTGTATTGGGACATGTCAGGTAAACGGCTTGGGTGTTAATCCGTTGTATGTTTCCATGTAAGAATGTGTTTGTGTGGGAAGGGGGGGGGGTGTAGAGCTTCTAAATAAACTACAGGGTAGGATAGGGGAAAGGTGTTACAGGGAAGGGGATACCGCGTCTCAACCCTCAGTGCCCCACTTACACTCCCTGAAGACCCCTTGCCCAGCTTATCCTCCCCCCACTTGTCCACCCCCACGAACTGGTTCCAATAGCAATGGCCGTGTCCTGGCCACCTGGACGAGAGAACCCCGGGGACCAGTAGGCGAGACACCCTCCGGTTTCTCAAAGTAGGAGAATGTGATTTGACGGAGACAGAAAGTCTAGTCCCGCCGCAGCTTCAAGGGAGACTTGCTGTTTTAATCAGGGCCTACAGAGCTCTAACTCAAGATACACTGATACACAACAGACAGGAAGATGGGTGGGACTTAGTATTACATGTTTTCACCCCTTTACATTTTCTGTTGCAAAGCACTCTGGTTAGGACCTCATGCATACAGGAGATTGTTGGTGGGGACACAGGATTGGTTCATTAAGGAAGGCTTAGCCTACAGCAATCACTTTGGCCCATTCGGCTTTAAATGAAGGCTGAGCCCTTCATTTGGTCAGATCTGAAGAGGTTGTAAGGAGCAGCAAGAAGAACTCCACCAGTGAAGAAGGCCAGGACCTCAAAGAGGGAAGCAAGATGCCTCCCCTAAACATCTCCCAGGCAACAGAGGGAGATCCTGAATCCCAAGGACCCACCCAGCAGCTCTAGAACTGGTACCCAGCCAGCACAGCATGCCCGGCTAGGCTTTCCTGCCAGCTTCCTAGGTGGGAAGTGCCAGCAGGTCTCTGAACCAAACCAAGGACAAGGCAGACGCACTGCAACACTCCTCAGCTTTGGGCTGTCTGCCTTAAAGGATGACACAAGCGCAGTGAAGAAGCTAGGAGGAGTGCATCAACAAGCATCTACGGACGTCCGCCTTAAAGGTAAATTGAGCCAGTCGAGCCCCTCAAGTTGCAACTGACTGTACCGATGACTTAAGCCACAGTTGCTAACGCTGTCCGAGACACCTCGACCAGTGCTTCAATCCTGCCGACCAGCAAAGACAAGGATTCCTGAGCTGCTATGTGGGCCAGCCTGCAGCCGTCCATCCAGCCTTGCTCGCTGAACTGCCTGCTGACGGATCCCGCAGCTGTCTCCAGTCTTGAACTCTGTTGCAGAAGTTGCAAAGCGCCCTAAAACCCATGTGACCCTGTTGAGCAACAAGAACTCCTACAGCAGAAGGTACATTGTTGTTCTGTTCCCCTGGTCCTTCTCCGAAGGTCCCTAGTAAAATCTTACGACCGATTGCTCCCTTTGTGTGGAAACCAAGTATCTTTGAACTATTGCAATTATTTTACCGATTTCCCTCCTGTCAGTTTCCAGAGTGCATCCCTTTTCCTTCTTTGAAACTGTCTTCTGTATTGCTTTACAGGGTGGGTTGTATTTTATAGTGTGCTAGAACTGTCTGTTGTGATAATAAAGGAGATCTTATTCAACCTTGACTGGATAGTCCCTTTTATCATTGGGTAATACTTGTATTTTTTGCTGTGTTGCAACTAACGATCCACGACCTTACAGAGATAAACCTGCCGTTCCGTCCACGTTACCAAAATTGGACAAATCGGTTTATAATTTGCTTGGGTTTCCAATCTGTTCGGATAGAGGTGTCGAAAAACTACCCAGAAAGTAGGAACCTCATAAACCACTGGTACCTTGAGGTAAGGTCATCACATAAAACAGGAAGTGGTACCAGGATAGAAAGGGAAAAACTGAAGTGAGAAAGGAAGGAGGAGGTATATATTAAATCATTATTGTATTCTGATTTAAGTATAGAATTATCAAAATCATAGAACATTTTTAATTCTTTCTTAAAACAAGACATCCTAACATCATGCATTCATTCACAACTAGTACAATTTCATAAAACATTGCATTATTTAACAATAAAATTCAATTTAATTCCACTGTAATTAAAACAGTAGTTCACTCCAAACAAAAGTATCGACTATCGGTGCCCAACAGCATAGATCTTCTTTAGAGACAGGGCTTCCCAGATGAATAGTTTCGACTTGACAGATTGTGTTTGTCTTCATCAGGATAAGTGAACATTAACAAGGTTCTGCACAAACGGGGTTAATTGTGGACTCCAGAGCCTCTGGAGAATAGTAATAGTTTCCCGAAATAGATCTTTAGTTTGACCACTTTAGATTCAGAACATGCTTTCAGGTTCCGCAATAAATGCCATAGTGCTTCTCTATTAAAATATTCACTCGTTCACAAGCACGGTGAAAAAAATGAATAGAAATCAACATTTCTTCCAAAGTAGCAGAAGACACTGGCTTAGAAATCTGATCTAGGTGCCTGCCAAAGTGCCGACTCAAAACAGGAAGCGAATGCACATCCGGGATTTCAGGACTAGAGGATAGAGGTGTGGGGATGATTGATGGTTTAGAAACTGATATCCATCCCTGGACCACTGGTTCCCCCCAGAAGTTGATTTGTCACACTGACTCAGACCAGTTTATCATGGAAAGCCAGTCCTAAAGAAGTGCCCAGACCACAAGCGACCTGAAGTGCAACACATTTCTAAATAAGTGGAATGTGGGAGGAGGGGGTGATCAGAATGCCTCAACCTGTCAGGCCAAGGTGAAACTGACGTTTGAGGTTTGCTTGACCAGCCCCAAATGCAAAAACCCCAGCTAATTTGGAGACTGAGTCAAAGACCAACTCACAGCAAGCTATGGCCTTCCTAGAGATGGGACATCTTAAGCACACTAGGCCAGCAGAAGAGGAGCAAATTCCAACACAAGATTTCATGTGGCATCCAGCTAAATGCCACAGAAGATGGGCCTCCATCATCCTGCCCAAGCCAAAGTCTGGTCCAGAATTCTATCCACAGTAGTGCATTGTTGGCATTTAAGGTGCAAAGGAAGCTGTGGTGTTCTGCTGGAAAGTAGATTTAATGACCTTCCTGTACTACAATCCTATTGCGTGAAACAAGGAAGAAGGTATAGACAATGCAATGTATCTCTCAACAACACAAAAATGCGGGTCTGGCAATATCATCTAAGGTAGTGTGTGTATATAGGCTGTTCCCATAACTTGGTGGAAAGTGTGATGACCGATTAAGATGCCATGAGGAGGCTGGACTGCGCACTACTGTTAAAAATACCCTGGTGAGCTCGATGCGATGGTTGAAACTTACACTTATGAAAAGTAAGCTAACCTAGAGCAAATCTATAAACTGATGTATATATATAGAACATTTTTCATTTGTGGCGAAGCGTTGTTCCCTATATAATGTTTCACCAATCTGCACCAAATTTTGCATAGTTACCCGTCAGGACCTTCAGGGCATTACTGGCTACATGACATTTGGCAGTGGAAAAATGTAGCTTACCCTTTCAAATTAATATAGCGCGCAGGGGAACAGCCCCGGGCGTGGGAATGTCCCCAGAGGCCCCGCCCTTCGGCGCCCCACCTCTGTCCCCTTTTAACACATCGGACGCTTAAATACCTGGCTAATCTGTATATATTAGCCCTTGGCACACAAGCGGGGAATGGTAGGTGGGACATATGGGGGGAAAGGGGACTACGAGTACTCTAGTCACTACAGTGAGTAACTTTAATTACTCATACGTCCCCTTGCCTCCATCCTTGTGGGTGATTCCACCGAACAAGACCATAGGTCGGAGCTGTGAAAACCTGCCTCATTTTAGGAAGAAGCAAAAAGGTTATTCAGAACCGCCTGACCAAATTCCTCATCGCGCCCGGAACTTGCATCCAAGGAATAGTGCTTAGAGAAGGCTGATGGAGTGGCCCAAGTAGCCGCCATGCTGAGGATATCCCAAGAAGCATGCCTCTGAAACACGACAGCCGTGGCCTTCACTCTGACAGTATGGGCATGAATCCCCTTAGGAACTGGTTTGCCCGTGGCCGTTTACGCTTCTGAAATGGCCTGAACCATCCAACGGTGATAGAAGTCTTGGAAGCCTCGATGCCGGGAGACGTGCCCCCGAAAGTGATGAACAATGCCTCAGACTTCCTGAAGGAATTTGTCAGCGAGAGATAGAACCAGGGCTGGACTGGGAACCAAGAGGCCCTGGAATTTTTTTTCAAAGTGGCCCCATATTTCGCCGAAGGAGCGAGCACAGCGCGTGAGCCCAACCCTCCTATCACGGTATTGCGAGTATCCCCCAAGAAGATGTTGAATAAAATGAGTCCAAATTGGTGCATTTAAACCATGTTTAAATCGTATATGGATTTAAAAAATGCATGTTTTAAATAAGTTAATGATCTCGAAAAGTAGATCTTCAATGACAGATGGACAAACCACTAGTGCAATATCAGTCTCAATAAACATTCTTATGTCAAATAAATCCTAGATTGTAACAAATTTTTTTATTAGGTAACAGAAATCTGAAAACTCTAGAACTGTAAAACAGCTAATAAATAATAAATATTCAATAGAAATCTGTGAAAATTCTAGAATTGTAAAACAGCTAATAAATATTCAATATCTCTTGTAATATTCTACCTTCAAAGCAAACAGCTGCAGAACCACACACGGCACTGGGTGGCTATTAGATTGATCAGAGAGGAGGTGGTTGGCTACCCATACTAGGGAATGTCTGGGGTTGTAAGCTGGGAGATGCTGCCAAATTCGAGGTGTACATCAGCATCGAATGGTCACACAGGCAGGTATGCAGACCAAGACTCTGCAGACCTGCCATTAAGCTGGAGAAATGGGAGCGAGGACAGATGCAACACAAGTCCAAAAGGTAAACTAAGAAGTCTGATACGTAACCAAATGCTGAAAGGAGCATACAAGAGCTTGCCTACCAGGCCTTCATGAGAGACGCCCCCAGGGGCCAAGATGAGATGATAACTTGCTGAGGTATCCTTGGAATCAGAGGATAAGCAGACGGGAAAGTCTTTGCCAGAGCTTGAAGGGGAAAACAGAAACAGCAGAAACCCTTCGCGTTCAGGGGATAACCCACAAAGAAATGCTGCATTCAGGGTTAATGTGGTATGAAATCCCAAAGAGTTGCACGTTCAAAGAAAGAGAATTGAAGCAAGTGTGAAATGTTGAATTCTGGGACCTCTGGTACAGAATTCCAAAGTGTTACACATTTGAAGAAAGAACTGAAAAAGTATGACATAAACCGCTGATTTGTAGGAACTCGGACACAAAATCCCAAAACACCACGTGCAAGGAAAATTGTGAAACAAGGTGAAACAAGAGCAAAACATTGCATTCTGTAAACTTAGGGAAACAATTCCGAAGCGTCTCACATTTGAAAAAGGAGAAATGAAAGCACAGCAAAAAACGTTGCACACTGACATCGGAAGTAAGCTACCCACAACATTTTAAGCCCATATAATGAAAATTCTTACACATTGTTCATAGGGTAAGAACAGCAGGCTGAACCAATCAGCAACTGTGTTGGAGCTGATGAATTGAAGAAACTTAAGGTTACAGTCAATTGGACCAGAAGCGTAGACAGGGTAGGGCCTAAGGAGGCAAGGCCCCCCAGAATCTGTGAATACCCGCTCATCAGCACTGTGTGGGCATTTGCAGATCTTAATATTACTGTGGTGGGCCCAACTACATTAGCTTCAGGCCCCACTAGTTAGGAAATCCTAGATACGCCTCTGAAAAGGACCCATAGCTTGCGAGCAATTGGGTATTGAGTAAAGAGGAGAATGTGAAGAAACTGTATAAGGTAAGGCGGGGTGCCGCATTGTGAGGAGGGAGGAAGAAAACCTCTCTTCTCTGAGTTGAGCAGCGGTCTATTGGGCTATACCGGTGTATTTTAAATACACTCTCCAGGATGTGCACGCTGGCTTCCCAAATGCAAGCACACCCATTCAAAGTACTTTAGTCTGGAAACACACCCACAAAGACTGGGTGTGGAATGTTTTTGTAGAGCACAATTATCTTGATTCAACATGGTCTTCTTGCGTTCAGCCCCAGCCGAGTTCCAACCCTATCCAATGCTTAGTCAGTCTTCTGCCTCAGTCCCATGTAACCTGTCCCTCCAGGTGCATTTTTAAACAGTTGCCCCAGGAAGCTCATTGTCAGCCTGCTGATGTTCTCTCACGCTCTCTGTGGGTCTGAATTAAGTGCTGGGGACATGCATTGCACCTTCAATGACATGATAAGTCATTTATAACACGCCTGTATACAAGTGTTTCTAGGTGCGAGAACATGCTTCCATAGGGTTGGGCAACTTTTAAGTACAGAATTGTTGCATGTAGCATAGTCCGTATTACAGGCAACGTGTGCCCCTTAGCCCATTCCACAACATCTTTGTGTGAAGAATACATTATTCTGGGTTTCTGATGCATCTTTTCTCCACTTAGAACACCATTACTTGACAGCGCACCTCCCTAACTGGCCTTCTATATGGTTGCCTCACATGGGAGGTTGCAAAACGACCAGAGACTGGCTCACATGCACATGTGTACGTGTGTGTGTGTGGCACTTGTGCGCTGTTCTTTTCTTAACTACAGCAACATGTATACAGGGAGCCGGCTAAAACTGGTTTCCAACAGTTCCATCCACTAACAGTCCTGTCCGAAAATACAAATGCATAGTAATTTAATTTGAATTCACACAGTAAAAACACCATGCACCATTAATACCACAAACCTAGTTGCTATGTTTACACTCGCGCATTCTGTGTGTACAACCACATCTCCCCACCTAAAGGGATAAGACGGTCCGCCTGCTTCCCACTAGCACTCTCTGCTGGAAACAGGAACGCAGAGAGACACACCACAGTAGACATGTATTTAAAACATAGCTCTCGAGTCTGCCTGTGCCATAATAATGCTTTTTATATCTTTGTGTTATCACTCATCGTAGGTAATAAATTACATAGTAATGCCACGAAGTTACAAAGAAAGACAGATTCTGAGCAAATAGTTGCCTGTGGAATGGAAAAGCTGGGAACGTTTAATTTATTACCCCTCCGCTTTCGTCTGTAAATTTCATTTTTTCCCTCCACAAACCCCCCCCCCCCCCACCCCCCTCCCCCCTCTGCTTTGGCGGCTCCATCAGCCTCTCTGCTGCTTCAGCCATTTACATCTTGCTGTTAATTTCCCCTGCTCTACATGGAGCTGCCGACAGTTCACCTGCACAGGCAGTACGGGCGTGTTGCTGTAGCGCGCACACGTCGGGAGGCCAGAGCTGTCACTTAAGGTTCCCAGAGCATCTGCCGCCAGCGAGAGAGCGAATAACAAATTGGATGCACCTCCGATGCGGATGATTAGTGCGTTTTCTTGATCCGTGCGACTTCTAAGCAGACCGCTCCAGTGATGCGCAGATTGTGAGTGGGGGCCCCTCTTGGAATCGACTGGCCTGGGCCCGATAGTGTGGGTGCTTATTTCACGCCTTGCTCTGACCTATTCCCTAAGCTAAGACCAACTCCACCCTACGCTAGCGCCCACTGGACTGCAGGGAGAAGAGTCGAGGCGCCAGCCCAGGATGCAGAAGGAGGAATATTTCATCCTGCCTTCTTATTTATTGGAAAAGAGCCCTTAATTTCTTCTTACCCCATGTTGTGATTAATTTGCATTCTTTGTCAGAAGTTAATGGAGTTTGTTATGGTTCACTAAAATCGGCAAACACATCCAGCTATATCTGATGTTCATACAAACGCTACATGTTTTTTTCTTCCTCTACTTCGTTTTTCCCTTGATTTGATTGATGGCAACTCAGTAATGAGTAGAATAATACAGTGTTGGTCTATCATACCTTCGACATCAATGACATGCCAGCCGAAGGCCTCACAGTCGCTGCCCCGGCAGTGGCACGCACTGCACACCCAACACTTGACACTGCACCTGAATGTGTGTGCAAGAAGGCACGTGCCGTTTCGGTTCCCCGACCTGCCCAGGCCCTCGTGCGCAGGCACACAGCCAGCTGGGAAGAAATAAAAGAAATCCACAGTGCCAGCGTCAGAGTGTCGTCGGTGGTGGCAGCCAGCCGGCAGCCAATTCAATGAAACCACCTAGGTGGATTCACGCAATGTGCACGCTTTATTATATCCTTCCATGTCGCCAGAGAGGCCCTATGACCAGAGGCCCACCGGGGGATTTCCCGGTGGGGCAGTCCAGCCCTGGATAGAACTTGAGGACTCTGAGGTCCAAGTAATGTAAAGCCCTTTCTGCCTCTGACTGTGGGTTCAGGAAGAACACCGACAGTCAGATTTCCTGGTTCAAATGGAATGGAGAAACCACCTTGGGCAGGAAACTTGCTTGAGTTAGCAAGATGACCATATCGTTATGAAACGTGGTGAAGGGTTCACATGAAAATGCCTGCAGCTCGCTGACCCTGCACACAGAAGTGAGTGCAACCACTGTCATTAGCATCACCAGTCGGATGTCCACCAAGGCCATCGGCTCAAAGGGCTTGTGCTGCAAGGCTGCTGTTACGCTCACCTGGTCTGTGCGAGGACGTTGGGGCACGGTTGGAGCCCTCCTGGACTTGGCTCCCTTGGATCGGCTCTCCCCCAGCTGCTGCGAAGTCAACTGCTCTGGATGCTGGTACTGCCCCTGAGAGAAGATGAGGCAATGAGAATGCCGTGGTGGTGGTGTGATTCCCCTCAAACCTTTCGTGCCAGAATGAAGTGAGCAAGCTTTTGCCCATGCAAGCTCACCTGTTTTTCGTAATGACGGGCTCTCCGTTCTGCTTCTTGTAGCCGGGGTGCTTTGGGTGGACCTAGTTGCTTCACTGTCCCGTGAAAGTGGCGACCTAGACCGGCTGTGACCAACCACTTAGGTGAGTGTTCTTAGCAATGATTATTGTTTGTATTGTTATGTCTTTTGCCGTGATTATAGTTCATAATTCTTGCAATGTCTTTTCTTTCCTCTATAGGTGTGAAGATGGCTGCCCGGAGTCGCAGTGTTTGGAGCGAGTCCAGTGATTCCCCAGAGGATGATGAAGCCTTATTATTAGATGGTAAATTGGCTTTCAGGGTAGAACGCTAGGCTCTGGTATGGCGCGGCCGAGCGTTCATTATTTATGCAACTTCTAAACTGTTGTGTTCTTTTCTCTTGCAGGAGAAGTCTGGCGACGTCGAGCGGAGGACTGTTTGAAGGCCAGTCCACTGCTACAGGATGCGAAGATGAATAATGGAAGATAAGCTCCAGCATAGCTGGATGTCCGGAACAGGTGAGAAAGCGCTCAAACTCTGATGACTGTGGGAATCAGGTAAGATGCGGTGCGCTGCAGACTATGGAGTGCAGGAGACGGGTATGGTGCGCATACAGCAATGGTATAGCTGGAGTCGGGTATGGTGCGCTTTCAGCGATGGTGTAGCTGGAGTCGGGTAAGGAGCGCTTTCAGCGGTGAAGTAGCTGGAGTCAGGAAAGGTGCGCCTTCAGCGGTGGAGTAGCTGGAGTCAGGAAAGGTGCGCCTTCAGCGGTGGAGTAGCTGGAGTCAGGAAAGGTGCGCCTTCAGCGGTGGAGTAGCTGGAGTCTGGAAGATGCGCGACGAGATGAGCAGGAAAACAGGTAAGGCCAGTGGTAAGCATTACGCTGCAGAAGGCAGATTAACACGAAGCGCCAGTATGTGGGCGGGTTGGTCTTAAATAGGCTGGCCCCGGCTCCTCCCTTTGGACCAGCCTTGTGGCTCCACCTTGCCACTCCCCGAGGTTATTGCACATGCTCCCCAATGATCTTCTATGGCCACACCCGGCCCTGATGTATGTGCCTTAGGCACAAAGTGTGCAAAGCACACGTTTTTAATGAGCCTGGTGCTAGAGGCGCCAGGATTGGGTCCATTTGGACCCTGTAGGTGATAAAAACATGGGGCCCTTGCCCAGTGGCCATGACAGCCGCAAGAACCACATTAACGTCCCAGACCGGATGAGGCCTGTGCACCAGATGAAAAAGCCCAGACAACCTCTTGAGGTGGGCCTTAACCAGCGGGTTTGGCTGCTGAAAAAAAATGTACTCTGGGGAATTCTTGTAGGCCCCAATCGCTGCCAAATAGGTGCAGCAGTTATCCATCTGAACACAAGAGTGGGCAAATGCGTGGTGAAGGCCAGCACATCGTCCAGGGGGCAGGTGAAGGGGGATAGCCCCTTGTCACAAGCCCAACGCCAAAATCAGGCCCACTTCCTGGGATCGAATAGACAGCCTCCTGTCTGATGCCCCAATTGTCATCAGAAAATTGAGCATGTTGCAGTCTCAGCTGGTCAGTAACCGGGCCACAAGGGTCTGCCTAGCACTGCCCTGCCCTGCTGTGTCAAGAAGCCTCTGTTCGGGATCAGAAGATGGACTGGCCTCTGGTAACAACTGAAGTAGGTCCGAGAACCACATCCTCGACGGCCAATGCAGGGCGATCAGGGTGAGGTTCTAGCCCACTGAAGTCCGGAACTTGCGGAGAGTCTGCTGTAGCAATAGTGGAGGAGGAAATGCATAGCACCTGCGGCCGTGCCAGCCGAGCTGAAATGTGTCCCCTAGACACCCCCGGCCTGCCCAAGAGGCAAAGTGGGGGCACTTGGAATTCAGCAGAGATGCAAACAAATCCAGCTGCGGAAACCTCCATCTCTGGAACAGGGCAACAAGGAGCTGATGTGCAATACCCATTCCTAGGTGAACCCCAATCAGCTGAGCGGGTCGGTTTCCGCATTGCTGTCCCCCGGGAGGTGGACCGCTGAAATATGAATCCCTTCCATAAGGATCAATTTCCAGATCGACAGCACCTCCATGCGCAGGAGGAGGGTGGGGCGTGGGGACGGGTGTCACTGTGCTTGTTCAAGTAAAACATTGTAGTGGAGTTGTGGGTCCTGACCAGAACCGAAGTGTCCCCGATGATCGTCAGAGAAGCCTTGAGCCCCAGGCCCACCGCACTGAGCTCAAGCAGATTGATATGCAGGAGGGCCTCCTCCCTGGACCATGCGCCATGAATGGTGGAGCCCGACAGCGAGGAATCTGTCTTCACCACCATAGTGGGCTCTGGTCGGGTCAAGGGGGCTCCCACTGCCACATTGCATTCCATCAGCCTCCAGCAGAGATCTGGGATGAGGAGCGGGTGGATTGGAGTCCTGTTCGACGGAGCTCCTGCCTCCTGTTCCCAATTGGCTGCCGGGTTGAGTTGGTGGCGCTTCATCTTGCGGCGGGCGTGCTGGACCGTGAGCATACACAATCCCATCAGTCCCAGAAGATGCGGGAACCACCATTCCAAGGTGGTCAAGTTGGCCAGAAAGTGCCCTACTGCCTTGTGGAAAAAGAAGCGTCTCTCTCATAAGGAGCTACATTGGGCTCTGTTACCATATCATGTGATTGTTCGGCTATAGTTTATCCGAACCCTGTAGTATACACGCTCTTGGGAGCAATACCGGATTGTCTCTCCTGCTGCACTTGTACCTCTAATATGCACAGGTTAGCGCACTGTAGATTACTCCGTCCTCCACGCATAGCTATTTAGCCCATTTTACAGCTTACAGCTCCGGCAACAACAGTGACTTCACACGCTTACCAACGATATGCACTGGATAGCGGGTATCAGATTAATCCACCTCCCGTTCATTCCACAATCCAGATTGAACCTTTACACGCAGTCCACCTTCTGGTGTACCACCACTCCCGGTCTACCTTCTCCGACCTATCCAGCGTACAGGCCTACAGCTGTTAAGAGCTGTCACTTTGGTTCATCTCGTAATCAATATAGAGTACAGATCTACCTAGTATCTCATGTACACCTTTTTGCTCATTACTTAGACTTGACGTGTTCTGGATTTTTTTCCTCGACTTCTCCGATGATTTTGACCTTCAGATTGTTTGCCCCTGTGCAACCCATTACAGTAAGATCCGTGATCACAGTCTCCCTAGAGAGACTCCCAAGTGCTGCATTTGTTTGCTTCGTAAAATTGTATCATTTACCTTGAACCCTGCACACTCCTGACCGCCTGTTCTGTCTATTTCTCTGACAGATCACATAGGATTCCTCATGTATACAACTTTCCCATCCTGGTGAAGCCGACTAATTGACAGCTACACAAGAACAGCTTTGAGGCCAAAACACAGTTGTGTTGACCTATTTTTCTGTGTCACAATATTTCACCAACATACAGTCCAGTTCAGTGACCGTCACATTGTACCGCAATTGCACTGTCGTTGCTCATGTCATCCCCCACAAGGGACCATAGAGAATGTAAATGCTGTTGATTCTGACCTAAAAAATTCATTTGGGACATGTATTTGGGTACTAGGTTATGTATGTTCTATGTATTTTATTGAGTGTCCTATGTTTTTCCTTATGTATATACAACACATACTTCTATAGTAAATCATAATCAAAAGTAGCAGTCATCGTCACTATTTGTTTGCATAATGTCAGGAGTTGGTGTTCTTTTTGTGTGGGTTCCCATGACCTTGCTCAATCATGTGATATAAATGGAAGTGTGCAAGAGGCATTTCTAAAGAGTATCTACTAGCTTTGTGTTGATTCTGGAAAAGTATTTTAAAGTATATTTAATTGTGATACATATTGCCCTTTTTAAAGACTGCTTATTTAAAAATCCTTGTTAAATAATTATTTATAACAAAAAACCTTGAGTGTAAGTGTTACTTGGCTACTTGTATTTGTGGATGCCATTGCTACAGTTCACATTTACCCCTCTTTAGATGAGCCTGGCTGCTCAGTCACACTACCAACTTGTGTAGTACAGGGCTATACCAATAGGTGGGGTACCCAATACTAAGAGGACATGGGTTGTGTACTCTCAAACCAGGTTACTACATCAATTCTTGCCTAACACTGAGGAGCCGTACTAAATAAAGGGCCTTCCTTGTCTTGACATGAGGTCCTGGAGACAAAGTCTTTAAGGTGAGCTGGCGGAGAAGTGTGGAAGATCTCCCTCCAACGTAACAACCGATTCTTCAATGTCCGATGACCGAGAGTGCTGCAAGCCGCGCACGCATCTCAGTGACGGCCGGGTCTCAGGCACTCCAGACAGTGCATGGGGGTCTGAAGCCAGGAAGGAGCGGTCGAAGGACACACATCTGGTGAATCCTCCTGTAGCCGACATGCCCCGGGAGAGGTGAGGCACAGAAGGTAGGTGAAGATGATTGAAAATCAAAACAGGGAGCTAGCAGAAAGTTATAAGTCCCTGCGCCTAGCTGCCAGGTCTGACACAGTCTGTGCGGAAAAAGGGACTAAGGGGGGGCACTCCCACACCCGGGGCGATGCCCCTGCATGCTATACTAAATTTAAAGGGGAAGCTAAATGTTTTGCTTCCAAAGGTAACGGTACTGTCCCCATGTTGGGGGATGCCCACAAGGATGGAGGAAAGGGGACGTGTACGAGTAGGTCCCAGTGCAGCAGCACACCAACTCTGCCCCCCCCCCACGTCTGCTCCAGGGTATGCCAGGCAGCACCACATGACCACTCTCAGTGCAGTTTACTTAAGGGTGTAAAGTACATCAAGCGATAAGCGAATCTGAACAGCTACCTACAGGATCAGTGTTGTGGGTCTACAGAACCCGTTCAGAGAACGTATACTTCTGCCAGTGTAAAAACTATTCTTTTTAATAAATGTTATTGTTTTCTTGTCACAACTTGACATACTGCATGGTACGACCATGTGCTTCTATTGTACAGTAGCATTCAAATGCGTCTGTCCACATAAACACAAATTCCACTTTCCACCCTAGACCAACCCCAAGATAGCCCAAAAACTAAACAACCAACACCCCGGCCGCTTTTGCTCTCGTCTGCACAGTAGTTTAGAAGTCATCGCTGACCAAAACCCTTTGGCCACCCAATTATCAGAGGTCCGAGTAACCAATCAAGGGGGTAGGATGAAAAGTGGGATAAAACAAATGTGAGTGACCTAGAAATGCATGGCCAAATGAAAACAGTGACTGACCAATGAATGGCGTAACCACCTGCCTCACATTATGTGGCGGTTACAATGGCTTCAACCTTGTAGTCATCAGAGAATGGAAGCACTGCTACAGCTTTCAGAAAGTATGCACTGAATCTAGGAATTTCGAAGCTATGCTGCACCATTGGCGGAGAGGAGAGCTGGGTGACCGCCTAGGTTCACATTGTCAGTCTTTCATGCCCATGCCAAAAGTTCCCACCCTCCAAAAGTAACCATCTTTATATAGAGCCTATCCCACATGAAAGCAGGGAATGGATAGACGAAAGGTAATGTCTGGTGCAATTTACTTGCTTCATTAGAACTCGTCAAGCCAGCAACTCCTCACTAACATAATTGAATGGTTTCAAATGTTGTTATCCCCTCGTATGTCTGTTCAATGTGGATAGTGGTTGTTCGGCCGGAAGAATATTGTGGCTCAGAGCCTCTTGCCACTGGAAAGTATTCACTTTCTAGCACTCCTGGGGAGTACGGAGGGTAAGGAAGGCGAGAAAAGGCATTTTGCCCATTTTATCTTTTAGGAATCACTTCTGCTGGGGCTTTGCACTATGGTGGTTATGAGGGGGATCGAAAACATTTGGCCCCTTTAACAGGATTCCGACGGTTTCTGCCAAAGGCGATTAACACTCACACAAAAACTTCCGCATGGCCCCTCAAGCCCTATGAATTCAACATCAGATGCCAACTCGGATTCAAAGACCGCGTGAACATGTCCTTTGTGTACAAAATTTCTGTGTGTACCAACCTTCTCTCCACACACAAGGTGACTGCCTGATCCCCGTTTCTGCCCAGTCATAGTTGCAGGACCCATGGTTTTTCAAGAGGTGACGTCAAGACGCTGGTGGGCCTGTGCTCAAGGAAAAAGCCATTTCCCATGTATGTGCAATTGTGCAAAGTACTGTACTTTCAACAGCAGCTGCAGGAAGTGGCATAGCTCCGACACATCCTAAAATCGTCTCTTCTGCACCCACCGTCATATAAAATGACATTTTTAATGGAGATCTTTATTACACCAGATTCGCCTGTAATTCATCACAGTCCTTAAGATATGAGGGGTGTGCCCTACTGAAATGCAACCTGCAAGGCACCGAAAATGCAAAACCTGCTGTAAAAACGGTTTTACGTAAAAAGACCTCATTTTAAAGCTCTCAAGAGAAAGACTGATTTGCAAGGAACGATTTTCCATTGATCGTAAAACCAGCATTGTAACGGTCTTTCTCTTGAGAGCTTTAAAATTAGGTTTTTAAAAAAAAAAAAAGAAAATCCGGAGTTTTAACCCCCCCCCCCCCGACCCCCCAGAGCCCCCCATTTTTCCTCCCCCACCGTCTCCTGCAGGATTTACTTTACATCTGTGTTTTGCCGCCCAAACCCTCCCATCTCTGCCCCTCCCGTCCCCACCCACTCCATCCCCACCCAAGACTCCCCCAAACCAAAACAGCCAGACACACACTTACTGGTTCTCCTCGTCCTGCGCTTCCGGGTCCCGCTGGGCCTGTCATCCCCTGCGCCGCAGGGGTGACACAGCTCGATTTAAAAAGACTGCTCCGTGCAGTCAGGGAGCAGTCTTTCTAAATAGATTTTTTTTTCCATTCCAGGGGAAGGGGGGGGGGGAGTTTAAGTTCTCTTAGAACGGTAAAAACTGCACCCCTTGCCTATAATAAAGGGCCACCTCGTCTTAGACCTCCTGTTAATCTGAACACTTTCTCTCCAAGTCAGGATGAATCCAAGGAGAAGGATATGGACAATTACTATGATAAGAGAAGGGCTTGGGTAACGGATATCACCCATACACCCCCCCCCCCAGCAAACACTGCTCCCGCATCCCTATTCCCAGCCACAGACCTAATGAGACTGGAAGCCGGCCCCATTCAGGCTTATTGGGTGGCCTTACTCCACTCCCACCCAGTGGCTTTATCCTACCCTGAAGTAGTACCACTTGATTTGACTAAAAGTATGAGGGAGAAGATGGTCCTCAAAGCACCCACTGGAAAGGCGTCCTATTTTAATAAAGCAGAGCCTTTGCCCGTTCACTGCATGGGTGGCAGTATAGCGGGTGCTGCCACTCTGACCATTGGGTCAAGTGAGCGGAACAAGGTGCTAAGGACACTGGAGAGGCATCTGCCGGTAAACCACGGGTTTCCGAAAGCAAGAGCAAGCTTAAACGGTGATAAACATAGAAATAGTTACTCTTTCTGTAAACTGAAAAAAAAATCAAGGTCAGGGTGGACCAAGATTCCCCATCACATCCATGTTCTGTTACCAACATGGGTGAAGGGCGCAGCGGAGCAAAGGAGGGTAAACATGCTTTATACTGAAGCACAAAAACAGATTGCGAATTACCAAACCGCTACCTTATTAGTAACTCAAATGATTAAGGAAGAAATTCTCCAGAGCAGAGTATTCTCCGATATAGTCCCCTCAACAGAAAAAGCTAGCCATACACCTTTCCTCTTTGCGGACTGGGTCCTCCAAGAAACAGCACACAGAAAACCTCAAAAGGGACATGCATGATGTGGATGGGCCTTAGTGGACCACTTCATGTTGTAATAACCTTTTAAGGACAAACAAGTAGGGCCTTGAGCAGATCCAGGTGGAATAAGGGCACACAAAAAAAGGAGCTGGGTTTGAAGCAAATTTTAAGATTTTCCGGGGGAAGCTTTAAAACTCTGGATTAGCAAACTTCAAAAGGTGCGAGTTTGCAGGCCATTCTGCGGTCAGATTAGGGGACTAAAGCAGCTGAGCAATGGCGACCGGGTCAGTGCTTCCTTGTTGTCTTTGAAAAGACTTACCCTCGTCATGAACATGAATTATGCTCTTCTTTAGGGATTTCCAACCATAAATGATTAGTCAGACGAGGGAAGTCTGAAGAAAGATAAAGGAAGGAGGCGTGGACGCCTTTAAAGCGGCCCAAAATAGCACAGGCAGCATGGGCCAATATTGCAGTTTAAACAGAAATAAGAGATACTTACCTGTAATGTCCTTTCTATGGAATCTTATCCCGCAGATTCCGCATTAGGTAGATAGCTGGAAGGGATATCTATCGGATGAGGAATCTGTGGGAGAAAAGCAATCCATTGACAATTAGGTAGGTAACAGCACCCCTACAGATCATACCAGTGACAAGCCGATCACTTTGGCTAGGATCATAGAGTACGCCCTGGGAAGGTTGCAGGGTTGGATCTGGTCTTTTTTGGGAAGTCTGTAAATAGGTAACTGGACGTTGCTGAATGTGTGGTTTTGGCCCAGCAAAAGAACCCCAGGAAGTCTGCGGATCGGCTTGTGTTTACAGTGTTAAATACAATGTAAATATTTAAATTCCTCTGCAGCCTTCTACTTTTCCCACAAAGATGAAGCATGGGAAAGCAGATTAAAAGGATTTCTCCAATGTTAAAAAATGAAGTGTTTAATGGGTAAATTGCTTACCATATTGACGACCGCCACAGTGCCAAGAACCCCTCCCTTCCCATATTTTGACCAGTGGCTCCAATAGTGCAGTGAAAGCGAAAGGAGTGCTAGCGAAAGGAGTGCTTGCAAGATGTGCCAACACCTTTGTGATGTTGGCATACTGCACTGTGTTCTCAGAGGAGCTTTTATTTAAGTGACTAGTCTCAGCCAAATAATTCAGAGCTCTTTGCATTTTCGAATTGGGGTTCGGCTAATTATCGTTAATCAAAAAGTACAACAGAAAATCGAAAAATTGCAGGACTGATATCCAAACCAGACATTTAATGTTCGTGTGAGTAGGTTAGGGCAATAGGTACATCACTTACTCTCACGCTTGCTTTCTCAAGGGTCCGGTGTTACTATAGTCCTCCAGATATCCAATTCTCACGGGCATAAAACGCGACTGGGTGGGGGAACTCCTCTGGCACTACGCCCCCCAGTTCTATGCAGATCTTTATATAAGTCGTTTCGCCTCCAGTTCCAAGCAGGGTGGGGGGATTTAGACAATTGAAACATTTAGTAAAATAACCCTCTACATGGTGCTCACAGCGAGGGTTGTCACACAATTCTTGTGGATTCAAAAGCTGTTGCACCCCATTTATTGTCAAGTACTGAAGGTGGTTTTGAGTCTCCATTTGGAAGCATCTGGTAATGTTCGGTCTAGCCCGTGCTGCCATTACCAGCACGAACATTTACATCGCCAGCGTTGCCTTGCAGGTCTTTATAGTGCCACTAATGGCAGCGCAAGCTCAAAGGGTCGTAAGTGGTGCAGAGGTGTTGGGGAGGGGCAGGGTGGAGGTGTGTAGAGAAGGCCCAGAGAGGAAGTATGGAAGACGTGAGATGGAAAGGAAGGGGGGGGGTGAGGGGGTGCTGGTGGCACCCTATTCTAATGAAAACCGCCCTGGTCCCATGTCAGTGCGGGCAGTAATCATCTCAATAGGGTGCCAATGAAAAAGAATCAGCACCCTATTGTTATTGAATGCTCCTCGCTCCCGTGCTGTAAAGCCCGATCCCAGCACAAGAGCGGGCGCATCTTATTTCAATAGGGCGCCTGCCGCACCTTTTCCCACCACGCCAGCTCGGGGGAGCCCTTGAAAGACTCCCCAGAGCTGGTGTGTTGACAGGGGGGGGAGGGAGAGTGGGGCTAATGACGCCCCGGGCTGTCGGCCCTGCCCTAATGCCTGCCCTGGGATGGAGGGTTCGGGGTAAAGACCCACACCCGAAAAGCAGCACGGACATAGCAACTAAACGAAGGCATGCTGCACACTGGTTTACCAACATGGGGCCAGCAGAAAGCTATTCTGTAGAATGTGTACCAATAACGATCCTTTCCATAGAATCCTATACACTGATTGCCGAGATGTGTGCGCGTCGCATGCGGGCCTCGGGTTTGAATTTCACAGTACCTTGTGTCATGCAGGAAACAGTGCTCGCAGACGAAAAATTAGCCCCTGAAGTCTGAGATTGGAACGTGCAGGTAACATCTCTGCAACAGGTGCATGTGTCCCATGAGCTATCTCACTGGCAGTCAAAGCCCAGACTTGCAAGGTACACATGGCTCACGGCCCCCAGGTCTTGTGTGCAGGTTGAGCCTGCCTCACCCCCCAACTGCGAACAGATCCCAGGTGGGTAGCGCTTTAAAAATCTGTAACTCTCTTTCACTGCAATAGGCCGATAGAAAATCAAACACACTATTCACAATTATTAGGACACATGCCAACTACAACCTGAAAAGATGTACCTGCTTTGAGCAGCTCGAGTACTGGCAAACTAAAGTAGTACCATGCACCCACGATATAATCAATGATGTGGACCCATGTGGAAACCAGTGAGCAGTGTTCCACTTTTATTTTTTTTCTGTTTACCATTCCTCTACTTTTTGCGACCATACTCCATTCTATATAGAGGATCTGTCCATTCATGTCCCTATTCAAGTGTAAAGTTATAATAGGAGCCTTAGTTACTGGTCACTTAGACTATTGCAATGCCCTGGCCCCAAGTCCTTGTCACATGTTGCACTATACCTCCGCCTACCCTGTCCCCTGCCAAGACCACAGTTCCAGCAATTGTTTTCGGTACACTTCTGCCACTGGGAAACACATTTAAAATAAGCCTCGCTTGAAGTGTACCGCACATTTTCACATATTCCCTGAACGGTGCTCAAACATGCACTTGCAGTGCACTAGGTTAGAAATAAATTTCATCTAGACAAAGGGGTTTCGTAGAAAATTTTAATTTATATGCAGTGCAATCTGTTCCGTTTCGAATAGTTCATTTCTTGCTAAACTTCACTGTGATCGAAGAGGCCTCGACAGCTCCTGCAGGAAGACACAATAAAAACAAGCCTCACAATAGGGTAGGGCTCAGCTGCAGTCTGCACCATCGGCATTAATCTACATTCAAGTGTATTGGGTTCATTACAAACGTTAGAAAGGTCACATCTACAATCCGTTAAATATGGCATTTCATCTTGAAAATATAACACTGGGATAGCTCACATTCTAAATTCCAATGAGGCGATTTCTCTCATTCCAAACAAACAGATCAATTCTAGCAATACTATTTAAAAATGATCCCAAGACCCAATTCAATCCTCGGTCAATAGCCGAAATGGCTTTCGGAGTTCTAGTTTGCAGTGGTCTGAATCTATCCTCCTAATTTGGGCCAAGTTCATATGGTCCATATAGGTTTCACGCCCCGTAATCAGCCCGCTATGGAAGGTGGGCAGCGAGTTGTCAGATTCCCCATACTGCTAAATTGACTCCCGATCCAAGACTGTCCCAAGGTTCACACTAGATTTTTTTTTGGGTGAGCTAGATCATGCTCAGAGGGTTTGACATAGAAGCCAGAACATCCCGGTAAACTCAACTGTTTCTGAATAGTCTGACCCACAGTGCTCAAATTCCCACCTCTTGGCCAACCATCCTCTACGATGCCAAAGGTCAGAGTTGGAACAGAACCAAACTGCTAGCCACAGTTTTAATGGCGCCAGTAACACCACTGCTCAAAATGCTGCTGTTCCTTTTTCCTGGTACCGTAGATCAGAGGCAGTTAATTAAAACGTACACAAACAGGCATATTCTACAGGCTAAATTGAAGAGAAAGTACTGAAGGTGTAAGGGGATGGGGATGACGCTTAGGGAGGTCACGTGGCACCTGCCCATACATCAGGAGTGAGCAAGAGACGTTTGGACCCCTAAAGCAAAAATGAGGATTTCCAAATCAGAGACTCCACAATGGTGTCAAAGTGAATTACGGTGTGGAACTGTTCTCCAGTGTGCGAAACACACCGCTCCCATTAAACGAAGGAGGCTTGACATGAGCTACAATAGATGGGAAGAGATGTGCTACAGAGAGGATGGGATTACTGGAAGGGCCGCCCCTGAGGACCCACCAAGTACCTTTGGGAATACAAAGAATCAAGGTAGACGAGAATGATGAACCTTCTAGCCATCGGCCTCCCCAAGAGCTTTTACTATAGCTTGATACACTTCCGATTTGTACAAATGATAAAACTTCTAGCCATAGACCTTCCTAAGTAGTATAACAACGGCTTTAGGGTTCGAAATTCAGATTCGCTGAGCAGGAACCAAAACCAGCTCCTTGGTGTTGGGCATCACCCTGTAGGCAGCAAATACCGCAGATGAACCAGGAGCCACCAAGACACGCTACTTTTTGCCCATTGTGTTTAAATGTGTATAAGATGTGTCCTTTATTCCTATTCTCAAATACTCAAAGTTAATGTCACACAAGCATGTTTGTAAGGTACCAGATGGACTGAAGAACCAAATGTAGCGCCTGGTAGCTGTTGGATTCAAGCTAACCAGGCTCTCCTAGGCTACAAGCAGGAGCTACATAGCTCCCAGCAATTTCGAACGCTGGGCTCGATACAGTTCCGATTTGTATGAATTATAATAGAAATGTGGAAGTAATTGAGTCTAGCTATACATTTGTTTTTCATATACATTTCTCAAATCAAAAGTGCAATTTATTCGGCTACTGCATTAAATACCAGAGAGGAAAACAAATCAAACAGGCAATGTCCAAGGTATAAACCACCATTTCCCATATAAAAGAGAAAGGTTGGTTCCTTCCCAAACCTGTGCGGCCTTCCTTTAAAGAGCAGGTTACGCCATTACCAGCACGGTGACCTCAGGTGAGCTTCAGGGACCCTCCACTCTTGCCACCTTGTGGCCATCATCATGCCCCCCAGGCAGCCCCAAACCCACTCGTGTTGCCCTGTTCCCCGTCCTCCACAGCTTCCCCTTTCCCCTCCCTCTGCCCGCCCCCGGTCCTTCCTTGTCCTCTGATTGGCCATTTGGGGCCACACTGTTTGGGCCTGCAGCTCCGCTGTGGGAGAACGCCATTACCAGCACGGTGACCCCAGGTGAGCTGCAGGGACCCTCCACTCTTGCCACCTTGTGGCCATCATCATGCCGCCAGGTGGCCCCAAACCCCCTCGTGTTGCCCTGTTCCCCGTCCTCCATGGCTTCCCCCTTCCCCTCCCTCTGCCCGCCTCTGGCCCTCCCTCCACCCGTGATTGGCTGACAGTCTGGTCTTAACTGAACCAAGTAAGGCAGCCCTCGGCCTGGCAGCCCTGCGGAAAGGGCCCCAAGGCAAAGGGCGGCTCATACAAAGGCAGCTCCAAGATGTGTCTGCAGGGGAAGCAAAGGCAGCCCGACACGAACAAAACTGAGTGTGGCATGGGAAGGGTGTAGAGCAATCACTCTACTCCAGAAAGCCCTCGCCACTCTACCTTACCTTCCATAGCGTAAACTACCATAGAATTGCACCTTGCAAACCTAGAGAGATTAATGACCACCAGCCTAAATCCATTCTTGGATGAAGTGTAAGTGTGGCATTCCACTACACACTAGCGTACTAACCAATGTTAACAAGTGCCACACATATAGAGATTGGTTAAGACTACCCTGCGTCACCTTTTAGACAGGTTTAACAATGTTAGCACGTGCCAAACTTAGATGGAATTCTTAATTTAGCTGGCGTTGCATCTAGATAGAAGTGTGAGTGTTGGCATGTGCCACACTTAGATGAAACTGTGGACGATGGCAAGTGCCACACTTGGATAGAATCGTGATCACTGGCCTGCCTCACATCTAGACAGAATATTGGAGATTAGCAAGTGCCACACTCGGATGGAATAGTGAATGATGGCAAGCGTCACACCTAGACACAATTGCAAGGACAGCAATACCTAACCAATCCACTAACAACGTCATCCCTCTGCATACACCTCTCATACGCTAACCAAACAACCATAAACCTAAACACAGCAATCCGCACAAACTTCACTACACTGCAACAAAACAAACCACACAGACTTGCATAACAGCACACGACTACTACTGATCGCAAGACACCCCAAGCCCAGCCAACAGACCCACCGGGCTGAGCCTGCCACCAGCACATCACTCCACTCTTGCACTTTTCCAGCTTATTCCCACTAACTCACCACCCCTCCCTTTTTCAGAGCCGCCAGGGGGCCACTCTGGTGGTGATAGTGCGCGGTACAAATGTCCTTTAACATTAACATCCTTGCTTAACTTAATGCTCGATCGTTGAAGCGAGCGATCCACACAATCTAGTGAAGGCTGCCCCCCCCCCCATCTAATCCATTTCATCGTATGAGGGAAGCCAGAGCATCTTACCGGGTCCTCACAAGGAGAGTGCCCCACTTTAGACACCCCGCAAACCAGAACCACGCGATTTATGCCAGACTACACTTTACCACTGCACTGGCCCTTGAAGTTCTGGTGGCCATATTTTCAAAGGTACACAGCAAACTGTGAAACAAGTGTGTGTGTGTATTGGACTAGCACAGCCAGCCATGTGGACAAAAAGTACCCAAGTAGGTTGGCTCACAGGGCAATATTTGGACAAATATCACCGTAGATGGAAAATATTCTGTACTGTCCCCTCTCTTGCCAACTATTTGTTTACTTTTCTGATGTTACGCTAAAGAGATCCAAAACATCAATTCTTCAGACATTTTTAGGCTACCAACATCCACATTAGGAGCACTGCAAGCTGAACTACCCCGCCCCAAAAACAGGACAGAACACATTTTTTATTTTTTTTATATTGCACTTAATACATGATGGTTATTGTAGCACACATTCCTAATATTGCCAGAAAAGTGGAAGGCAGAACAGAGGCACACTCTTAATTGCCCAGGGCCACAAAACTCTTGGAGGGGAAGCTGAGAATGTAACCCCACCCCACGCTCCCCGTGTGCAAATTGACACCATCCTAAAAAAAAAAAATAAAAAAAAAAGCACATCACATTTCAACCTCAACACTGCTGCAAAAAACCTCATGGCATTAGTACTGTATTGCCATTATTACACCCTAGCAAGGGGCGACTACGAAAATTGCATTCTCTCGATATTGCGCACAATGCCATGTCTCAGTTCTAGATCCCATACAGTTCATACTGCGCCCATCCCATTTCCAAGGTATCCGACACCTAGATTTTCCTAATACCGCGCATCAAAGTTATGTGTCCCAATGCTACCCAGTAATCCTGCATCTTAAACCGAGGCACACCAAGGGTAACTCATGGACTTGTTTCCACATCGTACTATATTGTGTATTCAAGTTTGGGTATCACGAAAGTGCAATGCCGTACACTATGCTGGATTGTCATTCCTAGAAGAACGCATTGCACGCAGTCATGCACACTGTCTCGCAGCTATGCATCATTAAGAAACCCTACAGCATTACGCTATACCATGTGCTAATGGTTGGTTTCTTTACTG
This sequence comes from Ambystoma mexicanum, assembly GCF_040938575.1. Lineage (NCBI taxonomy): Eukaryota > Metazoa > Chordata > Amphibia > Caudata > Ambystomatidae > Ambystoma > Ambystoma mexicanum. The sequence goes on from NC_090935.1 coordinate 1,459,873,631, forward strand.
TACGTTCCCCTCAGTCCTGTGTTCTCACCTAGGTACCCTGGAAAACCCCTCTAACTCAAGACATGCTGACCAACCTGGCCAGCACAAACGGTAAGAGAAATGCTCCAAACTCTTCATCTCTCAAATCAGCATGACCCCCCCCACGCGCCCCCACCAGGAAACATGCATCTGGTGCACTCACCAAAACCCACCTAGAAAGCTCACCCACAGAGTCAAGTTACTCCTGCCTCTACAACCCTGTGTCGTTTTCCCCCACCCTTTACTGCAGCAATCCTAAGCACCAACCCACCCAGCCTTTCAGATCCACGAGTGCGCCTTGAGACCAAGCAAATGGCAGCAGTGCATGGTATAAACCCAAATTACACGTAGGTCACAGTATTTAAAGCGTACATCATGAGGCATCTTTGAAGAGTTGACGAGGCTAAATTAACCACCCCTTCTTGTAATCTCGCAGGGGCTCTTGGGACCAGAGATGCCCACCTGCTTGTGTAATGCTACTTGGAGGCAGTAAGTGGGGGTTCCCTAAAGACCCACTTCTGCCCCCAGCCCTTGTGTTTTGGTACCACCGAGTATTCGTCAAACCATCAGTGCCACACATTAATTTCTGGGCAGGTGGGGGAAGAGGGTAACTCGAGCCCCTATTCTTTCTTTCCAAGCACATTTGTTGCTTACCAGACTCTTATGAACACAGCACACCTCAGAGGGAACCATATTCAAGAGCCACAACTGGAACTATAGACACGGGTGGTACCACTCATCTCATGTGTACCACCTTTCCTTTCTGACTGACTTGCAGCTAGAGGGCAACTGCACGTAACTTGCCCGCTAGCGCCTGCCTGAGTTCAGCAGGTAGACTTGACTGACTGCAACCTCCAGCTCTGCCATTAATGTTCAGCCAGATTTCAAAATGGTGGATTTGAAGCCACACTGGGAACCCCCCTCACCCCTCCCCATCACTCCCACCCCAATGAAGCAGACTGCAAAGGAGCCCCAAACCCAGCAGTAGGTGAGACTGCGTTCTGGACTGGGAGGGGGTCGTTGTGGGATATATTCTGATGAAGAAAAAAAGAGATGCATTTGGCTATGTTGGGCCTAAAAAGTCTGAACCTGGGAAACATACTGTGAGCCGACAGATAAAAAGGCAGTGTTTCACTCGCATCTGAGACATATCAGAATGCTGTCTTCCAAAAAGGATACATACACTAGGTACAACGTACTTTAATCGTGGGATGTTTTTTCGCTGGGTTTTTTACTGCGATTTTTCATCGAATTATAGGGGGGCTTGGAAAAATATATATATTGGGTGTGGGTGTTCGGGGATATATACAAAAAATAAATGGTATGGGAGTTGGGGGGGGGGGGGGGGACTCCCCCAAAAAAGAATTCGATGTTTTTTTCGTTAAAAAATCTGCGGTAAAAAAGCCAGCGAAAAAAAATCCCACGATGAAATGACACGGAACCATACACCAAGTGGGCCTTGCATGCAATTGTCAATGCTTAAAAACAGAGGCCAACTTTTCATTAAATGTGACAGATGCCCAAAGTGATCATTGCAAACACAAACTGCTATCATAGAAATGTGTGCATTTGGCAGCCTAAAGCAATGCACACATGGAGTCAAAAGGTTCCCTTGCCAGGGTAATGTGGACATATCATGGAAAAACGAACATTGAGGGCAATACACAATTAAATTAAAAATAAAACAATGCCACGTGTGTCAAAGGAAATGTAACCTTCACAAACATCAGTTTCTGTTTCCTGAGAAATTGTTTTTATTCAGAACACTCAGGCAGTGACTAAGAAGGAATTTATTGGGGCCTGCTCTTTAAGATAAGAAACAAGATGGCCCGTTAGCCCTGAGAGAAGAAAGGCTCATGGGTTAACTGCAGACCAAAGTCAACAAAGGGTAGCAGAGGCCTGGAGCCCACGTTCCAAGGAGAAACGAAACCTAGAGCAAGAAACGCAATGTGATGTGTGATTGTAATAATATGTACATCTGTTTAGAGTCTGCCATAGGGTTTCATAGGATATTTTATGTTTTTTTTTCAAGAATAGGTCGTAGGAAAATCATGAACATATTGTAAAGCTTATCCCAAGGCTCAGGTGTTCATTTAATTCTCATTCAAATTTGACCTTAGGGACTCAAGCTGCAACTTTAAACGTATTTCTAACTCCCCAGAAAATGTCACAAGGCTGAAAAAGTAAGGAGGTACTAGTTCACTGAATCAAGCAACTTGATGTAATATTTGGGTATATTGACTTTTCTTATTTGTTAGTAAAGTGAAACAAAAATGTCATTCAGATGTGCAACCTTGTGCCCAAATGGAACATAGTCGGTGAAGTCCAAAATAATCGTTTTTCCCCCCGATGTAGGATTTAACCAGTGAAAAATTGACATGTGATAAAATGAAACCCCCAGTGGGTGGATTCATCCCTTCCATAGTTGAAGTTTTGTAACTCCAGGAGCCTAGCCCCAGAGAGAGGCTGGGCCTTGGAGGTGTAGAGGACCATAGGGGTCCAATCCAAATTCAGGATCAATAAGCTAGCACTGCCTAATTTTGATATTTTGGAGGTGGGGTTTTAAATGGTAAAAAGTGGATACACAATGAGATGGAGCTGCCTAAACACCATCTGGCTGCAAGTATTGAAAGATTGAGGCAGATTTAACATTGCCAGGGACAATTGCTTCCAACTACCTTGGATGGAATTGATGAGGGTGTAGAAGGAAAACAGGGAAACTGAGATAGATGCTGGGATCTTTGCAAAGAGAGCCAAATAGAGGGATGAATGCCAGTAGCTATACATTAATAGCATCTGACCAGATCCTCGTTCCCCCCCCCCCCCCAAGAAAGGTTCCAGAAATGCTGATGCCTTTCCTCAGCGCCATCCCCACAAACATTGTATGTAAGCAATTGTCCAACTGAACCAAGTGTGGGAATTAGTTTGATTTACTACCACCCCCCCCCCCAGTAATGGGTGAGGGTTTGGAAGTAGACCCTCCGCATATTTTGATAAATAATAATTTAATTAAATCCCCTATAGTCAAATAATACGTGGTGATTTTTTTAAAGTTTGAAATTAACAAAACCTCTCCCCCAGTGTGAATAAATATATAGTAATTTAAAGTGAATAGGCATTCCTAATTTTATTCCCAACCACAAAACTCCCTAAAGTGAAGGAGTGTCCTTGTCCAAAATGAAATTTCCAACTATTCCCCATTCATCTGTATTTCCCATCAAGCAGAGGGGTGTTAAATGTACATTGAATGTCAGGTTTTTTTGTGCTGGGGCAGAAAAGTGTTTTGCCTAAATGAAATAAAGTGAAGTCCCTAATTGATAAGCACACTTTACTGAAAGTAGGAACATGACTCCTGATAGAAGAGAGATTCTGCATTCCCTAGCAGCAAAGGAAGAAGGGTTCTATAAATCTAAAAAGTGTGTAATCAAAGTCTGCTGGGCCATCACATTGCAGGGAGATTATAGGGAAAGAGCACTGCTTGTGTGAAATAGTTTTCACATGTAGAAAAATGTGCACGTTATTCAAATCTAACTTGATCATAATCTTGTATTTTTACAAGGTACTGTAAAGTTGCCATTAAGGGATTTCTGCCTGTGATGGAAGGTTTGAACTCTGATCTGAGTTCTAGTTACATGATCCAACAGTGAAAACACGTGTTGTAATTTCAGATCTTTTATTAATGTATGTTCCAAAAATGGAGTTTTTTGTATTGAAGCTTTGTTTTATGCCACACAGAAAGTGGTGTGTGTAGTGATTGTGTGAAATTATTAGACCGATTATTTTATAAATATATATTTTCTGTACACCTGCCTAGTTCTCGGCTTATCTGTGTCACAGAGGGAGCGATCTACTTTGCACTATATGAGTTAAAGACCGGGCTAGATTGAATCACATCAAATGAATATTGATGCAGTGCTTTTGATAGGGAATTCCCTGCATCAATGGTGCCTACATAACTATCCACAACAGGAAGTAGTACAAGCAGGAGTTCAAAGGCAGGAGAAGTGAACAGTGGCGAGTCCTAATCAGCAATGTCTGTGGCTCCAGGAGGGCTTATGCCAGAGCTTAAAAAAGGGCCAGAAAACTTAAGACTGAGGTTTTTGCTGAGAGCAATATCTCAGACACTCAGACAGATCCTAGATAGCTATGCAGGTATGCGGTTGTGGAGTACCAATATCACAGCCTGCCAAAATTAAGCAGGGGAGGTGGGTGGAAGGGTACTCCTAGCTGCTTTGCTGGCCCACGAGGGTGTACCTTGGCTGGAGAGGGTAATATATCCGGACAAAAACCACACGCAATGGGGGAATAATTACTTGCTGGTGGGCAATTACCAAGGAGCCATCAAAGTGAATTGTGACATGGAGTGTTCTGGGAGCTATATACCTGGGACTGTTAAATAAGGGACCCTTGCCTGGGTAAGATCACCTTCCCAGACAGTTAGGCCCTTGAGACCCATTCAGACACTTTCACCACAGTGAATCCATACGATTTCCCCTTTAATGTTTCTACATCCTGCAGATGGGTTACCCCCTACTATTCACGAGTTATGCTTGGTGCTACATCCCAGTAATACAATGGAGACTGACCATGTGCTATTAGGGTAGGCTAGAAACACTGACATTTTATAGTTGACTCTATCCTGAAGGAATTAAGCTTGGATTGGTCGGAGAGAAATATCCTGCTTTGTTATAGCAAGACTCATTTATCACAGTGTTTATCTCAACCCCGTCCGGACAAAGCTAATTGAGGTTTTGAAACATGCTCCACCACATCGAGTAGTCAGGTTTTCTAGTATCTATTCATCCTAACCATAACAGGACGACTTGCATGGCAAAGTTGTTACACAAGGGGTTGTACATTCCGACCTTCCCAACAGATCTCCAGAGGTACATGCAGCGTGCGCTAGGAGTGACGGTTTATAGTCATAATGTCGAAAAAAAAATGTCGACAGACAATAATGTCGAAAAAAAAATGTCGAAAATAATAATGTCGACATCCTATACTTATAATGTAAAAAGTCATTTTTTCGAAAAAAAAATGTTGACTTTTTTTTTAGACATTATGACTATAAACCCTTAAAACTATCAACACCTCACCCAACACCCTCCTGCAACCCCCCCCCCACACCCCCCACCACCACCCTCCCACCCCTCATATGCAACACATTCTATTTATATATTTATTTATTTATTCAATAAATAAATAACCAAAAAAAGGATCATTTACTATGGAGGGGGTCCCCCCCAACCCCCCCTCACCCAACACCCCCCTGCCACCCTTTCACCCCTCATACTCAACACATACCAATTATATATTTATTTATTTAGTCAATAATTAAATAAATAAAAATAGTATCATTTACTATGGGGGGGTCCCCCCCCCAACCCCCCCTCACCCAACACCCCCCTGCCACCCCCCCACACACCCCTCATACTCAACACATTATATATATATATATATATATATATATATATATAATAAAGTCAAAATTTCGAAAAAATATCGAAAAATGTCAACATTATTGTTTGTCGACATTATTTTTTTCGACATTTATTTTTCGAAATTTTGACGGTCGACATTTTGACTGTCGACATTATGACTGCACACCAGGAGTGACTAATCACAACTGTAGAGTTGCTGCACAGCATTGTTATTCTGCAATGCGGTTTGGCCACATGCAAGCGGTTTTGGAATGTTAAAGAAGCAATTCCTGTCTTACTGGAATCATGTCGTTTATGGCAACAGAGCCTGGAACCAGCTGAATTTGCCAGAGACTATTTATAACACAGGCGTGGTTGTTAAGACAGTGTATCCTCCTTTGTCTTTAGAACAGCCCCATGAAATTGTTTTATTCTTTGGGGACTAGGCTTGATTTCTTTTTGTTGATGGAAAAGGCTAGACTGAAAAGAAGGTTTGTCTTTTCGTGTATTTTGTTTGCAAATTAGGAGATTCCCCCGGTAATTAGCCAGTCGTCCAGAGAAGGGTATACTGGGATTGACTTTCTGCGCATATGTGCTGCCACTACTGGGAACACCTTTATGAATACTCTTGCCACTGAGGCGAGGCCTAAGGGGAGTACCTTGAACTGGTAGTGAACTCCTGCTATCTTATAACACAGATATTTTCTGTGCGCACGGAGCATTGAAGTATGCATCTTCCATATCCAAGGTTGCCAGTTAGTACCCCTGTTTTAGGAGGGGAATTCCCTCTTGGTGTAGTCATGATAAATGTTTGGGGTTTGACGTTGGTTTGCAGGGCACATGGAAAGGTCCTTCTTTAGCACAAGGAAGTACGTTGAAAAAATAACCTTGTTTACCTGGTTTGCTGGGACAATCTCTATGGCGTCCTTTTCCAGCAGTGGCTTTACTTCTTCCAAAGTATGCGTTTTTCTTCTGGCGACTTTTTCCTCTTGGCGGGCGGTTGGGTGGTTTTTGTAACAGTTTGATACAATACCCGCCTGCTGCAGTGGACAACACTCACTTGTCTGACGTTATTCCCTCCCATGTGTGGGTGAAGTGTGAAATTCAGCCTGCTACTGGAATGGCATGGGAGGGGACCAGGTGAGGTGCTGCCTCTTCCTCTGGCCCTTTTAGTTCCTCTTTGTAAACTGGAAGAGGAAGTTTGTCCTTGCGATGGGCCCCAAGATGAAGATTGTCCGCCCACAGTATAGCCAGAAGAACGTTGAGCACCTGGACCCTGAAACCTTCTGGAGTTTGAGGAGCCTGTTGTGCGTAGGGCTTGTTTGTCAACTGGCCAAGGGATTGAAGAGTGTCATATTCCTCCTTCGCACTCTTCAGGGCGTCTTCGACAACCTTACCGAAAAGTACATTATGCTCCACCGGCATGTTAAGTAGGGTGGCCCGAGTCTCCAACTTAAACCTTGACTGTCTAAGGCAAGCGTGGCGCTTGATGAGCATGCCTTCTGCAGTGATGCATCCTGCATTGCCTGCTGCATCAAGATTATTTTTGAGGATAGGGTTAAATACCCACATGCTCTCTGCAATAATACTTAATTGCAACTTTAGGGGTCCTGGGACAGCTTCAATTTGACGCTCCAGGTCATCCCATTTGTGGCAGCCGTAACTAGATGGAAGCGTAGTGTTGTGGCAATTCTGGCTTGGTAAGCCGATGAGGAGGCAACCTTTCTGCCGAAAGTATAGATTTTCTTGCTTTCCTCGTGAGGCGGGCCCTCAGCCGATGCCAGGGGAGTGCCTGCCCTTTTTCTGGTAGTGGTGACCACCAGCGAATCAGGTTTACGCTGACCCTTAATATTGAAAGGGTCAGTGGGTGCTGGCCTGAATAGTTTCTCTATTCTGGGGTTAACCGCCCTTGTGAGTCTAGGCACAAGTAGGGAGGGCTGTATGCATCTTTTGGCACATACAGCCCCTCATCGCCAGATTGCTTCAGTGATCCTAACTGACTGATAAGTACTTCATTATTGACCAGCTCAAGCTGCGAAGTCTCGTCTCTCCAACCTTGATCGGAATCCTCCACCACAAACCTAAGGGGAGACTCTCATACTGTGCCCAACAAGTAACGCATGAGTTACACAGTATCTCTCATTCATTGCTTTATTACCAATTTCTGTTGTCTGTCCTGATGAAGGTCACCCAACTCAAAGCATACTAGATCTGCTGCAATTTGGCCGAAACACTACTGTGATGACATCTCTCTCCACAGTGTTTAATACGAACACTGTCACTTGTTTGAGTTGTTTAGATCAACCCATGTTAAATCAGACCATATAGTTCCATAAGGAAGGATATATGGGACTTTTGTTTCATTGTCTTGCACAAATATGTATTGACAATGTTTTCCTAGGTGTTGTACTATGTGTACGTTTGCCATATTATGTATATATTCATGTCCTGTGTGATTTTGATTTGTCTCCATTGTATGCATTAGATTTTTCTGTCTGAATCACTAAAATCTACTTGTGAAACTTTATGAGAGTGATATTCATTAGAAGATTCTCTGAATTATGTGGGCCTTTTCGGTGTTGTTTGTATGCCCTGATCAATTTTACATATTACTTGCATCTTTGTACAGACTGCAGAAGCGGAATAAACTCAGTGGCAGACTTTTTGTCTCCCAGAATGTCTTCCACAAAGTCCTTATTGAGTGCCTCCTTATCGTTGTACCTCTTGAGTGCCAACGTTAAAGTGTTGTGCAGCCTTCAGCATCAGTTCATTATATAGTAGTTGGTTATCAATGGGAGAATCTGCTACCGGCTGGTCCTGGTGGTCTGGTGACTGGATTACGTAGTTATCGTCATAGTATTGGCCCCGACTATATTGGTCCCCTTGAGATTTGGACCCCTTGAGTCTTGTGACCCTGAGAGATTGTCAGTACATGTCCTGAGAGGGGTCTTTGTAGGTTTAGGCTGGGGTGCCTAGAGCAGGTGTTAGGCTGTGGCTCAAGACAAAGTTTTATGGCAGGGGGTTGGTATGCTGAGGCTCCTGGCTGTGAGGCATCTCTAAAGGGATGTTCGTTGCTGTTGCTCTGGATGCTTGTCCATAAAGCCCCGAAAACAGGACATCCTTTTTAAAATTGTATTAAAAATTGTTCAGGAGTATAGTCACATGAAGGTGGGAAACTTGGCATTGTAGGGGGGCCTGGGATGGAGTCTGGTTCTTGTGGTGCATAGCGCGCCGCCCCCCCCCCCCCCCCCCCGCCCCCCCCCCCCCCGAGTGTGTCTCTACAGGGGGAGAAGGACATATACAGCCTTTTTGTGTGCAGTGTCCGAATCAACCTTGGGGTCCGGTTTTGAAGGCCTGTCATGAGGCAAAAGTGTACGCAATAGCCCAGAGGACAAGGAAGAACCAGAGGCTTTTTCCATGGACACTGCGTGGGCCTCGACGATTACGTCGAAAGTCGGCCGTTGTGTATGTGCTTTGTGTGCTTGGACTTGTGTGTGCGCTCTGGTCGCCATGTGTCATCTCCGTCACAGAGCCGCCGGCCTGTTTGTTGGAGTTGGGGGCCCGCACATGGGGTTCCGACGAACCCTGCTCGCCTTTGGCGCCACTAAGGACCCTGATATTGCCCTCGCTGGAGTCTTCAGTCACGTCGGCCTGCATTGCGTAAGCAGCCCAGCATTCGGTGCATCGATCTTTTAGAGTCTTAGGTCGGAAAAGTTTGCAAAATTTGCAACGTTTTTCAGGGTGACCCCTAGGGAGACAGTAATTGCACACTGTCCATGTGTCCATACACAGACATTTTCAATGGCAGGTAGGGCAACATTTAAAGGGAGTTTTGTCCATTATTAATTAAAAGGGCAGTTTGGCGAGAAAAAGGGGAAGGGGATGGCAGAATATGTATTCTCTAAGAGGTTAGTATGAAGAAACTCCCACACGCGCTCCCCAGCGTAAGGGCCGAAGAGGCCGCTGTAGACTGCGTTTGGTCATCAATTGAGTCAATTAGTCGAAGTTGTCAGTTGAAAGCCATCGAGAAGTCTGATGGCCGTCGGCAACAGCGACAATACAGAAAGAAAAGTCTACTAGTAAACTTTCAATGAATCAAAGGCATCAGCCTGGAAAGGAACTCTGTAACTTGTGACTGACCACGACGGTGGAAAGAAACAATCTGAGGGACCTTGGTGCGTGAATGACCATGGGTACAGCACAGTATTACTAAGATGCCCTGTCAACATCCGTTTGAGTTTCGAAAACAAATCTTGTAATACTCTGCGACTACCACTAGGACTGTGCACAGCATGTGATCTAATCAGATCCACAAACACCAGGAAAAAAAAAAACACACACATACATACATATATACACATACACACATATATACACATACATACATATATATATACATATACATACATATACATACATACATACATACATACATACATACATACATACAGGGCGGGGGCACCACGAAAAAAGTCCTGCTACCCCCTCCCCCCCCAGCACACCCTGGAAAATGAATGCTTAACTGACACAATCATTCCTGCCCACACATGACTTGACACCGCCACCTCTCCTTGCAACTTTCATACCAGATTAGGACATGGAGCTGTGTGCTCCTGCTCTGCATCTGGCTCTTGCCCTGTGCAGTGCAGGCAACTGCCTGGAGTGGGCCACAGTATGTGCTCCTGTTATGAGCCTGCCCCACATTGTGCATGGGGGCTCAGAGCAGGAGCATGCAACAATGCTGCCGTCAGTGTCCTTTACTGGGCTGCTGTTCTACAGGCAAGCAGACTGAACAGGAGCACATAGCAACACTGCTGGCCTGGACAGGATGTCCAGAAAAAAAGTTGTGTCAGAATAAACTAGACTGACTGCCTCCAAATGCCAGTCTAGTCAAGCAATAACATGCAATGCTTGGTTTATCATGGATGGATGCCCATTTAAAAAGTGGCAGTGCCATTATGGCACACCGACACGACCCCCTCACCTGCCAAAATCCTTTTCTTCACTGATGGCCCAGCACAAACCCACGCCAACCCAGTCACACAACATTCACTCACTACAAATACAAACACAGTACAGCACAAATACACATACACGCACATAAATAAAACTTTACCTGCTCCAGTGCTGCTCTGTCTTTGCCAGGAAGGAGTCCTGATCTCCACTGCCGACTCCCGCGCTCAAACTCCCCCCCCCCCCCCCCATCGCCACTAAGCAAACAGGACAGGGTGAGCTTCCTGGTTCCCTGTCGTGCGTAGTGACGCCAGAGCCGGACAGATGGTACCATGCTAGTTGCAGGGCAGCGTGTGCCCTGCAACTATAAAGTTACTTTAAGTCTCTCAGTCTGCACGCATTCATTTAGAAAGAAGTTGGAGCACTCAGACCCGAGAAAAAAATGAACCAGCTTCTTTCTGAAGTCAAAATTAATGTGCTCACGACTCAGAGCACAGGCCAACGATGGTGTCCAAGGCTGAAACATGTCGGGGATACTTGTGGTCTCGTGCAGAAGGGATGTAACCTCGTAGTTTGGGCTGGACTGCCCTTTTTGGGGTAGGACCAAGCTTGGTTTGCATTAGGTTTTTCCCCTTCTGTTATGCCTTGGCAGGCTGAAAAATGGTCTGGAGGGTTGCCCAGAGCTGTGCCCATGGTTATGATTAGTTCAAAACCTTCCAGCCATCAACCTTTTTATTTTGCTAAAGTCACTCCGAGTGGGACAGGTATGCCCAGACGTGAGTCTCTATTCTGCCGGGCATAGAGACCCAAGCTACTCATCACTGATGATGCCCAACAAGGCTGAAACATGTCTGAGGATGCTTGTGATCTCGTGCAGAAGGAATCTGACCTAGCAGTTTGGGCTGAACTGCCCCTTTTGGGGTAGGACCAAGCGTGATTTGCATATGGTCTTTTCCCTCCTGTAATGGCTTGGCATGCTGAAAAACGATGGTCTGGAAGGTTGCCCAGTGTTGTGCCAGTGCTCGTGTTTAGTTCAAAACCCTCAAGCCATCACCTTTTTGTTTTGCTAATACCCCACTCCAAGGCACTTCACAATGAAGGTGCTGAACGGGAAAGGTGTCCCGCAAGCAGGACAATGAGGGTTCCAAGCAGGAGCACACTGCGGCTCCTGCTCGGCACCCTCATTATCTTGGCAGCGGGACACCTTTTCCCCATTCGGCACCCTTATTTGCAATGAGGATGCCAAACGGGAAATGTGTCCCCCTGGCAGGACAATGACCTGAGTCACTGTGCCCAAATGTCCTGGTCTGGCTCACAAAAGAGCCACTGGGGAACAAGCTGCCTTGGCACGGTACACTATTGACTTTGAGCAACACTGAGGGGTGTAGAGGGTCGAACGCAAACGTCAGTGGCCTTGGAAATAACTAGCTTTGCTTCATGCCAGCGGACAATGCACATTACAATTGCATGTTGGCCAAGACTTGTTTGAGTAGAGTTCTGCACTACTCTTAATCCCCTCTCCAAATTGAGGCACAATGGTGCCACACGTCAAATGGCCACCGTCTGCAGCAAAAGGGTGTGAGCAAAGGTATTAGCAGCATGTTCTCGCACACTGTTCCCCAGTACTTCCTTATGTAGAGCTTCTAAGTTGGATTAGGCAATCATTTAGTTCTCGTTTCAATTCAACATTTCATGATTCTAGCATTTATGAGGGTAAAAAGCTACAATACAAATACCAAAGAGCAATGAAAAACAAAAAAGGCATATGCAAATTTCAGTAGCAAACTAGGCAACCTTTCATTTTCATTCTAGTATTTATCATAAATAGTACTAACAACTTCCTATTCGCCACCTCTACCAGTCACATGGGGTGTCCTAAAAGGACCCCCATTCCCCACCCATGATCTTAAACCTCTGATCCGGAGCCCTCCTTACTAACACAAAAGCCACATACACCAGTAAGCAGATTATGACCAGCTCTACCTGAAAATATCCACTAAAGACATCCACCCTTCAAGGCCTGGACCCCCCCGATCCAGATCATGAGGTTTAAGACCCACCTCAGACTGAATCCCACCAAGATGGAATGTATGTGGCTCACTAAAACCACCAAACACTGGCTAATCAAGACACAGCTTCCTGCCATGAACTTACAGGGGTTCACCCCACAGCTGAAACCATGTACAAAGTCTCTAATTCCAAATAGACAGCCATCAAAACTTCAAAAACAGCACGAATAAAGCTCAAACAGTAGGGCATCAACTATCAAACCCAACAAAAAAAGTCAAAGCCATTACTACCAGAACTCTGCTTCAGATCCAGGGATCCGATATATAGGTTCATGTCCTCACTCACCTCGATGGAGGAAACACCCTGCTCACTGGCCTCCCCACCATCACTAGCACCTATGAGAATCCTCTGTGCTGATGCGTGCCTCCTCAAGTGTCCCTGCAAATATAAACACATCCCGCACGCACACCTCCAACAGTCCTGGCTAGCCCCACTACCATACATAAACTTTAAAGTCAGTTGCATCATATATAAAGCAGTAGTTATTCATGCTCGCTTCTACCAACCAGTTCATCATCTCAAGGTCAGAATGTCCCCTTAAGTTAGGACCTTATCAGACATGAGCAGCATTAATAGCAAACAAGAAAACCAAGAAACAAGCTTTGTGCACTACACTGAAAGGACACATGCCTGTAACGCTCACCTGATTCCCGTAGAGGCGCCGGTCTTGACTGGGCGTATACCGTATCTTCAAAGGTGATGTGTAACACACGGCTGGCTCTTTGGGCTGGACCTCTGTGCACTGTATGTCTGACTCGAAGGGTAAGATGTCTGCAGATAGAAAATATGGGATTAAGGAACTGGGTTATTGAATGTCTCTCTCTTCTTCCCTTTCTCTTCTCCTGTAGAACCCCAAAGGTTAACGCTCTCACCTTAGGTAAGTGAACGCTGTGCTCTCCATCTGCCTCGGGGCAGGGTGCTGTAACCAGTTTCTTCACTGGATAAGGGGAGCAGGCCTCTTGACTTCAGAGGACTGCTGTCCGTCGTTTACTGCACGAACGGTAAGTTTCGAGTAATTCTAATGTCTTTAAAGTCTTTAGTAATGATGTCTCTTGTTTTGCAGGGTTCCGGCGATGGCGGATGACGGGCTGAAGTGAGTTGAAGATGGAGCCCGTGTGATGAATAGAAGCGCCTGGAAGCACGTAAGTAAGCGCTTGTTGCCTGCTTCACGATGCGCTCTAACTGTCTTTATTTTGCAGGTACAAGTTCGGAGCGGCTGCAGGGTGCCGGAATACCCACTGGGTTAGATGTGGAAAGGAGTAATGGCACGTGAGTATTAAAGTTCCCCAATGTCTTTAAACGCACCTTGTTTTGTCTTTCAGATGCGGGATGCAGCGCCGAAGGCCTCCGGAGCGTGCGAAGAGTTGGTAAGCCTTTGTCTTTCAGATGCCGGAATGCAGTGCGAAGACCTCCGGAGCGCACGAAGAGTAGGTAAGCCTTTGTCTTTCAGATGCCGGAATGCAGCGCGAGGCGTTGGTGACAGCCGATGGACCAGGTAAGTGAAGAGCTGTCACTGAAGACCGTAATGCTAACCTGTTTTCTTGTCTTTATAGGTGTTGCTGAAGACTGGATTCAGGATGGTAAGCCTTTTTCCTTAGGCCCAGGATCAGATGCAGAAGACACGATGAGCGTTCTGCTGCAGAGGATGCAGAATAACGCAAAGCAAGATTCATCCATCGGGTGTGGTTTAAATAGCCTCCTGTAGTGCTTAGGTGTCTCCTTCCACAGCCACGCCTAGGTAAGAAAAGAGTTCCTGCTTTCCAGAAGAGTTCCAGTGTTCTGAATCTAGGGAGTGGCTCCTGCCCCACCCAACAGGAAAAGTAGTTCCAAACAGAAGAGGATCAGAGGCTCAACTGGCAGGCAAGTAAGCAGCATGGTCTGCTGCAGGTAAGTCCACCCAAGCATTATGAGCCCGGCGCTTCCAGCGCTGGGACTGGGCATATTTATGAGCCTGGTGCCACTGGCGCCAGGACTGGGTCCAAAAGGTCCCAATTGGGACTGGTTGGCACTCGGAACCTGGGTTATGGATCTGGTTCCAAGGGAGTTGGGAAAACCCTGACCTTTTGGAAGCAGAGATCATGACAATGCCCTAGTAAACGACCAATTCCAAGAACAAAATCAAACATTGGTACCAATATATCGACGACGTTATCCAAGTATGTCAGGGAACCCAGGACCAACTAGAATCATTTGTGCTCATACGCAATGAACATGAAAACATTTAAATTTAACTGTAATGAATTCACCAATGAGCACATAAACGTCTGCAGTGAATATGCGACTTATGGACTGTGTGTATATGTGATAATATCTACATAGGGAGCACCATCAGGGAGCTCCGGACACGCATCAGAGAATGCATGAAATAAGATGGGATCACAGGACCCAAGACTGCCCTTGGCAACCCACTGGCAAACAAAACACCAGCTTGACGACAAGAACATACGGTTTGTGAAACTGCAAACAGCCACGTGCGGCACAGGGGGGTTGGCAACCATGAACTAAATTGAAGGCAACAGGAAGAATGACTGAGCTGCCAGTACTCAGATCATGACCTCAATGTCTTTTTGAAAAAATATGTAACCATCTTTATATAAGAGTTGCGGACACGGAACTACTTACCCAGGTGGGCACACACAACATGCACACCTGTGCATAACCAGGAACAGCCACTTCCCCTGTGCCGGCCCCGGGCGCCATCCTTTCACACCAACCGCCCCATCCCCAATCCCTTGACCTCCCTCCAGTACTTATAAAGACACATTTCTGTCCAGATCTAGAAGCACAAACACGCTGCCTTGCAACACAAAAGAGGACATGGTCCAGGCTAGGACCTTCTGTTGCCTACACACATACACTGGACTCCTTAGTACCAGTAGAGCCCTTGAGCGGTGCCGTTAACAGCACAGCACCTTCAACATATATCCGTACAACATGGTTTCTTGGTTTTCTGTGAAGGCCTCAGGAAATAGACAACTGAGGAAAGTTTAGGCTTCAAACATTTATTAAAACACAATAAGGTTGGGATAAGACCTAACTTGCCCTATGCTAAGGTGGGTTTTCCTACCTAACAAACTAATGGCAGTCTGCCAGGAAGTCCAAAGTAAATGTCTGTCTGCGTCCAAAACCTATACTGGCCTTCATGCCCATTTGTTCAAAATGTGTAGGGATGTTAGCATCAAAGGAAAAAGTGTTCAAACAAAAGTACAGAGCTTCTTCCAGCTTTTGAATTTTGGAGTCATCTATACCACGCACCGGACAAACTTAATCGTGTTTAGGCGCTGGTGGAACCATTAACATTGAGCGGGTGTTCCAATTTGATAATTTATTGGAAATACCACTGCCTCAACTGTACAGTCTCCAACAGAACGAATGGGTATTCACAGCCTTACGGAATGCCATAAGCGTTTTAATCTCTCGGAAAGCTTCAGGGAGTTTGTTCCATAGACCCCCAAATCTGCGGTCCCCTTTGCTCACATGCTTAGACCACGGTACCTGAAGCAGGTTCTTCTCACCTGAATGTAACTGCCGGCTTGCAGTATAGCTCTTGATTTTATCCGGTAAATACCTTGGCACTACTTTGTTCACACATTTAAAGACCAGCCAGAGAATGTTAAACTCTGTTCCCTCTTTCACTGCTAACCAGTGCAATGAGCTTCTTAAGTTGGAGATGGGGCAGATTGTGTTACCCTGCACGCTAACCCGACTGCAGCATTTTGGACCATTTGCAATCTTTGCAACTGGAATGCTGGTATGCCGACAACAACGCATTGCCAGAGTCCAATCGCGAATTAACAAGAGTGGCGACAACCACTGCTCTGTCCTCATTTGCAATGAATGGCAGCGTATGTCGCAGGGTATAGAACGCTGAATGCACCTTTGTGCTAATCTGCACTCCACATCCCATATTGTCTTCCCACAGCCCACGTTTTTAATTTTCTTAGCAAAATTGAGCTATGCCCCTAGGAAGCATGATGGCAGTACCTGCTTACTATGTTGCAGATGATATTTTGAAACAAATATTGCCACCTCTGTTTTATTAGCATTCAACAGCAACTGATTAGCACACATCCAGGCCTGTACCTCTTCTAGACACTGTTCTACTATTTCAAACGTATGCTCAGATATCTGAACCTTCAAGAACTCTAGTATCATCCACATACAAATTAAAATTAATGCAGTGTTTCCTCAGTATGTCCATGAGCAATTTAACATAGAAATTAAAGAGCAATGGGGACAGTGAAGACCCCTGTGGGACCCCACACTATAGTAAAACAGAATCTGATATCTCCAAGCCAGACTCTTTGTTCCCTTCTGGTGAGGAAGGACACAAACCACTGAAGGGCTTGTTCTGAGACTCTTCCCACCTCCCTCAATCATTTCAACAGAATCCCATGGTCTACCGTATCGAATGCGGCAGACCGGTCTAACAATTAACAGACGTGTCCCCTTGGATCTGCCGTCTTCAATAGGTCATCCCAAACTGTCAGCAACAAGGTCTCCGTCCGGAACACTGTCGGAATCCAGATTTTAACGGGTCCAATAAGTTCTCGCGTTCCACGTGTTCCTGCAGCTGGAATGTCACAATTTTTTCCAGAATCTTCACCGGCCATGGTAATCCTACCACTGGTCTGTAATTCTGAAGATTCTTAGGGTCTAGGTTGGCTTTCTTTAACAGTGGGGTATCCAACTATTTCTTCAAGATTTGCGGTACTATGCCAGATGTCAGATTTATTTCCAGACTTTGTAATACATGGGGCAATGTCTGAAGTTACTCGTCTGGCTACTGAAGAGGGGATAACAAAAAGCACATTAGTAGCCTTCAAACCAGAGAGCAAGGAACAGATGTTCTCTCATCCAATACTACCATAAATAGAAACAAATTCTGACCCACCTCAGTATCCAGGCAGGCAGCCTCAACCCCCTCCTCTTCTGCCTTACTAGCTACACATGGATTCTGAATCACTGAATAGACTAGTAATCTCTGTTGTCTGCGGATATTTCTGAGAGCCTAACGGCGTGATTTCATCAATTGTTCCTCGTATCAAATCTATTTTTTCACAAAATTATTAAAAGCGTCAACCTGTGATTGTGAAATGTGTGGTCAGCTGACACACACCTAGCGTCACTGCATAAAATTCACGCAGCCTATTAATTGCCTTATCAGTTTTCCCTACCATAAATTTGGATTTGGCCTCAAAAATAGCCTTTCTATATTCACTTAGGGTACTCTTAATCTCAAAGTTGCTCCCCATGTGCTTTTTCCTCCATTTTTTTCCAGTGCTCTCAAAAGTCCCCTTTTTTGGCAAGATCTTGCGAGAACCACAAATTAGTAACCTTTGTGGCTCCGTTTTGTTGAAAAGGGGCCTGTTCCTTGCACAGCCTGTCCATGATCTCTGTATCTTTGTTAAAAAAAACTTTTCACATGGCAGATCATTTCTAATTTGAAAAAAAGAGGGCAAAAAAGCCCAGAGAACCACAGCGCTTGCTTAGGTTGAATTAGTTGTATGTAACCTGCTGCAGGTACTTGTTAAGGTGTGGGTGTAATGCCCTACATGCCACAATTTAAGTAAATTAATGGCGATAAGCTAAACAATGACACTGCACCAAACAATGTTATTTCATGTGTACAATTGTACTTTAATTGATGATCAGATCAGCCTGACACGTGTTTTGAGACTTGGCTCTTCTTCTGAGGCTGATGCATATAAAACAATCCATTACAATTATTCATAACAGCTGTAAGTAGTTAAGAGTCCCATATGTAAAATGCACCATAGGCAACAAAAACCAAGGTTGCAGCAAAGCATGGCAGAACATAATTCCAATATAAAAAAACATTTTCATAATACATACATGGGAGCAGTAAAGACAGCCCATATCAAAATTGTGGAGGCATCAATTAAGTGCAGAAAGCATAAGCAGTACCAATTGTTTAGCAGAGATGGAGGAGATTTGAGAGAGGAGACAAAAGTAAAATGGGAATCTATTAGTCGCACTTAAGGGTATACATAGGTCTTTGGTCAACATTACAGCGCGTCACACTACCACTGTAGGTTAAACAGAACAACTGTTTGTATATTTACCAATTCCACTTGTCTACAATGTTCAGGTCACTACACAGCAAATGTAAATACCATTAACCGCTATCTAATCTCATCTTGATTTCATCCAATCCATCACATTAGTAAATCCATTAAGAGTATAGGCTGTTAGCCACAAATTTACCAATTAAGATGATCTCACAAGAAATTAAATCCAAGCCTTAAACTATTAAAATAAGGGAAAAATAGAATTGCAATACATCATATTACATGTAGCCAGTGCATTCGCCATATACTACTGTATGTTATGTGCACTCCATTATGTGTCGTGCTGTTGCAATGAGTCTTAGTATTCACTGTCTGCAATGTGTGCAATCCCGACATTATTCATGTAATATCGATCATAATCCAAACATCAATGTTGACATCCGCAGTATGTAGATTTCCCATCCGTCATGAGATACAAATAAATGAATTGCCGTAAGGCCACCCAATTAGTTCATAATCCCTTCAATTATCCATTCCTATCCATTAGCGTCTTCCAGGCACATTAGTAACAATACCAGCGGTGTGCGCGCTGCAGCGTTAGCAACCACATCGTGCCTGCACTACTTTTGGGTCGCCATCTTGGTTGAGTATCCCGTATTCGGGGAGCCAACTTCACTTTAGTGATTGACTAGCTGGATGGTCCGAACTCGCAACTATATCCCAGTCCCTATTCATTTAAAACATTTTTCTTAATTTTAATTAATTGCTGTGATTAGCAAGGAATCGAAACTAATAACCAAGGTCTAATCATACTCCATTCTTACCCTACAAACACTTATTTGCAGTGTGCTCTAAATGAAAGTGAAGTGACGTATGCCGCGCAAGAGACCACAGCACATTTACTACCACATATTTGATCACATATCTGCCATTCTATGATACAATAGGAGAATAATTATGGTAGCATTTTTACAGAACGACAGTCTTGAAATGCCATTAGTAATTACATAACAGTGGTTAACACACATTTGAAATTCTAGTTGTTGCCATAGATATATCCGCACAAGAAGCTATATATGGGTACATTCCAGGCTCTACTTATGCAATGAACATAATGTACTTGGTCATTCCTATATAAATCAACTCAGTGCATATAAACCACCATCCATTTACATGGAGGAAAAATGTATATGTTGTACATAATATCACTCTCTTCCGCTGCAATTATAGTACAATTTGTAATAACATTCCAAATATGACAATCAATATTGCCCTATTGGCCTAGAGAAATACATGGAATTCATGGTCTGAATTTAAACCCCTGGTCACAGTTCTAGATTTACAAATTAGTCTTGCTTCCAATAGCCTTAATTTAAGTTCAAGGTTGTCCCCCCCCGGTCTCCCCCACCCCCCTTGGGAAGACGTACCTGGGCTAGTCCAGTAAATCGGATTCCTTTTTGTCATCCAATTGGTGACTTATTTGCCAGTGTGTAGCAAGAGGATATTTTGTCTCTTGATTAGCGATAGATGATAAATTTTCTCGAATCCGAATTTTCAGAGGCCCGATTGTGCTACCAATATAGCATAGGCCACATATGCGGATTATACAATAGACCACAAATTTAGTGTTACAGTAAATAAAAGAATTGATTACATGTTTGCAGATTATTCCAAACTCTAATGCATCTGTTTCCAGTGCATGTGTACACATATTGCATCCCCCACATTTGTAAAAGCCATTTGGTCGACCGTGTTAACCATGTATCTCCCCCTAAAGGATTCGACACAAATGATGGACAAAATATTTGAGTGTTGTAGCTTTACAAAAAATGATTACAGGATTGGGTTCTAACCATTTCGCTAGGTCTTGATCTAAATAATGTAAATGCCAATGACGTTTCAGAATTGTGTAAATATAACTGTCAGCATTATAGCGGGTAATCAATCTGAGTTTGTTCATTTGCATGTTAAGACATCTTGGTTTCTTTTTTGGTGTCAGTAACTCAGCTCTCATCATACCATGACCCTTCTCGTTCAGCTTTTTTCAGTGATGGGCTCTTGTAGCCCCTTGCTCTAAATTGACCATGAATCACTTTTCTGCCTCAAAATCAGCAATATCGGAGCAGTTTCTCAGCTCTAATATACCCCCCTTTGGGAATATTATTTATTACCAAATTTTTATGACGGCTTGATGCATGTAAAGCAGCATTGACCGATGTTGGTTTACGAAATGTTTTAGTCTTAAAGCCCTCCTCTGTCAATGATATGCTTAAGTCAAGAAAATTGATTGTAGAATCACTGTACTGATATGTGAATTTTAAACCCCAGTCATTAAGAAATTCCACAAATTGTAGTAGGCATTCCACATTACCAGTCCAAATCATAATCACATCATCGATAAAACGCCTCCAAACATATATCGATGAAAGGAATTGAGTATTGTAAAAGTGCATTTGGATCCCTTGGAGCAGTTTGCCGTGCTGACTGCCACTGCCTGCTTAAGGTAGTGCCCCATATGTGCCACACATATGCCCCCTGATGTAGATTCCGCCTGCCGAATATCAGATTTATCCTAAATCAGCCGTTTCCAGTCCCGTATTGAAGCGTGCATCGCGTCGGACCACAAAATGGCCGGCGCAATGCAGGATGAAACTGAGGCTGTCCCCAGTTCTTAGGCAACGGAGTGCCTTATACTGCAATCCCCGCCTCCGTCGGGCGGAAGCCGGCCTCACGGAAGGAGGCCTTTAGGACCAAGGCTTGCTTCCTGTTTGCCGCTTGTTCGCCGATGGGTGCCGCGGTCCACTGTTAATCCTCATATCTAAGGTATGCATCCCCTTCCCAAGATTCCGCACCCCTCATCGTTGCAGCAATTTACACATCCCCTCTCAAGTCATTTCTGATACTCTTCCGTGTTGCCCTTCACGACCGTCCGACATGCTGCATCAACTACCGATCTCACAATGACCTATGATAATATCAGAATCCTTTGCTATCCTATCATCAAACTTCGCAACCTTGTTATCTTGACACTTGCTGCAGGGTTATTCGAAGCTACTGCGAATTGCAACGCTTCGAAGCCCACTACCACTCTCTAAGCCCATTTGAATAAGCTCACCGCTCATACTGCATTAACTGTTCTTTGATCCTCTTTAATGCTCATTTGAACTGGCCTACTGCCCCTTCTATGTTGATGAATTGTACTTGAACTAGTCCATTGCTTATCCTTCGCCCTTTTGAACTAGCTCACATTCTGCACTGCTCGGAGTGCTTCTAACCACCTCCTTATCTCCTGTCACAAATATGCGCACCAATATTCACAGCCTTCACATTGCCAGTACACTAATTATAATCAGCCACCTAGTATACTGTGATTGGCTACCTCCCATTAATACACAAGTTCCACCTGACCTGACCAATTTGTCATCTTAAAGCCAACCCAATCATCAACCAACACACTTTCTCCACCATATCAACCTCTCTTGTAGGTAGCCCATGCTCTGTTAACTGCAGGAACGCTAGATTCCTTTCCAGACTATCTAAATTATATGAACCCCTCACAAGATCACTGCCACCAACTAACAAGAAAACAAATCATCTCAGCAAGGAGCCCAACCATGCCACTCACCTGCATGTCAACACCAAGCATCACATCACGCATAATCACAAGATAGCCAACCTAAGAACGACTATTCCGTCTCATTCTCATGCTACTTCCACAAAGGATACCCACCCACTCAAAGGAGCTCTTATTAATGCCAGGTCCATGCAACAGATATCTCCGACCTAATAACGGAAGATAACCTGGCCATATCTGAATCATGGCTACATGATGCGGCTGGCCCACTGCTCTCGCTAGCCGTCCCAGATGGATACACTATATTCAGACAGGACAGAGATAAATTACGAGGGGGAGGCATTGCTATCATATCTAAAATGTGCCTATCCCCGAGACCTGCTCCCCTACAAATTATGCAATCCTGCAAAGCCTTCACTGTCAAACTCCCTCTAACCAAGTCCCAGACACTCACCATCCATCTCATCTATAGACCCCCTGGCCCTCTTGGAACGTTTGAGGAGGACCTACACACTTTACTTTCCAACAACCTCAATACCACCAGTCACCTATGACTTTTAGGGGATTTTAACTCAGGATTTAATGACCTGCTAGACAAACACACCTTAACCATAGCCAACATTCTTTCCAAACTTGAACTTTCTTAAAAAATGTATGAACCCACACATAATAAAGGGAGAACGTTAGATTGGGTAGCTGACTACAATTGAACAGCCAACATCCTCTCTCTCTCCACAACCATGGACAGGCCACGTCCTCTTGTCCATCACACTGTCCACAACGAGACCACTCCCACAAGTCACACCTATCGCACCTCCTTGTTTAACAAGAAACAAAAAGATTACTATCGTGGATTAAGTGATCCCTGCCATCCTTCCGACCCTCAACTCTGGCTGACAACCTGGGCCCAGGAACTTTGGTCAATGAGTACAATAAAATGATGCTATCTGCACTTGACAAAATAGGTCCACTCAAACTCAGATTGAGAAAACACAAATCTCATCTAAACAAGTGGTTTACGCGTCAGCTAAGGGACCTACGCCTCCTTAAAAGGAACTGTGAAACCACTTGGAGACAACACCCCTCAGAAGATAAGTCCAAACTAGCTAAAATAGCTGCCCAATACAAGGAGGACATTTGTATGGCTAAAGGCAATTCACACAATGAACGGATATCTAACACAAACTCCAACATGATAGAATTATTTATCATACTCAAGGAATTAGAGTCTCCCATCCCCGATATCTGCATCAAAAACAAAACTTGGTGCTCTGATATTCAACAGGCACTCTCTAAGTAACCACCCTCCAAAACAAAATAGTCAAAAAAGCCTCTCTCAATATCCCAACCAAATAATCTGGACCCTCCATTCACTGAAAACTCCTAAGACGTGCCAGATTCCACTTCACTAAAACATCTATACTCTAGGTAGAAAAAGTCATCCTTTCATTCAAGCCTTCCAACTGCCAGGGTGACCTATGTCCAGCACATATAAAATATGCAGCAAGAGACCTTGCCCCTTTTATATCTAAACTAATCAACGCCTCATTCTCATCTGGCACCATCCCCACCAACCTCAAGCAATCCTGGGTACTTCCACTGTTAAAGAAGCAAACGCTGGATCCATTAGTCCATTAGTCCCCACCAACTACCGTCCCATTACGACGGTACCCTTTCTGCTCAAAATACTTGATAAGGTTGCATATACTCGGATCCAAAATTATCTGGATCATCATAAACTCTTAGGAACAAGTCAATCAGGTTTCCGACCCCTAAATGGGACAGAAACGACCCTCATCAACATAAAAACCCAAATTGATGAATTAAGCGATAAAGGCAAAACCGCTCTGCTCCTACTGCTCGACCTCTCGGCCGCATTCGACCTTGTAGACCACAAGGTCCTATTTGGCCATCTGGACTCGGCGGCCCGTTTCTCCACCGAGGCCATCACCTGGATAGAATCATTCCTGAGTAATAGAACCACAAGGGTCTTCCCCCCCCCCCCTCAGCTGCGGCCGACCCCATTCCCATCACATGCAGTATGCCCCAGTGTCTCACCCACTTTATACAATATATTTCCCAATCCCCTGTTCGATGATCTGGACCTTCTGGGTATCACCTACACTAACTATGCAGATGATACCCAGATTCTCCTCCGACTTTCTGGGGATTACAACAATGATTTGGTGAATAGAGCGCATCTCATCATCCAGGCATGGATGGCCACCCATGGTCTATACCTGAATGATGACAAGACTGAGCTTATCATCCTGAGCACCCATTCCAACCTTAGGGAACTAGGACAGGAATACTCCATTATTGACAGGAACATTATCAAGGTGGCTAAGGAGGTAAAGACTCTCGGCTTCTACCTGGATTCCACCCTCTCCTTCGACAAACAAGTGAAATCGATGGCTTCCGCCACCGCCTACACTTGTAAGCTCTTCAGGACTGGCAAACCTTTTTTGTCGAATGACAACTGTATGATCCTGACCAGAGCCCTAATACTTTCTAGGCTTGAATATTGCAACGCCCTCTACATCAGCGCCAATATAACTATCATCCAGAGGATACAAATCCTACAAAACAATGCCATAAGAGCTGCACTTGGTGTGATCAGAAGATCACATATTTCACCGACCAGACGTCAAAACAATTGGCTTTCGACCCATAACAAAATCCTCCTAAAACTGCCTCACTCACCCACAAAGCCCTAAACAATGCCACCCCTAGCTATTTCGCTCATAAATTTCATAGGAGATCCCCCACCAGACCAACAAGAATGGGTAATGCCAACTGCCTCACCATTCCCAGATTTAAGCCCACAAAGGCAGGTGGTAGCAGCTTTCCTGTGAAAGCGGCCCAACTGTGGAATTCCATGCCACACCCTCTTAGAGAAGATCAACCTTACCTGAATTTCAGATGGAACTACATCAACCTGTTGAAATCTACTGACCTCTAGACTTATTCCTTCACTAAAACACTCCTCGTCACTTATCTGCCACACAATTGTCTACTTTGTGACTTATCTGTATATATGTTTCACTTTGTCCATCTTCTGTATTGCCATCTATGGTTTAACCTGTATATATGCCTATTCCTGATTACTCCCTGTAACATTGTAACCTGAGCCTTGCATTTTCTGTAACTGTTGCGCCCTGATATCCCCGTGTCTGGTGCGCATTAGAAATGAATAAAACAAACATACTGCTGCTCAAACTCGTGCATAAATATATTGGCCACAGAGGATGCAAAGCTAGCCCCCATGGTGGTACCAATCAATTGTTTGTAATAAGTGTTGTTAAACAAAAAAAACATTTTGTAAAGCACATAACAGCAATTCCTTAATCATTTCTATATGTAGGTGATAAGATGCTAATTTCTGACAGAAAATGTAGTTGATACTCTCAATAGCTTTCTTGTGGTCAATAGAGGTGTATAACGCCTTCACATCGATCGTAACCAATAACAGATTAGGACGATGTGGTAGATTCTCTAATATATGTAGGATATGCATTGTGTCTCGTACATAGGTCGGTGTTGTAGATACTAAAGGAGCGAGGCATTCATTCACATAAATCGAGATCGGTTCCATAATACCTCCCTGTCCACTAATGATCGGTCTCCCTTCAGGAATATTATCATATGTCTTGTGGATCTTCAGGAGAAAATAAGCAGTTGGCATAGTAGGTTGATCCGTAATCAGATATAATTTCTCAACATCAGTAATGATGCCTTTGGTGTACCATTTATCAATAAGTATATTCACTTGTTTTCTTATATTCTGATTTGGGTTACATTTCAAAGTTTCGTAGCAACCAGGTGAGGTGAGGTGAGATAACGCCATACTGAGGTAGTCTTCCTTGTTCATAATTATAACATTCCCACCCATATCAGCTTCTTTAATGATAAGGGAATTTTTGCAAAGCTAACGCTTGTGATTTTGTAAGGTTGGAAGATTTATAATGTTTCTGATTTTGAGTTTGGTCTCCCAATAAACGAATATCATTGGTCAAAGCTCGGTGAAATGTGTCGATAATATTATCTTCAGGAAAAATAGGCGTAAACTTTGATTTCTTAGTAAATTCTTTTATTTTCAGATTTTGTTGCTGGATATCCAAATCCTTCAATGTATCCATTATGTTGTATTCCCTATTTAACACAGCATCATCTAAAGACATCAATATATGTGTGTTCATCATTATTTGTAATCATAATTCCGATGGTTCTGATATCAGAGTTGTAGGATAATTTCTTTTTAACTTGGGTGGCAAAATATTTTTTCAATTTACATTTTCTGATAAATTTAAATATGTCAATCTGGATTTGTCATTGACAGCAGATGGTGCAAATAATAGTCCCTCATTTAGAACAGAGTTCTTCTGGTTAGAGCGGGTATTTACTGAGGTTATATACTAGGTCTATCTGTTCCGATTCTGCAACGATTTCTGATACAAAGGTCTTGTTAGTCGATGACCTGGCAAACTTAAATTAAGGCAATTGGAAGCAAGACTAATTTGTAAATATAGAATTGTGACCAGGGGTTTAAATTCGGACCATGAATTCCATGCATTTCTCTAGGCCAATAGGGCGATATTGAATGTCATCATATTTGGAATGTTATAACAAATTGTACTATAATTGCAGCGGAAGAGAGTAATATTTACAACATATACATTTTTTCCTCCATGTAAATGTATGGTGGTTTATATGCACCGAGTTGATTTATATAGGAATGATCAAGTACATTATGTTCATTGCATAAGTAGAGCCTATAATGTACCCATATATAGCTTCTTGTGCAGATATATCTATGGCAACAACTAGAATTTCGAATAATGTGTGGTAACCACCGTTATGTAATTACTAATGACGTTTCAAGACTGTACCGTTCTGTAAAAAATGCTACCATAATTATTCTCCCATTAGATCATAGAATAGCAGATATATGTGGTCAAATATGTGGTAGTACATGTGCTGTGGTCTCTTGCGCGGCGTACATCGCTTCACTTTCATTTACAGCACACTGCAAATAACAGTGTTTGTAGCGTAAGAATGGAGTCTGCAATTTGTACGATTAGACCGTGGTTATTATTAGTTTTGATTCCTTGATAATCACAGCAATTAATTCAAATTAAGAAAAATGTTTAAAATGAATAGGGACTCAGATATAGTTGCAAGTTCAGACCATGGAGCTAGTCAATCGATAAAGTGAAGTTGGCTCCCCGGATACGGGATACTCAACCAAGATGGCGACCCAAAAGTAGTGCAGGCACAATGTGGTTGCTAACGCTGCAGTGTTATTATATAGAGGGACCACACACGGCAGCCCGCTCTCCCAAGAATCATTCAGATGCTGAGAGGCGGGTAAGCACACATTGCCAGTATTTTTACAATGGTCCCTGGCAGACGCTAATGGGTAGGAATGGATAATTGAAGGGATTATGAACTGATTGGGTGCCATTACGGCAATTATTTTCTTTGATCTCATGACGAATGGGAAATCTACATAATGCGGATGTCAACATTAATGTTTGGACTATGATTGCAATTGCATGAATAATGGCAGGATCGCATGCATTGCAGACAGTGAATACTAAGACTCATTGCAATCTTACATTACTAATTTGAGCCAACGCTTGCTTCATATCCTCCCCAGAGATCTTCAATAAGTCTTTTGACTCACATAATTGATCGGTCCAGAGTTTTCTCCGGCAGTACCAAGAGTTGGCCGCCTGAAGCGCCATACCTCCTGCAGAAAACACTTTCTTCGCCCAGCCGTCAAAACGTTTGTCATCCCTATCAGGAGGGATGGTAGGATACAACGCCTGCTTTGCCGGGGCCGTAGCCGCCTGCACTACCAAACTCTCCGGAGTAGGGTGCTTGGACAAGTAGCAGGGGTCACTAGTGGCTGGGTGGTATTTTTGTGGCAAAGACTTGCTCACTGCCGGGAGACTCTCCGGAGCAGTCCAAGCCGCTGCCACCCTTCTTTGCAGAGCCATATGGAATGGTAGTACCGGGTCAGTTGGTGGACCAATGTCGAGGCTATCCGTAAGGTCATCCTGAACAAACTCCCCTGGGGGAGCAGACCATCCTAAGTACTCGGTGACCTGTGGCATAAGGCTCCGGTACGAAGAATCGGCATGAGTGCCAGGCACAGGCCTACAAAACTCCACCTCCGGAGAGGTGTCCAGCCCACTACCATCATGCAGGGACTGCCACAGGTCCTCAAACTGGCTATGACCCGAGAGAATCTCGTCAGGCACAGTGTCAGGCACCATGCCATCATCAGAGCCCTCATCCACCTCTGAAATGAACTCCAGATGGCGGTAAAAAGGCACAGAACTGGAACCAAAGCCATGCTTGACCTTGGCAGAGCCTTTATTGGTGGTTCCCCCGAGCCATGGGGTACCCCCGTCGACACAGCCCCGAAAGGCGTCGAGTGAATCAGCGCCGAGAGAATCTGCGTTGACGACAGATGCGGCACCGACAGCATCAATGGCGTCGACACAGGCCTCGAAGGCGGAGCACCGAGCGTGTCCCTCGACATCCTGGGCGCCTAAGGCGTCAACGACTTCCTCGAAGGCGGAGCCTCGAGAGTGTCCGTCGACGACCTCGGCGTCACAGGCGTCTATGTCTTCCTCGAAGACTTCACAGGTGCACGCAGTCTCGAGCGCGTCGAGGCCCTGGACCTGGACCGGGCATGCTGAGAACGATTCCCCTTGTCCGAGCGGGAAATTTCCCGCGAATCGTGACGACCACCCGAGCCCGAAGGCGTGCGAGCAGTGTCTCTCGGCTGATTACGACCAACCCCACTCGGAGGCGTGGACGGACCAGTGCCCTGCGATTCGAGAATCGCCAACATTTTCTTCCCGAAGGAAGCCCATTCCTCCGGTGTTGCATGCTTGGTGGGGTAAGCGACCCGCCGACGGGCGGAGTCCTCGGATGAGGACGGGGAAGGCGACCGATGACGGCGCTTCCGGGAGTGCCTCGCAGAGGAGTGGCAAGACAGACTCCGGGACCGAGACCCACTGGACTTCTGACGACGACGTGGAGAATCGCCCCTCGAGTCGTCCGTCGAAAGCCCTGCAGACCTCGACTTCCGGGGCTTGGACACCTTACCTACCGATAACTTTCTGGCGCTCCCGCAAGGCTTTGGACGTGAGCAACTGGCAGTCGACACAGTCATCCGTGTCATGGGCCTCCCCGAGGCACCAGAGGCAGGCGTCGTGCGAGTCCGTGACCGACATCTTGGACCCACAGTCCCCACACTACTTAAAGCCCGGACGCGGTGTGGAAGATGAGGTAGACATCTTCACGAAGAATACTTCACAAACGAACAGGATCGAAGAACCGAGATGAACAACAGAAACTCCATAGAGTCGAGGCGTACCGAGATTCATGAAGCGAACATGTTTGCGGAAAAAACGGAACTGAGACTAAGGGCGTTGTGCGTGCATCCGACTTATAACATCCAGTGATGTCGGCCGTCGGAGGAGGTCCTCGAGGGCGGCATATCGACGCAGACGCCGAAGATTTTCCAAAGCAGCACAGCTGTGGTGATTACGGTCATAGATATGGAATACGTCGGAGGACCCAATCCCCTCAAAGTGTTCATGAGCTGCGTCTTAACACAGCACAGCATTAGTAAGAGACACCTCTCTTTATAAGTAATCTGGGTCATTGCTCTCAGTATGCCTAGAAGCGTTTATGCGTCATGTTCTATCAAGAACAGCACGTTATTAGCACAATCACAGCCAGGTGATTGCATGCGCGATGTGCTTTCTAACCGGAGCGCACAGGTATTGTTGCAACCAAGTGGAATTGCACTAAACACTGTGCACACGCGTGCAACAGTGTTGGTGTCCCCAGGCAGGACCAGAGAAGACTGCTTAAACGGTGCGCACAGGCCGACGAAATTAGTGTCCATCAGACACAAAGCTACACAATTAAAACGGCATCATGCGCCAGCGCGACTTGGATCTTGGAAATCACGTCATCATGACTTGCATCACAGCACTGCGCGCATGGGTTGAAGGATCAGTGTGACACACGCAGGGCAAATTCATTAAACAGACTAGTTTACAGCCACTTAGAGCAGCCATCACCAAGCCAACAAGCCAGACTAACCCTTAGTAATGCATCACCAGGCCAACATGCCAGGTAAGTGACACAGCAGAGGCTGGCTAAAAGTTTGCCCACATCCGAGATCGAGTATGCTTATGCACATTCCATATGGCCTTCACATTCAGCGACCACCTTATGGGTCCTCTCCAATGCATTCGCTGTAACATTAACACTCAAGAGCTACAGTAGCTGGACAAGCTGCAAGTCAAACACTTGCTTGCACGTTAATCCACTTTGCATGCCAGATGGCCATATCCACCAACCACCACGGTTCTGCCTACATACCCAAGCTGTGTAAATGACAGCAGAGGCTGTTTAAAAGCTTCCCCACATCTGAGATTCAGTATTCTCATGCACTTTCTAATTGACCTTCACATTCAGTGAGCACCCTTGGGGTCTTCACCAATGCATTGTCCGTAAAATTAACGCTCACAGCTCCAGTAGCTATCCATGGACAAGCTGCAAGTTAACCACTTGCTTGCACAGTAATCTACCTTGCATGCTAGATGGCCCAACCCCCCCCCCCCCGCCACCCATCTACCTCCCCCACCATGGGTCTACACCCATACCCAAGCTGACCAGCACTTCACTTTCATCTTAATAGAGCCATTGCCCACACGGGTTGATATCCAAGTAAGCAAGTAGGATAAGGAGTGAGCACACCCTATACTGAAGGCTGCCAACCAACACCTGGGCCCGAGACCAGAGGGTGCCAGGTAACCAGTACAGTATCAGCCAGGACTTCAGCAGGGGGGAGGAGAGAAACCAGAAGCAAAGAGGAAGGTTTTGAGGTGCTTCCGGAACCGGAGATGGTTCTCCTCAAGTTTCAGGGAGACTGTTCCAGAGGGAGGCCCGAACCGAAGAAAGAGATCTACCACCAACTCGTAGCTTGGAGAAGCGTCTGACCCTGAGGGAGTTGGAGGCGGATGAGCGAAGATCTCGAGAAGGAAGATATTTAGGAAGAGAGAGTTGAAGGTATTGAGGCCCCAGGCCCCGGAAGGCCTTGTGGACAATGCATAGGGTTTTGAATTTAATCCTCGCAGCCACTGGGAGCCAGTATAGAGATTTCAGTCCTGGAGAGATACGATCCCTGGGCTTGGGCAAGGACAAATCTTGCAGTCCTGTTCTGGATGAGTTGCGGAGAGTAGAAGCAGGCAGATTTAGAAAGAGGCTGTTGCAATAGTCCAGCTTAGAGAGAACCAGGCTCTGGAGACAGTGAGCTTCTGGGGGAAGGAGAGGAAGGGAAGAATACCTCTGAGGAGGTGCAGCTGGTAGTGTGACTTCTTAGAGACATCAGAGATGTGAGGAGAGAAGGAGAATGTGGAGTCGGAGATGACCCCAAAGTTTTTACCCTCGCATGTGGCATAGCTCTCAACGTTTTGTCGTCCCATGGCGGGTGAAAACACACGATTTTGCTTTTGGCAGTCGAAAGCCCATTCATTTATATGGAAAGGTAGAGAGATTGGTGGGCGAGAGCTGCTTTCAGGGCGGGAGACACCCGCCCAAAGCGTGCGAGTTGAGAGGTATGCGGTGGGAACAGAAAGAGGGCCAAGAGAGGCCAGCCAGAGCGTGACAGGAAAGGAGCGAGCGGGTGTGTCGATGTGGAGAATGTCTTACTGGCATTAAGGCAGAGATCATTGGCGGCACACCACTCCTGGATAGCAGACAGTCAGATGAGAGACGGAGGAGAGGTGGCCGCAGGTAGCTTGAAAATGAGACGAGTGTCATCCGCATAGCACTGAAAGTTGGGGCAGAGAGCGGCAATGCGGTCGGCAAGAAGTGCCAGGTATTGGTTGAACAGCCAAGGAGATAGGTTAGACCCCTGGGGGACACCACAGGTAGAGATAGAGAGAGGAGAGGAAGGACCCAAGTTGAACCTGTGGATGCCAAATAAATGTAATATGGTACCATGTGACGGATGACCTCAGAAATCCACACACAGTACATGTAAGGTGTTGTATTAAAGAACTGGACTGGGAAGAGCAGGATGGGTGAAATTAAGGAGGTCCCTACAGGTTGCTCAACCTTTCCATGGACTCCTTCCCGCCACCATAAGCCAAGCATCCTTAACCCCCAAAACCTACTCTAAAGCAAGGTCTCCCAAACTATCTACATTTTTCTAAGAATGACATGCAAGATAAAGGCAATTGCCTTTCTATCTCCCTACGGGACTTTAAGTGATACCTCTGGTCTATTGGACTGCCCGCTGTCAGAGTATTCTATTCCAGTCTCTCCTATTCTCACCCTCTGGATCTACTCTCCTCCCTTTGTGATTTCCTAGTCTCCTCCTGCTCCCTTTCCCTTACAGTCCCTTTCCACTCTAATTCTTTTCTGTTGCACACCATTCGCCTGGGGTCCGTCTGGGGTTGGAAGGCTGGTGTTGGGTGTATCATCTTTTTGGCAAGAAATA
Source organism: Ambystoma mexicanum (assembly GCF_040938575.1). Lineage (NCBI taxonomy): Eukaryota > Metazoa > Chordata > Amphibia > Caudata > Ambystomatidae > Ambystoma > Ambystoma mexicanum. The sequence goes on from NC_090935.1 coordinate 1,459,906,235, forward strand.
TCAGTTAATTCTGTTTCTGTTCTCGAATCCTTTCCCTTGCTTCTGGTCTGGATTTTTGGGTCGTGGCCCTGTTACATATGGCAATCAGGCAGGATTTCGTGACTTTTGTTTTTCTCATTGAGATAAAACAAAACGGTTATAGGTCAAAGGATTGAAGAAAAAGGGTCGAATGACAAAAGGGTCGAGTCAATTCGACTGAGAAAAGAATCACATTTTTTTAAAATGTTTTTTTTGGGGGTCCCCCCGCCCCCAAAACCTCAGTTTTTGGGGTAAAACAAAACCTTTTAAAGCTACACTAGAGCAAAAAAAAAGTTTTTTTTTAAAAAATGTCGATCCTTTGGTTTTCGGTCGAATGCACTCGACCCTTTTGCACTCGATCCTTTAACTGGACACCAACAAAACCATTTATATTTGGGACAATGCTTCCAATAGTGAAATATTGTAGTCTGTGTAGACATATAAGGAAAAAGTATCCACAATATTAGAACCTAGTTGGGGGATCTGGAACTCAAATCTTCCCTATCATCATATCACAATTTGATTTGAGTCAATTCTATTCAGGTATTGCTTTTTCTTATGGGGGTTCACTCCACACTGTTGGATTCCTGTTTTTACTTTGTCCTTCAAAGGTTTGCACATAATATGTTGTTTCCCAAATAAAACATTACATTTTTATTTCGTTTCTTTGGAATGCAACCTTTATTAAAAAATTAGAGGTGTTGATCTGGTGTCTCCCAGATGCAGAAGGGATTATATAAATCGAGAGATAGAACTAATGAAACTGTTTCATAAGTCATATTTGTTAAAAATAACATCATTTGGAGTGTATGGACCAGTAATAGTCAGACTACTCCTATTTCTTTTGACCCGGAGATGTATTTCTTGATGTGAGCTCCGAACCTAAAGTTTTTATGAGATTTTCACGATCCCCATTTGTGTTGGGATCAGAAGTGTGGCTTGATTTGGGGATATCTCTGATCCGTAATTTTTCAATCAAGTCACATGGAATCCAACCGGTTTCAGTGGTATTGGAGTTGTTAGGACCACTTTCTTCAGGGCTAGTGACCAACACCCATTAATGTGTGGTCTGATTTCTTCTGCTGGTAGTGGTGAATATCTGATTTCAAAATAGGAGATTGCCCTATGTTTGGAAGAGCAATGAGGGAGAGAGAAAAACAGGGGAGAGTGCCATTAGAGACATATCCCGTGGATGGCCTCATAAACATCAAAGGTTGTATTGCATACATGTTACCCATTACAGGTGAGGCAACTCCCAAATGTCAGGGTCCTGGATTCGAGTAGGTAAGTTATTTACAGATTCCCGAATCCGAGATGATCACACATTTCTTGTTCACCTACAGAAGAAATAGTTAGGTGAAATAAAATGGAACTTGAAGGATAACTATGTTTGCATCAGTGAACATTTAAAACAAAAGATCATTAAAAAATTAGCATTTTTCAATTTACAGGTTGACTCCTGAGGAGTTTGACCTGTGGAGCTCATGATGTTTTTGATTTCAAGTTGAAGATCTAGAAAGTGTATACAACTTGAAATCAAAAACAACATCAGAACTACCTCGGTATTCAGTAAACCCACCGATAGGAATTCTTTGTTAACATTCTCGAAATATCCACCCAGCAAGCCTGAAGAACAATCTGCCCTTTGGCCAATTTTTAAGATACAGAAGGAACTGTTCGAACATCATTGATTTTGAAAGACAATCTGATCATTTGGCCAATAAACTAAAAAAGAGAGGATATTCCAGAAACTGTCCAGCAGGCAAGAAAGAGGGCACGTAACATTCCATGTGATATCACACTAGATCAGCACGCTAAACCAAAAAGCTCTGAGGATAAAATTACAGCGGTTTTCACGTTCTCACCGCTCACCAACAAACTCAAACAAGAAGTTTTAAGACTCTGGCCAATCGTGAATGTGGGAGAATCGAATTTGGCTACTCCACACTTTGCCATGAAAAGAAACAAGAACTTGAGGGATTCCCTCGTCAAAACCTACAAAGAAAAAAGTTTGCCTCATGAGACACTCTGGAACCATGAAAAACCGACAGGACATACCCCATGTGGGTCATGCAGTGCCTGCCCTGGGACTACGAGAACCAAAACCATAGACATCGGATGGCACCACCCATGGATACAATAATAAATGACTAACTGTAATACTAAAAATGTTATTTACCCGATTACCTGTCCATGTGCACTTAGATGAACTAGTTACTCTTACCTTGTAACGTTCTTTCGATGGGATGTTCCTCCGACGTATTCCTTATCTTAGATATATAAATCCTTCAGCTTTGCTGGCCTCGGAAAATTTTTTTCGCCAGAGGGCGCTGCGCGTCGATGATCGCCGAGTCGATGACCCTCGACGGCCTCCGTGCCGACGTCGACGTCATCCTGCCTATAAAGGCCGCGCGCAGCGTCCGTTGCTCAGTTCCGTTTTGTAGTCCCCAGTAATGTTTTTGGATTAGACTAATCACCTTGAAGGAGCATAGGCTGCAAACCCACAGGAAGTCATACTGCGGGGATGGATGGGAGGGTCGATAAGGAATACGTCGGAGGAACATCCCATCGAAAGAACGTTACAAGGTAAGAGTAACTAGTTCTTCGAAGGGATTGTGTCCTCCGACGTATTCCTTATCTTAGATAGACTCCCATAGCAGTGGTATTGTGACTGGAGGCGGGAGTAATAAAAGTTATGTTACCCTTCCAGAATGGACAGAGTGTAACACAGCCTTGCCGAATCTAGTTTCTTGACTAGAGGAGGAATCCAGGCTATAGAATTTGGTAAATGTATGTGCGGACGACCATGTGGCAGCCGCACATATATCTCGAATTGGCACCCCTCTTTGAAGGGCTGAGGATGTTGCGATACCCCTGGTAGAATGAGCCCTTAGATTTTGAGGAGGCTCCTTTCCTGCCAATTTGTAGCACTCCAGAATGGCTAAAATAATCCATCTGGAGATGGTTTGTTTTGTTATTGGAAGGCCCAACTTATGTCCTGCATAACCTACAAAGAGTTGGTCTGCTTGTCTGATCTTAGCCAATCTGCTGATATAGAAGCTCAAGGCTCGCTTAGGGTCCAGCCTGTGCAGTCTCTCTTCCTCCTTCCCCGGATGAGGAGGAGGGTAGAAAGAAGGTAATATAATCTTCTGAGTGATGTGAAACTCCGAGACTACCTTCGGGAGGAAGTTAGGCTTCACCTGAAGAACAACTTTGTCCTTGTAAAAGATTGTATGTGGAGGTTTACACGATAAGGCTTGCAACTCGCTAACCCTTCTAGCAGATGTCAATGCTATTAGCAAAACAGTTTTGAGGGTGAGAAGCTTCAATGAACAAGAGTGTAGTGGTTCAAAAGGGGCACCCTTTAGGAAGTTTAAAATTAGGTTTAAATCCCATAAGGGAACTTGAAAAGGTTTCGGGGGATAAACATTAGTTAATCCTTTTAGGTATTGTATTACCAATGGAATTTTGAAGTATGAAGGCTCCTCTGCAGTGCGCTTAAAGATTGATAGCGCTGCGAGATAGCCCTTAATTGTGCCAACCTGTAGGCCTGAATTAGCCAGGTAAAGTAAGAATGACAACACCATAGGTGTACCACAAGAAAAGGGTTCAATATTCTTTTCTCTGCACCAGCTGCAAAATTTGTTCCAACGGCAGCGGTATAGAGTTTTAGTTGCCGGCCTTCTGGCCGAAAGCAACACCTCCATAACATCATCCGGAAGGTCCCAATCCTTGTACCTCAACCTTTCAGACACCAAGCGTGAAGGTTGAGGGTCTTGATGGCTGGATGGAGAACCTGACCTTCCTTCTGCGAGAGAAGATCCTCTCTGTATGGCAGTCGAATTGGAGGGCAGATGGACATGTCTAGAAGGTCCGGGTACCACGTTCTCCTGGCCCAATCCGGGGCAATTAGGATCATGGTCTTCCGAAACCTTCTCAACCTCCTGATCATTTGAGGAATGACAGGGACCGGAGGGAACGCGTACAGAAGTGGGAACTCCCAGTCCACTACGAACGCATCTCCTAGAGCTCCTCTCGGGGGAAATTCCCTTGAGCAAAATCTGTCGCACTTCCTGTTGATACTGGTGGCGAACAGATCCACTTGAGGGGTTCCCCAAAGGGCGAAGATCTCTTGAAGGACTTCCTGAGCTATCTCCCACTCGTGAGAGACTGTGCTCTGCCTGCTCAGAGCGTCCGCTGTCAAGTTCTTCTCTCCGGCTAGGTGAATTGCCGATAGAGAGATTCCTTCCTGAATTGCCCAAAACCAGAGCTGCATCGCCTCTCTGCACAGTGGTAGTGAGCCTACGCCTCCTCTTTTGTTGAGGTAGTGCATGGCCACTGTATTGTCCGTCATTATTAGGACGTTTCTTCCCCGTACAGACGGCAGAAAAGCCTTCAGCGCTAGTCTGATGGCTCTCAGCTCCAACAGGTTGATATGTAGTCTGGACTCCGATGGAGACCAACGACCGCTGATGGTCAAGTCGTTGGCGTGAGCTCCCCACCCCGTGAGTGAGGCATCCGTGACTACTGTTATCTCCGGCCATGGTTGCCAAAACATTTCTCCTTTCAGGATGTTCTCCCGACAGGCCCACCACTGAAGGTCTCGGGCTACTTTGACCGGGATCCGAAGGAGATCTGTCATCCTTCCTGAGAACTGTGACCACTGAGTTCTCAGTGCCCACTGGAGGGATCTCATTCTCAGGCGAGCCTCCGGCACGAGGAATATGCAGGATGCCATGAGGCCTAGCAACCTCAGAAAGTCGTAGGCTGGGAGATATTGGGCATTCTGAAATCTGATGACCATCTGCAGAATATCTCGAGCCCTCACCTCTGGTGGCAAGGCTTTTCCCAGGGAAGTGTCCAGGACTGCTCCAATGAATTGGAGTCTCTGTGATGGTATCATCTGTGACTTCTTTAAATTGAGGGAGAAGCCCAGCTTGTGAAGGAAGTGGCAAACATAATCTAGTTGTCTCTGAGCCTGTTCCGAAGATACAGCTCTGATCAACCAATCGTCTAGGTAAGGGTAGACATGAATCCCTTCCCTCCTTAGACTTGCAGCCACAACCGACATTAGCTTGGTAAAGACCCTCGGGGCGGAGGTTAGCCCAAATGGCAGAACTCGAAATTGATAATGAGAGCTGCCAATTGCGAACCTCAGGTATCTCCTGTGCCTGGGATGGATCGGCACATGGAAATAAGCGTCCTGGAGGTCTAGAGATACCAACCAGTCCTGAAGCTGGAGGGCCTGAAGGATCTGAGAGAGAGTCACCATCTTGAACTTGTCCTTTCGGAGGAATTTGTTCAATTCCCGTAAGTCTAAGATGGGTCTCAGTCCTCCGTCCTTCTTCGGTATTATGAAGTAGGGGGAGTACCAACCCTTGTTCCTTTCCGCTACAGGTACCAGTTCTATGGCACCTTTCTCTAGCAGGTCTAAAACCTCCTGCAAGAGGAGCGGATCTGGAAGCTTCAAAGGGTTGTTCCCCGGTGGATGACTCTGAGGGATATGTAGGAAGGGCAGGCAGTAACCTTGGGCCACTGTCTCCAGAGCCCAAGCATCTGACGTAATAGCCTGCCATTCCGTCAGATGGTGAGTTAACCTGCCCCCTACTGGTGTTCTGTGAGGGGAGACCTCAGAGTGGTTTTGAAGCGGCTGATGCAGTTGCCGAAGGTAAAGTGGCTCCTGCTCCTGCGGGTGCGGCTTTCTTTCCCCTACCCCGTCCACCACGGGTAAATCTTCCTTGGCCTCTTTGAGCCGGTCGTCCCCTGCCCCTTCCATATGAGGAATAGTAACGAAAGGACCGTCCTCTCCACGATGATCCCGAAGGACGAAAGGTATTCTGACGGATAGCAGCTCCCAATGACTTGGCTGCTGCCTTGGACGTTTGCAGTTTCTCCAAACTGTCATCCGCCTTCTTTCCAAAGAGGGTAGAACCGTCAAAGGGCATATTCAAAAGCCTGGTCTGCACGTCAGAGGCAAAACCAGACTTCCTCAACCACGCATGCCTGCGGATTGTGGTACTTGCCGCCATGGCCCTGCTGATACTGTCAGCAGAATCTAGGCCAGTTTGTAGGGTCTCGCACATCGCATCTTTACCATCCCTGATGATGTTTAAAAATGCGTCCCTTTCCTCTCCTTCTTGGAGGCAGTCAGCCGCTGATGAAGCGCACTCCCAAAGGGTGTGGCTGAACCTAGCGAGCGTACAGGTCGCGTTAATAGACTTTAACGCCATGCTACAGGCAGAAAAAACCTTCTTAGCCATGGCATCATACTTTTTGTCATCCCTATCCTGCGGAGCAGTGGGGTATGCAGATGTGCTGCCTGATGAGGTTGCAGCCTGTACAACCAAGCTCTCAGGAGTAGGGTGTTTTGACAAATATTCAGGGTCAGAACTAGCCACCCTGTATTTTGTTGACAGTTTTTTATTTACTGCCGGGATAATTTCTGGCGTTTCCCAGTTTGTCAAAATCCTTCTCTGTAGAGCAGAGTGAAATGGAACCACAGGATCCTCCTGTGGGCCCTTGTCCAGTATGTCAGTGAGGTCATCCTGCTGAAAGGCAGGAGAAGGTGCAGACCAACCCATAAATTCTATGATTCTAGACATCAGAGCTCTATATGGAGTCTCCGCATGTTCTCCTGGGTCTGGTTTGATAAATTCTGCTTCAGGAGAAGTGTCCAAGCCACTAGCTTCCTGAAGTGCATCCTGAAGATTTTTTAATCTTCCTTCCTCAGAGGCGAAAGTCTCTGGCTCTGGTGATGTGGTCCTCTGTAAATCAATATCTTGGTCTGAATCCTCCCTTTCCTCAAAAATCGAGGTTAAAGGGGGATACATTGGTTTTTGGAATGGTATAAACCCCATTTCCAATGCAGAAGGAGCCATCATCACAGGCCTTGAAAACGTCGATGTCGTCGACACCGACGTGAAAGTACTCGAAGGCGCCGTGAAAAGCGTCGAGAAATGTGTACTAGGCCTCGAAGAACTCGAAAGGATCGGAGTCCTGCTCGAGAACGACGTCGACGTTCTCGGCGTCGAGTCGGAGGTCTTTTGTCTAACCGTTGGCTGTGGAGTAGCCGTGGTTCTTTCCTTCACCGGCGTCGATATCGGCGTCGACGTCGGCGTCGACTCGATCGACTGATGCGCCGATGAATCCTTCGACAACGGCGTCGATGGCGCCGACCTCTGTTTCGAAGGAGTTTTCGACGATGGCGTCGATGATGCTTTATCTCCCGATGGCTCGAGGCGCTTTCGGGTTGACTTTTCCGCCGGGTACTGCGACTCGCGGCGTTTAGATTTTTTGGGTTTTTTACCCGGGGTATCACCCTCAGCTGTCTTCGAGGGGGACGAGGCCGCTTTCTCGAAGACGCTTAGCATCTTTTTCCTGAATTCCTCCCACTCAGCTTGCGAGCTGCGTTTTGTGGGGCAATGAACTCTCTCAGGAGAACTCGACGAAGATGACGAAGGGGATCTCCTACGTCTCTTCTTCGAGTGTCTCGATGTCGACGAGTGGTGGGAGCCACTTCGTGATCTAGATCGAGAGTGTTTTTTATGGTGAGGAGACGAACGTCTCGACTCTACCGAAGAAGCTTTCGAGGAAGTTAAAGTTGACCTACCTCTCTCGAGCTTCCCCCTACGCTCCTTCAAGGCTTTCGCCGTCATGGAAAGGCATTCCTCACACTCCGAACTCTGGTGCGTGATTCCCAGACACCACAAACAGACCCTGTGAGGGTCCGTCAACGACATTTTCTTCCCGCAGTCTCGGCACTTTTTGAAACCGGACCGAGGGGTCGTCGGGTCGGAGGAGGATGCCATCGATATCGAGGTAAATAGTAGTTATTATATACGTTATCTTGACGAGAACTGAGCAACGGTGTTCCGAGGCACAACGAAGCGCGGAAAAACGGAACTGAGCAACGGACGCTGCGCGCGGCCTTTATAGGCAGGATGACGTCGACGTCGGCACGGAGGCCGTCGAGGGTCATCGACTCGGCGATCATCGACGCGCAGCGCCCTCTGGCGAAAAAAATTTTCCGAGGCCAGCAAAGCTGAAGGATTTATATATCTAAGATAAGGAATACGTCGGAGGACACAATCCCTTCGAAATGTAGGGATGACCACCCGACCGATCAGAACGAGGCTGGCGGAGCATCGCTCTTGCATACGAACAAAAAAGATCACAGCCCCTAAGGTGGAACACTATTTAGAAAAAAAGCACAGCCCCAAAGACATGCAATGGACAATCCTTGAGAAAGTGAAGATACCAACAAGAAGAGGGAACATTCATAACCTGCTTTTCAGACGTGAACAATTGTGGATATACAGATGAAGAACTGATGTGGAAGGCCTAAATCAATCGATGTGCTGGCAATCACTTGCTACTCTCCAACCCTCATTCACATGTCTTCTAAACGTAATCTGTGTAACAAACTGTACTGCTGGCTATCTATTGTATACTCTGCCTTTGTTTTACAACCTATAATAGAGTTTGCAGTCCCCCCCTAATACTCTGCTGAACTGGAGACAAACCACACCCCTAACCATCACACCCACTGTATTGGTGTAAAATCTCCTTCTGATTAATGGTGATCATATGAAATACCATCCAGACCTACACATAATGAGATCCTACTACCATCAGGATATTTGGTATTAGCCTCTAAGTCTTTTTTAACTTAGAGTTGTAATTTTCGAGTTCACATTGAACAAATCCAAAAATATTAGGACGGTATATTCGGTCTTTTCGAAATAATGTTTCTCTAAATAGGTTATCTTGAAATAGGTTTCTCTATTTTTCTGATGATCCAGCCCTTACCATCAAGTCTGGTTCTCTAAGAGCTAAGCCTGTATATTGGCTTAAATAATTTGGCTATCTATGTAAAAGATTTGTTTTATGGCAAAACGGCCCGCTTTGACTATTAACAGATCCGTTTCTTTTCATCAACACTCCATCCTAAGATGGCCGCCATCCATGCGGGCCGTTTTTTAGTCCTTTTTTTTCCTTCTTTAGTGTTTATCATGGTCCACACGTAGTTTATCATGTGACGGACAACACATCGAATACACTACAGCCTAGACGCCGTTCCGTGTATCGACATCGGACTTGGTCAGAATCTCTAGGGGTACTCCTCATCCACCGGGAGGTAAGCAACACCTGATACGCAAACGCTGTTCTTGCACGGCTTCCTTTTCCCCTCTCTATCCTAAACAAACACACGTTTTTCTTAAAAAAGACACACGTTATACGCAGTAAGATCCCAGTATCCACAGATGTAAACCGTGCCCTGGGCTGTCTCCGTTTGTTAAATTAGACCATGGGCTGAATGCAAACCCCTACCTCCATCGCCCTAGACCTACTAATTTGTTTACTTTTGTTTTTCCATGTAGAAGGTTGGCCTGGGAAACTACCGTTTATACAATCCCTAGTACCGCATGGGCTACAATTAACAAAGAGTGACCAAATGGGTGCTTTTTGGCGACGTGACGTGGGGATACCCAACTGGGCCCGTGAGCTCCACAGGTCAAACTCCTCAGGAGTCGACCTGTAAATTGAAAAAAGCTAGTTTTTTTTAATGATCTTTTTGTTTTAAATGTTCACTGATGCAAACATAGTTATCCTTCAAGTTCCATTTTATTTCACCTAAATCTAAAAACATATTTCTTCTGTAGGTGAACAAGGAATGTGTGATCATCTCGGATTCGGGAATCTGTAAATAACTTACCTACTCGAATCCAGGACCCTGACATTTGGGAGTTGCCTCACCTGTAATGGGTAACATGTATGCAATACGACCTTTGATGTCTATGACGCCACTCACGGGATATGTCTCTAATGGCACTCTCCCCTGTTTCTCTCTCTCCCTCCTTGCTCTTCCAAACATAGGGCAATCTCCTATTTTGAAATCAGATATTCACCACTACCAGCAGAAGAAATCAGACCACACATTAATGGGTGTTGGTCCCTAGCCCTGACGAAAGTGGTCCTAATAACTCCAATACCACTGAAACCGGTTGGCTTCCATGTCACTTGATTGAAAAATTACAGATCAGAGATATCCCCAAATCAAGCCACACTTCTGATTCCAACACAAATGGGGATTGTGAAAATCTCATAAAAACTTTAGGTTTGGAGCTCACATCAAGAAACACATCTCCGAATCAAAAGAAATAGGAGTCGTCTGACTATTCCTGATCCATACACTCCAAATGATGTTATTTTTTAAAAAATATGACTTATGAAACAGTTTCATGAGTTCTATCTCTCGACTTATATAATCCCTTCTGCAGCTGAGAGACACCAGATCAACACCTCTAATTTTTTAATAACGGTTGCATGCCAAAGAAACGAAATAAAAATGTAATGTTTTATTTGGGAAACAACATATTATGTGCAAAACTTTGAAGGACAAAGTAAAAACAGGAATCCAACAATGTGGAGTGAACCCCCATAAGAAAAAGCAATACCTGAATAGAATTGACTCAAATCAAATTGTGATGTGACATAAGGAAAGACAAAGCTGACTGGTGCATGGACGGTTGTGGGAACTGCATTTAATTTTCTTTATACCAGCAAGACGGTTCTATAAAAAAAAAAAAAAATCATGCAAAGGGTTTTTACAATTGAATTGCCCTTTACGTGATTGGACTCCCTCATGAGAGCTCAATAACGGAATGGTTTCTACCATCAAAAATGATGAAAGTACCCTAATAAGGAATTGTAATGCTCTTGCAATTATGCTTTTGATCAAGCGAAAGATTTACAGAACTCAAAGCAGGTTTATTAATCAAAATGTAAATTTGGCAACACAATGAATCCAATGCTATATTAAATAATTAAATGTTTTCTTTTCTTGCCCTCTGATAGTTAATCTTCACTGCACTTCCTATTTTTCTTTTGTTAGATATGATTGCAAGGAAATTGGAACATTTATCATGTCACAAGCTGTGACAAATCCCTAGATGTTACTTCTCCCCGAGGGGCGAGCCCCTTCCCATGAGGCTCGGGAGGTGAGGCCACTATCCGCTAGTCACCCTGGGGGTGGTACTCAGCAGGAGGATCTCATGGGGTTAAACTTCCCCTCTGGGGATCAGGAAAGACGTCTCCGGAGAACACAGTACAACACACCTCACCCTCCACCCACTTTCTTTGCCTCCCCTCAGTCCATGAGGACCACTGTATCTTCCCTCACTTACATACCACACACTTCCATGTGTATATGAGACTGAATACCCTACAGTTACTGAGACAAGTAAGAGTAGGGAGGACTTAATGAAGATCTACTTGACAGATACAGAGATGAGGAGGAGTTGCAGAACAATGAAGAGTACTCCTAATAACTTGAATGAGCATTCTAGCCGTCATTGCTAATGCAACAAAAAGAAAGAGGAAGGACTTATCTTTGTGTCAGACGTGTGTGAAGTAGCAAAGGCGTCCCTATCTGTCCACTGTGCCTGGACACACCAAGGAACTGGAAGAGCAGAGGTCTGGTTGGAAGCAGTAACTGGACCACGCAGTTGAGGCAAGACTTGCAACCCGCCCAGAGTGAAGTGCTGCAAAGCCATTGCAGAAGCCACAGAAGCAGCACAAGAACATGTGAAGCGGAACAAGATGTCGGAGAAGCACGCGACTAATGGAAAAGAACCGGTGGAGTCCCAGAAGGTAAATGGGCTGTCTGGATTGAGAAAGGGGGCAAGAGAAAACTCAAACCCAGGGTCTGGGATCCAGATTTACCCAAGGATAATATCTTAAACAATTGGCCTTGATAGTAACTGGCAGGAGAGTGAGCCAGGTGTATCAGGAACCAAATTACAGAGGAGAAAGCGGGACCTGCAACCTGAGGAGGAGATCCTCACGAGCCATCTTCTTAATGGCAGTACCTTGCAAGTGAGTGAACTGGGTCTGCCCAGATGAAGTCCTGAAGAAACCTGGATGTAGTTTGGCCCGGATAACTTGCACTTAAAGAAATACTATTCACATTCTTGTTTCCAGTGGGTTACGTGCTTTCTATTGGGTGAGTCAAGTGGTCAGCCGATGCATGTTTCGACCTCTCAGGGTCTTTATCAAGGCTGAGTTGATACATTTGTGCAACATGGTGTGATACATTGTGGCAGGTGTTATTTCATCCGGTGTTGTGTATAGTTTAATTCGAACCAGAGGTTACAATAATCCATTTATTGAATGCACAATTAAAAACACATTGCATATAATGCATAACAAGACATATGTTCAGGATTACATGGCAGAAAACATCAAATTAAACAAGTGTCCAAACCTGTTGTACCATTGAATAATAGGATAACCGATGACCTGCACCTTCAATTGACACTACACAAACTATGTGTATATCTGAAGGAAGGAGGAAATGCAAAGTTGTAACATCAATCCAAATGCTTGTGTGTACATGTGTTATACCAATGATGACCCAACATGTATCTGTTGTACATTGCTTCACTTTCCGACATTCTTCAGGGATATTAAAGTGTGCAAATTCCTCTTCAAGATTGAATCATTCATTTGCAATCCTCATACCACCTGAAACAATTAGCTTCATCTAGGTCATGGACCCCATCAAGAGTCTCTCCTTTCAACCGAGTGCATTTGCCAGTCATAACGGTACACTACCATACAAATGACGCCAAACACAATTCATGTGTATGATTTGACACGATAACTTTGTCTCAACTCTGAAAGCGCAATATATTGACTGTGTGCACATTACTCTCCGATGTCTCTAAGAAGTCACACTACCAACTGCACCGCCTCAGAGGTATTCTTCCTTTCCTCTCCTTCCCCCCCGAAGCTCAGTGTCTCCAGATCTCTGGTTCTCTCTAGGCTGGACTATTGCAACAGCCTCTTTCTAAATCTGCCTGCTTCTACTCTCCGCCCTCTGCAACCTATCCAGAACAGGACTGCAAGACTTGTCCTTGGCCTAAAGTCCAGGGATCGTATCTCTCCAGGACTGAAATCTCTGCACTGGCTCCCAGTGGCTGCGAGGATTAAGTTCAAAACCCTCTGCATCGTCCACAAGGCCTTCCGGGACCTGGGCCTCAATAACTTCAACTCTCTCTTCCTAAATATCTTCCTTCTCAAGCTCTTCGCTCACCTACCTCCAACTCCCTCAGGGTCAGTCGCTTCTCCAAGCAACGAGTTGGTGGTTGATCTTTCTTCGGCTGTGGCCTCCCTTGGGAACAACCTCCCTGCCTCCTTTAAACTTGGAGAACCATCTCCAGTTCCGGAAGCACCTCAAAACCTTTCTCGGCTTCTGCCTTTTCTCCTCCTCTCCTCTGCTGACCCCCTGGCTGTAACCGGAACTGCACTGGCTACCTGGACACCTTCTGCTCTCGGGCCCAGGCCCCTCCCCCACCTGTGAAACACACCTGCACTGCCCACCTGGTATCCCCTGCACTTGGGGACTGTTTCCGTATCCCTACAGTCCCCCTACCAGCCCTTGACACCTGATTATATGCACTTACCCTTGCACTTGCCACTTGTTGGCCGTTACTTACTATTGTTACCTTTTCCCATGTACTGTCCCTGCCCCCTTCCCATGCACTTGTGTGATCTGAATGACTCCTGGCCTAGAAGGATCATTGTCCGTCCTCCCTGTGTTCCCCTCCCTTGCCTCATCGCGCCTTGAAACACTGGTGTATAGGTGCGTTATAAATGCCATATCATCATATCATACTTCCTTAAGTCCGGTGGCAATAAGTTGCGGTCCTTTCGATGCCTGTTGGGTTATTTTTGGAATATATGTATAATGTATACCCATGAATGGCAATCAAGACATTTGGATATATTATGCTTTGGGAGTTGAGACAAAGCTATCCCGTCAAACCATACACATTAATTGTGGTGTCATTTGTATGGTGGTGTACCGTCCTGACTGACAATAAATGCAGTTGGGTGAATGGACAGAAACTGTCCATGAACTAGATTAAGTTAATTGTTCCGATGGTATGAGGATTACTGATGAGTGATTTAATCTTGAATAGGGATATGTGCACACTTTATTACCCCTGAAAAATGTCCGCCAGTGGAGTAATGTACAACAGAAACATGTTGGATCGTTGGTATAACTCATGTATAGAGAAGAATTTGGGTTGATGTTCCAATTTTGCATTTACTCCTTCCTTCAGATATACACATAGTTTGTGTATTGTCAATGGAAGGTGCAGGTCATCTGTTATCCTATTATTCAAGGGTACAACAAATTTGAACACTTGTTTAATTTGATGTTTTGATGTTTGACTCCCCCGCCAGTTACACACCTGCACTGCCTCCCTGGCAACCCCCGCACTTGGGGACTGTTTCTGTATCCCTACAGTCCCCCACTAGCACTTCACACCCGATGTCTGCACTTACCCTTGCACTTGCCACCAGCTGGCCCTACTTCTCATTGTTTTTATTTATTCTATTACCTCTTGTACTGCACTGTCCCCTCTCACTCCGCACTTTCTCTTTCCCCTTCCCCTGCACTTGTCCGATTTGAACACTTGGCCTAGTAGGATCTCCGTCTGTGTTCCCTCTGTCCCCCCTCCCTTGCCGCGTTGCGCCTTGAAACACTTGTGTATAGGCGCGTTATAATTGCCATATCATATCACATGCTCCCCTAAGCAATGCCCTACAAGGTGTTATAAGTGGATAACATTTTTGTATACTGCCTAGGTCTCAGAAAGCAACAAGTAGCTTTCCATGTAATAGCATAAGAATCGCTCATGTGTGTTTTTGCGCATTAGTTTTTCATGTATTTTACTTCATGAGGAAGCCTAATTGTAACTGGGGGCAGCCATAGGAATAAAAATGAGCATGAAGAAAAAAAGTGGAAACTGTAATTTTGTATATATAAGACCGTATCATTTGCTTACCCTGTAAAAAAGTGAAAGATCAATTTGTAGTAATTACCTGATTGAGTGGGCCACTTTTTATATCAGACAATGCGTAACCGAATTGCCTTTTATCACTGTTTCGGTCTCGAAAGAGCTTAGATAATAGAAGCGAGCACCACAGACTAAGCCAGAGAAAAGCAAAGTTGTGAGAAGCTTTCAAAATTGATGACAAGATTTCTGCCTAGGACTTGCAAGTAAAGTGTTCCATTGTGTAGGACCCAAACCAAAAAACGCAAGTCTACGATGCGAGGAACTCATGGCGACATCAAGTAAGACAGACAAGTGATCATTGAACAATGAATGATGTATGCAGGTTGGAAAAACGCCTATTCTAAACCTAAATCTAAGATGGGGGAAAGCTTCGACCATCAAATGAAAAATAAGGCAGTCCTAGTGGCGTTATGTCAAAACAAAAAGGCCTATAAAATGAAACCTATTGCCAAACCTCACAACTAATACAAAATAGGGGTGTGCGACAGTTCTTAAAAAAAGCAAGAATTGTTCACAAATAGGCCAGGATGCAGTATTCCTTCCCCATGTTTCGGACACGGTCAGATGGGAGCTTGGAGCACAGTATTGTCTCTGGCTTCTCCAGCACGAGACAACAGTTCTCTTGGCAACTCTTGTTGATGGCCAAGTCTTGTTTCACTTGAGTCTCTTGTTTTTGTGGACTTGA
This sequence comes from Ambystoma mexicanum, assembly GCF_040938575.1. Classification (NCBI taxonomy): domain Eukaryota; kingdom Metazoa; phylum Chordata; class Amphibia; order Caudata; family Ambystomatidae; genus Ambystoma; species Ambystoma mexicanum. The sequence goes on from NC_090935.1 coordinate 1,459,921,808, forward strand.
CGTGTACAACTATCAAAACAAAAGTTCCTTTAAAAAATTAAAAGTTGGTTAGCGTAATAATTGACCCCTGGGTCCCCCCCTCTTCTATCACAGTTTCACGCAGGGCGAAGCCCTTGTATCGTATTCCACAAATCTTAATGTCTCGTTATACGGTTCTAAACACACTTTCTTGGGAATTTAGATTTGGCCCCTCTTGGGATTTGCTTCCCTTGTTTCTTCTTACTGCGGGATTCACTCCCCTATATTTCACTTCGTTTGCAGATCAAAGACTTTCGATTGTGCAGGGATTTTGCTTGACCCTCTGTATGACCACTGACCTATTTCGATGGCCCTCCTATGGCCTTCAGTTACATGTAGTTTTGTTCGGATGGGGAGCCCAAGTGTCTCTTGAGATAGCACCCATGTGGTGCCAATTTCCCTCTGCCGCTGTCCTCCCCTTCACACTTGTTAAAGTTCTTCATACAGTTCATTGAACTTGGTTCATACTTGCAACTTTGCGTTTCTCATTCAACACAGCCTGGTTCTCATCGATTCTCCCCTCGACTCAACAGCTGTGATGAACAGATTGGCTTTTCTTCATCAGCATCATGGCCGGTACCATGGTCGCGGGAGCTTCCCTCGCTCCTGCTCATCGGCGTAGGCTTGCCCCGTGTACTGTTGACATCTGCTGCAAAACACTATTGCTATTGTTCGCAGTCTTAGGCTCTCCTCCAAGAAAGTTCCGGGGGTCTGGGATGAAAAGGGAAAGGTCACTTCTCTCCTCGCCATGCTCTCTATTCTTTCTCCTTCACTTGGACTGCCGTGCCTGCTTAGTGGTCTCGTCATGCTGGCTGCCCCCTTGTTCGTACTGTGCTCTCTGGCTCCACCGGTTATCCCTGTGGGGAAGGGAAAGGGCCATCAGGTGTGTGTGATTCTGATCAATTGCCTGACCCTTGTATGGGGACATGTCAGGTAAACGGCTCTGGTGTTAGTCCGTTGTCTTAGGTATTGTGCGAAGGTGTTTGAGTTAGAAAAGGGGGCATTGATTTAGAATATCCAAAGTGAGAGGATGGGAAAAAGGTATTAAAGGGGATACCACATCTCACCCGTTGGTGTTCCACTCACCGACGACCCCCCATCCAGGTGATCCTCCCTTACTGGTCCACCCCCAGGAACTGGATCCAATAGCGATGGCTGTGTCCTGGCCACCAGGATGACAGATCCCCGGGGACTAGTTAGGGAGACACCTTCAGGTTTCTCACAATGGCAAACAGCTGACTTCAGAACACTGAGCAGGTATCTATTGGTTGATCCTTAAACAGGGATTCTAGAGATAAATTAAAGATAAGGCGGTGCTTGACACCAAAGATTTATGGATAAGGTAACGTCTTTAATAAGTTGAGCTTTTTGATACTACACCAGTGATGAGTACTCCTGGCTGAAATGTGATCAGATTTTCTAAATCCTTGTACAAATCCCTCAGCGGCATGTGGAATGGCTTGCAGCTTCTTATTTGAAGCTGCTGGGAGCCCGGCAAATAGGGAATGCTTTGATCCAGCCAGGAGCTAAATCACAGATTCTGCCACCACTGTTCAATCCACCATTCAGAGAAAGAAAAGAATATGTCTGAGGCTCATCTGGAAGAAGCAGGATTTCCTGATTCGAAGGATGTGAGGAAGAAGAGACACTGAGTCCAAAGGGACGCCTAGAATCCTGCCTGGAGCAGTTGAAATAGTAACTCCTGTGAGAATATTTAGTAGCACAATATATGGGATGAGATGTTTAAAGATATGAGGGGGCCCAAGATGATTTTCCGGTTTTGGACTCCAACTATAGCCAATGTATGTTCATCCAATCCTGCATGATAGAAATGCAGGCAATGGTGGTCAAGTGGAAGTGATGGTTGTTAAAAGTTTAAAATGAGCTGCACGTCCTCAAATGACCGATCACCCATTTTATGTGCATGCATAATTTTAAGAAGGGGATGATGTACAGATTAAAAAGGACAAGATGGATGAGCTCCAAGGTACTCTGTATGGGACATTAGATTGATGAAAAACATGCACCAAGGATAACCCACCAGATTGTTCCAGACAGAATCAAGGATACCAATTATTAGTACCCGACGAGGGTGCAATGAATGGCCCCTCACCGAGTCGTTACCAGGCCCGGGAATGCCTCAGTCGGGATTCCACGGCCTTTGTCCCCAGCAGGGGGCGTGGCAGCCCCTCAGCCAATGAGGACGCTCGAAGCGGGGCCATCCCCGCTCCGAGCATCCCCAAGGCTGAGAGGCTACCTTCGCCCCCCGTCGGAGACAGAGGTAAGGCTTTTTTTTTCCTTCCCTCCCTGCCCTCCCCACTTATCTTCTATGCCTTGGTCCCCGGCGGGGGACGATGAAAGCCTCCAGCCGTGTGAAGAGTCGGAGCGGGGCCATCCCGCTCCAAGCCTCCACACCGCTGGAGGCTTCCATCGTCCCCCGCCGGGGACACAGGTATGTTTATTTATTTATTTATTTCCCTTCCCCTCCCTTCCGCCCTCCCAACCCCACTTACCTTCTTTTTTCTCGGGAGCGGATGCGCTGGAAAATCTTCCGTTTCCAGCGTGTCCGCTCCCGATGGCCGCCATGGAAATGGAAAATGGACTCAGTTTCCCTTTCCATGGCGGCCATTTTGTTTGACGTCTTTTTCCCGAAATGCTGCAGCGTTTCGGGGAAAAATTAAAGCTTTTAGTGCCCCGGTCACGCAGTTTTTGCGGGCTGGGGTACTAATAGCTATATGCCCCTCACGGCAGGGGCATTACCGAATCTGGTAATGCCCCGGGGCCTTCATTAAGGCCCTCGCTTCGCTCGGGGCCTATAACTATGGGCCCCGGGGCATTACCTGAGTCAGTAATGCCCCCGCCGCTCGGGGCATATTGCTTAAATGTTGCCTTGGGCGAACCACTGCAATCTTTTGCTCAAGGTTCCGTGGTCCATTGTACTGAAAGCTGGTGAGAACATGAGCAAACAGACTATGGAACAGTGTCCCAGATTGGCTCATTCGAGAGCTGTGTTCCAAATGGATAGGAGAGCGGACGCAGGCACGTGTGCCAGACAAAATCCAAATTGATAATTATCAAGAAGTTTGTTGAGGAGTACAATGTCTTAGATTTGGGCTGTGGAAAGGATTCCATGAGTTTGGCTACCAACGGGCAATTAGCAAAAGGTTGATATTTAGCTGGATTGTCTCGGTCCAAATTAAATGTTTTTCTTAAGCTGGCAAATTAAAACATGTTTTATGCAGACTGGAAAGACCAGCTGCTGGAAGAAGGAATTGATCTTAGTCAAAATAGGAAGACAATTTAAAGCAATCATGAAAAACTAACTTGGTATGGGATCCGCATGAGAATGTTAAGGGTTACCAACCAATAGTTCAGCCTCTCCTTTGGTGCTAGAAACCTCCCGGAAGCAGAACAAATGTCAAGAAAATTCCTGATGCAAGAGGATTGTGGGATCCTCCTCCTGGTGTATCAATTGCGGAAAGAAGGACCCTTATTTTACTGATCTTATTGAAACAAAAAACAATGAATGTTACCACTCCGTTCAGTAGAAGTTAAAGGAATGGTTCGCCCAAAATGTTTTATTGCCCAAAAAGATGGGCAATAATAAAACTAATATAATCACACTTTTTTTTAAAGTTCCTATGTAAAATTTTGAGCAATTCAAGCTCAAAAATTGAAAAAGCAAGCACATTTTGTGAAACGGATGCCCGCCTGTGCTGGCTTTTGCGGCACTAATGAAGGAAAAGCCAGCCAGCTGTAGTAAACAAAAGCTACCACTGGGTGGCTTTTCCTTCATTGGTGCCGGGACTCGGAGGACGCAGACCGGAGACTACAGGCAGAAAAGCTGCAGCTGAATCTCGGTAAGTGCCATTTTTTTTTTTTAAATAAGCATTAGCTGCATTTTTTTTTCTAAGTTTTCCGGGTTGGAGGAGCCCGGAAAACTTAGAAATAAAACCGCAGCTTTAAAAATGTATTTATGTTTGCGGTAGCTTTTGAAGCGACCGCAAACAAATACAATGTTAATGTCTTTGAAAACGCTGCAGTTTTTCTTTCTAAGTTTCTCAGGCTCCTTTGAGCCGGAGGAGCCTGAGAAACTTAGAAAGAAAAACTGCAGCGTTTTCAAACACAACCGCGTTGTGTTTCTGCCTGCCGTGGCTATCACTTTGGGGAGCACCGGAGACCCAAAGTGAAAGCCAAAGCAGGCAGAAACAATGCGGTTGTGTTTGCATGCCACAGTGTTTCTGCCTACAGCTGATTTCCCATTTGGGGCTCTTGGGGCTCTCGGGCCCCCCTCCCCCCCTAGAGCCCCAAATGGGAAATGCTAAATGCTGCAGTGTTTCTGCCTAAAAGGATATGAGAAAATTATTTAAGTGCGCATTATAGGTAAATGAAGGAGAACAGATAACCCTCAACTAGCAATATGGTCTAACAAGGAGCCAAAGGTTTGTGCAGCTACTAGATCAGTGATATGATTAAAGGTGTGCCAATTCAGATAACTAAACTAAAAAGGAAGTGATGTATTCTCAAGGTGGATGTTAAAATCACCAAGGTGCAATATGTTTTCTTGAAAGCAAGCCAACCCAGATAAAATGAGTTCAAGCTGCTCAATATACAACCTAGAAAGAAGAGGACATTAACAAAAAAACTGTCAAACATACATGATCAGAGAGCTGTAATTTGGCAATCAATATCGCAATGCCTGTGAGCTGAATTACACAATCAAGTGACAATTTAGTCTTTCTGGAAAATTGCTACCCACCATGTAGGCTGGGACCAGTTATATGAAAAATTGAATAATCAGGGGGAACTAAGGCAGTGATAACAGGACCACAGGACTTGGACAGAGAAGTCAGAATTATTAGCCTGAGCTGAAAAAATAGAATCACTAATATGAAATGCATTACTAATTGCGAATTTGCAATGTAGTAGGGCATAGTGACATCAATTTTTCCATAGATGTTAAACCCAAATACCCAAATGTCTAAAGTGTAGGCAAGAACTCCCCTTTCATCACAACTAGCAGTCAGACCAGTAATCATTGCATGAGGCATTGATAGAATCAAACATTAAGTAGCACAAACCTTTGGCTTTTTGTTTGTTGTCACAGTTCATGTATGAAGCCCTCAGCATGATCCAACTCTGAACACAGACTGTTGTAAGCTAAGGAGGCTGATCGTATGAACATGTGTCCATTCCTTACCATCCCTCTTGTTTTGTTTCCCTTGAATGACTGGTCCTGTTATTTTGAGAATCAACACTATTTTGTAGAATCCTTAATTGAAGGCCATTCTCTCACCCTTGTGTTGTGCACGATAAATTTCAAGTATTAACTAATTTCAAGGTTTCAAGTATACTGTAGATCCCTTGGTCTGTGAGGTCTTGGAGATCCATGCGTGGCCTTGATTACAGAAGCTGTTTCACAGTACAATTTGATGTGGGGACTTAGAAGAACTGTGTGAATCCCAGAACTCTCATATTCCGTGGACATGAGTGAGAAGACCACCCAGCCCTGTTCTTGCTTGGAACTCTTGGACTTGTATTTTTACTAAACTGCAAATGTCAAAGAAAAAAAACTGCATTTAAAGAAATGAACAGGACCTGATGTGTCGCTCACATGGCCACGGGAAACTTGAGAGCTCTGAAATACTGTACGTACACAAGGTTTTGGAAAGTGCATAAAGTATTTAATTTAAGAGGAGTCAATGGGATTACAGTAATTGTAGAACAGACTTGCAAGGACAGCGTCACCTAGGACTTTCAATAGATGTAACCTCCTAGGAGGCTTCCTTAATGCTAGGTTTGATGAAAATATATTTGAATGTGGTTTATAAGCAACTGTTTTGCGAGACAAAAATCTTAGCGTAGCAAAAAACAATTTGTTTGGTCATTTGCTCGGGTGAGTCACTTAACAAGAATCACATTATCAGTCTTTCACATATAATTAAGATTACAGGTCTTTGCCAAGATGCACCTTGCCACACTCTGCCCCCCCACTGAACCAAATATGAATAATCACAAACCATCTTAGCTCACCTCCTCTGGAATGACTTGTGCATCAAAGGCATCATTGACAAATACAGTTGTGGTAAGGGTTTCACCATCCAACTCATTCTCAAACATTGTTTGTCTTGTTAGAGTTGTGGAAGACGCTGTACTTGATGTCCTGCAATAAAACCAGTGATGGGTCACTAAAAGAAATGCATTGTACAGTGAAATATGCATCACAGACAGCATCCTAAGCCCTTTTTAGCAGGTTGCTGAAGGAGGTCACACCCAAGAATGGATCAAGCCATTTGTCTCCCTGCAAAAACAACCAAGTTGCATTTCGTTTGTTCAACCCAGATATCTCAGATAGAGGTTTCACAAAATACAGTCAATGGGCTGGGTCACAGAGGGAGGACAACTATCATGAGGGTTGTTGGCCTCTTCCTAGGAGTTTCATCAGATAATGGGTTGGAAAAGTGCTTTGTACAGTGATGATTTCAGGAGACATTACATAAAAATCCATCGTTCCGTGGGAACCAAATTAAATATCCAACACCTCAGATGCCAGACCACTACCAGTACAAAGCAGCATTTCACTGCAGCCCAGCAAAGTATTGTACTAACCATAGAAAAAAGATAGATACAGAGCCATCAAGGAGGAAGCAACTGATACTCTTGTCACTACCACACTGTGGGAAAATGTGAAGTGGAAAATTAGGAAAATAAAAATTACTCCATTTTAAAATATTGAAAGGTCTGGAAGAGCTGTGCCAAAGACTGAGGCTTTCATTTAATGTTGCGATTTAACTTTGCAATGCAGGTTTTAGATTCAAGGTAAACTGGTTAAGCACTTTCTTTAAAGTTTGGGTGTGAAATTACCCTGCACAGCCATGCTGCCGTAGAGTACTCAAGGAACTAGTGTTGGTTGTTTAACAATAATTGTAGATTCAGTGTTCCAAATAATGAACAGGTTTCAGGCCTGGCTTCCTGGAAACCGAATGGCTCAGGCACTGATGAGGCTTTATGGGTCTTTGTTATGTATCATGCTAATCCCAGAATAACTGCATTCTTTATTTGTATATGGTTCTAAAGCCCTTCTGGGTGGATGCAGGAAAAGATCATTCGGATTTTGCATGTGGGCAGAGCTTACAATGATATCCTATGCAAGGACAAAGATGCAGTCTTAAGGGTGTAAATGAAACCTCTTTCATGAGAAGGTGGCTCTTTCAATGAGTTTATTCCATGGTTTACAGTTTTACTGGCAATTGCATTTTCTTTGTGGCTATTTTGCTTTTAGTACAGTGGTGCTGTGCAACCTGGACATAGAGCAGTTAAACATCTGCTGGTGACATTGCCTTTCTCCCAAGTAAATCAATCAGAAGCTAAGGAGCCTTATCTTAAAGCTCCTCTTTCAGAGCACACTCTACTCCAATGGGCACTGTAGGTAGAAGAGCACAGTAAGGAGCTTAAGGGCCCTGATCCGCCACCCGGCCTTATGTTTGACAATGCTGCACTAGAGTACTCATTTTACAAGACTAAGGTTTTTTGGAAAATCTCACCCAAGATGCATAGAGAACACAAAGAAATTGCAAAGAGACTAATGGTTCCACACCCACGATTGGCTTCAATGCTGCACCAAAGCCTGAATTTACTCGAACCCTATGTTGGATTTATATTCTAACCCAAAGAACACCAAAGAGAGACGCACACACTGGTACATGCTTATAACTTCTGATATTGGAAGTCAATGTCTTGGCTTGCATGTCCTGGTGATTTCATTGTATTGCTGAAAATAGGTAGTGCTCCAGAATAGGTAACATGGTCATGTCACATCTATACATCTTGGTGAGGAAGGATAGCTCAGGGGCAATGTGTTGCAAGACAACGCAGTGCAACACAGGTTTGAATCCCGATCCTGCGCTTAGAAACCACTCGTTGGTATCAAGCTGTTACAAAACAACAATTATAAAATTATAAATGATACACAGCTAAGCTTACTGATAAAAGAGAACAATGTAATTGTCCACTAGAATGTCTTAATGCCCAGTGATGCACATCACATCTCTCGTTCAGTGGCACGAAAATCATGTTCCCAAAATGGTCTTAAATGACTGACAAAATGAATAGATTTTATTATGCTAAATTATTAGAATTCATCTGCATCTTGAGGACAGCAGTCAACCCAGTAAGCCCCCTGACTGGTATTCTTATATATGTTCTACACGTTCCACAGACTATCAATGCATTACCTTAAAAGGTCAACACCAATGGCTATCTTAAGATTTAATTTCACCTTCAGACCTTTGTGCCCTCTGCCCACAATGCAACAGGATCATGACGCTCTGAGCAAGGACCCCAATACGAGCTCTGGTTTATATGCCCTACAGGTCTATTGAAAAGGTGTAAAGGTGTGCATTGAAACACCAGGACATAAATACAATGTGGGTGTCTAGTCAAAGGATCGAATCTAAAGGGTCGACAGGTCAAAGGATCGACACCAAAGGGTCGACAGGTCAAAGGATCGAATTTTTTTTTTATTATATATATTTTTTTAGGTTTTTGTTTAGGGAAAAAAAGTGTTTTCTAGCAAAAAAAGTGGTTTTTAGCAAAAAAAGGGGTTGGGGACCCCCCCCCCCCCCCGTAAAAAAAAAAAATGGAAAAAAAAAATAAACGATCATTTGATCTGTCGACCCTTTAGATTCGATCCTTTGACTGGCAACCTATAATGTGCATATCCCAAATGCCTCTGTCACTGCTAAAAATAAATAATTAACTGGAGTGCACCTAGATGATGAGAAACCAATTTTCCAAAGATTTAGCTCATTTGAATACAGCTCATAATTGGGCATTTTGTGAAAACGGGTATTCATTTTATGTTGTATTCTCATGGCATGGCTACCAGTCCATCAAGTGCATGTCAACAGCATATCCACTTTGATGTTTTTATTGCCAACTTTAATCCATCAAATTCGTAGGGGTTTCTCATCCAACACATTGCCCACTGTCAGGATTAGTAGCTAAACCTTCAAATGTGGGTGTCTTTGGGAGAGCAAGGTGGTACCATTTGCTAAATAAGCATAATCTTTTCAAGTAGCAATATTTTCACGGACACAAGAAATACATACAAATGCTCTCAGCCAGATCTCATGAGAGGTGTTCAATTACAGAGAATGACCATGTGTGATCATTTACTTTGCACATAATTTGGATTTATTTGGTCCAATTCCATCTAAAGTTAATGGACAATACAAATATGTAGATATTCACTGAGAAATCTATGGTCTGAAGTAAATATATATTGGCAAAGCACTTTTAACACACAATTGATCTTAGTTTTGTGTTCGCTAACATAACTGGGAGAAAGTGAATAGACTATTTGGATGGAAGAAGCAGTATACAAATTAATGGCCAGTCATTGACAGGTTACAAAATTCAGATTATTGATCAACTTTGATAAGTAATTAGAATTGCAGTGGGTCAAAAGGTCAATCCCCGGTTTAGGCATTTTTATGTACACTAGTTCTGTTCCCGACCTTCCAGCACCTTCAGGCCTCTTCTCAGGACCTTGCTGTCACTCAATGCTCAGTCTGCTCTCCTGCCAAGGGCTGTCCTATTCTACCTCTCATTCTCCTCTATGCTGACCACCCGCTTCAGACCCTATTCCCCTACACCAGGGGTCAGCAACCTTTGACTAACTACATGTTTTGAACTACAACCCCCATCATCCATAGCCAGTATATTCCATGGGGAGGAATAAAGGGAGTCTTAGTCCAAAACATTTGTAAGAGCCACTTGTTGACTAACCCTGCTGTAGTCTCACACTGCAGCTTTCCTGAGTCCCTGTTCCTCCCTTGTCACTGGGATCTTGTGCTCACTAGAGCTCAGCCCCTGTACTAGTATCCTTTATCCCCCATTCTAATTCAGACAACCTCCTCCAAATGGTTAGTGAGGCCTCTCACATATTAGAAGAAAAAAGCATCTTGCCTGCTGACTCATGCCACTGCTACCTTGGCATGACATCCCCATATACAAGTATAAATCTTGCAACTGGTAATCCATCATACTTGATACGTTCAAGACACTCTGGTAAAAGGGAGATTGGGTTTATTTTTTTTGTTTATTTATTTTTGTATAGCGCTCCTGACCCAGGGGTATATGGGCGCTTAAACACCAAGTTACAGGCAAAGGTGAGGAACATTTGTACATTTGTGCAGCATATGTATAGTTACAAGAAAGCAGATAATAACAAGCAGGCATAGTAAAGGATACATTCATACATTAGGCATACATAGATAATTGGTTATTGAGTAACCAAGTGATGACCTTAGTTCTGAAAGGTTGGAAGGTGGGGGTGGATTTGATATCCAGTGGGATAGTGTTCCACAGTTGTGAGGCTAGAACTGGGAAGCTGGATCCAGCGGCTCTTTTAAGGGAATATTTGGGCACCGTCAGTTGTAGTGCATTGGAGGATCTGGTGGTTCTGGTATTCTGTCTTAAGGTGAATTTATTGGTTAAATAGGGCGGGGCTAGGTGGTTGAGAGCTTTGTAAGTGAGGCAGATGGTTTTTAGGTCTATTTTTTGTTGGATGGAGAGCCATTTGCATGAAATTTTTGTAGCCGAGATATGTTCTCTTCTAGGAATATTGAGGGCGGCACGGAGTGCATTGTTTTGTAGAACTTGCAGTTTATTGATTACTCTTTTGTTGGCACCTACATAAAGGCTGTTACAGTAATCCAGTTTGGATTGTATAAGTGCTCTGGCTAAAATTAGGCAGTTGTTGGGGGAGATCAAAGGTCTGCAGGCCCTAATTAGTTTACCAGTGTAAGCAGTGGCTGAGACGGTCATATTAATTTGTTTGGCGAGGTTGGTATTTGTGTCTAAGCAGAAACCAAGAGTTTACACTCTTAGAGATGGGAATGGTTTAGCATTATCATCTACAAAAAGGCCTCTGCATGATTCGGGGCAGCCATAAAAACCTCCTCATGTTGGACTACCTCCAACCTGCTTTCCCATTTCCCCTTTTCATCTATCCTCCTTCCATGCACCTCTGGTTTCACTTTCCTCCTTCCTCTTACGCACCTCCGAATACACTCGCCACAGCTCTGGCCCCTAGTTTCCAAGCTTCCGCCAATCAGCACATCATTGCGGTCTTAGATGCTCATATGGCAACCCTGAGCACAACACGCAGTTCGATCATTCTTCCCATTCCCAGGAAGACCCACAAATTCAAATCAACATGGCTATGTTGAACACAATATCTGCAAACACACACAGATATAATCCATGATTTGTTGAACAAAATGGAGCGCCACGGCCTCAGCTTGACAGACACTTTGGTTTCAGTTAAGTACACCACACAAATGCTCCTTCCTACAGACTAAGACTATGGTTAAAAACGGGGAAAATAATATGGAGACTTGTAGCCTCTTTTTCATCTGCAGATGTCTCCCTGTTACTAAGCTACCCATGGCCAAGTCCTCCTAAACTTGAACGTATCGCATGTAAGTGTATACTGTGAGAAACCTGAGGATATTCTACCAGTAAGAATTAAAGAAACCCTTATTCAGGTAGCCAGGACACGGCCATCGCTGTTGAAACCAGTTCCTGTGGATGGACCAGTGGGGGAGGATCACCTGGGTAGGAGAACCCGGGGTCATTCTGGGGGGAGGAATACCCAGGGTGACATGTGGTATTCTACCGAGGAGGAAGAAGAGGGGGCTGAACTCCCTGAGGTTTCTTTCGTTATTCCAGGTCTACCTCCTTTCCACCGACAGAAGCTCCCTTAATAAAGTCCAATCACCCCAACACCTCTGGTAAACCAACTAGGAGTCCAGACCCCTCAGCATCTCAAAACCGCAGCTCCCAGAACCCCTGTTTCCTACCTGTATACTCCCGGTCATTCTTTTCCATGCCCCTCTATTCAGTACTTCCTGCGCTTCCTATTTGTGCAAAAGAAACACTACAGTTCCCACAATTCCCCTGGTTTCTTTTGTGAACCCCATCAATCCCATCCCTTTCATTGTCAGCTACCGAACACCCTATCGGCTCAGATAAAATACTACAATTCCCACAATCCCCTATGTTCTGTCCTCCATTCGACATTCTCGTCCATTTCACAAACCCTACCCATTCCGTTCTTGTCAGTCTACCAATCAACCTCCTTCTTACAATAGCATTATTTCCCCATCCTATCCCGTAGGACATTCCGACATGAAAACTGTTCTACAAACTTGTAATAAAGCGGTTTACCTGACATGTCCCGACAGGCAATTAATTCAAATCACACAGACCCAACGACCCTTCCTTTTCTCCACAGGGATAAAACTTGGAGCAAGAAAGCACAGGACGAGATGGCAGACGGTACAAGGAAATGGCTAATATGGCGCGGCAGTTCAAAAGGAGAAAGGTGGCGAGAAGCTAGAGGGTGGCAAAGAGAGAAGTGACCTTGACCTTTTCATCCCCGGCCCGTGTAACCTTCGTGGAGGGGAATATAAGACCACTGACAATAGCCCCAGTGTCATGCTGCAGATGTCAACGGTATGCAGGGCCAGCCTATGCTGATAAGGTAGAGGAGAGTGCCGCAACCGTGGTACCGGCCTAGTTTCTGCAGAGAAGCGAAAAGCCCTGCGGTTAAACACAACCAGTGAGTCGAGGGATGAACTGCTAAAACCCCGGGCTGGGATGAGTGACACCGCCAAAGTGTCAAGTTGAACATAAAATATTGAACTGTGAATGAACTGTAAAAGGTGTGAAGGGGAGAACAGCTGAAGTGGGAAACCGGCACCACATGGGGGCTAAATCGAGAAATGCTGGTTATTCCCCGTTGGACCAGAACTACAGTAACGAGAAGGTCATAGGAAGGCCGCCAAAGGAACTCAAAGTGCTCATACATGAGGGTTGAGCAAAATCCCTGTACATTCGAAAGACTGATTCGTGAATTGGCATGAAAGCAAAGGAAGTCAATCCCATATAGTAAATGAGGAAAAGGGATGCGACTCCCGCAAACATTTGAAACCAGTAGAAAGCACAGAGAAGGGTCCGAGCCAAGACGACGGAGATCCAAGGAGTGAAGCGATCACCCAAATTTTAATGAGAAAAGAAGAGATGTAAAGAAATACAATTGGGAAAGGGTCAGTCCAGAAGAGGGAACCCATGGGTGAAAGCATCACCCTCTTTTGAACTTTGGAAACAAACTTTCATTTGTTAAAGGAACTTTTGTTTTTGTTATTTGTAGCACCTCAGGCCCAAAGGCAAAAGACTTGCAGAGGAAACGAGACTTGGCCGTCGATGGTCCGGAGAACTGCCATTGGAACTGTCTTGTGCTGGAAAAGCCAGAATGTACTGTGCTCCACCATCCCACCATTATCCCATGCTCAAAACGTGGAGAAGGGAGACCCAGGCTACCGCCTCCTGACTAATAGGAGAGCATGTCTTCCTTTCTTGAAACTTAACCCCACACCCTTTGTATTTAGCGTAAGGAATTGGCAATATGTTTTTCGTAGTATAGGCCCTTTTGTTTGACACAACACCACTAGGACTGCCTTATTTTCATTTGATGGTCAACGCCTGCTTCCATCTTAGATTTAGGTTTAGATTAGGCCTTTTTCCAACCTGCATGCACTTTTCATTTTTCACAATACACCCTTGAACCGTGATTATTTGTGTCCATTTTACTGTTGTCACCATGAGTTTCTTACAATACTCAATCAGGACACGTGCACCACAAAAATTACAACTTAAAGACTTCCATGCAATATTCTGTATTTTGAAGATGAAGGACCACATTCCATTTCCAACCTGCAAACTGTCTCCAACTCCATCCTCACCTTGTGAAATTTAAATACTAGGCTGGACTTCCCCACAAAGTCAGGCGATTTGCTTCTTAAGACTTGCGATTCCTTGGATATTAATAGCCTGCCATCCACAGCATGGACACCACCCTCTCTTCCCTGCAGCTATGGCTTGGGGCTCCCACGTAACCACCAGTTCATAGATTGACCGCTGCTTACTTTTTTACAGAGCAAGTAATATCAGAGAGCCCCCATAACCACCACTAGGTCTTGCATCTCGGGGTCCATACAAGTTAGACCCATGTAGCGTGCATCTACAGGATACTTCACAGATTCCGTCAAAACACCTACCTCAAAGTGTGGTTACTGATTACTTTCTGGACACCCTCTACAAGGAACTCTATGACTTTGGACATCCTTGCCCCCACCATCACCAATAAAGTCACACCTCCAATCTAAATTAACCATTGATTCAACTTGATCCAACTCTTCTCAGTCAAATAGAGCAGTAGAGACATGCCGGCACAAATTCAAGGGCTATGAGGACAAAAAGACCTGCCTTAGACAGCTAAAAGAATACACCCCCACCATCACCTGAAAAACAAAGCCTTCCTGTACGGCTGCATCATGCCAGCTAACCATCATCCTGCAGCAGAGGTGTTTAAAATCTACAAGGAGATTTTAACCCCCCAGGAATGTGTTCCATCCATTAGTTTTATTCCCTAGCAGATAATCTGTCCTTTCTTGAAACAATAACTTAAATTCAAATAAAGATTGTGCCCATCAAGCAAGGTCCACCAATTAACCCTCCACAATGGTAAAAATGCCAGATGTCACCACCTCCCTTAATCTCATTGCACGAGCAGATGCTATCACAGCACAAAATACAGAAAGCTTTTTCAGAGCAGGTCTTGCAATGCCCGGCAAGGTCTATTAATTGCTGTATAGACTCCTTTGACCAGCACTAACCCACCTGATCAACTGCTCACTGAGTGATGGCTTCTCCCCCAGACTGCTGAAATACAAACAGTCATGCAGCTGAGCACATTACCCCTTGCACGACCAAAAGAAGGGATTCAGAACAGCCAGGTTTAAGAATCTACTCTGCTCTCCATGATCAATGAGCTCAGAGTCCCTTGACAGGAATATCTGCTCCCATCCTCATTTATTAGATCAGTCAATGGACTTTGACACTGTCAATCATTCCAACCTTGTAGGTCATCTTCAAACATTCTTTGGCATCAGGGGCATTTCGCTGAAATAGATTGCTTCCTTCTAATCCAAGAACTCCATTCTAAACTGGCCCTTTCCTCTCCCAATGTCCTCCTCTTTGGCAGCACGCAAGATTCCACTGGTTTTGGCTTTTCAACTCCTATCTTGAACTCCCATCTGACTGCATCTCTTCTTTTTCTGCATTATTCCAATTCTATGGGGATGATGCACATAGGGCCCTTCAGACATAGCGACTCTTCCATCGGCACACTCTGCATCTCCTCCTTTATCCTAATACAAGACTGGATGATGGACAACAGATTCTGTCTACATCCCTCAAAAACAGATTTTAGCCACCACCTCCCAGCTCTTCCCCCGCTTCACCCATCCCTCCCTCTGTGCCCTCCAGGTTTGTCCGCTAATGCTAAAAACCTTTTAGTGATTGACAGCACAGTGTTCTCATCCCAAGTCTAACTTATCACCAGGCAATCCCAATTACATTTCACGTGCTGTCACTCTTCAGACTCATCAGTTTAGGGTACAACAGTTAGGGAGATATCTAGGCTTAATTATTACAACAGCCTCCTCCCAGTGACCCAGAAAAGGTTCATCCACATTCTGCCCAAAAACTTTGGAAAACATTGGTCCTGCACTGATCTCCCTGCAGTATCTGCCAGTTGCTTACTGTCTCGGCTTCAAGGTACTTTGTATAACCCACAAGAGTCATGGGCATACTGGACCTGTTTATCTAAGGCGAAAGAATTCTCTCAGATCTACTGCAAACATGGTTTTTCCAAGGAAGAAAAAAGATGGACAGCAGAACTCTTGATGTAGCCGGTATAGCTTGGTGTTATGACCTGGCCCTAGACTTCAAACTGAAAGAAAGTCACTTGCATGTTGAGGAAGGAAAGTAAATTATACATTTCATTAAAAAAGCCTTTGCATTGAACTTGGCTGCCTCTCCAGCACTGCCTTGCACACATGCAGGCTCTCAAGTAACTACTGATTGTAAATGCATGTATTTGTCCTTTGTACTTTTCAACCCTCCGCACTACAGCTTTATCTGTTCCAAAGGTCTGCAAAGGTTTTTTTTTTACTTATTCCATTCACCTTTGAGGTGCTACAAAGCCACTGTGTTCAGAGATGACAATGTACAAATCACAAATCATGTGACCACTCAAAACGAGATTGCTGGTGATAGATGCATGTTCATTTTTGCTTAGAACAATTGAGGCTAACCTACCACTACTTGTTTTGACTCAATTTCTGGAATTTATACCTACTAGTTTTCTGTGGTTAAAAATAAAAAAAGTAGAGGAAGTGAGGCCAGCAAGTGAAGTCTGCCAGAGTGTTCCGATGCAGACATGTGTTTCTGGAGTCTCACTTTGTGTGCAAAACATGCAGAAGTACCAGCAGGGGAGACGCTAAAATCCCCTTATTCGCACACAGCACAGCATGGTAGTGAGGTGGGCAAGTGCAGTCTGCGGTCGGTCACAGAGGTTTTTTAGACTCGCTTTATCACGTCCGCCCCGAGTGATTCCTGCTTTGGCTCCTCAAACACAGGTAAGCCTCATTTATAGAGGATTATCTTGTCTGGATGTTTAAACTATGTATGCACTGCACAGGAAAATTTCAGTTCATGCCACCCCGCCCCCCCCACCTCCTCCCCATTATGCCAATCCATTGTCGTAGCACATCTAACACCACCTCGCACCCATGAGTCCTACTTTGGCCAATGTTGCACTGGAGGGGTTTGACACAAACGAAAACTGTGCTTTAAAGTAAAAAACATTGTAAAGTCAGTTTGAAGCAAAATCACAAGGTTTATGTGCTCTTTTGGGGATTCCTCCATCAAAGAGTTCATCGAAATCAGACACGCTTCTACTGCAGATGCTCCTTCAGGAACAGACAAATCAAAATTCGATCTTCAGCTCAAATCCACTTGAAGACAGAAATCTTCCATCTCTTGCTCAACATACGGCAGCACTTACCTCTACGACTGACTCGGGATTGGCAGTTGGCCTCGAGACATGATTAAAGTTGTACTTTAGTTGTGTCTTTATTTCAGACTAATAACTAATTCTCTGGAAGCCTCCACTTAATCTTATATTCCCTCCCCAACGCCTCGCTTTCCTCCTCAAACTATTGACAACACGGCTTTTTTAGAGTTTTGGGGAATGGGGGGTCGCTCTTCTTTAATGGAGCTTAATTGTTTCTTAACTCTTTAGTTAAGTAACATAAAAATATCAATGCAGAGTTTACGGTGGAAAAAGCGGTTTAAAATGTAATTAACTCCAATGGTATTTTCCTGTAGGGCTTTTCTATGCTAAACTGGAGCCACTCCGGAATAATACAAACTCCATAAAGGTTCGTACCACTCCATCTCAAGAAGTAGCTATGTCCTCCATTGAAATGTACACTTCTACTTTCAAGATGACCTCGACAACCTAACGATCAAGGGGTAGGCACAGCCAACACTGTTGCCACAAACTTAGCTCCCGTGGACCTGGATCTTGCAAATATAAAATCGAATGCAGGGAAAAATAAAACACAAAAAGCTCTACTTCAGGAAATAACACAGAATCTTGAAAATGTCTTCATAAATTAAAAAGGTATCCCTGTTAGAAGCTTCCCAAGCAGATCCGGCAATCCAACAGCCACAATACACCAAAAGAAACCTAAATCCACGAAGCGTAAAAAAAAAGCTAGAAGACCTTCAAACCAAGAAGCAGGTTTTAATTCCAAATCTCTGCCTGCTCCCTCCTTGGATAAGGGATATATTGAACAGTTTCTAAATCCAATCATCGAACAACCTCCCCTGTAGTCCGAGGAGCTTCCTGTGTCTCTATTGTCCACCTACTCAGGGGAAATGGTCCTTAATCAAGAATGTAATTCCTAATTATTTTTTGCACTCTTTCATAACCAAACAAAAAAAGGAGTTGGCGCTTCCTTTCCCAACTATGGAACAAAAAAGAGCCTGATTATTTCTAATTATTAAGTAATTCCTAATTATTTTTTGCACTCTTTCATAACCAAACAAAAAAAGGAGTTGGCGCTTCCTTTCCCAACTATGGAACAAGAAAAATCCAGATTGTGGTCCTGATCTTGCCTGAGTGTATCACAGCTGAAATTTAAGGCAATCCCATTGATACTTATCGCTTGTGTCGAGAAAACCCATTTGGTTCAGATTCAAAGATAATTTTAAACCCCATTAACATCATTCATTGATTGTTTCGGGATATTCAGCGTTTGCACATGAATGCCTCTAAAGATATCAGCCAAGTTGAGTTCCCCTGAACGACTAGATATAAGGTAATTCTGCATTTATCATCTAATTTGGCTGAAGCTACTATCCTGAAGGAGGCTCCTGATCTTCTGTGAAAGGGATAGGACATATACACCTTCTCCGATCTCCACCTTGCTGTGAAGATAAATCAACTACCCTTAAAAGACAAGAGACCTTTGTCTACTCTGACAGATTGACCACCTCTCCACATCGACAAGAATTATGGAAACAAATGGATGGTTTTAGCACACAGAGGCCCTGCAATGATCCAACAGCGGGTCCTGGATGAGTGGTCTTCAATTGTTTCCTCACTTTACCAATCCGAGCAACATATTTTGCCAGCTACTCGAGTAGGCGAGGCTACTTTGATTTCTATATGGTCTTGGAATACCACAGGCCAGTCACACCTCTACAATGCTAACAAAAGCCTACACAACTTATGTTCCTTTATTCTAATAAATGCAGTTTATGAATAAGCTTGTTCAGTATTTGACTTATTTTTCTGCCCTTCTCTGAGCTGTTTGGAGGGTCATCCTTACCGGGTCATTCATTCTTCATCAGCAATCCATGATAAACTCTTAGAATCCATCTTGGAAGCTATCCCATTCAGCCCCCCCTTTTTAAAAAAAGGAATAGGGAGGACCCACAAAATTACAAGCAAATATCACTCTTAAGTCGCCTGGTAAAATCTTTGTGTCCCTAATTTAAAGACAGTTTGAGGATTGGTTGGTCTGGTCAAATTCTAGAGATCCTAAGCAAGTAAGTTTTCGAAAGGGCATGGGTCCTTACACAAAAGCTTTGATGAAGGTAATAGACAAATTGTGGGTTAAACTGAACATCGCAGGATGTCCGTCCTTCGTCATTGAATAAAATAATAAAATATATCTATTCTGACCGTCATATGAGAATCCCCCTAGATGCTAAAGGCTCCATGTCCAGTGCCTATTTTCCGTGGCCTTAGTCATGGCTCTACCCTGGCTCCAGCCCTATTCAGCTTCTACATTTCTTATTTTGGCAATTTCCTTCCCAAACTTCTGCATCAATTAGTTAGCATATGCTGACGGTAAGGTCCTAATGGATCATATACATGCGGGCCTGCTGACTTAATTTCTTGCAGGATCTTGATTTAGCCATGAATCCTTCGAATATGAACATTTTGTCTTTTGATCACCCAAAAAAGAAAAAAATCCCTTAGTTTAATTGGCATGCTAATAATTGTAAACTGGAATTAGTCCAGCTGGAAGTATTTGGGTGTTATAATTCAACCCCCTTATCTAGCGGGGGATCTCATCTAGTGGGGGATCTTGAAAGATCTTCAGCCCACCTTAATCTCATACTCCTCGCAAATTGAAAGAAAATAGACCAAAGAGGTACAAGAACATCTAAATAAGCCCTTTGTTAAAATTATAGAAGGGCAAAATAATACTCTGCCTAATTTTACAATTTTTCAGACCTCGTACGTAAACAGATCGGTCCAAAATAGTGGGCAAAATATGGAAAAGTGCTTCAAATATTGAGACTCCAACTGAACCTGCACACTCTACAAGAACTTGTTGACTGGCAATCCTTGTTATTAAATAAAATAAACTCCCCCACGTGCTCTATATATTTGGCAAACTCAATGAGGTTTTTTTTAAAATAAATCTAGCTCAATTCTAAAGCTGTGGGCTAATAAATGCATCAAAATTGTAGCCAAATTAGATATGGCGTCTGAACACTTAACCACGTGCCCAACAGCAGTTGAGCAAAAATGATGGGCTCAAGACTTGATTTCTACACTAGAGAGCAAGAAGTTAAACTTTTACATGAATATTACTTGTATGGAGAAACCATTGGATTGGATGCACCAATGTAATTCAATATGGCCACATAGAAACAGTCCAGTTGGCTTTCCCAAGCCATAATAAAACATGACTTTTCTGGCCGCTTAGAATTCCACACCCCATCCCCCACCTTCCCATGCAAGTACACTGATGATGTTAGCTTTCCCCTTTGTTTAAAATGCCACCCCATAGTAAGAAAACATGTCTTTGCTGGCTTCAGATATGCTCCCCCCATGTAACACTACTCATTTATATACCTCCCATTCATTCATACAGACACTCCCATATTTACTAGCATTTATTCACTCGCAGACTCGCCAAACCGCTTTTATTCATTCCCATATTCAACATTGTTCATTCAGTTGCACATCCAACAGACACCCCCCCTCACCAAGCCTGCATACACTGTCACGCATATATATACTGCTTGCAAACATGCATGCCTTCAGCAGTTCATTTTTAAAATGATTACAATGCTTAGCTGCTTGTCGCTCAGCTCCAGACTCCTGCTCACTCCATGCTGCTCGGGAAGGTCTGCCCTGATCATCCTTCGGGGAGTAAAGCAGAGGGAGGGGTCCTGGAGAGTGAGGCAGAGTGGAAGGACTGACCGCCCTAGGCCGAGTGCCGCCTAGGCTATTTCAGGGTGCGGTACCGGAGCCAGCATGGCCAGTGAGCCATATTAGGCTGGAGAAGAAAATGCCCCAGCCTTTCATGGTTCATTCGCCTTGCACAGCTGGGTTAGTTCAGCCACGGGGAAACACAGCCAACCTAGGAGTGCTCCTGCAGTGGTTTGCTGATCGCTTTACTAAATCCTACTTTTCCCCCGCTGAAGTTACTCAACTCCCCCCTGCAGCCCCTGTTAACAGCCATCTATGCACCTTACCTGTAACCTCCTGGGTGATTGCCTCCACCCCTCCCATGGAGAGTGCTCCGTGTCGACCTAGCTAGGACTGCCCTTTATAAAGCCTCTAGATACAAAAATGCCAGAGACACATGACTGCAGAATCGGACGGACCTTTTGAGAGTATGCTTGTCACTAGTAGGCTAGACACTAAACATTGTTTTAAAGCTCTTGTAATTGTATCACATAGGAATCACTGCCATATTAAGATCCAGGTGGGGCAGACATCCTGCTGCCAGATTGCAAGCCAATTAACCTTTACAATACACTGTTGTGCTTGCGTAAATTAGCTTTGCTGTGGTGAATTGCAAATGAATCATACTTTCTTTTGGCTATACCCATAAAAGTTCACATACAATTAAAAAAAAAAACATACAATAGATTACCAGAAAGGCTGCCATGATTTCATCTCAATACTTAAACCCATATTTTTGCAGTTACTTTGTGGATTGAAACTCGTTCGTCTTTCCCACTTCTCTTACTTGCTTGGTTCTTGAGTAAAACATGCTAGGCCAAACACATGCCAATATCAAATACGGGAACATCCATAAATATAAATAAAAAGACTGGATTGTGTGTGCTACAGAAAAATATTATTTGAGGGTTTCATATAAAATAGTTTTTCTTTGCATATAATTGGCACAACAAAACAGTTGTGATTTGCAGATCTCACGGCCGACAATAACACCTCATATTAGTAACTACTGTGAGAAACCTAGGGGTATTCAGGTGGCCAGTGGAGAGCCGTTGCTTTTGGATCCCCAACCCTGGGGGTGGACGAGCGAGGGAGGATCACCTGGGTAAGGGAGTCTGGGGACATTTTCATGGGAATATCCTAGGCGAGACATGGTATCCCGCTTCTACCAGTTACCCACAATCGCAACCCCCCTCTACCTTCTTGGGGTATTTGCAAACACACATCTCCCCCTTCTCACTTTCACATAATACTGCAACGAAGGGGAGACAACTGAGAGTAGCAAAGATTACCTGTATAAAACACCTTACGAAACAGAAGACTAGCACCAACTACCCTCACGTTGACCCACTAATTGCATCTGGCAAGGGCAGGCAGACCCAATCTGGACCACCCACCTGCAGCTCATTAATATTACACAGGTTTATAAAGGGAGGCTGCTGAGGGAGAGAAGGAAGCTGCAGTTGGGAGAGCAGGAGGGAGGTTGCAAGGCTGAGACCGGCAGTGGATCCATCTTGAAATCCCAAACACCAGCAGCGAGGTGGGAAGGTTGTCTGGAGCGGAGATGCCGAGAGACTGGGAGTTAGGAGAATCCAGAGGATGACTGCGTGTAGACACGCTGGCCCGTGAGACGAAAAGGCTGCAGCGTGTCACAGGAGCCGTGCCTCTTATGTGTTCGAATCAGACAGCCAGGACCCGGCTTGCGAGTTCCGGACAATTGCTCATTCCCTTGTGGCCAGTGCCAACCACAAGGGGTGCGAGGGGCAGGTGGCGAGACCCTGACCTCATCCCCAAGGACGGAGCGGCTGACCCCCGCAATGCTGCCCGGTGAGTTTGATCAAAGAGCGAGAATGAGAGAGACTCGGGCGAGCGGGCGGGAAGCGGAGCGCATGCGGGAAGGCACCAAGTAAAGCAAGAAAGGGTCCGAGCATGACCGAGGGAGACCCACAGGTGGAAGTAAAGAAGGGGTCTGAGCCTGACCGAGGGAGACCCGCATTTGAAAGATACATTGAAAGTGAGAGAAAGTAAACACAAGAAACAAAGTAACCGAGTGACCCCGTGTGAATGAACATATCAGAAGTCTGAGAAATAAAAGCCAAGTCCCTGAAGTGAAGTGAATATGGAAAAGCAAACAAAGTGAGTAGTTTCTTACCTGCAACTCCCATTCTCCAGCATTGGTATCTTTCAAGGATTCACATGCTGTGAATATTTCCCCCGTCATCAGGCTGGGAAACCTCGGTAACTAACTTAGCATTTTCCTATGAAAAACTTTGACAATTCAGTGTCCTATCAACGTCCTTTTTGGGTGCTTTAGGCCCCACCAATAAGACGTGTGGTATAAATAGCCCTGCCCCCACGGCTTTCCTTCAGATTTTAACTTCCAAAGTAGAGGAAACCCAAACCCTGATTTGCCTGGAGGGGCGGCTGGTGGGTGCATGTGAATCCATGAGAGATACCAACGCTGGAGAAATTGAGTTACAGGCAAGAAACTACTCGCCTCTCCAGCATTGGATCTTTCATGGGTTCACATGCTGTGAATAGATTATATAGCAGTACAACCAATGTGTGGCGGTGTGACACAGGCAAACCAACAAACAGTATTAAATCACATACTTGAGACAAACCCAGCAAGTGATGTAGCAAACAGAAAACACCACAAAGCTGTGGGCCCTACCTTACTGAAACAGGCGTTGGAGGACCGCACGCCCCAACTGCATATTTTCAACATGTTGCTGCCCCAGACAGTAATGCCTGGTGAAGGTATGCAGCACCGCCCAGGAGGCTGCCTGGAAAATGTCCACCAGCGGTATCCCAGACCACAATGCAGCCGACGCCGTGGACCACGTAGAATGGGCCTTCAGAGCACCCCTCAAAGGCTTTCCAGCTTTTGTATGACAAAACGAAATTGTAGAGGCAATCCAGCGGGGAAAGTCCCCTTACTGGATGGTCCATACGCCACAAACAGCTGCTGAGACTTCCTGAAGTCCTGCATGCCATTCAGATAAAGCTTTAGGGCCCTCTTCACGTCCAGAGAATGCAGGGCCCGTTCCACTGGCAAGGGTAAAGCAATACAGGAAGGTTTGTGAAATGCCAACGGCACTTTCGGGATAAAGTGCGAGTTAGTGGCCAGGAGAACCTTGTCCCTCGTAAACTGTAGGTAAGGCAGGTCAATGACCAGTGTTTGTAACTCTGACACCCGCCTGGCTGAGGTAATCACCTCTAGAAATGCCACCTTCCATGAGAGGAAATTCAAAGCAGCCGTCAACATGGTTTCGAAAGGAGGTTTTATCAAAGCCAAAAGGACCACATTACGGCTCCATACCGGTGCAAACTTCTTCACTGGACGAAATGGCCGAAACAATCCCTTCATAAAATGTTTTACCAAACGGTCACTACATAGAGGAGCAGAATGGCGCTTTCTCTTGAACTGAGAAATCGCAGCCAAATGCACCTTAATGGATGACAATGCCAGGCCCCCTTCTGCCAGATGTAACAAGTACGGGAGAACCTGAGCCGGGGAAAACGTCCAAAGGCTCAACCTCTGGACGACCCTTACACCATTCACAGAATCTCCTCCATTTATGACCATACGAGACATTCGTAGAAGATGCCCTCGCTGCATCCAAGATCGGTCGACACTCTCTGGATATTCCTAAATGACCAAATTCAGAGTGGTCAGGAGCCACGCCGCCAGGCTGAGATATGCCGGATCGTGATGCCACACACTGCCATCATCCTAAGACAGGAGATCCGGATCTGCTCCCAACCGAACCGGCTCTTCCACCACCAGATGAAGGAGATCTGAAAACATCTGCCTGGGCCAGAATGTTGCCACCAGAATCACCCGGCACTGGTACTTCCGAATCCACTGGATGGTCCTCCAAACAAGCGGGAACGGGGGAAACGCATACACAAAGAGGCCAGTCCACGGGAACAAAAACACGTCCAATGACTCGGGATGAGACCCTCTGTTGGCAAACTCCAGACACTGCTTGTTTTCCCTTATAGCAAACAGATCCAAGGGAGGATGCCCCCATTGCTGGAAGATTCTGGACAACTGCTGCTCCTTCAGCCTCCACTCGTGCAGCTGACTGGCGTCCCTGCCAAGTGCATCCGCTTGAACATTCAGAACGCCGGCCAGGAGGCAAAGCAACAATGCCGATTCCTTGAGCTAGAGACCAATGCCACACGTCCTGCGCCTCCTTTGACAGGGCTCTGTAATGTGTGCCCCCCAGTTTCCTTAAATAGAACAACATGGTGGTATTGTCCGTTAAGACCCTCACCAATGAACTGCAAATGCGCAGAAGAAATGACTTCAGGGCCCAGTGCAATGCCTTCAACTCGAGCACATTGATATGCAACAGTCTCCACCCGAGACCACAGGCCCTGCACCTTTGACTTGTTGAGGTGTGCCCCCCACCCTACCTGGGAAGCATCTGCTACGATCGTAAACTGCAACTCCGGTTCCAGCAAAGGCATGCCCCTTACAAGATTGGTCGTGCATGTCCACCAGCGAAGGGCGTCCACCAAGCCTTCGTTGACCACCAATATGTCAGACCACACTCCGACTTTGCGACCATCTGTCCGCGAGGAACTCCTGCACCGGCCTCATGAACAGGCGGCAATTGGAAATAAGAGGGATACACAATGCCATGGCCCCCAACAGCGACATGTAGCCTCGGACCGAGACCACTGCGCCCCCTTCCACTCGCTTGCCTTGGCCCGCAACTTTTCCACACGCTCGTTGGAAGGCTTTACCAGATTTTTCTGGTTAAGAAACTGCGTCCCGAGAAACACCAACTCTCTGGATGGCGTCAAATATGATTTGTCGAAGTTGACGGCGAATCCCAGCCGTTGCAAAAGCTGCATGGTTGCCATGAGACTCTCGTGCCCTTTCCTGCGACGAAGCCCTCACCAACCAATCGTCCAAGTAGGGGTACACATGATGACCCTCCCTCCGGAGGAAGGCCGTCACCAGAGCCAGACACTTTGTGAACATCCTGGGGGACGACTTCAGGCCATACGGGTGGACCCGAAACTGATAGTGCTCGTCTCTGACCACAAAAGGTATGAACTTGCGGCGCTTACGCCTCATAGGCATGTGAAAATAGGCATCCTGCAGATCCAACGACGCCAGAAACTCGCCCGGCTGCACCGAACGGACATCTTGCAGGGTGAGCATCTTGAACTTAAGGCGTTGCGGACTCTTGTTCAACACCTGAAGATCTAGAATAGGCCTCCACTTTCCATTGAGTTTTTTTTACAACAAAGTACCGGGAGTAAACCCTCTGGACCTGTTCCGCAACCGGAACTGGTTCCATCGCCCCTTTCTTTAGCATGAGAATCACCTCCTGCCGCAGGATGGGGAGATGCGGCTACAGCACCGGTGGAATAGGCACCGGAGGACGCCGGAACTCAACGAGTGGCCAAGACACACTGTGTCCAGCACCCATTTATCCGATGTTATCTTCCGCCACTCGTCGACATAGATGGCAACCCTGCCCCCCAGCAGATTGTCCATATGGCAGTCATTGTTGAGCTTTTGTTTGCCGTCGCTGAGGACTGCAAACCTTTCTTTCGCTGAGCATGGAAGTCCCGGCCCTTCTGAGCTGACTGGACCGATCGCTGATAACCCTGAGATGAGTAGCTAGAGTGCCCATATCCTCAAACTCTGGCGGAAGCAAACTGGGCATTCCCAGAGGCTCCAAGAAAGGCTTGAAAGGAGCGAAAAGAGCAACCACTCTGCAAGGAACCAAATGAATTAGCGGTTTCCGTATCCTCTTTCATCCCTTTTAGGGCATCAATTTCCTCGCCCAACAAGTGTTCGCCCACGCAGGGCATGTTGATGACCTTATATTGGACCTCTGGGCGAAAGTCTGTGCACTTCAACCAGGCCTGTCATCGGAGCACCACCCCATTATTAATTTCTTTAAAATCTGACTCTGCCAGGTCCACAGCAATATTGTTGCTGTGGTTGGAGGCCTCCTTCCCCTCCCGAACCAACAGCATTGCTTCCTTTTGGTGTTGCTCCGGCAGATCTTCAAGAATCGGGGCCAGCTGATGTCATATTTCACGATCATATCTGGCCATAATAGCCAAGGAATTTGCAGCCTTCACAGTCGTAGCCTCTACCAGCAAGACCTTCTTGCCAAAAGGCGTCCTGCTTCCTGGCCTCACTGTCTGGAGGCATAACACATTTATGTTGGCTCCTGGCCTTACAACTGGCCGCCGCAAATACCACAGACGGGTGTGGGCTGCAACACCAGGCATCTAGGGGTAGACTCAGCAGCATTACATTTCTTTTCAAGGCAACCTTTCACCAACGAACGTGTGAAAACGAGTGGCACATCATGCGCAGGCCCTCCTACTACAAGTGGTTGAGAATCGGCACAGAGAAGACCGCCTTCCTCCGCTTGCCCATATGGTGGACGAGGAAGCAGTCTTTACGTTCCTCTTCAGGCGCCAGCACAAACTCCAGACACGCTTTCGACATCATGGCGTGGAACTTCCCAATATCATCCAGAGGCGATGGTTGTGCCGGACTATGGGGCTGCTCCACCTCCAGGTCCGTGTCCCAGACGTCCTCCCTCGTCGGCGACGACGCGGTAGACAATGTGTCCCGCGGAACACTCGGGGTCCAATTCAGGTAGCTCGCCTTCTTCAGGTTGAGACCCTGGACAGCCTAACGCCACCGGCAATGGCAACTGTGCCTGAGGAGACTTCCTAGGCGCCTCACCAGGCAACACCTCGATCACCGTCACCGCCGGACACAGAGGAGGCGGCAACCTTGCATCCAGTTGCCCCAAAAAAGACTGAAGCGTAGATAGCACTTTCAACGACAGCAAAGATTGCGGGTTAACCAATAAGTAAAGGGGCGCCCAGCCCCCACCCCACTCGACGAAGGCCTCACATTCTGCAGACCCAGAGCCGACGGGTCAAACACTGGCTCCTGTTCCTCCTCCATTCCCGAAGAAACTGCTGCAAAATGTTCTCAGGAAGGATGGACTCAAAAGGCGGCTGACTGCCATGCCCTAACCATCGACAACAACCCTTCGGATTCCAGTAGTCGCTCAAATAAGGACACTTTCTTCCCAAAAGTGTTTAACTTGCGGTTCTCATTATCCAGTGGAGTGGCACACGTGTGTTGGGTGCAAGTTTTCCTGCAAGCTGTCGCGGGCACTACAGACTCCAGTGTTGACTACGATGTTAAGCACTTTAGAGTGGATTCGGGAGCTTTGAATTTTTTTCAAGCAGACTGACTGCTGGCTCCGTAAGAGGGCATTTCATTGTACGAGACCCTCCTACCATACCTGATCTAGTATTGGGATTGTGAAAACCACCTTTCCCCATCTGGTCGAACAAGAAACAGTCCTTTTCTTCCGCCCGGGTGAGACCGAATTCCTAGCAGGCTTTAGCCATCATGGCATGGGATGCGCCTATGTCATCAGGGGAGATGGTTGGGCCGGACTAACCGGTGCATCCTGGTCTGTATCCCAAGTGTCTGCCCTCTTGGGAGGAGAGAGTGGAGAGGGTGTCCTGTGGGGCAATGTCCTGTTCTGAGTCATCCAGTTCCCCTTCCTCCTGATCCCTGCATCGAGGACTAAAAGCCCTAGGAGATGGGGAGGAGGTCTAGCTGGGGATGGTTTTCTGGGGCAAGACCCCTGGTTTTGTAAGGTATCGGAAGTATCCTTCTGGCGAGGGGCAATCTGCAGGCTTTGTAACCCGGGACTGATGGAGCCTGAGGCATTGGGAGCCTGGCATCTAATTGCCCTAGGAGTGCTTGCAAAGTGGAGAGTACTTGCATAGAAAGCAATGACTGAGGATTTAAAAGAGGATATTGAGGTGGAACAGCTCTGAAGCGCATTGATGTGGATGGGAGGGGAGGTGATTACGCTGTTCACTGTAGGCCCAAAACAGATGGATCCAGAAGGGGCAGTTCTGAACCTTCTTCCTTGGGATCAGATTCAAAAACTGCCTGCTCGCCATAGGGAGGTGGCTCAGAGACAGATGTGATCTCATGTAGAAGGATTTCCTCTGGTAGT
Organism: Ambystoma mexicanum; assembly: GCF_040938575.1. NCBI lineage: Eukaryota > Metazoa > Chordata > Amphibia > Caudata > Ambystomatidae > Ambystoma > Ambystoma mexicanum. Next base: position 1,459,950,560 of record NC_090935.1, read on the forward strand.
ATGGTCGGAGACCTTTCTAAAAAAAGGTTCTGTAGGCGCAGCTGTGTGCCTTGATTTGCCCTTGGGAGACAGATCTCCTGTTGTCAATTCAGGCTGAGCTGGCCTCATATAGGAAGTTTGTGTCAGATTTTTTCTGTCGTCGACAAGGTTGTCGTCGACGCAGCAGGCGTCAACCGTGTGGTCGTCGACAGGACAGTGGTTAACAGGGTGGTCGTTGACAGGAGAGTCGATGACCGGTTGTCGTCGGGAGATGAATCGTAGACGCTGTCTTCGTCACTTGTACCACCGTTGATGGAAAAGGTAACGGCTTGGATGACAATCTGGATTTGTGCTTCGTCGACTCATTCCCGGAAGAGGACTTCTAGGATGCCAATGAGGAGTGATGTTTGTCCCTGGATGAAGACATCTTCGCCGATGAGGACTTAGGCCTTGATTTGACTTTATCCGTCAACGAAGATTTGCGAGCCAAGTCTGTGGATATCTGCTGGTGCAAGCCCTTCTTCGGTTTTTCGGAGCGTGATGTAGAAATTTCACGAGAGGGGGGGAATTTTCAATCCCTCACTACTCGACAAAGGCCTTTTCGTGGAGGACGAAAGCTTGGCTTTTTCCTGACTGGAAGAAGGCCTAGGCTCACCTGTCTGCCGTTTCTTTGGCAGCGGTTTTTCTGATCTTGACCTTTGGCGCGATGGCGACCTCCTGTCTGAGGTAGTGGCAGCCCCGACTCTGCGTGAAGAGCCGACCTCCGAAGCCAGATAGGCTTCCTTGTTTAGCCAACAAATTAGGCGCCTGTTCCAGTCCATAAATATTTTTTGTGAGAACCCCTGACAGATATCGCAATTTTCGGCTGAATGATTAGGGTACAAACAGTACAGGCACTCCGAACGCCTGTCTCCCTCGTATACATTCTTGAGGCCCGCAGGTCTCACATGGCCTGAACAAAGATTTCTTCGGACCAGAGGATTCCATAATGGGACCGGAAAACACCTTTCCTTTACGAAAGACTGGAAACAGCAAAAGCTGAAGTGTAGAAAAAAAATCTCACAAAAACACGAATTCTCTCAGGAGAGAACGCGAGGTAATTTCAACGGTTTGGAAGATGGTTGAAATCTGAGCGGAAGCCGCAGGTGCGGGGCTATACACTAGGCATCCCATTGGTGCTGCCCAAAGCACCCATAACTATGTTGATGGGAGACTCAAGGTGTCAAAGTTTTTCCCATAGGAAAACTATATTAAAGTTACCAGAGTTTTCCCAGCCTGACGACAGGGAATATTCACAGCATGTTAATCCATGAAAGATCAATGCTGGAGAAGGAGAGTGTCAAAGCTTGTGACAGAGCTGGCTGTGAAGCAAGTCTCGGTCAGACAAAGTACATCCAAATCGAGGTCTTCCTGGAGACGGCAGATGTCAGAGGAGTGTTGGACAGCTGAGCAAGAGTGAAGAGTAACAATTTGGAGTAGGTTGCACCCTTTGAAGGACTTCTGTAGAGGGTTACAGGTCAGAGGTACGCCCTGAGGAAGTGTGGCAGGTGCCCGAGGATGGGCAGAGGAGGAAGGAGGAGAAGGAAAGGTAGCCAGAGAGGAGGAGGTAGGGGGAGAAGGCAAGGTAGCCAGAGCGGTGGAGGAAAGAGGCAACAGGATGGCCGGAGAAGCAACAGAGGCAGCCGTAGGGGTGACAGAGGATAGAGGTGGCAGATGAGCCAGAGAGGGGAAAGAAGGGACAGCAGGAGAAGAAAGGACATTGATAAGGCGCGGGAAGCATCTATCAAAGAGGAAAAGCTTGGCCTGAAGGCCTTGGAGCAAGAAGGTGCAGTTTAGATGGACATTAATGATGGTCTTGGAGGAGTGGAAGGGAGCCAGGAGGGTCTCCCACAGGGGGGCACCATTAACGGGTGAAGAGGAAAATGGCGAGAGAACAGACTATGGGGGTCCATAGACCTGGTGAGGGAACGACTAAGAGGATATTGCAAGGATCTCTCTGGAGGAAGCATTGGTGTACGTATCAGCAATAGGGAGTCCTGGGTTGGAGACCAGGATTTCCCTTTTGAACTTCTTCCTGCCAGACTTACTGAGAAGGATAGTCGATTGAAAAGCAGTTAGAGAAGATAGGTGAGACAGAGAGCACCATAGAGGGTGCAGGTAAGAAGAGGGGGGCTAGGAGGAGGATGGGGGTAAGCGCCGGGAAGAAGGCAGGTCAGGGGGAAGGGCAACACAAGGGAGGGGGGGGACACGAAAGGAGGACCAAAGGACAGAACAGCCAGCGAATCAGATGCAATTCATAGACAAAAGTCAATCACCAAAAGCAGCCTAGGAGAAAGGATAAAAACAGCAGGGATGCAGACAGTACAAATTAAGCGAGAAACCTGGAGAAACAGACAAGAGCAGAACAATCACCAGAACCTAGAAGTAAAGAGTGCACATCGCAGGAATGCGGGCAATGTAAGGCAAAATGGTGGAGAACAATACTGTCTGCAATATTTTCTTCACTGCTAAGGTAGTGTGTGGCTTGAGGTAAAACTTACCTAAAGTCGTTGTGTCGCTCCTGTGTGGCTAGGGTGGTGATTCACACATTTGGGTGTTTGCCCAGGCCTAATGCTGGAACACATTCAGGAAGCCTTCTACAGACTCCCCAAACCCTTTTGCTAATTGTAAAGTCTGTTACCTACTTGTTGGAGACTAAATCCCCTGGAACTCCATTTCCTACAGTTGCCTGATCCTATTCTGCCTACTGCTGGCCACTCAACCACCAGTGTTCCCTTCTGCCTCTGGGAACACCAATGCCCTAGATTAGGTAAGGACTGCTAAAGCATAAGGCCTCTGTGGAGGAACTCTTACAATTGTGACTTACTTGCTAAATGTTGATGTTGTAAATGCATACCCCTGAAAAAGAATAAGCTGCAAGTGTTACAAAGTTATTACTTACTTTGGAAGTGCATACTGCCATTCTCAAAAGTAATTGCCAAGTTCTTGCTTACCTTTGAATAGTGTTTCACTATTCTAAAAAGTGATGTTGGTAGTATAACTATTATTCCTGAAAAAGAATTAGTATAATAGTTTGATAAATTGGGTTCTACTTACCTTGAACTGCATACTGCTAAGTCTCTTACATTATAGTTTACTTACCAGAGGTATTGTGTTTGTTTTTATGCTGTGTTTGTTGCTTTTAAAAGTACTTACATTTCTAAAGAATTCTCTTTGCCTGTGTATATATGAAACAAACAATTATTTGTACATATAGGAGTGTAGACGTTTTTGAACCATATGTATGTTACAAGTTCATTGTACCTTCTTACACTCCCTCCTAAAATAAGCCTGGCTGCTCTGTCATTGCTACCATTATCTTGAGTGGAACCGGCTTGTACTAAGAGTTGGAGTTCTGTATTGCTCAAGGGATAGTCTTATAAAGCTTTACTTGGGTGGACTTTAGAAAAACTGTCCTAACAGTTGGGAGGCCCCCTGAGCCAACGCTCAGTAATTCAGGGTTTTCTGTGTATGACTCGGACAGAAAAACAAAGAAACATCAAGACAGAAAATAAAACAGGTGGTTAGGGTAAAATTCTAAATCGCAACTATCTGTGCCAAATTACAATCTGAAAGCACGATCTACAATATATCATTATTTTAAATTAATAGTTTCATTTATAGTCCACCTGTCAGCAATGTCATTTATGCCATGTTCATCACTCAAGCGACATTTTAATTTCAATTGTTAGGGGTTCACTGAATTACAATAATTTTGTACCTCAGCAACTCATTGTTCACTTACCTTTTCAATGCTTTTCTTTTTTTGATAAAAGCAAACAGAATGCCTACTGCCACAATGGCCAGCAAGATGGCGAACACTGCACCAGTGATTTTACCAGCCACTGGTGTCCATGCTTCTTTCTCGCAAAGGAGCCCATGGTAGCCTGGCTCACACTTGCACTTCACTTCTCCATCCACAACAATGCATGTTCCTCTCGTGCTACAAGATTCAGATGTGCAAGGCCTGGACTCCATGTTACGACCAAAAATCTCATCTGGGGGCACATTACTTTTCTGGTCGTCCTTCGCTGCGGTACTCTTTGGGGCTGGAGAAGTAGGACTCGCGCTTGGTGATGCTCCAATCGTGTCAGGTACCCCCTCAGTGGGCAAATGTAGGACTAAGGTGGTTTGTCTTTCAGACAGTGCAGTCTTTGATTGTTTTGTTGCTTTAGGGATTAGCTTGCTGACATCTGGCAATTTACCTGTAAAAAGAAAGCGTTTTAAAAGTAACTGTATATTCATCTTGGTCATTGGGTTCATTTTATAAAGAAAAGCAGGACAGATGACAGCTCGTCTCCCTTCACATCTTGTGATCCTGTGTTTTGCTGTGCCCCACTGTTTCATACAGTCTCCCCCCACCCCCCTTTTACTTTAGTAATGAATTGGTTGTTACAAACTTCTGCATAAACCTTGATCACAGCGTCATATGAAAGTTAGGACCGAGTGTGCATTACGCTACTTCCTCAAAACAACAATGAGATGATGTGTGGAGAGGGTTTCGCTTTTGTTAGAAAAATTCACAATACAGAAATTCCATATTTAATATTTAGTGTGCCTGTTGCAACCTAACAGTTGGTGCCCATTTTCCATAGGATTTTTGTGCTGGAGTTGAGGGCATCTGTCCCTGCTGAACCAAGCCCTGGGTGCCACCCCTCTCAGTTTCCTGCTCCATTTCTACATGCAAGAATTGGCATGAGGGTGTTGCCCACAGACGGCTCATTAGCTGGTGACTCTCTCCATTCTACCTAAGGGAACTAATGGTGAGGTGGCTCTATGTATGGGAGTAGATGTGTAGGGAAGCGAGCCATACGACTCTGATAAACTTGAGCAACAGGAAGATAGTTTTGTGACCTGCGTCTGGTGGCATGTCCCCCTGCAGATTAGTGGGCGAGTTTGTGATAGATCCACCCACTCTTGGTACGGTCTGCTCTTCACGAACCCGTTTTCAATCTTTGCTCTAGCGATCTTGAGGAGACAGTTTTATCTTTTTGCATTCCTGGTCTTTTATAAATCGGTACTGTGAGAAACCGGAGGTGTTTCTCCCAAGTTATTCCTGGGGATCCTTTGTTCAGGTGGCCAGGGGAGGGCCATCGCTCTTGGATACAACCTTGGGGGTGGGCAAACAGATCACCTGGGCAGAGGGTCCTTGGAGACTGAGAGGAGCGCCCTTGGACGAGATGCAGTATCCCATTTTTTCCAAAGCACCCCTACCCGATATCCCAGCAGTCTTTATGGGATGTTTTCACCAAAATCCCAACCCCCACAGCACTTTTCCTTACGCAAAAGATGGAGAAAACAGGGGAACTCAAAATTTCCTCTAAAACCCAATACAAATTTTACCTCTCAACAACACTACAATTCCCATAATCCCATTTCCCTATCGAAATCCATAAGGACTGGGAAGAGGCAGATGGGAGTCATGAGAATTACCCATAGGAATCGATGGGCAGTCTCCATATTGTCCCGATAACGAGGCCAGGCAGAGTCAGGCAGGGAACTACTCACACCTGACTCCAATTAACTAGCTGGGAGTATAAAAGCAGCATCCAGGAACAGCATGGCGAGCGAGTCAGGGACGCTGGAAGGTACCGAAGAGCAGGAGAGCCCCCTAGTGAGCTGGAAAGACCATGGGAGACCACACACTGACCCTGCTACCAGAGAGGAGATTGTGGAGGAGGAAACTGTCCCTCCAGAACGCAAGACCAGGGGCAGCTGGGGTTGCTAGGTGGTACCAACAGTTAAACTTGTCCCCTGGCCAGGAGGGCGAACCCAGGTCTCAGAGGGACAGACCCTGACCTCCAAACATCCCCCTTTGGCTACTGCAGCTCCCAAAGACAAAGCCATTTTCAATGAGCAATGAAGTGGGAGCAAAATCAGCCCAACGCATTCTGGGACTAGAAGTCCCAAAACCTTTGTCAAAACTGTGACTTTTGGAAAAGGGGTCCGAGCCCCATAGAGGGAGAACCCTGAGGAACTCTCAGACGGTTCTGAGCCTGACAGAGGGAGACCCAGTGCTAGAGTAAGGCAGACCGCACAACGAGACAGCTATCCAGGCATGGCAGTTCAAGACAAGGAAAAAGGCGGTGAATATCCAGAGGCTGACAAGGAGAGACACGATCTTGCCCTTTTCCGACCTGCAAAACCTCTGAAGGAATTTTAAGACCGCAGACAATAGCTCCAGTGTATTGCAGCAGATGTCAACGGTACACGGAACGTGCCTACGCTAAGCAGGACCGAGGGAGGCGTCTGCTACCGTGGTACCGGGCTTCACTCCAGATATTCTGAAAAGACAAGTGGTACATCACACCGGTGAGTCAAGGGGAGAACTGATAAAAAAACCGAACTGTGTTGAAAGCCGAAAGGTAGCAACTTAAGGGAAGTTCAAAGAACTGTTAAAATAAAGGGGAGACCAGCTGCAGAGGGATCTGGCACCATGTGGGTGCTTACTCGGAGACTCTGGTCAATCCCATGTTTGCTGAAACTGCCAATACCAGAAGGCCTCGGAAAGGCCGCAAAGGAGGTCATACAGGGGTCTTGCAAAATCCTCTGTACCGTTGAAAGTCTTTGACCGGCAGGTGTTTGGGAAAGGCACGATTGATAAAATTGGCAACAGTGAACGCGGCACAAGGATGCAGACAAAAAGGGAGCGTAGCCTGAAGTCCCTATGAACAGTGGGTTGACAGAAGTGAACCTGACCGAGGGATGCCCGCAGTGAAGTGTTTAGCAAAAGTTGGCAAGAATTGCTTAAAAAGACATTAAGATTTGTGAAAACAGGAAAAGCCATAGTGAACCCGAAGGAGGTAGGCCGACGTTCTAGAGGGGTCTGAATCCAAAAGGAGAGAGCCAGGGGTGTAAAGTCAACACCCCCAAAATTCCATTTGGAAAGGAACTTTGTATTTATTTTGTTGAATACGATTCGTAAGGGGTTTACGCCCGGAAGAAGGGGACCCAGGGGTGAAGCCATCACCCAACATATATGTAAAACAGAATGGTTTGTTTGTTGAATACACCGGGCTGTCGAATGCAAGACTTTTGTTGAAAGACTTACTCAAGAAAGAACCCGATACTTGGAAAGGAACTGTCAGCTCATGCTGGGAAAGCTAGAGTGTGTGCTGTGCGCACAGGACTGCCACTGTATCCCATGCTCAAATTGTGGGGAAGGGAGACCCCTGGCTAAAGCCTATCCTGACATTATTTGAGAACACTTTTCTTTATTGAAAACCCCATCCTGCACATTTTCTATATTAGTTGTAAGGACTGGCAATACTTTTGTTTAGTATAGGCCCTTTTACTTTGACCAGACGCACCAAGGACTGCCTTATTTTTCATTTGATGGTCGAAGCTTGCTGAAAAGCATATGAATGCTCATGAACAAAGTAAAACACTTATGAAGAAAGTGAAAATCAAAGGAGGAGCAGTTCTGAATAATGTGAAAGTATGGTGGTGGAAAAAGTAAACATCACAGAGTGAGTTGTGGGGGAAATACGTTGCTGCGAAGCCAACAGACTTCCTATAAGCATCCGATTGTATGAGATACCAGTTGTGGAAAAGCCAAACTAATACCAAGAAGAATTTGAAATGAGTGCAAACCCAAAGATACCAAGGTGGGAGAAAACGCGTTATGGCAAAGCCAAGAGACTTGAGCGAATTGGATGTTGACAAATGATACAGGTTCGAAGAGAGAGAAAACCTGTTTTGGCAAGAAAGCCTGCCGAATACAGAAGAACAACATGCCAAAAGGTATCGGTTGTGTGACCTGTAATTGGTGGTCCGTGTGGACAGACATCTTTGCCCAGACTGAGAGACCCCTGCTTGGAAAGAGCCAAGGAAAGCCAAGATAAATAAGTTATAACAGATTGCTGAAGTGAATGAGAAAAAGAGCAATATGTGTGAACTGTTGAAAAGCCCAGATGATTACAGAGCAGAACTGGAACTATTTCTGAAAGCCATGGGATTTTGTACTGGTTATCGTTTGGAAGCTGAGAGAGCTAACTTCTTGGGGAAGGGAACCCCAAGACTGTGAATCACGTTGAATTCTTGGGGAAAGGGTCCTTGAGGCCCTTTTGAAACTGTTTTGAACTAGATTTGAACGGATTATACTTTTAAAACTGGCAGAGTTGAAAGTGAAGTACAAGACTGAATTGTGTTGTCCTCTTGGGGAAGGGAACCCCACGGCCTTTTTGAACTGGCTTTGAACTTGGGAAAGGGGAAGCTGGAAAGTAAGCCAGGAGATGGAAGAAGCTCTGAACCTACTTCATTTGCAACACTTTCTTTTGTTGATGCCATCCCTACACAGTGTTTATCTTTAGTTGTGCAGGCAATTATAGGTTTTGGCCACAGACAGACTTAGGTTGAACGTATTAACACAGACTATCCTTAGTTTTAGTTAGGGAAATTCCACCTTAGCATAGGGCAAGTTAGGCCTTACTCCATCCTGACATTTAATAAAATAAATCATTTTGGTTACAAAATTGAATGTTACCTGTGTCTTACTTCATGTCGTCTTCAAAGTGTCCAGTTGGACAAGGCTAGATTATGTTAAAAAGAAAGAAACGCAAACTGTACCTTTTTCCCTGCAATACCACTCTTGGCAGACAGGGACCATTTTTCAGCACTGATTGAGATTGTAATCAGTACACAGAACCAACGGATTCCCTTCCATCAACATGAGTCGCATGAAGAAGTGCACTTTATATTTTCATTAGGTTGCTCTAGCCTTTAGCTCCTATGTCTGCACATTGTGGGTGTTGAGGACTATGCGGGTGCTTCAAGGGGAATGCAGGGAAGTGGTGGGCATACAGCAGTCTTAGCTGCTCGGAACAGCACACTACCCCTGAATTCAACCAAATATTTCTAAAATAATACATCTCACAAAGCATGTGTTTCAGGCCCGCTGGTATAAGGATGCCACACGCTGTTGTGCTCTGGGTCAGAGGGAGGTGCTGGCAGTGAAGACATTCCATTATTTGGAATACGAAGTTGTCTTGGTCGCTGTTCTGAAAGCATGGTGTCGTAATGGCCTGCTCGCGCCTATCTGTGTGAGGTCATCGTGGGTCTTGGTGGAATGTTGGTGCCGAGTTGACGGTTGGCAGTTAATGATTGAGGTGACTGGAAGGGGTGTGGGGAGCGCGGTGTCTGGCGTCCTATCTGTCCCATTTGTCTTCCCATGGAAGTACTGAACTGAGGACAATAAAGCAGGAAGTGTTTACCTACAGGACAACGGCGTCCCTGCTTTAATTACCACACATGGCAGTGCCGGGGCTGCGATTGTGGTGTGATGGGGAGGGGGACTTTGGGTTGCAAAAAGCAGCAGCAATGAGTCCGTGATCAAAGAGGCCCACTAGCTACTACTTTGAAAATGAAATGTTGGGCAAACATATGGAATCATCATGTGTGAGTTCATAAAAGAAAAGGGCAGTTGCTAGGCGTTAACTAGTACATTTTCACAGACAACAGTAGGGGGCGCTTCGGGATAGTTAGTGGCTACAATGCTGTACATTAAGCACTTTACTCAGAAGATCACTTAAGATTATACAAACGAATAGCAATACTGGGTAGAGAGGCAGATTTGCAAAATATCAAATCGAGAGGGTAACTGGTTTGAAAGGATGTTCTAACTATTTTGGAGGCGGAGCTAACCTATGACAGGTATGGGGCTAAAGTGCTTAAGTTCAACCAGTTACTCTAGAATCATTTCACAGAGGTTTCGAAATGGACACGTTTACGTGTCTAGAGAAAGAACATTAAAGCCTAATCCTGTTACTATAGACACGGCGTCAGAAATCTTTGGCTCTCCAGATGTTTTGGACTACAACTACCATCAGCAGTTTAAAACATCTGGAGGGCCACAGGCTGCTGAATAGTGTTCCCACCCATAATAGCTTTAAATGTACAGTGTTTCATTATAATGGAGTCCTTATTAAGCTCTTTAATCTGACGAGCTCTAATTTGCACAAAGAATGACTATTGCATATATTAAAGTGCATAGTAAAATTAATGAAATGATTTGTCAGAAAAATGGAACCCACGGCTGCTCCATCTGCTCACTTCCTCGCCAACTGTTCTGACCTCTGCCCCACCAGTGGCAAAACTACAGACCGTGCTGCTTGTGGCTGTAATAGCTGCACCCAGTAACACGTCAGTGGCGTTGTGCGGATGAAAACTCTTCTAGCTAAGAAAAAGGGAGGCATATGCCCAAATGCTGCCGTCAAGTATTTTGAATAATTCTTTTGAGAGGTAAGATTACATGTATTCCCATTGAGTCTGCGATAGAGGTGTGGTAGGTTGGTAAAAATCTGCTGTTTCAAAGTGTTGAAGAGGTCTTTTTGTTGCACCAATACCCAACCGATATCTTGCTATTGCCATCTTCTGCTGCTTAACGCAAAATTGCTTACCACTGCCCCATAGAAACGCTGCTCTTTAACCACCAGTGCTCCAATTGCAGTCTGGGCCTACTTTTCCCAGGCCTTCCTTGAATTCGCCGACTGCTGTTTGCCAGCCTCTCTGCTACTTGCTCCCTCAACGTCACACTTGGTAATTTTCATCAGCACCGCGCACAGACTCGGATTGTTGCTTTCCACTTTGCTGGTGGACTTGGCAAGCACGACCCACGGGACAGGAAGGCTTCCCCGATTAACAAAAAGGACTCGGGACAAGCTTCCTACTTTAGCTTAGCCACAGTTGGACTGTCTTGGTAGCTTTCGTTAACTCTGGGCTATAATCGCCTACTATTCAGTTATCTCGAGTGCACCCGCCGGTGCTAGGATCCAGGCTAGTCAGCGGGGGACACCCACTGTAGGAGAGGACACACTGGCGCGGCATATAGCTACAGTGAGAACCCGGCCTGGATCAGCCGCTTAGCGCCAAAGAAACCTGTGTGAATATCAGCAGTAATGAACCAATGAGTGCAACGTGGCGCCGGCATTCAGGCCATTTCATACTATAAACGTGAACACACTTCTTGCCGATGAGCCAGATAACCCATTTCTATTTCACTCTGTTCCCTCTGTATGAATTTATTTTTTCCAGTCAGTGCTCAGAGTAATCGGGTGAGGGGTAGTGAGTATTTCATATATATATATGAATGCACATAGCAGAAGACTGCACAGAACACCAGCAAACCTATTGAGCACACTCTAAACCCAATCAGGAGCTCCCGACTAATCAGATGTGTGAACAATCCCTGCCAATCCAAGGACCACTTTACACATGTGCCACCACCGATAGTGTGATGAACATACAAAGCAAACATCACATTAAAATGCGTGACTCACAGTTTTTCTCATCCGACTTGTCCAGGCAGTCTGCCCAGCCATCACAGACTTGCCGAGGCGAAATGCACCTTTGCCCATCGGGGCACGGCCGAGAGCCTTCAATGCACCGCACGTCTTCCAGGCAGCCGGCACCCCCGGCAGCCGCGTGGTAGCCCATGGAGCAGACGCACGTCCGGCCTTCCGGGTTCGGCAAGCAGAGATGGCTGCATTCCCCATTGACTTCCAGGCAGTCATTCGTACCTAGAAGGCAAGCAGAACACACATGATTCGGCCTTTGTCAATGCAGAAGGCGTCTACCTACATTACCATAATAGAACAGAAAACGTATTCATTTTAAAAAAATTACAAAATTGTTTTTGTTCATAGTCTCACACCCACACCATCTTTCCCGATCACACACACATGCACCTATAAAAGAGCAATGCAAGATTTGAAAAGGCATGGCCGCTCGAAAAAGAAGTTGGGCCCTTTGGCCTTCCAGATACAAGGGCATGTAAAACCAGACTTACTAAAAGCATCACCCGCACTCGAGATGAGCGCGCGCGGAGCAACATTTTCACTAAAGTTTTTGGCCTTTTTACCCGGTTCACTAGCACCAAATTAAATATCTCACGGCCATACGTGAGCCGGTTCACTAGCGCCAAATTAAATATCTAACGGCCATACGTGACAGCATTTCATTTATTGCTGCAGAAGAACAAGTTACTTCTTACCTTGTAACGCTCTTTCGATGGGATGTTCCTCCGACGTATTCCTTATCTTAGATATCTCTTTCCAGCTTTGCTGGCCTCGGAAATTTTTTCTCTCTAGAGGGTGCTGCGCGTCGACGTCCCTCGACAGCGCCGTATCGACATCGTCATCCTGCCTATAAAGGCCGCGTGCAGCGTCCGTTGCTCAGTTCCATTTTTCGCGCTTACTCAGTGCCTTGGAATATCTTTGCTCAGTTTCGTAGAGAATTAATCCAATTTCCTCGAGATATTCGATCCATACTCGATGGCTTCCTCGTCGGAACCGACGACCCCGCGGTCCGGCTTTAAAAAATGCAGAGACTGGAAAAAAGATGTTGCTGACTGACCCTCACAGAGTTTGTTGGTGGTGTTTGGGAGCTGAACACCATTGTTCGGAGTGCGAGGACTGTATGTCCATGACAGCTAAGGCCCTGAAGGAGCGTAGGGGGAAGCTGGAAAAAGGTAAGACTTCTAAAGCTTCTTCTTCCTCGACGAAGTCGAGACATTCGTCTCCTCGTCACCATTCGCGCTCCAGGTCTCGAAGCGGGTCCCATCACTCCTCGAGATCGAAGCACTCGAAGAGGAGACGTCGAAGATCCCCTTCTTCGTCGTCTTCTTCCTCTGTTTCACCTAAGAGAATCCCTTGCCCCTCGAAACATAGTTCACGGGCTGAATGGGAGGAATTCCGAAAAAATGAGCGTCTTCGAGAAAGCGGCCTCGACCCCCTCGAAGACTGCCGAGAGCGATGCTCTGGTCGAAAGACCCTAAGGTCCAAAACTCCGCGAGTCGCAGTACCCGGCGAAGGAAGCTTCTCAAGCGCGTGACGAACCCTTGAGTAAAGCTAAGACCTCGAATCCTTCTTTGAAGGTGCCGTCGACGAAGGTTCCGTCGACGCCGAGGTCGGTGTCTTCGACACCGTTGTCAAAGGGACCTTCGACACACGGGTCTGTCGACTCGACGCCATCCTCAACACCGGCGTCGACGCCAAGGAAAGTCACGGTTGCGGCGCACCCAGGGGCTATTCCCAGGTCTTCGATGACTAGGTCGTCGAGATTGTCGACATCCTCAAGCAGAATTCCAATTCTATCGAGGACCTCGAGGCCTCCGCCTTTGTTTTCGACGCCACGTTCGAAGCCTTCGACATCGACGTTTTCGAGGCCGATTACAACAAGTTTGGCACCCTCTGCCTTGGAGATGGGGTTCACACCCTTTGTGAGTTCAGACCAATTGAGAACAATGTCCTCAATTATGGAAGCGGGAGAACTATCTGACCAAGAAGAGACATTTGAGTTGCAGGGATCTGCAACCCCAGTTCAAGAGGAGTTATCCTCAGAGGAACGCAGATTGAAGGAACTCCACGATTCCTTACATGAGGCAAGTGGTTTAGACACTTCCCCTGAGGTGGAGTTCGCTAGGCCAGACCCGGGGGAGCATGCTGAAACCCCTTATAGAGCCTTAATGGCCAGGATCACAGAATTTATGGGGTGGTCAACACCTTCACAGGCTTGCCAACCGGATGACCTCACGCATATTCTTGATAAAGGTCCACAGGAGGATCCTGTAGTACCTTTTCATAAAGCTCTTCAAAGGAAAATCATGACGAACTGGGAAACCCCAGATGTCGTCCCGGCAGTAAATAAAAAACTGTCTACTAAATACAGACTTCTGCAGACCCAGAGTTTTTGTCCAAACACCCATCCCCAGAAAGTCTGGTGGTACAGGCAGCATCTTCTACTGACATCAAGACTGCTTACCCTACCGTCCCACAGGACAGGGACGATAAAAAAATATGATGCTATGGCTAAGAAAGTCTTTTCGGCATGTAGCATGGCGTTAAAATCTATTAATGCTACTTGCACCCTTGCTAGATTTAGCCATACACTTTGGGAGTGTGCTTTTACAGCGGCTGACTGCATCCCGGAGGGAGAAGAAAGGGAGGCGTTCCTAAATATCATACAGGATGGTAAAGACGCTATGTGCGAATCCCTCCAGACGGGCATTGATTCGGCTGACAGTATCAGCAGAGCAATGGCGGCAAGTACAACAACCAGGAGATTTGCTTGGTTGAGAAAGTCTGGTTTTTCCCCAGATGTGCAAGCCAGGCTCTTGAACATGCCATTTGATGGCTCTTCTTTGTTTGGGAAAAAGGCGGATGACAGTTTAGAAAAACTGCAATCAAAGGCAGCGGCAAAATCCCTAGGCGCTGCAATCCGTCAGACACCTTTTCGTCCCACAGGAACCTCTGCGAGAGGCAAGTCCTTTCGCTTCTACTCCGCATTCGGAAGAGGTAGAGGACGACCGGCTCAAAGGGGACAAAGAAGAACTACCCGAGGTGGACGGGGTAGATATTCAAAAGACGCAGCAACAGCAGGTGCCTCTTTACCATCGGCATCTGCATCAGCCACCCCAAAACCACTCTGAGGACTTCCCTCACAAGACACCTGTAGGAGGCAGGTTAACTCAACATCTGGCGGAATGGCAGGCTATCACGTCAGATGCTTGGGCATTGGAGGCAGTTGCACAAGGTTACTGCCTGCCTCTCCTACGCATACCTCAGAGTCATCCACCGGGGATCAGCTCTCAAAAAGCTCCAGATCCGCTCCTCTTGCAGGAAATTTTAGACCTGCTAGAGAAAGGTGCCATAGAACCGGTACCTGTAGCGGAGAGGAACAAGGGCTGGTACTCCCCTTACTTTCTCATTCCAAAGAAAGACGGAGGACTGAGACCCATCTTGGATTTGCGAGAATTGAACAAATTCCTCAGGAAAGACAAATTCAAGATGGTAACTCTTTCTCAGATCCTTCAGGCCCTTCAGTTCCAGGACTGGTTGGTATCTGTGGACCTTCAGGACGCTTATTTCCATGTGCCAATCCATCTCACACAGGAAATACCTGAGGTTCGCAATTGGCAACTCTCATTATCAATTTCGAGTGCTGCCATTTGGGCTGACCTGCGCCCCGAGGGTCTTCACCAAGTTAATGTCGGTAGTGGCTGCAAGTCTAAGGAGGGAAGGGATTCACGTCTACGCCTCCCTGGACGATTGATCAGAGCTGTATCTTCGGAACAAGCTCAGATCCAGCTAGATCATGTTTGCCACTCCCTTCACAGACTGGGCTTCTCCCTCAATTTAAAGAAGTCACAAATGATACTATCGCAGAGACTCCAGTTCATCGGAGCGATCCTGGACACTTCCCTGGGAAAAGCCTCGCCACCAGAGGTGAGGGCTCAAGATATTCTACAGATGGTTATCAAGTTCCAAAATGCCCAACGTCTCCCAGCCTTCGACTTTTTGAGGCTGCTAGGCCTCATGGCATCCTGCATTTTCCTAGTGCCAGAGGCTCGCCTGAGAATGAGATCTCTCCAGTGGGCACTGAGAACTCAGTGGTCACTATTCTCAGGGAGAATGACAGATCTTCTTCAGGTTCCCGACAGGGTGGCTCGAGACCTTCAGTGGTGGGCCTGTCAGGAGAACATTCTGAAAGGAGAGCAGTTTTGGCAACCCCGGCCGGAGAGAACAGTCACGGATGCCTCACTCACGGGGTGGGGAGCCCACGCCTACGACTTGACCATCAGTGGTCGTTGGTCTCCATCGGAGTCCAGACTACATATCAACCTGTTAGAGCTGAGGGCCATCAGACTTGCGCTGAAGGCTTTTCTGCCATCTGTACAAGGAAAGAATGTCCTGATAATGACGGACAACACAGTGGCCATGCATTACCTCAACAAAAAAGGAGGCGTAGGATCACTACATCTGTGCAGAGAGGCGATGCAGCTCTGGTTTTGGGCAACCCAAGAAGGAATCTCTCTATTGGCAGTTCACCTAGCCGGAGAGAAGAACTTGACAGCGGACGCTCTGAGCAGGCAGAGCAGTCTCCCACGAGTGGGAACTAGCTCAGGAAGTCCTTCAAGAGATCTTAGCCCTTTGGGGAACCCCTCAGGTGGATCTGTTCGCCACCAGTGTCAACAGGAAGTGCGATCTGTTCTGTTCAAGGGAATTTCCCCCGAGAGGAGCTCTGGGAGACGTGTTCATAGTGGACTGGGAGTTTCCGCTTCTGTACGCGTTTCCACCGGTCCCTGTCATTCCTCAAATGATCAGGAGGTTGAGAAGATTCCGGAAAACCATGATCCTAATTGCCCCCGATTGGGCCAGGAGAACGTGGTACCCGGACCTTCTAGACTTGTCCATCTGCCCTCCAATTCGACTTCCACTCAGAGAATCTGCTCTCACAGAAGGGAGGTCAGATTCTCCATCCAGACATCAAAACCCTAAACCTTCACGCTAGGCTTCTGAAAGGCTGAGGTACAAGGATTGGGACCTCCCTGATGATGTTATAGAGGTGTTGCTTTCGGCAAGAAGGCCAGCAACAAAATCTTTATACCGCTGCCGTTGGAACAGATTTGGCAGCTGGTGTAGAGAAAAGAATATCGATCCCTTTTCATGTGGTACACCAATGGTTTTGTCCTTCCTACTCTATTTAGCGAATTCAGGCCTTCAAGTTGGCACCATCAAGGGCTATCTCGCAGCGCTATCCATCTTTAAGCGCACTGCGGAAGAACCATCCTATTTCAAGTTACCCTTGGTAATACAGTTTCTAAAGGGGTTAACTAACGTTTATCCCCCAAGACCATTCCAGGTTCCCTATGGGATTTAAACTTAGTCCTAACTTTCCTGATGGGCACACCTTTCAAACCACTCCACTCTTGTTCGTTAAGATTTCTTACCCTTAAGACTGTTTTATTAATAGCACTTACATCTGCTAGAAGGGTGAGCGAGTTACAAGCTCTTTCTTGTAAACCCCATCATACAATTTTTCACAAAGACAAAGTTGTTCTGCAAGTGAAGCCTAATTTCCTCCCAAAGGTGGTTTCTGAATTTCATATCACTCAGAAGATTACCCTTCCATCTTTCTATCCTCCTCCTCATCCGGGGAAAGAGGAAGAGAGGTTACACAGGCTGGACCCAAGAAGGGCTTTAAGTTTTTATATTAGTAGACTGGCTAGGATAAAACAAGCAGACCAGCTGTTTGTAGGCTACGCAGGTCACAAGCTGGGGTTACCGATAACTAAGCAGACCATTTCCAGATTGATCATTTTAGCCATTTTGGAATGTTATAAACTGGCAGGAAAAGAGCCCCCTCAAAATCTTAGGGCTCATTCGACCAGAGGTATTGCAGCTTCATCGGCCCTCAAAAGAGGAGTGCCGGTTAGAGACATATGTTCGGCTGCCACATGGTCGTCCGTCCATACCTTTACACGGTTTTACAACTTGGATTCCTCCTCCAGTCAAGAGACCAGGTTTGGAAGGGCAGTACTGCACTCTATTCATCAATAAGAGGAAGCATGAAGTCAGTACTCCCACCTCCAATAACAGAATACTGCTATTGGAGCCTATCTAAGATAAGTAATACGTCGGAGGACACAATCCCTTCGAAGAACAAGTTACTTCTTACCTTGTAACGTTCTTTCGATGGGATGTTCCTCCGACGTATTCCTTATCGACCCTCCCATCCATCCCCGCAGTACTACTTCCCTAGTTGTTGCAGTTTACGCTCCTTCAGGGTGATTAGTCTAGTCCAGAAAGAATTATTGTGGGCTACAAAACGGAACTGAGCAACGGACGCTGCGCGCTCGATGAAAATACAATTGAATGTTTACAATAACACAACCACTCAAGAGAACAAGAACATTGTTAGCCATCAGTTGCAACGTTTGTTCCTCCGTCAAGGTTCATCTTCGGTTTCAAACTTTGATCAACACATTTTTTCTACAATTTAAACTTGAAACTTTAAAATGGTGCTGCATGGAAGGCTGGCTTGCCGGCCAAGGCTGCACGCTGGGCACCGGGCGCTTGCCGGCCAAGGCTGCACGCTGGGCACCGGGCACTTGCCTGCCAAGGCTTTCACCAGGAAAAGGGCGCTTGCCAGCCATGGCTTCCACCAGGAAACAGGGCGACTGCCAGCCATGGCTTCCACCAGGGAACAGGGCGACTGCCAGCCATGGCTTCCACCAGGGAACAGGGCTATTGCCAGCCAAGGCTTCAAGCTGGAAAGGATTGCAGATGCTCCCTTTGACGAATCAACTTCCGGGGTATCAGTGGTCAAAGGGTGACTATAGGTTTCTAAACCATAAATCATACCCACATCTCTAATACACCAGAAAAGACCGAAGAGATTGGAATAACAAGCAAATTATAAACGTCTGTCCAATTTTAGTAACGTGGACGGAACGGCAGACTTCTTTCCGAAAAGGTCGTAGATAACAGTGAAAATACAATTACCCAATGATAAAAGGGACTGTCCAGACAAGGATACTGACCGCACAGTAGTTGGTATGGTTAATAACCACAGCAGTTTAAGGTTTCTTGGCTTCAGCACAAAGGGAGCAATGTGTCTTAACATGTCTCTAGGAGCCTTCTGGACCAGGGGGACAGAACCATAATGTACCCTGTGCTGTAGATGGTTCTTGGTGCTCGACTGGGTCGAGTAGGCTTCAGGGTGGTTTGCAAGGCTTTTGTGACAGTTCAAAACGGGAGTCAGCTGCGGGTATCGGGCAGCAAGACAGTTGGGTGAGCGAAGCTGGAACAGCTGCAGGCTGGCCTACACAGTGGCTCAGGAATCGTTCTCAGTTCTGATTGGCGGTTCTGAAGCACTGGTCGAGACGTCTCAGATGTCTAAGCAACTGCGGCTTGACAACAGCTAGCACTGCAGTCTGGAGGAACTTGAATGGCTCGAAAATGTCCTTTAAGGCGGATGTCGGTAGATACTTGTTAAGGCACTTCTCCCAACTTCTTCAATGGGCACAGGTGGACGGCACACAGCTGTGGAGCATGCTGCAGGAAGCTGCCTTGTTTCAGAGACCTAGCACTTCCATCTCCAGGGAGATTTCTGCAGAGCCGATCAGGGTCTGCAGTGTGCTGGCTGGGTACTGGGCTTGGAGTGACTGGAGGGTCCTCTGGGTTCTGTATCTCCCTCTGTCCCCTGCGAGATGTTTAGGGGAGGATCTTGCTTCCCTCTTTGGATATCCTGGCATCCCTTCAATGGTCGGAAGATGTAAATTAGACTGAACCCTCAGCCAGGGCCCAAGGTTGAGTTCTTCTTATTGACTTGTGAAGTCTTCATGTGCTCTAACAAAAGAGGGGCTTGGGCCCCTTTTAAAGCCAAGTGGGCCACAGTGATTGGTTTAGGCTAAGCCTACCATAATGAACCAGTCCTGGGTCCCTACCAACAATCTCCTGTATGCGTTGGGTCATAGCCAGAGTGGTTTGCAACAGGAAAAGTAAGGGTGTGAAAACAGGAACAAGGTGTGCCCCAGAACAAAAATGGCAGAAACATCTCTGGCCACACTCCCTTGGAATACTAAGTCCCACCCATCTTCCCATCTGTTGTTGGTCAAAGAGTCTTTAGATAGTGGTTATATGTGGTCCCTGTTAAAGCGGCAGGTCTCTCTTGCAGCGAGACCAGACTCTGCTCCTGCAAACCACATTCTCGTACCTTATGAATGGGGCACTCCTAGCGGGGTGGCTTACTGTAAACAGCAGTCCCAGACACGACAGCTCACTGTCATTGATACTGAGGGCAGGAGCTGTTGTCAGGTTGACAATTACATATGAAAGGTTGTTGGGTTTCCCGTCTCCTTTCTTAAACTCTGCAGCCAAGCCACATGTGTGCCTGTTTGAAGTACCAACTACTGGAATGTTAATTGCTACCACGAGCTGCAGGGCCGAACAAAAGACAAGGGCAATCCATGGAGCCTTTGTTAGTTAATCAGGCTGGCCTTGGCAGGGGGACGCTTGGGCCTTGCCCTTCCTGTAGATGACATAATGCACTCATGGCTGTCACATTCCAAATAAATATGACAGGGCAGACTGCCTTCAGGCTGCGTCCACCCAGAATACACAGGACTACGTGTTTGTCGTGGTGTGAGCATAGGAAAATGTTTGTGGATTAGCCTCACACATTTTCCTGAGGTTGGTCTACCATCAATACATTTAATTAAAGATGTCAAAAAGCCCAGGTGAGCGCACCCCCATCATGCGGATGGTCGAATTCCTCACACTCCCTTACCAAGCTATTAATGGCAAATCAGGCTAAAGGGTCGAGATCTGCTTCAGATAGAGGGTCCAGGAGGAATGGCAGTTGATGAAACACAACTCCAAAATCACATGGCTTTTACAGGCAAGCTCACGGGTGACCGTATGTGTCTGTTAACCCAGCTTCAAGCACTTGGATCTCCACTTTATTTGGTTATAGAAGGCAAGATTGTAAAGACCAAAATAGATTCTGCTCTGGTGTTTGTTTCTGTAATTTATCAGAGCGGTTTGTAGAAAAGTGACAAAAGTATTCAGCCGATCATACTCCTGTCCTGTAGGAGCCAAAACCAAGCACAGCCTTTTCAAATTCAAATGTTCCAAGAGTTCACAGAGAAAATGATTCTATGGTGCCATCCTGTCAAACTAGATTCCAAAGTGGAGTGTGGAGAATCCTATGGATCCCCACTAAAACCCTGCCTAAAGTCTGCTCCTAGGTAGCTAAGAGGGCAGACACTTCCTGGTCCCAATCCTGGGGGTGGTGTACTGGGGGAGGATCACCTGGGTGGAGACATGGCCCAGGGTAGTGCAGTGATTTCACAGGGTGAGACTATTTCCCCCTGGAGAGGGGAACTATTGCCAATGGGTTAAAGGAAGAATTGGAATATTGTCGATTTAAAATACCTCAACCTCCTAAAAAATAGAGAGAAACTCTCAGGGTATAAACCAACAAAATACAATGTTCGAAGAGCAAGTCTTGCCTCCCTAAAATATATATATCCTCCAAAGACATACCACAAGAAATGCAGGAAATGTGGCCTTCCATATTCCATCTGTCTCTGAAAAAGCTAAGCCCTATTATTCCACTCATAAAAATATTAAAGGGACATGAAACTGTAAAATCATGAAAGCAGTAGAAAAACTGAATTACCCTGTGAGGGACTACATGTACCAGAATCCCCCAGGGACTATCAGAAGTAGTAGGCTGAAGAGGCATGCAGAGGTAGAGAACAGGCAGACAAGCCGGATAGCCTATGGCAAGGTCAGGCAATTAAGACTGAGGGCCTGCACCTAAAGCCAGCGAGTCCACCCGAGGGGTATAAAAGGCTGCTGCAGAGCAACAGAGAACCTGGAAGGTCAGCAGTAGGAAAAGAAGCAGCAGCACAGGAGGCTGGCAGTTCCCAAGGAAGTGTGACCACAGAAGGGACGCCGGAACAGAGGAAGAGCAGATTTCACCTGCAGGCTCAGAGTTGGTCCTGTGCTCACAAACTCAGTTTGACTGGGGCTGCATTGGAAGAGACTGGAAGAAGATGGCAGTCTGTGCAGGTGTGCCTAATTGTCGTGAATGCAGAGCTTAAGTCCTGTGTTTTACCCGAGGCCCGTGTGCAGAAGCAAGTAGAGGGAAGCTGGAGAAAGGAGGACTCCATTAACGAGGCCAGATTCGAGACACTCGTGTTGAGGTGGGGTGTGGATCCCGAGTGTGTGTGGTAGCTGTAGTAGAGAAAAAGAAGTCCGAAAGTGAAAGCAGCCCACAGCCGCTGTAACTCTGGAGACGGTAAAAGAAGGGCCGTACTCTAAAGCAGCAGAAACTACTTGCTGATAACTGTAACCAGCTGGAATTCCCTCACGTAGGAGGTAAAGCTAGTTCGTAGTTATGGGAAGTCTGGTCAAAGGAAGATCTATCACACGCTAATCCTGCAATAGCTGAAGTGCTAGCGTGTGAAGAAAGTCGTTATTTTTCCATTGTTTCATCAAAATTATTGACCGGAGAAGTCATGTGTCACCTATTAACAGGGAGAACGGTAGCAGTAATGATTTAATAAGCTGTAGCAGACTTTTCCAAACAGTAACAAGAATCTCTCACTTCAGGGAGGCTGCATGTTAAGTATTGTTTCCCGATCATTGTCAAAGTTGAATGCTGTCTATATTAATGGGAAGGCAAGAAGCAAGTTGGAGTTTACTATCAAGAAGCAATCGCGTATGCCG
Organism: Ambystoma mexicanum; assembly: GCF_040938575.1. Classification (NCBI taxonomy): domain Eukaryota; kingdom Metazoa; phylum Chordata; class Amphibia; order Caudata; family Ambystomatidae; genus Ambystoma; species Ambystoma mexicanum. The sequence goes on from NC_090935.1 coordinate 1,459,972,594, forward strand.
AATTCTGATGTTTAAGTGCACCTTAACTCTTGCAACACTACATTTAATTGTGCCAGAAGTTGTTGAACTTTTGTAGAACAAGCTTTGCCCAAGTAAGTAGACAGAGCCCCCCAAAGAGTAAACCAGCACAAATAAGTCCTGAAGTTCTTTGTCTTGAAGCTGATACTACCCTAGAGTCCTCTGATACAAGGGTGACAAAGTTGTATAAAACTAGGAGAGGGGCATTGCAGCTTTGGGGTAAACCCTGGTGACATGGAGATGCACATGAAGCTGGGGAAGGGAACTAGATACTTGTAACAAGAAATACATATACATATGTAAAGCTGAAACTGTGGCAGTTAAAATATAAAGCAGATTCTGTGGCAGCTACACAACTCTGAGGAAAGTCAAAGTGGCTGTGCTTTCTTGTAATAGTGGAAAGAAGAGTGCCTTGCCAACTTGCAGAGGTTAATAAGTCTTGCTTAATTTGCCTAAAACATTTCCACAACTTCAAGTCGCAGCAGCAGAAAGTAGAACTGTTGTTGTACCTTATGAGAATTATCCTGACAAATGACATTCATGATGCTGCAGAAAAGCGAAGTTATTATCAAAGTGGAAGTGATGCTTTTGCTTTGAACACTATCCTGGATTACCATTGGTGCCGTTTTCTTTATGGAAATTTGAAAAGGGAGGTTTTCATCAAACGACCCAGAATTACCTGTGGATTTTTGTTCGAGTGACTGTTTCTTTGGAACTTTTCAAGACTTGCTTTAAGACTGTTTTTCCTTGGGAGGAATTGGCTTTGGAAATTTCTGGGGGAGCGGAATCTGCCTAGAGCAGGCAGAATTCATCCAAGACCTTGTTTATTTGGTAATCATGTATTTATGCTGTCTCTTTTTTTACTTGTTTGGTTGTTCAGTGTGAGGGTTAGTTTTGTGTATGCTAGGTGGTTTTCCCTTAGATCCCAGAAAAGGTAGGGGATCCCCTGGTAGAGTAGGTTTTGTTATGGTTGGTTTATTATTTCTGTTAAAAAAAATAACATGTCAAACCTTGAGAAAACTAAACTCAGTTGTGAGCCTCACATTGACTCCTCACAGGAGTCTATGGAAAGTTTCATCCTGTAGGCTTGTGAATTGACACCAGGACACTTGACCAGAGCAGGAGCATAACCATCTGACGAAAACCCATTCCCACCCCCGGCTTCTTGGGGTAGCCTCTGTTGGCAAGCGACTGGATTGATGGCAACTGGCCAAGACCCTACAGAACTGATTAATCATTTAACAAGCAAGAGCGGCACGTGGTTAGTATACCTAGGAGTAAACAGAAAAGATCCCAATGTTTTCAATTTCTATAGCCATATTTAACAAAGTTAAAGGGGCACAGACGAGCAGAGAAGGGCAAGGACCTAAGTGGTAGTCTTTCTCTCTGCAATGCTAAATATCAAAGTTTTTGGAGCCTGCAAATCAGAAAGGATGGAAATGGTGCCAGTGGGAAAGTTTCCCATGCTTTTTAATCTGACCAGCCATGTGTGGGGGACAGGGCGGGGTTGAAGGAAAAAAAAGAAAAGCAAATCGCTCCTTGTCATAATCACAGGCTCACTGGAGAATGTGTAGATCTACATGAAACGGAGGAGAGGGGCATTTGGCTCAATTCTGGCACCAAAGCCTGTAAATGTACTTGGCATAATAGAAACAGTTTTTGATACCAGTGTTCGTAAAAGAGCACTTAGGCACTGAAGCATTTGATTTAGTATTCCCCCTTCTATATTCTGTGCTTCTGTTGAGAAGAGGATAGGGTGGTAGAGGAGGGAACTATGTTTCAAATGAGATGTGGCATCCTAGTCAGTACGGGGTCAGAGGAAGCACAGGTATTTTACAGTTGCCGAATCATCCTTGGAAAACAAACCTACCATGGTGACATAACCATGCATCTGGAGGCACCTTGCCTCAATCTAGTCTTTCACCAGGGCCGAACTAGCATCAGGTTCTAGTTGAATGATTTGTACAAGACTCCGATAAAACGTATGCAGGGATTTAACCAATGTTTGCTTAAAATCAGGGATGCTGTGTCACGTCTGGTGTACCACCATGCAACGTTGCCATACAAAGACTTTTGTGATCATGCTAGCACCTAAAAAAATATATACATACAACACGGTGGCCTTTTGAGTTTTAAATTATGCTATTGCACCGTTAAAATGAACTAATCATACTCGAGTAGATTCTTGGAAATGGCCTATAACTTCATTTGGAGGTGAGAATTTAGACTACTCAATCTGTGCTCCGGTCAACTGCAGTACTGTTCATCCAGTGACGGGGTCTCCATATACTTTCTCAGATGTCCGGTAAGCAAGTCAATAGCCCCATCTGCAGCCATTGGCCGTCACTCGAGTGACCTTTGGAAAACCAGTCCGAAAATAGTGCATAGATGAATTGGCAGTTGTTCGAGCTAAGCATGTGATGCAGATCCTGCGCAGATCAACTGCCAAGTAGTGTGCACACTGGCCCTAACCTCGTGCGGTTGCCGCAGTTCCTACCTCTCCGAATTAGAAAACAATCTGTTGAATCAATACGCAAGGCTGCTGTTCTGCATGCAGCTGTGTGATGGACCCAACACAAGTACTCCAAAGGTGGGCCACCATGGCAATGGACCAGAGGCTGTACCATTCAGCAAGATGAGCAGTCCAGATCAATTAATGAAAAGTCAGGAGCTGAGGCACGTGCGTATAGGCGGAGGGGGTTGCCATTCCGACGTATACAGTCATGACTTTGCAAAAAATACCTATGGCTTTTAATTAAGCAATTTGAGGTGGGGTCGATGAGCTGGGAGCGCATGGTGGTTTTAGGAATACAGAGCTTTTAATTGATTTTATACGTAAATGGTAATATTAAGATTTATGGACGAGCACTGAAAGTAAATAAAAATAGAAAATAGTAATTCCAATGAAATACTACACACACCTTTTGATAGTCCAGCCACGTCGTACTGAAATCTCGTTAAAGTATAGCAGCTGGCCCGTAACATAAAACAGGTGTCCATTTTGCTATTTCAGCAGGTAGCCGCTTTTTGTGACCCTTTCTGCTGCCCATTCTTCAAAACGTGTATGACCTTTCGGGACTTGCCGCATGATAATGTTGCAAAACGACATGACACTGTGCGGCGGCCATGTCTGGATTACAAGTATACCCTTGCAAAGCTTTTCGTCAACTCACAGCAATGTAGTAGCCTTCACTACACCCATGTTGGTTTGAACATGTTGCAGCATAGCATGTCAATTTCTAAGCTACACTAGATGCACATCCCCTCAATTTAGGGCGTTGCCTGGGTCGACATTTTCAGCCTTTTCTCAATTCAGTCTCCAAATGTCTCATGGTAAAATGGCCACCATGCTGTATTCAGGAGGAGTGCATCTGCTTCAGGGGCCATTGGCAGCATCTAGCAATGTGGCTCTGCACTTAACCTAGGTCACTTGAACATCTCCCTTTAACCCCCCCTACCTACCAGCCAAAGCTCAAATTAGATGGACAGGGTTAATCCATGTTGACTGTTTGACACGGAATTCTGAGTGGAATTTCATTTCTCGTGGTGCACCCGACACAGAATAGGAAGCACGTGCTTAATGCATATAAACACATACTTCTTGAAACACTAGATCACCTGAAGCCATGCATTTTATAAGGAGATAACCAGAGCTGATTTATTACACAAGACTGGCTTTCCATAACATTGCGAAAAAAAAAATAGGAACTCATTCGCTGCCAAATTGGAACAATTTGGTGTTGAGGGAATGAAAAATGCAATGATAAAACAAGGTGAGCCTAATTCATCACTATCACACAAGGTCTGTGTATTAATACAGATCTAAACGACGTGAATAACTTAATTTAGGCATAGCGGCTCCTGGACTCAAACACTGGCTTTCAGGGTGGGGGCAGGGAATATCAGGCACACACAAGAAAGTTAATATGACTTTATAGCAGATGAGGCGAGGCAATTTGGATAAACTACATGGAAGTGTTCAAGTTCCAGGAACATCTTTAACATATGCATATGTGTCCAACTACCCTAGGGTAGGGGCAAGTGATGTACACCTGTGTTTGCGCTTTTCCCTTTATGGCTACAATCAAGATACGGGGAGAGGGGCTAGGGGCCTTCTTTTTGTTAAAGGGGGGCTTGACTCAAAAAGGCATCATATAGTAGTAAGAGAAGAGTCATAAGCTACCCCTGTTTTAGCTGTGTAAAGGAGGTAGGCTATGAGAGGCAGGTAGCTAGTTTTTGCAAATGCTAGCTATACAAAGAATTTTAAAGTAAATAGATGTATTCATAGATTTGTACACACATCTAAAAACAGTAGGTTCACAAAGAAAATAGAACCTGTTGAGGATTCATTTGAGCCAAAATAAGCTCCACACAGAATGTAAGCTGTTTTATACATCACAGTTTAAATGGGTGGAGGTTAGTAACATATTGTGCAAGAGATTCAATACTAAAGAAATTATAGTATTTGTTGTCAACCTCCACCCATTTAAACTGTGATGTATAAAACAGCTTAAATTCTGCGTCGAGCTTATTTTGGCTCAAACAGGGGTAGCTTATGACTCTTCTCTTCCTACTACAATCAAGATACTCCAGTGTTTTCTGCATACGAGTATTATATGGGTCACCTTGCCTCCATTGAAAACAAATGCTGTTGTGCGGCTGTTATACTTGACCTGCCAGTCGCACCTTAATCATAAAGGTCATGGCCGAGTGCATATTTGTTTTGTGGAAAAGTTATCTGGAAATTATCCAACAGTGAGATTGTTGTGTAATGATTCTTATGAGTATAAGTACAGAGTGAAAGCTGAAGCGTGTTTGCGCAGAGGCACTTTAAGACTAGTACTTATTAACAAATAGATTGTTGTTTTTGTAATAAAGGTTGATATGCTTTCAAGACTTTGTTCAGCAGGTCATACCGATAACACGTGTTATTTTTCAGGAATTCCAAAAAGCAAGCTTTGTTTCAGTTGTGCTTAGGCAAGTTTGGCATAATGTGCTGGAGTTACAGGGGGGTACTCCCAACACGACTTTTCTCAAACGTTTTTATTATTCTGGGTTGTGTGTGCTCTGCTGCTAGGGATTTTTCCTTCCACTTCTAGATCACTGCCTGATGTCCTTTTCTCATAACCTTGCCACACAACACATGGCATTTCCTCAATCTTTATAATCAATGCACACTTTTATCATCTACAACAAATTACATCATGTCAGGGAATACTACTGGCATGTTGCAGGAGAGCAAAATAATTTGCTATTGTGGTTTTGCATAGCACCAAAGTGCAACTGAGTGGTCTCATAGTGCAGGCAGGGTTTGTGGCAGGCGATGGCTAGTGTTGATGGGGAGTGCAGTCAAGCAAGTTGATCTTTCCCCCTAGTCTGGGTTAAACTCTTATACAGGGGCTCGGCTACGTCGATGACCTGGTATTGGATTATACTGCCAAAGGCTAACAACAACTTAATAACAAACCTTTGCTCTAACATACTTGGGCTTACCATCAATGCCAATGAATCTAAAATTATGGTTTTCAAGGTGGGGCGCTAAAGGCTACCCACAGCTATTCTTGGAGGATTGGCACCCATGACCTGAATACTGACTCTAGTTATGATTATTTGGGAGTAACAATAGATGACAGACTGACCCGTCCACCCTAAATCGATACAAGACAGATACAGATTAATCAACAAACTGGAGCCATAAAGAGCTCTGCATGGTGGGCATTGTGGATACTCCATTGACTGTTTACAAGGTGAAGATTCCTCCATCCTCTAGTATGGCGCAGAAGTTTGGGGCCGCCACCACATTGCCAACATTAAGAAAATGAAAGATCCTCACCAAAAGCCCAAGATGTCCATCGGTAGATTATCTCTATGCTGAGTAAGGGCTCAGTATCATTAGGAAGCTTAAACAGCTGCGGTTGATTCGCTTCTGGAAATTGGTAACTAGCCCTGTTAACAGTCTTTTGCACTCTTTGAGGTTACTTGCACCTCAATATGATTTTTGGGGGTTCTCACCTGATGCCTTTGACAGAAACCACAAAATGGTGCCTCAGACCGGTCTAGATACTGCTCCAATTCCATTACAACGTTTTAACAACATGAGTAAAAGAGAACTATGCACCCTGGACAATGCACAAGTCCTCATGGTCATGGCTGGTCAATCACATAGCAGCGAGTACTACAACCAAACGTGGAAAAGTCCCTCTTATTATTAACTGGAATATCAACTCGCTCTTTCTTAAATATTTGCACCACAAATTTAATTTGTTTACGACACTCAGTTAGCGACAATGCGTTTAGAAAAAGGCACCCGATTTTGTAGATTACGATTGAAACTGTTAAACAGCTTATGATTGAATGTGGAACGCACCCTTTGGTATGGAGGACGGGGACAGTGGCTCATGGCAGGGGATAGAGGCTAATGGAAGCTAGCTATTGACAGCATTGGGAACATTTTTATGCTGGGCATGGTGTGCTCATTTACTACATTACTAGGATGTGGGGGTTTATGAAACAAATATTGCATATTATCATGATTTAGTACATGCTGAAATCTTTGGTAAATGTGTTAATGCCTAGGTTTATGTTTTCTTTTCGTATCCTTTTATAAAAAGCCATAACGGCTGCGTTATACCAACAATAAAAACATTTAAACATTTTAAAGTACAAACATTTCAGGTAGCGAGTTACTGGTGCTTCTCAGCAAACAGAACATCTAGGGACAATTATTCCAAGGTAAACTCATCAAATACACCCTGCCACTCCCTCTCAGGAAGAAAACCTCCCTCACTGCCTTCCAAAAAGCACTGAAAACCAAGCGTCTCAACTAGGTACCTCCTAAGGTAGCACCCATGTAACCATGGAATGTACCAGGCCTAGTCCTAATACTGTAAATGTCTATACAATTGTTTATGTCTTCTTCTGCTTTTTTTTCTGCACCTTGTTATATAGTTTATGTACTTTTGTGAAGCTTGCATAAATCTTCTGTAACAGCGCTACGATGCCTCAGGGCCGTTGAGCACTTTATACATTCAAATAAATATAGTGTTAAATAGAAATGAAAAGTTAAGCATACCTCAGGAGAATAAATCACCTCTTTTCTGGTATGAGTCCGTACAGGGAATCTGGGACCAGGTCTAAGGGGGTCACAAAGACGGGTTAAGTCTCCACTTATGCTGTCATATTTGGTCGCTGAAAGCCTTTTTGATGTGTGTTAAGGTACATTTGTATCAGTGGTCGTCTACTTCGATTTTCCGTGTTTCTTGTAGCCCACTCCACAACTTGGCTATATTCATTGCAAAGGGTCTCCCGCCATGGTATAGTCTCTCAAACATAGGAGGGGTCAGGAGATTTATACATGCACCTCTAAGGTATCTAGTAGGCAGATTAGAGAACGGATGATGGGTGTTTTGCTCTTTTGTTATGGAGGCCTCAATGAGTACTAGGATTTTAATGGGGGTACAGTGTTGGATCGGTAACCATCTGAGGTGCATAATTCCAGGGGTGATCTAGGTCGCAAAGTTGGCAACCTGTATGATGCTGGCCACATGGCTTTTGGGGGAGTCTCAGTTGCTGCATTAGTTTAGTCCTACATAGATACTGTTGCAGTAACCGTTTTGATAGGGCCAAGCCAGGCCTTTGTCAGATCTATTTTCTGGGCCATTTACAGATAAGGGGGGATTTTTCGTAGAAAGTGTATTTTGAAATGTGCCTTGCACCATCTCATCAATTTACGGTAATTAGGACAGCCGAGTTGAAAAGTATGCCTAGCCTTTCTTATTGACTCAGCGATGGGGGATGAGAGTCCAGAGATGGCCACTTGTAATGAAGAAACAGGGGAGAGTGAGCACCGAAAGAAAGAGTTGCGGATTGGCAGGGTTGAGGCAGAGAGCATTAGCCATAATCCAGCTGTGACAAATTGACTTCTGCCCTGCAGGAGAACAAGGATGACTAGAGGCTAAGACGCCCACTCAGCCCTCACACCTTTACAAACCAAGTGGCAAGACAATGAAAGGTAAAACAGGCACATTCAAAGATATACATTCGTCTTTTGTGGTAAGGTGGGCAGAGGGAACGTTATACTCTTAAGAGGGGTGTGAATGTGGTTCAGTAACAACCAAAACAGTGAAGTAGAACAGTTCAAAATAAAGGAATTTCCAATCAAGGTTCTATACAAAAATGTACATTAATCAGACACACCATGCACACAAACACACTAGAAAAACCCTACACAAAACTCGCCCCTGAGGCAGGAACACAGAATATGCAAAGATAGTAGATGCAGCACCATGGTCAACGGATCAGGCGTGACAGGAAAGAAAAAGCAACAATGGTCTTGAAAAAGAATATGTACTTGCGAGCAGAAATAGTTCAAAGGGACCCAACCAGTCTCTACGACCCAAAAATGGACCAAGGGGGCAGTTAGCAGTGAATAGTAGCTTCTTTGCAGTTCTTGGTGGTTCAGCAGCGCTGAACTGGACTTCATGACACTGTGCCCAGATTGGGCGAGAGCAAAAGGAAGAAACTGAGGGTCCTGCTGGCTTCAATGTATTTAACAGTTTTTTGAAACACGTTCCAAGCCGTTCACCAATGAATATACTACAATCCCAGCTGTCTTATCTCTCAAAGTGCTGAGAGTCCCAATCCACAGGCTCAGGGACAAGGCGAGTCCTTATCTCGTGCTCCCAAACATAGGGGAGGCTGGCACAAATGCATGGGTTCGTCAGTGAGGACCTGGGCACCGCTATGGCTGGCAGAGAGGTGGTCTTGCTCCAGCAGCAGGTCAGGTCATAGTTAAGGGACAGAGCTTTTCTCTGCCTTGGAACAACTGCCTTAGCTTCACAACTGGAGGACTCTGGAAAGGACTTCTCTCCTAGCAGGATGTAACAATATCTTCTCAAGTGATGAGACAAAGATGCGTCAAGATGGTTCCAAGAAGTCTGTCCCTGGGAGAAGGTTAACTGCCCTTACAAAGGAACACAGAGGCAATCCCCACCAGGCTTCATTACTGCCAGTAGTGCAGGGTCTAGCCTGTCTGGGGGAATACACTACCCTTCCACAGCTGAACTGGGGCAACAGGGCTCACACATGTGCAATATCAATTTAATGTGACTGATAACTCGGAGATGCTGGCCACCATACACTCAATTATGTTTTATATATTTACAGATTATCATGCTACCAGGATAGTATGTTCAGAGTTATGCCGTTTTTGTAACGGGTGCATACTTTAAATGCAGCCCCGGAGCTGCATAGACTTTAAGGGGACTGCAGCTGTCAAGAGGGCACCTGTGACTTCTGAACCTGCTCTGACACACTGGTAGAGCAGGTGCTGTGAATCAGGGTACTGATGCAGCAGAGCACAAGTACACACTATGCTTTTGGCATGGAGCTCATGGAAGGGGATTCTCATTCACAGATTTCGCTTTCAGAGATGGAACCACCTACATCATTTTATTTTTTGATAAAAACATTTAAAAGGCCAGGGCGTTCACATCCTTGCCGGATGACAATTCACCACACCAGCATGAACTTCCAAAAGACATTTAGAAAGGTTTCGCTCTGTTGACTTCGCCTTGGTGTACTTCAATGCACTTTGTGGATCATCTGCTCAGGGACAAAAGGATGATGAGAACTGAGTCACGAGGCATGCTCAAGGCTTGATGTAGCTGTTCATGAGCCAACGAGATAAGCTTGGGCCTCAAGAAACTGCACTGGTCGTAGGGGTGGGAACTAATATTTCATTTCCCCACTTCACCAAAGTGAAGTGCTCGCTGAGGAATAGCCCAACTCAGGATCTCCACTTCAATACCCATGCTAGACTGAGTCCATGTTTAATGGTGCCCTATGTCGCAGAGATTAACCTATCAGGATAGAAGGAGGACGTTTTCGTTTAATACTTTTAGGATTTCTTCCCTCATGAAGGAGTGTTTCTGTACAAAGGGCCCAAATCCTGATGGTCCTGGCAGAGTCCCTGGACTTCACTGTACTCTGACAGCTGGTTAGCGATTCATTTCTAGAGCATTTACACCATGAATAGAACATTACAGATCGGGCAATAGTTTTACAATTTAGGGTGAATGATGCCCGCCTGAAAGGGTGTGGAATTGCTCCAGATGCTAAGACATCAGAGATGTATGCAATGCCTGGGGCTAGGGTGGCGATAGCTTCCATAATCAGGGATGGTGAGCATGGTTTACATTCATGACAGGTTTTCTGGGATCTTGGGATTCTGTTTTTTTTAGTGTGAGTTTCACTTCTGATAGTTTAATATTTGGGATTTTTTTGTAAAAACCATGACAAAGTTGCCTGCCGGATTTTGAAAGCTCATTTATTATTGATATTAAAAGCTCAGTGTCATCCACTGCAGAAGCACACCTCTGCCCTGCAATACCAAGTGGAGACGATGCAATCTATGACTCAAAAGTCATCATCTTTCCCAAGTGCCGAGACCGGCAATGCTTGGACAAAAATAAAGGAAGCCAGCTCGTGCTGGCATAAACCAGAGTATAACACCTAAAGTAGAATAATGCCGAATACTGGTAACATAGGCAGAGGTAGCAACCACACACACAAGGCTCATTTGGAGTTTCCTTTTGAAGGAAAATTACAGAGGTCTGGGCGTTAAGCAAGCATTTAATCAGTTGCTATGCAACTGAGCTGCCACATACTTCTGTGACAAACGTCATCATGGCCCTTCAGTTTGAACCTCCCCCAAACCCCCTCCAGAAGCCAAGCACAACAAGGAGAAAAAAAGATCGATGTTCACTCAGAAGAAATGTAAAGAGCTTGACAAAAAAAAGCTTCCTGGCTCATGCATACTACTCACCGTTTCGTGGCCTTCATAGTTACTCCTCCTTTCTCTGTTCTTTGCTCCCACGCATTCAGGCCTAGCTTCTATTAAGGGGCCCACTATTGCACCCATCACTTCAGCTGGAAGTGTGTGCCTCATTGTCTACCCATCTCTTCATGGTGTTGCTGTTGAGCCAACGCCTCCAATCCACATCTAGTGTCCTGGTTTTACCACTGATTGTTGCATAGACTTTTGCTGCTAGATGCTACTCTGTTGTGCTGGGTTTATTTCTTTAAAGCATTTCCACTCGTATCACATCATACTCAGGGCAGGCGTTAGAAACGTGTGCCACTAGGCAAGTGACCTTTTGCTATTTCCCTCCAATGGCAAAGCATTAGATTTGCTACTTATAAGGGCAATCTACCCTTGTGTTTTACATAAATAATGTATTTCTTATATAGTATAGCACTACACACCTATAGGTCTCCGAGCGCTCAAATAACAGAAGACATTATCATCCTACAGAACGGTACTCGATTTATGGACCTCGAAAGGATGAAAGGCTGAGTTGACCATGCCAGGATTCGAACCTGTCAGAGAAGGCTGCACACAGATAGCACAACGAGCTAAGCGCTCGCACTGGGTATCTGACCGGTCCACTTTGACAGTCTGCATGTACAGCACAGAAATTATTCCTTTTGGATATTCTCTGTAAGCCATTATCACAACAGATGATGCTTTACAATGTAAATATTGTTCTCCTCCTTATATAGAGCTACCTGCAAACAGTCTCAAAGACTGGTCCTTCAAAAGGAAAAATCGGTTCCATTATTTCAAGATTCGCACACCATGCAGTAAATCTAAAATGGAAATTGTTTACATAGTCTTAGGTTATCCTGAAAATTGGCTGTGGTTTGGGCTTTGTCACATTGTGTAGCCATATGGATGCACACGAAAGCAAGCTTCTTTGTTAGGTTTTCTGTAATGTACCCTCAAATTTTGTAATCCTTTTCTGCATTTCATACTTTACACTTCAAATGATCAACACTATAATCCCATCACTTTTGTAAATGTAATTTTATTCTTTTTATCCCCATATATCTTTTCTAAGTTGTCATTTTAATAGGTCTGAACAAGATCTGATGAATAAAATAGTTGGCAAACATTTGGCATGCAAGTTGAGTACCGTAGACAACCCACCTTGCTGTGCGAATTTGCTGTAAATTTTTAAATCCACGATCTTTTGATCAACTTGAGTCCAGTACGTCTCTGAAAGATCGGGTTTGCTGTGATAAAGTCTTGTTGTGCCTATTGAACAACCAACAGGATTAAAGGTTGTTTTACAATGTACTGTGAACAAGCGACAAAAAAACAGCTCAACAGAAATCCAATACAAATCACATTTAGTAAATTGAAGGTAATGTTACCTGGTTTTGTGGAGAAGAGAAGAGGACAATTTGGAGGTGGACAGCAAGGCAGCTATCGTCTCCATTGTATGGACTCCATTGTATGGAGTGTTATCGAATCAGGTTGCATTGTGTTGGCTTCAAGTAATGAAAACAAAAAGTACCACTGCTTGGATTTACCTTGGCCAGTATTCATTTTAACACAATTTTGTAGTAAGAGATTGAAGCGATGCCTGAATGCTTCATACCTTCAAGAAATTCAATATGGCTGGTGGCAGAAGACAGGCACGAGGAGTGTATTGAAAAGGGGATATCTGTTTTAGAGTTTGAACAATCGATGCCAGTGAAAAACAAATTGTCAGGAAGTCAGTGTAGTTGCACAGAAAACCAATAACTTGGATCGTTAAAAAATGTAAAATAAAATTAAAAAAAGAACACCAATAACTGTAAGGGTTCGTAGCGCAAAGGCAGAGTCCTGCAAGAGTCCATAGATCAACAGCAAACCATGGCTAAAGCAACTGATTAACCATAAAATAATACCAAACCATGACAAATGCCATCACGAGTAGGGTTGGAGAAAGGGGAAGTGCAGTTCAATACATCAATCCAAAAAAGTACATTCAAAACCAAGTCAGTATCGGACCATCTGTGAAAGGAGCCAGCATGTTCTGTGCAAATCATGCAGAAATGCAAAGGTGCATGGCATTTGAACCTATTGGTTTATGACTGCTGAAATCTTCTGAAATAGGTTTTTCATTAACATTAGGCAAATGATTTTATATTTGGGTAAATGGATGTCTGATTGAAAATGGTCTTATTCAGGACAAGTCATCTGCACTTTAACAAAATTAAAACCCACAACCAGTCCAGAAATGTATTAATTCAATGCGCTTTTAAATACAGGTCATATCACTGCAGAGTTCCTGTGATATTTAGGGCCTAATTCACAGGGCGTTTTCCAATGGGATTAAACCATTGTAAAACAGTTGTGTGAATCAGGTCCTCAGAATGATTAAAACAAAATGACTTGCTTTCAGCACGGCGCTGCTAGGCATTCCTAAATTTAGTTATGTGCTTGGTGGCATAAAAGGGAGATTCGGATTAACATTCTCTTGGACTATTGTGTTAAACATAATGGCCTCAAGAAAATCCACAATGAGAATTGAACTTTTCAAAGGCTGTGAAAAATTGCATGCTAATAATTTATGAACAGCCTAATCTCAAAATTGGAGTGGGGAATGCACACTGGGATAAGAGTGCTTCTATTCTTTCAAGAAACTCATCTGACGATGCAAACTTCCAAACACAAAAGCACCTTCACTATGCTAGTAAAAGGCTCGTGCTGGCCTAAATCTTGCTGTACATTCATTTTTTAAATTAATTTCTTATTCAAAGCATAAATGATTCTAGCAGGCATTTTGAAGTGTATCCAATATTTTCACATTCCAATATTAAGAACGGTTAGAGGCTTGCATAACGGAGCCTTCGATTCACGAGTGTAAAATAGTCAAATACTATGTGGTAACGCAAAGAGGTCGTTTGAGTAGCAAATGTACACCTAACCTCTTCACTTCGAATAGGCACTAAGATGTTATTTCTTTCTGAACTCAGTAAACTGTTAAATACCCGGTCAAAATGAAAAGCCTCCGAAACCTGGATGTTCATGAGACCAAAGCAGAAAACTAGCACAGTTGCCAAACCTCTCAAGACCAGATCAATGAAACCTTTACAATAGGCTAACCATCTACAAATAAACGTACAGATCCACTAGAGCACTAATCTCACCAACAAAAATGCCCTTGAGACTTGCCTACTCTGGACAATTACTCACGTGCAAATACAATGTGTCAGCATTAGATCAAGAACACCCTCGAGATCAGACTCACTCAGATCAGTCCCTCCAATTCATGACCAGACAATCACCTGACCTACAATCATCACAAAATGGAAGTGCTGAGTATACATCACACCCGGTGTTAAGACATTGAGTCTGTCCCCCACTCTGCCACACTGGTGCCCTCCCAATACAGCAGCTTCACACCCCCCACCACACTACATGGGGGCATGGCCTCCAAGTAGCAACAGAGTGACGCAACTCTAAAGAGATAGAAAGGAAGAACAAAGTACAGTAGTGGAGACCAAATGCTGCACATGTGTGCCAAAAACCAACCCTGTTCGCTCCTGCACATTCACCAATGTCAGGGAAACCGTGGAAACAAATCTACAACCAGAATGTATACACTGGCAAGTATTTGGTTCCCTCTGCCTACCAAAATATTACTTCAACACGAAAACCAAAATGGTGCAATCTGCTAAGCCTTCTGTTGCCACTGCAAAGCACATCATTGCTCACAAATATGATCCGAGAATTAGGTATCATCCAAATGGTCACCACATAGGGGATTACTGGAAACACTGGTCAGCGAGTGTTCAGAATAAAGGAATAATCAATAAATCACTGACAGGAATTCAGATGACAAATGGGAACAACCTATTATAGAACGGATTGGACAGTCAGCCACCATATAAAGCACAAAGGTCCCTGTGGAGTGTGCCATTATCAAGGCAGATGGAGATGTGAAGCAGAGCCAGGTGCAAACAAGACCCTCGGAAAAACTGAAATAGAAAAGACTTGAGATCTCCAAGACCTTGCTGAGGGCTATACCTCAGACCTTGATCGAGATCAGTCACTGGTGAGGAGGGAAAGCCACAAGCCGGCTAGGACTAGATCTCAGATCCCAGAAAAAACAGAGGCAGCAAAGAGAGAATTCAGAAGACCCACATCATGGATTCTGGGAGGAGACCAAACAGAGGAGAGGAGACCTTGGCCTGGGACTACAACACCTGGCGTGTGGGCGCTCAAATACACAGCCTGGCAAAGGTGTCAAGCAAGGGGTGAAGACATACTTGCTGGTACGAAAAAGTTAAAAGTTTGGAACATCAGATCATGAGGGTAACCTGCAGCTAGAGGCTTGCTCTTTACCCCATTTGCAGGGATAATAGTACTTGCTGGTTGGTTAGGCCAAGAAACAGAGCTGGGTGCTACACCCCCAAGATTGTCAGATTGTGTGCTAGGGAAGACCATCATTAACATACATGGGTTCTTGAATCACACTGAGCTAACCCATCCAGGTATCTTCAGTATTTGTATCCTTTTTTGTTTCTTGATTAATTCCTTTAGACCATGTAAAAATGAATCTCACCTCACCCATCTTATTCTAGTGAGTAAAGGTGATCAAATCAACTCTCTTCCTAAATATCTTCCCTCTCGAGCTCTTCGCTCATCCGCCGCCGACTCCCTCAGGGTCAGTCGCTTCTCCAAGCAACGAGTTGGTGGTAGATCTCCTTCTTCTGCTGGGGCCTCCCTCTGGAACAGCCTCCCTGCCTCCCCGAAACTTGAGAACCATCTCCGGTTCCAGAAGCACCTCAAGCCCTTCCTCTTTGCTTCTGCTTTCTCTCCTCCTCTCCCCTGCTGAACTCCTGACTGAAACTGCACTGGTCACCTGGCTACCCTCTGATCTCGGACCCAGGTCCCCTCCCCCACCAGCTGCACACCTGCACTGCCTCACAGGCAACCCCTGCACTTGGGGGCTGTTTCTGTATCCCTACAGTCCCCACCAGCTCTTGACACTGTCTGCACTTACCCCTGCACTTGCCACTAGTTGGCCACACTTTTACCTACTGTTTTTATTTATCGTATTTATTTTACTGTTGATCCTATGTATTGAACTGCCTCCTAACCCCCCCCCCCACTTTCCCTTTCCCTCCTCCCCTGCACTTGCACAATCTCAATGTTACCTGGCCTAATAAGATCGTTGTCACTACCTTCCTTCTGTTCCCCCCCCCCCCATGCCTCGTCGCACTTTGAAACACTTGTGTATAGGTGCGTTATAAATGCAAGATCATATATCAAATTCACTAGCAACTCCCGTTTGTTCGGTTGATTCTTTGTAACACACCCTTACCAGTTTTGGAAAAACAGGAGGCAGGGTGAAGTGGATTAGAAAGGGGGGATGGAAGTGCTGTCTAACCTAACATATATGAACAAATTAGAGCAGTGTGTTGGGTTGCAAAGATCAGTTGGAGCAAAGTAAAATACAATTCTATGTAATGAATATATTTAAAGCGAAAATGAGAGCAAGTGAAAATGTCAATGCACAGTTAACTATATAGATGTATTCCTTTGTTGCGCAGAGAACCATTCTGCTGCAATAGAATCAGAAAAACCTGCAATGAATCCACGGCAAGCGGTGCATGTGTAGTAGCAGACAAGCCATATTTGGCCAGTGTTTCCTCAAATAGATTATCAAGCTATTATATTACCTACACAGTTATCTTAGAGGTGGTGATATTCACCTCAAATATTTTTCAAAGAAAATGTCAATATGAACAAGACATTTTGCTACGATGTCTGCCCCAGAATGGCCAAACCACGTTTCCAGTGGAAAAAAAATAATCAAAAAACGACTTCCGAAATAACCAAAAAATAGCTGAACTCTCTCCAAATGGATTCATATTGGACGTGTAGGGAGGAGGCTCCAAACAACAATCCTGTAGTTGCAGAAATGTGTGTATTCTAATATTGGCTCAGGCAGATGTGACATGCCAATCTCATGCTCCTGTTTACACAATCCCAGCCGCATAGTTCTGGGCAAGGCACAGACCGCGAGGTGGTCAAAAATCGAAATGTATCTAAAAGAATAATGCAACTTCAACTAAGTTGGTCTCAAGCTGTTCACAATGGAGATCAACACAATATATTTATAAAAATAGCCCAAAACAAAATAATCCATCAACGCATTTCCCTTCATGTATGAATCTCGACATTTTTTATTCATTGGACATTTGTATGGCGCCTATACTCAAATGTTTCCAGGTGCCACAAGACAAGATGGGGAGGGGGGGCAAGGGAGGAGCATGGGAACAGAAAAGTAGAACATTGTCCTTGTGACAATCCTACTGTGCAAGTACATGACAAGGTGGTAAGTGCTGGGGGGAGGGAATAGAGGGAGAATACTGAGTGGGATGCCCCAAGGTGGGGGTGGGTAAGTGCTAGGCGGGGCAAGGCAGCAAAGGGAAGAGAGGATGAGTGCTGTGGACAGGGAGAACCAGGTTGGGCTAGTCACAGTATGGGAGCCCAAAGGCAAGTGCTGGCAAGGGATGCTGGGGGGGGGGGGACTGGTAGGAGGTGGTCTGGCCCATCTGACTCTGAAGGGACCAGGCCCCAGTCACAGCAGCAGAGGGAGAGTTAGCAGGGGAGAGGGAAGGAAGAGGAGATCCAGCTCAAGTTTGCACGTGGGTGGGGGGCAGGGCAGGGAGGCCGTCCAGAGGGAGGAGCCAGGCGAAGAAAGGGATCTACCGTCCACTCTCTGCTTGGAGAAATGTTTGACCTGCAGAGTTGGAGCCAGAGGACCAAAGAACTCTGTCCGGGAAGGAAACCTGGATGTAGAGATCTGGAATTTGATCCTTGTGGTCCATGGGAGCCAGTGGAGAGATTTTAAGGCTGGAGCGATGCGGCCCCTGGGCTTGAGGGCACGTTGTGAGGAGTCAGACATAGGAGACAGACACAGTGTGGTTTGTTTGCCAAAATGCTTTTATTTAAATAATGGGGATTGCAAAAATGCCTCACTAGCCCTAACTCAATGAGGGGATTCCCTGCCTCAACAGAACCAATTTGTGAAACCGTCTTTGTTAGAATGTCCAACTTAAATTTCTGTGTCCATAAACTAATCTAACCCTCACACTCTATACTCTCTTCGCTAATCTCCCGTAGACAACCCTTTATACTTCAAAAGTAAAGTTCCAAAATAACCTTCTACTCCTGCTCAGGAAGTTTAAATCTTTCGTTTCACCTTCAAAAGAAAGTTTTACAACTAGTCTGTCCAGTCATTCCATGGGGGAGTGACTTCCTTCAACTTAGAGTAGGTTGAATATTGCCACGGGTGACAATACACTTCCCCATGTATTGTCCTAGTTTTTATGTCTTGTTTAGGTAATTTGTTGCATTTCTCCCAGAATTTCTGGAAGAATTGGGACAAGGAGGAATAGTATGTAGGCTGTATATGTGGGTTTTAATTGTGTCCATTCATTTATAAATAAGCCTCCCTAGTAGACTCGGTATACCTTTCTGACCAACTACCAGTAATTACTTCGCTTTTGTGTCCGAGTCCCATTAAGGGAGTCTTTGATTTATTATATACCTTTCTTCCCCTTTGGGGTATGTGTTGAAATTATCCTCTGGCGTTTCAGCTCCACCCCTAACGTAAGTTTTTCGTTAGTCTTAAAATGAATACTTCTTTAATGTGCAATTGCAAACATTTTCCACCGGGTGGCAGTTAATTGCCTAAATATTCCCTTTTGTATACCATGTATACTTAAAACAGATTTCTTAGTCTGTGGACAGAAATTCTATACATTTTCCTTTAAGGATTCAGAGCAGAACGTCTGTCGCTGTACTTCTATTCAGTGACCTTCCCTTAACTCTTTGCTTATGGAGCTATGAGCCTAGGTGAAATGGAATATGTGACAGGTTGCCTTTGAAGCCGAAACCCTGGACCCATTATATTACCTCTGAAGTAAAATTATAGGGCTATCTCCTCAGAAACCTTCAATACAAAACATCAACAGTTCAGTGTGGGTCCAAGACCATCTAGCTTGGCTATTATTGCCATAATCTTCTAAACAGGCCGTAACCGGACTGAACACCTTGTGTTCTTTGTGTGTGGTGAATCTGATGGGCTAGCCTTGGAAACGTGAATAAACAAAGTGTTTTAAGGTCTGTTCTCAGTGTTTTACAGACTCCCCCCCCCCTTTTCAACATGCATGACAAAGCAGAAATAAAATGTAAATGCTGCTTCAGTTTTGTTTTCGCATTTCAGATCCTCTCTGTGAACATAACACCTATGTGCTTTTGATCAACAATTTAGGCTCAGGAATTCCTACACAACTGGAATAGGTTTTACCAAGGTTGATCTGGTATAACCCAAAAACATTAACGATGGGCATTGAATAGAAAATACATTACCGGTACTCTTTCAGTGAGTAACTGTATTCTTCGGGATGAGAATGCACTCCTATAAATTGGACAGTTCTTGACCTGGACTATGCACCTTTACATAAAAAAAGCTCCTGTTTAAATACACTTAATTCCTGAAATGTCATCCATAGAAATAAGGTAATTTTGAGTAAATGTTTTGGTACTATGATTTATTGCAATTCAAATAAATACAGTCATCGCTTTCATCAGCTCTGCTAAGCCAGTCTGAATATTGAGGAAATGCATACAGAACTAGGGAACAGTCCTTGCAGACACGTGCACACCCATTATGATCTTGCAGGTTTCAGGGATCATCCTTTTGTCATAATGGTGAGCAAGAGGGCCTGGATTTGCAAAAAATGACAATCATGGAGTCGTGTCTCCCCTTCTCTTTTTGGAAGGCATTTTTTCCAATTCACTTTGTTTAGCCGCCATTTTTTCGGTTAAATCTTCCACATAGCGCACATAGCACAGGGACGTTAGACCAAAATAATGTCAATGACAACAGAACAGAGCAAGAAGTCCAGCTTTACTCTTAAGAGGGGACGGGACTGGTATATGTGTATCATTTGTCGCACACAAGAACATAAAACACACAACCCAATTTATACTGAAAATATCGGTCCATGAACAATACATTGTTTTTTAAAAGATTTCCATTAAAAGTTTCATACAAATACATGATAAAATCAATTTGAGAAACGTAATGAATCAATAAATAAAAGTTACATGGCTGCCATTAAAAATTATATACAAGTCCAGGCAACAAGTGTATTTGCCATTAAAACATGACAAAACGGGTCTACATTGTACACCATTCAAATTTGGCAGCAGCAGAATTAGTTTACAAATATTGCATAAGCAGGGCAAAAGAACAACCTGAAATAAATACTCAGGCCCCCTGTTACACAATCATAATCAATAGATGAGCCAGACCATCTTGCGTTAACAGTCCTCAGTGTAATGTCTAAATGGGCTCTAGCGATCAAGGAGCATTCATAAATATTGTTTGACTAAGCCAAGTCGTTTTGCAAAAAGTTATAAATATTACATGTGAACAATTTGAAGAGGACATCAGTTCCTTGGATTCATACTCCCTGGCAAGAATCTTTGACAACCTTAACCTGAATACTTTAGCTCATCTAAGATCAAGCAATCTGGGATGGGTGGCGATTCTTCTGGCATTAACCACACTTGAGACTTTTGATATACTGTAATCATGGACCTGGCAGAAAATTACCTTCAGAAAACAATATGTGGTGGAGAATGTGATGGTTCAAACTCAAATTCTCATTACACCACTCTCACCCAGAGTGACATTGGTTCTGTTATTAGCTCATCTTCCAAGAACCCTACATGCAGCTCTTGATGACTGGGTAGACCCAAAACCTTCAACAACAAAAAAAAATCAAAATGATTCTCTTGCATTTGAAATTCAGTTAGGTGCGCATTCCCCCAAATTTTAGCACCAGATATTGCAATGGCTTCTGCCTAAACGTTGTATGCATAACCTCTGTAAAGGAAGAACATCATACATGTTAGCAAATCTAACCTTCCTGCCCTCAATTGCCAATGTCATGTTAGTTTGCTTGAGACAACGTTCGGTGCCAGACTAACACGTGGTGTTCTTGAAAGACAGACTATCGTCTGCATATGCCAAAATAGAAATTTGGAGTTCCCCAAAATGCAGAACATCCACCTTCAAACTTGCCAGAAATATGGCTAATCATTGGGACATGGGGAACATGGCAATGGAGCCAAACACAACCCCTCTAAACACCAGTTTCGACAGGAAACCAATACGCGAACTTTCCTTCCCAACCTGACCACACATGCCCTAGAATCTTGATGTATAGTGTGGGGCGAGCCAGAAGGAGGACATGTACTCTGATTTTTATTAAAGTAAAATTATAAAGTTGAACTTTCCCGATCACAATGGGTGATCCATACCTACATTACTAGCTAATGTGTTAATTATTTGTGAACGTCCAAAGAAATACATCCACTGTCCAAAACTACCCTTACTGGCCCTAGCACTATGAAAACTAACATGGGTCAGGAGAAGGACTTCCTTCTCCTGCAGGTATTTCTAATACCAATCAATAGACATTTCTTCAGTACACAATCTGTAAATAGTCACTCATGACTTCTTGGATCAGTCCCTTTAGTTCTTCAAATGCACCATTTTCTTTTTTGGGGTGATCCCATTTGGAGTTATTTTATCATATTTATATTATTGGCTGTTCTCAGTATATCTTTGGAAGGTAATATTTCTCTGGTTGGCTTTCCCTCCTGGGTAATAACAGTTCAACTTGCTTTGGTCTCTGACTTTGTATGGGTCTCAATGGTATAGTTCCTCTAAAATCTGGCTCATATCTCTTTTTCACATTAGTGTTATGCTCTTCTTGTTCAGAATATCGTGTTACTTTCCCCTGCCCCCAGGGTAATATCAACTGTTCTCACTCATAATTTAGCTTTTCAAGCATTCGTTCTCCTCTTCCACATCTTTTAGAGTTAATTTCTTCTCTGGTTAACTGTTTCATAGCTTCTACTTAGACTAGTTGCTTGTGTAGCATATTGATTCCCATGTGGCATCCCAGGCATCCCATTCTCAGTTATTTTCTTTCTTGAAGGAAAACCGCTTCAGGCGCCTTCTCCCTTGGGGACCATCTCGCTGCTTATGAAGCGCCAGTGCCTTCTATTCTTTGGTGCCTCTTTCATCGCACTCTTCAGGTTTCCTCATGGTGTCGCAGTGTTCCACTGGGGGAACAGACAGCTGATCGCCCTTGATTGCCAGTTGCATTGGTGATGGTTTGTGGACCAGCTGGCCACCACAGATTCTCCTTCATAGTCTCACCACCACCTTCTCCTGGGCTCATGGCCAGTCAGTTTCTGTCTGCCGTACCGCTGGCCGGCCGCTCCGATATCGAGCAAGTTTGAAACTGGTGGTCTTGCTGGTTTCAATCTTTGACAGGTACAGCTTGAGGCCTCCCCCGGCTTGCATACACAATCCTCTCTCTTCCCTCGCATCGCTTTCTAAGTGCACGCTCATCAACGTACTCAACAAATGGATTGGGTATTCCGATTTAAACTGACATGATCCTTTCCCATTAGAACACCATCTATTAGGAGTTTTTTGTCCCAGTCTTGGTACTTCAGTTTCTGGTATTTTAAAACATCCCATGTAGCCCACAGTATGTACATCCTGAGGGAGAGCCTCACAGGAATGGGAGTCCTTGTCCCCTAAGGGAGAAGTCTCTACCAGTGAGGTCCTACCTGCCTCTACCCCTAGGGAGGTTATTGGGGAGCAGGCATACCTCTCTAGCCTCACAGGGAGGGGGGCTTCCCTTTGGGGAGAAGGGACAAATTCCCTTTATTCATCACAATAGTCAGTATTTTTCAGAAATCCATCAGGCAGGTCTGGTTTTCAAGACCTTGCCACTGTTGACCTTGTCGAACGCAGTTCTCAGATCCATAAAGGGCAGATATACATTTTCCTGCCTAATCCATAAAGAGCTGGCAACGATTAGCTATACATTCAAAGTCTATTCATTTGTGCCCACAAACTCTGAATCCCAATTGAAGGTCTGAAAATGTTACTACTTTGATCACCCACGTCTGTAATCTAGCCAAGACAACGCTTCCAAATATCTTCAATTAAAAACCAGAAAGAGATGGGGCATTATGAGCCTGGCTGGGTTTGAGCACCTTTCTTGAATACAGGATTAAAAAATGACATCTTGCCAGGATATGAGAAAATATTTTGTGCAATAAAATTATTGAAACATGTGGCTAATAATGGGCCCCACAAATCTTCAAGGTTCCAGAATAACTTACACGTTATCCAGTCTGGGCCAGGGCTCTTTCCCATTGCCTCTTTTCAAAGAGCTGCTACTACTTCACTAGTTGTAATCTTGGACTGTCATTTTGCTTTGCTTGAATCTATATCCTTACCGTCGAATGCACCCAGTTCCTTGTTAAAATGTGCTCTGTCCAATCAGAGTAATACATTGGATATAACTTGGTTGCTATACCGTATGTGCCATGGGCCATAATTAACAAGGGCCCAAAAAAGTATTGAATCCGCGGACCCTGCAGCCTGTGTCCATTCCTCTCATGTTTCATCTATGGGTGCCTTACTGCTGAAGCAATTTTACATTACTTTCTTGCATTCAGCATTTCTACTTCGCTTGTCAGAGGGGACTTCAATAAGGTGAGCAAGTTATACCTTGCAGGACACGAGGAGTCAAACCAGGTCTTTTTGGTTGCGTTTTTCGGCCCCTCCTACCCAAATCTGAAAAAAGAATTCCAAATCTTTTACAATTAATGTTCGCCAAGTCTGAATTACTAAATCTGGGCAGGTTAGGGGCTCTAAATGAGCCACGAAACAGAAATAATTCGATCTAATTAATTCATCTTGGATGGCATCTCCATTCATTTTCTTCCATTTTATCAATCTTTTGAAATTATCTAGCAAAACATTCTCTATGTGGTGTAGGAACACCAGTGGGACATAAAAAAAAGCACAATGTATTTTAAGCAACAATGCCTTATGGTCTCTTTGGAGATCCTGCAACACTGTAAAGCTTTTGATCACATCCCATTTAGAAGTTGAAACAAATATAATCTATTGAGGAATTCCCCTGGAGACCTACAAGGGTTTATTTGCCTGGTCTGTCGATTTGGAGTCTAACATTTACAATTCTTATACCCCATTGTCTCAGCCAGGTATAGAGCTGTAGCCCATTTGAACATTATTTGCATCCATCATTTTGTGTTGAAAAATTTTCATCACCTGGTCTTCGGTCTCGTATTTCTTTTTTTTTAAAAAAAAGAATCGGGCCTTTCCCAATTTTAGCATTAAAGTTGCAAACTAAAATTGAACCAACTTGGTGCTCTCGCACAGGGTTCTAACAAACCCTCCATAAACAGTTTGTTGAAACCGATGAAGGGTATCCTTGGATTTCAGTGGGCTGTTCTAGAAATGCCCCACAAACATTTAAAACCCCTTTGCTATTCAGCACCATAAAAAAACTGTAGATTAGCGGCATCAGTGGAGACCATAGTAATGTGGGCAGCCAGTGTGGTCTTCACTAAAATGTCTGCCTCTGGCATTTTTGGGGGGCCATTACTTGAAAAGTGATTAAACCATTTAAAGTGATATCCGCACTTGACCATGTCTCCTGTAATGAAATGATATGGGTATCCAGGGAGGCAATTCGTGGGATTTCTAGTTTTCCTTTGCACCCCGCAATAATCGGACAATTTTCACAGAAGCCAACTGAGTATGTGTGGAAATTACATTACTATGACTTGTTCTCTTAGAAGCCATGGGTAGCTGATTAAATTCAAGCATGATGAAGGTCATTCAATCTCTTCTAGCCAAGTCGGCACTTCATACCTGTTCTCGCGGAGGATTTCTCCCTTTTACACTATACGAGCTACTGAAGAACGTTGTACTCTACCACCTGGCTTTAATAGACAATTACCTATAGAATGCCCAATATTATTTGTCAGAGCTTTAGAACTGAGAGGGAGTGTACTTCCCTGTTCACTTTGCATTGCAGCTTGGCCTGGACTTTACTTTAATACATTTTAGTTTATAGAAAAAGGGACAGGGAGGTATCCTAGTCTTCCAATAAGACTAATAGCCACATTGGAATGTAAAACACAAAAAGCTATCATATTTGAGAAAGTCACTACTATGCAAACAAATCCTTTTCTGTTCTGGACCAACCCAGTTTATTCCCCAAGCCCATCAGTACATTTCTGCCATTAACCTTGGATCCCTCAATCCTTGTAATAATCCAATGTGAGACTTTGTTGAGTAAAAAACGTGGCTTCAGCAGTATCTTTGGGTAAGGGATCCAACTGTAC
Organism: Ambystoma mexicanum; assembly: GCF_040938575.1. Lineage (NCBI taxonomy): Eukaryota > Metazoa > Chordata > Amphibia > Caudata > Ambystomatidae > Ambystoma > Ambystoma mexicanum. The sequence continues at coordinate 1,459,997,720 of NC_090935.1, forward strand.
AAAAATTCCCACCAAGAGGGAGGACTCCAGACGCAGAGAGGGTTTGGCCCCTGCACCTCAATAGATGCTGCAGAGGTGTTGGTGTTTGTAACTCCAGGCAGTGCAGGCATAGGTGAAGGATGAACTTGATGAGTAACTGCTAGATGGTTTCTCTCTCTGAATACAAGCTGTGATGGTATTGGCGACAGTCTAGAGGATTGTTCAGCCTTGGAGAGGGACTCATTTTTCATTTATAATGATCGGACCTTTTCACCTAGAAGAACCAAAGAGTTAACCGATTGTGTAAAACTCCTCTTAAAACCGATTTCTTTTTCCAGATGTGCCAAGCAAGTTCGTCAAATCGGTTTTCATATCCTGGTGCCATTTTGCACATGTCAATTCCTCGTAAACCCATATTGTTGCCCTTTTTTATCTTTAAGTTTCTAAGTTTAAGGACATTGAGCCTTGCTACTCTCCCTTGGCAATGAGACTGGCAATGGGACTGTCATTCCCTGGGTTGTCAGTCCCCTCTTTGCCCACAACTCAGAGTCAGATACTTTTCGGTGGATATATTAATCCCATCCTACAATAAAACACTGCCAATGGGCACAAGGTCCATAACCAGTAAGTCAGTCTTTACTGGATTGTCTCCAATTCGATTGGCCTCTGTACTTGGTTTGTTATCTAGATTAACTGGAAGTCCAGTAAGTTTTTTTCCTGATCATTACTTCCCAGTTATTGCTTTTAAGTAGGCATCTAAAGTATTTCTCAGGCTGACTAGGTTGGTTCTTATTCATGCATTTGTAAGTTTTTTGACAGACTTCAGATTGGGGTGAGCAGTAGCTTTCATTTTCCCCCTGGGCAGGGAATAGCAGTGTGATTTTGCAAAAGCACTCTAGTCACGCTAGATTGTCAGAGGATACCTTTCAAAAAATAACTGCAGAGGCTGTAGTTCAAAGGTGCAGCCAATAATTGTCACAATCACCACCATCTAGAAAAAAAATAACTAGCACTTGTCTTATCAGCAAGCAGAAGGCAAGAGTGGAGGCGAGTAAAGGATATTTAAATGTTAGTAAGTTAAAACAAAATTGAGTGGAGGGGGGGTTGAAAGGCAAAGCCCACAGTCGCCCCCCCCCCCCCCAACTATTTGATAATTAAAGTTAAGCAAATATTTGTGAACCGGACATGGCACAATATCAGGCAAGAGCTGAAGCAGCACAATAGATGGCAACACTGTTCTCTGATTGACTAAGGGCACAGCGCTGCATAAAATGAGTAGATTTTACTGTATTGTAGTTTATAGTTTGTGTCACACTACTGTATTCCTAGGTTTCCAGGTACATCTCCAAATTTACACGGTCCTACTTGGTAGGTCTTCTGTCAGGTGGTCCATAGCAGCCAGAGAAAAAACAAGTTGAAGAAAAAAAAAGCAGTCCATGGTAGACTTTGATCCAGTCCTCAAGGGGGAGGATGGTAAAGGAGACCATGCAACCTTGTGTGAGCTGCTTATAAGAAGCTGAACAGGTGCACATTGAAACAGGTGTGGTAAAAGCCCTCACTTGCTTTGATCCAAGTTAATCCAAGGGGGATCAGTGGTGGAACAGCATGTTCATGGCCCCACTAAAGAGGGTACGCAGCAACATACCTTCTCCTCTGCATCTATAATGCTTTATATCTGGTCCAGCTCTGTAGAGAATACCACGCTCACTGCCCCTCTCCAAAAATATGCACACTTTAAGTAATGTAATAAATAATCACAGGTCAAACAAGTACTTCAGAATAAACAGTATACATTATGGGGTGAACAAACCCCAAATTCCACCCAAATGCAGCAGAAAAACAGAAGTAAAGAACTATCCAAAGATTCAATAGCAGTCATTGAACAACAGGTCTTGCAAAAGCACAGACTGGCATTCTAAACACAGACCATGCAGTAAAGACCCTATAAAGGAACCTTCCCAAAGCCCCAAAACCAGTAGAAACAGACAAGAATGATCTGGTACAATACTATCTACTTTTGAAGGTATATTGAGAATGAACTGTGGTGCTTTATCATACTTATAGGGGTAGTACACTCAAAAATGTTATTGTTTAAAAAGATGGGCCTTATTAAATATATATATACAAAAATATTTTTATATACAGTTCCTATGTAAAAATCTAAGGATATGAGGCATCCATTTTGTGAAATGAATGCGCCTCCTGTGCTTATGTTAAGTGCTGCTCTCGCGGCAATAATGAAGCAAAAGCCCCTACTGGGAACTTGTGCTTATTACAGCCGGAGAGCAGAGAATGCTGTCAGTCCCTGCCCTGAGCACCAGGTGAGTTTTTTTTCTCTTTTGCCTGCCTTCCCAGGTTGCCCTGGCCCAGGAGAGTCCAGGAGACAAAGCAAAATTTCTGGCAATCATAATAACCTCACTGCATGCCGTGAGTGCCCTGTGACAAAGTATTTAGAATTGCTGCGCCTTTCATTTTGAGTCTCCCGGGCTCGCTCCAGCCAAGGGAGCCCAGGAGACAAAGCAAAAGCACCAGAAATTATAAATACGATGTTGTATTTATAATTGCTGCAAGCCCGAAGACTTGAAACAAAAGTCGCAGGAATTAAGAATACTTCGCCGGATGCAGCAGGGTACTCATAATTGCTGTGACTTTGGTTTTTAGTTTCCCGTGCTTGGGTTGCTTGAAAACAGACATCAATTATGAAAACTCTACTGGTAGACAGTGAAGTATTTATATTTGCTGTGCCTTACATTTTATGTTTTCTGTGCTTCCCTAGGCTTGCAGAGCACATAAAACATAAGATGAAAGTCAAGGAAATTACTGTGGCGGCCTCCTCTCCATGTTAAGCTCTGCTCTCAGGCAGCAGTAAGCAAAAGCTCCCAGTAGGGGGCTTTTGCTTGATTAGTGCCGTGAGAGCAGAACTTAATATGAAGAGAGGAGGCTGCTGCTTTTTACAAAATGGATGCCTCCATTTAAAAAGTTTGAGCCTCATTAAAACGTTCTAGAATTACTTCCTATGAAGCAGCACATTTATATGTGCTCCAGATAGAGTTTCAACCTGTGTAAAAGATGGCCATTTTAATGAACACTCCCCCTGCCTCCGTGTCTCCACTTTATAATATTGAAAGCGTTGGCGTCACAAGTCAAGCAGGCCACCTCATGATCCCATGTATGGCATCTGGCGCTTAACACTTCTGCACACTTACGCATACCCATTATCATGCAAACTAAGGATGCACCCTCGACACAGCAAAACAGTTTTTGTGAGTGATATTTAAAACTAATCACGTTTCAGCACATTGGAAATCCAGACGCAGTCTCTCCTCCACCTTGTCTTCACCTTCTCACACATTTCAGCTAGGTTTCTTCTTTATTCAAAGTGTTCTAAAAGTACAGTTATATACGCTTACAATTAAACACGCTTTCTCTAGCTCCATGACCTTCATGCCAATATGTTAGCTCAGCGTAACTAGCACTGTTGCTGCGATCAGTGTGATGTGTTGGTGAGTTTCGAATTCTTGCAAGGCCACCTCTGCCTTTCATCCTGAAATGGATAAAGGTGTACCGACTTTGTGTAGTTACTGGTATATAAAAATGTATGAAGAATTTCACATAAAAGAGCAATACATGGGACTGTCCCAAAAAAGGGATCATCCCACAATTATTCAAATACGAGACCTGTAGAACCTTAAACAACTGTTGGTTCTCCTTTCCACACCAGGGTGGGTGCCCCTCTCGGCACTCCATCGGATTGAGGAAAGGGCTATTTCTCGTCTTCAGCTCACTTTTGAGATACCCTAGAATGAATATACATTCTTAGGCTTTTGATATATAAGGGTTGGACAACATTTCCACATCCTATTTCTGTAATTTTATGACTCGTGTCATTTTTTAGGAACATCTACACACTCCTAGTCAACCTCTACAGGCCAATAAAGATCTACTGTTACCATAAGTAGATTGACACAAGGGATGTGATTGTGCTACAGTATCTAGCCCAATTTTAACTGCTCTTATTCGGGATACACTTATATGTACTTGGATTGCCCGATTCTGATGCAAGACCCATCATGAAACCATGCTTGATGGGTGCATACTAGAGAGTTGATAAAAATGTCCTTTACGTTTTCGGTCTATTAGATAAGCGGCACACCAGCGCTTTCTAGTTCGCTTGGGGAACACAGGTAGGGATAGCTTAGCCTTCAGATCTATCCTACTGTCTTCCTTCGTATGCACCCTTAATCTCTGGGTCTCGCATTTGAATAATTGTGGGATGATCCCTATTTTGGGACAATCCCATGTGTTCTTTAATGTGAAATTCTTCGTTGCTGATGAATAATTAATGGTGGGGTAGATATCCAACCTTTTGTGTTTCCGAACTGTTGCATGGCCGACACCCCCTCTGAAATTACGGCACCCCTTGTGTTTTTTGTAGTCATATAAAAATGTATTATTTTGTTTCCTTCAACTTCCCTCTCCGATAACATGCAACTCCCTCAATGCTGTTAATTACTTCCTTTTCTCTTTACAAGTGAAACTCAACCATATCTACTCGTCTATCTGAAGACCTGTGCCTATACATGTACATCTTATTTTCAGAATTGTCCTGCAGAATTCTTAAATAGAGCAATGGTCCTAAATTACCATTCCATTTGATTGAATAATCGAAAAAAAAATCAATCTATTTGCTGCATGCCTCTTCTGATGATCATTGTTCGAGAGACTCAGACATTTTGAGTGCAAATGGTTATTGGTCACACTGGGGGACAGTACAAATGCTAGAACCCTTTTCCAACAATCGGCCAGGATCAAGATTTAATTTAACATACAACACTCCTATATCCATTCTTGTTATATGTCCAATTTCTCCATTTGTAGAAACCCTGCCGCTTAAAGCACAAGCTCCAACCCTCCATCTAAAACTACCACAGCAGGAGAAGGAATTACACATGCCTCATCCAAGTCGTAGTGTACATCAAATCCATCGCCTATGCAAACATTAGAATAAGCACCAGACTTGACAATATCCTGGTCTCAATTCACTAGAGTTTCCTTTAAAATATTTAATCAATAGACAAAAGTCTATAATTATTTTCAATTTATTATGCAAATTCAAGAGTTAAAACTCCTTTCACCATCATTGAGAATTTTTATATACCATCATTTCTTCTTTACATGATCTCCATTTTGAAGTAGAATTGGTACGAAAACAGCTAACCCTCCTTAAGCACATCCTCACCGTTCATGCTGATACAGTATAGACGATGCACCCCTGTATTTTCAAATTTTTCACTTGTCCATGTGTCCTGGAACTGAAGTACATCACAAGTGCTAATAAATGCAAAGCCATCAACATTGTCAATTTTGTTTTCTAGGCCAGCAATGCTCCATGATAAAATTCAAAGTTAACCATTCTCATCCATCTGTGTACCCTTAGTCATTACATCGCCTATATACTGCATATATGAGGTATCTGTACAACATTCTGCCCCCCCCCACCTTCAGGCCACCCTCAGTTTATCACTACACAGAACATACTCGTGAACGAGAGGCTACCAAAGCATCTGAGTCAATCAACAGCTTCTTGATCACTCAGCAGAGAAAACCTGCTAAATGAGATAGAAGACAAAGCCCCATCATTCCCCTTATTTTTTTTATATTTATTTCAGTATTCCACACACTTGGACGGCATTCAGGTTGCTGTCCAAAGTTGACACTTGTTTCCATTCCCAAGCTCATTTGACCATCACCAGGATGTTAAAAAGAGACCTAGTAGAAAAAAAGCTGCAAATTGCTGATGTGCTTTGTAAAACCATAGTACATTCTGTGCAACCAGAACAGGTGCAAAAGAATTAGCCATACATTTTCCACCCTGCCCATCCACCTAGACCATTGAAGTCTTACTAGTATCAATATTAATAGTATTTACATTTATACCAGGGTAACATTGCTTTTTCCATCCTCTAATTTGCCGATATCCGAGGCCAGAGTGTCCACATGCCATGCACTCTTGTGGGTTACACCCCCACTAATCATCTCATCTTGCCTGAATATACTCATACATTCACTTCTATTTGTCCAATGGATGCATGGTCTATGCTTAACATATATAAAATGTGGGTTACATTTGGGTAAATAGGCAATTTTAAATCAGGTTTACTGCTAAAAGTCACTTGAATACAGGTGTAGTTTCTCTTCAGCATTCATAATCAATTTCTAAAGGACTGCCAACTGTTTCCCCATTATGTACTATTGGTAGGTCTGACTCACGATGGATAATTTAGGGGATTTATGCAATCACTTGCATTTCCTTTTGCATTGTTGTCCAGAACACCATTAATGGCAGACTCATGGCCTACTATTCCATGTATTTTGTGGAAAAACAAAAGAGGAGATGGCTGGAAGATTTAAAATTAATCTTAACCTCTGGCATCGTTCTGGGCAACCTTCCAGATCGTTTTTCAGCCTCCCAAGCGATTACAGCAATGAGAAAGACCATATGCAAATTAAGCTTGGTCACACCTCAAAAGCAGCAGTCCAGCATGCACTGCTTGGTCACATCCTTTCTGCACAAGCTCCCAAGCAAGGACGGACAGTTTGGCCTTATTGAGTGTTGGGGGGGGTGGGGGGGGGGGGTTGTATGTATACATTGAGGTTATAAAGTTATATACTATGTATGACAAAAATAGATTGCATAAAATTCTAACATGACAAACTTAACTCAAGCAGGTTTTGATTTTATTTCAATATTTTTTTTATTGAAAGTGATGTTTTGCTTGCTTTGGTAGGTTGTATGTTTTAAGAAGTTGTAAAATCAATGTTGTGCATGTACTGTTCAGTGTATTTTTGTGTATACTATATGCATTTAAATTTTATTTCAAGCATTATTATTTTTGAACTCCAATTCTTCACACACAATCATTTAACTTACATTCTTTACACTTCACAGTAATTTGATTTCTTCTTAGATATAGATTACACTTGTGTACCATATATTGTTTTTAAAGTATGTACTGCACTGTGTGTTTAATTGCAATGTTAATATTAGTAATTGAGTGTATTGAAGTAGGTTATTCATATGTGTTCTGTATAATTGAGCCAGTTACAATTTTAGTGCACATGAACAGTTTTCTATTTATGTTTGTGCAACCTTTAATTTTTTGGGTGCATATTTAATACTGTATTAGGGTGAGTTTGAGGTTACTCTGATGTTCAGTTATATAATCTACTCTTAATTTAATATACACAGTAAATAACTTTGAAACCTTTACGCACTTATTTCAAGTGTTCATTTCTTTGAAGGTTTAACCTCAACGGTTATTAAACATGTTTCAACTGATCTCTATTGTTTTTTTAACTATAAAACTAATGGAAATGGTCGCTTTAATTTATACTTTGTATAATGAACAGATATTTTGCATAAGTACATCAAAAAATACTATACGTTTTAAAACACGTTTTAATATGCATGTCATTTTAGGACTCTAAATGTCTCCCCTCTAGCTAGCCCTTTCCTCCAATTTTCAGAAGAACCTCACATCAAAACAGATTCAAATACTTTCAAAAAACAAGTTAATTAAAATGTATTTAAATTGAAAAGGTGCCAATATGTTTTTCATTGAAATTGTCATACCATTTTTACTTAGTCAAGATTCCCCTGGAGAACCTACCACAAATTGCCAAAAATTGAGGCAGTATGTAAAGTATAAAATTCATAATCTTTATATATTTGCAATTTTTAACAGTAATTCTATGGGGATGTTAATTAAATGCCTGCTTTAAACAGTTTAGCCAAACATACGCAAATGGTTAAGTCTCTTACGTATAATGTGCTCATCATTACATTCAAACCATACAGATTTTTTCATCACATCTTATGTAATGGCCATGGTTTTTCATAGGTCCATATTAATAAATGGTAAATGTTTTAGAAGGTATTTCACAAACTCACACTTGACAAGGTGCACGATTTTGTTTGATCCCATTTGCTCCGTATCTCAGTAAAGTAACGGAAACAATGTTGAGCTTGAATTGTTTAGTGTGTTGCTGACATTGTGTACAAGTGTTTGTTATATTGTTACTAAAAAGGTCTTTAAATTGATTCTAAAGAAGATTAATGGCTGCAATATGTCCAACAATAATTCAGAAGGATCTGGTTTGTAAAATAGATTTAATTTAGTTTCTTATCAACTGCTGTAAGAATTAAAGTACAGCTATTTTCTTGTGTTAGATTGTGTACCATTTTTTCAAAATGAGATTTTAAATGGTGAGTTTCACTATGCATTTGACCAGAACAATTGTCTGGTTGGTTTGTTTTTGCACTTACACCATTTACTTTGTTTGGTTACATCAGCACTACCAGTTTGATTTTGTTTTGAGACTTCATTTAAAGTTAGCATCGACTATTTACAACTTTTTTTGGGGACCTCAACATTTGGTAAATAAGCTTATATTTATTCATAATCATTATGTTTGTTAATGCATGGAATATGAGCTGTAGCTATAAAAACATCCATGTTTATTAAATAGTCAATTTAGTGTTCGTATTCTGGATAAAGCTCATCCCCTCTGGGCACACTTAAGAAAAAATGACTACTAATGCAGTGTCTAAACCTAAGCCATGTGTTATTGAAAACTGTAGGACTAACTTTTATTAACAGTTGGAAGGTGAAAGTTAATCTATTTGTTCCACTGTTTTAATGATCTCAACCTTTAGTACAATGCATTTAATAAATAAGTTGAAGTCATGGTTTTTAAAACTATATAACCCATTGGTTCGTTAACTAACTCTGACATCTACATTTCTTTTAAAAATATTTCTTGTTTTAACCCCAATATTTAAGCAACTAGCAAAGCCAGCAGTTCTTGACACTACTTTATTTAGTAGTGGTCGCTTTAATTTATACTTTGTATAATGAACAGATATTTTGCATAAGTACATCAAAAAATACTATACGTTTTAAAACACGTTTTAATATGCATGTCATTTTAGGACTCTAAATGTCTCCCCTCTAGCTAGCCCTTTCCTCCAATTTTCAGAAGAACCTCACATCAAAACAGATTCAAATACTTTCAAAAAACAAGTTAATTAAAATGTATTTAAATTGAAAAGGTGCCAATATGTTTTTCATTGAAATTGTCATACCATTTTTACTTAGTCAAGATTCCCCTGGAGAACCTACCACAAATTGCCAAAAATTGAGGCAGTATGTAAAGTATAAAATTCATAATCTTTATATATTTGCAATTTTTAACAGTAATTCTATGGGGATGTTAATTAAATGCCTGCTTTAAACAGTTTAGCCAAACATACGCAAATGGTTAAGTCTCTTACGTATAATGTGCTCATCATTACATTCAAACCATACAGATTTTTTCATCACATCTTATGTAATGGCCATGGTTTTTCATAGGTCCATATTAATAAATGGTAAATGTTTTAGAAGGTATTTCACAAACTCACACTTGACAAGGTGCACGATTTTGTTTGATCCCATTTGCTCCGTATCTCAGTAAAGTAACGGAAACAATGTTGAGCTTGAATTGTTTAGTGTGTTGCTGACATTGTGTACAAGTGTTTGTTATATTGTTACTAAAAAGGTCTTTAAATTGATTCTAAAGAAGATTAATGGCTGCAATATGTCCAACAATAATTCAGAAGGATCTGGTTTGTAAAATAGATTTAATTTAGTTTCTTATCAACTGCTGTAAGAATTAAAGTACAGCTATTTTCTTGTGTTAGATTGTGTACCATTTTTTCAAAATGAGATTTTAAATGGTGAGTTTCACTATGCATTTGACCAGAACAATTGTCTGGTTGGTTTGTTTTTGCACTTACACCATTTACTTTGTTTGGTTACATCAGCACTACCAGTTTGATTTTGTTTTGAGACTTCATTTAAAGTTAGCATCGACTATTTACAACTTTTTTTGGGGACCTCAACATTTGGTAAATAAGCTTATATTTATTCATAATCATTATGTTTGTTAATGCATGGAATATGAGCTGTAGCTATAAAAACATCCATGTTTATTAAATAGTCAATTTAGTGTTCGTATTCTGGATAAAGCTCATCCCCTCTGGGCACACTTAAGAAAAAATGACTACTAATGCAGTGTCTAAACCTAAGCCATGTGTTATTGAAAACTGTAGGACTAACTTTTATTAACAGTTGGAAGGTGAAAGTTAATCTATTTGTTCCACTGTTTTAATGATCTCAACCTTTAGTACAATGCATTTAATAAATAAGTTGAAGTCATGGTTTTTAAAACTATATAACCCATTGGTTCGTTAACTAACTCTGACATCTACATTTCTTTTAAAAATATTTCTTGTTTTAACCCCAATATTTAAGCAACTAGCAAAGCCAGCAGTTCTTGACACTACTTTATTTAGGATTTTGTTCTCATCTTTTTACTTACCGAAACAGTTGTACTTTGTCTACTGCTTCAAGTGTATTAACGGTTCATACCATTTTCCCACCTTCATTTACTAATGCAATATATGCTTCTTCTGCTATTTTATCTTAATATAACAATTCAATTAGTCTCGTTAGTAAGATTGTAACAGTGTTTGGGGCGACTTTCCCCATTTCATTTTCTTGGAGATTACTTCCAAGTTCTCTCTCTCCACTTTGTTTCATGATTTTGGCTAGTTCATAGGAGGAGGAAAGAAATACTTTATGATTTAACATTGTCAAAGCTCCACCTTTTTCTACAACTTGTGGTAATGCTTTCATAAACGGGTTTCATTAGCTGGTGTCAACATATCTCCAAATAAAATGGGTTCAGCATCCGATATTTCATTATTACCTTTAAAAATGTCTTGCATTCTAAGTAATACAAATGCAAGCATTAGGTTTGAACCCTGCTCACCTCAGGTTTTAAAACTTTACATCTATTTTCAGGGCACCATAGAGTAATACATTCAACAGCTACACTTTGCCCATAAAGGTGAGTTCCAGTTAATCGATCCGCATTGTCCAATTTGTCACAATCATCATGTGAATCAACTCCTAAACTATCTGATAGCGGTTTGTCACTTGTTATTTCTTCACAAAGACATGTAATTGACATGTGTCAGCTTTAGTAATGTATGTCATCATGTATCTTACAGCCATAGAATGATCTGCTACAAATTGAACATGAATGTTAGCTTTCTACATGCTTAACATTTTAGGGCAGTAGTAATTAATGTTCATGGATTTTGAATTTTGCTTTAATGCACAAGATCTTTGTGAGTTTTATCTTTTTACATAATATCTAATGGCAGAATAATGGTAGTTATAATTTCTGCTCGTTGCACTGTAGGAAAGTCAAATCTACATCTTTGATAAAAAATTGATTTCATGTTTTTTCACAGTATAGTGTGCATTTAAAATGAGAATCATTTGTCATGCAGGTCTATGTTTTGCAGTGGATTTAGAATGTAATGTTCAATAAAAATTACAGACTTTACGAATGTTCTACAAAGAGATGGGCATCTTCAATCCATAAAATCATATGAATATGACGAGCTTCTTGAGCATGGTTCTCTTTTCTCCAAAGGCATGTTACATTGCTCAACGATGGGTATTTACTGCTTAAAATGAAGTTCAAAATTGCAAGAAAACAATGGAAATGTCTCAACACTAACTGGATGTAAAGTAGAGTGCTCATTGGATTTAAGGAGTTAATTTTATGAAGGCGTGAATTTGCGTGTTAAAAAGTCAAAGTTCATTGAATGTGTATTCAGCAGAACTCCGTGGCAACAAAAGGCATTGACCAATTCTAACACCTCGATGGTCATCTTTGCCATCTGGTGCCCTTGAACATGCTTGCGTATAGGACAAACCAAACGCAAGGTTAAAAAACCTATAGGGGGAATATATGAATAGGGATACATGATTCATTCTTAATGAGTCAAGGGTTAAGATTGGAGAAATGTGGTTACCCTTTTTCGTGAAACATGGTACTTAATCACAGGAAAGAAATGATGCAAGGTGCAAATGGTAATGTTTGAATACTGCCTTGAACCTCACAGTTATATGTTGTTTTATGTGCTATGTGCTAGACAGGGTAATGGGAGGGAGTGGGGTGGAGAAGGGGGGGGGAGTGGTAAAAGCATATAGAGGGCAGTCAGGAGTGTTAATGAGCCATTAAAAATTGTATTTCTTGCTATACACTGTCCAATGTTATGTTACAAAATGCCAATAAAATGCATAGGGGAACACAAAAGTTGCATACACAACAAAGCGCTAACCACACCTATGGTAGGCCACTTCAAAAAAGCAGACCTCCCGAGGTATGATATAAGAACAACCTTAGTAATGGGTGTTCTTCTCCATATGGTCTAGGAGACGTTGTCTGACTCACTTAGCAATGTTGGACAAAGAAAATATCGGCAACAAGCCGACAGATGCACTCCTACTCCATTACATCAATAGTGAATGAATGCATAGCATCCGCGTGGCATCAAGGCCCTTTTGTGTCCCATTTTTGCTATTAGAATATAGGCCAGATAGGCTTCATGCATGTTTCTTTTCCCCCCTGAGATTCACTCAAATTTGTGCACAATACAGACGAGGAACGAAACACGTTGGGTTCCAGATAAACACCCACATTTACATGTTTTTGACATCAACTTATTGAGGCAAAAGATTATTTTGCAAATACATGCACTCAGGATTAATACTTGATTACTCTGAGTAATTGTTAAACGCAAAATGGCGTACTTTTAAAATGGAAGTACAAATTGTTTTATTATTAACACCTATGTATAATTTGAATATATTGTGATTTGGATATGAAGTTTTAACATTGTTTATACCTTGCACTAGTCACTTTGGCGGTGGTAGGCACTGGTCACTTTAAGCACAGGTGACTTTGATGCTTTGAAATTAATGTTGTTTTGGAACATAAAGAACACATTTCAACTATTTATTTTGAATCAGGATTCTGGTGTCCTGTTATTAATGTTGAATATTCCTAGGTAACCAGGTACCACTGTTGGAATGGAGCATTAGTAAGAGTGTATTCAATGTTTTGATCTCCTAGATATTCATTACCATAGAGACAGAGGTTGGGAGCTCTCGAGTGTTCATGAACTTTGTTACAAACCATGCTGGCGGTCCAATGTTATGCAATATACACATTGATTCTGACAACTGCATATGCCAGTATTCTCTCGTTCTTCACATTTTAGCAGCAACAATGTTTATAATGCCGCTTTCTAAAACTTAATCTTTAGCCTCTACTTTTTCAATTAGTGTAGAAGCTGTCATGTTACAATAATGTTTCCATGCATTGAGTGTATGAGCAATGTGGATAATTAACTTTCAGAGAGTATATGAAACATGTATTCATGATCAAGTCTGTATCTTGGGGTAATTTTCATAAATTGAGACTTCTCGGAAAAGTGCTCCCTTTTGTGCCTTTGCAGCTCCGGGCTTCGGTAGTCACAGTTTCCATTATGGGGGCCTTAGACTACTGTAACTGCATTTATTTGAGGCAACCTCAATTCAAGTCCTCCAATTTGCCACTGCGGGTCTGGCACTTACTGCTCCTTTCCAGTCCTTGGCCACGCAATTGCTAGGCAAACTTAATTGGCTCCCTGTCAAGAGTCGGATTAAGTTTAAGGCACTGTGTATTACCCAACATGCTTTTTTTCAATGTAAATTGTCCCCCCCCATCATCCCGTGCGCTCTTTACGATCCTCTTCTGCTAATTTGCTTAAAGGCCCACAGTTCTGTAAGGCCCGAGCAGGTGGTTGTTCTTCCTTTGTCCTTGATCCAGTATTATGAAACTCTTCCAGGTTTCTTCAGATAGATTCCAGATCATCTGTTTTCGCAGAGCACTCATGACTATTTTGTTTTACAACTGCAGTATTTGTTTTTCCTTCTTTTTCTGCTCCTTTTCTTACCGGTTTGGCTATCTATCTGTATTCTTGTATTGCGCCACTAACCAATAGGCCTCAGGGCGCACACAAAAGGAGGAAAGAGGCAGAACAACAAAAGAATGTCAGACAAGGAAAACGAGGAGACATGGAGACTTGGTGAAACCTAAACCTCATAAAGCTCAGCAAAATGAGGAAGAGATAGCGGAAGACTGATTTCAATACCGATAGGGCTATGCTAAAAAGACAGAATAGACCTATCCTTTGTCAAACAGGAAGGTCTTCAATTGCTTTTTGAAGATAGGCAGAGACTCACTATTAGAAAGGTATTTAGGGAGAGCATTCCAGAGAGCCGGGGCCCAAGAGTCAAAGCTAATACCCCCAAATCTTTTCAGGATAGATGGGGGCTGAACCAAGACGGTGTTGCTACTTGAGCGCAAGGAACGGGTGACAGGTTTCTTTTTGATCCTAGTAGCGAGGTAGGATGGAGCTTGGCCATGAAGGCATTTAAACACAGTAGTAAGGCCTTTGTGGTGTAAGCGCTGTTTCACAGGGAGCCAATGAAGGCTACGCCTGGCGTCAGAGACGTGCATGTTGCGCTTAAGGCCCATTACAGCGCGTGCTGCATTATTTTGTATAATATGCAAGATTTTAATGTTGGCCTGGGAGGTACCGATCATTAGACTGTTACAATAATCCAGCTTGCAGTTTACAATGGCGGCTGCAATCAAGGTTCTCTTTAGACAGATAAGGACGAATCTGCAATAGAAGCTGAATATAATAATGACACGAGGATTTGAGGTAATTAGCCTGACGGGTGAAGGATAGCTGCGGGTCAAAGTAAACTCCCAAGGTCTTTACGGACTTAGATACGGGAATTATATGTTGGCCAATCAGAAAGTTGTCATATTTTGTGTCAAGTTTCTTCAGTTTTTTCTGGGTACCTAAAATCAACAGCTCTGTTTTTGCATTGTTGAGGGCCAGTGAGTTTAATGCCATCCACTTCTGGATTTCAGTGAAGATGGAGTTAATATGCTCAACATCTTTTTGATACTCACCAGTGAGTTTAATAACAACCTGCGTGTCGTCAGCGTAATTGGCAAAATAAATGCCTAGGGCTGACAGAAGAGCGCAGAGAAGACGAGAGTAGATATTAAAGAGAAGAGGTGAAAGACATGAGCCCTGTGGAACACCACATAATAGTAA
Source organism: Ambystoma mexicanum (assembly GCF_040938575.1). NCBI lineage: Eukaryota > Metazoa > Chordata > Amphibia > Caudata > Ambystomatidae > Ambystoma > Ambystoma mexicanum. The sequence continues at coordinate 1,460,012,778 of NC_090935.1, forward strand.
GGAAGCCATGGAGTGAGCATTATCCTTAGTAACTCATGTTCCGTCGACCCAAGAATGATTTGAACCAGGCAGAGGCTTCAGGGGAACATTTGCCGATTGTGATTAGTCTATCCGCCAGTAGTTGATGATCGACTAAATCGAACGCTGCGGATAAGTCTAATAATAGTAACAGGGCGGTATGCCCTTTGTCAACAAGGCCAGCAATGTAAGATTTTAAATCTAACAGTGCGGTTTCAGTCCCATGATTGGGGCGAAACCCAGATTGTTGAGGCTAGAATATCATGTTCCTCGACAAAAGTTTGGTATTGACAGTAGGCAATCTTGTCTATGATTTTCAGCATAAAGGGAACATTAGAGATTGGGCGATAATTTCCTGCCTCTGCAGGATCCAGGTTTTCCTTAAGCAGAGGAGTGACCCATGCTTCCTTTATGTTTTCGGGGACATATGATTCACTGAAGGATCTGTTAACAAAGGTATTGACCCATGGGGCAAGGGTATGGATATGGTCTTTGAATAAGGAGGCTGGAAAGACATCTCCCCTACAGGAAGTGGGTTTGAGTTTTGAGAAGGTGTCGATAACTTCTGCTGTTGAAACAGGTTTGAAGGTAAAGGCATGAGAATCATTGGGCGAAACCATGTTATCTAGAATGGATGCGGTATTAGTCAATAATTTGACCTGAGAATTAATAATGTTTTGATGAGTTAGAGTTATTGGTGAAGCTGTTGTGGATGTTTTGACACCAAGTACTGTCTGCCGGGGGCAATGAAATGGTAGTACAACCTTTAAGCTCCTGGAGAATAACAAAAAGCGCCCAGATGCCCTTATCCCTTGTTTTTGAGCATTATAAATCATATATTACATAACAATTTGAATACATGTGACTTGTTCTTTATTCTGAGGCAAATATTTGTACTCATCTAATCGTAGGAAATAAAATGGAAAAAAACCTTTATTCCAAGTATTTATTCCATCTATCTATAGCTACAAAAGTCAAAATGTGTGGGTTTGTGGCCTGGCGAAACATTGTTCCTTATACAATACCACACAGTTTCACCAATCTGCACCACATTTTGCATAGTCACACCGAACATGACTGGCGACATGACATTTGGACATGCCACCCCTTTCCTTGGATTTCAGCACCTTCACACTAGACAGTTGCCTGAAATTAGCAAAACAGCAATGTGGTCATAAGCCGACCGGTCTTGACACGAGGAACAAAACTCGAGGTCCCTACGGTACCTTAAAAACCACGTTTCAAAGCCCTAGGATGCATGGTTCCCAAGATATTTGCACAGCAATGCCCCACAACAAAATGCACCATGCCAGGGTGAGGCAACAGGTGGGGAGAGAGCACAGAAAGTCCCAGTATGTAGCAGCACACCAACTCTTGACCTCCCCCCCCTCCACATCTGCTCCGTGGTATGTGAGCCAGCCACATGCGCCCATTCTCAGTGCAGTTTACTTCAGAGTGCAAAGCACATCAAGAGATGAACAAATCTGAACAGTGACCTAAAGGATCATTCATTTTCAACAGTTGTGTTGTCATGTCTGTCCATGTGCTAAATAATGAGCCTTGTGGTGTTTTCATTTGAAATAATTCCATCGAATCACCTACCACCTCTTTTGAAAGTAAAAGTTCTGTTGTGTATTCTTCATATGAAGTTTCTTACCTTTCTACTTACATTTTCAAATTGTCCCTTTGTTTCATTCATATCTTCTGGGTTTACATTCTTTGGTGGAAAGCAAACAAACTTTATGAAGATGTTAATTTAATAGAAACATAAAACATTGATGTACTTTATACAAATCATCAAGTTGTGGCAGTTTGTTTTTGGCACACATTTATTAACACTAGCAGTGCATTTTTAATTGCACGATTCACTTCTGAAGCTTATATAGTCATTTATATTTTCTAGTTTTCCTTTTGAAGATTGTTAATTTGCAAAACTGTGTAGGTAATCTTACTATTGATTGAAAAAAGATGTATTACTTGGAAGACAATATTTTCATAAAAGTTAAAACTTTGGAAACAGGCTGTAGTTTTATACGTTTTGCAATTTAATACAATGGCAGTTCGCCAATATGTTTGTAAATATTAGGATAGACACATTTTTAGGTTATGAACATGGGATTTGTTCCTAGAGAAATAAATGCATGCTTAGTCCCTGCAACATTTTATTTTTCTACATCAATACACTTAATATACATGAATTAATTTAAAACCTTTTTAGGGTGTGTGCATCCAGAGCACTCAGGCATACAGGATATTTAATAACTGCAAATTTCCATTTGTTTGGAGAAGAATAACTGTCAATTTCATAGTTCTGGTTTGCTTTGAAATGTCATTTGTGCTTTCAAAACACTCCACTCCAAAGTACCAGACTTCTTTCTTCTGACATGTGTATAATTTTCTCTAAACTTTGGCTTTGCATTGCTTGTTAAAAGTATAAAAGTAATTCTGTTTGATTATAGCAATGTCAGTGTTCCAAACTAAATGTCTTGATTGCTGAATTATGTGCCCCTAGAATCCGAATCTGATGACATTTACATCAACAGTGGCATCCAGAAGAACAGGAAATATTTCTTGCAATCCTGTGTATGGAATGTCACGTAGAACAAGGATCAAGTTGACCTAAAAATAATTTTCATTCATTTTTAGGTCTACAGTGTATTTGTAAATTATTTTAAGGAATGAAAATGTGACACAGGTTTTCAACAAGTTTGTGAATATGTCCATTGTTTTACTTTGTTTATCGTTACTGAAAAATTGATCACAGTTTAGGGTTAATTTCTCCATCTTTACATTCAAAAGCATTACCTTCTTTAAAGCATATTTACTATTTTTTAAGTTTCTTCAGCACAAGAACATATTGAATAGCAAGTTTTTTCCATTTTCACTACATATTTTCTTTATATTTTTCTAGCATATACCTGTGTAGAACATTAAGCTGAGTCTTGTATTTAAAAAACAAAAATGAACTATGTGCATTTACAGCATTTGTAATTTCTTGTTTAAAAAAGCCTTAACATTTTGACTGCAAACATTTTTGCTATGTATTTGCGTGCACACTACGTTATAGTGTATTGCTTTATTACTCTCTTAATAGTGCTGAAATACAAATGTGTTTATATAGTTTATATTTTTCTTGTGCTACGTGAGCATCTTTTGTAAGCGTGGTTGTTTTGTCAATTTGGGTTTAAGTGTTTCATATGTTTGTAGTGTTTTTGGGAATGCATAAGTTTTGTGGAAGAATGCTGCAATTGCCACCATTTCATTTTAATTTACTTTATAATACATCAACAATACACAACTTTTAATTCAAAGGTACATTAATGTACATACATTACATTCAAAATGTATTTTTCAAATGTAAATGCATATGCTTATCCACATTATTATATGAGGTAATGCATGTTATTATGCCAACAAAGAACTTAATACAAATTTATATAAAAGGTTATAAGGAAAACAGACATCTGGGCTGATCTATTAGTTATCTATCAGAAAATTATAGACACTGGAATAATTCCCAATACATGGAATACCTCTATAACTATCCCTATCTTTAAATATGGTCAGAGGAAGCTGCCATAGAATTACCACCTACTGGCCCACACATGTGCCCAGCAAAATTCTCTGCATGTATATTCTTCAGGAAATAAATATGTGAGTAAACCAAGATAACATTCTGGATAAAGCCCAAACAGGGTTCCGTAAGGGCTATGCCACTACTGACAATATTTTCCTGGTGAATACTCTCATTGAGCATGCTTATTCTTTTCGTGATTTTCTCATCCGCTTTTAACATGCTAAACAGAAGTATGCGTTGGATAAATCTCGAGCGTATGGGCATGCCAGCTCATCTTCTATATATCTGTAAGCAAATGTACGAACAAAACAGTACAAGGATAAGGGTTAATACTTTTAGCCTGATGTCTGATTGCATATCTGTTAGGATGGGAGTACGTCAGGGCTGCGCTCTGGCCCCTATGTTTTTCAATCTGTTCATGGCAGATTTTAGGGAAATAATTGAAAAAAATGAACGCTTTTCCCAGGATCGGCATTAACTAGCTGGGCTGCATCTGCTACGCGGATGATATTTTTGACAATACCTACAGCGGGATTTGTAACAGTGCAAAGGCCGTTTGTGCCTATGCAGAGAAAAATGGCTTGAAAATAAACCTCACAGAAACACAATTCATGGCCATAGGCCAAAGGCATTGCAAAAAGATCTATATATCCTGCCCTATTGGAAATATCAAAAGGGTAACAGCATATAAGTACCTTGGATATGAAGTTAGTCCAGGTTATACCGGTGCTAATCAGCAACTGCTACTGAATAAGAGAGCCAAGGTGCTGTCCACTATGGGGGCGGTTCTGTCCTTTTCCAAACAAACTGCAGGGTATAGTCTATTTGGCATTTGTGCCATCTACAGACAGAAACTATCTGCAGCCTATCTTTATGCTCTTGAGTCATCGTATATGGATTGATCCTCTTAGGCAGATGAAATTGAAGGATTAATTTGGCACAGAATTTTGGGTCTGAACAATTATACGCCTATTGAGGCAATCAAATTGGAAATGGGATTAATATCACTTTCTACCCTGATCAATCTAAACAGAGCCAAGCTGTACATCAAGATTATGTATGCAAGACCTAATACTCTCCTGTCTGATTTACAAACTGCTCTGGGTAGTGGCACTGGCTTAGTGACTAACAAATTCAAGGCCATGAGTGAGCATTTCTTTGAGTGGTTGTGTTGGATTCCGTGCTGGTAACATGGGGAAGCTGCCTTGGTAAAATCATAAACAAACGGTGCAGCGAAGTATGATTGGATAAAAAGCCACAAGAAGATTGCCAGCACAAAGTCTTCACACACCTTCTCTAGGATGTTTTTCAGGATAGGAAGCCCAGGCTTATTTAAAACTCCTCCCTTCTATAACAGCACGGCATATATTCTTGAACATCAGGTTAAATCACCTAAATGTGCTTGAAATAAGAGGTGCATGGTTTGGTATACCATTAAATGAAAGATCTTGCAGAATAATTCTCGATGGAGAGGAAGTGGAAGCAGCAAGACATATCCTTACCAAATACACAAATCAGACTTGTGTATGAGCGCAATACAAATAAATTCTATCATATGAGATCTGCATATGAATGCTACTACTCTAAATTTGTTGAAGATACTGGTTATATATCCTGCGAAGCATTTTGGTTGAGATGCATGTCCGGCTATAGTAGGAGTTTGACTATAGCCATAACACAGGTTTGGCAATGTGCTGATAAGCATTTGAGAAAGTTTGAGGAGGATGTAAAATTGATAGCCGAGCTCTAAGGTATTGCAACAAATATCTATCTATATGATTAGAGGCTCTTGGCTCCTCCTCCTTTCCCTCTTATTTTCTCCCCCTTTTTCTGTCCTTCCAATTTTTATTTGACAAAGAATTAATCTTCTGACTTTTTAATGTGCTTCCTTCAGCGCAGAAGGGGATGTATTCATCTGTTTTTGCATTACAGCTTTTTTTCTTGTGATTTTATATATGAAATAGAATTTGATGTATTTTTGTATGACATATGTAAATATGAAATTATGAAGATCTATATGTGTAAAAGTTTCCTAAAACTGTATATGCAAAAAAAGGTTACATAAACATTGTTTTCATATTTAAGAACTATCTTTAATGTGTAACTCTAAAAAAACAAATCTAAGTATTAAAATTGACATGTTACAGATTGTTAATTTACAAAGACAATGTGTGTATGTTGCTATTATATGTTTTAATACAGCATATCAATGCTGCATTACATTATTTTAAACAAACATAGCTATATTTATGTTAATATAAAGCTTATATGCTTTAAAATTCACAATTTGAAGATTCATGGCTTTCAGATAAAGTAGATTTTCATGTGTAATGTATTTATACTGTTCTTGTATCTAGAGATCTTTGCAAGTGTCACAGAAAGAAAACGAAATGCAATAACCAACAGTGATGTTTAATGCAAATGTTTTACTTATATGTTACCTTACTTTATATTTGACAATACTTTATTTACATATGACTCATTTGTTCTAGAATGTTGTATAAGAAAGTGAAGGTCATAACTTTGAAACTATAAAATGCTATTCTATTACTGTGTAAATACATGATGTTAAATGCCCAGTTAGTTTTCTCATTTTCTGTTGCACATGCAACAGTTTAAGGCACTTGTTTGAGAAGGATACCTGTGTGTTAACAGGCACTTTGCAAGTCAAATATGGTACATACACATGTAAAAGGTTTACTTTTGTAACATTGAAACAGTAATTTTGCTGTAATATGTTTTATGTGTACTAGTACATTTAGCGTTATAGTAAATTTGTATGTCCTTGGTTTCAATTTTTCACATCTGAAATCTGCTTTTTCAAAACATTTACAGAACATGGTTTGTATATTTTTTTGTTTGATTGGTAGGCATACCTTATATACTTTTATATGTATAGCAGACTTCTTTGTATTGTCTATTTTATTTTAGTACACATGCATCAAAATATGCATGCACAATTTTATTGTATGCATTTTCAGAAAGCGTGCATAAATAGGTACTAAAGTCTAATACCGTGCATATAAACATACATGCACTGTCCAGTGCTTCTTTGATATACAGTAGTTTTGATATCCGGTTTTTCTCTGTAAAACACATGTACATTGGTGAATGTAAAAGTATTTATGCACATTAATATCTATGTACGGTTTTATTTACGGCATATAAACCTATGCAATGTGCATGTTGCTTGCTTTTTATTTTGTGTACATATTTGCAGTATGTATTTGTAAAATCATTTTCATTGATTTTATGTTTGCAGATGTGACGACAATTCTTGTATATTACCAGAATTTTTAAAACAGTTTTAATTACAAAATCATTTGTATATATGGAAAGTTCAGAACACTATGTATATAATGCACATAAAATATTCATGTATTGTGTGTACATATTAAAAATGTATTAGATGTACACGTACATGGCATTTTGCAGTAATTACCCGTGTGACTTGATAATGTGTTGGTTTTGACTTGTGAAGAATGTTGAAGTAATACGTCCTGTGTGTAGTAAGACGCGTGTCTATTTTGTGTAGACTTGAAAGGGACAAGTAGCTATGTAATATTGAATGCAGCACTTAATAAAATGGTATTCTATCTGTTGCACACTTTATCGGGAAGTGTGCCTGCCATACCTCTAGTAGATGGTTGCCTAAAATGCAAAAGGTACCATTGATTTTATATGCTGTGTTAAATGAATGTATGTTAGAGACATTAATTTCTTTTGGGCAATTTTCCAAAACATTAGAGGTTTGTATTTAAAAAACTTTTACTGATAATGTAGTTCATGGAGATTTACATTATGCATATAACTAATACCCGTGTTCTTTGGTACGCTTGTATACCACTGTAACTGTGCATGCATGTTTATTTTTTTTGCTTTTTGATTCAGCAAAGTAGTAAATGTCACAATGTCCTCAAGACCACACCCAACACTCAAAGATGGTTCAAAGATTTGAATTATTAGAATAGTTAAGGTGCTCACTAAGGACCGTTCATCTCATCTTGTCTAGGCAACTCCTACTCCCCCCTCAGCACTGCTACAACAACTACCACCCTCTCTGCACCACTTTCTACTGTTCCTATCTCAGCACTACTACTCTGCCCCATACGCACTACAACCTCCCCTCTCTGCCTACTCTCCCATCTCTGCACTACAACTACTCTCCCCTCTCCACACTACAACTACTCTCCCCCCACAGTCACTCTCCTTACACTTTCCCAATCACCTTTTCATTTACTCTACTTTCTCTGTAGTACTCTCTTTGACCTTCCACAGAAACTCAAGTACCACCCTCTCTGATCTTCCAATACCTCAACTTGCACAATCTTAATTTCCCTCCATGCTACTCGGCCCAATCCTTCCTCTGCTTGGTCTCTTATAGGCCCTACTCCTTCCTCGATTTCACCCAAATAACGCACACCTGCCTGTGTTTAGCTTCCTTTTAGAGTCTACCTACCCTCTTCATTGGCTCTGTCCCTCTGCTGGTTTCCCATACCAACCGCTGGCTGTCCTTGTCACAGGGTTGGTGTTACACACAAGGAAACACAGGGTCTTCAGCCCAACACCTTTTTTATATGTGGTAATGTCAGTATCCAACAATGGCTGCCCACTTTGATTAATGACCCTGTTCATGTTGGGGCTTTCCAGACTGTTTGAGATGTCAGTTTGGTGTAGGTGCCGCTCTGCTATCCCCTTGCTGGGGAGTACTATGTCCATGAGCATGTGGAGCTAGTTGGAGCATTCCATGCACCAACATGTGCTGGCGTTGAGCTAGTTCTGGGCTCTTGGCAGCTTGGTTTGCTGCTCAGGGGTCTACTCTCTCTTCTCTCTGCTCGGTCAGCTTTGTTGCTCGACTGTCCTACCGCTAAGGCAGCCAATACTAGAAGCTTTGTGGAAGAAAGAAACAAACTGGCCAGAACAGTGCTGTGAAGGCATGGGGTGATGAGGCATATGTTATTCAAACATGTATGTTTATACATTTCCAGTGCATATTGGGATGGCTTTAAATAACTATTTAAAGACATACTCTTATGCATACATGTACATGTATATGCAAGCAATTTGACAAAACATGGTATATACAATATTGGGTTGAATTAGTAATTTTACGACATTCTAGTACTGCATTGAGATAAACTTACATTTACATACAGTTTTTTGTTAATATATATGTTTGGCTTGTTGCAATTAACACAAATAGTGTTTACTGAATGCTAAATGCGTATATGTTATTGGTATGTGAAGACTAATTGGTCAAAAATACATACATATACGTAGAGAGGCCTGAATATTGTGCATAAATGTGCATTCGTCCATTTTCTGTGTATACCAAGATGACCTTCATTGGTTAATTAAAAGCATACATGTGCCCCTACATATACATGTTGTTTCAGGAAACGAGACTATACATGGTGTATAAAAAGTGGAAATGAATGCATACATTTTTGCATGCTAGAACTATTGTAGTGTGCTAAAATATACATACATTTATGACCCATCTTTTGCCATGATAGATTTTGGTTTATTGATTTGTGTATATATAAACATAAAGGCATACAGGCTATTAGTACATAAAATAATATTTGCTTACATAGTGTAACGTACGTGTATTTTTGCATTTTATTTGGAGCAAACATAACCCATAGGTATCTAGGCGCTAGTTTCATTGCGGAAGGGCAGGTTATTTATAACATGCTCTTTTTTTCTATTAGTGTAGAGGCCGGCACACAGTCAATGCATGCTTTTACATTTTATGTGCAAATTGGGATGGCCATAAATAGCTAATAAAAGGAAAACATGTATTCATACATTTACATCTGTGCGCAAGTAACGTCACAGGGCGGATATTGGAGTAGAATTCGTACATTTACGCACGTATTATAGTACTCCATTAAGATGAATGTACAGTCTTTTGCCATTATATATTTTTGGTTGACAGTATGCTAGTCTACTGTGATGAATCCCTAGATGTTGTCACTTCTCCTAAGGGGGGGGGGGCCATTCCCATGAGGCCAGGGAGGGGAGGTCGATACTAGATAGTCCCCCCTGGGGGGTAGTACACAGCTGGAGTCTCATGTGGAGGGACTCTCCCTCTGGGCAGAAGGAATGACATCTAGGGAGAATGCGGTATATCCCTCTTCCAAACACCCCAGTTCCATACCCAGTTATCCCATGTACATGTGTAGAGCCAGTGACATAATGACTGGGATGAAGAAGAGTCCAAACTACCCTCTGGAGATTAGTAGTACTAGTACTGCGATGGGGAGGAGGTGCAGAGCCATGAAGATCAACAAGAACCAAGAATGAGCATTCTATTGATTTACAAACACCAATTGTAAATCTGGCAATAACAACCAAAGAAGGATGGCAGAAGTGGTTGAACCCAGCTAATGGAGGCATCAGGTGCAGAGAATCTCCAGCACACACAATACATATAACCGGGGTAGGGGAAACCCAAACAGAGAAGAAGATTCTAGGATCCTAACAGTTAACACAGAGGCAGGTCATCTTCCTCGTGGCAGTTCTTAGCGGGAGAGTGAAGCAAGTCTGCCAAATCATCAGAGCAGATAAATATGGGTCTGGGACGCACACCCAAACCAGGAGAAAGATATAAATCATCTTCCTCACGGCCACACTTGGCAGGAGAGTGAACCAAGTGGGCCAACTCAAGAAGTGGAGAAGCCCGAGTCTGGGGGCCCTAGTTGTAGGTCAACTGTGCTGCTGAGAATCGTTTAGGTGGATCTAAGATCAGGGGAAGGGAGTAGTTTACCTGTAACTCCATTTCTCTAGCGTTGGTATCTTTCATGGATTCACATGCTGTGAATATTCCCCGTCAGGCTGGGAACTTCGGTCACTTTAACCTAGCATTTTCCTATGGAAATCTTCCACACTTTAGTGTCCCATAAATGTCCTTTTTGGGTGGTTTAGTCCCCACCAATAGGACGTAGGGTATAAATAGCCCCGCCACCACGGCTTCCCTTCAGATTTTAACCTCCAAAGTAGAGGGAACCCGAACCAGGTATGCCTGCAGGGGTGGCCGGAGGGCGCGTGTGAATCCATGAAAGATACCAACGCTGGAGAAATGGAGTTACAGGCAAGAAACTACTCCCTTCTCCAGCATTGGATCTTTCATGGATTCACATGCTGTGAATAGATTACATAGCAGTACCAACATGCATGGTGGAGTGTAAAGGCAAACCAATACAGAAAGTCACAGGAGACAATAAACCCATCAAGTGCCAAAGTTCAAAAATAAACACCCCAAAGCTGCGGGGCTTACCTTATTGGAACAGCTGTTGCAGGACCGCACATCCCACCTGCACATACATCACCATTCTGCTGCCCCAGACCGTAATGCCGGGTAAAGGTATGCAGCACCGCCCAGGAGGCCGCCTGGCAAATGTCCACCAGCGGAATCCCCAACCATAATGCTGCAGACGAAGCCGTGGACCTCGTTGAGTGCGCCTTAGGTGTCCTTCCCAAAGGCTTCCCAGCTTTAGTGTGGCATAACGAGATAGTTGAGGATACCCAAAGAGAAAGTCGTTTGGATATAACCTGCCGTTTGTTGGACGGCCCAGAAGCCACAAACAACGATTTTGATTTTCTGAAATCATGAATTTGATTCAAATAAAACTTCAACACCCTCTTAACGTCCAGAGAATGCAGAGCCCATTCTGCAGGCATGGATGCTGAAGCAAAAAACAAGGGTAAAACAAAAGAAGAGTTTGTGAAATGCCATTGGCACTTTGGGGATAAAGTGCAGGTTGGTGGCCAAAAAAAACCTTGTCCTTCAGGAATCTCAAATATGGCGGGTCGACGACTAATGCCTGCAACTCAGATATCCTTCTGGCCGAAGTAATTGCCATCAGAAAAGCCACCTTCCACGACAAACTTCAAAGGAGTCGACGACATCAGCTCAAAAGGCAGTCTCATCAGACCCGAAAGTACCACATTAAGGCTCCACACCGGCGCAAACTTCTTGACCAGAGGAAAAGTTCAAACAACCCCTTCCAGAAAGGTTTTACTAGCCGATCACTAAACAGAGGAGCCGTATGGCGCCTCAAAGTAAAACTAGATATTGCAGCCAAATGTACTTTAATGGAGGATAACGCCATGCCCCTTTCTGCCAACTGAAACAGGTACGGGAGAACGTGTTCCAGGGAAATGTTCAAAGGGTCAAACCCCGTTTGGGCCTTACACCACACAAAAAAACACTTCCATTTACATGCATATGAGACATTCATGGATGGTGCACTTGCCGCCTCCAAAATTCGGCGACAGTCATGGGAAAGCCCTAGCAGGCCAAACTCTGAGTAGTCAGGAGCCAAGCCGTCAGGCTGAGAGAGCGTGGTGCCACACAGTGCCCCCGTCCTGAGACAGAAGATCCGGCATCACTGCCAACTGAATTGGCTCTCCCACCGGCAAGTGAAGGACATGGGAGAACCACTGCTGCCCGGCCCAGAACAGAGCCACCAGAATCACACAGCATTGGTATCTCCGTATCCACTGGAGGGTCCGCCGGATGAACAGAAATGGGGGGGAAAAGCATACGCAAACCGGCCCGTCCACGCGAACGAGAATGCATCCCCCAGAGACTCGGGGTGAGCCCACCTGCTGGCGAACTCCCAGCACTGTTTGTTTTCCGCAGTTGCAAAAAGATCTAATGGGGGATGGCCCCCACTTCCGGAAGATCATGGAAATCTGCTGCTCGTTCAGCTGCCACTCATGCAGCTGGCCAATGTCCCTGCTGAGCGTGTCTGCCTGCACATTCAACACTCCCGGCAGATAAGCCACAATGTTTATTTTGTGTAGCAGAGCCCAATGCCAAAGGTCCTGTGCTTCCTTCGACAGGACCCTGGAATAAGTGCCCCCTTGTTTCCGGAGATAAAACATTGTGGTGGTATTGTCTGTCAACGCCCTCACCACAGAACCGCATATGCATGGCAGAAACAACTTGAGGGCCCAGTGTACTGCTCTGAATTCGAGCACATTGATGTGGAACCGAGATTCCTCCCGATACCACAGGCCTTGAACCTGCGACTCGCCGAGATGCGCTCCTCATCCTGTCTGGGAGGCATCTGCCACAATCGTAAATTGGAACTCCGGCTCCAGCAACGGCATGCCCCGAACCAGATTGGCCGATCACTTCCACCAGCGAAAAGCGTCCACCAGAGTGCTGTTGATCACCAACTTGTCAGACCACGATCCACGACTCTGTGCCCAATGGTCCGCGAAGAACTCTTGCACCGGTCTCGTGAAGAGACAACAGTTTGGCAGCAGTGGAATACAGGATGCCATGGCCCCCAGCAGCAACATGTAGGACTGGACCAACACCCTTGTGCTGATCTTCCACTCGGCTGCCCTTTGCAGAAGCTTCAGGGCCCGCTTGCTGGAGGGCTTCACAAGCCCCAGTCGAGTCAAACTCCACCCCCAGAAACACCAATTCCTTGGAAGGTTTCAGAAATGATTTCTCGAAGTGGATGGCGAATCCCAGTCGTTGCAACAGCTGCATGGTAGCTCTGAGACTTTCCTGGGCTTCACCTGGCGACAAACCTCACCAGCCAGTCGTCCAGGTATACGTGATGACCCTCCCGTCTGAGAAACGCTGCTACTGGTGCCAAACACTTTGTGAATGTCCTGGGGGGCGACTTCAAACCAAACAAGAGCACTCGAAACTGCTAATTGTCCTCTCCTATGACAAATTGCAGAAACTTGCGGTGCCGCCGACACATGGGAATGTGAAAGTATGCATCCTGCAAATCCAACGATGCCCAGAAATTCGTCCGGCTGAACCGACCGGATGACCTCCTGAAGAGTGAGCATCTTGATCTTCAGGAATTGCAGAGTCTTGTTCAACGCCCAAAGATCCAGAATGGGCTGCCACTTATCGTTGGGTTTCTTCACCATGAAGTAGCAGGAATGAACCCCTTGGCCTCTCTCTGCCACCAGAACCGGTTCTATAGCCCCTTTCTCCAGCATAAGAACTACCTCCTGCTGCAGGATGTGAAGATGCGGTTGCAAGGCATACACCGGTGGAATGGAAACAGGTGGACACTTGAACTCCAACGAGTGGCCTAGACGCACTGTGTCCAACACCCAACGATCCAATGTAATCTTTCGCCACTCGTCCACGTGCATCGCCACCCTGCCCCCCAGTAGATTGTCCTGGTTTAGCTTGCCTCCTTTTAGAGGTGGAAAACTGCGAACCCCTTATCCGCTAAGCCTGACAGTCAAGACTCTTCACGTCAATACACCTGGGAGGAATAACTTGATCGACTGTAACCCCGGTCCCTGGTGGAAGCAAACCGGGCATTACCCGAAGCACCCCGGAACGGCGAAAGGAAAGAAAAGAGCGCCCACTCTGCAAATCCCCTAAGGACATAGCAGTCTCCGTGTCCTCCTTCATGCCTTTGAGGGATTCATCGATTTTTCACCCCCAAACAAATGCTCCCCGCTTCACAGGGCATGACGATAACCTTATAATGCACCTCCGGACGAAAGTCAGTGCACTTTAGCCAGGCTTGGCGATGAAGCACTACCCAAGTGTTAATTTGTATATAGCGGACACTGCTAAATCTATGGCAATATTTATACTGTGATTGGAAGCCTCCTCACCTTCACGCACCAATAGCATGGCGTCTTTGCAGTGCTGCTCCGGCAGATGTTCCAAAATAGGCGCTAGCCTATGCCACATCTCGCGATCATAGCATGCCATGATCGTTAAGAAATTCGCCGATTTCACCGTCGTCGTCCCAACAGTCAAAACCTTCTTCCCGAAGGCATCCTGCCTCCTTACCTCACTGTCCGGAAGAGTAACACTCGTTCTGACTTTGGGCCTTACGGCTGGCCGCCGACATCACTGACTCAGGAGTGGGTTGCGGCACTAAGCACTTCGAGGTAGATTCTGGGGCCTTGAACTTTTTCTTAAGCCGACCTTTGACAGCCGGCTCCGAAAATGGATGGCGCATCGTGCGCAGGACTTCCTGCCACACATGGTCCAGAATAGGCACGGAAAAGACAGCCTTCCTCATCTTGCCCATGTGATCGAACAGGAAGCAATCCTTCTGCTCTTCCTCTGATGTCAACCCAAACTCCACACACGCCTTAGATGACATAGCGTGGAACGCCCCAATATCATCGGGGGGGGGGGCTGACCCGGACTCCGAGGCTGTTCCACCTCCCCGTCCGTGTCCCACATGTTGTCCCTCGTCGGCGACGACGAACCAGTCGACAAAGTGCCCCGCGGAACAATGTCGGTCTCCGACTCTGGTAGTTCGCCCTCCTCAGGATACGACCGTGGACGGTCTTCTCTCACCAGCAATGGTAAAGGCAACCCTGTCGGAGGAGATTTTCATGGAGGCACACCAGGAACCTCCATCACCTGCCCCACCGGGGTCACATGCAAAGGAGGCAACCTCGCATCCAGCTGGCCCAACAACAATTGCAGCGTGGACAGAACTTAGAGCAACAAAATAGACTTTGGGTTAACCAGTGGATAATTAGCTGGACCAGTTCCCACTCCACCCGAAGTCGATGGCCCAACACTTTGTAGTCCCAAAGCTGACGAGCCCAGTACAGGCTCCTGGTCGTCGTCCACCTCCGACGACACTGCAAAAGCCGCCGTATCTTGATACAGAAGGTTTTCAGACAGAAGCGTGTCGAAGGCGGAAGACTGCCACGCCCCACTCGTAGGCAACAATCCTTCAGTTTCCATTCTCGTGGATGAGAACAGCATCGGTCCCTTGTCAAACACGGTCGTTGCTGGAGCCGAAACACCACTGTCGACGACGGAACTGTAGATTGGAGAGCAACCGTCGACGACAGGTCCACAGTCGACGAGGTTTCCGTCGGTACTGCCATCTGTGGCGTAGACTTCACCGGCAACCCAGCCTGCTTGGCAGCGCTGGACCAGTGTTTAGATGACTCCCTGCTGGAGGACGACCTGTGATGGTCCCCGGAAGACTAGTGCTTCTATGATTCCTTCGGCTTGGGCAAGCCCTTCTCCTGCGCCCTCGACTATTCGGGTCTACTACCAGAACCCCAGGAATGGTCTGACTGACCATGCTTAGACGAAGCACCCTTCGACAGCTGCTTACTCGAAGAAGAACAAGTTACTCTTACCTGGTACGAGCTTTCGATGGGATGGTCCGACGACGTATTCCATATATGACAGTAAGCAGCACAGCTGTGGTGATTACTGTCAGATTGAATACGTCGGAGGACCCAATCCCCTCGAAGATCTACTACTCTTCCCCACCTCCGACGCTGATACAGAAGGACAAAGTTTCTTAGCCGGAGGCTCGGCCAACGCTGCATGGCGATGTTCCGCAGACTGCACAGGACGCTCCGAGGACAAGGTCCGGACCGACCCCACCTCTGAGGCCGGGTATGGGTCCTCATTGAGCCAACAGATCAGCCGCTGATTGCGGTCTTTAAGAGTCTTCTGCGAGAAACCTCGACAAATCTTGCAAGTGTCTGCCTAGTGATGGGGATAAAAGCAGTATAGGCAATCCATATGGCTGACACCTTCATACAACCTTCAACCCACAAGTCGCACAGGGCCGGAAAAAGAGACTGCTTCGGAGCCCCAGAAGCCATCTCAATACTAGAGTAACAAACACGCGTGCAAAAACACGAAGTGAGGTGATCCCAACAGTTTGGAGACAGTTGAAATTTGAAGGGAAGCCACAGGGGCGGGGCTATTTATACCTTTCGTCCTATTGGTGGGGACTAAAGCCCCCAAAAAAGGACATCGATAGGACACTAAAGTGTCAAAGTTTTCCATAGGAAAACGCTACGTTAAAGTGACCGAGGTTCCCAGCCTGACGGGGAATATTCACATCATGTGAATCCATGAAAGATCCAATGCTGGAGAAGGGAGTAGTCCCCCCTGGGCACAGTGAACTGTAAAATCCAAGGAAAGGAGTCATTCTCCTGGACCAAGAACATTGACTCAACCTTCTAGTTTAGTTATAAGTGTAAGGGACAGAGTTAGTGTTTTGACTCATTCGTGAATTCACATTAAGTTACAAGGATATTTCGACAGACCCATTTGAACTTTAGTTGAGGCAGGGAAACACATCAGATCAGTTTTCACATTATTTTCTTAGTGAATAAAAGTCTTTAGCAATCAAACATGTGTAAAATCCAGCAAGTAAATTTACATGTACACTGAAGCTTTCTTTGAAAAAGTATTTTTTGTAGGGTGCATTAAATGCACATGTACGTTAAGGTTTTGAATGTGCCATTATGCTGTTGAAGTTGTGGTGCACATACTAAGCGCCTCTCTTGAAATTTGTGGTGAGGTACCAACAGCACTATATCATTTTGTAATTGATAAGTTATAAGTTACTCACCGTAGTGACTAACATACTCCTAGTCCCCTTTCCTCCATACTGTATGGGAGTCCCTCGCTAGGGATATGAGACAGAACCTTTTTCACCAGAAAAATCACCTTACCCTTTAAATTTAGATGCGCGCTGTGGCAGGGTGCTCAGAGCAGGCGCTCCCCTGACCCCGGTGACACTCAGTCCCCCTTGGCGCGTCGACAATATTATCATTGCCTAATGACACCAGTTTTATTAAGGGGGAGGATGGTGGACGTATGGAGGAAAGGGGACTATGGACTAGGAGTACGTTAGTCACAACGGTGAGTAACTTATAATTACTCCTACATCTAATCTCCTTTTCTCCATACAGTATGGGCAAGTACAACTGAATGTAGCCCCAGGGAGGCGAGGTGCTCGCTTAAAAAAAAAAAAAAAGTTCCTTAACACTGCCTGACCAAATGCCTCGTCCGACCCGGAGCTGGCATCCAAGCAGTAGTAGCAGAGAAGGTAAGAGGCTGCTCCCCACGCCAGCCCCACGTACCTGAGCACAAGAGTAACGGGCCAGCCCCAGAAGGGAGAGGAGCGCATACACCTCCCCAGACTATCAGAGCTGCTGGGAGTCAACCTACAATTTGCGGGGAAAGGGCAATCTCCCCACCACCAGGTGGAGGGGGGCACTCTAAGTACCTAAGGCACCGTCACCCAAGCTCACCTCAGCAGAAAAAGGAACACAGGCACACAGTGGACCGTTTTAGTATCCGATAGAGCCCAAATCAAACGAAGAGAAACTTGGAAGCTGCAAAAGAGATACCAAGGCAATCGGGCCAAGAACTCTAGGAGGGTGGAGCAGGGGGAAAACAAAGCCAACGGGTGCGAGAAGCCTAGATCGGTTTCAACAATATAGAAGAGCAGAAACTCTAGATCCAGCCACTGTCAAAATGAACACGGCTGCCACTAAAGACGATTTTGCAGGAATTATGGCGGAAATTCGAGCACAGAGGTCAGACATACAAACCTCCATCTCAGAAATTAGGGGAAAAGTGTAATGTATCAAGAGTAAGGTGGAGAACTGGGAGCACAACCAAGTTAATGCAGACCCAATGGAAATTAAGCTAAATGCCAGAATGACTGAAATAGAAATGAAAGAAGAAGAAATAGCACTCAAGATGGACGACATGGAAAACAGGGAGCGAAGATCCAACCTACGAATAGTGTTCCTACCCGAGACAGACGGTAAAACACCAGCCTTGGTCGTGAGGGGAAAGTTCAGGACATAATAAACCAGCTATTTTCAACACACGGGGCAAACCAGTGCACATCGAAAGGGCCCACAGAGGAGGTTGGGCATTTGGAGGGGGCCCTGGATCGATAACAGTGATGTTCCTCAGCTACAAGGAAAAAACTAAAGTCCTCCTAAAAGCAAAATCGACGCAGGACATCCTGTTCCCTGGCTCAAAACTGAAGGTATTCCAAGACTCAAACCTCACCTTGAGCAGAAGGAGAGCATGCAAGCCTCTTACTACATGGCTAACAGAGAAAGCCATGAGGTATAGTTGGGGATACCCCTTCAATCTCACCTTTGAAGTTACGGGAGAGGAATACTGAGTGGTGACCCCCGAGGAGGCAAAGCAGGTGTTGAAACATCTAATAGCTCAGGACGGGAGAGCCCCAGCTGGGCCAAGTCAGGACCAGTCGCCGAAAGCCCAAGACACAGACCGACCCAAACAATGACGAAAATGATCCAAAGCTGGTAGAAAATATGCCAAACCAAGTCCGGAATCGCCAACAAAACCCCTATTAAAACGCAGACAAGGAACGGCGTGCCAAGGACGCCAAAAGCCCACTCACGCAATGAAGGAAAAGGATTTGCAAAAGAAGCCGCCTGTGAGGGTTGAGCCATAAACCTAGTGGCCCTTGATTTCAAGAGGGCGCCTCAGCCCACAGAACCTTCGTTACTCACAATGACCGCGGTTCAGTTACTGGGGGATTTCCTTTCCATAGTTCAGTTAAGGGGGTTGGTTAATTGGGTTAAGCGTTCAAGGGGAAGGGAGGAGGGGGAAAGATTGATGGGCAGGCGAACACGAGAGACTAGGGGTGCAAAGAAACAATCTAAACACAACGCTGGCTGGTGAAGGGGGAGAGCAGGGCAGGACCTGATGTAAAGATGGTTAATCTAACCAAACCTAGACAAGCGATAGGGACCCTGAAACTAGGAACATTCAATGTTAAAGGGCTTAACTCGCCTACCAAAAAGGTCACTACTGACTAGAGAATTCAATAGAGCATACCTGGACCTGCTTTTTATCCAGGAAACCAGGCTCAAAGCGGGAGAAGAAAAGCCATTGAGAGGGAGAAGAGTGGGGCAAACATACTGGGCCTCAGCAGTCCACAAGAGAGGCGGGGTGGGCCCGATACTGCATAAGAGGTTCAAGGTAGACAACCCTGTGGCACAATCACTGATGGGAGGGAGACTCTTGATAGTGCAGGGAGAATGGGGGAACTCACTTGTAACCCTTGCAGGGGTTTACACTCCAAATTAGGGCCAAGGGGATTTCAACGAGGAAGTCCTTGCAAATATTGTGGGGACAGCCAGGGCCCGGTACTGATAGGGGGAGATTTTAATGCATAGACAGACAAGCAACACAAGTGATGACCAAAAGCCTCCCGAAGGAGTATTGTAGTAGATTTTAAAACTGCATCAGGGGTGCGGGGGGGGGCTGATTTGGTGGATGTCTGGAGGACAGTTAACCTGAATAAAAAGGGATACACGTTCAGATCTGCTGTTCATGGGACATTCACCAGAATTGATTATCTGATGGTGACCAGAGAAATGAGCCCAGCAATCTGAAATAGTGAAATCCGCCCAATAGGATGGTCAGACCACGACATGGTCACAGCAAAAATAGAGATGGTAGGGCTAAATCGACGGTAAACCAAATGGAGGTGCAACTAATTCCTTCTAAAGGATAAGGTGTACTCCCAGAAGCTAGACAAGGCTATACAGGAATATTTTCAGATCAATGATGGGGAGATCGGGATCACAACAGTATGGGAAGCGGGAAAGGTGGTCTGGAGGGGGCAACTAATGAAACAATGGGCCCTGCGAAAAAGAGAAAGGAAGCTGCAGGAGGAAAAGCTGGGGAAGACATTGCAAACATAGCATAGAGACTCCACAATGGGGTTCTTACAGAGGGGACCACCTGTAAATGTTAAAGCAGAAAAAGGGAAGAGTTAAAGGCACTAGGGAAGAGCAATGTTATGTGAAAGCTGATGCTTTTGAAGCAGAAGTTCTAAGAAAAAGGGGACAGGGCCGACAGGATGCTGGCCAATAGATTGAGCGCCCAGAGACCAGAGAGATGGGTGGTCAGGATCAGAAGAGGGGGACTGGATACACTCCCCAGAGGGAATAGCCAACCAATTTGCCAGTTAGTACACAAAACTGTATACCTAAGAGGGGGATAGGGATGAAGTAGAGATGGGGGAATATATAAAAAAAAGCAAGTCTTACTCACCTAACCCACGCAGAGCGGGACCTCCTTGAATGCCTAATAACGCCTGAAGTAGAAGCAGCAATAAAACGTCTCCCTCATGGGGGAGCCCCAGGTGAAGATGGCTACAAAATTGGATCATAAAAACACTTCATAAAGACTTTGGCCCCACACCTCGCCAAACTATTCAACCATGCCTCATTCTCAGTAGCGCACATAATACTGCTTCCCAAAGCAGAAAAATCCCACCTCATGTAAATCCTACCAGCCAATCTCACTGCTAAATACTGATGCCAAGGTGTATTCAAGAGTCCTGGCCATGCGTATGGAGGACCTAATGCCCCGCCTAATCCACTGAGACCAGGTGGGCTTCATTAAAGGGAGACAAGGGTCCAATGCTATGAGGAAAACCCTAGACCTCATGGACCACTCTAGGAGAATAGCTGGGGAACACGCGCTTTTTAGTGTCGACTTGGGAAAAGCCTTTGACAGGGTGGGTGGGCTTTCATCTGGGCTGTTTTAAGAAATATGGGATTTGGCAAGCATTTCCTAACAGGGGTGCGAGCAATATACAAAGCTCCAAGGGGCAGAGTGGCAGTGAACAAGCTCTCACAAGAATTCTGTCTGACCAGAGGAACAAGGGAGGGGTGCCCTTTGTTGCCACTGCTTTACACCCTGTAAATTGAACCACTCTGCAATGCAATAAGGAGTGATCCCGCCATAAAAGGAATTAAGGTGGGTGACACAGAATACAAACTGGCCATGTTTGCGGACGATATAATGATTTACCTGGCCGACACCGGCACCTCGATACTGAGAGTACTTCGAACATTGAAAGAATTTGGTAAATGGGCGGGGCTAAAGGTAAATGAGGAAAAGTCATTCCTTTTCACGTAAAAGGCCCCAATGAACCCCGGGGCTACAAGCACGTTCACAGGTGGAATAGCGCCTTGGTGTAAAGCACTCTATAAATAAATAAAATCAATCAAATCAACAAGCCTTGAAGTATCTGGGGATCCAAATCACCTAAGACCTGGAAGACCTTTACAAGGCTAATGTGCACCCTCTTTTGCTGGAACTAACAAAGGACTTTGAGAGGTGGGGCAAGCTCACAATATCATGGCTAGGCCGCCTTAATGCCATAAAGATGGTCATCCTGCCCAAGCTCCTGTACCAATACCACATGCTACCAATCGCTATCTATGCTTTACACTTCAACGAGCTGAAAGGCATGTTTATGAGATCCTGTGGCAGGGCAAAAAAAACCGAATTGCTTATGACACGCTTATTCAACCAAAGGAAAAGGGAGGAACAGATCTGCCGGACCCCTATGCATATTACTGTGCTGCCCAGTTCTGCGCCCTCATGCTGCACATGAGAGGAGATGTGCATAAGCAATGGGTGGCCATCAAGAACCACCCACTTAGACCGTTATCTCTCAGTGAGTGGCTATAGGCCCCCAAAAATAGATTCCCAAGAGTGTTTAAAACCATGTTGCGATGGGCCCGCTCATGAAAATGTGGTGGAACAAAAAAGAGATTAAAGGCCTCAACATGGCTCTCCCCATTGAGCTGTATTTGGGCTCCGCCCATTAGAGACAGAATCCATGAACCAAATCGCTACCAGGACTGCTATGAAGCGGGACTGGAAAGAGTGGGGCAAGTCAGAGAGACAGATGTATATCAATCCAGGGTTTGGAAGCAGGGCTACAAACAGCAGCCCTCCGTGTGTATACCTGCAACTGAAAGGGGCGCTCACGACACCAGCATTCAAGGACGAGCTCCAAAGAGACCTCACCAACTTTGAACGGATACTCAGTGAAGCTCACTCGAGTAAAGGCCCCACCTCCCGGCTATATGAAGCACTGATAATGGAATGGCAAACATACTGGAGAGCCTAAAAAAGAGATGGGAGAAAGACTAATGTCGGACCAGCTATGGTCAAAGATGTGCGGAACAGTGAGGAAAATATCCATCTCAGCCCAATACAAGTTACATGTAATAAAGCTACTGCATAGGTGGCAGTACGACCCCCAAAGACTTTCCAAAATGTTCCAACAGGTTAGCCCCATGTGCTGGAGGGAATGTGGAAGTCACGCCGACTAATAGCACATGTGGTGGGCTTGTCCCAAATATATTGCAGTGAAGTGCTGGCCTGGATAATGAACAGAGGGGATTGCCAGGATCAAGGATCCTAGACTGGTATTGTTCGGACTGGAAGAACAAGAGGGGCGCTGGATAAAAGTCCCGCACATGACTCACTTCCTTTTGCTTGCTGCCAGGGTCGGTATCACAAGAGGCTGGAAAGCCAAAGAACTTCAGCCGGAACAAACATGGGCCCGAAAAAAGCCAGAGAACTGTATGAAATGGAGAACATTACAGGGACCATTCATGAAATATCTCCTAGCAGGGAATTGGAATGGGCCCCCTTCCTTGAGCCCTAACAAGAACACGACCTAAAAACATCTTGAGCCCCTTGAACTCTCAACAAACGCATCACCCGAGACCCAAGAAGCAACATCCACGACCTATCGTGGATGTTACTGAAGGGAGGAGGTTGGGGGGCGGGAGTTACAATTAAGTTAAAAGCTAAATGATGGTCAAGCTGGTATTTTTTCCGAAGTGATTGTGTGTGCTTTATTATGTAAATGTATGCTGATATATGCATTGAAAACAATCAAAATTAATTTTGAGAAAAAAATGCTTAACCAATCTGTCGCTGAACAGTAGTAGCATGGCGCGGTCTCGTGAACCTGGATATGGCAGCCAAATGCACCTTGATCGATGACAATGCCAGACCCCCCCCCCCCCTGCGTCAGTTGTAAAAGGTAAGGGAGAACCTGGGCCAGAGATACTTCCAACGGCTGCATGTCTGGTTGTTCCTCACACCAGGAACAGAACATCCCCTACTCTTTACTGTAACAGATGTTGGTGGAAAGCGCCCTTGCCGCCACCAGGATCCGACGACAGTCCTGCAAGATACCTAGATGACCAAACTCAGAGTGGTCAGGAGCCACGCTGCTGCCTGAATGATGCCGGGTTGCGATGGCACACCCTTCCATCGTCCTTTGATAGCAGATCCTGCTCCGCCCCCAGACGAAGTGGCTCGTCCACCGTGAGATGAAGGAGATCAGAGAACCAAGCCTGCCTGGGCCACCAAGATCACTATGCACTGGTATTGGCACACCACTGGATCGTACTCCGAATCTGAGGAAAAGTGTACACGTACAGGCCCATCCACAGGAACGAGAACACATCCCCCTTTGGCTCCGGATGTGCCACCCTGCTGGCAAACTGAGGGCAGTGCTAGTTCTCTGGAGTGGCAAACAAGTCGAGAGGGGGAAACCCCAATTTCTGGAAGACCTTCAGCTTCCACTCGTGCAACTGACCAGCGTTTCTGCTAAGAGCATCCGCCTGAACATTCTGAACCCCTGGCAAATAAGTGGCAATGTGAATCTTGTGAGCAATGGCCCACTGCCACACCTCCTGAGCCACCCTGCTTTTGCAAATAGAACATTGTGGTAGTGTTGTCCATCAAAACGCGAACCACTGCAACTTGAAATGAGCGGTAAAAAGGATTTCAGAGCCCAGTGCATCCCTCGCAACTCCAGCACGTTGATGTGCAACAGCACCTCCTCCCTGGACCAGAGGTTCTGGACTTGAGACTGACTGAGTTCTGCTCCCCAACCCACCTGAGAAGCATCCGTCACTATCGTGAACTGAAAGTCTGGCTCCAGCAGGGTCATGCCCAGTACAAGATTTTCTGTGCAGGTCCACCACCGCAGGGCTTCCACCAGGACACAGGAGATGACCACCTTGTCCTACCACAACCCCCCGAATCCGCGGGTGGCGAGAAACTCTTGCACCAGCCGCATGAACAGGTTACAATTGCGGATGAGCGGAATGAAGGACGCCATGGACCCTAGAGCCGGCATGCAACTCTGGACTGAGACCGTAGTCCCCAGGCCCTACTCTCCCACCTTGGAACGCAACTTTTCCTCTCTTTCGCTTGATAGTTTCACCAGATTTTCCTGCGTAAGAAACTGAGCGCTGAGAAAAACCAACTCCCTGGATCGAGTCAGACAGGATTTTGCGAAGTCGACGGCAAACCCCAGCCATTGGAACAGGCGGATGGAAGCCTGAAGAGACAAACGTCCTTTCTGGAGACTGCCCCCTGACCAACCAGTCGTCTAGGTACAGAAACGCATGATGTCCCCCCCCTGCGTAGGAAGCAGCCACCGGAGCCAGGCACTTTGTGAACGTCCTGGGAGCCGACTTCTGTGCAAATGGGAGGACACGAAACTGGAAATCTTAGTCTTGGACCACGTAGCGCAGGAACTTGCACTGTTTTGGCAACAGGATGTGGAAGTAAGCGTCTTCCAGATCCAACGCCGCCAGGAATTCCCCAGGCAGCACTGAGCGAATGACATCCTGCAGCGTGAGCATCTTGAACTTCAGGTGTTGCAGATTTTTGTTCAACGAAGATCCAGAATAGGCCTCCACTTGCCATTGGGCTTTTTTTAAAAATCACAAAATACCAACAGTACACCCCCTGGCCTTGTTCCGACACCGGGACTGGTTCTATTCCCCCTTTCACCAATATGAGCTTCACCTCTTGCCACAAGACACATGCGGCTGCACCACGTGCACAGGTGGGATAGGGATTGGAGGACGCCGAAACTGAGTGGCGTGACCTACTGCATCCAGCACCTAGCGGTCCGTAGTAATAAGATGCCACTCGTCTATGTGTTACGAAACTCTGCCCCTTGGTGGACTGCCTATATGGCAGTCATTGCTGAGGCTTCGACTGCCGTTCCTTGGCAGCCGAGGCCGCAGGACCCTTTTTTCGTTGCACTCGATAGTCCCTGTTATTCTGCGTGGATTGGAACGAGCTAAGGAAGCCGTGAGAAAAGTAACTCGAGCGACCGTAACCTCCGTTGCGGGAAGCAGCAAATCTAGCATTTCCAGAGGCCCCTCGAAATGCCCAAAAGGGGCAAAAAGAGTGGCCATTCTGTAGTGTACCCAGGGACTTCGCCATCTCAGAGTCTTTTCATCCTCTTCAGCACCTCGTCGATTTCTTCGCCAAAGAGCTGCTCACCCTCACAGGGCATGTCCACCACCTTATGCTAGACCTCTGGCCGAAAGTCAGTGCAGTGCAGCCATGCCTGCCTCCGGGTAAACAACCCTATTTGTTTGAATCCGGATTCCGCCCGGTCCACTGCAATATTAATGCTGTGGTTGGGGGCTTCCTCCCCCTCCCGAACCAACAGCATGGCTTCCTTCCGTTGTTGCTCTGGAAGATGATCTAAGATTGTAGCCAACCGGTGCCACATCTGTCCTACCGGGCCATAATGGCCAAGGAGTTTGCCGCCTTTACTGTTGTAGCACCCATCATCAGCACCTTTTTTCTGAAGGCATACTGCTTCCAGGCTTCACTGTCCGGGGGCGTAGCACACTTGAGCTGGCTCCTAGTTTGCAGACTAGCCGCTGCGGGTTGCGACGTGAGGCATTTTGGGGTAAATTCTGGCGCTTTAAACTTTCGAGAAGCCCCTTCACCGCCTGTTCTGCCACACGTGGTCCAAAATGAGGACGGGGAAGACCGCCTTATGTTGTTTCCCCATGTGATCAAAGAGAAAGCATTCCTTTCGTTCCTCTTCAAGAGCCAGACCAAACTCTTGGCAAGCCTTCGCCATCATTGTGTGAAAGGCTCCAACATCATCCAGCAGAGACGGCTGAGCCGGGCTACTGGGAAGCTCCACCTCAGGGTCCATATCCCAGGTATCTGCCCTCCTGGGCGACGAGAACACCGTAGACGGCGTGTCATGAGGACCACTCTCTGAATCCGAATCCACCAGCTCTCCTCCTCCAGATGACGCATGGGTAGTCCCAACCCCACGAGCGACGGCAATGGCAGCCACACAGGAGGCGATTTCCTGGGGAGACTTCTTCGAGGTGCTTTCACGTTCACATTGTGTACCACCGGAGGCACCTGGCTTGGTGCTGCTGGTAGCCTTGCATCCAATCGTCCCAACGACTGGAGCATACTTAACACCTGCATGGATAGCAGAGAGTGCGGATTCACCAAAGGGTAGAGGGGCGGCCCAGACCGAACCCCCTCCGAAGTAGATGGATGCACTGACTGCAGGTCCAGCTCCGATGGATCGAACAAGGGCTCATCTTCGTCCTCAGGACTCGAGGACACAGGATATGGAGGCGTTTCTTGCTGAAGGATGTCCACCGGAAGCAATGGCCCAAAGCCAGCCACCGAATGCCACAGGTTCCCTGTAGGCAACTAAACCACCATCTGTCCCCAGCAGAGACGCCGGTAGCAACTGCGGTCCACTGTCAGGCATGGTCATCAACGAGGCCCCCAGGCCCGTCGCCGATGGAGCAGACGACAGCTGTCGAAGGAAGTGAAGGCAGCACCACTGCCGACAGAGTAACGTCCATCAACAAACTCTTCGTCGACGGCACCACGGCCTCCACCAGCCAGGCTTTGTCCTGCAAAGAGGGCCACTTGGAAAAAGCGCTGGAACTATGTTTCCAAGAGTTACGGCTGGAAAACGATCTGTGCTGCTGCTTCAAAGAGCTGGGCTCTCTGGCCTTCGACTT
The DNA here is from genome assembly GCF_040938575.1 of Ambystoma mexicanum. Classification (NCBI taxonomy): domain Eukaryota; kingdom Metazoa; phylum Chordata; class Amphibia; order Caudata; family Ambystomatidae; genus Ambystoma; species Ambystoma mexicanum. Next base: position 1,460,039,803 of record NC_090935.1, read on the forward strand.
CTCCCTCACTGCTGTCCCGGCCTTCTGCCCTGACTTTTCGGGCCTAGCATACGCTCCCTTTGGCTTGTCAGGTTTTGCCGACTTGACCAAGGAGGGTCCACTCGATTTACATTGATGCGACCTGGATCCAAAGGCTCCACCGCCTCTCCCAAACTCCGACGCTGGCACCCCTGTGCACTGGTTCTTAGAGGGGGGTTCCGTAGACAACACCTTCTCTGCCGGAACTGAAGATTTGCTCCCCGGGATAAACCCACATCCACCTCCAAAGGTAAGTGCCTTCGTTGAGCCAACAAATCAACCTGGCGGTTGCGGTCCTTCAGTTTTTTTTTTTTTAGAAAAACCTTGACAGATCTCGCAGGCATCCGCTGAATGGTTAGGGTACAGACAGTACAGACATTCTGCATGCCCATCCCCCTCAGACGTTCTTTAGGCTGTACGTTGCACAAGGCCTAAACAACAATTTCCTGGGGTCTACAGATGACATGATGGCCCATTTGATCAAAGCACGTGTAGAACACGAGTAACTCGAGAGCAAACACAAGGTGATCCCAACAGTTTGGAGATGGTTGAAATCTAAAGGGGGGCAGGCTATTTATACCAGACATCCTATTGGTGTAGCCTCAAGCACCCAAAAAGACATTGATAGGACACTAAAGGGTTGAAGTTTTCCATAGGAAAACGCTAAGCTAAAGTTACTGAGGATTCCCAGCCCGACTACGGGAAATATTCACAACATGTGAATCCATGCAAGATCCAATGCTGGAGAAAAATCCCTTGTGAGCAACCTTGTGCTGCTTGCGCCGGTCCTTGCTCGGGGATCTGTCCGGTTGTCTGGACCAGCTCTCTTGCAAGCCCCTGAAGCCTCTGAAGGACCGACCCTTGTCTGAGCGATGGTGAGCTTGGCTATATGTGTTAGGGGTGGACTTGGTGAGGATCGATAAAGACTTGACTGTCTGCGAGCTCTTTCTTATCGAGTTCCTCGTCAGTTATTGAATGAAACAGATAACCCCCCTTCCCCCCCCTCGAAAGGAAGGTCCAGTATACGTTCCTGGACATCAGGGTTGAACTTAGTTGCCCTAAGCCAAGCCGTCCTTCTCATGTCGGTAGCAATACAGATGGCACAACCTGAGGTATCAATGTTATCCACTGTGGACTCCATAATGTCCTGTGCCACTACTTTGGCTTCAGCGAGCTCAGCCTTGAAACGAGCTTGGCTCTGCACAGGGAGTTCAGGTAGGAAGTCAGCGATCTCACGCCAGAGCCTCTGGTTGACCGCTGCCAGCATGGCATCCGGATTGGACTGGCGCAGATGGAGGGTGGCATTGGAATAGGCTCTTCTCCTCCTTACCCAGGAGTGCTGAGGCTGATGTAGCCAAGGGTGATTAAGGCTTAGAGTACAGTGATGCAGCCGCTATCACCGATGAGTTTGGCTGAGGGTGCATGACAGTAAGAGGGGGTCCCCTTCCGTTTGCCTAAACTTAGCGTTGAGCTGCTGATTGGTAGGCTGGGTAGAATTTGGCTTCAGCCATTCTTGTTGGGCAAGCGCCACCACATCCTTCTGCAGCGGGATTCCTGTTCTAGCCGTGGGGCGTAGAGTGAGAACTTCTGCCAATACCCCCACCTCCGGTTGTTCCACCTGTGACTGTGGGATCACCAAATACTCGGCCAGGCCTGCGAGCAATACGTTAAAGGCTTTGGCTGATGGGGTGTCGGCGTCGTCCTCATCTGTGTTCACCATTGTGTCTTGCTGGTCTGGTGCAGCCGGAGGAGTGCTGGGCATAGGAAGCTGTGGCGTACTGATTATCAGCACTTGCTGCAGCAGCGTATACTGGGCTGCCGTGACTGGGAAATGCATGGGAGCCAGTGTCATAGGGACTGGCGCAGGCACCTGGGGCTGCGCTGGACCCAGAGGAGCTGAATCCAAAGGGTGCATGGCTGTGGGGGCTAGCGTCTGTACCGGAGGGACCATGTCCCTGATCACATCCCCAAGGATGGTACCCATCTGTGGGACCTCATGAGAGTAAGGGACTTCTCAAAGAACATGTCTTCACAGGCCGGAGGAGTGCTTGATGGAATAGACATAGGTGTGGGCAACTGAGGTTGCTGAGACCTAGGCACACCCTATCTTGCTGTAAGAGGCAAGGTGTATCTGCCCTGCGAAGTCGATGGGTATGCTGTAGGCCAAGTGACAGGCATTGACCAGTCCCACCTGGAGACTTGCTCCCCTACCAAAGGGATTTGGTGTCGGGCGAACAGTGCACCTATCTTGGGCCTGGTATTCTGCTTGATGAACGCTTTTAAGGTCCTGTGGAGGCGACCTTCCGAAGAGCTCCCTCCACCTGGCTAGTCTGTTCTTCAGGGCATGCAGTGTCAGGGTATCGCATGCGGTACACCTGTCCCAGCCATGGTCAGGGCCAAGGCGGCAGAGGACGTGGGGATCTGACGTTGGGAAGGGACCCTTTCAGGCTGGACACCTGCTGAAGGCCACCATTGTCGACACGCACCAGGGAGGAGCGTGGCACCAGAGGACAAAGTGGTATCTGACAACTGAAAGAGAAAAAGACAATTACTTCTCCAGGGAAGAGCACGTGGAATTACTAGGCCAGAGGCCGAGCGCTGGTGAAAGCGGCTCGTTCGACGATGTAAAGAGGACTGGCGAGTGGTGCCCGTGGGCACTGCGCGCATCTAAATTTAAAGGGGAAGATTATTTTTCTGGTCAAAAATGTTCCGTCTCTCGTTACGCCCATACAGTATGGAGGACAGGGGACAGGACATAAGAATATAGGAATTTCTAAAAAGTAGATTTGTCAGAACTAGTGTCCATACATGTGTGTGATGGAGGTGCTATGGTACTGTAAAAGGTGCAGTTGACATGCATGTTAATGCATACACTTGAAACGAACTTAAATTCTTGCAATTTAAAAAAGTTTGTGTACAATATATTTTAGGTACGTTACCATGTTTGTGTAACATTCATGCTCCAATGCTGTAAAAGGGGCTATACATGTACATGCGTCACCATGCACACGTAAAATGGCAAAACATACGGTAAAATGACCATACATTACGGTAGCTGCAAAGATTTCTTCAGCGGTGCCAGTGTCCATTCTTTTTAACCCAATAGAAAACAAGGCAATCTTTAAAATGAATACAATTCAAATACATTCAAAAGCCCAACAAGTGGTGGAATGCGCCACCACCCGTCTCGCCACGTGGTCAGTGTGACAAGCCTATTAGAGGCAATTCTGGAAATGTGACTAATAGCCTGATTAGTTTTCGAAATTGTCCAACACGTGACTATTTCCTACCACGAGATTAAGCAGATTGACATGTTGGGCAACAGGCTTAGTGGAAATGAACACATATGGGTCTGCCTAAAACCTACTGCCTTCAACAAGTGTGCACATGCAATATGACACGACCCCATGACTTTATGAGAAGAGCCCAACATAGTCTCTCTCTCTCTCTCTTTGTGTCCCAGTTAAATCTTTCAGACAGTAAAGAGCAGCGGTAAACTCTGTAGAGCGTGGTTCTTTGTGAAGAAACCACAAATCAAAAACAGACATACGAATTTTCAGGAGGTGAATGCATAAGACAACCTATTTTTCCAAAAACTTCATTCTTGCTTTACCCGCTGACGTGATTGGAAGCTTACAAAGAAATGACAGCCTAAAAAAATGGAGCAATGCACACATTTGCAGAATATACACTATAGTGCACATTATTGCATGAAATAACTGCTGTGCTGGCAGTGAATGCACCTTTCACAATGAATATCTTACCATTAACAAACGTTGTCCAGAATAGTATACCTTCACCAAAAGTGAAAAGACCAAGGCCACTAAGCCCACTGTGTATTGTTCTGAACTTGGATCCATCCAGTTGGACTGTTTCAATAACACCTCGCACTGAAGAAAAAAAATAAAGTACAAATAGTTTAACCACAGAAGTATATGAAAAATTAAAGTAGCTAGTAACTGCCTATTCATTGCAACACACCCAATCTACTTGTACTGCCCCGTGCAACCACAGAAAGCATCATTAAACAGGATACAATGCCATTTCACAGTTAACATTCCTAAATTGTGGTCGAGTGGGAAGATGTTCCTAGAGCTGCAAGAGAACTGTATATACAACTTCCATCCTCGCCATTTTCAGATTCCAAATTGTTCAGAAATCAGGTGCTACAAAAGGGACAGGTGAAGGGTTTCTGTTTGCTCAAAACCCCGTGGCAAAGTCACACCGAGTATCCCACATGGATGGCACAGAAGGGCACTGTGAACCAAGGATGTCGACCCAGATGTGAAGAGTTACCTGGAAGTGGTATATAGGAGAGTCCCCAGAGCCCTTCATCTGTTCATCCCGTGTTATGATTCCATAGGTAAAAACAGTGGACCTCCCAAACCTTGCAACCCACCGGAAGGGAGACAAAGTCCTTATTTGGATTGCCACCATATATCTAAACCCAAATAATGGTTCTGGATGGCGTCTACTTCCCGAAACCTTGTTTTTGGACTACACCAGTTCAAGAAGATATCGTCCCATCCAGCCTGCAAGTTCAGCTTTTCCCTTAGCTGGCTTGCAGACAACCAATGATTGTGCGTAACTTAGACCCGAACAGTTGCAGAATGCTCCACATTCAGTAGGGAGACCACGTTCCCCAGCGCAGCCATTAATGCTTCCTATTGGTATAAATAGAGAAGGAAACAGAAAAACCTACTTTTGTCATGGCATTGATGTATAGACACTAGTTCTGACAAACCTTCTGCAATACTCTCTCACATGGTTACAGTAGGATAGGCCATTTCAGCAAACAAGCCACACATGCCACAGTGCATGGAGAGCGAGAGATGGGACCGAGTGTTAGGAAAGATTTCTTAATTGTAGGTAATTTCCCTTCCATGTGGCAACCCCTAAGCGTTTTGCTGTTTTCACCCTGATCTAGACTTTGCCAGAGAAGTGCAGCCTTCTGCCGCACTCCTCTGGGCTTTCGCTCCATTCTTACGGGGAAACTGACATGCCCTTTAGACAGTCAGTACCGGGAAACGTTTTCCATAGTTCTTTTATCATGTTGCAGCTTTCGCTCAACATGACACAAGAGGGCACTGTAAGCCAAGTTACTGCTCGCTTGGGACACTAGTCACTCTACAGGCCCTAGACACTCTCTTGGGATTGTTAACGAACGGTGCAAGTGAATCACGGACGGGACTGGTGGCAGCGATTGTTTCTTTGTGTTTTGAGCTCTTTTTGGCTGTTTAAGTGAGTTTCTCGCGCTTAGCCCAAAATGGTGGCCTGGCTTCCAAAATGGCCAGACCACGAGGCTCTTTGTCCTGCCCGCTGACCGTCTTGCCCCCTTCACCTTCCCCAGGTCGAGCCGACCCGGGGCCTTCCTTATTTGGGCATGTACTTTCCCTTGAGAAACAGATGCTTTCGCAGGCTTCTTCAGGCCTTGTGTGTGCCTCCAGGATGTGGGCTGGGATGTCTGGTCCCAATACACATCCTGGGTGCCAGAGAGTCTAGTGTGTCTTGAATGCCTGGGACCACCGTGGTCCGTGATAGGTCCACGTATGGTGTGTTTTGTGAGCAGATCTCCCATTGGGTCCTCTTCGTTTTGGCGCGAAGGGAACACTGGATAAGAGGAGGCTGGAAACACCACTACCAGGTCGATCTCCTGAGTTCTCACGAACGACGGATACAGGAGCCAAGTATTCTGCAACAACGAGGCTGAACCGAGGAATCGCTGAAGGACTGCTCCTCTGCACTGCTGTCGCTCTGTCAAACAATTCTGCCTCTGATCGAACGAGAAGGCCTGTACTGGTACTTCGACCCTTTGGAATAGTGGGAACTATTCTCGGTATCGTCTCTGGGCCATCCAGTGGACTAACCAGCCTACACAGGAGTCTTGCTCTGTTACCGCCGTCAGGTTGTGTTGTATTCCGAGTCCTTAGCACTCTCACACGATTCGTACACTTGGAATTCCCAGGTCTGAAGAGAGAAGTGTACATTGGGCTGAAATACACATGGGCGCTTCGTTGCCCTGCTGTGGTAACAATCTGTGCGGGTTCACTGCGTTTGGGACATCCTCAACTCTAACTTCTGCTGCCGTGGAATCTTCACGACGCCGAGACGTCGCCTGCTCGCATCTGAACCTGCCAGCACTGAAACTGACGCGGAGAAGCCCTGGTCTGCCTGCATTGGGGACCGGTGAGTAGCAACGCTAGGAACTGGTTGGCCTCCTGCAGTAGCCCGTAGCTTTTCCTCGCTGTGTTAAACAGCACACCTTTTTCGTGCTCTGCTTCTGCCCACAAGTGGAGGCCACGCTTGAGTAGCGGAGATCTGTTCGCCCTCCTTTGTTCACCACTCTGAACTGCCTGACTTCCTTGAAGAGACTCCCCTTGGCCCATCGGCACCAGCGTGTGCAGGTACTTTTGAGCACAAGGCTCTACTCTTCGTAGGGCTCAGACTTCCTTCTAGTTAGGTGGCCTCTGAAGGCGAACTGGGTCTAAACGATTACTTGCACTGCCTGTTTTCCTCCCCATCTAGGTGGTCTGCATATTTCGTGCTTCTAACTCTTTAGACCTTTCGGTAATTGTATATATATTGTATTTGATTGTGATGTGTTGGTTTACTTGAGTTTTATCGTGATTCTTTACTATGGTCAATATTACAAAGGCCTTGTAATAAATGTGTATATTTTTAATATAACACCTGTTTGGAGTAATTTGTAAGCGTCCTTGCTTTGTGTGCTCATTGTGGGCTTTCAGTCCCCCTCAACCCTCTTGAGACCTAGTCTTGACCACCGCGATCGCTACCTTGATTGGTCTGGCTTGTCCAGAGGTTACCCTGTTCCAAGAAACTAGGCTGGCCTTCTGAACCTCTGCCCCTCCAGGACAGAGTTCAGAAATCCATCTTAACACTGACCCAAAATGAACCACAGACAGAGGACATTAGAATTAAAGGGCAAAGAGTGGAGACCCAACAAATAAGCCACACCCCCCCCCACCCCGGTCCTCAAGGGGTCCAGGGAAATGATAGTGGCTGCACACCAGGATGTGCCAGGGATAAAGTATCACCACCAAATGCCCTGCTAACAACCCACAACTCTCCACAGAATATAGGAGTGAAACCCCCTAGCACACCACAATGCATAAATCTGGCAGGGATGTTATGTTAACAGATTTTATATACCACACTATCACCCCAGTGTATCTTGGCACTAGGACAACACATGAACAGACAACACGTCGGGCAAGAAAAGAAAAGTCTTCAGAGCACGTCTGAAATCTAGATGATTAGGCACACACCTCAGTGGCAAAGGTTGAGTTTTCCAAAGTCTGGTAGTGGCCACTGAGAATGCCTGATCACTGACCCTGACTAGCAGAGTAGTAGGAAAAGCAACTAGGTATGCAAACCGTGAGCGAAGGTCACAGTGAGGAAGATAGCGAACACATTTGTCTTGAAAATAGCTGGCTCCTTCACCATGGGGAGCACGGTGAACCAAGCGGAGAGATTTAAAGTCAATTTGTCTGGCCACTTGAAGTCAATGCAATGCACAGAGAATAGGGGAAGTACGAACTCCCTAAGGAGAATCTGTCACAACTTGAGCTGCCGGATTCTGTATGAGCTGCAATCGATGAATTAGGCCCTTAGGCTGGGCCAGATTTAGCGCATAACAATAATTGACCCTGCTAAGGACCAATGCAGCCACTACTGGCTGGTGAAGATGGGAGGGCATCAAAGGGAGCACTTTCTGCAGAGGAAAATGCCCAGCTTTACACACCACGGCAACCTGAGAAGCCATGGAAAGGGAGGAGGAAAGAACCACCCCAGATTTTTTACCACAGTCACTGGTACAGGGGCACCAGAGTGCAGATGGCCAAAAGGAAGAAAACCAGAGTGAAGGGATAGGAGGGGCACCCGCCACCAGGACCTTAGTCTTGTCCCCATCGAGATTCAGCCAGTTGAGGTTCATCCAATCCACCATGGCCACCATGCAATCGCAGAGGCGCAACAACGCCTCAGCCTTGGGGTATGTGCCACAGGTAGCCAAAACTGAGGGGGCAGGATAAAGTATCACCACTAACTAATCCCACTAAAAAAACATTCCTCTGCTTACACCCCATAAACGCTAAACTAAACATAAGTTCTTAGTTCTCTGCTCCAAGCAGGGTCCGTGTGCCCAGTAGCCCCTGGTTGGTTTTTGTCTGATCTCTGCTAATGTGTGGGTTAGAGCTCCCAGCATGCTCTTCGTTTTCTCTCCCAAGTGTGACCTCAACTAGAAATGTTCTGGCGGCCTTCGTCTGGTCTTTCCCTGTGTCTGAGTTAAACCTTAAAGCAAGCTCTCCAGTTTCTTTTTAGTCTGGTTCTTCTTTGGGGCCCTCTCCCTTCCGATTAATCTGTGACACTCTGGGCACTTTCAGGATGGATATTCGTCTGGTTTACGCATCCGTTCATTCCCTGGCTTCTCTGTTCAGGATTCATTACTCCCTGGGTACCCCCATTCTGTTCCAGGTTTTCAATGTCTATTCTGACATTCCTCAGATGTCACTGGTCTTTATGTCCCCTTTTGGCAACTAGCTTCGATTTGCCTTAGGTTTGCAGCATCGGAGGGCTGAAAGAGTATCTGCCAATTCAGGTTGAATAGTAACATACACTTAACTTCTGGTTACTGTGTCCAAAAAGCGGTTTTGATAAGAATACAAAGGATAATATGAAGAACCAGGACTATCACCTGATGGCCACCTTGCATTACAAATATGTAGCTGTTGTCTCAACTTGTCAGATGAACTACTGGATCTTGTGAGACCATGGCCTAACTTGTAAAGTGTCTTCCACTCGCAGCAGAACTGAATGCTGCACCCATTTGTAGACTTCCGGACTGCAAAACTAACCATGCAAGACAACTTTAAAACAATATCTGTGTAAATGCTACAATTTATCCTATAACACTTAGTTCCTCAAAACATCGTATTTCACAGTCTCATACCGTCTATTCCATGGCGGAAAACTAGCATTGGTGTAAAAGGTTCTAACTCACCAAACTGCAGCATTTTCCTCAGTTCAGTGACAGCCGTTTCTCTATAGTTAGAGACAAATTGTGGGATTCAGCCACTTCTCAGGGGGAGCCTTTCATTGTGAGGATAGGGAAATGAGCATGCTATGTAATATTCCCCCCTAGGGATGGCGGTAAGCGGGACCTCAAAGGAAGAGAGTGCCCCCACCCCTCTTGGGGACAAGGAATTCTATTCTGCAGATGAACTACCACATGCCCTCACTTACAGACCAACAGTAACAAAACTTCCAAATAACTGATCAATCCCAAGGTATTGTCACTGATTCTGATGGGGGGAGTTCCTTCCAATGAGGGCAGGGACTTGAGGCTGCTACCCTATAGTCCCCCTCGGGGTGGTGCTCAGTCGGATGATCTCATGGGGAGGGAGAACCCCATTGGAAGTGGTGGACAGTTTTTGAGAATACAATATCCCTTTTCCCACCTTCCCCTCAAAACCCATCCTTCTCCACTTTACCCAATAGCCACCATGTATTGTTGTAATACATCCCAGGTAATAACTACTGGGATGAGGAAGAGGCCACGAGTAAATGATGATTACGATCACGGATGATAGACGTTCTAGCCTTTGCAGCTACCCGATTGGCCCACTGTCATTCAAAGGCAGAGAGGGAAGCAAAGTATAGCGTCTTTGTTCTTGGTTCAGTGTGGACTGCGAAAGGCTCCAGGTACGGCGAGCACAGCCAGAGGAAGAAGCAGACCGTGTTGAATAGGGAAAAGAATTCACAGAAGGCTAGCAACACAGCAAGTAGGCCAGAGCTAAGGGAAACTGCTTACTGGTAAACGACACGCTGGAGTGCAGAGGGACAGACGCCGAACAGCGGAAGAAACGGGCAGAAGAGTGGTGATGACTGAGAGCCTGGATAGTCGCCGAAACTCCTGGGAGACTTGGCAACAACCAGAGTGGAATGGCCCAGACCCTAAAGGTAACAGGTGACTGATCCCAGGGTTGGCGAGACCCATAGGTGGCAAGATGCTGAAGGAAAGTCATATGAAGAGCCAAAGAGGCAGAATAATCACATGAAGGGTGTCTGGGACCTACAGTGGAAGTATAAAGACCGAACAGTGACTAACTATATATTCAGGCAGTACACACAGACCTTGGCAGGGGAGTACATCACGGCTGGAACACAAATAAAAAGGAACTGTGAGAATGAGAAAGTGAAGGGGGTCTGGTAAAGACACTGGAGAAAAGTCCCCCAAAAAGTAACAAGGAGGAATATAAACTTTACGAAGACACAAGTGTGTCACAGACCTTGGCAGGAGAGTTGACTGGGCTCTGGGCTTCAAAGAGTTGGAAAGCCAACCAAGTAAAGGGGGTCTGGAACCCACGCGGGGGACAAATACACCAAACCATGCTATCAAGGAACAAGGAGAAAGCAAATACAAGCAACACTCAGACCTTTACAGGAGAGTAATCCAAGGCTGTGGGTGCATGAGAGTCGAATACCCTACTTGGCAGGAGAGTAGACCAAGGAGGGGGTACTGAGAAAAGGATCAGGAACCCTCAAGACTGATTGGAAAAGGTGTCCAGGCCAACCATCCTTGTCACAGAGCCTGAGAATCAAGCACACCGGATAAAGACTAGGTTGATCACTACAGATACAGAGACCATTGATGAAGACTAGAAAGACTCTCTGGGGAAAGGGAATCAAACCCTTGAGGCTTGTGGAACTTTTGTTTTCTTTCTAAACCTTTTTGGAATGTTTGTGTTTGGCCTACGAAGTCAGGCTGCAGGTTGGCAGTCAAGACATTTCTCACCTTTTCACCTTATGTTAAGTTTAGAATGTGAAGGACAGGTTAGTGTTTGGACACAGGATGGCAAACTTTACTTTGAACATTCTGACAGACTGTTTCATTAGCTAGTTTTGTTGAGGCAGGGAAACCTCTTTTAGAGCCATAGCTAGTTAGGATGTCCTCCCATCCCTTCCTTATTTTGTTAATAAAAGTATTTGCCAATCAACATGCCACCCCTGTGTCCGCCTCTTACTCCTAGACCCTCGCATAACAAAGAAAAAAACCTCTGTCTAATATTGTGATGTTTTAGGTACTGACCACCTGTGATCCTGGGACGAAGAAAACTAGTGGAGTTCTAATGAATGCAAACTTAGTAAAAAGTGAGACAGAGAACCAACAGAATTATGATTACCAGTCAGAAACAAAGGAAGGACTCCCACGAACTTACAGGGAAGTTCCATGCTCTCTTTATAAAAGGGGAGGAGAGAGACGCCTGGGAGTTTTCTAACAGCTGTAAGAAGGAAACAGATACAGGAGCAAAGGCTGCCTCCCAAAAAGAAATATGGGGGAAGCTAAGCCTTAACACTCCCTGCTCAAGAGGGAGGATACATTGATGGCCACCTCTACTCCCAGGAGGGAACAGAAGGAAATCTGAGTGTGAACGGGCTACAGAGCCAGTGAAGTTAACCCTAGTCCCAGGAGGGACATACATCAGGTGAATGGTGGTTGGACCAGGGAAGGACGGAAATCACTTACTAATGCCAAAACCACATACAAAAAACATGAAGGGTGCAAGAAGCGTGCACCAAAGTATGCACCAGGGACATCCTGACAAGTAGGAGAGGGATTGAAAAAAGGAACGCTGACCCAGTGATGCAACCCCTCTGCAACAAATGTAAAGTGGAGAGCTGGAGATCCGAGGAGAGTGGCAGGGACAGTCACTGAGATATCGTCATTCGGCACATTTGGAGAAACAAAAAACGATTGTAGTAATGCTACTTGTCTCAGTGGAAGAGTGAGCAGTAAAGAGAGTGAATAATAACTGGGATCATCATACTAGTCGCAGTAGGAGAGAGAGAAGTCAAGAAACTAAATCACTGGGCTCATTCCTGTAGTACCTCCAATATCCAAGAAAATGAGCCTTATTGCTGGGAAAGCCTACTTGTCCCACAGACTGTGGAAGGTGAAGAACTGATGAATCATTACTGGGGTCAGTCTACTCATCCCCGTCAGAGTGAAAAGTAAGGAAACAGTAACCATCACTGGTGTCTTCATACTAGTCCCAGAGAACTCATCCTACTAGTCTCAGGGATAGAGTGGAAAGAAGAAGTGACAAAGAAATGTTCGACACTTGGTTTATCATATTGTTGCCAATAAGGGAAACCAGTAAAACAGAGAACCCACCAGCAGAGAAAGACCTGTTAGTATACCAGGAGAGATTCAAGAGAGTCAAATCAAGAGACGAGAAACTCTGATCACGAAGATCCCTCATCACCCAGGGAAGAAGACACCAGGAGGTTTCAAAAGTTCCCTAATTGAACTGTAAGAACTTGCACAAAAGACAGCCCAGAGTTACCTAAAGATTATGTATTCAACTACATTGAGGCTGAAAAAGCCACTGCAGGAGAAGGGAGTCATTCTCCTGGTCTTTAGTTGTTTTGTTTAGTGATGGGGTCAGCATAGATTACATTTTGGACAGACAGACGACTAGCACCTTAGTTTCCTTAGGCAGCAAACTCCATATAGACTAGGGTTAGTGAGGCATTTTCTTTATTAAATAAAAGTCCACTGAAAAATGACGAATTAAAGATTTTTTTTATCCTTAAACACAAGAATACTGCTTCCCATCAAGTCATTTTATGGATCTGGTCCTAAAGAAAATGTGTTTTCAATTTGCATGTAAACCCACATTTTCTCTCCCCTGGAGCTCTGCTTTATTATTGGGAAATGCTTCGCTTCTTTTGTCAGACAGAGCCATTTTTCCCAGTCTCTGTACAGAGGCTGTACATAAGGTATAACTTTTGCCTCCAGACAGAGGTTATCTAATAGGTCAAGGGCAATGTTTCTGTCCTCAAGATGGCGCTTCACATTTGGGCTTCGAGCTGGCGCGTTAATTTTCGTTTTTCAAAACTGCTGTTTATTGAAACATTTTCATAGAATTTGCACTGGCAAGTTATTTAATAATTTAACAGCTTAAGCCTTAAAGGGTTAAAGAACAGCTGCATTATCAGGCCTCGTCTTGCAGGTTCCACAACATGGAAGTTAAGGGAATAGGCACAATGCGTTTATCTATTTATGTAGGTAATTTTGAAAGTCATAATTCTTGCTGCGTTGGGATACTCTTGTTCTACAACATGGAAGTTGAGGGCAAGAAAGAAACTGTGTAGTCCTGCATACATGCCTTTATATATTAGTGGTACACTTATTTTACATCCCTGCTCTAATTTTTTCACTCGCATACTGGAACCCTACATGCTCCACTTGTATGGCTAAGTTGCTCTCATGCCTGCTCGTCAGATGGGCCTAGTTTAAGAATGGGACCAGGTGGCTGGTACTTTGTTACCCTTTCTGCCTGCTCGGTAGTAGCAGTGTCTGCTTGCTCGGCAATGCTTTGCTTTGTATCTGGTACTGGTGGGGGTTACACCTTCTGCCTGCTCGGCAGCGGATTACTGTGGACCTCGTCGGGCGTTCCACCTCCTGCCTGCTTGACAGTGACTGCCTGCGATTGCCCTTGCATGCTCAGCTCACTGCACAATACTAGCTACAGACTTGACAATGTTAACGTGAGGCGCAATCGGGTCTTTATTCTGCTTGGATACATTTGTTCGGTTTATACCGGTTAGGTATATGCCTACAATGCCACCATATTGTCTTAATGTTTTAACTTTATCTTTTTGTTGTTGGGAGAACTGGGCTCGTTTTTTTGATTGTTGGTGAATATGCATCCTTTGTAATTGCAATCTTGAACGTTTAAAGTGGCAGGATTCACAATTCGCACGCTCTGCTCTTAGGGGCATTATGTTTTCACACAGGGGTTCCTGATTTCCCTTTTAGATGTCAAAGGGTTTCCACCTTTTATTCACGTTTCAGGTCAGAAGTGCTGAGAGCACAGCCTAAAAAGTGTAATAGGGTCTCCTCTAGCCGCATGAGAGGTTTCTTTCTGGATCACAGCCCTTTAGCTTGCCAGCAAAGTTCATCTAATAGTCAAGGCTCGCTTCACATATGTTTCTCTTCAAGGCTGCACACACCACCAGTCCTCTCAGCTAACATGGCCAGGATGGCAGACTTTCTCTTGAGTCTGGTGTCTTCCCACACTAACAAGGGACATTTTGGTATGGGGGGGGGAGAGAGAGGGGGGGGGGGAGAGAGAGAGAGAGGTTCAAGTGTCTACCATTGTATATGGCATAAATGCCACACCATCTTAATAGATGCCTCTACCCAAGCGTATGGAACAACCATCTTGTCTGTTTTCTGTCAATAAGAGTTCTGTTGGGTCCAAATGTCTTCTGCCCAAGTAGACAGTGTTTGTTTCACTTGCATCTTGGAAGTTTGCCCATCTGCATGGTCAGTGCTGTTTTCTTCTTCCCTTAGTTTCCCTAGACTAGCTCAGCGGGTATTCTCATACATGGTTCCATTATGTGACTTTCACATCCTAGGTGCCCGGTACAAATCCTCTTGGACATAAGGTCACATGTTCTATTCATATTATATCAAGGGGTGGACTGGGAACCAAAAGAGGCCCTGAAAGTAATTTTCAACGTGGCCCCACTTTACACATTTTCAGAAAGCCCAAACCTTTTCCCGTGGGAACGTTTGGAAATACACAAGCCCCCGCCCCCCAAGAGAGACCCACGATGCAGAGGCCTACTGCGAGATCTCCAGTTTCCTAGACACCAGTCCAGCAATGCTTGTCAGGATGAATATAGCTTAGCATCAGAGGGATAACAGTCGTGATTTGGTGGCCTCACATGGTTTACTCACAACTCGTGAAATAAGCTTCTGCAAAAGAGCTTTAAACTTGCATAATAGGAGCCTCCGTTCTTCACATAGAATGGCCAATCCCCCTCACTATCGTGAGTGGGAGGTTTAGATTATATTAAAGACATGCAGGTGAGTATTATCCCTACCTCCCAGATTTTTAGTAGCACTTATAATTGGATTATGCTGGAGAAGAGGATTATATTTGCAAAGATGATTCTATCTCATAATTGTCATTGGGCTTTTTCCTTCCAATGGGCAATTTTTCACACTCGTCTGATTTCAACGTTATTTGTATCAGGTTGTTTCTTTCCTATTGCTTCTGCCGATTCATTTATCACCCGATATCCCTGGGATGCAGTTACATGGGTTTGTCAGTGTTGGCCTCCCCATTGTTCAGTCCCAAACCCGCATGTTACAGAAACTACAATGGGTGTGTTTTTTTTCTCAGAATGTTTTTCATGTCATCAGCTGGCCTGCATATTGAGATGACAATACAACTAGTATTAAATGAGCAAGAAAGGATTGTGCCATATCCAGTGTTAAGGATCACATGAAACATCTCATAGTATGTTTATTGACAAAAGAGATGCTATCATGGATAGGGAGCGGGCCGTAGATGATTCCGCGCTACAGGTCTTGTTCCTTATGGTAAAATAGCTACACAACTCCAACTAAATTAACTCTGTTCTATTTTTTAGTTCACAGAAAGTATGTTATTTTTCTGACCGGTTAATTTTTTGCATGGTAGGTACCCATTTTGTAGAATGTTACAAAGAATCTTCCTATTAGTAAGTTGCCTCAATCACCAGTTTCTGCCACCAAGGATGTTTCTTATCCTGACGCAGAGGACCCCCTTATGTGAAATATTTAAATACTTCACATTTGGGAGAAATGGAAAGGGCCATTCAGGCCAATTTCCTCTTTGCTTTGAATGTGTTTTGCTCAGCATTCACGTAGGAGTCGCCTTACTTTCGGATTAGGGCAGTTCATTTGTTATAGGCAAACACCTTTAAAAGTGTCAGTTTTTAGTTTTTTTCTGGTGCACGCCCCATTTGGTTTGAATGAGAACTCTAGGTATATTTGAATACACATTCTAATCCCTGTGATCCCAGGGGGTAGAAACTGTGACCCAAGTCTTGCTATTTTCACTAGTTAGCAGGGACAGGTAAACTTGGGGAGGTTCACTTCGTCCCGTGGGGATGGAGTCTGTTAGTAGCCTACGTCTTAAATATTTCCTACCAAGGTGAATAGCTTTCCATATTAAAAGAAAGGGTAGGTGCTACCTTGATCCATTCTATAAAGCATTCAAGGAATACCAAAGACGTAGGGGGCAAGGCATCATATGTTACCCTCAGGGCAATAAAGTGCATTTTATTTGCAATCTATTTTTCCTCTCAAGCAGATTTGGCATATCTCTGGTCAGTAGCTGCAGGAAATTATTTTCCTCCTTGAGGTGCGATTTGCTATGCCTTATGTCCATGTTTAGACGTTTTATTGTTATTTCTTCCCGGCATACAGATCACAAAATATCTATATTTGGATATCTGAGATTTTCCAAAGGAGCTGCCAGATTACACAACAGGCTTGTAGATCACAGCGCTTCTGTTCATGCCAATTGGTAATGTTGCATAGACCTTCATGTAAGTTGCCTACAGTGTGCATTATAATTACTATTTTCCTCCATATCGGAGCCCCTCGGGTTCTGCGATATATATAGAGAGATAGTAGCAATGGTTACCAACTGAAATTTGGAAGTCAGGTTATTAAAGCTTGTGGTGTCATCTGAACATGCTACCCACTGGTTTCTTTTTCTCTCAGGTTCCAAGGGTGGAGCAGGCGTCATGGTTTAAAGGCTCCTCTTGGTGCATCAGTGGCAAACAAGCTGTCGAAAGGGCCTGCAGAGGCGTCCTTGATCCTCAAAACAGCGTATGAAGGACAGTGGCTGATCTGACGCAACAAGGGTGCTGGGTTACCGCTTTGCTTGGATCCTTAGTGAGGGGATGGCTTAAAGTAAAGGCTATTGTTCCGAGCTCTAAAGACAGACGAGAGAATAACAGCCTTTTATGTATTAGGTAGCGTCTGGCTGTGATTGGCTGGGTCAGAGGTCATGAACCCACGTTTCATGTTATCAGAAACTGTTTAATTTTATTTTGAAAAAGTTTTCTTTACATGTAAAATATTTTCTTTGCTGATGGACGAGTAGATTAAGGAGATTCATGCAGAATACCCAGCTGCGTGTTTTTAATAGAATCTAAACCTTCACTCACGATAACGATGGGGGGGGGGTTAGCCATTGGCAGGTTATTTGAAGTTGGACAAATTGTTGAATTATTAATACTTTCAGTGTCCAAGTGCTTTGAGCAATCGAACGCCAAGATTCTCAGCAGAGCAGCAGCAGTCTGGCAAAAGCTAGCAGTGGAGGGAGGGTGGTTTTGAGCCTCGTCATTTAGATTATATGGGGAACTTGGAGAAACTGGTAATTATTTAAGATTCACTTCAGGTCATCTTTAACAGTAGGCCGCAGTTAATATTCTACAAAGGGATCTTTAGAGAGCAATTTAATATAAATACAAGTTACGGTCAAGTCTTGAACTCCTGCACCTGCATTTTGCAACAGACTAAAATAGACTACACTTTGTACTAAACAAAGAAGCTTGCAAGGAAAGTAAACTAAGATTTCTGGGTTGTGCTGTTCTGCAAGAAGCAAACAGGACCACTTGACAATTGCACTGGAATGAGTGTGGAGCGATTTGCACAAATTCTATACCACAGTACAATCCTATATACTACACCTTGCCGCGTGGCAATACACTTGGTCAATGACTACTAAGATCAGGACAACTTTCAGACAACCTCATTACATATCAAATAACCCTGTTCTATCACCAACGTCTTTGTTTTGATAGCTTTATCTTTAGACATGGGTGCCTGTTTGTTGTAATCTTGAGAGGTTTTGTCAAGAGCTTGGCCTAAAAGATATATGAAATCCATTTGGCAACTGTGTAGGTAAGGGCTATCCACTCCTGCAGACTCCAAAGTTAACCTGCAATGCAGATGGTGAGGATGCTTGCATACCATATTTCAGCCCCAAACAAGATATCCAGAACGTCCTGTAGTTTGGATACAAATATGACTCGTCATTGTCGAGGCCTGCTGAGAGCATGCGATGGACAGTACTCTTGAAAAAAAAGTTTTCATCTGTGGGAATGAGTGGCCACAGCCACATCCGCTTAGGTCAGTGCAGTCTCTTACCACTGCTGCTTTCAGACCTGGCTGCCCTCTGTGCTACTCTGCTTTGCAGCATTGTTCCTGGGCACTCAACATTTTGTCTGTTGTGGAAACAGACCAGCAACTGTTGCAGTGAAGTCACAGGTGCCAATCCTGGGGAGGGAATGATCATTTCACATTTCCACGGACTTCACAGTCATCAGTGTCTCACTGTGTCCGTTTGTTATTTTTCGGCCTCAATTCATGCTTCATAAAGTGCCTTACCCAAGGAAAAACATGCATCACTGCCATGAAACCCATGTTATGCCACTCTGTCTGGTTTTCCTGCCTACGGGTCTTACGGAGATGGCACACAACTGGCTTTAGCCCCTGCCACTCCAGCTCAGGGGAAGTATTTTAAGATCTCCCCCGAGCTGGCGTGGTCGGAAAACGCGCCGCAGGCACCCTATTGAGATTAAATGCACTCCGCTCTCAGGAGCAGAGCCCATCTAATAGGGGGCCTGCCATATCCGTTGAAAAATATGGTGCACCCTGTGCAGTGGCGTAACATAATGTGGGGGCCCCCTGCGAGCCATGCTGAGGGGTCCCCCCCTCCCCCAACTCAGCAACAAATCACCGGTCATGCCACACTCTGGGCCGGCCTAGATTATCATGCTTGCGTAATACGCACAAATGTGCTGTTGAAGGGGTATGCCACACACTGCACTAGGAGAAAGATATAAATATGTTTTAGTGCAATATACAGCACACTGACAAAAATTGGCTAAAAAGCCAGAGTGTTTGCAATGGTTTTGTAGGGTAACACCAATCCAATACATGCAAATCTCCAACAGTGCACAGGAACATTAATGCTTTGCTATTAAAAATACCATGCCACAATGAAAACCTGTCCAACTGGCTATACAGTGTAGACCAGTGTAATAACATTACAGTAACGCATAGACATACCTAGACTGGTTGCACCAAAATGCCAGTTGAAGCAATAACACTCATCAAGAAGAGAACACACATTCAAGACTGCGTCTCTGTGGCCTGAAACACAAACGCTTTAAAATCTGTAAGTAACTGGTCAATCCTGTTGCAGTCTTTACCTCTCCTGTTCCCTCCCAGGCCCTCTGTATGGCTCGGTTCTCTCACTTCTCCGCTAAATACTCAGGACATCCAGTCCCCCATCTCCTCTTCCTCTCTTGACCCCCCCCCATTGGCCAGCTCTACTTCTCTTCCTCCTTTCTCCTCTTTCTCTCTGACAAGACCTGATGAGGTTTCTAGACAAGTCCGAACTTTGAATGTGTTGTTCAAACAGTTGCTCCCCCGCTCCTCTAGAACCATAGTGACACCCTCGCTCCAGCCTTGGCTGATTTCTGTAATCACTCTTTCACCACTGGAATGTTCCCCTCTCCCCTTAAGCACTCCCTTGTGCACCCACTCCTCAAGAAGCCGTCTGCCTTTCCTGCCTGGAAAACTATCGCCCAATATCCACCACCCCTTTCCTGTGCAAACTGTTGGAAAAAAACTGGCCATCTTCCAACTTACTCTCCACACTGAATCTGCTGGTTGTCTCCATCACCATCAGTCTGGCTTCAGAGCTGCCAGAGGCATGGAAACTATTCTCCTGAACACCTGTGAAGATCTGCTCTCGAACCTTGATTAAAGCAATCCTTCTGTCTCATCCTCCTTGATATTTCCACTGCTTTTGACACGGTCAACCACGCCATCCTGATTAATCGACTCCTGAGAACCTGGGCATTACATATCAGGCCCTTGAGTGGCTGACTTCTTTCCTTTTGGACTGTCCCTCCCAGGTGCACCTTGGTCCCTTTTCTCTCCGCCACATCTCTCTATACCTGTGGTGTTGCCCAGGGCTCCATCCTCTCACCGTGGTTTTGCAACCTCTTCTTGGCCCCTTTGGCCCACCTGATCTCTACCATCTCCACTTATGCAGATGAAACTCAGCTTTCCTTCAGGCTCCCCTCAGAGTCCTCTCCTCGCTCTCTCTCATTCCCGACTGTTTATCCACAATTCAGGACTGGTGCGCATCCACCAATCTCTCCTTTAATACCAGTAAAATGGAGATCCTTCTCATTGGGACCCCGCCCCTGCTTTCCCTTTCGCACTCTCTGCCCACCTTGGGCCCCCTTCTTTCGCTTCCTGCGAGGCAAAAAACTTGGTCGTCATCTTTGACTCCACTCTCTTTCTCTCCTCACATCTCGGACATCGCCAAGCAGTCCCACTACCAGCTGCTCCTCCTCAAAGGGACTCTTCCCCTTCTCAATTTCCACCAGAAGCTCACCGTCTCCAGAGCCCTGGTTCTCTCTCTAGTCTGGACTACTGCAACAGCCTCTTTCTCAACCTGCCTTCCTCTACTCTCTGCCCTCTGCAACTAATCCAGAACAGCACTGCAAGTCTTATCCTTGGCCTCAAACCCAGGGATCATATCTCTCGAGCCCTGAAATCTCTCGAATGGCTCCCGGTGGCTGCAAGGATCAAGTTCAAGACCCTTTGCATTGTCAACAAAGCTTTCTGGGCCCCGGCCCACACTACATCTATCGCTCTCTTCCAAACTACCTTCCTTCTCAAGCCCTTCGCCCAGCTACCTCCAACTCTCGAAGGGTTAGACTCTTCCCCAGGCATAGAGTTGGGGTGTGGGGGGTTGATCTCTCTCCTATGCAGGTGCCTCCCTCTGGAAAGGCCTCCCTGCCCCTCTCAAACTTGAGGCGGATCTCCTGAAGATCCAGAAGCAGCTCAAAACGTTCCTCTTCTCTGCTTTCTCTCTCCCCCTCCCCTTCTGGCCTACCTGTCTGCATTACCGACTGGTTGCTGTGCTACCCTCAGAGTCTCACTATGTCCAGACTCTCTTGATCAGTCACCCCTGCACTGCCTCTGAGCCTACCACGCACTTAGGGGCTGTATGTGTAAAACATAACGTCCTTTGTTCTCCTTGCACTACTCAGAGCTGCACTGCCCTGGCTGCACTTCCTCAGAGAATTGCTGCCCTGTGTTTTCATCCCCTCCCCCTTGCACTCCCCCCCCCAGCCTTTCCCCTTGCACTTCTGATTCTCACACCTGCACGATCTAAATGACACAAGGCCTAGTAAGATCGTTTGTCTTGTCCTCACTATCTTCCCTCCCGTGTCTTGTCGCGCCTAGAAACACTTGTGTACAGGCGCATTATAAATGACTTGTATCATATTTTATCACAGATTCCCAGAAAAATATACAATGCCCCAGTAAGAAACGACTAGCCTGGAAGCACTGACATGCCAGTCTAGCGATGTAATTACACTTAGCAGGACTGCTTTATCAGAAATGCCCAGTTATAACCACTAATACCACATATCATGCCTGCTTAGACTGGACATGGACAACCATTATGATTTGTCACACAATCACACACCCCCACCAACATCCTCTCCCTCCCGCCCGTACCCCAACCTCCAAAATCACCTCATTGGCCCAGAATTACCTCCACATCCCTCTTCCTTGTCCCAGAGCTTACATATGAGGCTCCTTTACTCATAGTTAAGTACTGGGACGAGGGTGAGTGGGGCTAGGAGTAATGAAGATTACAGGTAGCTAAGTCAGGCATTACCTCCATTTAACTCTACCTAATCCCAGTACTTGTGTAGGAGGCATAGTGCCTCATACACAAGTAGTGGGACGCGGAAGAATATGTCTAGGAGTAATGAAGATTACCAATAAGTAATCAAGGCATTAAACACAAGTAGTGGTGCAACGCCATTAAGTTGACTGGGATTCAGCACTGGGCTATGTTGAGTCGACGTAGCTGACATTCAGAGCAGTTGCCGGACAGAACAGGACAAAGATGTAAAACGGCACCTGGGTTTTACTGTTAAAAAGAGCCCAGCAATTACCAACAAAGCATTTCACTGTTAGTAACTGCATTCAAATGCCACATTTTTTAGCCAATTGAAATCATGACGTGGGTTTAGTACTTGCATGCCATGGGAGTAATTGGAAAGGTTGAGAGGGAACAGGAGACCACTCAATTCTCGCAGCAGTCCAGTGGGAGAGAGTCAACGGTGTGTAACATTGAAGCTGCACTAGAATAGTCTCATTAAAATGCGTAAAGAAATTGGATTCCCCACACAAATAAGTTTGCCCCTTCTCCACTGCTCGTGAAGTTAGCGCCTCTCCCAACATTTGAAGGGTTAGCCCCCTGAAATGTAGGTTTTGTTGCACCCCTGAACACAAGCACACACATCATTCACCATATACACACACGCACACCCAGCTATTTAATTGTGCACTTTCACTATGCAGGCACACACACAGACAACCACCCATACATTTAAGTGTGCACCCTTTCACCATGCAGGCACACCCAGGCAGCCACCTGTACATTTAAGTGTGCACCCTTTCACCATACAGGCACACACACCCAGGCACCCACCCATACATTTAAGTGTGTACCCTTTCACCATACAGGCACACACACACCCAGGCACCCACCCATACATTTAAGTGTGCACCCTTTCACCATACACGCACGCACCCGTCATGGGGTTAAGGAGAGCCCCATTACTTCAAAAAGAAATTGTTTCTTTTGAAGTCATGTTGACTTCATAAAGAAATGATTTCCTTTAAGGACTGAACCATAACAGAAATAATTTCTTTATGAATGCAGAATGACTTCAAAAAGATACTGGGGGTCATTATGACCGTGACAGTAGCCGTGCCGGTAAATACCGGCACGGCTGCTGCCGGAATCATGAATTTTCCAGTGCCTGGGAATGGGCAATTACCGGTGCATTACAGCCCCGGCCGACCTAGTAATTGGCCATTCCCGGGCTTGGAAAATATTACTCCCTATTCCCATTTGAGTCCCATTGGACTCAATTGGAATGGGGAGGACGGATGCACCGGCACCATTCATGAATGGTGCCGGTGCATCCGTTGAGTTCTGCACGCCGGTGCAGTTCCGGCTGCCAGGTCAGACCTGGCGGGCTGAAAGGCACCTGCTCATAGAACTCGTAGTTTGCCGGTCCGGAAACAACGGTACCGGGAATCTTACCGGTACTGTTTCCGGACCGGCAAACTCATAATGAGGACCACTGTTTCTTTTTGAAGTCATAGGGGTTCCCCACCCTATGACATGGAGGCCTCCAGCCTAGGGTCTTCCATTGCATGGAGTGGGGGATTACTCAGACTTCAAAAAGAAAGCTTTTTTTGTAGTCACTCTGCCTTCATAAAGACATTTTTGTTAAGAAATAATTTCTTTATGAATGCAAAGTGAAATCAGAAAGACATTTAAAAAAAAAAATTAATTTTGTTTTTCTCTCCAAGTGGGGCCCCCTCCCAGGACCTGTGCTGGTGGGGTCCCCCGCACTGTGGGTGCTGCGGAGGCCCCCGTTACACCAGTGACCCCGTGCCCCATGACTAGGGGCGCACAGGGTAAGAGCGGAGCCCATCTAATAGGGTGTCTGCCATGCCTGTTGAAAAATATGGCGCACCCCCTGCCCCGTGACTAGGGGTACACAGGGTGAGGGGAGCCACATTTTTTATTTGCTGTTCAGGGCGCTGCAGCTTCTAAGGCCGGCCCTGATTGCACAACCCCGTCAGCAGAAAACAGTCTTCATGAGTCAGAAGACATGCAGGACGTTTTGAACATCGTAATTTAATTTGAATGCTTCAGCCATCTATGAAACACGCTTCACGTTTATGTTCCATTATGAAGTGGAAAGAGTGTTTTCATGCATGGCAATACTCAGACATTTTGCTGTCTGGCTATTTTTCGGCATACCAAATAGTTCTCCACTAATTTTGGGTCATCCCAGGATAATCCCCAGCAGGCAGTAAGTTTACAGTTTTTGTTTTTACTCTACATGTCTTCCTGAAAAAGTCAATTAAAAGATCCTCTAGAAGGTGTAGTGGTCTACAGTGGAGACCACCCTCAGTTTACTCAGGCTGCATCAGGTGAACCAAATCCGTGTTACTGTAATGTATTACGTTTTGAAGGGCAAGATAGACAACTTCTGGATCTCAGCCGTAGAGAAAATGGGAATGCCTATATGACAGTGATGGGCAATGCCGCAGGGCCGCCCAAGGCGAGGCAGGGTAACTGGCGTTACCATCAGCAGGCCAGGAAGGGGCAGCCCACCCCCCCCTCTGCTCCTCTCCTCTGCCACACAAAGCTGAGGAAGGGCGAGGTGTGAACAATCACCTCACCCTTCCTCCAAGCAGCAAGGTGCTAAGCACCTAAGGAAACCAACAGTCAGGCAGGGCCCAGGTTCAAAGACCTGCCCCCCGCAGGGGGCTGGACAGTCGGCTACCTGGCCGGGGCTCGAACCCAGCCCCACTACTATACACAAAGACCCAGGGCTCCCCTGGGTCTTATAAGAACAGCATACGCTGAGAAAACAATCTGTTTGTGGACCCTGAACGGGGACCCAAACAAACAGGAGGTTCACTGTTTACTCAGTGTCTTCCAACCTTTGCTTTTCTACCACAGAACCCTCCCACCCTACAAAATAAGGGAGAAGAACAAAGGAAAAGAGTTACAAGGCACTGTACGGTGCCCACAACAAGTCGTGGGACATGAGAAGGCGGCACGGGCCAGAGGGGGTAACCTCAGGACCCGGTGCCCAAAAGTATGTTACTATTATGATATGCGATTATGGTTATCTCCATAACCATATCTGTACAATAGAAACCTACGGTCCTTTATTGCCAACACTTGACAACATTGTGTGAGCCAAATTATTCTGGATGAGGGTAAGGGGTCGGCCAATACCAATGCATGCATATGGGTTCAGCAGTAAATGCTTGAATTAGATAACCATTCTATAACGGAGATCAATATTGCGAAAACATGCTAGCCTATTTGTATTCCAGGAAGGCTGAGGAACATGCCATTATTGATAAGTATACTGCAGTTTTAAAGCATATGTCATTGTTGGTTAACTACACTGAGCGGGCTAAGAGCGGTGTTAAAACATGTCTAATGCCAACAGGGCCATCAAATACTGAGTTGTCCAGAAATCACAATTTTTAAGAGGCAATCGCGAACCCCAAGAAGGAAATGCACACAATGTAATGTTCCAAAGTTCGCAACAGGAAATTAAAACCGAGTGAAGGTAAGGTGTGCATCAATAAATTAGTGAAGAAGCAGAAAAAAGGATTTGCTGTTCAGACAATTCCAGAATCCTAATTTTAGTCCTCCCACAGATTCATTTTAAATATAGTTCCCACCGCACCAGCTGCCTTTGTAAACTTTCAACAACTGGGGTAATGGTGGTCAGGACATGCTGATCCACCTAGTGCCATTGAGCAGCAAAGATGCCAGATGTCAAACCATGGGCAGCATGCGTATGGAGCAAACCGCTCCACCCACCACATGATGGGTGTTTTCGCTAGATGTGACATGTGTATCTTCAAGATTGGTTTTTAAAATATGAAATGTCATTGTGCCATGTGTGGTTTTTCTATAAATGGATATTTTATAATGAATTTTGAGCAATAAATGAATACAAAGCATACATATTGTGATTTGTCTACAATACATGCCCTTTGAGTTGGGCTCCCTTCTGGAAAGGATGTTTGTCAGCGTTTTTTACGCACAACTTGTTTCATAAATGAATGGAGGGGGTGCACTTATCCACAGATAATTGCAATTTTTTGTATATGTCAAACCATGGGCAGCATGCTTATGGAGCAAACCGCTCCACCCACCACATGACAGCAGGGAATAGTTTCTTACCTGTAACTCCATTTCTCCAGCATTGGTATCTTTCATGGATTCACATGCTTAAATATTCCGCGTCGTCAGACTGGGACCAGTCGGTACACATATATAGCCTTTTCCTATAGGAAAACTTCCAACACTTTTGTGTCCTATCTACGTCCTTTTAGGACCCGCCTATGCATGCTCCGTAGGCCGTCCCAGTATAAGAGGCCCGCCCCCGCGGCTCCCCTTCAGATTTCGGCCCCTCCAAAGTAGGAAGGGTTAAACTTATCAATCAAATACATTGCATTCCGGGGAGGTTGGAGGGCGCATGTGAATCCATGAAAGATACCATTGCTGGAGAAATGGAGTTCCAGGTAAGAAACTATTCCCTTCTCCAGCATTGGATCTTTCATGGATTCACATGCTTAGAATAGATTGTATAGCAGTAACACTTGAGACGGCGGTGAGAATGTAATGTAATATACCCTCACCATACTACACAATGCACATGTACAGTAGGAATAAGTTAACTCAAATAACCGTACCCACATAAGTATACTGTTATTAAAAGGGTAGAAAACAGATTCTCCACAGCGTGGAGCTTACCTTACTGAAACAGATGGCGCAGGACAGCTCTTCCCATCTGCACCTCGTCCGCATGCTGCCTGGCAAGGCAGTAGTGGCAGATAAACGTGTAGGGCACTGACCATGCCGCAGCTTGGCATATGTCCGTCAGCGGAATTCCTGCCCATAAAGCTGTTGAGGAGGACATCGATCTTGTAGAATGGGCTCTAGGATGTCCTTGCAGTGGCCTTCCGGCCTTAGAGTGAGAATACGCAATCGTCGATGAGACCCATCGAGCCAATCCTTGTTTAGAGATTGCTTTTCCTCTCGTCGACGGACCATATGCGACTAACAGTTGTCGAGTAGACCTGAGTTCCTGTGTACGATGTAGGTAAAATTTCAGAGCCCTCTTAACGTCCAGGGTATGAAGGGCTTTTTCTGCTGCCAATGATGGTGTGGCGAAGAAAGTAGGGAGAACAATGGACGAGTGTTTGTGATACACTGTCGGAACTTTTGGGACGAACGTAGGATTAGTTGCCAGGACCACTTTGTCCTTAAAGAATCTTAGGTATGGCGGGTCTACGACCAGCGCTTGCAGTTCCGAGTTTCTCCTAGCTGATGTGATAGCAATCAAGAATGCCAACTTCCACGAAATGAATTTTATGTCGGATGTGTCCATAGGCTCAAAAGGCGGTTTCATTAAGCCTGCCAACACTGTGTTGAGACTCCAAGTTGGGGGGAAACGTTTTACCGGGGGAAAAACTCGAAATAAACCCCTCATGAAGTGTTTCACAAGTCTGTCGCTAAATAGAGGAGACGACTGCCTCTTCCTTGTGAACCTCGAGATGGCCGCCAGGTGCACCTTTATCGATGTGAAGGATAATCCCCTCTCCGCCAAGAGGAGCAGGTAAGGTAGATCTTGTTCCGGCGTCACCAACAGCGGTTGTAGGCCTTGTTGTCCTCTACACCATTCACAGAACCTCCGCCACTTATAGGAGTAAGATTTGTTTGTAGAGGGGCTCGAGCCGCCTGCAGAATTTTTTGACAATCATCCGAAACGTCTAAAGCACCGAACTCCGAAAAGTCAGGAGCCAGGCTATAAGGTTGAGACTGTCCGGGTCGTGATGCCACACCGTGCCTTTGTCCCGGGATAGTAGGTTCGGGACTCTCGGAAACGCTATGGGATGTTCCAGCGACAGGTGAAGCAGGTCGGAGAACCACGGTTGCCTTGGCCAGTATGGTGTCACTAGAATTACCCGGCAATTGTATCTGCGTATCCACTGTATTGTCCTCCGTATGAGGTGGAACGGAGGAAAAGCATAAAGGAACATGTCCGTCCATGGGAAGGAGAATGCCTCCCCCATGGAACCCTCTTGAGGCCATCTGCTTGCGAATTGCTCGCATTTCTTGTCTTTGGTCGCGAAGGCGTCCAGAGGGAGGTGACCCCATTTCTCGAACACTTTCATCAGGTGAACCGTGTCCATTTCCCACTCGTGTATCTGGGCCATGCTTCTGCTGAGGGAGTCTGCCTGGGAGTTCCTCACTCCTGGGAGGTGATGAGCCACGATGGAAATTTCGTTCTTTAATGCCCAATGCCATGTTTTCTGGGCTTCTATGGAAAGAGTTCTTGATCGCGTCCCTCCTTGTTTCCTCAGATAAAACATGGCCGTTGTATTGTCGGTCAGTACTCGCGAACCCTTGATGTGTGGTAGGAATGCCTTCAAGGCCCATCGTACTGCTCTGAGCTCTAACACTTTTATGTGTAGGAGTGACTCCGTTGGAGACCAGCGACCTTGCGTTTGGAGAGCACCCATGTGAGCTCCCCATCCGGTTAGGGACGCATCCGTGACTATGGTTCGCTGAAACTCCGGCTCCTGTAGGGGTACACCGCTGTTCAGATTGTGGAAACTCTGCCACCACTGAAGGGTCCGAAGCAGCTTGTCGTCGTCGATGGTCATCTTGTCTGACCACGATCCTTGAGCCTGCGTCCATCGGTCCACGAGGAATTCCTGGACTGGCCTCATGAATAGGCGACAGTTTCCCACCAGATGGATGCAGGATGCCATGGCCCCTAGGACCGAAACGTATTTTCTCACTGAGAGCCTGGTGTTTCGTCGTAGCCGGCTCGCTTGCTGATTGAGTCTTGAGGTTCTGTCGAGAGAAGGTTTCACTAGACCTAACTGGGTCTCGAACTGTGCCCCCAGGAATACCAGCGTTCTCGATGGCCGCAGAGAGGATTTTTCGAAGTTTATGGCGAATCCCAGCTGTTGTAGAAGCTGCATGGTGGCTTGTAAACTTGTGTTGGTCGACGCTGGGGAGGATCCCCTTACCAGCCAGTCGTCGAGGTATGGGTATACATGGTGGCCTTGCTTCCTTAGCCAGGCCGCTACTGGAGCCAGGCATTTCGTGAACGTTCTGGGGGAGGTCTTGAGCCCAAAGGGAAGAACCGTGAACTGGTAGTGAGTCCGCCCTATTACAAATCTCAGGAATTTCCTGTGTTTCCGACACATTGGAATATGGAAATACGCGTCCTGTAAATCTAGGGACGCTAGAAAATCCCCCTCTTGAACGGCGCGGATCACTTCCTGCAGAGTGAGCATCTTGCATTTTAGGCTCTTTAAGGACTTGTTGAGATCGCGTAAGTCTAAAATGGGACGTCATTTGCCGTTCGGCTTTTTTACGACGAAATATCTTGAGTAGACTACTTGACCTCTCTGTGGTGTTGAAACTAATTCTATCACGCCCTTTACCAACATGAGTGTTACCACTTGTTGCAGTATCTTTAGGTGGGAATGAGCGGTGAACGCAGGTGGAATGTGCGGAGGGCTGTGTTTGAATTGTAGAGAGTGTCCGTTTCTTATAGTATCCAGCACCCATTGATCCGTCGTTATTCGTTCCCATTCGTCGACATATGCCGACACTCTTCCCCCCAGAACGGTGTGTTGTATGTCACTGCTGATCTTTATTTTGCTTGTCTCTCGACGACGACGGATATGATGGTCTTTTCCTGGAAGTCTGGAAGTTCCGGCGACGGTTTGCCGTTTGGGAAGCAAGTCTGTATCCCTGGGAGGGGTAAGCCGATCTGCCAAAGGATCTGTCTCCAGACGCAGAGAATCTTGAATTACCTGTAGCCCCTCTAAAGGGACGAAAAGACTTGTAGCTTCGGCCACTCTGGAGAGCACCCAATGAACGTGCCGTGTCCGAGTCCTCTTTCATTCCCTTTAGGGCTTCGTCCACCTTCTCACCGAAAAGAAGGTCTCCCTCAAAGGGCATATCTAAAACTTTGTATTGTACTTCTAGCCTGAAGTAGGTACACTTAAGCCATGACTGTCGTCGTAATACGACCCCATTATTGACTTGCTTGAAGCCTGACTCAGCGAGGTCCACCGCAATGTTTATTGCGTGATTTGAGGCTTCCTCACCCTCTCGGACAAGTAACATCGCTGCCTTCCTATGCTCTTCCGGAAGATGATCAAGCAACGGAGCTAGCCTGTGCCACATCTCCCTATCGTATCTGGCTACAATCGCCAGAGAGTTTGCGGCCTTTACTGTGGTCGCTCCCACGGATAGCACTTTTTTGCCAAAGGCATCCTGGCGTCTCGCTTCGTTTTCAGGCGGAGTTGTGCACTTGTGCTGTGCCTTCGCCTTCCTCGCCGCTGCCGCCGACACCACCGAGTCTGGCGCTGGTTGGGAGGATAAGCACTTGGGGGTAGATTCTGGAGCCTTTAACTTTTTTTCGAGGCGTCCTTTCACCGCCGGCTCTGAAAAAGGGTGATGCATTGTCTGCAACCCCTCCTTCCACACATGGTCTAGTATTGGTATTGAGAACACAGACCTTCTCTTACCCATGTGGTCGAACAAAAAACAGTCCTTTTTCTGTTCTTCCTGGGACAAACCAAATTCTTTGCATGCCTTTATCATAGAATGGAATGACGCAATGTCGTCCGGAGGGGACGGGTGAGCAGGGCTTCTAGGGGTTTCCAACTCCACCTCTGACTCCCAGGTTGGATCCCTGGAGGGGGATGATGAGATTTCCGACATGGCTCCCCTGTCAGACTCCGAATCTGGCAGCTCACCTTCCTCTTGTGCCAGTGCTGAGATTGGCGTGCGTAGGTGGACGCGACAGACCCGGCTCGTCGACGGGCGACTTTGGCAGGTTTGCCTGAGGTAGTCTCTGGTCCAACGACTGTTGCAAAGACTGAAGCGTGGACAGAATTTCCAACGACAAAACCGATTGAGGATTGAGAAGAGGGGCGGATACCGGTATAACGGATCCCCTCGTCGACGACTTGTCAGCCACTCGTAGCTCTAGGTCTGCTGGGCCAGCTATTCTCTCGTCCTCGTCTTCCGAGGACAGCGACACAGCCTGTTCTTGCAGTAAAGTATCCGGGGGATCAGATCAAAAACTTCAGGCCTCCAGGCCTCCTGTAGAACCCCCGTCGACGAGGCCATTGTCGCCGCCGTTGTCGGTGGGACGGTGGATGCCACCTGCGTAAGTGGCAGGGTGGAGGCCGATGACTGGATCGGTGACTTAGCAGGTGGTTTAGGCGGTCCCGCCTTTTCCACACTTGGCTTGCTTTTACTCGACTCTCGACTCGTGGTCGATCTATAATGATCGCCCGAGGAGGATTTCCTTTCCTTTTCATGCTTTTTTGATGAAGATGATTTCTTTGACGAGAAGTCCCTAGTTGAGTGACTCCCAGACGACTCTTTTTCCGTCGGTCGAGATTTCTTCGCCGGTGGTTCCGACGAGGTAGCGCGGCGTGATGTTTTCGCCGATTGTGTGGAGCCTACCTCCGAAGGTATGCCCCCGCTCCATCATTCAGCCATGCCACCAGTCTTCGACTCCGGTCTTTGAGGGTTTTTTGAGAAAACCCTTTGCATATGTCAGTTATCCGCCGAATGATGAGGGTGGAGGCAATATATACAATCCATATGTCCGTCCCCCTCGTAAACTTTTTTCAAGCCGCACGTCGCGCATGGACGGAACATCGCTTTTCCTGACAAGGAGGACATTTCTCTAACTCAAACTCCAGGAAAACAACCTTGTACAAAATAGTAAGACAACGCGAAGAGATCCCACTACTTTGGAGACGGTTGAAATCTGAAGGGGAGCCGCGGGGGCGGGCCTCTTATACTGGGACGGCCTACGGAGCATGCGTAGGCGGGTCCTAAAAGGACGTAGATAGGACACAAAAGTGTCGGAAGTTTTCCTATAGGAAAAGGCTATATATGTGTACCGAGGGGTCCCAGTCTGACGACGGGGAATATTCTAAGCATGTGAATCCATGAAAGATCCAATGCTGGAGAAAGAGGTGTACACATGCTAGCGACACGAGGTAGGATGGGAAGGCAATGAAGAATATGTGGGGGAAGAAATTCTCAAAGAACAGATTCCTACCTTCCACAGATTTTTCATCCAAGGTACACTACTTAAGCAGAAACAGTGCAGAAGGATGGAGTAGAATTAGAAACCACCGTCTATGCCAGGAAACTCTGGAGCACTGCACAACAAAAGCAGACATCCTTACCAGAAAAGGGCACATAGTGGTGTTTGGTGAACTTGTGTAGCATAGCCCACTTATCTGCCCGACATGTCCAAAACAGAGACCCTGTTCTGCTAGTCAGAGGTCGAGGTAGACACCAGTCCTCTCAAAGTTAGTGCCCCCAACACCCTCAGGCATTTCCTTCCGAGACAGATTGTAAAACACTGAAATGCAGAGGACAATCCAGCTGCGCTGGGTCTGGTTGGGGACAGCCCTAAATGCACACGCTCTACATTTTTTTTAAAAAAACAAGTGCTGGTCATTCTTTACCTTGCAGAAACAAACCTATGTGGCGGAAACTGTTTAATCACTGCAAAAACTGCATAACAGTGGGGATAGAAAAGAACAAGCAATTCTCTGCTTGCGCAACGAACAATAGAAGCTCTGTATCCCTTCCCAGTGTCAATATGAAGGCCTGCCAGACCAGGTAGCGCAGAAAATCAACAACAGATGCTGGACAGGTGAAGGGGTCCACCACACCTTTCCACCAAGTTGAAAACGTATAGCACCGACAGATAGAGATCGACTGTGGCAGGTTTTATGACAGAAAGGAGTACATCTAGGATGTTTTTGGATTCCACACCTTATACCCCAGCAGCTAAGCCTGTACGTCGAGGCTTTTGAAGCTCATCCCTACGATACGGAGGGATCAGCCCTAACCAGGAATTGTGAAAAAGATGGTTGTAGGCACCATGCTCTCTGGGCTCAGTCCAAGGCAATTGAGATCATGGTGGACCTAAACCTCTGCAGTTTTAGGAACCAGCATAATGACAGGAATCATCAGGAATGCATAGAGATGACACAAGTGCCACGAGAGATCATTCCCAGAGTTTCCAGACTGGTAAACTCCATAAAGCAGAGCAGCGGTTACTTTCTGCTAAGACTTCAGGCAAGGAGGGCTACCAAACGGTACAGATCTCATTCAGAACTTTCTGGCAGAGCTCACGCTCGTGGAAAAACATCTGGCAGCTCAAGGCATCCACACCACATTCTCTCGCTTCAAGTAAGATTCGCAGCTCACAGATGTTCCCCAGAGCCTAAAACCCAAGTGATTTTACTGCTCAGCACAAACCCACCACTGCATGCTTGAGGTAATGCATGGTCACTTGGTGGTCCATCATAAACAGGATGCACGTGCCATGTACGCATGGAAGGTACAACGTTTTGGCATATTGATGCGTTTGCTCATCACAACAGGGGGAACACAATCAGCCCACTACAAAATCACTATGTCAAGCACCCAAGTCCTTCAAAGGCGCACACGTGACAACTGATCCTTATCTGCAACAAATGAGTCATGCCACCCTGAGATGGTTATAGTCAACAGTGAAGCATACACTGGAGCTACCTCATGCACAACCAGACCTCTTGCACCACTAAGCTGCAGGATGCCATAAGGCCTAGACATGCAGAAAGAAATAGGCTGGGCCTAGACTCATGGTTAAAAAGAATTCTGCATCTGCAAGATTGTCACTACCTGCTCTGCAGGAGGGAACGGAAAACCTAAGTATGTGACCAGAACTACCCATATGAACTGGAGAGACCTGGATGCGAGACCTGGGAGTTCAAGCTCCGGGAGCAGCTCAAGCTGTGCAGTAGCAGACAGGTGTGGGGCAGCCAAGCAAACATGTGACCTATGGTGCAAGTTTGAATGAGCCAGTCATCCTGGTAGGGGACATACATGAATCCTGTCCTTCATTAGACAAGAGGCCACCACAGCAAACTCCTTGTTGAAGGCCTTTGGACCCGAGAAAGGGCTGAAAAAAGGCCCAAGGACAGGATCCTAAATTGGTTTCAGGAGTTTCACACCACAAACCTCAGGTACTTCCTGTGCTTTGGATGGATCAGCACATTGAAGCATACATCCTGACGGCCATTAAGTGCTGCAGCTAGAGGGCCTGAAGAATATGGAGCAAGGACACCAACCTGAATTTATACCTGTGATGGTACAGACTCAGCAGCTGCAGATCAATGATTGTACGCACGCCCGAGCCGTCTCTAGCACCAAAAAAGTGTACCAACCCATCTCTCTCCGAGGTGGACACCAGCTCTACACAGCAGCCTTTGTTAGAAATTGTCAAATCATCTCCAACTGGAGTGTCTGGGAGATGGGAGGGACATGAAGCAAGGTAGTCACCAGACGAACAGGAATCAATAGTCTAAGGACATGTCCTGGAAGGCCCAGGCGTTAGGAGGTGGTGTGCTGCTACTCCCAGACTGCAGTATCTGGCATGCAGTCTCCTTGCAATCCGTCACCAGATGGTTAAACACATCAATCTCCTATATGGTCAAATTATCTGCTGCTTCGTCGACCACAGTACACATAAATTGGGTTTACCTTGCAAGGGTAGCAGTGGCATTCACAACCTGGCTGCCAGAAGCAAAATCCTTGAGACAGAGCATCAACCTTTTGATCTTGTCCGGAAGGAAGGGGGGGGGGGGGGGAGAGCAACTTTTAGATGGCATTAGAGTCCTGCACCAGCAGACCTTAAAGCATAAAAACAAGATCAGTGCAAGCTGGAAGTTACTTTATTAGTAAGATTTTAGTTTACAGCCAGAGCAAAGGTAGGTTTAAGATGCCTTTCCATAACAGTGGTTGAACCAGCAGGCTAAAGTGAAGAATTGTCTCCCTTGGAGGAACTAGCGAGAACATTTTTTTTAGATCAAATTGGACCACAGGCTTTGTCAACAAAGACCAACCAAGAATTTACACAGATTTGGCAATTTGTTTATAGAAATGTGGAGCTTACTGAAACAGAAGCTTGCATGACGTAATCTCTCTTGAGGTATACTACAGACAATTGGCATTGCCTAGGGCAGAGTCCAGTTCAGTCAAGGCCTCATCTCGGCGATAGAAACCTCAGGGAAGTCTTCCACCTCCCCAGCCCATAAGGAACAGTGGTTACCCCCCCTTCATTACTGGGCTTGGGCCCTTGAAGCTGGAGGAAGGCCCATCAAGGTGTTGGCAAACCTTTCCTGTCTGACACCAGTTTGTCTTGCCAGAGCCCTCATACTGTCCCGCCTGGACTACTGTAACACTCTATCTTGGGTCCTCCAAAGCCATCACCAGCAAACTCCAAACTCCCCAGAATAACGCTCTTAGAGCGGCACTGGGCATCTCTAGAAGAGAGCATATTACAGCATATTGTCAACAGAACAATTGGCTAACCGTCAGACAAAATCCTTCTAAAAACGGCCTCACTTACTCATAAATCCTTCAATAATGCTGCCCCAATCTATCTTATCAACAGATTCCAGAGACAGACCTCCCCGAGACCAACAAGAACAGTATATAAAAACTGCCTCTCTGTCCCCAACTTTAAACATTCTACCATAGGGGGTTACAGTTTCCCAGTCAAAGCAGCAAAACTGTGGAACTCTCTACCACCACCCCTCAGAATGGACATGGATTATCAGAAATTCCGATCTAAGGTCATTTTATGGTTGAAAAAGTAGGCCTCCCATCATAACCAGCTGCCTAGTCTATTAGACTCATGTTTACTGTACCCATTGAGGCCTACTTGCACAGATGTATATATTCCTGTTATTACTATGTTATATATTTTGTTTTTATGTTGTAACCAAGCTTCGCAATCTCATGTAAATGCTGCGTACTGTTACCTGAGGCTATGACGGCGCATTGCAAATAATATAACAAACACCAAAACCCAGGAAGCTGGCAATTCAAAAATGGAAGGCTGAGCTGCACAGCACTGGGGGGGGGGGGGGGAGCAGTCACGACTGATGGAGCTTGAAATGAGCTGGTACGCATGCGGTTCTAGTCCAAAGAGGTGACACAGTTGGCTTGTAGAAGCACAGTGAACCCTTGGCCATCGCAGGCCCCTTGGCAAAGTTGCCCAGCACCTAGTGCCTGAATGCCTCCAACTGCCTGGGAAATAAGCACTAATGGGCATCTGTACCTTTGGTTGTGATTTTTCATATGTTCCATCAGCCCTGGAGTGGGAGTGACAGCACAAACCTCTTAGAGGAATGAAACATTGACAAGATCTACCCTTCTTGTCTGAATAATACTGATCTTCTTCGAAGACTGAGTTCACATCCTCCCTAAGAAGTGCATTTCCAACCATGTTCGGAAAAGTATACATTTTGCAGCATTCTCCCAGAAGGAAGGGATTGGCACAAACCACTTTCCTTTGCATCGTGCTTCTGCCCAGATCAACCATGTGGGGCTCCGACAGGTATCTGCTCAACTCCTGCAGGTTTTGTAGTCCACCTTCGGAGGAATGGCATAACAGTTGAAAAAGTTAGTGGGCTTTCCGAGCAGTGAATGCAAGAACAATGAGAACTGAGGAACAGCACATTGCTGGCCCCATGTATGCTGCCCAGGATGTCCCATCCTTCACATATGTAGTGGGCATCCAATGGCACCTAGTGGAGCAGTCCTGGTGGTTAAAGACATTCCTGGTGGTTAAAGACATTCCTGATAGGTGGGGGGCTGCAGAAGATCCAAGATGAGGAATGTGTGGGAGGAAAGATGGTTAGAATAATAAGTTCACAAACGCACCTCCATGCATTCTTAAGACTGAATTCATGGAAGTACCACTTTTGATCAATTCAGAACCAACTTACCTCAGCAATTACATCCACATGTGCAATAGTCCATTTAGGAAGTGTGTTTCACTTAAACCTGATCCACCCAAAAAATTAAAAAAGTACTTGATGGGTGTCCCATTGTAATGTATGGTAGAAAGGGACTTGGCATTTGATATGTAATTTCAAAGTATAAATATCAAAAAATCAGGATGAGAGATCTGTGTGTTTTTTAAATTTTTTTATTGTAACATTTAGTTTATTACAAACTTTTATTACAAAAAAAACATCCAAAAGCAAATTCCTCCATTTGTGAATCCCACCTGTCACAACTCATTTTCTACTTCTTTATATCCACTTTCCCACCATTTCCACACATGACAGTGTCTACAAAATGTATCACTGAACAGGACACATGCACTGAACTCCTGCTTATTAATCGGAACCACCAATCATCCATGTCCATATTTTTAGGAGCAAACTGTCCCAAATACAGAGTTCTCAAGTCTTTAGGCATATGACAGTCTGTGATTAAATGCCTTATCGATTCTATTTCAGACCCACAGTATCTACATACATTGTCCTTTGTGGTCTGATCATGTCTCATTAATAGCATTTCTTTTGTTCTAATGGCATTCACTCGCAGGCGAAGAAAGCCATCACGATGATGTTGTGACGGGAATTGCGACAAATACCTCGGCATTACGTTCAATTTATTCTTGGTGGGGCCAAGTTTTGGGGCAGTTGGCAAGCTTTCAAGTGTTGCAAGGTTTTGGATCCACGCCCATTCTTGCAATTTTCTTTTTGCAATTTGTGGTTGAGCCGTCAGCATCTCACTATTTATTTCAGCGGCGTACATAATTTTGAGATCTTTTACCTATTTTGATAGTGTTCCAACGTACGGTCGACTACGATTGGGTGCAAGTATTTCGTACGCCGGTTCTGGATTAAGGATTATCATCTTTCTTAACAAGGCTAATGACTTCCAAATCACATTTACATAAAGTGCATCTAATGCCAACTCTTGTCTAATGACTTATCGATATATATTTTGGCAGTTTCAATACTCGCTTCCAAAATAGCCCTTCCAACTTTGCCCAAATTCTGTGGTCTACATTCCACCCTGCTTCAGCACCAAAAGTGATGGCCGGTATTACCTTTTGTAGGTAAAACGTCCGTACTGATGTTAAAGTGAATTTTCCATATAGATTATGGATTTGTGCACCTTGTATGGCTAAGGTTTTAGTTAGCTGCACAATATCTTGTACCCAACTCCATTCGCGTATTGATTTGCTGACCATGACGCACAAGTATCTGATTTACGCTATTTCTGCGATGAGTAGGTTTTCAATCCTCCAACAAAAGGTTTTATTTTTGACACCTTTTACTGATCCAATTTGCATGATTTTTGTTTTGCTGACATTTATTTTTAACTCATTATGGCTCATATAAAGTTGGAGCTTTGTCAGTAATCGTTGGAGACGTTATCCATTAATACTAGATCGTCAGCGTAGGTTATGCAATTGATTTGTTGCCCATTTATCTTAGGTGGAAAACATTTCACATCGCTCAATGCAGCAGGTAAATCGGCAATAAACAATTTGAACAGACATGCAGCAATCGGGCAGCCCTGTTTTATGCCCTTTTTCGTCTTCATTGATTCAGATAAATGACCTTTTTCGTTTATTCTTATTTGAATTGTCGTCATTGTATGTAGGGCCTTTATAGGTTGTAAGACTTTCCGGACAATCCCAATTTTTTAATTTTTGCCACAGCATTTCTCTGTTGATCGTATCAAATGCTTGGTGCATATCAATATAAGCTATAAAAAGCTTTGTTTTTTTTCCTATGGCATCCAATTTTAGAATATTTACTAAAGTCAAATTGATTTCAGTCCCTACGCCCTTAGTGAAACCAGTTTGACGACAATCGGTAATCTTTTTCTTGTTTGCCCATGCTGTTAGTTTCCGTTGTAGGAAGTTCGCAAAAATCTTTCCAATTGTATCAAGGAGGGCAATCTGGCGATAGTTTGTTGGATCAGCCCGATTGCCCTTCTTAAAGATTGGAACTATTATGGCTGTTGTCCAAGAATGCTGTATTTTCTTAAGCTCTACAATTCTTGCAAATAGGTTTGCAATGAAGATCGACCATTCATGTTTGTTTGATTTTGACATGACATTCGTGATGCTATCCGGCCCAGTCGCATGTGAGTTTTTCAGCTTTACAATTACGGCACATATGTCTTCTGCGGTCTCATTGCAATACCAACACACCGCTGCTTCTTGTATAGGGACAGATGTTACATTATCTTTTGAGAACACTTTATTATAATGTTTTTTCCAATCACTTTCAGCAACACCGTTGGCCATCGTGTCCTCTTGATTTCTGATACAATTATTCATTATATGCCAAATTTCTCTACAATTGTTTGATTTTATTAGGTTCAGCATAGCTTCGCCTTGTTCTTGATCACGCAAGAAGGCGAAGGCTTTAACACAATTACGATATTTCTGCTCCCGTTGTTTGATCAAGGTCAGGACCTCCGTGCGCCCTAGTACTAATCCGCCCACGAGAGGCTGGGGAACCAATGGGGTGGAGGGTGTGCGCGTCAGGCCAGGAAGAGTAGGCCTGGTCCAATCATCGCTGTCCACATAGTTCAGAGAAGTAGCCAATCAAAGTCAGACAAAAAACCGAAAGGCAAAACGGCTGCCTCGGGAAATGAGAGGCGGAGTGTTCTGAGGTGAGGCACTGACTACAAGGCTCCCTAGTGGTCATGGGAGATGTAGTAGAGTATGTGCCGAGTATGTGCCGTGGCCGGGCTGGCGACAGTCCATCCTGATGAAGGCCAACACTATGACGGGCTTGAATCCAGCCCCCCCCATGGCCGAAACACTCAGTGTCGATCACCTGTGACAACTGTATAAACCCCATTTTGTGTATGTTCTGTAGATAGTGTTGTGTACACTTTTGGGTTAATCACCCCCTGGACTACTCTCCGTCCTGGGTGCCCCTCGTTCAACTGTAAGTTTACTCTACTGTCATTTGTGCCTGTGCTCTTTTGTTTAGATTTTACCTCGACATTATAGAGGTTGATACCTGTATTTCCATTGTATATAATCGCACCTGTCCGTTGTCACTTTCGTGCTTATCGAAAGTTGTGTAAATAATTGAGAAATCATCTTTAAAAAATGTTGTGTTTTGAAATAAATTCACATGTTTAAAACCACACAGCTGTTTGTAGGATCTCTCATTCTGATTTTCTGATATTTATACCTGTACCTACCTGGGTATATCAGGACCCCACCATGTTCCCTGAAGATTAACTATTTAATTTCCAAGACAAACTGTAGGCCACAAATAAAGGTGCAACTTTTTTTAAATTGAGGGGCAAGGGGACCCTTGCAATAAAACTTGGAATAGCATTCACAGATTATGGTAATGTCTCCAACACAAATTGTAGTGAAGAAGGTGAATATGACCGAGAAGTCAACAGGTTTACCAGTAACATTGGTAAGCTCAAGGGATTTGAACATGTTCGCAATTATATAGTTCCTGAGGATTGCAAAGTTAGGAATTTCTGTTTTTACAAGTAACCAGTAAAAAAAACAACGGACTTATCATTGACGTCATCAAAGCCATTAAAGCTGTATTATGGTTCGCGTCATTGTAGCGTATTAGCTAAAGAATGACATCCCCCTCATCACTTGCACAAATTCTTTTCCATTCGACTGGTCTGGTAACGCTACTTTCCCACTCTAAAGCATCCACTCAATCATGGCACACAATGATCAGGCTACTCTTCGATCAATGAGCTAGAAACACACTTTGCAGACTTCCTCACCACAGAGAATGCCTCTATCCTAGAATTATTCAAAAGGTCTACTATGAAACTGGTCAACACCAATTCCCCCCCCCCCCCCCTAAAAATCACCTGTGATAAAACCAAACCATCCAACTACTGGTACACCCCTGAACCAATAAATACACAGACAGAGAAACCGTGGCAAAATAACCTGAAGTAGCCCTTGAGATCGCATCAACCTCAAATCTCTGCACGCCAACCATAGTATTCGGATTACAAAGCCAAACGTCGCCTACTACTCAACCATCATCGCAGTAGCCTTTAACAGTAGTAAAGCATTGTACCAAACCCTCACCTGACTCCGAGGTGCCAGCAACTTGGGAAAAATGCATGTTCATCAACTTTTATTGAAAGAAATAGACAAAATCTGACATATCATCCAATCAACCTCACACATCATTAGCCCTCCTGTACTCTAACATGCACACTGTACCACTGGACCGAATACTCGTCCTTCTCTTCCCCCAGACCACCTAAAAGCAAATGCTTCCCTCAAACCTACTTCCTACTTTGATGGGATCATCCTTGTCCCCATTATTAAACAATT
The DNA here is from genome assembly GCF_040938575.1 of Ambystoma mexicanum. Classification (NCBI taxonomy): domain Eukaryota; kingdom Metazoa; phylum Chordata; class Amphibia; order Caudata; family Ambystomatidae; genus Ambystoma; species Ambystoma mexicanum. The sequence continues at coordinate 1,460,080,573 of NC_090935.1, forward strand.
GATGGACCAGGTGCTTAACACACTCCTCCGTATAATGAATGCTTCCTTCATAGAATGGTCTTTCTCAGACACCCTTGAGAATGGTTTTGTATGATCAACTGACCTTTAGACACAAATGAACTGGCCAACTACCGGCCTTTCACAAATGTCCTCAAAATCTCGTTTGTTAGACCTACTCTCCAAGTTGAAGTTCACCTCCTCCATGACTCAGTTGGGGTGACGCCCCAATGGTAGCATTGAGACGCCACAATCAGGTGGTAGGGGATGACCTCCAAATCATGGATAAGGGGCGACTCATGCCTCCTCATTCTCCCTGACCTCTCGGTTACATTTAACACCATCAACCAGCACATACTCTCCTGTCCCTCCTCGCCAGCACATTAGGATTCTTTGGCCCGTCCAAAGTTGGTTTACCTCTTAGGCAGGTAACAGGCTGTCCAGATGAACATGTTGCATTTTGACTCCCAGTCTCCTGTGGAGTTCACCAAGGCTCAAACCTTTCAACAATACTTTTTAGTCTCTGTGAACACTCCTCAATGGTTCCAATAAAGCCATCCATCAGTAAGTGAACGATACTCAGTTGTGCATGAGAGTAAAAGGCCCAGAGGACAATAGTCGCCTCTACGATTATAGCCATCAGCCAGTCCTGGATGTCAGCCTACTTCAAACATAACCCATCCAAGACCGAATTTGTTCTCATTGGTCTGCCTCCTAGACAAATTGTCCAACAGTGGCTCAATGATAGACGCCTAAAAGGATTTGATCCACAACTCGCTGATGCAGAAAAATCCTTAGGCTCCACCATTGACAGCGACCTGTCCTTCCAGAAACACAGCCAAGGAATCCCAAATAGCCAAGCTCCAAAGTTCCACCATTTGCAAAAAAACAAACCTTCATCCCGCTGCAGGACTTCCGGACCATAGTGCAGGCCCTTGTGGTCTTTCACATTGCTGGGAGAAAAACCCTCCTGACTGGGCTCCCTCCCAGCCACTCACTTTGCTCCCCCCTAAAAGTAGTCCTACACATTTTATTACAGGTGCATGAAAATTTGACAAAATCCCACTCTGTCCTACGCAAACTACAGTAGTTTCCTCTCTATGTCAGGCTACTGCTCAAGACTTCTCTTGTCACGCACCCACTTTTTGGAACTCCAACCCTTTATCACCACAAAATGCTCCCACAACGCCCCAATTTAACAAATCTCACTTTTTCAATACCCGACCAAAGACTAATCTCAAATGATTTACAGACCGAAACTCTCAGTACTGCGCCGTTAAAAAGTGCCAGCCCTTAAGCTCGTGGGAATCTTCAAAGCCTCCCACCCGTACCCCCCCCCCCCCCCCCGCTGCTTAGACTGATTATTTTTATTTAGGTAAGTATTTGGATAATTTTGTATTGTTATGCTATTTTGATTCATGATAAACAGTATACTTTTGGCATGATGCTATTATCAGCCTGTTTTAACTGTGTGAAAACTGAAAAATAAAGCTTGATAAAAAAAATATATATCAAGTTGCCATCCCAAATGGTGGCTATGCACATCCTGTAAGGCGCCGAGCTGGCCCGGAGCTAGGTCTGCACTCTAAAAAATAAAATCAAAATATAACGGTATAATAGATCTTCGCAATCCCTTCAACAGAATTTAAATGGAGGGATTGCAGTTCGCAAACATCCAGGGATTGCTGAACACTAAATTAAGCCGATATAAACAACCGTAATATACCAGCCTATCATTGAATCCTGCCGTATGAAGAGTCCAAACATTTAGCAGCGTTTCACACGTTTTGGAACTTTCCAATGCAAATCCATGCCTTTTGGATTGCCCTGACCAGGGCTCCAGTAGTGTTCCAAAGATAGACGCAGAGTATTCTCATGCTCTACAAATGGCGCAACCCTCGCTGCATTCACTGCCCACTCACACCACACAACCTAATTCGTCCAGGCCCTGCCAGAGCTAAGGTCTGGTACCCCAAGCACAACCCATGGCTGCAAGAATGGTGACGAAACACTACGAACCAACAGAAAAGAAACCTAACCAACGATCCATCCAAACACACCATTTTCACAAACACCGAATCAGACCAATCCAAAGCAAAGCAAACAAAGGCCCATGGAGAGCAATTGAAACCCAGCAAAGACACCAGGGAGAGAACATGCAAAAGAGGGAGTGGAAAGAAAAGCCACACAAATGACAAGCAAACACATTCAAGACACAATGTACTGCAAGGGAGTGGATAGAAGAAAGGCATGTGGCGAGGGGTTTATTAGTCCACAGAACACATGACGCAAGAAGGAAAATCCTGTATGATAAAGTAAGGCGGTGTGGTTACTACCACAAGTATGCATGCCGAGATGAGAACTGAGCTCATTCACCACATGCACGACAATTATGAAAATCATGTTGCAACAAACAAATACACTTAACAATAGAATACATATTGGCTAGTAACAGATGTGTATTAAATACACTTCGAGTTAGAACAACTCACAATGTAATCTACCCATCGTGTCTCACACACTACAATTCATACATGGGAATAATTTACAAACTAATAGTGCTCACTCACCAAGCATGAAATAAAATGAAATAATGCAGAGATCTGTATCTGGGACCTTCTAAAGTAACATGCAAACCTACTCGCATGAACATCACCAGCAATGGTAACATGCAACTCGGTAAATGCGCATATTCTAGTGAACGTACAATGAAAGATCAGAAACACCAGTGAGTGCAGCTTCACTGGTTTGACGTAGAAGACATTCAGAAATACTACTGGGCACTCACTGATATTTGTGAGGCAAGGGTGCCAATACCAATCCAACTTTGCACCCATAGCCAGACTTCTACAACGGTGTGGAGTGGTGCGCCACTTCTCGCATGCTGCATATGATGTGTGACGTCATTGCGGAGCATGAGAGGGCAGAGCCAAGAAGGGCACGGTATGAGAGCGCACAAGAGCGAGGCGCAGAGCCTGCCAACTCCCCGACTAGGCATCAAGCAGTCTCCTCCTACCTTTATGGCACAATTTAGCCATAAAGTGTAGTTTATCAGTTTGTCTAAAACAAAAAGACAGAAAACCTTGAACCCGGTATATGGCGATCTTTTAAGGTGGGTGAATCAGCAGCTGGTTCTGGGGTGATGCTGGAGCACCACTTTGGCGAGGACGGGATCAATTGAATCCCACTGAAGTCTCACAGAAGCCATTAAGAAAATGCATGTAGAGCAACCATTACCAGTCTTCGTGCCAAGTACAGCAACACAGTAGATCAGATGGATCAAGCTATTTGAAGTATACTTGATGCCCAGAATGGAAAAGAATATGCAGAGGCTAGGGAAAAAGCAATGCCATTGAACAACCTGGCCGTAGAGGGATACAAGCAGGGGCTTTGCTAGGGGGAGGGCTAAGGGGGCTATAGCCCCTGATCTTTTGGTTGTAGCCCCGGATAGAATCTCAGGAGCTACAGCCAAAAGACTAGCAAGCCCCCAAACCAACAGTTCCAACATCAACGTAGCCCCGGGTCTTTTCCAGACCTAGCAACTCCCCTGGATACAAGATATTTGAAAGCCGACCCATATTTACAGCACCAAATGCAGCTGGGCAATGGACGGGTTCACGGAAGTCGAGATGCACATGGACAAAAGCTAATATTATGCTACACCGAACCAGATTTCACTCAAGGTAGCAAAGGCCCGACCGAATCTGTGAATGGCTGCGCTGAGGGAAATGGCAACACCCTGGACCTATGCAATGGAGACGAAGAGTCAGACTTTGCTGGTAACGAACTGCAGGGACTTGAAACTACAAGAGAAAATGAAGAATGCAAAGGACTCTACACTCGAAGAGGCAATCGCAATAGCACAAGCAGCGAAGGAGACAGCAGTGAAGAAAAACTGCAGAAAAACTAGAACATGCACAAGTTAAGTTGAATTGATATTGAATAAACATGAGAAGATTACAAAGTAAAGAAGCAACAAACATGGATGTAAAGCGCACAAACGGCATTAGTCTTCTAAGAAAAGACGGGCAATTAATGGAATTGCTGCATCATGGACTGGCTGAGGAAGAAGCATCAGAGGGCCGACCATATTGGCGTTGGACAAAAGGAAGAAATTCGAGCCGAAACCATCTAAGTAGTACATTACTTGTGGGGAGAAACAAACAATCGACAGGAAACAGACCCAAAGCTAGAATATGCACCCCAAATTAGATGCTGGCATCAGAAATAAGTGTAATGGAAAATGTTCAGGGTGAAAAAAAAAAACAGTCTGCCTGTAAGGAAATCTATATTATAGTTGGTCATTTATAACGCGCTTACTAAGCGTGGACCCAGGGATCGAACTTGTGTTGCTCCGTGTCTTGCTTTCAAGGAGAACGTGTTGCCCCCTGAGCCATCCTCCCAGGTATTGATGTAAATGCATGCACGTGTATCACTGGTAAAGAAAATGCACCCAAAACGTTGAAGTGAGCCCACGTGCAGGAATAAAATGTAAAGTTGAATAGCATCAGTAACTATTCAATACAGTGGATGACGAGAAGTAAAGCCATTATCATATGGATACAGGTCTAGCGACAGCCTGTAATTCAAAGGGTGATCACTCAATTACGATTCTGTGCTTTGCTGAAACACCACACAAAAACCTGAACCAAGTAAAACACCTTCCCAGCCAGATGGTAACTAGAAGCCCACAAACCATGTGAGGAGTAGACGACATGGAAAAGAGGACTGCCAAGATCAACCTTCTGTGGGTCCAGCTGTATAATCAACCTGTGAGATGGAGGGCATGAGGAGACAGAGTAAGCAGGAACATAACACAGAAGTGGTAGAGGACGAGGAGTTACTGTAGCATCTGGCAAGGTTTCAAAGAAGGCAAGGGATGAACAAGTTAATGATACAAGCCATCAGCTGATGGCAGTTCCAAAGTGATGCACAGCATCACGCTGCACAGAAGAAATGTAAGTGGGACTAACCCTCATGATGAAGACAGTTTGGCATTCCAGTGACAGAACTTTCAAGCATTGAAGGAGGACTAGCTGTAAAGAATAAGGTGATGGGAGACAGGCGGGACCGCAACTGAACAAGATGGCTGCAACATGTTGCATTCCAAGAAAACCCACTATGACCGGCAGAGATTATCCCAGGCTAGGGAGTCCACAAAGCAATAGGATGGAGTGCAGGAGCGTTTGCAGCCCCTCTCCCCACCCACCACATCAGTGTGGGCCACCCAAAATCCAGTCTCTGTTGCGCATAACTTTAGGTTATGCTGCAGGCCCAAACTGCAACTCAAAGGGGCTCTCCCATACTTTTGTTATGGGAAACAGCATGAGATTTGCAGCTTCTTCACAGGTATCCCTCTTTGCATGCCAGCCAACTCTGGCTCCTCACCTCAAGCCTCCATATACCCTCAAAGTAGCTCTAATGGATAGAATCAGAGTGTCAGGCCAGAACGACATCCTCTGTTCGGCTCCTTACTTCCGATGGCACTGGGTTCTGGGTTCACTGTCCTGTGTGTCCTTAAAGTGCTGCTAGATAGGTACCGTTTTACTGATGGAGCACATATTGTGGGGTGGTGGCTCCAACACACCGGTGCTGCAATTATCTAGCCGTTAACATTTGGTATCTCACACCGAAGCAAGGCAGCAGCAGGCATAGATTTCTCAGGATACCAAAAGGTAAGTCCTTATTGCAGTTACAGGTTACAAACAGGTAGTTTGTTAAAAGACTCAATGAAAGGCAACCAACATCTCCATGATCCCATCGTGTCTGATCCCGTCAAGCCTCACACACATTCCACAAGCACCCAGCACGTCACCAACTCTTACCACTACATTCCACACCCAAATACCACACACCTAAGATTTTGAAGAGAGATTTGGGGGATGAACAATCCCAATGATTGAAACAAAACAAACAGTAACTGATACATATAGCCAATATACTTAAACAACTAAATATAAACGCAAGTAAACACAAATGTAAGAACAAGTAAATAAATGAAGACCGTAAAGTAGCCTAGGACGAACTATGCATGCACAGTTGACGGAAGTTTGGTCTAGGCTGGCTGTAGTAGCAAAAAGGGAGAAAAGTACTGCTACTGCCAAACCTACATGAAAGTTCTGCTACACTACGATAAAGTACCTATGCATGACAAACAAAACACATCAACAGTGCAAGGTAGGAATAGGACAAGAGCAGGTGGGGTGTAGAAACAAACCCAAATAATTTCAACTGAACTAATAGCTACAATACTGTGAGCAGAGTGATGCAGGCTAAACAAATATCAGATCTTATGTAATGAATCCATTATACCTGTAAACAATCATTTACAAAAATTGGACACTTGCTTGATGGTGTGTGCTGAACTTTTCTCCTTTAGAAAGATTCACATCCATAACTTCTACGTTTCACTCTACTACTTTGCGATCATCTGACTGGTATTTGTAAGCAACTGCTTCCCCAATGAAGTGACGTTCAACAATTAACATGGCACCCAGAAAGAACAGGTAGTTTAATGATCATTGTGGGATGATCCAATGAGATTGTACAACAAATGCAAATAATGCCTTTTTTGGGGTCGACAAATCCCAAGATAGGGAAACATGGTTGGTATAAACCACTTGGGACTGAGAATGCAGACCATGCAAAATGTCAATTGAAGTTAAACGCATTTTGTAGAACAAGCAGAGACGGATGCAATGCCTAAAGGCTTGAGGTCTGAGTAAAAGGATGACCTCTGTTGCTACAGTCGCAGTGTACAGGAGATGGCTCAAGCAACAGTTCAGGGGCTAATACCTGCCTCTTTAGGTCATGGACTACCTCTCTCAAGTATTGTATCCCATTCTGTTGATGACTGGCATCTGTGTAGAACTGTGGTGGGAAGAATAGCAACAGGGTCCATGGCGGATACGTAAAACACAAGCAAAGTGTTTGATCTAAACAGGACTGCAGAAATGTTCTACTACAAAAGCAATCTTCAACAGGGTCTAGTATCCAAGTCCCAAATACCCCTAGTCTTACACAGCTACTGAATGGAGTATCCAGCTCTCATACTACTTCCAAGCAGGTCTGGGTCTTGATCCAAATAGTGCCTTTCCACCAGGCTCCTGAAGGTAGCTTAAACACATGCTTACCAGTAATTACTGATTAACCCCACCGCTCCTCCCTTAACCCAGGCCTGTGTCATATGGGATAACGAAAACTGTTATAAGCAGCAATTTTACCCTGTGCCTGGGTGCTTCTGAGACTGAAGTTATTCTAACAGTTAACCCCACCTAGTGGCAGTCACCACTCCAAAAGACGGGCTCTTTTTTGGCCATACCGAGTGGCCTCCAAAGGGAAGGATTTTTGTGCAATCGAGGAGTTTCAGCCCCTAAAATTCCCTTCACGCCGTTCCAACCCCAGCCAAAAAAGAAGCCGTGACCCCGCACACCTGCTCCCTTGCACCATGTCTTCCCTCTTCCGAGCCACTTCCTTTTCCGGCATTCTCTTATTTAGAATCAGTTTCTTGGGTGTGAAACACGGTCTAAAGACAGAATACCATTCTAATACACCAGCCAAGGATCACCCTCTTGAGCTGCAGTGAACAATTCCTGGATCTTTCTTTCTGGATTAATGGCTTCTGCCGTGATCTGGGTTCTAGCTTCCAGCTAGCTATCAAAACAAATCTTCTCCTTTTTGGCCATTGCCAGTATCAGAGCCACAGACCCCTGCATGCTCTCCACACTGACTTGTGTTTGGGACTGTGGTGCTGCCCCATTAAGGGTACCAGCACGCGGCAGAGTGACGTTGCACTCTGTCGCGTGCCCTATAAATAAAAGGGGCATTCCTGGCTTCCACAGAGCAACTGAGGAGCCAGAACCGAACACACCATTGTCTGCCTGAGTCTGTGGGCGCGAGGGGGCTCATGGGGATTCCGAAAGCGGTCGTAGACCTGCAACAGTGGCGACGAGGTCGGATTCAACACCCAGGCAGGGCAGTGAATGGCAGTGAATTATTTTTCTCATTTGGGCTGATTTTCACTGTCCTGTATGCTGCGGACAACGCGGTTTGGTGGCCATTTTGGATACTAGGCCAGGGATGGTCGCAGCTCATCTACAGAGTGCCTGTGCGCCATCCAGCCTCAATTTTTGTAAACACTGGCAGTGGGCAGCTGATACTGCACGCGCTGCATCTGGAAAGTCATTTTGATGCTTTTAATGTCTTTTTCCGTCGAGTTGAGGAGCTAGGGGAGACATGCAGTTTGTTTGTCCCCCTGGGCCCACCCAGCTCAATTTCTGGAGCCACTGAGGTGACTCATTTTTCCTTTGGCAATTACATCTGCCCATCTTGAACTCTTTAGACTGTGGTGCATGTTTGGTGTTTTTCATTTTTGGAAATTTTGGGGGTGCATTGAGAGCAACTCTAGCTCTACATAGGAAATGAAGGTGTCCAGCAACATCTGGATGGGTTGCCCATCGGTGCCACAACAACATTGTTTGAGGACTGTCTGGGTGAGTTGCGGCCCCATTTAAACAGGGTGGGGAGCCTGTGCGCTCACCGCTATCAGCAATCCCAACGACCAAGTAGCACCTGCAGTGGCACCCCCTCTGCAAGGGCCTCAAGTCCCAGCGCCCCAACAACCGCCTCGAATGAGACCACCTGGTGCTCTACAGCCAATGCCTGAATTTGACATCTCTGGCTCCCCTTCCAGCCTGGGGCCCGCTGCAAGATGTGGATTGATCATCTGGATATGTACTTTAGAGCCAGCATGGAGAGCAATGACAATAGCAAACTGGCAACAATGCTGTATTCTGCCGGGCCTGCAGTGCATGAAGTACTCCAATCTCTTCAGACTGCCGACAACTCGTACGACGCGGCGAAGGCCGCATTACACAACTCCTTCCTGCCCTTGGCAAACATCGAGTACGAACGTTTTGTTATGCGTTCTACTCGCCAAAAGGATGACGAGACTATGGACACTATGGTCATCTACTTTGGCTAGCAGTGTCGTTTGCGTGCGACAATCTGGACACAATGATCCGGGACCAGCTGCTCCATGGGTGTGCGTCAGGCAAGCTACGCAGACAGGTACTGCGGGAGCTCGGCATCGCTTTGCCTCGCATCCTTTAGTTGGGTCGGTGTCAGGATATATCTGAAGTCAGAGCATCCCGGATGGAGGCAGGGGTGCGCCCTGGAAAGACAGAAGAGGTCTGTGCCATAGGTCAGGTGGCAACCAACGCGACCATACCAACAGGTCGGTGGACTCTTGTTTGAAGTGAGGGTACTACTTGCCAAACCCAGCAGACTGCCCGGTGGTGGGTAAAGCGTGTGGCCGCTGTGGGATGGCAGATCACTATGCCCGCATGTGCAGGGCTCCACTTTCGCTGGTGGTTCAACAAGGTCCAGAGCAGGATTCTTTCACCAGCCATGCCCACCCAACGTTGCCCAGGTGGATCAAGGGCAAGAAGGTGCCTAGCTGGAAGAGGAGAATATTTTCTTTGTGTCCAGAATGGATGTCCTGTGCCCAAAAAACAGGCGCCAACCAAGATGCCTAGTAAGGGTGAATGAATCATCGGTTCCCGTACTACTGGGCACAGGCGCCTCTATGAATGTCATGGCGAGAGAACATTATGACGCCATTGAGTGTCCAAAGTTAGTATCCCAAAAGGCGCGCATATTCACATTTTGGGGGGGGCACAACCGATTGCACTGGATGGGGCCTTCGTGGCAGATGTGGGGCATGGTGATTCCTTAATACGAGCACACTTCTACGCCACAACGGTGAGCAGTAACACCCTGCTAAGCTGCACGGCTGTGGAGGCACTGGGAATAGTCAGCTTGTCATACTCTGTATGTGGAAGACATCCAATTGCTGCTGGACAAATAATGCCACCTGTTTGAAGGGATCGGGCAAATGGCAGGTGATCCCTGTAAGACTGCATATAGGCAAGTCAATCCAACCCATTGCCCTGAAACATCACTGGGTGCCATTCCACTTGCGAGACTTGGTCAATCAAGAGCTGGACAATCTGGTCAGCCTATACATCATTGAAAAGGTGGAGGGCCCAACCGCATGGGTGTCCCCAATCGACATCTGAGAAAACCGAAGCAGCCTGATTCGGTCAGAATATGTGCTGACATGCGGATCCCCAACAAAGCAATCAAGAGGGAACACTTGACGCCGACCATTGACATCATTACAGAGCTGCAGGGTGCTAGTTTCTTTTCGAAGCTGGACCTAAGGGCGGGATACCATCAGGTGGTGCTGCACCCTGAATCACGGTACATTACCACGTTCACCACCGATCGTGGCCTGTACCGCTACAAGAAGCTGAGCTTCGGAGTGTCATCCGAAGCTGAGGTGTTCCAGAACATCATCCGTGGGGCCCTCGATCTGGACGGTGTGCTCAATATAAGTGACAACATTTTGATGTTTGCTAAGTCCGAGGCAGAAGATCTGAACAAACTGGCAAAGACATTTGAGCGGCTCCAGACGCTGGGCCCAACCTTACACCAAGACAAATGTGAGTTCCTAAAGACCACGATCGAATTCTTTGGTTTCGTATTTAAGGAAGGGAGTGTGTCACCTGACCCAAGAAAAGTGAAGGACATAATGGAGGCCCGACCACCTAAGAACATCGCAGAAGTGCAGAGTTTTCTCGGGATGGTCACCTACTCTGGCCGGTTCATCAAGAACCTGGCGTCTCGGTCGGAGCCACTGCAAGCCCTCACCAAGAAGGTTGTTGCCTGGCAGTGGGGGACGCTGGAGTAGGCTGCATTCGAGGACATAAAAGGAGCCCTTACGGCAGAGGACACCATGGCCTTTTTCAACCCCCCCCTTCAATCGGCGATCGTGGTGGATGCCAGCACATTCGGGCTGGGGGCTGCACTCACCCAGGTTGACGCAAATTTGGAGGTCCGTCCAGTGGCATACGCCAGTAAAGCCCTGTCGGAGACTGAACAATGGTGTTCCCAGATTGAGCGGGAGGTCCTGGTGGTCCTATGAGGCTGTCGACACTTCATGCTGTATGTGTTGGGGAGACCGGTGACGGTGGTCACAGACCACAAGCCTTTGTTGCCCATCTTGGCGGGCTCCTCCTCTAAGCCACCAGCGAGGATTGAGCGATGGATGCTGGCTATACTAGAATATGAAGTCTCCCTCGTGTACCGGCCTGGGAGCAACAATGCGGCCGATTACCTGTCTAGACACCAGAGAGGGGAGTCTGATGGGCCTCAACATCTGTGCAGAGGAGGCAGATGCTCATGTTCGACTGGTGGTGGAAGCGGCTACTCTCAACTCAGTGCCGGTAGGAGAATTGAAACAAGCTCCAGTGGAAGATGAATGCTTCCTCATCCTAAAGACGGCCTTTCAGCAGGGTACGTTGAGGGCTGTACTGGACACTCCTTAGGAACCAGGAGGCCAAGGCCACATTGGAACAACTGTGGAGGGTGAGGGACGAATTGACATTCTCCGCGACTGGGCTGTTACTTAGAGGTGACTGGATTGTGATCCCACAAGGGAAGATACAGCAGGTCACCGAATTGGCCCATCAGGGGCACCAGGGCACTGCCAAAACGAAGGCCCATCGTCGCCAAAAGGTCTAGTTTCCAGAGTTGGAGAGGCGTGTGGAAAAATGTGTTGCGACATGCGTGTGGTGTCAGGTGGCGTCACCTGCACAGAAGGAGCCCACCATAAAGACAATGCCATGAGGCACCAGACCATGGGAGGTGGTCCATGCTGCCTTTGGCACTACAACCCGGGAGAGACAGTCATCGTGGATGAGTGGTATAGGTAATAAGAGGTGGAGTTTGTGGAGTCGGTAGCAGCCGAGAAGATCTTTGCCACTCATGGGCTGCCCAAGGTACTGTGCTCAGACAACAGGGCACCCTTTCAAGGGGAGAGCTTTGCCAAATTGATGGAAGACTATGGAATACATCACCAAAAGGTCACACTGCTGTGGCCCAGGGCTAATGGCGAGGCAGAGCGGATGAGGACCCTCAAAGTATTCCGCATTGCCCAGGGACAAGGTCAGTGTCTGCAGAGAGCCTTGTATCAGTTTGTGTGAATACCAAGCCACCCCCCACACATCTACTGGGGTGGTGTCCAAGAGCCTTGTTGCCAGAGACTGGGGAGCGTGAGCCTGGTGTAATTGACAATCAGCAGGTGGCAAGGGAAAGGAAGCAAAGAACTGAACAGGAGAATGTTCGGAGTGGACTCAGGCCTCAGCAGTTTGTCCCTGGTGAGGTACTGTTAAGGAACTGGCACCCATATGGAAAGCGGTCCTTAAAGTATGAGCCAGGGCCGATGGACATGGTGGCTGTGAAGGGATTGATGGTGACTGCATCGGGTGGAACTGCTTCCGTCACTCACAATGCCAGCTTCTTCAAGAGGCTGGGGGAGCCCATGGCAGAAGCGGCGCAGAGCAGGGACATGACAGAGGTTCCCGATGAGGGTGGGGGTGTAGCTCCCGTAGCCAGCTCTCCAGCTCACAAGAGTTCAAGCGAGGGAACCTTGATCCGGGAGGTTGGCAGGAAGTACCCCCTGAGGACAGGGCGAGGGAAACCTGCTCACCTCACTGACTATGTGCTGGAATCCTGAGCTGAAAGCAACATCCAGGGAACCGACAGTTGGTGCAGGGATACAGGGTGGTTGTTATTAAAGGGGTTCTTGTGGTTGTGGTTTGCAGTGCGTTATATGTTTTAGCAAGCAGTGATCCTGTGTTCATTGTTATGAAAAAGGAGGAGTGTGGTGCTGCCCCTTTAAGCGTACCAGCATGTGGCGGAGTGATGTTGCACTCCGCCGCGTGCCCTATAAATAAAAGAGGTGTTCCCAGCCACAGCAGAGCAACAGGGGAGCCCGAACCGAACACACCAGCGCCTGCCTGAGTGTGGGTGGGAGGGGGCTCACTGGGATTCCGAAGGCTGCCGTAGACCTGCAACAGGGACGGAGTTATTACTCTCAACTTGCTGTTACTCTTAGGTTGACTCCCCCCCCCTGCCGACTACCTCTGTGGATCGCCATGTAAACTCCTTTAAGGTCTATTCCCCTTTTCAGATTCCAGCTTGCTGCCTTGTGTGTCCAATAACAACAAGGAGGGATTGGTCATGTCATCTTTCCATACGGAAGTTCTATGTGATTGGGGGGATTCTCGTTTACACCGAGGGACATTTCCACACCCCCTAGTCGGGGTCCACAGGTGCACCTGTGTTTCCTACGCATTCGCTACAATTTAGACCATGGGCTTAAAATAGCATTCACCAAACTCTGGGTCAGGAAAATGTTGTCTTGGTGGTGCCTAGGTCCACCCATCGTCTGTTCATGCCCAGGGACGTCTATTATGTTTTACTGAATGGGGGCTCTTGGGCACTTGTACCATCATCTCTCACATGACCGAGCTCTTCTCCCTTTTGAATGTGTCGCATGTCTGCTATTGTGTATACAAATTGGGCCCCTCCTTGGAACCACGCAGAAGACCGCCCATAGGAGTCCAATCCCCTCTCCAGTTTGTACATAGAATGATCTCTCACTTGGGCAAGTGCTCCTTTAAGGGGTTTATGCTGGGTGGTGATGCCGACTTGAGGGGTCTTGTTCTCCACTGCGCTATTGTGCTTGAATGAGAGGATTGAGGCAGTTTGTGCATGGAGGGAGGACTGGAATACATTTTGCTCCCCCCCACATACCAGTATGGTGTACGTTACATTTTTCTCTGAGGAGCATTATTGGTTGTTATATTTAAATTAAAGGGTTAATTCACTGCTGTATATTTGGTACGGTCTCACCTCCGCGTAAAAACATCAAAATAAGTTCACTGATTTTACCCGCATATTTTATCCCAAGCAAGTAGATGGAGGGATGGGCTTAGGTATATAGAATGAGGGAAGGAAGTTGGTTGGTGAGGCAACAGTGCGGGGGAATTTTTGCTTGCTTTTTGCAATTAGTTTAAAACATTTGATGTTTTTACCCATGTTCAAAGAATGTCGGTTTTCTAACATAGAACCGGATATTGAAGGCTACTCCTGCCACCTGGTGGGGATTTGGAAATACCATCAGAGGTCGTTCGATAGAGGTGTGATGGATTTTCAGCAGCTTTCTGGGAATGGTGCTGATGGGATTTCCCCCTCACCTTATATGGGCGTCCCAACTTAAATTGCTTAAACTTCAGTCGACCTGCCAGCAGGCATGATAGATTGTGCCTAATGAAGGGGTTCTGAAAAATCCATCATATACCACTCTCCCCATGTACCAACAGAGGGGTGTTGCTCAATGTGCACTGTTGCATGCTGCAATCAGGCTGCACAGCAGGAGGTGCAAGGTAGTGGAAAGGGGGTTTCCCACTAAGCTGGGCCCCAAGGCAAAACTTCATTCTCAAGGAGACTTAAGGAATTTTTACAGGGAAAATGTTTTTGTGGACTACAAAGGAATTGCCTTGAAACCAGCTCTGACAATTCTGGTCGTAAACTTCGTAGTTGCCTTTTGTTTATTGCCTGTGTAGCAAACTGGGGTCACTTGGAATTCAGAGGACTTGCAAACATATCCAAGTCTGCGATCCCCCAACGCTGGAACAGGGGAAAACAAGGAGTCAGCGTGCAACTCCCACACGTAGGTGTTGAACCCCAAGTGACTCTGCTGGTTCGCTCCTGCACTGCTGTCCCCCAGGAGGTGGACTGCTGAAATCCAAATCAGACCAAGCCCATTGACAAAACGATACCACCTCCATGCAGAGGAAGGGTAGGGGGGGGGGGGTAAAACACGGTAGAATTGTCCGTCCTGACCAGAACAGACCTGTCCTTAATGAGGGTCAAAAATCCCTTGAGGGCCAGGCCCACTGCCCTGAGCTCGAGCAGATTGATGTGCAGGAGAGCTTCTGTCCTGGACCATGCTCCATGAATTGTATAGCCCCTCCATATTAGCCCCACCAGCCCAAAAGGGAGGAGTCAGTTGTCACCACCAGGGCAGGCTCCTGTCAGGTGAAGGGGGCTCCCACTGAAACATTGCCATCCATCAGCGAAGATCTGACATTAGGAGCAGTGGTATTGCAACCCCGTCTCCTGAACCCAATTGGCTGCCATTTGAAGCTGGAGGTGCCTCCTCTTGAGGGGAGCGTGCTGTGCACACTGAGCATGCAGGTGGCCATCAGGACCAGATCGTGCTGGAACCACCATGATGAGTTGGCCAGAAAGTGCCCCACCGCCTTGCGAAGGGAGAGAAGCCTCTTGGGCATATGGAACACCAGCAGAATGGTAGTGTTCCAATGCACACCAAGGAAGACCAGTTTCTGAGATGGGCACAACTGTGAGGGAGAACCCAAGCCGATGAAGAATATCTGCCAATCTCTGGGAGGAGTGCACCACCCGTTCGGGTGACCCCACCCTCACCAGCCAGTCCAAGTAATATTACAGATTATTGCCCTCCAAGCTGGGAAGGCCCGCCACTGCACTCATAAAATTCGTTAAAATACGAGGGGCAGAGTTCAGGCCGAAGGGCAGCACCTTGTACTGGAAGTGGACCCAATCGTGAACTGCAGAAACTTATGATGCGGTTGGCAGATGGGTACATGCAGGTACACATCCTTGAGGTCCAGGGAACACATCCAGTCCCCTGCACACAGACTTGGCTAGGTGTGCATGAGTAATTATCTTCAAGCGTTCCAACAATAAAGACAGATTTAGAAATGACAGGTCCAGGACAACCCTCAGGCAAGTCTGGTTAATCTTGGGTACCGCAAAAATACTGAAATAGTACACGGAGCCCCGGGCTACAAGAGGAACCGGTTCTATCGCCTGCATCTCCAAGAGCAAAAGGACCTCCCTTAAATGAGCCAGGGGCCCGATTGACGAAGAGGAGGAGAGCATGGCAGAGGCAAAAAAAGAGGAAGACTGAAGCCCGTGGAGAATACGGATAGGATCCACGTGTTGCTGAAAAGATGCTTCTAGGTGTCCTGAAACAGACCCAAATGGCCCCCCCACAGGCGAGCTGTGCTCCAACTTTGACGTCCCTGCATCTGGGCATCGGAGGCAGAGGAGGGGGAGCGGAAAACGCTATGCAACCTTTTCTGCTGCTTTCTCCTGTTGCTGGGCGACCTGTCGGGCCTGTGTACCACAGCCCCCGGGATCCATTGAAGCTGGGGAAAGTGCGGGGCTTGAACTCTGTCCTGCCCTGGGACTGAGGGAAGCCTTTGTGTTCCAATTTTTTTCAGGTTTACCAAGGACTTGGCAGTTTGAGTGGAGGTTTTCTTTTTTGTCAACTCGTCATCGGTTGACAAATGAAAAAGGTCCACGCCCTATAAGGGCAGATTCAGCATCCATGTCAGATGAAAACGTAGTGGCGTGCACCCATGCCATCCTTCTCATCTCGACAACAAGGCACAGCCCTCTGCCAGCTGTGTATGTGGGAGACCGAAGACTATTAGGTCCTGCACAATGGCCCAGGTATCTGCCAAACTAGCCTTGAAGGAGTCTTGCTTGTCTAAAGGGAGGTCAGGCGCAGCCAAGAGGGTGTCTGTGTTGGCTTGCCACAGATGCAGGCCTGAGATGGAATAACAGTGCTTTCCCAAAGCCATGAGGACTTTGTCCTCCTTGGAAAGACAACTGGAGGTGGCTCCGGTGTACGAAGACTATGTAGATGGTTTGGAATACAAGGAGGCTGCAGCCACAACTGGAGAATGAGGCTGCGGGTGGAAGGCCAGGCGGATTGGCTCCCCGTCCGTCAGCCTGAACCTGCTGTCCAACTTCTTGTTCATCTGGGCGTTGACTATGGGCTTCACCCAGATCTTTCGCACCACCTGCAGGATATCCTTCTAGAGAGGAATGCCAAACCGGATTGTGGTGCACTTATCCAAGACCTCTACTAGCATTCTAGACTCCTGGGGGACTTCCTCGGGCAGAGGGACCGCCAAGAACTCTGCCAGGCCCTGAAGGAAGTCAGGAAAGGCCTTAACAGATACCAAAGGTTCATCGTCCTCATCACCCCCCTGCCTTTTTCACAGACCGAGTGGAATCCAGGCCCTGCGACACAAGTGCCAAGGCCCCCCCACCCCCGGAACCGGCAGCATGGGAGGAACAGGAGTGCCACCCAGAGGAGGGTGCTGTGGTGGTGCCGCATGCGAGATGACCTTCACTTTATCCTTCAAGAGCCCCTTCATGTGAGGGGAATGCATGAGAAAGAGGAAACGCTAGAAGAAGTGGTTCTCGAGAGCTACCAGGTCCTTAGGGGCCCGTCCCTCTGAGGCGATAGGTCTCTGCCACTGGTCAAAGCGTCGAGGCACCTGGTGTGTTGCCATACATCTGATGGGTAGATGTATCCCTGAGAAGACGAGATGCCTGTCCCGTACACTCTGCTGCTGCACCCAGGCGTAATGGGACTCGGATCTTGCAAAGCCCATTCGATGGGCATGAGCATGCCCTGGATCCAAGATTGCCACTGGCCTGTCAGGCTCTGCCACATGCCCCTCTGCCATTTTGCAGCCTTGCGCCATGCCCTGGGGGGGAGGGCACGGAGGCCCGGAGCCACGAGAGGCCTCAGACATGGGCAGATACAGTTTGTAACTTGCACCCGAAGCAGAAGAGTCTACCTCGGAGATCACTCTAGAAGGTGCTCACACCTCAGCCGGGTGGGCCAGTAGTCGTAGCCCCCCCCCCCCCCCCGACTTGCAAGCTCCCATAGGCTGGACGCCCTCAGAACCTGTGCCGGTAGCCATGGTGGATTGTGCCGAGGACAGACTCTTGGTGGTGGCACTCAATGGTCCCTTACACCAAGGGGTCGAAGGACGACGAATTTGCTCACTCTAACGAGGACAGGTCGGTAGGGCCCATCAGGCTGGGAGCCAGTATGGCCTCAGGTCTGTCCCAGAGCACCCAGAAGAGCCCCTGGGCCCCTCGGTTTGGGAGCCAGTAGCCTTAGAGTCCTAGGGTTTGCCAGAACCTGAATCTGAGGAGCCGTGATTCATGGGGACCCCCGGTGAAGGAGTTGTTCGCTGTGGGGCCGTGTTGAACTGAGGGCCTACTTTGTCTTGACAAGAAGTCCTGGAGACAAATTCCTTAAGGTGGGGTGGAGGAGAAGTGTGGAAGATCTCCCTACACCATGTCAACCGATTCTTCAATGGCCTCTGACAGAGCGATGCAAGCCGAACATGCGTCCCAGCGGTGGTCGGGCCCCAAACCCTCAAGACAGAGTGCATGGAGGTCCAAGGCTGTCAATGAGCGGTGGCAGTCAATTACCTGCAAAACCCAACGATTGTCGTGAGAACGCAGAGTAGATCTCTCTTTTTAGATCTTGAAGGTGGTGACGTATAACTGATCACAGAGACCAGTCGACTAACCATTCTACAGATATCCTTTTTCAAATAAGTTGGATACATTGTTAGAACTGGCAATCCTCAAGTGGTGCTTTGAGTGGGTGGCACCGCGCAGTCGCATGTCTAAGTAGATGATGTGGTACATACTCGGGAAAAGGGCAGAATAAAGTTGATGATGTAGCCCTTCCTGACTGCATCCTTTTAGTACCTTCAGCCCAACTCTGCTGTTTTTCATAAAATCAGCTTTTACTTTTTTATTTAGCAGTCTAGTTCTAGGGACGCTCTCTCTGGCAATCCCTATTAGATAGGTCGTACATAAGCCTGGCAAATGGATAGTTTGGTGCACAGGGGCAGTAAGTTGAGCAACTCCTGTTTTATAACCAGCGGCCGGAAGAGTGGTCTTGGGTTGAGAAACCTTTGGGGTTTAAAAGTAAGCCACAAAATAAAGATGGCCTATGAACACAATCAAACCAAACTTCTTAGCCCAAGGACCATAAAACATACTGAGGAATCTGGCGCAGATCTTTTGAGTTAAGAGCAGTCAATCCTCCCCTCCAACCCCCACTTTACTGCACAAGTACCATGTGACTAGAATGAAGTTGCACATTTTTCCAACAGGTAGGGTCCAAAAACCAATACCTGGAAGAGGGGAAGGGTAGAAAAATAATTGAATGGGCGAACGACTATCTACCATAACCAAGTTCGATAGAAGACCGTAACCGGAAGAGACCATGGAGCTCAGGACTCCATTGCAAATGTAGCCTCCTACAGCCCGGGTCACCACAAGGGAGTAGTTTCTTAACTGTAACTCCCTTTCTCCAGCGTTGGTATCTTTCATGGATTCACATGCTGTGAATATTCCCCGTCCGGCTGGGAACCTCAGTCACTTTAACCTAGCGTTTTCCTATGGAAAACCTCAACACTCGAGTGTCCCATCAACGTCCTTTTTGGGTGCTTTAGTCCCCAACAATAGGGCGTAGGGTATAAATCGCCCCGCTCTCACGGCTTCCCGTCAGATTTTAATCTCCAAAGTAGAGGGAACCCGAACCAGGTTTGCCTACAGGGGCGGCCGGAAGGCGCATGTGAATCCATGAAAGATACCAACGCTGGAGAAATGGAGTTCCAGGTAAGAAACTACTCGCTTCTCCAGCATTGGATCTTTCATGGATTCACATGCTGTGAATAGACTACATAGCAGTACCAATCATGCATGGCAGAGTGTAAAAGGCAAACCAATGAACCACACTTAATCGCATAAATGAGACAACAAAGCCATCAAGTGACAAAACTCAAATAAACACTCCACAGCTGCGGGGCTTACCTTATTGGAACAGGCGCTGTAGGACTGCACATTCCACCTGTACATCACCATGCTGCTGCCCCAGACAGTAATGCTGGGTAAAGGTATGCAGCACCGCCCAGGAGGCCGCCAGGCAAATGGCCACCAGCGGAATCCCCGACCATAACGCCGCCGAAGCCATGGACCTCGTCGAGTGTGCCTTAGGAGCCATCCGCGTTAGAGTGGCACAATGAAATAGTAGAAGACACCCAACGGGATAGTCCTTGTTTGGATATAGCCAGTCCCTTGCTGGATGCACCATACACCACAAACAGCTGCCTCGACTTCCTGAAGTCCTGAGTTTGATTCAAATAAAACTTTGACGCCCACTTAACGTCCAGAGAATGCAAGGCCCTTTCTGCAGGCGTAAATGCTGAAGCAAAAGACGAGGGCAAAACAATAGAAGAGAGTTTGTGGAATGCTGTATGCACTTTGGGGATAAAGTGCGGGTTAGTGGCCAGAATAACCTTATCCTTCAGGAATCTTAAGTATGGAGGATCAACGACCAAAGCCTGCAACTCATATCCGCCTGGCCGACTTAATAGCCACCAAAAACGCCACCTTCCATGACAGAAACTTCAAAGAAGTCGTCGACATCGGCTCAAAAGGCGGTTTCATCAGAACCGAAAGTACCACATTAAGGCTCCATACAGGTGCAAACTTCTTCATAGGAGGAAAAGTTTGAAATAACCCCTTCAAAAAATGCTTTACTAATCGGTCACTAAACAGAGGAGCCGCATGACGCCTCCAAGTAAACCTAGATATCACCGCCAAATGCACCTTAATGGAGGACAAAGCCAGGCCCTCTTCAGCCAAATGCAACAGGTACGGGAGAACCTGCTCTGGGGAATTGTTCACAGGTTACACCCCAGGCTGGGTCGTACACCACACGAAAAACCTTTTCCATGTCTGTCCGTATGAGATATTTGTAGACGGTGCCCTTGTTGCCTCAAAAATTCGTCGACAGTTCTGGGAAATACCTAAATGGCCGAACTCTGAGTCGTCAGGAGCCAAGCAGTCAGGCTGAGAGAGCCCGGATCATGATGCCACACTCTGCCCTCGTCCTGAGACAGGAGATCTGGAGCTGCCTCCATCCGAATCGGCTCTTCCATCAACAAATGGAGGACGGAGAACCACGTCTGCCTGGGCCAAAACAGACATCAGAATCACATGGCATTGGTATCTCCGAATCCACTGGAGTGTCCGCCGAATGAGCGGAAAGGGAGGGGGAATGCATACGCAAACCGGCCCGTTGATGGGAGCGAAAACGCATCCCCCAGAGACTATGGATGAGCCCACCCGGCATTGCTCGTTTTCCACGGTTGCAAAAAGATCCAATGGGGGATGCCCCCATTTCCGGAAGATCATTGAAACCTGTTGCTCCTTCAATTTACACTGGTGCAGCTGGTCGGCGTCCCTGCTGAGCGCGTCTGCCTGCACATTCAACACTCCCGGCAGATGATAGGCCACAATGCGGATCTCTTGAGCCAGCGCCCAACACCAAAACATCCTGCGCCTCCTTCGACAGGACCCTTGAATGTGTGCCCCACCCCCCGTTTCCTTCCATAAAACAGGTTTGTGGAATTGTCCGTTAACACCCTCACCACTGACCAACGTATGCGCGGTAGAAACGACTTGAGGGCCCAGCGTACCGCTCTCAACTCTAGCACATTGATGTGGAACAGAGATCCCTCCCGAGACCACAGGCCTTGCACCTGTGAATCGCCGAGATGAGCCCCCCATCCCGTCTGAGGGGCATCTGTCACAATCGTACATTGGAACCCTGGCTCCAGCAATGGCATGCCCCATACCAGATTGGCCATAGATGTCCACCAGCGAAGATCCTCCACCAGACTTCCGTTGACCACCAATTTGTCAGACCAAGATCCGCGACTCTGTGCTCACCGCCCGCTAGGAACTCCTGCATCAGCCTCAGGAAGAGAACAGTTTGGCAGCAGCGGAATACACAAAGCCATAGCCCCCCGCAGCAACATGTAGCTTCGGACCGACACCCTTGTGCCATCCTTCCATTCTCCTGCCCTTTGCAGCAACTTCTGACACGCTCACTGGTGGGTTTCACCCGATTGTGATGGGTGAGAAACTCTGCCCTCAGAAACACCAATTCCTTGAACGGCGTCAGAAACGATTTCTCAAAGTTGATGGCGAAGCCCAGTCATTGCAACAGCTGCATGGTAGCACCGAGATTGTCTTGCGTCCTCCCTGGTGACGAACCTCTCACCAACCAATCCTCCAGTTAGGGGTATACATGATGACCTTTTTGTCAGAGAAACGCAGCCAGTGGTGCCAGACACTTTGTGAACGTCCTTGGAGACTACTTCAAGCCAAAAGGGAGGACCCGAAACTGGTAGTGTTCCTCACGGACTACAAACCGCAGAAACTTTTGGTGCCGTTGATGCATCGGAATGTGAAATTATGCATCCTCTAGGTCCAATGACGCCAGAAACTCGTCCGGCTGCACCGTCTGGATGACTTTCTGAAGAGTGAGCATCTTTAACTTCAGGCATTGCAGATTCTTGTTCAACGCCCGAAGATCCAGAATGGGTCACCACTTGCCGTTAGGCTTCACCATGAAGTAGCGGGAATACACCCCTTGGCCCCTCTCTGCCACCGACACCAGTTCCATAGCCCCTTTCTCCAGCATAAGAACCACTTCCTGCTGTAGGATTTGAAGATGTGGCTGCACGACAAACACCGGTGGAATGGGAACCGGGGGACGCGAACTCCGAGTGGCCTAGACGCACCATTTCCAACACCCAACGGTCTGATGTTACTTTCCTCCACTCGTCCACATGCATGGCCACCCTGCCCCCCCAGTCGATTGCCCTGAAGGAAGTCATTGTAGCGGCTTAGTCTGCCACCCTTCAGAAGCTGAGGACTGCAAACTCTGCTTCTGCTGAGCCTGAAAGTCCCGACTCTTCTGCGCCGACTGGGGCGACCGGCGATACCCTTGCGAGTAATAACTGGACCAACTGTAACCATGGTCCCTGGTGGAAGCAAACCGAGCATTACCTGAAGCACCCTGGAATTGGCGAAAGGAGCGAAAAGAGTGCCCACTCTGTAAGGCACCTAAGGATTTCGCTGTTTCCGTGTCCTCCTTCATCCCTTTCAGGGCCTCATTGATCTTTTCCCCAAACAAGTGCTCCCCTTCAGAGGGCATGTCGATGACTTTGTATTGTACTTCCGGCCGAAAGTCAGTGCACTTGAGCCAGGCCTGTCGTCGAAGCACCACCCCATTGTTAATCTGTTTAAACCTAGACACCGCTAAGACCACAGCAATATTTATGGTGTGGTTGGAGGCCTCTTCCCCCTCACGCACCAACAGCAGGGCATCCTTGTGGTGCAGCTCCGGTAGATGTCCCAGACTAGGCGCCATCCTGTCTCCTGGCCTCACTTGTGTTGACTTCTGGCCTTCCTGCTGGCTGCCGACACCACCGACTCAGGCGTGGGCTGTGACACCAGGCATTTTGGGGTAGACTCCGGGGCCTTGAACCTCTTCTCAACCCGACCTTTAACAGCCGGCCCTGAAAATGGATGGGGCATGGTGCGCAGGCCCTCCTGCCACACATGGTCCAGAATAGGCACAGAGAAGACGGCCTTCCTTCTCTTGCTCATATGATCGAACAGGACGCATTTCTTCTGCTCCTCCTCTGTTGCCAATCCAAATTCCACACCAGCCTTAGACATGGAACGCCCCAAATTTCATCCGGTGGGGATGGTTGCGCCAGACTCTGAGGCTATTCCACCTCCACGTCCGTATCCCATGCGCAGATCCTCGTTGACTAAGCCGTAGACAGTGTCCTGTGGAATACTGTGACTCAGGCAGGTCACTCTCCTCTGGATACAACAGTGGACGACCTTCCCTCACCGGGAACGGCACAGGCAACCCGCGCCGGAGGAGACTTCCTCCGAGGGCCCCCAGGAACCTCAACCACTGGCACCACCGGTTCCACATTTGGAGGAGGCAACCTCACATCCAGCTGACCCAACAACTACTGCAGCATGGACAGTACTTGGAGGGACAAAAGACTGGATTAACCAGCGGATAACCTGCCGGACCAGCGCCCATTCCACTGGACGTCGAAGGCCCCACACTTTGAAGGCCCAAAGCAGACGGCCCCAGCACCGGAACCTGGTCGTCGTCCACTTCCGAAGACACTGAAAAAGTCGCCGGATCTTGATGCATAATGCTGTCAGGCAGAAGAGAATCAAAGGCAGCAGACTGCCACGCCCCACTCAATCTGCCTGTGTCCACTCGCGTGGACGAGAACAGCATCAGCCCACTGGAAACAACAGTCGTCGCCAAAGCAGACACCACAGTCGACGACGGAAGGGTAGCCTTAAGTCCAACCGTCGAACACGGTCCACCATTGACGCGGTCGTCGGAACTGCCTCCCTCTGCGTTGACTTCACCAGAGACCCGGCCTTCTTGGCATCACTGGACCGTTGTTTAGAAGACTCCTGACTGGAGGACGACCAGTGATGGTCCCCGGAAGACTAGCGCTTCGAGGACGATTCCGTTGGCTTGGACAAGCCCTTCTCCTGCGCCATCGACTACTCGGCCCTACCACCAGACCCCCGGGAATGGTCCGACCGACCATGCTTGGACGAAGACGTACCCTTCGACAGCTGCTTACTCGAAGATCTACTGCTCTTCCCCACCTCCGACGTTGACACAGCAGGACGATATTTCTTGGCCGGAGGTTCGGCCGACACCGCCCGGCGATGTTTCAGCGACTTCACAGGCCGCTCCGAGGACAGGCTTCGGACCGACCCCGCCTCCCCGAGGCTGGGTATGTGCCCTCATTGAGCCAACAGATAAACCGCTGATTGCGGTCCTTAAGAGTCTTCAGCGAGAACCCTTGACATATCTCACAAGTGTCTACCAAGTGATGGGGGTAAAGGCAGTAGAGGCAATCCATATGGCCATCACCTTCATACTCCATCAACCCACAAGTAGCACAGTGCCAGAAAAGAGACTTCTTCGGAGCGCCTGAAGCCATCACAATTCTTGAGTATCAAGACGCACGTGCAAAACACGAAGAACACAAAATGATCCCAACAGTTTGGAGACAGTTGAAATCTTAAGGGAAGCCGCGGGGCAGGGCTATTTATACCCTACGTCCTATTGGTGGGGACCTAAAGCACCAAAAAAGGATGTTGATAGGACACTAAAGTGTTGAAGTTTTCCATAGGAAAACGCTAGGTTAAAGTGACCGAGGTTCCCAGCCTGACAACGGGGAATATTCGCAGCATGTGAATCCATGAAAGATCCAATGCTGGAGAAAGGCTCATTCACCCATGCATGGATGCACCACACTGTTCTGGCTGCTGCAGAGGGTGGATGCACCAAATGCAATGCATAACAGCCAGTGGTGGGCTGGACAATGTTTACATTGGAGAAGCATAAATATTTGCCACAAATGTGTGCTCATGACCAAGCATATCAAGGGAGCCTGAATCAACCAAGGTGGCTTACAAGGGTTTCTTTCCCCTCCCTGCCCCCAAGAAAGTTTAATTGATTAAAATGGTGCTTTATAGACTATAAAATTGGGTAAAAAGCCGGACACTTTGCAATCAGTTTTGTAGTGTGTAACGCATGAAAAAAAACAATAGATGAAAGCCACCAATAGTGTACAGGCGCATTTCCTAACAAATTTTCATGAGCAGTTTACCCATAAAAACATTTTCACGCTTGCTGTGCCCAATCATTTACATGCTGGATGCATCAACATACTGTTTACTTTGTGCATAATGCCAATAACTATAAGAAAACATGTCCAAGCTGGCTCTGCCAATATGTGCCAGTATCCCCACTTAACCTACTCCTCTTGATTTTCTCCATTAAAAATGCCATGTCAAAATAAGTGGTTGCACCAATTAATGCAAATCTAGACACGCTATAATACTTATGCTTGCTTGATCATAGATGCCAAGTAAAAATGTCAGACCACAGTAAGAAATGACTATACTGGCTGCACCAAAACGCCATTATAGCCACGTAATACTTCCCATGCTTGCTTTATCATGGATACCAAGTATAAAATGCTGCACCTCTCCTCCCCCATCAAAATCAGTGCTGCAGCCTTGAAAACAAGCACCTGCACACATTGAAACGTTAACTCGCTTGACCATTCACGCACAGCATTGCCTCGCTTATACACCCATACACCATGCATTTGCTCATTCACATACTGTAAGGAACTTTCAAACTAAAGGATAAGTGGCTAAAGTAAACTGAGAACATGGAGCTTTCCTGAAAGAGCAAGAGGGGCCTTTCACAAAAGTTTGCTTCCTGTTAGATTGTGAATCTTGCTCACTGCCATGATTAAAAGGGGCCCTTGTAAAATGCAAGGTGCACATAACTGCATGCACTCACCAGAAAATGTGCAACTATTTCCAAAGCCTTTAACTGAATTCAGAGATCGGCTTGTCAATCCTAAAGACAGGCAGAGAATTGTGCACATGTTTATGGGAACATTCTACATGACAGTGCAAAAAGTCCAGATTTCATACTTTAAAAACACAGTTGTAAACCAAGTATTTCTTTAACTGTTGCCTGTTCAATATGTAAAGACAAGCAGAAAAAATGTACAAGGAATTTGGAACTGGGCCATATGTAAAAGATTGTGTTTGCAATCAAAAGAATTTAGCAGCCTCACGACCATGTAGAGTTTTGGAACCCAAATGAAACATTTCCCCACAGTGCCATAGTATTAATGGCAGAAGATTTAGTTGTGGATCATAACCAAATATAATTCAGTTTCATTGCATCTTGCTATACATATAATTTCATTGTGAATAACACAAAGTATTTAACTTGAAATGGAACATGCCTGATCAAGTTACTGAAATCAGGTTGGAGGAGTGCAGCCCTAACCTAAGGAATGCAGTCTTAAGAACATTATCATGAGCTAAGACTTGTAAGATTGCCCTGCCTGAATCATGTTTTTTTTTAATCAATCTCAAAGTGAATGCAAGTCACAAGACAAACTAGAGTATTGCATTGACAATTATAATATGCTTCCTATAGCAATGTTATGGAAAAGAGTTCATGTGGGATGTACCAACAGTGACCTGTTTGCCTAAATTGGCATTTGACTTCCAATTCTTTTCAAACTGAAGAAAAGTTACATGTATGCATTTCATCCCCAAATGTCATCACAAAAATCATGAATTCATAAGGAAAGCTTTTAGAAACATGGGACTAATTGCAAATCCTAGATCTAAAATATGTCATTACCCCACCCTAAAATTTGCCAGGGGCGTAATGGAAAAAATGAAAATAGGGGAAAAATTATTCTCTCTCAAAAAACTAACATTCAAATTTTGTATTCTTCCTCCTGTTGTGTAGATTTAATTGATTTGCATTTTATTTAACTAGTACATGTTAATCAAAAGTGGTTTGCCTCTCCATAACATGAGTAATGGAAATCACTCACATTTGCAGTCATGGGACTGAGGGAAGAGCCCCTCCTTTCATGCCACAGGATCTGGGGAGGCGCGGATTATAAAAAAAGCTTGCACACAGAACTGAGGGATAATTCTGAATATTGGGGGACAGATTTTAAAGAATATTTCTTGAAACCGCTGGAAGGAATGGCTGGGGAGCAGAGCTAAAACTATTTAGATGAGCGATTCCTTGGAAGACTGGAGACAAAAGACGTTCCAGAGAGGTGATCAGCCCATATTCGAAACTGGGTTACAGACAGCCACCTGATAAGGGCCTTGTTGAGGCATCCGCTCCAGATGGAGTCCCAATATAACTCCAAATTGTCCCAATAGACTGTCCATGGTAAATCCAGGGAATAGAGAACTAGCCAAGGGGAATGCTAATATGACAGAGAACAAGTGCAGTATCCAATATGGTGCACTCAGTCCCCCATTTACATTTAATACAAAGTGAGATGTAATTTCCTTAAAACCCAATGCATTTTAGTATTGAGAGGTACCGTTTAAAACTGACAGCATTTTGGTGCAACTTAAACGTAGAAGTGTTTTTGTAAAATTAAGAACCAGTAAATAGAATCCATCGCTCATGCCGACATGCAGGCCATAGTATTGTCATGACCTACTATTGCCTAATGTGACGATATGCAAACTCTGCAACTTTTGTGAGCCTAGTTCTATATATTATTTGTCTGTGCTAACAGAAAGTAGCACAGCCAATTCATCCTAGTCACAGAAGACCGTAACTAAGTGTTAAACCTCTGAAGTCCCTTCTCTTTAAATGCACAGGCAGACTAAGGTGTAATGGGAAAGGGCAAAGGTGTTTTCACATTGTACCCATTACTGGAGAATATTACACCTCCATCCTGAAAACTTGCAGAGCTGAAGGCAAATGAGATTAGACTGAAAACTATACACATACAGTAAAAGTCATGCACACATGCAGATTGTGCACTTTTCAATTATATATTTCTTTTAAAAACTTTCTTTATTAAGAGATTCACGTCTCAAATCCATTCAACAGTACATGAATGCGGTGGGCCACAGCAACGGCATTCCATAATAAGCAAATTGCCAGCAAAGAAACAGCAGAGTTCAACAGTTAGTGTATAATATGAGGGTCAGGTCTTGTTCATGAAACACACTGTGGTGCAGAATTTCATTCTCCTGTCTGGCTTTACACTCAAATACACTGAATGCAGGACAGTCAGTGATTCCCCCAGTCCCAACCCGGGCCATTGAGCTAGCAGGTAGGACAAAATGGCCCCATATATTATTGGGACTGTTCTGCTGCCCACATAGGAGGCTATTCTCTTAATCGGTATCGCTGACCCAGACTAGGTCTCTGAGCAAAGTCCCGATTGCAGGAGTGGTCGAACCAGTCCATCACAACAGAATACATCTCCTTACGACTATCATGCATGTCGTTAGCAGTTTCCATCTCTGCTTAGGTGTCCCAGGGAGCCAGCCAAACAGAGCACAACAGTTTGCAGAGTACTTCATGGCCCAGCATATTGGAGACTGCCTCCACCACCCCTTCCCAGAAGTCCTGGTGCCTAGGTCATAGCCACAACATATGAATTAAGTCAGCCAATTCAGCATTACATTTTGGGCAACTGCCTGCCCTGGTGTGATCAAACAGATGAAGGCGAGCTGGGGCTAGGTACACTATGCAGGGTCTTGAAATTGGATCAACTGTAATCGTGTGTTAAATGTACCGCTATGTGTACGCTGACGGAGCATTGGCCACTGTTTGTAAAGGAAACCCTGTTATCTTCCTCCCATCGTCATCTGCACTTCAGGGTATTTAGGGGGGAATAGCATTGGATTAGACCATACAGCGTGGAGACCACCAGTCTCGCAGAAGGAGATCCCAGTAGGTATTTTAGCAGCGGGAGAGCAGGTGGCATCTTGGGGAATGACAGGGACCACTCTTAAGGTGGCCCGGATTCTGAAATACTGTAGTTTACATCGGAACCCTACGCCCATTTTAGGAGAGAATTGCTCCTGTGATCCATATTTTCCCTCAGGGTATACATCAGCCATGTCGATCCCCACTCCCAGTCACTCTCGAGCTCCAGCTTCATCATATGTCGGTGGCAGGCACTTGCCATTCCAAAGCTGAAGGCCCGGGTCAAAGGGGATATCAACCCGCAATCGCTTCAGAACCCTGTTCCATGCATGCACTGTGCACGCTACTGGGTTGAATTTGCATTTATCTGACACTTTTCTCGACACCAGCACCCCTTGTAGTGCAGAAGGACACACCAAGCATTTTTGATGTGTACGTGAGGGTAGGGGGCAACCGGCATCCAGGAGGACACAAAATACAGCTGAGTCACAAGAAAATACAAGTCCACATATGGTACACCAATGCCTCCACATTGCCAGGGCCTAAACAAAGAGTCCCAGCTAACTCAGGTGGGCAGTGGATGCCATCTTAATTTAACCAACTGGGCCTTCAGCTTGGCGAAGTAACGGACTCCCGGCCACACAGGTATGTTTTGAAAAATGTAGAGTAGTTTGGGGATCATTATTGTGGCTACCGCGATCCAACCTAGCAGTCAAAAGCGGGAGTTTTCACCATCACTCTACCCTGGACTTCAGAGCATGCAGGCATCTTATGTGGTTATTCTCCTGTTCGGGCATCTCAGCTTTCCTGCACCCCTAAGTACGTGACTGACGTCTGCTCCCATTTATAGTATCCAGGCGCTTAACAGCAGACTCATTTAGTAGTAACAGGATTGACTTTGACCAGTTTATCCTATGGCCCGAGGGCCAACTGAACTGCGCTATCTCCTCAGAGAGCGGTTGCAAATTAAATTGCTGGGCCTTTGAAGTACAGGATCACAACAACCAGGTATAATGACACCAATTCTCTAGCCCATCCCATTGCCATGCCCCTTATCAAGTGGAATTTACAGATACAAATCACGATTGCAAGGAGCAGTGGCGATAGCGGGCATCTCTGCTTGGTCCCGCGGCTCAAGCTAAAGGCCCTGGATCGTTTGCCATCAAGTCCTATCCGAGCGTTTGCTCGAGCATACAGAAGGCGTACTGATGTCAAATAGTATTCTGGGATGCCCACCTGTCACAATACATCAAATAGGTAGCTCCGTTTGACAGAGTTGATGGCTTTCTCCATGTCAAGTAGCGCTGCCTTTGCCTGTACCTTGGGGTCAATCTGAGCCAGGATGGCAAAGAGCCTGCGCAGGTTCAGCGAGGTCCATCTCCCAGTAATGAAGCCCAACTTGCCCGCACAGACAATGGTCGAGACATACGGGAGCAGTCAATCTACCAGCAACGTAGCAAAGATTTTAGTGTCTAGGTTCAGCAAATAAGTAGGGCGGTACGAGGTGCAATCGAGAGGGTCCTTCTCGGGCTTCAAGATCAGAGTGACCACCGCCTCTCGCATAGCAGGAGGAGCTGTTCCACCTTCATCCCCTCCTCCCACACGGACAGTAGATGTGGACTACCTCTGGGCCAAGTTCCTTGTAAAATTCTGCTGTTATTCCATCGGCACCAGGCGCTTTGGTGGAAGGTAAGGCTTGCATTACCAGTAGGATATAATTATGTGTAATAGGCTGAACCTGCGCCTCAACCGCCTCCTGTTGTAGCCTCCCTCTAACACAAGCAGGGATGCTTCGCTCACATATCTCCCTAGTTCCCATGCGGGTAATGACCCCGTAGATGCGTATAAGCATTCATAGTATTGTCGGGCGGTGTCGAGAATGGCATCCGGTTTTACGACAACACCATCCACAGCGGCAATATCCGTGGCTCCCCTTTCACGTTGGATCATTGCTGACATCAACCTACCAGGCCGGCCCTCTTCATATCGATGAGCCATTGCCAGGTATTTAACCTTGCTTTTGGCTAGGTTATTGAAGCAGTCCAATGCATCCCAGAAAACCGGCTCTGGAGTCAGCATCCCCCTCCTCAACCCCACTCTCGCGGCCCTTGATAACTAGCTCTACTCCAGTTAGTTGTCTTCAAATAGTCTTCAATATTCCCAATTCCAGGGAAAGACAACACCCCCCCCCCCGCCACCCTGGAGGACTACCTTGAATGCCTCTCATGTGGAACTCATTGGGGAGAACAAACCCAAGTTTTCTTGGAAGTATGACTTGACGAGGCTAAGCACTTCATTCCAGAATACTTTGCCAGATAGTGCTGTGGCCTTGAATCGCCAGAAGGGCTGAGGCGTACCCTCACCACCCACAGCTAGGGACCAGAGGACAGGCGAGTGGTCAGACCGCATTCTTGGGAGAAGGCTACAATCGATCGTACTAGGGGTGGGCTCACTAGCATATAGTCTAGGCGTGAGGAGTTATTATGGATGGATTAGTGAAATGAGCGAAATGAGTGTTCCATGCCCTCTGGATGGAGCAACCTCCGCCCCCCCCCCCAAACTCCAACTCAGACATGCACCTCCGCTGCCCGAGATAACGGGCGAGTTCCACCAGCTGATCTATCTCTTACTGGGTCTAGGATGACATTGAGATCACCCTCCCAGACCATATTGGTATGCAGATATTTGTGACACCTCGAAAGTACTGTGCCCCCATCACCCTGAGATGATCGCAAACCTCCCATTGGGTCGATAACTGTTTCCATGGTACGAAACTGGAGTAACATGTGTATGTGGAGTAGAAGGTGTAATATTTACAAACCCCCCGCCCCACCCCCAAGGACCTGGCGACCCCCTCATTCACACCACCGACCAGGTGGGTCTCCTGAAGGAGGGCTACCTTGGCTCCATGTGTTTCACAATACTGGATGACCTTGCAGGTCTTATGCAGGTTGTTTAGCCCTCGCACATTCCAGCTTAGTATCTTGCAAATAGCCATAGGCCACAAATTGTTGTGGACAGACTGGCCCTGCCTCCATATACCCCGACACCTCACCACAAGTGAAACCTAAACACAAGAGACTTGAATCATTTTGAAAAATTAACTCCCAACATTGACTCACCCATCCTGATCCACCCCAACCTCACTCTTTCCACCCAATGCACCCTGGTCCCCACCCACACTGCCCACCCCCAACTAGCATTGAACTGTTCCACCCTCCCTCCCGTCCCCAACATGCAGACCAGTGTGGGCCACAGCCCGGGGGTGCCGGACTAGACCACCCAAGGGGCCCACCTGCCTCATCCGCCCTCAGGGGGAGGCCTTTACAGTATCATTGCTCAGCAACTGGACCAATTTGTTAGATGGACAGCATATCTATAACCCACCAGAAACAAGCAACTACTCGGACAGGGGTTCTGGCTCGGTCTTGGGGCCACCTGCGACACTTGATGTGCCCTTTCAACCAAGATTTGTGATGACAACCATGGTTCCTATAGGACTTCTTGGATTAACTTTTCGATGAAGATCTCCATGTTTTGCTGCGGGACTGACGCTGGGACCCCCCCACAACCCAGATGTTATTCCTATGAGATCTTGCCTCCAAGTCTTTGTCGTTCTTTTTAATTGCAGTGACTTCCCTCTGTAGCTAGCAGATCGCATGTGTCACCTCTATGCTGGTATCCTTCGTGGCCCCAACTTTGTGCTCTGCCTCGGATATTTGACCACTCCTTCTCGATACGTTGCTGCATGCGGTTGACCTTGTATGCCATTCCGTTGAGTTTCCTATTGATGGAATGCGAAGCCGGACCTCATTTCAGCTAGCACTAGGCTGAGTTCCGAAGCCGGGGCGCACACAGCAGAATTCCTGGAGGCTTCATCTGAGCAGACCTGGGTTGACCTGTCCGTGGTGTCACACGCGTCAGCATCTTCTCTCCCCCACCACACAGACCCTTCTTTTGGGAGAATGGCAAGCGGGATTGCTGCTCATTACCCTTCGCCATACAGTACCTTCTTCAG
Source organism: Ambystoma mexicanum (assembly GCF_040938575.1). Taxonomy (NCBI): domain Eukaryota; kingdom Metazoa; phylum Chordata; class Amphibia; order Caudata; family Ambystomatidae; genus Ambystoma; species Ambystoma mexicanum. The sequence goes on from NC_090935.1 coordinate 1,460,113,521, forward strand.
TGTTCCACAGTTCAATGACCAGGAGAGCTCTGTACTTTTTCAAGCAGACTGGTGTATGCAGTGACATTGCCCACTAGTGTCTACACCAGCAGGGGAGGTCAGGGCAGCCCCACTGCAGGTCTAGCGTTGCTGAAATGTCAGTCTCTCCTGTCCCTGGTGATATCCCTGGGAATAAGGGTGGTCCAGGTGAATGGGGTTGACCTGGGGAGCCGACCAGCTATGATATGGGGCAGAGGGTAGCTAATTCGACATGGTGACAGAGGGACACATAGCCGCTGATGTCCCAGAGGACCCACTCACAGTCTCAGCCATCGCATAGTATGCCACAGTTCAGCCTCAAGATCAATGTTATGTTCTGTAGAGGATGCCCGAGTGTGCGCCCTGGCTTCACTAGGAGCTGTGTTAACGTGTGGTCCCTCGTCTCACAGCGAGTTCTGTCGCAGTCTCCTGCTGGCAGTCACACCGAGTCTCACTGGGTCATGCCTTCCATGCAAGAGTAGATCGATAAGCATGCAGAGTGTCCAAGGTGCGTGGATGTGGGACTAATTGAGCAAGTCTTACCGCTGAGAGATCTTGTTGCTTTGGAGTGGGGGGCACCCAAATATGCTCTGGAGTTTAGAAAAGGTGCAACTCTAATTTCTGTCCTTTGTGTGTAATGCCCTCTATGAACCAGCAAAGCCTGACACTACTCTTCACTGATATGTGGGTCTCCAATCCCAAACACCTTCTGTTATTAAGAGTTTGCAGGGTGAACACCACTAGTCCAACAGTGTCAACTTTCAGCAGGCTTTGTTTTACCACAAGGTCAGCACACTTATTTCAGGGCTTAGGAAGTCCGCTAAGCTCCCCGGGGCTTTTGTATGTATTGCTACTGATCCGGGTACCGGTCGCATATTTAAGACTCAAATGTGGTGGGCAGCACCCTGTAGAGCACAGTGTGGTACATGGACGAACACCAGTAGTGGCCACAAGTATAGGCATGTGCAGGGAGCCCCTCTAGCTCACCAGCTCAGGTGTGGGGGGGGGGTTGGAGGCCCCCTTTCACCCAAGGGGGCGCTCAGCTGCCGATGTTACAAGGCTCCCGCTCTCAATCCCGGCCAGCGCCGCACACCACACCAGCTGGTGGAGCCAACTCTCACCCAACGCTCCTCACAACGGCAGCCGCAGGGGTCCAGGCTCCAGAGGAGTGCAGCGGCTAGTTGGTTTTCAGGCAAGAGGGTCCCAGGCCTCCCGCTGCGACCTGGCTTCGGCACAAGGCTTGATGTTCATGTGCCAGATCCTCCTCTGGCGAGCTGGAGGGCCTGCCACCCGGACCAATTCTATTCCAGTGGCCCAGCCGATCCGAGCTTTGGTGGTCCCGCCAACGATCACCGGTCCTGCAGTGTTCCTAGGGCCGAGTGGCGTCAGCATTCCCCAATGAGTTAGTCCGGGCTCCTTCAGCAGCGCAAGCTCACGCAGCTTTCTCGCTGCCCTCAGGGCTCACACTGGCAGCTTATTTAGCCTAAACTCGCACAGATGGTGGACAGCGATTCTGTGTGTGCCCCGCCACAAGGATTTATAGTTTATATGGCCGGTACGGTGCTGGCCTTCCCTTGTGCAGACTTCGCGCAGAGCTCAAAAGGAAGCAGCCATCTTGTCTGCGAGCTCGCAAGCGACACGGCCTTTCAATTATATAAATTTAAAGGTACATACCTATGTTCAGAGAAAGCTGCCCATGCATATTCTGCATTTAGCGAAGTGTGTACAATCCCAGAGTTTTATTTTCCTAAACCAAACTTTTAGGAGATAGATGTACTTGAGTCTTGCCTACATTTAAGTGTCCTACACAAAGCAAATACTTTCACAACCCGACATTCCTACAGGGGTGTCAGATAGACAAATGTTGTTTGTAAATATATTTTCATTCTAAGTAATTTTTCTCCAGTAAAATACTTGTCTTGATATTGGATAAAATCAAGTGTTTTGGAAGAATTTTAAATATGAACACATAGGCCTATAATCGACAATGCTATTATTGAAGAATACTGTGTTGCTTGGACAGAAGGAATCATAGAAGGAATATACTTAAAATGCCTAGCAACGTTTAGACTAGAATAAATAACTAGAATTGATTATGGATATTAATGCTTGGGTGAATTGAATTAGCAAGACAAATAAGCAATGAAAAGTTAGTTTTGCTGACTGTTTTTGTATACACAACATTGCAGTGATTTCCTTTGTACAAAGCTGGAGGGTCACAATTGCTCGAAGTGACTTAGTGCTTTAAGTACATTTTGAGAATTTTGTTCATCAGGTTTTAATCCTAATCAGTTTTCAGAAGAATTCGTACATGCTGAGCAAAGAGAGGCTGTTCACAAGCCGGGTCACAGGATAAGTGTACATGTTTCTGTCAAGCCAATTCAAAAAGTTCAACTAAACTGGTCTTCTAGATGCTAATGTGCCACTTTTTGTTATTGGAATTACTTGGTACTGCAAGTCAATTTTAATTGTATGTGGTGGAATATCTATGAGCTCATCAAGAGTGCAAAGTCACCAACATTTCAGGCTAAAGCAATTTTAAATGCCATTTACTACTCAATAACGAAGTGGTGGCCAACTTTATTTCCAAATGCTCACTTCCTAAAAGCTGTGCATCAACAGCAGATAGGGTGGAGCATCCGGCATGGCTACCGTAAGATTAGAGTCTGGAATCTCTCAGGAGACATCAGATATGGAAGCTTCCCTGCTTTGACAATTTCCCTGCGATCCAGGGACACGACCATAACACATAAGGCCTCAGTGATACAACATTTAAGCCATTGTGGAGTAGCTGAAGGGATCTGAAACTCTGCAGCCTGCATTTTATAGTCTTTGTGGTCTATTTTGCATCTTTCTGACCCTCAACCTGGTCAGACCTGCCATTTTCTTTACTGGATGGTACATTGGAGCAAGCCTAGGGTGCACTCTACGTGAAGGAACATGGCATAATCCCACACAGTTACACAGGCTGCCTAATAATACACTTTAGTCATTGTCAAATGACAAGTAGTCACTTATTGACTGCTACAGTTCCTTGCCAAGCTTTCTTTCCTGTAGGGCAAGAAAGCCTGTACTTTTCAAATCCAGACTGTACTTCTAACGTACTGTGGCTGCCAGGTCTCATATTTTTTATCCCCAAAACATCAAACATTTATAACAATGAATAGTTTCTCTATTTACATTTGGAACATATTAGTGGACATTAATTGCTTTTCACATATCACATTATGTGTATATACATATATATCCACTTACATCTATCAGCCCAGTACAGTCTTGTCCCGAGGTCTGCGAATGTGAGCCCCACTGGCATTTTCACTTTCTTCCATAGAACCTTCCTTCTGCTGCCATCCATAGCGGCACACTCGATCTTCGGCCCATTTTTTTGGTCTTCTGTGCCGAAATCTGCATAGCACATGACTCCTTTAGACTCGTATATAGCAAGTGATGATGGTCTGTAGAGTCCATCACTGATCACCTCGACAGTGTACATGCCATTAAAGGTGGCGACCCGAACGCACGGCTTCCATGTACTGATCCAGTATATGTTGCCACCAAGCCAGTCCACGGCCAATGAGATCACTGTAGCTTCTACCACCAAGATTTTCTTCCAGGACATAGTGCCCGAGTCCTTAACTTTTGACATTCCAATATAATCCCCCTTGGTGACCCCAAAGTAAAGGCTCTGTTCTTCCACAATATAGTCAATGGATGAAATCGCGTTAACGTTGATTAATGGGATATTGTTATGCTCTGGTAAAGCTTTCCGACCACGTTCGCTGGTTAGTTTCTTCAAGTAAACCTGCAAGAAAACGTACGAATCAATTAATGTACAGTTAACACAAGAGGGTAAAGGTGGAGGTACAGTAACATCAGGGGCCAAACAATTTTACTTGGAATGCAAAAATATAAATAGTCAGAATATTAATGATCTATTAGGATTTGTGTGGTTGACCATTGCTATTTGCATGGTCTACCGGAACTCTGGCTACTAGGGAAGTAGGTGGGTTTGTGGCTTAGTTGGGATGAGAGGGAAGGAAGGCACAAAAGGGCTGTGATCTTTTCTTGGTGCCTGCAGACCGGAAGTGTCCCGATATCTGCATGCAGGGGAGTAGCTGGGTGAAATTACAATGAGGGTATTGAGGGGTTTGTGTCCAGATTGCTACCTCTAAAGGCCAAAGTACAAGGATGAATTGGTCATAGGCTGTGGTATGGAAGTTAGATGCATGGCATAATCTTTTGTTTGCACTCTGATGAGGGCATACATAGCCATGTGCACATGCCTCGGTTGGTTTGTGGGTGTCGAGTTTGAGTGTAGAAATGGGAGTTGTTCGGGTTGGCACAGGCTGGAGTACCACATACGAGTGTGCATGTAGTTTCTTTGGCAGGCATGCTTTTGCCAAGGGCATATGTATCATAGCAACGGAAAAAGCTTCAAGTTACATCAGTTCAACCCTCACAATGAAAAAACAAACAAATGGCGCAATTTCAAACAATGCATTAAACATGCAGACATTCTGGTTTAGCTTCCCTACTTGATGTGACCCAGAAGGACAACTGAATGGCACTCCAACAAAATGTGTCTATACTGCGGTAAGCTTAGTTATAAAGGTTTTCATTAGAAGAGTTGTTAGGAGTATTTAAAAAATGAGTCAACCGAGGTTCATGAAATAATACAATTGACATAACATAAATCCACTGCAAACCCGTATTCAAACTTACAATATGAATAATTCATCCAATCCTGATTCCTTCTATATCTAAAGAAACAGAGCAAATTCCATCAGTTTACCCAATAGTTTGTTTCAAATGGTCTAAATATCTATGTATGATTCGGAATGTAAAAATCCATTTAATAAGGTTTTAGCTCTAACCAAAGGATTGTGCTTATTAACGAAGCTCGTGTTTCAAGAGACCGTCTAATGCACTTTGATCGACTTTTCTAAGAAATGCCCTCATTAAAGTCCATCTGACGCTTAAATAAAGCCCTAAAGACCATGAACTGGATGAACTGATGCTTTTCTTACCGGACGCTCTGCCGGAACTCAAAACTAGTCACATTTTAGGGGTGAAAATTCCAGCTGTCTGCTTAGTAGTTCAAGATTTTGTGTACCGCCCGTTACTTTCACTGCACCATGTTAGAAGACTGTTTGTACTAAAGAGCTAATATTGCAGAAATATTGTTCATTAATTATCCTTCCGCCATATAAGTGTCATCGCTTGATTAATGAAAACGTATATATCGATAATTATTCATACCTATGGGAGCAAGTCCAATGCTCCTGTGTGTATAGTCGATTCTTCAAGTCGGAAGTCATCCGAACCAGAATATACAATCTGTCCCTGTAGGGGGATGTGGACATTTAGTTAACATGTCTAATGCAATAAGCGCGGTGTAGGGAAAGGTTGGTCTTACCAAAGAATAGTATCCCAATCTTCTACAATATCTGCGAAACCTGACTAGATATTGAGTCTTCAAGCATCTTATGAGTGCTGGGGTTTGTCACAATAGGAGATTCCCTCTTTAGATGCAATAGATCACAAGTGCAATGACAGATCTGTAAAACGTGGAATAAAGTTTTTAAGGACATGGTGTTAGAACCAAGAGTAAGCACTGAACTAGTGCTTGTAAGAACTTACTTGGGGGTAGTAGCAGGAGAATCATAAATAGAACTGCTGGAGCTCCGTCCGGTTGCTCTGGCCAGTCAAACTGCGACTGCCATTTCGTAAAATGAATGAGTTTTGATATGCTGAGAGGTGTATGACGTCACTCTGTGCATGCACGAGTGACGTCATTACAACCATCCCGAACACTTCATATTGTGCATTTTTTTTGTAATTGAAGTTATAAAGTATAGGGGAAAACAAGTCCCTCGGTGAACCTACGGTGTAAGCAAGAAAAGAAATATGCAGAAACTGACCGAACTATTGATGGAAATCAACATGTTCTTCGCGCATGTGTTTGGTGAAGTCATGTCGCGTTAATATTTGCTGTAAACAATTTGAGAGACATGAACTAAAACTTCTTATAAATGCTTTTTGTAGAATTGGTTGAAATTAATTTTCGATCTGGAAGAGTGGAAATTACTCGAAACGTGTTGGGCTACTTGAATATTAAAGTATTTTATACTGTACCTTTATTTTCAAATTGAATGTTTTTTGCTGAAATGAATTGCATGTTTCCATATTTGAAGAAATACATATACAATTCTCAGTAAATACTTTTGAAATATATTACAGTGTACTCTGTTCCTCTTGATACAAGAGAACAGACACTAGACTTATTAAAAACCCTACAGCTTAAGCCATAGATGGGCAGGGGACGTGGGTTTCCTAATTGGACACTTTCTTGATCACTTCCCCCCAGCCTAGATGCCCCCTGTACCTATAACTCTACAAGATAATAAGCAACTTCTTTACACTATTCAATTGATTTATTAAGCTACATCCATAATTAGGTGTGTATAGTGTTCTCTTCCTTTTTCTATACTGGGGTAACCAGACCTTGCATTTCAGGGATGCCTACTGCCCAGTTTCAACACTACATCTATTTCGTGCTCAAACTGCATTACACAAGTAATCAACTATTTGCAAACCCAATTTACCACATCACTGGCAAAGTCAATAGATCAGTTCCTGACAAGTGGCATGGTCACATCAGTGAGCATGAGATTGTAGAAGTGCACACGTTTGGGTGAATGAATAGATCAGTGAATGAACAGATTTGGTTCACTGGGTGTTATGACGAGTGGCACGCTGCCTGCTAAGGTTTGGTACAGGAATGTTGCTGGGGTGTAATAACAGCGGGTAAGGTGTCAGGGATCAGGATGGGTTGGCAGGTGAATATAAGTGTCGAAATCAGGGGCAGTGAAGGCACAAGGAAGGGGCAGCCAAAGCGCAAAACTTGAGAGATGCAGGGCGTGGATTAACAAAGATGCACATGAAGGGATGAATGGGCTGATGGATTACTAGATGTGTGAATGCATTGAAGGGCTTGAACAAATGTTAGTTGAATGGACATACAGACAGAAGAATGTTGCTTGCAATGCTATAGGGGTGGATAAATGTGTGCAATTGGATGGAAACAGTGCATGACCTACAACCAACACCGGACAACCGTTCAGATTCAACCCTTAACAGAAACTACACCTGTCACAATGTGGGATCACTTAACTAGGCTAATCAGATTAATGCCCCCTCAAGATGCCGATCATTCTCAGTCTGTGGCGTTTCATAGAGTGCATCACACCATCTTTCTATGTGGCCTACATTATATGGCTCTCATCACACCTCCAGCACTCGGGTGGTTTACGTCCTTCTAGACAGACCTCAGCTAAAGTAGGCCACTTTGCAAAGACTTGTCCAATTCCTACCACATTGAGTGTGGGTTACGTAAGGGATCTTAGGCACACATTTCAACATTTATATCGAGCCACTATTGGTCCTACCAATCACACTTCCACCCTTACCTCCACTCTCTGCAATGCTGATCTACAAATCGGCTTGCTCGTCACGGTCCAGCACCAGCAAGGTGAATTCGTGATCCTGTCATATGTACTCTAAGCCATCAAGAAATGGCTAGGGTATAACAGCCTCTGGTTCAATGGTTTCAAACTGAAATCCAAGTCCTCAGCCCATTTGAACCAGTCAAAGAAACCTCATTACGATAACCTCATCCTCCCCATCTTATTTGGAGAAGTCGTTGTCTATAGAAAAAAGGCATGTAACCTGGGGGTTCATTTGATGTGGACTTCCGCATGAATTCACATGTTGACACAGTGGCCGTCCATATTCTATCGGCCTCAATTCCAGACCAGCCTTCAGCAGGACATGTTTACGCTATTGCCTTAAAGAAACACCAGCTGGACCTGAACCAGGCTAAATGCAGACATTTGCATCTGGTACAAGTAAAGGTCTCCGGCCAGGTGTGGTGACTTGCATACCTATGCTTGAAAGGCACACCACCACATGACGCTACCTACAAGGAAGGATCCAGTACGATTTGTGTATAGGGCTCTTTGCTACATAAAATCTGATGCTTGGGGAGAGAAAAAACAATAGTCTCCAAGAACCACAGTGATGGAGGATTCACTGAAACCTCTCCATTTCCCCCATCCCAGACAAAACCTCTCAAAGTACATAATACTCACGCCTCAAATATATATTTTTCAGGGTAAAACTGAAGACGTCCCCCACTGTTCTAATTAAAAAGATGGGAGGAAATGCTAGGTGCCAAGGAGCAACAAAGGTATGAAGGGGGCAGTCTACAAATGATACAGCTGGTAGAATGAGAATGCTTGCGTGTGGGCTGTGATGTTACGATGAGGCATTTTATAACACGCATGTACACAAGTGTTTCTAGGAGACGAAAGTCCTTGTGTGGGGAGATGAGGATGTTTATTTGCGTTGGGATATAGTGGCTATGTGGATGGATTGGTCTGCATATGTGGGCGAATGAGCGAGCCAGTGGGTTAGTGACTGCTGGATGAATGGGACGTATGCACGTTGAATGAACGATTAGACCATCGTTGTGTATGCACTAATTGACCGCTAGATGTTTGGTTTCTGCTTGTATATATGAAAGAATAATCTGGGTTTGCTGCTAGATTAAGAGTGATTGTGCGTGCTTGTTTGGTGTGCAGAGCATGAAGCAGAACAGTAGCCCGGCAGTCCTCTATTCAACTGGGTGGGGGTGCTGCTGCAGTGTGGGGGCCTGGGAAAGGGCTGGGGCTGTGCAATGACTTGCCGACTGTGTACAAGGGTCTTGACATTCCAGTCTCTGTGGAAGGCCAACATGCCTTGGGCAGCGCCAGTCATGGCCAGCCCTAACAGACCTTAATGCGGACCAACAAGTGGACACGTGGCTCGTTTGCCCGCCAGCCTCTGCTGGCGTATTTCTGAAAACCGAAACATTAACAATTGTATTTGTACTGGAAAAAGAATTCTGCTGGAATGTGGAATGGGACACTACATGAAGTGCTACGGGGTCCTCAAGATCTCATTAAGGAACTTTTTTCCCGAAGTGTCTCGTTTTGGGCAAATAACCAGAAGTATATATGTGCCACTGGATACTGCCCAGCAGCTCCCAGCTCGATAACCCAACTGGCATTCCCATCCTGCACCAAATGTGGACAACGCACAGCAGGATGGAACAATTATTCATGGGGTTAAAACCATCTCATTCCATAGCCAGATTGGGGGGGGGGGGCTCTCAATGTGTAATGTCATACACGTATCCGCCAAGCCACATGTTCATAGGAGCCTATTGAACAAGCAGCACATGTAAGGGGGGGGCGACAGGGGCAACTCGGGCAATCTGCACTAACGTGCATTCCTATAGTGAATTGACTGCTCCCTCTGGCCGGTGGCTCTCACAGACATGGGCCAACATGCATCAGGTGCATTCAGTGCCTTAAGTGGCACTACAAACCGAGCCGGGGCTCATCAAGGGGGCGTGGCCTAACAACGGGAATCCTGATGGCCCGTTAGGCCACGGCCCCTTGACGAGCCCTGGCTCAGTGGGTTACTGGCACCCCTGCCAGGCAGCCTTTTGTAGAGATTAGCACCCTCTCCCCTATGGGGGAAGAGGGTGCTAATCTCTTCATGTAATTTCTATAGGCTTGCCTGGCAGGGGACAGCGCCTCGCCTATTCAGCCTTAATGGTGGCGCTGCCCCTCGCCAGCTGGGGAGGGGCAGTGTCACCATCAAGGCTGAAAGGGTGAGGCCACTGGAAGAAAGGCCTTTTTCCTAAAGACTGAAACTCCCGGGAATCCGCGGGAGCTTCAGTATTTAGAAAGCAAGGCCTCTGCTTCCATCGGCCTCACGTTTTCTCCATAATGGTGGCACTGGCCCACGTGCATCGCAGGTGCGGCGCCACCATTATGGCTTAAAGACATTTTTTTCTGAAGCCTGAAGCTGTCGCACACGAGCGAGAACTTCAGGCTGTAGAAAAAATGCCTTTTCATGTAGTGGCCGGGGCTGCCAGGGGAGATTAGTGGGCCCCGACAGGGCCCCGCCTCAGAACAAAATTTCAGAGCCTGCTGGGGCAGAGCCCCGGCAGGCCCCGGTCCACTTAAAGCCCTGGGTGCATTCACCCACTGTACTGACCCCAGCACTTCAATGTCACCGTCTGTGCTAGTTGCACTTGCCTGAATTGCGCTCCTCAACGTTACCAAGGATCATCCAGCTCAGAAGATGAACTAAGCAACTCCAGCTGTGACTAGAGCAAGCTCCGTGTCTACATTCAGCAGAATATAGACTACATAACACTTTGAATGCAGCCCATTGCAGTAAATCAGGTTCATTGGACATATGCTCACGTTCACAAATGCTTCAGTCACAGAAGCCGGAAAAACTACAGGGCGATCCATAAGGGAATTTTAATAATATTTCGGAAAACAATTAAAGATATACTGTACTGCAATCAATTATAAACGAGGGACGCTGACAATACTTTTATTCAGTATAACATCAGTTGCCATACAGTTACATTCCATTATTAACAATATCAATTACATTAATATGGTAAAAAAACAAACATTAAAACTGATTACACAAACAACGCGATACAAAAAGTCCATTCAAAACTAATACTGAAATTATTCGGTTCAGCAATGGATGTTTTTCCAACATGTCTGCTGTACCAATAAAACCCATTACGATTGACTCCATCCCTAGGAGCACCTACAGTACATGACACATACTCCAATTCTTCTGCTTGACAATTGATTGTTTTGTAATGTTTCCTGCTATCCCACTTAAATCCATGCACAGGATAGCATTTTACCCTACACCCAAATAAAAGGCCTGCAATACAGGATACATTCACACTAATTGGTTATTTATATACCCAGAGGTTTCTGAGTGCAGACCCCGGGATCAAACCTGTGTTGCTCTGCATCGTCTTGCTTCCAAGGCGGTGTATATATTTGGCTACCGAATGGACCAATGCTTCATTTTCTGTCAGCGTGCATAGGTTCATAGCCTCGACAATGCTTCGACTACTTTACTCAAACTTAGGCTTCAGATACAATTTCCAACCGCTAATGTATGACGGACATATTAGCATAACATGAGCATAACATGAGCTTATGTTTCCAATAACACCATAGATCAGGCTCAAATGCCGCTTAGCAGCCGTTTCAGCAGGTAAGCGGTAATATCCAAACCTAAATTTAATGTACATGCAGGGACTCGTTTTAGTCTAGCTAGGAGTTCACGTTTTCATTGAGGATACACTCTTCCTCCTTCCCGTGAAATTGTATTCCCATGACTGGTTTTAGTGCTCTTGTCAATAGACTTCAAGGAGGGCCACAGCACTATCTAGCCAATGTAATGGGCTAACATTTCAATGTGTTTGCACCAAGGAATGGACATTACATCCCGTGCAAGGATGTCTTGCAGTTAGACTATACTTAAAGAAGGGAGTGCCCAGAATTCGGACCCAGTACACAAGGGGTTTCAGAACAATAATACAAGTGGAGTGGCGGCGAGTGTCCTGCAGGTTACTGTGCAAGCAGAGTCTGTCCTCCCTGCCTTTCATTGTTGGAGGAGGAGCTTTTCACCTAATCTACCTACAAGAACCTCCGCGGGACGCTCCGCGTGCACAGTAACCTGCAGGACTGCCACTCGCCGCCACTCTGCGTCCGCTCCGCGTCCCGCCCTGCCTCTCATTGTTGGAGGAGGAGCTTTTCACCTAATCTACCTACAAGAACCACCGCGGAGCGGACGCGGAGTGGCGGCGAGTGGCAGTCCTGCAGGTTACTGTGCAAGCAGAGTCTGTCCTCCCTGCCTCATTGTTGGAGGAGGAGCTTTTCACCTAATCTACCTACAAGAACCTCCGCGGGGCGCGGAGCGGACGCGGAGTGGCAGTCCTGCAGTCATGGCGGTCGTGGCTGCGGGAGTTGCGTTCGCCCCAAACTCCCCCCCCAATTGAGGAAAAGCGCAGGTTGCGCAGTACACGTCCCAACTGGGACTCCGATGAACCGCTGCCTTTGGATTTGCCAAACATCAAAAGAATTGTAGGCGTGAAAAGCCCAAAAGGGAAACGAAGACCCACTAAGCATGATATGCTTAAATCCCCAAATGACATTTTAACTGAAATTCACCTTAATTCTCCACCGGCAACTGTCTTGACCTCGGCCGAGGCCGAAAACGAGTTAAGGAAGAGTTTCGAATCTCCTTTAAGAATAACGACAAACTCGTGCATTTCAAATATGGAAACGCCAACAACAACCATGACTAACTTGGGAAACTCCCACCCTTTGTCCCGCTTACCTGGTGCTCCCGGAGGGGGGACCGGGTTGGCGTCGTCTGGTGATGTGGTTCCCGGTTTGGCCGGCGGAGGCCCTGGTCCGCCGGAGATCTCGGGAAGTGCTGTGCACACGACACCGGCCGCCGTCGCAGGGGACGGTGGGGGTCGGCTGCTGGAGGGCGATGCGGTGGAAGCGGGGGAGGGGCGGGTAGTGGAGGACCCGTCCCCCTGGTTGCCGTGCAGGCACAGATCCATGGCTGCATGGGAGTCGGACGGGGGGGGGGACGGAGCTGCCGGAGGTGTGCCTGGTCCTGCCTGGTGGCGGGGAGGAGTCAGGCCAGTCGAGAGAGGCGGGCCAAGGAGTCGGCGTAGACACTGGGCCTCCGAGATCAGTAACTCCAACTGAAACTGACTCGGCGGCCCCATGTAATGCAAAGAAAAGACCAAGGACGTCCGTCCCCGCACCACAGAGCAGAGTAAACATTTTTCGAGGAAAGAAACACCTCATAAGGAAGGGACGACCATTGACAAATCAGATCCTCAAAGTACTGGCAGAGTCACTGAAGCCTTGAACATGAAAAAGGGGAAAGAGAACGAAAAACCCCCCTCTCAGCCGTCTTTAATGAGCTTCTTCAAAGTTATTAGTGTCGGCCGCTTCTCCCCTAACGTTGAAATAACTGATTTGGAAATATTGGAAGCCATCAAAGATTATCCGCCCTTATCAAAGCATAGGAGGTTGGAACGACAAGCGGCATTTGATCCGCCATCAACTTCTCAAAGCTCCCTAGCCCCGGAAGCTTTGCCAAAAGAGTCAATCAACTTGGGGGCAAAGGAGCAACAGATCTCCACGAACACGAAGAAATTGCAGGGCAGAAGGAATATAGTCCCGCCCACACAAGAGCAGGAAAGTGAAACATCGCCCTTAGCGGCAGAGAAAACGCAAAACATGGAACAAGTTTGTGAATCCCAAAAAGAGCCCAAAATATTAGCAACTAGCTCTAAATGCGACAGAGAACGGAGACAAACTGATAAGGATGTCCCCTCCACAGCGATAATGAAACAACCTCCAGATCCTGCTCTTAAAATCATTGATCCCAGTTTAATAGCTGGGCAAGCATCCAACAGCTCCCTACCTACCAGACCACCCAGTAGGAAATGGGCGCCATTAAACCTGTTGGAAAAGGGGACGGCTGGAGCAATTGCAAGAGAGACTACCGGGTTCTCTCCCATACTTGACTCTTCACCCATAATGGTCCCAACCACATGTCGCCCAGGGCATATAAGATGCGAAGGTCTGGAAGTAGGACCGGTTGGCATGCATCAGCGACCCCTACATAGAGGCCTCTCACTTGATAATTCTTTGAACAATCTGCAACAAAAACCATCGAGTACGACAAACTTTCTTACACCAAGGAAGATTCCCGCCCAAGGCTTACCCCCAGCGAAGGAGACCCCGACGAAAAAGCCTGACATGACTACCATCATGTCAGCCATCACAATTGCACTAGCTCCTTTCATAAAACTCTACGAGTCCATGAATGATACCTTAAAGGACCACACGTCACTGCAGGCCACGATACTTACAAAATTGACGTATTTGGAAGGATATGTAATGGCCCAGACCGACCGGCAAAAACAGCTTGAAGAAAATCTTCACTGCAATTTACCTACTCGGTCTTCAGCCGCGTTACCACTTTTATTGTCCGGCAGACAAATTAGTAAATGATAAGTCCCATGAACAAATGTCACAAATTGATCTAACTACCTCAAGTCATCGAACTTTATCTTGTAAGACAAAGACTTCATTAACAGCAAAAACATTTGTAACAGCAGCAGAAAATTGTAGAAGCACGGAAGTTCTTCTAATTATAGATGAAAACAACATTCCACAATCTGCCACTACGGACCAGCCATTTAAAATCTTTACAAAAAAAAGACTCCTGACCTAGCAAAAGCATCACTAACAGAGGAAATCCCCTGGAACAAAAAAGACTCAAGTTCCCACAACGGGCACAAAGAAGAAACTGTCTGATCCTCAGCCACTAAGATTGGGACCGCAAGAAAGCAATTCTCCCAAGCAGCTCCCAGGTAAAGCCCAAGATCCAGTTACACACTCACCGAAGGCAGTGGATGAATTTATGGGAAACGAAAGCCTAATGAACTTATCTCAACACTTAGAAGACCAGTTCGAAAAGTGACTTTTGGAGTTTCCCCTGATAGCCCAACAACGACTTCTTTCATCAACAGGGTTCAAAGCCCCCGAAGTTTTGACGCTTGAAGAACATCGTAAAAAAACTTTAACAGAGGCGCTTGAAAAAGAAGGAGTTAGAACGAAGAATAAGCCTTGCAACGCCCAACAGTCCCCAGAAAAAAGACAACGATCGTCTATGCTGGAAAGTCCAACGAAGAAAGCTCGATGGTCAAATTATAGTACTGAATCGCCTAGACATTCTTCGAAGCAACGAAAAAAGACAAGAAATTCGCCATCTAATTCACATACGCAAAAGTCCTATGCTCCAGACCATCGATACCACTCGCAGACAGATAAATATCATAAAGACCAAAAACTAAAAGGCGATGGCAATTAAAGCTGGAACAAATTAAAGGAAACTTTGATGACATAATTCTGAATAGGAGATCAGTGCTAACTTTGCTCCACCATGTTCGCAGCTTGAGAGTAATAACTGATGACCTGAAGATTGTGGACCCTAGCCATAAAAAGGGCAGAGCACAAACTTACCTCTACATCTCATCGGAAACGATAAAAAAATCTTTTGATTAAAGAAGCCGACGAGTTGCTCCGACTAGGATACGATCTCACCATTCTGAAAGAAAGCAGAACATTGTCCAAATCAGAGAACGTGGAACGGCAAACCTCTGAGTTCCTATGACCTCGGCACAGACAGCATGAACTGCCAACAACCTCAAAGAGCCACATGATAAAAAGTGAAAAGTCTCGTTTAAAAACAAATAAGACAACTACGCAACGATTGGCCGAAACGGTGCCACTTCCTTCTGGTTTGGGGAAAACTATTAGACAAGAAGTGCAACATGGTTCCAGGGACGAAAAGTTAAAGCCAAAATCTACGTCTGTTTTGAGTCTCTGGGCCTGGCTGCCAAAAGCTCTTATAGCAAAAAAATCCTCATAGCAACAAAGGCCCCCTCTAGATGTCAGCGAGGAGCGACAATTACCTACTGTAACTAACTTAAGACTTGTCTCATGGAACACCAGAGGCTTCCACCACCTAACTGTTTCAGGAGACGTAAATTTGGGCGATTTTGACATCCTGTCTCTACAAGAAACATGGCTCACCAAACCACCGAGACTAGACGGTTATGAAATAACTCTAGCCCCGGCGAAAAAGAGCATCAAGGGCCGCCCATCATCTGGTCTATTGACGGCAATTCGTATAGGCCATGGATTAAAGCTGAAAAAAATACTAACGGCAAACCAGTCTTTACTAACTGTGCTCCTAATATGGACACATAAGCTAGCCACTGACGACGAAACGCATACATCGCCGGTGGCAATCATAAGCACCTACTGGAATCTGGCCAATACAGAAGCTGGAATTTACATGAAGGAAATGGAAGCGGCCATTGATGAAATTCTGGCTATTTATCAAATATCTTACCTGTTAATCTGCGGAGATTTAAATTCAACTACTCCCTTGCAAAAACCATATGTTACGCTCACCTGACTCCCACGGAGGCGCTGGCCTGGTTCGCGCTGCTGTGACCTCTTCTAAGGTGATGCGCAGGGTTCGGAAGACGGACTGGACCGGGCCCCCAAATCTGGCTTGTCTGGCTCGCAGAAGTATCCTTCTGTGGGCGAAAATAGGGGATTAACTGTCTGCGGGCTAATGCAATCGGCCTCCCACTTTCCCCTCTCACCCTCCTCGAAACCCTTCTGTGATTTCTCGTAGTGTCTCACCTTAGGGTCTGGAAGGACAAGCTCTCCATCCTGCTTCTGATGCAGGGGCGCGTTGGTATCCAGTTACTTCACTGGATTTTCGGATTGGTGAGAACCAAACTTGCTTGGTTTCCAGGTAAGTTTTTTGATAAGAGGGTCCCCTTGTGTCCATGCATTAATGTACTAATGCTTGTGTCTTTTTCCCCATAGGGGCCGGGGTACGGAATGCCAGGGAACAGGCACCGACCCGAGATGAGGTGAAATCCTTGTAGAAATCAGGTAAATCTTTAATGAGCGTTTTTTGGTAATGTCTTTTCATTCGCTCATTAACGCTGATGTCTTTTTTCCCCCCTTAGGGGCCGGGGTCCGGAAATGCCAGGATGCGGCGCGGACCCGAAATGAAGAGGGAATGAATCAACAGGTAAGTCTTAACATGGAGATTTAGCTTTCCTTATTCCCTTCTCTCTCACCTTTTGTTCTGGTCTTCTTCTCCCTAGGCGCTGGGGCGTGACTGCGAATCCGGATGATCGCTGCTGAACATGGAGGCGCCCTGTAAAGGTGAGTGGAATGCGGCGCTGCAGCGATCGACGCGATGAGCTTTTAAATAAAAGTCTTTCTTTTCAGGATTGTCGGCGAGATGTCTCCGGGATGCGAATTTAGCAGGTAAGGACTTTTCCTTCTTCTGTTCTCTTCTTCTCTTCCTTTGCAGGTGATCCAGGATGCTGGCAGGCGTGGCAGAAGTCAGGATGCAGGAGCAGACACAGTGAGCGTCCAGCTGCTAGATGCAGAACAACGCGAAGCACGTGTGGCTGTTCGGGTGGGGTTTAAATAGCCTTGGAAGAAGTTCCAGGTATGTATCCTTCCTCCAATCAGGTATGTATCCTTCCCCGACCACGACCAGATGGTAAATTAGTCCCACAGGTAAAGTAGTTCCTTTCAGGCCTCAAGGAGGCCAGGATCCTGCAGCATGGTCTGCATCAGGTAAGTGCACCCAAGCACTCCCATAATGAGCCTGGCGCCCATGGCGCCAGGACTGATGTCTTTTATGAGCCTGGCGCCAGGACACTGTCCAAAGGGCCCCTATATGGGGTTGCTGGGTCCTTCCTTGGGGACTGGATGTCTGCTTTCGGGGACGCAGGGCTTGAACCGGCTCCCCGGGAGCGGGCATCATGACACCATACGCCAGCGGATCAGAGAGGAAGGTTATGGCAGAATTTAATGAACTCTAGAGAATTACACAATCTCGAGCTGGTCTTCCCTAATTCGGATCGCATCGCAACATGGTCAAATGGAATGATGGAATCAACTATTGATCATATATTTACCTCGAGAGCCTTTTTGGATCTGATTTCAACCTTCGAGGTAATTAAAACAAAATCCAGCGATCATAACTTGTTGAGTTACTTGTAAAACCTTGACCGATCCTGTGGAGATCTTGGATTTTCAATTGGAAGCGAATAGGCAAGGAAACAGACTCTCTCAGCAGAAAACATCAAGGCGCTGACGGATAATTACAAAATTCTTGAACTTGAAAACCAGTCCAATAAGACAGACTATGGACCTTTACTTACATTGTACAAGAAGCCCTGTACTAAGATCTATTCATCACCAAAGTCAAAAACCATAGTTACGATATCCAGGTAGTCGAAAAGCGACAGATCTATCGGAAAACTGTGAGAAATGCATCAAAACAAACTGCCGCCAATGCTGAAAATCTAAAGCGTGATGCAAAAATCGCTTACCGTTCATGGCTGCGAACTCACCGATTGAACATGCATCAACAAGACGCTGAGGCAATTATCAAATCTATCTGTTCAAAGAACTCAAAAGAATTCTGGTCCCTGTTAAACGCTACATCATCGACGTCTTCCAGAAGTATCCAAAATACAATAGGAGAAAGTGCATGGAGAAAACATAGAAAAAACCTTCAAATCTCCTCTTGATAGACAACCTACTAACTATGGAAAGTGTTCATATGTGGGATAGATTGGATGACAAAGATGACATTTTCAAACTAATAAAGTCGTTAAAAAATTTGAGAGCTCCGGGGCCGGAGGGCATTACCAACATTGATCTGAAAGCTCACCCGGCTGCTTGGACAACATTTCTCAGTGAAGTCTTCGCAAGATGCTCGGATTCCAGAACGATTCCTGTTTCGTGGACGTCGGCTATCATGGTGCCCATCTACAAAAAAGGAGACCCAAACAATCCCGCAAACTATCGGCCAATAGCCTTAGTGGACCCAATTGGAAAGGTTTACGGTTCTCTACTTCTGAAACGATTTCAAACTTGGGCCAACGAGGCTCCGTGTAATGACCACTTTCAATCTGGATTCAAGAGGAACACGGGAGCCACAGTCAACATCTTGTCGCTGAGCCTTCTCAAAAGTAGAACGATGGAAGGAGGTCCTGGGCTATATCTGGCGTTTATCGATTTTACTCAAGCTTTTGACAGAGTCGATAGATTACTCCTATGGAAAAAACTTGAAGCTTGGGCATGTCCAAAAGAAATCTTGGACCCCATTAAAGCCCTCCATACGAACACTACGGTCAGAATTCGATTAAATTGTAAAGGATCCCTCTCTACAGCTATCGCGACAAACAGAGGAGTTAAACAAGGATGCCCCCTGGCGCCTTCAATTTTTTTGGCATATATTGGAGATTTGCAGCTAACAGAATCTTCGGTAAGATCTTTCCCACCAAAATTGGGGGCGCAAAAAATAAGTAGACTCCTTTATGCGGATGATTTAATCCTGATAGATCAGACTCCAGTGGGCTTGCAACGCCAGTTGGATAACCTCGACTCCTATGTGACAGCAAATAACCTGGAAGTAAACAAGGAAGACACAAAAATCCTTGTTTTTGAAACAGTGAAGAAATCTGATAACAACAAATGGTACTACCGCTCGTCTCCGATTGAAAAAGTTCAGAGCTTCAAATATCTAGGCGTGATATTGGATAGTACAAAAAAAGAACTAGCCATGCAGGAAGCGCTTCATTCAAAAATGAGGAAACTAGCTACAAAAGACAAAGCAATCGATAGAAAATTTGGACGATTCTCGATGATCCCAGCTTTGAACTTTTATAAATCTATAGTAGTGCCTTCTGTAACATACGGAGTGGAGGCTATGTTACAACTTCCTACCATTATCTGGCACAAACTCAAAGCCTACTACAGGAGAACCGTCCTGGGATTGCCCTCCTCTACGCCTGTTGCCTCAATACGCAGGGAGCTGAGCTTGCTGTCCCCGTTAGGGTCAGTAAACTGTAGCTCTCTAAAACTGTACAGAAAATGCTTTATACCAACGAGTCCCACCTTGTTTAAACTAATAAAGATGGAACTGGACTTGGGGACCAACAAATCGCTACAGGTTTGGAAAGAAAGGATGCTGACACTACTTAAATCAATCGAGAGTGACTAAGAGGAATTGCGGTCTAACCCATCGAGGATCCTAAGAAAACTGAAAGATCTTGCCTGGATTCAGACATTGGTCAAAGCCTCAGAAAATAAACGCTTCATCTGCCTCCAAATATAAAATAATTGAATGACCTCCAGGGTTACGTAAAACAATTCCCGAACAGGCAAGCAAGAAACTGCCTTCTGAGAGCTAGGCTAAATCTGCTTCCAACAAACGAGATCAAATTTATCAGAGGCTTATCAGTTACCAGCAACTGTAGACTTTGTAAAAAGCCAAGCGAAAAGGAAACAGTAAGGCACCTTCTCCTCAACTGCACAGAAATTGGGAAAGTTAGGTCTAGCTACATGCAACATTTTGCGTCTGATCTAACGCTTGAATCCGAACTATGCTGGTGGTCAAGGATGATTAGTGGAGATAGATCAACCTGGCTAACTGCGACTACTAAAATACTTCAGTATGCTCTGAGTAAACTAGAAACCAACTCAGCATAAAACGGCAAATTCAAAGGGCCACTAGTTGGCTGAAGATTCTAGTGAATTCGAATAAAAACTTTTAAATCTTAAAACACAGAAGATAACTTGACACATCGACAAAAGTAAAAGTTTTGTAAAAATCAGTTGTTTGATAAAAAAAAAAATAATAATACAATCTAGCATATATTTGCTTCCAAGTGAAACAGCAATGTTGCTGTTTTCTTTTACTATTCTCAGTCACCTACATCAGAGTAGGGGGTTATAGCCCCAGAGTATACTGTCCTGTAAATCATACATCTTTAGTGCAGGAAAATCCTCCATAACCAGCTCGCTGGCAAAGCTGCGATTAGCTTTAGCATAACACAAAAGTACCAGATTTGCTTTCACCAACTAATGGTTCCAATTGCCAGTATGTGTGAATCTAATACCCAGATAATCTTATGCATTTAAACTGCTCAATGGTGGTGTGTTCAATTTAGAGAAAACATTTTCTTTCTTTTTCATGGAAAAAAAGTAATTTATTTTGGTGTTTTTACCCGATCCTAAGACTGCTTTCACAGCAAAAATTAGAAACACAAGATGGTTCTTTTTTAGGCCTAGCAGAGTGAGGCATGCAAGCACCGCATCTGAAAGTAAAGGAGTCGGGCACTTATCGCCGAGTGTTGGAGCATCAGTTGGAGTGGACATGACTTTCTCAGACACCCCATTTATATGTGGGCAAAATAATGTGGGAGCCAAAACACATCCCTTGAACACACTTTCCTCACCAACACAAAGCCATTCCTCACTGACCATGACCAGAATCACCCATCAGGGGATTCAAATAGCTACCAAACATCGAGAACATACTCCACCCTACGTAGGCTCACCAAAAGGAACTCCTACTCAAGTTTAGATGCATTGAGATGGGTCCAAACCAAAGCACAGACCCCAATGCCTGTCAACAATCTAGATTGCACAAAAAAAGAACAGTGCAAACTGAGCACTATTCAGCTCACCATGAGAAATCAACGACTCAGGTCAAGAACGCTTAAACGCCCAACCATCAAAGCCACTACACAATTCAAAACCACCCCCACTATTCTTACTGCGGTAGAACCCCCCCAACTCACTAAATAAGACCGCCATTAACACCAGAAAGCATCAAGCCACCCTAAGTAAAGTTAGGAACTCCCACACACTACCCAGACCACTGACCCAACCCATCACAGATCTCAAACTAGCGTTCATTAACGCACGATCCATAGCAGCCCATGCCCCAGAAATACATGGCTATATATTGACAGCGAACTAGATATGCTCATAGTGACCCACACTAGCCATCCCCATCCTGCCCAACTACACTATTCTCAGAATGGTAGAACCAAACCAGTAGGTGGGGGGAGTAGCCATTATTGCAAAAACCCATCTCAACCTAAGAGCATGCCCCATAAATAATCCAGAGGGATAAGAAATTGTACTCAAACTTGCCACCAATCACAAAACCACTATTAACTTAGTAACAATATACTGAGCACCAAATAAAAACTCCCAGCCAGACTTAGACATACTGCTACTACCAACTCCATTGATCAAACCCAAAACAAAATGCATCGTCCTTGGCGACCTGAACCTTGGCTTTAACGATAGGCAAGATCACAAAGCGGAATCACTACATAAGCATAGAGATCTAATAATGCGCTTCCGTTTGAACATCCTAAAAACAAGGACAAACCTGGTCAGATACGGCCAGGCAAAAGAAAAGCTTTGTAGATTATGCAAACAAGAAGATGAAACGACTCGACACCTAATCATGTTTTGCCAAGAGCTCACAACCGAAAGGGGATGCCTATTATAACCAATACTGTCTCCAGCATGCAATCTAGATTCTGACCTATGGTGGTCAGCCCTATATGACAATCCAAATAGGAAAACTACTAAAGCCTTAGGGATTTTTCTTGAATCAATGCTAAAGAGACTTGAAATGGTGCAAAAACATAACAGACAAAATTTGGTTAACACACAGCCAAACCTGGATCAAATCTGATGCAGAACTAAGAAAGAAACAAAACAATAGGTTTGGCTTGTGTATGTGGATGAGGGAAAAATTTGTTTATAAGCAAAAGTTTGTATTTTTTTACGCTGAAAGCTTTAAATAAAAAATAAAATAAAAAAAAAACATGATTCCCTCAAAGACATGCTATTCACACAACTTGTGAATGCACCATACCACATTAAAAGGTAGAACACTAGACTGGGTGTTATCCCTTAATACCCCAGTCTCCATAGACACAATCACCCCACTGCCTTGGACAGACCACCATAGCATTAAATTCTCCATCTCGTGCATAGAACCTGTTCTACCCAAGATAACCACATTGGAATCCTATGTAACTAGAAATAGTCACAATCTCACAGCTGAAAACCTCAACCCTATCCTAAAAAACACCCTTACAGACAAGATTACAAATGACAACCCCTGCACCATTGCAGATACCTACCTTAACTGCCTCACTAATACAATAGATACCCTAGCACCCTGTGTCACCAAAACTAGACGCGCCCCAACAAAAAATCATCATTTTGGTTTTACGAGGAACTAGTAGCACTTCGGCGCATCAAACGCTTCTGCGAACATCGATATACTAAAGCCCAAACTCTCGAAACAACTGAAGCGTTTAACTCAGCAAACAAAATATACAAATCAGCCATCATTGCTCATAAAGCAAATGCTATCAATACCAGAATCAGTAATGCCTCCTCAGACGCAAAAGATAACTGTTTTCTATCCTCAAAGAGTTGGAAAACCCCATTCTGGTTATCCCTGTCCAACTGAGCAAAGAATGGTGCACCACCGTTCAAGACGCCCTAGCCACTAAGATCAAACTATTACAAAACAAAATCATCACTAAAAGGAAAATTCTAGCAGAAAAGCATACACTGGCAGACTAATTCCAGCCCCACAGTATCTAACACCCCAGTCTTCCACTTCGCACCAGTTTCCCAAGAAACAGTGCTTAAAACCATAAACAAACTAAAGGCATCCAGCTGCAAAGGAGACAACTTCCCAGCACACTTAGTCAAACTATGTGCCTCACACCGCTCATCAAAAATTTTGTTAATGCAACCTTCAGCTCCAATCTTGTCCCAGCAAGCATCAAAAAAGTTTGGGTTACACCCTTACTAAAAAAAGCCATCACTTGACCCACTAATTCCAACTAACTAGAGGCCCATCACAACTGTCCCATTACTTCGCAAAACTAGCGATAAAATATCTTATAACCAAATTCAAACCCATCTTGAACAGAACAAACTCTTCGGAGCTAGACAATTGGTTCAGACCGGACCACAGCACCGAAACCGCCCTCACCAATCTGAAAATACAAATCGACTCCATCAAAGATTCAGGAAAAATGTCACTACTGCTGCTGCTGGACCTTTCAGCAGCGTTTGACTTGGTAGACCATGACAAACTATGACACACTAACCAAAGATTTCAGATTCGACAGAGGCCACCCTCTGGATCAAATCTTTCCTAGCTGATAGAACTTCGAGTCTCCATTGGGAAAGAAGCAGCTGACCCTATAGTGGTGCCCACTACAAGGAGTACAACAAGGATCCCCTCCCCCACCCTGTACAATGCCTATACCAAACTTATTTTCTCAGCTCTAGAAGATATGGGTGTCATCTACACAAACTTCGCAGATGACACCCAGAGCCTCATCCCCATCACCGGGGACTATGCACATGACACCCAGTCCATTAACAAAATCTATGCCATCATTCAAAACTGGATGGCATTGAATAGTCTATGTCTCAATGACGAGAAGACTGAGGTTCTCATCGTTGGTTCCCAATCTAGAATAGGTTCCCCTCCACACGGACTACACTCACATCAACAGCACGTCGATACCAGTTCTTAAGCATGTTAAAACTCTTGGCGTTTATCTAGATGCCAACCTCACCACTTGCAAACACATATCAGCCCTCTCATCCTTGACAGCATACACTGCCTAACTCATTGCGCTTAGCCGCCAATACCTTACACCCACCAAGTGCATAACACTAGCCAGAGCGTCGATACTAACCAAGCTCGACTATTGTAACGTCCTCCTTCTAGGAACCTCTAAAATGAATACAAGTAAACTACAATTGCTGCAGAATAAAGCTCTTAGAGTGGCTCTAGGCATAAAGCAATCAGATCATGTCTCCATCATCAGGAGAGAAAATCACTGGCTGCCCATCAAAGCCAGAATCCTATTCAAAGCATTATGCGCTGTCTACAAATGTCTCACCAACAAATCACAGTTATCTCAACAATCCCATAAAGAAAAAACCTATTAATAGAACACTCAGATCGAACAATAAGGAGGTACTGGAAATCCTGCGTCACGAAAGCACCAAAGCAGGGGGGGGGGGGGAGACAGTTTCAGAGTCCTGGCCCGCACCCTTTGGAACTCCCTACCACTCAATCAAAAATGAAGAAACCTTGGCCAACTTCAAAAAATCATTGAAAACGTGGCTATTCAACACATTGATTATCCAGACCTTTCCGCTCTCTTATCCCAACACAGCATCACCTGACCAACTAATCAGCCACCAATGTATTGCCCTTATGAATCACTATCGCTGTTTTATTCTTGATGTTACTGTAACATTGTACAATAACTTTTATAAGCTGTCTGTAACTTTGCCGTGATACCTAGGGTCTGGGCGTGTAACAAATGAAATAAATAAAAAGTAAATAAGATCCTCCAAGGCCTCCCACAATTTTATTTGAAGAACACCATTGAATGCTGTTTGGAGATCAATAGCCGATAAGATAGGAGGAGTGCTTGTTTTTGTGATCTACATGTGATCTGCAGGTCACAGGTGCGAATCTTGGCAAGGCCACATCCGCCTTACAGCACTTTGGCAAAACCGCTATATAAGTAACAAATCATCAATGCAGAACAAAGATTTGCTTTTCTCAGGATCACATTTCTATATCAGAAGGAACAATCTAAAACATTGAGCAACAGCACTTGTTTCAGGTTGAACAACCTGCTCGGAAATGACTAAATGTTTCCATCCAACTACTTTTCAAACCCACTAAGTAGAAGTTTTGCAAACATCTTCCCTATTATGTTTAGGAGCGAGAGAGGGCAGAAAATGAATGGCTCTTCTAGAATGCCCTTTACGTAAATGGGCACCATTTATTTCGGCATGGTTACTAAAGTTACAGCAGCATTGAATTAACAGACAAGGTGTTCATATGCTCAATTCGATTTTACATATTTCAGTTGGTATAGCTGGGTCTGGTGCCTTCTTATGCCATTATTGCTACCTTGGCCTCAAGGGATAATATCGGGACATTGGAAAATGTGCGATTGATGGTAATAACATTATATGTTTGCACAAAAGAAGTTGGGCATTCAGGGTAAAGACCCTTAAATTTATCAAACCTCATTTCTATATATTAATCTGTATTTTAGTACAGCCATCCATAGAGCCCACCATTACCAGCTTTCAGAATTTTATATATATTTCCGTGATGGCATTAAAAAGCAGGCTCGATTGATCTTGCATATTGGCCCTTTTTTGACAGCAAGCTAACTTATACCTTTGCCTTGCTCAACATATTTCATCTTTTTGGCATGTCTGCTCGGATCTTTCAAACGATGAGATGTTTGACTGAGAGTCCTCGTCCAACCAATTGACTCATTATCGCATGTTCCCTTAGCATTTTGTTTGGTTTCATTACGAGTTCATTTATTTCAGTTACAATTTTCTCAAAAAATGTATTTCATCATTAGAGGCCAACAGATCTAACAGTACTCTTTCTAATCATGGCAATATATTTCTATAAATGCACATAATTGTGTTACCCTTCAATAGTGATCCCCAGATGTGTTTCGAATCGCCAGTTATTTCTAACATGCCATTCTTAGGATCCATTCTCTCTTATTTGGAATAATGAAAATCAGGTATTTGAAGTGGCCAGTGATCACGATCCAAATGGATAAGAGCTGAAAAGGGTTTAATGGCTACTGCTGACTTCAGGAAAACAGATATGGCTGCTATAATTTCCACTTCCATGGGTCTCAATAGCTAGGCGATCCCCTATGGTCTGCCTATTGTAAGCCCTCACGCCTGGTAAATTTGTGAAAATTCCAAAGCATATTTTTGTTTTGCCTTATTGGATAAGATGCTAGGAGATCATCCCAGGCCCTCTTCATCTGCGTTTCCAGAACACAGAAAGCCTGTGCTAACATGTTCTGATCGCAAAACGTTACAATGAATTAGACAAAAGGTGAAATAGTTTATGTGCTTGTGTATGTTTATTATGTATTCAGCCAACATGTGTTTTGACAATCAAAGGATTCTTTGTCAAGGAGAGAAATATCAAATTGGATTGTTCGGAAACAATACACCGGTCACCGGCCCTGTGTCAGCTGTTGAATGTATGAAGCAGTTGGGTCTGATGGCTGCCGGCAATGCAAGAGTATGACCCGTTTGACCAAGTGATCAAAATGCAATTAGTATAGCTGTTAAACAGCATGTGTGGTTGACACATCAGTGGGTTTTTAAGCGCCATGTATGGGCCAGATGTCTTTAAATTAGGTGATCCCCTGCCTGCCGGCAAAGAGGATTGTAATGACTTTCCACCAGCAATGGGGGCAGAGTTTGGCATCCCCATATCTTTAGGCAATGTCATTGAAGATGTATTCCTGGAGCATGATTCCAATTGGAGACAGAGGCTTGCACTGGAGGTTCAGGCCACCATGTCGAATAATTTGAGCACCTTCTGACAAGTTGCTTCTCCAAGCTTCAATTTGTGATTGTATTAGTTTTACATTTTTGATCCAATTGCCCTTTGTTACTCTATTTCAGATATATGAAACACTAGTGTCCCCCATTATAGGAACCATTGCACAATAATATTTGTGCAACAAAGGGGTTCCTGAAAACTATTTGTCAGGACACTTTATAAGAATGAGTGACTATGATGCCCACTAAAAACATTTCACTATAGTAATGAAATAAAATTGCATAAGATGTATGCAGTAAACATTTTTATTTTGACAACATTGTGGAAAACAATAGATAATGTGTGTAAACCTAACCCCCACATGAAAAAAATGATGTTTTGCATTCATCAACATTCATATCACATTCATACAAGAATACCAATTACTATAAAGTAAAACCTTGTAAAAAGAAACAATGACAGTGCTACAATAAATAAAAAAACAATTTATCCTACACAATATTTAATTCCAATAAGCAAGTCTTATTTTAAAGATACAAATAACGTCAGACATTGGCTGCAACAGTGTGCTAAATTTCTTCATCAAATGGTCTTCCTCAGGGTCAAAAATGTTTGTTCTGCAGAATCGCATCAACTTTGGGGATTCAAACAGTTTTGACAAAAGAAAAAAAACATTTATAATTTAAAATCGAGCTGGCAACAATATGCCAGCCTCATCAATTAAACGAAGATCCATATGTCAATCTGTTAACATGCTGGCAAATTTACATTGTATGTCTACCAATTTAAGAAGTGTTTCACTGCCACATTCCTGAAAAAATAATGAGGGGTCAGTGACAGGCAGACATACTGACTTAAAAGGTAACAAGAAATCTTTCTCCAACGTGGCCCACACAAATGAATGGTCATACAATTGATTGAAAGGACTGGAAATACAAAAAAGTAACCAAAGTAGTACTGAGGCCACATCTTATCTATTGTAAACGATGACCCAATTTGATCTGTTTGGTCAAATTGCTTCCTGCGTTCAAATTTGGAGTGTAGTCTTCCAAAGACATGGGAGGTATACCAACTTGCGGGTGATGCCACCAACATGTAGATACACTAAGCTTTTTATATGGTCCAAAAATGATGTGTGTTGAATGTAAGTACCACTAATGATTAATCGCTTACTTTTTAGGTAGCTGTGTTTCTTTTTTCTTGTGCATCTGCTTGCGTAGGCGTGCAGGGCTTTTTTTAAACTACCTTAAGTACTCCGAGTTTTGGTCACATGATCCAAGATCCAGAAATAGCGCGTCGCCAACAACTGTGCAGTGTGGAAGCAGCCACATTTAACTTGTGGACTACATAAAGAAACATTTGGAATAATGTTATTCTAAAAAGTCACGGCATTCTCCAGAAATTATCTGTAGATATGCATGAAGTAAAAGCACCTTACAATAGTGGTATATGTCAGAGGTTTACCACGAATAGCAACATGAGGATTATAGTACCCATGTTTATTCAATCTTATTAAGGACTAGCAAAAAGTAGCCGTTCTCCGAACAGGTTCTGTGGACAAACATGACACCACTCATCAATTGTTGAAAATCAATGATGCTGTAGGTCGCTGTTCTGATTCGCTCATCGCTTGATGTGCCTGGAATTCTGAAGTAAACTGAACTCATAATGGGCATGTGTGGCTGGCTCTCAGACCCCAGAGAAGACACTGGGGGAGGCGAGAGTTGGTGTGCTGCTGCATACTGGGATCTACAGTGCTCCCCCCGCCACCTGTTGCCTCACGCTGGTGCCGTGCAGTTCCTTACGGTGCAAATGTCCCAGAAACCGTGCATTCTAGGGTTGAGGACCAGTTCTTCATCGACTACATTGATGTTTTGCCAATTTCAGGCAACCGTCTTATGTCTGAAGGAGCTGAAAGACAAGGAAAGGGGTGGTGTGTCCAAATTTCATGTAGCCAGTCTTGTTCGGAGTGTCCAAACAAGTAACTATGCAAAATCTGGTGCAGATTGGTGAAACTGAAAGGAATTGTATAAGGAACAACGCTTCGCTAAGCCACAAATCCATAAACAAATTGGGACTTGTGCTGAAATCAAAGGGGTGGGGTGTCCAAATGTCATGTAGCCAGTATTGCCCAGCGGGTCCCAACAGGTAACTATGCAAAATTTGGTGCAGGTTAGTGAAACAATGGAATTGTATAACAACGCTTCGCCACAAACCCACACATTTTTACTTTTATAAAAATAGATAGATGGTAAAAAAAGAAACGCTTGAGACAACTCCAGAGATGCGTGATCTACAAATGCCTACAAAAATGCAGTCCATGCCAATTGGTCGTTAAA
The DNA here is from genome assembly GCF_040938575.1 of Ambystoma mexicanum. NCBI lineage: Eukaryota > Metazoa > Chordata > Amphibia > Caudata > Ambystomatidae > Ambystoma > Ambystoma mexicanum. The sequence continues at coordinate 1,460,142,665 of NC_090935.1, forward strand.
ACCCGTAATATAAGATTTGAAGTGCAATATCCATTTTTGTTCAATTCTACTGAGGATGTGTCAATACGATGTGTATCCTGGACATTTTTTACATCAATTATTGTCCAACAGATGCCATCTTCATTGTGACAAGTTTCTACATAATACTGGACCATTTTGGCCTGTATGTTTTGCAATCTAACTTTAGATCTGTGCTTGGACAGTCCAATATCAAATGGTTAGCTAGTTTTACCAATATATAGTACTTCCATATGGGTGGTGGCCTTTGAGTTCAGGAAGTCCCAGTATAGACTCTAGATTCTCAGATATTTTCTTGGGTTTATTGACAGCATGTACACATGTTAAAGGTTCCTGCAGTGTTAAATGCAGAAAATGGACTCCATCTAAAATTCCCTTGATTTCATGCCATTTCGTTAAAATATCAATTTCATGATTGATGTAAAGTGATTACATTATGTGGTAGCACCTACAGTTCTACATTGAGTTAAATTCTTGTGACACAGCTTAAGGTCACTATTCCTATTCAGTGCTCTCTTTGTGGCATAAGTAATTTTAGAGGATAACTTTCTTAAATGTTGGAACAAAACTTCGGAGCCTATCAAATACTTGTTTTGTTGGCAATTTCTTCTAATACATAGAAATTAACCATATGTTAGATTGTTTTGCAACAATTGGAGATGATGGCTAGTATTCTGATCAGTTGGTTTTCGGTAAATGGCAGATTAATTCAATGAGGTCTGCAACAATTGAAATATCTAAACATGGTAAAAGATATTTTGCTGTATTGCATGGTGAATGAAGATTTGGTGTGCATGATTTAACAATGTTTCAAGTTTCATGAATGGCTCAATGTCCCCAGTCCAAAACCGGAGGATAGTCATATTACTGAACATGTTTTACATGATAGTTGGAAAAGGTTACTTGCATTATCAATGATTAGTTCTTCAAATTTCTGAAGGCCAAATTGGATGCAAGTGACCCCCAATGCCATGCCACGTGTTTGTCAATAAAATGGACTCACATGAAACATAATGTTTCTGGAGGGCAATTTTGAGTCCCTGGAAGATTAAATCGGTGAGCACTGTAATCCAGACTGAAAGGCCTCTTGACTGGAACACTCGAGATTGGTAGCTGCATGGGGATCATTGCTGGCTGGCAGCTGGGCAAGGAGTTTGATCGAGACCGTGGCTGTGGAAGATTAGAGTCCAAATCAGGGGCGCTGAGGCAAGCCTAGCTGCAGGAAATGAAATTATTTGGATGGCAAGTATATATAGATAAATAAGTAGAATCCCTCTTTCAGGATAATTGGAAAGGTGTCAGATTGGACACGAAGCAATACTTCCGTAGTCTTTACGGTACGAAAAGGTTACTGAAGCATGATGAATTCCAAATTTTTGAGTGGTGCAGGTTTTTTTTTGGTATAACGAGCCATGAGGAAAGGAGGATCACGGAAGGCTAAAATCCAAATGCTTTCATATTGCTGAAATAAATTAACGTAGGGGAGGGTCGCTTAGAGTAGCAAAAAATCATGTGTGCTGTGAATATCGTTCCAAAGTAAATGTTGATTTGTACGTGTGCTAGTACCCATGTACATGAAGTGATGTAACTAGACTGCCTGATACAAGTTGACTACCTTTATAAAGTGCGTAACTGTAAAGTGTGTAGCAGTTTTTGTGTCTACAGCCTGTCCCCTTTGCGTCCAAAAGTAAATGTAGTACCAAGTCTGGTTGTGTGTTGCTGAAGTCCTGAAGTGGCACTACCCACAATAACAGGGGGTCGTGATTGCTCTCAGGGCACTGCTTGATTCTTAAATCGTGCAAAAGATGCCATTCATGCGCATACACCATAAAGAACTCTACTGTAAAGCTGCATGGGGGGGGTGCGGAAAGTATATTGCCCCAGCCTATCTGCTGGTAATCTTCAATTTACTGATCGGAAGCCGCGTTTGACGTGGTTCCTCATGAGCATATCGCTCGCCCTGTTTGAGGAACCATCTATCATAACTGATAGCATTATGTTGAGGGCTATAACCAGAGTTATATCCATTGCCAGCGAACAATCACTAAGCCTCAGATTGAAGTCACCCCGTATAATTACAAATGGGTTCTCAATAAGTTTAGTAGTTATGACAGCACCTGGACTATCTATGCAGTTCAATAGGGAGGCTATATCATGGCCCAGGAGCATGCACTGCAAGACATTGTAAATTTTATGACCGATATTGGTTGCTCCATACCACTGAGGTTTACCCTAAGCATGGTGTTGGACACATTACGGGCCACAAATTATACCAGTATGGGTTCTGTCATAAGTTGCAAGGCCTCCAATATTTCTGCCTTTTTTGCTCGCAGTTGCTGGAACGTGGTACCCAATACATTTTGGAAGCTGTACGAGTTTCATCTTCCAGGCCTCCTGTAAGAGCAATGCGTCGATTATATATTATATATATATGTTAGATAAAGTCAGGATCCCCAAACTTGCTCTTTAGACCAGCTATATTCCAAGATAACACTCTTAAATGCCCTTCCTCCAAGCCGGGTGATGTTGGGACACCCCCCCCCCCCTCTGTGGAGAACAGCCCGTTTGTTCTATGTTCAATTGTCAAAACGCCCTCCACAAGGAAGTTGCTTTTTAGTTCTATACGAATATAACCTTTGTTGGACATTTTTGATGCTTAATGTCGAGAACATATCACAATATAATATATAATAATATAAAGTGCGCTTTTGTCTGAACCGATGGGAATCATCCAACTCTTTGGGGAGCTTGAGTACACATTTAGCACAGATTGCATTTAGTTCTCCATCTGCTGACAAGATTTTCTTAGATACCCATGTTGTCATCCTTTTACTGCCAAAACCGCAAAGTGCATTTCCTCGCTCTCTTGCTCCAGATCCATGCTGTTCCCTGTCCTGAAGTTTCCTCTTCGTGCATCCCTTCCTCGCCAAACAGTGGACGGCTTACTAGAGAAGGTCACACTGCTGCAGTTTCGGGATACCGCCTGCATCCTCCAGTTTCACTAAACACTAAAAAATAAGTCTCTTCCATGAATACTTATTGTGAGAAAATCCATCTTTTTCCACCCTTCCCTCAACAGTACTATATACCTTTGTTCAAAAACGCCATGCTGAACGCTGGCTTCCACACAAAGAGCTCCAATGCTCTCGAGCTACGGTGACGCTACAAACGAAAACATTATGTACAACTTTCTCATTTTGTTGTGCTCATTCATGGATGCTTTTCACTGCAATTTTAACATAAGGCAGTCCAAATCTATGGAGAACTGTTAATTCCATAGTTTGAGCGGAAAAGTGCTGGAACTGTACATTTTAAAATCTGCAGGTCATTTCCAAAATCTGCTAAGACTTTTGAAAGTTTGGTCATAAGTCTGCATTTTCTGCAGAAAAATCTTCCCGTACATTTGGACTGTCTCTAAACAGAACTTCAACATCGGCATCTCTAAAATGTACGCAGTACCTTCTGAAATCCAACTGCAACCTGCAATCAGAGGTTCTAATCACCACAGAGCCGACTTAGCCTTTTTGCCCTCCCATAGTCAGTAAATTAAGTGGATTTATTTACAGCAAGCAAGGGAATTAAGCATGTAGAGTCATGTAAACCTATGATCGCCTCAGAAGAAAAACGGAATCGCTATTAGATCAATACAAGCGAAATCATGGCAGAATTGGGAGGCGGGACACGTATGAAAGGTGGACTTCTGTGGTTTTAAAAGATAAATAAACCATCTTTCTTTGAATGGCCCAACAAAAGCACTCGCAACATACATGCCTCACTCAAGACAATTTTGCACATTGTCGTATTTAGGAGGATTATGGATGTAGAAAGCCATGTATTTGTAACTTCATCTCCCTCCTACGGCACGTTGTTGAAATGCTGCCATTTTTCAAGGCAGGACACACAGAAAACACACCTACCTGAGTAACCACTGTGGGAAAGGCTACCAAGAGAAAAGCCGAATCTTTGAAGGCGATGCAGCTCTTTCCGTCATTAGCCAGCAGCATTCCGACAAAACAAGAACAGCTCGCCTTCAAGTCTGGCCCAACAAGGCACACATGGGAACATCCAAAATTCAGGCAGGGATTGGAGGCACTTGGCTGCAAGACTTCGTGCATAACCTTTATAAAGAAATGCAAATATTTAGCATCAACACAACTGCAAAAAATTAAAGGACACAAAATGGATCAACAGAAAAAACACACCGACAATCTTAGATTTTGATTAAATGAAAAGGATCCCATTGCAGCAACTTCATGTTACCTCTTACTTCAACCCATGTAAAACGTATTTCTTTTTTTTAAACAGGCATTCATAAATTGGCATACATGGTACATTATTGGAGAAGTATTGCAAGCCCTGTTAATGGAGAAACAACATTTGGCAAAGCCAATAGGGCAGGCTTTGGTGTAGGTGAGGGCTAGGCATATGTCAGGGAACAGATGGAAAACAGTGCGAGTGCCTGGACCTACTATGATGGTGTCGGGCAAATGTTAGTGTGATACCTGTGTACATATTAGAACTGTTGCCAGCGCCAATGCTTCTTTCCAACAGGACTTCATCGCAAGGAACAGGCGTGAGGAACCACATACTACTTATAAGTCAAGTGGCTGAAGGCACACCAAGACTTTTACACCACCAGTAGTGCATTTACAGTTGCAATCACGGCATTAAATATCAGAAGACTGCTTCGCAAATATTGATATTACTGCTTGATCAAATGAGCTCAGATCTGGGGGCAGAGGGAATGGACATCGGGATTAGCAAGCCCATGGCTGGTCAATGGATGGGTATAAAACCAAACACCGGCAAGGTGTACGTCTTTCCCATTCCCATCACCACTCCACACCCCAATCTGTACTCTACTCCAAAAGTTGGGCCCATATGTGGCAAAAACTGAAAAGTAATTAAGCATAGTATAAACGTCAGGTCTTTCATTACTTCCCAAAGAACAAAAGAACCCACGCGCAATGTCCAAATAATCCAGAAAAACCCCCAATGGATAGGACTCCCTTTCTTAGGAAGAATGCATCACATCCATTGGCATTGAGCAACTGCTTAGAGTAGAGCCGTGCATATCAAAGTTCAGGACTTTTCTAAATCAATTTACACACCTCAATGCCACAGTGTAAGAAATTATTTCCTCAAAGTGTACCCGGTTAGATTTCAAGGAAGTGTCAGGATGTTCCAGGCAGTGTGCGGCCGGTCTGACCAAAAAGGGAGTCACTGCAGAAGCTTCATCATCTTATTCTAGGAAAGTAAATTAATTGGTTTGGGCATGGCTTGCTTTTTAGCAATAACTAATTTTGTGTTGCAAATTTGCACCTCTCTAGACAGGTCTTGTTTTAACATAAGAATGTCTTTCTTGCGGTCTGCCACAGTGTTCTATTAAAGTGCACTGGAGCAATAGTTGCACTTTTCTACAGGACACGGATTCATCCTCTGGCTGTACATACAAATTGCCCTCTGCATTCAGCATGTGTTCCCCGCCATTTATTTGGATTCCATTTTGTGGTTAAGCTAAGATTGGCGACATGCTGGGGGCACGTAAAAGGTCCCCACTCACCCGTGTGCATAAATTGCCAGCATGAGTGCTACAAAGTTGTAGCATTTTGTGGGTAACTCTTCTTTGCAAAGAAGACAACCAGATGGTAAAGTCTTGCTAGACAGAAGGTGGTCTTGCACAGAGGCATCAAGGTGGCAATAGACGTTTGGGGGGCTCTGAGAGGAATCCAATTGACTCGTCACCGATTACACATTGGTGACCTCCTCCGGCATAGGGACGGCGCCCACTAACTGATCCTGACCCTGGGAGCAGTTATATGATCACATGGGGGGAGGACAACTACCAGGGGTAGAAGAAGATTCCATTGAATGAGATGCTGTATTCCTCCCTTGTCCCTGACAAAGACCCTATAATAGCAACCTATCAAGAACGTTGGTGTCAGCCCACAAAGTCTTCCTATTGTAAAAACCAGAAACTTCATCCTTTCAATCATTCTAAACAAATCCCCATGTATACCCCAAATACATACATCTCTGGTTTCTGACATTGCTACATGTGAAGTTTTTGAATATCATATTGGAAATCCAATTACTATGGACTTCAGGTCCCATAAAGCTTCAAGTACTGAGACGAAGAAGAGGAGGGAAGAGTTAATGCAGATGTCAAAGGCCAAAGTGCAGACTAGTTCTATTCTCTTTAAATTGCCCAGGACATTTAAAAATGGTGGTGTTCAAAGCAACAATACGAGAGAAAACCGCAGCGGAGAAGACTGTCACCTGTCTGCAGCAGGTAGTGAACGTGAGCTACATACACCGGCTTGTTGGGAGAGAAGGGGAAGTGTCACCCGCTTCCCTGAAGAACCACAGGAGCACCAAAAAGCACAGTGGGGCTCCTGGAGGTACGGTCGAGGGCGGGAGGCAGCGTTCTCCAGTCCTGGATGCAGATGGAAGCTGGTGACTAGACGCAGAGCCACACGGAATGCAGAAGAGATGCCCGCTGCGCCTGGAAAGCCAAACCAGGGAGGAAGCTTCACCACAGAGGCACGGTGCGTCTTGGGGATGCGACAAACCACTGGCCCAGAGCCACTGGGGACTACCAACTAAACAAAACAAATTGAATGAAGTGTGCGAGACTGACATTTCGAACAATATTCAAAAACGATTCAAACAGTAAAAACCTAATGTTGGATCAAGGTTAAGAACCAGAAGATATGAATACTGACAAGGAAAAATGCGACCAAGAAATCTGAATAATTACATGTGTGAAATGTCAATGTGGCAGAGAGCTGAAGCAAGAGTTGCCCTAATTAAATACATTGGACAAAGACATTAAAAGCAAATGCTAATATGTCGTATTTAAAGTAACATTAAAGCCAATTAAGAGAAGTCCTGGTAAAGTGAAGACACCAGGCAGTGGACATTTTGGGGTGCGGGGGTAAGATTCCTGGCAGGGGAGTATACCAGGGGATCTGTAATACCTCCAGTGAAACGAATGAACCACTGTGAAAGGATTCCTGGCAGGAGAGTATACCAGGCAACTCACTGAAGAGGAGAAATGATTGAAGATTTTATGTTAACAGATTAAACATTGTGGCAGGATACCCGGAAGGCGAGCATACCTGGGAATCTGAAGAGCACCATAAGAAGATTTCTGGCAGAGGAGTATACCAGGTAGTCCTCCAAAGAAGAGATGCACATAAGCAGCGCTGGAAGTTAAAACTACCAGGCATTTTGAGAATTGTGGGAAGATACCTGGCAGGGAAGCATACCAGTGGATTGGAAGAACCTGTTCGAGGATTCCTGGCAGGGGAGTATAGCAGGCAATCCATTGAAGGTGTGGCAAGCTTGAACACTATGTCAGGATTCCTAGCGGGGGGTTTACCAGGCAATCTCCTTGGGAGGATAGCTCAGGGGCAATGTGCTTGCCTTGTAAGCAAGTCAACGCAGAGCAACACAGGTTCAATGCCCGGGTTTGCGATTAGAAACCTCTGTGTACTAAGCGCATTGTAATTAACACATTATAATAATAATTTTTTTAAAAACTTTTTTTGATTTTTGCAAAAACAGTAACGCAATAACGTTGCACAGAAAAACATCCCACGCACCACCTCCAGTCCTCCCAGCTCCCATAGCGATCGTGCCCATCAGTAGTACAGTCAGTTTATACTCTGTAGATGGCGATTGTGATGCTTCGGCGACCTCAAGGGGCTGGGCCAGGGGATGAGTTCTGTGATGTAGAGTCAGTGGTTGACATCAGATATGCGATGTATGGTCCCCATATGTCAGGTGGCCATGCATGGAGCAGTAGCGTCTTTATGAAGCTTGTTTCCATATCTGGGCTATATGTTACATCCTTTAGCCAGCTTTGCAAGTTGGGGGGTGGTCCCCATTCCCATGTCATTGCCACTCTTCTCCCTGCTAGGAACAGTAGTAAATCTGCCAGTTTGCAGCCAAAGGGTGGTATCTGTTTAGCCCCAGGAGTGCCAGAGTTGGGTCGTGGTCTAATTGAGTTCCAATGATTGCTGCGTTTTTGCCCAGTACGGAGTCCCAGAACTGGGTTATGCTTGGGCAGGCCCACACTAGATGTAGGAAATCTGCCTCTGGGGCCTTGCATCTTTCATATGTTGCTGGAATTGTTGTACATTGCGAGTGAAGTTTTGCCGGTGTGCAGTATATTTGGTGTATGTAATTGAAGTGAATTGGTTTGTAGCGTGTGTTGAGCGAAAATTTTTGAGTTTGATGCAGGATGTACGACCAGTCCTCTGTTATTGTGGTTTGTAGTTTTCCCCCCGCCCAACCCCCATCGTCTTTTTGTTGCTCGGGATGTGGGTGCTGTGTCATTCAGGAGTGACTTGTATATCTCCGACACCAGTCTTTCATTGCCTTTCGATTGTATCACTCCATGAAGAAGATGCCAGGTCGGTGGTTGCTGAAGGAACGTGCCCAAGGTGACTCAGAGTGAATGGCGTAGTCTAAAGTATATGAATAGGTCCAGGGCATTATCACCTCCTTTGTCTCTGGCCTGTTGCGGAGTGATGAATGTGCCATCAACGAAGAGGTCCCTCTAGTGTTTTTATTTGCAGCTTGTCTGTCCATTTTAAGTAGGTTCTCTCGGTGGTTAGGGGGGAGTCCTCTTATAAATCTCGCTGGAATTAAGTGGGAGAACCTGGTTTGGATGTTGCTTTTTTGTACAATCTTTTTCCAGATGGCATATGTGATGTTGACAATGTTAAGTGTGGTGTGGGGTATGTGGATATTTCCTAGGATTGTCGTCCTAAGGAGGTATGGGGTCGCCAGTGCTCGTTCAATTTGAACATGAGGTCTGATGAATTCCATGGAATACCAATGTCCGAGGAACTGGGCTTGAGCGGCCCAGTAGTAGCGTTCTGGGTCTGGGAGTGCCAGCCCCCCTTTTTTCACGGGTTGGGTAAGTGTGGTGTATGCTACTTTCGCTACTTTGCATGCCCATACTATGTCAAGTATCAGGCTCCGGATACGCCGCAGGAACTGTTGCGATAGTAGGATGTGGGTATTTGCGAAGATGTATAGTAATTTGGGGAGAATCACCATCTTGACCAGGGAGAAACGGCCCCAGAGGGTAAGTGGGAGGAGATTTCATCTGTTTATTTTGCCTTGTAGTGCCTCCACGGTTGTCCAGTAGTTATCTTGCATAATATCTGAGTAGGACCTGGACAGTGAGATGCCGAGGTATCCGACCTTCGATAGTTGCCAGCTGAACCCAAAGTCGTCTGCAAATATTGTTGTTGCCTCGGTTTAGGGGAAATAATGGATTTGGAGTGGTTGATCTTCAGTCCAGAGAAATTGACGAATATGATGACCTCTCGCATGATTGGGTTTAGATTCTCAGCGGGCTTGTGTATGAATAGAGCTATGTCGTCTGCGTAGAGGGAGATTATCAATTTTTGGGGTCCAATGGAGAGCCCCCTATGTAGGTGGTGGGCTCGAAGATCAGACGCTAGGGGTTCCAGTACCAACTCAAACAGGAGTGCTGACAGATGTGGCATCCCTGTCGGGTTCCTCTTTGTAGTCATATTTCTGAGGATCTGGTGTTTCCCATGGTGATGGATGTTGGGTCTTTGTATAAAAGGGCGATTAGTTTGATGTAGTAGTTGCCCAGTCCCATGCGCCGTAGGACCTCGAAGAGAAAGGGCCATTCCACCGAGTGAAATGCCTTTTCAGCATCTAGTAGAGCTGCTATTGCACGAGTCTCCTGATGCCAAATGAAGTGTTGCGTCCAGGTATAAAGCCAGCCTGATCGGCTAATGCCAGGCCGGGCATACGTGGGAATAGTCTGGTAGTGAAGATTTTGGAGAGTATTTTATTGTCTAGATTTATTAAGGCGATCGGCCTGTATGAGGCGCAGTCTTCGTGTGATTTTCCTGGTTTATGTAGGAGGATCATGTTTGCTTGACGAAGGGTCAATGGTAGTGTACCGGATTCCATCGCTTCCTCATACACCTGTAGTAGGAGTGGGGCCAGAAGATGGGCGTTAGCCTTATAAAATTCACGTGTCAGCCCATCTGGCCCTGTAGCTTTAGTGTTGGGGAGGCTTTTGATCGTTGTGAGAATTTCTTCGAGGGTAATGCGGACATTCAGTGCTTCTCTCAGCTCATTGTCAGTCCAATATATTTCACTGTTTGCGAGGTATTGGACGAGTTCTGCAGGGCCTGCCGTCTATTTGGTGTTCGAGTTCTTGATAAAAGATGCAAAATGTTTCAACAATCTCTTCTTCTGTATGGACAATGTCTCCTTGTTGGTTTCGTATCCTTTCTACTAGGGTGGGCTTTCTCTCGGGCTGCTATTAAATTTGCCAGTAGGGCTCCAGGTTTCTGGCTTTCGCCGTATTGACGCAATTTTGCTATCGATCTGAAGTTGTCGAGTTCTACCTTGAGTGCAGCTAGGGAACTTGGGTCTTTTGATTGGGTGTATTTTAGCTCCCATTCTTTCAGTTTGGCTTTGCTGGAAGTTAGTTCTCTTCTGATGAGCTTTAGTATTTTGTGTTCTTTCGCCAGGCATATTCCCCTGATCTAGCATTTCATCGTCTCCCAGAGCGTGCCAGCGGATGTGACTGATGGTTGGTTTATCTCTAGAAAAGGAGGTTATCTCTGAGTTATTCGTCTGCGAAGACTTGATCTTGCAGGGATCCGGGTTTGAACCTCTATTGTGGTCTGCTTTTCCTGCCATCCACTGGGTTTCATTCGAGGGTGACCGTGGAATGGTCAGAGATTCCTCGGAAGGATTTGGCACTGTCCCCATTGGAGTTGGCTCTCTGGGGACACTAATAGGAAGTCCAGACGCGAGTCTGTGTTGTGTACCCATGAGTGAAAGGAGTATTCACGTGTTTCCCAGTGGTTATTTCTCCAGATATCGATAATATTATAGGCATTGCAAATTTCTTGGATTTGAAGGCTTGTCTTGGAGGGTGGGTTTCCCACACCCTGCGATTTGTCTTTGTTGGGGTCCAGTGGGGTGTTTAGGTCACCTCACCAGATGATTGTGGCTGACCCTGCGGTTTCCAGGTGCATCATCACCCAGTCAAAGTTGTTAGTGCTGTCAGTGTTCGTCCCGTAGGAGTTTACGAGAATGACCTTTTCCTTCCAGGATTCCTCGTACGAGGAGTGCTCCGCCTTCCGAGTCTTCTTCTGAGGATATCAGCCTGAATTTTACTCTTCTGTTTATCAAGATGGCAACTCCTCTCGCAAAAAAGAGGAGTATGATAAGTACCTGTGACATCCCCAGTCACTGGCCCAGCTGTTTTCAGAGCTGGGGAAAAGGTGCGTTTTCTGAATCCTGAAAGGGCTGCGTCCATTTTGTGTCTCCGGAGATATTGGGATATTTTGTGTGTTTTAGATGGTCGATTGCCACCTCCAATGTTCCAAGTAGCTAGGTTGACCATAAATGTTTGAAAACCTCTTTTGGGTTTGTTGATCGTTTCTGGTGATTTTGGTCGTTCTGGTGTTTCTCTGCTGTCTCTGGGGCAGTAGCAGGTGGTTGTACTGGTGCGGCTTGAGACGATTAGGTACGTGTGGCCCGAGGTGGTTGGATGACGGGGAAACCAAGAAGATGGCTGTGGATCTGCTTCCTGTGCTTTCCCATAACTGCATGCAACTTTCCTCCCTCTCACGGGCAAACCCCAACTCGCCTGTAGGTATTCCCTCCCTTCTGAACAAGTTTGTTTAGGGTGCTGTGCTTGGGGCGCTAGTGCCTGCCCAAGAGCAGAGACTCCCGTTTAAGTCAGTTATATTACTGTGTTCTGGTGTGGTAACATTATTGCAGGAGGTCAGCGGTGGGTGAAGGTTTCCACGTGTCACGGTGGGTTTCTCCTAGCTTGGTACCTTCTCAGTGATTTCTGGATATTTTCTGGTTGTCTGCGGCCCAGCCAGTCAAGGAAGGAGTTTGCCTCGTCAGGTGTATTAAAAAAAAATTGTGTTTTCCCGTCACATTGAATTCACAGTTCCGCTGGATACAGCATGGAATAAGTCATGTGGTTGGCTTGTAGCCGGCGTTTGACTCCAGCAAAGGATCTCCTTAGAATTTGCACTGCGGGGGAGAAGTCGGGGTAGAGTTGAATATCGTCTCCGTCGAATTGTAGGTCCCCTTTTTATCTTGCTAATCGTAATATGGTGTCTATATCTTCATAAGCCGGGCAATGATTGGGCGTGGAGTTGCTCCCGGGGTGGGCCGGCCGGCCAGCCAGCACCCTGTGAGTCTTTTCTACTACAAAGAGTTGTGGTAGGGCTGACGTTCCAAAGATTTCTTTGCACATTCTTTCCACAAACTCTTCCATCTTATCGGGAGCTGTCCTTCTCTTATTCCAACTAGTCTGATGTTGCGGCATGAGCGGCCTTCCAGATCTTTGTTTTTAGCTGCAACGGCCTTCATTTGGGCTTCCAATGATGATACTCTGGTTGCGAGTGAGGTTGAACCGTCTTCAGGGTCTGATACTCTTTGTTCAACTGTGTCTAGCCTGTTGCCATGTTTATCGAGGCAAATTTGTAAAAGGTCTACTTTGGACGACAGTGCGTCGAGGTTTGCAGTCTAGGTTGCCTATTCCTGCCTTCAGCTCGAGTAGGATCTCCCTGATGTCCACAGTTGTGACAGGAGTTTCCTCTTGTCTTTCTTCCATGGCTGGGGGATCGTTTTGGTCGGTTGATTTTGGAGTTTTACTCATAGTCACAAAGGAAGCTGAACTTTGACTTGGGCACAGTTTGTTTTCCCCATCTCGTTGTAGTCGTGTGTCTGCTGGACTCTGGTAGAGCAAGGTTTCAGTAGATCAGGGTGGCTTTTCGATTCAGAGCTTGGGCAGGGGGCAGCGTGTTGCTGTGGTATTCAGGGGGGTTTATAGACTGTCCTGCAGAAAGCTATAGATTGGTTTTGTGGTCTCTTGCGTTACACTTGTGTGCTTCAGTTGACTGTGCCGGGCGGGGCAGGGCGTTGGTGAAGGCTATTGATTAGTGCTGGGTCGCTGCTTGAAGAAGGTAGCTGGCTTGCTTTACTGCTGTTGGAGAGTTGCCACTGAGACCGTTCTGTGTTATTGGTTAAGACCGTGGCCTGCGCCAGCTTAATGCAGTTAATTGTTTAACTGCGGGCGCCTCGACGGATACCTTCATATGGTGCACTAGGCTCCTGTCTTTAGGTAGTGGAACCCGCAGAGGTTGGAGCTTTATTTACCACTGGGATCTCCAAGCATCTTGTGTGGGATGCCTGCGGCCACAAACCGAGGTCGACTCATTGCAGATCGGTATTTGGGCAGGGGGACCATACGCCTTGCTGGCTCTATCTGATGAAGTTTTCGTTACCTTGGGCTGTCCCGTGGGTGTACTAATGCTCCTGTTGCGGCAGTTGATGGTTTACCCCAGTACTCGGGAGGTTGTTCGTCTCTTCTGCAGTTTGTCTGGTGCCTGGAATGTCTAGATTGTGGCGGGGATGCGACTGCGGTATGTTTTATCTTAACTGCCCCAGTCAGGCCCAGCGCTGAACTGCCTAGACGGCTCTGTTTCGCTGCCGACACCATTCAGTTCTTGGGGAACTGGCTAGTTAAATTGGCTTTCTGCATTTTCTGTTACCTCTAAGGGCTCCCACGCTATCTTGTGGGGACATGGTGTAAGTGGGTGGGGGGTGGGGGTTGGCCAGCCCATGAGATCGGGTCCGATGTCTGGCCTGGTGGTCCCCTTTGTGCTTGTTTGTTGGTGTCCCTTGTCGGGGGGGGGGGGGGCCGCAGTATGGTACGGACTCAAGATCGGGCCGCTTCAGGAGGGGGTCAGCAGACCGCCAGGTCTCATCTCTTCGAGGGCTCTCCCTCCATTGAGAACTGCTGCTGGGATGGGATTGTGGACAGGGGAAGATTCCTCTGGCGGCGGGACCAGGATGTTTTGCCCCTCCTTTGCATCGCTGCAAGTCTCGGGCTCCCAGTGCTGCTGTCAGAACTGGGGGGGTGGGGGGGGATGGTCGCCAGCACGGGGGCAGGGAGGCCTGCGCACTCACCTGCTACTTGGGCCTGGGCTCATGTTCTGGCGCAGTGGGTTTCTTCTTCCCCGCTGTGGCATCCGGCTTCGTTCCGTGATCCGGGCGAGGCGCCTGGTGTGGGGCCTTCAGTCGGCGGGTTGCCACTGCGTCTCAGCCTCTCCGCGGTTTGCACTGCTGTGGTTGCCGCGGGGCTGATAGCACCTCTCCTTCCCGCGCTTGCACGGAGCGCTCTAGGCCACTGCCGGGGGCCTGTCCCTGGGTCTCTTGCAGGGTGCGTGCCCGTGGGACACCGGATCCCACCTCCGTAGGTATCATCTGTCGGATCTGTCGGATTGGGATCCGCTCCTAGGTTGTGGGGGGCTTCCTTGTTTACCGCTCTGGGTGTCGCTCTTCTCCTCGCCCTCTCAGCGGCTGTGGCGGCCGGTCGCCCAGCAGGTCGGGTTTTATCTTGTTCACCCGGGTGCATTTTCCCATTCACTGACTCTTTGCTTTGACTCCTGCAGCTTATGTCATCTTTATCCACTGTTTAAGGATCAAATGCATACCTTAGAACACACGAATGTCAGGATTCATTTGGGAGTCACGGCAGCACTCAGGGAGGAGTGGCCATATCGGTCGGCTCTCTAGCGCCCTCTCACATTATAATAATTATAATCCAACATAAATTGTTAAGGAAAACTTCAGTGAAATAAAATACCTGGCAAGGAAGTTAATCAGGGAGTCTGGAAAGAGCACTGGCAAAATCTGTAAGTTTACAAACCAAGAACTTTGTGAAGCCAATACATAGACATTTCTTTTGTATAAAGATTTCCACAAAAAATACAATGTATATACTTCATTATGCATCAGAGTGACATCATACTGCGTGGCAATAGTGAAAAACCGATCAAGGGTCAGGATTGGTTGAGGGAGACATCTAGATACACAATCATATAGGAGCTAGTATTGTTATTGGCTGGCCTTTATCAGGTGGACAACTAATGCCTACCTCTTCATACGTGTCATTTTAAGATCAGTTGCACCGCGTTTCATTGGTTTCTCAAGCTAGAAGGTCCTTCGTTATATGGACTAATACAATTGTTTTGCATGCTTGTGTCGTGTCTGGAACATTCGGTTCATTTAGCAACACATAAGCCAAGACCCAGGTGCAGGGAGAAAGGACATGAAGCTACCTCACCACTCAATTAGCCTAACATCTCCCATCACCCATGCCTTCTGCCATGAAATTGCCTTTGAAATTGGCCTTGCAGAGTATTGTCGTCCTGGAAATGCACAGGAGGGCACTTGCTATTATATCTGGACTCCAAGTTCAAACTCTATTTCCATCCTTGACTCACGTGACAAGAGGCCACAATGTGGTTAATTCTGCCGCTTTTTAAATGCTTTAAATGAATTATAACTTGGCATCCTTTGCGTTCTTTCTTGCACCTTAACGTAGACAGCTGATCACGGCTTCTTAGATCTTGACTTCGGACCAGACAGCCTCTCCACTCCAGTAGCCTGCTATTCTACTGCGACACCGCTATTCATTCATTCGCAATGATTCTTTGGCTTACTATTTCACAATACAAATGTTTAGTTTCTATACAATGGCAGCTTTGCCTGCATTCTATTTATTACTTATAGCTAGCCTAGAACATGACTTGATCTACACCTTGCATTTCAGCGTCCATACATCCTTCATGCTTCCGATTTCTACACTTAATTCTTTACTTTATTTCTTCTCTGGGATCCATACATTGTCTGCATTTGATACTTTAGAATCTCCTGCACACTTTCTTGCGACATCAGTTCGTCTTCTTAGTTCGTTCTCCTATTTCTTTAGGGATCTCTTCCTGCAGGCTGTCATTACCTCGTGGGTACATTCAATATGGTTGTCTGTAATGGACATCTCCTTCCAAATACTCGCTGTGTTATTGGTACGATAGCTGGTGTCAGACAAGGCACCAGCTCATGTCTCCAATCCAAAGGAGGTAGGGGGGCAGGATCTCCTTCGGAAGTATACATCTACTCCTCTACAACCTTTTGCCAGAAAGGCATTGACGGACGTTTCGAAAGACATTGTGTGATCAAGAACTCTCTGAATCCAGGATAAAAGCCATAAGGAAATGCTGATTAAAGAGGTGCTTTTTGGTGATCAAGGAACTGTTTAAAAAACACGTTGGCCATCCTACTACAAATCCAGGGGAAGGCAATTCTCCTCTGGTTTTCAAGGATTTCTTATTGGAAAATACTTTGATTTATTCTTTATGGTCGGATTATGAATACTTTTTACACTAAACATATGTCAGACATATTTCCTTGCACTCTTAGTTGTTTCTACTGTGAGGGGCAGTTTAGAATGTTTTGACAAACGGCGGATTCTACTTTGCTAACTTACTTGACACAGACTGAATCTAACCTCTGGTTATTGAAGTAGAGAATCTCCTTTAAGATGGGGCTAGAGCGGCGTTTTTCCAACTCTTATTTTCAATAAAAGGTTTTGTACTGCAGCTTTGTGTCCACCTCTCATTTCCGACCCCTCACAGTTCCCAATCCATTAAGAGGCAGAGCCTCTTTTGTAAAAATTATAATTTTGCCATTCTAGATGCTGATTTTCCAAAAGTGGGCTCGGGTCCAAGCCCTGGGGTCATGTAGATGGGTACTAACAGATTATTGATCATAGTGATCGGGAGAAAGAGGACATTACCTAGACCTGTGCAAGCATTGTTGGGCATTTTTTGGTTAGAGCCATCAAGAAAAAGGGACAATCAAGGATGTTCACCTTGAATCCCACATTAGAAAGTAGTATTACCTTTGAGGCCTGGATGAAGGAATTGAGAGCACTGGTAGTGCAAGACCGGGACATTGTACAATTTAGGGTGTTATATTAATACGTGGTCCCACCCACACGAGATGGAAAATGTGTTCACTAGGTTGTCATCTTGCAGCAATGAAGACTGTCCCCGATTCCCACATAGCAAGATGTAAAAAAAGAGTTAAAGGATAGGGACAAACCTAACTATGAAACCTACAGACTACGTTCACCACAGTGAGGTTACAATAGAAGGTCAAAGTTCTATGAGATACATACCTAGGGATGCAAATAAAGGATGGGTGACTATGAATACAAAGTAGGCCTCACAGAACAGCGGATTTAACTTGTAGCACATGAAACCAACCAACTGTCAAATGAAATTAAGACCAGAGTGAAAAGCATCCAAATGGCTGGCAGCAACCGAATAATGTTTCCCTTAATGGCAGAAATGCAGTGAAATTGAGATTCAGTGCAAGAATCTAGTTGAGCACTTGGTTCACATGTGTAGATGGAAAAAGATGGCCAGTCCCAGTTTGTGGCTACCAGGCCTACTGCCAAATCAAAATTAATTTTTTTAATACACCAAGCCCAGGGGTTAGTCTTGGTGAAACATACTAATGAAGATCGGCACATTTGGCTGAATTTCCAAGAGACCTCAAATAATATGCGTCATTAATCAGAGGTTCATAATACCCAGGCAGCAGATTCAAGTGGTTGTGAATGTGATTTAGGTGGAGTTCACATCAGATTTGATGCCACCCTAGTGTGTGTGATGAATCCAGGGAATTTGTGCCCTCTCCCAAAAGGGGAGCTACCCCCTTTGGGACTAGGGAGGTGAGCCCGCTCAGCTAAACACCCCGTAGGGGACATGGTAAGCAGGATTCCACTGTTGGCGACACCCCCCACCCAACTTAGAGGACCAAGGTCTCTAGAGAGGGATGTAAATCTTCCCTATGCTCAAAACCCTAGTATCTTTGTTGGCTACATTGGAAGGTAATTAATGAGAGGACATAACCTGTAGGATGGCTGTCGTGGTTTCTGGCCCGCTGGTTACACCTGGCTCACTAGGAACAAGTACACAGTGGGAATACTGATTCCCCCATCCACTGGCCCAAGGATGAACAATTACAATCTCTGATGGAGTAGGGGAGAGAGACCGCTGCAGAGCTGGAAAGAGGAGAGACCCTCCTCCTAGGCCAACACCGCGGAATGCCTACTGACCTGGCAGGACTGATGCAGGGACCAATCTGCTGAAAGGAGCAGCAAAGAGCCACAGCCACCTGACAACCGGTGGGCTGACAGCCCAACACCGGAGACCCACAGCAGGAAAGAAGAGCAAGCTCTGCATGAAGGGGGAGCTGAGAGAAAGACTGAAAAGTGCCACCACAAAGGCTGATTCTTCAGAGGAGTGCAGCAGCAAGACTAAAAGGTATGCAGTTGCCCTGGCAAAGCCAGAGGGCGGCAGTGAGGCCCTATAAAACCGCAAGGCGGGGTGAGAGAAACAAGATCCTCAAGTCTAGGTGAAGGAAACCTGACTCCAAAGTGGGATGAAAAAGGAAACCCCAGGGCAGGGTGAAAAAGGAAAACCCAGGGTGGGGCAAAGGAAACGAAACATCAGGGCAGGGTGAGAGAGAAGACGACCCCTAGGGCAGGGTGAAGGAAGTCAGGCCCAAGGCAGGGTGGGAGAAGTGAAACCTTGATTCAGGGTGAGAGCTCCAGGAGCCAAAAGGAAAGGGGGACAAGTAGTCGTTTCTTTTATGTACTTGATGGAACTGAGTAAAAGAAGCTGTCAGGTTACCGGCGTAGACAGTGCCCCAGGGCAAGGGGCCCTCTAATAAAAGATAAGGGTGGGGCTCAGAAACGATCCACCATTCACTCGACAGGGCCAAGGGGCCAAATTTCATTTGTTTGGTTGCAGCCTCATGCTTTCCTTTACAGTGGTGGGGACAGACTCAGGTTACAGTTCAATTCTTGGAGGTCTTTCTAGGTTTTCTAAAGACATCCTGAAAAACACCTTTTCTTTGTGTCCTTTATAAAACAGGTCAACTATTCTTATCTTTAGGGAAGGGTTAGGTTTTGCGAGTGCGAATAAAGGAAATTCTGCAAAAATGTCACTGCGTCCGTCTACTGATTCTTTCCGATTTATGAGAAGCGGGTGTTAGAAGTGGAACCTGCATGACTCGATACAGAGTCAGACCGCGACCGTTGCCAAGCTCCCCCTTATGGGGCAGTGTGGTAGTTAACCCTCCCTTACTTGCTCCCAAATAGCACTTGCATAATTGCGGAAGATCAACCACACACCCCTAATAGCCACCCCCTTAACTAGCGAACTCCCCAGTGATTCCGAAGACCACAAAGAACTTGAGTCCTTGGGCCCTGAAATGTTTTCTACTAGCTCCAACCGCGTTGTTGGAGCCCTGGAAAAAGGGTACTCCAGATTAGATAGGTGTACTCATCAGTCTCTGGAATCCCTCCAAGAAAGAATCCTGGATAGCCAAGTAATGGCGGATCTCCGTCATAAAGAGACTCTCGATAAACAAGGTGTAGTTCTGGGTAGCAGTCCACTTCCTTTAAAGAGTGTTGTAATCCTATAGTAAAAGGGAAGACTTGGGAGCCTTTTTTGTAACCTATAAAAGGCTAGCCATCCAATTCCACTGGGATCGCAGCCTTAAAACGTTTTACTTGGCCATTTTACTTAAGGGATAGTTGCAGTTCGCCTATTAAGTCTCAATGCCACAGGAACAAACCCTTTTAACTATATTAAAAAGTCTCTCTTGAGGAAAGTAGGATGAACCAGTTATTTTGTCTACAAACTACGGACAAAATGAAACCTGGGCCAGTGTCTTTATTGGTTTGAGTACAGGCAGACTGCTGTTTATGTTTAATGATGTAATGTTTAATATGTATAGCGCCTTAGGACCAAAGGCAATTGGGCAAACAAATAACAAGTACAAACAATCAAGGCAACAACAAAGATTGAAAACGAAACTACAAACGAGAATAAAAGCACAGTAAGAGAACACAGTAAAAGGACTAGGACACAGCAGCAAAAGTAAAACCAGTACAAAAAGCTAAAAATGGCGAATAAGAAAATGAAAAAAAAAAAGATCATGAGGAAACCATGAAAACCAAAAGGTCAGCAGGAGAGAGGCAGACAAAACAAATACAATCAAGTAAAACAATTAAAAAAAAAAAGAAAGTCTTCAATGCTTTCTTGAAAGACAGGGAAGAGGATTGCAATCTCAGAGAGCTTGGCAACTTGTACCAGAAGGAAGGTGCAAGAAACTCAAAGGAGCATCTAACCTGCGTTCTTCCAGCTTGGCGTATGGAATTTCAAGCAGGTTGCCATGACATTTCCCAAGAAAACTTTCACATAGGCAGGACTTTTACCATAGATGCATTTATATTTGATAAATATTCGAAAATTCAGCGGTTCTCTCACCGGTAAACAGTGAAGAGCCCTTTGGGCAGTTGGGACATAAGATCATTGACTAATATTAGAAACAATACAAACTGCGCTATTTTGTAGGACCTGCAGTTTCGCCACATGTTTTTGTGCGATACCAACAAGAAGGCTGCCACAATAGTCGATTTTTGCACCTATGATGGCACGAGCCACAATTGCACAATTTTTAGTAGAAAGATAGGGTTTAATATGACAGTAGTTTCAGATAAAAAGCTGGAGTGGGAATAATAGAATTAACTTGGTCTCGCATAGATAATGTGGAATCAAGAATGACACTAAGTTTTAACTTAAGACAATACTCGAATCAACGAATTAGCAATGGTAAAATTATTATACAGACATCGTCGTTTTGCCAATCTTTGCTAAGTACCAACTAGCAGCAATTCAGTTTTTGCAACATTTAATGCAAGGGTGTTATGAACCATCAAGCAGCTGATTGACTCAAACAAACTCAGTAGACTCATTGCATCCGTGAGATAGTCACCAGTGAGCTGAATTAAAATCTCAGCATAGTTGATATATAACATTTCCTGCTCATCTAAAATGTCAAATAGAGGCTTTATAAAAAGATTTAAAAGACTGGGCGAGTGGCAAAATCCCAGAAGTACTTCACAAAGGAGATCTACAGGGGAAGCCATACAGGAACTAAAAACAACTCTTGCACCTAGGCCAGATGAGGATAAACCCCAATCTGCTTATTTTTTAGACAAATATGCAGTTGACTACTATAATTATGTAAAATGTTAAAATCGGCCAGATCGAACTCTGCTGAAAGATCCATTAAAATAAGAAGGGCCATCTTGCCATTGTCCCTAATTTGAGTCTTGGTGGCCTTCAGGTCTAAAAGGGCAGACTCAGTTCCATGACAAGCTCTGAATCCCGATAGTCTTTACCCCAGATGGTTGTGCTGTTCTTTACTATGCTTGTAACTGCAAGTAAGCCAAACAATCCAATATCTTAAGCAAAAAGGGGATCATTTGTGGGAACACTGGGACCCAGAGAAGGTTTTTTCAAGGTGTAATCTGCACATGCTTGATACAAGAAGGTACTAGTGCTGATGGAAAAGAGGTATTCACAAAATATGTAATTAATAGAGCCAGGGTATCTAAACAATGTTTTAACAATTCTAGATGGGCATGGATCTCCTGGACAATAGGTTCTTTTTAAAGTCAGAATCACTTTCTCCACCTTAAAGACCGAAACGTCCCTGAAGTCAAATAAAGGGAGGTACTGGTTTATCTGATAGAGAAGGAATAGGAGGCACTAAACCAGATCTCTTGTGGGAGAGAACTGCTTTAAGTGATGAAACGTTTGAAAAAAGCTTGTTGGTTGCTAATGCACCTATCTCAGCCCCTGACCAGAATGACTGGAGAATTAAAGTAAATTCTTTCGTATTATAAGAGGTCTGAGAAAAACACCTATTCAGGTTTTCTTTTTTTTAGCTAAAATCACAAGACTGGTATACTGGCTGGCCACTTGGAGAGGCAGTTGAGCTTATCAATTATTGTGTCTGCCATTTCCCCATTAAGAGTATAAAAATGAGTGGTTCACCTCACTCGTGGCATCTACCCCCCCCTCACCACAATTGTATCGCTGATGCACAAGATGTTACTCCCTGAGGCAGCCCTGCAGAGCCTATACAGATGACGTCACTGAGGCAATAAACCTGCAGGTGATGGAGCAACTGGATGAGCTGTAATTATGAAAGACAAATAACGCCATGGCGAAGAACAACACACATAGGTGCATTAGACACGAAGCACATACACATCCACCACAAAGATACACAAGCACTAGGTCAAATTGCACTTGGACACGAAGAACATGCTTGCATTCACTAGGTTAGAAAACAGGGAACACTTATGTTAAAACGCAAGACACGAGAATACACAAACCTTAACGCAGAATGCAACTAAAATGAGTGACCATGTAAGCCAAGATGGAGGACGCAACCACACTTAGGTGAATGGGAGAGATCAATGAGCTTGGGATTACAGAAAGACCCTGTCTTGCTGAGACAGCAGAAGAGCCAAGACTGAGCAGCCCAGACAGCAACTGCACAGTTAGCCACGATCATCAGTGAAAGGCAGGTGTGGACCAGTATTCGCAAAGCACAGACGTTGAACAGGTCCCAGGCGTGAGTCTCAATCTTCATGGGAGAAGCAAAGAAACAAATCATATTAACTTTATTCAGTCAAGAGGCCGTCAAAGTACAACACATCACATAACTCATTAATAATGACAACAACTCAAGTTACAGATCATTCTACCCAGGCGGGATAACAATGACTTAACCCCAGATGCCTTAATATAACCAATCGTTATGTCAGTTAGGGTCAAATTTGTTGGCCAATAGAAAGATCACCTCTATCTAAATTAATTTTTATATAGCGCAAAATCGCCCGAAGACCTCAGAGCGCTCACAATGACTGACGTGACAAGGAACAGATAACAGGAGACAGAGCATGAACCAGATGCAGCAACATGAATTACTCAGTGCCACCATCAAACCACCATGTCTTAAGTTGTTTTTTTAATATACTGATGATGCAGAGTTTTAGTGAGACCAGCAGTGAGTTCCAAATCTTCGGAGCCCAAAAGGTGAACCTGGTACCACCGGTTCTTTTAAGGGTTTGACGGGGTTGTAACAGCTCAAAGTTACTATCAGATCACAGCTGTCTCCCGATAGGCGTTTTCTGTATTTTATCAGAGAGATATTTTGGAGCCATCCCGGACAGGCATTTGAAAACAGTTACATCACTTTTAAATTTGCTTTTTTGTCCAACAGGCAACCAGTGTAGATTTCTCCTGGCTGCTGATACCTTAGAGTGTTTACTTAGTCCATTGACTGCTCTAACAGCACCATTTTGGATGGTCTGCAATTTACTTATGTTGGACATAGAAGTGCCCATCATCAGGCTGTTGCAATAGTTGAGTTTAGAGTTAACTATGGCACCAGCTATTACAGCCAAGTTAGGCTTGGATAGGTATAGGCGAATTTGCCAGAGAAGGTTAGAAAAGAACACGCATGTGGATTTGAGATAAGATGTATGTCTTTTATAAGAGGTGAGAGTCCATGTAAACCCCTAGGGTCTTTACATGTTCAGAGACCTTGATAATACTATTATTAATTTTAAAGTTGAGATACTTGTAATCAAGAAGTTTAAGTCTTTGAGGGGTACCAACAATTATTAACTCTGTTTTGGCTTCATTAAGAGCCAGTGAGTTAGATGCCATCCAGATTTGTATGGCTGAAAAGACATCACTTACCCTGCACGCATCTTGTTCATAATTTCCAGACAGGGCGACCTCCCTTGGTGAAACCCCAGGACATTTTCCCCAGTGGATATACAATATTTCCTGATACCCCTTGGAACTTAGGTCACACTATCCATTGTTAAGTGTTAAGGTCAGGGTAAGCACTGATTTCTGTAGTGCTGCGTGGTGATAAGCAGCATCTACGGGCAATACCCAAGTATGCCATAAACTACAATTTGCTCCCTTATTTCTATACATGTGATCATAATTACATCCTGCATTATAGGACAGTATTTGGTACAGTTTATGATGTCCTCTCGGATAAGGGACATCCACCCACACACCTTGTGGAACCAGTGAGTGCACTTGTTGGCAAGCGATTCCCTGGATTCTTTATAGTTGGAGGAGATTTTAGGTACTCTGAAGGAATACCAGACCCCCCCGCCCCCACTCCTCCTTCCGACCCACTCTCATATTTGCCTTTGCTGTACCAAGCCCAGGCTGTAGTCTGCAGCCCTAAAACTAGTGCCATTAGTAACTGGACTGGTTTCTCTATTGATTGAGCCTCCACCCAAACTGACACCAGTATGCATGGGTATAGGCCCCCGTTTGGCCTGCCCAAATGCGGCCACCAATGCTGGCCGAACAGCAATGTTTTGAATGCTTGGAGTTGCAGTACTGCCTCCTGAATCAACTAGTGTCAGTGGCCCTTGGTCGGTCAAACATGGATTTCTTCCGGGCAAATTAGAGTTTGGAGTTGGTCACCAAGTTACAGTGAGCTTCCTTCTGAGATGGTTGGGACAGAAGTGCTCATATGCCAGCCTCTATTAAAGTTTGGTGCATCCCCACTGTAGCTCCTTTGTTTTGACTGGTACAAAGACAAAAGCTACTTCATGGTTGCTAGTTCGTACACCACAAGATTGCACTTGCACCGTTGACCTTGTTTTTTCTCCCCCTCATTTTGATGGACAGGAGGAATTCCGTGGGAAGCTGAGGAACAAGAAGGATTAGTCCAGGGATTAGGATGGATCTGCATAGCCCCCTCCTCGTCAATGAGATCTCTTGAAGAAATTAAAGGGCTGGGCTTAAACATCTGTTCCCCCTGCAATTAATTTGGCAACATGCATGATTCTGGGATGCATCGATTTCAATCGCACCACGATTATTTGGAGTCAAGTAAGGAACAACAGAGTCTCAGGAGGATAGCTCAGGGTCAATGTGCTTGCCTTTGAAGCAAGATGACACGGAGCAACACATTTCGATCCCCGGGTCCGCACTTAGAAACTTCTGGGTATTAAGCGCGTTATAAAAAACCATTCATATCAGTGTCAATACCAATGTCTGTACAAGGCCTCTGTGGCTCATTTACAGAAAGGTTAGTAATGGTTGTGGTTCTAAGAGTGGAAACAATAGGCTCATGGCTCTTACATCATCCTTACCTAGAGTACACCACAATGGGAAAGTGATCTGAACCTCAGGCAGCATTCTGTGAATTCCACTGGGTCAATCATTGTCAACTGGGTTATTAGGATTATCGACTGTTCCTCTCAGTAAACTGTTAGCGGACCCTGTGCAGTCGCTGCTGGTGGATGGAAAGACCTCAGCATTTTCAGCAATTTGGTGTCTTCTGACCAATAGCTCTCCTTAATTCCATGGCTGCCCTCAAGAAATTGATTGATTTCATTAATTTGCATATATGCCTCACCAGTAATCATACACAACTTCACTTGGAGGCTACTAGGGATAAGGGCAGGCATGGGCAATTTACATCTCACAGACATATACTATGCTTCAAATGGGTTAATACAACAGGGCTTCGTTGTAAGGGAGGATGGGGCTATGGCACCTCCATGACTACTGTTGGCTGCAGTTATTCCGCAAGTTACTCGGCAAAGTTAAGTGAGAAGGAGGGTGCAATTGGAAAAGCGAGCGGGTCACAAGTCACTGGTTACAGAGCACAAATTGTCGTTTCCTCACTTTAGTAAGAATCCAGTAAGCTATCTCCCCAGATGGATATTGGGAAATTATTCATGGCAGCAACCCTGTGCCCCCGCAGGTGCCGACAACCCAGGGGGGAGCACAACACCTGCCATGCAGGAGTCTTTATTGAGGAAAGGGGCGTGGCGTAGCCCCATGGTTTACGAGGCCCTCCTGGGCAAAATTCAATGCCGGAAAACGGGAGCACAGCCCTGCGCCCTTGATCCCATGCAGGCTTCACGTTGCGGGAAAGTCAGATTCTAACTGATTAAGGCCAGGCATCGATGGGAAAGTAGATCGAACAAGTCTCTAGAGGCCAAGGGGGGGGGGGTAATGAAACTTATAGTAAAAGAGCTAAAATCATCAAATTACTGAGCAGAATTATCCAAAATGCGGTCCCTACACGTGATTTGCAGCTGCCAGAGAATACCTATTCATCCGAGCCAGACATGGGCAGACAGCGACCTTTGTTCCCAGCCATCTCTTTGGGACAAAAGATACAATACAGTATGAAGTTGAAAGCTAAATGTCCTGGCTGGCGGGCTAGAGAAGAGAATGGTAACCTTATTGGGACAAGCAGCACCTTTGGGCCATTCTCATCACCTTCAATTGTTGCTCATGTGCTTGTAGCCGTCCAGTATGCCTAGGCTGAAAAGCCACCCCTGACCAATCCATATTCACCTTCCATGCTCTCCTCAAGAGTGTTGCAGCCACCAATCGCAAAGCACCCAGGTGACATGATTCCCCATGTATCTTTTTGTCGGCGGTCTCAGGCGGAGCCACCAGATATGACCTGACCAATTAGACTACCAACCCCATATAGAGTCCATACTGAGGCACATTATTCACCCAATCCCATCCCACCTTAGGCTTGTTCCATATATCTTTTTTGTGTGACATCATATTTGCTTAAAACCCAGTGCCGAGCAGAGCGATTTGGAAATCGCTGCGATATCCATTGCTGTCCGTGTTTTATCTTTTGTTCGTGAGATAAAACAGTACTTTGCCACATTACTGGACTCTGTTTGGGTGTGGGATTCCCCCTGGCCCGTCCACTGCATTCCTAGAGGGTTTTCCTCCCCATTACAACACACTGAACTTTAAGTCTTTATCAATGATAGAGAGATTTTTCCTGCGGCGATATGCCTTGTTTTTTTGCGCACGCAGGATACAAAGACCCTGAGGGTACCAAGATTGAGAGGACCCAATTGCCATGATAGACTTACAAATACTTACAGGTGCAATAGAATCAAGAGCCCAGGAGAGTATGTGGTTATACCGTAATGCCAGGTCCTCAGGAGAACTAACTGGCACAGCGTGACAAGGTGTCTCTATAAATGGTCTGAGTGTAGTAGATGTAACTTTGTTTAAACTATGCCTGGGCACCATCTGAAATGTATGATAAACTTGTGGAATTAAACTTGGAGATTCTACTGTGTCCGTGGTCTGACCACTAAATGATTTTGTTTTTAGTTGGTACTACAAGAATTCAACAAAGATGCCATGAGTACATAGCTAGCCTAAGATATGACTTATTGTGTGTTGGTTTTGAAATAATAGACATGAAACCCATGTCTGCTAGGGCAAGGTTCAGAGACAAAGTCCTACCAACCTACACTTCGTGCAGCCATAAATTAAAATCACAATGGACCATCATTTTTGCAGACATTTTAGTTGAAGAATGTAATAGTGCAAGAAATTGCTCCTCAAATGAGTCATTGATGTGAGGTGGCTTATACAATAGAATACAAGTATAATACACATTAGGATTGAGTAGCAGCTTAACAAACAGTAGTTCAGTACCCTCTGGCACTTCCAACTGCACGTAGTGACTATGTAACGATTTCCGATAAAAATAATCACAACCCCCTCCCCACCTATACTAGAGATTCTATCAACGTTAAAGATAAAGTAGCCATCGGGTATGGCTAGTGCCAAATCAGGCCCAGAGGATGAAGAGCCATGTTTCTGTCAAGAAAGCAATGTCAAGATCCTGAATGAGGCCAGCCACCTCAAGAGAATGCTTAACTAAAGAGCGGATATTTAAGAGAATACAACACAGCCGTTGAGGAGGCGTGAGTTTTGTGCAATTATTTCTTAAATCAGAGCTAGAAACGCTATCTATAATGGGCTTCAACAGAACATATTTGGAAAACTCAGTCAGCTAGATCAGTGCAAGACACTAAGGATTTTCTCCCGCTTATACTTGCATGCAGATACCTCTTGAACTAAGCCAGGAGTTGGCCGGGTTTTGGGAATCGATTCACCCACATTAGGAGAGCTCTGCAGCACGTGGGCAAATAAACCTGGGCCCAAACATTTTTTGAGAGATACCCTACCGATGTGTGGAATATGTAACAGGCATCCGGTCTATACTCTCAGTAACAAAGAGCAGAAAAAAAATGACGTAATCTAAACGCTCACCTATACCAATACTGCCCTAGACCCACTTCTCACACTAACTCACAAACTACTGCTGCGCCAGCATGGACGCGTCAGAGTGAAGTTAAGTAGTGTCCCATGCAGGTGGAATTATGAGAAATTAAGTCCACTGCAATCCACAAAACTCCTGCAAAGTATGTGCTGTGAGGGTAAGAGAAAATAATTTCATATTTCTAAAAGCTACAATTCTAGAGAGCCTAAATTGCACACGGTTTAACATTTTAACAACAAAAACCGAGGCACTTTGCAGCAGCGTACCGAGGCACACTCCAGCAGTCACAAACTCATACAGAAGAGAAATTGAATGTCCAGTCAAACCTGGTATTTCCAAACAGGCTTGGGGGAAGCTGTAAAGATCACCTTTGTCCATTGGGTTGCTAGAGTCCATCTTAAAATCCTGCTAACCTTGGAAGTCCATGGAGACCCATCTCAACTAAACGAAGTGGTCACACCCAGACGGGGTGATTATTGGTATGGATTTTCCAAGGTGTTCGCAGTTACTTCAGCGCTATCTGAGGGGAGAAGCATGGGAAATATTCTCCCCCTTTTTGTCCTAGGAAGAATTCTGTGTAGAAAAATAAAGATCCCCATGGGTTTGGCTAAAGAGCACCCCTAAACAGGATGGCCGCCCAGATGGAGGAGGGCACAAAACCAACTGTGGTAGCATGTGACGAATCCTGGGATTTTGTCACCTCCCCTCAAGTGGGAGCCACCCCCTTTGGGTCTACGGAGGTGAGCCTGCTCAGCTAAACACTCCTTAGGGGACAATGCAAGTGGGATATCACTGGGGGTGGCCCTCACTTAGAGGATATGAGGTCCCTAGAAAGGGATTTGAATAATCTTCCATATGTTCACAACCTCGGTATCTTTGAAGGCGACATGGAAGGCAATTGATTAGACGCAATCTGTAAGAATGGCTGGTGTTGTTTCGGACCCCCTGGTTGAATCTGGCTCACTGTGAACATGAACACAGTGGGAAACCCCACCCCCTGGTTGAAGGAAGGATAAAACTCCAATCACTGGTGGAGTAGCGGGAGAAAGACAGCTGCAGAACTGGAAACTGGAGAGACCCTCCTCGTGGGAGGTGTGGCAATCCATGCAAAGCATGGGCGTGAAGGCCTTGACCATGGCCAAGACCGTGGAAAACCAAACAACCGGGCAAAGCGAAGCAGCAGGGAGCCACAGCTGCCCAACAGCCCGACACCCGGGACCCACAGGAGGACAGCAGGAGAGAAGGGTACGTAGTCATCCCAGCGAAGCAGGAGAAATAAACCAGATAATGCCCAGAGGTGAAGGAAACAGGTCCCCAAGATGGGGCGAGAGACAAAACCCCAAGGTGGGGTAAGACAAGACCTCCAAGGCAGGGTGAAGGAAACCAGACCCAAAGGCAGGGTGAGAGAAGAGAAACCCTAAGGTAGGATGAAAGATATAAGAACCTCAAGGCAAGGTGAGCGACAAACATGCAAAGTGGGGTGACACCCAGGAACCAAACGAAAGGGGAACAAGAGGCCTTTCTTGTATGGACTTGCTGGAACTGTGCAAAAGACTGTTAGTCTACTGGCTTATACTGTGCACCTGGGGAGAGTAGCCATCTTCTGATGTAGACAAGGATGGGGGATCAGAAACCAGTCACCATTCACTGGACAGGGGCCATGGGGCCCAATTGTATTTTTGTGGTTGCTGTTATATGCTTCCTTTTTACAAGGGTAGGACCAGATAGTTAAACACATAACATGGCCACTTCTGGTTTTGTACTCAATTATGATATTCCATTATAGATGTATAGAAAACTGTTCATAAACTCTGGATAAACCATAAGTAATAAAAAATGAGTACAGCATGAACTAATTTCTAAACTATTAGTGGCAAAACATCATACAAATCATTAGTAAATTGTGTGACAATTACAAAATGGAGCGTCACACACGATATATGATATGGCATTTATAACGCACCTGTACTCAATTGTTTCTAGGCGCGACAAGACAAGGAGGGGGAACAGAGGGCAAAAACAACGATCTTATTAAGCCTTGTGTCATTCAAATCGCGCAAGGGGAGAGGGAGAAGTGTCGGGAGGAGGGGTAACTCAAAAAGCGCAGCCAGCTGGTGGCTCATAAGTGCAGAGAGCAGTGACTAAGGTTGCAGGTACAGACCATGAGTGCTGGGCTATGCAGTGATAATAACGAAACAAATAGCCAACACAAAAATAACGAATAAGAAATATTGAATTTCATTAACTAATGTAAATATAACGAATTCGATATTATGAAATATCGAATTAGTTATATTATGTTTTGTCTTTAAATAATCATATAATGTTAATTTTTGAAATATTAACTACAGCTGTAATTCTATGATTGTCCATTTGGTGACGCTCGCGTAAATGCGTTTTGCTATTGTGATGTAAAAGGAAGATGTTTTCTGCCATTTTCTTCTGTTCCACGGATGCGACCCGATGTGTTGCTGGACTTTGCTGGCGTTCAATGGATTTTTTTCCTGGATTATGGATTTTTGGACTTTTTATGTATTAGGACATTTTTGGGATGCATACCTGAATTATGAACATTTTTGGTATGCATTCTGTCGGTGTACTTTCCTGGAATTTCTTTGTTTGGATTGCAGTGGATCTTTGGTGGACATTTCTTGGCATTTAGATTTGCATCGTTTAACTATTTACAATGGATTTGTTCAGCCATCAAAACTATATTGGTAAGTCATTTACATTTTCTTTTTCCTGCCTTTTCTTGAAGTAAGCCATTCTTATTTATTTCGAAGTTGCGTTTTGGGCTTATTTTTGTTTTTAAAGCCACACTGTAGATAGGAAATTGGTTATAATTTCGCAAAGTTAATTATCACCATTTGTTTCAGTGAAATTCGGTTGGGTATCCCAATACTGATTCGGCAATTTGCAATTCAGTAGCTTCCATGTTAATGGTGTTGCTTCCGTTTTGGCTTCTATATTCGAGCTAGCTGGCAACCATCTGTAATGTTTTGGATTCATTTTTTGGCACATTTAGTTATTTCATTTTGTAGTATTCTTTCGTTATTTATTACCGTCGTTATTTTGGATTCGTTAAAATTACATGTAACCAAGTGCTGTGGAGTCCAGAGGCAGTGCAAGGGCAACTGGACATGCAGAAGCCTCGGTCCGAGTTCAAAGGATAGCCAGGTGACTAGTGCGTGGAGCAGTCAGGACATCGGCAGGGGAGAGGCAGAGAGAAAGCATAAGCGAAATAGAAGGTCTTTAGTTGCTTCCGGAACCGAAGGAGGTAGTGCTCAAGTCTGAGAGAGGCATGGAGGCTGTTTCAGAGAGGCCCCAGAAGCAATTCTCTGCTTGGAAAAGCGTCTCACCCTCTGAGTTGGAAGTGGATGAGCAGATAGCTTGAGAAGGGAGATGTTTAGGAAGAGAGAGTTGGAAGTAGGCGATCCCAGGCCCCAGAAAGCCTTGTGGGCGATGCAGAGGGTCTTGAATTTGATCCTTGCTGTGACAAGGAGCCAGTGAACAGATTTCAGAGCTGCAGAGATACGATCCCTGGGCTTGAGGCCAAGGACAAGTCTTGCAGTCATGTTCTGGATAAGTTGTAGAGGTAGGATGATTAAGAAAGAGGCTGTTCCAGTAGTCCAGCCTAGATAGGACCAGAGCTCTAGACACAGTGAGCTTCTGGGGGAAAGTGAGGAAAGGAAGAATACCCCTGAGGAGGTACAGCTGATAGTTTGACTACTTAGACATGTGAAGAGAATACGAGAGTGTGGAGTCGAAGAGGACACCAAGGTTCTCAGCCTCACAGGTAGAAGCAGGAAGAGGGCCTAGAGTGGGCGGCCAGAGAGAGAAAAGAAGGGAGCTGGTGTTCAGATGAGGAGGATCTCAGTCTTACGGACATTAAGGCAGAGATCATTGGTGGCACGCCATTCCTGAATTGTGGCCAGACAGTCTGGTATGAGATAAGGGGAAGAGGCGGCTGAGGGGAGCCTGAAAGAGAGCTGGGTGTCATCCGCATAACACTGAAAGTTGGAGCAAAAAGTAGCTGTATGGTGGACAAGGTGTGTCATGTTGAAAAGCAAGGGAGAAAGGTTAGACCCCTGCTGAACAGCACAAGTAGAGAGAGAGATAGAAGAGAGGAAAGACTCCAGTTGGACCCGAGAGGGTCGGTCAGTGAGAAATGAGAAATTAGGTCAGCCAAGCCAGGGCATGTTCAGTGATACCTAGATCACAGAGGTGATTGAGCAGGATGGCATGGTTGACCGTATCAAACGCAGAAGATAGATCGAGGAGAATGAGGACAGAAAAAAGGATGGAGTCAAGGTTGGAGAGCAGGTCTTCACAGGTGTAGAGAGCAGTTTGTGCTTCTTACAGCTCTGAAGCCAGACTGGTGATCGTGGAGACAGCCAACAGATTCAGTGTGCAGATTAAGCTGGGAGATGGGCAGCTTTTCCAAGAGTTTGCCCAGGAAAGGAGTGATGGAGATGAGAGTAGTTTCTTAGCAGTAACTGCATTTCTCCAGCCTTGGCATCATTGATGGATTCACATGCTGTGAATATTCCCAGTCAGGCTGGGAATCCATGGTTACTTTGACTTAGTAATTTTCCTATTGAAAAAAAAAGACACTTTGAGTGTCCCATCAATTTTGTTGTGGGTGCTTTTGGTCCTCACCAAAAGGATGTTGCGTGTATAGCTCTGCCCCAGCAGCTTCCCCTCAGATTTTAACCACTCCAGCTAGAGGATATCCCCCTGTAGAGGATGTTTGCCTGTAGGGGGTAGGCTGGAGGGCGCATGTGAATCCATGAAAGATGCAAACGCTGGAAAAATTGAGTTACAGGTAACTACTCCCTTCTCCAGCACTGGATCTTTCATGGATTCACAGGATATATTATATGATATGGCACTTATAACGTGCCTATACACAAGTGTTTCAAGGCGAGACGAGGCAAGGGAGGAGGAACAGAGGGAAGACGAAGACAACAATCTTACTAGGCCAGGTGACATTGAGATCGCGCAAGTGCAGGGGAGGAAAGGGAAAGTGCGGGTGCAAGGGGGAGGCGGCAGTGAAATACAAAGGTTCAACAGTAAAGAATAAATAAATAAAAATAGGTAAAAGAGCAGCCACCTTGTGGCAAGTGCAGACATCAAGTGGGGGGACTGTAGGGATACAGAAACCGCCCCCCAAGTGCAGGGGTTGCCCGGGAGGCAGTGCAGCTGGCAGGGGAGGGGACCTGGGTCCGAGATTAGAGGGTAGCCAGGTGACCAGTGCTGTTTCAGTCAGGAGGCCAGCAGCAAAGAAGAGGAGAGAAAGCAAAAGCAAAGAGAAAGGTCTTGAGGTGCTTCCGGGACCAGAGATGGTTATTCTGAAGTTTCAGGGAGGCTGTTCCAGAGGGGAAGCCCGAGCCAAAGAAAGATCTACCACCAACCTGTTGCTTGGAGAAGCGACTGAGCCTGAGGGAGTTGAGGTGGATGAGCAAAGAGCTTGAGAAGGAAGATATTTAGAAGGAGAGAGTTGGAGGTATTGAGGGCCTGATGGACAATGCAGAGGGTTTTTAACTTCATCCTCGCAGCCACTGGGAGCCAGTGCAGAGATTTCAGACCTGGAGAAATACGATCCCTGGGCTTGAGGCCAAGGACAAGTCTTGTAGTCCTGTTCTGGACGAGTTGCAGAGGGCGGAGAGGTGTGCCGATGAGGAAAATACAGTCTTACTGGCATCAAGGCAGAGGTCATTGGCGGCACACCATTCCTGGATAGCAGACAGACATTCAGAGATGATAGAAGGAGAAAAGGTGGCAGAAGGGAGCCTGAAAATTAACTGAGTCATCCGCGCAGCACTGAAAGTTGGGGCAGGGAGCGGCAATGCAGTGGGCAAGAAGGGCCAGGTAATGGTTGAACAGCCAGGGAGAGAGGTTAGACAGCCTGGGGAACACCACAGGTAGAGATGTAGATAGAGGAGAGGAAGGACCCAAGTTGGACCTGGGGGGGTCGATCGGAGAGGAAAGAGGTCAGCCAACCCAGGATATCACGGAGACGGTTGAGCAGGATGGCATAGTTCACCAGGTATACTATACACAAATGTTGCCCCCATTTGTGCGCCGCCGCAGTCACTGCGACTTTGGAGGCGCACAAAATGAGGGTGACATTTACTGCGCCCAAGCAGAGCAGGGTTGCGGGGGTGTCCCCTGCTCTTCCTGGGTGCAGTAATGGGGTCGGGGGGTGTCCCCCGCTTACCATTTCTGAAAGTGGGGGGCACGTAAAAAAATAAAAATATACCCTGCAGCGTCAGCTCCAACCTACGTTAGTGGGAAGAGCGGACACTGCAGGGATCGCAGAGTACAGGCGGCACACACAAGTGTGCCGCCCTAAAGGTAAGTGGTCTGGGGGTTGGGAGGGGTAATGCAGGCCATGGGAAGCGGGCACAGTGATCCATATGATGACTGCGCCGCGCTGTAACTGCCGTCAGCATTTTTGGCATCACAGTTGCGGGCGGCGCAGTGATCACATAGATCCGGTTCCCCATGTCAAATGCAGAAGAGAGATCAAGTAAGATGAGGACACAGGGGGTATTGAAGTCAAGGTTGGAGAGCAGGTCTTCACGGATGTTCAGTGTTAGGGAGAAGTCTCTGTAAAGGCTAATTTCCCAAAACTAGTGAGTCCCCCAGCAGCTTTGCTGGATTTTTGGGGGTTTATTTTTTTTCTCCTGCTAAGAGTGAGACTCTTTTACTCCCACTCTTAGACATGATTTGAGGTGTTCCTTTATCTTTCCATGTGTTTTATGGGCTATGGGGTCTTTTACTCCATAGGGTCTCATGTTTTTAATGTGGGTTACACAGCACCCTCCGTGCCGTAACCCAGGGGTGTCGTAGCAACCCCCCCAACATAGACTCCATACCCTGGGACTGACTACTGTCTCCCAGGGCATGTAAAGTCACCATTGGCTTTACTAGTCCCAAATCATGAACAGAAACCAGTTGAAACCATCATATTGTGGACGCACTGGTCGGGGCAATTTGATTGCCCCGGGGTCTGTTGTTCGAGGGGGCACTTCTCCGTCCCCCCTGATCGAGTTTTGGCTGGTGGCAGTGGATACTACTTTTTATATTCGACCGCAAATACATCTCTATGGGATTTTCCCATTGTTTGAGGCTACCAACTTTTATTTCATTCTTATAGCCTCGAACATACCGCTGGTTTATTTATTTAATATTAATTCACTGGTTGGTATTTTTTGCCAGAACTCTATTCTAAAATGGCATTTGTGTTCTCTTCTGTGACTCCAACCCAAGTCGAGCCCTTTGTTCCACTTTTTGGCAGGCTTCTCCACAGAAGCCTCCAAAAGTGGTGCCACTCTGTCTGGGTACCACAGGGGGTGTGGGAGGGAGTTTAGGCACCCTGGAGTGAGTTACCTTGGTAACTCAAGTTGCACTCTTGTGTGATTGGCCCAAGTGGTGAGCCGGCCGGCTCACCACTTAGCATGTTTGACAGCTAGGCTGAGTGAATGGGGGTGTGCTGCATAAAAGCACGGCTTTGGGGACTGGAACTTGAGAAGTCGCCACAGGACCCAAGAATCCGAGGAGGGAGAAGCTGAGCCGACCTGCAACGACGACACCACGGGTGGAGCCCTGCTGAACCTTCTCACCACTTTTCCCGACGATAGAGGAGATCTCCAGTCCGGAGAGTCTTCTTCCTTTGACTGGTGGGGATAACCAGTTTTGCCTTCTTTTCACCTTCCTGGAGCATCTCGTGGCCGCCTTGCCCGTGCCAAGCACCCCGGCAACCGGAATACCACGGCTTACCACTACCGCGAAGAGAAGGGTAGTACCTTTTAACCGAAAGAACTCCGCGGCTGGTTTCTTCCCTGGCAGTGCAACGACCTTCATCTTCCCTCCACGGTGAGACCTCCTCTTCCTCTGGACGAAACACCGACTTGCACCCGCTGCCAGGAACAACTGCCCCTGCTGGAGCTTCCTTCACACTTAAGGTACTGTGTCCAGCCTGGCTTTCCTTGTGACAGATCGTTCGGGGTGACCGTAAAGCCTCGACTTTCTAACCTGGGCTGGCCTGTGACAACCTAGCTAACTTTTCCTGACTTGAATTTCATCCTTTTTGTGCGAACTATCTACAAGACTCTTTGGGCATAACCCCAGTGTGTGAACCTGGACCCCTTCTACTTGCTCTCTCCAAGAATGGGCCTTGCAATTGACTTCCTTGCTCTCCAGTAGAACTCTGCCTATCCTGCCTTACTGTGGTTCTTTTAAAAGTATTGAAACGTGTGTGCTTCCATAAATCTGCCTTTTTCCCTCCCTTTTTTTTTATAACTTATTAGAGTGCCATCTTATGTTAAGCGCTCACCTCTGTCTGAAAATAAGTGGTGTTTCTCACTAAGACTTGTCTAATAAGTAATTAGGGTTGTATATATATAATAGTGACTGTGTGCTGAATTTACTTACCTCTTGTGTAATTTTCAAGTGTGTCTTTAAATAAATATTTATATACTTTTACACCAAAGCTCTGGTCAGTGTTTGCTTGTGCTACTGTATCTCTGTACCTATTATGTATACTCTACATACTGCCCTGACTCTTCTTGAGGGAAGTCTGACTGCTCAGCCACAGCTACCAAGTGAATCTGTGTGGTACAGACTGCTACCAAGTGGGTTTACTGCCAAACACCTGTATTCTTAAATCTTTTGCAGTGGTCCCTAAGGGAACTGCACAGGTTTCTGCCTAACATTCAGGAGAGCAGTTTCCATGCTTCCGGCAGCTCTGAAGCCAGACTGATGGTCATGGAGACAACAAACCAATTTAGTGTGAAGATTAAGCTGGGAGATAGCCAGCTTTTCCAAGAGTTTGCCTAGGAAAGGAGTGATGAGATTGGGCGGTAGTTAGCAGGGCAGGAGGGATCCGCTGAGGGTTCAAGAAGAGGGTGCAAAAGGGAGTGCTTCAGGGGGAGGGGAAGATTCCAGTGGTTAAGGAATGGTTGCAGAAGTCAGCCAAAGAAGGAGCCAGGGGGTCAATGTGGTCCTTGATGATTTTAGAGGAACAGGGGAGAACCTGTTTTGACGAGACTTTCATAGATCGGACTTGGAGAACAAGCGATAGACAGAGAAGGGGAGGAGAGGTGGCCACAGAAGGGCCGGAGGAAGAGAGGGGCGTAGAGGAAGAGAGAGGACATGATGTCCTGAGTTTTAGAGATAAATGAGAAGCCAGGGCCATGCAGATGGCCTGGGAGGGGACAGGAAAGGTAGAAACTGCAGCAGGATTGGCCTGCTCCTTGCAGATTTTAAAGAGTTTGTCCGAGTTGTTGGATACCACAGATGCAAGCTTGGATGAGGGCTCTCTTCTTGGAGCGTACAGAGAGCCGGTATTCCTGCCGTACAGGAAGTACGCCATTTCCTCTCAGCCACCCTGCACTTGCGTTTAAGGGTGATGAGGTCTGAGTCATACCAAAAGTTGCACTTGGCTTTGGGCTTCAAGCGGATCCTCATGACAGGGGCAAGAACATCAAGAGTATGAGATATAGCTGTCTCCTCCTTGGCTACCTTGCCCTCTCCTCCTTCATCTTAAGCCCCCCTCTCGGGCTGCTTCTAGACCGCTGCAGGGCATACCTCTGATATGTACCCCTCCCCGGAAGTCTTTGCTAGATGAATGCTTTGCTAAGAAGGCCAAACCAAAGAGCAACACTACTTTCACAGTGTAGTTTAAATACCGCAGAAAAACGCACATAGGTGTGAGCCCTGTAAAGTAGGAAAAGGCCTAGGTATCACAATGCAATCTAAATATTTTCACAATGCACTTTAAATAGCGAAGAAAAACACACCTAGGTCTTAGAGTCCTGTAAAATGGGAAAAAGGCCTAGGCTTCACAATGCAGTTTAAATACTTTATTCCAGTGTGGCACAGGCTAAGCACAGTATTATTCTAGTGTAGGTATAGGTTCATGCTGCAAAAAGATTTTTATAGCATTATACATATTAGGAGGAGATAAAACAGGCAAACAGAAATAAGAGCCTTGCAAATTTTCTGCGCTAATCCGAGAGGGATATATACATAAAGTATCAGACAAAATACCCTGGAAGGTGCAAGGCTTACCTTACTGGAACAGGTGTTGAAGTACTGCTCATCCTATGCGCACATCTTCTGCATGCTGTTGTAAGCAGCAGTGCCTGGTAAAAGTGTGAGGCACTTCCCATGTTGCTGCCTGGCAAATGTTCTTGATGGGCACTCCGGACCAGAGAGCCGCAGTGGCAGCCATAGCCCTTGTAGAATGCACTCTAGGTCCAGTTTGCAGAGGCCTGTTGGCCCTCGAGTACCAAATGTAGATTGTTGATTAAATCCACCATGCAATGCCTTTTTTAAATGGATTTTCCCTTTTTGGATGGGCCAAAGGCAACACAACGCATACTTGTCAACCCTACAGATTTAGGCAGTAGACTACTGCTTTTTAAGCAGACCTACCACCTACAGATTTGGGCAACAGATCCTACTGCTTTTGACAGTGGCAGGTAATTTATGTGACTCTAAAGCAGTGCAACACATTAGTCTGTCTGTGCAGTGGGCTTGTAGGTGACCACTTTGATTGGGCTCAGACCAATCCACTGACTGGACAGCTACGTGACTCTGTCCTGCATTCTTGTTGATACAACTCTTAGGTGTACCACTAGTTAAGGCAAATGGCAGAGCGTACCACCATCACACAGCATTTGCCCACCAGACTGAGGGGGTATCAGTCTCCATGTCATTCTGTGTTCAACTTGCACTGCAGGACTACACATGTATTGCATAGGCTGCTGCTACAGAGCAGTGGCAAACTGATTAACTTCTGTCACGTTAGCTACTTGAATTTGGTGTTCTTACCATTCAGAATATTTTCTTTTACATTTTAACATCTTTCGATGTTGTGCTATTTGTTGGGTTGTGTATTTTAGAATGCTCCATTGGTGCCAACCATGTATGTTTTGAATTTTCCTATTATGTCATCGTTATGCAAATTATTATTTTTGAAACCTGAAAAATCCTACATCTTTTTGGTCACAGAATGTTGGCAAGTATGAAAAAGCTGTTCAGTTGATCTAAATGCTTTTGTCTGGTCTAACATCCAGGGAATGTAGGGCTTTCTCTGCTGGTGAAGTGGCGTTTTGAAAGAATGTAGGCACAGTTATGGTTGCATTCTTGTGAAATTCCGATGGCACTTTTGGGATGAAGTGAGGATCTTTGCGAATCGGAAAGGAGGAGGATCTACTACTAAAGCTTGTAGTTCCAAAACTTGTCTAGAGAATGTAATGGCTATTAAGAATGCCACCTTCGAGGTCACAAACTTGATGTTCGCTGTTGATAGAGGTTCGAAAGGAGTTTGCATAAAACCGTCCACGACGAGATTCAGGCTCCACACCGGTGGAATCTTTTTCTTTGGAGGAAAGGTACAAAAGAGACTTTAAGAAGTCTTTGAGTCGCCTGTCGCTGTAGAGGATGAGATCCCCTTTTCTTTGTGAATCTAGACATTTCCGCCAAGTGCACCTTTATGGAAGAGAGGGCTAGACCTTCCTGTGCCAATTTGAGAAGGAAGAGAAGAACCTGTTGAGGTTTTATGGCTAGTGGTTGCAGGTTGGGATGCTGTGTACACCATCTACAGAACCTTTTCCATTTGTGGCTGTAGGAAATGTTTGTGAACGGAGCCCTAGCCACTGCTAGAATGCATTGGCAATCTTGAGGGATGTTTAGTAGCCGAATTCTGAGTGGTCAGCAGCCACGCTATTAATTTGAGGGAGCCGGGTCGTGGTGCAGAATCACTCAGTCTTCTTGCGACAGAAGATTGGCGTGAGATCCAAGATGGATTGTATTGTCTATTGCCAGTTGAAGGAGGTCCGAGAACCAGGTCTGTCTGGGCCAGTACAGGCATACCAGGATTATCATGCTGTGATTTGCGTATCATCTGTATTGTCTTCCTGATGAGGGAACAGAGGAAACGCATATATGAACATTTCTGGTCAATGGGAACAAGTATGCGTCCTCCTGAGAGTCGGGATGAGGGTTCCTGCTCGCAAATATCTTGCACTGCTTGTTGCTTTGAGTGGTGAATAGGTCCAGAGGAGGATGGACTCATGTCAAGAAGATTTCAGATATCTGGTTGTTTTGTAGTTGCTATTCGTGGGAAGGCGGCGATTCCCTGCTGAGTGTATCCACTTGTTTGTTTTGTATCCCCGGGAGGTGGAATACTTGAAGCATAATATTGTGAATGGCCCAGTGCCAAATGGTCTGTGCTTCTTGGGACAGTGTTTGACCATGTGCTGCCTTGTTTCCTCAGATAAAACATTGTGGTGGTGTTGTCCGTGAGGACTCTCACCACCACATTTTTGATTATAGGGAGGAAGGATTTCAGAGCCCAATGTACCGCCCATTGTTCCAACACATTTATGTGGAGGACTGATTCTTTGGGAGTCCACAGGCCTTTGACTTGGTGTTTGTCCAGGTGGCCTTGGATCTCACCAGGGAGGAGTCGGTCACAATCGTGAGATGGTAGTTGAGTTCCACCAGCGGCATCACCTTTGCGATGTTTTAGGGGTATGTCCACCATTTTAGTGCAGCTGAGGGAGTCTGAGTGATGGCGATGTTGTTTGACCGGGACCCCTGGGTTTGGGACCATCTGGTGGCTAGAAACCTTTGCACTGGTCGCATGTGTAGCCTACAATGGGGAATTAGCGGGATGCAGGGAGACATGGTCCCTAGGAGAGCCATGTATGTGCTCACTGTGACTCGCTTGTTTGCAGTGAAGAACTTTGCTAGGGTTATCAATTGTTTCACCCTGTCTGAAGAGGGCCTGACAAGACTTTAGTCCGTGAGGGACTGATCGCCCAGGAACACCAAACCTTTGAATGAACTGTGCACGATTTGCTGTAATTTATTGCAAATTCCAATTGTTGGAGAAGAGCTTCCGTTTGCCTCAGAGAAAACATGGTCTGCTGATATGTTGGACCTCGAACCAGCCAGTCGTCTGTATATGGGTAGACTTGGTGGTCCTGCTTTGAGAAAAGCTGCTACTGGTAATAAGAATTTAGCATTTGTATAGCACTAGCAAACCTCCGGTATCTGAGCGCTGCTTATTACTACCCATGGTGTGCGGTGCTCATTTATCGACCTCAGAAGGATGAAAGGCTGAGTTTGGCCCTGCCGTGTTCGACCCTGCATTGGCATGCTCTGCACGGATGTCAAAGCAAGCACTCTACTCACTGTACTATCTGACCGGCACGTGTTGCTAAGCATTTTGTGTACATCCTGGGTGCTGATTTTAGCCCGAATGGAAGTACTTGAAACTGGTAGTGGCTTTCACCGACCTTGAACCTGAGATACTTCCGGTGTCTTGGATGTATTGGAATGTGGAATTATGCATCCTTGAGGTCTAACTACGCCAGATATTCACAAGACTGTATACCCTTTATGACGTCCTCAGGTGT
Source organism: Ambystoma mexicanum (assembly GCF_040938575.1). NCBI lineage: Eukaryota > Metazoa > Chordata > Amphibia > Caudata > Ambystomatidae > Ambystoma > Ambystoma mexicanum. The sequence continues at coordinate 1,460,184,040 of NC_090935.1, forward strand.
CAGCATCTTGAACTTCTGCCTTTTGATATTTGTTTAGATTTTGCAAGTCCAGGATAGGACGCCACTTCCCGTCTGGTTTCCTGAGGACTAAGTACATGAGTATACGCCTTTTCCATTTGCCAAAATGAGGAACCCTTTCGATTGCCCATTTCTTTAACATTTCACGCACCTCCTGGTGTAGAATTTGAAGGTGTGGGTGTGATACCTTTATGGGAGGTAACAGGATTTGTGGGCGTTTGAATTCCAACAAGTGGCCGTGCTGGATGGCATCTAGCACCCACCTGTCCTTTGTTATTGCTTTCCACTTGCTGAGGAGAAACGCCACATTTCCTCTCACCTGTCTGCCCCTGAGGCACTCATTGTTGGGAATTGTTCTGCCTACCTCAGAGGTGGCTGAAACGCACTTGCGCTGTCCTTGGCGATACTCCCTGCTGCGCTGGGAGGATTGGCAATTTCTTTTGTAGACCTGGAATAGTAGCCAGATCTTTTGTAATTCTTGTCATCTCTTGAGGATGAGAATCTGGAATTACCCAAGGCTCCACGAAAAAACCAAAAGGATCACCTGCCCTGCTGGGAAGTAAGAGACCTAGCAGTGTCAGTGCTTTCATGGTCTTGAGGGCCTCATCAATCTCGTCACCAAACAGATTTCCTCCTTGGAACGACATGTCGACCACATTGTGTTGAACTTCTTGCCAAAAATCAGTGCTACGTAGCCATCCTTGCCTTCGGAGTACCACACCATTTCCAATTTGTTTGAACCCTGTTTCAGCAAGATCTACAGTGATATTAATGCTGTGGTTTGATGCTTGTTCCCCTTCACGCACCAGCGTCATGGCTCCTTCCTCTGTTGCTCCGGTAAGTGTTCTAATATAGGAGCCAACCGATGCCACATCTCTCGATCATATCGAGCCACTATAGCAAGGGCGCTTGCTGCTTTGACAGCTGTTGCACCAATGGTGAGCACCTTCTCACCAAAGGAATCAACTTTTCTGGCCTTGTCTGGGGGAGTGGCGCATTTGTGCTGCGTACGAGCCTTGCGACTCGCCACCGCTGAAACCACCAACTCTGGGGCAGGTTGTAAGGTGAGACTTTTTGTGGTATTTCAGGTGGCTTAGACTTTTTATCCAGACTCCCCTTAATGGCCAGCTCTGTAAATGGATGTTTGAGAGTGCGAAGACCCTCCTGCCAAACATGATCTAGGATGGGTATGGAAAACAGTGCTCTCCTGCGCTTTCCCATGTGGTCAAAAAGGAAACCATCCTTTTCTTCTTCAGGGATTAAGCCAAACTTCTTGGACGCTTTAGAAACCATGGAATGGAAAGGCCCAATGTCATCTGGAGGAGTGGGTTGAGCAGGACTACCCTGCATACCTTGGTCTGGGTCATCCGCGACGGCTCTGCGAGGTGATGACGAGGCGGTGGAGATTGTGTCTCGTGGACCAGTGTCTTGGTCCGTGTATATCAATTCTCCCTCTTCTTGATCACTTATATGTGGACTATGTCCTTGTGGAAGTGGAGGTCTAGGAGGGGATTGAGCTCGTCGACGTTTGTCTTGGGCCTTTGAGGGATGGTTGGCCTGTATCCCTCTGATGCTGCTGCCCTGGTGTGCCTTGGTCTTTTCAGCATACATGAAATGGATGAACTGGATGTGGTTGCGGGGGTGGCAGCCTGACATTGAGCTGTCCCAATAGTGACTGTAGTGTGGAAAGCACTTGCAGGGAGAACAAGGATTGCGGGTTTAGGAGGGGGTATTGCAGATTCATCTCTGATGCCCACCCCCTCACTTCCAGCATATTGAAAGAATAGCAAGAGTGCACTGTGTGTGATGCCAAGTTGTCATCCCAATACAGCACCGAAGATATGAATGACGTTATGCACTCAGACAGCCATATTGAATGTACCCCCATACTTAAGTGGTGGAAAGATGTAGGCATAGACCATTGGCCATAGAAGAGCCATAAGTGCACAGTGCAAAGTGACGTCAAAGGGAAGACATGAGGACATATGGAAACTATATGCAGATATTCAAAGAATGAAGGTTGCAATTGAAGTAACAAAGTAATCAAGTGTAAAGAGATGAAGAAATCGTCTATTGTTGAAAAGATGACTGAAATGAAGTTCAATGAATGTACATATGCAGAAACGCAAGGTAGATAAGACATATAGAAGCTTGCTGCAATAGAAACTATAACGTAAATAGGAGCGGCCATGATGCAAAGATTAACGTCGGCTCGTGTTCAAACTACCTCAGAAACAAACCGAGGCTGCAGGGCTAGGAGACACTGCATAATCAGCTTTGTGCGAAGAATAAAAAAATATCTGTTTTACTAAGACCAAGGATAACGCATCAGGACAAAGTGCACAGGATATGCTATGAACTAAGGGAACATTTCTCTTTGATGAAGCGAAAACATCTGCAAATGCCAAGTAGTGGACAATTAAAGATGCCTAAAGTATGCAAGGTGGAACCACTAAGTCTCCAGAGACCAAGAGGAGAAATAGCACCCAAAATAATTAAATGAAATAGCAGTAAATAAAAGGATGAAATGGACAAATTTGTGATCTAACACGTGGTGCAAGAACAGAAGACAAGGTATATTCATTAGGCCTCAGACGAAGATAGTAGAGTACCCTGACTCCCTTAAAAGTCCCAGAGAAGAAAACAGTCAGCAAGGTCACCTATAAAGGAGAAGCCTTGGCTTGTGGCCTAAATGATTAGATACGATAGGCTAATTGACCAAAGTGGGCAGTGGATCGACGTTCTCTGGCCCTTGGTTTGATTTCAAGCTGAATGGCCAAGGTTGGGAGACTATGCCAACCAATCATGAGTGGCTATGAAGCAGCATGCTATACAGTGTTGCAAAAGCCAATCTGCAGTTAGTATTTTGCTATAATCACTATAATCAGTATTCTACGTATTTTAGGGGTAGTTTGAGGCATGCCTACTAGATAAAGGGCAGCCAATTATGTTATTAACATTTACACATACTTTACACGTATATATACGATACCTTGGCCAATCCCTCCCCTCAATAGGCTTTGTTGCTTGCTATGTTGTTGCTTGCAGCTATTACGTAGGATTACGTCATAGCCGACGTACACATGGAGGTATAAAGCCCTAGTGCAACTGAAAGTGAAGTTCGAGTGCGTGGACTACATTTTGTTTTCCAGATTGCCCTACTTTATTTGAGCTGACAAAGTAGTACTTTGACATATTCATTGAGTCTGCCCGGTTATTTGGGTCTGAGATCATTATTGGTAATTCTATCGAGCACATGAGACGATTCAAGATGCTATTGCACAACTGCTTCACCTTACCTTACTTTTCTGTTCAATGTGAGTGTAAAGGCCTTATGAGAGACTCTCATATGAATGGGGTTATCTTGAACTAAACACATTGCTATTAAGTTCATTTGCTGTGCAGCTTTTGGCAAACTAAGTTTCCCAGAACATGGGTGGAGTTGCTGGGCAAACAATTTGCTCTTCGTTGCATGCCCACGTACAAAAAGGTGCTTTCCTCTAGCACGTATGTGGCTATGCCGGCATCATCTGAATGGAATGCTGAAACACAGCCTCGAATTGAAGGTAAACAGCTTGCATTAATCACCTCTTTAATTGCGCTGCAATCTGCTCGTACTGCAACGTCACACTGGCAAACGTCCCTCTCGTTTCCCCCTCCAGTGCTTCTCTTGATCACTCTGATCGAGATGGCCTGTTGTGCAGATCCGATCTTTCGCAGATAGGATCATGACCAGCTACTCATTGGCGCTGCCTGTCATGGTACTTGTCCCTAGTCGCCAGTGAAATACTGCTTGTGGGACGAATTAGAGGATCACTTTATTATTCTTCACTGCCCCACCAGCATCTTTCCTTCAACCACTCTTCATAGCTCTCGCTCACCCTCCATCATTCTATCTCCCTTCATTCCACGTTCTGATTCCACTCACACCAGGATCATACAGTGACCTTCACTGAAGTCCTGTTAAGAAGCACAAAGAGATCTGGGAAACCCTCTTCCAGTACAAACCAGCCCCATTGACTCGTTCTTGGGTGGATGGCCCCTGGAAGAGTCTCAACCAGGCTTTAGCTCACTCTGCTTTCCACAAAGGAGAAATTTCCATGCACATATCAGTCTTTGTCCCAGCCATAGGTAGACCGGCACCAAAATGGTTGGCAATTCACCTCTGAACCAGAGTACCAACAGCAACCCCAGACGTGTCCCGGGAGAGCCTGGGCGATTCAAACTGGGCAAAAGGACGAGAAGCTGCAGAAGCACAACAGCAACCTGGCGGACTCCACAGTTTGGCTAAACCGAGTGCAGCGTGAGGCAAAGGCAGCAGGAAGGAAGGAAGCAGTGGTGCCACCGCAAGGTGGTGGACCGGCTGGTCCCAAAACTGTGCGGACACCGCTGAGCTGAAGGAGGGCATGCAGAGATGCTGCAGGATTCGTAAAGACAGTGGAAAGCTTACAGGCCATGAATGCAGAAATCCACAGCCTCTTGAAGAACCAGCGACATGTCCCAGTGAGGTAACGGGGAACACAGTAGACCCAGTAAGGGAGTGAAACCAGTAAAGAACTGTGCATTGTGCATCAGCAGAAAGCTCCCTCGTCCCAATAGCAACCCTAACGCTGCTGGTGGAAACAACCATAAATGATGCATCGGGAGAAAGCTCCTTTGTCCCAGTGGCATACAAGCTACTGGTAGTAAAACATGTACTGATCCACGGTGGAGAAAGCAAAGTGTGACACCTACTATAAGGGTGACCAAAGGCAAGAGGGAAACCCAGTCGACCCTGCAGGAAAAGTGGGAAGAGTGACAGATGTTGCTTGAGAGTACTGGCATACCAAATAAGACTACTTGATCAGGAGAAGGGAGGCATTCTCCCGATTACTTAAATCAGCCTTTAAAGCCAGAAGATAAAAGTGGAAAGAAGAATGCTTTCTGGCAACTTTGTTGTTAGGAATTGTGCGATTTCAAAGTGGAAGCTGCATGACCAGGAGAAGGGAGGCATTCTCCTGGGTCTTTTGAGAACTGGATTTGGTCACTGGTCCATTAAGCCAAATTGTGATTTTTTTTGTCAAGAGGAGCGAATCATCCTTATGATAATTATCTATTTTCTATTCTAATGGTAGACATAGGACTGACTTGATTTTGACGTATCCTGAGAGCCACTACCCCAGTTATTTATGAGTTCGATATGGTTATCCCCAAGACTTTGGGTCAGTTAAGTTTTTGAAACACCTTAACAAAACACTTTTAAAATGCCACTCTTTTGCGTTGGACTCCTGCTGTTGACACCCTCCCACAGTACTCGCACCATTTTGCAGCTGCTAGGCTCAATGGTCAGTTATTACCACTACTGCTGTGACTGGCAAATGCCTTTCCCATGCCTGCACAAAACTGTTAGCACTGCCAATGTTTGTTTTTTTGTGCCTTTAAGCACAGGGATTTGTCTAAAGCACATGCACATAAGTAAATAAACTGCCGGCACATTTATTTCAGTCATATGTTTGTAAGCTATGGCCAATTCCATCTTCACATTCGATAAGAACAATTAAACCTTTTTTCTGCATTTAGGACATTTACACATTCGAATTAACATAGGAGAGCCTTGACGTCCCAGCAGTGAAAGGCCACATTGCAAACATCCATGGAGAGGCGAAAAGAGCACAGCCCATGCCCAATTACTCGTCTACTGATACAACCCTTTGGGTTTAGATGAGGTAGAGTAAAATGAGGCCCAACATTACACAAATTACATTAAAGAAACAATGGCCCCATATATTATGGCTGATCAGAAAAGGATTACGGAGTATCAGGTTTTGAAAGCCAATTTACCATTACATTTCGATGGTCTGTGTAAAAGATTGTAGACCTGCCCTGTCCTTCAAATGTCAATTTGGCACATGGGTATACACACAAATGTCTAACAAGCATTGGCCACCTAATGATCAGTCGTTATCCTTGCCACCTGCTTGTGGATTGCAAAGGAATTATTTTTCACAATTCTGTTTTAGGTTATCCCCTAAACACTGCGTTCTTAGTCTTAAGAAACAGGACTTGACACTTAAAACGATACTTTACCAATCCAATCTGGGCAGCACACCTGCTCAATATGGTTATGATTACAGTGTGCGGGAGTCCGATTGGCCTGGTCAAGGGGAGGATGGGAAGAAGTCCGCCAGAGACCTGCAATACTGAGGTGGATGATTAAAAGACGAAAGGGAGCAGGCAGTCTTGTGGGAACAGCGGATGAGGTTGTGGTTCTATACATGTTAGAGCAAACACTTAGTATCTAAGTCAAACTTCCTTACTTTTTTTCTGTTTTATACAGTGCCAGACAGGCAAGCGTGTATCATTTAACTACGCAATTGAAACAAAGTAATAATGAAAGTTGGCAGAGTATGTAGGGAGTAATTAACAATTATGACTAAGCTAGGTGATGTTGTGTCCCCTTTTGTTGTTAACTAGTGTTTGTTGTCAGGGAGCTAAGTCCCATTTCTATTGGTCATATTTTCTGTGGGCTGTGCTCAGGTGTTATGCAAGAGGCAGGGCTACCGCCTCGGCACGCACCTTTGGCGCTGATCATAAAGATAAGACGCACCATACTGCGCTCCTTTGTATCATTTAAACCGACATAATTGATCTGTATCATTGTATGACTTGTGACAAAGATCGGCCAAAGAATACAACAGTTGAGGGATGAATTGGGTAGCACAAGTGCAGTTCTCAATTATACCTTTAATCCATAAGGCTGCCCACGGCGCTTGATAATGGGAAGAGTATTTTTGCCTGTAAGCTTGTCCATCTTCTGTACCGTTCTTGTTTTTATTTCGGACCAATACACCTCATTTTCAAACACAGTCAATGAGAAGGGACTCTGGATTTTTTTCAACTGAATCACCTTGGAAAAGAGAAACTCATTTAAAATCTGTATTGTTGAACAGGCAGTAAAATATATGAAATTGTGATCAACCATACCTTGATATTGGTTCCATCCAGATTGGCAGAACTAATGCAGTGAAATTTGTCGTCGGACCAAAATATCTTCCAGCTCAGGAGGTCGAGTGCTAAACCGGTTGGCCAGCCAAGTTTCTCTTTAATAAGTACTTTTCTATTTGTGCCATCCATGCCAGCCTGCTCTATTTGAGGAGGGGTGCCAATTTCTGACCAGTACATCAATCTGTGGGAACAGGAAGAAATGTTACATTACATTTTAACTGCTTGTTTTCTTTCCAAATGAGCAAAGAAATCTCAAAATGGAGTGCATGATATTCAATTAAAACAAAGGTTCATGAAACCACAAATACTATTCCACTTATTCTGAAATAGCGTCCCTTGAGCAGGAAATTGAATAACTTAGTGCTGGCAAAAGAATCAGTGTATGCATGTTTGAAGTGTGCAGTTGCATACATTAAGTCTGTTGAAAGCTTAATAGTGCATCTTATTTTTTTAACCACAAATAGTTTAGATTTTATATGCGACCTGCAAAAGCCCAGTTAATCGAGATATGTACGTTCTTCTGAGCTGGACTATATTTTATCAGTATAGATCACACATCACCACAGAAAAGGTGATTTATATTACCACACTAGCGGTACCATACAGTGTTGCCCGGGTATCACACACACACACACACTAACAAAAAATATTGTTAAAGGGCTGTTATGGTTAAGTTGCGCTACTAAAAACCTATCCCCTTTACTGAAAAAACAATGCTAAAAGGAAGGTTCTGGTTACAGTGCCCTACTATAAACCTATCAAATTGACTGACAAAAAATGTTGTTACAGGGACGTTATGGTTCAGTTTCCCCACGAAAAACCAATCAAATTCAGTGCAACAAGTACATGAAAGGAAGTCTAATGTTCCTTTCATGTACTTGTTGCACTGAATCCGAACGTTGCTTTAGCATAGTGTTTTCTGTAAAGGTGACAGGTTTTTGGTAGCGCAACCGAAGCATAACATCCCGTTAACATTTTTCACTGAATCCTTGGGTGCCCTCATGACAAACCTGTAAGCCCAAGATCCCCTGTGTATGTATCCATTTGTGCTACCCCTTCCCTTTCCTAATAGTATCTGTATATCTTAGAAATTAAAGGTGTACATGTTAAGTGTTGGTGAGTGTGCGAGTGGTTTTTGTTTTTGCGTTAACATTGCATGGTGAGTCTGTGGCGCACATGTAAAGTCCGAGATGGCTGCAGGTAAGCAATATGGAGGTTTGCTAGGGAGACTGCACCTGGCAGGTGTATGTACAATCGCAATGCAGGTATCCGTAGGACTCCAGTGCTGGTCTCATGGCTGCATCTTCTAATGTACTTTTAATTAGTTGTGGGAGCGTATGTCTGTCTGTTTCACAGCTATGCGCATGAGTAGGGCTTCCTCTTTGTGCTGGTAACACCACCCCTGCCGCCAGCCCTATGCATTCCACGCAGTCCTGGCGACTACGTTATTTGCTGTGCAAACCTACCAATTTATGGCTGCAGCACGCCTGGCTGTATGAGGCCCTCTGGAAATGAGGAACAGCAACCTCCAGTATACGCTGGGCGTGTTAAATGTCACATTAATTTGACTGATGTGCTGCTTGCCTTTCTATGACCCGTGAAACAGACACACCGTCTCTGCAGTGATCACTGTAACGGAAAGTGGCAAAGGTTTGCATGCGGGTCGTAGAGTTGGAGAAAACATTTAACTGCAGGTGTGACTGTTTGTAGTGAGTCTGCAAAATGGCAAAGCTGGTGCGGCTTGGTCACTCACATACAAGTGCATGTAAATACAAGTAAGCAAACAGCAGATGCTTTGGATCGCAAATAATATGAGTGGTGGTTTGAAAAGTACTGTAGCTGCATGGGACGCGCTGAATATTATCTTCCTGCTTCACGTAATGAAGCTGCGTTTCTCCTTGTTGTAAGCATTCTTGTATTTCAGAATGTATTCATCTCAGTGAATGCTGGTCCTACGGCTTATGCGGTACCATCAAGTGTCTGTACTGCATGTGACGAGAACTGAAGTCGAAACAATGCACCACTGGGCAAGGTACTTCCCTTCCAACAATGCAGTAGGTTAATTTCATAAACCGCATTCTCCACATCTGCTCCTGCCAACAACGCTCTTAGGGCAGCGGATCCTTAAAACATCTTGCAGACCCTTACCCTGGCAAACGGCATTTTATTGTGCATGTACTGCAACGCGCTACTCTACGGAGGGAAGCTACTTGGAAGTGCCTGGGAAGGGTCGGTCCGGGAGCAGGACAATGACTGCCGCCTATTTAAGTGAGGCCCACCCAACATTTCCCTCTCTGCACGTGCCCTATGTTATCCCTGTAGGTGGTGCCCCTTCCGTACAGCCCCTTGTAACCCCCAACACAGCCCCTTGTAACCCCCGACACAGCCCCTTGTAACACACGACACAGAAGGAAAGGAAGGCTCCTTTCCTTCTGTGTTGTGTGTTACAAGACCAACATAAATAGAAAGCAACTGGAAAAAATGGAATTGCCAATGAACGGCTGCAGGGCACCGCACACCGTATACGCTCCACAGAATGTGTTCTAAATAAGGGAGGTGTGGCTCTGTGGAGAACACTGTAGTGGAATCGGGTAGAAGGAGCTGGCTGTAAAAAAAAAAAAATTCTGCGTTGCTGTATGTTTTGAAGCATGTAAGTGCGCAACACCTACTACACAAATTCTTCCTGTACTTCGAAGAAGGGCAGCAAGGCATTTTGGATAGGTCGTGCAAAAATCAGAATGGCAGGAATAGTTAGATGAACGGTATTTGTGGGAAATACTCTTCGTCTTGTGAAACATCATATTCCCATTTCGGAAGTACGACATTGGCACATGTCGTAAGAAGGCACACTTCTTCACAATGTACCGCGCTTTCTCCATTTCTGGACCAAATGAAAAATAACGCAGCCACATCTGTCTCTGCATAGTGCGCTAAAAAATTATGCAGGAGATCGGAAACATACCTAGGACCTGGGTAAGTGCCTCCTTTATTGCAAACGGCAATGAAACTCCGGTATCATGTGAATGTTTCTCTCCACAATGAAGAATAATAATGTCGGCATGATCGCACGTCACCAAAGCCTCACAATGACAAACCGAATTCAGTCACTTCACTGCAGGTACTCCATACCAGAACAAATCCACATGATAGAATCCAAAATGAGCAGCCACTGCATAGTGTTTTCCATTCAATTTTAATCAATGCATTCAGAACTCCCCAAAAACCGTATGATGTGGCTTGTGAAACAGCCATAACCGCACCGTCTGCATTTTTTTCGAAAAATACACTGTGTACCACAGTCTGTGCGTACAAACCACACCCAAAAACCTCATTGAGCAATCCCCTAGCCTTCACAGGGCCATTTCTATGGCCGCCATCTGCAAAAGGTCCGGATGTGACACATGCAACCCTGCAACAATCGCATGCGTGTCCGCTGACTTATCGTGCTGTGGGAGTGGGAGAATACATTTCAACCACGATAGGGGTTTTCGTTTGTAGTGGTGGCTCTGAAAAGAGCCTTTTTTAAAAAAGTTGCTTCCATAGAAACACCCATTTTCTGGTTTTTATAAGTTTTTGTTTTTTGTAGTTCGCCTCACGTTCTTACAATAGCGTCTTTAGTGCAGCATGTAGATTGTAAAACAAAATATAATTGCCACTGGTTGTCAAAGACATGTCATCTGCATTAAAAATGTGCACATATTGCAACCCTATGTTCTCATTCTCACACAAGAACATCCCAGCAGCACTCAAGAAGTCACACATGCTTCTATTGATAAGACCCCTTCCGACCTCTGGCTGGCAACAACATTCATTGGAATAGTCCCATACTAGTCTTGGTAGTATACAGGAGAAAAAGCACCTTCGCAGTGGGAAAAATGCACTTCACTGCTTTCATCAACTTCTTCAGTTGATGGTACACACATGAACAAGCCATGGAACCAAAATGGAAGGCTCCATAGTGCACGACCACAACATGTACAGTAGCGAAAGTGGCCACTCGTCGACATTCTGCAAACACAACGCCAAAACTGCAGACAGAGAGACTGCACCACAAAGCCTCCACTCCCTCCAAATTGAAATTGCCATAAAAACCTTTTGTTTTATACGGTATACTGGAACAGATCTAGCACAAAGGCATCACCCACGATGAAAACTGTGCGTCTCTCCAAGTCTGCGAGCCTCACTACACAGAGTAATGAAAAAGGGAATAGTTTCTTACCTGTAACTCCATTTCTCCAGCATTGGTATCTTTCATGGATTCACATGCTTTGAATATTCCCCGTCGTCAGGCTGGGAATCCCCGGTACATTATATAGACCCTTTCCCGTAGGAAAACTTTTTCGACGCTTATGTGTCCTATCCACCTCGTTTTGTATCATGCGTGCCCGTACCGTCAGGACGTCATGATATAAATACAGGCCCCGCCCCCGCGCTCCCTCAGATTTCGGCCCCCAAAGTAGTGGGGAAACCGGTTTGCATGTTCAGGGGAGGCAGGTGGGCGCATGTGAATCCATGAAAGATACCAATGCTGGAGAAATGGAGTTACAGGTAAGAAACTATTCCCTTCTCCAGCATTGGATCTTTCATGGATTCACATGCTTTGAATAGATTACATAGCAGTACCACCCCCAAGAGGAGGCGTGCATGCAAACCCATATACTTTTTTCACAAAGGCCGTTCCCTATGATCATGTATACATCAGTAATAGTTAACATAGGAAAACGAACCACATACAGTCATAAATTCCACAGGATGCAACCCCGCAGCCGGGGCTTACCTTATTGGAATAGGTGTCGAAGCACTGCCTGTCCCATCCGGGTGTCTTCGGCATGTTGCTGCGACAGGCAGTAATGGCGGGTAAAGGTGTGTGTAGCCGCCCAGGTAGCCGCCATGCAGATGTCCCCTAGAGGGACTCCGGCCCACAGTGCCGTCGACGATGCCGTTGCTCTAGTTGAATGAGCTCTTGGCCGTCGTAGAAGAGGCTTCCCTGCCCTGGAATGGCAGTACGAAATGGTAGATGACACCCATCTTGATAGTCCTTGCTTTGAAATGGCTTTTCCTCTAGCACCCAACCCATAGGCCACAAACAGCTGTCTCGTTTCTCTGAACGGTTGCGTACGATGAAGATAAAACTTGAGAGCCCTTTTTACATCCAATGTGTGTAGCATGCGCTCCGCTCCCGAGCATGGCTCCGGAAAAAACGTAGGCAACACGATAGAAGAGTGTTTATGAAACACCGAAGGAGCTTTTGGTATGAACTGTGGGTTAGTGGCTAGGACTACCTTGGTCTTGAAAAATCGTAAGTATGGTGGGTCCACCATTAGAGCCTGAACTTCTGAAATACGTCGGGCTGAAGTGATGGCCACCAGGAAGGCCAATTTCCACGACAGAAACTTTAGAGACGATGATGACATTGGCTCAAACGGAGGTTTCATAAGAGACGTTAAGACCAGATTGAGGCTCCACTCCGGTGGAAATTTCTTCTCTGGAGGGAAACTCCGAAAGAGGCCTTTAAGGAAGTGCTTAATCAGGCGGTCGCTGAACAATGGTGCCGAGTGCCGTCGACGAGTAAACCTGGAAATGGCTGCTAGGTGTACTTTTATTGACGACACCGACAGGCCCTTTTGAGCTAATAACAGCAAGTATGGAAGGAGCTGTTCCGGCCTAATCGATTGCGGGGCCAAACCTGGTTGATCCTTACACCATTGACAGAACCTTTTCCATTTGTACGCGTATGAGGCGTTTGTGGAAGGTGCTCTTGCCGCTTGCAGGATACGTCGACAGTCCTCCGGAATCGTTAGCCGACCAAATTCGGCGAAGTCAGGAGCCAGGCCGTCAACTTGAGGCTGTCCGGGTCGTGATGCCAAACGACACCCTCCTGTCGAGACAGAAGGTCGGGGGTCTTCTGGAATCTCATCGGTTCCGCCGCCGCTAAGTGTAGTAGGTCTGAAAACCACACCTGTCTGGCCCAGTATGGGGCCACCAGAATTACCCGACATGGATACCTGAGGATCCATTGCAACGTCCTCCGGACAAGGGGAAAAGGAGGGAATGCGTACAGGAATTTGTTCGTCCATGGGAATGAGAACGCATCCCCCAGTGAGCCCTGCTGAGGCCATCTGCTTGCGTACTGATGGCATTTCTTGTTGTTCTTCGTTGCAAACAGGTCTATGGAAGGGTGTCCCCATTCCTTGAATACTTGTTGAAGTTGTTGGTCGTTCAGCACCCATTCGTGAACTTCGTTCATTTCTCTGCTGAGGGCATCGGCTTCCACGTTTTTCACTCCTGGTAGGTGAAACGCTAAGATTTGCATGTTGTGTTGCAGGGCCCAATGCCAGATTTTCTGTGCCTCCGTCGATAGGGACCTGGAACGTGTCCCTCCTTGTTTCCTCAAGTAGAACATCGTAGTGGTGTTGTCCGTCATGACACGCACCACCGAGTCCCTCAGTTGCGGAAGAAAAGACTTCAGAGCCCATCGCACTGCTCTCAGTTCTAGCAGGTTGATATGCAGGGAGGACTCCTGCAAAGACCACTGGCCTTGTACCTGTAACATATCCAGATGAGCTCCCCATCCGCTCAGCGATGCATCCGTCACCACCGTCTTTTGGAACTCTGGTTCCAGTAGAGGCATCCCTTTCGTTAGATGAGTAGACACTTTCCACCAGCCGAGTGCTTGAACTAGTTGTTCGTCGACGACCAGTCTGTCGGACCAGCGACCTCTGCTCTGCGCCCAACGGTCCGCTAGAAATTCCTGGCAAGGCCTCATAAACAGACGGCAGTTGTTTATTAACGGAATGCAGGACGACATGGTCCCTAGCAGGGACATGTACTTGCGCACAGAGACTTTGGTACCGCCTCTCCATTCCGACGCCTTGTTTTGAAGTTTCTGAATTCTTTCGCTGGATGGTTTCACCAGGCTTGTGTGTGTATGAAACTCCGCTCCTAGAAAGACCAAGGTCCTCGAAGGCTCTACTGAGGACTTGTTGAAGTTTATTGCGAAGCCCAGTTCCTGTAAAATGGACATTGTGGCTCGTAGACTGTCTCGTGTTTGTTCCTTGGATGACCCTCTGACTAGCCAGTCGTCTAGATATGGATAGACATGATGACCATCCTTCCTTAAATGGGCCGCTATAGGGGCCAAGCACTTGAACGTCCTGGGGGAGGACTTGAGCCCGAACGGGAGGACCTTGAACTGAAAATGCTTTCTCCCGACGACGAATCTTAAATATCTCCTGTGTCGTGGGCGTATTGGGATGTGAAAATAAGCATCCTGAAGGTCTAGTGATGATAGATAGTCCATGGGTTGCACCGATCTGATAACCTCTTGGAGTTTTAGCATTTTGAATTTTTGGCTCTTTAGCCACTTGTTGAGTACCCTCAGGTCGAGAATGGGCCTCCATTTGCCGTTTGGCTTTTTGACAACAAAGAACCTGGAATAAACTCCTTGGCCTTCCTGTGCCACAGGAACTCTCTCTACCGCCCCTTTTCGCAACATAAGCGCCGCCTCTTGTCGTAGGATTTGGAGGTGGGGCTGTGTCGAGAATAAAGGAGGAAGACGCGGAGGCTTGTCTTTGAATTGCAGCGCATGACCCATGCGAATCGTGTCTAGGACCCATCGATCTTTGGTGATGCATTTCCATCGGTCGAAGTGATGAGACTCGACCCCCCAGGACGTTCCGAAGGCCGTCATTGGTTGCTGGTTTGCTTGTTCTTCGTTGACGACGGACCTGAGCCTCGCCGCCTGGAGGCTTGATAGTCCCTGCTTCCACGTGCCGACTGGGACGCTCGTCTGAACCCTTGTGAAGAGTACGAGGGCCTGTTAAATCCACGGTCCCTCGAGGCTCCAAAGCGGGAGTTTCCAGAAGCACCTCTGAAAGGGCGAAAAGAGCGAAAATTTCTACCCGTTTGAAGGGCGCCGAGGGACCTAGCAGTATCCGTGTCTTCTTTCATCCCTTTCAGCGCTTCATCAACCTTTTCGCCAAACAGGTGCTCCCCTTCGCATGGCATGTCCAGGACTTTGTACTGTACTTCAGGACGGAAAGTAGTACATTTGAGCCACGCTTGTCGACGAAGCACTACTCCATGGTTGATTTGTTTGAAACCAGACTCTGCTAGGTCAACTGCGATATTAATAGCGTGGTTCGAGGCCTCTTCGCCGTCCCGCACCAGTAACATAGCTGCTTTCCGGTGTTCGTCTGGCAGGTGTTCTAGGATAGGGGCTAATTTGTGCCACATTTCCCTATCATATCGTGACACGATCGCTAAGGAATTGGCTGCTCTTACTGTCGTCGCTCCGACCGAGAGCACCTTCTTTCCAAATGCGTCCTGCCTCCTAGCCTCGCTTTCCGGTGGCGTTGAACATTTTTGCTGGACCCTGGCCTTCCTAGCCGCTGCCGCCGACACCACCGAGTCAGACAGAGGCTGTGATGTTAGACATTTTGGAGTGGACTCCGGAGCTTTAAACTTTTTCTCGATCCGTCCCTTTATGGCTGGTTCCGAGAACGGATGGCGCATCGTCTTGAGACCTTCTTGCCACACGTGGTCAAGGATTGGGATGGCAAATACCGATTTTCTCCTTTGACCCATATGGTCAAAAAGGAAACAGTCTTTCCTCTGCTCCTCAGGAATCAAGCCGAATTCGGAACACGCTTTCCCCATCATTGCATGGAAGGCTCCCACATCATCAGGGGGAGATGGCTGTGTCTGGCTCCTCGTAGACTCCAATTCTACATCCGAATTCCATGTCGGGTCCCTCGACGGTGACAGGGAGATGTCTGACCCCGAGTCATCACGTATAGAGTCGGACTCCGACAACTCACCCTCCTCCTGAGCTCGAGGACGATCTTTCACCGCCTGGGGAGCCGATGGGTGATTCGTCGACGAGCGAGCCGTACAAGTTTGCTCGTCGACGGAAGGTACAGACAAAAGTGACGATGACGTCCCAGGTTGAGGGAACTGGGTATCCAGCCGCTGTAGTAGCTTCTGAAGAGTATTAAGCACATCCAGAGACAAAACTGTCTGGGGGGTCAGTAACGTGGATGATATAGGTACCATACCCCCGCTCGCACTCGTCGCCGTCGTCGTCGACGTGGAAGGCCGTAAGCCTAAATCCGATGGCTGCAGAACCATGTCACCTTCCCCTTCCGCCGAGCAGGCCGTGTCTGGCTGCAGTAAGACCTCAGGGGGGATCGGGTCATAGACCTCAGGCAGCCAAGCCATAGACTGAGTCTCCGTCGACGAAGGAATCCCAACCGCTGCTGCTCGAACGGTAATAGGCTTCGTCAATGACACCGAGGTCGACGAGGAAGTCGTCATCGTCGAGCCCTTAGACTTCGTCGTCGATTTCGATGCCGACTTCCCGGCTGAAGCTTCTCGACTCACGGAAGACCTGGGACGGTCCCCTGAGGAGGATTTAGACAGCGCTAGCCTCTCCGTCTTAGATGATGAGGAGGAGGAGGGCTTTTTATGTGATGAGGAGGATCCAGCATGTTTCCCCTTATGCTTGTCCTCAGCGCAAATTTCTGCTGGCCGCACCTTCTTCGATGGAGGCTCCGACTTGCTCCTGGAGGCCGTGGAGCCAACTTCCGAAGCCGGGTAGGCACCCGCTCCGTCATTAAGCCAGTCGACCAGCCTTCTTTTATGGTCCTTAAGGGTTTTTTGGGAGAAACCCTGGCATATCTCACATGTATCCGCCGTGTGGTGCGGGTGGAGACAGTAGATACAGTCCATGTGGCCGTCTCCTTCATAAACCTTTTTGAGGCCACAGGTTGCACATGGGCGAAATAACGCCTTTCCAGACATAATTCTCCAGAATTTGAACTTCGCTTACGCGAAACAGACAAAAAAATAAAAAACAACCTAGTTTTCACTAGTAGTAAACACGAGGATCCCACTGCTTTGAAAGACGGTTGAAATCTGAGGGAGCGCGGGGGCGGGGCCTGTATTTATATCATGACGTCCTGACGGTACGGGCACGCATGATACAAAACGAGGTGGATAGGACACATAAGCGTCGAAAAAGTTTTCCTACGGGAAAGGGTCTATATAATGTACCGGGGATTCCCAGCCTGACGACGGGGAATATTCAAAGCATGTGAATCCATGAAAGATCCAATGCTGGAGAAATATATTGCCGCCCTTTCCTGTGAGGCACACCCTGAGCACCCGATTGGGGAATCCCCACAGTGCCATTTCCATTGGCCAGCATGGCGAGAAGTGCAGAATGTGGCACGTGCGCTTCCCCAAGTACGGCGCCCCAGTAAAGCAGGAGCAGTCCTTCCCTTTCCACTATTTTCTGTCCCTCACTACCTCATTGGGTACCGTTACATAGTTACACAGGCATCCACCAATGGCATCCAAGACGTTAGCATCTAACACTGTCACTTCTGTACAACACTTCATATGTACCATTACACATTCAGCCTCCAAGTGCTGTGTCATTGGATAGCACGTCCAGCAGAAAGTTCAGTAAAAAAAGGAAGATTTGTGCATCAATATACATCCACATGAGCACCCATCACCACAAAATGGAGGTATGAATACTTTTTCTGCGGTATG
The DNA here is from genome assembly GCF_040938575.1 of Ambystoma mexicanum. Lineage (NCBI taxonomy): Eukaryota > Metazoa > Chordata > Amphibia > Caudata > Ambystomatidae > Ambystoma > Ambystoma mexicanum. Next base: position 1,460,201,599 of record NC_090935.1, read on the forward strand.
TTTACAGCTCCGTTATAAGTGTCTGTGCACACAGTATCTGCCACTGAACGTCCATTACGTTCTTAAAAAGCCTACTGTTTTTTTTCTCCCATCCACTACCAGTAAGTGGCACTTAAATTGTATATGCTTGCAACGTTTCCATTTACCCATATCACCCATTGTAATATCGAAACAGGAACTCCTTTCCTTTAGACAATACTACACATTTATTTCCCCACTAACCCATCTCCTACATACATTGTAAAATTTTGGCACCAAAACCAGCACTGAATGTATGTTACCAACCTAAAACAAGGTCCGAAAAGCTGTGTCTTCACAGCTGTGGTTCTCTAAGCTGGACTATTGCAACAGCCTCATTCTAAATCTGCCTGCTTCTACTCCTTGCCCTCTGCAACTCATCCAGAAGAGAATTGCACGCCTTGTCCTCAAGCCCAGGGATCGTATCTCTCTGGGACTGAAATGTCTGCACTGGCATCCAGTAGCTGCGAGGAATAAGGTCAAAACCCTGTGCATTATGCACAAGGCATTCTGGGCCCTGGGGCAGCAATACCGGCAACTCTCACTTCCTAAATCTCTGTGCTCGAGCTCTTTCCCTCATCCGCCTCCAACTCCTTCAGGGTCTCAATGCTTCCGCAAGCAACCAGTTGGTGGTATATCTCTTTCTTCGGCTGGAGCCTCCCTCTGCAACAGCCTCTCTGAAACTTGAGTAGAACCATCGCCGGTTCTGGAAGCACCTCAAAACCTTTCTCTTTGCCTCTGCTTTTTTTCCTCCTCTGCCCTGATGACTTCCTGGCTGAAACTGATTCTGCACTGGTTACCTGGCCACCCTCTGATCTTGGCCCCAAGTTCACCTCCCCGCAGGTCGCACCCCTGCACTGGCTTTCTGGCGAACCCCACACTTGGGGACTTTTTTCTGTATCCCTAACAGTTCCACCACCACTTGATGTCTGCACTTATCCTTGCACTTGTCACCATTGGGCCATATTTTGTTTTACTTGTCATTTTTTCTTCTTCCAATGTACTGCAATTTCTCCTCCCCATGCACTTGGGCGATCTGAGCGACACCTGGCCTAGTAGGTTCGTTGTCTCCCCTCTGTTCCCCCTCCCTTGCCTCGTCGGGCCTTCAAAAACCTGTGTATATGCACACTATAAATGGCGTATCATACAATATCACATCTCATACACACATCGCATCCACACAGGATGCCTGCCACTTACCTTGTACACTTCACATAATTTTTTCCGCAGCACCCCATTTACTGCAAACTTATGATCGCACAAAAGCAACACTAAGTGTGTGTTATCAACTTCAAACAAGTACATACAGTGCATGCATACATACATACAGGATGTCTGCCCCTTACCTTGCACACTTCCACCATGGCCTGCTGAATCTCTCTGTACAAAGAGACCTTCTACCACAGTTTTTCCATAAACACAAACCAAAACTTTATTGAGCAATCCCTTAGCCTCCACACTCCCATATCCATGGCGACCATCCTGAAAAAAGGCTGCCTGTGGCACGTGTAATCCTGAAACTACTGTAGAATCTGCTGAGTTATCGTGCTAGGAGGGGGGGCCTGGGGGGGGCGGAAGAAGTTTGAAACAGGTTAGGGGATTGGGTCTTTAGAGGTCCCTCTGAAAAGAAGTGTGTTTTTTTGGTTTTTTTTGTGCTTACAAATAACCTTTTTTGTTTTTGTTCTTTATCTGAGTTTCTCTTGTTTGCCTCCTTACATTGTTACAGGATTGTCTTCAACACTTTTTGCACTGTGTAAAACAAAACAGCATTGCCAATATTAGTAACAAAATGCCATTTGCATGGAAGTAGTGCAAATTTCGCTCATTAATGAGGTCATAGTCGGTGGAGAACATCCCAGCAATGGACATAACTTAACACATGCGTCTGTTTATCAAACACCTTCCGACCTCTGGCTGGGGACAAAGTACACCAGCATGGACCCATGCTCTTCTTGGTGGTATGCTTAAGAAAACCACCTTGGCAGTGGGAAAAATATGTATCACTTCTTCCATCAACTTCTTTAGGCGACGGAGCAAACGTCCACACGACATGTACCCCAAATGTAGAGCTCCATAATGCAGCACTACAACATCAACAGTACCAACAGAGGCCACACATCAGCAAAGGTCAACCATACTGCCCTCTGACAGTGCCCCAGAAAGCCTCCACTCCTTCCAACGCAAAATTAGTAGCCATGCCTCTGTGCGGCATACCTGTACAGATCTTGCACAAAGTATCACCCACTGTTAGCACTCTGCGTCTCTCCATCTCTGCCTGCCACCCTCCCTACACAGCCTAATGGGAAACATGGTACCGCCCCTTCCTGTGAGGCACACCCTTGGCACCCGATTGCCTAATTCCCACAGTTCCATTTCCATGGCCACCATGCTTAAAAGGGCAGGATGTGGCACGTGCGCTTTCCCAGCTACAGTGAGGGCCGCGCCCCAGTAAAGCAGGGACAGTCCTTCCCTTTCCACTCCAGCCATGCATCCAAGGCTCTAGGCACTCACACCATAGTAAAACCCATGTTTAAATGATCATGTCATGTGCAATCCAGTCCCCATCTATAATGGAGCCTGCCAGCTTGCACCCTGGCCACATATTTGCATGCAAGGCTGCATAACATTGCGTTGGGTGTGTTGAACGGTATGTAGGTGGCTGTGTACATGGTCCATATTTTACATGTTTGATGCTGAGCACTTCCTTTCATGACGCAATATCTTAAAGCACTTCCTAAAGCAAGGGTCTTACCATAGAAAATGGTCACATGTGGCTCCCTAATGTGCAATGATATACACCATATGCTACTGTAAGCATAGAAGCTCACTTCTGCAGTTCTACCAAGTCTACAATGTCCTCCACAACCATTGTGTAAAAGTCACCAACTTCAAATACATGCAGCGTTACAACTGCAGGCCTGCATTATGTTGTGGTGGCTGTGGTGAAGGCCTAGGCTCTTGGGTGCATGACCTACATCCTACGGCCTTTGGCCATGCATCCAACAGTCTAGGTCTTGCCCACACACACCACAACATAACAGAGCCATGCAGGCGAACATGTTGCCAGATTCCAGCATTCACAAAGGCAACGTAGGCACCAGCACTTCTACCCAACCGCCGCCCCATAATACAGCGATGCATGCAAACATGTTCCAGTTACCATAATCCACAAACATGCCACACTGTTTGGCAGCCCTACCCACTGCCATTCACATAGCATTGCATTACTGCCAACCAAACCACACAATCTTCACAACATTGATCCTGCTCCCAATACTCTAGTAAGTTCATAGATCCAATACTGCATAGTGCACAACACTTACTAATCTGCGCAATGCAGACTACCCAAGCACATAAGAACCAGTTCAACAGTACCCTCTTCTATATGCACACTATTCCAACACTGCACCCAGTGGACACACTGCAGGACTGCTCACTGCAGCATCTCCACCCATACGCCGACAACTGTAGGATGTTGTAACAATCACCACACCCATGGAACCAACATTGTATGCAATGCAGCCAAACCATACACACAAAATGTAAAACCTACTTGCAACCAGTGGACATCATTTTCCATGCAAGGGCTCCAGCCATGCATCGAAGGGGCAACGGATTTACCACACACAACACACCATAGTACACGCTATGTTTAAATGTTCATGTCATGTGGCATGCACTCCCTTCTGCAATTTAGCCTGCCACCACTCATCACAGAAAGATCGTCTGTGGAGCCATCATGCCATAACGAAAGCTGCCTGCAATCACCACACAAGGTTGTGGCCTGTTGAGATAACTGCGATTTGGCATAGTATGCACGGATACCAGTGGCACACCACCATCTTCTTCTAACGAGAAATAGCATAAGACCAACTTCTTACCCCGCCACCCTTTCCATCTTTTTCCCACCACCAGATGCCGTAAAGTATGTTTTTAGACCCTTTTGCTGCTGCATTGTCCTCAGATACAACATGCCACCGTTATCGAAAACTTAAGACGCACATCATGTCACCGCACACTGCAGTGCAATCAAACTTTTGACCGTGCAGCGAGCAAGGAAATGGGACACCGGAACGGAGACAGATATGACAAATATTAGTGGGCACACTGTTACGTATAAGAGCCCCAGCCATGCACACAATACCTTAGGGGCTTAGCACACACACCACAACACTATCCTCCGATACACCATGGTGGCGTTTCCCAAAAGCTGAAGCACAGCACGCTTCTCTCCAGCCAACCACTGGCTGCGTCCAAAGTTTGCCAACATCACGGCGTATTGCAAGCCAATGAGACGTTTGCCCGCAGAGCAAACAGGAAAATGGGTCAGCGGAGCAGAGCCAGACATCACATTTTCTTAGACGTACATTTCAGTTCTTTGCAACAAACGAACTGGTGGGATTTCCACCAAACACACAAAAGCACGCTTTCGGAACCAAGCCCCCTGCTCCTGCCGCAAATTTGGTTATAATCCGCCCAGCTGTTTGGGCTGTAGCCGTGTGCAACGTTTTTGGCCATTCAGCCTGTGGAGAAAAAAAAATGTTTGGGACTGCCCCCTGTAACTTTGCCCCCCCTTGCAAAAACTTCACCAATCCTGCCAACAAAATTCTGAGCGGGCCATATACTTTTTTGGCAAAGTTTGGTGAAGATTCGTCCATGGGGAGCGAAGTTATAAGCTGCCCAAAAAGTGGTCTTCCTATGGGTTTAGCAACTTAACCATATATATGGGATACATTACTCACCGTAATCGTATTTCTGATGCTTGTATTTGCTTAGATTCACATGCTGTACATAGGCTGACATCTAGTGGAAGCTGCAGAGTATTACAGTTGTTTTCGAAACTCGAAAAGGGACGTCGACAGGGCGTGCCAGTAATACTATCCCTAGTGGGACGTCCAATGTACCCATGATCCCTCACGCGTCGAGGTCCCTCAGATTGTTATTTTTCTGACATGAGGTAGCATGAGGTGTAGCCTGAGTACAGTTGTATCCAAGCAGATAAGCATCAGACAAGCTCATAAGCATCCATGCGCCTTCTCTCTGAGGGGAGGAAGGGTGGGTCGCATGTGAATCTAAGCAGATAGAAGCACAAGAAATATGATTACGGTGAGTAATGCATCCCTTCTGAAGCTTGTGGAATCTGCTTAGATCACATGCTGTGCATAGATTAGCGAGCAGTGGAAGGAGGTGGGATGTGAGAAGGTTCTTGAGTGAACAAATGTCTTAGAACCGCTTGTCCCACTTGTGTATCTGCCTTGGAATGAGTGTCAATGCAGTAGTACTGAGTGAAAGTATGTATAGAGCTCCATGTAGCTGCTTGGCAAATACCGTCTAATGGGACATTTGCAATGAAAGCCAGAGTGGCTCCAGTACCTCTAGCGGAGTGGGCCCTTGGCATAAAAGGCAGTGTCTTATTTGATAGGGAATAGCACAGTTGGATACATTTGACTAAAAATGTCATCTCTAGGTGGATAGGGATGCGATCTCCTCTGCCTGGCGCTATGGAGACAAACAGTTGATCTGTTTTTCTTAGCGGTCTGGTCTTGTCTATGTAGTAGAGAACCACCCTCCTCACATCTAGTGTGTGGAGTTTTACCTCAGCAGAGCTTTTGGGTTCCTGGAAGAAAGCTGGTAGCTCAATAGACTGGTTAACATGGAATTTGGAAATTAACTTCGGTGAGAACCTAGGGTGAGTCCATAAAACCAGTTTGTCCTTATGTATAATAAAGGAAAGATCCTGCACTGACAGTTTGGATTTCACCGACCCTTCTTGTGGAAGTGATGGCTACTAAGAAGGCAGTTTTATAAGTCAGGTGTTTGAGACTAGACTTGTACATGGGCTCAAAGGGTGGTCCCATGAGCTTAGCAAGTACCACACTAAGGTTCAAACCTGGCAGTGGGTTAGAAATTGGAGGGTGGAGTCTTTTTACCCCCTTCCATAAATGCTTTGATTGGTACCTTCCACCATGAGACCTTGTTATGGGAAGTGGTGTAGGCTGACAAAGCCGCCAGGTGTACCTTAAGTGAGTTAAACACTAACCCTGCATCTAGTAAGTGGAGCATATAGGTTAGAATATTAGAAGGAGTACAATCAACAGGGTTGATTTGCTTATTCTGGCACCAAATTACTAATCGTTTCCATTTATCATAGTAACAGTGCCTCATGTTCGGTTTTCTTGATTCTTTCAAGATATCCATACATCTCTGCGGTAGATTCAGATGTCCAAACTCTATGACTTCAGGAACCATGCTGCCAAGTTCATAGAGTGTTTGTGTGGGTGCACGGTTAGTCCTCCGTGCTGGGGGAGTAGGTTGTACTGGCATGGGAGTTTGATGGGTTTGCACATCGCCAGTCTGCGCAGATGTGGATACCACGGCTGTCTTGCCCAAATAGGAGCAACAAGGATCAGCGTCATCGGTTCCTTGTGTAACCTGTTCACTACCTTCCTCGAGAGGAGTCGTGGGTTCGGGGGGGTGGGGAAATCGGGCAAAGCGTAAGCAAACTTCTCTGACCAGTTCATCCATAGGGCGTTCCCCTTGGAGTCTGGCTGGGGGAACCTGGACGCGAAGTCTGGGCACTGACGATTTTCCCTTGTGGCGAATAGGTCTATAGTTGAAAAACCCCAGTGAGAAAAGAGGTGTTCTACGAGTTCTTCGTGTAGACGCTGCTCGTGTTCCTCTGGTAGGGGATCTCTGCTCAAGGAGTCTGCTAGAGCATGGAGTTCCCCTGGATTATGTTGTGATGACAGGAACATTTTCCGTCTGATTGCCCATTTCCAGATTTTCTGTGCAAGTTAGGATCGATTTGGAGAGCGCGTACCCCCTGTTTGTTGATATAAAACATCACTGTGGTGCTGTCCGTCAGGATCTTCAACGACAGGTTTGTTAAATGGGGTTTGAACGCCTTGATGGCTTTCAATACTGCCAGAAGTTCCAGCACATTGATATGGTTCTGAGCTGCAGTGTGAGACCACAGACCCTGGGCTGTGTGGTGAAGGTAGTGAGTCACCCACCCTGCCAGTGAGGTGTCCGTTGTGACTACTGCTTGTATTTGTGGGTTGTAGAAGGGTTTCCCCTTAGTCAGGTTTCCGCTCATCCACCAGCGAAGGTTTTGTTCCAGTGTTGGCGAAAGGACCACTAGATCGTCCCACTGACCGCTTGCTTGAGACCATTGTTTGGCCAACCACTCCTGTATGGGAAGCATGCGCAGGCACGCGTGTGGAACCAGGTATATGCAAGATGCCATCATGCCAATTAAACTCATTGCTTTGCGCACCTTTATCTGGTGGCCAGTCTGATAATGCGGTATTTGCAGTAACCAATTCTTTATTCTCTCCTCTCAGGAAAAGACCAATGCTTCCTCTGTGTTTAGGATAGCTCCTAGAAACTGTTTGTAAGTGCTTGGCACTAGGCTTGATTTTTTTCTCGTTGATTGAGGAGCCAAATTGAAAGGAGGTTGATCATTGTTTTGCCTGCAAATCAGAGGTGATTCCCCCGTTAGGAGCCAGTCGTCCAAGTAAGGGTACACTGAGATTGCCTCAATGTGCAGGTGCGCTGCCACCGGCAGTACCTTGGGGAATACCCTTGGAGCCGAGGCTATTCTGAAGGGCAGCACCTAGAAATGGTAGTGCTGGATCGGTATCTTGAAACGCAAGAATCTTCTGTGCGCTGGGAACAGTGAAATATGAAAATAGGCATCTTTCATATTCAGTGTTGCCAAGTAATCCCCTTTTTTAGAAGCAGGATTACCTCTTGTAGCGCAGTCATGCAGAACCTTTGTGGCTTGGCGTACTTGTTCGCAGGCCTCAAATCTAATACTGGGTGCATCGTTAGATCTTTTTTTTGCACAAGGAAGCAAGTTGAATAAATGCCCCCGTTTACCTGGTTGGCTGGGACCACTTCTATGGCGTCCTTTAAAAGAAGCGCTATTTCTTCTAGAAGGATCCGCTGATGTTCCTCAGAGTGGACCTTTGTCTCGGGGGGGTGATCGCGAGGACGTTGAAGTTCTGTGCAGTAGCCCCCTGCTACGGTGGACAGCACCCATCTGTCCGAGGTGATACTCTCCCATGCGTGGGAGAAGTTGGAAATGCGTCCTCCTACTGGAGATGCATGGGAGGGTACCTGGAGCGGAATATCACTTGCTCCGAGTTGGGGTGCCAACTCGAGCTGGGCCCCTGCCACGATTACCACGACCTCTACTTTGTCCTCGTGGATAGCCCTGAAAGGTTTGTCCTTGGTTTTTGCCATAGGAACCTTGGCCTTGGCCGTATCCTGATACCCTCTGAGAATTTTGTCCCCGAAAACGGTGTTAACTCTTTGCCCCATGGGCTTGTTGTTCGTGAGCTGACCTAAGGACTTTAGAGCGTCATACTCATCCTTTGCTGCCTTAAGTGCATCTTCTACAGCCTTGCCAAAGAGCACATCAGGTCCCACTGGCATATTAAGGTGGCCTTTGTTTCTGGCCTGAAGCCTGATTGGCCAAGCCATGCGTGCCTCTTTATAATAGTGCCTTCTGCGATAACTCCCTGCATTGTCATACACGTCAAAATTTGACTTGAGGAGACAAGTCGACACAACTCTTCCGTCTGCTGCCACCTGAGCTAATAGAGATTTAATTGGCTCAGGTGCAGATGAGTAACGCGGAAACCTCCTCCCACTTATGACAGTTGTAATTTGCCAAAAGTGTAGTATTATTCACAATTCTTGTCTGGTAGGCTGCAGAAGAGGCTACTTTTCTGCCCATTGCATATATTTTCTTGCTCTCCTTATCCAGAGGAGCCTCAGAGGAAGGAAGGGGTGTGCCTGCTCTTTCGTGTGGTGGAAACTACCAAAGAGTCTGGTTTGAACTGGCCTCTTATGTATAGGGGGTCTAAAGGTGTAGGCCTTAACAGTTTTTCCACACGCGGGTTAACAGCCCGTGTGAGATTCCGTGCCTCCAAAGGTTGGATTCTGCGTCGCACAGATTTCAGCAGTGGGATAAACTGCCCTACTGTCTTTTTGTCTCCCAACAATTGTTCAGCGAAGTCTCTGTCCTCGTGTACCTCCTGTGTGTCAATGCAGAAATGGTCTGCCGCTTTGGTTAAGACTTTGTTGAGGAGTGGTTTATTGTCTCCAGGGGAATCTACCACTGGAGGGTCCTGATTAATAGCAGACTATGGAATACATGTTCGCCTCCTGGTCTGGGTCCTCATCGTCCCCATAATAAAGTTACTGTGTGTCCTCATCAATAATTTCAGGGTCAGATGTTTCCACAAATGAAAGATCATCTTGGTCTTCTGGATCCATTTCAGGGTCATATAGATCTATAATTCTGCCCTGTGCTGGGACATCAGCACGTGCACTCTTGGTAGGGGGTTGAGAGAGAGTTGAGAGCCAGAAGGGGCTGAGGTGGGAGGTGTGGTCTGAAAGCTTTGATGGTAATCTGGATTTAAAAAAAAAAAAAGAAATTTGCCATATAGGCCATTCTTCACATAACTGTTGATATCTTGCGAAGACCATTCCTTTGAATTTGGGATTACAGTGTCGGGAATACCCAAGTCTTCATTAGTTGGAGGTATAAGCTTTGGCCTAGAGTCTTTAGGTTTCTCTATGGGCTTGGATAAGATTCCCTTTTGTGAAGACCTGTCGCTAGTAGGACTCTTGTCCCTATGAGGGGTATTAGAGGATTTCTTATGGTGTTTTTCCCCCACCCTGGGGACCAGAGGAGTGTGTAACAGACTTTTTGGGCCTGACGTTTTACTAGATGAACAACGTCAAACTTCGAGTGTGGGGGCCGAGGTTTCGTCCATGGACGAACGACCTTCGGAAGGTGTTTTTCGTGTGACACCCTTGCCGTCTTTTGACATCTTAGCCCTGTCATGTGGCGATCTTGAACGAGATTGCCCAGAGGACCGGGACTCGGTGGACCGTTCACGGGGTGTCGAACGTTGTCGAGTATTCGACTCATCTGTCGAATGTCGACTGGGGCTTGTGTGTTTTGTGGTTTGTGCTTTTGAAGCGCTCCCGCCGCCGGGTGTAGTTCCCACAACATGGCCACCGGCCTGTCCTACGGTGTCAGGGGCCTGCGCTTGGGTAGCTGAAGCTACTCCAGTGCCCTCGCCGTTCGAAAGTGTGGCGTCACTGCCATCGCTGAAGGCTCCTAGTCCATGGCCTCGAGTTGCCTGGTCAAGTGGGCCCAGGGCTTAGTGGAACGGTCCTTCTACGTCTTAGACTGTAAGAGCCTGCACGCTCGACAAGACGTTTCGACGTGGCCTCTTGGGAGACAAGTTGCAAACTAAATGTTTGCAACCGTAGATTCCCCTGGGTAGACACTTAGGGCAAAACTTAAATGGAGTGTTTTCCATAATTCTGGGCAATGGGGATGGCAGCTGGGCGAACCAAGTGTAGGAAGGGTAGAATATGCATTCTAAAATGGCCTAACAATGGCCTCCCCCCTCTATCCCTACTGTCTGGGCCGAGGCCCGGGCAGGCCTTCCAAGGCCGTGCGGTCCGTTGCGATGGTCTCCGACGGCAGTATTCTTTCTCTTTCCTCGGCGTGGTGTTACAGCAGTCGAAGAAAGGATAGAAAGAAAAACTATCGTAATTATACAAATTCATTGGCTTATCGCCAGAAGGAACTCCGCTATACGTGTCCGTCTAGTATGGCGGAAAAAAGTCAGAGGGACCTCGACACGTGAGGGATCATGGGTACAGTGGACGTCACACTAGGGATAGTATTACTAGCATGTCCTGTCAACGTCCATTTTCGAAAACAACTAATACTCTGCAGCTTCCACTAGATGTCGGTCTATGCACAGCATGTGATCTAAGCAGATTCCACAAGCCTCCGAAAAATAAATACATATACATACATATATATATACATACACACACTGGCTAATCTGTTCCATTCGTCCCTTCTCCCCAGAAAGGGAGCCATCCACTTTGAGGCTAGGGAGGGGTGCCCGCTAAGCAAGACCCTCCCTAGGGGTCTGGACAAGTGGGACCTCACTGGGAATGATTCTCCTCTTGGGGACAAGGATTCCTTTCCGATAAGGAACTCCCGGTCCAGAGAACATCATCTGTCTACATGTGAATTGGAAAGACTGTTATACCTTCTGTTTTGAATCCATCAAGTGGTGACATTGTCTCAATCTCTTTGGTTTCAGGTAAAGCTGGATCTCGTCTGAACTCCACAAAGAGGAAGGAGACACCCCTTTTGTTTCGGATGACCTACAGAAAACCAAAAGGAACTTTGAATTGAAGCAAAAGAAAGCTATGCAGAGGCGAGCCTCATGAGAAGATACCCTGGGGGGGTTGGGTGGGGTGGGGGAGGGGCAGACAGTTAGCCATGGAGAGTGAGCAAATCACTAGCCAGACACTGGCGTCCTCACCGACCAGGAAGCAAAGTTCAGGAAGGAGATGGAGACGCAACTGTCTCATCCTGTGGCGCGTCCACATGGCAGCAGTAATGGGCATGGGGCCTGGAAACCAACGCTAAAACCAGACTGCAGAAGGGAGTCCAGATTCCTGAGCTTCAGACAAGAAATGTATTTGCAACTGAGATTAGCAACAGCAGAGAAGCGACCGCTCCCGAGGAGAGAACCCAATTGAGAGGTACGAACATTGATAATCATGGCTGGGGAAGCAAACAATTTTATGGGAGCTTGATAAGCCCAGAGGAGGGAGACAGCAAGCTTATCAGAAGGCCCTAGGGCTTTGGCTTCAGAGAGCCCTGAGAAACCTTAACATAAGGGAAGAAAATACTCCAGAAGTAGTAACAGTTGAGAGGGGTGGACAGCAGCAGGGTTTATAGGAGCCCGGAAAAACCCAAACGGAGATAAAAGCAAGCATATGAAAGGGCCATAGGGCTTTGGAGAGCCCCCAGTAACTATGTCTAACTTTGAAGGCTGGGCAAGCCACAAAGGTTACAGGAACCAGACAAAGCTGAACTGATTAAACAAACCTATTGTAGAGCCCTGAGAAACAAAGACAGTTCAATTGAAGAAAGAGAACATAGATGGTCACAATCATTAAGTATCATATCAAAACCTTGTCAATAGCGGGTTGGTATTTCTATCAACATCTCTTATATAGGTTATAAACAGATGTTGCTAGAAATACCAACTATTGATACTATCCAATGAGTGACAAATAGATGTTGACAGTTGTCACAAATAGAAGTTGATACTCTAAGATTAAGTTACCCAAAACTTGTAAATTCAAGATTTTTGCGAATTAAAACGATTTGAAATCACACTTAAAGATTGACAGTGCATTTATTTACTCAACTGCAAGCTGGCCGATATTGGATTACCCTCCCAAGCAACACACATTTGAACTAATATTGGGCAGCCACAATATTGGGACATCCCTTTGCTGACAACTGCAAAAATATATATAGACACTTAATTTGGACTTGCCAAACTGGTTGACCATTGATATGCATGAAAGAGATTGCAGACAATCACCAAGAAAGAAATGTGGGTATCAGATTAAGCAAACCTTTCTTCCTGGAAAGAAGGAACAGTATGGAATCAAGGTTTGATCTACAAACTTAGAGAGGTTGTGAACTGTATTTTGATAAAACAAGAACATTTTACATAATCAAATCTAAATTGGAAGAATTGTACAAGGAAATCTTTCTTCCTGGCGAGAGAGACTTGTAAATAACAGATTTGTCCTACAGAACCCACAGAGAGATTGTGAACTCTGTTTTGCGACAGTGATTACCTTATGTATCATATGGACAAGTGAGTTAAGTGATTGGACCAAGCAGAGGCCACAGAGGCTATTGCTCCAGCCTCCTCCTTTCTGTTAACGTTTCCTAAGTGGCAGGGCAAGTTAGACATTAGCACTGACTAAGGACGGTTTTCTTGTAAGCACCATTTGTTAGTTAATTAGAAAGGGAACAGCCCTCATAGCTCTATGGCTAGATGGTTTGTTTATTAAAAAACACCCTTGAACAGGCCAGTAATTAGTCCAACTCCTTCTGGTTCGCCACAATACACACTAGAGCACTCCACCCCTTAATGAAATTGCCAATGAAATATGTTGGTTGTGTAATCGCATGCTTTATGATTTACAAATTCACACTCTCCATCCCAATTCAGGGACAAGCAACTTAATGGAGGTTGATGACCATTCGGCATTAAGGACTGGGTCTATAACTTGGGAAATCCCACTAAATAACCCACAGATACCAACCATAAGCTGACTCAATGATGTCTAAAGTGCCGAGTGTCTGTTAAAGTGCTAATGGGCCGGATCGAGAAACATCCATCAGAATGCTGGAGCACTGAGTGCACTACATTACAATCGATTGTGGTGGTGGCAAGCCAATCCAATCAGCAATACAAAGAAAAAGGGCAAAACCCAAACTAAACATGAGGGCAAAACAATAGCCCCCCCCCCTCCAACTTCAGTGAATACCCAGCAACAAACAAAAAACAATTGTACCTGCTCCTGAGAAGCCTCAGAAAATGGGTGCATGAGTGGCAAGCCAAATGTGTACATGACACAAGGCCACATGTACACCTTACCAACCAAAAGAGGAACCCCCATGAGTGAATCAAAATACATTCTTAAATAAGGAGGTAAACAATTACTGAGTTACCTGAATGAACAAAAACCAACGAAAAACCAATACAAAAGGGGTCGTTATGCCTAAAAAAAGTGCATATACATAGAAGAGTCAACAATACCCATTCAAAAGTGACAGACGTCATGCTTCAAGGATATACAAACAATGACGTCAATTATACACCAAGGGAAAAATATATATTTAGTATATGTATACATTATGTTCACATGCAGTAATATTAACTGACATATTACATAATGAAAAAGTAATACTACATGACTAACTGCTTTGGTAAAGCCATCAAGTTTATTACAAGAATAACAGTAATACATGTTTGTACTAACATAACGATGTATGTATTTGTTCCAACAAACCACCAAAGAAAGTTTGTAATGTTATATGCATTTCTGGATTAAGTTACTTTTGTTCCATTTGTTGAAAAACGTGTATGCATGTATAATGTTTACATTTTATAGACGCGGGCCACCATTTGTGCATACTGCACACATATTGGACACATTATAGCATAACGTCAATAAAACGTTAAAACTTGGTACTTTGTTTTAAATAAACATGGGGTTACTTATATATGTCAACTGCATATTATGTTTTACATCATACATTTGAAAACCATATGTACTTAACGGTATCATTGTAAAATGTATGACCCTAAGTATGATCAAATATTCAAGAATTACTAATAGTAACCTTTATCTTTTTATACTTTATAAAGATAAATCCACTTAATTTTAGTTTCTAAATATCATGGTTACCAAATTAAAAGCCATATTTGATTTGATATATATGAAGGTGGTTTCATTGCGCCCATCTAGGATCATCTTTACTGCACCATAAGAGTGAAAGTAAAAGGCAAAAACATTTGATATACATGTTCTAATCAAAAGTTAAAGTATTTTTTAACTACAATGTTTTTTTAGTGTTTACATTATAGGTACCTTTTTAGGTTGTGCATTGTCCATGAAACCTGTTTGAAGTTAAAATACACTTATCCGCCATGTCCGCCAGTGCCACTGCCACTGCTTGCTCCTCTTCCTAATCCTCCTGCAGAGCGTTCCGTAATCAGGAATGTCCTGCCGATTGTGATTGAAATTACTGAAGCCTTTGGAAGTAGAGGTCGAAACATGTGTCGGCTTAGCCTATGCAAATCAAATAAAAGCTCTGAAAATCTTGTAACCAAGACATTCAGTGTTTGACAACTACTAAATTGCGTATTAGTTTTCCGATTGTGCAACTAGAGGTTTTTCAAGTAGTACTTGGGGAAATCTAATTGAAGGGTTATTTTTATACCTTCAGACGGCCCCCAAACTATCAACCTTCAATTGGTTTTGCAGCCTACTAGTGCCAACCCATAGAACATAGCATTGGATTAGAGCAAAGGTTGGACAGCGCAGTGGAATAAGAGCCTGTTGTCTTGTTTTTAGTTTGTTTGTGAATGCCACGACTGTTTGAACAGGTACATAACAGAAGAATTAAACCTATACAAATTAGGATTTTTAAAATTAATCTATGCTATTTTGTATTAGATTTTATTTGTAAAACTAAATTTACTGTTACTCGTATATTCAATTTGTATTCACTTCCTTTGGTCTTTGTAGATGTGCATTTTCTAAATATTCCCCAAATATTTGTTTTATATTACTTCTTTGTGTGGCAACTTTATTTGCAATGTTGTATATTTGTTGTTTGAAAATGTGTACTGTTTAATGAGCATCAAGTACTATGTTGGACGCTTGTGATGAACACATGTACAATTAGTAACATCCCATATGTAAACTTAAAAGTAAGGTATAATGCATGTGGTTTATTGGCTAATGGGCACAATGCAAGTAGGTTTGTGCTTTAGTATGCAGCAACCTATTTTATGCGTTGCTTGGTTTGTTAATGCATGTGTTTTTTTTTTTTTTTTTAAAACCTGCTCCAAATGAAAAACTTTGTAAACAAATAAGAAAAAGTAAAAAACGGACATCACTAAAATACAATATGTGGGGGCAAGTGACCCTTGGTTACATGAAATATACTCAAAGTTGCAGGTTTCATTTAACCTTCATACCTGAAAGATCGAAGGTATAAAAAGGCTAGTGTACATGCCAACCAAACCAATTATTTGACAAATAAAATTAAGTACTTAATTGTATTTAATTTTATTTGTCAAATAATTGGTTTTGGAAAGTGACAATGACTAACGTTCGCAAAACTAGTAGGTGTTTTTTTAGTCTACCATTCAATATAAAAATAATTAACATGTATGCATTATTTTGCTTCAAGTACTTTGTTTGCAAGTGGCACTTGGTTAACCTTTTAAAGTGGTTACTTCAAATGCATGCTATTTTGGGTTAGATAATTCAACTTTTTGACTTAAGAGATATAAAGTGTAATTGTAGTATGCACATTCAATTGTATACACAGCATTTTCTGTTTTAATTAGTATTAACACGTCTCAAAATTACACTAAGACATTTTTAGGCCCTCATCTAGAACAAGTTAATGCATACAATAAATGTTTAAAAAACGTTTTAAGAGAAACATGCAACGGTTATACCAGCTGTAACATTTAAGATTGATATCAATACAATTATGTAATTTGGGGTTGAATTGACATTGTACAAGCCTATGTATGTTGCTACCAGGGGGAGCATACATGGCAGTTGCCTGAACTGAATGAGTAGCTCTGCATCAAGAGGGTCTTAAACGGCATGAGCCCCTGTTTGAGACCCGCCCGGGAAGGTCGGGGAGAGCCCACTGGTTCCATAAAGGCTTGTGGAATACTCCTTAGCACCTGGCGGACGTGCGTCCACGGGATACACTTAACGTGATTGGCTCGTTTCCGAACCATACCAGTGTAATCCTGTGGATGCACGTACGTGCCTGGATTTGTTCCCGGCGGTGGGCGTGGCAGCTCCTTAGCCAATGTGGAGGCTCAAAACGGGGCAATCCCCGCTCTGAGCCTCCCCATGGTTGGAGGCTGCCTTCGTCCCCCGCTGGGAACTCGGGTACGTTTTCTTTCCTCCACCCCCCCCCTCCCCTGCAAACTATCCCCTCCTCTCCCTCCCAACCCCACATACCTTCTTTTTTCTTCTTTTCTCGGGAGCAAACATGCTGGGAATACTGCTCCCAGCGCGTCCGCTGCCCGCCATGGAAAGGGCAAACTGACTACGTTTTCCCTTTCCTGGTGGCCATAAATTCCATTAATACCCTGGTCTAACGGGCCAGGGTACTAATGACTATAAGCCCCTCAACAGCGGCCCAATAACGCCCATGGTAATGCCCCCGGGGCCTCGTTATCTGTAACTAGGGGCCCTGGGGGCATTACCTGGTGCGGTAGTGGCCCGCTGTCTCAGGGCTTATTGCCACAGTAAAAAATACCTGAGCCCAGCGATATCGGGGGTTCCGACGAGAGAGCCACAGTGAGGTTGCCCTCGCCACACGGCCTCCCAAGACCTGTGCAGGCTGCTGCCGTGTCAGCGGCTGTGGACTGGGAGAAAGTCTGCAAACGGTCCCAGGTGATGGCTGCACACCGAGGCAGCCAGACACAATACTGGAGATGGAGACCTGCAGGGATCTGCACACCCGCGGGCACGGAAAGGCATAGTGCAGCTTTAGAAGTGGACTGCTGGCGTGGGCCACTGGATTGGGGTCGAACATGAGGCAAGCTTAACAGTGCTAGCTGCACAAAATCCATGCATCTTGCACCCAGAGCTGTGCCTCGCCTAGGCCCACTACTCATGAGCGGTGCCTCGCCAAGGCTCACCTAGGCCCACAAAGTGGCCCCAAGACTCCCCTCTCTAAATCCATATACGCCATGACTCCCACCTGCCTACCTCCCCCAATATCCATCAGGAATCAGCACCTTCAGCTCAGCACCAGAAGACCTCATACCCACAGTCAGCCCACGCCACCCCCTTCAGCACCGCCCTCCACCCATTCCAGAAACAATTTCCTCTGCTTGCGCACCTGACCCTTTACCACCCCCACCCACCCCAAAACATTGCATTTGCTCACCCCCGCAGCCTCTCCTAATAAGCCACTCAAATGCACCCTGATCAATTCCAGATAAGTCCCTGCACACAGCCGCGAGATCCACAACCTCACCTCCATTGATCTCGACCTGCTTGCAAGACCTAGCTCCACCCTGCAGCAGGCCCTGCTCTTTCCATCGCTATCCGCCTAGGATACACCATCATGCGCAATGACAGAACCCATAGCATAGGCGGCGGAGTAGGTTTTATCTACAAAAACACCATTGTCGTCAGGACCACCAACTCCAGCCCAATCCCAAACTGCAAAATGCTGTCCACCAAACTCACTGTCTCACCCACCAAAAAGCTCAACCTCCATCTCATCTACCACCCACCAGGCGCCATCGCTTCATTCGAACCACTAAACCTAGATCTAAAGCCCTGTATTCCTCCCTGGCTAAAGAGTACAAAAGAGCAATTGACACCACCAAAGCCTACTCCTACAATGTCAGAATAAACAACGCACAATCCAACACCCTCAAACTCTTCAAAATCCTACACGAACTTGAGTTGCCAGTCTCCCCTCCCTCAGACCTCATCATAGATGACACCTGGTGAACCAAGGTACAAGAAGCCCTCCTGGGGAAAATCTGCACCAAGCAACTGGCCATCCTCGCCAAACCACCACCAGCTACCTCCTCGCCTCCCACTCCAACGATACAACCAATTCCCCAATTTGACTTCTGCAAGCATCGGAACCCGAAGTCACAAACCTAATCAAAGGACTCAAACCTTCCCGAGGCAAAGGAGATGCCTGTTCTGCCCCGATCATTAAAGACTGTGCCGAGACGCTTACACCCATCACCACATCTATCATCAATTCATCCTTTGCAACAAAAGCTGTGCCAACTGTCCTAAAAGAAGCCTGGATCCTCCTGCTTCTAAAAAAAATTAAAACCTCCTGTGACCCCACCATCCCAACTAACTACTGCCCCATGACCACTGTACCGTTCATCCTTAGCATATTCATGCATCATATATCCAGGACCAACAACACCTAGAGGACAAGCACATCCTGGGCATCCGCCAATCGGGCACGGAACGAAAAACACCTTACTGGACCTAATGAACAACTAGACGATATCAAAGACTCAGGCAAACTCGCCCTGCTCATCATGCTGGACCAATCAGCAGCATTTGACCTCAGACTACCAGACACTTTGCAACCACCTCACCACAACAGCAAACCTCTCCCCAGCAGCAACAGACTGGATCAGATCCTTTCTAGCAGACAGATCTTCCCGACACCAGTAACCTGTGGTGTCCCACAAGGGTCCTGCATCTCCCCAACCCTGTGCAACATCTATACCAAACCCCTTTATGAACATATAGATGCCCTCGGCAAATCCTACACGAATTATGCCGATGACACCCCAGTCGTCCTCCACCTCTCTGGTTCCCATCACCTTGACGCCAAAACCATACACTCAGTTTATGATATTGTCCAAAACTGGATGGAAAACCTTCAGTTACGCCTCAACGACAACAAAACAGATCCTCATTCTAGGCTCGCACTCCACCCTCCGCAGCATTGACCCAGCTTACAAAGCATTGGACATTGACAGAAACCGGTTTAAAACATCTTCTGCAGCCATAACCCCTGGACGTATACCTAGACTCCACCTTTGACCTCTCTCGCCAGGTCAAAACCATTGCTTCCTCCGCTGCCTACACTGCAAAACTATTGAACACCAGCAAGCCATTCCTCACCAAAATCAACTGACTCACCATAGCCAGAGCCATCACTGTAGCCAAACTGGATTACTGTAAAGCTCTCTGTAGGAACCTCTGAATGCAACTTGTGCAAGCTGCAAACCATCCAAAACAATGCCCTTCAAGCAGCCTTAGGTTTGTCCAAACACAACCATGTCAAAAAGGCCAGGAAAGAAGCTTACTGGCTCCCGATGCATGAAAGTATTAAAATCAAGACCCTCTCCATCATACACGATGGGTGGAGAATGACACCTCCCCTCACCCTCTAAGATCCATGAACAGCCATCTCCTCAAGAGTGCCTACCTTCACCAGAAAGACCGCAGGGGGACAGTTTTCCTGTCAGGGCCTCCAAGCTATGTAACAATCTCCCCATCACCCTGAGAAAGGAACCCTCCTACTGGACTTTCAGGGGAAAAAAATGTGGCTTTTTGCCTAAAAGATCCCTGAGCTAACTAGGACATTCAGATACCCATCTCCCTCTCCTCCACCCCTGCTCCTCGAAGCAAGACTTAAGACTCCATGACACCCCTGCCTCCCCGTTGTGTTTTCTAGTTTGTTTCTTGCATTCGCTGTACTCTATTTCATTTTAGTCTCACAATGCAACTAGCGCCTAGATACCCAAGGGTTCAGTGCACTGCAACAAATGCAAAAATAAATACAAAGTACACTGAATTGTGCATCTTTTACGTTCATTCAGATCATATTAATCCACTGATATCTATACAATGTTGAATACATTTTGTTGGAAACTGACTTATGCTTACTGTAATCTACAGATGTACTTGAGTAGGTTTTCATTAACTATATACATCCACCTATACTGTGCATCTACCTACTGTACATGTACAGATCTCTACATTTATACACTTAATTATTTAGATGCTTATACAGATGAATACCTTATAAGATGCTGAAGTAATTTGCTGTAAAGAGATTTTTTTTAATTGTGCAAAAAAAAGCAACAGTTGGCTTTTCACAAAAGTAAACAAAAAGAGAAGAATACAACCAATTTATGATGCATCCACCAAGAAGAAAACGAAAATGCTCACATAGATCTGTATAAAAATTAATGAAGGAGAAAAGAAAGCGTAAACATAGGCAAAGCATAAAATATGAACAAAAAAGAAACAAAATGTTTCACTAAAAAACTGATTTCTTCCTCATTAATTAAACTTGCAATTCTCAGATAGGTTATCCTACCAAAAAACATTTTAAAGTCATTTTTTAACTCCTATCACGTATACAATCCCACCAAATTCAACTCCTTCAGCAGTTTACCAATTTCAGTTGTCAATAGAGTTTCATTTCCAGAAGCTGCCCTTTCCCAAAAGCAGTCTGTGGTCAACCACCAATCTTGGCAAACAAATCTGGGCAGATCTTGCAGTCTCATTCCCAAAGTACCTGTGCAATTCACAAACAGCTGCTTCAGAGATTGCGAACAAGCATCCTTACATAGATCACATGCATCATTGGGACATTCATCTCTTCGTCTGATGTAGCATTTTTCACGGTGGGCAAAAGATTCAAACGGAATCTTAAGAAATCGGACCTTACCCTAGGAGCAGGAAATGTCTTCAAATACATCGGAAGAGATGATCTAGGTTTATCAATAGCAGTTCAGGATGAAGGAACAGGATTGCATAGCTACTATGGCCCTGATCCAATCCCACCTTTTTAAACATTCCTTGACTTTCATTGTATTTTCAATCAAAGTCTCTTCCGTACAGTCGGCCTCCAACAAAATGTTTGTACAGAGCGTCTTCAAGGCTGTTAATGACAATGGGGTGGGGGGAACAATATCGATCTATAGAGAGATCCACCTCCACTCCATCCGTGCCTTGAGCGACTGTAGGCCCATTTCATACCTTACGCATGCAATAGGCACAGAGCTGGGCAGACCGAGAGCACGCTGCCAAATATTTCCCTCTAATCTGTTCTAATCTAATAGATGGGACAAAGGATTGGTATCAAAGAAACAACAGCGCAGGGATGACTTTACCCACAAAATACCCGATAACACGCAGGAGAGAGAACTTGCAGAACTTATTCAGAATTTTTTTCATGCGGGAGCTGAACTGTATGATCTTGGTCTCAAGAATATCTGTTGCATGGGCTTTCGTTGGGAAACCATTGTTCCCAGATATGGGACTTCTTTTACAATTGAAATACTCTGATTGTCCATGCTCCACCTCAAAATCTTGGTGCTTTTCAACAGGTGTTTAAATATCAGGATCTTTGACTTAAGGGGATTAACCTTCACGTCATTGAGTTCTGCGTATTTTTTGAAGTGCCGCAAGCATTCGCTGTAGGTGTATTTGTGTATAGTCCTAGAGGACAATATCATCGGCATAAACCATCCAATTTATTTTAGTTTTTCCAATCTTTCGACTGGCCAACCCGATTTCTCCAACCACTGTGCCAAATCAGACAGATAAAAAGAAAGGGGGGTGATAATACACCACTGCCATACCCCCCTGTGTGTTTTAATAGGATTTAATAGTTTGCCAGATCCATCTAATCTGATTTGCAGTTCTGAGTCCCTCTGAAGTTCGATGACAATAGCGAGCACATTTTGTGGGATGCCCCAAGCCCTCAGCTTTGCCCAAAGATACCCCTGTTGACCACGTCGAAGGCTTGCAACAGGTCGATCCAACCACCATATAGGGGAGGACCACCCTTAGAAAAGGACCTGCAGCTCATGGAACACAAAACTAAACTATTCAGGGAGGTTGAGAGAACCTCAACTGAAACCTATCTGATGCTAAAATAGTATGCCCCTTGCTTTGGCCCATCTTTCCAAATCTTTTAAGACCAGACATGCAAATATTTTCCCATCCGCGTCCAGAAGAGATCTAGAATGATCATTTGAGGGAAGCACACAGTCCCCGTTTTTGTAGATGGAAATTATAATTGCTTTTCTCCATGAATCTGGTATTTTTCTGGTGGTCATTTCTCTAAACAGGGCTGCTAGCAAGCGGGACCAGAGAGCTGGATCAGATTTTAAAATGTGATTACTCAATCCATTTGGTACTATGTTAATAGCACAAAATTAAAATCCTGAAAAATATATACAAAAAGCAGGTTTGTGCTCATATTTGAGCCTTTTCAGTCTTGAGGCTGCATTTATTACTCCCACAGAAATTACAGCCCCACATCTGATGCAGCCCAGAATACTATTACTGTTCTCAATCAATGTTGGCAGTTAATGTTTACCAACCTCATATGCATTAGCCCTTTTTGATGGGGCGATTGCATCAGTTGGGGCGGTTTCCTTTTTTGGGTAGGTTTTCGGTGGGATGGAATTGAAACTTGTTTTTGTGATCGCAGGGACAGTTTTTGTGCACATTATCTAGGTAGATGGAGTAGGTTTATTTTTCAATGTGGTAAAAATTGCTAAATATCTCAGGTTGTGCTTTCTCAGATTCCTGTTTAATGTACACTGTACCTAGGTTGTAAATGATTTGGGCCACATTAACATCCCCTTGTTGTGGGCTTTCAAAATATTCCCACAAGCACCTTTTTTCTAATGTTTGAGTTCCACACATGGATAATGCTGTGGATTGGTTTCCCATGTTAGTGGGTATTTGACTTGCAGTTTTGTTGCGATAAGGCTATTTATCAGGTGCTCTAGTAAACCTTTCTACATTAGTTCTTGTTGGTAGGAAGACAGGAGTGTTCTTTCCAGTTTTAATTTATTATTTTGGGGGTCTTATTGGAAGGTAAATCTGCAGCATTTCTTTTAGCCAGATGATGAAACATTTCAGCTACAGTTGTGTTTTGTCTTGGTTCATGCCATTCCGGAGTACTCAGACTTTCAAGCCGACGGATTTCATAGTCTACAAAGGATAGGTAAATGTTGTATATATTAAAATAGACCACTTGCTGTGGCCATCTTGGATCAGCCCCATCTCCAGCTGAAGGCCATAAGCGGCTCCTCTGGAAACACCAATCAGGAAGAAATCGCCTCACCCTAGCAGTGCCAGGGACAATCTCAGAGAGACCAACCACTGATGGACTAGGCAATCAGGTTACAAGAGCGTAAATCCTCCCTTCAAAACTCCCTAGG
Source organism: Ambystoma mexicanum (assembly GCF_040938575.1). Classification (NCBI taxonomy): domain Eukaryota; kingdom Metazoa; phylum Chordata; class Amphibia; order Caudata; family Ambystomatidae; genus Ambystoma; species Ambystoma mexicanum. The sequence continues at coordinate 1,460,224,995 of NC_090935.1, forward strand.
GGCTTCAAGCCAGGGGCATCCCAGTTAAGGGCGGAACAGTGAAGGGTGAAGAGTAGCTGTGGACAAGTCTCTTTGCGTAATAGCCCTTTACTGTGACCAGCTACTTGTCTGTGTACCCTTAATTACTACTTCTCAGCTGCACCCTCAACATGCACTTTTCATGCTAGCTCTTCCTTTCCCCTCCTACTTCTCTCTTCACTCACCTTCACTCAGAATCCTCTCAACTCTCTCCCCATCAGCTTTTCAACGCCACCCTCCCTTTTTGCTCCACTACCTTTTAGTCACAGAATCTACGCCAACACTAACTTTCATTACACATCCTCTTCTTGCATCAACCCCCAGCGGCGCTCTATTTCTCAGACTCAAACATTGCTATGCTTGTACATCTCACTCTTTCTTTTGGAATGCAGTCTGTCTGCAATAAAAACTCCTTTACCTGAGACTTCTTCCTTTCTCATTCCCTTGACCTCATTACCCCTACTAAAACCTGGATCTCTGACTCTGCAACCCTTGCTGCCTGTCATGACCCTGCCTACACCTTCATGACCTTGCCTACACCTTCACGCTCTCCCCACCCCACTTTCAGCAGTGGTGGTGAAGGACTGTTTTCATCCTCCAAACTTCCCATCTCTCCTATTCCCCCCCCCCCCCATCTCCTGCTAATGCTCTCTCATTCAAGTACACTATCTCCGCAATCATTGCCCCTATGGCATACATATCGCCCGCTAGCATTCCCCTGGTCCGGTAGGTCAATTCTTTGAGCACATCTCCCAAATAATTGTCTATCCTCCCAATCACCACCTCATTTTTATTGGCGACTTCAACTTCCCTTTGCCCTCTGCTGCTCTATTCACCAACTATTCTACTGAACCATTCACTGTTCTGTCCACTATCTGCCCATCCAAACAAATGGAAACTCCCTGGACCTTATTCTCATCTCAACTCTCGTCCTCTAATATCTCCACTGTGCCTTCTCCCTTCACCCACTATTGTCTTTGCCTCAAACTCCTCCTCCTGATTCTTCCTCCATCTACTACATCCATTACTAAGTGCAAATGTCCCTACTCCAAATGCCTGATTAACTCTGACCTACACTACTCACTATCCTCCTATGCTGAACTCACTTTTCCATCAACTGCTCTTTAGGCTCCCTTCTCTCACAACCCGCTTACTGCACTCATGCCTAAATCAGCACCCTGAAAATAATGTGGTAAAAGCTTAGCCACACTCAGCATTGGAGCCTGCAGTAGCATTTAGGACAGCTGGCATCCCATCTGACCAAGAAGCCAATGTCTGAGGTAGAGGCAGAGATGGGGAAGCACCCATTTCCTCCGGTGGCACCACCATAGAGAAGCCGTGGTGGGCCTGGGGCCTTGTAACTGATGCAGAGAACAGCTCACTGTGTAGAAACCAGAACCCCAACCTATAAGCTAGAGGGAGATTATCTGCAGAGACAAGCAGGGAAGTGAAAGCTCCCACGGAGAGACTACCACTGAGTAATACGAACACTATGAATCAAGGTAGGAAAGCAGACAAGGTTGCTGGAACCTGAGGAACCAGAGCAGGCAAGTGGCCCCTGTGAATCAGGAAAGAGATGCAAACACTTGGCATCCAGGCTGAGAGAGCAAACGATGCTATGGTATCCTAAGAAACCCAAACGGGCAAGTGGCCTATGTGAATCAACGTGAAATAGCAAGGGTTTGCCTCCAGGCTGGGAGAGACGACAGGGTTATGGGAGACTGAGAAACTGGAACCATATGTTGATTGAGAGAACTCAAGATGACAAAAAGGCACTATGACTTGTATAGAGACCTGTTAAAAACCCTCTTGTTTTCCCAGAGGAAGAGGGATCCATGCAGAGGACATCTTCTTTTGACCAGTAAATCTGGAGGAACGTTTTGAACTTTTTATCATGCTAACTTGAAGCGAATGACAAACCACACAGTGATTGGGATAGGCAGAAGCCCAAGACAGAGGCCACTGCTCCAGCCTCTCTTTTTAGTTAGGTTTTTCAAAGTGGTAGTGCCAGATTAGTTGCATCAGATTTTGGAACAAGGACTGTTTTCTTTTGATGAGCACCATGAGCACCATTAGTTTTAGTTTCTAGATAGGGAGCATCCCTCTGAAATAGGGCAAGCTAAGAGTGCATTTACTTTTTTTTAAAAAAACCTTGAAACACGTCAACCATTTGGTCAGAGCCCTTTTACTTGTTCGCCACAGCCCCCACTGTCCCCGGACATTGTGAAGCACATAGCTCCCAGTGTTGCTCCAAAGCTCCTCTTAAACTCTTGACAATCCAACTTTTCCCTCATCCTATAAGACAGCGGTCACCCCTTCTCCTTAAGGAACCTGGTCTAGGTCCTCACTGTCCTGCCAACATTTGCCCAGTCTCTTCTGCCACAACACTGCAAAATTGTAGAGTGAGTAGTATTCAATCAACTTACTATACTCTCAAACTCCAGGACCCTCTTCAATCTGGCTTCCAACCTTTGCATTCTACTGAGACAGCAACTTCATCCCTTCCTCTCGGCATGCAATTCTTCTCAACCTCTCTTACCTTCGATATGGTCAACCATTCTGAACTTTGCTCTACCTCTCTCTCCTTGGCATTAGATATAAGGCCCTCACTTGGTTTGGTTCATACCTTGCCCCCCCCAGACACTTAGGTGTCCTGGGACAGACTTACCTCCCCACTCACCGCCATTACTGTTGGAATTCCCCAAGTGTGTCTGCTTGGTCCACGTCTCTTCACTCCAGCTCTTGGCTCTAATCTCTTATGGCTTCCCTCAACTCTTCATGGACGACATTTAGATCATCTTCTTTCACTCCTTATGAACTGGGTTCTGTGTGATTTTATAGAAAGACCTTTTCGATTGATTTTTTCACTGAAAAAGTACATCGAAAAAAATATAACAACTTCCTTTATTTGGGCCCCCCCACCCCCCATTTCCCTATGTTTAAACTCCCCAATCCCCTCCCCAGCACCGAACTTTGCAAAAAAGTATATGGCCCACTCAACTTTACTGCAAAGTTTGGTGAGGTTTGGTCAAGGTTGGGCAAAGTTCTAGATGGGGTACCAAAATGTATTTTTTCCCATAGACTGAAGAGAGAAAAGTTTGCTCACGCCTACAGCCCAAACCGCTGGACGGATTTTCACCAAATCGCAGGAGCGGCGGCTTTGTCCCGAAAGCGTACTTTTGTAAATTTGGTGAAAATCCGTCCAGTAGTGTTTTTTTTTTTAAAACGACCAAAAAGTAGGTCCCAAAAAATTAGTGATATCACACTTCCCGGTTTGCTCCGCGGACAGTACACCGATTGGATAATCGTCTTGCGTCGTGTCTACGAACATATGACATGTTTGCAGACATATGACGTGTTCGCTGATTGGTTGGGGTGAAGCGTGATGTGCATCACATTCTTTCGATGCGCCCGCCTTATTGGATCCGCAGACAGCGCTGTGTGGAAGTGAGCATAAATCTAATTTTGGGAGTGTTGGTGTGTAGGAGTGGTTGGAGAGGGTGGGGGAGTGAGAGATGGGTCAAATGCTGTATTTGTTTAGGTGGGAGAAGGCCGCGATGTGTTTGTGGAGTGCGCGGTCACCGCGGTTGTCCACCGACATACTAAACACATGAAGCACTACTGCTATTTTACTTTACTATGATTTTGGTTTTGGGTCGTTAGTAGAGCATTGGGTAAAGAGGGTATGCATTGAAGAGTTTGTGCATTGGTTGTAATTACTATTTTAGAATCTTAATTGAAGTGGATAGGTTTTGAGGTGGATGTGTTATGTTTTTTGGTTGTGGTCATTCGGTAGGGGTTTGCTTCTACGGGTGTTATGCTGCGGTGGTTGTGGCCAGGGCCTAGAGTCTTGGGTGCACGGCTAGGCCTTCGGCCATGCACCCAAGACTCTGGACCCTGGCAACAACCACCGCAGCATAACACACCCATAGAAGCAAACATTTTGACTGTGGTATGTGGGCTGCTTAGGGGATATGTTTTCAAAAATGTGAGTTCTGATTGGCAGTAGTGTAGTAGTGTTTTTTTAGGATAGTGACATGTGTGTTAGTTTGTTGGATTGTATTCAGAATGTTGGTATTGAAGACTGTAGGCATTTTGGGTTGCATTTATTGGTGAGGTGTTCATTTGCATGGCTGTGTTCTGTTGCAGTGTTTGAAAGTCTAATTAAATACTTACTGTTTCCTTTGTTGAGGCTGTATGTAGAGTTTTGGCCAGGCCATGCAGTCAAGATAGTCGGGTTTGGCAACAACCATTGCAGCATAAGATACCCATGGAAGCAAACATTTTGGAGTGTGGTCTATTGTCAGGTATATGCTTGAATGGGTGTGTTATGCTGTGGTGTTTGAGAGTCCAATCATTATATACTTACTGTGACTTTGTGGTTGTATGCAGTTTTTTCATGACATGGGTAATTAGAGCAAACATTCTTTTTCAATCTCTGTGATAAAAAAAAAGCTCACATGTTAGTGTAGGTAGTTTATAATGACTATTACATTGAATAGTAGACATTCGTGTATGTTGCCGACCCTCATAGTTAGTACTTTAGAAGAACTATAATTCAAACCAGTGTACTGTGCAATTTGCTTAGTTCCTGCCTTTGTTCATGAAATTATTGGGTCCGTGGGAAAAAAATTTAAAAAACTTTCTACGTTGTGGTACAATATATTTAATTGATTGATTTCAATTCAATAGGAGGAATTGAATAGGTGTATGTTTTTTGATTTGGAAGTGGTGGTAGTATTGTTGCAATTCGATAGTTGGTGTATTCTAATTGTTTATTTCTTGTTCCATTTTAGTGGTATTCATCTATCCGTTTGCTTGTTGCAGAATTCTGGGGCAGTTCGATACCTGTTGGCGTATTCTAGCTTTCATTTTTGTTGCTTTTTAGCAGTATTTTTTTATGGGTTTGCTTTGAGAATTTTGGGGCAGTTAGATATCTGTTGGCGTATTCTAACTGATCATAGTTCTAAAGTTGAAGTTTTGTTGATGTTCATACACAGATTAGTTATTACATTTTTGTTTTAAGAATATTAAGTAAGCGTTTACAAGATTTGCTGGTAATCTCTGTTTCAGAGTAATGGTAGTATTACATTCGAACCATCCACAATTCTTTTTTAAATATGCAGTGTAGTGACCTGCATTGGTTGTGGCTCCTGCGTTTTAGACTATACCTATTGTTGTGAAGGTTTTCTTACCAAGTGATACTTGTCCATGTGTGAATCCAGTCAGCTTGCAGTTGTTTTTGCTACCATCTGCGTTGTAACATAAAAGCATTACTATTAAGTATTTACTCTGTCTGTATTTGTAAGGTGGAGCGGTTATCTGAATTGAAGGTACTACACAATCTGCCATGGTTTGCATTTTGTACAAGTTGCTGAAATGGAATGGATTCACAGTTAGGTATGGACACATACATGAAGTGTTCATTAGTGACTTCTTGTGCGACATGGCTGCAAAGAGTGCATGTATGTTCCCACATGTATGAAATCTGAAAGATTTCATTTATAGGTATGTTTTTGTTTTCCAGTATTTATAGTAAGTACATTAGAAATGTTTGTGGATCTTGTGTTTATAGTGAATTTGACCATTCCCGCACAGTGGTCCAATTCCTGCCTTATTCCAGAAACACTAAAGGTTATTCAGGATTGTTGGTTGCATTTCTGTGAAGGACTCCCATTTGCAAACACAATTGGACTGTCCCGTGTAAGTAAATGTCAATAATTGGTGGCAATTGGAATAGAATATTGATTGCTGCATTTGCATAGCAATTTACACCAGTGTATTTGAAAATTTGAATGAACCTGACAGTTCTGTGTCAAAGTCATTTGATCTGACTGTGCATTGTTTTTTTGAAGAGGTAGTTGACTTTGTTTGTGCACTAGATCCTTCTTTGGTTGTGGTCCTTGATGAAGTATTAGCTTCTTTTAATTTCTTTGCAGGAATTGCTGTGAGATCCTGAGTCTGAAGTAGTTTTCTTTTACAAAGTTTTGCTTTTTGAGGAACAGGATAGGTTTTTAGATGGGGGCGTAGAGTGAATGCAGTCCATTGTATTCTAGAATGCAAGGAATATCAGCATTTACTTTACTTGCATCAAAGTTGATTAGAAATAGTCTGTCAAGTGTACGTAAGCGTGATAGTGCTACATAGCTAATGCCTTCTTTAAACACTGCTACCAATATCTATCAATGCTTTATCTAGGGTAAGACCTTGTGATTTGTGAATGGTGACTGCGTATGCTAGAGTTAGAGAAAATTGTTCTCTGCGTACATACATGTATTTGAAAAGAAGGAAGTAGGCTGTTGAGTGTCCTATCTTTTTAACTTGTGATAGTTTGTCAAAGAGAATATTGACAAACTGAAGGTTGTCACGTGGGTATGTTTGAAAGCCAACACTGTACCAAGTGCTCCATTAACTAGTCCTTGGTCCACGTCAAGGTAACGTTTAAGCATTACTCTACAGTTTAAAGATAATTTTAATATTTTCTCCAAACCAGCTGTGTTAGAGATGGAGTTTTCTAAGGTATTTAGCCTTGTTGTGGCTTGTTGACACATGGGTAGTGTCATACCATGTATGTCCAGTTTGTCTGTGGAGCAAATTTGAAGTATTGGATGTGCCTGGTTTTTAATCTAGATTGTGCTTTTTGAGATAGTCACCAACTCTAATACTTTTTAAAATGTAGGCGTATGTGTGGTCTGCAGACTGACGCATGTTTTCAGTTAATTCTTTGTATTAGAAATGTTGCCAAAGGTTGACGTTTCCTATTCTGTCAAGAGTTTTACGGCATAGTTTGTGCCCCAAGATTTTAAAAATAGATTCACCTTTAACTGGTGTTAATTGAAGAAGACCTCCGAAAACTATAATGCGTTTTCCTCCAAAGAGTTCTTCCTAGTCTGTTTTCAGGATCTCTTGTAATCTGAGGTGAATGAAGGTTAACCTTAGATTGGAAACCATGCTTACCTCATCTATTAGCAGCATTTTTATTTGTTTGAAAACTCTGCGTAGTTCCATTGCAGCTTCTGGAGAAAGTTTGTAATAGTCTAATTCGTTTTGGTGTTCTACTGGAAGGAGTAGTAATCGGTGTAAATTGACACTGCCTATGTTGTAGGCAGCTAAACCTCTGGGGGCAGTTATAACAGTTGACAGTTGTTTATCAATTGTTGCAGGAACTTGCTGATTTTGATTAAGAACATTTTGCCTGAACCAGCTTGACCACTCATGGATAGCAGTATAGGAAAATGCTACGCTGCTCATGGTTTAGTTGCGATTTTAGTAGTGCAAAGTCTTCTGTAGATTGCTCATACTGAGGCATGGTGTTTTCTACTTCAGTCATGGCCAATTGTCTCATTTGCTATTAGTGGCTGTCCAAGTGGTTCTTGGCTTCCTGTTACAGAAGGTTGACTACTGTCAGGAGTGTCCACATCTAGTTGCGCCTGGAGTAGTAGTTCTTGCTGCTGATCATTTGTCAGTCTAGAAAAATGGATACCTCTACTTTGTGACCGCAAACGTATTTTGGTGGCCGTGGGCCAAACGTCTCATGCACGATATGACAGAATATAGATTTTCGAGTTTGCCAATGAGCGGCCATTTTGATGTAACAAGAATCGCCATTTTTGTTTTCTAACCATTGCTCATTGCTTTCTGTTCCTATTGCTTCGCAGTATATTTTCCGCTTACACTGCTCGACTAACACATTATTGTCTGTATATGAAAAGGTCAAGGCCGCAGGGCCGAGAGGATAACAAGAGTTCATTGAAACACAAACGTAGGCAGCGCCAGGGAGAATGCCCGGCTCCCTCCCGAACGTAGCCTTGAAGCAGAGCTGCAGGGCATTTAATCATTTCACAGCTGCCAGCCAGTTTCGTTATATGGTAGAATATGTTAGAATAATATTGCTAAAGGCTTGAATTATGCTTTTACGGCCCCCCCTTTGCTGAGCCCGCTAGAGCGTATCGGCTCCCAGGACACGAATAGCACCTAATAGATAGCAAGGTCCGGAATGCACCTCTTCCCCCCCCCCGTATGAAGCTCGCTTCCAAGAACAGAAGCGCTGTGTTCTATTCAACAACTGAAAGATGCCTTCGCATTCACAAATTGCAAATTGTTACTAGAATAGATGTTTGAAGGTGTCGTAGTTGTCGGAGATGTCCCTCATCACACCAAGTTCAAAGAAACCCAATAAAAGGGGGGTATTAAACATGCCATAGCTGATTGTTTGATCTGCATTTTGTATATATGTAACTGATGTACGTAATTCACTCTTGCGTCCCTCGAGGTCTAGAGATACACGTCGCGGGGCGTGAGACCGAGTTGGCCAACTGAGGCTTTTGCTTTGCAATAAACCCTAGCTTTGGGAATACAACCTCGTGTCTGGCGTATCTATCGTGTGTGGTGACTCGCCTTGTTTCCATAGACGTCAGGGTGCCCTAGGGGCCCCTTTCAAGATGGCGCCCGAATAGGGACCCTCCCCCACTTGTTCCATCGCAGAACGTTGTAATTGAGTAAGGCGGAGAACGGCGAGGACGGGACGATCGAGCCGGGATCAAGAGGTGTTCGGGGCGCACTGTAAAAGTGATGACTCCTTTGCAGATCTGCACACATCTGATCCCTGATCGACGTGCCTGGCTAGAGAACAAGGAGGCGAGGGTCCCGAAACGAGGCGGAAGCCAAGAAACGCAGACACGACCTCCTTTGGTGAATCAGTATGCAGACGACTTGATTTATCAGGTGAGTCATTCCCAGATTCAAAGTGATCCTGATATTGGTTGAGAGTTGACTTTGCAAAATCAAACGCCCTAGGTAAGGTTGATTAACCAGGGGGAAGGTTGAAACATGCCTGGGGTATTGTCCACCTTAGCGGGGGTTTTCCGCTGTGGTAGACAATCTTTGGAAGATGGCCAAATTGTACCACCTGGGGGAACGCCGGCGTATGAGATGTATGTGAAGTATGGAGTGGGTGCGATAATATTCTGTGAGACTTGGCATAGGAAAACCAGAAAGCAACAAGACCATCAGTGGCCGATTAATGGTAGTTTTGAGATAGCGAGGAGAGACAACCTGGAAAGGGTGTTAAGAAAGAAAGCGCGTCCTGCAGCATTTGAGACTATTAAAGACTGGAGAAAGGAAGCAATGCTCCGATTTAAAAGCAGAACGAAGCATGCGCGCAGGCATAAATCGAAAGGTGAAGTAGCGGATGAGAAAGGAGGAGGAGGAGTGGACTGAGAGTCTAAGAAGGGCAGGTAGGCGAGACCAGTTGAACATAGAAAAGACATATCCACAACGGGAATTACATATAGCAGATGAATAGAAAATATATTGACCCATACAAAACAAGGCCCAAGATCAGAAGTAAGACCAGACATGTCAGTAGCTATTGTCCAGACCCCGCCCGTAGCTCAAGCTCCCCCTCCGGTAGTTCAAGCCCTCCCAGAGCCACAGGCTCAGACCACGCATGTAACACTTACTATTAGCCAACCAGGCCCACAACAGACACTCCCTGTTCCCATTGTCCCATCCGCACCTCCCGCCTCGGACACAGACTCGGTACCGTCTGTTCCTCCTGGGGTTGAAATTGAAACCACGGGGCAAGAGGCGGGACTGACCAACGGGGATGCAATAGGGTAACTCGCAGCGCAATCAGCAAAGAAAGGTGGAATTGCAGCAACAGGCAGAGATGTATATAGACGGGAATGATGGGACGGCAGCATTGGCTTTGATGTATGGCTTCCGAAGGAGCAACGAGAGGCAGGTAGTGTTGGAATGCATGGGTGAATATTTGGTGGAGAAATGGAAACAATTATTTGGGAAATTAACACCGCAGCGATTGTTAGATTTGAATGCATTAGCACGCTGTAGGGAGAGGGATGAAGAAGTGAGAGAACATGTATATGGACTTTTTGAGCTTAGAGATGAATTGGATAATGATTATGTTGAAATGTTTACTGCATCTGTCAAAATGTTTACTACACCTGCGTACAGGAGTAGGGATATCGGGAGACCTGGGAAGGGGAAAAAAAGGGTCGCATAATAAATGGCAGCAGTTACCATCACTAGGGCAGAAGGAGATGGTGAACGAATTATCGCTGCTAAAACAGGTGGGGGCAGACTTGAAGGAATATCTATTGAGAACACAGGTATTAATGCAGCAAGTAGGACATAATAGAGGGCGAGGGAATGCACAAGGAAGGAGTAATTTGAATATGCATGTGGGAACAGTGGGACCGAATCAGTGTGCGTATTGTAAGGAGGAAGGACATTGGCGAGCGCAATGTCCGCATCTACAGAATAGAAATGGGTCTGGTCAGAGGAGACAGCATACAGGACACCCAGGAGCGAATGGACCAAATAGGAATAGTATGCAGCAGCATCACAATAACGGAGGTAATCAAAACCAAGGCCAAAACCAAAATGCCCCAAACCAGAGTCAGGGACAGCAAAATCAACAATATGGAAACCAGAGTGGGGGAAATAGAGGAAAAATTGGGAACGTTTTCGATACACAGCCAAACACGTATTACAGTAATAGTAATGATTACACATTGGACGATGTGTTATTTCCCCAATAGGACAGCCCAGGGCAGGGGTCGGAACCAGTGTCTATTCCCGTGAATCAGAGGACCCTACGTAGAAATGAGAGTCAGGAATGAGGAGCACCGCTTTCTTGTAGATACAGGAGCACAGAAGTGTTCAATAGACCACCACTTGGTTCCGGATATACCACTGTCAGGGCAAAAGAATGTTTCCGTAGGGTTCGCAGGTACACCAGTCATAAACCCAGTGTCCCAACCAGTCCCAGTTACTATAGGACCATTTACTGAACATTGTCCTTTCCTTTTAACAGAAAATTGTGGGGAGAATTTGTTGGGATTAAATTTGTTGAAAAAACTAGGTTCCGTTATACATTGCACGGCAGACGGAGCGTTTCTAACGATTTGGCCACACGATGCCCCTGTGTCAGAATTCATGTCTGAAGCGTTACCAGGGGAACTCATTAAAGTACCAACCTGTATATGGGCAATGCATGACAATGATGTAGGATGTTTAAAGATAGAGCCAGTAAAGATCATCTTGAAAGAAGGTGTTACTCTACCGCGAATACCCCAATACAGAATTTCGGCTGAAGGTGAGAAGGGATTGAAGAGTATTGTTACAGATTTGGTGAAATTAGGGGTAATCGAGAAAATTACAGGCAGTACATGCAACAGCCCGATTTTTCCGGTTTATAAAAAAAGGAGGCAATGAGGTACCATACAGTTTTATAATTGATCTACGCGCATTGAACAAGGTAGTAGATCCACAATTTCCTCTAGTGCCAGATGTCACTACAATATTGACAATACCGGTTTCAGCAGAATATTTTAGTGCAGTAGATTTGAAAAACGCGTTCTTCAGTATTCCAGTGGACAAAGACAGCAGATATTTGTTCGCGTTCACATTAGGACGACGATCATTTACATTTACGCGGATTCCGCAAGGTTACACGGAAAGTCCAAGTATTTACAGTAGAGCATTAAAAGAGCAGCTAGACATGCTGGAATTACCCGTGGGTTGCATACTCTTGCAATACATAGACAATCTATTGCTAGCTGCAGACACAGAGGCGATTTGTAAAGAAAGCACTGTATTACTACTGTCACACCTAGCGGCACATGGCCATAAAGCTAGCTTGAAGAAATTTCAATATAATCGAAAGGAGGTGGCCATTTTGGGCTACCTACTTTCGAAAGGATGGAGAAGGCTAACGCCAGAACGCATAGAAAGTATTTCTTGCATGCCTATTCTAAAGACACAAAAAGGAGTCAGAGCCATAATAGGCATGGCTTCATATTGCCGACAATGGATTGGTAATTTTGCGTCGATTGTGAAGCCGTTGGTGAATTTAACTAGAAAGGATGCGGTTATGCCTTTGCAGTGGGATGAGGAATGTCAAAGCATTTGATGGATTGAAAACTGCATTATGCTCGGCTCCAGTTTTGGGTACGCCGAATTATGAAAAAATGTTTAGACTGTGTGTGTGAAAGTGAAGGATGTGCATTGGCGGTTTTGACACAGGAACAAGGTGGAAGAAATAGGCCGTGCTGATGTTTGCGATCTGTCGCGGCGGCTGCTGCCTCAGTGAAATAAACAGAAGGGATGGTATTGGGGCACATTTTAATTTTGATGGTGCCACATGCCATAGATGTTCTATTAAATAGGACACAGACGCAGCACCTCACCACTGCTAGATTGACAAAATATGAGATTATCTTGTTCGCGCCCCATATCCAAATTATGAGGTGCAGCGCTTTGAATCCTGCAGAATGAATGCCACCAACCATAAAAGAAATTGGGAAGGATGAATCACCCCCCCACGATTGCTTAATGGTCACTGAGGAAGAAACCAAGGGGAGAGTTGATTTAAGTGATATCCCACAGAAAGAGCCAGATGGAGTTATTTTGTGACGGCTCATGTTTTAAATTACCAGATGGCAGGACAACTGCCGCATATGCTATCACTACCCTAGAGAGCGTTGTAGAAAGCAAAATAATTCCCTATAGTTCAGCACAAGCTGCAGAAATAATAGCATTAACCAGGGCCTGCGTGATTTCTGAAAATGTGAATATATATACTGATAGTCAGTATGCTTTTGGAGTGGTTCATAACTTTGGTCGACTCTGGGCTAAGAGAGGGTTTTTGACATCACATGGCGCCAGAATTCAACATGGCCCTTTGATTGTATGATTGCTGTCTGCACTCACGTTTCCAAAGTGCCTAGCAATAGTGAAATGCGAGGCACATAAAGTAACATGCAAAGTAGGAGAGGGAAACGCGTTTGCAGACAGAATTGCGAAACAAACTGCCACTGATTTGAATACCAAAATGATAACGGTTCAGACGGAGGAAGTACCCTGTATGATAGAAAATGGAGTTTCCAGTGTCAAAGAAATGCAGGCCAAAGCTACGGCCGATGAAATACAGGAGTGGGCAGAGGGATCTGCCGAGTTGGATCTGGAGGGTTGTTGGGTGGACAAGGGAACTAGAAACTGGATGTTGCCAAATTCGTACGTGACCAATGGTCACAATGGCCCACAGCCCTACGCACATCTGTGCAAAGATGATAATGCAGCACCTTTCTACAGTTTGGCAGAATGTAAACAAAGACTGCAGAGAGGTTGGTGCAGAACTGTAGCACGTGTTTGCAACACAATGTAGGGAAGGGAACAGTGACTCCAACAGGCAGTTTTGGCCCGCCCTCTATGCCATTTGAGGTGATCCATTTTGATTTCATAGAGATGGAGAGGTGCCAAAATTTAAAATACGTCTTGGTGGTAATTTGTGCATTCGGTAAGTGGGTGGAGGCATATCCCTTGAAGGACTGCACAGCAATGAGCACGGCAAAAGTAATGTTGGAGTATTTTTCCAGATTTGGCCTGCCCCGTGTCCTATGGTCTGATAATGGACCACATTTTGTGGGCGCAGTGGTATTACAGATATGTGCTGGTCTTCAGATTAATAAGAGATTCCATAGTTCAAGGCATCCGAGTTCTGCCGGTCTTGTGGAGAGGCACAACGGGATTCTTAAATCAAGGATTAGCAAGATTTGTGCGGGAAGCGAGTTGGGTGGATGCCTTACCAATAGCACTATTATGCATGCGTACGTCTGTACAGGCTAAAACTGGGCTCTCCCCGTACGAGATCGTGATGGGGAGGCCGGCAAATGTATGGTGCGCACCAAAGCCAAAACGACTTGGTGAGATAGAACATCCTGTGCTTAGTACTTATTGTGGCCTTTTAATGCAGAAATTGCGTTTTATTCATCAGCAGGTGCAGGAGGCATGACCAGTGAAATACACTGGTCCGGGGAACGTGCTGGAGCCAGGCGACTGGGTGCTGCTTAAAAACTTTGAAAGAAAGTCATCATTAGCACCCAGGTGGTGCGGGCCCCATCAAGTACTCTTGGCGATGCAGACGGCAATACGGGTGGATGGAAGGAAGTCGTGGATCCATGCCACCCATGCCAAGAAGATTCCAACTGCACTGAAAGACTTGCCTGACATTGATGACCGGAAAGAGACAGCGGTCCCAGAAACGAAAGAAACTGTTGCCAGTAAGCAGCCACCTAATCTGCCAAAACGAGAAGTGAAACTCGAAACAAAGCCTGAGACGCTTGCCAAAGAGAGGGAAGGGCAAAGAGTGCCCCAACGCTGCCCAGCAGAATCGACATCACCGCTGGCCGACACGAAATCTGCCTTGCAAATACCAGCAGAAACAAATCGTGTACCCCTTTGGCGGCCACCAGCACTTGCCAGCACGCCAAAGAACGGATCTGCATCATTGACGTGGAGCACACCATTACCTGCAGTAGCGTCACAGGCTGACTGAGCCTGAATCTGGAAGTGCACCAGCACTGTTGACGGATCACACGATACCAGGAGTGAGGCGATACAACTTGCGGCCTCGAAAGACAGTGATCCGCAGTTCTTTTTGGTGTTTATGTCAACCTCTGGTTCAGCTCATGGACGGAGAAGGAACTAGAAGTGTAGAGGAGAGAAGCGTGAGAATTGTGCAAGTCGGACAATTCAAGACTCGCGGCTCCTCGGTGCGATCATAAAAGTACATGTGTCAGGAACCAGAGCGGACAAGCTGGGCGCACATGATACTAAGGCGATAAGATAACTTATCAAAGGTCCTCTGAGCAGTATAAGAAAGGATAAGTGATCTTGCCTAAAAACGAATAAACGAATCCAGGCTAAAAAGGACAGGCAGAACTGAACTGTGACAATTCCATTGAACTTATTGACATCAGAGCAAGCGCGACGAAGAGAGATATCCACAACAAACTGTGATAAGAAAGGACGACGACGAGAAACATGCCGGGAGCGATTCCAGCCTCCTCCTGCACCACCACCGCTGAGAAGGAGTCAATTATAAAGACTGTAAACTTAAGAAAAACGCATAGTAAAACAAATTGTATGCTGGTACTGACAATAATAATGTGCTTTATGAGCGTGGTAGCACCAATATAGACAGCCCTAATATTATGGTGGGTGGAAACAATACACCCATTAGAAATGTTTTTACCAATAATTAATATATCCACTACTGAAAGCCCGGTTCAGGTGATCACTTATACCCCGCCCCCAGTGGAAGAAAGACACGGAAGGTTTTGGAAATAATACTTTGCTATTGATCATGAACATGACACAAGCAATTCTGAAGAAAACAAATTGCTGGGTATGTGCCCATTTACCACAGCATGCTGGGAAAGGAATAGGGTGATATGTGCAGCCACTTCCATTAAGTTCTGCATGCAGTGCATCTTTAGGTGCAATGTTCTATGGGAAATGGAATGAGAGTAATACGGGTCAATTAGACAGAACCAACATGAATGAGTTCGAGGAGATAATAATGAAGCCTGTGGGTTGTTCCATTTTCCATAAAGCACAAGTAAAGCCCCAGAGCCCACGAGGAAAAATACATGAAAAATAACACGACAAAATAGACGAGATAGATTGTCCCCACCAGAAAAAACATCTGTAATGACGTTTCGTGTAAGAACAGAAGGGGACAAAGATGCAATTCCCCCATCTTACACAGTGAATTATAGCCCAAGAACTGTCCTTTTGTCTAAAAAAGAAAGGCTCTTTTTCAGTCGGAGCATATACTGGTTGCATGAATACAGTGGTATTAAAATGGGAAATAGAACCAGTATAAGTAGGTGATCCAGTTTATTTTATATGTGGAGAGAAAGCATATCCTTGGTTGCCCAAAAACTGGGGAGGCACAGGTTACCTAGGTCTACTGTTCCCAGGAGTATTCCTTTTAGAAACAGCAGCCATGGCCAGATTATCCAGAACTAGTCAAAAGGACTGACGAGGGTGTTTTAATAGCAACTGATGTAGCAAAATCATTCATTCCATTCTTAGGGCAGATAGTGAACTCCTATAATATAAGGCAACTGTCCAGAATCCTAAAAAATACAATAAACACAATAGATATACTATTTAACATGACGTTGGAAGAAAGAGGAATCAGGTTAATGACGCTGCAAAATAGAATGGCTCTCGATGTGATCCTGGTTGATCGTGGGGGAATTTGCAAAATAGTGGGATCAGCGTGTTGCGTTTATGTCGATGACTATTCCCCCACAATCTTTGAAGCAATAAAGAAAATGCACGTCCTAAGCTCTGAACTCCCTACTGGAGAAGGGAGCTGGGGAATAGGATCTTGGTTTTGGGGAATATTACGTTCCTGGGGATGGAAGTTGATCTCAATATTAGTAGGGGTGTTTGGAATATGCCTAACGTGCTGTTGTATACAATGTCTACCCATAGTTTGTGCTGAGAACTGAGGGATGTACGAAAGGATGTATGCATATGATGACAAAGAAAAAACAACCTCATGGTCGAACTGACCAAGACCCAAATGAAATGAGAGCAGTAAAAGAGTTGATGGCAATAGATATTGATGAAGACGATGAGGTTTACGATAGCATGCAAAATTCAGACTCGAATACTTCAGATTCATCACTAGATGAGGTTTCAATAAATAGATGAGATGTTTGGCATAGGGCCAAAGGAGGGTTTGTCAGTCTAGAAAAATGGATACCTCTACTTTGTGACCGCAAACATATTTTGGTGGCCGTGGGCCAACTGTCTCATGCACGATATGACAGAATATAGGTTTTCGAGTTTGCCAATGAACGGCCATTTTGATGTAACAAGAATCGCCATTTTGTTTTCTAACCATTGCTCATTGCTTTCTGTTCCTATTGCTTTGCAGTATATTAGTAACACATTGTTGTCTGTATATGAAAAGGACAAGGCCGCAGGGCCGAGAGGATAACAAGAGTTTGTTGAAACACAAACGTAGGCAGCGCCAGGAAGAATGTCCAGCTCCCTCCCGAATGGGCCAGCCTCGTTATATGGTAGAATATGTTAGAATAATACCGCTAAATGCTTGAATTATGCTTTTCTTACGGCCCCCCCCTTTGCTGAGCCCGCTAGAGTGTGTCGGCTCCCAGGACACGAATAGCACCTAATAGATAGCAAGGTCCGGAATGCAACTCTTCCCCCCCATATGAAGCTCGCTTCCAAGAACAGAAGCGCTGTGTTCTATTCAACAACTGAAAGATGCCTTCGCACTCACAAATTGCAAATTGTTACTAGAATAGATGTTTGAAGGTGTCATAGTTGTCGGAGATGTCTATCCTCACACCAAGTTCAAAGAAACCCAATAAAAGGGGGGTGGTAAACATGTCATAGCTGATTGATATGCATTTTGTATATATGTAACTGATGTACGTAATTCACTCTCTTGCGTCCCTCGAGGTCTAGAGATACACGTCACGGGAGACCGAGTTGGCCAACTGAGACTTTTGCTTTGCAATAATCCCTAGCTTTGGGAATACAACCTCGTGTCTGGCGTATCTATCGTGTGTGGTGACTCGCCTTGTTTCCATAGACGTCAGGGTCCCCTTTCACACTGTGCAACATTGTTTTGTACTGTGTAAAGTTTACGTCTGTTATAGTGCTTTTATTTGCTTTGAAAGCGTCTTCATAGGAGCGATAGGTATCTAGTAAATCTTTTCAGCATGGTTTAAAAAGTTGTAGCAGGGACATGTATTACAGTAGTTTATGTTTAGGAGTTTTGAATGACAATTTGATATGATTAATTAAGCTTTGTTTTGGTAAGTTTCACTAAGCTGCCTTCACAATTTTCTACTCTGTTTCTACCTTTCTTCTTATCTGGTTTAATATTTTTGTATGTGAAGTTTTGAGCTATGTGGTATAGACACATGGTTTCCAAAGTGGTACTTCTGTTTGGGTAGTATATGTCTAGTAAGTGGTTTTTCAAAATGTCTTGGCTGTTGGGATCATTTTTGGCTATTGTTTATCTGTCTTCATATGATTTGAGAACTTTCTAGATTTAGCAGGACCAAGGTTTAGCCATACTATATTTTCAGATTTTCCATACAAGGCAGTACCGGTTAAACGGTCTGCAGCGTCATAGCAGCCACATTCTCTATGGGAGAGCATTTTTATGCCTAAACTCTCCAATTTCCATGATATTGTTTTGTCAGATGATATGTCATCCCAGAGGTCTTGGAGCTCTGTTTCTCTGCTTTGGTCAAGCAGGCTGTGACATATTGTGCAACTGCAGTGGAACGGTCTGCAATGTACTACACATCTATATTTGCACTCCATAGCAGGGCAATTTTGATCCTTCTGTTCTTTTTATGTAATATGTGTTCTTAGGGGATTTACCTTTGACACCGTCACAGGTTTCCCCCCTTATCACCGGTCTGTGTTGTTTGTTCGAGTTCTTCGACAAGTCTTCTTCCGCACCGTTCGGGTCTGTATAACCCAGTGTGCGGGTCCTCGGTTTCCAGCGTGCGGTTCGTGTCCCGTCTCCAGGGAGCATTCAGATGTCTGGGGAAAAAGTCCAGGAAATGGCAAATAGAGCACTTGGAAGGCGAGTGCGAAGGAAATCCAGGAATGCAAGGTGAGGACAAAAAGAGGAAGGATGAAAGAGGAGGAAATTCAGGGGACCGGGAACCAGGAATCAGTGGGAATCGCAGTACGAACTACGGCAGCACATGTCTGCAAGTGGTAGCGTTGAGACGCGCAGGGCCGCGGGGGCGTGTCGGCTTTGTAGAACATAGAGCGTACAACGCGGAGACTGGCAAACGGTGTTTCACGTTCAGGGGCCATGTTGGAGTACTGCCGAGTTCAGTCCCCTATGGGTCAGGGGCCACGAAGTCCAGAAGGGATGCGTCCGGTGGTTCATGACAGCATGCCTCCTCCGAAAGCCAGTTCCTCCGGGTTTACCCGGGTGTATGAGGTGGTACCTTCGGAGTAGTCTGGGGGCATTTATGTTTGAGACTGGTTCCCAGGTGCGTCACTGGGAGGGTATCCTTTCCACTCAACCAGATACTGTAGTTAACCACGTCTGTACCTGGAGTCACAAATTCTGGACACTTTGTATTCTAATTGATCAATGACAACCACAGGGGTAGATCTTGGAGCAGTCCGGAAGGACTGGAGGTATGGTTTCAACAGAGAAGTGTGAAAAACAGGGTGGATCCTCTTCCAGGATTCTGGTAGTTTGAGTCGGAAGGCCACTGGGTTAATGATTTCCTTTATGGAAAAAGGCCCATAGTACCGGGGGCCAACTTATTTGGTCATGAGTGTCGAGACAGTAGTTTCGAGGATAGCCAGACCTTATCACCCACTGCTTATGAAGGCCCAGGTCTTTTGGAATCCGCATAATGCTTGGTGTTTGTTCGGGCCTTTTCAAGGTGTTCTTTGGCTTCTCTGTGTAGGTTGATGAGGGTTTCAAACCAGGAGTCAACTGAAGGAACTGGGGTTGGATGTGGAAGTATGGATGGTAGAACCGAAGGGTGGAATCCTTGGCTACAGAAAAAGGGGCTGGTTTTGACAGCCGAGCGGTCCGAATTATTGTATGCAAATTCAGCCAGGGGTATTAGAAGTGACCAATCGTCCTGGACCTTGGTGGCAAAACAGCGAAGATATTGCTCCAGGGTTTGGTTCACGCGTTCAGTAGCTCCATTGGTCTGTGGATGATAACCTGAGGAGAGGGCACGTTGGATTCCTAATATACGACATAAGTACTGAGGGCCTCTGGCAGATATAATCTTGGAGGGTAGTCCATGAAATCGGAATATGTGTTCCACCAAGATTCCAGCGAGTTCAGAGGAGGATGTAGTTTATATAAGGGGGTGAAATGAGCCATGTGAGTGAATAAATCAATGGTAACCATGATGGTGGTAGTTCCACAATGTCAGTTGCGATCAATTCCCAAGGTCTTGTTGGCAGCGCTGGTTGAAGTAGGAGACCCGCCGGTTTCTTGTTATGCTTATTTTGAGTGCAGACTGCACAGGTTGGGATGTAATGCTGGACATCATCTTTCATTTTCGGCCACCAAAACTGTCCTTGTAATAAACAGAGTGTTGGTGATGCCACGGTGTCCTGAATGAGGGGTGTCATGACATAGGCTTGTGATCCTTTGTCGTAGTCTCTGGGGGGGATGACCAGACCATTATCCTTGAACAAATATCCGTCCTTTGTTTTGAGATTCCATCGATTCTTCCCAGTAAACTCCGTCCAGATCTCAGAGGACTGGGTTTGAATCCAATTATCTTCCAGGAGACCGATTGCTTGGGCAACAAAGATTGTGTGGGGAAACATCTTTGGGAAGGATCGGTCTTCCAGAATTTCATAGTCGGGATGTCGGGATAAGGTGTCAGCAATTATATTGAGTGTTCCAGGAACATGATGGATTTGAAATTGGTATTGGGCAAAGAAGAAGCTCCCAGCGGGCTTGACGAATGTTCCTACATTCTAGGGATTGCAGAACTTTAAGATTCCGATGGTCCGTGTGGCCCTGAACAGGATGTTTCGCTCTCAGGAGTAGATGACGCCAATCTGTGAAGGCTTGACGGATGGCTAGTAGTTCCTTTTCCAGAACAGAATAGTGGGTTTAGCTAGGAGTAAGAGTGCACGAAAGATAGGCGATGGGGTTTTCTAATTTGTCAAATTCCTGTTTTAGGACTGCCCTGATGGCATAGTTAGAGGCATCCGTTTCCACTAGGAAGGGTCGATCAGTGTCAGGTTGAGCCAAGATGGGAGCTTGTGTAAACTCCGACTTCAATCGTTGAAACGCCTTATCTTGAACGGCTGTCCAGTGAAAGGGAGTATCCTTCAACAATGTAATGATCGTTGTACTATCTCCGAAAAGGAAGGTATGAATTTCCGGTAGAAGTTGGCAAGTCCCAGGAAGGATTGAATCTTTTTCACAGTAGTTGGAACAGGCCAGGATAGAATGGAATATACCTTTGAGCGGTCCATTCCAATTCCTTCTGGGCTAAGGACAAATCTGAGATAGTGAACAGTAGACATATGGAAAAGGCACTTCTCAGGTTTAGGCAGGAGCTTATGTTCACGTAGCCGCTGTAAGACTGCTTTAACATGTTCTTCATGCTTCAGATGGTCCTTGGAGTATATCAGTATATCGTCCAGGTAAACTATGACGAAGAGGAACAGCATATCGGAGAACACCCGGTCCATAAAACATTGGAAGACTGCTGGGGCATTGGCGAGTCCGAAGGGCATAACCAAGTATTCAAAATGACCAAAGGGTGTTCTAAAGGCTGTTTTCCATTCGTCACCCTCCTTTATACGGATCAGATTATAGGCACCTCCGAGATCTAATTTTGTGAACACTACAGCTCCTCTCACCGCTTCCAGGATATCCGAGATCAAGGGCAATGGGTAGCGCTCCTTGAGGGTGCATTAAGACCATGATAATCAAGGCAAAGCCTAAGCTCCTTGGTATCTTTCTTGGGAACAAAAAAACAACAGAGCTCCTGCCAGATATTTGGATGACGTATCGTGTCATTTTCCAGGTTGGTATCCAAGTATTCTCGGAAGGCTCTTTTCTCTGGTTCTGGTAGAATGAACATCCCTCCAAAGGGAATCACTGCTGAGGGTTCAGTATCAATAGTGCAGTCTTCAGGTCTGTGAGGGGGTAGGGCCTGTACTACTGCAGTTGAGAACACAGTGTATTCCTGATAGGCCCTGGGAACCTGGATGATATTTGAGACTGTGAATGGACCTTGTTGGTCTGTTTGCGTATCTTCATAGGATCTTGAAGAGGAATCCAGGGATAGACAGTGGGACATACAGTGTTCTGAACCAAGAAACAAGGATCCTGCTGCCCAGTTGATGTAGGGGGGTTGTGCTTCTGTAACCAGGGCATACCCAGTACAATTGGATAATGGGCAGATCTTATGATGTCAAATTTGATCCTCTCTTGATGGTGGTTTATAGAAAGCAGGATCTCTTTGGTTTGCAGGGTTATGGGTCCTGAAGAAAGAGGTATTCCATCGATAGCCTCTACAGGTTGCATGAGGTCTTGTGTTTCATATGGAATGTGGTGGGTAGTGACCCAATCATGATCTTCGAATATCCCCATGGCCGCACAATCCAATGTCAGAATGGAATAAGCTTTCTGGGAAGACGATAGAAAGGCCTGCAGAATCACAAGATTGTTTTGTCCAGGAGAGTTCAAGGATGGAATAGATGTGGAGCAAACATCACTCTCCCGAAGCGGTGCTCCATCTAGGATCGGGAGCTGGCTTTTCCGGAACGCCATGGAGGGGCTAAATGACATTCTCTCACAAGATGTTTATCAGAGGCACAGTACATGCACAGCCCGGTGTAAATCCATCACATCCTTTCTTGCAGAGTTATGGGTCCGCGGAAGGCTCCTAGTTGCATGGGTTCTGGGTCTGTGGTCGGGGAAGGAGTGGGCTCAGATCTGGAGGAATGTTCTGTAGAGGTCTTTTGATGGGGTATTTTAGTCTTCTTTTCTGCCTTCCTTTCCTGGATACGAAAGTCTATTTGTAAAGAGAGGTCCATGAGAGCCTGGAAGGAACCTGGCCGAGCTACCCTGGCTAGCTCATCTTTTATCTCTTCATTCAGCCCTCTTCGAAAGAGGGTAAAACAGGCCTCAGAGGACCAGTCTGCTTCTTTGGCCAGTTGCTTAAAGCGTGTTACATAGGTAAGCATATCCCGGGATCCTTGTTGGAAGTCCAATAAGCATTCTTGGGCACTGTACACCTGTTCTGGGCGGTCAAACATGGTCTTAAGCGCCCGTACGAAACCATCAGTCATCCAGGAGGGCATCCCCTGAACTAAGGGCGTTGCCCAAGTTAAAGCATTCCCGGAAAGATGTGAAATCATAAAGCCCACCTTTGCCCTGGGGGTAGAGAAGTAGTAGGGCTTAAAGGTAAAGTGCACTAAGCACGAATCAAGGAAGCCACGAAGGTTCTTTGATGAGCCATCATATTTATCCACCACTCTGCCCAGCAATACTTTTTCCTTGGTCGCGGAATCACGTGACAGGACTAGTTGTTTCAACGCAGCATTCTCGGCCTTAAGATTCTGAACTTCTTTAACTCCTGCATGCCGCGCATGAGGTCTTGAACTGCAGCCTCCATGTCCGTAACTGTCAGTTTGTTGGCGTCTCAATCTGTCACAGGTTTCCCCCCTTCTCACCCATCAGTTTGTTCGAGTTCTTCGATGAAGTCTACTTCCGCACCGTTCGGGTCTTGTATAACCCAGTGCGCGGGTCCTCGGTTTCCAGCGTGCGGTTCGTGTCCTGACTCCAGGGAGCGTTCAGATGTCTGGGGAAAAAGTCCAGGAAACGGCGAAGAGCGCACTCGGAAGTCGAGTGCGAAGGAAATCCAGGAAAGCAAGGTGAAGACAAAAGGGGAAGGATGAAAGGAGGAAATTCAGGGAACCGGGGACCAGGAATCAGTGGGAATCACAGTACGAACTACGGCAGCACATGTCTGACTACTGCAAGCGGTAGCGTTGAGACGCGCAGGGCCGCGGTGGTGTGTCGGCTTTGTAGGACGCAGAGTGTACAACGCGGAGACTGGCAAACCGTGTTTCACGTTCAGCAGCCATGTTGGGAGTACTGCCGAGTTCAGTCCCCTATAGGTCAGGGACCATGAAGTCCAGAAGGGACGCGTTCGGTGGTTCATGACACTATGTCTAACTGAAGACATGAAGTTGTTTACTTGACCTGTTGAAACTGGTCTAGGAAAACCAAAAGCAGCATTTGGTGTAGTATTGCCCTTTTTGTATTTGCGACAACAATACTTCCCACATTTGTGTCTTTGAAATTGTAAAATTGTGCATGAAGGTCACTATGTGTCGTTTGTGAAGGGATTTCACAAGTGACATTTTTGAATGAACTGCAAAACAGTGGCATCACTGTCCTGACCAAATTTAGGAGCATCTTTAATCCACAAAAGCATGCGGATGTGTGGTGCTCCTCTTGCTTGGTATTCTTTTCTCCAAAAGAAGTGTTGCATTTCTCTGAGGGAAGGAACAGTTTTATTACAAATGAAGTGTAGCCTAGCAATGAAGCGATGATGGAAATATCTTGATACATTTACAGGATCTTGAGACAGAGTTCTCCTGGTGTTTTTATATCTTTATTTGTTTTTGTTGGGGTGATCTCCCGGGGGCCGGCAGAGTCATCCGTCCACGGACCTCCAGGCCTGGGCAGGCCCCAACTCCACCCGCGTCCCAAAAGGAGTATGAGACACACAAGGAGCAAGGTAACTACTGCTGTTTATTAGAGTAACGGCAGGGATAGGCTCAGACCGTATGCATCCGGAGAGGCTCTCATCGTTAGCGGGGCTCGCAGGCCCTTTTTACAGCAGTATGATGCGCTACTTGCGTCCCCTGGGAAAATGATCACAAAACCTATCGCCACTTCGGGTTGGTTCCCCGAGTGGTAGGGTTAGTATGGATACCCTATGGGAAGAAATGTTAGTGGATGAGGACGGGTCAGGTGGTACACTTGGGTTGTCCCTAACAGTTGCTACACTGGAATTGTTACAAGGGGACCCTTGGTCATAGGCTAAGAGTAATAGCGTCAGTGATGAGCCCCCCGGTATTCTGATTGGTTCTCCCGCGAGCCCCCAAGCCTGGGACCATCGTCGTTCCCAGCTCGCGATGTACCTGACATTAGCAACGATGTGTTTGTGGGGACAATAGACAGGTCTGCTTATGGGCTGGTGAGCAGGTCTTTCCCATCGCTGTAGGTGTCCAACTTGTCTCTTCGTTGTTGCAGATTGTGTCCGAAACTTAGGATCCTGGCGGTTCTCTGTCTCGTAAGCTTGGCACCTTGTCAGTTCGGCTTAGTCACATGTGGGGAGACCCTAGCTGGTGTAGAATTATGAGCATTAGATTTTGTATTTTGTCTGAGGGCTTGGCACCTGTAGGTATAACCTTGGTGCTGGCCGCGCGGCATGCGGGTTGCAACATCGTGGCCTTGGCTGTGGGCTCTCGTTCTGCATGGTCAGCACTTGCATATCATTATGGGAGGTCTTTCGTTTGCGAGGCTCCTGCCTGGGGACTCTTGCTTACGGCCTACTTGGGCCTAGTTCGTGGGTGGCAGTACATAATCCATACTATGGGGGTCGCAGGGTGACGGAGTGTCATGCACAGCATTAGATAGATAGGGTGGCATCTTCATAGTGATAGGTAGCAAGACAGCATCGGCAAGCATATAAACGAGCTTTTCAGGCGTCTTGCGTTTCTGCGGTGCTGTAGAAGGCCTATGTGAAAAATAATGATGCATGTCCGTGGGTATGTCAGTCTGCTACGTCATCGCACTGAGTATATTCTTTGTGTTGGTCGGTGTGAGTGACCAGTGTGCATAGTGGCACGTGTGTTCTTGTCTGTTGGCTATGTTGTCATGGCATCTCTAATGATGTGACTACTTGTGGCTGTTCTAGTCGAGCTGATCATGTCGCAGGCGTCGGCTTGACCCGGGTGTGCTAGTGGGCATACTCTTCGTATATGCAGGTTTTTGAAGTAGGTTACTTTGTCATCTGGTAAATAAGCAAACTCCTCTCGTGGGGGGTGCCTGGGCTGTGATACCCTAGACCATGGTCTGGATGAGATTGGGGAGGAGGGTGTTATCCCATTCTCCCACGTCATTTTGTTTGCTATGCGTAGGAAATAGTGTAAATCTTCCGATGCATATTCTGCACAACTTAATGTCACAAATCAAGTGGGTGGGCTAAGTTTTCTTAACATACAGCGTACATCTGCATGGCGGTGGAACCAGTATTCTTTTGTACCACGCATGTTTGCTAATAAATTTGTTATGCTCGACTGTAAAACCATCTTTTTCTTGCACTTTGTAGTAATTGCGTAGCTGGCATATTTTGAAAATTGGTACCCGATTTTAATGTGTGTGCAACTCCGTAGCATAGAGTTGCTTGTTCATTTTGAAAGAGAAGGTGGAATATGTATTCCACGTTTTGTCTGAATCTGGGGTCTTCAGAATACATTTGTAAAGAGCAATATTCTGATGCTGTTATTTGTGTGGGTCTTTCATCGTACCTTCCTCCTTTTCCAGTAGGAAAGAGTAGAGGAAAGGTACGTACTTCTATACTTTTTTTCCCATATGCTAATTGGTGATCCCTTGGCTTGTCGCATTTGTTAAGTTTCCAGTGCATCATCTAGTGTAATGGGTGAATTGTATTATGGTCTAAAATTCTGTAGCAGGATCTAGAAGATGCAATTGACCAGTTTCTGACGAGTCTTGAATTATTTCAGTGGTTTCCCTCAGGTTTTCTTCAATATGTATTTCTTTGTAGTAGTACATTTTTTTTTTATTTACTTGTTTATAATCAACGGTCAGTTTGATTTTTACAAGAAGTTTCACATAAAAGACACAGTATTAAAAGTAGGGAAGAGGTAACAAAAACAAAACCAGAAGTGGAGAACAAATGATATATGCAGTAAAGAAAAACAAAAGTCATTGTTTGCCACAACACAGAAGAGTCGAACTGCGTTGTCATACTGGCTTGATTTGCAGTTTGTTGGTAATCTAAGTGCAGCTTCCAGGATCTTTACTGCCGCCGTTGACCATCTTGTTTTTTCACCTGAAACCAGGCGGCACCACCATGTGTCTTCCTCTCGAAGAGATGCGTCATAAATTAAGGGTAGCAGGTAAGCCTCGCGCAAAAACGCGGTTTAAGGACAGTTCAAGAGTAAATGTCTTAAGGTTTCTACAGTTTCAGTCTCAGAACATAGTCTACAAGATCTTGATTCCTATTTAGTTCGGATGGCTGTGATTTCTTGAGTTAACATTTGGTTGAATCTTATTTTCAGCTATTTTTGTCTTTATTCTATTCTAATTTAGGATGAGGTCCTCAGGCGTGCAGGCCAAATCTGACAGATTTTTTATGAGTTTTTGTTCCCATTTGTTCAGTGCATTACAGCGACCTTGGTTAAGTTCTGTCTGGATCAATTTGTAAATTGGAAGAGTATCTGGTAGGATAATTTTCCGAAGTAAACTCATCTGACTTTGCTCGACTGAAGCTTTCAACAATAACAGGCCCAGTTCACGTCCGATAGCGGATATGGATGACGATTTGGGAAGGCCTAATACGGCTTTCCACAAGTAACCTTCCAGCTTCGACCATATGGGGTCATGGATGTTCAGGGCCGCGTCCATACCATAAATTACCAATGGCACCACCTTTTGTTTGTAAAATTGGATTGCAGGTAGTAGGGAAAATTTCCCGTATTTCCGGTCTACTAGTTTAGTTTGGGTTGTCAAAGTTTTGATTTTAGCCCACACTGCTAAATGGGTTGCTGTTTCCAATCTTTTTGAGTCGATTATTCCCAAGTATTTTATACTAGCGACTGTCTCTACTTTTGTGTTTTTCAAATACCAGCATCCGTTGTCTGTAATTGTTGGTCGACTTTTCCTCATAATCAAGATTTTAGATTTGGCTGTGTTTATCTCCAGATCGATTTCAACTATGTATTTGGCCAAGTTGGTTAATTGACGCTGGAGGCCTATTTGGGTCTGATCCATGAGGATCAGGTCATCCGCATAGAACAATCTAGATATTGAGGTGTTGCCCACTTTGGGAGGAAAAGCTCTTACCGCTGGTTGGGCATGTTGGAAATCTCCCATGAATGCAATAAACAGGGCTGGTGCAAGCTGACATCCCTGCTTCACGCCGCGTTACGATGGGAACTGATCCGATAGCATTCCTTGCTTATTTAGACGGACTCTGAGTTTTGTATACGTTTGTAGTGCAATCACCGGATCTAAGATTTCCGCAGGACAGTTCCAATTTGATAGTTTGGGCCACAGATTTTGCCGGCTGATCTTATCAAAAGCTTGCATCAAGTCTATGAATGCTATGTATACTTTTGGTGCACCATTGCTTACGTTTTCTTTTATGATAAGAATCATGATGTTGATACTGGTGCTTGCATTCTTGACAAAACCCGTTTGGAGTTGGTCGAAGCAGGGAGCAGATCTTGCCCATCTGTGGAATCTGGTTAGAAGAAGAGTTGCAAAGATCTTGCCCATGATATCAAGAAAGGCTATAGGAAGGTAATTTGCCGGATTATCTCGGTTACCATTTTTGAAATTGGCACTATTACCGCATCAGTCCATGTTTTAGGTATTTGTTTAGTGGCTTGGCATTGCTTGAAAAGTTTTGTTATTAAGGCGGACCATTCCTCAGGATGTTTTAAATCTATGTTGGTTAGGCCATTGGGTCCAGGTGCCCTTGATGTTTTCAATTTCAATATTGTCGCCAAGATCTCTTCTTGATCTGCCAGATCTACCCACGTCTTTTAGATATTGCAGGGCTGGTCTAACTTTATGTAAATCCACGAGTTAATGCCAAATGTAGGTACACTATTTACTAATATAAATAAAGATTGATCTATTGGACGTTGCACTCCCAGAGTGTGTACATTTTCTTTGAGATCTAATGGCAAATAAACTACTTTGCCACAAATGCCTTTCAGTAATTCAGAGGGAGGTTGTTTTGTTGTTTTTGGTTGAAGGTGTATTATTGCTTGAAATGGGTGCACTGTTTGAATTATGATGCTCTCATACAAGTTAAGTTGTTGCAGGGATTTTGGTAGTGGGAATAATTCCAAGTTATTTGTGGTAGCACGTGAAGGTATTTGGTTGTTAAGTTTTGCAGTGCAGTAACTGCAAAGTATTAAGGGGTCAGTAATTTCATATTTGCTTTCTGCCATAAGATAGAGAGCTAATTGGAACCACTTGGAATCTTCATTGGCTTCCATTTTGTACATTATGTCAACAGTTTTTGTACTATTCTTATATAAAAAGTCCTGCGGCAACACACACAAGTTGTTGCTAGTCTGTTGTAAAGCTATTTTATTTTGTAAGTGGCTTTCACTTCCAAAATATTTTCTCTGAATATGCTCCATTTCTTTGAGTAGTTCTTTGGCTGTACCATGTAGAATATTATTTAAATTGACTAGTGCTAAAGCATGACTTTTGGCATAGTACATTTTATGAACCAGATTTCTTATAGTTGAATGGTGTGTTGATATCATTTTGATATGGTGGAAGGTGCTTTTGCAAATAGGTCCAGAAATGCAGGCTAACGAACGTCCTTGTAGTCCTGTGTATTTTCGCACTGGACAGGAGACCATACTTTGTAATAGTTTTATTTTCAATGTGTCTTTGCCTTTCACATACTGATTTAGGAACTAGCGTAAAGATGTGAAAGATTTTTTGCCTATGTTACACATTGATGTGTACGGCCATTTGTAGACCGGACGCATTGGTTCAGTGGAATGGAGAATTGATACTAAGTTTTCTGGGGATATTTTTGGGAGCAGCGTTTCTTATTCCATAATGGCATTAAGTTTTTCATACCCTCGTCCACTACTATGTATGGCAATTTGGTTTCTTTACTTTAGTTTGTATGCTTCTCATTGAAATATGGTTCTGTGCTGGTGTTGTGACTCCATTCACCTCCACAGATGTTTGCGAAGCTATATTTGTTGATATTCCGTTTATTTACAAGTCTTTTTTGTACGTTTTGTTAGTGGTTTCATTCTGTTTAAAACTAAAATAAATAATGTTCTTTTGAGAAGGATTGCACTGCCTAGGAGAGCTTCTAGGATTCATTTTCTATGGTAGGTTTTAAGGGTTGTGCTTGATTTCTCTCGTGTTTTATAAGGTTCTGAAAGACTGTGGCGGAACATTTTTTGTAAAATACATTTTTGGTATGCTTACTTGTGGCTACATCGAGATTTATAGGTGCAGTGTTAGCACTAGTGGTAGCTGCAGTCTTTTTAATAACTTTCGTTTTACATTTTGAAAGAGAAGGCAAAGTTTCTTTTCTGGAAGCTGCTTTTGTTTCACTTAGTGACTATTAGCTGTTTTCTTTGAGCTTTTTGTATAAATTATGCTAGAGGTGGATGCTTATTTTGGACACTTACTTTGATTTTGTCTACTTCTACATTGCTTTCTACAGAGTTGCTTTTGGTAGGCATTCTTTGGGGTCTGTTGGAGAAAAAAAAGAAAGTGTGGGTTGGGATGTTGTGCAATGTATGTGTGCTCTGTGCATGAGTGTCTGAGTATGATGGTAGGCATGTGTGTAGAGGTGTGTGATTGTGCAATGGGCTGTTACTTCAGGTTGGGAAGGCTATCTTCGTATTGTTTTGTTACTATACTAGTGTTCAGATGACAATACAAAGTATGCACCTCCTGAGGGGCAAGCAGTAATACTGAATCTAATGCTGCAGGGTTAATACAATCGTTTGTTCTACAATACTAGAATTCTACAGTGGTTGATAACAGTAAGAACATTATGTAACATCAGTAACCTTCCGGCGAGCGGGCAGGAGCCCCCACCTCTGCACCGTCGGAGCGGGCAGGAGCCCCTAGCACACACCGAGGCACAGCCAGGACTCCAGGTGTGCCATCCAGTGGAATCCCCTGCTCGCACCCCTCCTGGGCACTTCCTGCCACTACTGCAGTGCCTCACTTGCATGTTTACCTACCTTTTGGCCCACAACCCGCACGCGCCGACATTACAAAAAAACAAAATGTCGGGCGCGATGCGGGATGAAAGCGAGGCTCGGCCTCGACTTCGTTGCTAGGTAACGCGTCTTTGCTTTACATAAACAGGAACTTCCGCCGGCAGGCGGAATAGCCGGCGGCCACCCCAAGGCCACTATAAGGCCAAGCTGCCCTGTTTGCCCCTGTTCACCGCTGGCAGGCGCGAGGCGCTCGCCCCTATCGAACCTTGCTATTTGGACTTGTTTCCATCACAGGCATCCACCTGCTGCCACCCTTCTCCGTAAAAAGTGCCTTTTGTCTCGGAACCACAAAGTGCCGAGTGCCAGGTCTCCTGCTCCTCCTGGAACCCACCTACAACATCCTGATTATGCATGCACCTATTCAGGGTAAGAAGCTCACCACCAGCATACTACCCAAACCGTTACTGTAACCTTGTTGCACTGTTTGTTCACACTGCTACTAGTAATTGACTTCAAGTCACTCTTCTTATGCTGCTTGAACATTGACACTGGTACACTTGTACATTGCTGCTTGGTCTCACATCACCCGTTCTACATCTTTGTCACATACACATACCTGTGTATGGCTGTGTGGCCTGAGTACACTCGCCACTTTCAAATGTGTTGTGCCTTATGGTCGCTTTCAGAACACTTCAAATTGTGTCATGCCTTATGGTCGCTTTCAGACCACTTCAAATTGTGCTGTACCTTATGCCTTTGTCAATCTCTAGGTGCCATGCCCCAGTATATATGCATTATTAGCCATGATTAGGACTCTCAATCCTAGGCGCCATGTTGTAATATGTTTGCATATTAGCCACGATTAGGACTCTCCAAGTCTGAACCCTTGCTGTAGCATATCCGCCTTAAAGATACTAACAGGATCTTCCAACCTAGATTGATAGTACATCTGCACTCCAGTCCCTACCGGACTTGCCAAATACAGGCACTATCTTGCCACTCCCACAATATGTACGATACTACCTGCTTCTCACACACACGCGGTACCATAGCCTGGACTCTTCTAACCATCACCATAACAATGGCCCTTACCAACTCTACACCCTGCAACTTGCAAGAGAGAAACCTGCGACTTAGAGCTAGGCTCCCACGACTTTATGACATCAAAAATAAAAGAACCAATCCACCATACCCACGCACACCTCCACTGCCATTAATCCTAACCTCCCAGACCCTGCGACGATAAATCGTCCTGAACCACTTGATTACCTATACTACAAACAGAGGAGACCTAACCACCCTAATCCCAGATCTGCCAAAGATAACAAGATAAGTCCAACACTATCAGGAGCCCTTATTAATGCTAGGTCCCTTATAGCACACAATACCGAAATAGCTGATATACTGTCTATCGACAATTTAGATATCCTTGCTGTCACTGAAACCTGGCTCCATGATGCAGCTGGTCCTGCCCTCTCGACTGCCATACCAGATAATTTCAATATCCTAAAAGTCGACCGACCCTACACCAGAGGAGGCGACCTGGCCATCATAACCAAAACACATCTAGCTGCCAGACTCGCTCCACACCCAGCTTTCACATCGTGTGAACTTCTCTCAGCTAAAATACCTATCTCAAATAACAGCACACTAACAATACTTCTTGTGTACAGACCACCAGGTCCACTAGGCAACTTTGAGGAAGACCTATCCAGCCTCCTCACTGACAGCATTAAAGACTCCACTCAGCTCAGCTCCTTCTACTAGGCGACTTTAACCTAGGCTTTAATGACGCTGAAGACAAACAAGCCCAAGCAATCCAATCCATTCTAGTCAATAACGACATTACCCAAAATGTCCTAGTTCCTAC
Source organism: Ambystoma mexicanum (assembly GCF_040938575.1). NCBI lineage: Eukaryota > Metazoa > Chordata > Amphibia > Caudata > Ambystomatidae > Ambystoma > Ambystoma mexicanum. Next base: position 1,460,257,249 of record NC_090935.1, read on the forward strand.
ACATACAAAAGGACGTACACTAGAGTGGATAGCCAACCACAACATCACCATCTCTAGTATCCTACCTCAAATATGGACTGACCATTATCTTATGTGCTTTACAGCCAACATCAAACCTCCCAAACCTAATAAGAATAAAATAGCACCCCCCATGCCAACAAGAAGTAAAAAAGAAATCACAGCTGAAAAACTACTTCCACTTCTCCTACCAACTCTCACAGCTAGTTCTAATGAATCCAACCCTAGTGAGTTAGTTGAATCATTTAACAACTCCATGACCAAAGCTCTAGAATTTATTGCCCCTACCAAACTCCATAAAAGTAAACGTGAAACTCACCTTAACTCTTGGTTCACTCCCCATCTCAAAGAAATGCGTATCCAAAAACGCAAACTCCAAGCTATTTGGAGGCATACTCCTCCTGCTGACCATAAAACCACACTTGCTAAATTTGCCAAAAAATACAAAAAGGAAATTATTCAAACGAAAAAAGATTCATTCAATGATAGAATCAGTAAAGCCAACTCTAACTCCAAAGAGCTCTTCACCATTCTCCGTGAATTGGAAAATCCTATTGCCCCTACAGACAATGTCCCCAAGGACAAATCCTGGTGCACTAGTATCCAAAATGCTCTAGCAAATAAACTCACAACCCTTCAATCTAAAATTGCTAAGAAAAAAGCCTCTTTGAGCCCTTGTGGAACTCACACCACCCCATTGAAGGAGTTACCCAGCACACCCACCCAAAATAACGGTAAACCCTTCAGGTTTACCAATATCTCTATATTGGAAACTGAAAAGGTCATTCTGTCCCTTAAACCGTCGAATTGCCAAGGTGACAGTTGCCCTGCGCAAATCATCAAGGATGCAGCCAGAGATCTAGCACCCTTCATCTCGAAACTTATCAATGCCTCCTTCAACACGAGCACTGTACCCACCAACCTCAAAGAATCCTGGGTTCTCCCCCTTCTCAAAAACAGACACTTGACCCAGCTATCCCCACTAACTACAGGCCTATTACTACGGTCCCATTTCTCCTTAAAATCATTGACAGAGTAGCCTACCTCCAAAACTATTTGGAGACGCACCAACTATTAGGTTCACGGCAATCTGGCTTCAGACCACTGCACGGTGCTGAAACTGCCCTCTTTGACCTCAAGCCACAAATCGACGAGCTGAAGGATGAAGGTAATACAGCTATGCTCCTCCTCCTTGACCTATCACCGGCCTTTGACCTAGTGGATCATGCAGTATTATGCAACCATCTAGCGTCTGCCGCTCACTTCTCAAGTGAAGCTATAGCATGGGTACAATCTTTCCTAGCCAACCGTACGACGAGAGTGTTCTCCCCTGTAGCGGCAGCGGACCCAATCCAGATCACTTGTGGTGTCCCACAAGGCTCATGTGTCTCCCCGACAATGTACAATATCTTTACTAAGCCTCTCTTCGACAAACTTGACAAATTAGGGGTAACCTATACGAATTATGCGGACGATACGCAGATTCTCATACCTCTATCAGGCAACTTTGTCGAAGACACAGCTCTAGTAAACAAAATCTACCTCCTCATTCAGGCATGGATGGCCTCCCACGGCCTCTGCCTAAATGACGACAAAACAGTTATTAATACTGGGGTCCGACTCCAACCTAAAAAAACTGAGTCCCAACTATCGCAATTTCAACATAGATGGTAACACAATCAAGGTGGCCACTGAGGTAAAAACTCTAGGCTTTTACCTCGATTCCACTTTATCTCTTAAAAAACAAGTTAACACCCTGGCATCCTCTACAGCATACACCTGTAAATTAATCAGGACCTGTAGACCTTACCTCTCTAAAACTAACTGCATCATGCTAGCCAATGCATTAGTTATGTCCAAACTGGACTATTGCAATGCCCTCTATGCAGGTGCCAACAAATCCATTATAAATAAAATGCAAATCCTCCAAAATAAGGCTCTTAGAGCAGCCCTTGACATACCCCGTAAAGCACATATTTAAAACGTTAGGAAAGACCACCACTGGCTCAAAATTAGCGACAGAGTCCTGCTCAAGACACTATCGCTTACCCACAAAGGGCTCAACAACACTGCTCCCCCCTACATCTCGGCCAGACTGACTAGAAAATCATCCAGTCACCACACTAGCGCTACTAACCACTACCTGCTCGAAACCCCCAGATTCAGACGATCCAAAGCGGGCAGAGCAAGCTTCCCCGTCAGAGCTGCCCAGGCCTGGAGCGCATTGCCCATTGCACTGAGAGCTAACCTACCCTAATTTCAGATGCAAGGTAAAAAACTGGCTCTGGACTAACGACAATTAATTCCCGTGGCACCCAACAACCACGATACCCTTGTCTAAAATGATTCTCACACCTTTACCTGTACACTCTCTCAAAACTGTAATGTTAGTTTTTTCTTCCACACGGCGTGTATTGACATGTACTTACCGCATTATGTTTTTTTATACTCTGTATGTAACCTAAGCTTAAGTAACCTTGTACCTGCTGCGCCCGGCTACCCTTGGGTTTTGTGCGCATGATCAAATAATCAAATCAAATGGCAGAATTGCACTTACTATTTTGGATGGAAAGAGTAGGTTTCTTCAGAGTACTGGTTCGTACTTTAGACACTGTTGGTTTTCAGGAGCGTGGTCTTCACTACAATTGTGAAAGAAAGAAGTTAGTAAATATGTGTCTGTTAATAGCAGTGTTAATGTAGACATGAATGTGTTTGTTTTTGCAGTAGTAGTGCTTTCTGATAACTGTGCATAGCATGTAGATGCAGTTTAATTTGTCTATGTGCATTCTGTAGAATATACATGGAATCTATCAGGTGAACTTGCCTTAGAAATGATTACAATAGTAAGCACACAGCGCACACTTGGCTTTTTAAGGTGGTGTTATTGGATGTTAGGAGAAATAACCATATGCTTTTCTTGCTATTTATACAGGGTAAATGGAAGGCATTATGGGGAAAATCATGTAATGTATTAATTTGTGAAGGTGTGGGAAATAAAGCAGAAGGATTTGATAGGTTCAGCAGCTTATTACTCTCCAGGATAGTTGTAGGGGAGAAGGTTCAAATAATAAAACCTGGAAAAGTGGCAAAGGGACAAAGCAAGTTTACCAGACTGCAGGTGATTAGCAAACTACTGGGTGATCCTGTGGTGCTTGGAGATGGGAGAGTCTGAAATGAAGGGTCTGGTGCTTGCATTGCAGACTGAAGGGAAGGGGGGATATGTTATATGTGCTGGTTTACTATACTGTTTGTACATAGTTGTACATGTGATAGACAGGACTGCACCTGTGTATAGTTGAATTCTGTTGTAAATTCTAAAACGGAATAGGCAACCAGCTGGAATGGGAGAGCTGTCTAGATTGGAAGAGCAGTTGTAGAGGCAGTGGGTGTTTCAGCCGGGAGCCTTTCAAATGATATTGGCTATCTGTGTGCACAAATAAAGATGCATGTACCCATCCTGGCTGCGTGTCACTTTATAACACCCTACAAAGCCTTCTCCCACAATTATACTGTTATTTCTCCCAGCTTTTAACATGAAATTACACTTTGTTAAACAGCTGAGTGTGTTTTGTCTGTTACTGTTACAATAATTCCTAAAGAAGGCTCAAATAATAGATTGTATGTAAAATATCCAGAATGTATCGAAAGGAAATTGTATGTATATCCTATGCACTATAATGCATTAAATGCTATTTTGGTTGAAAAGTGGATAATGGGTGGCAGTGGTTAATGACAGAATGAAGAGAATAACAGTTTGCATATTCCAGTTAGTAATATGGGTAAATAAAAATTTGGACAGCAGACAGCTTTGTAAGTGACACTGGATCATAGCAGATGGGAGAAATGACTAAGCTTTTTTTACAGGTTATACAGGGTAAGTGGCAATTACCCTGTTCATATGCATTTATACAAGAGCCGTACATGTACTGTGCAGAAAATATTCATACCTGTAGTTTGTGTTCATGGATGTGCATGAATCTGCAAGCAAAAATCTTGGTGTTACAATAGTTGCTGCTGTAGGTGATTTGCAATGACAGCACAATTGTACTCAGAGTGTACTCAGAGTGATCAGCAGTACATCTAAAGTGCTGAACTGTGATGGAGTTAGATGTAGAGTTCTTGGATGCGATTGGTGGATGGTTGCGAGACTGCTTAACAGTAGCCAATGAGGGAATGGTGCAGAGAGTGAAGTTGATCCGGGGCTTGTGAGCATGAAATGGGAGTGTATTTTGGGGATTAGCCAATCAGGTTTTGAGGTTCTGCTTTGCATTGAGAGAGGCTGTGTGCAGTGAAGATGGCAGAGGTGGAGAAAGTCAGGGTGTTGGTGGTTGAAGATATATTTGTGAATGGTTTGGAGAAGTATGCTAAATCTAGGAATGTGGCTAACAATTTTGATACAAAAGGAGTGGAGGTGGTGTGGTGCACTGTGCTTGGTTTTAATTTGCAGGGAGTGCTGGAAGTTTGTCAGGATATGGCTAGGTTCAATAGTCCAGATGTAGCTGTCCTGTGCATTTGGGCTATGTCAGTGCCCCTACGTTGTTGCAATATTTGCAAAACTTGTTTCAGGCAGTCATGAAAGTCCTTCCAAATGCCAAGGTTATTCTTTCTGCTTTGTTACCTAGGGCAGTATGGGACAATCGTTATGTTTTTGTCCTCTGCCAAATGTTGCTAGGTGTTTAGTTAATCAAGGCATGTTTGCTTTCATGATTAGAGCTGGGATGTTCTTTTGCAATAATGACATTTAATCGGTTAATGTTTACTTTAAAACAGATGGCATGTCTATCTTTCATGGGAAATGCCAGGATGTTTTGGAATATAAGGATTGCTTTGGAGAAGCTAATGTGAAGATATTTGGAGGGAAATAAGGAAAAAACAAAAAGGTACAAAATTAAAAGGTGTTTCTGAAGCACCTTCAAAAAACAAAAAAAGGCTCTTTTCAGAGCCCACCTCAAAGGGGAAATGGGGCACACTATTTAAATGTTCATTCCCCACTCAGATTTGACGAGTTGTCAGCAGACGCAGCGGTTGTCCGCGGACAGCGCATATATTTTGAGGCTGATAGTCATGCAAATGAGACTTAGCAGGGCAAGGGATTGGTCAATAAATTTTACTGGGTGTGATGTGTAAGGAGAGACTGTCAGAAAGTTTTTTTCCTGAGAGGAGAGCAGATAGCTATGGCTGTGTCTTTCAGAAGGCAGATTGTCTGGATTTTGGAACACTCAAGGATAAATTGGTTGGAGGTGCATGCAGATCGTTGTGGAGTGGCTGTACCTCTTGGATTCCCTCATGTGGAAGTGCATTGTAATGGAGTGCGTGGAATGAAGTGGCTGGATTTGGTACCTCTTTGTGCTACTTTGGTGACACAGCGTCATCCAGACATCATTATTATTCATTGTGGAGGCAACAGTTTAGGACATGTATCTGCAATCTCTTTGCCATTTGCAATGAAAGAAGGACTTGGGAAAGTCATGAACATGTTTCCAAATTCCCCCGAGTAATTTTTTCTCGTATTGCGCAGAGACAAATGTGGTTGCGTTCTTCTACATTTGGTCCACAAATGGAGAAAGCAAGGCGCAATGTCAACAAGGCTGTTTGTGCCTTTGAGAGATGTTGGCATGTCCTATTTTCACAATGAAAATATGTTTTGTAGTACACACATTTTTCGCAGAGATGGAGTACATCTTACTTATGCTGGCAATCACATTTTTCTGCGAAATATACAAAATGCATTGCAACCCTTTTTGGAATTATAGCAATCCTTTTTCCAGTAGGTGTTGACCATTTGAAGTTTTTGAAACAGAAAAACACCACAAAAAGGCTCTTTTCAGAGCTACCACTTTCTCCCGAGAAGAGCACAATGGTTTTGATAGGGCAGCACCCCACAAATGTTAAATGTCCGCGGACTTCTGAAAATGCACAGGGCCCTGCAGCATTTCATTGGCACTTCTATTTTTGAACTGTGAAAGGCCGCTCTGAAAAGGGTCTTTTTTGGGGGGTGGGGGAGTTTCAGACATGACACCTAAGGAAAGGGAGGGTAAGGAACAGGCACCAACCACTGGGATAAGAAAGGGCAGGTGGAGAGAGGAAGATGCAGGGTGGGCCTTAATCAGGTAGGTGGCAGTCCTTCTGATGCTCCCGGACCGCAGCCTCGAATGCACTTCGTCCCCCCTGCAGAGTACTGCATTGCAGTACATACACAACACTGTGACCTTCGAAAGGTAAGGGTCTACAGCATCACGTATGGCCTGCGAGGCAGCTGGAGGGATGTGCTGTCCCACAGGAGTGCCTCTTGTGGTGACAGGAGCAGAAACGGAGGATGCTGCAGAGGAAGTCAGCCTACATTTATCGCAAGGTACAACCTTACGAATAGCCCCACCGTTGAACGACCTTAGGTGTTGCTTCATTGAGGTAGTACCGTAGCTGTACAAACCTGGTTTGCCACGACTCAGCACCAACTGGCACTGAGTGCAACGCACCTTGTTTGCACAAGCTTTCGGTACTCCAAGAGTGGCAAACAACCTCCACACCCAAGATTCATGGTGAGTGCTAGTAGTAGGGAATTCCACTACCTCATCCTCGTCATCCTCTTCATCCTCCTCTGCATCCTCACGCCTGTTCCCCTCTGCAGGCCCCCCGAGGAGGAGGAGAAAGGAGGAGGAGGTGGAGGTGGAGGTGGAGGAGGAGGAGGGGCAGGGGTGGTTCTGATGTTGAGGCAGCAGGACTTGCCATGGTTGCCATCTTTTCCAAATGTAAAAGCACAGCAAAAGCAATTTCTGATAACCAGCAATCTGGAGCAATGCTTGGTTCTGGAAATCCAAAATCAATGTTCTGTGGTGTGGCCTTTTATAGGGGTGCTGGGGAGTGCTTCGCGGACAGCCACGCTGTCAGCGAACATGTCAAACACCAAAAAGGGCTCTAAAAGTTCCAAAAAGTATGCTGATCGCTTGGGACATGTGCAAGGGTGAACTTTCAAAGGAAAATACCTTGGATTGCTAAAAAAAAAAAAACACAAAACAAAGAAACCACACTTCTTGCATGGAAGCGCAGAGGCCACATAGGACCACTTAAGTCCTTGCCTGCAATATTTATGCTTCAGAACAGATGTTCCATGCATAGCTAAAACACTTCAATAAAGCAAGGACCCACATTTTTAAACCTACGACTATCCCAATCCATTGGAAGACTGATGCGGTGCTTTTAGAGAGCAAGGCTGGCTGAGGCAGAAGAGTCAGGGGGTGGGGAAGAAAAACGAGCAAAAGGGTGAAAGTTTCTTCTCCCAACAATAACAATCTGGATGAAGAATGGACTGACAGGGCGGCAGCAAAATTCCAAAGAGGTAAACTTGCAAGTAGAGGGCGGGGTGGAGGAGAGCAAGAGGATGGGGTGAAGGAGAGCAAGAAGGCTGGGTGGAGGAGAGCAAGAAAGGGCTGAGGAACAAGGACCGACCACATGAATCACAGGGCCCTGCATGTTTTTACTAGCGAGTCATGCTGTCAGAATAAAGTACTGCGAAAACTAATTCATGATGTAGCCAATGCATGCCAATAACATTACCAGTTGCTATTCTAACCAAATATTCTGCTTTAGAGCACACTGTCCCTTATTTGTCTGCACTATAGCATTGCTTTGGCCACAATATGTGCCACCATTGACATCCCACAGTAAACCACAGGTTGGATGTCAAAAGTCCAAAATGATTTGTGGGCTTCCACTGTACACTCTTTGGGTTTGCTAGATGAATTAAACTAGTTGGGCTAAAGTGAGCCCCAGAGTTTCTCTGAAGCGTGGTTACAAGAAATAAAATAGACTGATAAGGAGAAAGTAACTCAATTGAGAGCTCATGTGTTGGTGTGGGCTGCAGGCATCCTCCATACCTACTGTGCCTGCAACAGTGATCCTGTTGTCAAGAGGATTAAGTGGTTTGATTTATTTGAAATATCAATGGGACAGGCGATGTATACACTGACTGGTATGCAGCTACTGTTTGAAATGGTTGGCTTAGGATACCCCCCTTAAGCCCCACCACCCCAAAAAGGGTGTGGATGAACATTTTATTAAATGGGCTCTCACCGGCTTCTTGTGACATTGTTGTAGGTATGAAGTGCATACTTCTGCAGTTTTCTGATGCGTTGCACATTTCACTATTGTTACTGATGTAAGCAGCATGCATGATATTATAATTAAGTCTTTTTCTAAATGTTCCTATTGTGGGTGGTAAAAGTATGAATGTGCAAAATACTATACAAATACTAAAACCCATACATTAATAAACAATTGTCAATTTGGACAGAAGACCTGTCGACTGGGCCTGTAAAAGAGGATTGCAGCAGAATAACAGCAAGACAGGACACGTGAAAGGTTAAATAAAAACCCACACCGCATCAATAAAATTAAGTGGTATACACCATCTATTTGGAGAAAAGACTTAATTTTTGTCACATACTTTTATTCAGACTTACCCACTGAGAGGCTGTAGCGCCAGCGACCGAGGCTGATCCAGCCCTTCATCTACGACAACTGTGTATTCAAGGACACCCTTCCAAGTAGCATTCATCTTAGTAGCCAATATTGCCCCGGCAGTGCCATCGGTCCAATACAGATTTCTCCCAATCCAATCCACAGCTATGCAGTCTGACTTAATTCCTGAAATATATCAAAAGTACCACATTTCAGGCACACTGTTGCCTTGGAACAGATTTAAAATCTACTCTACCCTGAAAGTGAGGGCTTGTGAAAACCTATCATTCGGATAATTGGGATGAAGCAAAATATTTTGCTTTCCTCCTGCGAGTCTGTACCAGAACACGCATTTTCCACATATCCTAGACTGGTGAGAAAAAGAAAGATGAGACGGGTGAAGACCAAAACAGTGCACATGAATTGATGGACAAGATAGTAGTGGCAGGCAGAGGAGCAAAGATTAAAAAGTGAAAGATTGAGTATGGGAGGGATGAAGATGGGACAGCAGTGAAAAATGATAAGGCAGGAAACACAAGATTCTTTCAGTTCTTTGCACAAGGTCTTTGATCAGACAGATTAAGATCATTTCTATAACAAACGCCACACTTTGCTGCAAACCTAACTTGAGGGATAATCTCAAAACTATGAATTGGCCATGTTTGAATTAAATTCAGACAAATCAGCCGCACATCCCAGTGCTGCTGTTCAATGACAGTTCGCTTATGCACTATTAGTTAACTTGAGGTTCTGTTTCCCAGAAGGCTAGCTCCTCTGCACTTCTCTAGGCTTATCTGTTTGTCCAAATACAGAAGCATGTGGACAGTGGGGTTGGTGAATAGGGAAGTCACCACATTTGCCCTTTTTAGTGCCTGGTCCAGACACCTACTGATACAGTGGGCTCCGGGGAGAGCAGCCCAGGTGTCCCTGATCTGGGTCATATCGGCACCCAACTACTTTACCATTATTCATCAAAAATTAGGATGAAAAATACCCTATACAACAAAATGTTTTGGACACATTCAAGAAAGCGGTCATCAATGACCTAGAAAAATGTTTATCGATTTTATATCCTCCAGTTTTCGAATTCATCTAGAAATCAAAGACATAACATTATTTCTAAAAATCCATTAATTACCATCAAACCAGCAAATAAAGGCAGTTCTATTGTAATGATGGATATGGAAAAGTACGAACGTGAATGGTATTGCCAGTTAAGTGATTCAACTTACTTGACCGAGAGGATAGAGCTATCAAAGTCTTCACGGATAACGCAAGTGGCTCTCTGGTACCCATCTCATGCAGCATTCCCCAACCCTCTACAACATCTTTACCAGACCACTTTTTGATCTTGTAGACTGAATCTCTATCTCGTACACCGACTACACGGATGACACCCACATTCTCCTTCCCCCTCACTGGCAACTAACCTTATTGGTCTTAAAGATGAAAACTGAAATCCTCCTCGTGGGCCCCACGGGGTGCTAACAATCTGAAACGAATCAGTAAGCCTCCCTCGCCATTGACAGCATTTCGACCCCCATCTCCCCCACAGTAAAAACACTATGAGTCTACTTAAATGCATCACTCTCCCTCACAGATCAAGTCAATGTCATTGCCTCCTCCACGGACCACACCTTCAAACTTAGATGCCTGCAGGCCCTTTCCACCGACAGCTGCCTCACCATTGCCCGAGCTGTCAGAATGGATTACTGCAGTGCACTATTATCTAGAAAGTGCAACATCCAGAAACTGAAATTCATCCAGAACAATGCTACACGAGCCGCCTTGAACATTTCCCAGGCGAGAACAAGAAGAAATGCAGCAAGAAGAAATGCTCACTGCCTCCCAATACAAGAATGAATCACTTTCAAAATGTTGTTTAACACCCATAGGTGTCTCTAAATCTGCGCCCCCTACCTTTCCTAGATCATCAAAGCCCAGTCCACGAGACCGTCCAGAACTCCTTACGCTCACTGGCTCATCAGGCCTAAATTCCGACAGGTGAGCGCTGGCAGCTCGAGCTTCCCGTCACTGCAGGGAAAATGTGGAATGCTCAACCACCAACCCAGAGAGCTGATCAATCTTACTGGACTTCGTAAACTTCTGAAAACTTGCCTCTTCACCAAGAACCTTTCCTAACCAGTCCCCCCTCCACCTTCTGCCAACACAAGATCTCCTGCTTTGTAACCTTCGCTGCAACAGTGCATTGATGCCCATGAGTTTTTTTGTGTGCTTAACAAATGTAAAAATAAATATATGTAACTTTATACTATCCTACAGCCTCTAATTTAAAAGACAGTGACTCATCTACAGGGTATATTATAAAAAGACTATAAACAATATAAATTAACAATGAAAGTGACTTAGTAACAGTTGACGTTTCAAGTCTGTATACATCAATTTCCCATGAAGGAGGACTGGAGTGGTTTATATTGTAACACAGCAACATAGGACCTATCGAAACATTCTTATGAAGTTAACCTCAAACAATAAGGATTAGTTACTTACCTGAAGCTATTGTTCTCCAGCATGTGTGTGGCATGGATTCACCTGCTCATGAATATTCCCCCATCAGGCTGGGAATGTTCAGTAAACGAAAAAAACATTTCACTTTAAAACGGTTTCTCCGCTAAACCAATCACTTTCCTCTGGGTCATGCGGCCCCCATCCAATGACAGTCCTCTCCCTGAGCCCCACCTCTGGCAGCTATCTTCAGATTTGGCCACAAGTAAAGTGGCAGTATGACCAAGAAGAGCAGCAGATTGGCCGGAGGGAAGGTTTGCATGTGAAGCCATGCCAGACCCATGCTGGAGAATAGTCACAGGTAAGTAACAAACCTTCTCCAGCATGGGGTCTGGCATGGATTCACATGCTCATGAAAAAGGAATACACAATACAACATCACACAACCACGGGAGGTGGAAAAGCTCAATTAACTGAAGCGAACAGGTTGCGCAGCACTGCTGGCCGACTGTGGACTCCACTCTGGAATATTCATGAAGGTGTGCGTGGACCTCCATGTGGACCTCCACGTAGCAGCCCTGCAGATGTCCAGCAGGAGCACACCATAAAAGGAATGCCATCACTGCAGCAATCTTTCTGGTGGAGTGGGCACTCAGACGGCCGGGCAGCAGTCAGTTTGCCAACCGATGACAGTGTGTGATGCAGCCGGAGAGCCACCTTGAAATGGAAGCCTTGGACAAGGCCTTTCCATGGTTCACTTGACCGAAGTTGACAAAGTTGAGAAGTCTTCCGAAAACTCATTGGGCACGAGCAACATCCAGCGAGTGCAAGGCCCTCTCCACTTGTGACTAAGGTTTTGGGAAGAAAAGAAGGAACACCAAAGGCTCGTTGAGGTGGAATTCCAATAGAACCTTTGGAATGAAAGAGGGGTGTGTATGCAGTACCACCTCTGAGTCGTAGAAAGTCAGGTACTGTTGCTTGCAGGATAGGGCCTGGATCTCACCCACACGTGTGGCAGAGGTGATGGCCACCAGGAAAGCTGCCTTCCACGAGAGAACATGAGTGGGGCTTGATGCATCCCCTCGAAGCCCCCCCCTCATGAGCCTTGTCGGAACCACGTTGAGTTCCGGGGCAGGGGTCTTCACCGGTGGGAAGGAACAGAAAAATCCTTTGAGAAACTCCTAGAGTCTGTGGGACCACAGCGAGGATCTCCCTGGGGATCTGGTGTAGCAGGATATAGCCGCCAGATGTACCTTGATGTATGCGTGAGCCAGTCCAGCTTTTGCCAAAGATAGCAGGTATGGAAGGATCTGTGGAGCCGGGACCCTCAGAGGGGTAATCTTCTGCGACCGGCACCATGTAGCAAAACTCTTCCACTTACGGCCGTAGCACTTCAAAGTCGATGACACCCTAGCCTTGGCGAGAAGCTCCCTTCAGTTCGCCAACAACTCATAACCTCCAAACTGTAAAGCTACAGGAGCCAAGCCTTCAGGTTCAGCGATCCTGGGTCGTGATGAAGGACTGCGGCTCTCTTTCTGGTGAGAAGGTCTGCAACCACCGGCAACTTGACTGGAGGCGACGCCGATAGGCTGAGAAGGACCGAATACTAAATCTGCCTTGGCCACACCGGGGCAATGATGATCATCCTGCATGGACACCGTCCGAGTGCGTTGATGACTCGTAGGGGAGGGAACGTGTATATAAACAGCCCTTCTCACAGGAAGTAGAACGCGTCCCCCAGGCTCCTCAGCTGGTAGAATCTGTTGGCAAACGTCTGGCATTTGGAGTTCACCGCTGTATTTTGGGACTGATTTTCTATACTCTGGTATGGAAGGACAACCTATATTGCGACAGGAACAACTCTGGGAAGCTGTAGCCAAACCAGTTTAGGTAGTAGTGAAAGGCGGTCTAGGCCAAGTTCTTAAGAGCGGGTGAGCTTGTAAGGGGGTCCACAATGAGGCCACACAATGGGAATCCCAGATTACACTTAGACGGGATGTATGAAAATAGTAATTTATGGCCAACACACACTATAGACAAATGACTACTAGCAGGTAGACTGATCACACAACACTATAAAACTAAATACATATATACATTCTCTGCTCTAATTATCCAATTACATACAGATACTACCATGAGAGTTCGGCTCACAATGCAAGGACTCCTGTCCGTCCCTTTTCCTACCTGCATTGGTCTAAAGCAAGGATGCACATTGGCGGCCTCATTGTTCAATCTCTTTATCTTTGATTTAGGTCTGTCATTTCGTGGAATTACAGTGGACGCTCCGGAGTTAGGGGGCCAACGTATCCCTTGGATACTTTATGCAGACGATTTGGTCTTGATTTCCCAGACTCCCATAGGTCTGCAAAATCTTTTAGCCGCATTAGCAATCTATGTGGAGGCAAATGACCTAATAGTAAATCTAACCAAATCCCAGATTATGGTTTGCAGTCCCGCTACTAGATGTAAATCTTACAAGGGATTTTGGTCTTTCCAACAACAAACTATGGATATTGTCTCGGAGTATAAGTATCTCGGTGTTTCCATTCAAAACACGGTAGCGATGGGAAACTGTTATATATGTTAGACTCGAAATTGCTAAGCTTGATATCGCAAGCGAAAATCCTACTTTATAAGTTTGGGAAATTTACGCTGAAACATATTCGGATGTATTCTGAACAAAAGGTTGTCCCCATTTTACTCTATGGCGTTGAATCCAAACTGTATTCCAAGGATAGCATATGGAATAGACTTGAGGCTACTTTTTGGAAAAAGGTTTTGCGTCTTCCGAACTGCACACCGCTCCCAATACTACGGTTTGAATTGGGTTTGAACTCTCTCCATAGTAAAGTTAAATGGAGAATGTGTGCCTTTTTCCGTAAAAGCTTCTCGGCTTGACCAATAATAATATCTTGAGTACGGTTGCTCTTCACCTAACTGGGTCTACAGCTGTTTTTCTGCTAAAATGGAGAAATATTGTTTTGGACTCTTTAGTTGGAGCAAATATCTCTTTACAAGTTCTCATTGATCATCCGGCACGAGCAAAAAGAAAGTTCTTCTATTGGGATTGGATTACAAACTATGATCTTTGTGTAAAATATAGAGATTTTGATGCTAATCTCTTTGGTACTAAATGTCTAGGCCAAGCGGCAGGCTATCTCATGAAATGTCCATCTGCAAACATACGCAATAAATTTCTGCGGACAAGGTTAAATTTATGGCCGACGAGAGAAATTTTGGCTAGACGTAAACTTATTCAAGCGGAGCTCAACTTTTTTTTAAATTTTTTTTTTAAATATTTGTTTATTGACAACATACATAACAGGGAGGGCCGTGCGGCCTGTCCAATTAGCAATAAAGAAGTTAAACAAGAAGAAGAGCATATTGTCAGAAACATTTTCCGATTGGTTTTCCCCCCCCCTCCCGCTGCCCAAACTCCCAACCCCTCTTCCCCCCTCCCGGCCCCTCCCCCCCAACAATTAACCTGCCAAGTTCGGAGAAAGTGCTAATACTATGAGCTTAACGGAGTACACTTGCTTAGCTTACATTAGTAATGAATGATCCTTGAAACAGTGGGGATAGACCCCTAAGCGGTTGGGCCGAGGTAGGACCAAACCTCTGAGGAATGAGTGGGCCCATGCCATGCAAACCTTTGTACCGTTGCCCCATTATAATCGCATTGAGATACAATCGTCGTGCAGCAGCACTGCTGTCCATTCTTGGGTAAAGTCCGACATAGCATCGTTTGCTATTGCGGTGAGTTTATCGTAGTTGAAAATCACCCTAAGTTTGCAGAGCCATTCCTCTTTAGAGGGAGCCAGGGCACTCTTCCATTTTTGCGCGAGCGCCACCCTCCCTGCCCGCAACATGGCGCCAATGACCTTGGGGAAGGCATTCACCTCGGACTCGGGCAAGGGGGAGCCCAATAGAATTTCCAACGGGTGCAGCGCTGGAGCGTAACCCTCTATATCTTTGATCCAGCTAAGTAGTTCCGCCCAATAAACTTGTATGAGCGGGCAGTCCCACCACATGTGAAACCAAGTCCCCCGTTGGTGACACCCTCTAGGGCAGAAAGGGGAGACGTCCCGGGGACATTTTGGACAACAAGGCCGGGGGGCGATGCCATGAGTGAAGGATTTTAAAGTTATGTTCCATAGCTGCTGTGTATAAGGAGCCCGAGAAGATGCACTTAAAGACCGCCCTCCAAGTGTGATCATCCAGTGACATTCCCGTCCTCTCTTCCCATATGTGTTTGAAGGGTTGTCTGCCCTCCAGGTCCGATGTAACCAGTACTTTATAGAACCTGGACAGAGAGCCTTTTCGTGATGTACTTTTGGCCAAAATGAGTTCGAATGGGGTGAGGGGGCGGCTGAGCTGCTTGGACCACCTTGGTTGAGTCAGTATCCCCTTCAATCGCAGGAATTCGAAGACCGTGGGGGGCCTATCCACCAGAGCCTTTGCCAAGTCAGCGTGTTCAATGAAGCCCTCCTCTTGTAAAAGCTGGGAGACTCTTTCCAGGCCCATGTCAGACCAGGCCTGGGTAACCGGGAAGCCCCTCATGTCTAAGTTGATGGGCGGGCCCCAGAGCGATGACAGCGGAGAAGGCCATGTGGTAAGCGTTTTGTTGGCCCTGTTGGGTCTCCACAGCGCCCAGAGAGCAGCTAAGGTGGGATGTGTCCTGAGCTGTGGGGGGAGGGACCTGGGGGAGGCCCAGAGGTAGTCTCTGATTTTTTTGGGGTGAGCGTGGGTATCTTCGATATACGCCCAATACGTACGCATGTCGTCCCGCATGTGCTCCAGTAATACCCTGAGCTGGGCTGCTTTATAGTAAAGCCTGAAATCAGGGAGTCCAAAGCCTCCATGGGATTTCGGGAGAGTAAGGGTGGATGTTTTGATCCTGGGTCTTTTGCCATTCCAGATGAAGTGGGAAATACGGGACTGAAGCACCTCGAAAAAGGTCTCGGGAACCACAGTGGGGAGAGCAGAAAAGAGATAAAGGAGGCGAGGTAGAATATTCATTTTAACCGTTACCATGCGTCCGAGCCAGGAGAGAGTGAGGGGAGCCCATCTTTTAAGATCGCTGCTGACCTGGGCGAGAATTCCAGGGAAATTACACTGGTATAGTTTTGTCAGGTCTCTGGGGATGGTAGTGCCCAAGTATCTTGTGGATTCTCGCTCGATTCTAACCCCCAGAATGTCGGAATTGTTCCCGATGTCTTGTTCCCCCGGGCCCATGGGCATGATGCTTGATTTGGATGTATTTATTCTAAGCCCCGAAAAGGAGCCAAAAGAGTGTATGAGATCGAACAGTCTCGGGAGGGACTGTTGAATGTTGGTCAGGTAACCTAGTATGTCGTCTGCGAATAGGGAGAGCTTAAATTCACACTCCTCACACCGTATTCCCATGATTACCGGGTCGTTCCTGACTGCATGGCGAGGGGCTCCATGGCTAGGGCATATAGGAGGGGCGATAAGGGACATCCTTGCCGGGTGCCCCTGGAGAGGGAAAAAGGCTCAGATGTACCCCCATTAACCAGTACTCTCGCCGAGGGCGAGTTGTACAGTGCTGCGACCCACCCGCAAAAATTAACTCCCAATCCCATCTTACGGAGAACCTTGATCATGTAAGGCCATTCGACGCGGTTGAAGGCCTTTTCTGAGTCGAGTGAGAGGAGGTATCCCTCCACTCCCTGCTCGGAGGCCTGATGCATAAGGTCGAGGGTTTTTCTTATGTTGTCTGACCCTTGGCGCCCCGGGATGAAGCCCACTTGATCCCCATGTACCAGGGTAGGGAGGAGTTTGGCCAATCTATTCGCCAGTAGCTTGGCCAGAATTTTAACATCGGTGTTTAGGAGCGAAATGGGGCGATATGATTGGCATAGAGCGGGGTCCTTGCCTTCTTTAGGTAAGACCACTATGAGGGCCGACATCATCGTGGGCGGGAGGGACCCGTGGCTAAGTGCGATGTTGAACATCTTGGCCAGAAAGGGGGCTAGCGTGGATCTATAGGTCTCATAAAATTTGACTGAGAAGCCGTCGTCCCCCGGGGCAGTGCCGCTCTTTAGAGAGGTGATTGTATCGATTACTTCTTCTGGGGAGATGGGGGCTTCCAGGGTGTCGGCTGTGTCGGGTAGCAGGCCCGGGACAGGGAGGGAATCCAGAAACCTGTCAATGTCCACCCCCTTTCCCTTGTATTCTGAACTGTATAGTTTTTCATAATAAAGCCTAAATTGCTCCGCTATCTTGGAGTCCCTTGCAGTCGAGGTGCCGTCCGCAGTGCGGACTGAGTTCACTCTCCTGCTATTCCTAAGTTCGCGGAGTCTCCAGGCCAGAATCTTATCGGCTTTTTCCCCTTTTTCCATGTATTTTTGTTTCAAAAATGAAAGTTTCCTTTCCATCTGCCCTATTTGCAGGTCGGCTAGCCTAGCGTGCAGCCTCTGCAGCTCCTCCCACTGCCCCGGGAACATCTGTGTTTTCAGTTTTCCACCCGGTTGTATGGCCTCTATCTTGGATTTCAGATCTTTCTCTTCCCGTTCCCTCTCCCTTTTCTTTCCCGCCCCAATGCCAATCAGGGTACCTCTGATAGTTGCTTTAAACGCCTCCCACACTCCCATGGTGCCCACCTCTCCGTTGTCATTGAGGGAGAAGTAGTCTTCTATGGCCTTCAGGAGGGTTTGGCGAGTCTCCTTGTCATGCAGAAGGAGGTCGTTACAACTCCAACGGGAACAGACCGCCGGGGCAGGGGGGAGGCCAATCCTAATCTTAACCATGTCGTGGTCCGTCCAGGGGACGGTTTCCACCCCAGCGCCGGCGACCTCCCTCTGCATGGGCGAGTCCACTAAAATGTAGTCTATTCGTGAGAAAACATCGTGGGGTTTTGAGTAAAAAGTAAAGCCGGGATTTAGGCCTTCCTTGGGTGTACTCGAGTCGCACAACCCCAATTCCTCATTCACTTTCTGAAAGGTTGATGCCATTTTTTTGTAAAGACGGAGGTTAGGGCAAGGGTTCACGGATTTCCTATCCCTTTCGGGGCACAGCACCATATTAAAGTCCCCACCCACCAGGAGAGAGCCTTCCGTAAATGCGACTATTGTCGCCTTCATGTTTTCCCAGAAAGTGTCCTGTGACTCGTTTGGGGCATATATGCAGACCAAGGTAAACAGACGTCCCCGTACATCCCCCTTTACCATGAGGTACCGGCCTTCAGGGTCAGCTTTAGACGCTTTGAACCCAAAATGAGCCCCGGGAGAAACCAGTAAAGCCACACCCCTCTTCTTAGTCTGGGCAGAGGCAAAGAGCACCCGTTCTATGCTTTTGGCCCTGAGTTTGGGCTCCTTCCCCCGGACCCAGTGGGTCTCCTGCACAAAGAGGAATTGTAGATTCATCCTCTTAAACTCACGCAAAAGGAGCGACCTCTTGGTGGGTGAGTTGAGCCCACACACATTTAAAGTCCCCACTGACAAGGATTGGAGCGAGTCATCCATTGGGGCGCAGTTTGATGCTCGTAGCTCCAATTTCGAGGATGCAAGTGCCGTAGATAACAAATTGTGTGGTTAAGTCTCCGAGCCTTGGCGTAATATAACTATTCCCCCAACAACCCAACTTCCCCCCCTCTCTCCCCCCACCCACCTCCCCCCAGATCGCCTGGTTGTGTTGAGGCATCGTCCAAAGTCACACAACCGGCCAACCATGTCTCCCCTCCTCCGGGCTCATTACCTCTTCATAAGCACCCTTATGAGCCCCCCCCCCCCTACATCGGGGTCCATACACATCGAAAAATCATATCAACCACCCCCCTTGAAACGTTTTTTGAAAGAGTTGGCCGTCGGCCTCCAATGGTTCGTTTCAGCCATTCTGGATGTCCGGAGACGTTGGGGCCACTCTCCTGAATTTCCTTTGGCCTCGTACTCTGCGCCTTTCCTTCGGAGCATTGTTCCCTTTTGGGCCCTTTGGGGCTCGCTCCCGATCGTGGTCGCCTGGTTCCAATCCCGAGCCCTCTAGGAGCTCCCCCGTCACCCTATGGATGTCGTCCTCGGTGACCAGGGCGTATTTATAACCCTCGAATTCAAAAGAAAGAGAAAAAGGATACCCCCACCTGTATCGGACCCCCTTGGCCTGGAGCATTTTTGTCAGAGGGGAACAAAGGCGGCGTCTCGCCAGAGTGAAGGCCGATAAGTCTTGATAAACGGAGATCTGGGCCCCCTCCCAGTCCACCGGGCCTTTCTTGCGAGCGAGCTCGAGGATCCTGCTTTTCTCTGAGAAATAGTGGAAGCGGACTAAGACGGACCTGGGGCCTCTGGAGGCTGCCCCCGCTCTGTGGGCTCCGTCAACAGTGGGCTCGTTGGTGTTGACCCCATCAAAGAGCACTCGCACCACCGCGTTTACGGCCTTGACGATGTCCGCCTGGGTTTCGCCATCGTGCTCCGGGAAACCCAAGAAGCGTAAGTTGCAGCGCCGTTCCCTATTTTCCAAGTCGTCCATTTTTAGAGAACATTTCTCCTCTCTTCTCTCCAGTTCCGATAGGCGCATGTCAAATTGCGTCTCGAAGATGCCATTCGAGGTAGTGTTATTTTCCAATGCCTGCACCCTGTCGTCTAGATTGTCCACCTTTTTGTCTAGGGAGTCCAGCCTATGGGTAATGTCTGCGCGGAATCCTCTAATTTCCTCGAGAAGGGCCGCCATTCCCCTGGAGACAACGTTTGCATCTGTTGCTTCTTGCTGCGTTTGGGCCGCCATTCCAGGGGCTGTGGGGGGTTCTAGAAGCGGACGCCGGAATCTCTGTAGCGATTCCCTCCAGGACATAGGCCTACTTCGGGCCCGCCTGCTCCACCTCCGGGAGACCGTAGTGGATGGGGGGGTCTCTCCTGCGCCGATCGGGGGGCTCCGCGCGCTTCTGGGGTGCACGATCACGCCTCCCCGTTGGGAGTGCTTCGCGGCCTGCCGCCGCGTCCTCTTCTCGGGCTTCCGGGATCCCCTCTCGGGCCGTTGCTCCGCCGCCGAGGCGAAAGTCTGTGGCCTCGGTCGCCTGGGTCTCTGTGGGCCTTCCCTGGGCCCGGGCTCGGCGCTGCGTGCCGCGGAGCCTCTAGAGCCGCAGGGGGGAGGGACTTCGCGCCCTCCGGACTCGCGGGGCTGTAACTCCGGCTCCTTTGCACCCCCGAGGCTCGGGCTTGAGCCAGGGGTGCCCTGCACCTTCGTACTGGGGGGGGGGGGTGTATGTCTCGCTCCGGGGATGTCGGGGGGGGCTCAGGTCCCTCAATTAGCGCCCAGTTGGGGAGACGAGCGGAGATGCTTCAGAACATCTCGGCGCCCCCTGGTGGATCGGACCTCAATTTTTGCCGATTTTGTGAGAAACAAAATGTAAGGGAAACCCTCCAACACATAATTGTGTCCTGTCCAAACCTAATAGCCATTCGTGATAAACATTGTAATAGGTTATTGAGTTTGTATATGGAGAAGAATGATAACGAGATATGGAGTATTTTATTTAAGAATGTTAGATTCACAGTAATGAAGGCCATTATCCACTTTTTAGAGGCAGTTTTACCTGACGAAATAGTGATTTACCTAGTCTACCTTAGAGTATCCTTTTTATATACTCGTGAATTATCACTATAATTATCACTATTAACATGGTTCCTATTTTTCTATAGATTTAATCGCACCTTTTTATTGAACTTAAATCTTAATTTATAGGCCTATTTTCTAACTCCGTTTCTTTTGTTTATTCTTTTCCATTATGCCGGTTGTTGACATTGTATGTAATTCTATATGATTTTCATCAATTTTAAATTGTAATGACATTCTTTTATAATTGTTATTGATTTTGAAAAGTTGATGTCTTCAGCTATATCAAAATAAAAAAAAAAATAAAAAAAGAAAATATATACATTCACTTTGTTATAGGTCATAATACACATCAGAAACTCATTCAAAGGAAAGGTTACAATATAGTATGCGCAAACAATTCCACAGAGATTATCCCCAACTAAAATTGTCCAGCCCTAAATTGTCTGGGGACTTTTGCCCAATAGCTCAGGTTAAAGTTCCACAGAAGTTTGGAGGCAGGAAAAAAATGTAGCTAGGATCTCTGGGGTCCAGTGAAGGTTCTTGGTGTTAGGGTTCGAGTTGGACTAATGGCCAAAAGTAGCCTTAACAGTCAGATGTCTTGCCTGTTGACTTCTAATGGGAGAATATCAGTGATTTAGAAACTCTGTAACTTACCCCCCCCGTACTCTGATTCTTCCCCAGACTTGACAGGATGAAGGAAGAGGTGCAGATGTTGCTTTTCCCGCTGAAAGTCACAGTCCTCAATTCAAAGGGGTTGCAGGTTCGAGCTGATCTGCAGTTGGGGTCTTTCACTTTTGCAAGGGCTCTAGATTGAAGAATGCAGAAAGAAAACTTGATGCAGCACCCCTCTCAGGACTGGGCTCGGGTAAGCTATTTCGGATGCTGGTCACCTCAGCAGGGTGACACAAAAGGCATCTGCAACCTCGGTCAGACTTTCCTTCCTCTCTCGGGCCCCCTCGGTGCTAGGATGCCAAAATTTTGCAGAGGTTAGCCTCGTAGGGCCAAGTTTCAGGCCAAAACTCAGAACGGTGACGCCGGCAGCACGGTAACCCAGAAACAAAGCTGGTCAGCTACAGAATGGTCCCAGGGCACTTCCGAAGGCTTCCTTTGGCAGGACACTGAGCAGACGTCGGAAATGGATGGTCCCTCCACTCCAAGGGTCGCAACTCCTTCACAGGACTAAAGATCATGAGCAAGACAGGGCTCCTTTAGGACAGCAGCAGAAGTTGGGCGCTAGGCCTCCTTCAGTCAGGTCTCAGGTTTCTTTGCAGGTCTCACAGCTGGGCAGGATACTTGGCTCCTTCAGGTTTCCCCAGAATGTCTAAAGAATGTGTGCAGGGGTCCTCTTATCCTAAAAGCCAGGTAAGAGCTACTGCCCTCACTAGCCAATAGCAGGACTATCCCAAACACACACACCCCGGATGTGGTCCAATCAGAACCACTGGCGGGAACATTCATGCATGCCACTCAGACACAACAAAACCAGTTTGTGGATTGGGGTCAGACAGACCCAGCCCACATCCTGCCAGCAAACCCACACAGCCCTCCAGTAGCCTGCCAAATGCTCCTGCTTTCCCGGGACTGGAAGTCCTTACAAGGATTTTCCTGGCCTTTCAGGCCAGTAAGAAGGCTAAATAAGATGGCAAAAGGACAAGCCATGTTTCACCAGTAGCCACAGTGAGTAGCCAAACGCAGTAAAAGTGGAAAACGCAGTAAGGCTAAAACAAATTCCCAAAAAGTGGGAAAAAGTCACTGCTGCTACCAGCTTATGCTTTTAGCACACCTAGAGTAACCAAAAATCCTCTGAGTGTTAGTCAAGGGCAAAACAAAAATGCACCCCATTGTACTGCAGTGTAAGATGCTGTGCACAATGATAAAATGTTACCACAAGTGATACAACAATTAACCAAAAGTAGTAACATGACTAAGGGAAACAAGGTTTCCCAGTACTGAGCCTGAAGGACATATCAGTTTCCCCATAACATATGAGCAAAGGCCAGTGTAGTGAAGCTTAAGGCTTCACTGCATTGTCAAAAGTACAGGTCAGATTCAAAAATGAAAGCAAAAAGTTTGCGGGTTCCATAAAGATGGAAGGAAAGGTGCAGTAAAGAAAAATCTTTCCTATCACTGTTGCAAACGGATCGATCTGGGCTCTGCGCCATTCGACGAACAGGCGGTCCACCTGATCCTGACTAAGCTCCCACTCATGGCAGGAGCGCAGTTCCCTTCTGAGGGAGTCTGCAATGGTGTTCTCGACTTCGGCCAGGTACAGAGGGACGATGAACATCCCCTGTCCAACAGCCCAGTGCCACAAGTCTTGCGTTTCCTTGGAGAGCGCTGGGGATCAAGTGCCCCCCTGCCTCCTGATGTAGAACATGGTGGTGGTGCTGTCTGAAGATCCTCACCACATTGCCTTTCAGAGATGGCAGGAACGACTTGAGAGCCCAGAGCACTGCCCGTAGCTCCAGGATGTCGATATGCAGATCCTTCTCCTTCGGCAGCCACAGGCATGCAGACGTCTGGTGTGCACTCCCCAACCTTCCACGGAGGTGTCCGTGGAGACAGTCTCCTGGTATGGGTGGTTTTGAAATCCCCCCCCCCCCCCCACTATCGCCCGTCGTAACTCCTCGTTGAGGGGGATCTTGTCTGTGAAACTTCAGGACACCTGTATCTGCCAGGAATCCAGGAATTCCTGTAGACGCCGCATCTGCAGCATGCACAGACTGACGTGGTAGGTGCAGGACATCATGCCCAGTGACAACTTGATGGCCCGCACCATGGCTGTCTTCACCGACAGCCATTGCACCTTTCCTTGAATGGCTGCTAGCCTCTCTTCCGAGGGTGACACCAGGCAAGACACTGGGGGCATCAGGTGACGCTTCCTCTTCCTCAGAGGAGGCCGATCAGGGACCTGGGGGAGTCACAGGTACCGGTGTAGAAGGTATTCTCCTGTGGATCTCAGAGAGAGTAAATAGAATAACCAGGGAAATGTCCCTCAGCTGAGAAGGCAAAACAGGAAAACTAGGCTCTACGCCCTGGTCGTCATCCTCCTAATCATTGTCCTTGTGGATCATATGCCTGGACTCCTGATCTCATCGTCCGTGGATGAGACCTCCATGGTTTGAGTGAAGACCTGGGAGGGCTGTTTCGGGGCCTCCTCGCTCCCCCACTTTTTGCCCTTCCTGATGTATTTGGACCGGGACCTGGGCCAGTATCTTCACCCCTTCTGGTGTGCCTGCAGACTTTGCCAAAGCCTCTGCGGTGGTGTTGCGCCATGGGGGCAGGGACACTGTCTGCACCATGGAAGCCACCCTCATGGGATCAGTACCCATAGCTGCCGTGATAGTAGTAGCCGCCGGGGTCACCAACCAGGTCTTTGCCTGTGCCGGTTGAGCCCGCTTGGGCTTAGAAGTCTCCTCCACTTTTGGCAGCTTCTCAGATTTCTGAACATCATGGGGTCAGCAGGGGCGCATATTCGGCACCTCAAAGATGGTGGGGTGTGGGACTGGGTGGCTCGTTATTCACTAGGCCTGGTTGTTGCAGCGCATTATATTTACAAGATGGCTTCTAGCATGTGGGAGGTAAATACTTGGTGCGGGTTCAGCAGGGAGATGAAGCTGTACCCCCCCCTCCCCCAGTGGGCATTGGCGGGAGGAAGGGGAGATGGCCTTGTACTCTTCGCGGGTCTCTGTGTACCAAGCAGCACAAATACTATTAGGAAAAACGGGTTGTTGAGGCTGGGAGACTTTAGGTGAATCACGCATCTCTACTGGTCGTGGGAGCTCACGGTCACCAGGCTAATACAGTGGAAGATTTCATCGTTATTATATTACTTAACGTCAGTCAATCTTACACTAGAAACTTACAAAAGGGTGAATAAACAAGGAATGAGGTAGTAGCGGGTTGGTCACGCACAAGGAAAATACATTATTAAGCTTATGGTCAGCTGAGTGTACATATTCTAAAGGAAGAGAACACTTATTCATTGTTTTGATTCTAATAAAAGTGGCTTAGTGCCTTAGATGGTTCATACATAATACACCATCTTTCTACCACATCATATGAAAGCAGTTTATAAGTTGCTTTTTCATTAGTATTCATACAATACCAGCAAACATTGATCAGTAAGGGGGGGTTTCCATCGTACACACGATTGTTATTTACAGAGTGGACTGAGGCGGGCAAGGATCGTATCCCTTTGATATGAATAATCAGCATTATGGGTTTCAATTCTTCTTACAGAGATTATAGCAGTATACAAGAGACAGAGGGGAGCATGGGGGTATAATATTCGTGGTTTGTTGCTTTGCGGGGGCGGGGGGGGGGGGGAGTGCGGTCTCGCTGTGCACAGTTGACAGGGAGGGGGTGAGCTGCTGTTTCAACAGGCAGGCAGTTCAACATAAGCCAAGACTTTCTGGCGTATTCAAAATGGAGTTCGATGTGTCGATCAGCAGCCATTCTGCCTCCCGGGCCCAGGTGCAAATGTGGCTGCCGACGGTTCATAAGCTTAACGTAGGAGAGATGTTGGGGAGGGGGTCTCCCAGACCAGTCCTCCCATAAAGAGGCCCCAGCCGAAGAAAGATCTACCACCAACTTGTTGCTTGGAGAAGTGACTGACCCTGAGGGAGTTGGTGGCGGATGAGCGAAGAGCTCGAGAAGGGAATAGTTTCTTACCTGTAACTCCATTTCTCCAGCATTGGTATCTTTCATGGATTCACATGCTTAGAATGTTCCCCGTCAACAGACTGGGAACCCTCGGTACACTTATAAAGCCGTTTCCCATAGGAAAACTTCTGACACTTGTGTCGTATCTACGTCGTTTTTTGGGCCGCCCACGCATGCCCCACTAGGACATAGCGGTATAAACGCCCCGCCCCCGCGGCTTTCAGATTTCGACCCCTCCAAAGCAGAATGGGGTGAAACCTAGTTATACAAGTAGATTGCATTCTGGGGAGGCCGGCGGGCGCATGTGAATCCATGAAAGATACCAATGCTGGACAAATGGAGTTACAGGTAAGAAACTATTCCCTTCTCCAGCATTGGATCTTTCATGGATTCACATGCTTAGAATATACAGCAGTGATCCTGAAAAGGGGAGGTGTGAATGTAATCCGGCACCCTCCTAATCATACGTATACCGAACCATGCTTACGTAAAACTGCCAATTTATAAATACGCAAAAGTACATGCACATACATATATACATATGCTAAAATAAGTACAGACCCTTCCTGAAAAGGGCTTACCTTATTGAAACAGATGGCATAAGACTGCTATTCCCATTTGTATCTCGTCCGCATGCTGCCGTTCGAGGCAGTAATGGCAGGTAAACATGTGAGGCACTGACCAATGGCGCCGCCTGGCAAATGTCTGCCAGTGGGATTCCTGCCCACAACGGCGTCGAAGATTAAGTTGCCCTCGTGGAATGAGCGCTCGGACGCCCTTGTAGCGGTTTTCCCGCTTTGGAATGACAGAAGGCAATCGTCGACGAGACCCATCGGGCCAGTCCCTGCTTTGAAATTGCTTTTCCTCTCGCCGATGGACCATATGCAATGAAGAGTTGCTGCGTAGATCTAAGTTGTTGAATCCAATAAAGGTAATATTTTAGAGCTCTCTTCACGTCCAAGGTATGGAGGACTTTTTCCGCAGCCGATCAGGGGGTCGCGAAAAAGGTAGGCAGGACAATGGACCAGTGTTTATGGTAAGCCATAGGAACTTTTGGAATGAAACGAGGATTAGTTGACAGAACCACTTTGTCCTTAAAGAGCCTTAGGTACGGCGGGTCTACGACCAATGCTTGCAATTCTGAGAGCTGTTATAGCTATTAGAAAAGCCAATTTCCATGACAAGAACTTCGACGATGTGGCCATTGGTTCAAAGGGTGCTTTCATTAACCCTGCTAGCCCCACATTAAGACTCCACGTTGGTG
Source organism: Ambystoma mexicanum (assembly GCF_040938575.1). Taxonomy (NCBI): domain Eukaryota; kingdom Metazoa; phylum Chordata; class Amphibia; order Caudata; family Ambystomatidae; genus Ambystoma; species Ambystoma mexicanum. Next base: position 1,460,283,689 of record NC_090935.1, read on the forward strand.
GAAAACGTTTAACCGGCGGGAATGTTCGGAACAGACCCCTCATGAAGTTTTTCACCAGCCTGTCACTAAACAAGGGAGACGACTGCCTCCTCCTCGTGAACCTAGAGATGGCCGCCAGGTGTACCTTTATTGATGAAAAAGATAATCCGCTCTTCGCCAGGTGTAGCAGATACGGTAGAAGTTACTCCGGAGTTACCCTTAGAGGTTGCACTCCCGGCTGTCCTTGACACCACGTACAGAACCTTTCGACTTACACGCATACGACTTGTTGGTGGAAGGGGCCCGTGCTGCTTGCAGGATTCTCCGACAATCCGACAAAATGCTCAAGGCACCAAATTCCGAAAAGGGAGGAGGCAAGCTGTGAGATTGAGACTGTCTAGATTGTGATGCCACACTGTTCCTTCGTCCCAGGACAGGAGATTGGGAACCTTCGGGAACGTTATCGGTTGATCTACTGACAGGTGAAGCAGGTCGGAAAACCACGGCTGCCTCGGCCAACACAGTGCCACTAGGATGACCCGACACCTGTACCTGCGTATCCACTGCAGAGTTCTCCGTATAAGAGGGAACGGAGGGAAAGCGTAGAGGAACTTGTCCGTCCACAGGAAGGAGAACACTTCCCCTCAGAGAACCTTCCTGTGGCCATCTGCTGGCATACATCTCGCACTTCTTGTTCCTCTTCGTTGCGAAGAGATCCGGCGGTGGCGGTTCCCATTTCTTGAAGACCTTCGACAGCTGAACGCTGTCTACCTCCCATTCGTGTATTTGGTCCATTTTTCTGCCGAGTGAGTCCGCTTGCTCGTTCCTTACTCCCGGGAGATGATGAGCTACGATGGATAAATCGTGTTTCAGAGCCCAATGCCACACCTGAGCCTCGGTGGAAAGGGTTCTGGACCGCGTGCCCCTTGCTTCCTTAAGTAAAACATCGCCGTCGTGTTGTCTGTCAATATTCTCACTATGGACACCAGGGCTTTAAGTGGGGTAAGAAATCGAGGGGGGGCCTCATTTGGGGGCGTGGCTTGTGGGAGGGGCGTGGCCTAAAAAGTACGCAAATCGTAGGGTATACACACAAATATATATGAATGTTATATATTTGTGTGCGTACCTTACTATGGTTTGTGTACTATGCAAGCCATCTTTTCCAAACATAGAAATATGTAACATATTTCTACGTTTATAAAAGATGGCTTGCAAAGTACACAAACCATAGTAAGGTACGCACACAAATATATAACATTTATATATATTTGTGTGCATAACCTACGGTTTGACTAGTTTTCAGGCCATCTTTTTTAAACATTTCGGGTTCATAAAAGCTGGCTTTGAAAGTACACAATTCAAGCCATCTTTTATAAAGCTTTGACTACGGACAAAATTTTCCGTCGGCAAAGCTTTATAAAAGATGGCTTGAAATGTGTACTTTCAAAGCCATCTTTTATAAACCTCGAAATATGTCGAGGAATCCCCTGGTTTGCCGAGGGTTAAAGACGCCCCAGCGATCTGGGGAAACAAAGGGACGGTAACTGCCTCTGGTGACTTCTCGCGCGAGGTGTCACCAGACGCAGTTACCATGATAGACGGAAGTGGCAGCCAGTCACAGCGTCGCTGTGGCTGGCTGCCACTTCTGTCAGCTTGCCTGACTTCATTGCAGGCGCATTTCCTGTCGCGGCCCTTGGCCGCAAACGGGATAATGCATCCCACGATTCCCGCCAATGTTGCGGTAGGACGGCGGCCCCGGCAGGGCCCCGCCTCAGTCCCACTTTTTGGAGACTGCCGGGCCCGGCCCCGGCAGGCCCCGGCCCACTTTAAGCACTGATGGACACTCTGATGTGCGGCACGAAAGACTTCCAAGGCCCAGCGCACTGCTCTCAGTTCCAGAACGTTGATGTGCAGCAGTGACTCCCTCCAGAACCAACAACCTTGCGTTTGTAGAGTGCCCATGTGTGCTCCCCAGCCTGTCAGGGATGCGTCCATCACTATGGTTAGCCGAAACTCTGGCTCCTTTAGGGGTACCCCTCTGGATAGATTCTGAAAGCTCTGCCACCACTGAAGAGCTAGTAGGAGCTCCTCAGCGTCGACGGTCAGCTTGTCCGACCAGAGCCCTTGGGCCTGCGTCCACCGGTCTGCCAGAAACTCTTGAACCGGCCTCATTAACAGGTGGCAGTTGCCCACTAGAGGAATGCAGGACGCCATAGTGCCCAGAATAGACACATTTTCTCACTGATTGTCTGGTATTGATTCTCAGCCGACCTGCCAATCGATTGAGTTTGGTGATTGTCGAGGGATGGCTTCACTAACCCTGACTGGGTCTCGAACTGCGTGCCCAGGAACACCAAGCTCCTCGACGGCGTCAACAAAGATCTCTCGAAGTTTACCGCAAACCCCAGCCGTTGTAAGAGTTGCATGGTTGCCTGCAAACTTGTGTGAGTCGACATAGGGGAGGAACCCCTCACCAAACAGTCGTCGAGATACGGGTACACATGATGACCTTGCCTTCTCAGCCAGGCCGCCGCCGGGGCCAAGAATTTTGTGAATGTTCTGGGAGAGGATTTCAGCCCAAAAGGAAGTATTGTGAACTGGTAGTGAGTCTGTCCTACCACAAACCTTAGGAACTCTGTGTCGCCGACACATTGGTATGTGGAAGTACGTGTCCTGCAGGTCCAGAGACACCAGAAAGTCCCCTTCCTGAACTGACCGGATCACTTCCTGGAGCGCGAGCATCTTGAATTTTAGGCTTCAACGTCTAGTTGAGATTGCGCAGGTCTAGAATGAGACGCCATTTTCCGTTTGGTTTTTTCACCACAAAGTATCGGGAATAAACCCCTTGACCCTTCTGCGACGACGGAACCAATTCCATAGCACCTTTTTGTAGCATAAGTGCTACTTCCTGCTGCAACACGCTCAGATGGGGTTGAGCTACAAACGCCGGTGGAATGTGCGGAGGGTTGCTTTTGAATTGCAGGGAATGTCCGTATCTTACTGTGTCCAACACCCACTGATCCGTAGTTATTTGCTCCCATTCGTCGATGTAGCACGATACTCTGCCTCTCAGAACGTTCCGATGCCCGTCATTGCTGGTCCTTGGTCTGCTTATCTCTCGACGAGTAACCGGTTCTCTTCCTGGGGGTCTGGTAGTCGCGGCATCGTTTTGCCGCTTGAGAAGCCCGTCTGTATCCCTGGGAGGGGTACGCCAGCCTACTGAAGGCTCCGTCTCTCGATGCCGAGAATCTGGAGTTTCCCGATGCTCCCCTATAGGGGCGAAAAGACCTGAAACTTCGACCATTCTGGAGGGCATCCAAGGCACGCGCTGTGTCCGAGTCCTCCTTCATGCCCTCGTCCACCTTCTCACCGAACAGGTGGTCTCCCTCAAAGGGCATATCTAGCACCGTGTATTGCACCTCTGGTCTAAAGTAAATGCATTTCAGCCATGCTTGCCTTCGGAGAACCACGCCGTTATTCACCTGTATAAACCCCGATTCTGCGAGGTCCACCGTGATGTTTATGGCATGATTGGAGGCCGCTTCACCTTCCCTGACAAGTAACATCGCCGCCTTACGATGTTCTTCCGGAAGATGCTCCAGTATAGGTGCCAGTCGGTGCCACATCTCTCCGTCGTATCTGGCTACTATACCCAGAGAGTTGGCCGCTTTCACTGTGGTTGCTCCTACCGAAAGCACTTTTTTGCAAAAGGCATCCTGTCTTCTGGCCTCACTTTCCGGGGGGGGTTGTGCACTTGTGCTGGGCTCTCGCCTTTCTCGCCGCCGCTGACACCACCGAGTCAGGGGTTGGTTGGGAGGACAGACACTTGGGGGTAGCTTCTGGGGCCTTACATGTTTTCTCCAGGCGACCTTTTATTGCCGGTTCCGAGAAAGGGTGACGCATGATCCGACTGACCTAACCAGAAGACCTAAACACACACCACAAAAAGTTAGAACTTTTGGTAGTTAGAACTTTTCGTGGTGTGCGTTTTAGGTCTTTTGGTGAGGTTGGTAATTTTGGATTAGGTAACTTCGTACAATACCGTTTGCAACACATGGCTTCCCAAGGATAATGTGCTCGGACAATGGACCGCCATTTCAAGGGGAGAACTTTGCAGACTTCATGGCAGATTGTGGGAATCACACACTAGAGAGTTACTCTAGTATGGCCCAGAGCAAACGGGGAGGCCAAACACTATGAGGACATTGAGTATTCTGTATAGCGGAGGGTCAGGGCCATGAACTAAGGCGAACTCTGTGCCAATTCCCGAGGGAATACAGATCCATGCCTCATCGGTTCACAGTTGTGGCCCCGCACAGGCACTCTTCAGGAGATGCCCCAGAGGACTCCTCCCAGAGATAGGATGACCCCCGGGGACCATCGATGATTAGAACGCCAGAAGATCAGGCAATACACAATGAGGAAAACGTCTGCAGGCATCTCAAGCCTCCAGACATTGCCATTGGGGACACTGTGTGGTGCGTAGTCATCACCCAGGAGGGAAATTATCCCTCACCTACAAGCCCTCCCCCATGGGGGTGGTCAAAGTTACAGGGTCGATGGTAACTGCCACCGATTGAAGGAGAAAAGTGACTCGAAACTTGGTGAAAAGCTGGGCCTATGAGAACGACCGGAAGAAGTTCCCCCGACTGGAACCTCAGGTTTAGAACCAACACCAGGAGGTAGAGCAGAAGACGAGATGCCGACATCAGTCAGGGTGGAAGATCATGTCAATGAGGGGGCTGGCGGGAAAAGAAAGCCCATCCGGGATGGAAGAATATGCCTTGCACGATTCCAAGACTCCAATGGGTGACTAGGCTCGAAATGGCCGGGTCCAGAATACGTCACCCGATGTTACCCATGTTGGTCCGAATCCAATTTGGTATGTTACCATGTTTGCAATGTTTAAGACAGTTGGGTCTATGCTGATTACCTTGAAGAATGTTTATTTCATTATTATGACAAAGGAGGAATTTTATATGGTTGCCTGGCGCCATGGCAATGTTCTGCCGTCGCACGTAGTTATGAATAGAAGGGGCGGTCCCGCACGACAGGCAGTGCGCATCGGGAGCCCGATACGGTAAGACCAGAGTCCGTGTGTTCCTTCCATGGACAGCTGGCACACGGCCTGCATGAGGGGGGGCCTGGGGCAATGCAGATCACAACACATGGGGAACACCTGCTTATCCCACTGCAGCCCTAAAAGCACCGGTGTTTGTGTAGGGTAGAGCTGAGACTGCTGTAAGCTGATAGAGAACCCCAGTTCATAGAGTGTCGTCATGAGTCTGGCTGCTGAATACCTGACATGATCTGGGGACCCCCCTCATACTAACCAGTCATCAAGATAGGGATATACATGGAGGCCCTCCGACCTGAGCAAGGCTGCCACAGCGCTCATTAGGCTTGTTAATACTCTTGGCGCTGAATTTAGGCCAAAAGGCTTGTATTGAAAGTGAAACCCCATGATCCGGAACCTGAGGAAGGACTGATGAGACTGCACTATGAGGACGTATAAATATGAGTCTCTTTAGATCCAGTGAGCACGTTCAGCCCCCCCCTCCCTCCACACAGCATCTCCGCTATAAGCGCTGACATCACCATTTTGAACTTCTGCATTGCTTTTTTGGGTCGGAGGCAGATGACTGGGAGGGGGGACTGAAAAAGCCCTCGAGAGACTACTTCTGGTGTTTTCACCTATGTTGGCTCGGTGACCTGTCCGGTAGCCTTGCCGGTGGTCCTGGAAAATGCCAAAGGATCGCCCTCCGTCTGCTCGAGAGTGGCCCTGTGTAAAGGTTTTGGTTGCTGGATTGGTGAGAATGGGCTGGGATTTAGCCGTCTGCAAACTGCTCTTTTTATCGAGTTCATTGTCCGTGGTGGAGTGGAACAAGTCACTGCCCTCGAAAGGTAGGTCTAGGATTCTATCTTCAACATCAGGGTTGAATCTGGTCGCTTTAAGCCATGTCGCCCTTCTCATGTCAGTCGCCACACAGATTGTCCTGCGAGCGGTATCTATGTGCGCAACCGTAGCTTCCATGATGCCCTGTGCCACACATTTTGTCTCTGCGAGTCCTGCCTTGAAAGGGGCTGGTTTGTCCGCTGGAATATCCGGGAGGAAGTCTGCAATCTCCCTCCACAGCCGCTGGTTAGCCGCTGCCAGGATGGCATCAGCGTTTGTCTGTCTGAGGTGAAGTCCCACATTAGAGTACACATTCCTATAGGCCTCAAGCATTTTATCTTCTTTGCTCAGCAGTGCTGATGGTGAGGTTCTCGTGGTAGAAGTCTGGGGCTTGGCATTCATGGATGCCGGTGCAATGACTGACAACAGTGGCAGGGGGTGCACTGACAAGAGCAGAGTGTCACCCTCCACCTGCCTGAATTTTGCATCCAGCCTCTTATTTGTTGGCTGAGTGTAGAGCTTGTGCCATCCCTTCTTTGCCAAAACCTCCACGTCGTCCTGCAACGGGATACCATATCTGGATTCTGCTTTGATTATGAGCACTTCCGCCAGTACCCTTCACTCCGGCAGCTCCTTCTGGGACAGAGGTAAGCCGAGGTAATCAGCTAGCCCAGCAATCCTATGATGGAATGCTCTTGCCGAAGAAGGCGTGTCCTGCTCCTCCTCATTGGTGGTCTTGTTGGTCACATGTTAGAAGGGGACCCTGGGGTCCACAGGTTAGTTCTGCCGCTGAATCAGGCCCAGGAACTGGAGTTACCGGAGGCATGAGCAACGGTGGTGGAGGTACAGGCTGTGCAGGCACCAGCTGAGGTGGCGATGTGGGAGGCAGCATTTCCTGGATTATGCCCTTACGGATGCTCCCCTCTGTGGAGACCGCATAAGGGACAATAATTTGTCAATAAAATGATCCTAGCAAGCAGGCTGGGTGTGTTCCTGCACCGGTGGAGTAAAGGCCTGCTGTCCACTCCCATCCTGCCTGACCCATGAATGTCTGGTATGAAGTGGTCCATGTGATCGCAATCATATGACCCCAATCTGCCCTGGCCATAGGCTTGCGCCTTTGCGGTTGACCTCGTTGGCGTGCGTCCGCCTGTGCCTTCCGGACATGTGACTGGATGACATGGGCCTAGGCTTGGCATGCATGCCTGAAGGCATCGGCTATGCCCCACCCTGCACTTCAGGCGTGGGCTCGGTAGGCAGTTGGCCATGTGGCCGGTAGTGCTGTCTGCACTGCGTGTTGGCGCCCTCTCAGGCATGTTAGCAGAGCTGAGCTCCTCGGGATGTATCCCGGTACCAGAGCCAGTAGACAGTCTTTCCTTATGCACACCTGAACACTTACCGCCAACACTTTGCCTTTTAAGTTGTCTGTATTATTTTGATCATAAAGAAGGGAGGCTATAACATCCAATCCATGATGTGCGACTGTTTTGATGTAAAAAAAAGTCATCAACACACTTTGAGGTGATCTGTGTTCATGTGGAAGTATACTGTTGTATCTTGCTTTTTCTTAACAGGATATGGCGGCAACAAATCAAGTTGTGGTGTGTGGATATTCTGTGACGGCAAAAGGGACATGCCCAGGAATACAGATCTTAGGAGGGTCCACCACATGGCCGTCTGTCTCAAAGTAGTGAATACACCCCATTCTTCTCCAAAAACACATTTTACAGGGCACTGCTACACCATCAGCTCTGAGCCCGTTTCCATGCTTTTTCCAACAAGTGCATTTCGCTAAGATCTCTTTAGCATGTATTGTGTTAAGTGTTCAAAATTGTAGAAACTGTCTATTACCTCATTATAGCACAAGTGGTCTAGTGTTTTCACTTAAGGTGAATATATTGATCATGTGCAGTAAGTAAAGCAGAAATGCATACTTCTAAATTTGATTGCCACTCGTGTCCATAAGATCTCACTGTGTTATGCACTTCTTGCAGAGATTGGTGTTAATACTCATGATGACTGTACCAAATTCAGGCTGAGTCAGCCTTTTGTCTCGGAATGTGAATGATTGTTTTTATATGTTGGCGATAGCGATACCTATAGTGCTATAAAAGAATACACCTGAGAGTTTTGAAAACTAGCATATCAGTATATTGCAGGTCTACAGATCTGTTCCTCCAGACAAGAGTTGTAAAGACTGCCAGTTAATGCCAATAAAGTTCATGCAGTGTTAGTATGAAAAGGTGATTAGGTGTGTACATTTGAGACTATAGAACAAGAATCTCTGGATCCATGGCTGTGACTAATCTAGTGAGATCATCACCAAGACCCGGTTTGGGCCTCTTCATGTGGCCAGGGAAAAGCAACTGCTACATGATCCTGACCCTGGGGGTGGTATTATGTGCGAGGGTCACATGGGAGGGGACACATGCCAGGGAGAATTGGTGACCTCTCTACCTCATCATTCCCCTATACTTCCTATTATATGAATGGTTTATTGTAAAATGGAACCAACTAATGTTGCTATGGACTTCAGTACACCATGCTTAAGGTACTGGGACGAGGAAGAAGGGCTCAGATTCAGTGAAGATCAAAAGTACTATTAACAAAAAGGTGCAGTCTAGTTGTTACAGGCTAAGGCACCCGAGCGGAACATTGAAATCCCAAAATGTGTTACAGCTGCAGGAAGCAGATGGGGAAGGCAGTAACAAAGAATTAGCTTAAGCAGAGGCTGTCCGAGGTGCAGGAATTGCCTCAGGGAGAAGTATGCCAATTGATGCCGCTGCTAAGAGTAAAGGCGAACAGCATTGCAGAGAATGAACGAGAAGCTGTGGAATATTGCCGGAGCCGTCAGAGCTCCAGGAGAGGAACGCGCAGTCCACAAAAGGCACAAGCAAGCTGGTGAGAGCAGGCAGGACACGGGAGGTCCTGCACAGCAGCCGCCAGTGAAAGGGAGACCTCGTAGAAAGGAGGTGAGTTGGCTAGATGTCAACGCTAACCCACAGGGTGCTCCGAACATGACAACTGTTGAAACCCAATAACTGAATACCAAACAAGTAAAGAAGCAAAGCAGAAGGGTCAAGGATGTACATTTTCATACATGGGACTCCAGTTGGGGAAAGTTTATAACCCGCATTGCCAACAGCCAAGAGGCTGCGAAAAAAAACACTAAATAAAGCAACAAGGGCATAATTCCCGTTATAGGAGATGCCAATTGAGGAAAGCTTATAACCTGCATTGCCAACAGCCAAGAGACTGAAATCATACTGAAGCAACAAATGCGCAACTCCCTCTTTTTGGGATTTCCACTGGGGGGGGGAACTTCTATCCCAGACTGTCAACAGTCAAGAGGTTGCTAAGAAATATTAAAGAGACAATTTGAGAACAATTATATCTTGGGAAAATCTGGAGTCCACATTACCAACAGTCAAGAGATTATAAGAAAAGGCAATTATTGTTCAGGCCTCCTAAGATATTGGTGTGGATCTCTTCCTGGCAGGAGAATACACCAGGAAATGGATCATAGTAGTTAGTCCTGGTAGGCGAGTACGCCAGGAAAGAGGATATGTTGAAGCACTATTTGTGGGAAAGGGTATGGTATAAAGTGCTACAACTACCATCTTTTATTTACAAGCTTTACAAGGAGAAGTTGTGCTATCCTGACAACAGTATTGAAGGTGTGACATGCTACTAACCGTTGGGCATTTTGTAGAGAACAATTAACTTGGTTTTGAGCTTGTGTTGCAAAGCAAAGACACTTTCCTTATCAACAAGGATACTCTGGAGAAACAGTGGTTTAATTTGTGAACAAACACTTGTGGTAAATTTTGCTTTATTCAAGGGAAGGGTGTTGTAGATAGAAAACACTGTGTTACATTGAACTTTGTTCAGTCAGAACTGTCCTACGACTGTTCCTGTATTGAGCCAGGTGAAAGGAATACAACCCTGGTCACAGAGTACACTGTGGAATGTATATGTGAATTATTGCACTTGGGTGTTGAATTGAAGCTTGCTAAGTATTCCTTGTGTTATTTGTATTAGTGTGAAGGTCAGAGACTTTGGACACTAGGTCACTTTTCTTTCGTTTGCTACGCAGGGAGCTCCTGTTAGTAAAAGGAAAGGTTGTTTCTTACACCCATTATTATTTATTAATGGCAAACTGAGAAAAACGTTACCTTTGCGTCCGTCTAATTTCTGATTCCTCACATAGCCCAACATTGCCACAGGATGTTACAGTGAACCTGGTCAGATTGTATCATCTCACTGGCAAGTACTGTTCCGTCTTGTGTAAAAAGGTTTGCCTTCTCCCTTTTTGATTGCATACTTCAGCACAATCTATGCTCTTTCATAAGCCAAATGGTAGGCTGGCTTAACACCACTGTATATTTAGCAAACCAAAGTTTGCTTTATGCAAAACTTCACCTTTTCCTTTGCACATCAAGAACAATAATCTGCAAGTTTGTCTATTGATTGCTTTTAAACTTTGCAATACAGTAGTAAACCCAAAATGCGATATTGTAAGCTCAAATTATTCAGGTACTTTTATATTTCAGTTGAAGATACAGCTACAATTCTTTTATAGCCAAGTGTGGAATACCAGTCTCGTGAGATCAGCTACAGCCAAGTGTACAACTGCACAAGTGTGAGGGCGTGCTGCAGGGAGAGAGGGAGCAGATCTGCAAATAGTGGTAAGATGGTGTTCCTCTTACAATGACATTTAACTAATAAACTTTCAAGTTATAAGAGGGTTTGGTTTTGTAAATAGATTAACCTTTCACCCCTTAAGTCCCAAGAACAAGGTCTCATCCTTTTTGGCACTTCTCTTTGTGCGATCGCTGCAAAGCAGAGGTCACACAAATCTGTAATCCAACCCCTGGGCTATGTGAGGAGGAGGTTCCTCCTCACAGCACGGGGATGGAATTTCCATTTAGCACACGTCAGCGTGCATAATGCATGCTGACGTGACACCAAATGTAAATTTCACCGCCGCAGCCATTTCTGACTGCGGCGGTGAAATGGAAGGCGAGTTTCTCCCTCGATCTCTGGTATTTGTCTGCTGTTTTGATCAAGGGAGGTATTGTTGGAAAGGGGAAGACTCCTCTTTCCGACGACACCTTCCTTGAAGCATTGCTGGGCGTGGATAGTTTGAGTCGTGCCCAGCAATGCCACTAGACCACCAGGGATGTTTTTGAAGGGGGCGGGGGGTGTGAGAGGGCCACGTACTAGGCAAGCGGCCCTCTCCCCCCTGGCCCCTAAAGCATGGGGAAGAATATTTTGCCCACCCTGGGGGCAGATGGGCACACTAACAATCTGCCCCTAGCGAAAGGGCAACAAAAACAAAATTACAGCCGTTGTTGTGGGGAGGGGTGGGGCACCAGACAACCAGAGTTCTGTTAGGAATGGAAATGGGGTGTCCCTCTCCCCTCCATCCGAAATGGATGGGGGCATCTCATGTAGCCCTCCCTGGGGGCAAACTGCTAGTGCAATCTGCCCCTAGGAAGGGGTACATGAGATGCCCTCCATCCATTTGGGGGTGAGGGTGAGAAGGCCACCAGGGAACTTTGGGAAGGGGGTGGCCCTTTCCCTCCCCCAACCCTCTGGGGGCAGATGGGCACAGTGATGTGCCCATCTGCCCCAAGGGAAGGGGCAAACATAATGCAGGTTTTTGGTGGGGTTGTGGGGGGGGGGGATACTAGACCACCTGGGTACTTTGCAATGAAAGGGGATGGCCCATCCCCCCACCCCAAAATAATTGGGGCACCTCATGTAACCCTCCGTGGGGGGAGGTCTGCCCCTAAGAAGGGGCAAATGTGTATTTACTGGGGGGTGGGAGGGGCCACTAGACCAGCAGGGGTGGCTTGAAAGGGGGGTAGTGATCAGAGCGTGATGTCATTTGTTTTTGCTGGCCTGACCATAGATCATGAATTTGTTTCATTTACAGGTTTTTTTTACGCGAGGAGCTGCAATGTTATGCAAGTCATTTATATTATTCTACAGTTAGGGCCCATTGTCAGTGGGGTGGGTGGGACTGGATTGTTGGTGTGGGCAGGAGTGGCCAGTCTGGGGAGGTATTTTGCTGGGCTGGGACACAATTGCAGGGACAGACCACAAATTGCCCCAATTGCCAGCAGAACATTGGCGTTTCCCTGAGAGCGGCTGTCTCCCATGCGAGTTGATTGTCCGCAAGCCCAGGCTGCACCTCTGGTTGTGCTGCATTACAGATTTTACTTCAGTGAAAGGACAGGTACCCTGCTGTGGCTCCATGGGACTACTGCTGTGCTTGGGGACGGTAGACCCACATGGGAAATTAATGCCCAAGGGCAGGGACATCCCCCTGACAAATCCTAGAGCGCTGGCTGGGCTGCGTTGCAGAATTTCCCTTGGGGAAAGGTTGGGGACTCTGCCAGAGCTCCCTGGGACAGCCACTGTACCTGGGGATGGTTGTCCCATATGGGAGACAGCCGCCCAAGGCCAGGGACATTATCCCCGGCTATCCCGGAGCTCCGGCTGGCCTGCGTTACAGCTTCTCCCTCTGGGAAAGGTTTGGACCCTTCCGGGGCTCCCTGGGAGTGCCGCTGTGCTTGGGGATGATCGACCCACATGGGGGACAGGGGGGCAATGTTTCGCACTGCGTTTTTGATTTGCGAATGTAGCCGAGGATGTTCGATACAAGTGGGAGTTGAAATTTCGCTTCTATCTTAAAAACTGAGTGAGTTATGGAGTTTTTAGTAAGAGGAGTTTTTCAAAAATAAAGCCAAATTTGGACAAGGACTTCCGTTTTGTAATCAGAAAATATGGCTTATGCTTTCACTCAAGGCTAGAGCGTTCAGGCTAGGCAACCAAGTTGGGATGAAGTAAGCTCAGACTGATTTATGACTTCAGTAACAGATCCCCATCATCTTCCCCGGCGGCACCAGTCCAACGACTCATATTTATGGATCCGAGTTACACAAATAAAGAGGACTATGAAAATGGCACTTTAGCAACTAGACAGAATAAGATAGCACTAAAGATTTTGACACTGTTACTGGTTATGGAAGTAAGGATAGTTCAAAGATTAGAGCGGAACAAGATAATGCCAGGTATACAATAGTTTCTAGCATCCTATTAATACTCACAATCCACTGGGATTTAAGATTTTTGGACAGTCACAGTTCTGGTCAATGGATTGGATCTATCAGGAAAGACAGCACATCAGGCGCAGGACTGGATCAGCTAGGCCAGTCACCGGAACTGCCCTTGTTTCTGGGTATTTCAAATCAGCGGGATGGCGAGTTCATCAGGCAGCAATTATGGTAGCACGCCAGATAGTTTCAGGATGCTAGTTTCAGGATGCTTTCTCACACCACAGCGCTTCACTGGGTTGTAAGGATTAGTTGAGGATTGAGGCCCAACTGGTCCTTGGCCTCTGGATGTGGAAAGACGTTGAATGCTGGATCAGAGTGCTTCCCTGGAATCAGAAGAGTGAGTGTCTATTTGTTGTCAGCTGTCTCTATTTATCCTTTCAAATGACATCACAAAAATGGGTGTATGGGCCAGCTTAACTAAACTCACCCCTGTGGACCGGGATTGGATCAGAGCCTCATCTCCGCCTTGTATTCGAGTGATTGGATCCAAGACAGAGGTCACATTTATGGTTTGGCTTTTACCATCCTTAGAAACCTCCCCTAGCCACTAGTCTCAAAATCAAATTTTGTCCTAAATACATAATACATTTGTAACCTCTATGAAAATTACATACACAGATTCCATATTTTATGGAGTATCTGTTCATCAAAATCCTGCAGCTGTGAAATCTTGTTTCGACTTTCTGCAGCATTTTGTCCATTTCACCATGAAATGATGTTTCAAACTTTCTCCAAATTTCCACAAATGTGTGTTTACCATAGGAATGTGTGTGCAAAGCTTAACAATTCTAGCATTAATAGTTTCCATAAAACCAGATATATTGCCATTCCTGTTCCGAATAAGCTACACAGCTCTATCGCATCTTGAAATGTAGCACCAAAAATTAGACTAACAAATCTGCCCTTTTTATATTTTTCACCATTCCTGATAAGTTATGAGTCTCTAAAAATTGTTCATTATATGTTCTTAGAAGCAAATGGTCCGTCTTTTGTCTCTTCCTGGAGCTCAAAGAGTAGCCCCCACCTTTGAGAACCTTCTGCAAGCCAAGTTTACGACCTCTTCACAAGTCCATTTCCTGGCCTGGAGAATCTGCCATTGTTCAGTCTCTAGCTGCAGACAAAAATCTGTCCTACCCCACAATTATCATATGTCAGTGAGTGTGTGCTGAGAGGAAGGCCCTCCGCTTGGGTGGCAAAACCTGTTTTTCAACATCTGGCAGGCCCAGCCAGGCTAATTTATTTTTAGTTTCTTGACTTAAAATCCAGCAGAAAACAAACTTGTTGCATCAGATGACATAGGTAAATTACTTTCTTAGATTTAAACCTGTGGGATCAAAAACAACTGAAATCTGTGTTCCTTTCAGCAACCATCCTTTGATTTTTTTGAATTTCTTTTATTTGCATTTTTAAAGCGCTCACACAGCCCAAGGGCATCACTAATGTTCACTAATCCGGCAGGCTTTTAGTTTAGATAACTTTAAAGTCTAATCAGTAGAGCCTATTTGTGCTGCACTCATGTTGACAGGAACTGTCATTCACAGGTAGCCCAGGGCACTGCACACACATTTCTGACAGGAACGGTCATTCACAGGCAATCCAGTTTTGCTGAAAATGTTTTGCTCTTGACCTTTCAGGACTTTGTATATTCACACTGCTTCCTTAGGTAAAATGGATTTTAGCACCAAGCAAGATTTTGAGTGTTGGGAAGTGTCATGTAAGGGCATTTTGGAGTTTTACTTGCAAAGTAAATGTCATTATAGACACATTTGAGTTTCGCTTGCAAAGTGCTGCTGCTGCTTCCACTGCACTCTATGTTTGCTTGTCATGGAGCCCACTGGCACTTTTTCTGCAGCGTGTGCTCTATTCCACCACACATGCGCCAAGGGTGGCAAGTTGTGCAGCCATCTTTTTGTGTGTTGAAAAATGCAGTTTTGGAGCGCACAAGAGTTTTGCCACCATTTTTGCTGTTTCTTGCACCATAGGTAGAGTGATGCCGCATAGTATAGCGGAGTGGATCAATACATCCCACAAGATATGGTAAAACCTTAAAAATACTGTCTGAACAGGATTTAATGTTGATAAAATGTGGTTCTGGGAATGGGAAGCCCTAAGAGTTAACACAAAATGATGATTAACTAATTGTGACCGGGGGAGACACTGCACCACTATGCAGAGGACACCCAGTTCTTCCAGAGGGTGCCATATGCTAAGGACAATGAACTGGCATAGGGCCATTTCAGGTAAATTGACCAATCAATGCCAGAGCATTTCCTTAAACGAAACGCCATAAAACAGTGCACCGTGGTCATCCTGTGGATCTCAGAGGTTGGTCAGTATCTAGCTAGGATACCTTCCGGATGGAAGTTAACAGCTGTAAGAAAAACCAGACCAGAACTAGGCTTTCCATACATTGGGAAAAGGTTAAGCCTGGTTATGGATATCTAGTTGGAGCAACATTTATTCTCTTGGGTTTTACTTTGTTACATTATAGTGTTTTACTGTTATATATGTATGGCGTTTCTCCCTTTATTTTTCGCTTTTCTGTTGAATGAGTGAAACCCAAACTGTAGGAGATCTGAGTATAGGAGTACAACACCTTACTGCTCACATGTGCAAATAATGAAGACCCAGTGGGTTGACGGAGGACCCTTGTGATGGGCTAGATTCGGTCAGCCCAGATGACTGACACTTATACCTGTGCCCTTGGTTAAATGAACAGACAAAGCCTTGCTTCTTTTAACAAGTGTGAACCGCTTTCATTTATGTAATTTCAATCTGTTACACATGAACCACATAACATTCCGTGCTCCCAACAGTGGCACTCTCTACTAGTACATAACAGACCCAATACTTAACAATTCTCATTCCATCACTTTCCGTAGCATTAATTACACTTTTGTTGAAGTAATGTTGAAGTAGGTCCTGTGGGGGCCCTGGAGGACAAGTTCATTTTCATTCTTGTAAACATCTAGTTAAATGAATCAGTAGGGTCACCTGAGGCCATGCGCATTCACATGTGGTAAATAAACAATCATCTCTCACTGGGGTCACCTGAGAAAGGGCGCATTCACATTTGCCAAGTAAATCCTCTTGATCAGACCTCACTACAGGGAGCTGCAGACTACCACTGGGACATACAACACTTACAATATTACAACACTCACCCGGTCAGACAACCGGGGCGTATTACGCCTCAGCAATATGCTAGGTGAGACCCCTAGGAATGGATCCCAGCGGGGAATTCTCAACTTCCCCACCCAGCTGGCGAAGTGCCGAGCTGCGGGCTGGTTAAATCACGGTCCCCACCCCCAGTGCAGATCTCTCTGGGGGAATGGATCTATTACTAAACTTAACCATCTATATACCATTTTACCTTGTTTAGCTAACTTCGAATCCAGATGTTCTTGAATGAACACAACGGTACACACTGCAATATTCTTTCGAACATTGGAACATTCTCTGTTCCTTGCTTGAGGCGAGTGGCCGGACTACCATATTCATGTGCCCTTTGGCTCATTTTAGCACCTAAATTTCTAGCTAACGGGCACTTAACATGTCTTTTCAGATGTAGAATTCTCTTGAATTTATTTTGAGTGATACCTACGGTATTGGTTGCCGAGAGCATATGACCCTGTGGGTCAGGTTAGTGTGGCTTCATTGGTTTTTGTTTTTAGCCACAGTGTCAGTTCAGCATCACTTGAGACAGTGTTTATTTTGGTTTTAGGGCTTCACATACCCTGACACTCTGGAACAGTAGAGATACTTTGGGATTCACCCCCATGTGGTGCCTCTAATTCAATTAATTGTGTTGATTTAACTTCTGGTGTAAACAATTGTATGTTGTCAGTTTGAGCTGGTCAGTTTGGGCAAGTAGACTATGGTATATAATTGCTGCATTTTTATTTTTTTTCAGTTTTCGTTATATTAATTGTTTCTCCTGATGAAGACGTTACTTCAATTGCTTTCAAACGTCGAAACCGGTTGAGAAGAACATCTGGGGATGGGATTAGCCATTTTTTGTAGTGTACCCACCCCGTGCAACAGATCACATTTCTGACAATTATTGTGTTTGTACATATTTTGTGGATGAAATGATAAAGATTATGTAGGGATAATTAGTGAAGTGCCACTACATATATATTGCACTAATTGTATGGTTCAATTTTTATCATTTTGTGACTGAATGAGGTTGATTGATGTGAAGTGTAAATGATTGTTTGCTTGTTGAGGAATGATGGTTGTGTATGGGCTTTCTTAGCCTAGTGTATTATGCTCTCCTTCAAAATTGATGTAATTTAATGTGTGTAAAAATTGATGATTAATTCATTGTAGAAAATGATGCATCTTAGTAAATACATTTTGATACTTTGAAAAATTAAAACTTCCTCTGGACAATAGTTCAGTAGAACAAGTTACTCTCTTACCTGGTAACGTTCTTTCGATGGGATGGTCCGACAACATATTCCATATCTATGACAGTGATCACCGCAGCACAGCTGCAGTGATTACTGTCATAGATATGGAATACATCAGAGGACCCAATCCCCTCGAATATCCTATTACTAAACTTAACAGCCTGGGCCAAAACTGGCTTCCGACTGACAGGAGGGACCCTTCCACAGCAGGGGTGACCGAACTCCCTTTGGGCTCCGCTCAGCCTCATACACCGTGTCTCAAAAGTTGTCCAACCCAGCTTCCACAGAGCTACTGTAAGAGTAAGCCTTTCAGCGGCCCTGGGACAGGTTAGAATACTGACACTTGTCCAGTCTTTACCTGCCCACGTGTTAGCCGTAATGCTGGATCACGCAGGGCCTGGTGTCCCTTTTCACTCACTTTCCCATTCCTACCTGAAAGGTAAAACTCAGCGTGAGAAAACCGGCACTGCGCGCTCTCTCAGGAGCAGTGGCGAGCAGGTCGGAGCACTCGCCAAATGCTTATGCAGCTCAGCCTCCGGCACACTCTCTCAACCCCGGTTGGGGAAGAGAGGACTGCGGGCTTAGACCGGCGGACGGCCTATGAAGTATGGGCCGTCCCTGGCACACCAGAGGGCCTGGATGCCTTACGTGACAGTACAGGCTCCCTTCTCTCTGCTCTCTCGTCAGACGATCCCCCTCAGGCCCTTATCTCGCCCAGGACCTCTCCACTTGTGTCCACCAGCAGGGGGGCTCGAGCCCACCCTGAGTTAAATCATCTCACAGACAGCAACATCCCCCCCGGCCGGTGGAGCCTACCAAGATTGTTCTGACTAACTCTGCGTGCCAAAACCCGTGCAGATGAAACTGACAACGTGAAGAGAATGTAAACAAACATGCCTGCGAACAACGTGACACATAGTCCAGGCACACACAAAACCCACAGGAAATGCAGGTTTACATATAGGACTCCGTGGCATTTTGTTAGTGCCTTTATAAAAATGTAACAAATAAGAACCACAAGCAGCCTAATCATATGACCCACCTTTAACCAGCGTCCCTTTGCTCTTTGTGTCCACTGTAACCCACTTTATGCTCTCCGCATTCAAATCCATCCAGAAGATTTTTTGTTCAATGAAGTCATAGTCGATAGAAAAGATCATTAGGTTTTTCTCGATAGAAATCACAATGTCTTCTTTTAAGCTCCTCAATCCATACAAAATCAAATCAAATTGGATGGCTGCCAAGAGTAATGGTTCAGAACCTGTGCCAAAAAACATCAAATTCAAGTATACATTATAAAAAACGTCTTGCACTCCTAAAACTACATGCGTATAGAAAAAACGAAAATCAGGTCTATCACACATCTGCTTCAATACACCGTTGTGATTTAGAAAAGAACACCCATGTTTGGTCAAGCCAGTCCTCCAGATTTTGTGGCAAACAAAGCAAGGGCTTCAATGAAGGCTGTTATGCTGTGATAAGCAGAAACAGGCCACCTCCATGGATGGCAACACCATTGGAACCAGAGCACGCTGATCTGGTGGGTTTCCACGTGGAGGGGGGTGGCGAGGGTGAGCTTTTGCAGACACAAGTATTCAATATCAAAAGTGAAAAAACATGGTTTTCAAAGGAAAGCAAGCACTAAAGAACCCCAATTTTACTTCCATGCAACAGAGGTATGATCTGGGGAAGCCCAACCATAAAGTGGGTGGATGAAAACACAAACTAAATACGAACTTTACATTCCGCAGAATGTCAATCCACCCAGCTTCCCACCCTAAAGTGGTGTCTGTACCACAATATTCTAACCAGGCTACATGGTCCTTTTGCCACAGGTTTCCAGAAAATGTCTACAGAAAGCTGGCAGGTCAAAAACATGTTTGGTATTGGCAATACATAAGCCACTTGAGATGACTCCAGGTGCTGGTTTGGTGGTTAGTACATCGTTAACCACCTGATGAATCTCATCTTACTGATTGGCTGTATTCTGTGCAATGCCTGTAGCATGCGCCAGTAGAAAATTAAAAGGGATCGACTGACTCTGGCGGTCGAGTTACTGCCGATCATGCTCAGATCTGCTAAAATTGGATTTTGGAAGACTGACCAATCGATTGCCTTTTTTATCTCTACCATTATGCAATTTTTTTTTTATATTTTCCAGGTTTTTAATGGGGTGCATCCTGAGATTTTCTGAGCATTCGGTTCTCCCTTTGGCTCTGCATCTGGAATCAGAAATTGTGTTGCTGGGTTTGTGGAATTGCCGAAAGGGCTTAACTTGATCTCAAATGAAAGCTAGTGAGAGGCATTTCATCCCACTGTGATAAAATAAGTGTTTGTGACTGATAGTCAATTGATGGCGACAGCTGTTATCTCTGTAAATTACAAGGTTAAAAACAAGTTTGCCAGTGTGCGAAAAATATTATTAACAATGAGACTGATGTACTGATTCCGTGTGTTTGGTCATTTGAATGGGTCATAGTTAATGAGCTGGGGTTTGCAAAGTCCACATTGCAGCATATCTGATTGGCTGAGATGCTGGGCCAGGTGCTAATGGAAATTAAGCCATGCAGTAAATTGCTGACATGCATGGCTCTGTTTAGTATGCCAGCCAGGATCAATAACATTTCACAATTACTTAAAGTAGATGCATATTTAAATATAGAGAAGACCCGATTTATTAATGTCAGGATAGCTACTGAGCAATTGCTGCAACCATGTCAGTCTTATTGAATTTGGGGGCTAAAAGAACACGGACCACAATCTCGAAAAGGGATCCACAGCATCATGTGATGAATGTTGCGGTGATGGTGCGACTTGAGGCACTGTGTGCTCCGAGCTACAGAGAGCTGGGGTCCCAGGCTCCAATCTGTGTGGGACCACTGCTGTCGAAGGCTTTCTAAGCAGGGCCAGAGTCAGAGGAGGTTCACCAGCTGACTGGAGCGTGAAGCATTAAGTTTGCAGAAAGGTCATGTGTCCCAGGGACCAGTCCCTGTCGAGCCGACATGGAAGAGGTTTGTGGTGACAACAAGTTAAGCTAAGTCCCCTTTTTTCATATTTATTCCGATCCAGCCACCTGATTTCTTAACCACAGAGCTGCCACAAGGAAGTCTGGGTGGCATAACACAGATCTCCACTCCGTGCCTGGTCTTTGGCTCGGATTCTGACTCCAATACAGATGTCTTTTTATATGATTGCTAGATCATTTAACTTATTCAATAACTACAAAGTCTGAGATGAGTGACATTTTAATGACTCGAATTGGTCAGAATGGTGGATAGATGGTACCTAGAGTTCATATTTTATATCTATTCAAGATAAGAACAGAGCGCTAATAGACATTTACATTTCCACTTAAACAAGTGAGTTATTACACACCTGCACAACTCAAGCAGCATAGTCTTAAGCCCACTGCTCCCATAGGCCAAAAGCCCAGAAAGTACATTAACTGGCCTTTAAGAGGAAACCGGAATCTTGCCCACAAGGGGGCAAGAGTGGAAATGGCAATGGCAAGAGGGAGCAACAAGGAACAAACAAATGTGGATAACAACAGAATTGCAGCACTCATAATGCTAGGCAATGAGCAATCCTTGTTCCGCTAGATACTTACAAGTGCTACTGGACCCCTGAAAGTGAATGACAAGTCTACAGATTCCTTGAAGGGTTCAAGGGGCCTTACAGAGAACTTACTTTACACAATGACATGGTGGGACTGCCTCTTAACCAACCTTTTGTGCATTCGTCCCTTGGCCCAGGGCAGAGGGAAGGGAAAGTATTAAGTACTCCACAGACAATTAAGGGAAGACCAAAGGAGGACCTCAGTACAACATTTTACCAGTGATTCTTTATGGCGAGCAACAACTCTGATAACAAAGTGGGGGCATCAGACTGTCAATAGAAGACAAAAGAGTATAGATAAAAACAATGCTTTAAATGAGCTTGCTGGGGTAGCGGAGGCTGTAGAGACCACTTAGGAACAAGAGTCCTGGAAAAAGTCGCTATCCTCAAATAACGTAGTCACCGTTTATCAGACTAATGGATGCATCAGCTATTGAAGAGCTGCTATGGGAAGTATTTTCGGACAAGGGACTGAAGGGATTGAGTCAAAGTTAGCTCCATTGGCTAATACGTTGGTGTATTTTGCCACGGCTGATTTTTCTAAACAGGCTGGCCACTCTGATGGACTCCATGCCCCTGACTCACTGTCACCTAAAGTGTTTACTCGGAGGTCGAAGTGGGCGGAAGCGGTGCTCCCATACTTTTTATTTTTAAGTTTCACTGTTCCTATACTTTTATTTTAAAAAGAAACCGTTCCGAAATGGTTTCGTTTTAAAATAAAAATGTAGGAAGAAGTTGAAGCTTGCACTTTAGTGCACTGCACTGCACATTCCCATAAATAGCAGGTGTGTTTCTTTGGGAGGTTTGGATTGTGTATGTGGGAGGGGGCGCAGGGATGGGGTTTGTGGGGAGCGGACCAGACCAGCAGAGAACATAGCTCCACTACTTCCTTTCGTACACTTCGACCAGTGCGTTTACTACAGTAGTAGGGTCGGTTCACAAAGCTTACAAGAGCAGATTTATTTCGAATTGCTTGGGCACAAGAGAAATACAGAGAACTTAAAATGCCTACCCTCTAATCCGCGATATTCTGTCAGGCACTTAGTAGAGGGCACAGAAACTCTAAATAGCCTGGTACCTGGGGTTCCCCAAGGAAGTAGTGGGATCAATGCGGCCCTGAGCATCGTCATTGTCCTCGGTAAAGAGAGGCAGCCCTTCTGCAAAGTCGCATGGGGGGGGGCGCAAATGTGCCAAGTTAAAGTCCTCCTAGGCAGAAGGATTTTCTCTTGTCGCTCTTAAGATTGCATGTTCTGGTTAAACAATTAAGAATAATAGATCCCAGAGAAGAGCAAATTCAGGATTAGAAATTGTTGGAAGGGTCTGGACCTTACAAAGGCCGTAATATCCTGATTAAATGAAGAACAGCCAGTCCACCCCCCCACCAAAAAACGGTACAAATAGAAAAAAGGAGGAACTTTGGATTTGATAGGCATGGGAGCAGTGTGTTGTAATGTGTTCCTTTCTGTATGCCTGTGCTGTGAGCATGTGAGCTGCTGGAATGCCTGTGGAATGTTCAGTCGTGGAATGTTGATTCCCTGTGAGTGTTGTGTGTGTCAGTTGAGAAGTGAACTGCCTGAGAGAGAGGGTGCCGGTGGATGTCTGTCTCTTTTAGCCTGTTCTTCCCTCGAACTTCCAAGACTTGTAACCAGAAGTAAAGACGTTGCTTAATCCATCTGAGACTCCAGTGTCTTCTGTGAGGAACCCATCCATTTTAACCAAGTTCCTATTCACACACAAAATCAGGGAAGGAGGAAATTTAATCTGACCTGCACATTAAAGTGATGTTTTCATCGCAATAAGATTGCCTATAGGCATGCCTTATAGGTTAATTCGGGGAGAGGGGGATCTCTAATCAGGCATTACCTTCTACGAATTTTGTCCGATTGTACTGGTTCAGTTGTAGTGCAACTCTTGCGAACTCCCACCTTCGTTGACATGCCTTCCTGATGGCTATAGATTTAGTAAATATTCCCAAACTGGTTCTGCCAACAGGCTGGACCTTTTTGGGGGATGAGAGTCGCTTTTACCTTTAAAAGTGACAATTGCTTAATATAAAATCGGCAATTCGGGTTGAACGTTTAATTTTGGGTATACCATCCCTAGTTATGATATATGCACAGTCAAATCCTGTGGACAGAATCTGTTCTGTAAGCCTGGTGGAACTAGCCTTTCGCTCAGTTAATAGTAGATTTCCATTGGGATCTGCCCAGGAATTGTTATTTTGTAATGCGAGGTCGAGATCCAACATGGATTACTTTATTGTATTGGGAAAACCTCTGCCAGGTAAATCATTTCGAAATCCTTCCTAGATTGATGGGGCCCATGACCCATTGATCTCAATTGTACATGGAAGGGTTATTATTCTGTGAAATGATTTAACAAAAACACTTCAAGAGCAGTCATCTGCTTCCAAGTCTTTGAAATGGCAATCGGTTGAGCACTCCCTAACAAATGATATCACATCCTCTCATGTAAATCAAACTCGTTTTAGAGTTAGTGAGCCCCCCCCCCGCACCCCCCACGTCCCCCCCTTGAAACCAAACTGTCACCATTGGAAAGCCTCCAAAGCATTTATGGTTTACCATAAAAGCACCAGTCACCAAGTTTTTAAAAAAGGCGGCTTGGTTTGAGTTCAATTGCAGGCAGGCAAAGGAGATTCTCTGCGATGCCCTGAAGAATTCAGTACAGGACTCCTTGTATATGGCTTGGGACCATTAAAAAAGTGCCATTAAGGAAATAAAGATGGAAATAAGAGAAATGTGGTTAAACTTAGAACATGCAGTCCCCTCCAATAACCCCAAAGAGTTTTTATTTTAATGGTGGGTGCAGAAGGCTGGGGAGATTATTTGGAATGACGGTATAACACGCAGGCTGATATGAAGTCATGTGTCAATGAATGGGCCCCGAAATTACCATGTTCACTAGTAGGATAAGCAAAAGAAGAAAATGTTGTACTTCCCCTTCCTGGGGTTGAAGAAGCCTTGCCGTTTTTGGCCAATGGGGAGGCGTGTGTCCAGACAGCAACGAGTGAGCCGTTTAGATAGGAGACAAAGATCTGGTCGGCAATTTTTACCAAAGCTTTTACATTTATGCTTTGTTTGAAAGCATTCAATTTTTTACGAAGGGAGATGGGACAGACCCTAGTTATTGCCCTGTCCCTGCTCTAATAATTTGCTAAGGGTTTGGTAGAGGTCTGTACAGTAGAATAAGGGACTCGGCAAAAGAATGGAATACTTTATCAAGTTTAGAATATGGGCTTTGTGAAGGCAGGGGGACAGTGTACCAAATGCTTTACCCAAGACTTATGTATTCCAAGTGCGCGTGTTGTTATATTACTGCCGTTTATCTAGGGGTTCATGGATCTCTCCTCTGCATTTTACTGTTAATCAGGCCACATTGTGAGGCCTCTTGTGGGGTCTGGGGCTGCCCTTACCATTACCACCTTTGGTAGGAGAATTTGGTTTGGCCGACTAGGTAAGCGCACTACTGAATTCTTGGCCACAAAGGCGGGTGAGGCACTGCCGAGTTTTGACCCCATTTTTTAAAAATTTGTAATGTCTCACTTCGAAGAGTTAAGCAAATTAAAAACATATGCCCAGAGTCACAAATTAAATGCGATTACTATATGCAGATGTGGTCCTAAGTGCATGGACACAAAGTTTTACAAACTCTTTCTGGTGGTTATGAAGAATACATCAATATTAGAGATTAAAAACAGAATGTGGCAGAAATCAGTGTGTTGGCATGCCAAGAGGTCCATTTAGACATGTGGCAACAACGGGGGAAATAGAATGGGCGAGTACCTTTTGTTATTTAGGAGTAGCCTTTCAGTAGGACTTAAGCTGGCTTATACACATTTGAAATCAAGCCACAAAGGTGGCACAGGCGAATGAGGACCTGTCAAGAAATGGGAATATATTTGGTGGCCTTTTGGCAGACACGGTTTTAAGGCAAAATCTATGTCAGTGGTGACCTATGGCTCTTCCCTCCGGGCTTTTTTAGGCCTGGGCCACTACAGACTAAGGAAACTAGTTTCTGCATATGATGGGATGCTCTTAAGCTTTCCTAGTTCATCTTTTGCACTGCAAAACTGCTCTAAGCTGCATAGAAAACCAGACTGCAGTCAACCATTTAGTATAGTGAATTCCTGTGCGGCAAAACAAAAGTGTAGTATTAACCCAGTTGTTGGCTCAAAAGGTTATGCGCTCCAATGTTACTGCAAATTGCTTTTGTATAGCACAAAGGAGTTTACCAAGCTGGGCTATTTGCAAACATTTAATTACTAGGAATTCCAGGTCTATAAGGTTAATAAATGCACTAGATAAAGTAGATCCATTTAGAAATAGAGAATATGATACTACCCTGTCTAGTTGGATTAGTTGATATATATATTTTATAGGTTGCTGGTCGCCGCCCTATAGTTAGGCGAGTCGTGAGTTACATAGGAAATCAAAAGAATTGCTCATAACTTTTTGTTCACGAGACAGATTTGGCTGAAATTTTGCAGACAGTTTCATACATCCGTTCCTCCTCCTCCTCCGATCTTGGGAAAACTATGTCAAAAAAATTATTAAAGAGACTGCAAAACATTTGCTGTTAACTAAAGAAAATCAAATACATTTTTTATTGGTGAAAGGAAACCTGTCCAAAAAGAGTGATAAAGAGTGCATCAGGAATGATATTCCTCGGCACAGTGGTTGGTCGCAGGCCACGATTGAGAAGTGTGTGAAGAGTGCCTCAGAAGACATTTCTTGGCACAATGGTTGGTCACAAACCACTCCCAAAGTAAACAGTGAGAGCATTGGAAGTGGTTTTCTTTGAGTCAGTACCAGGCAGGAGAGCGAACCAGGTCTGCCAAATACAAGCCATAAAGAATGCCTTGACATAAATTCTCAATTCTTCCACGCCATAATATCCCTTCTGTGAGAAAAAAATGTGGCGAGGATGCACAAACCCCAGCTTTATCAATAAAATGATGCTAGTAACCATCTCAGTAAAGACAGTTCTAACCAGACACCCGCTTCCATTAAGCTCCATGCTGAAAGCACAGCGACACATGTGTCCTGCTGAATTAGTCTCCTGAACTGCAGCACTTGCTCTCCAGTGGCACAGAACAGGTTCAAAGATCACAGGCGGCATTTTGACAGTTGCTGTGACTGCCAACTCACTGCAGTGCCAAGGTTACACTTAAACCTGTACATTGGTTCCAAAACTACATAAATATGAGGGATTATCCTGGTGGCAGTTTATTTAGTACACCAAATCCATACCTGGGCTTGGGGGTATGGTGGCTGGTAATTCACAACAGTTATAGCAATGTCTGATCACGCGTTAACAGAGCCCAGGTCAACTGCGAAAGGGGGCTATGTGTAGACTAAGTCAGACAGCCTGTCTTTGCCAGCCCTCAGGACAAGAGAGTGAACTACTATGACTCTAAAATCCTTTGAGAGGTCAGGTACGACTTTGACCCCCCCCCCCCCTCCTGAGCAGCGCAACCCCTCAGAAGGAGCCGTCATGGAAAACCAGAATCAAGAGAGACAACTAAACCAAAGGACTAGCCTTACACCAGGATGTTACATACCAGAGGGCCTTTGATGCACTGGGTCTGAGAAGGGGGCGACGTTAGTGTAGTTGGAGGGAGGGCAGCACAATTTGGGGAAAGGATTCCATCATCTTGTTTCTTACTGTAACTCCCCTTCATTACAGTCTCCTACACTTCCTTTATCACAAAGCACTTTGTATATGATGCAAGAAAGCAAAGACCACTCGTCACAAGGACATTGATTGGAGCCCTTAAAGCAGTCTTGCTTCTGTTCAATCCCTTCTTGACTTCTGCCTAACCTCAAAGAATTCATTTTGGACCTCTTTTGGAAAGTTGCTTTCCAGGGCCCTCGACCAGTTGGGTAAAGATGGAATCTTCCAAGGCAGACGCAATATCTGCTCCCTAACCACTCCCAGGGCACTATGGGGGTGACCTGCTGCTGGAGCAAGACCAGCATCTGCCAGCTAAATCAGTACACAGGACCTCGCTGGAGGTGAAAGACCCCTGCAAGTGTTTTGGCAGCCGCCCCCGGGTTGGGGGAACAAGGACTCTTGTTCCCCAGCCCTTGGATCGAGACTCCAGCAACTGACGAACCAAGAATTTCTACGACTTCAAACTGCATCATCGACATCATTCAAAAGCATTTGAACCAATGGAACCCGGGAGGTGCTGCCTTTGGCACTTGGAGCTCTTCAATCCACTGTCTCTGCACCATCTAACCAGTTATCTGCTGCACCATGACAGCCGAGCACAACGTTGCCTCAGCATGAACAAGACACACTGCTGCAGAAAGCCGCCCCCCTGCCCCCACCTCCACCGACATGTTGACCAAGTGACTCTAGTCACCAGCATTTTAAGCCCAGAATCAAAACTACCACATCGAACTGCAATGAGCCTCACTTTCAACCAGACTTGACGCCGGTTCTCCCCCACCTGGCTCATCACGACTTGCCCCATTTGAAACGCTCCAACAATATGGAGACTGGTTCGAACCTGAACCACCAAGAACAGACTAAAGTACTTTAGAAGGCCCGAGCCTCTTTGCTCGATTTGTTTGGCCACTACAGACTGGCTAAATCCCCTTTTGCATCTTTTTTTTTAACCAAGAAGCAGATGCTTTAACACCACTTCCCTGCTCGGTGTCCAGAGTACTTGCATCTTTAAATGCTGCACTGACCTGTCGTCCTTTACAGGGGTGGGATTTTGATGTTACTAGTTGTGCATTGGCGTGTGCAAAGTAAATCTATTTTGAGAAAAAGATCCGAGAGATCTTCTACCGAGAACGAGCACGGCCAAATAACCTGTTCTATTGGAAGGTGCCCACTCAGGAGGGTCGACAAACTCGTTTTAGCTCACTGTACCTTTCACAGAGGAGAAACGTCAATTTGCACATCCGTCTTTGTCCCACCCACCTGGGCAGTCCAGCAGTTCGTTTGGAAGAAAAATCCACTCACAGAGAATGTTTCAAACATCATATTGTACTTTCGCTCTTTGGAAGACACAGGAAAACATTGGTTTTAGACCTTGAGGTCCTTTAGAGGACAGTGTGTTCATTTGGAAGAAACAAAGAGGTCTGCAAGCCCCTCTACTGAGAACGAACACGACCAAATTACCTGTTCTTGTGGAAGGTGCCCACTCGGGAGGGTTTACAACCACGTTTTAGCTCACTGTGCCGTTCACAGAAATATCCATTTGCATACCACACGTGTCTGGGGTTGCTGTTGGTACTCTTGTTCAGAGGAGAATGGCCTTGCATTTCAGTGCTCAACTGCCCAAGTGGGTGGGACCAGACTGATATGCAAATGGCTATTTCTCCTCTGGAAGGGTGCAGTGAGCTAAAACGTTGTAGACACTCCCGACTGGGGACCTTCCAAAGAAAAGGTGTCATTTGGCCATGTGCATTCTAGGTAGAGGGGCTTGCAGACCTCTTTGGTTTATATATTTTGATAGAACCTTTAATTTGCACCCGCTGTAGTACTGCTGTTTGGGTGGCTACTACTTCACATTCACACCCCTCGAAAGTATGGTCTGCCTACGTTACCACAAGAGACAAAGGAGGTATATCTCTCACCTGTGAGAGCACTCTTCTTTTGTAGAAGTGCGAGGCTAGCAGGTGGTTTAGCCACTACTCATCCTTGTACTCCTGCAGGGCAGAAGTCCTTTCATCACACTGCCAATCACCGTACCTCCTATTTGCTCTGCAGCCTTAGAGTTTCAATTTCTCCTGCAAAACCTATTATAGGTCTAAGCTGGATACTCGTGAATTGCTGTTTCGATTGGACAGGGATGTTTTTAAGTAAATTATGTTACACATGCACATAGGGTGGATTCCAAACGAGTGATGTGACAGCATGGGGATTTTAATAAAGATGGTCACCCTAAGCATTTCAGAAACGGTGCCCCATTTATGCAAATTTGTCATCATTTAAAATAACTTATTTAGTACAATTCACTGACAAATATCACAAGCTGCCTCAATTAAAAAGGTGCATGAACAGGTCCCCGACCCACTTTGTGAAACTTCATGGAAATAATCCAAGCACACACAAGGGGCCCTTCAGCAGAACGGATTGTACCCGACAAGTCTCAATGGTGGGCAAGACTGTCCAAAGGGCAGCCCAGTGGCTGCTTTATTGCTCAATTTGTTTACATGTGTTTTATTCAACTGAAAATGGTACAGCCAGTGATAGTATAATGTTCAATTAACAACCTCTAATACAGGTTATAGAGTGTGTAGAGTATGTAGGTGTATGGCCTTGAAAATGTGTGCCATAAGCCTGGAATCGATCACTGGCAAGTAGTTATGTGCAAGTTCAAAACTAGCTTTTGCCAGTTTGCAGACAGCAGAAAGGATGCAGGCAAAGCGAAGGCCAATGTGAGCGATTTAAAGTTGTAGATTAAATGAGCAAGGGGTTTACGTATCGCACCAGAGTCCCCACCCAGGCACTCTGGGAAAGGTAGGAGCGTCTAGGTCCCGTTTGCAGGATGGGTTGGTGAGACTGGTGGGTGAAGAGGATCACAACAGAGGAAGAAAGGCTCATGCAGTGGTGTGCGTCATGCTCCACAATGGAGACTAAGAATTCGGAGCAGCCTTTTGCCCAGGATCACAAGGCTGCACTGCAATGCATCCCTCCATCGCAAGTACCGATTGCTCGCCCTTCCTCCCCATGAATACACCAGCTCTGCTCTGATGGCAATTGTTCAAAAAGGAGTTGAGGAAATTGAGGTGCATTATTTTCCTGTGTGAACTATTACCAGAAGCTTTATTTTATGGGAGGTTTTCAGAATGTAGATTGCATTATATTGCGGTTTGATGGGTTATTGCACAATGGTTGAGACACTGCGTCAGATAGCTATGGACTAGGAAATGTTGTATATTTATCCACACGATAGCAACACGAAATTGGAAAACACTACTGTATAGAGGCGTAGAAACTTGAAAAAGGAACCTTCAACTATCGTCTTCCTGACTTGAATAACGGGACCAGCTTCTAAGAAAACAGTGACACAGTAAGATTTAAACACTCCTCAACTCTGCAATCTAGATTCAGAAGATCCACATTAATTCAGCACTTAAGCGAGTATCAGTAAAACAGCCAAGGCCAGTTAGCATGTGTAGTGAACACCAACCTTCACAGGACGAAAATACTTCAACGTGATTAAATCCTCAAATAAGAAGCAATAATTAGTCAACATGATAAGTACGAGCGAGATCCATGAAAACGGACTTGCCAACTCCATTCGATTAACCGATATTTCAAATTTACAGTTGGGATATAACAAAAATCGACAACCACGTATTCAAAACGGCAATAAACTTGCACTCGCGTTTCATTTCATGCTAGCACATCTCTTCAGTCAGATTTATGTTGGAAGTCTGTCGTCGTAGACCGTTGTTTGGTATTCGTGAATGTTTATTTACATATACAGCGCGTGCAAGCTACTTCAAAGTCCCTACATTGCTATAATGAAGTGTGTGTAGTTTTATTTGCTTTGCTGGCCTTTGTCACAGGCGACGTGGTTCATAAGTGAACCCGAGAGGAAGCAATTCAAGACGCCGAAGAATCGACACTTGCGATACAGCAGCGACATCTAGTGCCTGGCAGCCAACATTTACCGGTGATTGGATAAAGGCAGATATAGTTCAAGGCTAGAATGGACAAGACTACTCAACGTCAATGCGAATAGTGTTGCCATTGAAGATTACCCATACAGATAGGTTCTTGCAATTAAAAGTGAAAATCACAAGTTGCATTACATAACTATTGCGCAAATTGAGGTGCAAATAACAAGGGGGGTCCTGGGAGTCCCTCTGCCAGATATTTGTCCTGGTTACGAGAGCCTTCAGCTCACTATCTTTCACAAATGAGAAATATCCCAACCATATCAGTCTTTTTCCTGCCTAGGGCAGTTCAGCACCGAAATGCTAGGCAATAATTCTTTGAACAAGAGTACCAACAGAAACCCCAGACACGTGTTTCAGTCCTGTTGAACCTCATCAGTAGGGTGTAGCTGGGCCTCTCTAAGAATAGTGAGCAAGGGGTCCACGTCTGGATTCCCCTAGTAACTTAGGGTGAGACCCAAAGTTACTTGAAATATGCAAATAACAAGGAGGGTCCTGGGAGACTCTCTGCCAGACATGAGTCCTGGTTACAAGAGCCTTAACCAGAGTCTTTAGCTCACTGTCTTTCACAGAGAAGAAATATCCCAAACAGATCAGTCTTTGTCCTGCCCTGGGGCAGTCCAGCACCAAAATGCTAGGCAATTCTATGAACAAGAGTACCAATAGCAACCCCAGTCACATGTGAATCCATTTAAGATACCAACGCTGGAGAAATGGAGTTACAGGTAAGAAACAACTCCCTTCTTCAACATTGGATCGTTCATGGATTCACATGCTCTGAATAGATTATATAGCAGTATGACAACTTGGAGGTGCATGGCAGGCAAACCATACGCCATGCCTTAAGACATGACAATGAACCCCACAAATGACATGTAACCACAGGCATGATGATTTAAAAAAAAAAAAAAATTGTAAGGCTAAAAAACAATAGAACATCCCCTGAAGCTGCAGGGCCTACCTTAGTGAAACAGGCGTTGGAGGACTGCCCGTCCCACCTGCACATGTTGCCCCAAACAGTAGTGCCTGATAAAGGTATGCAGCACCACCCAGGAAGCCACCTGTCAAATGTCCACAAGTGGTATACCAGACCATAGCGCCGCGGATGACGCTGTGGCCAGTGTAGAATGAGCCTTAGGAGTGACTGTCAAAGGCTTGCCAGCTGTCATGTGACAAAACAAAATTGTAGATGAGATCCAACGGATAAAGTGCGGATTAGTAGCCAGGAGAACCATGTCCCTCATGAACCTTAGATACGGTGGGTCAACGACCAGTACTTGCAATTCTGACATCCTCCTGGCCGACGTGATTGCAACCAGAAATGCGACTATCCATGAGAGAAACTTCAAGGAAGCCGTCGACATGGGCTCAAATGGTGGCTTCATCAGAGCCAAGAGAACATTAAGGCTCCACACCGGAGCAAACTTCTTCGCGGGGGGGAAATGTGCAAAACAGTCCTTTCAAAAAATGCTTAACCAACCGACAGTGGCGTAGGAAACTCATAACATCTGGGGGGGACAGAGGACACCTTGGGGACTTTGCATGGTAAGATGACACGATCCATCAGGCCAGCAGCCGGACAGTCCATGTTGTGCGCCCTGCTGTGCTGCCCTACTGTTATCAGGGTCGTTACATGTGTCTCCATCCCATTACATAGCAACCGGGTTCAGGAAGTTGTCTCGGGTCTCCCCCTGCATGTAGAATCTGTGATTCCCTAGGGAAAGTTTTGGCGGGCAGTGCCCGGTCCCGGACGGCAGATGGAGCGTGTAAAATATGGCCCTGTGTGTTGCGTGCGTGTAAATGGGCCAGTAACTAACGCCGTTGCCATTGCTTCTTCCCAATGGTATCAAAGTACTGTCCAAGTGGTTGTGTTGGCCCAAAAAGAAACAAAAGTGGTTTTAATGAGCCATATGTTCCACCTGTGCAGTGTTGCCATGACAACTGGGAGCGCTGGGATTCTGCAACAAGAGGAGCCTGCGTCTGACAGCATGACCAGGGCAATCCAACAGCATTAGACCAGAGGGCATGGCACAATAAAGAGTAGGTTCAGCTGCCCACCCCCCTTGAATGGTGTATGTGAAATGAGACAGTGGGTCAAGGAGGAAGACGAGTCATTTGGGTTAAGCGTAGGCAGTGTGAAATGGCTTGAGGGGGAATGATGTCAGTAACAGCCCAGATATCATATAGTCTAAGAGCTTGCTGATGGGAAAGAACAGTTCAGGCAGAGTTTGAGGGAATGGGGCAGGGGAGAGAATGAGTGCTGTATGCACGGATTGAAGAGGAGTTGGGAGCCAGGATTATGCAATTGGAGGGGACAAACAGAATAAACAGTCACAGAGGGAAAGGAACCAACATTGGAGAAAGCCGTCCATGAGAGGATAATTCTGGGCAACAAACAGCTAATAATGCCCAGAATTCCACAACTGATTGGGTGGGCCACCATAAACATTCTGGAAAGGGTCGTAAAATATATTTGTACCTATGCTGATACAACTACGTTCTAGCTCATATTTCTGTTTGTATTGCTCAACTGAGAATCCTCAGGTGGCAAGTGGTGCAGGTATGACGTGCACCAGCTGCTGGGGCATTAGAGAGCTCCCATTCTTCCTGCCATTGCTGATGAATCTTTCGCCCTAATCCTGCCTACAGAAGCTGAGCAGTTTTTCGAGTGCGAGTGCACCGCACTCTAGGTGTTCACCAGGTCAGGTCAGCCACAGGGCCTCAGATGGCCAAAGGTTGTGCAAATTTGCTGATCTACAGGCAGCTTGCGAGACTGAAGCTGATGGCTAATACTACTATGGGAGAGACGAAGGTGGAATGCACTGCTGTGGGCAGGAGTAGTGGTATGATGTGCTGCCAACAGACCCGATTTGGGTTATTGGGGGCATTTTAGAGTTCAAAATGAATCTTCGATTGTTTACCTTAGTACTTGGTGCCATTGACTGACCACAGACGATTGCCAGGGTTTTCGGTTTAAGGGGAGTTGATGACACATTTGATGTTAAAGAACAGAACGTTTCATTTTTCTTCAAAAGTGTTTTGGAAAGCTCTTCCCATATCGCTCGGATAGGTCAGGGGCAATGCGCTCGTCTTGGAAGCACAACTCGATCACTGGGTCTGCCCTTAAAAACCTTGGGGTATTAAGCACGTTATAAATAACCCATTACATTTACAATGCATGAATCAATGGTAGTAAGGGATGTTGCTAGAGATTCATAATTATTATGCCGATTGTGACGTGTAGGGAGTGTTGGGCGACATCAGTGCAGGTGTGATGGAGTTGTTTGCAGAGATCTAGGATCCCTGGGGGTGCCAGAGATAGATATTGAAGAGTACTTGTGAAAAAGGAGATCCGTTTGTGTCTGCACATGACATAGGAATCTGAGGAGGGTGGAGTCACTGGCATCTACTCTACATGTCAAAACAGCACCTAACTCTACAAGTACTGACAGAAACATGTGGCACAGTAAAGATGGGAGACCTAAAAGTAGCATAGAATATTGATTATTGGATGTTTGTTTAATCAAGCATGATTACTAGGGGAACCCTTCAACCCCATTGTTTTTCAGCCTGCTACATCATTACAGGATATGGGGTGGAATATGCAAACCAGACTTGGTCCCACACCAGAAAACTGAGTTCATCTTGCACTGCTGTCACATCCCTTCTGCACAAGATCACAACATACTTGGGCATCATGATTGCAGAATAGCTTGACAGTATTAGCACAGCAAGGTTAGTGCCCATGTCTGGGCATACCCGTTGAACATAGGATGACTTATGCTACCCCAAAGAGTGATGACGCAAAGGTTTTTAATCAATCTTAACCACCGACTTTGGCTTGAGCAACTCTCCAATCCACATCTGATCAGCTCGTTGTGGCATTACAGAAAAAGAAAACGAATATACAAATCGGGCTTCAGACAAAAGGGGCAATCGGCATGAACGGGAAGGTCACACCCCTTCTACAAGCTGGGAAGCAGCATCACGACTCTAAAAAAACGCCAGCTCTCCCTGCACCCTCTCCAACGTGGCAGCCTCATTTCAGTGAGAAAAGGGGCGCCCTGTGTTTACTGCAGGTGATGAGTTGGTATTGCCCCGTAACTCTGAATGTTCAATGACTGGTTACTACAGACTAGGGAACAGAGATAGTAAAACAAAACCTCTATGAAACTATTCATTGCAGTTCTCATTTGTATTTCATGTATCTGGCGGATACCTGAAATTGGAGGTGCCACTTGACATTTGGACTCAAATGTCAATGCTGCAAAGCATGAGGCCCCGCTTGCTGATCTATCAGCATCATATCACGGCTCGGGTCAAGACAGATCGGATAATAAAGCTCCTGCGGATGATCGGATGACATCACCTTTATTTCCAGTACAAACTATGTGTGATCGTCTTTTCAACCACCTAGCACGTGACTGCGAGCCTGTATCGCAATAAGCCAGCGAAGTGAGAAGGGATAGGAACTAAGGGCAGTGTCTGATATCGCGATGCCTCGACCGCGTGTTAGCTCTCATGTGCCTTACCAGGGACTAGCATCTGCATAGCAGTCCGGGGCAGGACTAACAGAAGAGAAAATCATGCTCTACACTAGCTTTTGGTATTCTTGCTCTGAGGCGATGTGCATAATATTTCAAGCTGGACTGCCCCTGTGTGGAGAGTCAAGCGCATACAAAAAAAGATACTTGTTGCAGTATACAACAGATGGTTAAAACATGATGGCAGTCCTTCTGGGTGGTTATGGCAGATGGAACAGGCCATTTCGTTTTTGTTCTCTCTCTGTAGGGGAATCACTGAAACTGCTGGATAATATTTAATTGTTTGTGATTTCACCCACAGTGTGTGCTGGAAACGTTCATAGAAAGGCAGCTGCACGGCACGGATTATGGCCAACGAGGCAGAAACACAGACACGGTTGCTTTTGGTACCCTTGCTCAGCAGTGAATTGCCTGGCATCTTAGGCCAGAAGATCCTTGTGAGTGGGATCAGACAGACATGCCAACATTGATATTCTTCTAGAGTATAGCAGAGCGAAAGTTGACTAAGGGCCTCCTGAGTTGGTCACGCCCTTTAGAGTCTGCTATTTTAACTTTACGTTTTCAGTAGAGAATATCTCACATTGGCTGCTAATTGTGTAACATGCCTGCTATGCCCCAGGCAATGTAGCCACAAGCAACCCAGGCCAATCCCCTTTAGATGTGCATCGACGCAATTACAATACATGGAACATACGTTGCTGTTTCCTGCAACTTGAACTGGCCCTGTCCTTGTGCGTGCAAAAGAACATGCGTTCCTGCCGATATCCACAGCGCAGTGCAGCTAAGCACGGGGCCAGGACCCCGCCTGACATGACTGTGTGAAAGTAAGACGTTATTGTTGTAAAGAACAAGAGCTGCCCTGCCATGGTTCCCACTGTAATTGTAATATGCAAGCCAGAATAACATGGCGTCGATGCGCAGCCATTTTGAACACTTATCTCCCATTGCAGTAATACAGTCTGCGTTTCTGCGGGCCTCATAGAATGAGCAAGTAGCGAGGAAAACTGAGCAAGGTCACAGATATTTTGCAGGTGAACTGACTACAGAGAATAGTTATTGTATTTTCCAGTGAAGGACGAATACAGAAGGTGAGTTGGAGTGCACTGCAGCTGCACGATAAGGGGTCTGGGAATGCATGCAAGTAGAGCAGTGCTGGGTTTTTCCACCCTCTGTCTCTTCGACTTGTGATCTGCCTTTTGGCCGAGGGCAGAACGCAGTTGGAAGGGGGGGACCCATAAAGGAGATGGCATCACGGAGGGGTCAGAGTTGGATGTTGAACCCCGGGTGTTGCAGTCTCGCTGAAAGGGAGGATGCTCCGCTTCAGACCCCGTTGCCCACAATAATCTCTTCGCCCACCTGCTGAGGGGCTAAGCATTGTTGTCTGGTGGCCAAGATGAAGTTTCTCTGCCTCATGGCTAACAGTGATGCAATTTATATATCTATCTATATCCATCTATCTATATATCTATGTGTATATGTTTGCATGTATTGGTGTTCTATTAGTTGATTATATAGTTATTTGGAAAAAAAGGCCTGTAACGTGCCATTTTTATAACCTAGTATGATGTATGCATGTTTCTTCTGCTAATCTGAGTCCAATTACTTATTATTGCGAGGAGGGGCTCAGGAGACATTATTTGTGTTCTTCCCCTGGGGCCAAATAGACGAAATACACCTACACAACAGCCCGGCAGTGTGTAGCCGTGCTGAGCAGTGCTAGTCTCGTCAAACACAGGGACCCGTTTCATCATCCATCAAGTAGCACAACTGTGGTGCTTACATGTGGCATTGCCTCCCTGCTGTTGCCCAGTCTAAGTGGTTGTGATGGAGGAGGTGTGGTCTAATGGACACATAGCCGACCCTTGAAGGCAGAGACTTGCTCCAAGTACGGCTTCAGAACAATACAAGCACTTGCAAGGCCGGTAGCAGGTGTGTGGGCCCGGGCCGGCACCGCGGCCCAGCCTGCACTAGTGGCAAGGTGTGTGTGTGGTAGCAGCTAGTCGAGAGAGATTAGTTATGATCAACCTGCCAAGTAATTGCAGGGCTTTCCCTTCAAACCGCACCTGCAGAGCTTCTTGGAAAAAAGTCCCTTTGCCGCAAGCTTCGTCAGAAACACAAACTGGTAGAATTTACTGCGCTGTTGATGTTTTAGACACCATTTCTGGGGTTTTGTTGGTACCAACTTAATTTTAACCGTGCGCCTAGTAGCTATTACAATTCAAAATTGTGTCGCAGCTTCGTGGGGCAAAAAGAGGCACTGACCCCAACCCCTTGGACTGACAGGAAGGTAACCCGCCACACTCTTGAAAAACTGCACCACACTTGTGTAGGTGAACTGGTTTGGATTTATGTAGTTTGTTTCACTGGCACAAATTAACAAACG
Organism: Ambystoma mexicanum; assembly: GCF_040938575.1. Taxonomy (NCBI): domain Eukaryota; kingdom Metazoa; phylum Chordata; class Amphibia; order Caudata; family Ambystomatidae; genus Ambystoma; species Ambystoma mexicanum. The sequence goes on from NC_090935.1 coordinate 1,460,321,313, forward strand.
ATGTCCTTAAGGATAACACGTGTTTCGACACCAGTGTCTTTTTTTAATTCAGGACCATTGTAAAACTACAATTCATAATACGTGTTTCAATCCAAAAGCAATTGTGAATGATATTGAAACAAATACAATGCATAAACATTGGTTAATGAAGAATCAAATCAAAAATAATGTTTGTTGAATCACAGACATTAGGGACGGGTGAAGGGAGTGGAGGTTTTAGGGATATGAACAGGATGAAGGAAGAAGGAGAAATAAAAAGAAGAACACGTAAGTATTACCATTCCAAAACCTAAATCTTTCTGGAGTAATATATTTGGTGTTTGTTGTATAACATTAGTGCTCCTGCGGGGCCTTACCTAAGTTCCATATCAAATGTTCCAGTCTGAAGAGCCAATAAATCACGGGATAAATCCCCCTGAGAAAATTAATTGTTGGAAATCATGAGTCAAATGGCTTTTCTACTTTTCTGTATTATCTGATTGTTTTCACTGGTTGGAACCTGATTGGGTGCACGGGTTAGCTTTTGGGAGCATAATGGTGTATCCCCCTCAAATATATAATCGTATTGGGTGCCTGCCTGTTGCAGAGGGCCGTTTGTACGTGAAAGCCAAGAATCTGAATGACTTTAAATTTGAAGTGATTAACTGCGTTCCTAGTTAATCTGTACGAGCTAAAAAGGCTTCTAATGCATTTGGATTTGTGTTTAAACATGTGCGTCTACTCCTTGTTCTAAACTACATATAGTTACAAAATACAGTTGTAGTAACATCGAAGCACGAGGGGCTGCGGTCTAAAAAGACCCTTGTTGAAAAGCCCTCTCGATCGGGCGATCGTGATTCTAAGGGCTTACCTGTAAAGTATCATTGAATCTCCTCTCGTCGGGTGCGGTTTCTGACCGCGCTAACTCGTATATACACTTGTCCTTCAATTTCTATTGTTTCCTGCTCGTCGCTGGAAAGCCGAGCGCCATGTTTTGGGCTGGTTTAACGTAATCTACATCTCAATGAAAGGGGATGCAAAGCGCTCCCATCGCGTCAAGAACTGTAATTATGTTCAACAAAGTTAAGTATTTTACATTACTAATTCGGACACAATCTTTATTTAAATATTATGAGGAGTAACTTGACTTAGTACCAAATATATTTCTCTGTAAAGTTGGTCGAAATGCTCTCACTGTGTTATTTCAGTGAGGCATTATTTGTAGAGTAGTTCTGTGGACATTTAGAGGTTGTCTACTCTGCATATGCATTTTTTGTATCAAGTTTTCATTTTGTAAGATAGGCATTTGGCATTTATGTGGAATGTGGCATCTGGACTCTGGTGCAGGTCAGGATATTTGTAGGCATACAGGAAATGAATATAATATGAAGAGTAACATTGATGCTTCATCTCTGGAGTAACATAGTACACTAGCAGCAAGGCTGGTTAAGGCCTGTTCAGATATAAATTCACATAGTATGTGTATTATTTGACAACAGGAGATTGCTTCAATAACAGATCCTTTAGGTTGGCATTTACAGAAAAATATATCATCTCATGATCTTGATTTACGTCGAATTCTGTGGCCCGAAATTTGCAAATGAGACGAGCATCAGCCTGGCGAAGGAGAACCTCTCTATTTCCTCCTCTATCGCCCAGAGTTACCCGTTTTAGTCCAATAAACCTCAAATTCATCTGGTCTTCCAATTGGTGATTGGTTTGCCAATGGCTCCCAATAGCTAACACGTGCACCCAATCAGGTTCCAACCAGTGAAAACAAACGGATAATACAGAAATGTAGAAAAGCCATTTGACTCATGATTTCCAACAATTCATTTTCTCAAGGGGATTTATCCCATGATTTATTGGCTCTTCAGACTGGAACATTTGATGTGGAACTTAAGTAAGGCCCCGCAGGGGCACTAATGTTATACAACAAACACCAAATATATTACTCCAGAAAGACTTAGGTTTTGGAATGGTAATACTTACGTGTTCTTTTTATTTCTCCTTCCTTCATCCTGTTCATATCCCTAAAACCTCCACTCCCTTCACCCGTCCCTAATGTCTGTGATTCAACAAACATTTTTGATTTGATTCTTCATTAACCAATTTTTATGCATTATATTATCATTTGTTGTTTCAATATCATTCACAATTGCTTTTGGATTGAAACACGTATTATGAAATGTAGTTTTACAATAGTCCTGATTTGAAAAAGACACTGGTGTGTCGAAACACGTGTTATCCTGAAGGACATTGTTTGTTAATTTGTGCCAGTGAAACAAACTACATAAATCCAAACCAGTTCACCTACACAAACGTGGCACAGTTTTTCAAGTGTGTGGCGTGTTACCTTATTGTTGATGTTTTATGTAGCAATCACACGCCGGCTGCTTCCAAGCTATGCGGCACAGAGAGGGGGGCCACTTTGACTTACTTAGATGAGTAACTAAGTGAGGTCTCGCTCGTCGAGTCTCAGCTTCTCAGGACTCCAGGTCGAGTCGGCATCGCAGGAGCAGTCTATCAGAGTCACACTCAGGAGCCGAGCATGCGTCACTGCCTGCAAGCTAGTGGATTTTTCTGGAAGGGAGGAGGCTGTGCAGCAGTGCACTGCGCACTCGAGTCGCAGGGTCACGTGCAGTATCTTCCCCAGGCCCGGCCTGGCTGGGCACGTGACGCTCCAAGCAGGCGTGGGGGAGGGCGAAGCGCATGAGCGAGAGTTCTTGTTGTAACAAGAATCTTTACAACCTGCTGCTGCTTAACTACGTGCAAACTTCAGAGTCTGTACTCTGAAGTTTGCACACATCACTGCACATGCTACAGACTCCAGAGACACAAACTGGGGGAAACTAGGAGGGGGGATAAATGCCATTGTATCCCCCTACTTAAAATTGTGGGGGATTTGTCCCCCTGTCCTCCGCCCCCCGCCCACATGTCCTACACCCATGCCAACCAATCACTAAAGAGAGGAGTAGCATGGTGCCGTCTCGTGCACCTAGAAATCGCCAAATGCACCCCGATCGATGCCGCCGCCAGCCCCCTTACGCAAGATGTAACAAGTACGGGTGAAAGTGTGCCGGAGAGACGTCCAATGGCTGCACTTCTGGATGCTCCTCACACCAGGCGCAGAACCTTGCTCATTTACGCCCAATACGATACATTGTTAGAAGGGGCCGTTGCCTCCTCCACGATCCGCTGACACTCTTGTGAGATACCTAGCTGACTGAACTCTGCGTGGTCAGGAGCCACGCAGCCAGGCTGAGAGATGCAAGATCGTGATGCCACACACTGCCTTCGTCCTAGGACAGGAGATCCCGGTCTGCTCCTAGACGAAACCGCTCTTCCACAGCCAGGTGAAGGAGGTCGGAGAACCACGTCCGCCTGGGCCAGAACGGGGCTACCAATATCACTCTGCACTGGTACTTGCGCACCCACTGGATCAGTGGAAATGGGGGAAACGCATACACAAAGAGGCCCGTCCACAGGAACAAGAACGCATCCCCCCATCAACTCCGAATGAGCCTCTCTGCTGGCAAACCCCGGACACTTAGTTTTCCTGCGTAGCGAAAAAGTCCAGCAGGGGAGACCCACATTTTCGGAAGAATTTTGTAACCTGCTCCTCCTTCGGCCGCCACTCATGCAGTTGACTGGTGTCTCTGCTGAGCGTGTCGGCCTGAGCATTCTGAACCCCCGGCAGATGGAAAGCTACAATATGGATCCCCCCGAGCCAGGGACCAATGCAAGACCTCCTGAGCCTCCTTTGACAGGATCCGGGAATGCGTGCCACCCTGCTTCCTCAAATAAAATATCGTGGTGGTATTGTCTGTCAACATCTGCACCAAAGTACCCTGAAGGCGAGGTAGAAACAACGTCAGAGCCCAATGCACCACTCTCAATTCTAGCACGTTGATATGCAAACCTGTCTCCTCCTGAGACCATAGCCCCCGTACCTGTGACTTGTCGAGGTGCGCCCCCCACCCCACCCCACCTGGGAAGCGTCTGCCAGGATCCTGAACTGAAACTCTGGCTTCAAGCAGGGGCAAACCTCATCTGTGCAGATCCACCACTGAAGGTGTCCACCAGCCCCCGTGTAATGACCACTTTGTCCAACCACAACCCTCGACTCTGCGGCCACCTGTCTGCAAAGAATTTCTGTACTGGTCTCATGAACAGGCGGCAATTTGGAACGAGCGGAATGCATGACGCCTTGGCTCCCAACACCGTCCTGTAACTTCTGACTGAGACAACCGTACCATGGCCCCACTTGCCTGCCTTGGACCGCAATTTCACCACTCTTTCGCTGTAAGGTTTCACCAGATTGTCCTGTGTAAGAAACTGAGCCCCCAGAAACACCAACTCCCTGGACGGCGTCAGATAGGATTTTTCGAAGTTGACGGCGAATCCCAGCCGTTGCAACAGGTTCATGGTCACCATGAGAGACTCTGACGTCCCTTCCGGCAACAGATCCATTACCAACCAATTGTCCAAGTAGGGATACACGCGATTGCCTTCCCTGTGGAGAAAGGCAGCCACCAGAGCCAGGCACTTTGTGAATGTCCTGGGAGATGACATGAAGCCAAAATGGGAAAACAAGTAACTGGTAATGATTTTCCCCTGCCACAAAACGCAGGAACATGCAGTGCTTTGGCCTCATCGGGATGTGAAAGTAGGCGTCCTGCAGAATAATGCCAGGAACTCTCCCGGTTGCACCGAATGGATGACATCCTGAAATGTGAGCATCTTGAACTTCAGGCGATGCAGATTCCCATTTAGTCTCCGAAGTTCTAGAATAGGCCTCCACTTGCCATTGGGCATTTTTTAAACGATGAAATACCGGGAGTGCACCCCATATCCCCACTCTGAGAACAGAACTGGTTCCATCGCCCCTTTCGCCAGCATGAGGCCCACCTTCTGCCGCAAGACCTGGAGATGTGGCTGTGCCACATATATGGGTGGAATGGGGACTGGGGGATGCCGAAATTCCGAGTGGCCAAATCGTACTGTATCCAACACCCAGCAGTCTGACGTGATAGGTTGCCACTCACCGACGAGGTGCACCACCCTGCCCCCAATAGATTGCCCACATGGCAGTCATTGTTGAGATTTCGACTGCCGCCCTTCAGCAGCTGGGGCGTGTGCACCCTTCTTATGCTGTGCCTGAAAGTCCCTGCAATTTTGAGCCGATTGGAACGAGTGCCTGTAGCCTTGAGATGAATAGCCAGAGTGTCCGTAACCTATTTCGGGAGGCAGCAAACAGGGCATTATTGGAGGCTCCAAAAAAGACCCGAAATTAACGAAACGGACAGTGACTCTGTAGGGAACCTAAAGACTTTGCTGTCTCCGTGTCCTCTTTCATGCCCTTCAGGGCCTCGTCGATCTTTTCCACGAACAAGTGTTCACCCTCACAGGCCATATCCACGACCTTATGTCGGCCTTCCGGGTGAAAATCCATACATTTCAGCCAAGCCTGCTGCCGGGGCACAACCCCATTATTGATTTGCTTAAAACCCGACTCCAGCAGGTCCACTGCAATGTTGATGCTGTGGTTGGAGGCCTCCTCCCCCTCCCAAACCAGCAGCATTGCCTCCTTGCGGTGTTGCTCAGTGAGATAAAGTATCGGGGCCAACCTGTGCCACATCTACCCGTTACACCTGGCCATAACAGCCAAAGAATTCGCAGCTTTTACTGGCGTAGCCCCCAGAGACAGGACCTTCTTCCCAAACACGTCCTGTTTCCTGGCTTCACTGTCCGGGGGCACAACACATTTGTGTTGGCTTCTGGCCTTGCTGCTGGCGCTGCCGACTCCGACTCGGGCGTGGGCTGCGACATGAAACATTAGGGGGTCGATTCGGGAGCCTTGAACTTCTCATCTAGATGCCCCTTCACTGCAGGCTCAGAAAACGGTTGGAGCATAGTGCACAGAACCTCCTGCCACACGTGGTCCAAAATCAGAACTGAGAAGACTGCCTTCCGTCGCTTTCCAATATGGTCGAGGAGAAAACAGTCTTCTTCAGGAGCCAGACCAAATTCTGGACACGCCTTAGCCATCATGGCGTGGAAAGCCCCAACACCACCCGGTGGAGACTGTTGAGCCGGGCTACTAGGCTGTTCCACCTCAGGATCCGTATCCCCATGCATCGTCCCTCTCAGCGACGAAGACACCATCGACAGGGTATCGTGCGGTGCACTCTCCTGATCCAAATCCAGCAACTACCCTTCTTCAGGATGACTTCTGGGACGGTCCAACCCAACCGTCAACAGCAATGGCAATTGCACCAGAGACGACCTCCTAGGGGCCTCACCAGGCACACTCTCAATCACCGGAGCCACTGGGCTCGGCCGAGGCGGGAGCCTCGCATCCAGCTGCCCCAACGACGACTGGAGCATATTCAACACCTGCAAGGATAGCAGGGACTGTGGATTCACCAACGGGTAAAGGGGCGGCCCAGCCACCACCCCACCCTACGTAGATGGACGTGCACCCTGCAGACCAATAGCCGACTGATCGAAAGTCATCTCCTGTTCCTCCTCCAAACCCGAGGCAACAGAACGCAGCCGGTTCCTGTTGCAGAATGTCCACTGGAAGCATGGGCTCAAAGCCGGCAGACTGCCACGGTCCTCCCGTCAGCAACAAGCCCCCCGAATCCATCTGCGCTGATGAGAACAATGGGCCACTGTCAGCAACAGCCGTGGACGGGGCGATGACACCACAGTCGACAGAAGAGCAGATTGTACCGCCCCTGTCGACAACACTCTAGTCGTCGGAACGGAGGCCTCCACAGGCCTACCTTTCTCCGATGAGGCAGACTTCTTGGAAGAAGAGCCGGAACGGTGCTTCAACGAGTCCCAGCTGGACGAAGCTCTATGAGGGTCCTTAGACACACAGTGCTTCGAGGAGGAAGACGCCCTCTGCTTCGAATGCCCTCTGAGCTACGCCTTTGACTTCTCGGGCCTTCGACTTGTCTGGCCGATCCTACCTCGGCAGCGAGGAGTCACTTGCCCCCTTCGAGTGATGTGACCTGGACGTAGAGGACTTGCCTTCGGAGGTGGGGAGAGGTGGCAACTCCGTCCGTTGCTTCTTAGCGGGGGTTCCACTGATGCCACCTGCCAGTGCGCAGGGGCCTTCCCCGCTGTCACCAAAGACTGGCTCCCCCCGGTCGAACCCACCTCTGAAGACGGGTAAGAACCCTCGTTCAGCCAACAGATGAGACAGTGGTTGCGGTCCTTCAAAGTCTTCTGCGAAAACCCTTGGCATATCTTGCAGGAATCCGCCGAATGATAGGGATAGAGATCATAGAGACAATCCGTAGGACCATCTCCTTCAAACACCTTTAGGCCGCAGGTAGCACAAGGCCTAAAAAGCCATTTTTTATGGGCTACAGAGGACATACTGGCCGGATACGAAAAAAAGTATGTGCAAACCACAAAGAGAAACAAGGTGATCCCAACAGTTTGGAGACAGTTGAAATCTGAAGGAAAGCCGCAGGGGCGGGGCTATTTATACCAAACGTCCTATTGGGTAGCCTAAAGCACTCAAAAAGGATGTCGATAGGACACTAAGGTGTCGAAGTTTTCCATAGGAAAACGCTAGGTTAAAGTTACTGAGGTTTCCCAGCCTGACAGGAAATATTCACAGCATGTGAATCCATGAAAGATCCTATGCTGGGCAAGGGAAGGTTCTCTTCTGATGAAATAAAGGAAATAGTTCCAGTGTTTAGAGGCAATGAATGGGAAGCTAGCACCACCGCCTTGTGCACGTTTAACTTTTGGGATCGCCAGTGGGTTGGCATATGGTTTTCTGATGGGTCTTACAGCCGGAGGCAGGGAGACTCTGTGGGATAAGTAAGGATGTGCAGTATGGTGGATGCATTTATGAGTGATGGCGAAAGTCTTGAACACAATGCGTTGGCGGACTGGCAGCCAATGTGCTTGTTGTCTGGCTGCAGAAATATGATCCTTTTGGAGATGCCCAGTGCGGCGCAGGCAGCGTTATTCTGATTGGTTTGTTATTTGTCTAGGTTCTTTGCTGAGGTTCCTTCAAAGAGTCCATTACAGTAATCTAGCCTTGAGCCAATGATGGCTCGCGCAATTGTTAGGCAGTTGGTGGTGGATAAGAACGGTCTGGTGGCATTGAGGAGTTTGGAGTAGTATGCTGCAGAGGTAGCAAATGCGCTTACTTGTCTGGACATGGTTAGGTTGGTGTCGGAGTAGACAGTGTTTTGACTGAATGGGAGATTGGGCTGGCGATGTTGTCGATGGTGGAATGATTGGTATTTGGCATCAAGGATGATGCGTGAGTCAGTGGGGGCTAGAAGTATTAGTTCCAGGACAGGGCAGTCGCAAGAACACCACTGGAGAACCTATTATGTAAATCAAAGCAACATAGGCACCCAAACCTGCGCATCAGCGAGATCATGAAGGCCACGTTGAATGCCTGGGATGAGCAGACACGGAAAGGGAACATTACCACTGCTACGGCCCCGTTCACTCCAATATGCAGGAACCGCAATTACCAACAGGGACAGAGCACGGCGCATACGAGAACTGGGAGGAAGCTGGCTGTAGGACAATTGGGGCGATGTTCGTGGACAAGGAGATGAGATCCTTCGCCGACTGCAAAACATTATGGAACCTCACAAATGCGGACAGATATAAATATGAACAGCTCAAACACTGGCTGTCCTCACCCCAGATGAGACACGCAGCGATGAGGGAACTTACCGCCTTTGAAAAGTTTCTCCTTACCAACTCAGGAGACAAAAAAAAACTAGTCTCCACTCTCTACAAATTCATAAATACACAGGAGGAAAACAAAGTGGGCATACATGAAAAAATGGGAAAAGACGCTGGGAGAAGACATCACATTACAACAGTGGCAGTCGCTATGGGCTGATATCCCCAAATTAACCCGAGCTGCCCAAACCAGAGAAATGTGGATTAAATTACACAATGGCACTACACCCCAGAGAGGCTAACAAGTATGTTCCCACACACATCAAACCGCTGCTGGAGGGGCTGCACTGACGCAGGCACATGGAGACATCTGGTGGGACTGCCCAAAGGTCAAAGGCTTCTGGACAGAAGTAATATCCGAACTAAAAAAGATATATCCAGAAGCGGAACGATTTACAGAAAAAATCTGGCTTTGCGGACTTAAAGGGCATCATGCCAAAACACTCACTTAGGCGCAATGGAGGAGTCTCGTGGGCCTAGTCATAGCGGCCTGGGCCACGATCGCACAGGGATGGAAGAAGAAAGATCCACCATTGCTATACACATGGTTATATAAGGTCTGGTCCCAATTGGCCATGGAAAAGATAAAACACAATCTCCAAGGAACACAAGGCTCCTTCACAAAAGAATGGGGAGGAGTACTAGAATATCTCCAATCAGACTATATGGCACAGTGGTGCCCGCACTCCATAAAAATTACGGACTTTTTCACTTCTTAATCGATCCCGAGGACATTTGAACATGAACTTCTCTTCCGAACGGGGTGGGTGGGACGGGGCGGGATGGGAAGGTTGGGGACTGTTTACTTCTGTACTGTCCATGAAAATAATAAAAATAGGTTTAAAAAAAAAAATAATTTAAAAAAAAATCTAGTTCCACCTTGTCTCCATTCAGGCATAGCCAGTTTTCTGCCATCCATGTGTGGATGGTGGCGTAGATGGAGTCGAGGATTGAAACAACCCAAGAGGCTAAAAGACTGAATGGCTCAAGAGTGACTGAGGACTGGTTTCCCTCCCCCTCAGCCCCCCCCCCAACAAGGGGCACAAAACCTGAGACCGACAGGGAGCATTGAAAATTCACTTGGCCCACATTGGGCCGCAAGCAGAGGAACCCAAGAACTCAGGGAGACGAAGGAGCCAAAGGGGTTCCGATTCCGAACTAAGCCGGACAAAGCCCAGCTACCCAAGGACATTTGCAGGTCTCTATAAAACAGTGAAACTCAATAGCAGGCCAGAGCGGATTTAAGACTTGTACAGTTTATAAAAGGGGGCTCTCAGCATTAGCTGCGTTCGACCACCTGTCTATCGTATAGGAGACAGTGATTCGATTTACAGCGCCATGTCGACCACGACTAATGTGGAGCACCCCCTATATGAAGTGTACAACTCTAAAATCCTCTACAACCAATTTAGGAACTGGGATAGTGCTGAGAATTCTGATACCAAGAACAAAAAGTAACTTACCTTAGACAAATGTTAATCTACAGGCATCTCAGGAAGTGCATCAAGAGGGGGAGAGTTAACAAATTAACATTTATTCATAAGTATGCACATTTGGAAAACTACCCTCAGGTTATGGAAGTGAATCCAGTAACATACAAAAAAGAAAGGCAGCACATTAGACGTGAAGCCGAATCAGACTTGACACAGGAATGGATATTCCTGCATAAACGGTTATTATAAGGCCAAATACAAACTCGTACATCTTTACAATATTAAAAAAGAAAATCAATGATTGCATGACAATAGCTAGTGCCTGAAAAGTGGAGGGCACTGGTGAAAGCCTGTTACACGAAACATGTCATGTAGAGCAAAAAGGCAACAGAGTATTCATTGCCTAAAAAATACACAACTTTTAAATGAACCTCATTTATGGGGACTGAGACATTGAATTGATACAAGTGTAGCAAAGAATTGTACTAAAGATTTGTGAGTCACTTGGTGGTTGGATCACACACAAGTGACTTGAAATAATTGGAACCTTCGCTACTAATGTATTGATACATATTAATAAAATGATTTCAATATTGGGTTAATGAGCAGGACCTCCTTCATTGGAAAGAGCCAACTATTATACTCTAACCTATTTGTAAAGGTTGGAGTTCAGATTTTTTTTTTATAGTCGTGAAATTCTGGGAGTCCCCAGCTTGAACGCAGATAATAAAATGACACCAAAAGCCTTTGGCCACTATAACGGCAGAATCTCAGAGACCACCATGTCATAACCAGACATGACGTTTAGATTTGTTTTCTGCCACAAGATCATTTAGACGGAGGACTTCACACAGTTAAAAGCAGATTGGGCTGCTAGACATTTGGTTCCAACAGCTGATGGCAGGACTGCAGGTCACTTCGTGACTGCCACTTTGCCAAACCACAAAGCAGCTGGTGAGATGTCTCAGTACAGAAGCCAAACAGTGGTATGCGATTGCACTATGCTATTAAAGATAGATTGATATAATTTGTATAGCGCCTTTCGCCATTGTATCAACACAATGGGCTGCGGGTTGAACGCCCTCAGGGGACCAAAGTCCAGGTATGGGAAAACTTGAGAGATAGTATGCGTGTGTGCATAACGGCCGATACAAAGCTATGATGGGGAGGCCAAGTTCCTGCTAGCCACCCATGTCAAGCTGGCATGTGAATGGGTGGTCTGAGGCCGCATAGAGGCAGAATGCAAGAGCAGGATAGTTGTGTGCACCAATATATAATTTTTGTCATGAACAATAGCTGTACTCTTATGGCAGAGGTGTTGTGCAAAGTGTTTGAGTGGTGTATGATGGCAGGGGCGTGCGGGACTCTGGCCAGGCCTTCGGCTTTAGTTCCATGAGCATGGAGTGCAACAGGCTTAATAAAGCATTGGCTATAACTTGGTGAATTCCCCCGTGCTCTAGCTACATTCAACTTGCACCTAGAAACGTTGTACCAGCTGCATTCTAGCCTCACCTAGATACCATGCACTAGCTGGATTGTATATTCATCATGGTTAATGCACTGGCTATGTTCTACTCTGTTCTTCTAAGGATGATATATGGTATAACCTTCACAATTCTTCTGAGTGTGATACAGGGCTATCTGCACATTTCCTCCAAGTGGGATACAGGAGGTAAACTATTCCGAGTAGACCGGATAGTTGAGCCTAAAGGAAAATAAGGGGTGGGTGGGTGATTAGCAGACACCACTTAAGACAAAGCTACCCACATTTTATTTCTCAAAACAAAAATATCTCCAGCTTTTCTGTCCTCACAGATAGCATTCTGTCACAATGGGATTTTTGTTCCAACACAAATTGGAGAGAGGGTGGTGACAACCTAGGGAAAACCAGAAGAACTGATGCATGTGCAAAAGCACAGATCTTCAAGCGAGCACTGTAGGGGGCTTCAACCAAGTTATGTGAATTAATGAAACATAGCATGAGAAAGGCAAGGGAACCAAATATAGAAGTTCGAACAGTTAAGTATTAAAAGTATTACTCTAAGGGCTAAGAAAGTCACATGTGAAAGCTCCAACTCCAGTAAGTGGACAACATGGAAAAGCACCCACAAAGCTAAGGGAAGCAAGTAAAGTAAAGGTGTCAAAGTCCAATTAACCCAATACAGAGATAGTGAAAGATCTAATGGATTTTAGAGGTATTGCATTAAGGATATTTTAGTAGAAACACTCACCTAGTGCACTGGCACAGAGACAAATGTCACGCCATAGGAATAGGAATCTGATGAGTTCTGAGAGCAATTCTTTTGCAATATCAGTCCAGGGTCAAATTTAAAGGCAGAACTGTGGCCCTAAAAATGGAGTACAAGCCATTTAAGGGAGCCAGTAGAGGCATGAAGAGTAAGACAGTGCAAGGGCGCTGGTTTTGAGGCTGCCGACTGTCATTGAAGACACAATGCACCTAGAATTAGATTTCAAGGCTGATCCTGAAAGCCTGAAGAGCACAGTGAAGTTAGGAAAATGTTGACAATAATGAAAACCTGTAGAAGTAGGACTAATAGTAAAACTTTACATTTTCTGAAGTCTTGATAACGTATCATGCTATGTCAATGGTTTTACTGGAGCATATCAAAAACAGGCCTGTGATAAGATATTCATTTCATCTGCTAGATCCACCATTGACATAGGAAATCCCTTGAAGGTGTCCGGTCAAAGTTTAGACAGGTAAACGTTTTAACATAAAAGTGCCGAACACAAGAGTTTTGAAATGTTTTTTTTTAAAATAGTAAAGGATTTATTATAATTTGGTATAGTTAAATAGGTGTTTTTAAAAAAAGAAAACTAGGGCTTTAGGGGGACCCCCCATTTAAAAAAAAAAAAAAAAAAAAAAAAAAAACACGTGTCGGAACTTTCAACAGTAGAAACTGCCGAAACAGTCACTATAAACCCCATGGAATGCTAAGAGCTTTCTGGTATGAGTGGTAATCTTACACAGATCTGCGTTTTGTGCCCACAAAGCATACACTTTTGATGCAACAGCACAATTGTAAAGATCAGGGCAGTGGTGCATTGGCCCCTGAGGATATTTGGAGATGTGGTGGCTGCCCCTGAAATTCTACTTCCTAGTTGCAGGCAATTGATGACCCTCACTTTTTTTTGTTCTTTGCCAGCTACTACAAACAGTTCTCAATTGGTGGAATGAGGCAGGCGTTGCCAGGCCGTACAGGCATAGTTCGCCTTTAACCAGAACAGTGTTCCTAGAGACAATTCTTCCTGGAACCCAATCAGGACAGTTAAGGCCCCATCCCTGCACTGATGCCTTCTATAAATATGGCAAGTCTTCCATTCATTGAAATGAGAGGCCCGTTAAGATAAAAGCACTTTATGTTTCGGGTTCTGTGGCACGGAAGGGTCACTTTTCAAATGCAGCCCACAATTCATGAAGACCACTTCACCCTGGGAGCCCCATTATCTTCAGCACTGGCCACAAGAACACAACACTGATAAGAGTTGAGCACATTTCACAAACACCCCAAAAGAAAAACCTCTGCTACATAGGGTTCATCAACAACTTCTCTGCCCGCCAACATAGCCTTACCAGAATTTTGACAGTCAAACATAGCATATCCTGTAGAGGCAGCTGTCCCAGGAGTAGTAGCGCTTTTTCATGCTCCCATAGGGCTGGCAACGACACAGACCTTTGGAAGTCTTGAAGGAACTGAACACCACTGTCCAGACAAACATTGCCAAGTATGTCCACGATGTTGTATATGCTCTGCAGTGTACCACCTCGAGCAATTTACTTCGCCGGACCAGAAAACATCTTTTGCAGAGTCAAAGATGTTTGTGAAAATAAGACTGCCAATAGGTCCTAGGAACGATAACTGGCTTAGCGGTGATGGTACTTTCTTTACCCTCCCTTATCCTGCGCATTCCTGAGATCCAGTTTGCTTACAGGCCTGCTAACGAAGATTCCTCATAATTCAACTCTTTAGAAAAGCCTAGCCAGTGCCCATTTCCAGGTAACACTGCAGAATGCACCAGATTCTTCCTTTGACACACATCACAAGACAAACTATAGTCCCGCAAAAAGATCAAACTGTAGGGCCTGAAAATGAGTGCAACCAATATATTTTTAAGATGGGCATTCTGAAGTCAGGTCTACAACCAGATTTGTGGACGTCCATTGACACAAAACACTTAAGCAAAAACAGTACAAGCATTGTGTACCCCTTGTACTGCCGCCTACCCCCACTTTTAAATCCTGTGCATATTGCAAGCGATGGAGCACACTTCCAATACAGCCATGAAAACTCTTTCAAAAAGCACCAAACTAAATCTGCCTGGTGAATTCATTCACACGTTGAATTTGGTTTCTAAATCCTGGAATACGGTTATGAAATGGTCAAGTTGGAGCCAAAGTGAAGGTGGCACGCATCTGCCTTTCTATGAGCTTTAATTCCTGCTTACCCTGGACCACTTGCATGTTCCCAGTAGGTATGGTAGTTAGGAGACCGACTGGTGAATTCAGCCTTACAGGATTCTCAGACATCCAAACACATTTTCCCACTGGTATGAGACTCTGATTTAGGATGTGTTCGCGAGGTTCAAATGACCACAATCCTTTGTACTTAATGCAGGCCAATCACAAGCTTATTTAATAATTACATTTGTCAAGAAATTAAATCCTCATTATGTACCCTGGACAGTAGCAGCGGTTTGGAATTTGCTTGGTTTCATATTTGTAAATACATCAGGTTTTCTGCACCATGAGTTTTGTGCTGTTTTTAGCACATATTTGAAAGGTCGCGAGTGCAGGCTTAGACAGCAACAGCATACCAAGCTAATCAATCTATAGCAGCTGCTTTGAACATATTGCTTGAGGCAAAGGATCCCGCTGAGAGCGCTAGGGCAGAAGTTTAATAGGTGTATACATGCTTGGAAAGCTGTGGGCCTTACTGCTGTTGAGGAACCAGTTCTCAGTCTGACAATTATATGACCATCAGCTGCTGGTACTATCAACATGGTACTGGAAAACCTTTCACCACACTGTCCATCCTAACTCCATATTTGGAAAGTAAGTAGAGGAGAGGACTAGCCATGTTTTTCAGATCTCTGGCTACCAAAAAGATTTGGAGGTGCCTGGGAATGGAGGCCTATGCCTTCCTTACACTCCACAGCAACCTGGGAAACCCACACACTGGGTTCTAGGAAGGTCCAATAGGGGCCTGCACTAGACAGCTACCCTGGAGAGCAAAACCTTTAAGCACATTTCCCCATCATATCCTCCTCCTGCCATCCAGCGGGGAAGTTTACTAGAGAGGTACTGGCTTTTGACTGAGTCTCTGAAGGGGAGTGTATTGGTGCATGAAAGAACAGAAAGCAAGCCATCCTTAAATGTCATGGAAGGATTACCAGGTAAAAGCTCTATACAGATTGAAGTGTATGAAAATTCACACTACTCGGAATAAAAAGGACCCCAAAAATGAGTGAGCAGTTCATTTCAAACTATCAATCCACCTATCCAACACCTTGCCCACCGCCCCTAATTTGGTGAAGGCATATGATGCAATGTTAGAACAGTACAAGTGAATAAGTTACAGGGCAAGACAAGGGTAGAAGAATCCACTAAACCTGCTGTAGTAGCACAAGAACAGCATTAACCAATAGGAAGCATGCACCAGTAACTCACCAGAAATTATATTTAACAGAGCCATCACTACAAAATGCTGCCGGATCAGATGGCACTTTTTAGGGAACATATAAAAAGGACGTCAAATTTTGAATATATGCAGCAAAAAGGCTTGCGATGCTAAACAAAAATAAATATTAGTAGATGAAGTTGATATTGTTCAATAAAAAGGATGACCGTGATCTTCCCCAAGGTCATTTATGAGAACCGAAATGAACAATTCTAAGTAAATGACTTCTCCCTGGGGTCTACATTCGGAAAGGAGACCAGCGTTTGTCTGGCTACTAGTAAAATAGGGTTACTGGTTCCTTTATCCTGTTTACAGCTCTGTCTCCACTCATTTAGAAATCACTATCGATTCACAAAAACATACATTTGTAGCCACCGGAGATCAAATTAGCATAGAAGACTTATATCCACCGCCTGGCCTATCTGGGTAGGTCCATCCTGTGTGGCTGTGATGTCATGGAATGCACAGCACATGCTGATGCTGCAGCCTGGAATGTTATGCCAACCATGTGCGAGTGCAACGTAAATAAAAAAACCTAAGGACTTTCCATGATGACTCATGAACCTCCTTTTTAACACTGCAACGAGGATGGGATGGTGGAACCGGTCACTGGGCTAAACAAGCACAGTGCTCAACCACGAAGGGAGGCAATAGGCTGAGCTGTTGACCAGCACAAGATACTGCAAGCATGGATGGCTCCATCCACTCCCTCAAGATTGAAGACCCTGCTACAGAATGTACAAAGAGAAGCATATATTGATAAAAAAATGTACTTTTGTTTGCCCTTCAGAGGACAGGTCTATGATGGTGGACTTTGATACTTCAAATTCTATTACACTAATCTGTTGCCAAGTTTATGAACAAAAACAATCTATGGAGAAGGTTCTTACCCAAGCAATTCTCAGGCTGGGAATATTAACCTTGTTCTGTGTGCTACTATGTCCTGTATTTATGAGTACTTAAAGTGAAATGATTATGAACTGTTGACGTTGGTTTTCAAACTTATCCCATTTCCACATTTTCAGTTGATTGTTATTATGATGGCTTTTCTAAGCAAATTAGAATTGATACAATGTGTGTACATAACCAATGAAATAAACCTTTTAACTTAAACGTTTTGAGCTCTGCAAGAAAGTTGAGAAAGCAGTCAGCCTTTATGTTACTAGTTTGACTAATTGAAAGGTTAACTGTGCCCTGCCGCTTGTTGGACAAACATCACCAGTTATACGTCCTTAAAGGGCCAAGCATGTTGCCTTACTGGGTTGGGGGAATCAAATATCTGATCACGCATTGACTCAAAGTGTCAGATGTGAAATAAGCCACACATCTTTACAGCACAATGTTTAAGGATAAATCCTGAGGTTGCATGCTGCACTAGATTATACCAGACTCCTTACCAAACACACATCGACCACAACGTCTCTAAAATCATATAGCAATTGCACAACTTCACTAACTCAAATCACAACAAGCTCAAACTCCAACACTGCACAAGAGGCATATAAAACAACCCACAGTCTCACACCAGAACACCTAGAAGCAAACGACCCTTTTTTCCTAACTGAAGCTATAGCAAAATGCCCTCTTGCGCTTTCCCTCTGCTCTTTCTTGCTTTCTTTTAAGATCCCCCTGTACAGACCCTGAAGATGCCAGCAGTGTGCAGTATAAATCCCATGAACATAAACGGGCCCAAGCAGAGTGAGGGCCAGGGTCAATGGCGCAGTTACAAACCAGTACAGCCCACAGCCCCAAGTTTGATCACTTGGCACCAATCTTTGGCAAACATGGTGCCCTCTCATTATGAGAGATGAGAAATATGCTTTCAGTTTCATTGAGCTATAAAAGCAGGATTGCATGACAGTAAAATACAGTAGACTGCAAACTTCACTAAAATAATGACTACATAAGGGTGAAAAAACATTTATGTTATTTTTGGCGACATTTCCAGGCCCTAAAGGGGCACCTTAGCAGCGTGCATTTGTGGGAAGTGCTTTTGGGCAAGTGCTGTTTCGTTGCGACTGGCTCTTTCCTTTGCCTGTGGACTTATTACCAGAAGAACAGGCACAGCAATTTAATTGCTATCTTCTTGCTACAAGCAACTTTGTGGACAATATATTCTAACTGGACTTTGATTATTTAGTAGATTTTGCTTTTCTTTAGCATTCTAAAACACCGATTGCACTTAGCTCCGCCCCCCCTTTCCCAAAAACCCACCTATAAAAGGCTGCTCTCATTTCCACATGCGCATTTGTGGTAAGTGCTTTTGGGCAAGTGCTGTTTCGCTGTTTAGCGGTTGAGTGTTGCGAGTTATTTTGGTTCTTTATTATACTTAGTTTATTTCGCATTGTCAAACACGTCACAAACCTCATTATAATCTGATTTTAAAACTTACATCTCATACTACAATGCCGCCTGGCATCTACTCGTTAAAGACTGCAATGCCTCCCTCAAAAGAAATTAGACAACTTTTATAGTCCAACCCAAAAGAACTCCGACACAAGGTTTACATACTCCAAGATTCACACAGAACAGGAACACCTCAGCTTAGCTCCGGACTCAATATTTAACATCTTAGATCTGTGGCGTTTGTTCCCCTGATCCCTCTGCCATCATACGTTCCAATCAGGTAGAAGATTGTCCGACGCCGATGCTAGGCATCTCTCCTTCCAGCAAACAACTGAGCAACAGTATGCCCTTGACTGATTTATCTAAGCCTTCGACTCTACAATAGCTGCCAGGTTTTCACTTACAGCTGGAAACACAGCCATACCCTCCACGCTAGCGATTCCTCCTTCAGTGCCACTGCAGTCTGCAAATGAGCGCGTAGCTTCTCTCCCAGATGATCACACCAGCACTATAGTTAAAGCGCAAGTTCATAAAAACCATTCCCAACCGCAGTCCATGGTGAGCCTAGAAGTGGACATGAACAGCCAAACAAATGCTCTGGAACCGGAATTACACCCCGGCTCGGTTGACATGGTGCATGCACTTGGCTTCTCCGTTGGTCCTCAAATTCTACCCGTAAGTATACCTGCATGACTTTCCTCCCTTCACTCTCTTCCTTGTTCTACAAACCTGTCCCAATCAGCCATTATGTTCGTAAACTCTACACAATTCTTTGGTGCTTTATCTCCTTTGCCAATCCCACTCCCACATAATCAGTCTTTCTTCTAACTCAATCGATTTCTGTTCGGACCACTGTTGATCCCTTTTTAGATCTGATTCTGACCGACATGAACACAGCGTTGTTGTCATTAACCAAGCTTTTTGAAAACCTGGAAAATAAGGTCAATTTGCAAACTTCTGTACTACTACAGCTTCTACTTCGTGATTCAGCCATTGCATCAGTCTCTCTCTGATGTGGCCCAGCAGCAAGGCCTCTCACTCCCAACTGACTGACTAGTCAATTTCTAATAAATTGAGGTTTTCCTCAAATGTACATTCAAAAGATCTTGTTCAATTTCCTTCTCAAACTGATAGTCATACTCCAAGATGCTCCTTCCTCAGTTGAACGCTAGTCATCCAAGAACCGAGAAAAGACTGCATTTACAATATTTATCAAATCAAAAATCTGTGAAATCTGATACCCTGAAAAAGACCAAAAACACGAAATCCTCTATGTCACAAGTACACTCAGGATCGCAACATGTTATGCATTCCTTGACTCTACCCAACAAGCAAGTGCAAATAGCTCAATCTGCTATTACCCAAAAAAACACACTACTACCTCAGAAGAAAAATACACAGAAGAATGCGAGGCAGGTTGGTCTCTGCCTCATTGGCCAATCTACAATATGAACCGCTCAATGCACTTCGAGAAGTGGAGCTTCAAGACAAGAAAACTCTTGCAGCCTGCTCGAACACTGATTCAACCTCCTCTTTCCTGACCTTTCTTTGAAGACTTCCATTTTGCCCAGATAATTTGTTAACTCGAGCAAAGGCGCTCCGAGATTGCCAAATCAATTGCCTCATTCAGTGCCCTGCCACAAGGCAAACCACCTAATTCAAACAATATCCCTCAAAGCTATGGGGAAACTATGCTCAATCTGCACGCAGCAGAAAGATCACTTTTTGATTCATTTTTTCCAACCTAGCTGCTAACCCGCAATCTACACTAACAAGTAATACTATTCCCAGTCTAAAAGAAAGGTTGTGGCGAGACCCTCCATCTAAAAACGGAGGCAACGTTGATACCTCTATATATCACCAATGGAATATTCAATGAAGAGGCAATCCATACTCTAATGACTTAAATAGGACTCATTTTTAATATCTTTAGCAACATTCCCAGCATCTGACATAGAACAAGTAGAGTTCTCGCAAGACAATGATTTATCAATTGGCAGATTATGGATATGATCAGGCATTGTACTGAACACCATATGGCAAGCTCGAGCCCTACTCTTTGATTTGGGATTTATTCTTGCCCAACAAAATCTATCAAATAGCTTTTTCCGTACCGCAATCGAAAGCAAAAGTAATACGACCAGATATAAATTTGTGGAAAACAAACAAGTGTTCTTTTCCAAATTTCCAATTGGACAGAACCAAGTGAATTTTGAGCCAAAATACAAGCTCAATTGTCACAAATTTGAACTGTATGATAAATCCCCCCTGATGAACCACCCTAAATAAAAAGGTGGAGTAACACGTGTTGAGGGATCTAAATGGATACCAACAGTATACCAGAAGTATTTTTATTTTCAATCTGCACCTCAACATTAGGGGATCTTGACTTATTTCAATATTAATACAAACTCGTGCTTGGCACAACCCATCAGATTCTATTATTTTTTCTTAGTTAGTATCCGGATACTGGACAGCCTCAGTATCATTAAACCTGATCTTGCAGCCGATCAAACAATCAAAATTAATCTTACATCACAACAAATACTAAGGACTCGCCATCAATTGCTACAGGGCTGATTGTATACTTTAAAACTGAGCTATTTAATTTAAAGAGGAGTCCTATTTGGTCAAAGTTCCTTCACCACTACATAGAAACCTATTCTTACAGTTTTGTTTAAATCTGTGGCTGACTAAAGATCCTAGCAAATCGAAAAATCATTTCCCAGGCAGAAAATGTATGTAGATTTTGTAGAGATTTGGAGGAACAGGAAACCTTGAAACACCTGCTTGCTTTATGTCAGATGTTAAACTATTATTATATCTGAAACCAAAGTTTGTGGTATGAAATATTTCACGGTCAACATACAGGACTCAAAGTTGCCATTGTAAAATGTGAACAATCGCGGGCCCTACTTTTGAGCTTGTCAGCTCGTCTTACCTATACCTGCACTTACCTGAATGTGCTCAAGAAACCGAGATAACTTCCATCAGATACAAAAAGCTAAGATAATAATTCTGCTGTATAATGTACATTAAGGTTTTTGCAAGAATGTATGTGAATCTCATAGTATTTTATGAATTATTTCAGATGAACTATGCAATCTTTTCTCAGAATTTTAGTATATCTGTTTTAGTATATTTGAATCTGTTTTAGTATATCCGTTTATATTTGTAAATATTGAAAGGCTGATTCTATTCAACCATAAAAATAAAATTAAAAACAGCAAAAACGCAAGATACATTTTGGGGTTTTGCAAAGTTGCAACACTCCAAGCAGTGTTCACATTATTCAATTTTAGTATTGGGAGAAGCAATGTATGCTAAATGTTCCTCGGACTGGGCAGAAAAAGAAAAGTGAACATCTTTTGCAGTTCCACACATAGGACAACTTCAAGTGGCCTCCGCCAACCCATTTTTGGTAAAATTGGTTAATTGAAGGATACCCACACACCGCTTTATATACACATTTCTGTCGATTTAGTAATCCGGGAGAGCTACTTTTCAAAGTCTAGGCCTGATTTTATTCTGAGATATTTATGGAATGAGCACTTTGATTTATTCCCACTGAAGTCCAAAAGTGCCCAGTCCCAATCAAGTCTTTAGTTTCCTGGAATCAGCCAAGACCAGAAGTTCCTGGGTGAACCAAAACAAACCCAGGCTAATCAGTACAAACACGTTCTTCACATGCTTGAAGCAGGACCATGGATTGGTGTGGTTGTCATGACCTACAGAACGTGCCCCTTTTGGACTTCATGGTCCTTATCACAACGGGGCTTGCACTCCTTGGTACTTCCAACATGGCCTTCTAACGTGAAACGCCTTCCTCGGTCTTCACGTCGGACTTATCTACAAATAGACCGCGGCCCCGCGCGTCTCAATGTTATTGCAAGTAGCGACTAGACGTGTGCTCTGTAGTTCGCAGAACTGTTATCCTGGTTCCTGAACCTTCTAATTCTATTCCCTTACCCCTCTTCCTTGCTTCATGGACCCGTGTGCCGTGCTTGCGCACCTTCTTCGTTTCCTGGATCCCCAGAGTATTTGAATCCCGGAACTCTGAACGCACGCTGGAGCAAGAAGAGGCTCGCGCGGGTTTATACAAGACCAGGTCCGTGCGTAAGACACCGCCCAAGAAATCCTGCAAGGATCGCTCTCAGGTGAGAAAGGGGGAATTCCGTGACAGTTTGAGACGCCAAACGACCTAAGTCGACATGGAAGCAGCCGTTCAGGATCTCATGCGTGGCATGCAAGAACTAGCAACCGAGGTACAGAATTTAAAAGCGGAAAACGTCGCTCTCAAACAATTAGTTCTATCCCATGATTCTGCCACAAAGGAAAGTGTATTGCTGGGCAGCATTGTTGACAAATCCGATGGGTCGGCAAAAACCCTTAGTGGATTCCTTGATTCTTGTTTGGTTTACTTTACTTTTAAGCCCTACTAATTTTCAACTCCCAGGGCTAATGTGGGCTTCATAATTTCACACATTTCCGGAAATGCTCTAACCTGGGCTACGCCCTTAGTCAATTCTGGAGATGTCCTCCTGGATGACTACCA
Source organism: Ambystoma mexicanum (assembly GCF_040938575.1). Classification (NCBI taxonomy): domain Eukaryota; kingdom Metazoa; phylum Chordata; class Amphibia; order Caudata; family Ambystomatidae; genus Ambystoma; species Ambystoma mexicanum. The sequence goes on from NC_090935.1 coordinate 1,460,344,061, forward strand.
CGGTTTCATACAGGCCCTTAAAACAATGTTTGACCGCCCAGAGCAGGTCTATAGTGCCCAGGAACGCCTGGTAGACTTTCAGCAGGGATCCCAGGATATGCTTAGGTTTGTAACCCGATTCAAGCAATTGGCCAAGGAAGCGGACTGGTCTCCTGAATCAAGTTTTACTCTTTTCAGAAGAGGACTGAATGAGGAGATCAAAGATGAGTTGGCCAGAGTGGCTCGCCCAAGTTTATTCCAGGCTCTTATGGACCTTTCCATGCAAATAGATTTTCGTTATCCAGGAAAGGAAGGCAGAGAAGAAAAAATCCAAAGTAACCCCCCTGCCCCGAAGGTGTCCTTTGAGATTACCTCCAAAACTGACACAAACCGAGGGTCAGTTACTGAACCAGAACCTATGCAGATAGGAGCCTTCCGTGGACCCATATCCCCGCAAGAGGATGAGAAGGATTCATACGGGCTTATGCATGTATTGTGCCTCGGATAAACACCTAGTTCGAGAATGTTCTCTAGCCCCTCCTCGGCGTTCGGGAAACGCCAGCTCCCGATCCTAGATGGAGCAAGGCTTCGAGATGTTTGCTCCACGTCTATTCTATCCTTGAACTCTCCTGGACAAAATAGCCTACTGATTCAACAGGCCTTCTTATCGCCATCCAAGAGTAAGACCTACTCCATTTTGGCCCTGGTAGACTGCGGAGGTATGGGAGTATTTATTGATCAAGATTGGGTTTTTAGTCACCACATTCCATAGGAGACACGAAGTACCATGCAACCGGTGGAAGCGATCGATGGAAGACCCCTCACTTCAGGACCCATAAACCTGCAGACTAAAGAGATCCAGCTTTCAATAAATCACCACCAAGAGGGGATCAGATTTGACATAATTAAGTCGGCTCATTACCCCATGGTACTGGGTATGCCCTGGTTACAGAAACCTAATCCTTATATCAACTGGGCAGCAGGATCCTTGTTTCTCGGCTCTGAGTTTTGTATGTCTCACTGTCTATTCCTGGATTCCTCCTTGACACCTTCCAAAGAACCATCAATAGATCAGCAAGTACCACTCATGGTTTCCAATATCATACAGGTCCCAAAGGCCCATCAGGGTTATGCTGAAGTGTTTTTAACTGCCATAGTTCAGGCTCTACCCCCTCACAGACCTGAAGACTGCGCCATAGACAGAGCCTTCAGCAGTGACTCCCTTTGGGAGGATGTTCATCCTATCCGAACCTGAAAAAAAGGCCCTCCGAGAATACGTTGATACCAACCTTGAAAATGTCACCATAAGACCATCGAAATCCCAGCTGGAGCCTCGTTGTTCTTTGTTCCCAAGAAGGACACCAAGGAACTTAGACCTTGCCTCGATTATCTCAATGCACCCTCAAGGACCGTTACCCTTTACCCTTGATCTCGGATATCCTGGAAGCGGTGAGAGGAGCTGTAATCTTCACGAAACTGGATCTCAGGGGTGCCTATCATCTGATTCGTATAAGGGAAGGAGACGAATGGAAAACAGCCTTTAGAACACCCTTTGGACACTTCAAATATCTGGTCATGCCCTTTGGACTTGCTAATGCCCCTGCAGTCTTTCAACATTTCATGGATAGGGTGTTCTCCGACATGCTGTTCCTCTTCGTCATTGTCTACCTGGACGATATCTTGATCTACTCCAAGGACCTTCTAAAGCATGAAGAGCATGTAAAGGCAGTCTTACGACTACGTGAGCACAGACTCCTAGCCAAACCCGAGAAATGCCTGTTTCACGTTACTTCTGTTCATTACCCTGGATTTGTCCTTAGCCCAGAAGGAATTGGTATGGATCATTCGAAGGTAAAGGCCATACTATCTTGGCCGGCTCCCACTTCCGTGGAACAAGTTCAATCCTTCCTGGGGCTTGCCAATTTCTACCGGAAGTTCATACCCACCTTTTCTGAGATTGTTCAACCGATCATTGCTCTATTGAAGAAAGACACTCCCTTTCTCTGGTCTGCACCTCAAGACAAGGCAATCCAACGTTTAAAGACAGTTTACTCAAGCCCCCATCCTGGCCCAACCCAACATTAATCGGCCATTCCTAGTGGAGACGGATGCCTCTAACTACGCAATAGGAGCAGTGTTGAAGCAAGAATTGGAGGACAAATTGGAACACCCCATTGCTTACCTTTCACGAACTCCGACTCCCAGTGAGACACATTATTCCGTCTTGGAAAAGGAACTGTTAGCCATCCGCCAAGCCTTCACAGAATGGCGACATCTACTCCTGGGAGCTAGACATCCAGTCCAGGTCCGTACGGACCATCGACATCTTCAAGTTCTACAATCCTTGGAGTGTAGGAACAGTTGTCAGGCCCGTTGGGCCTTCTTCTTTGCCCAGTACCAGTTCCACATCAGTCATGTCCCTGGATCACAAAACATAATTGCTGACGCCTTATCTCGACGTCCTGACTACGAAACTATTGAAGATCGGGCCTATCCTAAAATGTTTCCCCACACGATTTTTGTAGCTCAAGCAGTCAGTCTTCTGGAAGAAGTTCGGATGCAAACCCAATCCTCTGAGCTCTGGAAGGATATTTCAAGGAAGAATCAATGGAATCTGAGAACCAAGGACGGATATTTGTTCAAGGATAATGCTTTAGTCATCCCCACACAAATTACAACAAAGGATAATAAACCTCTGCCACGATACCCTTCACTCTGGACATCGTGGCATCACCAACACCCTCTGTCTTATACAAAGACAATTTTGGTGGCCTAGAATGAAGACTGGCGGACACCTGTACATCCAAGCCTGTTCTATCTGTAGTCAAAACAAACACGATAACAATAGACCGGCGGGTCTCCGACTGCAACCTACACGACCAACAAGACCATGGGAATTCATCGCTACAGACTTCATTGTGGAATTGCCACCTTCCAAGGGATACACGAGTATCATGGTCACCATTGACTTGTTCACTCATATGGCTCAATTTACACCCCTGTATAAACTACCATCCTCATCAGAACTCGCTGGAATCTTCCTGGAACACTTTTTCCGCCTTCATGGACTTCCTTCCAAGATCATATCAGACCAAGGACCACAATACGTCTCACAATTCTGGAAACATCTGTCGCATTCTAGGAATCCAACGTGCTCTCTCATCAGGTTATCATCCACAAACCAACGGAGCTACGGAACGTGTAAACCAGACCCTGGAACAATACCTTCGTTGTTTTGCCACCAAGGTGCAGGATGACTGCTCGCTCCTACTACCCATGGCTGAATTCGCCTACAGCAATTGCGATCACTCGGCAGTTAAGACCAGCCCCTTTTATTAGAGTCAAGGATTCCATCCATCAGTTTTACCCTCTGTTCTTCCACATCCCACACCAGTACCTACTGTCGACTCCTGGATTGAAACACTCATCAACATACACAAGGAAGCCAAAGAACACTTACAGAAGGCCAGAATACATACTAAGCGATATGCGGATTCCAAACGAAGACCAAGGCCTTCTTATTCAGTTGGTGATGAAGTCTGGTTGTCCTCAAAACTACTACCCCGACATTTGCGGCCTAACAAATTGGCCCCCCGGTACTATGGTCCATTTTCCATCAAAGAAATCATAAATCCAGTCTCATACCGGCTCAAGCTACCAGACTCCTGGAAGAAAATTCACCCAGTTTTTCACACTTCTTTATTAAAACCCTACATCCGATCCTCCCGGAAATCCTGCAGACCCACTCCTGTGGTGGTGGACGACCAACTGTAATATGAGGTGTCCCGAATATGCACAGGGTCTAAACAGGTATAAACAGGGTCAGCTTCAATACTTGGTTGAATGGAAAGGATATCCTCCTAGTGAAAGAACCTGGGAACCAATTTCTAATCTGAATACCCCTCGATTGCTCAGAAGATACCATCTCATACACCCGGGCAAACCTGGTGGAACAGGTTTTCGGAGGAGGCATGCTGTCATGACCCACAGAACGCGCCCCTTTTGGACTTCATGGTCCTTATCACAACGGGGCTTACACTCCTTGGTACTTCCAACATGGCCGTCTAACGTGAAATGCCTTCCTCGGTCTTCACGTCGGACGTAAAGTATCTACAAATAGACCGCGGCCCTGCGCGTCTCAATGCTATTGCAAGTAGCGACTAGACGTGTGCTCCGTAGTTCGTAGAACTGTTATCCTGGTTCCTGGACCTTCTAATTCTACTCCCTTACCCCTCTTCCTTCTTCCTTGCTTCCTGGACCCGTATGCCGTGCTTGAGCACCTTGTTCGTTTCCTGGATCCCTGGAGTATCTGAAGCCCGGAACTCTGAACGCACGCTGGAGCCAGAAGAAGCTTGCGCCGGCTTATACAAGACCAGGTCTGTGCGTAAGAAGACACCGCCCAAGAAATCCTGCAAGGATCGCTCAGGTGAGAAAGGGGGAATTCCGTGACAGTGGTTGCACTTTTATAGGGTTCTATGTTCTTAGATCGCCTGGTTTTTTCCCCTGAATATTTGCGGCCAACAAAAACCCACATTATTTTTATTTGGTGGTCCACACCCAAACACCCCTTCCCCATTATCTAGTCCTTATTCCCCACACTCCTCAACCCCTTATGTCCCCTTACCCACCCCCATATTTTTTCTTAGTTTTTATGGCCAAATATTTTCAGCAAAAAAACTGCGAAAAAAAGCCTGGCGGTGCAATAGCCGACCCTTTTATAGACATCCAGTTCTGGGCATGTACATTGTTTAAACCGGAATAAAACTGGTTTTAATTAGGCATGGTAATCAATGCAAGTCGGGCCTAGCACCATATTAAGCGCTATTGCCAAAGTGCCTTGAGATAACCCTAGTCATTTAAAAATAAAATGTAGCAGTTCCATAAAGGTCCAGAGTTCAGCATATAAAGCTGCTGAAAGAGTATAGATCCGGTAAAACGCAAAGGTTGCTTCGATAGCCGTGTTTTGCGAAATTAGAGAAACGTAGAAGTGCACCTGCTCAGGATCAATTTGCTTTTTGGAAGTTGTGAATTCCACACCCCTGTATTATTGAAACGAACCTCCAGATAATAATCATTCAAAAAATGTGATTCCATCCAACTCAATGTCTAAAAAGGGCAGTGGCCTCCTTTTAAAGCAAGATATTTTTGTGGTTTGGAGCCATTTATAATAACTTATGGTGCTACACAGTGAACATTCCATAAAAAGGTATTTTTGAAGCCATGGGGGACGTGGACAACAAGACAGTCATCCACAAACAAGATGATGTTAATGCGTGCTCTCTTTATTAGGGGTGCGTCTGTGTCCCGAGTAAAGATCTGGCAAGTCCATAAATAAATAATGGACAGAAATATAGGGCCATTGCGCATCCTTGTCTCACTCCTTTTGTTACACAGAATGACTGCATGTTCGTCCTGTTACCCCCACTTGACTGTGGCTACACTGGAGGTATAAACGCCACCTGTAGTGGATGTCCTGAATCATAGAAGGCTTTCCACAGGATACTGGTTCGACGTGCTGTTAGGTCAATGAATGACATAAATAAGGGCATGTACGAAAAAGGAGAAGGTGGGCACCACCTAATTTATTAACTTTATTCTATATTGGAATCAAGTCAAGGTGCAAGTAAGCGGCCACCAGTGGTGAAAATGACAACTGAGGGAATGAAGAGAGCCTCCTCAGACCTGATTGCAAACTTAACAGAATACAGTTTAAATAATGTTTTGTAAAAGTTTGTATCTAATAATACAAATAAAATAAATACAAATAGAATACTGAATGCCAACTCAAACGTGTACTAGAATTCAATTTCACACCATTATATCGAGACAATCAAAATTTCATATTTCTTTTATCCAGCAAGATTCAGACAGTAATTTATTCGGAGACCGAAGAAAATGGGACAATGCATTTCGGACCATCAGTCCTCCTTCAGTGCAAACTGTAAATAATGTAAATAAATACATTCCAGTCAAAAGAAAGTCTATCTACTCTCAAAATCAAACACAAGATAAATAGTACACACAATTTCACTCTGTCTCTGTAGTCAGTAATAGCATATCTAAAAAAAAACAATGCTCCGGTTTGTAAGCCACAGTTCATGCTCCTCAACGGATATTGACTAGGATGTATTTATTGACAGTTTGACCGGAAGGAGGACTGGTTCTTTATGGGTAACAAATATGTAATTTTGATTTGTGTCTTGTCATAATTGTGTGAAATTGTATTATAACACATTGTTATAAAATAATTTGCCTACACAGTCGCATTCCTCATCAAGGGTATACACATACCACATCACCCGCCCCTCATCGACCTTCACTGGCTCCCACTGCACACATGCCTCACTTTCAACTTAGTGTTGCTGCATCATCTATAAGGCAGTTGATTTGTGCTGTTTGCCGGTGGGCAACACCGGCACTCTTTTGGACACCGACAGTCACTTGTCAGCTGCTGCAGGCAGCCACAGCCAGGTTCTTCCCGCTCATGCTGGCTGTGCTTCGTGCACAAAGGCCTCTGCCGCTGGCAGGCCCCCTGCCTGGACACAGAGCAGGCCTTGGTGTGCTGTGCATCATTGTGGCATTTATTTTTTTTGGGGGGTGGGGGGGGGGGATTCCAAGACCAAAACATGCTGTGGGTCACCAGTGTTACCCTGTTTTTTGAACGTGTGTCCACGTCCTGGCGTTGGCTGGTGTGCACAGGCAGGTACTAGTGGCAGTGACCATCAGTAGCAAGTTCGGATGGGCTGAAGCAGTCCGTGACATAGTGACACTGAGAAAGTCCTCCCGTCTCCGAATGCCACCAGCTCCTAGCACTCTCGGGCAAGTCGGCTCTAGCTACCCTAAGGTGAGAGAGTAAATGTGTGAAAATAAAGTCTCATCCGATCAGTGGTCCAAGTGTGCGAAAAGAAGTAGTGGAACTATGTTCCCTACTGGCCTGCACCGCTCCCCACAGACCCCCATCACCACGCCCCCTCCCATGCAAAATAAAACCCCAAAACACATGTGCCTGCTCTTTAAGGAAGCGTCCTGTGCAGTGCACTGAAAGTGCAAGCTCCAACCTTTTCTTACACTTCTTTTAAAACGAAACTGTTCCGGAACGGTTTCTTTTTGAAATAAAAGTATAGGAACAGTAAAACTTAAACAGTAGAGGAGCACCGCTACCGACCGCTCCCGCCCAGTTCGACCACTGCCACAAGCACTATAAAATTGTTCTGGAAACTACTATCAAAGGGTTGTGATGAGGAGGGGGAGTAGGAATGGAAGAAAAATCCCCCAATCTATTCATAAATTGCCATTCCAGTAATTGCTAGGGACAAGAACAAAACAATAGCCAACACTGAAGCGGGGAAGGCCCAGGTCCGGATGGTATGTATCCGGAAATCTTCATTTATTTAGCAGACTGGTGGGTCCCTAATTTGTCAAAAATGTTTAATAAAATTTGGAAATCAGGCAAGTGCCCCGAGTCATGGAGGAAAAGCACAATTGTGCCAATAATAAAAAAAAAGGGCAGCATTGATGATCCTCAAGGTTACAGACCTATATCTTTACTGGAAGCCTCAAAATATTTGCAAAAATGCTACTGTCCAGAATAGACGAATGGGCTCATGAAGTCGCTCCAGACTTGTTTAGTATGATATATCACTGCTCTACCCTTTACACCATTATGGAGAAGACGGGGGGCATGTGTAAGCAGCATTTCTTGATGAGGAAAAGGCTATTGACTCAGTCGATTGCAACATGTGGAATACGGTGGATTCTTTAGGTATGCCTAAAGGCCTCCTGAATGGGGTACAATTATGCTATAAAGATACCGCAGCCTTAGTTTGTTTAAAGAAAGATGCACCTGTACAGAATCCCTATCGGTGTTCATTCTGTTTCTATCTGCCTTCTATCCAAACAGCAGGGAGAAGCTTGTTCCACCGTTAACTGCCCCCCCCCCCACCCCTAGGTGAAATCTGTGCCATAAAGTGTGCTTATGTACACTTTTGGCCCAAAACCAGCAGAACTCCAGCAAGGTTTAAGTTATGCCGGGGGCGTGGCTACATAGCCATGCTGTAGGACGTTTTCCTCAGGAGCTCCTGCAAATCCGACATGATCCGCTGAAAAAAACAGAAGCTGCAGGGTGCGTTTCGGCACAGAAGAGACATCAAGTACATAAAGCGGTGGTGCATATATGTGAGCAGGCTGAGATCAGGACATGAAGGCAGGACATGAAGCAGGCTGAAATTAGATTGCAAGACCGGATTGCAGAAAACAAAAAAAGATGGCGGCCGCGAAGAGACCAAGAATTGTATCATGAAGGTACGCTACTGCACGGAGTGACTGCCACGAGCCACAGGAAACTGCTAGTGACCTGGTCGAGTTTCATAAAAGTACCTACGGCTGGATCCAATGTTGCCGAGCAAGCGATTGCAAAACGGAAAGCAGGCTCAAGTTGGCGTAACTTTGGACAGGACAGCCTGTAATGGTCAGCAAACTTTCAGTGAGACCTGCAGCTGGAGCCCCTCACTTGCGCCGCACACCAGAGGAAAGAACAGCAGGACCGGAGCACAAGGTGCGACGGCTTTGACATATGCCGTGGTAACGGAAGGATACATTGTTGCAGCGGGCAGTCCCATACACGAGGCAGTGGAAGGCAGCGTCTATGGAGACAAGCCGCCAATTCATTCTTATAAGAGCAACGTTTGGAGGGATGAGGCGACTGCAGATGGAAATGGTATTGTACAGAAACTGGGACAGCAGCTGAAGCGACTGGCGTTCACGGCATAAACGCTGTGTTGCATATATAATATTCGAACCCACCCCCACTGAAGCGGACCCTGTGCAACGTACATACAGGGAAGACAGGCGGCTGGAGGAACTGCTAAGCCTGCTGCCAGCAGGCAATGAGATTGGGGTGGGACACACTATATTTAATGTGCACGATAGAACAATATACTTGAGCTTGCATTAAGAAGGCACGACCCGGGAGTGCAGGACAATGCATATTTTGATATCACCTGCTACAAAATTGCAGCCCGACTGATAGACAATGAGAGGCAGATGCTATTGCCATAAAGAAGAATGCCATATATCAGTATGGCGAAACAGCACAGATGAATGTGAACACAAGAGTTGTGTGTGACACACTAGTGGTATAACCAGGAGAACCAGGCACTGCAGAAAGTGCACATCCCACTGCACGTGGAGTGAAGGCTTATCCAGGCAACCCGCAGGACAGGACGCCACCATATCCAGGGGGCACAGCACTGCGCCAGCGTTTTATGGAGGTCCTAGAGTAAGACTGGTGTACCAACATGCCGGGAAACCATGGACACTAGGAGCGCACAGACCAACGTGCACTGAGTGCTCCTAACGCAAGCTAGCTGGGACTTCGGAAAGGTCAACAGGTTTGACCCACAAATTACACACGGCTGGCTGAGATAAATGGGAAAGAACATTGAAACAGGCTCATGCTGCAGCAAAGTAAAGAACTTACTCAGCCCCCAAGTCACTATCCGATACTGAACACTAAAACCTGGCAGATGCGACAGTACCCCAGCGAGCAAGTGAAGGGATAGTGGAAAACCAACTAGTGATAAACTGGCAAGGGGTAGAGTCCCTGTGCCTAGGTGGCAAAACCACTAGTACGGGTGCTGCGGATCAGAATGCAACAAGCCATGGTGTCTAAATCTCAAAAGAGCAAAGGAAATCAGCTCATTTTGGAAGCATGCACCAAAACTGAGAGCCCGGCCCAAGCAACCTCAACACTGCAAAGAGAGCAACTACTGGCGGAAGGAGATCACCAGATCCTAGTGGTTATAGCATCCATGAAGGGGTCTCTTGAAGCTAAAATAGACGCCATCATTATAGATGCGAACTTGCTCAGACAAGATGTGAAGGTGCTTGCTGAATGCACAGGTGCACTTGAAGTCAGTGACGGAGAATACCAGCAGCCTTAAGGGCACCTCCAAAGAAGCCCAAGTACTGCAGCAGCAGGTGCGTAATCTAGAAGACAAGGTCGAAGACGCGGAAGGAAGGGCTAGATGTAACAATCTGAATTATTGGGCTCCCAGAAGGAGAAGGGGCAAACCCGATGGAATGCATAGCGTCCATGCTGCAACAAGAAATCGGCCTGGGTGCCCTCACCCAAGGCTTCATGGTCGAAAGGGTGGATGGGTTGCTGTTGAGGAAACCACCGCCTGGAGGCCAGCCAAGGCTAATAAATCCCAGATTCTGAACTACAGAGATGGGGAGAAGATTCTGGAGTACTTCCGTAAGGGAGGTACAATCCAACGAACGTCAGCCACGATAACTGCATACCCAGATTATACCCTACAGGTACAGAAGCAACAGATGTACTACATATCGGTAAAAAAAAAATAAAAAAGAAAAAGTCTACGAACGGCTAACTTTTAGCCGGCGAAATTGAAAGTAATTTACATGGGTCGCGCCATCTTTTTTGATAACCCCGAGGATGCACACACATGGCTGGACAAGCAGAATTTGCCAACCGGAGCAGAGGCTGGTCCGAGAAGCGATGTATAGCCATACTTGAACACAAGAGTTGCCAAGGGCATGGTGCTCAGTTCAGATCACACCATGGAGGAGCGTCCTACACCTCAGAGGGGATTTGTTTGAGTACTAGCGGATAAGTATCCGCCTGCTTCGCCCCATGCACCAGGACACGACTTTGGAGCAGTGGAGGCCTGAGCATAATGGTTTGAGATGGGGTATTGTTGGGGGCTAGAGGGTACTGGGGAGTAGGGGGTAGTTAGATTAGGGTTAACCTATGAATCCACACTGTATATGCTGAACTTGAACATTAGAATAAGTGTACATGTTAGAACCTTTGAGTGTCATGGGGGAACTTAATATAGTATCCTAGAACGTCAAGGGCCTCAGCAGTTGCATTAAACGGAACAGATCTAGGACTTATTTACGGCGTAAGAAAATAGACATTGTGCTTCTGCAGGAGACGCACATCATGAGAGAGGAATGGAGCACTCTAGCTAATAAATGGAGAGGCATGACGCTGGGCTCAACATACTCTGCGTATGCTAGAGGATTTATGATATGGGGCGCACCGTCGGTACCTTTGAAGGTACTTGAGACATTCCAAGTTGAAGGGGTCAGGATGTTTGTGATGCGAGGTCAGGTGGAACGCAGAGAATTTTGTATTAATACATATGCAACATACCAAGACACAGCAGCTTATTTCTGCACGTTATACTCACTAATAATCTCACACAGGGATGACAGTGATATCGGGAGGGGATTTCAATTGCACACTCAACCCTACAATGGATAAGTCGGATGACAAATTGACGCATCCAGCCCCCGCCACCAAAGCCCTGGGCACATTGTTGTAAGCATTCAAACTTTCAGATAATTGGCGGGTTTTACACCCACAGGCCCGCAAATATTCACATTACACTGCTCCCCTAGACATGTACACAAGATTTGATTATATTTTGGCGGGAGAAGATACCTTAGGCAAATTTGGGAGCGTGGAATATAAACATGGGTGTTGTCAGATCATGCCCCGCTGGTGGTCACATGGTGAGTCACCCTCCCAATCCCCATCCCTAGGGCACAAATCCCGACATGGAGACTCGGGAGTGAGTCTCTGAAGAACAAAACTTTTCGTGAACACAAGATAAGGGGTGCAGGATTATTTCAATCATAATATGGGTAATGTGAAGTCAGCAGGCACATTGTGGGAGGCCTTCAAGGTGGTGATCAGGGAGACTGCGATCGCTACAGCGAACAGAGTTCAAGCGGCAATAGAGTGACCTACATAAAGTGAAAACTAAAGTAGAAGACAACAGTCAGGGTAACTCATCCAGTGGAAACGCTCGCGAGGCCGTTGCCCTACAATAAGAGTGCTTAGTACATTGGGACAGATTAGGTCAACTGAGTTATAGAAAATTTGTGGAAAAGGCAGCATGCTGAAGGGGATAAACCGCGATGCTTGCTAGCCAGGTTGTACAAAAGTGAATCACAATGTAGCGTGATTTGGGCAGTCGCGGCTAAGGATGGGATGATCCGTGAGACAACAGGACAAAAACAAATGTTTTTATGAGTTGTATATATGAGGAGATATTGGTAACCCATGAGTCAGACAGAAGTTTTAGAGCTGATAGATCTTCCAAAGTTAGATGCAGAAGAGGCGGAAAAGCTCAAAACCCCCATAACCCAAAAGGAGCTGGAACACACCATAAGAGAGTTGCCGACAGGTAATGCTCCTAGCGCAGACAGTCTACCAAGTGAGTTCTACAAAGAATTCATGGCAAAGATTATGTCCCAATTGCTGGCTATGTTGAACAAAGCACTGGATAGAGGCATTTTGCTTAGGTCATTAAGAGAGTCAATCATAGTCCCATTACTGAAGCCTAACAAGCCTGATACTGAATGTGGCTCTTACAGACCCCTCTTATTGCATAACTACGATGGAAGATACTGACGACTTTGATGGCTAACAGGTTGAAGCTAGTACTTCATAAACTCATACATCCAGATCAGTCCGGTTATGTCCCGAATTTGAATATTACCTATAATTTAAGACAGTTGCACCATGTCATCGACCATACAGACAGAACACAGCTTATGGCAGTAACGTCGCTGGATGCAGTCAAGGCATTCGACTCGGTTAGATGGCCTTGGCTACCAGCAATGTTGAAGTGTTTCGGGATGGGACCAACATAAAAGGGGGTCAATCTGCTATACAGTAACGCGGTGACGGGAGTCAGAGCAATGGGGGTTAAGCAAAGGCACTAGGCAAGTTTGTCCCTGGTCCCCTATGTCATTCATATTGGCCTTAGAGCTGCTGGCGGCATACCTTTGGCAAGAATACCATGAGACCGGCATCAGAATTAGGGGCAACACATTTTATCTCACAGAATGCAGATGATATGCCTAATTTACAATACATATTAGATGTGCCGGAGCGCTATACAGACCTGTCGGGGATTACGATTATGATAAATGCACAGAAATCAAGTTTGTTCCCCCTCGCAGGGTTGAAGGGAAGGACTGGGAGGGAGTTACCAGAGTTATCGATTAAATGGGTAATCAACATTCATATACCTCAGGTGGACATTTTCCATGACATGGCCCTAAAGTAGAACATGCACATAACACATTAAAGGTGGTGAATAAAATGGAGAATTTGATGAAATTTTGGGCCAAGCCGCCGCTTCCATTAATGGTAAGGGCCGTGTTGCTGAAAATGGTAGTGCTTCCAAGGCTGCTTCATTATTTTACAAATGTTACATTTAATATACCCAAAACCTTCTTAAACTGAATACTGCTTGCCGGTGCTTCTTGTTGCATAACTTGAGGTGTAGGATGTTGCTAGAGAAATTACAAAGACCATACAAGGGGTAAAAAAAGTGCCATACTTAGATGGGTACTTTGTGGCATGCCAACTACAGTTTGCCACGTACTGCCTGTCGGAATAAACAGACCCAAGACATAGTCACTACAACCTGCATGCACTACATTTTCACATGACCGCAAGCCCCCTCAGTTGCTGAAGCTAGGCATGATGTGGCAAAGAGCCTGCCGCTTCTTAGGCAAAGACAACAAACCATATTCACCACAGATCCCATTGGTTATGCTAAAAAGTGAGGAGGCACAATTTAGGCTGAATGTTAGGAAATACTGGGAAACTGGAGGGGTGGTGACACTGGGAGATGTACTGAATGAGGGACTGATGACCTCTAATGAAGTAGTTTCGGAATTGGGACTACATGCAGGGCAACATATAACCTATGACTCACTTCTCCATGCAATAAAATTGAAATGGCCGGGACCAGAGGAAGTATTGGTAGAGGATGAAAGGGTCAAAACACTTATTTCCGAAGGGGGACATGCAGTGTCTAGATTATATGAGGTATTGACGGCGAGACCAGATTATAATCTAATTCAAACTAGGCATTGTTGGTAAAGCAGATTTGCGAGAGCAGCTATCTCATGAAGCTTGGAGTAGGATCATGGGGTACCACAAAAAAAGTGTCCAGAAATGTGAAACTACAGTTGATGCAATTGCATGTCACAAAGCATAATTAACTCCTGGGGGGGGGGGGAAATAAAAATTGCAAAATTTGGTAACAATTGAACAAGCTTGTCCGAAATGTGGCCTGATCAATGCAGAACAGACACGCGTTTTGGGGCTGTGTGGGAATACGCCAATATTGGGAGGGAGGGGCCCAGACTCTAGCTAAGGTTGGGATGTCAGACGTGCCAGTAAATGAGAAATCTGGCATATATCTTGGCATAGCTCAGTCTTGCAATGGGGTGTAAAGCGGGTTATGGTCCAGTGATCAGCGTGTGGTTGAGGGATATCCAGAAATGGGCACTGGCAGAAACTGCTGTGTGGCAAAAAGCATCCCGTTGGGGCCAAGAGGAGCAAAGCATAGATTTAGCGGCCTGGAAACACTTCATTCAAGAATTGACCCCCCCTACAAGGAAGGACACTCAAACACATACACATGCGCCACCACAATCTAAGGAATAGAAACATGGCGAGATATTCAAGCAATGTAACACACACACACCATAGGTGGCTACTGTGAGTGGAATAGGCTGGTGGGCAGGGGGAGGTTGAACAGACGAACAATATGCTGTATCATTGGAAGTGATTCACAAAGTTATTTTGTTTGTTTAAAAAAATGCTTTAAGTTATGCTACAAATATCCGAGAAGGCACAAATTGAAAATCCAAAATTAAGGCTTTTGGGAGAAAGGGCAAAACATAACTGGCTGCTAGACAACACCAGAGTAGATATTGCCAAATACCACCCATACTGGGGTCTGACATTTACTTTGAAAGGGGAGTGGTTTAAGAATATAAAAACATAGCTGGAAAGACAGCCATGGAACGCAAAGGTATTTTGAGATGTTACCATATGTATGGTGCAAGAAGGCTGGGTGAGTGCCTACAGGTTTACAAAGATACAAACTATGGTTCTCTACGGTAGCAAAATTTGGTGACATCAAATGTTCTGAATTAAAATGGTGCAGAACCATTTCTTAAGACAGATAGCAGGACTTCCACCAGGGACCCCAATTGGAATTGGAGCTCACTATAGGCACAGAAGCAAATTTACAATTTTTGGCTTACTTCCTAAAGAAAAATGTGCGACCTATTAATCAGAACAGTGAACTAATTGCAATTAAGTCAGCACAGGCAGGGACCAAGTATAGGTTACAATGCAGCAATTAACTTGTCTGATACTTGGTCGATTAAGGGTAGCTGAAATAAATCGGGTCAAGAACAAAAGTAGCGTGAGGAATGAAACATGGAGAAAAGCAAACAGGGAAAGTAATTGGAAATGCAGAAAATTAAGCTTCCCTCACTCACACTATATTCCAAATATCGGCATAGCAAGCAAGGAGATATCCCTAGGCCATTGCCTACCTGCAGAAGATGGTTCCTACTTGTAAGAGTAAATCTACCACAAAGGAAACTTACAAAATGGAGATATGGGGATGCCATGTGCAGATGTCACATGGGTTATGAGGAGGATCTGACCAATTCCCTGGTAATTTGCCTGCATTTTCTAGAACTTTGTAGAGTGTGGTTGAAACCATTTTTTTATGACTAATTGAATAAGGGTGTGCAGTTCTGCTATGAGCTACATAATAAACTGTAAAGATACTGATTGTGTATATATAGGGTTGAATTCTTTAAAGGCGCAGACCTTTCAATGCCAACACAAATTTTAGTTTTTTTTTACTAAGGATGAATCTTGCAAGTGTTGATGCTGGTTTTGTATGTAAATGGAGATATCTGAAACAAGGTTTATACATAACAGTTCTGCTTCCCAGACATGTGTAAAACATCAGAAGTAATTACCCCTTTTAGGAATGAAAGTTCTCGGACTCAGGAATACACACTTAAACCATCAGTTAGAATATAATTGGCTCTTTACGACCCTTTAATTCCTACTCCATAAACATACACAAAACACTAACATAAATGCAACTAATTACATATAGATACATTAGTAAGAATACATCACTGTTAATGCAGTTGTAGAAAACACCTTCATCTTGACCAAGGCAACACCACCCAATCCCAAGGCAGGTAGGCAGAGATCACATCATCTAACAAGTCTGGAGCGGAGCGTCCTCCCTCTCAGCAAGACTTCCTTCCCGGGGTTCCAACTACCATGGCAAATTCTACCTCTTATTGGATCAGAGACACCGCCTTCACATAAGTTACCGACTGCCCTCAGCCAATGGACAGACCGGCAGTATTGGAGTGTTACGCTCACCTGGACCCCACAGGGGTGTCGATCGGACCCGGACAGCTGCTGTCTCTGTCAACGTGATGCGCAGTGCAGAGATGACTGGACTGGCCCGCCTAGTCTTGTCTGCTGGACCCGAAGTAGTATTTTCCTGCAAGAGGAGACAGGGATTAGCCACCTGTGGGTTTTAGTGATGGCCTCCCAACTGTTGTCGTTCTCCCCCACTAATCACCTCCGATATCCCCTTAGCAACCTCACCTTATGTTTGTAGAAGATGAGCTCTCCATCCTGCGTGTCTTGCAGGGGCGCGTAGATACCAGTTACTTCACTGGTTTGAAGGCGATGGGAGAGTTCCGGTAAGTATTGATTCTGAAGTCCCTGCCGGGATTGGTAAGTATCAAGTTCAAAGAGTTCAATGTGCTCGATGTTCACTCTTGTCCCCTTCCTTCCTTAAATTGCAACTGAGTTTGTGAGAAGGTGGTCTCGTAGCTGCTGCTGCTGTCGTTCAAGTAAGAGTCTGTGTTACCCAACGCTGTCCGGTAACTATTGCATGCGTTAACGTGTTGTTTTTCTCCCTCTTTACAGATGCGGCATATGAAGATACGGAGAATAATACCGCCGGTGGTAAATCAGGTAAGTCTATGGTGGTAAGAGGTATTTGTTGATTCCCTTGGCTCACCTTGTTATTCTTGTGCCCCTAGGGGCCGGAGTACGGCGAAGAAATGGACAGTGCCGGATCGAAAGATGCTGTGAGAACTGGTGAGTATGGCGCCGTGCTGGAGCTGGCAAAGTGACGCGTGCAGGACGGATGTACTTTCCAGGTCAGGAGATGAAATTGATCCGGAATCGGGTGAGGAATTTGAAATAAGTTTGTTTTCTAACCTTGTCCTTTTCTTCCTCTTTATTCTAGGAGCTCCGGATTCGAGGCGGGCGTGGCAGAAGACTGGATGCTGGCTGCAGGCACACGGGCGTGGCAGAAGACTGGATGCTGGCTGCAGGCACGGTGAGAGTCACGCTGCTGGATGCAGAACACAAAGCATGTGCTGCTGTTCGGGCGTGGTTTAAATAGCCTCCAAAGTAGTCCCAGGAAAGAAGTTCCCCAGGACCACACCTGAGTAAAAAATAGTCCCGGTAGTAAAATAGTCCCATCCAGGCCTCAGGTTGGCTTGGATTTATTTGCAGCATGGTCTGCATGAGGTAAGTAATGTCTATGAGCCTGGCGCCTATGGCGCCAGGACTGATTTTTATTATGAGCCTGGTGCCTACGGCGCCAGGACTGAACCCAGACAGCCCCTAGCTGGGGCTGCTGGGGTTTTTGTAAATGTCTGGATGCCTGCTCCCGGGGCTGATGGGCTTGATCCGGATGCCCGGGGGTAGGCATCATGACATGGAGGCAAGAGTGGAAAAATCCAGCTCTCCTCTCATGCTCTCTATCCCATCACCCCTTATCAGTGCACCTCCACATCTGTCTCCCCTCTCGGCTTGTCCTTAAACAAGCGATGCAAAACTCTTATGCCATGAGCTCATCTACTTCACACTAAAATATCTCAGATGCTGCAAAAGTACATGTCTGCCTCCTAACTGAGCTTGCGGTAAACTTAGACTTCATTGCAGTTTGTAAGTGAAGGTCTAAAATGGCGGTGCACCGGTGGCATGTTTCAGCTCATTTTCACTCACGCACTACAATAACTAAAACAGGATTGGGCCCAGAAAACACAAAGAATGCCTATTGGAAAGATGACGAAAAGGGGGTGAGGAGTGGAAATGAATGAAGGTGTTGATGGCCTTGCTTCCTCCTCTCGTCAAAGACAATACAGGAGGTATGGGTAGTGAAGATTTGCCAGGAAAGTAAGCCTGCAAAGAGCAGGTCAAGAGGGAAAGACCTGTGAATGGGAGTGAGCAACAAATAAGAGTTGAATATCTTGTAAGAACCTAGGCCAGAAGGTCAAGAAGAAATGAAGAGCAACAATAAAGAGTGAGTATGAAAAGTACACAGCACAAGAATAATCCTTATGGGCATAAAAAGTAAGAAAAGGACAAACGTTATGCCTGGAAAAAGTGGAAATCTAACAAGTAGTGATGCAAAATGGAGTAATTAAGGAACAAAACTAAAGGAGTTGGGAAGAGAATAAGGAGGAAAACAAGGCAGTTGAGGATAAAGGTGCACAGAAGAAAAGACCTTCACCTTAATTAAACAAAGACTGAAGAGTGTGGGCAATGAGCCAGAGCTTGATGCAGTCGAAATAGAAATGTGACGTTCATCAGGGATGGCACAAAATTAAAAATACTTGAGAATCAGCATTAAAGTGTCAATTTAGACCAGTAAATTAAATCATAGAAGCGAGAAATAGAGAGTGTTGACCCATGGATTGAGGAGCATCGAAGGAAAGTCACAGGAAGTTTTGCAAGCACAGGACCCAATGGGAGCAAATGGAAAGATAAGCAACACTAGTGCATAGCCAGTATTGTCAGGACAAGAAAGGAAAAAAATAATCCACTGTATGCAAGGTTGCAAAAGATCTGGAGAATAAGAGGAAATTGCTTATAGTGGAGAGATGTGTGGACGTTAGCGACATGTACGTGGGCAGATTAAAGAACACGTGCAAACCATATTGAAGCCGGGTTAGGAATTAAGAGCAAGTGTGTGTGTGTGTGTGTGTGTGTGTACGCATGTTTTTCTGGCTCAATGTTAACACAAGCTACCAGAAGTACTTTAAAGTAGCAGCATAAATGTGCTACGCATCATGCTCACAAGAGGTTAAATATATCAAACACTTAATTGTGAGCATAACACATCCGTCTTGACGTCTCAAAGTCAGGTATATTTTTCCCACATGGTGGAAATGAACCTACTTCCTGAATTGAAATTGGTAGTTTATCCAGCTTTCAAACTAGGACTACAAACAGGGGGCATCACCAGTAGAACATTCACTACAAATATGAGATTAGTAGTTCCCTTTTGCTTGCCCAAAGAGGTCATGACATTTGCTCGTTGGACCACGAACTGTATTAAAATGGCATGAGATAAAGGATATCAGAAATGTTGACTGCTTAGGACTGTTGGAAACAACTCATACAAGTCTCAGAAAAACAGATGGGAAAATGCACCACCTCTAGAGCAAATCAGGACTAAGCATTGCAGACTATAAGAGGAAAGAAAACGAAGTGTTTACACGCAAGTACAGTATTCCTAAAAAAGCACAAAAAGTGATTTGATTTTATTGTTTAAAGCACAGCTTTAGCTGGGGGTAGCACTGTACATGGTGTGGGTAGCCAGCATTGGCATTGGCATTTTAGAGTAGCGCAGTACTGTGAGTTGGGGTCTGTGTGTCAGCCAGGGCATCCACTGGAATTAGGCCTTGGTGAGGGGTCGTTGAAAAAGCCATGCTTTGAGAGATTTACGAAATGGGAGAATTGTGGGGGCATTCCGAGCAGACACCGGTATACAGTTTCAGAGGATGGATGAATGACAAGAGAAGCATAATTAACATTTCAAATAAAGCAAATTCAATTCCAGATCTAATACAATGAGAATGTGGATTAAATTCCTTGCAGTACTGAAGGGGCCCATGAGCTGTGTTGGAGAGATGATTGGGAAGGGCTTGAGAAGGAGTTCTAAAGCTGCAGAGGATGACAATTCAAAGTAGTTTAAATTTCCCTTACCGGTCACTTTGCAGGTTTTGCCGTCCGGTTCCCGAAGGTAACCGGGGTGGCAGGTGCAGATGAATGTTCCATTTACATTCACACAGCTCTGGCTGCAGGGCGGAGGCTCAACTTCCTTGCATTCGTTTATGTCTATGCAACTGCGCTTGTCACGGCCCAGGCGGAATCCCTTTTCACAACCACATTTCTGAAATTCATAAGAGATACGAGCGCTAAGCGTCATTCGCTTTACAATGGGCAGCCATGCGGGGATTATATGGATCTCAAATGCATCTAGTTTTCAAGTTAGGTTACCTTTGAACAGGATCATTACACTCGACAGAAAATACATCACTTGAAATATAGCAAATGATCATAATGTAAAAACATGAGTCCTTCATGATCTCCAGATAACCTGCCAAATCTATTGCATTCTCTGGTATACTAAGGCCCGAGGCATCAATGCCACACTCAACACTTGAATTTAATAACCGAGCCTGCAGGTGGCATTATGAGCACCTTTGCAAGCCTTTTCTACTAGACTGTAAAATAATACACGTCAAGCAAAGAAAATTCAGCGCGATCGCAAGGAACTGGCAACTGAAGATTGTGGCCTTTACATCATTAGGGTCATTGGCCAGAAGAACGGAAAGATTACCTGTAACGTGAAGGATTTGCACCCCTTCACTTCACCATCCCATGGTAGAAACTCACTTTGTGACCTCTAGGCCAAGTGACATTCATAAGGGGACCATAAACGCATGACAGGCATGCTAAACATTCAAATGTTAAAAATTGCTGTGACATCTAGTTGAAATGTGTTTTTTTTATTTTTTTTTTTTTTACATACCACAGACCTACAAGCATTTGTTAAAGAGTAAATATTCTCTCAAGACAAACATTCCTCTGAATGTGCAGAGATGCAAGTAAAGCCATGAAAAGTGCATGCGAAGATGAACACTTCTGCAGCTTAAGGTTATTCAAATTAGCCATTTTACACAGTACAAGATCACTTCTTGCATAATGTTTGAAGTTGATGCTCGTCACAAGGTTCAGAGTCGGGATGTCTAGGTCCAGTGGCCGCAATTTGAACTGAATATCACAAGCAAACCATGGACAGCAACAATGGATCATTTTTACATCAAACATCAACAAGAAGTAAACACAGGATGTGTTTTGTCATTATTTGCAGATCCTCTCCCAATCCACACCCTAGGAACAATTTCAATCAAAGAAAGAATTTCCCCAATGCATTCTGAAAATCCAGAAATATCAGCTTTCAATCACTGAAGCATCTTTGATTTACAACCAGGTTGTGTTAGGGAGAATTCTCTCTTTAGGCTAAATTTCCTAACCTAGTGAGTCCCCCAGCAGCTTTGCTGGATTCCTGGAGTTTGTGTTTTCCTCCTGCTAAGAGGGAGACACTTTTTCTCCCACTCTTGGACATGATTTATGGTGTTCCTTTGACTGGTAATGTGTTTTATGGGCTATGGGGTCCTTTACTCCATAGGGTCTCAAGTGTTTTTACTATGTGTGTTACACAGCACCCTCCGTGCAGTAACACAGGGGTGTCATAGTGACACCCCACCATAGACTCCATACCCTGGGACTGACTACTGTCTCCCAGGGCATGTAAAGTCACCATTGGCTTTACTAGTCCCAAATTATTAACATAAACCAGTACAAACCATCATATTGTGGACGTACTGGTCGGGGCAATTCGATTGCCCTGTGGTCTGTTAGTCGAGGGGGCACGTCTCCGTCCCCCCTGATCGAGTTTCGGCTGGTGGCAGTGGAAACTACTTGTTAAATTCGACCGCAAATATTTTCCTATGGGATTTTCCCATTGTTCGAGGCTACCAACTTTAATTATTTAATTCTCATAGCCTCGAACATACCGCTGGTTTATTTAATTAATATTAATTTTCCGGTTGGTATTTTTTGCCAAGACTCTATTCTAAAATGGCGTTTGTGTTCTCTTCTGTGACTCCAACCCAAGTCGAGACCTTTGTTCCACTTTTTGGCGGGCTTCTCCACAGAAGCCTCCAAAAGTGGTGCCACTCTGTCTGGGTACCACAGGGGGTGTGGGAGGGGGTTTAGGCACCCTCGACTGAGTTACCTTGGTAACTCATGTCGCACTCGTGTGATTGGCCCAAGTGGTGAGCCGGCCGGCTCATCACTTAGCATGTTTGATTGACAGCTAGGCTGAGTGAATGGGGGTATGCTGCATAAAAGCAGGGCTTTGGGGACTGGAACTTCAGAAGTCGCCGCAGGACTTGAGAATCCGACGAGGGAGAAGCTGAGCCGACCTACTACAACACCACTGGTGGAGCCCTGCGGAACCGACTCACCACTTCCCGACTACAGAGAAGATCTCCCGGCTGGAGAGGCTTCTTCCCCTGACTGGTGGGCACAACCAGTTTTACCTTCTTTCTTCCCACCCCAGACCGGTTTGTTGTCGAACTGCCCATGCCAAGCACCCCGGCGGCCGGATATTCACTCACCACTGAACCTTGAATCAACGGACCGCTCCTTGTACCTGAGAAACTCCGCGGCTTGTTTCTTCTCTGGCAGTGCAACGGACCCCTGTCTTCCTCCACGAGATCCTCTCTTCCCCCGGACGAAGCACCAACTTGCATCCGCTGCCAGGAACAACTGCCCCCGCTGGAGTGTTCTCACCACTTTAAGGTACTGTGTCCGCCAGGCCTCCCTTTCTAAAGATTGCTACAAGGTAATAATAACCCCTTAACCTTCTGGACTGGGCTGGCCGCCTTGACCCTCTAACTGGTCCCTTTCTTTGGTCCAACTCCTTTTTGAACCATTACAAGACTTTGTGCACTGCAACCGTGTGACCTTGGACACATTTCGTTTCGATCCTCTTAAAGCGGATCCGGCCTACTGACTCTGAATTCACGGTTTTACTTTGCCTTCCTCTCTTGTTATGTTCTTGTAAAAGTGTTGGGATCTGTTTCAATTTGTTCTCTGCTTTTCTCTCCCTTTTGAAAACAAACTATTAGAGTGCCATCTACGTTAAGCGCTCACCGCTGTCTGAAAATAAGTGGGGCTTTACTTAAGACTTGTCTAATATTCTTTTCAGGGAGTGTATATCTTTTAGTGACCGTGTTTTTGAATTGCTTACTATTAGTGCCTGTGTGTTTTTCTAGATGTGGTTTTAAATAAATAATTATATCTCTTTTACACCAAGCCCTGGTCAGTGTTTACTTGTTCTATTGTGTGCTCTTGACCTATTGTGAATACTCTGTATACTGCCCAACTCTTCTTGAGGGAAGTCTGACTGCTCAGCCACAGCTACCAAGTGAATCTGTGTGGTACAGACTGCTACCAAGTGGGTTTACTGCCAAACACCTGTAGTCTTAAATCTTGTGTAGTGGTCCCAGAGGGAACTGCACAGGTTTCTGCCTAACAGGTTGATGACCCCGACTTCACTATTCCTAGTACGGAGGACTTATTCACCACCATAGAATCACAAACCACTGTTCTGCAGGATGATTGGATATTAATGGAGCCAAAACAATGTGTTTGACGTCTTCCTGTAACAGATTATACAAATGATTAAATGAAACTATAGGATACGTAGAAGGATTTGCAGGGAGCCATTGGGATACGTAGAAGGATTTGCGGGGAGCCATTGTGAACTTTACTATAGTAGTCAGAGGCACAAACCTTAAAATCAAGGGTAGCTGTGTGCACAATCCTAACACATTTTCTTGGTTCGTGCAACCAATTCTTGGAAAAGTGCCTGTAGGAAATGTACTTTGTTTTTCTGCTCTGTTGAGTGGATAAACTTTAACTAAGATTTCAAGTTTCTGTACATTTGTAGGACTCTGGTTCCTTGTTAAACTCGCATACTACACAGAGAAATGGGTTGTTCACCGATATTAGTCAGGCCTGGGACATCAAACAGATATGCATAGACCATGCTCTTGCAGGCAAAAGGGTCAGGCTTGCTGGTGATGGACAGTGGGACAGTCCTGGGTTTTCAGCCAAGTACTGCACTTAGTACTTCTAGGACATGGACACGATAAGGGTGTCAAAGAAGATTATTTTGGTTATAGACATCTTTTGGAAATAGAAAAGAGGCCCACACTCTCCCTAACAGAGCGTTTCCCTGTTTCTAAACCAATACTAAAAGAGTTTGTCAGAAAGTTAGTCAAATTAAATTCCAATGTCCTGTGTAAAAAACAACTTCTTTCCTTCACACTATATAACTAAACAATAAACTAGCAAAGTTCCTTCTTTATTGAGAGTGGTTCTTTCCTCTTGCTTCTTGAATGGCGTTTAACAAAATGTTCAGTCAAAACAAAAATACACAGGGGGAATGTCTACTGTCCCATGGTCTGCAGATTTCAAAACAGTTCTTACCAAATGTTCTCTCCTGGAGAATAGTCCCCTTCTCCTTGTCTAGTTCTGCACAACTTCCAATAAAACTAGGGGGACTCCCTTCCCCCGGTAGGTCTAGATACACTGCCCAACAAAGCCAGGCTCCAGGCTTTTGCCTGGTGGCCAGTGCGCATCTCTTCCCCCATTGCAGTTGTGTACAGGGTCCCGGACCTTTTCCTGGTGGTCAGGGGGATTATCTCTGCCACTGTCTAGAGGGCGACCCCCTCTGGTACTTGCTTGATGCTGGTTTGGGTCCCAAAAATGCATCTTTCTTAGGTTCCAAACCATTACCTTTATCCCTCTTGTGCTAGGCCCACTTGGTTAACTATCCTGCCAAGTGCTGCCACAAGGGATATTACTGTTATTTTCAATCAGTTTGCATTCCTTTTCCAACTTTACACTCCTACCGGTTCCCACAGTTACCGTCACTGGCTTTAGGATGCTCTGCTGGTTCTTCCTTCATTTGGGAAGGCATTCTGTGCGTCTCCATTCGTCCCATTGCTGTCCTCCAGGCCGGTGGTGCAGGTTTGAACAGCCCACCTTTGCAAGGTCGTGCCACTGCTCCTCAGCCTCCAGCCACATTCCAGACCAGCTCCACACCACTGGACAAAGGATTCTCACTGGCCGCTGCCAGTCTCCAGCAGTTGATGGCTTTCGGCTTCTTCGCAGCCTTCTCCATATCTTCTTTGTTTTTCCCGACTGGACTGTCTTCCATGCAGCTCTCCTCCTTGGCTGGCTTGTATCCAGAACTGTTCTACTCTTCACTCAGTCCATCTATTTTTATGTTGCTTGGGTGAAAACTCCCTCACGGAGCACTAGAAAGTTTCCTCTGTTGCATGGGTAACTTCATGGCTCCTTAAGGCCACTTCTTCTCAGTACTTTCACTGGTGTTAATCTTTATGGCTCAGATGATCTTTGTCTCAGTTGGGGAAACTGACATGATGTAACACTAGCTACATGGATTAATCAGTCAGGTGGGGTGAAAGGGTAATGGAGGTTTCGGGCAGGTTTGGGTTCGGGTGTTGTGCTGCCTATCACCCAGGTGGTCGTCCTTCTCCCCAGTAGGGGTGTCCCTACCTATGCGGTCCTCCCACATTAAAGCACCCATACGGGGACTATTGGGTAGTGGCCCAAGCTCACTAGTCTCATGAAAAGCCCCCCCCCCCCCCATTCCTTGAGGAGAAGTGACAAACCCAGTGAATCATCACAACACCCAAAAAATAGTGAGTGTTGTTGTGGTGCAAGTGTCTGAATATACATCTTCTGATGCCATGAAGAAGGGAGTAGTTTCTTACCTGTAACTCCATTTCTCCAGGGTTGGTATCTTTCATTGATTTACATGCTGTGAATATTTCCCCGTCGGGCTGGGAAACCCTCTGTAACTTTAACTTAGCATTTCCCTATGGAAAACATTGACACTTCAGTGGCCTATCAATGTCCTTTTTGAGTGCTTTACGCCCCACCAATAGGACGTCTGGTATAAATAGCCCCACCCCCACGGCTTCCATTCAGATTTTAACCTCCAAAGTAGAGGGAACCCGAAACCAGGTTTGCCTGCAGGGACAGCCGTCGGGCGCATGTGAATCCATGAAAGATACCAACGCTGGAGAAATAGAGTTACAGGTAAGAAACTACTCCCTTCTCCAGCATTGGATCCTTCATGGATTCACATGCTGTGAATAGATTACATAGCAGTACAACCAATATGTGGCGGTGTGTCACAGGCAAACCAATCAACAGTACATAATCACATACATGAGACAATCAACCGACTGACATCCATCAACTGACAAAGCACATCGAAAAAAGAAAAACCCTGAAGCTGCACGGCCTACCTTATTGAAACAGGTGTTGGAGGACCGCACACCTCACCTGCACATCTTCCACATGTTGCTGCCCCAGACAGTAATGTCTGGTGAAGGTTTGAGGCACTGCCCAGGAGGCCGCCTGGCAAATGATCAACAGCGGTATCCCAGACCACAGCGCCGCCGACGAGGCAGTGGACCTCGTAGAAAGAACCTTTGGAGCACTCCTCAAAGGCTTTCTAGATTTTGCGTGGCAAAATGAAATTGTAGAGGAAACCCAGCGGGAAAGTCCTTGCTTGGAGATAGCCTACCCCTTGTTGGACGGCCCATACGCCACAAACAGCTGCTGTGACTTCCTGAAGTTACGCGTGCGATTCAGATAAAACTTTGGAGCCCTCTTAACGTCCAGAGAATGCAGGGCCCATTGTGCTGGCATGGATGCATTATCAAAAAACAAGGGTAAAGCAAAAGAGGCAAGTTTGTGAAATGCTGACGGCACTTGGGATAAAGTGCGGGTTAGTGGCCAGGAGAACCTTGTCCTTCATAAATCTCAGGTAAGGCGGGTCAATGACCAGTGCTTGCAAGTCAGACACTTGCCTGGCCAAGGTAATCGCCACTAGAAAAGCCACCTTCCATGAGGAGAACTTCAAGGAAGCAGTCGACACGTTCAAAAGTAGGCTACATCAAAGTTGAAAGGACCACATTAAGGCTCCACACTAGTGCAAACTTCTTCACTGGAGGAAATGTCCGAAACAGCCCTTCAGGTTTCACCAAACAATCACTGAACAGAGGAGCACCATGGCGCTTTCTCGTGAACCTAGAAATAGCCGCCAAATGTACCTTAATGGATGACAACGCTAGGCCCCCTTCCACCAAGTGCAACATGTACAGGAGAACCTGTGCCGGAGAAACGTTCAACCCCAGGTTGACCCTGACACCATTCACAGAATCTCGTCCATTTGTGCCCATACGAGACATTCGTGGAAGGTGCCCTCACTGCCTCCAAAATCTGTCGACACTCTGGATATTCCTAAATGACCGAACTCTGAGTGGTCAGGAGCCACGCCAACAGGCTGAGAGATGCTGGATCGTGATGCCACACCCTGCCGTCATCCTGAGACAGAAGATCCAGATCCGTTCCCAACCGAATTTGCTCTTCCACTGCCAGATGAAGGAGATCTGAGAACCACGTCTGCCGGGGCCAGAACAGGGACACCAGAATCACTCGCCACTTGTACCTCAGAATCCACTGGATTGTCCTCCGAATGAGCGGGAACGGGGGGGGGACCATACACGAAGAGACCTGTCCACGGGAACGAAAACACCCCCCCCCCCCAATGACTCGGGATGAGCCCCTCTGCTGGTGAACTCCAGACACCGTGTGTTTTCCCTCGTAGCAAACAGATCCAACGGAGGATGCCCCCATCGCCGGAAGATCCTCGACAACTGCTGCTCCTTCAGCCTCCACTTGTTCAGTTAACTGGCGTCCCTGCTGAGTGCTTCTACTTGAAGATTCAGAGCTCCAGGCAGATGGAAAGTGACAATGCTAATCCCTTGAGCTACAGCCCAATGCCAAACGCCCTACGCCTCCTTCGAAAGGACTCTAGAATGTGTGCCCCCCTGTTTCCTTATATAGAACATCGTGGTGGTATGGTCTGTTAACACCCTAAACACTGATCCGCGGATGCGTGGAAGAAATGACTTCAGGGCCCAGTGGACCGCCCTCAACTCGAGCACATTGATGTGGAACATAGTCTCCACCCGAGACCATAGGCCCTGCACCTGCGAGCCGTCTAGGTGTGCCCCCCACCCTACCTGGGCGACGTCCGCCACAATCGTAAACTGGAACTCCAGCCCAGCAAGGGCATCCTTCTTACAAGATTGGTCATGCAAGTCCACCAGCGAAGGGGGTCCACCAGGCTTTTGCCGACCACCAACTTGTCTGACCACAATCCTCGACTCTGCGACCATCTGTCTGTGAGGAGCACCTGCACCGGCCTCATGAACAGGTGGCAATTGGGCAGAAGAGGAATACGCGATGCCATGGCCCCCAATCGCGACATGTAACCTCGGTCCGAGACCGCTGAGCCCTCTTTCCACTCACACTTGGCTTGACCCACAACTTTTCCACACGCTCGCTGGAAGGCTTCACCAGATTTCGCCAGGTAAAAACTGCACCCAAGAAACACCAAATCTCTGGACGGCATCAAATATGATTTTTAAAAGTGTATGGTGAATCCCAGCCGCTGCAAAAGCCGCATGGTCGCCATGAGACACTCTCGTGCCCTTCCCTGTGACAAACCCCTCACCACCCAATCGTCCAGGTAGGGGTACACATGAACTTCCCTCCGGAGAAAAGCCGCCACCGGTGCCAGACAGTTTGTGAACATCCTGAGGGACGACTGGTGGCCAAACGGGAGGACCCAAAACAGATTGTTCCTCTCAGACCACAAAACGCAGGAACTTGCGGTGCTTCTGCCACATAGGGATATGAAAATAGGCATCCTGCAGATTCAACGATGCCAGGAATTCACCTGGCTGCACTGAACGGATGACATCTTGAAGGGGGAGCATCTTGATCAGGCGTTGGAGTCTTGTTCAACGCCCGAATATCTAGAATAGGCCTCCACTTGCCGTTGGACTTTTTCACTACGAAGTACTGGGAGTATACCCCCTGGCCCCGTTCCGCCAACGGAACAGGTTCCATCGCCCCTTTCTCTAGCATGAGAACCACCTCCTGCCGCAGGATTGGAAGATGCAGCTGCAATACACGCACCGGCGGAATAGGGACCGAAGGACGCCAGAACTCTGAGTGGCCAAGGCGCACTGTGTCTAGCACCCAGCGATCTGAGGTTATCTTTCGCCACTCCTCGACGTGGATGGTGACCCTGCCCCCCAGCAGATTGTCCATATGGCAGTCATTGTTGAGTTTTAGTTTGCCGCCCCTTACCGCAGAGGTCTACAAACTCTTCTTTCGCTGAGCCTGGAAGTCCCGGCCTTTGTGCGCCGACTGGACAGACCACCGATAACCTTGAGAGGAGTAGCTGGAGTGCCCGTAACCTCGATCTCTAGCTGAAGCAAACCAGGCATTCCCCGAGGCTCGACGGAAAGCCTGAAAGGAGCAAAAAGAGCATCCACTCTGCAAAGAACCCAAGGTTTTAGCTGTTTCGGTATCCTCTTTCATCCCTTTCAGGGCCTCATCAATTTTCTCACCGAACAAGTGTTAGCCCTCATATTGGACCTCTGGACGAAAGTCAGTGCAGTTCAACCAGGCCTGCCGCCAAAGCACTACTCCATTGTTAATCTGTTTAAAACCTGACTGCCAGGTCCACAGCAATATTTATGCTGTGGTTGGAGGAGGCCTCCTCCTCACGCTCCAACAGCATTGCTTCCTTTCGGTGCTGCTCCGGCAGATGTTCAAGAATTGGGGCCAGCAGATGCCACATTTCACGATCATATCTGGCCATGATTGCAAAGGAAACTGCAGCCTTTACAGTTGTAGCCCCTACCGTCAAGACCTTTCCTTTCCAAAAGTGTCCTGCTTCCTGGTCTCACTGTCCAGAGGCGTAACATTTACATTGGCTCCTGACCCTACGGCTGGCAGCCATCGACACCACTGACTCGGGCGTGGGCTGCAACACCAGGCATCTAGGGGTAGACTACGGAGCCTTGAATTTCTTCTTATTCACAGCCAGTTCAGGAAACGGGTGGCGCATCGTGCGCAGGCCCTCCTGCCACACGTGGTTGAGAATCGGCACTGAGAAAACCGCCTGCCTCCGTTTGCCCATATAGTCAAAGAGTAAGCAGTCCTCAAGTTCCTCTTCAGGTGCCAGCCCAAACACCAGACATGCCTGACATGGCGTGGAACGCCCCAATATCATCCATAGTCGAGGGTTGAGCCGGACTGCGGGGCTGCTTGTTACGCTCACCTGATATCCCCTGGGGCGTCTGGAAGGCTCTGAGATCTGGAACCCTGGATGCGTAGTTGCCAAGTGCTGAATAATGAATCTGCAATTACAGAAGGGAGGATTTGTGATACGGTCTCTAATGGGTGAATCTCCCACCTCCCTCTGACCGGTCCCCTTCCCACTGGTTCTCTCTCATCATAGTTATTTGTAGGGTGAGCTATCCGTCCTGTGTTTCTTGTGTAGGGGCGCTTGACGTTTGTTGGCGAGCTGCCCAAGTTGCTTCACTGGTGCAGTGTGCCTTCCTTGGGCCCAGGCCTTCTGTGACCAGAATCTGCTGATAGGCAGGTAGGTTTGTTAATTCTAAGTCTTTGTTCTGTTTGTGGTGGGATTCCGTTAATGTCTTTATCACCTTTTCAGGTGCAAAGGTTTTGCTGCTGGCGTGCCGGATGGAGAGGCACGTTTTTAGGTAAGAGAAAGCACGGCGCGGTTGTCTTTTAAAGCTAACCTGCATTTTCTTCTCCTTACAGGCCGCTGTGGTGGTGCGAGTGGATGAGAGTGCGATGAAAAACTGGACCCCGGAATCCGTTAAAGTAAAGCGCTGTGCGGTTGTTTTATATTGAAAGCGGACCTGAATGTCTCCTTTTCCTTTGCAGGATTTTGCTGTAGTGCTCCGGATGGAAGCGCAGCGTAGCGCGATGGAATTCAGGTGAGACCTGATGGAATTCGAGGTTTTGGAAGCGCACACGCTCTAATACTGTTTTTTCCTTTTCTCGTTATTGCAGGTCGTGATGTTCGAGCAGCAGCTGTGGTAGCGGTTCGCCGGAAGTCTTTAAGCTAGTAATCACAGGTGAGTGATCTTTCTTCTCTCGGTTGCACAGATTTCAACCCGGATGAGATGCTGAGTGCTGGATGGTGTCTCAGGTAAGACAGAATCCTGTTCTTGCAAGACTACAGGAAGATGCTGAAGACCAGGAGCTGGACACAGTGAGCGTCACGCTGCTAGCTGCAGAATAACACGAAGCGTGTTCTGCAGTCAGGGTGTTTTATATAGCCCAGGGAAAGTAGTACCAGACCTGCCACACCCAGAATACTAGACCGCTTGGCTTGGTTCTTGAGAACTAGGCTGTGTGGTTGCTTCCATGTTGAATTTAAAGGCCCATGTAATCAATTTAAAGTTAGCCTGGGAAGTATCTTACAGTACATGAGCCTGGTGCCAGATGCGCCAGGACTGGCTCCAGGAGCCTTTTTGCAGAAGTCTTGAGGCCCTCGGAGTAGATGTGGAGGCTTGCTTGTGGCACAGCTTGTGGCCCCCGACACTGCTATACCTCCTCGTCCGTGTCTCACGCGTGATCTCTCATCGGCGACGATGATACAGTAGTGTGTCCCGTGGAACACTCGGTCCGAATCAGTAGCTCACCTTCAGGATGAGACCGTGGCTGGCCCAACCCCACCGGCAACGGCAACCGCGCCAGAGGAGACTTCCTAGGCACATCAGGCAGCACCTGGACCACCAGCACAGCCTGAATCGGAGGAGGCAACCTTGCATCCAGTTGCCCCAACAAAAATTGAAGCATAGACCGCACTTTCAATGACAGCAGAGATTGCAGGTTAACCAGCAGATAAACTGCTGGCCCATACCCCATTCCACTCAATGTCAAAGGCCTCACACTCTGCAGACCCAGAGCAGACGGGTCAAACACCGGCTCCTGTTCCTCCTCCATTTTTGAACAGAAAACGAGGCTAGATCTTTCTGCAAAATGTTCTCAGGAAGGATAGACTCAAAAGCAGCCGACTGCCACGCCCCACCAGTCAACATCCCTTCCGATTCCATCTGTGACGACAGCTGCGGACCACTATCTGTCAGCATCATGGACAGCGGTGATGACGCCACCGTCAAAGGGAACGCAGATTGCATCACTACCGACAACGGAACCACCGTCGACGAGCTTGTCATCGGAACCACATCCCATGGCTTCGACTTCAACAGAGACCTGGATTTCTTGGAAGTACCAGACCGGTGCTTCGAAGACTCCCGGCTGGACGAAGACCTGTAATGGTCCTTGGACGAGTGCTTCGACGAAGACTCCTTCGGCTTCATCAGGACTTTCTCCGACACCGTAGACTGAGTCTACCACCAGACCCCTAGGAGTGGTCCAACCGACCATGCTTGGACAACGAAGAGCAACTTGCCACCTTCAACTGCAGTGGCTTTGACGAAGACTTGCTGCCTTTCCACACCTCTGACGCAGGCAATGCACCCTGATGCTTCTTTGCAGGAGGTTCTGCCGTTGACATGTTCCACGGACTTCTCTGCTCTTCCCAAAGACTGGCTCCCCCGGGCCGAAAACACCTCAGAAGCAGAGTATGTGCTCTCATTAAGCTAACATATGAGCCATCGATTACGGTCTTTCCAGGTCTTCTGCAAAAACCCGACATATCTCGCGGGTATCCACCGAGTGATGGGGTTGAGACACTAAAGACAGTCCATATGACCAGCTCCTTCATGCACCTTCAAACCACAGGTAGCACAAGGATGAAAGACTTCTGGGCTATAGACGACATCCTAGCCCACAAACCAAACGCACGTGCAAAAACACGAAGAAACATGAGGGGATCCCAACAGTTTGCAGATGGTTGAAACACTAAAGTGTCTGAAGTTTTCCATAGGGAAACGCTAAGTTAAAGTTACTGAGGTTTCCTGATGACGGGGAAATATTCACAGCATGTGAATCCATGAAAGATCCAATTCTGGAGAAATATAGTTTCATTAAATCCATTGAACTTCTGCTATCAAGGGGAATGCAAAAAGAACTGATAAAAGGTACATCGGAATAGCAAAAGCCACACGAGAGCAGTTCCTGCACATAAACAAATGTCACATCGCAAAATCAATATCCCAAAAAAATAACAGCTGCTGATTAAAAAAAAAAAGAAATCAGGTTCAGAAGACTTTTTAAATGTTCAGAATCCATCAGCAATCATCTTTGGTGTCCTCAAACTTGAGGGTTCAGTAGATATACTTGTTGAAAAGTGGCTTTCAATGCTGCACCATTATTCAAACCTGCACTCATGGGAGTAAAACGAGCATTTTCAGAAGTATGTACATGGACCTTTGAGTGAGTAGCATGAACGCAAGAAAAAGTGGTTGGCCCAAGACTGCCCTCCTCACAAAACCCTTGAAAAGATTGTATGCGCCAAAACGCTTACCAGAGATATGAAGGGCCTGACAGAATTTTGACAAACTTGTGATTTGGATGTTTTCTATAATATGTGCCTAAAGTAGAGGCCTAGAAGGTTGCATTTTAGCATAGATGGCATGGAGACAAGAACAAGGCTGGCTATACTTGCACACATTAATATTGGTAGAGAACACGCAAAAACTGCAGGCACTTTTGGTATGCTTCGTTGCACCATGGTGTTTACAAAAACAAAAAAACACAATGGATGGCTAAGCCAATATTGCAGAAAATGGAATTCGACTCTTTGAAAGATCCGACATTGACTGTGCTGGCCATGCAAATAGACTGGTACCAGAATATGTTTCCAGGGGCCAGTCTATGCCACAGAACATTGCTAATGTGCTTCATCCTCCAAAACGTGGACTTGTTGAAAAGTGGACTTCAAATTTAATATAGAATAGGTTTTAGGCATTTATTTTAGGATTTTAAACCATTGATTAAAAAAGTAAATAAACTTGAAATTTAAATATTTTTGCATGTTTTGGAGATTTAATTTTTTTAATTAAATGTTATTGAATATTACGGAATGTTTATGAACATTTGCCTTAGTAGTTTTAATCGATATTACACAAAATGTTACTATTCTCGTTTACTGTATCAACTTTTTTTAGCTTAATTAAAAAGCATTTTAATTAATATTCTATATACATATGGTTATTTAATATTTTTCTATTGTAATTGGTCATTCTAAATTGTTGAAAACGAGAAAAGGCACAACGTGAAAAGACTGCAGGGCCAACATGGAGATCGGGGACTACATTTTTTTGGCAGGTGGGAGGGATTTCTAAATAAAAGTTAAAAGAACGGAATATTAATTTATCTAAATACAGAACCATTAATACTTACATTTTATACCAGATAGCCAATGGATAACATGAAATGATTTTAAAATGGGGCTATTACAATGGTGTTTGAGGATGATTCTGAAGTGGCATAAGACTGAAAATCTTACATCCCTAAACTCCATAACTATACTCAATAGGACACCATATGCCACGATCACATTAGGATTTATCTTGCAGACAGGCCATTGACTGACATGAAAAGAATTAGTTGTTTGGTTGACAGTAATTGTGCATCATGGTCTGGCATATCATAATGCAGAGCAAAGAGGCCAACTATATATGGCTTTATCATTCAACAAACAGGCACTCGATTGTAAAGTATGATGCAGATTACTTCTCAGTCACATTACCAAGGCATGAAGGCATTGAATTAGTACAGACTGACTGTTCCGCAAATCTTCAATATGTCTATGCAGTGCTCCAGATAAGATTTAGAAAAAGGGGTATTTTACTCCCTATTTTTTAAAGTTAGGACAAACCTTTTTAGGGAGTAAAAATGTAAGTGCAATTCACAAGGGGAGTATTTTTTAGAAGCATGTTCTAATTGGAAAATGGAAACACGTTTGTAATTATTTTTTTGCACCTAGTTATTCATGCACATTAAAAGATACATTTGTACTTTTTTTGATCAGGCGGTTATAATGGCAGTTTGTTCCTGTGGTAGTACATGCACTACTGGTGCAAACATATCCATGGAGCTGCATGAGTGAAAGCAGGGGAACAAGGTTCTATTTGTCTTTTTCCTACTTCTTGTTGGCAGTACTTACACTCCTATTTTTATTTTGTGGGAGCTTTTGCCCATTTTTAGGGTGTAAAAGTGGCCAGTAGACCCCTTACCTGTAGGGCTGGAGACGGCAAAAAATGCTTTTTGAATTTATAGTGTTCTCAATCTATGTGCATCTCCACCCACTGCTTTTTCTCCATCAATATCCATGTATCTGTATATCTCACAGTATCCATCTCTGTCCTTGTCGATTTGTTTGCATGTCTACATATGAACAGTTACATCGCGCTTCATCATTTCCTCTGTGTACATCTCTATTGATCTTTAGAGATGTATATGACTCTCCATCTACCTATATCCATCTGTGCCTCTGCATCGCACGCATACTTCGGTCTCTATCAATTGGTCCATGTACATTCGTCCCAAAGCCATATGCATATTTGTGTGTTTTCATATATATCAATGTATGTTTGATCACTCTCTAGCCATCTACATATATTCTTTTCCATCTATGCATCATTATATATGCCCCCATCGATTGTTCTGCACACCTCGAACTCAAAGTGCATCTGTCTGCAGCTTTATCTATGCATCACTATGAATCAGTTTAGATCTGTATACATTTGTCTGGTGATCCATCAACATTTTGGTTCAACTCCGTAGCTCGATAAACCATACTCCAACCTAAACCAGTAGCCCACACCCTCCGTCTATAGGTCTCTGTTTCGCTGTGTGTCTGTAGTATTGTGTTTTTCAACTGAAAATAATGTATTGCACCCTCCAATATGCCACTGGTGTGGCCAAGATGTGTTGTGTAGTTGAACAGCCTTTTGTAGACCATAGTCAGTCATGGGAGACGTGAAGAGGATTTGTAAAATTGTTTTGTGCATTTTATCCAGCACAGTAGGTGGTTAGGAAGTGGCTAGGTAACAATTTTCAGGTGAGGGAATTGGTGCAGTGACTACATTTTGAGGGCAGTGTGAGAGTCACAAGGGTCAAATGACGCAACTGATGGAGAATTGTGCATGTGTCGTGTATTGGGTTTGAGGTTGCGACAGAGGTTTTTGGTGTGTGTAATCGAATAGTGTATATTAAGAAGTGTGAAGGTGGGTGTGATGTGTCCTGGCGGGACACGGTTTTGTTGTGAAGGGGTGCTTGACTTTACAAGCAAGGCTGGCACCTGGTTGTTAAAGCCCTTGCAACAGTAATGCCATTATATGATTGATAGATTCACAGTAAGTAGTGTAAATCCCAGTAAACTGAAAAAAATAAACCAACACTGCCAAGTCCCAGAGCACAAGCACCCGAGCTCATATTCAGCCTACCCCTCCCCCCCCCCCCGCCAACACAGCGCAATCCCCACAATGAAATCCATGCATGGGACCCTGGTACCTGGCACCCAATAACCAGAGCAGAAACAATACTGGGAACCTATTAAAGCATAGGCATATGAAATCAAGTGGTTTTCCACTGTGTTCGATTTTGGCTATCTCCATAGAGCGGATGCAAGTACAGAAACATGTGAACACACCTGCCACCTAGGTGTACGTGCTAATGGTATATGATGTGCCGTTACCATCGGGGTAGTTTCCAGTGTTGAAAGATTGGGGGGCGATACCACAAATAAGTTGCTACTTTTCCCACCAAAAGCACCTTTGACAAATAATGCTAAACCTACACACAGTTCCTGCATCCCATATGGTAACTTGACTTGGTACCCTCTCCATTCAACATTTGGACATCTGGCTCCGACCCTCATCAGGCCTGCAGTGCTGTCGAAGCCGTGAAGTGAGACACAAATCGTGCTCCTGCTGTGCCACCAATTGTGCATGTGGGATGCAGAGCAGGAGCATATGGCCACACTGCTGTCCCAGACAGGATGCCCCAAAGAGAAGCCATCAGGACACTGAAATTGGCAGCAACAAACTGCACTCCGGCCAAGCAACAACGCACACCATGCTTGCTTTAAAACCAAGCATGGAACGTGTCAGCACCTAGCCAGGTGGGTAGCTTGGGGCAGACAATCCAGCACCACCCCCACTGATGCGTGATGGCCTCCATTCTGGGCATTTATTTATGCATATATTAAGCACACTAAACCCAGAGGCATCAAGGCACTGGTTACAACTTGAATATGAATCAAACAGTACAAATTCAGTTCCTGGGAATCTACAAACGTGCTTTAATCAGGCCACACTCAGGATAAAAATAATAGTCTTAAGATGTTTCCTTAAGGACCAGTAGGATTGTTCTGATCTTATTCATAGAGGTAAAGAGTTCCAGTTCCTGGAGACAATACCGGGGCAAGCTCAGATCGCCAATCTCCTTCGCTTAAAGTTTGGTATGAGTTGGTGGGAGTGGCAGGAGTGGCTGGGTCTGGCCGATTGTGCTTTTTTGTTGCTTTTGTGAAAGGTATTGAGGGCAATGCCCGTTAGACATCCGTGTGTGATGGCCAGGCTTTGGAAGAGAATTACCTCGAATTGAAATGCAGTGCGCATTCTTTCTAGCGGCTGTGATGTGGTCTCATTTTGGGATGTCAGTGCCGCTCTTAGGGTATTGTTTTGGATGACCTGTAGTTTCTGGATGTTCTGAGAGGGAGATCCTACGAATTGGGTGTTACAATAGTCCAGCCTGGAACTGATAAGTGTGCAGGCTAGTGTCCGACAGCTGTCAGTAAGAAGAAATGGTCTGCAGGCGTTAATCAGCTTGAGGTGTATGCCGCCGACAATGCAAGGGCATTGACCTGTATTTAGAGACAAGGTGGTGTCTGAGTGCACACCCATGGTCTTGACAGTTTGAGACTCGGACAGTATTGCCCTTGATAAAGAATGATTTGTAGGCCGATCTAGTTTACTGAGTGACACAGCTCTAGCAAGTTGTCGGATTCCAAGAAAGTCTAAATCTGTAGGTATGCTGCACTTTCTAGTATCTTGAGGGGACAGTGGTGATTGGTCAGTAATTCATAGTGTTGTCCGGGTCAATTGTGTTTTTTTTGGCGCAGGAGAACTCAGGCATCGTTGAGGTGGGATGGCACTGAGCAGGTAGAGAAGGAGGCATTAATGAGTCATGATGAAGGATGTAAGGAAGTCAGCACAGTCCTTAATGACTTTGGCTGGGTAGACGTCTCCTTGGCAGCTAGAAGGTTTGAGGCCTACGGTAATCCTAGAGACCTGAGTTTCAGAGACCAATTTAAAATAGAAGAGGAAGTTTGGTGCAGTAATCAGCTCGTTGTTTGCTGGGAGAAGATTAGCAGCTTTTAGGGACTTTTGTTTGGTCAGGATCTTTTTGAGCATATCAATTTTGGCTAGTAGGGAATTTTGAATGTTAGAACAGCAGGCGCTATCCTTGGTGCATAATATCGGGGGCGATGTGGGCGATTCCAGCTCACGCAAGACCGCAAAGAGGTCAAGGGAGCTGGATTTGGCATTTGCAATTCTGTTTAAGGTACTGCTTTTTTCAAGCAGTTTCTTTTTGGTAGGCTCTTGATGTGGATGAAAAGCTAGCTTTATTGACTTAAGAGGAGTCATTCACCATTTGGTTTCAGCCTTGCGTTTGTAGACAGAGGGCTTTAAGTTCAGAGGAGAACGAAGTGTTACAGTGGGAGGCCAGTTTGACTCTGCATAAGGTGAGTGGGGACACTCGATAGCCTGCGCCAGAGGATGGTTGTAGAGGTCTAAGGAGGCAGGGTCAGTAACAGCAATTTCTGACAGTACTAGTGTATCTAGGAGAGGCAGTAAGCAAGGTTTGGATATTTTGTGATGACTCATGTGACGCCTAGAAACACTTGTGTATAGGCACGTCATAAATGCCATAACATACTTAGAGTTACTGCGGGAGGGAGAGTGGTAACAGTGGTGTAGTGCAGGTCACTGGTATATTGAACTGGATCTGATCCATCCATGGGCACGGTGCATTGGAGTAAACTACAATTCAGATCAGCTAGACTATCAAGAGTTCGGCCTTTCGAGTGTGTGGGACTGAGAATGTCTTGTGAAAAACCTAGCGCAGTCGGCGAGCAGTCTAGGGAAGCAGCATTCTTATCCATGTCATCATGTAGGCCAAGGTTCAGCTCACCTAAGAGAATAGTCTTAGACGTTGGTTTGGCATTCGAGAGCAGGTGCAAGATATCCTTGTCAAAGGAGGGGACCCGGCCAGGGGCACAGTAGACAAGATGGAAGGTTATTGTGGATGTATCGGACAGAATCAGTTTAGTTGTGAGCATCTCTCCAGAGGGACCAGGAGCATTGGCTATTTCTCTAAAAGGTGGCGATTCTCTGGCTATGATCGCTACCCCACCACCTTTTGCAAGAGATCTATCTTTATGGTAGATGATGTAGTTAGGGGGTATTGCTAGTGATAGATTTGGGGCAGAGCAGGGCGTAACCAGGTTTCTGTAACGGCGAAGAGATCAAGATTATTCACTGTTACAAGGTTGACTATGTGCAGTAATTGACTTTGCATTCACTAAGGCTCCTTTTAAGTGGGCTATCTGTGGGTCCTGGTGTGAGCTTACTGTGTTTGACTTGAATAGGGGCAGTGGGACCGTTTTAAAAAAACTCTTTTGGCCCTTTTGGGAGGATCCAAAAGGCTGTTCGTTCGGCGGCCTAGGTACAGTGACATTGATTTTCTTATTGGGTGTGAGACAGATAGCGGTATGTGATACCATAGGGTCATCACAATGATGTGGCAAGCATGTTTTAGCTTGGTTGCAAGGGTTGGGATGCTTGATGGCAGCCAGGTTAAGCGGAGCAGTGCTTTGTGTGTGGGCAAGGTGCTGCTCTGGTGAAGGTATTGCAAGGTCATGGTTAGTTTGTCAGGCCCAGAAGGTGGGAACACACAAGAGACAGTGGCTGGAGGTGGAGAACAGTCCACAAGATGTGTGTTGGGCACAGTTACAGGGCTGGTCAGCCGATGCTTTTGGGAGGCACTCTAGCGCAGGATGTGGGTTGCCTGTTGCTGTTAGTGTTGGGTTGAGGGTCCTAACAGGAGTTGAAACGGGATGCAGGCAACCAGGCAAACAGTTTTTCCGGTGAGTGAGGCTCGTCATTGTTCAGCAGCAGTCGTGTGGCACAGATAGGCGGGTAGGCCTCACGGTGCACAAATGCATTGCAGCCTATATGTG
The DNA here is from genome assembly GCF_040938575.1 of Ambystoma mexicanum. Classification (NCBI taxonomy): domain Eukaryota; kingdom Metazoa; phylum Chordata; class Amphibia; order Caudata; family Ambystomatidae; genus Ambystoma; species Ambystoma mexicanum. Next base: position 1,460,383,960 of record NC_090935.1, read on the forward strand.
GACCATGAATTCCATACATATGCAGCAGTAAGCTAAATTGGGGTGAAATGGGCCTTAGGTATTCTGCAACATGGGAGGAAGGTGGCAGGAGTAATCGCTGAGTGGCAGGGAATGTGTTTGGGGATCTATGACAAACCTTAACCTACATGCCCAAACAAAGTCATGCCATAGTAAGCAGGCACGCAGCTGGTGCCTTTGGGGCCCGATGGAAATAGTGCACTGCTCAGCTGCACAGACTGCCTCAGAGCAGCCCTGAACACAGTGTGGTGTCCGTGTCGCACACCGCTGCAGCTGTGCCCGGGAAGGGACAAGGTGCATGAAGACAATTCAAATGGCAGAGGTGTGTGCTATAAACCACAGAATATAACATGCACACCTGTTTCCGGTGTACTCCTGCTCAGACAGCAACAACATTTTCTTGGCAGAGGGACACCAAGCAACACTCCTCCGCTCAGAACGCCAATGGTTACTATTGTATGAAACACACTAAACCGTGGATATAATTGTCATTGTTACTGTAGGACAGTGTTTGAATTGGATTGAAAGTAGTTAGTCGTTATTGATTGTACCAAAATAAATGATTTTGAAGACAAGTTCTATTCCATTTGCATTGTAGCTGAGCAGATTAATACTCCCACGTCCGCATGAAGTCTTGTACGTTAAAATTTAAATAAGTAAACTAGGTAAGGTTAAGAATGTGTATTCATAGTTAAAGAAAAGATGTACTGCTTTTGAAGAGTAAAAATGTTATTTTGACTGCGCAGCTTGCAATTGAACCTGGAAGACAATAGTGTACATTTTTGTTGAATTTGTTCCTGAAAATGAAACTTTCCTTTGGCAATGCGAATACACAATACAGGGTCTCTGCAATTTGGCCGCAAATTCCTCGTACTAACAATTTCAAGGACACAATGTGGCGAGTAATCACAAAGAAATGATAAGATGCACTATAATGAAATATAACATACGAAAATGAAGTTCCTATTCATAAGAGCTGTCTAGCGTGAAGGTGCTCCACCTTTACATTGCTAGAATGGAAAATGAGCAAATAATGTAAGGAAACCTTTACATACTATTCATGCAATTGTTTGCATTATTATGTGCCACATTGATATTCAAGTTGATGCAAAGACTGGACATTGTAATTGTACATTTTACTGAAAATGTAATTTTTAAAAAAGTATTTCGATTTTTTGCAATATAGAGAAAACCAACACCCCCAACCCCCTCTTCCCTCCAAAACACCCACCTCCCCCCAGCCCCTGACAGCAGCCAACCAATGAGTTTCATAACATTCCTAGTCTCATTGCCAATCCTGGTCATCAAACCAATTCCAATATACAGATTCTCTGTGGGCACCAGTTCATACAACAATCATTCTGAATGAAGCCCAATACCAAGTCCCAGGCCTCTGAATTTCCTTTGATCTCCTTGGATTGCGCAAGTCACCCATTCCAATGAGATGAAATGCCATATCTTTGTGATCCAGATGTGCTCTGTGAGGGTTTACGACGATTTACATTCTTGGGGCGCTAACGACAGTGCTGCTATACTAGGAATCCAATATGCCTTTCTTTGAGCCTTCATCTGTAGGATCTCCCATTCCCAGCATCGCCACCTCCTAATTTCTGCGAATTTGGGGGCCAAAAATATTTTTCATAGTCGCGTTAACATTGTCAAAGAAGGGTTGAAGAGCTGGGCATACCCAACAGATGTGCCCCCATTTGCCACCCTTTTCACATCCCCGCCAACAGACCCTAGACACTGTGGGATAATATCTATGCAATTCCTCTGGGGTTAGGTGCCATTGTACCATTACTTTTATCCACATCTCCCGAATCTGGAATGCCCTTGTGAGGGTTGGTATACTCTGCCAGAGCCTTCGCCACTGCTCCTCCGGTATAGGGCCTCCCAGGGCACTCGCCCATCGTTTCATGTGTGCCACTTCTGGACATGCCAGGGGATCGGAAAATAGCCTATAGTGTGCTGCTATCATATGATGGTCTCCTGAGTTGGTCGTCACACATTTCGAAGGGGGCGGGGGGGGGTAAGCTCCCTGATCGCAGCTTGTTTATTCCCTGGAGCCATTGAAAGGCCATGAATCTTCCTTTAGCTTCTTCTGACTCATGAAACACATGGTATACTCCCCTGCCAGGACAATATCTCCAAGGGTATTCTTCCTTGAGAATTCTTTCACCGTATGTGATTTTGAGTGCAGGTCCCAGACTCACACAACACTTGTTTTTCCACAAATTCACTTTTGTTCACTTGGTGGTTTTCACAATGTCCCAGCTCCCATGTTCACTGCCTCAGAACATAGCCATCCCTTCTGTGTTTCTTTGCAGTTCACGCCATGAAGTGCTGTTTTTTCTGGCTCACCGGTATTAGGGGTCTTCACTATCCTCCACGTGCCCCCTCTTCGCATTGGTCATGCTTCAGTAAACGTCGGCATCTCCAATACTCACTGGTTCTCTCCCCACTGTGGCGTAGTACACAGCAGAGCTTTCCCTGTTCAGGGTCTCGCATCAGTGCGATGCTTTGTCTTGTGGCCCTGCTTTGCTCGCGTGCCCCCCCCCCCCCCCGACAGCTCTGGGCTCCCGGCAATCACTAGCTGGTCAGGTCTCTCTAGTTCTGCACGGCTTCATCTAGGAACTCCTGCAGAAGTGATGGGAGCTGTTTGGAGCCAATTGAATTCCTCCACAGCTAAACCGTCGACTTGGGTGTAGCGAAGTAATCTTCATTCTGCTTACTCTCTTCCTCATGTCAGCCTTTTTTACTGATAGCACTGCAGTGTTGGGGGATAATTGAGGATTACTGCCACAATAGGTCATGAGGCTCTGAGGAACTGAAGGGGTGTCCCTAAAAGGGAATGGGGATACCACGTTGCACCCAATGATGTCACTTCACCCCCCCCTTTAGGGTCACCCCATGTGGTTCTTTAAATATCCGCCACATGGGTTAGGAACAGGTAGCGGCTGCCGGACCCTGGCCACATGGGGAGAGGCTATCCACGGGAGAGGAGTGATGACATCAGATTAACAACAATACACAAACCAAAATATGTAGCCAACACATTCAAAATGGCACATTATTTAAATAAATAGGAATATGCACATTATAACAAACCCATACTCACGAAAAGGACTACCTCAAAATTCAGCCAGCTTCATAATGCATTTCACAAACTAACTTTCACAGGTTTAGTACAGAGCAGCACATACAACAAAGATACACAAAGTAAAATCATTCACATATATTCGCAATCCAAACCAAGAAGGTGAATTTGGGTTTCAGCAATGTGCTTTTTGTATTTAGTTTAGTATTCAGTACATTAAACCGTATTGTTGCATTCTTAATGCTAGAGTGTTCAAATATTTGTAGGTACAAGAGTAACTGGTATTCAAAAACTGGGATACTCCTGCCCCCTGCACACCCTATTACTAGAAAAAACCCTCAAATATTTGTATTGAGATATAGTGTTCAATTTGGGATATCCTGTAAGGGTTCTAGAACTGTCCGCTCCAGAGATGGCAGCATAACTGCTGTGCTCCTGTGCCCTATGCTGTTTTCCTAATCGATATATAAAATGTTTGTGCCAAATACCCCAGAGGCAAAAAGACAAAAAAAAGAGTTGAAAAGGAGAACAAAGGAAAAATTAGTTGAGGACAAACTTTTGGATTTGCTGAGCGAAATGAAAATGGACATTGTGGAGATTAAGACAGCTCTTTTAAAGTCAGAAGAGAGATTTGAAGCTGTGGTCAAGATGGTCAGTTCAGCTGAAGATCAGTTGAGCCTTGTGGATGAGAAGACCATGAAGCTTAAGGACCAGATTAGAGAAGATTGGCCAATGAGAAAATTACCTTGAAGCTGTCCGAGAAATAATTTTTCTCTGAGAAACCACCTTCGCTTTGCTGGTTTTCCAGAAAATGCAGAAAAAGGCAATGCTATGGATTTCCTACAGAAAACCTTACCTAAGATTTTGAACTTAGATTCAACAGTGACATTGGAAATAGAAAGGGCTCATCGGTCACTTGGACCCACGCCATCCCTGGGGGAGAGACCTCGACATCTTATTGTCAAGTTTCTAAGATTCCCAGTGAAGGAATTGGTTTTGAAGAAAGCTCGAGAATTGAAAGACCTGGCTTGGGGTGGTAATAAGAATGGTGTTTGTGGATCTAAGCAGAGATGTGTTGGACAAAAGGAGGGCTTTTGATAAAGCTAAAGTGAAGGCTCGAAAAAAGAATTTAAAATACTACATGATATACCCTGCCATTTTTAGGGTTGTAGTGGAAGGTCAGCTACACTCCTTTACTGAAAGTAACTTTGCAGAAGCTTTTTTGTCTGACTTGGAACAAGATCCTATGGAAGGGATGTCAGACTTCGAAACTGAGTAGACTGAAGAAGAAGAAAGTAAGGTCAGATTACATTAGATCATTTTGAGTACTGTTGACTGGCTGAGTTTGAAAAGCTGCTTTGATTGAATTTGCTTTGAAACTTGTTATAAATCCTTCATTCAATCAAACAATAGGGCCACAAAATGGCGGACTGCTGTACTTCGTTATTCTTAACTGCCTTGGAATACTGCACTCATTCTTAAACATATATGTATGCTGGTTACAATGGCTGCCCTGATGAGGAAAGCACCTTTGTCTTGGATGCAAACATTACGCGACGTAACATAACGGGAAGTGTCGCGGCGGTGTTGGAACTGGTGGAATGTTCATACTTATGAGATTACAATCCTCTGGTGACTTTCAGGCTGGAACGGGCGCAAAGACCTGCTTCAGATGATTGAGCAGACATGAGTGGACCGTCTGCCCTCCATTGCAAGCGTTGGATGTGTCCTTTTCTTGCCGCCCCTGCCGATCGTGGATGACTGTTGGAATGGGCGGAGCATGTGCCCTTTATACTTACGGCCGAGACTTGTGTGACAATTATGGTGCAGCTAACAGGACGGTTACAGTACGCTGGTGAGCGAGCGAAAAGGTTCAGGAGGTGTTCCCCATGTAACACGGGTCTCTGGCAATTCATACAGACACATTTCATTTCAGTGTTATGGTTAAATGGATTAGTGCTTTCTGTACGTCCGTGTGTAACTGCTATGAAGCGTGCAACGTTTGTTGGTCAAGACAGTACAATATGTATGGGATTGAGAGGGTGTGGGTTATGGGGAAATGTGAAATTGCAAACAGATTTAAAAAAACAAATGCTCACACATTGTTACATTATTATGAATTGGATGCTAACGGTTTGAATTGAGCAGGAACAATGTTCAACCCGCTAATTGGTTGGGAGTTAGGACAGGTTTTGCTGTATATTGCATAGGCTAGTCGACGGTTATATAGTATAGGTAGTAATATATATTTTTTAGGCTTGTATGAATGTAGTTCAATGGGTGAAGCCTATTAGTGGTTGGTGCATTAGAGACTGTGGGTGAGGGAGCGTTGTGGGGTGGCGAGAGAGGGATGCATACAATGTTTGCAGTCAGTCACTTCAAAAGTTCAATACTTGAAATATTATTCAGTGAATTTTAATCATGTAATGGTGTAGCATTGGTATGGTTCTTGACTGCAGGGAATGTGAGAAATGGATTTGTATAGTACTGAATGATTGGAATGTACATTGGAATGGTAAGGTAGTTGGGATTAGTAAGGCTTAGCACTGTCCGGTATTGTACCCTAATTTAGAATCACACCATATAAGTGGAGGTTGAATGCAGTAAGGGAAACATGATCACAATGTTCATAATGTAAGGATAACATGTAGGAATTGTCACAACTCAATACATTGATGTGAATGTGTGTGATATAATATATATAACAATTTAGCTGATGTAGGTGGGAGGAAGTGGAATTGGTTAATTGGACAATGGATTGTTGATATATTTAAGGCCAAAAATTAAATGATTATAGACTGAACTACTTTAAAATATGAGGTAGATAGACAGTTTTGTATTTCATGGTATTTTTATAAAATGTTCATCCTTTGAGTTAGGTTGTCTTTCAGATCGAAAATTGGGCTGTGTTTATGTACCATTATTTACACATTTTATTCTTTTTTAAATATTCATGTTGGGGTAGTTTGGGAATGTTCTTAAAAGTTGATATTGATAGTTAGGGAATAATCTGCTTATATAGTTTGTGTTTGGGCATAGGATGGGTTTCTGGTGGATATAGTTTGGAATAATGTATTTGATGTATATAATCTTGCTTATTTTAAGTCTGATGATCAGACTTTTCGAATGGTACAACGCTTCAGATGTGTATATGTATGTCTTTTTATATATCTTTTGTCGTCATGTGTAACCCCTCTTTCTGTTTCTATCCTTTTCGTGTCAAGGCCGTTGTAAGAATGAATTGAAGTTAGAGTTTGTGTTATGGCTTCATTAACTTTTGTTACATGGAATGTTAGGGGAGTTGGCAATGTTATTAAGAGACTTAAGGTTCTGGCAAGGATCTGGAGTAGAGCAGATGAGGTTATCCTTCAGGAAACTCATTTAAATGAACAAAGTGGAAGTTATTTGACTAGTCCAAAATACTCTAAAGTAATTTCTAATTATGATTCTACATCTAGGGGAGTAAGTATATTGTTTAGGAAGGGTCTTCCAATGAGGGTTGAAAAAACACTGAAAGATGATGAAGGCCGGATCTTGTTGCTTGATATCATTTTTGATGGGAAAAAGATTACATTTGTGACCGTCTATGCTCCATGCCAGCCAAACAGTTTTTCAGTCAGTTAGGTTCATTGCTAGATAAAATGGAGGCTGAGGTGATAATTATGGGTGGAGATTTTAATATAGTAATGGATAGTAATCTAGAACGGAAGTCTGAGTGTAGATATAGTGCAAAGATGAGTGCAAAATTGCATAATTTTGTGTTTAAATATGAGCTTACAGATGTATGGAGGGAGCTTCATCATGGGGGAAAAAGAATATTCATTCTATTCACCTGTTCATAATTCTTATTCAAGGATAGATAATTTTTTCTCAAGTACAACGTTAGTCAGGTAGAGAGTTAAAATATTAGAGAAAGGGGTATATCGTATCATGCTTTGCTTGACATGCAGGCGAATCTTAAAAATACAGGTGGGAGGTCTACAAGGTGGAGGATGCAAGCTAATATACTTAAGGACAGTCTTGTTACAACAGGTTTAGAGGACTTCATTAGACAGTTTGAGGACAATAGAGGTACAGCAGGAGTTAAATCTGTTTGGGATTATTTTAAGGCAGTACTCCCGGGCGAGTTGATAAGCACAGCAACTCATGCTAAAAAGAAAAGCCAGGAAGAAGTTAAGAAAATGGAGGAAGAGGTTAAGTCTATGCAAAAGGCTTGTGCAAATGGAGATTCGGAACAGAACTGAAATGAATGGCTATGTACATATGATGGCAAATAAAGGTATGTTTTATTCAAAACAGCGGTTTTGGGAGTATGGAGCCAAGAATGGGAGATTATTGACTAACAAGTTTAGAAGAATGGGGGTGGATACAAGTATTTCTTCCATTCTAACGGATACAGGTGATACTTTACATAAGACTGAAGAAATTTGTGAACAATTCAGAGGTTTTTATGAAGAAGTGTACCAAGAGGATACCAGCCTAGTGTGGAGAGTATAAACACATTCTTTGATAACATTTCTCTTTCCAGTTTATCTTTAGAAAAGAAAAGTCAACTGGAAGCTATGATTGATGTGACGGAGGTTAACTCCGCTATCTCGCAGATGAAAGATGGTAAATCCCCAAGGCCAGATGGTATAGTTTGAGTTTTATAAGAGGCTTACTGCTAAATTAGCTCCAATTTTATGTGAGGTCTATAACGAATTTATGCCATCAGGAGTAATGTGTGATTCAATGAAAGAGGCATTGATCATTGTGATTCCGAAACCAAATAAGGATAGTAAAAAGTGTGGAAATTACAGACTAATTTCTCCGCTAAATGTGGACCTAAAACTTTTACTAAGATATGGGCTAATAGATTGCAGTCATGTATGGGAGATTTAATTGATGAGTCTCAGGTGGGTTTTACTCCAGGACGGTTTGGATATGACAATATACGGACTATGTTGAATGTGATTGGGGTATATTATGGAAAGGATTCGAATGAAATTATAGTTTTTTTTACACTGAAAATGCCTTTGACAGTCAATTGGAAAATCATGGAATACATATTGTTAAAAATGGGATTTGGACCAGTGTTTATGAGGATGGTAGAATGTATTCATAATGTTAGGGCTAGGTTGTTGGTTAATGGGGAGATCTCAAAGATGCTTCAGCTGTCGAGAGGAACGCAACAGGGCTGCCCATTGTCACCATTTTTATTCAATTTAACATTGGAGCCGCTTGCAGCGTACATTAGACAATGAACTAATAAAGGGAATATGTGTTGGGAAAACAGAGGTTAAGGTCTTGTCTTATGCAGATGACATTTTTGTTTTGTTGTCTAATCCGGAGGAATGTGGAGTTGCGATAAAAGAAATGTTTGAGGAAGTAGGTAAATTATCGGGACACAAAGTAAATTGGGAAAAAACAGATTTTTCCGTTGTCTAGAACATGTGATAATAGTATTAGGGAAACTTGGTCGCCCGAGGGCGTCACATATTTGGGCATACATGTTATTGGAGACTTGAATAAAATAATTCAATGCAATCTGGATCAGGTAATAGCTCAAATTAATCTGATAATTAAAAAGTGGGAAAGATTAAACTTACACCTGTGTGCAAAAATCAATGCAATTAAAATGGTTCTGTTGCCTAAGTTATTGTATATTATTCAATCCATCCCATTATTGATATATAAAAAGCAATTGTTGAAGGTTGAGAAGCTCTTTGAATCCTTTTTGTGGGGAATTGGAAAAAACCTTGTGTTCCAAAATTCATGCTGATGCAGAAAGTAGAAGAGGGTGGATTTGCTTATCCAGATCTAATGAAATACTACAAATCTGTTTTGCTTAAAAAGAGTTCATATTACTTTAGAGAAGAAAATATTGAAGAACCAATCTGGCTACAAATGGAAAGGGAGATGTGTGCACCATATCATTTAGATAATCTCTACTGTATGGGGGATCTATTCATTAAAAGGCTGATCTTGAAGCCGATTGGGGCAACTAGACAGGCTTTGGGCTCTTGGTTTGGTGAGAATGGACAGAATTATGGTTTCAGCGCGGACGCCTCAATCTGGCATAATGAAGCCTTACAAATTAACAATAGATATCTTAACTGGAAGAGCTGGATCACAAGAGGAATTTTGAGATTAGATGATATTTTAGATGGGACTAAGGTGTTGAGTTTTGAAGAGTTAATAAGTAGATATGGTCTGGGTCAAAGAGGCGGCTAGATATTTTAGTTTGGCTCCTATGATTGAACAGAGGATTGCAATGGCGGGTGGCTCACTTGGAAGGAAGCCAGAGATCAGTAAGTTATTAATTGGACAGGAATACAGTGTACAAACCTACATGAATTTCATGCCCATGGAAGAGACATCTGTTTGCATGGAATGATTAAGGGAGGCTTGGTTGAAGGTTCTCAACAGGCTAATTTCTGATAAAGATTGGAAAGATATAGTAAGTGAATATAAGGGAAGATATGAATTTGCATTTAATCCGGCAGAAAATTGTTGGAAGAGTGTATTGGACACCTGTAAAGATGTTTAAATTGAAACTGAAATTAGATGAGCTATGCTGGAGCTGTGGTACTGATAGAGGTACTCTTTTGCATCTACTGTGAAAATGCCCAAGGGTACAGACATTTTGGAGAGAGGTGATTGATAGGATTGATTTAATTTTTGGAATAAGTCTACCAAAATCTGCAGCAAATATAATCTTGCTCTCACATGTGTAAAGGTGTGTGCAAACTAGATAAAACAATTTTTGGATTAATAGGGCTGTGATGATAGCGATTAGGTTGATCCTCAGAATTTGGACAACTAGGAAGAAACCTGACATTGACGATTGGTTGATGGATTTGCGGGTTTTATCTAAAAATGACAAGGTTTCATTGAGGAATAAAGGTAAGGAAGAAGAATATATATTGTTATGGGGATCGTTTGATGCCATCTATGAATCTGCAGAGAGATTGAGGAAAACTGGTGAGGTATTGGTGTAAAGAGCTTGGTCTAATTAACACCCCTCCTTCCTTATTCCACCCCTTTTTTTTCTTCCTGTGTTGTCTTTGTGGTGTTGTGTGTTTTCATGTTGAATTCGTGATGTTTTGTGTGTTAGGAAGAGCATTTGGTGGGGTTAGTTTTTTAGGTTTCACATAGTTTAATTGCATTATAGATTTATATTAAGCAGGTTGTTCAAGACCTTGATATGTAAAAACGTGCTGTAAGGTTGTGTTGAATCTATGTGGAATTGATGTATTTTATTGAAAACCTAATAAACAAAAAGAAAAAAGACAAACAAGGTCATTCTTGAAAAGTCAAATCAATCCGAGGATTACAGTTTCATACACTTATTATTCATATGCGTCAGAAGAAACTGCATTTTGGGAACAAGATTGACTTCATCAGGAAAGGGGGTTTGGGTGGCGGGTTGGGTTGTACTGTGCTTGAATGTACTGTGAAGACATATCTATGGTCTCGCACAAAAAAAAACTTGGTGGTAGGGCTGTAACCCGAGAAAAAAAAAGTAGCATTGCATTTTGTAATATATTTGCATGTGTTCATTGTATGCCCACAGTGCAGTAATAGTGGACTTCTATTATGTTGTCACCTATGATCTGTGATATTAACAAGAAATGGGTGCTGCATGCAATAGTGGAGACAGACTAGGACATCGAAAAACCTGCTGTTTAGGTATTAGACACTCATAGTCCTACTAGATGGCATCTCAGAAAAGATAGCATCCGATTAGTAAAGCTTAGCTGAAGCACCCGCTGAAAGCAAAGGTCTGTGGGTACATTCAATAACATGCCAAGTCCCATGAAGAATCTTTTAGGGAATTTTGGACACTGCTGTGAAGGACCATGTTGTCTATGGCAAGCTAGTGCCACGTGTGCAATGGTTTACTAGGAAGCCTAGACATCAAGTATAATACAAGAATGACCCGAAACATTCCTCTGATGCAGGATTCATTGGGAGCCAGGGTCATGTTTGGGTTAGGACTTCACCTAAGTAGCTTGACTTTAATCCGATGTAATTGGCCTTTGTGCACCTCGAGTTACTTTGGAGTGGTTGATACACCCACAAACAAGGCAAAGCTAATTAATGGCATCTACAAGTTTGGTTTCAAGCACTTACACAAAACTTTTGCTGCAGGACAATCGCCTGCACTGAAAAGGTTCTACCAGTAGTTATCAAAAAGTATGCGACAGCAAACAAACTGATATATATTTTAAATACATGTTCTATGAATTTGATGGTTTTTCTTCCCTGCAACGTTGATCAAATAAAACCAATGTCTTCCGGTATCACTGTCACTTGGAGCACATTTGGAATGGCTTAGTATGGAATGGTGTGGCAGGTCTGATTGGGCTTGTGGCCATACAAAGGGTAGGGGGTAGGTAGCTCTCTAGGTGTACGCGTCGAGTCCACCCTAAAATACGCCTGTGGAAAAACAGTCAGTTAAAGGGTGCACATTGTTTGAGAGTTTCAGATGACACTTGAGGCTGCATTAAAATGTACCAGACATGTGGGGTTTAGGGTAGCCTGAACGTGCCAGGCCTTTTAAGTGTCAGATCAGGCAGATTCTTGGTGCAGATCCTTACCATTGGTCGGCTTACACTTGCTTACAGACACGATTTTGAATTAAAATAGCATTCCTGCAGCCATTTCTTCACATCAGCATTGGAGCCAAGAATCGCGTGTAGAACAGCTGACTGGGCCTCTTCTGGAGTCTTCAGAATTTCATGCTCCCTTCCTGCATCTGACCTAGTGAATCCTTGTTGGACTACCTGATGTGCGAAGGCCCTGTGCGGTGCTTACACCCCCGGACTGGTGGGACCTACCAGTCTGAACACATTAGAGGATCCAGTCGTTCTGAGCTTTTGGAAGAGTCTCTGGACCACTCAGTGGACTAACCAGCTCTTTTGTAGGCCAGCTCACTAGAAATGACTCTGCTCTGCGTTTGCATCCATAACTTTGGTGGTCGACAGCTTGCGGTGCAAGTCTGCGCCCGGCTGAATCTCAGCCTCCCCTGGTGCGCTGGAAGGCAGTTTTCAATCGCGACTGGAAGGGCGTCTGCCATCTGTGTACAGTGGCCATCACTGAACTCTCCTACTCGTTCTAAAGGAGGTGTGCATCAGTCCTTTCTGCATTTCACCATTGCATTGGGTTGCACTCTGCTCCTGGGCACGACCAGAACAATCCTTCCAACCACAGTTTTTGGGCACCTCTCACTGCAGCCAACGTCAGGGAAATTAACCTTGAGCTAGCCGGCCAGCCAACCCATCCAGTCACCTGAGAAAATCAGGGTTAGGGAGGTAAGTAAATGCAAAGCATATGTCTCTCCCTGTCCGATTAGGATAACATGGCGAACAAGTCTTTGCATCCTTCCATTCCACTGCTTTTTGGTCGTCCCACCTGAGCAGCTTTCCCTGAAAGATAAGAACACAGATTAACTTGCGTATCACTGTTGCAGGTCTTCTCTTGAACTATCACCAAGTACTTTACCTGCATCAGATACATCCTGGGGCAAGGCATTGTTACTTTTGGGCAGATTGCTCCACACGTCATAGGGATTGGACTGCTAAAGCTAGGGCATATTTCTTCTGACTTGTCAATTTTACTGCATCACTTATCTTATTAATTGAGCTCATTGAATGCATTTTAGAATCTATGGTGACTGCATATGTTTTGAGTAGTGGAAATATCACCGGCTTATTTCATTTTTTAGTAGCCGTTTTAGCCCTAGATTAAATATAGGATTTGTGTACATTCCTCTCTAAAATGAATTTGTGTGCCTCATTGTGTGGACCCCTGAGAAAAGCCTCGACTGCTCTCCTCTCAGAGTTCCTCTGTTCATTATAACTAGGGTGCCTCCTAAAATCTATCCACCAAGCCAGATTCTAGGAATCCATTTCAACAGTCACACCTTGACAACTGGAGAGTTGGACTTGCCGTTTACTGCAAACATTAATTGTACAAGTAAGCAGAGAATACATTAAAACAAATTATAAAGCAATAGAAGGTGTTCACCATATGAAACAATGTTGCTGGAGTTGCTTCAAACCTGGCACACTTTATTCCAAGCGGTCGCCTACTGAGGAGGCATTTATCAGGGTTGAACCCTGGACCCAAATCAATTAAGGGTAGACTAGACAGGTGTTCAACCCTGGGTCCATGATTATTACAGTGAAACACATGTGCCTGAACTCCCATGTGATTGAAAGGACACCTAAATCACTCTCCTCTTTGTAACGGTTTTGTGGAAAGCGCTTACTGGTGGTTCAACCCCTGTGGAAGGACTAGGAGTCACCGAGCTGTGAATGATTTGAGTAACATTTCAGCGCTTACCTGTGGGTTCGTAGCAAGATTTAAAAAAATAATAAAAATAGAAAAAAACGATGATAAATAATGTCTTGGAAGGGTGTGTGTGGCTTAGATCAGAGTTGAATCCGAGCTAAAATTGTGCTATAAAATGGCAGATTCAGCCGATGAGCAAGTTGTACAAATGTCACTCAAGCGAAGCAGCAACTAGCTTTTTAAAACATTTTGTAACACAGATATAGAAAGGACCACTGTTAAATGGAATCCAATCAGTGTTCACCCTGTATTAAAACAATGTGTATATTGTGTGAACTTTAAAGGATTAAATTGTTCAGCAAATTGGATCTTTGTAGTTGGATTTTCATTACAGCACTGACGAAGAAGGAAAATGTATGCAAAGGTCTTCAGACTTCATGCATAGTGTGATGCTGTAACTACGTGCTCCGTTAGCTGCTGTTGCTTGGGGATGCAAGACTGATCAGTGCTGGATCAGCTGAGCAGGTACGTGTGTATGGGCAGCAGGAGCTGCTAGAAATGACCCAGCTGCCTGCCTGCCTAATCGTACGCTCTTCAATTGTGCAGGAATTCATGTTTGAAACTACACATCTGTGAGCTATGGAGACCCCAAGAGTCTATGTAGACCCCCTGAAGTGATGAAAACCATCTCTCCCCCTTCCATGCACTTTGGAGGTTTATGTGGGCCTCTTTCAAACTGTTGAGGAAAAGAGCTTCAGGTCCACCCTCTTTGATTTCAGGCCAAGTAAATTATCGCTTTGAGATGCAACATAAAGGATTACTCTCATACTGTGGAAAGACAGACAAATGAACACTGGTTTTGAGTGATATTGCAGGCCTACGCCATGTATGGGCATCAGATGCACACGTACCTCACCAAATAACTTTAAAAAGGGGTGAAGTGGTTGTGGCTTAAGTATCTCCATGGACACCGAAGTCTTATCTATGAATGTGTTTAATGTGTTCTCAAAATCTGGGGTACTTGCAACATCTGCATCTAATGCCCAGGAATGTGTACCGTCATTAGAAGAAAATCCCAGTTAGCATAGTGATGCCAGGTTTCTTTATGCTCCACGAGGACAGATGTGCCACTCTCCATTGCCACTCATCTGGGCCCAGAAACTATTATGCCCTCTGCTTGGAGCAGTGCCATAGTGTACCACGTCCAGTTAAACCAGGCGTGCAATGCTGCATTATGGCCATTAAGCACATACTGGCTAGACACAGCATTCCCTGGTAACACACCAGTATCCGATCCCATATTGTCTAGTTGCAAAGGTGGGAAAAATAAAATGGGGCCAAATGTTATTGTGCTACTTGAACACAGCTGTGCCAGTTTCATCAACACCAGTTTGCACATTGGTACATAATTTACAAGTGTGTAGTAGTGAAGGCATAATAACGACAAAAGGGGGAGCAATACAGAGTGAAATAAGTGGGTTGTGCGCACACAAGCGGCAGTCACCTTTAAACAAACCAGCCGGGGGATCAATGCAAGAACTGTTGGACCGTATTTGGAAACGGGTAATTCCTCGTAATTGCAGGTGTTGGCACGCAAAGCCTTTTGTGTTCCATGTGTCTCGGCTGCTGCAACATGTCCGATAATGCTCAGTTTATGTGCATTACAATGCAACATCATTGACACTTTCCACTTCCCCCGAAGTTGCCACCCTTTCATGGCACACCCTGCTGAACCAACACGCGTCTCAAACGTGAAGGATGAGGGTATATAGCATTAATCATGATACGCTGAAAGAAACTGATGCAAGCCTGGAGATGGCTGGAAAACAAGAATAAGGAACGTGAAACTGAGCAGAAGACATTAAAGGCAACTCTGTTCAATCTTAAAAACTGCCGTTTTACACACGATTACCAGGTGTGTGTTTTTCGATGATGCATGGCTGCCAATTGGCAGCATCATTAATGCCTTCAGGTAATTCTCTTTAGCACATTCCATTTCTTTGACTTGTAGTTTCATTTTTCTCCATTAATAATACACCTGGCATGCTGCAATATGCCAATCCAAATTCGCAGAAGGCATCACAGTGGATCATTTACAACTAGAAACCCAAAGAAACAGCTTGTGTGTGCTTTGCTTTGATTGGGAGACGAGTGCAGCCCTTGATCACACAACAGAAAAATCACTTTGGAATGCCAGACTGGTTTCTTTGTACAATAGCCTATAAAAAGGCAAAAACTGATTACAGCAGGCTTTATTTAAAAAAGCAACTCAATTTATGCTGGACCTGCGAACAAATCCATTTAATTGCACAGTTATGCTGTGTCAATAAATTAGCAGGAGGAAATTGCACCTATATTGCCGACATGCTCTTCTCCAATGCCTCGGGGTAGTTCTACTTGGATTCCCACTACATGTTCCAATTCATAGAAGATTGTGAATAAGAAACCAACTTCAGGCTTGTGCACCAGTTCGTGCGGGTGTCCTCTGGTTGGAGCTGGTAGAGTCAGACACTTCAGAGGAATGCAAAACCATGGGTGCGTCAAAGGAAGGGGGAGCAGGAAGAGGCTGTGAGTGGGGGAGACAGTGAGAAGCAATAAAGTTAAATGAAGGAGTAATTTGGACTTGGTTATTGGGTAGGAATGGGAAGGTGGAAACTGATGGAGGTAGGAATGGAGTGCCACCAGTGTTTCTCCAATCACCAGTTGCCATGTCAAGATCAGGCACACTCTGCCTTAACTGCTCCATAGGAAGTAAACAGGCAGCCAAAGTTCCTACTTCTGTATACTTGCAAAAATCCTAAACCTCACTACAGGAATTTATTGCCCACAGATGGCGTTGCCACCTTTCAGCTAAAATGAAAAATAATCATGTCAATTGTGATGGGCAGTTTTCAACATTACTATCACAGCCAAAGCATGACTCTCGCTGCAGTGCCAAGTCACCCCCACACCAACATTCACCTGAAAAAAAGAACCGGCAGAGGACCAAGCACCACTAAAATATGATCATTTTTGCCACACCAGACACCAACAGGACAGTAGTGGTTTCTGGGTGAAGACCTTTTATGATTAGATAGTTACACAGATTGAGTATCCCAAGCCTGCAACATCTTTAGAAATATTTGTGTATAGAAAGCACAAGACTTCACTGCTGATTTATAAATTCCATGAGGCACAAAATGGGTAAGATTATGGTATTAACCCAGACATCTGACATGGGGAACAGCAACGCAAACATTATCCATAAATGGTTCTTTCTACCAGCTTCAGCCTTCAAGCACCATCACCAAGCTAGGTCTAGAAAGGTTTACAGTTTAAGAATGAGCATTACCCCTTCCCACCTCCCCCTCATCCCCACGCCAGTCATTGGGCATCCCTCAATGCCTGGTGAAAGAGTATACAGTGCTGTGCAAACACTTCTCCCAGAGTTTCCGTGTGCTGACTGAATCACAAGGCAGCAACATTTTTAAGTGTTGGGAACCATGGCGTTTGGAACACAGATTATTCTTCCAGGTAGGAAAGTTATTTTGGCAATAAGTGAACATGTCAACATTATGGGCTCTTGGCGTCCATTCAGCGACCTAACGGCTGTATGAACTCATTTGGGCCTTCACATTTTCAAAGTTACTGTTCACTTTTACAGGCACATTCTAATGTATTAATATTTTATTGCGTGCTTTATGCCCGAGACCAGTCTATACTTTTCTGCACATTCTATGAATATTCTTCCTTATGCAAAGCAGAAGGCTATAAGAAATGGACGCATATTGCAAACCCCAGCTTGTTTCATTACTGTACTCGCCCGTAGCAGCAACTCACCGGCCCATACGGGGACTTGTAGCAGTTCTGTGCACAGGTGCCTTTGCAGCTCACACTGCATTCTCCACCCTCGTCGGATCCATCAATGCAGTTCCTGATCCCATTGCAGGCCATGGCAGCCGGGATACAATCCAACGAGTTGCACTGGAATTGGCTACTCAGGCATTTTTTAGGAGCACCTATGTTGAAAGAACAAATTTACACAGCTTCAAATTATTTAAACAATGAAAAAAAAATTCATGCACGATTGTAATGTATTGTGTATAAAAAAAAACAATTGCCTGTAATCTCTACACCGCTTTCTGGTAATCTTTGGCAACTACATCTGTCGGGAGTCTTTCGGGCTACAATATATCCACAGTCTAACCTGATTAATTCTTCTTGTTACGGGTGTTTGTATAAAGTTGTTTGCGTTCGAAAGGGCACTACATTTCGACAAGATGGAGAAAGGCAGTCTCAAATTGTTATTGTATTGCTTCACATGGGATGGAGAATGTTGAAGTGCTCGACACAAAAGTACCATGCCTTATATATTAGAAAATTAACAGGTTTCTTTTTCGTATAGCTCTTCATGGCAGATAACCCTTGCTCCTATGTGCTGTAGTAATACATACCGTTACTCAATTTTATGGTACTCAATTTGACCTCTGAAAGATGAGACCCAGTCCGTCCTGCCAAGGTTAAAACCTGCAATGGGCAAGCATGCCGCATGTCAAAGGCGAGTACTTCACCCATCAGCTATACACTCAAGTATATATATATTTATTCCATCTATGCGTCAGTTGGCATGAGGGTGTTCAGTAGTAAGTCGATCCACGGTTAAATGTGCCCTGCCAAGGGCCAACAATGCTTACTTGCCCAGTTTCTTATTCCAGAACAAGAGTATAGCCAGGATTGTCTAACACGTGGGGCCTGAAGCTAACTTAGTTGGGGCCGCCACAATGACATTATTTTTTTTTTATTTTTTTTTTTTTAATATAGTTGTTTTGGTCGTGAGCATAATTCACAACCTTTCAACTTGTAAGAAAAGAAAAATTACATAAAATCACATTTACAAATTACCTAAAATCAGATAAAACATTGTATGAGTTATTGAACAATAAACAAAGTGGTTTACAACACAGATTAATGCGTATGTAACAAGGTCATTATTTTCTTGGTACTGCATACATTGAGATTTTCAACTGCTGCAAATAATTGACAACTGCATATCGTACAGCCTTTCTATTAGTATGAAAAATTAAGACCCAAAGCTCTTTTGGAGTCAAGATGAGTTGATCCTTAAATAGAGGCTTAAAATGGACACTCCTTACTGATGCTAAATTATCACATTCTGAAAACAGGTGCATGAGAGTTTCTGGTTGATTTTTACAAAACCGGCAGGGCTGAGGAATAACAGCATTATTCCGTTTGTTCATCACTTCATTGGTCAGCCACAGATTTAGTCTGAATCTCATAAAGCCATTTCTATGGTTGGAGCTGGGGGACCTCACCATGTAATCAGCCACTGTGTTATAACGTTTTAATTCAAATGGAGAAGCCTCAAAATGTTTATAGTTGGAACATGCAGAGCGTGTATAGATCCAGTCACCTTCCCAGATTTTTGTTCTGGCTTTGTTTGGATTTTCCATGAGCAATGTTGGATTAATCTGCGCTTTTACTAAAATTAAATTAATTTTTTGGCGCCATGTTTTTGGAAAAACGTCCATAGAGTTCAATAAATATATGGAAATGGTATTGATTATGCCTGTTGTAGCTTTGTTCATGAGACATTTGCGATACAAGGCACACAGGCGCCATTTGTAGGCTGCGTACAGAGAAATTAGGCCCAGCTCATATCTCAAAGTTGGTAGTGGTTGTGAGGTGGGCAAGTTCAAAACTTGCCTCCAAAACCGCCCCTCCCTCATGGCCCAGTAGGAGTATGACATGATAGACCGGGTTTCTGCACCATAGAGGATGACCGGCACCACTTTCAATTTGAAATATGTAAGAATCGGGAGTAAAGAAAATTTACAATATCTTGCCTTGATGATCCGGGCTTGTGAGATACACGTTTGTAATTTCTGAAGTCCTTGTTGATTATAGTGATCAGCAGCACACAAGTTGGACACAGTTGTACCCAAATACACATAGAAATTAGTGCTGGTAATCTTACAATTGGAGAGGCCAGTATAAATGGGCACTGCTTTGTTTCTTGGTGCCAAATTGAATGACCTTTGTCTTTTCAACATTGTTATGCCATTTATTTTTGTGTACTCGTCCAGCGCACCTAGGAGATGTCGCAACCCTTTTGGGGTATGTGATAATAATACCATGTCATCGGCATATAGTAACCATTGTATCTGGACACCCATGATCCTCGGAGAGTCAGAGATCAGTGTTGTAAAGCTGCGATAGATATCAGAAAGAAAAAAATTGAACAAGGCTGAAGCTAATAAACAGCCTTGTTTTAGACCTCTGGCAGTTGGTATTGGGGGGGTTAATAAACCATCATTAGTGAGTCTAATCTGGATTGAGGTATTAGTATGTAATTGAATTATCCATTTTAAAATTTGCCATGGACAGTTAGCATCAACCAATTTCTTATAGAGCCGTTCTCTTGGAACGGCATCAAATGCCATTTGGAAATCAATAAAAGCAAGGTACAAGGGCTGTTTTTGTTGGTATGCTTTCTGAATGAGGCTTGATAAGGTAATAATATTTATGCCAGTGCCTACCCCTTGTAAAAAGCCTGTTTGAAAAGGATCTCTCAAGTTATTATCTTGTAACCAGCTGTTAAATTGTTTTAAGATCAGCCGGGCAAATAATTTACCCGGACAGTCCAGGAGCGCTATAGGCCTGTAGGATCTGGGGTTCTCACGATTGCCTTTTTTATATATCGGGAGAATAATGGATTTCCTCCACGTTTCAGGGATAACGCCACCCTTCAGCACCTGATTAAAGATCCGATAGAGAATCCTCGCCCATTCATCTACATGGCTTTTTAACATCATATTGTGCAACCCATCTGGACCTGTTGCCCGAGATGAGCTCAGTTTCTTGATGCAAAGTTTTATGTCGTCAATGTCAAATGTAAATGTTCCAGAAGCAGTAAACGAATGAAGATTTAAATATATGTCAGGAAAGGGTGAAAGATAGAGTTTGTGAAAATACAGCCGCCATGCTTCAGAAGAAATCGAGTTTACCTGGACTGTAAATTTGGGAGTCTCAGATGTTTTGTTGAGAAGGGCCCATATGCCAGCTGTAGATTTCAGGATAAGTTGTTCAAGTATAGCTTTTCCATTTAATTCGTAGACCTTGGCTCTCCTTAATCTGAGCCATTTTTTATAGTTTTGCTTGACTGATCTTATTTCTTCGGCCAAATTAGTTTTCTCTGATTTCCGCAGTTGCCGAATTTCTTGTCTTAGCTCAGATTTACGATGGGCTATTTCTGAGTCATAGGCATGGGTATGCTGGTGCTCAGTTATCCCGCTACCAGTGACTACTCGAGTGAACATCTGCATGGCATTTGTATAGTCACAAACCAGTAGATTTTCTCTCTGGTACATAGTCTCTAGATTCGAATCTAATATTCTCAACTTCTCTGTATTCCAAGATAATCTATTTCGCCCATTATTTACAACTACATCAGTTACATTTGAGTTCCGCCATTGTGTCGGTTGAATATAATCAATTTACAGAGACAAATTTAATTTATGGTGATCACTTACACTTGTGTGAATAACCTCCAATTTTTGGACAGAGTTAAAGGCTTTTGCATTAATATAGATGTAATCGATTATTGCATGTTGATCTCCTCTTTGCCAGGTGGTCTGTGCGGGACAGTCACCTGTCACATTACCATTTAACATCTGAAAATTGCGCTCACTCATAATCAAAGACCATTTCAGTTCATCTCTTGTTGGGGCGATATTCCCTTCTGGGATGAGATGCAAGTTGAGGTCGCCCAATATCAAAATACACGATAGATCACTCTCTAGGGCCAAAACATCCAATATATCCACAAATTGCTTAAAGAAATCATCTGCATTCGAGTATTGCTGCACCAATAGATATTAACAATGGCTATTTTTTTACAGAAATTAGATAGTATCGCCACTTGAAATGCTGAAGGAGATTTCCGAATGATTGATTTCAGACCACAACTTTTTTTAACTGCTATGATAAGTCCACCTTTGGGTCTGCCAAGGACACCTTTTTCGGCTGGTGTAAACAGAATATTATGTGAGTCCCAAATCGGTGGTAGAACAAGCCAGGTTTCCTGGAGGGCAACTACATCCATATCAATCAAACCTCCCGCTGTTGTAAAGTTGAGGTGATTGTGCCCTCTTGTGTTCCAGGAGATCAACTTGAGGACTTTGGCACTTCCACCTAGTTATGTGGACTTTGTCTGGTCCGGTGGGCTTTGATGAGAAGTAATGTTATAAGCTGAGGTGAAGATGCGTGAGCTATGTCCCTGCGGTGTAGCCGAACCATGTGCTATTTCTTGGGTAAGATTAAACCCCAAGTCGAATAACATCATTCTGGCTTGCCACAAAGTCTCAGCTACTAATGATGATCGAATATACAGGCGTGCAATAGATAGATCCATATGGTTTATAAATTCTATTTGCTCGATATCCAGTGATGAAATAGCTGATAAAGCTGGTATCTCTGTACATATGTTCAAAATACTGGACCGATTTAAATCATAGGATTTATATGGAGCCTCGCGACATTTAATTATGAAGCGATGGGGCAGTCTAATTTGTTTTGTCTTGGTCTGTGCAGGTCTTTCTTGTGCCTGTATTGGCAACCTTACTGGAGATCGTGTCCTTCTATCTTGATGAGTGATAGAAGGCATAGGTAAGGGGAACCCTTGATCCGATGCTTTGTGTGAGTTAGGTTCTTTTGGGTGGTACATAAGGGCTTCAATAGATGCTTTAATCTCTTCTCGTATCTCGTGTCGCGATAGTAGGGCTTGATTAGAGGGAAGGGTAGGGGTAGGGACTTGAGATGGATGCGCACACTTCAGCTGTATATTAGTATTGGAGTTTCGCATCATATAGGCCTCAACTGAAGCTTTAATTTCACCCTGTACATTTTTTATCAAACAATCATCTTTTGCAGGAGGAGCAGTGACCATTGTGTTCTGTGTGGTGAGATCATGTGATTGTGGTACTTGTAAAATAGCCGATTGTACATCTTGGATTTTGGCTTGACTGGCTGTTGTCGTTATTTGTGAGGGTTCCGGCTGTGCCTGTCTACCTATCTGTGAGAGATTATTTGGTAATAATTTCATGTATGAGTCAATAGATTTCTGTATCTGTGTTTGGATAGCTACTAAAATGGGAGCAGTTTGAACAATGGAGGTTTGATTCAATGACTCCACCAAGGCGGGTACTGTGACCATTGGGGACGTTGAGGAGGGTGGTTCTGAACTTTTTAACTGAGAAACTCGCTGTTCATTGCTGGATTCGACCATTTGCACTAAATCATCTAGTGGTTTGTGTGCCACTGTCGCTACAGTCGTTGGAACTGCTCTCAGCATCTGGGAATCAGATTCCGGTGTAGATATGAGCACCGAATCCGATAATGAATCTACACAATTTTTCCTTTTTTTCCCCACTATTGGTTTTGGAACCGATGGCTTGTTTTTGGCTAAGTGCACTTTCCTCTTTTTGTTTGGTCGTGAATTACTGGTTTTGACAGAGGTTGTGCTGAAAACCTCAAACATATTTTTTGAAACTGGAATGTCATAGATCTGTGTTTCCTTTGTGTTGGAGACAGCAGCCGGCACAGACGCAGCCATAAAAGTGGCTGGGTCTCGCACGGTGACGGTTACTGGGACCTCAGAGTTCTTAGGGGTAACGTTGATGTGAATAGATTTAGCTTCTGAGATATCCGATTGTTCTAATGCCGGTTTTTCTGATGCCGGTTTTTGCACTATGCCGGCAGATACAGAGTGATCATTGTCACACGTTTGCGTGTGGACTGTATATGATTGTTTAGAAATCCATGAGTCCTGAGTTTGAGAAGATGTATTATTTTGAATGATGCGTTTAGAATGTAGTCGCAACAAATGTTCTAAACAGACTGTCTGATTAGAGATTTTAAAGTCCAGCCCTTCATATAATTTTGCCAAGGTCAATAAAGCAGTGTTCATGGCTGTTAGTGTGTTATTCAGGGCAGGGGCCTCCGGGAATGAATATCTCTCCCTGTGTGCAGGGTTCAGGAAGAAGTCGGAGACACGAGCCCCCTGTTCAAAGCGTGGCTGTCTCGGAGTGGGAGCTATAAAGGAGACTACTTCCTCGACCGATTCGGGTGAGGGAGTCAATGCCATTATAGGAGAGACCATTGGTTCTATTGCCGGGGCGTCCTTGTGGGATGGAACAGGTGACAAGATTTCATCATTTGTACTAGAAAGGCTATGAGTATCTTGTTCTAATTGAATTAGGTCACCAGTATTTGAACAAATGTATAGGGCTTCTTCAGAGCACTTATCAGTACGGTTGGAAAGGTTCATGAATTCAATATCATCTTCCTCTATTTCGCCAATCATGGTCAGGTGGATATACGCTTGTCTTAGATTTTGTTGGGCCAGAACGGAGCTTAAAACAGGTTGTGGTACAGTGTCCCCAGGAAAGAGGGCTACAACAGGTCGTAGGTCTCCGGCCGAACAAGCCGCTATTAGAGTGCTATCAGTGGGGGCACCGTGTAGACTGATTTCTCGAGATGAGATATCAATAGGTGCAGTGATTATGGGATCAGATGGTTGAGCTGCCGTACATGAGATGTCAATAGGTACCGTGTGTATGAGATCCGTGATTACGGGATCAGATGGCTGAGCTGCCGTGCATGAGCCTGTGGGAGCCGATTGGGCCGTGGTAAATGGATTATTAATATTTGCCTCATCCTCGCTTGTTATCACTTCCCTCGGGCATAGTCGAGCGTTAGCTGAAACTGAGTGTGGGCGCTGAGTAATCATGCGCCCCACTTTTGGTAACAGACTCGTAAGTCGAGGTTGATGCAAAGCTTTTCTCATGGTAGCGTCCCGAGTTGATGCACCCAGTTTTTCTCTAATCGCTATGGTGGGCGGCATGCTAGTGGTTAGAGTGTATGCAGACATTAGAATTTAGCAAAATACGTCAAGTTTCACAATTAGATTTAAATAGTAAATAAGATTTCAATTTAGGTTCAAAACTAGAATATAAATTTGAAAAATAAAATGAAATAAATAATTTTTATAAGTACTTAAGACCACGACGACCCGGCGACCCGCGAACAGCAAACAGTACTTGTAGTACTTCGCGGGTGCGCGCGCGGGTGCGCAGTGACGTGGGGTCTTAAAGATTCACAACAAGACGTGCTTGTTGGGAGGTGGAGCCAAAGTGCAGGAAAGATCTTGATTAAAGAAAAAAGAAAAGAAAAGAAACAAATAATAATTAATGAAATATAACAGGGAAGGACTGTCGTGCATTTAAGCACTGCTAGACACAACGTGCGTGTAAGTCACTGGACACAACGTGCACAAAAGCAGTCACCTTTGTTAGTTTTCCCAGGTCCAGGCAAGCTGGTGTTGCACTTTAAGACGTCCTCCAGTGGTTGTTTTAAACTGCCAGCACTGAGACTCCAGTAAACGCAAGTCCGTGAGAAAAGGCTCCGTGGATATTTTTATAACGCTCTGTCTCCAGGGTCATAAAAGCGCAGACTACCGGCACAGCAAACAGTACTTGTAGTACTTCGCGGGTGCGCAGTGACGTGGGGTCTTAAAGATTCACAACAAGACGTGCTTGTTGGGAGGTGGAGCCAAAGTGCAGGAAAGATCTTTGTTAGTTTTCCCAGGTCCAGGCAAGCTGGTGTTGCACTTTAAGACGTCCTCCAGTGGTTGTTTTAAACTGCCAGCACTGAGACTCCAGTAAACGCAAGTCCGTGAGAAAAGGCTCTGTGGATATTTTTATAACGCTCTGTCTCCAGGGTCATAAAAGCCACAATGACATTAACATCTGTAAATGCCCACACACAGCTGAGTGGGCATTTCAAGATTTTGGGTGGGCCTTGCCTGCTCAGGCCTTACCCCGTCTACGCCTCTGTAGAAGGCCCTCAAAAGTATCGCGCCATATAGAAGGCGCACATGCATTTGCTGTGTGCGCTCACAGGAACGCGAAGGCTAACCGTCATGCGAATAGGGACATGCACGGTTTACATTTCCGAGGCATGTGCGCGATTTCCAAAGATACCATGGAAACCCGCACTGCATGTATTGCCGCTCAGGAGATAGTTGGGAATGTTTTTCTGAAGCCACCTGGTGAGGTGTTCAATCAAAAGACCAATCCGATGGTGAGTGCACAGGGTGTCCACCAAGACAGTCCACAGCACTTTCAATGGTACACAACAGAGCATTCTAAAGGTGGGAGAGGGCTGGTATCAAAGTACAATTAACTCAGACAAGAAGGCAATACAATTGACGACACAATAGAGGCATGGTGACAATCTATTTAAGCTTTCAGTGCCGCATTAAGTGACGCAGTTCAAATAAGTACTTTAGTTAACAAGAAAACTATGCGGAAAAATAGTAAACAAGACTCAACTCACTCGTAAACTCTGCGCCGAAAAGAGCAGTTCGTTAGATAGAGTACCTGGTGAGACCGTTATATGATATATTTTATTTATATTGCACCTATACACAAGTGTTTCAAGGTGCGACAAGGCAAGCGAGGGGAACAAGGGGCGACAAGACAAACTTACTAAGTACCGGGACATTGAGATTGTGCAAGTGCAGGGGAGAAGGAAGGGGAGAAGTGACAGGGGAAGGGGGGGGAGCAAGTGCAAGACATAGGATCAAACATCGAAAACAAGAAGTGTGGCCAGCAGGTGGCTGTGCAGGGATTAAGTGCTGAAAAACAGGTGTTAGATAAGTGCAGGGGGGGGGGGCTGCAGGGTGGCAGAAACAGCCCCAAGTGCAGGGTTGCCAGGAGGCGGTGCAGGTGCGCAACTGGGAGGGCAGGGACCATGGCCCGTGGTTCAGAGGGTATCCAGGTAACCAGTGCAGTATCAGGCAGGGGATCCGCAGGGGAGAGGAAGGCAGAGGCAAAAAGTAAAGTTTTGTGCTGCTTCCGGAACCGGAGATGGTTCTGCTCAAATTTGAGAGGCAGGGAGGCTGTTCCAGAGCGATGTGCCAGCCGAAGAGAGGGATCTGCCCCCGAATCGTTGCTTGGAAAAGCTACTGACCCACAAGGAGTTGGAGGAGAGAAGATCACAAGTAGGAAGATACTTCAGAAGAGAAAGCTGGAGATACTTTGCACTTTCCACAAGCCTTCTGCGGCTTGGGACCAAAGTGTCTTGAACTTGCTTCTTGCAGCCACTGGGAGCCAATGGAGAGATTTCAGTGCTGGAGAAATACGATCCCTGGGCTTGAGGCCAAGGACAAGTCTTGCAGTCCTGTTCTGGATGAGTTACAGAGAGTAGATGCAGGAAGATTTAAAAAGAGGCTGTTACAGTAGTCTAGCCTAGAGAGAACCAGAGCTCTAGATACACTAAGCTTCTGGGGGAAGGAGAGGAAAGGAAGAATACTTGAGGTGCAGTTGGTAGTTTGACTTCTTAGAGACGGAGATATAAGGAGATTGAGCAGTCTAAGATCACCCTGAGGCTCCTAGCCACCCGGGTGGTAGCAGGGGGAGGGCCAGAGGGTGGCAGAAAAGAGGGGTGCAGGTGTGCCGATGAGGAGGATCTCCGTCTTGCTGGCATTCAGACAGAGATCATTGGCGATGCACCACTCCTGGATTGCAGACAGAAAATCCGGTATGAGTGAAGGAGAGTAGGCAGCAGAGGGGAGCCTGAAGGCGAGCTGGGTGTCATCCGCACTGAAAGTTGGGGCAGAGAGCAGCAATGTGGTGGGAGAGGTGTGCCAGGTATTGGTTGAACAACCAGGTAGAGAGGTTAGACCCCTGGGGAACACAGCAGGTGGAGAGAGGGATGGGGAAGAGGAAGAATCCAAGTTGGGCCTGGGAGGGTCAACCCAGAGGAAAGAAGTGAGCCAGGCCAGGGCCTGATCAGGGTTCTACGTTATTTTGCCGCGGGATTTTTCGTCACGGGACTTTATCGCCGTTTTTTTAATCGAAAATAACTCATCTTTTTTTTAAATTATTCCCTTTCACCCACAAATATTTATTTAATTTTTAACCCCCCCCCCCAAAAAAAAAATGTTTTTTTTTCGATTAAAAACCGGCGATGAAGTCCTGAGACGAAAAATCCTGCGGCAAAAGAACTGTATACCCTGATCAGTGATACCCAGGTTATCACAGAGCCGGTTGAGCAGGATGGCATGGCTGACCGTGTCAAAGGCAGAAGAGAGATCAAGTAGGATGAGGGCAGAGGGAAGATTAGAATCAAGGTTAGAGAGCAGGTCTTCACGGATGTTAGGAGAGCAGTTTCCATGCTTCTGGCTGCTCTGAAGCCAGACTGATGGTCGTGGACACAACCAACAGATTCAGTGTGAGGATTAGGCTGGGAGATGGATAGCTTTTCCAGGAGTTTGGCCAGGAAAGGAGTGATAGAGATCAGGTGATAGTTTGCCAGAAGGGAGGGGGTCCAGCTGAGGTTTTCTTGAGAAGAGGGTGCACTAGAGTGCTTCAGGGGGGAGGGGAAGGTTCCAGAGGTGAAAGTGGTTGCAGAAGTCAGCCATGGCTGGAGCGAGTGTCAATGTGTCCTTGATGGTTTTGGAAGAACAGGGAAGAACCCGTTTTGATGTTTTCATAGATCAGACTTGTCTAGAAACCTTGTCGGGGAGAAGAGAAGGCAGGGGGAGTAGAGGGGGGCGCTGAGGGGTAGGAGGGATACAGGAGGAAGAATCAGGGGATGCTGAGAGGCTGGGCAGGATGTCCTGGCTTTTAGAGATGAAGTGAGAAGCCAGGGCCGAACAGAATTGTTGGAGAGCTTGCAAACAGGTCACAGAAAATCGTTTGTTAAAAATACAGCCATAGACCGATAAAGGATCCCTTCTAGCTTAACCAGTAAGAGCAGACCGGCTCATTTGAGCACAAGGCCATGCACAGAAGAAACCTTGCTGCAATTCACTCCCCAACGTGTCAATTTGAATTGCACAGAAAAATCACAGGATAACTTTAAAAATAATTGCTCTATAGCTACAGGACTCCAAAGGAAGGCATAGAGTGTGGGAGTTCACAAGTGAGCAAAGGCTGTCACTTTTAGGGATTTATTTAAACGTTCCAGAGAACGTGTCCATAGTGGGTAACACGGCAAACCCAATTGAGCACGCTAGTTTGAGGTGAAACACCAACATTATTTAAAGTCCACAGGTGAAGAGAAGGAAGCGTCCAACTGAGGAGTATGATGGGCTCCAACAAAAGTGCTCAAGAACCAGGTTCCACCACCAGAGGTCAGGAGGACGACGACTGCAGAGTGGGACGCAAGCCCACAGATTGCAAACAGGTGGGCACAGAAGACTGCACCGAGCCAAGCAGCCAAGAACGACATAAGAAATGGATTTGGGGAAATACGATGACAGGACAGCAACCAAGGAAACGGCTCTGGCACAAAACGTCCACGAAGGGCCTGTCCATATGGAAGTTCAGCCGTCGGGATAGGGTCCAACTAGTCAACAGTTGGGGTCTCCCGTCAGCAGTAGCAGAGTCCCAGGTGAAGATGGAGTCCAACAAAGAACTCCCTTCAGGAGCTGCATGATGAGGCATTGCAGCAGTAACGGGTCTTTAGAATGTTGAAATATGACAAAACACGGAACGCGACACGTGGGTAGCAGAAGGATAGGCTTGTGGAAAAGATTCTTCCAGCAAGGCAAAAATAGATGCATCCACAAAAAGACCGGACCCAGCACAGCCCAGCACTGCAGTCTGGATCCTCAGGAGCAGTCCATCTTTCCAGTCGTTTTTCGGTGAGTTTTCTCAAACAAATCTGTTTGACAGCCTGGGTCTCCTAGTTGTGCTGGAGCTGGGATAACCCTGCCCAGCAATCCACAACAGCGCACCATTCAAAGCAATGGCAGGCATCCAAATCCTGGATGGCCAGCCCAACTTCATACATACTTGCACACCAACAGATGGGACCAACATCCAGCCGAAACTGCATAGCAGTCCAAAATGGTGCAAGAATTGGTGCTGCCAAGAGCTACAGCTTGACCAGGACAAAACCAAGAGGAAGAACAAAACAAAAACTACAAAAAAGAAAACTAAGTCCTGAACAATATAAAAGCAGGCCAAAGAGCACAGGATCAAGAATAGTGCACCTACCAACAGCCACCTTGGTCAAGCAACTATTTAACACAGGATCTACACCAGAATGTTGCATTGAACCAAACAAAACTAGGAAGGCACAATCTTGACACAAGAGCACACAACTTCCCACCACAGCATTATCTGGTTGCCTAGTTGTGGCGAGTCCCATAGTGTTCCGCTGCCTCAACCCAACCTCAGCGATCAGGGGCCCTCTGCACATTAGAGTCGGGGCGTTGCACAAGTGTTAAACAACTTGCTGCCTTAAGCGTCCTCACTATTATGGTATAGGGTGTTGAGCGTGGACCTAGCTTAAGGGGGAACTTGATTACAACATGTGGAACCAACAGCCAAAGTCTTGCAAACTGCTTGAGGTCTTAATAATCTTTTATTGTGATTTAGCTCGTATTGAACTTTACACAAGATTCACCTTAAAACAATTCACACAATTCATATCAATCACTTAATCTACAAATGTATTAAACTTAGTTTCCTTAACATTCATTAATAGTGCAACGTATCATAACGTAACAACCTAGTAACTTAAAACCTGAAAATAAGAGAACAAAGGGGCATAAATAAAAATCATTAATAAACCAAAACACACAAACATTTGTGTTTGTATGCATTGAAATGTTCTAATTTAGGATATACTTGGTGAATACCCATGCATTAAAACCAACTAGGTCAAGCAGTTTATAGAACAGTTCATGCTATTATTATACATTGACTTCCAGTAGCGAGGTTTCAACCTCAAATCTCCGTAAAATGTCTTACCAGATGGTTAAGTAACCAACAATGACAGCAGGGCCAGCATGTCACCCTCACCCCTCCCGGGCAAAAGTATCTAAAATGTCCTGTGTGCTATTTGGGCCACAGCCGTTTCGCCTGGTTCCAAACCCGATAAAGAGCCATCTGTGACGAGATTGTGTCTGTTTAGGCAGTAGTCCCAAAAGGCCTCTGTTGTAATTGCCTCATACTGGTGTGTACCAAACGCCCCAGGGTGCACATATATAGTCCCCATGGCTGCAAACTGGTGCAGGACATGTCTTGCAGTCTCCCTCTTGTCTGGGCTTTTACAAATACAACAAAAACGTGCCTCAGCAGCAAGCTGCTGACGCTGCCCACACAGCCAATACAGGAAGTTGGTTGATTCAAAGCTAGAAGATGAACCATCTTGCTTACCCGTCAGGCCACAATAACAAATACGGTTGTGTTTTCCTATATGTACCACATTGTACTCTGCATCATAGCACTTTAGTATAGATAGGTGAGAGTAGTTATTACACCAACCCCATCTATTAAAATCGCTCTGTAAAAGCCTAATTCATTGCCACATAAGATGTTCCCACGTCAAAATTGGGGGCCCAATCAATGGCAGCAAGGTATCGAGGTTTAGGGTCATATAGTTGATGCCCCTGCGGACCGCTTCCCTGCCACCACAGTCTCCTAGGCGAGCCAGAAGTTCACCAGCCCTAGTCTATGTAAAAGCAACCTCGTGCCCGAGGGCCATACCCCTCAACATTTCGTCCAAGTTCTAAGCGTAGGTATTCCATAAGGCAGGAGGGGCTAAAACCAATAAACAATGCACATTATGCCAAATATCAATGTCAAGTTAAAATGATTCACATGATGGCTCCCAACAAATTCTCAACCTACATAGACCTCCACCCCACCCCCCCCCTCTCTCACAACTCATGCTGTCACCACCTCATGACTCGGAGGAGCCTCCTCTGGGTATGGTTTGTCCGAATCATTTCTCTTTTCAATCCATTACCTCTTCCATTTGTGTCACTAACCACCATACCACCTGCACATTTGAAACTTTCACCGCCCCTCCGCCCCCAACCTTCTAACCGTCTCAACCATGCCACTGACCTCCAGCTCAGGCCTCCGTCGTCATATCTGCTCCTTTATTCCCCCCATTCCCTCTCAGCCCTTGCCCCTCTCCCATGTATGGCTGGCGTGATTCTCTCCATTACATATATGGTTTTCCCGAAATGTATCAATTCCTTATCACCTGGGAGCAACAACCTCTTCCAATGCATCACCAAGCACGCCCTTCCAGCCAATAATGGAAAGTGTGTCAGCCGTGGGAGGCTGCAATATTCCCCTTTGCTGCCCTCCCATCCAAATAGGACCAATAACTGTGCCTTAGTCCAGGGGACTCCCTCCAATTCCTCAATCCATCCCAGCACCTCATCCCAATATATTTGAACCCTCTCACAGCCCCACTACACGTGCCAATATAGTCAGCTCGCACCCCACATTCATGCCAGCAGCAAGGACTTGCTTCCGGGAACATCTTAGAGAGCTGTACAGAGTCATATTGCCACCTATGGAGTAGTTTAAGAGCGTGCAGTTTGTATTGGCAGACAATGGAACCCCTGTACGTTCAGACAGATATGGCCCCACAAGTGGTCATCCACTTCCACCCCCAGTACCCCTGCCATTTTGTGAGCAGTTTCCCCATGCTCCCCATGTTCCCTTCCAACAGCCCCAGGTATAAAGACGAGATTAGGCCTCTCATTTCAGCTTTCGAGTCCAGGATCTTCTCCAGGAGGGTGAGCTCCCTTTGCATCATATCCTTCAGGACTCTGCCGTGATCACCACTTTCAGTTGAAGGTACGAGAACATGGAAAGTGTCCCTATTCCCAGCGCTCTGAGTTCGACCAATGAAATAAAGCATCTGTCCCTCCAGAACTGGCCAATTCTTGTTAGTCCCACCTCACCTCATACCATGTTTGGAACCTACCCAGGTTTGGGATATGATCCCCAACCCCCGGATCCCACAGATGGATCTTCGGTGAAGGCCCCCCATCAACACCCCCTTCATCTCCGGGCCCTTCCTTCAAATGTTCCAGATGACCCCCCCAGGATAGGATGTTGCCTAATCCTCCTTGGGATGCGGTCTCTTGGCACCCATATCCACTCCCCCACCATCCCCGGACTAAGATAGAAGTCGTCCAAATCTACCCATTGGGAGTCCTGCCATTCCCTCAAATGTGGAAAAATAACCCTGAGCTGTGCCGCTTTGTAGTAAAGGTAAATGTCCGGGAAGCACACCCCCGCCCCCTTCTACCCTTTGGGAGAACCAGTACTTCGTATGCCACCCTGGCTTTTTTCCCCTGCCACAGGAGCCAACACTTAACCTCACGCAAGAACAAATCTGTGATGTGAATCGGGAGCATCTTCTGGGGAGAAAGTTAATCGTTATGGTGTTCAACCGTCCCAGCCATGAGATTGTCAGCTTGCCCTATCTGTCCAGATCTTCTAATAGCCTTGCTAGCAGACGGAGGGAAATTAGCCTCTTCCAGCGCCTCCATTTCCCTTGTGACATTTATCCCCAGGTACCTCAGCTTATCTACCTCAATCCTCATCCCTAGTGCAGTCAGGCTCTGCCCATCGACGTCCCCCTACGGGTTTAAGGGGAAAATACTACATTTCCCCTTATTGATTTTAGAGCCTGCAAACACCCCATATTGCTCCACTATTTCCACTGCTGCTAGGACCAAGGACGCTGGGTTTCTAAGATGTAATAAGATATCATCGGCATATAGACCCAGCTTGTATTCCACTCCTCCCGTGAGAATACCTTCCACACAGGGGTCGTTCTGCAGCCTCTGAACCGGGGCTTCAATGACAAGGCGAATATATCGGTGAGAGGGGACACTGGCCATTGGTTCTGAATACAAAGCCATGGTTCCCCACACATACCTTTCCCCTATCCCAAACTTAGCAAGGACTGCTCTTAGAATCTCCCAGTCCACTGTTGAATGCTTTTTCCTGCATCGACTGATAAGAGTGTGGGGTTACCTCCCCTTCCTCTGGCCCCCTACGATCAAGTGCAAGGTTTTACACATTGTGTCTGCCCCTTGTCGACCCCTAATGAAACCCACTTGGTCTGCGTGCACCAACCGAGGTATATGGGTGTCTAGTATTGTCGCCAACATCTGTGGAAACAGTGTCGCATCCACATTAAGAAGCAAGATCGGGCGATATGAGCTAGAAAGCCAAGAATCCCTACCCTCTTTCGGCATCACAGAGATGAGTGCTCTTACAAAAGATCTCGGGGCCCATCCAGTTTCCATTATGCTACTGACCAATTGAACCAGTTGTGGGACAAGGGTTCCCGCAAACGTCTTGTAAAAGCCTGCAGTATATCGGTCTTCCACCTGGTGCTTTACCCAAGTGCAATGTCCGTATGGCCTGCATAATCCCATCTCCCGTGATGGGTCCTCCATTGACCTTGCCTCTTCCAGAGTCAGCGTTGGAAAGGACCTGTCCTTCAAATAAGGTGCCATGCCACCCCCAGAGGGATGGTTCCACCCCCTGTATTGCCCCTCAAAGTCAGCAAGACCCTCAACTATTCGCACTGGTGAAGTCACTGGTTGTCATCTGATCCCTACAAACCTAATAATCATCTTACCTCCCTTTGACAACGCAGATGCGCTGTCAGGAGGGCATCCGCCTTGTCCCATTTTTCATGGTATTTCGCTTTCAAAACTGGAGCTTCCGAACTACCTTGCCTTCTTCTAATAAGCAGAGTTCTTCCTCTTGCCTCAGACTTCCTCTATCCACTCCCCTGCCCCTTCTACTGTTGCTCGTATTCTGCCCTCCAGTGTCCCCATCTCCCCCACGCAGCCCGTTTTCCAACAAGGTCCGCTGCCTTTTTTTGAGCGCCCAGTCCCTGATCAGGTGACCCCTCCATGACTCCTTGCCCTCATCCCAGACCGTTCTTGGTGCCACATCTCCCGTATCGTTCAGGAGGAAATACTCATCCATCGCTTCTTCAAACTCCTTTCTAAAGGCTCTGTCCTTCCATGGGGACTCATTACACCTCCAGGTCAATTTCCCGAGCCCCAGCTCAAAGCAAGACAGATCTAGAGACACAATGTCATGATCTGACCAGGCCATCAGGTGGATTTCATAAACCGAAACCACCTCAAGAAGCTCCCTCGGTACACACAACTAATCAGTCTGGGTGTATGTCCCATGGGGTGAGTAGTACGTGAATCCCCTTTCCTGGGGGTGGAAAAAGCGCTGATCGTCCCACTAACCATATGGGCCCAGACAATCCTGTAATCCAACTCCCCCATATGTGGGGCCCCTGCTGTTCCCGTTCCCATAGTTCTCCTACCCCACTGTGCATGAACCACAATCCACCCATCAGGTGTCCAGTCCCCTACTTCAGGAGTCATTAGTATGGGTAAAACCGACAATAGAACCGCCCTTCCCTCTGGGCACCTCCATACTTTTGGTACTTCCATTCTGAGTCGCTTGTGTACTAGGGTACCTACACCCGCCTTTCTTGAAACCCTGGCACGCCAGTATTCCTGTCCCACAAGGCTGCATGGGATTCTCCTTTCTTCCCCCTGGCTAACCGGGTCTGCTGGAGAAGGGAATAGTTTCTTACCTGTAACTCCATTTCTCCAGCATTGGTATCTTTCATGGATTCACATGCTTAGACTATTCCCCGTCGTCAGACTGGGACCCCTCAGTACACATATATAGCCTTTTCCAAAAGGAAAACTTCCGACACTTTTGTGTCCTATCTATGTCCTTTTAGGACCCGCCTACGCATGCTCCGTAGGCCGTCCCAGTATAAGAGGCCCGCCCCCACGGCTCCCCTTCAGATTTTGGCCCCTCCAAAGTAGGAAGGGTTAAACTTAATCAAATACATTGCATTCCGGGGCGGTTGGCGGGCGCATGTGAATCCATGAAAGATAACAATGCTGGAGAAATGGAGTTACAGGTAAGAAACTATTCCCTTCTCCAGCATTGGATCTTTCATGGATTCACATGCTTAGAATAGATTGTATAGCAGTAACACTCGAGACGGCGGTGAGAATGTAATGTAATATACCCTCACCATACTACACAATGCATATGCACCGTAGGAATAAGTTAACTCATATAACCCTACCAACATAAAGTATACTGTCATTAAAAAGGTAGACAACAGATTCTCCACAGCGTGGAGCTTACCTTACTGAAACAGATGGGGCAGGACAGCTTTTCCCATCCGCACCTCGTCCGCATGCTGCCTGGCAAGGCAGTAGTGGCGGGTAAACGTGTGGGGCGCTGACCATGCCGCAGCTTGGCATATGTCAGTCAGCGGAATTCCTGCCCATAAAGCTGTTGAGGAGGACATCGATCTTGTAGAATGGGCTCTAGGATGTCCTTGCAGTGGCCTTCCGGCATTAGAGTGACAAAACGCAATCGTCGATGAGACCCATCGAGCCAATCCTTGTTTAGAGATGCTTTTCCTCTCGTCGACGGACCATATGTGACGAACAGTTGTCGAGTAGACCAGAGTTCCTGTGTACGATGTAGGTAAAATTTCAGAGCCCTCTTAACGTCCAGGGTATGAAGAGCTTTTTCTGCTGCCGATGATGGTGTGGCGAAGAAAGTAGGGAGAACAATGGACGAGCGTTTGTGATACACCGTCGGAACTTTTGGGACGAACATAGGATTAGTTGCCAGGACTACTTTGTCCTTAAAGAATCTTAGGTATGGCGGGTCTACGACCAGCGCTTGCAGTTCCGAGATTCTTCTAGCTGATGTGATAGCAATCAAGAATGCCAACTTCCACGAAATTAATTTTATGTCGGACGTGGCCATAGGCTCAAAAGGCGGTTTCATTAAGCCTGCCAACACTGTGTTGAGACTCCAAGTCGGGGGAAACGTTTTACCGGGGGAAAAGCTCGAAATAAACCCCTCATGAAGTGTTTTACAAGTCTGTCGCTAAATAGAGGAGACAACTGCCTCTTCCTTGTGAACCTCGAGATGGCCGCCCGGTGCACCTTTATCGATGTGAAGGATAATCCCCTCTCCGCCAAGAGGAGCAGGTAAGGTAGAACTTGTTCCTGCGTCACCAACAACGGTTTTAGGCCCTGTTGTCCTCTACACCATTCACAGAACCTCCGCCACTTATAGGAGTAAGATTTGTTTGTAGAAGGGGCTCTAGCCGCCTGCAGAATTTTTTGACAATCCTCCGAAATGTCTAAAGCACCGAACTCCGAAAAGTCAGGAGCCAGGCTGTAAGGTTGAGACTGTCCGGGTCGTGATGCCACACCGTGCCTTTGTCCCGGGATAGTAGGTTCGGGACTCTCGGAAACGCTATGGGATGTTCCAGCGACAGGTGAAGCAGGTCGGAGAACCACGGTTGCCTTGGCCAGTATGGTGTCACTAGAATTACCCGGCAATTGTACCTGCGTATCCACTGTATTGTACTCCGTATGAGGGTGAACGGAGGAAAAGCATAGAGGAACATGTCCGTCCATGGGAAGGAGAATGCCTCCCCATGGAACCCTCTTGAGGCCATCTGCTTGCAAATTGCTCGCATTTCTTGTTGTCTTTGGTCACGAAGGCGTCCAGAGGGGTGTGACCCCATTTTTCGAACACTTTCATCAGGTGAACTGTGTCCATTTCCCACTCGTGTATCTGGGCCATGCTTCTGCTGAGGGAGTCTGCTTGGCAGTTCCTCACTCAAGGGAGGTGATGAGCCGCGATGGAAATTTCGTGCTTTGATGCCCAATGCCATGTTTTCTGGGCTTCTACGGAAAGAGTTCTTGATCGCGTCCCTCCTTGTTGCCTCAGATAAAACATGGCCGTTGTATTGTCGGTCAGTATTCGTACTCGCGAACCCTTGATGTGTGGTAGGAATGCCTTCAAGGCCCATCGTACTGCTCTGAGCTCTAACACGTTTATGTGTAGGAGTGACTGTTGGAGCCAGCGACCTTGCGTTTGGAGAGCCCCCATGTGAGCTCCCCATCCAGTTAGGGATGCATCCGTGACTATGGTTCGCTGAAACTCCGGCTCCTGTAGGGGTACACCGTTCAGATTGTAGAAACTCTGCCACCACTGAAGGATCCGAAGCAGCTTGTCGTCGTCGATGGTTATCCTGTCTGACCACGATCCTTGAGCCTGCGTCCATCGGTCCGCGAGGAATTCTTGGACTGGCCTCATGAATAGGCGACAGTTTTTCACCAGATGGATGCAGGATGCCATGGCCCCTAGGACTGAAACGTATTTTCTCACTGAGATCTTGGTGTTTCGCCGTAGTCGGCATGCTTGTTGATTGAGTCTTGAGGTTCTGTCGAGAGAAGGTTTCACTAGCCCTAACTGGGTCTCGAACTGTGCCCCCAGGAATACCAGCGTTCTCGATGGCCGCAGAGAGGATTTTTCGAAGTTTATGGCGAATCCCAGCTGTTGTAGAAGCTGCATGGTGGCTTGTAAACTTGTGTTGGTCGACGCTGGGGAGGACCCCCTTACCAGCCAGTCGTCGAGGTATGGGTATACATGGTGGCCTTGCTTCCTTAGTGTAACGCTCACCTGATTCCCACGGAGGCGCGGGTCTTGGCAGGAGGGTGTCTGTGACTCGAAAAGTGATGTGCAGGACTCGATTGGCTTCTGGGGTCGAACCTCTTCGCACTGTGTGTCGAACTCGAAGAGTGAGGTTTCTGCAGGTGAAAGAATATGGGGTTAATGGCCTGGGTTGTTGAATGTCTCTCTCTCTCTCTCTTCCCAGCTTTTCTGTAGAGCCCCCCCAGGTCAACGTGCTCACCTTAGATAGGTGAATGCTGGGCTCTCCATCTGCGTCTGGTGCAGGGTGCCGTTGCCAGTTCCTTCACTGGTGAAACATTGGCCTCTTGAATTCAGAGGATGGTTACCGTCGTTATCTGCACGAGCGGTGAGTCTTTAAATGCGTGGCTCGTTAATATAGAAGACTCTGTATAATGCTTTTCCCTTAAGTATTGCAGGACTCTTGGGATGGAAGATGGAGTGAAGCGCCTGGAAATTCGTAAGTATGGCAAGCGCTCTAACGGTCTCTTTCCTTGCAGCTTAGTTCGTGTTAAAGAGACGCCGGAGTATTCGCAGGCGTTTTATTGCGACGAGCGCGATGGGCGTGAGTAAATACCTGCTTAATGTCTTTCTTTTGTCTTTCAGATGTTGGTTTGCAGCGCCGGAGTCAGCGGAATGTTAGTACGTTTTAACTAAACTTTGTCTTCACAGGCGGCGATGCAGAATGAAGAAATCCGGAATTCACGGCGTGCCGGTAAGTATAACAATGCTTTTGTCTTTGCAGGCGAAGGTGCAGCGTGAAGACACGGCCGCTGCTGATGGATCAGGTGAGAAAGCACTGTGTGTAAAGTTCGTCTTGCTAACCTGTTTCTTGTCTTTTGCAGGTGCTGATGTTGACTGGATACAGGAATGGTAAGTATAATTCTTGCAGGTTCAGGATCGAAAGAGGAAAGGCTGGAACAGACTCGGTGAGCGTTCTGCTGCAGATGCAGAATAACGCGAAGCACGTTTCATCTATCGGGTGTGGTTTAAATAGCCTTGGAGTGATGAGGCGTCTTCTTCCACGGCCCCGCCTAGGTAAGAAAAGAGTTCCAGTTTCCAGAAGAGTTCCAGTGCTGTATCCAGGGAGTGGAGCTGCCCCACCCAGGTAAGAAAGAAGTTACTGTTTACAGAGGGCTTCTAAGTGGCTGGTAAGTAAGCAGCATGGTCTGCCGCAGGTAAGTCCACCCAAGCACCTTCACACCAATTATGAGCCCGGCGCTTCCAGTGCCGGGACCGATGGTTTTGATAAGCCTGGTGCCACCGGCGCCAGGACAGGGTCCAAAAGGTCCCAGTAGGGACCGGCTGGTGCCTAGGATTAGGGTTAGGGTCCTGCTTCCAAGGACGTTGGGCTGGTTCTGGCTCCTTGGAAACAGTGATCATGACACTTAGCCAGGCCGCTACTGGAGCCAGGCATTTCGTGAACGTTCTGGGGGAGGTCTTGAGCCCAAAAGGAAGAACCGTGAATTGGTAGCGAGTCCGCCCTATTACAAATCTTAGGAATTTCCTGTGTTTCCGACACATTGGAATATGGAAATACGCGTCCTGTAAATCCAGGGACGCTAGAAAATCTCCCACTTGAACGGCGCGGATCACTTCCTGCAGACTGAGCATCTTGAATTTTAGGCTCTTTAAAGACTTGTTGAGATCGCGCAAGTCTAAAATGGGACGCCATTTGCCGTTCGGCTTTTTTACGACGAAATATCTTGAGTAGACTCCTTGACCTCTCTGTGATGTTGGAACTAATTCTATCACGCCCTTTGCTAACATGAGTGTTACCTCTTGTTGCAGTATCTCCAGATGGGAATGAGCGGTGAACGCAGGTGGAATTTGCGGAGGGCTGTGTTTGAATTGTAGAGTGTCCGTTTCTTATAGCATCCAGCACCCATTGATCCGTCGTTATTCGTTCCCATTCGTCGACATATGCTGAAACTCTTCCCCCCAGAATGGTGTGTTGTATGTCACTGCTGATCTTTATTTTGCTTGTCTCTCGACGACGATGGATATGATGGTCTTTTTCTGGAAGTCTGGAAGTTCCGGCGACGGTTTGCCGTTTGGGAGGCACGTCTGTATCCCTGGGAGGGGTAAGCCGATCTGCCAAAGGATCTGTCTCCAGATACAGAGAATCTTGAATTACCTGAAGCCCCTCTAAAGGGACGAAAAGACTTGTAGCTTCTGCCACTCTGGAGGGCACCCAATGAACGTGCCGTGTCAGAGTCCTCTTTCATTCCCTTTAGGGCTTCGTCCACCTTCTCACCGAAAAGAAGGTCTCCCTCAAAGGGCATATCCAAAACTTTGTATTGTACTTCTGGCCTGAAGTAGGTACACTTAAGCCATGGCTGTCGACGTAATACGACCCCATTATTGACTTGCTTGAAGCCTGACTCAGCGAGGTCCACAGTGATGTTTATTGCGTGATTTGAGGCTTCCTCATCCTCTCGGACAAGTAACATCGCTGCCTTCCTATGCTCTTCCGGAAGATGATCAAGCAACAGAGCTAGCCTGTGCCACATCTCCCTATCGTATCTGGCTACAATTGCCAGAGAGTTTGCGGCCTTTACTGTGGTCGCCCCCACGGATAGCACTTTTTTGCCAAAGGCATCTTGACGTCTCGCTTCGTTCTCAGGCGGAGTCGTGCACTTGTGCTGGGCCTTCGCCTTCCTCGCCGCTGCCGCCAACACCACCTAGTCTGGCGTTGGCTGGGAGGATAAACACTTGGGGGTAGACTCTGGAGCCTTAAACTTTTTTTCTAGGCGTCCTTTAACTGCCGGCTCTGAAAACGGGTGACGCATTGTCTGCAACCCCTCCTTCCACACATGGTCTAGTATTGGTATCGAGAACACCGACCTCCTTCTCTTACCCATGTGGTCGAACAAAAAACAGTCCTTTTTCTGTTCTTCCTGGGACAAACCAAATTCTTTGCATGCCTTCTCCATCATAGAATGGAATGACGCAATGTCGTCCGGAGGGGACGGGTGAGCTGGGCTTCTAGGGGTTTCCAACTCCGCCTCTGACTCCCAGGTTGGATCCCTGGAGGGGGATGATGAGATATGCGACATGGCTCCCCTGTCAGACTCCGAATTTGGCAGCTCACCTTCCTCTTGTGCCAGTGCTGAGATTGGCGTGCGTAGGTGCGTCGGTTGACGGGAGGGGCCCGGCTCGGCGACGGGTGACTGTGGCAGGTTTGCCTGAGGTAGTCTCTGGTCCAACGACTAACAAAGACTGAAGCGTGGACAGAATTTCCAACGACAAAACAGATTGAGGATTGAGAAGAGGGGCAGATGCCGGTATAACAGATCCCCTCGTCGACGACTTGTCAGCCACTCGTAGCCCTAGGTCTGCTGGGCCAGCTATTCTCTCGTTCTCGTCCTCCGAGGACAGCAACACAGCCTGTTCTTGTAGTAAAGCATCCGGGGGGATCGGATCAAAAACTTCAGGCCTCCAGTAGGACCCCCGTCGACGAGGCCATCGTCGACGCCGTTGTCGGCGGTTGCCACCTGCGGAAGTGGCAGGGTGGAGGCCGATGACTGGACCGCCGTCGACGGTGATTTAGCAGGTGGTTTTGGCGGTCCCGCCTTTTCCACACTTTGCTTGCTTTTACTCGACTCTCGATCGATCTATGATGATCGCCCGAGGAGGATTTCCTTTCCTTTTCATGCTTTTTTGATGAAGGTGATTTCTTTGACGAGGAGTCTCTAGTTGAGTGACTTCCAGACGACTCTTTTTCCAATCGGTCGAGATTTCTTCGCCGGTGGTTCCGACGAGGTAGCGCGGTGTGATGTTTTCGCCGACTGTGTGGAGCCTACCTCCGAAGGGGGGTATGCCCCCGCTCCATCATTCAGCCATGCCATCAGTCGTCGACTCCGGTCTTTCAGGGTTTTTTGAGAAAACCCCTTTGCACATGTCGCAGTTATCCGCCGAATGATGAGGGTGGAGGCAATATATACAATCCATATGTCCGTCCCCCTCGTAAACTTTTTTCAAGCCGCACGTTGCGCATGAACGGAACAGCGCTTTTCCTGACATGGAGGACATTTTCTTTACTCAAATTCCAATAATGCAACCTTGTACAAATAGTAAGACAACGCGAGGAGATCCCACTACTTTGGAGACGGTTGAAATCTGAAGGGGAGCCGCGGGGGCGGGCCTCTTATACTGGGACGGCCTATGGAGCATGCGTAGGCTGGTCCTAAAAGGACGTAGATAGGACACAAAAGTGTCCGAAGTTTTCCTTTTGGAAAAGGCTATATATGTGTACCGAGGGGTCCCAGTCTGACGCCGGGGAATATTCTAAGCATGTGAATCCATGAAAGATCCAATTCTGGAGAAAGAACATCAATCCCAGACCTCCGGAATTCTCTGGCCACTGGGGACCTCTTGGTCACTGAATTGAGCCCCTTGACATTTAATTTGCAGATCAGCAATCATTCCTCTACCCCTTATTCAGGTCCATCTCCCCACCTAAAACCCATCCCTTGGGACAGACACCTCAAATCCCACGTAACTGTGAATCGTGACAGCGCATAATAGATTTATCACCCTTTTAAGTCTAAGACCAAATTCAATAACCAAAACCAGCAGCAGACTCCAATGGAGGGGCCGTCCCGTGTCCCTTAGCCGACCTCCAAGTCCTTGCCGCTGTCCTCCAAAGAACCTGATGTAATCTTCCCCTTGCACTCATGAGCATTTCAAAAGAACAACCTTTGAAACAAGTGGGCCCCTGCTTTCTATCCCCCCACCCCGAAAGATGCAAAAGCATTCAATCAAGTGTCTCCTGCTGGCGGTGTGTCAAGTTTCCTGTACTTCCTCAAACGCGGCACCTTGTGTCGCTTCGGCACTTGTATGCGTCCCTCTGGGCCCTTTGACCCTCCTTCCGATGCAGATTCAGCCCCCCGCCAATCAGCTCCCTAAAGACCATATGTATATCATCCTCTGCGATGAGCTTGTAATCGCATCCGTCCACCTCGAAGGAGACGAAAAAGGGGAAGCCCCATCAGTATCCTATCCCCTTCTCGTTCAACCATTTCGTGAGAGGTGCAGGTAAGCATCTCTGTCCGCGTGAATGAGGACAGGTCTTGGAAAATCGCAACTTTTGCGTTGCCCAGCATCACTGTGCCTATCCCCTCACCCTTTCCAGTATTTTCTGCTCATCGGGATAGTTATGGGAGTGAGCCAACATGGATCTCAGGCCTCTGCCTGCTCCACCTGCTCAGTGCACCCTATGAATTTTGGGCTCATCGATGGTGTAGTCACCAAACAGGACCTTTGCCATTTCATGGACAAACCTGCAGAGGTCTCAGTTTCGTCCTCCGACGGTACCTCAAATAATTTCATTTTGAGTGTAATTTCCCCCTCCCTCTCCAGCTCTGCCATCCTCATATCTATGTGGGTCTCTGGTGTTTCCAGGGAGGACGGATTGT
The DNA here is from genome assembly GCF_040938575.1 of Ambystoma mexicanum. Classification (NCBI taxonomy): domain Eukaryota; kingdom Metazoa; phylum Chordata; class Amphibia; order Caudata; family Ambystomatidae; genus Ambystoma; species Ambystoma mexicanum. Next base: position 1,460,427,165 of record NC_090935.1, read on the forward strand.
TTTTTCCACTGTTTGCAACCTCTCGTCCATTGCATCGATCCAGATGTTAATTGTGTCCACTTTGCATCCAAAATCTGTCCTCATACCTCGGATCTCCTCTAGTAGTGAGGCAATATCCCTCTTTGTGCACACAGGGTCTCCTCCCCACCCCCTCCTGCATTGAGAGTTCCAGGGTAGCATTCTCAATTCCCTGGTTTCGTAGGTATTCAAATCACCCCAGTTTCCCTTTCAAGTCCATAGGGGCGCCACAGTTCTGGATTCTATCAGTGGGGTTCCCCTTTAGGTCTAGCACCCCCAACTGCCAGGGGCATCCACTTAAACCCTGCAGTGGACTGTATGACCAGGTAGACCCGTTAGAAGGCGTATAGCCTGGGTCTCACAGCGCCACTTTCCACCAGAGCACCACACAACAGGGCTCTGTGCCTCCCCTCCCATGTCCAGGGCTGCTTGTTCCTCGCAGTACATCGTGCAGGACCGAAACTACAACCCTCGGGGTCTAGCCTCCCCACCCCTCCACTCTGCCACTGGCCTTGGGTCCTCGTTCCACCTCTGGGCCCCCACCACAGTCTGTTCTCCCCTCTGTGTTCAGGGAGGCGTGCCACAAGCTCCAACAGGTCCCTCTGTGGCGCGTCTCCTCACTCCTGACCGCTCCACCCAGCTGTCAGGCAGGCGTCTCCTGGGACAGGCACATACACCGGGCAGCAGCCAGCGGTGCCCAGACCCCAGGGTTGGGGCGCTCCATCCAGCCCTTCACCCTACCTTAACACCAAAGGCTATCCTCCAGGGGGCCTCCATGTGTTACTGGTCTCACTCCGGCATGTGAATTAGGGGGCCGCTCTGTTCCCTGGCAGTGTGCATTCAGGCAGTCCCTCAATTTGCTCCGACTCCTCCTGTCCCTGGGGAGCGCTATGCCACTGCTCTCGCCTGCAGGTGCCCATATGCCGCCAGACAGATTTTCCACCCGTTTACGCTCCGGTCCAGTCTCCTCCCTCCAACTGTAGCGGGCACGCTTCCTCAGTGCTTCCACCTGCACCCGCTGTCTTCCCGGTTCAATCTGGCTCCTCTGGTAGGCCCTACTCCCCTCAGGATACCGAACTGGTCCTCCACACTTCTTAGGCCGACCTCCCCGCTGACACAGGGGCTCGGGACGAGCTCCTGCTGATCCCAGAGCAGATGCTGTCTCAGCTCAGGGCCTCCCAGCCCCTGCCCATCTTGCACTACTCAGGCCCTCAGGGAGGGGAAGGCTCCACTCCTGGGCAGACCTGCAGGCTCTGGTAACTGGGAAGCCCGCTGGGCAATCCGCCCCAAACTTTCTCGGATGGTGCTCCGGGTCTTCCGAAACAGTTTCCTCCAGTAGTGTGCAGTCCGGAGGGGTCAAAGTGGGGGCTCAGTCCACTTTAGGGCCCGGCAAGTGGGAAGCTGCATGCTCAGGCAGGCACCATCAGAGCAGTCCCTGGTGGGAGTCGCCTCTATCTTGCTTAACCAGGAAAAATCTTGCATGGCCAGGGCTTCAAACCCATATAGGATGGCAGGGAAAAGGCATTGTCTGTACATCATAATGCCCATTAATTGAGTAATTGGCATGATCGTTGGCGAACTTAAGTATTTGGAAAGTCAGTTTGGCCCTCCTGATTTTGCTCTCAATGATCTGGGCATAACCTGATATGTAATTTAGTTCCAAACCCCAACATGGGTAGGAAAGGACATAATTTATGACACCCAACCAAGTTTCCATCGTGAATATATGCCTTTTTCCTAGATATCTACATGATCTTAGTCATATCCAGGTCTATGGTCAGTTCATGCTTACTGCTGTAGGTCGCTAGTTCGTTAAGCATGTTTTTCATGCCTGAAAAAGTCTGTTTGCAAATAACCTCATCGGCATGCAACATAGCGACAATGGGCACAACTGCAATCTTAGGGGGACAATTAGCTTTCTCCAGCAGACAAGGCAAGAGGACAGATCTGCAAATTGAACAAAAGCACAACCCTGCTTGACTCCCCTGTTTACCCTAGTTGGTACTGTCACTGTGCCCCCATTATCCAACCTAACACATGGCCAATTGTTGCTGTGTAATTACATTAATATTTGCAGAAGCCAGGCTGGACAGCCCAGTTTAGCAAGTTTGGCCCGCAGAGTCACCCCATTTACTTGGTCAAATGCGGATTTAAAAACAACATAGGCAGGCTACATAAAATGTAGCAGTGCTGTTACTATGGATAGTTTGAATGATTGAATCCAAAGCCCTGATATTGTGAACTGTCCCCAGACCTGGTCAGAATCTATTTCGGCGGCACTTATTTTCAGACCTCTACAGTCGAAGCAACTCTGTATAAAAAAACCCTCTCCAAAATTCTCTATTCTAGTCTTGGTCCAGCAGAGCTGGTTTCCCGCATGGTTTGGTTCAACGCTGCCACATTTAAGGGTATCATTCTCGCGGGGACTTTTAGTTATATCCAGTAACAGTATAGCGCGATTGCTATATACATTAAGAACCACTGTGAGGGTGTTCAACTCCAACAGGCAATTATTTCCTCCAACATAGTCCAACGTGGCCTTTTCCCCCATGCAAACTAGGTAGGGCCACCGGGCGTTCCCCTTCAACCCACCCGTTCAGCAGGAGCAATTTCCATTCCCGCAAATAGCTGAGCCACTGCGACCCCCTACAATTCGTTATTTTATGTTTTATGACATTGTATTCAGCCAAGTTCTTATATACCGGACACCAGGTTCTGTCCACACATCTGGCATTCCAGTCTCCACATATAATTACGGGGTTATTGACTACCAGCTCTCCCCAAAGCAGCAGGATATAATCTAAATAATCAAACACTTCTTCACAAACAAGTTCTCATGGCGGGTCATATAAATTTACAATCAGCATTTGCTCCTTTCCTTCACCCACAGTCATGCTGATCTCTACCACCAGGACATTTCCCCCTACCTCTCTGGCACATACTGGGGAGGGATTTAGTTTGTTCCCAACACCAATCAGATGCCCTCCAGACTGGCACCTCACTGTCCCTTTAATGGCCTTTGATTGGTAAGTGACATATCCGCCAATTTCAACATCAAATGTTAGCCAGGACTCTTGTAAAACAAAAGGTAATGTTCAAGCAAGGCACTCCAAATCCTCCCATTAAGCAACCAGTGTGAAAACCCATGTGCGTTCCAGCTCAAAATCTTACGACTTAAGTGGTTATTCCGGGTTTAAGGAAAAATTCTCCGCAACCATTCCCAACCGTTGGAATTGTCAAATTTGACACCAGAGTCGGCTACAGCATTTGCACTGGGGGCTTTAGGGGCGTTACCGACAGCGTGTGGGCCTTTGCACTGTGGACAGCATACTAGTGGCTTCACTGTGGACAGCTTTTTGTCCAATTCAAAACCCAAGTCAGTCAAGGATGCCTGGTGTTGACGTATCAGGTAAACAGCAGTGTATCTTTGTTGCCTTGCCCACAGAGGCGATGAGCGGCTCGATGAAATAAAACATCTCCAGAATTCAGAGTTCTGCGTGAGGGGACTTTATTCAAGAGGGCCGAACGATTTAAATTCCAGATCCCTTTCATGTAGCCCAATTGTTAGAACTTAACGGTCCAATACATAGACCTCACGTTCCACACAGATGGATGCATTAAGTGAATCTCCATTTAATGTCAGAGACCTGGTCGGCCTCTGCGGTTACAGAAGGAATAACCATAGTTACCCACTTACCAGTGACTTTTGGTGGACAGAGGTGGCCCTGGGATAGCTATCTGGAGTGGCCCATCTTCCTTCATCAGCCAGCTGGTCAGGTTACCCGCACTTTGGGCAGATCTCTTCTGGTGAGACGCACATTCTCAACTTTTTTGAATTTATGTCAGATCTCAAGATAGAATGAAGGGGCTGAGATTCAATAATAACCACCCGAGTAGGCAGGCCCTTTTTTAACTTATGCTAGCTGTTTTGTTGGCGCTTTGCCAGCCATTGAGGTTTCTGGGTGGGGAGATTTGACTGCATTTTGCTCACTTCATTTGCATTACTTGCGTCAGGAGAATCGGGTTGCACATAACTCAACATTTATGCGAAGGCTCATTGATATTACCAGTCTGCAGTGTGGGTTGACTGTTGAGCTTCGCTTTTTCACTAACCAGGTCATAAAGTCAAACAATCAAGTCCCCCTGGGGTTTTAAGATCTTCATCTTTTGCCCCACACAAGTCCAAGGCTGATCCTGAGGTCACCCCTCAGTACTGACATGCAAGCTTATGTTATTATTCTGTGGGGATGGGATAGAATCAATATTTGTGTCAAATCATTTTGGGACTACCAGACAATCTCTCCTTGTGGGTCCGCTATGTGCGGGACATTTAACCCATTGATAGTCATCACCGAGCAGAACTTCCTTGCTCATGCAATTATCAATCTCCTCCTCTGCAAGCATGTTTTTGTGACTCAATGCTCCGCTTGAAACATTTTGCGAATTTCCTTGCTGGGCATAGCACAGCCTCAGCAGGGATTTATTGTCAATGTCCGGGGCCGAGTTACTCATACTCTCCTGCCACACAAACAATGCCTCGTGGACAGGTTTGATGGCCATTGTAGCCCCATAGGCTTTGTAGGATAATATGCAGTCATTTTCCCTCTCCCATTTATAGGCGCTGTTTCCCAAAGCATTTATGCCAGGAGGGGCGCGAAGTGCATCCCCAGATTCTGGATCGGGTATTTTCAGATTGGAGGCCATAAGGCTTTGGTTCACGTACATAGTGAGATTCTGTGCAACTCTGCTTTGTCTGGCATAGTGCAGCAATAAACCGCAAGAGTATACCTCAACTTCCCAGCTGGTCAGAAGTAGATTACAGGACAATGACTTTCAACGCTCACCTTAGTTATAGGGAGAATGGCACACTGGTGATGCTGAGTCCTTCCAACAGCCGAAGGTACAAAGCAAAAGGGTGGAGGGGGGGTTGGGTGGAGAGGTCTCTTTCGCCCCACCATCTCCCAAACGGACCACAAACAGACCACCTTCTCCAACCACTTCCTCACACCGCCACACTGAGGGGTTTATTCCCCGAAAAAGCTGGGTAACAAAAATGTCTAGGGGTCAAGGAGCAAAAATCTTTGCGATATCTCCCACCTATTCCAGTTTCACCTGGAACTGCACTGTTAGGCGTGCCCGAAGAAACCCTTGAACGCCTCATCAAATAACTGCTGAAAGTCAAAAACTGCAATCAAAAGGCATGCTTTCTAAGACCAGACAGCAGCTTGTGGGTAAGAGGGTTGAGCAGTATTTGGCAGCTTTTCAGACGCTAGCACCTATCTACAAAGTTGTCACATTTAAAGACACATTTATAAGATGAAATTATGGTCCACACCAGTAACAAATATGTTTGACTGCCTCAGGTTTTCCATTGATCCCAATCCCGGTGAAGCCACCCAATCTGGCCAAGTATGTAGAGCGGTGCTTAGCATGCAGCATCACTATAGCTAAATGAAATATATCCCAACTAGGTGACCCAGTATAGACTGAAATTCCTCAGTCAAGTCAAGCTCCATCCACAAAATTAAAAGAAACATAAGAAACCTACTTTGTGGTTTTCTGTTTTACCTACCTGTGAGGCACTTTGTAAATGTCCAATTCCACTTACAAGAAGGTCCCAGCATGAGAGCACAAGTACTTGATGTGCAACTGCATCAATCACGTCTCTAGTTTGCCAGAAGGTTATATGTGCAGAAATGACCAAATGACCAGTAAGCCAATGTGGCAGCACTGCATGCAATGGTAGAGGTTTGTGAGACAAATAATTTCCTGGACATTATACCTGGCACCGACTAGACCCAAGGAAGGAGACAGCCCCCGCAACCATGGAACAGATCATTGCAGTGAAGGTTTCCCTGATTGCAGTCTTAGGATCTCTACACAGCATTTTGGCCCTACCCTGTGCATTGGGCACTCTGGTCTAAGGGTCCTTAATGCAGGAAGACTTTGAATTATTTCAGCCATTGCCCATTCTGCACCTCAGGGCCAATGAGGGCATGGGCATGCCTCCTTCCGCTGTTCCAGTGTGTTCACTGCTATGTAAGGGACTGAACAAATGTCAACACGCACGAGGGCTTGGTCTGCAACTAATCTACAGATATATTCCAGTATGGGAGTGGTTGCTTAACCCTTCATTTTAGAACCCAATAACTTCTCAGAGCAGTGTCTAACCTCTAACTGCGATTCGCAGAAGTCTGCGTAATCACTTTGGGGCAAATGAATGCACGGCAGGTGATACCAAAATGGTACAAATGTCTCGGAGGTCATAGCTCCCTGGCTGCCTATGCACAACCCATGTCCTGCTTTCTGGAGAGCAAAATCTTTCATAGACCTTATCTTGCTAGTGCATCCACTCCTGGGCAGGCTACATAGAGATTAAGCTTCAGCCTAACCTTTACAAAGCTGCCCCCTCCACATGTGGGTGAGGTGAAAAATCTCACAGGTGACTCCAGAGGTTTCTGTTGTAAAACTTAAACCATAGACTATTATTTTGAAGTTTGGAATGTATTCCGAAAATATTTTTCAACTAATATGCCAATGCGTTCAAGTCTAGCCCCCTATTAATTGCGGGCTACTAGTAACCTGCATTTCTCCTGCAAGTATGTTTTCCAAAGGAAGCTGCTTCTCGCAAGCAGAGGGTTACATTGCTCTCCTAGTTTTGATCTAGGACAGTGTTCTTAAGGGGGGGGGGGTCAGGCCTGTCCTCAGAGCAGGTGGCAATTGCTGCCTGACCCCAGGCTGTCCTGAAGGTGGTGTAATAGAAGAATGACCCATGAGTTATTGACCTCAATGTGAACCAATGGCTGAGGAAGATTAGCGTCAATGTTGATAGGTTGGCAAAGCCAAGATCGAATTGTTATAGAATTGGTGGCATGACAGAAGCCTTTGGTAAGGAGAGCAGTTACAGAGCTGCTGTGTTAGGACTGCTTTATCAAAATCCTGATGCTCCCTCCCCCTCTGAAAGGTGGAAGTTCTGTTGCATACCAAAAAAGATAACTCACATGTGTACATTATGGCTTACTGAAATTACAGGACAGCCTTTCAAGAGTGAAAACACCCAAGTGAAAGTCTTTGCATAAGCCCTGGAAAGCTTTGGTAGGTTGTCCATGTGTGGCACTGGCAGGAATGTGAGAGGAGTAGTACATGTTCAGTTTAAGGTCCATTGGCTCGTCAAGTTGACCCTGGCAGTCTGAGGGTAATGTGATGCGTGTATCCCCCCAAAAGTAAAATATTACAGGCTTTTGAGGCAGTGGTCAAACTTTGTGGTGGGGTGGGACATCCTTGACATTTGTACCATGCACTATCACCACCAAAGTGGTCCTCAAGCGCTATGCCGGATCTGAAAAGGAAAGGGGGTGGGGTGAGTTAGTAAGTCAGAGCGGAAAAAGTGTAAGAGCAGTGATGTGCTGTTGGCAGCATCAGTTTGGTTTGCACGTTCGCTGAGCTTGGGTGTGCTTTTCGGTTGGTAGCCGTCGTGTTCGGCTATGTGCGATTCGTTTTGTTGTTGAGGTGTAGTGAAGTTCATGTGGTTTGCTGCAGTTTAGAGGTGTGTTTGGTTAGAGTTTGAGAAGGGTGAGACTTTTAGTGGGCTGTTTAGTGGCATCGCTGTCTAGATGTGATGCATGCTAATTTCCAGATTCTAGATGTGGCGCATGAATATCTCCACAGTTCTGTCTAAATATGGCACAGGCTAATATTCACAATTCTATCTGGATGTGGCACAGGCTAATATTCACAATTCTATCTGGATGTGGCACAGGCTAATATTCACAATTCTATCTGGATGTGGCACAGGCTAATATTCACAATTCCATCTGAAAGTGGTAGAGGCTAGTATTTAAAATTCTACCTCGATGTGGCACTGACTAATGTTCATGATCCTGTCTAGATGCGGCGCAAGCTAATGTCTAAATGTGGCACATGCTAATGTTCACATTTCTATCTGGATGCTCAGTGGGTTGTTGGAAGTAGCCTCTCGGCGCTCAAATAGGATCTTTTTCAGGTTCTCGTACATGTTTGGGTGCCAGAGCTGCATTTTCCGAATAGGTAGCTCAAGGAGCAACCTAGCTCCTCCTTTTAAAAGAACTTCTTATTCTCATTTCATCACCATAACAAATTAAATGGTTTGATTCAAATCAAAATCGGTCACCTAGTCCCAGATGCCGTTTATTCTGCCCAATCCTCGCACGCACTTCTAAACGGTTCAAATGGAATATACAATACCAGCATGAACAAGAAGGGACTTCTAATTTTCTTGTGGCCCCTAAAAACGAAAAGCGTGGGCAAGAGTAACACGTGTGCTTTTCAGAGGATCCATTTAGGTTTTTGCGCAATTCAATGGACTTGACAATTTAAAAATAAAAAAGCGTGGCACCACTGTTTCACTGGGATCAGCTTTAAGTGCGAGACAACCTCATGCCAGGTGGGGGGGGCATCTTGATGTGTACTGAGACCGTTATGACCTCAGATTACTGACCACCAGCAGGTGAAATGCTTTTATAGCGGTATATTAATATACACGTACACAAAAGGTTGCACATAAGGTTTTCTAACTTTAAAAATCAACAAAACTGAAATGTTCTTATAAATGAAAAAGGTCCTTCAAATGAAGTAACGTTCTGGCCGCAAGGTCCAGTTTGATTTGTAATGCATTCTTTTTGGTAGGTTCATGCAGAGGTACGTTTGACATGTCCAACCATCCATTCACTCACTCCGACACTTACCAGGCATGCCTGAAATGCACACCTTCACATATATATATATCACACACACACACACACACACACACACACACACACAAACACCCTTCACTTACCGTTACAGGAGACCTCATGCATATCAACAATCTGCCAGCCCACCATAAACATTCCACAGAATGGTCTTCCATACCTACAAATTCCTTGTATACAGCTGGCTCAGGAAATTGACAAAATGTGTACGTGTAAAACACTTCCTGCTGTATCTTTATCTAAGAGTTTTAGACTAGGGGAAGTTATGGAGAAAGACTATTCTATAACTCACTTGCTTACACAAAGACAAGGTGCAGCCCAAGAATTCCACTACACAAGTACCTATGCTCACGGACTAGAAAAATCTTAAAATGGACCGCCAACAGTCCGTGCTTAATTAAAAAGAAAAATACAATCCAGGACCACAACTATTTCATAGAATACCGAAGCTAAGTCACAGCAGCAGTTCACAACCCAGTGCTGCCGCCACGGACTGCTGCTCCCCACAATGTGAGCATACTTGGAGTTGAGGTTTATTTATTAGCATTTATAGAGCGCACAGCACCCCTTAGGCATCGTGGCAGGTTCACTGGAGCAGTGTGTAAGCATGACCCAAACGAGTGCCCAGGGATGTCACCTTCCGGGCTCACTGTTCATGAAAAAAGCATAGGAACACTAGTGGCTCATGAACAATGGACTGAGCATGGAAATAAAGGAGCATGACTCATATATCAGTTAATTGTCGTGTCACTTCAAGCAAGGTAAAATAAAGTTGCCACATGGTATTATCAAACTGAGTCTGACAAAATAAGTGCCTGTGCATAGAAAGTCGACCTAAAGCTCTGCTCTGGCAAAACCCCCACAAAAGTGAGAGCTAGTATATTTTTCAACCAATAAAGTGAGAACCTGTGGTATTTCAATGACCAGCTCTGCTGGAGACACTTCATGTGGCCCTCTCGCCGCACTCCTCTGCTCTCATAACCTGACCTGCTACAACTACGCAGCTGACACCCAGATCATTTAAGATTTCCAAGTCGCCAGCCCCCGCCCGTCCTGACCTTGCCCCCCGCCTCTCTGAAATCGACCGCTAACCACCTCAACACTGGAGAAACAAATCCTAATCTGCGATAAAACAGCGCTCCCAACCCACCCTACCAAGAAACGCTGCCCACAGCAACCGCCTATAAAAAACTTGAGATCAACTTTGGATTTATCACTGTCCTATCACAGCAAGTCTGTGTCCAGAACTCGTCATTCCACCTACACATCCTCGTGCAAATCTTCCCTCATAACTACTGCCCTCAGTCTCTCAGCAATCCTCTCTATAATCTTCTCCCACGTACACTACGCCAGCTCCCTCAATCTGAAAGCTCCATCTTATCAGCTCAGAAAACGCCAGCAAATTCAAATAACTCCACAGCCAGACTCCTCTTTGCCCCCTCACCAAGATAATACGTCACACCAGCTCTTGCAGCACTACATTGGCTTCCTATCAGCTGACAGGCCACTTTCAAGGCTACGCGCATCACACACTGCACCCTCCACAAGACAGCTCAGAAATTATACAAGCCAAGCAAGCACTACCAACCCATCAGAAACATTAGGTCACGCTTTGCACGCCTCCTTGTGATCCCCTCTTTTCAATTCCACCAGTATAGGAGGATCCTCCATCAGTGCAAGCTCCAACCCTCTGGAACTCGCCTCCACTGAACATCTGCTGCAATAAGGAGTACTTTGCCTTCAGGAAAGCTCTCAAAACCTGGTTATTCCCTGCAGCAACCTGAAGAACTTGCATCTCACACACCTCATGAAACCTAGGCATGGTCTCACCCGGTAACACCTCAATTTACCCTACAGAGCAAGTATTCTCAGTACAAACTGGATGACCAAGAACACTTGGCCACACTGAAGACAAAACACCAATCTGTGCCTCAAGGTAGGTAGTCAATCACCACTTCAGGGGACACAAGGCACGGCTACATACTTGCACGCATTCACCTCCATCTAATACATGAAGCACCACATTTCTGCCATCAGAAAGCAGCGAATCACAACAAAAATGTGATCTAGCTAGACAGGAGTCTCTTGCACTCACGCACTCTCCTTTCCACCTGATGGGGAAGGATAGCTCAGGGGGAATGCATTTGTCTTGGAAGCAAGACAACCTAGTGCAACACCGGTACGAATCCAGATCCCACGCTCAGAAACCACTCGTTGGTATTAAGCGCGTAATAAATGAACAATTATAACAATTAGAATTGGAACCCCCAGCACCCATCCACATGCCTGATCATAGGTAGCTTATAGCCATCCCTTCTAACCCCTCTATCCAGGCCTAATGCACACGCATTCTATTCTTGCTGAGAATTTTTCAAACATTGGACTCTGATATCCCCTCTCCCCCACACCCCGTGGGCTTTCAACGCCAAGCAGGTGAAGTCAATACTAATGGGATAAAGGCGCTATACAAATGAAAAACTACTAGTACATTAACATATCGCAACATCAATTTCCACTTCCACAAACAATTTATATTCATTTTTAATTCACCAACTGTGCAACAATCTCATTGAACTGGCTGTATCCCAATGGCACATGACATGTTCCAGGACTTACATTGCTCTTCATCACTTCCATCTGCACAATCCTGCTTTCCATCACAGTTCCAGAAGTCAGGAACACACTGATTCCCACTTGAGCAGGAAAACTGCATTTGACTGCATGTTATTGGCTCCAGCTTGCAATCCTAGTAGAGAGAACCAAAAGCAAGACTCTGGGTTTACATTACATGTGGCAAAAAGTATAATTTAGGCCTAGAAGTGCATTGTGTGACCTTTTCAACAAATGTGACAGCAAAGCCTGTATCCCGCCCCGAGTTATTCAAGCCTACGTGCGTTTCTGTTAAGACCTCTAATGAGGAACATAACCTACACATTTCCCATAGATACACCTTGCTAGACTGGCTTTCCTTCAGATGCTGATGGAGAAGAGTGGAAGAGCAGCGTTAATCCATGGCTATGCTGGTAGTTATCTGAGATCCAGAGGATGGACACTAGGTTTGCAGAGTGCATAATGTGTTATTTGCTTTGGCTCACAGGGTGCATTCAAAGGCCCCAAAAAGGAGGATTAAAAAAATTTTAAAAAATTGCTTGCCCTTTGTTTTTATTTTCAAGTATAATTTAAGAGCCATGTGGGAAAGGGGCCTAACTGTCATTACCAAAGGAAAAGGAGCATTTTAATTCACAAAAAAGGAGGAATCGGTTCCCTTTCACAAGGAAAAGAGGAATTTTAAACAGTGGCACAAAAACAGCTTGCACAGATGTGTGCAAATAAAAGCAGTGAAAATGCATCACTGCTAACAGAAGGATGTCGGGGAACAAATGTGCGGGTTGACAGAAAGCAATGCATATTATGTTTCACATACAAAACAGTGACATTTGAAAAGCCACTGTTTCCATGGAAAAAGGTCAGCCCAAGACAAACCCCTTTTCTGGCTGTGGAAAACCTATCAAGGACATCTCCCACTGCCAGTCTGGAAGTCACATCTCCCATCTAATTACCAACTGCAATAAAGTGTCCTGCTAAAGGTGTTGAAATTCAAAGCCCTCCAGACCAGCTGGTTCTGAAGGCATTCACTGCAGGAGAAGTTCCCCTTGGCTGGAGAATGACAAATGTGTGTGAAAATGGGAGCAGCAAGCTTCCAACACAAAGACTGACGACAACCTCTGGGCACAGGCTGACCCAGTGAAAACAAATGGCCAGAAGGCAGGAGGATGGCCATTTGGCCCACATGAAGATTCACAATTTAAAAAGGACTTATCTTTTTGGCCTTTTTCCCCACAACCATGAGCCATACTGATTTAATTTATGTACTATCTTTTATGCAATTTCCAGGCGATTGTAGGGATATAAAATTCCTCCACCTGCGACTCAGGGACCTGTAACGGCCAGTTACACTAGGTTTCTGGCTGATCTGAACATGTTCCAAATGTGAGAGCTGAGGAATGGGTGGAGACTAAAAGTCGGTATATGGGTAATAACTTACACATTCATAACGGTTATGCTTTTTATGGCAACTGCAGAAAGGGGTCACATGGTACGGACCTGGTGGTCATCTTATCTAATTCCCCATGATTAGCTGAATCAGAAAATATGTATGTTATAGCAGTTTGCTAGTAAAATTATGAAGTTGTGATACAGAAGTAGTTTTTGCCAAAAATTTGAAAGGAGAACAAATGGCGATTAAAAATGGGAATTGCCATATGTTGCTCCAGACCCCTAAATCAATCCTGACTTGGATGCTGTATTTGGGAATAGATGAGGGTAACAGTCCAATCCTTGTTGAGGGGATTACTGCAGAGCACTCCCCCAAGATTGTAAAATTGGTGGTGTCATCGCGGCTATACAAGTGGGACTGCACTAGGACAGAGGGATGCAGAAAAACGCAAACAAGAGCAAGACCGTCAGGAAGGCTGCTAATACTTACCATCTGATAGATGTAAGGAAATACCAGAGGAGATTGCCGAAAGTGCATCTGCGTGGAACCATCTATTTCTAGGAAGGCCTCAATGCTGACTGGGTTCTATGGTGGAGAGTGGGAGGCCATCTTTCAGAGCGGAGTGACCAGACCCCGGCCCCATCTTTCCAGAATGTCCTGAGATGCAGCTGGCTTTCCTGAACTTTAAACAATGGCTTTCTATGCAAGTAGAACTGAGCCCTGTGAGACCCAATAGTGGGGGGAGCCTGCTTGACTTGAATCCTTTCACTTTAGTGGGCGGGGGGCAGGAGGGAAACAGTGTAGGTCCTTAGCCTTTTTAACTAAAAATAATATATTTGAATCCCCACTTGGCAGAACACAAGGTGAATTTTGTTAAAATTTGAAATGAACAAAGCTCACTTCCCAGTGTGCGCTGAAAACTATGGCCTTTAATTTAATAGGGTAATCCTTTTTGTTCTACTCACCCGACTTAAGGAAGAGGGGTGAGACTTTGTTCTTAAATCAGCCCAATCTTTTTGTCTAGCTTCTCCACCAGAGGCATATCAGTGGAAGGGGTCTGAAATCCAAAACTTCCCCGAATCATTCCAATGTTTGTCAGACTTCCCCAAAACAGATCAAAAAAGGGGGGGGGGGGTCTGAAAAACAAACCGCTATGTCACCTGTCTTTTAATTTTAAACCAAAAGGGTGGCCGAAATCCTAATTGCCAATGTTTTGTACCAATGTTGAAATCCTACTGCTAGCCTTTAAGCCCTCAGGAAAATCAAAATCGCACAACACTACATGATAATTGCTTTCACTATTGATCAGCAATTATTTCATGAAGAGAAATTTGCAGAAAGTGAAGAATTGGGATTGTGTTATTTTCAACTCACTTTTGTGATTTATTTATGCTGAGTGAAGTTGATTGTGTTCTACGGATAAAGTTGTGTTTAACATTTTTGTGCTAATTTCTATTACTTTTATTTAAATAAATTCCAAAATATTTCCTGTGCACCGGCCTGGTTCTTGGCTCATTGTTAGCTCAGGGGAGAGGGATCAAAAGGGCATGATGTGTCTGAAGTAGGGCTGAAGAAAATAATCTCCTAAATAGTTTGGGAGGGAAGGAACTCTGCAGTGAGGGTGGTTTCTCAATAACCCGTTACAGTATCTGTGGGCCAGCAATACATAGCTAAGAGCTACAAGAGGCCACACGTTAACAGATTAACCAGCACTGTTGCATCAGAGTTACAGGTTAGAAATGGATATTGTTCAATTCGAATTTGGTATGTTTAGATTTAAGGTAGCGGTTTCCACAAGAAATCCAGCACTCTAACCCCAACCATGGGTAGCTTTGACAAAACCGTCTCCTAAATCTACATCCATAAAATCGAATAACGCAAATTAAATGCCTTAATCCTCCCGGTGGGGGAACCATAAGAGGTCTTTAGGTCTCGGTGTTCAAGGTACCTGCAACTTCTGATTTTCTGTGTTATATTTTAGGAGCATAATAAAGTTTTATTATAAATGATCAGACATTCTTGACTTTCTCGATTTCTCATTTAATAAATATAAGTGATATAGCACTAATTGATTTAAGATTAATAATTGTGCAAGCACATTGGTATGCCTAACATTTTGTCATTTTGATACAGCGTTAAACTGGCGTAATGCATTAAGCATGCCAATAGCAGCAGGTTGTGAATTAATTTAGGAATTGACAGAGCAGGAAGCTCAACATTGGTTTATTTGTACCTCAGCAGGTATTCCAGGAAGTGATATAGGCAATCTACACTAAAAGGTTAAAGAACAGAAAGTCCCCAAACACACTGTGCCAAAGAAGTGCAACTTTTAGAATACGGTCTGATGTTTATTCAGGATGATCAAAAACAGCCTGACACGTGTTTCGAGCTAAACTGGCTCTTCATCTGAGGCTGATATGTAACATTAATATATGCAACGTTAATATATGCAACATAATATTAAAACACGTGTAATCAAAATAAAAGTTCAATTGACATTTTTAAAAAGAAACAAAACAAAGTTAAGTGTCACAAGGGGCAACAAGTCAAAGTAAAATAATTAGGATGATTGGATTAGAAATTGCATTTTGCACATGTCACATAGAATAGTCATATTGATGCATATGAAAAAAACAAAGGATACAATCGAGGGGGGGGGAGAAAGAAAAGGAGAAAACAGATGTGGAAAGTGTTTCAATAATGGTAGTCCAGCGCGATCAAGACATTTTGTCAACTATTTGTAAGGTGAAAAGGTACCTTGTATATGGAGTATAGAATTCAATGCAGAGGAGGCATAAAAATGCCTATAAGTAGGTCAGCTAAAGTAAAGAACCACACTTACGCTGTAGTCTTCAGCTGCTGGTATACTTCACAGGCAAGCTGCGGCTGCACAACAGGACTCCTTCCCACTGCTTTCTGATTGGCAACATATGCCAAATTTTTATTTTGGGCGCAATTCATGTTTAATACTTCTTCACCCAACTCGCCATAACTTTATCACGCATGTTAGTCAATCTGGCCATTTACAGCATGCTATATGCCCAAATATTCAACGCAATCAAGCATACAACTTAGTATCTAATTCAAAATAACTTGATCGCTTATGTCATTTAATCTGTCTATTGACAGTGTGCTTCATATATTTTTCTCTGATTCCAGACCTTACCGCATCTGCGAATCATTAGAGGTATGATCCAATTATTTTTCTCTTTCACCGCGCACCCACGGGTGTTTGTATTCTTGGTGCAACTGACCATCTGTCTAATTCTTTGCTTCTAACTGTCTTGTTTCGTTTCTTTTTAAAAATGTCAACTGAATTTTTATTACGCATGTTTTAATATTATGTTGCATATATTAATGTTACATATCAGCCTCAGATGAAGAGCCAGTTTAGCTCGAAACATGCGTCAGGCTGTTTTTGATCATCCTGAATAATCATCAGACCGCATTCTAAAAGTTGCACTTCTTTGGCGCAGTGTGTTTGGGGACTTTCTATTCTTTGGTTTACGTACTGTGGTAGTACATTGGCAGTGTACCCACATTTCCCAGACAACCACTGCCCGGTGCTAGTTGAAGATTATATGTATAAGCGCTGGGGTTACCTTTAACTTATTCAGCCAATTTCTGTTTGTACACTAAAAGGTTGCTTTCCAGATTGCTTTAAATATACATTTGCCTTGGATATAAACCAACTACTGCATTAAATAGACAAACCTATACACATGTTTATGGGGAAGAATATCTCATACAGCCATATCCATACACCCAACCACGTCCAGTGTCATCCTACCACAAGGAATCGAGGAATAGAAGGGTTTCCAACGAGTTCCCTTTCCTTTTGCTAAAACCGAAAATGTGTTTTTTTTAAAGTATTGTACATGCTTTGTATAATGGGTGGAAGGTTGAGTCGAGTTCACAAATGCACATATTTCTCACCCTAAATGGAGACATACCAGAACATATGATATCTGCCTATAACATTTAGTAACATCTTAATCAATAGTGTAATGAAACTAACAAAATTGAATTTTAAAGTACATTCTCTGCTTATAGAAACCTAATTTGTTGCATCAGTACTGTATTCCTCAATCCCAGATGTAGTTCAAACTGACTCCTTGGCAAAGCTGCACAGTTAGACTGGTAACACATCTTAGTGTCCAAGAACTGGATCTTTCAGAATTAGCTTGAAGTCTTATTGTGTTAACTGGAATTGAACGTATCTGATGTATGGACCTCCAAAAAGCTCAATATTCAAGGTTAACAAAAAACACTTAAATAGTCTGATCACCTATACGAGTGGAGTGAATTCCAGTAAAATGTTAATGCACCAAATTAATGTTGGAATGGCGCTTAATCATCCAAATGAATAAGATATTGGGATACAGCAAGAACGAACATGTAAATCGGTATGAAAAAAATCCAGACATGTTTTAGGGACTACTCGTCTTCCATGAAAAACTCATGTGCCATTTCTCCGAGTGAGGAGATAATCCGCCTAAAAACATTGGGGTAGGCAAATTAGCTTCGAGGGCTGTAACAGTGTGCCATCATTTAATTGCAAGGGAAATGATATGGCTGCATGGCAGTCTAACGCTTTGTAGGCAGATCTGCACTAGCAGTGAATCAATATGCTGCACACGTGCCATCTTGTTATTAGAACTAGGGGAAGATAATCCCAGTGAAAATCTTGCATAACTAACACCGGTCTTAAAATTCTGAAGCTCACCAGATTTGTTTGGAGGAAGACAGCAGATTACGTTCAGCTGCTGTATCTGGGCATGACAATCTTGTGAATGGAGAAAATCTGTAACTTGTGTAGAAACAGTGTTAAGGTTCTTTGGTGGTAGGAAATTACATTCAGTAGCTTTAAATAAATGCGAGGCGAGTTTAGCATCTTGAGTGCCAACATGACTACATTGCATTAAATGCTGCAGAGTAGGCATGTGGCTAAACTGGGTTTACATCAGCCATAGCATCTACTGAGTAGACTGAGTAGACCAGAATTATGCTGGATTAATTGAAGACAAGATTGCATTCTGCAGCACCTACTGTGCAAGAGATGGCAGTACATGCTCTGATGTTCGAGGTTGTTCAGTGCACCATCTCTGGGTAGTAAGAGCGAAGATGTGCGGACGGACTCCACTAATGAGCCTGTACAATCGAATTGTAGAGAAGCACCAACAATTATGGAAATGCCCAATACAGATATGACCCATGTCACAGTTGAGCAAAACAAAGACTACCCACCACGCCACCCCTCACTTGTGTATAGGGTAACATTCCAAGAGCTGGAGGTACAAAATGTCTGTGGTAGCCACACCCCAATACCACCACTGCAATCGTCACCCCACCTTTGCAGTGAGATGACTGTGGTAGGCAAAGTATCGAGCACACAAAAAATGAAGGTTGAAATTATTCGGATCAAAACAGAATATCTCACCACCAGCATTTCCCTGCAACTATGCAGGGGCAAGCCTTGGACCAACTTAGGTACCACAACTTTGCTGTCCCACAAGATTAGGTACCATGCTAAGGAGAGGGGCAAACACACAGCAATTGTAGGTCTTCTCAGAGGCGTAGGCAGGGTAGAGCCTGCGGGGCAAGGCCCACCCAAAATCTGTAAATGCCCACTCAGCAGTGCTTGGTGGGTATTTACAGATATTTTTGTCAGTGCAGTGGGCCCAACTACAATAGCATCAGGCCCCATTTGCTAGACAATTCTGGCTATGCCTCTGGGTCCCCTACCAACAGCCAACCACCCAACTACACACAACTGCTACTAGGACCCACGAAATCATTGCTGCTGTGTTCAGGGCTGGGACTATGCCTTCTCCCGACAGCAAAGTGGGGTCATGATCTCCAAGTGGCACTAGGAAAACCTAAGTGTGTTCAGCACTGGCTCACTGTGTATGCAACGATTTCAAGGGATCCGTCACAAGGGAATTAACAGATGGAAGAAATTAAGGCGGTGATGGCACAGTGGCTACGACAACAGCTACAGCTTGGCTTTCCTGCTTTTGGCAATGGGTCTACTATTCCTGATGCCCTACAAACTCAAGACAAAAAGTTCCTTGCTTTGTGCATGGCATGGGAAATCGCCAGCTTGTGAAGTACACACTATGCCCCACAAGAGCAGCTCACACTTCAGCCAGGCCTACAGTTTAAGTTACAACACAATCTATTGCTACCAGCTGGAATTCTACTTTGCATATGTATGATGCAATGCTGTTAGCAAATGTTGCAAAGTCACAATAGAGCCTACCATGGGGCATTCTTTATGGCTAGAGAGCACCATCAGTCATTTCCCTTGGCCCTTTGAGCCGCCCACAAAGCATGTTCACCAGTATTGTGCTTTCTTCAATGAGATGCCTCAGCTGGTGTACCCCTTCTAGCCTTGCATATGGCTGGGGAGGTGGATATAGCTAGTCTCTTGAGGCAGATGCTCATAAACAGTGTAATCCATGCACAGGACTCCACGAAAATAATTTCTTGGCCTCATTTCTTGATTCAGGTTTCAAGATTAACAGGTCTATTTTTCAGCCACAGGAAAGCAGAACAAGAGGCACTTGAGGTGTGAAAACATACACTGATGCAGCAGGCAGAAATACAATTCTGTTCAGAAGAGTGTCAGGAAGACAATTCAACATGAAACAACCCTGGTGCTCAACATACCACCCGAGATGTTAAGGACATGGTCTTCGATATCGGGAGCACATTGTTCTTGTTGAGTATGCCATCTAACATCTTGTGTGATCACAGACATCTAGGCTGGTGATTGCAATCCAGTGGCATACACTCTTCACTCAACAGAGAATCCTCATAGAAGATGAACGGACTCCAAAATACAGATAACTTTCAGCAGCTCAGGTAGCAAATGTATAGGAACATTGTCACACAAGTAGGGACAATGATTGACTACAATACTGTTTTTGTCTGGCCAGCACTTCTGACAAGAATTTCCTCAAAACCCCAAGATGGCCCCTTCCAATTCACAGTATGAGTGAGCATTTAGTGCTGCCAGGGCTATATTATCTGACCGTAAATTACGGTCACCAGATTTACTGGGTCTTGCAGGGTCGCCCTGGAAACCCGCAAATACATTCACCATGAAGGCCCACTGTGTTTGCCCTTATTTAGACAGCCCAGGGCGACCTCCACAAGGAAGGGATGGAGTATATCCACCAATTACCCCCCTCTGCACCACCTTGCTCTGCTCATTCTATGCATGCATGTGTAAGGTGCTTCTGTGGGTCCTAGTGCAAACATAAGGGAATATATGAGTATAAGTAACAGTTTGTGATTTTACCGAAAACATTCACAGCATTTTTTAGCAAATAAATATCTTTATATTCGCGAGATCTCCCCTCCCCCCCCACCCCGCAAGCTCCCTCCCAATTTGGCTGTTGAATCCCCCAGAAACCTTCCCACCTGTTTTAACCCCTACCCCTGCCCCCATTTATATGTTAAAAGAAAGAAAAAAAAAGTGTTTTTCAGTAGTTTTGCTAAAATATGCCTTTAATAAAATGTTCTCGATAAAATCACTGGATACTGTGTCTTCCCTCCCTGTAGTAGCTCCCTGTCACCCGTGCCAAGCGGTACCTGGTGCGCAGGGGGAAGAGACTTTGAAGCAGTCTTGTGTTAGTTACTTCACTAATCCAACAACAAAGTCCTGCCCATTTTGGCTTCTGATGGCGCAGTAATATTTCTTAAAATGGTTCTATTACAACAAGCACTAAACTTTGCATGCCCTTGATGTTGCCAATTGCAAATGGGGTGTCTACAGTTCTGGAATGTCTAAAATTAACAGGTTCCTCGATATTGTTAACACTACACTGGTCTCTGCCGGAAAACCGTCTGGTGCCAAGCCAGGCAGGAATGGATCCAGGAGATTGAAAGGTAAGTGTTCACAGGGAATAAACAAAACCAGAATGTCTGCACCTTGCGTTCCAGTTCTGCAGGTGCAGCACAGACCTTACTTGGATGGGTGCTGGGAACTCCCAGAGAGCCTACCAACTGGAGTCCATGTTAAAATTCCGATCTGCATCAGGTAAGTGCAGCAGCCACTGGAGCAGTGACTACAACAAGCGATCGAGTGGTCAGATGCTGAATGTAGGTGGAGTGCAGAAGTCAGATAAAGGTCTGCATGAGTATTCCGGTGCAGAAGCAACCATATCAGGAGCATGACACCGCTTCAGTGCAGTGAGCCTTACTATTCCAACGCCAAGGATCTGTAAAATGGGTGGGGTTTAAATAGCTCAATGTCCAAGATGGCTGCTGAGATTACTGTCTCCCACAGTAGTTGCTGAATCTTGCAGGAGTTTGGACTGACAGCATCCAAAGACTTCTCCAGTTCTGACCAGTTGGATCAATCTGGATTTTTGCATTCCTTGCGTCATCTTCAGCAAAAGACATGTTCACTCACCGGGCCCTTTCACTGTCTTACTGTTTGGGCTGGCATAAATAGGTCAGCATGTCTTCCCCATTCAAACAATACTTTTAAAATCAGAGGCCCAACCCAGCCTTTCAGTTATATAATTCTGGCAGTCATTAAACCCCACGCATCCATGGTAATGGTAGGTGAAGGGTAGGTCATGTACTGGGTAAAGATTAGAGGAACAAACAAGATTGTCCAGTTAGGCGGCGCCTGTGTGTGTGTACGCATTGGTGGTCTGAAAGATGGGTAAAGGGGCAATATTGTCCTGAGAATGTGTGGGAGCCCCTTACAAGTTTAGGAGTTGGGAGACTTGAGCAATATCTTGGTGGTGTTATTCGTGTAAGGGAGTGGGGAAATTCAACGATGGGGCTGCAAAAGGATGGAGAGAAGACCAGAGGATGTACATGGTCAGTGAGGGTTTGCAAAAATAAGCGTGTGTATGATCACAGGATGCAAGTGATGCGATGAGCAGTCCGGTTTAGGCCTAGTCCATGGAAACATTTAACTCTTTAGTCATTCTCCCTTCTCGGTTTAGTGCAGGGAGTATGAGATGAGGGACACTCAGGTGAGCATCTTGGTATTCCACTGGTTCCAGCTCCCCACAGCTGACCACCACCCTAAAATGCACTGTGTGCATGCATGCCGGAACAGGGTATTGGGCTACTGCTGCCAAATGAAGGCCCAGCCATAATTTCTATTTATCTAAAGGGTGTGGAGTCAACTAACGAAACTGGCCCGATATAGGTCACTAGTTCTGCTGCTGATGGCTGGGTCTTATATCACTGCTCTACATCCTGCAATGGAATAGATTGCATTGGTATAGATGCTTGCAGATGGTTCCCTAACACCATATGACATTACTGTGTTCAGGAGGAATATGGATAAATAATCTGATTTACCTCTGCACGATTTTCCAAATTGCATTTGTACACAATAAAGAATGCTCAGACTTTTAGCTCTACAACACTTCCCTATAGCAGAGCATGCACACAACTGCATGTGTCAAACTACCTTGGTGACAAGCAAGGGAAATAAAGCCACTCCCAGGAGGGGACCAGATTAGAAAGGGTTGGTACAGAACCCCTTTTGTTTGGCCCCATCCTCTGGCCGCCTTGCCCCTCCACTGGGCGGCAGCCATCAGCATCAGCTCAGCCATCTACTCTTCTCCCACTCACTTACCCCCCTGGAATTCTGGCTGCCGCTCATGCCATGTATTCACCACCCACAGCAGCTACCAGCTGCCCCTCATGCTCTTTGTGCTCCACCTTCCGCACCACATCCATCTAATATCACCCTCCTACTGCCCCTTAATTTCTGTTCCACCTCCGTCTGTCCCGGCCACCCTCAGAGTTGACACTCTCCCAGAGACATTCACAACATTTATAAGGGGTCTCGAAAGGAGTTGTTTAAGGGTTTCAATATATTTTTGGGATGGAAGATCAGGTAAGCAATTCAATAAACCACCATCAGTAATGTTAAAGGTTTAGTCTAAGGACTTTCACAAAACAAGCACACTATGAAATGTTGCAGCCAGGCAACTAAATGTCAAAGACAAGCAAGAAATGTTTAATGGCTATTCTGCTCTTCATTTGGACGAGATCTGTTCCTCTCCTAACAAAGAGGCACAGCCCAGATAGAACTAGGAAGTGAGCAGGGTTTTCAGTAAGGCCACTGAAGCTTCCCGATTAGTTTGCTTAAGTATTCAATTAAGTCCGATGTTTTGACTGGCCCATCTGAATCAATATTCGCAGGACAAATCTTGGTTTCGGCTCAGCCCCTGAAATTTGACTGGCAGGGCGTTTCACCACTCTTCATTACACTAATACAAACTAGGAAATCAACAGATTGTGAATCCCACTAGAAAAGTACCCTAAGGAATTTTGAGCTGAAAATCTACAGCAAGATATTAGCCTAAAGGATGGTTGGCTTGATTCAGGGTAAATAGGACTGCACTAAAAAGAGTATCTTCCAGGCTTTTGAGGCCTTCAGGATTCTGGGAGCCATGCACCACTTTCTGGGGAGCTCTTGCCGAGGCATCCAGTTATTGGAGAAGGCATTCACGGTCTAGACCAAGTTTAACAGGCCAATGTTCGATAGGTTTTGGTTTGGGGGTTTGCCAGTTATCAAAGACCTTCCACATGGATAAGGTTACATGGATTAAGATCAAGAGACAAGAATCAGTAGAAGGAGACAGCAGAACTGCACTATTTATGCCCTGCCTTTTGCAGATTACCTGAATTTTTGGATAACTGATGCATTATTTAGAAATAATTGTTTACTAGAAAAGTTATATACAGCAGATTATTAGCAGTTTTATGCAAAGTTATTGAAGAAATTAGAATATTTGGCAAGATATCAAACTTCCTGGTTAGGACTAATTTGTAGTTATAAGATTAAAAGCCTATCCATCATATTTTACTTGCACATTGCCGTGTTGATATCAGAAGATTAATTTCATTTGGTGGCAGTCAAAATGTTTACTTTCACCTTGACTAACAAAAGGCTAAACGTGGACACTATTAATAAGGACTTGACGAAAGGGTGGTCTTGGTGTTATTTATATTAGGGATATTATAGCAGCAGAAATCTGAGCTCTCAAGTTTCCCGGGCCCATGCATGAGAAGGACACCCAGTCCAGCATTTGCATGGAATTCTGGGGCTTGCACATTTCCTACATTTTTTAAGTGGGAAAGAAAACACTGCAAGCCTCAGAAACCAACCGGAGGTCGGGGGCAGAAAAAAGAGGACTGATTGCATCTCTTGCATAGCCATGAAAACCTGAAAGCTCAGAGAAATCAGCAGTATACTTGAATTTAAGGGTCGACATTGCATAGCAGGTTTCTACACCAGACCATTTGGAGAGTGTGTTTGGAAGGGGGAAGACCAATATGTATGGGTTATGGTTATTGTATTAATTTGCATTTGTTGAAAATGTAGTCCTTAACTATGAAAAACTGCACTAATGGCATAGTATTGGCTAGCTGAGTCCGATTGTAGTCATTTTATAAACTCACTAGTTAACACAAGTTAGCCAGCAGTAGTGAAGGAAACTAAACGGAAGAACAGTACAAGAACAGCTTTCAATATAAAACATACATTCATAGTTCCTTTTGATTGCCATGGGCACAAAAATATGTCAATCCTGAACTCTTTGGGTCTGAAAGCAATTCAGTTTGCAAGATGAAGGGAGGCTTTTCTGTGCTCACAAAGAACTCTTACAACCAAAGGGAAGAGCAGCTGTTTGAGAGTGACAATTTATACTTTTTAGGTTGAAACGAAACAGCACGTGTCCTCTAAACGCTGGTAAAACAGAGCCAAATAATCCAGACAGCAGATTTCAAAGCATTGGCGATAATAGTGGCAAATAAACTGGACTATAAATTAGTCTCAATCTACAAGATGAGGTGGTGGTAAAGATGCCCTGGAATACAGCATGGTAGCAGGAATTGAGACTATGGGCTACGAACCCCAGGCAATGATTTGAAAGTCCTCTACATGTTTCTCCAGAGAATGTATTTAAAATGTTTACGGGTACATTTTTCCAGTTCTCAAACAATGTTAGCAAGGAGGGGAATCTGCTGCACATGTTTTGAAGTTGCCTGTTATCAGAGCTTTTTTTGTGACAAAATCTTAGATGCAATTTAAAATGTAACATGTCTATCTTCCCATACACTGACCGTTTTTAGGGAGAAAAATGACAAAGGGAAATATGCGCCATAGAAATTTCAGCAAACGCATGCCAGTGGAAGCCAGACAAGCACATACAGGCAGAGGGACCATGAAACACTGTCAATTACTTGGTGTTTCAAAATCTGGATCATCGCTATGGCAAACACTGCTGGTTAATATCAAGTACTTACCATTAAGCGAACAGAGCTATATACTACGTAGATGACATTTGTACGTTTGCATTTATAACTTAATTAAGGCACTTTATTATTTTAATTCTGGCGAGTGCCTAAAGTTGGCTGTTGGATTTGGGGAGAGGGGATGAGTTAAAAGGAGTCCTGTTTGTCAGGGACTGAGGCAGGAATAAGGTTTGGTGAACACTTGCTTTTATATTCCCAGGAATGTACTTATTATTGTCCTGTAATCCTCTACTCAAAATACCAAATACTTTTGGGAAAAATTCAGAACACCACAAAATGTGTTATTGCATTGGTGAGGTAAGACAGCCATGCTTGGCAGAGGTGGAACATTGAAATTGAAGGATGATTTAGAGAAGATTATATTGGAGATATTAGAAATTATTGCCTGGTGCTTTCAAACATCTTTGTACAGTCATCTTTTACATGCATTTAATCATAGGAGGAGCTGTATCCAATTAGACACTGGACACCTAATATAATTCCAAAGCAGGCCTGCAACCCAAAAAACTACTAAAGTTAATGGACTTGAAACACAATACAAGACTGCTCAGCTGAATGACGTTTGGAAACCTGTTTTTTTAACACAAGATAAATGTGTCTAGTTTTAGAAATTGTAAGTTATTTATGTAAAATTGTAGTTCTGTGCCTACAGTTTGTACCCCGGAACAAAGTGAAAAAAGTAATAAAGAATTGAGGGTCCATAACAAACCTGCAAAGAGGATGCTCTAGGGGATTTTGGCAAGAGCAGGGGAAAGGATTTTTGAAAAATCTGAATGCATTGGATCCTCTTTCCTACAAGCTTCTACCCAAATCATTCCACAGGAAGAAGATCTACCTAACAAATTGTTTGCCACTTCAAACACCATCAGCCATCAAACATTTTACTTGGTTTAGTTTTCTCACAAATAGACTTTCTGTAGGCTTGATAAGAAGATGTAGTGATTTATCTCTGAAATTATTTTACAATCATGGAAAACAATATTCTGAGAGACTCATCCCACTTCAGAAAAGACCTTACATAAAAAGCAGTTTGCCAAACAAATGGCGATGCATTGTGCAATCAAAGGCTTATAGGAAAAAAAGGACCTTTTCATCTGTTCCGTCTTCACAGTCAGCTTGTCCATCGCACAGCCATTCCTTGAGAATGCAACCCCCACCACTCTGGCATTTAATCTCCCCCGATGGACATTTCTGGGGTTTGGAAACCGGACAATTCTCCTCATCAGAGCGGTCTTGGCAATCATGGTCCCCATCACAGCGCATGGATAATGAGATGCACTGCCCACTACGGCACTGGAACTTGGAGCTGCTGCATTCTTTATGACCTAAAAGCAAAGGCAAAACAGGCTTGGTCATCTGCATGTATATCAAATCGGGATGGCTTTGCAGAATGCAGCGATATAAAGATATTGTAAATGAATTAAGAGGAAACTGGGAAGTGCAATGTTCTAGCTATCTAAAAACACAAGTGCACATTAAGTACAACCTAATTCCAGAAATCTATTCACCCAATTAGAAGTTATTTGCTTAAGGCATGCTATCACTGTCAAACTTGAAAAGTAGGCGCTACTCAAATGTATTTTCCTTCGTTTGAACAGCATTTAGAGATGGTCACCTCTAAAGAATCTAGCCCTTGATATTAGTAGCATCATGGAGTCTCAGCAGCAAGTTTGAACTAAGCAAAGGAGTGCCCACCCAACCAGCTCAGCCACATTCAACATCCTTAAACTAAAAATTCCACCATAGGTGCGATGTGCCATGGACAACTTGACAACAGCAAACCCCTGATCACAATTCGGTTAACAAATTCCTGAAGGCATTGGAGACAGAATATCTGCAGCATGGCAAAAGTATTCAAAAGAAAAATGCTAAACAATGGTTGTTTTTCAGAGGAGCAATGGTTCTAGTAGGGATGGCATGTAAAACGCCATTGAAGTGAGGGACTTCCAGGAGCCAAGGTGAGTCTTCAAGGAAGTATTTATTTCCATAAAAGATAGAGGCCCTTCTGCTGCAGATAATTCTAAGCATCTGAAGAGTTAGGCACAGATATACAGCACAGTGGAACCTTGCAAAGATTCCATATGGCGATTACAAACATGTTTGTTGATATTTGTTACATGAATGGTATAAGAGGCACCTTTAAATCTGGTATGAGAGCACAGCATGTTTATGTATGCAGTTGATGTCAGAACAACATTAATCTACCAGAATGTTTATGACCATTTATGGTAAAGGCATCATAACAAGTTTACCAACATCAGTTACAAGTCGTAACATTTTATTTAACGGTCATTACTGACCATACATTGTAAAGGTGTCTTTACCTTAATACCATGAAAACAACTATAACAATAAAAATGTCAGCGAGATATCACACCTCCCGTTGTCTATATACATTTTAGTTGGGGCGAGTTGCTCTTCTTTTATTCCAGATCTGCCCATCTAGTAAGACTGCATCCTCCAAACTGCGGACTGGGCCCAATGGACTAGTGAATTTACTTTCTCCTTTGAGAACCTCCACCGGTCTGTGAACCCATACTTGGTCCCCATGCTTAACCCTAGTTAATCTTGTGCAGAAATGTTTATCACACCATTCCTTCGCTGCTTCATTTGTCTTTTGAATTCTTCTCTTCAATTGCATTTCATTCAACACATTCCATCCTGCCCAACCAGGGAGGACAGATGAGATGCAGCTCTTCTTCTCAACACCTCAAATGGGATCAAGCCCGTTGTGGCATTTGGTTTTAGTCTGTATGTTAGGGCAAGATTCCCCATGTAATACTCCCAATTCTTACCACCATGGTTTGCCATGTAAATATTTTGCATTAATGTTCTGTTAAACCCTTCATCTATACTATTGGCGGGTGGAATATTGATTTATGATGTTCAATTACCATATAATTAAAAAACCTTTTTACGAGTTTGTATGTGAATTGGACACCATTGTCCAATTATTTTCTTTCGTATCCCATTCATATGAAATTTATCACCCACAAATGTGACCACGGCTCTAGAATCTGCCTCGAAAACAGAGCGTACCTCCACCCATTTGGAGTTAAGGTCCACAATGACTATAACATACTTTTTCCTACCATCTCTGGAACCTAGGGGACCCAAAAAGTCTAAAAGCAACGTATTCCCAAGGAGTGCTGTGCATTTCTATTGGTTGAAGAGGTTGTAAGCAGGTTTTCAGTACCTTGTCAGATGATCCACATGTGGTGCAATTTCTGATCAGTTTTTCTACCTCCAAGTCCAGCCCTGGCCATCAATAATCTGCACAGAGTATGCACTTAGTTTTAAACATACCCTTGTGGCTGTCATAGGCCAACTGAGTTTTTTCTGATACCACTTGGAGGGATGATTCTCCCAGCTCTCCCACTGAAGATTTATATCTTCAATAATAAGTTCATCCCTTATATAATGGAATGCACCTAGTCCCTCATTAGGTGACCAACCAGCCCAATCATTGAGTACACATTCTTTAACTTTTTTAAAGTTCCATATCATTGTTGCAACTGTGTTGCCATTCATCAAGAGTTATTGAACCTCTGCATACCCAGAAAACTTCTTGTAATTTTTCTTCTGGATCTCCATCACATATGTTACCTGAAAACCTAGAAAGAATCTATGACATTTTCATTACCTGGAACATGCCCGATGGTAAATTAATGTCCTTGTATCGCTCTCACCCAGTTCATTCTTCTTCTTGGGACACCACTTAAAGCTTTTGACATAAATACGGACACTAAAGGTTTATGGTCAGTGATGATGGAAAACTTCCTGCCCCATACGAGTATCTTGATTTCTTTTACTATAACCGAATATCTGTTCCACTTCTTTAAGTGCTCTAGAGGCAAATGCTATGATGTTGTCTCCATGCTTGGAGGCTTGCATGGGGACTGCCCCCAAACCTGTTCTACTGGTGACTGGTGTCTGTCATAATTTATGTGTGCTTGTTTGGGTCAAAGGGTGCATTCACAATAGATCCCTTTATTGCAGAAGATTCATTCGTACACCGTAGTCCGTTCAAAATGTTGGCCTTTTTTGCACAATTTCCTAATATTGAAGCAGTCATTTGAGAGGTTCCTTATGTATTTAGAGTAATATTCTACTACACCTAAGAAAGGCATAACCTCTTGTCTGTTTTTGGGAGGTTTAGCTTGTATAATAGGTTAAACTAAACCCTGCATGGGAGATTCACCTATAGACTGACCCATGTAGTTAATATGGGATATTCGGAAACATTTGGCTTTTTGTAATGTGAGCAGCATCAATTAATTTGTTTAGTACTATTTTTATCTCATTATCTTTCATGGATGTCCCCATTACTAAGATGTCTTTATAAAAGAATACCTCTAGGATGTCACCCAATGTTTCCTTCATTATCCTTTGAAAGAATGCAGCAGCATATATCAAGCCAAATGGCATCCTTTTGTACTGGAATGTGCCATCTTGCGTAATGTAGTTCGGCTTCTGGATGTAGTAAAATGTGGTGATAGGCTGATGCCAGGTCAAGGGTGGAGAAAATGCTGGCTCCTTCTGTGAGGCTGGCCATTTCTGCGATGTTTGGAAAGCAATCTACCACTACACACTTGAGTGCCCTGAGAACCACACATACTCGGGCACTTCCATTGGGTTTCCTCACCACTGGGGAGCACCATTCTGATTCGATGGGTTCAATGATGTCATTCTTAATTGTGTTAATTTACTTAGTGACCCATCCCTTAATGTAATAGGAACACATCTTGCCTTTGAGATGACAGGAAGAGACCCTTTCTTCAACTTAATTATATGACATTTACCTTTGAGGCAACCAAGTTAATCCCTAAATACATTGTCCATGTTTTCTTCTGGCATGGTGGTTATGGAAGCAACACACCCCAGAATTTTTGGGTTAATTGTTAATCCCACTTCCTGTCATTGGTACCAGCTTAAAAGACAACCTTCTTTGTCAGACATACCATGTTTCTTGTATTTTTCCCTTTGCATTGTAAAGTTGAAGCAATGAACCTAGCATTGCAATCTTTGAGCCACCATAGGCATTGGCTAACATGGGAAGGTTTAAAGCTGACGTATGTGAATTTGGATTGTCACATCTACTTTTTGAAGATGGTATAATCCGAACCAGAATCACTAGGCATTTTCACAGAAATTTCATTCATCATTACTATGGCATGTGGCTTCTCATCAGGGTTGTGCCCAACAATGTATACCGCCCACGTGACACCAGAGGATTCTCCCTCAGAGGAATTACCTTCTGCAGCTTCATTTTCAGCATTAACATTCATCTCCATAACCTTTTTGTTAGGGCCGACAACATTTTGTAAAATGGCCTTTCCTTCACATTTAGCACACTGAGCATTAAGTGCAGGACAAGAAGCGTTATTCACTAAATGTGAGGAGCTGCCAAACCTGAAACATTTCTTGGTGGATGAGAAAGGTTTTGAACTATGACTTGTGTCATCTCCTTTGCTAAACATACCTTTTGGGCTCCAGAGGATAAATGGTGCCAACAGCAGCTTTGACCAATTTAGTTTCTAGCTGCTTAACACATGCCATCATACGTTCAATTCTTTGGACAATGTCTAGATGTCTAGAGCTTCTTCCAGAGAGGGATCCTTTTGCCCAGATTTCCTCCCTTATTTTAAGTTCCTTAACTTTGATCAAAAATTGTTTGTGCAGTCGCTCATCATATGATGTACCAAAATTACGTGGTTTAGCTAATTCTCCAAGTGCAGTAATATAGGACTATGAATCAATTTTTTGCATGCTCTCTTGTACTGAAGTCGTATCATAACACCATGCTCATCATTTTTTCATAATTTCATAAGGTGTTGGTAAGTCGGAGCCTTTTCCAGCAGCATATGTAAAAGAAGCCAAATTAAGAGTCCTCAGCGTTCATAGCCCAAACAGAGCATGAGCAGCACCCTGCGCCTTTCCATGTTGAAATTTGGGCCATTAATGACAGTAACAGTCTAAAGAATCATCTCTCCATGTCTCCCAATGAATTAAGGTTCACCAATATTTTTGAAGAAGGGAATAGTTTACCTGTAACTCCATTTCTCCAGCATTGGTATCTTTCATGGATTCACATGCTTAGAATATTCCCCGTCGACAGACTGGGAACCCTCGGTAAGCTTATAAAGCCGTTTCCCATAGGAAAACTTTCGACACTTGTGTCCCATCTACGTCGTTTTGGGCCCGCCCACGCATGCCCCACTAGGATTTAGCGGTAGAAATGCCCCCGCGGCTCCCTTCAGATTTCGACCCCTCCAAAGCAGAATGGGGTGAAACCTAGTTATATAAGACGATTGCATTCCGGGGACGCCGGCGGGCGCATGTTAATCCATGAAAGATACCAATGCTGGAGAAATGGAGTTACAGATAAGAAATTATTCCCTTCTCCAGCATTGGATCTTTCATGGATTCACATGCTTAGAATAGAATGCACAGCAGTGATCCTGAAAAAGGGGAGGTGTGAATGCAATCCGGCACCCTCCTAAGCATATGTATAGCGAAACACGCTTACGTAAGATGCCAATTTAAAAATATGCAACAGTACATGCACATATCAATACCTATATATAAATATCCATATATACATATGTCAAAATAAGTACAGACCCTTCTTGAAAAAGGGCTTACCTTATTGAAACAGATGCCGTAAGACTGCTCTTCCCATTTGTATCTCGTCCGCATGCTGCCATTCGAGGTAGTCATGGCGGGTAAACGTGTGAGGCACTGACCACGCCGCCGCCGCCTGGCAAATGTCTGTCAGTGGGATTCCTGCCCACAACGCAGTCGACAACGAAGTTGCCCTTGCAGAATGAGCTCTCGGAAGCCCTTGTAGCGGTTTTCCCGCTTTGGAATGACAGAAGGCAATCGTCGACGAGACCCATCGGACCAGTCCCTGCTTTGAAATTGCTTTTCCTTTCGCCGAAGGACCATATGCAACGAAGAGTTGTTGCGTAGATCTAAGTTGCTGAGTCCGATGAAGGTAAAAGTTTAGAGCTCTCTTTACGTCCAAGGTATGGAGGACTTTTTCCGCAACTAATGAGGGGGTCGTGAAAAAGGTGGGCAGGACAATGGATGAGTGTTTATAAGCCGTAGGAACTTTTGGAATGAAACAAGGATTAGTTGACAGAACCACTTTGTCCTTAAAAAACCTTAGGTACGGCGGGTCTACGACCAACGCTTGCAACTCCGAGATCCACCTAGCTGATGTTATAGCTATTAGAAAAGCCACTTTCCATGACAAGAACTTCATTGATGATGTGGCCATTGGTTCAAAGGGTGGTTTCATTAACCCTGCTGGCACCACATTAAGGCTCCACGTTGGTGGAAAACGTTTAACCGGAGGGAACGTCCGGAACAAACCCCTCAAGAAGTGTTTCACCAACCTGTCACTAAATAAGGGAGACGACTGCCGCCTCCTTGTGAACCTAGAGATGGCTGCCAGGTGTACCTTTATTGATGAAAAAGATAATCCGCTCTTCGCCAGGTGTAGCAGATACTGCAGAAGCTGTTCAGAGTTACCCTTAGAGGCTGCACTCCCGTCTGTCCTTGACACCACGTACAGAACCTTCTCCACTTACACTCGTACGACTTGGTGGAAGGGGCCAGCACTGCTTGCAGGATTCTCCGATAGTCCGACGAAATGCTCAAGGCACCAAATTCTGAAAAGTCAGGAGCCAAGCTGTGAGATTGGGACGGTCTGGATTGTGATGCCACACTGTTCCTTTGTCCCGGGACAGGAGATTGGGAACGTTATTTGTTGATCCACCGACAGGTGAAGCAGGTCGGAAAACCACGGCTGCCTCAGCCAACACAGTACCACTAGGATGACCCGGCACCTGTACCTGCGTATCCACTGCAGAGTTCTCTGTATAAGAGGGAATGGAGGGAAAGCGTAGAGGAACATGTCCGTCCACGGGAAGGAGAACGCTTCCACCAAAGAACCTTCTTGTGGCCACCTGCTGGCATACATTTCGCACTTCTTGTTCCTCTTCGTAGCGAAGAGATCCAGCGTAGGCCGTTCCCATTTCTCGAAGACCTTCGACAACTGAACGATGTCTGTCTCCCATTCGTGAATTTGGTCAATTTTTCTGCTGCGTGAGTCCGCTTGCTCGTTCCTTACTCCCGGAAGATGAGCCACGATGGATACATCGTGTTTCAGAGCCCAATGCCACACCTTCTGAGCCTCGGTGGAAAGGGTTCTGGATCGCGTGCCCCCTTTCTTCCTCAAGTAAAACATTGCAGTCGTGTTGTTTGTCAATATTCTCACTATGGACCCTCTGATGTGCGGCAGGAAAGACTTCAGGGCCCAGCACACTGCTCTCAGTTCCAGAACGTTGATGTGCAGGAGAGATTCCCTCCGAGACAAACGACCTTGCGTTTGTAGAGTGCCTATGTGTGCTCCCCAGCCTCCCAGGGACATGTCTGTCACTATGGTTAGCCGAAACTCCGGCTCCTGTAGGGGTACCCCTCTGGATAGATTCTGAAAGCTCTGCCACCACTGAAGAGCTAGTAGGAGCTTCTTGTCGTCGACGGTCAGTTTGTCCGACCAGAGCCCTTGGGCCTGCATCCACCGGTCCGCCAGAAACTCATGGACAGCAGTTTCCCACCAGAGGAATGCAGGATGCCATAGCCGCCAGAATTGACATTTTCTCACTGATAGTCTGGTATTGATTTTCAGCTGACCTGCCAATCGATTGAGTTTGGTGATTCTGTCGAGGGATGGCTTCACTAACCCTGACTGAGTCTCGAATTGTGCGCCCAGGAACACTAAGGTTCTCGATGCCGTGAACGAGGATTTCTCGAAGTTTACCGCAAACCCCAGCCGTTGTAAGAGGTGCATGGTGGCCTGCAAACTTGTGCGAGTCGACATAGGGGAGGACCCCCTCACCAACCAGTCGTCGAGATATGGGTATACATGATGTCCTTGCCTTCTCAGCCAGGCCGCCACCAGGGCCAAACATTTCGTGAACGTTCTGGGAGAGGATTTCAGCCCAAAAGGAAGTACTGTGAACTGGTAGTGAGTCCGTCCTACC
This sequence comes from Ambystoma mexicanum, assembly GCF_040938575.1. Lineage (NCBI taxonomy): Eukaryota > Metazoa > Chordata > Amphibia > Caudata > Ambystomatidae > Ambystoma > Ambystoma mexicanum. The sequence goes on from NC_090935.1 coordinate 1,460,461,262, forward strand.
ACAAACCTTAGGAACTTTTTGTGTCGCAGACACATTGGTATGTGGAAGTACGCGTCTGCAGGACCAGAAACGCCAGAAAGTCCCCTTCCTGAACTGACCGGATCACTTACTGGACCGTGAGCATCTTGAATTTTAGGCTTTTCAACGTCTTGTTGAGATCGCGCAGGTCTAGAATGGGACGCCACTTTCCGTTTGGTTTTTTCACCACAAAGTATCGGGAATAAACCCCTTGACCCCTCTGCGACGACGGAACCAATTCTATAGCAGCTTTTTGTAGCATAAGTGCTACTTCCTGCTGCAACACGCTCAGACGGGGTTGAGCTACAAACGCTGGTGGAATGTGCAGAGGGTTGCTTTTGAATTGCAGGGAATGTCCGTATCTTACAGTATCCAACACCCATTGATCCGTTATTTGCTCCCATTCGTTGATGTAGCATGATACCCTGCCTCTCAGAAAGTTCTGATGTCCTTCATTGCTGGTCCTTGATCTGCTTATCCCTCATCAACGAGTAACCTGTTCTCTTCTTGGGGGCCTGGTAGTCTCGGCATCGTTTTGCCGCTTGAGAAGCCCGTCTGTATCCCTGGGAGGGGTATGCTGGCCTACTGAAGGATCGGTCTCTCGATGCTGAGAATCTGGAGTTTCCTGATGCTCCCCTAAAGGGACGAAAAGACCTGAAACTTCTACCACTTTGGTGGGCCCCCAAGGAACGCGCCGTGGCCGAGTCCTCTTTCATGCCCTTCAGGGCCTCGTCCACCTTCTCGCCGAACAGGTGGTCTCCCTCAAAAGGCATATCCAGCACCTTGTATTGCACCTCTGGTCTAAAGTTGGTGCATTTCAGCCATGCTTGCCTTCGGAGAACCACACCGTTATTCACCTGCTTAAACCCCGATTCCGCGAGGTGCACCACGATGTTTATGGCATGATTGGAGGCCTCTTCACCTTCCCTGGCCAGTAACATCGCCGCCTTACGATGTTCTTCCGGAAGATGCTCCAGCATATGAGCCAGTCGGTGCCACATCTCCCCGTCGTATCTGGCTACTATGGCCAGAGAATTGTCCGCTTTCACTGTGGTAGCACCTACCGACAGCACTTTTTGCCAAAGGCATCCTGTCTTCTGGCTTCACTTTCTGGGGGGGGGGGCGGTCGTGCACTTGTGCTGGGCCATCGCCTTTCTCGCCGCCGCTGACACCACCGAGTCGGGGGTTGGTTGGGAGGAGACACTTGGGGGTAGCTTCTGGGGCCTTACATTTTTTCTCCAGGCGACCTTTTATTGCCGGTTCCGAGAAAGGGTGGCGCATGGTCTGTAACCCCTCCTGCCACACATGATCCAGGATGGGTACTGAAAACACCGACCTTCTCTTTCCCATTTGGTCAAAAAGAAAAGTCCTTTTTCTCCTCTTCCTGGGCCAACCCGAATTCTGTACAAGCCTTGGCCATCATGGTGTGAAATGACCCAATGTCGTCCGGGGGAGACGGCTGAGCCGGGCTTCTCTGGGTTTCTAATTCCGCTTCAGACTCCCAGGTTGGATCCCTGGAGGGGGAAAGTGAGACATCCGACAAGGCTCTACTGTCGGAGTCCGAATCTATCAGCTCTCCTTCCTCGTGGCATGGAGCTAAGAGGTCTCCACCCACTGGCACTGCTGTGGGGGTTGACGGAGGTGGCCGATGAGACAGGCCCGGTCCGTTGATGGCCGACCTGGCCGGAGTTGCTTGAGGTAGTCTCTCGTCCAGTGTCTTCACAACGTTTGCAACGTGGATAAAACCTCCAGCGACAAAGAATGACTGTGGATTGAGAAGAGGGGTAGACCCCGGAATGCTCCCGGAGAGAGGCCTGGTAATCCCTCGTAACCAGAGGTCTGCAGGACCAGCTACTCTCACATCCTCTTCTCCCGAGGACACTGACAAGGCCTCTTGCTGCAGTAGGGTCTCTGGCAAAACTGGGTCGAATACTTCTGGTCGCCAGGCCTCTTGCGGGATCTCAGTCGACGAGGCTAAAGCTGGCCCTGTCGTCGTCACCGTCTGCGGCCCAAGAACGGTCGAGACCAATTGTGTCAGTGGCAGAGAAGTGGTCGACGACTGCCCTGCTGTCGACGACGGTGGTGGTGGTGGTGGTCGTGTAGGTCCTTGAGGCGTTCCCGCCTTTTCTGAACTCAACCTACGCTTCTCTGCCTCTTGACTCTAGGTCGATCTATGATGATCGCCCGAGGAGGATTTTGATTTTTCTTTTCTGTCTTTCTTTGTCGAAGATGAGGATGACGAGGCTTCCTTCGACGAAGACTTAGAATGGCTTCTCGATGATTCCTTCTCCGCCGGTCGTAATTTCTTCACCGGGGGTTCCGACGATGTCGAGCGGCGTGGGGCCCCTGAAGATTTTGACATGGAGGCCACGCTGCACGCGGAGCCCACCTGCTAAGGCGGGTATGCCCCTGGCTCCATCGTTTAACCATGCCACTAGTCTTCGATCTTTAAGAGTCTTCTGGGGGAAGCCCTTTCATATGTTGCACTTGTCTGCCGAATGATGAGGGTGTAGACAATATATGCAATCCATATGTCCGTCCCCCTCGTACACCTTCAACCCGCACGTAGCGAACAGCGAAAACTCCAACAGCACAACCATACAAAATAGTAGACTACACGAGGTGCTCCCACTACTTTGGAGACGGTTGAAATTTGAAGGGAGCCGCGGCGGGGGGGGGGGGGGCATTTATACCGCTACGTCCTCGTGGGGCATGCGTGGGCAGCCCCAAAACGACGTAGATAGGACACAAAAGTGTCAAAAGTTTTCCTATGGGAAACTGCTTTAAACCGAGGGTTCCCAGTCTGTCGACGGGGAATATTATAAGCATGTGAATCCATGAAGGATCCAATGCTGGAGAAAGTGTGGAGTTAAGTTAGACAAGATGGGAGGGTTGATTATGACCTGTTGCTGATTAAGAGAGAAGCAGTAATGAGGTGCCTATTATAAAGTGTAAATAGCAGGTGCGCAAAGGGGTACTAATATAAAATAATGGTTAGAACATGGAAAGGTATGCAGTGAAGACCTATGACAAATGAGCAAGTGTTTTGCTTGTAGAGCACTTTAATATCACAACTTGAGCAACAATGAGAAGGGCAGGGGGCGTGGCTAGCTGCTGAGCAATTTGGACCCGAGTCCCTGAAGCTCCGGTGGCCGCTGCACACATCCTGACAAAATAGCCTGTTATCCGTGATAAATCTACACAAAACTTTGCTGAGAGCTGTGCTCTTGGAGTGCAGATGGGCGAAAAACTAGCACTGAAACTGTCCTGACTGATTCCGACTGCCGGGAAAGATCAGCATTGGTGCCGGGGGGAAAGACAAGATGGGCGCAAGTTGCGGATCGCGCCTGCGACGTCTGGGACGCAACCTCTACCGAGCTGGAGGGAACTGGTGGCGATCCAACCTGCTGCAGATTGGAGAACTGCCGGACCACCGTGGTGCGATCCCGTGTGGCGCAACGACCTCGCCTGCACACACTGCAAGGGCCGCTGGCTGGTAGCCGGGAACACCTATGCCGAAAAACCTGCACGTAGGAAAACGAGATAGACACTGCGGATCGGGCCCGGGAGGCCGAATGCAGCACTGACACCACAGACGTGACTGGAGCTGTCTCTACACCCACCTAGGAGTGTATGAATGTTGTTCAGCCTGAGGCACTCTGGAGATGTGCCGAGCCGCCAACCGAACCCTGAGGGATTGCGTACAATACAGAGATCCCACCAGCAACACTACGTGAATTTGGCCTGGAGGAGGAATACAATATGGAGGACCGTTCTGCCTGCACACCAAGATGACTGGGAGGTGAGCATGGAACGCCGAGTGTGAGGGTGAAGCCGCAGCTGACCTCATCCAAGACTGCACCACAAGGAAATAACAGATCCCAGAGTAGCCCGCGGACTGCCCAGGCACTGTTGAGCATGCGGGGCACCGAGAGAGCCCACCATGCCCTATGCTCCGTAGGGAAGAGTGGACTGTGTAGCCAGACCACCACCGGGACCCGAATCCACAACCCACATGGGGGAGAGCGCACTGAAGCGAGCCCCAAGGAGGCGCGGACGACTCGCAGTGAGAGGGGGGGGGCCCTCTGATGTACTGAACTGCCAGAACGTCCACCAAACTGCACACAAACATCGCCTACCATTCTCTGACCAGATCACCACCGACTACACCGGCAGAGCCAACTTGTGGGCACCCTGCCCAGTATCCACCCAAGCCATACATGCTCTGACCAGAACTGCAAGCTGAAGTGTCTAACAGAGAGAGTACATCTCTGGGCAAAGGCGGAGGAGAGGGAGGGGGGGGGGGGCAGATCCGGTACGTGAGTTGCACACTGACTCAATACTCCCAATAGGGTATGGCCCCAAGACTTCTGTGGTATTACTGCATGGATGATACCTGGAGGGAGAGGGGAGGTAGGCCCCTTTCTCTCCACCCCCCCTCCCTGTGCTACTGTAAGAGAATCCTGTAACCCTTGCAGACCACCAACACACAACCCGGAACCTGCGGTGAGCAGCGAGCCGCATGTGCCCGGCTGCAGGGCACCATAACTGTTACCACACTGAGACACAGAGGCACAAAGCTCACACGTTCTACCCTCAACAACCCTTAGCAGGCAACATAACTGTACCAAAAGAGTGGACAACTAAAGAGACCAAAATCAGAGCTATTTAACCACCTCACTGCTATGTACCAAACCGCATGACTAGGACCACTTGGGAAATCGACAGACCCGCTAGGAGAGACCAACTGCGGCAAAGAACGCATTAATACGTCACACACCCTATTACCCGACAGTTATCCCACTCTGAAGGGAGTGAACTACCAACACAGGAAATCACCGGTGATCTACTGCACCGGTCTGAATGGGACAGCTCCTTTCCCCTCCTCAAGACAGCGGTGCCCGACTACTCTACCACCATATCCAACCTCAGAATCTGGGTCTCCCTCAAGATAAACTGTGCGCCACGATCCGACTCCCAATCGTATAACCCTGGTTCTTTGCCATGAAGATTCCGATCCACGAATTTGGACCCACAGAAAGGCACTGGTAAGAAACTCAACCCTCCCGTTCTACACATCAGGCAATAGAGTGATTCCCCACTGCGACAAAGTGCTTCAAAGCCCTGATTACTGCTCTGGACACTCCCTCCCTGGCTGAAGAGCACAACGGAAAGCAATGAATCAACATAACAGCAACTGAATAAGCAGACCCACGGTGAACACACCAACGTCACTCTCCATCAGACTACTCTTCCACACAGACATGGCCAAAAGTCTAAGTGACTGATGATGAACACAACGGAAGCCAAAGCAACTGTGAGACCTTGATCCAACTGGCTCCAAGGTGCACCAGCACACAAACTTTACGACCTCATTACTGACAGGCAGTAGACACCAACGTACCGCAGTCCAAGTGCTGACCACACTCGCCTCACTTCAGCATCCGCGGAGGAAACCATCCACTGTACGCAAAGCAAGTGACCCCCCCCCCCCCCGAACTGGCAGCTGATGGGCAAAGAAAGCCACCCTATGCAGAATTAATCAGTAGACTACAACACCGTCGAACTCTCCCTCGGACCAAGACAGTCACAATATGACAGAGGCTGGGAACGCTCTATCCCTGAAAGATGTCATGGCCGCAATCGCTGACTCGCGGGCATCCATTGAGCAAAAAAAATGGATGGCATCAGCATGGACGTCTCTTCTCAGACACGACCGGCAAAAATAAACTTCCTGTACGGGGGAAGCCGAGCAGCACATATCCGGAGCGGAAGACAGGCTACCCAACACGGAACAGCGCATAACCCATGACACGACACGTCTTAAAACATTATAGGAGAGAGTTGACGAGTGAGAAAGAAGATCAAGACGCAACAACGTCCACATACTGTGCCTACCGGAGAAGACAGAAGGGCCAAGCATGGAATTATTTCAAGAACGGCTGACAGACCTGTTTGAGCCCAAATCATTTTCCAAATTCTTCTCCATCGAGTGGGCCCATCGCATGTCATCTGGACTAAACCAGGTGCGCCATCACGCACGTTAATTGCTAAATTGCTGAATTACCGGGACCGTGATGCACTACTCCAAATGGCCCGCACTAAGGGAACAATCGCACACAATGGATCCCGAATTGCCTTTTTTCCAGACTATACTAGAGAGGTCCAGAAAGCCAGACAATCCTTTGATCAACTCAAGAAGCACCTTCAGACCTTGAATGTGAGGCTGTAACCTTCTCTTCCCAGCACAGCTTAAAATTTACCATCAGGGCACAACAGTACACTTTAGAGCCCAAAGACGCATGGAGGTGGGCGGAGCAACACATCGAAGGTGACTTGAGTGTGGCAAGAACTAATAGCAACAGGAGACCCCAACCACCACCTGACCAAGGCTTGCCTGCCCCACTACCAGTAGGGCAAGATCCTGACCCACCGCCACTGCCGATTGATGACCGCTGATCGTACCACGGTGAGATAATCCAACCCTACTAAAAACTGATCTAAAAATAAACTGGTGGTTCAACAAAGACGATGCATAGTCATGGGCCCCACGTACAGACTCCACATTGGGCGGCCCCGGGGGGGGAACACCCCCCAGCATCTGGACACCCCAGTTCAAAACAGTTTGACTAAGAGTTGTTTGACAGCTGGTTGTTTTCTCTTTTCTTGGTTCTCTTTTCTGAAACTGTCAATTGTAGTTTGGGCGACAGATGCTTCATGTTCGGTGTAGTATATGGAAGCGGGGGTGGGGAAATTATTTGTTAGTTACACATGGATCCGGGGAACGCTACATACACACTCCTCTATAAATACATCACATCCAGGAACTGCAGCACAGGTATTCCCCCTCCCCCCCCCCACAAACCCACACATGATCCAACTGCAACCAGTCTACCTCTAATGGCATCACCTAGTAATGTTATCTGAACCCTACGGTTCCTAACATGGAACATTAAAGGGCTAGGTAGCGGAATCAAGCAAACGCTAGTCACTCAATTTCTAAACAGACACTCACCAGATGTGGTGTTACTTACTGAAACTCACCTAGCAGGCACAACCTGCAATCTATTTAAACGCACCAACTACCGCATGGTAGTACATGCTGCTTTTACCATGGGCTCACGAGGGGTGCTCATACTGCTTCACAAGAAGCTCCCCTTCACGCTCTCCAAGGTGGTACAAGACACAGGGGGTAGATTTGTTTATGTAACCGGAACATTGTGGAACCAAACCATAGCAATACTAGGTGCATATTCACCACCTGCACGGATGTCTACGTTCATAGATGACATCACCCCTTTAATTGTTAAAGACCTCAGACATACTGGACCTAGGTGGTGATTTCAATGAGGTCATGAACGTGGAAACGGACCACACACATCTGAGAGGGAGGGACCATGGTACTCGCACAATGCTGGCCACCTTCACCATGGCATTGGGATTGAGAGAGGTGTGGCTGGATCTCCATCCTGAGACCCGAGAATACACCTACCACTCAGGGGTTCACGCTTCCCTCTCAAGGTTGGACTACTTCTTCCTCCCAACGACAGATGTACACACAGCGACTAGCACGACCCTACTCCAATGGGGGAACTCAGACCACTCTCCCTTGCTGATGGAATTGACAAAAACAAGACCACATCCCCCTCCCTCCTGACGCCTTAATTATCTAGGTTTTCTGGAATTCGTAGAACATGTCCAAAAGGCCACAAAAACCTATTTCGAACTGAACACTGGGACAGTTGATGACCCTGGAGTGCCATGGGAAGCATACAAACTAGTGTTACGAGGAGAGATCCTCCCCTGCACCACACAAGAAAGCGCATCTAAATAAATTGAAGGAAGTCGAAGTGAGACAGGCAGAACAATCTCACCGAACACTAGACCTGCCTGAGACTAATCGCTTGCTAGTGTTCGCCCAAAAACGATAACAGAATATAGCCCTGGACAACGCCAAGCAAGCACATAGAGCGATGCGCGCCAGAATCTACGAAACTGGCGACAAGGCTGCTAGGCTGTTGGAGTGGCTAGAGCGCAGAGATGAGGGGCATAGTCAAGTCAGAATGATTAAACCTGAGAATGCACATCCTTTGTTAACTGACCAAGACATTGCAGAAGGTTTCGCAGCTTACTATGCCGATCTCTACAGGTCCCTCAGTGCTCCTATTAAAACCTCTGTTGGACGCGATAAGCCTTCCGAGCCTAACTGCCGAGCAAAAAACTATGCTTGAGATGATCACAGAAGAGGAGCTGGTAATGGCCATATCACAACTCCAGTCCGAGAAAACTGGGACCAAATGGCTTCCAGGTGGAGATATGGAAGAGGATAGAAGGGAGCGAGATAACACCACATCTGCTACATGTATATACACACTCGAAAACAGTGCCAACTACCTGCAGACCTAAGGAAAGCTACCATAAGTGTGATTTCCAAGGCTGACAAACCCCCAGAGAAATGCAGTTCGTACAGGCCAATCTCCCTAATAAACAGCAAAACAAATACTTTAGCAAAACTACTGGCGAATCGGCTACATCACGTCATTGATACATCCGGATCAATGCGGCTTCATGCCAAAAAGATCCATACGCATGAACATACATAGGTTGCATTCGGCATTAGAAAGAGCTTCCGGTCTCCATGGCCACCTGGCACTGTTGGCAATATACTTCGAAAAGGCTTTCAATTCGGTGTACTGGGAGGCACTGTGGGAAGTAAAGCGCTGTATGGGCTTTGGTGAACAATTTATGGGATGGGTGCAGCTTCTCTAACTCCTCTGAGGCAGAAACTAGGGTGAATGGATGGCCACCAAAGCCCTTTAAACTAGGAAAAGGAACGAGACAGGGCTGCCCCCTATCTGCAGTGCTCTTTGCACTGGCAATAGAGCCCCTAGCGGCACTAAGAGACTCAGACATGGAGCAGATTTCGATGGGCAGATGATTGGGAAGATAAGGTTGTTATAAGCTGATGACCTGCTCATATACCTAGATGACCCTGCCACCTATTGCCCAATAGTAACAGGCCTGCTGGAAAGTTATGAATCTTTACGTGGACTAAGGGTAAACTGGTCCAAATCTATACTGTTCCCGATCAAGGGAGCGGAGGAGGCTGTCCCGCATGAATGTCCTTTTTGTGTTCAAACAAGCCACTTCCGATATCTGGGGGTGCAGATCACAAAAGACCTGAACAAATGTGGTCAGAAATCTCCATCCAATTGGAGCGGTTCACAGAAGATGTAAAACACTGTTGCCCTGCCACTGACCCTATTAGGGAGAGCAGCGCTATTTAAGATGGCCTTGCCACGATTCTTATACATTTTTCAGAAAGCCCCACTACACATCCCCACACGTGACTGCCACAGAATTGATAGAACCCTCAGGAAGCTCCTGTGGAGCAATGGACACCCGAGATTAGCAATCCACACCCTGCAACAGTCCATCTGGGAGGGAGGCATTGGGTTGCCGCGTCTGCAGACATATTATTGGGCAAGACAAATGACAATAATAAATGACATGCTACATGGAGACAACACTTCCACACATTAGTCCCGACACCGTAAAGGGAGCAAAGTCAACCCCACTGGAGTCCCTGTATCAGAAAACTAATACTGTGACCTTCCCGAACCACGTTCTCACTTGACAATCTGGGCAGAGGCACACAAACACATTAGCTGGGAGGGGAAAATCACCCCGGTACAACCACTATGGCAAAAAAAGAATCTCTGAGGTGGATAAGCTCCCAAAATGGCATAGCTGGATATCAGCGGGCATTACAAAAGTTGGTGATATAATCACAGGAGGGAAACTAGTGCCAAATCGAAAACTTGGTTGCCAGATTTAATCTCCTTGAAACTGAGCGATACCGATACACTCAACTAAATCACGTAATACGACATCTCCCTGCCGTGGGTAACATGGCAGAGTACACTCCCATGGAGAGAAACCTAGTCTTAGACCGTATAGATGTCAATATCCCTTCTCTGATGTACAATGCCATTACCTCCTTTGCTACACATGAGTTAGTGAGTTTGAAGTCCAAATGGGGGAAATATGTAGGAGCTATTCTACCAGAGGACTGGATTGCAATACCGATGTATCCAAGGGAGACTGCCATATCATCCAGACTCCGACTCATACAGCTTAAAATATTGCATAGAATATATCAAAGGGTGGCACTATCGTTGGGGCAGAATTGCAGACCCTAACTGCCTCTGTCAACCGAGAGGAGGGCATCATCTTACACATATTGTGGGATTACTCTCACATACGATACTGGCAACAATGCTGCGACAAACTCTAGAGTCCTGGGTTGCACTGTTCCTAGAGACCCTAAACTGTTGCTCTTGGGTGTGGAGGATGAGGGGTCGACAAACCGCTTTTTTCAACCTCCACAGCATTGATTAAACATAACATTGCGAAACTTTGGGGCTCTAAAAATTCCAGAACATGCACAATGGCTTACAGATGTGGACTCGTGCATAGCGATGGAACAGCGAGCATATACGGCTAGAGGATGCCCAGAGAAAGCTAATAAGGTCTGGGGAAAGTGGGAGGATGCCCATTAAATTGTTGAATTCTGTCTATTATGTACCCTATGCAATCGTTGCGATACTGCTGACTGTCATGATCACAGCAAAGGTTCCTAAAATTGCTTCCAAAAAGAATTGGTCTTCAATCTACCATTCGTGGATGTTGGGAAAAGGCAACTCAGGGAAGTGTTAGGCATGGGTAGTACATCTTGACACTCAACAGGGCTGCCTGGGTTATGCTGGTAGCGTGCGCAGTGTAGGTCTAGTTGTTTTCTCTCTCCTATTTAAGCCCCTCCCCTCGAGCATTCCCTGCTTCGCGTTCGGAAAGAATCCAGTCAACGCTTACCGCTGTCCAGCTTTAGGTCCTGTCACGTTTCAGCGCCACCAGCCACCCTTCCTTTTCTGTCATTTTTGTTCCCTCTGCTCCCGTTATTTGTTTCCCCTGAGTTCCCTGTAATTCCTACAATTCCAGTCACAGAATTTTCCACAGTAGGGTCTTGGAACTCTAGTCACGGAATTCTTCCCTGTCACTCAGTTAGCCCCGTCACTTTCCAGACACAGAGCGGCTTCCATGGTTCAAGGGTTTCAGTCAGGATATTTCGCAAGTATCTTTTATTTTCCCTGAAGTGTCATGGTTTTCCATGGTATTGTGAAGTTCTGTGTTACGTTGTAATATTTATCTAAACGCATGTTGCGCGCAATGTAATGGAGCCGATTTTACGCTTCATTAGTTATTGAGCTTTTCTTAGCTTTTGGTTTTAGTTGGTATGTGTTCTTCACACATTGTTTGCAACAAGCTTTTGATGACGCATTTTGCTATTTTCAAAGGCTTGCACGCTCGGTGGTTGTGAGCGTTTTCCTGAGGCAAATTCGTTTTCCTGTGGTGGTTCCACGAAAGCGTGTGTGTAGAAATTTTCCTCACATCTATGGTACTTCCAATTCAGCAATCTTTCCCAGCCCTATTCACCGGTGGGGGTCCCTTGGATAGACCACTAGTTTCAGCTACTTCAGTTTAGGCACAGTCGTCTAGGGTTCACACTCTTCCCAGTTCATTTGAATTTTGGTAATAACGTCCTTCCTTGTCACCATAGTTAGCGCCATTTCCCTTCTTCAGAACCAGCGCCCCTGCACCAATGCAGGATGGAGAGCTAACATAAATTCCCAAGGTAATGAGAAAAGCTGAAGAATGACATTAGTGTTTTGGATTAGTTTAACTTCATTGAAGCGCTAGTCAAAATTCTTAGAATTCTCTTGTGTTTGTTCTAGGAACCTTTTATGGTATGTTGAAGGGAGTTTTGGAAGCACACTAATTGAGAAAAGCTGTGTTACGTAGTTCCATCGTGAGTGTCCCCGCAGAGTCCAGTTAAAATGGAAGGACTAGCGTCCAGAGGATGCAAGCCTGGGATTTTCAAAGGGGCAAGAAAAAGCTGCTGAAACCCAGGAGATCCTCAGTTGAGAGGATACAGCCAGAAGATGAGAAAAGGAAGTGCATTGAGGGCAAGAAGCTTTGCCATGGATGCCTAAGATCAGAAGTGGTGGCGTGACCCAGAAGGTGTACTGTGCAGTCCTTGAATGCAGAAACCGTTACAGTATTGGCTCCAGGGAGCCACGAGAATGAACATGATAGGAGTGAACGTCGTAACCTTCCACATTCCAGGAGGGATCCCAAACCCCACAGGAAGACCCGGTGACGACAGCAGGTAGTGAAGTTAACAGGAGCGGTAGGAGACCCGGGCGGGGGGATAAAGATGATCCTCAAGCTACTTGTCCCAGTGAACTGGCAAGAGCCATGCTAAGTGAATGAAGAAAGAATATTCTGAAGAAATAGAGGGTCACTGCATCCAAACTTAATTGAAGAAAGTAGCAAAAAGCCGCTGCAAGTTCGTTAAGGAGGGTCAAAACCTTAAATTGATAAACCACACGACTTTCCTAGGAAGAAAGGGGATACCCTGGGGGTGGAAGAGCCCCCCTTTCAGAATGGAGAGAACTGATTCAGGAAGTCACCAATAACAATTTAAGAATAGTTTACTTAAGCTGAGAAGTCTTGCCCAGGAGACGGGAGTAGTTTCTTACCTGCAACTCCATTTCTCCAGCGTTGATATATTTTATGGATTCACATGCTGTGAATATTCCCAGTCAGGCTGGGAAACCCTGGTTACTTTAACTAAGTTTTCCTATGGGGAAAAACGTTGACCCCTTGTGTGTCCCATCAATGTTGTTGTGGGTGCTTTAGGCAGCACCAATGCGACATCGAGTGTATAGCTCCACCCCAGCAGCTTCCCCTCAGATTTTAACTACTCCAGCTGGAGGATGAACTTCAAAGGATGTTTGCATGAAGGGGGTAGGCTGTAGGGCGCATGTGAATCCATGAAAGATACCAACACTGGAGAAATGGAGTTACAGGTAAGAAACTACTCCCTTCTCCAGCATTGGATCTTTCATGGATTCACATGCTGTGAATAGATTTTGTAGCAGTATAAATGTTCAGAGGTGTAAACCAGGCAAACACAAATTAGACATCATGAAGACATGTACATTAATGCAGAAAGGATACATATTTATGCTAGAGAACAGTAACAACCCCGTAAACTGCGGGGCTTACCTTACTGGAACAGTCGCTGATGGACTGCCAGTCCCATCTGCACATCTTCAGCGTGTTGCTGGTTTAAGCAGTAATGCCTGGTGAAGGTGTGGGAGCACCACCCATGTTGCCACTTGGCAAAGCTCTCTTAAAGGAACACCAGACGAGAGAGCCGCTGAGGCAGCCATAGCCCTAGTGGACTGCGCTCTAGGGGCCGATTGTAATGGCCTGTTGGCTTTAGAGTGGCAGAAGGATATTGTAGAAGAAACCCATCTTGAAATGCCCCGTTTGGAGATGGCCTTTCATTTGTTCGATAGACCAAAGGCTACAGAGTTGCCTCAAGGACCTGAAAGACATTGGGCGATCCAAGTAATATTTCAATGCCCTTTTGACATTGATCCAAAGCCTTTTCTGCTGGCGAAGTGGCATTTGGAAAAAATTTAGGAAGAGTGATGTTAGCATTTTTATGAAATTCTGATGGTACCTTGGGAATGCAATGCAAGTTAGTGGAGAGAACTACCCTTTCTCATGAAGTGCAGGTATGGATGATCAATAACCAAGGCTTGGAGCTCCGAAACCAGTCTAGAAGACGTAATGGCCTCCAAAAAAGCCACTTTCCTAGTTAGAAACTTGATGTGGGTTGTAGACATGGGTTCGAATGGAAGCTTCACCAGACCTGGTTCAGGCTCATTACAGGTGGAATCCTTTTTTATGGTTGAAAGGTGGGAAAAAAAGGCCTTTTATGAAATGCTTGATTAGTTTGTCACTATATAGCGGAGAAGATCTTTTCTGTGTAAATCTGGAGATTGCCGATAAATGCACTTTGATGGAAGAGACCGCCAAACCATCTGTAGCTAATTTCAGCAGATAAGGAAGGAGCTGATGAGATGTTATAGCTAGCGGTTTCAGATCAGGTTGTTGTGTACACCATGCACAGAATCCACACGTTCGGCTATAGCAGACGGTGGATGGGGCTCTTGCTGCTGCTAGGATGCAGTGACAGTCCTCAGGGATATTTAGATTCTTGAATTCAGAGTGGTCAGGAGCCATGCCGTCAACGAGAGAGCCTGGTTTGTGATGAAAGATCATCTCATTCTGGGATAGAATATTCGCCTGGGAGCGTAGATGAATTGGCTCATCCACTGCCAATTGGAGCAGATCAGAGAACCAGCCAATACAGGGCTATCAATATTATCTTGCAAGGAGCCATGTGCATCATCTGTATGGTCTTTCTTATGAGAGGAAAGGGGAAATGTGCAAGTTAATACCCAGTTCAAAGAGAAGGCAAATGCGTCCCCTTTAGAGTCCAGATGCAGAATACTGCTGGTGAATTTTTGGCATTGTCTGTTGGCGGGGCTGGCAAAGATTTCCAGAGTGGGGCAACACCACCTTGAGAAAATTCTGGTTATCTGGCTGCTGTGCAGTTTCCACTCATGTGCCTGCGATGAGTCCCTGCTGATGGCGTCTGCTTGCTTGTTCTGCATTCCTGGTAAGTGGAAGATCAGAATGTTGTGCCGGACGGCCCAGTGCAGATGGTTTTGTGGTTCCTGGGATAAGGTGTCTGAAAGAGTCCCACCTTGTTTCTGTAGGTAAAACATTGCGGTTGTGTTGTCGGTGAGGACACGTACCACTGAGCTCTCGATAAGGGGGAGAAAGGATCCAAGGGGCCAGTGTATTGCCTGCAACTCTAGTACATTTATGTGTAGTAAGGTTTCTTCGGGTGACCAGAGGCCTTTGATCTGGTGCTGGTCTAAATGTGCACCCCACCCCATTTCTGAGGCATCTGTCACAATGGTGAGTTGGAAATTTGGCTCCACCAGTGGCATTCCTTTTGTGATAGAGGGGTGTGTCCACCATTTCAGAGTATCTGACAGTCTGGGAGATTTTTACTTTGTCTGACAAGGACCATCTGTTCGCGCTGGACGCCTGTGAAGGTGACAGTGGGTAATTAGCAGAATGCAAGAGGCCATGGTTCCCAGAAGAGCCATGCAAGAGTGGACTGTGACTAGCTTGTTCGGTGCAAATGAGCCTGCTACAGCTAGCAATCTTTCGACTCTGCAGAAGGTTTGACTCGATTGTGGTTGGTAAGGAATTGAGCTCCCAGGAAAACCAAGTTCTTTGAGGGAACTCTACAGAATTTCGTATAGTTGATGGCAAAGCCCAATTGTTGAAACATCTCCGTTTTGTACAGACGATAAGGCTTGTTAGTACATGGATCCTCGAATAAACCAATCTTCCAAGTACGGATAAACATGCTTGCGGAGGAAGGCTGCTTCTGGAGCCAGGCACTTCGTGAATGTCATAGGTGCCGATTTTAGGCTGAATGGCAGAACCCGTAATTGATGACTTTCGCCTGCTACGAACCTGATGCATTTGTGATGCCTTTGGTTTATTGGCACCTGGAAGTACACGTCCTTGAGCTCTAGGGGCGCGAGGAACTCCTGCGGCTGGACAGCTCTTATTACCTCTTGAAGCGTTACCATTTTGATCATTTGTTTTTTGATGTGTTGTTCAGTAGCCTTAGGTCCAAAATCAGGCTTCATATGCCATCTGTTTTTCTTTAACCACAAAGTACCTAGAGTTTCCTCTTGCTGAGTGTCACCTTTTCGGTGGCCCTTTTCTTTAGTATGCGACGTATCTCGTGCCTTAAGACATGATGGTATGGGTGAGATACTATTATTGGGGGAATTGGGAACTGTGGGCGCTTGAACTCCAACATGTGGCAGTACTGGACAGCATCTAGCACCCATCTGTCCGTAATTCTAGACTGCCACTCGTTGAGGTGGAAAGCCACATTTCCTCCGATTTGACTGTCCTTGTGGCAGTGATTGTTGTGTCTTACTCTGGCGACCTCTCTGGGAGGTGGAAGATCTGCGCTTTCTTTGCCCTTGGAAATCTCCATTGTGCTGGGAAGATTGGTAATTGCGCTTGTAGCCCAGAGAATAATATCTGGGTCTACTGTACCCCTTGCTGTCTCTGGAGCCTGAGAATTTTGAGTTACCCGAGACTCCTCGAAAGGAACGAAAGTGGGGAAATTATCTCCTGTTTTGCAGAGCTGTAAGGGATTTAGCCATGTCGGAGTCTGCCTTCATGGCCTTAAGGGCTTCTTCTATTTTGTCACCAAATAGATTCTCACCTTCGCAAGGCATATTAATAACTGTGCTGTACCTCTTGGCAAAAGTATGTACAGCGAAGCGAAGCCTTGCATTTGAGGACTACTCCATTGCCGATCTTCTGTTTAAAGCCGGTTTGGCCCAGATCTACAGTTATGTTGATGCTGTCATTTGATGCCTCTTCTTGCACCAAAAGCATAGCCTCCTTTCTTTGTTGTTCTGGCAGGTGTTCAAATAGAGGGGCCAAATGGTGCCACATTTTAAGATCATATCACGTGACAATAGCCAGGGAATTGGCCGCTTTAACCATTGTGGCTCCAATGGTGAGAACCTTCTTACCAAAGGCATCCAATTTTCTATTGTCAGGAGGAGAGG
Organism: Ambystoma mexicanum; assembly: GCF_040938575.1. Classification (NCBI taxonomy): domain Eukaryota; kingdom Metazoa; phylum Chordata; class Amphibia; order Caudata; family Ambystomatidae; genus Ambystoma; species Ambystoma mexicanum. The sequence continues at coordinate 1,460,477,875 of NC_090935.1, forward strand.
CACACTAACGTCGTGTTCTAGCTTTGTGGCTTGCAGCAGCTGAGACCTCTGGCGTCGGTTGTGAAGCAAGGCATTTTGGAGTGGAATCTGGAGCCTTAAATTTCTTTTCCAACCTCCCTTTCACCGCTGGCTCTGTAAAGGGATGTTTCATGGTACGGAGACCCTCCTGCCATACATGATCAAGAATAGGAAGGGAAAAACTGCTTTCCCTTTCCCCATATGGTCGAAGAGGAAACAACCCTTTTCTTCCAGAATTAGGTCATACTCCTGGCAGGCTTTTGCCATCATGGAGTGAAACGCTCCGATATCGTCCGGGGGTGAATGTTGGGCCGGGATACCCAGTGCGTCTAGGTCAGAATCTGTGTCCCATGTGTCAGCTCTCCTAGGAGATGAGGCGGCAGTGGATGTTGTATCTCGAGGTTCTGTGTCCTGGTCGACCAATTCCCCCTCCTGTTCCCTCCTTCACGGACTAAATTCACATGGAGGGGATAACCTAGGGCGCGTGCCCAGGTCTCGAAAGGGGTAAGATACCTCCCTTTGTGTGGAGGGATAACCTTTGGGTCTCCATAAGGATGGATTGTTGGAGCCTGAGGCAGAGGAAGTCTAGTGTCAAGCTGACCCAGTAGAGATTGTAGTGGGGAAAGGACTTGCATGGATAGCAGGTATTGGGGATTTATGAGTGAGTATTGGTTTGTATACCTCCTGTTCCTGACAATGTAGATGGTAGAGAAGGTGAGAGTTTAGAGGCATGTCCATAACTGTAGATGGTCCCTGACCTCTGACATTTCTTACTCAGGATCCAATTCAAACACCCCTTAGCATTCATATTTATGGGGCTCGAACTCGGACGTGATCTCATGCTGCAGAATATCGTCTGGCATGACTATTGCGGACATTTCCAGGGGAGGCTGGTCGTGCGGTGCAGCAACCCCAGATGAAGTTTTTAATATACCTTTTGAGGACAATATATTGGTTTCCATTTCTGAAACCTCCAGCCTGGCGGACCATGTACAAGTCAGCTTCTCAGCTGGCGATTTTTGCTTTGTCGGCGGCAGGGTGGCCGTACATGGGATGGTCGTCAAGGTGGTTGTCGACGAGGTAGTTGAGATGGTAGTCGACTGGAGATGCGACGTAGACGAAAATGCTGTCTTTGTCGATACAGACTATTGTTTTGACAACGATTTAGTCGATGAGTGATGCTTGAAGAGAACTTGTGGCCGGAGGAAGATCTGTGTGATCCCGATGAGTAATGTTTTTTAGTGCTCATCGAGGTAGATTTTTTCACCAACGAGGTTGAGGACGTCGTAGTTGGTTGAGTTTTATGCTCGTCTGTTGACAGATTTCTGGGATGAGTCTGCGGATTTTGAAGACTGGTGCGTGGCCTTTTCTCTTGGCTTGTCTGACAAGACTTTGACACAGTACCCTTAGAAGAGTGCTTGGACTCTGCATGGGACTAGACACCACTAGACAGTGGTGTAAGAGGTAAAGAGTGTTTGGCCTCGTCATGGCCCAAAGACAATTTAGCCGCACCTGTCCTCTGTTTTTTAGCCACCAGCTCCTCCAACTTAGACATCTGTTGTGACGGCGCACTCTTGTCAGAGGGAGTGGTTGCTCTTGCTCTCCCACTCCGTGACGAGCCAACCTCTGACGCCGGGTAGGCCCCTTCATTGAGCCAACAGATGAGGCGTCTATTTCTGTCTCGAAGAGTCTTCTGAGAGAACCCTTGGCAGATGTTGCCTCAGTCACCCAAATAGTTTGGGTAAAGACAGTAAAGGAGTGCCCGTCTCCCTCAGACCTTCAGGCTGCAGGTCTTATGTAGCCTAAACAAGGACTTTCTCATTCCTGAAGTTTCCATAATTGAGCAGAAAACTGAAGTATTTTCTGCATCGAAGGACTCGAAAGATGAAATTTGAAGCAATTTTCCTTGACGAAATGTACATTTTTCTCTCAGGAGAGAAACGCAAGGAGTCCCAACAGCTTGGAAGACGGTTGAAATCTGAGGGGAAGCTGCTGGGGCAGAGCTATACACTAGATGTCCCTTTGGTGCTGCCTAAAGCACACAAGACGTTGATGGGACACTCAACGTGTCAATGTTTTTTCCATAGGAATACTTAGTTACAGTTACTGGTGTTTCCCAGCCTGATGTCAGGGAATATTCAGAGCATGTGAATCCATGAAAGATCCAATGCTGGAGAAGGGAGTGATTCTTCTGCATCTTCTGGTTGTTTTGCTTAGTGTAGATTAGTTTTGGGATTGAAGAGCGACTATTGCTCTGCACTACACGATTGACGAGCATAGTTAGTTGTGTTAGGTAGGGCAATCCTTTAGAGGCACAGGAGGCCTTTTCTTATTTAAATAAAGCAATACATTTTGGAAATGTAACAATTTGGTCCATCACTTCACCTACCACACACTTTGAAACAGTCAGCCCCAAAAGTAGCATGGCATATATGTAGGTTGTTTTGTTGCTCGAGTGCCAATGTCATTGGAGTTTACTAAAAATTGATTCGCCATCGCATGTTTTATCTATCTGGTGCTAAAAGCAATTACTTAAATGGAGCATTTCTTATTTTCACAATATTACTTATATCGGAAAACCTCAATGTGTTCCATTGATTTGTAAAAACGTATCGGTTTACTTTAGCATCAAACTTAATGTGGACAAAGTCTTGAAAACAATTTTCAGCTGTTGCTTGCGGTTCCCTGAATGGTGAACGGTGTAATAACTCAGTTGAATAGTGTAGGTGATGTTTAACCTGGGGGAGTGGGGGACTTCTGTAAAGAAAATGTATGTTATATTTTAGATTATCACCCCAATAGTAGAAACCTGTGTAGGAAGTTGGACAAAGAGGAAGAGATGATAAAAAATTGCACTGGGACAGATGGTGTAAGAGCGTGCAATTAGCATCAGCATTAGTTGTCAATTGCATAACTATGAACATAGCACATTTGCAGATTACAGTGAAGTTAGTTAAGGAGGAGACGGAGAGAGCTTAACAGCCGTACAGTAAATCACATACTCCATTCAATCCTTCGCACCATGCTACTGCGTGCCAGCGATGCAGGTTTCGAAGTGGTTTTTTCTAGGCGCTTTCACATCAAGTCTCAATTGCACTTCAACTGTGGGAGTGGCCTCCCAAGCGATGAGTGATTAAAGCAGTTTCGAGGACAGTGGTTCTGTAGGAATTCTTTGCTTTCATGGTCAATAAGTAGTCCAATACAGAGCAACGGTGGTACTTGTGGGTGGTGGGCCAAAGTGAAGAAAGCCTGTGCAGTAACTTTCTTCTGCAAATCTGTTTCTCAAATCGACAAAATTGTACAACACGGTGGGTCTGCAGTTTGCAAAGTACTTTCCTCGAGCTTGTATGACCTTTTTCTTTGGTTTGGGGAGTGGAGGCCCAAAATTTGATGTAGCATATTGAGCCAATGTCAGTCTTTTCCGACCTGGTCTAAAATGAGTGAGGGGAGACATTGCACTACATCCTTCGTACCCGATACAGGCTTGAAGCCAACATGGACCTGCAACCTTCACCAATTTATTAAAAAGGTAAACGATTTTTTGAATGTCTACAGAAAATGACATTTGAGTGCTGAAAAAACTATGCAACTATATTGCAGATCTTCGCTGAGGAATACGAAAATGGATGCCCTCAAACAAACCATGGATGCAAGCCCTATACCCGATGTACATATTGCCCAGTAAGCACTAATCATGGTAATAAAAGTTGGTATATGCGTCTCTGGATATTTTTACCTACTTCTCCGTTGACCCCTCACCATTGAACATGCTTGCTATTTTTCCATTTGTGGTTTTATAAAGTGCACAATAACCCAAGGGCAACAAAACAATACTTCACAGTAAAAAGAACAGATCAAATCAAAGACTAAAATCAAAGGGTAGCCTGTACACAATTATCTTCCACCAACATGTGTCTTACTGTGTTTATGGACTGTTATAACTCTGCAACTGCAAGGAACGGAAACATTATCAACTTGTATCATATATACTTTTATGGACAACGGTTAAGGTTTTAACTAAAATGCTTGACAACTTGTAGCTAGTGTGCAGACTCGATTCCAGGTGAAATATGTTTTCCATTTCTTTGTCAAGTAAAGGTCTGGCTGCTGAATTTTGGACATGCTGCAGACATGAGAGTTTAGTATTGGGCAAGCCCAAGTAAATTCTGTCTCCAAAGACCAATCTCACGAAATGCCTTCATTACCACGAAAGGTAGGGCAATTGATGGCAACTTTGGCAATCTGAACATAGATATCAGTCAAACCAAATTCCAAATTTGGAATGGGAAGGATTAGTGCACGCCCCAAATGTCTCAAACCAAACAAATTCAGTCCAACGATTTCCTGTAGTATTTATGGCTAGAATTTCCATTTTATTAGTGTGAATCTTCAGCAAGTTATTGCCCATGCACTTATTTGCAACCATGTATTCTTTAAATTTGAATGCAGTTTTTTTCCATTTATCCTGAAAACGGTTCAATGTTAAAACAGCAGAAATAAACAATGAAAAGTTATCGGATATAAATTGGAGAGTAGCGCTGATAGAAGATCCCTTCGGTACACTGCACAGTAAAGGGTGGACAATGGCAAAGTGCAGGCCCATACTCACAGAGTGGCTTCTTCTAGACAAAAGCAGGATATCTGCGCAGAAGCCATCACCAAGTTCCAATGACATTAAGAACATCCATCTCATGTTTGAAAACCCCCAGCACTCCAAATTAAAAACAAAAAGTGGCCTAAATGGGCACAATGCAAACTCCATGGTTAAAATAGCCACTGTGGGACACAACTAGGGGGGCACGGACTGCAATGGCCACCTAAACTTTGACTCTCACATCCTCTGTTGGAAAAAATATTGAGCAGTCCCACATTGCCCGGAGGAAGAGCCAAACACCGCAGAGTGAAGTGGTGGACGGAAAACAATTGTACAGTTCATTACGGGCTCCCCCCACTTGAAAAACAGTGTGGTCAGATTGGAGACTCGCTTGAAGAAAGGACCTAAAGCGGTTTGTAGGAGCAGCCTTGGGATCCGGGAGCAACCAGAGCCTGCACCTGCTGAGGATAAAGTGAGATGTTGCAGTCTCCTAGAGGGGCACAGACCACACCATCCCCCTCAGGAAGGGGACGGTCTGGTGAACAGGTGAGGCCATACTCAGGCTTTGGAGAGTCCCTCGTCCAATGTAGCTGACAAGAGAAGGTTAGCACAATTCTGCTGGCAGAGCGAAGCAGTGGGTATATGGCGAGAGGCATCAGAAGACTCAAGAAGCATGACCCAAGAGGGCACGCTTTACAAGTGAAGGGCATGGACCGCACAGTATACGAGTGTGTGCAGAGTCCTGAACTTTGCTTGGTGAGTCGGATAGGAATGTAGTGGAGGCTAACTGCGTTTTTCACAGGGGTGACTAGGTGCCCCCGCCCTCAATTCCACAGTTGGGGGAATTGATTTTGAAGGCTGCAGTGAGCAAAAGTCTAAGAACTGGTTACAGGCATGCTGATGCTTTGAATTAGAGGCTGAACCCATAAGGGTGTTTTAAAAGGAGATGAGACTGCCTGAAGGTCCGCAACAAGGTGAGGTGGTCCAGGGACAGGGCCCAGTGCAGAATGGCAGTGGGATATAAACTAGGTAGGCTCTGTAGGAAAACATTGGTTTCAAGCACATCGGTGTTGAGGGAGGGGCTTGGGGAAAATCTTTTACGATGGCATAGACACTGGAAAGCACAGTCACCAGGTGGATATTCCCTAAAACACCACAAAGATCATATTGCAGAGGTCACATGCAGAGTTGAGGGCAGTATAATACAGAGGCCTGACCCTGGCGAGAGAGTGTGAAGAAACTCTGCAGAGCTGGAGGACTTTATAGATGCACCAATGAGGAAAACTGAAACCAAAGTAGGTGTCTGCATTTGTAGCCCTCCAGAAATCTAAGAGTAACACCAATGGGGAGGGACAGACCGCCACAAGGGATGGCTGGTACAAACAATTTGGCCATGAAAGAGGACATTGGGGGTATTCTCAGAGATTAAAGCTTTGATGAGTGACATCCAATTACCCACAGCAGATCTGCCGGGTAGAGTGGAGATGATAGACGACCAAATGGAGGGGCTTGAGAATAATAATTGAACATAGACCTCAGATGAGGCTGGATGCCCAAATATCGGTGGGAACGCTGAATGTCAAAGGAATGAACTCACCCATTTAGAAGTCTTTGATTGCGTAAGAGCTCCGCAAGGCAACACTGGATATACTATTCTTACAAGAGATTAGGCTGACGGGGCGGTGGGGACATTCCCTGAAGGGTGCAGGTCCAGGAGAGGTATGTTGGGAATCTAGTGAGGTTAAGATAGGTGGAGGGGGTATTGTCCTACATAACCTACATAAAAGACTCAGGATGATGCACACTATTTTATTTATTTTAATTGTTCATTTATAATGCGTTTAATATCACAGTAGGGGATGTCAGTTGACTATTCGGAAGAGAGTGCTGGTGGACGTATGAAGGGACATGTACCCTCTGGAGAGAAGATACATCTATTCTGCACCTCATGCAACATATATTAGAATCAACTAATTGCTGAATAGGGAACAGAAGAGTAGAGTACTCCATGGGGAGATACGACCAGTGGGGTGGACATATCATGATATGGTATGCATGGTGGTCAACATAACTGCAGTTGATAAAAATGATTAGAGATGGAGGTGTAACAACTGGTTGTGGAGAGACCAGGTATTTGTAGCTCAATTAGACTGGGAAATACGAGAGTATTTTGAGATGAATGATACAGGAGATAAAGGGATGGATGTGATTTTGCAAGTGGGGAAGGCAACGTGACGCAGCTTGGCGATGAGGGATCGAGAAAAATAGCAGGAGAGGGTTGATTGAAGCCACCTTGTGCAAGGACATATGTGAAATGGAAGGACGAATACACAACAGTCATCGTTATGGGGAGAAGGAACTCCTGTCCCTCCAACAGAAATGTGCCGAAATCAAAGCAATAGAAATGGGCGAGATGGCAAGGAAACTGAAAAGTATTCAGAGAAAGGGGATATAGTGAACTGAAAGATGAGTGTTGAGAGTGCAGGATATAGACGGGCAGGTACTTAACATGCCTAAAAGGGTGGCAGAGACTCAAAATTGTGAGGAATATTACACAAGTGATGACCACAACTAGGAAGGGGAGATAGATCGCTAGTTACGGGACATTGAAAGGGCAAATGTGACTAGCACAGAGGCTGAGACACTGGACGCCAGCTTATGATAGAAGAGGTACAAAAAGCAATTGACAGATTGCCAATGGCACCAGACAAGGGTGGGTTGCTCCCTCAGCTGGTCAAGCAGTTCACCATTTGAGACTGGGAAGGTGCCGTTATCATTTAGCAAAGCAATATCTGATCCATCTCTCTCTCTAATTGCGGTGTTCCCCAGGGGTCTAGCCTTTCTCCCTGGCTTTTCAACCACTACCTGGCACTTCTTGCTACTGCATCGCTACATTCTGCTCTAATTTTCAGTGTTATTCGGATGACACCGAGCTCTCCTTCAGGCTCCCCTCAGCCACCTCTGCTCCTTCTCACATACCAAACTGGCTGGCCGCAATTCAGGAATGGTGTGCCATCAGTGATCTCTGCCTTATTGCCAGTAAGGCGGAGATCCTCCTCATTGGGCCACCTATGCCCTCCTTTCCTCTGTCCGCTCACCTTGGGCCCTCTTCCTACTCCTTCCAGCGAGTATGAATCTTGCTGTCATCTTTGACTCCACCCTCTCCTCACATCTCTGATGTCTCTAAGAAATCACACTATCAGCTCCAACTCATCGGAGGAATTCCGCCTTTTCTCACGTTCCCCCAGAAACTCACTGTCTCCAGAGCCCTGGTCCTCTAGGCGGGACTATTGCAACAGCCTCTTTCTAGATTTGCCCGTCTCTACTCTTCGACCTTTACAACTTATCCAGAACAGAACTGCAAGACTTGTCCTTGGCCTCAAGCCCAAGGATCATCTCTCCAACTCTGAACTCTCTCCACTGGCTCCCCATGGCTGCAAGGATCAAGGTCAAGGCCCTTTGCATCATCCACAAGGCTTTCTGGGACGGCACTCACTCCAACTTTCTCTTCCTAAACATTTTCCTTCGGGAGCCCTCCGCTCATCCACCACCAACTCTGAGGGTCAGACGGTAACATCCTTTTTGATCAGAAAAAAACTGTTCGTATGAACGTTTTGATCGAATTGTGTGTTACCATTTGATTGAGATCAAATTAACCGAACATAGAGTGGTCGCTGCAGGAGTGTGTCGCTTCCCATGTTCTGTTAATTTGGGGGTTTTGGGGTGCAGGGGTGTCCGATGCTTCCATAGAGTTGGCGGGTGGTCAAAAATAATTACAAAATAAAGGAAAAAAACAGGACCCGAGCAATAAGACTGAAGGCAGCTCACTCGCGGAAAAATGCGTTGACCAAATCACACAAATGAGGGTCAGCCTCTTCTCCAAGCAGAGAGTGGGGGGTGAGGGTAGATCTCTATTGGAGCCTCCCTCTGGAACAGCCTCCCTGCCTCTCTCAAACTTTATAAAACCACCTCTGGTTCCAGAAGAAACTCAATACCTTCCTTTTCGCTTCTGCTTTCTCTCTTCTTCTCCCTTGCTGATGTCTCTGACTGCTCCGCACACTGGTCACCTGGCCACCCGCTGAAACTCAGGCCAGGCTCCTGCATGTCCAGTTGCCCTTACACTGCTCAGGAGACCCCCAGCACTTAAGGGTATGTATCTGCAACTCCTACAGTCTTCTCTCTGCACTTATGAGCCACCTCATGACAGCACTTGTTACCTGCACTCAGTCCCCTCCATCCTGCACTTGTGCGATCCGATTGACACAAGGCATAAGAAGATTGTTTTGTCCTTCTGGCCTCTGAAAAACCCCCCCACCCCATCTCGTCACGCCTAGAAACAGTTGTGTACAGGCGCGTTATAAATGACTTTCATATCACACAAAGAGGGTAGGGATCTAGTGCATTGTCATTCTCATCGCCTGATTTTGTTAAATGTGGATGAAAAGATTTATACGAGAACCCTGGCATCACGTCTAAGGTTTGATGCCCCCCCGATTGGTATACTTTGATCAAGTGGATTTTATACAGGGACATCAAGGAGCAGATACACTATGAAACACTAAATCTGACCAAATGATGTGCTGCTCCGTCCAGATGCAGAAAAAGCATTAGACCCGGAACAGTCAGTAGATGACTTGTGGTCCCGGAATATACCCATACAATGCAATGTGATGAAATATCGGGAGGTCGTGGTCATCGGAGACATTGGTGACCTCTATGAAGCCAATTACCACCCCCCCCCAAAATGTTGAGTGCATTGTTCGCAAATATGGAAATATGATCCCAGATGGCATCATGGATGGGTAGATTAAATGCATTTAAAATGAACCTGCTGCAAAAGATTTTATACATGCACCAGATGTTTCTCAGAGCGCCCAAACTGACATTTCTCTGAGATGAAGCATAGGATAGTGTGGTTCATGTCGCAAGGACGACAGAAGAGTGGCATATGTTAATCTGATATCACGGGATACAGGGGGAGTGGGACTACCAGATATACATATGTACTATAGCACGGCCCAGTTTCGAGCAATAGTCCCACACCTGTGAAAGGATGAGGACAAACAATGGCTAACACTGGAGAATCACCGACTGCGCCCTGTCACAGTTGGAGTGGCTATGGGTCCCCTAGGCGATCCCTCTGAGAACACAGACAAGATACTAGGTAATTCATGTAAACTTTAGGGGAAGCAAAAAGTGATTGACGAAATCACTACATGGCCTTCGCTGCTAAGTAACCTATGGGGACCGCCTATCCGCGATGGTATTGTAGATCCACCATGCTTCGAATCATGGTTTGAGGCGGGATTGGAGACGGTTGGGCAGTTGTTAATGGGACATGACTTATGATAAACGTATTGGAGGGGGCTACACGTGGGAAAATGATCAGTTTATGTACTTACAGTTGAAAGGGGTGCAGATGACATAAGCAGAGGGAATTCACTGACAAGGAGCATATTCTTGTTACCAATACTAAAACAGCAGGATTCATTTCAGATATCCTTTCTATTGGAGACAGAAGGGAGAGCAGAATCCTTTAAGAAAATATGGGAAAGGGATTTAGAAATGGAATTGAATGATTGGAAACAGAACCCCATGTCTAAATGCACACAAAATGTCAATTGCACATCAATATAAATGACATGGATATAAATTATTGTATAGATGGCAGAACAATCCAGTGTGCCTTTCAAAATATTTCCAGGGATTGACCTTAGTTGTTGGGATGGATGTGGTGAAAGGGCCACATATTGGCATATATGGTGGACATGGCTCCATGGTACAATGCTTCTGGTAAGTACTGGGCTGTATAAGGGATCTAGATGGGGTTGAACTGCCTTTAGACCCAATGCGGATGTTATTTGGAGTTCAGGTGGTGGGAGTGGAGGAGTCTGTCGCATTTGGTTCACTTATCCCTTTCGGCGACGAGGGCTTGCATCAATATAGGATATAGATATTCTCTCCCAGGGTAAAACATGTGGGCTCTAAAAGCCTTGGCAATATTTGAAATGGAAAATATCACAAGATAACAGCCGTGCAGGGAAATGGACTGCCTTACTCCAGAAATATGCAACTTGAGTGGCCAGTCTAGGCTGACGTGAATATTCGGGAATGAAGACATGCAAGATGGATTGATAGGAAAGTGAAGGTGGCCGCCCATCCCCCAAAAGAGAATATTAGGTTCAAATAAGAGGATGCTGAAAGGCATTACTACAAGCCAGTAGTTACATTTTGTGTACTGCTAGGTCCCAGACGCTTGTTTCCATGGGTTGTGGGGCTATAGGGTAGGGAAGGGTGGGTGAGTGGGGGGAAAACTAATGCTTAAGATTTCTTCAGTAAGATGAGAAGCATAAGGTTGTAAAACTACAATAAGAAAATAGCCACGTGAAAACGTTTTTAACTTTTAATGTTGTGTTATACATACAACTGCATGAGAATGCAGAAAAAGTGCTTTAATGTATAACAGATCATTTTCAACATTTCATTGATGGTATACAAACTTCATTCTCAGCCCAACTCCATCCATGACTACATACACTAGCTGGGAGCAGTGGCCAAATGCCCATTAGGAAGCTAATTGGCAACCACACATTTTGAGGTCTTTGGGGGCATGCTAACAATAGCTTTCATGGGACACCATCAGCAGTGTTGGTCTGATTGCAGACTGAACTAGCTGGGATGGGCAAGATGCATGATGCCATGATGCCACACCAGCAAGGAATGCTCCTTCAATTGGACCCACAATCTGTTGACAGGGGAGCAGCTTAAAGTGCAGTGTGAATGTCCTCTGTTATAAGAACAATCAGATGCAGTGCACCTTTACACATGGGATCTTTCAAGTATGAACTGCGGGGGAGCCGCGCAAGTGGAAGAAGCCAGAGCTGAACACCTTTTGAACAAGGCTGCTCATTGGGGAGAACAATGATGTGTACTGTACAATAGATGTGCTTTGTGTTATATGCAATGCATTTATTTAGTAGAAAACATGAGGGGAAACACTGAAAATCAAACAAAATTACAAACACACAAAGATCAAATTATATAAACAGTGAAAAAATATAAACAAAAAAATGGTGACAATTTGGCAATTTACCAAACGCATTAAAAAATAACAGTGGTGGAGCAGATCGAAGAACCCCGAGCACAAATCAAAAGGTGCAATCATGTCAAAGCTGCTATAGGAAGTAATGACTGTCTGAACTCCCTTGTTCTTAAAAGGATCTATATTTTACTTCCAGTACATGAAGGGACAAGTGCTTCCACCCCCACTGAATGTCAAGACACCCATCTAACAATGATATATATGATATGATCGGTTATTTATAACATATATAAACAAGGCCAGGTTAGCAAAAGTAAAGTTACCATAAGAAAAATATCAAAGGGCCAAAAGCTTTACAGGGTATATACACATTAGAGTACTGGTTGAAGTATACTGATTGAGACGATGCAGAAAGCAATATTCAAGTGGTAGTTTGGGAGCATTAGAAGCTAGATGGAAAGGGGACTAGTGTACAGTATGTGGCCCTAGGACCGATCAAGGACATGCCCTTTGGGACACCAGGTAATGGGATGCCTAGGGCACGTTATTAATCGTGTTCAAAAGTGACCACCTTTGTGAATTCTGGCCCTGCGGGCCTGCAGATTACTATTGATGCAAACAAGGTCAGGCTTGGTAAAGGTGCCCTTTAGGTAAAGCAGTCTTTCCACGGTCTACAATCCCACAGCTCTGAGAAAATACAGACTGCTGTAAATGACAAGCTAGTTTTCCTGGTTGTGAGGGAAGGAGGATGGCTGCTTACACTGTGCTCTGCCCAGGCTCTAGTGAATTCATGCCCTTGGAGTCAGTGGATCCAGACAGGAAATGCAGCTCTTCGTGTAAAGGAACTCTTTATTGTTTGTGAGACTCCAGCTCCTGCTGGAAAGTAGCAGAGACAGCTGAGGTAGGGCCCTGGCAATCTTAGTCCCAAGGGCAGGATGCTGGTCGTTTATGCACTGGAACATTCATCTGATCAACATTCTAGAAAACGATATGGTGCAAAATCTTGGAGCAACACATATGCCTATGCTCTGCTAAAGTATCTGAAATGGCTATTTTCCGGTTGATTTTAGATGATTGCTTTGAAGAGGGGCTCTGCATGAAATGCATGCAACATTAGCAGAATGACTAGCCATTGCACTTACTATCGCCTTATTACGGTCAAGAAAAACTGTGGGCTACCATCAACCAAGGATTTAGTAAGGGGGAAAGACTAAAGACCTGTTCAGTGCCACCAAGGCCGAGGGTGCAAGGTTTAACAGAAATCACCAGTTAGCTCCTGCATATTATAAACGTACAGGAATGAAAGCTGCTGCACAAGTGCGTTGAAGTGTTTCAGCAGTCTCTGCGGGGCCCCGTGTGACAAGTGGCAACTTTACTGAAAAGGAATACGGGACTTTCTTTTATCCATTTGAGAAGTGCTATTTTATGCCATTGTGCTTTATCACTTAAGTGGGGAGGGGACTATGGCAAGTCATGCGGGTTACATTCTGCAGAGCAATACCGATAATGACTGTCAACCCATGCTGCTGGGGGCTCTTGAATTCACAGGAACATACAGATTCAAACATCATCCAGTACAAATAAGATTACCAATTATTTTAAAAATGGATCCAAGTGTTTTCTTGAAGAGTCTTCCCAGTGAAAGACGTTCAAACTAAACTAATCCAGCTAATTCGTTCAATGTCTACAAATATGTGCATATCACAGGCTATGAACATTTGCTGGCCAGAAACATTTTCTTCAAGCATGTGCGAGCTTGGAGTATAAAATACTGTATGAGACTATTCAGTTTACAGACTCTTTGGCCACCGCAGTCAGGTCAGATGGTCAACGGGCAAAGGACTCGTCAGTTAAGAAAAGCTTCCAGTTTTATGAATTCCATCCAACTATGATAACTGGACCAGTTCCAGGACTAACCATCTAGATTTGTATTACTAGCTTCCCTACCTCTTACGGGGGTGGGGGAGGGTGGCTACATGTGGTGTTGCGTTAAGGGGTGAGAGTCAAGTCATAAGTGGTTGAGGCGATTCTAGCCTGCGGTATAATTCATGTCATCTTAAATGATTTAGTTTTACCTGCACAAGGAGCAGTAACTGATAACCTTAAGCCTTATTTTCTCCACCTCCAATTAGAGGAGAATGTCATTACAGAATGTGCTACTGAGAGAGTGCTGAAGGCACATAAGCCCACCAAGCCCTTTATGGTTAAGCGACTGAAAGTTAATGAGCATTAACGCAGAAAAGACTAGGTACAATTTTGTCTAAAGGGATGATTATGAGTGATGCAGTAAAGCATACTCCAGTGATCCATGTAAATGGGGATATGAAATCTGCCCAAATGTTACATTATCCAACCACACTCACATGGGCTTCTGATGGAACAAAAAACAAACAAATCCCTGCTCAAAGGATACAAGATGTTACTGCTCAAATAGACCCATTCCCAGCAAAAACACACAGGAAGCAATAAATCGAGATGTAAACAGAACATGCTCATGATCCAGACTGTACAGATACAAATCTTCAGACATTGCTTTTTCGGTGTCAAAGGACAACTCTCATCCATAATACACTTGTACAAACCACCGAATGGACCGGTGTCCAAACTAGATTACAGCAAAGATTTAGAGACGTTAGCATATGGAGGTCCACGCGGCCAATCCAAATGTTCAGCATGCAGTCAATACCTATTGCTATCCACTGCATTCTGTATATTCCGTATTCAAAGGCAGAAAGGGAAAGAGCAATACAACTTCCAAGAATGATTTATTTTAACAAAACATTTCCTCTCTTGGGTCATTCCACTGCAACACCCAACTTATCACACCATACAGAAAGCTAAAACACGTGAAGACCTTACACTTTTATAGGGAACCGTTTCTTTTAACGTTAAACCTAATGCATGCTTATGTTAAAAACGTTACAGTTCAACCAAGTTTTCATAAAATAAGCATTTTAATTGCAGACACCTTTTTTTAAATAACAAAAATAAAAGCACATTTACTTTACTAGCGCGGTTTGAGTATTTCTTTTACTCAATACTAAACATTTTCTACTTTACAATCGCAACTCCAAAACCAATATTGCTATTGCCAGTATGCACTAGTTGCCTAGATCTCGAGAGGGGTCATTTGTGCCTGCAATAATGGCCATTGGCTCGGGACAACATTTGGGCGGATCTTACCACGAGAATGCCCCATACTGATGTCTATGAGGCTTAAGTGAATCTACTTTATCGTTATGCAAAAGCATCCTACACTTGGTCATGAGAGAATTGTGAATTTTAGTTCACATGTAGTTAAAATGCTCTTGAATTGGAAGATGGGTAATACGTTTGCAAGACATTTTTCCTGACTTGAGAATTTTCATTTAAAGTCAGCCACGTCATGCAAATAATTTACTTTAAAAAAACCTGCGTCACCATGCGGAACGGTGCCTTTATCGAAATGATGCAGCATACAACTACAAGTAACCAATGTTATCTAGCCATGATGAACTTGGCCCACCTATACTAAACAGCTCAATACTTGAATTAATATTAGTGCTACAGTGCATCTTTTCTCTACCTAAACAGAACAATGGCAGCAAGGAGCCACACTAATAATGGTAGTGATCTATTTCTACATGGATTGGACACCATATAGTACATGAGCCAATATAAACTTTTGTTTGTGGATTCGTTTATCTTAAGAGCACTTACAGGCATGACTGATGGTCAGTAAGTAGGACTAATTTGTACCATCCTCGACAAAACCGTACTACTGGTAAAACACCGGCACGTTCACAAGTGTAGGCCTTGCAATTAAAGGCCTTTTTGGGTTAGTTGGTGCAGCGTTTGCCGTTTCACCACATTAACCACTTTTCCTGCCCTATGGGTAGTCTTGTCCGCTGATATTCCCAAAATAGAATTTGGCGATAACTTGCACTGCGTGCCTACATTTTCAGTACTTGTGAAAAAGACTAGTCAAGCACAATGCATTTCATGTCATAGCCCAATATATTTTAAGTTAACTTAAGTCTAAAGGGGCACATTTCTTACGGACTTCTTCCTGAAAGCACTAAATTTTCGCCCATTATATGTATGGTTCAAAATGTAGCCATGCATGCCCATTTTCAGATGACATGTGAACTGGATTGTTACTCCGTTCGTACGTCTCTGCAAACACTGAAAAGCATTACAGTTGTGTGGATTACAACAAGTCTTCAAAATATCAAGTCAAATAGCAGGCATCTCCAAATATGTACATTTAGTTGCTGTGTTTGCAAGTGACATGTAGAAAGAACTAAGACTTCAAACTGTTTAAGGCAAGCTAGCCTAAATAAAGTACTAAGCCCCAATTTCACACATGAAATACCATGCCGACTGCAATACTTATGGTCGAGGTAAAAATCGAATTTCGTGTCTTATGAAATGTCGCTTTCAGGCGTGCAAATTTAACTGGTCAAGCAAGAACGACATTTCCCTTAAAATGCGCAGAAATGCTTTAAAATGATGAACAATTCTTTACAGGCTACTTCTTATGCAGGCGTTTACCCCACACATACCCCCATTTATAATGACTTGAATGCATTTAACTTCACTCATGTGGTTGAAACTAGTTGGATATGTGATTTCAGATTCGTGGTGGTATAGGCATTGGCAGATATACATTTTGGCATATCTGGAATGGAACTTACTGTCAACTATTTCAACAGTACTCATTAATAACAACGGTATGCACTAATGTGTTCTCTTTCTTAAAACACGTTTTCGTTAGTTCTTTATTTGGATAATTTCTACTAGATCACTTTTTACATTAACCAGAAACACAATGTCCATATTAGCACACACTAACCAGTGTGCCTACACGATTAAGGTAATTACACTGCAACTATGGAATAGCACCTGTATTTAGATGTCCATCAACAGTTTGAAGAATGTAATTGACACATTCGGCAATTTCACTTTCATAATGATTAAAAGAGTCAACTTAAACCAAGATAAATAGTATATTTAACTTAGATATACGCTAAGTAATGGGGCTAAGCGGTACATGGAAACAATCAAACGAGTAGCTAAATGAGTTAATTTAGGCAACCGCAATCAGAGCATGCAGTTTAGACTGCTCGCGTGCCTGTTGCAAAGCAACAGGGCGAAGCGACAGCATTGGCGTCAGGTAGCCATGGGAACCGTTAAATTAGGTTCCAAGATGGCGCTCGACTGGATGAGTGCAGCCGATGCGAGAGATTTCTGTTCCTTCTAAGTGGCCTTTGCTGTCAAGTCATACCGGTGTTCTCACAATAGGGCGTTTAAAGATGTGGGGACATGTAATAGGCAGATAGATAATGATAATTTTGTTTCGGATGAGACGCAATATTGCGATTGAATTGAACTAAAACATCATGTATTGGAGGTAGAATACAGCGTTGGTATTATTTTGGACAAACTGAGACACTTAGTTGAATCTATGAGCGCAGCATTACATCCTATGTAATGGACACGAGCATTGATATGCAAATTAAAGAACAATATTGAGAGCACATTCTGTCAAACATAATACACATGTAGTTAAACATACTTTTTAGCGCACTACTTTTTATATGGAAACTAACCAGAATGCAACATTGCACCTTACAAAATGGAGGAGCAATGCAGCGTTTGTATTACTACCATAATATAACATGCACAATGAAACAATTTTTTGAGCGCAACAATATTGAGTTCAATCTCTTGAAGTTTGAACAATTAGGAGCCTAAAGAGAATCTTAAATCTTTCTCATTGGAATTATATAGATATGAATGGGATTTGACCCAATATACTATTCCTGAACGAGAAGTCAATAACCCCCTGTGTGGGTAAGTTTTTGACAAGATTTAGCCGTGGTTTCTAACTGTACACTATTTGGATAGGACAACCGAGACTATTGCATTAATTTTCTTTTGTCTTGTTTGTATGTCTTTTCCTCCTTACCTCTCCCCATTTAACCATTATGATCATCTTTTATTTTTGTGTTTTCTTTTTAAAACTGACCAATGAACTTTTGTGATCTGACAATTACACAATCGTATTGTTATATTTATACCATGTTATTGAAAAATGTGTTTACTGTTTTGTTTTATATCTCTGCCTTGAATGTGTATGACGGAATACATTTGTGCGGTTTATTTAATTTTGCACCAGTTTTGATTACACCAGCCCTAATTTGAAAAAGGGCGTTAGGGGCCGAAACACGTGTAATTAGAGGGCATTTATCTCACTACAGTTGAAATTAAAATTCATTTTGCAATTACCACTAACAAGGCACTTTTGTCCTGGATCTTTTTGCATGCCTCGGCATACTAGTTTTACTATTTCTGACAGGTTTTCCTGTGGCTCACCGTCAGTCCAGTGACTAGCGACATAGATCCCTACAAGAAACAGAGGGGTTATTCCTGTCTCCACCCAAGATTTGGTTACAACCATAATTCACTTTCAATTAATGCTGAATGAGTCGCCCAACGGACCAGCTGCCACTGTAAGCCCAGTATATTTTTCTATACCCCCATATACATTTACAACAAGGAGAGCTAGGCCTAGGGCAGCAGATTGCCAGAGGAGCAGCATTTTAGTGAAGTTTATTTTCAATTTACTGGTTGTCATTTATTAAATATAAAGCACATTGTTTCTCAGAGTCTTGCTGATCCACAACACTAAGCAATTTTGAGCTGTTAGCAGTTAATACACTCTGCCAGTATTTAATGGCCAAACTTGATAATATGCTTGCATTTTTCAAAAGCTTGATTGTTAGGATTACTTGTGCATATAAAGAAAAAAGGAAACTTGTACCAAACACAGCGTGCTTTAGGTATTTAGTGCTTCAGTCATACAACTCTCAGACATATGTGACAGACATAAAGCTCTTCGGTCATTCTTATCTTCCCAAAATGCTCTGT
Organism: Ambystoma mexicanum; assembly: GCF_040938575.1. Classification (NCBI taxonomy): domain Eukaryota; kingdom Metazoa; phylum Chordata; class Amphibia; order Caudata; family Ambystomatidae; genus Ambystoma; species Ambystoma mexicanum. The sequence continues at coordinate 1,460,496,441 of NC_090935.1, forward strand.
AACATCATTGGTTTCATTGGTGCCATCTCACATTATCTTTCGAGTTCTTTGTAATACACACATACACTGTGGTAAGCAATCACTTTTAAGCCATTGCAAAAAATGAGGGTTTGCCCCGCCAGAAAAGGTTACAAATTATGCATCATTTTGCAATATTAAACGCATGCCTATGCTTAAGTCAAGCACAGAGTTACCACAGGTGACACTATAATGATGTTCATAAGCAAGCAGTAATTTCCCTCCCCAGACCCACATTTCAGATATCTGTGGCCCCCCAAAAGGTGCAATTATGAAATCGATCAAAGTTAAAATGGCAAAGAGTAAATCTCAATTTGCAAGTGCATCAAACAGCCTGTGAAAGGATACCCAAAAGCCATAGAAGGGTGAGAACAAAAACTGTGCCAAAGTTACACACTGTTTCACAGCTGTAAAAATGTCCCGTAAAGATATCCATCCATCTTTACAGAAGCTGCTCAGTGCTAAGTAGGCAGATGGCATCCCTCCTGGGTTGATCATGTGTCTGACATTCTGATGCACGCTCAATACTACCAGGAGAACCAACTGCAAAGCATGTCAGTGCAAAACTGATTCTTATAAGTAATCTTTACATTAATTATATTTTAAATGAAAGGTAGGACTTTTACTGTGAAACAGTACTTCAAACAACAGCAGGACATCTACATCTAGTCTCATACATCTCAAAATGTTCCTATGCATGGTCTAGTCCAACCAACACTACAGAGCACAAACATTTTACATAACCTTAAACGCAAGCTGGCATGAACTATAGCCCAAACCACACCCACACAGTTAATATTGTGCTACAACGCTCAAAAAGGGAGTAGTTGATTGCCTGTAACTCCACTTCACCAATGTTGGTATCTTTCATGGATTCACATGCTGTTAATATTCCCCGTCAGACTGGTATTCCCCGATTACTTTGATTTAGTACTTTAATGGAAAAAAAACTTGACACCTCGAGTGTCCCATAGCGTTGTTGTGGGTGCTTTTGGTTCCCACGAATAGGACAGAGTGTATAGCTCCACCCCACCAATGCAGCGTCCCCTCAGATTTTAACCACTCCAGCTGGACGATATCACCCTGTAGAGGATGTTTGCCTGAAGGGGGTAGGCTGGAGGGCGCATGTGAATCCATTAAATATACCAACACTGGAGAAATGGAGTTACAGGTAAGAAACTACTCTCTTCCCCAGCATTGGATCTCATGTATTCACATGCTGTGAATAGATTTTATAACAGCATGCATGTTAGGAGGAGATAAAACAGGCAAACAGAAATTAGAGACTTGCAAGTTTTCTGCACTAATGCAAGAAGTATAAATACATAAGTATAGGAAAAAATACCCCGGAAGCTGCAGGGCTTACCTTACTGGAATAGCCATTGAAGGACTGCTCGTCCCATGCACAAGTCTTCATTGTGCTGTTCTAAGCAGTAGTGCCTGGTAAAAGTGTGAGGCACTGCCCATGTTGCTGCCTGGCAAATGTCTTTGATGGGCACTCCGGACCAGAGGGCCACAGAGGCAGCCGTAGCCCTTGTAGAATGAACTCTAGCCGCAGTTCGACGCCTGTTGGCCTTCAAGTGGCAGAAGGAGATTGTGGATGAAATCCACCTTGCAATGCCCTGTTTTGAAATGGATTTTCCCTTGCTGGATGGGCCAAAGGTGACAAAAAGCTATTTATTGATCTAAAGGATGTCAGGTCTGAATAATATTTTTTCGCCCTTTTCACATCCAGGGAATGTAGGGCTTTCTCTGCTGGTGAAGTGGCGTTTTGAAATAATGTAGGCAGAGTTATGGTTGCATTCTTGTGAAATTCCGATGGCTTTTGGGACGAAGTGAGGATTGGTGGAAAGTATCACCTTGTTCTTTGCGAATCCGAGATAAGGAGGATCTACTACTAAAGCTTGTAGTTCCAAAACTCATCTAAAGGATATAATGGGTATTAAGAATGCCACCTTCCAGGTCACAAACTTTATGTGCGCTGTTGATGGGGGTTCTAAAGGAGTTTTCATAAGATCAGCCAGGTCGCGATTCAGGCTCCACAGCAGTGGAATCTTTTTCTTTGGAGAAAAAAGTACAAAAGAGACCTTTTAAGAAGTGTTTGAGTAGCATGTTGCTGTAAAGGACGAGATCCTCTTCCTTGTGAATCTAGAAATTGCTGCCAAGTTCAGCTTTATAGAGGAGATCACTAGACCTTGTGCCAATTTGAGAAGATAGGGAAGAACCTGTTGGGGTTTTATGGCCAGTGATTGCAGGTTGGGCTGCTGTGCACACCATGTACAGAACATTTTCTATTTGTGGTTGTAGGCAATGTTAGTGTACGGACCACTAGCCGCCACTAGAATGCGTTGGCAATCTTGAGGGATGTTTATGTGTCTGAATTCAGAGTGGTCAGGAGACACGCTGTTAATTTGAGGGAGCCCAGGTCGTGGTGCACAATCACCCTGTCCTTTTGCGACAGAAGATTGGTGTGAGATCCTAAATGGATTGGATTGTCCACCGCCAGTACAAGGAGGTCAAAGAACCAGGTCTGCCTGGGCCAGTACGGGGCTAACAGGATTATCCTGCAGTGTTATTTGCATATCATCTGTATCGTTTACCTGATAAGAGGGCACGCATATGCGAAAATTCCGGTCCATGGGAACGAAAATGTGTTCCCCTGAGGGATGAGGGATCCTGCGCGCAATTTTCTTGCACTGCTCATTTCTCTGCAAATGGGTCCAGAGAAGGATAGTCCCATGTCGAGAAGAATTCAGGTATCTGGTTGTTGTGTAGTTGCCATTCGTGGGACAGTGACCAATCCTTGCTGAGTGTATCCTCTTATATGTTTTGTATCCCAGGCGGTGGAATACTTTAAGCATAATATTGTTGCGTCCCAGTGCCAAATGGTCTCTGCTTCCTCGGACAGGGTGGTTGACCATGGTCTGCCTTGTTTTCTCAGATAAAACATTGCAGTTGTGTTGTCCGCGAGGACTCATACCACCAAATTTTTGATTAGAGGGAGGAAGGATTTCAGAGCCTAATGTACCCCCCGTAGTTCCAACGCATTTATGTGGAGGACCGAGTCTTCGGGAGTCCACAGGACTCTGGCTTGTTGTTTGTCCAGATGAGCTCCACACTCCGCCAGGGAGGTGTCGGTCACAACTGCGAGATGGTAGTTGGGTTCCACAAGGGGCTTCCCCTTCGCCATGTTGTAGGGGTATGCTACCATTTTAGTGCAGTTGAGAGTCTGAGTGATGGCAATTTTTGTTTTACCAGGACCCATGTGTTTGGGACTATATGGTTGCTAGAAACCTTTGCACTGGCCGCATATGTATCCTGCAGTGGGGGATTAGCGAGATGAAGAAAGACATGGACTCTAAGAGAGCCATGCATGTGCGCACCGTGACTCGCTTTTTGGAGTGAAGGAATTTGCTAGCGTTATCCATTTTATCAGTGTCTGAAGAGGGCCTGACCAGACTTTGGTCCATGAGGAACTGAGCACCGAGGAACATCAAACTTTTTGAAGTTACTGTGCAAGATTTGGTGTCTTTTTTTTTTAACAACTTTATTTGTTTCGGTTACAGCGTCATCTATGCATTATATGAGTTATTGTGACTCCCCTTTACAGTTAATATGCATGCAGCTTTGCTCTTTACCCCCTCCCAGTGGTCCCTCCTCTGCCACCTCTTTATTCTGTGGTGCTCCGCTGGGATGGAGATCCATCAGGGCTTTGGGGGCCCAGAAGGTTCGATACCAGGCAGGATTGAAATGTTAACGCCAGGAATCAGGAGTGATCATCCAATACTGGGGCCCAGCAGTCGGTGAAGCAGTGGAGAGACCTCTCCTTCGCCGCTGTGACTTTCTCCACCACCAGGATCTCCCAAACTTTTATCCAGAGGGCCAGAAGATGACCCTCCTGAGCTTTCCACTTGTGCGCCACTGTAATCTTAGCTGCTTGTAGTAGGTGTGTGAGCACTTTTGGCAGATCGGCTTATTTTGGGATAGCAGTGCGGGTTCGCCACCCCAAGAAGGATTACCTCCCGGTCCATTGGCAGTTTGCATTGGGTGAGGTCTTCCGCGATCCGCAGGACCTCCCTCAGAAGGTCTGGTACTGTCAGGCATCCCCACCACATGTGGAAAAAGGATCCCCACTCGCCGCAGCGTCTCCAGCAGCTCGGGTCAATGTCAGCATTGCAATGGTGCAGGCGAACTGGGGAGTAAAACCAGTGGTGAAGGAGCTTCAGGGCGCATATTCCTTGTTTGTAACGCATCTGGCTGTCGAGTTGATCCTGGACCATATCTCAACCCATGTCTAGTCTTCTATGGAGTGTTCCAGGTCCGTCTCCCATCTGGACATGTATGGCGGTCTAACTTTTAGCATGTCCTCCTGGAGGAGGCGGTACAGTTTGGTGATCTGACCCCGGCCTGTGCTTTCCTCTGTCGCTTGTTTGAGAGGGTGGAGGTCCCGGGGGCTCCCCGACGGACCGTGGGCTGTAAGATCCAGTGGCGGAGTTGGACGTATGCGAATCTCTCTTTCTGTCAGCTGAAAGCGGACTTTACACTCCTCAAAGCTGAGTGGGTTATTGGCCTCGTAGAGTTCGGAGAGGGATCGGAGGCCTCCTCTAGTCCATCGGCTGAAGCGAGCGGCCTCCATTCCTGGCCTGAAGTTAGGGTTCCAGATGACCAGGGAGAGCGGGCTCGGGCCCCTAGGCACCTTCCCCCTCCGTCGGAGCCATGCACATGCGGGACCATTTTGGGGGGGGTCGGGGGGGCTCCGGATTCACCCAGGCCGTAGCACTCGCTAGTTGGGCTGCCAGGAAATAGTTCATCAGGTTGGGGAGCCCGAAGCCGCCCCTTTTTGCGACCCCAGTCATAGGTATCAGGTATCCTGGCTCTGCATCCATTCCACACGAATTTCGCTAGCTTCCTCTGTAGTTGTTCCAAGGCTTGTTTTGGGGGGCTGGGAGAGCGGAGCACAGGTACAGCAGTCTAGGGAGGAGGTTCATTTTGCATGCTGTGAGCCATCCCAGTAGAGATCTCTTGGTTGTCCCATTGTTGGAGGTCCTCCTCCAATTCCTTGAGGAGCAGCGGGAAGTTAGCAGTGTAGAGCTGTTTCGGATCTGTTGTGAGGCGTATTCCCAGGTAGGCCGTTGCTCCATGCTAGCTGGCAGAGTACCTGGAGGTTGGCCACCAGGGGATCGCCCAGGTTGACGCTCAGTGCCTCTGATTTGGAGTAGTTCACCTGGAATCCAGCCACTCCCTTGAACGTCTCCACCTCAGTTAGGGTAGCGGGAAATTAGGATTGACAGTTGATTGAGATCATCATGTTGTCGGCGTGTAGGGAGATCTTGAATTGTTCCCTGTTTATTTTTAGCCCAGTGATGTTCTCGTTGGTTCGTGTCCTTTGGGCGATTGGTTCCATGACCAGAGCAAAAATCACCAGGGAGAGCAGACAGCCTGGTCTCGTCCCGCACGAAAGCCGGATCGGGGAGAGGTCTTCTGAGTCAGTCGGAGTGATGTTCTTGGGGCTTTGTAATATGCTAACACCATTTTCTGAAATATCAGGCCAAACCGGAACGCCTCCATGGTAAGGCGCATGAAGTTCCAGTCCACCCTGTCGAATGCTTTAGTGCTGTCCAAAGTCAAGACCGCCAGGCCCCGATGTTCTTGGGTCGCGACTTCGATGAGATTGAGCGCTCGACGGATGTTGTCCATGGTGCTTCTCCCTCTGATAAACCCTGCCTGGTCCTGGTCTGATAGTTGGAAGGATTTGCATCAACCTGTTCACCAGTACTTTGGAGTATGCATTAGCGTCCACATTGAGCATAGATATCTGCCTATATGAAGAGCACTCCTTTGGGTCCTTGCCGGGTTTCAATAGCATGATTGTGGTAGACTCTTGCATAGAGGGCACAATAGTGTCCGAGTCCCGAAAAGAGTTAAATAGCTCCGTCATTGGGTGTAGCAACATGGGGCGAATGTCATTCCTGCCCCTCATGTCCCTAGATGTCAGGCTGGAGCCAGGCCACGGTCACCTACATGGCCCTCAAGGGACTCTCCATCCCTCCAAAGACCCACTTGGAGTCAGACTTAGCGCTTGTGGCACCAGACTCACTCACTCCCATAGGATAACATTGGGGATTGGACTTTTAGTGCCTTGATGGGGACAAGATGGATGCCCCCACACATTTCGGTTCCCTGAATGTGCAGTCTAGTCTTTTGGGTGTGGTTCAGCCCAGAGACACCTGGGATACCCAGAGACTATTTAAGCCACGCCCAGGCTGAGAAACATGCTTTGTGTTTTCTGCACCTGCAGCGTGACACTCACCGTGTTCGGATCGGTCTCCAGTAGGCCTGCATCTTCTGCGCTCAGCTCCTGCAAGAACACCGTTAGGAACAGCCTTACCTTGCGGCGCTCCTGCCCATCATTCATCTCTCCTGTTCTGCGGGCATCTTCGGCGGTGTCATTCCCATCCCGGCACGCCCCTTCCTAAGGAAAAGGGAAAAGAACAGAAAAAAGGCATTAGTAAGCATTCAGCAAATCTTTGCTTATTTTTAAAGACTGTACGAGCTTCAAACGCTTACCTGAATCTCAGCCGCTCTGGGGGAACTCTGTCTCCGGAACTTCTCATCCAACTGCAAGAGGGAAAAGACTCCAGGTTAGCGTGAAAACATCTAGAGGCGCCGCATACCGCGCTTACTCACCGCACTTCTTCATAACCGGCATCCACGCTGAAAACGTCGCGGCACCTAAAAGACACAGAAAAAGAACTCCGTTCAATACAAATACAAAAGGGTTGCATCGCACATCACGCTCTCACTCACCTTCAACGCTAATCATCTCAGCAGCACGTCGCCATCCCCGGACGCCGGCCATCATCTAAGGAAGGAAAGGAACGAAGTTAGAGAACTGTTCAAAAGACTCATACTTACCTGTCGGACTCTTGCCAGTGAAGTAACTAGGCAGCAACAAGCCCACATCAATCAACGCGCCCCTGCGCTGAAAGCAGGACAGAGAGCACACGTTCCAAGAAAGCAAGGTGAGCTGTGGATCAAAGGGAAGGGTTGGACCCCGTGGAATAAAGTTCAAGCTGTTACACTCACCTGGCTCCCACAGAGGCGATCGGAACTGGACAACTGCGGTCTCCACCAATGTGACACGTAGGGCCGAGATGAGGACTAGACTGGCCCACCAAGCTTTGTTTGCTTGGCCCGTAGGAATATTCTTCTGCCAATGGAGAAAGGGAATTAACCACCCGTGGAGTGGAGCGTAAATTCCCACCACCCCCCGCTGTTCTCCCCACAGATCACCTTTGACGTTCCCTCAGTCTCACCTGATGGTTTGAAAAGATGAGCTCTCCCTCCTGCATGGAGCGCAGGGGCACGTTGATAACCAGTTGCTTCACTGGCTCGAAGGAATTGGTGAGTTCCAGAACAATATTGACTCCGAGATTCCCGGCAAGACGCCGCAAGTATAAAGTTCGTAAGAGTTCAAATGCCTGACTTTCACTCTTGTCCGATTCCTTGCAGGTTGCAGCTTGACCCTAATGAAGAGTTCCTCGTGGCAACCGGTAGTATTCAGGTAAGGATTTGTATTTTCCAACACAGTTCGATAAAATAATGTCAATATGTAACCTGTTGCTTTCTCCCTTATTCAGGCGCTGAGAGAAAGTATGAAGTCTCGGGGAATAATAACTCCGGCGGTAAAATCAGGTAAGTATTGTGGTGAGGAGGGGTCCCCTTGTTAGTCCCTTTGTTTCACCTTGCTGTCCTTTTGTTTCCCCTTAGGGGCCCGGGTTCGGCGAAGATGCAGGGAAGCTGCGCCGACCTGTGAAGAGGAATAGTAGACCCACTGGTAAAATCAGGTAAGTCTATGGGGGGGTAACTTATATTCCTCTGTGTATTCCCTCGGCTCTCCTTGCTGTTATTGTCTTCTCCTTAAGTGCCGGAGTGCGGCGGGAACATGCAGGAGGATGCGGTGGAATAACTTTTCTTCCAGCTCGAAGGTGCGATGGATGGGGAATTCTGGCAAGGGTCAATGGTATTGCTCTTGTTCTAACCTTTTGTCCTTCTTTCTCCCTTTTTCTAGGAGCTCCAAACTCGAGGCGGGCATGGCAGAAGGCTGGATGCAGACTTGCAGGCACGATGAGCGTTAAGGTGCTGGATGCAGAATAACGCCAAGCGTGTGCTGCTCTTCGGGCGTGGTTTAAATAGCTTCCAAAGTAGTCCCAGGTAAGTATTCCTCCCCAGCCCCACCCGAGTAAAAGAATAGTCCCTAAGTAAAGTAGTCGCTTCCAAGCCTCTTTTGGCTTGGAGCTCTTGCAGCATGGTCTGCATCAGGTAAGTTTTAATCTATGAGCCTGGCGCTGTAGGCGCCAGGACTGACTCTCCATATGAGCCTGGCGCCGTAGGCGCCAGGACTGGACCCAAATAGCCCCTAGCAGGGGTTGTTGGGCTGGCTTGGGATGACTTGATGCCTGCTTCCGGGGTTGCTGGACTTGGTCTGGGTCCCCGGGGGTAGGCATCGTGACACAAGCACATAGAGAAAGTAGGGATTTCAACTCTACCAATCTAGTGTTTCAGGCCCAGTCTCCAGTAGAGTAGACTCCAGGGAAGGGTTTGAGGTCGTAAGAGGTCAGAACAGGCTGAGTGACGTCCCTGTGGATACCAGGTGAGCATTACAGCGAATGTTTGTAGAATTTTGGTGGAAAGCCGTCTCAGCCTTGGGCCCTGGGTTTCCGATTTTTGAGTACTTCTTCCACCTCTTCGGTTGTAATTGGGGCTTCAAGGGCAGCTCTGTTCGCTTCTGAGATGTGTGAGAGCCGGGCATGTGCTATATATTGTTCCTGGAGGGACTGTGGGTGGGGGGCTGAGGTCAGGGTGTCAGATGGGCTGCCGAAACCTGTAGTTTCGCCCCTTCTCCGTACAGGGTTCTACCTTTTGGGTCCCTCAGTGCGGTAATGTGGTTCCGTCGGCGGGTTTTGGCTAGTTTGTTCACCAGATATTTATTAGCTTTATTGCCATATGCGTAGTAGCTCCGTTTGGTCCAGAGCAAGGTCTGGGCTGTGTCCTCGGCGTAGTGGGCTTCCAGCAAGATAGCCTGACCATCTTGGCCGACCACTTCTTTTTTAGGGCCGTACCTGCCTGCATCATGTTCTTCTCTAGTTGGTTTCTGTTCATGGTTCACCTCCTCGTATATGCAGCAGCCTGAGCCATCAGTTCCCGCTCCGATTACGGCCTTCATGGCTTCCCATCTTGTTGCTGTAGAGGTGAGGTCGGGGGGGGCGGGGGGGGTTTCCTTAAAGTAATTGCTGATCGCCTTGGCTAGGGCATCGCGCACCTCCATATCATGCAGCATTGGTTCATATAGAGAATAACTGCGCAGTTCTGGGGGATCCAGGTCAAAGACCCTTGCGGTGAGGAGAGTTGGGGCATGGTCCGACAGTACCCTTGCACTGATTTCCACATCATCCTTGAACTGCAGGAGCTGCGTGCTAGCTAAAATGAGGTCTATTCGGGATGAGGAGCGGTGAACATGGGAGAAGAAAGTAGTCCACGGTGTCCGGGTGAAGGACCCTCCAGGTGTCTACCACGCCTAGTGTCTTGAATAGGTGGCAGAGGCCCAAAGCCAACCTGAAATCCCTGGTGGACGGGGGGCCTGACCTGTCCAGTAAGGGGTTGGGTACCCCATTGAAGTCCCTGCCCAGGACCACCTGTCCCTCGAGGAACGGGAGAAGAGTGGATTCCAGGGTAGTGTAGAAGGCCGCCTGGCCGTCGTTTGGTGCGCAGACCGCGATCAGCGTGTGGAGCTGCCCGTAAAGATCCCCCTTAACCGCTACAAATCTGCCATCTGGGCTATGCAGGGTCTCCTCTTTAAAGGGGATGCCTTTCGCTAACAGAATCGCTGTGCCCCCTTCCTTGCTGGGGCCAGAGGCCAGGTATTGTGTGGGGAGGCACAGCTTCACCTCACTGATGAGGCCCAACAAGGCTGAAACACGTTTATGGGGTTGCTGTCGGTACTCTTGTTCAGAGAGGAATTGCCATAGCCTTTCTGTGCTGAACTGCCCATGTGGGCGGGACAAAGACTGATATGCAAATGGATATTTCCCATCTGTGAAAGGTACAGTGAGCAAAAAGTGTGTGCTGCAAACTCACCACAGAACAGGTTATCATGCCATGTTCTCTCTGGAGGGGAGCGCCTGCTACCTTTTGTGAAATATTGTGTGGGGTATGCTCGGCACCGCAGTCTAGTGAAGTCCTCTGCTAAGAGGTGGGTCTGCTGGAGGAACCCCACCGAGGCCTGAAGGTCCTGCAGGCATCGAAGGGTGGACTTACGTTTTGTGGGAGAGTTCAAGCCCCCGACGTTCAGTGAGATGTAGGAGAGTTTGGTGTGCGCCAGAGATTAGGTCAGCGGGGCGCCATTAGGGTTCAGATGGGTGGTGGGGGGGTAATCCTGTGCTCAGGGGAGTCCACTGGGGGACCGGTGTTGGCACGACTCAGCTGCAACTGAGTTAACATTGTCCAACTCAGGGCCAACAAGGCCCCAGTAACCAAGGGGGCTGGGGAAGGTCCCAGCCCAACTAAGAGAAAGGAAGGAACAAAGATTTACCAAACTGGCCCAAACGTGCCTCGGGCCGAAGTGACTGTCCATCCATTCAGCTGGGGCATTGCGTGGGAAACCCAGGTGCCAAGAGTGCAGGTTCCGGCATGGAGTGCTGAAGGTCGGTTACGGCGGGAGTTTTCCCCTCCTTTTTGAACATTCATCCAGCGGCTATGCTGAGGCTTCAGTGTTGAGCTGCGTTAGTTTATCCGTCAGGGAGGTGGATGCGTCTTCCTCTGGTGTCGAGGGCTTGCATCCCATAATGCTGCCTGCCTCCCCCAGGGTATGGATTACCCTCGTTTGGTCCTCAAGTGTGAACTGAAGTGAGGCCAGGTAGAGCCAATGATATTTGATTTTCCGCTCCTGCAGAAAGGTTGTTAGAGGCCGAAGGGCCCTCCGCCGTTGGACTGTGGGAGCGGCTGTGTCCTAGAACAGCTGTATGGCAGTTCCCCAGTATGTCAGGTCGCCTTGTGAGCGGCTCGCTGTCATGATCTCCGGGGTTTCGTAGAGAAAAAATGTACTCTGGTGATTACTTCAGGGCTAGCCGCTGCTGGGGTATTCCGGCGGCCTCGCAGTCTGAGTGCGATCGAGTAGAAGTAGTGACTTATCGCAGTCTGGGAGGAGAGTCTGGAAGAGATCTCAGATTTAGTGAGGGCCTGGTCCGGGATCGAGGCGGGAACCCCTTTGATACGGATGTTGTTTCTGCGGGTCCTGTTTTCCAGGTCCTCCTGTTTGCCATGCATAGTCTCTGCGTTGTCCTCTAGAGTCTGGATTTTGTGTCGCAGCTCCGCAATCTGCGCAGTGTGTTCCAGGACTTGGTCTTCTGTGTCCCCGACCCCATGTTCCACCTCCTCAATGCGGTTGTCCAGGCCATCTATCTTGGTTGTGACCTCTGCCATGCAGTTGCGGAATTCCATTTTGATTTCGGGGAGGAGACCCTGAATGTCATCTTTTGTAGCACATTGTCGTTGGGTCCTTGCGGGCGAGGAAGGCTGGGTCAGGGGGGGAGGGGGGGCAGAGGGGGGGGGGGGGGGTGAGGGTCCAGTTGCTTAGATTTCTCCTTCAGGTGGAGCAATTTGGCTATATCTGCAGACTTCAGGCCCTTTAGCTTAGACATTTTGGTATCTGGGTCGCTGTCCGCCCGGGTGAGATGTGTCTGCAGGCTGTTGTCATGAGGGGGAGTAGTTTCAGCTGAGCTCCCATTTTTTGCTTCAGCTGGGTATGTAGATCTTCACATGGCGTCCCGGGGGGGAAGGCCCTGCCTTGACAATGCCGCCTATCAAATTACCACTGGTAGGGGTTTCCAGGCTGGCTCCGCAGTACTCTTCTGGTGCTCTACAGGCTAGTGTTTGCTGAGGTTCCCTGCAGTGGATGGGATATTTACAGCTGTTTTGCCAAACTCGTTTGGGCTGCTGGTTCCTTGCTGTTCAAGCTTTCCTTTTAGTGCAGGGGGACCACTCGGGCAGATCCTTCAGTATTGTCTGTAGTGGCGGGGGTCCGCTGGCTTCAGAGGTGTGGTCTGGGTAGTGAGATAGGGCTGGCGCCATGTCCCTGTGGCTGTGTGTGTGTAGGGGAAGGGGAATGCCCCCAAGGCAGCCTGTTGGGTCCACGGGGACCAAGGTGGAGGGGTCCCGAGGGGGGGGCATTAAATGGGGCAAGTGGAGGTCAGGGAGGTTAGGGAGGGCAGCTCTGGGCCTCCCCAGGCTGATGTCAGGATTCGTGGGTCTGCCACAAGCCAAGAGGTGTGGTGCTGCACTGGCGATGGGAAGGCCCCCAGCTGGGCTTGTGCTGGTGGGCTGCAAGCCTTTCACTCCTCAGGGCTAGCTTGGTGGGTCCACTGGGAGGATCGTGATGGAGGGGCCGACACTGCCTGCAGTCCCGTGGCGGAGTGTTAGGGCTGGTGGAAAGTGGTTGGGGACACCCCCGCAGCTCCCCGCTGCTCCAGAACTCAGGGGTGCGTGCTACCGCATCAGCCCTCTGCCGGTGCCGCACCGGAGTCGTCCACTGCGGGGGGGAGCAGGCGCCGGGCCGCCCCTCTACTGATGCTGTGCCTCGAGGGGGAGGCAGTGTTGCCACGGTGTCATGATGCCTACCTCCAAGGAGCCAGGTCCGACCCAGCAACCCCAGAGGCAGGCATCGTTCCCCCCAGGGAAGTTCCAGGCGCCAGGCTCATAAAGCTGGACATGTGTTCAAGTGTTTTTATGTGCACTTACCTGATGCAGACCATGCTGCTACAATCCAGGCCCTCTTGAGGCCTGAATGGGACTACTTTACCTGTGGGACTACTTTCCACCCGGGTGTGGTCGGGGAAGGATACATACCTGATCGGTGGAAGGATACATACCTGGAACTGCTACCAAAGCTATTTAAACCCCACCCGAACAGCCACACGTGCTTCGCGTTGTTCTGCACCTAGCAGCTGGACGCTCACCGTGTCAGCTCTGCTTCTGGACTTCAGCCACGCCTGTCAGCATCCTGGGACACCTGCAAAGGGTGATAAGAAGAGAATTGGAGAGGAAGAAGGCCTTACCTGCTAAACCTGCATCACGGAGACATCTCACCGACGATCCTGAAAAGGAAGACATTTTTAAAAGCATTCCGCTCCGATCGCTGCAGCGCTGCATTTCACTCACCTTTCTTGGGCGCCTCCATCTTCAGCAGCGATCATCCGGATTCGCAGCCACTTCCCAGAGCCTAGAGAAAAAGACAAGAACACAAGGTGAGAGAAGGAAGGGAATAGGAAAAGCTCAGTTTCCTTCTAAGACTTACCTGTTGGGTCATTCCCATTTCATTTCGGGTCTTGCTGGTTCCAGGCATTTTCCGGACCCTGGCCCCTATGGGGAAAAAAGACAGACATTAGATGAGCGAATGCAAAAGCATTACCTGAGCGCTCATCTAGGACTTATCAGATCTTTACTGGAACTGCACTTTTCACTTCGGGTCGGCGCCATATCTCCGGCATTCCGAACCCCGGCCCCTATGGGGAAAAGACATCAACATTAGCGCTTTGTTGCAAGAAGTCTCCAAAGGAATCTTCTTTCATCACCTGAAAAAGACAATGAACATTATTTTTTAAAGCTTGAACTTTTGAACTTGCAACAGAACTTTTACAGCGCCTTACCAGTATAATCAAGTTTACCTGAACTCCCATCCAACCTCAATCCAGTGAAGTAACTGGGTTCAACGCGCCCCTGCGTCAGAAGCAGGATGGAGAGCTCGTCCTTTCAGACCTTAAGCTGAGACTTCACGGGGGATAGTGGAAGGGTATCGAGGAGGGTTGGAAGGAAGTGGGAGGCTCGGGCATTATTCCGCCAGATTGTAATACTCCCTTTTCACGTACAGGAGGATATTCCTGCGAGCCAGATTAGCCAGAGTAGAGGGGCCCGTCCTATCCATCTTCAGAGCCCTGCGCTTCACCATTGAAGAGGCATCAGCACTCGAAACCAGGCCAGCGCCCCCGTGGGAATCAGGTGAGCATGACACGGGCCACCCTCAAAGATAAGGTGGAGGGTTTATTCAGAGTGGGCCTGCGGTGTGCGACAGGCGGGCCCAGGAGCCCCTCCCATAGTTCAGGCGGCCCGGCGTCCGTGGGCGGGAGGGCAACCACTGTCCCCTTAGTTTGGCTCAGGGGGGCCGGCGCACAGCTCCGGCACACCTCTCCAGGCGCTGTTCCCCCTCTCTGCCGCAGGCACTGGTTGCAGGGGCGGATCAGGGGCCTCGGCTGCCTCATCTCTTTACCTCCGGATGTCTCAGGGCCAGTGCTGTCGTGGTCCGTGCTGACTGGTCGGCTGGGCGGTTGGGGGGGTCAATTTAGCATAGGTCCGCCAGAGCCGCCACCTTGGAGGTATAATTTGGCCTTGGGCTGAGTTTCTTGTGGAGTTTTCCCGCTTCCAAGGTCCAGCAGTTACGGGCGCTTGCAGCTCCCTTGGTGTGGGCTGAGGGGGCCCCCTTCAACCTCTAGGCTCCAGAAGGGGGATGCGGGGGGAGAGGCCAAGATCGGAATGGTGTGGTGGGTGCCTCCTTCATTTCTCGAGGCCACCGCTTGTGGTCCGATGTTGCCGCACGCCACTGTGCCCCCGGTGGCTATGCATCACTGCCCAGGCCGTTTACCATGTGGGCCTGCGGTCGCCAGCCGCTGTAGGATCTTCCGGTAGCCGGCGGGTGGATGCAGGCACAGGTGCTGCATGCTGCTGTGGATGGGGGAGTGGGGGAGGATCGATGGTTTAGGCCAATTTTACCATAAACAAATGGTCGCAATGACCATTTGTTCTAAAAATGCTACCACCAAAGGTTCGAACCTTTGGTGGTAGCATTGTAAAAAAAATTAAAAAAAAACAGGGGCTGCAGGGGTGTCCCCCACATCGCCCCGCTCACTATACTTTATGGTATAGTGAGTGGGGCCCACCCCCCACTGCCTTCCGTTAAAAAAAAAAAAAGAAAATTAAAGGACCCTGCAGCGCCGGTTCCCGATCACGAAATTGAAAGGGAACTGGCGCTGCAGGAACAGAGCGTGAAGACAAGGTAAGTGGGGTTAGTTTATGTTGGGGGTGTGCTGAGGGTGTGGGTCTGCTGAGGGTGTGGGGTGTTATGGGTGTGATGTGTGCGGGAGAATTTGTGTGTTTGCATGAGAAAGGTGCAAACTTCTGGTAGTTCGCACCTTTCTCATGCAAACGATTTGCCCGTGGTACTTTCAGCTGCGGCCAAATCACTCTGATTCGGGGTCGATTGCATCAAGGGCGCTTGCTGATGCAATGCAGGGACCAGTTCCCTGATGCTGTCTACAAAGTTCTATTTTACGGGGTATCCCTCTCCGATTTCGTTCCGCTTTTGAACGGCCGCACCAGGAGAGGTTCCGCCTCGCGCTGAGATGTCTCCATGCCGGAACCAGAAGTGCAGAACAGACAAAGGCTAAAACCCGGGCATCCCCCGGAGCTCCCAACGAGGCGGCTGCATTGCCGGCGCCTCAATCCACACCCCAGATTTGGTGTATTTTATTGCAAATCCCAATTGTTGGCGAAGAGCTTCTGTTTGTCTCCAAGAAAACATGGTCTGCTCATATGTTTGACCTCGAACCAACCAGTCTAGATATGGGTAAACGTGGTGGCCCTGCTTTCTGAGAAAAGCGGCTATTGGTGCTAAGCATTTTGTGAACGTCCTAGGTGCTGATTTTAGGCCGAATGAAAGTACTCAAAACGTAGTGGCTTTTGCGGACCTTCAACCGGAGATACTTTCTGTGTATTGGATGTGTTGGAATGAGGAAATACGGATCCTTGAGGTCTAACGCTGCCAGATATTCACAAGGTTATATGGCCTTTATGATGTTCTAAACTGTCACATCTTGAACTTCTGCTTTTTGATTTTTTTGTTTAGCTTTTGCAAGTCCAGGATAGGACGCCACTTCCAGTCTGGTTTGACGATTTGCCGAATGAGGCACCCTTTCGATTGCCCGTTTCTTTAACATTTAAAGCGCCTCCTGTTGTAGAATTTGAAGGTCCGGGTGTGAAACTGTTATGGGAGGTAACGGGATTTGTAGGCGTTTCAATTCCAACAAGTGGCCGTGCTGGATGACATCTAGCACCCACCTGTCTATTATTGCTCGCCACATTTCCTCCCACCTGTCTGCCCCCGAGGCAGTCATTGTTGGGACTTTTTCTGCGATCCGTACTTTCGCTGTCATTGGTGACACTCCCTGGCAATGTTCCCTCCAATTATTTTTCCCCCCCAAGTGCAGAAATGGTTAGCTTTTGTGCGCACATTTTCCATGTGTGCACTTGCGAAGCGTAGCCAGGATTGTCTAACAAGTGGGGCATGAAGCTAATGTAGTTGGGCCCACCTCAGTGACATTAACATCTGTAAATGCCCACACAGCACTGCTGAGAGGGCATTTACAGATTGTGGATGGGCCTTGCCAACTCAAACCCTACCCCCTCTATGCCTCTGGTGAAACTGAATAACGAGTTAAGCCACTTTGCGAGCATGCATACTTCGTGAGCGACCTAAGAGTTGAAAGGGAGTTTCCCATTCCTAACCATTTCAATTCAAATCTAACCTGTGATAACTCATCAACCAGTCCAGACTTCAAGATAAGCCATAGTACCTACCAAAAGTAATGTGCAGAGAAAAAAACTTGTATGCACGAAAAAGCTTTGTATGCTCACGATAAACAATAGGTTTAGTTGTGACTATTCATTTACCAAAACTCCTCGGCATGGGTGTAATTTTAGGGGGGGACGGGGGTGTTTGTCCCCCCCCCCCCCAACTTTCATGGCACACTATTTTGTCCCCATTCATTTGAATGGGCCACCTTTTCTTCAGAGGTCATGTCCCCCCCCAACATTTTCAGCAAAGTTTCTCCACTGCTCCTCGGAGAAAATGCAAAAAGTGTTTAATGCAAATGGGGTGAAAACAGGATACAATTTTAGCAAATGGAATAATGGCAACTAAAATGAATGTGTCAAAAAATACCAGTAGGACTTCATGTGCCTTTTTAATGAAGAAATTCAAGGCCCAGGAGAACACGTCTCATAATTTGTGTAAGGGCGATAAATGCATCAGAATAACTGCATCATAGAATATGATCAGACTTCCTGGGCCTTTGCTTAGTATCCACATTACATTGTCCTGTGAGTCGTGACACCATTTACTCAAAACAAGGCTTACAGCTAAGAGTCATATACCCCATTAACTTTTATCTTTAAAAACAGGAAAAGGTGCCCAACAAAAACGGGAATGCTTGAACTTATCGGAGCCTACCCCCCTGCTTCTACAAAAAGCTCCACAGATATATTTTTGTATCGGTGACCAGTAGAACAATGGCATAGGTAGGAACTCTGATATTACTGACCTATCTCAAGAGGGATTTTAGGGGGAAAGAACATTTTAATAAGCATGAAATATCCTTATTGGCAAAAAGAATTACTTTCTTAATCCATGAAAAGTCATTTGATTCACAGTATGGATTAACATTGTATCAGAGCCTTGCTTGCAAGTAATCCTGACATAGGTGAACTGACAGGGCACATAACACAGCACATAGTTTTGCCCAAACCTGCTCACCACAGCCTACATGAAATTCTACCAGGGCATTACTGAGGTGTTTTCTTGAGTCCTGTTGAAGAAAATCACATATTTACTGTTCAAGTCAATAGCAAAATGCTCACAGTTACAACAGATCGAGTGCCTTCTTTAACTAGAGACTCTTCTTAAATTCACTGTTATCAGTTGAACAAGATGCATGAGGCATTAAACGCAACCACATGAATATATTGAAAAGCCCTCAGCAGCCGTGCATAGAAAGAAACCTGGTTGCTAATTTGTTTTTCACCCGAAGGAGTGTTCTTCTGTGCTCTTTCTGACAATTCAAAGGATCTTGTCACTTCTCCCCACGGGGAGCCCTTCCCCGTGAGGCTAGAGAGGTCAGGAAACTACCCAGTAGTCCCCCGAGGGGTGGGGGAATACGGGACCTTACAGGGAGGGACTCCCCTCCTGGGGATAGAGACTCCTGTTCCATGAAGAAATGTCCCAAACCCTTTTCCCTTGGGACCAAGTCCCTGTTAGAAATCCCTGATACCACAACGGTCTTTTATGGTAATGTCTCTTCGGTCTTTGATCTGCAAAGTAAAATAACCCAGAAGAGCTGAAGGAACCTGCAGAGTAAAACCAGGCTTCCTTGCCCTGGCACTGAGGAAAGTTGGCCCCAAGGAGGCAAAGATCGGTTCAACAACAGTAAAGAAGGACTTTGACTTTAGACTGGTGAGGACACAGCTACAGAAAATAAAGAGCGAGAATGGGCAGTGTGACAGAGCAGCCGGTGTGAAGCCAACCCAGGAAATTCGAATCAACGGGAAACTGCACAAACGCTGATGTCCGGTGGTAGGGACATCTAAGGACAGTCGACGGAGCTGTGCAGTGGAAGCCAAGCTCCTGACCATTGGAAGGAGACAGAAGCCAGTAGCAGTGTGACCTCAGAGGTGGACTGTGTGGTCCTGCAACTGCGCGAGAGCTGTGTCTCCAAAGTCTCTGCAGAGTCCCAAGGAAGAAGCGGGGAGAGAGAAGGAAGCAGGAAGTGCTGAAGCAACGCAAGGCAGCCCATCGCCCCAGGAAGAATCAGCAAAGCAGCCCTGACATGTTGCAGGCAACAGGAACAGCGGGAGACCCAGTAGGGGTTTGGGGCAGCTCAAAAGTCAAGAAAGCCTCAGGAGTAATCTCCTTTGACACAGTAGTGACACCCAGAGAATCAAAGTGCATCAGGCGGAATCCCCCTCGTCACAGTGACAATCCAAGCATGATTGAAGAGAGTATTAGACAACAAGAGCTGTTTGAAGGTAATCTTCGTAACGTCAGACAGGGGAGAATTGCTGGAATTGTAAAGCAAGCTTTCAGAAGCCCCTGGGAAGAAATAAAGATACTTCTGAGGACTATTGCCAAAGAATATCCCAAGACAGTCCTCAAGGCTGGGAAAGGTGGATCAGGAGAAGGGAGTCCTTCTCCTGACCGGACTTTTGTTGTAGAATCAGAAGCTAAAGCAAAGGATTGTAGAAAAAGATAGACTAAGCCAGCTCACCAGGGGAAGGGAGTAATTCTCCTGGTATTAGTTTCACTTGGATGCTGAATTCTTTTGAAGATTAGTGGTAGGGTTAGAGTAGGTTTTCGGATACAGTGCAGACACTTTTAATTTGTACAAACATCCTGGCGACGAGCATCCGACTTGATATTTGTTTAGGTAGGCATAATCTTTTAGAAATAGGGATAAGTTAGTTATTTTCTTTATTTCTAAAATAAAGTGTTAAAACATGCCATCTCTTTGTCAGACTCCTTACTCCACCACACCACACCTTCCACCCGCTCCCCGACTCCTGTGCTAGCCTCCAATACTAGTTGACGGGGCACTGTAAAAAGTGAGGGATTATAGCAGTAAAATACTAACTGGGTTATTTGCATGCCAACAATACTTTGCAAGAAAAACATATTTAAAGCATCACCATGATATTATGGGCATTGTATGGAAATGTCATGAATCTTTATGTGCACAATTACTATGAAGTGCATTCAAGATTGTTTGCAACGTACCCCCACCTTTACATTGTTGGGTAGGATTGTACAAGTGCTCAGTGAGACTTTTTTTATTGCAGCAAGTTAACATATAAACTGTTATGGTCTATGCCCCATGGAACTATGAAAACTTGGAAAGGATGCAGATTGTGTAAAAAGCATTCCAGTAATCTGAATATCGGTTGCCCTAAACACTGCATATGATCAATACCAGGCACAGTCCATACCCGTTATGCCTTGCAGGCCAAGTAAATTATATCGCAATGTTGCTAACCACTTATAGGGTGATGTTTGCAATGCTAAAGTAGGAGGCGCTGAACATATTTGCCTACTCACAATCCTCAGTGGGCAAATAGTTGAATATTCATAACGTGTTGACTTGCAAGGGGGGCTACAACAAAGTGTTTTTGTTATATGTACAAAGAATAGGAAATATGGGATGACGTTACACATCCAAGAGCCTACTTACAGTCAGTAGCTGGTATTTGAACCGACAGTTGGGTTACATAGTCTGGGTGACGCTTTTGCCAAGGCACAATGAGTAACAAATTCTTATGCTTGAACGCCATTCATATAAAACTAAAACAAGTGGCTATAGGTATACATTTGTGGTAGCCTTTTGCAGAGTAAAGGTGGGCTGAGTCAAGGTTGTCTGGTAATATCTAAATGTGGCCTGGAACAGATGTTTGAGTCTTAAGATTTAAGTGTGGTAAAGTATAGGAGTCCTGAGCGGGGAGAGATAATTTGGTTAATATGTGCAGGCATATCTTAGTTGTATCTTCTGTTCATGGAGCCACTTTTTCATATTAGTTTTTAACCTCTTGTGGGTGTATTCTATTTTTAGGGTTTTTAAATTAAGGTCAAGCTTGCATAGTATGGCAATGTATATAGGCTACACCAGAATATCAAGGCTAGTTTGTATATTTTAGCTTCATTTTGAGAGAAAGCAAATATTGAGTACCTGCTGTGAATTATTCCTCATTTAATCTTTTTGACTAGATGGGAATTCTCTGCGTATGCTACTGAAATTCTGAGCGGCACCCAGAAGAAAGCTGGGCAAGTGCACATGCGCACAGCTTAGAAGCAGCATTGCTCCCTGCTGAGCTGGGAGGACTGGTAATTTCTCTTGTAGCCCTGAGAATAGTATCCAGATCTGTTGTAATTCTTGTTCTCTCGAGGACGAGAATCTAGAATGACCCGAGGCTCCTCGAAAGGATTGCCTGCCCTGTAGGCAAGTAAACGATCTAGCAGTGCGAGTGTGCTTTCATGGTTTTGAGGGCCTCATCAATCTTTTCACCAAACAGATTTTCTCCTTCAAAACGGCATGTCGACCCCCTTCTGCTGAACCTCATGACAAAAATCAGTGCAACGTAGCCATCCTTGCCTTCGGAGGACCAACCAATTGCCAATCAGTTTAAACCCTTTTTCAGCAAGATCTAGCAATATTAATGCTGTGGGTTGAGGCTTCTTCCCCTTCACACACCAGCATCATGGCTTCCTTCCTCTGTTGCTCCGATATGTGTTCTAATATAGGAACCAACCGATGCCACATTTCTCGATCGTATCGAGCAACTTTAGCAAGGGCATTTGCTGCTTTCACAGTTTTTGCACCAATGGTGAGCACCTTCTTACCAAAGGCATCCATTTTCCTGCCTTCATTGTCTGGAGGAGTGGCGCATTTGTGCTGTGTACGAGCCTTGCGATTCACTGCCACTGATGCAGACTCAGGAGTGGGTTGTGAGAGGAGACTTTTGGTGTTTCAGTTGCCTCATCTTTTTATCCAGGCTCCCTTTAATTGCCGGCACTGTAAATGGATGTTTAAGAGTGCAGAGACCATCCTGCCAAACATGATCCAGGATGGGTATGGAAAGCACTGCTTTCCTACACTTCCAATGTGGTCAAAAAGGAAACCGTCCTTTTCTTCTTCAGGGATTAAGCGAATTCATGGCATGACTTAGAAACCATGGAGTGGAAAGCCACAATGTCACCTGGAGACGAGGGTTGAGCAGGACTACCCTGCATATCTTGGTCCGGGTCATCCGTGTCCCATGTGTCGGCTCTGCGAGGAGACGAAGAGGTGGTGGATCTGGAGTACCGTGGACCAGCGTCTTGGTTTGTGCATACTAATTCTCCCTCTTCTTGCTCGCATATATATGGACTATGTCCTCGAGGAAGTGGAGGTCTAGGAGTGGATTGAGCTCATAGAAGTTTGTCTTTGTCCCTACCAGGATAGCCTGAATCCCTTTGATGCTGCTGCCAGTGCCACCTTGGTCTTTCCCGCATACATGAACTGGTTGTGGTTGCAGGGGTGGAAGCCTGGCATTGAGCTGTCCCAATAGTGACTAATGTGGAAAGCACTTTCAGGGAGAGCGAGGATTGTGGGTTAGGAGGGGGTATTTAAGATTCATACCTCCCCTTCCCGATTGTGTTGCAGGTAGAGTAGGTGCGTCTTCTCCTCTTGATGGTAGGCAATCAGAGGGTTTGTCCTGAATCGGAGGTTGGGAAGTACCTTCCTCTGTATCTGAGTCAGTGACCCCCTGAGCACTATTCTGGGGGAGGCTCAAAATCTGAAGTGATATCATGCTGTAAAATATCCTCAGGCATGATGTCTGGGTAGTTTATCGGAGATATTCCTAGAGGAACATGCCCATGCTCTACTGCGCCCCTTGTCAGGGTTTTTACTATACTCTTGGTGTATAGATATACTGTCCTGTATAGGTAACTGTTCTCCGTTGCAACAGTGGTTGACGGGGTTGAAGGCTCGTCAGCTTACTTCCGGGTGATGTGTGTTTTGGTCATCAACAAGGTGATGGTTGACTAGCGACGTCCTGTTGTGGCCACCGATGTCCGAGTTGATGTTGACGACTATTTGGTCGTCAGCGGGTGTCTCAAGGAGCGCTCTTGCCCAGAGGAGGATTTGCGAGACTGAGGACGAATGAGGTTTGTTTTTTGCAGACAACAAAGAGGAAGTCTTTGTGGCCACTTGGATCTAGGCTTGTCCTTAGCTAGAGAGGACCTATGAAGAATCAGACATGGGTTTTGTCGACTGGTGTGTACTTCTATCCCTCAGTTTTTCCAAAGGCGCCTTTGTCAATGGGAACTTGAACGAGTGTTTAGACTCTGTATGGGACCCCCCTCAATGCTACCTGATGTTTTTGTAACAGAAGGAGTGTTTGGCCTTATTGTGACCCGTGGATGATTTTGGCTCACCTGTTTGTTTTTTAGCCAACGGTTCTACAGACTTCACTCTGACGTGAAGGCGACCTCTTGTCAGAGGGAGTGGTAGCTCTACCACTCCTTGACTAGCCCACTATCAACCCTGGGAATGCTCCTTCATTAAGCCAACAAATTAGGCAACAGTTTGTCCTTAAGGTTTTTTTGGGGGAAAAACCCAGGCAGATGTCACATTCCTCAGCGGAATGGTTGGGGTAGAGGCAATAAAGGCACTATCGCCTTCGTATACATTCTTTAGGCGGCAGGTGTCACAAGGCCTGAACAAGGCGTTCTTGGGTCCAGAGGTCTCCATGGTCACACATGGGACTGTATAAATCGCTGCGGTTGCTCCAGATGGAGTAAAAGGCTGAAGAAATATTCAATTTTTCATGGAATGTGAATGTCTCAGGAGAGAAGAACGCAAGGAATCCCACAAGCTCGAAAGACAGTTGAAATATGAGGGGGAAACTGCTGGGGCGGAGCTATACACTTGACGTCCTATTGGTGGGGACCAAAAGCACCCACAAAAACGTTGATGGGACACTAAATTACTAAGTCAAAGTAACCGGGAATTCCCAGCCTGAAGTCATGGAATATTCACAGCATGAGAATCCATGAAAGATCCAATGCTGGAGAGATTGCTCCATTTTACTTTAGAGTTTTGGGTATTTTGAACAATTGCACACACAGCAATGATGTAAACCATATGTACCACTTCATTGGTTATAGAAGGTGCCTGCATTGTGCAGCTACGAGGAATGCGGTTGCTTCCCACACATGAATGTTTAGGGTCGCCCTTATCCATTACTCCACCACAAGAACGAACAGCTAAAGATGCCAAGAATCTTCTCCAACTGTCTTTATTCTACTGATTGGGGTGTTTACACCCAGGCAGAGTTTACAAATTTCACTTGTGATTTTGCCATATTTTAATGGCGTTCAAGCCCTGCAGCCGGTATCTTGCCTTATTTCCATTTTGTTCCCTGCTAACACCAGAGCTGTGACCATGAGAAAGTTGGGGGGGGTCAATTTATTTTTATTAAAAAATGTTATAAGATATGCCTGCACCACTTGCATATATATCATATGTAAACTCTACCATTTGACAAGACCGGATGTAGATTTATAGTTATGTTGCATTAATATTACAGTCTAGGAGCTTCTCAGAGTGAGAGCAGCCAATTTGAGAGACACCAGATATTAGCACTGAAACCAAAATTCCTCAATCCAACCTTTTTTCACTTGTGTCCTGTTAGACAGCTTATGTTCTCATCACTTCGTCCGAAAGATTATTTCCGGACCGCACTGAAAGTAGACAGCCGTAAAAATTACGTCTAGTGCACTGAACTGTAGAACACAGTGCCTTCTCCAAATCTTGGGCACCAGAGATCTGAAAACACTCTTTCAACTAATATAAAAGCCTTGAATTAATGGAGAAGCCATAACTTTCTAATCCCAGCAACCTTAAAAACGTCTATATAATTTGGAGACAAAATGGGGGTGAAAGGGCATTTAGACAACACAGTTTGTTGAAGGAGTGGAAACTGGTGATCTGGCAGAGGGGGAGTAATGTTGGGGGGTGCATGCACTTATTTGGGCCTAGGGCAGCAGAAAGCCTAAATATGCCACTACCGATGAGCTCTCTTCTAGTGAGGCCATATTGTATAGCCATCACTCAATTTTCTTTTTAGAGTTTGAACAGTGGCTCTCCCACATTGAACGATTCCCTCAGTTCACTTATTAGACGAGACACATGCAGCATTTTTGCCAAGCACAAACATTTTACATTGTGCCCTCACTAGAGGCTGCTGTAAATGTGAAATAAACGCATGCCTCCAACTAAAAATTGCAACCAGCCACAAAGTGAAACATTTCAGCACCTTTTAAAGGAAACATGTTACTCTCCTTTGAACCTTCATTTACCCAGTTGGCACGAATATTTCTCACTCCACATGAAATTCGTTGAGTTTACCTTTTACTTTAAAAAGTGGTTTAGATGTTCAGTCCAGTTGACAGATATTGGTCTTGGTTACCCGCAACGCGCCACATTGAATAGCATAATAGGTCCGAACAAAATTAACACATTCATAAAGCATTTAAGGTACTTTAGTCATGTCCGACGTTAACTTTGATGACATCCTATGTCTCTGGCATGGCAATATTGAAGAGTTGCATCAATTTATAACGTGGCTGAACAATGTTCACCCCATCTACACTTCACTGCTTAATGTAGCAAAGAGATTGATTTTCTCAATTTAACCGTCAGACACAGACAATAGATTACATACCACATTGTATACCAAACCCACAGATCGCAACACTTTTCGAATATTCTAGCCAACATCCCCAACATCTCCGTGACAGTCTTCCACACTGTCAGTGTTTGCACCTACGGCGCAACTGTACCAAGAAATCAGATTACATCATTTGAGCAAACAATACCATTCATAAATTACTTGAAAGGGTTACCCATTACATTTAATGAAAGGAACCGCTAAGAGTCTGGTTTACGAATCGAGAAACGCCTATGCTCTGCAGAACAGCAGAAAAATACCAAACGGATCTGTGCCTGCATCACCACTTTTCTCTAGATTTACTCCCAATTTGAAACAACTAGTTCTCAAACATTGGACAAATTAACCAATACACTATTGTTTTCCCTCAAAAGGCGTTACAACATTTGGCCTTGGATACCATTACCAGGTCACCTAACATTGCCAGATCATTTGGTAACCTATCGATGTCACCTATTGGGCATAACCCATGTGGACACTGCACAGCATGTCCCTTAACCCAAAAAAAAAAAACATTGTCACTTATAAGAACTTCTCTTGGACTCTGCAACAGTTTACGACTTGTCAGACCAAATTAACTATGTATGTCATTGTCTGCCCTTGTGATCTGTGGTACATTGGCATAACCACATGGAGCACCTGTACCCGCATCAAAGAACACCGATCAACTATTAGAACAGCTCAGACTCCAGCTCCCCTGGTGAAGCACTTTTTGGAGAGTGGGAGCTCAGTCAATTACTTAGTGGTTCATATTGGAAGCTATTCACCCCGATAACCTTTCCACCATACGCAGTTTACATAAATTAGGGCAGCACGGATTTTGATTAGGCACACAACTCTGGTCTCAACTCTGGTCTCAATCAGAACATTAATTGGTCAATTTTTACTTTAAAGTGACCTTTACGTTTAAAGTAAAGTGAAAGTTGCACTCTATGTACTTTGCCGGCATCAGTACTTTACTTTATATGAAGGCTGTTTGTCATCCTGTATGAACTTTCACTAATTTAGTCGCAAGAAGTGGGCACAGATGTGCCATCTCAGACTAGGCTACATGTTTGAATACGGCTTCAATCTCTGAACTTCGTTCCAAGATGGCCGCCTCTTGTCAGTAGTCCGTATGCTCACATGGACTATTTTTGTGTGCCCTTTTGATTGTCGTGCATCGCGTCGGACATAATCTGCCAAGTAAGAATTTACCGGTACACTGCAAGCAACAGTACGAATTGTGGCTTTGACCAAACGTCACGGAATAGCAGTACCTCACGTACAGATTTTCAGAGACTGCACCAGTCTTTCCAGCACAGGTTATTGCTCAGATATATATAGTTTTGGATATACACAGTGGTGGTTACACATCATCTGACACGTTTTTCTTCCCATATGTTTGGTGACGGTACAGGGTTGCACTGGTTTTCCAATTCAGGGCCAGGTGACGGTCCCTTGGGGCTTTTCGCTCAGATCTTGCTCGGTGTTATTCAGTTTTACAAAACTCATTACTTGGTGCATTACGCTATATGTGGATTTCTTTCCACTTTTACAACTTGGCACTTATCTTCAACACAATCTCATTTCACTCCTAGGCTCTATGCAGTCATTATTGACAGCATATTTTTTGGTTGCACCATAAGAGGATTACCTGCCATCTCTCTAGATGCAGTGTTGGTAGGACTACATTGGATGTTGGGATTGTAACCCCAATTTAGACTGAAACCACCTCCATTCAAAAGTAATGTAATGGTTTGATATCTCTACTTCAGGTACTTGATTTATACTTTATTAATGGCCGGTTAGTCCATTTAACATTTTGAAACTTTAGGGAGCCTATTCATTTACACCTAGTCTATCGTATCAGTCTTTCAGTATCCACTGTTGCTGGGAATTACAGATTATGTAAATCAACCTACGCACCGTTGTATGCTGCTTGGATTTGATGTCCTGAGGAGGGCTCAGCCCCTTTTTGGTTAGAATGTGGACCCTTATTATTGGCCTGAAACTTAAGTAGAGTCAACATACAATTTTGAGGGTTGTTTTACCCACTTTGTTCCAACAGCGATTATCTTCTCAACAAGATTAGTTGCTATTCAAATTGTGTTGTCATTCTGGTTAACTTTACGTTCCAGTGTACATATTCAATTTTTTGCCTATATGGTTACGTTGTGTTGATCTTTTTGTATTGTTTTAATTCATTGAATATTGTTCTTTAGTTTTGTAAAAGGATTTTCCTTGTTTTATTCTCAGTGTTTGACTTGCATCAAGAAATTGATCCACAAATAACCTGTTCAGTTGATAGTTATAAATGTTAAATTGACTTTTGGTGCTGGATTAAATAATTATATTTTAATTTGTTGCATTTATATGTATGTGTTTGTTGGGCTCATGTAGGATTTATGTCCAGACTTTTTAAATTGTTACTTCTACCAATTTCTGTTAACGGAATATAATAGCATTACACACGCACTCGCATGCAGAAGGCCTTTGTCCTTTGCAAAGACTACGTTAACACCTAAAAATCTTTTTATTTTCAGATCTGAGTGTTGCAAGCAAGCCTATATTTGTACAAAACAAAAGGTAGCACACAATGTTGCACATCTGTCAATCTATAATCTTTAATGTGCTGTAATTTGCATTATCTTGACACAACTGTACCAAGGTTTTACAACTACCAGTGACACTTCAAAAGACGGCTTTAGAATAACAAAATTAATTTAATTTGTTATCCTTTTATCTGCAACGATAATTCATATTGCAAACCAGAAAATTGTACATTACAAAAGCATTAAAATTGACCACACCACTTTATTTGAATCCTCTTGCGTGTTTGGTTACAATGGCAGACTTTAGAGGAGACTACACTACAGCAATGTTCTTTGGCACAGAGTATGTTGGAGTAAAACCAGTTCTCATGCTATGCATTTCCATCACCAATACATTCAAAGTGAGCTCTCTCACAAATGTCAACCTTATTGGCTCGAATACTTGATTGGCTACCCAGACCTTTTTTCATTGTGTAATAACAGGTCATAATGCAATAGGGCTGCGGCACCTGTTCTCGTGAGTCGGTACCGATCGCCTTGTACCGGCCCCAACCTTGTAGGCCTGTTCTACAGATGTGAAAAACCGCCAATTTCCCACTGTCAAAATTCAATGAGGCCCTTTATTTATGAGGCTATTTATTATATAGGCCCTCTGGAGAAAACTTCATCATATGCCATCTTCTAAAAGGCTGTGGGAGGCAGCGACCCGGGATCCAGCCACTTCTTCCGTTGCTCCTGTTAATTTCTCAGAGCTGTATGAAGGCACTTATGTTTGTTTTCCTACCATGAGCGTTTGTTAGCTGCATTGTGGATAAGGGAGTGCCCTTTTCCCGAAGTATGCCCACTGAATTTTCACAGCATTTCAAACTCCAGCACAGATTACTGATGAACTTAGACCATTGAATCTGTTCTTGCCTATCCTTTTTTCCCTGCCACATTGATTTTTTGGCAATTGATTTAGACACATGCCATACGTCAAACTGATTTCTTTTGTGTGGGAACCTCTCCCACATTACTTTTGCAATGCCCACATATCGGACCACTAAAACCATTTGTAATCCTCCAGATTGAAAAGGTTCAATGTATTTTACAAAACCATGCATCTCCGTGGCAACAGAGAATGCACATTTAGTTAATTGTACCACCAGGGAGCATGCCATTTGAGTGTTCAAGTGCTCTCCTTAGAGACTGAGCACGCTTTGAGATCAGAGAGTTGGAGTCAACATCTTTTGCTAAATAAGACATCTATAGATGTGTTTGGCATATGGAGAGGTCCCCTGAATGAGTTGTACAAGTTCTTTGAAAGGGACCATATGCACCCACATAAGTTCCCCTCAATGCATAGTTTGACGGATGTCCATTTTCTTGATGTACAAGTGTACTGCGAGGACAATCTGCTTAAAACAAGAATTTTCACTAAATCTGATTGTAATAGCCTGCAACTAGCTACCAGCTTTCATCCTCAATGGACACTCAACAGTGTTCCATTAAGCCAATTTATGTGGTATCAATTGAACATCAATTAGATAGAAGACACAGACAACGGGTTGAAAGAGAAATTTGCACAGAGGAGATGGGATCTAGAGCTAATCAAAGCGGTGGCGAAGTAGAGCAAATTCCAAGAGATAACTTATTGAAATAAAAATATGCAAAAGAAAACCCCTCATTGGTTTATACATCAGCCTACTCCGCAAACAGCCGGAAAATAAAGCAGATTGTGAAGAGAAATTGGGAAATCATGTTAGATGGCACCTTAGAGAAGCTATTTTCAAGTCCACCAGTCTTCGGATATAAAAAAAAAAGCATGGCAGAAAAAAAATAGGAAAAATGACATTTATGGTTATTCAGGTTAACTCAGTCCAGGCTCTCCCTCCTTCACAACTGGTTGGGAACACCTGCACCCGCAGGCAGACCCGAAAAGCTAGCAGCAAAAGATGGCAGTCACTAATAACCTTTAAGGGGTGGGGCCTAGGTTTCACCCACACCGGGCCCACACCTTACCCCTAAGTCACCAGCGTTCCACAACCAATTCCTGTGGTTCTGCCGATGGCAGGAGAATGTAAGTATATGCTTACTGTAGGGGATGGCTGGGTGGTGGTTGTGAAGGAGGGAGAGCCTGGAATAAGAACCTGAATCACCATGAAAGTAATTTTTCCTTTCTCTTGCATCCTGGCTCTCCCTCCTTCCCAACTGGGTGGGGCCAGACTAAAAAGCCTTGGTAAGGGTGTAGGAGGCAGTATGTATGAATTCAGGCAAACAAGTTGCGAAGCACCCCTTAACAGAATTTTGCATAATTTCTAGAAGATGTATCCATAGCAAAGTGCTCGTAAAAAGCAAGCGGGATAGCCCAGGTAGACACTTTACAAATGTCTACAATGGGAACATGCCAGGTAAAGGAGACAGATGCTGACTTGGCTCTAGCATAATGAGCCCAAAGTCTCTGCGGAGTCGCAAGCCCTTTCATGTCGTAAACCTTGGAGATGCAGGAGACAACCCATCTAGCGATGGAAGCTTTAGCTACTGTATTGCCAGGAGAAGGACCACCATAGGTACCGAAGAGCGGGTCTACTTTTCTAAAAGTTGTGGGTGCCATCTAGATAATATTTTAAGGCTCCAACATCTAGGTTATGTAGTGTTTCTTCGGCTGCAGAAGCATGCGGTCTAGGAAGAAAAATGCAAAAACCCATTTCCTGGTTTAAATGAAAGTCAGACCACCTTTGGTAGAAAGGAGGGGACCGTACGTAGGACAACTTTATCCTTATGGAACACTATATATGGTTTCTTTGAGGAGAGAGCCTGGACCTCTCCAATCCTTCTAGCGAAGTAATGGCTACTAAGAATGCCGGTTTCAAAGTTAGAAATTCTAATTCACATCAGGCGATAGGCTAGAAAGTTTTTTGCATTAGGGCTGCTAAGACCGCATTGAGATCCCATTGAGGTGGAGGTTCACGAATAGGGAAATGTAAGCGTAGAAGCCCCTCAAGTGCCTTTTAATGGCTTTGTTGGAAAGAGAAAGACTTGCGTTCTTTACTCAGGTAAGCACCAATAGCTGATAAGTAGTGTTTGCACAGGTCTACTTTGACACCAGTGGAAACTAGATAAGACATTAAGCACATGACATCAATAGAGGCCTTTAGAGGGTTCAGGTCTTGGTCCAAGGCCCAGTGACAAACATAACAGTTTCATACAATATTGTTTTAGTAGAAGCTTTTCTACAAGCTGGCATGATGGTTCCGTGTTGCTCTGACAAATTTAAGTGGGAAAAGGCTAGTTTTTCAAGAACCAAGCCTTCGAGTTGAGCAATTGAGGGGAGGGGTGAAGGACCTGCCCTTTCTGTTGAGTCAAAAGATCTCTCAATGATTGAAGATCTAATAGAGAAGTCCCTGCTAACTACAGAAGCTCTGGAAACCAGATCTGGTGTGGCCAAAACGGGGCTATGAGAATTTTGAATTGGAGTAATATTTTGTGCATTAATGGGAGAGGTGGGAGCGCATAAAGTGTTTGGTTCGACCAATCAAGATGTAGAGCATCTCCCAGGGATTGAACACCTTTACCTTGTCTTGATGCAAACTGAGGACAGAGTTTTTCTGGATGGAAAAGAGGTATACTGAGAGATGGCCCCACTTTTGAAATAGGTTTGCTACTGACTGTTTCAGCTCCCACTAGTGCGGTGCAGACTGCAACCTGCTTAGTTTATCTTCTAGGATGTGCTTTCCTTCAGCTGGGACGCCAACAAGAAAATGGGTTTTTGAACGGCCCAATTCCCATATATTCTCTGCTAGGGGAGACGGGGGAAGGGAACGAGTACCACCCTGCTTGTTGATCTAAAACATTGCAGTGGTATTGTCCGTTCGAATTTTCACCACCTTACCTTGAAGTGAGGGAAGAAATGATTTCAGAGTGAAAAATATGGCTTAGTTCCAGGCAGTGGCGTCTCCAGGAATCAAATTTAGGAGAGTCACAGAGGGGGCCAAAGACAAAAGTAGGGGGAGAACATGGTCACTGCTCGTCTTAGGTTGGGGGGCACAAAGTTTCACTGGGGAAGCCCCGGCCCCCCCTAACACCCCCTAGCGACGCCGCTGGTTCCAGGACATTTAAGGGGTTCTTTTCCTGAGAGGACCAAAGACTGAGTGATTAGACAATGGGCTCCCCAACCATACTTCGAAGAGTCTTATGACTATTTGGTGAGAAGGTGGAAAAGGAAAACCTGTTAACAGGTTCTCTAGTGAGTTCCAGAGTAGAGAAGTCCTGAACTTGTTTTGGAATTTGGATTTTCATTTCCTGGAAATTCAAGAGCTGGTTCCAGTTGCGATCAAGATGCCAC
This sequence comes from Ambystoma mexicanum, assembly GCF_040938575.1. NCBI lineage: Eukaryota > Metazoa > Chordata > Amphibia > Caudata > Ambystomatidae > Ambystoma > Ambystoma mexicanum. The sequence goes on from NC_090935.1 coordinate 1,460,528,457, forward strand.
TGGACCGTTCACATATGGAGCCTTGCAAAGGGAACTAGATTCATGCAAGAGGCCCAACAGCCTTTGCAACCATCAAGCTGTTAGTGGCCAGTAGCAGGATTCTGGCCCCACAGGGTATTGAGTTTTGGTTCGATGTCCTTGTAGGAGTGCACCAAGGAGTCTCTCAAATTTGTGCGTCTTTTTATGGCAAATCTCGGGGTGTACAGGCACGAGTCGCCATCATTCAATATAGGCCAAAGTTTTAAAACTTCCTTCTTAATTTTGTCAAAGGTGAAAAACTGAGCACAGCCGTGATTTGGTTGTCTGATTCTTTTTGTTTGGCGTGATGTTCTAAGGTTTGCTCTCTGGGAATGTTCATAGCTCTTTTTCGGGCTTGTTTAACTAGACATTTTGGATAGCCCCTCTCTCTCAGTTTGGTGGCCTAAGCTGATTGGCGGTTGTAATCGGTCAGTTGTGAGCAGTTCCTTCGATATCTAAGGAAATGTCCAAACGGTAGATTCTTTTTTAGACTGGCCGGATGGTAACTCTTGTATGTGAGTAATGAGTTTCTGTCTGTGGGTTTGTTGAAGACAGTGCTCATGAGGGTCTCGTTCCTGACCTCCAATGTTAGGTCAATGAAATGCACTGTTTTTGCTGTGGGTTTCAGAGAATCTCAAGAAAGGATTTTGATTATTAAGCCACACCATAAAAGCTGAGAGGTCTATTTCATTGCCTGTGAAAATCAGGAGCACGTCATCGATATACCTTGACCAGAGTTGAGCCCCGAGTACAACAAGACTACCTGGAGTCAGCGCATTTGGTTTTTGAATCCCCAATACAACAACTCTGTGGATTCCCTGTTTTTTTAACGAAAATGGAGAGAAAAAATGAGAAATTGATTGAAGAATATTCCACCATTCTTCTTTTTCCTCGTTTTAACCTTCTGCACCCGCTTAATAGAGAAAATCCATTAAAATTCTGTTTCTGTTCATCTAGAAAGCGGCAAACACATGATCCATTGTGGTCCAACGTGTTTTTTAGCACGGCACAGTGCATTCACATACGCTTGTAAGTTTATTTAGAGACGCGTTGCTCTTTCAAAACTTTACTCTAACAAAGAAACTGTGTGTTTAAGTGTGAACATTAAACTGGGTAACTCACAGTAGGCAATCCCAAAACGGTCCTCGTCGTTATATATACAGTCCTGCTCAACTGCTGCCAGCTACACAGTGCTGCTCCTTGGGCACTCAGCTCTGAAAATTAAACTATGAATAGAAGGGGTTATGAGCTTTTCCTGCTCTCCTACAATTTTAGGGGAGTGGGGCATGATCTCCATTGTAGGAATGGTGGGGGAATGTTGTGTGCTTATTCAGACCACCCTGCCTGTGCCTCCTAGTAGCCTTCATTTATATTTATCAGTACTTAAATGTCAGAAATTAAGACACTATGGGATGATACAAGTATCGCAGTTTGTTAATTATTCAGTAGCCCGGGATGTAATGCATACATCAAGAAAGCATTGTATTTTGCATTTGTTTTGTATTGGTATGTGTGTACAGCACTTTATAAAAAGCACTATCCAATATATAAATAGTTCAGTAAACAAATGCAAATGGTAAAAGGTGTAGAGAAGACTTTAAAGAAAGCTTAAAGGGGAGAAGACGTGAGACTTTCATTCCACCTCCCACCCCTGCCATGGACTCCCACACCGACTCTGCCCTTGCTAATCTTCACCTCTCCATCACCAACACCCTGGACATCCTTGTCCCGTCATGAGGATTCACATGAAGCCTGCCTCCAAGCGCAACACCGGGTATGATTCTGACCTAGCCTCTCTGAAACGTAAGTGCAGAGTTGCTGAATGGAGGTGGCAGGCTTTAGGCACGTCCACTGACAGACTGGCCTGCCGCCTGCTCAAAAAGCAATACAGACTCTCCATCCCCTTGAAGAAGAGGGATCATATCCAAGTCCACATCTCTGGGGCCACTAACACGGGCAAACAGTTTAAAATATGCAAGGAACTCACCAATCCTACTGTAGTCTCCACTTCTCCCCTGCCTTCCCTGACCCTCTTACTTCACTGACCTCCCACCCCTTAACCAAAAGTCAGGACATCCTGTCCTCACTTCTCTTCACCCCTCCTTTCTCCCTGCCCAGCTCTCAGGCCTCCCTTGCCCCCCCCTTCCCCTACTCTCCCCTTTCTTGACTACAACACCGGGTGTAGTCTCTAGGCAAGTCCTTTCTATGAAAGTCTCCTCCAAACAGGTGCTCCCCTGCTTCTCCAGACCAATCAAGGAAAACATTGCCTCCCTTGTGCCAGCCTTGGCTGATTTCTGTAATCACTCCTTTGCAACTGGCTTGTTCCTGCTACCCCTCAAGCACTCCCTTGTGCATCCATGCTTCCAAAAGCACTCTGCCGACCCCTCCTCCCAAGCTAACTATCACCCTATCTCCATTACCCCTTCCTAATAAAACTCTTGGAGATGGTCATCTCCAAACTGATCTAACAAACTGAATCTGTTGGTTGTCCCCACAACCACCAGTCTTGCTTCAGAGCAGCCAGAGGCACAGTAACCGCTTGCCTGAACACCCATGAAGACGTCCTCTCTAATCTCGATTCCAACGCTCCATCCGTTCTTATCCTTCTTGATCTTTTATCTGCCTTCAACACAGTCAATCATGTTACCCTGAGGAATCTGCTCCAACACCCTTGGCATCACAGGCCTGGCACTGTACCGGTTTGTCCTCATTCCTCTCCGACAGACAGCCATTTTCTCCACTCCACCTGCCGCATCCCTCAAGGCTCTATCCTCTCGCTGCACCTCTTAAACATCTACCTGGCCCCTCTGGCCCACCTGTACTTCTCTCCTCACTTTCATTGCTATGCAGACTACATGCAGCTCACCTTCAAGCTTCCCTCCACTGCCGCCTCTTCCTCCTCTCACCCCCAACTGCTATATAGGCATGTTGTGCTACCAATGATCTCTGCCTTGATGCCAGTAAAACCGATCCTTTTCATTGGGACCCAAGCTCCTTCCTTCCCTCCCTCGTACCCTCTGGCCACCCTCCCCTCACCCTCGTGAGGCAAGAAACCTTGGGGTCATGTTTGACTTCTCTCCCGCTCCTTCTCTCCTCACATCACAGACCTTGCCAAGAAGGCAAAATATCCGCTGCACCTCAGAGGCATTTTCCCTTTCCTCCCCCAATAACTCAATGTCTCTAGAGCTCTGGTACTCTCTAGGCTGGACTATTGCAACAGCCTCTTTCCTCAAACTTCCTTTATCTTCCCTTCGCCCCCTTAAATTAATCCAGAGACTATCCTTAGCCTCAAGCCCAGGGACTGCTTCTCTCCAGCCCTAAAACCTCTCCACTGGCTCCTGGTTGCTGCTAGGATAAAGATCAAGACCCTCTCTATCATCCACAAGGCTTTCTGGGGCCTGGGACCCCGCTGCATCCAACCCTCGCTCCCTAGATACCTCGCTGATAGAGCCAGTCGGTCCTCTAGCTCCAACTCTTTGCAGATCAGACACTTCTGTAAGCAGAGCCGGGGGTGGGGGAGCTCTCCTCTGCAGGAGTATCCCTCTGGAATGGTCTCTGCCCCTCTCTGGATTAAGCCGGATCTGATTCAGTTCTGGAAGCTCAAGACCCTCCTTTTCTCTTCTTTCTTCCCTCTCTCCCTCCCCTGCTAATGCCAGTCGCTGCAGTGACTGGCTGCCTGGTATCCCTCCAAGTTCCACAGGGCACCAGGGCCTCTCCCCACCCAGTCCACCCCATTCCTCGCACTTAGCATGTGTACACTCACCTCATGCAATCCCTTCCACTTGCCCACCTCGCCTTCCCTTATCACCAGCCTAGCCCCTGTGGCCCTCGTCACCCCCTCCTATACCCCACCCTTTCAATGGTGCACTGTCCTCTTTGCCCTGCACTTCCCTTCCTATCCTAGCATTCTGCTTTCTTGCAGACCGCCCTACCCCCCTGCACCTCCTGTTACTGCACTTGCACAATCCTAGTGCACAATGCGCAAACTGACGGAGATATCCCGGGTAAACATACGTGGAGAAGGGGGGCTATCAAAATAATACACTGTCTACTGCTTTGTGTCGGATAACTTGAGGATAAAGGTGTATCAGTTTGGGAAAATCCAACAGAAATCAAGCGATCATGACCTATTGGCAATCTCAATATCCCTGTTGGGACCAGTGAAATGTTTGGAGAAAATGGGGGTGGTGGAGTTGAAATGGGTAAAGAACAGACTAAGGTTAAGGGATAGGGCAGTGTCACAAATAGTTAACCAACATAAAGTAGTGGCCCAAGCAGACCCTAATACTGTTAATTATCTTGGGATACTGAATGATTACTCTCAAAAAGGGAGTGGTAAGGGAAATGGTAAATTGGCCAGGAAACATGTATATGATCAGGAATTGGTGATGGTTAGGCGCCAAATGCGAGCTGCCATACGAAAGATTGCAATGGATGGTGAAGTGTTAAAGAAGGAAAGAATGCAGAAAGTCAGGCAGAAGTATTGAAACTGGCTGACAGCATCCAGGATAGGGAAAGCTCAGAGGGATATAGAGCATATGCAAAATAATTGTATGCAACAAGACCTTCTGAAATCTCTTGGAACTAATCAATAATGGAGGTACCTTCAGAGCGGGAAACTCAATAAGTATTGTTGTGGAAGAAGCCTGGGTCTCCCATTATACATCTTTTTTCGAATCCCGGGTGGGTAGAGCGTGAGTAGGAGGCCCTGAATCCACAAGGTGGAATTTTGGATTTGATGAGTGTGAAGCTCAGGTAATTGGGAATTTGAGCTCATCTAGAGCACCAGGGCCAGATGGGTTGTCTATCAAGAACTAAAGAAGAGCAGCAATGGGGGACACTTTTGGTGGTGAGATTTTCCCAGATCATGAAAAACAAGGTGATACCAACCTCTTGGTGAGAGGCAAATATTGTCCCGATCTTTAAAAAGGGGGACAGGGCGGATCCGAAAGAATTACCATCCTATCGCACTCTTTGATTCATTGGGGAAACTATTTGCAAACGTACTATTGGGAGTCCTAAAAAAAGGTATGGGCGGTTGAGAGTGGAATCCTGGACCCTAGGCAAACAGGGTTGTCAAGGGGGTGGGGACAACTCTTAACCTCTTCATAATTAATATTAAAGAGGCCACTGGATACAAAAACCTGCCTGTAGCTACCATTTATGGACCTTGAGCAGGCATTCGACAGGGTAATCTGTGGAAAGCTTTGGGCCACGTTGAGAGCCAGTGTCCTGTAGATCTAGTTGAGGCTATGGAGGCCCTGTATTCTGACATCAGTATGGATTAGACGGTCAGAGGCCATCTAACTAAAAAGATCACCACACAAATGGAACTAAAGCAGGCGTGTGCACTTGCACCCCTATAGTTTTGTCTCTACATTGCCGATTCCGCGTCTTTCCAAAAGGGCGTGGTAGCCTTCCCCCCCTCAAATTAACTCGATAGAAGTCCTCTGGATCTTATTTGCGGACAATCTAGTCTTCGTGGACCCAACGCCAACTAGCCTACAGCAGCGAATGGAATCATTTTAGAAAATTCCTTACCGAAAATAGAATTAAGGTCAATGTGACGAAGTCCAAAGTTTTAACCATGTCGTCAGCCCGCAAGAGTGGGGGGGTGGGGGGGGATTTCATGTGGAGAGTGGGCAATAAGCCCCTCGATGTAATGGAATCTATGATTTGTCTGAGGGGGGTGATAAATAGGAACTTGAACAAAAAGGGTCAATACCTTCATCTAAGATCCAAGTGATCTTCTTTAACTAATCAGGCTAAGGCCCTGCATCAAAGATATGGAGGTTCTCGTTGGTCCCGGTCATCACGTTTTATTAACAATGCTCTAAACACAAGAGAAGTTCAATGGGCCAGGAAATGGCCGGGGGTTAGGAATGCCCAACATAGGTTCTGCAAGGAAAAAGGATGTGTAGAAACAAAAGGTACACCTAGTAACTGTCTGAAGCTTTAAAGGGATGTGAGAAAATGTCTAGAAGGGCATTCGAGTGCTTGTTTGCTAGGGCACACGCTTTGGTTGGAATGGGTGCCCCTTGGCAAAAGTAGCCGCCTTACCATTGCTGTTATGAGGTAGGTAGAATGTATGCTCAAAAAAGCTGTGTAAATGGATGCGGAGTGATATGAATTTAGATTGAATAGAAAGCCTGCAGAGAGTTGAGGGACTTTCTTTCCTCTGCTTTTTTCTTCTTCCTTTGATGTCCTCCTTGGTTTGACATAGGTTGTTTTAAAAGCAGTAGGGATTTGAAACAATCTGGTTTATTTCATTTTAATTTATTGAATGTAATAGGGAAAATTGACTTGTGATAATGGTGGAGGATATGTATGTTGAAGGTTTATATTCTGTGTTTCTAAACCAATAAAACATGAATAAAAAGATGGAATTTTGCAAGGGATGCTTGAGTAGAAATCGAGAATACAAATTGCTTAATGTAGCATTGCTGCTGTACCATAAGAACCAATTATAGGACTACTCTGTTGAAAGCACTGCATTTTCTATACACTGACAAGAGATTACCTGGTAACCTAATACTTTCATATTTTAGCTACACTTTATTTAGTTTGCCGTCCATAGTTGTAGTGGACTTTTTAGTACACACTTGAGGCAGGTATTGCCAGATATATATGGAACACCCCTTCATTGTTATAAGCTAGCCTATTCCTCAGAGGGTCAGTTGAAGAATTTCCTACATAGATTAAGCTTATAATTAGGTAGTCTGGAAACAATAGCCAAGTGCACTGACTTTTATTGGCAAAGTTCCTCAATGGGTATGTACTAAAGCATATTCCTGTACACCTGGAACACAAGTCCTTACTCATAAAAAATTGGAATAACTATGGCATAAAGGATTCAAGGTAAATATAGACAAATTAATATTAGAGCTTCAAAGAAACTAGTATCAACCCAGGTGAAAAATCACAACCTGTTACATAGTAGCCCAAACACCCAAGGACTATTGATGGCCTGAGATCCTCAGAACCTACATTGAGCTAACTTTACACCACAAGTAACCAATCCAAGCTTTTGGATTGGATACCAATTTTGCCATAATCCCTGAAGAGGTAGATACTAGTGTGCTCTTAATCCAACTCTAATATCAGGTGCGTAGCCAGGGTGTGAGATTGGTCTAAAGTTATGACATTCTCCAATGAGTCATTGATCGGTACAGCTGAATTGCTCAAATACAACTAGCAATTTTAAGCAAGGTAATACGCCTATAGGTATTATTCAGGACACATGTCAAGCCATCAGTGCTAATACAAATGAAACAGGTCTTACCACAGTCCTTTTCATCAGTTTCATCGAAACAATCCGGGTTGGCATCGCATATCCAGCTTCTTGGAATGCAGCGTGACTTCTCGTCGCAGCGCAAAGCACAGTCTTCTGTGGGCTTCCAGCAGTCCATTTCATCAGACCCATCAGCACACTGCGGAACACCATCACAGCGGAACCGCTCGTCAAAGCACTTTTTCCCATCCAGGCATCTGAACATACCTTGAAATATCAAGAAAACAGTTCAGACGTGCAGTCAGCGGATCAACTTTAACAAGCTAGAGGGCAAAGGTTGGTAGCACCTTAGTCAGATGGATAGGTTCACAGCAAGGTAAACAATATGGCCAACTATCAAGCAGAAGAATTTCAATAACTAGAGCAATTAATTGAAATAGGAAATTTAGAAAGGTTAAGCTGTTAACAGTGGAAAGCATGCGTGTTTTTCAAGTATTAAGGGGAGTGCTGCAACACTGAGAAGAGGGTTCTCAGTAGCATTAGCAGAGGGAAAGGGTAACTGGCCATGCAATTTGAGCTCCTCCAGCTACCATTTAACTCTTAAAGAATGTAAACTGGTGGGGAAACGGGGAAGTGCGGGAATAGGAAATGTATGGCAGAAATGCATTACATTTAATTGGATAGTGCACTACTTTGCACCAAAGATACAGTACATTTCAAAACCTTAATTGAAGGCCTGCAATGTTTCCAATGGAATAGTACCAGTACCTCCGAGTAAGGAAGTCTCACTTTCAGTAACCATGCGGTGTAAGAAAGGCCACTATGCTTGTAATAAAAAACGATAGTGTACAAGCGAAAATATAGCAAAGCATAATGGCCAAAATTAAAGTGAATTGAGAAAAAAGTCTTCCTGAAAGAGCAAGCGATACCAGTCACAAATTGTGTAATTTGTTGGAAATGTTGCCTTTTGTTTGTTTAGCATGACCAAAGTATACCTATAGGAACATGCAAGCTGCAACTAAAGACATAAGTGCTTAAGGATATATCCAAGTCTTTCCTTTTAAATTAAATTTGAAGACTGGTTTATCATTGCTGAAAGCATAGTAGAGAACCAAACAAGAACAGTGCCACATGTGGTAAAGACAAAGCACAGAATTTTGGAGTGCAACCATACGTGATGTCCTGGGTCCCAAGCACAGAGAATATAAATTGCACTTTATCATAGAAAACTATATATGCATAGAAAACTATATAATTTCAGTGATTGTTTAATTTGAACTGAAATGATGCAAAAGGTTCCACTCAAAAGGTTTTATCCAAGACCCATTTATTTATGCCTTTCATGTATTTTGTACATTGAATTACATTATGCTCTTAAAACTTGGAAAAGACTGGTTGACCTATTTCTGTTGGAACTTGAGGGAGGAGGGACTTTAAAATGTTTGAGAATTCACCTCCCTGTAGAAACTCTGTTCAGGAACGGATTACAAGACATGAGCCCACACAACCATTGATAAAACTAGTGAAAGGCAGTTGCCAAGGAAACCGCCTCATACATCTGTCAGATGCCTGCTAAGGGGATTGGGCTCTGAACTTCAAAGTAGACTTCAGCATACATCAAGCACAGGCTCAAAAAATCCATTAGTTGAGCTTGTGTGGCAGTTGTCTAATCTCCATGAGAAGCCCAAGACATGCTACCTTGACACATTGTCCCTAGACCATTACAACCAATGGCACTACGATGCTCTATCCTTCATAGCCCCCACAAGAATCCCCCCCACCAATCAAATCCTTCCCCCAGGTGGTTCAGCCCTTCCCACAGGACACAGGATTCCTTTAACTAAGACATTGAGAGGTATGTTCATCTACATAACGATTAGCTCAGCTAAAAAAACATTGTGACCCATTAAGGGTTACTGACCGATACATTTCTCATTCTCGTTTTAGTAATCCTCAAGGTAATTGAAAATTGTATACAGAGACAATATGAGATACCCCGGATGAACCGCATCACGTGGCCTGAAAAAAAAACACTTGTGAAACTTAGAATGAAACAATCAAAATGAACTGTATGCAGGTGATGTATCAATGGTGCCTTCCAAAGGATGAAGCTAACATTTCTGCATTTACAAACTGCATAGGAAAATAGAAGTTCTGTTAAAATCCAAGTATGTAATAATTAAATAGTTCAAAACTGATGGACACAAAACAAACTGCCTTTTGTAGCTAGAAAATATACCTAGCAAACCATGTAAACGTTCACATTGGGTGCCATGTAAATATCACGACAAATGGAAAAACAGGCAACTCCTCCATATTTTATGATGGCACAATCATTCAAGTATGTGATCATGCCCACAAATCTACAGAATTTGATATTGGTTTTACTACTCTAGTATGTTCACATGCAAAGTAAGGTCCCGAAAAGGAAATTTGTTTTTTCAGGAGGAGGGATTTTACACCTACATTTAGTGTTCTAAGAGTGGTAGACACTGCACCTCTCCCAAGATCTGGGAGGCATTAAACAATATTTGCCTGCTCATAGAATGATGGACTATGGGAAGATGAAGCTGGAAGATCTGAGAAACTAGAAGGCTGAGGAAAGCCAAGACCCTTGGAGAATCATTTGCAGACATGCTTTGCCTTAAAGCCTGATGCGCTTTGGCTTCTGCAGCAAGATTTACCTTTGTAAAATGAAGCACCATTTAAAATAATTTGGTTTAAGCCTGTGTCAAATCTGGAATATAGTATATTCATGACACCGTGGTCTAAAATGGGGGTCTGCAACCTTTGAATCTGCAGGGGTTTCGCACTGCAACTCCCATAAGCTAGTCAATGGTGAGGAATCATGGGTGTTGTAGTCCAAAACATCTGGAGAGCCACAGGTCGCCGAAACCTAGTCAAAGAGAAGATGCACTGAAGCAGCCAGGGAAGGCTAGCCATAAATTAGATATTTTACCAGAAATTAATAAAGAGAAGACACTCTATTCAATAAGATTTGTGCAAAGTGCTAAGCCCCTGCCATCCATCTTTGAATGCATAGGCACACTCATGTCGAACATGGAAGGGCAGATGTGTTTTAACATTTAAAATGAATAGTACATCTCCAGCCTGATGATACAAAGGCTGAAAACTACACAGGCAAAGTAAATGCTGTGCATGCGTATATAGATTGCTAGTTGCACATGTATATAGATTGAGAGCAACACCCACACATTTATTGGAATTTGCCCCACATAGAGAAAGTTCTATATCTATGTTCGGAGAATAATTCACTCATTTAGAGCAGCGCCAAGAATCCTTGAAAGTATTTTTTTAATTCAAACCTGCAGGATCCAAATTAAGCATGCTACCTCTCTATTAAACACGGGAGCCAATTTGAATGTAGGTGTACTTTAAATGTTATTTGTTCAAGTAACAATCCGATACATACTTTGTTGATACTGGAGAAAATTAAATTGAATGTCAATTGTGTTATTGAGAAAGAAAACATTTCTAAAGGAGTATTTACAATTCCTAGTGAAGTGAAGGTTTGTGCTTGCACCAATGGAAAGATTGATGTAGGCATGTACATTAGTTATGCTGGCCATTTGTTTTAGAGATCTAAAACAAAGCTGGAGAACACTTGCGAATATGCAAATCATTTATTTAAATACATTTTGAGAACCACGGTTATTGCCCAGAATTGTGGGTAAAGATGGTATTAGATGGGCATTTTATATCAGTGTATTGCCATAATGGGAACTATAATTTGAACAGATTTATTCCTACAAGTGGTAATTTAAAACTCCACAACTTAGTCTAGAAATAGCAAACAAATTCTTTTTAGGCCTATAGGTGGGGTCACGAATGTTCCACACAACAGATAAGTCACTGAACACTAAAATGCGGACATCAACCCCTCCCTACACCCACCAAAACACTTGCCATTTAGTTTTCATTCATAGGTAGGAAATAAAAATTAAACTGCCACTTTATGTTATTGGTGGGGTAGCCTCAATACCGTAAATGCAAGGCTTTGCCTCACTGGAAAGAGAAAGACTTGCGTTCTCTATTCAGGTAAGCACCAATAGATAAGCAAGGTTTGCAAGTGTCCAAAAAGCCTGAAAAAAGTGAAAGGGAACAGGCGTCGGCGGGACACAGCGAGTCGCGGACACACAGCGAAGTGTGCAGCCGCAAAGTAAGTAGAGGGGTGGTGGTCTAGGTGGTGGCCAAGTCGAAAATGTTCAGGGGAGAAAAGAATTTGTTATTTTGAGAAAAACATAGTCTGTTCTCCCTCGAACAATTCTGTCACAGGCTTCCAACCCTAATCCTCTACTTTGACGCCAGTGGAAACAAAATAAGACAAAGGACATGACGTTATCAATGAAGGCCTTTAGTGGTTTAAGGTTTTGTTCTAAGGCCCAGAGACCAAAACCTAACCATTTGCTACGATACTGTTTTAGTGGAAGATTTCCTGGAGGCTGACATAATAGCAATGTTTTGTTCTAACAAATGCAAGTGGGAGAAGGCTAGCTTTTCAGGAACCAAGCCTTCAAGTTGAGCAATTCTTTTGAGTCAAAAGAGCTCTCGAAAGTGGAAAGTCTAAGAGGAGGTTGGGGGGGGGAATATCCCACTAAATCCAGAAGATCTGGAAACCAAATCTGGCAAGGCCTGAACGGGGCTAATAGAATCATTGTCAGGTTGTGTAAAATTTTGAAATTCAGCAACATTTTGTGAATCAATGGAAGAGGTGGGAAGGCATATAGTGCTAGATTTGACCAATTCAGATGTAGAGCATCTCCCAGGGACCAAGAACCCTGACCTTGCCTTGACCCAAATTGCAGACAAAGTGTGTTGTGGTGATTGGCAACAAGGTCTACTGATGGATGGCCCCACTTCTGCAATATCATGTGTGTTATTGATGGTTGCAGCTCCATTCGTGCAGAGCTGACTGTAACCTGCTTAGTTTGTCCGTCAGGATGTTCTTGCCCTCGTGATGGGACACTAATAAGAAAATGTGATTTTGAATGGCCCAATACCAAATTTGTTCTGCTAGCAAACACAGGGGGGTGGGAGTGAGAACAACCCCCCACCCCCCCTGCTTGTTGATATAAAACAGTGGTATTTTCAGTTTGAATTTTCACCACCTTTCCTTGAAGTGAGGGAAGAAAAGAATTTAGAGCTAAAAATATGGCTTAGTTCCAGGACATTTATGTGGTCCTTTTCCTGAGAGGAGCAAATACCATGAGCAGTTAAGCTTTAACAATGGGCTCCCCAACCATACTCTGAAGAGTCTGTTCTAAATATTTCGTGAGGGGGAGGTTGAAAGATCCCGTTATCAGGTTCTCTGGGGAGTTTCACCAGTGCAGAGAGTCTTCGACTTGGCCTGGAATTTGGATCTTTGTTTCCTGGGCTTCCGAGAGCTGATTCCAGTTGAGACCAAGATGCACTGGGTTGTTCTCATATGGAACCTTGTAAAGGGAATGTCATGATCTCTGCTTCCAAAAGGTCAGGGTTTTCCCAACTCCCTTGGAAGCAGATCCATAACCCAGGTTCCGAGTGCCAACCAGTCCCAATTGGGACCTTTTGGACCCAGTCCTGGCGCCAGTGGCACCAGGCTTATAAATATGCCCAGTCCCAGCGCTGGAAGCGCCGGGCTCATAATGCTTGGGTGGACTTACCTGCAGCAGGCCATGCTGCTTACTTGCCTGCCAGTTGAGTCTCTGATCGTCTTCTGTTTGGAACTACTTTTCCTGTTGGGTGGGGCAGGAGCCACTCCCTAGATTCAGAACACTGGAACTCTTCTGGAAAGCAGGAACTCTTTTCTTAGGCGTGGCTGTGGAAGGAGACACCTAAGCACTACAGGAGGCTATTTAAACCACACCCGATGGATGAATCTTGCTTTGCGTTATTCTGCATCCTCAGCAGCAGAACGCTCGTGTCTTCTGCATCTGATCCTGGGCCTAAGGAAAAAGGCTTACCATTCTGAATCCAGTCTTCAGCAACACCTATAAAGACAAGAAAGAACAGGTTAGCATTACGGTCTTCAGTGACAGCTCTTCACTTATCTGGTCCATCGGCTGTCACCAACGCCTCGCGCTGCATTCCGGCATCTGAAAGACAAAGGCCTACCTACTCTTCGTGCGCTCCGGAGGTCTTCACACTGCATTCCGGCATCTGAAAGACAAAAGCTTACCAACTCTTTGCACGCTCCGGAGGCCTTCGGCGCTGCATCCTGCATCTGAAAGACAAAACAAGGTGCGTTTAAAGACATTGGGGAACTTTAATACTCACGTGCCATTACTCCTTTCCACATCTAACCCAGTGGGTATTCCGGCACCCTGCAGCCGCCCCGAACTTGTACCTGCAAAATAAAAAGACAGTTAGAGCGCATCGTGAAGCAGGCAACAAGCGCTTACTTACGTGCTTCCAGGCGCTTCTATTCATCACACGGGCTCCATCTTCAACTCACTTCAGCCCGCCATCCGCCATCGCCGGAACCCTGCAAAACAAGAGACATCATTACTAAAGACTTTAAAGACATTAGAATTACTCGAAACTTACCGTTCCGGCAGTAAACGACGGACAGCAGTCCTCTAAAGTCAAGAGGCCTGCTCCCCTTATCCAGTGAAGAAACTGGTTACAGCACCCTGCCTCGAGGCAGATGGAGAGCACGGCGTTCACTTGCCTAAGGTGAGAGCGTTAACCTTTGGGGTTCTACAGGAGAAGAGAAAGGGAAGAAGAGAGACATTCAATAACCCAGTTCATTAATCCCACATTTTCTATCTGCAGACATCTTACCCTTCGAGCCAGACATACAGTGCACAGAGGTCCAGCCCAAAGAGCCAGCCGTGTGTTACACATCACCTTTGAAGATACGGTATACGCCCAGTCAAGACCGGCGCCTCTACGGGAATCAGGTGAGCGTTACAGGGAACTAGGTTTATGCAAGAGGTCATGAAGCCGAAGAGCCTTTGAAACCACCAAGCTGTTAGTGACTGGAGAACCGAACAATGGTTTGTTGAATGGCTTCCACTCTTTCCAAGGGTGGAAAGACTTTGTGCAGAGTAGTGTTCATAAATGCTCCCAAGAATTGGATCCTTTGCAATGGACAGAGTTGGGACTTTGTCACATTTATGGCAAACCCCAGTTTGAACAGAGTATGGCAAGTAATTTGCAACTTCTGAAGCAATACCTCAGGAGACTGGGCTTTGAGAAGCCAGTCTAGGTAGGGATGTAGATGGACTGTCTGCAACCGAAAGAACGCTGCCACTGACCCCCAGAACCTCTGAAAACCCTGTGGGCAAAATTTAGCCCGAAGTGTAGACATGTGAACTGGTAATGAGACTTTCCTATTGTGAATCTCAGAAACTGACGGAGTTTGTAGATGAGAATGTGAACATATGCATCCTGTAGGTCTACTGATGCCATCCAATCGTTCGGATGTAGGGCAGCCAGAATCTGAGGGATGGTTACCCTACAGAAAGTATCCAGAGACAGAAATTGGTTGAGGGCTGAAAGGTCCAGAATTGGACGATCCCGCCTGATTTCTTTGGGATCAGGAAGCAACGCGAGTAAAATACCTGCCCTATTTTCTCTTGGGGAACCCATTCTATCGCTCCTAGAAGGGGTTTTTTAATCTCTTTCAAGAGCTCTGTGGATGATTTTTGGAGCTTTGGAGGAGAGGATGGTGGAGTAGACGGGAGGGCAAGGCGGTACCCATGTTCACTAATATTTAGAACTCACTCCTCTTGAGTAACGGTTTTCCAAAAAGGGAGGACGTTGGAAAGCCTTCCTGCTATTGGGGGGGGGGGGATGTATGCTCCTTGATAGTAGGAGCGGAAGGTATGTACATGTCCTGATGCAAGTCAAATGAACTCCTTCTGCACTTTTTGAAAGAGTAGTACGATTTAGCAGAAGTGGAGGAACCACTGTTGCCTCGTGTATGTGGTTTAAATGCCTTGAAGTTTTTGTGATATGGTTGTTTCACCAAGGTGGAGCTGAGTGTTTTAGCTGCAGTGACACTGGCCTTCCATTTCTGCAGGACCTAATCTGTGGATGGGTCAACACGTTTTGCCATTGAATGGAAGGTCAAGCACTTTCTCCTGGATATCCTGTTGAAGGGAAGAGGAAGTCAGATCTGCGTGTCTCTGCATGCAGACTGTACTAGTAACTGCCCTAGCAGTTGTGTCAGTTAGATCTAACAACTTGATGTTGTATAGCAGCTTCCCGGACTTCAGAGATCCAGAAAGAAAACTCATCTGCGGCTTCCTGAGGTAGCATGCCATTGAAGCGCTCTAGATTCTCCCAGTTAAGGATATTAAAACTCGCCAGACCTTTAGCAGTGTTAATCTGCCTAAGTGGTTAGGTAGAGGTGGTGTAAGACTTCTTACCTTGGGTCTCCCATGCTTTTGCATTTTTGTCCAGCACTGAAGCTGGAGAAGGGCCTTTACCCTTTGTGCCCAGGGCAGCAGAAACTACTGTTGATTGTGCTGGCAGACTTCCCATAAGAATTAAGGGTTTGCCCTTGGGCACCTTGTATTATCCAGGGCCTTGGGGATCGGAATTAGGTTTTCCCTAACGAGCTGCAGCTTGCTCCATGACGGATGCTGCCATGGGCAGAGGAACCTTAGACTGCTGTAATGGCAGTTTCCCAAAAACAACAGCTGTTTCAGGCTTCTACTTTGGTAGGATTTCAAGAGCCTGCATGGCTTTAGTGACAATGTCATGAACACCTTAGAAGGTGAATGAGTGGTGTCCTCCTCTGAATCTGAGCCAGTGTCTTGACATTTTCTGTTTTTTTTTGGCTGGATGAGCAGGGTCCACATTGTCCACTGGTACTGGTAAAGGGTCGGGAGTAGGGTCAACTGGAACCGATCCCTGCGGTAGTACTGGTGACATTTTGTTCTTGATGCGTTGAGCAAAGAATTCAAGGAAGGGCTAAGAAAGCATAGTTTCCAGAACAGTGTTAATGATGTGGTTTGCCATTTGGGTGGGGCTAGGTAAAGGTTCCTCCAATGTGATAGTAGAAGTAGAAGAATCAACCCTATCAAGCGGTTGGCTAGGATTGAAAATGTTCAACACCACCACTAGTGTTGTTTGGAGCCAGTTGGGGTGCAGGTTGCGATGGCCCCAGTGAAGGTTGGCCCAAATTGTCCTCAGATTGAGGAGAACATTGAGGCAAAATATGAGGCGTCAGAGCTCTCACTGGAGTGCTGAACAATTGTTCTGGTGGAAGAGTAAAACATTTAAGAGTCGAAGTGTTCCAAGTCAGAAATTAAAGTTGAATAGTTTTTCGGGCACTACGGTACCGAGCCAGAGACAGACGCCACAGCAGTTTGTGTTTTCGCAGAGAATTCTGTACCAGACTAGCTCTTGAATGAGAGTGCATATGCCTCTTATGAGAGGACTTATGGGATTTCCTCGGTACAGAGGAGCTTGCAAACTCAACTGCAGTAGTTGAGGGTAAAACCTTTTCTTTTGGTACCGAAGTGCCAGCAGTTATGTGCAGAAGCCGACTTGGCTTTGTTCGGTACAGACGGATCGGACCGAATTGGCCCCAGAGGCACGAGACTCTTTACATGTACACTGGTCTGTTCGGTGCAGCAAGGCAATAGAGTTTTGCCAGTACCGTTGTCATTTCATCTGGATTAAATAACTCTTCCGGTACTGGGTGGGTCTTCTGTGACCCTTTCTCACCTGAAGGTATCAACATCTTCCTACCCGGAGGTACTTTCAGGTGAATGGGCCGGGGGTTTCCCCTGAACGGTCCCATGAAGACTCTGGGACTAAGGAGGCAGTCTTCCCTTGGGTACCGACAGCCAGTGCTGAAACTAGTACCTCACCTGAAGGTATAGTCTTCCCCTCTTACAGATATCGGCCTCCCTCCTGTTGCGAACAAAGCCCTTGGTCGCCTTCGGTACCGGTCCCAGTTCAGACATGGAGAGAAGGCGAGTCTGCAGAGACGTCGGGTGAATTCCATAGCAAAATATGCAGGTACTCACCGGGTGATGTATACCCAGGCAGCGGATGCAGGCATGGTGGGGATCGGCCACAGAAAAATTATTTCGGATGCACTGCTTGAAGCCTGTCGCATACGGCATGCGTAGAGGCAGTGGAAACAGAAAATATAAAATAAAGAAACAATCACTTGGAAAAAAGTAATGCACAAAAAAAGGGAGTCGCAGCACAGCAAAAAAATTCTGACCCACTCATTAGGTGGAAAAACAGGAACGGGGTGTGGGCAGTTGGTGATGTGAGGGTATGGTTTGGGCCTGGCATGCAGAGGGACGCAAGCATGACTTAGGCCCTTCACCTTTTGCAGCCAGCTTTTCGGGCCCGCCTGCGAATGCATGGGTTCCCAACCAGTTAAGGAGGGAGAGCCAGGATTACAGAACGTATGATAGAGCAACAAACATGGGGCCCCCTAAACAGACCTGTGAAGATTGAGAATGTAGATGTTTTATATGTATTTGCAGAAAATAAAAAATGAACACCTGATGGAAAGCGCCATTCGACGTGTACAACAATTATTACAATTTACTTAAAGCGCATCCAAGCACTATATGTCCAAGGATGGTGTGTTATATGGACACCCCACTGGTGGTATACAGATGTGAAGTAAATCATTTATGTATCGCAAACATATGCTCCAACAGCTGCCATCCACTAATGGACAGCTGCTGGCAAAAGCACAGCACAAAGGAGGGGTTTCAGCGATTTAAGGTGGCCTGTGGGCCCCTCCTTGTGACTGAAGGTTAACATGAAACAGTTTGATGCGGTAAAGGACATTGGCAGTTGGGAGCTTGATGAATTTCTGTCAGTCAACTGTAGGCTGTGCACGTTTGCTTATCGACGCGGTGAACGACGGTCTATGAAGTAATTGCAGATACTGCAGAATTGGTAGGCGAAAGGATCTGCATGTCACATTCGATAACCCAAACTATTTAATGTGAATAAAATCTGAATAGAAATGGATGGTCTAAATGCTAATAAAAATCTGTGTATAAAACCTAGTTGTGGCTTTATGTTCAGTGGTTATGGGGTGAACATGTCTGGTGTAAAGCTGTCCAAAATATATTACGACAAAGGAGTGTTGATAGTTATGGAGGGTGTTAAGAGCTTTTAGCATAAACTGCGAGAAAAAAAAAGTCAACATTGGAAGCAATGCTGGAGTGATAGTTCTACATTGTGTCTTAAATTACACAGTGTGATTAAAACATAGAAACTGTTTTTGTAGCCATGTCGAGTTGTTGACTGCTCCATGAGTAGTGGTACACGTATGAATAAAGTCACTTTCTTTTCTAAAACAAGCAGCATGTGTTACACAACGAGCCAGTCTGTTTTATGAATTGAAAAAATATGTATTAAAAGAGATTATCCAATACAGAAACGAAAAAGGTTATACTTGCACAAACTTAAATACAGAAATGAAAAAATACATTTAATACAGAAAAAAGAATATAAGTTATACTACGAGCAGTTTAATACAAAAAGGAAAAATAAACACATTCAGACAACTAACTCCCAGACAGACCACTAGAAGGATCGCACCACCTGCGTGGCCTAGATGGTCCACATGTACAGGAGGCCGGGACATCGTAAAATTGTGAGGGGGGGTGGCCAAAGATCAACACCAAATACTTAATAGCCGTAGGGGTTCGTCAAGCTGCCCGGTGCCAATGTCCTTTGATGAACACACAACACTGAGTGTCTTCTACAGAGTATTTGTGCAAATTTCCCATTGTTTTTTTATCACACACAATACATGGCTGTGTAATGATAGACCGTGGGGTATTACACATCCCCCTATACAAAGGACTGTACTAGATCTTTCAAAATGTCAACATTTATTTCAGCTGTATTGTTAACATTCAGAATTATACTTTCCACTTTCATACCAATGGTGCCTAGAGATGTGCGATATATGTATGTTTTGGGACCCACGGATACAAACGCCACAATGTATTCGCCCGAGACTAGCTCTGAAGTTATACCCCACCTTAGATAATTTCCGGTGGGCGGGTTGACATCCCCAGGACTGCTGACAAACATATTGCTGTATCGTGATCCAGAAAACGCTGTTGCAATTGCATCAAATAGTACATCTAAAAGCATGCATAGACGGTTGTAAACGCAGTTATGAATATATTGGTCTCGTCTGAAGTTGCAGATATTACATGGCGTATTACCAACAAACAAGCCGTTTCATCATCTATGAACACAACTGCTCACGTCGCAAGAATCATCTAATAAATTAGCGTGAAACATGTCGGGGTATGGGACAATGGTTGCGTTTGGCAAATTGACAGTGTAAATTTGCCCACAACAAATGAATGCATAGTTTTGCCAACAGTTGCGGATGAAGTTGTCCTCTATGTGTTCCATACGCAGGCATATGTCCTGAGGTTTATAATAATCATCTATGTAGTCCTGTTTAGAGGCATCTTCCACACCAAGCCAGGAAGCCCGGGGTTTCCCCCATTTCTTCTGTAGGAACATCTGAATATATCCACAGAAGTGCTTGAGGGTGATTGCTTTAAAATGCCATAAATCATGTATGTGCCCCAGGCGGTAACAGCATTTCAAAGCTGCCTGTATCTCAATCACACATCAAGTATCCGTCAGCCCATGCTCTTCATCTATGTGCCCACACCCGCCCTGCTTTATCTCTATGCATGTATGACAAAACAGAAACATCAGCTTACTGTTGGATCCATAGGGCACCACATGTAAAGACCACCAGGTGGTTAGACCTTGCACCTGGTCAGACCGAAATACTGGGCTATATCCCCAAAATTGTTAGATTATCTCAGGACGCCCTACAGGATATGGTTTGTCATTCACAGAGGAGTATAGACTGGTAAAATCCAAGTAGTGTACTTGCTCACTCTGAGATGTGACTTTAAAGTATTTGTACGACTACCGTACAAAACATCTCAGGTTGCACAGTTTCTTCTCTAAGAAAACAGCCGACTTTTACATTGTTTGCACCATTGCGCACCACTCATGTTAAACACCCTGACTGGCTAGGAAAGTCTGTTTCAACAGGGTGCGTCTATACTGCTGCTCATAAGTAGTACCAGTCAAAGTGTTGAAGCCCCTGGCAGATAACCTTCGGGACACCAGTGATGAAAGTAGCCACCCTTCTGAGTGTCAGCAGTGGCATCACTACATGCAACTTTCATTTACAGCTGTAACATTTATGATGCCTGCATCTTTAGCATCAACAGGAGTAGACTGGTGAGAATCAAACATCTGTTGGAAAACCATCACTTTCACTTATAACATGATCATTTGAAACGTTAATGAGGTCTGACATATAACCCTCGTCCCTCATCATTAAAGCCGCCCTTATGAGTGTCTGCAGAAGCAGCAAAACATGCAACGGTTGCATTTACAGCTATAAAATTAATGATGCCAGCATCTTGAGCATCTCCAGCAGCTTCCTGGGGAGCAAGCAGATACACAGGAGTACCTTCAGTTGCAACATTATCACTATGTACATTTGTAATGGGGCTATTTACAAATTCCTCACGGGCGGGTTTTTTGGCAAGTGTGTGGAGTATCTGAAAGCTCCTGGGCGGTCTCCCTGGCAGTGGATTGTAACCCAGCAGCCTGCTTAGCAGCCATCAGTGCATCAAATTCATCCAGCGTGTCCATATGATTAACAGGGGTAACATGGTTCCAACATGCCCAACACCGCCTTCACCCTCATTTGCTGCCAAGCTAATGTCTTCATACTGCAGCAGTGCAAGATCACCCTGTAGACCAGATGAACAAGTTATTTACCCATGGTAACGTTCTTTCGACTAGATGTTCCTCCCATGTATTGCTTATCTTTGATATATTCATATCCAGCTTGCTGCTTCGGAAAAATGTTTTGAGTAGAGGGCGTTGACTGTCGAGTCGATGTCCCTCGAAGGCCTCCGTCTCGATGTCGACATCAGTGGTATAAATAGTCACCCGCAGCGTCCGTTGCTCAGTATGTTTTGAAGAGTTTGGTACTGTGTAGGATGAGTCATTTACTACCCTTGAGGAAGCACAGACTAACTAAAATGGAAGTTTTACTCCGGGGAAGGATGGGAGAAGCGATAAGGAATACGTGGGAGGAACATCAGTTGACGTTGCCATGGGTAATTAACTTGTTCTTCGAATGGATTGTGTCCTCCCACGTAGTCCTCATCTTTGATAGATGATGAAAGCATAAAGGATAAAGGAGGAGGGAGTCCCATTTTTATCCTTTAAGTATGCACAGAATGCAATGCTGCCTTTCCAAATTTAGTTTCCTGGCTAGTGGAGGAATCAAAGCTATAGACTTTAGTAAACGTGTTTGCAGATGACCATGTGGCAGCTGCACAAATGTCTTACCGAACTCCCCTTTGAAGAGCTGATGAAGCTGCAATACCCCTGGTAGAATGAGCCCTCAGATGTTCTGGACGGTCCCTACCTGCCAATATGTACCATTCTATAATCGTTATACTTCACCTTGAAATGGTCTGCTTGGTGATGGCTAGACCTAGCTTGTGATCTGTGTATCCCACATATTGGTCTGTTTGTCTCAACTTTGCCAGTCTGCTAATATAGAAGCTCAAAGCACGCTTTGGGTCAAGTCTGTGTAATCTTTGTTCCTCTTTTCCCAGATCAGAAGGGTAAAATGAAGGGAATGTTATCTTGAGTAATAAATACCGACACAAACTTCGGGAGGAAATTTGGCTTCACCTGTAGAACAACTATCTTTATGAAAGTGTGAGGGGGTTTGCAGGATAAAGCTTGTAACTCGCTCACCCGCCGTGCAAAAAGTTATTGCCACTAGAAAAACAGGTTTGAAGGTAAGAAATCTAAGATCTAAGCAGGCACAAATGAAGGGTTTCGAAAGGAGTACCCATTAGAAATGTTAAGACTAAATGTAGGTCGCACAAGGGGACTTGAAAAGGAGTTGGGGGCAAAACAATGGTCAACCCTTTCAAAAATTGAATAACCAAGGGTATTTTTAAGTATGAGGGTTCCTCAGCAGGGTGTTTAAAAATGGACAGCACTGCTAGGTAACCCTCAACTGTGCCGATCTGGAGTCTTAAATTTGCTAGGTGTAAAAGAAAAGAACACCGGTGTACTGCATGAAAAAGGGTCCACATTTTTAGCTCTACCCCAGCTGCAGAACTTGTTCCAATGGCGGCGGTTTAGTGATTTGGTTGCTGGCCGTCTGGCCGAAAGCAACACCTCCATTACATCATCCGGGGGATCCCAATCTTTGTACCTCAGCCTTTCAGTGAAGGCTGTGATTCCTGGTATCCGTATGGAGAACCTGACTCTCCTTTCGCGAGAGAAGATTCTCTTTGTGGAAGACGAATCGGAGGACAGATGGACATGTCTAGAAGGTCCAGGGTACCACATTCTCCTGGCCCAATCCAGGGCAATTAGGATTATGGTTTTCCTGAACCTCCTCAACCTCCTTATTACAGGAGGAATGACGGGAACTGGAGGAAATGTGTAAAGGAGTGGATATTCCCAGTCCACCACAAACGCACCCCCTTCAGCTCCTCGGAGGAATTTACCTGGAGCAGCACAGTTTGCACTTCCTGTTGGCATTCATAGCAAACAGATCCACTTGAGGGGTTCCCCAAATGGCAGAGATCTCTTGAAGGACTTCCTGAGCTAGTTCCCGCTCGTGGGGTACTGTACTCTGCCTGCTCAGAGCATGCGCCACCGTGTTCATCTCTCCGGCTAGGTGGACTTCCGACAGATTCCTTCTTGCATTGTCTAAAACCAGAGCTGTATTGCCTCTATGCACAGTGGTAGTGATGCTACACCTCTCTTGAGGTAGTACATGGCCACTGTGTTGTCAGTTATTATCGGGACATTCTTT
This sequence comes from Ambystoma mexicanum, assembly GCF_040938575.1. Taxonomy (NCBI): domain Eukaryota; kingdom Metazoa; phylum Chordata; class Amphibia; order Caudata; family Ambystomatidae; genus Ambystoma; species Ambystoma mexicanum. The sequence continues at coordinate 1,460,551,553 of NC_090935.1, forward strand.
CACCGTCCAGAAGGCAGAAAGGCCTTCAGCGCTAGTCTGATTGCCCTCAGCTCTAAAAAGGTTGATGTGTAGTTTGGACTCCGATGGAGACCAACAACCGCTGATGGTCAAATCGTTGGTATGGGCTCCACACCCCATAAGTGAGGCGTCCATCACTATCGTCATCTCTGGCCATGGTTGCCAAAAGGGTTCTCCCTTCAAGATGTTTTCTCGAGAAGCCCACCATTGAATGTCCAGAGGAACTCTGTTTGGTATTTGAAGGAGATCGGACATCTTTCCAGAGAATTGTGACAACTGGGTTCTGAGAGCCCACTGGAGGGATCTCATACTCAGGCGGGCCTGAGGCACCAAAAAGATGCAGGATGACATCAGGCCGAGCAACCTCAGAAAGGCGAAGGCTGGAAGATATTGGGCATTTTGGAACTTTGTCACCATCTGTAAAATGTCTTGAGCCATCACCTCTGGTGGCGAGGCTTTTCCCAGGGATGTGTCCAGGATTGCTCCAATAAACTGGAGTTTGAGAAGGTATTCGAATGAGAAAATATGGGGAGTACCAACCCTTGTTCCTCTCTGCCACAGATACCAGTTCTATAGCACCTCTCTCTAGCAGGTCCAAAATCTCCTGGATAAGGAGCGGATCTGGAAACATCAACGAGTTGTTCCCCCATTGATGACTCTAGTGTGCGTGTAGGAAAGGCAGGCAGTAACCTTGGGCAACTGTTTCCAATGCCCAAGCATCTGAAGTAATAGCCTGCCATTCTGTCAGATGTTGAGTTAAACTGCCTCCTATTGATGTCTTGTGATAGAGGGGTTTTGGGACGGCTGAAGCAGATGCAGAGGGTAAAGCAGCACTTGCAGATGCAGACTCAATAACTTTTTGCTGCGTCCACGATGGGTGAATCATCTCTGGCCCTTTGAGCTGGCTGTCCTCTGCCTTTTCTGAATGCAGAGTAAAAGCGAAAGGAACCACCCCTCCAAGGTGTACCCGTGGGGCGGTTTTGAGTTTGTCTAATTGCAGCTCCAAGGGATTTGGCCGCTGCTTTGGAAGTTTGCAACTTCTCCAAACTGTCAGTGCTTTTACTAAATAGATAGGTGCTGTCAAAGGGCATATTTAGAAGTCTGGATTGCACATCAGGAGCAAATCCAGATTTCTGCAACCACGCAAATCTGCCGATTGTGGAACTAGCCGCTATGCTGATGCTGTCAGAGTCGAGACCGGTTTGGAGAGAATCACACATCGCATCCTTCCCGTTCTTGATAATATAAAAAAAACATCTTGTTCCTCCCCTTCTGGGAGACGGTCAGCCGCCATTGAAACACATTCCCAAAGGGTGCGGCTGAATCTTGCCAGCGTGCATGTGGCGTTTGCAGACATTAGCGCCATGCGACATGCCAAGAAAACTTGCTTGGCCATGGCGTCAACCTTTTTATCGTCACGCTCCTGCAGGATTGTGGGATGCACAGTTTCTTCCTGACGAAGTTGCAGCTTGAACAACCAAGCTTTCTAGGGTTGGATGTTTAAGTATGGGGGGTCTGCAGATGAAACTATATTTTGCTGACAGTTTCTTACTGACTGCAGGAATAACCTCCAGCATTTCCCAATTGCTGGACACTTTTCTGTAAAGCCTTGTGAAAGTGCAAGATAGAATCTTCTTGTGGTCCTCTATCAAGTATGTCCATGAGGTCATCTTATTCATATACGGGTGCAGGCCTAGACCACTCCATATATTCCATGACCCTGTCCATAAGTGACCTTTTATTACTCGCAGCATGTTCCCCTGGTTCAGGCTTGCTAAAATCCATCTCTGGGGAGGCATCTATTCTTCTTGCTTCCTGCAAGGAATCCTACAGATCTTTCAATCTGACTTCTTCTGGAATTGGTTCTTCTGGAATGTGAGGTCCAACACATTCTAGACCAAAGGGTCTTTCTGTATCTGAATCCTCTCCCTCATAAATGGAGGATAAAGCTCTGAAAAAAAATCAGTGTGGTAGAGGTGTGTAGCTCTTTTCCAATCAGGAAGGAGTAATAGCAGTCATTACAGGAGGAGTTAACTTGTCACTGTCGATATCAACGTCAGTGGCCTCGATGGATTTGTGATTGGCCTCGAGGATGTCTATAGAAATCGACAACTTCAACAAAGCTGAAGGGATCGAAGTTCTCAGCATCGACAGGGTTGACATTCGAGGCATCGAAGAGCTTTCTTGCAACGGAGGTGCCAAAGGCGTCTATGACGCAATTATTGGCGTCCATGTGCAAGTCGACAGTGTCGACGCCTTGTGCGTCAAAGAGGCTTCGACTCAAGGATTTGTCACCCAATCGAGGAGTATGCCTTGTCGAGGTCAACTCACGGCTTTGGTCTCTACCAGGTTTTTCTCCTGGGATATCACCTCTAGGTGTCCGAGAGGGGGTTGTGGGGGGGGTCAAGGGCGCATTCTCTAACAGGCATAATTTTTTACGAAATTCCTCCCACTGAGCTGGGGAGCTGCTTTTGGTAGGGCATGTTACTCTCTCCGGTGAACTGGAGGATGACGGAGAAGATCTAGGATGCCTTTTTTTTACTGTGCTTCGAAGCAGATGAATGATGCGATCTGCGCTTAGATTGGGAGTGTTTTTTTTCGACGAGGAGACAACAGTCTCGACTGAGGTAAATTTGGTAGGGGTAATGGATTTTTTAAGCCTACCTCTCTCCAGATTCCTTCTGCTCTACCTTACGGCTTTCGCCTTCATCGAAATCCTCTCGCACTCGGAACAGGGATGCTCGGCCCCAAGGCACCATAGACAGACCCTGTGGGGATCTGTCAAGGACATCTTTGCCCCACAATTTATCACTTTTTGAAGCTGGATCGGGCGTAGATGGAGCTGATGAAGAGGCCATCTCGTACCAACTAATCGAAGGTTTTCTTGACCAAAACTCCAAGAATTTGTTCTCTTCACAGAACGTCATGTTCCCAAAGCTCATGAATTGTGGAAAAACGGAACTGAGCAACTGACGCTGCGCACAACTATTTATCCCACTGATGACATGGACATCGAGACGAGGCCTTCAAGGGACATCGACTCGACAGTCAAACTCGCAGCGCCCTCTACTGAAGAAAAAGAAATTAAAAAGCAGCAAGCTGCATATGGAAATATCAACGATAAGAAATACGTGGGAGGACCCAATCCATTCAAAATGACATGTACAGGCGAGTTGTTGCCAGGGTTGAACAGTGCATTAGCAATGTCATCTAAAATATTTACAGCTGCACAGCCAAAAGTATTTTCTTCAGAACTAAGACCAGCTGCATTTTCTCGATTAGTTACTAGCCTACCCAGCACTCTAACATCTTTGTCATCGCTAGTCCAAACGCCTCCCACAACAATTCCCTGCTGAACATAGCTGGTTGAAGTTCCCACCCCCTGCTGCGTGGATACATCGGGATAAACCATGGTCGCCACACTCGTGTCTGACTTCCTGAGGCAACTCCCACTCGTGAGAGACCGTGCTCTGCCTGCTCAGAGCGTCCGCCGCCGCATTCTCCTCGCTGGCCAGATGTATTGCCGAGAGTGATATTCCCTGCTGGATTACCCAGAACCAGAGCTGCATTGCCTCCCTGAACAACGGGAGTGACCCTACTCCCCTTTTTTGTTGAAGTAATGCATGGCCACTGTTGTCCCTCATGATCAGGACACCCTTCCCCCGCACAGATAGCAAACAAGCCTTCAGGGTCAGCCTGATGGGCCTCAGCTCTAACAGGTTGATGTGGAGTTTGAACTCCGACGGAGACAAACGACCGCTGGCGGTCAAATCTTCAGCATGAGCTCCCCATCCTGGGAGGAAAGCGTCCGTCACTACCGTCACCTCCGGCCACGGTTGCCAAAATGGCAACTCCATCAGGTTCCCCTCATTGGCCCACGACAGAAGATCCTGCGAGACCGAGAGTGGAATCTGAACGGGATCCGACATCTTGCCTGAGAATTGTGACCACTGCATCTTGAGGACCCATTGCAGGTGTTACGCTCACCTGGCTCCCACAGGGGCGTCGATCTGAACTGGACAGCTGCGTTCTCCATTAATGTGACGCATAGTGCCGAGATGACGGACTGGACTGGCCCACCTATCTTCGTTTGCTTGGCCCGTAGGAATATTCTTCTGCAAATGGAGAAAGGGAATTAACTACCCGTGGAGTTGAGCGTTAACCCCCACCCACTCCCGCTGTTCTCCCACTGATTACCTTTGATGTCCCCTCTTATAGTCTCACCTGATGGTTTGGAAAGATGAGCTCTCCATCCTGCATTGAGCGCAGGGGCGCGTAGATAACCAGTTGCTTCACTGGCTCGAAGGAATTGGTGAGTTCCAGAATAATATTGACTCAGATTCCCGGAAAGACGCCGTAAGTATGTAAGTTCATAAGAGTTCAAATGTCTGACTTTCACTCTTGTCCGATTCCTTGCAGGTTGCAGCTGGACCCTAGCGAAGAGTTCCTCGTGGCAACCAGTAATATTCAGGTAAGGATTTGTATTAACCCAACACAGTTTGATAAAATAATATCAATATGTAACCTGTTGCTTTCTCCCTTATTCAGGCGTTGAGAGAAAGTATGAAGTCTTGGGGAATAATGCCTCTGGCAGTAAAATCAGGTAAGTCTATTGTGGTGAGGAGGTTTCCCCTTGATAGTCCCTTTGTTTAACCTTGTTGTCCTTTTGTTTCCCCTTAGGGGCCGGGGTTCGGAGAGGATGCAGTGGAAGCTGCGCCGACCCGTGAAGAGGAATAGTACCCCCGGTGGTAAAATCAGGTAAGTCTATGGGGGGGTAACTAATATTGCCTCTGTGTATTCCCTTGGCTCACCTTGCTGTTCTGGTCTTCCCCTTAGGTGCCGGAGTGCGGCAGGAGTATGCAGAAGGATGTGGTGGAATGTGAAGATGCTGCGAAGGCCGGTGAGTTCAGCGCTGCACTGCTGCAGGCGAGGCGACGCGCATAAAATAACTTTTCTTCCAGCTCGAAGGCGCGATGGATCGGGAATTCAGGTAAGGATCGAAGGTATTGCTCTTGTTCTAACCTTTTCTTCTTTCTCCCTTTTTCTAGGAGCTCCGGACTCGAGGCGGGCGTGGCAGAAGACTGGATGCAGACTTGCAGGCACAGTGAGCTTTACGCTGCTGGATGCAGAATAACACGAAGCGTGTGCTGCTCTTCGGGCGTGGTTTAAATAGCCTCCAAAGTAGTCCCAGGTAAGTATTCCTCCCCAGCCCCACCCGAGTAAAAAAATAGTCCCTAGGTAAAGTAGTCCCTTCCAAGCCTCCTTTGGCTTGGAGCTCTAGCAGCATGGTCTGCATCAGGTAAGTTTTAATCTACGAGCCTGGCGCCCATGGCGCCAGGACCTACTCTCCATATGAGCCTGGCGCCATAGGCGCCAGGACTGCACCCAAATAGCCCCTACGAGGGGTTGTTGGGCTTGCTTAGTATAACTTGATGCCTACTTCCGGGGTTGGTGGACTTTGTCTGCGTCCCCGGGGGTAGGCATGACAGCAGGGCTCTCCTCAGCCTGGACACTGGCACCAAAAAAATGCAGGATGCCATGAGGCCGAGCAACCTTAAGAATTTGAAAGTCTCTAGAGAAATAATTCCACAAAGTGTGAAAATCTTGCTAAGGCACAAGTGGAGTTGGCCAACTTCAGCGCCATACTCCCTGCAGAAAACACCTTGCGTGCCCAACCATTTAAGCGTTTGTCGTCCCCATCGGGAGGGATGGTAGAGAACGCCACCTGCCTCGAGGTGGCTGTAGCCACCTGAACCACCAAACTCTCGGGAGTGGAGTGAGAGGAAAGGTAGCTGAGGTCGCTACTGGAAGGGCAGTATTTTTTAGTTAACGACTTGTTAACCACCGGAAGAGATTCCGGTGTCTGCCAAGCAGCTGCCACCCTTTCCTGCAACATCAAATGAAAAGGTAATACTGGGTCAGACAGACGGACCTTGATCCAAAATATCAGTTAAATCATCCTGAACAAAAGCTTCCGGAGGACAAGACCAACCAAGATACTCAGTGACCCTAGCCATCAGTCTCCTATAGGATGACTCAGCATGAGCCCCAGGCTCAGGTCTGCCAAACTCAACCTCAGGAGAAGTGTCCAAATCACTGGCATGAAGAGATTGACGTAACTCTTTCAACTGAATGTCCCCAGACCAGACAGGAGCCACATCAGGCTCAACAGGGTCAAATTCCAAATCTGACCTCACTTCATCCTATCATCCAGAGGGAGAAATAACTCCTGCCTGAGGACAGAAGAGGGTCTGGAATCCTTAACAGGCCTCACAGACTTTGAAGTAGCCTTCCTTGGAGGATCCACAGTACCAGGGACCTCCATCGGGAAATTCCGGCCAAAAGGCCCCGAAGGAGTCGAGGGCACCGACGGCTTCGGCAGCGACAAAGGCTGGTGTGAAGGTAAAGCTTCAACATCCCCATCACGGCGCCGTAGTCTACGCCGACCTCGAGCTCTTACCAGATTTTTGCGGTTTCGCTGAGGACGAAGACCGAGATCTGGAAGCAGCACGTGTCTAGCGATCAACTTGAACCTTGTGTGAGCGGGACCGCGAAGGATCCCGATGAGAATCACGCCAAGGACCAGAGCCCAAAGGCGAACGAGACATGGACTGAGACCATTCCCTGACGGTTTCTTCCGAAGGCGCGGACAGAACTGTGCCCTGGGATTGAAAAATCGCCAGCATCTGCTGCCTGAAGGCTGCCCATTCCTCCGGAGTCGAGGACTTTGTGGGACAAGCCACTTTCCTCACAGCAACATCCTTCGATGAGGACGGGGAAGGCAACCAGTGACAGGGCTTCCAAGAATGCCGAGACGAGGACAAAGAATGGCGGGAACCACTCCGGGACCAAGATCCCTGGGACTGCTTCCGCCGAGGAGAGTTGCCCCTCAAATCGTCAATGGACATCCCCTTAGCAGCTTTACGGGACTTACTGGGTTTAGAACCCCTATCTGTAACTTCCCCTTACACCCCTGCAAGGCCTTAGCAGTCAGCAACTGGATTTGGAACAGTCGTCAGTGTCATGACTCTCTCCCAAATTGACAAGGGGGGGTCCTGGGAGTCTCTCTGCCAGACAATAGTCCTGGTTACGAGAGACTTACCCAGAGTCTTTAGCTCACTATCTTTCACAGAGAAGAAATATCCCAAACATATCAGTCTTTGTCCTGCCCTGGGGCAGTCCAGCACCGAAATGCTAGGCAATTCTCCTCTGAACAAGAGTACCAACAGCATCCCCAGACACGTGTTTCAGTCTGGTTGGACCTCATCAGTAGGGAGGAGCTGTGCCTCTAAGAATAGTGAGCAGGGGGTCCATGTCTGGATTCCCCTAGTAACTTAGGGTGAGACCCAAAGTTACTTAAATATGCAAATTAACAAGTTGCTAGGGGATCCACCCTACTGATGAGGTCCAGCCAGACCGAAACACTTGTCAGGATTTCTGTTGGTACGCTTGTTCAGAGGAGAATTGCCTAGCATTTCGGTGCTGGGTTGCCCCAGGGCAGCACAAAGACTGATATGTTTGGGATATTTCTTCTCTGTGAAAGCTAGTGAGCTAAAGACTCTGGGTAAGTTTCTCGTAACCAGGACTTGTGTCTGGCAGAGGGACTCCCAGGACCCCCTTGTTAATTTGTATGACTCTCTCCCAGACACCAAACACAAATGCGATGCGGGTCCGTAAACATCTTAGACTTGCAGTCCCGGCAAGTCTTAAAGCCAGACCGCGGGCATTTGCAGACATTTGCAAGGAAAACACGTGGCGTGAAGAGCCTCCGAAGCAAACACGTTTGCAGAAAAAACCAGAACTGAGGCTACGGGCGCCGTGCATCCTATTCATAACATCCGGTGACGTCACCCTCTGCTGAAAAATTTCCGAAGTAACACAGGTGTGGGCATTACATGTCAAAGATGTGTAATACATTGGAGGGCACAATCCATTCGAAATAACTTATTTTTTTTGTAGAATAGCCTCTGCACAGAGGAATCTGAAAAGGTTGCCAATGGCTTCTGTCGATTTCTCACCAGGATACAAGCCAGTAAACAGGTCTAAGCCATTTAAAAAAAAGAAAAAAAGACCACTATACTATGGTAGAGTTATTGCCTGATAAGTAAGTAGAGGTATATTCACAAGTGCACAGCACATTGGGAGAACTGCAAGGTGAAAAAAAGGGATTCTGAACACACAAATTAGGACTTTGCAAATGACAGCTCAGAAAATGTGAAAAACCGCAGCGCACCTGTGAAAGCTCGCTAAAAAGTTGTGCCCAGACACAATAAGGATACAGTTTACCACATTCACTTGTCTACACATTTCATTATTAGAAAAACTAATAAATCATAAGCCACTTAACCAGTCACAGTCCCGTTGAATGTCAGCACAATTACACTGGGACATGGGTAAACCAAGTTAAAGGAAATGTACCGGTTACCTGTTATTCAAGGAATACCAACACTTTCATTAAAGAGCACACAAACCAAAAACTAGGAGCCTAGATTATTTTTAGTTGCATTAGTTCTCCATTGTTGGCCACCTATTCAAGTGATCAAAGCACAAATAGTGGTTTTGTAGCAAATGTTAACGTGGCTATGCTCGTCCAGTAAATCAGCCCAATAACGCTGGCATACATCTCACATAGACTTACTAGTATAGCTTGAATAGAAGCAGTGTGCACAATTAAGGGATGTACAAGCACAGCAATGACTAACACTAGCAGCACTGAACAAAATCACCTGGTTTATTGCAGAATTTGAGGCAGTCGTCTTCATCGGATCCATCTGCACAGTCACTATCACCATCACACACAAACTCTGATGCTATGCACTCCCTTCCATCCCGGCAGGGGACAAATCTAGAAGGGCAGTATGGCGTGGGCAGGAGGTATGTTCCGTCAACCGATGGATCCAAAACTGTAATGCAAAGGACACACAATAGTCAGGTGTTAGTTTTGTTCCGCAACATTACATCAACACTGTTTGTGCTTTCATTTGCAGATAAGCACACAGAAATGTACCTCAACTTCAAACACCTTGTACCATGTCAGCATGGGTATATTTAATAGGACATGTTTTTATACCTTTAACAATTTTCTTAATTACAATATGACCATTTGAGACATTATTCAAAGTCCATAACTTTGAACAATGTTCCTATTGGGAAAGCAATACATTCTATGTACTGTTGTGCTTTTTGGCTGATCTTGGCCAAATCCAGTATGTCTCCCCTTTCAAAGAAAGCAAAATGTACATAATATAGCACCAAGGGTTGAAGGGAGAGGGGTCTCTGAATTTGAGCTAAGGCTCCACATTTCAACAGGGATGAAAATGTATCCCATGAGTGTGAGACTCATGTGTGAGACTCAGGCTGAATCTGATATATGTCATTGTGAATGCATAAAGCAAATGCCAGCTAAAGCGGTAATTCGAATCGTCACAATGTGATGTTAGCATTTTGCTCCACACCACAGTTATGAACTGAATTGCAATGAGCCATAAAACAAGTAAGCCCTAATCTCCATCCCCTAACCACTAATATCCCCTAATATTCAGACCATGTCAGTTCATGATTGTGTACAAATTTTGCAGCAGTCGCAGACTGGGAAAGGACTATGTGGGCTGTTGCCAGGCTGAGATGGGGAGTGAACCAGAAAGAATTCTCCTGTCCATGCTGCTGGACGGAGTTTGCAGTTTGGGGCACACACTATTTCTTGGGTGAGTTCCAGTTAAAAAATGAGCAGTGCAAAGTGGCAAATGTGGTCATAGATTAAAAGCTGTGCGTTATTCAAGGGATCAAAATTAGTGCATTTTAAACAGTTACAGCGTAGAAAGATGTGCTTGCATATTTAAACTTATTCAACTGTTTTCATATGCTTCGCCATTCACACAACAAAATTCATATATAACAGAAGCTTATACTCTGCCAAGGTTAGTTGCGAAGTTCAAGGTTAAATGTCCAGCGTTCTGCTAAAATTATCGCAAATAGTGTTTTGAAACCCTTTGCGCGAAAGTCTCAATTACTGCATAGAACATCTTGAAGCCTAATCAAAGCAAGGCTCATTCATCGCCGGGGAAATAACTTCAAATGTGTTGTGCTCATCAATTTTTCTCTTCGAATCACAGATTTGAAATGTCACATGAACATTGTAAATTGCAGGTTTTGTTTTCATATTTTGAATACTTCTAATAAAGACCAAAAAGTGAATGGTAAATCAGCTTCAGTTTTCTTATGTGTTCTGGTTCCTTTCGTTGGAATTTAGACTGAGGTAAAAAACAATATTGTAAATTCGTATTGCCTTGTGTGGTAAAATACAAAGCAAAGTTGCGCACTGTGGATTGGGTGCTTCTCAGGGGCTCTGTATGAATGACAGTATTTTGTTTACATGGTAAATTTGTTCTGAGATACCGCCAAAAGGGCATAACATGGTATTGTAAATAAAATACTGCCGGGACATGAAATTATGCTTTATAGTGTACTAACTCTAGTCTTGGCGTATCGTTAGTGACCCCAGTATAAACCACGGTATAAAAATCAGGCAGTTCTTCCTATTTAGGGCTCACCACTATACCACAGAAATCCCACCAGAAAGACCACCAAAAATAGCATTAAAACTCAACGCCAGATATCTCCAACAGGGTGATGCAATGGCCTTTCAGAATATCAAGACTGCATGGCGCAAATACCAAAGTAATAAAAATGTAATAAAATTACAAACCTGACAGACTAACAGCAACCAAGAAATTGAAAGACACCATGGCGACCCAAAGAACATTTACCCAATGGATACAGACCTGGTTCAACTTCTTGCGTCCTTGTGCAATTAGGAGTTGGGCGTAAGATAGGTCTTACCCTGTTCGACTCCAGGAAGTGTTAAACCCAGAGCACTTCCTCAAAACGTTTGTTATGATGGTCAGATTCATTTTAGCCACAGTATTCTCGCTGAACCCCTCAGATACAGTTGAAAGCTCAGAACCTTTACAATGCTGACCTTCCATGCAGTTCAAGTGGTCATCTGGACAAAGGCAACTAATTCCACCACCAGATCCCGATACACAAATTTCATCAGTGATACACCCTCCATTCCCAACACTGCATAAGGAGTCACTTCCTGCAAAAAGAAACAATAAGTTAATTTGAGTCTAGAATATCATCTATTTTAAGTGTAATAATGCTGGTGACTGATTAGGCAAGCACTGGCAAAAGTTTTAAATTAGACATATTAACAATGGTCACTCCAATTCCGGGATGCAAAAGACGGTTTAGAAAACATACTTTGAAGTTATGCAGAACAAGAGTGTGCCAGATTGCAATCAAATTATACACTTATGTTTCTATTATAAGAAATGTATACCATATTTACACCTGCCATTATATTATGAGTCAGGGTTACTCCCCATCTGGCCCTGCATAACTTTTGGACTTCAACTCCAATTCTCACTAGCCAGCAGAGTCCACATGGGGATGGTTCATGGGTGTTGTAGTAAACATTGGTCAGTCAAAAACACTAATGCGGCACAAGCCATAAAAGTTACATTTCTTTAAAACATAGAATATAAACACCAATAACAAATTCAGCCTATAAAAACGGAAGCATAAAAAGGATTAGGATAAAAAAACACTTATTTCAAGGTAGCCTAATGCATCCTGCTGGGAATAGTCAAACGTTAATAGAAAAACATTACAGAGGTCTTGGGGGACGGGGGAAGTGGGGACTATATCTAATTACATTTGATCTCCTGAGCCATGCTCTGTGAAAAAATGTGCCTGCAAAATAATTTGCAGTTAAATCACAGGTTCTCTTGCAGTAAACCATGACCGTGCTAACTTGACTGATACCAGCCTACGCATCGGGGATAGATTTATTACTCAAACAAAATGGTTAATACATTCTTCCAGGGACCTACATACCAGACAGACTGGGGAATGCAGGGCCAATTCTGCATATATTTTGCCAATTTCAGAATTCCATATGACAATTCCAAGTAGAGCTAGTGTGCTAGTCAGAGTAATTACATCCAAATAGACTACAAAACCAACATTTTCTTTAGACATTCTATAAAGCCATCCAGTACCAAGTTTGTCACATGCCGCCTCCATAGGTCAAGATGATTCGAGGCTGGCATGCTTAACCAATCCCTTTGCTGCACTGGTTATGGATTCGGGTGACCTCCATGACAGACCTAAATTTAAAAAGGCAGGATATCACATGTTTAAGTGACATAAGAGATCTTAAGCCTTCGAGACAGAACATGGATAAGAGCTTCTCTGTAACAGACTAGCTAGGTGAAGTCCATATTCTACCCAGTACAATATGGGTTTCAAGCTAATAAAGACACGCCCCTAAACGCTCACACCAGGCAGAATACAACCTGCTAGGGAAGAAAGGCCCAAGTCGAACTTGTAAGGATAACACATTTTAATCACACACAGATGAGAGCACCAGCAAATAACTCTGCTGCCAAGAACGTTCTGCTGAAAAGTAGTGCAAGCATAATCTTATAAAGCAAAACATTGTCATACACGATGCAATATACAGGGTATATATAGGGTAAAATCTTGCGCGGCTGGTTGGTGTGCACCTAAACAGGATCTGCCTGCACCCTAAGGGTTGCCAGGCCATTGGTTTCAGCCCAGTCCTTCCGTCTACCATCACGTGGGTGCTGCAGTGATAATCTTCTCACGTCGAAGGTCCGAAAACTAATTATACTCATACCATGCAACTATTTTATCACTCATACTGTGCACTTGACAGGCCTTAAGACGAGCACAAAGGAGGTTCTGGGGCACTCCAACCTTTACACACATTTCACTCACTCCCCTCCACCCGGCTCCAAGGCCTCCACCCTCATTTTGAGCTATAATACATCCCTTCCAGCACCTCACCATATGAATCACATGATTGTCGCTTCAACGATATGCCCTGTCCGCCCTCTTTGAACATTTCAAGACTTGTTACTTTGGGGTTGGTGGTCAAAGGGCACCTGCTGCCATGGAATTCGGGGATCTTCAGGTTTAGTCTGTTATATGGGCTATAACTCGTGGTCACCTGGTAATGGCCCGGTTCATGCTTTGGCCAGTGTGAGATAACATGCACACCAGGTGCCGGTCACTGATCGCGGCCTTGTAGGGCACATTCCTCTTGGGTTAAAAAAAAAAAAAAAATCTTTGCAACATTGTTAGAACGAATAGACGCCGTAGCGGTTGGGGGTGTGAGCTGTCCTAATGGGAGCTCGGGCATGGCTGAGGATTTGTGGTCTCGTGAATTTAGGCTTAGTGCATGCAACGCTGCATTTACCGCGCAGGCCTTCCCTCCTACCTATGATTACTAATATCTAAGCAAAACAGCTATGCTACTCGTGCTTTGGCCCACACCATGTAGTTAGGCTTTATCTGGTTATATTAAAATGGGGTCCGATTAGATGGGAAGGCACCCCTTCTGGCACATCATAGTGCCTCAAATGCATCTTGCCCAACTTTAAAGCGCCTAGGGGGTTGGGACGGTACTGTCCTCTTCCCAACATTAAGAACTTCTACCGGTTGCAAATCACATTCCGTATGCAGTGAAGCGTTGGTAGTAGATGAAGGTAACCGTAGAAGTAATTTCAAGAATTTATTTTCTGCTATACTCCATGTTTGGGTACTCTTAAATTCCCAGATCCCGGCTTCATAAGAACAAGGCATAGGTGCCTGAGATTGATACCGCTGAAGGGCCGGAGTGATAGCCCCTCTACAGTAGCTATGATGGAATCTCCTAACATCTGGAGAGCCACATGAGTAGCCATGTTATGGGGTAACAATTTCACTGATCCACATGAAGAAAAGGTAATTGTTCAGTCAGATGGGTTTGCACCAATGATGTTTCAGCAAGCGTTACATTTTCATCTTTACCCCACAAACTAATCTTAAGCAACTATAGTCAAAAGCCCAAAAACCTACATTATCCTTTTATTCCTCTTATACTGCTCATCTGGGCAGAAGTTTGTTTCAAGCTTAGACATTTCTGAAATGGTCTCTGATCGAGCCCTCCTGAACATGTATTTGAGGCCATACAAGTGCTTTAGAGCCATATACCAATAGGATAAAGGCACTATTCAAATGACAAATTACATTAACGTTTCAATTTGTGTGCAGCTTGCCAAGGGGAAGAGTATGGTGCCTGATGTAAATGGAGCAGAGAATTCAACTACGACACCGATTGCCTTAATTTTTTGACAGAACACGAAACCAGTTACGATAACATACTTCCTCTACTATATAGGAGAGTTCCCCCCCAATATGCAATATTCACTAACGTGAAAAACTGAGGCCAACATCGCCATCATTTGCAGCACTTAATATTGTTCTTAATGCTTTAGTTCAGATGATTAACAGATACAATTGGAAGTTAAATCGGTAACTCTGAAATAAAGTTAAAACTAGAAGATCCTTTACTTAAAATACACGAGAACAAAAAGGAACCATCAATCCTCGGAGAATAAAGGCACGAATACTGGTGCACAAGACGTTATTGAAATTCCAGGTGAAGTGACAGGGACAGAGTTGGAATAAAAAGCGAATCCAGCTAGTAAGAAATTTAAGAAAAAACCATGGGGGTAAACCAAAATTCTAGAAAACGTCTAAATCCACATTTGACTGAAGTAGATGCTTCCCGAGCACAAACAAGTAGTACTGTGGAACCTGGAAGGAAGCCTACATTTAATTTAAGGATGAGGACAAAGCTAAGGAGAACCCAGGGAGAAGCACCAGTGTTCACTCCATAAATATTTCCATTCAGGTACATTAGAATACTGAATGTGAGGAGGCTGCGAAATGAAACTACCATAACCCGAATTCCGTCATTCTAGTAAAGCGACTTCGGAATGAAGCTTGGGCCAGACAATTTCAAACTCCTCCATGAAGGTCCATTCGGGCATGAAAAGGTCTATGGATATATCCCAAAACTAGGTGGCTTTGGCCCTAGCCAAGGTTTCACTCAAACCCAAACAGTTGACAACTCAAGACACATGGGCCAGGGAACAACATAGTCCACAAATATAGAAGAATTTGTATCAGGTTTTGATGAATTCCAGTTTAAACCCACAAGTGAATGCAGTCGGTGATACAAAAAAAAGAATTGCTGGTGGAATTTATGTTGGGGAGGGACTAAAATTATTTTAAACCGATCTAATATTTTGAACCTCTCCTATGAGATTCCCAAATTATGCTGGATCGTCTCAAGTGATATATAGTGGCTCAGAATATGACATAACAGATCTTGTTTTCATCTCAATGGACTCTTCAATTTCGTTTGACCAGATAGTCACAGAAGGCCATGACTTAAGGCACATGGGATATGATGTAGGCCCCTTCATCGAAGCACAGGGAGCAGGCAAAACTTTCAACTAAAAGATAGGGTACATTAGTTAATAGGCATCTAAATGGATCTAGTTGTAATCTGTTGATTGAATGTTCAAAAGTATAGAACGAAGCAAAGGTTGTAATCCATTTTATTTATTGTTTGCTTATTAGGTGCTTATACAATATGAAAATACCGTTTAAAAAGCACCCACGGGGCATGGAGGGAAATGCATTACAACAAAAATGTGAGAACAGAGGGGGCAAAGGCAAAACCTACTATGTCTTGTGAGTATTCAGAACATGCAAGTTCAAAAATATTGTAAGCACAAAAAATCAGATAATCTGGTAAAACCACAGGAAATATCAGATTGGCATTGGCTGCCAAATATTTTAATCAGCAGAAAACCATCATATCGCAAACAGTAGTGGGGTAAATACCTTTATACAGAGAAAAGAACATTTTCATGCCCATCATGGAATACGAGGGGCCACAATCCGCTATTAAACAACTGGGAGCTGTGTTAAAAAAAAACTCAACATGCCATTATATTGTTACAGGAAGTTAGGCTCACTACAGAAACACCGATAGGTGGCTATAACATTCTACTATATAATAAAAGGCCAGATGTAGATTTGTCCGAAGCCGTCCTGCCCGCTTCGCCCATTATCACTGCTAGAGGGTGCGGTTGCCTTACGCATACAACAATAAGACTTCAAGTTAATCTTCCAGGTGAACAAAATGTGTTTTGCAACAAGGCCACTTTAACAGCATATTTCAAGTTGCACACACTAAGAAAATATATACATTTAAAAAAAAAAAAAATTCATTTGATTGAGCACTATTTCTCCAACAAATAAAACTTCAGTGTACTTATGTAATTATTCGTTGTAAAATGTCTTAGTATATGAGTAATATTTATGTACGTTTTAAACTTGAACTTCAATTTATTTTATGTTCGGTCTACTACGAATCATGCTGCACGTGAATTGTATCACTGGCATACTTCAACATATATTTGAGTTTAAAACCCAAAAAGGGAATCAAAGATAATGAGGAGCAGATACAACAATTGGCCATATTTACCATGTTGAACTTTCAAAGGATTCAGAGATTGAGGTTACTACTCCTCCACAGAAAAAGGAGCAGAATCCTTTACTAACTTTCTTTCTATTAACATAAATTACATTAAAATACACCACATAATATATTTACACTCTGAAAATGTCTTCCTTTACACATTAACCCATGTACACAGAGTTTTCCACTAGTTTTCCAATAATTGGCCATGAGAGAAAATGGAGGGCGCCCCTCGGATGATATAGCTATGAAATCAAGCCCATTTGGCAAAATTCTAAACCTAGCTGATTGCAATAAGAGATCACTAGCAGTAACATTTAAACTTGCTGGTAGTATAAATGATCAATATTTATTGGAACGCATCACACTACAAATGTATGCAGAAAGACTCATTGTGGTGATATGGCAGGTGAGTAACTGTGTGGTCTCCGGAGTCAATCCCAACAATCAGGATGTGGGAACGTGATTAAGAGATCCCGCTACAGTGATCAATGGGTAAACTCTCAGAAAGCTGAAGTATGCAAATGTCAAACAGAAACGTCCAAGGGGACGGGGGAAAAGTGATACCTGGTCAAATGGCGAAGTATCATGCATTGATAATGTCTTAGTCAATGATTTGTTTTCAGAATGCAATCACTTTCACATTGAAAAAAAAGGGAGAATAGGGATCATTGTATGCTGGCAGACATCTTTGAAATTACATTAAGTATGTCCTTAGAAATGAATTCACAGGTCAATCAGAATAATAGTATGGTGGAATGCTAGAAATGTAAATATATTATGTTCCCAGTTGGTGCTTTATTTATTTCAATCAGACAATCTTGGAGGATAGCCATCTTAAGCTCCAAATGTTTTTTAATTCTTTTATTAAAAAACAAGAGCAAGCAGCCTGAGAACAAAGTAAGAGTAAGGAGGCATACATGTGTAGCTAATCAGAAAAAGAAAAAACAAAATCTAAAATTAGTTAAGAAATCTCATAGCCTAGAAGCCGGAAAGTAGCCAAGGTACATATCCTGAAACAAGGCTACAAGAACTAGATCCAATAACATTGCCATATACTTGCCCAGAACGATAGGCAGGCCATGCATGAGACCATACTGAATAAAAATGCATGCAACTTCTGGAGTCTAATTCCAGCAAACGTGTGAGAAACACTATGCAGACCTATATAGAGATCCCTGAAATACCAAACCCAATACTATCGGAACTGAAGCATGGAAACTAAACTTCAATATTGAGACCATTAGACTACTCCTAAATAAGGCTTCATCGAGAGTGACAAGCAACTTTATATGAAAAAATGCCCCAGATCTATGGGCAGTGATTTTATATAAAGATATAGTTGCTAAGCAATGAACACCAGAGTCATGGAAAATATCGAATATTATCCCCAGCAATAAGAAAGGCAAGAAAGATTACCAATTTAACTATAGGCCAATCGCCATTCTAGATGCCGACAGAAAGACATTTGTCAAACTTCTGTTTCCACTCAATTCCTTAAAAGATGAGTCACTTGATGAAATAGCTTTGCCGTAGCCAGACAATCCACAAGATCTTAGAGGCAAGTAACTACTGCATTATCTCTTTTTTGAAAATCCAATGGATAAAAGTAGTAAGACAAATGCATATACACTAACAAATTTGATATTTCTATAAACGTCACTGCACCCTGATTTGAGTCAAAATATTGGTCTCCACAAAAGCCACAAAACAAATTAATACAGAGTAAGCAAATAAAAAGGGAGTAGTTTCTTACCTGTAACTACATTTCTCCAGCATTGGTATCTTTCATGGATTCACATGCTGTGAATATTTCCCGTCAAGCTGGGAAACCTCGGTACCTTTATATAGCAGTTTTCATATGGAAAAGTAAGACACAGAGTGCCCTATCAACGTCTTTATGGGTACTTTGGGCTACACCAAGAGGACGTCCAGTATAAAAAGCCCCGCCCTGGCGACTTCCCTTCATATTTCAACCGGCTCCAAACTATTGGGATCACCTTGTGTTCTCTTGCGAATTCGTGCCCTTCGTAGTTTCTACGGCTTCGCTGCTCTGGTGTACTCCAGGCCCATCATGTCATCTGTGGGCCCAAAGAAGTCATTGTTCCGCCCATGCGAGACCTGCGGCCTCAAGAAAGTGTATGAAGGGGATGGTCATGCAGACTGTCTGTACTGCCTGTACCCCAATCACTCCATGGAGAACTGCGTGATTTGCCAGGGGTTCTCCCAGATGATGCTCAAAGATGGTAACCAGCTGCTCATTTGCTGGTTGAATGAAAGGGTCTATCCGGGATCAGAGGTTGCTTCGGCCGAGGGGGCAAGTCTTCTACTTCTTCGGCAAAGAGGTCTCCTTTGCGCCACCGGGTGCAATCGGCAGAGCCGGCCCCAAAGGAACTGTGCCTGGGGCAGGCCCGGCTTCAGATTTAGGAAAGAGTGGTGAGTCTTTGGGTGGCAAGGCCGGTGCAGATGGGCACGGGGTCCGGAGGCCCCACTCCAGGCATGCCTGCGCCACGGGCTGAGAAGTCGAAGAATTCTAGTGGCCGGCTAGAGAAGCCTGCGGATACATCGCGCAGGCCCTCGTCTTCGGACAAGAAGTTGCGGTCACATTCCTCCTAGTCGATGAAGTGGTAGTCTTCAAAGGACCAGCGTCATTCGCCATCTGGCAAGAAGTCTTCCAAACACGGTTCCAGCTTCGCTCCCAATCATCCAATTTGCTGCCAAAATCCAGGCTACTGGCTGGGGCTTCAATTCTGCAGACAACGAGCTTGTCAACTATCACTATCACGACAACTACGACCTTGCTGGCAACTACGATGTTGAGGACTGCCTTGTCGATGGCTTTTTTGGCGGGAGTGGGACTACGAACCCTCAGGCACCTGAGCGCTGCTTATTTCCCACAGTGTGTTGTGCTCATTTATCGACCTCGGAAGGATGAAAGGCTGAGTTTGGCCCTGCCGGGATTTGAACCTGCATCAGCAGGCTCTGCACAGATGTCAAAGCAAGCGCTCTACTCGTTGTGCTATCTGACTGGCATCTATATGCGACAGGCTTTGCACCTTTGCTCCTGATGGAGATTGTACAAAAAGATCCCTAAACTTAAGATTTTACCTCGAGTCTGGAGCAGACGTCTCATCAGCTCCTCGACCCATCGGCGTTGGCCCTACGGCTAGAGGTTCAATCCACGTCAGGCGGCCTGGGTGCTGTTCTGCCGCAGTATCCGTTGGTCAAACTGCACTCCCTGCTCTCAATGCAGGTGCCGAGTATGCTGCAGTCGCTCCTCGAACAGTTGGATGCCTGGCTCCCGGTACCCCAAACGCCAGTGGAGCAGGAGTTACCGGCAGTGCCGACAGCAAGAAGTGGGGGTACCTCTCGCCAGGGTCCACCACAGAAGTCTTCCCAGGTTTGGCTGACTGTTCCATTGCCTAGGGGATACACCCATCCTCGTAGGGATCAGGGAGATGGGAGTCTGAACCAGATAGCGTACCACAAAACACGCTCAGTTTTATCCTCGCAGAGGTGGGCGGTTACCTGGGATACGGCCCCAGAGGTGGATCCCCGAGCAGTCCAGCACAGCCCTCGCCCCCGGACGAGGTGTGCACTTTTGATGCCATAATGGCCAAGCTTACCAAGAGTTGGGCCTTACTCCAGAGGAGGAGAGAGAAGACTGCTTTTTGTTCAATTATAATGGGGAAAACACGGAAGGCGGTCTTCTCTATACCCATCTTGGACTATGTGTGGCAGGAAGGCCTTCGCACAATGCACCATCTGTTCACAGAGCCTGCGGTCAAGTGCCACTTGGAGAAAGATTTCAAGGCACCCAAGTCCACGCCAAAGTTCCTCACGTCACAGCCCACTCTTGAGTTGGTGTCGGCGGCTGCCAGTAGGAAGGTACATAGCCAGCATAAGCGTGCGACGCCCCCAGACAATGAGGGCAGTAAGCTAGATGCATTTGGCAAGAAGGTGCCGACGGTGGGGACGACGGGGAAGGCGGCCAACTCATTGGCCATAATGGCGTGATACGACATGGCAATGTGGCAGACTGGCGCCGCTGCTGGACCATCTACCTGAACAGCAGCGGAAGCAAGCAATGCTTCTGGTTCGTGAGGCGGAGGAAGCCTCCAATCATAGGATTAACATTGCGGTGGACCTGGCAGAATCTGGATTTAAAGTGATAAATAATGGTGTCCTCTGGCAGCAGGCATGGTTGCACTGTACTGATTTTTGACCTCAGGAACAGCACAAAGTGGTGGACATGCCTTGCGGGGAGGAGCAGCTGTTTGGGGCGAAGATTGGCGAGGCTCTGAAGAATATGAAGGAGGATTCGGATACGGCGAGGTCCATGGTGACCCTGCAGGGTAGGCATTTGTTTCATCCCTTTGTCTCATTTCGGGCGATTCCAGGTTTGTGGGTTCCTGCAACACAGGCTGAAGTCGCTCCAGCTATTACTCAAGGGTTTTGTCGATCTTACCAGTCAGCTCAGTGGAACAAGGACTATCTGAGTCAGCGAAAGAGGGGTTCCGCCTCCTCTACTTTGGGCTGCCAGTCCAAGCCTCAACAATGACTGCCACAAGGGCAGTTGACTTGGAGGAAGAGTGGCACAACAATTCCAACGAGTGGCGTTTGATTACGATGGACCGATGGGTGTTGGATGCAGTCCAATACAGCCACTCAGTTCTGGCATCCGCCACTCCTTATTCCACTGGTGAAGGTATTGCAGCTGCATCTAAAGGTTTTGCAGCAGGAGGTGTGCATGATGCTGCAGAAAGGGACTATAGAAAAGGTCCCCAAGTCTCCATATCCCTCTTGGTCCGACAACTACACCACATGTATAGACCAGACCCTCTCCCTCTACACATATTTTAGTCCATAGCTCTCATTATCTATACATTCCTTGGTCACATCCTACTACGCAATTATAAACTATATGACTCCAAAACCCCTCTTCCTCACATTCTCCATTATCCCCACATCCCTCTTCCTCATAAGATGTCCCATTATAATCTATATTATCACACCCCTCCTTGTCCCCAGTAGCAAATATCCATCCACAACTCTTCTGCATACCTGTACAATAAAACCAACAGAACCCTTCTGTAACATTAAAGTACACTTTCGTTTCTCTAACAAATACAAAACAATGCCTACTAAAACTCAGCTCTTCAGAAAAGAAAAGATTGAACAGTTAAAAAGCTAGTCATATACTCACCCTAGACTAAAACAATGTATCGAAAACATTCAAGCAAGAGAACTGTGCTCCTTTACAGTACAACTGTCACTACTAAAAAAGTATTGCTGCTGCTTCAAAAAAGAAATCAAAATATGCAGCAAAGAAATCACAACTTAAAGCATCAAACTATATCTAGCAATGTCAATGTAGCCACAGTAAAACTTTAAAAAATACATTTTTCAAAGACTGTTCCAGTGGTTATTAATCTCAATAAGGTCTGAAGTAAAATTTCTCACTTAAACGTTACCAAAGAAAACTGACACCTGAAGCTCTGATTAAAGCTACCTAAATATGTGTCTTTGAATGTGCTGTGAAACAGAAACCAGTACAATTAAAAAAAAAAAAAGTCTAAACCGGCACAATGTGAACATAGATAACTTTTCTAACTTCTGCACAGGTGAATGGTTTTACACCAGTAGCACAGAACCGTATTTCAATGAAGACAACAAACCTAATTGCCATAGACACCAATGGAAGAGGCTATGAAAGATTATGGTAAAAGAAACCTTATTCGAAAAATCTTCCTCCCAACAAACTTTCAACCAAATGTTCCTCATGTCTATACAAGCCATCCAGTGTACAAATGAACATGAAGCTCAATATGCGAGGTGTGCCAACAGACATTGACATTTTTACAACAATTCCTCAATCACTGTGTTAAAATTAAAGATAACAGTACAAACAAACTTTTACAAAACGTGGACTCCTGCCCAGTGTGGATCCGCACTGGACTACAAGGACAGACCATTTCGGGGACTGCTTATAAAAGCACCTTCCGCCATTCTGCAAAACCTTGTGCATAGTACAATGCTAAAAGTCCCTCTTCAGAACCACAATAACTGACAATCTCCTAAATGGAACAGCTCAAGAAGTCCTCAGATAAATTGTAAGTAAATATTTCAGAACTAAACTCGAAAACACTTAACTTACAAAACATCAACAAATTAACTTTCTAACACTAGCCTGCTCACAAAACATACAAAAAACATAGCATAGTTTCAAAACGGGTCTTCTGAAATTCCAGACAAAATGTGTCTTTTCGCAGAACTTTCTGTAAGAAAAGTAGGTATGTCCTATAAAAGTACAATGAATAAAAATCGCAATGGTTCCAATTGGCTTTAGATCCAACAGCGGAAAACAAATACAACATAACTGATCCCTTAATAGTTTGCACATACTGTAATATTAAGCTTAATAAGCAAATGCCATTTCAAGCTATAAATAACTTACAAATAATTCAACTTCCAAATGCTCACCAACAACTTAATCTACAGAAGTGTCATAATTCAAACAGTGCACCTATTCCAAGCTATAATGTCAGACACAAAAGTGACAAATTGCCTCCATTACTCAAAGGCATTTGGTGCAAAGTAGTAGCTTTAGACCTCAACAAAAATGTAGAAACACTGGGAGTAGGACTTTGATTGTAATAGGTAATGGTGTGCCAACAAAAGACACACATTTGTCAACTAGCTGACTTAAAGTTAAAGAAGCACTAAAGTATCTAACAATGAATACTAAAAAGAAAAGCATAGAACAAAATAAAAAAAATAAAAAATGTATGAAGATTCACCACAAACTGGTCAATTGTAACATGTTAATCCTATCACTAAAGATAGCATTCTTGACCAGTATACATTTCACCCACTACATTCCAGAGACACCATGGAAGATGCATTACAAACATATCAAATATGTTGAGCCAAAGGGTCTCCAATGAGTATATGGGGAAAAAGGTAACGTGCATCCACTACTCTTCCCTACAGGAAAAGGAAGGCAATATTCAGTACATCAGAATATTCTCTACAAATCTATTCTTAAGATCACCATTTTTCCGATATCTTGGAATACATTCAGCATCTCTTGTTTGAAAGCGAACTAGCAACTCTGTTATGGATTTGCGCACACACTAAAGAGGCACCCATTTCATAAATAGGTCAGCTACTCAACTCGTTCAAAAGATAAGACAAAAGACAAAGATGAAGTGTTGCAGTCAAGTATTGCAAATCTCTTGACAAATATGCATGGTACAAAGGAATACTGGTTCTGCATCACACGGATACGTTGCATTTTAAGGAACCTAGGCCCACCCAAATGTTACTCCAAGTTGTGCAGAATATGCATGGGATGACTTCTATGCACTGTAAACCAAAATAAAAAATCAATAGACATCCTGCCAATTTGTCAAGATACTTCATCATTGTTTCATTGCCAGGCTACACTTAATCTGTAATAAAAACAGTCCTCCACTCAGAAGTAGAACACTTTGAGTAAAGAATATCTATCCAGAGGAGCACCACAAACAAACATGCTTTTGTGGATGAAAATTAACCCTAATTTGGCCACAGTAGTGATGAGGCACTTACAATTTATTGAAAACTACAGTACCTGTGACATCCTTTCAGAAGACATACAGAATAACATACACAAATCTTATGTTTTTATCATCATATGTGGCACATAATGACCACTTCAATACAAAATCAAAAAGGAAAATACTACAGCAAATGTCACTTTGAATTTCCTAGACCAGTTTGTACTAAATGTCAAGTAAATAGTTATAGGTCTTCAGTTACGCACAGGGTCAACTACAAACCTATACAACATTAAAAGAGATTAAGCTTCCAAGTACATCAATGATTACAATCCATTGCACTCTTGTGGAACGCAAACAGGCATTTACTACATTACAGACAATTCAATTGCTGTTGCAAGATGTATCACAGTTTAGCTCACCATAGCTGAGAAAACTGAGCTAGAAAACATCAGTCGACATCTTGCAAAACCTTTTCACAAAACCTATACAGCTTTGGTATCAAATTGAGTTCAGAGAGGGCGGGTCCTACGAAGCTGCAGAACAGGTAGATTCTTGTATGGCAAATCCAAAAACATTTGTTGGCTCAACCTTGGTTCAGTTTCATCGTAAAAAAAGAATTCTTAAATTCTACCAAGAAATGCAATATATGGCAACAGAAATCCCGTAGCAAAGACATCATAAAAATATTTGGATTGACACAATATCCAAACAGAAGTACTGCTTCGGGTAACATGTTCCTGTACGATAAAGCCAAAAACTATATACAGAAATGTTAGGCCGAATGAGACTAGTGGAAAATAGTAAATTGTTAATGCAGTCTAGTAATACTTTCAAAACCCAGTCTAATTAGCAATGTGAAATTAGCATTGAAATCTGCAGAGCATAGAGAACTTTTACATACCACTACTGCAACTATGCAAACCTTGGAGAAAAGAGGACAAATTATTTGGTGACCGAAACATTTGAAGCTGTATTCAAGGTAGATTAAAGCCGTATAACAAAAGAATTTAAACAATACAAAGAAATGTTAGGCAAGGAATGCCAACAAGAAGAAATAGAACCACTATTAGATGACACTCCTAAAGGGAGTCCACCATCTCTTACAGGCAGCCAAGAACCACTTGGAGAACCACTCATTCAAAATGAAGCAGAAATAGCAATGAATGAGGTAGAAAACACCCTTTATCAATCTAAATAATTTAAAACTCTTATCAGTGCTCAAATCACAGTTCAATGATCAACGCCTCACCATGTACCTAGAAGCCACTGAAGAAATTGAACATGGACTAAAAATGAAAATACTTGCAGTTGCAAAAATTATTAACACAAACCTCTGCTCTTGTATTTAAGTGGTGAAGCTGGTTCTGGCAAAACCTCAAACCAGTAACATTTTTAGAAGACAACACAAATAACCGCTTTCGGCTATTCTAACAGCCCCCTAAGGTCTAGCTGCTGACAACATAAGAGGTGCAACTTAACACGGACTACTTCTCCCAGCAGAAAAAACAAATAAAGAATTGTCAGCAGAAGGTGCAGAATTCCATGACAAATGAAGGTCTGCCTAGTCGATGAAGTAATCATGGTTTCCAACCTAATGTTGGTTTTAATTCATATAATGCATTAAACAAAATTGGATATGAAGAAATGTTTGTAGGAAAAAATTGTTTTTGGAGGCCTCCTGCAGTTAACACCAGTGAAAGAGCAACCCATATTTAAAACTTTGGGCTACAAAGAATACCAGAATACATTCTGAAGCATAGGCAATCAATCTGTGGTGTCATTTTTGCTACAGAGAACTTACAAACCTTGCGACAGTCTGCAGATCTAGCATATGCTCACATTTTAAAAAGCATTAGAATTGGTGTGCTTACTGAAGACGCAAAGTAAGCCTTGAAAAGTAGAATAAATGAGGCATACAGACAAAACACATTTGCCTCTGATATAATGGAACAATTAACTCAACAAAATCAGAAATGTGCTTAATGCTAACCCTTGCAAACTAACCAATTTAATGAAAAACCACGCTGGAAAAAAGATGCAACACTTTCATCCTCAAAATAACCACAAATGTGTTCTTTAGGCCACAATTTTCTGCAGTTCGCAAATCCAACGCGGCGTTAGTTTCAAACTTTTTAATGCAATCAGCTGTTTCGTACAATGGCAAATGTCACAGCCACCTGATTGGCTTAGAAGGTTCCATAGACACCGAATCAGAAAGTGAGTCTGCGGACCAGACAGATGACATTTTTTTTAACTTTGTCATTTAAAAAAGTTTTTTAAAAAAAATCTGACAGATTAACACTGACTTCACAAAAACATGCTTTTGGGACCAGGCCACCGCTACTCAAGCAAGTTCGGATATCTATCCAGATTTCAAAAGTTTTGGGACCTCCGCCTATAACTCCCCCCTCCTCCCTTTGATGAAATCACAAAACTTTGCAAAATAATTCAGAGTTGGCTGTATACTTCTTTGGCAAAGTTTGGTGAGAATTTGATCAGCATCAACTATACAAGCCGCCCCAAAGCTTCTCTTCCTATGGGTTGAGCAATTTAACCATACCTACAGGGTGGATACCACAGACCCTGTAATATTTTACTAGATAACACATGACACGGTCACAATGGGGTGACTGCTGCAGCCAGTCACCCCCTTTACAGTAGCTTCCATGGATCCATCTCTGGTGCTTCAACAGGGCTGGCTTCAAGGCTGATTGCAAGGCTGGCTGTAGGCTGGTTGTGAAGCTGGGGGACTGTCCCCCTGATAGCAATGCCCAGCCCCTCTTTCTTCAGGGTGGCCCAGTCCTCCACATGGACCCTCCACAGTCAATGCTCTCCCTAATGGTCCTGGACGGTCCCCATGCTCCTAGGAGTCCACCCATCACCACTGCAGCCCTGAGGCCCCTTAAGATTCTTCTGTGTGGCCCTGTGTGGTGGGGTCCACCCACAACCATGGCCCTCACAAATCTTCTGGGTGGGCCCCATTGGCTGGAGGGCCCTTCCTTGCTCACTGCTTCACCCATGGCATTTTTAAGCTCTAGGCTTTACTTAACCTTGGGCTGCACAACAGACCAGCCCAGGACTCCCTCCCCCACACCCCTCTCTCTACCTCTTTATCCAGGCTGGCCAGCGAGGCCATCCTGGGACATCTGTTCAACGGTCCACCCTCAAGGGTGTAGCGGACTTCCCCCGTGCCCGACATACGCAGCCTGGGAAGACTTCTATGAAGGGCCCACCTTGATTGCCGCCAGACGGGCTAAAGGAGGCATGGCTGAGTAGCCCGATCCGGGCCATCCCCTACATGTAACCCAGGCTGGACTGTTCTTTTCGGGCAGCACTTTGCACACACAGACCCTTTACAATGCTGGGACCCATCTGGTTTTGCCCCCGGCAGGCTGACACCTGCCATGGCCTCAGGAAGGCCACGGTGCCCCTAGCATCAGCAGCTCTGCCCCCTGGATCACTCTTGGGGATGCTCCCCCACACACCACACAAGATGAATGTAGTCCCTGAGGGTTGGACGAGGCAAGAGCCTCAGCCAAGTCTCTCTCCTCCCTTTTCTGCTCTATTCAACTGTTTTTTTCACCTGTTTTTCATTCCTCAAAATTCTACTTGATGATTTTCTCCTCTCCCCTATCCATTCTTGTGCAGGGAAGTTTTGTTGCTTTGTTCTATTATTTTGTTCTTCTCTTAACATTCCACCATGCCCTATTGTTGGCTGGATGAACTCTTCCAAGCCAAAGCTCACGCACACTTGTCTGGTGAATTCCTGGGGGTCGGCAGGGCCGTCCGCGGAACTCTGGAGTTGGGGAGGTTCCAACTCCTCCCGCGTCCCAGAGGAGTATGAGGCACACACAAGAGGAAAGAGTTACTGCTTTTTATTGCACAAACCAAACAGACAGGTTCTCGGAGCATAGGTACCCATGGAACATCTCAGCAGTGATGGGATCGCAGGCCCTTTTTCAAACCAGATGACGCTACGACGTGCGTCACTTGGGAAAGCTTGCTCCTAAACCTAACGCTACCCCGGGTTGGCTCCCCAGGTGGTAGGGTCAGTATGGATCAGTACAGGAGAAAATAGTGGTGGAGAAGAGATCAGGTGGTACGCTTGGGTCATCCCTAAAAAAGGCTACATAGAACATGTGAATTGACAAGGGGGGGGGTCCTGGGAGTCCCTCTGCCAGACATTAGTCCTGGTTACGAGGGACTTACCCAGAGTCTTTAGCTCACCATCTTTCACAGAGGCACAGCTCTTCACTACTGAGGAGGTCCAACCAGACCGAAACACGTGTCTGGGGATGCTGTTGGTACTCTTGTTCAGATGAGAATTGCCTAGCATTTCGGTGCTGGACTGCCCTAGGGCAGGAGAAAGACTGATATGTTTGGGATATTTCTTCTTTGTGAAAGATAGTGAGCTAAAGACTCTGGGTAAGTCTCTCGTAACCAGGACTAATGTCTGGCAGAGGGACTCCCAGGACCCCCCTTGTTAATTTACATAGAATGTATTAAATGAAGTTAGTGATTGGTTGAATTATAGTGTCGTCAGTGATAAGCCCCTCGCATTGATTGGTTAATCCACGAGCCCCCAAGCCTGGGACCATAGTCGTTCCCAGCACCCGATGTACCTGGTGTTGGCAACAATGTACGACTGTGTCCGTGGCCAGACAATGGACAGGTCTTAGTACTGGCTGTTGAGTGTCCCTTTCTCATCGCCGCCAGTGTCCAACTTGTAACTTCATTGTTGCAGTCTGGGTCCCAGACGTGAGACCCCAGAGCTTCTCTGGTCCTTGGAGCTTGGCATCATATCAGGTCGGCCTGGTCACATGTTTAGACTGTGACTGAAGCAGAATTACCGAGATTTGATTTGTATTTCTGCTCCGAGGAGTGTTTAGCAGTGGCAGGTGTAACCTGGCGCTGGGAGCGCGGCGTGTAGATTGCAACTTCGTGGCCTTGGCTTTGGGGCTCCTGTCAGGGTTGCAGCTCCATCTGAGCTGCTCCGGGCCTGGGGACTCTGGTTTGCGGCCTACCTTAGCCGACTATGGGTGGTGGCATACAGTACATAACACAGGGGTCACAAGGTGCGATTTGGGTCCTTATACATTAGTCCATCTACAGGGTGACATCTTGATGGTTTAGTAGCAAAAAAGCGTTTGCAAACATATACACAAGCTCTTCTGGCATCTTACGTTTCTGCAGTGCAGTAGTTGCCCTATGTGAAAAATAAAGATGCATGTCTGAGCGGTCCTCTGTCATAGCACTGAACATGTTCTTCGTGTGGGCTGGTGTGTGTCTGATCTAGGTGCTTGGTGGCACGTGTGTTCTTGTCCGTTGGCTATATCGTAATGTCATCTCTAACAGTGGTGATACTGGTGGGTGACGTCTAATCGAGTTGGTCCATATTGTCGGTCTCCGCTCCACCCAAGGTCCCACCACGTGCTTTGTATGACGCACATCTGGCCTTGGTGTGCGGGGCATAGCCATGGTGGATCTTGACGTCCTGGGCTGCAGTCAGAGGGCTGAACTCATCCCGAGGTGGGTGCTAGGGACGTCATAGGGCATGGTCTGGACGGGAATCGTGGGAAGGGATCGTCCCATTTTCCCTCTTCACACACATGAATAGAGAAAAGAGTAATTAAATGCTTTTATTACTGTGGAGTCGGTCTTTACTTCTAGGTGTTCCCTTAGGGGACAAGCATGTAGTCCTAACTAATCTGGTCCCTTGGTACCACACTAGATATTTATACTCATTTACCTGCTGTATATGTTCTGAGCTCAAGTACTAACTAAACTAGCAACCATACTTTTTCTTCAAAAGAACCTAAGTTTTGGAATCATTTCTCAGAAAATATTCTTCACAATAATTACTTCTGGCTCTTTGCAAAACAATTGGTGTATGCCCATTAGCAAGATAGCGCCCCAACAGGCACCCTTCCAAGGATGATTGAACATTGCGTTTGGACCAGAGTAAAAGGGATCCTTGCCAAGTAGAACGAAGTTCCTTGCAGTTGCTACTCCTGATCCACGTGTCAGCCAATCAAGGGTTTTTGAAAGATCTACCTTTACGGGATGATTTGCTAATTTCTTGGGGAAGATGTTTTTAAAAAAGCAAAATTAGGTCCCAGATACAGGCCTGTATAAGGCCATTGTGTGTAGGCATTTACTTGTTTGATGACCCTGTGCTTCCACTTACACTCAAACTCAAGTACTACTATGCATTTTATAATATTTCATATCCGTTTTGATAGACCATTTGTTGTATTGGCGCATTACAAATATCCAATAAATAAAATAAATATCCCTCATTTCTTATACTTAATCCATAGTTGTATCTTAGCCACTTTTCCAAAAGCACTAGAGATCAAGGAGAAATTGGTAAATCTTTTGTCAAACTTAAGACAGTATTTCTCAGTTTGTAACTTCAGAGCGAGGCAGCATGCCAACAACTCATGGAATATCTGTAGCAAATAATGCTCCACAGTCCAGCATCTTTTTTTCTTTGTGTGCATCAAGATTAAAATACTGCCCTTCCAAGAGTATGTTAGTTGACATTTTATAATGCATAAGTAGATATGGTTTAAAGCAGTTGAACCCACAGGTGCTGCTACAGTATAGGTGACAGAAGTTAATCTGGACCAAAGGTTCAAGATTAATTCCACTGCTTTGACAATGACAAACTATTGGGTCATTGGAATAGTTGTGGTACCAGATCTGCAAGGTTCAGAATTTAAGGTCATCTCAGTAGCACAGGATATATAAAAGATAACCTAAATAAGGTTCAAACCTTCGAGAATTGCACTGTGACATATGCAAGAGGTAGTACCAGTTAAATGTGCTCAAGATTTGCCCAAGTTTCCTTCTGATAATGCAGCTGTGTGTATAGCCTTGGTTTTGTTTGTTTATTACACAATTTCCTTGCTATAAAAGTTGATTCAGGTTTGTGAATGACCGGAAATGCTTACTCGTTTCTGGACTTCCCAACATTAGATGACTTATTCCGGTGAAATTGAGAAGTTTCCTCTTGATTTTTTGACTAGACCTTTACGAGGAAGTCTAAGCTCAAACATTGGGGTTCCCCTATCAAATATAGGAGATTTAATCAAGCAGCCAAAGTTATTACAGTAGGAGGGGTCACAACCCTCCTTTGGAATACAGGAATGGCTAAATGAAGATTCATAGCTTTCTGGCTGGTAGATTTCAGTTAGATTTACAAGCAAGGTGTAATGATACATTACTGAGAACTCAAGGCAAGTTCAATTTTATGGACATTAAATTGACAGATCATTCGATCGCCAATACACAACTAAAAACAGACATTTAATTAGCATGCGACTAGTGCTCAAACACATAACCAGCAGTTAAAATACTTGAGCAAAAGTTGTGGCATGGGTCTGTGCCAAGGTCTTAAATCTTTCAGAGTTATTGAACAGTAGCCAATTATCGATGTCCATATGGATGCTGAAATAAAAGTTGGATTTACGGGATGTTCTCCATTCCGCCATTTAAATAAAGTAGGCTATTCATTTTTGAAAAATAAAAAAGAAATCTGGTTGGATTTCCATGGTAAATTACTTTTTCAAATTCAACTTGGATGCCAACAATCTGTCAGGGTGTAGTGTGTGGAATCTTCACATATGCTACCCTTAAGAGTGCCAGTCATTGAAATTACAATCTTTATAGTTATGAAACAAATAACCGGATCTTGGAATTTCATTAACAGATCATGGGCTTTGCATGGTGAAATAAAGGCATTCAATAGAAGGATGTTTATCTAATGCGTGCATTTCTGCCATTGACATTAGGACAGGGTAAAATATGTAATGTTCATGTCAGTTTCGTAGTCGCCAATAATTTTAAGCACCTTGGGGAGCCCCATTTGCCTTTTATTGCTGGAAAGAAATAATGAACAATTTTCACACCAAAGTTCCTTAATTAACCAAGATTACTGAACACAATGTCACATTACCATACATGCAAATATTCTGTGACCAAAAATCTGTAGGAATCTTAAAGTTTCAAAAATAGTCAGGCGAGGAGGTAAGGATAGGAATAGGGCACGTCAGCAGCCGATTGTCATTGAATGAGCCCGCCGCCGTGGGTGCATTCAATGACAATGAGGCACCTGCCACGCCTTCTGCCACCACGCCAGCTCGGGGGAGCCCTTGAAAGACTCCCCCGAATTGGCGTGGTGGGGGCTAATGGCGCCTTTTATGAAAGGCACCTGCGGCGGAGGGGCGCCCTTAGCCCACCGCCTTGGGCGCCTTTTACATCAAAAGCCTGCATGCTGTGCCTTCTCCTGCTACGCCAGCTAGGAGAACCCCTTGAAAGACTCCCGAGCTGGCGTGGTGGGGGCTAATGGCGCCTTTTGTCAAAGGCACCCGCAGCAGAGGGGCGCATTTAGGCCACCGCCGTGGGCGCTTTTAACATCAAAAGCCTGCATGCTGTGCCTTCGCCCACTACGCCAGCTCGGGGGAGCCCTTGAAAGACTCCCCTGAGCTGGCGTGGTGCTAATGGCACCTTTTGTCAAAAGGCACCCACGGCGGAGGGGTGCATTTAGCCCACCGCCATGGGCGCCTTTTACATCAAAAGCCTGCATGCAGCCCCTTCTCCCGCTACGCCAGCTCGGGGAAGCCCTTGAAAGATTCCCCCGAGCTGGCGTGGGCAAAAAAAAAAGGTACCTAAATCGGTAGGGTTGGCAAGTATGCATTACCCATAACCGGAACAAGCCAGGATAAATTCAATTTTGATTCCGGCAGCATTATACAAGATTAAAACTAAACTAGAGGTAGGAACAGCAAAGCTTTTTGAGAAGTGGGCTGTTATGCTGAAGAAAACCAAAACCGGATTCCAAGATGGCGGCGATACTGAGAGGACCGGCCTGAGAGCAGCTCCATCCCCTCCCCCCTTCCCCATGCAGCAACAATAAAGCACTGCAACAAGGCGACATCAGGTCTCAGCAAGAGCACAGCAGGTTGGAGGAAAATCGGACCAGTGGCTAGTCGCGGAAGAAGCGAAGTCAGGGTCCACCACGGCTCAGGAAAATGGACCGGGAGAAGGACTCCGCAGCAGCCAGCAGCAGAACGCGAGAAGCCGAGGACACTGGCGCGCCCCATAACGAAAACACATCCAGGCTGCACATCCTTGGCGGGTCATCCCCGCGATGCGTTAACTGTGGACAGAGCCAAGGACTGGGGCCCAGACACCCATCGGCTGCCCAAAAAGGGCTCGGCGCTCTGACTCGAAGGTGCGAAAGAGGAGGCCCTGCAACCCGCTCCGGATTCGCCAGCAACAGGGAAGGGCAGAGGACAAAGCCGCAGGTGCCTAACAGATTGAGTCGGAACAGAGCAACGGGCAGACGCAGGACCCAGCAATATAAGGTACGCTACCCTCGTGGGATGCGGAAGGGGATAATCAACGCCGGAGGCCACAAAGGAGTGCAGGGGAGGGGGACAAAAGCTAGACACTATATGAACGGCCCAGGAGGAGCCCTGAAAAACCAATTCCCCTTAAGCACAGAGGAAGCAAGGGGACGGGGAGAGTGGGGAAGGTGGTCCCCCCCACTTGCAACAGGAAAAATATCCAAGCAAAGTACCCAGAGTCTCTGAAACCCAGGGAGAAGCCACAACAAACAAGGCCCACGGTCTGGGATCTGATCCGGCAGGGGGAAGCTGTCCCCGAGTTGAAGCGGTTGCCCACAACACCCAAAGGATAAACGGGCACGAAGGTCAGAACGCCAAATCTGAGGAGCAAGTCCCCATACACCAACAAAAAACAAAAAAAAAAAAAATCGCAGCCAACACCACTCTCCGCAAACCCATCATGCTTCAGGTTGAGACGAAGACAGTCGGAGACCCCAGTAAACACCTAGCCAGGTTCTCGGTATCCCCCCAAAGTTCAGAAAGAACCAAGCTATCCACGACAGCCACTGAAAAGAGACGGCACAAAATCCCACAATACAGAGGGGGAATATATGATCTGCGCGCTCCCCTGTGGGAAAAGAGCAGAGGCACAGAGCCACGGGGAAATAAACTTCACCAGCACCTATGTCCAAATCCAGAAGAAACAGGATCAGTGTCTGCCACAACTGTGGGGTACAGAGGCAGTATTACCTACAACCTCCACGAGAAAGAAATATTTAGAAGGATTAACTGCCAAGGAGGGAGTAGAAACGCTATCAGACGATATGGCAATGAGAGAAGACATGAAAATGTGGTTTGGGGAATTCCAGGCCCAGTTCATGGCCACAATGCAGTCCATATTTGAGACAATGAAAACGGAAATATGATTTGTAGTACAAGAACTTAGAACAGAGATGACAAGTCTAGGGAAAAGGAAGGATGCGTTGGAAAAAATAACGCAAAACCTAGACGAAGAGGCACAACAGCAGGCAGAGATCCAGGAACAATTGTTGAGATGGACCCATAATCTTGAACTACAATGCAAGAACTTTGAGAACAGATCAAGAAGATTGAATATAAGAATAAAGAATATGGCAGCATCCGTGGAAGAAAGATCTGAAAGAAGCAGTCCAGCAAGTCGTCAAGGATATCCTTGAAGCGAAAGATGAAGTTGAGGTGGCAATAGATAAGGTACACTGGGTGGGCCCCAAGAGGACAGGAGAACCGAGAACAAGACCGAGATGTCCTGGTGGCACTCACATAATATCCCCAAAAAGAACAGATTCTGCGTAGGGCCCGCACTATGGACCATATTTGAATGAACAGTGAGGACATTCAATTATACCAAGACTTGGCGCAGTCCACACTGCAGAAACGCCAAGAAATGGGCCCAGTGGTAAAAGTACTAATGTCGAAACAAGTTGGATACAAGTGGACATTCGCATTTGGCTTACTGTTCATGTGGGAAGGGAAACAGAGGGTCACTTCCTGTGAAGAAGTGAAACAGATACTGGGTATACAAGACCAAGAAGCAGCCAGTCAAGGAAGGTTAATAGAAAGGCCCACCCAGAAAAAGAACAGAGTGGGAATGGAAGAGAAACAGACGAAATGTAAAGGGCCACAGACAAAGGAGTGAGAAATCTGACGAAGAAACTGAATAGGCAAGACGCAGGAAATCCGGGAGTGACTCTCCATCTTGCTCAATGGACAGCGAAGGAAAGGGCGAGACGACCGCATTCACAGATGCGACAGAGGGGTGGGAGAGAACACTAGGAATCTAGAAGGGTTTAGAATACCCTACAAGTTATCCCTGAGATATTGTGGGCATGGCGCAACGCCCGAGCGGTCACAGGAACCAGAGCCCACCTCAGGGCAATTGGAGGGGGGGGTGGAAGACGAAGGGCGGAAGGGAATTAGGAAAGTTGGGGATTGCACATTTGGGTGAGGGGAAGGGACTGGGAATGACCATAACTACTGGAAAGCACAACGAGGCACTAATACCTACGATATGATGGGGATACAAATATTGACATAACATTCGTGGGTTAAACTCCCCAGTAAAAAGAAAGAAAGTGGAGCACTTTTTGAGACAAGGGAAATACAACAGAATCATGCTTCAGGAAACCCATATCAGAGGGCAGGACAAGAACAGGGTTCGGCTGAAAGGGTACAATCAGATACTACAGGCCAAAACTGAAGAAATAAAGCAGCGGTCATGATCGCTGCCCGACAGATACTTTTAGACTCTCTAAACATACAGAGAGGCAGATAAACAGGGGAGATATCTATTTGTCAACACGAAAATAGATGGCTATCCCATCACGTTAGCGGCAGTGTATGCTCCAAGCACGGGACAGGAGGGTTTCCTCAAAGGCACCTTGGACAAATTAGAAGAAAAAAAATTACCATAGGGGAAATTATACTGGGAGGGGACCTGAACATTGCATGGGATCCCACTCGCGATAGGTCAGGGCCCAGACAGCAGGGACAGGGAACACCATCGAAAGCCCTACAACAGACAATGTCCAACCTAGCGCTGGAAGATGTCTGGAGGCACACTAACACTACACAACAAGGTTTCACATACCTCACATGTCCTAGGGACAATGTCTAGGATAGATCTCTGGGTCTCGGCAGGTATTCTGGGGAAAATTTGCAAGTCAGAAACAGGCTCCATCTCACTATCCAATCACGCCCCCTTGTGGGCAGAGATAGCATTGACCCCAAATGTCCCAGGATTGTGGAACTGGTGGATCCCAGAAGACATAATTAGGGATTTAGTGTTGGAAACACTCGTGAACACATCGTAGAATACCTATCCTTTAATAAATTACCAGAAATATCCAAAGAAACAATGGGAAGCAGTAACAAGGGGACAGCTAATCGCATTAAAGACTCAAAGGGAGAAGCAGAATATCCAATGGGAAAAAGTGTTAGATAATAACATTCAAAATCCAAGCCGAAATAACGCAGAACCCCACTCCTAAGTTGCAGAAAGCACCGAGACATGTCCAAGGACAACTAGACTCCCTCTGCACAAAAGAAGCGGAAAGACACCTGCTACGACTGAAACACTGGTACTATATAAAGGCAAATAAAGCAGATAAATTACTGGCTAGGCAACTCAAAGGGAAGAAACAGGATCAGACAACCCAAACGTCAGAGATTGGAAACATATTTGAGCAATTTTACCGGCGCCTGTACTCTTCGGATCAACCAGATGAAAAGCTACAAAAAACCTATGTAGACGGGGTAAACCTCCTGGTCCTAACAGAACTCGAAAGACAAGTATTAGATGAAGACATTACACAGGAAGAAGTCCATGCAGCAATCAAGGAGCTCCACAGGAATAAGGCCCCAGGCCCAGATGGTTACACCGCACAATTCTTTAAGACATACAAAGATATACCAGCCCCGGTCCTAACAGAATTATTTAACTCCTTCAGGGTCAAAGGCAATATTACCCAGTCGATGAACGAGGCAAAGAAGTTGGTAATTCATAAGCAAGGGAAAGATTCACAATTCCCTAGCTCATACCGACCGGTAGCCCTTATAAATCAAGATGCAAAATTATATACCAAAATACTAGCCTCAAGGCATAAGCTAGTACTGCCGAAATTGATCCATCAAGACCAATCCGGGTTTGTCCCGGGAAGACAAACACATGACCACATCAGGAGGGTCATCCACTTAGTGGAAAAAACAGGAACACCACAATCCCCAGCGATGGAGCTTGCCTTGGACGCAGAAAAAGCATTCAACCGGGTAGTATGGGCGCTCCTCTTTCATATACTGAGGAAAATGGGCATAGGTGAAATCTTTATAAGTATGGTAAAGACAAACTACAATTCCCCCAATATATGGGTGGCAGTGAATGAAGCCTCTCCAATAAGATTTCAATTGAGAGGTACAAAACAAGGGTGCCCGTTGTCTCCCTTGCTATACGCTATATTTTTGGAACCACTTAAAACGGATAAGGGACAAACAAGAAATAAAGGGCATAGACATGGCAGGACAACCACAAAATCGCAGCCTATGCAGAAGACATGCTGGCGACTATGGGGGAACCAGTGAAGTCCCTCCCAAACCTCATGAGATCTGAACATTCGGCTCCCTGTCAGGTCTCAAATTAACAGGCAGAAATCAGAAATCTTAACACTGGCGGGTGACACATTACAAATACACAAGGTGGTGTCAGATCTGCACTTGAAGATTGTGAAAACGGGGGTAAAATATCTGTATTACTCTGACAGGTAAAATTCAAGACCTATACTCACAAAATTACCCCAAACTACTACAACAAATAAAACGGGACCCGACTAGATGAACCCCTTGTCGAGATCCTGGTGTGGGAGGATAACGGCTATTAAAATGACCATTCTACCTAAGCTGTTATATCTATTCCAAGCCATACTGATTAGGGTTCCATCAACATTTTTCAAATCCCTGTCGAAAATTACTATGGCATACATATGGCAAGAGAAAACACCGAGGGTATCAAGTGGAGTTCTCACGGCTCCAAGGAACGAAGGTAGTTGTGCTCTTCCGCAATTTATTACGAAGCTGTTCAGCTACGGGTACTGAAAGAATCGATACCAGATAACTCCCAGTAACTGGGCAGCACAAGACAGCTGTGGTGACGACACCCATCAGACACCTGCTCTGGCTAGCGAAGAAATATAGACACCCAAATGTACAAATCAGCGAAATCATGAAAGCTAAGCTAGAGATCTGGGATAAGGCTACACAGAAAGGTACTCTAACCAAAGACCTAGCCCCCTTCATGCCTTTATTCAAAAATCCAGAATTCCCACTGGGGAGGAGAAAGGGTTGCCTCAGAAGTGGGAGGAGGCTGCTTGTAAAATGGTCGGGGATATGTACAAGGAGCAAAACATAAGGTTGTTCGAGGAATGTACAGCACTGCTAAATCTGAACACCAAGGACAGATACAAGTATGACCAATTGATCCACTGGTTAGGCACACCTAGAATTAAAGAAGCTGCAACAAGGGAGCTAACTCCTTTCGAATAGAATGACACACGCCAGAACAAAAAAGTTTGTGTCAATTACTTATAAATATATAAATACAGAGGAAGAAATAAAATGGACATGCATTAAAAGATGGAAGACCCTACAGAAAATGATCTCCAGAAGGCGATGGGAACCCTTATGGGGGATACCTAAACTTACCAAGGCGATACAGAAAAGAAATGTGGATGAAAATTCTCCTACAATGGCACTACACAACAGAAAGGCTCAAAATTGTTCGGAACTCCCCAAACAAATGCTGGAGGGGAAGGAGACTGGCGGCACGTCTGGTAGAATTGCCCGAACCTACAGCAATATTGGGTAGATGTCCAGACACATGAAATCAATGTTCCCAGCCATGGGGAACATAGGAGAAGAAGTATGGCTATGCGGACTATGGGACCCCAAGGATAAACAATTGACCAAAACGCAAAAATGAAACTTTATAGGTCTATTGACAGGCACGTGGCTTGAAATAGCCCAAAAATGGAAGCAAAAGCACCCGCCTTTGGCTCTTGACTGGATAAGAAGAGTCTGGGCGCATATAGCTATGGAGCACATAACATACAGTGACCCCATCAAAAATTCAGGGACGACTGCAGAGATACCCTTGAATACCTCCAAAGCAACTACATGGAGCAATGGTGCCCACACAAACTTAAGATATTGGACATGTTTAACTAAGTCGAAGTAGAAGCGCCTTTTCAGCAAAGTTGCTTGCATAGGAATTCCCGGAAGGGAAGGACAGGGGGGGAGATGGTTGGGAATGTTACAAGTTATATGTTGTAAAATCAAAAATTTTAAAAAAGAAAACCAAAACCATTCCTTTATCATTTGTTCGCATGGACTAATTTTCCACTGTCCCCTCATTTCCCACGTCCTGTGGTCACATTTAGGGAACTTGTATTAGCATGTGTTTGCAATGGCAATTTATAGAATTGAAGGTGGTCTGTGAACAGGTCTGGTTAAAATTATTTTGGTCCCTTCAGCTCGGTTTTCAGATCATGTCCTCCGGGGCGCAAGAAGTGCCAGCAGTTAACACTGAAGTAGATCATCCATAATCACTGAGACCGCTAGTGGTGCCATGCAGATGAACATTAAAGAGTTTAAAGCAGTTTGATATTAATTTAATATTTTAAAGCAAGCTATAGCTATATTGAACCATGTTATCAGTCGAAGATATAGAATCAAGTGAATACATTTCTTAATAGGAGACTCATAGGGAGCAAAAACCTATTGCATTATTAATATTGAAAATAACTTGAGAAAATTCTATAAACCGTACAGGAGTTTTACACTGTAATATAGGATTGCACTATTAATATACTTCCAGAATTAGATTAATCACAATTCTTGTTGATTACCATAGATGGAATTGAACTCGGGTTGTTGGGGGAACACTTAATCCTAGGGGCCTGTACACATTGCAGCCCCCATTAAGAGTCCAAAGTGACCTTGCAATCATTTAATTCTGTTATTCATTTGAACTATTAGGATAATGGGCTGAAATATTCCTGTAAACTGCATCAAAGAGGAATAAAGTATGTAGCCCGTGGGATCAAGGTTGGAACCAACCGATTCTTTAAAAACATTAACATTGCAGTTACCAACTGCCTCCAAAATGAGTATCCATCAGTTGGGCAAATTTGGTCCTCGGTCATGTTATTGTAGAAATCTTCGTTTTTCTTCATTTACCTCCTTATTGGCCTTAATATTGTTTTCAAAAATGGGGAAAAACTCCTTACTTTCCATTTTTGATTCAGCCAATGGAAAAATACACCAGCAACTCCTGAGAAACAGCACCATAAGGATTATTCTCAGCCCTTAATTTTTGTTTTTTGTTAGTCAAAAAGAAATTTTACAGGTTATAAAGTATCCTTACAAATCTACGTAAGGAGATCAAAGTTCTTGTCCGAGTAACAGCTTTTTCGATTAACAACGGTAAAATGCAAAACGTACTGAAAGGACTCCGCCATAGATGCCAGTTTTATACTGAAGGGGGGGATTGGCGGTATGTGCGCAGTCTGAGCCAGCTCTTGGGTACCTAGCAAGTGATTTACAGAATTCTATGCAGGTTTGCTTAAAGTTAAAACCATTTAAGGGAGCCCTCTGCTGATAGATTGAGACATTCCAGGCAGAGTTGCGAAGAAAGCCAACTCTGGCTTACTGGGCTACTTAACTGGGACACATTTGTTATAACAAGCAGGCACACATTTCCAGAAGGTGATCAGATAACCCAGAAATGCTTCATTTATGGTCTCCAACAAGTACAGAGCTAGTTCTCAGGATCATCATGCGACACTCGTGCCATTTTCCTTTTAAGTCTATTTTATTTGTTTTGCTACAGATGCCATTGAATTGGGGGTATAAGCTTCAAGCTATCTAGTGAAATATGATCATGGGAATTCTTTACCTTTGTAACAGAGTAGATGAGTAAATGATGAATGGCCGACTTTGGGGGACGAGATCCAAACCATTTTAACCGTTTTTAAGTCCAGTTTAGGGGTGGTAACAGCCTAATTTTTCATAATTTATGGCTCTGGATGTGCCATTGAATAAAAGGCATGGGGAAACATTGATCCTGTAATGGTAATTCTTTAGGATAGCCAAAATAATCCATTATATTTTTCCCATACTTCGGCTTAGTATAGGATGGTGGAGCAATATTTTTGACACATTTCCAATCGGTTGTGATTTTTAAATCAAGTTCTGAAAGCTTGTCAGTCTGAGCAGGTTTATACATTCTTAGAGATTTCATTTGAATTAATTTTTGTTGAAGCGTAGCCCTCAATCCCCTTCTAAAGCATTACAATATTTAATTTATGCCAACTAATTTAGAAAGTAGTGGATTACCACTCTAATTTCACCTTACTTGGAGCTTTGACCATCTTATAACCACTGTTAGAAGATGGTCTGTTAGAGTCTTTCGAGAACTTCTATGCTTGTATTTTTCAGGGTTCTATTATCCAAATCAGGCAATGTGGCAAATGCTGCCTTATTAGGGTTTTGGGATGACACAATGAAGTCCTCAGAGGAGGATCGTCTGTAGCTTGATTTCTTTCAGGCCTTTGGGAGGTCCTTCGCCCAAACATTGAGTAAGGACCTTAGTCATCTCCCTATGCTGCAGTCAGATGTTCCACAGCAATCCCGCTCCTTTGCAACTTTAAATTGGCCCTTCATCTCTTGCAATCAAATGTAAGTGCACAATTGTAGGTTGAAGATAAATCAGACCTTGTTCATCCCAAGAGTGAAATCTCCAGGCTAGAATCTTACTTTTTCTCCATTTAAGATTGGATGGAAGCACAGCATTCACAAGTACATTGGTCAAAAACACAGGTGATACTTTTTGGAATCGAAAATTGGGAACTTTTGTGAAACATCAATTCCACCTTTAAGGCTGCCCCTTACATTAAATACAAATGATAAAATCTGGGTTTCTATTTTGGTGAATACTTTTCCATAACCATCAATAGCTCAGACTATGTAGAAAAACAGACCCTATTATCACTAAGACACCTAGTGGTAGGTCCAGCTGTGAATTCAAGGCCGTACTACTGAAATGCACTACATGGTGTGCCTTTGCACTTAAATCCTCACCAAAACCCAAT
Organism: Ambystoma mexicanum; assembly: GCF_040938575.1. Lineage (NCBI taxonomy): Eukaryota > Metazoa > Chordata > Amphibia > Caudata > Ambystomatidae > Ambystoma > Ambystoma mexicanum. Next base: position 1,460,593,548 of record NC_090935.1, read on the forward strand.
AGGTCCATAAGGCCGCAATACGATTAATCTCTGGACCTTAAAACTTTAGCATACATGTTACAACTGCCAGAGCCTTTCTTCACTGGCTCCCAATTCAGTGCAGAATGGAGTTTAAGATTGCTAGTTTGACTTCTAAACATTTACAATCTGGCCCTTCCATATTGAAGTACAAAGTGGATCTTTCATATTCTATCGCCATCCACTTGGCAGTGCTAGTCTACTTGCCGCTTCTCTGATTTGTAGGCACATTTCTGAAGGTGGCAGGCCACTTAAAACAATCATCAAAATAAAGTGGAAATTCCTGTTTCTTACGTATGCTCAATTTACTGACGTCTGACCACAACTTAAGCAATTCCGTTTCCCCAAGGGGATTCAACAATGCACTAGACCAGTGCTCTAAATTAATAAATGGAGACTACTGTACATTTGTTTTCTTCTTCTGAATTGAGGAATTTGAGCATTTTATGCCGACATGAGAACATCAGCTGCAAACAAAACTGTAGATAAAAGTTAATATACCAGGTCATAGCAAAACATTGTGTTGTCCGCATGAATGGAGTATTTTATCTGTAACTTCATTTCTGCAGCTTTGGTATCTTTCATAGATTCACATGCTGTGAATATTCCCGGTCGTGAGGCTGGGAAAACCTTGGTAATTTTAACATAGTATTTTTCCTATGGGAAAATCTTTGACACCTTGAGTGTCCTATCAATGTTATGGGTGATTTGGATAGCACCAATGGGACATTGAGTGTCCAGCTCTGCCCCTGCGGCTTCCCCCTCACATTTTAACCTCTCCAAAAGGAGCATATCCAAAAGGATGTTTGCCTGAGGGGGCAGGCCAGAAGGTCGCATGTGAATCCATGAACGATAGAGACTGGCTAAATTGAGTTACAGGTTCTCCAGCATTGGATCTTTCATGGATTCACATGCTGTGAATAGATTTGGTAGCAGTAGAAATGGCAGGAGGTGTAACAGGAAATAAACCTTAAGTAAACATGAGCATTTAGGCACAAAACATAAAACCATAAGGCAAAAACAGGAGCAAAATCCTGGAAGCTGCAGGGCTTACTGGAACAGGCGTTGAGCACTGCACGCCCCACCTGTACACCCTCAGCATGCTGTTGATGCAGACAGTGTCTGGTGAACGTGTGGAGCACTGCCCACATCTGCCTGGCAAATGTCTCCGATTGTTATGCTGGCCCAAAGAGCTGCTTAGGCCACTGTGGACCTTGTAGAATGAGCTCTGGGAGCCGATTGTAGAGGTTTGTTGGCCTTTGAGTGGCAGAAAGATAGTAGCCGACACCCAGCGAGAGATGCCTTGTTTTGAAATAGGTTTACCCTTGTAAGGACCGAAAGCCACAAAGAGTTGCTAGGAGGACCAGAATGATTTAGTGCGATCGATGTAGTACTTCAAAGCCCTTTCGACATCCTGGGAGTGTAAGGCCTTTCCCACCGGAGTCTAGGCATCAGGAAAAAATGTTGACAGAAATAGAGTTTGTGCAAATCCGAAGGAATTTTTGCAATGAAATGTGGTTTTGTGGAGAGAAGAACCTTGTCCTGCATAAAGCATAGATATGGTGGATTGATGACTAAAGCCTGCAGCTCGGACACTCATCTGGAGGACGTAATAGCCACTAGAAAGATGACTTTCCAAGTGATAAATCTGATCTCCGCCGTCAACATAAGCTCAAAAGGCGGGTTCAGGGGCACAGATAATACAAGGTTGAGACTCCAAACGGGGAAAACCTTGGGGAGAAAGGTTCTGAAAAGGCCCTTCAGGAAGTGCTTAATCGGTCTCTCGCTGAAAAGTGGGGAAGATCCTTCACGTGAATCTGGATATCGCCACCAGGTGAACCTTGATCGAGGATACCCCAAGGCCATCCTTGGCTAATGATAAGGAAGGAGTTGAGGAGTAACATGCAAAGGCTGCAGATTTGGTTGCCGCCTACACCAGACAAAACCTTTTCTATTTACGGGTATATGACGTGTTTTTGGCTGCAGCTAGAGCTCCATCTACAGTACGGCGACAGTCCTGGGGTTTGTTTAGGTTTCTGAACTCTGGTCAGAAGCCATGCAGCCAGTCTGAGGGATCCTGGGTTGTTAACCATACCATTCCCTTGTTCTGAGACAGGTGACCTGGCTGGGAACCCAGGTGAAGCGGATAGTCCACTGCCAGGTGAAGCAGGTTGGAAAACCAAGTCTGCCTGGGCCAGAACGGGGCTACTATGATGATTTCGCAGGGGACCTTGCAAACCATTTGAACAGTTTCCTCATCAGGGTTAAGGAGGGAACACGTAGGTGAACATCCTGGTCAGGGGAAAAGCGAATGAGTCCCCCCGGGAATCCGGATGAGTGACCCTGCTGGCAAACTGCTTGCACTGTTTGTTTTCAGGGCTGGCAAAGTGTCCCAAGGGGGGGAATGCCCCACCTCACGAAGAGCTTCACCACTTGGGAGTTGTTCAACTGCCATTAGTGCGTCTGTGAAGTGTGTCTGGTGAGGGTGTCCACCTGCTTGCTTTGAATGCCTGGCATGAAGGCCTGGATCTGGATTTTGTGGGGGATGGCCCAGTGCCAGATGGTTTGAGCTTCCTGGGATAGGATCTGCCAGTGTCTCCCTCCTTGCTTGCGCAGGTAGAACATGGTGGTTGTGTTGTCGGCGAGCACACTAACAAACCTTTGATGAGGGGAACAAAAGATTTGAGAACCCAGTGCACCACCTTGAACTCTAGGACATTGATGTGTAGAGAGGACTCCGTGGGTAACCGGCCTCGGACTTGGAACTGGTCCAGATGAGCACCCCATCCTATCTGTGAGGCGTCGGTCACAATGGTGTAAAAATAATCCGGCTCTACCAGGGGCATGCCCTGTCCGATGTTGGCTGGATGAATCCACTACTGTAGGCCTTTCGTCAGTGGCCGGGTGACGACTAGTTTGTCCGACCAGGATCCCTGGATCTGGGACCACCTGGAAGTGAGAAATTCCTGAACTGGTGCGTCTAGAGGCGGCAGTTTGGAATGAGAGGGATGCAGGACGACATGGTACCGATGAGGGACGTGTACAACCGGACTGAGGTGGACTTTCCCGGTGCAAAGGAACCCACCAAGGCCAAGAGTTTCTCTATCCTCTCTTCCGAGGGCCTCAGTTATGATTAGTCCGGAATTGCACTCCTAAGAAGGCCAAATCCTTTGAGCGTGTTTGAGAGGATTTGCTGAAGTTGATGACGAAGCCTATATGTTGTAGAAGCATTGTGCTGTTGAGAGATTCTAATGTTTGCTGCTAAATTGCCTCCCTGACCAACCAGTTGTCCAGGTACGGGTATACATGGTGGCCGTTTCCCCGGAGGAAAGCTGCTATGGGAGCCAGGAACTTGGATAAAGTCCTGGGAGCTGATTATAGGCCAAAGGGGAGAACCTCGAAAATGGAGGCGACTGTTGCCTACTGTGAACCTGAGGAACTTGTGGTGCCTTAGGTGAATAGGTATGCGGAAGTAAGCGTCTTTGAGATCTAGTGATGCTAAAAATTCCTTGGGCTGCACCGCCCTTCTAACTTCTTGCAAGGTTAGCATCCTGAAATGTTTGCTTGTTTATCTTCATGAGCAGCCACAGGTCTGGGATCGGGCGCCACTTTGTTTGGCTTTTTGGCCATGAAAAACCTGGAATAGGTACCCTTTCCTCTTGCCGATGGGGAAAAACTCTCGATGGCCCTTTTTTCTAACATGAGACGAACCTCTCGACGTAAAATATCAAGGTGAGGTTGAGATGTTTTTATGGGCGGAATGGGAACCTGTGGCCGTATTGGATAGCAGGTAATAACAGGGTAAATTGAGGCTTGCTTAAGGCGAAGTAACTATCATCCCAAACCGTAGGGGTATAATGGTACACAAAAGACAGTTGGACGGGGAAAGGATACTTTAATTAGCAGTATATAGCTGCCATAGATAAGTGGTGGGAGATGGGGAGGTCCAAGATGGACGCTAGCTGAAGAGATGCTCTAGCCCTCTGGTCAGGTACCCCTTGCCCTACCAGTGGAGGAAAGGAGGGGGGTTGTGTCTGGGGTAACCTGAGTGTGGACAAGCCTCAATGTGGGGCCTTGTTTAGGAAGGAAGGAGTCGTTGCATGAAACTTTTTGTGGGGTGATGGGTCCCCCACATGGTGATAGCACCAAGAGCATGTAGGGAAAGGCGAAATCAAGGGGCAACCGCCAAAGGTTGTAAGTTGCTGTGAGAGGGAAATTATCTCTCGTTTGATTATTCGTATAGAACCATGGATCTTCCTAGACAACATCCAATTTAGGAAAGATTGGTCCTTTATTGCAAACAAATTCACCCGAGACTGGCTAATTTTAATCATCAACACAGCCAAGGCAGTTACCGACAAACTGATTGTTGAACTCACTCAAAAAAGCGATATCCTTAAGACCAAGATTGAAATAGAGACATACACAGCCAAATTGTCCTTACTAGAAACATCTCAAAGAATTCAAAGATACCAACCTAAACAGGAAAATTCTTAAACTAAAGAAGGACCTACAGAACTTCACACATGTGAAAGTCTACCCATAAATCACTGAAGAATATTTTACAGACGAGGCAAGGCAAGCAAGACGATACGCTGCACAACTGCGCTTCCAAAATTCACACAGAAGCCAGAATAGATCATGGTCCAACTCCAGCACAAACTCCAGCAACAGCTCAGGCAGCTACAGGCGTAAAGTCCAAACAGTCCAATTCAACAATCCTGCGTAACACAACAGTACTGCAGTTCCTTTTTTAGGCCAACGCAGCAGAGGACAACGCAGACCCAGATGGCAAACACTGCAACAATCCATGGTGGTAACACGCAGCAGAGGACAAGCAATGATGCCTTAACTACCCTGATTGTGAATCAATCCAGTCACCACCTGACAAAATCAGAAGAGGAGATTCTTCAAAAGGGTCTCTCGTTCATACCAACAGCCAGACACGATCCTTTTCAAACCCGGATCGAGTGTACCCAACTCCTCCGCAAGATACGGCTGCAGCAATTCTTTGAAGATAAAACTAATATGCAACAGGACACCACAGGCTTGAGACAGCTGTCACAATTTTGCGTACCCTCGAGCGCCTACACGGCTGAATACATCACATTTGAACAAGCCTTGATGAAAAAATTGTCAGAAATTGAAGCGAATATCCCGTTTGTACATAACTGCACCAAAATTCAACTGGAAGCACTATCCGCCCTGGCAAAAAATGAAACCAACTATAAAACCGGCGGACAAGGGAGGCGCGATCGTCATTCAAGACACTGCTGACTACATTAAGATGGTGGAAGCCTTAGTAAATGACACCAGCTACCATCTCCTTCGCAATGATCCAACTGCCGCCTTACAGGCTTTATTAGCACCTCTCATAGAAGCAGCAGAAGGTTATGTGAGCTCGAGGGAAGCATCTTTCCTAATACCAAAACATCCGAGGACTCCAGCCCTAGATGCCTTACCCAAAATACATGAAGGCATTTTCCCTACACCTGGCCGCCCGGCCGCCCTATTGTTTCAGGAATACAGTCGATCCTAGAACCTCTCAGCCAATATGTTGACTTTGGCCGAGATAGCATTAACAAGGAACTATTTCATGTTCAACGACCAATTTTTCTAACAAGACTCCGGCACTGCCATTGGTGCGACCTTTGCACCCAGTTTGGCAAACCTATATGTCAACTCTTTTGAAGTCCGGCATATTTATCTAGCAACCAACCCACTTCAAGATAACCTACTTTGCTGGTGTCGCTATATTGATGAAATTTGTGTCATCTTTAGAGGCACCAAAGACGACGCTCTGGCATTCCACGACTGGATCAATAAACAAAATAGCCACCTCCAGTTCATCATGGGAAAGGACAGGAAACATACCCATTTCCTAGATTTGGCAGTTACAGCTTCAGAAGGTGGACTTATTTCTAAGGTCTGACAAAAACGCATTGACGTATTCCAGCTACCATCCACAATCTTTGAAGGACAACCTCCCCTTTGGTCAATTTTTGCGCTACCGACACCTTTGTAGCAGAACTGATTACTATACCAATCAGGCCAAAATTCTCAAAAACCAACTAGCTCAACGTGGGTATCCGAAGATGATCATACACAACACCTACAAAAGGGCCAGACATATACCTCGCTCATGCACACTTGAGCAACATCACAAGCAAACAGGACAAAACAATCACAACAGTATTCAGTTACTCTCCTTCAGTTAACAAAATAAAGAAAGAAATCAAATCCATATGGGCAATTTTGAATACAGGGACATCCAATATAGCACCACCACGTTTTGCGCTCAAAAGAAGACGGACTCTAAGAGATGCTCTTGTCAATACAGCACGCCCAGAAGCTGATGCAGCACGAGTTATGCAGAACACTTTATGGAATCAAACCCACCCTGTGGGCCATAGTCTTTGCGGACAATGCTCCATGTGTACACAGACTGCCCGCAGCACCACTGTTGACATTGGCTGGACAACACCATGGGTCCAAAGAACTTTCACAAATTGCAACACGAAAGGAGTAGTGTACATGATCGCTTGCCCATGTAATTTACGGTACATTGGGATGACAGCCCGAGAAGTCAAAAAACGAATCATTGAACATAGATCATGTATCAGAACTAAGAAAATAACAGCGCCAATGGTCCCTCATTTTTTGGCAGAAGGCCACACAGCCAAGGCATTCAAATGGACAATTCTTGAAAAGATCAAACGGCCGAAACGAGGAGGGAATTACCACGCCATGCTCTTTACACAAGAACAGAAGTGGATTTTTCACCTGGACACATGCAATCGAGGCCTGAATGAAGCAAAGCAGTGGCAGGAGCTTGCAGTGCTACAGCACTAAACCATGCACTTGGACAGTGCCTATTTTCCGCGCATACTAAATCATGCTCTGAATGCCTTACTCCTGCTAGAATTAAATAAACAATGAACTGCATGCTTTTCTATACAGGTTGCTTGACTCCTGGCTACATCACTAACACACGGGTGCAGACATCTATTTTTCGTGCATGCAGTAACACACTTTGAATGCTCGACTCTTAGAACCAAGCAACTGTGTGCATGTTTGTCCACATATGCTGTATTTGTGTGCATCTCCTCTCACGCACCTTCTCTAAGAATGCCCGGTATGCCATCTGACACAATATGCCACACAGTGTATTCAGTTTACAGTCCTCCGCCGCCCCCATCCGTCCTCTTTCCCCCCCTTCCCCCCCACTCGGGAGTACAGCCGTCTTCCATCCTTTACAGTTCCCCTTTTCCCACGAGCCTGCGCCGTCCCAGCCACCCCCCTCCCTCCCCTGCACTCCCTTTGTCCACGGGTTGCAGGGCCGACGGCCCACATCACACGGGCACTCGGTTGCATGCACGTGTGCACCAGCCGACCCATACTCATTCAAGGATCACCTATGTGCCCACCGGCACGGATCCAGCGCCATTAGCGGCATCACTTGCCCCCGGAGCCTTGCGCCCCCCTGCACTGTATGACAGGCCCCGCCCCCCACAGGGCCTCTGCCTTCAGCCAACACACCCCCCCTTATCGACGTGCAGGAATTGGAAGAGGCCAGGGCTCACACCCATCAGCTCTTGCACTACCATTGGACCGAGCAGTCTGCTAAGCCACGCCCTCAACAGCGCGTCACACGCGGAAGGAGTCATTCCTCCATTCCGCACCTTCCACGCTCAGACCCGGATGGCTTCCACCACAGCTTCTGCCAGTGCAGCCTACTTATCTGGCAAAATCACCTTTTGTTTTCAGTGCAGCCCCTGACCTAGCTGCCCCGCCATACGTAGCTATTTTTTTAATATATTTTTTACTTTTACACAGACGCAGCGCTGCTGCACGAACAACCGTGACTCCAACTCCGTGGAGATCACACGTTTCCCGGACTACACCAAGGTAAGATATGGCAGTCTCCCCTACATTTCTTTTGAGCCCCTTCATGTTCGTGACCCGCAAGGCGGCTGTTGCTGCATTAGGCAGACCTTTTCCCAGGGCCACTTCACCCCCCTCCCCCGCACCTTCCTTCTCTCACCCCGATGGTCTGGGCTAAGGGTTCTAGAGTTAAGTTCAAGCCACTACTCTGTGGCTACGCTCCAATTAAAAAAAGAGCACATGCACTCTTTAAAGCAAAAAAGCTATTGTGATATAATCTTGAATGCTCTGGAACCTTCTGTTATGCAACATTGCAACTAGAGGTTACTTATGCCCTCCTTGCAATGTTCCATTATGTTTCCCAATACAGGATTCTGTGTGGCCTGTTCATGATGTGTATGCTGTCCTACCCACGAGGACAGCCAGTGATTTGATCATCAAACGAAGAAATTCTATGTCCTGAAGATGGTCCACAACCGCTTATAATCATCAAAACCGGTCGACCAGACCCGTTGTGGCCCCTCGACAACACTTTACGATATCCCCAAGACAAGTAGGGGGTACCAAGACATTGAATACCACAACCCAGTGAAAAATGGGTTTCTAGCAAACCACCAGAACCAGTGCAAGTGTTCTTTTAAGACAAAAAGCCAAATGGCTCATGAATAATTATTCACATTTTTTGTTTCTTTCTTTGACCCAGACAATCGCCCGCATGCAATGGACCTTGAGGCTTTAGGGTAAATAAAGCATTTACTTGGAAATCCGAATGCCTTCATACTTTTCATGCTAGCTATAAGGTGCTCGAGTCATCACTACGAGATATAATTTCCCTCTCACAGCAACTTACAACCTTTGGCGGTTGCCCTCTGAATTCGCCTTTCCCTACAGGCTCTTGGTGCCATCACCACGTGGGGGACACCTATCACCCCACAAAAAGTTTCATCCAACGACTCCTTCCCTCCTAAACAAGGCCCCACATTGAGGCTTGTCCACACTCAGGTCACCCCAGACACAACCCACCTCCTTTCCTCCACAGGTAGGGCAAGGGGTACCTGACCAGAGCATCTCTTCATCTAGCTTCCATCTTGGACCTCCCTATCTCCCACCACTTATCTATGGCAGCTGTATACTGCATATTGGATAGCATCTAGCACCCATCTGTCTGTTGATATTAAACGCCTCTCACTGAGGTGCAACGCCACCTTCCCTCCTAGCTGACCGCACATGTGGCAGTCATTGTTGGGCTTTACTTTGACAGCCTCTTTGTGAAGAGGATCCCCGCTTCCTCTGACCTTGGTAGTCCTTGTTGCGTTGGTCGGTTTGAAAAGAACACCTGTAGCCTTGAGAGTAGTAGGTGGACCTGCTGTATCCTTTATCTCGAGAACCTTGCATTACCAAAGACACCGTGGAAGGAACGAAAGGGGTGAAAATGCCTTTTGCCCGGCAGGGATATAGGGGGTCTTGCACTATCGGAGTGTGCTTTCATGGACTTTAAGGCTTTGTCGATCTTTTCCCCCGAAAACATTCGCCCTCAAAAGGCATGTCTATCACCTTGTGTTGAACTTCCTGGTGGAAATCCGTGCAGTGAAGCCAAGCTCGACACCGGAGAACCACCTTGTTGATTTGCTTGAAGCCAGTCTCAGCCAGGTCAAACAATATTTATGCTATGGTTCGATGCTTTCTCCCCATTTCTCACCAAAAGCATAGCTTCCTTGCGCTGCTGTTCCGGAAGGTGGTCTAACAGCAGAAGGACCTTTTTCCCAAAAGCATCCAACTTAGAGTTGTCGTTATCTGGTGGAGTGGCACACTTGTGTGGAAAGCGAGCTTTCCTGCTAACCGCCGCAGACTCCGGTGTTGGCTGCAATGTTAAGCACTTTGGAGTAGATTTGGGAACTTTACATTTCTTTTCCAGGCGACCCTTGACTGTTGTCTCTGAACAGGTGCTACATCGTACGGAGACCCTCCTGCCATACGTGATCTAATATAGGGATTGGGAAAACCGCTTTTCTCCTCTTCCTCATGGGGTCGGATAAGAAAGTCCTTTTTCTCTTCTTCTGGGATGAGACCAAATTCCTAGCGGGCTTTAGCCATCATAGCATGGAATGCTCCAATGTCATCGGGGGGAGATGGTCGGGCTGGACTACCCAGCACATCCTAGTCTGGGTCTGTATCCCAGGTGTCCACTCTCCTTGGAGAAGGAGACAGTGGATAGGGTGTCTTGAGGGGCAACGTCCAAGTCATCCAGCTCTCCTTCCTCCTTTTCCCTGCGGCGAGGACTAAACACCCTAGGAGACGGGGGAGGTGGTCTAGCCGGGGATTGCTTTCTGGGGCGAGAGCCTTGATCTCGTAAGTCGTCCGAAGTATCCTTCAGACGATGAGCAGTCTGCAGGATTTGTAGCAGAGGGATTGATTGCGTCTGAGGCATTGGAAGCCTGGCGCCTAATTGTCCAAGGAGAGCCTGCAAAGTAGAAAGTACTTGCAAAGACAGTAGTGACTGTAGGTTAGGTAGTGGATATTGAGTTGGAAAAGCCCCAGTTTATTGAGCTGGACGGAAAGGAAGGAGACTTTTACCCTCTGTAGGCCCAATACCGATGGATCTAGGAGAGGCGTTTCTGAAACTCCTTATTCGGGATCTGATTTAAAACTCATCTGCTCATGGGAGGTGCCTCAAAATCAGAAGCAATTTCATGCTGGAGTATTTCCGCTGGCAATATGGGAGACACTTCGAGAAGGGGCTGTTGTGTAGGCACAGGCGAGCCCTTTGATCTGAACAACATGTGGAAACTAGAGGGTAATTTAATGACCCAAAAGGAATAGTCCCCCTAAAATCTAACGAGAATACAAAAACCAAAATATTCCTTTAGGTCATGCATTGTAGAACCCTGTGTAGTTTAGTGTCATAACCAGTGTCCGTCATTGTAACATCTAGTAGTGTACAGCCGTTTATCATTAAGCGTGCTGACACCTGTACTCGATACATTTCTATTACAGACAGCAAACCAATTCTACATTTTTATCAATAAAAAAAGTGTTTATTCCATCATTTCATTTGTGCAGTTCACAGTTTTGTAGAACATTTGTGTTCTTAAACAGCTAGTAGATATAGTAGTGTATACAAAAAACGGTAGTTTCCAATTAGCTCTCCACTGGTTCTTCTAATTACAATTAAAAAGTTGTTTTACATCCTCTAATGACCTTATTCACTCATTCACATCCTATAGATCCCGACATGTTACGCTCCTTCTCATTAAAAATAATTATGGGAGTTTCTTCAGGGGAACACTACATACAATACCCACATTGCTATTACAGGTCTACCACAATTACACTGTTAATAAAAAATCAATCTTCTGCTATATCGTGATTTCTGCCACTCCAGTTGACATCTCGAGTTCCAAATTAATGTTGCGTGGTCATGCCTGTCTGTATCCACCAACTGCCACGGGATCTACAATACACAGAAAAAAAGGGTTACAATTACCCGTTTTTTGGCACCTTCCTAAATTCAGGTTAGTGACTGCATGTTACTACGCGTCAAAGAGTATGAATCTCTTGCTTTAACATAGCATTGCCAGTGATGATGACTAAGTTCACTCACCCATCCGGAACACCCTGGGTGTGGGGTCCTGCCACCTTTGAGTTAGAATAGAAAAGCTCTGTGTGGCCCTCCATCGGTACAGATGACTGTTTCCACCACGGTTGACAATCTCTGTGTCTAGTTCCAGTGGAGTTCACAGCCTCCCCGCTAGTGCAAACAGCTCGTGATAAAGTATGGTGCCGGTCTAAAGAGTAAATAGATACGTTCTGTTACTTCGCGCTCAACCGCGTTCACATATATTTATGGAGACCACTGTGCTCCCACATGAGTGCGTGCTCAGTCTCACCTATTTCGGGAGGCATCTTCGTCAGGTCCCCCACGTGTGTCAATCCTTCGGTGTACGCTGGTTAAACCTGGTTGTCTGGATGACCAGCATATTGTACCTGCCCAATCATGGGTTCATTACTCTAATCCCAGTAGCTCCACCCATCTCCTCGGAGTATAGGAATGGGAAGTTATTCTCAGAGCGGCACTAATAACCAGAGGCAAATGGGCTACCCTGGACTCTATACAATTCGGATGGGCCCCTTTAAAGCGCATCACAGCGGTGGCTCTATGTAGGGTTGAGCTCATTGCCTAACAACCCTATGCTGCATCCCCCATAAATCAGTGGCAGCTATTGCGATGGTCAGTGAACCACAGTCAAATCAACCGCCAATGCCATGTATCTCACGGCACACCTGCCGTACATAAAGCCCGAATAACATGTGGAAACTAGAAGGTAATTTAACGACCCAAAAGGAAAAGTCCCCCTAAAATCTAACGGGAATACAAAAACCAAAATATTCCTTTAGGTCATGCATTGTAGAACCCTGTGTAGTTTAGTGTCATAACCAGTGTCCGTCATTGTAACATCTAGTAGTGTACAGCAGTTTATCATTAAGCGTGCCGAAACCTGTACTCGATACATTTCTATTACAGACAGCAAACCAATTCTACTTTTATTATCCCTTTGATCTGTCCTTGGGAGATGGATCCCTGCTGGCCCTCTAGAGGAGGTATGGGTCGACAATGATTTTTTTTTTAGTCGTCGATGTTGTCATCGGAGTAGGAGTCGACAGTGCGGTAGCCAACAGCATGGCCGTCGATGGGCCAGAGGTTGATGTTGTAGTCGGAGGGGTCATATTCGATGGAGTTGTCGACAGAGGAGGAGGAAGGGGTGGAGGGCAAGATGTTGTCTTCATCACCGGTATGGTAGTCTATGGAGAATGCGACGGACTGGATGACTTGGATTTGCATTTATAGCCGTGGGCGGGGGATTTATGAGAGACAGAGTGATACTTGTCAGCGTGTGAGGCTTTCTTCATCGAGGAGGACGTAGGCCTCGATTTTTTCTTGTCCGATGAAGATTTACGGGCCAAATCTGGACTTCTGAGAGTGTGAGCCCTTCTTTGGTGTTTCGAAGCATGGCTTGGGAATGTCGCGAGGGGGAGAAATCTGCAACCCCGCACCACTCGAAAGATGCCTTTTCCTAGATTTATCCAGACTGGAAGGCGGGCCAGACTCACCAGAGCACTGTTTCTTAGGAGGTTCTTCTGAATGTGAGCGTTGGCGTAAGGACGACCTCTTAGATGAAGGAGTGGCTGCCCTGACCCCGCGTGAGGAGCTGACCTCCGAAGTCTGATAAACTCCCTCATTCAGCCAACTAATGAGATGCTTGTTCCGGTTCTTGAGTGTTTCTTGGGGGAAAAACCTGACAGATGTCGCAGTCTTCGATGGAATGATTCGGGTACAAACAGTATAGGCATTCGGAATGCCTGTCCCCTTCGTACACATTCTTGAGGCCGCAGGTCGCATACAGCCTTAAAACTTTTCGGACCAGAGAATCCCATAACGGGTCCTGAAAACACCTTTCCTTATCGAAAGTGTGTAAGCAGCGAAAAAAGAAGTGAAGGAAGATCTTATTTCTCACAAAAAAGACAAATTCTCTCAGAGAACGCGAGATAATCCCAACGCTTTGGAAGACAATTAAAATCTTAGGGGAAGTTGTGGGGGTGGAGCTACACAATCAACGTCCCATTGGTGGTACCCAGAGGACCCATAACGACATCAATAGGACACTCAAGGCGTCAAAGTTTTTCCCATAGGAAAAACTACTGTTAAAATTGCTGAGGTTTTCCCAGCCTAACGGAATATTCACAGCATGTGAATCCATGAAAGATCCAATGCTGGAGAAATGACATTCTACAACTATGTGGGTCCTATTCTGTCGATACTCAATTATTGTGTACAATGCACTGATATTCATCCACTAAATGTTGTCTATTAACAGTCTGTAAAACAGTACTATATGTTTTAATGAAGATAAACCGGTTGTCACTGCATAAATTTTACCAAGCAAATTAAGGCCTGGCAGTCGAATCCCAGTGCATTGCCATGAGGAAACTAATCAGGGGAAAAACAGTATGTGCTCTGAACATACAACTCATGACTTATGTGATTGTGCGTGCCATGCAACTCACTAGATGTTTAATTGCTTATTGGCAGTGTTACAGGGTGAGGCTAACTAGATTGTCTCATGTCAGACAAGAGCTCAAATTGATACGATTTTTTTCTTGCCCAAGACTAGCAGAGTAAACTGCTTTTGCATTCAAGTTTAACTAGAAAATATCAATGAGTACATTTATTGAAGAGGCAAAGCCACTGTTTAGATAAGGAAAACATGAATTTAGACACAATTAGTGAACTTTAAAGAAGAACAAGTTACTTTCTTACCTGGTAACGTTCTTTCGATGGGATGGTCCGACGACGTATTCCATATCTATGACATGTAATCAGCACAGCTGTGGTGATTACATGTCATAGATATGGAATACGTTGGAGGACCCAATCCCCTCGAAACTGTGGTTCCAGGAGTGATTCCAACCGTTAGGGGCTGTGAGGATAGCTCGGGGGCAATGAGCCCATCTTGGAAGCAAGACTATGCAGAGACACAGGCTCAAATCCCAGTCCTGCACTTAGACACTGGTCTGCAGTGTTAAGCACATTGCAAAAGATTCATTAATTCACACGGTGTTAGGTTAATGTTATCAAAGTAACCTTTAGTAAGTATATGCTCTGGGGACCACAAAGACTTGCTTTACAATTCATTAAAATGTTAAAGTTTTGAGCAAAAACTACTTGTATAATGCAATGAACGTACAATCCATCAAAGTTGGTCATTTCAAGTTGAAGATGAACAGTTAGTCCATGAACTCTAAGGTGTAGAAAAGACTATGATCGAGAATCTATCTCAAAACAACCTTTCAAAAAGAACTTGCAGAAATTCACATAATGGTTTGCATTTTAAAGGCCCATGTAATAACAAAACCTGCCTAACTCTGATACCATATATGCCTGAGAATTATGTGCAACTTTGGATCAGAAATTGTACAACTTGCTATAACATATAGTACTATGGCCAGTTTGAGAGTTCAAGTTCAGAGATATTCATTAGAATCCCCAAACGTTTCCTAATAATATGTTTACCACCAGCTCACAAAACTCACTTTCAGGGTGGGGGTGAAAGAAATTTGCATTGCCTTTGGATGACAATTGAGAAAGAGGAGGATGGACTTGCTGGGTGTGCGTTAGTGACCTCAAACCAATCAGAGGGCCATCAAATGGAAAATTTCTGCATCTGGTGAGAGGGTTATGAGAAACGTCCAGACCCTTTCGGAGAGATTTTTTGTTCTTGCAAGATGACCATTTGATCAAGGAAATTAATTCCACATTTGCAGAGAGGATGCTGAGGGGCATCATTTCAGAGCACAAATGCATGCACCCTCAGGCCAAAAAGGGGCAGGAGAGTGCTTGGAAGGCTTTTTTACCTGGATCAAAGGATGAGAAAGGGGATAAGATGATTTGTTGTCCCAGTGATTTCATTCAACATTTAGTAGAGAGTGGGAAAAAAAAACAGTTCTGAAAACTTCCTCCAAGATGCCGACTCCAAAATGTTCTACTCAAGATTCGTGAAAGTGAACCAATGACCCTTTTCTATTTGAGGTTCTATAATACTTTATTACTCCAATATTGGGAAGAGGCCGACATTTCCCTATGTAGATGAAATTGCATTTCCTCGGTTTGTTTCAGAAAGCAACAATCTCCTGAAATTTGCTGTTCAGATTCTACCCTCCCAATACCCAGCACCACTGTTTGCACCCATTATTAATCTGTGTTCATGGTATTCATTTACCTATTTTACTGATGCAGTTTTGGACCAAACACATTTCATGTTCCATCCAGGGTTTTGGTTAAGCCAGCAGATGCATTCTGGTACATGTATGCTGTTCAAGAGGCAGAAGGCTGGGGGAGGCGTACCAACTGCATCTCCTTGCAACAAACTGCTATGAGTTGGAGACCCGGATAACATTCACCAGTTGCAGGCTAGACTCCCAAGAGCAGGCGAGGCATTAATTAGAATCTACTGAAGTTTCCTCATCGCCACCCTGTTGGGCTGGGAAGTCTTTCATAAGCTCACTTGAGTAGCAGCAAGTGTTCCATCAACTGAATTTACTGGGAGTTCCCACTTTGTGCGTTTAACTTTTCCTTGCCATCTTGCTTTTGGCTACTGAATCCTCCCTGCTGTAGCTGCTTTCCAACTTCTGTCCAGTCTGTTGCTAAAGATAATTTTTCTGATTGTATTTGTGCCGCCGTTCTGATTTTCTTCAAATCCTTGTTTTGCTGGGCGCACCACCCTCCACACCCCAGAGACTCAGAATCGCCTCGTTTCTCAGGAAGCTGCCCTGCTTTCTCTCTGCAGTCCAAGTTTCATGATTTACTGTCATTTTTTCCTGTTTTCTAATTACACGTAATTTCTAAAGTTAGCAGCAGCCTGCAGGATCAGCTTTCCTATTTCTTTATTACTACTATAATTCTGTCCATAGTTAAAGGACCTGCTGTTTAGCGCGAGTTTGCAGTGACCGCTTGTCTTGTCTGCGACTTGTGCACAGAGTTTTTTTTAAACAAGTATTCACTGAGTTGCGATCAGCCAACTCCCTTTTCTAGGACTAAAGCTTTGTTTAATGATATTTCTAGAATGCTAGATTTCCAAGTTGTTGTAGGCATCTTTCCTTGCCTACTTCCCTACTAGTTCTCAGACTGCTGTCCTGACTTCGTCCATGAGTAGTTCTATGCCAGCATTCACGTCTGCCTTCCAAGTAGTGCTTCTATACCTTCTGTGTACAGCCTCCGTCTACAGTTACTGCTCTTCGCTTCTTTCCTCTCCCTATCCTGCACTTGGTTATTTCTATCCATTCTGCTTTTCTGTCTCGATTACAAATTACTCCATTGTTGCATCTCAGCTCTGTAACCGTATACAGTGGGACCGTTGGGTTGGCCGCCGTTAAGATCAGATGAGGGAAAGACTTCTGTTGTCTTGGCCCACTCGTTGGGGTTTTACCCGTCTCATATGGTCCCCAGCTTCACCCTTATACACAGTACAACCATCTCATCAGCATGTCCATTCCATGACATTGCTGCATGGTTAAGAGTAATCTGCTGGTACTGATCCCAAGGGCTTTTCCTGCTCCCTCGAGACCCTTCATATTCCAGTGCACCCATTCTGATCAATCTGTTACCCAGTATATGTGCCTGCCTTTTTTGTCTGTCAATTAGCTTTGAGCCTGATCCTTACCGTACAGATGACTACCTGCCGCCACATATTCAGCCAGGTATGTTACATGTTTGTTACATGCTAAGGGTTACCTCTCAAATCTCACCAAAACTACAGTGTGTATGGTAACATGTCTATTGCTCTGTGCACTCCTGAAATCGGCCATCTGATGCAAACAAAAAAAATCAGATTTCACAAAAGTAATTACATAATCCTGTGACTGGGTTAATTAAATTATAGTTGAGAATATTGACAGGGATAAAAAATAGAATCCAAGGAACAAGTGGTAATCATCTGTACCTCACTCAAAATTTAAATGAACACGTTTTACTTAAATACACATAGGTTCATTTAATGTTGTTAAAACATTGTCAGCTACAACTCGTTTGTTGAATTATACATCTGAAGCCCAAATTCTGAACCACAAAGTAAATATATTGTGGTAATAAACTAAACGTATGGATGTGAGGTTTAATAGTCTGATTTTATGACTGCTATGATTTAACAAATATTGCAGGTCCGTTTTTATTGAATTTTCTGACTCACCATAATATTTTTGGTGAATGGTAAATATGCTGTGATGCTCCAATCTCAAGGATAGCCACCTTTACCACACACTGACCATCCCCAATGAGGGGGAGAAAACACAGGTGGTTTGTTGCATCCTGGAGAGCAGTCAGCTTAAGGTTGAAAAAGCAAAATGTATTTATATTAGCAATGCCCCAAAAGAGTGATAATTTCCTCATTAGCGCAAAATAAGATGTTCAGTGTATTTTGTTGACCCAAAGTACTGTTATGTGGCTCAGAACTGCTGATTAGTATTTAATTGCTACTAGGTGACAGTTGATTAGCTGGAATTGCCTCTTCTACCATCACACGATTTATTAAAGCAAGTTGTTTGAACTTTAACCAAGGTCCAGGATACATGTGCATGCTTTGATTATTTTGTGTTCATCACTAAAGTGATTGAAATAGAAGGACCCCTTGTTCAGCAAGACATTCACTTATGATAATGTAGGATGATGTTTTGAAGGAGCTTAGTTATTCCTGTGATCTGTGTATCATTTTTGTTTGCGAGACCGAACTGAAATAAATAGGCAGGCTGTATTGTTTTTCATTACAGCATGTATTTGTTTGCATTTTGGTGACTTCTGTAATGGTAGGAGGCAATCACTTGCATTTAGAAATTAATCAGTTTAAAGTAAACTGAAAATATTCTGATGCGGGATTGTCTTGCAGGAATCATTAAGCAGCGTTAATCTTGTCTAAAGGACATGGATTGAATTGTGTGCTTTTCATTTCAGGTGCAGGTTGTTTGCTCTCGAGATCGCCACACAATGCAATTGATTCTTGAAAGAGTGATGCCAACACCAAAATCAGGCCAACAAAATTGTCCCTGAACTGTAGCGAGTAAGATATCAAACCCATCAACCACCTGCCAACTTGTCAGCGTCCGAATCCACAGTCTTACAGAGGAAGGCTAGGAATCCTTGGAGCACTGCATTTTGGTGCAGTGCTACAATGAGCACTTTTACATGGGACCGAGATCTTCAAACGAATACAAAATCTCTGAACACAACTGTTTCAACCCCATGATAGTGAGCGGTCTCAGGAAAAACGAATGATATCTCGATCTCTTCCCCCAGAACTGTCTACATGGGACACGCAAAGCATATGCCAACCTATTTAAAACAAAAGCACCATCACTACCTCAGAAGAGAACCTGGGAAGGAACAAGTAATGTGAAAGACTACTCAACCTGGTGAAAGTTAAGGCACCAATGCTAATGACTGATTGTTTTAGGTGCTGCTGCTCCTAAAACAATGCTGCCTTTCAAATAGGTCAAATTGCATTTTGGTTATGGGCCATTTTTGTGCCATTAATATTCATGGAGGACTTAATAAAACACTAGTAATCTTCACATAATTAAGAGTTGGCATCACCGATAACTTTTCAGTAACATTGTCCTACTGCAATTCTGTCAACCTATCTGGTCCCATTTCGGGGCAGAAGGAAGTGGTGTAATGGCCTGAATCATATAAGATCTTAAACATTAAAAAGAAAGTTGTCGAAATGAGGCATTACTCCTTTCTTCAACCACAATAAAATCCATAATCAGTTCTTCAAAGGAGGCAATTCGTTTAACATTTTAAAAATAAACTGTTCGAACATTGTGGCTTTGAAGCTGTAAAAATAAATGATCCAAATGTATCCTTTCAGAACTCGTGTAATGTTTTACCTACACATGAAAATCAACACAAAAATGTATACACTGTTGAAATATAACCTTTTTGCATTGCTCGTTCCGTTAAGACGCACAAAGCACATTCGAAAGACCGACTGCACGTGACCGAGCTTGTCGGACCATTTGAAAGGTACACTTTTCTAAATCGAGCCAAAATGAAAACGCCAGAGATCACAAAGACACTAATTCAGTTATGTCATTAAATGTAGCTTTCATTCA
This sequence comes from Ambystoma mexicanum, assembly GCF_040938575.1. Taxonomy (NCBI): domain Eukaryota; kingdom Metazoa; phylum Chordata; class Amphibia; order Caudata; family Ambystomatidae; genus Ambystoma; species Ambystoma mexicanum. The sequence continues at coordinate 1,460,613,108 of NC_090935.1, forward strand.
ACCATATTGACAGAATGACAAATATGAAAAATTACCTTCTTGGTGATTGAGGTTCTCTTATTCCAGGTTCTCCCTCCCTCACAACTGGTTGGGAATGCTTGCATCCGGAGGGGGGGCGTAAAAGCTTGCTGCAAAAGATATCTGTCACTTTAAGACCTTTCAAGAGGTAGGGCCTACTTCACACGTGCAACCCACCACGCACCGGGCCCACCCCTTAACCCTATGCCACCAACGCTCCACACAGTTCCTGTGGTTCCGCCGATAGTGGTAGAATTTAAGTATATGCTTACTGTAGGGGATGGCCGTGTGGGTTTTGTGAAAGAGGGAAAGCCTGCACTTAGAGAACCTGAAGCCCCATGAAGGTAATTTCTAATGTTCTTTCGTCCTGGCTCTGCCTCCTTCCCAACTGTTTGGTACCAGACTAAAAAGACTTAGAGTGGAGGAGGCAGCATGTACAGGATTCAGGAAAACAAGTTGCGGAGAACCTCTTGTCCGAATTTTGCATAATTTCTAGAAGAGGTATCCATAGCATGGTACTTGCAAAAGGGAAGCAGGGATGCCCAGGTAGCAACTTTGCAGATGTCTAATGGGAACATGCCTGGTAAAGGCTACTGATGCTGCCTTGTTTCTAGTGGAATGAGCCTGAAGTCTCTGCGGAGTCGCAAGCCCTTTCATATCATAAGCCTTGGAGATAAATGAGACAACTCATAGCGATTTGAAGCCTTAGCTGCCTTATTTCCAGGAGAAGGACTGCCTTAATTAATGAAGAGGTGGTCTGCATTTCTGAATGGTTTGGTCCTTTCTAGATAAAATGTTAAAGTTCTTACAATATCTAGGTTATGTAAGGTCTCTTCGGCCGCAGAAGAATACGGTCTAGGAAGAAAGACGGGAAGACATTTCCTGATTTAAATGAAAATCAGGAAACCACCTTAAGCAGAAAAGGGACTGTACGGAGGACTACTTTATCATTATGGAACACTAAATAAGGTTCCCTTGAGGAAAGAGCATGGCACGCTCCAATCCTTCTAGCCGAAGTAGCTAAGAATGCCATTTCCCAAGTTAGAAATTTTAATTCACATGAGGTCATAGGCTCGAATAGTTTTTGCATTAGGGCTGACAAGACCAGGTTGCAATCCCACTAAGGTGGAGGTTCACAAATAAGGGGATGTAAGCGTAGAAGGCCATCGAAGTGCCTTCAAATGTTGGAAAGCGAGAAATACTAATCTGCTTCTGGTGCATACCTGAATAGAAAACATAAGTAATGTTTGCACATGTCTACTTTAACACCAGTGGAAACTAGATAAGACATCAAGGACATGACATTATCAATATAAGCCTCAAGAAGGTTACGTTCTTGGCCCAAGGCCCAGTGAAGGAAATGTAACCATTTGCTACGATATTGCTTCTTAGCAGAAGCTTTCCTAGAAGCTGACATGGTTATATTTTGCTCTGACAAATTTAAGTGGGAGAGGGCTTGTTTTTCAGGAAACAGGCCTTCAAGTTCAGCAATTGAGAGGAGGGATGAAGGACCTGCCCTTTGTTGAGTCAAAAGATCACTCGATGCTGGGAGATCTAGTTTGGAAGTCCCCGCTAATTGCAGGACGTCTTGAAACCAAATCTGGCGAGGTCAGAGTGGGGCTATTCAAATCATTGTCAGATTGTGACATTCTGAATTTGAGCAATATTGTGGGTATTTATGGTAGAGGTGGAAACTCAGTGTTCAGTTCGACAAATCCAGATGTAGAGCATCTCCCAGGGACTGAAGACCCTGACCTTGCCTTGAGGCAAACCGAGGACAGAGTTGTGCTGGTTGGCAAAGAGGTCTACTGATGGATGGACCCACTTCTAAAATATGTTTGCTACTGGCGGTTTCAGCTCCCACTCGTGCGGAGCAGACTGTAACCTGATAAGTTTGTCTGCTAGGACGTTCTTCTTTCCATCCCGATGGGACGCCAACAAGTAAATGTGATTCTGAATGACTTGATACCAAATCATCTCTGCTAGGAGACACCTGGAAGACAAGTACCCCCTGCTCGTTGATATAAAACATTGCAGTGGTATTGTCCGTTAGAATTTACCACCTTTTCTTGAGGTGAGGGAAGAAATGACTTTAGGAGCGAGAAATATGGCTTAGTTAGAGGACATTTATGTGGTCCTTTTCCTGAGAGGACCAAGGGCTTTGCTGTTAGACAATGGACTCCCCAAACATATTCTGACAAGTCTGTTAGAACCATTTGGTGCGTAGGAGCCTGAAAGAGAGACCAGATTAACAAGTTCTCTGGGGAATTCCACCGGCGAAGTGAGTCCTGAACTTGTTTTGGAATTTGAATTTCTTGTGAATGCAACAGCTGGTTCCAGTTTCAAGCAAAATACGACTGGACCGTTCTCATATGAAGACTTGCAAAGGGAACTAGTTTTATAAAAGAGGCCATTAGCCCCAAGAGCCTTTGAAACCACAAAGACGTCAATCTGGTGGGTATTGAACTTTACAATGATTTGTTGTGCTTAGCTTGCACCCTTTCAAGGGGTGGAAAGGCTTTGTAGAGTAGTATCTTTAACTGCTCTTAGGAATTGGATCTTGCCACATTCATGGAAAAACCCAGGTCGAAAAGAGTGGCATGTTTTGAAACCATTCCTCCGGAGACTGGGCCTTGAGAAGCCACTCTAGTTAAGGAAATATAGATGTACTGTCCTTAACGGAAGGTAGGCTGCCACTGACCCCAGAACATTTGTGAAAACACAGGGAGCAGAATGAAGCCCGAAGGGAAGACATGTGAACTGGTAAATGAGACCTTCCTATGGTGAACCTCAGGAACTGACAGTGATCTTTGTAGATGGGGATGTGAAAATAAGCACCTTGTAGATCTATAGATGCCATCCAATCATTTGGAGGAAGAGATGCTAGAATCTGAGGAATGGTCATGTGGAAGGTTTCGATTGAGGTCTGAAAGATCCAGAATTAGAATGATCCAGCCTGATTTCTTTAGGATCAGAAAGTAACAGGAGAAAAATCCCTGACCCAATGCCTCTCGAGGAACCAACTATTGATCCTAAGGAAAGGAGTTTTTGGATCTCTTCCAAGCACTCTGGGGAGGATTTTTGGCGCTTCAGAGGAGAGGCTGGTGGAAAAGCCTGAAGGGCAAGGCGGTAACCAAGCTGAATAATATTCAGGACCCATTCCTCTTGAGGTTTTCTAAAGGGGAAAAAAATTGGACAGCCTTCCTGTCACTGGGGATGTATGTTGCTTGATGATCGTAGGAGCGTAAGGTATGAACATGCCCAGAAGGAAGTCAAAGACTTCTTTTGTTCTTGTGCCGAATTTGAGGAAGGTGAAGGTCCCGACTTACTGTTATGCTCACCTGGTCTCTGCGGAGGCATTGGGACACGGTTGCAGCCCTCTCAGGAGTTAGATCACCCCCGTCAAGTCTCCCCCTGTGGATAAGCTGTGGGTGGCGACAAGTGGACCATCGGTAGCACTGCTCCTGCGTGGATATGAGAAAACATGAGTGCGCTGATCTGTGACTGTTGTATCTCTCAAACCCTTCTACCCAAGGTGCGATTTCTGTGGGCATGTATCGGCCCATAAGGCTCACCTGTGAATTATTGATGAGCTCTGTCCTGCTACTTCTGGCAGGTGCGCTTGTTGATGGTATCTAGTTCCTTCACTGATCCCTGGTAAGTAATAGTCCAGCTCAGACTATGCTTCCCCTGGTTGGTGGTAAGTGTCTCTCAATGTCTGTCTTTTCCCCCTTCTGTTTTGGTAGTATTGCTCTCAATATTGTGAATTCCTGAATAACGGTTTCTGTTCTGTTTTCTTCCCAATCGGTGTAAATGCGGCCCAAAAGCAGCTGTGGAGGCGCGGAACGCAGCTGGAGAAAGATGGATGAAAACGCAATGTCCGACAACAGACGAGTGAGGGTTTAAGGAAAAGCGCAAGGTTCGGTGGTAGCGCAACATTAAACTTAATGTCTGTTAAGTGTCTAACCTTGCCTTTTTACTTGCAGGTGCTGCGGTCACGGGTGGGGCACGTCATGCTGCGGTGCCAGGATGAAGATTTCATCGTCCCGGAAGGTTTGAAGGTGAACTGCGGTACCAACGAAGACACGCACAGGTGAGAGCAGGTTCACCAGATTGTAAGTATGGAGGCTGGAAGCAGGATTTCGAAAGGTTAGTTTAATACCAGGCGATGGTAAGCGTTACACTGCATGGAAGTGCAGAATAACGCAAAGCGTCTGCCTCGGGGATTGGAGCAATTTATATAGCTATGATGGTGAGCATGCCCACGCCTGGCTTGCCTGCCACTCCTAGAGTCAGCACGTGCAAGGCAACCCAACAGCAGAAGCCCTACCTAAGAGTACACGTGGGGCTGCTTCAGTGATGGAAGATCCCATGTCAAATACACTTTGCACCCAAAATGAGGTGCTATGTTCAAAATAAAATTATTCTTGACCTAAATAAATGTCCTTGCTTATTGTTTTTCATGAGCCTGGCACCAAAGGCGCCAGGACTGTGTCCACCCGGGTCCCCTGTGTATGTGGCCTTCGAATGTTTGCATCCTTGGCCCCATAACCATGACACTTACATTTGGGTCTATACATCGTCTCTTCTTAGAAGAGTAATAAGACTTTGCAGAACTGGCTGAACCACTGTTATATTGAGTAATTGGTTTGAATGATTTAATGTTTTGGGGATAGGGTTGTTTCACCGAACTTGAGCTAAGTGTTTTTTGGAGGACCTCATCCGTGGATGGATCGAACAGTGTCTTGCCATCAAATGGAAGGTCAAGCACCTTCTCCTGGATATCTTGGTGAAGGGAAGAGGCTGACAAACATGCAGGTCTATGCATGCAGACTGCACTAGTTACTGTTCTTTCAGTTGCGTCAGTGAGGTCTTTAACCACTTTGAGTTGGATAGCCGCTTCTCTACCCTCTGGAATTCAGAAGGAAAACTCCTCTGCGGCCTCCTGGGGGAGCATGTCAGTAAAACGTTCAAGATTTTCCCAAATACGGATATTAAATCTTGCCGAAACTGTAGCAGTGTTTACCTGCCTGAGTTGTAAGTTAGAGTTAGTGTAAGATTTCTTACCTTGAGTTTCCCATGCTTTGTCAGTTTTATCCAGAACTGAATCTGGAGATGAAAGGCCTTTACCCTTTGTGCCTAGTGCATCAGAAATTGCTGTCAATTGTGCAGGAAGATTGCCCATAAGTATGAAGGGTTACTCCTTAGGCACCTTATATTTGTTATTTCGAGCTTTGGAGATGTGTGAATCGGAATAAGGCTTACCCCATCGAGCTAGATCTTGCTCTAGAACTGACAATTTAACGGTAAGTGGTACTTTTGACTGCTGAGATGGCAGTTTCCCAAAAACAACTGACGTTTCAGGTTTATCCTTGGGGAGGATTTCTAGTGCCTGCAGGGCTTTTATCACGATATCAAGAAACACTTGATATGGTGACTGAGTGGGTCCATCAGCCGAATCGGAGTCAGTCTTTGGTAATGTGTTTCTTGGACGGAGGAGCAGAGTCCTCTTTGTCCACTGATAGCGCGATTGGTTCAGGAGTAGGATCGGTGGGCACAGATTCCCTGAAAAAAAGTAGGTGACATTGTCTTTAATGAGTTGAGCCAGAACATCTAGGAAGGGTTCAGAAAGCATGGTTTCCAGCACTGTATTGGTGATGTCATTCGCCATTTGTGAAGGGCTAGTTTGGGGCTCTTCTAGTCTGTAGGGGAAGACAAGTCAGCCCTGTCAGGCAGGTATGGTTCTCATTTCTGAGGAGCTTGAGGGCTCAACTGCGGTTGTAGATGAAACAACTTTGTCTTTCGGTACCGAAGAACCAGAGGTCTTGCATGCGGAAGCCGACTTGGCTTTATCCGGTACAGTGGAATCTGAATGGACAGAGTCCACCCCAGAGGAGAGGGCCTCTTTGCATGAACACTTGCCTGTTTGGTTTACTGAGGCATTTCTATTGCGGCACCCATCAAAAAACTGATCTGACAATACGTTTTAAGACCAGCTCGCCAACAGTTGTATTATAGACTGCAAAACAATACATTCTGAGGCATTATAGGGTTTCCCCGGTACGGTCATCATTTGGTCTGGTTTAAATAACTTCCAGTACCAGGTTGATCTTCTCAAACCCTTTCCCACACAGAGGTACTCGCATGTGAACATGCCAGGGGTTTCCCCCCTGAACGGTCCTGTGAAGATCCCAGAACTGAGGAGGAAGTCTTCCCTTGGGTACCAAAGGCCGGTGGCGAAACTCCTCTCACCTGAAGATACGCTCTCCCTCTTACCGATGTCGGCCTCCCCTCCTGTTTTGAACGAAGTCTTTGGTCGTCTTCAGTACCTGTCACAGCTGTGACATGGAAGAGACGGCAAGTCTGCAGAGATCTGAGGTGAATCCCACAGCAAAAGACAGGTACTTACCAGGTGATGTATACCCAAACAGCGGACTCTGGCATGACGTGGTTCGGCCGCAGAGAAATGCTTCCTGCAATGGATGCACTGCTTGAATCCTATCCCTTACGGCATACGTAGAGTGAGGCACCACAAATTGAAAAAATAAAAGTGAAGAACAAATCCCTAAAAGAAAAGGGATGACAGCAAAAGTAAAGCCCCAAAAAGGAGGGAGTCATAGTGCAGCAAAATTCCGACCAGCCCAGGAGGAAGTGGAAAAACAGGAATTGGGTGTGGTACTTTGGGGACATAAGGGTAAGGGTGTGGGCCCGGCACGCGGAGGGATGCAGGCGTGACATAGGCAACGCTATCTTTTGCAGCCAGCTTTTCCAGCCCACCTGCGAATGCAGGCATTTCCAAACAGTTGGGAAGGAGGGCAAGCCAGGACAAAAGAGAAATAATGTTTAGAGTATGTAGGAGTGTGATTATAGTGTAAATAAAAAGAAACGTGTGTTCAATCAACATGTGTGAATAGTAGAGGATTAAAATGTGCCATTTGTCGGTGAATAACCAATTTAAATGGCTAAATATTTAAGGGCCTTAGAGGGTGCAGTTTGCAATTAAGTTTGTAATCCGTAATACATGCAGGAGTCCCAAGAGCACATTAAGTTTAGTGGTATTCATTAGAGATGTGTGCGCTGGATCATGGACTTGGATGCCAACAACTAAGTAATCTCCAATTATTCTGTTCGCAATTCACTACCGTAGCCAAGTATAGGATATGAACTGCATGGGCCTGTAGCAACATCACAGGATGTGTCCAGCTAGCAAGGAAACTGCCTCCCAGTAGTCACTGTTCTAGAAAATGTCAGTCAAAGTTTACAAAGCAGCACACAGCCACAAACTCTGGGATTTTGCAGTGCTGGGTCAGGATGCTAATCAATCTTCAGTGTGGTAAACACTTGTCTGGGATTAATGGACAAGATGGAATAATTTACAGTGCTAGGAGAGCAGGACGAACCAGTCACCACATGGAAGCTGTGACAATTATTGGAGAATGACGCAGGACTATCAAACTTCCAGCACACAAAACAAAATACATTCTAAAGGATCATTTAGGTTTAGAAATGCAGAGAGCTGCCAGGCATGACTTCCTAATCAAACATGGTGGTAACATGCCAGTACAGGAAAAGGTACAGTGCTTTCCTTAGCAGGGCTCATGACTAGAACCGTGGCCACTCATGCAGGAACAGGATTTAGTCAAAGATATCATCCAGTCTACTAATGTAGATTTGATAGCATGTTTCAGAAGCAGGTTTGTGAAATGAAGTGGAACGTTGTACTGTAAATCCAATTCAGAAAGTCCACTTTTTCTAAGCAAAACCAAACATTGTTTCATCGCGGTCCTGCTGAGCACACTCACGATCAACCAAATTTAAAAGGATTGGTTTGCACTGTGATTACATAAGCACTCAGCAATCATTGGATTCTAGTGTATGAGCAATTATGAGTCCTATGTACCAGAATTTTCTTCATTCTCTAATGCAAGTGTCCAAATTGAAGCCTGAGATCTTAGTGTTGATACAAGTGGGTCCTGATCCAGAAATTACAAAACAAAAAAGGGACTGTAAATTTGGCACTACATTAAGCTACAGAAAACATTCAAGAACCCATCCATCGTACATCGCACATTAGCCTTAAATAGGACTAGTCGTTTTGTCACGGTTAATGCCAGAAGAGCATAGCAGAAATCCCAGAGCCTTGCTCTCCGGTCCTTGCTTTAAAATATGCAAAAGGTCGACACTGCCCAGCTGATGGAAGCATCGTTGGCAATTTGAAGAAAATCACCACCATGAAAGGTGTGCACACAAGATTTTGTGGATTAGAATTTGAGGGGGGGGGGTCAGATTACCAGGAGGAATCTCATTGCATGCTGCCTTTACAATCTTTCATTGAAAAATGGAACAGCTCAATTGGGGAGCACTGTCCCATTGGTTAAGCTGCACTGCACATTGTGTGGAGTCATAGTTCATATAACCAATTACCAGGCCTTAAAGCGAATGAAATCATATCCAAACAACTGCAAACATTGTATTCATGGGAAACATACAATGGCACATTAAAATTGCTCTTCAGTTCAGTCATCTCCCGCTAAGACTACCTTAGCCAATCTTGAGGGGTTTGCAATGTGTCGTACGAAAGATAGTACTGTACCTTTTTCAAACATCACTAAGGGTATTAATCGCTCAAAATCAGTTGTACTTCACTCCAGTAGGCTTAGTAACTGTTAAGCAGCCTAACATTAAATGTTTAAATAAAATGTGAGGTTTCACACTTAATCGTTCATTAACATGGTTTTATTGAATGCATACATACTGCCTTGACAAATGTAGAAGCCAAAATTAGAACAGATTACTGAATGAAAAGCCAGTAATTTCTTCCCTACCCCCCTGCTTAGGTGCAACAGTAATTCAGGATATTACTCAAACTGCTGATAAAAACCTTTGGAGCACCATTCCCTTCTGCCCCTCAGCTGTGTGCTGCACAGAGCACCACGCTCTGCAGCTGGGTTTTTAATCTGAACATGAAGCTGTTACAAGTCACAAATTACCAAATTCAAAATTATACCCATTCCATCAAAAGCCAAATCGCTTAAGGTTCAGGAAGAGCAAACATTGGCTGTGGTTGGCACTGAAGTTGCATCATCGTGCAAGTTTAGATTAAAAATCACAGCCCCCCTGTACTTTAAAGTTTAGCAGTTAAAACTGTATATAACATTAGCACAGAAGTGAATATCAAATGTGTTATTTTTGAAGTTACATTGCAATATCTTTGTGTGTCTGTTCACATTACGCCTAATTGCACATCTCAATTTCCCACTTTTTCTAAATTGTAAATACACAGCTTTTCTTCAAATCACACAATGTTTCTTAAAAGGCAATGAGGGGACAAAAGGTGAAAAGGACACAACGGTACAGCTTGCTCAAAGATTGCCATTTATTAAATGAAAAGGGGTGAGATATAAACCTCTTTCCCTATCCCAACAAGGATGTCTCTAACAAGCAAACAAACTAAAGCAAGATGACCTAGTGTCCAAAAAGTCTGACCCTCATACTAATATTGTCATGATCTCTGCTTCCAAAAGATCAGGACTTGCCCGACTCCCTTGGAAGCAGACCCATAACCCCGGTTCCGAGTGCCAGCCAGTCCCAATTGGGACCTTTTGGACCCTGTCCTGGCGCCAGTGGCACCAGGCTCATAAAGATGCCCAGCCCCAGCGCTGGAAGCGCCGGGCTCATAATGCTTGGGTGGACTTACCTGCAGCAGACCATGCTGCTTACTTACCTACCAGTTGAACCCCTGATCCTCTTCTGTTTGGGACTACTTTTCCTGTTGGGTGGGGCAGGAGCCACTCCCTAGGTTCAGAATACTGTAACTCTTCTGGAAAGCAGGAACTCTTTTCTTACCTAGGCGTGGCTGTGGAAGGAGACACCCAAGCACTACAGGAGGCTATTTAAACCACACCCGATGGATGAATCTTGCTTTGTGTTATTCTGCATTCTCTGCAGCAGAACGCTCATCGTGTCTTCTGCTTCTGATCCTGGGCCTAAGGGAACAAAGGCTTACCATCCTGGAATCCAGTCTTCAGCAGCACCTGTAAAGACAAAGAAAGAACAGGTTAGCACTACGGTCTTCAGTGGCAGCGCATCTCTTACCTGGTCCATCGGCTGTCACCAACGCCTCGCACTGCATTCCGGCATCTGAAAGACAAAAGCTTACCAGCTCTTCGCACGCTCCGGAGGCCTTCGGCGCTGCATCCCGCATCTGAAAGACAAAAGAAGGTGCGTTTAAAGACATTGGGCAACTTTATTACTCACGTGCCATTACTCCTTCCCACGCCGAATCCAGTGGGTATTCCAGCACCCTTCAGCTTCTCTAAAGCTCCAAACTTGTACCTGCAAGATAAAAGGGACAGTTAGTGCGCATCGTGAAGCAGGCTACAAGCGCTTACTTACGTGCTTCCAGGCGCTTCTATTCCTCACGCGGGTTCGATCCTCAACTCTCATCAGCCCGCCATCGCCGGAACCCTGCAAAACAAGAGATATCATTACAAAAGACTTTTAAGACATTTGAAGTGCCCAGAACTTACCGTTCGTGCAGTTAACGACGGACAGCAGTCCTCTGAGGTCAAGAGGCCTGCACCCTTATCCAGTGAAGAAACTGGTTACGGCACCCTGCCCCGAGGCAGATGGAGAGCTCGGCGTTCACTTACCTAAAGGTGAGGGCGTTAACCTTTGGGGTTCTACAGGAGAAGAGAAAGGGAAGAGGAGAGGCACCCAATAACCCCAGTTCATTAATCCCATATTTTCTATCTGCAGACATCTTACTCTTTGAGTCAGACATACAGTGCACAGAGGTCCAGCCCAAAGAGCCAACCGTGTGTTACACATCACCTTTGAAGATACGGCATTCACCCAGTCAAGACCGGCGCCTCTGCGGGAAATAGGTGAGCGTTACAGAACACAAAGCCTACCGCAAAACTCCCACCCAGGCGCTATGGAAACCTCGGATACCGACCAGCTAGTCCAGTTACTTGGGGAACTAAGAGCAGAAGTGCATGCAGCCCGTCAGGAGACGAATGCTCTAAGAAGGGAACTGATTATTTCCAAGGAGCGAACAGACAATCTCGCTAGACAATTGCTACAGTCACAAGCCGGACAAACTCCGTTACCCGCATCAGGGGCAAATCTTCCTTCAACATCCTCTACGAACCCAGTGCAGATCAACCTACCTGGGAATGTACCTCTGGCTCCGCCCGAACGATTTTCTGGTGACCCAAAGAGGTTTGCAGTATTTATTAATCAGTGCCGGTTGCACTTCTTATGCCAGCCAGCAGCCTTTCCAACTGATCGAGCTAAGGTAGCTTTTGTGCTTTCGTACCTTAGTGGCAATGCGGCAGACTGGTCGATCCCTCTAGTTAATCAAGATGATCCGGTTCTCCATGATTTTCAAGCTTTTCAGCTCAGTATGGAAAAACTTTGCAAGACATTCACAGGGGCAGGCCTTGGACAATGAGCTCCTTTCATTGCGACAGGGTAATCAAGACCTTTTGGCTTATATTGCGTCTTTCAACAGACTGATAGTGGAAACTTGATGGCCTGAGGACAAAAGGATTACGCTGTTTCATGGAGGTCTACGTGGAGAGCTCAAAGATGTGTTAGCCCAAGTAGTGAATCCCCCGCAAGACTGTTCGGACTATATTGACTTAGTCGTTCAAATTGACCACAGACTGCAGAACAGGAAGGCCGATCGTTCCAAGTTTGATGCTCGAGTATTTTCCAAACCACCAACTCCTACCAAAGGAGTAGACTCCGGGGAACCCATGCAAATAGGGGGCCTGAAAGGACCACTAACACAAAAGGAGCGGGAAAGGAGAAAACGGCTGCAATTATGCCTCTATTGCGGAAACTCGGGGCACTTTCTTCGAGACTGTCCGGTGAAACCAGCCAAGAAGGCAGTAGGAGCTGCAGTTACCAGGGTCACAAACTCTGAGCAGGGAAACGACCTCGCCCGACAAGAATAGAGGTCCTCTTGCCGAGCGTTAAAACCAGTTCAGTGACCTCGCATTTCGCGATACCTATGGTCCTCATTAGCCCTGAACATCCGGATCGATTACATGCGATTGAAGCTTACGTCGACAGCGGTGCCATCGGCAATTATGTGGATCATGAAATGGTTTTGAGGATGAATCTGACTTTGTCCAAAGGCTGTAAAGGACGTCATTACTACGGTGGATGGTACGGAGAGCCTCTGGACCAGTAACGCATACCACCCAAGAAGTGACGCTAGTAAGTCAAGATGGACACCATGAGAAGATCGTGTTCGATGTGATCAAGGCCCCTCAGTTCCAGATTATTCTAGGAATTCCTTGGTTAGAGAAGCACAATCCTCAGATCGATTGGCGAGCAAGAACGGTTCAGTTTCCAGAATGGGTCTCTACTTGTCACCCTCGACCTGGTGTTGCACTGGCAGCAATTTCCTCGGAGGCTTCCCAGTTACCTCCTGAATACCTAGAATTCCAAGATGTTTTCCGGAAGGATCAGGCTAACTCTCTACCTCCTCATAGGTCTTATGACTGCCAGATAGACCCGATACCTGGATCTACTCCTCCTTGTAGTAGAATTTATGCCCTCACCGAGCCTGAGAATCTTCACCTCCGACAATACCTGGATCAATACCTAGCGAATGGGTTTATTCGTCCTTCCAAGTGCCCTACTTCCTCAGCTTTGTTCTTCGTTCCAAAAAAAGAAGGGGACCTTAGAACTTGTATAGATTATCGCGCCCTGAACCAGATCACTGTTAAGAATAGATATCAGTTATCTTTGATCCCTGAACTCCTGGACCAAGTCAGAAAAGCATGCATATATACAAAGCTGGATCTTAGAGGAGCCTACCACTTGGTACGAGTAAAAGAGGGCGATGAATGGAAGACGGCCTTCTGCACCAAGTATGGCCTATTTGAATATCAGGTCATGCCCTTCGGACTTTGCAATGCCCCGGCCGCCTTTCAATATTTTATGAACGATGTCCTCAGAGAGCTCAGATGTGTGTGTTGTTGTTTACATTGACGACATCCTCGTTTATTCTTCATCGGAAACTGAACATTTGAAACACGTGAAAATGGTCCTCGAGAGATTGCGTCAACACAAACTTTTCGCTAAGTTGGAAAAATGTGTTTTCAACGTGACTGAAGTTGAATTCTTGGGATTCATATTATCACCTAGCGGAGTGCGTATGGATTCAAAGAAGGTCGATGAAATTCTCAAATGGCCATCGCCATCCTCCGTAAAAGGTGTTCAAAGCATGTTAGGCTTCGCTAACTTTTACCGCAGGTTTATCCCCGAATTCTCTCGAATAGTCCAGCCCATCACCGCCTTGTTAAAGAAAAACAAACTTTTTGAATGGTCTACCGAGGCGGAACAAGCTTTCCAGAATTTGAAGACTAGATTTATCTCTGCACCGATCTTAAAACATCCTCGCCCAGAACTCCCCTACATTGTTGAAACTGATGCTTCGAGCCTTGCCATGGGGGCAGTTCTATCACAAAAGGACCCAGTAACCAATCAGTTGCATCCCGTGGCATTTTGGTCCCGCAAATTCTCGCCTCCTGAAATCAATTACACTATTACCGATAAGGAACTTCTAGCTATCAAGTCCGCCTTTAAGGCTTGGCGGCATTATCTTCTGGGGGCCCGACACACCGTTACTGTGATTACAGATCACCGAAACCTGCAATATTTGAAAACCGCAAAAGCTCAATCCTCTAGGCAACTCCGTTGGGCACTATTCTTTGCCGAGTTTGACTTCATAATTACCCATCGACCTGGTACAAAAAACGGTAAAGCTGATGCCCTTTCTCGGATGGGAGTGGAAGAACATTTGATCAATCCTAAACCTGTACCTATCATTCCCGAACAAAGAATTCTAGGTGTAATCGCCACACAATCCATAGAGGAAGTTAAGGATAAAGCCAGGCTACTGGTAACTCCAGCAGACATACAGAATTGGCATCTGCAGGGAAAGGACTTTACGGTGAAGGACAACCTATTATATTTCCAAGAACGGTTATACCTGCCCAGCACAGATTTACAGAAAAAGGTAATCTCTTGTTATCACGATTCTTTAATGGAAGGACATCCTGGTATGACCAAGACCTCGGAAAAGATCAAGCGCTACTTCTGGTGGCCGTCTTGGAAAAAAGATAGAGACTTTATAATGTCCTGTGGAGTATGCGCCCAAAACAAGAGTCAAAAGGAAAAACCAGCCGGCCTCTTACGCCCTATTGACATCCCGCCTCGCCCTTGGCATACGCTTTCTATGGACTTCATCACCGATCTACCTCCATGCTCCGGATACAATACGATCCTAGTAATCGTGGACCTATTCTCCAAGATGGCGCATTTCATTCCACTCAAAGGCTTACCAACAGCAGCAACTCTGGCCCGAGAATTTCTCGAAAACATCGTCCGACTGCACGGTTTTCCTTCAGTTCTAATTTCGGATCGAGGTAGTCCATTTATTTCTCATTTTTGGCGAAGTTGCTGTCGGTCGGCTCAAATTGATGTGAGACTATCGACCAGCCACCACCCTCAAACCGACGGACAAACCGAGAGGACCAATCAAACTCTGGAACAGTATTTGCGCTGCATGCTACAACAAACTGAAAAAACTTGGAAAGATATCCTTTGGATAGCCGAATATGCCTACAATAACTCTGTCCACTCGGGAACTGGGAAGACCCCGTTTTTTCTTTTATACGGTAGTCACCCTCGAACCTCGGAGTTGGATCCACTCCAAGATCTTGGAACAACAGCAGTAGACCACCTGCATTGTACAATCACCCAAGCCTTTAAGGAAGCCGTTTCTCACCTTCAAAGGGCTAAAGAACAATACAAGAAAGGAGCAGACCAACATCGGAAGGAAGCCCCCCAATATCAAGTAGGAGATCAAGTCTGGTTATCCACCAAATATCTACCTCTAAAAGGACCACGCACATTCAACCCAAGATACCTTGGTCCCTACTCCATCACTACCATAGTAAATCCAGTAGCGGTCAAGTTGGACTTGCCCCCTCACATGAAGATACATCCGGTCTTCCACGTCTCTATTAAAACCCGTGCAACCTCAAACCCGACTAACTACATCTCCAAAACCTATTCTAGTTGATGGAGAACTCAAGTTTGAAGTCAAAAGCATCCTGGATTCCAAGATCTCCAAATCTAAACTATTTTACCTGATTGACTGGAAAGGCTACGGTCCCCAAGAAAGATCCTGGGAACCTGCAGAATATGTCCACGCGCCTCGTCTAATCAAAAGATTTCATCGAACATTTCCTAACAAGCCCAAACCCCCAGAGAAGCCCGGTTTGGGAGGGGCCTTGAGGGGGGTGCTGTCATGATCTCTGCTTCCAAAAGATCAGGACTTGCCCGACTCCCTTGGAAGCAGACCCATAACCCCGGTTCCGAGTGCCAGCCAGTCCCAATTGGGACCTTTTGGACCCTGTCCTGGCGCCAGTGGCACCAGGCTCATAAAGATGCCCAGTCCCAGCGCTGGAAGCGCCGGGCTCATAATGCTTGGGTGGACTTACCTGCAGCAGACCATGCTGCTTACTTACCTACCAGTTGAACCCCTGATCCTCTTCTGTTTGGGACTACTTTTCCTGTTGGGTGGGGCAGGAGCCACTCCCTAGGTTCAGAATACTGGAACTCTTCTGGAAAGCAGGAACTCTTTTCTTACCTAGGCGTGGCTGTGGAAGGAGACACCTAAGCACTACAGGAGGCTATTTAAACCACACCCGATGGATGAATCTTGCTTTGTGTTATTCTGCATTTTCTGCAGCAGAACGCTCATCGTGTCTTCTGCTTCTGATCCTGGGCCTAAGGGAACAAAGGCTTACCATCCTGGAATCCAGTCTTCAGCAGCACCTGTAAAGACAAAGAAAGAACAGGTTAGCACTACGGTCTTCAGTGGCAGCGCATCTCTTACCTGGTCCATCGGCTGTCACCAACGCCTCGCGCTGCATTCCGGCATCTGAAAGACAAAAGCTTACCAGCTCTTCGCACGCTCCGGAGGCCTTCGCGCTGCATCCCGCATCTGAAAGACAAAAGAAGGTGCGTTTAAAGACATTGGGCAACTTTATTACTCACGTGCCATTACTCCTTCCCACGCCGAATCCAGTGGGTATTCCAGCACCCTTCAGCTTCTCTAAAGCTCCGAACTTGTACCTGCAAGATAAAAGGGACAGTTAGTGCGCATCGTGAAGCAGGCTACAAGCGCTTACTTACGTGCTTCCAGGCGCTTCTATTCCTCACGCGGGTTCGATCCTCAACTCTCATCAGCCCGCCATCGCCGGAACCCTGCAAAACAAGAGATATTACAAAAGACTTTTAAGACATTTGAAGTGCCCAGAACTTACCGTTCGTGCAGTTAACGACGGACAGCAGTCCTCTGAGGTCAAGAGGCCTGCACCCTTATCCAGTGAAGAAACTGGTTACGGCACCCTGCCCCGAGGCAGATGGAGAGCTCGGCGTTCACTTACCTAAGGTGAGGGCGTTAACCTTTGGGGTTCTACAGGAGAAGAGAAAGGGAAGAGGAGAGAGGCACCCAATAACCCCAGTTCATTAATCCCATATTTTCTATCTGCAGACATCTTACTCTTCGAGTCAGAAGTGCACAGAGGTCCAGCCCAAAGAGCCAACCGTGTGTTACACATCACCTTTGAAGATACGGCATTCACCCAGTCAAGACAGGCGCCTCTGCGGGAATCGGGTGAGCGTTACAAATATACACCAAAGCTATACATGTAAATCTTGGCTGTCTTCAATTCAACAAAACTATGTAAATGTTCAAACATTTTTTTTTTTTTAAAGTACTCCTTGCAACCGGGGTTGGACTCCCTTACCCTGGATCAATTCAGGAATACCCTTGGAAAAGTTCTAATTCAATGCAGTTCAGTTCAACAAAACATTTTAATTCCACTGCATCCTTTCACTTGATAAAGCAAATGTCACTTTCACAAACACTTGTTCCAAAAGCAAAGCAATTGTGGTCTTCCATAATATCCTTCTTGGTAAGGAAAATGTCTGTCACAAAAGACAAGTTCATAAACCAAGGCAATTGTTTTCCTCAGGATGTAAAGCAATTACTAGCATATCACACTTCTTCCAATCAAATACTTTTGTCAGGATAGCACAGGAACTACCTTTGGTAAGGCAACGGTTTGTGGCAAAGAGGTGTGCTGGGCTTGTTAACTATCATTGTGACAAACACTTCTTCAAAATATTTTCTGGTCTACTCACCTGCCAGGAAGAATACTCCTACAAATGCAATTGACATTAGTAACAACCAATATTCTCCACACCAGTATCCCAGGCGAGGAGGACTGAATAGCTGCCTCTTTCTATAGTCTCTTGACAATGTGGGTTAAACTCAAGAAAGGAGAATTGCACCAAAGTTGCCACTTGACTCCTTTACAGCCTATTGGCAGTTGGCAATGCAGGTTACAGGTTTCCCCAACTTGGTATCACATGAACAAGGAATTGCAGCCTTGTCGCCTCTACTTTATTTGTTGGGTATTCAGAAGTATTGATTTCTGCCAAATGTCCTGCTCGGAGTGCCCCGTGGTCCACTTTAACTTAAGGGCAACACCAGTCTTCTTTGGTGTGTCTGCTTCATTTTCTGTTGTGGCGGACCTTCTGGGTTCTGCTCACTCCATTGCCAGCTCCTGTAATTTCAGCAGTCTGCACAGCCCTTCTCCGGAGCTCTGCCAGCTCGGTTGTTCCTCCGTGTCCTCCCGCTCACTGATACAGCACCAGTCGGGTTGGGAACACGTTTCCACAGGGCACCACTTCCTGCTGCATGCTCTGCAATGTTGCATGCCTTCTCTTCTCATGTCTGCTTCAGCTAGCACTCTTCCTTCTGCTTCTAAGTCAGTCCCAGACAGAGGCTGTAGCTCATTCTTGGATTAAAATGTCCCGCTTCGGTGACTTAACTAGACCACACATTCTGTTTAATGGCACCTCTAATCCTTATCGAGTCCTTCCTCGTCCCAGTGAACTTGAATTAAGGATCTTGAAGTCCATAATATATTGCATAGCAGTTACATTAGTTTACACTATGCTATTAATGCTTCAGTAAGAATAAGGGGAAATCAAGATTTGAAGAGGTCACTTCCCATGTGATCATCCCACATAATATCCCCCCAGGTCAGGATCAGGTAGCGGCTTTCTTCCCCTGTCCACATGAGGAAGCCCATACCAGGTTCCTAGTAATCTCACTAGATTCATCACTGATCAAACTGCTAAGCACAATTGAATCTTTCAATCTGTGTAGGACTTGCAATTAAGAAATTCGAGATTTGTGGTCCTTAACCGTTTCTGCAGTTTTCCCCCCATGTGTCATTCATGAGCAATTGGCTTTTTGACACTTTGATAACAATCTAAAACTTGAGATTTGGCCCACTTGCATGATGTATTAAAAGATGAATGTTGACTAATTTTGCAAGCAGTGGTTTTTCATTCAATGGGGATGAAATGGTGCCATAAAGTTAACATCGTGAAACTTGCAGCTGTTTCTTTTGGTCTAGGAGTGGCTATGAACATTACATGTTATTTCAGATCATGCCTTCTGATCTGGGCCCTCCACCTTCTCCGGTGAAAGTCGTAAAAAATCTTGGCATGCAGAGCATGGCCTCCCCGTCACTTGAGGTCAGCTCCATTTGCACCGTGGGCTTTCTCAAATTGAAGCAACTGAAAAAGGTTCTTCCCTTTACTCCCTCTGTTCTCCATGCAGCAGTCATTACTGTCTCAATGTATGGCAGTCTTGATTACTGTAATGCCTTCCAACTAGCTAAGCGCGCTTATCTACTCAACCAGCTGCAAGTGTTGAAAAATACAGTAATCGGACTAGCTAAGGGCATTCCTTGTGGAACGCCCATTTCTGCAGATCAAGAGAGCCTCCATTGGCTTACATTGGGGGCCCGGATTCAGATTAAATCATTGCGTTTTATTCAACCACCACTTGAGGGCAGAGGATGCCTGGTATTACAGGAGAAACACCACTCCGTATTATCCAAGTCGCGTTACGTTTGGCCTCTCAATGACTTCTGAAAATTCCATGCTATCGGCTAGAAATATGTGGTCAAGCTTTCTCTGTGGCAGGCACAAAACTATGCAACTCTTTCCCTCTATGAAAGATCCAGAACTTTGCCCTTTTTAAGGCAAAACTAAAGATTTGTTTACATGAGTTTCTCGTCCTTACCTTCAGCACTCTTACCAACCTGATGCCTATAGTGAAGGTGTTGTGCTATATAAGGGCCAGATTGATTGACCCTGTTAGGATAGCAATTGATGCCTGGCGTATATCAAAATGACGTTGTCCGAACCAAAAAAAACAACCGTGTACCATTATCCAGATATTTTCTTTTCACTTTGTGCCTCCTGGGAGTGTAAAGGGTTGTGGATGTTGGGCAGTGTGTTCCTTGAAGTATGTGCAGAGAAGGGCAGGAATGAGTTGAACGACGTCCATGCAGTACAAGCAGAAATGCAATGTACAACAGGGTTCCTGGAACTATGAAGATCAAGACAGTGAATTATATTCCACAAACTAGTCATAGGTCAGCAATACATACTGCCACGCTCTCCATGTACATTCCTTCTAGGAAAATAAATATATATATATATATATATATATATATATATATATATATATATATATATATATATATATATATATATATATATATATATATATATATATATATATATATATATATAATAAAGGTCAAGCCAAAATGTGCAAAAAGATTAGTTCTTTAATTCATTCACAATCTAAACAAACCAGTAGACCACAAAAAATGAAACAAAAACATACAAACATCTGGACGTGCCAGTGATATGCTCAGAGACATTGGAAACATCTGAAAGTGCAAGTGCCTTATATAATAAGCACATTTGTTGCATATATTTATAGTGGAGTAGGTGCAATCACCAGATGGCACACTACCTCCCTATGTATACACAACAAAAACAGAGGACAACCAGTGTGTAAAAAGCCACAGAATGGTAAGTAGCTTTTAGTATGCCCTCCCCACTAGTTTCAAAGGCCAGTTTCTACGGTCATCTTCCTCAGGGCACAACCAAACCACACAAAAAATTCGACCGAAAAAACAAAAAGAAAATTAATACCAGTGACACACATTGTAGTAACACAAGGACAGAACTCTAAGCTTTAAGAAATACCTGTGCTCCCGGTGTGTGGGTAACCAACCGGCGCCCAGCTCAAAAGCTTCTCATCTCAAAGTTGTAAAATTTAGCACAAAACAAATGCAATGTATTCTTCTCCCAAGTCCAGGGTCACACATGTATTAACTGCAAAGCAATTGACCTGCACCTGATCAAGCTACTACACTTAATATAGATCCCTCATTTTTCTATACCTTTCAATTTCTTATCACCACAACTAATATGCAGACTTCGTAAGCTTCAGCGGGTCAAAGCACATCAAGCAATCACGCACAACCTCGCAACGTAGCTCTGTATAAATACACAGAAAATCAAGTTAAGGTCTTGTATATAACTATTACTTCTGCGTGACTAACGGTACACTCTACAGCAAGAGGTTACTGTGTGGCCAACTAATATGACCCACCTTATTAGCTTCCAAGTGCAGCGTCTAAATGTTAGACAGCCCAAAGCTGTTCACATCTCGGCATGGGGCTTCCAAACGAAGCCATAGCTCAACCATTTGGGTCGCGAAGGCGGGTGAAAACACCAGATTTTAGTTTTGGCGGGTGAGACGCCCATTGAAATGAATGGGTGTGCTGGAGGCTTGGCGGTTGAGTCAGCTGTTTACAAGGCGGGTGACACCCGCCAAAAGCGTGAGAGTTGAGAGCTATGAACGAAGCTACGTATGTGGTTGCTACGGCCCCTGCCGATGCGCGGCGGCAGCTGCGCGTAAGAAAACACACAACTCGCGGGCTTCGTGCTTAAACCCGGACTGACCTCCCTCCGTCAGTTCCGGTGATTCCTTTATTCTTTTCCCGTGTCACGTGCCTGCGCGCGCGCGCAGGGTCACGTGACACCACATTCCTCCCCAACTTGGAGGTATTTATGCATTACACTTAACATGGTAATTAACACGGGATCTTGTAAACTGTTTTGACTCGCAGAGTAACGTGCGACTTAAATGCCTCTGCTTTCCTTCGTGTCCTTCTCGGGGTTCATCTTGGCGTGGGCGTTCGCCTGTAGATTCCGTCTACTATGTATCCTTGGAGACGGCATGACGGTTTGGGCTTTTCTCTCAGACGGTAGCGGGTGTTTCTTTCTGTAGGCCTGTCCCTTTCTGTGATCTCCGCTTCGGTTTCCCCATTGGGCGAGTGTGATCTGCCTGCATCTCCTGGTGTGGCTAGACTCTCCGTTGGTGCCGGTCCTCGAGGAGTCTGCGGTGTTCCTCTTCCGGTGTTTATGGTTCTTCCCACATTTCCGCAGGCACTTTCCTGAAGTGTGACATTGCGTGTCACGGTTTCTTCCCCTCGGGTGGCGGTGACCATGCTGTGGTTGGTTGCACTGACTGTCCATGGTCGTACTTCAAAGTTTAGGGACATCTTCTTGGGCGGTGCTCGGTTCTTGACAATGACAGTGTCCCCTGGGGTTAGTTCTCGGTGGCTGGCTCGCCTGGCGATGCTCTCCTGTTAGTTTCTCCTTAGCCGTCTGGCGTCTATCGCTGGGATGTCAGGTTCTGGGGCTGTCCAGTGGGGGTGTACCGGGAGTTCTGCTTGTATAGGTACCCCGAACATGAGGGCGGTGGGGCTGATCCCGGTGGCCGAATGCGGGGTCTGTCTGTGTGTCCTCAGAAACCGGTACACAGCCGTCAGCCACGGGTGTCTTTGTTCTTTGGCAATTCTGATGACCTTGTTAAGTGATCCCATGAATCTTTCTGCGTCTCCATTTGCTTGGGGCCATCTCGGGGTGATTCGGTGGTGCTCGACGTTCACTTCCTTCAAGTAGTCACGTAGTTCCTGACTGGTGAAGGAGGGCCCGTTGTCGCTCTTCACTTTCCTCGGGATTCCGTGGGTGGCGAATATCTTCTCTAGCGCGAGGATGGTGGTTGCGGCGTTGGTTGAGGTTACATGTTCGACTTCCGGATACTTGCTAAACTCGTCGATGACCACGAGCAGGTACCCTTCTCCCGCAATGGTGCAGTGGTCCATGCTGACCGCGTCCCAGCGTGTGCAGATCCTTGGGGTACTGCTGATTGGTTCAGGGTGATCGGGTCTCCTGGATGCTTTACAGGCCGCGCAGGATTCGACTAGTTCTATTACTCTTTGCTGCATGTTTGGCATCCACATCCTGGACTTGAGGTAGGCTGTTGACTTTACGATTCCTTGGTGTCCGCTGTGGGCTAATCTGAGAGCCCTTTCCTCTAGGGATTCTGGCAATATGATGCGGTGCCCTTTCAGCAGCACTCCTTCTGGAGCTATTGAGAGTTCGTGCCTGATCCCAAACAGTGCTCTGAGTTTGGTCTGGGCTGGTGTTGTGCGGTGGGCAATTGATGTGAATAGTTTTTCCAATTGCCAGACTGGATGGCTGCTGCCGTGTGTTGTAGGACGGTATCTTCTTCTGTCTCCTGCACAACTTCTTGTAGAGTCAGGGCTCTCGGTCTTGCGCAGGCAACTACCTGACAAACATGCTCATCGGTCTCTTTCGCGTGGTGCTGTTCACTGTCAGTAGCTGGCCTTAGGTGACGGGACAGGTAGTCTGCTGGGTTGTCCGATCCTGGGCGGTACTCCACCTCAATGTTGTACGGTTGTAGCTGCAGCATCCATTTTTCTATGCGTGCAGGTGGGTGGGGGGCTGAGCCTCGGAAGATCGGGATTAGTGGTTTGTGATCTGTAAATACTTTAGCTTTCTTCCCTAGCAGGTAGACCTTGAAGTGTCGGCATTCCCACAGAATGGCCAGAGCTTCCTTTTCTATGTGCGCATAGTTTTGTTCGGGTTTTGAGAGGGCTCTGCTGGCAAATGCTATGGGGAATACTCTGCCTTCACTGTCTGTTTGGGTTAATACTGCTCCTAGGCCACAAGGGCTGGCATCCACGAGAAGTTCGGTCTGTTTTCCTATGTCGAAGAATGCCATGGTGGTGGAGGCAGATAGAGTGTCCTTGATTTGTTGGAACGCTTGTTGGTGAGCTGCGGTCCACTCCCACTTCTGGTCTTTCTTTGTTAACTCTGAGTGGACTTGCGACGCTTGCGAGGTCGGGGATAAAACGTGCGCAGTAGGTGGCCATCCCCATGAAGCTCCTCACCTCGGAGGCTGATTGTGGTGCTTTGGAGTCCTTGATGTCTCGCACTTTTGACGGGTCGGGGGATACCCCTTCCGCGCTGAATATGTAGCCAAAGAAACAGTTCACTCCTGTTGAATTCACACTTCTCTGCGTTGAGTGTCAGGCCTGCATCTTCGAGCCTTTTCAGGACCGCCGCTAGGCGTTGGTGGTGTTCCTCTTTATTTGGGGCGTATACAAGGATGTCATCGCTGATGTTGGTGGTCCCTTCTAAACCCGCGATGACTTTGCGGATTTCATGTTGGAACACTTCTGCCGCAGAGGATATTCCAAAATTTAGCCGTTTGTATCTCATCAGGCCGAGATGAGATGAGAAGGTAGTGATGTACCTCGATTCTTTAGATAGGCGTAGCTGGTGATAGCCCGATCTGAGGTCGAGTTTGCTGAAAACGGTTGCTCCGGTGAGGTCTACGATGAGTTTGTCGATCGTGGGGGTTACATGGCGTTCTCTCCCGATCTCGACGTTGGGAAGCCTCATATCGATGCATATTCTTACTGCATTCGGCTGTTTGGGTTTTTGTGCCACGACCATGGGTGAGACCCACGGGGTTGGTCCAGATGTTTTCTCAATGATCCCCTCTTCTACAAGCTTGGTCAGTTCTTTTTCTACCGCGCTTCGTAGGTGGAACGGGATCCGTCTGTGCCGAACTGCCTTCGGTTCAATGGTGGGGTCTATGTGGAGTTTGATGGTCCTCCCCTTGAGGCACCCGATGCCCTGGAATAGTCTACTGTGTCGTTTTAGTAGTCTGCTGAGTTCGTCTCGTTGGAGGCTGAACGCGAAATGCATTAGCTTCAGCTTCTCTGCTGTCCTGCAGCTCAGTAGCGTCTCGCAGCCGGCGTCCACCACGTATATGCGCACGCGGCAGTTGGCGTTTTCATGGGCGAAGTTTGATTTGAATGACCCTCACACGGGGAGGGGTTTCTTGCAACCGTAGGCGTATAGCCTGACTCTTTTGTTGGAGATCAGGCTTTCGGTGAAGTCTGTTGAATGCTGCCACCGGCATGACGTTCACTGTTGCGCCAGTGTCGATGACTACCTTCAATGGTTCTCCATTGGAGAGAACGGTGCACGACGGTCTCTTCCTCTGCCGTGACCGATGTGGTTCAACTGCAGATATGAGATGTATTCGGTGTATCCGTCTGCTTCCTTTTTTCCGTCTACTTTTGTTTCCTCTTTCGGGGGACGTGCTGCTGTCGCTAGAGTCTGGGGGCCTTTGGGACTCATCGACGGCTCTGGCTTTTCCTTTTCGTGTCTGGAGGTGTGAGGTTTCTCTGGGCGCAAACTTTTTCCGGCGTTCGTGTCTGGCGTGGGGCAGGGTCTTTGTCCGGTGGGTTCAAACAGACCGCGGCAAAATGGTTAAGGCGATTGCATTTCCTGCACGTGGATCCCCATGCGTGGCAGGATTCGCCTTTATGCCATGGGCCTCCGCACCATTTGCAGCTTTTGTCCCGCCCTTGTGGTGGGTGGGCCTTCCAATCTTGCCTCGTGCGAGTGTTCTGGCGTCTGGAAATGGCTGCTACGTCTTCCATAGGTCCGGGGCTGTCTAGTGGTAGTTTCTGGATCGCTGCTTCCATGACTGCTACCTGGTCTTCCGTTTGTTCACGGAGACGCGCCATTTCAAGGATCCGTGAGAGGCGTATGTTACGTTCTGAAAGTATAGCCCGTCTCAGTTTTTCAGAGGATATTCCGTTAATGATTTGGAGACGGATGGCGAATTCTTCGTCCGGGAACTCACAGCCTACAGCCATTTCACGAAGGCGGGCGTGAAATTTGTCAACCGTCTTTCTCTCGCTGCCTCGCCATGCAAAAGTGGAAGCGTTCGTAGTCTGGGTTGAGGTCGGGCTTGAACATATTTGTGAGTGCAGATCTCGCTGCGTCATAATTGTCTGCGTTGCCGTGGTTGGGTGTTGCATTAAAGAGGCGCAGGGCCGCTGCTCCAATTTTAAGTAGGAGGAAAGTGCACATTTTCTTGGGCACGGTGATGTCTCTGGCTTCGAGGTGCATCTCGAATTGTTGGAGCCAGATTTCCCATCTGATGGCGGCACCTGAGGTGAAAGGGTCAAATGGCGGCATAAATGATGTCTGTGTCGGGTCGGGGTGTTCGTAGGAGATGCTCCTCCTGGAAGAAGGACTCGTGCCGGCCCTCCCAGGGCTGGTGCTTGGGCTCGACATGTTAATTTGTGGGTGTTCTTCTTAGTGTTGGAGCGTGGGTCTAGGGTGGCGGTGTAGCTTGTATGCCGCTGCGCAGTACCTGTTCAGGGTCGCTGGATTCCACCCGGAGTGTTAGATGGATTTGTTGCAGCTGTGTGTGGGAGCCCCTGTCTTGATCAGAAGGTGGGGCTTCAACCACTTCAATCGCAGCGTTGTTCTCTGCTGCAGGTTTTTTTTTTCTTTGATGTGGGCGTCGGTGCACGGCTCCGTGTCGGGTTCGTGGCTCACCTCGTCGCCAGTGTGATGTTGTGTATCAGGGCCCCAGGGGGTTGCTACGGCCCTGCCGAGGCGCGGGGGTGGGCTGATCCAGGGCGCGGCGCGGGGGCAGCTGCGCGTAAGAAAACACAACTCGCGGGCTTCGTGCTTAAACCCGGACTGACCTCCCTCCGTCAGTTCCGGTGATTCCTTTATTCTTTTCCCGTGTCACGTGCCTGCGCGCAGGGTCACGTGACACCACAAGAGCTATGAACGAAGCTACGTATGTAGTTCAAAAACAAATGAAGGACTACACAGAAGTTTAACACCGCTTTTCATCGCAGCCATGTTGATGCATGCTTACGATCTACTGCCAAGCCCTTCCAATCATCCTGCATTATGAAGTTTACTCTTTAAATCACATTCAAAAGTGTACCTCAAAGAAAGCGTAGTGTACACAATAGTTGACTAAACGATGCAGAAAACTGACTTCTGATATTAAATTCGGGGATTCTACACAGCAAAATAAAAAACTGCATCATGATTGCACTATCCCCTGATCCAACACAACAAAACTATATGGATACGTACAGTCTATCACAGGGGCCATATTAGTATGTACGCATAGCCAATGTGATGTCCTTACAAACTTGAACTTTCCAATATATGCAGGCATTCTGCCCTCCAGTTAGCCCACGTTCAATTGGAATACATGCTGTGCTGCTAATTCAACACCACGTGGAACCTAGTTTTATAGTACTAAGGGCACAAAATAAAAATCACAGGTGACATGATTTGCCACAATATAAACACAATCACATTTAGCATGGCACTCAAAATAGCTGCCAAAAGACTAATCTGAATTCACAAGAAGGCAACATGTAAACCTCATTCACCAAACACCAAGCAGGCACTGGTTACCAAGTATGACCACCAGTTTCTTACCTTGCATAGAGCTCTCAAATACTGACCAGTCTAATTGGCCATTCAAATCCTCAATGAGAGTTTCATCAACAAATCCATCACTGTGCCAATCTGGATAGAGGTTTCCATGGAAAAGCACCTTTTATTGCCATGTCAATAACCCAACCCACCACTGTAGGTCTTCCTACGTATGATTCCTTGGACACAAATGGGATACCATTAGAGTTGTAACCGCTAATGCGTATTCTAGACTTCTGTTATTTAATGCATAAATGGACTGCATGCATAGTTTTACCCACATACAGTGGCCCTCATTACAAGTCAGGCGTTAAGGGTTTAACGGCGCCGTCCGCGCCGTTAACCCTTAACGCCTGATTCACACTTTAACGCCTGCTTTTTGCAGGCGTTAAAGTCCAAGGCGCTAAGCGACCTTGGTGCTAATTACGGCACCGTAATTTACGGTGCCGTAATTAGTGCCTTCCCCATTATGCCCTATGGGGCAAAAATGGGAATGGGGAAGGGCAAATGGTGAATGGGGAATTACCGGCCCACTCATCTTGGAATGGGGCGGTAATGCCGCCATCCACCATGGACCATGGTGCTAATAGCACCATGGTCCACCACCTGACTTGTAATGAGGGCCAGTGTATTACAGGAACAGGTAATATTAGAAAATGTATAAAGCGCAGAACTAAGACCCTAGGGCCTCTAGGTGCTTAGTTGAGCATAGATAAGTCGTTCTACAATTGGTGAAATGTAGCATCCAGTTTCAATCACTTGTTTTAAATGAAACAGTTTGTATTGTGCAGTCACATACTGCACCGTTACCACACTTAAAATGCCCCAGTTGATGGTAATCCCAATAATTAATGAGTCACTTTTCTCATTAGCCCGCACTGCTGCTTGCACTACTGACTGGCGCATATTGACACCCTTTTTAAAAGCAAACAATGGTCTCCCTAAATCTGGTTCAGCAACTTAAAATATGCCAATTCTGAGTGATATGGTTGCGTAAAGAATAAGTTATCAATGTCATCTCAGGTCGCATATCAATCTAGTGTTAGGAAACCACCTCTCTAGATTCCAATAGTAGTTCTCTTGTGGGAAAAAACAGGCACATTTAATTTAGTGTTCAAGTAGATATCCATGTGCCAGTAGGTGGCTTCTCATGTTAAAATGAACATAATTCTGAGAGGTGCAATTTCTTCGAATATGAAGACATTTACTAAAAGGGATATTGTTTTTCATACTCCCAGGATTTTGGTTGGTATGATGTAGGATGGGGTTACTATCCATTGGCTTTCTGAAGAGGGTCACCTCTAAATGTTTACTTGCATCAACAGATCTAGAAACAAAATTGCTTTCAGACGATGTTATAATAAACTTTAAATTGGAGTTCAGTGTGGTCAACCATTCATAGAAGGCAAATAGAGGTAGAATCACTTTGCCACAGATGTAATCAATATACCTACGATAGATTGTGTCCCTGAAAGGGTTATTTCTCGATAGAACAGGTCTGTCTTCAAAATGTTGGACAAACAAATTGGCCAATGCAGGTGCAAAGACCGCGCCCATTGATGTCCCATGGGCTTGTTTATAGAACGTGGCTTTGTACAAGAAAACATGTTCTTCTAATGCTAGCTGAGCAAGTCTCACAAATTCTATAGGTAAACTGAAGTGGAGTTTCTCGCAGCTCAAGGTTTTGTAATATCACATCCAGTGCCTCTTTCTGGGGAATGTTCGTATATAATCAACCAACATGCAGTGTAACAAGCCAGTCAGAAGTATAAAAAGGCATGCTTTCTACCAATTGAATGACCTCCATGGAGTCTTTTAAATATGCGCTCAGTGGAAATGGGACTAAAAGAGGTCCACATATTTTGATAGTGGTTCCAATATAGAACCACAGGTCGAGACAATCTGTTCCCGGCTGCATCAACTTTGTTCACCATCTAGTTTTTTGTAATCACAGTGGCACAGATTGTACCACACAACAGGCTTCACATTTGATAAATATGCTTGCATGGCATACTATATGGGTTAAAAAGAAACTGTTGTGAATTCTCTGCCATCTAAAAAGCTGGCAGAATTTTCTCCAGGAAACCGGGCTGGAAGAGGTTTTAATCTTCAAGGATTAGGAGGTTATTTAGACCGAGAGCGGGGGATCTTTAAAAGGGTGCCTTGCAAAAGGGATAGCTACACTTCTGCTTGAATTGTTACCATGTGAATCAGAGTACGAGTGGTGGCTACCAAGTAGCCATTGTAGCTTTGAAAGATGCCAGCCAGGATTATTTAATTGAATGAATAATTATATTCACCCTAATGGGACATCCATACATACTTTGTCCCAAGCGTTGCTTGAGCAAACAGTGTTAACATTGTATTAGTATTAGAATTGTTATGGTAGTGGACATGACGTGGGTCCTAGTAAGTATATCAATAGGACAGGCTTGAGGAAAGCTTAGCTGTCCCCAAGGCATATCTGCTCAACAATCCCAACAGAAGTTGGTCTGCTTGTTTTTGCAACAAAAACAGTGGTTGTGCTTAATGGCAGATTTATAGACAACATCCCTGATATGCCAACGTATTTCAGCAAGTCCGGCATTTACCATTTGTACTTGGCGTGAAAGATCGCAAGATGCATACAGATGCATGGGTCCCTTCTCCTATGTAGCAAGTTTAAGAAATGTAGATAATTGAGCTGTGTTATTTTATGTCTAAACTAGAAAGAGAATGGTTTTGCTTTTTTCTAATCTTGGAATACTTAAAACCTGCAATAGAATTCTTGCTGAAACAAATGATACAAAAATGATCAGCTATTAATCCAAGAAATATAAAATATTGCCCAGTCAGATCATCTACGTGAGAAAGAAAGAGCCGGGGAAACATTCTGGCCAAAAATGTGTTCTTATAAATAAAAAATGAATATAGTAGAAAAACCTAGCTGAAGACAGTGGGATCTTTTGGCAGTGGAAGCCAATACAAACTATCACTAATTTCCAAAATAGTGTGCAAAGGGCAGCAAGAATGTATAGTTAAACTGTAGCAGGGTTATTTTCGCAAAGGCTTGGTGCAGGCATTTTTAAAATAGTGAGCCCAGCAAGCCATTACTGCCTTCTACTACAGCAACATTTTAAGACCTGTGCATTTTGTCAAAGTCGCTGGGCCCGATGGCCATATATCATACATTTGGTTAGTTCACTGGTCGTATAAGCTATATTGAAAAACATGGACATTTTGACACCACAGCCAGATAATACCCTGCTCAATAAATGCAGAAATGATCCACACTTAATTGGCCAGTTCTCTTTTTGGATGTGTCTAGTTCATTTTTCACATAACACTTCATAAACTGGAGGATTTGGCGAATATGTCCTCATACCAAGCTGGAGCCCAGGAAGGCTTTAGCACATTGGACCACTGTCTCGTTCTAAACATCATTATGGATAACCAACAAATAAAACTAGTATCTATATGTGGGCTTCTACCTAAGCCCACATATACATACCATATATATGTTCTAGCAAAGTCCCTTTTGACTAAACAGAAAACATCTATGGTCAAAGCTGAAGAAAATTGGGCATCCAAGGGGCTATTACATTTCATCTAAATAGATAATGCGGATAGAAATGCTGCAGCATGGGACACTACAAATGGCAAGTAGACCTGCCAATTTTCTACCAAAAAGGTCAGACGTGGGCTTTTTAACCCCCACCTCCCTTTTCAGTCTTCCTCCTAGACTTTGTCCCGCAGGTATCCGGCAACACAAATTCACCAATTAATGGAAGTATATTTGAAGATTATACTGCTTGCATTGATTGGATGCCTAGTGGACTCCAACAAAGTCTAGCTTGAGCCAAACATTTTGACACTCATGCCCTTAATCTGATTTTCTCAGAGACAAACACTTCTATTTGTTATTTCAGTGGAATTTGAGTTCTCGCATTCTTACTTCAGAATCCTTTTTGCTGATAGTGGGAATTGGACGTCCCTTATTCAAAAGAAAGCTTGAATGCTGCTTTGGGGGCTAGATTAGACTTTATTTCTGGTTCTCACATGCTTAATCAATACCTCAAGGTTTTTGAAGTGAATGTTTGCTCAGTTACATAGAAGTAAAATTAGCGGGCATACCAATTGTCCCTGTATGTTAAGTACTAAATAATTTTGCTATAATTATGGGCTTAACCCAAGAAACTCGGACCAGAGTGCTTCATCTTGAACCAAATGCTTCTACCATTAAAAATCAAGCATGACTGAAATGTGCTCCTTCATCTTTCAAGAAACAGATGGGTCAAAATTTAAGTGTGCATTTGAATAACATGGTGTCCAAAATTAACTAGATAACCAGGATTATTCTTCTCGACTAATCTGGCATCATCCT
The DNA here is from genome assembly GCF_040938575.1 of Ambystoma mexicanum. Classification (NCBI taxonomy): domain Eukaryota; kingdom Metazoa; phylum Chordata; class Amphibia; order Caudata; family Ambystomatidae; genus Ambystoma; species Ambystoma mexicanum. The sequence continues at coordinate 1,460,644,114 of NC_090935.1, forward strand.
ATTGGGTAAATTGGATCTTTCAAATTAAGTTTCATTGGAGCATCTTTTATATTCAAATTAAATCTAAAAGACTGAAGCTGTCAAGAAGGCATAAGAATAGCAAGAGCGAATGCGCTAGCCTTCCTGGCATATTATGACAGGGTGATAAATCATTTAGAAATAAGAACTCCAGGGTACTGGGTCTCCTGACTGCAAAAGAATTGCTGTACAGCACAATATTAACATTGAGGGGACGCAGAAAGAGACTTGCTGCTAACCCCAGATATACAGTTTGTATTAAGGATGATGATTTGGTTTATATACTTTTAAAATGGCACTGTCACAAACCTTTGCGGGGGCTAAAACCACATTTTACAGCAGGCAATGCTACAAACAGTGGATGCCATGTGCCTGCTAATAAATGCTAGCAATGGCGTATCCCTGGTCAAGGCTGCCATTTGAAGGTGACGCATTTATAGAATAGTTTACTGTTGGGGTATAATGAAAGGAAGATCTTGAAATCATTTAAAACTCAATTGGTTTTATGTGTGAAAATATGTATGCAACAGTTTGAATTGTTCAATATTCAAATGGAGATATCTGAATAAAGAATTGGACTACTTTCATGTGGAGCCAGTGTTCAATGCAATGATATTTTATGGGGAATACACTACACCATCAAACAGCACCCACTGCTGCCTGTGCAGTTGTATTTTTAAAAAATGAGGTGGTGATCCAGAAAGCAACAGAATCTAAACTCAATCCTTGTGGCTGGGATCAACACCACGTGTCTGATATTTCGCCATGTACAGCTGCTACTTGCTTTTAATCTCCCTCCTGGGATTTCTGGTGCCTAGTTCTGCCCTGCTGTAGGAAGTGGTACCAGTGTCAATCCCATATTTCTGCATTCAAGTCCCAATGACTTCATAATTTGATCGCCAGTGCATACTCTTCATAGTTTCCTTCGCCCATTTCAGCGACAGACGAGAATATCTTCACATCTTGGACGGTCAAGTTTTGATTCATATTTCCATCTTTCTCTCTCATGAGAAGGCTTGTATTGTGATTCTCCCTTTTTTGATTTAAGGGCATTACGTTTCATGAGGTGACATTCTTCCAGATTTGACACCCATACTGACATTCTAGTAGAATGGACAGTTCATAATGAAACAACCATTTTCTGTGCAACTACAACCACCATCAAATGTGTTCAGAAACTATGGTATCAGGGTCACACCACTTCAGTGGTTTTATGGAGCAAGTGGTGATGGTATACCATCACTACGCATACCAAAAAGCTGAATTTCAACAGCCCCATTTTGCCACATATATATATATATATGTGGTGGTGGGTAAGGGAGTAGTTTCTTACCTGTAACTCCACTTCTCCAGCGTTGGCATCTTTGATGGATTCACATGCGCCCGCAGGCCTCCTCCAGCATTGGATCTTTCATGGATCACATGCTGTGAATAGATTATATAGCAGTATGACAACTTGGAGGTGCACGGCAGGCAAACCACACCCCATGCCTCAAGTCATGAAAATGAACCCTTCAAATGACATGCAACTAGAGGCATGATAACAAAAACCAGTAAGGCAAAAAACAATAGAACATCCCCTGAAGTTTCAGGGCCTACCTTACTAGAACAGGAGTTGGCGGACTGCCTGTCCCACCTCCACATCTTCCACATGTTGCCCCAGACAGTAGTGCCTGGTGAAGGTATGCAGCACCGCCCAGGAAGCTGCCTGGAAAATGTCCACAAGTAGTATACCAGACCATAGAGTTGCCGATGACGCAGTGGCCCATGTAGAATGAGCCTTAGAAGTGCCCTTCAAAGGCTTGCCAGCTTTTGCGTGACAAAACGAAATTGTAGATGAGACCCAACTGGAAAGTCCCTGCTTGGAGATGGGTGGTCCCTTGTTGGAGGAACCAAATGCCACAAACAGCTGCTTCGACCTCCGGAAACCCAGAGTACGGTTCACATAAAACTTCAGTGCCTTCTTAACGTCCAGAGAATGCAGTGCCATTTTCTGGCCATGTGGTCGCATTAGCAATGAACCCTGGTAAAGCAATGGAAGCAAGCTTGTGAAATGCTGACGGCACTATTCAGGATAAAGTGCGGATTAGTAGCCAGGAGAACCTTGCCCCTCATGAACCTCAGATACGGTGGCTCAATGACCACCACCTGCAATTCTGACAGACTCCTGGCCGTCGTGACTGCAACCATAAATGCAACTTTCCATGAGAGAAAGCTCAAGGAAGCCATCGACATGGGTTCAAACGGTGGCTTCATCAGAGCCGAGAGAAACACTGAGGCTCCACACCGGTGCAAACTTCTTCACGGGGGAAATGTCCGAAACAGTCCCTTCAAAAAATGTTTAACCAACTGATCACTAAAGAGGGGCGTAACAAGTACAGGAGAATCTGGGCCGGAGAGATGTTGAATGGCTGCACTTCTGGATGCTCCTCACACCAGGCACAGAACCTTACCCCCTTACGCCCACACGATACATTGGTAGAAGGGGAGTTTGCCGCCTCTAAGATCCACTGACACTCCTGTGTGAGATACCTAGATGACCGAACTCGCCGTGGTCAAGAGCCACACAGCCAGACAGATGCTGGATTGTGATGCCACATTCTGCTTTCCTCCTGCAACAGGAGATCCCGGTCCGCTCCTAGACAAAACGTCTCTTCCACAACCAGATGTAAGATCTTAGAACCATGTCTGCCTGGGCCAGAATGGTGCTACCAAGATCACTCTGGTACTTGCGCACCCACTGGCTCGTTCTCCGAATCAGTGGAAACAAGAAACCCATACGTGGAGAGGCCCATCCACTGGAACGCATCCCCAATCTACTCTGGATGAGCCACTCTTCTGGCAAACCCCAGACACTGCTTGTTTTCCTGCATAGCGAACAAGTCCAGCATGGGAGACCCCCATTTTCAAATGATTTTTGCAACCTGTTCCTCCTTAAGCCACCACTAGTGCAGCTGACTGGTGTGTCTGCTGTGCGCGTCAGCCTGAACATTCTGAAACCCCGGCAGATGGAAAGCTACAATATGGATCCCCTGAGCCAGGGAACATTGCCAGACCTAAGCCTCCTTTGACAGGATCCGGAATGCGTGCTGCCCCGCTTCCTCAAACAGAACATCATGGTGGTATGGTCCATCAACACCCGCACCACAGTACCCTGAAGGCGAGGTAGAAATTACTCCAGAGCCCAGTGCACTGCTCTCAATTCTAGCACGTTAATATGCAAACCTGTTTCCTCCCGAGACAGTAGCCCCCGTATCTGACTTGTCGAGGTGCGCCTTCCACCCCACCTAGGAAGCATCTGCCACGATCGCAGGGGCATGCCTCGTACGAGATGGTCTGTACACATCCACCACCTAAGGGCTTACACCGGTCCCCGGGTAACGACCACTTTGTCTGACCACAACCCTCGACTCTGCGACCACCTGGCTGAGGAATTCCTGCACTTGTCTCATGAACAGGCAGCAATTTGGAACAAGCAGAATGCATTACGCCATGGCTCCCAACAGTGACATGCAACTTCGGACAGACCACTGTACCATGGTCCTACTAGCACCTTTGGACCGCAACTTCACCACTCTTTCGCTGGAAGGTTTCACCAGATTGTCCTGTATAAGAAACTGAGCCCCCAGAAACACCAACTCCCTAGACGGCGTCAGATAGGATTTTTCCAAGTTGAAGGCGAATCCCAGCTGTTGCAACAGGTCCATGGTTACCATCAGAGACAAAGACGTCCATTCCGGCGACAGACAATTTACCAACCAATCTTCCAGGTAGGGGTGCACATGATGGCCTTCCCTGCGGAGAAAAGCAGCCACTGGAGCCAGACTCTTTGTAAATGTCCTGGGAGACTACTTCAGGCCAAACGGGTGGACAGGGAACTGGTAATGATCTTCCCCTACCACAAAATGCAGGAACTTACGGTGCTTTGGCCTCATCGGGCTGTGAAAGTAGGTGTCTTGCAGATCCAACGGCACCAGAAACTCTCCCGGTTGCACCGAGCGGATGACATGAAGTGTGAGCATCTTGAACTTCAGGTATTGCAGATTCCAGTTTAGTCGCCGATGATCTAGAATAGGCCTCCACTTGCCATTGGGCTTTTATTACAACAAAAAACCAGGCATACACCCCCTGGCCCCGCTCTGAGACCGGAACTGGTTCTATCGCCCCTTTCTGCAGCATGAGGACAACCTTCTGCCCCAAGACCGCCACATACATGGGCGCAGGAGGGATGCCGAAATTCCAACAAGTGGCTGAGACATAGTGTAGCCAGCACACAGCGGTCTGACGTGATAAGTTGCCACTCGCCAACATGGTTCACCACCATTCCCCCCCCCCAACAGATTGCCCACATGGCAGACATTGTTGAGATTTCGACTGCCTCCCTTTAGCAGCCGGGGCGCGTGCACCCTTCTAATGCTGTGCCTGAAAGTCCCTGCTCTTTTAAGCAGACTGGAACGAGCGCCTGTAGCCTTGAGACGAATAGCTGCAGCGTCCGTAACCTCCATTTCAGGAGGCAGCAAACCGGGCATTACCAGAGGCTCCACGAAAGGCCCGAAATGAACAAAAAGGATGCCCACTCTGCAGGGAACCAAAAGATGTTACAGTCAGTGTCCTCTTTCATGCCCTTCAGGGCTTCGTCGATCTTTCCCCCAAACAAGTGCTCACCCTTAAAGGGCATATCCACAACCTTATGTAGGACTTCTGGGTGAAAATCCATACATTTCAGCCAAGCCTGCCGCCGGAGGACAACCCCATTATTTATTTGCTTAAAACCAGACTCTGCCGGGTCCACTGCAATGCTATGGCTGGAGGCCTCTCTCTCTCCCCGCCCCCCCCGCCCCTCGCAAACCGGCAGCATTGCCTCCTTGCGGTGTTGCTCCAGGAGCTGATCAAGCATGTGGGCCAACCTGCACCACATTTCCCTGTCATACATGGCAATAATAGCAAAGGAATTTGCAGCTTTTACCGTGGTAGCCCCCACAGTCCGGACCTTCTTCCCGAAATGCATTTGTGTAGGCTTCTGGCCTTATGGCTGGTGCCGCCGACACCACGGACTCGGCCGTGGGCTGTGACACGAGCAGGGGTCGAAGTGTACGAAAAGAAGTAGTGGAACTATGTTCCCTGCTGGCCTGTACCCACTCCCCACAAACCCCATAGCCACGCTCCCTCCCACACACAACACAAACCCCCAAACTCTTGCACCTGCTGTTTAAGGGAGCGTTCAGTGCAGTGCACTGAAAGTGCAAGCTGCAACGTCTTCCTACACTTATTTTAAAACTAAACCATACCGGAACGATTTCTTTTTAAAATAAAAAGTATAGGAGCTGTAACACGTAATTTAAAAAAGTAGAGGACTGCTCCCGCTCACTTTGACCACTGGACACAAGACATTTGGGAGTTGATCCGGGTGCCTTGAGCTTCTTTTCTAGATGCCCCTTCACCGCAGGTTCAGAAAACGGGTGGCGCATAGTGCTCGGACCCTCCTACCACACGTGGTCCAGAATCAGAACCTGAGAAGACCAGCTTCGATCGCTTTCCCATATGGTCAAAGAGAAAGCAGTCTTTTCGTCGTTCTTCAGGAGCCAGACCAAACTCCTGACACGCCTTCGCCATCATGGCATGGAAAGGCGCAGGCAGTTGAGCCGGGCTACTAGGCTGTTCTACCTCAGGATCTGTATCCCATGCATCGTCACTCGTCGGCGATGAAGACATCGTCGACAGGTTATCACACGAAGCACTCTCCTGATCCGAATCTGGCAACTCCCGTTCAGGATGACTTCTGGGACGGTCCAACCCAACCGGCAACAGCAATGGCAACTGCACCAGAGGCGACCTAGGTGCTTCACCAGGCACACTCAACCACCGGAGCCACAAGGCTCAGCGGAGGCGGCAGCCTCGCATCCAGCTGCCCAATAACTGGAGCGTATTTTACACCTGCAAGGATAGCAGGGACTGTGGAATCACCAACGGGTAAATGGGCGGCCAAGACCCCACCCTACTCGACGTAGACTGACATGCACCCTGCATACCCAGAGCCGATAGAGCGAATGTCTGCTTCTGTTCATCCTCCAAACCCAAGGAAACAGTACTCAGCCGGTTCCTGTTACAGAATGTCCACTGGAAGCATGAGCCCAAAGCCGGCAGACTGCCATGTTCCTCCTGTCGGCAACAAGCCCTCCAATTCCATCTGTGCCAACAAGAACAGCGGGCCACTGTCAGCAACAGCCGTGGACGGGGTCGATGACACCAGTTGACTGAAGAGAAGATTGTACCACCACTGTCAACAAGGTAACCCCCCCCCCTCCCCCCCCCGGTCGACGACTCTCGTCATCGGAACTGAGGCCTCCACAGGCCTAGCTTTCTCTGGTGAAGCAAACTTCTTGGAAAAAGAGCCAGAATGGTGCTTCGATGAGCCCCGGCTGGATGAAGATCTATGAGGGTCCTTAGACGCAGAGTGCTTCGAGGGGGAAGACTCCTACGGCTTTGCATGTCCTCTGTCCGACGCCTTCTCGGGCCTAACACCGGACACCTTTGACTTGTCCAGCCGATCCAACCTGGGCAGCGAGGAGCCACTTTCCCCCCTTCGAGTGATGTGACCAGGACGTAGAAGACTTGCCACCTCTCCCCAACACAGACGTTTCTTCTTAGCAGGGGGTTTTTGCCGACGCAGCCTGCTGGTGTCATACATGCCAACATTCTGTGACCAAAAATCTGTAGGAATCTTAAAGTTTAATAGTCAGGCGAGGAGGTAATGATAGGAATAGGGCACGTCAGCAGCCCATTGTCATTGAATGAGCCCGCCGCTGCGGGTGCATTCAATGACAATGAGGCGCCTGCCACACCTTCTGTCACCACGCCAGCTCGGGGGAGCCCTTGAAAGGACCCCCCCCCCCCGAGGTGGTGGGGGGCTAATGGCACCTTTTGTCAAAAGGCACCCGTGGCGGAGGAGCACATTTAGCCCACTGCCGTGGGCGCCTTTGACATCAAAGGCCTGCATGCTGCGCCTTCTCCCGCTACGCCAGCTCGGGGGAGACCTTGAAAGACTACCCCGAGCTGGCGTGGGCAAAAAATAAAATGGTAAAAAAAACATTCTTTAAAAAAGAATCCGCATTTGGTGCCAATAAATCGGTAGGCGGTAGGACTACTTAAAAAGCGGTATCCTACCGCCTAAATCGGTAGGGTTGGCAAGTATGTGGTGTTCAGGGGCCTTCTCTGCCATCACCAAAGACTGGCTCCCCCGGGTCGAGCCCACCTCCAAAGCCGGGTAAGTACTCTGGTTCAGCCAACCGATGAGCCAGCGGTTTGCAGTCCTTCAAAGTCTTCTGCGAAAACCTTTGGCATATCTCTCAGGACGCCGAATGATGGGGATATAGACAGACCATCCCCTTCGAAAACCTTCAGGCCGCAGGTAGCACAAGGCCTAAAAAGAATTTTTTTTTAGCACACAGATGACATACTGGACGGATACGAAGAAGCACGTGCAAACCACGAGGTGATCCAACAGGCGAAGTGGACCGTTTGGACAGGGAGCTGGATCGATGTTTGGAAGACGCATGGCCTGAAGAGGAACGGTGCCGGTCCTCCTTCGACAAGGAAGACGTTCGAGACTTTGCCTTCTATTTATCAGCTGCCGAGGCCTTGTGCGACAGTGTCGCAGACTTCTCTGGCCTGGAATGCACATCCTTTGACTTTTCAATCCTGGGAGGCTTGTCCTGAGAGGGACCGCTTGGCAGGTCAATGGAAGGTGTCTGAGGTTGGTTTTCCCGCTGTCAGCCTCAGTTCTTGATTTGCAGGGCTTGCCGGTTCGAGCAGCTCTCCAGTCGGCGTCTTTAGCTGGAAGTACTTTAGGATGAAGAATGCAGAAAAACAATGCAGGACCCCTCTCAGGACGGGCCTCGACTCAGGACTCTGAAATTTCACTGAGGTGAGTCTATTAGGACAAGTTCCAGACCTCAACACAGAACGGTGACATTGGCAGCCCAAACTCAGAGCTGGTCAGCCACAGGACAGGCCCGGGAGACTTCAGACAGCTCTTCTTCGCAGGGTACCGAGTAGATGTCAGTAATGGATGTTCCCTCCACTGCAAGGGTCGCAGCTCCCTCGCAGGACTGTTGAAGATCAATAGTAAGACAGTGCTACTCAAGGACAGCAGCAGAAGTTGGTTGCCAGGCCTCCTTCAGACGGGTCTCATGTCTCTTTACAGTTCTCACAGCTGGACAGTAGGCTTGGCTCCTTCAGGTTATTCCGAGATCTCTCCAGAGTGGGTGCAGGGGTCCTCTTCATATCCCAAAAGTCAGTTAAGAGCTGAAACTCCCACTAGCCAACAGCAGAGCTAGCCTCACATACACCCCTGCAGTGGTCCAAACAGAACCACTGACTGGAACACTCATGCGACGCACTCACACTGAAACCAGTTTGTGGATTGGGACCAAATAGTCCGAGCCCACATGTCAGGGGTCAGCTTCCCTGTCCTCGCATCCAAACTGTGGAACTCCTCGCCACTGGCCATCAGATCCCTCCCATCCGCTACGCTATTCAAACACAAAGCCAAGCTATGGCTCTCCTCTACACCCAACACACCACCAGCCTAAGCCACCTTTTCCTTGCTTGCCAATTTTCACACTTGCTTGTAACCGTATCATTACTACTCTGTACCCTTGTGCCTTATGATATGCGCCTGTGTATTTATCCTGCCTGTAACTGGATTTTTATAACATGTGCCTTAAGATATGCGCCTGGTTGCCCTCGGGCCTAGTGCGCTATACAATAAATAAAATACACATCCTGCCAGCAAACACACAGAGCCCTCCAGTAGCCCGCCAAAAGCCTCTGCTTCTTCCTGCCTCACAGGCCAGGAAGAAGGCTAATAAAAACGAAATGGCCAAAGGACAAGCCAAAAAAAAACCTTGTGGCATGGCCATGTTTGGGCAAGAGCAACAGTCAGTAACCAACCGGGGTAAACGTGGTAACGCTAATATGAAAAGCACCAAAATGGTAAAAAGTCAATTTAGCACACCTAGAGTAACCATAAATCCTTTGAGTGTTAGTCTTGGGCAAAAACAAAAGTGTACCCACCATTGTACTGCATTGTAAGATGCCTTGTAGAATGACAAGTTACCACAAGTCATAAGTTACTAAGAGTATTAACAAAGAAACTAGACTAAGGCAAACCAAGTTCCCCAGTACTGACAGCCTAAAGGACATGTCAGTTTCCCCATAACAGAGGAGCAAAAGACAGGTCCAATATATAGTACAGGTCAAGATCAAAAATAAAAGCAAAACGTTTGGGGTCCATAAAAATGGAAGGAAGGTTGCAGTTAAGAGAAATCTTTTCTAACTAAGCATAGCACAGGGGCATCATGCCGGTTTTGGAAGCAAATCCCATATCCGCACTTTCGAAACCAAACTCTGGGATTAAGCGTGTTATAAAAAAACTATTAAATAAACAATGTGCAGTAAAAACAAAATGCACAATGATTACACATCCGTGAAGATCTAGTGCTCAGAGCCTGGTTGGAATGAAATTGTGAATATGTGGTTAAATTGTATTCACCATTTTAAATTGAGCGAACAGGAAATGTTAATTTTCCTACACGCTCAGTCCATTCAATCTCATTCACCCTAAAATACCACCGATAGACATTACATTCTTGGCTGCTAAGATCAAGGTCTTAATGCTCTAAAGGCAGAGGTTTAGACGGGAAACCACATGTAAACGTTTACACGTTCAGTTTTGTGAATACACCCAAGTAATAATATACTTGTGCATAATTCCTGCAAATGGAAAAACTGCTTCAAGAGTCGGGATTAAGCAAATGACGAATTGGTATATTTTTTTTCTACATTTAGGATAGTCTGATAAAACTGAGAACAGCATGAGACAAGGCCGATAATTTGGGTACAAATGCTTTAATAATGCACAAGTCAAAGGAACCCTCAGAGGGATCAAAAATTGATTGGTTATAACATACTGGGAACCAATCAGATCCAGGCCATTATGGAGCAACACAAGCATATTTTATAGAAAAATGGGAGTCTCCAAAATGCTAATGGAACACCAGATGTTTGTTTCAGAAGAGGCAAGAGTATTGTTTCACATTAAACCAGGTATGTTTGTAGGAACCAACATTTCTAACAGTGGTTGACTGTCAAGATTGAAATAATGCATTCAATTCACATCGAGCAATTTTTTATTGCGGCACTAAAATGAAAATCTCTGAGGTAGAAGATTACATTAACAGAATGTATGGAAGTTTCGAAGGGCCATTTAATTTATACATAGACAACACAATGGGGGTGACGTTTATTTTCGGATACTTAAGTCATACAGAAAATTGTTTAACTGTCTGGTAGCTCTACAGTTTGCAGACAACTAACAAACCCGGGATATTTAGAGGGTCTGGCCTGTGTGTGGCCAATAACCATCTGTGAAAGGCGAGGCACAAACTTGCCTTAACATTTTCGTAATCAAAACTGATAGTTATCAAACATTCTGAATGGGCTCAAAATAAGAGGTGGTCACCATTTATACTTGAAGAATGTAGGTCATCTGTTAATCTGCTGTGGCCACAAACCCCACAGTTTTCTTTGCGTACATTGGCCACAAATTAACTGATGGAAGAGGTTTCCATATTTTCTTTCTCTGCATAAGGAGCACTGAAGGCGATAATGGTCAAGATTTAATGACTACACACCTGGATGAATTAATAGAGTAAACACCTGCAAATACTTGCAATAGTGGTAATTGTAGTGTAGATGTGCGACTATGACTAAACAAGTAATGTAAGGACACATTAAGTTATGTTCATGCTTAAGGTTTGGTTGTAATGTATGACTTTTTAAGTTGCAGTTCTGCCTCGAGTCCAAGCAAGTGTGTGGCTCTTTGGCAGCAAAATGGAAATCTGGCAAAGTAAGGTATAGATGCAAGTGAGAAGGTAGCAGCTAATGGTTCCAATGGGGTACAGCAGGGGGGTGCCGTTTATCGTGCGTTGCTGTCTCTCTTCAACATGCGGGCTCTCAAGTATATGCATTTTGAATTACACAAAATGCAGTCCAGATCCTTTGGAGGCCGTTTCCCCGTGTGACTGAAGCCCAATTGTGGATCCTAGTTTTGCTCGTTACTGAAACTCTGTTTAAAAGTAACTCACCGATCACTTGGTCACTGCTCAGAATTATGACTTTGCTTATGTTGGTTTCTAGGTATGTTGTGAAGACCTTCATCGTCCGCCTGTCCCACAGAACCAGCGCGGATGAGTTCGCAGTTGCCAGGTAAGGCTCATAGGCAGCAACTAGCCCCCTCTTCCAGCTTTTCAACAATGTGAATAGTCGGCCCCTTGAAAGGCTCAGAGACTGTAGACCTGCATTTCAAAATAAACAAATTAGAACTAAATTACACATTTTTAATAAACAAATGCGGTACATTAATGGGATCAAAGGTATACAGTATGTGAAGGAAAGATGTTTGAAACATTCATTCTCAGAATTAAATCGCCCATCCAGTACAACCAAAAGTAGATGGCATTTATTAGCGAATCCCATCTTTGTAAAGTTCATTTGGATGCAATAGTTTACATATGCCAATGCTAGGCTAACAGCGCCTCGATGCCACCGGGTTGTGTGAGCGCTTTAAAAATGTAAATAAACGACTAGTGTCCCAATAACGCCCGGCATACTCACCACGTTATGCTACACCCCACCCTATGCACTGCTGCCATCATGTCACATGCACCAGCAAATAGCTAAATATGCTACATGAAACTTCGAAATAAATACACGTGCATTCACGCATGGAACACTGGAGTAACTTACATCACAGAAGTGTGCTTCCCTCAGGAAGTAATACTGTTGCCCGTTTGCTCGACAGTATCTGGACTACAATTTGCAATAAAGCCCTTTTTTAAAATCTTCATGAATCCATTTTTTGTTCAGGTTTCCTCTGCATTAGTTTATAGCAGAGTCCCATTTTTTTTTATTTATTGGACATTTATAATGTCCCGATACACAGAGGGGTTTCAAGGCGCAACAAGACCAGGTTGAGGGCAACAGGGATGGAAAACAAAAACGGTCCTACTAGGCCTTGTGTCATTGGGATCATGCAAGTTCAGTAACAGGTAGTGCGGTTGGGGGGGTGGGGCGGGGGGGGTAGTGCGGAATTCCGGGCAGGGAGGAATTCCAGTCAGGGCGTAAGGGCCCATGGGGTATGCGAGTGCCAAGGCAAGGCAAACAAGTGCCAGGGGATTGCAGAGTGCAGGGGAAAGAAGTTTCATGAGCTAAGTGCGAGGGACAAGCTGGATGGGCCCGAAGAGCAGGCCTAGTGTGGAGGGAGCGCGGAAGCGCAAGTGCCAGGTTTTGGTGGGGGAGGAGACAAGTGCACGGGTGAACTTGGTTAGGAGAACCTGGTGCACTGTAATAATCTGAAGTAAAAAGGCAGCCAGTCAATAGAGGCAGAAGGGGACATTAGCAGGGAAGGAGGAAGAGAAAGGAAGGCTATGGAGAAGCTTCGGAAACTTAAGGAGATCTGGCTAGAGGGGTAGAGAGGCCATTTCAGAGGGAGGCACCTGTGGAGGAGAGAGAGATCCAACCGTACTCTCTACTTGTAGCATCTGATCTGCAGAGAGTTGGAGCTAGAAGACCGAAAGGGCTCTAGCAGGAGGTAGAAGTCTTGTGGATAATGCAGAGAGTCTTTAACGTGATCCTCGCAGCAACAGGGAGCCAGTGGAGAGATTTTAGGGCTGGAGAGATGCAGTCCATGGCCTTGAGACCAAGGCTAAGTCTTGCAGTCCTATTCTGGATTAGTTTAATGGGGCGAAGGGAGGAATTGGGCAGATTAAGGAAGAGGCTGTTGCAATAGTTCAGCCTGGAAATTACCAATGCTCTGGGGACAGTTTGTGGGAAGGTGAGGAAAGGGAGAAAGCCTCAGAGGAGATGCATTTGAAAGTGGGCTTCTTGGCAATGTCCGTAATGGAAGAGAGCAAAGCGACAGAGCAAGCGACGGAGCAAGCGACAGAAAGGAGTCGGAGATGACACCAAGGTTTCTTTGCTGCACAGGCAGGGGGAGAGGGGGGCCATGGAAGGCGACTAGCGTGAAGGAAGGAGCTGGGGTCCCGATGAGAAGGAAGGATTTTCCCCTTACTGGCATTAAGGCAGATATAGTTAGCAGTGCACCATGCCTGAATAGAAGACAGTTGGGAATGACCGGATGAGGAGGAGGCAGCGGAGGGCAGCTTGAAGGAGAGCGGTGTGTCGTCTGCATAGCACTGGAAGTTAGGAGAGAAGGTGGAGATCAAATGGGCTGGAAGGGCAAGGTAGATGTTGAAAAGCCAAAGCGAGAGGATAGAGCCCCAAGGCACACCAGAAGTAGAGAGCGAGATGGAGAAGAGAAATGGGCCCAGTTGAAACTGGGAGGGCTGATCAGAGAGGAAGGAGGTCAACCAATCCAGAGCTAGGTCTGTGATGCCAAAGGTATCACAGAGGCTATTGGGTAACATCGGCATGATTGACCGGATAAAAAGCAGAGGAAAGGTCCAGCAGGATGAGGTGGGGGAGTGGGGGGGGAGTTGGAATCGAGATTTGAGAGTAAGTCTTCACAGGTGTTCAGGAGAGCAGTTCCGGTGCCTCTGGCTGCTCCAAAACAAGACTGGTGGTCGTGGAGACAACCAGCAGATTCCATGTGGTGGATAAGCTGGGAGATGGCCAGCTTCTCCAAAAGTTTGCCTATGAAGGGGTGTAATGAAGATAGGGCGGTAGTTCGCAAGACAGGAGAGGGTGGCAGAAGATGGCAACATTTAACCATCATTTAGGGCAGTTACTGTTACCACTCTAAACTCAACTGTGCTACTATCCTTTTAGGAGATTGCAACAGATGGAGATCAAGGATAAGCAAGCCATGGATTTAGAATACACTTTAAAACATAAGGACATACATAATCACAATTCTGACCCCTCACACATCAAAAGACATACCCTGGATTGGGTAGCGGTTAGGAATAGGATTTTTATAACTAGAAATACTACAATGTATTTGGTCAGACCATTACCTGCACCTCGGCAGCAAAGCCATAAAACCTCTAGGCAAGTTTATAGTAGAAATAAGAAAAATAAAAGTTGCTGAGCCGACAACTTGTTTGGAAGAACTCATGAATCTGACAGCAGATCTGGTCCCTCTTGATAAGCTAGTGGAAAGAAAGCTCAGGTAAAAGCATTTCTAGAGAGCTGCTCCTTTTAAAATGAAAAGTATAATACCCAATTATCAAGGCTATTTTGCCACAGAATTAACAAAAACACCAGAAAGGCAGGCGGAACAAAAAAATAAAAACTGAGGAAAATAAAGCTTGGAAACTGACAAAAAGAATATAAATTGAAAATCAGAGTCAAAGAAATGTTTCTGCAATTAACAAATAAGCAGGGCAAATAACGAACCGAAGAAACTTCGAAATATTTAAAGAAATGGGAGAAAACTAGTGCTCTGGAAAGACAGTACAGTGTGTGCCGGACAAAGACGAATGCTCAATAATTCAGCAGGCATTTTCTGATAAAAGTATTGCAGCACACAACAAAATCAGCCAGAATTCAAAATATCAAGGATACCTTGACCTCTGTCCTGTATCAGTTACAGAGATGGAAAATATTTGGAAGGACATGCACCCTACTACTTGTCCTGGAGACACTTTACCCTCCAAAATAATTTTATCTTGGAAAATGGGAATGTTTCTGCACATTTCCTTACGAGATTTCTTAATGCTTCTTTCCTTTATAAATCAGTCCCATCCTTGATTAAGGATGTTGTGGTCACTACCCTTTGACTACATCCTAAGGTAGCATTTAACCTTAGACCAATTAGAAATACTCTTTCTGCTCAAGGTAATGGATACAATTGCCACACCTCAATTACAACTGGAAGCCATTAAATTACAGCACACCAAATCTGGTTTTCGCAGTAATTGCAGCACTGAGTGCACTTTTAGATCTGCAAACCCAGATGTTGTCTACATTGAAAAAGTAGCATGAAGCTGATGATCCTTCTTGACTCATCAGCCTTTGATTTGCTAGATCATACACGACTACTAGACACTTGCTGATATTGGCAATTGTTCACAGAATGTGAGTGGATGGACTCCTTGCTTAGTGGAAGGAAGTAGTTCAGGATCTGCTGGGGGGGATGCCTCCTTGGAATCAGATTTTCTATGGGGTGCCACAAGGTGCTTGCTTGTCCCCCTCGTTTAATATTTATATTAAACCACTATGTGTAAGAATGGAAAAGAACGATCTGCAGTTTACCAATTACACTGATTATATGCAGCACACAATGTAACTTAGTGGTGAATACATCCAAGATTTGGGAAAACTGAACCAAGTATATCCGGCTAGCAAACACTAGATGTCAACTAATTAGCTTTGCTTAAATAGCTCAAAAACTGAGCTCATAGTTCCAAGTAAGGCAGGGGAAACTTGAGTCATGCTTATGAAGGGTTTGTAAATTAAGGATGCCAAATTCCAGCTGTAGACAAGGTAAAAACCAAATACCTATATGGAAGCATCCTTTAATGCAGACAACCACATGAATTACGTGGCAACAAATTCAGTTTACTACTTGAAGCTCTTGAGGCAGATTATTAATGGTCTCTCAAAAACTGAAACACTAGTTTGGGCTATCATGCCAAGACTTGATTATTGCAACTCCCTTTTGGGAGGGGCTAGTAAAGAATGAGGCGATGCAGAAAACTCAGAACAATGCTGTTAGAATAGTCTGCAATATCTCCAAGCGAGAACCAGTATCTAAAGCTCGGAAAGAGCTCCACAGGCGCAGCAAGGGTCTCGTTTAAAATCCTTACTTTTGGGCATAAATGCCCGTTTGGAGCTGCTCCTAATTATCTGAAAGAGAAATTGGAATTCTACAATCCTTGCGGTCTAGTGAAGCTCACAACTCCTTAATTTATAAGAGCAAGAAGGAATGGCAGATCATTCCCAGTATGTGTTGCACAAGCATGTAATGAACCTCCAATTGAACTACGCATGGAAAAATGACACCATACCTTCAGGAAACGTTTACAAACCATCCTCAAGCGTAGTATCACTAGGAAGCTTCTGCCTGTGTCCTGCTGTCTCTTCCGTCTGTGTTTTTGTTAGCGGCCTAGTGCCCACGGGCTTTGGTGCCATACAAATAAAAATTACCTAACAGGGGCATGGAGGTCCAGCGTGTTGGTGATGGGGAGTTGAAGATTAGCAGGAACTGTCAGGGTGAGTCAGTGGTGGGAGGGGGGAATGAAGATTGTGGCAAAAGCAGCAACTGACACTTCGAAGGATTTAAAATAATGCATTACACGATGCATGCGGTGAAGCTTTACTATTGAACATGTTTTTGTTGTGTAAAACTTTTGTAACAAACTGAGTCACTAAACAAATACAAATATCGAACATATTTACAGTAAAGGAGTTCATATTTGTAATAATTGTGGGGCTGTGCTAGGAGGACAAGTTTGTCTGCACAAGACAAAATAAGGATTTTTAAGTCCTGGATACAATATTTGGAAGATTTGCTGAGACAATTGAGAATTTAAAGTATGTTTGAGATTTGTGGAAATCAAGTACATTTGGAAGACATATCAAGGAGATTTTAACACAACATTAAGGCAAATATGCAAGCCGCTAAGTTAGGTGTGTGGAGTACTGGTCACAGGTTCACATCCCAGTAAGGCAGACTTTATTTTCATATTCAAGCTTAAATTGGAAAAATGTGCGGTGGACTTCAGTTTCACTTGGGACATGCATCGTTTAGTGGTCTTCTATACAGAGGAAAACTGCATTAGGTTACTGGGATATATACCATGCCCCGTTGACATATGCATAGTTTCCATGTGCTCTGGTCGGTCTGAAAAGCAGGTAGGTCCGTGGCAATAGTGGAAATTAGTTTTGCAGCTGTGTGGATACGTTCAAGCCTGGCACACCCTGAACTTTGTGCACAGATATGTTTGTGGGTGTTGTGTCGAAAGCAGAAACATCTGTGTTCACTAAAAAACCAGAGTGCTTGTGGTGCTAGGATGCAGGGGCCAGGGTTGTGGTACTTAAGTTGGATGTAGAAGTGCATTGTTCTGCTGTTTAGATGTCTGTAGGAAGGCATCTTTAGATTGCAGTGTGCGAGTGGCATACTTGGGTCTGCATATAGAGTGTAGCAGGTGTGAATCTTCGTGTGGAGTGGTTCTGGCAGACCGGGTAGGCATTTTAGGATCATCACTGTGGGAAGACATCCCGGTGTGGTGGATCGCCGGCAGTGTGCAGCAACTGGTTCTGTGCATCTACTGACAGGAAGTCCTGTTGAGGGGTAGTTTTCTAATTATACAAGGGGGTTTCTATGGTTTGTAATTCTGCCAGGGCTTCTGGCTTCATGTGTGGCATAGTGTGTTATAATCGAGCTACCAGCCTACAAATCCTACGCAGGACAGCACACTTCCCATGAAAGCCATACCCTACTAACTCCAGTAGTACTAAACTTCGAAGTTGCATTTCTCCACCAGTCGTGTAATGACTGAACTGAGCAATGCACATTTCGTGCCTGTGTGGGGTTGCTGGGGCGGGGAGGGGGGGGCACGGTAGAAGCCTTTGGAACAAGGGGAAAAAGTATTCCTAATGAGGCGTTGATTAGGGTGTGGAAAGCTGCTTTTAGGGACAGTGTCTTGGAGTCATATTTATTACGCAAGCCACAATACATTCTGGGTTAAGTACTGCAATATGGTTACCTGCTCGGAGGAACAATGAATGTTGGGACTATTTTCCACTAGGTTGGCTTCTAGACTGTGCGAGAATGTATTTGTATATACTCCTGTGGAATTTGAAGAAAATGTCACGAGACATACAATTATGTAAAGGAACCTACACTCGATGAGACACAGTGAATGACTTGTGGCATAGGTGATGAGTGCAGCATAATGCACTCTGGGTCCTAGCCCAGTTTCAGCACTGAGTGATGCAGAGCACAGTCTTGTTTTAAGTGTCCTCTGGGGCCTCTGCAATGTGGGGAGTCCAATGTGGGACATTCTTCACTGTTGGGCATATAAAATGTTTGAACTATGAATGAGAAAGGTGCCTTTTGCGAAATGTAGCCATTTGTCACATGTATACTCATTGCAGGAGCAAACATTCAGGCACGGCTTTTGGGTAATTCGGGATAGATTTTTTCGAGAGGTGCTGTATGGCAAGAGTGCCGCTATTGAATGAAACATTCCCAATCCACCTAAAAAAAAAAACATACCTTTCCTGGCCCCGAACCCCCCCGCCCCCCATGTCGTCAACAATTGATGCGGATATGCTGCCAGGAAACGATGAGTGGACTTGGGCAGCACTTTAGAAATACTACTTTTAAAATGGAAGCACTTCATCATGTCACTCTACGATAGAGCAAAGAGCACACATGCAAATGCAACCTGGGGAGAGCATAACGAGGGCACGCCTTTTGTTCAGCACGGACCTAAAGTCTGGCAGTGCTCCATGTGGCTAGAATATAGGGGATTCCTGGTCATGTCAAAAACATTCATTTCTTTCATCTAAACTCATTTCTTTTAAGATATTTTGTGATCTGGGCTTTGGGGAGCAATCTCTCAAGTGATGTAAATGATTCCTCCCAAAAAACCCTTTTTCAAGCGGAGGCCAGACAATTCCTTTTCACCATACTGAAGCAGGGGTGTATCTGCGGGTGTAATTTCCTCTTGGCTAATCAGGGTTTTGGAGCACCCTGGCATCCCAATGACTTCCAGTTCCAAGCAGACAACCGCAAAATCATAAAACTACTAAACCATGAATGACCATCCAATTGCCATTTCTTAATGGACTGAAAAATAACTACTGCGAATGCAGGAAGGTTGGCACCCAAGCCAGAATTCTTGAAGACTGTTTTGTTTCAGGTATCACACGGGTCATGGTGGCAAGGCCATCTCCCAAATGCTGGTGTTACAGAAAATCCTGCCACTGTTGGTTTCAATTCATAAATTGGAGCTCACCAGCACACCAAATCTAATGCACGTAGACTATTGCAATACAGTATACGTGGGAGATTAAAAACGCTCTGGCCAATTGAAATCCAAGCAGGCCACATGGCCATGAGTCTTACGAGATGGGACTATTTCTCTCCAGCTTTAAAGGCTTTACACGGTTTGGCACACCACGAGGCTACATAAGAGCTATTCACCAGCAAAATGATTTATTCTACAGTCGCCAAACTACGGAACCTCCACTCTACAGAAAGACCCCTCCCCCCCGAAAAAACAAAAAAAATGGTCCTGGAGACCTTAAAGACCGTTCACAAATGCCTTGCAGGTCATCCCTTATTTAATCTTCAACATTTGATCTCTCTAGCAATACAAGATGCACCATTTCAACATGCATGCACAAGAGATTCAGTCAAAAATACAACTGAGCCCAAAACTCATGCCCCATTTATTATTCCTTGGCTGCGTGGAGCATTTCCACAAGTAACTTTAAAAAAACATTCACTACATTATGGACTGTCAGAGTAAACCCATCCTTTACACTCATTTGGAGTGCATTTTGTGCCACTGCAAAAGGTCATCTAAAATTGACTTTATGGAACTGTTTTGTAATGTTGGTTTCTAGAATCAAATTGTACTTTCCAGCAGATAAGGCAGGAAGTCACACTGTAGTAATCAAACCCAAGTTCGAGGGCGTACAGGACCAGTAGCTGCCCACCAGTCCCAACTTAAGGTTACACTGTCATGTATACAGATGGGAGTGTGATCCCCATTCAAACCGTGGGGCCTCCCGGGTACAAATAGTTAAAGTTTTTCCTCCTTCTAGAGATTGGCTAAAAGGTGCATTTCTGTTTCTAAGGGGGCAAAGCATAGCTGCTTGGTGAAGGAGGATCCAATGCAACAGGTAAGTCTGCAGTGGGGCTGGATGGATGAGGAGATGCAGGGTACCGATAGGGGCGAGGGGTAGTAGGGTGAGGGACATTGAGATTCACAAATCTGGTGGCACCAGGAAGAAGACACTCTGGTGCCTGAGAGAACACTGGCAGTCACTTCTGCTAACGTTTCCTGCCACCCGGTTGGCTAAGCACCATTCCCCAGGCACAGAGAAACAACAAATCACAAGTCAAGATGGATGGAATAAGTAAAAGTGCATTACTAAACAGGCATTTTACAGTAGTAGTTTCCTATAAAGATCTTTGGATGTGCAATTAAAGTATACAAGCTACATTAATCATTATGAAAGCAAGATCTTTATCTTTAAGTCCCGATATAGAAAAAGTTGCGTAATTTGCGTTCTCGAAAAGTATTTTGAAGGGTTTTAAACAGATTTAAATCCCCATTTGGCAGTCTGCATCATCTGTGCCGATCACACCACCACCACCACCACCACCACACATGAACTACAGTCACTTATTTGACCAGTCGTAAGGTTTAGACCAAAAGAGCAAGCCATCAAGTAAGGAGATTGCCAAGTATAGATTTGCCAAGAAACTAACCAAAGAACAGCACAACTTTAACCAATGAAAATGTTTAAACTTCCTTCAAGTTTGGATCAGGCAGAGGTGGATATAGTGAGAAAGCCAGTGACGCGCATGCATGAAAATCATTCTCACCCCACTCATTTCCATCAGACAGTCCTTGGTTAGTCTGACGTGTTTGGATGTTAACGTCAGGCAACTCAGTAAAGATTGCAATATGATACAAGCTACCTCTAACTCACCTGTTTGAATGGAGTTCCACAGGATGGCATTTGATTTAATGTCTAGAAAAATGTCTGCATCATCCGGGACAGGGCCGTCCCACACATCTCGTACCTCTCCGCCACTAAGGTTCATGCATTGCAATGGTTTGGACTTTTCAATCCAGTACACGGCTGCCCTTTTCCAGTCTAGAAACATATGCTGAATGGTGGTCTTGGCTTGGTACAGCTTCTTCGTCCCCATTCCCAGGAATCTGGTCACCTGGATACTTTTTCCATCACAAGACAGCCAATATATATTACCTGTTCTTAGGTCGACCATTGCTGTGCAAACTAAAAAGGAAAATGTTGTATTAGCAGTACATAAAACACTGATCAAAACAAAAATATCCACCAACACAAAGCCAGAACAAATATTACTGAATTCATAGTTTGACGCACTAGTTATCTTAAGCAAGTAACATCGAGAATAAAAATGACGACTTGCAAATTACCTGTGCTGGTGTGTCCCAGCTTTTGTTTGTACCAACTAAACTAACGACACAATCTTTTTGACACCTTCATACCTCATGCACTACATGCCCAAAAAGGTCCAGCAAAACTACACCAAAAAGCTCAAATCTCACACCCACCGCAAAAAACTAAATATTTTCAGACTACCAAGACGCTACCCCTCTGGACAAGTCCAGTGCACACAACAAACCTCACATGCAGACACCAGATTCTCCTGGTTCTGGAATCAACACAACAGCACAATCTCCATTCTCTATCCCTCTTACCCCGTTAACCAACCCCACCCACTTTCCTCACAGAGCCACATGAGCGCTTTGAGACTAGACAAATGGAAGCAGTGCACAGTATAAATTATAACATTCACCATAAAATAAAGTCGGATCGGATGAATGCGCAAAAGTTATCCACTGTTCCAAGGGGCTGTTCAGTAAAGCACCCAAAAAATAAATAAATAAAAAATTACAATAAAGGTGTTAGTGCCTGGTCCCATAAGATGTCCAGGACCACCATGAAGGATCCACTCCCTGAAATAAAAGAGCTCTAGTTTAAGAGCAGTGAGAAATGAAAGTTATGTCCGATCAATTTTTAGATGAGTAACTTACCTCAGGATAAAGGGGCCACGTGTGACTCAAGACCCTATAACACCCAGAGGAAGCCAAGAGGATTTTTGCAAATCTTTTTATTGAATGCGATTTAGTCTAAGCAACTTAAACTTTACACATATCAAAACAAACGTACATAGAGAATAAAACAATAAGAGAAACAAAATAAACAATATCAGTATATATGCACATCTCAAATACAAAAGCAAAATTTAAAATACCTTCCTATATAAATAGCAAAAAGTGTTTAAAAGGAATAAATGTTACCTATACAAGTTATACTGGTATTCACAATCAGGTTATCTTCAGTCACAATTAATATGATTACTTTTTTGTCATTTCTGCAGATCAGTAAGCGGGTCTCTTGACCAAACAGCATGGGTCTGCCAAAGTTTTCGGATTGGATTTGGCATCTAAGATATCAGGCAGATAATTTCAAGACAAAACTTCGTAAACCACTGGCCAAAGAGGTAGAGGGGCAACTAAGGGAGGGCATCAGTGCCCAGATATTGAGGGTAGAGGGTCAGTGAATGAAGAAATTGAAAAAAAATGAAGGATCCCGGTCAGAAACATCCTACACAGGGACAGGCCTATCTGGCTGGATTCGAGATGCGTGCCTTGCAGTCCTAATCTTTCTCCTACAGCTTTAACAGTTCCAGCAATTTTGGTAATTCACTAGTTTGCCCTTCAGTTTCCTATGAAAGTCTAGGGGCTTAATGAAGCAGATTAAGCTAGTGGAAGCCACACAAGGAAAGTGGCATGTACCTCCTATGATGAATTATGACCCCGCTGCAACCAGCAGATAATCCAACTTCTCCATGGACAGATAATTTGGGAAGATGGTCCTCTTTCATGCAGGATTGATGAAACTCCTAGGGTTTCATGATCGATCCAATGGAAGCCTCCCTCAAACTGGCATGAAAGAAAGGCAAGACAATCGGGAAAGAGCTATGGCGACTACTGGGAAAGAAGATCACTCCCTCAGAATTGGAGAGAGACTGGTGTCCATCATCTATCCAAGCCATTTTTCCAGGTCTGTTAAAATATCAAGCGCTCCAGACTATTGAAGGATGTACAACTAAAGCAGAACATCCTCCAAGCAGTCTCTTTCAGAAGAAGCCAAAATGAACTTCATTGGTGGCTAGAGCATGTTGAGGCCTGGAACAGAAGGGCAACATTTAGTTCAGCGTCCAAACTGATAACAGAAGTAGCTGCAAGTCTGAGGGTGTCGAGTGTAGCACTCCGCACACAGGAGACAAGTGGTCAGTGCTTGAGCTGCATCTGCAAAAATCTAGGGCTCGCAGTTCACGGTTTCAAAAAACAGGTTCAGTTGTTCCAAACTCTAGGGTGGACGCACTTTACACAGCAAGAGACTGAATTCAAATCAAATCAGTGGCACAAGGTTGCGACTTCTAGCACTTCGAGTTAACCAAAGACTTGACACAAAAGCCTTTTACAGCCAATGTCTGGATGAAGGCATTTCCCCGCATTGTCAAAATGCTGCGGCCCTTTTCACAGAGCAGCGTTTTAACACATTTAGTGCCACGTGGTGGATGACGGAAAGGCCTAGAGGATGCTGGAATGAGATGGAGAATGGAGATCAGCCAATGGTGGAAGGAGACTGCCACAGAAGAACAAAAGCAGGCGGCAGGAGATGTTCAGCAAGACTCCTGAAAACAGGAGAGAAGTGAGAATAACTGTAGCTAGTCAGATGTGGCAGGCATGAGAGGGCATGGAGGGGGCATATACCAGTGCAGGGAAGCACAGCAGAGAGTGGACATCAGCAACCCAGGGAAGGGATGTAGGCAGACTTTTGAGTACTTCAATGAAAATTCATGATGGAAGACCAGGTTGGCTCTCACTGCCCATTGACATTAATCTACAGCGACTGCTATAGCTCGTCAGACAGCAACACTGAATGTGGTAATGTGCCAACATTGTTTCCAGAAATGCTCAGTTTCGGAACAAACAGTAAAATTATTTTTGGCGAGTTGCAAATCCTTGTGAACTTTTGACGGACACTTGTTTGAATTCCTACATCTGAGGAGCGAAAAACTGTTGGTATTCGATTAATTTCAGATTTTTGTCAAAAAGACAGTTAATATACACTAGTGTCGAAACTGTGGGACCCACCTGGCCGTATGACGGGGTAGGCTGGTTTGAACAATTGTAAAAAACTTTCTTCACATCTCATACAGCCCCATATCTTTTTCTGGACTGAGCCTGTAGTTATTTGATGGGTTTGTATCTTGCCCATTCGAACTACTAGGACTTTTAGCTTATCAAATTGTTTGCCTTTCACATAGGGTAATTTCGGTACTGCTTTTAAATCGTTTAGTGATCTTAAGCATTCTTATTGAATCATGTAATTTTCAACAGTGCTAAGAGCTAGCAGCATATACACATTCCAATAACCATTTAGACACCAAACTAGGAAAAAAAACAGTGCCGCTGCATCTAGTTCCAAGAATGAGAGCTAGGCCAAAGGGCCGGTTCTAGTTTACATATGCGTACACTTGTCTCAGGTTAACTCCCTCCCTGCCTCCTCGCTCTACCCTACAACACGAATGGGATTAAACATTGAAACATTCCTCAAGCACTTCCCAATTTAGATAGCTGTCTGCACCCTTTCAACTTCCACCACTCGTGTCCGGGTCTCACTGGAGTGTGTACTGGTCAACACGTTTACCCCACATGTGTGTTCCGGGGCAGGTTGGCCCTGCCATTCCATGGAGCACTTCAAACTCAAAGCCCACCTTTTCCTGGATTCTCCCCCCTATGGTACTCCAAGAATGGTAGCCACTCCACGTCTATGTGCACGTGGGTATCCATGAGAGCTGCCATAAGGCTTTCCATTTTGTAGCCTATGTCCAACCAATCTCCACGTGACTGGGGAGTGCGTTGCTTTTCCATTGCCTCATCAGGCATACCCTTGCGGCCAACACCAAGTTGAGGCATATGTGGGGAGTACAGTGCAGTGTTCATCCCCCTCCTCTGCCCCAAACATCAATGGCAAGAGGGTTCTGGTAATGCCTTCCATTGTGTGCACCCAGTCCCACCATTGATGCCAATAACCGCTAATTGAGCACAAACCCTCCAGCAGTTTAGGCTGACCCCTGGACATATTCTGGATAACCATTGCTGTGTTAGGTGCGAGCGAAACAACCACCTATTATGCATTTTACACTGCATTGTCATCGTGGAGGACTACACTGTCCTGTAGATTGTGGCCCACGCTTTAGCCTTTTCCTGCAGCCCCAAGTCAGCCTCTCACTGCGCTTGTGTGGCACGGGCAAGTGCCCCCTGTTTGGTAGCACTGCGTACAACTGAGACAAGCCCCCCTCATGCCCTGGTGTGTATCAAGAACTTGCTAGAGAGGTGTTCATAGCTGCTGTAATTTCTCGCTCCAGCACGGGTCTAATCGCACGCCTCGAAGTTACAAGTACTGCAGTGGTGCGATTTCTATGAGGTTTAGGGCCTGTTCAAATCTCCCTTTGTTGGCATGGTTCCTTTGCACCACATTTGCCCAGCTCTAATCAGGCCCACCTCAGAGCCCTTGGAAGCGGTTAGGGTCAACGAAAAAGTTGCTCATTGGTGGTGCCTATATACAACTAAGCGGGAAGGGCCATCATGTCACCCCCTACTGTGTCACCCCTTTTCTGCCACAGAGCCCAAAAAACAGCTAACAGTGTGTTCGGATTCTATGGGGAAGTTTGTGATGGGGAACCCACAGCCATTCACCCATTGCGACTGGGGTAAAAAGCCTGTTTCCCAGCACCATCCATTACTTCTCAATGTTTTATCGCACATGGTCTAGCAGTAGTCATAGCTGGGCTGTCCTGTAGTACTCTTATAGGTCCAGGCAACCTAGCCTGCCCCCGTCTTTCAGGAGAAAGTGTTTTGTATGCAATTCTAGGCCTCTGATCAGCCCATAGAAATGAAATTAGTTCTTTCCGCATCTCCAAATGAAAGGGCGGCCGGTATCGTGACCGGCAAAGTTTTAAACAGAAACATCAATCTCTGTAAGACATTAATTTTTATGGTCGTGAACCTAATCCAAAATAGGGCTAGCTTCATCCGTCTATGTCTTGAACAATGGCTGCCCACAGCGGCAGGTAATTTGCTTTGTAGAGCTCAAACTGTTTTGTAAGCATCACCCCTAAGTATTTAATGCCTGCCTCTTATTTGGATGCCTTCCTGTGCTGTGATGTGCAACGCTCTGGTGTTATCTGTTGTGAATGGCATGGCTGGGGTTGTGCCATACTCTGCTATGGCTTCCAGAAGGGCTGGGACAGAGGATTCTGGGTGAGTGACAGACCAAAATGTCATCCGCGAACGCCGCAAGCTTACATGCCTTCCCATTCTGCACTAGACCAAGTATGCTGGCACACTGGCGGGTCACTTGGACTAATGGTTCTACGACTAGCACAAATTAAGGGTGAAAATAGGCATCCATGGCATGCCCGCCTGCTTAATGGAAAGCTGCAAGGTTATCCCATTGACTAAAACTTGGCCCGTCCTGTTTTTATACAGCGCCAGAGCCCGTTGACCATTCCTCCCCCAGGCCTAATTTGCTAAGGAATACACGTAGAAAGGGCCACTCCACTCTGTTCAAAGCCTTTTGTGGCATTAATTGTTAGACTCTGGTCTACATCGTCTGCTTTCAGGCAGGCAATTCGGCCCAGGGTCTTGCAGATCTTGTCCGAGCCCCATCACCCCATTGCATACCCCACTTGATCATTGTGTACCAATGTGGAGAGAATATTACTCAACTGGGCTGGCAGAAAACTATTTTTGCATCAACGTTTATGACTGATATTGGGTGGTATGAGCCGCAATCTGTCCTGTCCCTTCCCTCTTCAGGCAAAACTATGATCCTGGACTGGTATAATGATGGTAGTGTCTGCATTATGTTATTTAAAGGCTTTGCGAGAAACTGGGCACGGATCACCCCATATACTGTGTAGAAGGCCGGGGTATAGCCATCTTGCTTTGGTGCTGAGCCCACTTTGAAACTGCTGTAAGGACCTCAATGCTATCGACTGGGACATTGAGCGGTTCGCTCGCTGACGCGAGTGTGACACCAATCCAGTGAGATACTGCCGCTGGTTTCCTCACAGCTGCGCAGAACTAGGAAAAGCGCGGGGTTATTTCCAATGGGCTAATTAGGGTTTGCCCCCTGATGTGCCCATTACTTTGTTCACTGCCCTGTCCACCCTCTGTGCGCTCAATCTGTTTGCTAGCAGAGGGGGTGCCGTGTCCCCTTTCTCAAAGTAATGTTGCTTCAGATAGCGAAACTGGGTCGGTGCTTTTCCACAATGTGTTCAACTCACTTTGGAGCACCCTAATCTGTCACTTTATTTGTGGGTGGGTCCATTTCCTTGCTCCTCCTGCTCGGCCACACCTCGGCTGTGGCCCATGGCTTATTTCCTTTGGCTCCTGTGTATTTCTAATCTCTGAGCGATGATCCCCTGACTTCCGCTTTCAGGCGTTGGACGTTCGACGCTTCATCTCCTGTTGTCACCTTGTAGTATTCCCCTCGACATTCAAAGTTGAGCGAAAATGGGAACCCCCCCCACCCCCCCCCACCAGTATTGGATGCCCTGATCTTCCAGCCATGTAATTAACAGTTTGCAGTCTCGCCTTTTTAGAGCGTCGTTGTGGTCAGGTCTTGGAATATGCGGACACTCGTCCCCTCAAAGTCAATCTTGTCCCATCCTCTTGCCTTTAGCACAATTCCCACCTACTGCTTGTCATGACATTTTGCTAGGACCGACCGTAGGCCGTTTGGAGGACGACCTGCTTTGTGTATCCTGTCGAATTCAACTGTAGGTGTGGGCAGATCGTCAAAGAGGGAATTTATGAGAGCTTTGACCTGCCGTTCTAGTGCTTGCAGTGTCTCCTCGGGTGCCTCCTTCAAGCCCACGATAAGTATGTTAGCGCATCTCTCCCCATTTGAGGTCAACCTTCACTGCCAAGTCTGCTTCTCTTTGTTAGAGGTTGAGAACGTGGCTTTCCACTTTCATTTTGGTTACTGCTACCGATTGTTTTCCAATGCTTCCAGTTTGTCCTCCATTTCGTCCATTCATGTTTGGAGTACTATTATGGTTGCCGAGGTGCTACTCTTCATTGACCGGATTTCAGAACCAGCAAGAGGCATAGGTCTGCTTTAGTCGAGGCCTCATGGTCTTCTCTGGGAAGGTTTGGTGCGATTGTCTGGGGTGGACTTCATCTTGGGAACGTCCCGACGGAATGACTGCAGGGCTACTCTAGTGCGGGGGTCCAGAGTGACTGCTGCAGTATGGGCAAGCTGCGCGGCAGTGGGTTGCTGATTCACAGTTTTATGGCTCCCTTGTGAATATTCTTATGAGGAGGGCTGCTCCACTTTCCAGCAGTTATTTCTGCTAGTGCTGTGTCCCCAGTGGTGGTTCTAGTTCACAAACACACCATACCTTCAGCATGCTGCAGTGCTTCTTGCCCTACTAAGTGGTCTATGGCACTGTGGCCCTCCATCTCCTTTCCTTCCTTTGATGTGCACGTGGCTGCACTGAGCTAGTTTTATGCTTTGGCGTGCACATGTTGCACCCCCTCTCCGGGCCACTGAGTCCACCCAATGGGTCCCGGTCCACAGGGCTGTTGGCATTGGTCCTTCCAGTACCTTGCTACTCAGATGTTCCATCTTTCGTACTGGAGTGGCTACCACCATGTGATTGTATTGCTATTAAGGCTGGTGCCTCTTTTGTCTCCCCTGGATGATAAGACTGTTCTCAGAAGGCAGGGCTGTGGAAGACGGCTGCTTCAGTCACTCCACCTCCCCTGCATGCACTCACACGGTCATGGCCTCGCCAGTGTCTAGGCTTTGTTGGGGCTGGTGGCTGCACCTACCCATTTGCTTCGCATGGCCACTGGGGGCACATCAAGTATCCACCTTAAAGAGCTTTTACATTGCTCTCGCCTACTGGCTTCGGTCTCTCCTTGCCCAGTGTATTTGTGGGCATCAGCACTGGGTTTTCCACTTGACGCACAGACTTCCACATTGGTGGTCTATGCTACTGTGCTTCTGGGGGTGCAGCTTTCTGTAATCAGGCCAGGACATCTCCACTTGCGAGCGGGGCCAGCATGGGTGCCTGCTTTCCTCCATGGGCTCACCAGTGTTTAGCATCATCGCCCACCTCTCAGCGACTTCGATCCACATGCAGCACTCCTTACCGCCTACAGTCACTTGACGCAGCTCTGATCTGCATGCCGCGCTTTAGCATCTGCCAATGGATTAATGCTTCGGGTGAATGCACTGCGGTTCTTGCTCACTGGGCCTCTGCAGTGGTCCACATGTTGAGGAGCCGTTGCACGTCAGGTGCTAGTTATCCAGATATTGCCAGTGCCGCTGCTCACACTTGCTTTGATCGTGTCTGGGTGTTTCAGACAAAGGATAACATTTTGCGGGCATTCTGATGGCTTTGCCGACTGCTTTTTGCCAATCTGCTGCGGCTAAAAAGGGAGGTGAATGGTCCGGCCGCCATTTCGCCTGCGCACCCTACCAGTCTCTGCTTTCAAGCATTTTAATTATTTGGGTACTTCATCTTCCAGTGGCCTTTGCGCCGCTCACTTCCCCTATTTATTTTACTTCAGGTACGTCAGCGCCATGTATCAGAAAGGGTGACTCGTCTTATGGTGGTAGCGTGCTGTTGGCTGTCCCGTTAGCAAACCTGTTGCTCCACAGGTAACTTTTCTTCTGACACTTAGCTTCCCTTTTGTTGTACTTTTGGTTTATCTTACGGCTCAGACTTCCGTTTAGTCAGCACTGTAAATCAATTGTGGATAAATACCTCAACATACCGCTGTAACATGCTCCAAGTTTTATTAACAGTGGTACTTTCAGGCCAATGTCAGATGGGCCGATACCCAACATGTCCACTATGGCCCTTACTGTAGCGGAGGTTGATAATGAGGAGCCAATATAAGGGATGTTAGAAAGTTCACAGTGAGATCGCCAATACCAAGGCTCCTTTTTCTGGCGGGGCAGCATGCTTTCAATCAACCACTGAGGGGGTTTATAATGTTCAGGAGACCAGGACAAATCTGCCCATAACCAATGTGATCTCCTGCCCATGCTCCAATAGCCCCCTCCCCCAAGATAAAGCTAATTAGTCACTAGTTGACCCCCCCCCCCCACCCCTATGTTGAAACAGATTTACAGGCTCCGAATTGTGTATATTTGAATACCCGTTCTCCGCCAAAGTATGCTTTAGAGTTATGGAACAGCAATGAGAAAAAAATTGGATATAATCCTTCTTAAGGAAACCTGGCTAACTGATACCTCCAATCCTGATTTCTCTTCAGTGGTCCATAATGATTATATTCAGTGTAAAAACAAGCCAAGTGGCCCGGCAAAAGGTGGCTGTGATCATCTTCGCTCCTCTCAGTTTTCACTCAGTTGACAGAAGAAATTGATGGTGTTGAGGCTTTAATGGTTAAACCATCAATCATATCACAATTTTATTTTTATATATAGACCTCCACATAGTTTGTTATGTTATTTCAACTTATAAAGTGCACGGTCGCCCAAAGGCATCATGGCGCTAGAGAGGAGCTGCTCAATAAAGGAAGACCTGGTGGGAAAGCCAGGGACTAGAATATATTAGTTTTCAAAGCTCTTCTAAAGCACAAGTGGTTAGAAGCGGCCTTAAGTAGCGGAGGGAGATTGTTCCAAAGTTTGGCAGCGGCAATAGAAAAAGTTCTACCGCCAAGCCTTTCCCGGTTGAATCTAGGAACGATTAGATTAGAGGTAGCGGAACTGAGATCCCAATCCGGAGAGTATCGGGAAAATTTTGACTGCAGGAATTCAGCTCCAGGACCGTGGATTGCCCGATGGACGATAGTGATTTAAAATTAATTCGCTGAGACACCAGAAGCCAGTGGAGTTGGCGAAGCACTGGTGAAATGTGAGCACCATAGGGAGAACCAGTGGCTAACCTAGCTGCAAGGTTCTGCATACGCTGGAGTCGAATAAGACTGATGGGTTACGACAAATACAGCGAATTACAATAGTCTAGCCGTGTAAGGACTAGCGCAGCAACCACGGGGGCGGAGGGCTTCCGGGATCATAGGCATGACCCTCTTAAGTACCCGGATCTGATGGTGCTCGGACTGGCAGACGGCCATAACCTGGTTGGACAAGGAGGCAGAGATAATAACCCCTAGGTGTTTCACTTTGCTGACTGGACCAAGTAAAGGGCCTAGGGAAGAGGGCCAAAAGGCAGGGGTCCACAGTAAGGGGCTGGAGGGACATCCCACCAACAGTACCTCCATCTAATCTCCATTTAGCTTTAGCCAATTCTGATCCATCCAGATCCAGACTGCCATAAGGCAGTCATGGAGGCAGGCTGAGACCTCAGATTGCTCGTGATCCAAACTAATCAGGATTTGTGTGTCATCCACATAAGAGTAAGAGTAACAATTAAGCCCATAAGAGCGGATGAGACAGACCAAAGCCCAGATGTATATGTTAAACAAAAGGAGGAGAGAAAGGGTGGCATGGTGAGGGTCTGTGTGCGATCTGAAAGAAAAGAAGTAAACCAGGCCAGAACAGAGACAGATATACCAGTCTGACAGGCGAACGAGGAGGATGGGGTGGTCAACCGTGTTGAATGCAGTGGATAGAACAGGATCAGAGCCCCAACTCTTCCCGCATCGACTAATCTGGTCATATCGTCCTGCACAGAGACAAGCACACTTCCCGTACCTCTTCCTGACCTGAAACCAGCCTGGGCACGATTAAAGATTTGAGGATTCCAGGAAAGAAGACAAAAGAGGTGTAAGCAAAGATTCCAAGAGTTTAGAGAGAAAGGGGAGCAAATAAATGGGACGAAAATTAGCAGGAATAGTGGGATCCAGGGAAGGCTTCTTAAGAAGGGGAATGACCCTCGTAGATTTCAACTCCGGGGGAACCAGTCCGGACTGGCAGGAATTGTTTATAGCCATCGTAATATCGGTCAAGATGTTAGGGGCAATCGTCTTCATTATAGCGGCAGGAATGGCATCCTCGGGGGAGGAAGATTTAATCTTTAGGATGGCTGCCAAGACTTCTGCTTCGGTAAATAGTGGAAAGGTGGACCAACTAGCAAGAGAGTCAGTAGAAAGGGCGGGCAGAAAGCCAAGGGTATCGGGGGACAGTATTGCAGGCGATTTAGCAATGTTAGCTCGAATGGCCTCAATTTTTGTGATAAAGGAGGCAAGGTTGTTGCACAATTCTTGTGAGGGCTGAGGGCTATACCATAGAAGAAAGAGTCTCCAAAGTGGCTAGGGAGTGTACTATGGAGATATAGTATTCCGTCGTTTGAAGAACTTTTATCCTCTGCATCTTTCACTTCTGAAACCCTCCATTCCGGGCATTTCAACCTTGGTATAGCCAACAGGACCTTGTTGCCCTGTCCATTGATCAACTGCTGACCAACCGGGGGTGCCATCAATTGGCGACTGGTCCCACACAAAGCTGGTCATACCTTTGTTTGGTGGTGTACCACTAAAAGTGTTGGGGCACCCTAGATTATTGCTTGCCACTATCAGACAACTCATTTATTGATCTCCTGATGTCCAAGCTCCCACCTAGAGTATATGCAGACAAAGCTTTAACTAAACTCAATCTACGTGAATTGACTCCAATCTCACGGCTCCATTTATTGAACCATTAAATAAAAAGGTACGGCATGTGTCGGCCTGGTCCCCCTCCTCACTCCCCCCCAACCCCCCCTACTGCAAGATGTGCCGGGAACGACAGCACCCGATCAAGTGTGGATGTCAATGGGTCTACACCTCTTTCCTTTGCCCAACCTGGATTAGCCATAAGTGACTATCTTCTCTGAGCTTGCGGATGACCTTGTGGATGATCAGGGGAGTCAGAGGGAATACGTAAGGCCACATCCTGTTCCTCTGAAGTCACAAGGCATCACCCAGTGAGCCCCTGCCCTGTCCCAGCCAGGAGACAGTTGGCATCGCCATTTCTGTTCCGTGGCAAATAGGTCTGTCTGGGGCTGGCCCCACTTGTTGAAAATCTCCTGCAGTGCCTGCTCATTGGGTGTCAACAACTAAGAGTGGCAG
The DNA here is from genome assembly GCF_040938575.1 of Ambystoma mexicanum. Lineage (NCBI taxonomy): Eukaryota > Metazoa > Chordata > Amphibia > Caudata > Ambystomatidae > Ambystoma > Ambystoma mexicanum. Next base: position 1,460,677,020 of record NC_090935.1, read on the forward strand.
TTCAATCTACTGAGTTTGTCCACCTCTAGGTGGGACTCCGGAAGGTGGATTTCAGAAAGCCATATGTTGTGAGCTATATCCCATATTTTGATGGTGAGCCAGCACAGGGGAGGCGATCTGCTGCCCCCTTGTTTGTTGAGGTAGTACATGCAAGAGGAGCGGTCCTTCTGAATACAGACGCCGCTGTTCTTGATCACCGATAGGAAGGCCCTGAGAGCCAGCCTGCATGGCCGTCAGATCGAACAAGTTGATGCAACTCTTCTGTCCCGCCTTTGTCCACAGATCATGTACACTCTGGTTGCCCAGCATGGTTACCCACCCGTCCAGGGAGGAGTCTGTCATGATGGTATAAGCCGGCAGGGGCTGTCCGAACTGTCTGCCCACAAGATTGGTCCCTTTCCTCAACAAACCAAAACATGGTTTAGTTACGCTGGGATGTACACTGATGCTGCTTGAGAACCAGGTTCCTGGTTCCATGAAGCTAAGAGGTGTAACTGCACCCTCCTCATTTTGAGCCTTGCACACCAAACAGCCAGGAGACATGTAGCCCTAATCCCCAACAGGTGCTGGTAGCACCAGGCCGAGGTTTTCGACCTGCTGAGAAAATGCCCACTATCCGCATTTAGAGCTGCCACCTTTTCCATGGTGGGGAAGATCTTCTGCCCCTTGGTATCCCATCTCAGGCCTAGGGAGACCAAGGCTTGGGTATGCTGGAGCTAAGACTTTGTGGTTGATGGAGAACCCCATTTCGTAAACCATAGCCATTAGTCTGCAGGCCGTATTCCAAACCTACCCCAGTGATTCCGCTCGGACCAACCAGTCGTCTAGGTATGGGCACATGTGGTGGCCCTCTGACCTGAGCAGCGCTGCCACGCATTCATGAACCTTGTGAATACGAATGGGGCTGAATTTTCTGTATTGCGAAAAAAGCCTTGGGGGGGGGGGGGGGCTTCCTCTACTGCCCCTCTCACTACTAGTGAGGGATGTCCGCAAGGAGAGCTGGTGTTTACCGATCTGAAGGAGGGGTGGATAGCACAGGGGAATTGGAAGGAGGGGGTAGGCAGACACCATGGGAGACCACAGATAGGTTCCACAGATCCATGAAGATTGCCCACCAGGACTGAATGCGAAGAGCAAGCCTGCCCCCCACCGGAGAATTGTCAACCTTGATGGCTGCATCATTACTTCTTTCCCTCGGAGGCTGGTGCCTGGGAGGGGGACTGGAAGAAGCCTTTGTGGCAGGTCCTTGGTTGTTTGCACCTGTGTTGGCTGGGGGACCCGTCAAGTTGCTTAGCTCTCCGGTCCTGAAAGCCCCTGCATCTGATATTCCCGTCATCCCCCAGGCGGATTGCACTTGCCTGGGGGATGACGAGAGGCTTAGATGCAGGCTTTGCTAGTATAGCCTGGGGGTTGGTGGTTTGGGAACTGTTCTTTTTCTTGTCCAACTCCTCATCCGAAGAAGAATTGAACAAACCCTCCCCCACGCACTCCCACCCCACCTTGAAACAGGAGATCCAGGATGCAGTCTTGTACATCTGGGTTAACCCTGCTGGCCATGCAAATGGCCCTGCCGGCTGTGTCGATACGAGCCACAGACTACTCCATTAGGTCCTGTGCCACTAGCCTGGCTTTGGCCAATTGCGCTTTGAAGGACGCTTGCATGTGTATAGGCAGATCAGGAATTAACAATTTCCCTCCATAGCCTTGGATTTGTAGCGCCCAGTATAGCGTATGCATTTGCTTGCCACATGTCAAGACCGGCGTTTGAGTATACGTTCTTCCCATAGGCGTCCAGAACCCTCTTCGCCCCAAAAGGCTGAGGTATAAGGACAATGCAGATGTCTGGTTTGGCGTACATGGAAGCCGCCGCCATCACCGATGAATAGGGTTGCTGGTGAACCGATAGGAGTGCACCCCCTTCTGCCTGACTATTTTGCGTTCAGCAGTTTGTTGGTGGGCTGCATAAAATGGGGCATGGACCAGCCCTTTTTTGCCAGGGCTTACATGTCTTTTTGGAGTGGGATGCCTGATCTGGTGGCTGGTCTGATGGTTACCACTTCCGCTGGCACCCCCTGCTTCTGGCTATTCCTTCTGACTGAGGGATGCCCAGGTTCTCCGCCAATCCCGCTAGCATATCATGGAAGGCACTAGCTGAAGATTGTGTCCTGATCTTCGTCCGTGTCCCCCTGATCTGTGGCATCCTGAGGGTCTGCAGGCAGCATGGCTGGAGCAACTGTGGCCTGGGGGGCCGTGGACCGGCCTGTGATGCTAGGCTGCACAGGAGCCAGTGTCTCTACAGATGGTTAAGCTGCCGAGACTAAGGATGGAGCCAGCTGGAGCTGGACGTGAGCAGAAGGCTGTGTAGGCATAGGCAGAAGCATGTCTTTAATAATTCCCCTCAGGATACCATCCATTTGAGGAGACTTCATCAGAGTGAAGAACTTCTCAAAGTAACATTACTTGCACGCTGGCAATGTGCATTCCTGCACAGGTACAGATGGCGTGCTGCACTCTTCCAGCACTGTGTCTGCCCTGGGTGCAATTTGCCTCTGCCCCATGCCCCCGACGGCACTGGGTAGGATGTGTACCACATTACCTGTGGATCCCTTCAGCCAGTACTCCAGTGAGCGTCTGTACCCTGGCTGGTGAAAGCCTGATGGGCCCCTCCTGCCGACTGCTTCCCAAGGAAGGAGTCACCTTAGCGTGGTGCTTTGAATAACAGAACACTTACCTAGACCTTTGCGTTTTCCTATGCATGTATTCCTTTATTTGGACAGCCAGAGATCTGGAGAACAGCTCCTTCCTCCTCACGAGCCGGTTCTCGAGTGATCGGGTAATAAGGGCGTCACACACTGAACAGCCGCCCCATCCATGGACTTTGCAGCAGAAGAGCATGTGCAGGTCCGATGTCGGAAAGGATCCATCGCAGGACAGGCACCTACCGAAAACCACCACAGCCGTCATGAACCGGGGAGGGTCGGGGCACCGGAAGCCGTTGTAAATTAAAGTTCCTATGAATTTAGAAGATTTAAGGAAATTAAAAAGAGGGACAAACATCCCAGGGAAGACTAAGAGGCGCATGGAATTAGGAGGGGAAAAAAGGCCTCAGCCACAGCGCAGGTGAAGCGGGTCTGCTCCCATAGACCTGGAAAAGAGGACTGAGGGTGGTGCCGAAGGGCAGAGTCAGGTGAGCACATGCTCCTGGGGCCGCGCCCCCCGGCGCATAGCTGAATTTAAAGAGGAAGAGACATTTTTCTGGTGAAAAAGTTTGTTCCAGTCCCTACCGAGGGACGCCCATACAGAATGGAGGAAAGGTGACAGGACATAGGAGTGAAGCAGATGTGTCCCAAATATTCTGTGAATTGTTATTGGATGGTGTTTAACTTGTTTGTATTGAGGTTGGAAGGAAAGATTGTGCCCCAGAGTAAGGTGGCTTGCCAGGTGATATTTCTTTTGCAAGATTGTTTTTTCCCATGGATTAATAAATACATATTCTTTCTACACATCGTCCCGATTCTTGGCTTACCTATTACAAAGAGGTGAGGGATAGTAGTGGTGTGATTTGTCAGGGGCAGAGCTAGTCCAAATTTGATAAATTATTCATAAGCGTAGCGCTCTTGACTGGGAGGAGGGAATTAATTGCCTGCATTAATTGTTGCCCCATAAATATATTCTACACTGCCCATGGCCTTTTGCCATGGCAAGTGGCCATACCCACTGCATATTTTTTAGTAGCACTGGTCATGGTCTTCGGCAATGGTCTTTGGCCGTGCTCACTAAATATTTTCCGGCACCACTAGCTGCGGCCTTTGGCCATGCAGACTTCATATTTTACAACACTACCAGGCTTTCAGTCGTTTAAAATGCTACCCAGCCACTGGCAATGGGCAGTGACTGTTCACCCGTGACCTCATTGTAGCTGTAAAAATATGCTTTTTTTAAAAACTCTAACCGCTGCTAAAATATCAGTTAACTACATATAGCCGCAATTATTGGAAAAAACTGGAAAAAAACACCATATGTGTCCCTGGAGCCCTCACTAACCAAGTTCCCCTCTGCTCATGGCAAGGCGGCCCCCCCACCAACTCCCATTTGCCCACCCAGCCCTCATTGGGAGCGGGAGCAGGTGCAAGTGGATCTAGGTCACATGGCCTAAGCTCCGCCCACCTAATGCCTTCCTGCCAGCTGCTCTTCACCACTTAGCAAGCCCCGCCCACCTGGTGCCTTCCTGCCTGCCGCTCTTTCACCACTGCTGGACTTCCTTTGCATCTTGTACTCATGATGGCCCTGAATCATGCTGCTCCCATCTTCATCTTGTATCCTGGCTTCCATTATTATGCGTTACTAACGACTTCTGCAATTGTATTCACTTTCCCCTTGCTTCTCCTCTTTAGACTGCTAACTCGGTTCTCGCCTCCTGTCCCTTCTCCCTTTTCCTATCTCTTCCCCTTACTTTCTTCTATGCACTTTATCAGAATTGTCCCTGGACCTAGTATGATCGCAACCTCGTCTGTCTCCTCCAACCTCCCCTTACTGTTTTTTCCTCCCCACTACCCCTCCAGCACTATCTGAAATGTTGTCAGGCCTAGTATGATAGTCGATTGTTTTGTTCCTCCCTCCCTTTCTGCACCCCTCTCCCGCACCTCTGGTTTTTCTCCGGCTCCACCAGAAATGTTGTCAGGCCTAGTACGGTAGTCGCCTGTCTGTTTCCATTTCCTTCCCACTCTCCCCCTCCCTTCCTCATCTATGTCCTAGCTCTTGCACTATCTGAAATGTCGTCAGGCCGAGTATGAAAGTTAATTTCACATCCTTACTGTTCATGGCCTGTAAGAATGTCATTGTATTTGTCCTTGTTCCTCCCTTGACTTGAAGCACTTTGAAACACATTGTGTATAGGCGCTATATAAATAAACTATCATATCATTGCCCCTCAAATACTAGTTCCGTGTGACGCACTTTGCCTTCCCAATCTCATCTTCTCTGATCGCTGTATTTACCGGACTGGATCACTGGCTGCAGGAAAACCTTTGTGCTGCAAATTCAGTTCCCAGCACACAGCCAACTCCCAAATTTCACATGGTGGCATCTCACAAGCCCCCGCCCCCACCCTGATGCCCTTTTGTACTGTTTTTCCGACTTCAACTGCTATTTTAATGCTTTTAGTTTATCGATATTTACGGGTTCAGCTGCGGCTATCTCGTAGGAAAAGAATAAAAGATGGCGGCTTTTCCATCTCTAAAAAGCCTCATCCTGCAAAGCACCATGGAAGATATACATATGGGAGAAGGGGTAACTCCCCCCATCAAATATTTTCAGAAGTACGGGACACAATAACCCCTGACCACAAAAGGATTGCAAATTAACGCTTCATGCCCAAGTCGTTTCAAACCACGTCCAATACCGTTGAGCAGTTTTTTGCTGAGGCATGACAAAAATTGACAATTTCTCTCTATGGGAAAATGAATGGGGACTAGCTCGAAAGTTTGTTTTCATGGTCTTAACTTTATTTGTGAACGACTTGTACAGTCTATATATACACACCCCCACACACACAAAGGATGAGTGGCTAGTAATGGAGCAAAGTTCCCTCCATTTGCTGATTGCAATCCCTCTAAAGGACAAGTTTAACTTCTCCTTCAGCTGCACTTAAAGAATCACTTATTCTAGGAGTTTGGCATTCTTTAAACCATGTCTCCATTGCTATGATCACCCAACTTCAAATACATTTTCCATATAGCAGAGAAGTGCATGGCATGTAGGGGTGGTGACCCATGTTTTTGCAGACCACCTTATCAGCTACACTGAAGGATCATCCTCCTCAAAACTACCCCCCCAGTCTCTTGTAGCTGTTGCAGCAAGCACATTGTTCTAGTCTTCACTCTCAAATACAACCCAAGCCAGCTAATGAGACCAGGGTGGCTAAAGGGAGTGGGCCATTCTTGGGAGTGAGAGCTTGATATTCCTTTAGGCATGAGAAGGTAAATACTCAACTTCTGTCACTTTCATCTTTTAGGAAAACCATGGCTTTGAACCTGCTCACCCACAAAAAGCTAATGTTTCTTGTCCAGTTATTAGGAGTGCACAATCAGAGGCATTTTGGACTCTGGATCCATGGTCATGGCTGACCGTCAATAGGGAAACAATTGCACTGGTGAAAACACCTGATCTCCGATCTCCAAAGTGTCTAGCCTTTTCTTTTTGCGCCAATATCTTTAGAAGACATGGCACTCACAAGAGATTGTGTGAACCAGATCACAGATGTTTTCATCAGTGCTATGGTTTCCACTACTGACAGAATCAGCACTGACAGTTTGGCTAGAGGTTCTGCCACTCAAGCAATGATTCAAAGCAGGATTTTCAATCAAAAGTTCAAATAAGGAAGTTCAGTTTTGTAGCCAAGTTCTGATCATAAAGTTCTTCTTGCTCCAAAAGTCTTTTACTTGGACTTTAACCGACAGTTCAACAAGACCCGTCTTTCTTACGAAAACACTTGCACAATTCTGTATCAGCAACAATGTTTTGTCAGGACGATTCCATCGCAGTTTATGAAACACGTTAGTGGCCCAATATATTCAAAAGACCTGCTTATGTCTGGGTCATTAGAACCACTAGACTGCATCTTGCAGTTTAGGGCCTCTGATTCACACGTCCCAGTACTTCAGACATTGTGGGATTTGAAGTCTCCAATGTTGGCATACTTGCCAACCCTACCGATTTAGGCGGTAGGATACAGCTTTTTAAGTAGTCCTACCGCCTACCGATTTAGTGGCAACAAACACTGATTTTATTTGTAAAAAAAAAATATTGTTTTTGGCCTGGCTGCCTTAGGCCCGGCACAGCATGGTCAGCATCCTTGTAGCTCCTCCCTCACTTCCAAAGAACAGGGTAAGGATTGAGGTGAGTTTAATTTAGTGCAACTAGCACAGCAACTCAAGATCAACATTATTCCTTTTTGTTTCTCCTCTCCGAAAATAGGGAGATTCCGAGGGAAATCTCAGTGGAACGGATTTCTTCTTGTGAAATGGATGGTGCTTTCCATAAGTCAGTTAGACCGTGTGAAAAGCTCCCAGTCGGTACAGAATTCTGCTACTTCATTACAACGTCAATGCTTGGGGATTGAGGAGGCTAGAAAACCTGTTACCATCCCAAGCTGGGAGGTCCCACATGTTTGGAGGTGGTGGCCGGTGCACCTCAGGGGGGGGTCTCCTGGGAAGGCTCCTCCCAGTACGCTTAATTTTATTTTGGACATGGCACTCAATGCATGAACAGTGGGCCGTCGCCTTCTGACGAAAGCAGAAGTAAATCACTGAGGGAAGCCTCTTCAGAAAGTTGCTTCATCTCCTATTTGTGTTAATGACGAAGAATCTGATCACACTGCTCACAGCTCACTTATTTGGTATATTTCTTTCTAATGATGGGTCAGAGGAGTTTTGGATAGGCCACACCAGGCAGTCTTTTCCCGTGATCTCTTCAAGGCCACATGTCACTTCAGGTCATTTTCTGTGGTGACTGAAGGCCAATGTTCATGTGACATTTCATGGGATATTATTCTAGTTACTATTTTTGAAACTAAGATTGCTACAGATTTTTGGTCACAGAATGTTGGCATGTATGATGTTAGGTTTATCTTTTCCTTCAGAGATGTACATTTATTGGATTTGCATTGTTTATTGAATACATTCTTAGGTAAGGGTTTTAGAGGTTTCAATTTTAGAGTCAGATTCAAGGAAGAATTATATTAATCACAAGCCATAGTTTCAAGATTCAGATTCCCACATTTTATTTCCCTGCTGATCACAAGAGGTTTCACTACTGTGAGAAACCTGAGGGTATTCTCCCTTGGTAGTCCTCAGTAAAACCATAGTCGGGTGGCCAGGGGAGGGCTGGCACTCTCCGATCCCAAAACTGGGGGTGGACAAGCAAGGGAGGATCACCTGGGTGAGGGGCCCTGAGGTTATGTTCCGGGGAATGCCCCAGGTGAGATGTGGTATCATGCCAGGGAAGGAGTGGTGGAGATCTCCGAGGCGTTAATAGGCTATATTACTTCAGCCTCACCTCCTCCCAGAAAATCTCTCCTACCCAAACCCATTAAACCCTCCAGACAGAAACTATCCCCTAGGATCTCAAAGCCAGTCCGATTCAGAAACCGTCACTCCAAAAACCCCTGTATTCCAGTTCACTATCCAAATACTTCCAAGCAGTCTTTCCTTCCTATCGATTCTTTCCCACAATCCCCCCCCCCCCTGCTCAGGTAACATACTACAATTTCCAAAATCCCCTTTGGTCCCATCATGACCCCAGCTATTCCTGCAAAACCTACAAATTCTGTCCCTCTGATTCTCTTCTACAAACACAACCTGCTGAGGTAATATACTGCAATTCCCATAAATCCCCTGGTTTATAGCGCAATCCCTTTTGTTCTTTTTCACACCCTGGTCACTCTGGCTCATTGCACCAACTTTCCACTCACCCCTTAGGATACTCGGATACGACAAATCCCTCTTTTCGCTACACAAATAATGTTTTATACCCAAGACAGTCTTGTAATGATAAACCGGTGTATCGGACGGATCCAGACAGAAAGGTCAGGCAAGGTCAGGCAATTCACTCTAACCACACACACCTGATGGCCCTTTCCTTCCCCACAGGTATAAAAAGTGTAGCCAGAAAGAGCAAGACAGGCAAGGTGAGCAAGACGGCGGAAAGGACAAGACGGCTAACAAGGCAGTTCAGAAGGAGAAAGGGTGGCAGCAGGAGGAAAGGGTTGCAGCAAGAGAAATGGTGGCGAGGAGAGAATCGACCTTGCCCTCTTCATCCCCAGCCCACGGAGCCTTCCAAAAGGAGAGCCTAAAATCTCAAACAATGGTGCAAGTGTCTTGCCCCAGATCTCAGCGGTACACTGGGTGAGCTTATGGCGATATGCAGGAGCAAAAGCAGCTCCCGCGCTACCGGCCTTGACTCCACAAAGAAGCAGAATGCTAGGCGATTAAGCACACCCAGTGAGCCGAGGGGGAATCGAGAGAAGCCAGTAGAGGTGTTTAATGAGAATAGCAAAGTGGCAAATTTTGAAACTAAAAGTAATGAACTTTAAGTGAACTGTGAAGTATGGAGGGGAGATCAGCGACAGAGGGACACTGGCACCATGTGGGTGCTAATTCCAGAGACTCTGGTTGAGCTCCATCTGGAGAAACTACAGAAGAAGGCCATAGGAAGGCCGCCATAGGATGCAAAGTGGTCATATGTGAGGGTTGCGCAAACGCCCTGTACAATCGAAAGACTTTGATCTGCAGGGTGGCTAAAGTAAGGGAAGTGGATCCCACCTGGTGAATGAGAGAAAAACTTGGGACGTGAATCCCGTGAACATTAGAAACAAAAAGGAAAAAGAACCCAGAAGAGGGATGCGGAAGGAGGGAGGTGACGTAGAAAGTTCCAGAGAAACAGTGGTACAGAGGACCCCAAAGAAGGGCGGTCCACTGAACTTTTTGACAAAGACATTGATAAATTAAGAAGGGTCCGAGCCCGGACGAGGGAGATCCAGGGGTGAAGCTGTCACCCAAGGGCTGGCAGTCGAGAGAGGCCAGAGTCCGAATGAGGAGATCCAAGGAGTGAAGCTATCTTCCAAAGATTCTATTAATCAATTCTATTGAGCAAGGGTCAGCCCAGAAGAGGGGGGCCCAGGGGTGAACCCATCACACATATTGACCATATTGAGGTTTTTTTTTGAAAGAAACTTGTTTTATTGTTTGAACACTTCAAGGCCAAAGGCAAGAGACTTTCTAAGGAAATGAGACTTGGCCATCAACGTCTTGAGAACATCCACTGGAACTGTTGTCATGTGCTGGTGAAGCCCGGGACTGTCTATTGGAACAGTCGTCTCGTACCAGAGAACCTCTAGACTGTACTGTGCTCCACCAGTTCCCATCCTACCCTGCACTAAAAAGTGGGGAAGGGAGACCTAAAACCACTGCAGCCTGACTTCTCAAATGAATACTATTGTCTTTCTTGAAACTTAATCCGTAGACCCTTTTTGTTTAGTGTAAGGAATTGGCAATAGGTTTTCTTAGTGTAGGCCTTTTCATTTGACATAACTAGGACAGCCTTATTTTCATTTGATAGTCAACATCTGTCCCCATCTTAGATTTAGGTTTATATTAGGCATTTTTACAACCTGTAAACCATTTTCATTGTTCAATAAACACCCTTGAACTGTGATCACTTGTGTCCGTCTTACCCTTGGCCCCACCAGGAGATTCTTACACTACCCTCAATGTGGATAGCTTAATGAAGGGAAGACTTATTCTGACAACACGCCATTAGTCTAGCACCATAGAAAGCGCAGGTCTCTCCTAACGGAATCCTCCTGTTCCATTGGTGGCCATTTCCTCCCAGGTGATCGACCCAGCTAATACCACCCCCATGGTTAGGATCGGGTAAGCAGCTGCCTCCCCCCACCCCTAGTCACCGGGGAGGAGACTTTAGGCAGGGATTTTGTTAGGAGTCCGCAGGATTCATCACAGTACACACCAAATACATCAGTACACACACTTAAAATGCTTTTGAATTACTAGCAGTGCATGCTCAACACTATTGTCTCTGTAAATCAGTGTACCATCTTAGCAAGCAAGAAGTAAATGTCTGGCGACAGAAATTGCCAGCAAGCCAAAGAATTTCTTTTAGGCAACATTGCATTTTGTGGCTGTAAATGTTGCAACGTGCCATCTTGTGGTTAATACCATTACAGAGAATGGCCATTTTGGGTTCCAACGTGTCTGCAGGACCTTAAAGTGCCAGTGGGAGGTTCAGCCCACAGTCTCCGAAGGGTGAGAGGAGTTGCACATTTCATCTATTGAAGAGTCAGGAAAAAAACGAATACAAGCCACCACCCCCATATCCACAGATGAGGACTTCCAGCAAGATAAAGGGGGAGACCCATTTAGGTGCAGGCTATAGGGTATGACCTAGGAAACAAGTGATGGGGTGGATGAATAATGCCACAGATAGGAGGGAAGGACAAAGTTAAGCTTCCAACTTCATGCAGGGTCTATCAAACACCCCCAATCAAATATTAAATGAATAGAAAGGTCAGTGGAAGCCACAGCACCAACCCCAGTTGGAGAGCTGGTGCAAGTGTATCTGTCACGTGACCCAAGCATCACCTGTCAATCACTGCTAATCCTTTGGTGCCTTGTTCAGCCACTGTTTACCTTACTTAAGCAGCCCTCCAGCATCATTTGCAGTTGGTGAGCTGGGGCAAATAGTTACAGGCTCATGACCCCAAGTCTCTGCTAAGCCCGGCCCCTTGCTTTCCTCAACTCTCATCAAGGGTGTCTCTCGCCTGGGTGTCAGAAGTGAAGGTCAGACGAAGAAAAGGGCATTTGGACCGATTCAGACTTGAATGACCTAGGACCAAAACTCCAACTCCTTTAACATCCGGTAAGCACCATTAAATATGTGTTTCAACCATCTATCCGAAAAGCCCAGCCCATCCCAACTCATTGCTAATTACACCACTTACTAGCATCATGGACACTGCATTGCACCAACCTCACGCACATCACCATAGACCCCATCAGCGCATCATCCAACACTACATGACAACTGATGCTCGGCAATGTCCACTCAGCAATCCACCACACAGCAGGTATCACCATGTGACTTGGACGCCATCTTCATTACATTCACCTCCACCCCCATCCTAGATGTCCAATAGCTACATCATTCTAAAATAAGACTGTCCAGAATCGTCAGAGTCCTCGCCAGGATTAACATGGCATCATTGCCATGCACCCAACAGGATATCGGCACCATTGGCTCCTTTCACTTCATTGTAAGGAACTCATGGTAGCAACAGTAAAGACAAGTGATCACAGTTCAAGGGTGTTTATTGAACTGTAGGTTGGAAAACACCTAAAATAAATTTAAGATGGGAGCAAGCTACGACCATCAAACAATAAGGCATTCCTAGAGGCATCTTGTCAAATAAAAGGGCCTATACTAAAATAACTATTGCCAATCCTTACAAATAAATACAAAAAGAGTGTGGGATAGGGTTCACAAGAAAAGTGTTCAAAAATGATAAGTCAGGATGTGGTAGCTGGGGGTCTCCCTTCCCCATGTTTTGAGCACGGGACAAGGGAGGACTCCAGAGCACAGCACAAGCTCGAGCTTTCCCAGCACGAGACTACAGTTCTGTTCTCAGGTATCAGGATCTTCGATGGTTAAGTCTCTTTTCTACAAAAAGTCTCTTGCCTCCGAGGACCTGATGTGTTCAAAATAACAAAGTTCCTTTCTGATTGGACTTGAAGTGATGATTCTTCAACCTTGGGTCCCCCCCCCCCCCCCCCCCATCTTCCGGGCTCAGAACCCTCTCGAATGTCAGCCTTGCTCAGTCGGGTTCACTACGACTTTTCCCAAAACACCTTCCCTTGTATTTCACATGTCTTATTGTCCTTTCAGACAATCCACTAAGGACATCCTTCTGTCGGGTTCACTCTCTCAACACAATGTTCATTGGGCATCATGCTTCGCCCCGTTCTGCAGGCATTCCGCCGTCTGGTTCACTTTTGCCAATTTTACAGTTCTTTCTCACTATGCACGATTCGCTTCCCTCAGTTATCCAATGGTTTTTCGGTCAAAGACTCAACTGTAAAGAGTATTTTGCTACAACCCTGTGTAACCACTTTGACCTTTTCCATGCAGCTTTTCTATGGCCTTCTGGTTTCGGTAGTTTCAACAGCAGGGGGTATTAACCAGAGTCTCCTGAGTAAGCACCCCTATTGTGCCAGAGCCCTCTGTAGCTGGTTTCCCCTTAAAAGTTAACAGTTCTTTAAGTTCCCTTTTACTTTCCCAAGTACACCTTTCGTTCAACAGTTTAGTTTCTCATCGGTACTCCCCTTGACTCACCAGCTGTGATGAAACACTTGGCTTTCCTTGTATCTGGAGTCAAGAACAGTAGCAAGCATCCCTTTCTGTCTTGCTCATCAGCATAAGCGGGCTCCATGTACCGTTGACATCTGCGGCAACACATGTGGACCATTGTTCGCGGTCTTAGGATTCCTTCCACGGAGACTTTGCTGGTCTGGGCCGGAAAGGGCAAGGTCACTTCTTTCTTGTCACCCCATCGGTTCTTGCTGTCTTTCTCCTCCTCTTGCACTGCCGCCCTGGGATAGCCCTCTCGTTGTGCGGTCTGCCTTGCTCGTAGTGTGCTCTCGTGCTCCACTTTTTATCCCTGTGGGGAAAGGGCTGTTGGGTGTATGTGATTCTGGTCGATTGCCGGACCCCTGTGTTGGGACATGTCAGGTAAACAGCTCTGGTGTTACTCTGTCTTTCGTAGTGTGCAAAAGGGTTCTAGCCATAAAAGGGGGAGGGGTAGAGTGAGTATCCTACATGGCAGGATGCGGAAAAGGTTTTGGAAGAAGCGGGATAATGCGTCTCCAGTCTGTGTCCCACTTCCACTCCCAGAGGACCCCCATCCAGATGATCCTCACACACTGGTCCACCCCCAGGAACTGGATCCAATGGTGATGGCCGTGTCTTGGCCACCTCGATGGCCAACCCCCAGGGACTAGTCAGGGAGACGCCTTCAGGTTTCTCACATCTACAGACCAACCAATACCTTCATTAAAGGCTGCACAGACTTGGTCACCGCCATGTGTCTGACACATGCCAACATCTTCCTCAGTGACTTCTACATCCCTGGCATCCCAGCAACCAAGTTGATGAAGGAACATCTACACTGCATACTTGACCTTCCCAACCTCACAGAATACAAAAGCCCCAACTCAGTAAAGGCAATATCGACATCACCGCCATACACACCCCTCCATCGCACCTCTCCAATCCTGCAAGACTGGTCGGACCATCTGGCAATATCCTTCCACAATACTCAGACCAGCCCAGTCAAATGCACCAATCAGAAACTCGGCAAACAAGCCTTCAGATCATTCAAGAATTTGCCAGAGTAGGACCTTACGGAAGACCTTGCAAACCCCCTCAGGGGAAGATCTACCATTCAACCAGGGCTATGACTTGCTTCTCAAAGTACACCCCCACTTGCAAAAAACAATTACTATGCACCAACGAAATTGCTCTCAAACCTAAACCTTCCACACCCAAACAACTCAAATTCAAGAAAGGAAGCATCATAAAATACGAAAAAACATGCGGAAAATCCTGCACTGCATCCAAACGTACCCTGCACAAGGGACTCCGTTACACACAGATGATAGACCACAAGTGCAAAGGCCAACTACTACCAAAACACTATAGCCAAGCACAGTGAATGCGGATCACTCTTCAAAGAGATCAAAAGCACAGCATGAGCCCTCTGCCCCACCCACCTGTATTGCACACCATCATAAATTCCACTGCCTTCAACTCTAATGCATATGTTCAGCGGGATGATACGCCGACAGCCACAGCTAACTGTACACTAGACATCCCATCTCACAAAACTACAGCTACCTGGACAACTTTCAAGAGGCGCCCGCAAGACGAGCTCACTGCAACCTTAGCATCCCTCAATGCCAGGCCACATATGCATATGACATTTTCCCTGTATTGAAACCTCATACCTAAGCACTCATCCCTTACTTGACAATCATCAACATCTCTAACTCAAGGTACCTTCTGCTCTAAACTCAGGATCAGAAAAATACTCTTCTCAAGAAACCAACACTGGACACAGACAACCTCAGCAACCAACCCCCTCCCATCACCCATCTTCCCTTCGGTTAGGTGAGATTTCCTGAATTCCTACTGGCAGTAAGTTAAGTTAGCTATGCCAGTGGTTTGCAGATTTGTACTAACTCAGGACCTTGGTAGTGTGGCAGAGCAGTCAGGCTTATCTTGAGAGGATGTGAGCTGTAGGTAAGTACTCTGAATCTAACAGGCACAACAAAGAAGCACTTACACATAATTATATAAAACATATATGTATTATAGTTACACCAGAATCACTAAATTCTTCTGAAGTTTATGGTAGAACGCTTAGGAATACTAGATAATGCACTTCAAAGGGCACTTTCCCTTTTGTGTTTGTTCGCGGTTACATTTGTAGCAACATTAGAAATGGAAAGACAAGGTTATCATGATCTGTAACAGCGCAATTGTGCAGTTTTCAACAGGTCATACAGTAATTAATTTACTCTGCAAACCCATATAGAAGTCACTTAAAGGGAGGAAAATAAGTGGTTAGTGCAACATGAGCATAGTTCAAGGTTCTAGAGAAGTTTTCTTTGCCTGGCAAGTCTTTGAAGTCCAAAAATGCAGCCCTAGCTAAAGGCACTGGAGAGGGCTTGAAGTCTTGACAAACAGCGCAGCGAATAATGAAGAGTTCCTGTGGATTTCTTCCAGTGTCTACAGTTATTGAAGCAGCAAGTTAGCAACTAACAAAGGAGCCCTATTAACGGACTTGAAAAGGGGACATAAGCAGCGGCTTGGGTCAGAAGTAAGAGGGGGTTGCCCTGGACACCTCTACATGCACTGGAGCAACTTCTTGGAATCTGGTAAGCAATACTTTTCCCCCCAAAGTACCTTTGGTTTGAAGAAAGTGTTGATGTTGGATCCTCCACGATGTGGCAGCTCTGGACCAGACCTCGGTTTCCATGGTCTGGTGACGAAAGGCAGGACAATGGGCGGTGGCTCTCAGCAGCAGTCTAGGAGGACCTGTAGGAAGACTTCAGCAACTTCTTGGTTCACTCTGCGGCATTGGCGTCTTTTCAGCATCATCAACGAAGGACACGGATCACCCGATCAATCTTTTTACAGTCCCACACTCTGGGAGTGGGTCTGGATGAGTTGGATCAGATCTCTGGAGTGTCCTTACAGGCTCAGCACAGATGGACAGTTTCTGCCTTTCCACAACGATGCAATCTAAATGGGCAGCAGGTCTCCAGGTATTGGGGTTCCGTAGCTCTGAAAGCTCCTAGGACCTCGTAAGATGGCTCGTTTCAAAGGTCGTCTTGGGACTGGTTGTTCCCACCAGCCAAAGGGAAGGAGTCTTCTTTGGAGCTCCTTTGTCACATAGAAAACTGGGTCAGGACAGCAGTGGTCACTTCACGGTCTTGCAAAGGGGATGCAGGCATCTCTGGTCAGCGTCTTCAGTCACTTCTGTGTCCTGTGGTCAACTTGCTTTACACTCCAGAAGCCTCACCTTTTATACAGTTCCAGCACACTCCCCTGCAATGTAGAGTGGTGGACCTTTGTTTGCAAACCTTTTTGGTTACCAGTCAGAAAGATGCCCATCACTTCATGTGTCTGAGCCTGTATCGTACACTAGATCAGTCCTGTGCTCTTCTCGGACTGTAGCATGCACAATGCCTTACAGGTTTTCCTTCTGAAACCCATTTAATAACCCAGTAGGGCCATTTTAAGCCCATATATTAACTCCACTGATACAGAATGGGCTATTGGGGCCAGATGTACAATTCATCCAGAATACTGGAAGAGAATGCTCCTCAAGTTGGTTGGCAGAAAAAAAATATGCAAAGTACCTACTTCAATATAATCTTGTGAAACCTCTGACAACGCCCATCAGTCCCAGCAATGAAGAAGTGCAGTAGACAACGGTGCAGAGGATAAGTGCGACACTGCAATAGTGGCCACCTCAGAAGTCACATGAACAAACAGGTTTGGTGTGTTGGCAACAAATGAGCCTGAGGGGAGGAGGAATTGTCGATATTGAGGGGTCATGCAGATAACTAGATCAGAGGTTTGCATTCTACTATCGCACAACCACATTTTCTCACTGGCCAAACCCTTACAACCAACTTGGAGTTTCTCAACTTCGACAGAAGAGCCTGCAAATGGCCCTAATTCTCTCCACCTAACTCTGCATACTCCTCACAGTAGTTGCAGATGTGTCAGGAAGATCTGGGAGTGATTATCGCATAAATAGGCCAACTAAAAGCCATTGTGATGTTAATCTGGTGTTGGCTGATTACTGTAGGTCCGAATTGGACGCAGGAGAATTGTTCACAAATTTGATTGCGCATGTTGCTGCATGTATATGTTGGGGTGGTATATAGCGATATCATTAATGTATAAGGGTTATGGGGGACAGCGGGGGGGGGGGTCTCCCGCTGCATATATATGGGGCAAAATGTAGCCATCAAAGAAAATTCAACCAATTTGATTTGATAAAATGGACACCCAAATACAGCTAGCAAACCATACTAGCACAAACACGCATATGAATGATAAACCCTGAATAAAGACCACAGCCAATACCAATTTCAGTTGTATGAACACATGCAGAGGAGGCAAAATTGGATTGGGTGATGAGGCACCTTTTTTAAAAAAAAGGTGACAAACCCACCTGAGCAAGTTAATTGCACCCCAAGGGGATTAGTGCATCAGTATTGCCCAGCTTGGTGAGCTCCCAGGTGCCATTCTACAAGGCGAGTGGCATGCTGACATTAGCAGAATCAATCAACAAGTTTGCACTCGTGAATCCCCCTGATAAGGCACCAAAATTCAGGAGAAACTGCCAACATCCACTTACACAATAGGCCCTGCCCAACTCTGGACAAACCCTCCCTACCCATCTACCAATTTAAGACCTGTGAGGCTACATGACTCCACAGTGTTTTTATGTACAACATACCAAGGTTGGCTCATGGGCAATTGAGAATTGAATTTCAATTATGCACCTTGAAAGGGTTTGCTGCTGGCTGACCTGATTTGGTTCTCCCATTACAGGCTCTCAGGTTGAAGTCTAGGAGTAGGCAAGCTGTATCAATTGCTTGTGGATGTGATCTCAGTGGGTAGCTAGTACAGCACGTGGGGAAGTCCCCCACTGGTGCACAGTCATCCCACAGCTTGTCGAGAACCTTCAGGGGCTGAAACTGCAGGTTCAAATCACTTGTCAGCAACATAGCTCAGATCT
This sequence comes from Ambystoma mexicanum, assembly GCF_040938575.1. NCBI lineage: Eukaryota > Metazoa > Chordata > Amphibia > Caudata > Ambystomatidae > Ambystoma > Ambystoma mexicanum. The sequence goes on from NC_090935.1 coordinate 1,460,694,907, forward strand.
TATCCCACTGGTTTTGTGCCTGGGTGGTCTCTTGCATCTTTTTAAGGGTTCACAAAGGATTAACATAGGGGTGATCCATAGATGTTGAATAATAGGATAATACTGGCCTTATGGGTGACCCTTTCAAGGTGTCGTAAATCTGGGTTACTCATAGGATGCTCTATAATAGATCAGTTTAGTCTGGGACTCTCCCAGATCAGTAGACCACCTCTCGGTCTGCCTCTTGGGCCTTTTTTGTGCCACAATCGCATACGTGCTGTATCCTTGGGTCTCCGGGGCTTCCAACAAACAGTTTTCCTGCAGGCATATCAAATCGTTGTCCTGTATAAAGACTGGTTCCTCTATCCTGTGATGTTCCATGATAGGATGTTGATGGGCGTGAAGACTTTATAGGGGTCTGGAATGTGGATTCTAGTCCATCCACCCCCTCTATGCCATGGCGTATACCAGAAGATTGGGGCTCCTGGCTGCGCCCCCACCTGTCCTTTCACCGTGTGACACAGATAATGGGTTGCATGGCCTTTAGCAGATCCTTGAACCATCTGGAGGGCATGTATGATATTCAATTAAAAGTAAATCCACAACCAAAGTATTACAGATCAGGGGCAGTTGGATAAAATTATCAGGACCTGATGGCATCTGGGCTTGTGCGCATCAGACAATAAGTTATCGAATTATTGATCTGAAACTCCCCAATGTGGTGCAGTCAATGTATTCATTTATTAGTGAGCATTTCATTAGTATGGACTATATCCTGCTGCTCTTTTTCACCACTTAGCAAGCCCCGCCCACCTGGTGCCTTCCTTCACCATCACTGTCTTGTGGCCAATGCTGGATTTGACTTTTATGGACTTCATTCATTCATGGTGTGTCAGTCTTTCTCAACTCTCATGCTGGAATTCCTTTGCATCTTGTACTCATGCTGGCCCTGAATCATGCTGTTCTCATCTTCATCTTGTATCCTTGCTTGCAACATTATGTGTTACTACTGACTTCTGCAATTGTATTCACTCTCCACTCTTCCTTCTCCACTCTTTTTGACTGCTTACTCTCTTTTCTCTCCTCCTTTCCCTTCTCCCTTTTCCGATATCCTCCCCTTACTTTCTTCTATGCACTTACTCTATCAGAATTGTCCCTGGACCTAATATGATAGCAACCTCGTCTGTTTCCTCCATCCTCCCATTACTGTTTTTTTCCTCCCCACCACCCCTTCAGCACTATCTGAAATGTCGTCAGGCCTAGTATGATAGTCGCTTGTTTTGTTCCTCCCCTCCCTTTCGGCACCCCTCTCCCTCACCTTTTGTTTTTCTCCGGCTCTACCAGAAATGTCGTCAGGCCTAGTACGGTTGTTGCCTGTTTCCATTTCCTTCCCACTCTCCCCCTCCTTCCCTTCCTTATCTATGTCTTAGCTCTTGCACTATCTGAAATGTCGTCAGGCCGAGTACGATAGTTAATTTCACATCCTTACTGTTCATGGCCTGTAAGAATGTGGTTGTATTTTCCCTTGTTCCCTGCCTTGAAGCGCTTTGAAACACATTGCGTATAGGCGCTATATAAATAAACGATCATATCATAAGTGTCGAGGACTGGGACCAAGTGGTAGAAATGTGAGTTCTTAATCAACCATATGGGCAATTACCCAAGGCAATAATTTTCATGGAAACCCTGAGGAGGGCAGCATTAACTGATTAATGTAGGTCTTGTGTCCAATGGTCCTCTAACATCCCCACTCTTAAACCCGATATCTATTGAGCTATAGCAGGGAACATAACTAGCATTTGTGATCATGGGGCTCAAAACCAGACTATTCAATGGACATGGGCCAGAATGTATATCCATTACTCACAAAACAAGCTCGAACGATCAAGCACTTGACAATCAGGAAGAATGAATGGTTCGATGACGAGTGCAAATTAGCAAAAGGGAAATTAACCCTTTTTCTTAAGGATGGACACCCAAAAGAAACGGTGCTTGCAGTCCCACAGATCATTATTGAAAGATTTCAAACTAAGAAAGATCAATTCATTAAAAGATGTGATGAAATGCTAACTGCTTGCAAGAATGTGGATTCATGCTCCTTTTGGACAATGGTGGTGGGGAAAGGAGACGTTTCTTACCTGTAACTCCATTTCTCCAGCGTTGGTATCTTTCATGGGTTCACATGCTGTGAATAATTACCGTCAGGCTGGGAAACCTTGGTAACTTTACTATAGTGGTTTTCCTGTGGAAAACTGACCCCGAGTGTCCTATCAACGTCTGTATGGGTGCTTTAGGTTGCACCAATAGGACATCCATTATAAGAAAACCCGTCCCTGTGGCTTCCCTTCAGATTTTAACCTCGCCAACCTGGAGGAAACCTTCAAAGCACGTTTTCCTGAAGGGGGAGGGCGCATGTGAATCCATGAAAGATACCAACGCTGGAGCAATGGAGTTACAGGTAAGAAACTACTCCCTTCTCCAGCACTGGATCTTTCATGGATTCACATGCTGTGAATAGACTACATAGCAGTACAAAGACCAGGCGATGTATAACAGGCAAACAAGATCTACACCTTACACACAAGAAGCAACAATATATCAGAATCCAGTTTCAGGTATTACAAATGAAAAACCATTAACAAAAAACAAAAACTGAAGCAGAGGGGGCCTACCTTATTGGAACAGGCGTCTGAGGACCGCACTCCCCACTTCCACGTCTTCATCATGTTGGCACAGACAGTGTCTGGTGAAGGTATGCAGCACTGCCCACGTTGCAACTTGGTAAATCTCCTTGAGGGTATGGCTGCCCGTAGCTCCGCCGATGCTGCGGACCTCGGAGAATGTGCCTTGGGAGTGGACTGCAATGGCTTGTTGGCTTTGTCGTGGCAGTAGCAAATCGTAGACGCCCAACAGGTAAGGCCTTGCTTCGAGATCGGCCTCCCTTTGTGGATGGGCCGAAAGCCACAAAGTTGTCATGAAGTCCTGAAAGACTTCATTCCAGATAAAACTTTAAAGCCCTCCTGACATCCAAGGAATGCAACATCTCTCCGCTGGAGTTGTAGCCTTGGGAAAAATGTGGGCAATGCCATCGTAGTATTCTTGTGAAATTCCGACGGAGTGTTAGGGATGTAGTGAGGATTGGTAGATAGGAGAACCCTCATGAAACGGATCCGGTGGGTCGATGACCAGAGCCTGTAATTCTGACACCCACCTGGCCGACGTAATGGCTACTAGAAAAGCCACCTTCCACCTGAGAAATTTCACTGCCGCTGTGGACATCGGCTCAAACTGTGGTTTCAGGTGGGCCAAGAGCACCAAGTCCAGACTCCAGACCGCAGAAAAGAACTTCGTTGGAGGGGCGGGGGGGCAGGAAACGTCCTGAAGAGGCTCCTGAGGAAATGTTTAATTAGCCTGTCACTGAACAGGGGCGTAGAATTGGGCTGCCATATGAACCTGGAAATGGCCACCAAGTGGACCATGATCAATGACACCAGACCCTCCTTCGACAACAGCCGAAGATAAGGCGGCAAGTTCGGCTGCTGCGAACACCAAGCCTTTTCCAGTTCCTGGCGTAAGACCCATTGGTAGATGGCGCCCTTGCGGCTGCCAAGATGCAGTGACAGTCCTGTGGAATCTCTAGGTGACCAAATTCAGAGTGGTCAGGAGCCACTGTCATGATCATAGAAAAGGCCCCCAGAAGATTTCCCAAGAAAACCTGGTCCTCTGCTTACCATTCATGGGTAGTGCACAGACATTACAGTATTGAGGAAGACAATGAGGTGGCCAATTCCTGACTATCCAACATGGCCGCCTAATTGTTCTTGGACAGTGTTGGTCTAGGCTTTCTTCCTCATGCCCTATTTAAGCCCCTCCCCTCGTGAGCTCTGCGCTTCGTGTCATTCTGCTTGAAGTTAACACTTACCGCGGCTCCTGTGATCTATTTTTACCTCAAGTAATCTATTTCCCTTTTGATTCCCATAGCGTTATTCAGCATCAGAATTCCCCATTACAGCAACTTTAGTCATTGTCTCCTTAGTCTCTGAACCGAACTGACGTCGTCTCAGACGGTTCACTCATGCAAGCCGAATTCTTGTCAGCAGCTATTGCCGCAAGTCACCTTAGTCATTGTGTTGTTGCTTAATGTGCCTTTTTCCATAGCACTTGATATAGCTTATCTGTTGGTATTTTCATTACGTTGTTAGAGCACCGTTCACAGCACGGTCAGAACTTTATTGCTGCTCCGCATCACGAACTGTATACATGTACATTAAGATTCTCTGAGCACCGCTCTCATATCGGTCAGCGCTCAATCAACTGCTCTGCATTACGAACGGTGCACATTGTTTTATCCTGAGTATTGTTCACATTGCGGGCAGCGCTCATTAATCTGCTCTGCATTACGAACGATACAAAGCATCCAGTTGCATTCCTTAAGGTTACCGCTCACTGAACAACTCTTAGCAGTCCATAATCCATTCCTACATTGTTAATCACAAACTTCACCGCATTAGGTAGCCACTGGGGTGTACGTTTGTGTGGGCAATTCACTCAGTTTACACATTGCCAATACGTAGATTGTCACTAGTTAGGTGTGCTCATGCATATTTGTTGCACAATCTAGAAATAGGGTTTCCTTAGCAAGGTTAATTTTTACATATTGTGGCAACATCTATCGCAAGAAAGCATAGAGTTTACATTCTTCACCCGATTACATAAAACCCCTTACTGCATAGAGCATTCCTGCTTCCAGTTAAATATCCCATGCAGGTTGTTTCTTGAGAAGTCACTTAGCTATCAGAGGAAGAGGGACATAAGGCAAGATTAATCAACCATAATTACCAATTCAGAGTTCCATCCATTTAAGATCTTCAGGACAAGCACCACTGCGCAGAAGCAGGATGGAGAGCCCATCATAAAAGAACAGGAGGTAAAGATAGCGAAAGAGCGCAATAAAAATCCTCAGATTTAAGATAATCTGGCAACAATTCAGACAAGGTTTGGAATTATCTAAATGTAGAAATTCAGTGTATCACTATAGGAACATCACAGCAGTAGGAAGAAAAACCAGTGAGAAAGTATACATCCCTAGCTAAGAAGAATTCTTGGGGAAAGAGTTCAAGTGGTGCTCCCACAGAGTTCAGGTAAGCGTTAAAGCCACACCGCAGGTCTGTTGGGGCCAGAACGGCCTGCAGGGAGCTTTGTGTACCATATGGGTCGTTCTCCAGATAAGAGGAAACTGAGGGAACGCGTATGCGGACAGGCCCTTCCATGGGAATGAACACCTCCCCCCTCGCCGCTGGAGGAGCCACCCTGCTGGCGAAGCGACGGCACTGCTCATTTTCTGGGCTGGCAAACAAGTCCAACAGAGGAGTCCCCCATGTTGCAAATATCCTTGCCACCCGGTTGTGCTTCAGCCTCCATTCGTGCATCTGAACGGAGTCTCTGCTGAGGGCATCCGCCTGAACGTTCTGAACCCCCGGCAAATAGTAAGCCACAAGCCAAACCTCATTCACTATGGCCCTGTGCCAGACAGCCTGCGCCACCGGGACAGGGGTCAGGAAAGCGTTCCCCCGTTTGCGTAGGTAAAACAGTCGTAGTGTTGTCCGTCAGAACCCTTCCCACTAAGGCCTCAATGAGGGGGAGAAACTAATTCAGCGCCCAGTGTACTGCTCTCAACTCCAGAATGTTGATGTGCAACAAAGCCTCCTTGCGGGACCATAGGCCTTGTACTTGGGACTGGTCGAGGTGAGCCCCAACCCACCTGGGAAGCGCCCTTGACGATTGTGTGCTGAAACTGTGGCTCCACCAGAGGCATCCCCTTGACTATGTTGTCGGAGCAAGTCCACCACTACAGGGCGTCTCCAAGTGACTCGGAGATGAGAACCTGGTCGGACCATATTGAAGTGAGAAACTCCTGTACCAGCCGCATGAACAGCCAGCAACTGAGGAGAGGGATGCAAGATGCCATAGTTCCCAGAAGAGACATGTAGACGCGGATCGTGACCGACGTTCCTGGTACCAAAGAGCCCACCATGGACAACAGTTTCTTTACCCTTTCCGACGATGGCCTCACCAGATTGAGCTGCATGGGACAATGGAGGGTAATAGACAAGACTTGGCAAAGTTGACCGCAAAGCCCAGACGCTATAACAGGAGCATAGCTGCCTGAAGAGATTCCGACGTCCGCCGACTAGTCAGTCACCCAGGTACAGATACACATGATGTCCCTCCCTGCGGAGAAAAGCTGCTACTGGAGCTAGGCACTTTAACATCCTGGGAGCCGATTTGAGGCCAAAATGGAGAACTCTGAACTTGTAATGTTTGTTGCCAACCATGAACTGCAGAAACGTGCGATGCATCGGGATGTGGAAGTAGACATCCTCGAGGTCCAACGATGCCAGAAATACCCCCAGCTGAACCGACAGTACAACGTCCTGCAATGTGAGCATCCTGAACTTCTGGCTTTTCATGTTTTTGTTGAGCGGCCTTAAGTCAAGAATGGGGCGCCATTTGCCGTTTGGCTTCTTGATGACAAAGAACCAGGAGTAGAACCCTGCTCTATAGGCCCCTTCTGCAGCATCAGACGTACCTCCTGCTGCAAGACTTATAGATGCGGCTGCAATACCTTCACTGGTGGAATATGGAGCAGTGGATGCCAGAATTCCGAGTGGCCGTATAGGACTGCATCCAGCACCCATTGGTCCGTCATAATCAAACGCCACTCGTTTAAATGCTGCGCCACTTTCCCTCCAAGCTTACTGCCCATTTGGCAGCCATTGTTGAGGCTTAGACTGCCGGCCTCTATGAGCGGAGGATGAAACTCTTATGCTGATTGATCGTCCTTCTGCCGCTAAGCAGACTGGAATGTTCGTCGGAGCCCCTGAGAGACCTAGCCAGAGCAACTGTACCCCTTGTCGCGAGATCCTGCAAACTGAGCATTCCCTGAGGCTACCCGAAATTACCGAAAAGGGCAAAAGGACTGCCTGCTCTGCAATGATGTCAGGGACCTCGCTGTACCATAGTCTTCCTTCATATTCTTTAGTGCCTCGTCAATCTTCTCCCCAAGCAGCTGCACACCTTTGCAAGGCATGCCCACCACTTTGTGCTTTGACTTCAGGCCGGAGGTCAGTACAACACAGCCAGGCCTGCCGCCGGAGCACGACACCATTATTAATCTGTTCAAACCCAGATTCAGCAAAGTCCACCGCTATTATTGCTATGATTGGAGGCCTCCTCACCTTCGTGATCCAAAAGCATCACCTCCTTTCACTGTTCGGGTAGGGGTTCCAACAGCAGAGCCAATCTGTGCCACATCTCACGATCGTAGCGCGCCATGATTTCCAGCGAGTTGGCCGCCTTGACTGTTGTAGCCCCGACCCTAAGCAACACCTTCCCAGAAGCATCCAGCTGATGGCCTTCACTGTCCAGGGGTGTTGCACACTTATGCTGGCAATGAGCCTTCTGAGTGGCAGCCGCTTACACCACAGACTCCGGAGCGGGTTGCGATGTCAGGCACCTTGGCATTGACTCTGGTGCCTTATATTTCTTCTCTAAGCAGCCCTTGACCGCTGGTTCCGAGAACAGATGGCCCATAGTGCGAAAACCTTCCTGTCACACGTGGTCCAAAATGGGGATAGAGAATGTAGAGGTCCCAAATAAAGCCTGTACTCCAATCGTCCATTTTGAAGTACCAGGAACGTTCACACCGAGATATGCGAAGTATGAAGAGCAAATAAACCAGCAGAGAGCCGCAGTGGGGCTCTGCCTAGTGCCCATCAGAAGAGCACCACCTAATGAAGTACCGATACCCAGAAAACCATGGACAGTAAGGTATCCATTAAGGAAACCCTACGAGCAAATGAGACAAAATGAAGATTGCCCAAGTAGTGTACCGGAAGAAACCAAAAAGGTCTTAATGGAAGATGAATGGTGATGTCGCGAGGACCCGGACAGTCTCAGATAGAAGAAATCACGACCCAAGAATGACAGACGAAATGCCATGAATAAAGATATTGTGAACCTAAAGTGGAAGAACGATGTTGAAATGCAAAGAAGTTCAAGCTGTAGGCAAGATGAAGATATTTGATCAGTTTACACCTATAAATATGCTTGGAATCACAAGAAAGCTACGAAAACAGTGTGGCTTGCTATGCTTAGTAGAAGAATAGTGTGGCAAGCGCCATTATACATAAATCTACATCAAACAAAGTACTTTATTAGAAGTATATTTCCACTTTGCAAACAAAGCAGAATCAACCCAGGTTACTAAAGGCCAAACGCGAGAAGATTCATATTCTAGCAACACGAGGAGAGACGGCTGAATCGAAACTCGGCAGAGGCAACTCGTGCCAGGGAAACCAAGATCATACCAATATACTAGGCGAACAGTAGCTACATTTATTTGAAACTAACAGAACATCCTGTCTCTGAAAGGTCGAGATAAGAAGGCAAAGTCAGGTGGCGGGCTAAATAAGAATCAAATACACAAATTGAGAGAAACGAGAAATTCACGGTGTGGGAATCACGTGGCCAACCGAGCAAGAAGCAGCACAGGTTCACATCTACGCTTGGCACCGGACCAAGCAGCGACATCAGAACTTTTCCAGACAGAAGATGCAGTTTCAAGGCCAACCACAGTGAACTAATTGACACATGGCTATTAAAGTGATGATTGATTGCAACCATAATCTGAGGAAGGCCGGGTAACTGAGGGGCAACTGGCCGACCATTCTGCATGCTGCTAAGCAAAGTGGAAATGCATGCATGGGTCGGTGCCGACCCAATCACAATGGACCAAATAATCTAGGGCCCTATAGTTAGTAGAACCAATGAGATGTCGTACTTTTAGTGATGTCTACAGTAGTCATTTTTGAAGGAAGGGCTTAGACGCCCACCTGACAGTATTTACCCAATCCCCTCACTCAGTTACCATATACAGATATAGTATCTATATTAAAGTTATCTTTTCCTAACCAATAAATTTGCATGTTAACTTTTGAGTGTTACATGTCAATTATGACGAGTTGAGAGTATAAAATGTTACAACTTGTATGAAGTTCGTAGGAGTTGAAGCAAGGAGGACGATCGAATCACTGCCGATATCCATGGCTCCCTGTTTTTTGTACTCGTCATTAAACAGACTCCCTTTGCCAAACCATTGAGTTGTCCTTATTGATTGGTGTTGGAGTAATACATCTGCACCCCCATCCATCTCAAGGGTGCAGCTATCTCATCTTAAACTACTTCTGAGCAAACCTCGGCTCTATGGGCCGGCCAAGGGTCTCGGAGTATAAGAAGACCGCCTTCCGCTTCCCCAAACCAAAAAAAAAGTTTCCTCTCCTCCAGAGTGCGGCCAAACTCATGGCAAGACTTTGCCATCATGGCATGAAACGCACCAACATCATCCAGCGGAGAAGGCTGTGCCAGGCTACTCTGAGCATCCATTTCTGGTTCAGTGTCCCAAGTAACTGCTTGCCTGGGCGATGGCGAGACAGTAGAGTGTGTCCTGCGGAACGCTATCCGGTTACGACTCCACCAGCAGTTCTCTTTCCTCGTGATCCCTATGAGGAGGGCTGAACCCATGGGTGATGGCACCGGAAGCCGAACCAGGGGAGACCTAGGGCAACCAGGTCCATGGCGAGGGGTTTCCAAAAACTCCTGACCTGGAACAGCTGGCAAGACCTGTCCCAATCAGGCTTTGAGGCACCGGAAGACTGGCATCCAACTGCCCCAGGAGCAATTGCAGCGATGAGAGTACCTGCATTGATAGCAACGAGTGCGGATTGAGCAATGGGTATTACAGTGGAGCCACACCCAGGCCATCTGATGTAGAGGGAGCAGCCGGCTGCAGGCCCAACACCAAAGGATCAAGAAATGGATGACCATCTGCCTCCTGAACAGAGGCAAAGTCATAGGTCGAGGGGTCCTGCTGGGGAAGCTCCATCAGGAGCATTGGTGGAAAACCAGACCCAGATTGCCATGGCACTTCACCCGAAGGCAATGGCCCTGCATCGGGCCCTAGCTGCACCAAGGACTTCTCCAGGTGTCTGCCCCCACCTGAGCGGTTGACAAAGCAGTTGACGCAGTGGTGGTCGGAGACATCTGTACTGTCATCAATGGCATGGTGGGCCACAAAATGGTTGTCGATGGAGGGTCCCTCGAAGAGCTAGTTGTCGATGGAACCCTGGAAGATACTCCTTGCATCGGCAGGGCAGTCATCAGCGAAAAGGACCGCTTGGCTGCAGACCTGGAGGAGCAGTGTTTGGAAGACTCCGGGCCCGAAGAGGAATGATGCCGGTCCTTTGATGTCGGAGAAAGTGGGGGGTGGAGGGGTCAGTCACGCAAGGCCTCGGCCTCCTTGCGTGACCAATCCCCCACTTTCTCAGTCAAAGGACCGGGAACCAGACTCCTTTGGCTCATCAGCCCACGGTTCAGACTTGTCTTCAGAGGGGGCCCTGACCCCGTACCCTTCGACACCAGTCGTGACAAGGATTGATCACTGCCATTCACCAAATCTGACACCGGGCCTACCCCAGTGCGCTGCTTCTTAGGCATCGGTTCCCCTGACCGTGCCCTCTGCTGCGAAGGCAAACACTTGGCCGAAGGAACAGAGGACTTGCCCCCGCAGGCAGACCCCACCTCCGAAGCCAGATAGGCCCCTTCGTTCAACCAGCAAATCAACTGTCGATTGCGGTCCCTGAGTGTCTTCTGGGAGAATCCAACAAGTTCTCCCCAGAGTGATTGGGATACAAGCAGTACAAACAGTCTGCATGACCAATCCCCCCCTTCATAAATGTTCGAGACCGCAAGACTTGCATGGTCGAAATAAGGACTTTGTCGGGCCCACAGATGACATGATGGGCCCGGAACACAAAGCAAACGAAGAGCAAATTCTCAAAAGAGCATGAGGTGAGCCCAACAGTTTGGAGATGGTTGAAATCTGAAGGGAAACTGCGGGGTGGGGCTATATATACTAGACGTCCCATTGGTGCAGCCTAATGCACCCATAAATATGTTGATAGAACACAAAGTGTCCAAGTTTTCCATAGGAAAACCACTATAGTAAAGTTACCATGGTTTTCAAGCCTGGCGAACGGAAATATTCACAGCATGTGAATCCATGAAAGAGCCAATGCTGGAGATGTGAATGAATTCTCCAGATGCATTACAATGCAACATATCTGGAAAAATCACTTTGTGGGTCTGTATTGTGATCAGCCAGAACAAGCATCATTGACCCCAATAAATCCCAGGGTCTTTGTCTTTGGTTAGCGAGTCTCTGCCCATAACCGTTAAGAAAGTGGAGGGAGAAATAAAGGCACTCACAGCGGGAAAGCCCCCTGCCGCGATAACATCCCAATATACCTCTTTAAAAGTGATACAGATCTGGGCCTGGTGCTGTAGTGCGTCTTCAATGCAGCTCTAAATGGTGGCACTATCCTACAGTCATAGCAGACAGCAGAGATTCTGCAGATTGTTGAGGGGTTCACTAGGGGGACTATCGGCCAATCTCTCCGCTAGATTCTGCTGGAGAAATGTATGCTAAAGTTATACTTGGGCATCTGCAGAGTTCGGTAGATTTTACTGGAATAAACCACTTGCAATCTGGTTTCTAGAAAGGCATCAGAATGCTTGACCAGATCTAAAGACTTGCACTGATCCTGGAAAAACACAATGCTAAACAAATCCAAGGAGTATGCCATCTTTGTAGACCTTAGAACTGCCTTCGATTGGGTTGTCAGAAACCAACTCTGGCAGGTATAGAAGAGAAATATCCGTGGGAACATATTGGCTGCTATTAAGACACTATAGGAAGGCAACAAGGCATCAGTGTGATGGGGAAAGAGTGGGAACTTGCAGTGCGTATCGAGGTGAAGAGTAAAACAAGGTCATGTGCTAGCTCCTTTCCTTTTTTATATCTATATTGGAGGGGCTAGTAAAATACCGTAGATCCCCAAAAATCAACAAAAGTTTCCCAGCTTTCTTACCAGACGACGCAGTCCTTTTAGAGACACCAATGGGCCTAAAACATAACCAAGCTGTCTGAAATAAGTGTAAAGAGCTGTGCCTTGAATTAAACAAAAGAAATTGAGACTTTGGTGTTTACACATAGGTTGGCAAAGCACACTAAAATTGATATTGATGGTGCCATCTTGGAACAGGTGCCCACTTACGATTATTTAGGTACCAGGGTCTCAGAACTGCCTATGGACCCATCAGATGAACAAAGCAGTTGTTACCCTCGAAAAATATTGTGGTGGGATCAGAAAACTCCATGTGATAACACCAGTGCTTCATTTGTACAGACTACAAGCACGCTCCTTAGCTACATATGGTGCTGATATATGGGTCATACAAACACTCATGCTCTAACTAGAGTACAAAACAATTTGTTAAAGCATAAATGATCAAATATGAACTATAGAAAATATAAAAGCAAGATGGCTGTGTCTGCCTGAAGCTCCATGACCATTGCCCAATCAAGCCTGCACAGCATGTGGCATAACTACAGAGTCTGCGAAAACAGAGAGAAAGGTCCCAAGGCGGCAAGGCCCTGCAGCACACTCGTGTAACTCTGGGATGCTGAAGTGCTGCATCGACCTCCACTGGCCTTTGGGCGGAGGGATGCCTTGACTTGCTGAACCGATGTCTGCACTCGGTCGGGTAGGTGCAGCTGGGCAGGTACAGATGACTGCCGCGGATCGGCTCCTCTCCCCGCCACCCTAGGCTACCTCTGATCGGCTCCTCTCCCTGCCACCCTAGTCTCAGGAGGATAGCTTAGGGGCAACATACTCACCTTGGAAGCAAGACGACACAGAGGAACACAGGTTCAATCCCCGGGTACGAGCTTAGAAACCTCTGGATATTAAGCACATTATAAATAACCTACCATATCACCCCTGTGCCTCTACGACTGCTGCAGCCAATTACTGAGGTGAGGCAGGCGGGGCCAAGCTCTGACTGGCAAGTGCCACAGCTGCGGAACTGCTGCTGGAGGCTCTGGTCGAGAAGTGAGGTGGGAGAGGGAGTGTGGCCGACACAAGGACATTGGCATGCAGTATTAAATTTGTGGACACTGCCAGCACTGCAGGTTTACAATTTGTTCGCATTGTGACACCAGAGGTGCTCTGCTAGAAATCCCACAGATTAGCTTGCAGAACCGGATAGATACAAGAGCAACTAATCAGATGGATACTGGGCAACACTAGAAAACAGTGGACACCAAAGTTGATGCCCTTACTGCTGCCGACCCCACTAATGTCCACTAAAGTCTAGAAAAAAACAGGGGCACATTGACATATTTACAAGGTAAATGCTGAAACCATCCAGCAGGACTATGCCCCTGACATTGAGAACCTATCGCCCACCCACCCCCATTACAATCAAGCCCATGGAGCTTCAGAGAATTTGGGCCAATGTGAGCGCTGTATTATCTGTCAATTCCAAGCTTGATGTTGTTGCAAATATATCCGCCATTAACTCTAAACTGGAGAAAGTGCAAAGGAGGATCGCAGAGTTTGAGACCAGAGTGGGTCTGGTTGAAGACAGACGATAATGGGAGCTGAGCTAAACTCTTACCAAAACTGTCCAGACCTCTCAAACATGGTGCTCATCTGACTTAAAATCCCAGAAAACCAAAAAAGAAAAGCAGAGATGCTGGGCTTAAATGCCTGTCTGCCGTAATAGAATTGCTTAGAAAATCCTTGAGAAAAACTACAAGGACAATCCTTGATTCAAAAAAGAACTTTTACAATGAACAAATCTCTGAGACCAAAAATAAGTCCAGGAAACCGTTTGTTTTTCTCAAGGGTTTACTCCATCCAACACAGACTGATCCAAAATACAACTGGCCTTCCAGGAAAAAGTAGTCAAAGCAAGGGACAAGAGGATCAGATTACGGCTTGATTGAACACATTGAATTCATCCTCCCAACTCATCGCCCCCTCCCCTTGCCAATCTCTGTAACTAAGAGGCTGTTCATAGTCATAATATCGAAAAAAAAAGTTGAAAAAAAAGTTGAATTTCTATTTTAATACGTTTTTTATTCGAAATGGGGGTTCCTCCCAACCCCCTCTTTTTTTAACTTTTTTTCATCTACGAGAGCCAAAAATAAAGATGAAAAAAAATAATTCGACTTCTTTTCTCAATATTTTTGTCATTCGACATTTTTTTTCCAATATTTTGACTGCACACCAACAGAGGCACGTCCTGCTTTCAACTTCACTCAAGTAACCAGTATGGAACTACTAACAACCTTAAGCACAATGCACCTGTCTGCTGGTCCAGATAACGCGATACCAACATAATGCTGAGCTTTATGGACCAGGGTATATGGCATCCTGATCCAATTACACCCCTCGACCGCGTTTGACTTACTGGATCATAAACAACTCCAAAATACCCTAAGAAGCACTTGTCATTGCTCCGAAATGACATGCAAGTGTGTTGACTCCTTTCTATCAGGGAGACAGGCAAGAGTCTGCTGAGGAGCGAGGGGGATGCCTCCTCAGACCCTATTCTGTCCACTTCATGTCTCGGGAGGATAGCTCAGGGGCAACGTGCTCGCCTTGGAAGCAAGACACGGAGCAACACAGGTTTGATCCCCGGGTCCACGCTTAGAAACCTATGGGTACTAAGCGCGTTATAAATAACCAATCATATCACTTGCGGAGTGCCGCAATGTACTTGTATGTCCCTGATACTGTTCAACATTTATTTCATATTCTTATGTAGTCTTCTCGAAGAATCCAGAGTTTTCTGGACAAACTCTGGAAACACTAAACTGGTACTGGAAATCTCGGGGGACTATGCTACAGACAGAATCACCACAATATCTATAACAGAATGGATTTATGGATGGTGGAAAACTAGATGCGACTCAATAAGGGTAAAACAGCTACTTATCAGCTAACCTTAATGGCTGTTATCAGTGCTTTTTCACCCAGGAATGCAACAGCCAAGTTAAAGAAACAAATTAAACCACTTAGCGTACAAACCGACTGTGAGCCTGGTCACTAAGAACTGCATACCCCCTAAAATTGCTCTGAAAAATTCACCCCCTACCTCATTGCCCATGCAACCATTCTATCTAGAATAGATTACTGTAGTGCGCCATTGGTGGGTGCTGATGAAAAGCATCTAGAGACTGCAAGTTATTCAGAACGACACTGTCTGGATTGTTAAAAACAGCCCAAGAAGGAGCCACATTTCAACCTACCGGCAGGGTCTGCACTGGCTCCCTGATGCAGGTAGGTGTACATTCAAAGGGCCACCTTACTACACAAGTGCCTTTATGGGAAATCCCCAAGCTACTTGAAATACACTACCACTTGGTATGAGCCATCAGTAGTTCTTTGATCGAATACCAGACTTGTCTGTCCCACTTTCAAAAGGGCTTAGCAGATCCTTGACAAACTGCTCTGCCAAAATCTGGAACAGTCTCCCTATAACTCTGCTCTCAGACACGAACATCAGAACTGAAGACATTCCTCTTTGGTACAGGAGGATAGGACCAGGAAGTGGGTTTAGGATTATTCAATGTCCTGTGAATCTTTTTGGTTGTCTTCTGTGTATATGTGCGCCCTGATGCACTCTGGCTGCGGTGCGGTATAAATAAACAAATGAGGAGTTGTGTCGAGGTCTCAGCGTAATATTGGTATGCTTGGCATTCCGGAGGGGCCCCATTTCTGGCAGCAGGGAGTCCTTTGTGGAAAGCACGCTGATGTCATTACTAGACTAGCAACAGCTGACACCCAAGTTCATAATTGTGTGAGCGCATAGATCCCCCGTTGCTCCACCAAAGCCCTGGTGTCACACCAAGGCCCATCGTTGCTAGGGTCCTCAATTTCAGAGACCGAGATGCTATACTGTAATGCTTACCTGGTATCCATGGGGACGTCACTCAGCCTGTTCAGACTGTCCTCTTATGACCTCAAACCCTTCCCCTGGAGGCTATTCGACTGGAGACTGGGCCTGAAACACAGGATTGGTAGAGTTTAACTCCCTATTGTCTGTGTGCTTGAACCCCTTATTTCTTCCCCGGGGTCCAACCCTTCCCTTTGATCCACAGCTCACCTTGTTTTCTTGGATAGTGTGCTCTACGTCCTGCTTTCAACGCAGGGGAGCGTTGATGCGGGCTCGTTGCTGCCTAGTTACTTCACTGGCAAGAGTCCAACAGGTAAGTATGAGTCTTTTGAATAGTTCTCTAACTTCGTTCCTTTCCTTCCTTAAATGATGGTCGGCGTCCGGGGATGGCGGCGTGCTGTTGAGATGAGTAGCGCTGAAGGTGAGTGCGATGTGCGATGCACCCCTTTCGTATTTGCATTGAACAGAGTTCTTTTTCTGTGTCTTTTAGGTGCTGTGACGTTTTCAGCGTGGATGCCGGTTATGAAGAACAAATGCGGTGGGCAAGCGTGGTATGCGGCGCCTCTAGATGTTTCCACGCTAACCTGTAGTGTCTTTTCCCTCTTGCAGATGGATGAGAAGTTCCGGAGACAGAGTTCCCCAGAGCGGTTGGGATTCAGGTAAGCATTTGAAGCTCGTACAGCATTTAAAAAAAAGTGAAGATTTGCAGAATGCTTACTAATGCCTTTTTTCTGTGCTTTTCCCTTTTCCTTAGGAAGCGGC
Source organism: Ambystoma mexicanum (assembly GCF_040938575.1). Lineage (NCBI taxonomy): Eukaryota > Metazoa > Chordata > Amphibia > Caudata > Ambystomatidae > Ambystoma > Ambystoma mexicanum. The sequence continues at coordinate 1,460,711,512 of NC_090935.1, forward strand.
GTGCCAGGATGGGAATGACACCGCCGAAGATTCCCGCAGAACAGAAGGAGTAATGAATGATGGGCAGAAGCCCCGCAAGGTAAGGCTGTTCCTAACTGTGTTCTTGCAGGAGCTGAGCGCAGAAGAAAGATGCAGGCCTACTGGAGACCGATCCGAACACGGTGAGTGTCACGCTGCAGGTGCAGAAAACACAAAGCATGTTTCTCAGCCTGGGTGTGGCTTAAATAGTCTCTGGGTATCCCAGGTGTCTCTGGGCTGAACCACACCCAAAAGACTAGACCGCACATGCAGTTCTAGGAACCGAAATATGTGGGGGCATCTATCTTGTCCCCATCAATGCACTACAAGTCCAATCCCCAATGTTATCCTACGGGAGTGAGTGAGTCTGGTGCCACAAGCGCCAAGTCTGACTCCAAGTGGGTCTTTGGAGGGTTGGAGAGGCCCTTGAGGGCCATGTAGGTGATCATGGCCTGGCTCCAGCCTGAAATCTTGGAGGGCTGGGGACATGAGGGGCAGGAATCATGACATATACTGAGGGCAGCGACAAACAAAGCTGAGCTCCAACTGGGATCCAGTAGGGTTCACATATACCCTGATTTTTTCAGTCGCTGTGCAGCAAGTATGGAAGACCAGCTCGTGGGGGTTAAAAAGCCATTATGCAAGTGATCTATATACTACTCGATGCTATACCCAGCAAAACTGTAACGCTCACCTGATTCCCATGGAGGCGCCGGTCTTGGCAGGATGGTGTCTGACTCGAAAAGTGAAGTGCAGGACTCGATTGGCTTCCGGGGCTGCTCCTCTTCTTACTGTGTATCTAACTCAAAGAGAGAGATATCTGCAGGTGAAAGAATATGGGGTTAATGATCTGGGGTTGTCGGGTATCTCTCTCTTTCCCTTCCTCGCTTTTCCGTGGAGCCCCAAGGTCAACGTGCTCACCTTAGATAGGTGAATGCTGGACTCTCCATCTGCGTCTGGTGCAGGGTGCCGTTGCCAGTTCCTTCACTGGATGAAACGTAGGCCTCTTGAAATCAGAGGGTTGCTACCGTCGTTAACTGCACGAGCGGTGAGTTTCCGGACACCTTTTAAGTCCTTACAGTCTTTAGGTGCGTGGGCACGTTAATGTGGAACAGGGCTCTGTATAATGCTTTTTCTATTTGTCTTGCAGGGCGAAGATGGTGTGAAGAAAGCTGAAGTTCGCGCCAGAGTCTTGAATTGACACGCTTGGAAATGCGTAAGTAAAGGCCGGAGTATTTGCATGCGCCCAATGGTGGCGGGCGCGATGGCGCGCAAGTAAAATACCTGTCTAATGTCTCTTCTTTTGTCTTTCAGGTGCAGGATTGCAGCGTTGAAGAAAACCAGAATTCCCGGAGTGCAGGCGGAGGAGCAGCGTGAAGAGATGGTAGCTGCCGATGGATCCAGGTAAGGAAAACGCTGCGCGAGAAGGTTGCCGTGCTAACCTGTTGCTTCTTGTCTTTGCAGGTGCTACTGAAGGCTGGATACCGGAATGGTAAGTGTTTATTCTTGCAGGTTCAGGATCGGAAAGAAGAAAACTGGAACAGACACGGTGAGCGTTCTGCTGCAGATGCAGAATAACGCGAAGCACGTTTCATCAATCGGGTGTGGTTTAAATAGCCTTGGAGTGATGAGGCGTCTTCCTCCACGGCCTCGCCCTAGCAAGAAAAGAGTTCCTGTTCCAGAAGAGTTCCAGTGTTGTATCCAGGGAGTGCAGCTTGCCCCACTCGGGTAAGAGAGTAGTCCCGGCTCACAGAGGATTTCTATGTGGCTGGTGAGTAAGCAGCATGGTCTGCTGCAGGTAAGTCCACCCAAGCATCTTTATACAAATTATGAGCCCGGCGCTTCCAGTGCCGGGACCAGTGACTCTGATGAGCCTGGTGCCACCGGCGCCAGGACAAGGTCCAAAAGGTCCCAGTGGGGACCGGCTGGTGCCTAGGATGAAGGTTAGGGGCCTGCTTCCAAGGACCTTGGGCTGGTCCTAGCTCCTTGGAAGCAATGATCATGACAAAAACTTTGCTTTGCGTTTCAAAATAAAACCTCCTTCACACTCCCTTAGGAAGCACTAAACTTCATTTCCCACAATATCACATAATCCTGGACATGAATGGGTCAGATATCCAGACCCCTGCCTCTGCATGGCTAACACTGCTATGAATCTTTAAGGATGCATTTGATTCCATGCCAGTTCAGATTCGTCTATCCGAGGGACTAGAGCAGTGGCGTGTCTATACAGTGAACCTCGATCGAAGTTGCTAGTTGGAATTGGTTTGTGGGGAGGGGTCTTAGACTACCTGCTGCTCTAGAGTAGTGAGGGTAGTGGGAGTGCAGTTGTGGGTTGTTTGGGGTAGAAATTGTACTTGCCAGCAGTTGACAATGTGGCGTATCATTGCAGATCAAGATGTCAGTGTACCTGTGATGTGGACTAGGGAATTCATGGCATTGGCAGTTTATACGGCAAATGAGGCATGTATGAACTGGAACATATGCAGTATTGGCAATCCTATCAAGATGCGGAAGGTGCTTGCTTACATCGAGCGGCATGGGGTGGGGTCATTTTGCAGGAGTCACGCTACAGAAAAGAAAGTCAAGGTTTGCCAGTACGAGGGTTGCAACCAATTTTATACATCATACTCCACAGTCGAGGGGCATATCAATGATGGTGCACAAACACCTATTGGTCAAACAGGTTTGTAATCTGGTTGATCTGATGGGGTTGTTTGCAATTATATATGGGAGAATTGAAGGGAAGGAAATCCTGTTGGTGAACACCTATGGCCCCAATATGGACGATACCCAATTTTACTCCACAGCTATCTAGGTACTCCACAACTTTGCCTACGGTACCAATATTTTGAGGGTGCAACTTCGTGATTTTTGATACTGACCTGGACCTCTCAGGCAAGAAGCCAAGTAGCATTGCCCCAGCTGCCCGCATCCTGCTTGACGGTATGACTGATAAGCACTATAGATGCCGAGCGGATAGAACACCAAGGTGACCAAGATTATGCGCAATATTCCAGTCCATAAATCGTCCTCCAGGATTGACTTGTGGCTCCTCATCCCAGACCTTGCAAGGATAGTATTCACCACTTAATTCTCCCAAGGACATACTCTAACCCTTCTCCCATTCCCATGAGTTTGCCGATTACAGCTCCATAATCCAGTTTAAACTAGCACCCCAGGATACTGTCTTCTCATCCAGCCTTGATAATATAAAAGTTCTTTGCAACAAAAATGGGATCAGTGAGAGGCAGGAACTTTGTGGGAGGCATTTATTCTACATTTCACTCAAAGCTCCTAAGAACAGCTAGGCCATGCAACAACTTTTTATTTTTTATTTGATATGGAAAATAAAATCATCCTTTCAAATATATAGCCAAAAATACAAACACAAATATTTTTCAATACAGTTTAGCAACATTTCATTTAAAAGCAAAGCAATGAAAAGGTCAAATACAGAAATACAGAAATCAGAAATCAGAAATAAATGATTAAACTGCATATTCTCCAAAATGGGAATCATTTGGTTTCGGGAAAATCGAATCGAGAAAGCAAATGATTGCCACACGGATGGTCAGATTCGGGAAATTTATATTTGACCAAATGTCGCTTGTAGACATAAACATGAACTTGGTCAAGTTACATTTTTTAAAATATTTCGATCTTTGAGATGCCAGCATTGGACAGAATAAGATACAATGTTCCAAGGTTTCGATGTTTCGATTTGAGATTTATCTACAAAACGACAGAAATCTGCACATTTTGGAATAAGCTTACGTCTGGCCAGAATTTGTGTTGTGGGCCAGAGGTTAAAGCGAAACCTTAGGAATTGTTGGCGCATGTTTGGTCTCGGGCACTTTAATAGATAAGATTGTTATATTTAAGGCTTTTATGCCAAAGACACGAGTATCAAAATCTTTATACTGGAGGCACAAAGTGCGATTTTGAATCCATTCATGTTCAAACAGCTTTTGTTTTGCTCGAACTGGGTTTATTAACAATAGTTCAAGTGTGATGCTTGCATCTGCTAGTGAATTCAAAACAATATTGCACCACGTTTTGGAAAAAACATGATCTTGTGCTGACAGGTGTTGAGCCAAAATGGTCAGCAGGCCGCCAGAGGTCAGGCCTAAGGTAGCTTTCCTTAATAAAGCGCACATCTTCCATTTAACTTGAGATTCTAGCGATGTGATACCTAGTTCATGTCTGATTAATGGAAGTGGGGTGCTTTTGGGGAATTGCAATAATTGTTTCTAGAAGGTCGCTTCTATAGTTCGCCACCATTGAGATTTTTTTGGGAGCATCGTACAGAGACCATAGGAGAGGGACGGAATTACTTTGTTGATAGAATAGCAAAATATGTTTCAACGTAAATTTGCCAAATTTACTTTTCAAGATCTTGGCCTGTGCAATGAGCATACGAAGTTTGTAAAAAATCTGTTTGTTGATCATGGGCTGAGAAAGAGTCCTGTATATGCACACCCAAGTATTTATACAGGCTTACTTGGATTAATAGATCATTGTGAAAATACCAAGTAGATGGTTTTATTTTTGTTTTGTTTTTGTGCTGTGGTTTCCAAATCACAAATTGCGTTTTTTGAGTATTGATTGTAAGATTATTTATCTCTGCGTATGTGGCTAGAGTGTTCAAAAGTTTTTGCAGCCCCGAGGGGGTTTGAGAAATAAGAATTAAAATCATCAGCATATGCTAAATAACTCATGTTGGGCCCAAGTTTCGGAGAGTCACTCACAGTGTTCTGAAGACAGATACCAAGATCGAAAATAAAAAAAAATTGAAAATCGAGGACACTAGAATACAGCCTTGTTTAAGGCCTCGGGCTGTTTTGATGAAAGACGAAAGTACACCAGCCATAGAAAGACGAACCTGTATAGTAGCATCAGTGTGAAGAAGTATAATTAAAGACAGGAGAGAGGCAGGACATTTATGAAGCTTCAATTTATGGAAGAGGATGGCTCGATCAATGGAGTCAAAAGCTGCTTTAAAATCAATTTAGGCTAGATATAAAGCTTGATTTTTATCAGCATACTTAGACTTCAACATGATTAAGACCATAAGATTTGGGGATGTGCCCAAGCCCACAACAAATCCCGTCTGAAAGGGATCTCTCAGGTTGTTTTGCTTGGTCCAGAGATTGAAGTCCCGTAGGATGATCCTTGTAAATATTTTAGCTGAAGCGTCTAAGAGCACTATGGGCCTGTAACTAGATGGTAAGGATCGATCACCCTTTTTGTAGATAGGGACTATTATTGAATGGGTCCAACTAGAGGGTAAACACTGGGTCTTAATGGTGGTGAAGATCTTATTCAGAATTTCTGCCCAAAAGTGTGGATGTTTTTTGAACATTCGATTGGATAAACCATCTGGACCACAAGCACCAGAGTTGCTGACTTTGGCGATGTAAAGTTTAATATCATCTATGTCGAAAGATAGATGAAAAGGCTGCGGATCATGATCCGTTAAGGATTGTTTTAGAGGAGGACTAGCATAGAGAGACGTGAAGTGGGCTGCCCACAATTGTTCAGATACGCAATTAGCTTGAGATATCAAATGGAGGCTGTTGGTGTTTTTGTTTATAAGAGACCATAACCCAGCTGCATTTTTGGCACAGGCAGACTGGAGTAACAGTTCACCATCCACTTGTTACATTTGGGCTTAAAGGGATTTCAGTGCATTTTTGTGCCTGGTTTTAATGGTTTTTAACAAATCAGCTCTCAGCCCGAGCATAGCCTGACGTTTCAGGGCCAGAGTATGGGTTTTGAGCTGGAACATTTGAGTTAAAAGCATGGAGCTTAGGACCAATCACTATTTTTATTTGATGGTCTACAGGGTTGAAAGTGTTGCATTAGCGTAGAATACTGCGTAATTTGTTTGTTAGAGAGATGGTCCAAAGCACCATTCAAGTCACTTAAGGATTGAGCTGACCATCATAGTCTGTTTCCCCCATTAAGGTTAGATTTCCATGAAAACAAGACATAGGAATTTGCGTACATGGACCAGGGTTCATCCATTCGGCAACAAGTTGATTATGATCACTGTTAGCATTAGTGATTACCTTGAAGTTATCAATACTTCCCAAAAAAAAATCAGCATTTACAAATATGTAATCAATTATGGAAAAACTTTCCTCTAGACCACGTGGAATTTGGAGGCGAGTCTGATGAGAATGCTCCATTAAGCATTACAAAATTATAATTTGAAATTATTGTTAACCACTTGAATATTCTGTGCCGGTTAGTGGAGTGTGGTTGAAAGCAATTTAAATCTAAATCGCCCGCCAATATAATGTTTGCAACTGATGAATCAAGAGCAACCAAATTCAGCAAATTAGTTAGAGCCTTAAGGAAGCAGTCATCAGAAATGCCAGCCGCGTTCCAGTATACATTAATCAAGGCATAATTAATGTTGTGAATGGATAACCTGATCATTTGAAGAAACTGGTTGGGAGTGTGCCACTGCTGAGCAGAAATGCCCGAGCCCATTTTTATGGCTGTCAGAAGACCAGAGGTAGGACGACCTGAGATGCCACGCTGAGCAGGATTAAGAAATAAGCTAGGATTGTCCCATAATGGGGCAGTCTTCCTGAAACAATAAAATGTTGTGACATGCAAGAACATTGTTATTAATCAAATGGGAGAACCCTCTGGTGTTCCAGCTGGCGAGAAAGATGGGTTGTGTCACGGGTAAAGAGACTAGTTAATGTGATTGTGAAGTTTATTGCGAGTGCAAACCAAATGCTGAAGTGATTTGAGGGGCGCATTGCTGGTCATGCGCAAAATCACTTTTATTAGTAGGTAAGGCATTTTGCTGAAGAGCAAGGGCATTGAGTGAGTCAATTGATAATATAAAGCCAAGAGATTGGAGCTCAGACCTAGCTTGCCATATAAGATTTTGTATGACTAGATTGAAGCCAAATTCTGATGGACGTTGTTTGAACTATTGTGTTCTACACCTCACCCTTCCTTCAAGAACCTTGGCATGCTGAACACTGGTTGCATGAATAAAGTTTAATTAAATGAAAGGGCAGAGGCTCAGAACTGTGGCCTAGTGCCCTAAATAACCAAACCTACACTGACAGGCCTAGCTAAAAATGGCAGGACCCTGGCTAATGTGGCAAGAGGCCCTTATGATAATGGAAACCAGTAACTATCTTTTGCTGCCCATTATTCCACCACATACTAAATCCAATTCGAAAATTGCCTGAAATGCTGTGACAAATGACAAACACTAAAAGTGACCAAATCTTCTTGCTAATAGAATTTCTGCAGCATGTACCTCAACACATTTAGCGCATTGCACATGCATCCCAACACCCTCAACTATTTTTAGCATGCGCACGATTGTGTGAAGTACCCCTGTACATTCACTTGCCTAAACTGTGTAGCTGAGGGACACACAACGGGATTCAAACAGGTTAGCATCAATAAAGCAGAAGTAATGGCATGCCATTCCAAGCGTATTGAACGCTCATCTGTTTTCCCCAACACAGCCTAATTTTAGTGCTCTTGAACAGAGACCAATTCTAATATACAAGTGAACATTTGTCTTGGGGTTTGTAGCTTGGCGAAGCGTTGGTCGTTATACAATTCCACACCGTTTCACCAATCTGCACCACATTTTGCATACTAACCTGTTAGGACCCTCCAGACAAAGGCTACATGACATTTGGACATCCCACCCCTTTCCCCGGATTTCAGCAAATTCGTTTGTGGCCTGCTGACAAAGATGTAAACCATGTTCTCTGGGAACAGAAACAAAATGTTTTGGAGGCTAATGGACCAGGGAGGCGAAGGTGAGGGCAGGTAGTGTCCAGAAGTTTGCAAAGTTTCTGCCGTATGAGGTGAAATTACTTTACCATACAATTTTTGCAAGATGGTGCCTGCTGAAACCATGTTCACTGGGAAGGGAAACAATGTTTCTCAACACGAGGAACAAAACCAGAGGTCCCAAACCACGTTTCAAGGCCGTAGGATGCAGAGTTTCCAAGATATTTGCACCACAATGCACCACAACGAACTGCACCATGCCAGCGTGAGGCAGAACATCAGCCTACAGGATCGTTCATTTTCAACAATTGATGTGTAAAGTCTGTCCAGAGAACCCAGAGAAAGGATACTTTTCCTAGTACAATACAAAATTGTTCAGTTATTCCTGTTGTATGTGACAGATAAGCTTTGAGCCAGTCAAAATGCTCATCTAGATACACTAACCAGGACTAGAGTAGATAAGGTCCAAGGTTAGTTTGGGAAGGTAGCCCAACTTGTTGACTAGTGTTTGAGAGGATTCCATGCAGGTTGGAGACAATGGGCAGCTGGGTGATTAGATGCATTATACCATTTAGAAGTCCTGGCTTTGTAGATTTTTTTAAAAAATGATGCAGTTGATTCAATCCCAGAAATAATGGTATGCCAACCTCTCCCTCACGCCCCAGGTTTGATGAAGCTCCAGTCAAAAATCATAGCAACATGTGCCCTGCTGCATCAGTTCCTTGATTTGTGGTACCTGCTTCCCAGTGGCACAGAACAGGTTCAGAGGTCACAGGTGCCTGTTTGACAGCTGTTAGGGCAGCCCAGTCTCTGCATTTAAAGTCTGCACCCATGGTCCAAAAGTACATAATTAGGAGGAATTCCCATCATGGTGGCAGTTTAATCTTTTGGGTGGTAGTCACCATTATTAAAAGTCACACTGAGTTCAAATCATACACATGTCAACACTGAGCCCTGGTTAGCCAACAGAGGATTGGGTATATTCTAGTCGGTGAGCTTGTGTCTGCAAGTCAGCAGGACAAGAGTTGAAAGACTGCCTCTTGATTGTGTGGAGGAGGAGCGATTGGAAAACAGGAATCAAAGGACACACCCTAAACAAAAGAACTAGCCTCACAGCAGGGTGCTCTATACCAAAGGGCTTCTGATGCTAGGAGACTGAGAATTGGGGGGTGGGGGGGGGGGGGGGGTCTAGTGAGAAGGTGCTCAATACAGTCTGGGAAGGATTCCACCATATTCATCGCTACCTCTCCTTCCTTCCGGCCTCCTCCACTTTCTTTAGCACAAAGTACCTTGGATATAATGCAAGCAGTCAAGGACCACTTGTCACAAGGACAGGGATTGGAACCCTTAGAGCAGGCTTGCTTTTGTCCAATACCATAACAGAGCCCCCTTCCAACCCCCCCACTCCCCCCCTCGCCCCCCCCCCCCCCCCCAACTCCTTTTGTTCATTCCTAGACTGGAAGAATTCCTATGGACCTCTTTTGGGAGAGTTGACCTTTCTAGAGCCCTCGCCAGTGAGGTGACAGTGGAGTATTCCAATGCAGAGGCAACATCTGTTCCCTACACACTCCCAGGGCACATTGAGGTTGCTGGCGGAGCAAGACCTGCCTCAGTGCTGGCTGCACTGGTACCCAGATCTTACTGGAGGTGAAGGATTCCTTCAGGTGCTGGCATCCACTGGGTTGGGACAACGAACAAGGACCAATCTTGTCGCCAAGCACCTTGATTGGGACTCAGCAACTTAAGCAGCTGGTCCTCTACATTCCATTGGTTTGAATGTAATCGGAACCTTTGGTGGTGCATTTGGCACTTCGTCAAACTCTAAACCACTGTTGCTGCATCCTCGAACCAGTTGAGCACCTCCCCATGCCAGTTGAGCACATTGTTGCTTTGGCTCTAACTAGAAGCATGTTGTCGAAATACAAACTGCCGTGAGCCACCAACATCTTAGTCTTTGACCCCATGATCAAACATGCTATGGTGACCCCTAAGCTATCTCGGGAGGATAGCTTGGGGGCAACATGCTCGCCTTGGAAGCAAGAGACAAAGCAACACAGGTTCGATCCCCAGGTCTGCGCTTAGAAACCTCTGGGTATTAAGAGCGTTATAAATAACCCATCATATCATATATATTAGAATGCTGCATTAAACCACAACAATCCTCACTTCGAAAGCAACTCGCTGCCTTCTCCCCAGCTGGATCACTGCGACTCACCGCATCTTTACCAGATTAAAACCGCTCACAAATCAAGAAAACCTGGTTCAATGTAGTTGAACTACCTATTACGGTACTGTTGGATGGCCCATGCACTCTGGTCAGTCTTGTTGGAAAGCTAGACATCAATTAATTCCCCCACCCTTTTTGTGGCCACTAATTCATGCATACAATTGTCTCCTAGAGAGGGACTGCCATCACGGAATGCAATAAACAATTCTACAAACTACCATCGCAAAAAGTGTTACATTTTAAAAAGATAGTACAAGTGCTCCCGGGCCTCTGATGTACCCTGAAACAAAAAAATAGACGCCTCATATTTGTTAAATTTGGCTCATCTCCACCTTCAAACTCGCATTGCTTGAGCAGTCACGCGACAGTACCTGGCTAAAAACAATGGTTTCAAATAACTTCCTGATGCCAGAATACTCTGTACAAATTAGCATAAAATGGACACTACTGTCAAGTTACCAAGGAATGGGCAAACATCTGCTCCATTACTATTCCATTGACTGCACAATTGCCTCACAGGTAAACTACTCAATCGCAATTTAGTGTACAATGATCGCAAACTTAGGGCATACATGATCCAAGTACTCCTCATCTAGGTTATATAATGTTTCTTCGGCCACAGAAGTATGCGGTCTAGGAAGACTTATTTCCTGGTTTAAATGAAAGTTGGAAACCACCTTAGGTAGGAAGGAGGCGACCATACGTAGGGCAACTTTGTCCTTATGGAACACTATATATGGTTCCTTTGAAGAGAGCCTGGAGCTCTCCAATCCTCCTAGCCGAATAATGGCTAAGAAAGCAGTTTTCCAAGTTACAAATTTTAATTCACATGAGGCCATAGGCTCGAATGGTTTTTGCATTAGGCCCAATAAGACAACGTTAAGATCCCACTCAGGTGTAGGTTGACAAATAGGGGGATGCAAGCGTAGAAGGCCCTCAAAGTGCCTTTTAATGGCTTTGTTGGAAAGAGAGAAGGAAATGTTCTCTATTCAGGTAAGCACCAATAGCTGATAAGCAGTGTCTGCACGTGTCTACTTTGACACAGTGTAAACTAGATAAGACATGACTATCAATAGAAGCCTTTAGAGGGTCAAGGTCTTGGTCCAAGGCGCAGTGACAGAACTTAACCATTTGCTACAATATTGTTTCTTAGAAGAAGCTTTTCTAGATGCTGACATGGTTATATTTTGGTCTGACAAATGTAAGTGGGAAAAAGCTTGTTTTTCAGGAACCAAGCCTTCAAGTTCACCAATTGAGGGGAGGGGTGAAGGACCTGCCCTTTCTGTTGAGTCAAAAGAAAGAAGGATAAAAGATCTAATTGGTCAGTTCCCACTAACTCCAGAAGGTCTGGAAACCAGATCTGGCGAGGCCAGAACAGGGCTATTAGAATCCTTGTTGGATTCAGTGACCTTTTGAACTTTAACATTTTGTGAATCGGAGAGGTGGGAACGCATAAAGTGTTGGGTTCAACCAATCCAGACGTAGAGCATCTCCCATGGATTGAAGACCCTGACATTGCTTTGGTGCAAACTGGAGGACAGAGTTGTGCTGGTCGGCAAAGAGGACTACCGATGGATGGCCCCACTTCTGAAATCTCATGTTTGATACTGACTGTTTCATCTCCCACTCGTGCAGAGCAGACTAACCAGCTTAGTTTGTCTTCTAGGACGTTCTTTCCCTCCAGATGGGACGGCAACAAGAAAAATAGATTTTGAATGGCCCAATACCAAATTTCTTCTGCTACGAGACAGAGGAAGGGAACAAGTACCCCCTGCTTGTTGATATAAAACATTGCAGTGGCATTGTCCGTTAGAATTATCACCAAGTTTCCTTGAAGTGAAGGAAGTAATGATTTCAGAGCAAGAAAATATGGCATAGTTACACAACATTTATGTGGTCCTTTTCCTAAGAGAACCAAAGACCGTGAGCTGTTAGACTTGGGCTCTCCAACTGTGTCCGTTAGGACTACTTGGTGAGGAGGAGGTTGGAAGGGAAAACAGATTAACAGGTTTTCTGGGGAGTTCGAGTAGTGAGTCCTGAACCTGTGTTGGAATTTGACTTTCCTGGGAATCCAAGAGCTGGTTCCAGTTGCGAGCAAGATGCCACTGGACCGTTCTCATATGGAGCCTTGCAAAGGGAACTAGGTTTATTCAGGAGACCATAAGCACCAAGAGCCTTTGAAACCACCAAGCTGACAGTCTGGTGGGAATTGAACTTCACAATCGTTTGTTGAACAGCTTCCACCCTTTCCAGGGGTAGAACGGCTCTGTGTAGAGTAGTATCTATGACGGCTCCTAGGAATTGGATCCTTTGCGAAGATATTACCTGGGATTTTGTCACATTTATGGAAAACCCAAGGTTGAATAGAGTGTGGCATGTTAATTGCATCTACTGAAGCAATTCCTCTCGAGACTGGGCCTTGAGAAGCCAGTCTGGGTAAGGGTATAGATGGACTGTCCTTAACCGAAGATAGGCTGCCATGACCCCAGAACTTTGGTGAAAACCATGGGGGTAGAATTCAGCCTGAAGGGAAGACATGTTAACTGGTAATGAGACATTCCTATTGTGAATCTCGGGGACTGATGATGATTTTCGTAGACGGGATGTGAAAATAAGCATCCTGTAGATCTACAGATGCCATCCAATCATTTGGATGAAGAAAAGCCAGAATCTGAGGAATGGTCACCATGTGGAAGGTTTCGATTGACAGAAATTGGTTGAGGTCTGAAAGGTCCAGAATTGGATGGATCCTGCCTGATTTCTTTGGGATCAGAAAGTAACTAGACTAAAATCCCTGACCTACTTCCACTTGAGGAACCAACTCTATTGCTCCTAAGAAAAGGAGATTTTGGATCTCTTCCAGGAGCTCTGGGGAACATTTTTGGAGCTTTGGAGGTGAGGAAGGGCAAGGCAGTAACCATGTTGAAAACATTCAGAACCCATTCCTCTTGAGTAATGGTTTTCCAAAAGGGAAGGACGTTGAAAAGCCTTCCTGTTACCAGGGATGTATGCTCCTTGATAGTAAGAGCAATACATGCCTGGAAGGAAATCAAATATACTTCTTTTGCTAGAGCAGAATGAGAAAGGGGAAGGTCCCAACTTAGACTTGGGTCTATATCTTCTCTTTTTAGAAGAGTAAATTATAAATCACTCACCGTAGTGACTAACGTACTCTTAGTCCCCTTTCCTCCATAATGCATGCATGGGCATCCCTTCCAAGGGACAGGAGACGGAACCTTTTTCACCCGAAAAAAAACATCCCCCTTTAAATTTAGAGGCGCGCGGTGGTGTGGCCCAGGGAGCATGCGCTGCCCTGACACTGCCCTCCGGCGCCACACCTCAGTCCCCATTGATGCGTCGACAATAGATTTAACATTGCCTAATGACACCAGCATTAGGGGGAGGTTGGTGAGATAGATGGAGGAAAGGGGACTAAGTACGTTAGTCACTACAGTGAGTAACTTATAATTACTCCTACGTCCCCTTTCCTCCATACTGCATGGGCGATTACAACTGAATGTAGCCCCAGGGTGGAGAGGAGACCCTCCTTCAGCAAATCGGTCCCTGAGAACCGCCTGTCCAAAAGCCGCATCAGATCTAGAGCCGGCATCCAAACAGTAATGCTTGCAGAAAGCCGAGGGAGTGGCCCAAGTGGCCACCCTGCGTATGACTTGCCAAGGGATGTGGCGCTGGAATGCAATGGCCATTGCCTTGGCTCCGACTATGTGGCCGTGCATGTTTGCCAGAAGCAGCTTGTGCTGACCTTCACACGCTTCCTTGATGGCCGAGACCATCAAGCGAGATTTGGAGGCCTTGGAGGCCTGGTAGCCTGGTATTGAGACTCCGAAAGTGAAACAGGGTGTCCGATTTGCAGAAGCCCTTGGTCCTGTCCAAGTAAAATTTCAGGGCACGCCTGACATCCAGACAGTGCAGCACCCTCTGTGCTTCGTCCTTGGGAAAGAACGTACGAAGGACCATTTCCTCGCTCAGGTGGAAAGCAGATGGCACCTTGGGCAGAAAGTCCTGGTGTGTCGCAGCACTACTTTGTCCCTGTGAAAGGTAGTATAGGGTTCGGAGACGACCAGCGCCTGTATTTCGCTGACTCTACGAGCCGAGGTGAGGCGGACTAGCAAGGCCGTCTTGATGGTGACCAGCCTGTCTGTGGATGCCATTGGCTCAAACTGGTTGTGCACCAGAGCGCCCAAGACTATGTTGACGTCCCACATGGGGTGCAGCCTCTTGATGGGCGGGTACAGCCTTGCGAGCCCCGTCAAATGCTTCTTGACAAGATTGGAGGAGAAGATCCCCCCCCTGCTCCGAGTTCCTATGGCTGCGAAGTACGTACGGCAGGTGTCCACCTGCACATCAGAGTGGGCGAGGTGCGCCGAGAAGGAGAGCACGTCGTCCAAAGAACATGCAAGGGGGTTGATTTCCTTGGAGTCCGCCTGGTGGCAGAATCTGGTCCATTTACTTTTATACTGGGCCCTGGTAGCATTGCTCCTTGCGCCCTGTATGATTTCCAGGTTAGCCTGTGAGGCTGAGGTGCCGCAGCATTACCTGCTCAGGTACCACGCTGTGAGGGCTAGTTTCTGTGGGGTGGGGTGGATCACCCTGCCCCACTGTTGCACCAGAAGATGTGCTGGGCCCATCGGGAGGCGAAGCTGAGGCACCTCCGAGAGGCTGAGCAGATCCGAAGACCATGGCCTGGCCGGCCACCATGGAGGTATTAGAATGATGTTGAGTTGGCGAGACTCCTTGATCTTGCAAATCACACTGTGAATCAGCAGAGTGGGCGGGAAGGCGTAAGCCTTCATGCTGTTCCACTGGTGACGAAATGCGTTGCCCAGGGAGCCGGGGTCCTGTCCTTGCCAGGAGGTGAACTGAGGGCACTTGTGCCAGGTGGCAGAGATCCACGTGGGGGTGACCCCACTTGTTGAAGATCTGAATGACGAGGTAGTTTCGCTGCCACTCGTAATTGTGCACTTCCAACCTGCTGAGCCTGTCCGCCTCAAGGTTTGCTTCCCCCAGTTGGTGGACTGCCGTGAGATATGTTTTCCAGGGCCCACTCCCACATGCTGATTGCCAGCCTGCACAGAGGAGGGGATCTGGTGCCTACCTGCCTGGAAGAGGACAACCTTGCCCCTGAGAAGTGGTAGGACTGCTCAGAGCGCTAGCCAGATGGCATTCAGCTCTAACCAATTGATGTTGTATTCCTGCTCCTGTCGAGTCCAGATGCTGTGGATGGAGCGATCACCCAGGGTGGCTCCCCGGCCCTCGAGCGAGGAGTCTGTGGTGATGGTGGCCTGTGGGGAGGGCGGCCGAAAGGGCTGGCCCGTCCATAGGTTGCAGTCCCTGGACCACCATGTTAGGTCTGGGTGAAGAGATGGAGGAACGTTGATCTCGGATTGGGACGCAACAAAAGCAGAAGATTCAACCTATGAATCCCCCTGCACACTGTCTTGTGTTGGATTAACCAACTACTATAGTCTATGAAATAAGTGACAAGATTTAAGCAGTGATGATTTCCACACAAGTGTTGTAAAACAATGTAGAGATATATTTTCACAAAGTACAATTTCAAGGAAAAAAAAAAAGTTGAGAATGTATGGAAGAAACATTGACAGTGGTCCGTTCTCAGTGGCGACGCGTTTCGAGGAGAAAAGTCCACTTCTTCATAGGCCTAAACGGACTGTAAAAGAAATTAAGTTGAACATGAGCAGAATTCTGTCATACAATACTTCTAGCGTACTAGGTTATCCATACATTGTTAAACAATTTTTTTGGCCAGTTTGAGATAACCCTAACAATTTCTTATATAGATTTTACACAAACAAGGCTGAATTGTATTCAACAATGAAGATTAAGCTAAAGATTTACCTGTCGCATGTAATTGGTATTAAAAATAATATGAAAACTAGACCCATTTTCAAACGGGTGTGCTGAACAGTCAGGAGCAGTGGGCAGCGCCCAAACCTCAGTGGACGAGCAGATATCAAACACAACCCTATGTTTAGATTAAAGCAAATGGTCAGAGGACCAGAAAAAAACGCTAATTACCTAGTTGGAGAATAGGTGAAACAACGTGATGGGGAAAGATCCTGATAAAGCAATGGTGCAGGTCCTGGTTAGGCAGGGTGGAAGGCAAAGCTGTGGTACAGCAAAGGCAGTTTCAATCAAAAAGGTAAGTATAGCTTGCTGATCTGCTAAATTTGTGGAAAGACGTAATGTTGAAAGCACTAATGTCAAGAGGGGTGACTGACATCTAGATTAAGCAAAGGCAATAGACAAAGTTGAGTGAGTTTACAGTAGACATGGATGTCATGACAGTGGAGAATCCACAAATGGGTGAGAAATAAAGAGCTGGAGTCACAACAAAGCGCAAGCCAAGTGGATGAAAAAAGGGAGGTTTGTTTGGATTTGCAGGAGATCGGAATAATTAGCTTACCTATGAAAATTCAACAAGTGGTATCCACTTCAACAACAAGTACAAAACTCTGCAGAGACCATGACATGTCTCAGGAATCGGGAAAAATAAACTGTAGAAGCTAATAAAAAATGAGTTAAAGTTGGGAGTATAAAGCAGTAGTGAATGCAAAAGGGTACTGAAAAGACAGCAACCTACCCCAATAATTATGATTCACGCATCAAGTAAATGCGGTCAGAAAGGTCCGGAACATGATTAGTTCACGGCAGTGAAGTGGGCAGGATGCTCACTTACACATGCAAAACCTCGAGTAGACATCTGAGGGAATTTAAACTAGCGCAGAGGCTGGGGGGGGGGGGAAGGAAATAAAGGAGTACAAAATAATTATAGAATAATTTTTAGAGGATCCCTAGCGAAGAAATAACAAGCGAGGGCGCCTACTTGAGGTTCCGTTCTACAGAGCGCGAGCAGGAACTGAATGGTGTGCATCGGCATCTTGCCATGGTAACGCCAGGTGCCATTTTGGAGAGGGTTAAAGAGTAAAGAGCATGTGACGTTGTTTCCGATTGTGATCCGACTGAATTAGGGAAAGAAATAGAGGACTAGCAAAAACCTGCTAAAGATTGAGCGGGGGCCATATTGTAGTGGAACAAGAGTAAGTATGTATAAAAGTTTAGAAAGGATCAAAAAGATTAAGGAAGACCACTAGATTTACCTAGGAGGACTGGGACATTAGTCATGAACAGATATTAAAAAAAAAAGATAGAGAAAAAAAAATAAGGGGTAAAAAAGGACTATGAAGGCATAGCCCAAAAGTGGGCTTGGCCTGATATTAAAGAGGGTTGTCTTGGATACTAAGAGGCTACAACCACAATGGACGTTCACTTGTTCCACTTCTATTCAAAAATTGTTGTAAACATTACATTAGTGACAATATTGACCCGGGAGCATAGCTCAGTGGCAACGTGCTCGCCTTGGAAGCCAAACGACAGGGAGCCACACAGGTTCGATCCTCAGGTCCACGCTTAGAAACCTCTGGGTATTAAGCGTGTTATAAATAACCTATCATATTAACCAGCGTTATATGTAGCTTAATAATTTTACATCCAGGTAAGTTCCAAATTATAATTCAAGTGGTCAATGATACAGATAATGACAAAGATATATAGGTCACATACTCTAACATGATTCACAAAAAAGTGCATAAGATATTCATCTGATTTGCATCAAGAGTCAATTAATGAGTACTAAAACATTCAAATCATAGGGTAAACATTAAATAAGACTAAAGGAAGCAATTAAGTGAATGCTCCTCGTTCAACCCCTTGGGTTGGACGGACGGTATCCAGAAAATGTATCCAGAATAATTCTCTGAAGGAGGAGGGAATGGTAATCACCCCCTCTTTGAGGTTCCTTAATTACTTCGAGCATCTGAAATCTCATCTGTGCGATGATGTGGCGTTGTGTGTTAAAGTGTCTTGCTACTGGCGAGCGTGGATTGTTACGTATATTGGACTTCTGTTCTGTCCATCGTTCCTTGGCCGGTCTCAGTTTGGCCTACACATAGTTTACCACAAGGACATTTAATCGTGTACACTACACCCGGTGTCATACAGGTAGAGTAATCGCAGAGCTTTAGTTTATTGCCCGTCTGAGGGTGAGACAGCAGATTGCCCTTGGTGACATTGTTGCAGTGTGTGCAATTTAGGCACGGATAAGTGCCCTTTTTCTGTGTCATTAGAAATTGCTAGTTATCATTTGATGGTCTTTCAGCCTTGATTAGTTTGTCCCTCCGGTTCTTACCTCTCTTGAAGCACATCATTGGCACCTTGGGTAACAATCTAAAGAGTGATGGGTAATTGTGTAGGATTTCCCAGTGTTTAATACTTACTGATTTGGAAACTCTGCCGGGAAAATTTAGATAAACAGTAGGGAAGTAGCTTTCTCATGAGTTGGTTTTCAATAGGTCAGTTCTTGTAACGTTAAGGGATCTGGTCTTGGCATCATTAAGTACATCATCTGGGTAACCGCTTTGTTTAAATTTCTCAATGAGCGTAGAGCACTCAGTATCAAGACCATCTGGCTCTGAAATTATTTTAAGCCGCAGGATTTGGCTAAATGGGAGACTCTGTAAAATAGCTTTTGGGTGAAAACTGGAGAAGTGTAATAGGTTGTTAGCATCTGTCGGTTTATGGTACATATTGGTGATATTTCCATTAGCAATCTCAAGATTAACATCTAAAAAGTGCAGAGGGGTTACCAACTTCCATAGTAAATTTAATCCTGGGATGGACTGAATTCATGTGAACAAAGAATGTTTCGAGCTCTTCATGTGTACCACACCATACCCCAAAAATGTCGTGAATGAAGCATTTCCAAATAAATATGTAGGCTGACCACTTAGGGTCGTTTAGTACATAATCATTATCAAATTTAAACAAAGGTGTTTGCATACATAGGAGCCATGGAGGAACCCATGGAAGTTCCAGAAATCTGCAGATAGTATTTTCCTAAAAAGCGGAAGTAACTGTTGTATAGTATAATGTTCAATAGTTCAATGACAAATTGAGCTTCTCTTCTGAGGTTGGCTGTATTGAGAAGTAGCCATTCAACCGCTTCAAGTCCTTCTCCATGAGGTATTGAGGTGTAAAGGCTACACACATCAAGACTGAACAGAACAGTCTGAATTGATAGCTGTGATTTCATTCAAACAATTAAGGAAATCTGTAGTGTCCTTTAGATACGTAGGGGTTGCTTGTACAAGAGGTTGAAGTAACATTTACGTAGACCGACAGGGGGCCGAAGATGCTTTCAGTCCCGGCAACTATGGGCCTCAGTGGTGGCTTAAGGCTATCCTTATGAATTTTTGGCAATCTGTAAAATACGGTTGTGATCGGATGTTTATTGGCCAAATATTCAAATGTGTTGTTACTAATCCAGTGGTTATCTTTTGCTTTCTCAAGTGTCTTCATAATTAGTGACTTGATCTCAAGATTACTCTACCTGTATTGTACGACACCGGGTGTAGTGTACACGATTAAATTTCCTTGTGGTAAACTATATGTAGGCCAAACTATGAGACCGGCCAAGGAACGATGGACAGAACACAAGTCCAATATACGCAACAATCAACGCTCGCCAGTAGCAAGACACTAACACCCAACACCACACCATCGCACAGATGAGATTTCAGATTCTCGAAGTAATTAAGAAACCTCAAAGAGGGAGTGATTACCATTCCCTCCTTCAGAGAGAATTATTCTGGATTAATTTTCTGGATACCGTCCAACCCAAGGGGTTGAACGAGGAGCATTCACTCAATTGCTTCCTATAGGATCTCGGACAGATTTTACTCTTATTTAATATTTACCCTGTGATTTGAATGTTTAGTACTACTCCTCATTAATGGACTATTGATGCAAATCGGATGAATATCTTATGCACTTTTTTGTGAATCATGTTAGAGTATGTGACCTATATATCTCTTTCACTATCTGTACCACCGAATGCCTTCATTGACCACTTGAATTATAATTTTGAATTTACCTTGATGTAAAATTATTAAACTAGATATAACGCTGGTTAATATTGTCACAAATGTAATGTTTACAACAATTTTTGGATATGTAAGTTTAACAAGTGAACATCCCTTGTGGTTTTAGCTTCTTAGTATCCAAGACAACCCTCTTTAATATCAGGCCTTGCCCACTTTTGGGCTATGTCTTCATAGTAATTTTTTTACCCCTTATTTTTTTCTATCTTCTTTATCTGCTTTTTATCCTTTTTTTTACCCTCTGTTCATGACCAATATGTCGCGGCCCTCCTAGGTAAATCTAGTTATCTTCCTTAATCTTTTCGATCCTTTCTAAACTTTATATAGTTACTCTTGTTCCACTACAATATGGCCCCCTAGAGTTTTAGCGGGTTTTTGCTAGTCCTCTCCCTAATTCAGTTGGATCACAATCAGAAACAACGTCACATGCTCTACTCTTTAACCCTCTCCAAAATGGCACCCAGCGTTACTGTGGCGACAGATGCCGATGCACACCATTCAGTTCCTGCTTGCGCTCTGTAGAACGCAGCCTCACGTAGGCTACCTCGCTGGTTATTTCTACGCTAGTGATCCTCTCAAAATTATTCTATCATTATTTTGTACTCATTTATTTCCTTTCCCCCCCACCCCCACCCCCACCCTCTGCGCTAGTTTGAATTCCCTCGGATGTCTACTCGAGGTTGTGTGTGCAAGTGAGCATCCTGCCCACTTCACTACCGTGAACTAATCGTGTTTCTGACCTTTAAACGCATTTACTTGATGCGTGAATCATAATTATTGGGGTAGGTTGCTGTCTTTTCAGTACC
Organism: Ambystoma mexicanum; assembly: GCF_040938575.1. NCBI lineage: Eukaryota > Metazoa > Chordata > Amphibia > Caudata > Ambystomatidae > Ambystoma > Ambystoma mexicanum. The sequence goes on from NC_090935.1 coordinate 1,460,732,325, forward strand.
CTTTTGCATGCACTACTGCTTTATATTCCAACTTTCACTCATTTTTTATTCCCTTCTACAGTTTTATTTTTCCCAATTCCCGAGACATGTCACGTCTCGGCAGAGTTTTGTATTTGTTGGAGGATATCACTTGTTGAATATTCGTAGCTGAGCTATTTTTTCCCCCCCCATCTTCTGTGAATCCTCACAAACCTCCCTTTTTCATCCACTTGGCTCACGCTTTGTTGCGACTCCAGCTCTTTATTTTTCACCCATTTGTGGATTCGCTACTGTCATATGACATCCATGTCTACTGTAAACTCACTCAACTTTGTCTATTGCCTTTGCTTAATCTAGAGGTCAGTCACCCCTCTTGACATTAGTGCTTTCTACATTACATCTTTCCACAGATTTAGCAGATCAGCAAGCTATACTTACCTTTTTGATTGGAACCGCCTTTGCTGTACCACAGCTTTGCCTTCTAGCCTGCCTAACCAGGACCTGCACCATTGCTTTATCGGAATCTTTCCCCATCACGTTGTTTCACCTATTCTCCAACTAGGTAATTAGCGTTTTTTCTGGTCCTCTGACCATTTGCTTTAATCTAAACATGGGGTTGTGTTTGATATCTGACTTGAGCACACCCGTTTGAAAATGGGTCTAGTTTTCATATTATTGCTAATACCAATTACATGTGACAGGTAAATCTTTAGCTTAATCTTTGTTGAATACAATTCAGCCTTGTTTGTGTAAAATCTAAGAAATTGTTAGGGTTATCGCAAACCGCCCAAAAAATTGTTTAACAATGTATGGATAACCTAGTACGCTAGAATTATTGTATGACAGAATTCAGCTCATGTTAAACTTAATTTCTTTTACAGTCCGTTTAGGCCTATGAAGAGGACTTTCCTGGAAACGCGTCGCCAATGAGAAAGGACCACTGTTGATGTTTCTTCCATACATTCTCTGCTCAACTGTTTTTTTCCTTGAAATTGTACTTTGTGAAAATATATCTATGCATTGTTTTACAACACTTGTGTGGAAATCATTATTACTGCTTAAATCATGTCAGACTTATTTCATAGACTATAGTAGTTGGTTTATCCAACACAAGACAGTGTGCAGGGGATGGGAGGATTCATAGGTTTAATCTTTATTCGTGTTTTGTGTAGGGGCCTTGTGCCAAGACCTCCGTTCCTCCCCCGCACCAAGAATTAATCTATATTTTAATTCTAAAACATACCTTAAAATCTTTAATTATGCGTGCACCATTACTGTACCATCTCGGATTGGGAGCCCCGCTCCTGGTCCCATGAGGCCGCAAAGTGCAGCTGAATCATCCTCAATCTCGTGTGTGGAACGGCTAATAGGACCGCTGCCAAGAGACCCAGGAGATGCTGGTACCACCATGCCGAGGTCACCTCTCTGCTGAGGAAGTGGGAGGTAGTCCTCTTGATGGCTGAGATCTTGTCCTCCGAAGGAAATACCTTCTTGGAGCACGTGTCCCAGATGAGGCCCGAGAATGTCAGTCTGCGTGGGCTGCAGCTGCAGCTGCAACTTTTGAGATTGAGCGAGAAGCCTAGATCATGCAGTGTGTTCATAAGGGCTTGGGAAGAGTGGTGAATCGCTTCCGGAGATGTAGCCCTGACGAGCCAATCATTGAGGTATGGGTAGATGTGGAGGCCCTGCGCTCTCAGGAGGGCAGCCACTGTACTCATGAGCCTGTTAAAGACCCTGGGGGCAGAGTTGAGGCCAAAAGGAAGGACCTTGTATTGAAAATGGTAGCCCATGATCCTGAACCGTAGGCAAGAACGATGGGGCTGCCAAATCGGGACGTGTAGGTACGGGTCCTTCCGATCGAGGGAGCACATCCAGTCTCCCTTGCACAATGTCTACATTATAAAAGCTGGCGTGACCATCTTGAATTTTTGTAGAGGTAAGGAGAGGTTGAGGGTGGAAAGGTCCAGCACAACTCCCAGCCCGCCTGGTTTTTCTTCTGAATGGCGAAAATCCTTGAGTAAAAGCCCAAGGCTTGCTGGGAGGCTGGGACTTCCGCTACTGCCTGGCTCTCTACGAGCGACCAGATCTCTGCCAGAAGAGTTCCTGTGCCAACCTGAGGGAGGGGAGGAGGGAAGAGGCTGGGATGGGTAGGCGTACCCTGTGGATACTACAGAGGATCCAGGGGTCCGCGAAATTCTGGCACCAGAAATGTGCATGGAGAGCAAGCCTGCACCCCACTGGAGAGACGTGGAACCGAAGGGGTATGTCATGCCTTCTTTCCCTCAAAGGCTGTCGCAGAGGGGGGGGGACTGGAAAAAGCCCTTACCCCCCCCTTTTTGTTCTTGCTCCGGTTCTGAGACAGCGAGCCATCCGGCTGCCTGATCTCAGTTCCTGGAAGCCGCAGACCCTCCATATGTACAGCCCCTGTCAGAGCGCTGCTGTGACTGGGTGTACGTCTTGGGCGTGGTCTTGGTTAAGATGGATAAAGAATTGGCCGTTTGTGAGCGGTTTTTCTTCTTGTCCAGCTCTTCGTCAGTGGTTGAGTGGATGTCATGGCCACACGCCCCAGAACACAAAAACCACACCATCTGGTGATGGGGGCAATGGGTCACTTTACTCACTTATGTCCCTTTGGGACCTATAAACACAGGGGCCCTGGCTGGACTCAGTCCTGGAGCCTTTGGCACCAGGCTCCTGTAGATATGTGAGCAGGAACACTATTTCAGTGCAGGAGTGCCTTCATTTTACAAGAACTTTCCAGGAGCTGAAAGCCTTTATTCCAGAGAACATCCTCATGTGCTGACTCATCGGGTGTGGCAGGCAGGCTGAACCTGGTGGGCATGGCTTCAGAAGCTCAGCTATATAAGCTGCTCCATCCTTAAGGCTGGTGCTTCGCGTTACTGTGCACTCGCGTGCAACCCGATGCTCACTGCCACTTGGACCAGTTTACTTACCTTTGGAAACCAGGCATTCTCCTACATACTCACCTCCAGGAAATTGGTGCTTCATCTGCAGACTCATCTCCTGACATCCAGTGATCTTGATCCTGATGCCGCAGCACCGCACTCCGCATCCACGAACACAGACCCTGTGAAGAAGAAGACAGACAAGGTTAGAACATCCGTCCTAGGGCCGCGCCGCATTTGTAACCCCGTGCACCCCCTAGTTAACTTACCAGCTACTGTACCACTGCAGCTTCATTCCTCATTCCCTCCGGCTGTTGCCTCGAGCCCCGCAGCTTCTGCCGGGCCGGCAACATCACCTGCAAGGGAAGAAAGCAAAGGAGGACATCAAAAGTGGAACGGACAGCAATACAAGACACCGAACTTTACAATACAACAAAAACAGACGAGGAAAGACAAAGGCAAACAGGAACACTTAGCTGAAGTATAGTGGCTTAGTTGCAGCAGGAGTGGACTACCAGGGACCAGTGAAGGAACTCGGTCCAGATCATACAAGCGCCCCTGCCAGAAGCAGCAGGACGGCATGCATGTCAAAACTAAACAGGTGAGCTTTCCAGGGACAGCGCATCCCACGGTTTGGGAGAAGGGGTCTGGAAGGGGATCAGGCGCACAAGCTGGCATACTCACGCCCCCTATTCTCCACGCAGGAGCGGTCCTGAGCAGCATCACCAATCATCACCAGTCACCACCTAAGCGCAGAGGGCGAAGTCGGACCTGAGCAACCTCATCTCCGGGAGGGCTGCAACCGTGCCCCAATGTCTCCGCAGAGACCAGGTCAGAGTAACAGTGGCAGAGGTCCCCTCACCCCCACCACCCCTCGAACAGTAGATCTCATATGTGTTCCTGGACGTCCAGGTTGAATTTCGTTGCCCAGAGCCAGGCTGTCCTCATGTCCATGGTGATACAGATGGCACAGCGATAATTGTTAAAAATGTGCCATGGTGGATTCCATGAGGTCCTGCGCCACCAGCTTGGCCTCAGCCAGCCCCGCCTTAAAACGTGATTGGCTCTGCGTAGGGAGTCCCGGGAGGAAGTCTGCAATTTCCTGCCATAGCCTTTGGTTAGCAGCCGCCAGCATGGCGTTGCCCTGACGAAGATGCAAAGATGCGTTGGAATAGAGTTTCTTCCCGTACACCTCCAAGATATTCTCCCCCTTGCCTAGCAGCGCTGCAGAGGAGGCAGAGGACGACTGAGGCTTTGAGTATAGTGATGCAGCAGCGATCACTGAGGAGTGTGGCTGAGGATGGGCCGCGAGCAAGAGTGTATCCCCCTCCATCTGCCTGTACTTGGCATCCAGGCGTCGATTGACTGGACGGACAGAGTGGGGCTTGACCCAACCCTTCTTGGCCAGGGAGACTACATCGGTTTGCAGTGGAATCCCTGTTTTGGCAGAAGGACGCCGTGTGAGGACTTCAGCCAGAACCTCCCTCTGCCGGCTGCTCAACTTCGGGTTGGCCCAGGTACTCCGCCAGCCCTGAAAGACATTTGTGGAATGCCCTGGCTGAGGATTGCATGCCCGGATCCTCCTCATCCGTATCCAGCGGATCAGGAGGATCCTGTGGAGGAGCAGCTGGAGCCGGAAGCTGGGGTACAGGGACCGTGGCTGAGGAGGCAGGGGTTGGTACAGAACTGCCTGAGGAATCGGCTGGGGAGCCAGAGGCAGCAGCTGCGCCGCCGGCAGAGGCGCTTGTGGTGCCACTGCCATCATAGGGAGGACTTCCCTGATGGCATCCTTGAGGATAACCCCAATCCGAGGTGACAAAATGAGCCTGAGGAACCTCTCTACGAACCCCTCTTCACTGGCTGGAGAGGTGGTAGGGGCACTCACTGGGTAGCCGGGAGCTGCTGCTTCCCACTGTGCATAAGGATAGGCTTTAGGCCACATACCTGGTTGAGGCCAGTCCCACCTTGACACCCGTTCTTTGCCGAACTCCTTGGAAGGTGTTGGACGGTGCCCGTCTGGCGCGGTGGCCATCTTGTCGAGTTGCCTGCCACGTGCCTGCAACGTGCCTGCAACATGTTACTCGGCTCGCTGGGCCCAGCCTCCTCCAAGACTCTTGTCTGGATCACAAGAACTACCCTGCTCCTTGGGCCTAGAGCCGGTAGGTGCAACGCCCTCGACCCGGTGGTCAGAGCGGTGTTTAGGCACCCCCTCAGGCGTATTGACGATACTAGGGCATAGCCCCTCGCCCCTATTGCCGGTACAAGGGCAGAGCCCTCGGATGATTATCTGGTACAAGACCCTTCCGGTCCCTCATCACTGCCACCAGGAGGCTCCAAGTATCCCTCTGCCTGAAAGCCGGTAGCTGCAGCAGCCTCAGTGCACGTGCTGGTATAAGGACCTGAACGGTCCCTCCCGTGTGGGAGAGTCCTTAGGTGTCTCCTTTGCGGGGTGCGATGGAAAATAGCGGCCCTACCTTGGGCCTGGTTCGTTGTTTCACAAAGTTCTTGAAGTCCTCTGGAGGCGACTTCTGGAAGAGCGCCCTCCACCTGGCTAGTCTGTTCTTCAGCGATTTCGATGACAGCGAGCCACACGCTGTACAAGCTTGCCAACCGTGGACTGGGCCAAGGCAAAGTAGGTAGAAGGGGTGGGGATCTGAAGTTGGGAAGAGCCCGTTGCAGGATGGACACCTGCTGAACCCTGTGGAAGTGACATGCACCGGGGAGGAGCGTAGCGCTTGAGGACCAGAACCGGAATGATAAAAAGACAGACCACAAAGAAGTATCCGCACATGGAATTACATGGCCGAAGCCAAACCCAGGAGTGCTGGTGAATTCTGCCCGTTGACTCAGAAAAGGGTCTGGGGTGTGGCACCAGAGGGCCGAGTCAGGGCAGCGCATGCTCCCTGGGCCGCACCCCGCGTGCCTCTAAATTTAAAGAGGAAGAAGGTTTTTTTCTGGTGAAAAAGGTTCCGTCTTCCGTCCCTTGGAAAGGATGACCATGCATGCAGTGTGGAGGAAAGGGGACGCAACATAAGAGTATAAGACTTTGCAGAAGTGACAGCAGCACTATTTACTTGAGGACATGGTTTACAAGATTTAATGTTTTAGTGATATGGTTTTTTCACAGAAATAGAGCTAAAGGCTTTAGTTGCTGTTATACTGGCCTTACATTTCTGGAGTACCTCATCTGTGGATGGATCGAACAGAGTTTTCCATCAAGTGGAAGGTCAAGCACTTTGTCTCTTCCCTTCACCAAGATATCCAGGAAAGACAAATTTGTCTATGCATGCAGCCTGCACTAGCGACTGCTCTTGCTGTTGTGTCAGTGAGGTGTTTGACCACTTTAAGTTGCTGGATAGCAGCTTCTCGACCCTCAAATCCAGAAGGATTTGTGCACGGCCTCCCGAGGGAGCATGTCGGCAAAACGTACAAGATTCTCCCAATTAAGGATATTAAATCCTGCCTGAACTGTAGCAGGGTTTACCTGCCTACATTGTAAGGTAGAGTTAGTATAAGACTTCTTACCTCGTCTCCCATGCTTTTGCATTTTTGTCCAGAACTGGAGAAGGGCCTTTACCCTTTGTACCAAGGGCAGCGGAGACTACCGCAGATTGAGCTGGAAGATTGCCAATGAGTATGAAGGGTTCAGCCTTCGGCATCTTATATTTGTTAATCAATGCGAAATGTCGTTATACTTTTATACAATATGCAAAATATGTTTCAGCAATTAATCTATTTGACACCAGTTCCCTATAAATGCAAGAATTAAAGTGCAAATCAATTGAAGGCTAAAAGAACCACTAGTGAAGAGCAGCACAGAGTAGTTCAAAGTAAAGAATCATGAGCGTGCCTTCGCACGGTACAAGATGGCAGCATAAAGCAGAACTCTCTCCGTTATCGCGTTCCAGAAGGGGTACTATTTTACGTTTATTCTGCAGGCTGACTCCTGTTAAACCGATATGTTTGTTTGCGAGAGTGTTTCGAGCTTTAGGTGGCAACTTTTCAGACGACCAGGAGGCCAGACGCAGCAATATCGAGTGCACTTCCCGTCAGCAAAGTCGGGTCTCAGACAATTGACGCATGCTTTCATCAGGGTTCAGCTTTCTTGTACAACACATGCAGCCTTACATAAAGCCTGTATCTACATGGAACAGTGACTTCTTGAAGTAATTGTACCCATTTTTAAAGGGGTTTATTCGAGAAGCATATATACACAATGTTTTTGGCACCAAATTTCTTGACAGGATATAATTGTGTGTTTATTGTAGAACTGCCATATATGAAATAATTAACCTTTGGTGAAGAATAATTCTTTGTTTTCAGCAATTTCCCATTAACCTCTATTTTCCCCAAGTTATTGGCCTCAATGCAATATCATACAACTATTTTGCCAGTCTTATTCATTTATGGCAGACAAGCTGTAACTTAGATTTACAGCACTATCAGGAAACCACGAGGGGCTCTTGGTGCAATTCCAATACGTCCTGGTTGATTTGTTATGCCTTTTATTATGGCCTCATTAAAAGCTCAGGCTAAAGTCTCGACTAACAAAGAACCATCAGCAGAAGTGGCTGCCACCTTAAAAATGTCAAACCGTGACTCCCCTGCTGCTCAAGCATCATTAAAACCCAATATGGAGATTTATGTTGCAAATAAGAGCACGCAAACCCTAAAAGGAAACCACAAATGTCAAACTTCAAAAAATGGATGAATGCTGGGCAAATATTGAAAACAGGATAGAAGAGTTTGAAAGAAAAATCCACGTGGCTGAAGATATTGCCAGTCAAGTCGTCCATATGGAGGAATCTATTCATACACTGCAAAAACAAAAATATTTGGAAAATAGAAATCGCAGAAATAACCTCAGCGTGGTTGTCCAGAAGGAGTGGAAGGAGAGGATGTTGCCCTCTTCCTTAAGAAAACCTTGCCTAACATCCTGAATTTGCATTCATTCATTGTCCTCAATATACAAAGGGCACACAGAATTGGGCTCAGGAAAACTGAAAGGAAAATGTGCCTAGAACAATTTTTCTGCCTCAAGTATACACAACTTCAGTTGATCTTACAAAAGGCTAAAAGGAATGGACCATCTGGTATGGAATGGACTCAGGATTTTCCTCTCACAGGATGCATCCAAAACTACAGTTCAAAGGAGAAAAGTATTACTTTGCCATCGCAAGCGAGATCTGGCACGATCCATCCCTGTACCTTTAAAGTCACCATGAACGGTAAAACCTCTTCATTCCAAGACCCAATTGACCAAGAACTTAAGACTTTAAAAAAAGGAGGAAATGGATATCAGTATCACTGGTCACACTATGTACTACCTTCTCTTTAATGGTTTTGGGAAACTACTTTAAAATATTTTTCCTCTGGAACGGAAAGATTAAAAACTATTTTGGAGTGGGCAACCTCTCCTGTTTGGCTTGCCATTTCGTCCACCTTTGGATGCGCTTACATACCCTTTTCTGCACATAATGTTGCAGCTCCGACCTCTGCTTTTTTTATTATACCAGATTTTCCTTTAACTTTTGGGTGGATTCTTCTTGAACAATACAATCTTAATTTCTTTTTATTTCACAGCACCGTGTGGTCCGATGTTGCAATGCTTGCTGTTTATTTTTAGCAGCATGGCCTTTGCTCCGTTATACATTACTGGTTATATGCAAAGTTTCATGGTTTGAAACATGTTTTAAGTATATATTCACTGTTGGAATTATTCTGGTCTCTTTTTAAACTATGACCATGACATGCAATGTTAAGGGTCTTAATATTCCAATTAAGAAAAAAGGTTTTAGGTCACATTAATAAATTCAAAAACAACCATTGCATGCTTACAGGAGACCCATTTATCACTACAAGAGTCCATGAAATTAAAAAAGTATTGGATAGGTGAGGTATTAGCTAGTCAAGCAGATGGCAAGCATAATGGTGTGGCAATCTAAAAAAAAGCACTCAATACCAGATTCTTCATAAACATGCAGATGGGTCTTTCTAAATTAGGAATAGGCTCTGCTCTTTTTGATTCTTAATGTATATGGGCCTATCAAACCAGATTCTAAATTCTGGCAAGATGTGAAAAGTAGGATACTACAAACTGAGCTCCCTAATCTGATATTATGTAGAGATTTTAATACTATTGATCTTTAGATAGAAGATCCCCCTGTCAATTTAAAAATAATAAAATTGCACATGAAATGTACAAGTTGTTTAATAGAAACTGGTGTTATTAACTCGTGGAAATTTTCAAATCCTACAGATAGACATTACCTTTCACACCGTCCCGCACAATTCATTCTCCGGTATTGATTATATTTGTGTTGCCAAATCAATAGTAACTTCAATAATTGACTATTAAATGCTCAGTTATCTCAGATACATTCTCCAGTGATAACTAAAATTGAACGGGGATGCATTAGAAATCTTAATAGGAGATTAAATAACGCATTACTCCAAGATGCTCATTTAAAAAAGTCTGATTTTTTTTATTCAATAAAGATGACACTTCTGCTACCAATAACGGGGATACCTATAAACCAGCTCTATGTGGGCATTTAATTTCTTCTATAGCCAAGAGAAAGATGGAAGGTAAAAAGGATGTAGATACTCGTCATGTCCGATTGTGAAATTTAGAGAAACAATAAGTCTACAGCTAATTATACTCTTGACAAATTCTTGCTCTTAGTTTCTCTATTAATAAAAAGCTAAACTAGCTTCTGGTGTTAAACTAACTTTCTACCAAGCATCTAATAAAGCAGGCAAAGCTTTAGCCTCATCTCAAAGTCAAAAAAGAAAACTAGAATTTCTGGGATTAATAATGAATGAGGCGAAGTAGTAACCTCTGAAATGGACAATTACCAAATGTTATGAAAAAATATTCCTCAGAGCACCCACACCAATATAGACTTCTATGATTTTTTTGGATTGTTTAAAACACAATCACCCAGATTTAAGTAGCCTTAATACACCCATTCACATTAAGGAAATGACCAGGGCTATTAAAAACCTTAATGTAAAGCTCCGGGACCAGACTGTTTTTCTATGGATTACTTTTAGCATTTGTCCCCTACTCTTTCTCCAAAACTACAATTATATACATTTTTCTCCGAAGTTGGTGAATCCTTTACCGAAGCTCTCCTAGTCCTTTTTCCTAAACACAATAAGGAAAACTAACAACCCAAAAAACCATAGGCCAATCTCGTTGATTAATTCGGTCTGTAAAATCTTGCAAAAATGTTAGCTAATAGAATAGAATCTTTCATGATTAAATTGGTGAAATTAGATCAGGTAGGTTTTAAGGGAATAATCTCAGCTAATACTGGACTTTTTATGAATTTGATCCATTGCATAAATAAAAAGCCATCGAATAAACTCCTATATGGCAGTTGCACGGGAGGTGCAAGGCTGTCTCCTCTGCCCTATTTTATTTGCCTGCTCTCAAAGCCCTATTAGAATATGTAGGAATGCGGATATTGTAGGGATTAGCAATGGTAATTCAGAATTCAAACTTGCTGTATATGCAGACATATTAATTTTCCTTGAAAATCCAAACATAACTCTGCCCCATCTATTAGATACTATTGACCTTTTCACTCATTTCTCAGGATACAATTTAAATAAAGTTAAATCTGAAATGCTCCTGCTTAATACATACCGTACTAAAGACTTTTGTACACCTTGGTCTCAGCTGGAACCCAATATCTATTAAATAACTGGGTATTTCAATTGCCCCTTCACTGGCTCAAACGGCCAAGATAGATTTACAAAATCTACAATTAAAATTAAATGAATCAGTAACCACATTGTCCCCCTTATATTTAACATGGTGGGGGAAGATCGGAGGCCATCAAGATGTGCTCACCTGTGATTGTATATTATTTGCAAATGCTCCATGTCCCTGTACCCGTTACGCTCACCTGGCTCCCACAGAGGCGTCGATTGGAACTGGACAGCTGCGGTCTCCACCAATGTGATGCGTAGGGCCGAGATGACGGGATGGACTGGCCCACCTAGCTTCGTTTGCTTGGCCCGTAGGAATATTCTTCTGCAAATGGAGAAAGGGAATTTACAACCCGTGGAGTTGAGCGTAAATCACCCTCACCATCGCTGTTCTCCCCACAGATTACCTTTGATGTCCCCTCTTATAGTCTCACCTGATGGTTTGAAAAGATGAGCTCTCCATCCTGCATTGAGCGCAGGGGCGCGTTGATAACCAGTTGCTTCACTGGCTCGAAGGAATTGGTGAGTTCCAGAACAATATTGACTCCGAGATTCCCGGCAAGACGCCTTAAGTATAAAGTTCGTAAGAGTTCAAATGCCTGACTTTCACTCTTGTCCGATTCCTTGCAGGTTGCAGCTTGATCCCAATGAAGAGTTCCTCGTGGCAAACGGTAGTATTCTGGTAAGGATTTGTATTTTCCAACACAGTTTGATAAAATAATGTCAATATGTAACCTGTTGCTTTCTCCCTTATTCAGGCGCTGAGAGAAAGTATGAAGTCTCGGGGAATAATGCCTCCGACGATAAAATCAGGTAAGTCTATTGTAGTGAGGATGGTTCCCCTTATTAGTCCCTTTGTTTCACCGTGCTGTCCTTTTGTTTCCCCTTAGGGGCTGGGGTTCGGCGAAGATGCAGTGGAAGCTGCGCCGACCCATGAAGAGGAATAGTACCCCGGTGGTAAAATCAGGTAAGTCTATGGGGGGTAACTAATATTCCTCTGTGTATTCCCTTGGCTCACCTTGCTATTCTTGTCTTCTCCTTAGGTGCCGGAGTGCGGCAGGAACATGCAGGAGGATGCAGTGGAATGTGAAGATGCTGCGAGTGCCGGTGAGTTCAGCGCGGCGCTGCAGCAGGCGAGACAATGCGCATAAATAGCTTCTTTCTTCCAGCTTCAAGACGCGATGGATCGGGAATTCAGGTAAGGATCAAAGGTATTGCTCTTGCTCTAACCTTTTCTCCTCCTTTCTCCCTTTTTCTAGGAGCTCCAAACTCGAGGCAGGCGTGGCAGAAGACTGGATGTAGACTTGCAGGCACGGTGAGCGTTACGCTGCTGGATGCAGAATAACGCGAAGCGTGTGCTGCTCTTCTGGCGTGGTTTAAATAGCCTCCAAAGTAGTCCCAGGTAAGTATTCCTCCCCAGCCCCACCCGAGTAAAAAAAATAGTCCCCAAGTAAAGTAGTCCCTTCCATGCCTCTTTTGGCTTGGAGCTCTTGCAGCATGGTCTGCATCAGGTAAGTTTTAATCTATGAGCCTGGCACCTATGGCGCCAGGACTGACTCCATATGAGCCTGGCGCCATAGGCGCCAGGACTGGACCCAAATGGCCCCTAGCAGGGGTTTTTGCGCTTGCTTGGGATAACTTGATGCCTGCTTCCGGGGTTGCTGGACTTGGTCTGGGTCCCCGGGAGTAGGCATCATGACAGTACCAACCTCTTTAAAATCTATTAACAGGATACTCATCAACTTACTTTGGGGTCATAAGGAAAAGAGAAGGATTGCCTATAATAAACTGAAATACTCACGATTATGGTGGCGTTGGGTTTCCTAACCATCAATCATAGGGCCTTTGTTCTAAAGCTTGCCAAGGACTGGTGTATTCCTGATGAGATCCTAAATCCTCCTGCTTGGTTGATGCCTGAAAAATCTCTAGTGTTGCCATATGACATCAAAAAGATATATAACATTTGACTGTTCCAAAATGGGCTTTTTCGAAAATGATATGCATCACTAATTCATATTTAAGAGATTTGTTTAATTAAAATAAACGTGCAAAGGCCTTTTCTCTTTTTATTTGGTATAATAAAAATATAACTATAAATAGGCCTATCTTTCGAAAAACCTTGATTGGTAAAAGTGTTAAAGTTGATCCAAATAATCATTGGAGGTGATATACTTACAATAGAATTTAAAATAAAATTTTAATTTCCAAGATTTTCCCTCCATCAATATCTCAATGTAATTAATGCTGGTCTTGATGCTAGATGTAGAAATGATTTTAATGAATTGGTAGCCGAACCTACTAGACTACGTTTCATGGCAACTCTTTATACCGTCAAAGCCTCTTGTCGTTACAAAATATTAAAAGGAGAAAGATCCCCTAATACGAAGTTGACATCTGAACTACAATGTGAAGACTACTGCGCTATACATTTTCATGAACTGTGGTCTACGATTTGGACTAATATCAAGTACATATCCGTTTCTGCAAACCTAACCCAAACGTTGAACTTCAGTCGGAGCCTTTTTATTACACCCAAAAAACACTTTATATCCAAGAAATCTAAATGATATAAGCTGGTCTCGTCTGTCAGCCACTGGATTCTTTAGTCATGTTTTTTGATCATTTGCTTTTTAGAATCAAGTTTGGAGCTTTCGACAATACATTTTTAAAATGTCAACCCCTCTGAGTTGAAATATCATCATATTGGGATGTATAAGCATTTAGTGCTGGAAAAATGTAAAACATTTTTGACCTATTCATACTACTTGCTATCTAACTTAATTACATCTAATTTGAAAAATCTTTCCAAGATCTGTATCAAAGGTTGGTGGATCATATGTGATGTTCATGGACTTGAGAAACGTAATGCCAACTCAAGCACCCTCTTAAACATAAGAAATGGCAATACTTTAAGTGATACATCCTTAATCTAGTTATATAATACATATGCAACATTGTTAATCAATGTGAATTTGTTTATTATAGCTTCACTTCATGAAAATTGTTTTTCTTTCCTGCACCATGAATATCAATTGACTTATTCTTTCACCATTTAATAGTGATTATCACTCTGAATTATATTTTCTAGCCACAGTATTTGCCTTTTGTCATTGAGATTTTTGATCTGTTATTTGTGCTTTGAATAAAATAAAATCTTATAAACCAGGCACGCGCGATTCGCTCAAGCGTCAGCCTTAGTCCACCTCCCCCCAGCCCCTTGCTCCCCCAGCTGCAAGGCGAAGGTTCCAATCAATACAGGCAACCTGCCAATATTGAAAAGCTAACAGATCGCAGCACACGCTTGGCGTAATGGGGCAAAACGAATAGCAGGCCCATGACAAAGTCACTTGAAATTAGCTCATAGTGCACTGTCACGCTTGCGCAAGCCTACTGAATTGTCTACCCAGCAGGATATTCATCTTTGATAAGGGTGGAATACAAGGTCAGATCAGGTTTGGGTGTGCCACAGAAACAAAGATGTCGGGGCTAGGATCAAAGTTACACAGAATAATCGCACTGCGAAGTCCACATATTGTGGCACCCATCATTCATACTGAAATGACCTTTGAGGACTTTGCCCATAACACTACAGTGGTTTGAGTGATTGCATGAAATAGCAGCAAGATGTTTAGGTGGACAAGCAGCCTTTTCAGAATTACTGCATGCTGACACATGACTTCTCTGTAAACCAAGCATTACCCTTCTATAGGGTGACTACATTTTCAAGACAAAAAAACAGGTCGTCAACATTAAAGGACTAACCCACTCCCACCTCCTCCCCAACACTTAACATGATCTTTGCGCTGCCCCTCCCCTATCCTACAGTATCTGAATAAAAAGGTTGCAGTTTGGACTTTTGATAAAAGCATGCAAATAATAAGCACAATTAAGTAATACTGGAGGTTGTACTTTAATGTACTATGTATGCACTGGATGGTTATTGGTATTTAGTGTGACAAGTTGAGCATCTCGACTAACACCAAGTAAAAAAAAAAAAGCAAGTAAACAAGCAGTTGCTGCGTTTGACATTACAGGTCTTGCTATTTACGTGTTACACAGCCCGTCTGTGGCACAAGAAGTTAGTGCATATAACTGCTACTTGGAGGGTTTGGGGCTCAAGCCCATCCTTGGATGACAAAACTAAAGTTTAGTTTAGAATTGTAGGCGATTATAGAACTGTCATCCTTCCTTTCTCCGAAACCAGGATGGGGTTTTAAATAAAACTCAATTCTGACAGTCCTTGCAAAACCTGAACATCTCGTCATTCTACCTAAAGAGCAGTGAAGGCAAGTTGGCAATAGAAAGGGCATTTAGTGCATTTGTGAAAGGAATCCAGATAAGGAAATGCAAAAGAAATGTGATAAATGAAAAGAAATCTCAGTTACAAAGTAATCAAGTTTCTTTGAACAAGTGCGACCAGTGCCGGCATATGATTTGCAAAAGTTACCTGCACCACCAGTAGGTAAGACTTGAACACTTCCCAGCATGCCCGATGATCGCATTAGCTGGCCATTTGCATCCGTCCAATAGACCAGATTTCTCTTCCAATCTACTTCCATTAGTATAAGGTCTTTTGACAATTCCTGAACCAAATGTGTCTTTGCATCATCTCTCCTGAATCCAATTTCAAGCAGATTAATTTTCTTACCACTTGCATACAAGATCTTCAGGTCTGGAAGAGAAAAACAGTATTGTTGGGCATATTTAACTTGAAAGATTACATTCTGACTCAGAATGCACCATTATTTATGTGGTCACTGGCCATCACATTCTCAACAGTCACAAAAATAGTAATTTTCCCTCAAAATGCAAGGTTTCACAAATCTTCCTGATTTACAGCCTATTGACAAAGATTTGATGCAAGGCAAACATGATGCACAGCTTCAGATATTAACACCCATCTAAAACAATGAATTGGAATGAGTCAGTGGGTACTGCGCACCAAGTTTCAACACAATCAGGTGAAACTCAGAAAATGTTTGAATGCAAGTTCTATTTTGAATTTTAGCTTCCCTGAAAATGTTTGCCATTGTATAAATATTTCACAAATTATAAGCCAAATCAAGCTATTGTATATCCCGGTACTCTGCTTAGGTGCCGAACGTGTTAATCAGAATTTAATTTGATATAAGCTTTTTAGAGGGAAGTTGGGGTTTTCTAAATGAGAAACTAAACCTAGGCTAGCCATGTTAATTCCAACCAGCTAAGATTCACATCTTCTGCAGGAACGATCCAATTGCCATGGAAAAACCATTCTCAGCTGACCCTTCAGATAAGGGGCAACTGTCAAATAACCACAAGAGATTCAAATCTTCAAAGTTCTCGGAATTGATGTTATCAAACCATCTAGCACAAATTGTAATCAGTTTGTAATCCTAGGTGCTGCCTAGCAGATTAACAAAATTGACAAGGAGGCAGCACTGTGGCAGGGAATAAAAGGGAACAACAAATGGAAGGAGATTGACTGTTCTTTCCCTGTATCCCTCTTTCTCCTCCATGTGCAGCCATAAAGGAGCGGGTCAGGAGGTAAGAGGGGGCTGCAGAGAATGATCACAATCCTGTTCTGATCCTTAAAGCCTCATCTCCCATCGATGCCGAGGAGGAAGCGCGAGTTAGGATACAAGGAGCTACCATGCCTCACCCATTCACACAATGCAAGTAGCAGAACAGGAGTGAAGAAAGAACTTGTCATCTCAGGGAAGTGAGGGCCGTCGGGTGAGAAAGCCCAGAATGTTGGGTATCCATCTGAGCACAAAGGAGAGCACAGCAGTCATCATAAATGCTAACTATATCCATTCCATTTAGGAGATACTAGTCTGTGTTTTAACTTTATATTCTAGGACTTGAATTCATGAATTTCTGCGTTAACAGATCTACAAGTGCCAGAATGCAAAGTTAAAACCATGCCTGGACTAGGGAAAACATGTTGGCATGTATGCAAGAGAGCATAGTTAAGGATAGAATGACAACAGGAGATGAAGCATGGGCATAAGTATCGGCTACACACAAGGGTTGTCCAACTCCAGCCCTCGAGGGCAGTAAACAGGTTAGATTTTTAGGATATCCCTCATTAATATTCACAGGATGAATTTGCATACAAAAATGATAAATATACGCACATTTCTGTCAGAACAATTGACTGATATCATGAAAACCAGTCAGGTTTGGGGCAATCAAGGCCTGGAAATGGACACCCCAGAGTTAGACCTTGGACTTGAGGGTTAGGTATATAAAAAGGGAATGGGAGGGATTGTGACAACTGGCATAGGGGAACAATACCACCAAAGAGTAAGATAAATTGCCAAACCAATGGGCACTATTGTGTTTGGCTACAGTTGGAGACTATTAACACCACCCCTCCCACGTGTATGTGCATTATAAGCACAATCCTCTAAAACCTAAAAAAAAGAAAGGAAAAAAAACGAGTTTCAGGTGAGACATCGATAAGAAAGATGGAAGATTGCCAATATGTGCATCTAGCATGAACTAGCACACCCAGGTAGTCACAAACCCTCTGAAGCAATAATATGGACCTCTGAAGCAAGAACATGTTCAATTATGTCTGCATGTGCACAGGATTTGTATGTATGCCAAGGTGCATCAAATCCATCCACCTCAACATAGCATCACTAAGTGCACCTTACCAAACCTTGGGGTTGTGCAAGGAGCCAGGCAGGCTGCTCGATGTAGATGCTGCAACTCTGAGAAGGCAGAAGCGGTCCCACCAAAGGAGGATGTCTGGAGGGGATTGACAAGCTAGGACTACAGAGGAGACTTGAGAATTGGCGGGAGCGTTTCAAGGAGGTTCGAGAGAGACAGGACATCAGGAGAAGAGAGTGGCAGGCTGGAAGGACATAGGATATCAGCTGGAGAAGGGATACTCAGGCTATCAAGGAAGAGTTGGTACCATCAGGACAGAGATTGGGGCAGTTGGTGGGTAGGGGTCATCAGGAGCAAGGAGGTTGGAGCATAGACCCACTATAATCTAGGGAGGACAGAGGACTTTTCCCTTTCATACAATTTGCTGCAGAGAGACTAACAGTTAAGTTATTGTCTAGTTCCCTCTCCACCCTAAATGAATGTATATATTATTCCGGCCCAAGAAGGTTAAATTCTGAGCGCCCACAAGCCCATTAACGCAACTGAAATCAAGTAGACTATTTTCCCATTACACCTTTCAGTAGAGTTATTCCCTGCACCTATCTGAAAGACAATATTGCCTCTGAGCAAAAAAATACTGAGTTACACACAGCAATGTGTGTTCTATCTGCAGCAAACTGACTGTAGATCTACATCATCAATAAGTTATACAGAGCCCTTTGCATCTCGCACATCACCATTCCCCGATGAACAAACACTGACCTCTACACAACAGCCACACATCAGCAAATTCCCTCCAACAACAAATGCAAAATAGGGCTAAAATGAACTTCCTGCACAGCACTCAGGAATGCATAAAGTCAAACCTGTGAACAGATACATGACCCACTTCTACCCATGCACCATTACCTTCCTCAATACCTCTAAGTCAAAGGAAAGCTCAACATTAAATACTGTGATAAAGAACCTTGAGAGCCAGTAAAACATTAAAAAATTATGTTTCTAATTTTGTGCTAATTGAATTAGACCTGTGGCAGAGCAGGAGGAATAAAAGGGCCACAACCAGAAAGGAGGGGCTGTTCAGTAAGAAAGAGCTTTACTATGATCAATAATTCAGAACCATATGTGGACGAAGACTATGCATACACTAATTTTATTAGCAATAATGCTAAACGCAAGAAAGCTCTTGCACACAAACGGAAACTGATGTTAACGAATGAGAAACAGTTTACAACTTACTTTCACATTTTCCAGATGGTAAGAGAAGAGTACCATCTGGACAGGCACACCTGTAGCCTCTGGCATGAACTGATGACAGAAGGCAGATATGGCTACACACTCCAGGAGCACATGGGGAGGCATCACCTAAACCAAGAAACAAATTGAGTAGTCTGATGTGAAATCCTTCTACAAGCACAAAGGTTTAGAAGTACAAATGCAAACCTGAATAATGGAACTTCTAGTGTACATCGTGATTGCTACAAGAATCCCAGAAATGAAAGATCAAATTAAAGTATTGAGGACACAAATATCTTTAGCTCTTGCTTTGCATTAAAATATTAATCTGCTCATGCATTGTAATGCAACTGCATATCCCGACTTACTTTGAGGTTGCTGGAGCTCATGGAGCACAGTGAATGCAGAGATGGCAGAACTGTTGAGCAGCACTTCCCTGTCCTCCAGATCACTGCAGGAAGCAATTACCAGTTGGATATCATCAGCCCAAAACATCCATCCTTCGAACACAGCCAGCCCGAAAGGGTCTTGGGCTTTCTTCAACACGTCAGGGAATGAGTGTCTTCCGCTGCCATCAATATTTATGGTCTCTATGGACTAAATTGTTAAACAACCGTTTAATCAAACGATTCATCAATGCAGCTGGCTATATATTTGTTAATTTTTTTAAATGTATTTGCATTTATAGAGTGTTACGCCAAAGCTCTTAACACAAGTACAATGATACAAATCAATACAAATGTTGGTTGATTTAGGAGGAAAGACTAGAGCAGAGTATGGAGTAGGTGGAAAGAGGGAGGAAGACATGCGTTCAATGGAGAGGTGCCAGCAGAGAAAATGAAGCAAAAGGATGAGGAACAGTGAGAAGAAACACTGAGCATAAAGAACAAGTAGTGGTATAAAAAAGATTACAGATGGGAGGAGCCAGATTATGAAGAGGTTGAAAGACACAGCAAAGAAAGTTAGAGAAAGCAGGAGGGAAGAGAGCCAACAAAGTGAGGCTAAAGCTGGAGAATAAGGTTTAAGATAAGAGACGTATAGATGAGTTAAACAGAGCGAGTGGACTGTGTAGCAGGTAGACCAAAAAGGAAATTTGAATAGAAAAGGAAAGACAATTAAGGAATCATACAAGTAACTTAGTAGCATGAAACTAAAGAAAATGCCTAGCATTGCAAATATTGACGAGGTGAAATCACCAAGACTAGGAGAGTGCAGAGATTTGAGAGGAAATAGTAAGGGAGGAATCAATATGAGCCTAGATTGAGAGCAGACAAAAATATGCAAAACATTGGGGATAAAGGAGAATGGAAATAGGAGAGAGTAACAACCTTTTTTGGTTTCCCCACTCCCAAACCTTTTTCTTGCTAGCTTGGTGCCTTGAGGCAGTTCTTCCACTCTTGCAACATCGGTGTTGTTGGGCCAAGTTAATCTTGTGTTAATTTCCCCTTTTCTTTTACAGTGCATCCCTCCCTTTACTTTTATTTCTGAAGGTATTGATGCTATATTTTGTTGTCTTATTTCCTAGATGTGCTTTACCGCTATTTGAATGTTATACATTTCTATACTGTTTGAAAGGCAATTGATTGCTCTGTTGCTGAAGTATACTTATTGGAACTTTAAGGTATTGAAAGTGAGGCAACAAAGTGAGGCAGTCTACAACGGCTCAGCGACTTGGTGTTCAGAACTGCTTTTTTCCTCGAGTGTGTTCACTGTAGCTCTGCCTCCTACTATTCCTCCCATTCACTGTAAATTACGTGTGCTCTGTGATTTGGACTGCGTCGTGAGGCAGTCTACAGTCTGCACTCCACCCACTCGGAAAAGTGAGACTAGATTGATCCCCGAAGAGCACCTTGGCTCTTCAATCCGTGAGTATTTACAGTCAAGAAGGAAGTAATTCCACTGTCGGTGAATCTGCAGCTTTGAATTGTACATGTGTAAGCTTTTATGTGCCTGTGTACACGACAAATGCAGATGAAAACAGTTAAGGGTGCCTTACTGGCGACTATGGGGTAAATTCCTTGGAGCCGATTGGCATCCCAAGACCCGACAAAGAGTAGCATATCCAGCAGTGGCCTAGTGGAGTGCAGCAGTATGTGTGCATTAAAATCCTTGGAATTGAAGCTGGTAGGGCATGGCATCCCATACAGGGCTAAAAAGCCAAAATAGAGCCCTATTGCAGAGTAACCAGGCACAAATGAGGAGATTGTAGAAAGTGGCTGGCCCAAAGGAGGATCCAAAGTGAACTGTATTGTTCACAAAGACAAGATTGTGGCTGTTCCGATGCACAATTTGGGTGATGACAGAACTATGGATGGGCTGGACTGGTAGGGTGTACAGCAGGTGCCCATGCCCAGCAAAGGAAGAACCCCCAAAACCAATTTAAACTGCTGACCCAACCTCAAACATTCTGCACACCCCACAGAAAAATGCAGACTCCTTCCAAAGAGCTGGATCTAGTACAGAAATAAAGGTTGATTATTCAAATTTGGGCAATTGCTATCATTGATCACTCACAAATGAATGAGTTTGCAGATTAAGTATTAACTTCATTCTTCAGAGATTTGTGCAGCAGACCTGCAACGCTCCAGCAACAGCGTCCCTTACTGAATTAACTCATTTGATTGAAAATAGTCCAATTGCTGACAGCGGGTCAGGAGAATCTGGGATAAGAAACTTCATAGAAAAGCTTCCTTGCATCATACTCTCCGAGAAGATGAGCGAATAAGACTCACCTCTCAGGTGTGCGCAAAGAGTAAGAATGTGCTGAAGTGGGGGACAGAGTATTTTAAATCAGATATACTGAGGGAACAACTTATCCTCAGAAGCATGTGGGAAACCAATCATGTTTAACCAACACTTGATGAAAATATCCCAGTTTGCCTGAATAGGAAGAATGTTATATTGATCTTCTCTGAAATTGAGCTCGAGAGCCCTGTCTTCTATTGAAAGGGTAGAATTTCCAGACTGTAAACATGGACGGGTGTGTTCTACACTTTGGCTCATGAATTGGTTCTTTTAGAAAATCAGAAACTGAAACAACTTGGCTTTAGCATCGACCACTGGGAAGATAAGGTAGAGCAAGGGGGGCGTGGTCGACGTGCATGGCGTGAAGACGGGAACCGCCAGCGCTCCTGCCCACGATCCTGCTACGGGCTGCTTAACTCCGGCAAACAACAACAAATCGCAATAAACGCTGCAGCAGCTGGAAGGGGAACCATTTTCCGACACCCGACGCTGCCTCCGGGAATAAACGGACCCGCACAGTGCGGAAATGAAGTGTGCGAAGGGAAGCCCCCTACGGTTCACAAGATGGCGGCGCCCGTAACGGACTAGCGGTCTGCGGCGGATTAAAGCACATAATCGAGGCAACCCGCCAAAAAGACACGAGAAGGCGGAGGCGAACATAAATCCGCACCCTGTACTCAACGAACCCCTCGAGTGGCGCATGGGCGAGTAACTGTGCCCCGGACACCAGCGACGAACAGCCAACTGGTGACTACGCGGATCCCTCTCCTCGAGCTACGCGTTGTAGCTGGGACACAGCCGCAGAGGGAGCCTCGGTAACAGAGAGGGGGGGGGGAAGCCCGCATTGTGCCTCACCGGAGGGGAAGATGGATACGGCCTGTGCCGCACAGGAGCACAGACAACACGCAAGCAGTCGACCCACAGATCAGGAGGCCGAAAGACTGCAGGCTGCTCCGGACGCGGCAGGATAGAGGCACAACATCAGCTGCCCCAAAGCAGGCCGCGTCGAGACGTTGGGGACCTGCATACCCCTATTGGAGGCCGAGACCTGGGCACAGCTTCAAAACAGTAACACATACCAGCCTCCCAGATAACACGGCAGAGGGCCGGCACAGACGACCGATTTACTGGGCCCAAGCCGCCATCCAGACTGGCGTAAGAGACTACCGGGCCACAGGGAGCACTGCATCGGGACGGCCCAAGGGCAGGAAAAGGCACCCTACACACCCACCAGCCAGAAGCAGAGGGGAAGCAGCGCCACGGAAGGTAGGGCGCAGTGATAACTGGATACCCATGTGGTGCCACGGGCCCTGAAGGGGAGGAGGCACACCGACCACAGTGCCCCAGACCCACTGCAGCCAGGGCCGCCACCACGACTGCTCAGCCACATAAGCAGAAGGGGCCGCCGACGGCCCAAAACACCACCGGGGCAGGAAAACAAGGCTGCAAGGAGGGGCCACACCACCGTAGGTGCCAACGAGGGAAGCCACTGAACCTACAACCTGAGAACGGGTGAGTGATCCCAAAGCGAAGTGGAGAACCAAACACCCAAAGACAGGGGATGTCACCACCCAAGGGCAAACTGAAAGCCGCAACGATGGATTCCTTCACAACAGTCAGGCCCAAGCAGCAGCAAGACGCAGGGGCAACAGCAGAACAAACGACTCAAGAAGGAGATCCCACGAATATGCAAGTACTACAAGCTATAGCGGCACTACGCACATCTCTTGAAACTAAAATAGATGAAGTGAAATCGGACATACAGCTAATCAGACAAGATGCCCACAATCTCACTGAAAGAGTGACCACGGTGGAGACTACCCTGCAGGACAACGTAAAAAGCACGACGGAACTCAAAACCAGGGTCCAGGACCTTGAACTAAAAGTGGCAAGGCTAGAGGCAAGGTCGCAATAACATCCGAATCCTTGGGGTCCCGGAGGGAATGGAGGGCCCGGACCCAACGGAATTCATAGAGACGATGTTACAGCAGGAAATCGGGGCCAGCAACCTGTCCCAAGGATTCTCTATAGAGCGAGCCCACATGTCCCTACAAAAAAGACCTCCGCCGGGCTCACACCCACGCCCAATGATTGCCAAAGTCCTAAACTTCAGAGACAGAGAGACTATACTAAGATTCTCTAGAGAAGGAGGGGAAATTAGGAGACAAGATGCCAAAATAGTGGTGTACCCGGACTACACCCCCACTGTACAACGCACGAGAAATTCCTTTATCCCGGTGAAGGCAAGACTACGTGAACTCAACTTCAAGTATATGCTGATGTACCCATCGCGCCTCAAAGTGATAAACAAAGGTAAAGCGGTCTTCCTGGACACCCCGGAGGCGGCAAACATGTGGCTCGAACACAACAACCTTGCAGATGGTAAGGAAGGAATGGCAAGAGGAACCACAGGACATTGAACGCCCGAAGAACCGGGCGGGAAAGGCTGATGTCAGCACAACAGGTTGATAAACAAACCAAAGCACGGCATGACAAACTACAGCATCAAAAAAGCGATAATGGGCAGGAGCACACCAACCTACACGACAAGACGTCAACGCACCCCCTTAAGACACGTGTAGGCATACCGCCGACACAACACCCGCACCGGAAGGCCTGGAAAGGCCCAGAAGGCTCGGGAGCCCCTGAGCGCTGCAAGTTGGAAGCAACTGCTGGGGGCAGTTCAAAGTTGCACTGTTTACTGTTCTCATTCACCAGAATGAACGTTACTACTGTTGGTAAGTCTCCAAAGGGAAAGAAAAGAGGGGGAGGAGGGGCCGACCGAGGGGAAAGGGAAACCAGTGCCTCGGCCCACACAGGAAAGGGACCTTCGACAGCAGGCCCACAACCACGGGCATTTAAGAGAGAAGCAGAATTACCACCATACCCACCTTAAACCACCATGACCACTACGGCAATTAAAATACTGACATGGAACGTGAGAGGCCTGGGGACATATCTCCGCAGAAACAGAATTAAGACCTATCTGCACAGGAAGGTGGTGATGATAGCACTCTTACAGGAGACCCACTGCTCCGCGGACTCAATGGCCAAATTTCAAACACACTGGGGAGGGCAGGGATTCGGTACTGCTTATTCCAGATATGCTAGGGGAGTATACACTTGGATACACCCACAGCTCCCCTTCCGCTTGACCAAATCAGAAATAGACCCGGAAGGTAGATTCGTAATGCTATGGGGACACAGCAGACGGAAGTATGCATCCTGAACTCCTATTTTCCTAATAGCAATATACCGGCCCACTTGAACTCGTTATACCCCAAAATTGCACAACACAGATGGTCTGTTCATCTGGGGGGGCGACCTCAATTGCATATGCGACCCGAACCTAGACAGATCCATTCCCCTCCCGAAAGGTCCGTCAGCAGCAACAACAGCTCTGACTGCAATGATAGATAGACTGGACCTGGCAGACATATGGCGAGAAATGCACCCAGCCGTAAGAGGATATTCATACT
This sequence comes from Ambystoma mexicanum, assembly GCF_040938575.1. NCBI lineage: Eukaryota > Metazoa > Chordata > Amphibia > Caudata > Ambystomatidae > Ambystoma > Ambystoma mexicanum. The sequence continues at coordinate 1,460,756,989 of NC_090935.1, forward strand.
ATTCATCCCCGCACAACCTATACACGAGGTTAGATCACATCCTCATTGGCAGGGAACACTTACCTTAGGTGGAAGGAGCGCAGTACCTAGGAAGGACCATCTCTGATCACTCCCCTCTCTTAGTAACATGGAACCACAATGGTCCCAGACCCCCAATTCCCATGTGGAAAATGCCGGCAGAGGCTCTTAAAGACCCTGCCTTTAGAGAAGAACTGCAAGAATCCATAGATAGCTACATAGAAATCAACGTGGGAAGCGTGGAACACAGTAGCACGGTATGGGATCTCCTAAAAACGGTGATAAGGGGGGAGACCATTGCAAAGGCCGGCGGAATCCGGAAATCGCTCAGGAAGGACTTAGACCAGCTGGAAAGGGAGATCGGAGAACTGGAAGCGGCCCCCATAGACACCCGGGAAAGGGAATCAGAACTTCGAAGGCTAAGGGGGGGAGAATGAAACAGCATGGCGCAGACTAGAAAAGTTTGACCACACGGTCAAAACGAACAGAACACATATAGAAGCGGACAGACCGGGCAGGCTGCTGGCCTGGCTATGCCGCAGGGAACACCCCAGACACCCCACCACATCGTTGCGAGACGAAGCAGGGAACATACACCACACACAGCAGGGCATCAATGAAGTCTTCAAAGAATACTATGCACGCCTATACTCACAGGCGGAAGAGGTCCCCCAAGAACTGATCATGGACACGCTGGACGAGATTGGGCTCCATAAAATGCCTACTGAACAGGCCATGGCACTAAATACAGAAATCACACGAGGACATAACCGAAGCAATTAGGTCCCTAGCCACGTGTAAGGCACCTGGCACTGATGGGTTGCCCTCAGAATTTTATAAAGCCTATGAATCCTCCCTCGCACCTCTGCTACATAAAGTTTACCAAGAGGCATATGAGAGGGGGATATTACCGGAAAGCATGAGGGAAACACTTGTGGTCCCAATCCTGAAGCCAAACAAACCGGCAGACCTGTGCGACTCATACCGCCCACTGGCAATGCTAAATTATGATGTGAAAATTTTAACCACCATACTGGCCAACCGCCTGTCTAAAATAATAGGCGACATAATACATCCTGATCAGAACGGCTTCATACCAGGGTGCAACAAGTCAATGAACCTGCGCAGGCTGCAACACATTATAGCGCAAACTAGTGAAGATGAGAGTCCCAGTGCATTACTATCCCTCGATGCCATAAAAGCTTTCGACTCCATTTACTGGGAGTGGCTTGTGGCGGTGCTCAAGGAATTTGGCTTCGGACCAGGATTTATCAGATGGGTTGAGATACTATACGGTATGCTGGGGAAAAAATTCATCAACTTGCCGGTAAGGGCAAGACCAAACAATTAGTGATATTTCTGTGGACCGTGGTCCTGTCCTCTTGGACACAGGGTGTGAAGCTGGTCTGGTGCGGGGATGAAAGTGAGGGCAACCAGCACAAATATGCAAAAGTGCGAGAGGGGAATTCAATCTCGCATTTTTAAATCTAGGCAGCTGGCAATCAAAACTGCGAAGATTGAGGCATTGGAATAGTCATGTAACTTTATTTTAACACTAATGACTAGAGAGTTCCTTGCAAAAAGGGTGGTTGTCCAAGGGGGTGATTACCAAAGTACCGAATAATCGCTAAAAAATTGCACTGTCCCACTTGGTGTGGGATGGGAAAACCAATACTGTTTGGGTTTTCTCTCAATTTTATGCAGTAACCCCTATTGGTCTTGGGGGTATCATAAAATGTTGTGGTGGAGCCACAACAGGTAAGGTCGACCGGTTTCGATGGTTCATGACTGATTACCGACCATCTTCTTCAGGACAAGATCAATCTTCATGTTCTATTGAATAGTGTCTGTCCTCTTACTAGGGCAGCGATGACAGGCTGCAAAGTGGATCCTGGGAGGGGAGACACAAGAAACATAATTGCAGAGAGGGAATGAATTGGCCTCTAACTGCAATGTTGCAACAATAGTACATCCAGAGTGCAGCTAAAGAACCTGTTACAATGCAAGTAAATGCTAACACAAACAAGGTGCTCGCCAATTCAGAGCAAAGAGCCAATCTACTGGTGGCTAAAAACATAGACAAATCAACCCCGTGGGGGAAGGAGGGAAAGGTGACAGGATCTGTGCACGTGAGGAAAGGGAAAGGGGGGAGGGGAAAAGGGAGGAAAGGGAACGAAAAATGGGGTGTGCGAGGAAAGGGGCCTACCTGGAGGGGATAGCTGTGCTATCCAGGAGGTCAGTTGAGAGCCGAAAATGAGCTCTCTCCAATGGCGTACCTACGGAGAAGGCGAGACTGATAAGGGACTGGATGTGCCGAGGGGAACGCTGAAAGGAGCGCGAGGAAATTCGCCTACCTGAGGAAAAACGGGGCGAGCACTAAAGAGCTGCAGCCTGCTCGGTCCCAAGGCTGTAAGTGTGCTGTGCGGCTACAGCGGTAAAGGCCAGCTACATCTGACGGTGCATGGAGGCGTGGCACCGTGCGTGAGGGGCGCGTAAGCCAATCGGCTTTAGCCACGTCACGGGTGTTTACAAGGATAAGTGGCCTATCACAGGCGCAACCCGGGCAGGGATCTGGATCGCGGGCGGCCAATCTAAACACGTTATGGAAGGTGTAAGTCTGCTGACGGGCTGGGACAGGAGCGGCCATGTAAAGAGTAAAAAGTAAAAAAGGCTGGGGGAGAGCCGGGCAAGGCGTGGCCCGTGAGGTGACGTGGGCGCGCGCGGCCTGCTGCCGTGCTGGGAAAGGAGTGGCCATGTACCGAGTTGAAACGCTGGGGAGGAGCCGGGTGGGCGTGGCCCATACGAAGACGTGGGCACGCGCGGAACCAGTCAATGGTCGGTGGGTGTATGTCAACAGGACCGGGCTCGTGACGGGGCGGGCAGGAGGAGGAGGAGGAGGGACAGAGCTTACGTATTGGCCCACAGGGGGGCGGGCTGTGAGGAGGGTGCCTGGATCATGAGTAGAGAGTGCGGAGGGTGACCAATGGAAAGATGCTGAAGCGGTTAAAGCCTGCAGCAAGGAAAGAATGGAAACAGTAGAAGTGATGCCAAGAAATAGACATTAAACAATAAAGAAACTATAAAAAAACCATAAAAGGTCTGGCTTCTGTCTTGTTCCATGGTGAAATGCAAGTGGATATTGCGTGTATTGAGCCATTCATGGAAAGCCGAGAGCTCCTCATTAGAGCCTCTGAAGATGATAAAAATATCATCTATATAGCGTCGCCAGATGAGCAGTTTGTCACGAAAAGGATTGTTTGGCGCATATATATGCTGGATCTCGAAGGAGTTGACATAGAGATTGGCCAAGCTCGGTGCGAAGGTCGCACCCATCGCAGTGCCCGAGATCTGTTGATAGAATTGGTCATTGAACATAAAGTAGTTCTTCGTGAGGGCTATTTCAGCCAAGGAGGATATGAAGGTGGAAGGTACCTCGTGGAGGTCGATGCCTGAATCAAGGAGATCTTTGAGCATGGTTAGAGTTTCTTGTTGTGGGATTTTGGTGTACAAAGATTTGATGTCAATGGTGACTAGCCAATCAAGTTCTGGGTTGAATTGTACAGAGTCAAGAAGGATGAGCATAGCTGTGGAGTCTTTTACATAGGATTGCATTTTTGGAATTTCATCCTTAATGAAAAAGTCTACGTATTGAGATAAAGGTTCCAGAATAGACTGAATCCCGGAAACAATGGGACGGCCCGGAGTGGGCAGGGTGGTTTTATGTATTTTTGGAAGGGCGTACATGGCTGGAGTCCTTGGATGCAGTGGCGTAAGGAAAGCTGCTTCCCTTGAGCTGACGTATCCTTCTGCTTCCGCTTCTTCAATGATAGGGGCTATCAAAGCCTGCAGGGAGGCTGTTGGGTCACTGCGAAGTATATAGAACCACGGATTTTCCTAGACAATCTCCAGTTCAGAAAAGATTGGTCCTTCATTGCGAACAAATGCACTCGAGACTGGCTGATTCTAATCATCAATACAGCTAAAACAGTTACAGATAAATTATTAGCAGAACTCACGATTAAAAGTAACACTCTTAAAACCAAGATTGCAATTGACGTATACACAGCAAAATTAGCTCTTTTGGAAACATCTTTGAAAGAATTTAAAGACACCAATCTCAATAGAAAAATATTGAAGCTCAAAAAAGACTTGCAGAACTTCACTCATGTAAAAGTCTACCCGTATGTTGCCGATGAATATTTCACAGATGAGGCACGACAGTCAAGGAGAGATGCAGCACAATTGCGGTTTCAGAACTCACAGAGAAGCCAAAACAGGTCATGGTCTAACTCCAGTTCTAACTCCGGTAACAGCTCTGGCGGCTATGGACGTCAAGGTTCAAGAGTCCATTACAACATCCCTGCACCACACAACACCCCTGCGGTACCTTTTTTAGGCCAGCGAGGCAGAGGACCACGCGGACCCAGATGGCGCGCACCACCACAGCCGACGGTTGTAACACGCAGCAGAGGACAGGCAACAACTTTTCCACCTCCCTTATTATGAACAAATCATCGCACCAACTGACTCGACCAGAGGAAGAGATCCTGCAAAAGGGCCTCTCATTCATACCTACAGCTAGATACAACCCCTTTCAAACCCGTATCGAATGCTATCAACTCTTACGGAAAATACATCTGCAACAATTTTTTGAAGATAAATCTAATCCACAAACGGATGTCACTGGTCTTAGACCCACCTCTCAGTTTTGCGTACCATCAAGCGCGTACACGGCCGAATCCATCACGTTTGAACAAGCCCTCATGAAGAAACTTTCAGAAATTGAAGATAACATTCCATTCGTTCACAACAACTGCACCAAAATCCAACTTGATGCCCTCTCTGCCCTTGCTAAGAATCAAGACATAACCATCAAACCGGCAGATAAAGGAGGAGCTATAGTCATTCAGAATACCAACGACTATAATGATATGGTGAATGCCCTGGTCTGCGACACCTCCAGTTACAAAATACTTCGCAGTGACCCAACAGCCTCCCTGCAGGCTTTGATAGCCCCTATCATTGAAGAAGCGGAAGCAGAAGGATACGTCAGCTCAAGGGAAGCAGCTTTCCTTACGCCACTGCATCCAAGGACTCCAGCCATGTACGCCCTTCCAAAAATACATAAAACCACCCTGCCCACTCCGGGCCGTCCCATTGTTTCCGGGATTCAGTCTATTCTGGAACCTTTATCTCAATATGTAGACTTTTTCATTAAGGATGAAATTCCAAAAATGCAATCCTATGTAAAAGACTCCACAGCTATGCTCATCCTTCTTGACTCTGTACAATTCAACCCAGAACTTGATTGGCTAGTCACCATTGACATCGAATCTTTGTACACCAAAATCCCACAACAAGAAACTCTAACCATGCTCAAAGATCTCCTTGATTCAGGCATCGACCTCCACGAGGTACCTTCCACCTTCATATCCTCCTTGGCTGAAATAGCCCTCACGAAGAACTACTTTATGTTCAATGACCAATTCTATCAACAGATCTCGGGCACTGCGATGGGTGCGACCTTCGCACCGAGCTTGGCCAATCTCTATGTCAACTCCTTCGAGATCCAGCATATATATGCGCCAAACAATCCTTTTCGTGACAAACTGCTCATCTGGCGACGCTATATAGATGATATTTTTATCATCTTCAGAGGCTCTAATGAGGAGCTCTCGGCTTTCCATGAATGGCTCAATACACGCAATATCCACTTGCATTTCACCATGGAACAAGACAGAAGCCAGACCTTTTATGGTTTTTTTATAGTTTCTTTATTGTTTAATGTCTATTTCTTGGCATCACTTCTACTGTTTCCATTCTTTCCTTGCTGCAGGCTTTAACCGCTTCAGCATCTTTCCATTGGTCACCCTCCGCACTCTCTACTCATGATCCAGGCACCCTCCTCACAGCCCGCCCCCCTGTGGGCCAATACGTAAGCTCTGTCCCTCCTCCTGCCCGCCCCGTCACGAGCCCGGTCCTGTTGACATACACCCACCGACCATTGACTGGTTCCGCGCGTGCCCACGTCTTCGTATGGGCCACGCCCACCCGGCTCCTCCCCAGCGTTTCAACTCGGTACATGGCCACTCCTTTCCCAGCACGGCAGCAGGCCGCGCGCGCCCACGTCACCTCACGGGCCACGCCTTGCCCGGCTCTCCCCCAGCCTTTTTTACTTTTTACTCTTTACATGGCCGCTCCTGTCCCAGCCCGTCAGCAGACTTACACCTTCCATAACGTTTTTAGATTGGCCGCCCGCGATCCAGATCCCTGCCCGGGTTGCGCCTGTGATAGGCCACTTATCCTTGTAAACACCCGTGACGTGGCTAAAGCCGATTGGCTTACGCGCCCCTCACGCACGGTGCCACGCCTCCATGCACCGTTAGATGTAGCTGGCCTTTACCGCTGTAGCCGCACAGCACACTTACAGCCTTGGGACCGAGCAGGCTGCAGCTCTTCAGTGCTCGCCCGTTTTTCCTCAGGTAGGCGAATTTCCTCGCGCTCCTTTCAGCGTTCCCCTCGGCACATCCAGTCCCTTATCAGTCTCGCCTTCTCCGTAGGTACGCCATTGGAGAGAGCTCATTTTCGGCTCTCAACTGACCTCCTGGATAGCACAGCTATCCCCTCCAGGTAGGCCCCTTTCCTCGCACACCCCATTTTTCGTTCCCTTTCCTCCCTTTTCCCCTCCCCCCCCTTTCCCTTTCCTCACGTGCACAGATCCTGTCACCTTTCCCTCCTTCCCCCACGGGGTTGATTTGTCTATGTTTTTAGCCACCAGTAGATTGGCTCTTTGCTCTGAATTGGCGAGCACCTTGTTTGTGTTAGCATTTACTTGCATTGTAACAGGTTCTTTAGCTGCACTCTGGATGTACTATTGTTGCAACATTGCAGTTAGAGGCCAATTCATTCCCTCTCTGCAATTATGTTTCTTGTGTCTCCCCTCGCAGGATCCACTTTGCAGCCTGTCATCGCTGCCCTAGTAAGAGGACAGACACTATTCAATAGAACATGAAGATTGATCTTGTCCTGAAGAAGATGGTCGGTAATCAGTCATGAACCATCGAAACCGGTCGACCTTACCTGTTGTGGCTCCACCACAACATTTTATGATACCCCCAAGACCAATAGGGGTTACTGCATAAAATTGAGAGAAAACCCAAAAAGTATTGGTTTTCCCATCCCACACCAAGTGGGACAGTGCATTTTTTTAGCGATTATTCGGTACTTTGGTAATCACCCCCTTGGACAACCACCCTTTTTGCAAGGAACTCTCTAGTCATTAGTGTTAAAATAAAGTTACATGACTATTCCAATGCCTCAATCTTCGCAGTTTTGATTGCCAGCTGCCTAGATTTAAAAATGCGAGATTGAATTCCCCTCTCGCACTTTTGCATATTTGTGCTGGTTGCCCTCACTTTCATCCCCGCACCAGACCAGCTTCACACCCTGTGTCCAAGAGGACAGGACCACGGTCCACAGAAATATCACTAATTGTTTGGTCTTGCCCTTACCGGCAAGTTGATGAATTTTTTCCCCAGCATACCGTTTCCTGTGTACCAGCTATTCCCTACGGTTTGGGAAGGCAGTTGCCATCCTGGCTCTTTGAGCCATAATTTACCCTGTTGTCTTTGTTTGAGATACTATACGCCAGGCCAAGAGCAAGAGTAAAGTCAGGGAAGCATGTGTCAGACGCCTGGAGCATACAAAGAGGGACTAGACAAGGCTGCCCACTAGCCCCAATGCTGTACGTATTGGGGCTGGAACCCATAGCTATTTATTTCCAGAAACAGTTTTTTGACGCCGGCATAAGACTAGGAGGGGTGGACCACATCATTTCGCTCTATGCAGATGACGTTCTTATATATGTCAGGGACCCACACATCAACGTGCCAACTATACTAGAAGTCCTGGACAACTACTCCAGAGTCTCTGGGATCCAATTCAGCAAGGCAAAATCCTGCTTGTTCCCACTAGCGGCCCTAAAAAATGACAGAAACACTCCTGGAGGCTGGGATAAGATGGCAGACCACCACATTCCGATATCTAGGAATCCAAATAATGCACACCCCAGCACTGATCATGAACATAACACAAAAGCAGCGCTCCCGGCTCTGCGCAGATCCATGAACTTTTGGTCGAGACTCCCCTTATCTATGATGGGAAGGGCATCCATAATTAAAATGATTGTTTTACCGCGATTCCTATATGGGTTCCAGAATGTACATTACTATATTAATAAACCCTTCTTCCGGCTGTTTGAGATGCTAATAAGAGTTCATTTGGGGGGGAAAACAGACATAAGAGCGCTGTCGACACTGACCCTGCCATACACGCAAGGCGGCATCCAACTCCAAAATCTAGAAAAGTACTACCTAGCAGCTCAGCTTAGCTTTGTAATTAAATGGTTATCCGATGAGCCCACAGATGAAACACCCCTGCTACAGACCATGAGCCTCCCATTCACCCTGAAGGAACTGCTCTGGGTACCTATGAAACTGCTAGGAGCAGCACCCCTCAGTCATCTTGGGGAGGGAGATCTGGCGTAGAACAAGGACACTCACCCGCACGCAGAACGCTTATGCACCAGAAATACCCTTGCTCGCAGACCTGTACACAACGGTCACTGATCTAAAACAAATCAGATTATGGGAAAGCGGAGGGGTCTACACCTGGGGAGATCTTTATGAAGAGGGCATCTTTAAAGAATTTGCCCTACTACAGGACAGAGAGGGCATCCACACGGGCCAGTTCCTCTGGTACCAGAAGGTTCGCTCCACAGCACGAAGTAAATGGGAAGCGTGGCCTGCGGAACCGGACCCGGAACCACTACTCACGCTGTTATACAATATGGGGGAGGGCAGTAGACCAATATCTCAAATATACAGACACCTGAGCAACATACCAAACCCCCGGAGCGCGGAAATGAAGGGTAAATGGGAAATAGATGTAGGCAGAGAAATGACAGAGGGGGAGTGGAATAGGGCACTTGAATTCCCCAAAGAGGTGTCCAGAAATCATAGATTTCGACAAATACAGATGAATGTGTTGCACCGAACCTACCTAACCCTGAAACGAATAGCCAAGTTTAACAAACAATCGCAGTCACACTGCACCTGGTGCACAAGGGAGGAAGCGGATCTAATCCACATGTGGGAATGCCCCAAGTCCAGGACACTGTGGGATAGGGTAAAACAGACATGTGAGAAAACAGGCATGACCAACTACAAATGGGCACCTGAGGAATGCCTACTCGGAACCTACCCTAGGCTAGACAAACTGAAACAGTCAGACTCATGGACATAGCGTGCATTCTGGCCAAAAGAACCATAGCCATGTCCTGGAAAAGACCCGCAGGACCGCAATACAAAGCATGGCATAGTGAAGCGGAGCGATGGGTGTCGGCTGAGACCAAGGCCTGGGAAGAAAGGGTCACTAGATCTACGGATGAGTCCAACAGAGCTCTCGAGGCATGGAAAGAACTTACCAGGCATATGTTCCTCCCCTCGGACGACAAGCCCCCATGAGCCCATGACCCGAAACGAACTCAGCTACAAGACAAGAAAGGGCAACCCCAGATGTATGACTGGAAACGATGATGGTCCTGGGAAGGTATCCCCCCCCTGTACCCTCCCTGAGTATGCTACCCAACTTCCCTATTCCCCCTCCTCCCCGAAACAAGAGATGCTGAAACATATGGACATGGCAAGGAGACAGTTACTGTTATTTGTTGTTTGTTATATTGTTAAGGCTAAACCGAAAAGCATTGTAAAAGAGTATGCACAAGACGCATTTGCAAAACTTGTAAGTGATATTACTGAAAATGCCAATAAACAAATTTAAAAATAAAATAAGGTAGAGCAAAAGGGGATGCATGGACCTGGTGGCCTGGTTGTCACTGTGCATTCAAATGGCATGCAGACTAGGTGTTGCAGACCACTCAGATAATCGAAGTGCCTTGCAGGTGTATTGGCCAAGAGTCAGGCCAACTCTGTGGGAAAAGAGCAGACCATGATCGGTACACTCCTAGCATTTCTCCTGGTAGTGTAGAACAATTGAAAATCATTGTGAAACTCATGAGGGAGCGTGCACTTGCTCTCAAATGTGGAAGACATGTCCTTATTGAAACAAAGTAATTGTGTTATCATACAGGATATTTGGTTGTCAGCACACCCCGGTTATCAGGTATTTTTTCAGGTCACTTAATCCAGTTGTGGAAGCCGTCCAGCCAGTGGTTTGATAACTGCGATCCAGTCGGGCCAGGGATTAACTGCTGTGCAGGTGCCAAATCTCCTGTTTGGGGCACTGGCTGCAGAATTGTCAAGGGACCAAACTTCCTTCATGTAAATATATATTCACATAAGGGAGTGGGTGATCTGGACGGGTTCCTACGACTCATTGAGTGTATAGTAACCTAGAAGGGTAAGAAAATGTTGGGCCACGCCCTATTGGCGAGTGATTTAAATGCAATGTGTCTTGGTCGCTACACTGGGGATGTCTGGGACGTAACTACAGATATGGTGGCTTCAGGCTATAAAGCACAGGCAGGCAGGAAGAGGCAAGTAGCTCTATCCTCCGTAGTACTTCAGATGCTTAATGGCAGGGTGAAGGGAGATGAGGCCCGACACAACATGGCATTGAGGATCCAGTAATTCCCCTTTGGATTATGTCTTTGTAGACCACACTGAACAATATAAGTCACCTGAAAAATAGCTTACGGGACTTTGAGGAATCCATGTTTGAATGGAATATAGCAGTTTTTAACATGGATACATTTGACACTTTTCTAGCTGACTTAGTCAAAAAAATATAGCTTCTAATGGAAAAAAGAGAAAAAAACATTTACATGCCTTCGATGATTCTCTCGCAGCCAAAAGGGATTTGAGGAAAGTCATTAGAGAAATTAAAAATTTCGGCCTTCGAGTTGAAATTAAAGTGAGTAAGAAAATACAAAAGGACCTATGAAAATGCCATCATGCTAAGTTGCTCCAGAGGGATGCAGAAAATGCTGCACATTATCTTTAAATAGGATGTGGGGTCGTTTTTGGAGTTTATAAATGCAGAGGAGGCTTTGATTGCTGTAACAGTTGAATGCAGTACCAGAGGCAGCCTGGGTCATGCACTTTAAGCAGCTTTATTCACTGGGCCCTTGTAGTACAGGCAAGCAGTTGCTCGCGAAAACAAACGAGTTGACTCTGTAGCAACCGGGGAGCTTCTGGATGTGATCAAAGCAACTAAATGCTCCATGGCCCTGGGGCCAAATGGCCTAATCAAAAATATTCTAAAGGAGGACCCCTCTACCTGGGCTATAGCATTGACAATTCTATTTAGGAGTATTGTGGATAAAGGCGGTTTCCTAGAGTCGTGGCAGACTTAATTTGTGGTTCCAATTTACAAGATGGGCGTGAAGAACGATGCAAAGAATTACCATCCAATCACACTGATCAACATGGATAGCAGGGTCTTTGCATCCCTCCTGCTGCAGCACTTGGAGGGCTGGGCCCACTCTACTGGAAGGTTGCACAAGCTGAAAACGGGCTTTTGAAAGGGCCACTCAAACAATTTAAATGGTCATGTATTAAGAGCCATCCAAGAGCCGATAAGACTAGGTTTACATATGTTGCTTCGATCAACCTCTCAACAGCATTCGACAGTCAACCATGGAAGACTCTTGTCAACATTGGGCAAATGGGGCTGCCAGGAGGACTGTTGAGCTTTATTATCGGCTTACATGAAGGGACCGGAATAATGAAGAAACTAAAAAAGGTGGCCTATCCAGATGGCTCTCAATGAAATCCAGGTTGAAGCAGGGGTGCATTGTGGCCTCCTGCCTCTAACTTCTATGTATCGGACGTTTCAGAACGTATCCCCCTCAGCGTTAATTTCTCCCAAAATTGGTTCTTTAAAGATACCCTGGATTGCTTTGTTGTATACAAATTGTTCGTTTTACAACGACTGTTAGAATGACAATTGACCTTTTCACAATTGACCGAATTGTGAAGGTCAATTGTAAAATATGTGGGCGGAAACCCCCCACCCAACGCCAAACCATAATATATATATATATGTCAATTGTGACCCTTTAAATTCGGTCAATTGTTCATTCGAACAATAGTAAACAATTTGGGTAATACCGATTGCTTATGCAGACTATTCTTGCTCTTCGACAACTCTTGTATAGGGTTAGAGACTTTTTTGGGCCTTCTCAAAATATGCTTAAGACAATAGCCTCTTGATCAATCCCAGTAAAACAACAATTCTTGCATTGAGGGGGAAGAAGTGCAGATCTTGTAAACTTCAATCTCTTTGTTGGAAGGGCTGCTCTTTTCCAGGTCCTGGCTTGCACCGCTCTGGCTGCCAGTAAAAGAGTGTCAAGTCCGGTAATTTCTCCCAGTGCTCATCCCTTTGTTGTAGGCCAAATATCAGCAAGATGGGGTCTAGCGGGTAGTCCCCCTCCCCCGCCTCTCTGATCCAACTAAGCACCTCCGACCAGTAGGTTTGGGTTTTTGGGCATGTCCACCACATGTGACAATAGTCTGCTTTCCCCCCGCATCCATGCCAGCACACTGGGACAACATCTGGGAACATCTTAGAGAGGGTGATCGGTCATACTGCCACCTGTGGAGAAGTTTGATGGCATGGGTCTTATATTGGCAAGAAATCGATGTCTTGAAAGCTCTACTACAGAGTTTCCCCCAGAGACCATCCCCAATGGCGCAGCCCAGGTCCCTTTCCAATTTCCTTCTGAGGCTCCTGGTCGTTCCCCCTCCCAGGGGGTCAGAAGAGCTTCATTCAGGAAAGATGAGCCCCTTCATTTCTATGTGAGAGTCCTGGATTTTTTCAACCGGGGTGAGCTTCCTTTGTATGTATTCCTTCAGTTTTGGCTTCATTAGGGTTCCCTTAAGTCTAAGGTATAGGAGTGGTGAGAGTACAAATTTCTAGTGCCTCGAGTTCTTGGATAGGTATAAATGAGTACTCCCTCACCAGCTGACCAACCCTACAAAGCCCCACGTCAAACCAGGATTGGTAATGTTCGTGGCCTGGAATCTCTTCTAGTACTGGCGTGGACCAGATGTGACTTAGTGGCGAGGGCCATGTGGTCACTTTCTCCCGTTTCCCTTCCCTGCTAGTGCTTTCCACAAAGTTCCTAAGATTGGGTGGTCCCTAATCCTTTTTGGGAGCTTTTTTAATGGGACCCATAACCATTTGCCTACAGTGACTGGGCTTAGGAAGGAGTTCTCAATGCAGACCCATTGCTTATTGGGGTCCTCTCTAAGGTGAGGGGCTAAAGCCCCGAGCTGTGCCGCCCTATGATAGGCACTAAGATCTGGGAGGGCGACCCCCCCCTCTTTGGGGAGGGTGAGGGTCTCATACCCTATCCTGGGTTTCGGGCCTTGCCATATGAACTTCACTATGCGCCTCTTGGCTTCTCTGAGGTATATTGCAGGAGCCTCCAAGGGAAGCATCTGGAAGAGATACAGCACTACAGGGAGCAGATTAATTTTTATCACGTTTATTCTACCCATCCACGAGATTTGCCCCTTCCCCCAGCCTTCCATGTCCCTGAACAATTTCTCGAACAGTGGGCGGTAGTTTGCCTGGCTCAGGTCCTCACTGGGTCTCACGATGTTGATCCCCAGGTATTTTATCCCATCCGCGCTGACTTGGAGACCCAGAGGGGACAATTCGGCTATGCATCTATCTGCATCAGGAGCAAATGGAAGATCATTGACTTGCCTACGTTGACCTTGAAGCCTGAGAAACGGCCGAACAATTCAATTACCTGCAGGGTGGCCGGGACTGACTCTGGGTTCCCTCAGGTAGAGCAAGACGTCGTCTGCATAAAGGCCGAGTATGAAGGTGCGGTCTCCCACCTCAATGCCCCGCACCGTAGGAGAACCTCTGAGGTATTCTGCAAGTATCTCCATGGTCATGGCAAAGAGGAGAGGGGACAGCCCTGCCTCGTCCCTCTTTGGAGGCTCAGGTGTCCATTAACTGTCACTCTGGCTGATTTGTACAAGGCTTTGATGCCCTGCCTAATCCCAATTCCGAACCCCAGCTTCTCAAGTACCCCATGTAGGAACCCCCAGTCGACCCGATCAAATGCCTTTTCGGCATCAATGGAGACCAAGACCGGGTTCTCACCCTTCGGAGCTGCCACCCTCATGAGGTGCAGGGTTTTACGTAAAGTGTCAGCCCCCTGTATGAAGCCCATCTGGTCTGTATGAATTAGGCTCGGCACATGGCCGTCCAGCCTCATCGCGATTATCCTCAACAGTTTAGCGTCCACATTGAGGAGGGAGACTGGTCTATAAGAGCAGCAGTCCGCTGGATCTTTCCCCTTCTTAGGGATCACCGTGATTAGCGCTTTACCAAATGACAGAGGCGACCTTCCTGTCTTCATTATATTTGAGAAAAGACCTGCTAGGAATCCCACCAGTAGGCCCGAGAAGGCCTTGTAAAAGCCTGCAGTGAATCCGTCCTCCATAGGGGCCCTACCCAGCTTCAGCCCAGATATTGCTTTCAGCCCCTCCTCCTCTATTATCGGGGCATCTAGGGCCAAAGACGCAGGCGTTCCAAGAGTCGGGAGGGTGACCCCATCAAGGTGTGTCACACATGCTTCCCTCTCCACTTCCCCCTCCCTCCCGTAGAGTGTATCATAGAAACTAGCGAATTTCTCTGCTATGCCTTCCGGGTCTGATCTTTCCCTCCTCTGCACCATTCCCAATTCTTGACACCCATCTGTCTGCCCTTTGGCCTCAGAGTTTGACTGCCAGCATGGCATCGGCCTTGTCGCCTTTTTCATAGTACCTCTGACGCAGGTGTTGGAGTCCCACTACAATTTTGCCCAGCTCCATTTCCCCCCTCCATTACCCCCCTCCCCCGAGTTCCTGTCTCTACTCTCTCGCCAAGCCCAGGTCCCTCTTTCTTTCCTTCCTCCTTCCCCTCTGACTTTTCCAGGGAGTGTATCTCTGACCTTAACCTGTGGGACAGGAGGGTCCTCACCCTCTTTTTGGAGGCTCCTTCATTATCAGCCTACCCCTCCAGGTTGCCTTTGCCGCCTTCCAATTTCCCAGTCCACTTCACCTGTGTCATTTAGCTCGAAGAATTCGATTGCCGTGGACATTTCCTCCCTAAACACAGCGTCCCTCAGTAGGAAATTGTTGCATTTCTATAAGGATCCCTGGCTTTCAGACCTGATATGCTGACGTCTGACCAGACCATGTCTTGGTCTGACCAACTGACGGGGCGAATCTCACATGCATCTATTATGCTCATGTACTGGTGTCCCGTGAACAGGTAATCTATTCTCGTACTGGTTCCATATATCCCTTTGCCCTTGGATGTAGTTCCCTCCATATGTCCACCAGCCCCTGCTTCCACATCAGATCCGGGAGCCCCCATTCTGGTCGTTCCCCTCTTCTGCCTGGCTAAGTAATCTTCGCACTATGGTCTAAGTCCCGGTCCGCCCACATGTTGAAGTCCCCACCCAGGAACAAGAGACCTTCCGCCTTGGGCATCCCCTCTCCCATGACCTCTTGGATGAATTCCATCTGACCTACGTTGGGGCAGGTGTTGGAGTCCCACTACAATTTTGCCCAGCTCCATTTCCCCCCTCCATTACCCCCCTCCCCCGAGTTCCTGTCTCTACTCTCTCGCCAAGCCCAGGTCCCTCTTTCTTTCCTTCCTCCTTCCCCTCTGACTTTTCCAGGGAGTGTATCTCTGACCTTAACCTGTGGGACAGGAGGGTCCTCACCCTCTTTTTGGAGGCTCCTTCATTATCAGCCTACCCCTCCAGGTTGCCTTTGCCGCCTTCCAATTTCCCAGTCCACTTCACCTGTGTCATTTAGCTCGAAGAATTCGATTGCCGTGGACATTTCCTCCCTAAACACAGCGTCCCTCAGTAGGAAATTGTTGCATTTCTATAAGGATTCCCTGGCTTTCAGACCTGATATGCTGACGTCTGACCAGACCATGTCTTGGTCTGACCAACTGACGGGGCGAATCTCACATGCATCTATTATGCTCATGTACTGGTGTCCCGTGAACAGGTAATCTATTCTCGTACTGGTTCCATATATCCCTTGGATGTAGTTCCCTCCATATGTCCACCAGCCCCTGCTTCCACATCAGATCCGGGAGCCCCCATTCTGGTCGTTCCCCTCTTCTGCCTGGCTAAGTAATCTTCCCACTATGGTCTAAGTCCCGGTCCGCCCACATGTTGAAGTCCCCACCCAGGAACAAGAGACCTTCCGCCTTGGGCATCCCCTCTCCCATGACCTCTTGGATGAATTCCATCTGACCTACGTTGGGGCAATATATAGCTACTAGAGTGACCCTGGACTTATGCAGGTTACCAGACAGTACCAAAGCTCTCCCATCCTCCCCCTCACAACAGGTTACCTCTGTTAGTTTTTGTTGCCTATGAAGCAGGATCCTGACTCCACCTTTCTTTGTGAGGCTGGAAGCCCAAAATGCTGGGCCCACATGTGATCCGGGGATGGCCCTCTTCGCCCCTCACAGTTCTGTCTCCTGTATGAAGACGACATCTACCCTTGTGTTCATTTATCGCCCCAGTAGGGAGCACTTTGTTGGGGAGTTAAGCCCCTTGACGTTGAGTGAGCCTATTCTGACCCGGCCCTTTCTCTCATTGTCTGCCATTGCTTCTATGCATTGTGTTCCTTAGTTTCCCGGTCCGGTGGAAGCTGCCCTGTTCCCCTTTGGAGCTGGATCTGTGTTGAGCCCGAGAATCCCCTCCCTGCCCTCCCCACTTCTCCCCCCGTTTGTGACGCCTACCAACGGGCAAGCCACCAGAGTGAAAGCATGTTCGTGCACCGCAGTTCTCTAGATCAAAAATCGTGTCCCCGGCCGGGGTTATCCAGCTGCTGTCCTCGCACGCCCTGCCAGATCATATTCATTCCTCTAATCTCCTACTTCTGACGTCGGGGTGTTTGGTTTTTTGAATTTTCTCCTGCCCTCAGTTTTCTTCTTTGTAGCTCAGGGGTTCTCTCCTAGCTTCTGCCAGTGCCTGGGTTCCCGCTCCTTCTCCCTCCACCTGGAAGTCTCCCTTAAGCACCTGTGTGGCCTCTTTGCCACTGGTCACCCTGTAGTCTACCCAGCTCGTTCGAAAGATAAAGCAAACAGGAAGGACGATCTATATCTTATGTCCTGGCTTGTAAGCCACTGGGTGAGTGGGCGGCATTCTCTTCTGCGGGTGAGGGTTGATAGATCTTGATTGTATCCCCTTCAAAGGTAAAGCTCCCCAACCTTTTTGCCTTCTCCAGGACCTCCATTTTCTGCCTATAGCCGAGGAACTGCACCATGATGGACCTTGGGCTACCCCCTGCTGCTCCTCCACCACCTCGATGCGCTCTCTCCAGCTGGACCTCCTTGCCCCCCTCAAGCATGAAAAGTTGGTTTATCAGGCCCTGGACTTTTCTACCCACGTCGGAAACTGTCTCCCCTCTCTCCTGGGTCACGCCCATAATGCGCAGGTTATTTCGACGTTCCATTTTCTAAATCATCTATCTTGAGAATTATGTCCTCTTATTTCTAAGAGAGTTAGCCTTGGCTCATATTTCGTGTCCAGAAGGTCTGTCTGGAGATGATTGTTTTTCATCCCTTCCATTTTGTCCTCCAGAGTATCCACTCTCCCCTTGAGGTCTGTATGTCTGTGCGAATTGCCTTGATCTCCTGGAGGAGGTCCCCGAGGTCGTCCTTCGTGAGTGCAGCCGGGGGTGGGTCTCATACAGCGGGCATGATGGCTCCGGGGACCTCGTTCTGGGCCGGGGGGGGGTGCCGGCGAAAGTGCTGCAGGGAAGGGATCACTCCGGAGGGTGGGATCTGCTCCAGGGTCTGGGTGTAAGGAGGCACCCGGGGGTGGTGCCACTATGCAGGTGCTCCTTGTGGTATCCTCAATGTTCAGATCGGGGCACCAGCCCCACTTCTGTGCCAGAGTACTGAATTTCTGTTGGCTTTACTTAATATTGTCCCCAGGGCTCTATGGAAGTTCCGCGTCCAGAGCCCGGGCCTTCTGTCCAGGAAGGGCCCCTGCTACCATGACCAGGGGAGGCCCCAAGGTTGTGTGGCGGCCGAGGCCTCCCAGGCCCCCTGCCCGACTGGGCTAGTTACCAGGCTTATCAGCTAGGAGGGGTTGGGGGGGGTCACCCCCACCGCTGGGTCGCCTGCATTTTGCTTCCCCCGCTGCCTCCTCACCTTCTTGGGCCCCTCTGTGTGAGCGCAGCTGCCCAGGGAGCCTCGATGTCACCTGCTAGACCGGTGCCTTAGATTGGGCTCCTCTATGGGTGCTGCTACTGGAGTGGGCCGGGTGGGCCTCCAGGCTCAAAATTCAGGCTGGGGGCACTCCCAGGATCCCTCCAGTGGTTCTCCTCCGGTTCCTCCGCTCCAGCGTGATGATCTGAGGGGGGGCAGGGCGGCCTCCTTCCAGCCCTCGGGCCCGTGAAGCTCCTCGTCTTGGCAGGGGATGCGTCAGGCGGCCCTCTGCCCGAGGCCACACAAGGACCGCGTCCTCCGGGCGTACTCTACTGGTGGGGGGAGAGGCGTATGGCCCCTCTGGTTTCCCCGCAGCTCGGCGGGACTGGCTGCCTTCGCGGTCCACGTCGCTCTCTCGGCTCTGCGGCCGGCACTCGCTCAGACACCCTCCCTGGGGCCGCGGTACGGGCCTGCGCCGTGGGGGTGCCTGTAGTGGGCCCTTCCCTCTGCAGGGGCAACTGCACGGGGCGATTGTCCTTCAGCTGGGCTACGCACCCCCGGCCGGGGACTGGGAAATCATGCTAGGCCCTGCGGTGCAGTCAGGAGCGCGAGCCTCACGCGTCTGACATGCTCCGCGCCCCCTGGTGGTCTCCAAACTTTTTTTTTTTTTTAAATACCAGGGGAAAGTACTACGAGTGTTACATACTTCGGTTTCCACATCTCAGCACAATCATCATCACTGAACATATGCTCCACCCTGGCCCAGAAGGCTGCATCCAACCAGCTGCTGAAACTCAATAGTAAGTTTGATTGTTTACTCAATAAAATCTGCGATCGACTTCCATCAGAGGAACATTGTCCCAAAAGCAATCTACAGGATGGAACTCTGGCCTAAAGTCAACAAGTTGTTGGTTGGACAAAATTGAGGCTGCATTGTGGAGATGTGTGTTGAATGTACCTAATGCTGTCCCACTAGCAGGGATCTGCTTTGAATTAGGGAACCTATTTCTCAGGGTACCAGTTCAGTGGAAACTGTCATGGTTTCGGAAAATAAGCTGCCCGATCAGTGTATATGCTGAAATCAAAATCTGCATGGAATCTAAACATGCATAGGGTGAATCGTTGGACACATGATAACCTAAAGGAATACTCTGAAACTTTGTATTCAAATGGAGTTCACTCGGAGGTCTTTATCACCAACCCTTTCTGAAAATGTAAAAATGCACTATATAGGGGAGATTGGATGAATTCAATAGATTCTTTCCATAGTTATCCATTGTTGACTCACATTGCTCCCAAGCACAAAAAGAGGCACTGTTGCTGCTATTTGCACTTGTTCCCAACCATTTTTACAGATAAGTTTTAATGAGTTTAAGATGGAATTTGCTGCTGACGAAAGGTGATGTTAAAGAGGGGAAACCTTAATATGGATATATATTTTGTACATTTTTTGGGAAGAGAGCATTTAATCTACAGGGCAACTATTAGAATGTCCTGTTCCAATGTCAAAAAGATTGGTATCTCTCAAGAAGTTGTTTGCATAAATTGGGCTGACAATGAACATCTGGAAAAGATGCCCAAGTAGTAATAGAACTTCCAAGGGGTTAGTGGTGGCTGCTTTTTAAAACTTTTATACTGTATTTTTTATATTCTCATACTTTCCTTTGAGGAATAGGAGATCCGTTTTTAGAAGAAATGTGAAAACTGATAATTTTATGTATATGGAAATGTTTTAACAATATGTTGTGATGAGAAGGGAATAGTTTCTTACCTGTAACTCCATTTCTCCAGCATTGGTATCTCATGGATTCACATGCTTAGAATATTCCCCGTCGTCAGGCTGGGAATCCCCGGTACATTATATAGACCCTAGGTAAGAAACTATTCCCTTCTCCAGCATTGGATATTTCATGGATTCACATGCCTAGAATAGATTACATAGCAGTACCATCCCGAAAAGAGGAGGCGTGCATGCAAACTCACATACTTTCCTCACAATGTCCGTTCCCTATGGTCGTGTACCCATCAGCAATTGTTAACATAGAAAACGAACAATATTCAATCATAATTGCAACAAGATCTAACCCCTCAACCGGGGCTTACCTTATTGGAATAGGTGTCGAAGCACCACCTGTCCCATCCGAGTATCTTCGGCATGTTGTTGTGACAGGCAGTAATGGCGGGTAAAAGTGTGTGTAGCCGCCCAGGTAGCCGCCATGCAGATGTCCCCCAGAGGGACTCCAGACCACAGCGCCGTCCACGATGCCGCCGCTCTAGTTGAATGAGCTCTTGGGCGTCGCAGAAGAGGCTTCCCAGCCTTGGAATGGCAGTACGAAATGGTAGACGATACCCATCTTGACAGTCCTTGCTTTGAAATGGCTTTGCCTTTAGCACCCAAACCATAGGCCACGAACAATTGCCTCGTTTACCTGAGAGGTTGCGTGCGATGAAGATAAAACTTGAGAGCCCTTTTCACGTCTAATGTGTGTAACGTGCGCTCCGCTCCCGAGCATGGCTCTGGAAAAAACGTAGGTAAGACAATAGAGGAATGTTTATGGAACACTGAACGAGCTTTCGGTATGAACTGTGGGTTAGTGGCAAGGACCACCTTGTTCTTGAAAAATCTTAAGTATGGTGGGTCTACCATTAGAGCTTGGATTTCCGAAATACGACGGGCTGAAGTGATGGCCACCAGGAAGGCCAATTTCCACGACAAAAACTTTAGAGACGATGATGACATTGGTTCAAAAGGAGGTTTCATAAGAGATGCTAACACCAGATTGAGGCTCCACACGGGAGGAAATCTCTTCTCGGGAGGGAAACTCCTAAACAAACCTTTAAGGAAGTGCTTAATCAGGTGGTCGCTGAATAATGGTGCGGAATGTCGTTGACGTGTAAACCTGGAGATGGCGGCCAGGTCTACTTTTATCGACGACACCGATAAGCCCTTTTGAGCTAAGAACAGCAAGTATGGAAGGAGCTGTTCCGGCGTAATCGACTGCAGAACCAAACCTGGTTGATCCACACACCACTGACAGAAACTCCTCCATTTGTACGAGTATGAAGTGTTTGTGGAAGGTGCGCTTGCCGCTTGCAGAATACGACGACACTCCTCCGGAATCGTTAGCTGACCAAATTCGGCGAAGTCAGGAGCCAGGCCGTCAACTTGAGGCTGTCCGGGTCGTGATGCCAAACGATACCCTCCTGTCGAGACAGAAGGTTGGGGATCTTCCTGAACCTCATTGGCTCCGCCGCCGCTATGTGCAGCAGGTCTGAAAACCACACCTGTCTGGCCCAATACGGGGCCACCAGAATCACCCGACATGGGTACTTGAGGATCCATTGCAACGTCCTCCGGATAAGAGGAAATGGAGGGAATGCGTACAGGAATTTGTTAGTCTATGGGAAGGAGAACGCATCCCCCAGTGAGCCCTGCTGAGGCCATCTGCTTGCATACTGCGGGCATTTCCTGTTGTCCTTCGTCGCGAACAGATCGATGGAAGGATGTCCCCACTTCTTGAAAACCTGTTGTAGTTGCTGGTCGTTCAGCACCCATTCGTGAACTTCGTTCATTTCCCTGCTGAGGGCATCGGCCTCCACATTTCTCACACCTGGCAGGTGGAACGCCAAGATTAGCATGTTGTGTTGCAGGGCCCAATGCCAGATTTTCTGTGCCTCCATCGACAGGGACCTGGAACGTGTTCCTCCTTGTTTCCTTAGGTAAAACATTGTAGTCGTGTTGTCAGTCATGACACGCACCACAGAGTCTCTCAATTGAGGAAGAAAAGATTTTAGAGCCCACCGCACTGCTCTCAGTTCTAGCAGGTTGATATGCAGGGAGGATTCTTGTAACGACCACCGGCCTTGTACCTGTAACGTATCCAGATGAGCTCCCCATCCGCTCAGCGATGCATCCGTCACCACCGTCTTCTGGAACTCCGGTTCCACCAGAGGCATTCCTTTCGTTAAATGAGTAGAAACTCTCCACCAACAGAGTGCTTGTACCAGTTGTTCGTCGATGACCAGTCTGTCGGACCAGCAACCTTGGCTCTGCGCCCAACGGTCCGCTAGAAATTCCTGGCAAGGCCTCATAAACAGACGGCAGTCGTTTATCAACGGAATGCAGGATGACATGGTCCCTAGCAGGGACATGTATTTGCGCACCGACACCCTGGTACCGCATCTCCATTCCGACGCCTTGCTTTGTAGCTTCTGTATTCTTTCGCTGGATGGTCTTACAAGGCTTGTGTGCGTATGAAACTCCGCTCCTAGAAAGACCAAGGTCCTCGAAGGCTCTACGGAGGACTTGCTGAAGTTTATCGCGAAGCCCAGTTCCTGTAAGAGGGACATCGTGGCCCCCAGACTGTTTCGTGTCTGTTCCATGGACGAACCTCTGACCAGCCAGTCGTCTAGATAGGGATAGACATGGTGACCGTCCTTCCTTAAATGGGCCGCTAGAGGGGCCAAACACTTGGTGAACGTCCTGGGGGAGGACTTGAGACCGAACGGGAGGACCTTGAACTGAAAATGCTTTCGCCAGACGACGAACCTTAAATATCTCCTGTGTCGTGGACGTATTGGGATATGAAAATATGCGTCTTGAAGGTCTAGCGACGACAGATAATCCATGGGTTGCACTGACCTGATCACCTCCTGGAGCTTTAGCATTTTGAATTTTGAGCTCTTTAGCCATTTGTTGAGTACCCTCAGGTCGAGAATGGGCCTCCATTTTCCATTTGGCTTCTTGACAACGAAGAACCGGGAATAAACCCCTTGTCCTTCCTGTGCCACAGGAACCCGTTCTACCGCTCCTTTTTGCAGCATAAGCGCCACCTCTTGTCTTAGAACTCGAAGGTGGGGCAGGGCCGAAAACACCGGCGGAAGACTTGGAGGCTTGTTTTTGAATTGCAGCGCATGACCCATGCTAATCGTGTCCAGAACCCATCGATCTGTGGTGATGCATTTCCATTGGTCGATAAGGAGAGACTCGACCCCCCAGGACGTTCCGAAGGCCGTCATTGGTTGCTGGTTTGCTTGTCCTTCGTCGAGGGACCCGAGCCGCGCCATCTGGAGGCTTGATAATCTCTGCCTCTACGTGCCGACTGGGATGCACGTCTGTAACCTTGTGAGGAGTATGAGGGCCTGTTAAATCCACGGTCCCTAGAGGCTCCAAAGCGGGAGTTTCCGGAAGCACCCCTCAAGGGGCGAAAAGAGCGAAAACTTCTGTCTGGAGGGCACCGAGAGACCTAGCGGTATCAGTGTCTTCTTTCATCCCCTTCAAGGCTTCATCTACCTTGTCTCCAAACAGATGTTCTCCTTCACATGGCATGTCTAGGACTTTGTATTGGACTTCAGGTCTGAAAGTAGTACATTTGAGCCACGCTCGTCGACGTAGTACTACGCCATGATTGATTTGTTTGAAACCAGACTCTGCTAGGTCCACCGCAATATTAATTGCGTGGTTCGAGGCCTCCTCACCATCTCGTACTAGCAGCATGGCTGCTTCTCGATGTTCTTCCGGCAGATGTTCTAGGATAGGGGCTAGTTTATGCCACATCTCCCTATCGTATCGTGATACAATCGCCAAGGAGTTGGCCGCTCTTACCGTCGTGGCGCCGACTGAGAGCACCTTTTTTCCAAAGGCGTCCTGCCTCCTGGCCTCGCTTTCTGGTGGGGTTGAACATTTTTGCTGTACTCTGGCCTTTCTAGCCGCTGGCGCCGATACCACAGAGTCTGACAGAGGCTGTGATGTTAGACATTTTGGAGTGGACTCCGGAGCTTTAAACTTTTTCTCAATACGCCCCTTAATAGCCGGTTCCGAGAACGGATGACGCATCGTCTCGAGGCCTTCTTGCCACACGTGGTCCAGGATTGGGATGGCAAATACCGATTTCTTCCTTTGACCCATGTGATCAAAAAGAAAAGTCTTTCTTTTGCTCCTCAGGAATTAAGCCGAACTCGGAACACGCTTTTCCCATCATTGCATGGAAGGCTCCCACATCATCCGGAGGAGATGGCTGTGCCTGGCTCCTCGTAGACTCTACCTCTACATCCGAATTTCATGTTGGATCTCTCGACGAGTCACCTCGTATAGAATCGGACTCCGATAGCTCACCCTCCTCCTGCGCTCGAGGACGATCCTTCACCACCTGGGAGGCCGACAGGCTTTTGGTCGTCGAGCGAGCTGCTTGAGCTTGTTCGTCGACGGAAGGTGCAGAAAATATCAACGATGAAGTGCCAGGCTGAGGGATCTGCGTATCCAGACGCTGCAGGAGCTTCTGAAGTGTATTAAGCACATCCAGAGACAAAACCGTCTGGGGGGTCAGCAACGTCGAGGATAGAGGGACCACACCCCCACTCGCACTCCTCGTCGACGTATTGGAAGGCCGTAAGCCCAAGTCCGACGGCTGCATAACCATGCCACATTCTCCTTCCACCGACGACACCGACAAGGCCGTGTCTGGCTGCAGTAGGACCTCAGGGGGGGCCGGGTCACAAACCTCTGGCTGCCAGGCCATAGATTGAGTCACCGTCGACGAAGGAATCCCCACCGCTGCTGCCTGAATAGTAATAGGCATCGTCAGCAACACCGGGGTCGACGAGCAAGTAGCCGGCACCGAGCCTTTAGACTTCGTAGCTGATTTCGTTGCCGACTTCCCTGCTGAAGAGTCTCGACTCACGGAAGACCTAGGACGGTCCCCTGAGGAGGATTTTGATGCCGCTTGCCTCTCCGTCTTAGAGGATGAGGAGGAGGAGGACTTTTTGTGTGATGAGGAAGACCCAGCATGCTTCCCCGTATGCTTGTCCGCAGGGCGTTTTTCGACAGGCCGCACCTTCTTCGAGGGAGGTTCCGACTTGCTCCTGGAGGCCGTGGAGCCAACTTCTGATGCCGGATAGGCACCCGCTCCGTCGTGAAGCCAGTCGACCAACCTTCTTTTCCGGTCTTTAAGGGTTTTTTGGGAGAAACCCTGGCATATCTCGCATGTATCCGCCGTGTGGTGCGGGTGGAGACAGTAGATACAATCCATGTGGGCATCGCCTTCATAGACTGAGTCCACATGTCGCACAAGGACGAAATAAAGCTTTTCCGGACATATTTTTTCCAGAATGTAACGTCGCCGAAGCGAAAATACAACCTAATTTCGACTAGCAGTAACCACGAGGATCCCACTACTTTAAAAGACGGTTGAAATCTGAGGGAGCGCGGGGGTGGGTCCTGTATTTATATCATGGCATCCTGACGGCGCGGGCACGCATGATACAAAACGAGGTGGATAGGACGCATAAGCGTCTAAAAAGTTTTCCTACGGGAAAGGGTCTATATAATGTACCGGGGATTCCCAGCCTGACGACGGGGAATATTCTAAGCATGTGAATCCATGAAAGATCCAATGCTGGAGAATGATTGTTCATTAGTTTGTTTTATCTTGTACCTTATATTCTTGTAATGCAGTATTGTAGGTTTTTTTTCCAAGTATTGAAAATGCTAATAAAAGTAAAAAGTACTAACAAATCTAAAGATTTAAACCAGCTAATGCAGGTCTACATGAAACATCTACTGAAATCTTTTAAATGAGTTTTAGGTTGTTGGCACATCTTAGTAAGTCCTTAAATATATTTTACTTACTACGATAAAGGTAGATGGTTCCAATTAAATTGAAACACTGGTTCCAATATTATTTCCATAGCAAATGTTTATGGCACTAGCTGGCCAAATGCCTCATTTTGGATATATTTAAAAAGGTTCTTGTTGCAATCTTATCTTCCTAATTTAGTATGGTGTGCAGACTTTATTTGTCCATTTAGATGGGAAGTAAACATGCATATTTAAAAGTAGTAAAACGAATAAGGAATGTACTTGTAGTTCTGAGGTCATCCTTCAATTGATTTTACATTCCCCTCATCTCTGCATATTTCTCTATCGTGCATTGGCTACATCATTGTTTGATCCCCTTCAACTTCTGTTATCGACTGATTCAGAGCATCACTATCAGACTATGCTCCAGTTATCACGTTAAATGTTCTGGAGAAAAACACACTGCTGATGAATGAATTTACCAAGTCTGTTGCGGACCATAAATACTTTGTTTAAAGATATTGGCACTTCCATTGTTAACAATTGGGACTGTTATAAACCCACTCTAAGACATTTCATACGAGGCAAATAAACGCAAGAGGGCAATGACATTACTAACAAAAACCGCTTAGGAAAATTCTTATAATAATTGCAAACTTAATGAGGATTAATTCAAACACCGAAACAGTGGATTTCAATAAAAAGCTTCTGAGCAAAAATCTGGCCATTTGCTGAAATGCAAAGCAAAAATGTATGAAAACTAATAAAGCTATAAAAGCTCGAGCCTCAAAGTTGAATTCCAAAATTCCTTATATGAAAAAGGAACTGTATTCTATGACATCACAGCCACAGGATGAATCTACACAGATGAGCCAGGAGGTGGGGAAGCAGGATAGAACCCTGTACAAAGCAATTTTTGATGCCAGTTGTGAACATTCCAATACATCTCTGTACATATTTTTTAGTACAAAGACCATCATGCAACCATAGTTCTCTAGATCAGTCTTAATTTAGAGAACATTTAAAAGACCTTAATAAAACAGGCAAAGCTCCTTGTCCAGATGGTTTCCACTTTTGTCCATTTATTAGCACCCAAATTACTTCACTCATTTTTCTGATGTGGGCGAGCTCCTCCTGGAAAGGATAGGGAGTTTCCTAATCATTGTAGACCTCCACAATTGGGACAGTAACATATTGGCTTGGGCTCCATCCAATCATATTGATCCTATCCCTCTATTTGATTAAACCCGATCAAAAAGGGGTTTGTTAAAAAATTGAACTGTTTCTATCAACACTAGACTTTTTTAGTATCCCTGTTCGCTTTGCAGCTATTACCACAGAAGTCCGTTGGAACGGGATTATTTATTTGAAACCTTAAAATAAGACCCAAATCCCTACCATCTTTGTTTCCCCCAAACATATTCCAACCCCAAAGTGTGTTTTGATTAAAGGACATTTCTCAACACCTTTAACTCTTCAAATGGGCACTCAGCAAGGTGGGTCTTAATTTTGTTTGTGTTACCATGGAGTTAATTTGATGTGATGCGAATAGTTCTTGTGTTTCATGTAGCTAAATAAAAATCAAGGTGCTATTCTAATTTCTAATCCGGATACTAAACTTCATAATATGCTCAAACTGATTCATCTTTTCTTTAGTGTCTGGGTCAGATTAAATAAAGACAAGTCAGTCACCCTTCAAATCCTTCGTTTTAGATGGAATTAATGTTTCAGGATTGAAATGGTTACCTAACTTAACTATTGAGGAGTTTGCTGTGCATCAGATTTTAAAGAAACAAAAGCTTAATGTTACAGCCTTGTATTCTGCAATATACAGGATTTTGTTAGTGCCCATCACCCCTATATCTGACTTGGTGGGGTACCTGGAAGACATGAAGATTATTTCTCCTATTGTATTCTACTCTGAATGCTACCCCTTCACTGTTTTTTGAAATTATTGAATTCATTTTCATCAAGCGTGTCATGACCATGGGACTTTTCCATGGAATTTCCCCTAGGAGGTCTTGGGCTGCAGCGTATCATTCCTGGGCTAAGAGCAGAGACGACACTGTGGCCAATTGTAATTCCAGCATTTCCGCATCACTCAATAGGGCCGCCAGGCAGCCGTTCCTGAATACTGCAGAGTGTTCCAGTGGTGTGGGCTGTGCGAATTTTAAGCCCCTCCCCTCTGTTGAGCTGCGCTTCGCGTCCTCTTGCTTATTAGCGGACGGTTACCGCGGTTCGTTCCTGACAGGAATTCCTCTGTTCCCTGTACCCCTTGTTATTCAATATAGTTGTGCCCGTCACATTTACAGTTCATTCTGTTGTAGTTCCATATCTAGTTCGAGTCTCAGTCCGGTCCCTTGTTTCGTGTGTCCTGTGAGAGTGGCGTTCTTTGAGGAAGTAATCTAGAGAAGCTGTTCTACTATTTCCAACCCAACGCAAGTACGGCTCCCATGTCAAGCATAATTATTATGTTCAGTTCGTATTAGCGCAGTCTTTGTAGTTTTCGAATGCAGGCATTTTTGTAGTCACGCTTCACTCTTGTAAGCATTACTAAGGCTGTGGTTGTGAATGCCAATAGTTTTTTCCCGTAGTTGGCGCATTTAGTCACAGTAGCTACGTTTGTACACAACATTGGGGCGCGCACAGTGTCAACACATCATCATTAGTTTCCTTCACGCTTGTGCTCCAAATTTCATTTTAGTTTTGTGAGGAAAGAATTTTGCATAGCGTGTTGCTTTACAGGAGGTGTCTTTGTTGTTGCTCGAGCGTAAGGTTCACTCACTCCCTTGCCCCTTCACCAGACACAAGGAACATTGTGAGGTAATTACTGGTGTAGGTGGCATTTCCTTCAGAATTGGAGTCTTATCCCTTATCTCCGTCCTAGCACCATGGTGTCGATTTAATCACCTGGAACCTTTTCTAGCATCCTAATTAGCATCTCCTGTGGGTATTGGAACCCTCTAGTACCTATCCAACCAGAGTTAGTTCCTTTCCCCCTCATTCATTCAGAGCCCATCTTCAGAACTTGCGCCCCTGCGCAGAAGCAGGACGGAGAGCCCATCATAGCATAAGTAGAGGTGAGCAGGGTGAACTCAGCAGGGAGGGAGAGGTTAAAAGTGAGAAGACTATTCACAGCTTTCACATAGAATCCACACTTGACTGGTTGTCATACCACACATTTTATGCTTATTGAACGCAAGGAAAAGGCGTAGTGAGAAAACCACGCACCCAGAGAAGAGTAGTTGGTTATCAGGAGCGTTGTTCCTGCGGAGCCCAAGGTAAGCGTTACAGAATGCGACGCCGTACAGAAAAGTGCTCTGCCTGGACACCATGGGAACTCCTGAGGCGGATCACTTAACCCAACTCCTGGGAGAACTAAAGGCTGAAGTCCATGCAGCTCGGTCCGAAACCAGTGCCCTTAGAAGAGAATTGGGAATAAATAGAGAGCGGACAGAGGAGCTGGCTCATCAATTGTTACAAAATCAAGCGGGACAAGTGCCCTTACACCCAAGGTACTTCCCAGTCTTCCACCTCCCCATCATCCCCGGTTCCAGTCCAAGTGGTCATTACTTGGAATATTCCCCTGGCACCCCCGGAGCATTTTACAGGGGATCCTAAAAGATTTGCAGTCTTCTTGAATCAGTGCAGATTGCATTTCTTTTGTAGACTGGGAGCGTTTCCCACTGACCAATCTAAGGTAGCATTTGTCTCGTCTTATTTGGGTGGATATGCAGCCGATTGGTCTATTCCCCTGGTTAATAGAGACGGCCCAGTGTTAGAGAACTTTGCAGAATTCCAACGAGAGTTAGAAAAACTATTTGCTTGTTACACGCAAGGACAGGCGTTGGACAATGAACTGCTGTCGCTCAAGCAGGGTAATCAGGAACTGCTTGCAAATGTGGCCACTTTTAACAGGCTGGTGGCAGAAACAAATTGGCCCTCAGAAAAAAACATTTTACCGTGGATTGCGCAGTGAGTTGAAAGATCTGTTGGCTCAAGTAGTGAATCCGCCTGAAAACATCACAGAATTCATTGACTTGACCATACAGTTGGATCAAAGTTTACAGGACCGAAGAACAGCTCGAGCTCATCAAGACAGCCCAAGCTTTTGTAGCACACCCAAGAGAACCATTGTTAAAACCAGGCTCAGACTCATCCTGAACCCATGCAGTTGGGGGGAATTCGAGGTCCAATATCGCAAGCCGAGACGGAGAAAAGACGTCAACTCCAGTTGTGTTTGTATTGTGGCAAGGTCGGTCACTTTTTAAAGGATTGTCCAGTCAAGCCTGCTAGGAAACCTTTGGGGGTGTCAATCAAGATAAGAAGGATCAGGTGGTGGAAAATTCCAGTGCCCCACAAGTTTAGAGGTCAGCTTGTCGAGCATGGAAAAGGTTGCTGTGACCTCACACTTTGTGTTCCCAATTGTCCTTTTTAGTCCCAAGACTCCCACAAAGAGGCATGCACTAACTGCCTACATGGACTGTGGAGCTATTGGCAATTACATGGATCCAAATCTGGCTAGCAAATTGGGACTCTTTAAGGGAGAAATTGGAAGCCGAGAACGTCTCAGGAGTGGATGGCACTCCATTGGTGTCAGGTCCTGTGACACAGTCCACTAATCTCATCATGCTCTGTCAGGAGGGACACAGGATCCCTTTCGACCTTATTCGAGCCCCACAATTCCAGATCATCTTGGGAATACCCTGGTTAGAAAAACACTCCCCTGATCGATTGGTGTTCCCAAACTTTGAAGTTTGCCTCTAGTTGTCAGAATAAGTGTCAACAAAAGATCCAGTAACACTGTTGCAACCTGATTCAAGTACACCGATTACTCTAGGTCTCATTGGTTCCTTGCCAGAAGAGCATCGAAGATTCCAGGATCTTTTTCAAGAAAAACAGGCTGAAGTTTTGCCGCCACACAGGCCTTATGATTGTCAAATCGATGTCACTGCCGGAGCACAGCTTCCGTGCAGCAGAGTTTATGCCCTTCTCGAAAAAGAAAATGTCCATTTGAGGTCCTATCTGGATCAGTATCTGGCCAATGGATTCATCAGACCATCCAAGTCACCAGTGGCCTCACCGCTCTTTTTTGTGCCCAAAAAAGGAGAATTGCGAACTTGTATAGATTACCGAGCATTGAATCGGATCACAGTGAAGAATAGATAGCCTCTTCCCCCTCATCTCTACCTTGCTGGATCAGGTGAAACAGGCTCGAATATTCACCAAGCTCAACCTCCGCGGCGCCCATCATCTTATTCGAATCAAGAAGGGAGATGAGTGGAAAACCGCTTTTCGAACGCGGTTCGGTCTCTTCGAATACCAAGTGATGCCCTTTGGGCTTTGCAATGCTCAAGCGGCTTTTCAGTCCTTTATGAACAACATCTTCAGAGAATTGTTGGACATCTTCACGGTGGTTTATGTGGATGACGTTCTAATCTTCTCTGCAAACCCTTCAGATCATGTAAGGCATGTGACTGCTGTACTTCAAACTCTCAAGGACAACTCTATGTCAAGTTAGAAAAATGTCAGTTCCATGTTCCTGAAGTGGAATTTTTGGGATTCATTCTGTCGGCAAATAGAATCAAAATGATAACAGGAAGGTCGACGCCATTCTTACCTGGCTTGTGCCCACTTCAATCAAGGGGATTCAGAGTTTGCTTGGCTTCGCAAATTTTTAATCGCGATTCGTCTGACTTTTCTCGTTTGGTCCATCCCATCGCATCCTTGCTTAGAAAAAAAAGTTTGAGTGGACCAAGGAAGCTAATGAGGCCTTTAAGAAACTAAAGGAACGATTTACCGCCGCACCTGTGCTTCAACATCTGCAACCGGACCTTCCTTTCGTGGTGGAAACAGATGCCTCAAATGTGGCCATGGGAGCTGTTTTGCCTCAGCGCAACCCCAACACCCAAGAACTGCACCCTGTGGCCTTCTGGTCCAAAAAATTCTCCTCTGCAGAATTGACCTATACTGTTACAAAGAGCTGTTGGCAATTAAGTGTGCGCTTAAAGAATGGAGGCATCGCCGGCTAGGAGCAAGGTACACGGTAACCATCTTCACCGACCATCGAAACTTGCAATATCTACGCTCTGCAAAGGCACAATCCTCTAGGCATTTACGATGGGCTTTTTTTTGCAGAATATGACTGTCATTACATTCCGACCAGGTGTACGCAACAGGAAGGCAGATGCCCTATCCCGCATTGGAAAAGGGGAAGAAGCCTATGTGCCTGTGAATCCTGTGGAGATCATTTCCGGGGAGAAGGTGCTTGGAACCATGGATACTTCAGATCCGACCCTTTAAGAGCTGAGAAATCAGATTAAATCGAGTATCTCAGGAGGAATTGATAAGATGGGAATCAAAGGGAGAATGTTTTTCAGTACAAGATGGTTTACCTTTTTATCAGGGACATTTGTATTTGCCCACCCCCCAGCTGCAAGCACACGTGATTGCTAATTATGGAGCTCTGTTGGAAGGCCCTCCGGGTATCACCAAAACCTTGGAAAAGGTGAAGAGATCATACTGGTGGCCTACTTTGCGAAAAGATGTTGTTCAATTCCTGAAGACCTGTGGTAATTGCACTCAAAATAAAACAAAAAAAAACCTGCTGGCCTTCTCTTACCATTGAATGTACCACCTGCTCCCTGGCATACCATTTCTATGGACTTCATTACGGACTTACCTAATTGTGAAGGGTTTAATACTATCTTGGTGGTAGTGGATTGATTTTCCAAAATGGTGCATTTTGTGGCATTGAAAGGATTACCAACCGCCTCAGTCTTGGCAAAAACCTTTTTAGAGAACATATTGAAACTGCATTGCTTCCCTTCAGTAGTTTCAGACCGGGGAAGTCAGTTTGTCTCCAAATTCTGGAGGAGATGTTGCGAGTTGGCAAGAATCGATGTGCGCCTATCCACCAGCCATCATCCCCAGACGGATGGTGAAACTGAGCGAACCAACCAAACCTTGGAACAGTATTTAAGATGTATGCTGCACCAACTTGAAGACACCTTGCTAAATGTTTTGTGGATTGCTGAGTATGCATATAATAATTCAGTCCATGCCTCCACTGGACTTCGTCCATTCTACACCCTGCATGGCCGGCACCCACGCACATCGGCCTTTGATCCACTTTAAACCTTGGAAATGCCAGCTGTGAAATCTCTGTACGAAAAGATTACAATTGCCATAGATCAAGCACGAGAACAATTGTCTTTGGCAAAGGAGTCTCAAAAGAAATTTGCAGATAGCAAAAGATGTGACGTTCCAGACTATATGGTGGGGGATTTGGTGTGGTTCGCCACCAAGAATTTGGCCTTAAAAGGGTCGCGAAAGTTTCTTCCACGATTTCTGGGGCCATTTGCCATTGAGAAAATAATCAACCCAGTCGCTATGAAACGAACACTTCCAAAGACCATGAAGATCCACTCGGTCTTTCATGTTTCCCTTTTGAAACCAGTCTATCCTAACACTCGCATCCACGATGCTCCAGCTCCTGTGGAAGTAGAGAATGATCAACTTGAATATGAAGTCAAGGCAATTTTGGACTCTAAGATTATGCGCAATAAATTATTCTACTTAGTGGAGTGGAAAGGGTACGGCCCTCAGGATAGGACATGGGAGCCCCTGGAAAATCTTCATGCCCCCAGATTGTTAAGGGCCTATCACCGCAACAACCCGTGCAAACCTAGGAAGGGAAGCTCCAGTTTAGGAGGGGTTTTGGGGGGGAATACTGTCATGACCACGGGACTTTTCCATGGAATTTCCCCTAGGAGGTCTTGGGCTGTAGCGTATCATTCCTGGGCTAAGAGCAGAAAGGACACTGGCCAATTGTAATTCCAGCATTTCCGCATCACTCAATATGGCCGCCAGGCAGCCGTTCCTGAATACTGCAGTGTGTTCCAGTGGTGTGGGCTCTGCGAGTATTTAAGCCCCTCCCCTCTGTTGAGCTGTGCTTCGCATCCTCTTGCTTATTAGCGGACGCTTACTGCGGTTCATTCCCGACAGGAATTCCTCTGTTCCCTGTACCCCTTCTGTTGTGCCCGCCACATTCACAGTTCATTCTGTTGTACTTCCATATCTAGTTCGAGTCTGTCTGGTCCCTTGTTTCGTGTGTCCTGTGAGGAAGTAATCCGGAGAAGCCGTTCTACTATTCCCAACCTACCGCTAGTACTGCTCCCATGTCGAGCATAATTATGTTCAGTTCGCATTAGCGCAGTGTTAAGACGGATTTCTGAACTCTGTCCTGGCGGCGCAGAAGTTCAGAAGGCCAACCTAATTACTTGGAACAGGGTAACCTCTGGACAAGCCAGACCAATCAGGGTAGCGATCGCGGCGGTCAAGACTAGGTCTCAAGAGGGGTGAGGGTGACTGAAAGCCCGCAATGAGCACACAAAGCAAGAACACGTACAAACTACTCCAAACAGGTGTTATATTAAAAATATATACACATTTATTCCAAGGCCTTTGCAATAATGAGCGTAGCGAGAAATCACAATAAAACTCTAGTAAACCAACACATACCAAACCAATACAATATATCTACAAATACAAACGAGTCTAAAGCGTTAGATGCACAGGCAAAAAGGGGAGTCTCTTCGAGGGAATCAGGCAGTTCAGTTTGGTGCACAAATGAAGAAGAACAGAGTTCCGCGACTCAAGCGCAGCCTCCACTGTGGGCAGAAGCAGAGCACGAGTACGGAAAGGCATGCTGTTTGACACAGCGGGGAAAAGCTATGGGCTCCTGCAGCAGGGCGACCAGTTCCTAGCTATGCTACTCACCGGTCCCCGATGCAAGCAGACCCAGGCTTCTCCGCGTCATTTTCAGTGCTGGCAGGTTCAGGAGAGCAGGGGACGTCTCGTCGTGTAGATTCTGCAGCAGCAGAGTTGAGTTAAAGATGTCCCAAACTAAGTGAACCCGCACAGATCGTTACCACAGCAAGGCAACGGAGCGGCCGTGTGTATCTCAGCCAAATGTACACTACTCACTTCAGACCTGGGAATGCCAAGTGTACGAATCGTGTGAGAGTGACAAGGACTAGAAATACAACACAACCTGGCGGCGGTTACAGAGCACGACTCCTGGGTAGGCTGGTCAGTCTGCTGGATGGCCCAGAGACACTTCCGAAGGCTTACGTGCAGGAGATGGTGAAGATGCCGAGAATAGCTGTCCCCGCTATTCCAACGGTCGAAGTACCAGTACAGGCCTTCTGGTTCGATCAGAGGTAAAAAGGGTTTCACAAAGCGACAGCAGTGCTGAGGAGCAGTCCTTCAGCGGGTCACCAGCGATTCCTCGGTTCAGCCTCGTGGTTGCAGGATACTTGGCTCCTGTATTGCTTTGTTCGTGAGAACTCGGGAGATCTACATGGTAGTGGCGTTTCCAGCCCCCTCTTATCCACGGTTCCCTTCGTGCCAAAATGGAGGGGACCCAATGGGAGATCCGCTCAAACACTCACACCATACGTGGACCTATCACGGACCACGGTGGTCCCAGGCATTCACACCACCCTAGACTCTCTGGCACCCAGGATGTGTATTGGGACCAGACATCCCAGCCCACATCCTGGAGGCACACACAAGGCCTGTAGAAGCCCGCGAAAGAATCTGTTTCGCAGGAAAGTACATGCCCAAATAAGGAAGGCCCAAATAAGGAAGGCCCCGGGTCGGCTCGACCTGGGGAAGGTGGCAAGACGGTCAGCAGACAGGACAAAGGAGCCTCGTGGTCTGGCCATTTTGGGAGCCAGGCCACCATTTTGGGCTAAGCACGAGAAACGCGCTTAAAACGCCAAAAGGAGCTCAAAACACAAGAAACTATCGCTGCCACCATTCCCTTCCGTGATTCACTTGCACTGATCAGTTGCAATCCAAAAAGAGTATCTAGGGCCTGTAGAAGGCTAGAGACCCAAGAGAGCAGTAACTTAGCTTACAGTGCCCTCTTGTGTCATGTTGCACGAAAG
This sequence comes from Ambystoma mexicanum, assembly GCF_040938575.1. NCBI lineage: Eukaryota > Metazoa > Chordata > Amphibia > Caudata > Ambystomatidae > Ambystoma > Ambystoma mexicanum. The sequence goes on from NC_090935.1 coordinate 1,460,792,749, forward strand.
CTGCAACATGATAAAGAAACTACGGAAAACAGCGTTTCCCGGTACTGACTGTTTTAAGGGCATGTCAGTTTCCCCGTAAGAATGGAGCGAAAGCCCAGAGTAGTGCGGCAGAAGGCTGCACTTTTCTGGCAAAGTCTAGATCATGGTGAAAACAGCAAAAAGTTTAGGGGTTGCCACATGGAAGGAAAATTACCCACAATTAAGAAATCTTTCCTAACACGGTCTTTGTAGTTTTCAAACGCGGGCATTTTTGTAGCCGCGCTCCACTCTTGTAAGCATTACTAAGGCTGTGGTTGTGAATGTGAATTGTTTTTTCCCCGTATTTAGTCACAGTAGCTACGTTTGTACATAATATTGGGGCACGCACAGTGTCAAAACATCATTAGTTTCCTTCAGTTCCTTTCCTTAGTTTGTGCTCCAAATTTCTTTTTAGTTTTGCGAGGAAAGAATTTTGCATAGCGTGTTGCTTTACAGGAGGTGTCTTTGTTGCTTGAGCGTAAGGTGCACTCACTCCCTTGGCCCCTTCCCCAGACACAAGGAACATTGTGAGGTAATTATTGGTGTAGGTGGCATTTCCTTCAGAATTGGAGTCTTATCCCTCATCTCCGTCCTAGCACCTTGGTGTCGATATAATCACCTGGAACCTTTTCTAGCATCCTAATTGGCATCTCCTGTGGTTATTGGAACTCTCTAGTACCTGTCCAACCAGAGTTAGTTCCTTTCCTCCTCATTCAGAGCCCATCTACAGAACTTGCGCCCCTGCGCAGAAGCAGGATGGAGAGCCCATCATAACATAAGTAGAGGTGACCAGTGTGAACTCAGCAGGGAGGGAGAGGTTACAAGTGAGAAGACTATTCACAGCTTTTACATAGAATCCACACTTGACTGGTTGTCATATACCACAGATTTTCGGCTTATTGAACGCAAGGAAAAGGCGTAGTGAGAAAACCGTGCACCGAGAGAAGAGTAGTTGAGGTTATAAGGCGCTGTGTTCCCGCGGAGCCCAAGGTAAGTGTTACAAAGTGTATATGGGGGAAAATCCCTCAGTTAATGGAAATGTTGCAAAGACAATAGGGAGATTACATTCCACTATTTTATATTTCATTATGCTGCCTATGTTTTGAAGCAAGGACAATGTTTTTTAAACAAACCAGCTTGGTTATTTTTTAATGTTTGTTTCTCCTCTACAGATTCTTTTTAATAAGTATCCCCTATAAACTAATACCTTAGGGCATGTGTCTGCAACATTTGGCTCAAGATGTTTTGTACTACAAAACACCCCACGCCCCGTATCAACCATAATCAGCATAGTCAATGGTGAGGGATCATGGGAGTCTTAGCTCAACATTTAGAGACAAGTTGCAGACCCCTGCCTCAGGGAATTTATTTCCACATAATTCAAAACCTTCAAAATGCGCACAGCAGTTATGGAATCGCAAATAGGATTAAAGTCAAGCATCAAGGTGGTTTTTTGCAACCTTTGGTTCAACTGAAGATGTCAAACATGTGTCCCAATAACCTGAGGGGATTCAGAGCTACATGTGCTCTTCCCTATTCAATGCTTTCCCAATATACTATGCCATTGAATGACATTGTTTAGAACCTCTTTCTAGGCGGTAAAGCTGCTCCTGATGCGACAAAATTATGCTACATCAATCAGTCCATCCCATCTGAAATTGTCCAACGTTTACAATTACTTGGTGTCGAAAGACTTTGCAAATAGACCTCTGAACTGAATTGTGATTTGGATTCTGGGGTGGTTTTGGATGTGATATTGTGGTCCAACACCAACTACACAGTTTTAAAAATGTGGAGGCTTAACTCAATTATTTTTTTCCTAGCTATCATTTAACTGCTGCAAAATTATTTAAATGGGGCTAGTGGACCAAAAGGGAGTAATTTCTTACCTGTAACTCCATTTCTCTAGCGTTGGTATCTTTCATGGATCCACGGGATGTGAATATTCCCCTTCGTCAGGCTGGGAACCCCCGTAACTTTGACTTCCTATGGAATAAATTGACACCAGAGTGTCCCATCAACGTTGTTGCGGGTGCTTTTTTGACCCACCAATGGGACGTCTAGTGTATAGCTCAGCGCAAGAAACTTCACCTCAGATTTTAACCACTCCAGCTGGAGGATACCTCTCCAAGAGGAGGTTTGCCTGAAAAGGGGTGTGGGGGAGGTTGGAGGGCGCATGTAAATCCATGAATGATACCAACGCTGGAGAAATGGAGTTACAGCTAAGAAATTACTCCCTTCTCCAGCATTGGATCTTTCATGGATTTACATGCCGTGAATAGATTTTGTAGTAGTATAAATATTAGGTGAAAAAACCAAGTAACAAACAGAATCAGATATTTCAAAATGGTCTGTGTTAATACAAATAAAGTACCTCTTCAGGTAGAGAATGGACAACAACCACAGAAGCCGAGGGGCTTACCTTACTGGAACAGTCGTTGAAGCACTGCCCATCCCATGTGCACATCCTCAGCATGTTGCTGGTGCAAGCAGTGTCTGGTGAAAGTGTGGGGCACTGCCCATGTTGCCGCTTGGCAAATGGCTCCGACAGGTACTCAAGACCAGAGCCGCCGAGGCTCTAGGGCAGTGTGCTCTGGTGGCCGATTGTAACGGCCTGTTGGCCTTCGAGTGGCAGAAAGATTGTAGATGAACGCCATCTCGAAAAATGCCCTGTTTTGATATGGATCTTCCTTTGTTGGAAGGACCAGAGGCTACAAACAGCCGTTTAGTCGATCTGAAAGATTTTGTGCAATCCAAATAATATTTCAATGCCAGTTTGACATCCAGAGAGTGCAGAGCAGTTTCTGCCGGCAAAGTGGCCTTTGGAAAAAACATGGGAAGAGAAATGGTAGCATTTTTATAAAACTCTGAAGATACCTTAGGAATGACATGAGGATTAATGGAGAGAACCACCATCTTTCATAATCCGTAGGTACGGAGGGTCTACAACCAAGGCTTGGAGCTCCGAAACACATCTAGAAGATGTAATGACCACTAAAAAAGCCACCTTCCAAGTTATAAATTTGATGTGGGTTGTCGACAAAGGTTCAAATGGAGGCTTCATAGACCCTGCCAGGACCAGTTTCAGGCTCCAAACAGGTGGAATCCTCTTTGGCAGGAAGGTACGAAAAAGGCCTTTCAAGAAGTGTTTTATGAGCCCGTCACTGTAGAGGGAAGATCTTCTCTTCCATATAAACCTGGAGATTTCCGATAAGTTCACTTTGATGGATTAGATCGCCAGACCCTCTGTAGCCAACTTTAGTAGATAAGGGAGTATCTGATTAGGTGTTATAGCTAGTGGCTGCAGGTTATGCTGCTGTGCACACCAAGCACAATCTTTTCAATTTTTGGCTATAGGAAATGTTGGTCGAAGGGGCTCTAGTGTCATGACCACGGGTTTCCCTCTTAAAAAGATCTCCAAGGTTTCCTGGTTAGTTGCCTACAATTCCTGGTCCAAGGGTAGACAGAACATAGTGGGTTAGCTGAATTAAAAAACACTTCCTCATCTTGTAACATGGCTGTCTGAGCATGCCCCTTAATATGAGACAGCGGTCTAGTTGCAGCAGCTTCCATAGTATTTAAGCCCCTCCTCCTGTTTGTTCCGCGCTTCGCGTCTTTGCCTTCGCAGTGACGCTTACCGCTGTCCGGATTTTCAGTCAGAATAATTCCCTGATCCTGTCCTTAGTCTCCGCCGTAGTTAATCCACTGTTTGTTATTTAATTCCTTTTCATTTGCCTCGGTGCCCAGTCTTCTGCCCATCCTGTCTGTCCTCGGCATTTGGCGTTAGTGAGGTGTTCGGAGAGAAAATCAACTCTGTGTGTTCTCTCCTACCTCAGCATAACCACAAGTACCTTGGTGTTTTGAAAGCTTTTATGGTTGCCAGACACACTTGTGTTGCGTGTTGTGTTTACTGTGTACATTTACTCGTTTTTATGACAAACTTTTCCTCATGACCTGCGTCTTCAGTCACGAGTCTTGGCGCCTCACGAATGTACCCGAGATAATTGATTCTGTACACACTGGTTTTGTTTGCCACATAGTTTTTTCATCTGCAAGTTTGTAGTAGGTGAACGCATTAGCTTCCCACTTCCAGTAGCCAATTAGTATTCCAATTGGCTCTGCAGTTACAGGAGAATTCCCGTGTACTGATAGCATTTTCTTGGTTTAGGATTATTTCTCTCCAGTCCCTCCCAGAGTGTACAAGTCTGAAGTTAGTTACATACATAAGCACCTTGTGTTATCCCTTATTCGATCATCATTTTGAGATTTATAGGAAGGGCTTCCTCAGTTCAGAACAGTGTTAGCAGTACACCCGCTTACTTTTAAAAGGTGTTCTCTCCTCAGTGATTCTTCCTTGCAACATCACAATTGCACTAGAGTTTCCCTTTCCTGACTCTAACACCCTCAGCAACCTCCATTTCCCCCCGTTAGCGAGGAATCTTTCTCTCCTTTGTGCTCTGAATTCCCCATCTACAGAACATGCGCCCCTGCATAGAAGCAGGATGGATAGCCCACCATAACATAAGGTAAGGGAATTAGGAGTTATCTAGATTTTAGAAAGAGGATTTTGAGAGAATTAAAATTCCTCTCAGCTATGTAGTGAACCTCCTGGGAATTGACACCTTGCATTTTTTCTTAGACTCTTTGTGGGCTTGGTGTTAGAGAGAGAAGCAACACACCCTGAGAAAAAAGAAGTAGTTAAGTGGAGTGGTGTTCCCGCAGAGTTTAAGGTAAGCGTTACATCTAGCTGCTGCTGGAATGCGCCAGCAGTCCTGAGCGATATTCAAATGAATTCGGAGTCGTCAGGAGACAAGCTGTTAACGAGAGAGCCTGGGTTGTGATGAAAGATCAGCCTGTTCTGGGATACTCGATCGGCCCGAGATCGTAGATTAACTGGATCGCCTGCTGCAAACTGAAGGAGATCGGAGAACCAGGTCTGCCAGGGCCAATACAGGGTTACAAAGATTATCCTACAACAACCTTTGTGTATCATCTGTATCATTTTCCTTAAGAGGAAAAGGAGGGAACGCGTAGGCAAATAACCTGTTCCAAGGGAAGGAAAATGCATCCCCCTTACAGTCGGGATGTGGAATCCTGTGGGCACATTTTTGCCACTGCTTGTTGCTGGGCCTGGCAAACAGGCCTAGAGGGGGTGGCCCCACCTTGAGAACATTTTGGCTATCTGGGTGATCTGCAGTTGCCACTCGTGCATCTGCGAGGAGTCCCTGCTGAGGGAGTTTGCTTGCTTGTTCTGCATCCCGGGCAAGTGGAATATCTGAAGTAGAATGTTGTGCCGGATGTCAGATGTTTTGTGCTTCCTGTGACAAAGTGATTGCGTTCCGCCTTGCTTCCGTAGGTAAAACAGTGGTTGTGTTGTTGGTGAGGACGCACACAGATTTCTCGATTAGAGGAAGAAAGGATTTGAGAGCCCAGTGCACTGCTCGCAATTGCAGTACATTGGTGTAGTAAGGCTTCCTCGGGGGACCAGAGGCTTTTAACTTGGTGCTGGTCCAATTGAGTGCCCCATCCCGCCTGGGAGGCATCAGTTACAATGGTCAGATGGTAATTTGGCTCTACCAGTGGCATTCCTTTTGCGATGTTGAAGGGGAATGTCCACCATTTCAGTGTGTCTGACAGAGTCCGGGAGATGGTTACCTTGTCTGAACAGGAAACCCAGGTTTGAGACAATCTGGTCACCAGAACCTTTTGCACTGGCCGCATGTGCAGTGGGGAAGGGAATAGTTTACCTGTAACTCCATTTCTCCAGCATTGGTATCTTTCATGGATTCACATGCTTAGAATATTCCCCGTCGACAGACAGGGAATATTCTAAGCATATGAATCCATGAAAGATCCAATGCTGGAGAATGAGCGGAATGCAAGAGGACATGGTTCACAGAAGAGCCATGTATGTGCGCACTGTGACTAGATTGTATGGCTTATATGAGGTCGCTAGAGTTTTCAATCTGTTGATTAAATCCACAGAAAGTTTAACCAGATTGTGGCTCGTGAGGAATTGAGTGCCCAGCAAAACCAAGCTCCTTGAGGGAACTGTACATGAGTTTGTATAGTTGATTGTAAAGCCCAACTGTTAGGAGTAGCGCCTGTTTGGTTGAGAGACGATAAGGCTTGTTGATGCGTTGACCCTCAAACTAGCCAATCATACAAGTAAGGGTAAATGTGGTGGACTCATCTCTGTAGAATGCTGCTACTGGTGACAAGCACTTCGTAAATGTTCTGGGTTCCTATTTTAGGACAAAAGATAGTACCCGAAATTGATAGTGGCTTTCGCCAACTAAGAACCAGAGGTACTTTCGGTGCCTTGGATGTATTGGCACAAGGAAGTTTTAGGTCTAAGGCTGCAAGGAATTCCTGGGGCTGAATGGTTTTATGACCTGGAGCGTTTTTGAATTTTTGATGTTCTTGTTGAGTCTTCATAGATCCAGAATAGGTTGCCACTTGCAGTCTGTTTTTTTTGACAAAGTACCTGGCGTATACTCCCTTTCCTCTTGCTGAGGGAGGCACTTTTTCGATGGCTTGTTTTTTAGCATTTCACCTATCCCGTGCTATAAAACGTGATGATGTGGGTGAGATAACTTTGTTGGGGTGATCAAGTGTCCATAAATCCCGAACTCCACAAGTGGCCATACTAGATAGCATCTAGCACCCACCCGTCGGTCGATATTGTTCGCCACTTGTCGAGGTAGAAGGCTGCATTTCCCCCTGACTTTGTGGTAGTCATAGTTGTGCCTTATTTTGCCTACCTGTCTGGGATGTGGTAGATCTGCGCTGTCTTTGCCCTTGGTAGTCTATTGCGCTGGGTGGATTGATAATTCGGCTTGTATCCCTCAGAGTAATGTTCGGGCCTAACATAGCTGTTGCTGTCTCTGGAGCCTGAGAATCTTGCATTGCCTGAGACTCCTTGAAAGGAACAAAAGGAACGAAAGGACCTCCCTGCTTTGAAGGGCCGTGAGATCTAGCCGTGCCAGAGTCAGCCTTCATGGCTTTAAGGGCTTCATAGATTTTTTCACAAAACAGATTATTCCCCTTCGCATGTCATATTGATGACCTTGTGTTGCACTTCTTGGCTGAAGTGTGTGCAACGTAGCCATGCCTGGCGTCTAAGGACTACCCCATTGCCGATCTGCTTGAACATATTTTCAGCAAGGTCTACAGCAATGTTGATGCTGTGATTGGAGGTCTCTTCGCATACCAACATCATAGCCTTTCTCAATAATGGTGCCAGACAGTGCCACATCTCGATCATATCGAGCGACTATTGCCAGGGCATTGGATGCTTTAACAGTTGTCGCCCCGCTGGTGAGAACCTTCTTTCCAAAAGGCATTCATTCTCGGATTTTCATTGTCTGGTGGAATGGCACACTTGTGCTGTGTACAAGTTTTGCGGCTTGCTGCCGCTGAGGCAATTGACTCAGGAGCCGGCTGCAAAGTATGGCATTTTGGAGTAGTGCCTGGAGCCTTAAACTTCTCCAACCTTCCTTTAACCGCAGGCTCCGTAAAGGAACATTCCATAGTACGGAGGCCCTCTTGCCACAAGTGATCCAGAATGGGTATGGAAAATACTGCTTTCCTGCATTTACCCATATGGTCAAAATTGAAACACTCCTCCCTCCTCTGGAATTAGGCCAAACTCCTGGCATGCCTTGGACATCATGGAATGAAAAGATTAGATATCGTCCGGAGGTGAAGGCTGAGCTGGGCTACTTGGTGTATTTTGGTCTGGATCTGTGTCCCATGTGTCCGCACTCCTTGGGGATGAGGCGGCAGCACAAGTTGTATCCCTCAAATAGGTGTCCTGGTCTGTGTCAACCAATTCTCCTTCCTCTTGTTCTCTCCTACGTGGACTGAAAGTACATGGCAGTGGATGTGGTCTAGGTGTTTGAACCCTAGGGCATACGCCCAGGTCTCTAGAGGGATAGGTTGGATCCCCTTATTGAGGAGCAAGGTGCGGTTGTGCATAAAGTTGAACTGCTTGAGGAAGCTGGAGTCTTGCGTCAAGCTGACCTAATAGCGACTGCAGTGTAGTAAAGACCTGAATGGAAAGCAGGACTTTATTTATAAGGGGGTATTGTGTCTGCATACCACCTATTCCTGCGGATGTTGATGGAAAAGTCTGTTTGAGACCTTAGAGGCGTGTTTTTCACTCCAAGGATCAGACGTTCCTTCTTCAGGATCAGATTCAAATATCCCCTAGCATTCGTATGGCGGAGGCTCAAAATCCGACGTAATCTCGTGCTGCAGAATGTCTTCTGACATGACAGCTGGGTACTCCCAAGGAAACATTCCCAGGGGAGCCTGGTTGTCCTGCATCCTGTTCCCGATTGGGACTTTAAACACAACTCCCTTAAGGGACAATACGTTTCCTTCTGTTGGCAATTCTGAAACTTCCAACCTGGCGCACGGAAGCTCAGGCTTTTCAGCCGACTACTTTTTTTGGTCATGGACGGAGTGGTCGACAAGGTGGTTGAAGTGGTCAACTGGGGACAAGCTGTAGACCCTGACTAAGATGCCTTTGACGTGGTCGACGCCGTCGTTGATTGCTGTTGGTTTCACCAACGATTTGGTTGATGACCGTCTTGATGACTCATGGCTGGAGGAGGATCTCCGAGATTCCAACGAGAGATGTGTTTGCCACTCATCGAGGTAGTCTCTCTCAACGACAAGGTTGCAGAGGATGTCGTAGCTGGTTTGGTTCTAAGTTTGTCGCGTCGACAGATGAGATTTCCCAGACAGGTCAGTGGATTTTGATGAGTGCAAGCCCTTCTCCGTCAGTTTGTCCGACGGTGGCCTCGACAACAGACCCGGACGACAAACCCTTGGAAGAGTGTTTTGACCCTCAATGTGACTTTACCACTGGGCAGAGAGGTTTCTTTACTGGTAAAGTGTGTTTGGCTTCATCATGCCCCAAGGATGAATTGGCCTCACCTGTTCTTTGCTTTTTTGCCACCGGCTCCTCCGATCTAGACCTCGGTCTTGATGGTGACCTCATGTCAGAGGGAGTGGTTGCTCTCCCACTCGGACGAGCCAACCACAGACACTGGATAGGTCCCCTCACTGAGCTAGCAGATAAGGTGTTGGTACCCGTCTTTAAGGGTCTTTTGAGAGAACCATTGGCAGATGTCACAGCAGTCAGCCGAATGGTTCAGGTATAGACCGTAAAGACACTTTGTGCCTGTCCTCAAACATTCTTTAGGCCGAAGGTTTCGCATGACCTAAATAAAGACTTATGGTCCTGAAGTTTCCATGGTTGTAACTGGAAACCAATGAATTTCGACGGCTGTAACAGGAGACGGAATTTGAAGAAAAAAAGTATTTTTTTTCAAAGATATGTAATTTTCTCGCACGAGAGAAACGTGAAGAATCCCAACAACTCTGAAGACAGTTGAAATCTGAAGGGAAGCTGCTTGGGCAGAGCTATACACATGTCCCATTGGTGGATAGCAAAAGCACCCACAACTATGTCGATGGGACACTCAAGGGGTCAATTTTTTCCATAGCAAAATAAATTCAAAGTTACCGGGGTTTCCCAGCCTAACGACGAGGAATATTCACAGGATGTGAATCCTTGAAAGATTCAATGCTGGAGAAATGCTGCTAATGTATGACTGACGTGGGTACCATTTTCTTATTGTAAATATACCTAGATGAGTTGCTGGACCAACTTGCCCTGGATCATAACATTGTTGGGTTTTGTTCTCATCTAGGGTTATAGGTGTGGGAGCCCCCTCTACAGGGACCAAAACATGGTTTAACTAAACTGTTCTGTGGGGTGTTCCCCGCTCAGTAAAATCTACCACGTTTCTAGTCTATACAACCTTTATTTTGTCGATTGCTATTCACAATAGCATTAACTGGAAATATTTTGATATGGTCAATTTTAAATCATGGTGGAATAGTATCTGCAATAAATAGACTAGGGAAATGCCTTGCTACTCATGTGTTACAGAAATGTGATTAAATGCCAAGCCTTTGGCCATTATTTATCCTGCCCCAAGCACGAGTTAACTTTTGCACCTCAAAATATTCTAGCAAATGCAGGTGGACAAGTAGATGTTTTTAAACCCCCTTGATCCTACTTATGGGTATTTGTGTACAGATGACTGGTTCTCTTTATGCATTTTCACTTGTGTTGATGTTTTCTCCAGTAAAAGGCACCATTTACTGTAACGATTGAGATACTATTTGTAATCTTATTCAGTACATATATCAATAACCTCTACTTGCTGTCTTTCCCAAGTATATTTTTCTATATTTATTCTAGTGTGTTGTATTATTTTCTGCATTTGATTTTATAGTTTCCTAGATAGAAATCTGATGTTAACAGAATATTTTATCTTAATAGTATTTCCGCTTAGATGGCTTTGCTTTTGTACGCTTATTGTTACTATGATTTATACTATTAAGATTTTCAGCGGATCCATTTGATGTACCCTAAATATTTGTCCATTTTTCTTCTCCGTCCACTACGTAATTGTTGCTACATTTCTGTTTAGTTTGCACCTTTTATGCACACAATTAAAAACAAAATGAAATACCTTGTTGCACGGATGTGGGCCAAAAGCAATTTGTTACTGTCCGTCTCCAGCGAAGCTTTTGGCCTTATTATGAAACATGGCCAATTCAGTTCATCTAAGAATCTTAGTAGCAATATTTCAGAACACTAGACTGGGCAAAACTTTAGATCATAGATTTCACTTCCTGATTTCTCCTTTATTTTCGCAGAACGTTGGAAAATGTCTAGACAGTAGGTGATTTTTTATTTATTACCCGACTTAATCATGATATGAAAATATGAAATTGTTTTAGTGATCGAGAAATGTGTGTTAGTTGAAATAATATGAAATGCCTAATGATTTATGTTGCTATAAATTAAAATGTATGTAACCAAATGCACTTTAATAAAACAGAAATGACTGGTAAAATATCAGGTTCTTAATAAAATGAAAACAACTGTGCTGCTAGTTTCAAAACAGACTGTTAGAAAGACGGATTTACTTCGAAATGCAAGTCAAACTTAACCTACCCAGTGCTGCAGTGAGCAAATGGATGCAAGGTGTAGGAAGTGTCATTGCACTGGAAATGAATGTTAATATTTACTCAATGACGTATGAACCAGATGCCTGCTCAAGTCTGTGCATAGCTTATTAGAACAGTTAGTGAACATTAAAAAATGGCATTTAAGAATATTATACACGGTGTCCAGTGAAACTTACTGTGCTTGGGAAGTTGCCTATTTGATAGGTCTCTTGTTCAGTCATTAAATGGGGAACACTGGGCCAACTCGTCAAATGGCTCAGCAAACGGAGGATGGGAAAGAATCTTAACCCAACTCACAAACCCTCCATGCAGCCCAACTTCAGCAAATGTATGAATACAGCAGCCAAGGACTGCATTATCTACATGCGTGAGTACTGCGTTTATGCAACATTGTCCCTCTAGCTGCATTTACTCAGATCTATTGCTGCTCGTGGAAGCGTCCCTTGACCGTGACCAGACTATCGCTGATCATGGCTGCCTCGACACTTCTACCTGCCCAGCAATTCCTATGTATCAGGGGAACATCCATGTTGTCTGCTCTGCGCATTGAATATTTCTCTCATGTTACTACCTACCCAGCTTCCTAACTTGTATTTCCCCCTTAACCATGTTCCCCTTTACACGGCAGGATCTGGTTACAGCCCTAGTGGATGTTGTGGCAGCACACTGATCGTTTAAGATACATTTGCCCTCTTCTTGGGACAGTCAATGAATGTCACACTACAGCAAAGTGTTGCAATCCATAACGTTCTTTCCGCTCAAAGCGAAGAACGCTAATGTAATTTGTATTCATATTTATTTTGATGTTCTGGAAGGTACAATGGGACAGAGCCATTTGCTTGTAAAATGGAGACCTTTAAGTGCTGCCATGCCAGTAACGCTTTACAAAGCGGCATCTCACTGGTCTGGATGAGGCCCATGCATGCACAAACAAGAAAGGACTTCCACTTCACGATACAAGAAAGGACTCGAGCACTCCTTTCAGTACAGATGGAACTTGATGTGACAAGAATATAAAATTAAAGTTGGCCAGATTTTTAGCCATTAGCAAAAAACAAATAACTGAGCATAAAAAAAAGTGCAAGTTTAAATTGGATGGATCTTTTGATTAAGGTGTTCATTTTTAAGTGTTGTCTGTAGGAGTAGGTATAGTTGCAGTGCTGTATTTACCTGTAACTCCATTTCTCCAGCGTTGGTATCTTTCATGTATTCACATGCTGCGAATATTCCCATCGTCAGGCTGGGAAACCCTGGTTACTTTGACTACGTAATTTCCCTATGGAAAAAACTTGACACCTTCAGTGTGCAAACAAAGTCGTCGTGTGCTTTTGGTACCCACCAATGGGACATCGAGTGCATCCTCAACCCCAGCAGCTTCCCCTCAGATTTTTTTTTTTTTAAACAAATATTTTTATTGGTCTTTCAGTATACAAAATAGTAAATCAGCGGTAACCGGGCATACATTAAGGTTCTCAAATTCATTCATCAAAAATAAAGCGCATCTATCACATCATGAGTTCATTAAGCTTTAGTCTATCTCCCCTGAGAGGACTCCCAGGGGGCTTCATGTTCAGATGCTGACCCAGCCTAATGCGCGTTGAACATTGTAGCCACAGTCACACAGAACCTTACCTCTACATATTATTTCGAAACCATATTAAACAAAACTATAACAATTCATAAAATTCATAAACCCTTCCCCCCAACACTCCCCCCCCCCCCCCAATCCCGCTCCTTGATGGCATGGATCCAACTTTCTGCAACCGAATAGGGTTGTTATATATTAAGTAGGAAGCAGCTGCAATGCACCGGGATTCTTGCTCATGATTTGGTCATGTTCAAAGTTGAAGATTTGGCCTAAAGAAGTATGCCTCTCTGTCTGACGTGAGCCAGGAAGGGGTCCCAAATGTCTCGAAATTTCAGATATTTGCCATCCCTCAGGGCACCCACCCGTTCCATGGCTAGCACATTCCACATCTTAACCCACTAACAGGCTACCATTGGGCCTTCTGGGCGTTTCCACGCCTGTGCTATGGTCATTCTTGCTGCCATCAAAAGATGGGTAATAAGCATTGCATTGTTTCTGGTTGCAGGATATACACCTTCCACTGGAATGCCTAACAGGATCGCTTTAGGTGCATTTGGCAATTGCTTCCCAGTAATATCCTTTATGTGGCCCAAAATTTCTTTCCAATATACTCTTGCCTTCGGGCAGGACCACCACATCTGAAATAAATCGCCAATACCTCCACAGTTTCTCCAGCATACAGGGGGGGGTAACTGGAGTTCATCTTATGAAGTCTATGGGGAGTTAGATACCACCGGAAACAAATTGTGTGCAGTTTCCCTGACAGCTGAGCACGTGGAGACCGGTCGTGACCTTGCCCATACTTGAGCCCATTCCTTTTCAGTGATGGGCCCCCCTATATCTTTCGCCCAACTGTCCATATACGGGTAGGTGTCACTGATTTGCGCTTTGTCCAGTAATTTATACAGTTTAGAGAGCTCTCACATCCTCTCCTTCGTGTAGTGTTAGTTCCAGACCTACGGGCTTCCTTGTGGCTGCTTTCTTAACTTCCTTCTGTACTATCCAATGTCTGATCTGGATGTAGGTATACCGGTCTACCTCTCCTACTCCGAATTTCTGCTTATATTCTTCAAAAAGCCACGGGTTACCCTCCTGAAAAAAATCCTTCAAATGTAGCTGTAGGCCCTGATCCCAGTTCTTCCAAAAGCCGGGCCGCTTGCCCGGTGTGAAGCATTGATTATGTGCCATAGGGGAGTATGGTCCTAGCCCTGGAGCAATGTTCTGACTTCAGTGCCCAGTCCCAACCTTTAACGAGACCTTGGTTGCTTCCAACAGGCGCCCCCCTGCTCCCCTATCAGCTCTCTTGAGGCCATGCAATGCTCCCAGTGGGATTGTGGTCACGCCCTGTTCAATGCCCACCCAGCTCTTTGATGCCTCTCCCCTCCCCCAAGCCAGCATTGGTGCTATCTGTGCAGCTAAGGAATACCTCAACACGTCCGGGACGCCCAGTCCCCTCAGGAGAGGAGGCCTCCTTAGAATACCTCGTTGAATTCTTGCTTTCCCTTTATGCCAGATAAAGGAGGTCAAATCCCTCTGTAGTGCTTTGCATATTTTGGAGGGGATCTCAATCGGAAGCGAGCTCACTGCATATAAGAAGCGAGGTAACAAGGTAATTTTAAGAGCCGCAATCCGAGCAAACCAGGATAGTTCCTGAGCATCCCATCTATGCAGCTGCTCCCTTAGATGATTTAGCAATGGGGGTATATTTATTCTGTAGAGACTTTTATAATTCTTTGATAATTGAATCCCCAAATATTCTATTGATTTTTTCCCATAGTATGGGGTACCCAGCTCCCAGGTCTGTGGCTACCTCCTCCTCTGTAATATTCAGGGCTTTAGATTTTGAAAAATGTATGCTAAAGCCCGATATTCTGGCAAATTCTTGTAAGATGTCCAGTGCTCTGGGGAGTGTGTTTGCAGGGTCCCCTAGGAACAACATTATATCGTCCGCGTATAGTGCTATTCTATGGATGCTCTCACCACACCTAACCCCCTTTATATCTAGGTCTTGTCGTATCGTTTCAGCTATGGGCTCAATCGCCATGGCAAATATTAAGGGCGAGAGAGGGCAGCCTTGCCTACTCCCTCTGCTTATTTTAATTTTGGCTGTGGGATTACTGTTAAACATGACTGTTGTGCTCGGGCAGTGGAAATTCGCCAGCACCATTCTTCTGAAGCCAGGGGCACATCCAAACTTTTCCAGCACCAGCTCCAAGTATTTCCAGTCTAAGCTGTCGAATGCCCTCCTGGCGTCCAGAGCGGCAATAGCGAATCTCTGCCCTGACCTACTTCCCAGATCCAGTATGTCTACTGCCCACCTGATATTATCTTGCGTGTGTTTCCCTTTTACAAACCCCGCCTGATCCGGGTGAATAATTTTAGGCAGAACCGACGCAAGTCTGGTTGCAAGCATCTTAGCATAGAGCTTAGCATCGGTGTTAAGCAGCGAAATCGAACGATAACTAGTGCAGTCTGTGGGGTCTTTACCGGGTTCGAGTATAAGAATGGTGGTGGAATCACCCATATCAGGCGTGGCCCCTCCACACTCTCTCATGTGATTTAACAAGTGTTAAGGGCCCCAGCAGTTGTCCGCGGAATGTTTTATAATATCCACCTCCCAAACCATCTGGGCCCGGGGCTTTATTACAGGGTAGTGCAGATATGGCGTCGCTAATTTCTTGTGGAGTTATGGGTGCCTGTAAGATGTCATTATCTTCCTGAGTGACCCGAGGAAGGGAGATTCTTGATATATATTCTCTTTGAGCCCGAGGGTCCAGATGCTCCCTTTCTAACAATTCTTGGTGAAATTTTTCAATGATCTCGATCTTACCCTTCTCGGAGTAACACAGCTCACCTTTTGGATTTTTTAATTGTACTATATAGTTGCGGGAGTTTTGTTTGCAAAGCTTAGCTGCAAGGAACCGGTTAGCTTTACTTCCATGAACATAGTATGTCTGCTTGGTGTTAATCAGTGTTTGCGCTGTGCGTTCCGCTACGTGAGCCTCTAATTGAGCTCTTGCCTTCCTGACCGCTCTAAGTTTTTTGGGATTGCCTAGTTTTGTGCTGAGTTTCAGCCGCTTTTAACGCTGCTTCCAAATTCTTTTTGATGAGATCCCTTTCCCTCATGTACGCTGCTGTCTGTGAGATGAATTCCCCTCGAATCACGGCCTTTCCGGCATCCCAGACTGTTTCCCAGTTTACTGCTCCGTTATTCTCCTGAAAGTAATTTCGAATCACCTCTTCCATGTATGCCCTTAGGGCCAGGTCTTTCAAAATAAATTCATTCAGGCACCAGGGTCTAGGGCTTCTATAGATCGATTGGACCATTTGCATCAGGACCGGGGAATGATCAGAGATATACTGGGCTTCTATGTTCACTTTAGTAATGCGTGGGATCAAGGTAGAGGACACTAACAGCATGTCAATTCTAGAATATCCCTTATGTAGAGCTGAGTAATGGGTAAACTCTTAGTTGGCCATGAAAAAATCTCCATGTTTCTATGACTCCCAGATCCCTAAAAAGTTTTCCCAGCGCCTGTCTATTTCTTTCATCTGCAGCAGTGGGTGGAAGGGTTTTGTCTAGAGTGGGGTCCATGACAGTTAAAATCGGCCCCTATTATTGTCTGACCCTCACACCAGGCCCCCCGAGTTTAGAACTTCTCTAATGAAAAGATCTTGTCGATCATTAGGGGCCTAGATTGCAACTAATGTATAGAGTTCGTCTTGGATCGTCCCCTTTAAGATTAAGCACCTGCCTTCTGGATCTCTATATACTGCCCGTTTTTTAAAGATCAGGTCGGATCCAAGCAGAATGGCCACCCCCCTAGTCTTCCTTCCCCCTGAGGCAAAGTATCGGCGAGAGAACGCCCTGTGTTTTAGTCTCCCCTCGTCCACCAGGAGAAGGTGCGTTTCCTGTAAAATAGCTATAGAAATGTGCATATTCACAAGTCTCGACAGTATGGAGCGGCGTTTAACTGGCGAGTTGAGGCCCTGCACGTTAAGCGAGACCACATTCATTTCAGCCATCTACTTTGTGTATATAATCTATAGAGTTCCAGCATTTTAGCTCCCACCGATCAACCCTATCCCTCGAACCATATTGATCCACGCCAACCCTTGAACCTGAATAGACATGTTGGTTCACGCTATTTTCCCCCTCGAATCCCTCCCCCCAGCCCCCTAGAACCCTTCAGAACAAAGTTCAACCAAAACTTCTCTGCGCCCATCTGAGGGCGTTGGAAATGACCTCTCCTCCCTCTAGTACACCGCCAGGACCCATGACCGTCCTGCATTGATTCCAAGATGGGTTTCACCTCCTCGCACCATCTGTGGGAGGCTTCGTTCCAGAGTTCATTCCTCAAGAAGTCGTGTTCATTTTGATAGTTGGGATCTCCCTGCATCCTCCGTTCCCCTCTTTGTAGGAGTCGAAGACCACTCCCATTGTTTTAGATGCCCACTTCTGTGGCTGCAGCCGGGAGCTAGGTCCCAGGGGCGGTCATCCTCTTCCAGGTGTAGGAGTTCAACTCCTTCGCAGGTTGAGATTCGGTGGTATTTGCCCTCCCAGAGAAACTGCAGGCCAAAGGGGTACGCCCATCTATAACTGATCCCTTTGGATCTTAGCGCCTTTGTGACCGGAGCCATTAATCTCCTCTTATGCAGTGTCGAGAGGACTAAGTCTTGATACAACTGGACCTGAGCCTGATTGATGGTGACCACCTGCAGACCTCTTGCTGCACGAAGGATTTCCTCCTTTAACGTGTAAGAAGTCATTGCCAGAAGGACATCTCTGGGCCTGGCACCTGGTTCTTTCCTGGGGGAGCCAATTCTATGCACTCTATCAATCTGTATATCCTCCGGCTGGGCCTCCTTTAGGAGACTGCTGAAACACAGCTGCATAGTTTCTCTCAGATCTTTGTCACCAATTGACTCCGGAACCACTTTATCTTGTATTTTTGATCTTCGGGACCCATTTTCAAGATCCTCAGCTTGTAGTTCTAAATTGTGAGATCGCCCTCGAAATCTGTTCCAGTAGTACGCTGGATTGTTTTGAATCCTCGGCTACTTCTGAGAGACCTGCTTCTACTGTATCGACTCTAGTCCCTAAGTCTGTAATGTCCCTCTCAAATTCCTGTATTGTCAATCGAAGTTCCTCCCTTAATGCCTTTAGGTGTCCCTGGAGGGCCTCCATTATCCTATTCTCCATTCCCTGGAGGCACTCTGAGGTCCTCTTTGTTCAGAGCCATTTTCACCTGGGTGTCCGCAGGTTGCTGTGGGCCACACTCCTCCGCCGTCTCGCTCCGAGGGTCTTCAGTGCGATATCGTCTCCAACGTTCCAACTGCGTATTCCGGGCGTGGAACGCCTTTAAATTTGATTTTTGGCATCTGTTTTCCCGATGTGGGGGTGGGGAGGAAGGGGGGCTCAGCAGGTCGCCAGTTGCTGTGAATCCAAAGGGCCCAATCAATTCGAGGTCTGTGTCCTGGAGCAACCGGGCCGGATCCGGGGGGGGCTGCCACCCTGCTCTTTTGGGTTAAGTCTATTCTATACTGAGCCTGGGCAGTTGTCCCAATGGCGTCCAAGTCATCGGGTCAGGCCCCCCCCCACTCCCCCGGAATCCATACCAGCGCAGTCTACGCTAGGCTTTGATCAGGAGCTCAGTGCGTCCTCTGTGTGGTTTCAGAGTTATGGGTGCGAGAATGGACACCACAGGCTATGCTCAGAGTCCCCTCCGGCTGGTCCCGCGCTCCATCTTCTGCTCCACATAGGTGGGGGGGCTCAAACCACAGAGGGGGCACAGCTGTCTCCAGTCCTGCCCACCAAGCCCCAGCCTCCAACAGGAGTGCCTACCAAGAACGGCACCCTAGGCTCACATCAGGGGGCGCCCCCATATGCAGAGGGGACGGAAATCACCCCAATCAATCCGGCCCGCCCCACCCCGGATTCCGCAGGCCCGATGATACCAAGAATGGGCCGCAGCGTTCCAGTGGAGGAGCGGCGGACCCAACCTCCAACCCCCGTGTATAGCTTATGTCAGGCAATGGAAGCAGAGGAGGATTCACTCCAAAGCGTCTTTTTTGCATATATTAAAGGCGTTTCCTCTTCTCCTCCCCCCACTCCTTACTTCTCATGGTCCCTACAGGGGGAACCCTTCGCTGGTCCAGGAGGGGACTCGCACAGCCACCAGCAGCGTCAGGCAGCCCTCACGAGCCCATCCCGCGCACTCCTCGCTCCGCAGCCAACCGCCCCCTCAGGTGCTGTCCATGCCCCGGAGGAGCGCCACCGGCAGACAAGCGGAGCGAGGGTGCCATAACATCCGGGGGGGGCACGGACCCAGAGATCGGGGGGCACACCCGCTCGCCTCCCCCGAGCAGATTCTCCACAGGATAGTCCACGCCCCCTCGGGCGCCGTCCACGTCCCGCTGGAACGCCGCCAACGGGCAAGAAGAGCCAGGGGACCGCAGTGCTCGGGCCGGCGTCCCGCAGTGCAACCTCCATCTCCTCAAGGCTCCACTGGGCATCCCAGCACACTCCAAGGTGGGAGGGGGGGGGAAATCAGGGCTCCCAACTATGCCGGAGTCCACAATGGTCGAGCCACTCAGACCGCGAGGACACCAGAGGCCTCCCCCTCCCCCACTCTGCAATGGCGGTTAGGGGCTCGTCCTCTGCCGGGCCCCACAGCCCGACACGGCTCGCTCGGCACAGGGTCTGCCTCCCGCAGCGAACCCAACTCAATCTCAGCCACAAATTCAAGCGTTTCTTCCGGCCGATCGGGTCTCGGGACGCTTAAAAAAACAGCTTTACGACTCCCGCTCAGACGAAGCTCAGAGGAGCATGTCCCGATTAGACGGTGGCCATCTTGGAATGCTACCCCTCAAATTTTAACCACTCCAGCTGGAGGATATCCAGCAAAGACTGTTGGTGTGAAGGGGAAAGCCTGGAGGGCAGATGTGAATCCATGGAAGATACCAATGTTTGAGAAGGGAATAGTTTCTTACCTGTAACTCCATTTCTCCAGCATTGGTATCTTTCATGGATTCACATGCTTTGAATATTCCCCGTCGTCAGGCTGGGAATCCCCGGTACATTATATAGACCCTTTCCCGTAGGAAAACTTTTTCGACGCTTATGCGTCCTATCCACCTCGTTTTGTATCATGCGTGCCCGTGCCGTCAGGACGTCATGATATAAATACAGGCCCCGCCCCCACGCTCCCTCAGATTTCGGCCCCCAAAGTAGTGGGGGAACCGGTTTGCATGATCAGGGGAGGCAGGTGGGCGCATCTGAATCCATGAAAGATACCAATGCTGGAGAAATGGAGTTACAGGTAAGAAACTATTCCCTTCTCCAGCATTGGATCTTTCATGGATTCACATGCTTTGAATAGATTACATAGCAGTACCACCCCCAAGAGGAGGCGTGCATGCAAACCCATATACTTTATTCGCAAAGGCCGTTCCCTATGATCATGTATACATCAGTAATAGTTAACATAGGAAAAAACGAACCACATACAGTCAAATTCCACAGGATGCAACCCCGCAGGCTTACCTTATTGGAATAGGTGTCGAAGCACCGCCTGTCCCATCCGGGTGTCTTCGGCATGTTGCTGCGACAGGCAGTAATGGCGGGTAAAGGTGTGTGTAGCCGCCCAGGTAGCCGCCATGCAGATGTCCCCTAGAGGGACTCCGGCCCACAGTGCCATCGACGATGTCGCTGCTCTAGTTGAATGAGCTCTTGGGCGTCGTAGAAGAGGCTTCCCTGCCCTGGAATGGCAGTACGAAATGGTAGATGACACCCATCTTGATAGTCCTTGCTTTGAAATGGCTTTTCCTCTAGCACCCAAACCATAGGCCATGAACAGCTGTCTCGTTTCTCTGAACGGTTGCGTACGATGAAGATAAAACTTGAGAGCCCTTTTTACATCCAATGTGTGTAGCATGCGCTCCGCTCCCGAGCATGGCTCCGGAAAAAACGTAGGTAACACAATAGAGGAGTGTTTATGGAACACCGAAGGAGCTTTTGGTATGAACTGTGGGTTAGTGGCTAGGACTACCTTGGTCTTGAAAAATCGTAAGTATGGTGGGTCTACCATTAGAGCCTGAACTTCTGCAATACGTCGGGCTGAAGTGATGGCCACCAGGAAGGCCAATTTCCACGACAGAAACTTTAGAGACGATGACGACATTGGCTCAAAAGGAGGCTTCATAAGAGACGTTAAGACCAGATTGAGGCTCCACTCCGGCGGAAATTTCTTCTCTGGAGGGAAACTCCGAAAGAGGCCTTTAAGGAAGTGCTTAATCAGGCGGTCGCTGAACAATGGTGCCGAGTGCCGTCGACGAGTAAACCTGGAAATGGCTGCTAGGTGTACTTTTATTGACGACACCGACAGGCCCTTTTGAGTTAAGAACAGCAAGTATGGAAGGAGCTGTTCCGGCTTAATCGATTGCGGGGCCAAACCTGGTTGATACTCACACCATTGACAGAAACTTTTCCATTTGTACGCGTATGAGGCGTTTGTGGAAGGTGCTCTTGCCGCTTGCAGGATACGTCGACAGTCCTCCGGAATCGTTAGCCGACCAAATTCGGCGAAGTCAGGAGCCAGGCCGTCAACTGGAGGCTGTCCGGGTCGTGATGCCAAACGACACCCTCCTGTCGAGACAGAAGGTCGGGGGTCTTCTGGAATCTCATTGGTTCCGCCGCCGCTAAGTGTAGTAGGTCTGAAAAACACACCTGTCTGGCCCAGTATGGGGCCACCAGAATTACCCGACATGGGTACCTGAGGATCCATTGCAACGTCCTCCAGACAAGGGGAAATGGAGGGAATGCGTACAGGAATTTGTTCGTCCATGGGAATGAGAACGCATCCCCCAGTGAGCCCTGCTGAGGCCATCTGCTTGCGTACTGATGGCATTTTTTGTTGTTCTTCATTGCAAACAGGTCTATGGAAGGGTGTCCCCATTCCTTGAATACTTGTTGAAGTTGTTGGTCGTTCAGCACCCATTCGTGAACTTCGTTCATTTCTCTGCTGAGGGCATCGGCTTCCACGTTTCTCACTCCTGGTAGGTGGAACGCTAAGATTTGCATGTTGTGTTGCAGGGCCCAATGCCAGATTTTCTGTGCCTCCGTCGATAGGGACCTGGAACGTGTCCCTCCTTGTTTCCTCAAGTAGAACATCGTAGTGGTGTTGTCCGTCATGACACGCACCACCGAGTCCTTCAGTTGAGGAAGAAAAGACTTCAGAGCCCATCGCACTGCTCTCAGTTCTAGCAGGTTGATATGCAGGGAGGACTCCTGCAAAGACCACTGGCCTTGTACCTGTAACGTATCCAGATGAGCTCCCCATCCGCTCAGCGATGCATCCGTCACCACCGTCTTTTGGAACTCTGGTTCCAGTAGAGGCATTCCTTTCGTTAGATGAGTAGACACTTTCCACCAGCCGAGTGCTTGAACTAGTTGTTCGTCGACGACCAGTCTGTCGGACCAGCGACCTCTGCTCTGCGCCCAACGGTCCGCTAGAAATTCCTGGCAAGGCCTCATAAACAGACGGCAGTTGTTTATCAACGGAATGCAGGACGACATGGTTCCTAGCAGGGACATGTACTTGCGCACTGAGACCTTGGTACCGCCTCTCCATTCCGACGCCTTGTTTTGAAGTTTCTGAATTCTTTCGCTGGATGGTTTCACCAGGCTTGTGTGTGTATGAAACTCCGCTCCTAGAAAGACCAAGGTCCTCGAAGGCTCTACGGAGGACTTGTCGAAGTTTATTGCGAAGCCCAGTTCCTGTAAGATGGACATTGTGGCTCGTAGACTGTCGTGTTTGTTCCTTGGATGAACCTCTGACCAGCCAGTCGTCTAGATATGTTCAGACATGATGACCATCCTTCCTTAAATGGGCCGCTATAGGGGCCAAGCACTTGGTGAACGTCCTGGGGGAGGACTTGAGCCCGAACGGGAGGACCTTGAACTGAAAATGCTTTCTCCCGACGACGAATCTTAAATATCTCCTGTGTCGTGGGCGTATTGGGATGTGAAAATAAGCATCTTGAAGGTCTAGTGATGATAGATAATCCATGGGTTGCACCGACCTGATAACCTCTTGGAGCTTCAGCATTTTGAATTTTAGGCTCTTTAGCCACTTGTTGAGTACCCTCAGGTCGAGAATGGGCCTCCATTTGCCGTTTGGCTTTTTGACAACAAAGAACCTGGAATAAACTCCTTTTTCTTCCTGTGCCACAGGAACTCTTTCCACCGCCCCTTTTCGCAACATAAGCGCCGCCTCTTGTCGTAGGATTCGGAGGTGGGGCTGTGTCGAGAATAAAGGAGGAAGACGCGGAGGTTTGTCTTTGAATTGCAGTGCATGACCCATGCGAATCGTGTCTAGGACCCATCGATCTGTGGTGATGCATTTCCATCGGTCGAAGTGATGAGACTCGACCCCCCAGGACGTTCCGAAGGCCGTCATTGGTTGCTGGTTTGCTTGTTCTTCGTTGACGACGGACCGGAGCCTCGCCGCCTGGAGGCTTGATAGTCCCTGCTTCTACGTGCCGACTGGGACGCTCGTCTAAACCCTTGTGAAGAGTACGAGGGCCTGTTAAATCCACGGTCCCTCGAGGCTCCAAAGCGGGAGTTTCCAGAAGCACCCCTGAAGGGGCGAAAAGAGCGAAAATTTCTACCCGTTTGAAGGGCGCCGAGGGACCTAGCAGTATCCGTGTCTTCTTTCATCCCTTTCAGCGCTTCGTCAACCTTTTCGCCAAACAGGTGTTCCCCTTCGCATGGCATGTCCAGGACTTTGTACTGTACTTCAGGACGGAAAGTAGTACATTTGAGCCACGCTTGTCGACGAAGCACTACCCCATGGTTGATTTGTTTGAAACCAGACTCTGCTAGGTCAACTGCGATATTGATAGCGTGGTTCGAGGCCTCTTCGCCATCCCGCACCAGTAACATAGCTGCTTTCCGGTGTTCGTCTGGCAGGTGTTCTAGGATAGGGGCTAGTTTGTGCCACATTTCCCTATCATATCGTGACACGATCGCTAAGGAATTGGCTGCTCTTACTGTCGTCGCTCCGACCGAGAGCACCTTCTTTCCAAAGGCGTCCTGCCTCCTAGCCTCGCTTTCAGGTGGAGTTGAACATTTTTGCTGGACCCTGGCTTTCCTAGCCGCTGCCGCCGACACCACCGAGTCAGGCAGAGGCTGTGATGTTAGACATTTCGGAGTGGATTCCGGAGCTTTAAACTTTTTCTCGATTCGTCCCTTTATGGCTGGCTCCGAGAACGGATGGCGCATCGTCTTGAGACCTTCTTGCCACACGTGGTCGAGGATTGGGATGGCAAATACCGATTTTCTCCTTTGACCCATATGGTCAAAAAGGAAACAGTCTTTCTTCTGCTCCTCAGGAATCAAGCCGAATTCGAAACAAGCTTTCCCCATCATTGCATGGAAGGCTCCCACATCATCAGGGGGAGAAGGTTGTGTCTGGCTCCTCGTAGACTCTAACTCTACATCCGAATTCCATGTTGGGTCCCTTGACGGTGACAGGGAGATGTCTGACCCGGAGTCATCCAGTAGAGTCGGACTCCGACAACTCACCCTCCTCCTGAGCTCGAGGACGATCTTTCACCGCCTGGGGAGCCGATGGGTGTTTCGTCGTCGAGCGAGCCGTACAAGTTTGCTCGTCGACGGAAGGTACGGACAAAGTGACGATGACGTCCCAGGTTGAGGGAACTGCGTATCCAGCCGCTGCAGGAGCTTCTGAAGAGTATTAAGCACATCCAGAGACAAAACCGTCTGGGGGGGTCAGTAACGTGGATGATATGGGTACCATACCCCCGCTCGCACTCGTCGCCGTCGACGTGGAAGGCCGTAAGCCTAAATCCGATGGCTGCAGAACCACGTCACCTTCCCCTTCCGCCGAGCAGGCCGTGTCTGGCTGCAGTAAGACCTCAGGGGGGATCGGGTCATAGACCTCAGGAAGCCAAGCCATAGACTGAGTCTCCGTCGACGAAGGAATCCCAACCGCTGCTGCTTGAACGGTAACAGGCATTGTCAATGACACCGAGGTCGACGAACTAGTCGTCGTTGTCGAGCCCTTAGACTTCGTCGTCGATTTCGATGCCGACTTCCCGGCTGAAGCTTCTCGACTCATGGAAGACCTGGGACGGTCCCCTGAGGAGGATTTTGACAGCGCTAGCCTCTCCGTCTTAGATGAGGAGGAGGAGGGCTTTTTATGTGATGAGGAGGATCCAGCATGTTTCCCCTTATGCTTGTCCTCAGCGCGAATTTCTGCTGGCCGTACCTTCTTCGATGGAGGCTCCGACTTGCTCCTGGAGGCCGTGGAGCCAACTTCCGAAGCCGGGTAGGCACCCGCTCCGTCATTAAGCCAGTCGACCAGCCTTCTTTTACGGTCCTTAAGGGTTTTTTGGGAGAAACCCTGGCATATCTCACATGTATCCGCCGTGTGGTGCGGGTGGAGACAGTAGATACAGTCCATGTGGCCGTCTCCTTCATAAACCTTTTTGAGGCCACAGGTTGCACACGGGCGAAATAACGCCTTTCCAGACATAATTCTCCAGAATTTGAACTTCGCCGAAGCGAAACAGACAAAACAACCTAGTTTTCACTAGTAGTAAACACGAGGATCCCACTACTTTGAAAGACGGTTGAAATCTGAGGGAGCGCGGGGGCGGGGCCTGTATTTATATCATGACGTCCTGACGGCACGGGCACGCATGATACAAAACGAGGTGGATAGGACGCATAAGCGTCGAAAAAGTTTTCCTACGGGAAAGGGTCTATATAATGTACCGGGGATTCCCAGCCTGACGACGGGGAATATTCAAAGCATGTGAATCCATGAAAGATCCAATGCTGGAGAAATGGAGTTACAGGTAAGAAACTACTCCTTTCGCCAGCATTGCATCTTTCATGGATTCACATGCTATGAATAGATATTCTAGCAGTATAAATGTAAGGAGGTGGAAACCAGGCAAACATGTTCCAGTAAGGAAGGCCCTGCAGCTTCCAGGGTGGTTTCCTTTTCTTTACTTGAACAGTCATTGAACTGCCCATCCCAGCTGGACATCCTCAGCGTGTTGCTAGTGTAAGTAGTAGTGCCTGGTGAAAGTATGGGACACTGCCCATGTTGCCGCCTGGCAAATGTTGATGGGTACCCCAGACCAGAGAACCACAGAGGCAGCCATGGCTCTAGTGGAGTGCGCTCTGGGGGCCAATTGTGACGGCCTGTTGGCCTTCAAGTGGCAGAAGGAGATTGTAGATGAAACCCATCTTGAAATGCCCTGTTCTGATATGATGTGCCCTTGTTGGATGGACCAAAGGCTACAAACTGCTGTTTAGTTGATCTAAAAGATTTTGTATGATCCAAATATTTCAATACCCTTTTGACATCCAGCAAATGCAGAGCATTTTCTGCTGGTGAAGTGGCATTTGGAAAGACTGTGGGCAGAGTTATGGTAGCATTTTTATGAAACTCTGAAGGTACTTCAGAAATTAAATGAGGATTTGTGGAGAGAACCACTTTGTGTTTCATGAATCGTAGATACGGAGGGTCTACAACCAAGGTTTGAAGCTCTGAAACACATCTAGAAGACGTAATGGCCACTAAAAAAAGCCACCTTCCAAGTTAGACATTTGATGTGGGTTGAAGACAAAGGTTAGAATGGAGGCTTCATAAATCCTGCTAGGACCAGGCTTCATATACAGGTGGAAGCCTTCGCGGGAAGGTACAAAAAAGGCATTTTAAGAAGTGCTTGCATAGCCTTTCACTGTAGAAAGGCCTTTTCCATGTGAACCTGGAGATTGTCCATAAGTGCACTTGGATGGAAGAGATAGCCAGACCCTCTGTAGCTAACTTTAGCAGATAAGGAAGGATCCATTTTCAGCTATAGGAAATGTTGGTAGAAGGGGGCTCTAGCTAGAATGCGCAGGCAGTCCTGAGGGTCAAATGACCGAATTCGGAGTGGTCAGGAACCACGCTGTTAACGAGAGAGTGGGTTGTGATGAGAGATCATTCCGTTGTTCTGGGATAGAAGACTAGCCCAAGACCATAGATGAATTGGATTGTCTGCTACCAACTGAAGGAGATCCGAGAACCAGATCTGCCTGGGCCAGAACGGGGCTACTAAGATAATTTTGCATATTGTTTTCCTTATGTGAGGAAATGGAGGGAACGCATAAGCAAACAGACCGTTCCAAGAGAACGAAAATGCGTCCCGAGAGTCGGGATGTGGAATCGTGGTGGCACATTTCTGGTACTGCTTTTTGCTGGGGCTAGCGAAAAAAAGTCTAGAGTGGGGGTGGTACCACCTTGAGAAAATGTTGGCTATCTGGATGCTGTGCAGTTGCCACTCGTGTGGCAGAGAGGAGTCCCTGCTGAGGGTGTCTGCTCGCTTGTTCTGCATTCCGGGCAGGTTGAAGCTCTGTAGTAGAATGTTGTACCGGATGGCCCAATACCAGATGGTCTGTGCTTCCTGTTACAAGGTGTTTGATCGCGTTCTGCCTTGCTTCCATAGGTAAAATATAGTTGTGTTGTCGGTGAGGACTTGCACCACTGAATTCTCAAGTAGAGTAAGAATGGGATTTTAGAGCCCAGTGCACTCCTCGCAATTACAGTACATTGATGTGAAGGGAGGCTTCCTTGGGAGACCAGAGGCCTTTGACCTGATGCAGGTCCAAATGAGCACCCCATTCCACCTGGGAGGTATCGGTAACAATGGTAACTTGGCTCCATCAGCGGCATTACTTTTGTGATGTTGCAGGGGTATGGTTCACCATTTCAGTGCATTTGACAGAGTCCATGAGATGGAACCCCGGAACCCTGGGTTTGGGGCCATCTGGTAGCCAGAAACGTCTGCACTGGTGGCATGTGCAGCTGGCAGAGTGGAAGAAGCAGAATGCAAGAGGACATGGTCCCCAAGAGAGCCATGTATGTGCGGACTGACTAGTTTGGCGTGAATGAGTTTTCTAGAGTTATCCATTTTATGATTCTTTCCACAGAAGGTTCGACCAGATTATGGTTTGTAAGGAATTGTACAGGATTTCATATAGTCGATTGTAAAGCCCAATTGTAGCAGCGTCTGTTTGGTTGAGACACGATAAGGCTTGATACGTTGATTCTCGAACTAGCAAAACATCCAAGTGCGGGTAGACATGGTGGCCTTGTTTCCGGAGGATTGCTGCTACTGGTGCCATGCACTTCGTGAATGTTCTGGGTGCAGATTTCAGGTCGAAAGGCAGTACGCGAAATTGATAGTGGCTTTAGCAGACTACGAATCTGAAGGTACTTTCGGTGCCATAGATGTATTGGCACATGGAAGTATGCATCTTTTAGCTCTAAGGCCACAAGGAATTCCTGGGGCTGAACTGCTTTTATGACATCCTGGAGTGTTAACTTTTATGTCCAGCCCGAGTAAACTCCCTTTCCTCTTGCTAAGGGAGGCAGTTTGATGGTCCGATTTCTCAGAATTTGACACATCGTGCTGTAAAACGTGACGATGCGGGTGCTTGAACTCCAAGTGGCCGTACTGGCACCCACCAGTCGTTTGCCATTCGTCGAGGTAGAACGCCACACTTCCCACCACCTGACTGCCCTTGCTGCAGTCATTGTTGTGCCTACCTCTGTGGGAGGTGGCATATCTGCGCTCTTTGTCCTTGGTATTCTCTATTGCGCTGGGAGGATTGATAATTGCACTTGCCGCCCTGAGAGTTCTATACGGGCCTACCATAGCTCTGGTCTCTGGAGACAGAATCTTGCATTGCCTGAGGCTCCACGAAAGGACCTCCTGCTTTGAAGGGCTGCGAGAGACCTAGCCTGGTCAGAGTCATCCTTCATGGATTAAAGGGCCTCATCAATTTTGTCGCCGAACCGATTTGCCCCTTTACAAGGCACATCAATGACCTTGTGTTGCACTTATTGGCGAAAGAGTGTACAGTGTAGCCATGCCTGGCACCTATGGACTACTCCATTGCCAATCTGCTTGAACACAGTTTCAGCAAGGTCTATACAGCGAGGTCGATGCTGTGACTGCATACCGCCTCTATTTCTGCAAATGTTGATGTCAGAGTAGGTGCTTGCGACCCGAGGTGTGTTTCTTTCTAGAGGGTTCCTGATTAGGAGGATCAGAAGTTCCTTCGTCAGGATCAGATTCAAAAACACCTTGACATTTGTATGGTGGAGGCTCAAAATCTGACGTAATCCCATGCTGCAGAATATTTCCTGGCTTGATAACTGGGTATTCCACCCGAGACCTTCCCAGGGGAAAGCGGTTGTATGGCATCGTGGTCCCAGTTGGGGTTTTCAAAATGCTCTAGGGGACAATATGTTGCCTTCAGTCTAATACAGAAATCTCAGACACGGTGGTCACCGGGTGCATAGGCCTCTCAGCAGACTCTTAGTCGTCAACGAGGTGGTCAGACAGGAGACGAGCCGTAGACCCTGACAAAGATGCAGTCATTGTTGTCGATGCCGTCGGAGTAGTCTTGGACAACGATTTGATCATTGACGGTGTCGCGAAAACTCCTGGCCAGAGGAGGATCTCCAAGATTCTGATGACTAGTAATGTTTTTTTACCACTCATCTAGGTAGATTTTTTTGCTGAGGACACCATAGCCAATTTGGCTTTGTGCTTGTCCATCGACAGAGGAGACTTCGTGGACAGGTCCGTGGATTTTGATGGAGAGCATGCTCTACTAACTTGGTTTGTTCGAAGGTGACTGACAATGGACCATTGGAAGAGTGTCTGGACCCCAAATGGGGCCTTTCACCACTAGGTAGAGGTTTCTTTGCAGGTAAAGTGTGTTTGGGCTTTATCGTGCCCAGAGGGTGATTTGGCCTCACCGGTCTTGTTTCTTTGCCACTGGTTCCTCAAACCTGGACCTCAGTCTTGATGGTGACCTCCTGTAAGAGGGAGTGGTTGCTCTGAAACTGATGAGCCAACCTCAGACTCCAGATAGGCCCCTTCATTGAGCCAGCAGATTAGGCATCAGTTCCTGTCATTCAGGGTCTTTTGCGAGAAGCCTTGGCAGATGTCACAGCCGTCCATGGAATGGTTTGCGTATAGACAGTAAAGACACTCCGAGTGCCTGTCCCCCTCGTAAACGTTTCTTCAGGCTGCAGGTTTCGCATGGCCTAAATAAGGACTTTGTGGGTACTGAAACCAATGTATTTGACGTCGGTTGTACCGGAGGACGAAATTGGAAGGAGGAAAAAAAAAGCAAATTTCCAAAGAAATCTCATTTTTTCAGGAGAGAAAAATGTGAGCAATCCCAATAGCTTGGAAGACGGTTGAAATCTGAGGGAAAGCTGCTGGGGTGGAGCTATACACTTGATGTCCCATTGGTGGGTACCAAAAGCACCCAGAACTACGATGACACTGAAGTTTTTTCCACCAGAAAATTAGTAAGTCAAAGTAACCAGGGTTTCCCAGCCCGACAGGGAATATTCACAGCATGTGAATGCATGAAAGATCCAATGCTGGAGAAAGTTGTGCATCAGTGTGGTTTTATTGCCCATGTCCTCCAGATACATCTGTCCACGTATTCCCACAATCTAACTGGTATTGGGATATGAATAGTTTGTGCCAGATGAATCCCTTCATACAATTAGTGGCACTGCAGAACCAAGTACATGATTGGCATTGCCATTTGCCCAGGTCGGAGCTGTGTGAGGCCCTGCCATAACACTCCTGGGATATCACCCCATATTTATCTTTATACTTTTAAGATTTATTATGGTCATAAAACCATAAAATCAACACCACAAAATACATAATTCATTATACATTACTCAATACTAAACAGTAAAACCTTCATAACATTATTTTAATCGGATTTCGATTCCAAATGCACTACTCTATACCATAAGGAGAGTAAAACTTGATCTATTGTGCCATAGTAAATACAAACACTGAGGGTTACTGAAGTATGAAAACGCCTCGTGTGTGGAGAATACCAGCTGAGAGTAAAATTGGTTTCAGGTAACATCTCAACATCAGGGTAATTTTGACAAATCAACATGAAGTGCGTTACATTTTCTGTTGCCACCGTACACATTGGGCACAAATCGGCCTCTTGAGATTTCCTAAGATGTGACACTTGCAACCGCCAACGTCCCTAATCTGAAGCGGAGGTATAAGGATCCTTCATAAAACAGGCTGATTAAGTCAGCATAAGCGATAACACCTTTGGACAATCTGTAACTGACAAAGCCACCAGACTGTTTGAGCATCACACATTAAATCATTACTTAGCCGGCTGTTGATGGCAAGGTTAACAGCCTTTTTTCCTACTGCCTGACAAGTAATCAGGTTTTCCCCATAGGTTACTCAGGTTCAGATAGGCATTTTCTTACATGAGTAAATCATTTCAAGCTTCTCCCTCTATTCAAGCTCAGAAAACGTAACAGAGCCTCACGATAAGGTTGAAAGTCTTCCTGGCTCCACAATCTCAACCAATATTTGGTAGGATCATACTTTGCCCTGATCACCACAGGTAAAATATCCAACTCAAGATATATGGCATTTAGAACCCGCCTATACACAAGTGTTTCAAGGCACGATGAGGCAAGGGAGGGGAAACAGACAACGATCCTATTAGGCAAGGTGACATTAAGATTGTCCAAGTGCAGCGGAGGGGGACGGGAGGAGGGCAGGGGAAAAAGGGGAGGGGGCAGTGCAGTACATAGGATAACAGTGAAATAAATAAAGACAATAGATAAAGACAATAACTAAAGACAATAAAGATAAAAGTGCAGCCAGCTGGTGGCAGTGCAAGGGTAAGTGCAAACTTCCGGTGTCAAGTGCTGGTAGGACTGCAGTGATACAAAAACAGTCCGACTGCAAGGGCTGCCAGGGGGGCAGTGCAGGAGTGCAACTGGCGGGGCGGTGACCTGGGCCCGAGATCAGAGGGTAGCCAGGTAACCAGTGCAGATTCAGCCAGGAGATCAGTGGGGGGGGGGGGAGAGAGAAAGTAGAAGCAAAGAGTAAGGTCTTGAGGTGCTTCCGGAACCAGAGATTGTTCTCACGTTTCAGAGGCAGGGAGGCTGTTCCAGAGAGAGGCCCCAGCAGAAGAAAGATCTACCACCAACTCACTGCTTGGAGAAGCAACTGAGTGAGCTGGAGGCGGATGAGCGGAGAGCTCTAGAAGGAAGATATTTAGCAAGAGAGTTGGAGGCATCGAGGTCCCAGGCCCAAGAAGGCCTTGTGGACAATGCAGAGGGTTTTGAACTTAATCCTCGCCACCACTGGGAGCCAGTGAAGATATTTCATGGGCGTCGGTGTGCCGATGAGGAGCATCTTGGTCTTACTGGCATTAAGGCAGACATCATTGGCCGCACACCACTTCTGGGTGGCAGACAGCCAGAGAAGGCGAGGAGGTGGCAGAGTGGAGCCTGAAAATGAGTTAAGTCATCCGCATAGCACTGAAAGTTGGGGCAGAGAGTGGGGATACAGTGGGCCAGAAGTGCTAGGTATTGGGTGAAGAGCCAGGAAGAGAGGTTATAACCCTATGGAACACCACAGGTGGAGATAGAGGAGAGGAAGGACCCAAGTTGGACCTAGGAGGGTCGGTGACACCCAGGTTATCACAGACGGTTGAGCAGGATGGCATGGTTGACCGTATCAAAGGCAGAAGAGAGATCAAGTAAGAGGAGGACACAAGGGGTGTTGGAATCGAGGTTAGAGAGCAGGTCTTCACGGATGTTCAGGAGAGCAGTTTGTGCTTCTGGCAGCTCTGACGCCAGACTGATGGCCATGGACAGCCAACAGATTCAGAATGAAGATTAAGCTGGGAGATAGCCAGATTTTCCAGGAGTTTTCCAAGGAAAGGACTGATGAGATTGGACAATAGTTAGCAGGACAGGAAGGGTCAGCAGAGGTCTTCTTAAGAAGTGGGTGCACAAGGGAGTGCTTCAGGGGGAGGGGAAGACTCCAGAGGTGAAGGAGTGGTTGCAGAAGTCAACCAGAGAAGGAGCCAGTGTTTCAATGTGGTCCTTGATGTTTTGGTGGAACAGGGGTGAACCTGTTTTGACGAGACGTTCATAGATGGGACTTCTCTAGCAAACTAGTCTGCTGAGAATGGCAAAGGCAGAGAAGCAGGGAGGAGGGGTGGCCGGAGAAGGGCCAGAGGAAAGGCGGGGGAGGAGGAGAGAGGACAAGATGTCTTGCGTTTTAGAGATGAAGTGAGAAGCCAGGGCGGTGCAGAAGGCCTGGGAGGGGACAGGTGAGGTAGAGACTGTAGCAGGCTTGGCCAGCTCCTTGCAGACTTTAAAGAGTTCGGCCGAGTTGTTAGATGCCGCAGAAACGCGGGCTTTGATGTGGGCTCTTTGTTCGGACAGAGCCGGTACTGCCTTTGGAGCAGGTGGCCGGCCAGTTTCAGAGGATGTTCAAGAAGCACACCATTTCCTCTCAGCCACCCTGCACTTGCGTTTAAGGGTGATAAGGTCTGAGACATACCAAGAGTTGCACTTGGCTTTGGACTTCAAGCGGATCCTCATGACAGTGGCAAGAACATCAAGAGTATCTGATATAGCAGAGTGGAGCATGGACAGGGCTGAGTCAGGGTGTGAGTCAACCAAGGGTGGAGGGGAGGAGTGAGAAAGTGGCGGCGAAATCCTCAACTGACACACGCTTCATGGGTCGGATAACCGAGAAGATAGGTGGCAGTGCCGGAGTTGGCTTGGCCTGAGGGGAAGAGAGGGGAAGGTGGGAGGAAAGGAGAAAGTGATCACTCCAGGAGAGAGGAGTGGTGAGAAGGATAGAAAGGGGAAGGTCTGAGGCGATCAGAGCGTGCCCTGCAGAGTGAGTTGGGTCAGCGGAGAGAATAGAGAGCGAGAGTCACACAGAGGTCACAGAAGAGTCAGTGGAAGGACAGAAGGCATCCAGGTGGATGTTGAAGTCTCCAAGAAGGAGTTGAGTGGTTGAGACCAAGGAGGGAAGAGGAGAGCTCTTCCCACACAGAGGAAGGAGAGGATCTGTCCAGGTGGCCAATAGATGGTAGCCACAGTGAGGGAATGGCAAGGAGAGAGCCTGCAGACTAGGCATTCGAAAGAGTAGGCCTGCGTAGGAATGACCGAGGCAGGAAACCACTCTGGGAAGATCAGGGCTACACCCCCTACGGAAGGTTTGGATCTAGCCACAGAGAGGATCTTGTAACCAACAGGGAGGAGAGTGTCAAAGCTTGTGGCAGAAGTGGCCGTGAACCATGTCTCGGTGAGACCGAGGACATCGAGGTCCAGTTCCTCCAGGAGGTGGCAGATGTCAGGAGTGTTTGACGACTGAGCTAGAGTTTAGAGTGGCGAAATGGAGAAGGTTGCCATCCGTGAAAGACTTCTGGGGAGGAGTACAAATCAGGTATGCCCTGCGGAGGTGTAGAAGAAGCCAGAGGCGGGGCAGAAGAGGAAGGAGGCAAGGGTGAGGTAGCCAAAGAGGAGACAGCAGGGGGAGGCTAAGGAAGCCATGGAGAGGATGGAGGGGACAGCAGGAGAAGAAAGGAAATTGATGAGACGCTGGAAGAGTCTCAAAGAGAAAGGTTGGCTTGGGGGCCTTGGACCAAGACGGTACCATTCACGTAAACATTAATGGTGACCTTAGAGGAGTGGCAGGAGATCATATGTGGAGTCCATAGGTCTGGCGAGGGAAGGACAAAAAGTATGTCGGTGAAAGTTTGCCTGGATGAGGTACTGTGATAGGTGTCAGCGATAGGAAGGCCTGGGTTGGAGACCAGACTGCTTTTTTAACTTCTTCCTACCAGATTTAGTGAAGATGGCAGGATAGTCTATAGAGAAGCAGTTAGAAAAGATAGGAGGGACAGAGCACCATAGAGTAGGTAGGCTGAGGAGAGAAGAGTAAGGGAGTGGGAGGGTGTAGGGGAGAAGACCAGAGAAGGAGGCCGCAAGGAGCAAGCAGATGAGACAGAAGACAAATTGACCATTAGACAAGGCAATAGACGCTAAGATAGCGGTAGAAAGGTCTGTGAGAGGAGAGCTATGCAGGAGGCAAATCCAAAGAACAGCACTACTTTCACAATGCACATTTTAGAAGGATTTTTTACACACCCAAGTTTGAGAGTCTGAATAGAGGGAAAAAGGCCTAGGTTTCAAATGCAATTTTAAATACTTTCACAGTGCAATTTATAAACAGGAGAAAAACACCCAACTTTGAAAATCTGCTATATGGACAGGTTTGCAGGGTACAGTGAGGTTCTATACCTAACCCGGCCCACTAATAGCTTTTAGTCGCCGGTTGATGGCTGGCAACTGGCTTCCCCTGCGGACACCTGCAGACACAACCAGGAGCAGCCTCTATGGGATCTGCCCTTTGCCTAGGGGCCCTAGGTCACAGGGGCTGCCGGGCAGGGGCTGGCTTGGGAAGGCCAGTAATGAAAGAACGGGTGGCCAATCAGGGTGATGGGCGGTCTGTGAGGCGGGAGGGGAACAAAGCAGAAGGGAAACACGGAGGGAGAAAGAAACAGGGGGTAAGGGGCACAGAACAAAACAGCAAAAAAAAAAAAATGAATGGCCCAGGAGGGTCTCACCAAGATTCAAATGCATGCAGTCACCCGCTCAACCAAGGTGGAATCCAATATATTGAGGGTGGAATACCTGAAGGTAACATTAGCAGTTATTT
Organism: Ambystoma mexicanum; assembly: GCF_040938575.1. NCBI lineage: Eukaryota > Metazoa > Chordata > Amphibia > Caudata > Ambystomatidae > Ambystoma > Ambystoma mexicanum. The sequence continues at coordinate 1,460,828,048 of NC_090935.1, forward strand.
TAAAATGTTCTGTTGGAACATTCTAACTAGTTAGCGGTCGTGTAGCACCAGCCTTCTGTGCCATGAGAGGCAGTCGAGTTGATTGGTTTTGGAATAAATCAGATCGGGTGAAGCACTCCTCTACCATGCTGCACAAAAAATGAATATATAGCCCAATTCTATTTTTGCTTTCAACTGCTGGATTTTACCAATTGAGGCACCAAGCTTCAAAATTCCTGAAACCAGATTCCCAGGGAATCAAAATGACTAACCTGTTCAAGTATAACATTAATTTTAAAGATAGACGCACGTTTGGGTAGACTGGGCTAAAAAACCATGATCTTAACTGTTTTAGGTCTATGCATTTATGCGAAAAAGGTTGAGTAAAGCTTTTTTAGACCTGAATGAGTTATTATAGCCGCAGTGTCGGCATTAAAAAGGGCCGGGTATTACACCAAGCCCATTTTTTAGGCAATCCTGTCCCCGTCTCACTCCCCTACATATGTTAAAAGCTTTCGTCGGTTTCTCCCCCCCCCCCCCCCCCCCAAACCCAAAACTAAACTTTTGCTTGATTTTGGGAACAGTTGCGAATGAATTGAAATAATTGCAAAGGGGCTTTGCGGGCTTCCAGTATATGCCAGAGTAACTCTCGACAGTCAGATGCCGTTTAAAGATCCAAGAAACCAACATATAATTTCATTCTAAATGAAAAAACATTTTTGAATTAGAAGCAATGAAAGGAAACATTGATCTATGGTACCGCTATTCTTTGAAAATCCTGCATGGAGCATGCAGGATTTTGGAAGAATGTGATTAGAGTCAGACCAAGACCAAGTGGCCAAGAATAATATTTGCAAAGATTTTCCCAGCCCCATCCAAAATTGAAATTGGGCGGTAATTAGAGGGGAGATCTCTTCAACCCTTGTAATAGAAAGGGATATCTCTGCCCGATTCAATGTGGGAGGAATTAAGCCCGTAGAAAGAATAGCATTAAAAACTTTATACACTCATCCTAATCAGGTCGGGGTCCACAGCCTAACCGTTCTTCATAAATTATAGCGCTGCCCCAACTTCAGACATACTCACACTTTGTAGACAATGTAGACAGTTCACACCCAACTTCAAATTGCCCTTAGTTTCCCTTGTCACCAGAATGAGATTTGAGAAGAAAAATGAGATACCATTCATCAGCTAGAATACTACATTGCAATGCCGGGTCACCATTAAACTTTCTACCTACCACCATCCTCCAGAAGGAGCGTTATCCTCCTGTTCCAGGGCATTATGCATGACTAACTATTTTTCAATTTAGATTCCCCGGCATTGGTTTTAAAACAAGTTATAATTTTCATTTTGTCTACATGGCATTCTCCATCATACCAGCCTGAGGTAACAAAGGCCCTTCTTCTGAGTTGGGCCAATGGGGCAGAGATCAGTGGAGCAAGGGTGGACCTTTTTGTTAAAGTCGAGCAACACAAGTGGCGATGAACACTGAGCACTGGAGATGGTCATTAGGTCTCTCAAAATTGATTTATTTATGTCTGATTTATGCCCTTGTTCAATAACCTTTGACCATTTTAGCTGTTTTCGCTATTGACCTGTTTGCATAATGTGCTGTGATGTTACGCCATGTGGACCAGATCCCATGCCTGGACTAACTAATAGACCAGGGAGTGTGGTCACTCTCCTGTCGATCACATATCAATATTGACAGCTTTGTCCCATTGGTTACCGAGACCAGTTTGTAATCTACAGTGAGGCACCAGCTAAACCCACAAATTAATTCTTAGCCGGTTGGTCCTTTGAAAAAAAACCTGTTGCAAGCTCTCAGATGGAGATCAAATGTTCTTGCCACTTCCAGGGCCAGGGGGTGTGTTTTCCGGGGGAATGCAGAGTTCACCACCTGGAGGCCCCATAGGATCTTTAAGATCAGTGGTCACCTGCTACTATGACAAAGCTGTTTTAGCTTTTTTCTAGTCGTAGGGTAGCTATGTTCATCTTATTTGTCAATGTGTTTTGATTACCAGGTGATATATATATATATATGAAAAGAAGAGGAAATAGCGAACCGCACTCCCGCGGGCCAGACATGAATGCACTCTCCAGGAATCCAGACCAAAAACACACAGGCACCATCCGCAGAGTATAGGTGTCTTAATGTTTTAACAGTTTAAAATGTGCATTGTGAAAAATTCACTACAATGCATGGGCAGCAACAAAGACGAACAAAAAGCAGGACGCTGTGGTGTGCAGCCTGCAAAACAATGCGTTTCGCGCTAACTCAGCGCTTGGTCACGTGGGGGGGGGAGGAAGAATAGAAGAGTACAAATACACACAAGGAACACAGTCCTACCACTATGTGACAACATTAGGTAATGACTCCATATAGGCACAGTGGCGGCCATATTGGAAAGGGGTCCAGATGTACAAAAACAGTGCGCAAATGGTACAGGTACTGGAGCAAACCCCTATAAAGTACAAGGGGGAGAGACAAATCAGGGTACTGATGGCTACAAATTGAATGCAGAGTGCAATAAATACATTTGACAGTAAAATTGTCCAAGAATTAGGCAAATACTCTATACCTGTACATAAAATCATTAAAACTCCATATTTTCAATACAATAGCATATAAATAACAATCGTCCAGTGTTAAAACCTGCAAAGCATAGAAAAGAAAGGACCTAACCATAACACAATAGGGCCGCAAAGGTAATAAAACAGCCAAATAATGTAAGACAATTAGTGTAAACTGTGTCCATTATCCGAACGTGGATAAAATAGCTAAAATGTCCATCTGGTAATGCATAAAAAGGCTAATTGGATATTCTGTGTCCAGAAAGGTGCAAAGTGCCAATTCCTAACTAAAGTGCATTTAAAGCAGCAAGACAGCAAAGTGCCTGTCCACCCTCATAATGATGAGGCTGTAATAAAGTGCTAGTGCATCAGCAGCGGAACACATACCCAGTTACCAATACCTAGGACTGGGGATGTTGATGGACACAAAATGTTAAAGAGCCCAGAATCACATAATGGAAAATAAATCAGAAAATAAAGCTGGAAAAGCCACTGGTTCAGAGCAGTGAAAAGACCTAAAACGAATAATAAAAGTCAGATATATAGTGGGCTATGTATAAACCTCAAGTGAGATAAACATGACAGATCATCAAGTGTGCCCCTCCCCATATATTACAAAATATACAGCTAAATAATAAAATCAAGAAAAATAAAGAAACAGGATGAAAAATAAAATCATCCAAAACTGAAGGAACCATACAGGAACATAAAATTCAAGTCCAATTGGACAAATAATGAAAGATGCAAGAAAAAGGGGCAATATCAAAATAGGAACAAAATTTCACATAAAAGTATGTGAAAACGACAGATCATCAGGTGCCCAGAAAGGTGTACAACTCCTCGTCTACATTATGCCCCTTTGGATACTTAGTATCAAAATCCAGAATAAATCTGGTTTCAAGTTGTCTCAATTTAAGTACCCGATCACCTCCCCTGGGTTGAGGAGGTACATGCGCCACTGCAAAAAAGGTAACATTTTCAAATTATTGTCATGTTCAGATTTAAAGTGCTTGGCCATGGGGTATGCCGGGTCAGAATTCTTAATCGCTCTTAGATGTTGTAAGATTCTGAGTTTCAATTTACATGTTGTACTCCCGACATACCAGCTCAAACATGGGCAGGAAAGCACATACGACAAAAGTAGTGTCACAATTAATAGAAAATTTGATCTTTTGCTGAATTTGTGACTGGATGTACAAATGATTTCTGTACAGTAGCATAGGCGCATGCCTTACACTTCATACATTTGGTAAATCCTGTGAGAGGCAGGGAGCCAGGTGGTAGAAAGCTGATTTTTACCGCCTGGAGGTAAAAAACTGGACACAAGTTTATCTCTCAGGGAAGGCACACGTTTGTATGTCATGGTTGGACGACTGGACTAATAGACCCGAGATCATTGTCTAAAGTAAGAACACGCCAATGTTTTTCAATGATTTTCCGTATGTTATTGGAGGCAGTATCAAATGAAATAATGAATCTGGGATCATCATTAGCAGCAATTTTGGGTTTGGTGTTGTACAGTAAATTGTCTCTGGACATTCCACGTGCTCGAAGATAAGACATTTCAATTGTTTATCGTATCCTTGTTTCAAAAAATCCCTGGCTGTCAGTGCACAATGGTGATCAAAACAGGCAATGTTCGTACAGTTACGGCGATACCGGATAAATTCACCGTAAGGGATGGATTTTTTGCATGATACAGGATGACAGCTGTTGGCATGGAGAGGTAGACCAGTATTTGTTGGTTTCTTATGAAGTGCCGTGTGAATACCCGAGTTGTCCATCATTACGATGACATCCAAATAGACAGTCTCAGACCGACTATGGCATTCAGTAAAGGCAAGATTAGCGTGATTACCGTTTATACTATTGACAAACAACAAACAATCACTCTCCAAACCCTTCCAAATAATAAAGACATCGATGTACCTCCACCAAGAAATGATCTGAGTCGGAAAGGAAGATAGTAATAAATCAGACAGAAAAGTAGCCTCCCACCACCCCATCGTGAGATTAGCATAAGATGGTGCAAAGGTACTTCCCATCACAGTCCCCCTTACTTGTCGAAAAAAGGAACCCTCAAAAAGAAAAACATCATTACTTAGACAGGAAGAAAGCATGTCCAAAATCATAGAACTGTGTCCAAGGTAATTTAAAGAGCGAGTGTCCAAATAATATTTGCATGCATTAATACCAACAGTGTGACTAATAGATGTGTATGAAGAAACTACATCTAATGTAGCCAAGAGCAAACCTTCCTCCCAAGGTGTATTAGTAACATGTTGCAGGAAATCCTTTGTATCCCTCAGGTAGTACGGTAACTGATACAAATGGACACCGTGTTTCATCAACAAATTGGGCTAGATGTTCCAATAATGAGCCACACAAAGTAACAATAGGTCTACCTGGGGGATGGTTAAGGCATTTATGTATTTTAGGGAGAAAGTAGATCGTGATCGTGGGTATAGTATAACATGCAGGAGTGAGGAATTTGATCATATCATCCTCCAGTAGGTCTTCACTCGCCCACTTGGTACATAGGGCAATCAAGTCTGTCCTAATTTCTTCAAAGGGGTCATTCGACAGTTTTGTGTAGCACAGACGATCATGTAATTGTCGATTTGCCTCCATTACATATTTTGTTCGATCCTGGATGACGATATTAGAGCCCTTATCTGCTGGTTTGATGATGCTAGATAACTGCTGTAACTCACAAATGGCCAGGCGTTGGGCAATAGTTAGGTTCTGTTTAGTGGTACTTGTGTTTTGACGAAGTCTTCTCAAATCATTCACACAAAAGTCATGGAATGCCTTGATACATCCCCCCCACTGGGAATTGTGGGTTGAATCTTGATTTATTTTTAAGTTTAGTACGTATGTCCCAGTTGGGATTAATGTCAAAGTCAAAGAAATCAACATTGGTGGGGTCATATTTGTCATCAAGGCACGCCAGATCCATGAGTGATGGAATGTCAGAGATAAGAAGATCAGTGCCACCAGTGGGTGGTGTTAAATGCTTGGCCGTGATGACAGTATTGGCAAAGAATTTCTTAAGCTTGATTTTTCGAAATCTATGCTTGCTTGTACATAGTCATAATTCTCAGTCGGACAGAAATGGAGACCTAGGGATAGGAGCGAGGTCTGAGATTTGGTGAGGACATGGGACGAAAGGTTAATGATTTGGCAGCTCTTCATATTATCAGTTAATTTTTGACACCACAGCGCATTAATCTGCCCTGTTGCTGCCCTTTTAAGCCGGTTCCCACGTCGACCTCGGCGGATGACTTTCCTGCCTGTGATTTCTGTCCTCTTCCTCTTGGTTTGCCGCGACCCCTGCCCTTTTTCTGATTTTTCTCATCCTGACATAAGTCGCATTTCATCTAAAAAACTCATTTTAGGTATAGGCTCGTCGGTTTCAGATGCAGAGATGTCCGACTCAGATGTTACAGCCACTGGATCCCCAGATTTAGTAGATGCTGACTGTATGGCATTAGTTTTGCAGAGGGAATCAAAACGTTTAGCAAAGGTGAAAGCTCGACCCATCTCAGTCTGTTTTGTCTCTGAGAAATGTTCTATGTTTTCTTTGTTTAATAGCATCTTCATAGGAGATTAAGGCTTCATCAATTTTTGCACGTAATTGCTTGCCTTCCTCTGTTGTGGGAATTTTAGTGAGTTCAGACTCAACCTTGCCCAGATCTTTAAGTGCTTGTTCCCGGTCTATATAACCACCAATTGCTCGCCCCTTCCATTTAAAAAATAAATAAATCAGGAGCTGTAGGTCAGCGGATATACACACATTCTGCCACCTTCAACAGCATCACCAAGCCTCCACTGAGTCTACCACTTGGCCCCTTCATAGCTGGTACAAAAAAAGGATTTATATCCCTAAAACCAGACTGGGGTTATAGCCTAAGTTTCCTGAAGAACTAATTGGTACCCTCGTATATACTCAGACCAGCACGGGACCTCTTTCAATCTACACATGTTAGCAACATGATAAATTATAACCCATGCCAGAATCCCTTGAGATGGACTTCACATGGAACCTCCTTAACTGTGCTACTATGTCAATTAGATTTCTTTCCCATCCTTTGCCAATCACCAGGCAGTCTAAAGAGCTCAGAAGTGCAGTCCTACTCTATGGCTGAGTAATAATGCCGGTTATGTGCCCTGGGTTAAACACTGCACCCAGCTTTCCCACAGCCGAGTACTGGGACAGAGCCTGTCTAAGAGCATTGCAGGCTGAAATTAATACACCTCGAAAATCATTTCTTCCAGGAACATGGAGTTCTTACAAATTCATTCCACCACAATAGGAGATCTTAAAAAGGCACCAAAAGCCAATTTGCATGACTATGCACCAACAGCAATTTGAGTCTTACAATATCCTCAGAAGAGATAATAGCCAAGTCAGGGATGAGATGTACATTTTCAAGCAGCAAAGAGCGGTTTAAAAAGGGACTGGCAGCCGTGGGATTAACCCCCACTATTTTATACATACTTCAAGCGAACGGTTCCGGAGAGTTCTGAAGAGAGTCATCTTCCCAGACAGAGCTGTCTGCAGCAAGTCGACACATGAAAACCAGGCCAAAGGACAATTTTGCGCCGCTCAAATAGTGTCATCAAGATGACCAGGTGGCTCAGCCTTGTTGGGATGATTTGCAGGTGTGAATTAGGTGCCCACAAGCCATATTTAGAGCTCGATGGCCATTGGCAAAGAGTTTTGGATCTGTAACAGCGGTCAGTTTAAGAGTTCTATCCCTCCCCCTAGGATGTATGGGTTCATGATCAACAATGCATGTTGCTGGCATGGTGCTCCTTAAAATGTTTGGCCACAGGATAAGATGGATCTGATGTCCTTATGTCCCTGAGATTTTGAAAAATACTGATCTTAAGCTTGCATGAAGTGCTGTCTACATACCACTTGTGTGGGCAGCTGAGCACATAAACACCAAATGTAGTGTAACATGTAATGAGGTCACAAGATACAGCAGTTACTGGATGAACAAATGTTGGTGCAGTTGCATGGGTAAAAACTTACATTTCGAAAATTTCAAGCAACCAACTGGAAATGTGGGAAACCACCCACTCTGTACCAAAGGTCTCACAGGTCGTAAAAATCTGGAAACCAACTCGTCTTTCAATGATGGTGCCATTTGAATGGTAAGGATGGACACAAAGTAATAATGGCCAGTCCTCATCTATTCCGAGAACATGCCAGTGTCTTTGAAATCTCTCACACTTTGCGATGAGGTACTGCAAGTCAAAGCAAGGCAAAGATTCTCATCCACCTGCCGATTTGTTTTATTCATACTCAACAAATGATCTCTGGAGTTCTTGTCCCTTGATATAGGCCTTCTCAATGACATTTTGAATCACCACGGGACAGAATGTTTGGAAGCCTGGGAAGAACACTGATCAAATGAATCAAGTTTGAACAATTTCTAAGATAACACATTTCCCATACGGTATACTGTTCTTGCAGCTTACAGGATGGCTACTCAAAGCATTTAGGGGGAGATTGGAGCTGGTTGGTTTTCTTTATGTACAGAGGTGTGTATCCTGTTCACGTCCAGTGTCACATTCACATAAAGATACACAACTGCCAAAATGCAACAGCCATCTGTAAAAGATAAATTAACCTCATTACGATTGAGCTGTTTAACAAACTTAACCCATCCGCTTCCATATAACAAACATCCATAAAATGCCACCAGGCTATAATCTGATCAGTATGTTTTACATAAAATGTCGGCTCATACTGGTTGAAGAAACAAGCACTCAAATAGAAAAACAATGGTCGGGCAAAAGGTTAACATTTCCAAAATCATAGTACTGTGAGAAAGGAAATTAAAAGAATGTATCCAAAAAAGATTCAGGCCCTTACACCAACAGAATGATCGATAGGTGTAGAAAGGAACCACCTCCAACATTGTCAAAATTAGACTATCTTTCGAAGGAACCTCATTAATGAGCTGAATAGAAATCTTAGTGTCACGTAGAAATGCGGGTAAGACAATATATGAAGGTTATCAATAAAGCGTGATATTTTCCAATAGAGAACCCAACGTGACAATGGGTCTCCCCGGTGGCCAAACCAACGACGTGAGTTTTCGGCAAAAAAAATAAACAGTGGGAATGGTGAAGGAAGGAACCAAAAATGTTATCATCCAAAACGCCCAAGTCACCATTTATTAACAAGTACCAATAGCTCAGTCTGAATCTTAGAAAACTGATTTGCAGATTGCCAATACCATGACCGATTCCTTAACCGTTGAAAGGCTTCCGACAGAACTCAATTTTGTAAGACATCATATCCCTTATCTGAGGGTTTAATAAACAACCTCAGTGAGGCTTTGTAAGTCCATTGAAGAAGCAGATTGAAACGGTCAGATTCCTTTTTGTATTGCATATCGGCAACAGTTGTAATTTGTGAAAATCAGCTATGCATAAGTCAAGAAATGCCTCAACACATCCACCATTACATGAAGACTTGCTTTTGAAGTGCATGGTGCCTGGCCAGTCTGGATCTATAGCAAAACCTTCAAAATAAATCAATGTTCACAGGATCAATGTCAATATCAGCAAATATAACCAGATTAGCCAAGGAATCACCATCGAGATCAGAAAGGAGGAGATAAGTTCTCCCTTGCTGAGGTGCAGATTTTGATTTAACAAACCCCCATGGGGTTCATTGCAAAAAACTATTTTATGAAAAAATTGATGAAAATCCAATCTGGTTTGTACATAACCAAATGAAAAACTGGGGCATACATGAAGGCCAAGCTTCAAGCGATCAGTCGGATGATTAGTCAACTGATGAGATGACAGATTAATGACTTGCATATTGGTACTAGGGTTTTCTTCCCCCATCCTCCAAAGCGTGTTCATCTGCTGTGAGGCTATCTGCCTGTATCCTTGCCCAACTCTCCCTCTGCAGGTGTTCTTCCCACCATTTGGACCACTTCTGCGACCCCTGCCTAGTTTGAGTTTTCCCATCTTGACAAAGGAGCTGCATCTCCTCCAAACAATGAAAGCCTAATAGTCTCTTCTTCAGTTTCAGAATTGACGATAGAGTCGGAAGACATTGAAGCTGTATTTTCAACTACAGCTGGATTCACCATGGGTATTTTTTCCAACACATCAAAACGTTTGACAAAGGTATACACAATGTCAGTTTCATAATCAGTTTCATCTCTAATGAATTTCTGATGCTTGACTTTTCTCTTCCTCATAAGCCACCAGATGGACATTGATCGTAGCCCTTAGTTTATTTCCTTCCTCAGTGGGTGGTATTACCTTATGCAGATTTTCAACTGTTTCTATTGATTGGAGTATCACTATACGATCTGACGTAGCATATTTGAGCAGAAGCTTCATTTTTTTATATTTATTTTTTTTTTTTTGCTTACAACCCCGAAGGTTTTAACAAAAGGTTGCTGGTTTCCGTTTAGATCCTTTGCCCGCTACGTAGCGACACCACTGCCAGAGGAGAAGAATTTAAAGTGTTGGTGTTAGTGTGTTTTGGTGGATTTGTGGAGTGCTTGGCGTTTCACTTGGCCAACAGTGACTTTTTTGAGTGCCACTTCAAGAAATTTGGCCGCAGCCCTCCACCATCTGGCCGCGTCTCCTGCTATCATTCTACACCAACAAGTTTCTTCGTCGAGGCTTGCAGACTGGTCGCTCAGTGGTGTCAAAAAGGCGTGCCTTTCCTTTGTTAGGCCTGGACAGGATGTGAGGAGGTGGCAGATTGATTCTACTTCTTTTTGGTAGCGCAGAAACGACAGTCTTGGGTCCGTGCAAGAGCTCTGATGAAAAGGATTTCTCTTGTAGGAAGTAAATTTAGGCGAGCCCGCTTGAAGTTTTTCCTTAACTCTTTTTCCGGGAATCTCTCGCAGTATTTTAATGGGACTTTCAACCTGTTGTGCGTTGTTGGTAGGTTTGTAGGACTGGCTTTTTTTGATTGAGTTTATCCAGTCTTGCTGTTCAAATTTGATCTTTACTCGCCCTGGATTGTGAATTAGCGTTTCTTCGTCACACGCTACCTCTTCTAATTTTACTTGAATTTTTGCGACCCACTCCAGTAGTGGTTTACAGGATCCCTTGTTGATCTCGGAAGCGACCACCTGAAAAATTGGTGGTGAGTCAGGGATCAGGACTTTTCGATACAGCTGTGTGGCACTCTGTTACCGCCACCACTAATGACTAACCTAGATCTCTTCTAATCGCTGCCATCGGTGCTGCTTTTGGCAAACCCAGTACCGATTTCCAGAATAGACCTTCCAGCTGAGTCCATAGTTCTTCCAGACACAAGTTTGCCGCCATCCCATAGGTTACTGCAGGAACCACTTGATTTGTGGAACAGGATTGTAGGGGTCCACGAGAATTTTCCAAACTTTGTCTATTGCACGAGCTTGTGCAGTTAAATTTCTCATTTTGGCCCATAGTTTTTTTTGTTGCGAGTTGGTGGCTAGGTTTGTCAATTGTCTTTGTAGGCCTATCGGTGTCTGGTCCAAAAGGACCAGATCGTTGGCATACCACAGTCTTGATATCTGCTGAGCACCTACTTTCGGCGGAAAAGATCGCAGTGTTCTCTCTGAATCGTGAAAGTCTCCAATAAATGATATAAATAGCGCTGGCGCCAGTGGGCATCCTTGTTTGACCCCATGATTAGTTTGGATCCTGTCCGAGAGCGTGCCTTGCCGGCTTAGGCGGACCCGGAGCGATGGAGGTGTCAAGGGCTATTATGGGCTCAAGCACCGGACCTGGGCAGTTTCACGTTCTTAGCTTCGACCAAATTCGGTTCCGGTCTACCATATCGAATGCTTGGGATAGGTCCACCATCGCCAAGACGACCTTGGGCGCTCCACTTTTTACTTTTGCTTTTATAATATTCAGAATCAAGAGGTTTATTGTTGTTCCTGCCCCTTTCTGGAAGCCTGTTTGAAAGATGTCTGCCAAGGGAGATTTTCTGGCCCAGTTCTTGAAATGAGGCAACAAAAGTGACGCAAAGATCTTGCCGATGATATCCAGGAGTACTATTGGTCTGTAGTTTGCCGGCGCACTTTTGTTTCCTTTCTTGAAAATTGGGACTAGAACTGCTTCTGTCCACGTTTCTGGAATCTGCCTCTGAATTTGACATTGCTTAAATAGTTCACTGATGGCATAGGCCCATTCCATCGGGTGTTCTTTAAGATCTAGGTTTGACAGCCCATCCGCACCCGGAGTTCTCGATGCTTTTGGGTTGGTAATTATTCTAGAGATGTCTTCTACGTCAGTCAAGTTGATCCATTGGTTTGTGCTCGGCAGCACTGTCCGTGGTTCCCGGGTTAGGGGAGCTTGGTATAGATCTGTAAAGTGCTGTATCCAGCTTTGTTCAGTTACTGAGTTTGAAATCAATGGTACGGTCTGGCCATTAGCAGTCTTTAATAGTGAACAGAGGTCTCTTGTATTTCTTGAGGCGAGAGGGTGTAACATGGCTTCAGCATCGTTTTGATATAACATTTGTTGTTGTGTCTTTAGCCATGATTTGTAAGATCTCGCTGAGTCGTCATGGGCGGACCACAGAGCGTTTTTTTTTCATTTTTACTGCCAATCGTTTGGCTTTTTTTACTTCTCGTCGTTTTTCGGCCACTGTGTTAAATGCGTGGGTATGTGGAACCCGAGTTCGTGGTTTCCCGTTGAAGGACACTTTGTGGGCTACCAGTAGGGATGTATATTCAGGTCTGGTTGGCTCCCCCGGCTCCCGGTCGTGGGTCCTTTTTAGGTTTTCCCTGAAGGCTGTAATGTCTGATGCGGTGAGCCGGAGGCGATTTTGTTGTATATTTGTCTCCACGTCTGGTAGATACTCGGGTCTTTCCAGCGAGGCTCTGTTCCATGTCATCTGAAGCAGATTGTGGTCGCTTTCTGCCGTTTTCTTTACTCTATAGTCCACGAAGTAAGGAATCCGGCTTTCCGAGATAAATATGTAATCTAATGTGGCCGAGGATTCAAGCCTTTCCGATGTTGGAATTTGGGGGCCTCCGCCGCGTTGTAGAATTTTCTCGATTTCATTAGGTTTCCCACGCGCGGCCCCTTTCGTCGTCCTGGAATGTGGCCGTTTGTATTGCACTCTTCGATGGGTCAACCTTACACTTTGCGTTCAAGTCGCCACAGATTATGATATTTTGGACTTTCCTGTCCATCGTTATTTCGTCAATGCTCTCGGCTATTGAGTTACAAAAATCATCTGTTCTTTCTGGATTCCAATATAGATTTAATATTGCCAGGTCGGAGTTTTCCCAGGCGTCTTGGGCATGATTGAAGTGAAGCCAAGTAGCTAGTGACGTCAATTTGCCGTAGCTCGCTGTGAGTATGCCCTTTGAGGTGAGTGCTGAGCCCACTCGGACGGCGGTCAGTATGCCCGCTGAGGGTCGACCAGCGTTACTTCTGGTTGCCCGAGATATTTCGATTTCGTATCCGTCTAGGGATGGTTTGGTCGTTAGCCAGGTTTCCTGTAGACAGATCAAGCCAAAGGCAGCCAAGTTTAGATTGTTTGTTCTTGTTAGGTGGCGGTGTCCTCTGGTATTCCACGATGCCATTTTTAAGGTGCTGTTGTGGCACTGGGTCAGTGGAGTTGTGATTATCTTTCTGACTTCAGAGGAGCCCGCTGGTCGTTGCTATTTTTTGTTGTCGGGAGAAGGTATCTGTAAGCCATCTCCATGGTTTTGAGGCAGATACTTCTTTAGATTCTCTTTTTGCCGGGGTCGCCCCGCGTTCTGAGTGGCGGTTCTCGTGTTGTCTCTCATCGCACCTGTATTTACTAGTGCTAAGTGCTGAGGTTCTCCGGTTCCGTTTGAGTATTCCGAGTCGACTTTTTTGCCCTCCATCTCCACTCTCCTCTCTGGCCTTCTGGGGTTGGTGGACGGGGAATCCTGTCTCGTCGGCTCTCCGAATGCTCTCCTTCCCCTCTGAGTCTCTGGTCTATTTTTGGTTTCGCGAGCAGTTGAATTTTCAGTCCTAAGCGCTGGAGATCTTTTGTTATTTCTGGAGTGATTGTACTTGTCGCCTTGCTTCTTATATGAAGATTTGCTTTAGCTCTATGTTCTCGATGGTAAGGCTCAATTAAGGTGAGGTCGTCAGATGTTATATGTTGGAGGTTTTCAGTTTTCCCAATAATCTTAGGACTGTTCTTCGGTTGAGGACCAGGTAGCTGTCTTTGGCTGACGTTTGCTCTAGTTTGAAGAGCACCGAGTCTGCCAATTTCGAGTTTTTTTCTTGTTTCTGCCTCCCATGCTCTCGTGTGGTTCTTAAATGAGTGCGCTCTAGGTCTCGGATAATGTAGATTTTGATTTGGTCTCTTCTCGTTCTCTCTTTGGTCGGTCCTCTTCAATTTCATTTAACTTCTTTGCGGCTTCGAGGGCTGTGCTTGGGGAGTTTGAGCGCACCCTATTCTTACTGTCGGCCGGCTCTCTAGCTGGACGCCCAGTTTTGGCCATGGAGGGCGCTGTTTCTTGCTCGTTTGCGGAGACTATGGGGTCTTTTTGGGCGCTCGCTGTGTTTGTGATCGAAGTAGTGGCTACCGTTTCATCTTCCAGGTGCTGAGAGATGTCCATTAGGGTCCACGGACATGTCTTGAGCGTCACTTATTAGAACCATGGCTTGACTCCTTTTCCTGCGCATTGGATGGTGTCGATCTGCCATTTGTATGTTGTTTTGAAGCTGTTTGTACATTGGTGTTGGAACTCAGTTGGAAGTTTGGTTCTTTGGGCTTTGTTTACATAGGATAGAATTTGAGGTTTTTCACCCTTCTTTGGGGACCGGTTTTTGACTGTTTGGATTCTAGGTCCGCTGATGCGAGCGTGGCAGGTTTATTTCCCATTTTGACGAAAATTGGGGCCATGTCCGATTCCTTCTCATGCTCATCCGTCTGAGTTGACTTTGAGGGGGATTTTCGGCCTGGCACGTTCTAATTTTAAGGATCTCCTCAGTCAGCTTGTCTATTTTTTCTCCAAGTATAGACTCTAGATTTAGAGTTCTGGTCTACAGCAGTTAGGTAGCCCTCAATATAGGATAGTTTGTCTTTCATATTGCTTATCATGGCTGTGTTTGTAAGCGCTTCGTGAATGGCTTCATACAATTTCCCAAATGGATTTAGGGCAATTGTAAATGCCGACATGGACAGTAGGTCAGTTTTCTTTTTTGAGGGAGACTTTCTGTGAAGCTTGGTGTTTCACTTGGTCGCCGTGATTTGGTTGGGGTTTTTGTAGCTTTGTTAGGTGAACTATAGTGGGATCTCTGAGGATCTTCTTACTGTGGACAGTGTTTCACCTTGGATGATGTATGGAGGTTCGTTCGAGGGTCTCCCCGGCTTGCTCACAATGTGCGGCCGCGTCCATGCATAGTGGTCTTCGGCCTGGCCGTTCGTGGTATCACTTATGGACCTTTCTCTTGACAGGGGATCTAGGGAACTCATAGTTACGCTGGGCGTAGGAGGCGTGATGTTGCGGCTGTCTTTTGCTGAGTCGATGTTATTGCCTTCTAGGAGATTTATTTCTCGCTGAGGCAATTGGCCGTGTGTCAGAGTCGGGCTGATTAGATTTATTTTTATCCACCACGTTTTGGCCCCCAAGTAGGTCTTGTTGTGCTTGTGGGGCGTCAGTTTCCTTTGAGGTCGGTGCAATCAGGTCTGTTTTTCGCGCTTTAGTCCTCTGAGGTGGCTCTACAATCGCCTCTAAGATTTCCGCGTCGGACAGCTCTGGGTCCTGGTCTAATTTACTCGTGTTGAATTATAAAATATTCTTTTAGGGAAGCAGATATTAGGGGGGCGGGCAGACATTTTAAGCCCCCCTGGTTTTTCAATGTTGTTTTCCTCTGTTTCTTTGCCAGTGGTTTTTCTAGCAACAGACGTGGCTTTGGTAAAGCTTTTGTATGCAAGTTTTTTTCCGTCCTACTCATGATTTCAGATAAGTTGTTGTTTCCTTCTTAAGTCGACTCCAACGGCTTGTCGACTGGCAGATGTTCGATTTGTGGCTTGTGTAGGTTCTTTAGCCTGACCTAGGGGCAATTCTGCGTTATTCAGGTCTTGGTTGTCGGACCGCACCAATGAGGTCCTCTGGTCTGCAGTGCCCGACTCCTGGGACATTTCAAATACTGAGTCATCTGAGGAGAGTGTTTGCTCCTCGTTTTCGGTGTCCCATGAGTCATTGGAATCAATGTTTATTTGGGCGATTTTTTGTTTCTTCATTAAGCTTTGTTTTGGTCGCTTTTGAAGGTTTAACAATTTTGTTGATTGGTGAACTTGGGCTGTACTCGTCGCGCCCATCCCGGCTGTGAACGATGGCTTCGAGGCGGTGTTGTCAGGCTGCTTTCTCCCAATTGTAGCGTGGAAGCGCAGTGCGCCTACGGGGAGCCGGTAGAGCATTTCGCTCGTTGCCGCAGGGGATATTGTGCGAGCCGCGCCCGGCCGTTCAGGGTCCTCCGACCGTCAGCGGCATGGGCTCCCTCGTCAAAACGGTCAGACTGCCGGGAGTAGCGTGTGGCACGGATCCCTGCGATCACGATGAAATGTTCAAAGGTGACTTCTTTCAGTGGGGTTTTATGAGAGTTTTCCACCTCCCGATTAGGCGCGGCAGCAGAGTGTACACCTTCGCCGCCCGCCCGCCCTTCGAGCTTCACCACTGCTGTCACGGCCACGCCCCCCAATGCTCTTGGATTCAGGGGGTGCGATGCCTCGCTCGGGGGCGATGGAGTTTACGGGAATCAGCAGGGGGGGAGGGGGGGAAGGAGGGCCTGAAGCACTCTCACCACAGGATACCACGTCTATGACGGGGTTTCCCCTTGCCGTTTTCCGGTTTTTCCCCGACTTGGTTTCTCTGGGGTCGAGAGTCTTGTTGCGAGCTCAGCTCGTGTGTCGGTTTGCTGCTTCGAAGACAGCGACTTAGATCGTCGTCAGTCGGTGATAGTGGTGCCATGGCAGCTTGATTGGAGCTGGGAGCTGTGTGATTTGGATGGGCACACAATGTAAAGGCCACTCTTGTATAAAGGGGACCTCTTTACCTTTGGCCGGCGGTCACCGGACACCAGACACACTGCTTCGTACACCGCGCCTGCGCGGTGTATTTGTAGAGAGTCCTTCTCGAAATAGTAGAGGTAGAAATAGGACTGCAGAGACACCGTTTCAGTGTGGAAAGCAGGAGAATTCACGCAGCGGTCTGTCCTCACCGCTCTCACCAGACACACTGCTTCGCACACCGAACCTTCATTTGTAGCCTGCCCCCTTTCTTCCAACATTGCCTGAACTTGATCTTCAAAGGTAGGGGTAGTCATAATACGGAGGACTCTTGGTATCTGCCCCATGTCCAAATCATTTTGTAAAGAATGTTCCTCCCACCTTTTGTCAATCTTGCATTTTTGATGGTTTTCTAATTCTCTTAAAAGCAATTTCAGTGGGTGAAGTTCAGTTTGCTTAAATTGCCAGCACATTCCATAAACACATTCTGCTGTTCATTAAATGAAGTCTGTGGCTGAAAAAGGTGATCTGCTTCCCGATTCTCCTGCTTGATATTCAAAATAATACAACAAAATTAAAAGGCTGGTAAAAGCATATACAAGCTCAATTGCAGCCACAAATTCTGATAAAACAGCAGTGCCCCATCAGGGCATAGGAGAAAATAAGAACACCGTAATATGCATCCTCATGCATCCTCCAACATGCATCTCGGCAAAACCTTTGGTAAGAATAGATGGCTGCCTGTTCCCGTGGACGCTCCTCATTTCTTTCCTGCCCTCACATAAATAAGCCATCAGTCACTGTGTGGGAGCCAGCAATCACGTAAGCAATTATCCCCGCGCTGAGAAAATAAAAGTTGTGTGCCGGTCCTAAGGGATACGCACCATGTAAATGTATGAAAAAGAATTCAATACTGTGGAAAGCAGCTGGGCCACACTTCGAGGTCCGAGTTATTCATATAAAACTTTTTAAAAAACTAGCACAATTTGGCATGAATAACTATTTGCAGTGGGGCATCAAAATAGGGGACGAATGGTCAAACATGACACGTTTTGCACTTTCCAGCGCTTGATCACAAATGTTGCGGTAAGCTATCGGGTGTCTAAATACAGTGTGGTCCCTTTTGGCTCTCAATGACATTGATGCAGAATAGATGGTGTGCAATGTTTGGGACAAAAAGGTAGAAATGTTGGAATGGGATGCTGCCGACATACTGCATATTATCACATGAAATGCACCGTCAACTGGTATTCAGTGATTCAATTGTGCATCCACCACCATATTGTACTGCTTCTAGTGCTTTTGGCTAAAATCGATTTTAGGTATGCTACCAATTGTTAACTAGTCTGCATATCTGGGCACTTCCAACGTGCTCAATGATCTGTCTGCTTAGCCGCCTGGTGTGATTCTACTGTTGCATAGTGCTTAACCCTCTCCCCTGGTATCCTCTGGCACCCCCCTCCTCCTCACCCCATAGATCTCTCCATCTACCATATCTTTTCTAACTGCTTCTCCATCTCATACCCTCCCTCTCTCTCTCACTAGGTCTGGTATGAAGAAACTAAAAAAGCCATTCCCGATCTGCCCATTGCAGACCCCTATATCAATGCCTCCTCTAGACAGTTTATCACCATCCTTCTCTTTGCCGTTCCTTCTTCCACCCTATGGAACACCCATATAGTCTGTCCTGCCCTCTTTCTCCTCTCCCATTACTGGCGGCACCAGATGGAACGTGCTCTTGATGGACTTTGCATCTTCCAAAGGCAGCATTAATGTCTAATATAATGGCACCATCATGGCCCAGGGCTTTCAGTTCAACCTCCACATTGACAGGAGTCTTCCTCTTCAACTCTTCTCCCCCCCCCCCCCTCCTTCCCTCAAGCCTCTGCCCAACTCCTCCCCAGTTGTGGCCCCCTACCACTGTGCCCCCCCCCTCGCAAATCTTTTAAAGGTGGCAACCAACTGCACTTAGCCATCCTCAATTCTTGCTCTGCTATCAAACTCTCCTGACATCAGTCACCTCCTTACAGACCGACGTCTTTGCTCTCACTGAGACGTGTTTCAAGGCCAGCTCAGTCACTGCTTTTGAAACCCTTTCACCTGAAGGCAACAACATCCTGTGCAATGCCAGGCCACAGCAGGCTGGTGGTGGTGCTCCGATCTTCACAGAGTGGGTTCCTGCCTCAATCCCCACACAAACCTACTCATCCTTTGAAAGCCTAGTCTGCAGGCTGTCCGTCTCACCTACTTTCTCGCTTACTCTTGCTACCATCTACAGACCCTCTTGGACCATGCTCCCTCTTCCTCAGAAGGGACTGGCCTGTCCCCTCTTCTTGCCTCCTCCCAAAAACGTATCTTCCTTGGGGACTTCAACATCCATTGCGACTATCTCGCAACCTTTGGGCCACTATCCCTCCATCCTTCCTTCTGGCCCAACCCACTCTGCCTGACACACCCTTGATGCTTTCATCTCAGACACCCCTCTCTCTAACCCCCTCATTACCCCTAGTCTGACCATTCACTCTGCTCACCTTGACCTTTCCTGTTCGAAGTCTCCACCAGCACTGGCTGTCCTTATCCATCATCCGATCAAGCATGTGTCAGTCACTGCATTTGCCTCTTCCTTCTTCCCCCTCTGTCCCCCTCATTGGACTCTCCCTCTGAGTAGGTCATTGCTAATCTCCACCCCTCTATATCTAACACCCTGGACATCCTTGCCCCTGTCCGACTGGTCCGCTTTGAAACACAAGTGCAAAGATGCAGGGCAGAAGTGGCTGGCATCTAGCTCATCCTCTGACAAACTAGCCTGCCGCCTACCTCAAAAGGCAATACTGCCTCTCCATCTGCTCCAAAAATACGGCTCATGTCCAAGCCTGTATCTCTGGAGCCACCAACACCACAGCTGACCTCTTTAAAATCTGCAAGCAACTTGCCAATCCTACCGCAGTATCCTCTTCCTCCTCCCAGGCCCTCTGCTCTCAATGGCCACCCATTTCTCCTCCAAAACCTTGGACATCTTGTCCTCTGCTCCCTCTCCTCTCGCCTCCTTTGGCACCCTCCCCCCACCAATACTCCTCTTTCACTCCCATTGCGCCAGATGAGATCAAGTCGTCCACTCTATGAAAGTCTCTAAACAGCAGCTCCCCTGCTCCTCCAGAACCATCAAGGACAACATTGTCTCGCTCCAGCCTTGGCTGACCTCTGCAACCACTCATTTGCTTCTGGCTCCTTCCCCCAACCCCTCAAGCAACCTTGTACACACTCTGAAAAAAGCAGTCTGACCCTTCTTGCCCGGCTAACTATCGCCCTAGCTCCATTACCCATTTCCAGGGAAAACCCATGGAGAAACTGGTCATATCCCAGCTGACCCTTCACAACAAATTGGCCGGCTGTCTCCATGATCACCTGTCCGGTTTTAGGGCTGTCAGAGGCACGGAAGGGAGTAGTTTCTTACCTGTAACTCCCTTTCTCCAGCGTTGGTATCTTTCATGGATTCACATGCTGTGAATATTCCCCATCGGCAGGCTGGGAAACCCTGGTGACCTTTATGAGGATTTTCCCTTGTTGTATGGACCAAAGGCGACAAACAGCTGCTGAGTCGATCTGATAGATTGTGTGATCCAAATAATATTTCAATGCCCTTTTGACATCCAGAGTGTGCAGAGCCTTCTCCGCTGGTGAAGTGGCATTTTGAAAGAATGTGGGTAGGGTTATGGCAGCATTTTAATGAAACTCTGATGGTACTTTAGGGATGAAATGAGGATTAGTGGAAAGTACCCCAGTCTCTTGAACCGTAGATACAGAGGGTCTAAAACCAAGGCTTGGAGCTCCGTGACCAGTCTAGAAGCTGAAATGATCACTAAAAAAAAGTCACCTGCCAGGTTAGAAATTTGATGTGGGTTGTCGACAAAGGTTCGAATGGAGGCTTCCTAAGTCCTGCTGGGATATTGATGTTTCATGAGTATTGCGCTAGTACACAATTTTTTCAGAGTGCGATGAGGCAAGGGAGGAGAAGGGAGAACAAAAACAATCTTACTAGGCCCAGTGATATTGAGAATGCGCAAGTGCATGGGAGACGGGGGAGGTATAAGGGCAGGAGGGGAGAGGTGGAAAGTGCTTGAGCAAAAAACAGTGAACATGAATAAAAACATTTTTAAAAAAACAGTGGTAGTCCAGCCAGCAAGTGGCAAGTGCTACGAATAAGTCATCAGAAAGGGTGTCTCTGAATAAGTGCAGAAAACGAAAAAAAAGGGATTGTAGGGTTAAAGATACAGACCCCAGTGCAAGGTATTGGCCGGAAGCAGTGAAGGTGGGTGGCAGGGTGAGCAGGTACCTGGGCCCTAAATCAAGAGGTCGATCAGGTGCACGATGCCAAGACAGAACAGATCAGCAAAGTAGAGGATAGAAGGCAGAAGCAGAGGAAGGTCTTGTGGTGCTTCCGGAACCGGAAGTGGTTCTCAAGTTTCAGAGTGGCAGGGAGGCTGTTCCAGAGGGAGGCCCCAGCCAAAACCAGATCTACCCCCAGCTCTTTTCTTAGAAAAATGGCTGACCATGAGGGAGTTTGAGGTAGAGGAGTGAGGGGCTCTGTAGGGAAGGTATTTACAGAGGGACAGCTGAAGGTATTTTGGACCCAGGCCCCAGAAAGCCTTGTGAACAATGCAAAGGGTCTTTAATTTAATCCTTGCAGCCACTGGGAGCCAGTGGAGGGATACGATCCCAGGGCTTCAGGTCAAGGACAAGTCTTGCAGTCCTGTTCTGGATAACTTGCAACAGGCAGAGTAGAGGCAGGTAGATTTAGAAAGAAGCTGTTGCAATAGTCCAACCTAGAGAGCCAGGTCTCGAGAGACCGTGAGCTTCTGGCAGAAGGCGAGGAAAGGAAGAATACCTCTGAGGAGGTGCAGTAGGAAGATTGACTTTGAGACTTCAGGGATGTGGGCAGAGATGGAAAGCATGGAGTCAAAGATGACCCTGAGGTACATGGGCTTGCAGGTGGGTGTAGGAGGGGGGGGTCAAGGGAGCCGGGTCAAAGTGACAGGAAAGGCGGGTGAAGGATCTCAGTCTTGCTGGTATTCAGGCAGAGATTGTTGGCAGCACACCAATCCTGAATGGCAGATAGGCAGTTGGAGATGAGCGAAGGAGAAGGGGTGGCCAAGGGAAGCCTGAAAAGGAGTTGCGTGTCGTCAGCATAGCACTGGAAATTTGAGCAGAAAATGGCAATGCAGTGGGCGAGAGTTGCCAGGAATTTATTAAAGAGCCAGGGTGAGAGGTTGGACCCCTGGGGAACACCACAGGTAGAAATGGAGATAGAGGAAAGGAGAAACCCAAGTTGGAAGCTGGGAGGGTCGATCAGAGAGGCCAGGCCAGAGCCTGATTGGCGATGCCCAGGTTGTGTCAGACGGTTAAGCAGGATGGTATGGTTGACCGTGTCAAAGGCAGAAGAGAGTAGGATGAGTACAGAGGGAATGTTGGATTCAAGGTTTGAGCGCAAATCTTCACATATGTTCAGGAGAGCAGTTTCCGTGCTTCTGGCGGCTCTAAAGCCAGACTGATGGTTGTGGAGACAGCCAACAGAATCAGAGTGAAGGTTAAGCTGAGATATGGCCAGCTTTTCCAGGTGTTTGCCCAGAAAAGGAGCAATGGAAATTGGGCCATAATTAGCTGAGCAAGAAGGATCAGCTGTGGGTTTCTTGAGATGCACGAGTGCTTAAGAGGGGAGGGGAAAAGCTGAGGCAAAGGAGAGGTTGCAGAAATCAGCAGGGGCAGGAAAGAGGGTGTCAATGTGGTGCTTTATGGTTTTAAAATAACAGGGGTGAACCTGTTTTGATGACTTTCATAGATCGGACTGGTCTAGCGACTTTGTCGGGGGAGAAAAGAGGAAAGGAGGAGAAAGCGGGTGGGAGGGTGGCTGAGGGAGGGTAAGAGTTCACAGAAGGAGGGTGAGAGGGGAAGGGGAGGAGAGGGTGGACAGGATGTCCTGGGTTTTTGAGATGAAGTGGGAGGCAAGGGCTGTGCAAAGGGCATGGGAGGCGCCAGGAGGGGTAGAAACTGCAGCAGGGCTGGCCAGGTCCTTGCAGATTTTAAAGAGTTCGGCCGAGTTGTTAGATGCCGCCCAGACCTGGGATCAGGTTCAGGCTACATACAGATGGAATCCTTTTCTTTAGAGGGAAGGTACGAAAAGGGCCTTTTAAGAAGGGTTTGATTAGCCCATCACTGTAGAGAAGATTTCCATGTAAACCTGGGGATTGCCAATAAGTGCACTTTGATGGAAGAGATCGCTAGATCCTCTGTAGCAAACTTCAGCAGATAAGGAAGGATCTGATGAGGTGCTATAACTAGCATCTGCAGGTTAGGTTGCTATGCACACCATGCACAGAATCTTTTCCATTTTCGGCTATAGGAAATGTTGGTAGAAGGAGCTCTAGCTGCTGCTAGAATGCGCTGGCAGTTTTGAGGGATATTCGAATTACTGAAATCGGAGTGGTAAGGAGCCATGCTGTTAACTTGAGAGCCTGTGTCACGATGAAAGATCATTCCGTTGTTCTGGGATAGAAGATGGCCATGAGATCCTAGATGACTGGATCATCTGCTGCCAATTGAAGGAGATCCAAGATCCAGGTCTGCCTGGGTCAGTACGGGGCTACCAAGATTATTCTATTATTCATCTGTATAGAATTCCTGATGTGGAAATGGAGGGAACACGTAAGCAAACCGGCCATTGCAAGGGAACGAAAATGCATCCCCCTGAGAGCCAGGACGTGGAACCCTGCTGGTAAACTTCTGGCACGGCTTGTTGGGGCTGGTGAATATGTCTAAGGGGGATGGAGGGGGGTGGGGGGGGATCACCCCCACCTTGAGAAAATGTTTGCCATCTGGATGCTGTGCAGTTGCCACTAGTGTCTCTGCGATGAGTCCCTGCAAAGGGTGTATGCTTGCTTGTTCTGCATCCCATCAAGTGGAAGATCGGAAATAGAATATTGTGCCGGATGGCCCAATGTCAGATGGTCTGTGCTTCCTGGGACAAGGTGTTTGATCGCATTCCGCTTTGCTTCCATAGATAAAACATTGTGGTTGTGTGGTCACAAGGATGCGCACCACTGAATTCTCAATTAGAGGAAGAAATGATTAGAGCCCAGTGCACTGCCCGTAATTTCAGTACATTGAGGTTTAGGACTGCTTCCTCAGGCGACCAGAGGCCTTTGACTTGGTACTTGTCCAAACGAGCGCCCCATCCCAACTGGGAGGCATCAGTAACAATAGTAAGATGGTAATTTGGCTCCATCAGTGGCATTCCTTTTGCGAGGTTGTAGGGGTATGTCCACCATTTCAGTGTGTTTGACAGAGTCGGTTACTTTATCCGACCAGGAACCCCAGGTTTGTGACCATCTGGTAGCAAAAAACATTTGAACTGGCCACATGTGCAGCAGGCAGTGGGGAATAAGCGGAATGCAAGAGGACATGGTCCCACGAAGAGCCATGTATGTGCGGACTGTGACTAGCTTGTTTGGTGTGAATGAGTTTGCTAGTTATCCATTTTTTGATTCTTTCCACAGAAGGTTTGACCAGATTGTGGCCTGTAAGGAATTGAGCGCCTAGGAAAACCAAAGTCCTTGAGGGAACTGTACAGGATTTTGTTTGATTGTAAAGCCCAATTGTTGGAGGAGCGTTTGTTTGGTTTAGAGAAGATAAGGCTTGTTAAATGGTAGAACCTTGAACTAGCCAATCGTCCAAGTACATGTAGACGTGCTGGCCTTGTTTCCGGAGGAAGGCTACCAGTGACAGGCACTTCGTAAATGTTCTAGGTGCCAATTTCAGGCCAAAAAGGCAGTACCCAAAATTGATAATGGATTCCGTCGACTCCGAATCCGAGGTACTTTCAGTGCCTCGGATATATTGGCACATGGAAGTATGCATCTTCGACATCTAAGACTGCAAGGAATTCCATGTGCTGAATGGCTCTTAAGACTTCCGGGAGCGTGATTTTTAATTTTTGTTTTTTGATGTTCTTGTTTAGTCTTCGTAGATCCAGAATAGGGCGCCACTTCCTGTCTGTTTTTTTGACAAAGTAACTGGAGTATACTACCTTTCCTCTCCTCCTGCTGAGGGAGGAGGGAGGAACTTTTTTCTTAGGATGAGCCGCATTTTTGTGCTGTAAAACCAGATGAGGGTGATATACATTTGTAAGGGGGGGTATCAGGATTTGTGGGAGCTTGAACAGGTGGCTCTACTGAATTGCATCTAGCACCCACCAGTTTGTTATGGTTTGCCACTCGTCAAGGTAGAACGCAACACTTCCCACCACCTGACTGCCCTGCGGCAATCATTGCTGCGCCTTATTTTGCTCAACTTTCTGGGAGGTGGCAGATCCGTGCTTTTGTTGCCCTTGGTATTCTGTTGCGCTGGGAGGATTGGTAATTCTGCTTTTAGCCCCGAGTAATATCCAGGCCTACCATAGTTCTTGTTGTCTCTGAAGGCTGAGAATATTGCATTGCATGAGGCTCCTTGAAAGGAGTGAAAGGACCTCCTGCTTTGAAGGGCTGTGAGAGACTGAGCCATGTCAGAGTTACCCTTCATGGCTTTAAGGGCCTTATCAATTGTGTCCCCAAACAGATGTTCCCCTTTACATGGCATATCAATGACCTTGTGTTATATTTCTTGGCAAAAATCAGTGCAACGTAGCCACACCTGGCGTCTAAGGACTACGCCATTGCTGATCTGCTTCAACCCGGTTTCAGCAAGGTCTACAGCCAGGTTGATGCTGCGATCGAGGCTTCCTCCTTCGCGCAGCAGCATTGTGGCCTCTTTTCTCTGCTGTTCAGGCAAGTGTTCCAATAAAGGAGTCAGGCGGTGCCACATCTCACGATCATATCATACTATTGCCATAGCATTGGCTGCTTTAACAGTTGTCGCCCCAATGGTGAGAACCTTCTTTCCAAAAGGCATCAATTTTCCGGTTTTCGTTGTCTGGTGGAGTGGCACACTTCTGTTGTGTTTGAGCCTCGTTGCTTGCTGCTGCTGAGACAACAGACTCTGGTGCAGGTTGCGAAGTGAGGCATTTTGGTGTAGTATTTGGAGCCTGAAAGAACTTCTCCAACCTTCCTTTAACCTCCAGCTTCCTAAAAGGATTTCATAGTATGGATGGCCTCCTGCCACACATGATCCGAAATGGGAAAGGGAAAGACTGCCTTCCTGCGTTCACCCATATGGTCAAAGAGGAAACAATCCTTCTCATCTGGAATTAGACCAAACTTCTGTCATGCCTTAAACATCATGGAGTGAAATGGCCAGATATCATCCGGAAGCGAAGGCTGAGCCAGGCTACCTGGTGCATCTTGGTCAGATCTGTGTCGGCCCTCTGTGCAGACGAGGAGGCGGAGGAACTTTTATCCCTCGGACTAGTGTCCTGGTCTGTGTCGATCAATTCCCCTTGGTTTCTCCTACATGGACGGAATGTACGTGGCGGAGGTCTTGGAGGGGTTGGAATCCTAGGGAGTATACCCTTGTCTCTACAGGGATATGGTGGATCCCTTCGTAGAGGGTTAACTTGCAGTTCTCCATGAGGTTTAATTGCTTGGGCTTGAGGAAGCAGAAGCCTGGCGTCAAGTTGATAAGACTGCAGTGTAGTAAGGACCTGCAGAGAAAACCTGCAGTGTGGGTTTATAAGGGGGTATTGCGTCTGCATATTCAGCCTTTTCCTGCAGATGTTGATGGCAGAGTAGGTGTTCGAGACCACCTTGGTGTGTTTTACTCTCTAGATGGTGCCTGGATAGGAGGATCAGAAGTTCCTGCAGGATCGGCTTCAAAGACACCTTGACATTTGTATGGTGGAGGCTCAAAATCCGATGTAATCTCATGCTGCAGAATGACCTTTGGCATGATAACTGGGTATTCCATTGGAGACATTCCCAAGGGAGCCTGGTGGCGCAGGATCGTGGTCCTTAAAATACTCTTAGGAGACTATATATTGCCTTCTGTCAGTAATTCAGAAATCTGACATGGTGGTCGCTGGGCGCATAGCCTTTTCAGCAGATTTCTTGGTCATCGACAAGCAGTAGACCCTGACGAAGATGCCAATGATTTGGCGGTTAATGTGTCTCGATGATGACTCCTGGCTGGAGGAGGATCTTCGAGATTCCGACTAGTAGTGTTTTTTGCCGCACTTCAAGGTAGACCATCAACGACGAGGTCGAGGAGGATGTCATAGCCGATTTGGCTCTGTATGTCCGTCGACAGATTTCCTGGACAGGTCAGCAGATTTTGACTATGGGTGCAAGCCCTTTTCAGTTGGTTTGTGTGACAGTGACTTCGACAAAGGACCCTTGGAAGAGTGTTTGAACCTGGAATGAGATTTTTCACCACTAGGTGGTGGTTTCTTTACAGGTAAAGAGTGTTTGGCTTTATCGTGCCCAGAGGATGATTTTGCCTCACCTGTATTTTGCTTCTTTGCCACCGGCTGTTCAGATCTGGACCTCTGTCTTGACGGTGACCTGACCTATCATAGGGAGTGGTTGCTCTCCCACTGCATGAGGAGGCAACCTCAGACGCCGTATAGGCTCCTTCATTGAGCAAGCAGATTAGGCATTGGTTCCTGTCCTTAAGAGTCTTTTGTGAGAAACCCTGGCAGATGTCACAGCTGTCCATGGAATGGTTTGGGTATAAGCAGGAAAGACATTCGGTGTGCCTGTCCCTCCCCTCAAACGTTTTTTAGGCTGCAGGTGTTGCAGAGCCAAAATAAGAACTTCTTAGGTCCGGAAGTTTCCCTGGTTGGAACTGGAAACAAAATTTCGACGTTGATTGTACCGGAAGATGAACATTTGAAAAAAAAAAAGTTAATTTTCTAAGAAACTTAATTTTCTCTCAGCAGAGAAACAGGAGGAATATCAACAGCTCAGAAGACAGTTGAAATCTGAGGGGAAGCTGCGGGCGGAGCAATACACTTGATATCCCATTGGTCGGGACCAAAAGCACCAACGACGTTGATGGGACACTCAAGGTGTTGAGGTTCTCCATAGGAAAATTACTAAGTCAAAGTAACCAGGGTTTCCTATCCTGACGATGGGGAATATTGATAGCATGTGAATCCATGAAAGATCAAATGCTGAAGAAACTGCTCTCCTGAACACACATGAAGACCTATCATCTAGCCTGGATTCCAACGCCACCTCTGTGCTGATCCTCCTCGATCTCTTCTGCCTTTGACAGTCAACACCTCCATCCTCAAACTGTCTGATACCTGAGGCTGGTGTGGCTTACTTCCTAACAGACCCTCCCAAGTGCAAATGGGTCCTTTTCTCTCAACCTACACACTCTACATGTGGCATCCCCCAGGGCTCTATTTTATTCGCCATGGCTACTCTTGATCACCTAATTTTCAGTGTTCTGCAGCTGACAGAGCTCACTTTCAAGCTGCCATCTTCTATCTCCTCCTCCCCCATAACAGACTGCTATTCAGGCATGGTGCTCCGCCAATGATCTCTGCCTTAACACCAGTAAGACAGATCATACTCATTTGGATGCCTACTCCTAGTTTCCCCAACCCCCTCTCTGGCCAGACTTCTAGGGTCCCATCCCTTCACCAACCTGTGAGGCAAAACACCTTGGGATGCTCCGACTTCTCTCTCCCTTTCTCTCCACACATCACAGACCTGGTCAAGAATTCCAACTTTCATTTCCACCTTCTCATGGGCATTCTACCTTTGATCTACTTCCCCCAGAAGCTCAATTTCTTTAGAGCTTTGGTGCTCTCTGGGCTGGAGTAATGCAACAGCTTCTTCCTCAATCTGCCCCTTTCCTCCCTTTTCCCCCTTCAACTAATTCAGAATAGGACAGCAAGAGTTATCCTTTGTCTCAAGCCCAGGGACTGCATCTCTCCTGCCCTTAAATCTCTCCACTGGCTCCCAGTGATCGCAAGGATCAAATTTAAGACCCTCTGCACATCATCCACAAGGTTGTCTGGGACCTTGGACCCCTTTACATTAAGCTTTCCCCTCCCTAAATACCTCCCGACCAGAGTCCTTCGGTCCTCTGGTTCCAACTCTCTGCAGGCCAAATGTTTCTTCAAGCAGAGCATGGGAGGTAGATCCCTTTCTGCAGCTGGCACCTCCCTCTGGAATGGCCTTTCTCCCCCCCACCCCTCCAATTTGAGCCGGGTCTTCAAGTTCCAGAAACCTCTAGACTTTCCTTTTCTCCTCCCCCTCTGCAGCAACTGGTCCCTTCAGAGTCATACAGGGGCCAGTCCTTCCCCTGCATCCTTTGCCAGCACTTGCCCCCAGCCTCCCTTTCCCAGACTAGCCCAACTTGGTCCAGCCTGGCCCACCCACTGATCCTCCCTTTCCCCCTTTTCCCTGTGGCACTCGACTTCTTGCGCCCCCCCCCCACACTTCCCTGGCCCCCTTAACGGGGGAGGGCACACTCCTGTCCTTCTGCCTCTACTCCCTTACCCCTTCACTTACCACCTTATCAAGCATTTGCATGGTATACATACACAGCAGTATATAGCAGCAGTTGCCGCCCTGTAGTTAAGGTGAGTGAGTCACATAGGAACCTTGAACAATTCTATTGCTATTAACTTGATTTGTGTAACAGATTTGGTCAAAATGTTAAGTCAATTAGAGGCTCACTGCCCCCTCCCAAGATTTGTTAAATTAAAAAGGTATTCAGAAAAAGGAAAACAAAAAAAAAAAAGGTTGCAGCCTACTTCCCATTATTTCCCATAGACAAAAGGTACATTCTTGTCAGACCGCACAGCTCAAACCGCTGGATGCATTTGGACCAGGTCCGAAACAACTTGGGCACAAGTGTTTCCTGGAGGCCTTTTGGGTTTATTCCATGCAGTAGTTTAAAATATTGGATGGTGAAGAGGGTGTCCCCTTCACCAAAATAGACAGCCATCTCTCGGGTAAATAGCCAAAACTTAATTTTTTAAAGAAATGAAACAGCCGCCATCTTTGTTTGTACTTGATGCTAGAGACGGTGGAGGCTATAGCAGAGGTTACGGGTACATGAAAAGCAGGTCAAAAAACATGCAAATGCCATCAGGCTAGGAGTGGGGGTGGGTCAGGGAACACCAAGTGAAATTTGTGAGTTGAAGGGTGTCTAGGGACCAAGTTTGCAGCACAAACAAAGCTTTACTGTAACCTCGGCTATATGAGTGAATAGCCAACATCTCAAAGCAAACTGTCACAGAAACAGCGTGTTTTGGGAGAGGGGAAGTGGCCATCTGGGGAGTGTGGGGGAGTCAACACAAACGATTTTCTGATATTCGCAGCTATACAAACTTAAGATAGCCACGGCCATCTAGTTTATACATAAAATGAATACAGATAGCCAAGTGCATCTGTAGTTCTGCACACGCGGCTATTGAAAAAATGTATATTTTACAGTGATGTTGGGGGACGGGAGACGAAACTCACCAGAAACAACCTTCCCCTTTAAATTTAGAGGCACGCTGGGGTGCAGCCCAGGGAGCATGCGCTGCCCCGACTCCACCGCCACCTCAGTCCCCGTTGACAATAGATTGAACATTGCCTAATGACACCAGTATTATTGGAGGGTGTGGGGGGGCGTGGGGGGAGGTTGGTGGGATGTATGGAGGAAAGGGGGCCAAGGGTACGTGAGTAACTTATAATTACTCTTATGTCCCGTCCCCTTTCCTCCATACTGCATGGGCAATTACAACTGAATGTAACCCCAGGGTGTAGAGGAGACCCTCCTTAAGCAAATAGGTTCCTGAGAACCGCCTGTCCGAAAGCCGCATCAGATCTAGAGCCGGCATCCCAACAGTAATGCTTGCAGAAAGCCGAGGGAGTGGCCCAAGTGGCCGCCCTGCTTATGACCTGGCAAGAGAAATTGCACTGGAATGCGATGGCCGTTGCCTTGGCCCCGACTGCATGGGCGTGCATGTTGGCCGGAAGCGGCTTGTGCTGGCCCTCGTACGCTTCCTTGATGGCCGAGATCTAGGGAGCTATGGAGGCCTAGCCTGGTCTTGAGCCTCTGAAAGTGACAAACATGGCATCCACTTTGCGGAAGCCCTTGGTCCTGTCCAAGTAAAATTTCAGGGCACGCCAGACATCCAGGCAGTGCAGCACCCTCTGTGCTTCGTCCTTAGGATCTGGAAAGAATGTAGGAAGGACCATTTCCTTGTTTAAGTGGAAAGCAGACGGCACCTTGGGCAGAAATGCCGGGGGTGTCTGCAGGACTACTTTGTCCCTGTGAAAGGTAGTATATGGTTCAGAGGTGGCCAGCGCCTGCATTTCACCGACTCTACGAGTCGAGGCCGACTAGCAAGGCCGTCTTGATGGCGACAAGCCCGATGTCTGCAGACGCCATTGGTTCAAACGTTTTGTGCGCCAGAGCGCCCAAAACTATGTTGAGGTCCCACACAAGGGTGCACCCTCTTGACGGGTGGGTGGAGCCTTGCGAGCCCCGTCAAATGTTTGCCGAAAGGATTAGAGGAGGAGAAGATTTCCCCCTGGGAGTTCCTGTAAGCCCCTATTGCTGCGAGGTATGTACGCCACATGTCCACCTGCACACCAGAGTGGGCGAGGTGCACCGAGGAGACCACGTTGTCCTAAGAACATGCCAGGGGGTCCAATTCCTCGGGGTCTGCCCAGTGGCAGAATCTGGTCCATTTACTTTTAAACTGGGCCCTGGTAGGCCTTGCTCCTTGCGCCCTCTATCATTTCCAGATTAGCCTGGGAGAGGCCGAGGTGCTGCAGTGTTACCTGCTAAGGTACCACACTGAGGGCTAGTTTCTGTAGGGCGGTGTGGATGACCCTGCCCCCCCATGTTGTGCCAGAAAATGTGCTGGGCCCATCGGGAGGTGAATCAGAGGCACCTCCGAGAGGCTGAGCATCTCCAAAAAACATGGCCTGGCTGGCCACCATGGAGCTATTAGAATGTTGAGTTGGCGAGACTCCTTGATCTTGCAAATCACTGAATCAGCAGAGTGGGCGGGAAGACGTGAGCCTTCATGCCCTTCCACTGAAGCTGAAATGCATCGCCCAGGGAGCCGGAACCTGGGCCCTGTCCCTGCCAGGAGGCGAACTGAGGGCACCACCTGTTGTGCCAGGTGGCAAAGCGATCCACCTGGGGTTGACCACCAACTATTTAAGATCTCCTGAATGACGAGGTTGTTTAGCTGCCACTCAGAATTGTCCACTCC
Organism: Ambystoma mexicanum; assembly: GCF_040938575.1. Classification (NCBI taxonomy): domain Eukaryota; kingdom Metazoa; phylum Chordata; class Amphibia; order Caudata; family Ambystomatidae; genus Ambystoma; species Ambystoma mexicanum. The sequence continues at coordinate 1,460,859,754 of NC_090935.1, forward strand.
CAACCTGCTGAGCCTGTCCGCCTCCAGGTTGGCTTCCCCCATGAGGTAGATGTCATTTTCCAGGGCCCACTCCCACATGCTGATTGCCAGTCTGCACCGAGGAGGGGGATCTGGTGCCTCCTAGCTTGTTGACTTAGAACAGTTGTCTGTCTGGATGAGGACAACCTTGCCCCTGAGAAGTGGTAGAAATGCTCTGAGCACTAGCCAGATGGCGTTCAGCTCCAACCAATTGATGCAGTATTCCTGCTCCTGTCGAGTCCAGGTGCCGTGGGCCGAGAGATCATCCAGGGTGGCTCCCCAGCCCTAGAGTGAGGAGTCTGTGGTGATGGTGGCGGTCTGCAGGGAGGGTGGCTGAAAGGGCTTGCCAGTCCATAGGTTGCAGTACCTGGACCACAATGTTAGGTACGGGTGGAGAGATGGAGGAACGTTCATCTCTGATTAGGAACCCCGCTCCTGGTTCCATGAGGCAGCGAAGTGCAGCTGAATACTCATCCTCAACCTTGTGTGTGGAACGGCTAATAGGACCTCTGCCAAGAGACCCAGAAGAAGCTGGTACCACCATGCCGAGGTCACCGCTCTGCCGAGGAAGTCGGAGTTGGCCCTCTTGATGGCCGAGATCTTGTCCTCCGAACGAAATACCTTCTCGGAGCAAGTGTCCCAGATGAGGCCCAAGAATGTCAGTCTGCGTGGGCTGCAGCTGCGATTTCTTGTGTTTGAGCGAGAAGCCCAGATCGTGCAGTGTGTTCATAAGGGCATGGGAAGAGTGGTGAAACGCTTCCGGAGATGTAGCCCTGACGAGGTATGGATAGATGGAGGCCCTGCGCTCTTAGGAGGGCAGCCACTGTATTCATTACCCTGGTAAAGACCCCGTGGGCCGAGTTGACGCCAAAAGGAAGGACCTTGTATTGAAAATGGTAGCCAATGATCCTGAACCGTAGGAAAGAACGACGGCCTGCCAAATCGGGAAGTGTAGGTACGCGTCCTTCAGATCCAGGAAGCACATACAGTCTGCCTTGCACAATGTCTCCACTATAAAAGCTGGTGTAACTATCTTGAATTTTTGTAGGGTTGAGAGGTTGAGGGTGAAACGGTCCAGCACAACTCTCAGGCCCACCTGGTTCTTCTGAATGGTGAAAATCCTGGAGTAAAATCCCAAGCCCCGCTGGGAGGCTGGGACTTCCTCCACTGCCTGGCTCTACGAGCGACTGGATCTCTGCCAGAAGAGTTGCTGTCCCAACATGAGGGAGGGGAGAGGAAGGAGAGGCTGGTATGGGTAGGCAGCACCCCGTCGATACTACGGAGAGGATTCAGGGGTCCACGAAATTCTGGTGCCAGAAATGTGCATGGAGAGTAAGCCTGCCCACCCACTGGAGATGCATGGACCCGAAGGGGCGTGTCATGCCTTCTTTCCCTCAGAGGCCGTCATGGAGGATGACTGGAAAAAGCCCCTACACCTGCCCCCAACCCTCTTGTTGCTTGCGCCAGTTCCGAGACTGCGACCGGCCCGGCTGCCTGGATCTCGGTTACTGGAAGCTGCGGAACCATCCATACGTATGCCCCTCCCTGTTGGAGCGCTGCTGTGATTGGGAGTACAACTTGGGCATGGTATTTGTCAAGATGGATAAAGACTTGGCCGTTTGTGAGCAGTTTTTCTTCTTGTCCAGCTCTTCGTCCGTGGAGGAGTCCGAGTCCCCCCCCTCCCAAACGGTAGATCTAATATGCGTTCCTGGACGTCCGGGTTGAATTCTGTTGCCCGGAGCCAGGCTGTCCTTATGTCTGTGGCGAAACAGATGGCACAGCCAGGTGTCAATATGGGCCGCGGTGGATTCCATGAGGTCCTGTGCCACCAGCTTGGCCTCAACCAGTACCACCTTAAAATGTGATTGGCTCTGCTTAGGGAGTTCCAGGAAGAAGTCAGCGATTTCCCACCATAACCTTTAGTTAGCGGCCACCAGCATGGCATCAGCATTGGCTTGATGAATATGCAAGGACGTGTTGAAATAGAGTTTCTTCCTGTACGCCTCCAAGATCATCTCATTGCGTAGCAGCACCGCAGAGGAGGCGACTGAGGCTTGGAGCATAGTAATGCTGCAACGATCAAGGAGTGTGGCTGAGGATGGGCCGATAGCAAGAGTCTATCCCCCTCCATTTGCCTACACTTGGCGTCCAGGCGTCCATTGACCGGATGGACCAAGTGGGGCTTGGGCCAAACCTTCTTGGCCAGGGAGACTACATCGGTTTGCAGTGGAATCCCCATTTTGGCAGAGGGGCGTCACATTAGGACTTCAGCCAGAACCCCCTCTGCCAGCTGCTCAAACCTTGGATTGTGGTTAGGCCCATGTACTCTGCTAGCCCTGCAAGATGTTCGTAGAAGGCCCTAGCTGAAGATGGCATGTCCGGATCATCCGTATCCTGTGGATCAGGAGGTTCCTGTGGAGGAGTAGCTTGAGCGGAGGCTGGGCAACAGTGACTGCAGCCGGAGGCTGAGGAGGAGGAAGAGGCTGGTACGGAGCCGCCTGAGGAATCTGCTCGGGGACCAAAGGCAGCAGTGCTTGTGGTGCCACTAGCATCGTAGGGAGAACCTCCTTGGTGGTGTCCTTGAGGATAACCCCCATCCGAGGTGATTTCATGAGCCTGAGGAGCCTCTCGAAAAAACCCTCTTCACTGGCCGGAGAGGTGGTAGGGGTACTGACGGGGTAGCCGGGAGCTGCTAGAGCCACTGCATACCCTGCCCAAATGGACGCAGTGGGAAGCCGCCCTGTGCAGAAGGATAGGCTGTAGGCCACGTACCTGGTTGAGGCCAGTCCCACCTAGACATTCTTTCTTCGCTGAACTCCTGGAATGGTGTTGGACTGGTGCCTCTGTCTGGCGCAGCGGGCATCTTGTCGAGCTGCCTGCCATGTGCCTACAACATGTTGCTCAGCTCACTGGGCCCAGCTTACTCCAAGACTCTTGGGTGTGGATCACAAGGCCTACCCTGCTCCTCGGGTCTAGACCAGATAGGTGTGACAACTTTGACCAGGGGGTCGGTAGAGCTGCGTTTAGGCGCCCCCTTGGAAGTATTGCCAGTACAAAGGCAGAGCCCCTCGGATGATAATCCGGTACGAGAACCTTCGGTCCCTCAACACAGCCACCGGGAGGATCCACTGATCCTTTGGCCCGAAGGCCAGTAGCTGCAGCAGCCTCAGTGCACGTGCTGGTACAAGAACCTGAACGGACCCTCCCGCACGGGAGAGTCCTTGGGAAGGAGTCTCCTTTCGGGGGTGCGATGGAAAATAGCAGCCCTACCTTGGGCCTGGCTCAGTGTTTCACAAAGTTCTTGAGGTCCTCTGGAGGTGACTTCTAGAAGAGCTCCCTCCACCTGGCTAATCTGTTATTCAGCAATTTCGATGACAGCGAGACACATGCTGTACAAGCTTGCCAACCGTGGTCTGGGCCAAGACAATGTAGGTAGAGGGTGTGGGGTTCTGAAGTTGGGAAGAGCCTGTTGCAGGATGGACAACTGCTGAACCCTGTGCAAGTCGACATGCGCCGGGAAGGAGCGTGACGCCTGAGGACCGAGTACCTCAATGATAAAAAAAAAAAAAAAAAAAATCTGCGTGTGGAATTACATGCCTAAGCCAAACTCGGGAGCGCTAGTGAATTTGGCCCGTTTCTGTTGACGTGGAAAAGGGGACAGAGGTGTGGCGCCGGAGGGCGAAGTCAGGGCAGCACATGCTCCCTGTGCCGCACCCACACGCACCTCTAAATTTATAGGCGAAGGTTTTTTCTGGTGAAAGGTTTAGTCTCCTGTCCCTTGGAAGGGAAGCCCATGCAGTATGGAGGAAAGGGGATAGGACGTAAGGGTACAAAAAGGCATCCAGTACTCCCATCCATGCTGTAACCAGGACTGACCCTGCTTCACTTTGAAGCAAGTTAGTATGACGATAAGTAATGCAAGGCTGACAATGGCTTGTTTATCAAAATATGCAATTTTGATTAAAGATATTAAAAATGCCTCACTGTCCCTACTATTGCTGTTGAATGTCCTAACTGACTAAAGCTATAGGAACACCCAACATGGGATAACTGGCCCTCACACTAAAACACAATGAAAATGTATGGCAATACAAAATAAACAACATTGGCACATAGTCTGAATTCGCTCTTTTCTTGTGTAAAGTCCCTTTCCCAGGATTCAAAGTCACCTTTAAAATGTTCAAAGAAACGAAAGGTTTTGAACCAGCTCTCAATAGTTCAAAGTAAAAGTTAAACCAACAGTCCACTGGTAACAAAAAAATAGCACCAATGGTAATCCTCGTCACAAAAAGTTTGCCACAGTTCAAAAGGCAATGTAACATCCACACGTCAATAACACTGTTCTTTATCAACAGTTAGGACTTTGTTATAGTCTCAATATTTACATTGGTATATTTGTCAGAATGATTTCCAAGTGTTTCTGCTTCCACTTCACAACCACACTTCTACTGGTTTTTACTATGAGAACAGTCTCCTTTTTCTCACAGCACTTTACTCGTTTAAGAACACTGCAATGTTGCATTGACCGACAACTTAATATACCATCAGTTGCAATACTACAGATTATGGGCACAGTTTCAGAACTTTAGAAATGTTACAGACTTCGACAAGATGCACAACCTCTTCAGGTAGGAAAGGCCCTCTTCCTTTTAAAAGCTTTCTTCAAAAGGGGCAGTCTCTTTGCCTCCATGCGTCTGCCACAAGAACAACCTGGTTCGGCCTTTAAGACTCACTCCTCTCTGGCTTCCACACTCTTTGGTACAACATGTGTCCATTTCAAAGGATTCTTTACAAGCACCTCGTTCCCCTTCCGCAGCTTTTATTCAGAGCTTTCTGCCAGCTATCAGCCCAAGTAATTACCCAGAAGCATTTGTGCCACTCAGCTTCGGGTAATGCTTGAACACCTGTATCTCAGGCCACTTGATTGTTAACAGGTTCACAATACAGCTGGATGGCTCTAACACTTAGAAAGGCTTGTTTCACTTTTAATAATGGGTACTTTTGGCTTTGGTAATGCTGGTTCTCTTCACCAGTTTTATACTCCATGTCATAAGAATGAAAGATGTGTCACAGTCACAGGACAAGATTCAGTTTTTCTGTAGAAAACCCAAGTAGGCACACAACCTCTGAAGTAGATTTTAAGCTTTAAAGATGTACAAGTAATTGTATTCCCATGTCGATAGAGGATGGAGTTCAAGCCTCCTTTGAGAATCGCAATTAGGTACACCCAACCATTCTTTCATGTCCTTTTCCACTTTATGGATTTTAATTTGTGTTTAAAACACAATTTAATTGATTTATAAGCACCTTACAAATACACAACAAATAAAATATTGACAAGTTCAAGTATTCAGTAATGGTCCTAGTAGCGTTCCCTCTCCTTAATAACGGACATGCAAGCACACCTGTATACTGCAACAGTCTTTTACAATGGAGAAATGGGTTTCAGTAATCTTAGCTTCTGATGCGAGTAATAGGTTTTTCACGTTATATGCGAGTGCTACGATTCCATTGTCGAAAATGTTTTAGATGCAACAAACTTCTACTCGCATAAAGCAATATGCAAGTTAACAAGGAGCTGGATACTGTTACTGGCAAGGCTCCCGCAAGGTGATAGAATGCTGTGCTTCACTTGCCAGCTTCTTAGACACTTGCTCTGCGGGTTGTACTTTCAAGACTTTCATAACTTCTACTGATTCCGGCTCGCTGGGGACTCACCCTTCTCCTGAACAGGTGTCTCTAGTCCGGCTATACATTTTGGGAGTTCTTCTCTCACAAGACCATCAGCATTCCAATTGCTGCTTGCCTTAGTCTCCTGCACGTACACAGCTGGGGGCACACAGCAATGAGGCTCAAATGGGGAAAATCAGTTTCTCCTGCATGTCTTCCGCTGTGCAGTCTCTGCACTTCAGATTTTGGGGGAACAGGACTGAGACCTTGCAGGTGAAATCTGATGTTTCCACATTCCGGTGTCCCTCTTGCTGTCTCACTTCTGCGTGGTTTCCCAGCCTCTTGTCTTCTTTCTGCTTCTACTGCTACAGCCTGGAGTGCAGTTCACGTTCCATCTCCTTCCATTCCCTTCTTTCTCTTCCTGAGGTGGCATTTTATGCCTCCCAGATTTAGTGATAATTTTCAGGTGTGGGCCATTAGCCTCAATTGCCCGACCACAGCAATGGTTACTAGGCACAACTGCCGGTTACATCTGCATGCCTCTTCAGCCTCTTCCTCATCTCACTTCTTTTGGAATTCTGGGACTTGTATTTCCCGTTAAACCAATATTTGAAGTACTGGCAAGAGATGATTATATTCTCTTAAAGTTTTAAGAGGGGCTATGAGAATAAGTTGTTACAGAGGAAGATAGTCGATTGAAGACATTGCCATACTACTTTATATTGTACCCTTGTGATTGAGGAAGAGGTCTAGTTTGGGACATCCAAAAAGATATTTTCTTCAATAAAGCCTGCTCAGGCTTTATACCCTTAGGGTTCACAACCCTAGATCTAATGTGAAGTTTAGGGACGTTAAAATGACAATAAGCTATTACCTCCTTAGGTACATTGGGAAGAGTCTTCCTGTCAAAGGAAAAAAATACTGCGCCTCATCCCACGGAATAGCCTCACCACCCTGGGCCTATTCTCCACCTAGGTGAGCCTCCTGCAGTACACCACCCCCAGGGTTGGGATCAGGAAGAGTGCCTTCCCCTGGCCAACTGAGAGGAGACTTTAGGCAGGGTTTTGTAAAAACTGATAATTGGAGGCCAGATTTGTTATCATTAGAGAATCATTACTCATTGTTACCCATTATTACCCCTTTAGGAATCATTCCATCATTGCATCCTGTTTAGTTATTCATCATATATTCTGATTAGTACATGCAGAAGTAGCATACTATCCACATTACATTAGACTGCCACTTTGTAACATGTGTATTTGCTGATAGAATGACACTGTCATATTTGAAGTGTAGAGACATGTTATATGTAGTTACACATGTAGAGCCATTTAGAGACACAGGTTATGTTTTGTAGTTACATGTACACATGTACACATGCATGCATTGTAGAAACATCACGCATTGTGTGTGCACCTAGAAAAATGAATTGAGCTTTAAGTATAGTGCTTGGTATGAATGAAAGCTTATCGGCACTGCATTCGTGAATAGAGAAAGCATGAAGCCATTCCACTGAATGAGACAGAAGCGCCGCGGTGTGCGAAGATTGTTTTGAATTACACCAAGTACAAGTATTCGTAAACAGTTGCTTGGCAGGCAGACAGATCGACCCTTGTCCGAATGGAGAAGGCGAAAGAGGCCTAATCAGCATGGCTTGCTGTTCGCAGAGAGAAAAGGTGGGGGCCGTGGAGGCAGTGCCACATGGATAGATCGAGGGAGAGTGTGCTTTTGCAAGGCGAGATGGCCTGTTCTCTGGAGGAAAGAGGGATTTTGTGAAGCCAACAGTAGTGAATAGAGGAATAGAGTGTATTGCAGGCAGATAGAAGGCCATGACAGAGCTATCTTTAAAATGTCACATCGACAAAGAACACGACCAGAATACGAAATGATTGCGGTAAAAGTACATGCAAACACAGACTTTGAGGCATTGCTTAGAAATGCTGACAGAGAAAGACATTCTTAGCTTAGAGAACTAATGTAACCATAGGGATTTGCATACGTCATGGAATAGTATAACCAGAGGTGAGGGGAGTTTTTAGATGTTGATGGGAGTTCGTTCGAGCTGGTTTTAGATGGTGCTAGATGGAGTTTTGGATGGTGCTGCGCTCTGAGATTGAGAGATCGAGGGAGCTGACTGAGATGAGGGAGGTGTCTTGGTGCAGCAGAATCCGATGGCTTTGGGAGATCGAGAGCTCGGGGAAGCATTCTGATAAGGCCTTGATGAGATTGATCTGGCAGAGAGACCAAGGCCTGCCTCTGAATGACTGATTGTAGAAGTAGCGGGAGAGGGGAGACAGCTGGAGACCAAGGGGAGCAAATGGGAAGTATGGTTTATGGCCTAAAGTAAACTGATTGATTAGAACAGGCACTCACACAAAGAGCTTTGGGTTTGGGAAAGGGGAAATCAGGGATTGTCTTAGAGCGAGAGAGTGAAGTATGGTGTGGATTGGAGAGGAATGCTGAAACTTGTATTAGATTGGAGTCTTTAACAGATTCTAATGCAATCAAGCAGTCCCACTAAGTCAGTGCCTTGTCTGGGATTGCTCAAGGGAAGCCCTTATTTATATATTTTTATGTCCATTTCGTGTACTCTGGATGACAACCCTTATATAACACCCCTCTCTTAGAATCCCACTGAGCCAAGAAGTAAGTTTGTTTTGCAAATTTAAAAGGTTTGAGATATATATATATATTGCACTTTTATAATAAATTAATAATTGATATCACACTTGTGAATATGAGCAGTAAGCAACAGGTAATCCTACAATAGCACAGTTCTGGTGACTTATGACTAGGAACAGGGGAATAAGGTATCAGAGAATGCTTTATATGGTTCAAGGAAATGCAAGGTGGGACAGAATGCAACACAGAAATAATTTGATATGACTTCAGCAAAAGATATGATTACTTCTCTGACAATTCACTCCCCCCACCTAGGCAGTAACAGTCTTCAGGAATACAATCAAATGCAATACAAAGTTCCAGTTCCCCCCAGCGAGCTTCGATGAAAACATATGATTTTAAACACAGGCAAAATCCTTTTGAATGTGGTGGCAGGGAAGTGAAAAATATAATAAAAGTGATTTTAATTCCCTCTAGAGGTTCAGGGTGGGTGATTGCTAAAGTGATCCTGAACTAATTTAAAGTAGCTATGTTCTATGAATGATTGTCAGGTTGCAAACGAATTTCATCAAAGGAAAGCAAGGAGCTGCTATTTTGACACGTGAAGAAATTTGAGCCAAATCGCTGCACTTTTTCCAAGTACGTTGAGTGCGATTACGGTAAAAATATAAGGTTTTAGGTTCGTTGGAAAGCTTAGAATCTTAGCTTTAAGATGAATGTTAAATTTCGTTCCTAGGACAAACAGTTCCAGAGATACGGACGATTTTGTGAAGGTAGTTTTTCAGAAATTAAATTTTAAAGTTTCAAAATGACAGATGAGTTTTGCAGCTTTGAATCAAAAGAAGGGACACAATTTCTATGATGCAGTTCTCAATAGGTTAAAATAGTTTGAATTAGATATTAAACTAAGAGATTGGGTTTTGCAAAGTTCTGGCTACTCACTCCTAATTTTGGAAGGACTGGGCCTCGTCATGGATCTGGTCAACAGGTTGGACTGGACTTCTGGCGATTTCCGGTACTGGTTCTGGTCTGTGGTTCTGCTAGTGGTTCTGAATACAGCGTCTGGTCTGTGGTTCTGGATTCAGCATTGCTTTCTGGGTCTCTGGTTCTATTCTGGATACACAGGATTCTTAGCAAGCAGCAAACCGCACAGCCCGGCGGTTTTATTCTGATGTGCCCCTTGGAGATCTGGGGTAATCGGTTTGCAAACTTGTAAGGCGAGCTGAGAATACTTTAGCTTGCAGTAGGCCTTCTTGGTTCAAAGTTCTGTAGTCTATCTGGAGTCTGGAGTCTCTGGATGTGAAGTTGTCTGTCAAAATGCTCCGCAGAAAGTGAAAAATGAATGTCCTGCCTGTCCTGCACAGTCTCCTTTTATGTGCTTTGAAAGTGGGTGGGTTGGCTCATTCTGCATGCCCAACCCTCTCAACTCATCATTGGCCAGTTCATCCTCTCTCCCTTGATTGGGGGAACTGGGTTGTGAGTCAGAGTGATGAGGTAGGTTTATGGTCAGAGGATCCTCCCCTTGTCAAATTGCACACAAATCTATTTCTGATCCAAATACATATTTATCTATGTACCATTTTTCTAATATTATATGTCCAGTTAACATTTTCTGTAGCACCAAACCATCCGATCCCCGTCTTTGTAAGATGTGTCCACTTATGACAGAATTCTCCCCTTTTCATCCAGATAACGACCTCTAAACCTTTCAGATTTTACACAAGACTACATTCTGCCAAATGTCTGCTGGTGTTCAGTGAGATTTTTTAATATCTTGCAATGTTTAAAATAGGCATTTTTAGTTTGCATTTCAGAGAAACTAAGGTGATTTCAAAGCGCTTTTTTTTTTAGCCACCGGTACTGCTGTTTTTCCTTTGGCACACATTTCACTCATGGCACTCCTGGCCCCTCACGCTCACACTGGTGGGTGGCAGGTCAGGCGACCATTTTGTTGTGCGCAAAGACTGCACGGTTCTCCAGGATTCTGGCGCAAACCTGGGCTTTTCCGCCCTCTTGGATTTCCTAAGCCCACAGCACCAAATGTTGCAGCATAATAATCCAAACGTGGGTCAGGACACCCAACAAATCTCAGGCTTGCATTAGAAGCCTGTAAGGCTTATAGTTATCCACTGCATGGTAGATTTGCACCAGAAGCATAAAAGGTGCAAATTCGAGTTTGCTTTTCAGTAGTGTTTGCATCTTGCATTGCTGTGCATTCTATTGTTATAATTGAATCGATTCATGTGTTTTCTTTGTGTCTTATGTTATTGTGTCTATATGAGTATGTTAGGAGTAACCATGCACATAGGCCCTGAGATACGAAAGCAGAGGGGGGGGGGTATAGTGATCCACACCACCACAGGAGATTGTCTAAGATTGTCTAAGACCGGTGCATGGTTGCCCAAGAGGGGGGGGGGGGCTAGACGAATGTAGGAATTGTTTTATGATCCCAGTTTCAGCGAGGCATCTGTAGGATTCTTCACAGTAGCGACCGGCACCCTCAAGCCATTTTGCCAAATAAACAAACACAAGTTACAAGACCACTTAGAGCAACATGGACTGCAGGGGCAGGGCCCTTCCTCACTTGGAAGCTAAGCAGGGTCAGTCCCAGTTAATGCATGGATGAGACAGTCCCGGATGGTGTGTGCTTTCTTAGTTTAAAATATCTCATAACACGAACAAACACAGCCTCTGCATTATTTTTTCAACCATGCTACTGTCAGTCCTTGAAAGTATGGCACTTAGGGACCATTTTGCCTTTTTCTGAATTGCATTCCAATATTAGTAGTTTCCAAGTCATCCTAGTGGTCATAGGCTGCGCAACAGGGGGTGCAAACTTAAGGTAGCTTTAGCTGAATTTAAAGAGTTTTGTTGCATAAAGTTCTCACCTTAATGTCCCTGCAACTAAAGTTTTTTCCTTGAAAATATATACACAAACATTGTACTATGTAGGTCCAGCTGCAACTAAATACGATTTTATTAGGTCAAGGCATAAATTAGTCTGGCAAAATTGATGTCGAGAATGCCAACAAAAAATATTTTGATCATCAATCCAATGTATAGGATTATCAAATTTGTATAGCCTTACTTTCAATCAGGGCCAGTGCAAGACACGTGCCCCCTGTGCGGCAGCAGAGGCTCTAAGGGGCTTCGCAGGCTTGCTTTGTCAATGGTGCTAAGGGGAGGCCTTTTGCTGGATCGACACTGACACCATTGCAAATTCAACAGGGCTTGCGCTAAGCCCTCACAAATAGTTACACTGTTATTGTCAGAGCATTTAAATGAGAAGTTGCTTATCAGCGATGGTTTACTGATGAACCATTGTTTGACAGTGTCCCCTAAACATGCATTTCCCAACATGCATTTCCCAAGATATGAGGTTTTATTTTAGCCTCATTACTTTGCATTCGAGTTTTTAGTTTTCCATTCAAGAAGGGGAAAATAAGGCTATGACCATCGTATTTGTTCTTAACATATTTCTATATGAATGTATATGTTTCTCAGCTTGGGTGATTTTTACCAACCAAAGCTGAGAAAATATTTGGTTAAGTGCTTTAGGTTGCAGACTGGTCCCAAATCCCAGTTTCACAATTAACTAAAATGAGTGATCCTTGGCAAATAATTTAATTTTACTGTGCTATCCTCCAAAATGCAAAAGTGCCCACAATCTATTCAGTTCACATGTGTACACTATGCAAAAAAAGCTCATCCAAGGTACTGCCTTCATATATGATAATGACACTTGTTAGTCTGCACATCGCAAGTTTATTTTGCTTATTTATAGAAACATTTTGTAATGCAATTTACCATCAACCCATTGAGTATCAAAGACTACATAGGTCATTTTCTGTGGTTTCACTTTGTGAGGTCAATACATATGCATACAAGGGTAGGCTTCATTTTTTTCTGCATAGCCATACAAATTATAAATCTGGCAACTGTCAATGGAAAGCATGTTTTGCATGAAAGTCAGACAGCATGCTCTTTTTCTATCAAGTGCCTACAATATGGCATGCAGATTCATTTAAAAAAAAAAAAGATTAGCCTATTCCTTGCAAGCTTTGTACGTACTATAAAACCTGGCAAAAGCAGGGTTAAACATAATCTTCACTTTTGCGGCTGTCATTGAATTAAGATGGTGCCCAAATGGTGACATGTACAATAATCACAGCAACACATAGCAGGGCAATGCAGCATTTCACAAGCAATGTAGGCGTTCACATGCAGACAGGCCTCACCCAGCCTTGCATGTGCACACCCAGCCTTTCACATGTAGCATATTTACATGCATATTATAGCCTCACATACATGCAGACCAAAAATTCACATGTGCATACTTTCAAATACCTGTACTGCACATGCTTTCATATGCATGCACACATGAAAGCCTATCATATATTAGGACATTGAAGTCTGAGCAGAATGTAGAGCTCAGCAAAGGTGGGCAGAGAAGAGGCAAATTAAAGGAAATGGTTTAATAAGCAAGAGGCATGAGAAAGGAATAGATGAAAGAGCAAATTAGGGGATATGGACGAGATCAAGCTATAGTCTGCTGGATAAATAAGAGCAAAGTGAACAAAAAAGGGGTGGAAAAACAATAAAGGGTGCAAAAATGAGCAAAAAAGGTAATGAAATAGGAACATTCTGGGGATCAGAGGAAGGAAGGAATGGCAGAACTGGTTCTCATTTAGTATCAACCCAACATCAGCTCCCTCCCAATATTTACAGCAGAAGAGACAAGCTCCCAAACAGCAGTCTCATACCTGCAGTTTCAATCTGCCAAAATGCTCATTAAAAGTAAGCATTGGGTTAGCCTGCAGCCTGGATCTCTGCTTGTATGGGTTCTGGAGCTTGGGGCACAGAACAAACATGGTCTTCTCTGAAATCACATCACAGTGTGACATGATTTATAAAATGAAGAGCAATTAATCATTATTGTAAAGTGAATTGCGAAAGATACTGCTTAGTTTATGCCATATATAAAGATAGCCACTGAAATAAACTTTAAAGTGCAGTACAGTTTACCAGATTTAACAAACCCCTTGAAATTCAGCGGATATGGGCAGTCATGACCAGCTTAACTGTTCCCATTATTGTCACCAATGCTGCCATGCCCCTCATGCCATTTTGCATCACATGATAGTTGATATAGCGCATACACACAATGTGTTTCAAAGCGCTTCAAGGCAAGGGAGGGGGGGGGGGGGGAAAGGGAAAATATGACATTCTTGCAGGCCATGAACAGTAAGGATGTGAAATTAAATATACTCAGCCGCACAACATTTTAGATGGTGGAAGAGCCAAGACCTAGATAACGACAGGGAGAGTGGGAAGGAAATGGAAACAGACAGGCGACTACCGTATTAGGCCTGACGGCATTTCTAGTAGAGCCGGAGAAAAACAAACGGTGACGAACAAAAGCGACCATCGTACTGGGCCTGACACTTTAGTGGTGGGGTGAGGGGAAAAAAACAAGGGGAGGAGACAGACGAGGTTGCTATCATACTAGGTCCAGGGACAATTTTGATAAAGTGCATAGAAGAAAGTAAAGGGAGTAGGAGACAGTAAGCAGTCAAAAAGAGTGGAGAAGCAATAGGGGAGAGTGAATACAGTTGCAGAAGTCAGAAGTAACAATGTTGCAAGCCAGGATACAAGATTAAGATGGGAACACGATGATTCAGGGCCACCATGAGTACAAGATGCAAAGGAAGTCCAGCATGAGTTGAAAAAGGGCGACGCACCGTGACTCAATGAAGTCCATAAAAGTCAAATTCAGCATTGGTCACAAGACGATGAAACCAGAATATATCAGAACAGACTCTTGCAAAAGTAGGGTGGGGGAGCAGGGTAGAAGAATCAAGCAAAACAGGCAACACCTGTGTGCGAGAAGGGGCCCCAAGGGAACATCACAGGGGGACCAGAGGAGGCTGGGATGGTCTGTGGGGACAGAGGGAGTAAACACGTTGGTGCATGCATGCTTACCTGCTGCCTGAGCAGGGGTTTGGGCAATGGGTCCTCCTGGTCAGAACAGGTCCAAACAGGAATTGCCCTTTTCTTCGTCTGCCCTTCGCTTCGGAAGACCAGGCAAGATACGCCCTTGATCTAAGAGTAGGAAAGAAGAGGCAGTGCTAAGGTGGGTGGTGGTCAGGTGACCTAGACCCACTTGCACCTGCTCCGCAGCTGCAAAGGAAAAGAGGCTGGAGGGCTCCTTAAGTAGGGAAAAAGAGCAGCAACCAGGAAGGCACTAGGTGGGCGGGCCTAGGCCAGGTGACCTAGACACCTGCACCTGCTCCGCAGCTGCGATTGAGAATCCCTTCTCTCTAATAGCTTTGTGCTCATGGCCTTTGCAACGGGAATGCACAGATTAGACACCAGGATAGTTTTAAAAATCCCAGTGTTTAAAACCGATGAGTGGGTAGGCACAGTATTCCACATAGCCGAGTACCATGGTTGTAAGAGGGCTTTGGTAGAGTTACAGGTGAGGGGGCAGAGCCACGGCTGCATTCAAACTAGAAGCAATGAAGAGGAGATTAAGGACGCGATCAGAAAACACTGAGGTTACATGCCTTAGGAGAGGGAGGGGTAGAACCAGTCAGATGGAAAATGGGAACTAAACACTCTTCCCGCAAGTGCACTCAAGCCGCACCAATCCTAAACAAATCTATTCTGCATCAGACTGGATCCATCCCCACGTGATACAGCCCAATTTCCATCACTGGGATGCACTAGTAAAGTTAGTGGAGTGCCATAATTGTGGACCAGCAGGCCGGTCCAGTGGCTATGATTGCAAGCAATCCCTCATTGTAGCCACTCGACCGGTACCCCTTTTCGATTTTACCTTCAAAGAGACCCATTCTCTCTTCCCACTCATCTGTTTTAGACACGGGGAGTTTGAAAAGCATCCTAGTGTCTTCCACCCAACATTCCACCCATTGGTCGTCCCTACTATTATCAGCCTCCCTCCTCGGCACAGCCATCCCTAATGGCCCAGATAAATGTCAATGGAATTGTGCTGCCACTAATGCATCCCATGGACCACTTATGGTTTGAACAAAAACTTCCAAAAAGCAATACGAGTAGAATTAGCATCCATTTCGGACTATGTATTTTGCCTTTCGCAAGTTGCAGTTATAGCATGTTTTTTTCTGCCGTCTGTTACGATCACAACCCTTGTGCCTAAAAGCTTGTGTACAGTGCAGAAATGTTGGACCATAGCACATAGTGGCACTTGATTTCATTGTGCCACAATTAACACTTTTTTTGTAATATGTCCGTCTTTCCCATCTCCATGGCATGCTGTTCAGGATGTTGGTTTGCATGTATGAGGTAACGAGTGTCCAGAGTATGGTATGCTGTGCGA
This sequence comes from Ambystoma mexicanum, assembly GCF_040938575.1. Lineage (NCBI taxonomy): Eukaryota > Metazoa > Chordata > Amphibia > Caudata > Ambystomatidae > Ambystoma > Ambystoma mexicanum. The sequence continues at coordinate 1,460,875,424 of NC_090935.1, forward strand.
GTGCGCTGCTTTCCCTGAGCTACTCTAAATTCTTTAATACACAGTTATGAATTCTCTCAATGGTATGTATTTTGCCAACCTCTCAAGCCTGGAAAAGTAGATCCACGCAGGCTTGACATGTGGCCAACTTTGCACCAGACCGGCAGAATAACTGGCCTGCTGTTAAATCTCAGTTACCAGTTTAATAGTATCCACTACAGAGTGTAATTTGCTTTCTGACACTGAGAACATTGACATGTAATTGCTCATTTTACTATAGCCGTTAAGATGGCTATAGCCGGTAAGATAGCTCACTAGGTTGAGTGCTTGCTGCTGCGATGTGTGTGATCTGCAGGTTCGAAACCCGGCAAGGCCAGCTCAGCCTTTCATCCTTCGGAGGTTGATAAATAAGTACCAAAACAGATTGGGTACTATTGTATGCATATTTGTTCTATATAAAGCGCTTAAACAGAAGAGCTATATAATAAATCATTTGGCCTTGGACATCTGCTTGCAGTCACAGTAATTTGGTAATATGGGCCTATACACACTGATATTGACGATACATATGGTGATCATGAAATGTAGATCACATTTAAGTGATATCATAAGCATATTGTGTAATCAACAATGCTGTGATGCCACTTGCTGTTTTATCAAGGGGTGAAAGATAGTGGTTCCATCACTTCCAGTGATGTCAAATGACATCGCTTCCTGTGATGTCATCTCAAGGCTCATGTGACGTCACTTCCGCTACCCCTGGCATTTTGCCGAAATGACGTCCCTGATAAAATCTCCTCCAAGATAAAAGTAATCTCCTGCCTGTTATGCTTTATTTGCCACACCTTTTCCGACCGGTTTGCCTCTGATCAGATACCCATCCGGAAGGCCTGCCTTCTTCCAAACCTTTGCGAAAGGACAGTGACTACTGTTGCAGAGGACCTGCATCTCCATGGATCACTATGTACACACAATGACATCCTCCGCCAATGTCCTCCTCTACATGGTACCACCCCCCCCTCCCCACTCCCCGCCCCACAGCACTCCAGGTCACAACAGTGCCTGAAATGTTTGTATCTAGCGCATGTGGCTTTGTATAGTGCATTCGACGGTAGGACAGTCAGCTGAGGGGCCCAACATTCCAAAGTTCGGCTTTTTGTGCCACTTTCCAAAACCTTTTCCACTGAAAATGACGGCAGTGAAACGTGTGCACCATTAAACATCAATTTCACTACAAAATGTGTCGAAGTACAAGCACTTTAAATCGACCACCCACAGTGGAGGCAGATACTTTGCAGACTGCTTATTCATCACCTGCATGATAGACCGATTGTTGGAGCAAAACACTGTCTTTGGTGCCAATTGCCCCACTCCCCCTCCCCCCTTTAAATAGTGACTACCAGTATGGGGGAACAGCTTGAAGTAATTGGATGCAATATCGATACACCGCCAGCTACAAGTCCATGCAATAGCACACCATTTCCTCCCCAATATTGTGCCAATGCTCCCTGAAGCATCTGTGAAACGCCCCATTTGCACACAGGCAGTTTGGAGCCCTGTTCAAAGCAAGACCTTGTGCTTAACCAAGAATTCGTACCATACCTTTAAATCATCCTTCACCCCCTTTTCAATCTAGTGAAGTTATGCTTGTGCTTCAGGCCCTCTGGGGCCCTTGCCAGCCACAAGGAAAACGGCCCCTCCAGTGGCATTACCATGGTGCTGAAAAAGAGCTGCCCCAGGAGCGACTGCAAATGCCTGGAAGTTGTTTTTCTTGCTCTTGTTAGGATGCGGGTGCAACGTCCTAAACGTGTAGGGAAGTACAAGCTGCAGAAACTCCATTAGGATAAAAGATGGTGATTTAAAGTGTTTGTGTTTGTCATTTGTCACAGTATTTCAGGCCACTTCCAAATTGGATTGTTTTGCCATATTTCAGAGAGCACTAGGCTACGGAGTATGCAGTGGAATGAAGGGCAACCAAAGATAGTGTTGCTGGTTGCCATTAGCATAGGGGCTCTAGCCAGAGTCCTGCCATATTGTCAGTGTGTAGCTTTCGGTTTAGGGCACTAGGCTGCAGTCTGAGCCTGTGTCCTTCCATTTAATTCAACTTTATTCCTCCTTCCCTCAGCGAGCGTTCAGCATGCCAGGGTCCTGGCTGGGCTGGGGAAGGGGCGAATGTGAGGGGCAGCACACATTGATTACTGACGGAGGTTCTAGCAGTAATCAGGAGCTTTGAGCGAAATCTGTGATCTTGACGATACACAAGTACAATAGTTATGAAAGACATATTTTGGTGTCATTGAAGCCTTGAGTGGAGACATTGCCAAAGTGTCAAACTAGATTGTGGTTATACGGCCCCCTACGGAGTGGGTTGGGACAATTGGGTCTGCAATAGAATGGCTTAGTAGTATGAACAAGTATAAGTGTCCAAGGAGTGAAGCCTCAGTTCAGTTTTTTATGAAGACGCCTGGTTCTCAAGAGATAGCTGGAAAAATGTGCGCCAGAGATGGCAACATGTTTAAAAACGGAGTTGCAAAAATGTGTTGCAGAGTAAACTGCTACGAGGCCTGTGACCTGTCTGGAGTACAACATTGCTGAGCTCATGGGAGGATATTACTGTGTCTATTTTGTGGACTTTACTGTTCACACAGACTACATGATTTGGTCATTTGCGAGGACTGCATATCAGAAGTTACATGCACTTGTTTTGACCAATCAGGGTATACCATTTTAGTAAATGTTACATGTATAACTTTAGTGAATCAGGGTGAAGAATTTCCTGACTTCATAAACAGGTAATTCGTAGGGGGCTGCACTTAGGATGGTCATGGGTAATGTAGTAACCAATAGAGCGAATATAAGTTGTTGAGATTTTTATATAGGTGGGAGCCAGGGCATGTGGAATGAACATTTACTCTATACTTTTAAATTCTTCAAATTGAGTTAATATTTCAATACGAAAAACCACAATGTGGGTGGATCGAGAGGGTTCAGGTCTGACTGACGTCCCCCTCTTATCCCCCCCAGCTGTAATTTGCATGTGTTAAAGCTGTTTCTTGCAAATCATGCACTCTAGTATAAATTCCTTGGATGGATTTTTCCTATTTGTTTTTGGGCCGTCCGTACACTACAGGGAAACGGTCACTACACCCTGAAGGCAATCACCTTGTCTGCTAGTTGGCCCCATTCATATGACACTGCGTCCGAAGGAGGACAAGCACGCCCTTCAAATTTGCCACATGCCAGTGGCAGCCCCAGCCTCCCTGTTATCTGGGACATGCATCAACATCACCTTTTTGCCCAAGCAGAAAGTCCTCTGTAGCACAACCCCATAGATACTGCAATAGTCCTGCAAGCAGGTGAGTGGTAAGTTGCTGAAACACCAACGTACAACACATTATCTCGCACAACCCATAGGAAAACATGTCATAATAGTACTTTCAGTCAAAGCGCAATGCCCCGCAGCAGGTTGCCATCTTGGTAGACTAATACATGAATGCAGATTTTATTGCAGCCTTCTATAGAAAAGCTCCAGCCACCTAATTTTCTCTGAAAGAGCACTACCCCGCCTTCGAATATTGCCTCAACGACCGAAGGGCACCTCTAGCCACAGCCTTTCCCCCTAGGACTTTCAGAGAGACAAACCCAGAGGCCCAGATGAAGGCTTTTCACCAAGGAGCCGAAACGCCTGTGGTTAGAGCATAGACCTTTCTCTTCAATCCACCAGAACTTCCAAGGGGGCTCCTCCCCCTGGTGTAGACCAACGGTTTGGTCCTCTGTGGGAATATCTAACCCACCCCGCAGCTGGTTACTCTAGCAAGTCCCAGCTTCAAAGTTAGCTTACAACTAATAGACTAGCTACAACCCTTCTCCAGATACAGTTCCCAAGCATGTTTCTGCTTCGAAGCATTACCAGGAAATGTGTACAATTACTATGTGCCCTGTGCGCACTACTGTATCCTCTGTGTGTAAATATGGTCACTTATGTTTCACAATACGGTCTAAATATGATGTAATATTTACCACACAAACAGTACTAACACCATTGATTCAGATGTTGGTTTTGTGATTCAGTACTGAACCAAGTATTATGCCATCTGTATTGTTTTCATTTGATGAAGCATGAGTACTGAAGATGTTTGCCCAGCCACAGGGCATGACCTGCTAAATATAGCAGTTTCTTGTGCATAAAATTGTTTTCCCAAGATGTACATGGATTCAATACATAAAAAAATTATTCCACTATGGGATACTTTGCTTACTTTTGAAGCTTGAATACGTAGTGAAACTGATACAACGCAGTGGACACACAAATAGGATAGTAGCGTCAACAAACTGATATGTGGTTGGAGGCCCCCCCCCCCCCGTTTTCCAGCCCCACCATATTCATCCATGAACCAAATGAGGTGTAAGACACTACACTACCCTCTGTCCAAGCAGTAATTCAGTTATCTTCCGAGAATCACAGGTGGTGTTATCAATCTGTATTCCCCACCTCCATTTTCAAGAATGGGTCAAAAGGGGACATTCGATTTTTTAGTGGAGGTGGCCCTGTGAAATGGCCTGGCCACCATAATCAGATTGCACTCCTTGCGTGTCCTTTCGCAAGACCATCAGGATGTCCATGGCTTACATGAGGTTAGCCACCCGGGATGCTCTGCTGGGACCTTTACATGGAATCGCAAAACCCTTTCCGACCTCTTACATTTGTCCAGTGTTAGGGTAAGGGTAAGGCCCCATTGCTTCCGACAGTGGCCCCAACTTTAAGCTAAAAGCAAGCTGTTCCGGTGCACAAGGTATTTGCTGTTTCAAGAGTTTGTCTAAGTTTGATACTCATTCTGGTGCAGGGGAGTTCACCTTGACAGATGTTGTATAAACAATGCAGCAACAAAAAGGTATGCAGAGGATATACCTGGTTCCCTGCACACCTTTATACTGGTGGTTATCAGCCAGGCAAAGATAAATAATGTTAAAGTAGCAAAGTCCAATAAAACAAACAGGATCTCGTAGTGGTTAAGTACAGGAGATTCAGGAATGTTCATAAATGTGTCTTTATATCATAACTTTAGCCCAAAGTATTGCCCGAAGAAGTTTCCATTCATCAGGAGCATACGGTATATTATTTGATCAGTAATATTAGGCCATCACAGATTCCTCAATTTCAAAAGAATGACAGTTAATATGGCACATGTTGTAAAATAAATACCCTAGGGCCCTTTTTACGGCTTTTTTCCCTCTTAGCCAGACCCCTTTTCCTGCACCCCCCCATCTGGTCTGTCCCCCGCCCTATTAATGGGTTTGTCACTGTTCCTCGTCCTCCGACTCATTAAATCTCTCTAAAAGTATATTCACTGTGCATGGTTATACAGACATATGCCCTTATCTGTGTGTCTTAATTGCATTTGAGTTTTCTTAATGAAAATCTAAGAATGTAACAGAATACATGTATTTCAGATGTAGTTTATCGACCTATAACCCGTTGATTTTGAATGCAATGTATATGCTTGTATTTGATTTTATTACCTTTATGGTATTTATTGCCGATTAAAGAAATGTCTCACTTCCACCCTGAATCCTCCTTTGTTGCTTACTTACTGCTCCCATTTCTGACCTGGCTCCACCAACTAGTTCATCTTTTTGTACCTTTGTTGCTCTCTCCTCTACAAGTTCAGACTTCCTCTCAAGCACAGATTCATTAGAACATGATTGCTGTCAGATGGAGGGTCCCCTCTTTTTCCCACCCATTTTTTCCATGCATGCTTGAGACCAGCCTCTGTCATCCTCACAATAACCCCTTTACGTTTCCAATGATTGAAGTCTGCCTCCACACCAGCCCCACCTCACCTTCTGTACCCCACAACACTCTTGCAAACTATTAAAATAGAATGGCATTTACCAATCATGGCAACCTTCAAGCTCCCACTATTGACTGTACACGCTCTGCAAGTAACCTTCCCTTTGGACCGGTAGTCTGGTGCTGCCAAAACATTTGTTAGATTAGGGAGTACACTAATAATGTATTCGTACTAACAAGTATAAAAAAAGCAGCTGGGCAATGTGTATGAGAATGTCCAGTAGTATTCTGCTAAACCATGTTCAATGTATGCCATCAGCAAAACAAAGGATGTGATGGAAGGTTTAGAATTCATCTTAACCACTGGCATCGCTCTGGGCAACCCTCAAGACCATTTTTGACCTGCCAAGCCATTATAGAAAGGGGAAGGTTTATTGCAACTTGATCCCTCACTTCGCGCAAATCCCACGGTGCTCTACTGGTCACGTCCCCCCGCTTACCTTTGGTCAGGGATTCCCGATGGGTACTCTAGGGAGCAGGCATACTGCAGGAGTGGATCTTGCCTATTGTGAGCTGACCTGCGCCTCCTCCTTTGTTCCACTCCAGGTTTCCACAAAGTTCCTACTGCGTGGCTCTCAACCGGTGCTCTCAGAATCTCTTACCACTTCACCATTGCCCATGTCCCTGCAGCAAAGGTGGCAAAAGAAAAAATCCTTCGCTGCACACCACTCTGCACCAGATCTCTGCAGAGCAAGACACCTATTTAGTGCAGCTTTTGGCAAGATTGTGTGCCAGGCCCTTTATTTTCTACAGCCCTGCTTGGAGAAGTGGGCCCGGTGACCTGTCTGGTGCCCCCTGCTCACCCAAAAGTCACCACCAGGCTAGCCTAGAGGTCTGCACCCAGGGGCATTTATTCAAAGCCTCTTCTCTACCTCTGCCAGCCATGATATCTAAATTGCCATTTTCCAATTACACAGGCCTGTACAGCGCGCTGTACGAGCATATCGAAATCAACCTTGTCATTGTGCGAATATTCTGTCCTCATTTTAGGGGACTGGAACACTAAGGAATGCATTCACCGAACAGGCATAGACATACTGCATCATTGATCGATGTCATGTGCCCAGTAAATCAAACATTTAGTGTATACAGACCAAGTACCTTTGTTAGAACACATCGTGCTCTTGAATATAGAACAGCTACACCTTGAATGGTCAGATGAGACTCCTAACTATGTCCACACATTAAGGCTGACCACATGCAAAGAATTCATAGGGGTACCTGGCGCAGCTCACACTTCTGCAAAAAGAGCAAAACCAATTACTCCTTTTGGAAGGTCAAAATTAGCCAACCCGTAACAGCACCATGGCACTGTTGTCACAATTAAAAGTCCAACAATCAACACAAAACACATTGGGATGGGTGGTTTTGTGACGAGTGACTAGACATGCCGTTTTCGCACCATCGGCTTTGAAGAGGCAGAGGAGACCAATGTACACATGGGCCATTCCAGACTCTTCCCTGCAGTTGAAGACACTGCCATCGAATGTCGGATACTTTTTTAAAAGGATCAAGACTTTCCTGCCATTTTAGATTTTTCCCATAGAATATGCATCATGCTGAATTACATTCCCAGCACCATCTGCACTGGGAGCCAAAGAACACAAGTGAGCACTGACTGGACAATGTATTAAATGTACCAATTACTCCGTGTTTGCTATACTGCCTGGTCCTTAAAAAATCAGTTAACCTTTGCTAATTAATAATGAGTTCAAATAGAGCCTTGACAAAAAGTGGAAATTATGCACACATCACAATTCTTTGTTAGATGATGGCCCTGGTTCACAAAGTAGAGTCACTTTAAATAGAACGGAACTTAGACTGATAGCTTAGAATCTAGGGCACTCCTATTTAGGCGAGTGATGCAAAGTTTACACCCGCAGTTAAGGGCACATGTGGCCTTTTCAAATGAAGCCTCATTGGTGCGACCTTTAGAGTATGGATTAGGGCTCTCTGTATGCTTAGGTCTGGTCAGATGTATCCTAATCAGTTCTAAAGACCTGGGCTGCATGATCGCCTTGCAATCTGGACTTTGCCTTTCTCCCAAAAGCACTGGCCGGCTGGTGAAATAAAGTGGCTTGTATCCGGCACAACCCCATGCTCCCCCCCCCCCCTTTACTTTAGCTCTCGGTTCTAAAGGACACAATTTAAAAAAAGCAGCCAGGAAACAGTGAGCTCTTCAGCAGATTCTGATAGAAGGGGAATTTAATGGCAGGCCTCTGCACTTTACTGATATCAAACACAGTCCCCCTCCAATTTACCATCAAATGGCAATCAGCCTCTTCACACACCTTCTCTATGCCCCCCACCCCGCCCCTTTCGTCCCTCCACAGAGCACGCAACACAGCTTGAAGGTAGTGTTAAGCACCATAAAGAAAACCTCTAATCATGCACATCCCCAATTACAGACTAGGCAAGAAATTAAAGGCAGCATATGGAAAGACTGACTGGCAATCCGCTTCATGATCAGAGGGACTTGGGCTACCCAAGTTCAAAAATATTTAAAGAGACTTTGGAAATGAAGGGAGATCAAAGGACTTCCAAAATTGCAAAAGCAAGCAGATTCCTTCTGAGAAAGTATGATCTAAAAATTACTATACAAGTAAATTTTGGATTGTCTTAGTATGCATTTTATTAACAGAACTCTTGTATTATGTAGCTTTCGTGCCCAGACTGTGGGGCAGACGGTGCATAATGGCCCACCAGACCGAGCTTTCATAGAAGCTAGCAAGGTCCTCAGCTTGGGCTGCAGGCCGTAAAACGCTGTCCGCCCCCCCCCAGCCGGGGTGTGAAAACCATATGCGCACCTTGGAATTTTCCAGGGTGCGTTTAGTTCGTTTTTCTTCCGACAGTAGATGAGCTCTGCAGGAGCACAACTCCAGTTGGAGAAAAAGTCAAAATATGGCTGCGCCATTAAAATAGAATAGGTACTAGGTCCCTTGTCTAATGGCAGCCATGGAAAACAGGATTCAAAATGGCAGTCATGCGAAAAGGGACCTAGTGCCTTTCCCATTTTTATGGTGGCGTCCATTTATTGCCATTTCTCATGACAGGCACAATAGCCGCCCGTAAAGGTGGATTGTGATTGGTCAATCTACCTTTCCCAGATGCAAATGTTTTTCTTCAATGTTCAAAATGGGTTTCATGATCAGCAAATTTGAGTGCTGACCCCGAGTTCGCCCACCTCCATTCCACTCTTGTCCTTGTGAAGCTGGAAAATAGCTTTTTTCCATGTGCCAGCTTCTTGCTCGGGGTAAAGTATTCACTAAATGACCAAGTATTGAACTACATTTCCAATAACATCCCGTTATCACAGTTAATAATGAAAATGTTACTTTTAGGAAAAGGCTGCTATCACTTCAGCATCCTCCATAATTCAGACCATAACGCAGACTGCAAGCAAAAGCTTTAGATGTCTCTAAGAGGACTATTCCAAGTCTATCTTACAGATTGAATGCAGTGTCAAACAGTTTGAAACGATGCTTGCTTGGGTGTACAAAAGTGATCTGTGCAATTCCAGCAGTTGCAAATGCACCTTAACTGTTCAGTGAGAATCCACAAGGGTGTCGCTTTAAAATGCATCTTTATAGACATTAAACATCCACCGTGATTTCTCCATCAACCTACACTACACGTCTATATCACTTTTTTATGTCAGCAAGGACAATCTGTTACGCTCACCTGGCTTCCACACAGGCGTCCATCTGAACTGGACAGCTGCGGTCTCCACCAATGTGACACGTAGGGCCGAGATGACTGACTGCACTGGCTCACCTAGCTTCGTTTGCTTGGCCCATAGGAATATTCTTCTGTAAATGGAGAAAGGGAATTAACCACCCGTGGGGTTGAGCGTAAATCCCCCTCACCCCCGCTGTTCTCCCCAAAGATCACCTTTGATGTTCCCTCTTATAGTCTCACCTGATGGTTTGAAAAGATGCGCTCTCCATCCTGCATTGAGCACAGGGGCGAGTTGATAACCAGTTGCTTCACTGGCTCGAAGTAATTAGTGAGTTCCAGAACAATATTGACTCCGAAAAGGATGTAGTTCGTAAGAGTTCACATGTCTGACTTTCACTCTTGTCCGATTCCTTGCAGTTTGCAGCTTGACCCCAGCGAAGAGTTCCTCGTGGTAGCTGACGAAGTTCAGATAAGGATTTGGCTTATTCTACAAAAGTTCAATAAAATAAGGCCAGAATGTAACCTGTGGCTTGCTCCCTTATTCAGGTGTGGAGAGAAAATATGAAGTTCGTGGAATAATGCCTCCGGCGGTAAAATTAGGTAAGTCTATTGTGGTGAGAAGAGTTCCCCTGGTTTGTCCCTTCGTCTCACCTTGTCGTCCTTTTGTTCCCCTTAGGGGCCGGGGTACGCAGAGGATGCAATGGAGACTGCGCCGGCCCGTGAAGAGGAATAGTACCCCCGGCGGTAATCCGTTAAGTCTATGGGGGTAGTTACTATTGCCTCTGTTTATTCCCTTGATTCACACCTTTGTTGTTCTTGTGTTCCCATTAGGTGCCAGAGTGCGGCAGGAACGTGCAGAAGGATGCAGTGGATCGTGAGGGAGGATGCTCCGAAGGCCGGTGAGTTCAGCGCGGCGCTGCAGCAGGCGAGGCGGCACGCGTAAAATGCTTCTTTCTTCCAGCTCGAAGGCGCGGTGGATCCGGAATTCATGTAATGATCGATGGTTTTGGTCTTATTCTAACCTCTTCTTCTTCTGTTCCTCCCTTTTTCTAGGAACTGCAGACTCGAGGCGGGCGTGGCAGAAGACTGGATGCAGGCTTGCAGACACAGCGATTGTTACGCTGCTGGATGCAGAATAACGTGAAGCGTGTGCATGCTCTTCGGGCGTGGTTTAAATAGGACCCAAAGTAGTCCCAGATAAGTATTCCTCCCCAGCCCCACCCGAGTAAAAAATAGTCCCTAGGTAAAATAGTCCCTTCCAAGCCTCATTTGGCGTGGAGCTCTGCAGCATGGTCTGCATCACGTAAGCTTGCAGCATGGTCGGCATCAGGTAAGTTCTATTCTATGAGCCTGGCGCCTAGACTTACTCGCCATATGAGTCTGGGGCCATAGGCGCCATGACCGCACCCAAACAGCCCCTAGCAGGGGTTTTTGGGCTTGCGCAAAGTAATTTGATGCCTGCTTCCGGGGTTGCTGGACCTGGTCTGGTTCCCCGGGGGTAGGCATGACACAATCATGAAGACGCATTCTACAGATGAATAGCTAATCGTGCCACCAGTTGTCCATCCATTAAAGCAATATTGCACATTGAGTCATTGGTGGTATACTGGATAGAGTATTTACAATACTAAATGATTTAATATGTTGAACACTTACACCACATCCATAACTAAGATTAGCCTTGGCACTTCATGTGTTAGAAACACCCCAATTACTGGAATAGGATTTTTATTCTTCATGTAAAGCACAACAGCTTTTGCTAGACAAGCACTTATTTTCTGCCTAATGCACAACATCAACAAAACAGCTGATGAATGCTTACAAAATACAATACCTCTTTGTATTCACTGATCCAATAAAGTCTCCCGGTGATGTAATCAACAGTAAGTCCTGCAGGCTGTTCCATGGGAACGGCGGCTAGTATCCGCCTGTCGGAACCATCCATTCCCGCCATTTCCACTGCAGAGTTTTCCCTTCTTCCATAATTTATCCAAAACATGCATCTATAAAAAATGATTAAAAGCGTTCCATTGAAAGGAAAACTGATATCACTTCAGGGACAAAGTCAAAAAATGTTAAGTAAGCAACTATACTCAACTAAATCTGATAAGGTGCAAAAATGCCGGAGAGCAATCACTACACAGATCGGCATGCAAACATGGGTAGCATTAACCTTCGAGTCACCTCACATGTTAACGTGCTGCCGCAAAGAAAAAGGATATTAACCGTTTTTAAATTGTACTTATAATGTGTTCTAGTTCATACAAACTTTTCACATTCATTTATCAACACAATTACTATATCTCGTAGACTTCCACTCCCATTCATAACATTAATTTTCATCTCATTATACATATGTAGGTAACAACCATTATAATACATCAACTCTAAAAAGGACCTTGGTTATTCACAATACACATCCACACTAGATTTAACAATAAAAAATTTAGTTAGCCCTCAATATATAAATTCATCTAGCGTTCCTTAATTAAAATGGCTATTTGCAGACAAATTCTGTAAAGTGCTATGCGTACAGCAGTATTAGAGTTTAAACAATAGTTCCAATAATCACAATTTTTGATCATATAGCCCAATGCTAATTTATCCAAATTGCACATATATAAACTGACCAAAGCCTTACATTCAGTCAATAAAGGGTTGTTCATATGTGCAAATATACAAATCCTGCAAGTTCTGGTCTCCGTAAAGAAACCTAGTTGAGGGCCACAGATAGTTAAGCTGGGCAATTGATGTATCCTCATTAGTACATCGTCTCAAAGCAGAGGACAGGCTCATCACCAGGTATATTTGCGTTACCTTCGTGATCTCTTGATACTTTAAGTTCCATCCCACAAACCTACCTTTTTTTCAAATGTTTGTTTCAACTGATCAAGTTCCAATTCCCAATCTGGGCTACAGTCCAAAGAATTAAACAGCGTTTTGTTAAATTTCTGGAAACCACTAATCAAACCCCTCCATCATGACCTTCCCCATTAGACTCGCAGGGCATTTATGATATGCAACATCCTTTATATACATTGCCACCCCCCTCTCTTAAGTGCCTGCTCTTCCAACAAAGTCAGTCCAAACTCAACTTTATTACTTCCATGGGGGCTCTTTGTGGAAGGCCCAACATTTCTCTGCAAAATGTTCCTTCTATGACTTTCAGCCAACACAATTTCCAGAACACACAATATTGCCAGACAAAAGCTTTGCTTGTATAATAGGATGCCTTTCATGCTGTATCCGGCGTCCCGTCAACACATTAATGTAAGCATTGCAGTTTCATATGTTTAACAATTCTCTCTATAGTCTTTATCAATAGTAAAAAGGCAGACAAAATATGTATATGTCCACTTGCTCAATTCAACCTTCCACGAATAAACCAAGATGATTTTAACCAAAATACATAGTTTTATCCATGTTTGATATTAAACTATTTCCTTTGCTTACAAACAATTCGTTCAATGTCCTTTGCATACCAATATATGTATGTTCAATTGGAACGTCTGCATATGAAAGCCATGTTACATTCTCTTGCCCAATCTTAGGGCAACCGTTTATCATCCCTTGTTGCCTTAAGTGCACGTGTGCCAGGTAACATTGCGTTAAATGAATTGAATGAAATCTCATCTTTGCACGATGGGCATTACATTTCTGGGGTGCAATCCAAAACACACCAACTCTCTCAAAACCGGAAACAATGAGATTTGGAATTCCTAGGCCTTTCAACAAGCAGAGGTAAGGATCAAAGGATCTTAAAAACCTTGTATAGAGTAATGTGAAGTAGTAGATGTGTCAACTGGCAATTTGCAGGTGTGCTAGAGATCCTTTTAAAGAATCATGAAATAAGGACGGGATAAGTGAATTTTTGGTGCCAATCTCCTCTACAACTGCACCACCAGTGCCTGCCAACCTTTTGCCGGTCATTCACGCACAATTGTATTGTGGCATATCAGTTTGCTAGTTTCACACCAATATCCTTAGACTAGTATTGCAAATAAATGTCAATCTATAAGGTACTAGTTTAACACACGTTCTAGGGCAGTCGGAAATGACAATTAGGCTCTTTACATACTTAAATAGCAAGGCCTTCACAGAAAAAGAAAACAAGAGAAATCTTGATTAGGCTGCCATGGACATCTGTATATCACAGCCCAATGTTAACTGTGAAAATGTTTTGGATAAAACTTAATGAGCTCATGATTTTCAAGATCGATGCACTGAAGCGCTATCTATATTGTGCACACAACAATGTTTAAATGGTATTGGAATCTCAGTTTTACATGTAGTGAGACTGCACTGTTTACGTACCATGTAAATGCATGTATTTTGATAACACCTACCCAAACCACCCCATTTCTGGGATTTAGAGCAATATTTCTTTTGGGGAAAGCTCATACTCCCTTTTGAGAAGATTAGTTCAGTTTTAGGAAACGCATACACCCCTTTAGATTTGAAATCTTCCAACTAGCAAGGCCCCTCCAAATCTGCTTCCTTGAAGCCTGGACTGCTTCAGATTCCCTTCTCTGAAGTTTCCCTTGTGGAGTGGACTCATCCTCTAGAACAGATACCTTCCTTTCTGCAGAAAAGTTTGGTCTCTCCTTCCATAATCCAAGTGGTGTTCTTTTCTGCAGCTTTTCCATTAGCCCAATCCTCTCCCCAATGTGCTCACATTTATTAAAGGGTAACATATTTCCATGCTTGTGTCACCAATCGGACAAGTCCTTCCATTGCCTTGCTGAACAGTCACACTCCGAGACTACACATCTCCAATCTTCACTGGATGATTATAATTTCTACACTTTGGGCCCCACACATTTCTTATCTGGATGGGGGCATCACACACGGGTATTACCTACCTGAGTGCCAGAGGTAATCCAGGACAGAAAGGGAATCCAGATCACTGGTGGCAACACCCAAAGGTGGTGGTGGTGGGGGGGGGGGGGGGGACAAAGTCCATAGAGAGACAAATAGTACTACCTCCAGAACTGGCAGGTGGGGTCAATTGGTCGATAACCTTCTCCCAGTGGAGATTAATGCGATACCTGATAGTGCTGTGATGCTGGCGCAGCAAGAAACAGAGGCAGCATTGCTGTGAACTCAGCACAACGAGCACTGAAACACCTTGCATGGACAGCACGCCTGTGAATATACAAGCAGGGCACAGCTCCTACAAACAATACACAGGGGATGCCACCCAAAACTGCCCATAGCACTGTGGCGGCCTGGAGTGGGAACTTATGACACGCAAGGGAATAGTTTCTTACCTGTAACTCCATTTCTCCAGCATTGGTATCTTTCATGGATTCACATGCTTAGAATATTCCGTCGTCGGACTGGGACCCCTCGGTACACATATATAGCCTTTTCCTATAGGAAAACTTCCGACACTTGTGTCCTATCTACGTCCTTTTAGGACCCGCCTATGCATGCTCCGTGGGCCGTCCCAGTATAAGAGGCCCGCCCGTGCGGCTCCCCTTCAGATTTCGGCCCCTCCAAAGTAGGAAGGGTTAAACTTATCAAATACATTGCATTCTGGGGAGGTTGGCGGGCGCATGTGAATCCATGAAAGATACCAATGGAGTTTACAGGTAAGAAACTATTCCCTTCTCCAGCATTGGATCTTTCATGGATTCACATGCTTAGAATAGATTGTATAGCAGTAACACTTGAGACGGCGGTGAGAATGTAATGTAATATACCCTCACCATACTACACAATGCAGGTGTACAGTAGGAATAAGTTAACTCATATAACCTTACCCACATAAAGTATACTGTCATCAAAAAGGTAGAAAACAGATTCTCCACAGCGTGGAGCTTACCTTACTGAAACAGATGGCGCAGGACAGCTCTTCCCATCTGCACCTCGTCCGCATGCTGCCTGGCAAGGCAGTAGTGGCGGGTAAACGTGTGGGGCACTGACCATGCTGCAGCTTGGCATATGTCCGTCAGCGGAATTCCTGCCCATAAAGCTGTTGGAGGACATCGATCTTGTAGAATGGGCTCTAGGATGTCCTTGCAGTGGCCTTCCGGCCTTCGAGAGTGACAAAACGCAATCGTCGATGAGACCCATCGAGCCAATCCCTGTTTAGGGATTGCTTTTCCTCTCGACGGACCATATGCGATGAACAGTTGTCGAGTAGACCTGAGTTCCTGTGTACGATGTAGGTAAAATTTCAGAGCCCTCTTAACGTCCAGGGTATGAAGAGCTTTTTCTGCTGCTGATGGTGTGGCGAAGAAAGTAGGGAGAACAATGGACGAGTGTTTGTGATACACTGTCGGAACTTTTGGGACGAACGTAGGATTAGTTGCCAGGACCACTTTGTCCTTAAAGAATCTTAGGTATGGCGGGTCTACGACCAGCGCTTGCAGTTCCAAGATTCTCCTAGCTGATGTGATAGCAATCAAGAATGCCAACTTCCACGAAATGAATTTTATGTCGGACATGGCCATAGGCTTAAAAGGCGGTTTCATTAAGCCTGCCAACACTGTTGAGACTCCAGGTTGGGGGGAAACGTTTTACCGGGGGAAAAACTCGAAATAAACCCCTCATGAAGAGCTTCACAAGTCTGTCGCTAAATAGAGGCGACGACTGCCTCTTCCTCGTGAACCTCGAGATGGCCGCCAGGTGCACCTTTATCGATGTGAAGGATAACCCCCTCTCCGCCAAGAGGAGCAGGTAATGTAGAACTTGTTCTGGCGTCACCAACAACGGTTGTAGGCCTTGTTGTCCTCTACACCATTCACAGAACCTCCGCCACTTATAGGAGTAAGATTTGTTTGTAGAAGGGGCTCGAGCCGCCTGCAGAATTTTTTGACAATCCTCCGAAACGTCTAAAGCACCGAACTGCGAAAAGTCAGGAGCCAGGCTGTAAGGTTGAGACTGTCTGGGTCGTGATGCCACACTGTGCCTTTGTCCCGGGATAGTAGGTTCGGGACTCTCGGAAACGCTATGGGATGTTCCAGCGACAGGTGACAGGTCGGAGAACCACGGTTGCCTTGGCCAGAATGGTGTCACTAGAATTACCTGGCAATTGTATCTGCGTATCCACTGTATTGTCCTCCGTATGAGGGGGAACGGAGGAAAAGCATAAACGAACATGTCCGTCCATGGGAAGGAGAATGCCTCCCCCATGGAACCCTCTTGAGGCCATCTGCTTGCGAATTGCTCGCATTTCTTGTTGTCTTTGGTCGCGAAGGCGTCCAGAGGGGGGTGACCCAATTTCTCGAACACTTTCATCAGGTGAATTGTGTCCATTTCCCACTCGTGTATCTGGGCCATGCTTCTGCTGAGGGAGTCTGCTTGGGAGTTCCTCACTCCTGGGAGGTTGTGAGCCACGATGGAAATTTCGTGCTTTAATGCCCAATGCCATGTTTTCGGGGCTTCTATGGAAAGAGTTCTTGATCGCATCCCTCCTTGTTTCCTCAGATAAAACATGGCCGTTGTATTGTCGGTCAGTACTCGTACTCGCGAACCCTTGATGTGTGGTAGGAATGCCTTCAAGGCCCATCGTACTGCTCTGAGCTCTAACACGTTTATGTGTAGGAGTGACTCCGTTGGAGACCAGCGACCTTGCGTTTGGAGAGCACCCGTGTGAGCTCCCCATCCGGTTTGGGACGCATCCGTGACTATGGTTGGCTGAAACTCCTGCTCCTGTAGGGGTACACTGTTGTTCAGATTGTGGAATCTCTGCCACCACTGAAGGGTCCGAAGCAGCTAGTCGTCGATGGTCATCTTGTCTGACCACGATCCTTGAGCCTGCGTCCATCGGTCCGCAAGGAATTCCTGGACTGGCCTCATGAATAGGCGACAGTTTTCCACCAGATGGATGCAGGATGCCATGGCCCCTAGGACCGAAACGTATTTTCTCACCGAGAGCCTGGTGTTTCGCCGTAGTCGGCTCGCTTGCTGATTGAGTCTTGAGGTTCTGTCGAGAGAAGGTTTCACTAGCCCTAACTGGGTCTCGAACTGTGCCCCCAGGAATACCAGCGTTCGATGGCCGCAGAGGATTTTTCAAAGTTTATGGCGAATCCCAGCTGTTGTAGAAGCTGCATGGTGGCTTGTAAACTTGTGTTGGTCGACGCTAGGGAGGATCCCCTTACCAGCCAGTCGTCGAGGTATGGGTATACATGGTGGCCTTGCTTCCTTAGCCAGGCCGCTACTGGAGCCAGGCATTTCGTGAATGTTCTGGGGGAGGTCTTGAGCCCAAAGGGAAGAACCGTGAACTGGTAGCGAGTCCGCCCTATTACAAATCTCAGGAATTTCCTGTGTTTCCGACACATTGGAATATGGAAGTACGCGTCCTGTAAATCCAGGGACGCTAGAAAATCCCCCTCTTGAACGGCGCGGATCACTTCCTGCAGAGTGAGCATCTTGAATTTTAGGCTCTTTAAAGACTTGTTGAGATCGCGTAAGTCTAAAATGGGACGCCATTTGCCGTTCAGCTTTTTTACGACGCAATATCTTGAGTAGACTCCTTGACCTCTCTGTGATGTTGGAACTAATTCTATCACGCCCTTTGCTAACATGTGTTACCTCTTGTTGCAGTATCTTCAGATGGGAATGAGCGGTGAACGCAGGTGGAATGTGCGGAGGGCTGTGTTTGAATTGTAGAGTGTCCGTTTCTTATAGTGTCCAACACCCATTGATCCGTCGTTATTCGTTCCCATTCGTCGACATATGCTGACACTCTTCCCCCCAGAACGGTGTGTTGTATGTCACTGCTGATCTTTATTTTGCTTGTCTCTCGACGACGGATATGACTGTCTTTTCCTGGAAGTCTGGAAGTCCCGGCGTCGGTTTGCCGTTTGGGAAGCACGTCTGTATCCCTGGGAGGGGTAAGCCGATCTGCCAAAGGATCTATCTCCAGACGCAGAGAATCTTGAATTACCTGAAGCCCCTCTAAAGGGACGAAAAGACTTGTAGCTTCGGCCACTCTGGAGGGCACCCAATGAACGTGCCGTGTCCGAGTCCTCTTTCATTCCCTTTAGGGCTTCGTCCACCTTCTAACCGAAAAGAAGGTCTCCCTCAAAGGGCATATCTAAAACTTTGTATTGTACCTCTGGCCTGAAGTAGGTACACTTAAGCCATGACTGTCGTAATACGACCCCATTATTGACTTGCTTGAAGCCTGACTCAGCGAGGTCCACCGCGATGTTTATTGCGTGATTTGAGGCTTCCTCACCCTCTTGGACAAGTAACATCGCTGCCTTCCTATGCTCTTCCGGAAGATGATCAAGCAACGGAGCTAGCCTGTGCCACATCTCCCTATCGTATCTGGCTACAATCGCCAGAGAGTTTGCGGCCTTTACTGTGGTTGCTCCCACGGATTGCACTTTTTTGCCAAAGGCATCCTGGCGTCTCGCTTCGTTTTCAGGCGGAGTCGTGCACTTGTGCTGGGACTTCGCCTTCCTCGCCGCTGCCGCCGACACCACCGAGTCTGGCGTTGGTTGGGAGGATAAACACTTGGGGGGTAGACTCTGGAGCCTTAAACTTTTTCGAGGCGTCCTTTCACTGCCGGCTCTGAAAAAGGGTGACTCATTGTCTGCAACCCCTCCTTCCACACGTGGTCTAGTATTGGTATTGAGAACACAGACCTTCTCGTACCCATGTGGTCGAACAAAAAAAAACAGTCCTTTTTCTGTTCTTCCTGGGACAAACCAAATTCTTTGCATGCCTTCTCCATCATAGAATGGAATGATGCAATGTCGTCCGGAGGGGACGGGTGAGCTGGGCTTCTAGGGGTTTCCAACTCCACCTCTGACTCCCAGGTTGGATCCCTGGAGGGGGATGATGAGATATCCGACATGGCTCCCCTGTCAGACTCTGGCAGCTCACCTTCCTCTTGTGCCAGTGCTGAGATTGACGTGCGTCGGTGGACGGGACGGGCCCGGCTCGTCGAAGGGTGACTGTGGCAGGTTTGCCTGAGGTAGTCTCTGGTCCAACGACTGTAGCAAGGACTGAAGCGTGGACAGAATTTCCAACGACAAAACAGATTGAGAAGAGGGGCAGATACTGGTATACCGGATCCCCTCGTCGACGACTTGTCAGCCACTCGTAGCCCTGGGTCTGCTGGGCCAGCTATTCTCTCGTTCTCGTCCCCCGAGGACAGCGACACAGCCTGTTCTTGCAGTAAAGTATCCGGGGGGATTGGATCAAAAACTTCAGGCCTCCAGGCCTCCTGTAGAACCCCCGTCGACTAGGCCATCGTCGCCGCCGTTGTCGGTGGGACGGTGGCTGCCACCTGCGTAAGTGGCAGGGTGGAGGCCGATGACTGGACCGCTGTCGACGACGGTGACTTAGCAGGTGGTTTAGGCGGTCCCGCCTTTTCCACACTTGGCCTGCTTTTACTCGACTCTCAACTCGTGGTCGATCTATGATGATCGCCCAAGGAGGATTTCCTTTCCTTTTCATGCTTTTTTGAAGATGATTTCTTTGACGAGGAGTCTCTAGCTGAGTGACTTCCAGACGACTCTTTTTCCGTCGGTCGAGATTTCTTCGCCGGTGGTTCCGACGAGGTAGCGCGGCGTGATGTTTTCGCCGATTGTGTGGAGCCTACCTCCAAGGGGGGTATGCCCCCGCTCCATCATTCAGCCATGCCACCAGTCGTCGACTCCGGTCTTTGAGGGTTTTTTGAGAAAAACCCTTTGCATATGTCAGTTATCCACCGAATGAGGGTGGAGGCAATATATACAATCCATATGTCCGTCCCCCTCGTAAACTTTTTTCAAGCCGCACGTCGCGCATGGACGGAACAGCGCTTTTCCTGACATGGAGGACATTTTCTCTAACAAACTCCAGGAATACAACCTTGAACAAAATAGTAAGACAACGCGAGGAGATCCCACTACTTTGGAGACGGTTGAAATCTGAAGGGGAGTCGTGGGGGCGGGCCTTTTATACTGGGACGGCCTACGGAGCATGCGTAGGCAGGTCCTAAAAGGACGTAGATAGGACACAAAAGTGTCGGAAGTTTTCATATAGGAAAAGGCTATATGTGTACCGAGGGGTCTCAGTCTGACGACGGGGAATATTCTAAGCATGTGAATCCATGAAAGATCCAATGCTGGAGAAATAATGTACTCCTTTTGGGCCTAAAAGAAACTAACTAGCTGTGTCTTGGATGGACTGTCCAGGGTGCACTGCGTGCCTGTGCGAAGGGAACAAAGTGATCAACTGCCGAGCACAGTGTGCTTCCTACTGGAGGCACGAAACGGTCAAGTGACCTGCGGACACTCCAGAGTGGCACCAAGTGGACAGAGGGGCGAATTACAGTGATTATTGTAAAGCAATACATTATCCTGGAGTATTTGAGAGCAACAGGTCAACAGATACTGCTTTATTCGCTATCAATCATGGAACTGCATTTTAAAAAAGCACTGTATGTGCTACAAAAATCTTCATTTTGAAGTGCAGGCTTTCTGATGTAACTGAAAAAGTAAGCCAAATTGTGATGTATTCCTTATAGAATATGCATAACAAAGTAACTATTTATAAATGCAAGTGGGGACACCTATGATTATGCAAGGATATGCACATGACATTTTAAATGGGGATACATTATAGTAAATTCACTTTTGCTGTGTTCATTTCAGTCTAATATTGTGTAGAGTTAAAGTGAACCATGGTTTCAACCCAGAGAAAAACCAGACCCGCCCATGGGACTATTTGCTAGGGTACTCTTGAAAAATAACTTCGAATTCCAATAGCTCAAAGTTTGCAGTGTGATTCGGAATTAGCATTTATTGGCCAAAACCTGTTGGTTTTACTATTTCAAAAGCAAATTCTTCCATTAAGAATTATCCCTTGAGATTTGCCTGGTAAAGCTTGCCTTCTGCAAGCTAATGTAGTGGGAACAAAGGAGACCTCTCATGTTATCCAAAATCAATCATGTAAACATATTTTTGAGGCCTTTGATAGCTCATGTGATGAGCACATGCCCTTGGTAAACAGTTCTGAAGGAGGGCAATGATTTCATATTTTCTATTTAGTCATTTAGAAACGTGTTGTGTATTTGGAACCATAGCTGGTACAAAGTGCTTTTCAGAGGGAAGTCCATTTGGTTTAACACCAAATTTGCATTCCCAATGATTGGTAATGGTAAAATTGAAAATGATTCATGACTTTGGGAATTTACAGCACAGATTTATGCAGCACATGTGCGCCTCTGCAAGGAGAGTACAGCAATCTATAGAAAAACCATTATGCAGTCGAGAAAATTCACTTTCTTCCATTGTTTTCAGCCATGATTTGATTCTGCAGCCGATCTTCTGCCCCAGATATGCGCTGCTCCACCTCGCCAGTGCGCAATGTTAGTTTTTGCAGGTTGTGACATAGGAGTGAGTCATCCATACTAATGCCATCCATTTTTTGTTCCATGGAGGCTCGCGAGTCCGCAATGGCGGACATAACGTCCTTTAAAGATATTGTGCTCTCCGTTTCAGCCATAATGCCCGATTGTTCTTGTTCATTTTGGGCCTGTAACTGGTGGTGTATATTGGTTGATATTGCTCTGGCTAGGCTGTTTCTTGGCCTTGTCCTTGCCCATGGTGGGCACGACCACTCTTGTATGAAAAGTGCAGGCCTTCTGGATGAGGCCATATGGAGTCACAGTGCAGATGGGGTATTAATTCAAGCCAGTAACCAGCCGATAAGATGTTCTGCTTGTGACCCCTGTCAACGAAATCTTCCTACTATGCCCGCTATAGATGGTCGACTTGTCCACAGCTATTCGCTCCAGGGGACAATTTGTTTCCCAATTAACGAGAGTATGGCAGGGCAGCTCGCCTAATCACTGATTCGCCCCCTCTCCAATTGGTGTCACTCTAGGTGTCCGCAGGTCACACCGTTACAACAGAGCGCTGGAATATCAGTGTTGGCTTGACCGTTACATGCCTCCAGAAGGATCAATATAAAATCAGTATATTTTATATATAAATATATAATCAGTCAAACTCAGTCTTTGGGTAAATATACTCAAGGACCCCACAATGTACCCAAAATGGTTTAATTCATAGCATAGTCTACACCACGTGCAGGTGACTACTTGTGTTCCGCAGGTACACCCTCTACAAGACTTAAAATGGCAGATATGGTATGTCTATGCTTTTAAGCAGGAGGGAGCCATTGCAGTTTTTCGATCAGGCATTTCTCACTTAGGATGAGCCTAGTAATGTCAAAATGTTTCTTAAAACTTGTTGTGATCAGATCCTGTTCTCATCGATTTCCATCACCTTAGGCAAACTTTGAGTACCATTCAGACTTGTACCTCCACCCACAACATGCTCCCCTGTTAAACATGCTAGGTTGATTCCATCCATGTCTATAAAATTGGCCAGTATTGCTGTGCGTATTATACACAAGTGTGCTAAGGAAGTAATGTAAATTAGTTGGCGGTGAAACAAAACCCTAAATTATACAGGGAGTGAGTAGGATCTGAATAAGGATTCTCATTTGTTGCCATTTACATATTTCAAGAAGTTAAATGCTTACACCTAGGAATTGCACACGGCTTAAAATGATCAGGCATTTTACTGCAATCTGGGGCACAATGCACATTTCCAAATGACTTCTAAAAGTAAAGTCTCCAAGGATTCTTGCAACGTAATATTTTGAAATTGGCATCCAATTGTCCACAACACATTTTAAATCACACTTGACAAGTGAGGGGAGAATCAAAGGAAAGTTGAGACTGCCTAAATTTAAAGATGAGGTGTGCCATAACAGGGTCACTTGATTCTAAACTCCACATTTTCCCAGGTCTTGGTTGGTGTAATAGGCAATCTCTCCCAAGTGTGCAGCAAGAATTCTTCTGTTGAGATGTAAAACTTCTCAGTTTACAAAGAAGGGGTGTCCAAGAAAGTCATAGGTCACTGGCAAATGCTGTTCCCACTGCCCTTCATGCATACAGTGAAGGTAGTATAAAGAAGAACAATCTTCAGAATCTATTATTCATCCAATATTATATTCTACAACATTGTTCTAAGTGGTTGACTGTCGTCCTATAATTTTGTGAAGAATCCAGGTGATCCACCCTGAAATTGGCAAATAGTTATTCAAACTGATTGAAAGAAACTCCAGTCCAGTAAATCATGATATTTCCTCAAACATCTACTATATATACCAGCACCATTACTTATTACCTGTAATACAGTTGTGTAATCAACAGCATGTATAACTGGACAATGCTGCTCTCTGGCAAAACGATTTATCTGGCAGGTGGACAGTATGAAAGCCCTGGATTTTCTGCCAAATATTGCGATCAACTCCAGTACTTCGACGATAACAAATTAGGTCAGTTATGAAGTGGTTCAGGTGACCAAATCTACATCCTCCGTTGCCATGGCAAAGCATGCGTTTTTGAAATCCATTTAACTTCTTGAAACAAGAGGGTTACACCTGTAATTGGCAATGCCCACTTTTCTGCCATTAGCCAAGTCACAAGACAGACGTTCTCAAGAGATAAGGAATCAATTTAACATTTGGCATGCGTCAGTCTGTTGCCAAGAAAATTAACGCTGCTGGGGAAAAAAGGGCTGCAAAGAACTACCGAAATGGCTGCAGTCCATAAGTAATCTCTGGTGGAGCTCTAATAAAAAATGTCAGTGGACATAGTGGTTGAAAAGTGGCAATGACTTACTATGCTGGCAACAAACATTCAAGGGGGTGAGGGGATGTGTGAAACCAATGCATACATCCTCAGAGCAAGAGAAGCACAGACAAAAAAGGACTGTTGCCTCCCCATGCAGCCCCTGTTGGCGGTTACCCACATATGTCCCAATTATAGGCACAAAAGGTTGCATTCCAGAATAGATGGTATGGTGGAATTGTACACAGTATGCTGTACTTGCTCATAATGGAGAACATTGGTAGGCAGCAGGCTAGAACTGTTTTTTCAGGGTAATTGCATTATGGGGTTGGCATTCACAAATGGAATAGTACTGGGTTGCCAAACCTGCCATCAAACAAATGGAATTGAAGTCTGAGGTCTGAAGTCAACAGTGTAAACAATGTTACAGTGGGTTTGTAGCAGGTTCAAGAACACAGGGCCCTTGGAGGGCCCTTGGAACACAGCTTTGGGGAATCTCGTCCCAAGTCTGGCATTGCAGCCAAACTAAGCATCAGATTTAAATAACACAGTCATGGTGCTCAAAAATGTTATGTAATGTCAATGTCCTGTTTAAAAATGCATTGCAATGTAACGTAATTGAAAGTAATACAAGAGTCTGCAATGCAATCTAGAATTGTGTTTTGTTCACATCGTAAAGCCTCTTAATATACTATATGGATACGTTATTTGTTAGAAATGAAGATTTAAGGGATAATTTATAGCTGGTATGAAAGGAGGTGAAGATATAATGGTATAATCAACTGTTGGGTATCATCTTTGAAGTTCGTGTCCGGAGTGTTAGGCTTCCTCGCGCTCGCTAGCTATTCAGCCATAGCAGAGCCAAATGACAACAGGAGCCATTATCTGGTCCAAACCTTTATTCTTTCCTTCCTCAACTGTCCCACTGCCTCCTGTGTCCCTCCCCTTCCGCCCTCTTCCCACTCTGGTGTTCTCTTAAAGGGGCCGCGTCCCTTTATTCAGTTACAACACCTCCCCCATGCTCAACATGAAAACAGGGGTCACATTTGTTCGATGAGTCTCTTCGGTCTCCTCACTGTCCTGTGTGGTCTGCCTGGAGACTCTGGTTTCACCAATCGCTTCGACCAGGGGGCGTGCGTCCTCTTCGGACTCTGAGTCCTCAGAAATCATTTGATGTTTCTTGATCTTCAAGATAGTCTTTTGAAGAACGACACGCTCTGTGTTATCTCCCCTGGTTCTCCTGTCGCGGTCATCATGGGTCCCTTTACAGCCGTAATGATTCGAGGCTCTGGGTTGTAGCGGTGTCCGTTTTCCACCTCTGGTTGTCGCACTGACTGTCTGCCCTACTTCGAGCTGGGATTCCTTTGCGTTCCTCTTTTTGTCAGCCCATTCTTTGGCTTTCTATTTCTTTTTGGCATCTCGCTCCCTTATGGCTGCGTCTTCAGGTGGGTAATCTTCCCATTGAGGGGTGCACGTTCAGGGTCTGTATCTCACCATTAGTTCTGCTGGTGTTCCCCCGTTGCATTGTGTGGTGTGTTTCTGTAGCTCCTGAGCATGCCGCAGATAGCTTGCAAGTGTGATACGTGCTCAGCTAGGGCTTTCTGCCTCGTTAGTTTTATAGTGGCCATGAATCGTTCCACCATTCCATTGGCTCGGGGCCAGAGTGGGGTAACTTTTTGGTGATCGAAGCCAAGAAGGTCCACGAATTTGGCAAACTCGCGTCCCTGGAACGGAGAACCGTTGTCTGTTTTGACGATGTTGGGGATGCCCCATTCGCTGAAAAGCTCATCTATGATGGGTGCTGTCTGACAGAATGATGTTGACAGTGTTTGATGAATGGAAACTGAGTGTTCGTCAATGGCTACAAGCAGGTAGCCTCCTTCCTCCAAGGGCCCATAGAAATCCATTGCAACCTTTTCCCAGGGTGTCTCTGGAAGGTTCGGCTGCATGGGGTTTGGAAATGACTTCCTTGCTGCTAGCCGGCAGGGTCTGCAATGTGCCAACATGTCTTCCACTACGATGTCCATGTAAGGGAACCAGTTGTGGTTCCTTAGGATCTTTTTCGTATCGTCAATCCCTCTGTGGCCCTCGTGTGCTAAGGCCACTAGTGTTTTCCAAGGTCTTTCGGGGCTACTAGTCTTTCCTCGTAGCAGCACATCTTGGTCAGTGTCCACTAGTTCAGAGTGTATCTTGGCTAGGCAGTTTAGGTCTTTCATGTCCATCTCCTCCCCTTAGTTTCTTCGTTCTTGCAATTCCCTCCATTTGTTTGTGCAGGTGAGGAGTATGGCAGTCCTGATCGTGGGGTCAGCTCTGCTCCTGGCCACAAAGACTGCTGTCGAGATGGTCGGTGGCATGACATTGGAGGACAGGTATGAGATGTATTCTTCCGCCTCGTGAACTATGTAGTTGTCACTACCTGCCAATGGGCGTCTTGACAAGTAGTCAGCCGGGTTGGCTTCTCCTGGTTTGTGGATGATTTCGTAATCATATTCTTGTATTCTTATCCCCCAGCGTTCTATTCGGGGGGGCATTTTTGTTTTGGGGTTCCCAAATAATGCCTAGCGCCTGGTGGTCCGTGATCAGGGTAAACCTTCGCCGATTATGAAATGGTGGAACTTTTTACAGGCCCATACGGCCGTGAGGCTCTCACTCTGCTTGTGAGTAAGCCTTCTCGGCGTGAGATAGGGCACGGCTGTCATAGGCCACTACTGCATGTCGGGTGTTGTCCTTGGTATTGGTTTGGGCCAGGATGGCTCGCAGGCCAACTGGGCTGGCGTCTGTGATGAGTGTGCCACTCAGGGTGGAAGTATGCTAGCTGACGATGGTTGGCAAGACTCTTTAATGGTCAGAAAAACCGTCTGGCATTGTGGGTCCCAGTTGAAGAGTTTGTCCTTCTTGGAGGGCTCGGAGTGGGTCGGTGATCGTGGCATAGTTTTTGAGGTAGCGTACACAGTATCCTGCCATCCCTAGGAATGATCATAATTCCGCTGTTGTGGGGGCTTGAAGATCGGTGATCGCTTTCATCTTGTCCGGGTCAGCCTTTATGCCTTTGTCCGAGAATATGTGCCCAAAAAATCTGAGGCTGGTTTCGTTGATATCGCATTTGGGCCCATTCAGTGTTAGGCCAGCGTCTTGAAGTATCTTGCAAACTGCCACTAGTGCCTCATCATGTTGTTCTTGACACTTTCCAAAGATCAGCAGGTCATCGCTGTAGTTTTGGGCGTTTACTTTAGATATTAGGCGCCTGATTGCCTCTTGGAAAATTTCTGTGGCAGAAGATATGCCAAAGGTGAGGCGTTTATATCTGAATAGTTCCTCATGTGTTGAAAAGGTGGTTATTGACCTGGAAGCTGGGTCTATGACGAGCTGGGATAGCAGTGATTGAGGTCTAGTTTTGAAATGTGTGTTGCTTGGTTCAGTCTGATGAGCATGTCCTCCAGACTTGGTCCGGGATGCCTCTTTGGATGGCAGTGTAGGGGATGTGCATATTGACGCATATAAGTAGTCATCCGTTGTCTTTGGGCACTATTACAATGGGGGATACCCATGGAGTCGGTCCTTCTGCTTTTTAAATGTCATGGAGGAGTTGGAGTTCTTTCGATACTTGGGCCTGGAGGTGGAAGCCCACTTTGCGGGGCTGCTGTGGCACTGGTGTGACTGGGGTCGATGTGCAATTGAATGACTGAGTCTTTAAGCATTCCTACCCCTTAAAATAGTTTGGGGAATTTAGTTTTGAGGGCCTCTTTGGTGAGGGGCCGGCAGGTTATTGTCAATGTCACCGCTATCTGATAGGTGTCCTTTAATGACTTCAGTCTGTTCGTATTGCAGGTCAATGAGTGCCAGAGCCCTGGCTGTTCTGTAGTTGAGGAGGCATCTTCCTATTGAGGGAGTCCGAATGAAATGTATTATGGTGGTTGTTGTGAGGTCTGAGTGAGATCACATTGAAGCTGTCCTTTGGACGTCATGGGTAGTGCTGCTCCCTACTGGAAGATGTGGGTCCTCGATTGTCGCAGGGGGTAGAGGGCTGCTTTCTCGTGGTATAGTTCCAAACTCATGACGTCCATCCTGTAGGTATAGGGGCTGTTGTACCTTTTTGAAGACATCTCGGTGGGGAGTTGTTGTATGGGTCTTAGTCCAACGGGAAGGGTTGGATGTCAGTTCTTGGGGTGGCGGGCGTTCCCTTGTGTAGGTGCCATTTGGTCATAGTGGTGGAAGTCAAAGTTTGTGAGCCTTCCTGCAGGTTCAATTCGTAGTCCTAATGTTCTTGCGGTGTTCGGGCATTGGTGGGAGTTTGTGGGGTATATCAATCCTCTTTCGATAGGTCGTTGGTCAGGTTGTTCTGTGTGATTACGGAAGGTGATTGGTATTCTGCGGGCGGTTCAGGCCCATGTCGGGGAGTTGTTCCTTGCACATGGCTTGAAAGTGGTTTTCCTGGCCACATCTTATGCATCGTTGACCAATAGCAGGGCATGGTCCTGTGTGGGTACTCGAACCCACAGCGGTAGCATTGCTGGTCACTTTGTGTCCGCTCTGTAGTGTTCCTGGGAGCTTGTCGCCTGAGAGTTTGGGTATCGGGTGTATGGGGTTATGGCCGCAATGTCGTCCTTTTTTTGGGTTGTCTATGGCTGCGGCTTGGACATCTATTCTTTCATACACCCTGGCCAAGTCCAGTACTTCTTTGAGGGATAGGGGTTTCTTCAGAAGGTGTTTTCTGACCATTGACGAGATACATCCTATTATGCGTAGTCTGATGGCTTAATCGTCATTGAAGTTGGGGAAGTCACTTTATTATTTTCCTTTGGAGGTGGATAACAAATTCTATTGATTTGTGGGGGAGCTGGGCGCACTGATTGAAGGTATAGCGTTCATAGTCTCGATTGGGCGTTACCTGTTTTTGATTGATGGCTTCCAGGAGGCATGAATAGGTGGCACGGTCTTGCGGGGGAATTGTACGTATTATGTTTGATTTCTCTTCCCGCCAGATTTGTGAAGATGCTGATCTTGTTGGGAGGATCTTGGGTGCTGATGACACCTACGAAGTCTTCGAATTACTCGACCCATTCTTCCCATCGCTGACCCTGGTCATGTGGGTTGAGGGTGAATGGGCTTTGTCTCCTCATGAGGCTGGCATGTGAAGTGAGACTGGCAGCAGCAGTTGGGGGAGATCCTGCATCTGCCGCTGCTTGCGCTTGGGTCGGTCATGGTAGCACCCTGGGTGGTGTGTCACAGTGTCTGGTGGCTTTGCGGTAGGGTGAGGCCGTTTGCAGTATTCAAGTGGGGGCTCCAATGTTCACTTGTCCCAGTATGAGGTGCTTCTTTGTTGCATGTTCTATTTGTGGCTGTGTAGGATTTGGTGGTGGTTAATTGGGTCCCAGGCCTTGTGGTGTAAGAGGCTTGTATGCCCCTTTGATTTTTCTGGTGTGCTGTGCCTTTTCTTGTAGCCTCGCATCTCTTGGTCTTGTTGGGGCGTGGCTGGTTAGTGAGACGTGCTGGCGTGATGAAGTGATGCTCACTAGGTTTCCCTTTAATGCGTATTTCTTTGGTGCCTAATGATACGCTGGTGTGCTGATGTCGCATTTCCTTTCTCTTTGGTCTTTAATGATACGCGACATGATGAAGTGAATGTCACTATGCTTCCCTTTGATGTGTAATTCTTTGAAGCATGATGATACGCTCCGGTGTGCTGATGTCACACTTACTTTCTCTTTAGGCTTTAATGATATGCGCTGGCGTATATGTGCGAGTCTCGCTCTGTTTTACGTCAGTGTGTGGACTTGGCAGGGGGCGCAGAGTCTTTACCTGGCCGTGTAGTGTTCGCTGACTTGCGTAGTCCCTCTGCGCTCCCCTGTTGGTGCTCCTTACTTGCTGTTGGCCCCGCGGCCCGGCAGTGTTCCTCTTCAGCTGCTGGGCTCACTGTCCGGCGGCAACCTTTCTAAAGCTGCTGGATGTCAGCTGCAGCGACATTCCGCTGCAGGGTCCTTGTTCCTGTGGCGTCTTCTCGCACTGCTGGGCCTGGCGCCGCAAGCAGCGGG
Source organism: Ambystoma mexicanum (assembly GCF_040938575.1). Classification (NCBI taxonomy): domain Eukaryota; kingdom Metazoa; phylum Chordata; class Amphibia; order Caudata; family Ambystomatidae; genus Ambystoma; species Ambystoma mexicanum. The sequence continues at coordinate 1,460,905,557 of NC_090935.1, forward strand.
CCCCCTCTGCTGCGGTCAGGTGGCCGCATTACTGCCTTGGTGCCAAGGTTACTGAAATCTGTTATCCTGCTGGGCTAATGAGCCCTCCCTGCTGCATGCCTGGGACGGCAGCTTCGTCGCCAGTTAGGCTCGCTCGCTAGCTATTCACCCATAGCAGAGCCGAATGACGACAGGAGCCATTATCTGGTCCAACCTTTCTTTATTCTTTCCTTCCCCCAACTGTCCCACTCCCTCCCATGTCCCTCCCCTTCCGCCCTCTTCCTGCTCTGGTGCGTTTCTTCTCTTAAAAGGGGCCGCGTCCCTTTATTCAGTTACAACACCGAGTTAGTAACTTTTCATGTTTGGGAATTTTTGCTTTTATCGCTCCAACTCTGACAAGTTTTTATTCATTTTTTTTTATTGGGCACTTGCCACATCAGCATCAATGAAAGTTACCGTTATCACTATTTGTTTGCTAAGTCGAGCTATTATGTAGCTCCTGAAGGGTCCTCTTGTTTAATAGGAGCAAACAGTAACATGCACAGATTTAACCAACCATTTTCAAATGTTTAACATTTAAACTTTCAAAAATCTATACTACCAACATGGAAGTTTGTAGGTGCAGACACTAGTCTGATTTAAAACCAATTGAAATAAAACACTGAGGGGATCATAATGGATGAGGTATGTGAGAAAAAGGGCAAATCAAATGGTAAAACAAAAGCATTGTTAATTACTTGTCCTACCTGGTTTCATGTGAAAGGTGTTTTACTTGGTCACAAATATAAACTATGAACTGTAAAGGCAGAGTACACTTTCATGCCACTTATTCAGCCTTGCAGTGTACTAATTGTCAATCTTGTTCAAGTGGAATGGTGGTAAACAAACCTTCACACGGCCTCTCCTCTCCCACCATTCCAATAACATGGAGGAAACTTTACTATTAGTACCTATGCATGTTGAAAAGCAAGATATCTTTGAAAGGATTAGAAAGACTAGAATTGGTTATCCAACCATAGGACAGTAGGGCATGACCTACATGAAAGTAAAACTAATAGATGAGCATCAAAAATGTACTTGACACTAACAATCTGAAAGTTATTTCTTTCTTCTTGTGTTAAGATTCATACAACAGCTGCATTACCTTAATGGAGGCCCATGAAAGCACAATAAAGTTATATATTAGGGATGTTTAAGGATTAATTCTGGGAGGTGTGGCTAGCAGCCCACAAGATGAACACCTCGGGATACATCACCCACTCTCTGGATCCATTTTAATGGTATTATTCTCTGGAAGGCTTGGATGTCAGTGGATCAGGAACGCTTTTCACGTCATTGATTCAAGTTTGACAGCACTGAATTTCCTTTCAATTCCAAGAACCTGCAATATCGCAAGTCAATGGCTGTTTTTTACTGATGAATCACAGTGGTTACTGCTGAACACTCCTCAAAACAGAATTTGCTCTATGTCTTGACCATTACATCTTCAGAAAACACTTGGAGGCTTAGTTAGGATACAAGTAATTTAAAAGGCGCCTGTACACAAGTGGTTCCAGGCGCAACAAGACAAGGGAGGGAAGACATGTAGGACAAGACAAAAGATCTTACTAAGCCTTGTGTCATTCAGATCGTGCAAGTGTCAGTATGAGAAGGGGAAAGGGAGGCGAGAGTGCAAGGGGGGAGGGAAAATAGGGCAGCAATGCCCTGAGTAGTAAGTGCAGCCAGGGTAGCGCTGCTCTAGGTAGTGCAAGGAGAACAAGGGACTGTAGGTAGGCCCGGAGGCAGTGCAAGGGTGACTGATCAAGAGCCTGGTACTCAGTGAGACTCAGGTTAGCCAAGCAACCAGTCGGTACAGCAGATGGTCAGCATTGGATCTTTCATGGATTCACATGCTGTGAATAGATTTTGTAGCAGTATACATGCTTGGATATGTAAACCAGGCAAACACAAGATGGATATTATGAGGACGTGTACATCAAATCAAAAGCTAACTCTGAAAGGGAGAGTACAGGAAGAACCCCAGGAGCTGGGGGCTTAACTTCCTGGAACAGTAATTGAAGGATTGCCCGTCCCAACTGCACATCTTCAGCATGTTGCCGTTATAAACAGTAGCGCCTGGTGAAAGTGTGGGGCACAGCCCATGTTGCCACTTGGCAAATGTCCGATTGGTACCCCAGACCAGAGAGCTGCTGAGGCAGCTGTGGCTCTTGTGGAGTGAGCTCTGGGGGTTGATTGTAACGGTCTGTTGGCCTTTGCGTGGCAGACGGATATTGTAGTTGCAACCCAACTTGAGATGCCCTGTTCCGATATGCATCATCCTTTGTTGGATGGACCAAAGGCTACAAAGAGTTTATTGGATCTAAATGATTGTGCGATCCAAGTAATATTTCAATGCCCTTTTGAAGTATTGCAAGGCATTTTGGAGTTGAATCTGGAGCCTTAAACAACTTTTCCAATCGTCCTTTCACCGCCAGCTCCATCAAAGGATGCTTCATGGTACGAAGGCCCTCCTGCCACACATGATCCAGAATAGGAATGGAAAAGACCGCTTTCCTTATTCCCATATGGTCGAAGAGAAAACAATCCTTTTCCTCTGGAATGAGGCCAAACTCATGGGATGCTTTTGACATCATGGAGTGAAATACTCAGATATCATTCGGGGGTAAAGTTTGAGCCAGCCTACCCGGAGCATCCTGGTCCGGATCTCTGTCAGCTCTCCTTGGATCAGATCTCTTGGATCAGTGTCCTGGTCCATGTCTAGTCCACGATGTAGGGCACAAGAAGAGGGTGAATTGGTAAACATGTGGAGGTCTAGGTGGTGTGTGCCTCCTAGGGCATGCACCCTGGTCTTGAAAGGGGTATGATGAATCCATTTGAGGGATAACCTGTGGGTCTCCAAAAGGATGGATTGTTGGAGCCTGAGGAAGGACGTCTGGCATCAAGCTGGTCTAGAAGAGATTGTAGGGTGGTAAGGACCTGGATTGATACCAGAGAGTGAGGATTTATGAGGGAGTATTGCATTTTCATACCTCCTAGTCCTGCCGATGATGTTAGTGATGGTGTCTGAGACCTTAGAGGCATGTCCACCACTGTAGAGGATGCCTGAATGGGAACCTCAGAAGTTCCGTCAGGATCCAACTCAAACACCCCGTGGCCTTCATATGGAGGAGGCTCGAAGTCAGACGTGATCTCGTGCTGTAGGATATCTTCTGGCATGACCACTGGATATTCAATAGGGGACATTTCCAGAGAAGCCTGGTCGCGTTGTAACATGGTCCCAGGCGGGGTTTTTAATATACCCTAAGGGGACAAAACATTGGCCTCCAAATCAGAAACCTCCAACCTAGTGTATGATGGATGCATTAGCGTCTCAGCCGGCAATTTTTTCTCCACCGGTGAGATGGTGGTAGACTGGAGAAGAGCAGTATACCCTGACAAAAATGCTGTCATCTATGCCGTCGTAGATGGTGTTGACAGTTTTGACGTGGACTGGTGTCTTAAAGAGGACTCCTGGGTGGAGGAAGATCTGTGCGATTTTGACAAGTGGTGTTTTTTGGTGCTCGCTGAGGTAGTTTTTTTCACCGACTAGGGTGAGGAGGTTGTCGTAGCCGGTCTGGTCTTATGTTTGCCTGTCGATGGAGCTTTCCAGGATGAGTCCACGTATTTTGAGGATGGTGTGAGCCCTCTTGGGACTTCTCACCTGTAGACTGGTTTCTTTAGAGGCAAAGAGTGTTTGCCTTGTCATGGCTGAAGATTATTTTGCCTCACCAGACTTCTGCTTCTTAGCCACTGGCTCCTCAGACCTGGAACTCTGTTGTGACTGTCCTCTTGTTAGAGGGAGTAGTTGCTCTTCCACTCCGTGACAAGCCAACCTCCAATGCAGGATAGGCCACTTAATTGAGCCAACAGATAAGGCTTTGTTTCCTGTCCTTAAGGGTCTTCTGAGAGAACCCTTGGCAGATGCTGCATCCGACAGCTGAATGCTTCGGGTAAAGACAGTAAAGGCACTCAGTGCCCATCTCCCTCAATCATTCTTTAGGCCACAAGTCTCACATGGTCTAAACAAGGACTTTTTTTTAGACCCAACGTTTCCATGGTGGAGCTGGAAACCAAAGTATTTCGCTTCCAAAGAACCAGAAAGATGAAATTTGAAGAAAAAGATTCTTGAAGAAAGGTGCATTTTCAGGAGAGAAACGCCAGGAATCTCAGCAGGTTGGAAGATGGTTGAAATCTGAGGGGAAACTGCTTGTGCGGAGCTAAACAGTCAAAGTCCAATTGGTTCTGCCAAAAGCACCCACAACACCATTGATGGGCTACTGAAGGTGTCAATGTTTTTCCATAGGAAAATTACTAAGTTAAAGTTACTGGGGTTTCCCAGCCTGACAGGGAATATTCACAGCATTTGATTCCATGAAAGATCCAATGCTGGAGAAAGGGAAGAGACCCTTTGAGGAGGTGCAGCTGGTAGTGGGACTTCTTGGGGAAGTCTGAGATGTGAGGAGATAAAGAGTGGATCAAAGATCAGAAATATTATTTGCCTCGCAGGAAGGAGAAGGCAGAGGGCCAAAGGCAGGTGGCCAAAGTGAGAGCGGAAAGCAGAGACAGGGGTCCCAAAGAAAAGGATCTGCTTCTTACTGACATTAAGGCAGAGATCGCTGGAGGCACACCAATCCTGAATTGCGGATAAGTCGGGAATGAATGAGAGGCGGCTGAGGGGAGCCTCAAGGTAAGCAGAGTGTCATCCGCATAACACTGAAAGTTAGAGAAGGTACAGATCAGGTGGACCAAGTAGAGGTTAAAAAACCAGGGCGAGGATAGAGCCCTGGGGAACACCATGGGTAGAGAGCTGGTGGAGGGAAACGCACCAAGATGGACCAGGGAGAGCCGGTCCAAGAGGAAGGTAGTCGGCCACTGCAGGCCCCGACCCATGATGCCCAGGTTCTCAGCGTATTGACCAAGATGGCGTGGTTGACTGTCGAAAGTAGAGGACGAGGACAGAAGGAATGCTGGAATTTAGTTAAGAGCAGATCTTCCCAGGTGTTCAGGAGCGTTGTTTCCGTGCCTCTGGCAGCCCTGAAGCCAGACTGATTGTCATGTAGACAACCAAGAGATTCAGTGTGGAGAGTAAGCTGGGAGACGGCCAACTTTGCCAAGTGTTTGCCCAGGAAAGGGGTGATGGAGATTGGGTGATAGATTTCAGGGCAGGTAGGATCGGCAGACTGCTTCTTGAGGAGGGGATGGACAGGGGAGTCCTTAAGGGGAAAGGGGAAGTTCCAGTGGCAAAAGAGTGATTAAGAAATTGGCCAAGGCTGGAGCGAGGGTGTCAATATGGTCCTTGATGGTTCTGGAGGAGCAGGGGAGCACCTGTTTGGGAGAAACTTTTAGATCGGACTTGTCCAGAAACCTTTTCAGGTGTTGTCAGAGAAAGAGGAGAAAGGAGGAGAGGGAGAGCTGGCCAAGGCAGGAAGCGGAGATGGAGGACGGGATGTCCAGAGTTGTAGCAGAGAAGTGAGGCCATAGCCGTACAGCGGACCTTGGAGGGAACAGATGATGTACAGACTGCAACAGGATTGGACAGTTCCTTGCAGATTTTAACGAGTTTGCCCGTGTTGCCGCCAAGACACAGGCTTCAATGTGTGCTCTCTTCTTGAACAGGACAGTCTGCATTTCCTTTGGAGCAGGCGGCAGGCCAGTTTGTCAGAGGAGTGCCCGAAGCCCTGCACTTCCTCTCAGCTACCCTATACTTGCGTTTCAGGATGGCAAGGTTGGAATCATACCAAGAGTTGCTCTTGGGAGGTAGGCTTCAGCCGGTTTCTCATGGCAGGGCAAGGATATCCAGGGTATAGGAAACAAAGGGGCAGTGTCAAGGTGTGAGTCAGGAGTAGGAAGAAGAAGTAGAGGCAAAGGCATCCACTGACACGCTTCATGGGCTGAATAACCAAGAAGGTAGGTAGCAGTGCTTGAGCTTTGCCGGAGGGGGAATTTCAGATGATAGAAAGTGGTCAGTTCAAGACAGGAGTGCTGAGAGGGTTAGAGAGGGATGTCTGAGGTGATGAGAACATTCACAGTATGTCCGGCAGTGTGTGTCGGGACCAAAGGGCAAAAAGGAAAATGTTGCAGAGGTTGTGAAAAAGCCCAGAGGAGGGATTAGAAGCATCCAGGTGGATGTTGATATCGCTGAGAAGTAGAGGCAAGAAAAGGAGAGGTCAGCCCATTCAGAGAAAAAGCGGGCAACCTGGCCAGATGGCATGTAGATGGTGGCCACCGTTAGAGACGCCATGAGGGATAGAGAGTCTGTAGACCAGGCATTCAAAGGGGGAGTAGGCCTGTGTAGGTATGACAGAGGCTGGGACCCACTTTCGAAAGATCAGGGCTATTCCACCTCCAGGACGGTTGGTTCTGGGTCCGGAGAGAATCTTGTAGCCTACTGGGAGGAGTGTGTCAAAAATCATGACAGAACTGGCCGTAAACCATGCCTCGGTGAGTTCCAGGTAGTCTGTTCTAAGATTTGCCTGAAGTGCCTTGATGCCTCTCCCGAGGCAATCTGTTGCGCGTAACAAGATTTCTACCTACCTTTCAACACTATGCAATACAGTGCCGGCAGAAACAACCCAGATCAATGAACATCTGTATAGTACTGCACTCACAGGATTAGTGTAATGCTACAGCAACTTTAATGATTAAGGCATGCAACCATTGCTACAGATGAATTTTCAGACATGCCCAAGTGCCATATATTCCATTTAGTGGTTTGGTGTCAGCAGCAATAAAAATGTAATTTTACACATCACGTCAGGACTCTGTATATATTATTCAGCAGTTAATCTGTTAATACTAGATGTAAAGCCTTTGTTCATTTGGCAGATCTCAGCAACATAGAAAAACAATTACTATTTTCTGTACAACTGGCGTAAAGCAGTCGTGGATGCCGATGTGATCCTTTCCCCTACTGGTACAAGGCTTCCTTGAAGGTTATGCATTATACCAGCAGCAATGAGACATTTCCCATACTTTGTCAGGACCCAGTGGTCATTTTGGCATAGATTCTATATTATTGGTGGTTTCGCTGCAAGATAGTAGCTAATCCGACATCCATTCTTCACAGATACTGTACTGAAACAAATTATGGCTTTATTCATATTTGAGGCTCTATCATGGATTAGTCCTTCATTGGAAGCCTTATATAATTGTTTCAGTTGGTCTTCCCATCTAGAATTGTTACCATGTGATACTATATTGAGGTATCTTGATAGACCAGTTGCCAATTGGAGAAGTCTAACAGATCGTTCAAAGTTTAGATCATATTACTACAGTTGGGTTTGATATGCCTCAAAATGGCATACGATACTCCTTTGACTATTGTTAAGAACATTTTTGTAACCAGAAATTTACCAAGATATATTCCACATTTTAATTTTAGAAGATCTATCTAGTATTTGCACCTTGGGTTTTACGATGGAACAAACATACCTTTATCGGAACTGCAGGGAATGCATGACATGTTGCGGTTCAATGGCGGTCTTGGAGAAGCCGATTATCATACTTATATGCTGGAAAATAGAGCAGTAGCTCCGGTACCTCTGGAGCATTTACAAATGAATGTTCAAACAAGTTGACAAATGCGGACAAGGAAGACCACAATAAACGGGACATCAGTTTTGGTATTGCAGTGGACGCCGAAGGAAATCAGTTTTCTATGAAAAAATGTGTTCCTAAACTTAAGCTCATCATTTACTACTTCCTTTGAGTTTCAGATGCCCATGGACTTCTCCCACAGATTAATACAAACTTCTAGACCTATAATAATCTGTACTAGAGCATTTCAATACTTTAAAATGTGCTGGATAATTCCAGTTTGTAGGCAACTCTAGGTCTCTAATTTCTCTAAAGATACTCTTGTTGGGAGAATATTTTTGATCGGTCCGCATTAAAAAAAAAAACACTTTGGTTATGGTCAAATTAGTCCTGCCAAAACATCACAAGAGACCTATGCGTTTCTAAAGCCTGTTTTGACCCTGAGGCTCTGCTGACTTCATCTGGTCTTATTCTGCAAAATCCATGGACAGTCACCTCAAATATCGGATCATCCACATTGTTAAATTCTGCAAGACCCGATTCAGATACTGAATGGAAAGACTAGAGCTCCTAAACCTGTACCAGTTCATAGTAGAATTGATGGCAGCCAAAGCCCAACCTCCTCATCTGTACAGTCCTGACACAATCCAGATCCATCACATTTTCAATATTTACGGTTCTGATGAATAAACTGGTTTGAGGAAAAATGGGAGATTGTAATCTTGAAATACGAAGGATTGATTTTGTGGTTATACATTAGTTAAAAGTAATTGACCAATCAATGAATTAAATAATCGTGAATAAGTGGATTACATTTTTCATGCTCTTTTCTATCTCCGAATTGTTGGGACTTTGAGGTGCTTTAGTTGTGTTTAGTTAATGGTCTACAACCAACTAATTTATTTAAAATGCTCCTTTTCATAATCACTGCCATGTCTGGTTCCCTTCTAGTTATTTAGGATTATAATGCTTTAGGTATTCTTACTATGGCATTTAATTGTACGAGCACAATTATGAAATGTCATATCAGTTAATTTTTCTCTGCATACTTAAACATTGAATGTAAAAATGTATTTGATCACATTAAATTACACAAAATCCGATCTACCAAAATTAAAAGTGGGTATTGCATTTTACAGACCAGCATCTAAAAGTTGAATCCATGAAATGTCCAAATCTTGGTTTGGGTAAGTGGTTTGCTCCAGTACGAATCTTAACGGAATACAAAACAGCCAAGAAATGTTGGTCAAGTGTTGCAACAGGACAAACACTCATTTGATCGAAAGTGTTCCTAGAAATTACTCATAAAATGGTCCAGCTTCAACTCTAAAAACACCCAACTGCTGTTACAATTTATTAAAATGTCATATGTAGAGAAAACGGATCAGATATATGGTTTGCTGCTAAAGATTGTTAAATACTTGACTCCATTAGCTCTTGCTAACATTTTGAACTGCCGAGTGACTGATTAGGTTTTTTAGATTCCCACAAATGAATGCCATATTGTACCAAATGGTCACTGAACACAGGAACATCTTTTGAATGTCATTTCCTGGTGGAACATTTGTTCAATAAATAAGACTGAAAACAGTGCTGTGAAAGATGCAGGTGAGCTCAAGAAACCGACAAATATTGGCTTCTTTTGACATATTTCTAAACTCCAATCCTGCTATTCTACATAATGAGTATTATGCCAATGGCTAATGATCCTAAAACCCAATGCACACATCTGTTTAGATTTATTTCCTCCAGGTTTTGTTCTGTATACGTGTATGCTGCAGGAAAAGAAGAGTGCTCTGAATTTTAACTAAAGCTCTGAATTTCAGCAAAGATGAAAACTGACCCCTCTTGCCGACAAAAGTGAGACTCATGTGTGAGGCTTTGGACTCAATCGAGTGCAAGTCATCACTGTGAACGTGCAAAACACAAGTTAAAAAGGGAGTGGCAATGCATAACATGTTATCATTTTGCACCACACTGCGGTTATGGACTGAGTGAAATGAAGCATCAAGACTAACAATTATTAACCCTTAACCACCAACTATTAACATAACCCTGTACTATTCATAGCAGCTCAGTCTAATGTATGGTGCAAACTTTGATGCAGGTTGGTATACTATATGAACTGACAACACAGGCTGTGCAATCTGTTTGGAGAGCACATAAGGAAATTAACTTGCAGTATGAAAGGCTGTTTTCTTGCAGTGAAAAGGTAAGGAATGCAACCTGCGGAATATAGTGCCCTTTTTACTCAAAGTAAACCCATTTTTCATTTTCAGAACAGGAAAAAACAGTGCAGAGAATTGTAATACTTCATCCGTTGCTGCCTTCTAATGGTGGAAGCTGGTCACGTGCGTCTAGAACATTCTAGTGTGTTTGCTTGTTAAAGGGATGCGGTTATGGTTGGCACATGACATCACTTCCAAAGGCGGTACTCGCTTACATGTTATGCAAGTAAACCTACCTTCATGGGAAGTCTCAGCCAGAGGATTTAGTTTGTGAGAAGGCTGGCTCTCTCGCTGGGGCAGTGGCTCTCTAATCTCAAGCACACTGTCCCTGGGGAGATGTGTGCCGCACCCGCAAGCAGACAGGATAGCACAGAAGACTGGGCTGATATCCTCCTTTGATGAGCGGGAAGAAAACTAGAGTGTTTTGCAGTACAGTGCACACTGAACCAAGTACATTCTGGGGTGCGTTCCGGTTAATTGAGGGGTATGTAGCTGTCGAATGTTGTCATAGAATTAACAAATATGGGTGTTATGCGATGACTCTGGGTGAAAATTTCTAAACAGTTACAGCCAGGAATTGTATGGTCAGTTACAAATGCAGTATTCTTATGTTACTCATTCTATGTAAAAAAAAAATAAGTGTCAAATATAGCTGGAGCTTTCTTTAAGCTGGAGTCAACAGCTACCCTGGTCATTGACGCTTTCAGTAGGAAGCTTTTTGACAAAGGTCACAGTGGAGCTAATTTAGCACATATCAGTTAGCTCATAACATATAAAGTTATGCAGTAATTGTACGCATAGGTGGGTTAGTACAACAATGGTGATTACATATACTGTTATAATCATAATCACCATTGTTGTACTAACCCACCTATGCGTACAATTACTGCATAACTTTATACAAACAAATTGTTTTTCTTGTGCCAAGGATGGAATACTTTACCTTTCGACTCTTGAAAAGGTTTTTTGAAAAGGTTTGTTTGAAAAAGATATCTTTATCCTTTCGTGTTTATGTTATGAGCTAACTGATATGTGCTAAATTAGCTCCACTGTGACGTTTGTGAAAAAGCTTCCTACTGAAAGCGTCAATGACCAGGGTAGCTGTTGACTCCAATTTCTTTCATGATTGTTGCCTTACCCTCTGGAGTCAAGCCGCCTTAGAAAAAAAGAGGGTTCCCTGCCTTATCTTATACGCTTTCTTTAAGCTGCAAAAAGCAAATGTTATCTCCCAAGGTTATTAAATAACAGGGTATTCAACACAAAGGGTGGTTAAAGCCCATTCTGGGAAAAAACAAATTTATGGCTGGCAAAGCAACTGCAAATGGGTTGTATTTGTGGATATTTCATTTCAATTTTTGCAATCACAGAACATTTGTGAGAACATTGTGCATTACAGGTCTTGTTTTTGATATTTTGCATAATTCTAATCTTTTATAAAAAAAAAAACGAAGAATGGTAAACCAGCCTCAGACTACTTATCTATTCTGGTAACTTGTGATAAAGACAACTGAAGCGTGTCGTAGTGGCCATTTGCCACAGGTGGTACCCTCACATTATTGCTTGAGGTAAAGCGCATAACTAAGTTGGTTATGGTGAATTGGATCCATCTCAGGGGCCCGACTACATAGAGGAGTGTTCAGATGAACTAGTAAGTGCATGCTGGTTTAACGCCAATTATTGGAGATAAAATAAGGGGAGGATAGAATTGTGAACTAGGGTGTACCAAGTAGGGTCTTGGCTTACTGTTTATGATCCTGGTATTAAACAAAATAAAAATGACAATGCTTCCCCTTACATTTAGTATTATAAATACCATACATTTTTATATTTAATTATTTATTCCGTAAAACTAGCCCATTCTCTTTTAACATCCAACTCAATGTTAATCAGCTGTTGCATATCTGATTACATGCCTGTAATGGACAATAACATTTGATGGTTACTCAAAGTTTGACATTTCATGCTATGACGACTTAATTTTTTAATGCACTTTGCTTTTAAAATAAAAAAGCACCTATTTCTATAGCAATTAAAAAGTTAATGGTAAAATGTGGATGTGCATTGAAATCTTAATTGAATGGTTAATATTCTTTGATCAGATTGGGTTGGTCTGTGATCAGGGGCTCTGACACCAAAAGTAGCAGGAGGAAGAAGTGGAAGCAATGATGTACACAAATCATGTGCAACATGTTAAAAAACGACTATGATATGATTTCGCTCTAATCACATGTTCTTTGCACCAAGTCAACAGGTATACTGCATGAATACTGGTTTTCATTGTGTACAGTTACTAGGCAAGGGTTTGGCGGACTAGATCAGTGGGTTTACAATTATTAAAGTAGGCACATCAAAAAAAAGGCTATAATAAAGCAGGTATAGCCGCTACTGTCAGCTTGTAAAATGTAAAGTTTGAAGAAATAAATTGGAATCAATGCTCAAAGATATTCCCTCTTGAAAATCTGCCCATGAAAACACATGGGAGTTTAGCATGAAACCGGATGAAAAGTTGCAACCTTACTGATGTCTGTTTTAAAAATACCATATTGCATTTTACAATGCAAAAGGTTCACATTTATTGGAGGATTCACGGGAGCACGGACCAACATGAACTAGGCAAGTGTGTTGCAAGTACACCATTTGATTGTGAAATGTATGAAAGGTTCAACAACATCAACTTATTAACAAACAAAAATGCTAATATAACACTTGATCATTACGGAAGAAAATTAAAATGTTGCTCATTGACCAAGAGATACATCTGCCTAACCTGTTGATGCCACAGAACATATATTTTAGCCAACAGTGTCTACACTAGACATGGGAATGCAATACTCCATTAATAGTGTGATGTGCACTATCATATGGGAAGACCGAGCAGAACAGCCATGCCTGTTCACTATCCATATTATCAAAATTAACGTCCATATTCAAAGCTTGTTATAAGAGGTTTTGGCACACCCCTAAACCCACGCCAGCCACCATGTAATCAACCAACTCCTGCCAAGCCCTTTGTACAGTCATGTCAATGAGCATTTACTCGGCAACCCTAAAAACCTGTTTTCATCGGCAGCGGGAACACAAAGGTTAAGAGGGATTTTTAAATAAGAGTGTCAATGCAAATTATATGCAAGACTTGTAATCTGCAAAGATTGAATAAATCATCTCACAGGGATCTTGGATTGAGACACTTGGTATAACTGGAATTTACGCATCACTTTTGTGGGGGAATCCTGAAGGACAAACTAAAATGAAGAGGAAAGCGCACACTACAGAGACAAAATTATATCATTTGAAATACTTTCTTGGAGTGGTGTTGCTTTTGTTTCTGATCCAAAGTAGATTTAAAAAAATGTGATTTGTTGGCTATCATGATCACTACACTGTTCAAATACCTCCCATCGATTTCACAATTTATTTTCACCTGGACTCAATTCATTCCTCATACCACGTGTGAAGCCAGTGAAATGTTTCATGTCTTGCATAAGTGAGTGTCTGCCGCGTTTGCGTGGAGAAAAGGGATTACATAAACCCATACACATTACACTTGGCTCCGTTGTGCACCAACGACCAGGGGCGTGGCATAGAAGATCCAGCAGCTGATTTCAAAAGCCAGGAAGTGCTGTATGATTTAATGCTCTTTGGTTCATTGCGCTGCAGGTTGGCAGATGGAAAAATTTGCGGTTTGCAGATAATCATTTGTATGTAAATTATAGCTTAATGCATCGATTTGTGCTGCTATGTGGATATTATAATTGTTCAATTTAACTCTGGAGTAATCCGACTTTACAAACCAATACTGAATTATTTTTGGAACCCCAGTGGACCTTCTACACCATATTAACCAATTACTAAACATGTATGTACTTCAAGCAGTAGTTCAAGAGGAGTCATTCCGTTTCCCTCCCCCAACACATCTGGTCTGTGTGAGTGTTTGATAACAACTTAATCTTCGTGTTTTGGTGACCAATTTGTCAAATTAAACCATCCTGTCCTACTCCCTCTGCTTGAATTGTGGTCATGTAGTACATTTTTGCGTTATTGTATTTTTATTGCTCGTCTGTCTGCAGCAGTGTTCATCCAGTCGTGATTTTGTTTTGTTTATTTGTCTATGGCGCACCAAACCTGAAGTTAACTGGGCGCAAGCAGTACAAGGAGGCTTTAGGCTTGAGAGTTAGTCATCGTATTACAGGTACAAAGGTGGAGATATTCACATTACACAAAATTATGGTTCACAATTTGGAGGTAAACATGGAGGATATATACAATTACATTACAGATTTATACAATTGCATTGCCGAGCAATATAGGCAGTGGTTTCAGTTGCAGGATTTTATGATGGATACTTTGCATAGTATGTTTAACATTAGGTCCTTGGGTGAGAGTCATTGGTTCTGATCCATTTCTGCATGTTGCGTCTGAAGCTAGGGTAGGTTTGATCCACCCGGAGTGAGTAGGGGAGCAAGTTCCACGTTTGGGCTGCCATAACTGGGAAACTGTTGCCAGATTTGGCTAGATTGAAGCGGGGTACGCTGAGGGGGCATGAGTTGGAAGATCTAGCCAGGTGAATGGTTGTTTTCTTGACTATCCGATCGGTGAGGTACCGTGGTGCGGCACTGAGGCATTTGTGGGTCAGGGCAGTTTTTAGCAGGATTCTGTTCTTGATTGACAGCAATGGTTTTGTCTTCCAATCACAGACATGTGATTTGTATTTGGGATATTTAGTTCCGTTCTTAGGGTGTTATTTTGTAGCATTTGTATCTTGTTTAATATGTACTTGTTAGCCTCAAAGTATTACAGTTACAGTAGTCCAATCGAGAGTATGAGGGCATTTGCTAACATGATGCAGCTGGATGAGGATAGATCAGGTCTGCGACCCCGATTAATTTGCATGTATATGCTGATGTGGATGCTAAAGAATTGCTTTATTGCTCGTGGTTAGAGTGGAGTCAAGGTAGAATCTAAGTGTTTGTGTAGATAAATACATTTAGAAGTTATCGCATTTTCAGCAGTTTTCTCCCCTTCCAACCCTCCATTAGTGTTTCTGAATAATCTGTAAGACTCTGCCAGGGTTTAAAGGGCGCAGGTGTTCATGCTCCTGCTGGAGGAAGACTAAGGCGGAAACCCCGCTTTGTGTTGCTACTGTTGGCAACCGCCCCCTTTGATTTAAATCTTGTGGTTTCCCCTGCAATGGTGAAGCCTGTGAGAATTAGGGGCGCAGGTGATTGCACGTGGCTGGAGTTCTTGGATGTGCCACCCCCGTCCTGTCACTCCCACATGTGGGATTGCAGCCTGGGAAGCTGCTTGGACCCTATAGCCAGTATTTGTTCAGACTACTGAATCTAGGACCCCTGGATGTTTTGGAACCTTTTATACTCCCCGCTAAACATGATACTGATGGGGGTAGGTGGGTAAAAGAAAAGCCACGCAAGTGTCCCTAGCTTTGAAGAAAGCAAATCATCACACCGGTGGGGCGGGGGGGGGGGGTGCAGAAGGCAAGCATAGCAGGTGGTGACCGTTTCCTTGTTGAGGGAGGACTCTTTGCCCTCAGTCACAGAGGCGCCAGAGTCAAAATAGCCCGGGTCTTTTGACCCTGCTTGATTATTATGTACATGAAGCGGATTTCAAACTTTTAGACTACGGAAAAGAAATTGAGCCCTATCCATGATATTATAACCAATCAGTGTTATCTAAATTGTTGACCGAGATGGGTGAAGAAGTTTTGAAGGCTAAGTTTACAACCATTGTGAATGTAACATTTTGAACCGGAAGTTATGAACACCATTGATCATGGAAGACTCAATTAGAGATATGAAAAGCCCTTTTGGATTTCTCACAATAACATTTTGTGAATCTAATACTGTCAGGCACACTAACCGCCGAGCTTTTTGAGGCATGACCTGCAGATCTAGTTTATCCAGGCCCGAAACCCTCATCTGTGTGGAGGTAGAAGTTTGACTCATGTACCCAGAAGGAGGTTCACTAGAAGGCTCATCAAGTCTCCAGACATCAGCTCCTCACTCCTCTCTCAATGGTGTGGGTGAGAGACATTATGAATTTGTCTCCTGTTGCAGCACTTTTGGTGGGGGCCATTGTAAATGCCCCAGTATTGCAGAAGGGAAGTAGGTCATCTACCACCTTCTTAAAACTAGCCATTGTGTTAATAGGAACTGCATGGGACCAAGCATTAATCCAAAAGAGGTTTTGATGGCTCAGATTTGGGTGGGTTTGGATGACTGCGAAGACTGTGGGTGATTGTATTGTGGTTACCTTTGTGAGATTTTACCTTCATGATAAATTAACTAGTCTAGTGGCCCAAGATCAAATGAGTAAATTCTGTATAGTAAACTTGTTCCACTGGCTTCTTTTAACCTTTTGGTCACCAATGGAGTAAGGCCATGGCAAGTCTTATCCTCATTCCTTTAAGAGGGAGCAGAGTTTTTGAAAAAACAACTCAGCCTTAAATTCGAACAAACACCCCAGTACGGCGCTGAGGTGTGGATCACGGGGAGGGGGGTGCTTGGGAGCCCTTGGGTAGGGAGGGCGATTGTATCAAATTGGTTTTACCTACTGTGCGCAATCTAGGATAGCCTGACCAAACCCCCCCCCCACCTCCCAATTTGCCCAGGGAGGGAGGCCGAAGTGTTGGTTCTGTCCTCATGTTGTGGAGGACATTTTAGCGCAAACGCCTGTTGCTTTACAAGATTGACGTTTTCTTTCCTTAATACAGCTGGGGCAAATCATACTTTTTTTAATGCTGATTTTTTTTTTTTTTAAAGAGATAAGCTGATGCTTTTGCAGGTAACCTGGGCCCTTCATCCACCGCTTTGTATGGTTATGTTCCCCATGCCATAGCAGCATGAAAAAACAGGCAGATTTAATGGGGATTAGATATTCGAGCCCTCTAGGAATTGTAGGGTGGACATTTTGGACACCCAGGTGAAGTTTTTACAAATGGTCATGACTACTAAGAGTGATGGTACTACCATGCTGATTATAAATTATAATAGCCTGCATCAGTCTGATAAGAATGGTTTATTATTTAAGGGGTTTATGAATAACCAAGTAATTCCCGAAACTAGAAAAGAATAGGGTGCTTTGTTTAAGGGAGGGGGCATCAATATGAAAATGGGTAATGGAGCTCCTTTTGATTTGTACAGCAGGAGGACATGGCGTTTAAAATCCCAACCAGCGGATACCTGCGCTTTTGTACTCCAATTGTCATAGTGGCTTTGCATTCGTCAGTGGATGCATCTACCCCATATTCCAGCCCATCCAACTTTGAGTCACTATGGTTCCTCCATGATTGATTTGTGCTTTTCGCCAAGATGCTGGGATAAGAAAGGGGTTTGAAGTGATTGATGACCACAGTAGTGATCACCGCCCCATCAAGTTGATAGTTGGAGAGCAAATTCTAGGTTGGTTAATGTCTTTGGATATAGCTGAGGTTCACCCGGTCAAAAGACAACATGAAATGGGCTAAAGTAAGTGAAAAGCAACTCCATTATAGAATGCTAGAAAGGAACAAAGTCATGCTTTTTAATATCAAGGATAGGAGATGTGCTTGTCTCCAGTTCCACAGAGTTGCTAGGTGTTTTTGCTGAGAGTTTCCCAGTGGAGTTTAAGATCAATGAACCAGTTAAGGGGTGGTGTGATGCTTACACAGGCCAAAAGGGCTCTTTTAGTGGCCCTGAAGTCCCCTTCTAAACTGCGACAGGACATTATTTAGGCAAGAGCCAATTAAGGTAAAACTGGAAGCCCGTAAAGAGCTTGACAGTTTTGCTTGGTGCGATCTATTAGACGCCATCTCTGCAAAAGATTCTCAGAGGTTTTGGGAATTTGTGGCAGCTGGTCTTGTCTATAAGCGGTTCAAAAGGGACAAAGTTTCACATGGGGCTGCTGGGGTGTGGGTTGACCACTTTACCTCCCTATATCATAGTTTGTGTAACTAGGCAGACCAGTAAGCGCTTCATTCAGTTCACACAAAAGTAGCAACTACTGCTATTAAAAGCAGAGCACATAATCTTGTGCGTCATGGCTGGATGTTTTCCCGGCACACCCTTCTATGAATCCCATTGAGTTATGGTACTAACTTTTGATAGTATTTTTAAATGTGATTTTAAATTCCAAGTAATACCCCAATGCTTCCTGGAAGCGAGCCATTTCCCACATTTTTAAAAAGGGAGATACTATTAGCCCACTGCCCAATCTTCCAATCTCCTTACGGGATTCATTCTTTAAAACAATTGGGCAGATTGTGCTGAGGTACCTAGAGAAGTGGATATCCATAAAATTCATTCTAACCGATATGCAGTTGGGGTTTAGTGCATGGGTGGGTACCAGTGAGCAAGTCTTAAATGTTTATCCATTAATGGCAGACTTTAGGGAGAGCCAATTTATTTAGCTTGCATGGATCTAAGCACAGCCATTGACAAGGTGAACAGGGCCAATCGTTGGGAACATGCTTTCGAGCACAAAATGTCCAGGGGAGTTATTGATCTTGTTACAGGCAAAATACACAGTGGGAATCAGGCCTGTGTTCATTATGGGGCGGATGGGCTTTGCACAGACTACTTTGTAGTAAATCTTGGGGTCCCACAGGACTGCATTTTGGCACAGATGCCTTTTAGATTAATGGCCTTCTGGAAGCTCTGGTGGACACCAAGCCCGTCTTTCCGAAGGGAGTGGGGGGAAACATTCCCCTACCTATGCCGATACTGTTCTCATTGTGAAAACCCAACTGCACTTCAAAAGCCAATACATGACTATTAGGGTTTTGTGAATAATTTAGACCTGAAGATTAATACTGAGAAGTGTGCGGTTATGGCGTGCGGGAAGGGCAGAAAGCAAATAAGCATGAGTTCCATGCTATGCAATGGGGCAGTTATTCCATTTGATTTTCTAGTGTGGTTACCAGCTCTGCTCATATGTTCAAACCAAAATGACCCATCCTTTGGGGCCTTTCACATTTTATGGCCATGTCCCAAGGGTGCCCCCTTGACCTCATCCTGAAAGTATATGCGACAGACGAGGGTGGCAACCAACTATGGGACCTTATGGGGCACAGTTCCCCCAAAAGACTTACAGGTGCAGGAAAACCTCTTGGTCTTCCTTTCGGGGCCATGGCCTTAATACTTAATTGTCTCCATATTTGGGCCAATGATAAAGCTAGATTACCCCAGTTTATCTCTTTATTGGGGAGGGGCAATTGGTCCAAGATTCTCTGGTTGCACTATGTATGGAAAAAAGGAAGTTTTTCCTTCTAGTACGTTGTTGGATTTGGAGAAAACTTGACATGCCTCTCAGAATTTTAGTTAAAGAACAGCGTGAGAAATGAACTACAGGTAGGAACCAGCAGACTGATTACGTATATTAGTCAAATGGACTTGCTACAATTCTCTTACCCGGAGTTCAAATAAATCTGACTGGTGGTTAATCTATAGGGCTCGTTTTATCTGTTTAAGGTTATCTGTAAACACAGCTGGTTGGAATGGTTTTCCTTACTGTAAGATTTACCCTTTGTGTGTGCATGAGTTTGAGGATGTTCTGCACTTTTGTCCAGCATATGATTGAATCAGAAGAGTATTGATTATTCCTGTGTTTAAGCATTTTAATTTGCCAGTGCCTACCTGCTTTGTTATTTTTACTGCAACCCGATTTTCTATACGTGGTTTAGGCATTGGTAATGTTTTTAAAGAGGGCCATGTTCGTTGGAAGGGCTTTCTTAAAAGAACGTTAAAAATAGTTGAGAACTTTTTTAAAACTATTGCATGAATTATGAGGATTGGCTGCTAAATTAGGTTTTTTAAAACTAGTGGTCTGCCACTAAAATAACCAAAGAGGCACTAATGCAAGATGCCCCCACTTCCCCAATGTGCTTGCATATTCACAACAGCAAGGACACAACGCTAGGGAGACCCCAGGTGGCCATTGATGAGCGATGAGGTAGAAGGACCATAAATCGCAGGACCATGTTTTTTTCGGTTTTAAAAAAAACCAATGACATGGGAGGGTTTATAACCACAGGGCTCCTGTAGGCTGGGCCTCCCCTCCCCCTTCCCTTGCATGGCATTTTGTTTTTCCCTCCATTACCGACAATACCATTGACTGCAAGGGGGCACCACAGGGCACAATCAAATGTTTTCAGCACTGCAATAGCAGTAACTCGTATGCCTTTGCATTTGGAACGGCGACCCATTACTGTTATTTGCTGCGGCCCCTTTATTTCAAATGTCTTGTCTCTGTACAGGTGAAAATGTCGGTACTACCACCAGCTAGGAACAGACAAGACAAGGTCTAGCCAAGTATGAACACACAGTATATAATTCCTGCAAAACACATTGGGGTGAAAATCAGATTTGGCACCAAACGCTTATCTCCATTGCTGAGCATGCCTCCGACCCATTCAATAGAATAGTGAACCACCATTTGGTAACCCTGATTGAGGAATGAGGTGCTGCCCACTGTGGCTACAGTTAGCCATGCTAACAGAGCATTCTACTTGACTGTGCTGCCGCATATCCCTGGCTTGAACGGGGCAGGGATGCGGGGACCAAATTAATGCAGCCCGAAATCAGGTCATTTAGATGTTGCAAGCAGGGCAGGAAGTGCTGTGAGAATGCTAAATCATCCCTGTACCATTTAATCGGCTAACTGTGCCCATGAATATCGATAGTTGAAGGGGCAAAAGGGTTCACCAAAAAAATAAAACTCTTCCAGTCAGATGTTATGCAGCCGATCAACTCATACACAGCTTATCTACTCCATTCACAAGACAACTAGCAATTGTACGTGAAGGGTCAGTTACACTTCAACAAAGCTTGGTTGAACATTTTGAAAGCAGTCTGTCCTTTACCGTTTTGTAGGAAACACAATCAGATCCTCAGGGAAAAGGTTTTTCTCCAGAATCTTGACGTATCCACGGCCGTCGATGAGCCCAGCACATATCACCTTCTCCTCCCGACTGGCCCAGAACAGCTGACCGGTTATCCAGTCTACAGAAATGCTGCTCACTCCTCCAACACCTGCAAGCAAACAGAACAAAACGGTTTCAGTGCACTCCAATAAACGATCCACAACCGCAAAACTGAACATGCTTTAAAAAAAAAAATTCAGAAGTCTAGCCATCATCTTGATAAAAAACTGTTTATACAGAAGAGTTACTTTATTAAACATGTTACTATAGAGAAACTGGATTGCTTAATACTTGAAGGTGCACCCCAGTGTTATAATCAACCAATCGGAAATGCACAGGTTTTGTACCAGATATCTATTTTCTCTTTTGGTGCATATTCACTTACATTTTGTGACATTAATAACTAACTGCACGGGTCCCCAACTGCCATCTTGTGAAAATATATCACCCTAAATTGAAGTGCCATGGTGGCAACAAATCATACCCTTTGACCCTCCAACAGCAGGCAGGCACAATATGCAAAGCCGCCTGTTTGTGCACAACAAACTTCATCTGTACACATCTATGAAATCACGTTTCCGCACGCAAACCTCAGAACACTCATACAACTCACTCACACAATGGACATATTTTACTTTAGTCACTTCTCACAAAAAACATTGTATTGTAGTTTACTTTGAATCAATGCAAGTAGTCGAGATTTTTGCATATAGTTTGTTTTTGTATTGAAATGCAAATGTTACAATCACAGCATTTCAACTGTGTACAGTCATCACAATGGAAAGAGCAGGCTACCAATCATTTATATTTTGGTGTTAAATGACCGCAATGATAAGTAATGTTATATAAAATAATTTTCAAATTACAAATGTATCCACCTCATTCTTATTTTCAATAATTACAAACATCTTTTTTCCAGGGTAAGCAAATAGCCATTTAAAATAGATCCTCTGAAATCCAAATGTTCCATTCACTGACTGCCAAATCTTTACCATGCAAATGTTTGTGTTCACATTGGACTAAATGGCCAGATCCTACAGAGCACATGCCGTACCACTTCCCTCAATATTTTGTGGTTAACTTCAGGTAAGAGTTTCTATAGTTAAAAACTTTCAATAGGTGCAGCGAAGGGGCAAACTACAGCACAGTGATCCCACATAAATGTCAATCATTCCATTGGCCTAGATGGAGCTATATGGACCATGAAGCATATCTGATAGTTTCTATGGCACCCACACATAGGTTCAGTTCACAAGCATGTTCATCAATACATTTTAGTACCATACCGTAATCTAGATTTCTCACATAATCGTCTATATTTGTACAATAGAGGATCACTTCGAAATGTGCGAATGAACACACTACCACATCAGTATTCACATTTGTTTGTTTAACCCCATCCCCCCCAAAGGAGTAAAATCATTGTTGATCAGTCAAACTAAAAATATTATTTGAGGCACCACAGATGACACATTTACTTATATTTGCTACTGCAAGCAGTCACTGTACTACCTTTTTTGAAGAGCATTGTTATATGGCTCTCAACGTTCGATGCTTGCATCACTATTTCTAGGCAACAGTCCATTTAGAAAAGGAATCCTTTGTCGTTACATGCAGCAAAATATACTTTTGGAATGCCAAACTCTAAACTTCTGATGGTCATGCTCGGCAGAGAATAGAGTTTACAAATAAAGTAACCAAGGTCAGCGGTCTAGTGACAACTCGTACACTTATTTCCATGCTACAATTTTACTAGTGGTCACTCAAAAACGGACTAGATTTTAGGATTTTAGAGTACAATAGGAATACAGAAAGTGAAATAGACAAACAAGCCGACTAAATACAAATGATTATATATTGCATTCATTAAATTGTTTTTAAACATTTTGCGTAGATACATGCTTTGTTTTACAGAGGCAACAGGCACCAAGATACAGGTGGGGTGAGGGAACAAGTAAGATTCATGGAGCTAGAGGGAGCGAAAATGACAAATGTAGATAAAGAAAATATAGAAACTGAGGGAGAGAAAGAGCTAAAAGGGGATCTAAAGATTTAGGAGTAGCTAAAGAGAAAAGCAGAAAGAAAATTATTGTTGAATGATTGAATCAAAGAAAGAGGATAGAGACCAAGACTGTAAGCGCAAGAAATGCATGGAGATTGAAATAAAGATAGGAGAGAAGAGAGGGGAAAATGTTAAGTCTCAAGGGAGAAAACAAGCAATAGAAAGAAGGTAAGAAATAGAGACTGAAAGACAGTGAGGAACAGAGAAAGCAGTAGAAATGGTTAGAGGTTAAGAGGGAGAAAGGATGTGCATGTAAGTTTGAGAGATAAAAAAGCAGAGAAAGTGAAACAGCAAAAATCATGAGAGAAATTGAGGTCGAGGATGAAAAGAAAGTGAAAGGGAGGATAAAGTAATCGAGAAACAGACAGGGAAGAGTGAAAGACTAACGAAGAGAAAGAAATTGTGATTTAGCGGGAAGATTGAATTAGAAATAGCAAGATAGAGCAACAGAAAAACAGGTATAAAGGAAAAAGCAAGTGTGGGGGAGAGTGAAAATGTTGAAATGAAAGTATGGAAGTGCATTTGTATAGAGTAAAAGTAAATGGATGTATAGAGAAAGGATGGATAGAGAAATGAGATTGATAGATGGATGAGGATGGATATATAGAAAGTGAAAGAAAAACCAACCATAAGAAATGGAAATATTATTGGGAGACAAAAAACGCATTTAGTTTCAAAATTAACCAATTTTCACGTTCTCATTGTTTAGTAATGTACATCAAGACAAAAATCGTAATTTTCATGAACTGCGATACCTACAATTGTAGAAATAATGGCTAAATCATAACGAGTAATACATGACAGTACACATTTACAAAGATCTCATTTTATTTTCCTGTTTTAATAATCAGAAAGAACTAGTCAGTGGGAAAGAATGGTAGGGATAGAAAGTAACAATTGGAGGAATAGGAAACAATAGAGTGCAACAGAGGTTAAGAGTTAGAAAGAAAGCAAAAGAAAGTGACAGTAAGAAGACATACAGAAAGAGTAAAACACAAAACAAGTCTTAGAAAAAGTGAGTTAGAGAAGTGAAAGATGGAAGTATCAATTGACAACCAGAGATGGCAAGAAAAGTAAAGTGATATACATGAGGGCTAGAGAAAAGAAAGGAGGAACGCAAGAAAGCTACAGAGAGTTATGGGGTTCATCTGTATTGGGTTATTGATTTTATATTGTGGCTTGAAATTTGTTTGGGTGTTTAATGGTTAATTGTATTTTACTGCATGTTTTATGGATTATGTAACTCCAAAATAAACTGACAAATTGAGCTGATGGGTATGGCAAGTGATTTAAATAGAGTGATATGGAAGAGTGAACTAGAGTTGATAAAACAAATCCAGATCTGCAAGAGAGATCGAGAAATACAGTTGGAAAAAAAATAAAGTGCTGGAGATCTAGAAAGACAGAAACAAAGAGCGATATAGAAGGTAAAGAAAGGAAAGCGAGAAAATAGACAAAGGGTAAGATACATAGGGAGAGAAAAAGAGGAAGAGAAAGGATAGAAAAAGAGCATAAATTTGAGAAAGGAATCTAGACAGAACGGAGTGTAAGATCTAAAGAAATATGGATGGGAGAGAAATGTATTCAAAATATAAACACGAAATATGCATTTGTTTCTGAAAATATAACCATAATCTAGAATTCTTACAGCAATGTTTCAATTAAATTAACGATCATAACAAAATACACTACAATTCCACCGTCTGAGACATTGAATTTCCTTACCCCTAATCCCCTAATTCACCCTTAATATCACAGATCAAACCATCAAATTTTGTGACCAATATTGCAGCCCCCCTTCCTTAGTCTTCCCCCTCATTTCGGGGAAGTCCAGCCTTGTTCAATTAATTTTTGATGTCATTTGCTTATAATCTTGACATGGTTCATATGTCTTATATGCTTAGGAAATGGAGCTTTAATTATTTCTCATTTTGCCGAATAGGCTTTTAATGCATTCTTAGGAGGGGTTCTTCGTCACTTAGCAAATAGATCACACAATTCATTACTGTGAGGATTTCATTTCCTAAGCAGATCCATAAATCTGTAGTCGATGCTCTGCAACATTGGTTATACTTTCAATTCATTTTTGGAATCTTATACTTGTTTTATTTATTGCCACATATCAAGGTTGCTGCTATTGTCTTAAATGTGTTGGTCAAAAAAACTTTTTAAACTGTATAATGTACTTTTATGCCCTTAGGACAAAAAAGTTGCTAATGACAATTTCCCTGTTTCACTTTTAACACTTTGCTCAATTAAAGGTAAATTAAAGTACTTTGCATAATAAAGACTCATCTTTATACCCATGGTACTTGGTCTTCAATCTCCACCGCATCAGTAGAATCCTTGCACATAAACAATGGATAAGAAATCGCTATTCAAATGTTAAACGTGTAGTCTATCCAAAGTGAAATATAGGAAAGCCACATAGGCATGAAAAGATTCCCCCAAAAATTGATGCAAAAACCAAAGATAAGCTAATGATCTAGAAAAAGATGCATAGTGTTAGAATTGGCTAAAAAAGTAAATAGAAAGTAAACACTAAATAGTCTTAAATTGGGGAAGAAAGATTCATTTGGAAATATACATTTTGAACTTCACTGGTATCATCGGGAATGGACGTTAATGTTAATAGAATTTAAATGTAAGTAGCAATATGTATTTGCACCAAAAATAGGTATTGTTATACAGTTTGTGGTTTAGTTCTTTAGTATATTAAAGATTTAGAGGCTAAAGGAATCTATGAAATGACCTAAAGTAATATTTTGATGTAGGCATTACTGCCAATGTTGCATGGTGGATGGTGCATGACGACCGACTGTTGCATGCATTCATATTTTCTACACGGTCCTTCATAGAA
This sequence comes from Ambystoma mexicanum, assembly GCF_040938575.1. Classification (NCBI taxonomy): domain Eukaryota; kingdom Metazoa; phylum Chordata; class Amphibia; order Caudata; family Ambystomatidae; genus Ambystoma; species Ambystoma mexicanum. The sequence goes on from NC_090935.1 coordinate 1,460,931,173, forward strand.
GAAATATAGAACTGTCAGTTGTTTCCATAATCCAATATAACGTTAACTCTAGTTAAATACATCAACTTTAAAAGAGCAGGTCTTAACTGATTATCATTAAATGTCCATATATCGCATGCCTTCTCCCCCTGAGCGGTTACAAATGAGGAATATGTAGCTGAAGTACTGGCATCCTCCTGTATTAGTTATTTCGAAGTATAGTGTATTGCAATAAGTATCAATATAACTTATGATTAACATTTTTGAAAGTATCTAAATCACACATTTGAGGAAAGAATATTGAGGTTTATGGAATAATAAGTAGAACTTGACACCGACTTACATCTATAGTATACCTGCAGACAAAGTAGTACAAAAATAATGCAAGGCAAGTGAGGTTTCTTTTAATCCTGGAAAAGTTATGTTTGATCAATTATGCAATTGATATTTTCATGATCAATCGGAAAACATTTTTTTTACTAAACAAGCCAACTAATACACTGTACTGCAATCTCTGTGCAGGCCACTAGGGCTTGCGGTTTGGTTATTGGAAGGGTTATTTTCTGAGGCAACCATCTGCATTACTGTCATGATGCCTACCTCTAAGGAGCCAGGCCGGGCCCAGCAACCCCAGAGGCAGACATCATTTTCCCCAGGGAAGTCTCAGCGGGCCCAAGTCGGGGCCCTTTGGACTCAGTCCTGGCGCCTTAGGCGCCAGGCTCATAGCGGACCCCAGTCCTGGCGCCTTAGGCGCCAGGCTCATAGAAGAGGATATGTGTTTAAGTGCTTGGGTGCACACTTACCTGATGCAGACCTTGCTGCTTCATCCAGGCCCTCTTGAGGCCTGAATGGGACTACTTAACTTGTAGGACTACTTCAACACCCGGGTGTGGTCGGGGAAGGATACATACCTGATTGGTGGAAGGATACATACCAGGAACTTCTTCCAAGGCTATTTAAACCCCACCCGAACAGCCACACATGCTTCGCGTTGTTCTGCACCTAGCAGCTGGATGCTCACCGTGTCAGCTCCTGCATCCTGACTTCAGCCACGCCTGCCAGCACCCTGGAACACCTGCAAGGGGAGAAAGGAAGAGAATAGGAGAAGAAAAGCCCTTACCTGCTAAATCTGCATCCCGGAGTCATTTCTCCAACGGCCCTGAAAAGGAAGACATCATTTTAAAGGCATTTAGTTTCGATCGCTGCAGCGCTGCATTTTACTCACCTTTGCAAGGCGCTTCCATCTTCAGCAGCGATCTTCCGGATTCAGCTACGCCCCGGCGCCTAGAGGAAAAAAGACAAGAACAAAGGTGAGGGGGAGAAAAGGAATAAGGAAAGCTCAGTTTCCTTTTAAGTCTTACCTGTTGGATTATTCCCACTGCATTTCGGGTCCTGCCGCTTCCTGGCATCTCCGGGCCCCGGCCCCTATGGGGAAAAAAGACAAAGACATTGAATAAGTGAATGCAAAGACATTACCTGAGTGCTCATCCAGAACTGTTTCACTTCGGGTCGGCGCCATATCTCCGGCACTACGAACCCCGGCCCCTAAGGGGAAAAAGACATAAGCATTAGCGCTTGCTGCAATTAGACAACGAACATTATTATTAAGCTTGAACTTTTGAACAGAACTTTTACAGCGCCTTACCTGAACAGTCAAGCTTACCTGAACTCCCATCAATCCTCAATCCAGTGAAGTAACTGGGTTTCAACGCGCCCCTGCATCAGAAGCAGGAGGGGCCCTTCCTGTCCATCTTCAGAGTTCTGCGCCTTCGACGCCGCGCCTCCGTGGGAACCAGGTGAGCGTTACAATTACCATCTGTGCAGTCTACATAATTAAAGAAGTTCAAATCATTACCTTACATGAATAAACAGAATAGGTAATAGAATTACGGGGGAACAGAAAGTAAGACCTTGCTATGAATTGTTGGAGGTTTCAAAAATTCAGAAAGTAATTCTCCTCAAAGTGTAACTTTGAAATACTTGTTGAAATTGAGATTAACAAAATTTATGAAACAAACGTGCATACCAATATATAAATCATTCATGTGAACTACTCGCCTGACTGTTGAAACAGTTGGAACAGCATTGTGAAGTAACTTAGAAGCGAGTCTGAGGTGACCCGAGTGAACTTGGATGTTTTTTCCCAGAGGCGAGTGCTGCATACGTGGAATCTATTGCCACTCATCCTCGAAGACATCCATGGCTCTGCACTCACGCTTGGAAAGCCACTGTTGAGCAACCATGATCGCGTCAAAGCAATGTCCTTTGGGAAAATGTGCAGCACTGTACCAAGAGTCTCCACATGGCTGAAATTAGGACAACCCAAAATACAGGAAGGCATTGTTTTAGGATATAGGTTATAAAGCTCGAATTACAAAACTGAAGCCCACTCGTTGGCATTTTGTAATTCATGTTTTTGGTGCCCCCTGCTGGTCATTTAATGTATGCAGGGGACACCCCTGCAGCCCATAATACCGAACTAGTGAAGCAGGAGACACCCCACAATCCATGCTCCCCTTGTTCTGGTATAAAACATCGAAGCATGTAATACCGGTCGAATGCACCTTTACTGTGCATTCAACTTCTTTTTTCTCCGTATTTTGGGGTAAACCCATTGTTTTATACTCCTGAAGTAAAGAAATGAGATAACTCAAAGTATGCAATGGACTTCTAAAACAATACAACCAAATACAATGTGCTTTGGCCTTTTTCAACAGCCCCTTGAAAAGAAACCCACCAAACTACACAACGCTCATATGCCCATGTTCTGTTACTCGAAAAAAAAAAAATCCTAGTCTTTTCAGCATCCCTGATGCCACAAAGATCAGAGCAATGTGAACAAAATGGGAAAAATGTTTCTATTTAAAAATATATAAAAACATTGACAATTATAAAATAGAGAAATAACAAAATATGGTGGCAAATGGGTTTAAACAAGCTATGAATGGACTTGGAAATAATGAGAAACCAAAGGGTTCAATCACCAGCAGTTTGGAAAAAAGTATGTGTATATTCTGCAACACTTGTTTATAGGTGCATTATAAATGCCATATCATATCAAAGATTAGTAGCCATGCGATGATGTCCCTAGTAGACTGCCGAGAGGTTTTCTTGCTAAGGATTTGAAGTTTTTTTTATAAGTACTTTGAAAAGGTGGTGTGTGACTTGGTCCTGTAGAAGGACTTCCCAAACTTTGGTTGGCTTTTTTTTTTTTAGGTACGTGACCCATTATCTAAACATGGCCATAAGGATGTGTAAACTTTGTGCCATACAAGGATTTGTAAACTTTGTGGTAGGTGCAGGATGGAGGACGTAACATTTCACAGAACATGGTCACCCCAACGACCATTGTGAGTGCAGGGACTAGGTGAAAACTGCTTGATAAGGAGTGGCAGATGGGCAGAGGAGAAGCATCAAGTGAGTGGAATAGGAGCAGGCCCTCATCAACAGTGACATACATTGGTTGATTGGAGTGACTGGGTCTTCAAAGGGTAGCATGGAGATACTGAGGTCTGGGCTTGCCGATTTCAGCTGTACATTGTGTTCATAAAGATATGTTGATTCTGTGGAACAGGTTCTTTAAAGGAGAGTAATGCGACACTGGGTCTGGGGTGGACAAAGGCTGCTAGACACAAGACCATATTGCATTGTACATCAAGTTATGTTCCGATAGGATAAGTTATTTAGAAGGGAATAGTTTCTTACCTGTAACTCCATTTCTCCAGCATTGGTATCTTTCAGGGATTCACATGCTTAGAATATTCCCTGTCGTCAGACTGGGACCCTCGGTACACATATATAGCCTTTTCCTACAGGAAAACTTCCGACACTTGTGTCCTATCTACATCCTTTTAGGACCCGCCTACGCATGCTCCGTAGGCTGTCCCAGTATAAGAGGCCCGCCCCCGCGGCTCCCCTTCAGATTTCGGCCCCTCCAAAGTAGGAAGGGTTAAACTTATCAAGCAAATACGTTGCTTTCCGGGGAGGTTGGCGGGCGCATGTGAATCCATGAAAGATGCTGGAGAAATGGAGTTACAGGCAAGAAACTATTCCCTTCTCCAGCATTGGATCTTTCATGGATTCGCATGCTTAGAATAGATTGTATAGCAGTAACATCTGAGACAGCGGTGAGAATGTAATGTAATATACCCTCACCATAATACACAATGCATATGTACAGCAGGAATAAGTTAACTCATAACCCTACCCACATAAAGTATACTGTCATCAAAAGATAGAAAAACCGACTCTCCACAGAGTGGAGCTTACCTTACTGAAACAGATGGCGCAGGACAGCTCTTCCCATCTGCACCTCGTCTGCATGCTGCCTGGCAAGGCAGTAGTGGCGGGTAAACGTGTGGGGCACTGACCATGCCGCAGCCTGGCATGTCTGTCAGTGGAATTCCTGCCCATAATGCTGCTGAGGACGATGCTCTTGTAGAATGGGCTCTAGGATGCCCTTGCAGCGGCCTTCCAGCCTTGGAGTGGCAAAACGCAATCGTTGATGAGACCCATCGAGCCAATCCTTGTTTAGAGATCGCTTTTCCCCTCGTCGACGGACCATATGCGATGAATTGTCGAGTAGACCCGAGTTCCTGTGTACGATGTAGGTAAAATTTCAGAGCCCTCTTAACGTCCAAGGTATGAAGAGCTTTTCCTGCTGCCGATGAGGTCGCGAAGAAAGTAGGGAGAACAATGGACGAGTATGTGATACACTGTCGGAACTTTTGGGACGAGCGTAGGATTAGTTGCCAGGACCACCTTGTCCTTAAAGAATCTCAAGTCTGGTGGGTCTATGACCAGCGCTTGCAGTTCCGAGATTCTCCTAGCTGATGTGATAGCAATTAAGAATGCCAACTTCCACGACATGAATTTCATGTCCGACGTGGCCATAGGCTCAAAGGGCGGTTTCATTAAGCCTGCCAACACTGGAGAGGGAAACGTTTCACCGGGGGAAAAGTACGAAATAAACCCCTCATGAAGTGTTTCACCAGTCTGTCGCTGAATAGAGGAGACGACTCTCTTCCTCGTGAACCTCGAGATGGCCGCCAGGTGCACCTTTATCGATGTGAAGGATAAACCACTCTCTGCCAAGAGAAGCAGGTAAGGTAGAATTTGTTCCGCCGTCAGCGGTTGTAGGCCTTGCTGTCCTCGACACCATTCACAGAACCTCCGCCACTTATAGGTGTAAGATTTGTTGGTAGAAGGGGCTCGAGCCGGCTGCAGAATTTTTTGACAATCCTCCGAAAAGTCTAAAGCACCGAACTCCGAAAAGTCAGGAGCCAGGCTGCAAGGTTGAGACTGTCCGGGTCGTGATGCCACACCGTGCCTTTGTCCCGGGATAGTAGGTTCGGGACTCTCTGAAACGCTATTGGATGTTCCAGCGACAGGTGAAGCAGGTCGGAGAACCACGGTTGCCGCGGCCAATACGGTGCCACTAGAATTACCCGGCAACTATATCTGCGTATCCACTGTACTGTCCTCCGTATGAGGGGGAACGGAGGAAAAGCATAAAGGAACATGTCCGTCCATGGGAAGGAGAATGCCTCCCCCATGGAACCCTCTTGAGGCCATCTGCTTGCGAATTGCTCGCATTTGTTGTCCTTGGTTGCGAAAGCGTCCAGAGGGGGGTGACCCCATTTCTCGAACACTCATCAGCTGAAGTGTGTCCGTTTCCCATTCGTGTATCTGGGCCATGCTTCTGCTGAGGTAATCCGCTTGCGAATTCCTCACTCCCGGGAGATTGTGAGCCACGATGGAAATCCCGTGCTTCAATGCCCAATGCCATGTTTTCTGGGCCTCTATGGAAAGAGTTCTTGATCGCGTCCCTCCTTGTTTTCTCAAATAAAACATGGCCGTCGTATTGTCGGTCAGTACTCGTACTCGCGATCCCTTGATGTGTGGTAGGAATGCCTTCAAGGCCCATCGTACTGCTCTGAGCTCTAACACGTTTATGTGTAGGAGTGACTCCGTTGGAGACCAGCGACCTTGCGTTTGAAGGGTAACCATGCGAGCTCCCCATCCGGTTAGGGACACATCCCTGACTATGGTTCGCTGAAACTCCGGTTCCTGTAGGGGTACACCGTTCAAATTGTGGGAACTCTGCCACCACTGAAGGGTCCGAAGCAGCTTGTCGTCGATGGTTATCTTGGCTGACCACGATCCTTTGGCCTGTGTCCATCGGTCCGCGAGGAATTCCTGGACTGGCCTCATGAATAGGCGACAGTTTACCACCAGATGGATGCAGGATGCCATGGCCCCTAGGACCGAAATTTATTTCCTCACTGAGAGCCTGGTGGTTTGTCGTAGTCGGCTCGCCAGCTGATTGAGTTTTGAGGTTCTGTCGAGAGAAGGCTTCACTAGCCCCAACTGGGTCTCGAACTGTGCCCCCAGGAACACCAACGTTCTTGATGGCCGCAGAGAGGATTTATCGAAGTTTATGGCAAATCCCAGCTGTTGCAGAAGCTGCATGGTGGCTTGCAAACTTGTGTCGGTCGACGCTGGGGAGGATCCCCTTACCAGCCAGTCGTCGAGGTATGGGTATACATGGTGGCCTTGCTTCCTTAGCCAGGCATTTCATGAACGTTCTGGGGGAGGTCTTGAGCCCAAAGGGAAGGACCGTGAACTGGTTGTGAGTCCGCCCTATTACAAATCTCAGGAATTTCCTGTGTTTCCGACACATTGGAATATGGAAGTACGCGTCCTGTAAATCCAGGGACGCTAGAAAATCCCCCTCTTGAACGGCGCGGATCACTTCCTGCAGCGTGAGCATTTTGAATTTTAGGCTCTTTAAAGACTTGTTGAGATCTTGTAAGTCTAAAATGGGACGCCATTTGCCGTTCGGCTTTTTTACGACAAAGTATCTTGAGTAGACTCCTTGACCTCTCTGTGATGTTGGAACTAATTCTATCACGCCCTTTGCTAACATGAGTGTTACCTCTTGTTGCAGTATCGTCAGATGGGAATGAGCGGTGAACGCAGGTGGAATGTGCGGAGGGCTGTGCTTTAATTGTAGAGAGTGCCCGTTCCTTACAGTGTCCAGCACCCATTGATCCGTCGTTATTCGTTCCCATTCGTCGACATATGCGGACACTCCCTCCAGAGCGGTGTGTTGACTGTCACTGCTGATCTTTATTTTGTTCGTCACTCGACGACGGATAGGATGGTTTCTTCCTGGACGTCTGGAAGTTCCGGCGTCGGTTTGCCGTTTGGGAAGCACACCTGTACCCTCGGGAGGGGTAAGCTGACCTGCCAAAGGATCTGTCTCCAGACGCAGAGAATCTGGAATTACCTGAAGCCCCTCTAAAGGGACGAAAAGACTTGTAGCTTCGGCCACTCTGGAGGGCACCCAATGAACTTGCTGTGTCCGAGTCCTCTTTCATTCCCTTTTGGGCCTCGTCTACCTTCTCTCCGAATAAAAGGTCTCCCTCAAAAGGCATATCTAATACTTTGTATTGTACCTTTGGTCTGAAGTAGGTACACTTGAGCCATGACTCGTCTTAATACGACCCCATTATTGACTTGCTTGAAGCCGGATTCAGCGAGATCCACCGCAATGTTTATTGCGTGATTGGAGGCTTCCTCACCCTCGGACAACATCGCTGCCTTCCTATGCTCTTCCGGAAGATGATCCAGCAACGGCGCTAGCCTGTGCCACATCTCTGTCGTATCTGGCTACAATAGCCAGAGAGTTTGCGGCCTTTACTGTGGTTGCTCCCACAGATAGCACTTTTTTGCCAAAGGCATCCTGGCGTCTTGCTTCGTTTTCAGGCAGAGTCGTGCACTTGTGCTGGGCCTTCGCCTTCCTCGCCGCTGCCGCCGACACCACCGATTCTGGCGTTGGTTGGGAGGATAAACACTTGGGGGTAGACTCTGGAGCCTTAAACTTTTTCTCGAGGCGTCCTTTCACTGCCGGCTCCGAAAAGGGGTGACGCATTGTCTGCAACCCCTCCTTCCACACGTGGTCTAGTATTGGTATTGAGAACACAGACCTCCTTCTCTTACCCATGTGGTCGAACAAAAAAAAAAACAGTCCTTTTCCTGTTCTTCCTGGGACAAACCAAATTCCTTACACGCCTTCATCATAGAATGGAATGATGCAATGTCGTCCGGAGGAGACGGGTGAGCTGGGCTTCTTGGGGTTTCTAACTCCACCTCTGACTCCCAGGTTGGATCCCTGGAGGAGGATGATGAGATATCCGACATGGCTCCCCTGTCCGACTCCGAATCTGGCAGCTCACCTTCCTCTTGGGGTGCCAGTGCTGAGATTGGCGTGCGTAAGTGGACAGGACGGGCCCGGCTCGTCGACGGGTGACACTGGCAGGTTTACCTGAGGTAGTCTCTGGTCCAACGACTTTACCAAAGACTGAAGCCTGGACAGAATTTCCAAAGACAAAAACAGATTGAGGATTGAGAAGAGGGGCAGATACCGGTATACCGGATCCCCTCGTCGACGACTTGTCAACCACTCGTAGCCCGAGGTCTGCCGGGCCAGCTATTCTCCCGCTCTCGTCCTCCCCAGAGGACAGCGACACAGCCTGTTCTTGCAATAAAGTATCCGGGGGGATCGGATCAAAAACTTCAGGCCTCCAGGCTTCCTGTAGATTCCCCGTTGACGAGGCCACCGTCGCAGTCGTTGTGACGGTGGACACCACATGCGTCAGTGGCAGGGTGGAGGCCGATGACTGGACTGCCATCGACGGTGGCTTAGCAGGTGGTTTAGGCGGTCCCGCCTTTTCCACACTTGGCCTGCCTTTACTAGACTCGAGGTCGATCTATGGTGATCGCCCGAGGAGGATTTCGGCCTTTCCTGGTCATACTTTGATGAAGATGACGATTTTTTGGACGAGGATTCTCTAGTTGAATGACTCCGAGATGACTTTCCGTCGGTCGAGATTTTCGCCGGTGGTTCCGACGAGGCAGCGCGGTGTGATGTTTTCACTGATTGTGTGGAGCCTACCTCCGAAGGGGGTATGCCCCTGCTCCATCATTCAGCCATGCCATCAGCCGTCGGTTTCGGTCTTTGAGGGTCTTTTGAGAAAACCCTTTGCATATGTTGCAGCTATCAGCCGAATGATATGGGTGGAGGCAGTATATACAATCCGTATGTCCGTCCCCCTCGCAAACTTTTTTCAATCCGCACGTCGCGCATGGACGGAACAGCGCTTTTCCTGACATGGAGGAAGTTTTCTCGAACTCCAACTCCAGTACACAACCTTGTACAAAATAGTAAGACGCGAGGAGATCCCGCTACTTTGGAGACGGTTGAAATCTGAAGGGGAGCCGCGGGGGCGGGCCTCATACTGGGACGGCCTACGGAGCATGCGTAGGTGGGTCCTAAAAGGACGTAGATAGGACACAAAAGTGTCGGAAATTTTCCTATAGGAAAAGGCTATATATGTGTACCGAGGGTCCCAGTCTGACGACTGGGAATAGTCTAAGCATGTGAATCCATGAAAGATCCAAAGCTGGAGAATGTGCTAAATACCCAGAGGTTTCTAAGCACGGACCCGGGGATCGAATCTGTGATGCTCCGTGTTGTCTTGCTCCCAAGGCGAGCACGTTGCCACTGAGCTATCCTCCCGAGACACTCAGCCAACCTGCTGGCCCAAATACTCTTCCCAAATCAGTGTGCATGTACAAGGTGATAGCAATGCTTTGATAAGAGACATGGTGGAGTCGATTAGGATAGAGTCAGTAATATTTCTAGCATATTCAAAGCAGTACAAACATGTCTTCTGTCTGGCAGAGCATACCATTTTTATTTATAGACCGATACATATTGGTGGTAAATGGTGTTGACTTGGACAAATCATTTAATTCATGTGTTATTACATCATTACTTTTATTTCATATACCTTTAAAAGTGTCAATATAGTTAATATTTAAAAATAAATATTCACAGAGAAAAGCTTTTGCAATTCCTCCAAAAGTAGCAAAACAATTCTTGAACTAAAATGCACACAACAGTACATGACTCAATGAAGTCAATCAAGTCAATGTCTTGAGTCCAAATTCCTCAAGCTAGGAATTTCACATAGCAAAGACAATACATTTGATCTGTTTAAAAGTGACATTGATTTTGAAGAAAACAGCGATTCCAACCCAACTTTAACTACATTGGGTGCATCGTCCAAAATGTGCATCATCTTAAATGGTCTATTCTCAAAGCAGTGGAGAACCACAGTTTGGGGATTAATAAACCTCTTACTCCGTGGAGTACAATCTAATATCTACAAAAAGAAGTTTTAACATTTTTTCTTTAGAAAAGGAAAGATATGCCACCACTTCCACGGGTACCCTGTCTCAAAAATGTGTTTTTAGACAGTTTTAACCGTAAATACAAATTTTATTAGTCATACAAAATTCATTTTAAGATCAAAAAATTCATCATAAAAATGATCATATCACATAAAACAAACAATCAATTTCTAAAACCACACAAGTAATTCAGCTTCAATCGAATCAGATCCCAAAATTGATCTTTTGATAGACTCGTATGACCCAATCACACTGAGTCCCCTTACTTCAGAGATAAACTTCTAACTGATTCAGTCCTTAGTTTCCCAAAAACCCAACTTGTACAAGTTTCTGTCCCTGTATCACAAACATGTGGGACATTCTTCAGGGGTGTGTGTCTTGTGTAGATCTTATTCAAGATGAAACCACATTTCCAAAGTTCTATCTTCTTGTTAAAAGTCTGTGTACCCTGTTAATACAAAAATGGAGCACTGTATCACTCTCACTTTTCACATAGTTCTGTTAACTTTATTACCCTTATCCCCATAAGGGTGAAGAGAATGTAATTAATAACATACCTTCCTAACTCGGGGGTTCTCTATCCCAGAGTCTTCTTCTCAACCTCTATTGGTTTAGACAAATGTCCCGTTGATTGAGGACTTCATGCCTGTATTCCTATATCTTCTGTCCTAGTGCACAAAATATACCCGTGTTAAACTCTTATTGCCCATATCTTTGAGCTCATCAGTCCTTATTTATTGCAAGGAGGCATCTTACCATATAGTTTTAATTATGCCACCCGGGATCACTCCATCAGCGCTGAAACGATTCACTTGGTTCAAAAAGCTTCATCTACCCTTCCAGCTATGTATACCTGAAAGACATCAACACCGAAGCACACAGAACTTCAGTTTAATTCCCACATAATACAGATCTCCTGCATATCTTGTTTAGGTAAACCATCCATTACTTACTGATGACTCCCACTGGGGCTGGATGTCCTCAGTAAAATCCTGTTTGTCCTCTCCAGTGTGCTGTCACCAGCGTTTTACACGCTCTTTCCCTGGGTACAAAAACGCAGGCTTGATAATCTCCTGATGTCCTGCTCTTAATTTAACATCGACTTGTTCCAAAAACCAACCGGCAGACAACTCCGGGAGCAATCTAAGTCTCGCGTATGTCACCGCGGGTGACGTGATGGCGTCATCACGTCCCACGCGGGTCGGTGAACGCACGTCGCGTAGCGATGACGTCATCCCGCCCCGCGAAATATGTGCGTGCGCCAGTAGCTGGGAAATGAAGTCCCCGATCGCCTATTTATCTACCATGCTCAAGCATGTCTGGCCGCCGCATATCCCCATGTCTGCAATTTCATCTTGAACAAAAACCACACAATCGATGTGAGCTGTAGGTAACCATTTCTATTCCCCATACATTTCAGTTCGACAAAGCATTGACTTGCTTCGAAACATTGTGGCACAATCCTCCCTATGTTCTGAGAAAAGGTGGATTTTCTACATGTATTACATACTTTCTGTGCCTATTTCTCATATATCATAATCTCCAATATGTGCATATATTCGGCAATCTACATGATCTCACAATTACATCAATAGAGATTCGATGTTCAAAAAATCCAGAGAAAAGGAAGGAAGATCGAGTCATAGACAGCTGTCTAAGTATTGTGCCACTCCACGCCTTCATTTAAACCCTGGAGATGGCTTCTAGATAAGAAAATAAGTTTTTGTTCCAACTGTAATAACTTTCCATTGATCAGTGATTGTGACTCCCCTTTAACTTGTTTCAGAATCACCCATTCGAATTCATTACTGGTATGTTTCTTTTCAATGAAATGTTTTACCATTGGTGCTTGTTCGACTCTATTCCTAATGCAGCTTCTATGCTCGATCATCCTTGTTTTACATTTTCTGTTTGTCTTCCCGATGTACATAAGTTGACATGGACATTTAATTAAATAAATGACATTGCTCGTTTCACAATTTGTGTGTTCTGTCATTTGCCATATTTTCCCTAAGCCTAAATCAACTGATGTAGTCTTCCTTGTTTGCTGGCACATGGTACAATTACCACACGGATAATGACCCTGGACTGGCGAAAGGCCCCACAAATTTGTCTGTTGACCTCCTCTCTTCTTAGTCTTAACATCATTCCTCATGACTAACTCACGCACTGTGGTGCTTTTTTTAAAAGCTATAATGGGACTTTTCATTTCTTTAGTCATAATTTTCTTCCAATTCCTCTGAATAATACCCTTGATTTTGTATGAAAGGTTACTAAATGTATTCACAAATACTAGCGGGGTCTCTCTAATTTCCGCATCTCTACGTATTTGTTGGTCCAAAAGGGCTTCTCGGTTGTTATTAAAAGCTCTCTTAGCCGCCTTCTTGACCAAAGAAGAAGGATATCCTCTGTCTACCAATTTGTTAATAAGCACATTGGCCCCATCTTCATACGAGGCATTAGTACTGCTGTTCTTCTTCAACCGCAGAAATTGCCCAAAGGGTAAATTGTTCTTGACGTGTTGCGCATGGTGGCTATTGTAATGTAATAGTGCATTCCTATCTGTTTCCTTAGTAAAAGGTTTAATCAGTAATACACCTTGTTCATGATAAATACAAATGTCTAAATAATATATTAGTTCATTGCTGATGTTGCTGGTGAATTTGAGATATCTATTTTGTAAGTTCAACCATAAAACAAAATTTCTAGATTCTTCTTCACTCCCCTTCCAGATGACGAAAACGTCATCTATATACCGAAGCCAACATAATATGTTCTCTTGGAATGGATTTCGGTCGGTGTACACCACCGTTTCTTCGAACATATTTACATACAAATTGGCCACATTGGGTGCCATTGCCGCCCCCATGGCCGTCCCTTCAATTTGTTTATAAAACTGGCCCATAAACTGAAAAAAGTTGTTCGTAAGGGCCATTTCTGTGCACCATTTTATAAAGGAATTCGAGACTGGAGAGTGATCTTGTCTATTCAGCAAAGTCTCTTCCACTACCTCTAATGTTGCCAATTGAGGTATATTCGTGTATAAGGCTTGTATGTCTAGACACATTAACAGATTTGTCCTTGGATCAAAGGTATTTCCCTCAATTCTATTGATGGCATCTGTTGTGTCTTTAACATAACTTTTCATACTGGGGATAAATGGTCTTAAATAGAAATCCACAAATTTCGAAATCGGCTCCAAAAGGGAATTGATACCCGAGACAATGGGTCTACCCGGGGGTTTCTCCAAACTTTTGTGAATTTTGGGAAGGATATAAAATATGGGAATTCTCCCATTTTCTCTGATTAAATACTCCCCCTCCTGTTTGCTAATCATCTCCTGTTCCACCGCTTTTGTGACTTTTTCTTTTATTTCTTTGATGAGATCTTTGCTTGGGTCTCTATCTAGTTTTTCGTAGTGTGCTGTATTGGAGAGGAGGTTCAAGCACTCCTCAACATAGTCGTTTTTGTTCATAATCACTATAGCCCCACCTTTATCGGCCTGGCGTATAACAATTTGCTCGTTTGTCCCCAAATTTTTTAAAGTGAGTTGTTCAATTTTGCTCAGATTGGAATGATGCGGTATCCCCCGTGATTCTAGGGTGTCAATTTCCTCCAGAACTTTTCTCTCAAAAACCTTGGACTCGGGAGTATGCGAATTATGAGGAGCACAAAAAGTGGAGGGATTCCTTAAACCACTTCCAAACTTCAGTTTAATTCCCACATAATACAGATCTCCTGCATATCTTGTTTAGGTAAACCATCCATTACTTACTGATGACTCCCACTGGGGCTGGATGTCCTCAGTAAAATCCTGTTTGTCCTCTCCAGTGTGCTGTCACCAGCGTTTTACACGCTCTTTCCCTGGGTACAAAAACGCAGGCTTGATAATCTCCTGATGTCCTGCTCTTAATTTAACATCGACTTGTTCCAAAAACCAACCGGCAGACAACTCCGGGAGCAATCTAAGTCTCGCGTATGTCACCGCGGGTGACGTGATGGCGTCATCACGTCCCACGCGGGTCGGTGAACGCACGTCGCGTAGCGATGACGTCATCCCGCCCCGCGGGGTAGAGGCTCTAGAGGAAATAGTCGTAGAGGAGACAACCAACGACAGTCTTTTTTAGGAAGGGGCGAAAATCAAAGACAATGGGCACCAGAGCGGATGCAAACACGCAGCAACAGGGGTTGGTAGTAAACCTCTCTAATGTAATTCTGTCCAAAAAAGAAGAAGAGGTTCTTAACAAAGGACTCAACTTTGTGATTTCCAAATATCACAATCCTTTTGAATTCAGGACAGAATTTAATCAATTTATGCGCAAAGTCCATTTGAGGGAGTTTTTCAAAGACATCCCCCCTGAGAATGGTGGGAACAGTAGTGGTTTAAGGAATCCCTCCACTTTTTGTGCTCCTCATAATTCGCATACTCCCGAGTCCAAGGTTTTTGAGAGAAAAGTTCTGGAGGAAATTGACACCCTAGAATCACGGGGGATACCGCATCATTCCAATCTGAGCAAAATTGAACAACTCACTTTAAAAAATTTGGGGACAAACGAGCAAATTGTTATACGCCAGGCCGATAAAGGTGGGGCTATAGTGATTATGAACAAAAACGACTATGTTGAGGAGTGCTTGAACCTCCTCTCCAATACAGCACACTACGAAAAACTAGATAGAGACCCAAGCAAAGATCTCATCAAAGAAATAAAAGAAAAAGTCACAAAAGCGGTGGAACAGGAGATGATTAGCAAACAGGAGGGGGAGTATTTAATCAGAGAAAATGGGAGAATTCCCATATTTTATATCCTTCCCAAAATTCACAAAAGTTTGGAGAAACCCCCGGGTAGACCCATTGTCTCGGGTATCAATTCCCTTTTGGAGCCGATTTCGAAATTTGTGGATTTCTATTTAAGACCATTTATCCCCAGTATGAAAAGTTATGTTAAAGACACAACAGATGCCATCAATAGAATTGAGGGAAATACCTTTGATCCAAGGACAAATCTGTTAATGTGTCTAGACATACAAGCCTTATACACGAATATACCTCAATTGGCAACATTAGAGGTAGTGGAAGAGACTTTGCTGAATAGACAAGATCACTCTCCAGTCTCGAATTCCTTTATAAAATGGTGCACAGAAATGGCCCTTACGAACAACTTTTTTCAGTTTATGGGCCAGTTTTATAAACAAATTGAAGGGACGGCCATGGGGGCGGCAATGGCACCCAATGTGGCCAATTTGTATGTAAATATGTTCGAAGAAACGGTGGTGTACACCGACCGAAATCCATTCCAAGAGAACATATTATGTTGGCTTCGGTATATAGATGACGTTTTCGTCATCTGGAAGGGGAGTGAAGAAGAATCTAGAAATTTTGTTTTATGGTTGAACTTACAAAATAGATATCTCAAATTCACCAGCAACATCAGCAATGAACTAATATATTATTTAGACATTTGTATTTATCATGAACAAGGTGTATTACTGATTAAACCTTTTACTAAGGAAACAGATAGGAATGCACTATTACATTACAATAGCCACCATGCGCAACACGTCAAGAACAATTTACCCTTTGGGCAATTTCTGCGGTTGAAGAAGAACAGCAGTACTAATGCCTCGTATGAAGATGGGGCCAATGTGCTTATTAACAAATTGGTAGACAGAGGATATCCTTCTTCTTTGGTCAAGAAGGCGGCTAAGAGAGCTTTTAATAACAACCGAGAAGCCCTTTTGGACCAACAAATACGTAGAGATGCGGAAATTAGAGAGACCCCGCTAGTATTTGTGAATACATTTAGTAACCTTTCATACAAAATCAAGGGTATTATTCAGAGGAATTGGAAGAAAATTATGACTAAAGAAATGAAAAGTCCCATTATAGCTTTTAAAAAAAGCACCACAGTGCGTGAGTTAGTCATGAGGAATGATGTTAAGACTAAGAAGAGAGGAGGTCAACAGACAAATTTGTGGGGCCTTTCGCCAGTCCAGGGTCATTATCCGTGTGGTAATTGTACCATGTGCCAGCAAACAAGGAAGACTACATCAGTTGATTTAGGCTTAGGGAAAATATGGCAAATGACAGAACACACAAATTGTGAAACGAGCAATGTCATTTATTTAATTAAATGTCCATGTCAACTTATGTACATCGGGAAGACAAACAGAAAATGTAAAACAAGGATGATCGAGCATAGAAGCTGCATTAGGAATAGAGTCGAACAAGCACCAATGGTAAAACATTTTATTGAAAAGAAACATACCAGTAATGAATTCGAATGGGTGATTCTGAAACAAGTTAAAGGGGAGTCACAATCACTGATCAATGGAAAGTTATTACAGTTGGAACAAAAACTTATTTTCTTATCTAGAAGCCATCTCCAGGGTTTAAATGAAGGCGTGGAGTGGCACAATACTTAGACAGCTGTCTATGACTCGATCTTCCTTCCTTTTCTCTGGATTTTTTGAACATCGAATCTCTATTGATGTAATTGTGAGATCATGTAGATTGCCGAATATATGCACATATTGGAGATTATGATATATGAGAAATAGGCACAGAAAGTATGTAATACATGTAGAAAATCCACCTTTTCTCAGAACATAGGGAGGATTGTGCCACAATGTTTCGAAGCAAGTCAATGCTTTGTCGAACTGAAATGTATGGGGAATAGAAATGGTTACCTACAGCTCACATCGATTGTGTGGTTTTTGTTCAAGATGAAATTGCAGACATGGGGATATGCGGCGGCCAGACATGCTTGAGCATGGTAGATAAATAGGCGATCGGGGACTTCATTTCCCAGCTACTGGCGCACGCACATATTTCGCGGGGCGGGATGACGTCATCGCTACGCGACGTGCGTTCACCGACCCGCGTGGGACGTGATGACGCCATCACGTCACCCGCGGTGACATACGCGAGACTTAGATTGCTCCCGGAGTTGTCTGCCGGTTGGTTTTTGGAACAAGTCGATGTTAAATTAAGAGCAGGACATCAGGAGATTATCAAGCCTGCGTTTTTGTACCCAGGGAAAGAGCGTGTAAAACGCTGGTGACAGCACACTGGAGAGGACAAACAGGATTTTACTGAGGACATCCAGCCCCAGTGGGAGTCATCAGTAAGTAATGGATGGTTTACCTAAACAAGATATGCAGGAGATCTGTATTATGTGGGAATTAAACTGAAGTTCTGTGTGCTTCGGTGTTGATGTCTTTCAGGTATACATAGCTGGAAGGGTAGATGAAGCTTTTTGAACCAAGTGAATCGTTTCAGCGCTGATGGAGTGATCCCGGGTGGCATAATTAAAACTATATGGTAAGATGCCTCCTTGCAATAAATAAGGACTGATGAGCTCAAAGATATGGGCAATAAGAGTTTAACACGGGTATATTTTGTGCACTAGGACAGAAGATATAGGAATACAGGCATGAAGTCCTCAATCAACGGGACATTTGTCTAAACCAATAGAGGTTGAGAAGAAGACTCTGGGATAGAGAACCCCCGAGTTAGGAAGGTATGTTATTAATTACATTCTCTTCACCCTTATGGGGATAAGGGTAATAAAGTTAACAGAACTATGTGAAAAGTGAGAGTGATACAGTGCTCCATTTTTGTATTAACAGGGTACACAGACTTTTAACAAGAAGATAGAACTTTGGAAATGTGGTTTCATCTTGAATAAGATCTACACAAGACACACACCCCTGAAGAATGTCCCACATGTTTGTGATACAGGGACAGAAACTTGTACAAGTTGGGTTTTTGGGAAACTAAGGACTGAATCAGTTAGAAGTTTATCTCTGAAGTAAGGGGACTCAGTGTGATTGGGTCATACGAGTCTATCAAAAGATCAATTTTGGGATCTGATTCGATTGAAGCTGAATTACTTGTGTGGTTTTAGAAATTGATTGTTTGTTTTATGTGATATGATCATTTTTATGATGAATTTTTTGATCTTAAAATGAATTTTGTATGACTAATAAAATTTGTATTTACGGTTAAAACTGTCTAAAAACACATTTTTGAGACAGGGTACCCGTGGAAGTGGTGGCATATCTTTCCTTTTCTAAAGAAAAAATGTTAAAACTTCTTTTTGTAGATATTAGATCATCTTAAATGGACCATCAGAAGGCATAGATGTATCACCTTCTAGAAATGAATACAAAAGCATTTTTCTGTGTTGGGCTCCAGGGTAGGTGTGAATCCCGTGTTGGCGAGTCAAGTCTAACAAATGGCAAATCTTGTAAATTTAACAAATGTTGTTCAGAAGTTACTGCACTACTACCAAAATACGTGGTTCTTGTTATTGATAGGGCTAGAAACCTTGCGCTTGGTCTTCACCACAGCCGCAATTGATACATTTTTCCTTTTGTTGCTTTGCAAGGTAGAACAGCCTCCAAGTTTGCCGAAGTAAAAGCTTTAGCTGATGGAGGGCACAGTATGTTAGAACCTCTTATAAAGGTTTAAGACTGAGTATTTTCTTTATTTAGCTCCGGTTTTAATTTCATTTTAAGGATTTCTCAGATTGTATTTTAAAAGCTTAAGCACACCCAACACCTTCAGAATTGGAATCTGTAGTTCTTTTTTGTGAGCTGGATTGTATAACTGTTTCAAGCTTTAGCTGCATAGATGTCTTGATGGAAAGGTCTGAAGGACTTCTAAAACAGAATTATCTAAGATGATGTTTGGAGGATCAAAGTTAGATGGTTGTGTTAATGGATTAAATTGTTCCAGTTTTCTAATCGTTGGTCAATCTCAGTAAGGACGGTGGTGAGATTTGACTTCTGAAAAAATGTTGTACAGCTTAATAAGAGAAGTTAAAGTTCAATGTAGTGAAAGAATCCAGCCCCTTTCTAATTGAGTCGTGAAAGGACTCAAACATAGCACAAAGGTGGGGGTCCCCGCTACCTTGGAACAGAGGGAGACTCATGGAAAGGGGATCAACCTGAGTAGTAGGCGACACTGGGATCACCCTTAGGGCTGAGTATGTTCTAGCCTCCACAATGGGCACAAGTTGCCTTTGGGGAGGTGGCGCCACAAAATGTGGAGGATATGCATCCTTAGTCGTGTAATGCGTACATGAGAGGTTTTTCTGCTGAAGGGAGGATAAGCTTTCCAGGTAAGGTTTTCCCATCAATGCTTCCATCACACTGGAAATGTGATTTTAGAGGAAGATGTTGCATTTGTAAAATTACAGTAACATTCTGGATTTTTAATTTAGTGTTTAATTTGGCAAAGTGACAGGCCAAGGATTTAAAGGGCTGAAAGATGAATCTTCAAGTGGCTGCATGCAGTGCTTAAAGGAAGATTTACTCCTAAGATTGTACATGGGTTGGGGGTAAGTCAAGTGAGGGACAGGCAAGGTAGAATACACAATCACTTGGCAGTGCCCTTTGCCTGACACTGCAGCATGTATGGACCCTCCCTCCATGCTCTGATGACTACAAAATGGCCATCACAGAGAAGACACCCACACCAAACTCGGCAACAAAACTCCCTTGCAAATCTGCACTTGGCAGGGCACTTCATGCCACTGATCGCTTTATGCACATCTCATTTGTGAAAAATGAGAACCATTTACTTCACAGGGATGAGTATATTTGGGCTGGTCTCTGAATGTCAAGTTAGATGTCACTGTATACTTCACTTGGGATCAAATTGGCATTAATGGACTTTCCTCTTGCAGCAACAACTTTGCCCATTTAGATAGCCAACCATTGGGACTATTGTAAATAAGCATGAATTGAGCAACCAATAAGTGACAGGCTTCATGAAAAACACTAAATACTGATTAAAGTTTCCTAGGTTGTTAATGAGCATAGAATCTCCTGCTAAAATGATTGTTTGCCAGAGCCTTGTGTCTTACAGGACATGCTAGAAATATTGCTGCACACATCAGTTTTGGGGCAATAAGTCAGCCAGTATAGGGTTGATTACCCATCATATGAAGATGGGTGATAGCCCCCTACTTACTGCTATTCTGCCTTTGTTACAGTATTGTGTTACAAGGTTTTGAGAGTGCCTGCAGGGCACATCACTGCATTGACTAGAACGGTTTGCTCCAATTACAGCACTTAATCTACCAATCCTCCCAACCACATAGCTGTTGACTGCACTATCCAAATTTGGCACAGAAGGTTAACAATAAATGGGTACGAGCAAAGGTTTGTGAAGGACCTACATGCCAATGTTGGATAATGGACAATAGGATATATAAGAACCCCAATTTATTAAGGTTAGGGGCCAAGTAACTAGGTGAGTTATATGAACCTTAAGATTTCTCATTTCTAAACCCGGCATCCAAGCAGTGGACTTCTGACCTTAAGTACCAGTCCGTATAGGAGGGCTCCCTCATGAAATTCATATACTTGACAAAACACGGCAATCTCATGGGGACTGCAGTAAATGTACTCTTGGTTCATGCACCCCATGAAGCAAATGTCTTCATTAAGGCTTAAACAAATGGCGGTCACATTTGTTTGTTGTGTCCAATACTGGGGTCAAGAAATAGGATATTTAAACCGATTAATTTGATGTAATTTGCATTGGGTTACTTAAAGCTATATTTGGCACTTCGGCCAATTTCATGTGGATCTGGTGGGATGGTCCCCATTTACAGTAATTGTGGACAGGAATGGTTGTTTTAGTGAACTGCCACTCAGGGTTTTCTGCCTGCAAGGTTGTATTTGGGGAGCAGTAGACCAAACCTTTCCCAGTAAATCATGTGATGTACTTGTGGTGTGTGCTGAGCCACACATTGGGCATTATGACATACCCTGTCACCACAACCCATCTGATTTTTGCAGATGTTCCCATGGCTGAAACAGAAAAGGGCCCAGAAACACAGACCGACTTCAGATATAGAAAAACGTTACAATTATCGAGATTTGTTTTTCTCCTAACCTACACTGGTTTCATTAAATTACTGATGTCATACAAACGGCACTGTTAGTTCTCATAAAAAATTGTCAGAATCCTTCCGCAGCTCTAAGGGTGTTAAAAATAAATTTGGGCCCAGAGGTCTGGTGTCAGTTGTGCAATAGTATTTATTCAATTTACAGCCTGACAATTTCTAATACCCAAAATGCAACTGAAAAATATAGCTCACGAGATTAACGCGTAAAGGACGGCAATGTTTCAGCTCTTCATAGTGTGAAAGCTTAGACCAAAGACATGGTTGAGAAATACTCATTTTGTAAAGACCTTACACAGAAACCTCTAGTGTGGAATCTTAACATAAAATGATTCAAACAGATCAAGAAGGCTTTAATGAGAATTGAGAATGAAGGGGGACATACGGTTACCTTTTCTTTATCGTTTTATTACAAACCTTTTACAATTTTATCAGAATATAAACCAATCCAAAGATTTCCATCTTTAAAAAAACAGATTTCTACCCAATTCATACATTCTTAATTTTCATCAAAGCATAAAACGTAAAACCTTTATCTCATCTTTAATATGCCATCTAAGTAATTCCTACAATCTTCACAGACCAACTAAAAACCTCACCATTTTGGTTGAACAAAGGAATTCTTTACTACTGCAAATATCAGGCCAAATGATTGGTTTACACTTAACTATAGTCACGATGCTACCAGTCCTTTCTGATAGAGATCAACTATGCCATGCTGCAAGGTTTGTTTGTGACAAGTCATTTAGCCGCACTGCCCCAGATTCTTCCTATAGCATTCAATTCCAGCCCCCTCATAGAAAGCTTGTAACCGTCAGGCTACACCACCACCATTCATAAGGTGTCCAGTGAGCTACAAATCAGTCTTCACTCTCTGTATGTGTGGGGCTTGGGGATGCCAGGAACACCAAACTCCTGTTCAGTGGTTGCAATCTATAAGAACAAAGTTGGTGAAACCTACAAGATTTAAAAAGTGCTAGAAGACAAATTGGGAAAACTTAGTTTTCAAAAACGCATTTTATTGCAACACCTGGTGTTTATTTTGTGACTGAATTAAAACATTTTTATTCAATTGAACAGTTCAAACAGTCCGCCCCACTGCCCTCCTAACTTCCCTCCCATCCGGCCCACACAAGCACCTAACACTTATAATCCTTGAGTTCAACAATACATTCAACCTTTGTCCTACTTCATTCTGAGGCTGGAAGAGTGGTCTTGGCGACCTTGGTTAAAGCAACTCGGCCTCACAGCTCAAGACCGGCTGTCGGAGTTCCAAATTAACTCCAGTTTCCCTAGGTTGCCCATTATCATCGCCATAGGCTTCTCCATGGCAGCCATATCCATTAAAATTGGAATCCATTTAACCAACGATGGGGCCCTCCCCCATACCTCACATTGAGGTGATCACTAGCTGTGATGCCAAAAATCATACTTTTAACCTGTCAAGATTTGGTTTCCATTTCATCACATTCGCCCTCTGTAGATCGCACAGGGGAAACATGCTGGTCTTGGAAGCCAGACCACACCGAGCAACAGAGGTTCCAATCCACACTAAGCAACCAAACTTCAGTATTAAGCACGTTATGAAAAACTAATTAAAATAAATACAAGATGAATTCCAGCCTGAGATTTCACCTCAGCCCCTCCCACTTCATAGATTGCTTCCTCCATAGCACTCCTCAATAAGCTCAGTTTTGGACACATTCCCATGGCATGTTAGCATCCCCTCCTGCCCACACCCACTCCAGCATGAACTGCTCGCATCAGTGCGGCCTGTATTACCATCTGTAGTATTTTATTCTTAATTTTTGTGGTGTGTGCAGATGGACTCCTTCAATAGATTGGAAAACTATTTACTGCAATCTTTAGCAGATTCTCCCATTTTTGTTTAGGCCATTCTACTACCCGAGAATCCGTGAGGCATCTATATAATGTCCCTGTCAAACCTTTCATGCTGTGCTTCATTAGTGGTCTTTCAAGAGCAGAAAGTGGTTTTGTCACCTCAATTTACTGCTGGGTCGTGCATCCAGTGCCTAGCCTGTTGATACCTAAAATCTGTCCCACATCTAACAAGCCAAAGTCATCAATGCATTGCTCAAAAAACTGTCGGTGTCCGCCACCATGTTGCTCATGTTCATGACTCCCTTCTTGCTCCAGTTTTCAAAGCCTTTGTCCAGGAGAGCCGGTTTGAAGTCACGATTTCCCTGTAAGGGAATGAACTGAGATGGAAATTTCCTGAGAGACGGAAATGTTCTGAATTTCCGTCAAAGTATAATCATCCACAAAAATACTTATTTTGTACTCTGGGGCACCTCCAAACCCCCTTCATTTTGACCCCTCGAATTCTTATGGCGGTGCGAACCCTCTCCGCGAAGGGCTCCATCACCAATGCAAATAAAATTAGAGCCAGTGGGCAGGCCTACCTCTTCCCAGCAAGATGGGTTCGGTCATCTGACCATTAACACTGAACCTGGCCCTGGGGGCTATGTATTTAGACAATCATGTCACCCACTTTACTTGAGGAAGGACCAGTCCACCCGGTCAAAGGCTTTTTCAGCGCCTAGTGTCAGGAGCAGTGCCTGTTCCTTACTCTTATTTTATCTTCCGTCAACCCATTTCCTATAAAGCCTGTTTTGTCTGGGTCGATCAGTGTGCATAAATATACCGAGCCCATTAGTTAAAATGTGTGTATATCTTAGAGTCTTGATTGGCAAGTGAAATGGGCCCGTAAAATGTGCATTTACCTAGGACTTTCCATGGTTATTGAATAGGTAACATTTTCTGCGAAGTTTGGCCAATGGTATGCAGCTTGAGTGATGGCAAATATTTTGCCTGGCTTACTCGCTCACACCCTCAGCCTTGTATAAGGTGTAGAAGTAGCAGAAGGCTTTTAATTGGTGCTCTTCCCCTCTGCCTTCTTTCCCATCATCTATGATATGAAAGGTAATTTATAACGCGCTTAATACCCAGAGGTTTCTAAACGTGGAACCGGGGATCAAACCTGTGTTGCTCCCAGTCTTGCTTCCAAGGCGAGCATGCTGCCCCTGCTCCATCCTCCCGAGACAATCTTTTGAATGATTTTCCCTAGTTCTCAGCCTATTCACTAGGAGTCCATCTGATTTTTCTCCCCCTTTTCATAAAACATGTTTTGACCTTAGCAGTAATCGCTCTGCCTTACACATTCTGTATTTACCTCCCAGTTTTTCACCAATTTCCTATGGTTAAGCCTGGATTGAAGCATTCTAGACTTGCTTTCTTGCTCCTCTGCCTCAGCTAATAGCACCTCTTCCTGCTTATTAATTTTGTTGATGGTCACCAAAGAAATTATAGTCTGTCTTGCCACCACTCATGGCATCCCAATAGATACCCAGCGATGTCTGCCACCATTTTATGCCTAAAATACTCCATCAGTGCCTCCTTTAAATGGTCCCTCACTATTGCGAGTGTCAGTACATTTCCGTTTCAGTTTTCAGCTAAACAGATTTTTGGCCAGATTCCATCTGTGCCACCAACGCAGAGTGGTCGGACAGTGCTGACCTGTATATTTAGTGCCTGGTTGGCTTTCAGGGACATGTCGACAAATATGTAATCAATGCAAGAATAGGATTGGTGTACTGCAGAGTAGTGAGTGTAGTCCCTCTCAGGTGTGCAGAGGTCTCCAAGCATCCACCAATCCCAAGTCTTCCAGCCCTGTTCTAACTATCGCAAAGAATTTGCCAGCCGAGAACACTTGGATTGTGATCTGTCTCAGTTGCCCTCCTTGACAGAATTTCAGCCCCCTGCAAGAAGGAACCACCCCTCGCTGAATCCATCATGGGCTTGCAGGCATGCCAGGCTGAAATGTTCCAGTGCCATTTTGGGTGCATATACTGAAGCTATTGTGGTATTCCTACCAAATACTCCATAACTCCCTTCTTTATCCCTTCATTTGGCCATCTCCTTCTGTGATCAAGATCAGCCCTGCCCCAGCACCTCTCGCTGATTATTAATGGTTTATGTCTGATTATTAGGGGAGCTATGGTGCTTCATCATCATTAGTCTGCACTGCTCTTTTCTGAGGCGTGTAGTAACCAGTTTACATCTTGACCGCCATTGTTGCTGCGAGTGGGGTCCCAGAGTCCTCCACTCCACATTACAGCATCGCCTCACCTACCCCTGTTCTGTGGCCTCTATGTCTCCAGGTGAATCACTTTTGTTACTCTGTTCGCCCCAGGCCCCCTTTTAGTGGGGGGATCACTTGGCATCAGACCCTGTCCCAAAATAACTGGTGTGGATAGCCTTCATGAAAGTGTCTGTGGCCGGTCTTCAGGATTGGCACGTTGAGGGGGCCTGTGAGCTGGTATCTCTGAGTGCAGAGTCTCAAGAACGTTAGAGTTCCCGTTCTGTTACAGGGGCTCCTACTCCCATTCACTGCATGCATGCCACCTCTCCTTCAGCATTGTGCAGAGTCCAGGCCAAGCTCAATGAATGAGCCAGCTTTCACAGCACCTGGGCACCTGTTCTGATGCCAGAGCACCGCCATGCTCCTCACCGCTCCCAATGTTCTACTGCAATCCACTTCTCTGTTGGGAGCCGACCGGCCCATCTGGGCAGATGGCCCACATGGATCGCCATCCCCTCACAACTTCCTAGGCAACTCCGGGTTCTCGCTGCGACCACCCCCAGTCTCAGCGACTCCTATGGGAGAATTGCTTGCAGAGATTGGGGTAAACTGCTGAGCCTCATCAGCCCATACGATGTGAGTTAATGGAGCTGCTGTTCAGGCGTCCCTCAGTCGGCCATCTTTGAATGTGATGCATTTAATGGTTTTATCTTTAAAAAAACGGGTTATTGGGACGAACTCTGGTGAGAAAAATGTAAACAATGAGACCATTGTGAACTGCGGTAAGCAATCTTAGAGGGCAACATTCATTAAATGTGGGGCATTTTTAGGAAGATTTTCCCCATTATGTTCATATGATTCATTATGTTATTCCATAAACATTCAAATTGATGCGATGAGCTGTTACACTAAAGATAATGAACATTTATAAAAATGCTAGTTTGTCAGGTAGCTCAACATGTACATATCCTATGTAAGCAAGCTTCAAAAGTTAAATTTGAAAAGGCACCTTCACAACTGTATAATTTCCCAGCAAGCAACCATTATGGCTTTCAAGAAGGTGAAAAGAAAAAAGAAATCAGCTTGCTTCTACACCGTTATGAAGGATCCACTCGTTTCCACAAATTCAATTCCTTGCACGGAGGCAGGGCGGGCGGGGGGCTACTAACTTGCAGCCCCTTCAGCGGTTGAGTGTTACTCGCCCGTGGGTTCTTTGAACTGTTGAAGCAGACTACTGCCTCCTGTTGATTCCAGTCTGTCCATCTGGCCCTAAAAGTGTATAGGTTCTTGCACTTTAGAGTGAAGTTTAGGCTTACGGGTTTCAGCTGACATCACCTGTACAATTGTACCTGTACTTGGGAAAATGGTTAGTGGGTAAGACCTGGTTTTAAGCTGTGTTTTAATGGTTTAACTGTATGTTTAATTTTTTTTTTTTACTTTGAAACTTTTCTAAAAGGAGGGCTACCAAATCTCTGCCTAATGCGCAGGCTGGAAAAGAGCAGTGATGCCCATCACAGAGGAAGTTAATGCAAAGATTGAGAGTCACATGTTTGTATAATATTGAATTCACTATAGATTTTGCTAATCTGGCTCACTAAAAGCACTCTTTTACAGAGCAGAGCTCCAAACAAGCTGAAGGATGTTATTTTGAACTATGCTATAACTGACTTGGATGAACTTGCATCATTAGAAGTAGCTCCAGATATTCCTGCACTTGGGGCAGCCAGTAATTTCAAATCCAAGCCGTCCTTGGCTGACATGAGAGCGCTAGCATTTGACTATCTCAAAGAGAAGTCCCCAAAAATCCAAGTCAAAGTGGCAGTAAAAGGTAGAACATCCCGGTGAAGGTTAATGGTTCAGTGGTGACAGATGGAACCAAGGACGTGCACTGTGAATGTTGAAAAAGTTGAAGGGGGGGGAAGTCACTTGGCATCAGACCCTGTCCCAACATCCACAGTTGTAGCTAATGCACCCATATTTAACAGGTTTAACCCTCTGATCTTGATAACACCCTTTGCTAAGCCCGCGTGTATGGACAGGGTGGGTCATGGTTGCAGGAATATTAACGAGCAGCCCTGTTTTGGTAACTGCATTGGGTGTAAACACCTACTTTCCATGTCCATAGAGATCAGGAAAGATTGTGAAAAACTTAGCTGTGAAATCAATATGTTGAGGTCTGATGCTAGAGGTGGCCAGACAACATACCTGTTTTTTAAATAAAAAAAAGCTGAAGTGGTTTTGCACCCCATCAAGTACTTGAAACAAGCACACAGATCTGGGACAATACACTATACTCTTATTAAAAAAATATTAGAGAAGGTCTGATGGCAGTGGAGTATGGCATCAGAGTGGGGTGTGTCAATCAGCAATTTCTGTTGTGCAATTTATATTGGAATACTGGTGTATGCCTCTTGGATACTTTGACAAACCTGTTAGAACTTCTCACCAGCTGGATGGATAAGGATGCCAATGGTTATGTTGGTTTTGGGAGATTTCAATTCAACATGCTTAAAAAGTAAGGAAAAGAATCTGTTGCGTGCCGGCTACCTTCCTTCTCCCGCCCCATACAAATAATTTAGAAAAAAATTGAAAATATGGTAAACTGACTTCCTTATGCGGGCTTGCCCAAATTAAATTGAGTAATTCAGGTGATTGAGGCTTGCCCAACTTGGTACAGTGGTAAGGCTTCCTCCACTTCAGATCATATTTTTATGGAAGGTTATTTTTGGGAAACGCAAGTCATTAGAAATCAGCCAGAATATGTGGAGTGTTCACTGCATGCTGAAATGCTCATTTAATCTGAGAATGGATCCATCAAAAGAATATCATGAAGTAGTGGTTCTTAATGTTGCTTGTAATAGAGTTCCATGGAATGATAACTGTATTGACCAAGCTAACAATGAACTAGTGTTAGGGTGTTCCTCGTATGATTGGAAGCTCCTTACATTCACTCAATTTTAAAATTTGATTAATTATTGCATAGATCATTTGGGAGAAATCAAATTAGGAAGGTTCAACCAAGGAATATATCCAAAAAGGCCCGAAAGTATAATTACTTTCTAGCCCAACGAAAAAGAAATGGTCTATTATCGGACATTAAAAAGGAATAAATCAAATGGGACTGGTCTAAATGAGAGCTTGAAAAATGTTAAGCAGCAATACAACGATTTGGTGAAAAAACAAAACCTCACTTCTACAGGCTGATGTGGAGGAAATATCCTGTTTTTGTATAAGGGATACAAGATTTTTCAAAACGTGCAAATTCCTTACAGACAAAATATTGTGAGTAGGGTGTTAGTGCCGTGTCAGAAACAGACTGGGTGTTGCACATTGACTCTTTATCCAGAGACAGGGTCCCAGAGTGATTTGAGTAGGGATATTAGGACTAATAGCCAACTTGATGAAGTCCTGGTGTATGACGTGGATGACTTATACAGGGTAATTCTGAGAGTTAGTAACTCTAGAGCATCCAGCAAACGTCCAATAGATTATTTAAGGCGACTCAAGAAAATGGGTGATAATAAAAGTACCTTGACAACATCCTGAAGAAAGGGAGTCTCCAATCTACCCGGCAGATATCCTAGGTTTTCCCCATATTCAAGCATGGCATTAGATTGGACCCAGAAAACTGTCACCCAATCACAACACTAGATTCAGATAGTAAAATCTTTTCTAGCGAGTATTGAAACAGTATTTGGCGATAGGCAGTGGACGAATAAATAAAAATCAAATAGTATTCTGAAAAATGGGTTTACCATAGGGGGCTTTCGGAACCTAGTCAAAGGAAAGTATGAAATCATAAATTTGGCAGCCATTGATTTATCCTCTGCATTCAACATGGTGTGTCGAAAGATTGAGAAAACATCATGCCCGGGTAATACCAGATTTATTTTAAACTGCACAAAGATTAGAATATGCAGGTGAGGATCAATCACAAGGGGGCTCTGTCTCAGAACATAACCTGGAACGACTTAACGCAGGGGTGCATTCTGGACCCCTGCCTTTTTAATCTGTACATATCAGATGTGGGTGATTTTTTGGAACCCGCTGCTTTTATTAGGCAAAAAATTAGAAAGTTGGCCATTTGCTGGTTGGGTTATGCAGATTTTATTTTAGCAGATTGTACTGTGTAAGACTACGAAGACTCATTTCAGTATTTGACAGTTATGCAAGTGCAAACTGTTAGGTTAATATGGCGAAAAAATGAAAATTATATCGATCACAAAATGGAAAAAAGCCATATGGACCATGAAGGAAATGTCCTTAGACAAAGTTAATAGTTTGATATACCTGGGATTCCCATTACGGACAGAACCCACAGTGTCTGGAGTAAATCTGAGGGGGAAAGTGGAGGCTCGGATCTCAGATGAAATTTATAAAGAGTCAGGACTGCACATTTTCTCGTCTTCCTTAAAGTATTTTTTGGGAAAAATTACACCTATACTACTCTATGGTATCAAACCATTTGCTGTTTGGTATCAAACTATTGCATGATTGGACGCCGACGTCTTGGGAACTTTAGAAAGTTTAACATGGCATAGGCTACCCGGCATTCCCAATGCGGTGCCAACATCCGTTTGAATTGAGGATAAATTCCTTTAAGTCTAGACAGTGGTATGACCCGTCTTTGTTCGTTAATTATTTATCCCCTGATAGAACATTATGTTAGGACATTGGGTCCCTAGTAGAATAAGGTGCTGCACTGGTCTTGAGTGATTAGGTTGATTGATGTAGGCCTATTTTGGGTGCCTGTGGCCTTACAAAAAGTTACCTTATACAAGAGCCACTTCGGGTCAAAACATATGTTCAAGAAGGATTGATGTAACAATTCAGTCTTCACATGGTTTTGCTAGTCTAACCCACCTAGCGGGTGAACATAAACTGGGTAATGTTGCTTCCCACCCAAGTCTTTCCGTGCCTTACGATAAGGAAGTACTTTGTACATTTTAGGTGGAATTTGTATCTTAGTGGAGAAGCTCTGTTAAGACGAAAAACAGAGGAATCAGGTTGTAGATTTTGCAAGCAATATGGAACTTTTGAAACTTTAAAGCACCCATTGGCGTTTCGAAGTTTGAAGGCACAGAGATCTATGCACTTTAAAAAAACAATTTGCACAATGTGAATACATGGAATGTGATAAGTTTGAGAGAAGTGTTTGGGCGGTTAACTAGCATCCATAGAAAATTTGGTAGTGAATTTCTTTAATAGTTTACATTTGAAGGGAAAGTAAATGAAATGGGTTAAATAATCTCACAGCTTGATGTTCAGACCAAGTGGTTGGGAAAAGAAAGAATGCATAATATATTGCGGGTTTGCACAAACTCCTTTGTCCTCTTGATAACCATGGATTATGTTTTTATATGGACGTTAATAGTTGTACAATGGCGTACATTTTTCCAGTCTTGGCTAATGAAGTGTGATATATGTATATATTGATATTTGAATATTCATTTATGTTGTAATGTTAAGGTTGAACATGTTTAACCAATAAAAGTTAAAAACAAAATGTATCCTAGAGCGACAGGTAGGTTTTAGGAGTAATACCAGCACAGTGGGCTAAAGCCTAAGATTATGCCTTGTGTGAAATACAACATATTTAGGAGAATGCACATGTACTCTGTTTTCATAGATCTAAAGACCGGGTTCCTAGAGCTAGGCTCTGGGCTATTCTGGACAACTATTGAGCGCCATCAAGTCCTTGTATACAGCAAATGGGCAATGATCCGTTGGGGGGGTTGGGGAAAATCTCAGCGCCCGTGCATATTGAAATGGGTGTCAGGCAGAGCTGTGCTTAGCCCCCAGGGTTTTGTTTATCAATGGGTTAGCTACCAAAATGTTAGCAGTCCCAACTGATACTCATTTTAGCTCATAAGATACCTATACTCATGTTGGCGGACGATGCAGTTCTGCTTTCCCTCAACCCCATGGGTCTCAAAAGTTAAGTCAATTAGAGGTCTAAGCGGAATTCTGCAATTCGAATGGGAGGTCGGTGAACACACAGAAAACCAAGGCAACGGTATTTAGTGCCATCAAGTCACTCAAATCCTAAATTCACCTTGAGTGAGGGCCAGATTGAGTAAGTCAAAGTGCACAATTATTTGTGCATGAGCGTAAGGGAAGTTGGTGTAGCCAACATTCCAAGGCAAAAATAGTCCCTCTCCAAGTATAGTGAGTGATGGAGAGGTTTGCAAGGGAGTTTGGGAATGGTGGGGTGAGTGACCCTGCAAGTAAAGACCGGTGAGAATAAGCCTTGAATGGGGTGAACATTTGGGGCTGGACTAATGCCCAAGGCTTGCAACAGTGGAACTTCATAAAGAATCTTCGGTCTTCCAAAGTTAGCTCCAAATCTTTTGGTCTGACTGGAAACCGATTGCTCTAGAAATGAAGTAATCATCAAGGAGATGCCAATTTTTTATTGAGCCCGAGTGTGGTCAAATTGTCATTTTTTTAAAAATATAAACAGGCCATCCAGGATGTAATGTCACAAGATGGAAGCATGAAGTTATCCTTCCACTTCTCCACTATCTTCATACTCCCAACTATTCTGATAGCGTTACTCTTTCACCATCGGACTTGGCTCTATTCTTTTCTTCAAAGGTGGCTTTCCCTTCACTCTGGCATTGAATCCTCCCTCTCACCAACACGGTTTTTCCCCATTTTAGCTCCTTCAGCTTCTATTTCTTGTTTCAAACCTATTACCAATGAGGAGACTTCTATTGGTTTAAGCTCATCCGACTGCTTCCCCTACTGATCCTATCCCTTTGGTACTCATTCCCAAAGTCTAGCCTTACCTTGGTTTCTAAGCTTACCTCTTAACATCGGTCTCCTGACCAACTTCCATCACCCTTCAAACACGCTTCGATTATTCCAAATTCTAAAGAAACCTTCTGCTGACCCGCTTGTCTCTAGTTTTTGCCCCATTTCTTTATTGCCTCATCTCTCTAAACTACTTGAAAAGCTGGTGTATTCCAGTCTCTACTTTTGTATCCAATTCTTCTATTCTGCAATTTCAGTCAGGCCTTTGGCCCCATCATTCTACTGGAACTGCTCTTTCAGTTCCGAATTCTTCATGTACTGAAAGTTATTCTAAACAATCTTATTTTGTTAGATCTCTTAGCTGCATTTGACACTGTTGATCACTCTTCTACTGTCCTCATTCACTGGTTTTACTGGTTCTGGTCATAACTGTCCCAAAGAACATTGTTTCTTGGGCCAGAACATCTGACACTTTCTCGCGTGCCCATGGCGTTCAAGGTCTGTTCTGGGTCCTTTGTTTTCCTGTTACACTTCACCTCTCGCTGCGGTTATTTCTTTATTTGGTCTATCACACCATTTTTATGTTGACGATACTCAGCTT
This sequence comes from Ambystoma mexicanum, assembly GCF_040938575.1. Classification (NCBI taxonomy): domain Eukaryota; kingdom Metazoa; phylum Chordata; class Amphibia; order Caudata; family Ambystomatidae; genus Ambystoma; species Ambystoma mexicanum. Next base: position 1,460,963,790 of record NC_090935.1, read on the forward strand.
TTCCTGTCTATTCTTTTTCTTCTGATGTTCACCACAGAATGTCTGCTTGTCTATTGGCTATTAACTCTTGGATGTCGACTGATTATCTTACTCATCTTTCTTTGCTGCCAACACTGTTCCTTCTATATATCCCCTCTTGTTTCCCCATCTCCGCTTTCTGTTTCTTCCACTGCTCGCAAGTTGGGGTTCTATTTTGTTTCTGCTTTATCCTGGAACCACCACATTTCAGTGTCCTCACGTGCCAGTTTCTTCCGTTTATACAACATTCGGAAATCTGACTTTTGAAGCCACTAAAATGTTTTCTTCCTCGATTTCCTCATGACTTTCCTATTGTTCTATTGCTTTTTGGTCTTCCACTTACCCGACCTGCTCCCTGAAATCTGTTTTAATGCTTCCATCAGTCTCCGTTGTCTTCTCTGCTAGCAAATTTCATCTTCCCTTTTCTACTCTTGGCTAGCTATCTTTCAAAGTTCAACTTAATGACTTTATATGTCTTGTTTTCAAGTCTCTTTATGATCTTGCACCCAACTACCTTTTTTCTTTGGTCTCATTATACACTCCCTCCCCATCTCCCAGTCATTCTTAATGTCTTCTCGTAGCTCCACATCCTTGTGCTCAATCGCGCTTTCATTCCTTCACCCTCTTGGCCCCCCCTACACTGGCATGCTCTTCCTCATTCCCTTTACTCCATTTCTCTTTATTCTGCAAGTCATTAAAATTCCATTTTCTTCACCCTGTTTGCTTTTATTGATATTTATTTTAGTGTACTGCTTTGATTCTCTGTACAGTGCCCCTTGGCTTACGTGCTATATAAAACCCAAATAAATACAAATCATGGCTTACCCACTTAAGAAAAGAGTTTCAAGGCATTGGTTTAAGTGACTACTGGGCTAACCAGACCATTATTTCAGTCCATTCCAAATGTTGGATTAGAAATGCTTATGCATTGAAAAGAGAAATTAAGGTTATCATCAAATTGCCACCATTGAATCAAGCAACCAGGTATTGACATTAAAGCAGTCCTTTGGCTAAGAGGATTAGTTGGATAGCATGAAAACTAAGATGGTCTGTGTATGTCGAGCTTCATATGGGTATTCTATCTGTCTGCACTAAATAAAATAAATGGAAACTATGGCTACCAGTTTATTTTGTTCAAATGTCATTGAAAACCTTCTCCATTTCATGGTGACCCAAGATAGAGATTCTTGAAACCATTGTTTCATGAGGGTGCTGTTAGAACCAGAGCTGAGGCCATGGTCTTATGCTGTACAAAAGTGGAAATCAAATAGTTGAGGAAGTACCTTGCTGAAGTACCGCTTAGCCCGCTGGGTCCCACTAGAAACGAGTGAACATTGAACGCTGGAATGCTTTTTTGCAGCATCTAGTCATCTGGACTGACTCCCAGGTTAGAAACTTGCTCAAGAAGAGAAATTGCACTAGCCTGGACAAGAGACTTGGTTACATATTTAGCAATGCAATTGACAGCCTTTTTTTGTTTCTATTTGTAGAAAGCACTGTGTGCAAAATCTGTTCACCACGCCCCTGGAGGGACCGCACTTCCGTCCTCACTATATCTTTGGCTTGCTCACGCACTTACGCGCGCGCACCCTGCAAGGAAGTACCTTGCTGAAGTACTGCTTAGCCTGCTTTGCCCGAGGGGTACGGGTGTTTGGTGATATAGGTTACGTTTGTAAACGTGTGGCAATCGTCCAGGTTTGGTTATATTTACATGTTGAGTTATTACTTTAGTTTGTTGATAGTTGTGTGGTTTTCTTGTAAACTCAGTCAGATTGACTTTTGTATTTTCTTTTCTTCTTGGTTTTATTAGTTTATTTTTTCTTTCTTTTTTTGGGGGTGACCGTTACATTTTGATGAGCCACACCGGTTCAGTGGTGGCTTATGCATTGCAAGCTTTACACTTTGACAACTTGTATGCCCACAAATACGGCATAAATTAGGAAACCCAGTAATCCAACAATGGTGTTTGAGTCAACGAAGTTGTGTGCATCACGCACAGCAATCATTCTAACTCCTGCTGCCCCTCCCAAAATAACACCAGCTGCTCTTAAAATCCAAAAGCCATTTCAATGGAGGGGGCACTCGATAAATGATTCGGTAAATACAGCATCTTTTTTTACACCACGTGGGGTGGGTAGAGGATTGGCTAAAAGCACAGCAGGGGCAGCTGTATCACCAATGCCGCATTATATTACACCCTGAAGTGAATATGACTGGGGCGCATGGATGCGTGGGCCTTTGACTCGTTTGCAAGCTCCCCACAGCCAAATCTGAATTCCAGGAAGCTGATAGCCTGGAAGCTGGTAACATAACTATGCTAGCCAATGCAAATCACCTATCACCATATGTAGTAATCAATAGTGTGAGGTAGATTCTCAGGTTGTTGAAAAATCTAAGCTAGGAGAATCCTCCATATACATTCATCCCACTCTAAAGGCAATGCCCCTTAAAGCGAGTGTCTGATGATGCCTCTCCGCATACAAGTGTACATCAAATATGTTAGAAATAACTCTTTCCGCAATAAACACCACATTAATAACTTTAAAGTTAATGGAGAAATTGGACCAGAAACTGACAACCCAAGCTGAACAAATCAATGCTATTCATTTGTGGATGCAACACACGCAACAGGCACAGACTAAGACTACTTCGACAAGCGTATCCAAAATGATGTTGTCCTTTAACACACTTGCAGTAGTCCGTAAATAAGGAAGTGTGCTCTGAACCGCCTGCGGGAGGGGGACTAGACAGTCGACACAAGATAAAACAAGTTTGATGAACCATCAGGAGAGTTCTAGTGACCTCTCAAGTGAGCCCACTCCAAAAGTGAGCAGTGCCCCAACACAACACTCCAATAAATGAATTAGTTCAAGCACTTAAAAAAATAACAGGAGTGCTCTATAAAGTAAGGAAGCAAAAAAGGTTTAAGGATAGACCGATTAATGTGGAAATGTTAACACTTAATGCAATAGAAATTATGAAAAAAATGATTGATTCTTATTTGGCTAAGAGAAAGCTTTGAGAATGTCCAAGAAAGACTATGGAATAGTATCAGGTGATGAATCTCGCCCACGTATGCTAGACAAGGTGGGACAGGGCTCTCAAGGCACATATGGGGCGCCAAGTAGAAGATGCAGAGCAAGCATGCGAGCACGGGCAGAACTAAAAAAAAAGATGACCATAAGCAATATTCCCCAGCAAGAGCATGACAACCATACACAAACTACTCGAAACCATGATGGAGCAAGGCCCACTCTAACATCAAGGTAGGGACCATGCCGATGCGCATGCCAGACCTCCTCCGTATCCTTATAAGCAAGCTTTGTCAACAGCTACTGATCCTTTAAGATCTATGAATAACCGGATGCAGTTACATAACTATCAGGCAAAACAGACTCAGCCAAAGATCAGTTCTAGCTGCCACTCCTTAATAATGAAATGTCGTGGAGGGCAGTTTAATATGTTTGATTTAAAATCAAGAAAGTGTGCTAAACAGTTTTTGCAGATCTCCCTGATCTGGAGTCGATTACATCCAGAGATATTGAACTGATTCAATTAATTGCGGGAAAGAATCTAACAGTAGTAAGACTTTGGATACCATCAGGACTAGTTTTTAATGCGTTATGGAAAGCAAAAATGCAGCTCTTTGAAATGGGTTTTTTGTTAGCACAAGATCCGGAAAGAACCCATCAAAATACGAATGCTATATCTACTAGAACCCTATATAAACCGGATCATAGAGCAAGATTACAATCCAACTCCTCAGCATTCTCTAGAACATAACTAAGTGATGGGCATGAATCTCCACAAATTACTACGGGATGCTGGAACACTAGGCCATACTCACCTCGAAGTATCAATAAAAAAATCTTACTATCAACTTTGATGTGCTAGCATTTCAGGAAACCTGGTTACTTGTGTCACCAGTGTGGGATAATTATGCTGTCTCGTTGGTACCAGCAATTAGAGGACTTGTTGCGGCTCGCTTAGTTTAGAACCTTGGCTACATCACGGTAGCTTTTCACAACTAGTGAAATTGATAGTCCAGCAGGAACAATTGGACTGATAAATATATAATCGGAATCCATATGGAATATCAGACGATACATTTTATTTAAAATTATCCAGTATGCTAGAGATGATTGCACTAGCAACCAATGTAATTTTCACTTTTGTTGTAGGTGATTTCAACATAGATTACAATAACAAAACCAAAAAAGGTCAGTAATCTAAGGAGGCTCGAATGTGCTTTGCCTATGTCAGAAAGATAGTTTATCCTTGTGAATGGTGCGATCACAGGCGATATACCAGCCCAAGCAACATGGCACAGAAAAAATAGCTCCAGCATAATTGATCAGATCTTGGTTGATAGCAGGCACTTTCAAGGATCATCTCTTTAAATATAATTAAATTACCTGAAAGTGACCACAACTTATTAGCAACTCAGTTTAGGTGGTATTTAGCTAAAGAGCAAGACCAACAGATATATTAGCAACAATCTCTGGCAACTAAATGATAGAACGAGATTCATTTGGTAAATATCAAAATTGCAGGCACTCAACAATCACATACAGGCACATGCAAATGATAACATTTTACATCCCTATAAACTAATCTTAGATCAATTCAAAGATATCCTTATAAGACACAATCAAACAGTAAAACATACTCAAATATGACCATGTAGTGCGAGAAAGGAAAGCTGCATATCGAAGAGATCGCAAGTACATTCTGGAAGCGGGATCACCATTGATGCTAGGAAGGTTAAGATCAGCAAAATGTAGATACATCAATTGGACTAGAGCATACAAAGCTAAATTATTAAATCACGATATTTCAGGGACCTATTTGCAGGCCCTATATTCGATAATTTCTGTTATAAAATGCAAACGATTAAACAGTGGAAACTAGAGTGTTCAGAGTAAGATTTGTGAATATATTAAGCAAGTAATTCGAGAACAGCAGGCCCTGAAGGGCTCCACAATAGAATGCTTAAAGAAAATGTACACCTTTGGGCCGGAATTTTACACTCATGTTCCAAAGAATTCTTGTGTAAAAATCATTACCTAGCACGTGGAAGTCCTCGATTCTGGTCCCGATATTCAAGAAGGGCGACTATGACAAACCATCAAACTATAGGTCTATAGACCTTCTTGATATACCGGGCAAAACTTTCGAAAAATGTGTAGCGAGGGACTTCAATGCTTGGACGTCAACATGTCAACTACCCCATCACCAACAAACAGGAATTGTAAAGGGCCTAGGAACAGGTATTAACCTATTATGCATCAATGTGTTAAAATACCAATGTCAAACAAAACAACCAGTATTTTTCGCATTTGTGGATCTGCGAGCCGCATTTGACTCAGTGTCGTGTGTTCTGCTAATGTCGAAACTACTACGTGATCAATGTCCCTCTTTATGCGATAATACATGAATTCCACTCCAATACAGTTATTCGTATTAGGTTAAATCTACAATGTCTGTTGTAAGAGGAAATACCGACATCACAAGGCCTTAAGCACGGGTGTCTCCTGGCCTCTGCAATTTTTTTATTATTTCATACAAGGTATGAAACATGTGTTTGAGATAAATTCTGATTCGCCAAAAATGAAGGGATTTACGATCAAAGCACACGGACGATTTCGTCCTCATAGCCAAGACTCCAGTGGGTTTACAAAAGTTACTGACATTTGAATAATATATTAGCCACAATGAATTGAGTATTATTACATCGAAAACCCAAATAGTTGTATATAAGCTGACTAACTATGGAGGCACATTGAACAATTGGTCAATTAATAGCATACCATTGGATATTGTATCTGATTACTTGTACCTTGGGATGTGTTGGTAAAGGCAGCACACAATCAAACAAATCCAAACTACGGTGTCTCAGACAAAAGTTATGTTACATTGTTATGGCAAATTTACGGTGCGTACAGCTCTGACTTACTGGAAAGCAAAAGTAGTACCAACCATTTTATATGGTCTTGAAACGGATACCCCAATCTCATCTAATACTTGTGAGAAATGGGAAAAACTTTTCTGGTTACAAATATTGCAATTACCACACTGCATTCCTATTTCCTGGATCTGATATGAATTGGGGCTCATCTCGTTATATGCAACCTATTGCTGGAAAAAGTGGTTTGTCGTCATCACCTATTCCAACAGCACGAGGAAGACACTGAAACACAATCATTCCCTCCAAAAATTTGTAAAACTCCCATAACGAGACTTCTCTACGCTGACGACCTGGTCTTACTGGACCAGACACAAATAGGACTTCAGCGTCAACAAAGCTACAAAAATACATGCAAAAAAACAAATTGGAAATAAATGTAAAAAAAAAAAGAAATTCCTGATATTAGAAACATCAGGAAAAAAGAAAAAACTGAGACTAAATCTGGAAGGCACACCAATTGAAAGAGTAGCTGATTTCAAATATCTAGGAGTGATCTTGGACTCTTCAAAACAGGATAAAGCGATGCAACTAGCTCTAATGAACAAAGTCAACAAAATAGCAGCCCAAGCCAGGGCCATAGACAAAAAGTTTGGCAGATACTCGCTAATCCCAGTACTAGAATTTTATAAGAAAAAGGTGATGCCAACGCTTACATATGGCGGAGACGCAATGATCAATCTGCCACCAAACATCTGGACAAAAATGGAGGCAAAATTTTGGAGGAAAGTTCTAACACTACCAAATTCCACCCCGATCGCATCGATTCATCAAGAGCTCAGCTTACCATCCATCAAAAGTACAGTGACACAATAAACACTAATGTTGTACAGGAAATGCCGGATGGCAGAGCCTTTGTCAATATACAACCTCGTCAATCAGGAAATAGAAAAAAACACAAGTAAACGGCTTGTAAACTGGAAAGAAGAAAACATCAAAGTGTTGGAACAGATACAGGCCGATGAAGATTTACTAATAAAGAACCCAAAGAAACAGCAGGAAACAACAAACTAACTATACACCTGCCACCTAATACGAAGAAAATAAACGAGCTCCAAGAATACATTAAGAAGTTCCCATCAAGGAAGGGGAGAGACATGCTGTTACGTGCCCGCTTAAAACTACTGCCGACCAATGAGATCTTGGCCATTAGAGGCAAGTCGGAAAAAGAAAAGGAAACAATCCGTCATTTACTCCTAAAATGTGCCGCAAACCAACATAAGAAAACGATACCTAAGGTCAATCTTCTCGGACGAAGAAATGTTGGTTTCATGTGATTGGAGGAGAGAAAACGCAATGGCAAATAGCTACATATAAAATACTGGAAGCCGTAAATTTGCGTAGATAGGACATTTTTAGAGAGTCAAGTTACTTTTCTTTTTCTTCTTCTCTCTCTTCAGTACGACAAGAGCATGACAAAAAGTCTATTTTTGTAAAAATCTTTTGATTAAGTACAAATAAAAAAATTCCTGGAAAATGTGCATTATTTCGAAAATGTAGAATATCAACATCTAGCCCAAGTATACTGAAAACACTGAGTATATCGTCTCTAGCTCCCATCGATTTGTACAAAGGGGGTGGTTGGCAATTTATCAGATCTTAACACATGCAGACGTCTCAATCGATTTGTTAATAGCCAACCCAGATGAAGCAAAAAGGCAGCTCTATAGATGGAATGGATCGATAACCATGAGAGATGTTTGTGCCATCATTCTATGTTCCCTGAAGTATTTTCACCGAAACATGAGTATACCCAAAATAATTCCTTGAACAAATACCAACTATGTTCTATAGACATGCAATCTTGCGGTTCAGTTTTAATCTATGGCGCACAAGGGCCCTATCTTGTAAACGGAAACTTATATCAAAACAAGAAAATATCTGCAGATTTTGTCAGAATGAGGTGACAGAAGAAACTGTTGAACATCTGATTGTGAACTGTCCTGATTTAACTTCGTTGAGTAATGCACTTTAAGAACTTTCATAAATATCTGGGACTGTTGGAAGAGAAAACATGTTGGGCGTTTATTGCGGGCTCTTCTCATAAGATGCTACAGATAGCAACAATACATTTTTTATCATCCTTAAAACTTTAACCAAAGTGAATGTGTTGATCATGGAAAGAAGCAACAAAAACGATTATATTAGATTTTTTTTTTCTTCCTCTTTATGCTTGGTTTTTCATTCTGTTTGTTGGTCATGATAACTGTTCTGTAATTGCTAGATGCTAAATTTGTACATTGATGAACACATGTTTTTTAAATATTTTATTTAGTGATGAAAATGAAAAATTGAATGAATTGTAATATTTGAGTTTTGTAATGAAAAAGTGAATTGAAAAGTTTATCAACAAAAAAATAGTTGTCTGTCTTGTGTCCCAGGGGTGTGAAGTGCCTTTTTCTTTACATTCATAATTTAATTCGTAACTGGTTTAAAAGAGTTTTCCTTGTGTTCCTAAATGTATATGGTGTGATATTTGCAAGACTATAATGTTTTGCTTCCCAATTCATAGGTCCGATCTTGTCCAATGAATTGCCATTTGCACAAAAGCCTTGCAATTTACACATAGCTTTAAACGTTTCTTATGCTTGTGTGTTTTTTTAAGCAGATGATTTTTATTATTGCAAGTTGTCTTTTGTATAATACTGCACATTACATTTTAAGAGTCTTTACATTTCCAAGTGCATATGGGACATTTAGTACTAAACTGGTCAGTACCATCAGTTGGTATTTTATACGCAAAATGTTTCAGTTATGTAATTTTTAGGACCGATCTATAATAATTTATAAGTCCAATGAATAGCTGTACTTAAGGAATGTTGGTGTTTTAATTGTTTGTATTCTGTTGCTTTTATGGCATTTCCAATGCCGAAATAAAGTATAACGAATGAACAGGTTTTCCCACTAAATTAACTTCAATGTATCTTGCACAAAAATATGCATTACACAGGATACAATTTTTCTTTTTAGATCTCATCCAAAACACCACCTTCATGAGACTAATTCTGAAAAGGGACATGTGCAAAAATTGCCTTTGTATAATAGCATATATAGATCAAGACAGGAGGACTAACCGTGTCATCCTCGCCTGCTAAATCCAACCTAAATCAAGCTTTGGGGCATTCATCTACATTCGGTCCCCAAAATAAATTCAATCAAGCAGCTGTTTGTAATTTCATACAAGTGGATCTCACATCCTAAATTACTATTTTGGCTGGGGTTTTAACATGGGATAATGCCAGTGAACCCATGGTGTGAGCCCATTTCTAGGTCTTTTAATTGCCAGTTTTCTTTGCCTTTATTTCATGGTGGGTCCTATGAAAATGTCAGTTACCACCAGTAAATACAAGGCTACAGCCAGTATGTCACTTGTCACATCCCTCCATAAAATGAGCTCAACATCTTCGAGAAAAATATTTGCAGTGGTACACAGATTTCCTATAAATGTATCTTATGATACTTTTGCCAAGGTTCTTTCTTAGCACACTTGCTTTATGGCTTCATTGCACATGGAGCCAACATTTGGTCAGCACAGCTATGGGGCAGAGAAACTAGTTGGAGAACTTTGATTATCCATTTTCATGTTACAACAGTTTGGTTCTGTATAGCCTAGCAGAACTGGCATCAATTTGATAAACGTCACAAATGTGGTAAATATCCGAGTAAGAATGTCACATGTCTCCTCACGATGGTTCTCAGAATATTTGAAAGTATTGCTCATTTCCCATCTTGGAATTTCAAAACATCCTCTCCCAACAGGATAACTGAAGAATTGCAGTAAAAATGAATCTGTTGAGGTTAAAACGGGAATTCAGTGTTGAACCCTTGACTTACATTGATAAGACAATGTATGAAAATGGAATATCTTCTTGGGGGATGTGAAGGATTATGGTGGTCACTAACAAAGGCTAACCAGAGCCTGCCTAGGCAACCAATCCTCTAGTAGATTTTCCAAGTTGGCTCATTCCTGCTTTTCCTTTCAGTGGAGATAGCTTAAGAATCTGATGTATGAAAAAAGGCAGGCAATGCCCAATGGTGGTCTTTCAAGTCAATTTCAGATTATTGCTGCCTCTGCAATCCATGCAACTGTACAATCATGCACTGTGCAGGCTCTTGGGACTATTGTGAACATGTCTTGCTCATAATCAGAGTTCTTCCTCTCATTCTGCTGAAAACAGCAAGGTGGCTGTTAATTGAAGATTCATGCCAAGCAGTGGTGTGCATTCCCTTTCAGGACTACGACCCATGCAAGATTAACAAAAGTCCAGAGCACTTTGCTGCATCTAGAGGCAAAATCAAGTTCTCTTACCATGTTGGACCGCGTGAGTGTCAGGAAGTGCACCTGTCGCAGCACCTCAATCATTTTTCAGGCTCACTGCTGGGTTTGACTGGAAGTTGCAGATTTTATCATTCTGCAGCTACCACAGATTTGTGAATGCTTCCTTCTGTGCTTTCCTTCGACTGCTGCAGTGATCACTTAATACATTGCAAGCACAGGCGGTCAAGTACTAAGAGGAGTTCTAGTGTATTACAAATGCCGTCTTGAGTTTTGGCAAGCCACAACACCCAATTGGTGTCAAGTTGCTGAAATATCAAGCAGATATAAATCAGTGAAGTAATCTACAGCCTGAAAAAAAGCTGATCAATTGTGCTACTGTAAAGAGGGGGTAAAGAAAGTTATATCCATAGCGTGACCAATATTTAAAGCATAAAAGACGAGTCTGCCACTGCAAAGCATAGTTTAAACTGGCAGGAATTCTGACTAGAATGCTTGTCCTTGTGCCACAGCCAAATGTTAGTGCACCCCTTTAATTTTGTGGCCAAACTCTTGCATGCACAAAGTGGCCCAATGGCAGATTATGCCCTTGATACCACACGGTCAGGCTCCATTCACCTGACCAGCAAGCTGCCTCTGGCTTGCTAGCTGCAGACTCAAAAGTACTAGACTGCAACCAGCCCTTCGCCTGGAAGAGGAAGATTAGGGTACTTTTGATCAATGGGTACAGGGCAGTTGGAAATAGCAGTGCTAGGAAGGGAGCAATGGATGTAGTGTAGGGAAGGTTATTACTGGCTCCTCTCCTGCAGGAACACAAATCAGATGGCAAAATAACACTAAACAGAAAAGAATTGGCAGACTTAAATCCCTAGTTTTATTTTTCCCCCACTTTGTTCAGAACAGCATATTATTAAAGCACATTATTCCTTTGATCACTACATGCACGTGCCCATTCACTCTTTTGGAATCACCATCAATCACACTTTAAGCAGCACAGGTTAATGCATTTTCACTCGCACTCCCATTCTGCCACAGAATATTTTGCTTCAATTAACCTTTGCATAATTCAAGCCTCATGAAACGGGCTATGTTCACATAATGACCATCTACCTTCTTCAAATACCAATGCCCAAAAAGATAGGTTCCTGAAAGGTGTTGAGAAATCAGCTACCAGTGGGTATCTGCCTAGAAGTGACCCACTACCAGTGAAGGTTAAATGCTGCACAAAAATGGAACCATAGTTAACGGGCCAAGTAGGACTCATTTGGCCAGCAGGGTGGCATTTGTGCTAACCATGACAGTGCTGAAAAATGTAGCATTGTGTCCTTTTTTGCCCATGCTCTGGCCTGGCTCCTGCCCTCATGCTACCATAACTTAACCTTCCCAACTCCTGCCTCTGTTGAATACTCCAATTACAAAGATACTTGGGTGGTCTTGATCACACCCAACTAGTACCCTGCTGCTGTACTTTCCTAACATGCTGGAATGTTTGGCCTCTGAGCTGCCAGGTGCGGTTAGATACTGGTGCCAAAGTCTGCAGCTTCCGCCAGACCTCTGCATTGGACAGATGCCCCCAGAGGTTTCAAAGAATAGTCTAGAACTCCTTTTCCCTGGAGAGTGTCATGATTTCAATCAGACTGGGCATTCCAGATCCTAAACACCACAACTGTGTCATAAATGTGGAGCTTGAGGGGCAGGTTTTGCAGCAGAGTAGTGCTGCAACCAACAGTGCTCGAGAGATTTGGATCCCTGGGTTTAGGGCAACAAAAAACATTACCCATGAGCACCTGACGGGCTTGGTATTGGATGTCAATATTGTGAGTCTACATCTAGGAACCAATTTTTATTACTGCTGTCTATATGATAAGACTTATCAATATTTTCCCCCACAGTTCTATCAAGTATTTGTACATGCAAGAGTATTTTATACTCAAACACATGAATTCTATTTGAGAGATTATCGGATCATAAAGTGTAGTCAAACAATGTACAGTTTGCAATATCGGCAATAAGGTACCTCAATAGATACCCAGCATCTTGCTCTTCTATTCACTTCTAAAATGTGAAAACTACCAATAAATGTGTGTAGCTGTTGTGGCACAGTAGCAAGAATTATGGTGATGCGTGCATTGAACCAGTTACACAGACCAACCCCTGTATAACCCACAAGTCAAAAGGTCCATGCCTTCTATGGACAGTTAACCCAGAACTACGTGAAAGCAATCTAGATCTGAGTACAACATTACAAGTGAAGTCTTTCAAATCCCCCTGCAACAACTCCACTCATCCTTCCTGTGCTTTGATGGGTACACTCATCCTGGCCAAAGAAATGCAAGGGGCAACACAGGGACCTAGGTGTAGTGCTGAAACTCCGTACCATGATAAACTCAGTACATTGCAGACGGTTGAAAAATTGTACTCAATCCATCATACGGTCTCTTAATGGTGCTATCGGGAAAAACCAAGGTTACACAAATGCTATATAAAGGCATTTCTGCCTAACATGTCGGAGAAAAAATTTGGAAAAAGTTACAAAGTGCTTAGTTTTCGCCTCATTAGCAGTATACGTCTCAGGGTGAAGCCACCTAAAAGCGGTTTACTTTAATTTAGTAATGCCTTTAATGTAACAATTTGAAATCATTGCCCCACTATTGTCATAGCCTAGCCATTAAATTAGCTGCTTGTCCTCTTACGTAGATAGTGAAGTCTTGTCGGATCAGCTGGGTACTCCAGACTCTGCCCTCATCTGGATGTGAGGGGGGGGTGCGGCCTCTGCTTCTGTGAAGTGGTCTGCTGTTGTCTTTTACAGCTGGTTTATAAAGGATTTGTAATGCCCTTCAGCTCATTTGGTCCACCCCCCATTGCCCAGTTAACCAATCCAAGCAAGTGCTTGTCATTAATTTAAACATCTGCACTGGTTTTCCAGTTAATTTCCATTGAGTTAAAGGCAATTTTCCTTGGTCTGCTCAACACATTCGATCCGGTGCACAGCCCAGAAAACTAGGCACTATTGCCTTCCATTTTACAAGACCACTGGCAACCATTTTCAACTGTCCTTAAGTAAATAGAACAGCAGCCCCACTACCCATTAGAAAGGCATTTCCAGCTGTTTCAGCATCTCAATGTTCTTGCTGCTCAGTTTCGTTGCTCATTAACCTGGAAGTCAGACATGTGTTTACGTAAGAAATTTCAGATTTACAATTCCAAACTATAATTGCCACCTATTTTAGCATCTGCTTCCTTTGAGTGCATGAGTAAGCGTTTTATTGCAGATCACATTTCAATATGGCGGATCTCAGTTTAGATGGCTGTTAAATTAAGAATTAAACTGCCCATTTTACAAGGCTGTGCTACGCGTGAGCCTAAAGTTGCTTAGCACTGTGCAATTCCTTTTTTAAAACTTAATTTCAGAAGGAAAAAAGGACATCTCAAAATCTTCATAGGCATGCAAGGTTAGCTACATAACGCACTCTGCAAAAACCACAACAGAACGGCGTGCACCACCAGCCCCTGTCATTTTTCACACATCCATCTTCCCCCTCCAATGAGACAGACTGCTGTGGGTATAACCGCAGAGGGTTAGACATACCCCTAGGCCTACAGGTAGAGGTCCCCATGTGTCAAGGTCCAATCTTGAAAACTTCCTGCAGGAGTGATGCTGGCCCACCAGACACCCCCCCACCCCCCTCCCAAGTGTGCCAACTCAACAATCTCTCAAAAGATATAATTACCAAATTGGCAAACCCAAGGGGAAAGGGGAATGGATAACAAAACAAAAGCAGATTTTCACTGGTTTCTATGTTGACCTCTCGACTACTGGTTTTCCATCTGGAACTGGATTATTGGATTATTGGAATTGTTTTCATCAGTGTCTTGTCTGTGAAAATCTAAACACAAATATATAATTATATCTTTATACAAAATTTAACTTCTTAATCTTTATATGTTTTCAATTAAAGAAAGGTGAATACCTGCAGCCTATGCTTGATAGCTGATAGGCTAAAAATATTATTATTCAGTCTCTTACTGAAACGAAGTTGCCTTTTGAAATTCTATTACTAACACATGAAAATTTGTTATGGTAAAGAATTATTAGTCCCAAAAAATACTTCAAAAATGAATTCTTGAATGACCCTTTATGGTTAATCGTAGAAAATTTGTGCACTAAATAAAAATAACTGCACACGAAAGAACTGTGCTCAAAGGTGATCAGCACTCTTTAAGAAGAACCGCGCGCTGACGAACGACGCTCTCAGAAATCCGCACAATAGAAGAACCGCGCGCTTACTTTAAGATGAACCGCGTTCTTTCTTTCAGATGAACCGCATTCTCCAAAGAACCGCGCACACAAGAGACGAGCCGCGCAATAGATGGACCGCGCTTGAATTTGGAGGAACCACGCTCTAAACAAAAACCGCGCACTACTAAGTTTACCCTACGCCACGGAAAACTCAACACTCCAACTCTAATATACTTCCCTGGTAAATTCACACCAAATGAGACGCGAATACCACATAACCAGGAAGAAGGAATACACTGAAGGACGCACAATATACATCAACAGGTCCTTTACTCTAAAGTATCTATAACGAATTCACATGCCCGCTAACTGTTAATCTGGATCTAAAAAGGTTAGTTTTGTTAAACTTTTAGAAAACTCAATATTTATATATATATTCTAAACTCAAAGTCTAATAAGGATAAAATACTAAGTAACCGATATATTTCAGCAAAAGCAAACGTTAGTTTTACCAGCCGGTAAACAACGCGAGAGAAATTAGTGCATGAAAGTTCATAGCTTAATAACAGTTTTTTCAAAGTTCTTTTCAAAAATACTTCTTGGCACAAATAGATAATATCTTGATAACGATTTCTCAGAATGACTTAGCTTGCTTCATCTGTAACGAAATTGTTCTTTGAACACTGAATGAACTCTTCTTGAAGTTATCTTCTCAGTAGGTTTTCTTTAAAATATTGTTTTCTATAATTCACTAAGTTTAAATTTCTTCAGAACTAAAATAACTGCAACCTTCCTCTAAGGAAACTGGAATGAAAGGCAGTTTAGAATCCTGGTGAAAGTTCCAAATCACCTCACAGCACTTCTCATCCAATCACTGCTGTGGAACAGACCCACCATCTTGGCTTGGGAAATTAGACACTTCCTGATTAGATTAATATTAAGGAAATGTATTTAAGTAATCTGATGTAAAATTCAGAATCAACATCCATACCTCATGCTACCATACTTCTACATAAGTGTGTGATGGTGTAATCTCTTAAATGAGGATTTTCTAGTATAGTGTCTCTTTGAACATGTGTAAGTGTGCCATGGGATCCTGACACCATGGCAACATAAGTCTCTTCCCTTTTGCCAGTGTGAACAGGTTAGGGCTGACTTCGATTTAGTGTTTGAGAATACACTTTTTGGCAATTATACAGGCCACATTGAACAATCTCCTAATGACTATCGGTATCATGCCAATGTCCCCCAAGAGATTTAATCGGAGATATCCTGGCCAGTAACACATCCCATATCGCGCTCCCATTTTGAGCGCACCTCATTTGTAGAGGTCTGGGCGGCATGGATAAGACTAAGGTTTGAAGACCATGCATCTCAATTCCTCCCCCCACACCACAATTGCTTCAATACACGGATGAGTCTCCAGTACCTGCGGAAAAGGATGGCCATAGCAGCCAGGCTGCTGCCCTCATGTGATATTGCAGTATCTTTGTGGGATTATTCACCAATGTATCGGAATTCACTTAAAGATACAAAGTGCCCTTTAGTGAATAACTCAACAAGCACCGATGCCCAGTCTGATCACAAGATCTCCGTACATCATCAAATGGCGGGGCAATCCGTGGAAATCCCACAAAGACACCACTATTATATAGAACTAAGAGTCCAAACCTGCGAAAGAGCCTGGACCACCTCCCCACCCAGAGTTCATATGGTTCTGCCAGCTGATTCAGGCTACTCCCATCCCACAGAGGAGTTCCATCACCAGCGATCTCAATGTTGTGAAGAAGGTCCTACCAGGCCAAACAGATGTTAAACATTTTTTGGAGAAGCAATCATTTTCAACAAAGCCGGCCATACATCGAGATTGTGAGTCCAGCCCATATTTTCAGTTTTGCAGTGAGGAGTAGTATATCTTCGGCATAAAGGTCTGCATAAAGGCATTACTGTGTTCTAGAGAGCTTAATGCTCAGATATTAATCATGGAGTGACCCACCTAAAGCCGATCAAGTAGTGGGTGGGGGGTGGAGCTGTTGCATCTGTCAATGGAAACCATTCCGATTTGATTCTGTTGACTATCCTGAATAACCTGTACATTTGAGTACATCATCCATAACGGAGGGGGGGGCATGGCTAACTAACCATGTGAGAAGCTGGGCTGCTCTGGAGCTACTGCGGATCCGGAACTTATCCAGAGACTGCCTGCCGTCAAACTACATTTCATGCATCCCAAAGGAAGGAACATTTATTGGAAAGAAGGCTGCACGTAATGTACCAAGCAGGAACCTAAATCGTGCCACACAAGATTTGCAGAAAACGGATCGTACAACTAGAGAACGAATGGACAAAATGGCCACCTTGTCTAACAAAGGGCTCGGATGGCTGTGCGTCGCAAGGGAGAAGTGGCGAAGTCCCTTTTGAGCAATGAATAATCCGAAAACGGAAAAAATAGCCAGCACCGAGCCCAGACGCACTGGTCACGAATGTGCGCCTGCCCCAGTTTCACAGCGTGAAATCAGGAGCGCACGCACACAGAAGTGACCCCGGGTCCCGGCGCACAGATGTAAATCAAGAACCATCTCATGACATTAGAGATGGTGCACGCGCAGACGGGCAGCCAATGCAAGATGAGTTTGTTTCGCCCCTACTGAGCCGCCCATGAGAGGACCTGCCAAGGCTGCTGTAACCCTGAACACTGACAACGGACCGACCACAAACTTTAATACGGACATACAGAGCCATCGAAAAGGGCCACATGCTGCACATTGCATGGTGCAGGATCTGCTAAAGAAACGGGCAGAGCAGAACGCACACCGTGAGACAGGTTGAAGTGGAAGATGCCGCATTACAGCACGGCAGCCCCATTGAGCGCAGCACTAGAAAAGACGCGCAGGGGCACACATCGGCTGGGAAGGCACTTCAAAGACTGAGAGGTGGCCCCCACCCGACAACTTATAAACAATACAACCAGACCGGACAGTGATAACTGATCACTGGATCAAGGAGAGCAACTCACTGGGGGCTCAGAATACAAGAGCACCCAGACAAAGGGGCAGATGGGACACTGGGGTGTAAAGAGAGGGACTGCAGTTGTGCAGACGCGCATGATAGTCGCACAGTGTATTGCCCCGTAAAAAGCACACGCGGACAACCATTGGTAAGAACAGGGATGGATATCCCCCCTCCCCCGTCCCTCCCCCCCCCCTCCCCCGGAGTAATAAGGAACACAGCTCAACATAGACCCAGGAAGTGCGGGTGCCGCAGTGTAACCAAGGCAAGGCTAGAGAAGGCGGAAAACTGAAGACTGTACTGAGCACCCAGGTATCCCACTTCCAGGGAGAAGCACCTTGGCCCCGGTCAACACAGAGGGAAGCCCCCTGCCCCCTCCCAAACGGAACCTAGAACTGGGCAGGAGAGTGTAATCACAAACATACCCTGACCCCAACTGCCTTTAACTGAAATGCTGGGATATAGTGCCATGGCATTCAAGCCACTCAAGACAAAGGGGAAACAACCCACCATGGAGGACTTCACAAGGACACCGCAAACAATGGAGGGGGCCAGGAATAAAGAGAAGAGTGCACAGGCCGATCTCCAGCACGTGACTATCAGCAAATTTTAGAGGCAATCGCAGACTTGAAAATGACATGGGAAACGAAACTGGAGGCTGCCATGACCACACTTAAGGAGTCGTTAGAAGTGAAAATTTATGCAGTACAAATGGATGTTAACCTATTAAGACAGGATGTAAGAACAATTGCGGAAAGAACAAGCAAGCTGGAGAAAGAAGTGAAACCAAACAGCTGCTTGCGCATTGCATGCCTCGGAGATGCACGCATTGAGACAAGTGAGCAACCTGGAAAACAGGGCTGAAGTAGCCAAATGACGTGCACAAAGAAACAATATACGTATTGTGGGACTCTGAGGGACAAGAAGGATCGAACCCTACAGAGTATAGTGAGACCATGCTATTGCAGGAGATAGCAGGAGGAGCATTCACTCAAGGATTTGCGGTGGAGCGCGCATGAGGCTCTGACAGGAAGGCCCTCCACCCCCGGGAGCTCCCCCAAGACCGATCATTGCCAAGACATTAAATTACTGCAACAGAGAAAGGATTCTGGAATATTTCCACAAAGGTGGTACGATACAAAGGGCATCCACATCTATTAACGCGTATCCAGACTACACACTCCAGGTGCAAAGACAGACTAAATTTTGGACCGGTTAAGAGGAGACTGCGCGATGCTAGCTACCAATACATGCTAATGTATTTATTAATCAACCAAAGTTGAAAGTGTTCCACAGGAACCAATCAATATTTTTTGAGACCCCAGAGGATGCGACGGAGTGGCTGGACGCACAGAACTGCCCAACGGGAGCAGATGACCAGAAGGAGAGGCATGGAGTAACGAGAAAATTGGTCCAGATGCTGAGGTGCTGTATAAACTGACATTGGGACTGGATTATAGACATAGGACGTAAGGCAACGGTGGGCAGAGTTGATGTGGCATTAGAGCGGGAGGTAAAGAGAACCCGGACTCATACCCGATTAGATAGGTTAGTTGGGTTACTGGTAGTGTGGCAACCGCCTGCTGGGCTCCTAGCACTGGCTTATCCAAGATAGGACCAAATGCGGGGGTCGCCCAAAACCCTGGGATGGAGCTCGGCAACAGTTGGGGACGGGATGGGAAGGGAGTAGGGGTGTTTGTAGTGGAATTAGTTTGGGAACGAGCTTACACCTGCGCGACACTGCGCGGACGGATGAGAAGGGATAGAGGGCAGACAGGGTAAGGCTGAAAATGGGAGCCCTTAAGAAAGTAACCTGGAATGTTAGAGGGCTCAATAGTTATATAAAGAGGAACAAGGTTAGGATGTATTTGAGGAGGCAGAAGATAGATATATCCCCATTACAAGAAACCCACCTCACAAAGGACAAACAGGAGGTGATACGGGGAAAATGGAAAGGTACCACCATTGGGGCAACATATTCAGCATACGCCAGGGGGGGGTGACCAACTGGATTGCTACGCATGTACCTTTTCAGCTATTACAGTCCAAAGAGGACTTGGATGGGAGGATGGTGGTGATAAGGGGATTGATTGAAAACAAAGGTGTGCATTATTAACACATATGCCCCCAACCAAGACACTGCAGGCTATTTCAGGACCCTATATAGCAAAGTCAACCCATACCTGAGAGGTGTACTCATATGGGGGGTGACTAACTGTACGCTGGATCCAGGGATGGACAGATCGGATGCGAAACAAAGTAAACCTACCACTGCTGCCAAAACTCTGAGGAACCTAGTGGGTGAATTTCAACTAGAAGATATATGGATGTCACACCACCCACAGGATAGGCATTATTCGCACTATGCGGCTCCACAAAACTTGTATACAAGGTTGGATTAAATGTTTGTTTCTTCAATGACTGGGGAGATAGTGCGGGCGGAATACAAAGCAAGGGTCCTCTCGGACCATTCCCCACTGTTAACATGGCAACATTTGCCCCCCAGAGCGAAGATCCCCACATTGGAAGCTGAGGAATTAAGGGATACAGTGTTCGGAGAGGACCAGAGAGGATATCATAGAATATTTCGAAAAGAACACCGATAGCGTAGACTCGGCGGGCACTCTGTGGGAGGCGTTCAAGGTGGTGGTGAGGGGGATTAGCCATATCAAAATCCAAAGGGCTCCAAGGCGTGATAACCCGGGAACTACAAAAAGCCAAAGAGGAACTAGAAGCAATTATGAATAGGGGAGATGGCTCCCTGGAGACCGCCGAAGCCATAAGCAAATTACAGCTGGCATGTGGGGGACACTGGGAGAGGTCTGTAACTACTATAAAAAATATACGCAAAGGCAACATACAGGTGGAGACAAGCCAGGGAGGCTGCTGGCATGGTTATATAAAAAGGAGACACCCAGACTAGCTATCAGAGCAATAAAAGGGAAGTATGGTTAAATACTAGACACTCAATAGAATTCAAACCCATTATTCACTTCCTCTTAATTGTATGGACGCGTGGAAGGGGGAGAATGGAGCGAGATAGTGAAAACATTAGAGGATATAGGCTTACTGAAGCTGAGCACAGAGAATATCGACGCCCCAATCACACTGAGGAACTGGAAGCTGTAGTGAGGCAGCTACCTACCTGCAAGGCACCGGGAGCCGACAGACTCCCTAGCAAGTTTGACAAAATGTATGGGACGGAGGTGCACCCCCTTGCCCCCCCGCCCCATTACTGGATATGCTGAACGAGGCATGGGAGACCAGGAGATTACCGGAATCCATCAGATTAGCAATCATTACCTCCCTCAAGCCCAACAAACCTACCACGGATTGCGGATCGTACAGACCACTATCCATGCTAAACCAGGATAGCAAGATTCTTACGGCGGTGCTAGCAAACAGATTGAAACGGGTCATAAGCAAACTCATACATCCAGACCAGACGGGATATGTGCCGCATAGAAGCATATTTGACAATCTTAGAAGGCTTCACTGCGTCATAGAACAGACAGAAAGGGACACAAGAAGTAGCAATTGCCTCAGACGCGGTGAAGGCCTTTGACTCAGTCAGATGGCCCTGACTGATGGCAGCCCTGAAAGGGAGGGTGGTGCTGTTTAAGATGGTTGTACTGCCCAGGCTACTAGACTTTTTTGTGAACATCCCCTTTGATACCCAAGCGTTTCTTTGGCAAATTACAAAGCCTATGCAGAGGCTTTATTTGGCACAACAGCAGGAATAGGATAGCGTTATGGAAATTGCAAAACACGTATGATAGAGGGGGTATACAACTGCCCAACTTTGAGATCTACCACCTGGCCAGCCAACTACAATATGTGGCGAAATGGCCGACGGAAGACCCCCACAGCAGAATCCAGATTGTTAAGATCTGAATGTGCCCCGTTTTTCCTGAAAGATGATATGGGGCCAAAGCCAGAATTGAGGGGGCGATCGAGGCTGTTGGAACTAGGATGTGTAGGGTTATGGAGAACCCGATCCCATGTTCCCTGCAGATGCCACTAGCGGCATTTTTTGGGTGTGGACGAGCAATTAAGGAAGAGGATCCGCAAGCATTGGGAACCGGGGGTATAGCAACATTGGGAAACATATGGAAAGAAGGGGAAGTAATGGAATTTGATGAGTTGGTAGATGAAACTGGACTACACCCAGGGCAATATAACACCTATACCAGTGTGGTCCGGAGGGTGAGAATCATAGCCCGAATCAGTGCCTGTGGACCAACCCAATGTAGCTTTAGAAACAATCTATTATATCTCACAGGAGGGGACATGAAGTCTCCCGAATCTACGAACTCCTGGTGTCTAGAGTGGGAAAGGAGGTGACCCAATTGAGAAGGGACTGAGGACAAAGTGGGGGAGCCCATGCAGGATGGGCTTTGAGAAAGGGCCCAGAAATACCACAAAAAAGTGTCCAGGAATGCAAGGTTGCAGCAGATCCAACTATATGTAACTCAGTGTATATGACCCCCTCAGAGGGTCGCCAGATTTAAGAGCACAGAAACACAAGCATGCCCTAAATGTGGGGAGGTGAACGCTGAGATGGTACATATGTTCTGGGCATGCCCAGAGATTGAGAAATTCTGGGGTGAGATCACCCACCGGTTAACCGAAAAAGGAATCCAGTTTAAATGTGGAATCTGTATGGGCTTGTATGGTGTGGGGCTTTGTAAGACCTCGCAACCTGAGGAATGCGAGCAAACTGAAGGACCTGGCCTACATGCTAGCTAAGCGAAGAATTGCCATGGGTTGGAAGGCGAGCCATAGAGGTGTGGTGGCATGATCTCTAGAAATGGGCAGATGCCGAAACCGTGGTATGGTATGAGGCGGCCAACAGGGGAGGGGAGGAAGAAACAAACCCTAATGGCCTGGAGACACCTAGTAGCCATACTGAATGGATCCACCCAAGGTCGCCCAGACGACCAGGACTCCCCTGGAAACAGAGTAGGATGAACCTCTAGAAGAAACTGGTGGGCAGCGAGGGAGAATAAGCGCGAGTTAAAGGGGGGGGGGGGGTTTGGGGAGAACGTGGCCACTCTATGATATATGTCTGATGCTTAAAAACTGACATGCACTATTGGACTTGTTTTGTTGATTGTGTGAAAAAAAAAATGGTTTTAAAAAATAAAAATCCATAACGAGCTGAGATTTCTCTCCAAATCATGGGCGTATAATAAAGTTGCATCCCCATACAGCTAGATCAGCTGAAGTGGCCCAGCAAGGCGAATACCCCTATGCTCATGCTTCATTCAAATGAGCACTGCCAACTGTTCCATCATGAGTGAAAAAAGACAAGGGGCACCCCGGACACCTCCCTGACTGCATGCTATGAGAAAGTGTTACTGGTACAACACATGGGCCGGACACAGCCAAGAAAGTATTGACCAAACTGGAAATGCCAAAGAACTGTAAACAAGTATTGCCAAGAAACAGAATCAGAAGCCTTTTCCAGCATCCAGTGAAGCCACTACAGCTCAAGCATGCAGGATTATTTGTGATATAATGCAAAAGATCAGTCTCAGATGGAGTGCTGTGGACTGGATTGGGATGAATCCAGACTGATCAGTGTGTGTAATTACATGCATGGCAGAGTGGTAGCCAGGATTTTAGCAAAAATGTTCACGTCCACATTGACAGTGGTCAGTATGAAGCTACATCGTCTGGGAGCTCATTAGGTTTTAACAGTAGTAATTGCCTCTTAGGGAGGATGGAATTTCCCCTGGGTTCCAGCTATTCTCGCCATAATTTGAGCAGATGTGGCACCAGGAATAGTTTGAATTCTTTATAAAAAAAAAAATTATACAGCCAAGCCGTCCCACCCAGGTGCTTTGCCAGATGTCAATGCTAAAATAGCGACAATTACCTCAGCCATGACTGGCAAGTCCAGGGCAATTCATGCCTCCTCTAGGAGATGCAGGAGGTCAATGCTCCCCCTGTATGCCACCAGTCTCTTCAGAGCACGTGTCAGCATTTGCACACAATGACAATAGGTTCTAAATTCTGTGTGATTATCTCCCTCAGTAGTGAGCTATACCAGTTGACCCCATAACCCCAACTATTGTCCATTACTTTCCACGCTTACAGCTCCGGCTAAAGACCTTCCGGCTCCATCTGCCTCTGTACCTATGAGCAAGAACCAGCTTTGATATGCAACGTACCTCCTTTTTAGCCATTTCCTGACATTTTAACTAATTTACCTTAATCAGACCTAGCATCTCCCGGTTCCTTATCACCCCATATTCATTCTCCAACTGCTTTATCTGCTCTTCAACATGCTGTAATTCCACCCTTATAGTTTTAAGTGACCCAACAGACCAGGACAGTAATTTCCCATGTAAGTATACCATACATGCTCCACAGGTCGTGGAGTGTAAAGACAGAGCCAATATTGTTGGTTGAAAAATAATCAATTTTATCAAGGAGGTGTGTTAGATCTGGGTAAAACATTGAGGGAAACATCCTCCACATAGGTTGGGGCTTCGGCTTTTGGTCTATTTTAAGGGACAGCCACACTGCAGAGTGGTCTGAAAATGTTCAGAAGACAATTTCACACTTCCAATTCTAAGCCAGAAAAGAGTAGCCAAAAGTCTACTCTGGACATTGTATCATTGACCATCGAGTAGAAGATCTATTCTACTCCCAAGGGATGGGAGCCCCTCCAGACATAGACCAAATGTAAATGGGACATTATCTGCAACACTCGAGCCATAGCAGAGGGGGAACGAGGGGCATCTGATTGGTCCTTGCCAATATCCAGGCTAGTATTAAAATCCCCTCCCCAAACAATTGGAGTATCTGGTTTATGGCCACAATATCTGACAACTGCCTATAAAGGTCAGGGTCATCAACAGTTTGCCCATATGTATTGACCAATCCAAGCATTTTGCCAGGCAGAGTATCCCACACCATTACATATCTTCCCATAGGGTCCAACAGGTCCTGGTAACTACACATGTGACCGAGTGATGGAGGGTCCTTGCCCCTCTTGACGATTAATTGGTAGAATATCTGATGACCAGTTTCTGGCAAATGTCTTGTGCACCCCACCCATTGCATGAGTCTCCTACAGCATGAGGACCTTGGGGCCATGCATCTCCAGAAATGCTAGCAATTATCTGGACATGGTTGGGCTTCTCAATCCCCGTGCATTTCAAGTAAGAAATGTAATGACCCCCCCCCCCCCGCACTGTTAACATTCACAGCAGCCATTGCAGATAACCCCTGAATATATTGCGTGCTGTGGCATAGCCACAGCCTGCATGCCAAAGAACAGTATGTCTGCCAAAACCTTTAAACTAGGCCCATCCCACACACCCT
Source organism: Ambystoma mexicanum (assembly GCF_040938575.1). Classification (NCBI taxonomy): domain Eukaryota; kingdom Metazoa; phylum Chordata; class Amphibia; order Caudata; family Ambystomatidae; genus Ambystoma; species Ambystoma mexicanum. The sequence continues at coordinate 1,460,988,633 of NC_090935.1, forward strand.
CCCCAACTTGATAGTGTATATCCCAAACATCTGAACATGAAATTTCAAGGAGAGCAATGCTATCGGAAACTTTGTCCCGGTATCATCTAGACAATTGAACAGTGAGCCTACTTTACCAGTACATAAAAGTACTCCGCTGAGCCAGAAGGACCCGCTGGCGAGCCTCGATCAAGTCCTCCATCGCCCAGTCTGCCTCGTGCTGGGAGCATGAAAAAAGCTTCAATGTAGGCCTCCGGTTCTCTAGGAACATAAAAAAAAACGCTGCCACCATGCTGTATACAAATCTTAGATGGAATAGTATTATGTAGTAGGGGATTTACAGGGTAATATGATGCTGCCTGTACATTCGCCAAGAAGTCCACAAATAGATAAAAATCTATTCAAAATATGAAAATTACCTTTGTGGTGATTCAGGTTCTTAGTCCAGGTTCTCCCTCCTTCACAACTGGTTGGGAACACCTCCATCCACAGGCAGGAAAAGCTGGCTGAAAAAGATAACTGTCACTAAGAGTTTTAGAATGGAAAGGGCCTATGTCATGCATGTGGCCCTCTGCGCGCCAGGCCCACACCCTTACCCTCACATCACCAGTGGTCCACACCCAGTTCCTGTTTCCACCTAGTGGGCCGGTCGGATTTTGATGAGCTGCAACTCCCTTTTCTGGGCGTTCCTTTGGCGGTTCATCCCTTTTCTCCTAGTGATTGGTTCTTTATTTTTTCTATTTGCAGTGACTCCCTCTACGCATGCCGTATGCCACAGGCTTCAAGCAATGCATCCTTTGTCAGAAGTAATTTTCAGCAGCCAATCTGCACCATGACTGCATCCGCTGTCTGGGTATACATCACCCCAGTGAGTACCTGCATATTCTGCTGTGGAATTCAACCAAAGGTCTCTGCGGACTCACCTTCTCTCCATGTCCGAACTGGTACCAGTACCGAAGGCGACCAATTACTTCATTCAGAACAGAGGGAGGACGATATTGGTAAGGGGGACTATACCTTTAGGTGAGGTACTAGTTTCGGCACCGGCTGTTGGTACCCAAGAGAAGACTGCCTCCTCAGTTCTGGAGTTTATTCCAATTGAATAGCCTTGCCATAATCATGCGCAGTGGCACACCAGGTTTTCGGGGCCAGGACAAGCGCACAATGAGCAGTTATGCATCCACTGTCTAGCTTGGCCTGCAGGGAGCTTATGTTGGCCACAATGTCAGCAAGCTTAGAGTTGAGACGCAAAACTGCTCTGTATAGCAGCCATTATGGGTTCCATTTACGAAGGCACCAGATCCCTTGCCGGGCAGTTATTACAGGTGGGTTCCATTTCAACTTCTTTGGTTTGTGTGCTTGTATAGGAGTCCATGGCCAGAGCTTTTTTCCAGCCACTCTCGTCACGTCTGAGGTCTTCAGGATCATGCCAACGTACATGACGCAAGATGCAATCAAGGGAAGTAGTTGTGGAATAGTGTGGTAGACACCGTCAAGCTAAGTTGACTTCAGCCTCCCAAGGATGTTCCACCAGTATACCTGCACTGTGTTAACCTCTGATCAGCTGGCAGCCTGGTCATTCTACCCCTCACCAGAGCCAACCCACAGAGTATCTGGCCTCAAGCGGCTCTTAGCCGCTCACTGTGTCACCAGACTCTCCTTACATTCCCATGAGGCCCACAGCCAGGGGGCCCAGCACTCTGCTCCATTGCAACCAACACACTGCCACCTCCTCATGCTCCGTGGCCACCAGCAAGCTTACACACCATATCAGGGGGCTGGACTGAGCACAGGCCTACTCTGCACCTCTCCAAATTTGTGCGTACGCAGCCCAGATCAAACTCAATAGCACATCCTCTCCTACTTCCACGTGCGACTGGACACCAGCTCTTACAAGTCACCCCGTGCACTCAACCCACCAACCCCTCACTATCACCAAGTCCAGTCCTCCAGTTGCCATTGGCTTCTAGACATGTGTTCAGTTCATAAGGGAAGACGCCTTGGCATTTGATCCATATGTCCAGCCCACAAACCAATCTTCTAGGCCACAGCCCTACAACAATCTGGTCATGTAACTTGGGTATAGACCCGTCACAAAAGGGGCAGCAATTGGAAATCCAAGCCTTGGTCAGCCATTCCCAGGAGCCACTGCAATACAGGTATTTACTATGAAGGTGTCCGGGCTCTACAGTCAGGTGCACACCATCCTGGAACGGCTGAAATACATCAGCCTGGTGCTGGGTAGCTGTGTTAGTGATGGAATAAGGCTCAGTAGTGATTCTAATGTAGAAAGAGTTTGAGGTGATTGGAAATGGAGGGTTTCTGAATGACAGTTGGTAAGTGGAGGATAAGGTTTATGTAGCAAATCACTATCCCAAGCAAATACATGGTGCCAATGCAGGCTGGTCCTCGGCATTCACTCAATACACTTGGCACAAACAGGTGTCGATCTACAGTCATGTGTGCGCGCCGGTGCCCAGTGCATACTATGCAATGGCAGTTGAGACTCCACTTGTACTAGCATTGAGAAACATACCGCAGTGAAGAACCTGGTGGCTTGACTTGCTGCCTGGGCTCAGCAATTTATTCGTTCTTGGCCACTGCTTGGCCGATCTTTTTCTGCTCTCCCTCCAACAATGTGCTATTCGGTCGTGTCAAAGATGTGTTACTGTGTTGCATAATCTAATGGTCTGACACTTCAAACAAGTAGAGAACCATTATAAACTATCACAATTATATAGTTTCAAATAAATGAGATTCTTAAAACCTGGAGTAAAGCATAAGAGTCTTGGAACTTCTTCAAATCTAAAAACATTTGAAACATAGCCTCATCTAAATCTTTCCACTAGAACTTCCCTTTCTATTCTTGCAGTAAACCCAAAAGCAGCCGCTCAGTACTCCTCAAAAGCATGTGCCTTATACATAAATCAGTGGTTGAATTCATTCTTTTGCTGAACCTACAGTAGTAAGGCAGAGCAATATACGTCAAACAATGCAAGTATGACTTAAGCGCAGGAGAATTGAATATATATGCAAATAAAATCAAACCTTTACAATAGTTTACAACATTTTGGAATGCACTCTTAGAGATACCAGTGTAGACACTTCGACATTTTACATCAGCAGCAAAAACATTTCTAATTTCCACTGACCAGAAGGATAACATTACCATACATTTCTTTGGACATGGTCCACCAATCCTAGAGATGGTCCATTCTCTAGTGATCTGCACTCATAGCGTGGATCTGTGATGCTGCGCCAAGCAAGAGCATCAAACAGTGCATACATGCTGCTTCAAATCAAAGTGAAACTCAGTTGTGCCAGACATTTGCATTAGTCACCTGGATAAAGCTGCGTATAGTTGGATCCAACTGTGTACTTCTGCAGGTGGTTCTTTTCATCCACCCAAAAGTATGATTCACGGAACAGATCATATGCAACTGCAGAGGGCACTCCTTTCATTGACAAAAGGGACTGAGATTCACCGGTCCTCACATCCATGATTAGCAGCTGTTCAGTCATAGTCAACAAAACGAGCGTAGCGTTGTCTAACGAGATGCAAAAAAAAAAAGTAAATATGAATGCCCAAGAAAAGGTTAATTGCATAGCAGCACCACGCCCAGTGCCTCCACAATTAGTTTCCTAAAACCTAACAATCTCATACTCAACCACCCTCACTCACCAAACCATGCACATCTCAGACAGAGAAAACTCACTTGATAAAACGATCCATTAACTCACATTTCTCAAACTCAAACAACCCCACTCCCCTATGTCAAACAGCTGACAAGTCAAACACCATCTCCCATCTAGCAACTAAACGCTTCCGGTGTAAACAAAAGCACCTTCACAGACGCCAGTTACTCCTGGTTCAACACAAACAGCTGGGCATGACACCGGGTTCCTCCCTTCTCCCAGAACACCCAGCCCACTTTCCCTTTCAGAACCACGGGAACACCTGTAGGCCATGAGAATGGCAGTGGTACTCGGTATGAAACATGCAGCAGTTTAAAGTAGGGAGATGGTCGCGAGTTATCTTAATGCCTTTTTGCAAGTTCAGAAGTTAACACCCAGTTGCGCTGCAAAATGTTTGGTGATCTACATAGCAGTTTACATTAGTCAAATTCATACAAAATATTCAACGTACATCACACAAGTGATTCCAGGGATCAGCCTTGTTTAATGCCCAAGTGAATGAATGCACCCTGTGCTCCTTGCCCAATGTGCGGGAAAGGGGTGCATTGCAAACAGTGAAGCGTCAGTAAGTGGCAAAGGTGGGTTCAGCAATGGGAGGGGGTGGATGGGAAGAGGGTTGATGTTTTGAATGAGCTGTAAAAAGAACTTTGTCCCAAGCACATATGTGCGCTAAGATCCCTAGATGTCTTAATTCCTTAGATGTCACTATATGAACCCACCTGGAGGTAATTTGCTTAGTGAATTTATTCCATCCACATCTTCACTTCCGCAGGGGCACTACGCCGATAACCTCAATAGTGCATCGCCGTTTAAGAATGAGCGGCTTAAGCCTCAAACATGAAGCCGTGCCAGAACCCAATATTACGTGTACCTTAAAACCAGGACAGAAAACTCCCATTTAAACCATTTGTACCAGTCAGTATTCTTAGGAAAGCAGGGTTTGGAAACTTCGAAGATCGACCAATTGAAAATGCTCGAGTAATGCAAGCACCACAAGCACACATTTAGTTTTGGCATGCAGGACGCCACATTATGAAGCGGAAGTAGATTCAGCACTGCAAAAGCAATGCTACTGGAAACCTGATTCACACATGCATCCTCTCCATTCTATAACTTTCCACTTGCAGCACATGTACAGTGTACTCTACCAGTAATACACAGCCATTTCATGACCAATTAAATTAACATTCGGCAGACCTTCAGCATGCTAGTGTTCCATGCAGGCTACCTTAACATAATGTAGAAAGCTTGCATTGTACATACCTGAAACCTTACACACAGTGTCCCAATATAGCTGGAAACCATCCACACACCCACAAGTGAACGACCCGATAGTGTTTTTGCACAGATGGTTACATGGGCCAAATTCCAGAGAGCACTCATCCACATCTGCAAAAAAATAAACTTCAATTACTGGTCTCGGAGCAAATGTATACTTCAAAACGACCACAATAAGTCACATTGCTGTCATTACCTTTTCGGAGTCTGGATCATGTTCTTTGGTACTACACTAGATATGGCGGAATATGGATGCAAGCGTTTTTAAATGACATGCACCCACCCAGATACCCCTACCCCAAACACCTTTTAGCACAACCTCTGCACATTAAGTTCTCAAAGCTATGGAGGCACATTTGCATTGTGGAGACAACATTGGGTCATAAAGGTTAATTGCGTAGGAATAAATGCCCATCAGAAGTGAAAGGTGAAATCAAATGCTCTAGTTGATAAAGCCACTTGAGAGGCAGCCACTGAAGTGGACAATTGAGGACTAAAGAAACAGAAGTGGAAAAACATGAAAACTGATGTAATGGCCAAGAAAGAGCAACACACATTGAAACTGGTCATCAGAAGACTAGAGAAAAAGCAAGTAAAACCAACTTTGAGAAAGGCAAATCTGTAACCCCATAAATCACAGTACCCGTGGGACTTGTACATTGTATACTGCGACACTGTACAGTTCATTTGCTAGAGAGGCATCAAGGCTGTGTTCTTAAAACTGAGGAAATCTAAGCACTCCAATGGGCAGGTCTTATGGTAAGACTTTCCTTGGAAGAAAATCTATGCATAGGACCCATGTGTTGGGGCATAATTGGTTAAAACTTAATCCTAGCATGATAGGATTATAAGGTAGGAGCACTTTAGCACACGCACAAGTCTGGCAACTACAGCCATGACGCAGGTTTATAGGAGCAACCACCACATGGCTTGGAAAGTACTGCTTGGATTACACATGGACACTAGAGCAACATGTTCTAGATGGATTCCCAAGATAGTCTCAAACATTACTCATTGAGGTGGTACTAGCACATTTGGAAATGGTTTAACAAAAACCAGTCCGATTTGCCATCACATGATTTAGGCCCACAGATGACAAATGTTGCGGGAATGAGTTGTGCAAGACAATTGTCTTGATTAGAAATTAATTTTGGGATACAGATCAAAATCAAATGATTGGAATATCAACTGAAGGAAAATGGGTATTGGGTATTTCATGAGATGATTCTTGAGCGTTTTCAGAAGCCATGAGAATGAAAATACTCGAGGAAAACTAATACTAGAAGCCAAAATAAATGTAGGAAATGCAAGACTAGAACACGTACATTGATCAGCAACACAGACTGAAAGTACACTCTGGTGCACCTCAAAATTCCCTCAAGAGCTCAACGAGAGTATTAAGGGCCAACACTGAAGAACTCGACTAACTCCACCTGTCAGAATGGAGTGTACTCCAGGCCCCTTTTCCAGCCTTCTGCTAGTTATTTGCGTTACTGAAATTCTACACATTGACAAACGGCATCTGCTAATGATGCACCCTTTTTTCACAAAAAGGATGCCAAATTACCCACGACAGTACACATTCCGTCGCAAAACTAGAGACGGGAAATGGGAATATAGCAGCCCATCGAAAACAGTGCATGATGTATGAAGACAGGGACTGCTTAGCGACAAAACAGGAGGGGAGGGAGCAGGTGTTGTCTAAAGAGTAAATAGTGAAAAAAAGTTAGAAACTTGCAAAGAAAAAGTATTTGTGGCAGGTGGTTGAGATCACAGTGCAGTCATGACCAGGGTCTCGCCATCAATGCATACAACAGCAACAAAACTGGAACATTTTGTTTGAAACAGTTACTGCTCACTCTGCAGCTCAATAATCATAGCGGATGAGCGAGAGGTATCCCTTTGCAACTTTTAGTCGCTGTGCACCATTGAATTAAAGTGCAGCATCTGCAGGAATTGCATTCCCAGCATCAAGGGTGACCAGTGCCGAATAATTTCCTTTACTATTGAAACATGCGTCGTCATATGTCACGTGGGGATTAGCCGCTGTACAACGGTGTGTGGACTTGAAAGGGTGTCATTTTATGCCCCATTCAATGTCCCTTCCCAAATGTATAGTGGTGCATTTGTATTATTGAGCAATTATACCTATTGGTTTGAGGGCAATGTTGCGAAAAGTCACCAAGAATGACAATGATATAAGATAGGTTATTTATAACACGCATAATACCCAGGTTTCTAAGCGCAGACCCGGGGATCGAACCTGCGTTGCTCCGTGTTGTCTTGCTTCCTGAGCTATCCTCCCAAGACGATAAGTATGAGCTTGCAAAACATGTACCACTAGGGGTGAGGCCATGGCTTGTGGGGAGAAAATGGGTGGAATTACAAGCATGTGAAGGAAAATGTGTCAGCCAAAGTTACATTCATGGCATCGTGCATGGCAAATAGATGGCTACAAATGTGGTCCCAGATTCCACATTCCTCAGCCGAGACCTCCAACAATGAAGGTGCCTATTATGCATGCCTGGCAGCAGATGACATTTTTCCATAACCAACACCTGCAAGGAGCATCCAAAAGGCCACCATCAAAAACTAAAAATGAGAAAAAAACTCATGTTATGGGTCAAACCCATCCCCACCCCCCACTTTTCAAAAGAAAGTTAGGCCAGGGTGCAGAAGTGAATGATGGATTAACAAAACATATTGGGTTCAAACCAATGCACTCAAGACGGTGATTCTGCTGAAATGTCTAGAAACGTTTCTATCTGCAAATAACCTTTCCTGTGACAGGTCAGTGTTTCAACAGCCAATAAGAATAGTTGGGTTAAGACTATTTGTTCAGTTCCCTAAAAAAGAGCCTTTGGGAGAATAGCCGTATTCAGCTGCCCAAGAGATTAAGGTACCAAATGTCATTTACTTTGTATGACGCAAACTTCTACTGTCAATTGGGGTGACAACCCAAAATAGAAAGTTTAACTTTGATATAACTTATATTGAAAATTGGTATGTGGGGTCAATATATTTCAAAGAACCATATACACAATAGAAATGCATTTAATTGGTTGAATAACCTATTGGCCTTCAGGTGGGAAGCAGGAGCCACCTGTGGCTCAACCCAAATCAAGTGGAATGGAAAGCTTCTATTGGGGGCCGTGGATCAGTTTAGGAATCTTGGTGGATCATCAGTGTGGTTTGCAAGCCATAGGCTCGCACTTCATCAACCTACAAGCAGACCAACATTAATCAACCTAGATTGGATTTGGAAGAAATTCTGGGACAGCGTCCGGAATAGAAGCAACAGGTTCCATATTACTGTTAAACGGAGGCATGAAAACGACCAGTTACCCAAAACGAGACTGTTGGAAGCTATGGTAACAAATACGTTCCCGGCTCTTGTCTGGAGTACATTTCCGAGCAGCACTAGCCATTGCACGACGCAAACACATGCATATCTGGATCCCGCAAGACTTGCAACATGCTGAACAGCTTTCTGACCTTCAGGCTACTTTTCAGTGGCTTTTAACTCCAAGATTTTTCAATTTTTTTATCATCGTGAAGACTTCTCCATATTCCTGGGATCAATTGTATTTAGTCTATCTTCTCAGCGTTACTCGCTCCAGTGTTCTTTGCTTTCTTCCTCCAATCACTGATCCTCAACTTTACATATCCATCCAGACTTCCTTTTCAGTGTTCCTCTACTACCCACTTGGCTGCAAACATGATCTTAATTCACTCCTTCAGATTGTATGTTAGGACACGGATGGTTCGTCTACCTTTTGTGGATTTCAGGGACACTTTGGATTTGCTTGTGTTTTAGCACCTTTAGCTTGCAATCAAGACTGTATGAATTGTTTTACTTTGGGCTCTTTAGGACCAGAAATAAGGTATTTTGTTAGTGTTCATATAGCGACAGAATCACCACAAAACCTTTCTAACATGGTTGCATTTGCAGTGCTCCGGGAACAGTGCCTGGGCACTTGATCCTCCTGACCTTAACGGAATCCTTTTTCCATAAACCGCTCCAGTCGTACAGGGTTGTCTGGTCTGGGAGAAAAGCAGTAGCCTGTACAGAAATTCTCAGACAACCCCCTGTAGTGAATTCAGTGGGATTTGAGCCTGGACAGAAATTTCAAAGACAACCTGCTGTGTGCGCCTCCACTTTCTACAAAGTGCTAGAACATTGTTTCTGGAATACTCCTTTTGCAAGATGACCGGGCAGGGGTTTTGAGTTCTGTTCAAAACAAGATATTAAAGACCATAGTAGATCTCCAAAAAGATGTCCATTCTAGAGGTCAATGAATTTAGAAATTATAGGTATTTTCCATGGTCACAATAGACTTCATAACTAGATGCCAACACACCCAAGATATATTAGGGGCCTATTAGTGACAAAGCAACCCTAGACAAGATAAAGGATAGTTTAGATTTATATTGAGAAAATGCTGAACAAAATGACATGCATACCCCTGTAAACAGGTCCTACAAATCAAAGGACAGTTTAATGCGAGAGATCCATGGAAATACCTAGATCCGCACAAAGGCTACCCCCACCCACAATAACACCAATGGAATCATGAGTATTTTTCTTCATGGGTGGGAGAAATGTATGGACTGCCAATACTTTTTCAGTTGAACAATGTCGGTAATAAAGTTGGTGAGGTAACTTACAGGAGTGAAAACTTCACATTTTGTGGCTAGTCTGTTTAAAGTCTGAAACACATTCGTCCTGTAAAACCAATACACTACTAAAACAAAAGACATGTGCAAATTAGGCAAAAATAAGCATAGCAGGTTCAGTTTACAAAACCATTCTAATTTTTCTAGTGCTAGTGTATCCTTAATTTGTGATTTTGTATTGCATTTGGATAAGTGTCATCATTCCATTAACTTGGACTATCGCTTTCATTTATAAAACAGAATCTTGTTTGTCGTGGAATAATATTTTAAAAAAGCCTCATCAACACTACTTTCAGCTTTCTGCATTTTATTTTTCACGTCGAGTTTAAAAGATTAAGATTTCCAGGAACATGTGTGTGAAGCAAATCAGGTATCCCCAGCCAGGGACATGTTTTGCTTCACACAATTGTACTCCCAAGTAGGGGATCACAGTGCATTTCCCCTAGTTAGTAGTTTAGGGGTGTCCCACAAAGCCCCATCCTTCAACGCCCCCCAACAACCACCATGCAGCAGGGCAGTCAATAGGCTGCCCTGCAAGTGTCAGATAGGACAGGAGAAAGTCTGTCAATGCCAAACAGGGAGCTTTAAAAACCTCTCCATAAACTGCATGGATGGTTTCTGTGGCCCAATTGCATTGTATTGAACTGCAATAAACCAGGATACCATCCTTACACTGAAAGGGATTGGTACATCTGGTTAAGTGTAGAGCTAAGTCGACCACTTCCAGTGGTTATCCAGTCTCCCAGAGAAATCCAAGCCAACTAGGAAGGTTGCATAGTGTGGGACGAATTGTGTGCATATCATTTATGTTAGCGCATCTTGCAGACACATTTGTTGAACGTAGCGTCTTGCCAACTATAACTATTTTAAATCGGATTCATTAGCATAAGAAATCTATACATGCTTACCTTCACAGCTCTTCCCATCTTCTTTAAGCTTCCAACCAGCGGTGCAGGCACACACAACGCCCCAACTTACATTTTCACATTCCTGCATGCACCCTCCATTCTCCACAGAACAGTTCTTACCTGCATTGACAGAATAATACGTTTGAGGCGTGGCAAAAGGAACTAAAGTTAATGTAAGCATTTTACAGATGTGTGAATACTCAATAGGTACAATGTTGTGTACACATGCTCAAGCAGACCTTGCACCATGAATAGCATACCTACTGGAAAAAGTCAATACACAAAATAGACAATGTCTTTAGCCCTTGTTCTCCATTGTGTCCGCTTCCGACCTACAGTGGAACGTTGACTGGATATTTCCGTGACAAAAGTGATTAGGACCTGTACATTCCAGGGCTGGCATGCATAGGTTACTTTGTGTGCCATCCCACATGCTGTTCATTACAAATGGCAACATTCATTTAGGTATTTTTAACGCCAACTAAGGTGGTTGGCAGAGTAGCAGCCTGCCAGGGATTGGTGGGTGTTACGAAGGAAGGAGAATATGGACTAAGGAATTGACCAAGATGATTTATCTCAGTCATCCTGCTCACCATCTACAACCAACATAACCCAAACTAGAGTGCATTGTTGATTTCAGCAAGGCGGCCAGGTGGAATGCTCAAAAGGAAACCTAAGCCATAGCTTTGAACTCATCTCCTCAAAGGCTGAGATGTGGCAAATAATGAAGCCCAAAATTACATTATGGGGATACAGGTTCTGGACTCCCTCCATCATAACTGGTCAAGATAGTCTGCGTTCTTGTGCCGGTTGATGAAAGCTAACAAAAAGATTCACCAAGCTTTGATGGAGGCCAGCTAGGTTTGTTTGCCCCCTCCTGGTGCAAGCCCTTTACTTTTCTAGTGTGGCACGCCAATCACCACACCTAGTTTCATGCCACCCCTCCAACCTCATGCAAGGAGTAGTTTGAGGTTGCAGCACAGTATATGCACTTTGGGGATGGGATGACAGATTGGGTTTTGACAGGTGGTTTGTGAAAAGCCTGGGGTTGAGAGGAAAAAAAGTACAGTATACGGTTAGTGATCATCCCTCCCGCCCTCTGCACCCATCATGAAAGTCCCACCTATCCCACTCCTCCCATCATGTACCTCAGAAGCTGGTGTTCTTTCCAAATAGGAATCCTGTATAATTATTGATTCGATTCAAGCTCTAATTGGGTTTTCCAGAATTCTCCCATTTCACCAATCGGTTTGAGATAAGGGCCCAGAATATGCATTTTACTCCCAGATATTTTGGCCATGATAAAACGGCATAACAGAAACCCTGCCCACTTTAGTTCTGTAATCACTTCAATTGCCCTCAGGCCAAGGTGATGACATCTCGCATGATATCTGTTGAGGTTCACTGAGTTAGTTGAGAAGCAACAGGCTTTATAGTAAGGAATTATCCTTGTTTTGATATTCAAGAACCAATGGTGTAACAGAACTCCACACTGCTCTTACTGTGTCCAACCCAGGAAATGTACAATCCCAGATCTGTAATAAAACAGTCCAGTAATTTAATATTTGCACTTGTTTGTTTTCAACCAGGAATTTTAGGTCCTCAAATGTGAATTGAAGGCGATATTCTAACTCCACACCTAGGCTGCTCTCTTTTCAGAGACTACTGCGTAATCCCCAAAACTACTATATGAACCCAAGTAGGTTAAGCGCAGCATGTCTAAGACCGTACACCCGGTTCAAGTCATGGTGTATGGGCAGGAAAGCTTAAGACACATGCATTAATCATCCCTACGAGTGATGAGAGAAAAATGAAATCAAGTTGCAGAGGCTGCTCACTGAGACCAAGTATCTTGTATCGTGGGAAAGGGTGCATCACATGTCGGCCAATATTACATAAGCCAACCACAAGTACGGTAGTCTCAGTGTATGTATATATATACACATACATACACACAATGAAATCTTGCGATTCGGTGTGAAAGTGATTAATGACATCAATGTAGTAGCTTTCAACTATTTATGGAAGATATTTTGGAAAAATGGTCAAGAGACAAATTACTGAGCCTCCGAACAAATAAGCTATTAAAATCACAAATCCAACGCTGAAAAGAAACAAAGTTAACAGAAAGTTTTCTATAACTGCATACAAAATGTGCAATCTACACAGACCCAACCATCTAACATGCAAGCTCGTACATTCACCCACGCACCAAGCTATTTCACCCATAAATATGTATTCTTTACATCATTCTCAACACTACTTTACAAGATGAGGAAAATTATGTATACATAAATATGCAGAACCAAAAGCTGTCTTACCACAAGTATTCAGTTCATCTGTTCCATCTTCGCAGTCCTTTTGTCCATTGCAGAGTAAGCCTTCTGGGATGCATTTTGAGACATCACACTTGTACATCCCTTCGGAACATGAATCTGACAGTTCAAGATGGAGAAAGTTGTAGTGTCAATAGTGTGCATTTCTAAATAATAAAAAAGTAATGTTTGGAAACACTAAAGTCTACAGCATACATGGTGCGGTCAAAACATTTTTGCATTGCCGAAAGACAACCTAGAAATATTTATGTTAAATTACAAGGTTGTTTTAAAGAACACTGGCACCGCAGATTTAACTTTCCCATTACTGCAAAACTAAATCAGGTGCTCCAAGCCAAAAATTGAAGAAATTATACAATGTTAACTTGTGCATAAACCCTTTAAAACTGATAATTCTCGTCAGCTTCTGGATTTTAGCAGCAGGCCCGGTCTGCACATGGCTTTAGATTTAATGGTCTTAAAATGACGGTAACATTGTAGAAATCAGGTATGTATAACCGCGATCCAATATTTACTATTAGGCTATTTTTTCTTCTGTATATTATTATACTTTTGGATTAAATGATTGCAAAATATTAAATTTGCAAGAATCAAAAAGGCAGTCTAAAAATCAAACCTGAATACTCTTTTTGGCAGGGAATGGCCAGAGCACAGGATGCTGTGACAGTACAATGTGGAGCAGCCACTGACCTTTCAATCACCAAAGAATCATTTTAAAATGCATGCGTCCTTGATGTGTCAAGAAACCTGAAAGGGACATACACCTCATCACCCATGTCCAACCTCCATTTTGCTCTAGGCACTCGTGCACACATTTTCAATAAGCACGTTTTCAAACAAGAGAAACAACGCCCATTGAAACAGACAACGATTGTCTCAGTGAGGTACTTTTAGATCTCCATCTTCAATTTGCTCAAGCTCAGAACTTCGCTGTAAGGTTGTAGTTGTGTAGGAAAGGAGCACAATGCAAAACCATCCAAAGGATTGTGATGGTGTAGGCCACGTTTCTTTAAATAAAAAGTGAAACTGGTATTAAACTAATATTAGCCCGTTTGTGTGAAAACTGGTTACAACTAATTTCAGGTGCTCCAATCAGTAAATAAAAAAATATGCCTAGACTTTCTACCATGTGCAGAACAGAAGTTACAGCCCAGGCTGGGCGAGTGATGCTAAGTGGCCTTTTCTGTGCCCGGTTAAATAGGTTAACTTATTCGAGGAGTTGCCAGACTCCAGTTCATTCAGGCTGGGGTAGGTCCTACATTCCCGGCACTTAAGTCCCATTACCTTAGTGGAACGGGGCATCACAGTGGACACACATTTTCCAACAATGATGAACGAGGATAAAGCACATCCAATGCTGAAGCAAATAAGATCAGCACTGCAGTTTATCTGGTTGGTATCCATTGGTGAAGGAAGAAAACATGTTGACCAAAAGGACAATGCAGGGTAAACGGTTGTGGTTTATTTATAATGCGCGCCGGACCCAGAGGTATCTGGGCGCATATGCTTTTCCTTAGTTACACAGTATATGTACACAGGTACAGTAAAAAATACAGTGGACAACGGTATGAAGAGACATACATGGCAATACCAGTCCGCAACGAACAATACAGGAAATATACATTCATATTTTACAGAGTACAGCAAAGTACCTGTTTCAGGTGAGTCAAATTAGGACCAGGTACCTGGTAGGTCTAGTAAGGTGCATCGTTGGCAATAATCCAATCTTTCATATTTTTCCTGAATTTAGAAACGGGCTGATCAGCTCTAAGAGTCTTGGGTAGAGTGTTCCATAGTTGGGCCGCCAAGACTGGAAAGCTGCTGCCCCCTGCTTTTGGTTTGTGTCTGGGTACTTTTAGAGATCCTGAATTGGATGCTCTCGTTAGACGAGTATGCTGGTTTTTGTGGAATTTACCCACGAGGTACTGCTGAGCCGAGTTAAAGGAATGGTTCGGTAAACATTTTTTATTGCCCCTACGGGTCGACCATGTGTTTTTAAGCCTAAGTCGCTCGATTTTAGAAACATTTCCTATGGACCTTACCAGAGTTTTCATCCATTAAATGCATGCGAAAACAGGCATCAGGGAGCTGCCATTTTGTGATAATCCTATCATTTCCCCCATCGCCCGGATGACCTTTTGCGGCACTAAATCATATCCCCCACCCCTGAGCCTGTCAGCAGACGCGTACCGCCCATTTCACAACGCCAAAGCACGTCTCGCGTCAACATTTGCTGCGCTTCAGCTAATGACGTGTCGCCATGGAAAAGGCAGGACGCCTCTTTCCTCAATAAGTATAAACAGACCGTTTCACAACACAGCAGCAGATTTTCGATTCCAATCCTCTGTTACTTTGAGTATTCTGTGACTCGTTTCTGTGCTCTGGTCAGCTACCTTCGTTGCTTGTAGCCTGTGTGAACAGATACCAGTATCACCGCTATAAATTATTTTAGTTTGTTTAACAGACAATGGCTACAATAATGCCCTACATGTACGAGCCAGAGTATACTGAGGAGGAACTACTGGAAAGGGAAACACGCGAAAACGATGGGTCTTCGGACGGCAGTTGGGAGGACGATTCAACAGCTGAAGAGCCTGAACCTAGTTGCATGGACGGTGTTTCCACCTGGTGCTCATGCAATCGGTGCGAGCTAATGCCAACCGAGGACGAGAACAACTGCTGCTGTGAAAACTCGGGATGCATGGCCTACATTTCGGAAGGCGAGCCACGTCCGCAATGCATCACCGAGCTGCCAGAGTTAGGGCAGCCTGCCTCACACGGTCCGTGTTGAGGATAATGATGGTGCTTATGCACGAACTTCGCGCAACTGTTCGTCCTCGTAATCAGAGTAACGAGTAAGTATACTCTGCTTGTCATGCCACTCCTATTTCATGGTCTACTATATCCAAAATTACATATAGTTATGCACGAAAGTCGTTCAATAGCGTGCAGTGTCTAGATAGCATTTGTCCGTGCCGAATGCCATTAGTTACAAGAATTGTCATTGACAACAAACGTTTATTAAACTTATCTTGGTCATTTAAAAACAGTTTGTTTCATTCCTTTTCACAGGTGGTACAGGCTGGTGGCCCATCGTTCCTTTACATGGTGGCTTCACGGGAGGCTTGGACACCGCGTTCGAAGAGTAATACCCGCCTGTGCCGTTCATGCCATAAGAGAAACGTTCCCGAGTGACAGCGGTCAGTACAGGGGATTTTCTCTCATTGTGCTGCAAACTGACCTGTACAATGTGTAAAGTCTTGTATTTTTGTGTCATCAAAATAAGATACAAAATAAACCACATATTTTAAACAACGGTTTCGATTTTTTAAATGAATCAAGTGTGTCTCCATTCAAGGATGGACGTCAGACATCTGTGCTCCGAATGGGTGAAGGCCAGGTCGCTGTGAAGCAGGGTGGTCACTATCTAAGCTAACATAATAGATTCTCAATAATGCATGCAGGTATTGAGGACACGTTTGTGGAGATGAACAAGCTATGTGCTTAGTTCAGGCTGGTTCACATGCAGGACAGTGATCGAAGAGGAAGAGTGATGTGTTACATTTATTAGCTGTTGCAAATACCTCTGGAGTTTTCCAGTCAGAGTGGGAACGTGGGTGGGGGCCATGTGCTGTGCGCAGTGAGGCCTGGTCACCAAGATGGATTGGAAAGGGGGTACAAAAATGGATGCCCCGTGTCCTGCTCAGTGGTCCCATCTACGCGAATGTCAACCAAAGTTATCACATCAGGGCAAGGGGCGAACCCACTACTGGAGACACTTGGTCCGAGTTTCTACTGAAAAGTAAAGGAGAGGGGCCTGATGGCCCCTCGCTCCCACACACTTTCCTGCATGCCCACCGGCCCATCCATCCCCCTCTATCAAAGGCGGTTCGCACCCGGGGATGAGCGCTGGCATGGGGGGCTGTCACGAGCACAAACTGCCAAGGTGCCAAACAGCATGTACACTTCAAAAGGTATCCCACGCCCAGGGGCCATCGCTCACATGGCTTCCTCAGACCCCGTGTCTCCAGGCAGGCCTCCCCTGAGGCAGGCCGCCCCCCTGCAAACCACAATACCACAACATACACACGTCATTCATTCACAAACACACCCCTGTTTCTAATACTTTATAAACCACTTGATATGTCTCATGAGAACATCTTTGTGCTTTGCAAGTCAACTCCTGAACCTTCTACCTGAGAAGCACTGAGATCTATGCTAATCTGCTCGTCGTCGTGCTATCTGTGACCGCTTCGAGCAAACTCGTCAGTGTGCTACCTGTGGCCATCTACCTGTTCTCCTGCAACATACTGCTCGGCCTGCTGAATCCAACTGTTTGTTGGTCAAGGTAAAGCCATGTATCCTAGTCATATTTCAGTCATTTTTACATTTCTATCTATTTGCGATTACAGTACCCAATAGAGCTATGGTCATTGGTCTCATTGCTATTGACTTGAGTTTCAATTGTTATGCTATCAATAGATTGATTTTCATGTGTCAATGGTCATCAAATTGCATCCTTCGGGGGTCCAGTCTATAATGTAAGCATGTTTCCTTTTCGTGCAAGACAGAACATCCAAGGGACGAGTCACAACATGTTTAGAGTTTAGTCACATAATTTAAAAAATGTCTGTAACTTATGCAAATACTAAGCCGCACATGATGACCTGGTATAGTTCCGGCGACCAAAACAAACCTTGCATTGAGCATGGTATGGTTCATTTACTTTATGAAATTTTTATTCATCAAGGTTTTATAATCTTGATATTTACTTTTCAGAATTTCGAACAATGCCTGCCTGTTCGATTAGCAGTTGCCCTTCGAAGACCCATGCTAAATCTGAAGGCACAACAATGCATGTATTCCCGAAAAATGTTGATCGAATAAGAGAATGGGTCAGACATTGTCGATATCCACTGGATGAGCTGGAAAGTAGAGTCCAACAAGTCTTAGACAAGAGGGGTGATCGATACCGCATCTGCAGCTGGCACTTTTCCTCAAACATGTACGCCACATCTTGGATAACAAAGAAGAATAAACGGCGAACGACACGAAAATTGCTCACAAACGCTATTCCAACTCTATTCGTCCACATTCCGCCACTGGTGAGTCAAGTGTCCGGATTTAGCTTTAGGCCTTGTGGTAGTGTGTAGGTAGCCGAATGGATTAATTGATATTTTAGGTGTTGTGTCCCTTGTAATACTCTTGATATTGATACCAGTGTATAGCTTTTTGAATAATGACATTTATCAATAAATTATTTTTCGATTTTATAACCCCCAAAGGAAATCTATTTATGGGCACAGGTAACTACTATATTGCGCATTTTCAATAGCATTATTCTCAAGTATTCTGTCGGTTTACATGGCAATTTAATATTTGCATTTCATCAAATAATTTACCTTTACAACTGCTTGACTTTCCACTGAATCTGAAGCAAGAACATTGTACATCCGTGACGTGCCCGCAGTTATCAACCACTTCTAGCGCGTATCAGGTAATCATCCTTGGCTATTCCGCTACAGACTTGTTTTAAGCATGTCAAGTAATACATTTTTTGTATTGTGTGATTATTTTACCAATTGTTTGGTTAGTGCTTTCCAATTGATATACACCTTAGTTGTCATCCCCTGGTGTTTGTTTTCAGTTATAATTAGTGTTATCCATACTAATGCAAGTACTGTCTTTCAGGAAGATGCTGAAGCGTCCACCACATTGACAACAGCCCTAGATGTTCTTCAGCAGCACGAAGTATGGATACTGACAGCCCCATCGACCGTGATCATCAGGACTGGAACACTTGTCGTTTGATTGTTCTACACCATGTTTCATTCGTGGTTAGCCATTGATATGTAGCTGTGCGGTCGACCCCCAAGTGTGTTGTGTTTTCAATATTGTAATCCTTACTAATGCAAATACTATGTTTCAGGAAGTTGTTGAAGCATCAACCCACGCACTTGATGCGGAGCCTGACATTCAAGTAATTCCAGGGGAAGCGGGACCATGCGGATACGAATCGGCGCAACAGCTTTCGGAAGTGCGCACCACATTTACAACATCCATAGATATTCTTCAGCAGCACGAGGTATTGATACTGACATCTCCATTGAGCATGATCATATAACGTGATTCCATTTGCTATACTTTCGTCCCTATTAACGCAAGTACTGTGTTTCAGGGAGACGATGGAGCTTCCACTACAATCACAAGATCACATTTAGATGATGCAGATGTAAAGAAATCGGAGAAATAAGTCGATTAAATCTGATCATATTTAAATATTCCTTGATTCTTTTAGACAATGCATTTGTGGTTATCTTTATATGTACCTGTGCTGTCGACCCCAAGTGTGTGTTATGTTTACAATATTGAAAACCATAGTAACGCAAGTACTGTGTTTCAGTGAGTTGCTGATGCCTCTTCAATACAATCATTTGTGGCAGTCCATGCAGAGCCAGAGGTATGGATACTGACAGCTCCATTGAACTAGGTCATCAGAGCTTGAATACTTGTCGTTTGATTGTTCCACACAATGTTTAAATTGTGTTTGGCTATTGAGATGTACCTGTGCGTTCGTCCTCACGTGTCTTATGCTAACAATATTTTGATACACTAATGAAAATACTATGTTTCAGGGAGTCGATGGAGCCTCATTCCGTGCCGTCTATGCGGATACAGAAAATAGTCGTTGCAGCGCAAGAGGAAGGGGAGGCATGCGGATACGAATCGGAGCAACAACATGCAGATGTTGAAGGTCGATTCAAAAAAGTTGCAAAGAAAAGAAACAAAAATAAGGTTAGTTACAAACAGTTCATAACTTTAGACTTTTTTGTGCTGGGGACTATTATGTTTTTTTTCCAGTCAATTGTACTATACTTTATCTTGTGTTTAAACTGAACATCCCTTTTCCAATCTATCCTCTAGTTACCCGTGGGTGTCCGAACTATACATACAGTTAAACGAACGAGAGATGTTGCTTGCCAGATCATTTACACTATGGAGGAACTATTAATTCAGACGCTGCGTGTTGAGACTGGAGATGCTCATGTCCAATGGCAAGAACACGAAATGAATGTGTCCGGAGAAACCAGCAAAGTTGTATTGGACCATTGCTACATTGCGACCGCACCACCATAACATGATACTGGATGTATTGAAGATACCTCTGAAGTAGTCGCAGATCAATTCACACAATCTGCACCCGCCAAACAATTGCCACCAAAAAAGCTGTCGACATTGTTGCATTCTCCCATCAATGTTGAAGTAGCAGATGTTGAAATGACAGAATGAACCAGCAGCAGCATTCACCGATGCATCAGAACTTGATAGCAGCGATATTTCTTTAAAATGTGGTGATATGTCCTCAACGTCACAGCCCGAAACAACTTTGACACCGGATGACAGTCTAATGAAAGAGGGCAAATTCATAGTATTCGACAGTTGTTTGATGATTATAAGTATGCTGAAATGTTGGCATTCCGTTAGAGGTAAAGTATGTGGGAAGCCATCGATTCATGTCACTCGTCAAAAAAAAGGCAGTAACGTCAAAATAAATGCCGCCTGTAGATTAAATCATACGTCTCATGGTCTGCACAACCGATGCTGGGGAAACTGCCAGCAGGCAATCTACTGTGCAGCTGCATCACTTTAGTGGGTCCAGTTTTAGAAAGTTAGAGTCTTTCAGTTTGTGGGACTCATTTCATTTAAAAAACGCAGTACTACAAATACCAACATGATTATCTGTTTCTGGCCATTAGTGATGCTTGGAAAATTGAACAATTGTCTCTAGCAAGTACATTTGAAGGCAAACGATTCAGGCTAGCCGGCGATGGACAGTGCGACAGCCCTGGATTTTCTGCCAAGTACTGCACCTACCACTTTCAGGACATGGATAGTAAGAAAATTGCGAGTTCGGTGGTCGTGCAGGTAACACAATGTACATCCTCCGTGGCCATGGAGAAACTAGGATTTATAAAATCAGTGGAATATCTACAATCGAGGGGAATGTACATCGACCTCAGCCACGGACAGACACGTTTCAATTGCCAAGACAATGAGAGCGCAGTTCCCACATATTAATCAATTTGACGTATGGCATCTTGCTAAATCAATCAAGAAAATCTCGGCTGCAGGGGAAAAAAAAAGGTTTGGAAAGTATTTCAGAGTGGTCACATTCTATCACCAACCATCTTTGGTGGAGCTCCAAAACGTGTGAAGGGTCAGTGGAAATACTACTTGAAAAATGGCGATCACTGATGCACTACTGTACCAACGTGCACCGCTGGTCAGAAAACCTACATTTCCACCAATGTGAACATGGCCCTTTCTCCCCAGTGGAGGAACGGAAGGAGACGTGGTTGAATCCATCTTCACCGACACACAAAGCCATTGAGCAGATTGTTTGATAACACTATCAAGAGATTTGAGGGGACTGACAGAATTTTGTCACACAGGAGGTTTAGAGGTTTTCCACAATATGTGCCTGAAGTACAGGCCAAAGCGCTTGCATTTCAGCATACAGGGCATAAGGCATAGGACTCTACTTGCCGTCTTGGCCCATAACGAGAATCTCGGCCGTGAACAATCTAGGACTACGGGTAATGTAAGGCCTTTTCAAAAAGAAGTAAGCAATGGGTGATCAAACCAGTCTATGAGGAAATGGAGTTCGACTTTGTCAAAAGCCTCATTGTTGCTGTATTAGAGAAGCACAGATATGGAATTTTGAACGTTTCTGTGCAGAGCACTGATCCATTGCCACCCAACATTGCCACTGTGCCAGGTCCACCCAAAGGAGAGCTGGTTGTGAAGTACAAATCCCGGTTTAAATAATTGTAATACGATTGTCTTTTTGTAAATAAATGTTATTGTACAGTGTACATACAAAGTACGCTAACCCTAACCGCTACCTTCACCATCCTGGGTGGCGAACAACCTGGGTGGTATCTTTGAATTCTCTATTCACCTCATATTGCTGACCTTGTCTATATGTGTATGTATATATTTTTGTTGATGTAACTAATTTTCGCAATCTCATGTAAATGCTGCGCACTGTTAACCGAGGGGAGGCTTGCGTATTGCAAATACAATAAATATCACTTTCAACTCAACTCCTCGGGTACTTTATACTTTCCCTGACCTTCCCCAAAAAATTAAAAGTCAATAGTTATGGTTCTTTGGGGCTTCAAAGCTCGGAAACGAGGACAAAATATGGGGCCTTACAACGCACCAAGCGAGCCGTTGCAGATGGAAGAGAAGCCAGTTCGCATTTGCACATTGAGGCGCACTACATAGATGGATTAGAAACTTCAAGTTCTCACAGATGGCTTTACTACGGGATGTTGCAAAGAAAGAATGTATGCTCATTTCTAGTGAAGGTCAGCGGCTTTGATTTTCAGCTCGCGCCTTGAAGAGGCCCACAACTCGCACTGGCAGTATAAGGTTCTATTGTTTTTTGACCTTGAGAGACAGGGACCATGCCGAAAGAACTTCATTTGAAGGGGGGGGTGCAATAACGTAAGAAGATTCTGAAACTAGACCGAGTTTCATGTTAGTTCAGTATACGAAAAATCGTTGTCAAGAGCACAGTGGGATTTACGGACTGCATTACGCAGACACAATGGAAATTGCAAATATAATTTAAGTAACTCTTTAGACGCTTTTATACCGGAATGAAGAATTAATGAATGGATGCATAAAAGAATGAAGAGCTAGGAAAATGTTTGTGGGATCGTCCTTGTAGCGGGCACATGGGCATGCAGGTCCACATTCCACACGCATGTAGACAAACGGTCGTTTCTCATTGTGTGCTAACCTAGATTTATTTTGTTACTTTTCGCATTGATTTTAGAGCCGAACATACTCCATTGCACTATCCTTGAAAGCAAATAGTTTCAGCCTGGCCATAATAAATAAAATGAACAACATTAATAAAGATCGGCTGGCGAGACCAATAATACATTTTAGGTTTTCAAAACAGGTATATCCTTCCCTACTGCTACTGCCACCAGTTTCAGACCCCGGCAGATGGTTTTTTTAACCGCCAGCTGCAGCTTCTTGTAAACAACTGCACCACTTTGACGATTTTATGGGACGATCGCCAAGGGCCCACATGCTGTTAAGCGGTACTAGCGGCTAGAAGCAACTTCTCAAGCTTTACGCTGGCCTAGTGCCTACTTGATGAACAGCCTTGCGTTTCACCGTGCGACCAAAGTGCTTCTTTTAAAGAAAACCAACACCCTGTGTACCATAAAGGAACAGCGCGTGACTCACGATAAACTTTTACGGATTTGCAGATAGAGATAAAAGAAAATAAATGGCATTCCGAGTTCATATGGCAATTGCTGAATATTCTATAAACATTTAATGTCAAATAAATGTACTTTACCAAATGTACCGTGTTGCTGTTTGATTTTAAAGTACAGTTTCATATTCCGAATTGTGGCGCGCTGTGTTGAGTTGATCTGTGTTGGTTTCCGGGTTCTGTGTGAAGTCGCGTAGAAGACTGGGTGCGTTTGCCTACACAGCACATAAACGTCACGGAGCGAGGCAGGGAATATGAATGTTTTGATAATGTCAGGCTCAGGGACGGGGGATATGATTTAGTGCCGCAAAAGCAGGTCAGCCAGGGCGATGCAGCAAGTGATAAGATTATCACAAAATGGCGGCGCCCTACTGCCTGTTTTCGCGTGTGTTTAATGGACGAAAACTCGGGTAAGGTCCATAGGAAAGGTTTCTAAAATCGAGCGACCTAGGCTTAAAAAACACATGGCCGACCCGTAGGGGCAATAAAAAATGTTTACCAAACCATTCCTTTAAGGTATTTATGCGTTGGGGATATAGTTTTCAGTTGGATACGTTCCTTGATAGGAGGCCAGTTGTTGCATCTAATAGAGGAGAGATGTTGTCTTTGAGGGAAGGTTAAGGCTGTTCTGAGGGCATTGTTGTGTAAGATCTGTAGTTTAATGACCTGTTTATTAGCTCCCAAATAAAGAGCATTACAATAGTCGATTTTGGAAAGTACTAGGGCTCTAGCTAGAGTAATGCAACTTTTAGTGGAGAGGAAAAGTGTACAGGAACTGATCAGCTTGCAAGTGTAAGCTGTTGGCTGTTGCGCTGACCTGTTTGCACATGTTCAAGGAGGAATCCAAGTAAAAACCCAGTGTTTTTACTTCTTTAGCGACATTGATATGTCCGTCGATGTTGAAGGAACGATATAAGTCTCCCAATTTAGTGCTACTGGTAGGGGTCGCTAGGAGGAGTAGTTCAGTTCATCATTCAAGCAGAGACCATGTGTGGCCATTCAAGCCTGAATGATGATTCTATTGGCAAGGGCTAGGTCTTTGTCATAGTCACCCGTCAGTGTTATAAGGATCTCGGTGTCATCAGCATAATTTGTGTAGGTGACACCCAGGTCATCCAAGTCGTCAAATAGTGGTTTTGTAAATGCATTGTACATAGTGGGTGGCAAATACGAGCCCTGTGGGACTCTGCATATTATAGGGTTTGGATCTGCTGCAGCCGATGTGGAGAAAACTCATGGTCCTGTTGCTTAAGAATGAGTTAATCCAGGCTGTGGCTTCTGGAGAAAAATGGGCTGCTGTAGAGATGCTTACGCAAAATCCCATGATCAACCAGGTCAAAGGCAGCCGACGGGTCCAATAGGAGCAGAAGGGCTGAACGAACTATCCTTAAAATCATTGATTTGGATTTTTAGGTCAATCAGGGCAGTTTCAGTGTCATGTTGGGGCCTGAAGCCTGATTGAGACAGTAGTTTGTTTACCTCAAGAAAGTTTTGAATTTGGTTATATGCTGCTTTATCTGAGATCTTTAACAAGAATGGGACTGTGGTTATCGGTCTGAAGTTGGTGGGTATAATAGGGTCCAAAGAAGGTTTTTTCAGAAGGGGGAGTACCCAGGAGTTTCAGGTTAGTAGGAATAGAACACGTGTTGAAGGAAGCATGGATTAAAGGTGATAAAAGGGGCAAGTATGCTTGCTGCATCTTTTGACAGTGGATGGGCATGTGTCCCCTTGGCAGTTAGAGGGTTTGAGGGAGGCTACAATCTTTGTAACTTCATGGGTGGAAACAGTGAATTTGAATCGCTGGGGCAAGTTAGGGAGGTGAAGGTTGTGTTTGAGTATCATCTTGTGACTGAAGGAGTAGTTTGTCAGTAATGTTTTTTGGAGCATTGAGATTGTATTGGCTTTGGCATCTTTGATTTTAGTGCACCAGGTTTGGTCTTTAATACAATCTTCTTCAGGGGGGATAGTTGTCTCAAGTTCTGAGAAAGTTGAACAGTTCTCTGGTACTTGAGGAGGCTGTAGCGATCCGTTCATTATAGAAGTTGCATTCGGCTAGAAGCATTTCTTCTTTGTAATTGGCTGTGATCTTTAGAAGGGAATAGTTTCTTACCTGTAACTCCATTTCTCCAGCATTGGTATCTTTCATGGATTCACATGCTTAGAATATTCCCCGTCGTCAGGCTGGGAATCCCCGGTACATTATATAGACCCTTTCCCGTAGGAAAACTTTTTCGACGCTTATGCATCCTATCCACCTCGTTTTGTATCATGCGTGCCCGCGCCGTCAGGACGCCATGATATAAATACAGGACCCGCCCCCGCGCTCCCTCAGATTTCGGCCCCCAAAGTAGTGGGGGAACCAGTTTGCATGCCCAGGGGAGGCAGGCGGGCGCATGTGAATCCATGAAAGATACCAATGCTGGAGAAATGGAGTTACAGGTAAGAAACTATTCCCTTCTCCAGCATTGGATCTTTCATGGATTCACATGCTTAGAATAGATTACATAGCAGTACCATCCCGAAAAGAGGAGGCGTGCATGCAAACTCACATACTTTCCTCACAATGCCCGTTCCCTATGGTCGTGTACCCATCAGCAATTGTTAACATAGAAAAGGAACAATATTCAATCATAATTGCAACAAGATCTAACCCCTCAACCGGGGCTTACCTTATTGGAATAGGTGTCGAAGCACCGCCTGTCCCATCCGAGTATCTTCGGCATGTTGTTGTGACAGGCAGTAATGGCGGGTAAAAGTGTGTGTAGCCGCCCAGGTAGCCGCCATGCAGATGTCCCCCAGAGGGACTCCGGACCACAGCGCCGTCGACGATGCCGCCGCTCTAGTTGAATGAGCTCTTGGGCGTCGCAGAAGAGGCTTCCCAGCCTTGGAATGGCAGTACGAAATGGTAGACTATATCCATCTCGACAGTCCTTGCTTTGAAATGGCTTTGCCTTTAGCACCCAAACCATAGGCCATGAACAATTGCCTCGTTTTCCTGAAAGGTTGCGTGCGATGAAGATAAAACTTGAGCCCTTTTCACGTCTGTGTGTAACGTGCGCTCCGCTCCCGAGCATGGCTCTGGAAAAAACGTAGGTAAGACAACAGAGGAATGTTTATGGAACACTGAAGGAGCTTTCGGTATGAACTGTGGGTTAGTGGCAAGGACCACCTTGTTCTTGAAAAATCTTAAGTATGGTGGGTCTACCATTAGAGCTTGGATTTCCGAAATACGTCGGGCTGAAGTGATGGCCACCAGGAAGGCCAATTTCCACGACAAAAACTTTAGAGACGATGATGACATTGGTTCAAAAGGAGGTTTCATCAGAGACGCTAACACCAGATTGAGGCTCCACACCGGAGGAAATCTCTTCTCGGGAGGGAAGCTCCTGAACAAACCTTTAAGGAAGTGCTTAATCAGGCGGTCGCTGAATAATGGTGCGGAATGTCGTTGACGTGTAAACCTGGAGATGGCGGCCAGGTGTACTTTTATCGACGACACCGATAAGCCCTTTTGAGCTAAGAACAGCATGTATGGAAGGAGCTGTTCCGGCGTAATCGAATGCGGAACCAAACCTGGTTGATCCACACACCACTGACAGAAACGCCTCCATTTGTAAGAGTATGAAGTGTTTGTGGAAGGTGCTCTTGCCGCTTGCAGAATACGACGACACTCCTCCGGAATCGTTAGCTGGCCAAATTCGGCGAAGTCAGGAGCCAGGCCGTCAACTTGAGGCTGTCCAGGTCGTGATGCCAAACGATACCCTCCTGTCGAGACAGAAGGTTGGGGATCTTCCTGAGCCTCATTGGCTCCGCCGCCGCTATGTGCAGCAGGTCTGAAAACCACACCTGTCTGGCCCAATACGGGGCCACCAGAATCACCCGACATGGGTACTTGAGGATCCATTGCAACGTCCTCCGGATAAGAGGAAATGGAGGGAATGCGTACAGGAATTTGTTCGTCCATGGGAAGGAGAACGCATCCCCCAGTGAGCCCTGCTGAGGCCATCTGCTTGCATACTGCGGGCATTTCCTGTTGTCCTTCGTCGCGAACAGATCGATGGAAGGATGTCCACACTTCTTGAATACATGTTGTAGTTGCTGGTCGTTCAGCACCCATTCGTGAACTTCGTTCATTTCCCTGCTGAGGGCATCTGCCTCCACATTTCTCACACCTGGCAGGTGGAACGCCAAGATTAGCATGTTGTGTTGCAGGGCCCAATGCCAGATTTTCTGTGCCTCCATCGACAGGGACCTGGAACGTGTTCCTCCTTGTTTCCTTAGGTAAAACATTGTAGTCGTGTTGTCCGTCATGACACGCACCACAGAGTCTCTCAGTTGAGGAAGAAAAGATTTTAGAGCCCACCGCACTGCTCTCAGTTCTAGCAGGTTGATATGCAGGGAGGACTCTTGTAACGACCACCGGCCTTGTACCTGTAACGTATCCAGATGAGCTCCCCATCCGCTCAGCGATGCATCCGTCACCACCGTCTTCTGGAACTCCGGTTCCACCAGAGGCATTCCTTTCGTTAGATGAGTAGAAACTCTCCACCAACAGAGTGCTTGTACCAGTTGTTCGTCGATGACCAGTCTGTCGGACCAGCGACCTTGGCTCTGCGCCCAACGGTCCGCTAGAAATTCCTGGCAAGGCCTCAAACAGACGGCAGTTGTTTATCAACGGAATGCAGGATGACATGGTCCCTAGCAGGGACATATATTTGCGCACCGACACCCTGGTACCGCATCTCCATTCCGACGCCTTGCTTTGTAGCTTCTGTATTCTTTCGCTGGATGGTCTTACAAGGCTTGTGTGCGTATGAAACTCCGCTCCTAGAAAGACCAAGGTCCTCGAAGGCTCTACGGAGGACTTGCTGAAGTTTATCGCGAAGCCCAGTTCCTGTAAGAGGGACATTGTGGCCCCCAGACTGTTTCGTGTTTGTTCCGTGGACGAACCTCTGACCAGCCAGTCTAGATAGGGATAGACATGGTGACCGTCCTTCCTTAAAATGGGCCGCTATGGGGGCCAAATACTTGGTGAACGTCCTGGGGGAGGACTTGAGACCGAACGGGAGGACCTTGAACTGAAAATGCTTTCGCCCGACGAACCTTAAATATCTCCTGTGTCGTGGACGTATTGGGATATGAAAATATGCGTCTTGAAGGTCTAGCGACGACAGATAATCCATGGGTTGCACGGACCTGATAACCTCCTGGAGCTTTAGCATTTTGAATTTTGAGCCCTTTAGCCATTTGTTGAGTACCCTCAGGTCGAGAATGGGCCTCCATTTTCCATTTGGCTTCTTGACAACGAAGAACCGGGAATAAACCCCTTGTCCTTCCTGTGCCACAGGAACCCATTCTAGCGCTCCTTTTTGCAGCATAAGCGCCACCTCTTGTCTTAGAACTCGAAGGTGGGGCTGGGCCGAAAACACTGGCGGAAGACTTGGAGGCTTGTTTTTGAATTGCAGCGCATGACCCATGCGAATCGTGTCCAGAACCCATCGATCTGTGGTGATGCATTTCCATTGGTCAATATGATGAGACTCGACCCCCCAGGACGTTCCGAAGGCCGTCATTGGTTGCTGGTTTGCTTGTCCTTCGTCGACGAGGGAGCCACGTCGTCTGGAGGCTTGATAATCTCTGCCTCTACGTGTCGACTGGGATGCCCGTCTGTAACCTTGTGAGGAGTATGAGGGCCTGTTAAATCCACGGTCCCTAGAAGCTCCAAAGCGGGAGTTTCCGGAAGCACCCCTGAAGGGGCGAAAACTTCTACCTGTCTGGAGGGCGCCGAGAGACCTAGCGGTATCCGTGTCTTCTTTCATCCCCTTCAAGGCTTAATCTACCTTGTCTCCAAACAGATGTTCTCCTTCACATGGCATGTCTAGGACTTTGTATTGGACTTCAGGTCTAAAAGTAGTACATTTGAGCCACGCTCGTCGACGTAGTACGACGCCATGATTGATTTGTTTGACCCCAGACTCTGCTAGGTCCACCGCAATATTAATTGCATGGTTCGAGGCCTCCTCACCATCTCGTACTAGCAACATGGCTGCTTTTCGATGTTCTTCCGGCAGATGTTCTAGGATAGGGGCTAGTTTATGCCACATCTCCCTATCGTATCGTGATACAATCGCCAAGGAGTTGGCTGCTCTTACCGTCGTGGCGCCGACTGAGAGCACCTTTTTTCCCAAAGGCGTCCTGCCTCCTGGCCTCGCTTTCTGGTGGGGTTGAACATTTTTGCTGTACTCTGGCCTTCCTAGCCACTGCCGCCGATACCACAGAGTCTGACAGAGGCTGTGATGTTAGACATTTTGGAGTGGACTCCGGAGCTTTAAACTTTCTCAATACGCCCCTTAATAGCCGGTTCCGAGAACGGATGACGCATCGTCTTGAGGCCTTCTTGCCACAAGTGGTCCAGGATTGGGATGGCAAATACAGATTTCCTCCTTTGACCCATGTGATCAAAAAGAAAACAGTCTTTCTTTTGCTCCTCAGGAATTAAGCCGAACTCAGAACACTCTTTTCCCATCATTGCATGGAAGGCTCCCACATCATCCGGAGGAGATGGTTGTGCCTGGCTCCTCGTAGACTCTACCTCTACATCCGAATTCCATGTTGGGTCTCTCGACGGTGACAGGGAAATGTCCGACCCTGAGTCACCTCGTATAGAATCGGACTCCAATAGCTCACCCTCCTCCTGCGCTCGAGGACGATCCTTCACCACCTGGGAGGCCGACGGGCTTTTGGTCGTCGAGCGAGCTGCTTGAGCTTGTTCGTCGACGGAAGGTGCAGAAAACATCAACTATGAAGTGCCAGGCTGAGGGATCTGCGTATCCAGACGCTGCAGGAGCTTCTGAAGTGTATTAAGCACATCCAGAGACAGAACCGTCTGGGGGGTCAGCAACGTCGAGGATAGAGGGACCACACCCCCACTCGCACTCGTCGTCGACGTATTGGAAGGCCGTAAACCCAAGTCCGACGGCTGCATAACCATGCCACATTCTCCTTCCACCGACACCGACAAGGCCGTGTCTGGCTGCAGTAGGACCTCAGGGGGGGCCGGGCCACAAACCTCTGGCTGCCAGGCCATAGATTGAGTCACCGTCGAAGGAATCCCCACCGCTGCTGCCTGAATAGTAATAGGCATCGTCAGCGACACCGGGGTCGACAAGCAAGTAGCCGGCCCGAGCCTTTAGACTTCGTAGCTGATTTCGTTGCCGACTTCCCTGCTGAAGCGGCTCGACTCACGGAAGACCTAGGACGGTCCCCTGAGGATTTTGATGCCGCTTGCCTCTCCGTCTTAGAGGATGAGGAGGACTTTGTGTGATGAGGAAGAGCCAGCATGCTTCCCCGTATGCTTGTCCGCAGGGCATTTTTCGACAGGCCGCACCTTCTTCGAGGGAGGTTCCGACTTGCTCCTGGAGGCCGTGGAGCCAACTTCTGATGCCGGATAGGCACCCGCTCCGTCGTTAAGCCAGTCGCCCAACCTTCTTTTCCGGTCTTTAAGTGTTTTTTGGGAGAAACCCTGGCATATCTCGCATGTATCCGCCGTGTGGTGCGGGTGGAGACAGTAGATACAATCCATGTGGGCATCACCTTCATAGACTTTTTTGAGTCCACATGTCGCACAAGGACGAAATAAAGCTTTTCCGGACATATTTTTTCCAGAATGTAACGTCGCCGAAGCGAAAATACAACCTAATTTCGATTAGCAGTAACGAGGATCCCACTACTTTGAAAGACGGTTGAAATCTGAGGGAGCGCGGGGGCCGGTCCTGTATTTATATCATGGCGTCCTGATGGCGCGGGCACGCATGATACAAAACGAGGTGGATAGGACGCATAAGCGTCGAAAAAGTTTTCCTACGGGAAAGGGTCTATATAATGTACTGGGGATTCCCAGCCTGACGACGGGGAATATTCTAAGCATGTGAATCCATGAAAGATCCAATGCTGGAGAAGTGTTTTTTGCTACGGGCGGACGGGTCGTTTTTCCAGAGGGTTTCACATTTTCTTTCCTTAGGTCTTTAAGTTTAGGGATGAACTAAGTGTTCAGGTGTGCCGAAGGTTTGCTTTTGCATAATTTTAGGGGAGCAATATAGTCCAGGGCAGGAGTAATTGTTTTATTGTATAGCTCTACTAGCTCAGCGGGGTCAGCAGAGAGTGGGGGTCCTAGTAGGGGTCCCAGAAAAGGCAGGAGGTCATCTACTGTGATATTTTTCTTGTTGGCATGGCGGGTGCATTGGTCTTGAAGAAGGGGATACAGTTTTGCAAGTCAAATGTGACTAGAAAGTGGTCTGTCCAGGATATGGGTTCAATGGCCGTTATATTAGTTGTACAGTTGAGGTCTGCAAACCAGTCGATGATTCTTCCTTTATCATGGGTGGGTAGGAGAACTCTGTAAGGCCTAATTCTAGCAGTGAATTAGCCAGTAGCAGGGCCGAATGGTCGGTCGGATCATTATAGCCAAGGTTGAAATCACCTAGTTGGAGGATTTGGGAAGGTGGTTTGTGTTGGCCGTTATCAGTGTGTTGATTTCTTCTTCAAACGTGGCTAAAGGTCCTGGGGGTCTGTAGATTAGGTACATGGATAGGGTCCTCAGGGACGAGAGGGGAAGTTTCTGTCAGGAGCTCGCATTAGGTTGTAATATGTGGGATGATTCTTCATGCTAATGAAGCTTTGTCGATGAAGGCCACACCCCCTCTAGCAGATTCTCTGATCTGTAGGCTATGTAATGGTCAGGCGTGGCAATGAGGAGAGAAGGGCCTGCTGCTGCGTGTAACTAAGTTCCTCTAATTGTCAGGAAGTCTAATTTTCTTCAAGAATTAGGTCAGCAATCTCCACTGAGTGGGCTACTAGCGATCTAGCATTTAAGGCCCCAGTAAAAGCAATAGGTTGCGAGTTACTGGCAGGTCATTTGGGTAAGGTTGGTTTAGGTTTGTTTGCTGTAGGGGTTTTAGTGGTTTTGCGAGGTGATTTGTTAGGACAGTGGATGAGTTTATCGAGGGCAGGGTCTATGGCAATAGGGTATAAGATTTACCCAGTCTAGAGGCTAGACTTTTATTCCTTTCTGTAGTTGGGCATGGGAGCTTCGAGGTTGGATGGAGGGTACCAGTCTCATATCTTTGATGGTATTATTCGACTTGGGAGTATGGTCCCTTTGCAGGGGGTGCGCGTTCAGGGCTAGAGATTGCAATTGTATTTCAGCGAGGGAATTGGTATGTACAGGATTCCAGGGAGTAAGAAAGGGGTAGGCTTGATCCAACTGGAGGATACTACCAGAGTGAGGAAGATTGTAGGTTTGCCACTGTTCATAGTACTAATATTTTTAAAATTATTAGTAAAGTTGTGCGACATGTCGGTGTATGAGATGTCGACATTAGCAGGGAGTTTGGCCGCCATAGCAAAGGTAATCATGATAAGTGTAAGTGCATCTATTCTTGGTCCAAGAAAGGCTACGCGTTGTTATAGGTGAGCATGATTACCCAAGCACTGTTTAAAATAGGTTATCAAACATTACAGATGTTAGTTAAATGTTGCATAGTTAGTTAATGGGGGTACAGTCTGAACAAGTGACACATATTAACCACATAAATGCTCCGTAGGGTGAACAATTCAGTAGGTCCGATGTTAAGTAGGCTATGTTCAGTGTGAGGAATACTTTAGTAAGACTAGAAAGGGCTTTAAGATTCATATGCAGCTGGCTCAAGGGGCGTTTTAAACATCATGCATATCATAGACAGTATCAGGCTTCAAACAAGTTAACGTTTCAACTGAGTCGGTAATTATCAATGGCTCGGTATCACTGGAGTATAGACAAACTGAACGAAGTTAGGAGGCTAGATGACGCATAACTATACCTTAACTTGACATAGGAGTTGGCTGGACTATGGATAAACAATGCTATTGCGAGGCTAACTACCACAGGTATACAATCGATCGTAATGCAGTTGACTAGGTAAATATCACACGGTCTAGACAATCAGAGCACTATTGAGACAACGCACTAGGAAGTAAATAGTCATAATACTACAGAATGGCTAGAAGTCATAATATAAACAGATATGACACTGTTCGATCGCACACCCAGTGCAATAGGTCTCATGGGGAGGCTGTCTAACAAAGGTGTATGTTGTTTATGTAGATGGACCGTCTTTGACCATGTACACCGTGCGATCGGGGGTATTATTTCAAGTTCTGTTGGTGTCGAGAGGAGGCACAGTAGTTAGCATTGAGCAGTCAAGTGCTAGGCCATAGAGTTTAAATATAGTCTTACCACCAATTGGTATCAGTCAAGGTGGGCAAGTTCTAAGTCAGGCACCAGCAATAACGATGGTTATGGTGAGAGTGGAAGTAGAGTAACGCTGGACATGGGGTTACAGGCAAAGGGTATGGCGCCGGCAACAGGTCGGCACGGGACAGGTGCCTTGGTTGTGTACCTTTGTTGGGGGCCGGGTATCACCTGCCGGTGCCCCACGATAGGTTAACTGCACAGCAACAACCAATCCGGGTGGAGCACGGCGTTCACTGGAGCATCAGAGTCGATTTCAGAGTGGCAGCCATCTTAGAAAGTGCAATACATTAAATGCTGCTACGGCATAGATCACACTGCATGGAGGTTTCCTAATGCGGTGATCTTTTCATCAGGCAGTTCGAGATTTGTGCCTGTGGTAATATCTGGTGAGAATATGAGAACAGAAACTAAAGTATAGGGGTTATCGATTAATTAAAACTACAGTTAAATTGGGGGCTCAAAAGGTAAGGTTAAGTGGAGGACATTTATAGCCTGCCCATCGGAGGGCGGGTGGTGGGTCCCCAGAGTAGTCCGAGAGAGGGGCCATGAGACCAGAGGGACACTAAAGAATACCACCACAGAACCACCACTATTTTCTGGGCGGCCTACGCACTTCGTCCCACACTAGTGAAGCGGATGTTCATGCAGTTCCTTGTGCCTTCGAGCAGGGAATCCTGCCTTAAAGGTAGTGCACGTCTGACTAGTGTTTGTATATATTATTCACCAAGTCCACAGGCAACCCTTTTTAGCTTTAAAAATATGAATGGCCCATTTGAAAATCCTTCAGCTGATTGGACCAAGTTGCAAAGTATTTGTATGTGGGGGGTCTCATTGAGAAGCATTACGGTTTTGCATTTGCTCTAGTAGAAAAAATAAAAAGGGAGAACATCTGGCTTACAATACTTCATTCAGATTTGGTCAACCAAGAACTAAAATAAGATTCAATGGGTCTGGATTCTCATAAGTGAGGATGACATTTTTCAACTTTTATAAATAGTAGGTCCATCCAGTTTCCAGTGCTAGCTACTCAGAAATCTAGTTAGTGCTGTTTTTCAGTCAGCTGTAGCTTATGTGAGCATGGAAATAAATCGTTTTAGTCGAGGCACGTCTCAACATTCTATTTTTGGTCCTTGGGTGGTTAAAAATGACAGGTTGACCCTGTGTATAAACTAGTCTTGTATTCATCTCAATTCAGTTCGAAGAAAAATATTTCCCAGTGTCTCTCTAGGACAGCCTTAATTCACTTCACACAACATTTCCCACTTCTATCTGGTACATGCAAGCTCCAACTCAAGTATTGGAAGGGAGTAGTTTCTTACCTTCAACTCCATTGCTCCAGCGTTGGTATTTAATGGATTTACATGCTGTGAAAATTCCCAGTCAGGCTGGGAAACCCCAGTTACTTTGACTTAGTAATTTTCCTACAGAAAAACTTGACACGTGTCCCATCAACGTCGTTGTGGGTGCTTTTAATTCCCACCAATGGGACGACTAGTGTATAGCTCTGCCCGCAGCAGGTTTCCCTCAGATTTTAACCACTCCAGCTGGAGGGTATCCCTCAAAGAGGGTTTTTGCCTGAAGTGGGAAAGATGGAGGGCCCATGTGAATCCATGAAAGATACCAACACTGGAGAAATGGAGTTACAGGTAAGAAACTACTCCCTTATCCAGCATTGGATATTTCATATATTCACATGCGGTGAATAGATTTTGTAGCAGTATAAATGTTAGGAGGTGGAAATCGGGCAAACACAGATTAGGTACTTCATAATTGTCTGTATTAATGTGAAAAGAATACATCTTCAAGTAGAGAAAGGGAACAACCCTGGAAGCTGCGGGGCTTACCTTATTGGAACAGTCGCTGAATGATGCCTGTCCAATCTGCACATCCTCAGCGTTTTGCTGGTGTAAGCAGTAGTGCCTGGTGAAAGTGTGGGGCAACGCCCATGTTGCTGCTTGACAAATGTCTCTAATGGGTGCCCCAGATCAGAGCCGCTGAGGCAGCCGTGGCTCTAGTGGAGTGCACTCTGCGGTCCGATTGCAACGGCCTGTTGGCCTTACAGTGGCAGAAGGAGATTGTAGATGAAACCCATCTTGAAATACTGTTTTTATATGGATTTTGCCTTGTTGGATGGACCAAAGGCTACAAACAGCTGCTTAGTTGATCTAAAAGATTGTGTGATCCAAATATTTTAATGCCCTTTTGACAGAGTGCAGTCTTTTTGGCTGATGAAGGGGCATTTGGAAAGAATGTAAGTAGATTTATGGTAGTATTATGAAACTATGAAATGAGGATTAGTGGAGAGAACCACCTTGTCTCATGAACTGTAGAGATGGAGTCTACAACCAAGGCTTGAAGCTCCGAAACCAGTCTAGATGATGTAATGGCCACTAAAAAATCCACCTTCCAAGTTAGAACTTTGATGTGGCTTGAAGAAAAAGGTTCGAATGGAAGCCCTGCTAGGACAAGGTTCAGGCTCCATACAGGTGAAATCCTTTTCTTTGGTAGGAAGGTACGAAAAAAGGGCCTTTTAAGAAGTGCTCATTTAGCCTGTCACTGTAGAGAAGATATTTTCTGTGTAAACCTGGAGATTGCCGATAAGTGCACTTTGATGGACGAGATAGCCAGACCCTCTGTAGCCAACTTTAGCAGACAAGGAAGGTTCTAATGAGGTGTTCTAGCTAGAGGCTGCAGGTTAGGCTGCTCTGCACACCATGTACAGAATCTTTTCCATTTTCAGCTATAGGAAATGCTGGTAGAAGGGGCTCCAGCTGCTGCTAGAATGCGCAGGCAGGCCTGAGGGATAGTCAAATGACCGAATTCAGAGTGGCCAGGAGCCACACTGTTAACGAGAGCGCCTGGGTCGTGATGAAAGAAGGTTCCATGTGTCAATATCCCCGCAAAAATATCGCAATACAAAAATAACCATATTTATGCAGCAACATTAAGCCCTGGACCCTGGGGGGACACCCCCGCAACCCCTGCATTTTAAAATGTGCAGGGGACACCCCTGCTCCCACAAATGATCCCCCCCAAAATTATTGCCTATGGTGAGACAAACTACCATATGTACAGTGATATGTTTGGTGAGGAGAATATGTAGGGATACCTGTAAGATCATCCCGTTCTGCTTTAGAAGATTGACATGAGACCCTAGATGAATTTGTCTGTTGCCAACTGGAGATCGGAAAACCAGGTCTGCTTGGGCCAGTACAGGGCTACCAAGATTGTTCTGCAACAACCTTTGCATATTATCTGTATAATTTTACTTATGAGAGTCCGGATGCAGAAATCTGCAGGCAAATTTCTGGCACTGCTGATTGCTGGCAAAAAGGTCTAGAGGGGTATGACCCCACCTTGAGAAAATTGGCTATCTGGATGCTGTGCAGTTGCCACTCGTGTATCTGTGAGGAGTCCCTGCTTGCTTGTTTTGCTTCCCGGGCAAGTGGAAGTTCTGAAGTAGAATGTTGTGCTGTATGGCCCAGTGCCAGATGGTCTGCTTCCTGTGACAAATCACGTTCTGTCTTGCTGGTATAACATTGTGGTTGTGTTGTCAGTGAGGATGCGCACCACTATTCACAATTAGAAGAAGAAAGGTTTTTAAAGCCCAGTGCACTGCTTGTAATTCCAGTACATTGATGTGAAGGGAGGCTAACCCTGGGGACCAGAGGCCTTTTACCTGGTGCAGGTCCAAATGAGTACCCCATCCCACCGGGGAGGCATCAATTAGAATGGTAAAATGGTAACTTGGCTCCATCAGTGGCATTCCTTTCGCAATGTTGCAGGGGTATGTCCACCATTTCAGTGTGTTTGACAGAGTCCATGAGATGGTTACTTTGTCTGACCAGGAATCCTGGGTTTGGGACCACCTGGTAGCCAGAAACATCTGTACTGGCCGCATGTGCAGCTGGCAGTGGAGAATAAGTGGAATGCAAGAGGATATGGTCCCCAAAAGAGCTCTGTGTGCGTGGACTAACTAGTTGCTTTGGCGTGAATGTGTTTGCTACAGTTATCCATTTTATGATTCTTTCTGCAGAAGGTTTGACCAGATTGTGGTCCGTAAGGAACTGAGCGCCCAAGAAAACCAAACTCCTTGTGAGAACTGTACAGGATTTCATATAGTGGATTGTAAAGCCCAATTGTTGTAGCATTGTTTGGTTGGTTAAGAGACGATAAGGCTTGATAAGTTTACCCTTGTACTAGCCAATCCTCAAGTACAGGTAGATGTGGTGGCCTCGTTTCCGGAAGAAGGTTGCTACAGGTGCCAGGCACTTTGTGAATGTTCTGGGTGCCAATTTCAAGCCGAAAGGCAGTACCCGAAATTGATAAAGGCTTTCGCCGACAACGAATCGGAGCTACTTTCGGTGCCTTTAATGTATTAGCACATTGAAGTATGAATCTTTTAGGTCTAAGGCCACAAGGCTGGGGTTAAACGGCTTTTATGAGCACCTGGAGCATTACCATTTTGAATTTTTGTTTGATGTTTAGTGTTCGTAGATCCAGAATAGGATGCCACTTTCGTTTTTCTACCATGAAGTATCTGGAGTAACCTCTTTCTGCAGGAGGCACTTTTTACAATGGCTCTTTTTTAGCATTTTACCTATCTGGTGCTGTAAAACGAAACAATGCGGGTGAGGTACCTTTATAGGGGGAAGGATATGCGGGTGCTTGAGCTTCAACAAGTGGCAGTACTGAATTGCATCTTGCACCCACCTGTCGTTATTTATTGTTTGCCACTTGTGGTAGAAAACCACATTTTCCCCCCCCACCTGACTGCCCTTGCGGCAGCTGTTGTGTCTTATTTTGCCTACCCCTCTGGGAGGTGACAGATCTGCGCTTTCTTTGCCCTTGGTATTCTCCATTGCGCGGGGACGATTGATAATTAAGCTTGTAGCCCTGAATGTAATATCCGGGGCTACCATAGCACTTGTTGTCTCTGGAGCCTGAGAGTCTTGCATTGCCGAGGCTCATTGAAAGCAGGGAAAAGGACCTCCTGCTTTGAAGGGCTGTGAGAGACCTAGCCATGTCGGAGTCACCCTTCATGGCCTTAAGGGCCTCCATTTTGTTGAACTGATTTTCCCCTTCACAAGGCATGTCAATGACCTTGTGTTGCACTTTCTGGCGAAAGTCGGTACAGAGTTGCCATGCCTGGCATCTAAGGACTACGCCATTACCGATCTGCTTGAACCCAGTTTCAAAGGTCTACAGCGATGTTGATGCTGTGATTCGAGGCTTATTCTCCTTCGCGCATCATGGCCTCTTCTCTGCTGTTCCAGCAAGTGTTCCAATAAAGGATCAAGACTGCGCCACATCTCTCAATCATATCGAGCCACTATTTTTAACAGTTTTCACCCCAATGGTGGGAACCTTCTTTCCAAAGGCACCCATTTTCCTATTTTCATTGTCTGTTGTAGAGGCACACTTCTGTGGTGTTTGAGCATTGCGGCTTGCTGCCAATGAGACAACTGACTCTGGAGCAGGTTGCGAAGCAAGGCATTTCATTGTAGTACCTGGAGCCTTAAACAACTTTTCCAACCTTCCTTTAACTGCTATCTGTTAAGAAGAAAAAAAATAAAATAAAAAAAAGGATGTTTTGTAGTACAGAAACCCGACTGCCACACATGATCCAAAATGGGCATGGAAGACAGCCTTCCCAAGTTTACCCATATGGTTGAAGAGGAAACCATCTCTCTTCTCTTATGGAATTATGCCAAACTCCTGGCACGCCTTAGACATCATGGAGTGAAAATCCCAGATATCGTCCGGAGGTGAAGGCTGAGCCAGGCTACCTGGTGCATCTTGGTCAGGATCTGTGTCCCATGTGATGGCTTTCTGTAGAGACGAGGATGCGGTGGAACCTGTATCCCTACGACCAGTGTACTGTTCTGTGTATCAATTCCCCTTCTTGGTCTCTCCTATGTGGACTGAATGTATGTGGAGGTGGAGTTCTAGGAGGTGTTTGAATCTTAGGGAGTATGCCCTAGTATCTACAGAGATAGGATGGATCCCTTTGAGGGGTAACTTGAGGTTCTCTAAGGTTGACTTGCTTGAGGAAGCGGAAACCTGGCGTCAAGCTGACCTAACAGAGTGTAGTAAGGTCCTGCATCGAAACCAGGAATTGTGGGTTTATAAGGGTATTGTGTCTGCATACCACCTATTCCTGCTGATGTTGGAGTAGGTGTTTGAGACCTTAGAGGTGTGTTCTCTCTAGATGGTCCCTGGATAGGAGCATCAGAAGTTCATTTTTCAGGATTGGATTCAAAGACACCTTGACATTCGTATGGTGGAGGCTCAAAATTAGATGTAATCTCAGGCTGCAGAAGGTCTTCTGGCATGATAAATGGTACTCCATAGGAGACATTCCCAGGGGAGCCTGGTTGTGCAGCAATGTTGTCCCAGTTGGGGTTTTTAAAAATACCCTTAGGGGACAATATATTGCCTTCTGTCGGTAATTCAGAAATCTCTGATGTGGTGGTCGGTGGGCGCGTACGCTTTTCAGCAGACTTTTGTCATCGACAAGGTGGTCAAGTGGTCAACGAGAGACGAGCCGTAGACTGAAGCCGTTGGGGTGGTCACTGCCGTCAATGGTGCTGTTGCCACAGTAGACTTAGATGACTATTTGCCCGTTGACAGGTCTCACGATGACTCATGGCGGTAGGAGGATCTTCAAGATTCCCACAACGAGAAGCGTTTTTTGCCACTCATCGAGGTAGACTTTCAACAACTAGGTCGAGGAGGATGCCGTAGTCAATTTGGCTCGTCGTTTGCCAGAGGATTCCTAGACGGGTCTGCCAATTTTGACGATGGGTGCAAGCCCTTCCCCCTTGGTTTGTGGTGACTTTGACAATGGATCCTTTGAAGAGTGTTTGTACCCAGAATGGGATTTTACCACTATCTGGTCGTTTTACAGGTAAAGCGTGTTTGGCTTGATAGTGCCCAGAGGACTATTTTCCTTCACCTGTCTTCTGCTTCTTTGCCACCGACTCCTTAGATCTGGAACTCCGTCTTGACGGTGACCTCCTGTCAGAGACAGTGGTTGCTCTGCCACTGTGTGACGAGCCAACCTCAGACACCAGATAGGCTCCTTCATTGAGCCAGCAGATTAGGTGTCGGTCCTTGTCCACGAGGGTCTTTTGAGAGAACCCTGGCAGATGTGTCAGCTGTCACAGGAATAGTTCGGGTATAGGCTTTGACATTCCGTGTGTCTGTCCCCCCCAAACGTTTTTTAGGCCGCAGGTGTCGCTAGGCCTAAATAAGGACTTGGGTCCTGAAGTTTCCATGGTTGGAACTGGAAACCAATGTATTTTGACAGTTGTACCAGAAGAAATTTGAAGAAAGTGAATTTGAGGAAATGTACTTTTCTCTCAGGAGAGAAACACAAGGAATCCCAACAGCTCGGAAGATAGTTGAAATATTGGGGGGACGCTGCTGGGGCAGAACTATACACTCGACGTCCCATTGGTGGGTACCAAAGCACCCACAACGATGTTGATGGGACACTCAAGGTGAAATGTTTTTCAAGTCAAAGTAACCAGGGATTCCTAACCCGACTAGGAATATTCACAGCATGTGTGTCCCTGAAAGAGCCAATGCTGGAGAAACCTCTTGTCGATATTTTAATTTTATTAAAAATACATGGTCAAAACAGGTATTGCACAATGGTGGAGGGGTGGTGTCCCCAAAACAGAAGAAATCTGACAATTAAAAATTACAAAATTGCTGCATGTCTACTTTTGCCTTGTTAATCAATTTCACCAAAACAGACTTTACTTGGCATATTAACCCACAAATCAAGATGTAAGCATTTAGAAAATCAGCTTGATCAATATGGTGTAAGACACATTGCACAGAGGACATTCTGCACATGACCCAGGAGGCAAAGTCCTCTGTACAAGACAAGAGTAGACATTTGACACAGGACAGTGGAGGAGCTGGAGCAATGAAATCAGGCTGAGGGGGTGCAGGCTGGAGCAGAAGGGAGAGGCAAGTAGAAGGATTCCAGGGTATCCCTGCTGGGAGCCAAGGGTAGAAAAGGAAAAGGGGTGGAATCAACAGGGTGCCCAGGAGATGGTACGGGGGTGGGCTGAGCAGTGAACCAATTAACTTCTCAAACTCCAGTAGAATAGATCCATACAAATCTGCCTGAGAAACTGGATTGATTTTCCAATCTGAACATAGAAGCAATAAATCAATTCAAAACAGATCTTTTTACTGGATAGATTCAAACTTGCATGTTTTATTTGTATAGGTAATGACATGCAGTTTAAGTCCAATAGTGTCAAAAGATATTCTACTGGGCTATCCAAGTGAACATTTGCATAAATAGTGAGATAATGGAGGGCTGGCTTCCATTTAGAAGCCATTGACTAAAACATTTCTAAAATGTGTTTTCAAGTCGGAAATAATTGAATGGGGACATTTTAAGTGGGTTTGCTTTCGGTTTGGAAAGTAGGCGCGTGAAGTAAAGGAATCCTATTAAATTGCAAGTTTTCAATTACTTTAACCACATTTTTTACAAACTTGTGAAAAATAGTCTACTTTTGTACATGGTGGAGAGCAGTCATGTCACATCAAGTTACTAATTCCTTCGCCAAATCTATTGAATCGCAATGAAGTCATATTCCAAGAAATCCTTGGCTCTTTAAAACAAGCCCACACAATGCATGCATTTATTTAATCTATCCAGAAATTACACTCCCCTTCCTAGTATCCAATTGCCAAGGGATGATTGCATATTTTATAACAATGGGGGATAGGTTAACATTTTAGTAATCCAATTAGATTGCAAGCAGAAATCAGCCTATTCAACAGGTTGGATGGTTCAGGAATCCTTCGACTGGTGTTGTCCTGTGGCTGGTAAGGCACTGTGCTTCAGTTCATCTGATTATCTGCCCTATGGATCCAAGTAACAAGCCGTCCCCCAGCACTGCTCCCCTTCAGGCCCAATTTGAAAAATCCTCCAGGTCCAGCACCTCCACTCTTGTGAAATTCTGGTTCCCTCCGACAAATTTTGTGAGTTGGCATATGTTCAAAGCTTCACCGACTCAGTCATGGTTTTATACTGGGGGCTGGGTCCCGCCTATCCGATCATGCCTATTTGGGGTTGAAAGGGTTCTAGGATTGGTTTCTTCCATTAATGCACTCCCAAACAAGTCCTCCTTGAGCTTATATTGGTCATTGAACTTGGTGCGTCAGAGTTTTTACTCTAATCTTGCCCCCATCATCATGGGAGTAAACTGTTCCATATGGCTTGAAATATTTGTGGTATAACTCATTGTAAATAAAGGGTAGGCATTTTATTTTTTAGATGAATCGAATAGTGTAACTCATGCCATTTCTAGTAGAATGGTCTATGTGAATAATGAAAAAAAAGTATACATTGCAGAATAGAATTGATATTTATATGTGCCATCTTGCCATGCCCATTCGAAATCTATTACATAACATGGGATAAAGGCCCCAAAAGATCTAGGAAACAAATGAATTGGTCATTCTGATGTAACATTTTCCATCTCTTTCAGGATTGTACTTTTGAACCATACGCTTCAGATGAAAATGGGATTCAGAGGCCACCTGATACTATAGAAATAGTGCATTTAAACAGATTCCAAACTTAACATAGGACCAGATTAATGGTTTCATCTGAACATTGTGTGGTTAAAGAATAGTGAAGAGGGGGTCCCTGGAATGGCCCTCATGTCCCCTATGCGTATGTCAACTCATAGAATGAAAGGTGTAATTCCCTGTTCGTCCAACCACCAGGCGCACCAATGTATCCTACACATGCAAAGGGATGCTCTCAGGCAACCCTTCAAACCATATCCAATTGACAGCTTCAAGGAGACCGGTGCCGCATCGATGCACCAAATTGACTGATGACAAAGTCCAGTCGTTATGACATCACTAGTGAAAACACGACATAGCATAAGTCATTAAACAAATGTGCATTACTGCATGATGATACACAGGCACACAAGCATACATGAACATGCTTACACCGTCTGTAGATAGAGGACGGATAAATGTATATACTGCCAAAATTTCTTTAGCCAAATGCAGAAACACAAGAAAGCCAAACATACGTGGAACAAGCTCGCAACCGCTTCATCGCAACTAATCATAAGGATCTACACAGACAGAGGTTAGTCGTGATAGAGCCCTATAGGTTCTAAGATGATAT
Organism: Ambystoma mexicanum; assembly: GCF_040938575.1. Lineage (NCBI taxonomy): Eukaryota > Metazoa > Chordata > Amphibia > Caudata > Ambystomatidae > Ambystoma > Ambystoma mexicanum. The sequence continues at coordinate 1,461,032,278 of NC_090935.1, forward strand.
CGAAGGAATAGGGAAACTATAGAATGACACTGGTGAATACCTGTGAAACCACAGGCCTCATACATGGAGCTAGAGGTACATGCTCTGCAGCACAAAGCACAGAGATGTTCGCAGCAAAGGACAAGAGTGGGTGGAACTTCTGATTCCCAAGACAGTGATCCACCTACAAAATTCAGAATACAATCATCAATAGACAAAGGCTTTGTTTTGCGGTCTTCGCACACGTGACCCAGCAGAGCCAAACAACTGCTATTACTCATGGTAAGAAGAGGAGTTCACAGCGAAGCAGACAAGATTGATACTTTGTTTGTCCACCAAAACTGCAATCTGCAGGTACTCTCTCAGGTTAGGTGTTCAGACCAGTGGCAACAATGGTAACAGTGCACAGAGTGCTGTGAACAAAACAGAGTCCCGGGCCTGGGGGGACCCTCTTTAGCAGTCCTGCAGTTGAGGTGAAGGCAGGTGTAGCAAGGCAGAGGCAGGCTCCGTCCCCCAGCCATCCCCAGGGACCATTGGGGTGAATGGCTGCTGCAACAAGGCCTGCATTTCTGCCAGCCATGCTGCTGCCCAAGACCTCATCCTGCTGAAGGACCCCTGAAGGTGTGTGCCAACCTCCTCCACATTTGGGAGCCTGAAACAAGGACTCCTCTTGTCATGGAGACTCTGGAGTGGAACTGTCAGATCCTGAGAGATGCTAGACCGGTAGTATTCCTTCTACTGCTAGCCATGATTCGAGGGTTTGACCCATTTCAAATCAACAGGACCCTTCAGAGCTGCCTTGGGCACTCTACAACATTCAAATTGCAGTTCTGCCCATTCTAGTTTGCCACTGCATCGCACCAGCTAAAGCACATCGTCACCTCAGCTTGAACAAATCCGCATCATGGCACTTGCATCACTCAAACCACTATTCAAACTACTACTCTTAATCACCATTCCAGTCGAACCACCTGGTGCTCTCCCTAAACCACCATCCTTCATATCCCAGCCTTCAACCAACTAGCCCATGCATAGTCACCAGCATGACTGCCGGCAAACCTTGACAGCTGAACCTAGTGACCTAAACTATCCGCAATGCGTTGGTGACAGTTCAAACCACAACAGTCTGTTTGAACCCCCCACCACATCATCTGCTTGCTGGTGGAACACCGCGACTGCCACATCTTCAAACCACTGAAAAGTCTGGTTTGCCATTGTCAATCCACTGCAAGGTATTCTTGCCCGATAACTGCCCCATGGTCCATTTTGGGCCATAGAGATGCGTTAGGTCCCAATTCTTTTCGCAACTCAACATCTCCTTTCTGAACATTGGGGTTATGGCCTTTTCCTCCCCAGTTTCATTATCCAGAGTGCACCATTTTCCTACCTTGCATAATCTGTGTTCTCTAGGAGTGAGTTTTTGTAATATTGTCCATTTCGTTTTTGCATACGTGTGTTTAATTAAGGTATGTATACATGTGTATATAACGTGGATTGGACATTCCTTTATTTTGTACGGTTATACTTTGCCGTTTAGGATTTGCCCGAGTACAGCATACCCCTCTACCCATGCTACTACAAAAGGCAAAGGAGGTACTTCCCTTAAGTGTTCCCATTTTACCTTTAGGATTGGGTTGGCTCTTGTTTTGTAAAAGTGAGGGTTCAGCAAGTGCTTGGTCCTCTACTTCTCATGCAGGGCAGAAACCAATTTGTCAAGTGTCTGTTTTCATTAAATCAGTAATTCCTGTATAAGAATTCAGATAAACTGTATCATCATCTAGGATTTGAGATTTTAATCAATACGTCTGGCCACATCATCTAGGATTTCAGATTTTAATCAATACGTCTGGCCACCATTATCCAGATAAGTCTCAAACCTGGTTTTTTGTTACTTATATCAGCAAATAGTTTGAGCCATCCAGATTCATTGCCATCTGGAATTCGATTGGGCCATGCAGGGTAGTCTACTGGGACACTTTCCCCTGACCCTACGGTTTTGCACTGTGCTTCAAATGCAGATTTAAAAATGTAGCATTGGGAAAATGCTTGCCAGTGCTATAGTGCAAAGGACCAAATATTACATCTTTTTGCATAGTAATTGTCCATTGTGTACTTTGATGGCTAAACAAATAATAAAAAAAACCTGCTCAAGTAAAGCCCTGTTGGTGGTTGAGTGGGTATAGCACTGAGTTTAAGACTGAAATATCCAGACTCTTTTCTAACCAGGCGGCAATCAAGTCTTGCAGTCCTGTTCTGCATTAGTTGCAGAGGGTGGGGCGTAGAGGAAGCAGATTGAGAAAGCGGCTGTTGCAGTAGTCCAGCCTAGAGAGAACCAGGGCTCTGTAGACAGCGAGATTCCTTGGTAACGAAAGGAAGAATACCTCTTACCAGGTTCACCTGGTAGTGGGCCTTCTTGGCAAAAAGGGGTTGACCTGTTTTTACACTCCTTGTAGGCCAAATTTACAGCCTCAGTAAGAGTAGCAAATGCTCAAAGTAGCAAAATGCAAGTGGCACTGCTCTGAAGCAGTGAGCCTTCATATCTACCGTGACTGATTTAACAAGTGATGAGGCATCTAGCATCATGCAAAGTTTTTTTTTATTAAGGTATACATGGTCTGTGAGGACCTGGCATGAATATTCTCGGGTGTCAATTCAAGAAGTTCTCTTGAGTTGGTGGTAGGTCAAATTTTGATAAAGAAATGCACTTTAGTGTACATGTAGACACTAAGTAGAAAACACATCACTTAAAAAATTCAGTTAATCTTTAGCCTAGTTGTAAGACATGGGAGACACCAAATGGACCATCCCTGGGCACAATAGCTCCGGTCCAAGTGGGATTTATGAAATATTTACAACTCATTCACCGAGCTGTCATTCACAAAGGCCTCAACATTCTAATACAATAGATGGAGGATAACGACACCAAACCATACATGTCCATACATAACTCGATGCCCCCATCTCCCATTGCAACAAACAAGTCAATCAGTCCAATCAAACATACACTGGTCCTAAACATTATCCACTTACAAGCAATAAAACCTGAAAACACCACAGAAAAACAGGTGTCAACGGTGCACAGGCAGAATGTAAAAGCAGGAAATTGGAGCATGCGCCTCGACTCCCACAAGCAACTGGGGCAAATTACAATCAGAAACGGGCCTGCAGATGTCCGCTGCACTAGCTAGCAAGGATTGCATCAAACACCGACCTCTTTGATTGAACAAATCACACACCCCTTACTCACAATGGGTACGGCGGGGGTTAGGATTTAAACAGAAACACTCTCAAAATCCTGCTCGTACACCTTCCGTATAAGGCAGCCACAGAGAAATAGGCTAGAAGGGAAGGCACGTCATGTGCAGGACACAACGGGTCGTGCCAACACATTACCATACCACATGCCAGTCCAGAGAACTGTACATGTTTTGGGAAAGTCGATACACTTGGTAGATGAGCCGGCACCATTCATTATTTTGTTGAACAGAGACAGAACAGCGATCGCCACACTATTAGTTGAGTATCAAGTTCCATAGGAAACCAAATAAATTGAATTGCTAACTTTTGACTCGCAAGAGCGATTTGGCTGATATTTTGCAAAACAACGTTTTTTTTTTTAAACAGTTAAAAGGAGAACACAAATAAAAGTGGAATTTTCCTGGTACAGTGAAGTGGGGTAATGGGTGTGGCCCAAGATATGGCTACTGTTACTTTAGACAACTGAATGGTGCAATATGTGAAGTGGACAGCGGAAGAACTTGGCTAGTGGGCCCAAAAGAGATGCACATTGGCAAAGGCCATGGATAATGGCCCAGTAGTGTTTTAAACAAAGGGCACGGCTGAAGGCCATGCTCACTGGTCAGGGCAGAAGGCCCTGGCTAGTGGGCCCGAAAGACATGTACAGTAGCCACACCAAAAGGCTGTGGCCACATAGGGGGTACAAACAAAATATTGGAGGGAACATGTATTGGAGGTCATGGCCAAAGGCCTGTAAAAAGACTATGTCTAATAAAATATGGCATCACAAAACCCTTGCAATATACTGAAAAAACCTTATGGTGCAGTTAATTTCCACAGATTTTACACAACCTTGAAATTCAGCGGTCCTGGGAAGCCATGACCAGCTTAACTCTGCACAACATTCCCTTTGCAAAGCCCATGCGCACATACATATCATAAGAGAAGGGATTCACAATGACATGAGGGGCATAGGATTATGAGGCATGAGGGGAATAGGATGAGGCATGAGTGGCATAGGATTATGAGACATGAGGGGCATAGGATTATGGAGGACATCAATGAGAGCATGCCGAGTTAAGCTGGTCATGACTTCGACATCCACTGAATTTTAAGTGTTTTGTTGCGTTAAATCTGCACAACTTAACTGCAGCTAAACCAAGGATATTTCAGTGAATATTAGCAAGTCACAGTGCAAAGGATCTGAATGAAGCAACCACTGGATCCCTATGAAGTATGACATTTTGACCAACCATAAACTAATAACTTGGCCCACTTCCCGAAGGAAGCAGTCGTAGACAAACACATGCAACCCAAAATGTTTTGGCAGGAAGAGCAACTGATGTGGGCAGCTCGGCTTGCCTGGTTTAGCATCTTGATGTTTTGGCCCACAAGGCAAAAGCCTGTTAGATGTTGCTTGTGCTCCCATGAAAGTGTGAGAGCCACGTTAAAAGCCCTGCAGAGCACGTGTTTTGATGGAAAAGGGGTTCCATTCTAGTGATGTGCCTCCACCCATCTTCTCCCTCCAAGGACCCCACCCTATTACATGTTCCACATCCAACCCCATCTCTCCTAAACCCAACAGTAGATTTAGTTTCCTACTGGCCACATTTCCCCTCCCTGCGGTCACTGCTGCACCCAATGCAATGTCCTTCCACCAATCAGAGAACACCACAGATGCAGTGGGACTAATCAGATGCTTATTCTGCTGACCAGCAAAGTACGTTACATTGCCATCCATTAAATTTGCAAGAGGAACCTTGCTAAAAGGTGGAGCTGGAGATGTTCTGCTGTGTCGCCACAAAACGACTGCAGGAATTAGAAATTGAACAGGCTGCTCAGAAAGGAGTGGCACAATCATGTTATTGAAAATGCCTCGAGGAGCAATGTTTGGAGACAATCAACTTTCTCCTGCGAGTCTTGCAGCTTCCTTTGCTGCATGTTTTAATTTGGCCAGTGCGTCACTTCAGCAGCTTTCTCTTATGGACACATCTCCCAATGATAGACCTGCAATGTGTAGAACTACCATCACAACGTGCAAAATTTACAATTATTAAATGGAGGAAGCAATGAGGTATACAGTGGTTGGTTGGGAGAGATTGAAAAGGATGTTCCAAAGACCAAGGTGAACTGCAGATCTCAGGAACATAACAAGTTACAAACACGTTAGGCTTTGAGCTTCAATATTTACACAGAGCCACACATTGTGGCTGACGTCACCATGTTTGCCTTCTCGGGATTAATGCAGAAGATGTCTACACTCATTTGAAGTAGACCATATTTGAACAAAGGCACGTGTGAAATTTTAAATATGCATTCAGCATCTTCATACTGCCGGTCATGAGATCACATTGACATCCAATTCTACGGGTCATACGAACTCTATACTTTTATAATCTATTGAATTATAAAATATTGCACATTTACCAATTTACAAATACAAACTCAGAAGTGCAGTGTGTGCACCAAGTGAATTTATTAGGTTTAATCAATGAAGGATATGACATTTCTACCCCACTCTTTCAGGGGAGTTAGCAACACTACACCAGCGAAAAAGAACTCTTCCCACTTGAAACAGTAGGCGATCTGTCTGGTATGCATTTTTTTTTCCTCTGTACAGTCTGGCAGGGACAGTTTCACCAACATGACAGGGGTAACGAAAGAATCACAGGAAGTGTCATTTCACTCCACCACAAAGTGACATCACCTGAAGCAATAGAACACGACCTTTCACCAACAGGAAGCGGCTTCACATAGCAATGTTCCTAAGTACACTATGAAAGGGAATAGTTTACCTGTAACTCCATTTCTCCAGCATTGGTATCTTTCATGGATTCACATGCTTAGAATATTCCCAGTCAGACTGGGACCCCTCGGTACACATATATAGCCTTTTCCTATAGGAAAACCTCCGACACTTGTGTCCTATCTACGTCCTTTTAGGACCCGCCTACGCATGCTCTGTAGGCCGTCCCAGTATAAGAGGCCCGCCCCCGCGGCTCCCCTTCAGATTTCGCCCCTCCAAAGTAGGAAGGGTTAAACTAATCAAATACATTGCATTCCGGGAGGTTGGCGGGCGCATGTGAATCCATGAAAGATACCAATGCTGGAGAAATGGAGTTACAGGTAAGAAACAATTCCCTTCTCCAGCATTGGATCTTTCATGGATTCACATGCTTAGAATAGATTGTATAGCAGTAACACCTGAGACGGCGGTGAGAATGTAATGTAATATACCCTCACCATACTACACAATGCATATGTACAGTAGGAATAAGTTAACTCATAACCTTACCCACAAAGTATACTGTCATCAAAAAGGTAGAAAACAGATTCTCCACAGCGTGGAGCTTACCTTACTGAAACAGATGGCGCAGGACAGCTCTTCCCATCTGCACCTCGTCGGCCTGCTGCCTGGCAAGGCAGTAGTGGCGGGTAAACGTGTGGGGCACTGACCATGCCGCAGCTTGGCATAGGTCCGTCAGCGGAATTCCTGCCCATAAAGCTGCTGAGGAGGACATTGATCTTGTAGAATGGGCTCTAGGATGTCCTTGCAGTGGCCTTCCGACCTTGGAGTGACAAAACGCAATCGTCGATGAGACCCATCGAGCCAATCCTTGTTTAGAGATTGCTTTTCCTCTCGTCGACGGACCATATGCGATGAACAGTTGTCGAGTAGACCCGAGTTCCTGTGTACGATGCAGGTAAAATTTCAGAGCCCTCTTAACGTCCAGGGTATGAAGAGCTTTTTCTGCTGTCGATGATGGTGTGGCGAAGAAAGTAGGGAGAACAATGGATGAGTGTTTGTGATACACTGTCGGAACTTTTGGGACGAACGTAGGATTAGTTGCCAGGACCACTTTGTCCTTAAAGAATCTTAGGTATGGCGGGTCTACAACCAGCGCTTGCAGTTCCGAGATTCTCCTAGCTGATGTGATAGCAATCAAGAATGCCAACTTCCACGAAATGAATTTTATGTCGGACGTGGCCATAGGCTCAAAAGGCGGTTTCATTAAGCCTGCCAACACTGTTGAGACTCCAAGTTGGGGGAAAACGTTTTACCGGGGGAAAAACTCGAAATAAACCCCTCATGAAGTGTTTTACAAGTCTGTTGCTAAATAGAGGAGACGACTGCCTCTTCCTTTTGAACCTTGAGATGGCCGCCAGGTGCACCTTTATCGATGTGAAGGATAACCCCCTCTCCGCCAAGAGGAGCAGGCAGGTAAGGTAGAACTTGTTCCGGCGTCACCAACAACGGTTGTAGGCCTTGTTGTCCTCTACACCATTCACAGAACCTCTGCCACTTATAGGAGTAAGATTTGTTTGTAGACGGGGCTCGAGCCGCCTGCAGAATTTTTTGACAATCCTCCGAAACGTCTAAAGCACCGAACTCCGAAAAGTCAGGAGCCAGGCTGCAAGGTTGAGACTGTCCGGGTCGTGATGCCACACCGTGCCTTTGTCCCGGGATAGTAGGTTCAAGACTCTCGGAAACGCTATGGGATGTTCCAGCGACAGGTGAAGCAGGTCGGAGAACCACGGTTGCCTTGGCCAGTATGGTGCAACTAGAACTACCCGGCTATTGTATCTGCGTATCCACTGTATTGTCCTCCGTATGAGGGGGAACAGGGGAAAAGCATAAAGGAACATGTCCTTCCATGGGAAGGAGAATGCCTCCCCCATGGAACCCTCTTGAGGCCATCTGCTTGCGAATTGCTCGCATTTCTTATCGTCTTTGGTCGCGAATGCGTCCAGAGGGGGGTGACCCCATTTCTCGAACACTTTCATCAGGTGAACTGTGTCCATTTCCCACTCGTATGGTATCTGGGCCATGCTTCTGCTGAGGGAGTCTGCTTGGGAGTTCCTCACTCCTGGGAGGTGGTGAGCCATGATGGAAATGTCGTGCTTTAATGCCCAATGCCATGTTTTCTGGGCTTCTATGGAAAGAGTTCTTGATCGCGTCCCTCCTTGTTTCCTCAGATAAAACATGGCCGTTGTATTGTCGGTCAGTACTCGTACTGGCGAACCCTTGATGTGTGGTAGGAATGCCTTCAAGGCCCATCGTACTGCTCTGAGCTCTAACACGTTTATGTGTAGGAGTGACTCCGTTGGAGACCAGCAACCTTGCGTTTGGAGAGTACCCATGTGAGCTCCCCATCCGGTTAGGGACGCATCCGTGACTATGGTTAGCTGAAACTCCGGTTCCTGTAGGGGGTACAGCGTTGCTCAGATTGTGGAAACTCTGCCACCACTGAACGGTCTGAAGCAGCTTGTCGTCGATGGTTATCTTGTCTGACCACGATCCTTGAGCCTGCGTCCATCGGTCCGCGAGGAATTCCTGGACTGGCCTCATGAATAGGCAACAGTTTTCCACCAGATGGATGCAGGATGCCATGGCCCCTAGGACCGAAACATTTTCTCACTGAGAGCCTGGTCTTTCGCCGTAGTCGGCTCGCTTGCTGATTGAGTCTTGAGGTTCTGTCGAGAGACGGTTTCACTAGCCCTAACTAGGTCTCGAACTGTGCCCCAGGAATACCAGCGTTCTCGATGGCAACAGAGGATTTTTCGAAGTTTATGGCGAATCCCAGCTGTTGTAGAAGCTGCATGGTGGCTTGTAAACTTGTGTTGGTCGACGCTGGGGAGGATCCCCTTACCAGCCAGTCGTCGAGGTATGGGTATACATGGTGGCCTTGCTTCCTTAGCCAGGCCGCTACTGGAGCCAGGCATTTCGTGAACGTTCTGGGGGAGGTCTTGAGCCCAAAGGGAAGAACCGTGAACTGGTAGTGAGTACGCCCTATTACAAATCTCAGGAATTTCCTATGTTTGACACATTAGAATATGGAAGTACGCGTCCTGTAAATCCAGGGACGCTAGAAAATCCCCCTCTTGAACGGCGCGGATCACTTCCTGCAGAGTGAGCATCTTGAATTTTAGGCTCTTTAAAGACTTGAGAATGCGCAAGTCTAAAATGGGACGCCATTTGCCGTTCGGCTTTTTTACGACGAAATATCTTGAGTAAACTCCTTGACCTCTGTGATGTTGGAACTAATTCTATCACACCCTTTGCTAACATGAGTGTTACCTCTTGTTGCAGTATCTTCAGATGGGAATGAGCAGTGAACGCAGGTGGAATGTGCGGAGGGCTGTGTTTGAATTGTAGAGAGTGTCCGTTTCTTATAGTGTCCAGCACCCATTGATCCGTCGTTATTCGTTCCCATTCGTGGACATATGCTGACACTCTTCCCCCCCCAGAACGGTGCGTTGTAGGTCACTGCTGATCTTTATTTTGCTTGTCTCTCGACGACGGATATGATGGTCTTTTCCTGGACGTCTGGAAATTACGGCGTTGGTTTGTCGTTTGGGAAGCACGTCTGTATCCCTGGGAGGGGTAAGCCGATCTGCCAAAGGATCTGTCTCCAGACGCAGAGAATCTGGAATTACCTGAAGCTCCTCTAAAGGGACGAAAAGACTTGTAGCTGCGGCCACTCTGGAGGGCACCCAATGTGGGTGCGATTTCTCGCCGTCACCATAACCAGTACAAAAGGGACCCTATAAAAACTCAAACAGAAAAGAGTTGAGTAAACATTGCTTTATTAACACACAAGCATTCGCGAATGGGCCACAAGTTCAACCGTCTCGCAAAGCAAGTCGTCAAAGTGCCGCCCTTTCCCCTGCACATCGTGGTCCTTTTATACCCATCTGTTTTACATGGTCATACATTGCTGCACATAGATTATGTCCACCACAAGGCGGTTCCTCCCAGTCATGACTTTGCATCAACGGTGAACAGTTCAACATCTGCTATTGTGGTTTCCTGTTATCTGTTATTCGCTCTCTCTCGTGCCCCTCTGTGTCCTTATCTCTGTGCACGAGGCTGTGCTTACTCATTCCTTCCCCACCCGTAATCTGCAGATAGTTTTAGCAGGCTCAGCATGCTTCGACATACAGTGACCAAACACAATTCTTCTGTTAAAAACAAGTTCTTGCCAGGTCAGCAGGTCTTAAATGCCGCTGTATAAAGAGAAGGCCTCTTCTTTTAACAAAGGGTACATTCTTTTAACACATATGGTGATTAGTACAAACTCCAAGTGTGAGCACAACATTACATATGTATGCGTACCTTCAATCCACCCTTTGCTCACACTTGAGCATCAATCTAAACAGTCCTAGCATAAGCAGATGGTAGGAAAGCAACATCACATACTGTATGTACCATAATCTTCTCCAGGCCTCCCATGTCAAAAAATTCCTGTTGTACATGGCTTTTATCCATTGGATTTAGGCGCGTTATGCTGGAAGAACACATGGAAACACAGCACGACACACATACCGGGAAGCATTGGATGCAGAGACAAATTCCTACAACTATTGCCGCTAGAACCAGTATAGGCGTAAGAAGTTGCCATCCAATTTCTTTCAGGAGCTTCATCCACCAGCTATCTCCTGACCCTTCCTCCTGGTGGATGCTATCCGCCACTTTATGCAGTTTGTTTACTCCATCCAGGATTCCTGTACTCCCTTCTGGTATGTAAACACAGCATTGGGATCCCACCAAAAAACAGACTCCGGCCCTTTCTGCAGTGAGTATGTCTAAGACATACCTATTTTGGAGAGCCACTAGCCGAATTGCTTTCATTTCATAAGTGATGTTTTCCATTAGGTCTGCAGATTCTTCGATTACGAACTCAAGGGCCCCGTTTAGCTTTTGGATTTCTTGACTGTTCATAAAGATGCCCGCTGGAGGAACCAGGACCCCCATCAGATCTATAAACGTTTCCCATCCTGTAGGTTGATACGTAGGAATTTTTGGGTTTACTGCTCGTTTATTTCTGCTGTGTATTTCTTTATGCAGAGTAGACGGGGCATATACCATCACAGCCGGCATTATTCTGGCTATGTAACATACCCCAACAAAATCTTTGGCTAACCACAAATAAGCCCTCTTGTTACAGAGGTAGGCATGTCCTTCAATCTGTAACAATCCCTTCGCGTAGTTATTTAGATTCACCATTTGACTGCACCCCGAGATCATTCTTTGATTACCTCTTGCGCTCCTCTTAAAACATATATTCTTTGGCCTAAACTCTTGTGTGATGGTGATAGGGGGGAGGAGGTTCTCTTACTATCCGTACCATAGCAGGTGCAAGCCCGATTCCCTCAGTTTTGATTTTATAGCGTATCTTTTCCTTTAGAAGGGTTTTGTTCTCTCCTCTAACATAACAAGCGGTATTCGGTATCATGTATTGCTGTGCTGACACTATTCTCATGTAAATTAATGTACACCCGGCATCCTCAGTAACTGGCGATGCATACACTGGGATGCCTTCACTGCTATGTCGGGGCATGTGGGTGCAGATCCAGCAATCAGTTTTATTCACTACCCCATATGTTGTGTTTATTATCTTCACGTATTCATTTTTAGCATAGTCTTCCGGGTCGTGTTGGTCATAGGCATCTCGATTCCTGCTCTTGACCCAATCTGTTCTCCCTGTTTCATTTGACTCGGGCAACAGGTTCTTTAATTCATATCTAGATGGATGTTCCAGATACCAGAATATTATGGCAAATGCTATTAGTACTACTATCGTGCATACAGAAAACAAAATTTTGCCTCTTGTGGTACAAACTGGTATTTTCCTCTTACCTTCTGTGTTTGAGGAGCATACACTTATCCGTTCAGGGACTAAACCAGCATACACGGGTGTAGACATAGTTCAGTATATGGCTCAGTATACAGCGTATATCAGTTGCAACCTAGCGATATAGCAATATCCCCTATTTAAAGCACCAGTGTCCTTATTACTCTAATAGTGGTAGGTCTCACTGAAAACCTTCATCCGATCTATCCCACGTCTCGTAGCGCCTGTCCCAGGAGGGGAACGCCGAAGGCCCTTCAGGCTACAAGCCCGTCTTCAGTAAGGCACAATTCTGCTAAAACCAACAAGAGAGTCCAAATGTTCATCTCCCTAATGATCAAAGTTCAAAACAGTGTCCTTACACGTTGCTTGGCACATACACGTCACAGGATCGGAGACGATGGGCACACCTACTAATGGCGTCTGGCAGTACTGTTGCAACCTGGGGTTGGTTGGTTCCCTTTTCCGGAGGAATCAGTAATGGAAGCGTCTTCTTGACGTGATTCACGTGGTACCAGTGCGGTTTGCCATCAACTTTTACCGCAGTTTGTGTTGCGAGGAGCACCTGAAACGGGCCCCTCCATCTGGGTTGCAGTCCGCTGGTGCGATCGAAGGCTTTTATAACAACCCAGTCACCGGGCTGCACGTCGTGACCTTCTCCTATCAGAGGAGATGGAGCTACTGCGTTCACCTGTGCATTAATAGAAATCAGTCTATTAGTTAACCCAATATAGTACTGTTGTAATGCAGGCCATGCTTGCTCAGACAATCTCTTAGGTGATATGGGGGTCCCAATACTTGGTGGGCGCCCCATAACAATTTCGAAAGGAGATAAACCATGTGTACGCTTAGGCATAGTACGCATACTCAATAATGCAATAGGCAATGCATCCGGCCATTTCAGTCCCGTTTCAGCACAAGCCTTTGCCAGTTTGTTCTTCAGTACCTTATTTGTGCCCTCTATAATCCCAGCTGATTGAGGATGAAAAACTGTGTGGAAACGTTGATCAATACCAAGGGCCTTGCAAACTTTGCGTACTACTTCACCAGTAAAATGAGTCCCATTGTCAGACCATAGATATCTGGGGACCGTATACAAGGGCACCCAGTGTTTCAATATGCATTGTGCTGTGGAGGTGGCACTATTGTCCCGCAGGGGATATGCTTCCACCCATCCTGAGAACCCACATTTCATCACCAAACAGTAGGAATGTTTATTTACAGGCTCCAGCTGTATAAAGTCCATATACACCACCTCAAAAGGGCAGGTGGGTAACTTACTGTGGCCCGCCGGGGCCGGTACACCTTTCCCCACATTATATAAAACACATATTTCACATTGTTTTGCCCATTGGCGACAATACATTCCCAATCTTTTGTTGTACCACACAGTACTTAAAACTTCTTCCATAGTTCTTGCGTTAACGTGGGTTGGACCATGAGCCACGCTCACTATCACAGGTAAGTATGCATCAGGTAGTACCCAGGTGTTCGTTTTGGTATGTGCCCATAGCCCATCTACCGTCTCCTCATATTGATCATCCTTGTGCCAAGATAGTCTTTCTTCAATGGTTGCATCTGCTTGGATTTCCTTTACGCGCTCCTTCGTCCCTTCCATAGTCACATCCCTCCCCACTATGAGCTGTCGGGCTTCCCACCGAGTGTCCCTTGTGGCAGCTAGTTTAGCCATCTGGTCAGCCAAAGAATTTCCCTCCGTGACATAATCCAGTGTTTTTTTATGGGCTGAGCACTTCACTACGGCCACCATTTTGGGCAGCGTAAGGGCTTGCAATAATTCAGCAATCAATCGGGCATGTTTAATAGTATCACCTTGGGAGGTTAAAAACCCACGCTCTCCCCAGAGTTTACCAAAACTGGAAACCACCCCATGAGCGTAGGCTGAATCAGTATAAATTGTCACTTTCATACCGCTGCTTAACACTAATGCTCTAGTTAGCGCAATTAATTCTGCTGCCTGGGCCGATTTTTCACACACTTTCCCACTCTCAATCAACCGTTCCCCTGTAGTTACTGCATACCCTGCTGTTGTCTCCCCATTTGGCAGTTTGAAACAGGAACCATCACAGAATAATATACCCTCATTATCAACCAGCGGGGTGTCTTGCAGGTCTGCTCTACCCTTAGTGTGTTCTTCCATTTGGATCACACAATCATGCCTAATGTCATCAGGTGAGGTGGGCAAAGGAAGCAGTGTCGCTGGATTCAAAGTGTTACACCGTTCAATTTTTACATTACTGGCAAACAGGATCATCTCATACTGTGTGAGTCTAGCTGTAGTCAAATGCTGTGTATGCACTCTATTCAGAAGAACATCTACCGTATGTGGAACCTTTACTGTTACTTCACTCCCTAGGATGACACCTGCACTTTGTTTTAGGGCTGTCGCTGCTGCAGCTACTGCTCTCATGCATGGGGGTAGGCCTCGAGCTACTGAGTCCAGAGTGCTAGAAAAATATGCACATGGTCTCTGTTTACCCCCTTGTTCCTGTGTCAAGACTGACACAGCGCAACCTTCCTGTTCATCAACAAAAAGGCAAAATCTCTTAGTATAATCAGGTGTGCCTAAGGCCGGTGCGTGGCATAGAACATCTTTCATAGCTGTCAGGGCTTTTTCCATCTCAGGCGTCCATTCTAATGGGCCGTTTTCTTGTACTTCTTTTAAGGCTTTTAGCATGGGCTGGATCAATACAGAGAATTCAGGAATCCAGTGCCTACAGTAGGATAAAACACCAATTATCCTTCGGAGACCCTTTGCCGTGTCTGGACCTTTTATGGACTGTATCAAAGCAATGCGATCAGTAGACAGGGTTCGCCCCTCTTCGGACAGCTCAAAGCCTAAATAATGGACCTTTTCTTTTACATACTGCATTTTGGCTAGGGCTACCTTGTGCTTATTCTCTGCTAAGTGCATTAGCACCAATCTGGTCACATAATGGCATTCCTCTTCGGTGGCTGCACATAATAGCAAATCATCAACATATTGTATCAGAGCAGTGTTAGTGGGTAGGGCTAGGTTATCCATCTGTGTTTTTAGTGCTTGGCTGAATATGGCGGGACTTTCTGTATATCCCTGCGGGGCTCTAGTAAATCGATACGGTCTATCTCGAAGAGTGAAACTAAACAGGTACCTGCTTTCTTCGGCAATAGGAATGCTGAAGGCATTTTTCAAATCAATTACCGTAAACCATTTTGCTGTTTTGGGAATTAAAGTGAGTACACTTGAAATATTAGGGACAACTGGATATCTGGGTTCTACTATTTTGTTTATTTCTCTCAAATCAATAATAAAACGATAGGGTAAGGCTTCATCACCTTTCTTGTGTACTGGAAGGATCGGAGAGTTACAAGGGCTATCATTTGTTGGCTCTACCACCCCTAACCGTATCATGTCCTGTACTATTTGATATAGTGCCTGCTCTCCCTCGTGTGATATGCGATATTGTTTTATCCTGGGCAACCTGGCACCGGGCTTTAGTTTGATTACTACTGGGGAAACATCCAACACTCCTACATCATTCCCATGAGTGGCCCATAGTTCATTCGGGATGTCTTGGAGTTCCGGGGGCAGGGTTTGCATTACTCCTATCATACTCATAGGTTTGCTTATGGTCATTCTCACTCCCTGGGGGGAGCAATATATTGTGGCCCCTAGCGTTTTTAATGCATCAATACCTAACAAGTTTTATGGGCAGTGATTGGTCAATAGCCACCCATTCTCCCATTTTACCCCATGAAGTTCCGCTTCTACTATTTCACTTACAGGAGTCTTTATTGGATTTCCCCCAAATCCAACTGATACCTTGCTTTTATCCGATAATGGGACAGCGGGGATGGCTCTGATATTCACGGAACTGTTTCCAGCTCCCGTGTCTACCAGACATCTCAAGTTTTGGTGGGGGCCGATCCCAATAGAGGCATAAGGCCCCCTTTGGTCTATAGGAACCTGCACCACTCCCGCTATCTCATTCCGGCATCCTCAGGACATATCGCTTGTGTTATCCTGAAAATCATTGTTATAGTATACCCCTTCTCCACATTCTTCACCCTGGCATACACCTTGCACTTGTGTCGTTTGTCGTGGCTGATACAGTAGATTGGGGGAGGCGGGGCCGGCCAGGGAACATACCCTCTTGCTTGTCCGTCAAAGGCATTGGGTTGAGGGGGTTTAAACATTCTATTGTCTTGGTTGCCGTACCCACCAGTCCTATTTCCTGGGGCAAATGTTGTCTGTGAAGGGGGCCGTACGCCCCTTCCTCTCCCACCACTCTGGGGACACTGGGATTTCCAGTGTCCGGGTCTCTTGCAGAAGGCACATACATCTTGGGGTAGCCCATCCCTCCTCCCATATAGCGCACCTCCTTGCACTGTACCTCTTCCTGTCCCTTGGCCCCCTATCATGTTGCTACTATAGCCCTGTGACGGGCCGTTATAATTGTAGTTATACCTGCCTTGGGGCCCTTGATGCAACTGTTGCATCAACACTTTGGTTTTTAAATCCTTCTCTTGTCGTGCCTTTTGTTGTCCCTTCACTCTTTCCCCTCTTTCGTAATACCTAGCCATTTCGAGGAGATCCCGGGGGTTTCTAGTCATCCATGTACTTTCTGCCCTCCTAATGTTCTCCTGAATTGGCCCGTGGAGCCCCTCTACAAAGTTTGTGGCAAAGTACCGTTGGCCCGTTTCAGACCCTATCTCTAGCCCACTGTGCGCTTTGAATGCTGCTTCATAACGCAGAAAGTACTGTGCTACTTCCTCACTTGCACCCTGTATCACAGCGGACAGTTTCTCCACATTCACATCAAATGGGGGTAACACCTTTTCTAGAGCCCTCAGGACTGCCATGCCATGCCCCCTTAGGGGTTCAGGATATTCCTCATGCAGTTTTCTATTTTTGCTTGCATCCATTACATCTTTCCATTTTATTGTTTCATTGTCTTTGGCACGAAAGGGGGTCCATATTTCTTCTGGGACAATGGCTAACAATATGTTATCTACATCCTCTACGGTAAATAACCCTGGTCTGAATAACTTTCCTACTTCTTTGTAGAATCCTGCCGGGTCTATACGGGGGTCGGGGATGGACTTGGTGATATGCATTAATTCAATTCGGGATAAAGGGACATACACATAGGTGCGCATCATGTTACCAGTGGCTGCCTCTATGGTGGGTTGGCACTCTCATTGGCATTAATAGTAACTTTTCCGTATTTGTTTGTTCACTCACAGGGGCCTGCGCTGGTGGCGAAACAGAGGATTGATGACTAAGAGCTTTCTCTTTTATTTTTTTATAATCTTTTAATAGTTTCTCCACCTTAGCCATCCTCCATTCTTCCGCCCCTGAATCATCCACTCTTATAGATAGCAGTTTCTTATCCAATTCCGTCCTAATCCTATTCCACTGGGGCACATATCTAGGCTCCTTTTCCTCTTCTATATCATCCACCCTAATAAGATGATATTTAATTACGTTTACTTGTATAGGCCAGCCAAGGCCCTCCATCAGACTCACCAGGGTGGGCATGGACTGCGAGTGTATGGATGCTATCATACGATTAGCTACGTTTTGGCCCGCCTGGTCTGCATCTTTGAGTTTAGCCTCTCTTTCCCTCACCTCTTTCCCATGCCCTCTTTTCCTTCTCCCATTCAACACCGCCCCTTATGACTTCCGCTATTATGTCGGACATACATCCCCATAACTGAACACTGGACGCAGTCACTGGTAGTAACGCAACAGCGTCCTGATATGCTGAGGGCAGATCCGCAGTACTCTGTCCTCTCAATTTACAGTTACCCTCATGAAAGGTATATAGTTTAGTGGCCACTGTCCTAAATTCCAAAGGTGTCAAACGCCCCAATTGGTCCCGTAGGCTGTCATGGAGGGGTGTGCCATACAGCCCGGTCATAAGGATTTGCAAGTCTCCATCTCTATCCTTTTCTACAGTAGTCGTTC
Source organism: Ambystoma mexicanum (assembly GCF_040938575.1). Lineage (NCBI taxonomy): Eukaryota > Metazoa > Chordata > Amphibia > Caudata > Ambystomatidae > Ambystoma > Ambystoma mexicanum. The sequence goes on from NC_090935.1 coordinate 1,461,050,095, forward strand.
TCCTATGGTCTATCAACCTATCTGGGTCTCCATACTTCATTGGGAATTCCACCCTTTCACCCTCACTGTCTGCCGGTGGAGCTGTAGCTCCTGGAAACAATTCAGTCGTTGTTTGTTCTGCTTCTAGCCCTATCACATCTTCATATCGAGGCACCGGCACGGCAGGATACATACCCCCACTGTTCTTAATCATCATATGTCTATCCAACTGATCTAGCCTCTCACCCTTCTCTTTTATCTCTAGATCATGTAATTTTTGATTTACCGTTCTCTTCTGCTCCTTTGCTTTTTGTTTATTCTGAGCATTGCGCCTGCGCATTGCTTCTACCCTCCATAGTCGTATAGCCTCAAACTGTGCGGGTATAACCCGTCTTTTTACTAACTATTTCTATTTTGGATATGCGGTCTATGTCAAAGGACCCGGTATCTGGCCAATTATGTTCAATCGAATCTTTTGTATATTCAGACCGCTCCCTTAAAAACAATGTCGAGTTCAATCCATGTTTAATCAACATATCAAATGCAGGGGTTCCTTCAAGGGGGGCATAGTGTCTCTTGCCTATACCTCCCTTGTGGGAAGCCGTTTGACCCATCTTGGCGGTATACCGCAATTGCCTAAAACACTCACCTTTCCCAAATATGCACCTATTGGCTAACAATAATAATACATCCTCCTGGCGTATCTAACATATCATCATTTCAACATTACTTCTTCATAGACGGACTTACCACCGTCCTCTTCACAAACCCTGAATCATTATTTCCTTATTCCATCATGCATCCGTCCATACCACTTATCTTAAGGGTCCCGCCAGAGTGTTCCGGACCCGAAGGGCGACAGCCTGCTGTTCCACCGCCAATGGAGCCGGAAAAACAAGGATGACGCGTTGGTTGCAATCAAAGGTGCGGATTCAGTTGTTGTGGCCCTGTGATCAATTCCTTCTCCGGTTCCGCCGCGGCGTTCCTCACCCAGTGACGGACTGTCGCTCCTTCGCGTCCCACTTCTGACACCAAAATTGTGGGTGCGATTTCTCGCCGTCACCATAACCAGTACAAAAGGGACCCTATAAAAACTCAAACAGAAAAGAGTTGAGTAAACATTGCTTTATTAACACAAGCATTCGCGAATGGGCCACAAGTTCAACCGTCTCGCAAAGCAAGTCGTCAAAGTGCCGCCCTTTCCCCTGCACATCGTGGTCCTTTTATACCCATCTGTTTTACATTGTCATACATTGCTGCACATAGATTATGTCCACCACAAGGCGGTTCCTCCCAGTCATGACTTTGCATCAACGGTCAACAGTTCAACATCTGCTATTGTGGTTTCCTGTTATCTGTTATTCGCTCTCTCTCGTGCCCCTCTGTGTCCTTATCTCTGTGCACGAGGCTGTGCTTACTCATTCCTTCCCCACCCGTAATCTGCAGATAGTTTTAGCAGGCTCAGCATGCTTCGACATACAGTGACCAAACACAATTCTTCTGTTAAAAACAAGTTCTTGCCAGGTCAGCAGGTCTTAAATGCCGCTGTATAAAGAGAAGGCCTCTTCTTTTAACAAAGGGTACATTCTTTTAACACATATGGTGATTAGTACAAACTCCAAGTGTGAGCACAACATTACATATGTATGCGTACCTTCACCAATGAACGTGCCGTGTCCGAGTCCTCCTTCATTCCCTTTAGGGTTTCGTCCACCTTCTCACCGAAAAGAAGGTCTCCCTCAAAGGGCATATCTAAAACTGTGTTGTACCTCTGGCCTGAAGTAGGTACTTAAGCCATGACTGTCGTCGTAATACAACCCCATTATTGACTTGCTTGAAGCCTGACTCAGCGAGGTCCACCGCAATGTTTATTGCGTGATTTGAGGCTTCCTCACCCTCTCGGACAAGTAACATCGCTACTTTCCTATGCTCTTCCGGAAGACGATCAAGCAATGGAGCTAGCCTGTGCCACATCTCCCCGTCGTACCTGGCTACAATTGCCAGAGAGTTTGCAACCTTTACTGTGGTTGCTCCCACGGATAGCACTTTTTTGCCAAAGGCATCCTGGCGTCTCGCCTCGTTTTCAGGTGGAGTCGTGCACTTGTGCTGGGCCTTCGCCTTCCTTGCCGCCGACACCATAGAGTCTGGCGTTGGTTGGGAGGATAAACACTTGGGGGTAGACTCTGGAGCCTTAAACTTTTTCTCGAGCCGTCCTTTCACTGCCGGCTCTGAAAAAGGGTGACGCATTGTCTGCAAACCCTCCTTCCACACGTGGTCTAGTATTGGTATTGAGAACACAGACCTACCCATGTGGTCGAACAAAAAAAACAGTCCTTTTTCTGTTCTTCCTGGGACAAACCAAATTCTTTGCACGCCTTCTCCATCATAGAATGGAATGATGCAATGTCGTCCGGAGGGGACGGGTGAGCTGGGCTTCTAGGGGTTTCCAACTCCACCTCTGACTCCCAGGTTGGATCCCTGGAGGGGGATGATGAGATATCCGACATGGCTCCCCTGTCAGACTCCGAATCTGGCAGCTCACCTTCCTCTTGTGCCAGTGCTGAGATTGGCGTGCGTAGGTGTGTCGGTGGACGGGACAGGCCCGGCTCGTCGATGGGTGACTGGCAGGTTTGCCTGAGGTAGTCTCTGGTCCAATGACTGTAGCAAGGACTGAAGCGTGGACAGAATTTCCAACGACAAAACAGATTGAGGATTGAGAAGAGGGGCAGATACCGGTATACCGGATCCCCTCGACTACTTGTCAGCCACTTGTAGCCCTAGGTCTGCTGGGCCAGCTATTCTCCCGTTCTCGTCTTCCGAGGACAGCGACACAGCCTGTTCTTGCAGTAAAGTATCCGGGGGATCGGATCAAAAACCTCAGGCCTCCAGGCCTCCTGTAGAACCCCCGTCGACGAGGCCATCGTCGCCGCCGTTGTCGGTGGGACGGTGGGACGGTGGATGCCACCTGCGTTAGTGGCAGGGTGGAGGCCGATGACTGGACCGCCGACGACGGTGACTTAGCAGGTGGTTTAGGCGGTCCCGCCTTTTCCACACTTGGCCTGCTTTTACTCGACTCGTGGTCGATCTATGATCGCCCGAGGAGGATTTCCTTTCCATGCTTTTTTGATGAAGATGATTTCTTTGACGTCGGTCAAGATTTCTTCGTCGGTGGTTCCGACGAGGTAGCACGGCGTGATGTTTTCGCCGATTGTGTGGAGCCTACCTCCAAAGGGGGGTATGCCCCCGCTCCATCATTCAGCCATGCCACCAGCCGTCGACTCCGGTCTTTGAGGGTTTTTTGAGAAAACCCTTTGCATATGTCGCAGTTATCCACCGAATGATGAGGGTGGAGGCAATATATACAATCCCTATGTCCGTCCCCCTCGTAAACTTTTTTCAAGCCGCACGTGGACGGAACAGCGCTTTTCCTGACATGGAGGACATTTTCTCTAACTCCAACTCCAGGTATACAACCTTGTACAAAATAGTAAGACAACGCGAGGAGATCCCACTACTTTGGAGACGGTTGAAATCTGAAGGGGAGCCGCGGGGGCGGGCCTCTTATACTGGGACGGCCTACGCATGCGTAGGCGGGTCCTAAAAGGACATTGATAGGACACAAGTGTCAGAAGTTTTCCTATAGGAAAAGGCTATATATGTGTACCGAGGGGTCCCAGTCTGACGACGGGGAATATTCTAAGCATGTGAATCCATGAAAGATCCAATGCTGGAGAAATATGGTACAATATCACCGATACATTTCATGCAAGCATAGATCACCATATGTATCGTTGATATCTGTGCCTATAGGCCCCATATTACCAAATTACTGTGAATGCTTTATATACAACAAAAATAAATACAATATCACCCACCCACTGTTGGTACTCATTTATCAACCTTAGAAAGATTAAAGGCTGAGATGGCCTTGCTGGTATTCGGGCCTGCAGACCAGACATAACAGCAACAACCACTTAATCCACTGAGCCATCTTACCGGCTATAGTAAAATGAGCAATTACATGTCTGAATGTTCTCGAAGTCACCAAGCAAATTACACTCTGTAGTGGAAACTTAAACTGGTAACATTTAAAAGCTGGCCAGCTCATCTGCAGGTCTGGTGCAAAGTTAGTCACATGTCAAGCCTGCGTGGATGTACTTTTGAGGCTTCAGAGGTTGGCAAAATACATATCTTTGGTAGGGTTCATAACTGTGTTAAAGAATTTAGAGTAGCGCGAGGTAAGCAGCGCACTCACAGCGTTACGTACTCTGGGCACTCGTTACCTCACACACGCAAACACCCTGAACATGGCGATAGGAAAGACACATTGAAACCACGCATTAATTGTGGCAAAATTAAATTAAGGGCCACTTGATGTGCTATGGTGAAACATTTCTACACAAGCTTTTAGGCGCACTGTTAAGTGAGCGAGGACACCGAGATGGAATGCCTTGCGATGACCGTAACAGAGAACGGCAGAAAAAAGCAGGCTGTAACTGCACCTTGCGAAAAGCAAAATGCATAGTTCGAAATGGATGCTTATTCTACTCTAAATACTTTTTGGAGCTTTGTCTGCATTGTGAACGAGGTGTTTAAGGACTGACTAAATCAGTGTCTCACCCCCCTGAAGCATCTCTGAAGGAAACCTTTAGTTTAGCAACTATTTTATAGAAGTCCAGAAAGAAATGATCATTCCTATTCTCTTATTTAGGGTCACTGCTCAAAATGTTACACTTGTGGAACTCTGGCTCTCTTGTTCAGACCTTTTACATTTAAAAAAAATAAAAGGCCACTCCCAAATCACCACATGCCACTGGCCACAGCCCAGAAGCTTCCATTTAAAAAAATAAATATTTTTTTTTAGGGGTAGCAAGGGTGACACCTAAATTACGTCAATGCAGTCTGGATGCAGGTCCTCTTCCCTCTCAGCCCCCTGCTTCCCGGGATGACTGCATTTGCATCTGTCCCCTTTTCACCTGAGAATATCCCCCTCAAAGCAAGTCACCCTGTATCTGGGTGTTTACACCCAGCTCAGGTAGTAAAATGGGCTGCTCTGCAGCTCTATAAAGGGACACACGCTTGTAACCCATCAGTGGAATGCTAGTTGCTTTCAAGGTAGAAAGCATACTAGGACCACAAATTACTGCAAACTTGCATGCAATCCTGACTCCTTTCCATCAGATCTGCAAGCAGAAATACACAGGCATTCTTTGTGACCTCCAAAGGGCTGTTTCACCTGCGATATAATACTTTACCGAGAACTGTGTTAAAAGATAACTTGCCCAGAAGTCAAGCTGTTTGAAATGCAAGTGGCAAAGATGATGAAGTCAGAAGATATGCCATCAAGACCAACACGTGACAGTGTTTTCACATGGGCCACCCATGAAAATTACACAGAGCAAGGTCATAGATTGCCAAACACCTTATCTTAACCCAAAACCCTGTAAAATCAAGTAGGTTAGGCATGAGAGAACATTAGCAAACTTTGTTAACCAAGAGGTTAGGGACAACATTCTAATGAGTCTAGTTTACTGAGGAAGTGCCCAACCCAGTAACATTGTATATTTTTACCCAAAGGACCCAATGGCTGACGGCCAGTAACCAAGTGCACTGTGATTAGCAAAGCCAACAATTCTATCAGGATGAGATTAAGGCATTCCGGACAATAACTTGATGGGAGGTGCTAAAGCTGTGGAGCATGCAAAGCATCTTGGGATATTTCCCTTCCTGCTTCAATCAGGATCTCAAATCCAGACTGACCAGAAAGGGTGCCAACAATCTGCCTGTGATTATCCACCTACCTTATGAACTCTGAAGTTCTGTTAGATTTCTCAATTCTACTAGAGGAGTCCCCACAATTGTCTCCAGTATTCAGACCACTGCTCTGTCTTCGCCCCTCTTGGAAGCACCAATTATTTTCCTATGGTATAAAACGCCTCTTCAGATCCTTGAATCCAAAAACACTGCTTTACTAAGCTTGCCATTGCTCCATCCATCATGGGATGCCCACCCAGGAACTCCATTACCTCCCTGTCTACCTAGAACCTAGGTAGACAGACCTAGTCCTGCTACGCTTCACCTTTTCAATTTCTCCTCGCCAGCCCCCTTGGTAATCTGTTTTGACCCGAGGGCTCCTTCAAAAACACTTGCATCCTCCCCCACTCACTGATCCCACGTGACTGCCTCACAGCAATCCATCAATTGATGCATGCTTTCAGGACCTGCTTGCTCATCCTCTAAAGGACACAAACTGTCCTTTTAGACAAGCTATTTTTTGCTTCACCATTTTATTACTGCCAGCCTCAATAGGTGTCCAGGTTATGCAGAACTTTGGGAGCACCTTGACTGGGAATTGCAAACAAGCTGTTATATGGGCGGTTCACACTCCGGTTCTAACTAGACATGTTCTACCTCATAGTACCGTTCTCAGGGGAGAACTATCCATTTGCCAATTTGAAATGTTTGCGGTTTCACCCGAAAGTGGAAGGGTAATGCAGACATGGACGCCTTGAGACAAAACATTGCCACGCAAATGATGCCCAATAAGGCAGAAACAAGTGTTTGAGGTGGCAGTTGGTACTCTTCACAAGAGAAGTGCCCATCATTGTGGCACTAGACTCCCTTCAAGGATGAAACCTACTGCCAAAACCCTCATAACTCTGGTAACAGTCTCCTTGACTACTGTGCTAGCCTCCACTTAACTTGACCAAAGACTAAACTTTGCCACACACCCCTTTGCCCTTTTTACCACTTCCCATCATTGCCTGCATGCCACCTGGCAGACAAATCATCCCTCTTCAAATTCCTAGGTTTTAAATCCATCCATGAATTACTGCCCTACCCCCTCAAGGCTCACTAGACACCGCCACACACCATCCACCCTCACCTTTGTGTTTACCAATCCAATGCATTCTTGCTTTTCCCACATTGCTCCTCATCGCAAACAAAAACCACCCTACTTAAACACCATCCGCAGCAGGGCAAGGGTGCAGTGTTTGGCAGCCTACAGACCCCTCCTGGGTCTTTGCTTCCTGTTGCCTCTGGCCACGCGCCCCAGACCCCAAAACAGTGAAGCCCGCGGTGGGACAAGGGCGCAGTGTTAAGGAAAGGGAGAGCTCTGCACTGCTGAGGGATCGAAGGCTGTTAGGGGGAAGCAATGCAGGAGTGGATGTATATCTGCTGTTGGATGGCTGGCTGCGTGCTACTGGAACTGTACTGTGGCACAGTGGCGAGGCGCTACACCCAATTGTTCTCCCCGAACCTCGTGTATGGAGCCCTCACCCACCTTCCCTTCTCCCCTGCTCCTCTTCTGCTCCCTGTTCTATGCCCAAGAAGAGGATCACCCTGCACCCAAATCACAGTGCAGGATGTTGGCAATGCAACGGCAGGAACATGGAGGCGTGTCCCAAACTATGACTAGTGATCCTGTCCTTGGGGAGTGGAGGGGGGTGGGGGGGGGACCAGGCTACTTATCCCATTACCCAAGAAGATAACCGACCCACAGGGGAGGTGCATTCGCTGATCGGCAAAATGTACCAATTCCTAGGGGAAGGGGGAACACAGACTTTGGAGAGGCCCACAGAAGGATGCCCACAGACTCCACACTAGTTGCTCGCCGAGCAAAGTACTGCAACTTAGATGGCCTGTTTGACACATGCTCAGGGGTGGGCTGCATTGATTCGAACCAAGAAATCCAAGGCATGACCCTGGATACCACAGGAAGTAGGTCACCGTCTGAAGGAAATATCTGAAGTAGTGCCTGACTGACAAGGCTGACGACCTGGAGGGCATGAGTGTCACTCAATTTCTATTGACCCCACCTGGGTTCAAGAGTCCTTTACCGCCATGGTACCCTTGCCACCAGAACCTCGATACCTGAGAACTATGCAGACGACCTCCAAAAAGGACAAAAGGGAGGGTGCCACCCCGGACACACCTGCAAGCATTTGCATGATCCCAAACTCCACCCCAACGACCCCCTGCCTAGTCCCTGCCTGCATCCCTGCCAATGACCAAAATACTGCCCTTTATCAACCGCTGCCAACCCACCCCCCCCCCCCCCCCCCAATCACAAGACTAAACCTGTAGAGTGATCATGGATTCCTTGGTTACCGAATTTTCCTCTGGCTCCTTTATCAGTGCCTGGAGTGAACACTGTTGACTTGCTATGGGGCCAGCTCTTTTCTTCGCCTATTCCTCCTCCCTCCCCTCCCCCCCCCCCCCCCCCCACCACCACCACCAGCGCCCACGACATGCACCTAAATTGGGAGCCGGGTCAGCCACTGATCAATCCCTGGGATGACTCTTCTACCAGAGCGTAGAAGTGCAATTAAGCGTTTGCTGAGTTGGTAACAAGAAAATGCTTGCTGGCCTGATAGGGCACTGGTGAGGGTAGGAGGGGGAGCCCTGCACCACTTCCATTGTTGGTAAGGGGCCTTCCAAACGGCCCATGGAATGCCCCATTACACAGATGTCCCCAGAGCCTAGTGCACACCGCTGTGAACTATGATCGTCACAACTCTGGGAAACAAAGCCCCACCAACACAAAAGTCCCCTATGATAATATTGCTAAGCAGGGGGTGTCCAAAGGGGTGCCTAACTAAGACAGCCATCTCCCCCAGAAGATTATGCATCAAGCCCAGTGGCTACAAAATGCACTAGCCTAAGGGCAACTAGAGGTGAAGCCACAGGGCAAAGAAAGGGCAGGATTAAGCCCCGTGCCCAAGGAATTCTAAGTGCGACAATCTCCATGGGGGTTCAAAATTAAAAATGAACAAATGGACCCAAAGGATGCCCTGTTAAACAAAAGCCTGCATTTGGTACGGACAGTAGGAGCTTCCGACTGTCTCCAGAGAAATCATGGCGGGATGCGGTAGAACTCCAAGCAAAGGACAGAAAGCCTTTGACACTGTTGAATTGACTTTGGGAACGGAGACTGGCTGAGGCGGTCTGGGGAACAGGGGGTGGGGATGGTTGGTCGCCCAAGCATGGCACCCTAATCAGTCTGCACCCATGCATTGGTCCAGATGGCCTAACTAGGCAAACTGAGGAACACCCCCCTAACTGACACAAACCTCAGCCTTAGGAAGGGGGCTTAGTGGGGTCAAACGCAGGTGGGCCCCTGGTGCAGAAGTCACCCTGAAAGGGGATGGGCTCTTAGTCTCTCCCCCCCCCCCCCGATTCTTTGATGTGTAGTATCATGTTTGGTTTACTGTAAATTGGGATCTATGCGATCATGACGACCCCCAGAATTCTGACAGCCGAATAAATACTGACTTTTTCAACCTCCTTTACACCACAGATATGCAGGGAGACACCTTGTCCCCCCCACCCCCCGCAATACTCCCAAATTACTATTATATCCCAAACCACCCCACATATATGTGCTGTAAGGGGTGGGGGGGATCAGAAAAAAAATAAGTCGAATTTCGGGAGTCGGAATTCTGAGGGCGACATTTTGGTGCATTTCCGTAAATTGACAGGATGTACTTTGATGGCTGAATAACGTTTTTGATTGATGACCACCCCCGCCCCTCCCACATACATCAAAAACAGTACAATCCTTAAAATCTGTATGGAAGCTCCATTTCCTAAGCCAAGAGCAGTCCATTCCCTGGGTCATCATTCCCGCTCCATGGCCACCCTGCTCCTAGATCCAATGCAGTTAGTATCTTGGCCACCCAATGCCTCAGCTGACTGGTGTGCCGTGTCCTCCTTTGAACCATTTTATTTTATAATCCCACTATCAACTGGTCAGTTACTCGTTCACCCCTTTTCAGGGCAGCAGTTACAGAATTGGCCTATATAGTTTGAAAAAACCTTGTTCCCTACAAAAAAAAAAAACTCAAGTTGGAAAAAACAGGACCTCAACCTTTCAAGTTCAAAACATCCATCAGTGAAATCTAAAAACTGCAGCGGAGAAAGGATTTCTACCAAAAATCAAGATCTCCGATTAAATAACCAGAGAACGAATTTCAAATGTCAGGATTCAGTGACATTTCTGGATGTCACTTAAGCAAACAGTCTAATTGATCTGCTTCCCCCTTCAGATTTTATAAGCAGTGAAAATCCCATGCATATAACAGTGGCAATTCAGAATATTTTAGAGGTTGCACACAGGTATTAAAACTAAGCAGCAACAGTAACGGCTTAAGCAGCTTTGTATGATGGATTTTAATGAGGATTGGAAAGGTGGCAATGAGACTGCAAGTCAGATAGACATGTCACTTTACTTAAGAGTATATGCAGAAAGGCCAGTTCAAGAACCCTTTAATATTTGTGCAGAAGACTGTCTAATGGCAGAATTACCAAAGTCAGGGCATCTGCGCCATAAACCTGGACTAGCGGTCATGAAAACATTGTAGTCCATCAACAAAATGCTATGTGTACAGGCCTTTGTAAGGAATTTTGACACCCTAGGCAAAATGCCCAATTGCTGGTTTCAGGCTCTTGACTGCACAAACCATTACCTTGTGTTGGAGGATACAATTCGCTCCTAGCCCATCACTTTGTCTCCTGCTTGAATCGGGTTAGTATTCATTCTCACACCCACTAACTTTTCATAACTACTTCGCATCAATACAATATTTCCTTAAACTGGCAGACTCAGTAATGGTGAACACAGCGTTGGGAAGGATGGGGGGATTTCACTTGTTCATGGCGAAAATTACCAACATAAACCGATTTATTGCTAGTCTAGAATATTCCACAGGAGCACAAATTGTGTCTACCCACAAGATAGCCCTGTTCGCCAGAAGGACATTTGGAGGGTTGTTGTAAGTAGTACATTCACAATTTTTTATGCACATCAGGTAGAGCCCTAAAGTACACCCAAGCAGCGCCACACAGTATTAATCTATTTAAAGTAAAAATGGATTGACATGGAGCAAAACTATATATCACATGCATAGGACAGGTCTATGGGCCACGACAAAATGCTTTGAGGCAAATGTCGGCACATCATTTTTGACATGTACGGGGATGGTTAATTCATACACCTTGCCACGCAGCACCAGCACGTGTGAGGTGGTGCATATCACAAGCAGCTGGTAATCCCCTTTCGGTGCTTTCTTTACTATTCAGTTGCACCAACAGTACATTAAAAGGATGGTTGTAAGTCACTAGAGTTCAATGAGCGTAACATGGTTTACCAAAACAAAAAAAAGTGATGTTTGGAAGTTTTTGAATGATCAAACCTCGGGCTTTGCTCTGGGCAAACCTCGATACTATTACAGAAAGGGAAAGACTAAACGCAAATCCGACTGTCCCACTCCAAAAGGGCAGTCCAGCCCCAACTGAGGCACCTTATCACTTCGTTAGTGTCGAAATTCATTCCGATTAGCCAATATCCTTTGAGATACCACCTACAGGAGGACAACCCAAATGATTTGATGTCAGAGGATCATGAAGATGTTTTGTTACAGGCATATTATTTCATGATTCAGGCAGCTCCTTCCTGGAAAATGACTAACATGAAAGGCTAAGCAGCAATCACAATCTCCAAGGTACGGTCATGAAAGGACCTGGTTATATGCAAACCATTCCGTCTCCTCAGCTGAAATGAAAGCCACCACCAAGCGACAACTGCTGTCTTTGCAAATAAATGTACAATGGAAAAGGTATTTGTGGTAGTACATTGTGAAATGCTTATGGTTTATTGGATGGCAGTCTATCGCGACATCACCATGTTCCTACAGTAAAGCAAGTCTGTAGAACACACAGATTTAACTTGCAGCAAGCATTCAGCGTCCAGGACACAGACGTCCACCAGATAACCCAATAACCAAAATGTACCCACAACTACTGTTCTAGCAAGGACACTACACATCTGAAAATGATGCAAATTTAGTATGTTATTTCATCAGGCTTTGAAAAGCCACTTAAGAAAACCATGTGATCATCAGCCTGATTAGTACAGCCCGCTAAGCCAAGGATCAATACAAAGCTCGGTCCGAGTACATGGAGATTTTCGGCAACCTCTGTAGTGCCATATCTGGAATCCACAATTTCCACCATTACACAATGCTCTTGTGCACCCTATCCCAGATCTGCTGAGCCACACCTGTGTTCGCTACTGAAATCAAACTAGCATCACAAAGCTCTTCCCATGCAACTATCATGAATTGCGGCACCCTCCAATTTCATACCAGGAGCTGCAGTCTACCCCCCCTCCCACCCCACCAGCATCTTCACATGCTCGTCCACGATGAGAAAGAAAACTTGCGCCACAGCCTTACCTGCAGCACGCAAATCCTGAAATGGGCCCTGGCAAAGGTCTGCAATTGCACACAAGACCCATACTGCAACTTCAAAAGGTATTCCATTGCTTGAACCTTATTTTCCAGTTCAGGCGACTGGGAATTCCCTTCAACCCCAATGTCTTCAAGTCACAGCATCTATTCATTAATGGGAAAGTAAAGTTACATCCCAGAGTGCACATGTCCTAAAGAAATTAGTAGGGGGGGCAATTTGGTAAATTGCAGACCACCACACGCTGTGGCAAGCAAAATCCTAGCAATGCTTTGCCAACCCCTTTTATTTCGAGGGTATATGATCCTTGGGGATTCATTCGATTAGCGGTAGAACATGTTCTCTTCTGGGGGCACTGTTGTGTAGCCGAAGGAGATTGCCGCCTGATTGTGTGGCTCCGGTCCCACTAGTACTCCTTGAACAAATTCATCCCGATTTATACCTAATACAGCACTGAAATCAACAGACAAATGAAGACATCTCTGTACAGAATGTCCAAATGTGAGCTTTCGTGCCTGGCCGGGGCCCGAGTTGTGCTGATCTGAACACTGAGGCGTAGAGTATCGGCTGAGCCCGCTACTGGGATGCGCTGGAGGGAAGGGCCGAGGCCAGAGTTTGAAGCGAAAACTGCTCTGGATGAGAGGTTAAAACGATGCAGGCTGCCTCAATGAATCAGCCGAAAGTAATTAAGATACCGGGTGGCGGATTGGTCCCCGCGGGCTGCAGTGGCCTCTCCCAGAGCTGGAGGAATTAACCCATCGGTGTGGGTTGAGCAGACTGCAGTGGACTGGGTTGGGCATGCCCTACATCTCGGGCTGCTGCTGACCCAGAGACGACCCATTGTGGCCTTATTTCAACTAAGTGATATCCTTGGAAGGTGGGTGCCTCCATCGGTACCGCTGCGGGTAGGAGCAGGGGGCTATCGAGGTGAGATACAGTCTGGTTTCCCCGCTGCTGCAGAGTCACTCCCCCTACCGCAGCGATACCCGAGCTATGTGTGAATATCAGCCCTGGGAGAGCTGGGGAGAAACGGACTGCTCCTGCCTGCACCTTGTGGTTCTGCACTGGCCCTGGTGAGCACCGGAGTGGGCTCCCCATCTAGCATTGGGCACCCCATTCACCACTTGGGGAGTGAACAATACCAACAAAGTGGTTTTGGAGAAAGACTAGCTTTTAGAGGCCTCTCCACCCCGGGAGATGAATGGTCTGAGAACGTTTGAATGAGTGGGTGCACAACATTTTACAAATAAGTGCAATAGGCACGAGTGACTGCTACAACGCTCTTGCCCAGGAAAGCCCCAAGGGCCCATACTTCTGGCTGAATGCTCAACTGTGATCCAGTGAGGCAAAAGGAAATTGGTCCCGGGTTGGGGGACTACGGCGATGCGACCCTGCAGGAAAGCTAGACGCCAACACCACTGAATCTAAGGAAACAAATTAACTGGTGCCAGCAAGGGGTACTCGGGAATGAAAAGGAATTGCAACTGCCAGACACAGTGACAATAACGCAAAGGTGCAGGCTCGCTATTCAAATTGGGGGGGGGGGATACTACTGCTTCAACGAAACGGCACTGGGACAAACAGAGAACCCAACTAATTTAAAATACATGAACTCGACGAGGGGGCCTAACTGGGAGAAATACTCCTGGTCAGACTAGCGATTGAGACCTCAGCTGAAGTCGCTAGAAAGTGTAGACTACACAGCATTGAACTGGGGTCCTCCAGCCCTTTAAGATGAGGTACCAATACCCTTGAGATGGATGGGGTTGCAGGAGTTACTCAAACATCAATAATCGAAATGACTCAGGTAGTTGGCAAAAGGACAACTGTTTTAATATCAATTATCTAAAACAGGGAGTACAACGGACATCCCAGGGTAAGAACTCTCAATGCATCTTGAAAAAAGGCACCCTTATAGCAATAAATCGTCATAGGTGACGTCAACCTACGTGTTACTGAAGTCATCCTATGTGGCAAACTTCAAAACCTAATGGCAAATGTGATAGGGTCTAAGGGAATATCTAGGTATATGATCTATACTCATCTAAGACAGTGAGGAAATGTGAAAGGTTTCTTATCAGGTGGGGCAACTAAGCCCTCCCTTAAAACCGATCACTATGAATGTCACTAAATACACATCTCATTGGATACACAAACTATATGACCCTTAATCATGCGGTCCTCTACCATTGGTTGGCACTCTAACCTCCGTCAGTACTTTTCCACCTACGTCTAGCAGCACGCAGACTGGGCTTACAGGTACTGGTGAGCTCGGCTTGGACCATTGCTTCTCACCAATTAGCATATTCATCCATCATCACCACAGTGGTCTGCTGTCAATTAGGGCTTTGAACTTGTCCTTGGGAGTGTTCCTTGCTATGGAGAATTCAGGGGAGTGAAGGCACGCTCTGCCCTCATGCGTAGGTGTGACCATCATGTTCGTCCAACTTCTTCCCTCTATGAGACTGAAGACCACAAAATCGAGCCTCTATTTAAAATACTGTTTTAATAACCCTTCGACGTCTCCTGAACAGGAGTTCGTTCTTTCACGTGATTTGTATCCAATGTCTGCTCACTCCAGCCTGATAAGACCTTGCCTTCTTGGCTCATCAAGTCTCGCCTTTCTGAGATTCACTTTGTAATTTACTTGTTTTCCAACGGCGACACACTGGAAACAAGGCCTTCCTTTAGCAGAGCTCTGCTTTAACACGTAGTGGAAACATCCATTCTTTATTTGTATATATGCATGCTGCATTTTATTCACTACTTACCTAGCCTCAAGAATACTTTGTCTACATGCGTTTCCTTTGCATCTGTACACGTGTAAACTGACTTGGCATCTTCATCAGTTCTGTAGCATATGTTTCTTCATCTTGATGCCACTTATCGTCAATACTTTCTTGATGCCTTATAGAATATCTGCATCTCTTCTATGTACATCAGCTTGGCTCTGCATGACATTTGTTTTCAGCATTCATTTGCTTTACTTCTTCCGGATTTAATTCAAATGGCCATCATACTGTCTCATATGCAGGTATGTTTTCTCAATGGGAACCTTGCCTACAGGATTCTCCTAGATATCCATATTTTCACTGGTACCGCACATGCCTCACTCTCTGGTTCCAAACATAGGCAAGATGGCCGAGGTGATTGAGGTGGGGGTACTTTGCTCCTTCTCTACAGCATACAAGCAACTGTCCACGAGTAATACGAGGGGCACATACAATTTTAAGTGAATATAATTGAGATCACCACGTGATGTCCAACACAATTTCAAGCTGACAACTCGTGCAGGCCGGTCACTGAGGCATTGGGATACGATACTGTGGGGTACATTTACCAACACTGCAGAATTCCCCTCCATCACCAAGGTACAATTCAGCAGTACCAGCAGAATGGCTGCGGTGGCTCCATTGAGCACTACTGCCTTGCATCAAAACTGCGTTTTGCAGCTACAGAAACGATGGCTGGGCTGTCTTTGCCAAGCACCTATTGGGCAAGAAGGAACATGGAACACCCAGAGAAAGGCTCCCAGTGTTTTCCTTATGTGCACCAAAACTTAATTGAAAATCAGCGCTGCTTTGCTGCTAGCTCAAAATTTCCCATTGAAAAAGGAAATATTTTACATTTAAAATGACTGAGCCCTGAAGCTCTTTTCCACCGTTTTCAACAGTACACAGTTGGTTGCAGTGGGACTCAGCTAGGACCAGCCATATTCAAGTTGTGCTCCAGCAAAAGAATGCATTCATCAATGAATGACAGGCTGTGTCAGGCAAGATCTGCAAAACAACAAAAACTTCAAGCCATGCGCAAAACACTTTACAACAAAATATCACAACTAAATCCTTTATAAAAAGCTCTCTCTCCCCTAGCTTATGTCAGTTTCAATGGATCTTTATTTGGACAGATGCCTGTGCATTAGAAACATGAGTGGGGCGTTGGAAAGATTCAGAAAATGAATGCGAGAAGGCCGCATTTGAAAGTGACATCCCAGCAGAATTAACCCATGTGTAAAATGTGCTTTTGACAAGCAAAGAAAATGCTGTTTAAAAGTGAAATGTTGAGTTAAGGCCCTGTCTTTGCACAGAATGTGGTGGGGGGTGGGGGTTTGTGGTAAACATATATGGGTTATTTAATTCCAACAGATTTGCTTTCTGGTTTAGAAAAAAAAAATGCATGTACTCTGCTGAAGCCACAGAACAGACTTTTCCTGGCCTGGATTCAAAGGACATTTGCTTCCTGGGAACATCATATTGCCTCCCCTCAACCCCCCAAAGGGAACCAGCATCTGGAAACTTTGAATAGACCAAGAAGAATATTACACTAACGCTCACCCGATTCCCACAGAGGCGCCGACCTGTTCTGGACTGCTATGACCTCTTTTAAGGTGATGCGCAGGACTCGGAAGACGGACTGGACCCCCAAACCTCGCCTGTCTGGCCGGTGAAGAATCCTTCTGTAGATGGAAAAGGGGATTAACTGTCTGCGGGATAATGATTCGGATTCCCCCCCTTCCCCCCTCTCACTTCTCGAACCCCCTCCGCGATTCCCCTTAGAGTCTGAAAGGACGAGCTCTCCATCCTGCTTCCGATGCAGGGGCGCGTTGATTTCCAGTTACTTCACTGGATCTCGGGTTTGGTGAGTATTCAACTCTGCTTGACTTTTCCGATATGAGGCCGTAAGTATTCAGTTGCAAAAGTTCAAGCCTTAATTGTCCGTTGTCCTTTTCTCTATTTCAGATGCAGGATGAAGAATCCGCGTAGAGGAATGGATTCGCCGAAGGTAAACTCTGGTGAGTCTTTTTGATGGATGGTTCCCTTAGTGATCTTGCTTTCACCCACTAATGCGTGTCTTTTTCCCCTTAGGAGCCAGGGTACGGAAGTGCCAAAGAAGCGGCGCCGACCCGAGGTGAGGAAAGATTGTCCCAACAATAAACAGGTAAGTCTTAAGGTGGAAGAATCAGGCCTTCCTCAATCTGTTCCTTCGCTCACCTTTGTTTTGTCCCTTTCTCTTTAGGCGCTGAAAGGCAACGGATGGTGCCAATGGTCGCTGAAGAGCCCGAGGGCGCCTCGTGAAGGCGAGTGGAACGCGGCGCTGCAGCGAGCGATGCACTTCTAAAAATAATGTCTTTTCTCAGGATCGGAGTGATGGTTCCGGACTCCGGATGGAGGTAGGTAAAGTTCAATTATTCACCTTTCTCTCCTTTCCTTCCTTTTCAGGTGTTCCAGGTTGCAGGCGGGCGTGGCTGGAGCCAGGATGCAGTAGCAGACACGGTGAGCGTCCAGCTGCTAGATGCAGAACAACGCGAAGTGTGAGCTGCTGTCTGGGCGTGGTTTAAATGGCCCCCAAAGTAGTTCCAAGTAAGTATTCTTCCTCAGCCACGCCCGAGTGGTAAAATAGTCCCATAGGTAAAATAGTCCCTTTCAGACCTCAAGGAGGTCTGGATCCGGCAGCATGATCTGCATCAGGTAAATCCATCCAAGCACTCCCATAATGAGCCTGGTGCCTATGGTGCCAGGACTGATGCCTTCTATGAGCCTGGCGCCAAAGGCGCCAGGACAATGTCCAAAGAGCCCCTATAAGGGGTTGCTGGGTCCCTCCCTGGGGACATGTCTGCTTTCGGGGACGCTGGGCCTGAACTGGCTTCCCGGGAGTAGGCATCATGACAAACACGCTCATCAGACTCTGTGGCAGTGCTTCAATCTGATACAATAGATTCTGGGACACAAGTGTGAATTTGTCAGTCCCACCTCCCCTCAACTTAAACTGGGGAGACTCAAAGGCCACGCCAGAGCAACATTTGGAAGTATGTCCTTCTATGGGAGACAAGAGCTAGCCCATTTGGGGCAAAATAATGTTCTGAATTAATAAAGTTTGGATTTTTATTTCTGCAACCGGACAACGCAGTAATGCGAAAGTTTAACAGTTTAAATATGATTTTGGGGCATTAAAACAAGACATTGTAGCTTTCCCTAGGATGTAGGGGACGCAAACAGCAGAAAAAGGTAAATCATGGGAAAGGTATCCATGGTGGAATGTCAAAAAATGCAAACAGGATCTATGATATGTACAAATGTATAAAGTTAGAATTGTAGGTGAAACATTTCCCACCAAAAATGGCAAACGATTAGGACAAAAAAATGTTGTACAGACCTGGGAGTTGGAATGTTAGGCAAATGACAAATTCCACACAGAGCATATGTGATTTGCAAAAGTGCCCCAACTGTAAACATGTGCGATTTATGTGCAGACTGATTTTTGGCAAAAATGAGTATAGGATGGCTCTGTACCTCAAAAACACCCCATAAAACTGAGTGCCCTCCTTCAGTCCATTATGCTTCTAGGGAGGAGGCGACATACATAGGCTGACCTATCCTGTTAAAGGCATGTCCAGCCAAAGCATGCCCCATTGGATAATCCTGTGATGTCACCCGCCTTATAAAAAAGGGGAAGCTCACAGACGTGAGTCTTCTGAATTTTTCCAGCCCCTGCATATCCCGATTTTACATATTCATCCTGCCAGATTCCAGATCCCACTGCCAGGTCAGAACATGGCTGACCCTATGCAAGCAGGACCACTGATCCAAAAAGAAATCCCACTGAAATCCCAATAACTCACGGAGAAAGGGGGGAAAGCAGTGGTACCCTTTGAGAGTATCCTGTGACCAGACCGGCTTCTTGTCCCACTACCCGAATGCCAGCTGTACCCTCGATATCCAGGGACCGGCCAGGCCCAGCTGTTTCCTTCTAGGAGAGCCCCGCTGCGGTGACCAGTGACCAGATATTGCCTTGGTGTCCAGAAACCCGGTTGACTGTCCCAAATCACAAGCTCAAGTGCTGATGTGAGCATCACCCCATCCCATAGCAACACAACATACCCCATCTTGATACCGTGTCTTTGTTCCACTCCAAGTAATCCCATTAATACCCTGATAACTTGTTTCAAACTGTCAGAATTCTCTGTGCATCAGGTCCTTGATTTCCTAGTGTTTGCGCTATTCTTCCATTCATTTCTATCATGTGTAAGTCCTTAGTAATATTTTGATTAAATAAATTATTTCTTCCTAAAGAGAGGCACACTGTGTTAAGGGTTACAACTGACACGTAACACTTCTATTCCCGGGTGGCGTTTCCCTTTCCTCGCCACCAAATCTAGTTTAAGTTAACTTGTCCTTTCCAAACCGATTGTTAACTGCTTTTATTTTCAAAACCAAATTTACTTTTCCCTTGAAAATCTCATCCTGTCATTAAGTTAGTCACTCTTTCACTTGCATATTATACCTGTGATGTGCATCTGTCATCCAGCATAAAAACCGCATTACAATTCTGTCTATTTCACCCGTTTTTCAAACCGTTTCGACATTTAAACCTGTGAAAGTAAGTAAGTGCAATTTCTATGCGTGTGATTTTGGCAGCACTGTGTTGTCACTTCAAAGTTGAAGTTTGAACTGTATGCAGTTAGTACCTTGCCTTGGAGTTGCTAGTGATCCCACATTCCTGATACTGTTAGAACTCATATTTACCTAATTTATTCAACCGCACATGCAAATCAATAATTTACCAATACTGAGTGTTATTTAGCCAATTGGAAAGGTTTTAGAATCCGATTTTGCCTCCCATGTTGTGGGGGAAGGTCGTATTTAAATTCTGTTTGCTGCCTAGTGTACCCGGCTCATTGCTGCTCCTTTCTATCCACTCAAAATCCAATTACTAACTAAGGGTTTGAGGGAGCATTGCAGGCGGAGATCTTAACTCAGGTCCTATCTACCCGAACAGTAAAATTCCTCCCATTCATGTGTGCTTTGGATAGGTTATAGTAGGTCAAACCAAGTGTATTTCATCCTTTTACCTTGTAATTATCACCCCATTGGTGATTGCTGCCCAATATTAAAATGGTGTGATTTCATTTGAATTTAAAATATATTGTATTATCACCCACCGGCCTGGTTCCTGGTCCATTGTGACACAGGGTATTTGTAAAAGGGGGGTTGAGACAGGTCGGGTGCCAGCTCAATCCACATTCTAGGAAATAAAGAAAATTTTAATTGTGCGCTACCTTCTGGCATAAGGGCAAGAGTTCTGGTCTGGTGTGTGACACCCGATTGGAATCATTAACAATACGGCCACTCACAGCGGACAAACACTGGCACAGCATCCTGTAACATACTCAGACACCATGACCAAAGTTGCTAAGAAAAAAGGCCCAATGGACTCTTGCTGGCCAGACCCTCGTCCACTGGGGTGGTCTCTGACTCCAGTGCCTGACGGGACGCTGGAAGTAAACATGCGACGACCACCTCCTCCAGACCATGCAGAGCAGCTTTATGGCCATAAATGTGATATTAGAATATATTGTCACAACAATGGGCTTCCTCAAAGCAAAATTAGAGGAGAGTGGAAGAATCAATGAGGTGGAAACTAGTCAACACGGCAGAAGATAACACTCCAACAACACGACCCTGATATATTGACCCTCAAAACAGTTGACCAAGATAAAAACTAAGTGTGAGGACTTAGAATTGCGTTCCAGATGTAACGTACACATTATCGGGTGCCCAAATCATCATGTAGAGGCACGATGGAACCCTTCGAGTCTCTCCTAAAGACAGTTTGACACCTCCACATTCTCTGCGCAATTCCTTGTTGAAAAAGCGCGCAGCACCCTGGCTCCGCTGCCATGTCCTGGTGCACCACCACGGACGATCATAACAAGGCTGCTAAATTACAGGGATCAGGATACTATCCTAAAGCTTTCCAGAGAACTTGGTATGCTGCGATTTGAACCAAGCAACATCTACCCGGACTTCGCCGCTGGCATGCAAGCCCAGAGGAGACTGTAAAACCCTGTAAAGAGACTTTTGAGAGCATGTAAAGTACCATACTCTTGGATTTTCCCTGCTAAACTAAGAATACAACATGGGGAAAGGACACTTCGAGTCCCGGCAGATGTGCTCAACTATGTTGAGGCCTCCATTCCTGCTCCGCGGCTGCCTCGACAGAGACAAATAATCCAATAAGAGATGCAGAAGGTGTGAGAGATGCGAATGACTAAGGTCCTATATGAGAAAATCACTTAATGAGTAAATTGTAATAGGCATGTGAATACGAATTAATTATAAGCAGGTGGGGAACACCGGAACCTGACGAGGGCATGGCGGCCAATAAAATGCCTCTGATGGCATCCACAGTTCGAAAAGATGGGGCCGGGAGGTGGGAGGAGGGGGGTGTTTTCTAAGTTAAGTTAAAGTAGCTGTGCGAGAGTGGGGTTACTCGACCAGGCCCATATGTTGAGCGAATGTATGAAAACCAGAAAACTTGCACTTGGAGCGGGTCGAAAATGGCAGAATGTTCGAAAACTGGGAGACCGAGATTTGATCGAGTGCGATAGATACACTGGATATGAATGGCAGATAGTTTAAACTGCGGGCATACCATGATCAGTTTAAAGTTATCTGATAAAAGCCAGAAAGATATGGGCCAATCTGGAGCGTCACTCACCTAATGTGGTGATGCTACAGGAAACATGCCTTTGACAACAAATCGGAAAATGGCACCGAAATGGGGTAGACCGGTATTCTACACAAGCGTGTGGGATGATTACACCAATACATGAATCCATAAAATTAAATTAAGAATCCACCCACATTGACCCCAATGGCAGATATGTAATTATTACAGGGGCAATAAAGAATTTTGTTTTCTCAAAAAATGACTGCGCTACAAGTTAGTTCTAAATGTTCTACTTTAAAAATAAATTTACATTTTCCAAGTCCACTTAAGGTAAATGTGTGGAATCGAATCTATAGAAGACTGGACACGACCATCCCATATTGCAGTAGTATTCCATTGTGGAACTTCCCCGAAGTCTCCCGCCCCCGCTCACACATTTGACTCGGATATTCAGACAGCTTGGAACCCAGGGAAAGAAATGAAACTAGGAGATCTCTATTCGGGGGAGGAAGGTTTGTCAACTTAGAAGAGTAAAGCAAAACTGGGGGCCGGTCCAGCCATGTGTGCAGCTGTGAAAAAAAAAATAGCTAATATTCCCCCACAGCCAGAAACTACTGAATGCATAGAGATGGTTGTGTGGGGTGAAAGTTGCAGCGGGCTACTGTCCAGAATACACACAGTGCAAAACAAAAGTGTAATACATAACACTGTTAGATTGAAGTGGGAAAGGGACAGAAAATACCATAGAGGAAACAAAATGGCAGAAATTCTGCCAACTCACTAAAGAACTCTCAAACTCACAGTACAGGAGAATACAATTTAAAAAGTTTAATAGATGACATTCAGCGGAGAAAATTGCTAAATTCGCCCCAATGGTGCAAATAGGTGCATAAAATGTGAGCGGGATAAGGCAGATACCATACACATGTTCTAGAGCTGTATATGAATACAGGAATTCTGGGGTAAGGGGGCTGAAGTGTTGCACCAAATAATTGACATCCCCTCCGATGCTTCCGCTCAGATACCTATTCAGAGACATTGGCAAAGTGAAGGTCACGATCCGGGTTTTTAACATGGGGTGCATAATAGCCAAAAAATGCATTCCATCACGGTGGAAATCAAACCAAGCACCAACATTGAAAGACTGGTTCAAAGAACTGACTTTTCAAATGACAGGAAGGATACGTGAACATGGTCCCAACAGCATGCAGACCCAAGGCTATTTGGGGACCATTCTAGGAATACATAGATAAGGAATATAGGTGTATCCTTGTCCTACTTATATGGTGTCATGGGAAATACTGTAATGTGTACATTGGTGTAATGTCCCAACGCTGACAAAACAAGTGGCTGCGTACAGCAACATATGACTTATGGATTGAATAAAAATGTATGTCAAACAACACCGCTTACGTTAGAAAAACAAAAATTGCATTTTGTTCATACAGAGTGGTTTTCAAGCTGGAAATCTATCATGGGGTTACAATCACCTTGTCGATAAGTCTCCAAACATTTTTGTCTTTCCCGTACCATTGTTCCAGTGCAGCAAGGAACCATTTTAAACGGCTGCCAAAGCTTTCTTTATGGGGGAAGTGCCTATTAGCACACTTTGCTCTCAATTTAAAGTTGGTCCTGAACAATCAGGCTTGAAAGTACATTTTTATTTTTTTCTCCAAATACATAGCCACACAGAGTTTTGTACGAAACATACAACATAAAAGCACATTACCATACTATGTTAAAGGCAGCTTACAACACATTAAAAATTAAATAAAAGGAACATTTTTCTTTATTAACATTTAAACTCTGTAGTTTAAAAATCTGATCTCTTAAAAAAAAAAAAATCGCATCCCATGAGATTAAGTTTACATCGTTGCCACTCAGCTCAGACCACATCTAAGTACATTTTCACATAGCACTTCAAAGAAAGTGGTTTTGTGGAAAACTCTGCGCTGTATGGAGAGTACTGTGTTTCAAGCGAGAAGGTAATTACCTGCATTTTGCAGGTACCCCTTTTCATAGTGATTGAAAAAAAGCAAAATATCTGAATGAAGCGCGGTTTATTCTGGTACCCCTCACTTTAGAGGCAGGCCCTCATTCCCCTTCATGTATATGGTGTACACATTTTGCCACCCGCACCTTGCGGCTTCCCCATCCCCCGTTTAGGCCAGGACCTTGTTGGACTGATGCTTATAATGGCCCCAATTGCACTCAAGTACTGCCTGTGAGCAATTTACTTTCAGTGCTATTAAGGACCTGTGCAATAAGAAACTAAAGTACATGCATGTATGAGAGACTATGCACCGAAGTCAAATTAAGTGTAAAACTACTTGAAGATGCCAACCAATATTAATGCTGGTAGATTTGTCAGGCCAGACCTATAGTGTTATTCTGGCCTGGTTACAGAGGAGATCTCATGTTTTCATAAAGATGTTCTGCTGCACGTATTTATGCCGGGCACACCAAAGTGAAAAATCTATCACAGCACTACTCGTGCTCTGCAAAGTTAAGCAACTTTTATGAACGTGCATTATTATTGGTGCAGTTGTAACTGGGGACACTGCTCTGTAATTTAAGCTAGATAAAGCTACCATAGATGTGTAACAAGACACAGCTGCACCTCCCGATTGGTCCTCCCCACATGAGAGCTGAAGGAATGCGAGAATTGTGTTTCCCTTTGAAGTTTGCAAGATCAGCAGGAAGCTCTGAGTGTACACCTTAAGAGGTCTTAACGAGCACCGTTGTGGACACCATTCTGATAGCATTCACTGTGTCTAGAAAGGTAGAACTGCTGCTATATTTTGGGGAGGGGCATGCTAGTTTTAGGATTTGTGCATGCTGATCTAGTTTGCTGCGTTCTCCATTGATGTTCGCCAACCTGCTTGGCAGTGGCTTATTTCCCTGTTTGACCAAAGCTCCAAAATCACAACTCTAGCTGCATTGCCAGGAAAGGAGAAGAGATAACGACCCATGTACACTTGTTCACATAAAGGTCTTCTTGAGCAGCACCCCTGAAGTACCATTAGGACATATGTCCCTATATAAAGGGAAACCCCTCAAGTTTCACCAAACAGTTAAAACAGTCAATACTTCCAAAATCTGATGTAGTCCTCCTTGAAATGAATGTTTTAACTATTTGCTGCGGGATATTTAAGCCACGGTATCACTCGACTAGTTATTACAGACCAGTGTTGCCTGGCAACATGATGCAAAGTTGGAGACAGGTCTTCAATGTTTAAAGGTTAAAGATAGCCATTTAAAAGGGTTACATGATCACAAAGGGCCAGTAGCATGAGGGTGTTATTACTGGTCTTCCAAGTGTCAGAATTATGTCTGAGGTAGTTTCATGAGGTCTGCAGTAGTAATGTATTGGTTGGTAGTATAGCATGCAACAATCACATTTATAGAAACTAGGACTTTTTGCCAGATACCAATAAAATGTTAGACAAGTTACAAAGTGCGCAAATTATAATTAGAAAGTGGTGCATTACTTTCATTAAGTCACTTGGGCATTGCATTATTGGATAGTAGTTTTCTTCTTGCTTAATCCAACTTGGTGACTACTCCTTGAGCCATCTTAGACAAGCTGGATAACAGCAACGCTTTAAATAGAGGACAATACAAGTGGATGTCACATTGGGTCCAGGTTTCTCTTGTTGGTAACTTACGACACTTCAAGCTAACAGATGTGTGTGTGCGCGCAATGGGTGATGCAGGGAAAGTACAAGGAATAAAGCAAAAGTGTACAGCTAGACAAAGCAAGTTGAAATCAAAAAGTTTGTTTTAATTTAACATCTGCTTAAAGGGAACATTTGAAAAGTGAATTTGAGGTGGTCTTTTAGGGTAATGTCTTCTATAATTCAACAAGAAATAAAACCCACAGCAATAGTAAGTGATGTACACAATAGAACAAAAATATTGGGGTCCAAATGATTTGCATAAAAATACGTTTTAGTCAAAGAAGGTTCTGTATGTATAACATCTCAAAACTTTACATATTTTCAAATCTGCAGGACCACTGGACACCCATTCGTTACAGCCCCTTTAGTACATAGTGACAAACACCATACAGAGGATTTTCAAAGGACTATTAAATACATCACATCCACAATAAATATTAATGTCCAAAAGCCAGGCAAGGGGTCTCAATGATGTGATGAAATTGAATACAGAGTGGAGTTACCATTTGAGATGTATGCGATTCTGAAAGTGGCAGTGACATTAGCTGTGCAGTCTTCACTTTTAAACGTTTTCACCAAGTAAGTTTCATCACATTCTAAAAGTATGGGTCAAACTAACATGGAGTGCGACATACCCTGAAGGGTGTGGCAACTATCTATGTCCCTTCCACTGCCCAGGACTTAATGCATCTGTTGCTTCAGTTCAGTTTCAAAGAAACTGAAAAGTTAAGCTGTATCTTTTTCAGATGGTATTGTGTTGTCTACATACAGAACTTTGATTATAACCATTGGTATGTTGTGATAATTTGTTTAATCCTCACATAGGGATGTTTAGGTAAATGGCTGCTTATATGCAATTGTACATACCTATAACCGGCGGATTCTACATTGCAAAAGAACACCTGCAAACAATAACGTTTAATGCTACAATATCTACCAGGATGCCGACAACACTCCAATAGATAAATTGAGAATTACTTGGTCCTTTTTTGAAAAGCTATAGACCCCATTTGAACTAGGAGTCACATCGAGTTCTATTGGGGGGTGAAAGGGATGGACAAAATCTAAGCGCAAAACACTTGAACAGGAATTTCAGGCTACAGCCCGGTTCTTGCTGCTACAAGCGGTGAACCCAACTGCCCCAACCTACGAATTAGAATATCATGCATTGCCCAGGCTTCAGCTCAGGCATTTCAAATGTTCATTATATGTCTTGCATTTTATTCACTATAAGATTAGACAATATTTCATGTAGTGAGTGAGGCGAGTAATGAGAAACATAACCTGAAGGTTACAGGTGCAATTTCCGAATGCAAAGTTCTAAACTAGAACTGAAGAATCAGGTATAGGTACATTGTCACTTTAATTCCACCTCCATATTGTATGAAAAGTGCTGTCAAACATCTGTACAACCAAGCACATGTTTATATTGTAAGTTACTACATTTTCGTATATATGTGCTTCTACAGTTTTCAAGGGCAATGGTAAGGAGCAAATCATGTTGGGCTTGAAGTATTCAAAACCGCATCACTTTGCTGTGCCAAAAGGACTGAGATGCCCACTTGTGTTACCCCCATAACTGCTTTTAAGTCTCACAAGATGTTTATTCAACTAAAGAAAACATTTGAAACCCAAAAGAAAAAGCTTAGTCGGCATTTGTCCTGAGGTTGGCAGGGAGGTCAACCTCATCTCTGCGGAATTAAAGTGATATCTCCAGCTCGCCAGGTCAGAGAATGCTCCTCAGCCATCAGTTGGCTACCAAAGCAAAAGGGTAAACTTAATGTACCTTTAATAGGCAGATTAACATGCAACAGATGAATCATAAGACAAACTGCACATAACCTTTATCACCACCCAAACAAGCCACGCAATTGTTTGAATTCCTGTGGACATGCATCACTTTATGAATCCGTGCAGATTATATGACCATTTGGGAGAAAAAAGCTTTGATCTCACATGCTTCAAAAACACTGGTCGGATGAATCATTAACATTGAAAAAAGGGCAGTGGCCTTGAAGGGAGGGCTCAAATAAGTGTTGACCCACAGCTGGCCTATAATTAAACCCTCCAAAGCAGGAATTAAAAATGTCTCAACTACAAGCAAGGAGGAGGAAAAATGTGGGGTGAAATAGCCCCTGGATGCCAGAAATACAAAGGCCAGAGTCCATTATGATGACTCACCAAAATACAAGGCCAGCACAGAAATGATGGCCGACATAAGCATATGGAACACAAATCAAAAGTAAAGAAAGTAGGCCTAAAAATCTGAAGATGCTAAAATGTGCACATGAAGGGAAAGACAGACGTGTGGCAATGATGTTTTTGACAAATCCGTGGAGAGCTGCACTGATATTCAAGAAACCCCAGTGCATAGTATCTTAAATGAAATACCAGATTGTGCCCCAGCAGCTGCAGTGAAATAGAGCATTTTACATGTAAAATAAAAGGTCATTTTGTTACTCCCTCATTTACATGAATATGCTCAGAAATGCTCGCCAGACTTTCAAAGTGCGAACATGGTTTCTGCCTATAAAAAGTTCATCCACACAGACAATTTCAAAGCAACACGTATATATTTTGAAACTGCGTTTTATAATATGGCAATTAAAATGCATTTATGTACGAACAGGCTGCTTGCTGTAGGGTAGGATCTGCGTGAAGTCTGAGACGGAAAAGTTTGCATGAGAAATGTGCGAACCACAAAAGGTTCGCACATTTCCCATGCGAACACGCATCTACAAACCCACAACACACCCATGACAGCCCCCCCAACCACACCCAACACCTCCTCATACTCCCAACATAGCACTACCCTACTTACCTTTCCTTCACACCGTCTCACTGCGGAGCCAGTTCCCTTTCACTTGTGTGATCGGGAACCAGCCCCGCAGGGTACCTTTCTTTTTTTTCTTCTTTTCGGAAGTTGCAGGGGTTTCCCCGCAACACCTGCTCACTACAGTGTAAAGTATAGTGAGCGGGGTCTTGTGGGACACCCCAGTAGCCCCTTTTTTTATCAGGTGTGCTGCAGGGGTGTCCCCTGCAACACCCTGCTCGTTCTACTGTATAGCATAGTGAGTGGTATTTGTGATATTTGGTTGAATAAATTAATCAATATATTCTTAACACACCGGCCTGGTTCCTAGTCCACTGTGGCACTGGATATTTGTTGGTGAGAGACACCGGTGAGGGCCTCAAAAAAACCTGAAATCACTCAAAGCGATTCATTGTCTGCCACATTCTTTGTGGGGGGAAGGAGCTCCCCAACTTGGGTGTGACCGTGTAATAAACCGCGACAAAAATGGTACTGTTTAGCAGTTATTATGCAAGAAATCCATCCAGCCACAGCATGCTAGAGTGGCTCGGTTCACCTTAAACATAGGTTAACATCTTATGAACAAGCCAATACGATATTTTGGAAACATCTTGGATTTAACTACCCCCAACGTCTGCCAGAAGAACCAGCAGGTGGCAGTTCAGGCAGAACAACCAGGTCCACTAGACTCATTAGTATGCACTGCCCCCAGCTAGAGAACAAAGGAATGCAGATAAATGGATCCTTTGATATTTTAAATTGGGCTGCTCATGGCTGGAAGAAAGTCTGCCTGCCCCTCTTTTGGAATGCTTTCATGGACCGAGGGGCGCCTGTAGGATGCGTCTTCCCAGAGCACAGGGGACTATGTGTTTGGTGCGGTAAGTAGATGAAATGTGTAGAGGGATGATAGAGTGTCCCTTCCCTCCTGATGGGGCCCCTAACTGGAAGAAGCACTCGCGACTGAACAACTATCGACTATCCGAGATTGCACCCGGTCCCACCACTCCCAACGTAAGCTCACATCACGACAGACATCCAGCCATCCTCCTGCTCAATCCCGCGATGGCAAGAGCCTTAGCCAACATAACCAACGACAACCAAGGCCGAAGCTGGAGATGACACTATGGACCAACCCTATTGACGTTCCCGCAAGCCATGCTGCAACCGTTCGACTCCATGACGACATAGCCGCATTAGACAGGAAGCACTCATGCAGTAGGCACAATCGGGGGACACCAATCCACACTAACATACACGTACAGTTCTATGAGCTAGAGGACAGTGACACATCCTGTCTGCACGTTTGTTATTTTCCATATAGTCTCGCTATCGCACTACAGAAATGCAAGATGCCAGAAGAGCTTGTGTATATGTTTGCAGACACTAATCGCCATTTACTCGATGGATGGACAGGAGCACTCAAGGGACCTGACTGCTCATTGCATGCTTTTAACCCTTGAACAATCATACTGGAAGAATAACCAGAACTTAGGTAGGCCTCAGATCAATCCAGCACACAAACTCCTTTTACAGAAATCTCGAAGCTCCAAGCTGCTGAGTGAGCAGAATCGCCCTGGCAGGAACTGCCATCACGAAGGCCACAATGTTGCAAGCGACATCCTCACTCACTGTGCCACGATGAGCCCAGATACAGGGTAGTTTACCTCAAGCTAAAATACAAAACGAAGTAATTAGACTTTGCCAGCGGTCTCACGTGATCCGGCCGACCAGACATGATGCCAAGACCTGGAAGCTGGGCCGATGCAGCTATCTCACGTCCGAGACTGAACCTCACTACAGAATTGCAACAATTCACCTACAATATACGCTGGGACTGGACTGCTCTCATGGCATTAGCAAAGAACTCCTTGTTACACACGGTCACAGTCATCTTATTGATACACAGTATACAAGAGCAGGTGTCTCGCAGGCTGGGAACAACGATGGTCCCAGGCTTGGGGGCCCACAGACTGACCAATCAGGACACTAGGGAACAGGCGGCCAGAATCTCCAGCCAATCAGGTGTTCTAATGTAACATTTTTCAGGTAGCAATTTTTAGGGATGAACCAAGTACATCACCGGACACCGCGACCACCAATAACAAAAATACCCTACATGTCTATACTGGACCTACCATTCTGGGAGCCAACCCAGAGTGGTGTTGGGTTTGGGGAAGGATTTTGATGGACAATTGTGACGTCACGAATGTACAAAAAGAGCCTGTGAGCCTGAAATTGTTGAGATGCACTCCGATGGAACTTGATGCCTAGTAGGTTGTCCCTGCTCATTTGATATAATAAAACGGCAGTTATCCTTTGCTCCTTGTGTGGACCTCGACTTAGTGACATTGGAGGGAGTTGGGTCCTTCCGTGAGCTTGAGGTCAGCAGACCCTAGGTACGGCTATGCCGACCCCAGAATTTACCCGAACAAGTGGGTGTGGTTCATTTCTGGAAGGTTGGTCTCATTCATTTTCATTTATCAAAAAAAGCCCAGGCGAGCACACTTTCCCTGTGTGGATGATCCAATTCCTCACATGGACCACTGACTTCACTGCGCAGCGAACAGAGGGCCCACGAATGTAGTGTCTTTATATATCTAGTGTTCGATGTGCAGTCAGGCAACGGGAGAAGATGAACAGTTAAGTAAAATGGGAGTGGGGTAATTGGGTGGAACCCGCCCACTGAGCGGTTAGGGGTGAGCTGGGAGGGAGGGTATGGTGTTTGATCTCCCGATTAGTGAAGGGTGCGGGTCGGAAACTGGCCAAAAACTAAAATGTGCGTGGGACATTGCAAGAGGGGTTTCTGAGGGTGGCGTTAGAACGGTGGGGAATTTAGGATGGCATGAGTTGGAGGAAGCGCTAAGATCCTTGAAAACCTGTGCCAGAAAATAGTATACTGTGTTTTGGGATAGAGCATTCCTGTGCACAGGCATTGGCCCAGTTGAATAAGAAGGCATAAAATCTCACAGCCGTATCAGACATTTCAGAAATATTTTCAGGCCAAAACTGAAGATGTGGCATGCCTTGAGTCATAAGAGCTGTATGTCGAAATGTACAGTACATGAACACTAAACATATTTGCAACATTTAGAACAGGGTAAAAAATACCAAGTATTGCACAGGCCTCTTCATCAGACGTATCTCCACAGTCGTTTACTCCGTTGCATTTCCAGGATTCCATGATGCACACCTTGTTCCTGCACTGCCATTGGTGCTCTAGGCACCTATTGTCTGGGCAACTCGACTCATCAGACCCATCATCGCAGTCACTGTGGTTATCGCAGACGCGCCAAGATTCAATGCATTTAGGTGTGGAAGTGCATTTAACGTTTACACCAGTGCATACTGTCGACAAAAAAAGATGCATTAAATGCGTGTATTGCACGAAATCCTTCCCAGCGAGCACAACACTTTCAGGACAAGCACATCAGAAGTATCAATAATACAACACTGGGTGATTGTGATGGTTACAGCATTGTATAAGGAGATTCACATCCAATATATTGCTCGCAAGAATTTAAAAAAAAAGAACTACATGAGAAGCTCCACTGCTTTGGCGAACAAGGTATGTAGTTTTGACTCAACAGTCTCTGGTGGATTTCTTCCAGATCATTGTGTGTCTTCAGGATATGTAAACATTTCTAAAAACAAATCTATTAAAACACTTATTAAAAGCTCATGTCTCTACTTTCCAGGTTTTTCATTTTATAAACATTTCAATCGGGGAGCAAATTCCATTGTCATGCTCATACCCCAGTTTTCTAGTTTCTAAACAGGGCCCGTTAAATCTCACCCAGTATGTGTATGGTAAACCGTGTAGGATTAAATCCGTCTAACTTTATTTAAGGAAAATCGTTCTAATCTGATTTAACAAAATTGTGCAAAAGCCAGAATCGATGCCCGTTTGGACTCCACAAACAACTCTGCATGACCTCTGTACAAATCTTTGGGCGTGCAGGCAGTTAAACACATCAGTAACAACCCAGATTGGTTCCCATTGTTAAGCAGCATGGTTAATTCAGTACTTTTAAATCCTGACCGCCTAGCGTCTTACCTATGGGCAAGAATCCAGTACTCAATCCCAATTTAAAATTTACATACAAACTAGCAAAAAAGAGATCCCGTTTCTAGATCTATTAAAGTAGAAAAAGATGTCCTCTTGGTAGATCTATTTAGAAAGGAATCAGATAGAAACACTATTACATCACCAAAGTTTCCACGCACAGTCCCCGAGGTCCAATATTCCATATGGACAATTCTTAATGGTACGCGGGAATTGTTCCAAGTTGGAAGATTTTACAAAACAAGCAGCAATTATTGAAGACTGAAAAACAGGGGATGTCCTATCAAAGAAACGAGCAAAACAGAGGATCTACTCAAAAAAAGACAGCAAAAACAGAAAGCTAAGAAAAGATCAATTGGTTTGTGCGTTAACATACAATACTCAGCACAACAAAATTAAGAAAATTATAGCCACCCGCCGGCATCTGCTTCAATTGAATATTCTGGCATTACTGAAACCAATTTATGCTTTCAAAAAAGGAAGGAACATTAAAGATTGGTCTCCAAATCGGATAGAAATTCAGCACAGGAAAAGCAGACTAAGATATCAAGTTGGGGCATGCCAGCAGTTTTGGCCAAATACCCATGCGGCAGCTGTTGCAATTGTGCTTTGACTACAGCAACCACTGAATGAACCCTCTGGTGCGAAGGTGACCTTTTTGCCGAAGACAGATTTGCCCCAGCGGGCCAAACCAACCTCCGATCCTCAACTGCCGGTTACGGTCCGAGCTTCTTCTGGGAAAACCCCTGGCAAATCTCAGTTCTCCATGGAATGATTGGAGTACAGGCAGTCCACATGACCGTCCTTCATAAATGTTCTTGGGGCCGCAGGTCTCGCATGGCCGGAACGACTTCTTCGGGCCCACAGATGACATGACGGGCCTGAACCACACCGGAGCAGTGAAGCCGCGGATAAAAGACGGAGAGCAAAAATTCTCGAGAACGCAAGGTGATCCAACAGTTGAGACAGTTGAAATATGAATGGAAGCCACGGGGGTGGGGCCATTTATACTGAACATTCTATTGGTGCAGCATAAATCACCCATAAAGACGTCGATAGGACACAGTGTCGAAGTTGTCCATAGGAAAACTGCTATATTAAAGTTACTGAGGTTTCCCAGCCAGACAATGGGAAATATTCACAGCGTGTTAATCCATGAAAGATCCAATGATGGAGAAGTTCCGTTCAGTAAACATCTGATGGGAGCAAGGACTGTGCACAGGAGACATCTTTTTGATGGAGAGCTTGACAGAGGGTGCCAATTTACCGCTGTGCCTAGACTATGCTTCGGCTCACTGAGCCGTGCCTTTCACAGCATTTAAGATGTACTCCCCATGAACATTGCAGATAGAGAATTTTGAAAGGAAACCCTGAGAGGCATCATTTAAAAAGAGCAAACACATTCAATATCTGATGTGATAGAAGCAGAAAAGACAATGGCATTCACAGTCCTGCGTGGCTTATTCGCACCACTGCATGTCACTTTCAAAATGTATAAGTGTTTTTGATAAATCTGCGATTAGGATGACTTGTATGGGTATATAATGGTAAGAAGCTGCTTCAACATGTCAGTGCAGCGGAAGCTGAAGCGAACATTTTATTTCGAGCATTTATATTTATTATGAATGAGCGACTAAATGGTTGATTTTGTACGACAAAAAGTTTCCATGTCTTCAGTAATTGATGTGGGTGAATCCACAAAGGAATGCGCCTTGCACGCAGCGGCGGGCAACAGTTTTCAGAACGTTAAATATTACCGACAAGACAGCGAGCTGAGACTGTGGGCCTGCCAAAAAAAGTGAACAGCGAAAGTTAGACACAACCCTCTTATGGTAGCCGCTTCCAGACTGGGTTGGAAGAAAAGAAATGTAATTGTATTTAAGGAGTGAATTGAAATGCAGAGCCCATGGAGCAGCAGTGTGATGTGCTGGAGGTGGGCCGATCTAGCACTCATCCGAACCAGGCCGGCATTAGTGAGCCAAGAGTTTTTGGCCACTGGCACTTATTTTAAAAATTAAGCACTGGCGCCATTGTTATGCATCCTAAATGTTAAAGCAACTCCGACACGTGCTACATTTGTAGTCCATCAGAAGCACTGATCATGAGCCGAGAGTCCATACGGTTTATAAAGCCAAACGTTATCAGAATGGAGGTTGCAGATCACATATTTGGAACACACACAGGCTGTTAAAGGGCAGCGAAAGCGACTATTGTCTGGTGTAGTGAAGACCTGAATCATGTACTGCAAGAACCTGTACTGGCAACTGTTGTGTGAAGACCCTCTGCTTTGAATAATTTGACAAAACAATGTCATTTGCATTGTCACCTAAACAAAGTATACGTTTAACCCAATCTAATTTTTTTTAAATGTAAACCGGAAATTCTTTCGTCATATGGACAGCTATAACAGTGCTATTGACGCTAGCACTCATGCTTCAAGATTACATTGCTTGAGAGCAAATCTCAGACCTGCATTTGGTCCACAGCTTTGCTTGTTTTCATGCAAGCAAACTGGCTGCATTAGGTGGTCTCATTTTGGGTTTCTTCCATAAAGCCGGGTAATGGTTTGACAGATTTGAGTAAAATTGCATACAATGTTTGTAGCTTGATTACAAAAAGATGCTGGGCAATTGTGCATGGTAGCAGTGAGGTGGCTGCCTTCAGAAATCCCCCTGGACATTTTTCCACACGTACCCACCAAAAACATTACCCTAGCAAATGCAATCAAAATGAACCCTATTCTAAAAAAGTAACATGTGATCAAGGTGATGTTATCATGTTTCTCCGAGTTTGATCCTCAATGTCCTCTGCACACTTCAGGCTTAGGCTGCTCATCTAGCTCTGCAACTAGAGCATTGCCACTGCCATCAGGGTGTAGGCTTTTGATGCCACCCTTATTAAGGGGCTGTGAAGTGATGAGGAATGGTACCCAGGTAATTTCACTGCTTATGATGCTCTGCTGACGTGGTTCTTCAGGCGGGGACAATTATGAAATCCCATGAAGGAACGCTCAACTCTTATCCACCCGCAATCTATGCCCAAGGAAAGTCAACTGCCCAGACTAACTACCAGGGCTAGACAAGATGTTTATTTTCAACTTTAAGCTAGTCACTGCAGGCCAGGTAACTTAGATGGTTACAAATTAACTACTGCGCCGAGGCCACAAAATGTGCACTTGCCACTGGCTAGTGACAACGGACTCGTGGATAGTAAGAAGATGGTGTGCTGTTTGCGGAGAATTGAGGGGCAAGTGACAATGCTTTCTTTGCAAATAACTTTCAATCTGAAATCAGTAGCCCTGCCTGCATCCATCAATCAATCCCATTCCTACTAATGAAATAGGACAACCATTGCTTGCTAACAAAATCCGTTGGGTTATATTTCAAAAGCCATGCTCCATAAAAATTAAATTACCATAATCTCAAAATGACTACTCTGAATCAATTGCCGCAGATTTTCATTTTGGAAAATGGTATTAACTTTATTTTGCCCGTTTCTGCCAAAACAGGGATCAAAATATTGAAATCATATTTGAACACAAAACTCTCCTAAAACAGAACTAGACAACTACAATTTCAATAACCACATTTTCTTGTAAAAAATGCATATGTATAAGAAGTTTCACAGATGTGTTTCATTCAATCATGCAAGTTTTCATCCTGTTCGTGTCCCAAAGTCACAGGGCTACAATGAAAATCTACAGATCAACTTTAATACCAGAACTGTCTTGCATCATAACCTAAAGCCTAGGCACAGCCATAAAACCCAGCGATTTAACAGCATCGCAAATATGACAAGTATAACATGTTTTATTTCGGCAATAACAGCAAAATCTTAATATGCAGCCACAAATCTTTTAAGTGAAATTTAACAAATCGCAACATGAAACGCGTTCACTAGCCCCACTCTGATGTTGCATGTGCAATTGGTGGTTTTTCCTCAATTACCAGAAAAATATTCCAGTGTTCATCAAAATTTACCAGCAGTTATGTGATAAACTTACCCACCATTGTCCCGAGTTTCAGCTCCCCCCCCCCCGCTTTCTGGGAAGCTATGATCACTTTTTAGTTTGGAACCAGAGTTCTAAAATTCCAATTTTAAGTCAAGACCAGAAGCTCAGATTATGCTTCTCTTTCCATTTTACTACTCAGCAACAAAGTAACAAACAACAATATAAACGATAAAGCTAAAAAACTACAACAACCATTGAAATAGAATCTTTGGTAGCCCTGATATTATTGGTCTTCAAACGGACCATGTGACAAACTTAACCAATCAGTATAGTCCTTGTCCATGACCACAATCTCTCTTCTCCTCCACTGCCACTTTCTTTGCTGCTTGGCATAGAGTTAAGTGCTTTTTCCTTATGAATTTCATGTTTATGTAATAATTTGTGTGGGGCATAGGGCCAGACTTGCACGCACAGCGTAGAGGATTTAGTGGAGCTCATCCACATTTTTCATGTGATTGAGGGAGAGGTCATGACGGGGATGGTGCTACAACGACCACAACCATAAAGGGAGCCCCGCAGTAGGGCAACAGAAGAAGCGCAATGGGACCACAGTTCCGGCGCTCCCTACATTCCGTATAAACTGTCAACCGATTGCTCTGAGCATCCCCATATATATCCTTGGGTACTTCAAAGGAGATAATCCACTCAATACTTCAGAGCGCAACCATCTTGGCAAACGCAGCGGCCCTGCAGGCTACAGAGAGGTACCACAGCTGACATTGACTGGCACAGTCCCAGGTAAAACCTGCGCTATATATACACACAATCTCCAAGAGATTAACTGTAAATATTCCTGGCATAATATAATGCCCACTGTTCTGTGCTGGCATGAGCTCCTCCAGTGATAAGGACAAGGCTAGTATTAGCCAAAAGAGGAGCCACTCTAAGAGGACTGATCCTTCAAAAAGTCTTGGGGGCCTTGTTGGGGTAAGGACCACAGCACATAGCTCTGATGGAGGATTGGCTCAAATTCTCACAGGGTCGAGGGGATTAAAGGCCTGAAAGCACAGGGGAGAATGAAAGGTGACAGAAAGACAGCCCGCAGGACAGATGAAGCCCATACCACCCCGAGCACACCACCTAAGAAGGGTGGTTAAGAAGGGAGTTAAGAGAAGGAGATTGAGATCCAAGGTGGGGCCTAGCAGGTCGAAAGATAAATTCTCTGATAACTCAGATGGAGGAGGATGACTATTCAGAGGAGGTATACTCAATATCCTCAGAGGAAGAAGGCCGTAAAGCGTCAAAGAAAGAAAGGAGACCTAGGACGGTGCAGGGGACGGACCCAGAAGCACTGATCCACCCCCGATCTTCCGAGTGGGAGCTGCCAAAGATGATAGCGGCCTGAGAAAACGCCTGAGAGCAGTCCTAGCAAAAGAGGCAAGGATTAAGAGGGCAGAATG
Source organism: Ambystoma mexicanum (assembly GCF_040938575.1). Lineage (NCBI taxonomy): Eukaryota > Metazoa > Chordata > Amphibia > Caudata > Ambystomatidae > Ambystoma > Ambystoma mexicanum. Next base: position 1,461,087,740 of record NC_090935.1, read on the forward strand.
CCCAAGAACTCCCCTCCAGGAGGGTGCCGCTGAGACAGATTGACAAAAATGCGCCTTTTATGAGCAAATATACCAAAGACGCAAGGACAGGTCTGGATAGCTATCATGCCAGGACAAGATGCTGGACATGTTGGGACCACCCACCAAGAAATTGCAGATAAGCGAAGCCAGAGAGGAGGGTGAAACGGTGGACCCAATGATTTTGATCGGGTGGGCCCAGAGAGCAATCTGTATGCTAGGTAACCCAAATCATGAGATTACCACAGAAAGAAGATCGCTTGTAGCGAAGATAGATCAAAATTAAGCTAACAAGCTTAATCAGATTTTGCATCGACAGCGAACGAGAATCTCTTCGGAGATTCTTTAATCAAGGAACTAAAGTTTGCAAACTCCTATGCAGCGCCAGATAAAGTGCAAGCGTCCCTCAAGACCATGTTTGGAAGGCAGATTTTCGGGAGGGCAAGCAGAGGTGGGGAATCGCTCTGCTGGCTGGTTCACATTCAATAGATCCTTCAAGGATAGGACGCAGTGGAGACCAAGACCACCGAAGGCAGACCCCTTTCTTCCCCCTCAAGGGGCAAAGGGGGAAGAGGCTGGCGGCATGGGCCATTTGAGCACTCTTTGGCCGCTGCTGTTTTCGACCGATAGCCACATTTTCTTTTTGAAGATGCATGCCATTTTTGAAAGATGCATGCCCCGTTTCTCCTTATGTTGATTTACATATCTTTTCAGTTGAGACTTGTTTCACGCGATTTTCCTTTTGTTTATTTTTTACTCCTACTTCCATGGCTATGGATTTTCATGGTATACCATGCCCCTTGTGGGGGCCATGGGCAGTGCTTTTGCTGTGAGCTTTTGGCACCATGGCCCCTTTTGGCAGTCTATGTGCTTGATTCCTGTGGAAGCATTGAGCGCTTCAGCGTTATGCATCCTTCTGCTAGCTTGCATTGGATTGGACATGCTTGTCCTTGGTTTCCTACATGGTCTAGTCTAAAGGTAGGCGTGTTCTTCGTATGGCGTTCTGGCCGACCCCTTCAGCGTTCTCCATTCAGTCAGATCACGTGCTTCTTTCTCACGTTCGCACGTCGCTCGTTTATACTAATTACATTCACGTATACTCGAGACAGCAGGCTCTTTCCAAACTATCAGGTTGAAACCTATGTTTGTCATTGCCGTCGGGTGTTCGTAAACGCATGCAGTAGGTTCTTCTCCTTAACATCTCTGCCAGTGCATTTCACTGTACCTTGGCGGTTTGTCTCGCTAATTGTCATGGCTTTTCCTACTGAAATGCCATCCATACTGCACGGCGTACCATACATACCTTGGAGGCAAGCAAATGGGCGTTAAGATAAGACGCCTATTTCAATTCTGTAATTTCACCTCTGTGCCTTAACTTTGCAACACTTTTGGCTGGGTCTTAACTAATATTTATCATGGCCCCTCGATACTCCTTAAGATGCGATTGAATGACTGCATCTTGTTTTTGGACATCCCTATATGACGGTATCACTGTTTTCAAGTTGCCTATATTAGAAGTTATTTTGTATTTACACTTAAATTTCAATTCAAACAAATTTTAAGGCTTGTCAACAGATCCTAATACATCTTTCATGGCGTCTGTCTTTTCAGCAGTTTTCACACATTGAGATTTTCTCCACGACACTGCTTACTATGGAGTTGATTGGAACACTTCTTGTTTCCATTGTTTTCATGGCCCTTCAGGTCTAGTCTCGCTTTTCGAAACATTGCGACACTTCTGGTTTCCACAGACAGGTGAGTGTCTGTTTTAACCGACATTTAGATGTTTTTCTGTCAGCCCCACGTCATGTGGGCTTCTGCTAATCTCACTTTTAACTGGGGCTGTATTCATCCCAGTTTTTTCTGTCCTTGTCTCCACAGATCAATTAATGTATGTCTGCTTTTGTGATTGACCTCTTACATGGGAAGAAATTGTTTGCAGAGTTCTACCAACTGGGTTGAGACCATGGTACATATTGTTCTATTATTAATTTCACTGAATTTCGTTTTGTTTATACTGGGAGGTTGGCTCGGTCTGAGCTCTTTTTAACACTGCCTTTGCATTTTTTATTTGACAGAATGTGCGTTTACCTTAACACTAAATTGCTGTCTGAAGAAAAGTGTTAATTCAGAATAACTGGTGAAATCATCACTAACTTGAATGTCAACATAGTGTGTTTTTTCGCTTGAGTGCTTTGTCCTGAGGAAGACGTTTATCAGTCACAAGAGACTAGATTTATCTAACCGTTGAAACTACCAATTTAAAGATCAATTTGGGTGACTTTGGCGTTTATTCACGATGTCAACATTTCTTGTAGTTGACTTAATCCACCGCATTTGATTGTTGATGAAATGTTTTCCAGATTTAATGCACTTCAGTGATTATTACACTTGAAATTGATTCTAGATCTTAGGTTTTCTAGTTTCTATGCACTTTGGCCGATTTATTAGATGCACTTTAGCTTTTGCTGCATCTCGAATTCATTTAATGCACATCACAGTTGCCTGAAATTCTTTAGACCTGTATGCTGCCTTAATCAAGCGAGGCACAGCCTCCTTCCCTGTCAATTTTTCACACGGAGCGGGTTCTGTCCATCTACTAATTTCGTATTGGTGCATATTGCACAACAGGTTCACAATGTGGAATGTCTTGGCATTTGATTGCTTATGTACCTTTATCCACTGTGGAAGCCCTACATTAATTATGGGCAGAGTATTCAGATCAATAGTTTTTATATTTAATAAAATATCATAATTGAATATGTTTGTTGCAATGTTGTCCTAACCATGCCTCTCTCCCAGCTACCCATTTGAAGTCTGTCAAATATTATTTAAAGTATAATGTATGTAGAGTTCCGCTAGACAGAAAACCCCTTTGTACTTTTTATATAGTAGCTTCCCCCCATGTCCATGACAAAGGGGATACCAGCCTTTTGTCACGGCACAGAGAGCGTCAACAGAACTCCACAGGTGAGAGCAAACAGCCTTCCGCTTAATTACCCCAGCAGTAGGGGTGAAACTAGCAGAATTTATAAATAAATTGCTACGCTATATCTGGAGATACATGGATACTAGAGACTCTGCAATGTTTTCACAAGATACCACAACAGAGGAACCATCCAAGGGTTTTAGAGCTAAAGACAGACAATTACTATTGGCAGAACAGGGCTGGAAAGCAAAAATGCCATAATACAACAGATTCCTCGAGAGGTTTCATAAGCAACATGTTCCTTGTGAAGGGGAAACAAGGTAAGACCAATTCTAAATCTGAAGGGTTTGAACAAATTTGTCGTGTACACGTGTACAGAAACTTCAAAATGGAAGGGATACACCTGTTAAGAGAACCGTTAATTCAAGGAGATTGGCTCGCCAGAATAGATCTAAAAGACACATACCCAACTATACCCATAGCAACGGAACACTGCAAATTCTGAAGATTTATCTGGGGGAGTCGACATGGGAATTTCAATGCCTTCCCATTGGGCTGGCATCCGCACCATGGCGTTTCACCAAAATAATGAAGCCAGTAGTGACCCACCTTAGGAGTCGGGGAATAAGAATTATAATATACCTAGATGATATATGCTTGGTGTCAAGACAGCCGTCAGCTGCAGACAACAGTAAAATAATTGCAGGATCTGGGCTTCCTAATAAATTGGGAGAAATCCAAAATATTGGGGAATGGACAAAGGAATTCCTGGGGTTTAGAGTGGAACACAGGGATCCTTCAGCCTACCCAATACCAAGGCTAACGATATCAAGAAACATAAGACACCCTAGCGAGGTTAGTGGGACAACTAGAGTCATCGATCCAGGCTATATTCCCAGGGCCGCTGCATTACAGAGCACTACAGAGATTAAAGATCAGACCTCAGGAGGGGCGCATCTTCTGAAACAAACGTTATCTCCCACAAACTAAGGGACAAATAAGAATGGTGGCTATACCACATGGATGCATGGAATGGGAGAGCCATATTCGGCTCATCCCCGGACCTGATCATCGAATCAGACGCAGCAGATTGGGCTGGGGAGCCCTATGTGGGAACTTGTCGACAGGGGGCAGGTGGTCGGACTAGGTGACAACTCTCCACATCAACTGTCTAGAATTACTGGTAGGGTCTTTTGCAGTGAAATGCTGGACCCAAGAGAAAGCACAATGTGTCTTACTCAAGATGGACAACGTCTCGGCAGACTGGGAGGGACGAGATCCAAATTATTGGCAAAATTGGCTAAGGAATTCTGGCAACTGTCTTCAGAGGAAAGTGTCAGTGACGGCAGAGTACTTACAGGGCCATCAGAATGAGGTGGCCGACTGGAACTCCAGATACCTTGGGGACGCCAGCGATTGGAAGCTGGAAGAGGAGGTGTTCCAAGAACGGATTACTCGTTGGGGGCCATGCCAGGTCTATTTGCATCGAGATTGAACCACAAACTACCTCGGTTCTTCAGCTGGAGATGCCTTCCTCCAATTGTGGGGTCAACAAAAACATTATGCCTTCCCTGCTTTCTCCATGATAGCGAGGGCGCTAGCCCAGGTGAGGCGGCAGAAAGCATCACTAGTTCGTTATGCCGACTGGAGGGGGCAGGTGTGGTTCCCCAGTGTACAGGAATTCTCACATCACAACCCGGTGGCTCTACCCAGGTAAGAGTTCATTGTACAGGACCCCAGAGGCCTCAGCCACCCTTTAGTGAGGTTAGGCAAACAATCTAATCGCATGGACGATTTCAGGAGATCTTGGGTTAGGCCAGGATTATCCAATGAGGCTGAAATCATTAACGAATCCTGGGCCCCAAGAACACTGTACAAATTTGCATGGACTAGCTGGTTTATTGAGAGGGACATTCATCCCGATGGAACAGATTTAGTTCTTGTGGCCAATTTCCTAGCACAGATGGCAGCTCAAGGGAAAGCATATTGAACCATCAATACGGCCAGGTCCACGATATTAGCAGGGCACCCCAGGATAGAAGGGATCGCGATAGAATGCCCCCCCCCCCGATTAGCAGACTATTAAGGGGAGTAGAGATGACTAGACCATCTAGGAGAGAAATATACAGTAATGTGATGTGGACACAGAATTGAAACTTTTCCATCATGGCCGTATAACCAGTATTTATCCAGGAAGGCCATTTCAGGCAAACTATCCATGCTCCTAGGTCGACTGTCTCATAAAATAGACATTAGAGTGCTGGAGATCAATAGGAAGAATATCACTGAATTGAGTGACCTTCCTCATAACGAGGACGACCAAGACAGATTTGAAATCCATACCATGATTCTTTTCTGGGTCAACCTTAATTATGCACGGTCAGATGTTTGTCAGCATATGAGGCTATGACGAGGGAAGTGAGACCACCAGGAGTATCAGTTAATAGCTATCTGTAAACCATTCCAGGCCGTAATGCCGGCTACTATAGCCAGATGGCTTAAATGGGTGATGGATCAGGCAGGCATTGACGTAGAAAAGTATGGTGGCTCACTCAGCTAGGGGAGCGATGGCTACCAAGGCATTTAACATAGGAGCCAGAACGGAACACATTTGATCAGCAGTTTGGTCGAATTAATCGACGATATTTTATTTTAAACCAACAGAGTGGCAAAGTTAGTGGCGAGTATGCTTTGAACAAGCATAATCCAAACCTCCGGTCTTGACTTAGAATTCGTTCCAGAAAGTCATAATTCTATTAAAGGCACAGAGGCAAAGGATTACTCCACCCTGTCAATCAATGAATGTGATGATTATGTATTGAACTAATTTTAGAGTTTTATAAACGCTCAAGTGGATTTGATGATTAATATGATAAGTGTTACATGTTATATATGCATAAAGTTATAACAAATGGAACTGGTTGTTTTAACTTTGTCCAAACTCTTTTGACTTGCAGTCACCGTATATATTTGTTTTTCCCAATAGGTTCAGTGGTGGACGCAAAACAGGGAATTGAGTAAGGTTTTTCGAGTACACAACAAGATTGTGCATATCAGTGGACGCAATTTCGATCGAGCAAAGGAAGGGTGAGAAGAGAGTGGTCATGGACAATGACTATACTGATTGGTTAAGTTTGTCACGTGGTGCATTTGAAGACCAATAAAATCAGGACTACCAAAGACTAATTCAGTGGTTAGTGCAGTTTCTTTTAGCTTTGTTATTGTTTATATTCTTGGTTGTTACTTTGCTACTGAAGTAGTAAAATGGAAAGAAGCATAATCCTTCGCCTCTGTCTTTAATTGAATTCTGACTTTCTAGAACAAATGTGTTGCAAATCTGATTTTTTATGGGAATTACCCCGACAGAACCGCCTTGAAATAATCTTTAATATGACACCCGGCTGGCCTTTCTATCCTTTCAGATGAAGAAAATCACAAAAATGTGGTTAAATGGGCAATACAATGGCAACACAAATTCTACATAGCATCGCATTAATTCCACAGGTAGTTTTAGCTCTTTTGAGTTTCATTTCCCTGGTACAGGGCTGTGGGAGCATGGTTTAGGCCTTCAATAAAATGATTAATCTCTCCTTGTGAAGACAAAGGCCAAGCTGAGGGAGGCTGAAAATATTTGATCTCAGTCCAGAATGTCTGACATTAATGACACTCTTAATGGCAGCCCCCCCCCCCCATAAAGCCAGGAAGTCCACAAAAAGTCTTCAATTTGTAGTATTTTTCAAATTTCAGCTTCACTTGATTTCAGCTCTTTATGCAGCCCACCAATAAATAGTTGCCACACACTGGCTACATCTTTGTGAGCTTGAAAGGTTCAAAGTAATTGTTTATCCGCTGGGGGAGCCTGAGCAAAGCCAAGAGTGCAGGGGCGGGGGGGAGGGGGGGCTTTGTTTTGAATCTCGTGTCTAAGTCGGCACCAATGACCATAATTCTGTACTTTGCTTGTTACAACATCTTTCTTTAAACAGTGCAGCATTCCTATTATTTTGAACATGTTTGCACATCACTGTTCATTTGATAATAGATTCAATCTTGGCAAAATGTTTCCTTTTTGCAAAATGCACATGCCTCTGGACATTGAAGTTCAGTCCCTCGATTTGCACACCACCCTTGTTTTTCCACTGGTGACTGAAATTGAAGCAACGTAGTTCATGTTTTCCTTTAAAAAGCTGCACCTTCAATTACTTTCTGCAATAGAGATTTGACTTTTCAGCATACTCTGTTTAAACTGTAGACACACTTTCCTTAATACACTGCTCCTTGTGTCATCTTCCAGCAAGACATGTTCACTCACCATGCCCCTTTGCAGTGTTAAGGTTTGGGCTGGCATGTATAGTTCAGCATGTCTTTTCCCATTAGAACAATGTACTTCAAATCAGAGGCCTAACCCAGTCTTTCCTTTCGTGTGCTGTGGCCATCATTAAACCCCACAATATATAGGTAGAAACTTCCCAATGGGGCTGTAGACCGGGGGGGCACCTCTATTCCTCCTGCCCCCTACACAACTCAACACAAAGGGAGAGAAACAGATGTGCGTTGCTCTTAAGGCCCATCACTGTGATCCTCCATGTATCTCAGGTGCGCGAAACGTTATTCTCAGTCGTTCAGACTATACCCAATTGATTTGGACGACATGGAAACATTGAGCAAGTCAACTAACAGCAAAACCAAAGATCAATGACATCACAACGAAGCCACACTTCTACATGAAGTATCCATTCATGAAGTTACATGTACATATACTAGTTTATTGCATGAAGCACATGCTTATGATCCACGTAGGTAGACACATATCGATATATTCATAGCCTTCGCCAAAGCTGAAACCGCAAGATGCAAGGAGTTCATATATTTAGTTTGCATATGCTTGACTGCTACTAACTGTAGGGGACAAATTTACGGGAAGCAGCGCAGCTAGTTGGGCCAGAACTAGTGGTTGGGTACCAGGGGGGCGCAAAAGGGGAGGAGTGGCGGGAACCCCCAGGGGAACGAGGGGCATGCCACAGGGGTAAGGGAAGGGGACAAGTCCATCGGGGAATGAAGACGACCAGAAACCTAATGGGGGAACCACCAGCAACAGGGAGCGAGTAGTAGGCCTGGAGACCGGGTGGAAGGGGCAGAGGTCAGGTACCGAGGGAGGGGTGAGGAGGCGAGAGAGCGGCAGGACCCCGGGGGTGAGGAATAAGATGGGGACCTGGGGCAGGGGTTAGGAACGGGTTGGGTGAATGGAAGGTTAGAGCACGTACACCTGGCCAACGGGGAGCAAGGGTGGGGGCAGGCGACAGGGGTGAAAAGGTTAACTGCTACTTGATTTGACATCTCCAGCTCAGAGGTAAGGCTTGCCTGCAAAGCAGTGTCTCGTGCTGCCTTTGCACCCGTTTTGGTGTCGCCTTTTAAAAATAAAAAGCAAAGTAAAATCCACAGGTGCACTCCGCACCATCCCATCCTAACCCCTGATCCGCTTCCTGAATGTCTCGCCTGCCTCCCATCCCTTCCAGCACCCGTGATTGGTCCCTGCTACTGGACCTGGTGAGTGTCTCCTGACCTACTCCTCTTAACTGACTAAAATAGCTCCATTTGGGAAATGATTTGGTTTGTGCGCACTTGGCGTGTGGTTCTCTTCCTGGGCCTCCCGCTTCCCTGATCTCATAGCCCGCCTCCCGCTCTGATTGGTCCACCAACCCATCAAGGACACCCCTGGGCAGCCCCCTGCCCGAGCAGCCCCTGTGGCTAAGGGTGGCTCCAGATAGTGTCTCTGCAGGTGTCATCAGGGGAAGCCAGTGAAGCCAGCAGTGAACAGACACCAACAAAAACTAAGTGTGGCATGGGTGGGTTGTAAAGCAATTACTCTACACCAGAAAGGCCGCCATTCTACCTTACCATAACATACTGCCATAGACTTACATCATGCATACTTGGACAGATTCAGGACTACCAGCCTCAATCTATTCAAAAACTAAGTGTGGCATGGGTGGGTTGTAAAGCAATTACTCTACACCAGAAAGGCCGCCATTCTACCTTACCATAACATACTGCCATAGACTTACATCATGCATACTTGGACAGATTCAGGACTACCAGCCTCAATCTATTCATGATTGTAAAAAAAATGTTAAACTTTATTTGAGATTTTCATAAAAACACAAGCACACCATCAGGGTGCGTTAACGTAGTGAGGCGAAACAGTAGGAAAGGGACGAGTTGAAGAAAGGGAAAGAAATAGAATAAAGTGAAAAAACATAACATTTCCCGCTCACGGGTTTGACCGCGAAGCCGCCCCACCCCACTCATGTCAACAACGAGCATCAGGACTTTCCTGGTTAATTGTCAATCACCATTAAGGCACAAATATACAGTGTCTTTCAATCTCACAGATCTATTTCGGAGTCAGGAGCGCTGAGTAACAGAAGGAGCTGAACTATTTAGCAGATCTATAATATACGGCCCCCAGATATCGGGGGGTCGAGCATGCAGTGGTAGAGTTCTTATAAATTCGCTCTCTACATCCTGACAATAGGTAGTCTTTTTTCCAATCTTCAATTTTGGGTAAGGGGCCCCGGCTCCAGGCCATAGCGATCCGCCTACGGGCCAGCACCAGGAGGAGAGCCGCCAGTCTGCGGGATGCGGGGCGTAAGTATTTTGTGAGGCCGAGAAGGGCCGCCAACTGTAGAGGAGCTACTTGTTCCCCAATAATATCGGCAACGATCTGCAGGACTGAGACCCAGAACCGCTGGATTCCGGGGCAGTCCCATGCCAGGTGGAAAAAGTCAGCATGCGCTGCTGTACAACGTTCACATTGGGCCGATACTTCAGGGTGATGTCGGTGTTTCTTGGCAGGGGTGTAATATGTTTGGTGCACGTAATTAAGTGTATTAGTTTATATCGTGTATTCACCGCGACGTTTTGGGTTTGATATAGAATGTAGGACCAGTCCCCAGCATCTATCGACATCTGGAGGTCCGATTCCCATCTTTGAGTTCTGGCATTGGGTGACCCGGTGTCTGCCACTAGGGACCTGTAGAGTGCCGAGACCAGCCTCCCCTCTCCCTCGGCCTGGATGGTTTTGTGCAGCAGATCCCATGTAGGGGGTTGTTCAGGAAAAGAGGGCAGTATTTTTTGCAGGGTATAGCGCAGTCTGAAATAAAGATATCCAGTGAGGTGCTTCCGCCCCTTTCTTGGCCATCTGAGGCGTTAGAAAGGTGCCTCCCGGGAAGACATCACCGAAGGAGTGAATATTAAGCTTGTCGACCCATATTAAGAATACTTTTTCATTCATGAGCGGAACACCTGGAATGAACCTGATCGGTAGCAAAGGGGAGTATCTCACGGTCACCCCATACTTAGCAGGTATCTTCTTCCAGACTGCGTACGTAGAGAGGACCGTATTTAGAGTGTTGTACGGAACAGGGATTTGACTAATAACGGCACTGAGCAAGTCGGGAGAGGCCAGAGCACGTTCCACCTGCACATGTGGACGCACGAAGTGGGTCGTGTACCAGTGGCTTAGAAACTGTGCCCAAGATGCCGAATAGTACTTCTCAATGTCTGGGAGCGCAAGGCCTCCTTTTGATGCCGGCAGAACTAGGGTGTCGTAAGCTACGCGCGCCGGTTTACCGGCCCACAGTAGTTCCAAGACTGCAGCCTCGACTTTCAGGAGTAGTAACGGGATATTGGTAAACAGGTACAGAAGCTTGGGGAGTAAAACCATCTTCGTGAGAGGTCCTGCCCCACAGCGTTAGTGGGAGCGTTTTCCACCTGTGCACCTGTTCCTGAATAGAGGTGAGCGTGGAGACATAGTTGTCTTTATATATCTCGTGATGGTTTCGCGACATAAATATACCCAAGTAGCGTACCCCTGAGTTCTCCCATTTAAAGCCATGGTCATCGGCAAATTGCCCCGTGTGAGGGATCAGGGGGAATATCACAGATTTAGGGTGATTGATTTTTAATCCCGACATTTGCCCAAATCTTAATACCTCCCGCATTACCGGGTTAAGGTTCTCCTGGGGATTGCTGACAAATAATATAACATCGTCAGCATAGAGGGAGACAATTTGTGGGGGCCTAATTTGAGGCCTCTGTATTTGGAATTCGCGTAGTCTGGAAGCCAGGGGTTCCATAATGAGAGCAAAGATCAAAGCTGAAAGTGGGCATCCCTGCCTTCTTCCGCCTTCAAGTGAAATGCATGCAGATCTAGTGTTCCCTAGTGTAATATAGGATCGGGGGCTGTTTTACAATAATGACACCAATTTAATAAAGATGTTGTCAAAACCCATTTGTCTAAGCGTTGCTAGCATGAATGGCCATTCCACAGAGTCAAATGCCTTCTCGGCGTCAAGAAGCACCGCTATTGCCTGTTGCGATGGATCCAGGGCCTCCATGACGCCAAACAGACGCCTGATGCCATAGGTGGTGTTGCGCCCTGGGATAAATCCGGCTTGGTCTCCAATCACTAGTGCTGGCATAAGGGGAAGGAGCCTGGATGCAAGAATTTGCCAGGATTTTATTTTCCAGGTTGATCAAAGAAATTGGTCTATAGGATGCACATTCGTCAACGGGTCTGCCGGCTTTGTGTAAAAGAATTGTATTGGCTTCCCGTAGTGTTGGGGAAGGCATCCGCTTTCAATGGATTCTTCATATACGTGTAGCAAGAGAGGGGCAAGGGAAGTTGCGTAGGCCTTGTAAAACTCTCCAGTAAGTCCATCTGGACCTGGTGCCTTGGAACTCGAGGGATTTTATTCCTTCCAGTATTTCTTCTGTCGTTATCGGAGCATTAAGAGGTTCTCGTCTGTCTGCTTCCACCCAGTACAGCTCAGTGTCGTCTAGGTATTCTTGCAGAGATTCAGAGTCCGAATTGCCTCTAGAGCTGTACAGGTCCTGGTAGAAGTCACGAAATGCCTTGGCGATGTCCACTTCTGCATAGACACGCTGCCCTCGTGCGTCTTTAACACATTCCACCCGGGTTGGGGCTTTGTCCACCGATAGTAATCGGGCGAGCAGGGCTCCTGGCTTCTGACCCTCTTCATATTGTCGGAGCTGGTGTTTCCGCCCTAGAAATTTTAACTCTTTCGGCTGTTTCCCTGAACCTCTGAAGCTCCTCCTTCAGCTCTGCCTGGATTTGCGGGCTAGGAGCTGAGATAGCCTTCATTTCTAGATCCTTCAGACGGGTTTCGCTGTCAGCTTCAGTACACCATTTTCCTTACCCAAACATATTCTGCGCACAAAGCACTTTAGCGTTTCCCAGATGGTGCTGGTCGCCTTGACCGAGCCTTGATTTCTCTCAATGAAGGATGTTCTTTCCTCACGCAGCTCCTCTGCGAAAACTGTCTGAAAGCGCACCCAGCTTGAATCTCCAGTTCAATCCGGGGACTGTTGCGCCCGCCATGGAGACGTCAAGTGTGACCATTAAGTGGTCGGATAGCGTGTGTGGTAGGATTTGGCTCGCTCCCCAGGCAAACGGACAATGGGTGGAGGCCATGATGTAATCTATCCTGGAGCTGGTGTTGTGAACGTGCGAGTAGAATGTGAAGTCTTTCGCATCTCGGTTGTGATGCCGCCATGCGTCAGACAGGTCAAACGCTTGACATATCTCGAACTTGACTACTGGCTTTGGACCGATTCCCAGTGGTGTTATGGGATTTGTCTAGAGTAAGGTCCATCGGTGTGTTAAGGTCAGCACCCCATATGATTGTTTCTGCGTTGGACCTCCCTAGTTGGGACATCACCCAGTTGAAATTGTCAGGTCCATCAGTGTTGGGAGCGTAGGAATTTACAATCACCACTTCTTTCCCTGCAATTATTCCCCTCACCAGCAGGCCCCCGCCTTCCGTGTCCTTCACCGATTCAATGAGACTGAAGTTTGCCCTTCTATCAATCAGAATAGCGACCCCTCTGGCAAAGGACAAATACAATGAAAAATACCTGTGACAACCCCAGGACTTGGCCCACTGATTCCGATGCCGGCGGGAGATGGGTTTCCTGAAGAATGGCGATGTTAACCTTATGCCTACGAGACATTGAAGGATTTTCCGGTTCTTTGCCGGTTGATTGCCGCCACGGATGTTCCAGGTGGCTATTCTAAATGTTATGGCTGGCATTCTGAAGGCCGGGTGGATTCTCGCCTGTCAGGACGTGAAAGTGATAATGGTGCCTTGAAGTATTGGAGTGACTGATGGGCTTGGCTTCCGGGTTATCAAAGTTATATATCGTCAACGTTGCGGGGTGAGTAAAGCGGCTGCATCTGGCCTGAGTCCCTCCCTTGTGTGGGCAACCCCCAACTGGCCCACAGTAATCCCCCCATATAGAACAGAGTTGCAAGCATAGCCGCGCTAGGGGGGCTAGTAGCCTGTCAAGAGGGTACCGGGCTTCCTATAGCGACAGTTTCGTTCCTGTGATGTACATTGACCATGGAAGGAGGCGCCGTGCGGGTCACATCCGCCCATTACTGGAGTTGTAGATTAAGGGGGGTCTCTTCTCGCTCGCTCTTCCCGACGGGGTACCGGATTGTTCCCGCCATGTCTGCAGCCAGTCCGATCCAGGTAGTCATTGGCTTCTTCGGGGATATTGAAGAATTGGGCCTTCCCCTCATGTTGGATATGCAGTTTCGCTGGATATAGCATGGAATAGAGGATATGATTGTCCTGTAAGCGTCGCTTGACTGTTGTAAAGGATCTCCTCTGCGTTTGCACCGCCTGCGAGAAATCTGGCAAGATTTGAATGGAGTCGCCATCGTATTGAAGTTTCCATATTGTCTCTGGCTGCCCTGAGCATGGCGTCGCGATCCTTGTAGTTTAAAAGTCTTGCAATGATTGGTCTAGGGTGTGCGCCGGGCGCCGGTCTAGTGTTCGGGATTCGGTGCGCTCTCTCTACCACAAATAGCTGAGACAGTGTTTCTCTACCGAAGAGAGCTACGCAGATCTGTTCCACAAAGTCTTCCATTTTACCTGGGATTTGTCGCTCCCTCACCCCTATGATCCTGAGGTTGTTCCTATGGGAGCGGCCCTCCAAATCCTCATTCTTGGCGCACACCACCTTCATCTGGGTTTCGAGCGCAGAGACACGGGATGTCAGTGACGCTGATCCATCGTCCAGGTCGGACACGCGTTCGACATTGTCGAGTCGATCGGCTTGTTTATCGAGCCTGTGCTGAAGCTGATCTACCTTCGTCGATAGGGTGTCCAATTTGCATCCCAGGCCGCTGATGCCAGCTTTCAGGTCCATCAGAAACTCCCTTATATCGAGATGCGGGATCTGGTACTCGGTTGACATCGTGTCAGGTGACGGGGAGTTGGGTCTGCTGCTGGTCGTGGGCTTGGCCTGTGAGCTGGCTTCGAAAGTCAGTTTCTTCTGGTTCTTATCTCCTTTCCCCATGATAGCTTGGGGAGATTGTCCGTGGAACCTGGCTAGGTTGCGTCTGTCTTGGTTTATAGCGGTGCCTGGTGGACCCAGACGGCAGCCGCACCGCGTACTTTTCCGGATGTTAGCGCGATGCCTTCGTTGCTTGATGCCGAGAGTCCGTGCACTGAGCGTGGGACCTGCACGGCACACTGCTGCTTACACAGCCACACTACTGTAACTGCGGCTGCTTTGAAGGAGTTCGTATGCCAGTATTTGCCACAGGCCTTCTATACCAGCTGTGCCGAGGGGCAGCGGCACATGGTGCAGTCAGCGGGGAGATGTGTGCCCATGGGTCATGCGGCTTGTATCAGCGCGTTAGGCCCCCAAGGCCAAGCCCCAGCCACCTCGGGTCGGCTGCAGCTTCTTGTTCCCAGGATCAATGCTGCCGGTATTTACTAGCTTTCAGATATCCGGTTAACTGCACCAGGCCTCTCCGTGTCTGTAGCTGAACGGATGGGCGCTGTGGGAGGCCTCACCAGGTCACGTGTCGTGCATCAGGTTTCTAGGAAGCGGCCTTGAGCGGGGATTGCTCCCCCGCGCTGCGCACCAGGTCTGCGCCACAGCGCGGTCAGCTGTTGGCGGGGGCCGCGCAGATAATGCCGTGGCGGGACAGGGCGGGGCAGCGGCCGCGCCAAGCCCGCCCGTGCTGCCGTCTGCTCCCACCTGGGCTGTCTCGGGACTCCGGCACCCCGCCTCGTCGCTCCTCTGCCCTCACGACGGGTCGCCGTGGGGGACGGAGACCACCTCGTCTCACAGGGGCAAGCACGCACACGTCCACCCTCCTTGAACGGCGCTGCTCCTGGTCCTGCTGCCGAGACTCCCGCCAAGTGCCCGCCTCCGCCACTCCGCTCACACGCAAGGGCCACGACCACTCAATCCGTCAGCCAGCAGGCCTCAGATCTGAGAGCGAGTATCTCGGGCTGTGGTCAAGCGTCTGGGTCGAGATTTATCTCAAAATGATCAGTGAAGCTCAGTGAATGAGCACAGCTGTAGGATGGGTCATTCCAACCATCACAGGAGCATCGATGTTACAGGATTCATTAGAGCCCCACGGAGCTCTCTCAGGAAGCGGCCATCTTGGGTGGCTCTCTAGCGCCCTCTAGGATTGTAAATGTTGCCTTGCAGTGCATACAAACCTACTTGTCAATGCTAGCATGTGCCACACTTAGACGGAAATGTGAATGTTGGCATACGCCACACTTCAATGTAATCCTGAACTTTAGCCTGCGCCGCATCTAGATGGAAATGGGAATGTTTCCAGGTGCCACACTTGGATGGAATTGTGAATGATAGCAAGCACCACACCTAGACATAATTGCAAGGACAGCAATGCCAATTAACCAATACACCAATACACCAATTTCACCCGTCTGCATACACCTCTCAAACTCCAACCATAATCCTACTACACAACAATCCACACAAACTTCACTACACCGCAACAACAAAACAAACCACACAGACACTCACAACAGCACACAACGACTACCAACCGTAGAACACTAAGCCCAGCCAACCGACCCATCGGGCGGAGGCTGCCAACAGCAAATCACTGCTCTCTTGCACTTTTCCAGCGTATTCCCACTAACTCACCATCCCCCCCCACCCCTTTCCCCTTTTTCAGAGCCGCCAGAGCGCCAGGGGACCACTCCGGTGGTGATCGTTAATGTAAAAGGATAGTTGTACCACGCACTAACAGAAGCAATAGGGAATATGGAAGTTATGGGTCTCTGAAATGGAGGACAGAGGAAAGACGGGCTTCGGGTACATGGAAAGGCTGACATCCAGGGATGAAGGACACGATTCTGCCCAATCGAGATTCACCTTTCAGGTGGGGATATTTGTTACAAGGGCCAATAGTCTCTCTGCAACCCTGCAGCATTGAGGAATACTAGCAGACCCCACCCCCCCTGCCCAGTTCTAGGTACTTGTTTAGGTCTTTACTAGTTTGTACGAGACCCTGCTGCCAGAATTCTGTCCCATCACTTCTCTGCAGGCAAACTACAGTCTGATAGTTTCTGCAAAGGGTGAGATCCTGAAGATCTAGCTCTGGGGCCCATGCAAGTGCCAGAAGGCTGACCCTCAAATGCCAGTCATCCCTGGGTCTGAGCACATACGAGTGTCATGCTGCTGAAGTCAATGTAGCAGAGGTTGCCCTCACAATGTCACTCATGGAAGAATGATTATACCAGGAATGTAAAGATGGACAAACTTTGTAAAAAGAGATTAGAGCAGATATTCAGCTGAAGGCACCTTCCTTGGGAGTTTCAGGAGGGAGCATTTGAGAATTCTGACCTTTAAGAATTATTTCTTATCAAAGACAACATGGACAATAAACCCAGTTGGGCCATATGGTGTCATTTTACGCTTAACCCCAGCAACGGATGGGTAGCTGAACTGGTAACAGTTTGAGGGTCAGGTTGAACTGATAGCCAGGTATGATCACTGAAATCACCCATTTACGCAACTCCCGTTTGAAGAGCACGAGAGTAGTTTGTGAATCATAATATATGTTTTCAAATAATATTCTTAAAATTAAATTCATCTATCCTATTCCATTTACATTTCATCATAGAAACAAAAAAAATCTTTGAATCAATGTGTACATTAAAGAATGAAAACAAATACAAATATCAATATCAGTATTCGACATTTGTTTTAATTTAGTTTGATATAAGCTTCAATTTAGTTTGATATATGCTTCAAGCTTTCAGGTAACTTCAAAAGTCCTTCCAAGTTGTTTGGGGCCTTATGCCCAAAGGTTCAGGAAAGTTGACAGTTTGTGAAGTTGGAAAAAAATTAAGGTAGGGTCTCTGGGGTCCAGTGAACAGTTCCAAGTGTTAGAAGACAATATATTCTAACTAATAGAAGTGCCCCCAACTTTCGGAATGATTGCGCCAGCAAGCTATGGTAAAAGCAAAGTATAGTGAAAGTTAGGAAAACTTTTAAAGGGAGTTTAGGGGTAGGGAAGAAACTAACTGACCCCCCGCTCCCTCCCATACTCCCATTCTTTCCAGGACTTGGCAGGTCAATGGAAGAAGGTCTGAGGTTGGTTTTCCCGCCGTCAGTCACAGTCATCGATGTGAAGGGGTTTCAGGTGCAAGGTGATCTCAGGTTGGTGTCTTTCGCTGGTGTAAGGACTCTTGGATGAAGAATGCAGCAAAACTCGTTGCAGGATTTATCTCGGGACTGGAGTCGGGCCAGGTAAGCAGTTGGATGGTGGTCGCCGCAGCACGGTGACGCAAAGGTCCTTACTTGTCATGGCCAGACTTTCCATCCTATCTCGGTCCCCTTAAAGCTAGGACACCAAATTTGTACTAAACTAAGTATTTTAGGACAAGCTGAGGATTCCCCCGCCCCCCCCCCCCCCCCCAACATCCCACCTCCCCTAAAGTTCAAGGTGGCAACTCGGAACAGCGAGGTCAGCACCACAGTAGGCAAACTGAGCTGGTCAGCCACAGGCCAGTCCCCGGACATGTCCGAAGGCTCTTTGCAGGGTACCAAGCAGGCATCAGGAATGGATATTGCCTCCAATCTAAGGCTCGCAGCTCCTTCGCATGATTATCAGCAGAAGTTGGTCACCAGGCCGCCTTCAGTCGGGTCTCCGGTCTCTTCACAGTCTCACAGCTGGACAGAAGTCTTGGTTCCTTCAGGTTACTCCAGGATCTCTCTAGAATGGGTGCAGGGATCCTCTTAGCCTAAAAGCCAGGTAAGAGCCGAAACTCCCACTCGCCAATAGCAGGACTAGCCACACACCCCCAGCAGTGGTTCAATCAAGACCACTGGCGGGAACACTCATCCATACAGTCGGAGCCCATATCCTGCCAGCAAACACATAGCCCTCCAGTAGCCCGCAAAAAGCCTCTGCTTTCCCGGACACTGGAAGTCCATATAAGGATTTTCCTGGGCTATCAGGCTAGGAAGAAGGCTAACAAAGATGGCCAAATGACGAGCAAAAATCCATGCGGCATGGCCAGGTTTGGACACTAGGCACAGTTTGTAGCCAAACGCAGTAAGGTTAAAACAAAAAGCACTAACAAATTCAAAAGTCACTGCTGCCACCAGCTTGTCCATTTAGCACACCTAGAGTAACCTAAAATCCTTTGAGCGATAGTCTAGGGCAAAACAAGTACCCCATTGTACTGCACTGATCAATGATTAGTAACTTATCAATTGTTGTAGCTTAAGTAGTAGCAGTCGCAACACTAAGGGAAACAATATTTCAGAGTACTGACGGCCTGAAGGACATGTCAGTTTTCCCCATAAAAGATGAGCAAAGGACAGCGTAGTGAAGCTTACGACTTCACTGTAAAAAGTGCAGGTCAGGTTCAAAAATAAAAGCAAAATGTTTAGGGTCCATAAAAATGAAAGGAAAGGTGCAGTAAAGAGAAATATTTCCCAACAGTATACTCTGCTGTATTTTTAGCAAACTTGCAGTACAGGTGTGTACGTTGCTGGGCCTTTCCGGTTCCAGCTTCCTTTATAAGAGCTAAATCAGCCCAAGTGCTCATCTCAAGGCCCAGATAGGGTTAATTACCAATGTAATTGATGCAGCCCAGTGATGTTAACATAGCTTTTTGGTTGACTTAACTCCCAGCCACTAGCATACTCTTGATATTGTCCAAAACAGTTTGTTTTCCAGTGCATATGCCCCAAGTTCATCAGCGTACAACACTCTACTCTAGCGGCCCTGGAGTTGCCAAACTTAGGAGGACAGGAGCATTTACAGCTAGGTGAGATGGTATGTCAGGCTGTTATACATTAAACAGGGAAGCCAGCAAACCGCCTTGCTCAACTCCCTAAGTTTTAGTTCCCCTTCTCAGGTTACCTTTGGTGTCCCAAATTGCCACACCAAACAATATGTTTTTTATCAGCGGCTACAAGTCGCCTGCATCTGCATGCCCCACCCTATGGGTCAACTGCACAGCCAGTCTTCATTTCATTAGTGGTAATGCAACAGAGTGTTAAAAACCTATACAGGCAAGCGTTTGAAACCCTTCTAGCAGCCTTTGCATATTGTCGTGTGACCAATGAATATGGTTTCCCTCGTGGTTGGACTTCGATCCTCCATTATAGGGTAACTATTTTACTGACACCTATAACACCCATAGTCTGGGACAAGATCTCGTGGTTGCTGTATTCACTGGGACAGCGACAAAACATGACCCTTTCTAGGCGCGCATCGCTGCCAAAGATAGTCCATCATGGCTGAGCTATGCCTATTTCTCCAGGTGCCCTTGCCCGGGCAGTACCACGTTTTACCATTCAGAAGTGTAAACTACCACTCCTTAAAGGTGGAAACTCACCAATGTCTTTTCCATCATAAACTTACAGCTGACATTTTCGAAAGTGGCACATGCATCATGGTCTCTGCATTGGGCATTGAAATCACCTGCCACCATTCAGTTTCATGCCCCTACCCATTTTGTAAAAATTATATCTATGTAATCAAAAATGTCATTGATGTGGTTTTCCAGGTGGGGTGTACACATTTTGTACCAACATGCTTTTACAGACTCCTCCCACACTGTATGGGATCTCCACTCAACAGGTTTCCATTGCTTTCTTTTGTCAAAATACCAGATTTCAGACCTTTTTTTACTCCAATAATAAGACCCCATAAGGTCGTCCTCGGGGGCCTCTTAGTGAGCTCTTGGTATAAATGGAAACCATCGATGTGTAGGGAGACCAACCAGGTTTCCGGTAACAGAAATGCGTCATCATGTTGAAGGTTATATAGGGATCAGTCCATCTAGCTCATGAGCGGCCCCTGGTGTTAAAGCAGGTGACATTGCAATTTCATTTTCTTCTCCTTGCATAGGCAGGAAACTTTAGCCACTCCCAACCACATGCATTTTCGTTCTGGTTCACACCGGGCACGTCACCTTTGTTCCTGCATTGCTTGGTGGTCTCCTTTTGCCCACCCTTACATTTTTCACAGCAAGCAGGTCCAGAGGGAATATACACATCCCTGTCCAGCACATAGCTTTACTTTGTAAGAGTAGCTTGATATTGTTGTACTAAGTATGCAGTTTCTGGCAAGAAGCAGTAAATGTGAATGTTGCCATCGTTTTAGTACAGGGGCTCCAGAAAAACTCACTTGAATTTAAAACTCTTGCATGGATCGTGGAGCAGTTTTAATAGCAGTGAACAATGTATCCTACTTTTTGTTGAATCAGGTGGATCAATTCCAATCATGAAGAACCTCATGTTTAACACATGTGTGTCAGTCTTAGGCTTACGTTTCCATTCTCTGGGGGTACCTCAAATACCCGACGTCCTGCCACTTCAATCTCATGGTGGGATGTTTTTTTGGGAGATCTCCTCAAGCTGGCGTGAGAAGAGTCACAAGAGACTGAAAAGAGTTTTGGCCTTCTTTTGAAGCCTTTTTTTAAGCAGAATCTTTTGGACTTCTTGGATTTTGGAAGGTAAACAATGGTCGAACTTAGCTGTTCGTTTCAAGGGGCATCCGTAGGTGGGTTTACGACTCTGGCTGACATCTCCCCCACATTGTATATCATTTAGCCAAGTGCCTCTTCCTAATCTTGAAAAGGATTGACATCCTCGTTTTTGACTACAGACTCTTCCTCCAAACTCCCTGGCATGATAACAGCCCCTTGGGACGATGCAATTTCGGCCTCCTCCGTTTTGGTTAAGCCTCTGTCTTTTAAGTCAGATAATATTTAGTCTTAAAGGCTTTGCGGTCACCCTGCAATTGTAAATCCTCATTTATTGTGCCACATAATTTCAATAATAATTACAGCAACGAAGACTCGTAAGCTCGAGTTTGGATTGGAGCTAGTGTCATTTATATTACTATCTATCGTACGATTTGATTGCAGAGCATCTATTGCAACAGACCTCTTTTAGGTCAGGGTACAGGTTCAGTGTCAGACATTCTTTGGGATTGCCCTTGTGCAACAGGTGGAGCCACCAGTTGTAGGTGCCTCATTTGAGGCATTTGATGGTTGCAGCAATGAAGCACCTTGCCAGGAGTAAAAGTTCCAGCAAAGAGTGTCAATATCAGAAACCAAGCAACTGGTTTTCCAAATGAGTTATCCCCTCTGATTGCTGCATCATAGCTCACCCTTTGTTGCCGGTTCCTCCGTTGCATTCCGCAGCTATGAAAAAAGGCTGTTTTGCTTTGAGGTTGCGTGTCTAAGCAGACCTGACCTACTTCTCTCCTCAAATCAAAAATTATAGATTTTGGTCTTGTTCAACACTTTGCCAGACATCTCTTTGGGGGAGGCCTGGCCAATATAAACTGAAATTACAGGTCTGCCTTCCACTGATGAAAAGCAGGGCAAAGTCAGTCTGGTCATGGAAATAAACATGCAGTACATTTCTTTGCGGGCTTACCTTTAGATTTCGTTGGCAAGCTTAGTGAAGAATGGGGAGTAACCATTGACATGCCGATCTGCGCCAGACTACATTGGACCAAAACGGACCACTTTGCCCAGCTTGTACTCTGCGCACTTCTGCTGTTTTTAGAAGCTGCAGGCAAGCATAGCGGGTGAAACGCCTCCAGGTATAGGTACAGTAAAGAGACTGCAGTACAGTTTTCAATATGCAACAGGATGCTTTGTTCCACTTGTGCTTTGCAAATATTGTATATGTATTCATCAGCTTTGAACACACTGCACATAAAAGGAGTTGGTATACTGTGTTAATTCCCCATCTCCTGGTAACAGTAGCAAGCAGAGAGACTTCCTTAGTCTCCAAACAGTTGAAACGCTACCGCAGACTGCCCTAGCTCGGTTTTGAACTCCGCCTAGCCATGTGCTCTGAGCAGCTCAATCTGTTCTGGAAAGGAAAATACGTGGGAAAAATGAGTTAATGTTCATATCCCCAACAAGTCCTCGGAGGAGATGTAAAGGAATATAATGCATGTTGTACTCGCCCATTAAGGTGAAAGTGGTTAAAGCTCAAAACATTGGAGGATGCACAGTACTCAATTGAAACACTGAAATACTATTGTCCTCTAGATTGGAAGGCTTAAAGTGGAATCACCAAGCCATTTTGGGGAGGTTTGAGATCACTGCTTAGAATAGTTACAGCTCAGTGCTGTTTTACTTGATAAAGTGCCATTTATCACTAGAAATACAATACCACATTAAAGCCTGTCGCAATGCATCACCGATAGTAATACAAATTAAAAACTACCAGAAATGCAATTAGATACTCCTCCCCCCACAGCACGCCCCCGTCCTCCCCCTCCCCCCTCCCCCTATGCCCCCCCCTTTCCCCCTCTCACCTCTCCCTGGATGCATCAGATCGATGGTCTTTCGAATGTTGTCAGCCTGGTCTCCCTCGAACCAACCTAATCCCCGTGTACCAGTGAAGGGAGCAGGCCTTCAATCAGGAGCCCAGGATTTTGGCCAGGGTTTTTGAGCAACTAAATCAGGTGGTAGGAGGCACATCTCGTCGGGTCCCTGCCTTTGTGAGTTGCACCTCCAACATTGTGCCCCTCCCGTCAACCCCTCATTGAACACTGGCTAGATAAGGGGCCAGGCTGTAGCCGAACCTTCAGTAAAATAGGACTGAGAACCCATCCCTCGTTCCCTAGTGTGGTCCCCATCTTCATCCTCTTGATTGTCAGTACAATCACTTCAGAGATGGGCGCTCCAGACGTTCAGACTCACCCCCTCCCCAAACATCCCCCCCACTCAACAGCACCCCTGGTAGAGAAAGGTGATCCAGGAAAGCTGCCATCTGGCCATCATCACCCGTGAATTCAGATGTATAGAGATTTTCGTAGAACTCCAATGACCCCTCTTGCCTTTTTTTTCTCCTGTAGCTTCCAAACCAGGATCTCGCCTGCTTTTTCCCCTTGCTCGGGCATTTGTTTTAGGAATAGTAATTTTTTCTCCGTGTCCTGGACTAAGATGGCCTTTAGCTTTGCCTTATAAAGCTGCAGTTTTGCAGCACTACACGGTGTAAGGTAGGTTGCCCACCAGGCCCCCGGCCTCCCTAGCTGTAATTCCCCGATCTTCCCCGTAGCTGGTCTTGTGCCCCGTGTTCTTTTTCTGGGATTCGATCCCAATGAGCACCCCCCGCAGTGTGG
The DNA here is from genome assembly GCF_040938575.1 of Ambystoma mexicanum. Taxonomy (NCBI): domain Eukaryota; kingdom Metazoa; phylum Chordata; class Amphibia; order Caudata; family Ambystomatidae; genus Ambystoma; species Ambystoma mexicanum. Next base: position 1,461,111,163 of record NC_090935.1, read on the forward strand.
CCTTAAAGCCTACCCATAGAGACTGAACCCCCACCTCCCCATTGTCATTGAAGGCAAAGTAGTCTGATCTCTGATAACATCGACTGGGACAGCAACCCCCCCACCCCCATCCCTCAACAGAAAATCATTGCAGCACCACCCTGCTGATGGCCTTTGACTAAAATAATTCCCCACAACTACTTTGACCATATCGTGATCGGACCATGGGACCAGTATGACGCAGGAGACTGCCCCCCTCATCCTCGGTATACACTAGTACCAAATAGATCCTAGAGAAGGAGTTGTGGACCGATGAGAAGGTAAAGGGTCAGTCTCCCCCCCAACCCTCTTCTACTAGGGAGTCTGTAAGGCCCATTTCCTGGTTCATTTTAATAAGCCTTCTGGAGGTTGCTTTGCCTGGCTTGTCGCCCCTCCCCACACCCATCCTCTTGTGGTCTCTAACCGGGTCAAGAACCATGTTGAAATCCCCCCAGCACTAGCTGGCCATCCCCAAAGATCTTAAGTTCATTCTTCACACCCTCTCAAAATTCCACTTGACCCACATTGGGAGCATAGTGAGCACACTGATCCTTTCACCATGCATCCCTTAATGAACATAACAGAGAGCACAAATGCCACCCCTCCCTTTTTCTCTTTGCCCAAGGCCACAAACCCCTCCCCCGATCCCTGTCCCAGGTGCGGTTCCCTGCCCCTCATGTACCATCAGGAGATCTAGCTTCGCCCTTCGGAATTCCCGCATGGTCATTGATCTCTTGGCAAGAGAATTCAGCCCCTCACATTAAGGGAGCCAATCACCCTGGAGGTCATGACCACGTTCCTCTCCTTGACACCATCCCTCACCGATACAGACCGAACTGTACCGCTGAACACCTTGAGCCCAATGAAGGGCTATTCCGCAAACCCCTAAACATTGAAAACCCACAATTGCCCTCCCCCCTCCCTTCCCGCTTATCCCCAGCATCAGATCCCAACCCTACCGCCGTCCAGGATCACCAACAGAGTTCGAGTCAACAGGACTCACTTCAAACAAAACTCCTCAGTCTTCTCGAGTCCCCTCCACCCCCCTTGCAAAACACCTCAAAACCACCTCTCCTTCGACCACTCCACAAGGCTGTACACTTGCTCCCCTCCTTCATGTGACCAGGTCAAGGGTCAGACGGGCCTCTTGGTGGAGTATTGCGCTTTTGGCATTTGCGGGTCCATGTCATCTTGCGTCCATTTCTGGCACCTGCGGGCTGAGCCCCTGATCCTGCCGTCTCTCCCAGTGCAGATGCCCAGAGCCGTGAGTCACCCATGAGTTCAGACACTACTTATGCCGCCCTCCATCGCCAGCCGGTAGTTTTGGCCATCAAACTCCAGGCCAAGGATTCATTAGGCCACACTTGCCTTCCTCTAGATGTCTAAGCCTTTGGTCTGGTCTCCTCCAAACTCCTGGAGACTGCGACTGCCCTGGAATCGACCCCTCCCCTACTGCTTGTCCAGCAACATCAGAGCAGTGGCATCCACCCTCGGGTCGGCCTCCTGTGGCTCTCACCAGGATACTTGCATGGGCACCCCACTCAAGTGTTCGCAGGGGACTACTCCAACTCTTCCTCTGTGGCTGGGTTTTTAAAACTTGGACAGCTCCCGGCACATGCCTCTGCTGCATACCAGTGGTGCTCCTCTGCGGTGTTCATCTGATGGGGCGATTGCCCTACCCCCGTGGGATTGCTGCCTGGACCTTGTATTGGGCTCCCACCTCACTGCCTCACTTCAGCTCTCTAGTGTCGGGTCTCCATCAGCCAAGTGGGTGCTCCAGGGACCTCTTATGAGGGTCAAATATGAGGTGGGGCACATGGAAGGACTCACCCCCAGTCCAGCACCCCTTGCCCAGCAAGACCCCTCTGCTGTGTACTATCCGGGCACCTGCACCACGGGGGTCCAAGCCTGCATCTCACCTCTTGTTCTGGCCTTATTACAGGAGCTAAGATGTGACCAGCTCTCCTGAGCATGGAACAGTGAGGCTGGTTGTTCCGCCATGCCTCCCTGTGCACCACCTGCTGTGGCCTGTTTAGTGCTGGACCTGCTGCCACAGAGCGGGGGAGGGCTGCTCAGCTGCCAAGGTTCTCTGTGGGCTTCCTGCATGTGAGATCCACACCAGATCGGGCCTCGCGTATCCTTTAATGTAATCACCTCTGCAGGCCGGGGTTCTCTCTCCCACCTCCGCAGTCAAGACAGCCAACTCCGCTGCATGTGGACAGATCAGCTCCAAACTTGGAGCTGGTGTTCAAGACTTTTCCCTCACGGGGCTACCGCCTGTTCAGCTTTCTGGGGGGTGGGGGGCAGGGGTAAAGGCAGGGCTCAGAGCCCCTTTAATTCCCTCAGTCTCAGAGCGCACGTAAAGGTTAGCTTTCCTCCATGTGGCCCCAATTGCCATTTTTCAGGCTTTGGAAAGTCAGTTAGGCCTCACAGCTCAAAGTACCTCAAATAGTTAATTCTGAGAAATCTGCGTGGCTAGATGATACCTGCCTGAAAGAAATGGGAAGGCCGAGAGAACCCGGAGGAGAGTTTTACATGCAGGAACAGCTTGCAAGATCAGCGTCTACTGCAGCAAGTGTCCAACCATTAAAACACATTAGTTACAGTAACAGTGTTTGAAGTTCATGAGATGAAAAGAGCTGCCTGTGAAATATAGTAGCCGACAGACTGTTTAACGCACAAGCACAGATGCAGCTACAATACAAAATAAACGCAGAGTAAAATCTTAAAGTTGGCCAAAGTAAAATTATTCATAATAGTTATTCATAATGTGCCAAGGCAACATTGCGCATTTACTGGTGCAAGTCGGGCTGCAGCAGGCAGACCTGCAAGGACAAAAGTCCTATACCGAGTGACGGCATGGCGGCAAGAACATGGGTGGTTTTATTTAAGAGCAACACATTCCTCTACCCCCATCTGCCTCCATATTGCTTCATACCCTGGCAGTTCAAGGATAGCCTGACTTCATGCCAACTGATAAACATTTAACCTTGCCTCACTGCATGATAATGTTAGTGCCAATGATATTTAAGAAAGGTGATGTAGCACATTTAATGGAATGTCTCCTGGGTGGGACCTTCGATAGGGGCCACCCAATCATAACAGGTTAACCTATAAGAAATAGGTGTAGCTTATCAAAGAGCCAACGAATAGCGATAGGTTTTTGTAATTTGGTGGGCACAATGTCATCCGAAGTGACTCATTTGTAATATATAAACTGCTTTTTCCTGTTGAAACGTTGGAAACTCTTGAGTGAGAGCTTGGCTGTTAATCTTGTTTTTCTCCCAGCTTTAAACACGCCTGTCGCCACCTCCAAGTCTTGAAATAAAATCAACGAGTTACGTCACTCGGGCAAACTTGCCCTTCAACCTTTCCCGGTCTTTCAACCTGGCAAAACACCAAACCTTCCACTACCTCAATTTCCCAAGCTTCCAACTGGCTAGCATTCTACTTCCCCAGCAGACATCTTCATGCGTCAACATTAGAAATGCTATCACCGCCCTAGTCCAGTCTCTTGTGGAGTTCCACAAGTCTCATGCAACTCACCCACCCTAACATCTACACTAGACCCATCTTGAGCTCCTCGACTCCATGGGCATTTCTTACACCAATTTCAGCGGTGACACCCAGATACTATGACGTTCCATCCTTAACTCATCTACAAAACTATCCAAGCCTGGATGGCAACCCACAGCCTCTGCCTGTCCAAAGAAAAACAGTTTACCGTAGGCACTCTTCACATGCCAGCCTTGACGCAGCCTGCCAAGCCTTCCTCATTAATGGCCACACCATCCCCATATCAGTAAAAACATTAATTACCTCGATTCCTCCCTCAACATGTCGCAGCACATTGACATGGCATCCTCTGCTGCATCCACTACAAAGCTCAATGCCTGTAAACCCTTCCTCTCCACCAATCAATCATCTTGCAATTGCACATGCCATCATTGGCACCAAATTGGATTACTGCAATGCCCCCTTTGTGGGCACCACTAAAACTAAAACTACAAGTGATCCAAAATAAATCACTCTGTACCACGCTTGACCTCCCCAAATTGGAACACATGACACCCGCTAGGAGGAAGGCCCACAGGCTTCCAGTCAAGGACTGCATCAGCTTCAAGACCCTGGCCATTACTCATCAATGCCTCTCCAAATCAGCACCATCGTACCTTTCTCAATGACTCCCTCCACACTCAAAGGCCCACTGCCTCCTGCAACAGCGCCCCACACATTAGACCAAATGATCCGGATTATATTGCAGATTTTCTGCATATGCACTTGACCCAGGAGATCAATTCTACCATTACCACAAACCACAGAACCCTGCTGCACTTATTCACATTTACCTACCCGTCAAGAAGGAATCAGCGAACAGGCTATGAACTTTGCTTCCACCTTGAAACAATGTAGGTTGTAATCTTGAATGAGATTTTTTTTAAAAAGTCAAAATAAAAATTGCATTTCAGAAGAGAGGTATTGCAGGTTGTGCTTCTTGCGCCATGCTAATAGGTGCACTACAAGGTTTGCAGACTTCCTGCATTACGCAATCAATATTGTTGCTCTTAAAGCTAAAACATGCACTTCAGATGTGAATTCTTAAACACACCCTGGATGATTTACAGAATGGAATTGTTTTGCACTGACTAGAGCGAGTTCTAAATACAGCAGTAATATATTTTCTTTTGGGGCAGAAACAAATGGTAGTTATTGGTGGATCACAAGATATTCAATTGGATTTCCATAAGCCTAAACACACTGGTTGAACATTTGTAAAAAAAACATTTAAATTAGCCCAAGAGTGGACATATTTGCTGTAGTATTCTGTGTACCTACCACAGTCTGCTTCATCCGAGCCGTCCACGCAGTCTCTGACCCCATCACAAATCCAGGTGCTAGAAATACACTTTCCGTTGTCACACTGAAATGCATTTGTGTCACCATGACATGTTTGCTCTGGATGTCAGCCACAGCAGAGAGATAGAAAGGGGTAAAGAAAGAAAGCTCATATTAAAAGCTAGTTTATCAGAACCTCACAGGATATTGGAAAACTGGCATACAGGTAAGTGGCAATCACGCAGGGGTAACAAGTGCTACTAAAACATAATTTTGCTTAGCTACTCAAATTAGAGTCTCACTTCCTAATACGTCAAATGGTGGTCGTTTCAGGTCACGTTGTACATGAAATAGGTTTTTCCAGATTTACAGATAATCACATCACACTACGGTCCTTGTAGGCAACAACAATTATTAAATTACAGGTGCCTGAATAGATTTCGGGCGAACCCTTAAAAAGCATGAAAAAAATACAAAAAGCATACATAAAAACTAATGTTAAAATTCATTGCATGTTAAAAAACATCTCAATTTATATACACTAGCAAAACTTCTACACGAGTGAAGGGAGTAGTTTCTTACCTGTAACTCCATTTCTCCAGCGTTGGCATCCTTCATGGATTCACATGGTGTGAATATTCCCCGTCAGGCTGGGAACCTCGGTCACTTTAACCTAGCGTTTTCATATGGAAAACTTCGATACTTTAGTGTCCCATCAACAACCTTTTTGGGTGCATTAGTCCCCACCAATAGGACGTAGGCTATAAATAGCCCGCTCCTGCGGCTTTCCTTCAGATTTTAACCTCCAAACTAGAGGAACCCAAACCAGGTGTGCCTGCTGGGGTGGCCGGAGGGCGCATGTGAATCCATGAAAGTTACCAACGCTGGAGAAATGGAGTTACAAGTAAGAAACTACTCCCTTCTCCAGCATTGGATCTTTCATGGCTTCACATGCTGTGAATAGACTACATAGCAGTACCAATCATGCATGGCGGAGTGTAAAGGCAAACCAATACAGAAACTCAGACATGAGACCAATAAACCCATATAGTGATCAAGTACAAAAATGAAATCACCCCGACACTGCAGGGCTTACCGTATTGAAATAGGCGTTGCAGGACCACCCATCCCACCTGCACGTCACCATGCTGCTGCCCCAGACAGTAATGCCGGGTAAAGTTATGCGGCACCACCCAGGAGGCTGCCTGGCAAATGTCCACTAGTGGAATCCCTGACCATAATGCCGCTGACGAAGCCGTAGACCTCGTAGAGTGTGCCTTCGGAGTCCTTCCCAGCTTTAGTTTGGCAGAACGAACTAGCAGAGGGCACCCAACAAGATTCCCTGTTTGGAGATTACCCGTCTCTTGATGGACGGCCCAGAAGCCACAAAGAGCTGTTTAGATTTCCAGAAATCATAAGTACGATTCAAATAAAACTTCAACGCCCTCTACGTCCAGCAAATGCAGAGCTGTTCTGCAGGCGTGGACACTGAAGCAAAAAACAAGGGCAAAACAATAGAATTTGTGAAACGTTGGTACTTTAGGGATAAAGTGCGGATTGGTAGCCAACACAACCTTGTCCTTCAAGAACCTCAAGTATGGGGGAGCCACCACCAATGCTTGCAACTGATATCCTCCTAGCCGAAGTAATGGCCACCAGAAAAGTCACCTTCCATGACAAACTGCAAAGGGGCCGTCGACAGCGGTACAAAAGGTGGTCTCATCAGTACCACATTAAGGCTCCATAATGGCACAAACTTCTTGACCGGAGGAAACGTACAAAACGACCCCTTCAAGAAATGCTTGATTAGGCGATCACTAAACAGAGGGGCCGCATGTCGCCTCCGAGTAAATCTAGAAAATCGCTGCTAAGTGTGACTTTTATGGATGATAACGCCAGTCCCTTTTCCGCCAACTGCAACAGGTAGGGAAGAACTTGTTCTGGGGAAATGTTCAAAGGGTCCACCCCCGGTTGGCCCTTACACCATACACAAAACCTTTTCCATTTACATGCATAGGAGACATTCGTGGACGGTGTTCTTGCCGCCTCGAAAATCCGGCGACAGGCACCGATACCCTTAGCAGGCCAAACTCAGTCAGGAGCCAAGCAGTCAGGCTGAGGGCTCCCGGATTGTGGTGCCACAGCGCCGTTGTCCTGAGAAAGAAGGTCCGGCGTTGCTTCCAGCCGAATCTGCTCTGCTACCGACAGGTGAAGGAGATCCGAGAACCATGGCTGGCCCAGAACGGAGACACCAGAATCACACGACATGGCATCTCTGAATCCACTGGAGGGTCCGTGGGATGAGCAGAAACGAAGGAAAGGCATACGCAAACTGGCCCGTCCACAGGAACAAGAACGCATCACCCAGAGACTCCCGGTGAGCCCACCTGCTGGCGAACGTCCTGCACTGTTTGTTCTCCATCGTTGCAAAGAGATCCAACGGAGGACGTTCACACTTCTGGAAGATCATGGACACCTGTTGCTCCTTCAGCTGCCATTGTGCAGCTGACCTACATCCCTGCTGAGCCCATCTGCCTGCACATTCAACACTCCCGGCAGATAAAGCCACAATGCCAATGTCGTGCAACAGGGCCCAATGGCAAAGTTCCTGTGCTTCCTTCAACAGCACCCTGGAATGCGTGCCCCCTGCTTCCTGAGATAAAACATCGTGGTGGTATTTCCCGTCAACACCCTCACCACCGAACCGCATAGGCGCAGTAGAAACGATTTGAGGGCCCAATTAACCACGCTCAACTAGAGGACATTTATGTGGAGCTGAGCTTCCACCCAAGACCAGTCCTTGCACTTGGGAGCCACCGAGATGCTCCCCCCACCCGGTCAGAGTCATCTGCAACAATCGTAAATTGGAACTCCGCTTCCAGCAACAGCATGCCCCAAACCAGATTGTCCGAGCACTCCCACCTACGAAGAGCTTCCACCAGATCACCAATTTGTCTGACCAAGAGCTGCAACCGAGCCCACCGATCCACAAGGAACTCTTGCAACGGCCTCAAAAAGACAGTTTGGCAACAGTGGAATGCAGGACGCCATGGCCCCCAGCAGCGACATGTAGGTCCGGACCGACACCCTTGTGCCGATCTTCCACTCTGCCGCCCTTTGCAGGAGCTTCATGACCCTCTCGCTAGAGGGCTTCACAAGTCCCAGTTTAGTCCGAAACTCCGCCCCCAGAAACACCAAGTCCTTAGACGGCAACAGAAAGGATTTCTTGAAGTTTATGGCGAAGCCTAGCCATTGCAACAGCTGCATAGTAGCACTGAGACTTTCCTGCTCCTCCCCAGGCGAAGAGCCTCGCACCAGCCAGTCGTCCAGGTACACGTGATGATCCTCCCATCGGAACCACGCTGCCACTGGCGCCAAACATTTGGTCAACATCCTGGGGACAACTTTAACCCGAACGGGAGTACCCGAAACTGGTAATCTTCTCCAACAAATTGCAGAAACTTGCGGAGCCGTCGACACATGGGAATGTGGAAGTATGCGTCCTGTAAATCCAAGATGCCAGAAACACGTTCGGCTGTACCGACCGGATAACTTCCTGAAGAGTGAGCATCTTGAACTTCAGGCGTTGCATGTCTTGTTCAATGGCGGAAGATCCAGTATGGGTCGCCACTTTCCCACTACTTTATAGTGAAGAGACCCAACGGAATAGACCTCTTGCCCTCTGCCACGAACCAATTCTATAGCCCCTTTCTGTAGCATGACTACCTCCTGCCGTAGGATGGGAAGGTGAGGTTGCAAGGCATACACCGGAGGAATGGAAACTGGGAACACTTGAACTCCAGCAACATAGCCAACACCCAACGGTCCGACATAATCTTGCACCACTCATCCATCGCCACTCTGCCCCCAGAATATTGTTATGAAGGGGGTCATTGTTGGGGTTTAGCCTGTATCCCCTTAGAGGTGGAGGGCTGTGCACCCCTCTTCCACTGGGCCTGAAAGTCTTGACTCCTCTGCGCCGATCTCGGATACCCCTGGGAGGAATAACCTGACCGCCCGTAAGCCCGGTCTCTGGTACACACAAACCGGGCATTACCCGAAGCCCCCCCGAATGATCCAAAGGAGTGAAAAGAGCGCCCACTCTGCAAAGCCCCCAATGAATTTGCAGTCTCCATGTCTTCCTTCATCTCTTTGAGGGTCTCATCAATTTAATCGCCAAACACCTGCTCCCCCTCACAGGGCATGTCGAGAACCTTACAATGCACCTCCGGGTTACAGTCTGTGCACTTAAGCCAGGCTTGGCGATGCAGCACTACCCCACTGTTAATCTGCTTAAAGCCGGACTCCGCTAGGTCAACGGCAAGAATACAGTGATTGGAAGCTTCCTCCCCTTCAAACACCAAAAGCATGGCAGTCGTGCAGTGCTCCTCGGCAGATTTTCTAAAATAGGTGCTAGCCGATGCCACATCTCACGGTCATAGTGTGCCATGATCACTAAGGAATTGGCCGCTTTCACCGTCGTCACCCCAACAGTCAAAACTTTCTTCCCGAAGGCATCCCGTCTCCTGGCTTCACTGTCCAGAGGAGTAACACTTGTGCCGACTCCAGGCTTTACGGCTGGCTGCCGCCAACACTAGACTCAGGAGTGGGCTGCGACACTAAGCACTTCGGGGTAGAGTCGGGGGCCTTGAACTTTTTCTCCAGTCTCCCTTTGACAGCCGGTTCTGAAAAGGGATGCCGCATCGTGCGCAGGCCCTCCTGCCACAAGTGGTCCGGAATAGGCATGAGAATACTGCTTTCCGTCTCTTGCCCATGTGATCGCTTTCCGTCTCTTGCCCATGTGATCACTTTTTGTCTCTTGCCCATGTGATCAGTAAACACTCCTGTTCTTCAGGTGTTCACCCAAATCCCACACACCTTTGCCATCATGGCATGGAACGCCCCAACATCAGGCGTGGAAGGCTGCACCGGACTTCGAGCTGTTCTACCTCCCCATCGACGATGACCCAGTAGACATGGTGTCCAGAGGCACACTATACAACTCAGATTCCAGCAGTTCACCCTCCTCAGGGAATGAACATGGATGATCTTGGTGTCTGGTCAAAGGATCGAATCCAAAGGTTCGAATGGTCAAAGGATCGAAAACCAAAGGATCACATTTTTTTTAAATTATATATTGTTTTAGGGGTTTCGTGAAAAAAGTGGTGGACCCCCCCCCCCCCCAAAAAAAAGTAAAAAATTCAATCCTTTGGTTTTCGGTCCTTTGGTGTCGATCCTTTGACCACTCGACCCTTTGTCGATCCTTTGACCTACAACCGATGATCTTCACTCACCGGCAACCCAGCCGTGGCAGACAAACGCAGTGGAACACCAGTAGCGTCCATGACAGACCCCACCAGGACCCCACTCAGCGGAGGCAACCTCGCATCCAGCTGGCCAAACTATTATTGCTGCATGGACAGAACCTGGAGCGACAGCATAGACTGCGGGTTTAGCAGTGAATAACTAGCAGGACTAGCCACCGACGGTCCAACAATCTGCAGTCCCAAGGCCGACAGGCCCAACACTGGCTCCCGGTCGTCCACCTCCGAGGACAACGAAAAAGGTGCCGTGTCCTGATGTAGAATGATGTCAGGCAGAAGAGAGTCAAAAGCGGAAGACTGCCAAGCCCCACTCGTCGGTAAACCGTCTGTCGATCCTCAATGATGAGAAAAGCATCGGGCCTTTATCCAACACAGCTCCGTAGCCACCCTGGCAGCGCTGGACCGGTGCTTAGAGGACGACCTGTGATGGTCCGGCAAAGATGAGTGCTTCGATGACGAGTCCTCCTTGGCCTTCTCCTGCGACACCGACTTCTCGGGCCTACCACCAGACCCTCGGGAATGGTCTGACAGACCATGCTTGGATGAAGAAGCCCCCTTCGACAGCTGCTTACTCAAAGAGGATCTACCACTCTTCCAGACCTCCGACACAGGAGCAGGACGAGGTTTCTTAGCCGGAGGCTCGGCTGATGCCACCCGGCGATGTTCTGCCGACTGCACAGGCTGCTCCAAGGACATGCTCCGAAATGACCCCACATGCGAGGGGCCTTCATTAAGCCAAACCAACTGCTGATTGCGGTCCTTAAGAGTCTTTTGTGAAAACTCTACAGATCTCGCAAGAGTCAGCCGAGTGATGAGGGTAAAGGCAGTAGAGGCAATCCATATGCCCGTCACCCTCAAACACCTTCAACCCACAAGGCACAGGACCAGGAGAGATCTTGAGGAATCTCCCCAAACCAACTTTTCTATAATGGAGCAGACTTCTTCGGAGCCCCAGAAGCCATCTCAATACACAAAGCACAGGCGCATGCAAAAAACAACACAAGGTGATCAACAGTTTGGAGACGGTTGAAATCAGAAGGAAACCGCAGGAGCGGGGCCATTTATAGCCTACGTCCTATTGGTGGGGACTAAAGCACCCAAAAAGGTTGATAGGACACTGAAGTGTCAACGTTTTCCATAGGAAGACGCTAGGTTAAAGGGACCGAGGTTCCCAGCCTGACAGGGAATATTCACAGCATGTGAATCCATGAAAGATCCAATGCTGGAGAACTACAAAAACGGGTAGCAAGTGCGGTAAAGAGGAGGCATTTATACACAGATATAAAAATGTTCGTCACAATCAAGATGTCATTGCTCACCATTGTGACAAGGCTGAACACCAGGTCATGAATCGTGACCTGTATCCCTACTGTTGTTGATATGAGTAGTTATTGCTTGTATTATTGCTTTCCTAACCGGCCGGGCTCTCTGCAGATACTTACCGACGGCATAAATGACTGTTTTGCACTTAGTCCATGTACACAGTACTAATTGCTTTGTTAGAAAACATTCACCCAAACTCGCGCAAAATTTGGCGCAAGTGTTGCGCTCTCAGATTTGTGTAACCGGACAAGAATAGTTTTGACAAAAATCTGCAGCAGTCCTGTTCCATTTGTATTCCAGTGCGGCCAATTACAGATTGACAAGGAGCAGTCCAAGACAAGTGCGACAAGAGCGAGGCGAAGTCAAGATATTACTCTCATCCAAAGGTTTGCTTTCTTTCCCAATATGCTGAGGCACTAGCAGTTTGAGCCCAATGGGTTATTGCTTCTTCCCAGGGGCGTTGCTAGGGGGGGCTAAAGGGGCTACAGCCCCTGATCTTTTGGTTGTAGCCCCGGATAGAATCTCAGGAGCTACAGCCAAAAGACTAGCTAGCCCCCAGTCCCAACAGTTCCGACATCAGCTTAGCCCCGGGTCTTTTCCAGCCCTAGCAACTCCCCTGCTTCTTCCTGTAAAAGCGTTGCATGTGCCTGCTTAATTATTGTAATCGCATTATTTCGTAATGCCTCCCTCTTTTACCAGCACCCACTGACACCTAACGAGGTTAGAGCAGATTCAATACCTTCCATTCCAGCCCAGAAGAACCAAGTACTTCCCCCGCCCCTACCCAAAATGGCGGGATGACCTTAGACGTGCCCAATATAAACAGATTATTTTGGTTAGTCTATGTACAACATTTAACGCAGCTCGAAACCCACGTAAGTGAATGCATTTTGCAAGTTCCATTCAATTCAATGTCGCCACTAATAGTGGTCAATTTTAGTTTGCAACAGTTGAGACATCAAGTTTGAAATGTGCAGGCTGGTCTAGACCACAGCAGTACATCATGACTAAGGCTTGCCTGGTAGGGATCACTTTTCTAATGCAGCATTACTTTAACATTGGAAATATTTTGAGACACTACAAAGTCAATTAAAGAAATTAATGGTTGTAAATAGGTCGGTGTATTGCAGCCCAGTTTTATTTATTTTGTTGGCAATGGGGCAACTCCAGGTCCACATTCAAACTTTTGAAAACTTACGTTAAAGACACCCAACATCTATATAAAGATAAGCACATGGAGTAATGAGATTCACATGGAGCCAACAAGACTTCTTGAAATGTGTGCAAAAGGAGCTAGTGTATTGTTTTGAACCCAAATCTGACCTCGTAGAAGACCTCTTCTAGAACAATGCACAGCCTTGGCCACTTGCACATAGCACACACCACCAAGGATCTTAGAAGTAGATTATGGCATTCTACCAGTGGTAATTGCCCACAGGAAAACGCCTAAAATAAACCACGTTATGTTTGACTATTGCCAGTAATTTGTTACATCTAACTTTTGCCTTGTTAGGCTGGAGCTACAAAACCCATCCTGAAAGAGCACTATGAGATTTAGGTAGAGGTGTGGGGGCGGGGGGCTCAAGCCAAATGCCAGGTTTAGTGATTCCAGCACAGCACGTTTGTGAAAGAGCCCAATTTGGCCCAAGCTGATCTACTTTCATACACAAACTTAAATGAGAGAGATTGCATCTTTACCACAGCTAAAGGACTGAATGCACGCCAAACATTTCTGACTAGCATAAAAGTTGAAATGTTCTATGCTTTGATAATGTATGTTCTTCCTTGTACATTTGAGACCACAATAGGCATGTTCTGCAAGCTCTACGCATTTGCTCTTTGAGCCATTCCCCCTGTCAGCACCCACAAATTCTCAGCCCCCGCCACCCCACCCCCCAACTCTAGTTGTAGGAATATTCAAATTGCCAGAAATTGAACTTGCTGGGAACCAAGCTGGAGGAGCAAACTACGAAAACTGAACATGGTGTCCTGTTTTTGGAAAACATCTGCACACATTCAAAACTGGTTGAGCCCAAACAATCTATGACATAACCCATCAACCATTTCCTCCTGCACATGCAATTCTGACATCAAGACTAGAACTAATGAATGGAAGACCACTCCTGCAGGTAAGACCAAAAAAAACTATCCACTATATTGTTCTACATTAACACCAAGGTAAGCTAAGAGATGATCACTGAGGTCAACATAAGGTAATTACACTTCCACCCAAGGGACCGGTCTGAGAAGTTACAAAGTTGCACAATACCTTGCACAACGAATAACAAAAAAGTGAAAATGCAGAAGAAACCATTACCAGTAGGAAACAGCACAATGCCCCATGCTTAAACCTCGGAGCGCTCAGGTTAACACTCCCATCAAGCTGCGTTTCCTTCACTGTCCCAGATTTCAGTACGTGCAAAATGAAATGCAGGGAATCATTCAACCAGATGTTAATCACTGGAAACAGAATAGATCACTAAGGAAATATTTGCACAAACATTACAAAAGGTAATCCATACGAACTAAACTCCAGTTGTGCCGAATGCCTACATTATAATTTTAATTCACCGTTTCATTTCTGTAGTCTCATAACTCCTGCATTTTCTCAACCAATGACCGTCATGCACTTTGCACTGACTGCTTATTCTATCACTCAAGGTGATGCTCTTGATCACTGCCATTTGCTTTTCAGGGCAAAAACGAATTTCCCCTTTCACCATACAAACCCACTTGATTTTATTGAACTTTTGTATGCAAAGGCATACGACTTGAATTGGCAGCACAGTTATGTTATTTGGCATTTATATAGCGTTCTATATCATTGGTTTGACCTCAAAGCGCTTGTAGGTTGAACGCCCTCGGGACCAAGTCCAAGTCAGTTGAGAGTAGGGTGTCGTATGGTGCTTGGGTGCACCAGTTAAGTGTGCAGCTGATGTAATTGCTCGATGGTAGCTGCATCCTAACATTAGGTGTGGTGGTATCGGTTCAATGTGTGCAGTCTGGCGGGTGGACACAGATTGGGTTCTGGGTGCATTAGGCCTGTGGGATGCATGTGTGCAGCTAGGCCGTTTTTTTCATGGAATATAGCTGCGTGTTATTAGAATTAGGTGTTCATGGGATAGTGTTCGTATGTGAGCAGCTAGGCCGAATTGATCGAGGAGTGTAGCTGCACTCTAATTGTGTGATGTGTAAAGTATGTATAGTGATACATGGTTCATACACAGCACGCTTCAAAAACGCTAAATGACAGGGGGGGACAAGGGAAAACTACACTCCCACAGGCCATGAACAAGAATGTGAAGTCTAGCCACTAGTCGGTCTAGCGACACCCAGACGGTGCAAGTGCCAAGACAGACAGGAACGGTACACAAGGACCGGAGGGGCTGGGGCACACAGCGACATTGCAGGGGACCAGGGGGTTTGGGGGCATACAGCAACAGCATGGAGGGGCTGGGGGCAAAGAGTCATCATGGGGAACAGAGTGGTGGTGCACAGCGACATCCCAACAGCATTTGCTGACTTGCAAAAGATAAGATTAAATTAGAGAACAAGGATTTAAACATGGATGATCTCTGCCTACTCATTTTTGGCATGGGTGAGGCCTTAACATTTTGTATGCCAATCTGCCTGATGTTTCAAAACACTGCCTCAATCTTTGAATATACTGCCTTAGCAATATGCTCAACTTCTGGCCCACTACCTTTTGGGCAACCTGGAAAGTACTCCAAACCCATATTGATATTTAATTTCTTCTCCTACAAATTATGAAATCCTTTGTTAGCCATCCTCTATCCAAGGGTTGTCTACAAAATTAAAGCTGGGAGAACAAGGAGTTTAGGATCACCAAACAAATCTGTTAATTCAACTAAAAAGTCTGAAGGGGAGACCAGCAGTGGCATTCAAGACCATTTAAAAAGATCATGTAGTCAAAAATAAAGTTGAACACGATAGTAAGCAATGAGCTGCCTTGAACCAGGGTTGTCCAACTGCAGCCCTCGCGGGGAAGATTCATGCTGGGTTTTCAGGAAAACCCTCATTAATATTCATGAGCTCGATTTACATGATTCTAAATATGTGCATATTTTCCTCTTGAATATTGATGGATATCCTGAAAACCAGTCAGGATTCTGGCACTCGGGACCCAGAGTTGGGCAACCCTTCCTTAAACGCTACTCTTGTCAACAAGTAGGACTTTGGCATGACTTTAAAGCCAATACCAAACCTTCAGATGGTAGTATCAGAGTGGATGGTTTAACGGTACCCAGTGAGTTTATCACTGAACTAAACAGGGGGTACTCCTTTTTTTAACCCACTAGCCAACACTTTCCCCAAACATTCTAGGACTTGAGTTTCTTTATATAATTGTACCAGTCCTAAAATGTTGGGAAGGGCGTTGTGGGTTAAAAGAATATTGAGGATCCCTTGATGTTTTTCCCCAGCTATGAAACCACACAGTTTAACCACTTTCAGACACTACACAAAACTCTAGACTAAAAATTAACCCATGATTGGGTCCCTTCATGAAGCTTTATGAAGGGCGCCCCTCATTGATTCAAACACCCCACCACCCCTGTGGGGTAAAATATAGTCCCTGAATGTCAGAAAAACAGGCCAGTATTTAAGTGTGAAGTGGACTAGTGCCAACCATTAGAAAATGCAGGCCGGTCCCAAAATACTTGTGCCCGACTCAAGGCCTAGGACGTGAACAGAAAGGGGCCTCTCAACATTACCAAACTGAACAGGCGCTCAAGTGAAGGAAAATGTGCCTGAAAACATGAAATTGCAAGCTGAGCCCAATGCATGACAATAGACATGTGGCTGAAAATGCAGTTTTCATAAAATATGAAAAGCTACACTTTCTTAGAGACAGATATGTTGCATAAAGATATTGTAGATGCTGCTGAGACTGATTCAGGAATCCACATGAAGTATGATTTTTCACACGAGGGAAGAGAGCGTTTATTTTCAACAGCCAAAATGACATGGAAAGGCTCATTTTTCATAATTGAACACTGGTGCTCTGTTATCTGGCCTATTTGGTGAAATTCTGAATATACCTCAGGGTTAATATTGCGAAGCAAAAAACAGGTTTAAATGTAGTTTACTATGCAACTGGTTAAACAATACCGTAAAAAATGTCAAAAAGGTAAAAACATTTGGTGATCTAAAGCTGTACTTTGAAAAGCATGCCTGCAGAGGGCCATTTCCACTGAAACGAAACTGACCCATGACCGATAAAGAAAAAATAAATACAAAGATGGAGGAGAGATTTCAACTACGGTGATGCAGATAACAGACAACCTTTGAGGTCAGGTTCCCCATAAAAAGTGCATTAATTCTGAACAAAGACCCTTCGATTTCTGAACTCCAGGCTTTTTTGGAGCTGGGCCTACCAAGAAGAAAGTCTGGTGGTGAATTAGTTGCAGATAACATGTCCTGCAGAAGTAATCTCAGGGTCAATCTTCATATAAAAAAACTGTACATTAAGCACAGAGCAAGGCTTTGAAGCCAAGAAGGACATGTTAAGATAAACACAGAAACCAGATGGCTGGTCACATGTTTTCAGGGAAATGGATACCTACTGAGGCCATGTTATGCCCTGCCATTGATTAAACATTGAATACAGTTTTTCCTTAAGAGGAGCTGTGTGTGTCCATAAGAGCCCACCCCGGGGGTTAAAATTAACCAGGAGAAAATGCCCATTGTGACCCTATAAAAACATTTTTGTGAGGTACCTTATTTAAGTTATGTGGAAAAGTAGGATTGTTTCCATTTACATACACCTGAGCAATGGGAGCGTTGGCAATATAGTAAATCATTAAAGTATGTTTTAAATGGGGAACTGTCCCAATTTTGGCACAGCAGAAAACTGCGAAAAACGGTTGCTCTGCTCAGGAAGGGCATGCCGAAGTTCAAGGAGTATGGTCCAAGTCTGTCATGGTGCAGGCACCCAAAACCCTGAAACTGGTGGGGCCATCCCGAACTTTGGCCCCCCTTGGGGGCTTATCAGGCCCCAGCCAGGCTCACCTGGACTCAGTCCTGGCGCCAGGCTCATGGAGCGGTTAGTGACATGGTGCATTAACTTGGCTCAGAGAGGCTGAGCCATTTAGTTCAGGATGTGGCCTGGAACTACTTTACCTGAGAGAAGGGATACGCAGAAGGACTATTTTCTTGGTACTACTTGCAAGGCTATTTAAACCGCACCCAACAATCTTAACACGCTTCACGTTATTCTGCACTCCTGCAGCGTAACGCTCACCGTCAGATCAGTTCTTGCTTCCTTCTGCCACGCCCGTCCAGAGTCTTCCATCCATCGGCACCTGTAAACAGAGAATAACAGGAGTTATTTAAGCATCGAAGGCCTTACCTGCAGTACATCCAGATCTCATCTCCTGGTTTCCCCTGAACCGCTGCATCTGCAGAACAGAACAAAAATCACCCTCTCGGGTAGCTACTCACCTTATCGGCCGGCGACAGGAACTTCAGACAGTTCTTCACTCAGCAGCACGCCGCAGCTCGACACCGCCACACGGATCTTCTACTCTTCTTCCTGGACTCACGCCGTACCTGTTGAACAGAAAAGGACAAACAGGTTAGTCGCACGTAGCAAAGGAAAGCTACAGAGGCGAACATTTGCGCACCCAGCACAGCGCTATACTTACCGGCAGGAATCCTGAGCATCATTGTCAGGAGGGTCATCCATCATCCGAAGGTCGCTAAACACCACACCTGTAAGGCAATAACAGACATTAGTTATCTTGAACAGAAAGACTTAAAGGCAGTCATTCCAAGCAGTTATTGGAATAGAGTCTTACCTGCTTACTCCCGGGCCTTCTACTTCATCAACTTCCTTCGGATCAGTGACGTAACTATCCAGGAAAGACTGAACCGCGCCCCTGCCAGACTGCAGGACGGAGAGCTCGCCCATTAAAAAACCGAGGTGAGCCAGAAGAAGTGAAGGATAGACCGCAGGGAGGTGAAACCACTGACCAGCTCCCTTCGGTAGCTAATATCTTGTTTCGACTTGCAGGCTAACACCTCCTGAAGCAAGGACTAAGGGGAGACGCAAGCTAGCATCACCAGCCAAGCAGAGCAGCATCAGAACATACAACACCCTACGCACACGAGCACCCCCCCCCGTGTAGAGCAGGTGAGCGTGACAGTCGCTGTAAAATATAGAAAATTATATATTATGGGTTATTGGAAGACCAAGGAAGTTACCATATGAGACATTTTAGAACAAAAAGATCCAGCCCAGCGGAGAAGGCGGGTTTCAGACCTATTCTACCCGAGTCTTCAGATATTCAGCATCAGTCCACCACGACAATCGACCTAACCAATATACCAACCAGTACCTTACCGCCGACTCCATCCGTTGATGACGGATCCACCAGGCCCCAGCTCTCTGGCTTGGTCCCACTTACTGGCCTCCGTAGGATATCACATCTTCAAAAATTCTAAAACCAACTTGAAAAAGCCAACTGCGAACACGAGGCAAGTGGTTTTCCAACTTACAAAGCAGTCGGCAGTCCGGGAAAGGGTCTCACGCGGCCATGGGCACATAACATCGAACCTGGACTTTACCACCAACATCCGAAAAGACCACCCAAAACCCACAGCCTCTGGCCCCAGCACGGGCTCATCGCCACCTTCACCCATTACGGTAAACGACTTCTTACAGGACAAAGAATCAATGGACTTAACCATCCATATAGATATTGACGAAAGTCCACAAACAACAAAGTCGTCAGTTCCGGTACTTCCGATAAAAAATTCGCTGGGGCAAGAACCTGAGCAGCATGCAGTACCAACGACTCCTGCAATAAACCTCAAAGGCACAATATCGGCGCACTCCGATAAGGACAGCGGCCAAACTTCTCCCAGATCACACGATTGCAATCCCGTCCTCATCGAGGGCCCCAGAGCTCTCCTAAGGCAGAACGCCAGATCTCTGGCGAGAGACTGAAACTGAGAAAAAAAACAAGAACTCTTGGAACCCACGAAAGACAGTAAACTAAGCTACGATCACTGCTCTACAAAAACTTCTGGGAGAACCATTTCACACAAGGATTCTAATCAAACTAATGACGAAACCAGAGACTCTAGCTTGAACAAACCCCAGAGATAAAGGAGGATCTGATCTTTAATAGGAGGCCTATCTTACATCTGCTCTCTAAAACAACCAAGATAAACTCTGAAAACCGATGGATTTCCTTCTTATTGAACCATATCGAGAAGGGCTGGCTAAGGCTTATTTGCACATTAAAGCTCCATCTCTTCAGAACATACAGCAACGCCTATCATGACCTCGAAATCCGAGGCTTCCGACTGACTGAACTACAAACCAGCAGATCCAATTAGACGATCCGTAGGGATTCTACCACCAAGAGAGGAACACACCACCTATACGTCTCGAAGACGGAAGAACTGTACAAAAACTCAAGATGGGGGAAGATCTCCAAGAGGGCCGTCCAGAACTACAAAGGAATCCGCGACTTTCAGTAACCAGGGACACATCCTAAATTCTGCAGAGCTCTTCCATGGCGATAGAGATTACCAAAGATAGTGTGCCTCACGTTCCTCTCAATGAAAACCTGAGGAACTGTATCAAGCCTCAAGGAACAGACCAACACGTCAGAACAGGAGCCCGCACTTCTGCAGAAGATGGACCAGAAAGCTTTCGAACCCAACTACCAGAAAAACGTCGAGATGCAAGTCCCAGGAAAGGGATATGGGCTTTGCTGCCGAAATCATTTAATCCAATGAGCAAGAGATAGCAGCCACTGCACCTCAGACACTTTCCAAAAACCAACTCAAAAGATCAACCAAAACAGTTCAGATTAAAGTTGGGATCATGGAACATGAGGGCACCAGCACCTTACAAAACCTGGGAGGAACTGATTTAGGCGCTTTCGATATACTTTGCCTCCAAGAAACTTGGTTGGAGGAGATTCCACTTCTTGACGGTAATCACATCTCCTGCCAGCAGAGGCCCTCTCAGCAGACCCTCATCTGGCCTACTTTTGGCAGTTTATAATGGCTCAGGGGTAAACCTCAAAGAAAACTTATGAATTTTATGGCCAACTAGCCACCCTTTTAACTTGGGATGTTAGTGACAACTTGAACTCGACACCTAGAAAAATCTAATTGGGGATAATCATTCTCTACTGGAGCCCTCAGGGAACTGAAGCGTTCTGTGCAAATGTAAGTGAAGTGATTGACAAATTCTTGGCAGACTATCTACTGTCCAATATCCTCATCTGCGGTGACCTGAACACCACCTGCCCTAACCGACATGCATCAAAACTACCAAGCTCCGCTTCTGACGAAAGAGGTTCCGAATGGCAGGCGCTTATGACTTTTAGATCTTTACACAACGCCTTGTCTATTGCCTTAGCCGACCAACTGATTCCTATATGGGAAAGAGCTTCATCTTTTGCAGCCTTGCATAACATTTTCGTCTCTACCACCCTATTGGAACAACTCTACTTGTTTAAATTTCTGAGGACCGAAGAAAGCGACCACAATCTTGTGACCACTAGCTGCTCTACCAGCTGCATCCAAAACCCTTCATGGAACGCTACCATTGAGTCAAACCAGCAGCAAACGAGGCTCAAGTTAACATGGTCAAATATTACTGAACTTGTGAAAAACTACACATGGCAGAGAAGCCAACATTGGCAAA
This sequence comes from Ambystoma mexicanum, assembly GCF_040938575.1. Lineage (NCBI taxonomy): Eukaryota > Metazoa > Chordata > Amphibia > Caudata > Ambystomatidae > Ambystoma > Ambystoma mexicanum. The sequence continues at coordinate 1,461,132,352 of NC_090935.1, forward strand.
GGGAAATATCCCACAGGGGACCATCAACCTCTACTTTTGAAATATCGCTTGCCAACAAAATCCATCCAAGTAAAAGGACCGCATGGGTACAGTACAGTCCTCGTTGAACGCCGCCGTAATCTAAGGCAGCTCAAAAGACTTCTTAAACTAAATACTCCAGAAGCATGGTCCCAGTTCCAGACAACGTAACTACAGATCATGGCTCAGAGCCTACAAGATCGACCTATACCAACAAGACGCCAAACAAATGCTCCAGATTGTGGCCCAAAAAAAACACAAAGGAATTGGTCACTAATCAGGCCCTCAGGCTTTCAACCTAATGCGATTCTAACGAACTCTGTAAGCGAAGAGAAATGGGTAGACCATTTTAAGAACCTCTTTGTTCCATGTCGCAGCGTCTGCACTTGGAGCAAAGACCACGTTGGTTCCTTTGGTAAACATCACAGACAAGGAGGATATCCTCAGAAAGATCCAGAAGTTAAGTCTCTAGAGCACCGGGCCCAGATGGCCTTAGCAACTTTGACTTAAAGCAGTATCCGAAGAATGGGTGCCCCTGATCAGCCTAATTTACACTCGCTGCAACAAGTACAAAACCATCCCCTTATGGACCTCGCCGGTGGTGGTTACCATTTTTAAAAAGGGTCCAAGAGAAGATCCGTCTAACTATTGTACGATAGCACTATTGGATACCATCGGCAAGGTTTTCACCTTGCTATTGTTCGGAAAATTCCAACATTGGGTGAAATCGTCTGCGCACCCGCTTCAAACTGGCTTCTTGAAAAATGCCAACACATCCGCAAACATGATTCTCAACATCTTGAAAAGTAAAGTTCAAGCCGGCGCTCCCCGAGTGCACCTAGCCTTTATGGATTTAACCCAAGTGTTTGACCGCGTGGACAGGAATAAGCTTTGGGTAAATTAGCAGCCTGGAATTGCCCTCCTTCCATCTTGGCGCCCATCAGAGCCCTCCACACGGGAACTCTTATGCGAGTACGCCCAAGTCAAAATGGATTGCTTTCTGTGGAAATTCCATCTTTTAGAGGCATCCTTTGGCCCCTGCACTTTTCATCATCTTTCTTGGGGACTACAAAGACTATGCACTTAAAGTTCAGGCTTTTCCGCCAAAATCAGTTTCTCTGAGGTTCTGTATTTATTGTATGTGGAGGACATGATTCTGGCTGATCAAACCCCAATCGGGCTTCAACGAAAACTTGACCACCTGGTGTCCTCTCTCAACAACTTAGAAATCAATAAGAATAAAACCAAAATTTTGACCATGGAAAAAGCGCCATCGAAAAAAGTAAAACCAATGTGGTTCCTCGAAGGAACAAAGTTAGAGTCAGTCGATCACTTTAAATATTTGGGCGTTACCTTAGACTGCTCCAAATCCGAGGCCCATTTGCAGCGAGTGCTCTGGTCCAAGATCTGCAATCTTGTAGTGCAGACAAGAATGCTCGACAAAAATTACAGAAGGTTTTCCCTGCTGCCAGCCATTCAATTTTATAAAACCAAAGTCATCCTCTCAATGGTATATGGCATGGACACTTGCCTGGAAGTGCCAGAGACGATCTGGCCAAAATTGGAGGGCTTTTTTTGGTGCTCAGTTTTGCAAATCCCCAAGTCGACATCCATTGTAGCGATTAGACGTGAACTCGGCCTGCTTTCCCTACTGGCAGCAATAAACAGTTGAATCCAACTATTCAGAAAACTCCTGCTTCTGGACAGTCCGAGTATCTATGTTCTAATCAAAGAGGAAGCCGCCAAAGGGACTTGTGCACAATTAACTGGCTGGTGTTAAAGGAACAAAGCTCTGCTGAACACAATAGCCTGTACAGAAGAGGACCTGATAGCCAATCCCCTGAGGATAAAAACTAAGATGGAAGACCTAGACTGTATTAAGACCTTAGACCAGGCTTCATCTAACAGACTATTGACCCATCTCCCTGCAATAGTGCGCAAAAGAAAAGAGGTAGCGCTATACATAAACAAATTCCCCAATAAACTCGAGGAACATTTCTCAGAGCACGATTCAACCTCCTACCAACAGGGGAAATCCTGAAAATCAGAGCGGTCTCAAGTGTATGTAGACTCGGTCAGGAAACCGGCCAGCCAGAAACCCTATGCCATCTAATGATGAAATGCAAAATCTCAGAAAGACGCATCTTTCACCATTGTTTTTGGACAGTGACCTCCGTGATGAGGACCTTTGGTGGACCCGTCTTCTCTGGCGACAACAACAAATGGACCATCTCAGCTGCTAAAATTTTAAAACTGCCGATGGATAAAATCGCAAATCTCTAAAGCAACCTAGTCCGACTTTTCCTAGACTCCTTAGACTTTTCAGACCATCTCCAACTTTGTTTTCCACACTTAAACCGGGAAAACTTAAGTTTCCTTTTACCTCATCCTTGTAAAAGCCTTTTTTCTTGGCTGCAAACAAGCAAATAAAAAAGATAAAAAGAACAAGAGAAACACTAATCCTTGTGAATTTGAAATGATGCATCTATTCTTCTCCATCAGCCTACATCATACATATCTTTCAACTGCTGGTCCTATCAGCAGGCAGGGGGTATGGTGGGGAGGTGAATGGAGCTAACTAGCCAATCCAGACCGCAGGAATTAAGACCATATTGCAGCATCACTACCCCCAGAAAAGGGCAGGTTTGCATCAAAACTGGGGTTTTTGTGTGAATTATTCTGAGAGAGCGCTGCTGCTGGACTCTTGCGAGAAACTAGCAGAGGGGCCTCAATCCTTGCATTGGACACAGTGGCTAGGAAATGAAGCTGGCTGGGACCCAGAGCAGCAGAAAGTCTGGCTGCAGGTGGAAATCCTTGACGGAGAGCCCTTAAACAGACCTGTGCTGACTTCAGAAGAGCCCTGTTTTCCCTCAAAGCCTCCCATGTAAGTAGACCCATCCAAAAGCCATCAATTGTGTGGGGAGTCACCCGTCTTTATCCCTTTCCATTGGTGTGTCAAGGAGGGGGTGAAACTGGATCTGCCCTTCACACAATTCATTAAATCCATTAAAAGTAAATTCCCCATACAAAACCACCCTCTGTTAACATTTGTATTTCATTAGGTTTTATATAGTTTTACATAGCGCTTTTTGCCAAAGCGCTTCACACAAAGTACAATCAGCAGTACAATAAAATCAGCATAAACAATTGTGTTCGAAATCAGCCAGTAGCAATCAGACAGGGGACTGAAGTGACATTTTAAGGAGCAGAACAGTAGGAAGTCACAGATCGGAGGGATAGAGGGAGGTTCCAGTGGAGAGGGGCCAGCAGTTGAAAAGATCGAAAGTGAGATTGTGCACAAGGGGCACAGGGAACAGTAAGTAAGAAGAGTCCAGCAGAGCAGAAAGGCCGAGAAGGAGAATAAAATGAAAGCAGCGAGATAATCAGGAGCAAGGCCATAAAGAGATTTGAATACTAAACAGAGGAAATTGATTTTAAGATGAGAATGAAATGAGAGCCATCCAAGAGAAGAGGAGATAGAGTCACGATGAGAAAGTAAGGAGAGTGAGCGAATGAGGAATGATGGATTGATTTAAGAGGGGCTAGGCGAGAGCATGGAAGAACAAAAAGTAAAACAGCAGTAGAAAAGTCGAGAAAAAATGAGAGGAAACCAAGAGCTAAGTGACATGAAAAGTGAGAAAGGGGCTAATTTTACAAATATTAAAGAGGTGAAAACGACAGGCTTGAGAGGTGAGTGAGATGATGGCTGAAGGAGAAGTTAGTCAAAATAAAGACTGAGATTGCGGGCAGTAGGAGAAATCACCAAGGTTGAGGGGGAAAGAGAAAAGGAGAGGGCTGTGGAAGAGTATTAGCAGGAAAGAGGAACTTCAATCTTTCTGGAATTTAAGGTGAAAAAATAGTAAGTCATCCATGACATAGCAGTAAGACGGGAAGAGAGGGTGGAGTGGATGTCAGGTGTGAAGGATGAGAAACAGAAAGAGCTGAGTGTCATCCACATAAAAGTGATGCAACACTCCAAAGGAAGAGATGACAGGTGCAAGAAAAGAAGTGTATAAAGAAAAAAGAAAAGTACCAAGAACAGACCCTTCTGGGACTCTGATCAAGAGGAAGGAGAAATAATGGCGCCCCAGGATATGGCGAATGTGCGGTTAGATAAGAAAACCAGGATAGGACAGAACCACAAAAACCAAATGAGGAAAGTGAATCCAGAAGCAAAGAGTGGTCCACCATGTTGAAAGCAGCGGAGAGGTCAAGAAAAAAAAGCACAGAAGATTGTTTGGAGTAACACGCAGTTAATTACATTGCATTGTGTTAGGAGCAGCCATCCTAAACCTTTCCATTAAAGTGTGAAGGGGGGGGGAGCTGTGTAGATCCTTAGCACATTGGATTAAAGTAAATCAATTAATTCCCATCTAGAAAATAACAGGTTCAATGTTAGAATTCGAAACTAACACAATTCAAACCTAGTGTTATAGCTGGTATAGCCCATAAATCGGTTGACTGTTTCTGAAATCCTTGACTTCCACGAAGGGGGTGTCCCTAATCCCCAAAAGTAGTAATCCACAAAACAGCAGCTTTCAAGTCAGTGGGGAGGGTGCAAAAACAAAATTTCACATTCATCCGCATTTTATTTTAAATCAGAATTACCAAGTATTGCACCTCATCCGTGTGTGTTGCAAAAGGAAATTCCCCATTCATTTTAACAGAATTGCAAAGTATTGCATCTTATCTGTGTGTACAAAACCGAAAGTTCCCTTTTGGTTTCCATTTTTCTCTGACCAAGTTAGCAAGTCCTGCCTTTTATTTACAGGTGTGTTGAAAAACTATTCGAGTTCTTTTTCCCAACCTTGCCTTTAAAATAACAAGCCCAAAACGATTTTTCCATTGTACTCACACTCCTTGCCTTTCAAATCAAAGGGCTCATTTAATTGAGGCCTGGAGGTGGGGTTGCTGGGAGAAGTATTTTTCCAAATTAAGTCATTTGTGGATTTTGTATTTTATTACGAACATTTTTCACTGGTTAAATCGAAATTCAATCGGTCGTAAATTGTGATTGCATGCTGCAAAATGTCATCTGTTTGAAGAATAGACTGATGGTTGCGATATTGGGTGTTGCCACAGCATTGGGGGCTAATGTTAGTCTGTCAAACCTTGATTCAATAAAATCTATATTCTTCCTACACACCGGCCTGGTTCCTAGTCCACTGGTGACAAGGTATTTGTTGGGGTTGGGAGCAAGACGGGTTGGAGGCCTCAAAGTGAACTTGAACAGTGCTTTATTGTGCACCACCTTGCTTGGAGGGGGAGGGGGAATCTCCGAGTTGAGTGACCGCATAATAAACCGCAACATCCCCATGTCGCACATGTGGTTTTTACAATCTGTTGATCATATTCCTAGTTCAAAGAATCCATGCCAAAAGCACACTGTACACTTATGCCCTGATGCACGAGTATCCAGATTTGCAGCTCCTGCTCTACCAGTGACCGAGCAGGTTGAGGTCACAGGTACCCCCTCTTGGCAGCTGCAATGACAGCACAAGTTTTTGCAGCACAGAGGCTGCATTTATATGCACCCCCGTTCCAAAAACTGCATAACACTGATCCTGTCCTGGTGGCATGGTAAATTGTAAATATAAGCTGTACCCAAGTTAGGGTATTGTGGTCAGCCTCAGTTATCCAAGCCACATTAAATTGATATTGTGGGATCAGTTCAGCTGTCGAAGGGTTGTGTGTTCCTTCAAGACAAGGCACACCCTGCCCACTGGCAGGACTGTACCGTTGTGGTAGTGGGGGGTTGAGGGGGTGGGGGGGGTCAGGTTGTGCCACATTTCTAAATGACTCATTTTATTGGGAAGGGGGTTAGTGCAGCCAGTGAGACATCTGTACAGTTTGGGGGAAGATTCTTCCATCTTGTTTGTATCTGCCTCTTTCCAGGCCACTCCACTTCCTGTAGCACAAAGCTTGTTTGCTCTGATGTCAGAAGGGCAAAGGCACAGGGGGGGTTTTAGAGGACATCAATTGAGATGGCGGCCTGAAGGTCACACTCAGCCTGGAGAACCTATAATCCTTTCAAACATAAGTGACGGCTGCCTTTCCTCAAGATATGCACTATAAATTGGACTGGGAACTCAAGAATCTGGAGACCTAATTCTGTAGTGGCAAAGTGACTTCCTTTCATGGTTGAAATAGCACATGGTAGTATTGCCCGCTTGATGGGGTTTGCCGCGGTAGCCTCTGGAAGGATGTGTTGTAAGATGGGCCGTTGTAACAACTCTTGAACTAGCACAGTGTCTCCATACTGTCAAAGAAAAATACTGGATACGACATTGTAGTGGCGATCGTCATTGCTGCGCCTCTCTCATATCCTTTGGCACTCTTTGGAATGTTGATCACAGCCTCCTGATGCACCGAGCCCAGGCAGAGAATTACTCTGCTCAGGTTGGGGATGGAGCTTGTACTGGGCTACACCGAGGAGCACACTTGATGGGTGCTGTAGATATGTTTTTTGGAATCCTAAAAGTAAATTGCCAGGGCATCACTTGGTGGGTCAGTCTGCCTACCTTGATATGGCTAAATGTGTAATGAGGGGAGCTCTACAGCTAATAGGGGGACGACATGCAAACCACCCCCTTACTACTTCAAGCCTGCACATTTTAAGCTCGAATGTTAATCTAACAGTTGAACTGCTGACAAAAGCCCTCTGTGCTTTATTGCACTGTAGCTGTGTTTGGTGCTGGATTCAGCAGTGGCCTTGAGTTTTTTTATGCCCAGCTGGGCTCCCTCCAGATGCTAGTCAAAGGGGTACTTGGATATTGTAATTGGTTATTTAGGCTTCTCCTGCTATTTAGGCTATTTGCTGCCCTCGTTAACTACCCGTTATAGCTATATGGAGTGTGGAGAGACTGCAGTATTTTTTCTGCCACTAGGACTTTCTGGGTGCTGTGCTGTCCGGCAAAGCGGTGGAAATGCCTGAAACTGCCGCTAAGAAACAGCCGACTGGATGAGTTTGCCAAGAACTCCAGTTCAAAAGATATTGTTGAGACGGCTTAGCCTATTACTCCCCCTGACCACCTCATTTAACATACTTTATGTACTATTTTCCCAGATATGAAGGGTACCCTCAGTACACTAGACCAGAAATTTGATAACTTAGGGTGCAGATTGGAACGCTCAATGCAAGGTCGAGCAGCAATGTGGCTGAATGTCAGAGGCAGAGACTTGCATAGGACTCGCCAAAGAGACTGATTGACCTGGAAAAGAGGGTTAAAAGCCTGGAAAAGGACATTAAGATGGTACAGGAAAATTATAGACTAGGAGCGTCACAATGATATACGACTCATTGTCCAGCCAGAAACTGCAGCAAAAGACCACTGGGAATTTTTCTAGAAAAACAGCTGCCACAAATCCTGGTCACTTTTTTCGGACCTCAGAGCGGATCAGGCATTTGGGTCCACACCTGCCCCAGTATTCCACCCCATACAGTTATTGCCAAGGTATTAACTAAAGGGACAGATCCGAACCTTAAGGCTGCCAGAGAAAAGTGTGAGCTGCCCTTTGAAAAATGCTTGCATCTCTATACATCCTGACTTCAATGATGCAGTTGAAAATGTGAAACTTTTTTTGTCAAGTGCAGGCGGCGAGAAAAATGTAAAGTATGCAATGCTTTTTCATGCTAACTGAAAGTTTTACAAGGGGACAAATCACATGTTCACATCCGAGAGGCGCCTCAAATGATTTGGACTCCATGTGAACTATCCTTGTTCTGGAATGTATGTCAGATAATGCTTTACTTCTGCACAGTGCATTAGGCTTCCAACAACAAAGCAGTACCTGACTGAGGGGAGATTCACTATTCTTGCTGGTTGCATTTCTGGACAATGCGTTGTATTTGTTTACATGTATGATTCTGAAAGATTTCCCCGGTTTCTTTGAAAATCTCCGGTAAATTATACAAATGCATCGATTCAGTGTTTGTAGCAGGCGATATGAATGAACACAGTAATTCATCTCACATTAGACCGGGCCAGACCTCCGAGTGACACTGCGAGAGCACTGCAGGGCTTTAGTGTGGAATATACCCTTTTCTGTTCATGATTCTTATTCCTGCATAGATGGCTCATTTACGAGAAAATGGGAATCTGGGTGAAATATTGAAATTCTAACACGCATGCTTTCTGATCACTCCCCGGTCACAATGATACCAACTAACCAATGTGAGTTACAACTGCAGAAGCTGGAAATGCAAGTTTGATTTGCAAAGCGACGTGGCATTTTCTTCCAAACATCGAACTGAAATGTCGGGTTTTATTGATAGCAGGTGTTCGGTAGCGGAGGGGGACTACACTCTGGGAAATGTACGTGGTATATCTATGAGTGGTCTGCATCTCCAAGGAGAACGGAATGCTTAGGGCGTTGAGTGGTACGCTCGACAGGACTGAGATAGCAATACTAGCCACTGGCAGCCATTAAGGATAAACTGGCCAAGTTACGAGATGCTGCTTACAGGGAGATCAGTTTTCTTGGCTGCAGACTTTCAGCCATACGGTATGGGGAGGGAGATCGACCAGTCAGACTTATATCCTGGGCACCTTGAGCTGAAAAGCCACAAACTCGGACTTTGGAGATAGAAGACTGATGCAGAGGGATCAGGAATCCATCATGAAGGCATTTGTATTATTTTACTCAGCCTTATATAGTAAACCTGAAGATATTCCCAGTGAGGGAGCGTCATGTATCTGGAGAGGGCTGAGCTGGCCTGGGCAGTCGAGAAACATCGGGAGCGGTTGAATGTTACTACTTCCACAGCTCAAGTTAGAAGAGCTATCAGAGACCTCTTCAATGTTAAGGCACCAGGTACTGATGTTGCCATACAGTAGTATAAAGAATATATGCAACCACACTGGCCTCATTGCTAGGAGGGGTAGATCAGGAGGCCCTGCACAAGCAGACATTCACCCCCACAGTTAAAGATGGTTTTGTAGTGTGCTTCATACAGGCCGTTTCGTAAATGTTAGTAAAATATTGGCAAAACTGTTGGCAATTAGACTCCTCTGTTGAGCAGAATTGTCTTGCCACGGTTCATAGCAGGCAGGTCCACACAATGCAACACAAGTCTATTTGCAGTACTATCCCAGATAGCCTGGAGTCCCAGGCTGTGCAATGCTATTAGATGCTGAAAAAGCATTAGATTCCATGAGTTGGCCCTTTTCACCATATTGCACCACGTGGGACTGATCAGGCTGCTGTATACTAATCCTATGGCCAAGCTATTGTCAATTGAGACAGTCCCATTTGAATTATAAAGTGGCACGTGGCAGCGCTGCCCCCTTACACCTCCATTTGCGACAGCTATTGATCCCATTAACAGAGGGCTTGCTTTTTATATGCAGAAGGTTCTCGGCTCACTATGTGTGGACGGCCAATTGTACATCTCGAATCCTGCCCACAACATTGATCAAAATGTCGAAGCTAGTAAGGAATATGGGCGATTCTGGACTCATGCTCATCTGGACAAAGTGGCCTTTTTCCACTTACACCCAGCACAACTCGTTTTAACTAATTGCGAGTTCAAATGGTGTCCAGAGGGTGTTAGCCATCTCGGAGTGCAAGTCTATGCAGATGTGTATAAACTGCTTGAAGAGGACTACTCTGCTGTAGTTGATGTCACAGAAGCTAAACCAGAGTGCTGAGGAATACTGCCACTATCCCCAATTGCCTGTATATCAATCATTAAAATGGTAGACACTTGTTAGGATTAATACATTTAGCTGAGGTGCCTTTATTTGGACACTAATGGTGGGGTGATGAAGATGGCAGATTACCTACGTGTGGTTACATGGAACGTAAATGGGCTAAATCTAAAAATAAAGGAAGGTTATGACCCATTTAAGAGAGCTAAAAAGTGATTTGTTTTATTCAAGAAACTCATCTTAAGGATGAAATTGAAACCCTGAAGGGTTGGGTTGTGAGGGTCTATGGCTCCTCTTTCCACACGTTCAAGAGGAACAGCAATTTTGATTCAGAGAAATGTTCCAATAAAAGTAATGAGAATTGTCAGACCAATAGGGGAGAATGGTGGCTTTATTAGTTAATATTCAGGGAAGTATTGTGGCTGTAATATTTATGCCCCATCTGTGGATGATTGGTCATTTTATAGGAAAGTGGCTCAATCATTACAGGATTTGGGTACAGATAATCTAGGTGGCAAGGAACAAGGATTTGGATAGAAGTGTGTCTGAATAGTAAGCAGACTGACCGTCATTCTCTGAAAAGCCTGCTTGAGGAACATGCCCTGCAGGACTGTTGGAGAATGAAACATCCATTTGCTAGAGAATATAGTTTTTACTCGGGCGAACACTTTATTCTAGACTTGATATGTTACCGACGGCCGGAAAAATGACAGTACCATAAAACCAGTGAAATAGGCAACATTCTGCTAACAGACCATGCACATGTGACAATGTGCATTACATTGTTTGAGACAAAGACAATATACTTGTAAGACTGCATTATTCATTCTCCAAGTGGAAGAGGAAGTAGAGAAACTGAACACCGAAATTGATTTTTTCGTGTCAGAAAACCACAGGGGCGATTTTGAAACCAGAAATTGTATAGGAAGCTTTCAAGTGTACCATGCAAGGTTATTTGATTAATCTAACGTGTGGTTTAAATACGAAACATAATAGACAAAAAGGAACTTGAGATGAAAATTGGTGATTTGTCTAAGAAAACAATGGCAGACCCACGTGACTCGGATGGTACTGCTAAATTGTTGAAACTGAAGAGAACTGAAAAATAATTGACGTACGGAAATACCATAGATAGAGGTGTGTATTTTGAGAAAGGAGAGAAATGTGACCGGTGGCTAGCCTATAGACTGAAGAGGAATTGGAGCGTTCAATTAAATCTATTCAAGACAAGGATGGACCAGTCACCTTTCATCCGGAAGAAAACAATCTTTTGAGACTATGTACATTTACACCGGAATGAATCTAGTATGACCATCAGTGGTAGTCTTTCTTCAGAAGACAAAGCTTACCAGGTTTACAGATTATGATAGTTACTTGAGGAGGAATTGACATTGGATGAGATTAAATGGGCCATCAACAGATTAAATGTAGGGAAATCACCATGACCCTATGGCTTTCCAGTGGAGTTCTACAAGGTGTTGCCAAATTCGGCCCTTTAATTAGTAAAGGATATGTATGTGGCCTCTTTGGCAAATGGCCTACTACCGACATCTACAAGACATGCAATGATATCTGTCTTTCCTAAGAAGGGAAAGATGAAACACTTCCTGCGATCTATAGGCCGATTAGTCTTATTAACACAGACAATACAATTCTGGCGAAAGTCTTGGCTATTAGACTGGAAAATAATCTTCCAACCTTGAAAAATGAGAACCAATCGGGTTTTGTGAAAGGTAGGAATATATCAAGTAACATTAGGAGGCTGTTTCATACGATTGCTAAGGCGACTGATCCATTGGACGGTGCTGCTGTTTTTTCACTGGATGCAGAGAAGGCATTCGATCAAGTGGATTGGGACTTCCTCTTTTTAGTCCTTGAAAAAATGCATTTTGGGGTGAAGTACAGGTCATGGATTAAACTACTATATTCAGACCCGACAGCGAATGTCAAAACCAATGGTAGACGTTCGATCCATTCAGGCTGGAAAGAGGGACAGGACAAGGGTGTCCTCTTTCCCCATGGTTTGTTATTGTGATCGAACCACTGGCGGCTGTTATTAGATATGACCCTGATCTACATTGTGTGTCATGTTGGGGGTTGCAACAAAACTATGGCTGTCTGCTGATATTCTTCTGGTTCTCCGGGACTTCGAAGTCATTACCAACTCTCATGGAAGTTGACAATGTTTCACATTTTGTCTGGCTATAAAATAAATTGGACAAAGTCAGAGGTGATGCCCCTGGTACCTTGCTGTGGTAAGAAAATGTATAACTGGTCTGGGGGTCAGATGGTGCCTGGATAAAATGCTGTATCTTGGGATCTGGATTACCCCCGAAAGGCAACGATTTGGTGAAGGTAAACATGAATACGATTTGTATGACCTTTAAAAACGATATGGAGTGATGGGGTTTATTGAATCTTTTGCTATGGGGAAAGGTTAATGCTTTAAAGATGGTATTAACCCCTAAGATCAATTCCATCTTGAGTATGATCCCGCTAAATATTGATACTCAATATTGGAATGAGGTGGACATACTTATCCAGGGATTTCTATGGGATAAGAAGCCACCCAGGTTAAGATTGTGGAAACTACAATTACCTTTGGATAAAGGTGGACTAGGAGTGCCAAACTTTAGGGCCCATCTTGCTTATTTGTGATTTTATAGTTGATTTTTTGGCACGGATACCTGATGCATGGGTTATGGCAGAGGCAAGTTATAATGGTCCTTTGTCACCAAGGGCATTATTGACCACAGAATCAAGAGTGAGAAGTGTGAAAGATCCACTGACTGTCTGTCTGAGAAACTCAGAAGAAATTGGTTAGATTATTGGGTGTTGATGCATACAAAGATCCTGGTGCTTCATTATGGATGAATCCCTCTATTAAATTAGAAAACACGTTATTCCGGCCGGATTGGTTTTTGGGTGGTGTCAGTTGGATTGAGATCTACTTCAAGAAGGTAATTGGATGAGTGCTAGAGAATAACAATTTAATACTGAAAATTTCAGATTACAGGAAATTAAAGATTGCTATAGATGAGATTGATTTTCAGGCCAAGTTAAATCTGGATTGTTTTAGAAGAGTGTCATTGGTAGGAGAGGGTGGCCTAGCTAGCCGGGTATACAAACAGATTTTAAATGAATATAAGGGCAATGATTTGCTGAGATGAATGGAGTCGAAGGATTGGCTCTGGCATTACAGTGGAGACATGAACGAGGACGTGTGCAAACGTCAAACTTTGTTCCTTGGGTTTAACTGAAAGAATGAGACAAATTAAGATCCTAAACAGGGTTTATTGGACCCCCGAATAGATTATGAAGAGAGGTTTGAAGGATGATCCGGAGTGTTGGGTTTGTGTTCATGAAACAGGTACACTGGAACAAATGTGAGATTGCAGGAAGGTGCTAGAATTGGAGAGATATAGGTGCAATTTTGGAGAATGTCTTGAATGAACCGATTGGTTTTGAAACATTGATATTGGGAAATGATGCAACCTTGGAGGAGCTCACTCAATGCCAAAAAAAGTGGTTATTTAGAGGTGCCATGGTGGGGGGGGAAAGAAAAATCCTTAGGCATTGAAAATCTGATTTTACTTCAGAGAAGGAGGTATGGTTGAATGAAATGCATAACCTGGCAGATGTGGAAAGATTTTTATATAGGAAACAAGGCAAGATGTGGGGAACATTTCTATCATTGTATTGAATCTGATATTTGTATATTATATGATGTGAACCGGGTGACTTTGGGGGATGTTTATATAATGTTTTGTAATTTATATAGTTTTTGTAATCTTGACTACATTTCATATATTGTATTTAAATTGAATAGTTTAATTTATTTTTCTTTCTCCAAAAAATGGTAGACGTCCCCACGTTTTGTAGATCTTTTTGAATGTACCAGCAGTTAGGCCACCCAAGTCATACTTTGACAAAACCCACTATGTTGACAAGGTTTCTCTAGGCAGGTCTTACAATTCCTTTAAAGAGGGCAGACTGGCAGTCCCTTACTGGTGGCTCAGGCAAGTGATAGAGTTGGTATGTGGTGGCGCCATGTAGACAGCATATAGCCTTCGAGACGGCCATATTGGCACCAAACATTCACAGAGTTATGGGGCAGATAGCATGTATTGCATTAAGTCAAGTACTGTCATTATCACCGGGTGTTTGATCTGCATGCAGTAGGCGGATTGAGCTGCATATTCAACACCAGATTATGTAGGGATTTGGGTGCTATTGGAAGGGTCGATTGGTTTATGGAAGGTGAGTTCATCTGATAAAGTTTAAAGATCTGGGAGGTGCGCCATAGTTGCAGAGGACACATTGCAGGGTTAGACGTGATTTCGGTGCCCTGCTGAGCACATACTCGCACCTACCACAACCCTCAAGTATGCCACGACTTCTTGTAACCAAAGACCAGATGCAACACATGGTGTCTCGGATATACTCTATGGTTCAGAAATGTCGCAAGGGTACAGCCAGGAAAGCCCAATGAGATCGGAAATACACTCAACAGTATTGAGGACATTGATTGGAAATATGTCAACCAGGAAAGTGTATGAACTACCAACTGCTTCCTTTTATAATAAAGTATACATCAAGCAAATATTACTCCAGTAAAAGATTCACCCATCACCCTACGTTCGTGTTCGTGATGTAAGTCGCAGGATGCAGATTTTTTACATTTGGCCTGGAACTGTTGATTACCTTATACTGGTTGGTGATTCAGACAGCCCATCATGATTATCAATTGTGATGTACCACACGTGCCGCAAATATTCTTGCTGAGCCTCACTCACAGGTTTGAGAGGTGTCCGCAGATTTCATGGCATAGCTCTCTATTGCCAAGCTTTGTGCGTTTAACATGGTGGCCTCAACTGGCCGCTGCAGTAGATTGGATGAGGGTCCTGGCCTGGTGTAATGCACGCAAACATGTATAGGGATCTGGTGCCCTCAATCGGTACGTGCTGTGGATTACTGGTCTCCTTTTCAAACATACCTGCATAGTGCAGTGGAGCCAGAATAGGGGCAAGGGTTTATCTATAGACATGGATGTAATGATTAACAAATATTGATTGATATTTTGTTATTCATGCCACTTTTGGATTACCCAGACTGCACTCCTCTTAGGCTGCTTAGACTATACTGAATTGCAAGGATAGACACCTCTTGGTTGTATTCTAATACACAATGATCATTCTTGTGCTAGTTATCATAGCTATGTACAGTAATAATTCATTAGTATCAGGAAGTATAAATTAACCGTGGGGTGATGATATATACATCTATGCTACCATTTTGTACATAGGCGGTAGGTATCACTGTCCACAACACCATCATTTGCGCTTGATATGCATATATAATTGTACATTGTTCATTCCATGCATGTAACTGAAAATTGTAAAAAATAAAAGTTTATTAAAAAGGGGCAAGGTCCACCTATTTCAATAGCAGGAATTTGACACCAGAAGCAGGTCCGCTTCAGTCCAATCAACAATGGGGTCTCGCATCACTACTTGATCAGCTCTTGAAACCAACCCTGGAAGATGTCGCTGGAACAGGCAGAGAATCCTTTGTAAAGTCCTCCAGTTGAGGTCAAGGCAGGAGCTGCCCCGCAATCATCCCCATGGACCATTGAGGTGACCTATGCTGCAGGACCAAAGCCTGCACCTGCCAGCCACCCCACCCGCCTGCTACCTAGGACCTAACCATGTTGCAGGATCACAGAAGGTGCGTGCCAGCATGCCCTCTGTTTCGGAGCCAGAGAAAAGGACCAACTTTGGCCCTTTCTAGCCTTCGGTGCTCTGAACCAGCATTTACTGCTCGACTTTAAGGTTGACCGCGCCAGCTGAAGCACATCATTGCCTTGGTTTGAACAAAAGGTACTACTGCTTTGCACTGCTCGAGTCCACCATTTGAAGCACAAGCTCCTTAATCGCTGCTCCAGCAAGTTAATTAACCAGACCCTTGTGTACCCATGACCTGAGCCTCAGCATCGAATTGACACCTCTGCAACCTGGTACCAACTCAACCAATGAACCTTGACAGCCGGCCAACCCAGCCGACAAGTTTGTTTTTATTGTACATGGTGTTTCATTAAAGGATATATGTATATACAACCCTGATTGGGCATTTCTTTCATTTGGACTAGTATGCTTCGCTGTTTGGGTTGCTATTGAACCACATTCATACCACTCTAGAGTAGATCCTTCCCTCGGCCCACATAACCACAAGGGGAAGAATGTATATCTCCTGACTCTGCCAGTTTCATCTTTAGGATTGTGTTGGCTCTTGGGTTGTGCAAGTGTGGGGGATGAGTGGGCACTTTAGCCTCTACTCATCCTTGTAAATAGCAGAAGTCAATTCACCACAACAAATTCCGAATATTGAACTGTGAATGCTCAGTTAGGCAGGAAAAGTGCTGGAGTGCCTTCTCCCTTACCATATTTTCCCCTTTAACAGCCACTGGAGGTCAACCGGTACTTCAAAAAACTGACGTTTCACACATGGATCTTGCATCTGAACCAACATTTACTCAAAACACTGCATGTATACAGGTGAAAATAAAACTAGCTCAACACCAAGACCACATAAGAAAGTTTGCAATAGTGTGGAGTGTCGATTGCACAAGACTCCTAAGCATGCATACAGCCAAGGCTGCTCTGCTGATGGTTTGGGGTGCCTTGCTGCAAGGAGCCACAACCCTTCTTCCTTACCGATCAAGCAAAGGGTTGACTTGGAGGGAAAAACAATATTAAGGCATTAAACTGAATGACCAGTGGCACTTTCTGCAGTGCCTCACATTGCTGGAAAATAGTTAAACATTTACACTGTTCGAGTTCACTTCAACAATAGCGCAGTTTAGTGTTTGCTGCAGAGATCGGTTTTTACACTGCAGAGGTTTTCAAGTGCCAGTAGAGCCAACGCTTTCATCCAGAGGATGAATTTCTGTACTATTAAAATAGCGGATTCAAGATGGTGGCACAGTGAGGACGTGAGGTCCTGCGCTCCGTCCTGGGCCTAAAGGAAGCAAACTGTGCCTACCTGCAGAGAGACACAAGACCTTCCTGACAGCGCAGCGGGGGCAAAGATCAGGAGAGCGGAGGATCGGGGAAGCCCTCTCCCTCCCCCCCTCACCGGAGCCGATAAATGTGACTGCTGGTGAAGTGTGTGAGGTGGGGTGCCCATTGCAGCTCCCAGGTGGAGTGCATGCCAGGGAGATAACCAGCAGCCCTGGGAGGCACAGGGCAGGTGGCAATGATCTGCTGGGAGTTAGTCCAGCTGTGAACCCCCTACCCCCCCACCCCCGGTAAGGCCTCTGAATGCCACTGCCAACGGATGTTAATTTCTAAAGACAAGGGCCGTTATTCTTCCACGAGTGGAAGACTGCAATGCCTTATTGGGTGGCCAGCAAGGAAGACATTTCCAGATTGCAAAAAATCCAAAATGCGGCTATCCGCATGGTCTATGGCATGAAACAATTAACCAACTACCTCCGCCAGAAAGGAACTGCACCGGGTTCCTATATCGGCTAGGATCCCCTTCATACTGACCTTATGTCATAAGTGCATCTATGGATCAGCACCTAGTCATCTGAAGGAAAAAGTCTCCATACACAAGTCTACTAGAGACCTTCCATCCACCTCAGCCCATTTTCTGAAAGTGGCCAGTGTCAAGAGAATACGTGGAAATGGACGCTCCTTTCCAGTTCTGGTTGCAAATGCATGGAATGATCTGCCCCAAACACTCAGAAGAACCAAATCACTTAACCTTCAGAAAATTCCTGAAAACTACACTGTTTATGTAAACTTTCAGCTATAGTTTCTTTTCCCTCGTCTGTATGCGAGCGCATGGACGCCTTAGGGCTTTTGGTGCTATACAAATGTTACTACATGAGGGAAGTTGGGCAGCGCGCACTATAGGGAGCACAGTAGGAAGGACGGACAGATGCCCAGGGAACGAACCAGCCAGCAGCAGCGCAGGAGGTGTGCGAGGCAATATCCTGGGCCCTGGAAGAGCAGTAGGAGGAGCAGTGGTGCTGAGAGGCCCCAGGAGGGGGACTGTAAGAAGCCCAGGGCCCTAGCCAGCAGGCAATTGAGGCATAATATGGACATGGGCCAGTGAAAGAAAAGTAGACACCCAGGTGCTGGAGCAGGAGGGGGCCCAGGGCTAGCCACCCCCACACCATACAGCAAGTGGTGGCAAGAGCCCATAGGTGTATCCTGGGGTCTGGAAAGCCGGAAGGGTGTGCAAAGGTACCAGGAGGTCGTCGTATGGGAGCCATCCCCAATGGCTCATTTTCTTTTTCTTCCTTCACTACAACACGTATACTTTCACAATGTAAATGGAAATTACAATTAATGTGATTGGACTGTACATTTTGATGTGCATTACGAAAATTGTGACAATTGTGAAAATGGGCCCCTGAATGGCACCAAATGGTGATCTATTGGTGATTGCTAATGTGTTATGCGCACCTACGTCGCAGGGTGTTGTATATGAATTGTTAACTTTCGGGTTGGACTACATGGAATAGCGCGGTTCGGACATTTTGATTTCCTGAATATCTATTGTCTATGACGGATCAATCTTGTATACATTGATGTATAGCCATTTGACCTGATGGATAGCCTGCTGCCCCCAGGGGCTGCCTGTGCAATCCAACTACCACTCCCGTTCAGGATCGCCCGTTGTCTTCTAATAGTAGGGACCAGGTACCCTCATACGCCTATGGAGTTTGCTTCAGATTCTTTATAGTCCTGTGCCCGCCTGCAACTGCGGTGAGAGCCAGTACCCCTCAGGTGTTCCCACTGTTCAATGTCCCCTATGACAGCGCAGTGCCTCCTGTTAAAGCACCTCCTTGCATCCCTGTTCCGTGGCTGCTTCAGGCACGCTAGCAACAATATGGACCAAGGCCAGGGAGCCTACAGTGCCGTGGCGAAAACGACAAGCATATTCCATATAAATGAACCTTGTCCTTTGGCCTGCTTTTCACGATAGATGGGACATCGCATAACGAGTGCGGAAAGGCAAGTTCTGTTCTACCTGGAAGAACAGGTCGCCAGAGCAGCAGCTCAGACGCACCCCTCACCCAATCATGAGGGGGCAGAGCAGATGAGAAATCGAGGTAAAGGGGCATGCTTTAAAGGGCCTCGGGTGCAAGCAGGGAGGGGGCAAGCTGAGAAAACTGCCAGACTAGCTGGACTATTAGGCCGGGATGAGGAAAGGGGGGAGAAAGGAAGTTATGAAGGGTGGCTAGGTTATAGATTAAGGTCAACAGGGTTGCGAGTCGAGTGGGGTAGCAGAGGATGGAGCGGTATACTAAGATCAAGGAGATGGAGACCTGGGATGGGGATGGTCGGATGAGTACTTGGAATCTGGAATGACGTTTGGGTAGCCTCCAAAGGGGTTTGCCCCAGGTGTTTACTCTCAGGGCCACAGGGTTGGTGTCCAATTGCATCAGTGGATCTCTGTTTCGAACATGAGAAGGTTTGTTGGGGTGGGGGGATACTGTTGGGGGGAGTTACAAAGGTTCGGGTGTAAAGGGGGCAGGGAAGTGGCAACAGAAAAGGTAAATGGCAGGAAAGATGCCGCACGATAAAAACGTGGTAGAGAGCAGCGTTTCCCCAGGGAGCATTCAGCCTGCTCACACAATGGGAGCGGTACTCAAGCGCAGGAAGGTAGAAGCGCAAATAAAGTGAAGTGGACGTCAATGCTCCAGAGAAACTCAAGGAAAAATGATAAAACAATGATCCGGCTGAAATAGTTCTTGCAGATGTACAAAGATAATGTCCAGGGGAAGACGGTGGGGGTGTTTATTGGGTACCAGGATTCATTTAACACTCAGATTACACAAACCCAGTTTAACCCAGAAGGCAGGTACCCATATGAGCGGGTCCAGATTGAGCACAGGCGGGTCACATTGGCGACTGTACGAGCCTATTGTTGGGCAAGATGGGTTCCTGCGGGAGGTAGCAACCAAACTGGAGCACTTCGTGGTAGGGGAAAGGGATACTCACTGGGGTCTTTAATTTGGCATGAGCCCACACATTGATAGCTCAGGCGCAGGGCGGCAGGGTCCACTCGCTCCCTAGTCAACAGCTTTGACAATTCAGCCTTGTGCGTTGTCTGGCAGACTATGAAAGGGGAGGGGATTCACATATGTATCAGTCACTATCCAGGATAGACTAGATATGAGGGATGGCCAAGTTGATGAGGGATGTGGGGAGGAAGCACTGGGTCGATTTCATTGTTAGATCATCCCCGTTAGTGGTGGTGATGATGATGATGATGATGATGATGATGATGATTCGGCACCATGAGGAGCCGAGAGGATTGTGGGGCTGGATGTTCCCAAGGGAGCTGCTAAACAATGGACTGATCGCAGAGGCTATAGGAGCCAAGATTGCTACTTTGCCACCAATGACAGTCAATATGCCACACAGGTGGTGTTTGGGATGCATTTAAAGCAGTGATGCAGGGAGAATTGATGGCACTCAGGGAACAGAGGGAAAAGCTGTGGGGAGCAATGGCAAAAGTCTCAATTGAGGGAGGTAAGCCATGCCCTAGCCAAAAGGTGAATGAGGGCCCTGTAGAAGATGCTGAAACATCTGGGGTCAACTTGATCTGCTGCGCACACGCAGGGCCAAATGGTCACTGCTGAGGGCTAAGCAGAGACTGAGCGCCAACAAGGCAGATGGGCTACTGGCGCAGCAAATACAAACTGCTGCGGCCCAGACCATTCTACAGGTAGCACAGCCGAACAGGTTGATTGTAACAGAGTGAGGCTATAACAGATTTTCGCAAACTATTATGAATCTGTGCACCTCCAGGAACCCGATCAAGGAGCAGCAGAGGACTACTTCCCTTCACCAGTGGTAGCGCATCGATCGCCCATGGAAAGAGATCTTAAAGGGGGACACATACGGGAGGTGGTGGAGACTGCAATTAAATCCCTACCCTTGTATAAGGTGCACAGGTCTGATGGTTCCCTGGCAGCCTTTTATAAGAAATATAGCTGGAAGCTAGTGCCGAGGCTCACTAAGCACTTCAATGCAATTGCGATCAATGGGAAAGTGACCCAGACCATGGCGGAACATCGATGCAAAATGGTACACTGGTACCCTGTCGGCTAGATTAGCTCTGCTGCTCCCGAAATGAGTCGACCGAGAGCAATCAGGGTTTATTACAGGGCGGCAGACCTTTGATTAAACGAGAATAGCCCACCTGGTGGAGAAAGCCACAAAACACCAGGTACTGCCTGTGCTGATCTCATTAGATGCCGAGAAGCTTTTGACACGTAGAGTGGTCTTTTCCATTTACCGTCTTGAAGCATATGGGACTGGGAGACAAGTTTGTGAAGATGGTGAGAGCCAACTATAGAAACCCCAAGATGAGACTATTGATCAATACCCATCTTTACTGGTGCATCCCCCCATCCTGTGCAGCACAAGACAGATGCCTTCTAGCTCAGTTATTAAAGACATTTTTAAATCCCCTACTCTTGAAGCTCAGGCTTAATTTGGCATGGAGGGGCATACAGTTTGGAACACAAGGTTACTGCGTTTGCCAATGACATGTTGACCAACAGCACCGGGGACCTTGATACTGTTATTGTAGCGAACATAGGGTTGAGCAGGTAGCCAGGCTCAAAATTCAATATGCAGAAGTCAAAACTACTGACCTTGGAACTCACCCCTTAACAGCCATCAACACTGCTGCAATATTTCCCTTTTCCTGTGGCAGACTGGAGTATAAGGGTGAGCATCGCAGACATGATCACAGGTATATGATAGGAACTACCCTGAGGCACTATGGCAGATTAAGATTGACCTGGAAAAGTGGACTCTGCTGCGGATGGCTTGGCCATATTTCAACCGTGAAAATGGTCACATTGCTTAGGGTACTAATTTACTTTCAGGCTCTTCCTGTCCCTGTCCTGAGGTCCTGTGTCACTGAATAGATTGGTCTCCAAATTTGTTTGGCAGAATAAACATCTGCGAAAAACTACAGACCTTGATGGCTCCCCTAAAGGTGGTGGGGGGCTCCCAAACTTTCTCAAGTACTGTGAGGCGGTACATATGAGTAGTGCAAGAGTGGTTCTCTGGGGACAGCTGCAAGCCATGGGTGCAGATGGATAGGGTAGTGGCTGGGAAACCCCTGGAGAAGATTATGGCTTTGTAGGCGAGATAGACCCCAAAACACTAGCTGAGGCCAGGTAGTGTCTGTGGTATGCAGTATTTGGGATCTGCTGTTGGAGCAGGGTGCCCCGTCTTCATGCCCGTCACACTTTACTCCACTTTTTGGGAAAGGGCAATTTTCACCAAAGATGGCACAGGGATCCTTTAGGCAATGGTGCATGGTGGGATGTAGACAGCTAGGGGGAACAGGATGGGGGAGCAAATATGCGTGTTTGAGGACTGCAACCACCACATCGGGCTCACAGATGGTGACAGAAGGGGGTGCTATCAAATGAAACATTGGATATTGAGCCGCGGGGTCAAGCAAGCAGGAGGGAGGGAGAGGACCATCTTTGAAAAATTAATCACCATGCACTCAGACTAAGCAGATGCGAGCCATGCTATATAAATACTGATGGATGCTGGGACGCCTGCTCACTGGGGGGTAACATTAATCAATGGGAGGCCACATGAGGGGGCGGACATCCCTATAGACCATTGGGAAAATAGAGGGGAAATATTCCTAAAATGACGCGGCTTCAAGACTTGGTATAAGGATATGATGCAGTGGCACTTTACCCCAGTAAGTTACATAAAATATATGCTGCTAGTCGGCATGAATGTTGGTGAGGGGGCTCGTGAAGGGCTAATTGGAAGCACATTTGGTGGCAATGCCTGGTTTTGGGCCCATTCTGGGCAGACGTTACATCCCAGATACAATGATTAGGTTTGATGCAGCCCTGTGCCCCAGAGTGGATGTATGGACTTATTGATCGTGGGATTAGCCCATCTGTCAAAGCCCAAAAAAAGGCCTTCATGATGATGCTGATAGCATGGCAGGTGACCGCGAAGCACTGGAAGCAGGGAGCCTCCAACATGCATTGACCGGTTTAAGAAATTGTGGGGGATGCTCACAATGGAGGGGGTCACAGTATACAGGGAATGGGATATAAATTATTGCCAGGACTGGGAGAGGTCATTGGCATACATACAGGGGGACTATATGAAGCAATGGTGTCCGCATAACTTGAAGGTATTCGACATTGTGTGACAGACCACGTAATGCTATGGATCGACGGGGGGAGGGGGGGGTGACAAGAGTAGCTGGGGTGGGTGCTGCTGCCACGGGAAAGGGGGGTGGGAAGAGGAAGAACGTTTTTCTTTATGTATTTGCAAAGTGTCAATACTTAATTTCCCCATTGCTATGATGCAAGAAAGCAAGCACCATTGTAGGCAAGCATTTTTTCACTGAGCCTTTGTACAATTTCTGATTTAGAGCAACATGTCAAACATTAACATTAGTTTGTGAAAGCCATTTCAGCAATGGACTTGAAGGTTTTTCCATCAGTGCTCTTTGGTGCAGGTGCACTCACAGGGGCATGAGTGTGGAGGCAAATATTTTAAGTTACTGGACTGCAGTGTCATGAAGCATGGGCTGCCCGTCGCAATGTGAGCCTTCCCATGACTGGAGCCGTCACATCTGTCATAAAGGTGCTCAATAAATTCTCTGCTTACTAATGAGTAGCAGTCAAAAAAATAACTTACATTTTCTACCTCAACTATTACTTCCTTCTGTCTCCTAGGCTGATGCACAAATATAACCAGGACGCCCTATACTATTTTAGCCCAATCCCCAGATTATGTCAATGCAAACTACATTCGACCAATTGCAATGATTGAGGAAGTGGTTCAAAGTGTTTAACCATGATTACTAGAAGCAAACAAAATGCATCGATACTGCACAGATTAACAGCCACCCAATGTAGATATCCTGCTGCTAAACTAGTTCTTTGCTAGCCCAAAGTATTTTGCCTTGTCACAAAGTTGGCACGGTTACAGCCACTTAATGTACCCTGTCAAAACTATTCTGGGATTCTCTTCATGCAGTAACAAAGTTCACATGTGTATCATGCAAGGTGGTCTCAGGCATCTGCTCCAACTACAAGAGAAAATATGGCTAATTTCCTTCATCTTTAAAACAAATCCTACTTTAACAGCAACTTTGCCAGAGTTAAATGCCATTTACATTGTTCTCCCCATCCCTAAATTGTTGTAGCGGTTTTGTCTCAACCCACAAGACTGATCCTCAACTCCAATTGTGCATGCTTCATATATAACTTTGATGCCAAACTCAACCAAGCCCAGACTGTGTGCTTGGCAAAGTCTCCTGAACTTCAGGTGATTTGGTAGTTGGACAATTAGGTTCTCAGAAGTAGCCGAGGCAAACCTACCCCTTACAAATTAAAACAACCACTCGCCGAACCACTGGATCTTCTAAGCGCTACCACCGACTAGATACCTTATGATCTAGTAACAATTGTAATGCATGAATGAGAATTTGGCATAAAACTGAATGTTACCCGGGGTCCATCATGCATGTACAGTACACTAACTCACTAGCATTGGCAATGAGACTGTAGGGCAAGTACCAATTGCATGGTACTCAACCTTGCTGGAGGTATGGGGCTATTTGAAATTACTGCAAATAAAGATTTGCAGTAAGTGCAAATACGTTTGACTGCATTGCTAGCAGCATTGCACCACATTTGAAGTGTGCTTCTAGCAGCATGTGCCATTTTACAGAAAGCGCTGGTAAACATGGGTCGAGTACATTTCTCTTAGGTAGAGTATGAGCTAAGAAACACATCCTGCAGGTCTAGATGGATTTTTAAGTAAAGTGCAGATTGGTAAATATTCCTCGAGTTGACATTTGAACAACGTGACAAAACATCCAATCAGAAATGGGTAAAGCAATCTCATTGCTGTCGGGATCTGCTGCCTTTGGCCCAATTAAATGCATCCACTCCTCACACTTTACATATCCCTCTTCACCAGACGAGACACAAATTATCTCCTTACATTTTTTCACCACTGTTCTTTGTAAGTTTTGACTTCAAGTAGGTGAAAAGAACTACATTTGCATATCAGTCAACCATGATGGAATTGCAGGCACAAGTCTGTTGAATTAGCATATGGTGACATCCCATGTAAGCAGGCATGCCACACAAATGCTTCATCCCATGCTACTTGGCATTTACACATCTTTTTTCACCCAGACGTTTTTCACCCAGAATCTTACATCATTTGCACCTCATTACCTCAGGCAACAAAAATGCTTGTGGAATTTGGAGAAAAACAAAACATTAAGTTTCAAATATTATTGAAAAAGTGAACTAAAAGCGCTTGCTCCATCTGAGTGGGTGAGTAAATAATTGGAGCAGTGCAGGACTGCATCTACCCCACCCAACTCTGACATGCGTCTTCTTTTTGTACAAGCAATTAAATCCTGTGAGGCATGTAAAGAATGTTTTTGCTCAGAAACCCGGTGCACAGCCCCAAGAAAATCCATGGTCGATATCCAATTCATAGAAACCATATACCTGCAGGTAGCCATTGATCAAGCAGTAAAACCAGGAGTAAGACATGTGGCATAAAAAAGTCATCAAGCTGGGAAAATTGCTCAGCTGCAGCTAGATTGGCGGAATCAAGAAAGCCGATTTTGATATTTTATTTGAATTTATTTTATTGAATTGTTTTTTATAATTCACCCAATGCCGTACAGTTCGGTTTGTAAGCACGGATCTGTTATTCAAACCTGTTGCTCTGCATGGTCTTGCTTCCAGACCAGCACGTTGCCCCCTGTGCCATCCTCCGTTCACTACTTCATTAATTTAAAAACATGGAAAGCGTTTTTTTTCACTGCGTAGTGCAGTTTACCTAGAAACGGAGCTATACTGTACAATACTTTTTTTGAATTACTGAAAGAACACAGGAGTCGAAGGGAAGCCTTTAACCAACATTGTTGGCAGCACTACCATTAGAATGTCAGCCAGTGAAAATGTTTTCCCTGCAAATAGTATTGACAGCAAGCTGCAAGAATGACTTTCTTCATGGAATCCTGTTGGCTGTGCAACGTGAATCACATGCCAAGGTGCACCAGACATGATATTACAAATAGAGCGGCAGGCACGTAAATCATTCCATGTCTGTTTCAGGCCAATTGCACAAGTGGTCGCAAGCGCAATGTTCGGGATGAACTTGGCATAGTATTCTGCAAGTCCCAGAAACTATCTTACTTCATCTGGGGCTTTGACAATGGCCTGCACCAGGTTTTAAGGGCAGATTCCTCTGGCAGATATCTTGTACCGCAGGTGTTTCACTTCTTGTGCTTTCAAGACATACTTCTCTCTTTGCTTCACCCCTGCATTATGTAATTTAGTGGGCACTTTCCTCAATGTAGCATCATGCGTGTCCCCATTGGTGGTGTACACCAGTAGATCGTCCTGGAAGTAGGAGACATTACCCATCTCTCGCAGTAGTGTCCATCATACGCTGGAATGCTGAGGCTGCTGATGATCTTGAAAGGCATCTTGGTGAACTGGTACGTCCCAAACGGGGTGAATGCTGTGAGGTGCCTGGAGTCTGTGGAGATGGATCTGATGCGCATTCCTCCTGTCCAGTTTTGAAAACACTTTCGCCTCTTTCATCATGAGGATAAATTCATTTATACTTGGCAGGTGTATGAAATAAATATTGTTATAATAAACAGTAGTGGAGATGTGAGTAACTGACATTTGGGAGAGGTTGTTAGTGGTACACCAACCAGAGTATAAACAGACAAAGTGGGGTAATCCGTCTTTTCCTCTACTATAGGCATCCTACCAGCCTCTACAGGGTAACATGGTAAAACCTATCTAGACACAACCCTACAGTTCACCTGTAACAGTCAGATCAGTCTATCACTCCAAATTAGAATTTTCTTCACCTGCATCAACCACCTAAATACTCTGTGCCCCTGTACAATTGGGGCTTTGCAGCAGCCAAACAAGACAGAACTGTTTCCCACTACTCACCCCTCATCGTGCTACTATGACATCTTTTACAATCTACATCCGTCGCAAAACAATCCTTGTACCTAAAGCATTCTGTACTGAAAGGCACCAACAGAAACCCCACCTGCCACCACCCCCCCAACCTGCCCAGGAGCTCACAGCAAAAAAGTTTCAGCCCAGAGACCACTTCCACACAACTGCCTGGGTAAATATATCTCCTTTGGCTTTTTAGCACCCATATCATACCCTCCTTCACATGTGAGCACATCATCCACTATCATTTGCAACTAAATGGCAATGCATGGCCCCAAAACTAACCTCAAAGGCAGAGGCTCTACCAGCGCCAAATCCATCTTCTCCAGTTACCTCATACAATCCCTAAAGGCTCACAACTTTGAAATCCTCGGACAGAAAACTCAAACTACATCCCTTCATTGCTTCCACGGTAGCCAGGATCAACATGACGGGAAGATCTGCAACGCCTCATTTTATAAATCTCACATCCACCCTACTTCTCAGCATACGACTACGGCATACACCTACATCACGACTGCTATTAAAGACAGAACTTTGCTACACAAACGCACTGAAACATAAACAGCTCTCCCCTAGACATCCACATATCTTCATACTGAGTGTCTCTTATGTATGATCTTTGCCTTTTAAATTTGCGTATTACTTCAAACCCATCTATGCCTCGCCACCTTGCCATTTTCTATCCTCCAGTTCTGTCTTTGCCCTGAATCAGTCCCTCACAACTGTTCCACCTGCCTCTAAGCTGCCTTCTAATCATTTACTTGATCAGCCCTGATCAATGGAATTTTCCATCAGCTGACATCAAGGTAAGCCACCTTTAAAGACTTTTACTGCCAAGCTGAAAGGCAAACCAGCTAGCCAAGGAAGTTGCTAGCACGCTTTGTTTGCCCACTCATATTTCATTGGAATTCGGCTCCATCTAAACATACTATAAAGGGTAGAAGTGTACATGCCCTTTTATCGCTGTCTGAACACCCAATACCAAAACGTATTCTGTTGTCCCACTCCATCAGCCCAAAACCCAGACAACCCACACATACTCCGTTGCTCCAGGCAACAGGACAAGCCTTCTGCTGCTTGTTACAATAAAAGGCACTTTAAGCACTAACCCCACCAGTCAACTATAAATAATTTGGGATCTGCCATGATCTTTTATTCTTCAGAGTTTTTGGGGATGGAACCCCGGCCCTCTTTTGGCCATGGTCATGCCCCTTTTAGACATACCTCTATTTTGGGTGTGGCCATGTCTCTTGCACCTGGGTGCAAGGATCCAAAATACCATGGGATGGAAAATAAATAAAATCAACCAAAATAAATCAAACCCACACTGCCACCCCACCATCCTGCCATCACACTTGGGAGGAGCCAGGAGAGGGGGGTGAAGGGGGGTTAGTAATTTACATCCCAAAAGCAAAGGAGAGATTCTCCATTCCCCCCAACAAAATCCATGATTATAGCCGGCCAAGACATGCCTAGACATCCCCTTAACCTATTGGCCTGCACCACTCATTTGTAGTGGAGGAGTGTTACATCACCCTGTTCAATGCAAAGCGCTATTTTGTTGGACATGATCAGGCTGCAAATTCATAGCGAGCAAAATATTCTTCATGACTGAAATAGCATGCTACCTATCAAAAGTCGACCTGGGTGAGGCCTGTAATGGGGTTGTAGATGCATTTAAACACCTTTAGAGACACCAATCTCACAAAATCATTCATGTTTTCACCCTCCATCGAGACCATGTGTTATTACGAATGGGGTATGTTTTCCCAAGACAACCTAAAAGCTCCCCTGGACATGGAAGTTGCAACAGGGTGATCAGTAGTACCCTTTGCAAGTACACTGAGGCACGTAGCTTAAATTGGTAAACATTGGTGTGATTGAGGTTGTCAAAATACTAGCTCACAGGGATAGAGCTACATGTAGACAATGCAGAACCAAGTGCTAACTAAATTGAATTGTGAAGTAAGCACACAATGATGCAGGCAAGCACCAGTTTATCACCGAAAGCAGTTTGCGTCAGTGTTCCAAGCAAAACAGATGGCTGAACAAAGTCATGCCCACCCCCATGTAGGGACTAAGTTGCAGTGCAACGGTTTGTCGTGTTGGCGCATTAGCTGTTGCCTTGATATGGAGCGGCTTTGAGGGAGGAGTTATGCGGGGGCAATGACACACTGGAGGGGTCAGATTTAGTTGCAATAAATATTGGGAGTGGAAGCATCCCACTGTGTGGGCCTCTGTCGTGTGTGGGCCAGTGCTTCCTGGGGGAAGCAAGGTTTGAGGCATAGGAACGGGATTACACTGGCAACTACCGCTACCCATGCTGCCCGTTGCTGCGGGCCCGATATAACTGGCCTGCAGTTTCAAATGGCGGAGGGGTGACCCCCTCACTGCAGCGGCTATGCCCCTACGGGCGCTACACCATGAAGCCAAACCTGCGACAGTTGGCACGTTGCTCAGGTACGTCCCAAATAACGCAGGGGGAGTCAGTGCCATGACAGTTGCTGGTTCCTTTCGACCTCAGACACCAGCAATTTAGGCGCAAGGTGGATGCCAAGGGCCAAGGACTTCAAAGTGTTCAAAGGCCTTACAGACGATCGGAAAAAGCAGACCTTAGCGGTGGGTGCCCCCCATACATAAAATTCTAGTGGATGAGCAGGCCACATTCAAAGAGATTCAAGAAGCTGGAGCCACGTATTTTGCCCGACATACCAATTTGTTCCACACAACCAGACAAGAGGGGGGAATGCTGGACAACTGATAAAACATTGCTCATTTCATCGATCTTCCAATGAGGAAGCAGGCTGCAGTCAAGGGGTCAGGGTGGGTTGAGAGTCCCGTGAATTCCAAAAGAATTGAACAGCGGTCTCTGGATGAGATTTTGGCCATGGCCAGAACTGACGCAGCCATTTCACAACAGTTCGTCAACATGGGCAAGGCAACCCCATCTACAACGCCCAAATATCACAAATCTTAAGAAACTGATGACGACACCTCAGGAGGGAGTTGGAGCATCGAACAAATCATGCTTCAGATACGAACGTCCCCACGAAGGCACGTGACTGGTACTGGGACCGAAAAGTGTGGCATGCAGAGGTAACGACCACCACTTCTGAACTATATGCCAAAATGCGCTCCTGGCCCCTCTGCAGTGTGGCTCCCCAAGAGTATTAGGTGACAAAAATACCAGACAGGAATCCAGGCCGTCAATGCAAGACGCACCGCCCTGGGGAGAGTGAAGGGGATAAATACGAATCACGAGGATAATACAGGTCCCGAGACAGAGGGTCCTAACAGTCCCACCGAAATATGCACTATGTAGTGGTACATTCCCACTCGGGAAGTGAATTCTCCTCCCCCGATGAACACCCAGAAAAATGGTGTGGGCACTAGGAAATGCAGTGGCAAAAGAGCACATCCCCACACTGATCTTACAGGTCCACAACATGCCAACCAAATTTCATATTGACACCAGTGCTACAGTCAAGGTGATGAGCGAGGATGCAAATAACCTTGCCCACCCACTGAAGCAGTCGTATGTTGACATACCCATATGGGTCCAATAAACCCTTAAACAGTGGAGGTATTTTGATTTTCTGAACAGTGGTCGCCATGGGACCAGTTGACATCTTGTACCAGTTGATGGCACACAAATATCTGGGTCCAAATGGCCATGTGGTGAAAGCATTCGCAATCTGTTCAAGGGTTTGGGCAAGCTGCGCCAAAATATGCTATATGCCAAAATGCACTGCACATCGACCCCTCAATTAAGCCATTCGTTCAACATTACAGAGGGATCCCTTTAACATAAGGAAACAAGTAGAGGAAGAGATTTGCTGGCAGCTAGACCTAAATAGCAAGCCCGCAGTCGGGCCCACCCCATGGGTATCACCAATAGTGCCTGTCCCTAACACATTGGCAGAGGTTCCATAAGGCTCTGTGTGGACATGCACCAGCCAAATGAAGCCATTCAGTGAAAACAGCACCAAGCACCACAAATTGCGGGCATGATTCATTGCCTCAATGGGGCAACAATATTCTAAGCTAGTCATCAACAAGGGCTAACATCAGTTAGAACTCACCCAGGAGTCACGATATATCACCAGGTTCGTGTCCCATAGGGGGTTATTACGCTATAAGAGGCTGAAGTTGGGAATATCATCTGCAGCAGAGCTATTCCAGGAAGAAATTCATCAGGTCAAACATAGACCAAACTGCTTTAATTATAGTGATGACATTCTATTCTTTGGCAAATCAACACAAAAACATGGCGATACACTGCATCAGGGTTGCCTGGCCTTAGAGGCTGCCCAAGTCACACTGAACAAAGACAAATACAATTTACAGAAGACAAATTCTTTGGCCATATCTTTTCAGCAACCGTACAGATTTTACTCCCAGGGAGAGGAGAGCTGTCTAGAGGGAGTCTGGGCCTTTTAGTACATCCCCTAGCCCCTGTTCCTATAATGGAAAAACCTTCACAATTGTGGACCATCAGTCACTCCTCACCATCTATGGCAAACCGAGCAAGGAAGCCTCTTGTGCATAGCAAGGTGGGGGCTCAATCTGCAGGATTACAAATTCACATGCCACAGGCCAGGGAAGGAAAGGAATCTTCCAGACTATTTGTTGTGCCATCCCACCAATACCACCCGACCGGAGCACTGGATAGCATAACCCTATATGCACTACATCATCCACCACATGAAACTGTTCCCGGTAGCATGGCAAACTCTCCTGCAAGAATTGGTGGTGGAACCGGCGTTGGCCATCATGCGTTGCCTGGCAACAGGGAAGATTAAACATAGAAGAGACCAGGCAAGACATCGACTGCTCCATCCAGGAAGATGTACAGATCCTGGTCTTGAAACAGGATGAACTTCAGGTCACAGTGGACCACATACTGATTAAATGCAACAAGGTTGTGCTACCAACATACTCCAGCAGGTCGACCTGGCTCATGAAGGTCACCAGGGGGTGGTATCCACCAAGAGGCTCCTGCATGAAAAAGTATGGTTCCTGGGATGGGATCACATGGTTTTACAGTCACTCTGGAAATGCTGGACATTCTACATGGTGGGTCCCAGCCCCACATCCTCTACAAACGTTCCCGTTACCGAGTGGCATATGGGAGGAGCTTGCGATTGATTTCTTGGATCCAGACAGGGATGGCTTGTTTGTCCCAGCCACAGCAGCTACCTCAGTGATACAAGATTGGACAGCATTCTCAGAAAACGGAATCCCCAAACTATCAAATCTGATAACGGGGCCCCCCCATTTACGAGTGTGGACTTTGCCAACTTCGCACAATACATGGGGCTGAAGCACAGAAACATGCCACTCTGGCCCCAGGCCAACAGCATGGTCGAAACGCTTCGTGGGAAGCATCAAGCAGGCACTACAAGTTGCCATGTGACATGCAAACCATTTGAACAAACATAACAGCTTCTGAGTGACTACCAACACCCCATAGTACCACTGGTTTGTGCCCGATCATGTTCGGCCGACAATCAGACCCTGCATCCCACAAGGTACATACCTCGACATACCAGAGTTGCAGATCTGAAAATTCGGGAAAAAACGAAAATGAACAAATAAAGGCAGAGGGTGCAAGAGGACTCATGGGCGGATGGTGACCGAGTGGAGGTGTGCCAGACAATGGCGGAAGGAAGATCCCCTTTGCCCTGGAGGTCCTTACCCAAATGAAATGTACCATGATCAGGGCAGACGACAAGTTCAGACAATCACAAGAAAAGCATCACATTACAAAGCATGTGTAGAGAAGCCGGATACTTGGGACACCCCCGTGGGCTCCCCGAATCTGTGGAACTCAGAGGGGTCGAGCCAAGGTAACAGTGAGGCATTGATGAAGAGTAGGACAGGTGCTGCCATCAATGAGGAGCCCCCCTGGCTGGCTGGGGGGTGGCCAGTCAGGGCCGAGATGAAACCCTTAAGACTTATTGGGATGTTTTAATACTATGGTGACTGGTGATTTAAGAAAGGGTGTCGTGTTGGCACATCAGCTGTTGCCTCATGCAGATGTGCGGCTAGGGTGGGGGCATTATAAGGGGAAGTGACACACAGCACTAGGTGTCAGATTTAAGTAGTTACAATAAATATTGTGACTTTAATTATCTCAATGTGTGGGCCAGCACTGCCTGAGGCCTAGGACCTAGGCTACCGGCCAGGTTTACACTCCAGTTTTAAAAAAAGGCAGAGGTGCAGCTTAAGTAGCAATGGTTAATCTCATGTTGAAGGAAAGCAGTTTGAAAATTACAAAAAGCAGTTTA
The DNA here is from genome assembly GCF_040938575.1 of Ambystoma mexicanum. Taxonomy (NCBI): domain Eukaryota; kingdom Metazoa; phylum Chordata; class Amphibia; order Caudata; family Ambystomatidae; genus Ambystoma; species Ambystoma mexicanum. The sequence goes on from NC_090935.1 coordinate 1,461,165,354, forward strand.
AAGATCCTCACCAAGAGGCACACTGTCTCAACGACTCGTAGGCCTAGACCAATACAAACCTGGCCATGTTCGAAGCAAGCAATGTGCAAGATTAAAGAATGCTATGAAAGATATTCACCCGGGTGCAGTTAACCGCAATAAAGGGAAACGCAGTTATAGATAAGAGATTTATAATGTAAGGTTTACAAAGCTCTACCAATGAAGTGCAGGCAAAATTAAAGGGTTTACTGTTTTGAAAACAAGCAAAAATATGCTAAAAGCCAAGACATTTAATCTACAAAGTATGTGGTAAACTGATTAGTTTAATTGCGCGAGCGATAGAGTGCACGTCAGTTGGCCCTAGAAATGGCACTCACCAGTTACAAAGGTCTTTTTAATGAAAGGACATCTGTTGTACAGGCACCGATTTTAGGATTGAAATGGCACCCTGTAATACCAGTATTGAAGCCTGAAAGTTCTTATTACAGGCTAGTCTTGATATCATTGACATGTAATACAAAAATTGCATCACTACTACTCTATAGTTAAGCTTCTGCTTTGGCATCAATGCCTGCTGCTTTAGCCAGCAGAGACTGTTTTCAGTTGTCACTGCAGCACTGTGACCATTTCCTTCTTGTATTGTAAAATAGCTTGTGACAGCCATTAACTGATATGAAACTAATAGTACAGTAAAGTGTGTGTCCTGCTGTGGTTTGATATGAGCAAGAATCTGCAGGTTATTGCTCATTTTAAACCACAAAATAAACGTTTGTGATGTGGATTAAACCATTCAAATTTGCATACAACACATTTAAAGCTGCACCGTTTTAATCCAGACTCCATTGATAATATGCATCAGCAATTGGAAGATCTGTCAATAAATTGAGAGGACAGGCATTGTGGAAGAGTATGGACAGATTGTCGACTTCAATATCCCTTCCCATATGTGCAAATAATATTTTCTCTCACTGAGGATTTCTGTGACCCTATTGTAGAGCTGTGTTTGAACATAGATTCAGCTAGGGTGGCACAATCTGTTGAATATTCCCAAAGCACAATTCCAGGCAACAGTATTTGCTCAAAATCTGTTTTAAAGAACTAAATTTCAATTTCAAAACAAGGGTTGCCAGCTTTACACTATGGAAATTACAATATTGACATTAGAACAATTTGTCAGTAAAACAAAGGTTACCTGCTTATATTAATCTCATGTGTGGGTTCTCATGTAAACAGTTTGAACTGGAGATGTAATCTTATCCAGTAAAAGGTACAATTTTAAAACACCCCAGCCCTTTCACAGTACACAGATCTTCGCCACATTTCAAAATAAGGAACACTGATGTGAATACATTCTTGGTGCGGATTTCTGTTGCAAACAAATTTATGAAAAGACTTGCAACATCCACTAAAATGGCAGATAAGGTTAGACAATAGTGTTAGGACTTAAATCTTGGCCTGTGTGACTACACCAGCATGAGCCAAGGATTCCATTTAATGATGAATGCAGAGTTAGTTTTGTAAAATTAAAATGCTCCAAAATGTGGCATTTTAAATTGCACCTCGATATAAAGTGCTTTTTGTTTCATAAATGGCACACATGGAATTTTATCGAACATTGCATCTAGGTCTTTGTCATTAGGATTTCCCTCCAATACCCTGGTGCTTTGATTCAAGGGATTTTACCATGGATAATCTAGCAAAAATTTTAATTCAGAATTATGTATATTTCAAATGTGGCTTCTCATTGTGAATCAGCAGAGACCCAGTTAATATGGAATTACTTGATCAGCAAGCTCTATTTTCATATGGCTATCTGGATATCAATTTCTAACATGGGCTGGTCAGCTTTCGTCTCCAGTCTGCATACAGATTAGTCATCCAGATGGGTTCAGTGCTCTTCCACCATTGCCACCTTCCGGAAATATTACATCTTCCTCTCCAATATTATTTAATGCTGTGTGCATGCTTTTTTATAATCTATAGATTATATCCACAGATCTTGAGACAGAGGTGGGCTTTCACCAGTCTCATCAGTAGGAAGGGTGAACTCATTGCTTAACTTATGAAAAGGCATTTTTCTCACGAAAACACACTGGAATTGAGTGTCATTAAATATAGATCACTTTACTATATAGGCCAGCAAGAACAATTGGAAGGTTGTGGTGCATTGTATTCTTCCAGGTCTCAGTTTCCATGGGCCAGAATCTACAATTTGTAGCTCTAAACTGCAATTTTAAGTTGATGGGAGCTTCCTCTCCAAACAAATGACTTTTCAAACGATTACATTTTATTAAAATTCAATTAGTTTTCCTATTGAATTGTTAAGCAATGCAGACTTCAGCCCACAGAGTTCACCGTTGACACATCCCTGAACATTTCCCCACTCCCTGATACGGACATACGCCAAAGCAATGTGTCTTGCTTTTTCATGGAGTTCACTTGTGACCAAAGTTAATGGATTTTATGAGCAGCCAGAACTGAATGTGACAGGCCCCTTTGACACTCACAGCCCCGACCAGCTGGTAGTGTTTTTGAGAGACTTTAATATGAAAAACCAGTTTAAACATGGTGAATACAAATATGCTGTGCATCCCAGTATTGTGATATGGATGGGCCTATGTTGGGGAGTTTAATTCTCGGTCAAAACAATTCAACACTAAGCGATGTTTGGGCATATTACGAACAGATCGCAAGTAATATAGAAAATGCACACGTCACATAGCACCGTAGTTACAGAAATACTGAGGAATCTTGTTCTTTAAGCTTCAATTGCATCAAGCAGAAGGGCACTGAGGGACGTGACATTCAATGTCTTGGACTATAAGAGTGACCTTGTCCCAGTTCCATTATATTGCAAAATAATCCTCCCTAGTCGCATTCATGCAATTTACTATAGTGGCAATACGACAGGCAGCTGAACACTTGATTTTTATGTTCGGTATACACTAGGTAAAGACAATGCCATATGGCAAAATCCATAGGGCAGTCCTGGCTACCCATAGTAAACAACTCAGTCGGGAGGTATTGAAGTGACCATTTTTTAAGCCTGTTAAGTTCATCCCCCTCACTGAATCAGTTTAATCAAAGGCATGGACATTGCCCTGGGTGTCCTTGCAAATTTAAATCGATGGGGTTTGTGCATTTGTAGGTATTGCCTAAACTAAAACTTTATTCGTCCTTGGGGAGGGCTGTGGAGCAGATGAATGGCCCAAAGGAGAGGACACAGAATCAGGGACAGAGTTGGGATGCCCTAAGGGGGGAGAAACCTATGGGAATACAATTCCTGCCCAATCCAGAATGTGTTAACAAGGTTTGGCGCTGGCATGGCTAGTCAGAGAATGAATGACAAGAGGGTGGCACCCTTGGGCATTGCAATTTCGAAGAGATACTGACGTACGGTTTCTACCCCCACCATAACAGCCCCTGTCAAGATTGTAACAGCGTGTGGGGAAAGTGGAGTGCGGGGCGACGTTAACAGTGAGATTGGAGAAAACCTGGTTAGGCAGGTGAATTCACCCTTGGTGATGGTCTGCTCTCGTGGAATATAGCGTGGGTTGGAGGGAAATTCGTGAGGGAGGAAATTGCGACATTTCTGTATGCCTACTAAATAATTCTGCAGGAAACCTGGGCACAAGAAACTCCTCAATGGTTATGTTTCCTATGAGGCAGATGCTATGGGGATTGGCAATATTGGTTAAGGCCTCAATGAACTGCAAGGTAGTTGATATCAAATTTGACCTTACAGATGCTGCAAATCTTACCCTATCAGGGGTCACGGGGGGATCCAGAAGCAATCCTCACATTTTATAACAGTCCCCCATAAGGCTGTTAAAAAAACTAGAAAAACTGAAGGCCTTCATTGATGAACAAGTCTGGAATCGGGGGAATAGACGTGTGATTTTGTGTGGGGTGGAGACTTTAACTTCAGAATGGGAACGGGCCCTTCGGGCGATTCCATCGACCTCCAGGAAGACTTATCCATACACATCCCCAACCTGAAAATGAAGTATGTTCGGGTGTGTGGGATGGGTTTGCAATTTTCCCTATGGCTAAACCAAAGGGGGATGTGTTCTGTAAATGGGGGGATATTCGGGGTAACTATACTCATCACCTGGTTTTGTCTACCATAGATTTGTCCCAGTGGACTTTGGGAGAATAGTGGCTTTTGAAGTGGTGCTGGACTCAGTAGCCATCAGAACCCAATTGCTTTGAAACGAAGGGGAATGGAGTGTTTGGCAGGCGAGCAAGATGGTCACTCGTGTGGTAAACTCATAAAATGTGTCCACAAGGGGACCTGGGGAAAAATTCAGGAAAGATTTGCACCTTGATGTTCTGGCTGATAGGTGGATATCCGGTGCATCCTAGATGGTGCAGTTAACCCAGAGTGGTTGGAGCATTTTCTCAATATACTGGAGGCACTCAAAGGGTTTTGTAGTGCATCACAGAAAAGGAGTCCAAGCAAGAGGGGGTAGTTTTACTACTCCTGCATTTTGGCCAAAAAAGTCCTAATGGTATTGAAGTCTGCTGATAGTTCTCGCGGGGAGATCATTCGGGCAAGAGCTAGTTATTGGGTGATGTTGGAAGAGAGGAAACTGGCACTTGAAATAAAAGCCTGGGAAGAATGAGGCCTCTTGGTCGAACAATGCTAAAGCGTTTTGTGAATTTGTTAACGGGGCTCAGCCTAAAACCGCAAGGAAAGAACAAGGGGTACCCATGTGGAAGCGGCTATGTGGAAGGATAATTTGGCTTCCCTCTATGGAGCTGGGGAATGTTCAGCAGACATTGAGAACTGCTTTAGGCTGGAGGATGTTGCTTCAGCCATAAATCACAGGCACTCAATAAGGCCACTGGCCCAGACGCTATCCCTTCGGATTCATTTCAGGACCAGATTGACCTATGGGTGCCGTGTTGACCATAGCGTTTAATGCCGGCTTGGCTTCTGGCCATTTTCCACCCTCCTGCAAGTCTGACATCTTCCCCATTTTTAAAAAGGAGACCCAGTTAGTCCAATATCGTACAGACCGAGCTCCCTATTGGACTCTTTGTTAAAAATATTTGGGAGGGTGCTTCTTGGATACAGACTTGGCCAAGAGGGTGCTTGGCGGACTGACATCCAGCTTGGTTTCCAGCCTGGGTGGGCACCATGGAACAGGAACTGAATTTGTATTTGTGAATTACTAACTCCGTCTTTTGCAGGGCAGAGGCAGAGTATTTAGCATTTATGGACCAGAGCACGGCCTTCAACAACGTGGCTAGATCAAAATTGTGGGACGTGCTCGGGTTCATGGGCTGCCCGAAGAACACTGAGAACTCCACAGGGAGAATCAGGCATGTGTGCAAAGTGGTTTCAGGGGGTCATTGCACTGTTAAGCTCACCTGGGCTCTGCGGGGGCATTGGGGCACGGTTGGAGCCCTCCCCGGAGTTGGCTCCCTCCGGTCACTTCTCTCCCCCAACTGCTGTCTTTCCATGGGTCAGGAAGGCTGGACCTGTGATAAAATGAGGCAGTAAGGAAAGCGTGGTGGAGTCGTAGTTCCCCTCTGCCCTTTCGCACCAAATTGTAGTGCATAGAAGTTTACCCATGCAAGCTCACCTGTTTGTATGCAAGGATGAGCTCTCCGTCCTGCTTTCCTTCAGCAGGGGCGCTACTGATGACCTGCGTCACTAGTCCAAATTGCAGAGGTCCAGACCGGCTGCGACCATTCCGTCTTGACATCTTTTATGAGGACGATTGTTCGTATTCTTGTAACAATACTGTCCCAAGGAATATTGCTAGTAATGGTATATTGTTCTCTTTACCCTGTAGTGAAGATGACCCAGGAGCGTGTGATGGAGAAAAGTCTGCTCTGGATGCCCCCACCACTGGTAGGCAGTTGCAGAAGCTTTTGAGTAGTGCCGCTTTAGCGAGTTAAAGTCTGTGACCGCTCACCTTGTGTCTCTTCTCTTTGCAGGCGCGGCAGGTCCGCAGGTCGGCGATGGCCGGAGAGCGGTGTCTAACTACTACTGGCTGCCGAGATGAAGATCCGTGTGGAGGCTGCATCTGATGAAGGTCCCGTGTTGGTGGAATTCAGAACAGGTAAGGATGCTGGGCGGTACCTGCAGAGGATTCCGGAAGACCGGTAAAATGAAGGCAGCTACGGCGGAGTCAGGCGCAGATGACAGCGCCTCCAGCGATAGTGTGGCCCTCAGGTAAGGCGTGCACAGAGACTGCAGAGTGGAAGCTGATGGCGGTGCTTCCGGCGATGGTGTGGCTAATTCCAGATAAGATGGTTGAGGTATCTGGAGACTGGAGATGCACGGGTTGAGCCAGGTAGGTGCTGAAGGCGCACGTGCTGAATCAGGTAAGAATCTTCTGAACAGCGATAAGCGTTACGCTGCACTCAGCAAACACAAAGCGCCAGTATGCAGGTGGGGCCGGCTTATATAGCCTGGCCCCAGCCACTCCCCTTAGGCCCCACCCTGTGTCCCCACATTGCTCCTACTTCGGCCTTCTGCACGTGCCTTCCCTGTGATAATAGGGCCCCACCCGGCCTTGCTGCACCTGCCTTCGGTGTTCTGTTTGCCATGCACACTTTAAAATCAGCTTGGTGCCAAGACTGGGTCAATTGGGACCCTGCATGAAGTGAAGCACTGGGCTACTGCCCAGTGGCCATGACAACCGTGTGCTTTGATGTGGGGAGTGGGGGTTCACCAGGGGTGTGTTTTGGCCCCAATTCTGTTTACACGTTACATTAATTACCTCTTGAAAGCCCTGGTGGATATGGGGACGGATTACCAGAGTTTGAGGTTTAGTGCCTTTCTGGTCCTGGCCAACTTGGGGTTAAAAATAAATACCTCGAAATCTGCAGTAATTGGATGTGGGGGCAGGAGTAGATCAGTGAAAATGCACCCTATGATCTGCAATGGCGATATTATCCCCAGAGTTAAAGAATTTGATTATTTGGGTCTTAGATTTTGAGTCGGTCATTGGTCGCGCTCACTCAATATCTAAGAGGCATTGCCGATTCCTATCGCGCTGTCAGGGTCAACCTATGGATTTGGTTCTCAAGGACTATACTTTAAAGACCAAGGCAGCCACTTTATATGGAGCACCCCCGTGGGGCTATATGAAAGCCCCTGGGATCCAGGTGAAGTAAAACATGTTCCTTAAAAGGCTTTTCAGATTGCCAGGCTCCTCGGCCTCAGTCAATAGGGAACTGGGCATGATTTCTGGGAGGACTAATGGTTGCTTGCTCCAGTTTCCTTTTGGTTCCACTCCTCGGCTAATTAGCATTTTATTATTAAGTCTGTCATGGAAAGGGCAAATTGGGCCAAAATCTCCCAGTTAGCCTACATGGTTGAGTTTTTGTCCAGTTGCAATATGGAAAATCCTTCGTCTGCCGACATCGGAGCAATAGCGGTCCGATAAGAGCTTTGTGCATCTTTTACACAGGCCAGGACTGCCTACAGCTAAGGGGCCAATATGGTAAACTGGGTAGGGTACCCCAAATTACCCAGCTGTCCTGCTTGTGGGGCTGATAGAGGCCCTGAAGCACCTCATTTTGTTTTACCCAGCTTAGAGATATTAGAAGGCCTACAATTTTACTGGTCCTCGAACATTCACTCCCACAGGCCGGCTTAGTTATATTTCTTGGCAGCAGATTGGTATTTTGAAAGGACAAAAATGCCCAATGTAGGTAGCAGAGAAAGGGGATCTTGGCACAATTGAGATGATTCCCCATTTTAAATGATATTGGGATTGCATTAATGCACTTATTTTGAAGTGAATTTGAAGCAGGAACATGTGTTTTAACAGTGTGACTGTTTTATGGTGAGATTTTACAGGTCATGGTTTTCATTGTGTTTAATGGATGAATGAATTTATCTGAACAAACAAACTGACTGACTGGCTAAACTAAAACCTAATTTTAAGTATCATTCTATTGAAATGGCAGCTTAGAGTCATTCACTGACGAGTACAACTGTCTGACATCTTCAGCAATCTTTCTCTGCAGTTTTAAGGGGATGCATACTTGGATAGGAGTCTACAACAATTAGTATCTTTTTACTAACATGCTACACATACTGATTTTACAACTAAATCTGCCTGCCACATTGTTTATCCTCCGCCAATGTGGCATCTCCTCCCGACAGACATGTGGCCACATTCTCTTGGACCTTATCCATAGCCTGGATTGTGCATAAAGGTTACGCCACCATAGCTACCCATCCAGCAGATTTGCATACACTTCCCCAGGCGTACTTGGTGCAGTATAAGGGAGTGGTTTCTTACCTGTAACTCCATTTCGTCAGCGTTGGTAACTTTCATGGATTCACTTGCTGTGAATATTCCCAGCCAGGCTGGTAATCGCCGTTTACCTTGACTTAGTAATTTATGTATGGAAAAACTTGACACATTGATTGTCCCATCGACGTTGTGGGTGATTTTGTTCCACCAATAGGACGTGGAGTGTAAAGCTCCGCCCGAGCAGCTCCCCCTCAGACTTTCACCACTCAGGCAGGAGAATATCCCTAATGGAGGAGGATTGCCTGTAGGGGGTAGGCAGAAGGGTGCATGTGAATCCATGAAAGATACCAACACTGGAGATCTGGAGATCTGGAGTTACAGGTAAGAAACTACTCCCTTCTCCAGCATTGGAGATGCTGGAATGCACATGCTGCGAATAGATTATAGCAATATACACGTTAGGTGATAAACCAGGCAAAAAGATTAGATCCTTTCAAATGTTCACGTTCATGCATGGAAATTACATATGCAAGTAGAAAAGGGAAAAAAGCTGTGGGCCTTACCTTCCTGGAAAAGCAGTTTAGGGACTGCCTGTCCCATCTGCGCGTCCTCAGCATGCTGATGTAAGCAGTAGTGCCTGGTAACTGTGGGGCACTGCCCATGTTGCCCCATAGCAAATGTCTGATGGAAACCCCTGCTAAGAGCTGCAGAGGCAGCTGTGGCCCTTGTAGAGTGCTCTAGATGCCGTTTGCAATGATCTATTGGCCTTGCAGTCACAGAAGGAGATTGTAGATGAAATCCATCTTGTAACATCCAGTTTTGAAATGGATTTTCCCTTGTTGGATGGGCCAGAGGCGACAAAGAGCTGGTTAGTCAATCTAAGGGATTTTGTCTGGTCTAGATAATATATCAAAGCCCTTTTCACGTCCAGAGTGTGTAGGGCTTTCTCCGCTGGTGAAGTGGCGTTTTGAAAGAATGTAGGTAGAGTTATGGTTGCAGCTGCTATAATACGCCAAGAGTCTTGAGGGATGTTCAAATAGCCGAATTCATCGTGGTCAGGAGCCATGTTAATTTGAGAGACCCCGGGATCGCGAAGAATCATCCCGCTGTTCTGGGATAGAAGATTGGTATGAGATCCTAGATGGAATGGATTGTCCACTGCCAGCTGCACAAGGTCGGAGAACCAGGTCTGCCTGAGCCACAGGACCACCAGGATAATTTTGCAGTGACCTTTGCGTATCTGTATAGGTTGCCTGATAAGAGGGAATGGGGACTCATGTGAACACGCTGTTCCATGGGAGCAAGAAAGCATCCAAGAGTCGGGATGCAGGATCCTGCTTGCACATTTCTTTCACTGCTTGTTGTGAGTGTGCGAAATGTTTAGAGGGGGATGACCCCACGTTGAGAAAATCCTTGAAATCTGGAGGTTATACAGTTGCCATTCAGGTGACTGCGATACATCCCGCTGAGGGTGTGTGCTTGCTTGTTCTGTATCCCGGCAGGTGAAAGATTTGAAGCAGAATGTGTTGGATGGCCCAATGCCAAATGGTCTGCGCTTCTTGGGCCAGGGTGTTTGACCATGTTCCGCTTTGTTTGCGCGCATAAAATTCTAACCACCAAATACTTGATTAGCAGGAAGTATTTCAGAGCCCAATGTACTACCCTGCAGTTCCAGCACGTTTATGTGATGGGGTGAAAGGCCTTGGTGCTTGTCCAAATGAGCTCCCCATCCCGCCAGGGCGGCATCTGTCACAATTGAAAGATAGTAATTGGGTTCCACCATGGGCATTCATTTTGCGATGTTCCAAGAGTAGGTCCACCATTTTAGTGTGCTTGACAGATTGAGTGAGGGTAAGGTAACTGACCAGTGTGATGCTGGAAATGCATTGGAGGGACATGGCCTCCCAGTCCTTGTCCTGTAGTCCTTTTTCATTTGTGTTTTGTATTGTTTTCTGCTCAGGAGTCCATGTGGGTCTCCTTGCAGTGCAGCTCTTCCCGTTTTTGGTTTGGTGTACAGACCCATGGGATACCCTTATGGCGCGCACACACACACACGTGGGGTGCAACCCTTTGCCCCTAGTGTATATTTTTGGGCACCTCTGTGGCCCACACAGCTGGGTATGGGCTGGTTGCTGCTCCATGCTGAATTTGACAGGTGCCCTGAGTATCCTCCATTTTGGGATACCCAGGCCCTGCCATTGGAATGAATTGATTCCTGATAGAAAGCAAGAGGCCACAGGGGCCATCTTATTTCCCGTCACCTGGTTTTCCCAAGGTCCTGGGAATCCCTGACTCTGTCCCTGCCACCCAACAGCCTATCGGGGAGAAGTTCCATATATGGTATTGTGAAGTCCAGGCCAGACTGGTTGGAGCCTTTCCAGTGACTGTTGTGGGTACACCCTGTGGATGGGACCTGGGTGAATGGACTGTGTGACCAATATGCACTTTTTGTTGTGGGTTTCTGGTGTTTGACACAATGATCGAGACAGCCCTGCCCGGAACTGGTATGAATGCAGTGTGGTGTTGAAAGTCTGGGTACTTGTCCCAATACACATTGCTTGTATTGAGTGCGAGAGGGAGAATGGCCTGAATGCACTGTATGCCTGATTGGCTGACTGCTGAATGCCCTTCTGAGTGATTGGTTGCCCGAGTGTGACCTAGCAGAATGAATGAGAGATCAACTAGTATATCTGGGGGCCTCTCACTGCTAGAACTCGTCCAGAAGCTGGAGTTGAAACTAACATGGAAACTGAAGCTGTATCTCGACGCAGAGCCTGAAGGTTGACCGCTGTCGCCCTTTGCCAAAATCCAAAAGCTGTTGAGACTGATCCAAGAGAGGACCTGGTTAGGCGCCCTCTTCCCATGCTCCGAGGGACTATCGAGCACTGCTAACCTGGAAGTCAGACCCTTGACAGGCTGCCTACCGGAGACTGGGACCAATGAGGAGAATGAATATAAGCACGGGACATTCCGTCCACCGTCGTTGACCCGGGTTTTCATAACCCCTGGGGCCCATCGAAGCTGTGTTGCCCAGAAGTAGGGACCGCTTGACGCTGTGCCACCGATGACAGGAGCCGCACACTCCTTTGCCCAAGACTTGATTCATGGACGCGCTTGTCTGCACCACCGCCCATCTTATCCCGCCGGAGAAGACCAGGCCGGCGATGCGCCGAGGAGTCTCCGCCGATGGGTTTCCTGCCACCCAAAGACCGTAGACACGCTTGGCTCAGACGCCCTTGCTGGGCCACAGTTCTTCACAAACTCATTGCGGTCCTGCACTATCGACATCAAGGTACCCTGCACACATCTTCCTTGCAGGATGTCTTTGAATCGGCGAGCATCGCTGGGACAGAAGCTGCTGCCTCGATGCAGAGTTCACTTTCGAGACATCTCAACGATCCGTGGCTCCTGCTTTAAAGGGAACCACTCAAGAAGGCTCAGTCGACGACTCGTCACCGAACTGTTATTCCAGGTACATTGGGGTGGTAGAAACATTATAGAAGGAAATAAGACTTATACAATATATGGACTGGGCTTGTGATATATCTTTACAGGTTGCCCAGGTGGGGGCAGGCTGATCTCCACACAACTGTCTAGTGGTAGGGGCTAGTATTCTGCCAATTTTTCTAACCAACCGCTTTCCCTCCTATATCTATTGTTGGTTACCATGAATTGATGTTTGACATTTGACCAGAGTACAGTTTATGCACTTTAATGAAATTTGATAATTGTGGTACCATTAAGAACTTTAGATATTTGCCATTTTAGATTAACTAATCACAAAGTGAGTTAGTGTATATAACCTTGAACCTTAATTGTATAAATACTGTTTTAATACAGTGTGTGGACATTCTTTTGTGGGGGCTTGGGACTACACTGAAGAACTAGCCTGCATCACCTCCAGAGAATCTAGGCCTGGATTGCTTGTCCATTGCTACCAACAATAGAGAATATTGGCTGGGATCCTGTGTGCCTATCCTCTACCATATAGAGAGCAGGAGTACAGAAACCCCCCTTCCAGTCTTTACAACCAGGAACCCTGGATTTGGGACCATCTGGTAGCCAGAAACCTTTGCACTGGCTGCATGTGCAGCCTGCAGTGGGGGATTAGAGGGATACAGGAGGACATGGTCCCTAGTAGAGACATGCATGTGTGGGCCATGACTCGCTTGTTTGGCGTGAAAATTTGCTAGGATTGTCAATTTTTTTATCCTGTCCCATAAGGGTCTGACAAGACTTTGGTCCGTGAGAAATGGAGCGCCCAGATACCACACTTTTTTGGAGGGAACAGTGCAAGATTGTGTAATTTATTGTAAACCCCAATTGTTGAAGCAGCGCTTGTCCGAGAGAACGCAAGGCTGGTTAATATGTTGAACCAAGTATGGGTAGATGTGGTGGCCCTGTTTTTGAAGGAAGGCTGCTAAAGGTGCCAGGCATTTCGTGAACGTCCTGGGTGCTGATTTCAGGCCGAATGGAAGTACCCGAAACTGGTAATGGCTTTTACCAACCACAAATCTGAGGTACTGTCAGTGCTTTGGGCGTATTGATACGTGGAAGCCTGCATCCTTGAGATCTAACGCTGCCAGATATTTGTGGGGTTCAATGGCCTTTATGACCTCCTGGAGAGTTACCATCTTGAACTTATGCTTTTTTATGTTTTGGTTCAGCCTTTACAAGTCCAGGATTGGGCACCACTTCCAGTTTGGTTTTTTGACAAAGTACCTGCTTTTCCTCTTGCTGAAAGAGGAACCCTTCCGATGGCTCGTTTTAGCATTGGACGTACCTCCTTCTGTAAAACCTGAAGGTGCAGGTTTTAAATATTTGCAGGAGGCATCGGGAATTGTGCACGCTTTAACTCCAAAAAGTGGCCGTACTGGATTTCATCTACTACCCCACTTGTCCCTTGTTATTGTTTGCCACTCATTGAGGCAGAACGTCACATTTCCCCAGCCGGTCTTCCACTGAGGCAGTCATTGTCGGCCTTATGTTTCCTACCTCCGAGAGGTGGTTGATCCACACGCTGACTTTGAGGTATTCTGTAACCCTGAGAGTAGTATCTAGGTCTACAGTAATTCGCGTCTATAGAGGATGAGAATCTTGAATTACCTGAAACTCCTCAAAAGGAGCAAAAGGGCCACCTGCCCTGCAGGCTGCAAGAGACCTAGCAGTGTCTTAATTTGCCTTCACGACTTTAAGGGCCTCCTCAATCTTGTCACCAAACAGATTTTCCCCTTGAGTATATTGATGACCTTGTGCTGCACTTCCTGACAAAAATTGGTGCAACATAACCATGCTTGCCGTCTGAGAACTACCCCATTGCCAATCTGAAGCATGTTTCAGATAGGTCGACAGCGATATTAATGCTGTGATTCGAGGCTTCCTACCTTCACGCACTGCATCATGGCTGCCTTCTGTTCCGGCAAGTGTTCCAATATAGGAGCTAGCCAGTGCCACATCTCTCCATCGTATCGAGCAACTATTGCAAGGGCATTTGCTGCTTTGACAGTTGTTGCCCTAATGGTGAAAACCTTTTTTCCAAAGGCATCCCATTTTCCTGTTTTTGTTGTCTGGGGACTGGTGCACTTTTGCTGTGTACGAGCCTTGCGGCTGGCTGCTGCTGAAACCACCGACTGGAGCGGGTTGTGAGGGGAGGCATTTTGGTGTGTCTGCCACCTTAAACTTCTTGTCCAGTCTACCTTTGTCGGTTCTGTAAATGGATGCTTCAGAGGCCCTCCTGCCAAACGTGATCCAGGGTGGGCATGGAAAACACTGCTTTCCTGCGTTTACCCATGTGGTCGAAGAGGAAACTATCCTTTTCCTCTTGCAGAATCAAATCAAACTCATGGCATGCTTTAGACATCATGGAGTGAAACGCCCCAATGTCATCTGGAGGCAAAGGTTGAGCAGGGCTACCCTATGCGTCTTGGTCAGGATCATCTGTGCCCGAGGTGTCAGCTCTGCGTGGAGACGAGGTGGAGATTGTATCTGGGAGGACCAGTGTCCTGGTCTGTGTCCACCAATTCTCCCCCTTGCTCTCTTCTACGTGGGCTATATCCTCGTGAAGGTAGAGGGCTCCGAGGTGTTTGAACTCTAGGAAGCTGGTCTTGGACTCAACAGGGATGGCTTGGGTCCCTTTGATGCTGTGGAGTAAATTGGCTTCTTTCTGTGCCCAAATTGTCTGAGCCGGCAGGAGCAGAAGCCTGTCATCAAGCTGCCCCAAAAGTGATTGCAGTGTTGGAAGCGCTTGCAGGGAAAGCAAGGATTGGGGGTTTATCAGGGTGTATTGTGGATTTATACTGCTCATCCCTGCAGGTGTCGATGGTAGAGTAGGTGTCTGAAACTTTAGAGGTGAGTCTTCCCATCCTCCTATCCAAGGCCCCTCTAGAGAGAAAGTTCCTTTTTCAGGAACGAGTCACTGACATCTGGATATTCTTCTGGAAGAGGCTCAAAATCCCACTCCATGCTGCAAAATTCCTTCTGGCACGATATCTGGGTATTCTATAGAAAACATTCCTAAAGGAACCTGGTCATGCTGTACCGCGTCCCCCGTTGAGGTTTTCAAAATACCTTTGGGAGACAACCTACTGCCTGCATAGGTAATTCCAAAGTGTTGATGGTGGTCGACGGCTGCTTAGGTTTTTCTCCGGGCAATTTGGGTTTTTTGGTAGTTGACGTGGCGATTGTCAGTGTCAACGGCCCATCCCTTGTCGACTAAGTTATCGCGAGTGGATTTTGATATTGTGATCGACCGGTGTCTCGACCATTCATGCCCCAAGGAGGATCTGCGAGATTCCAATGAGTAGAGTTTCTTTTTCATCGAAGACGTCCTCGTAGCCGCTTTTGGATCTGTGCTTGTCCGTCAATGGAGATCTCCTGGACGGGTCAGACAGGTGTGAGCCTTTATCCCTCGATTTTTCCAATGGTGTCAGACAGGGCCTTGCTCGAGTGCTTATACCTAGTATGGCACTGCTCACCACTAGCTGGTGGTAGTTTTTTTACAGGGAAAGAATGTTTGGCCGTATGGTGACCCAGGGCCTCACCGGTTTGGTTTTTCGCCACCAGATCTTTATCTTCATCGTGATGACCAATTGTCACAGGAATTGTTAGCTCTTCCACTCAATGACCCCACTTCCGACGCCAGGTACGCTCCCTCATTGAGTCAGATTAGGAGACGGTTTCTTTCCTTAAGGGTTTTTTGTGAGAAGCCCTGGCAGATGTCACATCCGTCTGCAGAATGGTTGGGGTAGAGACAGTAAAGACATTCCGTATGTCTATCGCCCTCAGACATTAATGCTGCAAGTGTCAAAAGGCCTAAACAAAGACTTTTGGTCCCGAGGTCTCCATGGTTCTAAATAGGACCATGTACTTAGACTATTGCTCCGGATGAAGGAAGTTGAATATACATTTTTGATTAAGGAAATTCACTCAGGAGAGATGAATACAAGTAATCCCAACAGCTCGGAAGACAGTTGAAATCTGAGGGGAAGCTGCTTGAGCAGAGCTATACACTCTACGTCCTATTGGTGAGGACCAAAAGCACCCACGATGCAGATGGGACACTAGGTGTCAAATGTTTCCATATGAAAATTACTAAGTCAAGGTAACCAGGGATTCCCAGCCTGACGGGCAATATTCACAGCATGTGAATCCATGAAAGATCCAATGCTGGAGAAAAGCAGAGTAACATGCTACCCTTTAAACAAGAAACAAAGGACAAATCACAGAAGTGATTCATTTTACTTTTGAGCTAAAACCTGCCCCATTTTTGTTATCTTACACAAAAGCTTTCCACTTCGGTATAGGCAAACATTGACAATCATGTCCTTCACCATTTTAAAGAGTGGAGTTCATGCAGACCATTATACAGACATGCATCTACAGACATACATCTGTAAGTATTACTAATAGTGCCTTAAGATACAATTTTCCCCAATAAACATTTTAATATTTTCTATACTCCGTGCCCAAGGACCAACCTCATTTGAAATTTGCTCCAAAAAAGTCAACTCACCACATTGCTCGTCTGATTCATCAGGACAATCAATTTCTTCATTGCAGAGCCAGGCAAAAGGAACACATTTGTCTCCACAAATGGTTTGCTGAGTTGCATTACAAAGTAGATCTGCAAAGCAATGACATCAAGTTAATGATCCACAGAATATTTTAGGTAAACTGCCCATTTCAATTGTTTGCTTAGCACTTAAGGTGGGGAATTGCACCAAGACCCATTATTTATCGACCTATTAAACATTTGTTGAAGCCTTTATGAAGCAAGCAACCAAAAAGACTAATGTATTAGAGAATTACTGCACAGTAAGAATTCACAATTTACATGTATAGAATATATGAGCAATTAAAAGTACATACTAAATTTCCCATTGATGTTACCATACCATAGCACCCATCACTAAGAGGGGTCTCAATGGCCAGGGAGAGATCTACTGTAATCCACAGCGGAGATCACCAATGGTCCAGATCTTTGGAAATCAGAGGTTTTATGCCTGTATCTTTTCCAGTAACAAATCGAGATTGGTAATAAACATATGGGCGTCTACATTGAAGGACAGTGGAAATGTGAGATACTTTTCCAAGAACATATATGTGCTGGAAAAAAATTCTAGCCACCTTCACTGTAAAGGCGGCATCAGCATCTGTCAGATAAGGCCAGTTTCCTATAATTTGGCTGAGGTAGATTAGTCTGGTTAATTGGTCTTCGGAACGCAGATAACCTATTGCAGGAATCTTGGTGCTGAATAGGAGCCATTTGTAAATGCAGCACTGTTCTACCGAGAGAAAAGTACCTGAAGCATTTTCCTAATACAGATAGGTGGAGGTTAAAGCACAGGCGGTGAGGAGTTTCAGAGTCAAGTCCTAACGAAGAGCATCACCCCTTAGCCATTTATTTTAGGGCATATGGAGTAAATATCTTGAGTGCTAGTGTGAGACAAGGAAACAATCGACCTAAAGGTGGTTAGTCTGGAAAACCTCAATAGCAGCATAGCAGAAGATGGCAGGAATGTAAACCTATCAGTAGCAAAAATGAAGAACAGTCAAAAGCTACCCTAGCCATTAATGCATGGAGGGTCACCCTATGTTGGCAGTGAAGCTAGATTAGTATACACTAGCTCATAAAGTTCACCATGAGTAGAGAAATCTTAAAACAAAGTTTAATTTCTTATAGACACATTTGACTGTTCTCCATTTTTGCTACTGATACCCAACCGTCTAGAGTCAGGCCCCCTTACAATAAAAGAGGGGTTCTGCCTCCATCTCATCAGGAATGTAAACATGACAGCTTCAGACAAAGTACTAAGTTTCAGAATACATTTGAGTCTTTATTGTGCAATGCATTTGAAGAATGATTTAATTTAAGGTTTCTCTGGTTCCCGAGTTATATTCAAAGTCTCTACACAAAAAGGAACCAATGTAAAGCTCCTCCATGTACACTTATCCCTTTTAAATGTTACCTAGGCATATAAAAAAGTGAATGCACAGCCGTTTAGAGTTCTGGAGTGGTGTCAACCTGTGCGGGACTGTAAATAATGGTGTGGCCAAGGATGCATAAAGAAAGCTTTTTGCAATGGCTGATAAGACATCTTTTCAGCTAGTCAGACTGAAAGACCATCTTGCAAGAACATTAATATTTCTAAAATGGCTTACTCTAAACCAGGCCGGTGCAAGATTATATGGCACGTCTGGGAGTAGAAAAGTAATTTCACCATTTGATTTTTCCTTCTCCCATTGGTTTATATTTCTTTAAAGATTGTATCTTAACATACAATACTCATTTCAAGCAATAATTTTTTTTTTCATGCCTTGAAAATGTCAAACAAGGAATGACAGGAATAATAACTGAATGGCTTCAACACAATTACTCCTTAGGAGGATCATCCCTCTTCCTTCAGCAGGCAACAGGAATTGAGCTGTGCCCTCTATGACCACCAATTGCCCTCAGAGGTTCTAGGGTCAACTGGACTGACAAATCTGAACACTTCAGTGGTTCCAACTGGCCTGTTCATGTGAGCCATCAGCCTGCCACTTAATCTCATGAATCCTCCAATTCCCAAACATGGGATCTTTAACTCCGTATTGCCAAGTTGGCCAGACTTACCAGGACTGAACTTCATTCCACTTAGTATTCAGTGCATATTCATCTGGCTGGTGTCCTTGCCAGAAGGACTGATGCTGTAGCATGGGTGGATCACTGGGGTGATGCCAGTTGATCACCTCTGTAGCCACTTTGGATACTTCCGCAGGGCTCTTATCCATTGGTAAACTGGATGGACACATGTGAGCTGGACACTTGTCTATGCTGTACAACAACTGCAGCTCTATTGAAAGCCAAGACTCATGGGTGCATTGGTTCACCCACTGGCAAATAGTGCACTGTTCGCATTTCAGACAGGAAGATGGCAATATTTCTCAGTACCCAGGTACTTTCAATCATATAACTTCACATTCTGTGCATCTCCCCAACTAATACTTAACATGAAGTCAATGAAGTGACAAATCGGCATCCCAAAACAAGGAACACGCCCTTGTACATTGCCAACACTGGTAGAGAACTGCCATACTACATGGCTGAACAATGTACTGGTGTGCAGTAAAACCACAAATACATGATTATCTAAAACTGCCACCAGTCTTAAATGTACTACAAAATTCCTAATGCAAGTGACTTAATCATACACAACGATTTACAAAAATTCCAATTTGAAAATCTAGATAGTTTAAAAACTGTTGGGTAAGGCTGGATTGCATAATCAGTGGGGGTCAATTCCTAAGGTCCTAATAGGAAACATTTATGTTTACATTTTAGCTGATCACTTGTATTATATTTCACTTTCCTTGGATGGGCGTAGCTTGTGGCTGTGTTTAATCATAGGCTTTTATTTTGCATTTCACCCCTTCAAGCAAATGCAGTTTTGTTGTTGAATTTAACTGTCTAAGTCTCAAATAAGTATAGGCAACTGAGGAAACATCTGTCTTGGTGGATCAACTCCACTAGACACCAGTTCGTGGCCTTCCTTTCCTTTACAAGACTTAAGACATTGGCAATGTCAACAGTTTACACTTTTGTTTAGGCATGGGAAATGCACTTGTGCCAGGCACTGCCTTAGTGGTACTAACTGGCTATTGATGGTAACAAGTGCAAAATGTTGCAAGCACCTGGGCATCTAAATGGCATTGACTTGTAAATGACCAATCCCCTTACACTAGGCAAAACTGTTGGCTTTGCCAACGCTGGTTTTTACAGGACTTCAGTGAAGGACACAATTTGTATTACCCCAGTGGCACTATTACAGCTCCAATTAAATCATTAACTCTCAGAAGACTGCTTTGAAAAAATAAATCACTGGCAAGCCATTTGAGTGCAAGTTTTGCTGGTTAGGCTTGAGAAAGCCTGCTCAAAGATGCCAAGAGGATGTGTTTTGGGTGGAGAGGGGCAGAAACTGGTGGAAATGGCCATGGGCAGTAAATGAGTGGGCAAATAACCAAACACCTACAAACTGTATGCCCCTCATATGGAATTTCACCCCATCTGTACTCCAATGCAATAGCTTTAGTCAACACGTGGTGCTAAAGCACCACCTAATACTAACACTTGCCATCATGGGCTAATCCGTTCAATACCACAATTGGTAAAGGAATCTTCAGCGTCAAAACAGCCCTTTCCAGATAATGAATCCAAGCAACTATGGCAACAGTACTGACATCCACCCCACCCAATGGCCCGACATCGACCTACACTGAATAGGAGTCTCTCAAACGCCAGTTGGGAAAGATTTTCTTTCTGCTGCTTTCCTCCGATATCCATCTATGGGATAGCATACCTTTGTGCTAATGTCTATTCCTGGCCTGACTGGAGACAAGAAAAATCCTCAGGTTTACTTACCTTATATTTTGCTCACATGTATGATTAAACTGATCAGTCCATAAGATAACCAGTACTGGAAGACCATGTCTCCCTTAGTGGAATACTTCTATTTTTAAAGCTGCATACACCTTAAAGGGAAATTCAGTCTCAGTGCTTTGTATTACAATTTTCTTTTGTAAATATGGTTACCAGCACAGTGGCTCCAGGAACGGCTGTTGACAGCAGACTTTCCTACCATGTTTGAGTTTAAATGCAATAGTGCACAATGCCATTTAGAGTACCACATACCCTAAAAAGGCTACGCAAATGTGTGCCTGTCCTTTGGCCACGTTGTGCCATGACCTTGCTGCCCTCTCGGGTCTTAATTGCCATATATGACCAGCCCTTTCCAGTGCAAGGCTGCGTTCTGTTTGTGACCGAATGTGGTGACTGTCTGGTCCCCCTCTACATCTGTTGGTGGGCAGGTGTGTTGGCAAGAGGCTGTCCATGATTGGACAGCCCCAGCCAGTTTGAATGGTGATCCATACCATTGGTTAACTCCAGTCGAATTCCTGGATAAAAGGACTCCTGGAGCCATTTGGCAGATCATTGTCGGAGCCATAACCCCTATAAATAAATGCAGTCTGATAACCAGAGGATGACAGTTGCTGATCAGCATTGCCTCCAGCCAAGTCACCGAAGACAACCTCTCTCCAGACACTGGTGCTTCAACCCCAGGACCAGTGAGAAGAATCCCTGACCCATGCGCGAGGATCTGTGCCCTGCTCTGCTTTTGGAAGTGTCCCTGGTCCACCCAATGTCTTTCCTGTTCCTAATGATTTGTCCTCAGATTTTTAGAATCCGCCCTGGGGTTGGATCCATCTTCTCATTGCTTTCCTAACTGTAGCCAGACTTGCACTAACCTGTCCCAAGATACGACAGTTCCAAAGTGCACCATTTTATTCATGCTCCTTGACAGTTTGCATCACCCACGAAACCCTGAATGTGTGTGCATTTCACACAGACCCAATTATGTTTCACCACATGATTTACAACCCTTCATGCGGGGTTGTGTTTGGACAGCAGTTCTGGCTGAACTTTAAATTTGTGAGTGCCAATCCACAACATGTACACATCACAGCCCTGAAAAGTCAGTGAGCCCCTACGTAGCAAACACATTCGAAAGCGCACCCACAAAACAGGGACTCAATAAGGAAGCTCAAATTCCTCGAAAACCCAACTTACTTTCATCTTGCACATGAAATGCATGTAGCAAAGATGGCCATAACTGAGGCAGTTACCTAGAAATTACAAGCCACTAATTAGCACTGGCTAGCCAGACCAAAGACCTTATATGGTCTGGCCGGGAGGGGCGTGGCCAGCGCTGATGGCGTAAAGACGTGACTGTGTGGAGCTCCCGTCTCGATCCTGGCCCAGATCCTTTACTCGACCTATATTCCCGACCCAACCAAGAGCCAAACTCACACCCAGGAGGGGGAGGCGATTCCGACCCCGCTCGGCGCTGGAACGAGGGGAATCGGAACCGGCGTTCCCGAAAACGCAGCCTTCGTACTGCTGCCCCCGGGTGAAACAAGATGGCGGACGGCGGCAAGGCCTGACGGAGGGACGGGCCAAGCTGGCAGCGAGGCAGCGGGGAGATAATCCATCGGGCGCCGCCCCCCCTGCCTCGGAGTGGAAAGACCGGACACCTTTGCACCCCCCTACTCCTCGGGGGACGTCCCGCTGCTGGGGGCCCCCGAACACCCGAAAGAACCTCCGCATTGCCCGGGGGAGCGGACGGAGCCATATTCGCGGCTCCGGGATCGCCGCGGAAGAGACACGGAGTGCGAACGGACAGCGGCCACCACGTGGGAGACCCCGTCGGCGAGGAGCTCCGTGTGTCGGGGCGGCGGAGACCTAAGCAGGCCCCTGTCACCGCGGCGAGCTACGCGGGTCCCTCCTCCTCCCATCCTGAATAGATAGCCGGGCGGCTGGGGAGCGAACAGCACAGGCATAGAAGCACCGGTAAGACTGTAAACCCTGACCCAACGCTTGGGAGCCGGAACACGCCTGAGCCACAGACGGCAGGGCCCAGTGGGGCTGCGGGATAGCGGCCCGGCGTGCCAGGGGATCGCAGCGCACCCCGTTGTCCTGCTGAGGTAATATCCTGCATTGGGCCACACAACTACCTACACCCCCTTGCGCCCTCCGGCGCTACCAAAGAATACCACCGAACTTCTCTGAAACGCGCAGTTCGGTGTGGCTCACATTGTTTTTACACTGCCTAGGGGCCGTTTGGTGGCTCATCCCTGCCGTCACAATACCAGGAAGGACAAATGTCTACCTCACGCAACAAGAACAGGGGTACATCAATCATGGACTCGTTCTCGGGGGCTAAACCCAAACAGCCCGGCCAACACGAGATCCCCACACAGACAGAACCCCCAACAAACGCTGCCGACCCCAGCAACGCCCAAGTGCTACAGGCTATCGCAGCACTCCATCTATCCTAGTCTCCATGCACGTCTGAACTCAAGGTGGACATACAGCTCATCCGTCAGGACGCCCGCAACCTAGCAGAAAGAATAGATAAGGTGGAAATAAACCTACAGGACACCACAGACACTGCCAAGGACTTAAAGCAAAAAGTCATCACACGAGAGACAAGTGGCTCATCTTGAAGCGAGATCGGAGGAAGCAGAGGGGAGGGCTCGCCGCAATAACATCAGAGTCCTTGGCGTTCCTGAGGGGATGGAAGGCACCGACCCAACAGAATTGATTGAGTCCTTACTAATGCAGGAAATCGGAGCTGGCAAGCTCACACAGGGCTTCTGTCGAGAGCCCACCGCGCCCTACAAAAGCGACCCCCTCCGGGATCACACCCTCGCCCGATGATCGCCAAGATCTTAAACTTTCGCGACAGGGAGACGATCCTCAAATTCTCGAGGGACGGAGGCGAGATCAGACGCGATGGCTCCAAGATCGTAATCTATCCCGACTATACCCCACAAGTGCAGCGAGCCAGGAACTCATTCATACCTGTCAAAGCCCAACTGCGGAAGCTCGCCCTCAAATACATGCTCCTGTATCCCTCGCGCCTCAAAATACTATACAAAGGCAAAGCCGTCTACATGGAGACCCCGGCAGCAGCCACTATGTGGATGGAGCACAACAATTTGGCTGAGGGAGAGGATCACATCTTGGCACCCAACGGCTGAACCCAAATAGATCTTCTTACAGCAACGATTGATTGGCTCTTTTAAGGACGGGAGCCCTACGGACCACCCCACAGACATCGTCACAACCCACCCCACCCCAAGCATGGCTGGCCCAAGGCCAACACCACAACTGCACCACATGACCTGGACAGGCCGATGGGTAGTGGAACCCCCCAGCATTGTCCTCCCAGAACAGCTGCTGGGGGCAACACACAGTTAACTTTCTTGTTCAATCCACCTGTTCGAGTGGAAGTTAAATTTGTTCACAAGTCTCCGATTAACACATCAACGCAACAATCAAGGTCGGCAGGGAGATTGCAGTGCACAGACCCAGGGGGCAGCCGCTCAGCACATGGAGCTGGCTCGTGGAGGGTTGAAACTGCCACGGGCCCATCGCCCCGGCTCCTTCGCCACCATCATGCCCACACGCCTTAAAATCGCCACCTGGAATGTGAGGGGTCTGGGTACTTATTTACGCCGGAACAGAATAAAATCCTATCTGCACAGAAAAAGGATAGAGTTGGCCCTATTACAAGAAACCCACTTAACCAAGGAATCCATGGCGGCACTCAAATCATATTGGGGTGGACAGGGGTTCGGGTCCACATACTCCAAATTCGCTAGAGGGGTATTCACCTGGATCAGTCCTCACATCCCCTTCCAGCTTACCAAAGCTGAAATGGACCCTGATGGAAGGTATGTTATACTCTTGGGCCACATCGAACAAACAGAGATATGTATTGTCAATTCATACCTCCCCAACAATAACATCCCCGCGCACCTCACCATGTTATACACAAAGATTGCACCCTATAGAGATGCATTCCTTATTTGGGGTGGCGACTTTAATTGCGTCAGCGACCCTGTGCTCGACAGGTCGGCTCCCCCCTTAGCGGGCACGTCAACTGCTACCACCGCCATGAACACCATGCTAAATCGTCTAGACCTGGTAGACATCTGGCGGGAACAACACCCCGGGGATCGGGGCTACTCCTTTTACTCCTCGCCACACAATCTTCACACCAGAATCGATTATCTCTTCACCGGCAGAGAGAGCTTCCCCCAGATTGACTCTAACTACCTGGGTCGCACCATCTCCGACCACTCTCCCCTGATAATTGAATGGAACATCACTGGACCCAGTTCTCCCATACCCACATGGAGGATGCCCACTGAGGCACTTAAAGACTCAGAGTTCAGGGAAAGCCTTAGAGAATCTCTAGAGAACTACATCTGTGAGAACAAAGACAGTGTTGACCACCTAAGCACGGTCTGGGACGCTCTCAAAGTGGTTGTAAGGGGAGAGGTCATAGCAAAGGCTGGAGGCATGAGGAAACACCTAAGAACCGAACTTGAATTATTAGAATCTGAAATAGAACAGCTAGAATCCAACACCCTGGACCCCCAACCACAGGAGGACAGGCTGGCCAGGACCAGGGCCGCCTGCAAGGAAGCCTGGGACAGACTTGCCAAATTTGATTACATTACCAGAACCAATAAAACACACGCCCACGCTGACAAACCTGGTAGACTACTCGCCTGGCTGTGTAGGAAAGAACACCCTAAGCACTCGACCACAGCCCTAAGATGCTGATGGCACGCTACAACGGTCCCAACAGGGAATTAATAACACCTTCGGGCAGTTCTATACCCGACTATACTCCCATACTGATATGGTGCCCTCCGAGGAAATCTCAAACACCCTGGACGAAATTGGACTGCCCCCACTCCCGTTGCCATGCAAGGAGGCTCTAGATGCTGAAATCAACATAGATGACATAAAAGACGCCATCGAGTCCCTGGCCACCTGCAAGGCTCCGGGTAGTGATGGGCTACCCGCCGAATTTTACAAAACCTACGAGCCGGAACTGTCCCCGCTGCTGCACGAGGTGTTCCTAGAAGCCTATGAGTCGGGCATCCTGCCCGGGAGCATGCGTGAGACCTTGGTGGTTCCGCTCCTCAAGCCTGGTAAGCCTGCAGATGACTGACTCCTATCGCCCTCTCGCTATGCTCAATTATGTTAAAATCCTCACAACCATTCTGGCCAAGCGGCTGTCCAGGGTGATTGGAGAGGTGGTGCACCCCGACCAAAGCGGCTTTGTGCCGGGCCGTAACACCACTGCCAATCTACGCAGATTACAACACGTACTGTCACATCCCACTCATACAGGGAAATCCCACGCTTTGCTTTCTTTGGACGCCATCAAAGCGTTCGATTCAATTTTCTGGGAATGGCTGATTGCGGTACTTGGGGAGTTTGGTTTCGGAGAACGATTCATTCGATGGATCACAGTCCTCTACACCAAGCCGCGAGCTCGGATGAAAACTGGTCGGCTCATCTCCACGGAATGGGACATACAAAGGGGCACAAGGCAGGGCTGCCCGCTCTCCCCCATGCTATATATAATCGGGCTTGAACCCATTGCCATTTTCTTTAGAAAACAATTCTTTGACGCTGGCATAAGGATTGACGGGGTGGATCATATAATTTCCCTATATGCGGACGATGTTCTCCTTTATGTGAGGGACCCACAGCTGAATGTCCCAACCATGTTGGAGGTCCTCGGCAACTTTGCCAAGGTATCAGGCATACACTTTAGCAGACACAAGTCTTGTCTGTTTCCGTTGGGCGCCCTCCGGAATATACACGTAGATGACCTCCCCTCACTAGGCATAGGTTGGTGCCCCACCACGTTCCGCTATCTGGGCATCAATATTTATCATACGCCTGAACTCATGCATGCCAACAACACGGTAGCGGCGCTGCCTCCCTTGCGCAAGTCAATTGGGTTTTGGGCTCGCCTCCCCCTATCCATGATGGGTAGGGCTTCCATCATTAAGATGATTGTTCTCCCCAGATTTCTCTATGGGTTTCAAAATATTTTTTACTACATTAGAACTCCCTTCTTCCGTCTCTTAGGGAGGATACTTAAAGACTTCCTGTGGGGAACTAGTAGGCACAAATTTGCATTATCCACGCTGACCCTCCCCTACGAACAAGGAGGCATTCGGCTCCCTGACCTGGAACGTTACTACCTGGCTGCCCAACTAAGCTTTGTGGCTAAATGGCTAGCCGATGATGTTACCCCCGAAACTCTGCTTTTACAGCACCCGATTGCTCCAATCCGGTTAAATGAACTCGTTTGGGCCCCTCAACGTCTTATGGATGGGATTCCTTTCTTAGCTACCCTGGGTCGTCAGGTATGGCAAAGGGTTATGAGCCTTCTTCACTTGAAACAGTTACAACCCGGACATACCGCTCTTAGCCGACCTATGCCAGAACTCGGTGGACCTCGCCTCCATCCGACACTGGGAAAGGCTGGGAGTATACACTTGGGGGGATCTATACAATGAGGGCACCTTCCGGGATTTCCCCTCCTTGCAATCTGATGTTGGCGTTCCGGCTGGTCAATTCCTTTGGTACATAAAGATCCGCAAATTGGCTAGGACTAAATGGGACACATGGCCCGAGGAGCCCGAAACCGACTCCTTCATAACACACCTATACAGCTTGGCGGATGGATGGAGGCCTGTGTCCCGCATATATAGTCACCTAATAGACAGGCCCAACCCCCGCAGTCAGGACCTCAAAACCAAATGGGAGAGGGACCTGGGTCACGAACTGACTGAAGCCGAATGGGGTAGAGCACTAGCGTTCCCTAATGCGGTATCCAGAAATTCTAGATTTAAACTGATACAACTCAACATGTTATACCGATCTTACTTGACACCACTTAGAATAGCCAAAATATATAAGCTACCCCACCATAACTGCCCATGGTGTGGCAGAGACGAAGCAAATCTCTTACACATGTTCTGGGGATGTGTCCAGGTCCGGCGACTATGGGCGAGAGTGGAACTCCTATGTAGCGAGGCAGGCATGACCAGATATGAATGGACCCCGAAGGAGTGCCTTCTTGGAACATACCCCAGACTGGCCAAGTTCAAACACTCAGTCAAGCTCATGGACCTGGCATGCATTCTGGTCAAAAGGACCATTGCTATGGCTTGGAAGCGACCTGGAGGCCCACAATATCAGGTATGGCACAACGAACTGGAGCGCTGGATAGGGGCAGAAACCTCAGCTTGGGAGAACGGCCTCACCACATCCCCTGAAAACACGAGCTTGGGACTTGCTGCCTGGAAAACTCTTACTTGGGCCTTACTCAACCCCTCCAACGACGATAAACCCCCTTGAGCGACTGACCCCTGTCGACACACGATATCTGGAACGGAATACTGGCGCAGTACCTAACCTGTGCTCGCTTGCTGCTTGACCCCCCCCTTGTTGCTTAGATCATCGACCATATGGAGACTTGTTCATGTTGTTAATATTGTTATTGTTTTGTTATTTCTGTTTAATCGTTAATTCACAAATGGCCTATTTTGTGTATTCCTGACTATTACTACTGTGACTGTGCGATCCAGTGAGGCACTGTTTTATTACATAAATCCCAATAAAGAAATTTGAAAATAAAATGGTCTGGCCGGACCTGGTACACAGATGCATGCTTTTCATGGGTACAATACACAATCTGGGGCACAGAATGGACCATTAAACAGCCTCATCCTTTATAGGAAACATTGGCGCAGCCTAAATAGTTGCATGTGCACTATAGTTTACTAGAATCTGTGATTGTTCAGCAAATACTCTACCAGACCAATTATTAAAATGTAAGGGCCATTTCAATGGCAACGGTTGGGAGGCAGATGCCCAAGTCACCCCTAGCTTCTGCCCTGCACCCGATCAAGGGCAGACATCTTCAAAATGGATGCTGCAGCAGGCTTTTAAAAAAGGCCCAAGCCTCAAGACTTTGAAAAGAACTCAAACTGCGGAAATCACAAAAATACTGAGCTAGTCAGAGCTCAGATGGTAGCTGAAATTAGCGCAAGGTTACAGTGAGGGAGGATGAGAACAGCAGACTGAAGGCATGAGACAGCAGTTTGCCAGATGCAAGCAGCAAACTCCCAATGTAATTAAAGGTTTATATGAATACAGCGGTCCTTTATTTGCCAGGTGCACTAGAATAGTAAGCCAACAAGGTCCATGAAGAATATTCAAGTGTCCCTGGTGGAAACCTGAAACATCACATTAGAATTAGCTAGAATCCCAATAAATCGGAGTTAATTACATTTTATTCACGGTCCTCCAACATGTGACTAAGTGAAGAATAATGGCCATTCATTAGCTGCCAGCACAAGATAAAACACCCGCAAGACTCCCTAAAAGGGTGTCCAGTGATAGTCTAGGAAATGACCAACAGAGGACAACATTTCCCAACAAATGAACCCTCAGTAAAATCAAACACTTGCCCTAAATATTCTAGGATTCAAGTTTAAAAAATAACATACCCCTCCTAGAATATTTGGGGAAAGTTTTAGGGTTCAGAAAAAAAAAAGAGTTGCCCACCTGGAGGCTTTCCAGACGACATTAGTACATAGAATCCCTAAAAGTACACACAAGACATAAGCCGCCTTGCAAGATCAAGTACAAAGTAATTGCTCAGTCCCATGACCGGAGCAGGAGGGATGGAAACTAATTGAACAATGGACAGTCCAGGGGCCTCCCTCCCCTACACCCCTTCTGGCTCATATCTTGACGACCTGTCAACTTGCCATGGTTGGTTAGTAAGATATCATCCAAAAAACTTAATAGTGGCATGCCAACCACCGAGTTATAGGCCAACCAATCCCCCAACAAATAGATGGTTTAACCTACATCAAAATTAGGGCGCTCTCCAGGTGGACATCCACCAGATACAGTTTACCCAATTAAAATGTGTAACCCCTATGTGATCCATATGTTGCCACATCCCTTTACCAATGCCAATTCCCCATAGTTTTTGTAAAATTGTGATGCATGACGCCATATATGTGTCCAAGGTACTTCGTGTTTTGTATATATTAGAGGAGAGCCTTGAGATTTTTAGACTTGTGTGCTGTCCGTACTTTGTCTGGATAATGAAGCTGGGTTTTGTCTTGCCCTTTGTCTATCCCATCCTTGAGTCCAGTTTCGTTTGACTCCAGTACCTCTGGCATACCCGGGACATTTGGTCCGCCTCAACAGCCCACTTTCCTCTGCTACCAGCAGAGTGTCAGATTGCCCAGAAGTCCCTGCCGTGTTCCCTGAGGACTTGGGGCAGCAGGGGATGTTCCGAGAGAGCGGGAATATGCTCAGAAGGGCCAACAGGAGGCCCCCTGGAGAAATATCCTGTCTGGCCCCACAAACCGCATAGGATGGGGAGGGTTGCATGCTGAGAGGAGAGACTCGATACCGAAGACCTTCAGCAGATCATGGGTGAAAGTATGACAGGCACGGCAAAACGGGGGAGGTGTTATTTTTGGTTTATGTGAGAAATTAAAGAAATTGAGAAAAAAAGTTAGCTTTTGGCAAGGGCCAGGAAAGATCACATGGTAAGCATAGTTACCGGGCAGAAATAAAAGACTGATACCTCGGATGACAGCCGTATTGTATTATATTGTGTACTGATTGCTTGCACCCGTTTTATGATGCAAGATAGTTAAGTTGCCTTGTAGTAGTGGATGTGTGTATTTGTGGAGAACACAAACTGGTGGTGTGGACCAAAGGGTGTGGTACAGTGCAGGAGCAGCGAGGTGGGGCTGCTCAGAGTAAGAGTGGTGTTTGTGGTGCCACTCAGGATTGAAGGGCAGTGAGGTGTGGATGCACAATGAGTGAGGGGTGTTTTTGTGGTGCTGCTCAAAAGGATTGGGTGGCACAGGAGGAGTGGTCTCAGACCACAGGAGTATTTCACTGTGGAAAAATATTGTGGGGAGGGTGTTCAAGAAGAAAGAGTGGTATAAGAATGAAAGTAAAATTGGTCACTATCGCTAACTTATATCATAATATATTGTAATGGGGACAGCCCTATTATTCATTCATGCAAATCATTGCCTTGGTACAAAGACAAGTTCCCCTCCTCAAGTACCATGCAGTATGAGTTAAGGTACGACAGGTAAATGTTCCTGTCGTGGCTGCAAGAAGGCACTCACAGTACTGCAACACATATGCACCTAATTACAGGCTGTGGATAGGGGAAAAGAGTTATGAAACAGATTAGGTATTTTTTGAATTATGGAGAATTTACAGAGGACATAGTACAACCCAAGATGAAAGAATGGCTGCTTAATCAGCATGACGAGGAGTGTATGACACCCACAGCTGCTCCTCTTCGCTAGAGTGAAAAATAGTCCCCGACTGCACAGACACACATTACATGTATTAAAAGCAGCAGCAGGATATACTAGCCATGCATGTACACCTCCCTCATAGCCGTAAAGACATTGTCGGTAGAGAGAAAAGAAGTAAACCACCAGTATCCACATGGAGTATGACGAGTGCCACGATTTGCAAGCCAGACTTGCAGAGGCAGAGGTTCAGAGAGGCAGGCAAAATGAGAAGTTGGAGACAGTCATACTATCCAACAATGTTTGGGAGGACAGAATGCTCAAACTGGATAAGGGCATTGTCCAGTCCCAACGAGAAGGCAAAGGAAGTTAAAGACAAGAGAAAGAAGACAAAAGCAAAGTGGAGAAAATGGAAGAGACAGGGGAAAGGAAAGATGCAGGAAGAGATTAAAACAGAGGGAGAAGAGAGAAATGCAGGAAGAAAGGTAGAGCAAGCATGATGCAAATAGCAGGGAGAGGCACCGAAACAAAGTCTGTTCTTAAGGGGCATACCATTTTAGACAGAAAGGCAGGAAGAAACGGAAGGAGCAAAGGAAAGAATCGGCATGAAGTCCAGGAACGAGAAAGGAGCTCAGAGGAATGCTGCAAAGATGTTGATGCCATTATTTGCAAGCATATAGGGTTGGATCAGGGGTAAGGAATTACAAGTAGTCAGTTTAGACAGGAATAGAAAGGAGGTTATTGGGGCAATAGAAAGGTAGCGAATGGGATGTCTGAGGAAAGCAGGAATGTAATGGAGCAGGTTAGGAACGGAATATAGAACCAACCCCATTAGCTGATTGGATTTTGAAGACTGGGAGGATGAAGAAAGTTCTAAATGTTTGAAGACAAATGAGACTAAGGAAGTGAGGGGAAAGCAGCATGAGCCAGAAAGGGTACGGTGAGGCGTGGGCAGAGCCAGCAATGAGGTTGGAACCTGGGGAGTATTCATGGCTACAGAAGGCACACTGAGGCATGCTCAGACAGTTTAGAAGGACAGCATGCAACTAGATTGAGATATATCTGGAAAAGAACATGACAGACGCAGTGACAAAGACAAGGGGCACAGATGTGCTGGGACCGGGCTGAACTAATTTCTCTTAGAGAAAGGGAAGCACTAGCACAAAATATACCATGGCCAAAGATGGATAAAAACTTGATTAATGAACTGTCATCACTCACAGCAGGGGCAGGAAAGTGAATATGAATGGGAGAGAATGACAGGTGGAATCATGCTAGCAGTAGGCAACCGTGTTCGCTGCTATATTGGGTAAACAATTAGAAGACATTTGGAAGCAGGCAGGGTATCCTGGAGTGACAGCCCAAAACACATGATGGGGCAACTTTTAATTGCAGAGCAGATGCTTGGAGGGCATTGAGAATACAATATCCATACACGTCAGACCTGGGGAAATCAGGACATGGAAAATGGGGCCAAGGAAGACCCTGCTGCATACATATAGGAAATACAAAAGGAGATTGGAAACTAAGGAGCCCTGGGAGACACATTTGAGTTAGGGACTCGCTGAAGTAGAGGCAATAAAAAAAATTGTGGGATACAGGCAAAACCGTGGCCTGAGATACAATTGATGTTTTGGGATTTGGCATTTATATAGCACTCTACATCTCATTGTTATGATCTCATAGTGCTTGTGGGTTGAACACCCTTGGGGATCATAGTCCAGGTCCGTCGAGAGCAGGGTACCAGTGCACCAGCACTTGGCTACCGCTAGCACCAGTGGAAGGGTGCACTCAATGTGTGTAGCCAGTTTGATTTGCGTAATGGTGGCTGCATCCTAATACTATGTGTGGTGGTAGTGAGTGATCAGTCGAATGTGTTGAATCAGGAGGTTGTCTCAGATTGCACTCTTGCAGCATTATACCTGTGTAGGACGTTTGTGCGCAACTAGGCTGATTTTTTCATGGGGTATAGCTGCGTTCTAACAGGATGTTGAGGTGTTCATGGAGAGATTGTATGTGTGCAGCTAGGCCGAAATTGATCCAGGGATATAGCCGCACTATTGTTTGTTGGTGTAGAGTGTGAGCATAGAGTTAGGAGAGGAGTGTGTCTGGAGTGGGTGATCTATTATTAGGAGCCCCTGTTCATGGTTACTTTCTGGGTCTGAATGAACTCTGATCGTCCTCATGTTTCGTGATAGTGGTACTCTGTAGATTTACAGGTTGGACCAGAGTAAGCTATGATTTGCACAGTTGGAGGGTCATTGTTAAGCTCAGCACTGTCAGGGAGCCCATTTTCCGGGTCCATGGTTGTAAATTATGCTGGGTTACAGGGTAGGTCTTGGCAGGATACTGATCTAGGTCAGGATATATCTTGCAGCAATGTAGCCCTACCGAGGCAGTGGTGCTAAAGGACAGGCTGGGCAGAGGGATTGTAGGGCCCGGTTCTGGTGCCTTGGTCGAGTATGCATCTTAGGTGTGTAGTCGGGCAAGGTAGGGAGTGAATGGCTATGATCAACTTGGTGGCACGAGCGGCTGCTAGGCTTGTCTAGTAGTATCGGGAAACAGATTGAAACAAGATGGAAAGAAAAAGGAGGCAAAGTTGGTGCTATATGTTGAAACCTGGGAGAAAATACAGTACAGGAGGTACAGCAGCCACCTCCTGGCCCAAATGGGAAATTAGCAAGGGGGTAGTACAACTTTTACACACAGGGGAAAGAGCTTGCACCCAGAGGCAGAGGGTTTGGATTTCCAGTCCAGCAAGGAGGGTTTAAAGGGGCAACCACAATTTGGGAGACTATTGCAAAAGTGTTGGACATGCAGGAAAATGGGGCACATTTCAAGCGTATGCAGAAGCAGGGGAGGATGCAACAGAACTGGCAACCAATGGACACTAGAGGCAGGCCAACATATCTCCCACTGTATAACAGAGCCGCCAACATATGCAGTATCGGGCACAAACACCACAAATGCAGCAGATGCAACAAGGGGTGTCACACCAAACAGCAATCACCAATGCAGACACCAACACAGCAGAATGCAGTGACACCATGGGGTGCAAACATATTACCACAGGCACCGCATAGAACAGGGTGAGACAGTTGGAAGGAATCCATTCACCAGGACAGGGCTGAACATGTACCCACAATAGGAAAGCCCACAGACTGACTTGCTGTGTCCGATCCCATGCATTAACCCAGACCCACAAGAACCACCTCTGGTCAGGGTGACCACAGGTGAGAAGAAGTTCTCCTTTTTAGTAGATATGGGAGCTACTTGATCCTGTGTTAGAGAGCGATATATCCATGGAAGCACAATGATTTTCTGGAGCGACGACAAAGGTTCCATTTGCAGAACTTACCCATAACCATAGGCCGCCCGACACTAGTAAGTATATTGGGGAGAGACTGGATTAGTAAATTTAACATCACAATATAATTTACTTAACAGGGGGGATATTGTGTTCCACCCCAGTCATCCATTATAAATGCATGAGAATTTTAAAAAGACTTTTACGGTCAAAAACCAGAGGGTGTGCCACTCGACCCTCAAGCGTTCCTACATGGCACGAGCATGGCTCCCAAGAATACAGGACAATGTTATCAGCAGAGTTTGTTTCGTCCAGAAGTACCCACGGATGTGGAGGAAGGGCAAATAATTGGGAGTGAGCTGGAGGCAGAAATAGTGAGGAAAGTGATCTTGCACGGGACAGATTAAGTAAATTGGTGTACAGTAATTGCACATGACGAGGTGCATAGGCTAACTAACGTGACGGATTATTCACAGATGAGTACTCTGAAGTGATGTTTAGCAGTTTATTGATTTTGTATGGTGCACCAAACCCAAAGCTAACAGGGCGCTACAGAGCACAGGAAAGCAAGATTTCTTAAAAGCTTTGTTACAGGCATAGTATAAACATACTAAATCACACAAATCAGTTCAAAATATACATATGTACAGTCGGGTTAATAGTGATGGATTAGTGCGTGGTTAATCGTGGGGATCATTGGAGTGTAGCAATGCGAAAATATTCCACCTAAAGCTATAGTAGGACTGTTCTGTTAAGTGGGAGAGCCTTCCAATGTTGGGCTGCCTTAACTGGGAAACTGCTGCTGCCTGTTTTTTGTCTAAATTTGGGAATCTAAAGGCAGTAGGAGTTGATGGTTCTGGTGGGACGAGTTGAGGTTTTTCCTCACAAATCTTGTTGCCAGGTGTGGGGGGCTGCATTATTAATACATTTGAAGGCGAGTGATGCTGTCTTGAGTGAGATTCTGTCACAGATTGAGCCATTTGTATTTTCTTCTGGTATTGGAGATGTGTTCTTTAGAAGGTAAATTGAGGGCAGTTCTAAGGGCGTTATTTTGCAATATTTGAATTTTGTCAATGATGTATTTGTTAGCATCCAAATACATAGCATTGCAATAAAGTTTGGAAAGTATTAGGGCATTAGTAATGATGATACAGCTGGCCTGGGTGAGGAAAGCTCTGCTTGCCCTAATAAGCTTGCACGTATAGAAGATGCAAGGGAGTTAATGTTTTTTTTGGTGTTAGGGCTGAATCGAGGTGAAAGCCTAGTTGAGACTAATTATGTTGCCATCAATGTTAAATGCTGAGTAGTTGGGCTGAGTTTTTTTTAAATTGGCATGGATCAGAGTAGGATTTTGGCGTTATCATTCAGGCATAGTCCATGTGTGGCCATCCATGCCTGAATGAGGATATATTTTGTTTACCAGGGCCGTTTCCGTATCGAAATTGCCCGAAAGGGGAATGAGGATCTGAGTGTCTGCGTAATTGGTGTAGGTGACACCCAGTCTGTCCAATTTGTCAAATAGGGGCTTGGTAAAGATATTGTATAGAGTTGGCGAGACGCAGGAGCCTTGGGATACAGCACAAGTAATTTTGATGGGTCTGCTGATGCCAATGTAGAGAAGACTCATTGTGCGGTTGCCCAAAAATGATTGGATCCAGGCTATGGCCTAGTTTGAGAAGTGGGCAGCCGATGCCAGGTGCTTGCACAGGACTGCGTAATCCACCAGATCAAAGGCTGCTGACAGGTCAAGGAGGAGTGCCATGGCGGTGTTTCCCTTGTCATTGAGTTCATCAATCTGTGCTTAAGATCAATTAAGGCTGTTTGTGCCGTGCTGTGGTCTGAATCCTGATTGGCGGGTACCTAAGAGTTGGTTGGTTTCAAGGTGGTGCTGGATTTGTAGGTATGCTATTCTGTCTATTATCTTACGAATGGATAATTACACAGATCAGAGCAAAATCGAATCTAATTTGGCAGGGACTGGGGATAATGGGCCATCCAAGCAGTAGCGTGCTATTATGGAAGTAATCCACCGAAATGTGGAATTACTTACCGATGACGAGTGGCATGCTCCGTGGTGCTG
Source organism: Ambystoma mexicanum (assembly GCF_040938575.1). Classification (NCBI taxonomy): domain Eukaryota; kingdom Metazoa; phylum Chordata; class Amphibia; order Caudata; family Ambystomatidae; genus Ambystoma; species Ambystoma mexicanum. The sequence goes on from NC_090935.1 coordinate 1,461,201,166, forward strand.
CAGAAATTAGGCAGGCAGTCTGGCATCAATCCGGGTGCACATCGGGGCACTGCTCCTGCATTGGGCAGGGGGGGGTGGGGGAGAGCTCCAGCTCCTCCTGGGGTCATTTGAGTTGTCTCCCCCATCAGCTGAAAATTGAGCCCAGGGAAATTCCCCAGAGAATGTCTTTGGCCACGCAGGTATGTCTTTTTGCAAGGCGATTTGGTGCATGTGTCAAGCTCGCTATGGACCTGAAGTCCATGTGTCATCGGGCTATTTAAAGGGGTAGGGGCACTGAAAATGAAACTAAAAAAGGCTATTTTACCATGAGTAAGACAATACCCCATGTCAAAGGAAGCAGACAAGGACATCTATGAAATCATTGCCGCCTTGACGCGACAGGCTATTAGTTCCTTCAGAATCTATAAGTAACAAGGCAGTGTACCCATTTTAAAAAAAATGGTCTGAGATTTATACAGGAACTCCACCTCCCTGAAAATGCTGCAGAATTCCCATTAGTGCCAAATCCAGCTGCGATACTATGCAATATCCTGTCCACAGCCAAATCTTTCAGTCATTGATTTAAAGAATGCGTTTTTTCAATTCCCTTGCATCCCGAGTCACAGTACTTTACTGTGTTAACTTGTAGCAGGACTCAGTTGCAACATACTGTTACCTCCATGGTACTGTGAATTACCCTGGTCTTCAGTGTGTTACAGATGGACTCCAGAAACATACAACTTGACAGTGCGGTCATCCAGTACCATGGAAGAGTGCAGGAGCGACTCAGTGAAATTAATGCCTGTTGGCAGAGAAGTGGTACAAAGTTAACAGAAAATGCAATATTGCCAGGAAGAGATCATATATAGGTCAGCTGATATCAAAAGAAGGCAGTAAGGACGCACCCGAGAGCAGTAGGAATAATGGAACGTGCAGGCCAGAGACAGTGAAATAATTACAGTAGTTTTGAAGCATTTGCAATTACTGTAGAGCATGGGTCTTCGATTACAGTACATAAGCAGACCACTTTTAAAAGGATTGAAAGAAGCACAGAAAGACTAGATTGACATAGCCTGGACAGGTGAGGTGAAAAGGTTTTGATGAGTTGAAAATGGCAATTAGCAAAGCTGTAGTATTAGGGATCCTCGATAATGAATTCTGCTTTCCCATTCAAATGGAGTAGGGATGATGGGTGCTTGCACAGAAAACCAACATGGGACAAACCATTAGCATTTTACAGTGGACTGCTAGATCCAGTAATGAGGCCACTACGCATGTGAAGCATTGGCTGCAGCAGCTTTTGCAATTGAATATCAGCAGTATAAATGTTGAACATTTATTCGCCATATTTGAGAAACCCAAAAGCACATTGACCACACAGCATCCCGTTACGAGGTGATTATATCAAATCCCTCAAAAATTGTCAGGTACAGAGTGGCAAACAGCCAGATTCATGGCAGAACCAGTGGAGGAGGGAGATCGCATGCACAATTGCACCAACTATACTGAATACCATTATTTACCCAAGGCTAAGGAGAATGCACGGGGGGACAATTCTCTTCATTGACTGGTCCTCGTAGATCAGCACGGGGAGAGGCATAGTGGAAGAGCAGTGGTAAAAGCAAGATTGACTGCTTGAGGTAGTGAGGAGAGCGAAATTGCCAGCGCATCTCAGCACTAGCAGAACTGAGATAGTCTATTTTGGTGCTAGAAGTGCATGCAGGCGAGGCAGTGACTATTCCACCTATGTGAAGTAAAGAGTACATGCAGGACCATCACATTGGAAAAGGAGGGCCTTCCTGCACACAGACGGCACACGTATAGCATGCGCCATTCCTAGACTGGCTTAGATGCACTTGAACGGCCATCGCTGTGGTGAAGTGCGCAGGACACCGGATTTGTTTTCTCACAGCAACTAGGCCATCGACTTCAAAAAGCAGTGAATTTCTCTAAACGCACGACACAGGAGAAGGCTTTAACACTGCCCATTTCGCAAATGGCTGAATTGCAGGTGAGGGCTTCATCACAAGAGCAGGAATTATGGAGGAGGGGATCGTTTTCATCTCCCACAGATGCAATGTTGCAGCAGGACAGCAACGGAAACCCTGTTGTGCCCAGAGGGCTGCTTACAGTAGCGTTCGGACAATTGATTTAACTAGAACACATCCAGAGAATGTCTTGCAGTACTGATTCGTCCCCAATCTAGTAGAATACGTTGCCAAAGTCATCGTTGTTTAATCTGTCAGAGGTTTACTACAGTGCACACTGAATGGAGGAGAAATACCACGTCTCAAAACCATTGCAGCATCTACACATTGACTATGTAGACATGACCCAAAATTGTAACACCAACAGGTACATGTTTGTAGTCGCAGGTCCCTCCCCCCCACCACCAAATGAATCGAAGTTGGCCCATGCACAAACCCCAACACTACATGTGCAGCAAAATTCTTCATAGGCAAGGTATTCCCACAGTGGGGGATGTGCAATGTGTTGCGTTACAACAATGGACTGCATTTAGTAAATGAGATCTTCAACCACATCAGTAACCTCTCGGGGATGAGACAAATTCTCGTCCGCATATCACCCACATACCAATGGCTTTTGTGAACAGCTCAATGATCTCTTAAAGAAATTGATTGCAAAACTAAGACCCTAAAGAAGAGTTGGTTGCATTACCTTGTTGGCACTATTTACCCTACATAATCAGCCAGGCTTTGACCATCTCCCGACTCTGCATGAGTGGCAACAGGACGCTGAATGCCCATTGCTCCTCCCACACTGGCTAATACGGATGTGGAAAGTGCCGAGATGAACGATTGACAGCCATGACTGGCGGCAGGGGGGTGAGAGGAACACAGATTACCATGAACAAGCTAATCCGGAAACTTTACTAAAACCTCTCCAGCTATACCATGTTAAGAGGATACTGTGTAGCAATGTTGCCAGGAAATGGTACAAGTCAGCAGGAGGCCCTTCCCGTGTTCTCCAAGGGTGGGTGGAATGTGCGGAAGGAATCTGAGGAGCAGGAGCCCTGCCTGCTCAAGTTCCACCCATCTTGGGCAGTCCACGGCTATTTGCCAGGCACGGACGTGAGCTAGTTGTGCTGCTGCCCTATAGGCCTGCAGTTTGGGGACCCCTAGAGCTCCAAGTCTTGCATCCCCCGCTAGTTTCTTCCGGGGGATTCTAGCTTTTTTTGCCCTTCCAGATGAACTGGAGCATCTTCTGCAGCTCATTTAGGTCGGATTTTAGGATTGCTACCAGGAGGGATGAGCAGGCGTAGAGGAATATTGGTAAGAGGATTTTGCAGGCCGTTATGCGACCCATTAAGGAGATTTCTTGGGATGCCCAGCGTTTCAAGTCAACCTCTAATTCTTTGAAGAGCTTGGTGAAATTAGCTTGAAATGTATCTCTCGGGTTTGCCAGGATCTGGACCCCTAGGTAGGGGATGGACTTTCTCTTCCACGTAATTGGGCACATTGGGATCAGGGCCTCCCGCTCCTTCGGGGAGAGACCTATGCTCAGGGCCACCGATTTGGAAAAGTTAATGGCGAAGCCAGTGACCTCGCCATAGCCAACTATTTCGGCTAGGGCATGTTGTAGTGAGGTGCGGGGTTCCGAGATTGTGAGCAGCACATCTGCGTATAGGGCGATTTTGTGTTGCGACAGGTTGGAGTGAGGGCCCCCGATATAGCTGTTCTATCTGATCCTTTGGGCGAATGGTTCCATAATGAGCGCGAACAGTGGGGGTAGGGGGCAGCCTCGTCTGGTCCCACAGGTCAGGGAGATCAGAGCAGAGAATGAACCATTAATTCTAAGGAGAGTTTTGGTGCTTTGTAGTTAGCCAGGACAATTGTCTGGAATGTCAGGTCGAATCCAAAGGCCTCCAACGTAAGATGCATGAAGGACCAGTCCACCTTGTCAAAGGCTTTGGTGGCATCCAGAGCCATCAACACCAGCCCTTGGGAGTTGTGTGGCTAGGTCGACCAGGTTCAGGGTTCTGCGCATGTTATCGCCTGCAGCTCCATTTAAAATAAAGCCTGTTTGGTCAGTGTGAATTAGCTCAGACAGCACGCGGGCCAGACGGTTAGCCAAGATCTTGGAATATAGATTGGCGTCGCTATTCAGGAGGGCTATCAGCCTATAAGAGGCTGGGTCTCTAGTCTTTCCCTGGCTTAGGAAAGAGGATTGTGGTGGATTCTTGCATTGAAGGGCTCACCGTCCCAGTTTCCCTGAAGGAATTGAAGAGTGCCACCAAGGGGGAGATCAGTTGGGGTTTAAAGATTTTACAAAATCTCGGAGAAGCCAACGGGGCTCAGGGTTTGAGTGACTTACTAGCTTCAGCCTCCTCACCTGTAATTGGGGACTCCAGGCTTTCTCTAGGCAAGTTGTGCAGTGGGGGGGGGGGGGGGGGGAGGTCCGCCTTCCATAGGTACTCCCTTTGTTCGCTCTGGTTCCAGGAGGGTGCCGTCATTACCAGCACAGATGTTCCACCGCCACGTGTAGTTTTTTGGTTTCCGCGTATTGTATTATCCCTGTGAGTCTCGGAGGCCCACGATGGTTGTTACAATTTTGCCTTGGCTAGTTTGGCTACCAGCAGCTTGTTAGCCTTGTTGCTCTTGGTGTAGTAAAATTGCTTGGCTTTGGCCATAAGGTGGGCCGTATGTTTGGCATAATGAGCCTCTAGTTTTTTCCTGGCGATGCGGATGGCTCACTGTGTCCTGGGGACCAGCCTTTTTCCTTACGAGTCTCTTCCGCTGTTTTAAGTTCCTCCTCCAAGGCTAGGTGGGCCTGGCGTCTGTTGCAATGAAATGCCACCCCTTGTGTGATTAGCCTACCCCTGATCACTGCCTTTAGGGCGTCCCAGGTGTTGCGGGAAGGTGTCTTCCACCAGGTTTTCCTTAAGAAAGTTTGATCGCTTTTGCGATCGTGTCCGAGCAGCATTTCGTTAAGCATTGGGTCATATAGCGACCATCTGGGGAAGAATTGGGCTTTGGAATGTGTGCTCGGATTTCCATGGTTACTGGGGCGTGGTCTGACAGAATCCAGGGGCCGATGGATACCTCTTCGGTGTAGGCGAGCACCCGAGCAGACGTCAGGAGGTCTATCCTTGAGAAGATCCGATGGACGTAGGAGTAGTCTTTCAGAAGTATGGCGGATCCGCCATAAGTCTACCACTTTGAGTGTTCTAAACAAGCGTAGGAGGCTGAGTGCTTGAGTGAAGTCTCCGTGAGTAGGGGGGTGCGATCTGTCCCTTGTGGGGTCCGGCACTCCGTTAAAGTCACCCCCAATTATAGTTTGGCCTTCTATAAAGTGAGATGGTGCCCACATAGTCGTAAAAAGCCAATTGCCCAGTGTTGGGGGCAATATATTGAAATAAAATAGATATCTCCCAGCAATTGACACTTGACAGCCATCGATCAGCCTTCCGGGCATGATTTGGTGTCAGGAATTTGAGGGTTCAGGCCCTTTCTGAAGAGTATTTCTATGCCGCTTTTCTTGGAGCCCCCTGAAGCAACAAATTGAAGTGGGGAAAAACCTAGAGCAGAGCCAACCCCAATCTTCCGGTAGCAAATGGGTCTCCTGTATCCTAGCTACCGCTGTGTCCTAGTCCTGGAGTTTTTTCAAGATCGATTCTGTTTAGCGGGAGAGTTCAATCCGTTAACATTCAGCGTAAGAAACTTTAGGGTCTTATGTCCCTGTGCTTGATCCGCCGCTGCTGTTATGTTCGGGGGTAGGGTCGGTGAGGTGTTGATTAGCCAGCATCCCGGGGGAATGTTAACCCTAAGTCACCTTGCTCTTTGGGTTTTAACATGTGCCCCCAACGGGGAGCATAACTGGTGGAGGGGCCAATTTTGTGAATGTGGCCATCCCCCTGGCCAACAGGGCCAATCGTGGAAATACGAGTGTAACGGAGTTCCAAGGACTCAGGGGTGGAATGTACCTTGGAACTGGGCATGGGCCATAGGTGGGACCCGCTGCGTCAAACGTGATCATCTGTGGCTGGGTCAAGGATGGTGAGGCATCTCCGTAACAGTGCTTGGAGAACAGCCCCGGAGGGCGCAAACCTACAGCAGAGTCTTTTTGCGCTCTATTTTCTGCTATTTCATGGGACTTTGGACCATTAGGAACGTGTAGGCTTTGAAAGGACCTCCGATTCCCGGCCTATAGGGTCCTCCGATCTTGGTGCAGTGTCCTCTAGAGGTGCGGAGGGTCGCATGATCTTGCTGGCGTCTTCGAGGTGGCCGATTCTGCGTAGCGTGCTGTTGTATGAAAATTGTAGAGTGGTTGGGAACAGCCATCTGTACCGAATCTGTTGCTCGTTCAGGAAGAGAGCCAAGGGCAGGAGGGTTTTCCTCCACTGGAGGGTGAGTAGGGAGAGGTCTTGTTATATGAGAGGCGACGCCTGAAAGGAGAGTTCGTCTCAGGTGCGGCGGATAGCTGAAATTGCCTCCTTTGTGGTAAAGTGCACTCTTGTTATCACATCCGGAGTGAGATCAGAGTCCACCCCTCATTGTGGGCGCAATCTGTGGGTGCAGTCCAGAAGGAGTTGTGGTTTGTCTAGGTGTGGAAGCAGAGCTTGGATGAAGACCCCATGTATTCGGCCAGGTCTTTGTCTGGCACAGAAGATGGAACCCCACGGATTCTGAGGTTGTTTCTCCGAGCCCGGTTTTCCAAATCCTCTTGCTTGAACTCAAGGATTTCACACTTATCCTGTAGGGATCTTAGAGCTTTGGATTTCCCCTAGTGCGACCGCCTGGTCCTGGGAGCGGTCAGTGATCTCCCCCAGTCTTTGTTCCATCTCATTCACCCTTTCATCCGTGTGTTCTAGCTTGGTGGTACGCTCAGTCATGCAGGATCTGATTTCGGTTTTAATGTCGGCCATGAAGGCCCGTATGTCCTCTTTGGTAGCTAGGGAGCCCCAGTCTTCTTGGGCTTTTGGTGGGGTGGCTTTCAGGGGGTGGGTCGAGCTTCTTCCCTTTGTCAGTCGAAACATGGATACAATGTCAGTTCTTGCCCGCCTTCGATTGCTTAGTCATTGTTACAAGCGTGGTTCCCTGAGGTGGACTCGAGGACCCTCCGAGGCGTGGGTGGAGGATGTTGAAGTGGGAAACACGGTTCTGTAGCCGGTAATTGGCGGTCTCACAGGTTCCCTGGATTGCAGTCCCCCGCTGTGGAACACAGACCCCTGCTGTTATGCTGCAACGGTGAGGGGGGAGCAGAGTGGGCTCAGGCGCGCCAGGAAGTGTGGGCCGCAGAGTGAGAAGAGCAGGGGGTTTCTAATGACCCTCGATGTTCAGTTTGGGTGACCGGGAAGGGCCGGCAGAGGCTTGATCTGGGCAGGATGATATGGACTAGATCTTGATAACTACGCTTTATGCGTGGAGGATGTTGCCACCTTGTGCGGATCATCGCTGGGTTGAGGGAGTCCGTGTGTTGAGGGCCCCCACCGTTTTATAGAGGCATTGGGGGAGGCAGAGTGGGCCAGGCGTCCCTGGAGGGGAAGAGCTACCAAAGGGAGGGCCGGGCCGCTTCTGAAATCCCCTAGCTCCAGCGGGGTGCCCAGGCAGGGCCAGCCAAGTCAGGTGTGTGATGGGCGGGGTATGGTTTCCCGGGGGAGGAGCAGGGCCACCTGCAGGGTGAATACCAGACCCTCCATTAGTAGCGGAGGGTCTCCTGACCAGTTGAAACCCACCTTATCCTGGAGCAGAGGAGTTCTGGGGTGCTGTTGGGGTGGGACCTGCCACGTTGTGGGGCACCACCTGGTAGATCTGGGTCTAGTCCTCCAAGCAGGTAGCCTGCTGTATGGGCACAGTGCCCGTATTAGTCCTCTGCCCGCACCCGATTGTGAACAGGGGGCCTCCAGGCACCCAAGGGACCGCTGAAGACCGGGGTTCTCCCTCACGAACGCTGTCTCCTGCCCGCAGGGCCCACACCAGCACATGCACCCAAGAGCCTACTTGGAGCAGGGTGGGGCCGCCAGCAGGCACAGGAACGAATGCGGGTGCCGCATCGGGACTGGAAGGCACCGAGGAGGCGCAGCTAAACCCGCACGTGGCAGCTGGTGTGGGGGGGGGGGGGTGGCCCAGGTCAGGTTCATTGCTGTGTGGCCTGGACTGCCTCCAATGTTGCTTAGTCGCTCGCCGAAGCCTGCATCACCCACACGTCAGGTTCTCGAGCTCCACCCCTGCCATTTTGGATGAAGGCGGCAGAGGGGCTGCTGATTTCGAAGCTCCGAGGGCTGGCTTCCTGGCCACGTTCAGCTCCGGAGTGGACACCGCAGTGAGCAGCGGAAGTTCAGACACCCCCCAGGTGAAATTTGGGGGGGTTTATTTTACCATCAGAACATTAGATTTTAATGCTGCAGTAGGCCCGTCACGGCAGGTTCTTAAAGGAGCATCCGAGTCGCCGGAGCTCCAGGCCACACCGCGGCCATTACATTCTTAACTGATTGCTGTAGTTCAGCCACTTCTCATTGCAGGGTGGCCACTCTACTCCATCTCATATCCTTTGTTCAGCTTCTGTCATGCAACCACACTGCTTGTCTATTTGTATGGCTGAAATATTGACCTTACATGTTAGGGCGTCAATCTTTGCCCCTAGGTTGTCGGTGCTGCTCTTCAGCGCTAGTAATGACTGGTTCAGGGCTGCCATTTCCATTTAAAATGGAGTTTGGTTCTGCTTGGGGGTGTGGGGGGTTGAGTCAGCTGAGGCTGGTCAACTCGCCAAATTGGTACATTTTTGCCTGCTTTTTGGGGTTGACCATTGTAGTGTGGTCCTCAAGCCTTCGCCACCCACGTGGGTTATTCAAGACCCTGGTCGTGTTGCTTTTAATGGTAAATTAGCCGTTCATGGTATCTTCAGAGGCCCTTAGTCACTTTACTATGCCTTTGCTGTGGTTATCAGTATTAGTCCAGACTGGTTTTTTGGTTCGTTAGGCTCTGTGCAGGGCTCGCCCCCTCTACCAGGCTGTGGGTCACCTCCGATCCTTGTGGGGTGCTTAGCGTGGTCTTTATGTTGCATGTATTTTAGCCAGCTATGTTACCCCAAGAGTTCCTGTGTATTCCAGCGTATTGTGTGCCGAGAATCTGTGGTACAGTCTCTGCCGCCACAACTGCCATGAGGTAAGAGGCGATCCAATAACCAAATCGAGGGGGAGAGTCCTTGGTGCAGCACTGGCTGCTTTATTTACAGACCTCTGGGGTGTGCGGCCACCAGTATCACGCCCCCCCTCCCACCCCTGTCCTGGTTTCCTCAACTTATTTCTGGCTATTATCTCAGAGGCAGGGGTTCAGTAAGAGTACCGTAAGGTTCTAATGCTCAACTGATCAGGCAGTCCGTGTTCTATAGTTATTGAAGGGCGAACCGCATTACTTGTCCGTTATCCCGTCCTGTTCTCGTGCGGGTATAGGTGTGGACCCTGCTTGACTGCGGTATTCTGCAATGCTGGCAATTATGGCACTGTGTAGGGTATTCCTCTAATGGTACTTAATGAGGCATCACTCCATCTGAAGACTGATGGGTCAGTTAAATATTCTCAGGGCTATATGTTGTTCCTGCAGTGTGTATCCCCCCCTATAGCCTGTCATTTATCCTGCTGCTTGGGGGACGGCGGCATCTACCACCCCAGCTTTTCCAATGTGTATGGCAGGTCTTCAGCTCCTGGGGCTCCGGGCCACGTCTGTAGCCAGGCTGCGCATTATTGTAGCTGCCTCTGAATGGCCTGGGGCTATGCCATTCGTCTCGAGTGATCGGGAGCAGTGCATCTTCTCGCGCTCCCCTCAGGGTTCCAGGCATTCAGATCTCCAATCCCCAACCCCTCAGTGGTGCAGTAATAGTGAGTAGATTATGCTTTTATCTCACCCACACCCCTTCTATGGACAGAGGCACTGCGGTGTACTTCGGCGTGTGCAGGGCGAGGATGGTGGCGTCTCCTGTTTAAGTACCCAAGCGGTGGATGGTAATCCCTACCAGCGGGCCCCGTTGCAATCAAGTTATAGGCAAGAGGAGTGGTCACCAGCTATGGACTGCTGTTTATTATTGTGCAGGCTCTCGTGCTATCTCAAGGGGCCAGTGTCTCATCCCGCTCCCTGCCTGTGCGCTGACCAGGCGAAGCTCACCTCAGGCGGATGTTGCATGCCTCGGTGGCAGTCAGGTTTCATGGCTACGTACCTCATACCGGTCCCCGCTCACGCAGTGCAGACTCTCCATCGCAGGGGAGGGCTGGGCAGCTGCAAGGCACCCGTTACGGGTGCACGCCATGGAGCCTGCTCTCCTCACTTTCCCCAGAATGGGGTATTGGCACTCGGCAGGTATTTCCAGGGTCCTCTGCCACCCCTCGATGCAGGTCTTCAGATCCTCGCCAACTGCCACACAGTGGTCCCACCCCCAGCAGGCTTTTCAGGAGTCAGGCCAGGGGATCCACGAGGTGGTGCCGCACACAGCCCACATGATATTCGTTCCAGGCAATCATTTGGCTCAGGTGGTGCCCTCTCCGTTCGCACATATATTCTCCAGCTCCAAGAGGGAGTTTGGGGGGTGTGCCAAGTGGAAGATTTTCAACAGGATAATAACGCAGTCACCGGAGCTTCTCAGGGGGGCCATTTTGTTAGCCGCACAACAGTGCCTGCCGCCCCCCCCCTCCCGCTCTGCGCAGTCTTGCAATCCTACGACTGTCCTGGAAGGAGCCGCTGATGCTGTAAGACACTAGCTCCAGGAAGATCTGCCTCCTCAGCGGGGCATCCCGGGGTGCTGCCGGAGGCTCCATGTCCTGGATGCAACAAGAGGGGAAGCGCATTCGGACTCCCACCTGAACTGGCAGCAACGCGCATACCCCTGTGCCCGTGCTACAGTTGCAGGGTTGAATACTGTACTCTGGCTGCTCCAGGCGGCCCCAGGGTGCCCAGGCCTACCCGGCGGTTAGTGCCCCCTCAGCTGACCTCTACCTACTGCATAATTCAAAGAGGGCCCCCTGGCTGCCTCACACCACAGCCCTAGCACCAATCCAGTGTCCCTGTTGTAGCAAGCGGGGGGGGAACATATCCAGGCTCTTTGCCTGTGCCGGTGGCAGCGGGCATATCCATGTGCTCGCACCATGGCCACAGTGTTCAAAACTAGATTCAGGCAGCATCAGACGGCCACAACACACCCGGGCCATACTGGTGGCGAGTGCACCCACAGCTAAAGCCCTTGCATCCTATAATATTAAGATGGCCCCAGGCCACCCTGCGTCACAGTGCCTACATTGCTCCAACATCCGCCTGGAGTGAGCATTGAATTGCCGCGCTGGCCCCAAACTCCCTTCCAGGCTGGCACACCCCATCCCAACAGGCTGCTGTATGGACTGAGACATTGTCAACCTAGCGCTCTGGCCACAACCTCCACGCCGGCCTCTTTCTAGCGTGGGCCATTGTTGACCTCCCAGATACTGATCACTGGGGTTTGCAGGGGACCTCGCCAGGACCGGCTCACGGGCCCCATTCAGATTAGCCGACCCACTGATCGGGCTGCATTGCAGTGGGTCCAGAGGGACTCTGAAAAGTTGTCAAACCCTAAAACATTTCCATTGTGCCTGCGACCAACTGCCTGTGCGTGCCCCATATGCCACCCATGGCCAACTGCTAAGCCGTGCTACAATACAATTTGCCCTAGCTACCTACCTGCTTTGAGCGGCATGCTATAACTACCGACCAGCTCCAGGGGTGCTACGTGAGGCTGGGTCATCACATACTGACAGTTTGATCCCCTGCTTTGTGTCTTTAGTGCTCTCCTTTGGGTGGACGCCCCTCCGACATGTCCGCCATGGCTAGAGGCATTAGTTGGGGAGGTGTGTCAGGAGTCACCCCTCATGAAGTCCTGGAACCTCTACCAGCCCACCCCAGACCAGATACAGTACACCATGGCACCACCCCTGGACCTTATGCACATGAGGGAAGCCATGGCTAAATGATTTGCTGCTGTCCATGAAAAGCTGGATGATCTTATGGCTGTGGTATCCACGCGATTGCAGCTAGCCAAGGAGTCCAGGTGCATTACTGAAGCAGCGACGAGAATTGGGGTGACTGAGGACACCGTTCAGGGGCTTCAAAACAGTTTCATCCCAGGTGAAGGAAAAGAACAGTAAGAAACAAGTGTGACGCCCTCTAATCACCTTCCAGGAGGAACATCTGTACTGTGGGGGTCCTGGAGGACGCTCGTCAGCGGCATGGAACAAGTGGTGTAAAATCTCAGGGATCTGCTGGACACCTGTCCTCTCCCCTTATTTGCAGTAGAACGTACTCACCAGACTCTCGCTGCAAACAAAACCAGGAGACTTCCCTCGCCCCATTGTGAAAATCCTCAGCTTTCTAGACAGACCATCTACGGAGGCTCTCCAGGGGGTAGGGGGGGTGGAACTCCAACTGGGCTCCCAGACAATTTGCATCTTTCCAGATTTTTCACTTTCAGTACAAAACGAGAAACGGCAATTTGTGGGTGTCAGGAAAATGCTGCAGGCCCGAGACATGCAATATGGAATGCTTTTTCCAGCCAGTCTGAAATTTCAGTTCCGTGTCAAAGTACATTTCTTCACAGTACTGGATGAAGCGGTGAAGTTCATAGAGGCCCAAATACCGATCCAGAACCACGGGGGAGCTATTGAGAATGATCAATTACCAGGCTGAGCAACCTCATGATCTTGTTGCAGCTACATCCGTCTTCTTGATGACTTTATAGCACCTGAAGATTAACCCATCACCACCACTGGTATATTCAAATATGTGATTCTGAAATTGTGGTGCGCACCGGAGCAGCAGCAGTTACCCCCATATCAGCTACTTGAACAATGTTATGGCCCTGTTGGGGGAGGGCGGCATCGAGATTCTACACTGAAGGTTGGGGGTGGGAGTTGAGATCTGCACTGGTAATAAGTCTGAATGTTCAAGCGCCTGTTGCACTTTTGAACTGATTAAGGTGGATATTCTTTGGACTAATTGGCAGCAGAGTACAAGGTTGGGAAAATATACTCAGAAAGTATACAAGGAGGTTAGAGGTGCACCCAGTAACTATTCTCTGTAATGGGTCTTATGTTGATGAGCTGGAATTTAAGGGGGTTAGGGAACCACAAAATCACCTAAGATCATGGCTTATGTTGATAGGCACAGAGCAAATGTCCTTCTCCGGGAGACGCTTGCAAAAGAGGGGGCATCCAGGGACTATTGCTCCAGCATGGGGGGACAATCAACCCAATCTAGGGGGGTCATGATGCTAATTCACAAATCTGAAATGTATCCTAAAAAGAAATATGTAGACCCCGGAGGGTGCTAGGTCATCCTCCATTGCTCCATCAAAGGTATCTAACTGCTGCTAGTTAACACCTATGCACCAAGAGACTCTTCTGAATTTTTTGATGTAACGTCTCACTGGTTTTCCTGGCTTCGATCATTTGGGGGGCATTAACTGGACGCTCGATCAGACAATGTACAGGTCCAGTGTGGCCCCCCCAGAGCTAGGTCTCGCAGCTCAGCAGCTTTTGGCCCACATAAATACCAGGAATTGAGTGATTCTTGGCACCTTTTATACCCACAAGCGCGACAATACACATTCTACTCATCCGTGCATGACAGCTCCTCACGCATTGACACTTCTGACATATGGCTAGGGACGTCATGATAATCCCTCGTACTCTGACCACTCCCCAGTAGTACCGACTGAACACAGATCACCTGGGGCAGGTATTGCTTGGCAGTTCAAATCTGAAGCACTCAGACATTGTATTCAAGGCAGGGATCTGAGCAGAAATCGAGACATACTTTTGTGTGTTATGCAGCGGATTTATACCTGTGGAATGTCAAATCTCTAGATAAGCCAGTGTCTTGAAGACCATCAGAAAAGACTTCCAGTGCTCCCAGATCAAACTCTAAACCCTGGAGATGACTACATCCTAATCCACAGGTGCTGGCACAGCTATGACCTGAACTAGAACTATTCGAAGCACATGGCCTCCAAGAGGTGCAATATTTCTCACCTGCAAGCAGCCAGGAAATATGGGGAGGGGAGAAGTCGAGGTAGAACACTAGCTAGACAGGCCAATTCAGAGGGCGGCTGTACCCAGGAGGATTTAACAGATAAACTGGGAATCCCCACTGGTCTGACCAGGGGATCCTCAGTGTTCTGATTTCTATAAATCCCTTTCTACATCTGACCAACACGGCACACAAGTGAATTCCCTGCTTGAAGGAATACACCTGTCGCGACTGAGCACTCAAACCCCGGCGGGTCTTGAGGGCCCCCTGTTCATGGAAGAGATCCTCACTGTGGTTTACCTGGGCAGAGTGAATTTTACCAAGAACACGCGTCCCTGCTCGTTAGTCTGAGGTATGGTGGAGGCACTTTACACCTCCACCCGGCCCCCTTCCCTACGTGAGGCCATCATAACTATCCTGCTCAAGCCCAACAAATGTTCCTACAGGCCCCTCTCCCATCATGTATGTTGATCTATGCCAAAGCTCTCGCACATAGGTTTCCCGCACGGATGCCTCACATTGTCCATAGTGAGCAGGGGGGCTTTATCCCAGGCAGGTCAATTTCATTGACCATTAGACACCTATTCGATGTAATGGCCAGAATAGACCCGGTGGCTGAAGCAGTGTCCGTGACACTCGATGGGCAGAAAGCATTTGACATGATCTGTGGGAGTACTTCTGGGTGGTGCTTGCAAAATTAGTATTGGCCCAAAAATGCTACGCTATATTAAACATATGGGTCCCACCATGGACACAGGGATCCTCAAACAAATCTGGATATAATCCTTCATGACAATCCAGCTAGGGCGTCTCTCTGGGTTCCCAATAAACCATTCCAAATCCGATGTTTCCACTAACTGGCAGCACCAAGCATCCGTCTGGCGGTTACCCCCTCCTCTGGTCCCCAATGGGATAAAATATCTAGCACACTGGGTCTGCGGTGTGAGATCCTCCCTCTTGCAAGACAACTACGGGGCCATGGAGGATTGTGACAAGCAGGTTGGCCAGATTGAGGGCTCTCCCACTCACGATGGTGGGAAAACTCCCTACTCAAGATGGTGCTGGTACTCAAACTACTGTATATATTTGCTAACATGCCTGGCTTAACTTTCCAAACTGGCCTGGCAGTTCCTTCTCAAAGCTTTACGGACACTGCTCAATTCCTGTGGCACACCAGAGCAGTCTGGAAAAGGTTGGTCACCATTACCCCCCCTTATAAGAGGGGTGGCTTTAGGGCTCCTGATAGAGTTATACTGGCTGGCCGCAAAGGCCCAATATGTTTCCTACTGGTATGGTGAAAAACTACAACCACCTCATGTCAAGCTTGAGCACCTGGCTACAGGAAGGTCTGATGTTAGGCAGCAAATAGAACGACAAATGCCTTTTGATCCGATGTCCTCCATGGTGCTAGCCTGGCATTGCATCTTAAACTACACTAACACGCCCCTACTATAAATGGCTGCCGCTGTGGAGGTTCCCTGGTCTGGGCCACGCCTGTGAAGCCACATGGCGGCTCAATGGGAGCGTCTCAGCTATAGGGCTGTAGTCGACCTAGTTTTTGACGGTAAATTCATCACCCCACTGCCAGGTCACCGGGTACATACTGGCTCAGGAATTGCATTATTATAGGTGGCTGAAAAATTGCAGTGGCCAGGTTATCCTTTGGGAGCGCTGCTCATCCCCTCATCTCTCCTCCACCCCCACACCGGGGAGATGTCATTCATTGCTAATTCTAGCAGTAGCCGCTGCATACTTTCAACGCTCTATAAAATGGTTGTGAATCATCGTTCCACTTTGTCCCCGACAATCCACTATAGCTGGTCTGATGACTTGGGGAATCTAGCTCTGACACCCAGTGAAAACACGTGTGTACACACTAAACTGGTCTCCTTGAATTTCAGATGCATACAATATAAGTTGTTAAACTATATTACACCCCCGAAAGACAGATTTCCCAGAATGATTAGTATTCCTGCCCTAGGTACTGATTTAGCCCTGCCGATCTCATGCATATGTTCTGGTCTTGTGCCCTACTGGGAACATTTTGGGACACTGTATTGACCCTCTCTGATGTGGTGGATATCCCCTTGAACACTCCCCTGTGGCAGTCCTATTTGGCATGTGGGATAACCTCTCAAATAAAAGTCTCAGCTCATTTGTTAATAAAGGTTGTATGATTGCCAAGAGATGTATTCTGTTGAAGTGGAAGCAGGTGTCTCACCCAGTCCCAAAACCTGGTTGATGCCATTTACCTCGGCCCAGAGTTGTGAATAACTGTACTTTGACCAATTACCTCCTACATCCTGCCCGAGCAATGTCTGAATTGAGTTCCAAACCTACCTAGCCACCCTTGCCTCTGGATCAGTAACCTTGTGTGAACAACAAAAGTGAACCTACCGTCTCATTCCAATGATCAATGCTATTTATGTGCCTCGAATACCACAAAGTCATTGTTGTGAACTGTATTTGTGCTTTTGTTGAAAACACATTCACTGTAACCACTGTGCTCCGACAAATCTGCCAAGTAAACAGAAGTTGAAAAAAATGGTAACATGGGCAAGTCAGGAATTATCGGCAGATGTTAGCACCCAATATGCTGTCCCGGATTTGCACCAACTATCAAAGATAGGCACAGCCAAAAGCTTAGCTGCCGATTATGGCATATTGATTCGTGGCTAGCAAGTGCAACCCAACACCTTGTGTGCGCTGGATGCGGCACCGAGAAAAACTCATTCTGCACATGGACAATATTTTCCCTGACCAACCTAGGACAATGAATGAGCAAGGCCACTTTAGACAAGCTTCTAACTATGCCATAAAGTACAAATGACATAACCGAGCTAATTGGTACTCGGCTCGGTTATATATGCTAGTATGGAATAGTCACTGGGGGAGGTGCCCAAGCCTCATCCTACTGTGACTTACCCTTGGGAAAATGGGCCAAATTGGAGCAAATGTACCTTTGAGCAGCGAGTCCATTTATGAACAAAGGTTTCTTAATGAATCCATTTAAGAACATCTCTGCGCTAAGGAACATCAATAGTGAGACCATCGTTCACGGAGCTGCCTGAAAGTCAAACTAACCGGGCTGTAATGGAATTTATTTCATCAGTAGTGAAAAGCCTATGAAGTGCCCGTCATATAGGCCTCCGGAAACTGGGTGATCAGCTGACTGCCTGTTGCAAACCTTCATAACATTGCTAAAGATGAAGGAGTTACAGAACGGTTGACCAAAGCTTCACATATCAAACCCCAGGTCAAACAGGACCATGAATGTATGAGTTGGCCACCATGTCACATACAAGCATCTCTCTAGGCCCCCAATGTGTCAATCAATGGTGCCCCGACACTTACCTTTTGACCCATTAGATCAAATGTTTATAATTGGTCTCCCTGAAAAGACGTAGATACAATTCATTCATGTCTAACCCGGAGGGACTCGATTACTTTTAACTAGTGATGTGTTTCTTTTGAGGGAGACCTGGCTTACAGCCAACTTCCTTATCGAATGCTTCCATATTTTATGTAATCCTGTTGTGCGTAGATCAAGGGGCCAGCCGATGGGAGGTTTGGCAATAGGGGCCAAAACCAACCTGTCACTCACCCCCTTTATAAAAGGAGTTGCCTCTTTGCATCTTGGCAGCCATTAGCACTGGTCCAGACCATAAGAACCACAATATTCTGATTATAAATATATACGGCCCTCTTGAGACAATCTTCTCCCTTGTTAGAGGAAAGGTGGACTAAATTCTGCAACATTAGCATAACCAACATCCTTCTGAATAAGTGCTGGTGACTAACTAGCAGATAATGACTAAACTTTAAGGGGGGGGGGGGGGTCGGTCTTGGCAACACCACATCTGGCCAAACAGCCCGATCTGGGATAAGACGAAAGGTGCCTGGTTGGGGTCACTGTCTAGATGCACATGACCCAACGTGTCAATGCTGAGGGGGCAGGGGTGCACCTTTTAAAACCACCTGAACCAATGGTAAAAACACTCCTTTTGGGCTATATTTTTCTAAGCTATGACAGTTACCTTGCGAATAGGTGCTTACCGCCGCTGCATTCGCAATAGAGAAAGGTCCACAATCACCATGTGGTGTTCTGCAACATTGTACGTGGAGCTTGCAGTATTTGCTATTTTGGAACAATCTAAATAAATGTTTACCACACAGCAGACATCCGCATACGAGATTATTTTAGCCAGCCCAAACATACACAGCACGGTGCAAAACAGTAAACCTTGCTACTTTCCTGACTGAACTGTACGGGGGAAGACCTCGCTAGGCATGACTAACCTTTGAGTGGGAGGACGACATACCAAAAGCAAAGATAACCCAATTGAGGAAGGGGGGTGGGGAGTACTTTTTGTTGACGGTTCAGCAATTGACATGGGGACAGGCCTGAGACATATGGGCGCGACAGTTGGCCACTTAGTGGATGGTGAGTACAAAGTACTGGGACAGAAAAGGCTGCACATGCATTATTCATCCCAGACAGCAGAGCATTTATTCTGATTCGGCCTATGTGACAACAGGGCATTCTGGGCTTGCAAGGTGGAAAAGGAGTGGGTTTAGGCAGGCTGATGGGTGCCCGGTTCAACATGCAGCATTATTGGATAAACTAATCGATGCCCATTCCGAGCCCTCCATGATGCCGCCCATAATGTCACAGTTTCAAGCGGCAGCTTAACAGGCCGCTTAACTTCCAGTGCCCAACATCGGATTGTCCAGTAATAGCACAGGGGCAAGAGCAGTTACCAGCACAGTACACTTCACCTCCAATAGCACAGATTATTGAATTACAAGGCCGGGCCTTGCAGGAGAAGGAGTCATGGCAGAAAAGCGGCTGTAGACAATCCCCCACAGATTTGTTGTGGCGACAAAAAAGCATGGGTAAAGTTGTGACGCCACACAAACTGTTGAGTCGCTTGACCAGTTGCATCATACTGGTCATTTGTCAAAACAAAACATTGCTGCAAATATACTGGACAATTGGTTTGTCCCCAATCTACAGGATGTGCTTAATAAAATGGTGATAATGCATCACATGCCAGACCTACAGTAGTGGCCACACCCATAGAATACAAGGTGCATATGCTTACATGGGAGAACGGTGCTATGGGAGTAGGTAGAGCTCATTGTGGTATCCATTCCCCGGTGGGTTGAGGCATGTCCTTGTGCATATCCAGATGCTAAATGCGCAGCCAAATTTTTTGTGAGGCATTCCCTCACTGGGGTGTTTGCAATGTGCTGCGGTCAGACAATGGCACCCATTTCACTCACTGGGCATCAATCATTGATGTGCACAATTTACCACCCTCAGGCCAACTGGGTCGTGGAGCGGATCAATGGATATCTAAAGGACAAATTATCTAAGTTGTGTGCACCCTGCAAAGAAACTGGATGCATCGTCTCCCTCTCGCTTTATTCAGTTTGCGCATGCAGCCCTGTTAGGCGCACTTACCACATGAGGTGGTAACTGCCCAACGAATGATGCTCACAGGGCAGCACCCATTCTAGGTGTGGAATTTAAGGATTACTTCACTGTTTTGACTAGATCAATAAAATGCAGTTCTCAACAGATCGCACCACGGCGGTCGAACAAACAATGAGCACTGCACCGACTTCAACAACACAGCTTCGTCAATTGTTTCTGGACTTTGTACGCAGGAGGAGTGAAGATACACCAGGCCTTTTACTGTTGTGTACGCAACTCTGAAGGTCTGGGAGCTACGCTATTGGGTGCACCTGTCTGATGTTCGAAAGGCTCCGAAAGCTGCACCCCCCTCCCCCCATTAACGAGCCCCACAATAGTACATTAGTGTCTACTAAAAGACAACACAAATTTGAAGGGCAATTCACTGAATGGAATGTACATAAGTATATGAATTACATACAGAAATGTTATGAATTCAGAATTACATTTTGATTTAAGATTTGTGTTCGTTTCACTATTTCCAACAAATTCTTTGTTTTATCTAATAATGCAGGTACAATTGCTGGTCAGTGCGCCTGTTGCTACTGTACATGGAGCCAGGAACAAATTTGGTAATGCTTGGTTTTTCTCTATGTATTTGTGTGATGCATTTGGCATTGAAAATATTTTGTATCTTTAGGTTTGGTTTCGTACTATATTTAGTATGGAATTTTATATGGTTAGAACATATAAAAGGAAGTGTACCAGAGGTGCGTGTACACATCAGAATGGGAACACGATAATGGGAATTCACCAACACCAATAAATGGTAACAGCATGACAAAATGGATCTGAATATACTACATTCAAAGATACATTCCATATGAAAGCATTAAGAAAACTTGCGATTAATATCGGGGATTAAGTTTTGACATGACAGGATGTGCCTCATCCAGAGATGAATAACAGTTGGTACGAGGACATGAGCTTGGTGGGGAAATCAGGGAAATGGGAGCCGGCATATTTGCTCCTTAATACCACATGCAGAGCCCTCACGGTACTAATACCACAAGAGGTTACACTTTTGGATGCTCAATGTCTTGTCCATCTAGCACTATGTAGGTTGCAAAGCACGTTCCAAGTGCACAGCATACACCTTGTGACGATGGATCCAGATGAACAGCAATGTGCCTTATGCCAGAAGCCTGCAGTGCTTACAAAGACCCTACATGCAGCTAGGAGTGAAGCTTGTGGCCAATCTGTGGGAAGAGAATGATGAGCTGTATTGCAGGGGGACTTGGACACAGAAAAGCAGTGGTTCAGATGGTAAACCAAGCATGTCAAGAGTACTGGGGGAAGCATGTGACAAAGATGACGGATTGAAGCAAAGGAGAAGCCAGTGAAGGTGCAGAAATGAGAATAACGGTGCTTTTAAAACGCAGGCGATGTCTCTGGGCACCAATGACAAGCGCAAACATTTCAGATCTCAAGACTGGAAAAGCAGCAGTAAAGGACATGCACTGAGTCTCTGGCCAGCAGGCATGGCTGCACATCCCACCATCATGGAGGGGCGTACACTCGCTGACCAAATTGCACTCTATCCTTGTGGTCCCTGAAAGACACCCAATTATAAGACCAGGAATAAGATATTGCGTAAACAACTGCTCCAGCACACTCCCAGATGGTATGAGTGTGACATTTTAGAAGAGCCTCCCCTCAACACTTGGCCCCTTGGCCAAAGAATTCTTTTTAATCTGTGCATTTCCAAGCGGCAAATATCTCTGATCCTTTGTTACCCACGGGAACCATTAAAGAAACTATACAGAACACAGAATATGAACAGCTAACCCTATCCAGATCGGACTACCACCTCACAGCTCCAGAATCTAATCCCCAGTCCTGGACAGTGAAGCACTAACCCCTTTGGATTTGCTACCCTCCTGTAACGCCTTGCACTTACGAGTTAGAGGATACACACCTCCAGCTTTTTGCCTCAGATTTTTCAAGCATTAAAACATTTCCTACAAAACCGTTGTTTTTGTGCTACCATGGTTAACCCCACACCACACCCAGGGCCAACTGCCTCTGCATCCCCCCCACTGCAACCCCCTGTTTTCCAGATCTAACCAGGAAAAACACAATTTGAGAGAGAAAATGTAAAAAGCTCAGCTCAATTGCTTCACGAAATACCTGACCAATACAGTCTGTACAATATAGAAATGTTTTGCTTCACTTAGTGCCAGGAATACAAGCAGCAGCCAATGCCAAATGGCTGCAAATAGTTAGGTGGTAACTGATACAGCTGGCGAATTACATTGAACAAGGATTCAACGTGATCAAGGTCGAACTGAGCCATCCGGTTAATGACATTGCATAACCGGTATGTGTTGATCGATTTACAGCCAGCGAAGCCATCTTTGTAAAAAAAAAAATAGGAGAATCCTGATGTACTTGTGTACCCCCAAACAAAGCCATCAATGGGTCTCAAGAGGATGTGTACACCGTCAGAACATAGGGGAGGAAGCATAGCTCAAGGGCAACGTGTTGGTCTTGGAAGCAAAACAGCACAAAACCAGTTCAAATCCCGATCCAATGCTTAGAAACCACTTGTTGGCATTAAGTGTGTTATAGAAGAACAATTATAATATAACATGCAGGAAGCAGGGATTCATAAAAAAATATTGGTTTGACAATCTCTTCGTGGGCACAGTCGTGGATGGGAGCAGTTGTAAAAATATTAGTGATGGTGTTTGTGCGGGAGATCTTCTGCACTTGCCAGTTGGGCCTTTGATGCTGTGCTAAAGTGATCCCCAATAGTGCGATTATTGGGGAAAGCAAGGCACCTCATGGTACAAAAGATGGGCAGGCACAAACAAATGACCCAAATATAACTTGCATGGTGAGAATAGAGCAAAGAATTGATCCTCCTGGAACAGTTACTACAGCCCCACCAGATCCTAAAAATGGAGGCACATTGGGTTGACTTGGAAGGAAATTGGGGCTGTACATATTTTACTTGCACCCCAGAGCAGTATGCGCAAGTGGGCGAAAGCTTGCACTCAGTATGTAGAGTGTGGGTGCCCAAGAAAGGAACATGGAGGTATGAGACTGAGAGGATGGCAAGGGAGTTCATTAATACAGAACTAAAGGGGGGGAATGTTGGGATGCAGTGTCGGAAGTCCCAGACCCCTCAGCAATTTAGGACAACAGTGTTGTAGAAGGAGATTGTGTGGGGGTAGCTAATGAACAGAGGGGCACCAGAAAAAGCGAGACTGGTGGAAATATAGTGAATCTTGGTACTAACCGTATTTGTGGATTGAGACTCCAGTTTCAAAGATAGACCATCTTGAAGTTGAGGCCTAGTGTTAAGAGTTATGCCAGTGTGCTTAATCCCATCCCGAGGGTTAGAAGGGTGCGTGTTTTCTGCTCACAGCCCCGTAGAATGTTAATTGGAAATACACAGTTCTCCTTTGTCTCATTAGTGCCTGTAGCCCAAAAGGAATGTACCCTGTAAGGCCAAGCGAGTCAGAATTGATCTTTCAAGAGCTATCCCACGAGAAGGGGTAGGGGCTTTAAGCCTTTGTCAGACCAGCCCTTTCAATTATAGCAGCCAGGGACATGTACCCTCTGCCCTTGCCCCCCCCCAGGCCAGAACACATTTGAGTGAACTGACCACCCCAAGACCCCGGGCCATAAAACTACATTGGCTGATCGATCAAGAAGATCAGACCGATGACGGCCTGCCCCCACCATCGGTTCATGTGATTTGTGCTGTTGAGTACCAGGGGAGAAGGTAACAAATTTAAGTTGTGGGTGGGAAACTTGTGGCGGCGCCAATTGTCTGAGATTGGAGCAGGGATTCACATAGTTCTGTGACGTTATTACAACCTCGAAAAGAATCCACCTTGCTCATGTCCTTGGTACCAGGTGCACTGTAAACTATAAAATAATGAATTTTTTAAATAAATTTCCAATTAGAGCATCTGTACCATACGATGGAAGATGGACAAAAGATGCTACAACCGATCTGGCATCACGCAGGTTATATGTGTATAGGGTCACACCAACCAGCTACCTGATATGTAACCTATGTGATGTCACTTGTGATGCAGTATACCTTTATATACCGTTTATGCTGTTTTTGGCAGAGCGCTTCGTTGATGCATAATTCTTTGCTGGCACTTGTATTTGTGAGAATACACCTTGTTCTCCTTGCAAGAGGTGTGCTGGGCTTTTTTCCTAGTGGGTTGTATTTTTTCTGGGGAGCGTTGAGGCGTTAAAGCCAATCTGAGCTGAAGATAGCAAGAACAGTCAAGCCAACATTAGTAGGCACATGCACTAGACATAATATAGATATGAACTCCATATGGACACTAGGGTCAATATGCATTTATACATGGAAACAGCAACCACAAGACATGAACACAGACATAGCAGATGTATATGTTGAATACAACATGAACATGTGAGTATAGCTCACTAACGTAGAAACCAGAGTGCAACAGGGCATCAATCTTTAAAATTACACTGCAGCATGCTTTTAAATAGGCGCAGGACTTGACTTCAAAGCACTCAAAATGCTGAATCCACAGAAGTACTGAGCTGCGCAGAGCTCAGATGGTAGCCAAGTTTAGGGAGAATGAGAACAGATCGAAGGCACGAGATAGTTCCAGACACCAGGATACTCCCAATGTGATTAAAGGTTTATATCAATACAACCATCCTTTGCCAGCAAGCTCCATGAAGAATAGGCAGTGTGTCTATGGTGGAAACAGAAAACATGACAATTGGCTAAAATCCCAATAAATAGGAGTTAATTCCATGTTATTCATGGTCCTCCAGCACGTGACTCCTAAGTGAAGATTACTGGCTATTCATTAGCTGCCAGCACAAACCACCTTATGTACAAGGTAATTGCTCAGTCTCATGACCCAAGGATGAGGGAGGGTAACTAATTGAAAAATTGACACTCCATGGGCAGCTCTCTCCCTACACCCTATCTGGCTCATGTTGACGACCTGTAAAGTGACCAAGGTTGGTTACAAAGATGCTAACCAATTAAATTCAATAGTGTCATGCTGCCCACCAAGTCATAGGCCAACCAATCCCCTAGCGAATAGATCTAGTTTAGCCTTTAGCAAAACGAGGGTGGTAGTCAGAAGGTCTGCCACCACTAAAGGTCTGCCACCACTAAAGGTCTGCCACCACTAAAGGTCTAACTTACATGATCTACATGTAGCCACACCTCACTTAACCAATGCCCACTCACTGTAGGAGTTGTAAAATTGTGATTTATGACATGGATGACCAAGATACTTGGTATTTTCTATGTATTCATAGAGAGCCTCGAGATTTGTATGTGTGCTGTCCCTGCTGTATTTGGATAAAGCAGCTGGGTTCTGCCTTGCCCTTTGTCGATCTCATCCTTGAGGCTGGTTTCGTTTGACTCCAGTACCTCTGGCATACTTGCCACGTTTGGGCACACCAACACAACTGCTGTAAAATTGCCCAACAGGCTTATGGCGGTGCGTTGGTCACCAATAAGATGAACAAGTTACTACATGGAGTATTGTGTTAAAGACAAATTGTCTGAATACTGTAATAATTTCCATGTTGCCAAAAACAGTGCAGGATTAGATGGGTTTTGAGTGGATTTGATCTGCCATGCACTCAGATGTTATCCTTCACATTTTGAAACACCTTTTTAGGGATGAGCCAGTGCTTATTTTGTGGCGTGTTAGCCAGGGTTCTGCCCTAGGAATCAGGGCACTGGCACTTGTTTCGGGGTGTGTGATTATAACATGGTGTTTAGGCAACTTTCTTTTAACAGTCAGTGTCACAGCAGGCAACAGTGTGCACTGTCTGGGTATCTGCATCCCGGGCAGGCTCACTGATTGTTATTCAAGAACCCAATGGCCCGGATGCACATTAAAGAGCCAATCATCAATTGTTTTGGTTAACAGTGAAGATGCTAGGAGATTGTTCTGGCAAAACCCGCACGGTTAGCCTGCATGACACTGGTGCAGCTCTGCTGCTTTATTTACCAGCATCACTGCCACAGAAGCGTGGGCTGACAAGAGGACAGGAGCTAGGAACAGTGGCAAGACCAGAGAAAGACTGCTGAGGAAGGGTGTGGGAGTGCCAAGCTATGCAAGAAATGTCTTTAGTGTTTAACTGGAAACTAAGTTATGATTATTCCTGCATTTGTCAATCATTTTACCATAGGTGAAAAGTAGGTTTGTTCTCGTTTCTGTGGATAGTCAACCAGTTCCACTTTGCACCTATAGAATCCTAGCACATGAATATGTTCAAACACTTACACTCTACAACTAGTATGTTCTTTTATCTTACATTGATTGGTACCTGAATTGCATCTCCATGTAAAGTTCAGCCATCACCCACAATGAGCTGGTAGTTGCATCTTTAACCATAAATAGGACGTAGGTGGTGGCAGTGCCTGAGGAGCGCATGCTCCAATGTGCAAGACCAGCTAGAAAATGTTTGGGCCCTAGTCGTTTATTTTTACAAATTAACCACCTAAAACTATTTGTGATCTCCCAGGATATTTAAATCGCAAATCAGGGGGCCTACACACAGTAGCTAAGTAAGCAATCTGTTTATAGGCTTCATATCAAGTGAGGTGCAAGGTAAACTGGGACCACCTTATCTGTAGAGGTGTTTGTTCCCAGAAGACAGGCCGAGAAGGGATCAGTGTCTACTTTACTGCCTGTCGATTGAGTCGAGCACCCCAGCACGGTCCGTTTTCACTTTTGAGCAGTTTGTAAAAATGCATCTTGGTCTGCAGCAGACATAGCAATTAGTTCTCAAAGTGAAAAATGTAGGAAGTCATCAAAATAAAAAGACAAAGTAATTAAGATGACATGGTTGCAAGGGGGAACTTTAGTGAAAAGAAAGGCGTTCACAAAATACCAAAGAGCAATGTTTCATAAATGCAGGATGTACCATTGTGACGAAACAATGTGCGACTCCAGGATAGTAATTTGCGAGTGTATGGGACAGGGGATGTCATGGGGCAGATTAAATGAAATTAAAATATTTACTTTTTCAAACTTAAAGGTGGTGCTAAAAAACAGAATGAATGGATCCTTTTCAGATTATTCCTTGACCCAAAGGGTTGGCTATCCCAAACATAGCAATTAATGTTTGCAGCCCGGGGACCTGTGCGCCCTCGTCTGCCTTTGGGTCCTCCAATATCCATTCTGGAGCACTTTCTGGCATCCACCACGGCAAAGCCAACTCCTCTACTTTGTCATCTCCTAAGTGTCTTTCAGCCTTCAGGTGGTGGGTTAAATCAGCATGCATCAATAGGTCAGATTCTTGGTTTCCACCGAAATGACTGAATCCAATTTACCTACCCCACCAAAATACCTAAAATACATACCACCAAAAGTTCGAACTACAAAAAGTTCGAACCTTTTGTGGTATGGATATTTAGATGGGGTAGGTAAAGAAAAAGAAACAAAGGCTGCGGGGGCTGTGGAGGTCTCCCCCGCAACAACCCTGCTCACCATACTATACAGTATAGTGAGCAGTGGTTGTGGGAGGCACCCCTGCAGCTGCCCGACCAAAAAAAAAAAAGACAGCAGCGCTAGTTCCCGATCGCAAAAGTGAACGGGAGCGAGCGTCACAGGGACAGTGCGTCGAGGTGAATGTTAAGTGGGGGTGTGGGCAGGGGTTAGGTTTTGGGGTTTTACAATGTCAGCATGAAAAATATAAACTATGTATAATGTACATTTCTTATGCAGTAATTTCCGGCGGACCATTCTGCCACAGTAAAACCCCAATTCAGATCCTTCAACCATTTGTTGCAAGTGCCAGCCCACATACATCTGCATTATCTGTTACAATACATAGGGCTAGGCCAACAAATGTACTCACTCAATCCAAGCAAAGAGTTGGAATTCGGTAACTATCGCACACAAATCTATCCTAGACAAAGGGAGGGGGGGTCACAGCCGGATAATGGCCTCCACCAATTGATGGCAAAATAGAGGGCCATAGGTGGGAGGAAATGAACACTCCCAAGTTCTAGAAGGCTATTAGCACATAATAGTAATGGGTTGGTGAAGTAAAACTGAGTAAAAGGAACAAATGCGTTTATTTTGTTATATAAAAATACGATTGTCAAGTTAAGCATTTAAATTACAAACTTATACTGCAGCAGGTTTAACATGAGCATGCACAAGGTGTCATGAAAAAGTGAAAGATCTAACATTAAAGCATGTTCCTAGGTTTTAGCTTTGTGTTTAATAGGGTGTTGCAGCAAAAAATCTCCCAATAGAGGAAGTGTCTTGCTGAAAACAATCTTGCATGGTAATTTGCATTTGTTTGTTGGCATTTCAACACAATGCTTTGAATGCAGTCAATACCAATAGTTAATTATTGCAGTCTATTGATTGGACAAGACAAATATTCTCCATGTGCTAATGATGGTCACCTACAATGGGAAATTAGCTGCAGACATAACCAAGTGAATAAACTCAGGATCAGTCCCATGATGCAGGTGAATCATTTAGACCTTGAGGCATTTGGGCATCGTCATCAATGATCTACTTTTATTAATGTCCATCATTTATAGGCTTCCTCTGTTTGAAGATATACTTCGATGCAAATAGGGGTTCTTGACGATCTCCACACCACATACCAGTCTATTCTTGAGTACAGATATTTGAGATTCCAATCACCTGGAAATAAAGGGAGGACCCACGCCACTTGTCTGCGTTGGCTGGGTGACGGTAGGGCTTAAAAACAATTCCAGACAAAACCATTTGCCAAGAACCCAATTGCACAATATAGAACACTACCGGTTCATCCCAAGTAAACTCAGAACAAACATGGAAATGCAGTTTGCAATGTGGACAGCACATGAATCATTCATAACCAGCACGCTCACAATGTCCACCCCTACAGAGGGCAAATTGAGGGAAAAAAAATTGACATCCCTGCAAAAAGGTGAAAAATCATACAATAAATATGAAACATTAACTTGGCGATTCAGGTCCTCAGGCTCTCCCTCCTTCCTAACTGGTTGGAAAGACTGCATCTGCAGGCGGACTGGAAAAACTGGCTGAAAAAGATAGCTGTCAGTTTTAGGAGTGGAAGGGCCCAAGCCACGTGTGCGTCCTTCCGTGCGCCGGGCCCACTCGTTACCCTCACGTCACCAACGGTCCACACTGTCATCTTAGAACTGGTAATCCCTCAATGTGAGAAACTGCCTTAGACGGCAGGCACTGCTATAATATTAAAAGAGCAACATATTTCCCAGGTAGTGCCATAATATGCTACTATAAGTGTTTACCATGTATATTCATATTATGCAATCAACAGCCTCTGGCTTAAGTGCAATAATTGTATGCCAAGTGAAGCCTCAACCAACTACTGTCATCTTATGGTGTGAAAAATGTCACACTGCTAATTTACCTCCATTTGTGGACCCCCAAACATTTTGCTTTTGTTGCAGCCTCCTGTCCTGACTTGCCAGGGGAGCAGTCTTCAGCTGCACTCCACTTGACTTTGCTCATCTTTATGGGGAAACTGGCATGTTCTTCAGACTGTCAGTACTGAGAAACTTTGTTTCTCGTAGTCTTGACTTTGCCACATTTGGGAACTGTATTTCATTGCACAAAGTAAAATATTGTACCGTGCAATGGGGTCCTTGCATTTTCGGGCCCTAGTCATCCACTAATGATTTTTAGATAACTGGGCAATGTGCCTAGGAGTAGACTCGTGGCAGCAGAAGCATTTTCATGTATATCAACTTACTGTGTTGGATTCATGACTGGCTAGTGCCCGTCATGGCTGTGCCACAAGATATGCCCTTTGCCCATTTGTCCGTTGGCCTTTCCCCCCCCCCCCCCCCCCCCCATCTTTGTGACCCAGGAATTCCTTATCTGGACATGCAGTTGCCTGTGAAAGCTGCTGCTTTTTGCAGGCTCCTGCATGCCACATGTGTAGGTACCCAGGAAGTGGGCTGGGACTGTATGGTCCCAAGCCACTACTGGTACCAACACGTCTGGTGTGCATGAGGGCATGAGAGCCACAATGGACCACTGCTGGTATGCATGATTGGGGCAGATCTCGTTGGCCAGCTGTGTGCAAGAACTCACTGGGCTTGTGAATATGAGGGGTCCTGAATGTAGAGCTGCAGATCAGCAACAGGTTTGAAAACCTGTACACTGAGCCAAATGTCCAGAAGAGCCAAGCAGACCCAAGAATTGTCCGGAACCCTGCAGAAGGTTGGCACCCTGAGCCTGCTGTTGTCCCGGTAGAGCCCTGTTTGTCTCCATCTCTGAAGACCTGCAAGGGTGCTTGAACCAGTTTGGAGTAGTGGGACAAATCGCAGGAAAACTCCTGATTGCACTGCAAAAGCCTTCTCGGTGTCCCTGGGCCAACCAGTGGACTGTCCAGCTCCAACCTTGGCACCCATGCAGGACTTCAAGTTTCGTCTCAACCTTTGGAGGAATCCCATCTTGCACTGCAAAGCACCTTTTTGCCAAATTTAATTGTCCCCACCTGCGTTTGGCCACAAGAGACGTGTGGATCAGACTGAGTTGGGTGCCACTGTGCACCAGTGACCATCACTGCTCGCGACTTTCCCACCTTTCAAGTGCCCCGAGACCAGCTGCATTGGCGTTTTCTTTGTCCTGCAACCGAGATGACATACAGCTCCTGGTGTAAACCGGACCTGCACTCGCAGCACCCGTGCACTTTGAAACAAGGAAATTGTACAGGGCAGGAAATTGTACCGGGAAATGGGACCGTCACCAGTCCTGCCAAGCTTGGCCCCAAGTGAGTAAAGGGCTGCGAGTACTCAAACCACAACCGGTGGCCCCTAGTTCATCCATTGCATTTTTACACACAAAGGATTCCTTGTGGTCCTTGCCTTGGGTAGCCTTCGATTCCTAAATTCCTCCAAAAGTTGGGAATCACTTTATTCTCCCGCAGCAGATCCTCCCGGCGCTCAGAACCGGTTTTCCACACTTAATCCTACCCAACTTTTCCAGCTCCTTAGATATTGTACTTGGAGACTTTCCGCATGGTCGAGAGCTTTTACATGCACAAAATTCAGCACATGGATTTTCATTGTAGGGCTTGACTTCAAAAGTTAGGGTAACCCAGCTATGAAGATTCAATGTTTTGCCTGCCCTTTCTCCTTGCAGGTTATGGTAGGATTCTGCACCTTACTGCATTGACCAAAAATGACTATTTTACATAGTGTGTGTTGGAGTGGTGATATTACTGTGTTTTCCATTATTCACTTGTGTTTGTTCTTGGGCCAAAATTGTATATTTTCGTAAACTGCGGCCTAAGGGTAATTATTGGTGTCAAACTGTGCTCAAAGACCTCAGATCACCCCCACTTGTCCTGCAATTTAGCCTTCACTGCTCTCCAAGCTACCATGAATTGGTCTTGCTATCTTCCCAGAAGTGTACCCCAGTTGGCCCCCCTAAACATCTGTACACCAGAGCAGAGTAGAAATCCATTCTAACAATCGGAAAAGTCTGATGCCAGATACATGCAGCTTGTGTTTTATTATTGTGCGAACTGGACTGAATCAATATCATGTGACCCCAATTGGAGAAGAAAATTTAACCCTATAACTAAAGTGATTTTCCCATGATCACACATTGGTCAAGTGGAGAATCCATGATTTGTACCCTGGTCCCCTGTTTCACTGTCACCCAGTACATTAATTCGCTTAAATAAGGATTTGTGCAATGCACAAATGTGCTCACCTGTGGTGAGCACCGAGATATTACCCTCCCTTTCTACAAAATGTATACAAAAGTGTAATTTCCTTAACAAAGGTTTATAGATTGGTGCTTCAGTTTGCAATGTACTGTCAAACTCAAGTAAGCTAAACAGCAGCCACATGCACAAAAAATATCAGGAATACAGCAAGATTATATTGCTAGTGTTAATGTGAAAAATGTTTAGGTTCCTTATAGCAATTAAAACAGGCACATCTGCATGAATTACCTGTGCTGGCTCCCATTATGCAAGTTATCTTTGAAAAAGAGACCAGCTTGAACACGTATTCCCTAATTTTCCAATCCCACATAGAAAATGTGGGAAAGCAGGCATGACATAGGACGCCTGCTTTATACTTCTTTACAGTAGGGACTATACAGATTTTTGCAGGTAGAGCTGGTAAACTGTCCACCCCCAGTGCTTTTCTGCAAGTTTGATTTTCATTTTGGTGGAAAACTAATGGATTCCCTTTAAATCAAACTATTAAGCACCCATGTAACGCAAGTAGATTATGTAGGATTCCTGTGCAAAAATACTACAGCAAGAATTGAGGGAAGACTTACACTTTAGTGCAATTAAAGTGTTATTCGATTTTCAGCCGGCTTCATTCTTTGAATAGACCTGGGTGAATGAAAAGTGCAAATGTAGGGGCTCCGCTCTGCAATTCCTAGAGTGCCAAAAGCAAAGCCATTGACTCGTGTGTTCTCAATAGGCGATGAATCACGAACGTCAGCGTGAACGACATTAGGCCTGGTTTCTGAGGCAGTGCCAGGGGTAGCACAAAGATTGTAGGGGAGATTTAGAATGAGCACCATTTCCTTACAGGAGCAATGAAATGCAAAACGGCACAGTTCATAAGCATACATCTTAACCAAATGTGCAAGTGCATCCAAGTGATATTTATTTAATTTAAAAAAAATATACAGTCGTCCATAGCTTTTTCGCCAGACTTTGAACTGGGTTTATTGTTACTTTGCTTCTCCTTAAGATAAAGTTATGCCATCCAATAAAATCAGATTGCCACTGTTTTGAAATACGTTCGTTTCAGTATCCTATCAAGAGCTGATTTCGTGCCCTTGCCCCCCCCCCCCCCCCATTTCTTGGAATATATCCTGCAACCCTATCTCAGATTTGATCTTCAATTACAACATTCAGCCAAGTCCTTCACCATAGATCTTTGCCAAACAGTTTCAATATAAGCATTTGCTAAAAGATTTCAGCTATGATTTCAATTAGAAACTTTACCCAAAAGCAACTATTTTACTGTTCCAACCCCTTTTGTTCTCCCTCCCATTAGTCAAGCTCCAACCCCTTCAAAAATGCAGTCTCCAAATTCGCCTGTAATTCAGGGCATTCATTGCTCAACAATTTAAGACAGTATCAATAAGCAGCAGTAACCATCCGCTAGCAGCAATATGAATTTAGTATTGAACAGCGCACTGGGGAGTGATTGGCCAAAGCCTTGGGAATTATTAACAGTGGATCAATGGAGTGGTGGTGAAGATTTAATGTACTCCTTGCTGCACCTCCCAATCCCTGTGTGATGCATGAATCAGATCTACCAGCCCTGCAATTCGTCGAATAGCGATTGAAGGGACACTGAGCATGCGTCATATCTGGCCATAATAAGAGTTATTAAAATAACTCCACATATTACATTAGGGAAACGTACAGCCATTTATACTCATCTTGGATAACCTTGTCTATCAAAATCTAATGTATGAACACTAATTCCCTGGAATGAAAATCTATATCACCACATGAGGTGGGCGACTCCTGCAGTATTGCTTGCTTTCACATTCCCATATACATTTCCATGTGGACATCTTCACCCCACCCCTCATGAACCTACCCTCTCGGGAATCAGCCGGATCTGCAAACCCTTAGTTGCACCCCTATCCATGTTAGTACAGAACTTCACCAGATTTGAATTAAATTTTGCCAACTGCCTGTATACTACCCATGGCAACATTTCCCGTGACCACTTGCAACCCATCTAACAATCGAATATAATAAAAAGGGCGAAAGTATGTTTGGCTGTGTAAATTAATCCGATGCAGTCGGCTTTGCCTGATGTCACTGCTAGGAGAGAGCCGCTTGCTTTAGATATATAGCGGTCCTAACCGTGTCAATGAAAATCTGCGCTTCGGCCCATGTAAATGGGCCTGTACACTAGAACAGTAATCAAGCTAACACCCCAGCTCTACATCACAAGTTGGCGTGTCACAGGTCACCACAGAATTGAGCAATCAACTGGAAATATCGACAAGATATTTCTCATACTTTAATCCTATCCACATTATGCTAGACACGCAGTCACGGAATCCGTGACCATTAAGCATTCTCAAGCTTTGTTGTCTTTTGGTGGCCCTTACATCTTTTTATTTACAGGGGCATAAGAGGTCCCACTTTGTCAATGTCATGGGCTGCTTCAGGCATTACTGAGATTCTATTCAACATGCAGCTTGGCTGGATAAAACATGGAGTAGTTCATGTTTCGATCACCTAGCTTTCTCTTTGCTCCAAGAAGTATTTCCTAGAAGGCTTCATGTCAACTGTTAGGAAATAGTTCTAGAACTTATTTTAAAGTTTGGCAAGTGTTCATGTTGTGTTTTCGGGATTTGCACTGTGGACTGTTGCTATTTTCATGGTCTCTTGTAGATTAGAAAGAGAAAAGGGAGTGGTTGGGGGGGCAAAGGGAAAAGACAAGTATTGTGCTCAAATGTTGGTGCCAATAGAGCCAGGAGGAACTGGTGCTTGGGTGATTGAATTCGCCAGATGGTTTGTGGCATTTCCCCAGGGGTCTAGATTTCCAGAGGAGATCAGAGGGCAGATGGTCTGCACTGTGGGTTTTAGTGGTTGGAGAGGGAGAGTTTGTATTACCTTGTGATGGGCCAAGATATTGGTATGGTGTTGAAGTGAGGTTGCAAGTTGGGTTCTTTGAACAAGATCTGCCAGACTAGGTTTTCTTGGGGTTCAGTTTTCTTGTAAACCTGCTTCTGGTTTTATCTTCACTCAGCTTTTGAATCCCACATTCTCTGGTAGTGTGGCTCAGGGGCTGGGGGGCAGAGAAATGTGCTAGCCTGGGAAACTAGTGCGCTTTGGTGATGTTATTTTGTTTCATAAGATTTGTGGTATTACTTAAAGGGTGTTGTATTTCTTGTTGTGTCATTTGTTGAGGAAGTTGTCAGGTCTGGTGGTGTTCATTAGGCATTGTGTTCATTTTGAGGAGTCATTCGTTGTGCAATGGTACCAGCGCTTTAGTCCATGTTTAAAGTTGTAGATAGGCCTCGATCCCACTTTGTTGAATAGTCTTTTTTTAACCGTTTCAAAATTGTCAGATGTCTTCTGTTAGGAGATTGGGGATGGAGTTGGTTTTGCTATGAGGATCGAGAAGACTACTTCTGTACAGGTTTATCCATAGTGCCTGGATTCTACGTTTGTTGCTGCTTGATCTCAATCTCCTCTGTGGGTGGTAAGGGGTGATTTGTGATTGGAGGAATTCACTGTTCATAAAATATGTAATGGTAGGCAGGCCTGTCAAAATACAAAGTTACCTTATCTACAAGGTAACCACAGGTCCAAAATCAAGGATGTTTTTAGCCACACTACCTTGTATTCTGTGTCCCATTAAATAGCAAAAGATGCTACGCCCATACTCTGAACTTTAAGATTTTGGAATGGATTTATAGTTTTCAGGTTGGCCTACAAGATTTGTTTTAAGTTTGATCTACCAAACCGTATTCTTGAAAAAACCAAACCCCTATTTCTCCCAACTAGAGCTGGGAAGATGTGGTGAAGAGTTCACGTTGCAAACTGGGCCCAAATCCTGGCTTCACAGTGTGCAATCCTAAAAGCATTTTATTTCACTGTTATTGAACAAATTAGTGATTCTTTGCGGTGTAAGAAAATCATAATTTTAATAAAGCCAATGGAGGCATAGATTTTTCATTACAGAAACTTCGAAGGAAAACACAAGAAAATCACCCAAAAAGCAGCGAGTGTTCACAGGCATGCTGTAACTAATCAATAGGCTATAAACATGCTGCTGGATCACTTCCTCTGATGTGCTATTGTGCGTCTTGGCATGAATTGGTCGAGCTCCTCCACTGTAGAAAAATGCAAACATCTCCTTTGCTCTCGTTATGGAAATGAATTTAATTACCTAGGATTTAAGGTAATCAAATTAGGGAGGGGATAAAGGGTGAGAAAATGTACGCCTCCATTGCCTTTATTAAAAATGTATTTTAGGGCGTTGAGCAGCCAACAAGATGGTCGTCTGAACGAGGAGCTCCAGCCTCGTAAAAGCTGAAGGTTGAATTAAAATGAATGCCTGCTTGAATCATCAGATACCAGCTGGACGCTGGAGAAGGTCCTGTGAACCTGTGGGTTCATTTGAGTGCAGATCCAGAGTGGCGGTGAGGAGCTTCGTTTGACTGAAATCCCGACGCTGCAAGTGCCTATAGTATGCAGTCGAGAGGGTGGCTGCTACGCACCCTGCCTTTGTACCACTGGAGGCTGTCCCACTGCAGAGGTGCCCGACATCACATCCACCAAGATCCTCCCGGGAGCTGAAATAACTGGAGCCGCCAGGATCGCCCTGAAGCCTGCCTTTCCTGAGCCTTGGGCTCTGAGAACCGGTCGAGGGGGTGCCTAGAGCCACGTCAATTAAGGATCCTGTCGCGAGCGGGAACAGAGGTGCCGCCCGGATCGCCCCAAAGCCTGCAGACTCAGGACTGGGTCAGGCCCGGGTGTTCGCTCCCTGGAGGAGGGGTGAGGACTGCAGCCAAGGCCAGGAATGTGCAGCCCGAGCTGCAGCTGAAGGTGCAGAGGGAACGGTGGATGTATCTGCATCCTCCACTGGCAGAGGTCCCAAAACGACCATTGCAGTGGTTCACAAGGCCTGTGCTGCATCGATAGCCCGACGGTGTGCATCTTTGAAGAGCACCGTGCTGGGGCACGAGCACTGTAAATGCAGGGAGCAGGTCTGGTGTGTTCTCCCAGCGTGCACGTTGCAGAGGATAAGTTAGCCCACATAAAGGAGATTTCTGGGCGGACACAGCCCTGGGCCATACCCTACTCCCTGCTGCTGCTCTGATGTGGCTTCTACTGCAGGGGGTTAGCTGAAATCAGAGGCAGATGCACCAGACACGACAGTAGGCAGTCCTGAGCGGAGCTGCGTGAATGAAGACGCTGAAAGCTCACCTGGCTGGGCTCACTTACTCCCAGCTTTATCACATGGTCAGCCCAGTTCGGAGGGCCTAATACTATTACAGACAACACTCTCGCCAAATTTACTGTGTGACCTGCATCTGCCGGCCTCTAGGCCACCTGAAACAATATTTCAGGTATAACTATGTTGCCCTTTGATTATCTGCAAAGCTCCTAATAGAGCGAGGAAACTGACCACCACAAGGCTGACACATAACCATGCTTGAAGAAGCCGACAATCACTCAACTGTCTCCAGCACAGTTACCCAGTGTGAAACATGACAAGGGGGCCAGTTCCAAAAAAGACCCAATGGATACATACACTGGCACGCCGGCTAAGAGCCCGAACCCTGCTGATACCCCATCTGCGGCTGTGCAGCCCTCGCCTCCGTCAGATTATCACCTGCTCACAGTGATGCAAAGCAGCTTCATGGCTGCGAACGTGAAGCTAGATGACATTGTTTCCACCATCAGATTGCTGAAGTCTAAACTTGAAAAGGGGCCCGCATAACAGAAGTCGAAACGAGATTGTAATTTTATCATCCGATTCGCTCAAAGCATGAGACATCATGCATCTGCAGCAAGAGTTCAGCAGACTTTGTACCAAATGTGACTACCTAGAATCAAGATCTCTTCGGAATAACATCCGGATAGTCCCGATGTCAGAGGCGGCCTGTAAGGGCCTGATGGAGCAGTTTGTCGAGAACCTCCTGAAAACACTATTCGCCTCTTCCAGGCTCTCAACATTTCTTGGTTGAAAGAGTGCACCAGGTATTGTACCCCTGTCCCCAAGCCCGGGGCTCCCCCTCTCACCACCCTCGCCAAACTGCATCGGGACAGATCTAATCCTTTGTATGGCAAGAGAAAAGGTACCACGATATGAATCATCTGAAATATACATATATCCCGAGTGCCACAAATGTATTATCCAAACGCAAGTCATTTGATCCAGTCAAGAAATTACTACGAATCTGACAATTCCAATATGCCCTGCTATACCAGGCAAAATTACGTGTACAGCATGGCGGAAGGGCGCCCTTCTTTGAGGATCCTGAGGAAGCAACAGCATACATTGAAGCCAAGGTCTCTGTTCCGCTGCCGAGAAGGACCGAGATGTGGGGGCTCCCCCGCAAGTAACAATGATCCAAATATCATGAACTATTGACTCCACACAGCTGAACAGGCCCGTACAGCGAAAGGATTATGGCCACAGGTAACCCATATCACGAGGCTGGTGGCAGGAAGGCAGCCATCTGTACAGTTCCACAGACTGCACCATGTGGGTTCCATCGTCCAGTTGTGGGTTGGGGTTTGGCAAGGTTGTTTGCAATTGCAAATTTTAGGACCTACTAGGTTCACGGTTCAAAATGAAGAGGCTTATGTTTGAAAAACAGTGCAGAATGCTCCTTAACTTCATAAGACTGTTGCACGCTAGGGCTTTCCTGGCGGCAACGGGGCCTCAATTGTAAACACTCCAAACATGTTGGAAACTGATATTACATGCATGTCATGGAACATCCGAGGGCTCAATCACTCCATTAAAGCGAAAAAAGGTCGCTGCATAATTGAATAGGCAGGCTTCTAAAGTGGTGATGCTACAGAAGACACATGTCATGGGGGCCATAAATGACTCATGGGGCCCTCAAAGCTGCTATACTACATACTCAACACAAGCGTGTGCCAATCTCATAAAGTCAATAGTAGCTGTTAATTTCCTTTAAAAAAAACCTTCAAGCTGGAAGTCTGCAACTGTTCTAGAGATCGGAATGTGGGTCAGAGAAATGACAGGTCAATGAATGCGAGGAGGCACATGTCTGTGGTTCCATCAAGCTGTAGACCCAAGGACATTTGGGAGCCTTTCTATGAATACTTAAGTAAATCATTGAAAAATATGTAGAGTGTGAATGTATTGATATGTTTGAGCCATGCCTACAAATGTAGATCCTATAACTCCACACTGCTGTACAAAATGTTACTGCTGTATGCCTCTAAGGAATGTGTTCTGCACTACGTTAAAAGTTCAATATTTTTGTGCAAGGCTACCCAAGAAAATAGCTACCTTAAGTGAAGACAGGTTGCAATTTTGCACATTTAAGGTAATTTTACTGCAGTTTCCAAAACCTGCAGGGCCAGTGTAAAAATAATAAACCTTAATGGTGGAACAGCTAGGCCAGCTGATCTTGGGTCTTGCAGGGAACCTCACGCCAAAAAGGACCTGTAAGCCATATGACATGGCACCCCTAGAGGAATGGGCCCCAAAGGAATATCAATGCCAGCTAGGTACATGAATCTGGCCAGAATAGGTAAAGACAGCAGCTTGAAGGTTTTTTTTAAAGGAAATTAACAGCTATGACTGACTTTATGAGATTGGCAGTAGCAAATCAATACATTTAACCACACAATATTTCTTGTTCTGGAAAACCAGGATAATGGAAGTAAACCCACATTTAGTAGGTTTATTAGTAAAACATACCCCAAAAAGGAGAAAAACTGGTTTGTAATATGCATCGCTCCAACATCATAAGCCCTACATCTAGGAAGGGGAGTCGGAAGCAGCCGTTAAGACAGCAGAGCATCTTGACGTCTCCGCTTAGACCTTTGGGTCATTTCCTCTAATCTAATGCCTGTCAGAGGCTGTTGTGTTGACAAGTTTGCATGCACTGTGTCTGCAGGGGCCCGCCACTTGTGCCTTGCACCATGTTCAGGGCATTTGGCGGGTGGTACTGCACATCTGTCTTGGAGGGGTTTGCTATCCTGACAGCAGCGGTGGGAAGCAGTCTCAGGTACTGCCTTTCTGTGGATAGCAAGGTGCCATTTCAATGCATATGATGTGCAGTGTTTTTTGGAGCATTATGCAAGTAAATAAAAGCTATTCATAAAAAGCCACTGACCCCCCTGATAAACTGCTCTGATGTCTGTTAAGGATGGTCCTGAAGTCCCCGCTAACTCCCGTGACCAACTCCTGTGACTACCACCTGTTTCCGAGGTTCTGGCGTTGAGCTCACGCAAGAGATACATTACACATTGAGAAACCTGATCCTCTTATATTAGTGATACCATTGACATGCACAATGGATGTAAAGAGCTGGTTTGCCAAACCCATAACTTTGTAAATGATGGGTTTGTTAATCTTGAAAAGGTTAATAAAATTGATATGAGCCCCGTCCCATGGTACCATCTTCTGGTGACATGGGGATTAAGGTTAACCTTGGACCACATACACCAGTTATAGTACAGCTGCTGCCTGATTGAGGACAGCCCTCAGACGCACTTTACCCCTGAACAATTACTACAAGTAAAGGACAATATGTCCAAGGAGTCAGACCTGTTAAACCACTTGATTTTTGCACATGGATGGATTTCATTGGATACATTTGTGTAGTAACTCAGATAACACTTCTCAAATACATCTTACCTTACCTGGGTAATACCAGTACATGGATAAAGTGGACAGCTGTTGCCAGGCTGATTGTCAACCAGGGAAAGTGATCCTGTCTGCACAATCTAAACAGAAAATATCTGGCGGGCAGGACTTTGGAATCTCTTCCCTCCCCATGGCCATGCCATTGTCTTCATCTCGCGAAGCAGGCAAGAGATTGCTGGTTTCTAATAATTTATCCCCAGTTGCTGTAAATAGATCCAAGCCAGGTGGGGGCTTCTAGACCTGTGAAACCTCATACACTGCCGGGCAGGTCTACGTTTGCGAGTAAGAAAACCCCTAATGCCGGTACTTCTGGAGAATACTAGAGACTTTGTAATGGACCATAGGAGTCCCTGGAGAATCCAGCAACCCCTGAAGAAATCCACCCTGTTCAACACATTTTTGGGCATAGCATTTTGTGTCAAAGAATCTGGGTAATAGGAAGAATTCTGGGGTAATCTATTGACATGCAGAGCTGGATACAGTGTCTGAGATGACAAAGGGGGCACAGCAGAGACTTGGCCAGCACTGCGGCTGAGTGGGCATCTTGGGACCTTTGAACCAGCGCTACGCCACGAGTGGAGCTGGTGCTGTGATTAGGCTGATGCAGCAGCGCACAAGTGCACTTTTTGGAATGGAGTTGACAAGGGGAGTCTGGACAGAAGACTGCCCTTGGAGATGAAGTTACAGCATCATTATACCCTTGCCAAATGGCAATTCCTCACAGCTGCATTGTTGGTTCCAATGCAAATTAACTTTTATGGAGCTACAGAAGTACTGTGGCCATAAACCTATGTCTGAACTATTTGGCTGCTTGTGGAAAACACTGGTTGCCAAAGATACCAAACTGAGAAAACTATGAATTCAGGCTCTACAATAAGAACACAATGGGGCCCGTGCCCAGCAGTAGCATGATCAAACTTAAAGGTAACGATCAAGGATTGAAATAAAGACCAT
Organism: Ambystoma mexicanum; assembly: GCF_040938575.1. NCBI lineage: Eukaryota > Metazoa > Chordata > Amphibia > Caudata > Ambystomatidae > Ambystoma > Ambystoma mexicanum. The sequence goes on from NC_090935.1 coordinate 1,461,241,928, forward strand.
AACAGTGTTCCTGTAGATGGATTCTGGTGCATAGTGAAGTGCTGTGCCCAAGGGCGGCCGATTTGAAAAAAGGGATTAGCCTTCTGTGCTGGGTTGTAAACAAAACTGTTTATATTACCTAAAAATGGTCTACAAATGGGTATTAATTTTGCATTGTAGTTAATATTGCTTGCTTCCCGAGAACTGTTTCTAACTTGTGGTCTACCAATTCTCCAGCAATGACGTGTTCCTGCCAACCATAGTTCGGTTCTTTCCTACCCTCACCAAAATGCAAAGCGTTCTTACTGGTGAGCCCCTTTCAGAGGCTGAAGCAGACATTTAGCAATTGTCCTAATCTGAAATGCAAATGAAGACTGGTGAACAAACAGATGAGAAGCTGTCAACAAATGTACCAGAGCAAATTAAACGATTTGAGTGAATACATTGGCTGGATAACTGCAGAAAAAGTTGTGCAGGGAGACCAGACCAGTGAATTATTCTGGGGTGGAGCCAGGTGGCATTTCTTTCGACACTCTGGACAACTTTAAAGTCTTGAAAGTGCATTCGAGTCATCACCCAATGCCCCTTAAAAGTACTCATGTCCCACAGATGACCTTGTAGCACTATATATTCCTAGAACTCCTTTGTCCCCTTGCAGTTGCGTTCCAACAGGCCCCCATCCTATGCTAGGAAAACGGCCACACATTTTCGTCATAAGCTTGTTTTTGCATACTAGTCCCTACTGCCACTTTGCTGCTTCACAACATTGCAAATGGGACCTTACAAACCACACTGTTCCACTCACTCAACTGAGGAAAAGGCGGAGACTGCCCCTGACATAATTTATATATGCATGCACGTTGCACACAGATCTCTGCATATCGGCAGACACCTCTGGAGATAGACATGTCATTTTGGGATAAAGTTCAATAAATGTTTATTTTTGCTGCACAACAGTAACGTGCATACATGATAGCATAATGCAAAGCATAAAAACTCCCAAAATACTTTAAGACATAATTGTGACCCAACAGTTTGCAGTACGCTTTACAAGTCATTCTAGATTCCTAGTTTATCTGTACATGTTATTTGGAACCTTTGTACAGTACTTGAATGCAGGACTAAAATGACCAGAAAACATGAAGGAAGCCTGAAATCCAGGTCTGGAGAATTATTTCACACCCAAGAATGAATTGCATTGTGTACATTGGGTTATCCTACTTTCAAGGAAAAGACAGCATAGACAATTGTGTCATAGGGTACTTGGATTTGAGTTATTGGTTGATGGGCTTGCAGCTTACGTTGGAGGCAGACTTAAAGACCAAACATGTGCCATTGTAGTTCTTTATGAATCACTGTGGCAGGACTAATCTCCAACTAACAATCGTTTTTTCCCTTCCGTTTAACTGCTGCCATGGGTTGTCCCCCCAGTCCCAAATCCTATTTGGCGATTTTGCTATTTTGCCATTCAATGCCTTCTAAAGTTTTGATTAACCCCTTAAGTGCCAAGGAAGAGGCATCTCGTCCTTGGCAACAGGGAGTTAATCCCAAGGACAATACCTCAAGGGGTTAATCTCTTTCCTTGCAGGAGTGTAGTACAATTTTGGATGGTTTCAAAATCATGTATATTGTATTGGCCTCTAAATTCTGTTAAGCTGAAAAACCGTAGTTTCCACTACCCCTTCATCATGATCTTTCCCCCCCCCCCCAATCTAGACAGTGATGAAAATGTCATTCCCTCTCCACCTCCATACCATAAAAACGAGGGTACGTCAATTATGTCACCCACTTCCCCTCCTAAATATCACAAACATGGGAGACTACTCGCTAAGACACCCCTACCGACCTTATCCTGTAACTAGCAAGGAAGAGATGACTTTGCAAACTCAAGGTGAACTAAACCTGGTGTAAATACAAGTGACATTACTGCCAAACTGATACAGATACATGAGAAAGCAAATATGCATTCACGAAGAAACGCAAACATTAGGTCAACGTGCATTTACACATGAATATTTACAGTCATTCAATAGACACTAGAAACCCATTTACAATCCTTAATTCGACTTTAAAGTCATCAGGACAAAGACATTAAAATACACAAGTCATGGTTCCATTAATAGAAAAAAATTAAAAAAACTTATCTTCCCATTTCTACATAGGTAGCCATTATCCTGGATATACGCATACAAGAACATTAATTGCTCCCTTAATCCATTAAAATATATTTCTACATAGCTAGCAATTAAATCCTCAATTACTTAAGAAAATAGAACATGATCAAATCGAAACTGAGGGAGACAAGGATAACTATTTCAAAATGGGACGTCCTTGTATCTAAAGTGTTAGTAATAAACATTTTCTTAAGCATGCTCAGAGAATCTACTTGGACACAAAAACATACTACCAGATCAGATTGTCTAGCAAATTGGTTGGCGTCACTTCAAAAATCATGTAATACAAGCAATGGTTTAAGGGGCTTAGTTCTTTCAACCCTTCACACAAAAGTGTACCGTTGTTAATTGCGCCACATAATAGGCACTTGCTACCCGATGAATTTGTATATTCCCGTACCCTCAAATATCCTGTTCTAAATTCCACGTACAGGGCCCAGGAGTAATTCCGAGCAATCATATCCAAATAGGGTTTGTACACAGCCTGTGTTTAAATACCAATTAATCCATGTCCGAGACACAAGCGCCTTTCATAATGTTGTCAATATTGCCCAGACATTTTTAATCTCAAAATTAGTAGATTTAGTAATCCTACCAGAGTTCAGCTATCGCATGAAAGATTAAGAGTAGCTAACGAGTTGACATTAACAAATTGTAGAGACCTACCCCTTCCAAACTCTTCCTGCGTAAGAGCATCATTGAATGTGCCCAGTGCTGCATCCCCCAAATTCTAAATAGGAGGCCGGTTTTATGAAACAATGTATATGCTGAAACGCAAGATTAACGATACACATCATAGCTTGCTTAACATATAAAGCAAACGGTAACAAGTGGCTATATTGGATAAAATGGACTGAAACCACGTTCGAGTGAATGGCGAACCCAAACACCACAAAGCTGCAGGGAGATTAAATGTGCTGAATTAGCTGAAAAACAGACCTGAGCAAGGCCAGATAGTGGCTACGTGGCTCCCTTCCATGGATACTGCAGAAAAGGGCGGTGTGGATAGCTTTAAAGAACAGAAGATAATTCCTAAGTGCAAAGCACATTGACTGCACAACCTTTGAGTGCCAGCTAATTAAAAGTTTGGAAACGCATGAAAAGCTCGACCAAGTCAAGGCATATCACCCACATAAGAGCAAATTTCATGGTAAAAGATGAACAGAATTCAAAACATGGTCTCACGTGACTCATGATTAGAGACCACTGTCCATTCATTAGCACCAGACAGATACACCTGCCTCAACTCCCCAAAGGTTTTGAGAGGTTTCAGGCAAGGCCAAGTCCAAAGCTGGATGTCGTGACTTGAGGCCTAGGAAATCAGGGATTGCATCTTCATTGAATGAAACAGCACCTTGATGTCAATCCCCTACCCCTATTTTTGCTCACGTGCGGATAACTTGCCAAGTATCCAAGGTTGGTAAAGCCAATGCCAACCAACACTTTCCAATGATGCAGTCTTGCCACTGTTGCAGTAGCCAATTTATGTCATCTTTTGAGGTGGGGCCACTATATCAGTTGTGACCAATGAAGAACCTAACTTACACATACTATATGTAGACCGCTCCCTTAACCAATCCCTGTAGGTTTTGTAATCAAGATTGTAATGAGACTAATTGTGATGTATTTTCTGCCGTGGTCATGCTTGAGAAGGATGAGAGCATGGAGACTTTGCTGTCTTTCATAAAAACTATTGTCAATTACCTGGACTCTTCCTTTATTGGGTGCAGCATATCATTTCCAGTCCACCTGTACATGGTAGCAGTTCAGATGGTTGGCCAGCACCCTCGGATTGTCGAATCTTTCCGCTACACAGGTCTGTGGAAGGACCCATGGAGAACAGTGAATCACACTGAACTGAGATTGGCGACAGGAGCCCCTTGGAGAAAATCCTGCCCTGCACCTATGGGCATCCCACAGGCCAAGGCCAAAGTGGCCGGTATGGGGGAGGATTGATACTGAAGGCCTCAGCCAATTCACAGAAGTATGGAGTTTCAAATTAATGAACGGGGAGGGATTTCTCTGTATATTATTTGGGGTGAGGGTTATGAAGGATTCATCTATGAGAGGATACCTGTAAACAAGGCTATGGAAGGTGGCACATTAAACCTCATGGTGGGGTATTAAGATATTGAAGAGTAAAAGATTGCCTGCAACAAGGTCAGGGGAGAGTATGGCACCCCAGGCCGCAACCTTTTTGGGTAAACATTTAGAGGATACCTTGTCAGAAAGAGCAGGAAGATGGCCATTGGCTTGGGGTGTTTTGTTGAGGTATTTTTAAAGGTGCACCTATGTTTATAAGACTGCAAGAGGATGAGAAGTCATTTAGTCCGAGAAAACATTGCTTTGTGGATATTGATTTACATTGTAGAGCATGTGGTACTGTGGTTTGGACTCAAAGGGCAAAGTACGGAGCATGGACGGCGTTTGTGGTGCCTGCCCAAACAGTAGTTGTAGTAGAGGCGTTGAGCAAGGCGTAGAAAGTGATGGAAAGAGGAGAGAGGGGGTTTGAAGGTTTAAGTTCCATCGTGGGAGACACTACCCTTCTGCTTTTATGAAAGTTTCTTCCATGGGACAAGGATCACATCCAAGTACCACACAGTAAGTTTGTGGCACAGCGGGAAAACTGTTCTTACCTTGGCTTCCAGAGGGTACAATTATGAATTCTGTGCTGTAACATGACTTTTACACTGCGTATAAAGGACAAAAGTTGTAAAAAAGATGTGCCATTTTAGAGTTATAGAAAATGTTTGTGGATGAGGTGGAAGAGCCAACCTTGAGGGACTGGATGCTTAATCAGCATGAAGGGGGGGTCACTGTGCCCCCAGTTCCTCCCTACAGCATCAATAGGACAGGTGCAGGACAGGTATTCTATCCATTGAAATTAAAAGCAGCATGGTGCACTAACTATATGCACCCTCTGCTTACAGTAGTGAAGTTGCTGTAAGTGGAGCTAACTGATGGAGTACAAGCCAGTGCCCATGAGAGAATATAGCGGGGAAGGGCAATAGGGAAGAGATAGTGATCACTGAACAAGTGGGTGGGACGACTTTGCTTAAACTGGACAGAAGAAATATGGATGATCCTAAAGACAGAAAGGGAAGTTAAAGACAGGTGAAGAGGATAGGAAACGGGAAGAAAAGGTATGACAGAAAAGGGTGTAGGAGATTGAAGAAAGAATGAGAGACAGGAAGAGAAGTAAAGGGAGAGGCAATTTGATGCAGAGGAGAGGAAACAAGATGAGAAGGGAATTGGAGGAAATAAAGAAACAAAAAAAAGAATGAGAAAACAAAGGAGCAGGAGAGAAGGGAAAGGGAAGTGATGGAAAGGATGTACTAAAGAGAAGACAAAGGAAAATTGAGGAAGGAGAAGAAAGTTGAGAAAGCGGGAACTAAGCCGAAACAAATGGGTGAAAGAAATTGACAAGATTGACAGAACACATGGTTAAGGAAGGAGAAAAAGGGAGAGACAGGAAAGGGATGAAAGTTTGGAAAGATGTGGTAAGGACGAGACAAAACCATCCACTTCAAAATGAAGAGTAAGGAACAGCAATACACAAAGGATTGGTAATCTGTACAGAAGCAGGAGGGATACTTGTGCAATCTGTAAAATAAACAGTAGTACAGTCTCCACAGAGAAGCTTACTGGGAAAAGCACTGAAGAGTTGGCATCAAATGAGTCCCATAATAAAATTGGATTGACAGGTCTAGGGACTTGATGGAAGTTGGGGGGACGATCAGTTGGAGAGGAGAGAGAAAAGTGAAAATGACGAAGGGGTGCAGGACATGCAAAGCCCCTCCACAAGCTTAAGGACCGAAAAGAGATAAAGTGGTCTAATCTGGAAGAATCAGAAGGGCAAAATCCTGTGGCCTAACCCAACTATCCATAACCCAACTATCCATAAGGGCAATCGTGTAGTTTGGAAGAAGGAACACCGTATGTAAACAGGTTGAGTGCTATACAAGGGTGAAAATTAGCATGACACGACGCAAAGACGAAGGGGTCAGCTGGATTTGAACATGGTGCAGAATTTCCATTACTAGAAAAAAAAGGGCGCACAGCTGCAATATATACCATTGCCACAAATGGACATGGATAATTTAAGGTGTATGTTACCAACTTTGTAATCAGGACCAGGTAAATGGATTTCTGAACTTAGAAGAATGACATCAGGGATGCCTTTAGAAGTGGGTGACAGTATGCTTCCTGCCACCATTGGGGAGAGCAGCCATTTGGAAACTAGCAGAACACGACTCACGACAGTACGACTCACGACAGAGCACCATTCAATAATTGTAGGACACATGTGTTGAGGGCACGCGGAGTGAAATTTCCTCATACTTCAGACATGAGTGCAAGTATGACATGCAAGATGTGGAATGACGAAGACCTTTGTTGCTTACATTCATCAAGAGCTTAATTGTATATAGCTCAGAAATTTTACTAAGAACTTTTATAAACAATTTCATAATCACCACAATTAAACATTTTATTACATAATCAAAAAACACATCAGAAAGTTGCCAGCCAATTCATACTTCATATGATCCATAGTTAAAATCAACAAATCAATTGTACAACATAGCAGAATCAATTTAGAAAAACACAATCATACTTCTACCGTTTAGAAACTTGTCAAACAGTAAAGTGCTGTGCATAGAATCAGTCTGTATTCAACGGTAATTCTAAAATTCAGTTGTCTTAATTGAATCATATCGGCCCACATATTTTTCCAAAATCTGGATTTAACAAAAGATCTCAGTTTCCTCTAGTTATATGATTGCAGTCGGTGGCGTACTCTGTGCACTGTAGTAGGGCGTTCTGTAGAATTTTTGCAGTTGCGATCGACCAGTTTGTTTTTTGTCCACTGATTAGGCGGTTCCACCATGTTTCCTCTTCGCCATCAGTGTATAGTTCGAGGAGCGGGTGAAGATATAGTAAACGAAACTGGTGCATCACTGGGCATACCAGTAACAAATGTCTTACTGTTTCAGAGTCAGCTTTACATAGACGGCAGCTTTTGGAGGTCGAGTATCCTCTTGCAAACAGAATCTCGTTTGTGTGTAGCAGGTTTAAACGAGCTCTTAGAAGAAAGTGTCTCATTGATTTGTTTGGGAATCTTCTGAGTAACTGGGTAGTCTCATTTAGCTTCTTTGGTTCTTGAGGGAAAGTGGACAAGGTCTTGTTTCTTTTGGCTATCTCTTCGGTGTTGATCCAGTCAGCCTCTTCCAATTTTTTTTATCTTATTTGGATTCGTGATGAGGTCTTTTGTACACGCAATTTGGGTCAGCTTTGATTTTATATGTTCAGCCCAATTCAGAATCATGCTGCACGCGCCTGTCTTGATCTCCAAGTCAATTAGTTTGTAAAGAGGTGGCGCGTCGGGAAGGATTGTTTTTCTGAACAAGGATACACTTGCCAATTCCACTGTCGTGCTTAGTGAGACAAGGCCTAGTTCTCGTCTTATTGCCTCCATCTGGGTTGATTTTGGCAGATTTAGTACTGATTTCCAAAAGTAACCCTCGAGTTTTTTCCATATTGTGTTTGGAACCGATGGCATCGCAGCTGCTCCGTATGTCAGGGCCGGGACAGCTTTGGCTTTATAGAAAGTTATTGTCGGAATCAGAGAGAAGCGACCAAATTTCTTGTCCAGCACTCTGGCTTGGGAGGTCAGGGAACGCACTTTCTTCCAGAGTTCTGTTTGCATCGCTGATTCTGTGGGAGTGCTGTCTATTATTACACCCAGGTATCTGAAGTTTTTTACTGTTTCCACTTTGACTTTTTCAAGGTTCCAGGTGAAATCTTTCGCTCTTTTGGTTTTTTCCCCCCAGTATAAGCACTTTTGTTTTTGCTTTGTTTATGATTAAGTTGGCCTGGTTGATAAACTCTGCTAGATCGTTCATTTGTCTCTGGAGACCAATTTCTGTTCTATCCAGCAGGGTGATGTCATCGGCGTATAGCATTCCCGAGACTGGTGTGTTGCCAATTTTCGGAGGAAACGATCGAGTCTTCTTGCTTGCTTTTATGTCACCCAGAAAAGCAATGAATAATTCGGGGGCCAACGGGCACCCCTGTTTCACTCCTCGGTTGGTTGAGCTCTCCTCCGAGAGTAGGCCCTGTTGATCTAGTTTGACCCTTATGGTTGTTCCTTTGTGGAGAGCTTTTATTGGAGCAAGGATGTTCGGGGGACAGTCGCATGTTTTTAACTTCTCCCATAGCATTTCTCTGTCCACCATGTCGAATGCTTGCGATAGGTCAATGAAAGCGAGAAAAGTTCGAGGATCCTTGCAGAGTCTTACTTTTGGTTATGCTAAGTAGCATGATGTTAACTGTGGCCGTTTGTTTTTTTTTAATCCTGCTTGAAATGGATCAGCGCAGGGGGCGCTCTTTGCCCAGTTTTGAAATCTCTTTAGGAGCAGGGAGCCGTATATTTTCCCGATTGTGTCCAACAGGGCAATTGGCCTGTAGTTGTGTGGATCCGACTTTGCGCCTTTTTTATAGATGGGAACCACTATAGCTGAGGTCCAGGACCTCGGGATGGATCTGGTATTTGAACATTTACTGAGCACCTGGCTTATAAAGGGCACCCAGTTTTCGGAGTATGTTTTCAGATCGGTGTTTGTGATCCCGTCTGGTCCAGGTGCTCTGGAAGCTTTGAGTTCTCAACAAGTCATGGATGTCTTCTTTATCGGACACGTCAGTCCACTCTGTTTCGGTTTCCTCATGGTTTGTAGGGTTCGCCTTTGATGGTGCTCGAAACAGATCAGTGAAGTGCGTTATCCAATTTTCTTCGCTTACTGCGTTACAAGGGGTGTTTGAGTTTGTCGTGCACACTTGGTTTAGCAGTTTCCAAAAGTCTGGCATCTTTTCCCGCCCCTTTTTTCAGCATTGTTTGAGTCTTTTTGATACAAATTTATTCGATGGTTTTTTATCGAGGCTTTATATTTTTTCGTTTCTGCTTTCAGTTCTTCTTGCAGTGCTGTCGAGTTGTTCCTTTTCGTCCACCTTTTTAGCTTTCGTATTATGGCCCTTCTGGCCACCACCTGTTTGTCAAATTGGTGCGATTTGGCCGAGTCAGTCTCCCGTTTCTAGTTCAGGATGATTTTGAAAGGGCTTAGCAGGGGTTGATAATCTATTGTTGAGTTGCAGAAAGAGTATTTCGAAGTTAGTTGGTCGATTCTTTCTTCGGTTAGCCTTAGGCGGGTTCCTTGATTGTTACTTTCGACCATATGCCTCATCCTCCTTTTGTCTTTACAGCTGGAGTTCCACGTCGCTTGTAGTAAGTTATGGTCGCTTGCTTCTGTTTTAATCACCTCGAATGAGGACATCACTTTCTGCATTTCTGCAGATGTGAAGATGTAGTCTATTGTCGCAGACTTTTTCATTCTTTTCCACGTCGGAGGTCTATTTGTAGCAGGAAAGTCCTTAGCCATGTTGCTGAATCCTCTGGAAGCCATAAGGTCGTTCCATTGGGCTCCTCTTTCTTCCTTTGTGCTCTTCCTTATAGACTCTCTCGACCATTCCCTTCCGGTCAGACAGTTGGCGTTTAAGTCCCCACAGATTATTATGTGAACTGTGTTTTCCTCCACAAATAGGGTGTCTATTGATTTTTCAATCAGTTTGAGGAACTTTGCGTCAGATTACTAGGGAATTCCAGTATACAACAATCACTGCGAGCTTGGCCTTCTGGGGGTCTTCTTTTGGTTGTATTTGACGCATGGGGGCTTGCCCATTCCAAGGATGCTACCAGGTGGTGTTTGGATGATTCCAGGACTTTCGTAATGCTGATTCCTCTCCCTGCGCGAACCGCTAATAGAATTCCAGACGATGGCCTGCCCAAGCGGCTTTTCACTGCCGGGGAGAGAACAATTTCAAAGCCGTCCAAAGACGGTACCTCCGTGAGCCAAGTTTCTTGTAGGGCCAAGATGTCAAACTGCCCTAAGTTGATTCCTCCTTTGTGTTAAGTGTTTGAATCCGCACGTATTCCAAGAGCCCAGTTTTAGGGTGATCGTTAGCTATGTCCTTGGTGTCTCGAGGCAGCTTTTTAGGCCCTGCTGGTTGCTATTTTTGTGATGGTTTGAGAAGGGCTTTCGGTAGCCAGGACCACAGTTGATTCCTTATGCTTTGGCTGTCCTGGAATTCAAGAGGCGTGCTGGTTCTTTGTTGGATGGAATTCTGAGTGCCGGTTTCTCTGAAGCATTCGAGTCGCGGGGAGGAGTAGGAGAGGTTATCTGCCACTTTTGCTCCTTCCTCTTTTCTGTTCCCTCTTGTTTCGATTTCTCTTCCCTCCGCATGGGAAGTGGGTTCGCGGTCTCGTTCTCTCCTCAGATTTTGCCTAGGTGTTTCGTGCAATGCGTACTCCCTTCGGTTTTCCAAGTTGGTTCTTTCGTAGTTTGAGGTTTGGTGTCGGTTTCGCGGAGACACTCGCTTCTGTTTTCTCCAACGCGGGGTGCGAGTCGAGGTCTCGTAGTCCCGTCTCTTTGGTTCTAAGCGGTCTCGGGATTTCGGGTGCGGGCTTCTAATTGTTTCTCTCTCCCTTGATGCTTCACTGTTGGACTCCGACCAGTTTAGTATCCCGATTCCAGATTTATGTAGTTCTCGCCGGGTGTCTTCAAGGTCTTTAATCACGAATGACGCTTTTAGATGTAGGTAGGCTTTTGCTGTTGATTTTTTGTGATACGGTTCAACCAGTGCCAGGTCATCTGACCTCAACTTTTTAACGTGGTAGTTTTGCTGAAGATTCTGAGTATCGTGTTTCTGTTCAAGGTCATGTGCTCAGTGTTCCTGGATTTCTGTTAGTTTGTAGATTGTTGTTTGACTCTTGTCTGTTTTTTCTGTGTTATGAATGAATTGAATTCTGTCAGCCTTCTCTGGACTCCTGGGCGTTCGCATGACCTTGGGCTATTTCCCACTCCTCGAGTTATTTTTGTATCCTCCGCAGGAAGAACTTTATTTCCTAATGGCGGTTTCCAATAACTCAGTTCCTTTGATCCTCCCCGGGTCCTTCTGTTATCAGTGCTTTGCTCAAGGGCAGGTGGTGCCTGGGTATTGACCACTTTCCTCCGCCTGTCGCTTTAGGGGCAGGATTCTTTTGTCTGCAGTTAAGTCGATTTGAATGCTTACATCCGGTGTCAAGATGCTGAGAAATGTTCATAGAGGTCTTGTCCCTTAGAAAGTCGTCCACTGATTTCGGTGAGATTGGTAGTGGCTGAGTGACATACATTTTTTCATTGGCCAGGGAAGATTTGAGACTTGTTCCACTGTCTGAAGTTTGTTGCAGAGCGTTCTCCTCTTGGTTTTTCGGTCTCTTTTCTCGAATTGGTCTCGGCAGGGCTCCGAGAGTTAGGACTGTTTCTTCTTGGTCCGCTCTCAGGGATGTTATGTTTGTAGACATAGACTTTGGTGGAGTATCCAACTTTGTGGCCCTTGAGATGTAAGTGCCTTCTGCTGGCCCTTTGGGGGCTTTTAATGCAGATGTCCGAGACGGGCAAGGTTTTGGTTTAGAGGGAAAAGCGGAGAAGAGCGGAAAGTGGCCCTCCCGGGATCGATTTAAGGCAGAAGACAAACTTTCTCCCGTGGACATCGGATGGCAGCATGGTTCAGTTTGGGTAGCTCTGTTTCTTCTTGAGATGAGCGCTGCGGGTTCTAGGATTTGTCCCTCCTTTTCCTGTCCCATTGATGGAGGAGAGCAACCTGGTGCGCCCGTTGGCTTTTCGAGTGGGCGTGTTCCTAGTGCTGTAATATATCCTTCAAGGAATAGCAGCTTAGTGTGTGCCATTGCTAATAGCGTAGTCTGGTCTTTCAGCGAGTCGCTCAGTGCTTCATAAAGTTGACAGAAGGGGGCGAGCGCTATTGTTATTGCTGACGTAAAAGCCAGAGTGTCGTGTTTTTTCCCTGGAGTCTCGTTTTTACTGGGGGCAGAAGCCTCACTGCTCCTTCTGGCTTTATTTGGGGTAGCGAGGGTCTCGTCCAATGAAAATTGTTGGGGCAGGTTGTGTCCCCTTATATGGGCGTGGATTTGGCAAATTCTGAGGAGCGGCCTTCTTTTGTTTATCATTTGGGGAAGTCTGTGTGGAGGAGTTTGCTCCCTTAGTCTGACCGAATGGCCACTGGGCTTGGGGGCGATGCTTCCTTCTGTGGCTCAGTTCCGAGTTTGTTGCTATTCACTGGTTCTGACCATTTTGAGTTTGTAGTGAGACTGATAGTTGGACTCATATTTCCCGGGAATGTCTGCTCAGATATGTCCGGGCTTTGTATTATTTTCAATGGGTTTAAAGTCCGGGCGGTTTTGTTGCTCAGTAGTTCTGTTCCCAAGTCGTCTGCTGGTGTGTCGCTTGTATTGTCATGGCTCTCAATCGGCAAAGCCTTCTTCATTTTTCGAGGGGTTATGAGGACGAGGGTGCCATTCCGATGCCGCCCCTCCGTTTCGCTGATTTGCTGCTCCGAAGTGGCAGAACTGCCTAGTGCACTTACTACCATGGGATCCTTCAGGATAGTTCCCAGCCCAATTTCGTGGCTGGTGGGTGTCGGAATAGGATGCCGGTTCTCAAAATGAAGGTAGGCCGGGGGTTATCTCGCCCTACGGGTTTCCCACTTGCCGAGTCTTCTTCGGTTATTCTCATCTTGGGAGTTGGAGCAAGATCTATGAGTGCTTCTAGAATTTCGGCGTCAGATTTCGTCATCTGTGACGAGTTTTTTTTTGCCCAGACGGTTGAAGAAGTCTTACCGACATACCCTGGTTATTTTTGCACGTCGTAGTTTTTGCTAGTCCCCTCTTTCTTGCTTTATTAAAGATGGAATTTTTTCTTTGGTGTTGAGCTTTTCATGTTTAGCTCGTGCAGTTGTGCACTTGGAGATGTTTCTTTATTTTTTGATGTTGCACTTTTTGTTTCTTTTTTGGGCTTTTATTTGTGCACAACGGACCATTTTTCTGCATGCGAGGTGTGGTCACTCTTGCCGATGGTGTTGTGGGTTGAACGGGGCAATTATGTGTCTCCGTGTCTGCCCATCCCTCTGCCGGTGCTGAAGGGGGCGAGCCGCCTGCTTCCCACGGCTCTCCGAGGCTGTGGCTCTCCGATGTTGTTCCGAGTCTCGCCACTGGTGGAGCCTCGTCGAGTGGCTCCCCGAACGTTCCCTTGGCAACCCGCTCTAGTCCGCACTCCGCCGGGGCGGACGTAGGAGCGGGTGCTCCTCCTCGCACGCCGCTAGACCAACGCAGCGCTCATACGGCTCCTCGATCCCGGGCCCCCTAACCCCCGCTGGTGGACCCACAGAGGGGCTTTCCGGAAGGCAGGTAGGAGCTGCCTTGTCTGGTGCTGTGGGCGAGATTTTGTGTTCCAGGTGGCCGCCCTGTTTTGGGCTCTTGCGGCTGCATGCGCCGCTCTCCCCATTTTCGTCTTCCACCTCCCCTGTCAGCCCTTCGGCCGGCAGTGGGGGGCGGGCCACGATCGTGGGGAGATCTGGCGGAATCCGCAAATTCTGCTGCTCGAGCAAGCCCGATGGAAGAGGCTTGCAGTCTGCATTGAGTCTGTGGTTAGCCACCCTGATTTGGGTGTGGAGGGGCACAGAGTTTAGGTTGCTCCCTAAAGGTCCGATGCTGTCGTGTCCCTTTAGAGCTGTGGAAATGGTTGGTTGGAGATCGGCTCCAGCTTGGAACATGTGACCGAAGCCCCCCTCTAAGAGTTCCGCTGCTCGAAGAGGGGGCACGGGCTCAGAAGTGGGTTTCCAAACTGTGGACCCCCCCCCCCCCTCGAGGGGTTGGCCCTATTTTGGGCAAGCGGTCTTGGGAAAATGAAGGGGGATTGGGCGCTTGGCCCCCCAGGTACTGGGTTGAGTTCGCCTTTTGTGGTGATTAGTGGTTTTGAGCTTCGTAGAAGTCTCTTCATCCCCTCTCCCGCCCTGGAGTGGGTCTGTTGAGGGTCGACTGGCTGCTGTGTAGCAGGATCCATCCCTTCCATGCGGAAATGCCGGGACTTGCAGGGACTGCAAGGACTGCGACTCCCTCAGCGACTGGCTTACTCAGCATACACATGAGTTAGACCCAGCTCTACATTCAAGTGGCAACATGTCTAGCTGGTTCCAACCTACTTATACAACAGATTCTTCTATGTTATGCTTTGGCAGAAAATGTTTCCCCTGCGAAGCATGTCACATTCGCAGACTGTCTTGTGGAACCGCTGCAGGTTGCCATGGCGCCTGTACAAGCTCTGGCACAGCCTGTCAGCTGACACGCCTTGCACATAGGAAACGTGTGCAGGCCACGCCCCTTTGCTCGTTAAAACTGCCGGCTTCCGTGGGCTCATTGCTGCTAATTGAGCTTGCTCGCTGCCAGGGTTACGTCCGTTTGTGAAGTATTACTTACATTTCCTGATTGATTACCAGACCCTCGCCTGACCCTGGATTGTTTTCTCTCCTGATTCGGCATCGTTTCCTCGACCGCTACGTTACTGACCCGGACCGCCTATGGACTGCCTTCTCTCTTCCTAATTACGCTCGTCTCTCCTGGGATCAACACTGTCCGTGACTGGATTGTTCACCCAGCTCCTACCGCCTTCCTGCAATCACTCGTAAAGAGTATGCCGGGACGTCTCAACCGTTCCAGAGGCTGTGCCTACTATATACACCAAGGTACACTTGCTTTCCTGTTATTTGATTGCCTGTCAGTGCCACTTATTCGCTACTGCTTCACTCATAATTACTGTCCCTGTTGGGAGTTCTTGGACCTTCCCAGTTTCGCTGAACATTTGGAATCTTACGGATTATCATTCTTCTGAACTGTTTTCCAAGTGCATATTGTGACGCTTTCCAGAGATTGCACCAACCCGGCTCTAGTGCGACCCTCGTGCCACCCGGGCTATTACCCTGTACTAACTTACCTGTTTATTATTTTATCCTGCCGTTTTTTTACATCTGGACTACATTTATCCCTGAGATTCCTACCATTCAAGTCTGTTTTGAGGTTAATTATCCTATAGATAGAATCCACTCATCTCATAATTGGGCTAATTTCCTTTGTAGAACAGTCCCATTCCAGGGGAATCTCCATTCCATATCTAGGTATATTTTCTCCACTGTTGTCTAAATACATTCCTACCTCTACTCAACACTGCTAATCCTCTTCTTTCCTTTTCAGCATTGGTTTGGTGGTGTGTGTTCTCCCCGCTCTTATTCAATAGACACCTCTGCCTGTTCAGATTGAAATAGCAGAGAGGCCCATTGTGGAAAAGAGCCTGAATCATTGTATTCAGGGGACTTGGAACATTGGAGGCTGACATCAATTCCTGTATTACCATTGTCTCCAAGGTCTTCTAATCCTGAATTCCCGACCTACTTGCGGAGCGGTGAGTAACATTCTACTTTCTATAGGCATTTTGGTGTGAGACCCGAGTAACCAGCAATGGGAGCTGAATTATCTGCAACCGCAATATAAAGATACGCACTTCAGGACTAGGGCTGCGCAACATGCACCAGGGTTTTTAAATATAAATATGAATGTGTCACACAGGCCACATACATTCAATTGTGCAGAGATAAATGCTCAGTTTATCCAATCTCAACGCTCCACCCTCTTTTTATAGGCACTTTTCATACCATCATAACCTGTTCCTCAAAATCCAAGTACTACCAGATACGCACAAAACATTCTTCATTTAATTGCACAAATCCTGAAGGACCGTTATGTTCACAGCCATAGCTATCTGCCAGAATATGAAGTACGGGCACTGTGGTTCCATATGAGATTAAGATACAGCACCCCTCTTCGTATGCACGACTTGGAGTGAAGATAAACCAGTCCCACCTCTAAACTAACATACGCAATGGGAGTTGATGGCACCAATGCAGTACTGCCCTCCAGAATTTCCCTTTTAACACATTCAGCAACTGCACATCCCCATAAGAAAGCACCTCTAACCTGTACAAAATCACCGGGGAGAAGCACTGACCACAGAAACTAAGGATTCCCTCAATTGAAAATCCAGCTATCGGTGAAGCACTGACCACAGAAACTAAGGATTCCCTCAATTGAAAATCCAGCTATCGGTTGATTTATAGACAAGCTTTGCTTTTCTTAAAGGCCATTACTCTGTGGTAGTCCCCATTTGCCTTCAGCTCCAAACCCAGATACGGATAATCTCATTCAATTCTTCCAATCAGAGTATCCAGGGCCACCCAACTCATTTTCTGCCCCACTACCACCATTGCCTAGTTTTGCTCACATTTATGACCAATTCATTATGATAAAGCATAATCTGCCTGAAATGTGGTCCTCATGCTGCCAACTGTTCGATCCATAAATACCAAAAAATCTCCATAAACAGTACAAGAAATCAAGTTTACATCATTTTATTGTAATACCAACCAGGCGCAGTAATTTCCTGAGATCTGTCACATGCTAATTGACCAGGGGAGCCAGCTCACACCCTTGACTCCAATGTTCAGCTCAACTTTCCCCGATAACACCCCTTCATCCAATCGCAACCTGGTCCCAGTACCCGTTATCCAAGTTTATCAAAATAGTCCGCAGCCAATGCAGGCAGCCCAGATTACTACATTTTTGCCACAAAATTCGAAGGCTGCACTGGAGTCCACATAGATCAGGTACAAGGTGGATTTCCCCAATCTTTGTCTCACTTGTCAAGCATCCTATTATGGGTAGTTGCCAAACCAGCCCTGAAAACAATTTGCAGGGGGTCCAAAATATATTTTCTTCCATAACCCATGTCTAGAGAGCAGCCAGAATAAAAGTTGATGTTTGCCAGTTACGTCAAGTAACGAAAGCAACCTATAATTTGCCAGTAAGGTCCTATCCTTTTTTGTATACTGACAATAGAATTGCCAGTCCCCAGGACTCAGGAATTATTGCTCGACATACTTTGTCAAATAGAATTTTTATTATTTAGGACCAGGCCCCTGGGGCAGTCTTCAAGACCACATTAAATATTCCATTTGGGCCAGGGGCACAGGAGTTTTTTTTTTTTAATGAATTATGGCTGTATAAATCTCATCCTGATTTATATGCAACACCCTATTGATAACTGGGGCAGGGGGAGCACGATCCAAATCTCCCAATGCTCAAGACACTGATGGAGGTAATTGTTTAACTTGTGCCCCCCCCCTTTGGCAGCAGCTAGCATTTGCCACATTGTCCGAATTTTACCACAAATCCGCGAACATAAATTGCCAGCACACTGTTTTAGCAGACAGCCGCTGCCGTTTCAACCACAGTCTAGGTTTGCTTTAATTTCCTAATCCCGAGAAACTGAGTAAACAGAGGAGACCAACTTTCCTGATGTCACTTCGCAATGTGTGCTTGGCATTTAGTTGTACTTTTACTGTGAGCTTGCCATTAAAAGTCAGCTGTGAACTTAGAATGTGGTTTCTCTCGACCGCGTCCGCTGCACAGGCCCCGTTTCAGCAGTTACCTTAGAATGGACAACCTCTTTTAACCCACCCTCATCCTCTTTCCCCAGCCAGCTGGTCAATGTACCAGCAGATAGCCGCTGCCGCTGTTGGCACCTCATAACTTTGTTTACTTATAGCGAGTTGGTCATCAATAATTTTTGCATTTTGGTGCCCTTGCAGGGGACGAGGCATCAATAACTAACAACTTTCAATGCATCCCTTTTCTTTGCCCTCTTAGCCAAGTGCCTCTCCTTGTCACAAAAAATAGAGCTCTTGGTTAGACAGCTGCTATTTGGCACTCATCGATATATTCGTAATACACTGACCATTTTCCTGATTTGCCACAGCTTCCCCCACCTATCCCTTGCCTTAATCTATCATGTATTCTCCTTTATGAAACCTTTTCTCCAGTGCATCTAGAGAAAAGGTTATTTTTTAACCTTTTCCAAAATAACAGCCCACAAATTTAAGATCTTCACTGTAAAATCCAGTACATCAGGGGCTGACTGATGTGTCCGATAACACCAAAGCGGGGCTACTAGATGCACTGTGCTGGCCATGTCCATTTTCACTCGGATCGTCCACTAAGGTCCAGGCATAGATTAGGGGATGCCAATAAATTCTGGTCCAGCCTCTGGGATTGGGCTGAATCAAGTCCGCTAATGTCTGGGTGGTTTCCTGGTCTCAGATCTCACAACAAGGGTGTTTCCCAAACCAGTCAAGTGTCCCGGAGAGTAGCAATTCTAAGAATTGTCAATGTCAACAAAATCTGAAAATGAGCCTCTAATCAAGATAGTGTACCCCCCTCCCCCACCCTGCCCTGTAAATCGGTTTGTCCCACCCTTCGCTTCCTGTTGCGGCAAATAAGTCTACTTTCCCCCACTAGCGGGCCTTTGGACGAATCCTTGACATTTAGACATCCATTGACTGGGTCTGACAATATGCAAGGTTTCAGTGACTCCTGTTTACAGCACCATTATGAGGACTGCCTTTCGCATAAGGCTTACCACTACGCAGATTATAGATGCAAGTTTTGTTAATCACTGTGCCAGGCATCTCAGCATGGAACTAGATTTAAAGCAAGGACTGCTTTAAAACACCACCAGGCCGACTCTTACCAGGCACTCAAAGTAAAGCTGTTCCCAGAAACTCAAGCTTGCCCAACCCACCGTATAGTAAGAAAATTCACACAAGCAACTGTACCGGAGAAGGACCCAGTATAAAACCACCCTCATAGGGAGGGGGGAAATGACAGCTGATTAGCGGTCACTAAAAATCGCACTCCATATATAGATGCTTCATACGGGGCAGCAATGTACCTTTCTCCAATAGCAATGATTGAATGCTGCTCTGATGGGCAGTAGGTTGGCACACCACATCCACAGAACACAAACTGTCTGCGCCGTGTGGGTAGGTGTCTGCTCAGTTCTTCCACGGAAACGGAAGAAAAACTGACCATTTTTCCAATAGGTTTAACGGGCCAACTCCACCAACTCTCCCAAGAGATGGCATCTTGAAACGAGGGCACCATGGGACAAAACTATAGCTATTTTCCATCACATTGTGTTAGGAGTTTACCGAGCCAGTGCAGAGAGAACTGAAAGCATGGCCAGAGATTCAATTAACTATAGTTCACTATGGTCAATTACATTTTTCTAATTAAACAAGGACAGACAGCTGGAGGAAGCAACGTTTGTTCAGAAAAAGCTATGTTTTCATTGGAAGGAGTCATGTTGACAAGTGGGGGGGAGAGGAGTGGTGACAAACGCACAGCAGGCAGTCAATGGCTGGAGGAAGCTTTGCAGGAAGGGGAGAATATAATTACTGGCTACAGGGAAGGTGGTTGCACCATGAGGAAAAGGGGCTGGGTTTTCAGCTCCAAAATGAGGGTTTAATGGAAGAAAGCCCAGACCTGGAGGACAGCCTCAGCAGTGCTTTACGTGTGGAAAAATTGGACACATCTCCAGTTTGTAGAAGTAGGGGAGGGATGCAGCATAATTGGCAGTATCCAAAAGGGGGGATGGCATATCCACCACATGGTGCAGAGCCACCTGAACATTATGCCCAAGATCTCACTTTATCAGACATATGCGCCACAAATACAAGCACAACAGGCACCAATTCAAAACGCAACTCCCTATGCAGACAGCAAACCGATGCAAGTGCCAGTACAAGAACACTGGAGACATGAAATGGGAAAACAGGAGTACAGACGCATACAAGCAGAATAAGGAGCTTGGCTGTGGTAGGAAGAAGCTTCACTGGGACAGGGATGAATTTATACCCACAGTAGGACAGCCCACAGAGTAACTTCATGTGTTCAATCCTATCAGTTACACCACATCAACAAGAGGCACCACGGATTGGAGTGACCATAGGGGACGAGACCTTTTCTTCCATTTAGATACAGGGTTGACCCGGTCCAATAAGTACCCAATATAATGCATTGTCATGAATGTGCAGTTTCTCTGGGTCCACAAGCTCGATTCAATTTACCGACAACTTACCAATCACTATAGGAGAACATGAGTTCCATGCCACTATTCTACTGGCGCAAAACACCAGTTAATATAAATCGGAAGGGACATTAGCAAGTTTGTTATAAAAAAAAATCTAAAATGCACCGAGATAGTTGTGTGGCGGATGATGCCCATTGTACCCAGTTTTAGATAATTGCTATTAAAACAAAGTAAACTCCTGAATTGTTTTGATTATTGATGTTCAATTTCTGCATCCCCATCCACCACGAGTATTGCTACCTCGTCTTAAAGGCCTCTTGGGAGGAAGAGTTCAACATGAAAGCCCGAAGAATCAAAAATGCATCCAGTCACTCACTATTCGGCCAGCCCCCAGGAGGACCAGTGGCCAACGTATGCAGAAAGACGCTCTCAGAAACCAATTCAAACCTAATCCACTGTATGTCTATGGATACAGATCCTTCAACATTGGTCATGGACCCAAATGCCTGGATGGATTAAGTTGACTAATGCCGAGAAACAACTGTGCCGACGTGATTAGTGACCACGACAGCCACGAAGCACACTTGCAGCCTAACATGATTACAGTTCTGGAGACAGCTGCATATACAGTGTCAAAAGCTTTTATTTTGCTCATTAGATTAGTGCAGAAACGCTAAACGCAAGGTAACCAAGAGATGCAGAGCAAGCTTCCAGATGCTTATGGCAGCTAACCTTATGGAACTACAGGATCACATAAGGAACCTAGAAGGACCAAATACAACACCTATGGAAACATAGCAAGATAGAGAAATCATAGTACAAGTATAACAAGGATCACATAAGGCCACAAGCCGCAGGACGAGAGAGAAAGCCTAACCAAGCCGCACAGAACAGGAATACCAGGGACATAAAAAAGGTACCCAGCGCCTTTCTAGAAAGAACATTGCATGATAACCGGTTCTGTTTTCCCCCTGAGAGTCTGCAGCCATCTTTTAGCACACTATACTTATCACAAAGGAGGAATATCCATTTGCCCATCAGTCTTTGTCCCGCACACAAGGGCAGTCTAGCACCAAAATGCCAGAATCTCCTTTGACAAGAGGACCAAAAGCAACCTGACATAAATCAGCCTTTTTGGATAATATGCTCGAGTTTCAGATGGTTTGTCATAATGCTGTTTGTAGCAGCGAGTACTATCGTTATGCAAAGAAGTGTGGCCTGGTTGGTCCTTGGCCACCACCAACATGCAAGTCGGCACATTGTCGGAAATGGCCTTAAGTGTGGTCTACAATCTCAGCTGTCATCTGGGAGGGTTTACTGGCCATGGTCAATCTACATTGTGTACCCATATCGGATGTTATCTGTTGGCCCCTTGTGACTTGAACTTTGTTTGTATATATCCACACCTTTCATTGCTGGCCTAAGTGACACTCCTCAGGAAATTGTAGCCATCTAAAGTGCCAGCTCGTCGCTTAAGCAATGTTTGGGGAATTGGCACTTAGGCTTTGCTGAAGTCACATTCTTGAAAATGTTTGTGATAGTTCCCAATGCATCAGTGCGTGCTTCCACAGTTAATTGTGTTTAGACAATAGTTTTGTTTTCTCTTTCTGCGCATCTGTGGTGTTTCCAAATGGTTGTTAGATGGCAAGAGTACATGCAATAGGAGATTTTATAGCTGGCAGTTCCTGCATAAACCTATTTGATTTGTATCCACAAAGGACACAAAAGGATCAGAAATTGAAAGTATTTATACTGGACTCAATTGCTGACTACATCCACCTATTCTGCAAAATACACTTTGTATTTCTCATGTACGTCCCTTATCCACTACACTATTCGTCAAAATCCCATCACTACCCTTGCCACAATCCCCTTTATTGCTCTGTTTGCCAATGTCCATCATGAACCAACAATTGAATGCATCTTCACAGCAATTGTATTCAAGCTTGCCATAAAGCTTGGGTCATTAAGATTAGCATCATCTTGTATCATACTTTTTGCTGTATCCAAGCTGCCACTGTCAGTATAAGTGTGCACTATTTTTTCAAGATCAGGGGTTATGGAAAAATTAGTTGGAGGAAGTGATACAGCGAGTTCAATATTTCGTGCATTTCCTGTTAAGGAAGCTCATCTTAAAATCAAGCAAACACCCATCGAATTAGGTGAACTCGCTACTACTGGAGGACATCCATATCTATTCATAGAAAGTTGGAAAAAATGTGTCCATCTTCTCTTGCTCCCGCAGCAGACTGTCCAATGACTGTTACCCTGGAACACAGCAGGCAAACTAGTTTTTTAGTGTGTTCAGGGGACACAGTTGGTGGTACAGAAGGGCCATCTCTTAGCAAGTTATTTGTTCATTGCTGTTGGTATTCATCCTTTCAATGAGGCCCGTAACCCCCTGCATGGGACGTGCTTTCGGCATGACCTGTCTCTTGGTGGCTGCGCTAAGAGTATGCACAAGGTGGTGGCAATTTAGCAAATTCTCTTGCTTTGTAGTCCATCCCTTTGTCATTAATATTGTAAGCACAATTACAGTATATTATATACAGGGATTGAATATATACAAGAAAATACTCTGTAAAGATGCAGGATAAAACATTAGCTCCAGCTTTAGCCAAGGAATGCCCAAGAACTCATGACCATTTACTAAGTTTAAAATTAATCACAAGTAGTGCAAACTAATATTAAAAAGCATACAACAGCAGTTCCTGGTCAGACCAGGTGTGAAACAGCACTCACCCCCAACGGGTGAAAAAACGTCACGCATTCCGCTCGACTTGCAAGCTTCCTCAGGCTTGTAGTTATTCCCAACTAGTGTATTCTTGTGTTTATGTTACCTCGCAGGCCGTGAGATAGACCCCTCCCACCTGCGTGTCATGTGATCAGTCTAAATTTACTGCAGACGAACTATGGTTTGGTATGGTGGTGATTCCGCCATCTTGGAATGTCTATGTTGTTCAAGGACTTACGTATGTGTTCAGAAATCGAACACTAATGGGCCAATTTAGTAGGCTGATGCACGCAATCAGCAGGTACAGGGGAAGTCAAACACTCCATGGCTCTGCGGGGATAAAATGTAGAGACTTATGAGATTTCGCGCCAGTTCACAAATACACCATTTGTTGCCTCACTGCGTGAGAAGAAATTCTCTACAGTGTGACAAGCCATCTGCAAAAGGGAATGAGTGCAAAACACAAATGCAGTTGCTGCAGCCAAACTCCGACAATGCCTGCCTGTGTGATGCACAGAGAGAAGAACCCCACAATAGTGTGGCAAATTCATCTCAATGCACTGTGGGGTATTGAGCGGTGCATGTTAAACCAGCTGATGTCTGGTCCACCCAAAAGTGCAAGTGCATATGTGGAAAGAAAAGAGCATGTTTCAATAAAGATGTGCAAATGCCTAACTGCCCAACCCGGGCAATACAGTACTAGCAATAGACACCTTTCTAAAGTGCTAGTCCAATATAAAGAAAGACTAAGTAGCCTACTTGGACAAATGTCCAAATCTAGCCCTTGATCGGAATATATGCTCGTCTGGAAGTACTATATCAAGGGGGAAAAGGTGCACTGAATTTACCCCCTTGGGAGATAAATGCATCTATATATCATGTCTCCCCATCTCTTATCACGCAGCAGGCATGTCAGAAATCCGGCAGCATATTCCTGGATAATCTATTCTAGAGGTAACAAATTCTTGTGAAAAGACCAACAATTGGTTCAGTCTTAAGGTGCAAGGTAATATGTATAAAAAGATTACAACATGATTAAAAATTATAGGATCAATGCATATTTAGTTGATATAAAATCAAGTTAAAAGATGTCTTGTGTTCACATCAGAGATCATAGAGAGTCTATTGGCATCTCGTGTATAATGGCAAAGAACATATGCTTTTAGGATTAAAAAGAGCATGGGTGGCATCTTTACTGAGTATTTTCTTGAATCTTTATAGCCTAGACAGCTCTAGCCCAACAGCACCAGCTCAGTAATGAGGTAGAGTGCAGTCTAGGGGCCAACAACTGTTTTTCCAATTTACTGCTGCCCCCTCCCGTGATAAACCATTGTGGATTTACAGTGACATTTTTAGCACCATCAAAATCACGGTTGAGCATCCCTCTATTGTAATTACAGAGCTATTTTCTGCTAATCTCCTTAACATTGAGGGGCAGACCACCTGGGAGAGCCACCACAGAAGTCTGTAGAGCTGGATAAGACATGTATACATTCATCATCTGTTTTAGCACCCAGTTATTTATTGAGTTTTTAGTGCAATACCCAAGCATACGTCTGGGATATCACTATTAGTGTAATCTGAGATATGGAAGACCAGGTGGAAGCAAAACAGATGGCAGCAGCGATTATCCTGTTTGATCAAGACAACAACTGGTGCTACCAATGACAGTCTACCAGCAAATCGTACAGTGCAACAAAAGCTTGATAAAGAAAAAGGAGATCTCTAAATGGTGGGAGGCTATGACCCTACCGATGCATCTAGAAGCACAGCGCATACCAAGGGGACTAAGAATCTTAATACCCACGTTTGAAGACATAGATCCGTTACTAATAGAATGGACAACCCACACGAATACTTGCTCATTTCAAATGATTGAAAGCCCTGTCAAATACGTGAAATTAGATAGAATAAAACTAATGAAAGAAATAGAAACCATAGAAGAACTATTTGCTTCAGAAGGTTGTGATGAATGCCAAAAAGCGTATGACGAGACTGGAAGAGAATCTTGAAAGATTTGAAGGAGAATTACGAACAAGGAAACAGCTCAAATTCAAAAGAGAGGCTGGATTACGAGCAAGGTAGAATATACACCTTCGCCAAGAGATTTGATGGGCCCATAAAAGCAAGAATGTAACAAAAGAATCCCCAAACAAGACAAAATGAAGCATTTGTAGATGAACCTAGCAGTTCAGCAATTGACCTCTCATATTCCGTAGGAGCACAATCAACAAAAAAGTTGATTTTTTTTTTTTTTAGAGTTCAAGCTACTCCATATGGACAGCAGAATGGACAAAAGAGGACGAGGCCAATCAGCCGGTCGAGGATCAAGAGGAAAGACGGGAAGAGGACAACCAGGCGGGGCAGCCATGCAAAGTGGGGAAGATCAAATTGGAAGGGCAACAAGATCTAGGAACAGAAGGGGAAACCGAGAGGCAAGAATACGACCAGCTAAAAATATTTAACATTTCAACCAGAAGCCTCACCCAGATCGAATAGACCTTTTCAAGTTCACGCGAAAACTTAAGCTCACTAAATTTTTCACAACACAAGTTGGGGACAAAAGACCCAAGAAAGATTCAGATACAGAGACTGCCTCCATTCTATCAAAGAAAGATCTAGCCACCTTATTCTGCATAGATGAATTGCACTTTAATCCCAATGCTGTGAATACACAGACAATGGATGACACCTTGTTGGCGGAACGATCACATATCAATACCAACATGAGCTGCTTCAGCAAATTCAAGCCAAAATCAGCTTTCTGCCCCAACATCGCATGCAGCCCAATAGAAATCTTTGAAAAATTGATGAGATCTTAAAGTCCTATCGAGCTCTGTTAACATGAGGTCCAAAAACCTCAACCCCACACAAATATGTGCACTGGAAACATTGAAAAACGATCACAACATAGTCATTCGACCCTCAGATAAGGGAGGGAGCATAGTTGTCATGGACAGTACCAGCTATGTCAAAGAAGCAAACAGACAACTCAGTGACAGATTGTGTTATGAACCAGTGGAGAAATCTATTTTGAGAATTACCCATCACGCTCACATGAACTTCACGGTTGATGCGTGATTGGTGATGTGGCTTTCCCCAGTTACCACCCTCCCGAGGTGTTGTCTGCAAGGTTAAAATAAGGTATTAGCGGCTGGGAGAGAGTCGAGTTGGACCCCCCTCTCTGCTACCATCTGATCTCACCTTGTAGTTTTGTAAGGCAGGCCCTCCTTCCAGCAATCTGTCTTCCAGGATCAAGTTACTTCACTGATCTGAAGAGCGAATGCTGAGTCGCGGAGAGCTTGGACGAACAGGTAAGTCTCTATGCCAATGACTGCTTGGTATAAAGTCTGAGTCATTATGCCCCAACTCCTTAAATCAGTATCTCTTTTCAGGCGTGGCTTCGAATGGATTATGCATGGGGAGTCAGATGGACTTGGCACGCCGAGCAGATGTATTACAGGTAAGTGGAGCGCAAGAATGAAGCAATGTTATCGGAAGTGTTGTCTTTTCCTTCTATGCGCGACTAAACTGTCACTATTCATTTGCAGAGGTGGTGCGGCGCTGGAATGAAGAATGGAGGAACACTCCGAAGATGTTCCGGAAGGATACTGGGCCCGAAAGGGCTCTTCAGATTGAACGAAGTGAGTCGACTGATGCGAGGGCCCGGGAGCGGCCGAAGAAGTCGAAGATGCTGCCAGTTGAAGGATTTTGCAGGTAAGGTTTCGCCGCTGCCCTGACTCGTATTTTCTGTCTTTTTCCCCTTCCAGATGCCGACGGTTAGAGTCCAGGACGGCCGTGGCTGTAGAAGTTCAGGAACAGAACAGACACGGTGAGCGTTACGCTGCAAGAGTGCAGAATAACGCGAAGCGTGTTCTGTAGGCAGGGCGTGGCTTAAATAGCCTTGCAAGTAGTCCCTTTACCACTCCCTGCTCTGAACAAAATAGTCCCTCAGCCACACCCTGAGGAAACAAAGGTCCAGTCCTGCCTAGACTGGGCAAGTAGTTCTACATGAATCATCCCATATCATGAGCCTGGCGCCAATGGCGCCAGGACTGAGTCCAAGAGGCTCTGGGGGCTTGACAGGCCCTCATGGGAGTCGATGACTGGGGCACCAGATCCAAGGGGCTATCACTGTGAACCCTGACATTACCAACAGCGAATACCATGAACTATTATTCCATTGGAATGAAGATCCGATAGAAAATGACGAATATCATTTCTTAAAGAATGCTCACCTTCACCCCACTGATCTATTTCAATCCAAAGATCCACAAGACCTTAATTGATCCTCCAGGACGCCCAATAGTGTCCTCAATAGGTAGCTTCCTGGAAAACACCTAAATTCCTAGACCATTTCCTCCAGCCATTTGTCATAAATTTGAACTCGTATATTCAGGATACATCAGATCTCCTGCTGAAATTAAGTGAGGTCAATTGGGAGTCTTTTTCTCCTTGGACGTAGTGTCCCTGTATAAGTCTATACAGCACCAATATGGACTGAATGCATGCCGTCACTTTTTAGACAGCAGATCTGTAAGCTACCGCCAGCATAATAAGATGCTGTTAGAAATGTTGAAATTCTGTCTGGAACACAATTTTTTCCTGTATGACTATGCAATTTATAGACAAAACCAGGGCATGGCCATGGGGTCATGTATGGCGCCCACTTACGCCAATCTTTATATTGGTTGGTGGGAAACGACAGTGGCATGGAATGAGAAGCTGGAAGAATTTACCAAACAGTGATGTGGCATCGATTCATTGATCTGTTTTTAATATGGGATGGGACCGAAAATGAAAAGTACACTAGTCTAAACTCCAATGTATTTAATTTGAAGTTAACTAGTACCATTAGCAAAAAACAATGCTATTTCTGGATGCGTTATTACAAATTGATCAGAATGAATTAACTACCCTGTACAGAAAAGAAACCAGTTCCAACTCCACGCTCGCAATCATCCCACAGCTCTCAAAAAATCTACACCCTATGGAGAATTTTAGGGCGAAAAGTGTGCAGCAAAGAGGCAGATTTTCAAAAAGAAGCCAAAAATATTGGCAACAGATTTGTTGAGAGGCTATCTGAAAAGCACAGTGACTGAATGCTTAAATTAAGCAGAGAAACAATCCAGAAGAGATCTCTTTACACCAAACTAAACCGAAAAATGAAATAAGATTTATAACAGGCTACAATCAACAAGCCAACAACATCAGAGTGATCATTCATCGACATTGGAACATTGACAGAGACCTATGCAAAGTATCGGAGTTGAGACCGAGAGACTTTCCGCAAAGCTCCAACTTTGTAGCATATCCTGGCACCGAGCACTGATAACCAATGCTACGTCATCCAGCTGGCTTTCAGGCAATCGTGAACATGTGGGTTTTAAAAGATGTGGTCAATTTAAAATGTGTAATTATGTTTCCAAAGACTTTCCGATTAGTGCCAATGGAAAACAATGGCAACAAGCAGAAAATAACGTGCCTTACTAAGTTTGTAGTCTACGCAATCACATGCAGTTGTGGGTTACATTATATAATATCCACCATTGGTCCCCTCAAACTGCGTATTCTGCAACACTACAGAGCAATAAAAAATGGAGATCAGACATACCCTCTGGCGCTACATTTCGGCGTCAAACAAAAATACATCAGAGAAGAGTTACGCCAACTAGAAGCCAAGTCAATCTTCAAATTTGACACCTTAAAATCAAATGGCCTGAATGTGGACTCTGAGCTATGTGTTTATAGACTAAATATGTACTATCAGCTTGACACAGAAACAGCTACCCGCCTACACACGTGCCAGGTGTGTCTAGTTGCACAACGTGCTACCTTTCATGTCGATCAATTATTTGCGACAGAAAACAGAAATACATATTTTAATTCATGGATACAAAACACTGAGAAAAATTAAAAACAGGAGACAAAAATTCACATAACATTCCATAAGAGATACTGAAACAATTGTCTTGACCAGTTGGTTTTAACTGAACACATTCGTCAGATACTGGTGATGTAGTGAGGTTAGTAAACAAATGAGGTGACATCCTATTATTAAATGAAACCTTGATGCAATTCACTATCCTTGACTTAGTTAATTTTTCTGTCCTTGACTTTGTCGACACCAAAGAGTGTGTTTCTGGGTCCTGGCAAAAGATGGTTAAACAGGCTCAGTAGCTAGTTATTTGATGCTATCAGGCATGTGTCGGACCCGTCTTCAGGACTTGATTTATATAGATCTCCCAAATTGGGATTTCAGAAATAGTTAATTTGTAAATTTCCTAAAAACCAAACGAAAAAACCGTGTTGGTAACAAGATAAAAACAAAGTGTAGTGTGTGTGCACATGCAACTAATTCAACTAGCCTTTTCGTGGTTTATTTGGCGTGTGTGGCCTTGATTTTAGAACAAATGCGGACAGGATTCACTGGTCCCAACTGTGATTTCTTTTCAAAGATTTTGAAACTGCAACAAACGAAAAAGATTTATGAAAAGTTTGTTTTTTCCTTTGCGCTACATTCATTAGAAGGCAAAAGTTCAAAAATGACTGACAACAGAGCCACCTAAATGAGCCAAATCGAGTTCATATTTAAAGCGGTACAGACTGCCTTTGAGTGTTTGTCATTTGTATTACATTCGTTAGAAAGCGGGAGTTCAAAACGAAAATGGAAGTGAAATAGCAGCGAAGCCTACTAAATGAGCCAAGTTAAGTTCGTACCTAAAGTGATACAAACTGCCTTCAAATCAATTATGTTGCACTATTGTTTTGAGCATTTAATAAAATACTGTTTTTTTGAAAAGGGAGGAACATACCTCTTGATCCAAGCGAAGATATTCTACGATATAGCTTCATTTGCGGACACAAAAAATGTGTTTCCTTCTCAAATTCTAGCAATAGTAGTGGTTCAGATTCTGGGAATAATGCTCCCAACAGGGGAGGCGGCCCTCCACGAGGCCAGTTTTTTCAAGGACGGTTTTGCAAAAGAAAAAACAAACTTTTCATAAAAATCTTTTTCGTTTGTTGCAGTTTCAAAATCTTTGAAAAGAAACCACAGTTGGGACCAGTGAATCATGTCTGCATTTGTTCTAAAATCAAGGCCACACACGCCAAATAAACCACAAAAAGGTTAGTTGAATTAGTTGCATGTGCACACACAGACACTACACTTTGTTTTTATCTTGTTACCAACACGGTTTTTTCGTTTGGTTTTTAGGAAATTTACCAATTAACTATTACTAAAATCCCAATTTGGGAGATCTATATAAATATAGTCCTGAAGACGGGTCCGACGCATGCCTGATAGCATCAAATAACTAGCTACTGAGCCTGTTTAACCATCTTTTGCCAGGACCCAGAAAACTTGTTGGTGTCGACAAAGTCAAGGACAGAAAAATTAACTAAGTCAAGGATAGTGAATTGCATCAAGGTTTCATTTAATAGGATGTCACCTTATTTGTTTACTAACCTCACTACATCACCAGTATCTGACGAATGTGTTCAGTTAAAACCAACTGGTCAAGACAATTGTTTTTCAGTATAGGTTCTCTTATGGAATGTTATGTGCATTTTTGTCTCTCCTGTTTTTAATTTTTCTAAGTGTTTTGTATCCATGAATTAAAATATGTATTTCTCTATGTTTTCTGTCGCAAATAATTGATCGACATGAAAGGTAGCACGTTGTGCAACTAGACACCTGGCACGTGTGTAGGCGGGTAGCTGTTTCTGTGGTATTCTTGTTGCATTATAGATTCATATTAGTCCTTTGCCACACAGCCCCCTAAAAAAGAGGACTCCGCAGCTCTAACTGCTTTATTTCACCATCAGCTTGACAGCCATTCATTTTAGCTATCTTTGTTCTATATATAATTCCAACTATAGTTATTTTTAGTCAGTTTTGCCACTCATGCTCTTTTTAATCCTAAAAGTACATGTTTTGCCATTATACACAAGATGCCAATAGACTGATAGTCTGATATGAACACAAGACATCTTTTAGTTTTATAAAAACTAAATATGCATTGATCCTATACTTTTTAATCATGTTTGGATTAATCTTTATGTATGTATTACCTTGCACCTTAAGACTGAACCAATTGCACATTTACACGGCTAGTTGGTCTTTTCACAAGAAGGTTACCGAATAGATCCAGGAATATGCTGCCGGATTTCTGACATGCCTGCTGCATGATAAAGAGATAGGGAGACATGATATATAGATGCATTTGTTATCTCCCTAGGGGGGAAATTCTGTGCACCTTTTCCCCCTTGATATAGTACTTCCAGACGAGCATATATTCAGACATTTGCCCAAGTAGGCCACTTAGTCTTTATATTGCACTAACACTAGAAAGGCATTGTCTATTGCTACTACTGTATTGCCCGGGGTTGGGCAGTTAGGCATTTTTTATTGAAACATGCACTTTTCTTTCCACATATGCACTTGCACTTTTGGGCGAACCAGACATCAGCTGGTTTAACATGCACCGCTCAACACCCCACGGTGCATTGAGATGAATTTGCAACACTATTGTGGGGTTCTTCTCTGTGCATCACACAGACAGGCATTGTCGGAGTTTGGCTGCAGCAACTGCATTTGTGTTTTGCACTCATTTCCTCTTGCAGATTGCTTGTTACACTGCAGAGAATTCTCATGCTGTGAGGCAACAAATATTGTATTTGTGCACTGGTGCGAAATCTCGTAATGAAGTTGATACATTTCATCCCCGCAGAGCATTTGACTTCCCCTGTACCTGCACGCATCAGCCTACTATTAATTTGGCCCATTAGTGTTCGATTTCTGAACACTTCTACAACATTGACATTCCAAGATGGTAGAATCACCACCATACCGAACCATAGAGTTCGCCTGCAGTAAATTTAAACTGATAATCACATGATGCGCAAGCGGCAGGTGGGAGGGGTCCATCACACAGCTTGCGAGGTAACAAACACGAGAATACACTAGTTGGGCACTACAAGCCAGAGGAAACTCGCGAGTTGAGTGGAACGTGTGGCGTTTTTCCACCCGTTGGGTGAGCGCTGCTTCACACCTGGTCTGACCAGGAACTGCTGTTGTATGCTTTAATATTGTTTTGCACTACTTGTGATTTATAAAGTAATTTAAAACTTAGTAAATGGTCGTGAGTGCTTGGGCATTCCTTGGCTAAAGCTGGAGCTAATGTTTATCTGCTATCCTGCATCTTTACCGAATATTTTCTTGACTGAATTGGCCTCCCAAAATAATGGCAACAGTACCAAAACCACTAAACAAGATACTGCAACCCAATCAAAAAAAAGCAGCTCAGCCGAAAGTGACTGCCCGTGCAAAGGTTCAATTCCAGCTAATTGCTCCAAAATTCAATCAAGGGCCAGTCATAGGTCTGATGTCCCATTAGTGGACCTTCACCTATAAATCAGCTTGCACCCTGCTCATAGATCAAGCAGCAGCCATGTAGGTGCCCAAGGGCCACTGCCCTCACTCCCTCCTTCCAAGAGTTCCAAGTTATCAATTAGAGGGTTTAGAGGGTCTGCAGAGTAAACGCACATCACTGTGGCTTTTCTCAGCCCATAGACTGCTTAGTAGCTCCACCATGCACCCAAACACTAAATACTTACCTCAATTAACTCGCCATAGACCTTATGGGCGTTTCAATACAGAAGCAGTAGGCCGTTAATGTACCATTAAGGTGCAATAAAACAGCAGCTTCAGCCTGAGCACTCGCCCCCAATCATACTTTTGGTTTAGCTCACTCGGTGCACTACACCATTGCGGCTACCTTTCCCAGCAGATGGCTACAGCATTGGGGCTGTCCTGATGCTGCCACTGAAGCCGCAATCTTCACACAAAGGTTGCTCTGTGCTAGACTTTGTTCTCCCCCCCCCCCCCCCCGCCCAGGCCTAGTAAACCACTATGTGCTCTCCGGGGTGAGAACCACGTCCCTCCAACCGAGTAAAGCACACTCCAAACAACTGGGTAAGCATGTTGTCCGAGGATTGCATCAAGTCACACCTCTCACCCAGCAATACTGTGGCTGCTTCCGATAGACCATAAATGCACAAAATTCATAAGCATTTTTTGGCCAGGAAGCACAGCGGCCATTCCATTAGACCCAGAAGTATTTCATTATGGAGTACACCTTTTGCTAGACTGGCTACATGGGATAGTGGGTACATTGAAAATACCATCAGAACGTTTCATTCAGACTACAAGTACCTATGGATGCTTGGGAGGGGCGAGTGATTCCAATAGAAATAGAAGTCCTAGTGAGAAGAGAGGATGGTTATTCATGGGACCGATGAAGAGGGACAAGCATAGCGAGCAGTGATCGCTCTCAATGAAGGACTTACTGATTGACAGATGTCAAACTGTTCATAGATGACAGATTGTTTTTCATAAACCTCACTGGATGAGAATTGAAGTACCACAGAGAATGGCACGGATAACATTTTTCTAGAAGACTTGGCACAGCTACCAAGGACATTGTTGACCAGCAGTCCATGCAACTTTTACTGAAAGGAGTGGGTGCAGTTAAGATCAAGCTAAAACAAAGCAATTTTGCCATGAGTTAGACAGTGTCAAATGTCAAAAGAAGATTTATGACAATTTCTGCCACTGGGAATACTAGTGCCATCAGAGTCTCCATGTAACACGGCAGTGTTCCAGTGAAAAAAGCAACAGGGGTCTACGAGATTTATTCAGCCCCTAAATATTCTAAGCCGAATTTCCATTCATCCAAAATCCAGCTACGATATTGTGCAATATTCCATCAGCCACATTTCACAGTGGCAGATTTAAAGAATGCCTTCAATTCAATCCCCTTCATGAGGCATCACAAGACTTGACCTAGTTTCCACACAGAAATGAGAAGTGGAACCCCAAGTGTTTACCCCCAAGGGTACTGTGAAACTGCATCAATCGTTAACAGGGTCCTCCACATGTACCTGGAAAACCTACATCATGTTAGCGTAGTGATCCAGTATGTAGATGACATTCTGGTGAGCAGCGAAACAAACAGTGGAGGAAAGAATACAATTACTGAGTCATGGCCGAAAACTGGCACAAAGTGGACAAAAACATTGCAATATTGCGAGGGGGGGGGGGGGGGGGGGGAGTCTTGCACATGGGATAACATCCCAAAAAGGAAGAAAAGTGACCCCAAAGAGCAGAGGCAATCATGAAAACAGCCAAACCAAGAACAGTGAGGGAAATGCAACAATTCTTGGACCTATGCAACTGTTGCAGGGCATGGGTCTTTGACTACAGTGCATACATAATACCCCAGGACTCATACGCTCAAAAATATGAGTGACATAGCCTGACTGGTGAAATGACAGAAGCTTTCGAAGAGGCAATATGCGAAGCACCTGTTTTAGAGATCCCAGATTACAGTGCAGAATTCATCCTATTCTCGCATTGGAACAGTGAGAATGACAGCAGTGCTCACACAGAAGACTGCCTTGGGACACAAAACACTACCATATTACAGTTGGATTTTACATCCAGTGATGAGGCCATTATTCTGATCATTGGCATCAGCAGCTTTTGCAATTGATATGTCTGCTAGTATCACAATGGGCTTCTCACATACGTGGAACATGCCCTGTTTAACATTCTTGAGAAACCCTAAAGTACATTGCCCACACAAGAGTATCAGGATATGAAGTGATCATCTCAAACCTATCAAAAATGTCAGATGCAGAGTAGTGAACCCATGAACATTCATAGCAGAACTAGCAGGGAAAGCAGACATGCATGATTGCACCAAGTACACTGAACTGTTCAACAGTGGGATCGGTAACTAACGGGCAGTCAGCGAGCTGCAAAATAAAACTGCTGTAAAAAAACACTCACTAAAGTTGAAATTAAGGTCCCTCCGGGACGCCACAAACCTGGAAGGTAATCCGTGTGCATCATGGCATTCACTCATCTGGCGTCTTCGGCTCACTGAGTCGGCCACGTTGCCATAGTAATATCAAAGCTAACAGCAGCGTCACTTCCGAATGTCAACCACATACTGAACGTGATGTTGACTTGTCATGGCGACCAGTGAGGACTTGCAGTGCGTGGCTAATGCAAGCTGCAAGACAGGAACGAAGAAACCAGTGTTTGGAAACTACTTCTGGCAGGTATGAGCCAGGTTTCGATGTACAAAGTGAAAAAGGCAAGTAAATACTTGGACCTACTTATCTTCATGTTTTCATAATGGTACTGCTGCTGCAATCAATACAGGCTTAACATCCAAGAATGAATGTTCAGCCTTACACATAAACGTGCAGCCACAGTCAATGTGCAATGCACATGGCCATGCTGTACATCCGATCCTGTTCATGTGTACAAGCTACCCAGTGTGTTCTTTAGGCATGCAAAATAGGGTCTCAGTCTTGTACAGTGTAATGTCTGATGTCATGACAGATCAGACATCTGAGCTTGTATCAAATCCACAAGAAAACCGAGCAGGACATAGCCGAGGGCTGTCCTGCTGTTTATCCAAGGGCCATATTGGCCTATCCCTTGCCCAAAATGCAGCAGGCAGTTGGTAGGTAAGACCTGGTGCAACTGATATACCAGATAGTAGAGGTGGTAGTGGGTGGCTCCAATTATTGTAGTGTAATGTTGCAACACCAATTGTGGGCATGAAAATTCTATCATGTACTGAGCATAATGTCAGTCTTGCAGTGTTAAATCGGATGTCATAAGAGACATCAGAGCCTATATCAGATCCACAAAGGAAATCTGAGCAGGACATAGATGAAGGGTGTCCTGTTGATCCACGAGCCATACTAGCCTGTTCCTTGCCCAAAATGCAACAGGCAGCTGGTCAGTAAAATGCCTGGTACAGTTGGTACACCCGGTAGTGAGGTGGTGGTTGAGTGGCTCCAAATAGTGGAGTGTAATATTGCAACACCAATTCTACATAGGGGGTACAAATTCCTCAATTCAAGCTTTTATGAAAGGAGTCCAACCTATGTATCCATCTTGCTTCTTTTTGTACCAGCCTACCTGCAATGTTATCCTCAATCCAGCATGTTATATCATCCACAGAGTGCTGACCAGTGGGGCACTTACGTTTCTGAATATGATCCTGGATCTATGCTCGATGATTCTAATATGAATGGGTCTCAGAATTTGACCCACATACGTTAGGCCACATGGGCATTCTTTAACATACACAACTTGTTTGGTTTTGCCATTTGTGAGATTCCGAAGTACCCAAGTCCTGCCATGGATGTCAAATTCTTTGATCTTGGTGAATCTGCAGGTGGTACAGTTGCCACAAGGGTAATGCCCAATGGTGGTCCTAAGGTTCCATAAACCCAATCTCGGGGCTGTTTAAATGAATCTGGAATGGACCAGCTGGTCCCTGAGTTTTTTTTGCCCGTTTGTACACAAACCTCTGGTGGTTCATCGGGAAGGCTCAACCTTGTCAGAGGCCAGTATTTGGATATTAATTTACAAATTTAGTAGGAGTGTCCCATGGGTAGTTACACATGTAGTTCCTGACCCCTTCTCCACATTGGTTTCTTTGTGAGTCATAAGAGCATCCCTGTTGTAAAATCTTGCCCGTTTCTTGGATTTGGTGAGAGGCCTCTGGGGTATCCCCCCTCATCCAGTCTATTATCCAGATCATGGGTGCGATTGTAGAAATATTTGTGCAATTCCTCCTAATCCGGTGGAATTTGCGTATGGGAGATTCTCCTGCAGATGTTTGAAGTGATCACTGGAGAAATGTAGGTGTATTCCTATCGCTAGGTTTGTGAAACAAATTACATTTAAGCAGACCATCTTCATGTTGGATCTTCAAATCTAAGAAGTTGACTTCCGTACTGCTGAACTCCACTGTGAATTGGATATTCTCATCTATGTTGTTGAGACCATGCAAAAACCGAAGGTCAGTTTCAGTCCCAACCCAGATGAATAGGTCATCAATAAACCTCCATTAATGTATCTGATTCTTGAAGGGGTTTGTTCTTGATGGAATATTGTGTCTTCAAAATCTGACATGCATAGAATCACCAGAGCTGGTGCAAATGGGGCGCCAATAGCCATACGCTAAATAAAACTGCCCATTATACTCATCTTACAAAGGGCCAGTATCAATTCAATCAAGTTCTCAGGTACCCTGATCTGCATGTTGTATTGAGTCAGATGTTACTGCATGCATTCTATTGCTCCTACTTGCGATATGCTGGTGTAAAGGGACGTAATGTCCACGGTCACCAACAAATGCATGGTTTGATCAAGTGGTAAACCTTCAAAAATCTGAATGGTGTGGGTCGTATCACATAGGTATATGGGTGTTAGTATGCTCATAGGTTTTTTAAAGTATAAATGTGCGTATTGGTTCCAAAATAGAAGCACAACTGGAGACAATGGGGTGTCCTGGTGGGTTCTCAATGTTTATGGATTTTGGGGAGGGCGTATATATTGTTGGTATCCCCCTTAGTCAAGAATTCAAATTCTTAAGTGGTGATCCAGCTCCCATCTCTTCAATAACTAGCCATCAATGAGTTGGTCAAGAATAAACTTTGTAGGGTCCGTTTTATTTTCTTGTACCTGTCGCCATCCATAAACAATGTATTCATCATTGATATACTGTGCCGAAGTCATGAGGACAATTCCTCCCCTTTGTCTACTGGCTTGATGACTACGGACCAGTCTTTGGAGAGTTCCATAATGGCTTTATTCTCATCTCACATGTTGTGATGTTTGTTTTTTAGGTTTGTTCAAATCCGTCAGAATGCATTTTTTTCCGAAGGGGATGATGTGGTATTTAATTATCCTGTGGACAGAACTTAGAGGGAACATGAAGACCTGAATCAGGTTCGCTTTTTATAAAACTTTGGTCTTCAAAGACCAAAGCATATAGTTTGGGGAAGAAATTTGATCTCCATTTCTGTACTGAACCAATAGGTCTGATGGGTCGGAACATAGGACAAACCTTTGGATATTGCAGATATTAGCTGTAGTTCGTTCTAAATTTTCCAAGTTGAATAGGCATACGTGTCTGTTTCCTTAGTGAGTTTGTCGCCTGCGGTCACATGATTAGCGCATCATTGGTGTGTATAGATGGAACCATGGAGGGCACCATCCTGGACCACCCCCAATAATCCCTCCTCCTAAAAAAGGCTGTGGTTGGTAGTTTCCAAATCCTCACATTCGGTTGAGTAGACTGGTCGTTCGAGTCGCTGCTTCTTGGGTTGGAAAAAATAACCCTTCTCCTTGGCTGTCCTTAGTTCTGGGACATTTGCTAGGTTTTTTTTGCTTCAACTGCTTGATCTGTTATGTATGGGAAAACTAAGTCCAATTTGAATTCTTTGGTATCCTTGGTCAATTTGGGTTTTTTTGGCAATAGTTGTGTTTTAACTCATCGAGTAGTTCATTGGTAGCTATTCATTGTTCACGTGCATCTGCAAGGGCTGTATTATTCAGGAACCTTTGCTCCCCTTTGTCAAGCTCCTAAATATACCTACAATTCATTTGTGCAGTCGAGATGGTTAAACCCACCTTGCACTGCCTGCCAAACCTGATCACCCCTCTAGCAGGAGGGGGTCTTCCCTCTGAAAGAGCATGAGCCAGAGGATTGGCGGATGGTCAAAGCCAGGTTTTCAATTCCTTCCCACTAGGTTATTGAGGGAACTGATGCGTGTTGTGTTTCCAGAGACTCCTTTTGGGCAGGTTCAGCACTAATTTAGTAATTGGTGGTTCTTGAACAGTTTGTATTTGGCAGGTTTGTTTTTGGTCACTACATCTACGACCACCAAAAAAATAACTTACCAGTTGCTGAAAATTACACAACTGCATGACAAAGGTAGGATGTCTAATAAAGGAACCAAGTTACATTTTTGGTTAGTGTTAGGCAGAAACCTGTGCAGTTCCCTTAGGGACCACTGTAAAAGATTTAAGACTACAGGTGTTGGCAGTAAACCCACTTGGTAGCTAGCAGTCTGTACCACCCAGATTTACCTGGTAGCTGTGGCTGAGCAGTCAGACTTCCCTCAAGAACAGTTAGGCAGTATTCAAAGTATACTCAATAGGCACTCAGATACATTAATACAAACACTGACCAGAGCTTTTGGTATCAAAGTATATAATTATTTATTTAAAAACACAGTTGAAGCACTCCAGCACTCTTATTGTAAAATATTCTAAACAGTTACTATTATGATATATACACCCCTTTTTCCCCCTATTAGAAAATCACAGTAAAACACCACTTATTTTCATACAGAGGTGAGCGCTTGGGAGGGAAAAAGACAGAATATGAAGGGGTACACCACTCTGATTCCAGAACACGGTTAGCAAGGCAGAGAGCAAAAAGTCACTGGTGAGCCAAAGTCCAAAGGCTGGGCCCACTCTTAGAGAGAGCAGAGCACAAAGGCGCCCAAGATCACACAATTACACTAGGCTTAGAAAGTCTTGCAGAGGGTTCAGAAAAGAGTAGAGGCTTAGAAAAGTTTAGCCAGGATGTCCCAGGCTAACCCAGGTTCGAAAGCCGGGGGCTAAATCTACCCCGTACAGTCGGTTGCAAGGGAAGCCAGGCAGGACACGGTACCTTAAGTGGGAAGGATCCTCCAGCGGTGGCAGTTCCTGGTAGTGGGTGCAAGTTGCGTCGTCCAGGGGAAGAGACGATCTCGACTTGGAGGAAAGATGAAGGTCGTTGCACTACCAGGGAAGAAACCAGCTGCTGAGTTTTCCGGTTAAAGGTGGTACATTTGTCTCGCGGTCATGGTAAAACGTGGTATCCCGGTTGCCGGGGTGCTTGGCACGGGCAAGGCGGCCACGAGATACGTCGGAAAAGCGAAAAAGACGGTGAAACTGGTTATCCCCACCAGTCAAAGGAAGAAGACTCTCCGGCGGGAGATCTCTGTTGTTGGGAAAAGTGGTGAGGCAGTCCAGCAGGGCTCCACCGGTGGTGGTGTCGTGGCAGGTCGGCTCAGCTTCTCCCTCGTCGGATTCTTAGGTCCTGTGGCGACTTCTGAAGTTCCAGTCCCCAAAGCCCTGCTTTTATGCAGCAAACCCCCATTCACTCAGCCTAGCTGTCACTCAAACATGCTCACTTGGGCCAATCAGGACGGAGTGCGACTTGAGTTGCCTAGGCAACTCAGTCCAGGGTGACTAAATTCCCCTCCACCCCTCCCAAGTACCCCAGACATAGTGGCACCACTTTGGAGGGCTTCTGTGGAGAAGCCTGCCAAAAAGTGGAACAAAGGGCTCGACTTGGGTTGGAGTCACAGAAGAGAACACAAACGCCATTTTAGAATCAAGTTTTGGCAAAAAATACCAACCGGAGAATTATTAATTAAATAAACCAGCGGTATGTTTGAGGCTACCGTAAATAATTAAAGATAGTAGCCTAAAACAATGGGAAATCCCATAGGAAAATATTTGCGGTTGAATATAAATAGTATCCACTGCCACCAGCCAAAACTCGATCAGGGGGGACGGAGACGTGCCCCCTCGACTAACAGACCCTGGGCAATCGAATTGCCCCAGCCAGTACGTCCACAATATGATGGTTTGTACTGTTCTGTTCAGAATTTAAGACTAGTAAAGTCAATGGTGACTTTACATGCCCTGGGAGACAGTAGTCAGTCCCAGGGTATGGAGTCTATACTGGGGGGTCACTATGACACCCCTGTGTTACTGCACGGAGGGTGCTGTGTAACATCACAAAAACACATGAAACCCTATGGAGTAAAAGACCCCATAGCCCATTAAACACATCTAGATTCAAAGAAACACACTCAAATCATGTCCAAGAGTGAGGGTAAAAGTCACTTTTGGCAGGAGAAAAAAATAAACCCCAAAAATCCAGCAAAGCTGCTGGGGGACTCACTAGGTTAGGAAATTCAGCCTAAACAGAATTCTCCCTAACACTTAGCATTGCGTGCATCAAATCAGGTGCTATTAAAACATGTAGTCAAGATCTGACTGGAGACAGCCTACGCTCTTGCCAACCTACCCAAGAGTTACACCTTTATGAGGGGGTAACGGAATGACAACCTATGACATCACAGAAGTGGCATGACACTTGTCAGTACCATATGAAGTGTTGTTGTGAAATTGATACAAGTAGCATCATTGATGTAAAAAGCTACGATAACTGAATTAAAACAAATGCAGTAAACACGTTGTTTTGGTTCCCAACCATACATTAACAAGAGTACTGCCTTGATATGCCATGGGTGAATTCATGACCGTGGTACAATAGTACCAATAATACTGTATTTTGTATTATAGTACATGTGATTTCATGATACGCCATTTTAAATCAGCATAACCATCATAGGTTAGTGACACTGCCTCTGCCAGTATAGCCTCATGGTTTGGCACTGCAAGATGAGCTATAGCCTCACATGACATTCACAGTATGGACTCCAACTCACTGGTACTGGAGTAGGTTAAGTGCACAGTTACAGCTTGACCTGCACCTCCTGCGACACTTAAGCGGCTGTGCCTCAGTGTAAGCGTGTGGAGGCGTGTGCTCCAAGAGAACAGCCAGTCATTGTGCCACAAACTTATTACAAAAAAGCAAGGTGCTTCTTAAACATCTCTCCTTTAACTTTCTCGGCTCGTTCAACACAGGGGAAGGACTGGCTATGTTGCATTGTTTTTGTGGTCAAAGCACATACAGCAGTTGCACAGTTGGAGCAAGTAGGATTCTTCAACTGTGTTTCATAAGGGACACGGCAAATGCACAATTTCGGAAGGTATTAATACTGCATCTTGGTTGCTATACCATAAAGCACATGCAGCAGCTTCACAAGGGTGATCCTTGTGTATTTGTACTGTCATGTGCTGCTGGGAGCTAGGAATGAACCTGCAACAGTTGCATGGTTAAGGGGCGATGTGGGGGTATCCATATTTCTTCGTGTTCAGCCATTACGATTACTGTGGTGAATGGTGCTTCAACAAAAGTTGATAAGAACACACCTGAGTCACCTTCAGTGCCTGGAGTCTTACCACTTGGGGCATACACAATCATATGCACCTCCCCTCTGAAATGGCCTGCCACTAGGCACATCGACTTCCTCCGTTTAGAAATTGTCCTGACAAAGCTTAGCTTCTGCACCAAGCTTGGGTGCATATTTTGAGTGTAGAGTGTGGGGGGAGGAGGTGTGGACTGATGAGACTGAACCCCCTCCTCCCCCGGATCTGTACCTTAAAAGGAATTTTGAAAGCATGAACCTTGACTCCCTGCTGCCGAAAAAGGTTTTGCTGTGTCAATGTAAATTGTGCCCACAGTTCTTGAACGCCCTCTTTCTTGGGTTTTTACATATCTCAGTTTTACTGCCAAGCAACATTTATCCTGCTGCTGTCAATGGGCTTGGTTCAGAGCGCCTGCGTTGCAGTACAGTCATTTGTGCATCAGGTTGTAATGCAAAACAACTTGTTGCTTTTAAAGGAGGTTATAGAATAGGTTCCCCAGATCACCTTTATCTTACACAGGCTCGGTTTATGGTACATTGTGTTTCAATCACCCTCTCCCTGTTATGGGTCAGAACCCATTAACTTAGCTAGGCAGCTGCAGCGCAGGTGATTGGGTTGGCAAGATGATTTACAGAAATGAAATTACCAAAACTTTTGAGAGGCACAGTCATTAATGCAGAAATCCTTAGAGGTCTGCCAACAGGGTACAATGACTACCCAGGCAGCCATCTCAGGGCTGTATAGTCTGCTGAACGTCACCCTAATCTGGAAGTTTCTTCAGGGTCCACCTCTTATCCCTAATACAGATCTGGCTGGTCATGGCCGAGAATCCCTTGAGGGTGGTTCTTTGGTTGCACATGCGTACATTGGTGGGGCATGCATCCTGAAATTTGCTTTCCGCTCCTGATGTGAAGGGCCTTACTGTGGCTGCTACACAGAACTCTATGCTTGCTAGAAATCTACTTACTGTCCATTGCACTGCCTTTGCCTTTTGTTACCAACATGGTTACCAACAACATTCCAACGTTGCACCCTGCAAGGTTACTTAGGCATGTCCAAGATATGGAATGGTGTCTTAACTGTCTCAAGGGCCCAGGGTATAAAGGCCAGGGGTAAGAACCTAGAAAAGTCTTTTTGGGGCCTCTAGACGATTAAAAAAAATTCTACTTTGTCCTTTGTGTCTTCACCGTCAAATCTTCTGAGCACTTTTCAATGTAGCCAGTCACGGTTCGAAGCAGGTTAACTTCTTGGTTGGACTCAGACTGGTATGTGTATGGACTGGCGGATAGAGGAGCTCCACCAACTCCAATTGCAGGCAGTGGCGATTTCGATTCTTGATCACTCGACAGGTGGTTGGAGTCTGGAGAAAAAATCTTTTATCAAGGTTCGATGCAGCAAGGCACTGATTTATGGCATCTCCCCCAATCCCCACCCCCATTGGTGGCTTCTTGTCAGCTCAAATGTATTCTTGTGGTGGCTTTGTGGCAAAGCATAGTTTGAAGAAAAGGCAATGGAGAAAGTGCATGGTGGTATCA
This sequence comes from Ambystoma mexicanum, assembly GCF_040938575.1. Taxonomy (NCBI): domain Eukaryota; kingdom Metazoa; phylum Chordata; class Amphibia; order Caudata; family Ambystomatidae; genus Ambystoma; species Ambystoma mexicanum. The sequence continues at coordinate 1,461,285,145 of NC_090935.1, forward strand.
GCTCGACAGCACTTGGATTACTGAAATGCTGGATTCTGCAACCAACACTTCCAAAAGCAGCACCTTTGGGCTTGTAACATGCTGTGGATCCTTTCATCGGGTCCCATAAGAAAATTATTCTAGTCCTGCTTTTCCCAGTTTATGGAAATACTTCAGAAGCATGTGTAGCATTGTTGGACCAGTCTTGGGCAGTACACCGAGTACAGTATTCAGTAGCAATCCTTCCTTTCTGCCATCACTTCTCTTGTCTGCCAAAAGTGGTTGGGAAGAGGGCTGCCAGAATGCATACATTCTGCATCCAGCGCAGAGAAGGTCGCCTCGTGGCTCCAAGCAAATTGTGAGTTGCCCCTTGGGCACATCAGGCATTGGCCCCTTTCACCATTTCCACGTTTGCCTGCCAGATTGCTCCTCTGAGCACTTCCATGGGGTTACACCAGGACGTGCCTTTCACCTTGAGCCCTCTATTCCACCCCCTGACTGCCCAGCTGACCCTAGATTGGTTGTTTGCTCTGGATCAGGTGACCCTCGAATCTCAGACGAGAGACTCCCAAGGCCTTGCCCAGGCAGCAATGGGCTCAGCAAAAGGGTGCCGTCCATCCCAGTTTGCCTTTTCACCCTGGAGCCCAGCCCAATGCCACACTCCCCTTTGCCACTACTTCCAGGTAAGACATGGTCATGCATTTTTACCATAGCTGTAGTAACACTGGTATTAGCTTCTGCAAGTATTCCAAGAGTAGGGTTGTTACTCTGAATGTAGACATTGAGATTCAGCCCCACACGCATCCCACACAATGCCCCAAAGGTAGATCCTGCTACGCACCTTAGCACTGTTTTTGCCACATGTTCGGTCCCAGTGTTTCCAGGGGTGGGGTTTGCTGTTTCCTTGAGGAGCTTACCTAGGTGGGACTTAGCGCCTCTTGAGCAAGCCTTTATTAAACACTCTGCATGACTAACTGCAACGACGCCTCATTCTCTTCAGCCTGACCCTCCTGCACTGCATCCTGGGGAATACAGCTGTGGCCCACCAGGGGCTCAGCCCGCATTCCCACAAACCGATTCACCAACTAGACCCACCCATAACATAAATCACCCTGAGCCCAAATGGCACCTCCCATAGAATACAGCAGAGTCCATGACACTCACATAGCAAAACATACTCGTGGACCCTCTGACAATTTGTCACAGCACCCGTCCCCTCAATTGATAATTACGGGATGCTATGAGGGACCTAGCCACTCCTTACTACCTTCGTTGGGGATTTAAATGCGCATTCACAACTCCTACCACTTCTCAATCCTCCGACTATGGTCTTCCATATCAATGGCAGTAGGCGCTAAACAAATCCAATCTAGCCTACTAAATCAATATAACTTTACACAAAGCTGCATAATTCGGTACTGCCATTTCCACATGTAATAGGTGTCCTTTAATCCCAATAAATCGACCTTTAAAGGAGGGAGATTCCATAATTTGGAACTCAGCTGTGAGGCCAGCAGAGACGTAACCTAGTTTGATGATCAAAAGGTTTGTGCTTAAAATGTTACTTTGTCATCTTGACAACACTTAATACGTACAGGCACTTCATGTGTTCCATGTGGGGTGTGAACAGCTCGTGTATGATGTAGACCGTGTTCCTTTGCATTCTGGTACAACGATTTCATAAATACAAACCAACGTTGAAGAAACTACAACAGGCACAAGGGAGATTGTTCTAGTTTGATTTTTTTTAAACCATGAACATAGAAGTCAGACTTCTTGCAGTAGCCTAATCTGAAAGAAATTGGCCCATTACTATGCCTTTGAAAAAAATGCTCTGGCTAAAATTCATTCCCGAGAGTCGGCTCTTCAGGTTTGAGGATGAAAATGACACTTTAAAACCAAACCGCACGCTAGAGTACTCCGCATTTCAGCATGCATGTGTTTAAGAAGTATTTTTACATCATGACTTTGTATTTCTACCTTGCATGCCTTCAAGAGCCACATTTCTGCCACTGACAGTGCTTCTGGTTATAACCAGGGGTTGGCAATGATGTTGCCAGCAGTAGTATCTGCAACCCCTGGCTGACCAAAATTGCCATCAATGTGTCAAGGTAACTGAAATAAGGAAATTAAAGCACTGCAGTGTAAGGTGATTTGCCCAAGACCAGATACTTTCATTTAATGGAGAAGCTTGGATTTTAGCCAAGATTGTCTGTTTTACATTTTGTTAAGACTAGACCGCACTTACCCATCTGCAGTTTTGCATCATCGTACAATGTTCCCCGCATAAATGTCTTCCAAAATCTACACAAGTGATGCGTGTTCAATAAACATGACGTTCAAAGTATCAAAGCAAAGTGATGCATGCATGGAACCCAGCAAGTACATTGAATCCGTCCACACTTCAGCCCAAGGAAGTTAAACAATTGCGCATTTATTAAAGCCTGCAAGCAACACCAATTTTCGATAACAAATGAAGTTGACCAGTTTGGTAAAAATCATACTTTCACATAGCATTTGTTGATCGAGGAAAATGGTGTGTTCAGAATACAGATACATTAAGGAGCATACAGCTCACGGAACAGAACACTGGGTTGAGGGTGTATGCGAAGACATTATAATCTTGGTAAGGAAGACCGTTTAATCTAGTCTAAAAATCAAAAAGTGCTGCACTATCAAGTAATCAACACTTTATAGCAAAGTGGGGAAGCAGTTTCATTTGGATTAAAGCACAACAGACTTGAGTGCGACCCGCCATTTTGAAGGCAGAAATGTTGAATGAGCACCTAGGTCAGTCAATTTACCCCATTTCCACCGATTTCTGAAAAGATTTGCTGAATTTACACTACTGTATATTCCAATGGCAGATTGGAGATAGTCTGTTGGTCCCGTTTGTAAACTCAGTGTGCTCTTCTCCCTTACACAATAGTGACGTTTACTCCCCCATAAACGTACATCTACACGTAGGTCTCGCATGGCGAGGCATTTCTGGAGGGCAGGACTGGGAGTAACACTGGACATTAGAAAAAGCAGTGCTTTAAGTTTGCCGGGTCTGCAAAGCCCTCATTACCTGCACTTCTCAACGCCTTAAAGAGTACTGGTACTCAGCTATGTTGAGAGGTGTAAAGGAAAGCTTTTCATTTCACTATCACAAAGGATTAAGCTTCTGCATCCCTTTTCTGGGGAAGTTGCGCCCTTTGCCGCCACCTCTCCCCACCAACCTTATGTCTCGTTCAAGGCCCTCCCTGCAGAACAGAAGTAGAGACATACATGCATGTACTGTGCTCAGCATCTGGCATGGAACACTGTTTTGCTAAGTGGGTTTTACCTTTTACCATTGGCTTCCTTTGATGGAGCAGGGATTGATTTGGAAAGCCTGGGAAATTACTCAAGAAGTTTATTAGTAGTGCCTATTCGAACATGTAAATGTTTAACTGGAGTTCTGATGCAACGTTTTCGATTGAAAACTCACAGCTCATATATATCGAATTTCTTAAGCAATAAAACTAGCAATAATGAAACTCCCCTTTACAGCTGTGATATCTGCTAGTTTCATACACAAAGAAAGTCAATTAATCTAGATATTCTAAACACAAAGCATAACTGGATGTGTGAAAGGCTCTCAAATACACTGCTTTACCAAAGTGGGGTCTCCTTGGCACAATGCAACCTCACTGGGCATTGCCTACAAACAGGGTGTGCCTAAATGGCGCCTGTCCCCTTGGTGCCGCGCTGACGTTCAGCACCAAAAGCACTGCCGCAGAATTTCTGGCTTCTAGGTTGGAGTGTATCTGCACTACTTCTCTCCATTTAAAGCACTAAGAATTGATGTACAGAATGGTCTGCATTCCATCATCTTAAAATATTGCCAAGTTGCCCCATAACATGTCTGCCATCCAGCCAGGCCGATCAGTGAACTGGAGTTTACATGTCCAGACTTGCAGTTACCTCCCAATCAATAAACTAGCTTCTTACTACATGGGGATTGTGGGCAACACATGTATTCCCCAACACCTGGTCCTCGCCTTATTTCATTGCTTTCGTGTACCTCCCTGTAGTGCGTGATGTTTCCAATTCAAGCCCAGAACTACAGGTACCACAATGCTAAGAAAACCAAACCTAGACATGACATTCGACAAAGTTGTGTAATTGTTTTTAGTCAAGCAGCAGCGCACTAATAGTGGCGCTCTGCTGCAGCCTCCTATATCGAATTTGTAAGGAACTTTACATAATGCCCGCAGAGAACAAAGCGATTTGACCACCGCCCCCCGTTTCTCTGCATCTTGTTACTCCGAGTGTTGCTTTTCAGTTATAAAACTGCAAGTGTCAAAAGAAAGGAGACCGTGGTGACGTCCTATTCACGTACGACACTGGCACATCACGAGGTAAGGGCATAGCCTGTGGTTTTGACCGAGTTTCGCAACGACCATTGGGTAGACTGAGCCCCGCCCCCCCATAAGGTGTTAGTTTATGGGGACAGATTTGGCTGACCTACGGGGCAGTAGCAAAACAGGACACTGACCAACATTGCCTGTGGCTGCAGAGTTCGCAATTGCCGGCAATTACTATCGTAAAACGTTTTTTCACCCGCATTCATATGCATACATTTTTGCACAATTCAAATTGTGATGGGTTAGTATTTACATGTCCGGGGAATATTGGCAAGGTGGGACGATAGGAAACTGCTTATTCTCACAGCAGGGCTTAAGGGTGTGGTTTCAGACATGGAGAGTTAACACTGAAGTTGCACAATGATAGTCATTAGAATGTGTGCCCCAAGTCTCTGAAGTTAACCCATCTCCCAACATTTGAAAGTTCTTCCCCCGCAAGCCCCCCTCCTCCCCAAGCCCCTCTCCCACTGCCTGAGACTCCCGACTGCTGGCGCTCGTTTTCACACTATCTGAAAATCCTCCTTGCTCACAAAAAAAACAATGAAACCATCTAAAGTGGTTTGTGTCTCATGCTTTCCACACGTTTTACTGTCAGGGTGACTATTCTGACGATAGTCAGTGTGCCCTGCATACTTAGAATGCCTGAAAGTTTGAATTACTAGCAGGGGCCCACCACACGTATAAAGGCCTTCGAGAGACGGCGTTCATCATGGCCACCCCGCACAGCATTCATAACAGCCGAGCGTGCTTTCTGGAGGAGGTTTGCCATGATTGGCTGGCCATAGATTCATCCTCCTTTGGGGAACGGAGCCGGAAGGCGATCGCCAGCCCACTCAAAGAACCTCCAGAAAGGGTCTTGCTCACCCCTGTCTGGCCCCATCCGTGCCTGGGCGGGCTGAGAGGGACCCCCCTCCCATGATGGAACAGCCCCCGCTTTGACTTTGCTCCCTGGGGACACCAGCCTTCTTCCTATGGTCCAAACCATTGCCCTGTCCTCCCCCTCTGATCCAGAGCTTCACTGGAGGTCGCACGCCTGTATCTCAGTCACACCCCCACTGCAGCCTCAAGGCCCGTTCATCCCCTCCTGCAACCTTTCTGCCATTACCCAGCCTCGCCATCCTCTTGGTTCCGATGAAACCTTCATGCTGCACTGAATTTAACCTCACCTCTCCACCTACGTGCCTCTGCAGCGGACCTCTGCAATCTGACTGGCTAACAGTGTCATTCATCTCCATGACAGTGAAGTTGCAGGTCGCCCTCCTTCCTATGGCATTTGTTACAAGTGCCTTTGCGTGCTCGTCTGCTCTGTTGGCCAACAGCCTGATTTTGACTACTCAAGCCGCCCCACTGTTACTCTGAACCATGTTTAATGTTTCTTGCAGTGCCCTCATACATTGATACTTTTCCTGAAAATTCTAAATTAGGTGTACTTAAATCTTCGCATCAGCGATTTGTGTGCTGCATTTTAGTGCTCTATTGCAAATTCGAACTTGTGTGCTTTTTACATCTTTTCATTTGTCTTCCATTTCATATTTTCTTCTGTGCATGCCTGGCTGCTAGGTCACTTCTGTGCATGCCTGGCTGCTAGGTCACTTGGCAAGTTCTCGTGCATTCTCAGCTGTCTCCCCCGCTACTCCCATAGCACTATCGCCCCTATCTATGTCAACTGCTACTCTCACATATCCAGCCTCACATCTGGAAGAGAAGATGAAACAAGCTCTCCTGGACTGCTACCCAGGCCTACCTATTGCTACCACCTACATCAATGTTCCTTCCAGGCAGACTATTACTGACATCCTCTTCTCTGTCCCCTCCCTGACCTACGGACCTCCCCCCAATCTGGTCTCCACTCCCCTTTCTCCTCCTCACCCACTAATTATGGTACTAGGTGGAAGTACTCCTGCCATGCTTCTCATCCTCTAGGTGTATAATGTCCATCATAAGGGCACCATCATGCCCAAGGTTCTCAACCTACTCTACCCAACCAGCTCCTGCCTGCTCAAATGTCCTCGTTTCTCCTGCCAATCCTTCCCCACCGATCGGTTTACCACACCCCTGTACCCAGCCCCACAGAAAAAATTCAAAGGTGGTAACCAGCTTCACTTAGCTACTCTGAATGCTTGCTCTGCTGTCAAATGCTCCTCATTCTCGAAGACTGACCTTGATGCCCTCACGAATACAGAGACCTGGTTCAAGGCCAACTGTCACTGCTCTTGACACTTTCCGGAAGGCTACAAAATCCTCTCCAAACCAGGACCCCACCAGTCGGGTGGAGTGGCCCTGATCTTCCTTGAGTGGGTCCCTGCTTTCATCATACCTACTCAATCCTACCTTTTGAATGCCTCATCTGTAGGCTTGGTTCGTGCCTACTCTCACCCCCATCTACAGGGCTCCTGGCCCCATCTCTCTCCCTCTCAACCTCTTCTAAACTCCTTCTCCTTGGTGACTTCAACATCCACCTCTCCGTTCTGTGTCCTCTGACTCCCTCTATTCTTCCTTCTAGCCCTACCAACTGCCAGTCACTCTGGACACCCTAATTTCTGGCAACATCCCATCTCTAATCTGGTCACCACCCTCTCCTGGTCTGGCCACTCATCCTCCCACCTGGGACCCCTTTGCCCTTTATCAGAGGCACCCTCAGCCTCCTTCACAGTCATTCGACCAATGAAGTGAGTGTCAGTTGCTGCTTTTGCCTCCAAATTCATGCCGCTCTTATTCCCACTTCTGATCTCCCTCCGACTGCTTGCTAACCTGCACCTCTTTGCCAATCCTGCACCTCATTCCCAACAACCTTGACATCCTTGCCCCCGTTATGAGGATCCACCTAAAACCTGCCTCCAAGAACTGCAATGACTGATCTAGCATCTCTGAAACGTGCCGTTACTGAACAGAAGTGGCAGACCTTGGGTTTACCCTCTTGACAAACAGCAATATCGCTTCTCTAGCTGCTCCAAGAGGCGGGCCCCCATCCAAGCCCACATCTCTGGAGCCATCAACAGCCGAACAATCGAGTTGCATTTTCCACTTCACCCCTTCATACCAGGCTCTGTACTGCTTTGGCATCAAAAACCCAGGATCTCTTTTCCTCATTCTTCCATCTCCACTCCTGCACATGCTCCCCTCCCACCCCCCCTAGCTGTCCTCCCTCCAGCCCATAGCACTGGATGAAGATTCTAAAGGGGTCCGCTCTATGAAGGTCACCTACAAACAGCTGCTCCCCTGCTCTTCCAGAACCATTAAGGACAACCTCTTTCAGCCAGGCTCTTGCAGACTTCTGTAACCACTCCTTCACCACTGGCTCCTTCACTCCATCCCCCCCAAGCACTCCATTCTGCACCCTCAAACAGTCTGATGACCCCTCTTGCCAGACCATCGCCCTATTTTCACTACCCCCTTCCTGGGTAAACTCCTGGAGAAGCTGGTCCTCTCCCAACTTAAGCTCCACACTGATCTTGTTGGTTACCTTCATGACCAATCCGGATTCTGGCAGAAGAACTGATTTTGAATATAGACAGGTGAAATGGCAACTCAGAAAACACACCAACTGCAAAACCAAGAATGCCATTTACGTAATTAGATGTCTGTGTGACCTACTATATGTAGGCAAAACTACCAGGGAAGCACGACAGCGGATTTTGGAACACAGGTCATGTATAAGAAAGTGGCAGATAAACCGCTCGTGGAGCACTTTGGGAAATACGGGCATAAAGACACAGACCTTACATGGTTTGTGTTACAAGCAATAAAGCCTTCCAAGAGAGGTGGCGACATGGGTACTCTCCTACATCAGAAACAACGTTGGATACACACCCTGGATACAGTTAAACAAGGTCTTAATCTATCCGTGGAATGGAACCATCTGGTTGCCAATCTGTAAAACATCTCATGCTTTGTAGCAGATACGAAATAAATAGCAAGGGGCTCAATTTATAACTCCCTATGCAGTTGCGGGATTAAATGGTGTTTTCATAAAATACGTTTATTAAGTGTTGTTTCATCACATAGTAATGTCTACCTTATATAGATATTTTTGAACATATAATATAATAAGTCGTATATTTTTTAAGCAGAAGATTTTTTTTAGTAGAAGAACGCTTTAACACGATGGGTACAAGAAAATTGGCAATAGACATTTTAACAGTCTTTCTTCTGTATCTATGATTAACAGAGTTGTATAAAAACCCGATATTAGAGTTTATGTATCAACTAAATATATACAACATGTTTTTAAGTTCCAAGGTTAGATGGCCGCCAAAAAAAAAAAAAAATGAGTAGACTAAATAGAGTCTGAGAATCGAGGAGTTTTCCCTAGATGCGCGCGAGCGCTTAATAGTCCTCTCGTCTGCCATCAACACGAGGAGTCGTGCTGATGACAACGCTACCGCGACGCTGCTGGCTACATTGCAAACGCCATGGTGTATGCAGAAAGGAAAACCACATACGGCTAGAGAAAAGATAAATTTTGATATACGCAGCAGCCGCAAAGTTGTTCATCTAAATGGAGTTTAACTAAAAATTATGCCACCCCAGAGAGAAGATGGGTTGGATTTGGCTCGAATTAATGACTGGAGGTTTTTGCTCCCAATTTTGACAAATAGGGGCACCAGTATAGATTTTAAATAAAGGGGGAGAATGTCCAATATGAAATAAGATAACACTCACTGAGCAGTGCGAGTCACGCGGAGTTTATATAACAGTTATCTGTATATTTTTACAGATCGATGCACCAGCTAAATTTAACCACTACATGAACCAAAAGAAAGGTGATTAAAGAAGGAAGGTTCTGAAAATAAAAGTCTTCTTTGGAATTTTTCTACATAATACGAACAAAAACGAATATTGGAAACTTTGGCTGTTTCTGCTTTGAGTAAGTAACATAGCCCCCTCTTAACTTGGTTCCCATCCATCGATGGGCACCTGCTTTCTTTTGCAAAGCTACAAAAACAATGTTTTCTTTTGCGATCTAGTGAAATTGGTATAACAAATGGTAATGGATATATGCTTTTAACCCTAGATCAGACGACAATTATCCTCCAGATTTCAATTAAGATGTGCTGAATTAGAATACTACATCCTGCCCCTCCTGATTCCACTGGATAGGAGGTGAGTTGGATGTTGCTCTATAAATTATAGAGATATTAATATGCAACTGAATAACTCTAAAAGGATTGATGGGAACAATACTGATGCAGTTTTTATGTATTTTTATAGATGGTGTGGCCCATGTCAATATATGTGCTTGAAAAATGGGTTCTGTCCTGAAGGTCGCTGTACAGAGAGTATTAGTGATGATGCTCGCAGAGAGCAACTGAAACATGTGTCGACGTGAGAGCTGTGGGAATAGAACACACTGATACCCCAAATTGATGGGGATGTCTTATAATGAATTGTAATCATTTAAAAACATAACAGATAAACGACTGTTCTTTTATATATAGACCATTTTTCAAAGAATGAATTGTTGAAGAGAGACTGACGATGGTAGTATGAATGTGAATGAATGAAAAAGAATGGGCCATAGTGTTGTAGGAAATGTTTAATATTGGTTTTAGACAGTGCATTTGCTCAAAAATAAAAAGTCTTGGGAATTGAAACCAAGTTAAAAATTGTTTGTGATCCAGTCATCCTTATTTTTGTCTACTAGTTCGAGCCCTTTGTTATTTCTGATTGAATGACCGGTAGAACTAGGGACGTTAAAATAGGTACCCCTCTTTTTTTGCAATCCGGATTCTGGGCATACAGAGGCACAGAAACTGCTCTCCTGAACACCTGTGAAACCGTGCTCTGAAATCTAGACTCCAACACTCCCACTGTTCTCATTCTCCTTGATCTCTCTGCCTTTGACAAGGTCAACCACGATCTTCAAAATGGCCGACATCCTCGGCTTCACTTTCCAGGTACTGGACAGGTTGACCTCACTAACCGCCCTTCCCAGCTGCAACTGGGCCCTTTGTCCTCCACCACCACTCTACCCAGTGCTCCATCTCATCCCCATGGCTCAACAATATCTATCTCGCCCTTCTTGCTCACCTGTTCTGATCTCCTAATTGCCAGTGTTATGCCAATTATCCAGCTTTCCTTCAAACTTCGTTCCACTACCTCCTCTGATCCCAGACTGTCTGCAGTTCAGGAATGCTGTGCAGCTAACTTATTGCCAGCAAAACAGATCCGACCCCTGCGTCCTCTTTCCCTCCTACCATCTGGCCACTCTTTGGGTCCTCTACCCCCACCACCCTGAGGCCAAAAACCACACATCTTTGATTCTGCTCTCTCACCACTCACAACATAGCCCTTACAAGGAAGTCCCACTTCCAACTCCACCTCCCCAGAGGCATTCTTCCTTTCCTCACCTCCCTCCAGAAGCTCTGTCTCTAGAGCTCTGGTCCTCTACAGGCTGAAATCCTGCAACAGCCCCTTTCTCAATCTCCCTACCCTCCTCCAGATAACAGAATAGGGCTCCAAGACTTATCCTTGGCGTCAAGCCCAGGGACCATCTCTCCAACCTTAAAATCCTTTCACTATCTCCCAGTGGCTACAAGGATCAAATTCAAGACCTGCATCATCCACAAGGCCTTCTGCGGCCTGGGACCATGCTATCTCCAAATTCCCTCCCTAAATACTCCCCTGCTACAGCCATAGGCTCTTCCAACTCAGACTGTCAAACACTTCCCCAAGCAGATAGTGGGGGCAGGTCTCCTCGGCTGGTACCTCCCTTTGTAACAGCCTCACTGCCCCGCTCAGACTTTAGTTAGGCGTACTTAAGTTCTTAAACTGCTCAAAAGTCTACTTTTCTCTACCTCTTTCCATCCCCGGTTAATCACCCCACTGCAGCCAGTGGAACAAGATTCCAGGTCCAGACCAGTACCCTCATCCCCAACTACACTGTCCTAGAGGGCCCTGCATTCCACCATTGGGAGTCACCTGCACCAGCACTTAGCCTGAGGTACTCCTCCTTGGCTCCCCTTAGCACTTCCCTCCTGGGCCATCCACCGGCACGTGTCCACACCTCTGCTCCCCCCCCTCCTTCCATCTCTCTGCTTCTCCATATCTCCTGCACGTCCAAATGCCACAAGGCCTAGTAGGAGCATGGCTGTTTTTGCCAAAGTTATTTCCGCTGTTCCCTTCCCATTTAGCCTTGTGGCGCTCAGAAACAATTCTGTTGTATAGGGGCCTAAAAAATGAATATACAAATAAAACAAATGTTTGATAAATTGGTCATTCTTATATTCCCAAAATGTAATTCGGTTTTATACAAAGCAGCCAGCATCTTAAATATTAGGTACATATATCATTCGACACTTCACACCCCCACCCCCCGATTACAAAAAAATGTTTTGTCTAGTTGAAATCCTGGGTTGGTTTACAAATCAATGAAAGTCCGCTTCTCTGCAGCCTGGATAAAACGCACAGCATTCCAAAAATATGTTTTGGGTTGTTACACAATCAGGGCGTGCAATATTTGAACTTGTTTGGGAACCTTTGTAAAAGTTGCATAAGAAAGAGGCACACGATAGCATTGCCCTGAAACTCCATCTACCATGAAATGGCGCATGCCAGGCAATCCTCGACTATCAATAGGGATTGTAATTTCAGGAAATGCACAGAATGACAGCAGTTTATATCTCAGTAGCAGGCTTGGACTGGGCGACAGCCCCAGGGCCGAACCAAAAATAAAACACTCATGTGGGACAGTTTTCTTGGTCAAAGTGGGCAATTTTTTTGCCAATTTGCGCCATTGTGACGAGTCTATTTTCTCTGCGGCTAGTAGTTTTGACCAGTGTTGCTTAATAAATATTCTTTGAAAAGCACAATTTCACACCAACAAAAAAATCCCCATTGGTTACTATGCAAAGTGGTACAAAAGAAATGAATAGCCATTTGCAATGGTGGGGCACTTTTTCACTGGTGCCCGAGACAACTGTATGGCCCAGTCCGACCCTGCACAGGAGGAAGTCGTTTAACTTGTGTGCACAAAACACCCCACCAAAGACCACTGGGCTATTAATCCGACAGCTGCGTGAACATGGGAGGGAATACGGCATACTCTACCTCGATACAAAAGTACAAGAACTGTTGGATAAGACTATGTAAACGTTTGGCAATGTCGGAAATCCGCTTATGAAAGCCTTTGCAGATAGTTAGAAAAGGTTCCCGGAGCCAGCGCTGCCAACTCGAGCAAGGGTAGAGGGGTGCGGTGAATAAAAGGCGACGCAAGGACCCCTTTTTGTTTAAAAGAACATTCTAAGAATTACATTACAACTTAAACTACAACAATGTCCGTGCGCTACAGAAATAGTGTCAAGTTGTTTTGAGAAAAGTTTCCCGCCAAATTAGACGCATCCCAAAATCACCTTTTAAAAATAGAAGACAATCGAGAATGAGTTGTAAACGCAGTTAAAGGGAGTTTGCTACAGTTTTAAACAAAATCTTAACCGCCCCGTTTAGGGTTGTCTGGGAGTCATTATTTAACCCAAGACAAAAGTTACACACTTCACCTCACTCAAGCCTCACCAGACAAACTTAGCACAGCCCTGGCAGCTCGCGTGCACGCCGCCACCACCACCAGAGAGCGCAGCCAGCCCGCGCATGCGCTCACCTGCGGCAGCCCTGCCCAGCCGCGCGGCACACAGCACCGCCAGGCACATCACGCACCGCTCCTTCCAGCTGTATCCCATCTCCGGACAACGGCAGGGGGGGGCGGGGCCTTGTGAGAAACTGCCAAAAAAAACTCCCGAGTAGCCCTGGGAGCGCCTTTATATGGAGGGGAAGGGGTGGGCGTGGCCGGGAGCGCCCCCCCCCTCACCGCACACCTGTGGCGGCGGCGCGCGAGACAAAGCACCTGCATCCAAATACGCCGCTGCGTTCACAGCCGCTCAGCTAAAGAACCGCCCCCCTAATATGCCCAGTGCGGGGCAGCGCGTGCAGGCAACCCCCACACCACCTCACAAACAAGTCCCCTCGTCCCACCAGTCCCCTTATTAGCCAACGTATTACTTCGCCAAAGAGCTGCTTATCAGGTCACAAAATGTCAAAAGCTGTTTCCAATCTAGTAGGTGTTTTTCTTCCTATTGTGCCTAAAAAATGACAGGCAACCTCTTCTTGCAAGGAAAGGGACAAGTGCATTGTGACCGACTTAACGACTTCGCAGCTGTACTACTGTCGTTGTTTGCAATTTTGCTCTCTCTTTTTTTGAGCGGGGAAACCAAGGAGCTTTACACAGCATTAAGGAGATCAGTTCTGTGGCTCGTTTTCCTTAGCGGTTTGTAGTTTAATTAGACGGCATCACTAAGAAAACGACTTGCTAAGAAAAAAGAATCGGTGAAGAGCCGCTGACTTCGCAGTGCACTCTTTCTTATTTTTGACACCTATGCTGGGAGGCTCTTTCCTGCCTCTAATGTCAGTGTCACCTTTCAAATACCATTTGGCAATTTAGCAAACGTGTTTCTTCTGGGTTAGCGTGAACAGCGGCATTCAGTGCGGGCATTAAGTGCTCATCACTGTCTAAGAGCACCCGTAATGGCGGCGCTGCCCTCTACTTCGTTTAGAAGTGTTTTGACCGATCGCCTTTTCTCTTTGCTTTTCATAATCGCCAGGGATGCTGGTGCTGGCTATTGCCTTTTCATTTGGATACTGCGTGGGGTACAGGACGACACGTTGTCACATTTCAGGTGTAAGTACCCCACCCAGACCTGCTCTAGTGTGTGCTTTATAGTATTTATGTCTTCAAAATCCCAAACTGCATACCCCAAAATGGGGAGGAAAAAAACAGGATTGCACAGTGCTGATTCTTGCATTTGTGAAGCCCTATGCGCAGAGGACAACCTCAACCCAGTCATTTGCATGCGTATTGACATCACTTGAAGTGACAGCACAGATAATGATATCAGCTGTTGATACTCTAGGGCGCATTGACATTGCCACTTTTATTTTTACAGCATATGGATCAATGTCATGAGTGAGGCCTTTTTTTGGCAAGTGTATACTGTGAACAGTATACCCCGTAGGAGCAGGGCTATAAGTGGGGTAAGAAATCGAGGGGAGTGGGCTCATTTGGGGGCATGGCTTGTGGGGTGGGCGTGGCCTAAAAATTCCACAAACTGTAGTAAGGTATGCAAACAAATATATAAATGCATGTAAGCATTTATATATTTGTATGAGTACCTTACTATGATTTGTGTAGTATGCAAGACATATTTTATAAACATAGAAATATGTAACATTTCTATGTTTATAAAAGATGGCTTGAAAAGTACACAATTCAATCCATTTTTTATAAAGCTTTGCCAACGGACAAAGTCAGAGGCCTCATTGTCCGTAGGCAAAGCTTTATAAAGGATGGCTTAAGGGCCCCGGCTCAGCCCCACTTTTTGGAGACTGCCGGGGCCTGGCCGCGGGTGGCCCCGGCCCACTTAAAGCACTGCCTTGGAGCTTCGAATTTAGGCAGATACAGCACAGTGAGATGTAATGATTTCCCCACCATCAAACGCTCTAGTAGGGTGGTGAAGCTGGCACTTGAGTTGCCGTAGCTTGAGGGATTTTTTTCAGCTCTACTTGTTGCTTTGCTTTCAGGAATTACTTTTCCCCCTCTCACTATCATGAGTGGGGCTTGAGATTTAATCGAAGACACGTAGGCGAGTGTTATGCATTAATCTTCTTTAGCTACTCATCTGGCAGCAAAGTGAAAACAGACGCGTAATCGTGTTCATGCCACACACTTACTGCTTAACGAGAAACCTGATACAGAGCTCCCAATGAGCCACTGTCATGACCACAGAACAACCAGCACATAAAAGCCTATGTAATTAGTGCCTCTTCCACGTTAGTGCTCAGAAGCAGCTTTACCTCCATGTCCACTGTTCCTGACCTTCTTTATTTCTACTATCCCCTATAACTCCTCCCCTCCAACCACGTCACCCAGTTTAAATTTTCTTGCCTCCAGCAGGTTGGACTTCTTGTGGGGCGCTGGGGAATGACGATTGCTGGCCTCCCTGGTGGGGCTGTGTGGCGGGGCCTTCGGCTCCAGCATATGCAGCAGTGCTCTCGGGCTCCCTGCGGGGCCCGCCGGAGTTGGTTCCCCTCTCTGTTGGAGCTTCAGTCCCGGGATCCTTGGCTGGTCCCGAAGTGGCTGTGTCCTCTTCAGGGGGATCTGAGGCTGGGAGTCTGACAGATTCAATGGTCAGTGTGGCTATTGCACGGGCTAGGTTGATGTCTCAGGGGTTTTCGGGTCCTGTGGTAGAGTCTATCATGAATGCTCTTAGACCCTCTACTCTGAAGGCATATGGCAGGCACTGGGGCCATTTCTGGGACTGGTGTGGGCGGTCTGGGATCCCTCCCCTGCGTTCTGGCCTCTCTGCTATCCTCCAGTTCCTCCAGGAGGATTTCACAAGGGCATGGTGGTTTCCACGCTTCGCTCTCAATGGGCCTCCATAAAATTCCTCTTGGGGGATGGTCATCTGGATGGGGAGGTGTTTGTGGCGAAGTTGCTCTGAGGGTTTTCATCTTCACGTCCTTGTACTTATAATGGGCTTCCCCCTTGGGCTCTCCCTCTCGTCTTTCGGTTCCTTCATGGGCCTCCTTTTGAGCCCATTTATGAGATTGACATTAAACATCTTACACTGATGACTGCCTTTCTTATCGCCATCACTTCTGCCCATAGGCTAGGGGAGATTGGGGCTCTATTATGTCACTCCTTCTTGAGGGTGCTGCTGGACTCAGTGGTATTAAGGTGTGTTCCGAAGTTTCTCCCGAAAGTTGCGTCTCGGATTCACACCTCTCGATCTGGTTCTCCCTGCCTTTTTTCAGGATCCGCTAATGCCAGAGGAGGTGGCCTGGCATACCATTGATGTGCGGCGGGCAGTGTTGGAGTATTTGGCTAGGACAGCCCCTTTCTACCAATCTGATAGTCTACTGATTACATTTGGCCCGGCTGGTGCTGGATGCAAGGCCTCAGTGGTTTCCATTAGCCGGTGGATCCGTGTTGTGGTCTCCATGACCTATATGGCTTTTGGCCTGCCTGTACCTGCGCACATTCAGGGGCGGTCGACCACGGGTTTGGCAGCTTCCTGGGCCGATGTAAGGGGGGTTTCTCTACAGGAGATTTGTAGGGCTAGCACCTGGGAAGATCAAAGCACTTTCATCAACCACTATAGGTTGAATGTCATTGTCAGAACTGAGCGTTGCCCCAAGACAACACTAAGGGTCATGACACAACATGAGGAATATGGCCAGGGTATAAGCTCCTTCAAAAATGAGAAGGGACCCACCTGGACCCAGTCCGGGCGCCTTTAGCGCCAGGCTCATAAGAAATGGCCAGGTGTTTTAGCACTACACTCTTGGTGATCCAACGTGGTAGGTAGAGAGCTGAATAAACACCTACATGCGGTCCAGTGTTCAGGGTGTGGCTGCATCCTTGGGCGGGGCCGTCTATATAAGCCACGCCCTTCCAGCAATCAGTGCTTCGCGTTGTTCTGCTTCCAAGCAGCTATTGGAACAGGAGGGTGGTGTCCTACCACAAGGAGCTGTAATACTTTGCATAAACATTTTCTGCAAAGATTTTGACATTTGACATGCTTAGTATCAATGGAGCTGTGTATTTTGGCTCAATTGAAAAGGGAGCAAAAAACACACGTAGAGTGAATGTTTAGCTTATTTATTTAGCCAAAGTCAAGTAAGTGCGGGTTTGATGTCACATAGTATTTTTAAAAAAGTGTTTTGACAATGTCTGCCTATTATTTGGCAGACATATTAGCAAAGCAAGGAAAGGAAAAGTACACAAATAAATTCAAACTACTCATAGATGAACATTCACATGACAATGCACATACAAAAAAGAGTAGGTTACTCCCAAGACCTAGTACACCTCGGAAGTAACAAGAAGGATGTACTAGTGAAGACTAATTTGAGCCCGCTTTTTACACTTCACCCAGTATTGTTATGAGATCATATGGGGATTGTTCTCTACAAAAAACATTTAAAGCATTTGAATGTAATGTATGTACATAGAGGTCAACCCCGTCGGCATTTACTTCTGATGTATTGTATTGCTTTTTTGTATGTGCACTTTAAAAAAAAATACTATGTAGCATCAAACCCGCACTGACTTGACTTTGGCTAAATAAATAAGCAAAACATTCACTCTACATGTGTTTTTTGCTCCCTTTTCAATTGAGCCAAAATACACAGCTCCATTGATACTAAGCATGTCAAATGTCAAAATCTTTGCAGAAAATGTGAATTTAGAGTTATTAAAGGTGTGTGTTTTTCTGCACTGTTTTTGGCTCTGTGTCTCAATTTTCCTTTGCTTTGGTATATCTCATGAGGTAAGTACTGGGACGAGGAAGAGTGGACGTTGAGGTAATGCTCTGATTGCTTACCGGTAATCTTCATTAATCCTAGTCCTACTCTTCCTCGTCACATTACTGACGGCCCTCCTCTCCCTCACTGCAGGGAAGGTCCCATGCTCCGGCTTGGTTATGTAAACTGGGTGATGTGGTTGGAGGGGAGGAGTTATAGGGGATAGTAGAAATAAAAGAAGGTCCTGTGTCGGAGGCAGGGGCCTCATGAGGTAAGTATTGTGACGAGGAAGAGTATGACTAGGAGTAATGAAGATTACCGGTAAGTAATCAGAGCATTAATGCATCTCTTCAAAGCAGAACCAGGAGCACAATGTATGCCAGCGTCTGGGACGAAGGGCAAAATGGCTACACAGGATCCTTTTCTACCTCGTCCGCATTGGCAATTGAGTGAAGAGAAAACACAAACAGCAGGGTGTGGGCGTGTTACAACGATGCTACCACTCTTGTTATACTGTCCCTCCTCCCGACATGTCACGACAGGTATCTATAGAATCAAAGCAATCCTTTTGTAAGACCCCGAGCAACACATAAAGGGGAGAAGAACATTTCGCATTTTAAGATATCTCAGTCAAGTAGGAGGGACCTGCATGAGCGCAGCTCAACAGTTCAGCTTGTTACTATTAATAGTGGAACAATCATTGGCAATGCCAACAGTTTGGGCTTTTGTGTAGGCATGGGAAACGGCGAAAGGCACTGCCGTAGTGATATTATCTGGCCATTGATGGTAGCAGGTGTGAAATGCTGAAGTGCCTGGGAATCTGAGAGCAGTGCCTGGCAAATGCCTAATACTTTTCCACTAGCCAAAACTGTTAACAGGACTTCAGTGAAGGACACGCATATTGCTTATAAATCGAGTGGCTGAAAGCTGGTTTACATATTTGTATGCATTTTACAGCTTCAATTAAGACAATTGGCCCTTATTACAAGTTTGCTGGTTTCCCACCTGTAATTCTGGTGGGATACCAGAAAAGTGACCTACCGTTTCCGTCTCCTGATATCAGGATTTCCTGGATAGCACAGGTGGCGGAAAGGGCGGTAAATCCCTATTCCATGGAGTCCCGTAGGACTTGATGGAGGGACTTGTCAGTATTTCTGGCACCGGTAAAACCAATGCCAGAAATACTGGCTGTTTTTTGCCAGTGGGGACCTGATTTATTTACAGCTCTTGACCGGAGGTAAATCATTGAACCCCCACTGGCAAACCTGTAGTTTGCCGGTCCGGGAAAATTGCTGGTCATAAAATTATCAGCAATTTTCCCAGACTGTCAAACTTATAATGACCCCCGTTGTCACGTTGTCAGGAGAGGAGGCCAAGGGAGACCCGAAAGGATCGCAAGAATAGAATCTCTGAAGAAACAAGACGTTTATTAGAAGAATCAGGTGAGGAGAGGGAGCGGGAGAGTACCTTGAAATCTGACAGTATACAACTCCCAAAGATGGCTTCATTGGAACAATTCCAGGAGCTGGCTAATGCGATCCGGGGTCTTCAAATTGAATTACAGACACTTAAGGACCAGAATACTATTCTGACTCAGCAGATTGCCCTTGGAGAGGATACCAGAGGTGACATTCCTCCATTGCCATTTCCTTTTGCAAGATACAACGGTAACCTGAAACAACTCGAGGAGTTTTTGGACGCATGTCATGTATATTTTTTCTTTTCGCCCTAAGACATACGAGACAGACAGATCTAAGGTTGGCTTCTTGATAGCCAATCTGATTGGCAATGCCCTTACTTGGGCTACTCCGTTGATAACCAATGCAGATCCATCTATGACCGATTACCAACTATTTGTGCAGAACTTTAAGAGACGATTTGATAGATCTGAGGTTCGATTTTCTTCTTTTGAAGCCATGGTGGACATTCGACAAGGAACTCGGGGTGTCCAGACTTACATATCCCAATTTCAATGTGTATCCTCACAATCTGGCTGGCCCGATTCTGCTCAGCAGACACTTTTTCGCAGAGGATTACACAAAGAGAGTACGAACTGGCACCGATACCCAGACCTACCAGTTTTCAGGACTTAGCTACGGCTGTTTTACAGATCGAATTCAGATGCCTTGAACGAAGAAAGGAAAAGAGAAAAGGAAGGTACTATTCTCTGTTGCCCGTCTTCTCACCAACGTCCAAAGAATACTTTACCACTGAAGAACCAATGCAGAAAGGGGCTACAAGAGGGCCTTTATCACCAGAGGAGAGAAGAAGAAGAGATAAGGGATTGTGTGCCTACTGTGGATCTGACAAACACCAACTTAATTCATGTCCAGAGATTTCACACAAGCGAAGGGAAACTCTCAACCCTGAACCTATGCAGGGGAGGTATCGGGGAGTTACGATCAACCCCCTGCGAGAATACCAGATCAGTAGAGGAGGAGGAGGACAGTCGTCTTATGGTATTTTCTGTTCAGCTGAATGTTTCCTCCACGCAGACTTTCAAGACACTTGCCATGTTGGATTGTGGGGATGCAGGAAATTTTGTAGATATCACCTGGGCTAAGACTAATCTACTCTCGCTTAAGGAGAAGGAAAAGCATGTGCCAGTGGAAGGGGTTGATGGTATGCCATTATCCTCAGGGCCCATTGTCTTAGAGACCTCTCCCATCCAGATGGCATTGGGGAAACAACACCGAAAGGTTGACTTTTGATGTCATGAGGGCAGCGCACTTCCCTGTAATCCTAGGGATACCTTGGTTACGGTGACATAACTCAAAGATAGATTGGAAGGCCAACACCCTTCGTTTTGCTTCCACCTATTGTACCCAATTTTGCTTACAATCTGCTCTAGAACTTACTCAGCCTAGCGAACATGTCACACTGACAAAGACCATCATTTCTTCAGTACCAAGACAATATCAGAAGTACAGTGAGGTATTTGTAGACAGACTCCCTCGAATTCTACCTCCACACTGACCAGAAGACTGCCGCATCGACCTGCAGGAAGGGGCTCAGATTCCGTTTGGACAAATGTATCCTCTCTCCATTCCTGAGAAACAAGCTCTCAAAGAATACCTAGAAGCTAATCTTCATAATGGTCTTATCCAAGAATCGTGATCTCCTGGTGGGGCTTCATTGTTTTTTTGTCTCCAAGAAGGGATCTTCAGAGTTAAGACCCTGTATCGATTACAGAGGTCTTAACCAACGGACTATTCGTGACCGCTATGCCCCTCATCAGAGATATATTGGAAGCAGTTTGAGGAGCAAGATACTTCACCAAACTAGATCTCCGTGGTGCATATCATCTTCTGCGTATAAGGAGTGGTGACGAGTGGAAAACTGCATTCAGGACACCACTCGGCTTGTATGAATATCGCGTTATGCCTTTTGGCCTTGTCAACGCCCTGGCTATATTCCAAAGGTTCATCAACAACATTTTTGCTGATCTCTTGTACTTTTCCAAGGTGATATATTTGGATGACATCCTCATATTTTCTTCCTCCCTAGAGGAGCATCGTTCTCATGTGGAAGAGGTGTTACGAAGACTGCTGTTGAACCAATTGTTTGCCAAACCTGAGACGTGTGCCTTTGAAGTATCAGAGGTGGCTTACCTGGGTTTCATCCTTACTCCAGAGGGGGTTCAGATGGATCCTGTCAAGGTCAAGGCAATACTGGACTGGAAACTGCCCACTACGGTGAAGGGGGTTAAAAGATTATTGGGGCTCGCCAATTTTTATAGGCGGTTTATACCTAATTTTTCTAACACCATTTTGCCTATAACTTCCTTACTTAAGAAGGGACTGGTTTTTGAATTTTCTACTGCAGCTCAAGAGGCCTTCCAAGCTCTTAAGACCTTATTTACCACTGCTCCTATCCTGATCCAACCGGATCAAACTTTACCCTTCATACTAGAAGCAGACACCTCAGGAGGGGCTAATGGGGGGTGTCTAGTCAAATGGTCGACAGACAAATGGTCGACAGACAAATGGTCGACACAATTTGGTCGACAGGTCAAATGGTCAAATTTTTTAAAAATTTATATATATATATTTTAGGTTTTCGTTTAGGGAAAAAAAGGGGTTTTTAGCAAAAAAAAGGGGGGTGGGGCGGAACCCCCCAAAAAAAAAAATGTGAAAAATAAATTGACCATTTGACCTGTCGACCTTTTGGTGTCGACCATTTGTCCTGTCGACCATTTAGATTCGACCAAATTACCTAGAACCCTATAGGGGCAGTCCTCATATAAGAGAGAAACGAAATTGAACATCCTGTGGCATATTATTCTCAAACCCTTACTATCAGTGAGAAGAACTATTCGGTTTTGGAGAAGGAGCTTCTGGCCATTTCCCAGGGATGTGAAGAATGGCGTCACCTGCTTCAGGGAGCTGTTCACTTCTTTTTGGTTAGAACAGACCACCGCAACATAAGAGTACTTCAACAAATGGAGTGCAAAAACTGTCGCCACGCCAGATGGGCACACTATTTTTCTCAGTATGATTTTCAGATCACTTACATACCTAGCTCAAAGAACGTGGTAGCTGACTCCCTGTCTAGAAGTCTTGGGGAGTGGTCAGGGAGTGGTCAGGCACCTATGTTGATCATGAACCTTTACTTCGCAGCCAAGTACTTGTGAATACTGTAGTTCCTTTTCTTAGAGAGGTACAGCATACTACCAAGAAGATTAAGAAGAACGATCTTCCTAAGGCCTTGGTTTTCCGGAGGGGCTTACTATTTCATCAGGAAGCACTATACTTAGCCTCTTCCTCGTTACAACTTCAAGCTCTGCAATGGCGTCATGACACTCCCATGTCTGGTCACAAAGGACAAAATGCAACACTAGAGTTTCTTTCCAGAAGATTTTGGTGGCCAACTATGCACCAGGACGCCAAGAGATACGTAGAAGCCTGCCCAGTTTGAGCTTCTAACAAGGTTTCCAGACAAAAACCACTTGGCCTCCTTCAACAGTGTGGTTTACCGTCCCGGCCTTGGGAACACATTTCTATGGATTTTGTTGTAGATTTACCTGTTTCCAAGCATTGTACTGCTATAATGGTTACTGTGAACACTTACAGTAAATGTTAGATTCATCACCGTGCAGACAGGCCGGAGCGTTGGCTCAGGACTAGATGAGAGCTGTTCAATGATTCCAGAACCTTCAGTCACTGCTGACGTAATTCCCAGTGTGGAAATACCCAGACACGACCCCCTCTCACTGAGGGAACTCTTTTTGGCAATGGACCTTCCTGCTGTTTTAGATAACAGCCAAGATGGTAATTTACCCAAAAGAGCGGGGATACCCACACCACTTTCACCAAGCTGTAAAGAAAGGACAAATGATTAGAACCAAATGGAAGAAGGAAATGTAATACAGATCTGCTGCTAGGGTCAGTACCTGAAATACAGGTGATAGTAGATTGGTTGTATCTATAAGAAAAAATTGAATTTTATATTAGCCAGGGTCAGAGAGAAAGCTTTCTGAGAAACAATAGAGGAATTGCCAATTCTTGCCCTCTGTAGCCTAAAGAAATGCCTAGATATTGGTAACAACGGCAGGATAAAATAAGAAAAGGGAAGGTTAGTATAGGGAACTCCCCGAACGGAACAATGGCAGATACTAGGTACGCGTTGGTGCAATGACTACAGCAGAGCGTTCAAATTATTGCACTGATCTGCCGGTGAGTTTCCAAAGAGGAGATAAATGATTACAGTATGTATTGTCCAGCTATGCGGATGGTGAACAATCGCTGAGTATGGTATTGTAGTTAGGTGGATACAGAGGAAAAAGGTGTGGAAGACAATTCCCAGATGATAAAGGTAAAGTTTCAGTCTTACCGGGTGAGGAGGAGTCTTAACCAATCAGGATCACCGATCGAGACTACCGTTGGTTTCCGCGATAGCAGGGTTATGACTTGAGTCCTGTGAGTATGCTGGGTACCCAGGAGCTGCTCAGCTCGAAGACGGGACTTGTGCTGGGCGGGGAAGATTGCGGGCGGGAGTTCGCCTTGAAGAGCTCCAAGAAGTAAGCAGAGCGCTGGATCAAAGGTAAGGGAGAGACAAAAAGAGTGGTCGAAGAGGGCTACCCGAGGTCAGTTTCACAAAGGAGTTTGACAGTAATTGATTTGGAGTAGTAACGCTAATCAGAAGCGCCTAGTCTGGCGTTACGGACACCTTTATGGGTAAGTGAACGGGAATTGAGGAGGCGTGTCGTGCTACTGGGTGGCAACGTAGCGGTCAGCTGACCAGTCACGTGACTACGCGACAACCACCTCAGTTTCCCTAGCAACCTCCAGCATTGCCCGAAAGGAGCCGTTCTCCACAGTCTTCGCTCCTGCAGAAAGTGGTAACGCAAGAGGCGCAGTGCGTATCGTACCGCAGGTGTGACAGTAAACTGGCTCATTTCACAGTGTTACCCAGTGTTCCATCTGCACTGACAACTGCAGGTGTCTTCCTTAAGGAGATAGTAAGACTGCATGGCATACCTCTTACCATCATTTCTGACCGAGGTGTCCAATTTACTTAGAAGTTCTGGACCTCATTATGTGAACAGATGGGTATCAATCGAGCTCTTTTGTCGGGTTACCATCCCCAGACAAATGGTCAAACCAAAAGGTTAAATGCTACACTTGAACAGTATCTTAGCTGTTACTGTTGCCTTGAGCAAGGTGATTGGGTAGACTTTTTTCCCATGGCAGAATTCTCATATAATAATGCCAAGCATTCCACCATCAGGATGAGTCCTTTCTATTGCACTTATGGCTTCGATCCTCTACATATACCATTGAATCCCCTCTCTTCTACCAATTCACCGGTGATGGATGTGTTGGTTACATCTCTCAAACAGGTACATAAGGATGCCTTAGACGCTTTGGAGAAGAGTCGTGGTTCCTATAAACGAGTACTTGAGTTTGGCTATCTACTAGGTTCCTTCCGAGATGGGTTAATCGGGGCAAATTATCTTCTCGTTACATTGTACATTTCTGATAGTTTCCAGGTTGAATCCAGTGGCCTTTCGGTTAAAATTGCCAAGTCCTCTTAAAAAGGTACATCCTGTATTCAGTACTTCTCTGCTCAAGCTTTATGTCAAGGATCCTTTTCGAAGGGAGATTTCCACTGTCCAGCTGTCATGCATGCTGGACGCTACGCTCGTAGAACAGCTAGACCGTTCTACTCCAAATGGAGGCTATTCGATACGTTACCGGGAAAACGACGTTTACACTTTTCACGTCGCTAACTTCACGTGACTTTTGCTTCGTCACGTGAACTACGGTATCACGTATTTAAGCAGCGTAGAAACTTCACTCGCTGCTTCTGATCGTCTCTATTGGCGTCGTGTAGCTGAACCTCTGATCTACATCCTGGTATCTTCCTACAGCTACTTTTGGGCCTTCGATAGCGTGTGTTCCGCCACACGCTGATTCCTGGAGCTATCCCTTCGCGTGATAATCCACACGCGCTCTTTGTCTTCATACGCGGCTGGCCAAGGCTGCGTGAATCCTGCCCGCGTGTAAAATCCACACGCGCTCTTTGTCTTCATACGCGGCTGGCCAAGGCTGTGTGAATCCTGCCCGCGTGTAAAATCCACACGCGCTCTTCGTCTTCAAGTGCGGCCGGCCCAGGCTGCGTGAATCCTGCCCGCGTGTAAAATCCACACGCGCTCTTTGTCTTCATACGCGGCTGGCCAAGGCTGCGTAAATCCTGCCCGCGTGTAACATCCACACGCGCTCTTCGTCTTCAAGTGCGGCCGGCCCAGGCTGCGTGAATCCTGCCCGCGTGTAAAGTCCACACGCGCTCTTTGTCTTCATACGCGGCTGGCCAAGGCTGCGTAAATCCTGCCCGCGTGTAACATCCACACGCGCTCTTCGTCTTCAAGTGCGGCCGGCCCAGGCTGCGTGAATCCTGCCCGCGTGTAAAATCCACACGCGCTCTTCGTCTTCAAGTGCGGCTGGCCAAGGCTGCGCGAACCCTGCCCGCGTGTAAATTCACACGCGCACGTTGTCTTCACACGCGGCTGGCCCAGGCTGCGCGATTCCTGCCCGCGTGTAAATCCACACGCTCACGTTGTCTTCAAACGCTATTTCTTCTAACTCCTGCATCTGTGGAATTAACAGAAGGATTGATCCCTAAGTGGGAAGGAAGCCTTTCAAGGATTATTGGAAGTGACTTTGAACTGAACTTTGGACGCTATCCTGTGGTGAATTCAACCCGTATCTAGCGTGAGCCTCGTTCCGTCCGGGATAAGTCTCCCTTACTAATTTTCCCTTCCCTGTCGTTTTGTTCTTCATTTCAAATCCATCAAGAGACTTCTGGATTATTCTACCCAGAGATACAGGTCAGTGTGATCATTCCTGTCATTATCTAACTCATCATACTCAGGTTGGAGCAGTTATTCATGATACTTTAATTTGTCCTAGGCTGGATTACTATACCTTACCCACGCCCTTTCCAGTGATCCATCGCTCTGCCTGTTTTATCAGCCAGAGGGTTGTATCATTTGGAAGGTCTTTGTTGACTTCACGACTATCAAGTCGGGTGAACAGGGATCCGGAAGACCCTACCTCCTGTATCCTTTTGAATATTGTATCCTTTTCGGTTGATACTTTGGTGCATTCTGACAGAATCAGAAGCCATGGAGGGTACGGATCCTTTAACTGTTTTGACACAGTTGATCCACGATTTGAGAAACGAAATGGTTACTGCACAGGACATGTTACGGCACCGTATGGACGTTATGCAAGACGCCCTACATGGTAGTCCTCAGGGAACACAAGCGCCGATGGCTACCGCATCCGGATCTGGGACTACGGCACCCCCACAGGAGACTATTAACGTGGTTATGCCCACTCAGTTTCCCTTGGCCCCTCCAGAAAGGTTCACGGGTGATCCCAAAACCTACAGAACCTTTGTAAACCAGTGCCGACTCCATTTCCTTTGCCGTCCTACATCTTTTCCTGACCTAACCACAAAAGCAGCCTTCGTGCTTTCCCATTTAGGGGGCACGGCTGCTGCTTGGGCTAACCCTTTGTTGGAAACTAATAGCCCTTTGTTGTACGATTGTGACGATCTCTTGACTGCTATGAGTAAAGTCTTTGACATGCGTTACTCTACTCAAGCCACAGATTTAGAGTTGCTTAACCTACAACAAGGCAGCCAACCCCTTATGTCTTACGTCGCCCGGTTCAATCAACTGACGGCGGAAACCCAATGGCCTGACAGCAAGAAAACGGCTGTTTTTTACAAGGGTCTTTCTGAAGAACTGAAAGACGCCTTATCTACTGTTCCTGTGGTTCCTACGGGTTTCCCAGAGCTGCTCAATTTGGTTCTACAAATCGACGCCCGAAGGAATGCTCGAAAGGGAGAGAAAAAGCCCTTCATGCCAGTCTCGGGGCGGTCAGAGACACCAGCAGTCATCTCTAACGACCCTGAACCCATGCAAATAGGCGCCGTGAGAGGCCGATTGTCCAATACAGAACGGGAGAACCGAAGAAAAAACCACTTATGTATGTATTGTGGTTCTTCCGAGCATTTATTGGCAACATGTCCTAAAAAACCCGTCAAGCGTGCGGGAAACGCCAAAACTCGACATTAGCAGGAGTCCCTATGTCGAGTGTTTCATCGGACTCCAGTACCATTCCTAAACATGCACCTGTAATAGTTCAGGTGACGTTACATTGTGATGAGCGAGAAGTGGTTTCCAAGGCCATGGTTGATTCTGGAGCCACCAGCAATTATATAGACATCACCTATGCCAAGAACCGTTCCTTACCCCTAGTAAACAAAAAAAAACCTGAAACGGTGAATACCGTGGACGGATCTGTGTTAACTTCTGGTATGGTAACCCAGGAGACGGTACCTGTTCGGATGACGTTATCAAATAACCATTCAGAAGAAATCGTCTTCGATGTTATTGCTGCTCCACAGTACGAGATCATACTTGGTCTTGCATGGTTAACCCTTCACAATCCTACTGTTGACTGGGTTTCGGGATCGCTCCAATATCCTTCGACTCATTGCAACGAACATTGCTTTACCAGTCAGGAGGTGTCAAATAAACAACACATATTGGCCTCTGTGGTGGAGGATTCTGCTATCAGCGTTGTACATCAATGCGACAATATCATACCATGCGAATACGCTGATTATGCTGATGTCTTTGATAAAGGCCAGGCAGAACAATTACCTCCTCATCGACAGTACGACTGTCCTATCGAACTGATTCCGGGTGCCAAAATTCCTACAGGCCGTGTTTATTCTTTAACACCTAAAGAAGATGTCGTGTTAAAGGAATACATTGACAAGGCGCTAGCCATGGGCTTTATACGACCCTCGCAATCTCCTGCTGCATCTCCTCTATTCTTTGTTCCTAAGAAAGAGGGAGACCTCAGACCCTGCATTGATTACAGGGCACTTAATGATATCACCATCAAAAACCAATACCCCTTACCGCTAATAAACGTGCTGTTGGATCAGTTGGGCACTTCCAGTTACTTCACCAAACTGGACTTGCGAGGTGCATACAATTTGGTTCGCATTCGTGAAGGCGACGAATGGAAGACCGCTTTTAAGACACGGTATGGTCTTTACGAATATTTGGTGATGCCTTTTGGTCTGTGCAATGCTCCCGCCACATTTCAATTCTTCATGAATGATATATTCAGAGACATCATGGACCGATTTGTGGTTGTCTATCTGGACGACATTTTGATTTACTCCTCATCTCTATCGGAACACGTCAGACATGTTTCTACAGTCCTACAAAGACTTAGGGAGAACCACCTTTATGTGAAAGCCGAAAAATGTGTCTTTCATTCGCAGGAAGTGGAGTTCCTTGGTTACGACATTACCAATCTAGGTGCTCGAATGAGTCGTTCCAAGGTAAAGGCAGTCTTGAATTGGCCAATTCCACATAACGTCAAGTCGCTACAGTCTTTCTTGGGCTTTGCGAATTTCTATCGCAGATTCATCCATTCCTTTTCCAAAACAGTAGCTCCTTTGACGGCTTTAACTAGTTCCAAAGTACCTTTCTGTTGGAACCAACATGCCCAAGCTGCATTCGAAAAACTGAAGGAAGCATTTACCACTGCACCCGTGCTTCAACATCCGGATCCTGATCGCCAGTTTGTCGTTGAAGCGGACGCATCCAGTGTCGCTATTGGCGCAGTGCTCTCACAAGTCTGCACAGAAACCAAGGAGGAACACCCAGTGGCTTTCTTCTCTCGTAAACTCACCTCATATGAACGGAACTACACCGTTACTGAGCGGGAACTACTGGCTATCAAAGATGCCTTCCGAGAATGGCGTCATCATCTTCTTGGGGCCAAACAACAGGTGTTGGTGTACTCTGACCATAGAAATCTCCAAGCATTCAAATCCATGAAATGCCTTACGGCCCGTCAGGCCAGATGGCATGTCTTTTTTGCCCAATACGATTTCCAGGTCACCTATCGTCCTGCCCGAGAACATGTTAAGTCGGACGCTTTGTCCCGTATGAGTAAAGAGGCGCAGGAAGAAAAACAAGTACAGATCCAGCTGTTGGCAGATCATGTGATTTGTGGTTGTTCGGTTCAACCATCCTTAAAAACCGAAATACAAGAGTGGGTAAAAAATAATCCACAAGTAGTCCAGGATATGAATCTAGACGTGCATAACGGTTTACCATTCACACAGGGGGTGCTTTATCTATCAACTCCTTCAATGCGGGATAAAGCCCTCAAATGGAATCATGATTCCTTGATTGCAGCCCATCCTGGACAGAAGAAAACACTGGACCTGCTCAAAAGGTGGTGCTGGTGGCCATCCATGGCAAAAGACGTTATAAACTACGTATCTTCTTGTTCTGTATGTATCCAATGTAAAAATACTCCTGGTAAACCAGTGGGCTTACTCCAATCCCTGCCTGTCCCTACCAAACCATGGGACATGATATCTATGGACTTTGTGGTGGAACTCCCCCCAAATCAAGGATACGATACCCTATGGGTCGTAGTGGATTATTTCACTAAATTGGCCCTATTTATTCCTTGTATTGGTTTACCAACTGCTACTGTTCTGGCTGATCTATTCATCCAACATATATTCCGTTTCTTTGGTCTACCATCAGTAATCATTACTGACAGGGGCTCGCAGTTTGCGTCACGCTTTTGGAGAGCCTTAACATCTGCATTACTAATTGATGATAGAATGTCCAGCGCTTATCATCCTCAAACCGACGGACAGACTGAAAGAGTCAATTGTACTATGGAACAATATCTGCGGTGTCTGTGTTTGCAATACCAATCGGATTGGCTCACGGTACTGCCGGCGGCTGAATTCGCCTATAACAACTCTTATCATAGTGCCATAGGCACTTCACCGTTCTATGCTCTCTATGGACAACACCCCCGATCAATACCTCTAGATTCCGGTCTATCCCTGGACACGCCTGCCGCAGGCCGTACGCTTCGTGATCTGAAGAGATTACAAAGAAAGGTGAAGCAGCAATTGGAGCAGGCCAAACGACGTGACAAGTTCTATGCCGACGCTCATAGGGTGTCCGCACCTGTCTATAAGGCTGGGATGAAAGTCTGGCTATCCACTAAGAACTTAAGAATTCCGGGCAAAAAGAAATTGTTGCCTAGATTCATCGGTCCGTATGTTGTGCTCCATGTTCTTAATCCTGCTGCTGTACGTCTGGCTTTGCCACAACGATGGCGGGTGCATCCTGTATTCCACGTCTCGCTCATCAAGCCTTTCTCTGACACTACTAGACTGCCGGTACGGCCTGTTGCTATTTCTGTGCGGGGATCTGATGAATACGAGGTACAAGACATACTGGATATGAAACTCCGTTCTGGTAGACCATATTATCTGGTGGACTGGAAGGGCTATGGACCCGAAGATAGGTCCTGGGAACCTCTTTCCAACATCCATGCTCCTGCTTTATTGAAGCGCTTCCACACAAGAAGGGGAGAGGTTGTCCCTTTGGGGGATGGCACTGTCATGCATGCTGGACGCTACGCTCGTAGAACAGCTAGACCGTTCTACTCCAAATGGAGGCTATTCGATACGTTACCGGGAAAACGACGTTTACACTTTTCACGTCGCTAACTTCACGTGACTTTTGCTTCGTCACGTGAACTACGGTATCACGTATTTAAGCAGCGTAGAAACTTCACTCGCTGCTTCTGATCGTCTCTATTGGCGTCGTGTAGCTGAACCTCTGATCTACATCCTGGTATCTTCCTACAGCTACTTTTGGGCCTTCGATAGCGTGTGTTCCGCCACACGCTGATTCCTGGAGCTATCCCTTCGCGTGATAATCCACACGCGCTCTTTGTCTTCATACGCGGCTGGCCAAGGCTGCGTGAATCCTGCCCGCGTGTAAAATCCACACGCGCTCTTTGTCTTCATACGCGGCTGGCCAAGGCTGTGTGAATCCTGCCCGCGTGTAAAATCCACACGCGCTCTTCGTCTTCAAGTGCGGCCGGCCCAGGCTGCGTGAATCCTGCCCGCGTGTAAAATCCACACGCGCTCTTTGTCTTCATACGCGGCTGGCCAAGGCTGCGTAAATCCTGCCCGCGTGTAACATCCACACGCGCTCTTCGTCTTCAAGTGCGGCCGGCCCAGGCTGCGTGAATCCTGCCCGCGTGTAAAGTCCACACGCGCTCTTTGTCTTCATACGCGGCTGGCCAAGGCTGCGTAAATCCTGCCCGCGTGTAACATCCACACGCGCTCTTCGTCTTCAAGTGCGGCCGGCCCAGGCTGCGTGAATCCTGCCCGCGTGTAAAATCCACACGCGCTCTTCGTCTTCAAGTGCGGCTGGCCAAGGCTGCGCGAACCCTGCCCGCGTGTAAATTCACACGCGCACGTTGTCTTCACACGCGGCTGGCCCAGGCTGCGCGATTCCTGCCCGCGTGTAAATCCACACGCTCACGTTGTCTTCAAACGCTATTTCTTCTAACTCCTGCATCTGTGGAATTAACAGAAGGATTGATCCCTAAGTGGGAAGGAAGCCTTTCAAGGATTATTGGAAGTGACTTTGAACTGAACTTTGGACGCTATCCTGTGGTGAATTCAACCCGTATCTAGCGTGAGCCTCGTTCCGTCCGGGATAAGTCTCCCTTACTAATTTTCCCTTCCCTGTCGTTTTGTTCTTCATTTCAAATCCATCAAGAGACTTCTGGATTATTCTACCCAGAGATACAGGTCAGTGTGATCATTCCTGTCATTATCTAACTCATCATACTCAGGTTGGAGCAGTTATTCATGATACTTTAATTTGTCCTAGGCTGGATTACTATACCTTACCCACGCCCTTTCCAGTGATCCATCGCTCTGCCTGTTTTATCAGCCAGAGGGTTGTATCATTTGGAAGGTCTTTGTTGACTTCACGACTATCAAGTCGGGTGAACAGGGATCCGGAAGACCCTACCTCCTGTATCCTTTTGAATATTGTATCCTTTTCGGTTGATACTTTGGTGCATTCTGACACCAGCAGATTGACAGTCCAGATCCAGATGTCTACGAAGTGGATCATTTGGTGGATTCTGTCACGATCCCTCATCATGTGGTCCCCAAGGCGCTCCCCCATCCCCCGTCTCGCTCTTCCCTTTCTTCCCCGATTCTCCGAGACTCACGTGGACTCTCACACGCTTTGCGATTGCGCCCGCGCCTGGTCCGTAACAGGACTGCTGTCAGGCTACGGCCATTTCTTCATTGGCAATTACCTTGGCGCCTAGGATCGCGAAGGGCTAGCATTGAGCTTCCGCGTCGCGGGACTGTAAGGTCACGTGACGCTCTTGCCCGATCACGTGACTCAGCCGCGCATCACGTGATCAGAAGCGCAAGTACTTAAACACGGAAACCCAGGTATTCGTTGCTTCACAGCTGTGCTCTGCATCCTGTTTGGCGTTACGTACCTTTGGATCACTGACTGCTTACGGAATCGACCTGGCTTGCTCTACTGGACTCTTCTTGGATCTACCCCTTTGGATTTGTTTGCATAAGTGATATCCGGCTCTTGACCACGGACTGTTATTGGACTGCCTCCTGGATCTCCCTCTTGCACCTTGGCTCTTTGGACTTCTTGTCTCATAGCTCCACAGTTCCTGCTAACAGGCGAACAACTGAGGACTACTCCTCTTGGGGTACTTCAGTCCACGTGGGTCCCGGACCTCTCCACTAGGTTTACTACCTCTTCCTTGACCCTGATTGGTAAGACCTTTCCGTTTTTCCTAAATACTGTGGTTACTGTTTCTTGCTTGGTACTTAATACGCATTTTCTTGCAGCAGCGTGGGGTCCCAGAGGTTCGCGGTCCCGGACTTGAACATCTTCGCCTGTGGCCTCAACGGCTGCACAGAGAGTGGCTTTAGGTTCTCTCTGTGCGGCATTTGGGGACGGAGGCCTCTTCTGCCTACACGACACTCAAGTCACAACAGATTCCAGATACTGTAGAGGGTCCTTGCAGTACCTTGTTCATTGGAAGGGTTATTCCAAGGCTGAACGTACCTGGGAACCTGTTCAGAATATTGATGCTCCTCGTCTCATCTGACGTTTTCACTCTTTATTTCCGGCCAAGCCAGATGGAAAGGGGTTGAGACGGGGGTATACTGTCACGTTCCGTTCATGGAAGCTTTGGCACAAGTGGAGATTAGGCTGTCTCGTTCACTCTAAACCGCATTTTGCGGTCTATTGTTCACCCAAGATGGCCGCCAGATGTTTATAGATGGCCTTTTCCGGATACGCCTTTGTGTTGTATCCGTCTTGGACCTTGCTTGTACTGTTGCATTTCACCTTAGCTGTTCCTGCATTTTTTCCCTTACTTTAAGCTTTCCTTTTCTGTGCTTTTCCAACTTTCCTTCCCTTGGTTTCTGTCTGTCTTGGATCGTACCGTCCTCTCACAGGCGGCTTTGTGTTTACTTCCGGGGTTTTTCAGGTACGTTCCATTTCGGTTGCTATCTCTGTTAGCTGCTTCCCTTCTGCTTTCTTTTCCGGTTCGTACCTCGGTACGTTCCATCCTTACCTCTTCGTAACTGTTTCTTCCATTTTTACTTCTGCCGGTTGCACCTCGGTACGTTCCAATCTTTTCTCTCTCTCTCTCTGTCTTCTCTTTCCTTTTTCCTTCGTTATCGGTCCATACTTCTGTACGTTCCGTTCTTTTCTCTTGTTCTAGTTTCTATTGCTATTTCCTTACCGGGTATTCCTTTTCTTCTTTATAGCTTTTCACAGATCCTTCTCATCTAACCAGTTACTTTTCCCCCATTTCTCCTACTTAGTTTAGTCTAGTTGTCTTTCTTCCTTTTCTCTGTAGATACTTTTCCTGTTTTAGCTGTACTGCTTTTTGTTTTGTACAGTTTTCCTTTAGCAATTTTGGCTGTTTCTGGTGGCTTGTCCTTTGAACTCAAGAGGACTAACTTTAACTGTACCATTGGAAAGAACTTTGAACTGTGTCTTCAAGATCCATGTGTCATCTACAATTCCTCATCTCCAAGGAGGGGAACTATTCCTGAAGAAGCTTTTCCTATCACTAAATTACCTAATCACCATCTTGCCCAGGGTTATTTTCTGCCTAGTAAGGCTTTTCCCCTGGAAGTTTATGTGAGCTTGCTCCTTGGGGTTCATCTTCGTCCTGATTCCTAACAGGTCAAGGTAGCCTCCGAGGGAGCTCGCCCTTACTTACACACAAAAATGGAAAAAAGGAGAGGAGGCCAAGGGAGACCCGAAAGGACCGCAAGAATAGAATCTCTGAAGAAACAAGACGTTTATCAAAAGAATCAGGTGAAGAGAGGGATCAGGAGAGTACCTTGACACCCGTTAACTCTCAGATGACTGCTATGAAAAAACACTGGAAGGCACTTAGAGTGCAACGTTTGATCCACGCAGATAGCACAGTGAGCTAAGCGCTTGCCCCTGATATCTGTGCGCAGCCTGCTGTGGCAGGTGTGAATCCTGGCATGGTCAACTTAGCCTTTCATCCTTCGATAATTGAGTACCACTCTGTGGGATAATAATGTCATCTGTTATTTCAGGGCTCTGAGACCTATGTGTGTGTAGCGCTATATAAGAAATACACTATTATTATTATGGTAAGGCTTGATTAAAGTGAGCTGCAAGAGTTCCCATGAGGAGGTGTTTTGGGCAGGGAGGGGCAGGAACTGGGTGGGAATGGCTATAGGGATTACCATGGCCATGGGCAGTCAATGGGTGGGCAAAGAACCAAACACCACCTACAAGCTGTGTCTCCCGCCTCAAATGCCCTTTCTTCCCATCTGTACTCTAATGCAATATTTTCGGCTTAGTGGTGGCTCTGACACGTAATAGCCCAAACAAAAAAAATGGCTACAGTCAATATTTAAAGTCACATAACTACTGCGAGCAGAAATTTCAATAGACTGTTATTTTGCTATCCTTATAAAAAAAGGACAGAAAATATCTGATTGATAAGTGGTGTTCAATAATTGTTTGCAAAGAGTGGAAGCTAAAGAAACAATCTGTAATGGTCTGTTTGTTTTAAAAGAAGGGAGATTGGTATCAAAGGAAGCTTAATCTTTGATGAAGCGAAAGGTCCCTAAAACACAATATGACTCAAAGTAGGAGGTAGAGCCTTTCATGAAATGACAGCAAGACAAATATCGCGGATCAGCGGTGCAAGAGGGACAAGCGGATATCCTCTTCTGACTTGGTGCTTACCGACTGTGATTAACAGTGCAGTAATAGAATACACCACAAAGGTAATCATTTTCAGAAAATAGCAAAAGCAATATCAAGCAAAGAATACAGTATTCTCTCCTGATGACCCATTATAAAAAAAATGGAGAAACACATGTAGAGAGAAGGAAACTAGTAACTAAAAAGTGAATACTAGACTTTGATTCAAAAAGTGACGAAAAATATTGGAAGAAAATAATGAACATTAATAAAATGATAATAAAAAAGACCATTGAGGGGAAATTGTGATATTTGGAAACAATCAAAAGTTACCACCGTGACAAGACAATATATGATGCAGAAAGTTGGCGCACTGAGAAAGATACCATTTGAAAAACGTAGTCTTTAATAATTGTTTCTAAAGAGTGGAAGCTATAAATAAAAAATAAAAAATCAATAGTGCCCTGTTTTAAAAGAAGGGAGATTGGTATCAAAGGAAGCTTAATCTTTGATGAAGTGAAAGGTCCATAAAACACAATATGACTCAAAGTGGGAGGTAGAGCCTTTCCTGAAAAATGACAGCAAGACAAATAACTGACCCTTTCTTTTATTAGAGAATAGGCATCCCTTTTTTTGGTGGCAAAGTAAGATCCCAGGGTTCATTTCAAAGTCCTGTGGACCTGAAAATGCCAGAGTACAATTTTACTGCCGGTTATTGGATTCTGTTGGATTTTCTATCATTTGGCAGGCAGAGCTGGGGGAGCTTGACATGTCCTCCCGCTTTAGCCCATGCCTTTAAAATCCACCTGCATTACTGCCAGAACGTGATTTTGTTGCTGCCGGTAATGCAGTGAACTTCTATGGAATGGAATCCATTCTAAATGCCTCCCACAATCACCAATTGCATTTACACTTTTTCAAACGTAGTAGAACGTGTTAAGGTGATTTTTCGAGTGTTTTACACCTTTCCTTACCACTGCGTGTTTCAAATGTTTAAAACTGCATGGAGGGGACCTTCTGCATGCAAGTACAAACGGAAGTGGTCCACTACTGTGCAATTTACTATTTAAGCAATAAGCCCAGAGGAGGTGGGGTATTACCGCTTCAGGTAATACCCCTGGGCCCATAGTTACAGGCCCGAGCCAAGCAAGAGCCTTAACGCAGGCCTGGGTTATTACCTGACGCGGTAATGCCCTAACTGCAAGGGGCTTATTGCTATTAGTACTCAGGCCCGTAAGACCAGAGTACTAATAGTCTTTCTTTCAGTTGCGAGATGCTGTCAGTGTTTTGCAACTGAAAAAGAGACGAGAAGAAAAAAAATGGCTACCAAAGAACAGGGAGAATAGACTTTACATAGTCCCTTCTCCCTTTCCATGGAAGCCATTGAAAACACTAACAGAAAAGTAAGAAAAAAATGGCCACCATGGAAAGGGAGAAGGGACTACACGTAGTCCCTTCTCCCTTTCCATGGTGGCCATTTAAAAAAGAAATACAAATCAAAACAAGGTAAATGGCCAACATGGAAAGGAGAGAAGGGACTACACATAGTCCCTATACCCATTCTATGGCAGCCACTCGCGGAAGGAACTCCGGGGCTGCAGTGGTGAGCAGAGATGTGTCGAGCAGGTAGGCACAGTCGAGGGCCAATCAGATCATTTTAAACAATCTGATTGTCACTCACCAGGTACTATTCAAACATAAATGATCCGCTCTGTAGTTCTTTACCAGAGCCACAAATTTTGGGAGCGGTTTGCTCATTCATGCATTTGTTAATTTAACTGTATCGTCAGGAGTTATAGTCCATAGAGGTAGGTTTTTGATACAACAGTGACAGACTTTCTACTTTCAGACTTCCTCACATTTTCATTAGTTTATACTGAGGCGGGGAAACCCCTCGTTGTGTTCAGGGATAGAGAGGCATTTTTCCAACCTTTTTGTGTTAACAAAAGTGTTTGCCCAAAAATATATCACTGCTGTGTCCGACTCACACTTCTGCACCCTTATATATGGCGTCAGAGGTGGGATCCGACCTGGCTGATACAAACTTGGGGATCATTAGCATTATCAGACTTAGTGAACAAGTCAACATCTCTATAGTGACAACTAAAGAATCCATAGGATTTGGTCTCTCCAGTAGTAGAGGAGTAATCCTGGAACCTGGCGAAAGACAACTAATTGATTTAACCTTCAAATGTTAATAAACATAAAAGGAGTACAGGGCGAACAAACCCAATTAAAAGTGTCCCTGACGAAATCCATTTTTTTATTAAATAAATACTGATTGAGAAACTAAAAATTCCGATCTTTCAACAAAAACTCCTTTTTTAACCCTTTAAGTGCCAAGGACGAGGTATTGCGTCCTTGGGATTACCTCCCCAGTGCCAAGGACGAGATAGCTCGTCATTGGCCATTAAGGGGTTAATGAAGAAGAAAATGTTAGAAGGCTTTGCATGGTGAAATACTGAAATCTTTCTTATAAAGGGAGGAATCCCGGTAGAACACTGACTTTCAAGGAGTAACTGTGTCTACTTTGTCTATATCCAGGTGGATAGTAGTTACTATAAAAATGGAAGACAAAGCTAGTATAGGTGCTAGAGTAGAACTTGAACTAGGAAAGGGGGGACCAGTCACTAATAAAAGGTCAACATCATTTTTAATAATAAATCCAGAGAGTTAAAACATCTAATTAAATTCAATGGTCCACAATACAGTACTTCACATCCAATATAAAACAAGGAATACGTAACAGGCTATCAGTGCAAGCTAAAACAACTTCACAAAACATATACATAGTACATATAAAACAAGTAGTGATGTACCAGATTCTGTTAGGATTGGTATATCATAGATTTAAATCTCTCTTTTAAGTCCAGAGAACTGTCTCTTTTTATAGGAAATACTGAAATCACCAAAAAAGGCCTTGGCACTGGGGGGGGAAAACCCATGGCAGTTAAAAAGTTAAAGGAAGACCCCTGAGTGACAGAGCTCGTCTCCCCAATTACGATATTGGTCCAAACCAAAAATTAAACTTGGATATTAGATTGGATACAGTCTTCCTCCGATCAAAACTTTTGGTATAAAACTGTCATGCACAACAAGTCAGGTACACAACCATGCACCATATTGATTGACACCCCGACACACACTGCTAGAATCC
The DNA here is from genome assembly GCF_040938575.1 of Ambystoma mexicanum. NCBI lineage: Eukaryota > Metazoa > Chordata > Amphibia > Caudata > Ambystomatidae > Ambystoma > Ambystoma mexicanum. The sequence continues at coordinate 1,461,323,588 of NC_090935.1, forward strand.
CCGGGTCACAGTCCGCCTCCCAAGTCATCACCTCACCTATGGTGCGAGGGAGTCGTCATCACCGGCGGTTTCGGGTCGTGCGCAGAGGCCGGCCCAGTTTGTTACCTCGTTTTCATTGGCAACTCCCGTGGAGGCTGCGTTCGGGCTTGAGAACCCGATCACGGTTACTTCCTGGTTTCGCGACGGTTTCCCGATCACGTGGTCAAGTTTCCGCTCACGTGACTGGTAGCCGACACACGTAAAAGCCGGGAAGTTCGAGTTGCTCACAGCTTCACAGCTGTTTCACAACTCTGTTTGGCGCTTTCAGGATTTACGTTGTTTGTTCCATTGGATTTTGGACTCAGGCTTACGAACCACGGATTTGCTTTCTTGCTCCACGGATACTGTCACTCGGAACTTTGTACGGATTTTGGTACTCTTGTGCTACGCTCAACAGATTGATTTTGGATCATCCCTTTCTGGCTTTTGATCTTCCGACCATAGACTTTGTGATCAGTTTCAAGTTCCCTTCAGCTACCGAAGGGCTACAGGCACCAGCCGGTACCTACCATCTAGGGCACGGCTATCCGGATCTTTGACGCTCCCTCGCATTTGACCCTGGGCACCTTAGCTTCATACCGCTAGATTTAGGTAAGAAAGGTTTTGCACACTCTATCATATCAAAGTTCTGTGTTTGCCTGTGCTAACCCTAACTTCCTCTTAACAGCCTCTGGGATCCTCGGCGTCATCAGATCCAGTGAATCATCAAACAACCTGTGGCCTCAAAGCTCGCACAGGGAGTTCCTTTACTCTCTTCCTGTGGGTGATTTGTGGACAGAGGCCCCTTTATTCTTCACTACGTGGCAAGTCACGACAGACTGTGAAGCCGTTGCGTTGTGATGAGTATGGAGCCTGCAGCTGAGGATCCCGTGGCTGCTTTGGTACAGGCACTCACATTGCTATGGGCGGATATGGGTGCAGCCACTGCTGCGACACACCAGAGGCTAGATTTGATCCAAAGTACACAACACCCCCTGCCTGCAGATGCTGAGTTCGGAGAGGCTGCTGCCGCGGCTCAAATCCCACCTGTTCAGCCTATTGTTCCTCAGCCCCCTATTGTCCCTACAACACCTCAGTTGCCAGTACTCATGCCCACGTCATTTCCCTTGGCCGCCCCAGAAAGGTTCCAAGGTGATCCTAGAAAGTTTCGTACATTTATAAACCAGTGCAAACTACACTTCCTTTGCAGACCTCAGGCTTTCCCCGATGCCACCACAAAAGCGGCGTTCACTTTATCTCATTTGGCCGGCACTGCAGCAGCATGGGCTAACCCTTTGTTGGAAAAAGATAATCCTGTTCTATACGACTTTGAGCTGCTGATCACAGAAATGTCTTGTGTGTTTGATACACGCCACAAAGCACAGTCCCGAGACCTCGTGCTGTTAGATCTGACTCAAGGAAAGGGATCCTCATAGAATACATTGCTCTTTTCAATCAGCTAACTGCTGAAACGTCATGGCCTGAACAAAAAAAGGCAGTTGTCTTCTATAGAGGGCTCAACAACACCATGAAAGACGCTATGGCTGTCGTCCCTTCCTTGCCCACGACCCATACCGATTTAGTGGACCTCGCGTTACAAATCGACGCAAGGCGTTACGAACGTCGTTTTGAAACAGGAGTTCCCAATACCAATTTGCCTTCCTCCTCCTCTGACACAGGCTTCGAGCCCATGCAGATAGGTGGTATTCGCAGCCCTATCACACAATTAGAGAGAGACCGCAGAAGAACTGACCATGCTTGTTTCTATTGCGGCCTGAATGGCCATTTCGTAAAGTCATGTCCTAGACGCCCTAAGCTCAAGAATCCGTTTTTTCAGAATGCTCGACCCTAGATCCGGGGGCTGGCTCGAGCAATACTACCCTTTCCCCGGACAGGTACCCCAACTTTGGCAGGATTAGGCCAGTGTTAGTGCAAGCCACGATAAAACCAACACCCGATATTGTTCATGCTGTCTCAATTTACTTAGACTCAGGCGCCACGGGCAACTATATTGACATTAAACTGGCTGGGTCCTTAAATTTACCTCTGATTACCAAAGAGCATCCAGAGCCGGTGCAGGCGGTGGATGGCACAGCACTGATTTCAGGCCCAATCAAGCAACAGACTGCCCCGGTCACGCTAACTATCCAGAACACGCATCAGGAAGTTATCTCATTCAACCTGATTACTATGCCACAGTTTGGGATCATATTGGGTCTCCCCTGGTTGCATCTACACAACCCTTTGATTGATTGGAAGTCTGGGCAGGTTCATTTCGAATCTGAAATATGTCAGAACTTTTGTCTCACTGCCTCTGACAACACTGTATCACCCCCACGAGCCCTAGGGGTCATAGCGCAACTCACACTACACGAAGACGCTACTATGGCCATAGAGCCTCATGTGGTGGGGGCTGTTGCCACTGGTTTTCCTACAGAATACTGGGATTTCCACAAAGTCTTTGATAAGGGTTCCTCGGAGGTCCTCCCGCCACATCGTTCCTACGACTGCCCCATCGACTTGCTTCCTGATTCTGTGATTCCCTCAGGTCGTATCTATTCCTTGTCTCCCTCGGAAGAACAGGCTTTAAAGGAGTACATACAGGTAGCCTTGAAGGTCGGTCATATACGTCCTTCCACCTCACCGGCGGCTAGCCCTATTTTTTTTGTCCCCAAAAAAGAGGGCGATCTGCGTCCTTGTGTGGACTACCGTCGACTAAATTCTATTACCATCAAGAATCGATATCGGATTCCTTTGATTATCCCATTATTGGACATGTTAAGCCATGCCACCATCTTCACAAAACTTGACCTCCGCGGGGCATATAATCTGGTCAGAATTCGTTCCGGAGACGAGTGGAAAACGGCCTTCTGCACTCGCTATGGATTGTTTGAATATGTGGTCATGCCCTTCGGGCTTTGTAACGCCCCTGCTACCTTCCAACGTTTCATGAATGAGATCTTTCACGACTTGTTGGATGTGTGTGTAGCAGTCTACCTGGATGACATCTTGATATACTCACAGAACATGAAAGACCACATATCACATGTCCGCGAAGTACTGTCCCGTCTCCGCCAACACTCACCCTATGCCAAACCTGAGAAATGTCAGTTCCACACTGAAAGTGTGGAATTTCTGGGTTTCCATATCACCCCTGGGGGTCTGGCAATGAACCAGTCCAAGGTCCGTGCGGTCTTGGATTGGCCTAAGCCCTATAACATTAAGGCCCTGCAATCATTCCTTGGGTTCTCAAATTTCTACAGGCGCTTCATCCAGGATTTCTTATCCATTGTAGCCCCTCTCACTGCCCTGACCAGTCCTAAGTCCCCTTTTGTCTGGTCACATGAACACCAAGCTGCTTTTGACGCCCTGAAATTAGCATTTACCATGGCCCCCGTCCTGAAGCACTTGGACCCAGAACTCCCGTTCATCGTGGAGGCTGATGCTTCCTCCTTTGCCCTTGGTGCAGTCTTGTCCCAACGCTGTCCTTCTTCGGGTCAGTTACACCCGGTTGCGTTTCATTCTCGGAAGTTCTCTGCTACGGAGTTGCACTACACCGTCACAGAGAAGGAGCTGTTGGCCATCAAGGATGCCTTCCAGGTTTGGCGGCATCATCTGTTGGGGGCAAGGCACGCTGTCACTGTGTTCACTGACCACCGTAACCTCCAGGATTTGGCCTCATTAAAGTGTATTAACAGTCGGCAAGTGCGGTGACACTTGTTCTTTGCGGCCTTTGACTTTCAGATCAAACATAGGTCCGGTTGTCCCATGGGAAGGCGGACGCGTTGTCTCGCTCTCCGGGTGGGGTATCCTTGCCTGTTTTCCCGGAAAAGCTGTTAGACCAGCATGTCATTTGTATTTGCACCCCTCCTATGTCTTTGGTGGATTCCATTCGCAAATGGGTTTCACTACATCCTGATCAGGTTACCGAGTGGGATCCGGTGTTTCATGACGGGCTACCGTATATCCAAAACAGATTGTGGTTACCAACTACCGACGCTCGTAATGTTGCTTTGGAATGGTCCTACGATAGCGCCATCAATGGTCATCCCGGACAAAGACGCACGTTGGACCTCCTCAGACGTTGGTGTTGGTGGCCCTCCTTGAAACACGACGTAGAAGGATACGTTAACACCTGTGCAATATGCGCCCAGTGTAAACATCGCAGAGGGTGCCCGCTGGGGCTCTTGCTTCCTTTACCCATACCCCCCAGGCCCTGGCACACGGTATCCATGGATTTTGTAACAGACCTACCCCGAACCAAGGGATTCGATACCATTTGGGTAGTAGTCGACTCCTTTTCCAAAATGGCTTGTTTTATTCCCTGTTCCGGCATCCCTTCAGCCCCGGCCTTGGCCGATCTTTTCTTCAAATCGGTCTTTTGTCTCTTTGGGTTACCCACAGTTATCATCTCAGATAGGGGTCCTCAGTTCACTTCTCGTTTCTGGCGAGCACTCACGGTCCTTCTAGGCATCGATTCCTGTTTCTCTTCCACATATCATCCAGAGACGGACGGCCAGACTGAGAGGGTGAACCAAGCCATGGAGCAGTATTTGCGTTGTCTAGTGTTGCAACACCAGCAGTCCTGGCTGAGTTTACTACACCTCGCTGAGTTCTCCTACAACAACGCAACGCATTCCTCCACTGGTTCTTCTCCCTTTTATGTTTTGTATGGTCAACACCCTCGCACTTTGCCTATCCCAGACCTTGCACTTTCTGATAATCCTGCTGCTGCTGCCTGTGCCCGCGACTTATTGGCCGTTCAGGCTCAAACCCTTACTCACCTTCGGGAGGCCCAGGAGTCTACGAAGGTTGCAGCGGATCGGAGGAGGACAGTGGCACCTTCCTATGTTGTGGGAGACAGGGTTTGGCTCTCTTCTCGCCATCTCAGGCTTCCTGGTTGTCGCAAATTGCTCCCTCGCTTTGTGGGCCCATATAGGATTTCCGCTGTAAGAAACCCTGTAGCTTATCGCCTCTCGGTCCCTGCCTCCTGGCGCATACACCCTGTTTTTCACACCTCTTTGCTGAAACCTTGCCCGGCCCCTACCCGTCTCCGGTCTACGCCTGGTCCTGTTTCAGTGGGGGACTCGATGGAATATGAGGTTTTGGGTATATTGGGTTCCCGTATGGTTCGGGGTGGTCTCCAGTACTTTGTGGATTGGGCAGGTTTTGGCCCCGAGGAGCGTTGTTGGGTCTGCGCGTGTGATGTCCATGCCCCAAAGCTTGTTTCACGTTTTCACCGGGATCATCCTTCCTGCCCACGTGGTCGTGGGCCATTGAGGGGGGGCTCTGTCATGCACAACAAGTCAGGTACACAACCATGCACCATATTGATTGACACCCCGACACACACTGCTAGAATCCCCGGGTCACAGTCCGCCTCCCAAGTCATCACCTCACCTATGGTGTGAGGGAGTCGTCATCACCGGCGGTTTCGGGTCGTGTGCAGAGGCCGGCCCAGTTTTTACCTCGTTTTCATTGGCAACTCCCGTGGAGGATGCGTTCGGGCTTGAGAACCCGATCACGGTTACTTCCTGATTTCGTGACGGTTTCCCAATCACGTGGTCAAGTTTCCGCTCACGTGACTGCGAGCCGACGCACATAAAAGGCGGGAAGTTCGAGTTGCTCACCGCTTCAGAGCGGTTTCACAACTCTGTTTGGCGCTTTCAGGATTTACGTTGTTTGTTCCATCGGATTTTGGACTCAGGCTTACGAACCACGGATTTGCTTTCTTGCTCCACGGATACTGTCACTCGGAACTTTGTACGGATTTTGGTACTCTTGTGCTACGCTCAACGGATTGATTTTGGATTATCCCTTTCTGGCTTTTGATCTTCCGACCATAGACTTTGTGATCAGTTTCAAGTTCCCTTCAGCTACCGAAGGGCTACAGGCACCAGCCGGTACCTACCAGCTAGGGCACGGCTGTCCGGATTTTTGACGCTCCCTCGCATCTGACCCTGGGCACCTTAGCTTCATCCCGCTAGATTTAGGTAAGAACGTTTTTGCACACTCTTTCATATCAAAGTACTGTGTTTGCCTGTGCTAACCCTAACTTCCTTTTAACAGCCTCTGGGATCCTCTGCGTCATCAGATCCAGTGAATCATCAAACAACCTGTGGCCTCAAAGCTCGCACAGGGAGTTCCTTTACTCTCTTCCTGTGGGTGATTTGTGGACAGAGGCCCCTTTATTCTTCACTACGCGGCAAGTCACGACAAAAAACAAGTTTGACAAAAAGTTCACAGGTAGTTGTTTCCAAAGCGGTGCTAGCACCAGCTTCTGTTAATTTTGAATGGTTTACGGAAGACAAATTAACAAAAAGTGGAGAGGTCCCGGTTTTAGACCTTAGTGACTCCTTAGTATAAGCAATTCGTTCAAATATTGAAAGAAGAAATGTTTTCTTTTGAGACTACTGAGGTCTGTCCCTGTGGCCAATTGCCACTAGAAACCCCAGATAAGATAGTATTATCCGAAAGTTTAAAAACAACCCCAATTGAGATCATGGCTACTTTGGAGGCTCACCTAGAATGTTTAGTAGACGACCACGTTGAAGCAGAAGCAAGATATCAAGAAAGTATTGCTAGGGTGGTAGCAGCTCAAACAGGGCCCATTCTCCCTCAGATGATTTAACAACCATATAGAGAAGGGGAAGAATTGTGAAAATTCTTCTTGAATTTTGAGTGATTGGCCCAGCAGTTTCAGTGGGAAACAAGTTAAAAATGTGTTATTTAGCTCCCCTACTAAAAGGAGATTTGCAGACATCTTATCAGACCCTAAATCCCTTGGGGCGTAACCCATTTGAGGGAATTAAACAAGAGCTATTACTCAGAGTGGGCTAAACTGAAAATGTTGATAGGAATACATTCAGAGAATTAGAAGCTTTGGCCCTGGAGCAACTCACTAATAGTTTACCTCTGAATCTCCAAAGACCTATTTTACAATTGACTAAACATTCCTTAACCCTAGCTAAAGAAACCACCCAAAATCATGCTGCAGGTAATAGAGTTCTTAGGTTACTGCATAAAAGTGGGGTCTCATTGTTTTTCTCAACCCAAAATAAAATCCCAATTGAAAGAAAGGCTGGGTGAGGGTCTATTAAAACAAAATAAAATAGGAGTCTGAGAACCTGAGAAAAAGGAAAAAAAGTCACTGATAATGAGAGACGCGGTGAGTCCAAAACTTGAAGAAACACAGTGGTTAAAACTCCCAGAGTTACCCGGTTCACCTTGTATTGCGTCTATATGGCTAGAATAAATAATAATGAAAAATAAAACACGAATACATATGAACATATATTCACAGATAGATTGATTAGAATATAAATTTCATCACTGTGATCCATACAGCAGAGGAAAACTTCATCTTGGTCACCAGACAACACTGCTTAATCCCTGAGCAGGTAGGAAAAGAGATAGTTATGGTCAACAGGGTCTGAAGCGAAGCGTCCTCCCTATCAGTGAGACTGCAACACCCGGGGTTCAACATCCAACAACCACCTTTCTGTGTTGCACTCTCATTTATGAGTTATCCCCCTCTCCCTTCCAAATCGCGTTCTGCCCTCGGCCGAAAGGCAGACCACAAATCGAAGAGACAAAGGGTGGAAAAATCCAGTTGAAAGTGGAAAAACCCAGCGCTTCTCTACTTTCATGCATTCCCAGACCCCTTATCGTGCAGCTGCAGTGCACTCCAACTCCCCTTCTGGATTTGTCCTTCACTACCAATACAATAACTATTCTCTGTAGTCAGTCCACTTGCAAAATATCTATGTGACCCTGCTCTATTTTCCCTACTACTTGTTCATTCTGTGAGGCCCGCGGAAGCGCAGACTTTTTACTACAATGGTAGATGAGTGTTCTAAGCTGCGCATCAACGCCATGTTATTCTCGCTCGCATTACACACCTGTGGACATCCGGCTAGAGGGTGTAGAGGAGGTCCCAAATAAAGCCTGCCCTCCAGTCACCCATTTTGAATTACCAGGTGTCAAGGAGTTCCCCCTTCTCACCTGAGTTCGATCTTTGCTGGATTTCTTGATCGATGCCTTCTTGCGGACGGATCGAGTCTTGACTAAGGCTGCACGAGTCTCTTCCGACTCCAGCTTGCGTTCAAAGTTCCGGGATGTTAAGATCCAGGAATCCGGGAAATTTACAGAGTGCGCTACTAGCACACGAGTCCAGGAAACAAGAAAGGAAGGAAAGGGACTAGGAATGGGGTTGGCTGGAAAGAAACAAGGAAAACAATACCGCGAGCTACAGAGCACACGTCTGGTCGCTACTTCGCAATAGCATTGTGACGCGCGGAGCCGCGGGAGGCGTGGTCTATTAATAGAACACGATACGTCCAAGGTGTAGAGCGAGGAAAGTGTTTCACAGTGGAGGGCCATGTTGGGAGTACAAGGGAGTGTAAGCCCCATTGTGACAAGGACCAGGAAGTCCAAAAGGTGCATGTTCTGTAGTTCTTGACAACATGCCTCTTCCGAAGACCTGTTCCTCCGGATTTTCCCGGGTGTATAAGGTGAAATCTTCTGAGCAGTCGAGGGGCCTTGAGATTAGAAAGTGCTTCCCAGGTTCTTTCACTAGGAGGATATCCTTTCCATTCATCCAGGTATTGAAGCTGACCCCGTTTATACCTGGAGTCACATATTCGGCATACTTCATATTCCAATTGGTTGTCGACCAGCAGAGGAGAAGGTCGGCAGGATTTCCGGGAGGATTAGGTGTAGGATTTTATTAAGGATGTGTGAAATACTGGGTGAATTTTCTTCCAGGAGTCTGGTAGTCTGATCCGGTATGAAACTGAATTGATAATTTCCTTGATGGGAAACGCACCATAGTACCGAGGGGCCAACTTGTTTGGCCGTAGATGTCGGGGTAGTAATTTCGAGGACAACCAGACTTGATCACCAAATGCATAAGAAGGACCTGGTCTTCTTTTGGAATCTGCATACCTCTTAGTCTGTGTTCTGGCCCTCTCAAAGCTTTCTTTGGCCTCCTGGTGTATGTTGATGAGGGTTTCTATCCAGGAGTCGACAGTAGGTACTGGTGTAGGATGAGGGAGAACAGAGGGTAGAACCAATGGATGGAATACTTGGCTACAATAAAAGGGACTGGTCTTAAGTGCTGAATGATCGGAATTGTTATAGGCAAATTCAGCCCCGGGTATCAGGAGCGACCAGTCATCCTGAACCTTGGTGGCGAAACATCGAAGATACTGCTCCAGGATCTGATTAGCACGTTCTGTGGCCCCATTGGTTTGGGGATGATAACCAGATGAGAGGGCGCGTTGGATTCCCAAAATGAGACAGATGTTTCCAGAATTGATAGACGTATTGAGGTCCTCGATCAGATATGATCTTGGAAGGAAGTCCATGTAAACGGAATATGTGTTCCAGGAAGATTCCAGCAAGCTCGGACGAAGATGGTAGCTTACACAGGGGTGTAAAATGAGCCATATGAGTGAACAAGTTTATGGTAACCATGATGGTCGTGTATCCTCGGGAAGGTGGTAATTCCACAATGAAGTCTGTAGCAATTAATTCCCATGGCCTTGTTGGCAGTGTAGGTTGCAGTAGAAGACCCACCGGTCTCTTGTTATCATGTTTATTTTGACTGCAGATAGTACGAGCTTTGATGTACTGCTGTACGTTGGTCTTCATTCCAGGCCACCAAAACTGTCTTTGTATGAGACGGAGGGTGTTGGTTATGCCACGATGTCCGGAGTGAAGGGTACCATGACAGAGGTTTATTATTCTTTGTTGTAATTTCTGTGTAGGAATGACCAGTGCATTGTCGTTGAATAAATATCCATCCTTAACTCTTAGGTTCCATGGATTCTTCCTTGAAATATCCTTCCAGAGGTCAGAGGATTGGGTTTGCACTCAAATTTCTTCCAGGAGGTTGACTGCCTGAGCTACAAAGATCGTGTGGGGAAACATTTTAGGATAGGCCCTGTCTTCAGTAGTTACATAGTCAGGACGTCGAGATAAGGCATCAGCAATCAGGTTTTGTGATCCGGGAACATGAGTGATTTGGAATTGGTACTGGGCAAAGAAGTAGGCCCAACGCACCTGACAACTGTTCCTGCACTCCAACGACTGTAGAATTTGAAGATTCCGATGAACCATGCGGACCTGAACTGGATATCTAGCACCCAGAAGTAGATGTCGCCATTCAGTGAAGGCTTGGCGGATGGCTAACAGTTCCTTTTCCAGGACGGAGTAATGTGTCTCTCTGGGAGTCAGGGTTCGTGAGAGGTAAGCAATGGGGTGTTCCAGTTTATCCTCAAGTTCCTGCTTCAAGACCGCTCCTATGACGTAGTTAGAGGCATCCGTTTCCACTAGGAATGGCCGATTTATGTCGGGTTGGGCCAAGATGGGGGCTTGCGTGAACTCTGTCTTTAAACGTTGGAATGCCTTATCTTGCGGTGTAGACCAGATAAAGGGGGTGTCTTTCTTCAAGAGGGCAACGATTGGCTGAACAATCTCAGAAAAGGTAGAAATGAACTTCCGGTAGAAGTTGGCAAACCCCAGGAAGGATTGAACTTGTTTCACGGACGTGGGAGCGGGCCATGCCAGTATGGCCTTTACCTTTGAAGGGTCCATACCAATTCCTTCTGGTCTAAGGATAAATCCTAGGTAGTGAACAGAAGTAACGTGAAACAAGCATTTTTCGGGTTTGGCTAAAAGTTTGTGTTCACAGAGTCGTTGTAATACTGCCTTTACATGTTCTTCATGCTTTAGAGGATCCTTGGAAAAGATCAATATGTCATCCACATTGTCGTGACTTGCCGTGTAGTGAAGAGTAAATGAGCCTCTGTCCACAAATCACCCACAGGGAGAGAGTAAAGGAACTCCCTGTGCGAGCTTTGAGGCCACAGGTGGTTTGATGATTCGCCGGATCTGATGACGCCGAGGACCCCAGAGGCTGTTAAAAGGAAGTTAGGGTTAGCACAGGCAAACACAGTACTTTGATATGAAAGAGCGTGCAAAACTTTCTTACCTACTCTAGCGGGATGGAGCTAGGGTGCCTGAGGTCAGATGCGAGGGAGCGTCAAAGATCCGGGCAGCTGTATCCCAGATGGTAGGTACCGGCTGATACTTGTAGCCCTTCCGTAGCCGAAGGGAACTTGAAACTGATCACGAAGTCTATGGTCGGAAGATCAAAAGCCAGAAGGGGAAATCCGAAAGCAATCCGTTGAGCATAGCAAAAGAGTCCAGAGTACCAATGTCCGTGCAGAGTTCCGAGTGACAGTATCCGTGGAGCAAGAAAGCCAATCCGTGGTTCGTAAGCCTGAGTCCAAAATCCGATGCAGCAAACAACGTAAATCCTGAAAGCGCCAAACAGAGTTGTGAAACAGCTGTGAAGCGGTGATCAACTCGAACTTCCCGGCTTTTACGTGCGCCGGCTCCCAGTCACGTGAGCGGAACCTTGAACACGTGATCGGGAAGCCGTCGCGGAACCAGGAAGTAACCGCGATCGCGTGCTCAAGCCCGAACGCAGTCTCCACGGGAGTTGCCAATGGAAACGAGGCAACAAACCGGGCCGGCCTCTGCGCACGGCCAGAATCCGCCGGTCAAGACGACTCCCTCGCACCATAGGTGAAGGGATGGCTTGGGAGGCGGACTGTGACCCAGGGAGTCTAGCAGTGTGTGTCGGGGTATCAGGCAGTGTGGTGCGTAGTTGTGTAACTGATTTGTTGTGCATGACAGAGCACCCCCTCAATGGGCCACGACCACGTGGGCAAGAAGGGTGTTCCCGGTGAAAATGTGAAACAAGCCTCGGGGCATGGACATCACACGCGGGGACCCAACAGCGCTCCTCGGGGCCAAAACCCGCCAAGTCCACAAGGTACTGGAGACCACCCCGAACAAGACGAGAACCCAATATACCCGAGACCTCATACTCCATCGAGTCACCCACAGAAACAGGACCAGGCGTAGACCGGAGACGGGTAGGGGCCGGACAAGGTTTCAACAAAGAGGTGTGGAAAACAGGGTGTATGCGCCAGGAGGCAGGGACCGAGAGGCGATAAGCCACAGGGTTTATTACACCGGAAATCCTATAAGGGCCCACAAAACGAGGGAGTAATTTGCGACAAACAGGAAGCCTGAGATGGCGAGAAGAGAGCCAAACCCTGTTCCCCACAACATAGGAAGGTGCCACTGTCATCCTCCGATCCGCTGCAGCCTTCGTAGACTCCTGGGCCTCCCGAAGGTGAGTAAGGGTTTGGGCCTGAACGGCCGACAAGTCGCGAGCACAGGCAGCAGCAGCAGGATTATCAGAAGGTGCAAGGTCTCGGATAGGCAAGGTGCGAGGGTGTTGACCATACAAAACATAAAAGGGAGAAGAGCCAGTGGAGGAATGCATTGCGTTGTTGTAGGAGAACTCAGCGAGGTGCAGCAAACTCAGCCAGGACTGCTGGTGTTGCAACACTAGACAACGCAAATACTGCTCCATGGCTTGGTTCACCCTCTCACTCTGGCCGTCCGTCTCCGGATGATATGCGGAGGAAAAATGGGAATCGATACACAGGAGGACCGTGAGTCCTCGCCAGAAACGGGAAGTGAACTGGGGACCCCTATCTGAGATGATAACCGTGGGTAACCCAAAGAGGCAAAAGACTGATCTAAAGAAAAGATCGGCCAAGGCCGGGGCTGAAGGGATGCCAGAACAGGGAATAAAATGAGCCATTTTGGAAAAGGAGTCGACCACCACCCAAATGGTATCGAATCCCTTGGTTCGGGGTAGGTCTGTTATGAAATCCATGGATACCGTGTGCCAGGGCCTGGGGGGTATGGGTAAAGGAAGCAGGAGCCCCACCGGACACCCCCTGCGGTGCTTACACTGGGCGCATATTGCACAGGTGTTAACGAATCCTTCTATGTCGTGTTTCATGGAGGGCCACCAACACCAACGTCTGAGGAGGTCCAACGTGCGTTTTTGTCCGGGATGGCCATTGATGGCGCTATCGTGGGACCATTCCAGAGCAAGATTGCGAGTGTCGGTTGTTGGTAACCACAATCTGTTTTGGATATATGGTAGCCCGTCATGAAACACCGGATCCCACTCGGTAACCTGATCAGGATGTAGTGAGACCCATTTGCGAATGGAATCCAACAAAGACAGAGGAGGGGTGCAAATACAAATAACATGTTGGGTCTAATAGATTTTCCGGGAAAACAGGCAAGGATACCCCACCTGGAGAGCGAGACAATGCGTCCGCCTTCCCATGGGACAGACCGGACCGATGTTTGATCTGGAAGTCAAAGGCTGCGAAGAACAAGTGCCACTGCACCTGCCGACTGTTAATACACTTTAGCGAGGCCAAGTCCTGGAGGTTACGGTGGTCGGTGAACACAGTGACAGCGTGCCTTGCCCCCAACAGATGATGTCGCCAGACCTGGAAGGCATCCTTGATGGCCAACAGCTCCTTCTCTGTGACGGTGTAATGCAACTCCGTAGCAGAGAACTTCCGAGAATGAAACGCAACCGGGTGTAACTGACCCGAAGAAGGACAGCGTTGGGACAAGACCGCACGAAGGGCGAAGGAGGAAGCATCAGCCTCCTGAACGGGAGTTCTGGGTCAGGGTGCTTCAGGACAGGAGCCGTAGTAAATGCTAATTTCAGGGCGTCAAAAGCAGCTTGGTGTTTATCCAACCAGACAAAATGTGACTTGGGACTGGTCAGGGCAGTAAGGGGGGCTACAAGGGACGAGAAATCTTGGATGAAGCGCCTGTAGAAATTCGAGAACCCAAGGAATGATTGCAGGGCCTTAATGTTACAGGGCTTCGGCCAGTCCAAAACCGCACCGACCTTGTACTGGTTCATTGCCAAACCCCCAGGGTGATATGGAAACCCAGAAATTCCACGCTTTCAGTGTGGAACTGACATTTCTCAGGTTTGGCATAGAGTGAGTGTCGGCGGAGATGGGGCAGTACCTCGCGGACATGTGATATGTGGTCCTTCATGTTCTGTGAGTATATCAAGAGGTCATCCAGGTATACTGCTACACACACATCCAACAAGTTGTGAAAGATCTCATTCATGAAACGTTGGAAGGTAGCAGGGGTGTTACAAAGCCCGAAGGGCATGACCACATATTCAAACAATCCGTAGCGAGTACAGAAGGCCATCTTCCACTCATCTTCGGAGCGGATTCTGACCAGGTTATAGGCCCCGCGGAGATCAAGTTTTGTGAAGATGGTGGCATTGCTTAACCTGTCCAATAAGGGGGTAATCAAAGGAATTGGGTATCGATTCTTGATGGTAATAGAATTTAGTCGGTGGTAGTCCACACAAGGACGCAGATCACCCTCCTTTTTGGGGACAAAGAAAATAGGGCTAGCCGCCGGTTAAGTGGAGGGACGTATATGACCGACCTTCAAGGCTACCTGTATGTACTCCTTTAATGCTTGTTCTTCCGAGGGAGACAAGGAATGGATGCGACCTGAGGGAATCACAGAGTCAGGAAGCAGGTCGATGGGGCAGTCGTAGCAACGATGTGGCGGGAGCACCTCCGAGGAACCCTTATCAAAGACCTCATGGAAATCCCCGTATTCTGTAGGGAAACCAGTGGCAACAGCCCCCACCACATGAGGCTCCAGGGCCATAGGAACGTCTTCGTGTAGTGTGAGTTGCGCTATGGCCCCTAGGGCTCGTGAGGGTGATTCAGTGTCGTCAGGTGCGGTGAGACAATAGTTCTGACACGTTTCAGATTCGAAATGAACCTGCCCAGACTTCCAGTCAATCAAAGGGTTGTGTTGATGCAACCAAGGGAGACCCAATATGATCCCAAACTGTGGCATTGTAATCAGGTCGAATGAGATAACTTCCTGATGCGTGTTCTGAATAGTTAGGGTGACCGGGGCAGTCTGTTGCTTGATTGGGCCTGAAACCAGTGCTGTGCCATCCACCGCCTGTACCGGCTCTGGATGTTCCTTGGTAATCAGAGGTAGATTTAAGGATCCAGCCAGTTTAATGTCAATATAGTTGCCCGTGGCGCCTGAGTCTAAGTAAATCGAGACAGCGTGAACAATATCGGGTGTTGGTTTTAACGTGGCCTGTACTAACACTGGCCTAATCCTGCCATAGTTGGGGTACCTGTCCGGGTAAATGGAAGTACTGCTCGAGCCGGCCCCCGGATCTAGGGTCGAGCATTCCGAAAAACCGGATTCTTGAGCTTAGGGCATCTAGGACATGACTTTACAAAATGGCCATTCAGGCCGCAATAGAAACAAGCATGGTCAGTTCTTCTGCGGTCCCTCTCTACTTGTGTGAAAGGGGCTGCGAATACCACCTATCTGCATGGGCTCGACGCCTGTATCAGAGGAAGAGGAAGGCAAATTGGTATTGGGGACTCCTGTTTCAAACCGACGTTCGGAATGCCTTGCGTCAATTTGTAACACGAGGTCCACTAAATCGGTGTGGGTCATGGGCAAGGAAGGGACGACAGCCATAGCATCTTTCATGGTGTTGTTGAGCCCTCTATAGAAGACAACTGCCTTTTTTTGTTCAGGCCAGGACGTTTCAGCGACTAGCTGATTGAAACGAGCAATGTATTCTATGAGGGATCCCTTTCCTTGAGTCAGATCTAACAGCTCGAGGTCCCGGGACTGGGCCTTGTGACGTGTGTCGAACACACGAGACATTTCTGTGATCAGTAGCTCAAAGTCGTATAGAACAGGGTTGTCATTTTCCAACAAAGGGTTAGCCCATGCTGCAGCAGTGCCGGCCAAATGAGACAGAGTGAACGCTGCTTTTGTGGTGGTGTCGAGAAAAGCCTGAGGTCTGCAGAGGAAGTGTAGTTTGCACTGGTTTATAAAGGTGCAAAACTTTCTAGGGTCACCGTGGAACCTTTCTGGAGCAGCCAAGGGAAAAGACGTGGGCATGAGTACTGGCAACTGAGGTGTTGTAGGGGCAATAGGAGGCTGAGGAACAATAGGCTGGACAGCTGGAGGTTGTGCCGCGGCAGCGGCCTCCCCGAACTCAGCATCGGCGGGCAGAGGGTGTTGTGTACTTTGGATAAAATCTAGCCTCTGGTGTATCGCAGCAGTGGCTGCACCCATATCTGCCCTTAGCAATGTGAGTGCCTGTACCAAGGCAGCCACGGGATCCTCAGCTGCAGGCTCCATACTCATCACAACGCAACAGCTTCACAGTCTGTCGTGACTTGCCGCGTAGTGAAGAGTAAATGAGCCTCTGTCCACAAATCACCCACAGGGAGAGAGTAAAGGAACTCCCTGTGCGAGCTTTGAGGCCACAGGTGGTTTGATGATTTGCCGGATCTGATGACGCCGAGGACCCCAGAGCCTGTTAAAAGGAAGTTAGGGTTAGCACAGGCAAACACAGTACTTTGATATGAAAGAGCGTGCAAAACATTCTTACCTACTCTAGCGTGATGGAGCTAGGGTGCCTGAGGTCAGATGCGAGGGAGCGTCAAAGATCCGGGCAGCTGTGTCCCAGATGGTAGGTACCGGCTGATACCTGTAGCCCTTCCGTAGACTAAGGGAACTTGAAACTGATCACAAAGTCTATGGTCGGAAGATCAAAAGCCAGAAGGGGAAATCCGAAAGCAATCCGTTGAGCGTAGCAAAAGAGTCCAGAGTACCAATGTCCGTGCAGAGTTCCGAGTGACAGTATCCGTGGAGCAAGAAAGCCAATCCGTGGTTCGTAAGCCTGAGTCCAAAATCCGATGCAGCAAACAACGTAAATCCTGAAAGCGCCAAACAGAGTTATGAAACAGCTGTGAAGCGGTGAGCAACTCGAACTTCCCGGCTTTTACGTGCGCCGGCTCCCAGTCACGTGAGCGGAACCTTGAACATGTGATCGGGAAGCCGTCGCGGAACCAGGAAGTAACTGCGATCGGGTGCTCAAGCCCGAACGCAGTCTCCACGGGAGTTGCCAATGGAAACGAGGCAACAAACCGGGCCGGCCTCTGCGCACGGCCCGAATCCGCCGGTGATGACGACTGCCTCGCACCATAGGTAAAGGGATGGCTTGGGAGGCAGACTGTGACCCAGGGAGTCTAGCAGTGTGTGTCGGGGTATCAGGCAGTGTGGTGCGTAGTTGTGTAACTGATTTGTTGTGCATGACACACATAGACAATGACGAAGAGGAATAATGTCAGAAAACACCCTATCCATAAAACGTTGAAAAACTGCAGGGGCATTAGCTATTCCAAAGGGCATGACTAGATATTCATACTGACCAAAGGGTGTTCTAAAGGCTGTTTTCCATTCGTCTCCTTCCCAGACATGGATCAAATGATAGCCCCCCCGGAAATCCAACTTCGTGAACATTACGGCACCTCTCACAGCTTCCAGGATATCCAAGATCAGGGGCAGTGGGTACCGATCTTTGAGGGTGCATTGATTTAAGCCACGATAGTCGAGGCAAGGTCTGAGTTCCTTGGTGTCCTTCTTGGGAACAAAGAACAACGAAGCACCCGCTGGAGATTTTGAGGGTTTTATGGTGCCGTTTTCAAGGTTGGTATCCAGGTATTCCCGGAGGGCCTTTTTCTCTGGTTCGCAAAGGATGAACATTCTGCCGAAGGGAATCACTGCTGAGGGATCTGTATCTATGGCACAGTCTTCAGGTCTGTCAGGGGGTAAGGCCTGGACTATGGCAGTTGAAAATACATCAGCATATCCCTGATAGGCCTCTGGGACTTGTATGATATTGGAAACCATGAGTGGTGTTTGCTGGTCTCTTAGTGGTTCTTTAGGGGGTGTCAAGGAGGAATCCAGGAATAGACAGTGGGACATACAAAACTCTGAGCTTAGGAATAGTGATCCTGCTGTCCAATTGATATACGGATTGTGCTTCTGTAACCAGGGCATACCCAATACCATGGCGTAATGAGCTGACTTAATGATGTCGAATGTAATCCGCTCTTGGTGATGGTTTATGGAAAGCTGGATCTCTTTTGTCTGCAGGCTTATGGGTCCTGAAGTGAGGGGTCTTCCGTCGATTGCTTCCACCGGCTGCCTGGTGCTTTGTGTCTCATACGGATTATAATGACTAACAACCTAGTCTTGATCAATGAAAATTCTCATAGCTCCGCAGTTTACCAAGGCCAGAATGGGATAGGCCTTATTCTTCGAGGACGACAGGAGGGCCTGTAGTATCACCAAATGTTTTTGTCAAGGATGGAATTGATGTGGAGCAAATATCTCTCTCCCGAAGCTCTGCTCCATCTAGGATCTGGAGCTGGCGTTTCCCGAACGCCGAGGAGGGGCTAGAGGACACTCCCTAACCAAGTGTTTGTCTGAGGCACAATACATGCACAACCCCGTATGAATCCTTCTCATCCTTTCTTGCGGGGATATAGGTCCACGGAAGGCTTCCACGGAATGCTCCTATCTGCATGGGTTCTGGTTCAGAGACTGAGCCTGGGTTTGTGTCCGTCTTGGTGGTACTGACCAATGGGCCCGTCAGTAATTACCTCTCCTCGTCGACACTTGGTAGCAGAGGATGGTTACGGCCATCGATTATTGATAATCGATCAATATAGTTATAAGACACCTTTAAACCGACAGCACAAAGTAACTCTGGGCCTTCGGTTACATCACAAGTCTTTTCGCCATTCCGGCTGAGTAGGCTGAGAAGCTCCCCGTGGGCAATGATAGTGTAATCATTCCCAAAAAATCTGCAGTGGGTCTGAAGGAACCCGCCTTTCCAAGCATAACCCATCTCATTCCCACGGGCAGCGGATCGGACGAAAACCTTAAAAGCAGGAAGAGGAAGGGGCGGTGATCCTGAAGTTCCAGAGAGGAAAAGAGTCGATTGGTGAGTGAAACAACGAAACTTGTTATCCTGGCAAAGGTTTTATAGGCCTTAGAGTAAGAAGGGAAAGGTAACGGTGGATGGCGGAGAAAAAATAATAGAGCTAGACGTAGAAAAGACTGTATATATATATATATAGGGGGTAAAAGACATGGTCACCTGAAGGAACTGGGGTAAGGAATACCGGGGGGGCACCCGAGATTAAAAACTGTAAGGAATACCAGGGGGACACCCGAGATTAAAAACTGTAAGGAATACCGGGGGGCACCCGAGAGAAAACTGTAAATTTGCCTTGTTCCTGCGCTTTAAAGAGTGATCAGAAGGAACTTGAACCCAGAGCCAACAGAGGGGGGACTTTAGGCTACGATGACGTTTAAAGACGTCATAAAGGGGTTAGTTCAAATCCCATGACGCAGTGATAATTAGAAGGCAGGTATACGTTGACCAGCTGGTGTCGTCTAGTCTGTCAAGGGTCTGTCCTATATGTTCTTTGTATGCTGAATGTGGAATTATTGTGATGTTAAATGATGGCAATGCATTTTTGGTTTTCGCGATTCTGTAAATGAGAGGGAATTGCCACTGAATTGATGTGTTTCGAGTAAAACTGTTGGTGTAAAAATTTTGCGGGAAAGTTGGATTGGAGCTTGCGTATGTGGTGCTCGCTCATAATAGTGTAAAATTGAAACACTGTGTGATCATTGTTGGTGACAAAATTAAGAATGGAAGAAGTTACCCCACTTGCACACTTGTGCAAGCAATTGCCAAAACATGCAGCAAAGCTGAAGAAATACAGCCAGAAGTGGGTTAAGGGCACCGCAAATAAAATGTTTATGCCGTGGCCTCAGAATGGGTCTCTTTCTAAGGCTGTCTTGCAGCACATGACCATGTTCTTACATGCCACATATAGCGGGAAGAAGCTCGAGAAACGCCTTGCCGTTCTCGAGCTTTGTAAAATGTTTGAACAAGTAAAGGAAGAAGAACCTCCCGCAGACTGGATATTAAATGTATGTACGGAGGGGGGTGAGACCCCTACCGTGCCACCTGCCCCGCCGGAACCAGTTGTTGAGGGAAGTAAGTCGGAAGGCCTTTAACCACTACGAGAATTTAAGGCAGCCACAGGTTATAGCAACCCTGCATACGAGTCACCTGCGTGTAGCAGTGACGAGACGAAAGAGAAGGAACAGGATATTGACTCGGCCTCCACGATCCCGTGGGACAAAGAGAGGCGAGATGAAGAAAGAAAGGGCCAGGCACAGACGAGTGCACCTCTCGATAGAGAGAGAGAGGAAAAGAAGCAGAAAGGAACCGACGAGGTAACATTTGCAAAGGACGAATGGATGGGAGGGCAGATACTATTGAAATTAGATGGAAAAGGAAGTGATGACGCAAGGTCGAGTGAACTGTCTGTTGAGGCGCAAAGTAAGGAAAAGAAGAAAGAAATGGCTATGAGAGACGAGAGGGCAAGGAAAAAGGATAGGTTGAGGCGAGACCAACTATATCGCGAAGAGCAGGATATACCGCTCAGTCGCACGCAATATGCAGCCTATGAAAGGTACAGGGAGAACATGCTAAAGTTGGAGGAAGAAAGGATGGTGCACGAAAGGAAAGTGAAGAAGAGAGAAGATGAGGAAAGTAGAAGGGCAAAAGAACGTAGAAACGAACAGATGAGGGAAGAAGATAAGGCTAGAGAGGAGGCGAAGAAGCGAAGAGATGGATGAGGAATCGTAAACGTAGGCAAAGGGCGCGAGATTTAGAATATTGGCAGCGGGAAGTGAAAAAACCCAATCCTGTTGTAGACTGGGAAGACATAGAAGAGTTCTTTCCAAGAAGTGATGCAGTGCCAGGTACAAGCGGGACAATTATTGATGATGACTTGCACACCAGAAGCATCGGGGAAGCGATTGATAAAATATATGATGAGATGGGACTGGAACGAATCTCCCAAGAGGGAAGGGAAGATGAGCGCTTAGAGAGCACTCATCTATATGACACTGAGGATGTCACCCGAAGCAGTGGGAGTAGGGGACGTTCCCTAGACAGAATAGAAGTTGGCCAGAATGAAGATGATGCAAGAAGTTGTGCGAACTGGGAGCATTCAGAGTCTGACTCAGATGGGGAAGCGGGGGAAGTGATGTATGACGAAGGGAGACGATGCGAAAAGCGGCTCCCAGGGATCCGAGAGGTACAATGGTTAGACGCGGGCAGGTCCATAAATAGGACACTGAAGTCCGCTGGACAGTCCAGCCGACATGAAGAAACACCCCACGGTCAGAGGGGGGCGTTGGCACCTGCCTATACAGATAGGTTAAGGGCACTGCCAGGTAGAAAGCAAGGTGGGAACGCCACCCCGGCAAGAGACCGAGGAGGTAAAGAAAAGGAAAAGGAGGATTGCGCATTCCAATTCCCACTGCTAGAAAAAGGGGGAGCAAGACCGCAATATATTCCATGGCCACACATGGACCGAGGGAATCTCAAAAATAAACTTCCAATGTTGAGATCGGGAGCCGGGAAGTGGATACATGAGCTAGAAAAAATGACGGGGGGCGTCACCCTAGCCATAGGGGACATCAAGGGTCTCCTAATTGCTATACTCGGAGAAAGAGCAGACGATGTGTGGAAAAGGGCAGGCTACCCAAGGGTAACCATAACTAACACCTCTCATGACGGAGCACCATTTAATAACTGTAGAGCAGCAGTATGGAAAGCGCTACTGTTAGGAAAGATTTCTTAATTGTGGGTAATTTTCCTTCCATGTGGTAACCCCTAAACTTTTTGCTGTTGTTATCACCATGATCTAGACTTTGCCAGAGAAGTGCAGCCTTCTGCCGCACTCCTCTGGGCTTTCGCTCCATTCTTACGGGGAAACTGACATGCCCTTAAGACAGTCAGTACCGGGAAACGCTGTTTTCCGTAGTTTCTTTATCATGTTGCAGCTTTCCTGCAACATGACACAAGAGGGCACTGTAAGCTAAGTTACTGCTCTCTTGGGTCTCTAGCCTTCTACAGGCCCTAGATACTCTTTTTGGATTGTAACTGATCGGTGCAAGTGAATCATAGACGGGAATGGTGGCAGCGATCGTTTCTTGTGTTTTTGAGCTCCTTTTGGCATTTTAAGCGCGTTTCTCGCGCTTAGCCCAAAATGGTGGCCTGGCTCCCAAAATGGCCAGACCACGAGGCTCCTTTGTCCTGTCCGCTGACCGTCTTGCTCCCTTCACCTTCCGACCCGGGGCCTTCCTTATTTGGGCATGTACTTTCCCACGAAACACAGATGCTTTCGCGGGCTTCTACAGGCCTTGTGTGTGCCTCCAGGATGTGGGCTGGGATGTCTGGTTCCAATACACATCCTGGGTGCCAGAGAGTCTAGTGTGGTGTGAATGCCTGGGACCACCGTGGTCCGTGATTGGTCCATGTATGGTGTGAGTGTTTTATGAGCAGATCTCCCATTGGGTCCCCTCTGTTTTGGCGCGAAGGGAACCGTGGATAAGAGGGGGCTGGAAACGCCACTACCATGTCGATCTCCTGAGTTCTCACGAACAAAGGAATACAGGAGCCAAGTATCCTGCAACCACGAGGCTGAACCGAGGAATCGCTGGTGACCCGCTGAAGGACTGCTCCTCTGCACTGCTGTCGCTTTGTGAAACCCTTTTTACCTCTGATCGAACCAGAAGGCCTGTACTGGTACTTCGACCCTTGGAATAGCGGGAACAGCTATTCTCTGCATCTTCACCATCTCCTGCATGTAAAACTTCGGAAGTGTCTCTGGGCCATCCAACAGACTGACCAGCCTACCCAGGAGTCTTGCTCTGTAACCGCCGCCAGGTTGTGTTGTATTTCGAGTCCTTGTCACTCTCACACGATTCGTACACTTGGCATTCCCAGGTCTGAAGTGAGTAGTGTACATTTGGCTGAGATACACACGGCCGCTCCGTTGCCCTGCTGTGGTAACAAACTGTGCGGGTTCACTTCATTTGGGACATCTTTAACTCAACTCTGCTGCTGCAGAATCTACACGACGACGAGACTTCCCCTGCTCCCCTGAACCTGCTAGCACTGAAACTGACGTGGAGAAGCCTGGGTCTGCTTGCATCGGGGACCGGTGAGTAGCATAGCTAGGAACTGGTCGCCCTCCTGCAGGAGCCCATAGCATTTCCCTGCTGTGTCAAACAGCACGCCTTTCCGTACTCGCGCTCTGCTTCTGCCCACAGTGGAGGCTGAGCTTGAGTCGCGGAACTCTGTTCTTCTTCATTTGTGCACCGAACTGAACTGCCTGATTCCCTCGAAGAGACTCCCCTTTTTGCCCGTTGGCACCAGCGTGTGCAGGTACTTTTGAGCACAAGGCTCCACTCTTCGTAGGGCTTGGACTTCCTTTCAGTTAGGTGCCTCTGAAGGCGGACTGGGTCTAATCATTATTTTGCACTGCCTGTTTTCCTCCCCTTCTAGGTGGACTACACATTTCGTGCATCTAACGCTTTAGACTCGTTTGTATTTGTATATATATTGTATTGGTTTGGTATGTGTTGGTTTACTAGAGTTTTATTGTGATTTCTCGCTACGGTCATTGTTGCAAAGGCCTTGGGATAAATGTGTATATATTTTTAATATAACACCTGTTTGGAGTAATTTGTAAGTGTCCTTGCTTTGTGTGCTCATTGCGGGCTTTCAGTCACCCTCACCCCTCTTGAGACCTAGTCTTGACCGCCGTGATCGCTACCGTGATTGGTCTGGCTTGTCCAGAGGTTACCCTGTTCCAAGTAATTAGGTTGGCCTTCTGAACTTCTGCGCCGCCAGGACAGAGTTCAGAAATCCGTCTTAAAAAATTGGTGTACAGCGGTGGGATACGACTGAAGGTATCCAGTGTTGCGCACGAACTAAGGCATTTCAAGTTATTCCTACCAGGACACGTAGTGAATTGTCGTAGTATAACTTTAAAAAGGCCATAGTCCTATCTAACAGTATGGAAACAAATACCTTGTTAACTTTAAATGCTTCCAAATCCGAAACATTGAAAAAGATGTGTGCGGAGAGAGGTGTTTCCTCTCAAGGCACTAAATTGGATATGATCCAAAGAATCGTGGCGTGGCAAGAAGCGCAGCTTGACGCTATAACTTCTGAGGACAGTGCGGAAGGAGGTGGGGCTGCTCTCACTGGTAGAACTGACGGTTCTGCCGCTGCACTGATCCACCGCGACCACGAGGACAGGGAGGATGAGATGTCTAATGTTTCCTCTGCCAGTGTTGATGGGGAGGTTATGCTTGAATTCAAGAAGCAAGAGCTGCGGTTTAGGCAGAAGGAGCTTGAGTTCAGAATAGCCAAACTACAAATCGAACAGGCAGAAAAATAGAAAGACAGGGATCACCAGTTGGAACTGGCCAAGCTTCAGGTTGCAAATGGGTCCAAGGGTCCTGGACATGGGTCTGGGGCCTCCTCTCATCCACGGTTTCCGAAAAATCTGCTCAGTGTGTATGAGGAAAGGAATGACATTATGGACTGGCTGAATATGTTTGAGTATGCATGTGAAGTTCAAGAAGTTGACAATGCTGATAAGATTGCCTGGTTACTCAGCAGACTGCCCCATTCTGGCTGTAGTGCCATTATGGAAATGTCGAAGGCTGAGCGAGCTGATTTCGCAATGTTAAAGCAAACTCTCATTTTAAAGTTTGGAAAGACTCCTGCCCAATATTTAAAATGATTCCGAGAGTACAAGAAAAAAGAAGGTGGTACTTGGGTATCTTATGTAACCGAATCCTTAAAAAACTTGACTGGCTGGGTCGAAGGTTATAAGGTTTCTACCTTTGAAGGCATGATAAATCTTGTCATGCTGGAACACATTTTTGCATCTTCTTCCCCGGAGCTTAAGCAGCATTTGGCCGATTCGAAGGAGATAGATCCTAAGAAGCTGGCCATTGCAGCAGACTTATGGGTGTCACATCGAGTGTCCCATAAGGACAAAACTCATCCTGGTAAGCAGGAGGAAGGGAAAAAGTCCAAAGATAAGGAGGGTGGAGAATCTGATAAATCTTCTTCTCAAAAGGGCCACAAAAAGAAAAATAAGGGTAAGACACAAGAGAACTCACAGGGTAGTGGAGGTCAGCCTCCGAAACAGAACTCTGGTTACAATAAGCCTCCCTATGTAAACAGACCCAATGGATCTTGTTTTGCTTGTGGAGCAACTGACCACGTGAAGGGGGATCCCCGGTGTAAGGTTAAACCTTTGGGGGTCCACTCCGCTAATCTGGCCTTCTCCTCCTACGAGGAAGAAGAGATTACAGGAGCATCCTTCTCCTCAGACTCATTCCCCAGCGGGATAAAAGCTGAGGTAGTTTTAGTTTCCCTGGGTTCCTGGGAGCCTAAAGTCGCAGAGGCTTATGCTAGGATTCCAGATAATACCAAGCACTACTTTAAAGACAGTGTGCTGATCAATGGAGTGGACACTCCAGCTCTTAGGGATAGTGGGTGCAGTCGAACTGTAGTGGATTCTACCTTGGTAGACTCAGAGGAAGTTGCCAAAGCTACTCTGATGCCCACTAAGTTGGCTGACGGCCCACTCCGCATGTTCCCAGTAATACCTGTAAATCTGACTTTAAATGGTACAGCAGTCAGGATTCCAGTTAGCATTCAGAGAAACGTCCCAGGAAAGGTCTTGTTAGGCAATGATCTCAGAGCTTTAGGGCTCGTAGGAGACACTGCCGACAGACCCTACACACGGTCTCAAGCACGGGCCGCATTGGCCAAGACCAATACGCC
Source organism: Ambystoma mexicanum (assembly GCF_040938575.1). Lineage (NCBI taxonomy): Eukaryota > Metazoa > Chordata > Amphibia > Caudata > Ambystomatidae > Ambystoma > Ambystoma mexicanum. The sequence goes on from NC_090935.1 coordinate 1,461,349,131, forward strand.
GCCCCAGCCGAAGGGGAAACCCAAGGCGAAAGGAGTAAACAAGTCAAGACGAGGGAAAGAGAACATTCCCCCGAGCTCGCCTACCACTGCGGTGGAGGAAGTTGGTCAATCGCCCGGGCCTGACGAGGAGGTGGCGATGCCTGAAGTATTTGACCCCAACGACCATCCTGAACTAAAAGACTTGTTAGTAGAAGGTGGTCCTGACACGGAAGAATTCAGTAAAGGCCAACGTGAGTGCCCATCTCTGGAAGGCCTAAGGAGACAGGCCTGCTCCCAGCTTGAGGGTGAACCTCCTGGGACGCATCAGATTTATTGGGAAGGTGGCCTCCTTATAGTGAGCCCACAGAGTCTACAGAAGGAGAACATAGGAGGTTGGTGGTTCCCCTTGCTGTAAGACCCTTCCTCCTGCAGTTGGCGCATGAAGTGCCCCTTGCTGGTCACCTTGGTATTAAGAGGACCAAGCAAAGGTTATCCATGCACTTCTACTGGCCCAAGATGGGGGTGCAAGTAGAAAGTCACTGCAGGAGTTGTGCCTCCTGCCAGTTATCTGGTAAGGTTGGCTCGACAATCCAAGCTCCATTGGTACCACTCCCAGTTTTGGGAATAACATTCGAAAGGGTAGGGATCGACATTGTTGGTCCCCTTGACCCGCAAACATCCTCGGGCAATAGGTTTATCCTGGTGCTGGTCGACCATGCAACCAGATATCCTGAGGCCATCCCATTGAAGACTGTAACTGCCAAGTCAGTTGCAAAAGCGTTACTTGGCATATTTACTAGGGTTGGCTTCCCTAAAGAAGTTGTGTCGGATCGTGGCAGCAACTTTATGTCGAAGTATATGCAGGCTATGTGGAAAGAATGTGGGGTCACCTACAAGTTCTCTTCTGCATACCACCCCCAGACCAATGGTCTGGTGGAACGTTTCAACAGAACGTTAAAGAGCATGATTGGGGCTCTGGAAGAACCTCAGAGAAGAAAATGGGATCTTCTTTTACCATGCTTACTGTTTGCCTACCGAGAGGTACCACAGGAGGGTGTTGGCTTCAGCCCCTTCGAACTTCTGTTCGGTCATCCTTTACGAGGACCCTTAGCCATAGTCAAAGAGGGATGGGAGATGCCCACTCCCCCTGTTACTACCAACATAGTAGATTATGTGCTGGGGCTCAGAAAACAGATGGTACTTCTGATGGGCTTGGCTAGTGATAAATTGAAGGCAGGACAAGCGCTGGTGAAACATTGGTGCGACCAGAAAGCTTCCCTCATCAACTTTACACCTGGTCAGCAAGTCCTGATCATGAATCCTATAAGGCCTCGAGCTTTACAGGACAAATGGTCAGGCCCTTACACAGTGGTGGAGCCCCTGGGTGAGGTTAACTATTTAGTGGACCTTGGAAGGCCTGGACAGGCTCCAAAAGTGTTTCACGTAAATAGGCTGACGCTTTGGTCCCAAGAGTCAAAGTCGCAGCACTGCTACTGGCTTCAGATGTTGAGGAAGAGGAGTCTGAACCTCTCCCTGACCTGTTCCAAAGCGGTCCTTCAGATAGCTCCTTTGAGGGTGTCCGAGTGGCCCCTCACCTGACTTCTGATCAGCAGGCTGAGGTGAAAAGTTTGCTTAGGCAGTTTTCTTCCCTGTTTTCACAGTCGCCTGGTTTGACACCTTGGTGCAAACATAACATAGACACAGGAGACAGTGTACCTACCAAAAGTAGGGGATATAGGATGTCAGACAAAGTACAGTCTTATATTAAGACCGAGGTCAACAAGATGTTAGACCTTGTGGTGATTGAACCCTCTAGTAGTCCTTGGTCCAGCCCTGTGGTTTTGGTTCCAAAGGCAGGCACTTCTTAATTGAGGTTCTGCATGGATTACAGGGCTCTGAATGCTGTCACCAAGACAGATGCACACCCCTTGCCACGAACAGATGAGCTGGTGGATACTTTGGGTGCCTCCAAGTACCTCAGCACGTTTGACCTCACTGCTGGCTATTGGCAAATAGCTTTAGCAGAACATGCCAAGGAGAAGACAGCGTTTTCTACTCCAGACGGCCTTTACCAACTCAGGGTAATGCCGTTCGGGTTGAAGAATGCACCTGCCACTCTCCAGAGGCTTGTGAATCATGTGTTGAATGGGTTGGACGAATTCTGTCTTGCATATCTGGACGATATAGCAGTTTTCAGTGCCACCTGGGAAGACCATGTGAAACACCTCGGGATTGTGCTCCAGGCTCTTCAGAAAGCACACTTGACCATAAAGGCTAGTAAATGCCAGATTGGACAAGGCTCAGTGGTTTACCTTGGACATGAAGTAGGTGGAGGGAGGATACATCCTCTTCCCAGTAAAGTACAAGCAGTACAAGACTGGCCTACCCCCACTACACAGACCCAATTGAGAGCCTTCTTAGGACTCACGGGGTATTACCGCAACTTAGTGGCAGACTATGGCACCATAGCTGCCCCTCTGACTGCCCTCACCACTCCGAAGAAACCCAAGAAGGTAACTTGGACCGACGAGTGTGAGAAGGCCTTCAACGGCTTAAAAGACTCCTTGTGCCAGGCCCCTGTCCTCAGGGCCCCTGATTATCAAAGACCGACGCCTCTGACACTGGGATAGGAGCTGTACTATCGCAAGTAGATGAGAAGGGTAAGGAACACCCTATTGGTTTTATTAGTCGCCAGTTTAAGGACAGAGAGCTCAGATGGTCCACAGTGGACAAAGAATGTTTCTCTGTTGTGTGGGCCCTACGGAAGCTGAGGCCCTACCTCTATGGGACCCACTTCACTGTGCAAACTGACCATAAGCCCTTAAAGTGGCTAATGAACATGAAGGGAGAGAATCCAAAGTTGCTTAGGTGGTCCATAAGTCTACAAGGCTTCGACTTCACTATTGAGCATAGGCCAGGTGTCCAACATAGCAATGCTGATGGGTTGTCCAGAATGTTTAACCGACCTGAACAAGAGACTCATCCAGGGGTGGATTAGTTCCCCCTGTCCATAGTCTGGGAAGGGCGAGTGTTAGGAAAGATTTCTTAATTGTGGGTAATTTTCCTTCCATGTGGCAACCCCTAAACTTTTTGCTGTTGTTTTCACCATGATCTAGACTTTGCCAGAGAAGTGCAGCCTTCTGCCGCACTCCTCTGGGCTTTCGCTCCATTCTTACTGGGAAACTGACATGCCCTTAAGACAGTCAGTACCGGGAAACGCTATTTTCCGTAGTTTCTTTATCATGTTGCAGCTTTCGTGCAACATGACACAAGAGGGCACTGTTACTGCTCTCTTGGGTCTCTAGCCTTCTACAGGCCCTAGATACTCTTTTTGGATTGTAACTGATCGGTGCAAGTGAATCACGGACGGGAATGGTGGCAGCGATCGTTTCTTGTGTTTTTGAGCTCCTTTTGGCGTTTTAAGCGCGTTTCTCGCGCTTAGCCCAACATGGTGGCCTGGCTCCCAAAATGGCCAGACCACGAGGCTCCTTTGTCCTGTCCGCTGACCGTCTTGCTCCCTTCACCTTCCCCAGGTCGAGCCGACCCGGGGCCTTCCTTATTTGGGCATGTACTTTCCCGTGAAACACAGATGCTTTCGCGGGCTTCTACAGGCCTTGTGTGTGCCTCCAGGATGTGGGCTGGGATGTCTGGTCCCAATACACATCCTGGGTGCCAGAGAGTCTAGTGTGGTGTGAATGCCTGGGACCACCGTGGTCCGTTATAGGTCCACGTATGGTGTGAGTGTTTTATGAGCCGATCTCCCATTGGGTCCCCTCTGTTTTGGCGCGAAGGGAACCGTGGATAAGAGGGGGCTGGAAACGCCACTACCATGTCGATCTCTTGAGTTCTCACGAACAAAGGAATACAGGAGCCAAGTATCCTGCAACCACGAGGCTGAACCGAGGAATCGCTGGTGACCCGCTGAAGGACTGCTCCTCTGCACTGCTGTCGCTTTGTGAAACCCTTTTTACCTCTGATCGAACCAGAAGGCCTGTACTGGTACTTCGACCCTTGGAATAGCGGGAACAGCTATTCTCGGCATCTTCACCATCTCCTGCACGTAAGCCTTCGGAAGTGTCTCTGGGCCATCCAGCAGACTGACCAGCCTACTCAGGAGTCTTGCTCTGTAACCGCCGCCAGGTTGTGTTGTATTTCGAGTCCTTGTCACTCTCACACGATTCGTACACTTGGCATTCCCAGGTCTGAAGTTAGTAGTGTACATTTGGCTGAGATACACACGGCCGCTCCGTTGCCCTGCTGTGGTAACAAACTGTGCGGGTTCACTTCGTTTGGGACATCTTTAACTCAACTCTGCTGCTGCAGAATCTACACGACGACAAGACTTCCTCTGCTCCCCTGAACCTGCCAGCACTGAAACTGACGCGGAGAAGCCTGGGTCTGCTTGCATCGGGGACCGGTGAGTAGCATAGCTAGGAACTGGTCGCCCTCCTGCAGGAGCCCATAGCTTTTCCCTGCTGTGTCAAACAGCATACCTTTCCGTACTCGCGCTCTGCTTCTGCCCACAGTGGAGGCTGCGCTTGAGTCGCGGAACTCTGTTCTTCTTCATTTGTGCACCGAACTGAACTGCCTGATTCCCTCGAAGAGACTCCCCTTTTTGCCCGTTGGCACCAGCGTGTGCAGGTACTTTTGAGCACAAGGCTCCACTCTTCGTAGGGCTTGGACTTCCTTTCAGTTAGGTGCCTCTGAAGGCGGACAGGGTCTAATCATTATTTCGCACTGCCTTTTTTCCTCCCCTTCTAGGTGGACTACACATTTCGTGTATCTAACGCTTTAGACTTGTTTGTATTTGTATATATATTGTATTGGTTTGGTATGTGTTGGTTTACTAGAGTTTTATTGTGATTTCTCACTACGGTCATTGTTGCAAAGGCCTTGGAAAAAAATTTGTATATATTTTTAATATAACACCTGTTTGGAGTAATTTGTAAGTGTCTTTGCTTTGTGTGCTCATTGCGGGCTTTCAGTCACCCTCGCCCCTCTTGAGACCTAGTCTTGACCGCCGCGATCGCTACCCTGATTGGTCTGGCTTGTCCAGAGGTTACCCTGTTCCAAGTAATTAGGTTGGCCTTCTGAACTTCTGCGCCGCCAGGACAGAGTTCAGAAATCCGTCTTAACAGCTACATACGCTATATCCAGACACATCTGATATGGGAGCTATAATGACTCGAAAAATGAAGGAGTCGGATGATCTGTTGCTTTATATCCAGAATTATCAAGACGCGTGGGTGCTTGAAACGCATGAGTCTTGGACGAAATCTATCCCTGTATTCTATCATATATTGTGCCAGGGGTTACCGGAACTGGTGCAAAAACAACTCAAAAAATTGGTAGGAATAGAAGCTAAACCGTGGGCCGAAATCCAGTTGACAATTGCCCATTATTGTAGACTGTTGCAAGAAAAGAATCGGAAGAAAGAGACAACACGTAAGGGAGAAGAGGTGAAACTAGTGCAAAGGAAGCTCTCAAAATATGCTCTCGAGGGAGCCATGCTAACAAGTCCAGCTGAATCGAGTGAACAACGTGCAACTAACCCGCCACAGACCAATCAGGGTAACGCGGGATTTTACCCAAGAGGAAAGGGTTATGGAGGAAGAGGATGGCAGAGTAATCAGGGAGGGTTTCGAGGTAACCAAGGAGGTTTTCAAAATGTTCAAGGTGCTATCCAGAGCACACCGATGGGCAGTCCAACTATGCCAGATGGACAGATGGCCCGACCACCGCCAGTGTGTTGGCTATGTGGAGTGACAGGACATGTGGTGCGCATGTGCAGAAGCCAAGGTATGTGGCAGAACAATCAAGGGGTGGGGGCAGCCACGGTGAATCAACCTACTACCCCACAACAGGGCAATATGCAAAATTATTCCATACAGCAGCAGGCGGTTGGCTTGCAGCAGGGTGCACAGCAAGTGGTCAAGCCACAGAACATGGGGAATGTACCACAGGGACAACCCCAGCAGACACTGTCGCAAGTGGCTCAGGGCACTAACTCTAGTGGGGGAGACCCACAGGTATACAGTGGACCGAACCTATACATGAAATAGGACGGCTCACAGGGATCTCTGATGTGTTCCATCCTATCAGTGACACCATACCCTAACAGGGAACCTAGGGTAAATGTCACCATAGGAGGGAAAGAATATTCCTTCTTAGTTGACACGGGTGCAACGCGCTCGTGCATACTAGAAGGCAAGTTCTCCTTGTCCGGCGAGGCAATAAACACCCAGAGTTTTACTGGAGCTCATAGCAGAGTTCCCTTTACTGATGCACTCCCAGTCTCAGTGGGACAGTGCAATATGAATGTACCTTTATTGTATTCTCGTCAGTCCCCAGTAAATATTATGGGTCAGGACTTGATGACAAAGTTGAATATGACCATCTCATTCACTGAGGATGGCATAGTGTGCTCCACCCCAGGAATGCATTATTCAAACATATGCAAAATGATCAGATCATACTCTGGACGTGCAGCCATGAGAGCTGCACCGTTGGAACCAGAAGTTTTTGCATATGGAGTACGAGTGCTCATGGCAGGATTGCCAGGCCTCGCAGACAAGACTATGAGAACCCCTGATGAGTTTCTATTCAGGCCAAGAATACCCATGCACGAAGAGGAGGGACAGGTGTTTCCCTTAATGATACAATCCGCCGCGGTACGAGGAAAGGTAGCATTGGTTGAAGGATGTGACGACGAGGGTAGACCTTGGTGCGCGATTGTCACCATCAAAGAAGGGTATCGAGTGACTGACGTTACCGATGACGATCTGTTCGAAGAACACCCTGACCTAGAAGAGACACGGGTGTAAGTGAGTCTCATATTTTGTGTCAAAATGATCAGGCGAGAGGTACCACAGAGGATGATGTTAGCGTTAGTACGCCCAGGGTACTTTGATAACGACATGGCCCTAGTGCCGGCCAAAGTATGGACTACAGGGCCCTATGACATAGCTCTCCTGAAGGGAGCCGGCGAAGTGAAAACAATATCCCATGTCCAGAGAAGCGGATGAAGGGATTGCAAAGACAATCTCCGTCATGATGGAGCAGGGCATTCTAGTGACATCGGAATCACCCTGCAACACAGTGATTTATCCTGTCAAGAAGTCAAAGGGAGGGTCCTGGTGTTTAATCCAGGATTTACGAGCCCTAAACGACATAGTCGAAGCCGAGTTCCATTTAGTCCCAAATCCATCCACAATTTTGTGCAACATACCCACTGAGGCAAAATGCTTCACGGTGATCGATTTGAAAAATGCATTCTTCTCAATTCCATTGCACCGTGACTCACAAGACCTGATGTCATTTACTTTCAGACAAATGTGCCTGAAACGTACCAGGCTGCCACAGGGGTATTGCGAGTCTTCATCAATTTTCAACAGAGTCCTGCAAATTGACCTAAGCAATATTGCGGTGGACAGTGTTGTTTTGCAGTATGTAGATGACATTCTAATCTGCAGCATCACTGAAGAGCAATGCGACATGACTCAGTCCAGCTATTAACTATACTGGCTGAGAAGGAATACAAAGTGGACAAGGACAATTTGCAGTACTGCCAACGGGAGGTTTTGTACATAGGGCAACTGATCTCACAATAGGGGAAAAAGGAAACCCCAGAAAGGGCCGAGGCTATCATGAACACAGCCAAGCCGCACACAATAAAACAAATGCAAAGCTTCTTAGGCCTGTGCAACTATGTCAGAGCATGGGTCTTCGACTACAGCTCATATACCAAGCCCTTGTTACAGGCCCTTAAAAAGGCCCAGGCGACGAGGGAAAAAATTGAATGGAATGAAGATATGGAGAAGGGGTTTACTGAACTCAAGGGGGCAATTTGTAAGGCCCCGGTTCTCGGGATTCCTAATTATGCTGAGGAATTCTGTTTGTTTTCTCATACTGATGGCAATTTTATGACAGCAGTGCTCGCGCAGCGAACCTCATTGGGATATAAACCCCTGGCATATTACAGCGGGAGTTTGGACCCGGTCATGAAGGGCCACCTCCCATGTGAACAAAACCTAGCTGCTGCCACGTTCGCCATTGAGAAGGCGTCATCCATTGTGATGGGGTGCTCCATGACATTATATGTTGAGCACTCGCTATTTGCCATACTGGAAAAGCCAAAGGGCACGCTGACTTCTTAGAGAGCATCAGCCTATGAGGTGATTATCTCTAATCCATCGATCAAAATAGTGCAATGCAAAACCGTGAACCCTGCCATGTTTATAGCTGAGCCAGTCACAGAGGGAGAACCTGTGCATGACTGTGTGAACTATGAGGAATTTTATGATGAAATCCCCAGGGTAAAGGAAAATGCCCTGGAAGGTGGAGAGATCGTCTTTATTGACGGGTCTTCTAGAATCAACCAAGAAGACGGACAAAGATATACAGGCGTGGCCATGATCAAACACATAGCGAGTGGAGAGTTCCGAGTACTTGTCAGTGCACGGATACCATCTCACTATTCGGCACAGGCTGCAGAGCTAGTGGCGCTGATACTCGCCATTGAGAATCATGCAGACCAGGAAGTAATAGTGTACAGCGACTCCGCCTATGTGACGTCAACAGTGCATGCAGGATTAGCGTGCTGGAAAAGGAGGGGCTACCTCCGAGCAGACGGCACACCAGTGCAACACGCAGCCTTATTGGACAGGCTGATAAAAGCACTACAGCTCCCAGTGGGCATAGCTGTCGTGAAATGCGCCGCTCATACCAAAGGGACAGATTTTGAGTCACGTGGAAATCATGAAGGTGACACGGAAGCCAAACGTATGGCATCCAAAACTGAAACAATCATGGACGTGGAGGTGGCACATACCCATGAACGAATTATGGTAGCACGAGCCACTCCAGAAGCCTATAGCAATATGTGGCAATCTCAACTAATGGAGCTCCAGGGGGAGGCACCCCAGGAGGAGAAAAATGTAAGGAAGCGTTGGGGGTGTTCTTTAAACCCCTCTGACGGATTGTGGAGGCAAGATAGCACTGGTAAACCAGTAATGCCTGTCGCCCTTCTAAAGGTAGCACTAGAACAGCTTCACTACCCCATTCATATGTCAAAAGAAAATCTTGCTGCAACTCTTGCAGAAGACTGGTTTACACCAAATTTAGCAGAGCATGTTGCGTTCTTTATGGTAAATTGCATTATCTGCCAACAATTCACCTCTGGGCACACATTAAAAGTAGTGGGAGGAGTCATCCCCAGACCAAATGGACCTTTCCAGCACCTGCACATCAATTATGTCAATATGATTCAGGTGTGTAATGGGTACAGGTATTTACTTGTGGTGGTGTGTCCCTTCCCCAGGTGGGTAGAAGCAGGCCCCTGTACACACCCTGACGCTGCCTGTGATGCTAAATTCCTGGTGAGGGAGGTTTTCCCTAGATGGGGGGTGTGCGAGGTAATGAGATCTGATAATGGGGCACATTTTGTAAATGCAGTATTTGAGCAGATTAGCTTGTTGCTGGGTATAAAGCATAAGTTTTCGTCAGCGTATCATCCAGAGGGTAATGGGATATGTGAACGAATCAACGGCTTGCTTAAGGAAAGGATAGCCAAGTTGAAACTCACATTAAGAAAGGGATGGATGCACTGCCTACCACTGGCATTGTATGCGCTTTGGAACCAACCAGGCTCAGACTATCATCTTATGCCGCACAAAATAGTCACTGGGAGAAGGATGAGGACCCCTCTTACCCCCCGAGACAGAGCTAGATGTAATGCCCAGTCAACTAGTGAGGTTCTGGGAGATGAGATGAAGGCGTACTTTGACTGTCTCATAGCCAGCACCTCTATCATTTCAGGCCAGCTGCAGCGACGGCGGAAAGGGGACAGCACAGCACGAACCACAACAGACAGTGCTGATGAAGGCACAGCTCTCAGCCTTGACGCACCCCTAGTCTTCCCGGGGGACAGAGTTCTTGTGAAGAACTTTACGAGAAAGAAATGGGACGAAACGAAATTTAACGGCCCCTTCATCGTAGAGGACTGCACCCTGTCCGCTGTCAAGCTCATGGGCCAAAGAGCCTGGATTTTCATGAACGACATCAAGCTGTTCATAGGAGAGGGCACTCCTGCTGCACCCAGCAACGAGGAACCTACAGATAAGGAGGAAGAACCTCAGCACGTGCAGACAAGATCTACGGCGAGGAAGAAGGACGCATGAGCAGACAAGTAACGAGAACCTTAGGGAAGTGAGATTCGTAAAACAAGACATTTCCTCAAGCCAAGTGAAACGTGTCAAAAGAACAATTACACGAACAGTCAGTATAGTCAACAAAAGAACTATTGTGAAAAATTGTGCCCACGACTGAACTTTTTCATTTACACTAAAAGAGATAATAGTAAGCAAGCAAACACTCTGTGCAGTCAAAGGTGCAGGGTAAAGGAAGAAAATCACGTACTCATATCAGCAAAAGTGTTAATATCATGAACACTGAAAGCCACACAAAGCATTTAAAACCTAAGACTCTGATAAGAAGTAAAAGTAAGATCAAGTCTTTGTTCATGGACATATGGTTCACCACAGCAGAAGCCTCACATGGGATGTGCTAACCTACTTCCAACTGGTGGCACTGTCTTACCCTTCACTTATAGGCAGAGAAGCCAGCATTACTGAATTCATTCAAGACCCTGCAAACAAGAAGGCAATCAGGCAACTATTGACTGTCATCGCAGAGGTCTTCGCCGAGTTGCCCGAGCACAGTGACTCAAAGACCAATGCTCCAGCCTCAAGTAATCATTGACGAGATCACATATACTTTGTTCTTCCGCATCATCGAAGAATGTCCCGGACTTATCTGGAGAACTACAGATACATTGACATTCATTAGAGATCCAAAAAACAATGACTTCCTCAACCAAGTGTGGTACAAGCTGAACCACTTGGTTGCAACTCACGCAGCAGGGAAGTGCAAAACGTGTTCGCATCAAAAGAAGGGACTGTGATTAGGTCCCAGCAAACAAGGCAAATGTCCCTATCACCTGAGGATACACGGCTGGCACACAACGTTTTATTTCGATTAGTCACAGACTATCTGGAAATGGTGGGGAGACCTGCAGATGTTGACGTCATCACCTTTCTTAGGAATCCGGCCAACGCCCCACACATGGGTGCACTCCTCCAAGGCATCATGCTCCAGGTGGAGCTTTCCAATTTCCAGCGAGAATTCCTGAGGAGATTTCAGTGAGATTAGCCGACGAGGGACAGATCGAAGAAAAAAAAAACAACTGATCACACTGTAAGAAAAGGCCTGTGACTTTAGAGCCAAAGAACCAGACAAATGTCGTTAACACCTGAAGACAGTCGGTATGCATTTCGCGTTTTCTTTCATCTCATTGAAAACTTTCCAGAACTAGTGGGCAGACCCCGCAACATTGATGTGCCCACTTTTCTTAATGATCCAGCAAAGAATGCCCAACTGTACAGGCTCCTAAGAGCTATTGCATCACAACTAAGAAGCAATTATGGACATCCGCTGCTGAGGCGAGCCTTAGAAAGGAGAGATCCAAGATAAAACCTTTTAGAATCCCCAGCCGGGGGCAGAGCAAGGAAACAAAGACACAGTTCTTCATGCTTCCAACGTAGAACGAATCGAAAGGGGCAGAAACAAGGATAACTACATCTTGAACTTCTTTTCCTATTTTTCTTATTTTTTCCTATTGTGTGCATTATCATTCTGCAGTGGAGTAAATGGGGGAGAGAGAGGCTGTTCACCAACTCGACCTCGAAGGACCAAGTGAAAGGAACAGCGACATGAACTTCACTGCTGTGTTTACCTTCTTCAACCTTTTTCTTATTTTTTCCTACCTTCTCATATGTTCACTTTTATTTTTATTTTTTCAAAATTTTATTTTGTGTGATTTGTAGCGAATCCATCCTTTCATGGTGTCACAGCAAACAAGGTCCTGTATGTCCCCAGGGCCAAGGCGAGTTGGAAGAGTGCCCTGGGAATATGCTGGCCATACAAATACAGGATAATTGTGATGTGTTGGAAACGATAGTCTATCCTTTTTCCACAGTCTAGTAAAGGAACTGTACTCCATACTCAGAGACTATCATCATCATCACTCGTAAGAGGGGGGACATTGAACTGCACTTGTCACTTTAGTGTTTATTGAACTTTGAACAACGAAAACAGAATAAGAAGAGAAATAAACTATTGACTGTGGACGTATTTGAAATGGGGGCCCAAACTGTAACTTAGTCGTGCCACCAGTGGAAGGGCACCAACGGTTCCCTGGAAGGAGATGTTGCAAGTTGTCTTTCAAGGCCATCATATGTATATGCATTGTGATTATTGTAGTATTTTTATCGTTAACCATTAGAACTACATTTTTTATTGGTGCACGAAGCATCCCAATGTCTGTGCATCCACCAGGTAATGAACATCTGGGGCCCACAAAAGCACCCAGACCTTATATTGTCATCCCTGTTCCAAGAAAAACTGATGATAAAGCAAACGATTTACAGTTGAATGTAATTAGCAGTAACAAGTATACACTTGAAGTAATGAATGGTGAGAAAGGCTGGAGACAGGTTAGCACGGAATGTATGATAACATAGCACTGTCCACGGCACGCACCCATACAATGAGTGCACATGAACAAGGGCAAGTGTCAATGGCTACGAACCCGCAGGCTAAACCAACTGAAAGAGAAAAATCACCTGTGGAACAAGCAGCTCCAGAAAGCAGGGAGCAACGCGAGAAACCAAACCGAAGTGAAATAGCAAAATCACTCGATAAAACAAAGGAAGCAACGAAAGACTTCACTGAGAAAACACATGCGATAGTTGAGTATGTCTTCCCACTCATACATAGAGCAAAGGAGCTACATGAGGAGCTGAGCAAGACAACTACCACAACTGTGATAGCGAGCACACCAGCTCCAATGTTAGAAGCAACTACCGAGCCTACGACACTGCCGCGTGTTGGAAGGATGGTAAGCTAGATGTGGTGGGAGGAAATCTACAAAAGAATGCACGAGGGAAGGAAAAGAAACACAAAACCTCCCCCTACTACTGCAGGGCAGGAAATGAAACCTGCCCCTCCAAGGATAATACCAGAGAAACTACCTGAACGAAAGAGCAGTACAGACGCATTCAGAGACATAGTGATGGCCAACTACAGAAAAACATTAAGAATCAAGAGAAGCCCATATTAAACGGACAATGAACTAAACGACTACTTGGACAGCACAGCCCATCTTGGAAACAACATATGGTACCAGCACATAAAGGAAGTTGGATGAAGGCAATCAGAAGGAGAATGTTTCATCTGTGTACTCCTGCCATACAGCATGGGAAAGTCCAAGATCTTCGTGGCTGTAGAAGTAGATGTCCCCACAGCACACTGTATGTCGCCCGTAGCTATGTGCAACACCAGAGGACAATTCATGGGAAGAGATGCCTCATTGATATGGGCCAACGAAAAGGACTAGCCTGATTAAGATGGGTTTGTCCAGGACATCAAAACAAGAAATAGGGCGCACACCAAGTATCATGTGATTAGATATGAAAATCGTGACGTCAAAGGGTCAGGAATAAGGTGGGAAATAAACTCAAGACTGAAAGTCCAAGCGAAAACGGCAGAAGAAGCTCACATTTGGAAAAAACCGAGGCCAAATGCAGATCTGGGGATCAGTAGTGTCCCCTGACGGTTGGGAAGAAGGAGTCGTAATCTGCCGAGATTGGATGGTCCTTGGAGCCTGCCAAGAAGCAATAGAAAATTCACAAAGACTTTGTAAACCACTTTGGCCAAAATTGGTAAAGCTGTTAACGTGAGTCGAAGACAGAGGAGGCCCCCTGCAAATAGTACCGCTGGAAAACCCGAAACTGTGCTTTAGAAGTAAAAGCACAAGGAAAATGGGGGAGAATCAAAACTGTGGACGCATATATGAAGCCCCAGGAATGGCACAAGGAACCATAGTCCTAGTGGACCATTATTGGGCATGTGGATCCAAGGCCTACATAAGACTACCAAAGAACTGGGGAGGCATATGCACACTGGTGAACGTCCACGTTCCTGCACTAGTGATCCCAAAAAGTGAACTGAATTTGGACAGCTTTCCGAAAGCAGATGCTCACCTGAGGAAAAGGAGGTCTGTGGAACTAAAGTCAAGAATGAAGAGGGAGAATTACTTCTCCGCCAAATCAGAGGACGCATTTTATGCCATTCCCTATGAACACAGGCTGCTTAGCCTAACTTCATCATTATTTACAACAATACTCTTGCCGCATATCCAAGTTGCTGCAATCACCAAGTGGTTGCAGATAACGAGATGGGAGTTACTGCAGACCATCAACACCAGTCAGACTGATGACTCTCCAGAACAGATATGTGCTTGACATGATCACCGCAATGGATGGAGGTGTTTGCGCAAAAATTGGAGAATCATGCTGCACTTTATACCATCACACGACGAAGAAAATGGAACCCTCACAGAGGCCATAAGCATGTTAACAACCCTGAAAACCCAGATGACCGAGAAAATAGATGAAGTACATGATGACAGTTGGTTTGGGAACCTATTCTCATAGGTCCCACAATGGATGGCCGATATATTCAAGTTTCTGGGAGCCTTGCTAGCAATGGTACTGCTAGGGTTCTGTGTTATCAAGATAATCATCACACAGTGCCAGAAATCTGCAAAGAAGGCCATCGGGATGAAAATTATGGTCGATGTCGAACCGGGCTGGAAGCCCAGAGACCTGACAGATGAGGAGATAAAGGACTTTGTGAAGGCCAGTGAATTTGCACCAGAGGGAACAAAATTCACTTATCCCAAGAAACGAAGAAGGCAAATGGATTTACTGCAGTCCAAATGGACAATGCCAATTGATGACCTGGAACAAAGATGAGCATGTGAGAACAGGAGGAAGTTTGAAAGGAGTGATAAAGATATGGACACCCAAATTGCATACATTCACGCCATCTTGTGTAAACCCAGAAAACGATGAACAAGACACAGAAGAATCAAAGAACCTCAATATAAAGGAGGAAGCAGAAGTGGTCGATGAACCGACCAGAGGAGGGAGTGTAGAGGAGACCCCAGACGTGTCCTGCACCCCTGCCCCTCGCTTCGAGGTGCCAGTAAAGTACTTGCCAAGGTATGTGACATACGAGGAGCAGCTGAACCAACAAAGGGCTGCAATGGGCCTGTGCCCTGTGTACATTAGAAGATCAGTATCTGTTAAAATGCCCATAACCAGGCAACCCTGGGCAGCACGATACCCAATCAGACAACCATAGCAGCCGTTGATACGGAACGATGAGGAATGCCTACACGCGGTCCATGAAGAGACTCCAAAAGCCATAATGGAAGGCCAGTGGAGATGAGACGAGGACCAGAGCAGCTCCAAGAACGAACTGAAGGAGTACTGAAAGCTGATAACTGCGAGGACAATTGTAGTGGAAAAATGGGAGAGGCACTGTGAAAAACGTATTAGAATGGTGCCATGAGACAAGACGGAAGCAACCGCCCTGTTGAGCGTGTGTAAATAAGCTTGAAACGCAAGATGCTAAGAAATCGATTCTGCTTGCAATGCTTAGTAGAAGTTAGAGCGGAAAGCGTCAACTGTATACATCTACCTCAATACAGCACAATGTACACGTGCAACACCGTTTTGTATAAACAGAAGTACTCCCAGGCGGCCAAGGCCTGACTGGCCAAGTTTCATATCCAGGCCTAAGCTGAGGAAAGAGCGGGATCGAAACTTAACAAAGGATGTCTCATGCCGGGGAAATCGAGGTCAACCAGAGAAGCGGTGGTGAGCTTGAGCTCACGAGGCTCCAACTTCAGAGCATACCAGCCTGCCCGTGAAGGTCAAGATAAGAGAGGCCCATGCAGGTGGCTAAGCGCACACAGAATTAAATGCACAAAAGGTTGGGAACTGAAGAAGATTCACAGTGGACTAGCACGTGACCAGACAGGTGGGAAGATGTACCCCCACCTGATGTCATCCAGAACCTGAGGGTGCCATAACTTGTCCTGATAAGAGACTACAGATCCGAGGCCATACCCAGCCAACTAATTGACACATAGCCCTAAACCACTGATTGATGGAAGGGAGGAAGGGTGAAACTTGGGACACCAGGCACATGGGTGTCCATTCTGCATGCTGCTAATTAAAAGTGGGGATTTATGTTTAGGGGTGTAACTTGCCCAATCACAAGGGACAATGTAATCTAGGGTCCTATAGGCACTGTAACCAATGAGACGTCGTACTTGTAGTGACGTCAATCACATGTGTTGTAGAGGGATGGGTTTAGACGCCCACCAGATAAGAGTTAACCAGGCCGCATGCTATATTTCCATATACAGATATAGCACCTATACTTAAGTTACCTTTCCCAACCAATTGTATTGCATGATGATTTTTTGTAGAATTAGACGTCAATAATGACGGATTTTGCCCATAAAAGAGGCTGTTTGACTAAAGTTCGGGGAAGTCGGGGTGAGGCAGGTGTTCGTGATGCTGCTGATTTCCATAAGCTGATGTATGTATCATTAAACGGACTTCCCTTTGCCAATTTACTTAGTCCTGATTATTGATTCTTGCTGGAGTATGTGAATCCTGCACTCTGTCCTCGCATGGTGCAGCTATCTTGTATTACTAGTCTTCGAGGGTGAGTGCTGACCAATGGGCCCGTCAGTAATTACCTCTCCTCGTCGACACCTGCAGGAAGGGCCTGAAGGGACCCATTTTCCCCACAGTTCCCTTCCCACTCCTACGGCCAGCAGAGCAGGTGAAAAGCTGAAGAAGTCAATAACGAAGGCATTGACCCCGAGGGTCCAGAGAGGAACCATGCGAACAGTGAGTGAAACAAAAAATGTAATGCTTTGGCAAATAGTGCGTGCCTTAGAACAAGTAGAGGGAAAAGGTAACGGAGGGAGGAGGGAAAACAAAATGTAGTTAGAAGTAGAAAAGACTGTATATATATAAGGGGATAATGACTCGAGAATAACTAAATAAATAAAGGGTTACCGGGGAGGACACCTGAGAAGAGAGAGGATACCGAGGCAGACACCCGAGAAGTGAGAGGATTCGCCTTCTTCCGATGCTAATATAGTGGCTAGAAGAAACGTGTACCCAGAGTCCCACATAATGGGGAACGATTAGACTACCACAATGTTTAAAGACGTCGTGAAAGGGGTACGTTTACACTCCATGAAGGGGTAATGATTAGAGGCAGAGATATTTGTGTCCAGCTGGTGCCTGTCTAGTCTGTCAAAGGTCTGTCATATGCTGTGCTGTTGTGACGTCATATATATTGAACATTTTCTTTGAAAAAATGGATTAAAAAATTGTGCGATTTAATAGCTGAGATAGAATCGCATACAAATCTGTGTTTTTTGAGTAAATTAGAATATATAAAATTTTGTGAAAATTTGGATTGGAACTTGCGGTATTTGGTGCTTGCTCATATTGTTGGAATTGTACAAGCCACACAAAAGCATTGACAGGTGTTGTATAAAAGGAAAGGGAACAGATTTAAGCATGAAAGACATGACATTATTGGCACACTTATGCAAGCAGTTGCCAAAACACGCACCCAAGCTAAATAAATATAGTACCGAGTGGCATAAAGGCACCGCCCACAAGATGTTTATGCCATGGCCACAAAATGGATCTTTATCCAAAGCCGTCTTACAACATTAGATGACATATTTGCATGCCACATATACAGGCAAGAAAAACGAGTTATGGAAAATGTATGAACAGGGAAAGGAAGAGGAGCAGCCAACAGATTGGATACTTAGTGTATGCACAGAGGGGGGTGAGACACCCACAGTGCCACCTGCCCCACTCGAAACAAAAATGTAAGAAAGTAAGGACGAGGGGTTATACCCACTGAGAGAACTTAAAGCAACGTCGGGTTATAGCAACCCTGCATATGAATGACCTACACATAGTAATGATGAAAATCACAGGACAGATAAGGACAAAAATATTACCTCCGCAGTCCCAAGGGACATGGGGAGACGTGATGACAAAAGGAGAGATCAGGCACAGATAAGTGCATCTCTCGACAAGGAGAGAGAAGGGAAGAGATGGAAAGGAAGCAAAGATAGAACTGATGAGATAGCATTCGTAAAGGACGAATGGGTTGGAGGACACATTTTATTGAAACTTGATGACGCGAAACAAAAGGAAAGGTTCAATGAGACACAGAGAAAGGGGAAAGAGAAGGAGTTGAGAGACAAAAGGATAAGAGGGAAAGACAGACAAAGGCGAGAACAGCTATATCGCGAAGACCAAGAAAGACAGCCCAATCGCAACCCAAGAGCAGCCAATGATCAAGACAGAAAGAAATAGCAAAGGTTAGAAGAAGAGCAAAGGATACGTGAAAAAAGAATAAGGAGATGGAGAGCTGAGGAAATTCGATGGGCAAATGAACATAGAAATGAAAAGAGAAAGGAAGAAGATAAGGTCAGAGAAGAGGCGAGAAAGCGCAAAGAATTAGATGACAATATAGAACGTAAGCGAAGACATATCTTGAATATTTGGAGAGAGAGGTTAAAAAACCTGATCCAGTTGTAGACTGGGAAGACATCGAAGAATTCTTTCCTGCGTACGATTCAATACCAGGCACGTCTAGGGCAAATATGGAAGATGACTTCGATACCAGAAGCATCGGAGAAACGATCAATAGAATATATGATGAAATGGGCTAGAACAAATACCCCAAGGAGAGGGAGAAGACGAGCGCCTGGAGAGCGCTCAGCTGTATGACACTGGAGATGTCACCCGAAGTAGCGGAAATAGAGAGCTATCCCTGGATAGATTAGAAATAAGTAGGAACAAAGAGGATAAGAGCAGTCACACTAGTTGGGGACAGACAATGTCCGACTCTGAAATGGGAGGAGCGTAAGGCAAATGAGGAGGAGAGACGGAGCGAAAGGCGACTCCCAAGGGAAAAAGGAATAAGATGGTCAGACACCAGCGAGTCTGTACCGAGGGCATCAGAGTCAGCCACACAGTCTGACCGACATGACAAAGTATCTCATGGTCAGAGGGGGGTGACTAAACCACCCTATGTAGACAGGTTAAGGACATTGCTAGGCAGACGGTGATGCAGGAATATTACCCCTGCAATAGACAGGAGAACAATGAGGGAAGAGAGAAAGGGTTATGCATCCCAATTTCCATTGCTTGAGAAAGGGGGAGTAAGACCGCAATATATTCCATGGCCACACATGGATCGAGAAAATCTGAAAAACAAACTTCCAATGCTGACATCGGGATCTGGAAAATGGATACATGAATTAGAGAAAATGACAGGAGGAAACACGCTAACCATAGTGGACATCAAATGTCTCCTAATCGCCATACTTGGTGAGAGAGCAGATGATGTGTGGGCACGAGCAGACCCTGGTGTAACCACAATTAATACAGCGCATGACGGAGCTCCATTTAACAATTGTAGAGCCGCAGTATGGAAATCGCTACGAGTGCTATACCCAGATACTTCCGATAGGGGAGCTATAATGACTCGAAAAATGAAGGATTCTGAGTATCTGTTAATTTATATACAGAATTTCCAAGACGCATGGGTACTCGAGACTCATGAATCGTGCACAAAATCTATACCTGTGTTTTACCATGTACTGTGCCAAGGGCTGCCAGAGCCGGTGCAGAAACAACTCAAGAAATTGGTGGGGATTGAAGCCAAGCCTTGGGCTGAAATACAGTTGACCATTGCACATTATTGTGAACTGCTCCAGAAAAAGAATCGCAGAAAGGAAGCAACTCGAAAGGTTGAGGAAGCGAAATTGGTGCAGAAGAAATTATCAAAGTATGCTCTTGAAGGAGCCATGTTAACTAGCGCAGCTGAATCAAGCATGCAGCAGGTGGCTAGTCCACAACAGAATAATCAGAGTAACGCAGGGTTTTACCCAAGGGGAAGAGGATTTAGAGGAAGAGGATGGCAGAGCAATCAGTGAGGTTTCCAAAACAATCCAGGAGGTTTTCAAAATATGCAAAATGGTAACCAAGATATGTCAAATGGGCAAATGGTCCTACCACAGCCAGTTTGTTGGCAGTGTGGAATGGCAGGGTATCTGGTTCGCACATGCAGAAATCAAGGCATGATGCAGAACGGCCAAGGAATAGGAGCAGGCATTGCAAATCCACCTGTAGTTTTACAGCAGGGTGTTGCACAGAATCACACAGTGCAACAACAAGCGCCAGGAGTACAACAAGGCGTGCAACCTCAGAGCATGGGAAATTTTCCACAAGGACAATCCCAACAGGCACTGTTGCAAGTGCCACAGACAATGAGCACAGGGCAGACTCCGAACCCTGGAAGGGGAAGTAACAATCGGAATGGGGGAATTCCACAAGTACACAGTGGACCAAATTTGTATATGAACCCTGATGTGTTCTATCCTATCAGTGACACCAGACCCTCACAGGGAACCTAGGGTGGATGCCGTTGTAGGGGGTAAAGAATATTAATTCCTAGTTGACATGGGTGCAACACGCTCGTGCAAATGTGAAGGCAGATCTTTTTCCTTGTCTGGCGAGGCCATAGATACTCAGAGTTTTACAGGAGCTGCCAGTCGAGTTCCCTTTACAAATGCACTTCCAGTCTCTATAGGAGAATGCAAAATGAATGTGCCTTTACTATATTCTCGTCAGACACCAGTAAACATTTTAGGTCGAGATTTAATGACGAAGTTAAACATGACAATCTCGTTCACGGAGGAGGGCATAGTATGTTCCACTCCAGGAATGTACTACTCAAATGTATGCAAAATGATTAGAGCATACTCAGGACACATAGCTATGAGGGCCATACCATTAGAGCCAGACATTTTCGCATATGGTATGCGTGTGCTCATGGCAGGATTGCCAGGCCTTGCAGACAAAACCAGAACCTGTCATGATTCCTGCCCCTCATGTCCCCAGCCCTCCAAGATGTCAGGCTGGAGCCAGGCCACGATCACCTACATGGCCCTCAAGGGCCACTCCATCCCTCCAAAGACCCACGTGGAGTCAAACTTGGCGCTTGTGGCACCTGACTCACTCGCTCCCATAGGATAACATTGGGGATTGGACTTGTAGTGCATTGATGGAGACAAGATTGATGCCCCCACATATTTCCGTTCCCAGAACTTCATGTGCAGTCTAGTCTTTTGGGTGTGGTTGAGCCCAGAGACACCTGGGATACCCAGAGACTATTTAAGCCACACCCAGGCTGAGAAACATGCTTTGTGTTTTCTGCACCTGCAGCGTGACACTCACTGTGTTCGGATCGGTCTCCGGTAGCCCTGCATCTTTCTTCTGCGCTCAGCTCCTGCAAGAACAAAAACACTGTTAGGAACAGCCTTACCTTGCGGCGCTTCTGCCCATCATTCATGACTCCTTCTGTTCTGCGGGTATCTTCGGCGGTGTCATTCCCATCCCGGCACGCCTCTTCCTAAGGAAAAGGGAAAAGAACAGAAAAAAGGCATTAGTAAGCATTCAGCAAATCTTCGCTTATTTTTAAAGACTGTACGAGCTTCAAACACTTACCTGAATCCCAGCCACTCTGGGGGAACTCTGTCTCCGGAACCTCTCATCCATCTGCAAGAGGGAAAAGACACTCCAGGTTAGCGTGGAAACATCCAGAGGCACCGCATACCGCGCTTACTCACTGCATTTCTTCTTCATAACCGGCATCCACGCTGAAACGTCGCGGCACCTAAAAGACACAGAAAAAGAACTCAGTTCAATACAAATACGAAAGGGTTGCATCGTGCATCGCGCTCTCACTCACCTTCAGCACTACTCATCTCAGCAGCATGTCGCCATCCCCGGACGCCGGCCATCATCTAAGGAAGCAAAGGAACGAAGTTAGAGAACTGTTCAAAAGACTCATTATACTTACCTGTGGGACTCTTGCCAGTGACGTAACTAGGCAGCAACGAGCCTGCATCAATCAACGCGCCCCTGCACTGAAAGCAGGACGGAGAGCACAATTTCCAAGAAAACAAGGCCCAGTCTCCAGCCGAGTAGACTCCAGGGAAGGGTTTGAGGTCGTAAGAGGTCAGAACAGGCTGAGTGACGTCCCTGTGGATACCACGTGAGCGTTACAGAACACAAAGACTCACATCAAAATCCACCTGGGCATCATGGAAACGTCAGAAACTGACCAGTTAGCCCACATGTTGGGGCAGCTACGTTCCGAAGTACATGCAGCCAGGCAGGAGCCCAACACCCTGAGGAGAGAGCTGATAGTAGCAAAAGAACGCACTGATGATTTAAGCCAGCAACTTCTCCAGTCACAAGCAGGGCATGCACCATTGCCGGGAAGCGTGCCCTCGATGCCAGCACCATCAGCCAATCCCGTTCAGATAACCCTTCCTGGAGCAGTTCCCTTGGCCCCGCTTGAACGATTTACGGGGGATCCCAAGAGGTTTGCAACGTTCATGAACCAGTTCCACCTGCACTTCCTTTGTAGACCATGGGCCTTTCCGAATGACCAATCACGGGTCGCTTTTATGCTATTCTACCTTAGTGGTAGCGCTGCGGACTGGTCTGTACCCTTTGTGGCCCAAGACGATCCTTTGCTGCATGACTTCAGGGGCTTTCAGCAGGAGATGGAAAAGCTGTTCACCTGTCATACTCATGGGCAGGCATTAGACAACGAACTTCTGTCCCTACGCCAAAGAAATCAAGACCTATTAACATACATAGCCACGTTCAATAGACTCGTAGTTGAAGCAGAATGGCCAGTGGAGAAGAGAACCACGTTATTTCATCAGGGGTTGCGGGGGGAGCTCAAGGATGTTCTTGCACAAGTAGTGAACCCCCCAAAAGACTGCTCAGAATTCATTGACCTTGTTGTTCAACTGGATCATAGGTTGCAGGACCGAAGAGCAGATCGAACCAGACCGGACCCTCACCCTATGTATGTGCGTTCAAAGGACAATATTGCCCACACAACGGAAGGTTCAGGAGAACCAATGCAAATTGGGGGGGGGTCAGATCCCCCTTGACTAAAGCAGAAAGGGATAAAAGGAGACAGCAGCAGTTATGTCTGTACTGTGGAAGGTCAGGTCATTTCCTTAAAGAGTGCCCTGTGAAGCCACCGAGGAGGACGGTAGGGGCCACGGACAAGGAAGATACCATCAAGAAATTGGAAAACTCCCCAGCCCGGCAAGTGTAGGGGTCCACTTGTCGAGCGAAGAAAGTGAACTACAGACCTCCCATTTTGCACTACCTGTGGTCTTGATCAATCACCAACAACCATCTTGGATGGATGCAGTAAGAGCATACATTGACAGTGGAGCCGTTGGGAATTACATCGACCAGGATCTTGCGGCAAAGATAGGGCTTCCGCTACGCCCTGCATCAACCACCGACACTGTTACCACTGTCGATGGCACGGAAATAGCTTCTGGTACAGTATCCCAATGCACTGCAGCTTTAACCCTTCTGTGCCAGGCTGGACACCAAGAATCTATCGTTTTCAACCTCATTAAGGCACCACAGTTCCGGTTGATTTTGGGAATGCCATGGTTGGTAGCTCACAATCCTCGAATCGATTGCCGAGCAAAAGAATTGGCCTTTCCCGAGACTTGCGCCCACACATGTTATCTCCAAGAGAAACAACCAATAGACACCAGAACCTCCACGCTTGCGACTGTGGCAATCGGCAACCTACCAAGTGAATACCAGGACTTTCAAGATGTCTTTCAGAAAGAACAGGCTAATACCCTGCCACCGCATAGACCATACGATTGCCAAATCGACCTGATACCCGGCGCACAAATACCTTGTGGGCGAATTTACGCGCTCACGGAACCAGAATACCAGCACCTGAAAGCCTATTTTAACCAATACCTGGCCAACGGGTTCATCCGTCCCTCGAAGTCTTCAGCAGCTCGTCCTCTATTCTTCGTATCAAAAAAGGAGGGGGATTAAAGAATGTGCATCGACTATCGCATACTGAACCAGATTACCGTAATAAACTGCTACCCCCTGCTACTGATCCCTGAATTGTTAGATCAAGTCAAAGATGCCCAAATCTACACAAATCCCCCCTGAGGGGGGCATATCACCTTGTTTGCGTAAAACAGGGGGACGAATGGAAAACTGCTTTTTGCACCAAATATGGCTTGCACGAATATCAAGTAATGCCCTTTGGCCTTTGCAACACGCCTGCAGCATTTCAATACTTCATGAACGATGTCCTACAGGAATTGATTGATGTCTGTGCTCTAGTGTACAATGACGATATTCTAGTATATTCTGCATCAAAGCAGGACCACGTTAAACACGTCTGATCCGTATTGGAGAAACTCTGTCAACACCAGCTCTACGCCAAGCTCGAAAAGTGTTCATTCCACGTCTCCGAGATGGAATTCCTGGGCTTTATTCTCAGCCCAAATGGAATCCGAATGGATGTACAAAAGGTAGATGCTATCCTGAACTGGCCATCCCCAAATTCATTCAAGGGGGTTCAAAGTATGCTGGGTTTTGCAAACTTCTACCTCCGGTCCATCCCAGGATTTTCACAAATTGTGCATCCCATCACGTCATTGCTAAGGAAAAGCAGCAAAAAGTTCTAGTGGACAACAGAAGCCGAGGAAGCTTTCCAGGAACTCAAAGCAAGATTCACATCTGCCCCAATCTTACGCCACCCTCGCCCTGATCTCCCATACCTGGTGGAAACGGACGCCTCAAGCATGGCTATGGGAGCCGGCCTCTCACAAAAGGACCCCGAAACGGGCCAGTTACACCCTGTTGCCTTCTGGTAGCGTAAATTCACAACCCCTGAACTTAATTACGCTATCACAGACAAAGAACTCCTGGCCATTAAGTCAGCCTTTAAGGCATGGCGGCACTACCTCTTGGGCGCCAGACACACAATCACCGTAATAACTGAGCACCGGAACCTCCAGTACCTAAAAACGGCAAAGGCCCAATCCTCACGACAACTACGTTGAGCTCTTTTTTTTGCTGAATATGACTACGTGATTACATTTCGACCAGGGGTGAAAAACGGGAAGGCCGATGCCCTTTCCCGTATGGGGGTGGAAGAGCAAGGGTATCAGACCCCTGACCCAATAGCAATCATCCCGAGTGACAAGCTCCTAGGAATCACAGCAACCATAACTCAGAAAGAATTACATGAAGAAATCCAAAACCTGATGAGTCCGGAGCAATTACAAGCGTGGAGTGCACAAGGAGAACATTACATGATAAAAGATCAGGTGCCCTACTTCAGGAATCGTTTATTCTTACCAAACCAAGAACTACGAGAACAAGTCATGTCCGGTTATCATGATTCCTTGATCGAGGGCTACCGCGGAATCACTAAAACCCTAGCCAATGTAAAACGAAATTATTGGTGGCCCACGTGGCATAAAGACATTATCCAATTCATCCTATCTTGTAGAGTGTGTGCTCAAAAGAAGTCATCCAAGCAGTAACTGGCTGGGCTATTACAGCCATTGGAAATCCCACCAGCACCCTGGCACACGTTGTCCCTCGATTTTATTACTGACTTACCACCCAGTCAAGGGTTTAACACTATTCCTGTGCTCGTGGACCTATTTTCAAAAATGGCACATTTCATTCTTTTTAAGGGGCTCCCAAATGCTTCCACTCTGGCAAAGGTATTTCTTGAAGGCATCGTACGGCTCCAGGGGTTTCCTTCAGTTTTGGTCTCAGACTGAGGTACTAAATTCGTATCTAACTTCTGGAGAAAAATCCTGCTCTATGGCCCAGATCGACATCCGGCTATCCACCAGTCACCATCCCCAAACAGATGGTCAAACTGAGAGGACAAATCAGACGCTCGAGCAGTATCTGCGTTGCATGTTACACCAAGCTGAAGGAAGCTGGTTCGACCTATTATGGATAGCTGAATATGCTTATAATAATTCCCTACACACCAGCACTGGGCAGACACCCTTTTATACCATGTATGGCAGGCACCCACGTACTTCTGAGTTGGACGTTTCTACAACCCTGGAAATGCCAGCAGTCAAAACCTTGCACACAACCATTTCTCAAACCTTTAAAAGGGCAGCTGAACACCTACTTCAAGCTAAGAATCGCCAAAAGAAGTTTGCTGATCAACACCAAGCAAAGGCCCCCACCTACCAAGTAGGAGACAAAGTCTGGCTGGCGTCTAAACACGTGTCCATTAAAGGAACGCAAACTTTCCGTTCAAGATACCTGGGTCCATTCACCGTCACCTCCGTGATAAATCCTGTGGCAGTCAGACTAGCTGTGCCGTCAAACATGCAGATTCATCCTGTGTTCCACGTGTCTCTCCTTAAACCTGTTCAACCTGGGACCCCGGTAGCAACGCCACCTCAGCCAGTAGTAGTCGCCGGGGAGCCAGAATTCGAAGTCAAGGACATCCTGAATTCAAAGTACATCAGATCCAAATTATAGTACTTAGTAGACTGGAAGGGGTATGGTCCACAAGACAGGACATGGGAGCCTTGTCAGTACATCCATGTACCTCGCTTGCTTAGACGATTTCATCAAAACCATCCAAACAAACCTGGACCACCTTGAGAGGGGTCTTGGGGGGGAGTGCTGTCATGATTCCTGCCCCTCATGTCCCCAGCCCTCCAAGATGACAGGCTGGAGCCAGGCCACGATCACCTACATGGCCCTCAAGGGCTTCTCCATCCCTCCAAAGACCCACTTGGAGTCAGACTTGGCGCGTGTGGCACCAGACTCACTCACTCCCATAGGATAACATTGGGGATTGGACTTGTAGTGCATTGATGGGGACAAGATGGATGCCCCCACATATTTCGGTTACCAGAACTGCATGTGCAGTCTAGTCTTTTGGGTGTGGTTCAGCCCAGAGACACCTGGGATACCGAGAGACTATTTAAGCCACGCCCAGGCTGAGAAACATGTTTTGTGTTTTCTGCACCTGCAGCGTGACACTCACCGTGTTCGGATCGGTCTCCAGTAGGCCTGCATCTTTCTTCTGCACTCAGCTCCTGCAAGAACAAGAACACTGTTAGGAACAGCCTTACCTTGCAGCGCTTCAGCGGTGTAATTCCCATCCCGGCACGCCTCTTCCTAAGGAAAAGGGAAAAGAACAGAAAAAAGGCATTAGTAAGCATTCAGCAAACCTTCGCTTATTTTTAAAGACTGTACGAGCTTCAAACGCTTACCTGAATCCCAGCCGCTCTGGGGGAACTCTGTCTCCGGAACTTCTCATCCATCTGCAAGCGGGAAAATACCCTCCAGGTTAGCGTGGAAACATCTGGAGGCGCTGCATACCGCGCTTACTCACTGCATTTCTTCTTCATAACCGGCATCCACGCTGAAAATGTTGCGGCACCTAAAAGACACAGAAAAAGAACTCAGTTCAATACAAATACAAAAGGGTTGCATCGTGCATCGCGCTCTCACTCACCTTCAGCGCTAATCATCTCAGCAACACGTCGCCATCCCTGGACATTGGCCATCATCTAAGAAAGGAATGAAGTTAGAGAACTGTTCAAAAGACTCATTATACTTACCTGTCGGACTCTTGCCAGTGAAGTAACTAGGCAGCAACAAGCCCGCATCAATCAACGCGCCCCTGCGCTGAAAGCAGGATGGAGAGCACACTTTCCAAGAAAACAAGGCCCAGTCTCCAGTCGAGTAGACTCCAGGGAAGGGTTCGAGGTCGTAAGAGGTCAGAACAGGCTGAGTGACGTCCCCGTGGATACCAGGTGAGCGTTACAGAACCCCTGATGAGTTCCTATTTAGACCAAGAATACCGATGCATGAGGAGGAGTGACAAGTATTTCCCTTGATGATACACACAGCCGCAGTGAGAGGGAGAGTGGCCTTGATTGATGGTTATGATGACGAGGGCCGACAATGGTGCGCGATAATTGCCATTGAAGAAGGATATCGAGTGACTGACTTCACCGATGACGATCTGTTTGAAGAACAAGCAGAGCTCAAAGAGACAATGGTGGAAGTGAATCTCACCTTTTGGGTTAAAATAATTAAAAGAGAAGTACCTCAGAGAATGATGTTGGCACTAAAACATCCTGAATATTTTGATGATGACATAGCCAAAGTGCCTGTCTCAGTGTGGACTACAGGACCCTATGACGTAGGCCTCTTGAAGGGGCTTGGAGAAGTAAAGATTGAACTGAAACCAGGAGCAATTCTACCAAGAGCCTGACAATATCCCATGTCCAGAGAGGCAGATGAGGACATTTTCAAGACAATTTCTGCCATGATGGATCAGGGCATCTAAGTGATGTTAGAGTCACCATGTAATACGTCAGTGTACCCTGTGAAAAAAGTAAAGGGGGGTCTTGGAGGCTAGTGCAAGACCTAAGGCCAATAAACGATATTGTTGAGGCCGAGTTCCCTCTAGTCCCTAACCCGTCTACAATTCTATGCAACATACCCTTTGAGGCAAAATATTTCACGGTGATTGACTTGAAAAATGCATTTTTGTCAATCCCGTTGCACCATGACTCACAAGATCTGATGCCATTCACGTTCAGACAAATGTATCTGAAAAGCACGAGGCTACCACAGGGGTACTGTAAGTCTCCTTCTATTTTCAACAGAGACCTGCAGATGGACCTAAGCAATATAGCATTAAAAAGTGTCGTCCTGCAGTACGTGGATGATATCTTAATTTGCAGTACAACAGAAGAGCAATGCAGGCACGATTCTGTTCAGCTATTGACTATACTGCCTGAGAAAGGATATAAAAGTTGACAAAGAAAAGTTACAATATCGTCAACAAGAAGTGCTGTACATAGGCCAGCTGATCTCACACGAGGGAAAGAAAGTGACCCCAGAAAGGGCTGAAGCCATATTGAACACGGCTAAGCCGCACACGATAAAGCAGATGCAGAGCTTTTTAGGCTTATGCAACTATGTCAGGGCATGGTTCTTCGACTACAGCTATACTAAACCTTTTCTTCAGGCCCTAAAAAAGGCCCAAGTGACGAAAGAAAAGATTGAATGGTCTGAAACCATGGAGAAAGGGTTTGCTGAACTCAAAAGAGCTATTTGCACAGCTCCAGTTCTCAAGATTCCCAATTATGCAGACAAATTCTACCTGTTTTCGCACACAGATGGCAACGTTATGACAGCAGTACTCACGCAGAGAACCCCGTTGGGGTACAAGCCCCAGGCATACTACAGTGGGAATTTGGACCTAGTAATGAGAGGTCATTTCCCATGTGAACAAAGTTGAGCTGCCGCAGCATTCGCCATAGAGAAGGCTACAACCATTGTGATGGGATGCTCAACGATGTTCTACGTCAATCACTCATTATTTGCCATCCTAGAGAAACCAAAGGGCACACTGACAGCTCAGAGAGCTTCTGCTTATGAAGTGATCACATCAAATCCATTGATTAAGGTAGTCCGATGTAAGATAGTGAACCCAGCTATGTTTATAGCAGAGCCAGTCACTGAAGGAGAACCGATACATGACTGCACAAATTATGAAGAATTCTACAATGAAATCCCCAGGGGGAAAGAAAATGCCTTGGCAGGAGGAGAGATCGTCTTCAAGGATCGATCAAGGGGACGGACAAAGATATACAGGCGTTGCTGTGATGAAACACACAGCAAATGGAGAATTTTGAGTGCTCCTTAGCGCACAAATACCATCTTATTATTCAGCACAGGCTGCAGAATTATTGGCGTTGATACTCGCCATTGAGAATCATGCAGAGCAGGAAGTAACGGTGTACAGTGACTCCGCCTATGTGACGTCAACAGTGCACGCAGGTTTAGCACGCTGGAAAAGGAGGGGCTACCTACGAGCGGACAGCACGCCAGTGCAGCACGCAGCCTTATTGGACAGGCTCTCTGTGGGCATAGCGGTCGTGAAATGCACCGCTCACACGAAAGGGACAGATTTGATCTCACGCGGAAATCAAGCAGCAGACACGGAAGCCAAACGTATGGCATCCAAAGGTGAAACAATCATGGCAGTCGAAGGTATCCATGCCAACGAACGAATGATGGTCACACGAACCGTACCTGAGAGTTATATCAATTTGGGGCAAACACAGCTAATGGAACTCCAAGGGGAGGTACCACAGGAAGAGAAGAACATGTGGAAATGTTGAGGATGTTCTTTAAACCCCTCTGACAGCTTGTGGCGAAAAGACAGCACTGGTAAACCAGTAATGCCTATAGTCCTATTAGAAATAGCACTGGAGAAACTACATTACCCAGCCCATATGACCAAAGAGAATCTAGCAGCAACGCTCGCGGAAGACTGGTTCATACCAAATTTAGCTGAGCATGTTGCATTCTTTATAGTGACCTGTATGATCTGCCAGCAATTCACAGCCGGGCACACATTAAAAGTGATGAGAGGAGTCATCCGCAGGCCAAATAGGCCTTTTCAGCACTTGCATATCGATTACGTCGACATGATTTAAGTATGTAACGGGTACAGATATTTAATTGTTGTGGTGTGTCCGTTCTCTAGATGGATAGAGGCAGGTCCATGTACATACCCAGACTCTACCTGTGCGGCCACAGTTTTAGTGAGGGAAGTGTTCCCAAGGTGGGGAGTATGCAAAGTCATGAGATCAGATAATGGCCCTCACTTTGTTAATTCAATATTTGAGCAGATTAGCTTGCTGCTTGGTATAAAGCACAAGTTCTCGTCGGTGTATCATCCGCAAGGTAATGGGATCTGTGAGAAGCTCAACAGCTTGTTAAAGGAAAGGATAGCCAAGTTGAAGCTTACTCTATGGAAGGGATGGTTGCACTGCCTTCCACTGGCACTGTATGCACTTCGGAACCAACCAGGTTCAGACCATTATCTTACGCCACACGAGATAGCCACAGGAAGAAGAATGAGAACTACCTTGACACCCCGAGATAGAGCTAGATGTGATGCCCAGTCAACAGGAGTTTAGGATCTGAAATGCAAAACTATCTGTACTGCATGACATCTTGCCTTACTGTAATTTCAAACCAGCTGCAGCGATGACGAAAAGGGTGAACCGCAGCACAGAACACAGAAGGAGATACTGCAACAGACCAAGTTCAAGGTCTACGTGTTCCACCCGTCTTCCCTGGAGACGCTGTCCTCGTGAGGAACCACACGAGGAAATATTAGGATGAGCCAAGATTTAATGGTCCATTCACAGTAGAGGACTGCACTCCATCCGCAGTGAAATTACAAGCCAGGAGAGCTTGGATTTTTCTTGGCGATATCAAACCTTACATCGGAGTAAGCCCCCTGCCTGCACCCCAATGAGAGGAATCGACGAGCGGCAGGGAAAAACCACAGCACGTGCAGACGAGATCCATAACGAGGAAGAAGGACGCATGTCCAACAAGACGAAGACAAGGAACTTTTTGCAAGTTGTGGCTTAAATTGGACACTTCCTCTAAGGAAAAAAAAGGCATAAGGATGTAAGAACTGACACTCTGTGCATCCTAGTTGCAGGATGAAGAGAAATTGCATGTATAAGCCACAAAATAGTCTGTTGACTTTGAACTTTGAACTGAGGCACACTTAAGCCTTGATGAGAGAAGAATATGCCAAATATTGACCAAAGACACTTACATTGGAAGCAAATACAGTATCCCGACTCATTCCACACCGAGACCCTATTCGGAATCACTTATGGTGTCCCACAGTAGAGACATCACAAAGGACCTAGTCACCTATTTTAATCTAGTGTTAAGATCATACCCGTCACTGGAAGGGAGGCTCACCAGTGTCACAGACTTTCTTCAAGATCCTGAAAACGAAAAGACAATAAGACAACTGCTTACTGTCATTGCCGAACAACTTATCCTACTCCCTGAGTACAGTGAGAAAGAACTCTATGTTACCAACACAGGCGGAAATAGATGAGCTTATCAACCCAATGTTCTTTCGAATAATCGAAGACTGTCCAACTCTTATCGGGAGAACAACAGATACACTCACATTTCTTCGAGATCCAGCAAATACGGAACATTTAAACCATCTTTTAAATAAAATAATAATTCTAGTCGCACTCCATGCGACCGAAGAGTGCAGACATTGTTCACATTTAGGGAAAAAACATATGTTCGTGAACCTCAGCAAGACAGGAAGGATGTCCCTGTCACCAGAAGACAGCAGATTGGCACACAATGTCCTTTTTGCCTAGTCACTGACTTTCCCGAGCTAGTGGGGAGACCTATCGATGTTGACGTCCTCACATTCATCAGGGATCCAGCTAATGTCACACAGATGGGAATGCTCCTGCATGGAATTATGCCTCAGGTGGAACTTTCTAATCATCAGAGGAGCTATCTGAGGAGATTCTAAAATGCCTTCCGCCGAGGGACAGATCGAGGAAGCAGTGTCAAGAACTTCACTTGTTACACTTGTTATTTTTCCTTATTTCTTCATATTGATCAGTGTCCAATATGTCTTCAGGACTGAAGCAAATCCGAGGGGTGGACTGGGAGCTTACTGTCATGATGCCTACCCCCGGGCATCAGGACCAAGGCCCTCAGCTCCGGGAGCAGGCATCCAGACATTTGTTTAAACCTCAGCAGCCCCGGCTAGGGGCTGTCTGGGTTCAGTCCTGGCGCCTTAGGCGCCAGGCTCATCATAGAAATCATCCTGGCACCATAGGCGCCAGGCTCATAGACTTTACTTACCTGATGCAGAACATGCTGCAAAAGAGTCCAAGCCTACATGAGGCCTGGATGGGACTATTTTGTTACAGGGACTATTTTTTACTCGGGTGTGGCTCTAGGGAACTTCTTACCTGGAACTACTTTGGAGGCTATTTAAACCACACCCGAACAGCAGCACATGCTTCGCATTATTCTGCATCCAGCAGCGTGACGCTCACCGTGCCTGCAGCCAGCATCCAGTCTTCTGCCACGCCCGCGTGCCTGCAGCCAGCATCCAGTCTTCTGCCACACCTGCCTCGAATCCGGAGCTCCTAGAATGAAGAAGAAGAAAAGGACAAGGTTAGAAAATTAACTTATTTCAAATTCCTCACCTAATTCCGGAACCATTTCATCTCCGGACCTGGAAAGTACATCAGTCCTGCACGCGTCGCTTCACCAGCTCCAGCACGGCGCCATACTCACCAGTTCTCACAGCATCTTTCGATCTGGCACTGTCTCCATCATTTCTTTGCCGTAATCCGGCACCTAGGGGACACAAGAAAAAACAAGGTGAGCCAAGGGAATCAACAAATACAACCTCTTACCACCATAGACTTACCACCGGCGGTATTATTCCATAACTCTCCACATTTTCATATGTCGCATCTGTAAAGAGGGAGAAAAACAACACGTTAACGCATGCAATAGTTACCGGACAGTGTTGGGTAACACAGACTCTTACCTGAATGCCAGCAGCAGCTACGAGACCTTCTTCTCACAAACTCAGTTGCAACTTAAGGAAGGAAGGGGACAAGAGTGAACATCGGCACATTGAAATCTTTGAACTTGATACTTACCGATCCCGCCAGGGACTTCAGAGTCAATACTTACCGGAACTCTCCCAACGCCTTCAAACCAGTGAAGTAACTGGTATCTACGCGCCCCTGCAAGACACGCAGGATGGAGAGCTCATCTTTTACGAACATAAGGTGAGGTTACTAAGGGGATATCGGAGGTGATTAGTGGGGGAAAGCGAGAACAGTTGGGAGGCCATCACTAAAACCCACAGGTGGTTAATCCCTGTCTCCACTTGCAGGAAAATACTTCTTCGGGTCCAGCAGACAAGACTAGGCGGGCCAGTCCAGACAGTCATCTCTGCACTACGCATCACGTTGAAGGAGACCGCAGCTGTCTGGGTCCGATCGACACCCCTGTGGGGTCCAGGTGAGCGCAACACTTACCTAATTTGAACATGCACAGTAAAGGGACTCACTGAAGTGCTACCTAATTTGAATTTTTCCATAGTCTAGCAAAGGAACTGTATCCTGAAATAAGAGACAATTGTCCCTCGCAAGAGGGGGGACACTTGTGGAGCACCTGACACTCTAAACACAGAACCTGAAAGACGATATTGGGTAAAGGAATACTAACATTTACACTTGCTGAATGATCGAGATGGAGGTCCAGAGCAGCAATCTGGTCCTCCCACAAGAAGAGAGGCACCCGTGTTTCTCTGGAAGAAAATGCTGCCACCTAACGTATAGGACTATAATGTACCTATGTATCATATTCATCATTATTTTATTGTCATTAACGATTAGAACTGCATTCTTTATTGGTGCACAAAGAGTTCCAAATTCAGTGCACCCACCCAATGATGCACGCAGGAAACCCACAAAAGCACCCAGTACTTATATAGTCATTTCAATCCCTAGAAGATCTGAAGGTGGAGTGAATGAACTTGAAATGGATGCAATTAGCAACGATATGCACACACTTGTGGTGACGAATGAGAAGAAAAGCTGGAGACAGGGTCGGCAAGAGATGAATGGAGTAAAATCACTGGCAACTACACACACACAAACACTGAATGCACATAAAATAGGCCTAGTGTCAATAACTGCAGAACCACAAACCAAAGCAGTAGAGAAGAAGAGACTGTCTACCATAAGAAACTTCACAGGAGACATTGTAGAAAGAAAAGAAGCATTGAAGACAAAACCAACAGAAATGATGATGATAAACACTCCTGAAGCAACCCTAATGAAGACAAAGGCAAATTCAAAGAAGATCTCACCAGCACACCCGATAGTAGACTCATTATTTCCACACATAGCCAAAGCGAAGAAGCTGCATTAGGAACTGAAAACCAAAACCGCAGAGACTGTATTGCCAAGCATATATGTTCCCACACAAGAGATAAGTACCAGTTCCACAATATAGCCATACACCAAGCCAGCATCAGGCTGGTTGGCATGGGCATTTGTATCCAGCAGGAAAAAGATGTATGAAGAAAAGGAAAGAGCTGCCAGAATCTTGTCCACTCAAATGGCGCAGATGAGGAGGCCTGCACCATGGACCGGGATACCTGAGATGTAGTAATAGCAAACTACATGAAAACCTTAAGAATCAAGAGAAGCATGCATGGAGATGACAATGAACTGAACGACTACCTGGATAACACAGCACACCTAGGTAACAATATTTGGTACCAGCATATGAAGGAAGTTGGAAGAAGAAATTCCGAAGGGCAATGCTTTGTTTACGCACTCCTATCGTACAGCATGGGGAAGTCCAAGGTCTTTGTGGCTGCATAAATTGATGTCCCAACAGCACACTGTCTCTCACACGTAGCAATGTGCAAGACCAGAGGCCAGTTCATGGGAAGTGATGCCTCATTGATATGGGCAATTGAAACAGCTTATCCCGATGAAGATGATTATGTCCAAGACATTAAGACAAGAAACAGAGCTCATACTAGGAATCATGTGATCAGGCACGAGAAGCCTGGAGTTAAAGGAGCAGGAATAAGATGGGAAGTAAACTCGAGACTAAATATCCAAGGAAAAACCCCAGAAGAGACTCACATCTGGAAAAAACAGAGGTCAAATGCAGATTTGGGGAACAGTGCTTTCACCAGACAGATGGGAGAAAGGAGTAGTGATCTGCAGAGCATGGATGGTCCTCGGAGCCTGCAAGGAAGCAATTGAAAACTCACAAAGACTGTGCAAGCCATTATGGCCAAAACTTGCAAAACTGCTAACATGGGTCTGTTAGGAAAGATTTCGTAATTGTAGGTAATTTTCCTTCCATGTGGCAACCCCTAAACTTTTTGCTGTTGTTTTTCACCTTGTTCTTGACTTTGCCAGAGAAGTGCAGCCTTCTGCTGCACTCCTCTGGGCTTTCGCTCCTTTTCTTACGGGGAAACTGACATGCCCTTAAGACAGTCAGTACCGGGGAACGCTGTTTCCCGTAGTTTCTTTTATCATGTTGCGGCTTTAGTGCAACATGACACAAGAGGGCACTGTCAGCTAAGTTACAGCTCTCTTGGGTCTCTAGCCTTCTACAGGCCCTAGATACTCGTTTAGGATGGTATTTGATCGGTGCAAGTAATTCAGGGACGGGAATGGTGGCAGCGATCGTTTCTTTGTATTTTGAGCTCCTTTTGGCGTTCTAAGCACGTTTTTGCGCTTAACCCAAAATGGTGGCCTGGCTCCCAAAATGGCCAGACCACGAGGCTCCTTTGTCCTGTCCGCTGACCGTCTTGCTCCCTTCACCTTCCCCAGGTCGAGCCGACCCGGGGCCTTCCTTATTTGGGCATGTACTTTCCCGCGAAACACGGATGCTTTCGCGGGCTTCTACATGTCTTTTGTGTACCTCCAGGGTGTGGGCTGGGATGTCTGGTCCCAATACACATCCTGGGTGCCAGAGAGTCTAGGGTGGTGTGAATGCCTGGGACCACCGTGGTCCGTGATTGGTCCACGAATGGTGTGTGTGTTGATGAGCGGATCTCCCATTGGGTCCCCTCCGTTTTGGCGCGAAGGGAACCATGGATAAGAGGGGGCTGGAAACACCACTACCATGTCGATCTCCTGAGTTCTCACAAACGAAGGAATACAGGAGCCAAGTATCCTGCAACCAAGAGGCTGGACTGAGGAATCGCTGGTGACCCGCTGAAGGACTCCTCCTTTGCACTGCTGTCGTCCTGTGAAACCCTTTCCTCCTTTGATCGAACCAGAAGGCCTGTACTGGTGCTTCGACCTTTGGAATAGCAGGAACAGCTATTCTCGGCGACTTCATCATCTCCTGCCAGTAAGCCTTCGGAAGCGTCTCTGGGCCATCCAGTTGACTGACCAGCTTACACGGGAGTCCTGCTCTGTAACCGCCGCCAGGTTGTGTTGTATTTCGAGTCCTTGTCACTCTCACACGCTTAGTACACTTGGCGTTCCCAAGTCTGAAGTGAGTAGTGTACATTTGGCTCAGATACACACGGCCGCTCCGTTGCCCTGCTGTGGTGACAAAACTGTGCAGGTTTCTTCGATTGGGACGTCTTTTTTCTCTACACGACGACAAGGCATTCCCGGCTCTTCTGAACCTGCCAGCTGCTGAAACTAACGTGGAGAAGCCTGGGTCTGCTTGCATCGGGGACCGGTGAGTAGTATAGCTAGGATCTGGTCGCCCTCCTGCAGTAGCCCATTGCTTTTCCCCGCTGTGTAAAAACAGCACCCTTTTGTCCGTACTCGCGCTCTGCTTCTGCTCACTGTGGAGGCTGCGCTTGAGTCGCGGAACCTGTTCTTCTTCTGTTGTGCACTAACCCGAACTGCCTGACTTCCTCCGAAGAGCTTCTCCTTTTGCCCGTTGGCACCAGCGTGTGCAGGTACTTTGAGCACAAGGCTCCACTCTTCGCAGGGCTCGGACTTCCATCTAGTTAGGTGCCTCTGAAGGCGAACTGAGTCTAAAGCATTATCGCACTGCCTGTTTTCCTTCCCTTGCAGGTGGACTACACATTTCGTGCATATAACGCTTGCGACTGTCGTATTTGTATATATATTGTGTTGATATGGTATGTGTTGGCTTAATATTGTGATATTGTGATTTTCTCGCTACGGTCATTATTTTAAAGGCCTTAAAATAAATGTGTATATATTTTTGATATAACAACTGTTTGGAGTAGTTTGTAAGCGCTCTTGCTTTGTGTGCTCATTGCGGGCTTTCAGTCACCCACACCCCTCTTGAGACCTAGTCTTGACCGCCGCGATCGCTACCTTGATTGGTCTGGCTCGTCCAGAGGTTACCCTGTTCCAAGTAATTAGGTTGGCCTTCTGAACTTCTGCGCCACTAGGACAGAGTTCAGAATTCCGTCTTAACAGGGTCGAAGACATAGGAGGACCCTTGCAGATAGTGCCACTAGAAAGCCCAAAATTGTGCTTCAGGAACAATGGCACAAGGAAAATGGGGGAGAATCAGAACTTCGGACACATTTTTTATGCTCCAGGAATGGTACATGGGACTGCAGTGATCATAGATCATTATTGGGCATGTGGATCCAAAGCATACATAAGACTGCCGAAAAACTGGGGAGGCATATGCACAATAGTGAATGTCCACATTCCAGTGTTGGTGATCCCGAAAAGTGACCTGAATATTGACAGTTTCCCGAAAGTAGATGCTCACCTAAGGAAGAAGAGATCTGTGGAACTAATAACCCGAATGAAGAGAGAAAATTACTTCTCTGCTAAATCAGAAGAAGCATTTCATGCAATCCCATATGAACACAGGCTGTTCAGCCTCACCTCATCAGTGTTCACGATGCTCTTCGTGCCAAGAATCCAAGTTGGAGTAAATACTAAATGGTTGCAGTTAACCAGATGGGAGTTACTGCAGACGATCAACACGACTATAAAAGGATTCAATGCCATCAAGGAAGAGTTAAGAGCAATCCGACTGATGACTATCCAGAACAGATATGTCCTTGACATGGTCACAGCTATGGATGGTGGAGTTTGTGCAAAAACGGGAGAATCATGTTGCACATTTATACCTTCTCACAACGAGGAAAATTGAACTTTAACAGAAGCCATAGGTATGCTGACAAACCTACAGAAGCAAATGATCAATGAAACCGATGAAGTTGATGATGACAGCTGGTTTGGATCACTGTTTTCATGGGTTCCACAATGCATGGCAGATACATTCAAGTTCTTGGAAGCCCTGCTAGTGATGATATTACTAGGATTTTGTGTTATCAAGATAATAATCTCACAATGCCAGAAAACTGCAAAGAAAGCCATAGGGATGAAGATCATGATTGATGTCAAGCCAGGATGGAAGCCCAGAGATCTGACTGATGAAGAAATAAGAGACTTTGTTAGGGCCAGCAGGCACGCACCAGAAGGCACAAAGTTTCTTTATCCCAGGAAATGCAAAAATGATGTGCGAAGATGGATTTACTGCAGCCCAAATGGACAATGTCAACTAATGACATAGAATAAAGATGAACATGTAAGGACAGCAGTAAACCTGAAAGGAGTAATAAAGATATGGACTCCAAAGAGACACTTCTTCAAACCATCATATACAGACCCAGAAGATGACGTAGGAATGAACCCAGACGATGAAGTGAAGATGAATATAGAGGAACCAAGTAAGATGAATCCAAAGGAGGAAGTGAAAGTGGCCGATGAATCGCCCAGATGGGGCAGTGTAGAAAAGGTCCCAAATAAAGCCTGCACTCCAGTCACCCATTTTGAAGTTCCAGGAACGTTCACACCAAAATATGTGACGTATGATGAGCAAATAAACCAGCAGAGAGCCACAGTAGGGCTCTGCCCAGTACCCATCAGAAGAGCAACACCTGTTGAAGTACCAATAACCAGACAATCATGGACAGTAAGGTATCCATTGAGAAAACCCTACCAGCAAATAAGAGGAAATGAAGATGGCCTACGTACCGTCCCGGAAGAAACCAAAAATGCCTTAATGAAAGACGAATGGTGACGTCACGAGGGCCCGATCTGACTCGCAGATAGAAGAAATGACGATCCAAGGATGACACAAGGAGGCGAAATGCCATGAATAGGGCATCGATCACGCCCCTTCTGGTCTTCCTGGTCCCTGGCACGTCGGGGGTTACTCGCTGTAGTACACCCAACATAGCCGTATACACGGAACGCGGTCTATCGACCTTTATGTCCTATGCAGCACGTCCTATAAATTAGCCACTCCCCTGCGGTTCCACGCGTCTCAACGCTACCGATAGCTGTGGCCTGACGTGCTCTGTAGTTCGTTCTCCTGAACTGTGTTGCTTCATGGTTCCCGGACCTTCCTCCTTCTCCTTTCCTACTACCTTCCTTGGTCCTGTCTCTTCCGCGTTCCGCGCAGACCGCCTCCGTGTGCTGCCTCCATTCCAAGCTTCCTGGAGTTTCCTAGATCCCGGACGAAGAAGCTGAACGAATCCTGGAATCTGAAGACGGCCGAGCGGGCTTGTACAAGACCCGAACTGCTCGAAAGAAAACCCCGACAAAGGACTCTGCAAAACAGAGAAAACAGGTGAGAAAAGGGGAAACCTGTGACAGGTAGAGGAAAGGCTGACAAAGGTCCAAGCACCAAGGACCGAGGGCATCAGTGCCGGTTCTTACCCCGAGGCTACTCGAATCCCGGTGAACCACTTGCAGCACAGGATCCATAGCAGGAAGAGAAGAGATACCGCACGAAGCGCTGCAGAATCTTCCTCTCTCCAAAGAATTCTCAGAGCCTTAGTGAGCAACACAGTGACTGGGAAAACACTGGTATTGTTCCAGGAAAGGACAGGTACACAGGTTTACCAGACATTGTTAGAGGTCCAGGGAATCTTAAAAGAGGGTCTGGGACCTGAAAACAAAATCAAACCCAGTTGCTCTCTTGGCAGAAGAGTACACCAAGGGGAAGTAACACCACCTTGCGAGTTGGGAACTTGCACCCAAACGAGAGGGTCTGAGCCTCCACAGAGAATCAAAACCAGTTGCTCACTCGGCAGGAGAGTAAACCAAGAGGGAGTAACACTACCTTATGAGTCTGGGACTCATACCCAAAGGAGAGGGCCTGGAACCTGAAAGAGAATCAAAACCAGTTGCTCTCTTGGCAGGAGAGTAAATCAAGATAGAGTAACACCACTGTGAAAGTCTGGGACGTGCACCCAAAAGAGAGGGCCTACGACCCGAAAGAGAATCCAATCCAGTGACTCACTTGGCAAGAGAGTGGACCAGGGGGAAGCATCGCTGCTGTGCGAGTCTGGGACCCACACACATATCTGAAATCAAGGCCTAACCACAAGAGGAACTGGGACCCTGTAAAAGAGACATCTATTAAAAATTGCCCAGTTTTGCAAGAGGGGAGGCTAAACCATCTTTGCAAGTCTGGGACCTGCACCCACACAAAAGACTGGAAACCAGCGGACAAAAGACCCTAGATACAATAAAGTGAATCCAATACTTTGTGGAGATGAATCCAAAGTCAACAGGATATAAAGACTGAAAACAGTAGACTTTATCTTCTTTGTGATCCAACCTCTTGAAAGAAGAATATGCCTAGGG
Organism: Ambystoma mexicanum; assembly: GCF_040938575.1. Classification (NCBI taxonomy): domain Eukaryota; kingdom Metazoa; phylum Chordata; class Amphibia; order Caudata; family Ambystomatidae; genus Ambystoma; species Ambystoma mexicanum. The sequence continues at coordinate 1,461,390,037 of NC_090935.1, forward strand.
GAAAGGAGCACTACCCCAATCATGGAACATTGTGATATTTGAACATTTCTTTTCGTCACTTAACTACTAGCTACTTTTGGAACATTTCTGATCATTGAGAATACTAAGAACATTGTTTCATTCGCCAACGAACACCTTGCACAGTTATTTAGGAAACATAAGTGTTAGAGTCAGAGGTAGGTTTTCGACACAACAGTGAGAGACATTTTGCTTTCGGACTTCCTGACATTTCAATAGTTTACACTAAGGCGGGGAAACCTCCTCTTAGTGTTTACGGATACAGAGGCATTTTTCCAACCTTTTTGTGTTAATTAAAGTCTTTGCCCAAAAATATATCACCACTGTGTCCAACTCATACTTCTGCACCCTTACGGACTGAAAACCACATACTCCCCGTCAGGCAGTCCATTGCCTCAGTATAGGGGTCTGAAATAGTGCAGGTCTTAAGTCGACGTGCTCGATGCACATCCGACATTACGGTTCCTCTTCCGGGCAACGACAATGGGATAAGCATAGGGGCTCCTTGACTCCTGGATAAACCCTGCCTGCAAAGTTCATCCAGAAGGCGGCATACATCCTCCATGTCTCCTGGTGCAATGCATCACGACCGCACCATGAAGGGCATGTCATCAGACATCTGGATCCGGTGTTACACTCCGTGGGCCTTGCTGATATCCCAGGGGCTTGGTGAGGAGGGCAAGCTGCTCCCTCAGGTGGCCCTTGTCTCTGAGATCGAGGAGTCACCAAAGTCCAAGGTCTTCGGATCCATCGCCTTCTCGGATGGGCTGGTGGCAACACTTGCTCAGGCTACAGTAGCGGTCTGGTAGAACTGTGAGATGATGGTGCATACTGGTAAGCAGGAGGTTCCGTTGGTCACATTAATTACCAGTATCTTGATGGTCTTTAGGTCCGTTCCATCCATTGTCACCAAGGTCTGCTGTACCAGTAAGCCCCCTGGGAGCTCACCACATTCTAATGCCTTCAATACCAGACGTCTTGGTCATTGATCACTGCTGAATGGCACTCTGCCAGGGACCATCACTGTGTCATGTTCCGGGATCATGATCTGCTCAAACTAGGTGGTGCAAACATTTCCAATGGGTCCATCAAGCTCTGGACCAGCTCCCTCTCTGCAAGTATGCCTGTTAGCACATGGTGTTCATGGACAACATGCTGGCATATTGTGGTCCAGCTATCTCCTGACATAATGTTACTAGTGCGTTGAACATAAAGGAATTAATTCCAATTACCACCAATGTTGCAGTATCTTTACTCTGACTGAGCCAGGGTGTCGATAGGAGTGCTGACTGACTCAGATGTATTCCAGATATTGGCACAGGTAATCTCCCATTCTGAGAACGTTCAGACTAGCCAAGGGCTCCAATGGGATGCGCCAGGTGTTTTTGGTAGATCGGCTCATAAACAATGGCCACCTGTGAGCCACTATCCAGAAGCGTTTGTGCCTGTCATTCAGCAATGGCAATTGTCACAGTGGCTGGTGGGCGTTTCAGCCCATTAGATATTGCCCATGGTGTTCTGGAGTTGTGCTTGCTGGTAGTTGGACTAAAGGTGATGTTCCTCTCGGGTGGACTAGCTGGTCTGGGCGGATGCTTGTTCCCAGATGACTTTCCCACCAGTAGTGTTACTGCAGCAATGGGCTAGTCTGCTGGTGCAGACTTGTTGTTTGTCTCTACTCGGTCAGAGCGCAGTCGTATTGAGGATTCAAGTGCTCTGCCATCCTGGTCCTCCCTGGCATTTCCCACCATTGTGTGTGCTTGAGGTGTTCAAGGCCTGGAATCTGTCTGCAGCCTAGATATAATCCAGTGGGTTCATGCACATACGGAAGGTGTGGCCCGCCTGTCCACAACTATGGCAGAGATGGCAAGGCTGGAGCGGTGTGGTACGCCATTGTTAGGCTTAGGGCAGCCTTGGCTCTTTTGTGTGCCTGAAGAGTAGGTGTTCTCTGTCTTGGGATGGCAATGTACAGCCTCTTCCGTAATATGATGGCCTGGATGATACTACAGGGGGTGGCTTGCCAACGGCCTCTGCAGCTACATCGCCTGTATGGTTTGGCACAATGCTTCCACTTGATATTACAGGTCAAATTCTTGAGCAGTGCATGGAGAAATCAGTTGGCTCAGTAGACTGTACTCTGAGTCCTCCTTCTTGCCTTCCAGAGTGCGCACCTCCTGGACTAGTTCATCAAAGGAGGGTGGTTTCTGGGTCTGTTCTCAGAGTCATAGCTGCAGAGGCATCAGCGGCAGTGATGTTGCCCTGTGTTTTACTTGTTGCGGTCTGGCCAGGTGCAGGCTGTTCGGCTCAATCCACTTCCGTTGAAAAGCCAGCTGTAGAATCGGCTCAATCCTAGCCAAATATTCTTGGAGTCTTTCCGACTGGTGGAGTCGGGTGAGATAATATGTCACCATCAGCTGATGCTGGACTCAGTAACTCCAAACACTCCATCCAGCATGTACATGATGTCCTTTGCTATGGGGTTCCGGATGCATGGCATGGGGCACCTGGATAACTCCCATTGCAGGACTGCTTAGACTCTCAATGACACAATGCCTCTTCTGCCGGTCTGGAGATCTCCAGACGTATATCATCTGGTTTATCTGGTATACCCAAAGTTGGTATTCTTCTTCATCTTTCTTCTGGCCTCATGTAAGACGTCCTTGAAGGCATCCGCCATGGTGGGAGCGATCAGTTTGGCCCTCTATCCTCTGGTGCAACACTGGCACACACTAGGCCCTGGTGAAATAGGGGTGCTTACGGATGCAGACATGATGGCACCTACAATGGGTGCTGCGGAATGACTGGGCGCAGTGCTGGGCAAGTCAGGCTTGTACTAAGCATGGGTGGTGAGAGTGGTACAGTAGCCTACAACCCTGTAAATGTGTTCAATGCCGAGAGAGGATATGACACTATAGGGTCTCTCCTGTGGCTGCTAAGTGGCAAAGCCTCGGGCCGATATCCTTAGACACATAGCAGACCAGAATACTGCTTCCTGCTATTCCAGGGGCTTTACCCAGACATTTGACCTGGCTGGTGAGGGACTGTAGGGACTCTGTCAGCTTGAGCACTTGAGTGGAGGTGTGCTCCAAGAAATGTCACTTATGATAAAGCAACAATCAGGCTCAATTCCCTCACCCTCAGCCCAGCTGGCTACCTGAGGCTAACCCATGAGGATGGTGCCTGCCTTTTAGATGGGTAGAAAATGCAGTAAGAATAAATAACAAAATTATTATAACATTATATAAAATTCCCTATCCACAAAACTGCAAACAAAAAACAGAATGACAGGAAAAAAACGGAAACTTACATTAGCAAACTGCACCCTACTGTGATGAATTCAGTGGAGTCATCACTGAATCCCTGGCGGTGCCCTCCTCCCATGAGGCCAGGGGACGGTAGCCGCTAAATGATCCTGACACTGGGGGCGGTGACGTATGGGAGGATCATATGGGAGGAGACAACTATTGGGGAGATACAGTGATTTCACTGGATAAGGCGCAGTATTCCCCCCTTTCCCCTGAGGAAGACCCTATAATTCCCAAGTTCTTAATGGCTTGTTGTCACCTAAAACTTACCCCTTATAGTGAAAGTCAGAAAACCTTTCCTCTATATCACTCTGGTCAAACCCCCATCTATGGCTCTGTTTTGCTTTTGCGTTGTGTGCAGTTACCCTAGAGATCACTTACCAGAACACACAGAGCAAAAGTTCTTGGACTCAGGGAGGCAGTAACCCAACCTTGGACCAAGAGTTAAAATATGATTGGCTCTTTACAGGCCCTTTATTCACATAACATAAAAACATACACTGAACACTATAAAAGAATGAGGATGGTTATACATAAACACATACAACAATATAACTAAAGAAAATACTTCACTGTTAGAATAGTTGAAGAGAAGAGAGCTTCATCTCGGCCACTTTGACACTACCCAGTCCCAAGGCAGATGGGAAGAGAGATCACACATTCTAACGGGGTCTGGGGCAGTGCGTTTCCCTCTCAGCGAGACTTCATCACCCGGGGGTTCCAATTCTGAATTCTACTACCTGGATACCTCTCTCATATGGGGAAATGATCACCGCCCACCGTAGGTTACCAAACCGTCCCCGGCCGAAGGACAGCCAACAAGCATGGAGGCACAGAGTGGAAAAATCCAGTTAATAGTGGAAAAACCCAGCTCGTCTCCCGCGCGCTCGCTCCCAGCTCCCCATACCACTGCACCTGCACAGCTCCGACTCCCTTCTTGGCACGTCCTTGATCGAACAATGCGCTGACTATCCCTCTAAATGAACTCATCTGCTTCCAAATATAAGCATTGCAACTGTGCATCTGTTGCAGAGCTCATGTCTTCTTAATTGTGTTTACAAAAATGGATACTTCCATTGCGGTTATGAAAGTGAATGTCCAAAATGGCTGCGCACCGGCGCCATGTTTTTTAGCTAATATTCGCACACGCATTACACTCCAACCTTTGGACAATCAATTTCCATATCCCAATGAATGATAAGACGGCTTTTGCTGCCGAAAAAACATACCCATTAAATTTGGGATACAAGAAATACAACAAGAGCAAACGATGAGAACCATCAACACAGCAAAAATCCAAACAAAAATATAAAGTAATGCCCCTGGAATCCATGAAAATACCTGATCCCACCAGCTCCCGTTCTGATCTTGCATGACTTGGGAGATCAGGTCTTTCAAACCACCAATGTGTTTTTCGATACAACGGGAGTGATCCTCCAAATTAAAGCAACACATCCCTTCCACAGCATTGCAACCCAAATAGTGTTTCAAAAACAAATAATCAATAGCAGCCTTATTCTGCAAAATAGCTTTTCTAAAATTCATATTGTCTAACAATAGCTCAGTTAAAGCTTGAAATGTGTCATTAAGCCATTTCACTACCACGCAAGCCAGCTTAATTAAGGATGTATAGGCCCCAGCAGCTAATCCGAATATACCCACCAAAGAAAAAGCCAGTGCTAACACTTCAGCTTCAGACATCAATTTCACATTAGAGTCACAATCAGAAGATAAACCAATATGGTGCACGGCACGCATGGAGCGGCGAATATCAGGCTGTAAAGGAAACATCATTAAGCTAAGGCGTGTTAAAGCACAAGGGCCACCAGAAATGTCAGCGGGAATATAGAATATGTACTGTTGCCACAAGAGAACAGCCAACCAATAGGGAGCTTAAAATGTCATATATGACTGGCTGCCAGAACAGTAAAATTACAAAACATGTTGATAGATACATCAGTACACACAGAGATAGATCGAGCACATAAACGTTTTTCAGAATCAGTGCCACTTTGATCGCCGGTCAGGTCCAATTGTTGACACTTGCTGATGCACTGAGGATCACAAGTCATTAGATAGCACACGTCAGCAGGAGCAATATTATAGGTAATAATCTGACTCATATTTCTCCATTTGCGATCAGTATCAGTGCAAAATCGGCAATACTCATAGACAGAAAAATAACTCCTGACATCTGAATCCTCCACGAGGGAGTCACTATGCAATACTCCAAAAATGTGCTGCAACACCGGGGCTGGGGTAGGCACCGGTACAAGGGACGTTGAAATTAGAATCCTGTCATGGTCCGTACCCCCAACCCTCATAGGCAAGTTAGTCTTCCCCTGGGAGCCAAGTTAGGGTCTCCTATTATGGCCTCAAAGGCCTTGCCACCTTGCCAAAGACTCACCTGGAGTCAGTCCTGGAGCCTCTGGTGCCAGGCTCATGCTTAATGTGAAGGTAATATGGGGGTCTGGACTTCGTAATCGGCTGGTCTAACATGGAGGCTCCCACATAGCTCAGTTCCCAGAACTGAGCCATGCGGTCTAGTGTTTTGGGTGTGGTTGGGCCTTGGAGTTCCTGGGGCTATATAAGCCATGCCCAAACAGAGGAACACGCTTTGCGTAACTCTGCGATTAGCAGCGTGACGCTCACCGTGTCCAGCTCTGCCTCCTGAATTCCTTACCTGCTGAATCCTGGAATCGCGCACCCTGAAAGAACAAGAACATCATTACAACAGCACTTACCTGTGAGTAGCATCCTGTCTTCAGTCCATCTATTATCCGGTCCAGAGAACTCCAGCATCTAGGCGCTGCATCCTTCTCCGTAACACCAGCATCTAGGCGCTGCATTCTCCTCCAGAGCACCACAACCTGGAAAGGAGAGAGAGAAAGAACAGCATTAGTGAGCACCGAATCATTCCTGTTAAGGAAGCACAAGACGCTTACCTGATTCGAACGTCTCGTGGTCAGCATCCATTCTGGAATATCACAGCGACCTGCAAGCAAGACAAGAAACACAGGTTAGCACAAGTAAGGCAGATGATCGTCACGCACTGCACATTACTTTCGGAATAACGCAGCGCAACGCGCATTCGCTCACCAATTCATGCTCCACGCCGATCCGCATGGCAAGGCCAAAATCACTTTCCACACCAAGAGGAAAGAAAACAGAGACATTAGCAAAAGAATAAGGAGGAAGAAAGAAAGAAGAGAGACTGAAATATCAAAACTGTGAAGAAGCAACCTACCTTAACAAAGTTGGAGTCACAGCAGGACTGGACTCGCACAGGGCTCGCACCAGTGAAGTAACTCGGTCGCAACACGCCCGCTCCATCTACGCGCCACTGCATTGAGAAGCAGGATGGAGAGCGCATCGTACAAAAAATCAAGGTGAGGACAGGTCTGAGGGAAGGTCTGGTTTTCAAGGGAGGAGGGGGGTTAAGCAGCAAGGAACAATTAAGTTTGAACCCAGCACTCCTGTATTGCAGGCCCAACTCTCTGAGGCATTACCAAGGGAAGAGGTTCGAGAGGGAGTGAAGGGTCCAGCCAGACTGAGTGGCGTCCCCGGGGATACCAGGTGAGCGTTACAATTCCTAGCATCATGTACATCTGCTAGACAGAAATGTGAGATGTTCAAGATACGACAGGCCAGGAAGACCCATATATTCTCAGGTTGATCCACAATGGCGGCATAGCCATGTCGAATAAAAGAAACTGCAGGAGAGGACAAAACATCATGCTCACAACATTTTCTCCAGGAGCCACGATACCCCACAGCGAAACTGGTAGTAGGCTGCATAGTGACATCAACATCATTCGTCATCTAGATCGTTGAATTCAGTTACAATATGGATACATTTGCCACTGTTCCTCACATGTCCCCGGACCCACCCAAATGCACTCCACAGTTTGCATAGTTGTCTTACACCGATACATTCAGCTCCATTTCCCCTGACCTCAATGGCCATAAATCAAGCACTCTCTGTATGGTATCTTTCGCCAATTGTAATGCCTTTTCTTGTTCCTCTCCCTATTCAAAATGAAATTTCTTTCATGTCACCCTGTAAAGGGGTGCCAGAATCTGCGGTAAATGCTGTCTCCAAAATCCAAACAGACCTATGAACTGTTGGGCTTGTTATTTATTCACAGGTGTGGAGAACTCAAGGATCTTTTTTTTAGCCTTCGGTACCATCTCCCAATGCCCATTATGCCACTGGATCCCCAGAAAGATCACAGTCTCTGCGGGACCTTGGGTTTTCGTCTCATTAATTTCCCAGCCTTCCCTTGTCAGTCCCTCCGTAATGAGGTCTAGGTTTATCCGCACGCTTTGCTCATTGTTTCCTTGCATCAAGATATCATTAACATAGTGTGACATTTGCACATCTGGTTTGCACAGAATTATATCCAGATGTTCTGCCACCAGCCGGTGCCAGATAGTCAGACTATGCATGTACCCCATGGGCAAACATTGAAACGTATATTTCCTCCCATTCCAGGAAAATGCAAATTGCTCTTGGAACTCTTCCGCAATCGGTACTGTGAAAAATGCATTTCCCAAATCGATAACCGCATACCAGGTTCCTTCGAACTTCTGCACATTCTCAATCAAAGTAACTGCATCTGGAACTGTGGGGACTAACGGAGGAGTGTACTTATTCAATTATCGATAATCCACAGTCATCCTATAGCTTCTGTCCGTTTTTTTAACCAGCCAGACCAGATTTTTCCAAGCCGTAGTCACAGGTCATAGCACACCTGCTTTGACATACCACTTAATGGTGTCTGAAATCTCCTTCTGCCCCCCAGGGATACAATATTGTTTCACAGATACTTATTTTGTGGCTAGGGGAACCTACATAAGGGGCATTTTCAATGTCCCTACGAGAACGAGAGTACATGTTAATGCACTCACCCCAAATTAATATGTTTTACCTTATAACCTGAGGGTCAACCCCTCCAGAATATCAAGGCCGATGATGTATTCTGGTATGGGAACAATCAGTACTTGATATTTATTCCTTTTTAAAGTATCAATTTTCATGTCAATTCTGGTTTAGACTGCGGGAGTCTCTTTACCTCCCAACCCCGTAATGGTGAAATGCTTACCATTAAACCTTGAAGGATTCCCGTGAATCAATGAGGCCTCCGCCCGGTATCAATTAAGGCGTGGACCTCCTGTGTATTTCCCGATTGCCAACATTTTTTTTTACCAACTTTATTTAGGTTTTCATGAGCATTGGTTACAAACATTTAGAGGATAACAAGTGTTGGCTCATCCTCATTGTCCGCTTCAGCTTTGAGTTTTATTTGCTCTTATATTTTAACTGTTTAAAAGTCCCCCCACCCCCAAACAAAAATGTCCCAACATTCGAGTGTGGGTTTGCATATTTCGGCTTCATGAGCCTCCGGGCTAGATGACCTTCCGGCCCAGGATATGCACTTCCAGGTAACAGGTATGTTGCGGAGCAGTTTAGGCTTAAAGTACATTTGTTCTTTATCATCTGTAAATTCATGCAGTGGCGTCCAAGTGTTCAAATATTTTGTGTAGGAGCCGTAGGATAATGCAGTTACTTTTTCCATGGCCATCACTCCCCATAGTCTTACCCACCACATGGCTACTATCGGCCCTTGTTTGTTCTTCCATGTTTGCGCCAGGGTTATTCTAGCAGCACTCAGCATATGGGTAATAAGGCTGGCTTTGGTCCCCGAGTTTGCATAACACCCTTCAACTGCCTTCCCCAGTAGGACCACCATCGGGTCAAATGGCAGTTGTGCCCCTGTTATCTCCTTGATGTGGCTCACGATCTCCCTCCAATATATTTCTGCCACCGAGCAGGAACACCACATATGAATTAGGTCTCCAGGGTGACCGCAGCCTCTCCAGCAGGATATGGGGTAGTCCGGATTAATGGAGTGCATGCGTGCTGGTGTCATATACCACCTCAAACACATTTTGTATGCTGCTTCTTTGATTGAGGTGCATTTGGAGCTTTTAGCGGCCCTTTGCCATATTTGACTCCAGGTCTCTCCGGAGATTGGCCTCCCTATGTCAGCCTCCCACTTTTGCATATACAGGAGGGATTCCTCAGGATCCACTGCTTCTATTAAACTATACAATTTTGACACCCCTTTTTTCAGTTGGCATTCTTTTATCGTGGGTTCTAGCCCCACTGGATCCTGGGTTGCCCCCTCTCAGACCCTCTCATTGGAAATCCGATGACTCAGTTGAATATAATGGAATCTCTCACTTTCCGGTATATTAAATTTAGCCTTGCATCTCTCAAATGTTAGGGGCGTGCCCTCTTCATAAAGGTCTCCCAATGTCAGTGTCTGTTCTCTCCCCCCCATTGTGCCCAGAAGTCAGTCCGCATCCCGGGAGTAAAGGCTGGGTTGTGGGCAACCGGTGCTAAAGTACCCCCCCCCCCCTGATTTTTACCTTTCTGCCCCTCAGCGCTTTGTCTCAATACCATAGGGTGGCTTTGGTTGACTCAAGTAATGTACCCTCTTTGCCTCTGTGTCGTTCAGCAAGAAAGGTGAGGCTTCCAAGGCAGCCTTAGTTGCTTCCCCTTCAAGGGTAGCCCAACAGTTTTGATTGTCTCTAGGTGACCATTGTAACATGGGAGCTATCTGCGCTGCCCACAAGTATCTGCAGATTTCCGGGACTCCCAACCCCCCTAACACTTGCGGTCTAAACAATACCTTTTTGGGGACCCTTGGTTTTTTCCCCTTCCAAATAAAGGCCATCACCTCCCTCTGTAATTTTTGAATTGCTGGATTTGGGATGTGTATTGGTAGGGCCCCCACCACATATAGAACCTAGGGAGCAAGGTTATTTTTACGTCCGTTATCTGTGCCAGCCATGACAGTTCTTGCACCTCCCAACGTTTTAGATCTCCTGCCAGTGCTTTCAGTAAATCCGGGATGTTGGCCCCATATAGTTTCCCATATCTGGGGGTCAGCTGTATTCCTAGGTATTTTACCGCTTTCTGTTCCCATTTCAGTGGGTACCTATCCTCCCATTCTATCACTTGCTCTGCTCTTTCAGTAATATTGAGTGCCTTAGATTTGGGATAATTGATGTGGAACCCGGAGACCTTTGCGAACTCGTCTAGCAAGTCTATTGCCCTTGGGAGTGAATGTGCTGTATCTTATAGGAACATGAGAATGTAATTGGCATAGAGAGCCATTTTTTGCACCCCCCCCAGCGCCTACCTCCACCCCATGGATCTCTGGGTCATCGCGGGCCCTTTGTGCCAACAGCTCCCTGGCCATGGCAAAGATCAGAGGCGACAATGGACACCCCTGCCTCGTACCCTTCTGAATGGGGATACTATCTGTGAGCCGTCCATTAACCAATAGCCGAGTAGATGGATATACGAAATTGGCCATTACCATGCGGGTATAGATCGGGCCGCACCCAAACTTTTCCTGGGTTAGCTGTAAAAAAAAAAACAGTGTAGACTGTCAAAGGCTCTGGAGGCGTCTAACGCCAGTACCGAAAACCACTGTCCTGTTCTTCGGCCCCAAACGATTGTGTCTATGGCTCTGCAAATGTTGTTGTATGTGTGTCGCCCTTGTACAAAACCTGCCTGATCGGGATGAATTATCCTCGGTAGGACATCTGCTAGTCTACGGGCCAGTACTGTAGAATAGATTTTCGCATCCCCGTTTATCACGATATGGGGCGGTAGCTTGTGCAGTTTACGGGGTCCCTGTCTGGTTTTAATAACAATACTGTGGTTGCCAGGCTCATGTCCCCGGAGATCCTCCTGGAATCCCGGATGGAATTAAACAGCTTCGTTAGGGGGCCTACCAGAGTGGTTCTAAATGTTTTGTAATACGCATTACTAAGCCCATCAGGGCCTGGAGATTTATTCCCTTTCACTGCTCTTATCACCTCTCCCACATCTTCCTCTGTTATGGGTGCTTCTAGCATTTGCCTATCTAGATCGCTGATTCGTGGCAGGGATATCTGATTAAGAAATGCTATCTGCTCCTCCCTCTCCAGGTACTCCCCTTTCAGGTTTTTGGTATAGTATGAGTGCATCACTTGCTCTATTGCCTTTTCCCCCCGCACTAGGTTCCCTTCTCGATTTTTAAGTTGGATTATGCGATTCCGTTTTTTCTGCTGTCTCAGTTTGGCTGCGAGGAATCGATTCGCTTTATCCCCTTTAATATAGTAAAATTGTTTCGTTTGCACGAGGAGATGCGCCTCTTCGTCCACCAGATGGGTTTCCTGGACCGCTCTGACACACGGCAGCATCTCACCGTCTCCTCTCTTCCCTGATTGTGCATTAGGCATTCATATATGCCTAGGTCTTTTTCTGTGAAAATTCAGGCATTATTTGGGGGGATTTGGGCTTCGTTGAGGAAGGGGTTCCCAGAGCCTACCTAGGAGCCATCCGTTCGGGTCCTCGGCCGGCCACGCCCTCCCTTGCTAAAACAATTTTACATTCACATGAGGCTGTCTATCCATCTTAAGTCGGGCAGCCATTACCAGAGTTTGACCACACTCCTATTCATAATTTGAATGCACATATCTAGATTCTGTCTCCAACATTGCTCCCACAAACTTCCGTAACTCAACATAAGTCGGCTTGTATGGTAAAGGCATCCCCAGGCACTCCTCCTCCACCCCCTCTTCAGGCGTTGCAGAAGGAACCTTTCCCCCATTGGACTTATTAATATCTTGCCTTTTCAATTGCCTGTACTGCTCCTTTCCTTCTAGCCCTCTCTTCTTATAAAGCTGATACATTTAGCGGGTTTCGATCTGTGACACTGTGCAGGCAAAAACACACATTTATTAACTCCACTCAGCTGCGAGAATAGCAATTCACTCAGTCCTGCAAGCTGATGCTATCAGGAAGTTAGCTGATCGTGGGGAATGGGATAAGGCAGAGGAAAGACCCAGAGAAAGAGAAAGAGAGGGGCACATTGAGAGACAAACCCCTGGACAGAGTTTTAAACATCAGTGATTCCATTCTGGTTTTTGTGAAATCGGAAATGGAACACATGGAGAAGAACCTGGAAATAAATAGATCACTTGGTCTCACTCTACATAAGGACAAGTGTGAGTTCTTCTGGAAAAGAATGGACTTCTTTGGGTTTGTGTTCCATAAAGGGTGTGGGTTACCAGACTCGGGTAAAGTGAAGGACATCAAGGATGCAAAACACCCCAAGATGGTGTCAGAAGTCTGTACCTTCCTCGGAATGGTGATATACTGTGAGCGATTCATTAAGAATCTGGCCACGCTGTCTGAGCCTTTACAGAACCTAGCAAAGAAAGATACCGTGGGGCAATGGAGTCCGCTGGAACAGGCAACATTTGACGATATCAAGGAAGTTCTCACAGCAAATAGCACCATGGTGTTTTTTGATCCAACCCTGGTGTCTGAGATTGTGGTGGAATCGAGCCAGTTTGGGTTGGGTGCAGTACTGACTCATGATTCAAGTGGAAACGTGAGACCGGTGGCATTTGCAAGCAGAGCCCTATCTGAAACAGAACAACAATACTCCCAAATAGAGAGAGAGGATTTAGCAGTGCTCTGGGGGTTCTGGCATTTCCGTTTGTACATTCTGGGGAGACCAGTAACTGTGGTCACCGACCACAAACCTCTTATACTGATCATGGCAGGGTAATCGTCAAAACCACCTGCCCAGATTAAGTGATGGATTCTTGCCCTGTTAGAGTATGGGGTGTGTTTGGTCTATCGCCCTGGGTCAAATAAGGCTGCAGACTATCTTTTGAGATATCCATTGGGGAAAGACAGTCAACCAGAGACTGGGGAGGCCGAGGTGGAGGAGTTTGTCCAGTTGGTAATTGAATCAGCTACTCCAAATTCCATGTCAGTGCAGGAGTTGACTGGCACTTAGGGCGAAGACGAGTGTTTCTGCCTCCTCCATGAAGCATTGCACAAGGGGGAATGGAAAGGGATCCTGATGGGACTTAGTAAAAGAGAAAAACTAGCCTTCACCAATTCAGGATTACTATTAAGAGGGAAGAAGATGGTTGTCTCCTCTGTCAAGATTCCACAGGTAATTGCATTGGCGCATCAGGGCCACCAGGGTGCTGCCAAAGCCAAAGCGTGCCTGAGGCATAAGGTGTAGTTCCCGAACCTGGAGAGTTGTTTCGACGAATTTATGATGAGCTGCGTGTGGTGCCAAGCAGCAGCCCAGGTGCAATGGGAAACGCGGATTGAGTCCATTCCAAGATGTTGTCGCCCCTGGGAGACTGTACACATGGATTTCGTGTCCACCGGACGGAACACACATTTCCGGGTGTTCATTGATCAGTGGACACGGTATCCAGAAGTGGAATTTGTGGAGTCCACATAGTTTGCTCACATAGCGCCAATAATAGAGAAGGTAGTTGCCTCACAGGGTTTCCTGATGGAAATGTGTTCGGATAATGGACCGCCATTCCAAGGTGACAGTTTTGCACAGTTCATGTTAGACTATGGGATAAGCCGCAGGAAGATCTCTTTGGTGTGGCCGAGAGCGAATAGTGAGGCAGAACGATATGTGCAAACTCAAGATATTTCGCATTGACCATGGCCAGATCAATACCTGAAAATGGCCCTATTCCAGTTTTTGAGAGAATACAGAGCAACTCCCCACTGCTCAACTGGAGTCTCCCCTTTGGAAGCACTGTTCTCAAGAGATGTCCTCGCAGTTTTTTACCATGCCTAGAAAGGAGGGCACCTGCTGAGATTGATGACCTAAGAGTGTCAGAAGAGAGGAGGGCCAGGAATGAAAGTGAGAACATCCGTCCAGGGTTGCAGCCACATCATCTGTCACCTGGAGATGAGATGTTGGTGAGGAACAGACATCCTGAAGGCAAACTTTTGTTGACTTATGAACCCCGGCCCATGGACGTGGTGGCGGTGAAAGGGTCCATGGTGACTGCGTCTGATGGCAGGGCGACAGTAACGAGGAACTTGAATTTGTCTAAGAAAGTAGGAGAGAGTAGTCAAATGAGACCTACCCGGGTAAATATGAGTGAAGAAGAAGATGGGGGAGCTGAAGATGAACGAATCCGATTCACAGAAGCAGGCAGATGAGGTTTATGAGGATTATGGTGGATGGAACCATAAATAAAACCCTCAAAAACGCTACTTTGGCAGCCAGTGAGGTATGGGTAACTTGCTGTTCTCAAAATTCTTCTGAGATGCATTCGTAGGATTTTGCCAATTGGGTCAGAGTAAAGTTTAGGGCATGCAGCACTGAGCCTTGGGTATTTGTGGCTTCGTTTACCGACATGCCCAAAGGTTATCTCATAAACATATTGCACAGAGAGTCCGGTAGGAGTGAGGGGTGATCCCTCAGTAATGCTGATTTCGGGGAGTCAGCCACAAAGACGGGGACTTGGAAAGGTTGGTGTCTATGATAACACATACCTCACAAGAAAATGATATTCTGCGGTCCTGTTAAGTCGCCATGTTTGTCAGGCCCAAGTGTTCTTGCAAGTCCTGAACAGGCAGCTCTAGATTAGGCACAATTGCTTTTAAAATATAATTATCCATCAGGGATGAAGGGAGAACCCTCAAAGGAGAAATATTGTCCATCATTACATCTGCTGTGATTGGCAGCATAGGGCCCAGTTGCTTTCTGACGCTTTCCATATGAGTTGACTATGAGAGACTCAGTGAAGATGACGTGTGAGGCATAACACGTCTCTGTGTCTTCGCTTTGCTGTGGAGAGAGTAAGAGCTAATTTAAGTGGGAGCTGAATTATGCGGGTTCATTAAGTGGAGGGAGCCAAGTCGAAAGTAGTTTAAGGCGCGAATATAACTATACAACTTGTGCAGGGTAGAATCACTCACCACTAATGTCCGTGATCGCTCTGCAAGGCACCATTCCGTCGTTGGTCCGCAACTTTGTAGCTTCCACAGCAGATCACGGAAGACCACTTCGGCTACCACTTCTGCACTCCGCTCAGATTCTGGTATTTTAAAGGGGGTTGCTGCAAGTCCTCGCACAGTCGGCCCACCTCCACAAGCAGAGACATCTTTATGGGAGGGCAAAAGTGGCACTTGCCCCGGGCCCCGACCCTGGAGGGGGACCCAAGAGGAAGCCTTCTTAAAAAAAAAGTCAGTTTCCCTAAGTCAACAAAATGAAGTGTCACACATCAGGATTTTCTATGGTTTGCTGCTAAGGCTAAACCTATTTTCTGTCTGTTGTTGACAAGTACATGTTGTTCTGATCTTTTCATCCTGTAATGCTATGTTCGCTGTGGTATACATAGTTTGCGTGGCACAACACCTGTAGCATTCTCACCTTTCTGTAGGGATTATATTTATCATGTGCAAAAGCCAAAGTTGAAATACATTTTGATAAATGTGAGTGCCCCTATGGTTCAGAGGATAACTCAGTGTGTTAAGCACTCATTGCTGAGATATACGTTCATATGCAAGATTACCAAATTGCAGCAAGTCCTACTCAGAGTTTTGAATGTATGAAGTTGTTAAGCCTGCATGTATATGTACTTTGTTTTATAGCACGCAAGGTGTTATCATCACTGATGTACCTCCACCAGATAGCGTTTGCTATAGAAACTAACATAGCGTCAGTATGGTGAAGGTCTTGAAATTGATTTGTTTAGATGGGGAGTTCTAAAACCTAAGCAGGCACCTCTAATGATGACAATAAAGTGTTAGGGGTGTTTATGAATCCAAACTCCAGACTGTGGAACCAAAGCGTTCATGCTTGGATCCTGGCTTTGCCAGCAGATGATACAGTGATCCTGGACAAATCTTATATTACTGACAGTACTGCACTGCCTTCTATGAAAAGGTTTACTTCTCACATACTGGTGGCATTGTTTGTCCAATTACCTGATCTTTCCTAACATCTAGGCCATTTGAGTGGAAGGAGTTCTAGACAGAAGAGAGCAGACAAGATATTGCAGGTTTCTTACAAGCATATTTTAAGGTCTGCTTATGTGACAACAAAACGGTTTGGTTTTTTGTACAATTCAAAGGTTTTTCTGCACATTTTTAAATACCATCGCCCAAGCCTGTGTTTGGGGCGTATTTAAAGCTTTAAAATACAAAACAGAAACCTATCTGAAATCTTTTAAGATCACACGCATAGTCTCGGGAGGATAGCTCAGGGGCAACGTGCTTGCCTTGGAAGCAAGACGACACTGAGCAATACAGGTTCAATCCCCGCTTAGAAACCTCTGGGTATTAAACTTGTTATAAATAACCTATCATATCACACCCATCAGTATGCTGGTATTTATATACTTTCCTTGATGATGGAGACAATCATTCCCATTTTGCATATATTTCTATAACGTTTTGTTTTTAAAAATGTTTATATTGGGTTATGTGATTTTAATATTTTCCATGTCAGTTCTGTAAAATGGGATTATTTTAGTTCAGGGTAAAAACTAGAAAATAAATTGGTAAAGAGCATACATTGCAGAGTGGATACGAATCCCATCTTCACCTCTTAATCAATGTGTGATCCTGGGTGTCTCATTTAATCTTATATTTCCTCACCTGTCAAAATTGCAAGTCCCTAAACTTTTCATAATTGTCAGCCCTTAAGAGTGAATTTGTTCTCAGGGTATGATCTTTAAAAAAGACTCTCTCATGGTTTCACTGGCTAAATATAGGGCCTCATTCCGACCCTGGCACTCCCGGAACGGTGCCGGTACGGGACCGGCACCGTTCATTACGGGATGCCCTATTAAGAGGTCCCGTTGCGGGACCCGCTCAGAACGTCTGGTCAGACCAGACGTCCTTAGCGGGTCCCGCAAGGGGACCAGGGAGCTAATAACGGGCCCGTTATTTGCTCCCTCCCCATTCCCATTGAGCCCTATGGGGGCTCAAATGGGAATGGGGAGGGTTTTTTTCAATAAGGAATTACCGGGTCTTCCAAGGTTGGAATGGCCCGGTAATTCCTCATTGAAGGAACCCAGACTTGGAACCAGGTATGGAGGCAGCCACGCCCTTATTAAAGGCATGGTCTAGTAAACATTTTTATTGTCCCTACGGGTCGGCCATGTTTTTTTAACCCTAAGTGGCTTGATTTTAGGAAACTTTCCTATGGACCTTACCCGAGTTTTCGTCCATTAAACGCAAGCGAAAACAGGCACCAGGGAGCCGCCATTTTGTGATAATCCTATCACTTGCCGCATCGCCCTGGCTGACCTGCTTCTGCGGAACTAAATCAATTCCCCCGCCCCTGAGCCTGTCATCAGCAGACCCGTACCGCCCATTTCCCAACGCCAAAGCACGTCTTGTGTCAACATTCGCTGCGCCTCAGCTAATGACGTGTCGCCATGGAAATGGCAGGACGCCTCTTTCCTCAATAAGTATAAACAGACCGTTTCACAACACACAGCAGCAGATTTTCGATTCTATTCCTCTCTCTGTGTTACTTAGAGTATTTTGTGACTCGTTTCTGTGCGCTGGTCAGCTACCTTCGCCGCTTGTAGCCCGTGTGAACACCTGTACCATCTCGGTAAATTATTTTACTTTGTTTACCACACAATGGCTACAATAATGCCCTACATGTACGAGCCCGAGTATACCGAGGAGGAACTACTGGAAAGGGAAGCACGCGAAAACAATGGGGATTCGGACGGCAGTTGGCAGGACGAATCAACAGATGAAGAGCCTGGGCCTAGTCGCATGGACGGCGTCTCCACCTGGTGCACATGCAATCGGTGCGAGCTAATGCCAACCGAGGAGGAGAACTGCTGCTGCCGAGAAAACTCGGGGATGCCTGGCCTACATTTCGGAAGGCGAGCCACGACCGCAATGCATCACTGAGCTGCCAGACTTCAGGGCAGCCTGCCTCACACGGGCCGTGTTGAGAATAATGATGGTGCTTATGCACGAACTTCGCGCAACTGTTTGTCCTCGTAATCCGAGTAACGAGTAAGTATACTCTGCTTGTCATGCCACTCCTATTTCATGGTCTTCTACTATATCCAAAATTATATATTCATATCATAGTAACGCATGAAAGTCGTTCAATAGTGTGCATTGTCTAGATAGCATTTGTCCGAGCAGAATGACAAGAATTGTCATTGACAACAAACGTTTATTAAACTTATCTTGGTCATTTAAAAACAGTTTGTTTCATTCCTTTTCACAGGTGGTACAGGCTGGTGGCCTATCGTTCCTTTACATGGTGGCTCTACGGGAGGCTTGGACACCACGTTCGAAGAGTGATACCCGCCTGTGCCGTTCGTGCCATAAGAGAAACGTTCCCGAGTGACAGCGGTCAGTACAGGGGATTTTCTCTCGCTGTGCTGCAACCTGACCTGTATAATCTTTAAAGTCTTGTATTTTTGTGTCATGAGAATAAGATACAAAATAAAACCCCACATATATTTTAAGAACGGTTGTTTCGATTTTTTAAATGAATCAAGTGTGTTTCCATTCAAGGATGGACGTCAGACATCTGTGCTACGAATGAGTGAAGGTCTGGTCGCTGTGAAGCAGGGTGGTCACTATCTATCTAAGCTAACATAACATATTCTCGATAATGCATGCACTAAATAACACTTGTTCAAAGTATTTCAGTAGGTTATGTCGCTTTAAAAGTCACACATATATCTATACTAACAATTACCATTGGATTATACAGGCTTTAGGGTCTTGACCACTATAATACACCGGTTGAAGTGTGGGTCTGTGCTCACAAGAATCTCCGGTATGTGGCATTTGTTATTGATAAGCAACGATATACTATCAAAGGCGGTTCGCACCCGGGGATGAGCACTGGCATGGGGGGCTGTCACGGGCGCGAACGGCCAAGGTGCCAAACAGCATGTACACTTCAAAAGGTATCCCACGCCAAGGGGCCATTGCTCACATGGCCTCCTCAGACCCCGTGTCTCCAGCCAGGCCTCCTCTTGAAGCAGGCCGCCCCCCTGCAATCCACATAAGTGTGTCTCCATTCAGCAGTCTTCCTGTGCCTTATCTGCACGCCCCAGACCCATCCATCCCACCCCCTCTATCAAAGGCGGTTTGCGCCAGTGGATGCGCGCTGTCAGGGGCGCGAAAGGCCAAGGTGCCAAACTACATGTACACTTCAAAAGGTATCCCACGCCAAGGGGCCATCGGTCACATGGCCTCCTCAGACCCCGTGTCTCCAGCCAGGCCTCCCCTTGAAGCAGGCTGCCCCCCTGCAATCCACATAAGTGTGTCTCCATTCAGCAGTCTTCCTGTGCCTTATCTGCACGCCCCAGGCCCATCCATCCCACCCCCTCTATCCAAGGCGGTTCGCACCCAGGGATGCGCGCTGTCAGGGGCGCGAAAGGCCAAGGTGCCAAACTACATGTACACTTCAAAAGCTATCCCACGCCAAGGGTCCATCGGTCACATGGCCTCCTCAGACCCCGTGTCTCTAGCCAGGCCTCCCCTTGAAGCAGGCCACCCCCCTGCAATCCACATAAGTGTGTCTCCATTCAGCAGTCTTCCTGTGCCTTATCTGCACGCCCCAAGCCCATCCATCCCACCCCCTCTATCAAAGGCGGTTCGCACCCGGGGATGCGCGCTGTCAGGGGCGCGAAAGGCCAAGGTGCCAAACTACATGTACACTTCAAAAGGTATCCCACGCCAAGGGGCCATCGGTCACATGGCCTCCTCAGACCCCGTGTCTCCAGCCAGGCCTCCCCTTGAAGCAGGCCGCCCCCCTGCAATCCACATAAGTGTGTCTCCATTCAGCAGTCTTCCTGTGCCTTATCTGCATGCCCCAGGCCCATCCATCCCACCCCCTCTATCAAAGGCGGTTCGCACCCGGGGATGCGCGCTGTCAGGGGCACGAAAGGCCAAGGTGCCAAACTACATGTACACTTCAAAAGGTATCCCACGCCAAGGGGCCATCGGTCACATGTCCTCCTCAGACCCCGTGTCTCCAGCCAGGCCTCCCCTTGAAGCAGGTCTTCCCCCTGCAATCCACATAAGTGTGTCTCCATTCAGCAGTCTTCCTGTGCCTTATCTGCACGCCCCAGGCCCATCCATCCCACCCCCTCTATCAAAGGCGGTTTGCGCCAGTGGATGCGCGCTGTCAGGGGCGCGAAAGGCCAAGGTGCCAAACTACACGTACACTTCAAAAGGTATCCCACGCCAAGGGGCCATTGGTTACATGGCCTCCTCAGACCCCGTGTCTCCAGCCAGGCCTCCCCTTGAAGTAGGCCACCCCCCGCAATCCACATAAGTGTGTCTCCATTCAGCAGTCTTCCTGTGCCTTATCTGCACGCCCCAGGCCCATCCATCCCACCCCCTCTATCAAAGGCGGTTCGCACCCGGGGATGCGCGCTGTCCGGGGCGCGAAAGGCCAAGGGGCCAAACTACATGTACACTTCAAAAGGTATCCCACGGCAAGGGGCCATCGGTCACATGTCCTCCTCAGACCCCGTGTCTCCAGCCAGGCCTCCCCTTGAAGCAGGCCGCCCCCCTGCAATCCACATAAGTGTGTCTATATTCAGCAGTCTTCCTGTGCCTTATCTGCACGCCCCAGGCCCATCCATCCCACCCCCTCTATCAAAGGCGGTTTGCGCCAGTGGATGCGCGCTGTCAGGGGCGCGAAAGGCCAAGGTGCCAAACTACATGTACACTTCAAAAGGTATCCCACGCCAAGGGGCCATAGGTCACATGGCCTCCTCAGACCCCGTGTCTCCAGCCAGGCCTCTCCTTGAAGCAGGCCACCCCCCTGCAATCCACATAAGTGTGTCTCCATTCAGCAGTCTTCCTGTGCCTTAACTGCACGCCCCAGGCCCATCCATTCCACCCCCTCTATCAAAGGCGGTTCGCACCCGGGGATGCGCGCTGTCAGGGGCGCGAAAGGCCAAGGTGCCAAACTACATGTACACTTCAAAAGGTATCCCACGCCAAGGGGCCATTGCTCACATGGCCTCCTCAGACCCCGTGTCTCCAGCCAGGCCTCCTCTTGAAGCAGGCCGCCCCCCTGCAATCCACATAAGTGTGTCTCCATTCAGCAGTCTTCCTGTGCCTTATCTGCACGCCCCAGACCCATCCATCCCACCCCCTCTATCAAAGGCGGTTTGCGCCAGTGGATGCGCGCTGTCAGGGGCGCGAAAGGCCAAGGTGCCAAACTACATGTACACTTCAAAAGGTATCCCACGCCAAGGGGCCATCGGTCACATGGCCTCCTCAGACCCCGTGTCTCCAGCCAGGCCTCCCCTTGAAGCAGGCTGCCCCCCTGCAATCCACATAAGTGTGTCTCCATTCAGCAGTCTTCCTGTGCCTTATCTGCACGCCCCAGGCCCATCCATCCCACCCCCTCTATCCAAGGCGGTTCGCACCCGGGGATGCGCGCTGTCAGGGGCGCGAAAGGCCAAGGTGCCAAACTACATGTACACTTCAAAAGCTATCCCACGCCAAGGGTCCATCGGTCACATGGCCTCCTCAGACCCTGTGTCTCTAGCCAGGCCTCCCCTTGAAGCAGGCCACCCCCCTGCAATCCACATAAGTGTGTCTCCATTCAGCAGTCTTCCTGTGCCTTATCTGCACGCCCCAGGCCCATTCATCCCACCCCCTCTATCAAAGGCAGTTCGCACCCGGGGATGCGCGCTGTCAGGGGCGCGAAAGGCCAAGGTGCCAAACTACATGTACACTTCAAAAGGTATCCCACGCCAAGGGGCCATCGGTCACATGGCCTCCTCAGACCCCGTGTCTCCAGCCAGGCCTCCCCTTGAAGCAGGCCGCCCCCCTGCAATCCACATAAGTGTGTCTCCATTCAGCAGTCTTCCTGTGCCTTATCTGCACGCCCCAGGCCCATCCATCCCACCCCCTCTATCAAAGGCGGTTCGCACCCAGGGATGCGCGCTTTCAGGGGCACGAAAGGCCAAGGTGCCAAACTACATGTACACTTCAAAAGGTATCCCACGCCAAGGGGCCATCGGTCACATGTTCTCCTCAGACCCCGTGTCTCCAGCCAGGCCTCCCCTTGAAGCAGGTCTTCCCCCTGCAATCCACATAAGTGTGTCTTCATTCAGCAGTCTTCCTGTGCCTTATCTGCACGCCCCAGGCCCATCCATCCCACCCCCTCTATCAAAGGCGGTTTGCGCCAGTGGATGCGCGCTGTCAGGGGCGCGAAAGGCCAAGGTGCCAAACTACACGTACACTTTAAAAGGTATCCCACGCCAAGGGGCCATTGGTTACATGGCCTCCTCAGACCCCGTGTCTCCAGCCAGGCCTCCCCTTGAAGCAGGCCACCCCCCGCAATCCACATAAGTGTGTCTCCATTCAGCAGTCTTCCTGTGCCTTATCTGCACGCCCCAGGCCCATCCATCCCACCCCCTCTATCAAAGGCGGTTCGCACCCGGGGATGCGCGCTGTCAGGGGCGCGAAAGGCCAAGGTGCCAAACTACATGTACACTTCAAAAGGTATCCCACGGCAAGGGGCCATCGGTCACATGTCCTCCTCAGACCCCGTGTCTCCAGCCAGGCCTCCCCTTGAAGCAGGCCGCCCCCCTGCAATCCACATAAGTGTGTCTATATTCAGCAGTCTTCCTGTGCCTTATCTGCACGCCCCAGGCCCATCCATCCCACCCCCTCTATCAAAGGCGGTTTGCGCCAGTGGATGCGCGCTGTCAGGGGCGCGAAATGCCAAGGTGCCAAACTACATGTACACTTCAAAAGGTATCCCACGCCAAGGGGCCATAGGTCACATGGCCTCCTCAGACCCCGTGTCTCCAGCCAGGCCTCTCCTTGAAGCAGGCCACCCCCCTGCAATCCACATAAGTGTGTCTCCATTCAGCAGTCTTCCTGTGCCTTATCTGCACGCCCCAGGCCCAACCATCCCACCCCCTCTATCAAAGGCGGTTCGCACCCGGGGATGCGCGCTGTCAGGGGCGCGAAAGGCCAAGGTGCCAAACTACATGTACACTTCAAAAGGTATCCCACGCCAAGGGGCCATCGGTCACATGTCCTCCTCAGACCCCGTGTCTCCAGCCAGGCCTCCCCTTGAAGCAGGCCACCCCCTTGCAATCCACATAAGTGTGTCTCCATTCAGCAGTCTTCCTGTGCCTTATCTGCACGCCACAGGCCCATCCATCCCACCCCCTCTATCAAAGGCGGTTCGCACCCGGGGATGCGCGCTGTCAGGGGCGCGAAAGGCCAAGGTGCCAAACTACATGTACACTTCAAAAGGTATCCCACGCCAAGGGGCCATCGGTCACATGTCCTCCTCAGACCCCGTGTCTCCAGCCAGGCCTCCCCTTGAAGCAGGCCGCCCCCCTGCAATCCACATAAGTGTGTCTCCATTCAGCAGTCTTCCTGTGCCTTATCTGCACGCCCCAGGCCCATCCATCCCACCCCCTCTATCAAAGGCGGTTTGCGCTAGTGGATGCGCGCTGTCAGGGGCGCGAAAGGCCAAGGTGCCAAACTACATGTACACTTCAAAAGGTATCCCACGCCAAGGGGCCATCGGTCACATGGCCTCCTGAGACCCCGTGTCTCCAGCCAGGCCTCCCCTTGAAGCAGGCCGCCCTCCTGCAATCCACATAAGTGTGTCTCCATTCAGCAGTCTTCCTGTGCCTTATCTGCACGCCCCAGGCCCATCCATCCCACCCCCTCTATCAAAGGCGGTTTGCGCCAGTGGATGCGCGCTGTCAGGGGCGCGAAAGGCCAAGGTGCCAAACTACATGTACACTTCAAAAGGTATCCCACACCAAGGAGCCATCGGTCACATGGCCTCCTCAGACCCCGTGTCTCCAGCCAGGCCTCCCCTTGAAGCAGGCCGTCCCCCTGCAATCCACATAAGTGTGTCTCCATTCAGCAGTCTTCCTGTGCCTTATCTGCACGCCCCAGGCCCATCCATCCCACCCCCTCTATCAAAGGCGGTTTGCGCCAGTGGATGCGCGCTGTCAGGGGCGCGAAAGGCCAAGGTGCCAAACTACACGTACACTTCAAAAGGTATCCCACGCCAAGGGGCCATTGGTTACATGGCCTCCTCAGACCCTGTGTCTCCAGCCAGGCCTCCCGTTGAAGCAGGCCGCCCCCTGCATTCCACATAAGTGTGTCTCCATTCAGCAGTCTTCCTGTGCCTTATCTGCACGCCCCTGGCCCATCCATCCCACCCCCTCTATCAAAGGCGGTTCGCACCCGGGGATGCACGCTGTCAGGGGCGCGAAAGGCCAAGGTGCCAAACTACATGTACACTTCAAAAGGTATCCCACGCCAAGGGGCCATCGGTCACATGTCCTCCTCAGACCCCGTGTCTTCAGCCAGGCCTCCCCTTGAAGCAGGCCGTCCCCCTGCAATCCACATAAGTGTGTCTCCATTCAGCAGTCTTCCTGTGCCTTATCTGCACGCCCCAGGCCCATCCATCCCACACCCTCGATCAAAGGCGGTTTGCGCCAGTGGATGCACGCTGTCAGGGGCGCGAAAGGCCAAGGTGCCAAACTACATGTGCACTTCAAAAGGTATCCCACGCCAAGGGGCCATCGGTCACATGTCCTCCTCAGACCCGTGTCTCCAGCCAGGCCTCCCCTTGAAGCAGGCCGTCCCCCTGCAATCCACATAAGTGTGTCTCCATTCAGCAGTCTTCCTGTGCCTTATCTGCACGCCCCAGGCCCATCCATCCCACCCCCTCTATCAAAGGCGTTTTGCGCCAGTGGATGCGCGCTGTCAGGGGCGCGAAAGGCCAAGGTGCCAAACTACATGTACACTTCAAAAGGTATCCCACGCCAAGGGGCCATCGGTCACATGGCCTCCTCAGACCCCGTGTCTCCAGCCAGGCCTCCCCTTGAAGCAGGCCGCCCCCCTGCAATCCACATAAGTGTGTCTCCATTCAGCAGTCTTCCTGTGCCTTATCTGCACGCCCCAGGCCCATCCATCCCACCCCCTCTATCAAAGGCGGTTCGCACCCGGGGATGCGCGCTGTCAGGGGCACGAAAGGCCAAGGTGCCAAACTACATGTACACTTCAAAAGGTATCCCACGCCAAGGGGCCATCGGTCACATGTCCTCCTCAGACCCCGTGTCTCCAGCCAGGCCTCCCCTTGAAGCAGGTCTTCCCCCTGCAATCCACATAAGTGTGTCTCCATTCAGCAGTCTTCCTGTGCCTTATCTGCACGCCGCAGGCCCATCCATCCCACCCCCTCTATCAAAGGCGGTTTGCGCCAGTGGATGTGCGCTGTCAGGGGCGCGAAAGGCCAAGGTGCCAAACTACAGGTACACTTCAAAAGGTATCCCACGCCAAGGGGCCATTGGTTACATGGCCTCCTCAGACCCCGTGTCTCCAGCCAGGCCTCCTCTTGAAGCAGGCCACCCCCTGCAATCCACATAAGTGTGTCTCCATTCAGCAGTCTTCCTGTGCCTTATCTGCACGCCCCAGGCCCATCCATCCCACCCCCTCTATCAAAGGCGGTTCGCACCCGGGGATGCGCGCTGTCAGGGGCGCGAAAGGCCAAGGTGCCAAACTACATGTACACTTCAAAAGGTATCCCACGCCAAGGGGCCATCGGTCACATGTCCTCCTCGGACCCCGTGTCTCCAGCCAGGCCTCCCCTTGAAGCAGGCCGCCCCCCTGCAATCCACATAAGTGTGTCTCCATTCAGCAGTCTTCCTGTGCCTTATCTGCACGCCCCAGGCCCATCCATCCCACCCCCTCTATCAAAGGCGGTTTGCGCCAGTGGATGCGCGCTGTCAGGGGCGCGAAAGGCCAAGGTGCCAAACTACATGTACACTTCAAAAGGTATCCCACGTCAAGGGGCCATCGGTCACATGTCCTCCTCAGACCCCGTGTCTCCAGCCAGGCCTCCCCTTGAAGCAGGCCGCCCCCCTGCAATCCACATAAGTGTGTCTCCATTCAGCAGTCTTCCTGTGCCTTATCTGCACACCCCAGGCCCATCCAGCCCACCCCCTCTATCAAAGGTGGTTCGCACCCGGGGATGCGCGCTGTCAGGGGCGCGAAAGGCCAAGGTGCCAAACTACATGTACACTTCAAAAGGTATCCCACGCCAAGGGGCCATCGGTCACATGTCCTCCTCAGACCCCGTGTCTCCAGCCAGGCCTCCCCTTGAAGCAGGCCGCCCCCCTGCAATCCACATAAGTGTGTCTCCATTCAGCAGTCTTCCTGTGCCTTATCTGCACGCCCCAGGCCCATCCATCCCACCCCCTCTATCAAAGGCGGTTTGCGCCAGTGGATGCGCGCTGTCAGGGGCGCGAAAGGCCAAGGTGCCAAACTACATGTACACTTCAAAAGGTATCCCACGCCAAGGGGCCATCGGTCACATGGCCTCCTCAGACCCCGTGTCTCCAGCCAGGCCTCCCCTTGAAGCAGGCCGCCCTCCTGCAATCCACATAAGTGTGTCTCCATTCAGCAGTCTTCCTGTGCCTTATCTGCACGCCCCAGGCCCATCCATCCCACCCCCTCTATCAAAGGCGGTTTGCGCCAGTGGATGCGCGCTGTCAGGGGCGCGAAAGGCCAAGGTGCCAAACTACATGTACACTTCAAAAGGTATCCCACACCAAGGGGCCATCGGTCACATGGCCTCCTCAGACCCCGTGTCTCCAGCCAGGCCTCCCCTTGAAGCAGGCCGCCCCCCTGCAATCCACATAAGTGTGTCTCCATTCAGCAGTCTTCCTGTGCCTTATCTGCACACCCCAGGCCCATCCAGCCCACCCCCTCTATCAAAGGTGGTTCGCACCCGGGGATGCGCGCTGTCAGGGGCGCGAAAGGCCAAGGTGCCAAACTACATGTACAATTCAAAAGGTATCCCACACCAAGGGCCATCGGTCACATGTCCTCCTCAGACCCCGTGTCTCCAGCCAGGCCTCCCCTTGAAGCAGGCCGTCCCCCTGCAATCCACATAAGTGTGTCTCCATTCAGCAGTCTTCCTGTGCCTTATCTGCACGCCCCAGGCCCATCCATCCCACCCCCTCTATCAAAGGCGGTTTGCGCCAGTGGATGCGCGCTGTCAGGGCGCGAAAGGCCAAGGTGCCAAACTACACGTACACTTCAAAAGGTATCCCACGCCAAGGGGCCATTGGTTACATGGCCTCCTCAGACCCTGTGTCTCCAGCCAGGCCTCCCGTTGAAGCAGGCCGCCCCCCTGCATTCCACATAAGTGTGTCTCCATTCAGCAGTCTTCCTGTGCCTTATCTGCACGCCCCTGGCCCATCCATCCCACCCCCTCTATCAAAGGCGGTTCGCACCCGGGGATGCGCGCTGTCAGGGGCGCGAAAGGCCAAGGTGCCAAACTACATGTACACTTCAAAAGGTATCCCACGCCAAGGGGCCATCGGTCACATGTCCTCCTCAGACCCCGTGTCTTCAGCCAGGCCTCCCCTTGAAGCAGGCCGTCCCCCTGCAATCCACATAAGTGTGTCTCGATTCAGCAGTCTTCCTGTGCCTTATCTGCACGCCCCAGGCCCATCCATCCCACCCCCTCTATCAAAGGCGGTTTGCGCCAGTGGATGCGCGCTGTCAGGGGCGCGAAAGGCCAAGGTGCCAAACTACATGTGCACTTCAAAAGGTATCCCACGCCAAGGGGCCATCGGTCACATGTCCTCCTCAGACCCGTGTCTCCAGCCAGGCCTCCCCTTGAAGCAGGCCGTCCCCCTGCAATCCACATAAGTGTGTCTCCATTCAGCAGTCTTCCTGTGCCTTATCTGCACGCCCCAGGCCCATCCATCCCACCCCCTCTATCAAAGGCGTTTTGCGCCAGTGGATGCGCGCTGTCAGGGGCGCGAAAGGCCAAGGTGCCAAACTACATGTACACTTCAAAAGGTATCCCACGCCAAGGGGCCATCGGTCACATGGCCTCCTCAGACCCCGTGTCTCCAGCCAGGCCTCCCCTTGAAGCAGGCCGCCCCCCTGCAATCCACATAAGTGTGTCTCCATTCAGCAGTCTTCCTGTGCCTTATCTGCACGCCCCAGGCCCATCCATCCCACCCCCTCTATCAAAGGCGGTTCGCACCCGGGGATGCGCGCTGTCAGGGGCACGAAAGGCCAAGGTGCCAAACTACATGTACACTTCAAAAGGTATCCTACGCCAAGGGGCCATCGGTCACATGTCCTCCTCAGACCCCGTGTCTCCAGCCAGGCCTCCCCTTGAAGCAGGTCTTCCCCCTGCAATCCACATAAGTGTGTCTCCATTCAGCACTCTTCCTGTGCCTTATCTGCACGCCCCAGGCCCATCGATCCCACCCCCTCTATCAAAGGCGGTTTGCGCCAGTGGATGTGCGCTGTCAGGGGCGCGAAAGGCCAAGGTGCCAAACTACAGGTACACTTCAAAAGGTATCCCACGCCAAGGGGCCATTGGTTACATGGCCTCCTCAGACCCCGTGTCTCCAGCCAGGCCTCCCCTTGAAGCAGGCCACCCCCTGCAATCCACATAAGTGTGTCTCCATTCAGCAGTCTTCCTGTGCCTTATCTGCACGCCCCAGGCCCATCCATCCCACCCCCTCTATCAAAGGCGGTTCGCACCCGGGGATGCGCGCTGTCAGGGGCGCGAAAGGCCAAGGTGCCAAACTACATGTACACTTCAAAAGGTATCCCACGCCAAGGGGCCATCGGTCACATGTCCTCCTCAGACCCCGTGTCTCCAGCCAGGCCTCCCCTTGAAGCAGGCCGCCCCCCTGCAATCCACATAAGTGTGTCTCCATTCAGCAGTCTTCCTGTGCCTTATCTGCACGCCCCAGGCCCATCCATCCCACCCCCTCTATCAAAGGCGGTTTGCGCCAGGGGATGCGCGCTGTCAGGGGCGCGAAAGGCCAAGGTGCCAAACTACATGTACACTTCAAAAGGTATCCCACGCCAAGGGGCCATCGGTCACATGGCCTCCTCAGACCCTGTGTCTCCAGCCAGGCCTCCCCTTGAAGCAGGCCGCCCTCCTGCAATCCACATAAGTGTGTCTCCATTCAGCAGTCTTCCTGTGCCTTATCTGCACGCCCCAGGCCCATCCATCCCACCCCCTCTATCAAAGGCGGTTTGCGCCAGTGGATGCGCGCTGTCAGGGGCGCGAAAGGCCAAGGTGCCAAACTACATGTACACTTCAAAAGGTATCCCACACCAAGGGGCCATCGGTCACATGGCCTCCTCAGACCCCGTGTCTCCAGCCAGGCCTCCCCTTGAAGCAGGCCGCCCCCCTGCAATCCACATAAGTGTGTCTCCATTCAGCAGTCTTCCTGTGCCTTATCTGCACACCCCAGGCCCATCCAGCCCACCCCCTCTATCAAAGGTGGTTCGCACCCGGGGATGCGCGCTGTCAGGGGCGCGAAAGGCCAAGGTGCCAAACTACATGTACACTTCAAAAGGTATCCCACGCCAAGGGGCCATCGGTCACATGTCCTCCTCAGACCCCGTGTCTCCAGCCAGGCCTCCCCTTGAAGCAGGCCGTCCCCCTGCAATCCACATAAGTGTGTCTCCATTCAGCAGTCTTCCTGTGCCTTATCTGCACGCCCCAGGCCCATCCATCCCACCCCCTCTATCAAAGGCGGTTTGTGCCAGTGGATGCGCGCTGTCAGGGGCGCGGAAGGCCAAGGTGCCAAACTACACGTACACTTCAAAAGGTATCCCACGCCAAGGGGCCATTGGTTACATGGCCTCCTCAGACCCTGTGTCTCCAGCCAGGCCTCCCGTTGAAGCAGGCCGCCCCCCTGCATTCCACATAAGTGTGTCTCCATTCAGCAGTCTTCCTGTGCCTTATCTGCACGCCCCTGGCCCATCCATCCCACCCCCTCTATCAAAGGCGGTTCGCACCCGGGGATGCGCGCTGTCAGGGGCGCGAAAGGCCAAGGTGCCAAACTACATGTACACTTCAAAAGGTATCCCACGGCAAGGGGCCATCGGTCACATGTCCTCCTCAGACCCCGTGTCTTCAGCCAGGCCTCCCCTTGAAGCAGGCCGTCCCCCTGCAATCCACATAAGTGTGTCTCGATTCAGCAGTCTTCCTGTGCCTTATCTGCACGCCCCAGGCCCATCCATCCCACCCCCTCTATCAAAGGCGGTTTGCGCCAGTGGATGCGCGCTGTCAGGGGCGCGAAAGGCCAAGGTGCCAAACTACATGTGCACTTCAAAAGGTATCCCACGCCAAGGGGCCATCGGTCACATGTCCTCCTCAGACCCGTGTCTCCAGCCAGGCCTCCCCTTGAAGCAGGCCGTCCCCCTGCAATCCACATAAGTGTGTCTCCATTCAGCAGTCTTCCTGTGCCTTATCTGCACGCCCCAGGCCCATCCATCCCACCCCCTCTATCAAAGGCGTTTTGCGCCAGTGGATGCGCGCTGTCAGGGGCGCGAAAGGCCAAGGTGCCAAACTACATGTACACTTCAAAAGGTATCCCACGCCAAGGGGCCATCGGTCACATGGCCTCCTCAGACCCCGTGTCTCCAGCCAGGCCTCCCCTTGAAGCAGGCCGCCCCCCTGCAATCCACATAAGTGTGTCTCCATTCAGCAGTCTTCCTGTGCCTTATCTGCACGCCCCAGGCCCATCCATCCCACCCCCTCTATCAAAGGCGGTTCGCACCCGGGGATGCGCGCTGTCAGGGGCACGAAAGGCCAAGGTGCCAAACTACATGTACACTTCAAAAGGTATCCTACGCCAAGGGGCCATCGGTCACATGTCCTCCTCAGACCCCGTGTCTCCAGCCAGGCCTCCCCTTGAAGCAGGTCTTCCCCCTGCAATCCACATAAGTGTGTCTCCATTCAGCACTCTTCCTGTGCCTTATCTGCACGCCCCAGGCCCATCGATCCCACCCCCTCTATCAAAGGCGGTTTGCGCCAGTGGATGTGCGCTGTCAGGGGCGCGAAAGGCCAAGGTGCCAAACTACAGGTACACTTCAAAAGGTATCCCACGCCAAGGGGCCATTGGTTACATGGCCTCCTCAGACCCCGTGTCTCCAGCCAGGCCTCCCCTTGAAGCTGGCCACCCCCTGCAATCCACATAAGTGTGTCTCCATTCAGCAGTCTTCCTGTGCCTTATCTGCACGCCCCAGGCCCATCCATCCCACCCCCTCTATCAAAGGCGGTTCGCACCCGGGGATGCGCGCTGTCAGGGGCGCGAAAGGCCAAGGTGCCAAACTACATGTACACTTCAAAAGGTATCCCACGCCAAGGGGCCATCGGTCACATGGCCTCCTCAGACCCTGTGTCTCCAGCCAGGCCTCCCCTTGAAGCAGGCCGCCCTCCTGCAATCCACATAAGTGTGTCTCCATTCAGCAGTCTTCCTGTGCCTTATCTGCACGCCCCAGGCCCATCCATCCCACCCCCTCTATCAAAGGCGGTTTGCGCCAGTGGATGTGCGCTGTCAGGGGCGCGAAAGGCCAAGGTGCCAAACTACATGTACACTTCAAAAGGTATCCCACACCAAGGGGCCATCGGTCACATGGCCTCCCCAGACCCCGTGTCTCCAGCCAGGCCTCCCCTTGAAGCAGGCCGCCCCCCTGCAATCCACATAAGTGTGTCTCCATTCAGCAGTCTTCCTGTGCCTTATCTGCACACCTCAGGCCCATCCAGCCCACCCCCTCTATCAAAGGTGGTTCGCACCCGGGGATGCGCGCTGTCAGGGGCGCGAAAGGCCAAGGTGCCAAACTACATGTACACTTCAAAAGGTATCCCACGCCAAGGGGCCATCGGTCACATGTCCTCCTCAGACCCCGTGTCTCCAGCCAGGCCTCCCCTTGAAGCAGGCCGTCCCCCTGCAATCCACATAAGTGTGTCTCCATTCAGCAGTCTTCCTGTGCCTTATCTGCACGCCCCAGGCCCATCCATCCCACCCCCTCTATCAAAGGCGGTTTGCGCCAGTGGATGCGCGCTGTCAGGGGCGCGAAAGGCCAAGGTGCCAAACTACACGTACACTTCAAAAGGTATCCCACGCCAAGGGGCCATTGGTTACATGGCCTCCTCAGACCCTGTGTCTCCAGCCAGGCCTCCCGTTGAAGCAGGCCGCCCCCCTGCATTCCACATAAGTGTGTCTCCATTCAGCAGTCTTCCTGTGCCTTATCTGCACGCCCCTGGCCCATCCATCCCACCCCCTCTATCAAAGGCGGTTTGCGCCAGTGGATGCGCGCTGTCAGGGGCGCGAAAGGCCAAGGTGCCAAACTACATGTACACTTCAAAAGGTATCCCACGCCAAGGGGCCATCGGTCACATGTCCTCCTCAGACCCGTGTCTCCAGCCAGGCCTCCCCTTGAAGCAGGCCGTCCCCCTGCAATCCACATAAGTGTGTCTCCATTCAGCAGTCTTCCTGTGCCTTATCTGCACGCCCCAGGCCCATCGATCCCACCCCCTCTATCAAAGGCGGTTTGCGCCAGTGGATGTGCGCTGTCAGGGGCGCGAAAGGCCAAGGTGCCAAACTACAGGTACACTTCAAAAGGTATCCCACGCCAAGGGGCCATTGGTTACATGGCCTCCTCAGACCCCGTGTCTCCAGCCAGGCCTCCCCTTGAAGCTGGCCACCCCCTGCAATCCACATAAGTGTGTCTCCATTCAGCAGTCTTCCTGTGCCTTATCTGCACGCCCCAGGCCCATCCATCCCACCCCCTCTATCAAAGGCGTTTTGCGCCAGTGGATGCGCGCTGTCAGGGGCGCGAAAGGCCAAGGTGCCAAACTACATGTACACTTCAAAAGGTATCCCACGCCAAGGGGCCATCGGTCACATGGCCTCCTCAGACCCTGTGTCTCCAGCCAGGCCTCTCCTTGAAGCAGGCCGCCCTCCTGCAATCCACATAAGTGTGTCTCCATTCAGCAGTCTTCCTGTGCCTTATCTGCACGCCCCAGGCCCATCCATCCCACCCCCTCTATCAAAGGCGGTTTGCGCCAGTGGATGCGCGCTGTCAGGGGCGCGAAAGGCCAAGGTGCCAAACTACATGTACACTTCAAAAGGTATCCCACACCAAGGGGCCATCGGTCACATGGCCTCCCCAGACCCCGTGTCTCCAGCCAGGCCTCCCCTTGAAGCAGGCCGCCCCCCTGCAATCCACATAAGTGTGTCTCCATTCAGCAGTCTTCCTGTGCCTTATCTGCACACCTCAGGCCCATCCAGCCCACCCCCTCTATCAAAGGTGGTTCGCACCCGGGGATGCGCGCTGTCAGGGGCGCGAAAGGCCAAGGTGCCAAACTACATGTACACTTCAAAAGGTATCCCACGCCAAGGGGCCATCGGTCACATGTCCTCCTCAGACCCCGTGTCTCCAGCCAGGCCTCCCCTTGAAGCAGGCCGTCCCCCTGCAATCCACATAAGTGTGTCTCCATTCAGCAGTCTTCCTGTGCCTTATCTGCACGCCCCAGGCCCATCCATCCCACCCCCTCTATCAAAGGCGGTTTGCGCCAGTGGATGCGCGCTGTCAGGGGCGCGAAAGGCCAAGGTGCCAAACTACACGTACACTTCAAAAGGTATCCCACGCCAAGGGGCCATTGGTTACATGGCCTCCTCAGACCCTGTGTCTCCAGCCAGGCCTCCCGTTGAAGCAGGCCGCCCCCCTGCATTCCACATAAGTGTGTCTCCATTCAGCAGTCTTCCTGTGCCTTATCTGCACGCCCCTGGCCCATCCATCCCACCCCCTCTATCAAAGGCGGTTCGCACCCGGGGATGCGCGCTGTCAGGGGCGCGAAAGGCCAAGGTGCCAAACTACATGTACACTTCAAAAGGTATCCCACGGCAAGGGGCCATCGGTCACATGTCCTCCTCAGACCCCGTGTCTTCAGCCAGGCCTCCCCTTGAAGCAGGCCGTCCCCCTGCAATCCACATAAGTGTGTCTCCATTCAGCAGTCTTCCTGTGCCTTATCTGCACGCCCCAGGCCCATCCATCCCACCCCCTCTATCAAAGGCGGTTTGCGCCAGTGGATGCGCGCTGTCAGGGGCGCGAAAGGCCAAGGTGCCAAACTACATGTGCACTTCAAAAGGTATCCCACGCCAAGGGGCCATCGGTCACATGTCCTCCTCAGACCCGTGTCTCCAGCCAGGCCTCCCCTTGAAGCAGGCCGTCCCCCTGCAATCCACATAAGTGTGTCTCCATTCAGCAGTCTTCCTGTGCCTTATCTGCACGCCCCAGGCCCATCCATCCCACCCCCTCTATCAAAGGCGTTTTGCGCCAGTGGATGCGCGCTGTCAGGGGCGCGAAAGGCCAAGGTGCCAAACTACATGTACACTTCAAAAGGTATCCCACGCCAAGGGGCCATCCGTCACATGGCCTCCTCAGACCCCGTGTCTCCAGCCAGGCCTCCCCTTGAAGCAGGCCGTCCCCCTGCAATCCACATAAGTGTGTCTCCATTCAGCAGTCTTCCTGTGCCTTATCTGCACGCCCCAGGCCCATCCATCCCACCCCCTCTATCAAAGGCGGTTTGCGCCAGTGGATGCGCGCTGTCAGGGGCGCGAAAGGCCAAGGTGCCAAACTACACGTACACTTCAAAAGGTATCCCACGCCAAGGGGCCATTGGTTACATGGCCTCCTCAGACCCTGTGTCTCCAGCCAGGCCTCCCGTTGAAGCAGGCCGCCCCCCTGCATTCCACATAAGTGTGTCTCCATTCAGCAGTCTTCCTGTGCCTTATCTGCACGCCCCTGGCCCATCCATCCCACCCCCTCTATCAAAGGCGGTTCGCACCCGGGGATGCGCGCTGTCAGGGGCGCGAAAGGCCAAGGTGCCAAACTACATGTACACTTCAAAAGGTATCCCACGGCAAGGGGCCATCGGTCACATGTCCTCCTCAGACCCCGTGTCTTCAGCCAGGCCTCCCCTTGAAGCAGGCCGTCCCCCTGCAATCCACATAAGTGTGTCTCCATTCAGCAGTCTTCCTGTGCCTTATCTGCACGCCCCAGGCCCATCCATCCCACCCCCTCTATCAAAGGCGGTTTGCGCCAGTGGATGCGCGCTGTCAGGGGCGCGAAAGGCCAAGGTGCCAAACTACATGTGCACTTCAAAAGGTATCCCACGCCAAGGGGCCATCGGTCACATGTCCTCCTCAGACCCGTGTCTCCAGCCAGGCCTCCCCTTGAAGCAGGCCGTCCCCCTGCAATCCACATAAGTGTGTCTCCATTCAGCAGTCTTCCTGTGCCTTATCTGCACGCCCCAGGCCCATCCATCCCACCCCCTCTATCAAAGGCGTTTTGCGCCAGTGGATGCGCGCTGTCAGGGGCGCGAAAGGCCAAGGTGCCAAACTACATGTACACTTCAAAAGGTATCCCACGCCAAGGGGCCATCCGTCACATGGCCTCCTCAGACCCCGTGTCTCCAGCCAGGCCTCCCCTTGAAGCAGGCCGCCCCCCTGCAATCCACATAAGTGTGTCTCCATTCAGCAGTCTTCCTGTGCCTTATCTGCACGCCCCAGGCCCATCCATCCCACCCCCTCTATCAAAGGCGGTTCGCACCCGGGGATGCGCGCTGTCAGGGGCACGAAAGGCCAAGGTGCCAAACTACATGTACACTTCAAAAGGTATCCCACGCCAAGGGGCCATCGGTCACATGTCCTCCTCAGACCCAGTGTCTCCAGCCAGGCCTCCCCTTGAAGCAGGTCTTCCCCCTGCAATCCACATAAGTGTGTCTCCATTCAGCAGTCTTCCTGTGCCTTATCTGCACGCCCCAGGCCCATCCATCCCACCCCCTCTATCAAAGGCGGTTTGCGCCAGTGGATGCGCGCTGTCAGGGGCGCGAAAGGCCAAGGTGCCAAACTACAGGTACACTTCAAAAGGTATCCCACGCCAAGGGGCCATTGGTTACATGGCCTCCTCAGACCCCGTGTCTCCAGCCAGGCCTCCCCTTGAAGCAGGCCACCCCCTGCAATCCACATAAGTGTGTCTCCATTCAGCAGTCTTCCTGTGCCTTATCTGCACGCCCCAGGCCCATCCATCCCACCCCCTCTATCAAAGGCGGTTCGCACCCGGGGATGCGCGCTGTCAGGGGCGCGAAAGGCCAAGGTGCCAAACTACATGTACACTTCAAAAGGTATCCCACGGCAAGGGGCCATCGGTCACATGTCCTCCTCAGACCCCGTGTCTCCAGCCAGGCCTCCCCTTGAAGCAGGCCGCCCCCCTGCAATCCACATAAGTGTGTCTCCATTCAGCAGTCTTCCTGTGCCTTATCTGCACGCCCCAGGCCCATCCATCCCACCCCCTCTATCAAAGGCGGTTTGCGCCAGTGGATGCGCGCTGTCAGGGGCGCGAAAGGCCAAGGTGCCAAACTACATGTACACTTCAAAAGGTATCCCACGCCAAGGGGCCATTGGTCACATGGCCTCCTCAGACCCCGTGTCTCCAGCCAGGCCTCTCCTTGAAGCAGGCCACCCCCCTGCAATCCACATAAGTGTGTCTCCATTCAGCAGTCTTCCTGTGCCTTAACTGCACGCCCCAGGCCCATCCATCCCACCCCCTCTATCAAAGGCGGTTCGCACCCGGGGATGCGCGCTGTCAGGGGCGCGAAAGGCCAAGGTGCCAAACTACATGTACACTTCAAAAGGTATCCCACGCCAAGGGGCCATCGGTCACATGTCCTCCTCAGACCCCGTGTCTCCAGCCAGGCCTCCCCTTGAAGCAGGCCGTCCCCCTGCAATCCACATAAGTGTGTCTCCATTCAGCAGTCTTCCTGTGCCTTATCTGCACGCCCCAGGCCCATCCATCCCACCCCCTCTATCAAAGGCGGTTCGCACCCGGGGATGCGCCCTGTCAGGGGCGCGAAAGGCCAAGGTGCCAAACTACATGTACACTTCAAAAGGTATCCCACGCCAAGGGGCCATCGGTCACATGTCCTCCTCAGACCCCGTGTCTCCAGCCAGGCCTCCCCTTGAAGCAGGCCGTCCCCCTGCAATCCACATAAGTGTGTCTCCATTCAGCAGTCTTCCTGTGTCTTATCTGCACGCCCCAGGCCCATCCATCCCACCCCCTCTATCAAAGGCGGTTCGCACCCGGGGATGCGCGCTGTCAGGGGCGCGAAAGGCCAAGGTGCCAAACTACATGTACACTTCAAAAGGTATCCCACGCCAAGGGGCCATCGGTCACATGTCCTCCTCAGACCCCGTGTCTCCAGCCAGGCCTCCCCTTGAAGCAGGCCGCCCCCCTGCAATCCACATAAGTGTGTCTCCATTCAGCAGTCTTCCTGTGCCTTATCTGCACGGCCCAGGCCCATCCATCCCACCCCCTCTATCAAAGGCGGTTTGCGCCAGTGGATGCGCGCTGTCAGGGGCGCGAAAGGCCAAGGTGCCAAACTACATGTACACTTCAAAAGGTATCCCACGCCAAGGGGCCATTGGTCACATGGCCTCCTCAGACCCCGTGTCTCCAGCCAGGCCTCTCCTTGAAGCAGGCCACCCCCCTGCAATCCACATAAGTGTGTCTCCATTCAGCAGTCTTCCTGTGCCTTAACTGCACGCCCCAGGCCCATCCATCCCACCCCCTCTATCAAAGGCGGTTCGCACCCGGGGATGCGCGCTGTCAGGGGCGCGAAAGGCCAAGGTGCCAAACTACATGTACACTTCAAAAGGTATCCCACGCCAAGGGGCCATCGGTCACATGTCCTCCTCAGACCCCGTGTCTCCAGCCAGGCCTCCCCTTGAAGCAGGCCGCCCTCCTGCAATCCACATAAGTGTGTCTCCATTCAGCAGTCTTCCTGTGCCTTATCTGCACGCCCCAGGCCCATCCATCCCACCCCCTCTATCAAAGGCGGTTTGCGCCAGTGGATGCGCGCTGTCAGGGGCGCGAAAGGCCAAGGTGCCAAACTACATGTACACTTCAAAAGGTATCCCACACCAAGGGGCCATCGGTCACATGGCCTCCTCAGACCCCGTGTCTCCAGCCAGGCCTCCCCTTGAAGCAGGCCGCCCCCCTGCAATCCACATAAGTGTGTCTCCATTCAGCAGTCTTCCTGTGCCTTATCTGCACACCCCAGGCCCATCCAGCCCACCCCCTCTATCAAAGGCGGTTCGCTCCCGGGGATGCGCGCTGTCAGGGGCGCGAAAGGCCAAGGTGCCAAACTACATGTACACTTCAAAAGGTATCCCACGCCAAGGGGCCATCGGTCACATGTCCTCCTCAGACCCCGTGTCTCCAGCCAGGCCTCCCCTTGAAGCAGGCCGTCCCCCTGCAATCCACATAAGTGTGTCTCCATTCAGCAGTCTTCCTGTGCCTTATCTGCACGCCCCAGGCCCATCCATCCCACCCCCTCTATCAAAGGCGGTTCGCACCCGGGGATGCGCGCTGTCAGGGGCACGAAAGGCCAAGGTGCCAAACTACATGTACACTTCAAAAGGTATCCTACGCCAAGGGGCCATCGGTCACATGTCCTCCTCAGACCCCGTGTCTCCAGCCAGGCCTCCCCTTGAAGCAGGTCTTCCCCCTGCAATCCACATAAGTGTGTCTCCATTCAGCACTCTTCCTGTGCCTTATCTGCACGCCCCAGGCCCATCGATCCCACCCCCTCTATCAAAGGCGGTTTGCGCCAGTGGATGTGCGCTGTCAGGGGCGCGAAAGGCCAAGGTGCCAAACTACAGGTACACTTCAAAAGGTATCCCACGCCAAGGGGCCATTGGTTACATGGCCTCCTCAGACCCCGTGTCTCCAGCCAGGCCTCCCCTTGAAGCAGGCCACCCCCTGCAATCCACATAAGTGTGTCTCCATTCAGCAGTCTTCCTGTGCCTTATCTGCACGCCCCAGGCCCATCCATCCCACCCCCTCTATCAAAGGCGGTTTGCACCCGGGGATGCGCGCTGTCAGGGGCGCGAAAGGCCAAGGTGCCAAACTACATGTACACTTCAAAAGGTATCCCACGCCAAGGGGCCATCGGTCACATGTCCTCCTCAGACCCCGTGTCTCCAGCCAGGCCTCCCCTTGAAGCAGGCCGCCCCCCTGCAATCCACATAAGTGTGTCTCCATTCAGCAGTCTTCCTGTGCCTTATCTGCACGCCCCAGGCCCATCCATCCCACCCCCTCTATCAAAGGCGGTTTGCGCCAGTGGATGCGCGCTGTCAGGGGCGCGAAAGGCCAAGGTGCCAAACTACATGTACACTTCAAAAGGTATCCCACGCCAAGGGGCCATCGGTCACATGGCCTCCTCAGACCCTGTGTCTCCAGCCAGGCCTCCCCTTGAAGCAGGCCGCCCTCCTGCAATCCACATAAGTGTGTCTCCATTCAGCAGTCTTCCTGTGCCTTATCTGCACGCCCCAGGCCCATCCATCCCACCCCCTCTATCAAAGGCAGTTTGCGCCAGTGGATGCGCGCTGTCAGGGGCGCGAAAGGCCAAGGTGCCAAACTACATGTACACTTCAAAAGGTATCCC
Source organism: Ambystoma mexicanum (assembly GCF_040938575.1). Classification (NCBI taxonomy): domain Eukaryota; kingdom Metazoa; phylum Chordata; class Amphibia; order Caudata; family Ambystomatidae; genus Ambystoma; species Ambystoma mexicanum. The sequence goes on from NC_090935.1 coordinate 1,461,429,551, forward strand.
ACACCAAGGGGCCATCGGTCACATGGCCTCCTCAGACCCCGTGTCTCCAGCCAGGCCTCCCCTTGAAGCAGGCCGCCCCCCTGCAATCCACATAAGTGTGTCTCCATTCAGCAGTCTTCCTGTGCCTTATCTGCACACCCCAGGCCCATCCAGCCCACCCCCTCTATCAAAGGTGGTTCGCACCCGGGGATGCGCGCTGTCAGGGGCGCGAAAGGCCAAGGTGCCAAACTACACGTACACTTCAAAAGGTATCCCACGCCAAGGGGCCATCGGTCACATGTCCTCCTCAGACCCCGTGTCTCCAGCCAGGCCTCCCCTTGAAGCAGGCCGTCCCCCTGCAATCCACATAAGTGTGTCTCCATTCAGCAGTCTTCCTGTGCCTTATCTGCACGCCCCAGGCCCATCCATCCCACCCCCTCTATCAAAGGCGGTTTGCGCCAGTGGATGCGCGCTGTCAGGGGCGCGAAAGGCCAAGGTGCCAAACTACACGTACACTTCAAAAGGTATCCCACGCCAAGGGGCCATTGGTTACATGGCCTCCTCAGACCCTGTGTCTCCAGCCAGGCCTCCCGTTGAAGCAGGCCGCCCCCCTGCATTCCACATAAGTGTGTCTCCATTCAGCAGTCTTCCTGTGCCTTATCTGCACGCCCCTGGCCCATCCATCCCACCCCCTCTATCAAAGGCGGTTCGCACCCGGGGATGCGCGCTGTCAGGGGCGCGAAAGGCCAAGGTGCCAAACTACATGTACACTTCAAAAGGTATCCCACGGCAAGGGGCCATCGGTCACATGTCCTCCTCAGACCCCGTGTCTTCAGCCAGGCCTCCCCTTGAAGCAGGCCATCCCCCTGCAATCCACATAAGTGTGTCTCCATTCAGCAGTCTTCCTGTGCCTTATCTGCACGCCCCAGGCCCATCCATCCCACCCCCTCTATCAAAGGCGGTTTGCGCCAGTGGATGCGCGCTGTCAGGGGCGCGAAAGGCCAAGGTGCCAAACTACATGTGCACTTCAAAAGGTATCCCACGCCAAGGGGCCATCGGTCACATGTCCTCCTCAGACCCGTGTCTCCAGCCAGGCCTCCCCTTGAAGCAGGCCGCCCCCCTGCAATCCACATAAGTGTGTCTCCATTCAGCAGTCTTCCTGTGCCTTATCTGCACGCCCCAGGCCCATCCATCCCACCCCCTCTATCAAAGGCGTTTTGCGCCAGTGGATGCGCGCTGTCAGGGGCGCGAAAGGCCAAGGTGCCAAACTACATGTACACTTCAAAAGGTATCCCACGCCAAGGGGCCATCCGTCACATGGCCTCCTCAGACCCCGTGTCTCCAGCCAGGCCTCCCCTTGAAGCAGGCCGCCCCCCTGCAATCCACATAAGTGTGTCTCCATTCAGCAGTCTTCCTGTGCCTTATCTGCACGCCCCAGGCCCATCCATCCCACCCCCTCTATCAAAGGCGGTTCGCACCCGGGGATGCGCGCTGTCAGGGGCACGAAAGGCCAAGGTGCCAAACTACATGTACACTTCAAAAGGTATCCCACGCCAAGGGGCCATCGGTCACATGTCCTCCTCAGACCCAGTGTCTCCAGCCAGGCCTCCCCTTGAAGCAGGCCACCCCCTGCAATCCACATAAGTGTGTCTCCATTCAGCAGTCTTCCTGTGCCTTATCTGCACGCCCCAGGCCCATCCATCCCACCCCCTCTATCAAAGGCGGTTCGCACCCGGGGATGCGCGCTGTCAGGGGCGCGAAAGGCCAAGGTGCCAAACTACATGTACACTTCAAAAGGTATCCCACGGCAAGGGGCCATCGGTCACATGTCCTCCTCAGACCCCGTGTCTCCAGCCAGGCCTCCCCTTGAAGCAGGCCGCCCCCCTGCAATCCACATAAGTGTGTCTCCATTCAGCAGTCTTCCTGTGCCTTATCTGCACGCCCCAGGCCCATCCATCCCACCCCCTCTATCAAAGGCGGTTTGCGCCAGTGGATGCGCGCTGTCAGGGGCGCGAAAGGCCAAGGTGCCAAACTACATGTACACTTCAAAAGGTATCCCACGCCAAGGGGCCATTGGTCACATGGCCTCCTCAGACCCCGTGTCTCCAGCCAGGCCTCTCCTTGAAGCAGGCCACCCCCCTGCAATCCACATAAGTGTGTCTCCATTCAGCAGTCTTCCTGTGCCTTAACTGCACGCCCCAGGCCCATCCATCCCACCCCCTCTATCAAAGGCGGTTCGCACCCGGGGATGCGCGCTGTCAGGGGCGCGAAAGGCCAAGGTGCCAAACTACATGTACACTTCAAAAGGTATCCCACGCCAAGGGGCCATCGGTCACATGTCCTCCTCAGACCCCGTGTCTCCAGCCAGGCCTCCCCTTGAAGCAGGCCGTCCCCCTGCAATCCACATAAGTGTGTCTCCATTCAGCAGTCTTCCTGTGCCTTATCTGCACGCCCCAGGCCCATCCATCCCACCCCCTCTATCAAAGGCGGTTCGCACCCGGGGATGCGCCCTGTCAGGGGCGCGAAAGGCCAAGGTGCCAAACTACATGTACACTTCAAAAGGTATCCCACGCCAAGGGGCCATCGGTCACATGTCCTCCTCAGACCCCGTGTCTCCAGCCAGGCCTCCCCTTGAAGCAGGCCGTCCCCCTGCAATCCACATAAGTGTGTCTCCATTCAGCAGTCTTCCTGTGTCTTATCTGCACGCCCCAGGCCCATCCATCCCACCCCCTCTATCAAAGGCGGTTCGCACCCGGGGATGCGCGCTGTCAGGGGCGCGAAAGGCCAAGGTGCCAAACTACATGTACACTTCAAAAGGTATCCCACGCCAAGGGGCCATCGGTCACATGTCCTCCTCAGACCCTGTGTCTCCAGCCAGCCCTCCCCTTGAAGCAGGTCTTCCCCCTGCAATCCACATAAGTGTGTCTCCATTCAGCAGTCTTCCTGTGCCTTATCTGCACGCCCCAGGCCCATCCATCCCACCCCCTCTATCAAAGGCGGTTTGCGCCAGTGGATGCGCGCTGTCAGGGGCGCGAAAGGCCAAGGTGCCAAACTACATGTACACTTCAAAAGGTATCCCACGCCAAGGGGCCATTGGTTACATGGCCTCCTCAGACCCCGTGTCTCCAGCCAGGCCTCCCCTTGAAGCAGGCCACCCCCTTGCAATCCACATAAGTGTGTCTCCATTCAGCAGTCTTCCTGTGCCTTATCTGCACGCCACAGGCCCATCCATCCCACCCCCTCTATCAAAGGCGGTTCGCACCCGGGGATGCGCGCTGTCAGGGGCGCGAAAGGCCAAGGTGCCAAACTACATGTACACTTCAAAAGGTATCCCACGCCAAGGGGCCATCGGTCACATGTCCTCCTCAGACCCCGTGTCTCCAGCCAGGCCTCCCCTTGAAGCAGGCCGCCCCCCTGCAATCCACATAGGTGTGTCTCCATTCAGCAGTCTTCCTGTGCCTTATCTGCACGCCCCAGGCCCATCCATCCCACCCCCTCTATCAAAGGCGTTTTGCGCCAGTGGATGCGCGCTGTCAGGGGCGCGAAAGGCCAAGGTGCCAAACTACATGTACACTTCAAAAGGTATCCCACGCCAAGGGGCCATCGGTCACATGGCCTCCTCAGACCCCGTGTCTCCAGCCAGGCCTCCCCTTGAAGCAGGCCGCCCCCCTGCAATCCACATAAGTGTGTCTCCATTCAGCAGTCTTCCTGTGCCTTATCTGCACGCCCGAGGCCCATCCATCCCACCCCCTCTATCAAAGGCGGTTTGCGCCAGTGGATGCGCGCTGTCAGGGGCGCTAAAGGCCAAGGTGCCAAACTACATGTACACTTCAAAAGGTATCCCACGCCAAGGGGCCATCGGTCACATGGCCTCCTCAGACCCCGTGTCTCCAGCCAGGCCTCCCCTTGAAGCAGGCTGCCCCCCTGCAATCCACATAAGTGTGTCTCCATTCAGCAGTCTTCCTGTGCCTTATCTGCACGCCCCAGGCCCATCCATCCCACCCCCTCTATCCAAGGCGGTTCGCACCCGGGGATGCGCGCTGTCAGGGGCGCGAAAGGCCAAGGTGCCAAACTACATGTACACTTCAAAAGCTATCCCACGCCAAGGGTCCATCGGTCACATGGCCTCCTCAGACCCCGTGTCTCCAGCCAGGCCTCCCCTTGAAGCAGGCCACCCCCCTGCAATCCACATAAGTGTGTCTCCATTCAGCAGTCTTCCTGTGCCTTATCTGCAGGCCCCAGGCCCATCCATCCCACCCTCTCTATCAAAGGCGGTTCGCACCCGGGGATGCGCGCTGTCAGGGGCGCGAAAGGCCAAGGTGCCAAACTACATGTACACTTCAAAAGGTATCCCACGCCAAGGGGCCATCGGTCACATGTCCTCCTCAGACCCGTGTCTCCAGCGAGGCCTCCCCTTGAAGCAGGCCGTCCCCCTGCAATCCACATAAGTGTGTCTCCATTCAGCAGTCTTCCTGTGCCTTATCTGCACGCCCCAGGCCCATCCATCCCACCCCCTCTATCAAAGGCGGTTTGCGCCAGTGGATGCGCGCTGTCAGGGGCGCGAAAGGCCAAGGTGCCAAACTACATGTACACTTCAAAAGGTATCTCACGCCAAGGGGCCATCGGTCACATGGCCTCCTCAGACCCCGTGTCTCCAGCCAGGCCTCCCCTTGAAGCAGGCCCCCCCCTGCAATCCACATAAGTGTGTCTCCATTCAGCAGTCTTCCTGTGCCTCATCTGCACGCCCCAGGCCCATCCATCCCACCCCCTCTATCAAAGGCGGTTCGCACCCGGGGATGCGCGCTGTCAGGGGCGCGAAAGGCCAAGGTGCCAAACTACATGTACACTTCAAAAGGTATCCCACGCCAAGGGGCCATCGATCACATGTCCTCCTCAGACCCTGTGTCTCCAGCCAGGCCTCCCCTTGAAGCAGGTCTTCCCCCTGCAATCCACATAAGTGTGTCTCCATTCAGCAGTCTTCCTGTGCCTTATCTGCACGCCCCAGGCCCATCCATCCCACCCCCTCTATCAAAGGCGGTTTGCGCCAGTGGATGCGCGCTGTCAGGGGCGCGAAAGGCCAAGGTGCCAAACTACACGTACACTTCAAAAGGTATCCCACACCAAGGGGCCATTGGTTACATGGCCTCCTCAGACCCCGTGTCTCCAGCCAGGCCTCCCCTTGAAGCAGGCCACCCCCCCTGCAATCCACATAAGTGTGTCTCCATTCAGCAGTCTTCCTGTGCCTTATCTGCACGCCCCAGGCCCATCCATCCCACCCCCTCTATCAAAGGCGGTTCGCACCCGGGGATGCGCGCTGTCAGGGGCGCGAATGGCCAAGGTGCCAAACTACATGTACACTTCAAAAGGTATCCCACGGCAAGGGGCCATCGGTCACATGTCCTCCTCAGACCCCGTGTCTCCAGCCAGGCCTCCCCTTGAAGCAGGCCGCCCCCCTGCAAATCACAAAAGGGTGTCTCCATTCAGCAGTCTTCCTGTGCCTTATCTGCACGCCCCAGGCCCATCCATCCCACCCCCTCTATCAAAGGCGGTTTGCGCCAGTGGATGCGCGCTATCAGGGGCGCGAAAGGCCAAGGTGCCAAACTACATGTACACTTCAAAAGGTATCCCACGCCAAGGGGCCATTGGTCACATGGCCTCCTCAGACCCCGTGTCTCCAGCCAGGCCTCTCCTTGAAGCAGGCCACCCCCCTGCAATCCACATAAGTGTGTCTCCATTCAGCAGTCTTCCTGTGCCTTAACTGCACGCCCCAGGCCCATCCATCCCACCCCCTCTATCAAAGGCGGTTCGCACCCGGGGATGCGCGCTGTCAGGGGCGCGAAAGGCCAAGGTGCCAAACTACATGTACACTTCAAAAGGTATCCCACGCCAAGGGGCCATCGGTCACATGTCCTCCTGAGACCCGTGTCTCCAGCCAGGCCTCCCCTTGAAGCAGGCCGTCCCCCTGCAATCCACATAAGTGTTTCTCCATTCAGCAGTCTTCCTGTGCCTTATCTGCACGCCCCAGGCCCATCCATCCCACCCCCTCTATCAAAGGCGGTTTGCGCCAGTGGATGCGCGCTGTCAGGGGCGCGAAAGGCCAAGGTGCCAAACTACATGTACACTTCAAAAGGTATCCCACGCCAAGGGGCCATCGGTCACATGGCCTCCTCAGACCCCGTGTCTCCAGCCAGGCCTCCCCTTGAAGCAGGCTGCCCCCCTGCAATCCACATAAGTGTGTCTCCATTCAGCAGTCTTCCTGTGCCTTATCTGCACGCCCCAGGCCCATCCATCCCACCCCCTCTATCCAAGGCGGTTCGCACCCGGGGATGCGCGCTGTCAGGGGCGCGAAAGGCCAAGGTGCCAAACTACATGTACACTTCAAAAGCTATCCCACGCCAAGGGTCCATCGGTCACATGGCCTCCTCAGACCCCGTGTCTCCAGCCAGGCCTCCCCTTGAAGCAGGCCACCCCCCTGCAATCCACATAAGTGTGTCTCCATTCAGCAGTCTTCCTGTGCCTTATCTGCAGGCCCCAGGCCCATCCATCCCACCCTCTCTATCAAAGGCGGTTCGCACCCGGGGATGCGCGCTGTCAGGGGCGCGAAAGGCCAAGGTGCCAAACTACATGTACACTTCAAAAGGTATCCCACGCCAAGGGGCCATCGGTCACATGTCCTCCTCAGACCCGTGTCTCCAGCGAGACCTCCCCTTGAAGCAGGCCGTCCCCCTGCAATCCACATAAGTGTGTCTCCATTCAGCAGTCTTCCTGTGCCTTATCTGCACGCCCCAGGCCCATCCATCCCACCCCCTCTATCAAAGGCGGTTTGCGCCAGTGGATGCGCGCTGTCAGGGGCGCGAAAGGCCAAGGTGCCAAACTACATGTACACTTCAAAAGGTATCTCACGCCAAGGGGCCATCGGTCACATGGCCTCCTCAGACCCCGTGTCTCCAGCCAGGCCTCCCCTTGAAGCAGGCCCCCCCCTGCAATCCACATAAGTGTGTCTCCATTCAGCAGTCTTCCTGTGCCTCATCTGCACGCCCCAGGCCCATCCATCCCACCCCCTCTATCAAAGGCGGTTCGCACCCGGGGATGCGCGCTGTCAGGGGCGCGAAAGGCCAAGGTGCCAAACTACATGTACACTTCAAAAGGTATCCCACGCCAAGGGGCCATCGATCACATGTCCTCCTCAGACCCTGTGTCTCCAGCCAGGCCTCCCCTTGAAGCAGGTCTTCCCCCTGCAATCCACATAAGTGTGTCTCCATTCAGCAGTCTTCCTGTGCCTTATCTGCACGCCCCAGGCCCATCCATCCCACCCCCTCTATCAAAGGCGGTTTGCGCCAGTGGATGCGCGCTGTCAGGGGCGCGAAAGGCCAAGGTGCCAAACTACACGTACACTTCAAAAGGTATCCCACACCAAGGGGCCATTGGTTACATGGCCTCCTCAGACCCCGTGTCTCCAGCCAGGCCTCCCCTTGAAGCAGGCCACCCCCCCCTGCAATCCACATAAGTGTGTCTCCATTCAGCAGTCTTCCTGTGCCTTATCTGCACGCCCCAGGCCCATCCATCCCACCCCCTCTATCAAAGGCGGTTCGCACCCGGGGATGCGCGCTGTCAGGGGCGCGAATGGCCAAGGTGCCAAACTACATGTACACTTCAAAAGGTATCCCACGGCAAGGGGCCATCGGTCACATGTCCTCCTCAGACCCCGTGTCTCCAGCCAGGCCTCCCCTTGAAGCAGGCCGCCCCCCTGCAAATCACAAAAGGGTGTCTCCATTCAGCAGTCTTCCTGTGCCTTATCTGCACGCCCCAGGCCCATCCATCCCACCCCCTCTATCAAAGGCGGTTTGCGCCAGTGGATGCGCGCTATCAGGGGCGCGAAAGGCCAAGGTGCCAAACTACATGTACACTTCAAAAGGTATCCCACGCCAAGGGGCCATTGGTCACATGGCCTCCTCAGACCCCGTGTCTCCAGCCAGGCCTCTCCTTGAAGCAGGCCACCCCCCTGCAATCCACATAAGTGTGTCTCCATTCAGCAGTCTTCCTGTGCCTTAACTGCACGCCCCAGGCCCATCCATCCCACCCCCTCTATCAAAGGCGGTTCGCACCCGGGGATGCGCGCTGTCAGGGCCGCGAAAGGCCAAGGTGCCAAACTACATGTACACTTCAAAAGGTATCCCACGCCAAGGGGCCATCGGTCACATGTCCTCCTGAGACCCGTGTCTCCAGCCAGGCCTCCCCTTGAAGCAGGCCGTCCCCCTGCAATCCACATAAGTGTGTCTCCATTCAGCAGTCTTCCTGTGCCTTATCTGCACGCCCCAGGCCCATCCATCCCACCCCCTCTATCAAAGGCGGTTTGCGCCAGTGGATGCGCGCTGTCAGGGGCGCGAAAGGCCAAGGTGCCAAACTACATGTACACTTCAAAAGGTATCCCACGCCAAGGGGCCATCGGTCACATGGCCTCCTCAGACCCCGTGTCTCCAGCCAGGCCTCCCCTTGAAGAAGGCCGCCCCCCTGCAATCCACATAAGTGTGTCTCCATTCAGCAGTCTTCCTGTGCCTTATCTGCACGCCCCAGGCCCATCCATCCCACCCCCTCTATCAAAGGCGGTTCGCACCCGGGGATGCGCGCTGTCAGGGGCGCGAAAGGCAAAGGTGCCAAACTACATGTACACTTCAAAAGGTATCCCACGCCAAGGGGCCATCGGTCACATGTCCTCATCAGACCCCGTGTCTCCAGCCAGGCCTCCCCTTGAAGCAGGCCGTCCCCCTGCAATCCACATAAGTGTGTCTCCATTCAGCAGTTTTCCTGTGCCTTATCTGCACGCCCCAGGCCCATCCATCCCACCCCCTCTATCAAAGGCGGTTTGCGCCAGTGGATGTGCGCTGTCAGGAGCGCGAAAGGCCAAGGTGCCAAACTACACGTACACTTCAAAAGGTATCCCACGCCAAGGGGCCATTGGTTACATGGCCTCCTCAGACCCCGTGTCTCCAGCCAGGCCTCCCCTTGAAGCAGGCCACCCCCCTGCAATCCACATAAGTGTGTCTCCATTCAGCAGTCTTCCTGTGCCTTATCTGCACGCCCCAGGCCATCCATCCCACCCCCTCTATCAAAGGCGGTTCGCACCCGGGGATGCGCGCTGTCAGGGGCGCGAAAGGCCAAGGTGCCAAACTACATGTACACTTCAAAAGGTATCCCACGCCAAGGGGCCATCGGTCACATGTCCTCTTCAGACCCTGTGTCTCCAGCCAGGCCTCCCCTTGAAGCAGGCCGCCCCCCTGCAATCCACATAAGTGAGTCTCCATTCAGCAGTCTTCCTGTGCCTTATCTGCACGCCCCAGGCCCATCCATCCCACCCCCTCTATCAAAGGCGGTTTGCGCCAGTGGATGCGCGCTGTCAGGGGCGCGAAAGGCCAAGGTGCCAAACTACATGTACACTTCAAAAGGTATCCCACGCCAAGGGGCCATCGGTCACATGGCCTCCTCAGACCCCGTGTCTCCAGCCAGGCCTCCCCTTGAAGCAGGCCGCCCCCCTGCAATCCACATAAGTGTGTCTCCATTCAGCAGTCTTCCTGTGCCTTATCTGCACACCCCAGGCCCATCCATCCCACCCCCTCTATCAAAGGCGGTTCGCACCCGGGGATGCGCGCTGTCAGTGGCGCGAAAGGCCAAGGTGCCAAACTACATGTACACTTCAAAAGGTATCCCACGCCAAGGGCCATCGGTCACATGTCCTCCTCAGACCCCGTGTCTCCAGCCAGGCCTCCCCTTGAAGCAGGCCGTCCCCCTGCAATCCACATAAGTGTGTCTCCATTCAGCAGTCTTCCTGTGCCTTATCTGCACGCCCCAGGCCCATCCATCCCACCTCCTCTATCAAAGGCGTTTTGCGCCAGTGGATGCGCGCTGTCAGGGGCGCGAAAGGCCAAGGTGCCAAACTACACGTACACTTCAAAAGGTATCCCACGCCAAGGGGCCATCGGTTACATGGCCTCCTCAGACCCTGTGTCTCCAGCCAGGCCTCCCGTTGAAGCAGGCCGCCCCCCTGCAATCCACATAAGTGTGTCTCCATTCAGCAGTCCTCCTGTGCCTTATCTGCATGCCCCTGGCCCATCCATCCCACCCCCTCTATCAAAGGCGGTTCGCACCCGGGGATGCGCGCTGTCAGGGGCGCGAAAGGCCAAGGTGCCAAACTACATGTACACTTCAAAAGGTATCCCACGCCAAGGGGCCATCGGTCACATGTCCTCCTCAGACCCCGTGTCTTCAGCCAGGCCTCCCCTTGAAGCAGGCCGCCCCCCTGCAATCCACATAAGTGTGTCCCCATTCAGCAGTCTTCCTGTGCCTTATCTGCACGCCCCAGGCCCATCCATCCCACCCCCTCTATCAAAGGCGGTTTGCGCCAGTGGATGCGCGCTGTCAGGGGCGCGACAGGCCAAGGTGCCAAACTACATGTGCACTTCAAAAGGTATCCCATGCCAAGGGGCCATCGGTCACATGTCCTCCTCAGACCCTGTGTCTCCAGCCAGGCCTCCCCTTGAAGCAGGTCTTCCCCCTGCAATCCACATAAGTGTGTCTCCATTCAGCAGTCTTCCTGTGCCTTATCTGCACGCCCCAGGCCCATCCATCCCACCCCCTCTATCAAAGGCGGTTTGCGCCAGTGGATGCGCGCTGTCAGGGGCGCGAAAGGCCAAGGTGCCAAACTACATGTACACTTCAAAAGGTATCCCACGCCAAGGGGCCATTGGTTACATGGCCTCCTCAGACCCCGTGTCTCCAGCCAGGCCTCCCCTTGAAGCAGGCCACCCCCTTGCAATCCACATAAGTGTGTCTCCATTCAGCAGTCTTCCTGTGCCTTATCTGCACGCCACAGGCCCATCCATCCCACCCCCTCTATCAAAGGCGGTTCGCACCCGGGGATGCGCGCTGTCAGGGGCGCGAAAGGCCAAGGTGCCAAACTACATGTACACTTCAAAAGGTATCCCACGCCAAGGGGCCATCGGTCACATGTCCTCCTCAGACCCCGTGTCTCCAGCCAGGCCTCCCCTTGAAGCAGGCCGCCCCCCTGCAATCCACATAAGTGTGTCTCCATTCAGCAGTCTTCCTGTGCCTTATCTGCACGCCCCAGGCCCATCCATCCCACCCCCTCTATCAAAGGCGTTTTGCGCCAGTGGATGCGCGCTGTCAGGGGCGCGAAAGGCCAAGGTGCCAAACTACATGTACACTTCAAAAGGTATCCCACGCCAAGGGGCCATCGGTCACATGGCCTCCTCAGACCCCGTGTCTCCAGCCAGGCGTCCCCTTGAAGCAGGCCGCCCCCCTGCAATCCACATAAGTGTGTCTCCATTCAGCAGTCTTCCTGTGCCTTATCTGCACGCCCGAGGCCCATCCATCCCACCCCCTCTATCAAAGGCGGTTTGCGCCAGTGGATGCGCGCTGTCAGGGGCGCGAAAGGCCAAGGTGCCAAACTACATGTACACTTCAAAAGGTATCCCACGCCAAGGGGCCATCGGTCACATGGCCTCCTCAGACCCCGTGTCTCCAGCCAGGCCTCCCCTTGAAGCAGGCTGCCCCCCTGCAATCCACATAAGTGTGTCGCCATTCAGCAGTCTTCCTGTGCCTTATCTGCACGCCCCAGGCCCATCCATCCCACCCCCTCTATCCAAGGCGGTTCGCACCCGGGGATGCGCGCTGTCAGGGGCGCGAAAGGCCAAGGTGCCAAACTACATGTACACTTCAAAAGCTATCCCACGCCAAGGGTCCATCGGTCACATGGCCTCCTCAGACCCGTGTCTCCAGCCAGGCCTCCCCTTGAAGCAGGCCACCCCCCTGCAATCCACATAAGTGTGTCTCCATTCAGCAGTCTTCCTGTGCCTTATCTGCACGCCCCAGGCCCATCCATCCCACCCCCTCTATCAAAGGCGGTTCGCACCCGGGGATGCACGCTGTCAGGGGCGCGAAAGGCCAAGGTGCCAAACTACATGTACACTTCAAAAGGTATCCCACGCCAAGGGGCCATCGGTCACATGTCCTCCTCAGACCCGTGTCTCCAGCGAGGCCTCCCCTTGAAGCAGGCCGTCCCCCTGCAATCCACATAAGTGTGTCTCCATTCAGCAGTCTTCCTGTGCCTTATCTGCACGCCCCAGGCCCATCCATCCCACCCCCTCTATCAAAGGCGGTTTGCGCCAGTGGATGCGCGCTGTCAGGGGCGCGAAAGGCCAAGGTGCCAAACTACATGTACACTTCAAAAGGTATCCCACGCCAAGGGGCCATGGGTCACATGGCCTCCTCAGACCCCGTGTCTCCAGCCAGGCCTCCCCTTGAAGCAGGCCGCCCCCCTGCAATCCACATAAGTGTGTCTCCATTCAGCAGTCTTCCTGTGCCTTATCTGCACGCCCCAGGCCCATCCATCCCACCCCCTCTATCAAAGGCGTTTTGCGCCAGTGGATGCGCGCTGTCAGGGGCGCGAAAGGCCAAGGTGCCAAACTACATGTACACTTCAAAAGGTATCCCACGCCAAGGGGCCATCGGTCACATGTCCTCCTCAGACCCGTGTCTCCAGCGAGGCCTCCCCTTGAAGCAGGCCGTCCCCCTGCAATCCACATAAGTGTGTCTCCATTCAGCAGTCTTCCTGTGCCTTATCTGCACGCCCCAGGCCCATCCATCCCACCCCCTCTATCAAAGGCGGTTTGCGCCAGTGGATGCGCGCTGTCAGGGGCGCGAAAGGCCAAGGTGCCAAACTACATGTACACTTCAAAAGGTATCCCACGCCAAGGGGCCATCGGTCACATGGCCTCCTCAGACCCCGTGTCTCCAGCCAGGCCTCCCCTTGAAGCAGGCCGCCCCCCTGCAATCCACATAAGTGTGTCTCCATTCAGCAGTCTTCCTGTGCCTTATCTGCACGCCCCAGGCCCATCCATCCCACCCCCTCTATCAAAGGCGGTTCGCACCCGGGGATGCGCGCTGTCAGGGGCGCGAAAGGCCAAGGTGCCAAACTACATGTACACTTCAAAAGGTATCCCACGCCAAGGGGCCATCGATCACATGTCCTCCTCAGACCCTGTGTCTCCAGCCAGGCCTCCCCTTGAAGCAGGTCTTCCCCCTGCAATCCACATAAGTGTGTCTCCATTCAGCAGTCTTCCTGTGCCTTATCTGCACGCCCCAGGCCCATCCATCCCACCCCCTCTATCAAAGGCGGTTTGCGCCAGTGGATGCGCGCTGTCAGGGGCGCGAAAGGCCAAGGTGCCAAACTACACGTACACTTCAAAAGGTATCCCACACCAAGGGGCCATTGGTTACATGGCCTCCTCAGACCCCGTGTCTCCAGCCAGGCCTCCCCTTGAAGCAGGCCACCCCCCCTGCAATCCACATAAGTGTGTCTCCATTCAGCAGTCTTCCTGTGCCTTATCTGCACGCCCCAGGCCCATCCATCCCACCCCCTCTATCAAAGGCGGTTCGCACCCGGGGATGCGCGCTGTCAGGGGCGCGAAAAGCCAAGGTGCCAAACTACATGTACACTTCAAAAGGTATCCCACGGCAAGGGGCCATCGGTCACATGTCCTCCTCAGACCCCGTGTCTCCAGCCAGGCCTCCCCTTGAAGCAGGCCGCCCCCCTGCAAATCACAAAAGTGTGTCTCCATTCAGCAGTCTTCCTGTGCCTTATCTGCACGCCCCAGGCCCATCCATCCCACCCCCTCTATCAAAGGCGGTTTGCGCCAGTGGATGCGCGCTGTCAGGGGCGCGAAAGGCCAAGGTGCCAAACTACATGTACACTTCAAAAGGTATCCCACGCCAAGGGGCCATTGGTCACATGGCCTCCTCAGACCCCGTGTCTCCAGCCAGGCCTCTCCTTGAAGCAGGCCACCCCCCTGCAATCCACATAAGTGTGTCTCCATTCAGCAGTCTTCCTGTGCCTTAACTGCACGCCCCAGGCCCATCCATCCCACCCCCTCTATCAAAGGCGGTTCGCACCCGGGGATGCGCGCTGTCAGGGGCGCGAAAGGCCAAGGTGCCAAACTACATGTACACTTCAAAAGGTATCCCACGCCAAGGGGCCATCGGTCACATGTCCTCCTGAGACCCGTGTCTCCAGCCAGGCCTCCCCTTGAAGCAGGCCGTCCCCCTGCAATCCACATAAGTGTGTCTCCATTCAGCAGTCTTCCTGTGCCTTATCTGCACGCCCCAGGCCCATCCATCCCACCCCCTCTATCAAAGGCGGTTTGCGCCAGTGGATGCGCGCTGTCACGGGCGCGAAAGGCCAAGGTGCCAAACTACATGTACACTTCAAAAGGTATCCCACGCCAAGGGGCCATCGGTCACATGGCCTCCTCAGACCCCGTGTCTCCAGCCAGGCCTCCCCTTGAAGAAGGCCGCCCCCCTGCAATCCACATAAGTGTGTCTCCATTCAGCAGTCTTCCTGTGCCTTATCTGCACGCCCCAGGCCCATCCATCCCACCCCCTCTATCAAAGGCGGTTCGCACCCGGGGATGCGCGCTGTCAGGGGCGCGAAAGGCAAAGGTGCCAAACTACATGTACACTTCAAAAGGTATCCCACGCCAAGGGGCCATCGGTCACATGTCCTCATCAGACCCCGTGTCTCCAGCCAGGCCTCCCCTTGAAGCAGGCCGTCCCCCTGCAATCCACATAAGTGTGTCTCCATTCAGCAGTTTTCCTGTGCCTTATCTGCACGCCCCAGGCCCATCCATCCCACCCCCTCTATCAAAGGCGGTTTGCGCCAGTGGATGTGCGCTGTCAGGGGCGCGAAAGGCCAAGGTGCCAAACTACACGTACACTTCAAAAGGTATCCCACGCCAAGGGGCCATTGGTTACATGGCCTCCTCAGACCCCGTGTCTCCAGCCAGGCCTCCCCTTGAAGCAGGCCACCCCCCTGCAATCCACATAAGTGTGTCTCCATTCAGCAGTCTTCCTGTGCCTTATCTGCACGCCCCAGGCCCATCCATCCCACCCCCTCTATCAAAGGCGGTTCGCACCCGGGGATGCGCGCTGTCAGGGGCGCGAAAGGCCAAGGTGCCAAACTACATGTACACTTCAAAAGGTATCCCACGCCAAGGGGCCATCGGTCACATGTCCTCTTCAGACCCTGTGTCTCCAGCCAGGCCTCCCCTTGAAGCAGGCCGCCCCCCTGCAATCCACATAAGTGAGTCTCCATTCAGCAGTCTTCCTGTGCCTTATCTGCACGCCCCAGGCCCATCCATCCCACCCCCTCTATCAAAGGCGGTTTGCGCCAGTGGATGCGCGCTGTCAGGGGCGCGAAAGGCCAAGGTGCCAAACTACATGTACACTTCAAAAGGTATCCCACGCCAAGGGGCCATCGGTCACATGGCCTCCTCAGACCCCGTGTCTCCAGCCAGGCCTCCCCTTGAAGCAGGCCGCCCCCCTGCAATCCACATAAGTGTGTCTCCATTCAGCAGTCTTCCTGTGCCTTATCTGCACACCCCAGGCCCATCCATCCCACCCCCTCTATCAAAGGCGGTTCGCACCCGGGGATGCGCGCTGTCAGGGGCGCGAAAGGCCAAGGTGCCAAACTACATGTACACTTCAAAAGGTATCCCACGCCAAGGGCCATCGGTCACATGTCCTCCTCAGACCCCGTGTCTCCAGCCAGGCCTCCCCTTGAAGCAGGCCGTCCCCCTGCAATCCACATAAGTGTGTCTCCATTCAGCAGTCTTCCTGTGCCTTATCTGTACGCCCCAGGCCCATCCATCCCACCTCCTCTATCAAAGGCGTTTTGCGCCAGTGGATGCGCGCTGTCAGGGGCGCGAAAGGCCAAGGTGCCAAACTACACGTACACTTCAAAAGGTATCCCACGCCAAGGGGCCATCGGTTACATGGCCTCCTCAGACCCTGTGTCTCCAGCCAGGCCTCCCGTTGAAGCAGGCCGCCCCCCTGCAATCCACATAAGTGTGTCTCCATTCAGCAGTCCTCCTGTGCCTTATCTGCATGCCCCTGGCCCATCCATCCCACCCCCTCTATCAAAGGCGGTTCGCACCCGGGGATGCACGCTGTCAGGGGCGCGAAAGGCCAAGGTGCCAAACTACATGTACACTTCAAAAGGTATCCCACGCCAAGGGGCCATCGGTCACATGTCCTCCTCAGACCCCGTGTCTTCAGCCAGGCCTCCCCTTGGCGCAGGCCGCCCCCCTGCAATCCACATAAGTGTGTCCCCATTCAGCAGTCTTCCTGTGCCTTATCTGCACGCCCCAGGCCCATCCATCCCACCCCCTCTATCAAAGGCGGTTTGCGCCAGTGGATGCGCGCTGTCAGGGGCGCGAAAGGCCAAGGTGCCAAACTACATGTGCACTTCAAAAGGTATCCCACGCCAAGGGGCCATCGGTCACATGTCCTCCTCAGACCCTGTGTCTCCAGCCAGGCCTCCCCTTGAAGCAGGTCTTCCCCCTGCAATCCACATAAGTGTGTCTCCATTCAGCAGTCTTCCTGTGCCTTATCTGCACGCCCCAGGCCCATCCATCCCACCCCCTCTATCAAAGGCGGTTTGCGCCAGTGGATGCGCGCTGTCAGGGGCGTGAAAGGCCAAGGTGCCAAACTACATGTACACTTCAAAAGGTATCCCACGCCAAGGGGCCATCGGTTACATGGCCTCCTCAGACCCCGTGTCTCCAGCCAGGCCTCCCCTTGAAGCAGGCCACCCCCTTGCAATCCACATAAGTGTGTCTCCATTCAGCAGTCTTCCTGTGCCTTATCTGCACGCCCCAGGCCCATCCATCCCACCCCCTCTATCAAAGGCGTTTTGCGCCAGTGGATGCGCGCTGTCAGGGGCGCGAAAGGCCAAGATGCCAAACTACATGTACACTTCAAAAGGTATCCCACGCCAAGGGGCCATCGGTCACATGGCCTCCTCAGACCCCGTGTCTCCAGCCAGGCCTCCCCTTGAAGCAGGCCGCCCCCCTGCAATCCACATAAGTGTGTCTCCATTCAGCAGTCTTCCTGTGCCTTATCTGCACGCCCGAGGCCCATCCATCCCACCCCCTCTATCAAAGGCGGTTTGCGCCAGTGGATGCGCGCTGTCAGGGGCGCGAAAGGCCAAGGTGCCAAACTACATGTACACTTCAAAAGGTATCCCACGCCAAGGGGCCATCGGTCACATGGCCTCCTCAGACCCCGTGTCTCCAGCCAGGCCTCCCCTTGAAGCAGGCTGCCCCCCTGCAATCCACATAAGTGTGTCTCCATTCAGCAGTCTTCCTGTGCCTTATCTGCACGCCCCAGGCCCATCCATCCCACCCCCTCTATCCAAGGCGGTTCGCACCCGGGGATGCGCGCTGTCTTGGGCGCGAAAGGCCAAGGTGCCAAACTACATGTACACTTCAAAAGCTATCCCACGCCAAGGGTCCATCGGTCACATGGCCTCCTCAGACCCCGTGTCTCCAGCCAGGCCTCCCCTTGAAGCAGGCCGCCCCCCTGCAATCCACATAAGTGTGTCTCCATTCAGCAGTCTTCCTGTGCCTTATCTGCACGCCCCAGGCCCATCCATCCCACCCCCTCTATCAAAGGCGGTTCGCACCCGGGGATGCGCGCTGTCAGGGGCGCGAAAGGCCAAGGTGCCAAACTACATGTACACTTCAAAAGGTATCCCACGCCAAGGGGCCATCGGTCACATGTCCTCCTCAGACCCTGTGTCTCCAGCCAGGCCTCCCCTTGAAGCAGGTCTTCCCCCTGCAATCCACATAAGTGTGTCTCCATTCAGCAGTCTTCCTGTGCCTTATCTGCACACCCCAGGCCCATCCATCCCACCCCCTCTATCAAAGGCGGTTTGTGCCAGTGGATGCGCGCTGTCAGGGGCGCGAAAGGCCAAGGTGCCAAACTACACGTACACTTCAAAAGGTATCCCACACCAAGGGGCCATTGGTTACATGGCCTCCTCAGACCCCGTGTCTCCAGCCAGGCCTCCCCTTGAAGCAGGCCACCCCCCCTGCAATCCACATAAGTGTGTCTCCATTCAGCAGTCTTCCTGTGCCTTATCTGCACGCCCCAGGCCCATCCATCCCACCCCCTCTATCAAAGGCGGTTCGCAACCGGGGATGCGTGCTGTCAGGGGCGCGAAAGGCCAAGGTGCCAAACTACATGTACACTTCAAAAGGTATCCCACGCCAAGGGGCCATCGGTCACATGTCCTCCTCAGACCCCGTGTCTCCAGCCAGGCCTCTCCTTGAAGCAGGCCGCCCCCCTGCAATCCACATAAGTGTGTCTCCATTCAGCAGTCTTCCTGTGCCTTATCTGTACGCCCCAGGCCCATCCATCCCACCTCCTCTATCAAAGGCGTTTTGCGCCAGTGGATGCGCGCTGTCAGGGGCGCGAAAGGCCAAGGTGCCAAACTACACGTACACTTCAAAAGGTATCCCACGCCAAGGGGCCATCGGTTACATGGCCTCCTCAGACCCTGTGTCTCCAGCCAGGCCTCCCGTTGAAGCAGGCCGCCCCCCTGCAATCCACATAAGTGTGTCTCCATTCAGCAGTCCTCCTGTGCCTTATCTGCATGCCCCTGGCCCATCCATCCCACCCCCTCTATCAAAGGCGGTTCGCACCCGGGGATGCACGCTGTCAGGGGCGCGAAAGGCCAAGGTGCCAAACTACATGTACACTTCAAAAGGTATCCCACGCCAAGGGGCCATCGGTCACATGTCCTCCTCAGACCCCGTGTCTTCAGCCAGGCCTCCCCTTGGCGCAGGCCGCCCCCCTGCAATCCACATAAGTGTGTCCCCATTCAGCAGTCTTCCTGTGCCTTATCTGCACGCCCCAGGCCCATCCATCCCACCCCCTCTATCAAAGGCAGTTTGCGCCAGTGGATGCGCGCTGTCAGGGGCGCGAAAGGCCAAGGTGCCAAACTACATGTGCACTTCAAAAGGTATCCCACGCCAAGGGGCCATCGGTCACATGTCCTCCTCAGACCCTGTGTCTCCAGCCAGGCCTCCCCTTGAAGCAGGTCTTCCCCCTGCAATCCACATAAGTGTGTCTCCATTCAGCAGTCTTCCTGTGCCTTATCTGCACGCCCCAGGCCCATCCATCCCACCCCCTCTATCAAAGGCGGTTTGCGCCAGTGGATGCGCGCTGTCAGGGGCGTGAAAGGCCAAGGTGCCAAACTACATGTACACTTCAAAAGGTATCCCACGCCAAGGGGCCATTGGTTACATGGCCTCCTCAGACCCCGTGTCTCCAGCCAGGCCTCCCCTTGAAGCAGGCCACCCCCTTGCAATCCACATAAGTGTGTCTCCATTCAGCAGTCTTCCTGTGCCTTATCTGCACGCCCCAGGCCCATCCATCCCACCCCCTCTATCAAAGGCGTTTTGCGCCAGTGGATGCGCGCTGTCAGGGGCGCGAAAGGCCAAGATGCCAAACTACATGTACACTTCAAAAGGTATCCCACGCCAAGGGGCCATCGGTCACATGGCCTCCTCAGACCCCGTGTCTCCAGCCAGGCCTCCCCTTGAAGCAGGCCGCCCCCCTGCAATCCACATAAGTGTGTCTCCATTCAGCAGTCTTCCTGTGCCTTATCTGCACGCCCGAGGCCCATCCATCCCACCCCCTCTATCAAAGGCGGTTTGCGCCAGTGGATGCGCGCTGTCAGGGGCGCGAAAGGCCAAGGTGCCAAACTACATGTACACTTCAAAAGGTATCCCACGCCAAGGGGCCATCGGTCACATGGCCTCCTCAGACCCCGTGTCTCCAGCCAGGCCTCCCCTTGAAGCAGGCTGCCCCCCTGCAATCCACATAAGTGTGTCTCCATTCAGCAGTCTTCCTGTGCCTTATCTGCACGCCCCAGGCCCATCCATCCCACCCCCTCTATCCAAGGCGGTTCGCACCCGGGGATGCGCGCTGTCTTGGGCGCGAAAGGCCAAGGTGCCAAACTACATGTACACTTCAAAAGCTATCCCACGCCAAGGGTCCATCGGTCACATGGCCTCCTCAGACCCCGTGTCTCCAGCCAGGCCTCCCCTTGAAGCAGGCCACCCCCCTGCAATCCACATAAGTGTGTCTCCATTCAGCAGTCTTCCTGTGCCTTATCTGCACGCCCCAGGCCCATCCATCCCACCCCCACTATCAAAGGCGGTTCGCACCCGGGGATGCACGCTGTCAGGGGCGCGAAAGGCCAAGGTGCCAAACTACATGTACACTTCAAAAGGTATCCCACGCCAAGGGGCCATCGGTCACATGTCCTCCTCAGACCCGTGTCTCCAGCGAGGCCTCCCCTTGAAGCAGGCCGTCCCCCTGCAATCCACATAAGTGTGTCTCCATTCAGCAGTCTTCCTGTGCCTTATCTGCACGCCCCAGGCCCATCCATCCCACACCCTCTATCAAAGGCGGTTTGCGCCAGTGGATGCGCGCTGTCAGGGGCGCGAAAGGCAAAGGTGCCAAACTACATGTACACTTCAAAAGGTATCCCACGCCAAGGGGCCATGGGTCACATGGCCTCCTCAGACCCCGTGTCTCCAGCCAGGCCTCCCCTTGAAGCAGGCCGTCCCCCTGCAATCCACATAAGTGTGTCTCCATTCAGCAGTCTTCCTGTGCCTTATCTGCACGCCCCAGGCCCATCCATCCCACCCCCTCTATCAAAGGCGGTTCGCACCCGGGGATGCGCGCTGTCAGGGGCGCGAAAGGCCAAGGTGCCAAACTACATGTACACTTCAAAAGGTATCCCACGCCAAGGGGCCATCGGTCACATGTCCTCCTCAGACCCTGTGTCTCCAGCCAGGCCTCCCCTTGAAGCAGGTCTTCCCCCTGCAATCCACATAAGTGTGTCTCCATTCAGCAGTCTTCCTGTGCCTTATCTGCACGCCCCAGGCCCATCCATCCCACCCCCTCTATCAAAGGCGGTTTGTGCCAGTGGATGCGCGCTGTCAGGGGCGCGAAAGGCCAAGGTGCCAAACTACACGTACACTTCAAAAGGTATCCCACACCAAGGGGCCATTGGTTACATGGCCTCCTCAGACCCCGTGTCTCCAGCCAGGCCTCCCCTTGAAGCAGGCCACCCCCCCTGCAATCCACATAAGTGTGTCTCCATTCAGCAGTCTTCCTGTGCCTTATCTGCACGCCCCAGGCCCATCCATCCCACCCCCTCTATCAAAGGCGGTTCGCAACCGGGGATGCGCGCTGTCAGGGGCGCGAAAGGCCAAGGTGCCAAACTACATGTACACTTCAAAAGGTATCCCACGCCAAGGGGCCATCGGTCACATGTCTTCCTCAGACCCCGTGTCTCCAGCCAGGCCTCTCCTTGAAGCAGGCCGCCCCCCTGCAATCCACATAAGTGTGTCTCCATTCAGCAGTCTTCCTGTGCCTTATCTGCACGCCCCAGGCCCATCCATCCCACCCCCTCTATCAAAGGCGGTTTGCGCCAGTGGATGCGCGCTATCAGGGGCGCGAAAGGCCAAGGTGCCAAACTACATGTACACTTCAAAAGGTATCCCACGCCAAGGGGCCATCGGTCACATGTCCTCCTGAGACCCGTGTCTCCAGCCAGGACTCCCCTTGAAGCAGGCCGTCCCCCTGCAATCCACATAAGTGTGTCTACATTCAGCAGTCTTCCTGTGCCTTATCTGCACGCCCCAGGCCCATCCATCCCACCCCCTCTATCAAAGGCGGTTTGCGCCAGTGGATGCGCGCTGTCAGGGGCGCGAAAGGCCAAGGTGCCAAACTACATGTACACTTCAAAAGGTATCCCACGCCAAGGGGCCATCGGTCACATGGCCTCCTCAGACCCCGTGTCTCCAGCCAGGCCTCCCCTTGAAGAAGGCCGCCCCCCTGCAATCCACATAAGTGTGTCTCCATTCAGCAGTCTTCCTGTGCCTTATCTGCACGCCCCAGGCCCATCCATCCCACCCCCTCTATCAAAGGCGGTTCGCACCCGGGGATGCGCGCTGTCAGGGGCGCGAAAGGCAAAGGTGCCAAACTACATGTACACTTCAAAAGGTATCCCACGCCAAGGGGCCATCGGTCACATGTCCTCCTCAGACCCCGTGTCTCCAGCCAGGCCTCCCCTTGAAGCAGGCCGTCCCCCTGCAATCCACATAAGTGTGTCTCCATTCAGCAGTTTTCCTGTGCCTTATCTGCACGCCCCAGGCCCATCCATCCCACCCCCTCTATCAAAGGCGGTTTGCGCCAGTGGATGTGTGCTGTCAGGGGCGCGAAAGGCCAAGGTGCCAAACTACACGTACACTTCAAAAGGTATCCCACGCCAAGGGGCCATTGGTTACATGGCCTCCTCAGACCCCGTGTCTCCAGCCAGGCCTCCCCTTGAAGCAGGCCACCCCCCTGCAATCCACATAAGTGTGTCTCCATTCAGCAGTCTTCCTGTGCCTTATCTGCACGCCCCAGGCCCATCCATCCCACCCCCTCTATCAAAGGCGGTTCGCACCCGGGGATGCGCGCTGTCAGGGGCGCGAAAGGCCAAGGTGCCAAACTACATGTACACTTCAAAAGGTATCCCACGCCAAGGGGCCATCGGTCACATGTCCTCTTCAGACCCCGTGTCTCCAGCCAGGCCTCCCCTTGAAGCAGGCCGCCCCCCTGCAATCCACATAAGTGAGTCTCCATTCAGCAGTCTTCCTGTGCCTTATCTGCACGCCCCAGGCCCATCCATCCCACCCCCTCTATCAAAGGCGGTTTGCGCCAGTGGATGCGCGCTGTCAGGGGCGCGAAAGGCCAAGGTGCCAAACTACATGTACACTTCAAAAGGTATCCCACGCCAAGGGGCCATCGGTCACATGTCCTCCTGAGACCCGTGTCTCCAGCCAGGCCTCCCCTTGAAGCAGGCCGTCCCCCTGCAATCCACATAAGTGTGTCTCCATTCAGCAGTCTTCCTGTGCCTTATCTGCACGCCCCAGGCCCATCCATCCCACCCCCTCTATCAAAGGCGGTTTGCGCCAGTGGATGCGCGCTGTCAGGGGCGCGAAAGGCCAAGGTGCCAAACTACATGTACACTTCAAAAGGTATCCCACGCCAAGGGGCCATCGGTCACATGGCCTCCTCAGACCCCGTGTCTCCAGCCAGGCCTCCCCTTGAAGAAGGCCGCCCCCCTGCAATCCACATAAGTGTGTCTCCATTCAGCAGTCTTCCTGTGCCTTATCTGCACGCCCCAGACCCATCCATCCCACCCCCTCTATCAAAGGCGGTTCGCACCCGGGGATGCGCGCTGTCAGGGGCGCGAAAGGCAAAGGTGCCAAACTACATGTACACTTCAAAAGGTATCCCACGCCAAGGGGCCATCGGTCACATGTCCTCCTCAGACCCCGTGTCTCCAGCCAGGCCTCCCCTTGAAGCAGGCCGTCCCCCTGCAATCCACATAAGTGTGTCTCCATTCAGCAGTTTTCCTGTGCCTTATCTGCACGCCCCAGGCCCATCCATCCCACCCCCTCTATCAAAGGCGGTTTGCGCCAGTGGATGTGCGCTGTCAGGGGCGCGAAAGGCCAAGGTGCCAAACTACACGTACACTTCAAAAGGTATCCCACGCCAAGGGGCCATTGGTTACATGGCCTCCTCAGACCCCGTGTCTCCAGCCAGGCCTCCCCTTGAAGCAGGCCACCCCCCTGCAATCCACATAAGTGTGTCTCCATTCAGCAGTCTTCCTGTGCCTTATCTGCACGCCCCAGGCTCATCCATCCCACCCCCTCTATCAAAGGCGGTTCGCACCCGGGGATGCGCGCTGTCAGGGGCGCGAAAGGCCAAGGTGCCAAACTACATGTACACTTCAAAAGGTATCCCACGCCAAGGGGCCATCGGTCACATGTCCTCTTCAGACCCCGTGTCTCCAGCCAGGCCTCCCCTTGAAGCAGGCCGCCCCCCTGCAATCCACATAAGTGAGTCTCCATTCAGCAGTCTTCCTGTGCCTTATCTGCACGCCCCAGGCCCATCCATCCCACCCCCTCTATCAAAGGCGGTTTGCGCCAGTGGATGCGCGCTGTCAGGGGCGCGAAAGGCCAAGGTGCCAAACTACATGTACACTTCAAAAGGTATCCCACGCCAAGTGGCCATCGGTCACATGGCCTCCTCAGACCCCGTGTCTCCAGCCAGGCCTCCCCTTGAAGCAGGCCGCCCCCCTGCAATCCACATAAGTGTGTCTCCATTCAGCAGTCTTCCTGTGCCTTATCTGCACACCCCAGGCCCATCCATCCCACCCCCTCTATCAAAGGCGGTTCGCACCCGGGGATGCGCACTGTCAGGGGTTGCGAAAGGCCAAGGTGCCAAACTACATGTACACTTCAAAAGGTATCCCACGCCAAGGGGCCATCGGTCACATGTCCTCCTCAGACCCCGTGTCTCCAGCCAGGCCTCCCCTTGAAGCAGGCCGCCCCCCTGCAATCCACATAAGTGTGTCTCCATTCAGCAGTCTTCCTGTGCCTTATCTGCACGCCCCAGGCCCATCCATCCCACCCCCTCTATCAAAGGCGGTTTGCGCCAGTGGATGCGCGCTGTCAGGGGCGCGAAAGGCCAAGGTGCCAAACTACACGTACACTTCAAAAGGTATCCCACGCCAAGGGGCCATCGGTTACATGGCCTCCTCAGACCCTGTGTCTCCAGCCAGGCCTCCCGTTGAAGCAAGCCGCCCCCCTGCAATCCACATAAGTGTGTCTCCATTCAGCAGTCCTCCTGTGCCTTATCTGCATGCCCCTGGCCCATCCATCCCACCCCCTCTATCAAAGGCGGTTCGCACCCGGGGATGCGCGCTGTCAGGGGCGCGAAAGGCCAAGGTGCCAAACTACATGTACACTTCAAAAGGTATCCCACGCCAAGGGGCCATCGGTCACATGTCCTCCTCAGACCCCGTGTCTTCAGCCAGGCCTCCCCTTGAAGCAGGTCGCCCCCCTGCAATCCACATAAGTGTGTCCCCATTCAGCAGTCTTCCTGTGCCTTATCTGCACGCCCCAGGCCCATCCATCCCACCCCCTCTATCAAAGGCGGTTTGTGCCAGTGGATGCGCGCTGTCAGGGGCGCGAAAGGCCAAGGTGCCAAACTACATGTGCACTTCAAAAGGTATCCCACGCCAAGGGGCCATCGGTCACATGTCCTCCTCAGACCCTGTGTCTCCAGCCAGGCCTCCCCTTGAAGCAGGTCTTCCCCCTGCAATCCACATAAGTGTGTCTCCATTCAGCAGTCTTCCTGTGCCTTATCTGCACGCCCCAGGCCCATCCATCCCACCCCCTCTATCAAAGGCGGTTTGCGCCAGTGGATGCGCGCTGTCAGGGGCGCGAAAGGCCAAGGTGCCAAACTACATGTACACTTCAAAAGGTATCCCACGCCAAGGGGCCATTGGTTACATGGCCTCCTCAGACCCCGTGTCTCCAGCCAGGCCTCCCCTTGAAGCAGGCCACCCCCTTGCAATCCACATAAGTGTGTCTCCATTCAGCAGTCTTCCTGTGCCTTATCTGCACGCCACAGGCCCATCCATCCCACCCCCTCTATCAAAGGCGGTTCGCACCCGGGGATGCGCGCTGTCAGGGGCGCGAAAGGCCAAGGTGCCAAACTACATGTACACTTCAAAAGGTATCCCACGGCAAGGGGCCATCGGTCACATGTCCTCCTCAGACCCCTTGTCTCCAGCCAGGCCTCCCCTTGAAGCAGGCCGCCCCCCTGCAATCCACATAAGTGTGTCTCCATTCAGCAGTCTTCCTGTGCCTTATCTGCACGCCCCAGGCCCATCCATCCCACCCCCTCTATCAAAGGCGTTTTGCGCCAGTGGATGCGCGCTGTCAGGGCGCGAAAGGCCAAGGTGCCAAACTACATGTACACTTTAAAAGGTATCCCACGCCAAGGGGCCATCGGTCACATGGCCTCCTCAGACCCCGTGTCTCCAGCCAGGCCTCCCCTTGAAGCAGGCCGCCCCCCTGCAATCCACATAAGTGTGTCTCCATTCAGCAGTCTTCCTGTGCCTTATCTGCACGCCCGAGGCCCATCCATCCCACCACCTCTATCAAAGGCGGTTTGCGCCAGTGGGTGCGCGCTGTCAGGGGCGCGAAAGGCCAAGGTGCCAAACTACATGTACACTTCAAAAGGTATCCCACGCCAAGGGGCCATCGGTCACATGGCCTCCTCAGACCCCGTGTCTCCAGCCAGGCCTCCCCTTGAAGCAGGCTGCCCCCCTGCAATCCACATAAGTGTGTCTCCATTCAGCAGTCTTCCTGTGCCTTATCTGCACGCCCCAGGCCCATCCATCCCACCCCCTCTATCCAAGGCGGTTCGCACCCGGGGATGCGCGCTGTCAGGGGCGCGAAAGGCCAAGGTGCCAAACTACATGTACACTTCAAAAGCTATCCCACGCCAAGGGTCCATCGGTCACATGGCCTCCTCAGACCCCGTGTCTCCAGCCAGGCCTCCCCTTGAAGCAGGCCACCCCCCTGCAATCCACATAAGTGTGTCTCCATTCAGCAGTCTTCCTGTGCCATATCTGCACGCCCCAGGCCCATCCATCCCACCCCCTCTATCAAAGGCGGTTCGCACCCGGGGATGCGCGCTGTCAGGGGCGCGAAAGGCCAAGGTGCCAAACTACATGTACACTTCAAAAGGTATCCCACGCCAAGGGGCCATCGGTCACATGTCCTCCTCAGACCCGTGTCTCCAGCGACGCCTCCCCTTGAAGCAGGCCGTCCCCCTGCAATCCACATAAGTGTGTCTCCATTCAGCAGTCTTCCTGTGCCTTATCTGCACGCCCCAGGCCCATCCATCCCACCCCCTCTATCAAAGGCGGTTTGCGCCAGTGGATGCGCGCTGTCAGGGGCGCGAAAGGCCAAGGTGCCAAACTACATGTACACTTCAAAAGGTATCCCACGCCAAGGGGCCATCGGTCACATGGCCTCCTCAGACCCCGTGTCTCCAGCCAGGCCTCCCCTTGAAGCAGGCCGCCACCCTGCAATCCACATAAGTGTGTCTCCATTCAGCAGTCTTCCTGTGCCTTATCTGCACGCCCCAGGCCCATCCATCCCACCCCCTCTATCAAAGGCGGTTCGCACCTGGGGATGCGCGCTGTCAGGGGCGCGAAAGGCCAAGGTGCCAAACTACATGTACACTTCAAAAGGTATCCCACGCCAAGGGGCCATCGGTCACATGTCCTCCTCAGACCCTGTGTCTCCAGCCAGGCCTCCCCTTGAAGCAGGTCTTCCCCCTGCAATCCACATAAGTGTGTCTCCATTCAGCAGTCTTCCTGTGCCTTATCTGCACGCCCCAGGCCCATCCATCCCACCCCCTCTATCAAAGGCGGTTTGCGCCAGTGGATGCGCGCTGTCAGGGGCGCGAAAGGCCAAGGTGCCAAACTACACGTACACTTCAAAAGGTATCCCACACCAAGGGGCCATTGGTTACATGGCCTCTTCAGACCCCGTGTCTCCAGCCAGGCCTCACCTTGAAGCAGGCCACCCCCCCTGCAATCCACATAAGTGTGTCTCCATTCAGCAGTCTTCCTGTGCCTTATCTGCACGCCCCAGGCCCATCCATCCCACCCCCTCTATCAAAGGCGGTTCGCACCCGGGGATGCGCGCTGTCAGGGGCGCGAAAGGCCAAGGTGCCAAACTACATGTACACTTCAAAAGGTATCCCACGGCAAGGGGCCATCGGTCACATGTCCTCCTCAGACCCCGTGTCTCCAGCCAGGCCTCCCCTTGAAGCAGGCCGCCCCCCTGCAATCCACATAAGTGTGTCTCCATTCAGCAGTCTTCCTGTGCCTTATCTGCACGCCCCAGTCCCATCCATCCCACCCCCTCTATCAAAGGCGGTTTGCGCCAGTGGATGCGCGCTATCAGGGGCGCGAAAGGCCAAGGTGCCAAACTACATGTACACTTCAAAAGGTATCCCACGCCAAGGGGCCATTGGTCACATGGCCTCCTCAGACCCCGTGTCTCCAGCCAGGCCTCTCCTTGAAGCAGGCCACCCCCCTGCAATCCACATAAGTGTGTCTCCATTCAGCAGTCTTCCTGTGCCTTAACTGCACGCCCCAGGCCCATCCATCCCACCCCCTCCATCAAAGGCGGTTCGCACCCGGGGATGCGCGCTGTCAGGGGCGCGAAAGGCCAAGGTGCCAAACTACATGTACACTTCAAAAGGTATCCCACGCCAAGGGGCCATCGGTCACATGTCCTCCTGAGACCCGTGTCTCCAGCCAGGCCTCCCCTTGAAGCAGGCCGTCCCCCTGCAATCCACATAAGTGTGTCTCCATTCAGCAGTCTTCCTGTGCCTTATCTGCACGCCCCAGGCCCATCCATCCCACCCCCTCTATCAAAGGCGGTTTGCGCCAGTGGATGCGCGCTGTCAGGGGCGCGAAAGGCCAAGGTGCCAAACTACATGTACACTTCAAAAGGTATCCCACGCCAAGGGGCCATCGGTCACATGGCCTCCTCAGACCCCGTGTCTCCAGCCAGGCCTCCCCTTGAAGAAGGCCGCCCCCCTGCAATCCACATAAGTGTGTCTCCATTCAGCAGTCTTCCTGTGCCTTATCTGCACGCCCCAGGCCCATCCATCCCACCCCCTCTATCAAAGGCGGTTCGCACCCGGGGATGCGCGCTGTCAGGGGCGCGAAAGGCCAAGGTGCCAAACTACATGTACACTTCAAAAGGTATCCCACGCCAAGGGGCCATCGGTCACATGTCCTCCTCAGACCCCGTGTCTCCAGCCAGGCCTCCCCTTGAAGCAGGCCGTCCCCCTGCAATCCACATAAGTGTGTCTCCATTCAGAAGTTTTCCTGTGCCTTATCTGCACGCCCCAGGCCCATCCATCCCACCCCCTCTATCAAAGGCGGTTTGCGCCAGTGGATGTGCGCTGTCAGGGGCGCGAAAGGCCAAGGTGCCAAACTACACGTACACTTCAAAAGGTATCCCACGCCAAGGGGCCATTGGTTACATGGCCTCCTCAGACCCCGTGTCTCCAGCCAGGCCTTCCCTTGAAGCAGGCCACCCCCCTGCAATCCACATAAGTGTGTCTCCATTCAGCAGTCTTCCTGTGCCTTATCTGCATGCCCCTGGCCCATCCATCCCACCCCCTCTATCAAAGGCGGTTCGCACCCGGGGATGCGCGCTGTCAGGGGCGCGAAAGGCCAAGGTGCCAAACTACATGTACACTTCAAAAGGTATCCCACGCCAAGGGGCCATCGGTCACATGTCCTCCTCAGACCCCGTGTCTTCAGCCAGGCGTCCCCTTGAAGCAGGCCGCCCCCCTGCAATCCACATAAGTGTGTCCCCATTCAGCAGTCTTCCTGTGCCTTATCTGCACGCCCCAGGCCCATCCATCCCACCCCCTCTATCAAAGGCGGTTTGCGCCAGTGGATGCGCGCTGTCAGGGGCGCGAAAGGCCAAGGTGCCAAACTACATGTGCACTTCAAAAGGTATCCCACGCCAAGGGCCATCGGTCACATGGCCTCCTCAGACCCCGTGTCTCCAGCCAGGCCTCCCCTTGAAGCAGGCCGCCCTCCTAATACCACGACATACATACGTCATTCATTCACAAACACACCCCTGTTTCTAATACTTTATAAACCACTTGATATGTCTCATGAGAACATCTTTGTGCTTTTCAAGTCAACTCCTGAACGTGCTACCTGGCAACCACTGAGATCTGCGCTAATCTGCTCGTCGTTGTGCTTTCCGTGAACTTCTGTGACCGCTTAGAGCAAACCCATCAGTGTGCTACCTGTGGCCACCCACCTATTCTCCTGCAACATACTGCTCTGCTTGCTGAATCCAACTGTTTGTTGGTCAAGGTAAGGCCATGTACCCTAGTCATATTTCGCAGATTTTTAAATTTCTATTTGCGAGTAGAGTACACAATAGTGCTATGTTCATTGGTCTCATTGCTATTGACTTGAGTTTCCATTGCTATGCTATCAATAGATCTATTTATTTTCATCTGTGTCTATTGTCATAGAATTGCATCCTTCGGGGGTCCAGTCTATAATGTAAGCATGTTTCCTTCTCGTGCAAGACAGAACATCCAAGGGACGAGTCACATGTTCAGATTTTAGTCACATCATTTATACATTTCTGCAACTTATGCAAATACTAAGCCGCACATAATGAACTGGTATAGTTCCTGTGACCAAAACAAACCTTGCATTGATCATTGTATGATTCATTTACTTTTGTATCAAATCTTTATTCTTGAAGATTGTATAATAATGTCGATATTTACTTTTCAGATTTATCAACAATGCCTGCCTGTTCGATTAGCGGTTGCCCTTCGAAGACCCATGCGAAATCTGAAGGCACTACAATGCATGTATTCCCGAAAACTGTTGATCGAAAAAGCGAATGGGTCAGACATTGCGGATATCCACTGGATGAGCTGGAAAGTAGAGTCCAACAAGTCTTACAGGACAAGAAGGGTGATCGATACCGCATCTGCAGCCGGCACTTTTCCTTGGACATGTACACAACATCTTGGGTAACAAAGAAGAATAAATGGCGAACGACACGGAAATTGCTCGAAAATGCTATTCCCACTCTATTCGTCCACATTCCGCCACCGGTGAGTCAAGTGTCCGGATTTAGCTTTAGGCCTTGCGGTCGTGTGTAGGTAGCCGAATGGATTAATTGCTATTGTAGGTGTTCTATCCCTTGTAATAATTTCGATATTGATATGAGTGAATAGATTTTTGAATAATGACATTTATCAATATATTCTTTTTCGATTTCATAACCCACATACACAATGTATATATATGGGAACAGGGAACTGTGCTGTATTAAGCATTTTTCAAGTATTCTGTCGCCTTACATGGCTATTTTTAATATTGGCATTTCATTATCAATCATTAATTTACCTTTACAACTTCTTGACTATCCCTTGGATCTGAAGCAAGAACATTCTACATCCTTGACGTGGTCGCAGTTATCAACCACTTCTAGCGCGTATCAGGTAATCTTACTAGGCTAATCCGCTACAGACTTGTTTTATGCATGTCAAGTAATAGTTTTCTTCTATCGTGTAATTATTTTACCGAATGTTTGGTTAGTGCTTTCCAATTGATATACACCTTAGTTATCGTCCACTGGTGTTTGTTTTCAGTTATAATTAGTGTTATCCATACTAATGCAAGTACTGTCTTTCAGGGAGATGCTGAAGCGTCCGCCACATCTACAACATTTCTAGATGTTCTTCACCAGCAGGAGGTATGGATACTGACAGCTCCATCGTTTGATTGTTCTACACAATGTTTCATTCGTGGTTAGCCGTTGATATGTACCTGTGCTGTCGACCCCAGGTGTGTGTTATGTTTTCACTATTGTAATCCTCACTAATGCAAGTACTATGTTTCGGGCAGTTGATGGAGCATCAACCCCTGCACTTGATGCAGAGCCTGACATTCAAGTAATTCCAGGGGAAGTGGAAGCGGGACCATGCGGATACGAACTGCGCAACAGCTTTCGGAAGTGCGCACTACATTTGCAACATCCATAGATTTTTTTTTTTTTTTTAAATCTGTTTTATTATTTTCATTGTGTCATCAACGTGAACATACACAAAAAACAAAGTGCAATCACACCCATCCCACCCTCCCCCCTCCCTATCCCAACTTGTCCGGGCCCAAACGTGTTACACCACCAGTTCATCCACGTGATTGTTGTGGGTCATCTGTGTCATCGCCAGAGGAGCTTCCCATGTTGGGGCTGAACAGCGTAACCGTTAGCTCCACCCATTGTAGTAGGTCGTCTGAGGTGTCCTGCCTTTGTTGGCACTGCGCCATCTCCCAGACCGCTGTCTCTGCGTTCGTCCATTTGCGGAGGTCTTGCCACCAAGTCAACAAGCAGGGGGCCCGCGGGCGCTTCCAATTCATTGCAATGCGTCTCTTCGCCAGTATATACATTAGGTCTTTTAGTTTATTGAGTGGTCTGTTCTTCTTGCTTCTGGGGTATATGCCGAGGATGCATGCTTTTGGCGTATGAACTTCTAGGGTGATGTTCGCCTCGGCCACCTTGGCTTTGACCTGGGCCCAGAAAGACTGAATGGCGGGGCATCCCCAAAACATATGTATCATCGCCGCGTGGGCTTCGTTGCATTTGGGGCACCCAGTGGTCACAGCTCCACTAAATCTGGAGATGACGTCTGGTGTGAGATACGCTCTATTCGTAATGTAGAATTGGATGAGTTGGAACCTGGCGTTCCTGGATACTTTCCTGTGGTATCCCATTATGGCCCCCCATTCATTGTCTTCGAATTGTGATCCTAGTTCCTGTTCCCACGCTGCCTTACACTGGAGGTTTCGTTGGGTGACGCTGTCTAGCAGTGTGTCATATATTCTTGAGGTCTCATGGCCACCCTCGGCCGCCCCGAGCAGGTCCTCAATGTGTTCGTGACCAGTATTTAACGGATCCGTTGGTGGCCAGCGGGTCACCAGTTTCCTAATCACTGCATTGTGGAGTAAGAACTGTCCCGTGTGGATACCAGAGACTTTTTGTAACTCCGCGAAGGTTAAGATTCCCTGATCATCCGCCAGGTCGCCCAGGGTAGCTACGCCGCAAGGTTCCCAAGTGTCTCTTATTATCCTATGGCTTCCCGGTCTGTTGGCCATGATGGCGGCTATAGGGATCTGAGGAGAGTAGGGGTCAGGGATCAGTGCAGCCTTACAGGCCCTCCGCCAGATTTGGACGCCCAAGAGAATCAGGTATGAGTGAGGTTGTTTAGACTTGGGTTCAGACCATAGCAGGTCCCTGAGGAGCAATTGCGGGACTTGCGGCTATAGCAAGCGAGTGTCCGTAGTGGCCTCGTCGGCCATCCATTGTATCACGTGCTTCAATTGTCCGGCCAGGTAATACAGTTCGAAGTTTGGCACTCTGAGGCCCCCCTTGTCATACGGTCTCTGCATCGTTTCGAGGGCGACCCTACGCCTGCCATCCTGCCACAAGAATGTTCTGCACAGTCTGTGTAGTTCGTTGAAAAATTGTCGTGGTATGTTGTGTGGTACGTTGGTGAAGAAATACAGCAGTCTGGGAAGCGCCACCATTTTCAGCAGGCCCACCCTGCCCGCTACCGATAGCGGCAGCCTGCTCCAGAACTCCATTGACCTTGCCAGGCCTTCCTTTGCCCTCACTGTGTTCAGTACGTGCTCAGTCTTGGGGTCTCTGTGCACTCTGATGCCCAGGTATTTGAAGGAGGAGGGTTCCCAGTTTAGGGCAAGATCGGGGAGCTGACCGGCCATTTTCCCGCTCAAGGCGGCGAGGGGGAATAGGCATGATTTGTCCCGGTTGATCTGGATCCCCGTGTATCTGTGAAATCTATCTAAGGTTTCCAGTATGTAGGGCAGTATGTGTGTGGGGTTTGTTAGATAGAGGAGCATATCGTCGGCGTACATGGAAATCACATGGTTCACCCCATCTACTAGTATGCCTCCATCCCCGTATTCCTGTCTCACATATGCTGCCACGGGTTCTATAGCTATAATATACAGCATGGGTGATAGGGGGCATCCCTGCCTAGTTCCTCGAGAAAGCTCCCATTTGTGTGAGAAGGTGCTGTTGGTGCGTACTCTGGCCTCTGGATTGGTGTAAAGGAGTGTGACCCATTTTATGTAGCTGAGCCCTATTCCCATCTTAGACATGGTGGCCAGGAGCCATCTCCAGCGCACTGAGTCAAATGCTTTAGAGGCGTCAAGGGATGCTACTGCACATTGTGTCCGTCTGCCTTCAGTGCTGTGGATAACATGGTGCAGTCTGCGTAGGTTTTCCGTAATGGTTCTACCGGGCACATATGCTGTCTGGTCTTGGTGGATCAAGGACGGGATGACTCTGCGTAACCTCATGGCCAGGATTGCTGCGAGAATCTTGCTATCTGTGTTCAGTAGGGATAGCGGCCTGTACGAGCCGCACTCTGCGCCATCTTTATCAGGTTTCAAGAGGGGTATGATGGTTGCCTCCCTCATGGTGCTGGGTAGTCGGCCTGTGTCGTATGCCTCGTTGAAGACTTGGGCAAGTAGTGGGGCTAGTTCGGCTTCATAGGCCTTATAGAACTCGCCCGGGAGCCCATCCGGACCTGGGGTTTTCCCTGCGGGGAGCGTTCTAATGATCACTGCGACCTCGTCGGGGGTTATTGGCCCTTCCAGGGATTCAGCCGCGTGTTCCTCGAGGTGTGGTAAATCAATGATGTCCAATACATCCCCTATTTCAGTGTCTGTTGGCTGTGAGGGGTCGGTGTAGAGGGCCTGATAGTACTTCGTGAATATATGGTTTATGGTTGCTTGTGAGTACGTGTCTACGCCTTCATCATCGCGCATGTGGCAGATAGGTATTCTAGGGGTTTCCCGCTTGCAGAGCCACGCTAGTAGCTTGCCCGGTTTGTCACCGAGGGCGTGGTTTCTTTCGATGTATTTCGTGTAGCTGAGTTTCCCGAGGGCCTCCCAATGTTGTAGACAGGCCTTCTTTAGTTCGATTATGCTATGTACGTGGGCTGGGTCTGAGGAGGCCAAAGATTCTAGTTGCTGCAGCTCGTTTTCAGCAATAGCCAACTTAGCTGTGATAGACTTTTGGACCCACCCTATAGTGGCTATCGCCTCCCCCCTAATCACTACTTTGTAAGCTTCCCATGCCGTGCTGACATGTTGGACGCTGTCCTTATTTGTCAGCCAATAGTTCGCCGTGCATTGCCTAATCTGTTCTTGGAAAGCCTTGTCTAACAGTGCTTCGCCTCTGAGTCTCCATGTGGGTATGGGGGGTCGCGGTGCCGTTAATGTCCAGGAGGTTACTATGGGGGAGTGATCAGACAGCACTCTAGCGAGGTATTGCGTGTCTACAAATGTGTCTAAGTGTTCCTCGCTCACCAGTAGGCTGTCGATTCTAGTGTAGACCGCGTGAGGGGGTGAGTAAAAGGAGTAGCCTCTTTCTTCCGGGTGCTGAGTCCTCCAGAGGTCTAGCAGGGCGTATTGATGTAAGAGGGCTTTCAGTATTTTAGCGGGAGGGGAGGGGCGGGTATGTTTGTTATCCGATCTGTCCATACGCGGGTCAAGGGTGCAGTTATGATCGCCACCCCATATGAGCGTGCCGTCTCTGTCCGGGCTAAGCCGGGTGTATAAGGAGCGGAAGAAGACCGTCGCATCATGGTTGGGGGCATAGGTGTTTACTAGGCAGAATTCTCTGCCGTCTATGGTGCCTCTGAGCAAGGCCATCCTACCTTCGTTATCGATGTGGGTGCATGTGAGGTTGACGGGAATGGTGGGGG
This sequence comes from Ambystoma mexicanum, assembly GCF_040938575.1. Lineage (NCBI taxonomy): Eukaryota > Metazoa > Chordata > Amphibia > Caudata > Ambystomatidae > Ambystoma > Ambystoma mexicanum. The sequence goes on from NC_090935.1 coordinate 1,461,464,678, forward strand.
CAATCCATATCAGGACTCCCCGTGCATAGTTAGAGTACGTGGTGCCTATCAGGGTTCCTCTCCATCTCTTAGCCAGTGCCGCAAGTTTCTGTGCATTCAGGTGGGTTTCCTGCAATAGGGCGATTCCTATCTTGTGGCGTTTGAGGAAGGTGTGGACCCTGTGTTGTTTGATGTAGCTGTTCAGGCCCCTAACGTTCCATGACATGACTTTAACAACGTTAGTCATGGGTGTAGCGTGAGTGTGAGGACGTGGGTGGGCTGCCCTGTGGTGTCGCCCCCCGGCCTATCAGTGTATGGTTCAGTGGCCTGCTCTGGCGGTGGCACTTAACAATACTAGTTTGAAGTGGTGATGTGTGGTGGTCAAGGTGGTTCCGGACTTTCCCATTAACTAACTGGGACGGGATGCTAACGGGCAATTTCCCGACCCTGCAAACAGTGAACTTGGCGTTAGCCAATAACAGAACTAGTCTAACGGGGTTCCCCCCATCCTGACATCCCCGTTTCTGCTCCATTAGACCTACGGTCCTCTGGTGCCCTACGGGCGGGTTAGATACCCAAAGAGATTCGGGGGTGCGGGCCAATCCCCTTGGTAGTGTCCGATACCAAGCGGTGCCATTCGGTCAGCTCCAAGGCACTCGATGGTGCCACAATCTGCAAGGTGAGATTACTTCGCATACGTCCCGATAAAGTGGTTTCATTAGGCTTCCTTGGGGGTGCCGTTTTCTCTTGTTTTCCGTTGCCTTCCTTCTATGTCAGGGATCTGCTCCCTGTCCATCCATTCATTTATATCTGTCGGTGATTCGAAGAGGTGCGTTCGATTGTTATGGATGATCTTAAGTCTGGCCGGGTATAGTAGCATGTATCGCAAGCCCGCATTTTTCAATCTGGCCTTGATGTGGGCGAATTGGGCTCTGCTCCTTTGGACTTGGAGGGTATAGTCCGGGTAGATTGCGATTTTGGCGGAGCCAGACTCAATGTGGCCCCCATTCCGTGAGTGAGCCAGGATAGTCTCTCTGTCTTTGTAATTGAGGACTTTAGCTATTATCGGCCTTGGCGGGTTCCCCGGTGGTGGGCGCTTAGTGAGGGATCTGTGCGCCCTCTCGATGGTGAACCCCTGAGACAATTTGCCGGCACCGACCTCTTGCAGCAGCAGATTTTCGACAAAGTTCGTGGGGTCGTTCCCTTCCGTCCCTTCCGGCAATCCGATAATTCTTATGTTATTGCGGCGTGCCCGTCCTTCCGCCTCGTCCGCCCTGTCTTCGAGGTTCTTGACTTTCTGGGCTAGGGCATCTACCTCTCTTAAGAGGCGAGTTTTGGCGTCAGTATTTTCTTTAACCTGGGACTCCAATGCCTCCGTTCTGCCCGCAATGGAGCGCACATCTTGTCTGAGTAGGTTTAAGTCGATGGCCATGGCATCTATCTTGCCCTCCATGGTTTTTTGGAGCGCCGTAATGGCTTCCAGTAGTTGCGAGTTCGTGGGTTCAGAGGGTCCTACCTCCGAGGTCGTCGAGGCGGCATCTGGTTTGAGGGCGCCAGTGGCTGCGAACGCCTCCATGGTTGTCTGCTTGTGCTTGTTCCTGGGGCCTTTTGCGGACATCTCTTGTGCGGGCGGGCTTGGAATGGGGGGCGCCGGCGGGTTGGGGTGCTGGGGGGCGAGGATTATGATCTCGGCAAACCCTTGTTTCCGGAGCGCCCCGGCCTCCAATAGGGCCGGTGGTAGAGTGCAACCTCTCTCAGGGATGATGCAGCAGGTTCGGTCGACGAGCCGAATGTCCCCCCAGCCCTGTTCCCACTCCGTACCTCGTAGCGCTGTTACCGGGTCTGAGCCCTTCGTTGTGCGCCTCTACTGCAGGGGAGGCGCACGGGGCAGATGCAGTCTCCGGCCGTCGGTCGACTGGGCCAATTCCCCCTGGTAGCCGGAGTCCGAGGCGAGCCTCCTTTTCCGCTCTGTGTTGGGCGCGATCCGGCGCTCGTCTCTTCCGCGGTCAGCAAGCGGTCGCCATTTTGAGTCGTGCGCTTTCCTCCTACACCACGGCGTTTCTCCTCGGTGAGGCCACGCACCGGCCCCAAAACACCGTCGGAAGGTCAGCCGACTGTACCGAAGCGATCTTCGGGTCGCAGGTGTAGTTTCATTTAAGGTGGATGCAGGTTGTTGGCAAAATGATGAGCGCATCAACGGAGCTGCTACGAAGCGCGGCTTTCTCACATGGCGGTCGGCCACGCCCCCCGCAACATCCATAGATATTCTTCAGCAGCACGAGGTATGGATACTGACAGCTCCATCATGCGTGTTCATATAACGTGATTCCATTTGCTATACTTTCTTCCCTATTAACGCAAGTGTTGTGTTTCAGGGAGACGACGGAGGTTCCACTACAATCACAACATCCCATTTAGATGATGCAGATGTAAATAAATCAGAGAAATAAGTCGATGAAATGTGATCATATTTAGATTTTCCTTGATTCTTTTAGACAATGCATCATTTGTGGTTATCTCTTTATATGTACCTGTGCGTTCGACCCCAAGTGTGTGTTATGTTTCCAATATTGAAAACCATACTAATGCAAGTACTGTGTTTCAGGGAGACGACGGAGCTTCCACTACAATCACAACATCCCATTTTGATGATGCAGATGTTAAGGAATCGGAGAAATAAGTCGATGAAATCTGCATACTTATATTTTCCTTGATTGTTTTAGACAATGCATCATTTGTGGTTATCTCTTTATATGTACCTGTGCCGTTGACCCCAAGTGTGTGTTATGTTTCCAATATTGAAAACCATACTAATGCAAGTACTGTGTTTCAGGGAGATGCGGATGCCTCCTCTCCAATACAACCATTCATGGCAGTCCATGCAGAGCCAGAGGTATGGATACTGACAGCTCCATCGAAATAGATCATCACTGGTCGAATACTTGTCGTTTGATTGGTGCACACAATGTTTAAATCGTGTTTGGCTATTGAGATGTACCTGTGTGTTCGTCCTCACGTGTGTTTTATGCTAAGTACTATGTTTCAGGGAGACGATGGAGCCTCATTCCGTGCTGTCTATGCGGATACAGAAAATATAGACGTTGCCGCGCAAGAGGAAGGGAGAACATGCGGAAACGAATCGGAGCTAAAGCGTGCAGATGTTCAAGGTCGAGTCAAAAAAGTTGCAAAGAAAAAACACCAAAAAAAGGTTAGTTACAAACAGTTCATAACTTTAAAAAAATGTTTGTGCTGGGGACTATTTTATGTTTTTTTCCAGTCAATTGGACTACACTTTATCTTGTGTTTAAACTGAACATCTCTTTTCCAATCTCTCCTCCAGTTACCCGTGGGTGTCAGAACTATACATACACAGACAGTGAAGCGAATGAGAGATGTTGCTTGCCAGACCATGTACACTATGGAGGAACTATTAATTGAGGCGAGGCGTGTTCAGGCTCGAGATGCTCATGTCCAATCGCCAGAACATGAATTAACTGTGTTTGGAGAATACAGCAAAGTTGCATTGGACCATTGCTACAGTGCGATCGCACCACCACAAGAAGATGTTATTGAATGTATTGAAGATAGCTCTGAAGTAGTTGCAGATCAATTCACACAATCTACACCTGCCAAAAATTTGCCACCCAAAAACCTGTCGACATTGTTGTGTTCTACCATCAATGTTGAAGTAATAGATGTCGAAATGACAGAGAATGAACCAGCCGCAGCATCCATAGACGCATCAGAACTTGATATCAGCGATATTACTTTCCAATGTGTTGAAATCTCCGCAATGTCACAGGCCGCAACAACGTTGACGCAGGATGACAGTCTAATGAAAGAGAGCAAATACATTGTATTCGACAGTTGTTTGATGGAAATTATAAGTATGCTGAAATGTGTGCATTCCGTTAGAGGGAAAGTATGTGGGAAGCCATTGATTAATGTGACTCGTCAAATAAAAGGCAGTAACGTCAAAATAAATGCCGCCTGTAGATTAAATCATAGGTTCTCATGGTCTGCACAAACGATGCTGGGGAAAATGCCAGCAGGCAATCTACTGTGTGCAGATGCATCACTTTTTAGTGGCTCCAGTTTTAGAAAGTTAGAGGCTTTCTTTCAGTTTGTGGGACTCCATTTCATTTCTAAATCGCTGTACTACATATACCAACGTGATTATCTGTTTCTGGCCATTAGTGACGCTTGGAAAATTGAACAATTGTCTCTAGTAAGTACATTCGAAGGGAAACTTTTCAGGCTAGCCGGCGATGGACAGTGCGACAGCCCTGGATTTTCTGCCAAGTACTGCACCTACCACTTTCAGGACATGGATAGTAAGAAAATTGTGAGTTCGGTGGTCGTGCAGGTAACACAATGTACATCCTCAGTGGCCATGGAGAAACTAGGATTTATAAAATCAGTGGAATATCTACAATCAAGGGGAATGCACATCAACCTCATAGCCACGGACAGACACGTTTCAATTGCCAAGACAATGAGAGAGCAGTTCCCACATATTAATCATCAATTTGACGTATGGCATCTTGCTAAATCAATCAGTAAGAAAATCTCGGCTGCAGGAAAAAAAAAGGTTTTGAAAGTATTTTGCAGTGGTCCCATTCTATCACCAACCATCTTTAGTGGAGCTCAAAAACTTGTGAAGAGTCAGTGGAAATACTACTTGAAAAATGGCGGTCACTGATGCACCACTGTACCAACGTTCACCGCTGGACAGAAAATCAACATTTCCACCAATGTGAACATGGCCCTTTGTCCCCAGAGGAGGCACGGAAGAAGTGGTAGATTCCATCTTCACAGACACTCAAAGCCATTGAGAAGATTGTATTCGACAAAACTCTATCAAGAGATTTGAGAGGACTGACAGAATTCTGTCACACAGGAGATTTGGAGGTGTTCCACAATATGTGCCTAAAGTACAGGCCAAAGCGCTTGCATTTTAGCTTTCGGGGCATGAAACATCGCACTCTACTGGCGGTCTTGGCCCATAACAGCAATGTCGGACGTGAACAATCTAGGACTAGGGGTAAAGTAAGGATGCCTCGCTACACTAAGGTGTTTTCAAAACGAAGTAAGCAATGGGTGATCAAACCAGTCTATGATGAAATGCAGTTCGGCTTTGTGAAAGGCCTTATTGTTGCTGTGTTAGAGAAGCACAGATATGGAATTTTGGACGTTTCTGTGCAGAGCAGTGATTCATTGCCACCGAACATTGCAACTGTGCCATGCCCACCCGAAGCACAGCTGGTTGTGAAGTACAAATCCCGGTTTAAATAATTGCAATACGATTGTCTTTTTGTAAATAAATGTTATTGTACAGTGTACCTGTAACCCTAACCCCTACATTCACCATCATGGGTGGCGAACAAGCTGGGTGTCATCTTTGAATTCTCTCTATTCACCTCATATATGTGTATGTATATATTTTTCTCATGTCTCATCTCATATAAATGTAAATGCTGCGCACTGTTGCGCACTGTTAACGGAGGGGAGGCTTGCGTATTGCAAATAATAAAACAAACAAACAAACAATAAATCTCACTTTGTGGTACTTTATACTTTCCCTGACCTTCCGCCAAAAATTAAATGTCTCCATTTGGGCTGCAAAGCTCGCAGACAACGGGGACAAAATTGGGGGCCTTAGAACGCACCAAGCGGGCCGTGGCATTTGGGAGAGAAGCCAGTTCGCATTTGCACATTGAGGCGCACTACATAGAGGGATTCTAAACTTCAAGTTCTCACAGATGCCTTTACTACGTGATGTTGCAAATAAAGAATGCGAAGGACAGCGGCTTTCATTTTCAGCTCGCTCCCAGAAGAGGCCCACAAGTCGCACTGGAAGTATAAGGGTCTATTGTTTTTGTTTTTTGACCTTGAGACAGGGACCATGCCGAAAGAACTACATTTGAAGGGGGTGCGCAATAACGTAAGAGACGATAAGGCAGAAAATTCAGAAACTAGACCGAGTTTCATTTTAGTTCAGTATACGAAAAATCGTTGTCAAGAGCACGGTCCGTTTTACAGACTGCATTACGAAGAGACGCAATGGAAATTTCAAATATAATGTGAGTAAATCTTTAGACGCTTTTATACCGGAATGAAGATCTAATGAATGGATGCATAAATAAATGAATGAATGAAGAGCTAGGAAAAGCAAGGAAAACGTGTTCGTAGTGGGCACATGGGCATGCAGGTCCACTGGTCTCACCGATCTCGGTCCTTGGCCCAGCCACTTTTCCCTGCACTGCCTACCTGCACTACGGGACTGTCTCTGTATCCTTCAGCCCCTTCTCCCAGCATTTAACTTGCACTTGCCACCAGCTGGCCCTATTATTTATCTTGTATTCGACTAACCATGTACGGCACTTTTACCCCCTCCCCCCTTCCCCATGCGCGATCAGAAAGACACCTGGCCTAGTAGGACCATTGTCTGTCTGCCCTTGTTCCCCACCTGCCTCGTCGCGCCTTGAAACACTTGTGTATAGGCGCGTTACAAATGCCATATCATATATCATATCATTCCACGCGCATGTAGACTAACTGTCATTTATCATTGTGTGTTGGCCTCGATTTATTTTGTTACTTTTCGCATTGATTTTAGAGCCGAACATACTCCATTGAACTATCCTTGCAAGCAAATAGTTTCTGATCGGCTGTAATAAATAAAATGAGTAATATTAATGAAGATCGGCTGGCGAGACTAATTATAATTTTTTTGTTTTCATAACAGGTATTTGCTCCCCTTCTGCTACTGTCATCGGTTTGAGACACCGGCAGACGGTTTCTTCGTGAGACACCTACAGCTTCGTGTGAACAACTGGAGCACACTGACAATTTTATGGGACGATCGCCAAGGGCCCACATGCCCTTACGCTGTACTAGTGGCTAGAAGCAACATATCAACCTTTACGATGGACTAGTGCCTAGTTGATGGAACAGCCTTGCGGTTCACCATGCTTCCAAAGTGCTTCTTTTAATGAAAAGCAACACCCTGTGTACCATTGCGGATACAGATAAAAGAAAATAAATGGCTTTCGGAGTTCATATGGCAATTGCTGAATATTCTCTAAACATTTAATGTCAAATAAATGTACTTTACCAAATGTACCGTGTTGCTGTTTGATTTTAAAGTACAGTTTCATATTCCGAATTGTGGCGCGCTGTGTTGTGAGATGGTCTGTGTTGGTTTCCGGGTTCTGTGTGAAGTCGCGTAGAAGACGACTGGGCGCGTTTGCCTATGCAGCACAGTAACGTCACGGAGAGAGGCGGGGAATATGAATGTTTGGATAATGTCAGGCTCAGGGGCGGAGAAATTGATTTAGTGCCGCAAAAGCAGGTCAGCCAGAGCGATGCGGCAAGTGATAGGGTTATCACAAAATGGCGGCTCCCTGGTGCCTGTTTTCGTGTGCGTTTAATGGATGAAAACTCGGGTAAGGTCCATAGGAAAGTTTTCTAAAATCGAGCCACTTAGGCTTAAAAAAACATGGCCGACCCGTAGGGACAATAACATTTTTTACTAGACCATGCCTTTAAGGGCATGGCTGCCTCCATACTCGTAATGAGGCCCATAGTGTTGCTTCCTCTATAATGATAGTGAGCATTGTTATATTACACATCACAGCCACCTGTTTCTTTGCTTTCGAATTTCAACACTGCTTGAAAAATATGTCCCACTTCTAATCTCAGTCTGTCTGGATACGGCCCCTTCCTTGTATCTTGAAATCGTCATCCACTCTCTATGCTATGGTATGTGTAGTTTTATCATTGCTTCCCGTTGCTCGCCTGCTTGAGCACTTTTTCTGTCTCTGAGGCAGCTAATCTGAGTCATTTGACTATTCTGGATTATGTGTACCTTTGTCATAAAATCTGTGTCCCGCAGTTATACTATGTCCAGTATACCTTCCACGTGGCAGCTATTGATGAAATGTTTGCTGTACCTATGCTTGAACATAAGTACCCTTGTCGTAGATTGCTAATGTTTCCCTTGAAATGCTACTTGTTTATCACTCTGATTACAACATGAATGAAGAGTGTAAGGTATCTGAAAGGGAGTTTACCATGTTTATATTAATCTCTGCGAGGCACCATATCAAGCTATGGGTTGTTATCATGACATGGGGTGTGGCGCACTAGATAGTCTATATCCCTTAATTCCTTTGGTCTGTTGGAGGGGGGCCCCAGAGGTGTCCATGCCCCGGGCCCCCAAATTGCTTAAGATGGCCCTGTCCACAAGTAGAAACTGAAAAGATACTGCCAACAAAGTTTACCACAGCAGACCACTTCTGCTACCACTTCCGCTACCAAGAAATACCTCAAGTGAATTATGGCTGTATGGTAAAAGGGCAAATAATTCTGTTACTGACACATTTTTACCACACCATCATACTTAAAATGACTTGATACCAAACTACAGAACTAGCACAGCTTTTCCACTTGACTAAAGTAGGTAATCCTGAACAAATCAATATGCAGATCATTGCCTTAGTTTCCTTATCTGACTAAATTTTTATTGCTTTAAAGTCATTTTTAAGCATACCCTACACATAGGCTCACTCTTGCATGCCTTAACAGACTGCCATGTTGCAATATATAGAATAGTATTGGCCATTTATGAAGTGCATTCTACAGGCTGCATTATCGCTTATTTCACTCATGACTAATTGTGAGCCATGTGTGTGTCCTCATGACTTGAGTGAAGAAAACGATTCTACAATGCAAGCAATGTGAGTTTAGTATGGCGAGTTCTTGGTTTGAGAGCGCAAATGAGAATTTTGTGTAGGAGACATGAAAGGATGTGATTAAGACAGGTACGCCCTGCAACTATAAAACATTGTAAAGAAGCTCAGAAGACACAGCAGTCACAGTTATATGTATATATTGTTTGTATCATAACAACATAATATAGTGCTGGCACGCTCCTTAGCTTGATGGGAAAATCTCTGAACCACACCATGAGCTCCCCAATATAATTGAGGAAGCTACACCTCTGCGACTAGGGTGGGGATGTTTAACAACAGCTGCACGGGGGCCCAGCAGCACCGCTCGAAGAACCATCAGAGGTCATGGGAGTGGGTTGCAATAGCAGTAAGTCGTACCACTCTCTCTCACCCTAGAATGTTTCAACAGAGCCCTAAGCTACTGGAGTGGGTGCTAGAGACCTAGTGCAGGGTTTTTCGGAGTACCATTTTTCTCTCCTATTACTGAGTAAAGGGTGCAGCCCCTTCAAGAGGGAGTGACTGACATGGGAGAGGAAAGCAGGGGGAAGGGGAGGGACAAGGGGAGGGACAAGTTAGTCTGTAGTTAGAGAATTAAGAGACTGATGTCTGTGTCCTGTGTTATATTGTGCGCAGTTACGACGCAACAACTGGCGACGAGGCGCCACGACCCACTGCACCTAATCCACGGCATGTAGTGCAGTCGGCGGTGAGGAGGACCGTGTGAGAACACAGGGAGGCTGAAAGAGGCAGCCGGAAAGGAGAACACACCAGGCGGCAGGAGGAGTACCCCAGCGAGGAGCTGCGGCAGGCGACTGAAGGAGGCCGCCAGGAAAGAAGATAAGGCGGGCGCTGCCGTCAAAGGTGAATCACACCACGCAAGGTCGGCGAAGTCAGCATGGTGGTCCTCGCGTGCAGAAAGTCGGCTGTGGCTGTGCGACGGAAAGGACAACAGGCCACGCAAGGAGGAGCATCCCGGCATAACGGACAGCGTCGACGAGGGAGACCGCCTGCAGGGGCATAGAGGAGTGCGAGGCACTGTGTATCCGGTAAGATGGAAGGGGAACCTGAGGAGGCAGCGATTAACACGGAGGTGTTGGGAAGGCAAGCGCACATTGAGGATTGGAAAGCAGAGCGGCATAACAGGCTGCATAGTACGCACACCACATAGTCCCACTACACAATCCCTAGAACGCAAGGATCAGAAAGCAGAGCGGTGTAATTAGACAATACGTCCTGCTGCATGAAAGCGAGGACAACAATTACAAACCGTCCTCCACAGAATAACAACATAGGAAAGCCAACCCACTGGACCACGTGGGAGCACACTGCAGCACGTGCACCCAGACCCATAGGACAGTAACACGGCAAGGCTGCCACACCTTCCATGATACAGCCAAGCTACCAAACCCACCGCAACACGTGCACCACAGCCTCAAGCTGCCAAACTCACTGCAGCACATGCACCCCAGCTTTACAAGAAGGGACAGCAGAGCAGAGCAACAAAGACAGAGTGCTACAGACTTGGGAAAAGCAGAAGCACACCCTGCCCCACGTGAGGAACTATGACACAAGGCAGCCCAGCCCACATGCAGTGGAAACGAAACCGAGCTGCTTAAAAAATGTTGCAAGGTGCGCCAGTAGATGCAGGTGCACAAGCTGGTGCCCCGGTGACCTTTCTACGACACCTTAATCCATTCACGCTAGAGCCCCAAGAAGAGCAGGGCCAGAGATGGCAGGAGTGGATGGAAGAATTCGAGGACTTCATGAGGGTGGTAGGGAAATAGGATGCACCCAACAAAACAGACATTTTCACAAATCTCGTAGGGAAGGAGATGAAAGGAATCATAAAAACAATCCCGCCCCAGGAGTAATCGGCATATCAACTTCTCACAACTGCAAACAACTGAAAATTAGTAGTCCTTCCCAACAGAGACTACGAAATATACACTTTCAACCAGTGCACGCAAGTGTCCCACAAGAAAATTGGCCAATTCATACTCCGAATCCAGAGAAAGATAACATATTGTGACTTTGCAAACTTCAACGATGACAAGGTCATCAGGTTGAGGGTGATAGAAGGATGCATATCCTCGTAATTTAGAAAACGCCTGCTGAAGAAACCACTCCCGCTACAGGAGATAGCAGACCTCATGCGGGTGTATGAAAGGGTCGACATGCAAGCGGCCAACATAGAGAATCCGAAGAAAACAGACAGAGTGACTGCAATCGCCACCACTCCACAAGGAGAGAACCGATACACTGGCGCTACCCCTCATCAAGAACCATGGAACACCAACCATCGAGCCCCACCAGAGAGACAATGTCATGGGTGCGGCTTCGAATTTCCCCACAAGGGCCAGTGCCCGTCCATTGGGCAAATGTGTATGAGGTGCGGCCAGGAGAATCATTTCCAAATCATGTGCCGGGAGAAAACACCAATGCTGCCTGCATACAGGCCACCTCCACAGCTAAACCCTAACAGAAGATATGACCCACCAAGAACCCCCAACCCGCGCCCATACCCAGAGAAGGGCAGCAGGAGGACCAACCGAAACAGAAACATAGCGACATATCCCACCCATCCAGGGTTCAACAGGGCTGTCGTAAATGTGAATGTCGTCCCACCTGGTAGACACTCTGAGACATCAGAATACCTCTTTCACACACAACCAAATCAGATGGAAGACCAAAAATTTGGACAAGACTACACAACAAATGACTCATACGAAAACCCCACAGCGGATGCAGAACAAGCAACAATAGAGCCCTACTACGAATACAACAGATATAGCAGGGAATATGTCCGGCTGATGTATGACACCTCCAATGATAGTGCAGCACCGAAAGTGACCGTACAAATAGGAGGACTACACACGCCATTCCTTATTGATACACGAGCCACCATAAATGTCATGAACGAGAGAACATACCACTCCATTGCGGGTGCCTATCCGCTACAACCATCCCAGACTTGCATCTTCCAGTGGGCAGCAACAGTCCCTCTCCAATCCATAGGTCAGTTCTGCTGTGACCTGGTAAACAGAGGGCAACGCATTCCCACCATGATCCACGTTATACACAGTCCTGTGACTGGAAGATGACTTCTCAGCTACAAGACAGCCACCGCCTTGGCACTCATCAACATTCAATTTGACCAATCCGAGATGGTGGAAGGCCTCCAACCAAACGCCCAAGTGCTACAGACACTCTTGCAACGAGAATTGGACAATGATGAGAGCTGAAGGTCATGTTCCCGGAACTGTTCAAAGGGGTCAGAATGTTGGAAGATACCCTCATCAAACTCCAAATTGACCCGACAGTGAGACCAGTACCACAACACCCTCTGAGAATTGGGTTTCACCTACAAGCCCAGGTAACACACAAAATTGTACATCCTCCTTGAAAATGGCATCATACAGAGAGTTGACGGGCCCACCACATGGGTGTCTCCGCTAATAGTGGTACCCAAATCCGACGGACGCTTATGCCTCTGTGTCAACATGCAGATTCCCAACACCGCAATTCAGAGGGAGAGGCACCCAGGACCAAATATTGAAGATATTCGGTAAGACTGAACCAGGCCACCCGGTTCTCCAAGCTAGACCTGAACCAAGGTTATCACCAGCTGGTCATTGACCCGTAACTACATTCACGACACATGAAGGCATATTCCGTTACAAGCGGCTCAATTTTGGGATATCATCTGCCGCCGAGATATTTCAGGAAACAATACAGAGACTGAACGCACCGCTCACGAATGCCTTCAACTACAGCGATGAAATGTTTGTGTTTGGCGTCATCCAGGAACAGCATGATGACGCCTTAAGACAGGTGTGCGACACCCCACACAAAGCCGGTTTCACCCTCAATAGACCAAAATCCACCATCAATAAACGCAGCCTGTGCTTCTTTGGCCACATATTCTCCGACCGGAGGATCAGTGCAGTCCCCGACAAGATCAGCACAATCTTGAATCTAGAAGCTCCTAATGATGTAGCAGAACTGAGTTCCTTCTTAGGAATGGCGGGATACTGCACTTGCTACTTGCCACACTATGCGACTCTTACCAACCCACTCAGGAAACTCCTCAAGAAGGACCTTCACTTCGAATGCAACAAACACTGTCATGCTTTCTCCACCATCAAGCAGGAACTAGCCAACAACCACCAGCTGGCATTTTTCAACCCCAAGTGGGACACCGAGATCACTGTCAATGCTTGCCCCATAGGGCGAGGGGCCATCCTCGCACAGACAGACCCTAACGACAAAACCAGCACAAAGGTGGTTGCATATGCCAGCAGGGCACTCTCTGACATCGAACAAGCGTACTCCAGGCGGAATGCGAAAGCCTGGACGCCGTCTGGGTGTGTGAGAAATTCAACCACTTTATCATTGGACAGGCGTTCGTCCTCATCACAGGCCATCAAGCACTCCTCTCCCTGTTCGGAAATCCCAAGACCAAGATGCCACTGCGCATTGAACGATGGGGCATCAGGCTCCAAGTGTATGATTATACCATTGTTCATAAACCCAGGGGCGAGGCTAATCCAGCCGACTACTTATCACGACACCCGGGGGGGGGGGGGGTAAAGAACGTTAAGGAACATGAAGCGGAGGAATACATCGCTTACTTATCCCTCAATGCACTACCCCCTGCCATCACAAGTAACCTCTTTGCTGACAGAAGCAAGACGGATTCCACCAAAAAAGCAGCAATCAACCTCACCAATACTAACAGGTGGCGATACCTGACAACGGAACACATTGCGACCGGGCTGGTGGACAGGAGGGACCGGCAGAGAATAGCAAAGGTCCACAAGTAACTTGCCACGATGGACCAAGGGACACTCCTGAGAGGGAATCGCCTAGTGGCCCCAAGAGCCTGAGGAATGCCCTGGTAATCATTGCGCACGAAGGCCATGGAGGGGTCGCCAACACAAAAATGATATTGCAAAACCAGGTGTGGTTCCCATACATGGATGCGATAGTAGAAGACACGCTAAGGCACTGTACACCATGCCAAGTAACAGCAACAAACAGCCTCCCATGCCCACTACAAACAGTACCCTTACCGGAAGGACCCTGGCAAAGGGTAGCGATGGACTACGGACCTCTAGAAAAAGGAGGCCATTTACTAGTGGCCATCGATGAATACTCACGCTTTCCCCTAGTAAAGCATGTTCAGTCCACAGCGTTTCACCAAGTTGTGGGAGTAATCAATTAACTGTTTAGTGAGTGGGGAGTCCCCAACACAGTAAGAACAGATAACAGCCTGCCGTTCCAGGGCCAGGACTTCTGAAAGTTTGGGGCACACCTTGGGTTTCACCATCAAAGAATCACGCCCCTATGGCCACAAGCCAACCGCATGGTAGAGTCAGTGGAGTAACTTTGCTGAAAATGTTGGGGGGGGGGGACATGACATTTGAAGAAAAGGTGCCCCAGCCAAATGAATGGGGACACAATGGTGTGCCATGAAAGTTGGGGGGACAAACACCCCTATCCCCCCAAAAATGATGCCCATGGGTAGAGTGGTTTATGCCACCATAAAAAAGGAAACACCAGAAGGCAACTGCAGACCTAATGCCAATGTCCCAAGCCACCTCGCAAATGCTGAGAAGTTATAGAAACACGCTGCATGAAACAACGGGACGGACACCAACAGAGCTTACGATAAAATACAAGCCGAGGACTCGGCTGCCACAGCTCGAGGACTACACCCCAGCAGAATATGCAGAGATCAGGAAACTGGACGCTGAGAAAAGGAGGAAAGCCAAAGAATGGACAGATCGGAAAAGAAAGGCAGAAGAACATCAACTCCCAATCGGCGAGGTCGTACTCATCAGGAAGAAGCAAGACAAATGCGAGATATGGCTGAGCCACTCCTCGTCCCCGACGTCAAAGGGCCAATGGTCGCAGCCATCGGAGAAGATGGGGAGATCACCCGAAATGCCTTATTCTTCCGCAAACTGTTCCAAGAGGACTGTGATGAGAACCCACACTTGACAGAAGAAGAACCTCAAATAGAAAGGACTGAGGATCCTCCACCAAGGACATTAGAGGGAGAGACCCGCGAGTTACCCGGCCGCCCACAGCAGACCATACAGGGACCACTCCGCCGGGTTGAACAAATTTAGGCACGACCTTCCCTGATAAGCAATGGGGGGTGTTACTGAGTAAAGAGTGCAGCCCCTTTAAGAGGAAGTGTCTGACATGGGAGAGGGAAGCAGGGGCAAGGGTAGGGACCAGTTAGTCTGTAGTTAGAGAATAAAGCAGCTGGAAGCATGAGACTGGTGTCCATGTCCTGTGTTATATTGTGCACAATTACGACTCAACATCTCCCAGGCAAGTTGTTCTTAATTCAGATAAATGCAATGTTTCCTTGTGGACAGGGGCGCAGAGTACTGAGAGGCTCTGGGGCCCGAGCCCCCCCGGCAAAATCAAGTCGGGGCTGAGCCCCCCCGGCCAGAGAGAAGTGATGCAGCATTGATGGCCCTTTCCATCGATACCGCATAATTTCTCTCCGGCCAGGTAAAAGTGCGAACATGTCCGATTAAAGGAATGGTTCGCCCAAAAAATGTTATTGGCCAAAAAGATGGGCAATAATAAAACAAATATACTCACACTTTTTTTTTTAAGTTCCTATGTAAAATTTTGAGCAATTCAAGCTCAAAAATTGAAAAAGCAAGCACATGGGCGCATCCATTTTGTGAAATGGATGCCCGCCTGTGCTGGCTTTTGCTTTTGCGGCACTAATGAAGGAAAAGCCAGCCAGCTGTAGTAAACAAAAGCTACCACTGGGTGGCTTTTCCTTCATTGGTGCCGGGACTCTGATGACGCGGACCGGAGACTACAGGCAGAAAAGCTGCAGCTGAATCTCGGTAAGTGCTATTTATTTATTTTTTTAAAATAAGCACTAGCTGCGTTTTTTTTCCTAAGTTTTCTGGGCTGGAGGAGCCCGGAAAACTTAGAAATAAAACCGCAGCTTTAAAAACGTATTTATGTTTGCAGTAGCTTTTGAAGCGACCGCAAACATAAATACAACGTTATTGTGTTTGAAAACGCTGCGGTTTTTCTTTCTAAGTTTCTCAGGCTCCTCCAAGCCAGAGGAGCCTGAGAAACTTAGAAAAAAAAAACACAGCGTTTTCAAACACAACAGCGTTGTGTTTCTGCCTGCCGTGGCTATCACTTTGGGTCTCCGGTGCTCCCGCAGACCCAAAGTGAAAGCCAAGGCAAGCAGAAACACAACGCGGTTGTGTTTACATGCCGCGGTGTTTCTGCCTACAGCTGATTTCCCATTTGGGGCTCTCGGGCTCCCCACGGGGGGCCCGAGAGCCCCAAATGGGAAATGCTAAATGCTGCAGTGTTTCTGCCTAAATCTGCTTTCCTATTTGGGGCTCTTTGGGCGAACCATTCCTTTAAGCCCTCCCCTCTAGGACTCATATTGGTGTATGGTCCTGGAGAGGAGGGCTTAGGGCAGCGGTATTCAAACTGTGGGTAGCGCGCCCCTCTGGTGGGCCGCAGCCTCATGTCCAGGGGGGCGCGCATCCACAGTTTGAAAAGAAAAATAATAAATTACCAAAGCATCGGGCTGTTGCTTCATCAACAAGCAGCAGCCCGATCAATGGCCCCTGCCACACATGCTAAGTGCGACAGGGGCCGGGCCTTTGTGAGGCCTCAGGCCCCATTAACAGCCTATTTATGAAGACAAAAGAAGGTGTGTGCTTTTTATTTTCTTCATGAATAGGTTCCTAATGGAGCCTGAGGCCCCACAAAGGCCTGGCCTCTGTCGCACTATGGGTGGTGGCAGCAGGGTAGTTTCTAGCCCATTTGGTGCCCAGGGTGAAACACTAGGAATGCGCCCCCCACCTCGTGGCCCACTCCCACCGCACCCCACTCCCACCGCACCCCGCGCGCCACTCCCAAACGCAATATAACACTGCACAACATTGGGACACGGGGACCAGTGAGGGCACACATTGGGACACAGGGACCAGTGGGGGCACACATTGGGACAAGGGGATCAGTGGGGGGCACACATTGTGGCACAGGGACCAGTGGGGGCACACATTGGGACATGGGGACCAGTGGGGGCACACATTGGGACACAGTGGGGGCACACATTGGGACACAGTGGGACATGGGGACCAGTGGGGGCACACATTGTGGCACGGGGACCAGTGGGGGCAAACATCGTGACACAGGGACCAGTGGGGGCACACATTGAGACACAGGGACCAGTGGGGGCACACAGTGTTAAAAGGGGACCAGTGGGGCAGGGGACCGGTGGGGCAGGGGACCAGTGGGGCCACACACTGGGACACGGGGACCAGTGGGGGCACACATTGGGACACAGTGGGGGCACACAGTGGGAAAAGGGGACCAGTGAAAACACACACTCTCATACTTTCATGCTGACACAAACACACACTTAGTACACGCACACGAGATCAATCATGCATAGTACGGCTCCCAAAGGGAAAACACAAACAAAGGGGTCAAGGACTTAGAAGAACAAAGCATAATAAAATAAACATGGCACCTAGCTTCTTTCTGATGAAGCGGTGCACTGTGCACACAAACAAGCCTGAGCTGCAAAGAAATGTTTCTGCCAGGAACGCTGCAAGGAAAGCAGTGAAGTCTTCGAATCGCAGGGTCCAACACCGGGAAGCCAGGAACGCAGAAAGGACAGCAGCCGTCTGGAGCACAGGATACAGCCAGCAGCAAAGGTGAGCAGCCATCAGGAAAGGCGCCTTTTTGTGCCCCCAGCCCACCCCCAGCCCAAGTGGCGTGAAAGTCAAGGGAGGGAGTGGGCTGGGAGCCTTCTCTGACTTCCGTAATGTCACGTAGTACTTCTGTACTATGTGACATTACAGTCAGAAGAGGCAGAGCCAGCACCTGCTACGGCACTGCCGAACTCTCTGCCCTTGGCAATCGCCGCCACAAACCCAGACATGTGAACCCCTCCAGCCAGGGGCAGGGACCGGGGCAATTGCGCCCCGGGCAGCTGCCCGCCTCACCTGGGCCAAGAAACGGGCCTGGGTGGCAGCAGTGGTGTAGAACTGCCCAAGTGTTCGCAATTTGGAATATTTCGGTGAATGCCGTTTTTTATTTTGCACACTTTAATTCTCTCTTCATCCGTCTACAGTAACCTCAAACAAGCATTGGCAATGCCAAACGTTTGGCCTTTTGTGCAGGCAGGGGAAAGGCACTTGCCAGGCACAGCCATAGTGGTATTAACTGGGCATTGATTGTAGCAGGTGCAAAATGGTGCGAGTACCAGGGCCTCTAATAGCAGTCCCTGACAAATGAGGTGTATGCTCGTTTCTTGGAAGGTAAGTTGTTATTAAGCATAAGTGGGGTGTACTTTTTTTTACTGACTCCTTCATTTTTTGAATAAGGGGTGTTTCAAATTAATGTTGAAAACCAGGAAAGTGGGAGTTTTTAAAACATGGAGACAACCATGGCTACAACATTTAGACTCGAGTGCTTCCATCAGTCCCAAACATCACTTGGGTGCAGGGTGAGCCTGGGTAACTACTTTTTAACATTGTACACTACTTTACCAGAATTTCTGCTAAACTACAATGTTAAAAGCAGTTAACACTCTTCCCCCCAAGTCTGAAACCACACTTGATTGCATTATACTTCAGCGAGGATTGCATTATACTTCAGCAGAACATCTGATGTGTCCACTGAAAGGTTTAAGATTAAGCTACATCCCTAACTATCTGGTTACCCAGAGGTAACATCTTAGCAAATGCCACCTGTGGCTGGCCAATCTACAGCAGCACTATTGTAAGTTTGAATTGTTGATGTTTTACTGAACTATGGCACCACACACGTCTTGCTTGGTAGTTTTTAATCTGGAAACGTCTTTACTTCTCGTTTCCCTTGAATTGGGAACTTTTTTTTTGGTGGTGGTGGTGGTACTCCACCTTGCAGCTGTACCTTCTGTTTAGCAAGCATTTCATTCTCCCATCCTAGTTGTGTTGCTCTGCCTTTTGAGGGAGGGCTACTGCAACCTGGACGATTATAGAGCGGTGGAGTAGGGGCAGTGATGGCCTACTGGAATGCAACTCCATGGCTTAAATCTCCTTCTTACTTGAGTTTAGTATATGCAGTGCATTCTAGTCAATGTTTCCACTGTTCTGGGCTGCGCGTCCCCCCCCCCTCTCCCGCGGGCGTTACACCAGGTGGGCGACTACATGCAAATTTGCGGTCATATAACTGCCAGTGATGTCACTTCCTGTATTTGCCCTCTCCCGGAATTCATAAGTCGGCTCCCCTGCTTGTGGAAAGCTGCTGGCATGTGGATGCTCTCGGCGGCGGGTGTGCCTCGCGTGTTATGAGGGCGCCTCTTCAAGATCCCTTTGAAGGTATGCCAGTTCCAGTACCCTGGGGACCTGACCCAGTTAACATTCCGAGCGCAAGGCTACATATATGTGCATAGGTAAAAAAAAAAAAAAAAAGAGGCCACACTGTCAACCAGTTCCGCCCTTGCACAGAATCAGCTAAAGCACCACGGGACGTCTACCACAAGCATGCAATGCTGTTGCTCGAACTCACAATGCGATACATACACAGACATCCTTTATCGCCATTGAGAAACTGCAAAACACCCTAAAATGAAATTAGTTTTAAGCAATACATGCATGAAACAAAAATAGGGGATTTTACACTGGCAGAATTGAAAGACTGACCTTCTGATTTATTGAGTAGTGAACCATAGGAGACATTTTTCATACTAAGAAGAAACATTCTCCAATATGGCCACCAGGAGGCAATCGAAGACCATTAACACATTAGTTCGGGTTTCGACAGCCGGAGCAGAACATTTCGGTGCCGGCTGGTTTGTCTCAGCCCATTGGCCGCAGAGCCGTTTTGGCGCGGCCAGCTCGCCGCTGGGATGTTCTGGCGCCAGGATGTTTCGGCGCGGGTATTGGCCGCACTGTGAGCAACGGGTTGCCGTGTACATTTAAGCCAAAAGTTGCTAGGAAAAATCAACCAATACAGCCCCTTGCTGAGTGGCATAAACTCGTTCAGGGAGATAAAATGCCCTTGTTCCGAGAAATGCACAAGCCTCGCTGTGCACGATGCATTGGTCATCCTCACTAACACGTGGTAGATACTCTTAGTGGGATGACCATAAGCCCATGGTGTTTCTTCCCCATCATATCTGCAGCCTACAACTCTTAACAGACTGTGATGTATGCTTGCGCAGCAGTAGTTGTAGTGCCTTGCGGTGCAAACATTGGAATATGTGCACTATGCGGGGTTGGGGAGACTTTCCAATGCATGCACATGGGCCCAGGTACAAAACACACAAGGGGCGGTTCCCACTCCAACGTTTGAGCACACGCTAGCGCCATGGGTTTGTGTGGCTCTGGAATACAAGGCGCATCGTGTTTGGGTGAGGGCAGCTCCTGGCCATACCACGTGGCGCAATTCACCGCGCATAGAGTTATCCAAACAAACCTTTCTTTAGACAGATAATAATCCTCAATCGTAAAATGTTAAAACGGATTATAACGATCTATTTCTTTTTATAGAACTCTTAGCCGACACTGTGGTAGTGATACACTGCAGGAGACGGGTGTTGTCATCATCCATTAGTCCTGGGGTTATCGATATTTGACGGGAAAAGGCTGACTCCTCCGCCATGAGAGAATATCACAGAATACAAACAGACCGCAGCATGTGCCTTAACCCGCCTCGCTGTTTTACCAGAATAGCGGCGTATTTCGAGCATCATGCTCCCCCAAGTGTCCCCCATACGGTACACCCACCGACAAAAGCAGCAGCTCCGATTTACCAGCCGAGCCCGCGGCAGCGGACATTATGATACCTGAGAGCACCTTGGATCTTTCTCCAGAGAGGTGCCCGTAGTCTACGAGATGAGGTCCATTTGGGGAGAGGTGAAGACAGTGGACGAGATAAGGTCCAATTGAGTCGATGTGCACACAGTCAAGGCGGTGTGGTCCATTTGGGGAGAGGTGAACACAGTGGATGAGATGATGTGCACACAGTGAAGGTGGTGTGGTCCGTTTGAGGAGACGTGAACACAGTGGACGAGATGAGGTCCAGTTGAGGCGATGTGCACACAGTGAAGGTGGTGTGGTCCATTTGGGGAGACGTGAACACAGTGGACGAGATGAGGTCTAGTTGAGTCGATGTGCACACAGTGAAGGCGGTGTGGTCCGTTTGAGGAGACGTGAACACAGTGGACGAGATGAGGTCCAAGTGAAGGCGGTGTGGTCCGTTTGGGGAGACGTGAACACAGTGGACGAGATGAGGACAGTGTGGACGAGATGAGGTCCAGTTGAGTCGATGTGCACACAGTGAAGGCGGTGTGGGGTCGATGTGCACACAGTGAAGGCGGTGTGGTCCGTTTGGGGAGACGTGAACACAGTGGACGAGATGAGGTCTAGTTGAGTCGATGTGCACACAGTGAAGGCGGTGTGGTCCGTTTGAGGAGACGTGAACACAGTGGACGAGATGAGGTCCAAGTGAAGGCGGTGTGGTCCGTTTGGGGAGACGTGAACACAGTGGACGAGATGAGGACAGTGTGGACGAGATGAGGTCCAGTTGAGTCGATGTGCACACAGTGAAGGCGGTGTGGGGTCGATGTGCACACAGTGAAGGCGGTGTGGTCCGTTTGGGGAGACGTGAACACAGTGGACGAGATGAGGTCCAGTTGAGGCGATGTGCACACAGTGAAGGCGGTGTGGTCCGTTTGGGGAGACGTGAACACAGTGGACGAGATGAGGTCCAGTTGAGGCGATGTGCACACAGTGAAGGCGGTGTGGTCCGTTTGGGGAGACGTGAACAAAGTGGACGGGATGAGGTCCAGTTGAGGCGATGTGCACACAGTGAAGGCGGTGTGGTCCGTTTGGGGAGACGTGAACACAGTGGACGGGATGAGGTCCAGTTGAGGCGATGTGCACACAGTGAAGGCGGTGTGGTCCGTTTGGGGAGACGTGAACACAGTGGACGAGATGAGGTCCAGTTGAGGCGATGTGCACAGAGTGAAGGCGGTGTGGTCCGTTTGGGGAGACGTGAACACAGTGGACGAGATGAGGTCCAGTTGAGGCGATGTGCACAGAGTGAAGGCGGTGTGGTCCGTTTGGGGAGACGTGAACACAGTGGACGAGATGAGGTCCAGTTGAGGCGATGTGCACAGAGTGAAGGCGGTGTGGTCCGTTTGGGGAGACGTGAACAAAGTGGACGAGATGAGGTCCAGCTGAGGCGATGTGCACAGAGTGAAGGCGGTGTGGTCCGTTTGGGGAGACGTGAACACAGTAGACGAGATGAGGTCCAGCTGAGTCGATGTGCACACAGTGAAGGCGGTGTGGTCCATTTGGGGAGACGTGAACACAGTGGACGAGATGAGGTCCAGCTGAGTCGATGTGCACAGAGTGAAGGCGGTGTGGTCCATTTGGGGAGACGTGAACACAGTGGACGAGATGAGGTCCAGCTGAGTCGATGTGCACAGAGTGAAGGCGGTGTGGTCCATTTGGGGAGACGTGAACACAGTGGACGAGATGAGGTCCAGCTGAGTCGATGTGCACAGAGTGAAGGCGGTGTGGTCCATTTGGGGAGACGTGAACACAGTGGACGAGATGAGGTCCAGCTGAGTCGATGCGCACAGAGTGAAGGCGGTGCGGTCCATTTGGGGAGAGGTGAACACAGTGGACGAGATGAGGTCCAGCTGAGTCGATGCGCACAGAGTGAAGGCGGTGCGGTCCATTTGGGGAGAGGTGAACACAGTGGACGAGATGAGGTCCAGCTGAGTCGATGCGCACACAGTGAAGGCGGTGCGGTCCATTTGGGGACATGTGAACATAGTGGTGGAGATATCTAGTTGGAGCGATGTGAACATGGTGATGGAGATGTGGTCCATTTGAGAAGATGAAAACACAGGGAAGGTGATGCGGTCCATTTTCATATGAATATAGAATCATTTGTTACACACCAGAATGTGCATTTCGTTAGCATATATACTCCAAGTGGGCAGTATATGTTCCACTCCACAATTATTCATAAAAATCATTCTTTGCAAATGCAACACGTTAACAGGCACAATACCTCAAAGGGCTGCATTTGCAAAGAATTATGATTTTGAATTTGGCATGAGGGAGTTTAGACGTGGCTGCAATGTCAGCCACGTCCAAATGTCCCACGCGCCAAATTGGCCATGTCAGAAAGGCTCCTTTGCCAAAATGGGCGTGCCAAATCGGCCGCTGCCCCCAAGTGGCTGCGGTGAACTGGCGGCGTCAAAGGTGTTCTGTTCAACAGCGGGACTGGACGTTTCGGCGCGGACATTTGTCCACAGGTCCCGTTTTGCCGCACCCTGTCGGCTGCAGCCAGTAGGGATCATTGGGCGCAGTGACGTTTCGGCGTTGAACAGCGCATCCCGTTGGACCTCTCCTGGAGGGGGCCTGTAATGAAGCATGCAGCGAATAGACAAGGTACGCCGTTCAATAAGGTGCCTTTTCCTGGCAGATTGCCATTAGTTGTAGGACGAGTACATCATACATACTGTGTTAGCTAGAGCACTTATATTTGGGCATGTGTTATAAGCACTGCATCACGGGCCCAAGGCAATGGGCGAGAAACAGAATGTTTTATCACTACACACGGCCCACCAATACAAAGCAGGAAGCACAATGCCCCACCACACAAACTACAACTAAACAACAGTCTCAAGGATGTTCGCTCCACGGAAATAAAAGAATCAGTCACAACTGAAGGATACGAACGTCTGAATACACACGCTCACCAAGACGGACCCACTAGGACAACACTTCAACATGACCGCAACCCTGAACCACTCAAAGCCTTAACTGACCAGGGTCACACTAGATTACCGAAGGATAGATATCACCCACCCAGTCCCACACCTGAAGATTAGGTTCAGACGCACCCACCAATCCATACTATACGCAATAGGATACAGCTGGACCAGCGCAACACCGCCAAATCAAGTCGGTCACCAGGAACCAGCAACATCCGAACCCACAGCAACATCCGAACCCACAGGTATACAACTCTAATGGAATCGTAAGTACCTGAACCTGGATACAGACCCCACTAACCCAATTCTCAATCTTCTGCTTACTTAAACCCACACAAAACCACACAACCATCTCTCTCCCAGCAATCCGCACGCACTTTACCACACCGCATCAACAACACATAAACTTCACCCACAGCACTCGAGGCATTCATCCGATCCTAGCACCAAAGCCCAGCACTCGGTGTCAACCGAGCTGAAGCTGCCAACAGCACACCATATCTCCCACTCTCCTTCTCCCCTCCTCCCGACTAACCCTATCCCCACCCTTCCTGTTTACAGATCCGCCAGAGCGCCTGGGGACCAATTCCATTGGTGATGGTGCGCTATACAAGTACCGATAACATAACATAACATTTATAATAATGTATTCTAGCCCAATTTGGGAATGAGTGTTTGCTTATATGATTTAAAACATAAAATAAAAAAAAGATATGATTTAACTATTCCTATCAGTTTCCATTGCATTTTAGTGCGTTGTTTTTATGAAATTCGCGATGGGTGCTTTTCATTCATGATGATAGGTTATTTATAACGCACATAATGCCCAGAGGTTTCTAAGGGAGGACCCGGGGATCAAACCTGTGGTGCTACATGTCGTCTTGCTTCCAAGGGGAGCACCTTGCCCCTGAGCTATCCTCCCTATGAGCAGTGGTTATGGGTTTTAGTGTAGATAACAGACATGTTGAAGGTTGTTCAAAACTCTGTGCTTTAGTGTATTTGTTTAGGTCGGGCAGAGCTGCATCACGTTTGTTGGGGGTTCCTCTGACCCATGTAGCGATCCCTGTGAGCCCTCAACCCCACAGACTGAGCAGCACACGTCTGTTCAGTTCGGGCTCCCCGGTCGCACTGTTGCGGCCGGGAACGCCCCCTTTATTTATAATGCACACGGCGGCGTGCAACGTCACGCCGCCGTGTACGCTTCCCTTAAGGGGGCAGCATCACACTCCTCCTTTTTCATGAGGACAAACAAATGTGCATCAACAGTTCCAACCAACAATAATAACACATCAAACAGTGCAAATAACCAAAACATCCCACAGCACCCCTTTATTCACAGCCGCCCTGGATCCCCGTGACAACTACACACGACACAGGGGCCGTTGAGGAGACCTGTCCCATCACATAGTCAGTGAGGCGAGCGGGTTTCCCTCGCCCAGTCCTCTGGGGGTACCTACCGCTGGGCTTCGGCACGGGCGATCCTTCCAACGGCAGTCCCCGGGCTGGGGATGAGGGGAAGGGGGCAGCCCATCCCCCCTCGTCAGGTACTTCCATACTTTCTTGTTCCTCGGGTGGGTCAGTTCTTGTGTACCCTAGTCTCTTAAAGAAGCTCAACTGCCGACCTCCCGTCCGATGCAGTCACCATGGTCCCCTTGACGCCACCACGTCCAGCGGTTCCGGTTCATATGGGAGTGATAGCTTCCCGTGGGGGTGCCTATTTCTTATGAGCACCTCATCCCCAGGTTCTAGGCGTTGCGGGCAGAGCCCTCTCCTCACATTCTCCTGCTCCGTCCGCAGCCTTCGATCGAGATCCACCTGCTGGTCGTCGACGATCACTCCAGGCTCCTTCTCACCGACCTCGAGCAGCAGCCCTCGAGGGCACCGTTTGACTAGGGCCTCGGCCAGAGCCACCCCCGTCGACGCGTGGGGAGTGGTCCGGTAGACTCTCAGGAACTGATATACCGCTCTTTGCAGACAGCGTCCTTGGCCTTGTGCTATCCGGAATGTCTTATTCAGAGTTCTCATCAGCCTTTCCGCCCCACCTTTGGCTCTTGGCCAAAGCGGGGTGATATTCCGGTGTTGAACCCCATACCTGTCCATCAGTTCTGAGAAACGCTCCCCTGAAAAGGCACCCCATTGTCCGAGCACAGGGGATGAGGAAACCCATGAGCAGCAAATACTTTCTCGAGGGCCACAACCACATGCTCAAAGGCCACTGAGTCCACAAATTCCACATCCGGCTAGCGAGAGTATTCGTCCACCACCACCAGGAAGTGTGTGCCTAGTGTGGCAGACCCAAAATCCGCATGCACCACCTCCCACAGTAGCATCCCTCTAGGTACAGTTTCAATATCCGGTTCTCGTTGTATCAGGGTTGCTGCCTGACACCAGACACATGCGGCCACATACTCGTCGACCCTCCATTCCAACTCCGGGAACCACACCTTGAGACATAGTCGGGCCTTGGTCTTGGCGGCCCCTTGATGTCCCTGGTGGACTAAACTTATCAACTCGTGGATCTTGGCTTGGGGCACGACGATGCGGTCACCCCTCAACAGGAGGCCCGTGGCCGAGAACGATAGTTCCTCCTTCACCTTCCACAATTGTTCAAGCACCACCATGGCTTCTTGGGTGCGTCCGGCCAGTGATTCAAGCACGGTTTTCCATGACCCATGCTGCATCGCGGTCTTCAGGATCTGAAAGCACTCGTCCTGGGCTGATGCTGCCTCCAGCTCCTTGATGGGCATGGCATTCGGGGTGGCCGCTTCCACCACCATCCGTACGTGGTCATCTGCCTCCTCAGCACAAGCATCCGGTGAGTCATTGCTGCCACCCCCGGGGTGACGGGACAGGTAGTCCGGCGCATTGTTGGCGCCGGGTCTGTACACTAAGGAGACTCCATGCTCCAGGAGGGCGAGCATCCACCGTTCAATTCTCGCCAGTGGCTTGGACGAGGACCCTGCTAGGATGGGACGCAGGGGCTTGTGGTCCATGCCTGCACGGCCACAACACGGCGAGAGCCTCCCGCTCGATCTGGGAGTAGCTCTGCTCGGTGTCAGACAGCGCCTTGCTGGCATACTCTACTGGACGAACGCTTTCATCCAGGCCAATTTGCATCAATACAGCCCCCAGTCCAAATGGGCTTGCATCCACAATGATCTCCGACTGAAGTGTTGGGTCGAAGAATGCCATAGTATCTTCGGTCGAAGAAGGCCTCAAACGCCGCCTGCTCGAGATGGCCCCAGTGCCATGCTGTTTCTTGTTTTGTGAGGGCCCTCACAGGCTCTGACCTGTATGCTGAGTTCTGGATGAACCGACCACAGTATGTCACCATCCCAAGAAAACTCCTCACCTCTGATACATTCTCGGGTGGCTGGGCCTCTTTGATTTCTTTCACTTTTCTTGGATCTGGGCCCCCCCCCTTCCTTGAACATGAATCCAAAGAATTTGATCGTCGGACGCAGAAACTCGCACTTTTCCCTGTGGAGCTTCAGGCCCAACGACTGCAGCCTCTCGAAAGTTCTGGCCAGCTTGCTTTTCTTAGTGGTCGACCTCAGTCTTGGCGAACACCAGGATGTCGTCAAGGATGTTTAGGACTCCATCCAGGTCAGCTAGGGCACCCCTGATGATATTTTGGAACACCTCAGCTGCTGATGACACGCCAAAACGGAGTCTCTTATACCTGTACAGGCCTCTGTGTGTTGTGAAGGTCGTTATGTACCTTGGTACCTTGACTCCAGATGTAGGATGACCTGGTGGTAATCGGCCCAGAGATCTAGCTTTGAGAAGAAGCGGGCCCCCTGCAGTTCTGCGATGATGTCGTTGATGGTTGGCGTCAAATGTCTTTCTCTCTTTATGGCCTTATTGGGTAGCCTCATATCGACACATATCATTACTGAGTCAGGTTGTTTCGGTTTCCTCGCCACCACTATCATTGATACCCATGGTGTGGGACCTTCCAACTTCTCAATAATGTCTAAATTCACTAGATTGTCCAGCTCCTTGTCTATTTGTTCCCTGAGATGGAAGGGCACCCTCTGATGTTTCAAAGCTATGGGCTGCACAGACTCATTTATGTGCAGCCTCACTGGATCACCGGCCATTTGACCGATTCCTTGGAACAGGGCAGAGTGCTTGTCTAATAGGTCATGTATGTCCTCCAAGTAGACGGAGTAAGCGAAGCTTACAATGCCTAGGGCCTCTGCCGCAGCACAGCTCAGTAGTGTATTCATGCTCACCGGTGTCACATAAAACCTTGCCGTGATCTTTGACCCATCATGTTCCACCTTTGCCACAAATGCGCCATCCAATGAGATCGGTTCTGGTCCTGCGTAGGCGAAGATGCAGGCTCTCGGGCTGACCAGTTTCGGTGGTTTGGCCATTGCATCATAGTGTCCACGGGCCATCACGTTGACCGACGCCCTTGTGTCTACAAGCACCGGGACGGGCGACTTATTCATGGCGACCACACACCACGGTTGTCATCTGTTTCTCGCCTTTAGAGCCCCTACACTTGACACAAAGAAGATATTCTTCTCCTCTTCTTCCTCTTCCTGCTTGGCTTGGGCATCTTCTTCTCCTTGGTCTGCCTGTGCCACGTTAGGTGGCGGGCTTGACGCAGGAACCCCGATCGAACTGGGCCCCTGGGCACCATTACAGGCAGGGACGCCTTGCACACACGAGCATAGTGGTCAGCAAGGCCGCACCGTACACAGGTCCTTCCCGCCGCTGGGCACTTGGCAGGGTGTGGCAGGTCATAGCCAGACTTTTGGCAGGATTCACCAGCTCTCCCGCCCCTGTCGCGGATACTGGTACCTGGCCTCCTGGCACCTCTGCCACCACGCCCCACCGCACATACCTCTTCCGTCTTCACTGGGCGTGTTCCAGCCTCCATCTTGGACGCCCTCGCCTCTGACACCTCATGGCAGCATCCCAGTTCAAGGATGCGAGCAAGGGTGGTGCCTGGTTCCCTCAGTACCTGTCGCCTTAGTTTTCCTGACGAACAGACCTGTAGAAGGAGTGTTCTAATCATGTCATCCGGGTCACCCCACGCACATGCCAGGGAGAGGCATTTGAGACGACCGTAAAAAGTGTCCAACGTCTCGTCTTCCTTCTGTCGGGCCGACAGCATGACGAACCTTTCATAATCAGCGTTGGTGAGTGGTATGAAGTGATTGTGGAGGGCCGTTTTGGTGGCCCCATACGAGGCATCAGTGGTCTGAAGTGACTCAAAGATCTCCTGCATTGCAGGCCCAGCAGCGTACACCAGCGTTGCCAGCTTGCTGCCATCATTCGTCTCCATGGTGGCTCTGAAATACATGTCCAAACGGTCCACCCACCATTTTCACCTGGGCCCCTGGATGGGGGGCCCGAGACATCAAACTCTGGGATTGGCTGGAGCGCCGACGGGGCCTACAGCTGCGCCATGACTTGGGGCACTGGCTGCACTGGCTGCGCAACTGGTTGAGCCTGAGGTTGGGGCTGGACTTGAGGTTGCTGTAGGGCTGCAGGCTGCCCACCGCCCTGGCCACCAGGCGCACTCATGTGTTAGAGCGCACAGGCACCCCCAAAATGAACTGGGGGCCGCAACTCACCCAGCCAGCACAGGCCCAAAGGGGGGGCCGCTGAGTGCACCAGTCCAGACACACCTAGAAAGTCAATTGTCCAGACCTGATGATGATGACGATGATGATGAGCAGCAGATGTTGCAGGCCACAGAAGTTGCCAGTCCAAAATGTGCCTTTACACACAGGAGCTGGGCATGATGATGAAGGAGATGATGAAGATGAAGATCCTCAGCTGCAGGATGGCATGGATGAATTGTAATTCAGCATAGATGTCCCAAAAATTGAGCAAGGGAGGTGTAGGGGTTAAGCAGGCCTCAGCACCCTTCCCCCTTTCACCTGACTTGGCTCGGCAAAAATAAAAAAAAAAATCTAAATTTGGGCATGTGTGGGCAGATATAGCTGCCTGCTATCATATATTCCAAAAATGAGGCATGAATGCCCCACACGGGCCCTACCGGAGCACCGTGAGTATCCCTTGCCAGGATTCCAAAATGGCCGTTTGCCGCATGGAGTCTACCCGGCCCGCGGCATGGAACGAATGATCACCGTCGTCCGCTCCGTTTCAAGGGTTCTGAAGAGTTTCACCGCCGGGGCGGGCAACATGCTGACCTCGTTGCCACTGTTGGGGGTCCCTCTGACCCATGTAGCGATCCCCGTAAGCCCCCAACCCCACAAACTGAGCTGCACACGTCTGTTCAGTTTGGGCTCCCCGGTCACAACGTCGCGGCCGGGAACGCCCCCTTTATTTATAATGCACGCGGCGGCGTGCAACGTTACGCCGCCGCGTGCGCTTCCCTTAAGGGGGCAGCATCACACTGTTGATCTGATGGAGCAAAAGCATTGCCACGAAGCACCAACAGCACGCCTACTGGAGGCGGAAAAACACAATATGGATGCCTCGGCATCAAGGTATATTCACCCCCACTGGTTCTTTTTTCACCAGCAAGCGTAACTAACACTGCAACACTAGTTACATAGTGCTTCATGTTTTTTTTCACTTAGCGTTTATCTTGAAGACTGCCAGTTCGACAAACAAAGAATAGAACATGTTTGCAATGAATATAAGGTGTTGACTCAGTTTCTAAGCTAATATGTGGTAATGGTTTGTGGACCTTTTTTTTTATTTCTGCAGAAAAACAAGCCTATGTTGCACTTGTTGCTAGGAGGTTAAAATGACTTTTTTTTGTTTTACTGCTGTGTATTACAAGGACTCTAAAGCCATTACCCATTTCATGTTTAGGGGAACCCTCTTTCAATGTTGTCAAACGGCTCCCGAAATCTATTAAATGCCTGGGCCCTACATGTAAGTAAATATGCATTTAATAAACGTGCACATCTGCTTCACAAGCTCTCATGTTACATGAATAACTCACAGGGGTTAGGGCAGCCCGCAGGACCCATTTGGCACGAGGGCCGTTTACACATAGGCTGCAATGTCAGACGTGTCCAAACGACCCTCGGGCCAAAAGGCACGCGCCAAATTGGCTTTCACGCCACTTTGGCCGCGCCAAAAGGGGCTATTTAGCCAAAATGGTGTGCCAAAACAGCTGGCGATAAAACGGCCGTGCCAAAAACAGGCTTGTATCATTTAACAGCAGTACGGTAAGTTTTTTCGCAATCCTTTTGTCGCAGGCCGTTTTGGCGCACTGCTTTGGCCACAGATCCCCTTTTGGCGTGGCCAGAGTGGCGCGAAAGACAATTCGACACTATTCATTTGGCACAAGGGTTATAATGTCCACAGCTGTGCACTTCAGAAACTTTTTCGGCAGAGGGCGTCCTGCGTCGATGTCGTCGGGTTGATGTCCCTCGAAGGCCTCCTTTCCTTTAAGATACCATATACTAACCTTCTCACTATCTTCCTCCTGTTGATTTATATGGGAGTTGAAGAAAAATGTAAAGAAATACATTCCAGTTCTTTTCCACAGAAGAGGTGACATTTTTTTTATTTTCTTCTCTGCAGTGTATAATGTAGAGGGACATGCTGGTGGGGTAATCTATCTGTACTCTCAAAGAAACTATCACCTTGTCTTTTTCCGGTACCAGTCAATTTCAGGGACAAAAAGATGTTAAATGTTGCTCTCCACGGTCTTCCTAGTTGACAAAATAGCTTGGCAGGCTAATGAGTGGAAAACAATCCCCACCGTGGAATGTTAATGAGTTAGGGGCTCACAGTATCTTTCTAGGGATCCCAGTCCACTGGTAGGAAAAATAATCTGTCTAGCTCTTTCTCAAAATACAGGTGTTAGGGAATTCGAACCTGTCTTGGTTTCTTGGGTATATGACCCACTGATGGAGGAGGTGCTGTTATTCCAGTCTTCCCCAGAGGTATCAACTGAAAGGCTAGTTTTCTCTCTACTCGTGTGGGATCCCCAGATTGTGTCAACTGAGTTCGATCCCACTCTGACACCATATGTGAGGGGTCAGAAATGAGAGGTGGACACAAGGTTATGATTTTCTCAAAGTCTGACATTTTATGAAACAAAAATGGGCTGGCAAAATGCCTCTCTAGCCCCATTCTAAAGAGGAACTTCCTTATCTAGAAAACTAAAACTAAGGATCTATCTGTGTGAAGTAGTCAGTAGCTTAAAAGTCATGCTTGTGTCCAAAATGCCCTAGGCTAACTATCACACTAGAAACAAAACAACAAAGGGTGCAAGGAAATGTCTATGACTCGATGTTAGCAAAAAGTGTTCACAACCAAAAATATAAGAATCATTCAACAAGAGTATTCTCCAAGGAAAAGACCCTTGGATCCAGAGGGTGGCTTCCTTCCTCCAGCCCCCTAAGAAGGATGGCAAGGGTATCTCTCTATCCAACAGTTCCCTTGTGTCTTTACTGGATTTACAACATTCTTGTTCAAACAATACATTCCACAACAGTCTTTCTTTGGCTATATGTGTAATTTTTACAGATTACCTGGTGTGCTCTCCTGCCAGGAATCCTTCTATGGGTTTTCAGATCCCCTTGTGTTCTCCCCTGCCATGTACATTCTCACAATGTCAGAATCTGTATACAACTTCGGGTGCCTGGTATATTTGCCGGCCAGGACTTCTTTCATGGGCGTTGTCAGGTCCCCTGGTATATTCCCCTGCCAGGTATCCTCCCACAATGTCAAAGTCTTAATATAGCTTCAAGTGCCAGGTATATTTGCCTTTCAGGACTTCTTTAATTGGCTTCTCAGATACCCTTGTATACTCCCCTGCCAGGTATCTTCCAACAATGTCAGCTGCCTGGTATACTCGCCTGCCAGGGCTTTGTTAATGGTTCACTGTTATTTTCACTACACCATAGTAGTTAGGAATACCTCCTCCAGATTGTTATGGAAAAGATGGAAAGGAATGCATCTCTCACCTGTGAGTTTGGAGGTGCTGTCCTTAGAAGTAGTCCGCTGAGATTCTGTGCCAGGTTTGCCTTCTTATCACTGAGGCGTTCTTTGAAGAGGTAAGGTCCGTCCTGAATGGCCGCTACAATGTCTCCCTGTTAGACAGAGGACACACTGGGGCGAGCAAGCAGGTCAAGGACTCAAAAATGGGTGAAAAGAGGGGGCGTGGCCAACTGCGCAATGCGGTAGATGTGCGCCTTTGGAGCTCCCGCTGCCGCGGCCTAACATTCTGTTATAAACAACTAATTAAGACCATCTAGTGACCCCCAAAATACGATCTCCGGTGCGTGATACCCCAGGGCACATCTGGGGCGAATTCCAGCCTGAAACGCGCCGGGGCTGCAGTGGTGGGAGCCCAGGAAGGAGACGCCGGTGAGGCCCGACCACGAACCAAGATGGCCGCCGGAGCACTGGGCGCGCTTTGAGCGGGGACCGGACCATCCACGCACTCTGAGGTGGTTGCCAGTCAGAGTCGGGGACGGAGCTCCGGAGGACTGGCAAGGGCCGGGAGTTACGGCGTAGCCCCGTGGGACCCCGACTGGAGGACTCGGCTGGCTGGACTCTGAAACGCTCCACCCGGACGAGGAGAGACGGGCGCGGCCAGTTGGTCGCCGCGACGAAGACCCGCATACAGCGGTGAGTGCCCGGCTACGGACATGGGGAAAGACAAAGCTAGACGGCCCACCATGCAAAACAGAATCGAACAGTACACAATCCCTCCAACGCAACCCCCCGACTCCCAACCGCTGCCGTCGGTAGAGGAGGACTCGGTACCTGGACTCTCCCTGAGGGACGTTATGGCAGCCATAGCAGACTCCCGCACGTCGATGGAGTAGAAGATGGACGGAATCAGCCTGGACGTGTCCCTCCTCCGACACGACCTGCAGAAATTGTCAGCACGAACGGGCGAGGCGGAACAGCGTATTTCCAACACGGAGGATGGACTGCACGCAGTGCAACAACAGCTTCAAGGGGTCACCGCCAAGCTCAAAACTCTGGAAGCCAGAGTCGAAGAAGGAGAGGGCAGGTCCAGACACAACAACATTCGGATTTTAGGTATTCCCGAGAAGGCCGAAGGCCACTGCATGGAGCTTTTCTTGGAGCAGTGGCTAATGGACCTGTTCGACCAGCAATCCTTCTCTAAATTATTTTCTATAGAGAGGGCCCACCGAATGCCCACGGGTAGACCAGTGCCCGGTGCTCCCCCGCGAATGGTGATCGCAAGACTATTGAACTATCGGGATCGAGACACGCTGCTGCACCTTGCACGAAC
Source organism: Ambystoma mexicanum (assembly GCF_040938575.1). NCBI lineage: Eukaryota > Metazoa > Chordata > Amphibia > Caudata > Ambystomatidae > Ambystoma > Ambystoma mexicanum. The sequence continues at coordinate 1,461,498,408 of NC_090935.1, forward strand.
CAAAGGCTCGATCACCTTTAACGGATCCAAGATAGCCTTTTTCCCGGACTACACGCGGGAGGTCCAGAAAGCACAACAATCCTTTGATAAACTTAAAAGGCAGTTGCAAGCGATGGGAGCCAAATACGGCCTCCTCTTCCTGGCACAGCTGAAAATCTATCACAAGGGCACACCGGTCCACTTCAGCGACCCAAGGGAGGCCTGGCGCTGGGCAGAGCAGCAAATCGAGGGAGACTGGTCGGCACCTCGAGCCAACAGAGACAGAAATCCCAGGCCACCGGCACGACACCCACCGGAGCCGGATCAGCCACCCTCACCGAACCAACCGGCGGAAGCCGGGGACTGACTCTGGCGGGCCCCCCGCGGGGGCGTCTGATCCCACAAGCGGGTGTGAGACCGAACTGATACCACGGACTAAGCCGGTTGGTGCCACGAAACTGTTGTAAGTCGTTTACGTCGTTAATATTGTGGCGGCGGTGGCGTATCACCATTGGACCTGGGAGAAGACTACCGGGCCCCCCCTAACTTCTTTAGTTTTCACCTAAACGGGGGTTCACAAGGTTGACGCTCTACCCTCTTTGAGTGTCAAAGATGTTTGGGCTACAGGTACTTTGTGTTGGGGTGGAGTATGGGGAGGGGGAGGGAAGGGAAAGTTATAGGGAGTTTTTTGTTACCCTGGGAGCAACGCGTCACTGCAAACTGCAGGGTTTGTTGAGGTTCATGGGAAGACGAGGCCACAGATGGTCCAGACAGTACAATATCATTTACCCTGGGGCAGCCACCACAATACATCACCACTGACGGGGACACCCTCCTTGTGAATCACCCGCCCAATCTCTTATCCTGACTATCGGATAGCATCCATACAACCCCAGTCGATCCCGACTGAAAGCCCCAAATCTTTTAAGGTACTCACCTGGAACGTAAATGGGATGGGCTCCGCGATCAAAAGGCGCCTGATTAAGCAACTACTTAGCAGACACTCCCCCGACGTGGCCCTACTATCCGAAACACACCTTGCGTGATCAAACTGTGCCCATTTCCAATGCACAAACTACAGGACGGCCTTACATGTGGGTTACACAATGGGTTCCAGGGGCACCCTCATTCTTGTACACAAGCGCATTCCTTTTGCTATTCAGAGCCTGGAACAGGACCCTAGGGGCCGCTATGTGCTGATTCTGGGAACGCTTTGGGAGGAGAGGGTCGCTTTTGCTTCAGTGTACTCCCCACCTGGGTTGGGGCAGGAGCTGCTGGAGGATTTGACGGCCCTCATTGGAAAACACCAACCTGATAGGCTGTTTCTGGGGGGAGATTTTAATGATGTCATGTGCAATACCACTGACCGTAAGCACCTTAGACATCGCAACCCGGATACCCCTACGAAACTGTATAACTTTGCATCTGCTTTGGGTTTGGGTGATGTATGGCGAGAGTTACACCCGGACACCAGAGGGTACTCCTTTCACTCTGTAGCCCACGGCTCCCTCTCCAGGATTGACTATCTCTTTGTCCCACACACAGATCTTTACAGGGCACAAGCGGCCGACTTCCTTCCCCGGGGCATCTCAGACCACTCACCCCTACTTGTGGAAATTGGCACACAGGTTCCCCCCCCTAGAACTTGGAGATTGAACAATTACTACCTGGGTTTCCCCGAGCTAGTTGACCACCTTACGGAAGTCTCCACCGAATACTTCGAGTTTAATGATAACGGAGAACAGGACCCGGTGGTGGTATGGGAGGCCTATAAGACAGTCTTACGGGGCGCCATAATATCCTGGGTGGCAAATAGGAGGCGGGTGAGACTCCAAGACATAGCAACAGTGGAGGGCGAACTGGCCCGACGCGAGAGCGAACACATCCTTGACCCATCACCACAGACCCAGCTCGCCCTTATATGAGCCACTGAGCGGCTCTGAAACCTCTTATTGGACAATGCTAAACAAGCCCATTGGCACTCTCGAGCCAGAATCTATGAACATGGGGACAAAGCCGGCAGAATGCTAGCTTGTCTGGAGAAAAGGGATGAGGGACAATGTTGCGTTCGTGAGATTGTCACCTTAAGGGGTGAAAGGTGCACATCGGACGCTGAGATAGCCGAGGCCTTCGCCCAATTCTATGAAACACTCTATCGGGCCCTGACCCTGCAGCTGGACCCAACTCTCCTTTGTGACATACCACTCCCAACTCTCTCAGTACAGCAAAGGGCGAGTCTCGACTCTGCCCTCTCGGAGACCGAGGTTGCCGAAGCACTAGCGCAATTGCAAACCGGGAAGACACCGGGCCCTAATGGGTTCCCAGCTGAAACCTGGCGGAAGCTGGGGGAGGGCAACATTACATCTTCCCTCCATAAAATGTTTTTGACAGCCTGGGAACAGGGCACCCTCCCGCAGGCCCTCTGTAAGGCCACCATTGTGGTCATCCCTAAACCTGATAAGCCCCAGGATCAGTGCACCTCTTATAGGCCAATCTCGCTAATCAATGGCGAGGCTACGGTCCTTACCAAACTCCTAGCCAACAGGTTACAACCGGTGGCTGATGCCCTAATACACCCGGATCAATGTGGCTTTATGCCACACAAATCGACCCGTATGAACCTGCGTCGACTCCACTTGGCATTAGAGAGGGCTCCCACCATTAACAACCCGCTTGCTCTTCTAGCGATTAATTTTGAGAAGGCCTTTGGTTCGGTCCGATGGGATGGCCTCTGGGAGATCATGGAACGCATAGGCTTCGGGGAGGGATTCTTGGGATGGGTGAAACTGCTGTATACAAATGTCCGGGCGGAGGTCAGGGTGAATGGGTGAACCTCACGCTCTTTCCGACTGGGCAGGGGTACAAGACAGGGGTGCCCCCTTCTCCCCCTTCTCTTCGCTCTTGCGATAGAGCCGTTGGCCAAATGGCTTCGCCAGAGCACATCCTGGATAGGATTCAGGTGGCCAGAGGGACACGAAGACCGGATATCCCTATACGCGGATGATCTCCTGATTTACCTGGGAGATCCTGTCCAAACCTGCCCCGTGGTGACCCGGATGCTTGTCCAATACGGGGAATTTAGCGGTCTAAGGATCAATTGGAAGAAATCTGTTTTCTTCCCGGTGAAGGGTAGGGGTCAGCCTGATCCACTTGACTGTCCATACCACATAGAAAAGTTTGGCTTTTGATATCTTGGGATCTGGATAACAACAGATCTTACCAGTTAAACCATGCACAATCTCAAACCGATCATGGACCGATTCTCCAACGATGTATAACACTGGAAGCTTCTCCCCCTGACCCTCATGGGTAGAGCCACCCTTTTTAAAATGTTAGCTCTCCTGCGGTTCCTTTACATCCTTCAAACGCCCGCTGCAGATCTCGGGGGCTGAATTTGGCCGGGTGGAAACCCTCCTCATGGAGCTCCTATGGGGCGAAGGAAAAGCATGTATAGCCCTGGCCACACTTCAGAGGTCGATCTGGGAGGGTGGGATCGGAGTGCCCCGCCTTCAGACCTACTATTGGGCCTCCCAATTGGTGGTGATTAATGACCTTCTGCATGGAGACCGGGAATTACTCCATATCAAAGCCGAGGTGGGAACAATGCACGACACCGACCCATTGCAACTACTCTACCAAACCCCCCCCCCCCCAGATCTTCCCCACTAACAATTAAGGCACAGATTATTACCACCTGGAGGAACGCCCACAAGTTCGTGGGGTGGGGGAACAGACTATCGGCGGCGCAACCCCTATGGCGTAACGCCAACCTGAAAGAAATTGCGAAGCTCAAGCCCTGGCCGTGCTGGGTGAGGGCTGGGATCCAGAGGGTGGGGGATGTCTTGAAGGATGGGAATCTTGCCCCGTTTGCGGACCTACAATGCAGGTTCCAGCTCCCAGACAATGAGAGATACCATCACATGCAAATGTCCCATGCCCTGAGAGTCCATATATCGACAGAGGACAATATCCCGGAATGCTCACCTCTAGAACGCAACATTTTACCCAAATATATCCCCTCCAAATGCATATCGATTCTCTATAACGCCATCACTTCCTTCGCAACCCCTGAGTTGACCAATCTAAAGGCCAAGTGGGAAATAGATGTAGGGGGGATCGACCCTGAGGAATGGATCCGGGTACTAATGCACCCACGGGAAGCCGCCATTTCCTCGAGACTTAGACTGGTGCAACTGAAAATACTGCATAGAGTGTATTATCCTAGAACTGCTATGTTTGGGTGGGGGAAAGCAACGAACCTGAACTGCCTCAGGTGCGGGGATGAGGAGGGAACCTTCTTCCACATCCTGTGGTCCTGTCCCCGGATCCGTACTTTCTGGGAGGCCTGCTGTCGGGAACTGGCCCGGATACTCTCCAAAACTATAGACATGGACCCGAAGGTCCTAATCCTGGGAGCACCGGGAGAGCACAAACTGAACAAATGGGAAGAATTGCTATTGCATACGGCAGCAGCCCTAATCAAGCGCAATATTGCACAGAAATGGGGAGCCCCGGACTCTCCGAAATTGGAGCAATGGGCATTGGACATGGACACATGTGCTATGATTGAAAGAAGGATCTATACCGCAAGAGGCTGTCCCAACAAAGCCTCCAAAATATGGGCGGCATGGGAGGAGGGAGGGCCCTGAAGTATACAGACTTCGGGGACATCACCCTGAACACTTATAAGGTGAACCGTGACCGTACTCCACGAAAACGGTGATGCAAGACAAATTATTATTGTAAGGTGGGCTGGGCCGGCCCAGTGGTTGTAACTGCCTCGTCTCTTTCTTGTTCCTCCCTTTTTGGTTTTGGTTGTTTTGTTTATGTTGTAATGAAATGATAATAAAAATGTTTTATCAAAAAAAAAAAAATGGGTGAAAAGCTGAAGTGGCTAAAAAATCAACAACGTGTAGATGGCAGATCCAGAATGCTGGGAAGAAGCAAGTTTACGGGAAGTACTGGTATCTGTGGTCGGAGAGGTCCGGGAAATGCGGGAAACCAAGGAAATGAAGGGAGGGGAGGGGGAAATGCGACGAAGTGCAGCAAGACCGCCAACAGGGAGGCACAAAGAAGACAGGTCTGGAGTAGTGGTGCTGGATAGAGCAAGAGAGAAAACAAGCGTATTACCCTAGCAGGAATACAAAAGGTTGCAACGCAGCGAGCCGGCAGTGGGAAACAGTTGATATTCCGATCGGCGGGTGCCATATTGCAGGAAGACTAGACCGGTAATCATGTCTGCAAAGCTGCGTGATGGATTCACAGGCCCCCTCTTCTCCAACGGTGCCACAGCGACCACTCTGTCGCTGTGACAGTATGACAACTCCTCTTCGGATCTGTCCCCGGCATCCATGGATATCGTCGGTGGAACTTTTTGAAGAGTATCAGGGCATGTATGTGTTGTGCTGGTTCTCATGTTCTTTCTTGAATAGAGTATCCATTCCAATTCATTAGATATTGTATATCACCTCGATAGAAACAGGAATCGCAGATGCGAGAGACCTCACATTGCTCGGGATCTGGATCAGAGATTTCTGTATCTGCGTGAGGTAAGGGTCGGTTGTGCTTGTTCGGGATGTATGTTCTTAATAGGGAAGCGTGAAACACTGGATGAATGCGATCCCAGGTCTTGGGCAGACTGAGTCTGATGGCAACAGGGTTAATCTTGGCAGAGATAAAAAAAAAGGTCCAAGATATCTCAGAGAGAGTTTAGACTTGAGTAGCGTATTCACCGAGGTAAATATCTGGTGGACAACCATACCTTGTCTCCAACCTCCCAAGATGGATTGTCTCTACAGTGTTTATCAGCGTTGTTCTTGTTCCGTTCTTGGGTTGCTTGAAGACGTTCCTTAGCTTTCTTATGGTTAACCGTGATCTGGGTCAACAGGTCATCAAGAACCGGAAGGTTGTGGGAGGTACAACCGAGGTGGGAAGTGTTCTCGGATGAATTCATGTTAGACAATGGAAAGGGCTCATGCTGGTGGTCGTGTGAATAGTATTGCTATAGGTGAATTCTGAAAGAGTCAACATATCAGCCCAGTTGTCTTGGTTACATGAGATGTAACACCAGAGGTATTGTTCTGTGGTGTGGTTTAGGCATTCAGTTTGACCGTTTGTGGATCGTATCCTGATGAAAGCACTCTTTCGATGCCGAAGAGCTTGCACAGTGTAGACCAGAAATTAGAGGTGTATTATGAACCTTGGTCAGTAGTTATGGAAATAGGGAGTTCATGTAAACGAAAGATGTCTCTCAGAAAAACTGTGGCCATCACTGGAGCTGATGGAATAGTGGGTAATGGGGAAACATGAGCCATCTTGCTAAATGAGTCCACAGTAACCAAGAGTACTGTTTTGCCTTTGGATGGAGGTAGGTCAACAACAAACTCCAAAGAGATATGAGTCCAGGGACCTCTTGGTACTGGGGGTTATAACAGTTTTCCTATGGGTTTCTGTGTAGAATATTTACTTTTACTGCATATGGGGTGAGCCATGACAAATTCCTTAACATCATTCCTTAAGGTGGGCCACGAGAAAGTGTGTGAAACGAGATCAATTGTACTTACTACGCCCCTATGTCCGGCTGTGGGGCTGTCATTACACATAGACACGACTTTCCCCTGTAATAGTGGTGATGGTATGACCAAAGGTCCAAGATAAAAAACAAGATCTCCCTTGGTAACAAGATGTAGTTGGTCTTGAAGTTTCATGGGTACAAGAGCGTTCAGGTAAGCCTTGCAGAGCAGATCTAAGAAGGTGTTCACCACATAAATGACTTGTTTGTTTCACAATATCCTATCCGGGGGAAAGGATGTTCTGTTGTCATCATGATATCCTCTTGAGAGAGCATCCACAATGATGCTTTGAATCCCGGGAAGATAGGTGATGGTAAAGTCATATTGTGAGAAGAAGTAGGCCCACCTGGCTGGACGGCTACAGTGACATTCGATTTGCTGTAATATCTTGAGGTTCTTGTGATCCATGCAGACTTTAAAGAGGTGTACAGCCCCCAACAATAAATGTCTCCATTCAGTGTAAGCTGCCCGGATAGCCAGTAACTCCTTTTCGATAACGGAATCATTGGTTTTGCTATTTGTAAGGAACGCTGAGTAGTAGGCTAGCGGATGTTCAAGTTTGTCCTTTCTGACCTGTTTAAGCACGGCTCCAATGGCACCATGAGAGGCATCAGTCTCTACTATAAAGGGTTTGTCTTGATCTGGTTGAATAAGGACAGGTGCAGAACAAAATGTTGTTTTCAACAGTTGGAAGGCCTTCTCTGTTTTAATATTCCAGACAAAAGGAACATCCTTCTTTTACAGATGAGTGATTGGGAGTATAATCCGGGAGAAATTTTGAATGAATCTGTGGTCAAAATTGCCCACCCCTAAAAATCCTTGAAAATCTTTGACGGTTCAAGGGGATGGCCACTTGGTGATAGCTGAAGTCTTACATGGATATATCTCTATAGCTTGTTTGGAAAGAATAAAAGCAAGGTATGAGATGGAAGGAACTTCAAACAGACACTTTTCTGGCTTAACCATAAACTGATTTTCTTGTAGCCTTTGTAATACTCCTGTGAGGTAACGATGGTGTAACTCTGGTGAGGCTGAAAAAAACAGGGTATCATCAAGGTAGACAACTGCATGCTGAAATAGAATATCTGAGAAAAGTCAGTCCATGAACCATTGAAACATAGCTGGTGCATTTACCAGACCAAAAAGCATGACCTGGTATTCATAATGTCTGTAGGGGGTGTGGAAAGCCATCTTCCATTGATCCCCTTGCTTTATTCAGAGAAGATGCTATACCTCTTGGGGATCCAACTTGCTGAATATGATGGAACATTGGATGGCCTCCAAGATATTATTGTTAAGGGGCATGGGGTACCGATCTTTAATGGTGACTTGATTGAGGCCTCTATAATCGATGCAGGGTCCAAGCTAACTAGTATCCTTTTTGGGAATAAATAATAGCGAAGCTCCTGCGGAGGAATTAGAATCCTGGATCAAACCATTCTGCTCTGATAAAACTGTATCTGATTGAAAGCCCAGTTGATGGTCGGGTTATGTTTCCGTAGCCAAGGAATACCTAAAATGAGAAGAAAATGAGCCCCCCCTAATGATATCAAAAGGTACCTCTTCTTGGTGGTAATTGACGGTCATTAAGAGGTTCTTTATTTCTTAGTAATGGGGCCCGAAATAGGTGGTCTGCCGTCTACTCCTTCAACAGGTTGATTGTATAAGCGATCCTCCAGGGTGATGTTGTTCGCTTCAGCCAATTGTATGTCCATGAAAAGTCCTGCAGCTCCGCTATTCAGGAGCACAAAGGCTTCTATTTCCTTCCCAAAAGGTGGTGTCAATGTTACTCAAAGGACCATACGGCGGTCGTCTGTGTGATTATCTATTTTCAACGTACGATACAAGGGACTAGACCCAACACCCCGATTCACCGTTCCTTCTAGGATCGGGGTTTGGCATTTCCCTGTTTCCTAGGGGGAACTTACGGACAGTCCATTAAAAGATGATCCCGGACCCAACAGTATAAACATAATCCTTTATCGCTTTGTCTTTGCCTCTCCGTTGGAGACAATGGACCACCGGCGGGCCCTATTTGCATAGTTTCCTCGGTCACTGAGGTCTCTTTTGAAGAAGTGGAGGGGACTACCTGAGGAGGTTCCTTTGTATTTCTATCTCTCTTCTTTTCGTTCTTCTTGTCAATGTTCGATCTGAAGGATTGGAGGCACTAGGTCAGCTAAAGTAGCAGGACGGGCAACATGGGCTAATTCATCCTTAATGTCTTCTGTTAGCCCCCTCCTAAAGATGGAGCACTGGGCTGATTCAGGCCATCCAGCTTCTGCCGCTAGTCTTTTAAACTTAGTTATGTAGGCCAATACGTCCAAGGTGCCTTGACATATGTCCAGAAGGGACTTATAGACATTGTAGGTAAGTTCTTGTCGCTCAAACATTTCCCTAACGGCTTGGATAAACCCGGCATAGTTGTTCACCAAAGGGCTGGCCAAAATGACCAAAGGTGTGGCCCATGCTAATGCGCTTCCCGTCATGTTGGATATCATATATCCAATCTACGCTTTATCTGAAGAAAAGCTGGTTTCCCGAAACATAAAATGAACCGTATAGGCCTCAAGGAATCCCTTCATCAGCCCAGCTGTCCCATCAAACTTCCCACATGTTAGAGTTCCCAAAGGGGCTTCAGGAGCCAAAGCATCTCGAGCAGTTATGAAATTATGTAATGTAGCGTTCTCCGCTTTTAGGTTCTGTACCGTTGTAGACAAAGCCTGTACTGCATTGACCAGTTCCTGAAGTTGCGCCATCTCGGACAGTTTTCACGGCGTTGCAAACTCTCACCTGTGAGTTTGGAGCTTCTGTCCTTAGGAGGAGTCCGCTGAGATTTTGTGTCAGGTTTGCCTTTCTTCTTATCAGCGAGGCGTTCTTTGAAGAGGTAAGGTCAGTCCTGCTTTGCCGCCACAATGTCTCCCTGTTAGACAGAGGACACACCGGGGCAGGCAAGCAGGTCATGGCCTCAAAGGTGGGGAAAAACCCAATGTGTAGATGGCAGATCCGGAATGCTGGGAAGAAGCAAGTTCACGGGAGGTGCTGGCATCCGTGGTAGGAGAGGTCCGGGAAATGCAGGAAACCAAGGAAAGAAAGGGAGGGGGAAGGTGAGGAAGCAGTGCGAGACCGCCAACAGGGAGGCACAAAGAAGATGGGTTTGGAGGAGTAGTAGTGCTGGATAGAGCAAGAGAGAAAACAAGCCTATTACCCTAGCAGGAATACAAAGGGATGCAACGTGGTGAGCCGGCGGTGGGAAACAGCTGATATTCCGATCAGCGGCCGCCATATTGGAGGAAGACTAGACGGATAATCACGTCTGCAAAGCAACGTAATAAATTTGCCTGCCTCCTCGTCTCCAACGGTGCCACCGCTGTAACAGTATCCTTCCTATTCATCTTTCTGTTCAAGATGGCACCTGCTAAATTCCATCACGTTTTTGTATAAGCATTCTAGATCATTTCAAGATGGCGCTAACCAGGCTCGGACTGGCCTATAGGGCATTAGGTCCACAGCTGAACCAAAAAAGCAAAATGCTGGTGTGGACCTGTTTTTTTTTATCAAAGTGGGCCACTTTTTTGGCCAATGTGGGACAGGTTGATGAGTTATTTCACTATGCGGCTAATAGTTTTGACCAGTGTTGCTGAATAAATATTCTTTAAAATACACAATTTGCATCACATTTTATCAAAGGAATCCCCCTTGGGTACCATTCAAACCGTGTCACAAAAGGAATGAATAGCCAATTGCAATTGTGGCCCACTTTTTCATTGGTACCCAAGACAATTTTATGGCCCAGTCCGACCCTGGCGCTAACCCCATGCCCAATCACAGACCCGGAAACTCACATCTATTTAAAGAGAAAAAACTGGTGGGTCGCTACTAACTATTAGTGAACTTGCACTTAAATCTACAATCCATGTTTTTGTCTTCATGTCCTCCTGACTGTTTGGTGCTCCTCGCTGCTCTACCCTACCAGATTGCCTTTTCTGAGCGTTCCCTATCGCACTTCTGCAATTATGAGCCGCTTCCTTCCGAGCAGCATTCTGTAAGCCACTTCCTCCGTTGTACGCTTGCTGTCTAGCAGCTTCTTCAATCTGCCCTTGCTATGGTGAGAGATCCTGGTGTTACCCACCAAAGCTGCTCCTCCGCAGCATTTTCTTTACATAGCTGCTACTGCAAAGTCGCTTTCTCTTCAGCACCATCTCTGCACTACTTCTACCCTTATCAAAACCCTCTCCCTACCTGACTGGCTGCTCCTACAAGCGTCACTGCTGTCTACATACAGGTTAGTGCAATTAATAACCTGATAGATTATGTAAGGAAGGTATAGCATTAACAGTAAAACAGACACAAGTGACCACTTTTCAAGGGTGTTTATTGAAATTCAAAAAGGGTATGATAAACGCCTTTCTAAACCTAGATCTACAGATGGGAGCAAGCTACGATCATCAAATAATAATAACGTAGTCCTAGTGGTATCTTCTCAAAATAAAAGGTCCTATACTAAAAGACCTATTGCCAATCCTTACCTCTAAATACAAATAGTGTGGTAAACAATGTTATGAAAAAGAAAAAAGTGTTGAAAGGGACATGTCAGATTTTTAGGCCATTGGCCTCTCTTCCCCATGTTTTTAGCATGCGATAAGGCGGACCACTCGAGCATAACCCAGTCTCTGACTTCTTTAGCACGAGGTTACAGTTCACTCATCAGCATCAGGGCCTCCGGAGCATAAGTCTCCTTGCTTCTCAAAGTCTTTTGACTCAAAGGGCCTAATGCAACCAATTATACAAGTTATTTTCTCTTCTGGATTTTCACAAATATTCACATCGGGTGATTCAATATCTACCCCGGATCCCTTTCAACTGGGCTCAGATCATTTTAGCATAAAGTTCCACACAGGCTTCCCTCTGCTGGGCTTGAGCCTGTCTTTCACCTATGACTTTATCGTACAATGTTCGTAGGTTCTTCCTTTTCGGGTGACTCACGGGTCACCCCGGATCCCCCTCTGCCGGGCTCAGATCCCTTCTACACAATTAGTCTCGCTCAGCCAGGTTCGGACCAATGTCAACTTTAAATCAAGTATTGAAGACTTTCTAATGTGCATGGGGTTTGGCTTGACCCGTTGCAGCACCACGTTGATTTCAAATTTGTCTTTCTTTTAACGTTCGCACTCTTTCGATTGCATACCTAACAGAGACCTCTGAATGAGCAGCCACGTGATGCCGGACCACTCTGTCTAAGTATCGTATTTTAGCTTCAACGTTCATTCAGTCATCTGCTGTCTTATAATCTTCTTCACACAATGTTGCTGCTTGCAACCTTGATTTCCACACAGACCGGTCTGGTATCAGTCTCCCCAACTCATCGGCTGTGCTGACTTTACTGATGCTGTTTTGTTGTAGGAGCCAAGCACAGTACCGCAGCGGCAAACGCTTCGCCACGCCTTGACTATCAACACGGGAGAGCCCCGGGTACCTCCGATACACAATGCAGGATTCTTTAGCGTTAATTTCAGGTCTTACGTTTCCTACTTTGGAAGGCTCATGAACGATGCGACCTGTCAGTGAAACGGTCAATGGTGTTTCCCTCCTTGCAATCCTCTTCGGTTTTGCCGTCTTCCGCCTTGTATTAAACTGCCATCTCGGAACTGCTGCTTCCTCGTTTGCTTTGCTTGCTCAGTGTGTACTTTCGTGCTCCGCCTTTCATCCGTTTGGGGAAGTGTGATGGAAGTCAGGTGTGTGTAATGATCAGTAATTGCCTGACTATTGTAGTGGGACATATCAGGTTTACGGCTCAGGTGTTAGTCCATTTTCCCTCACAGTAAGTTATCCACGAGAAAGTGTTTGTGTCAAAAAGGGGGTGGAGGGTGAGACCTACGTATCCTAAAGCTAAAGGGGTAAAGGTGTTACAGGCAAGGGGATACTGCGTCTCACCGTCCGGTGTCCCACTTCCACTCCCCAAAGACCTCCCATCCAGGTGATCCTCCTGCACTGTTCCACCCCCAGGAACTGGATCCAAAAGCGATGGCCTGGCCACCAGGATGACAGATACCTGAGGACTAGCGAGTGAGACACCTTCAGGTTTCTGACAATGGAGACATCCAAAAGAAAGGCTACAATGTACCAGGTTCAGCCGTTAGTTGCTGCAGTTCTGGCACTTAATGTTGAATATCTTGGATCCTGACCCTGGGGGCGGAGAAGTGAGGGAGGATCACTTGGGTGGAGGGTCCTTGGGGACTGGAAGTGGGGTGCCCTCGTTCGAGACATGGCATCCCCGCTTTCCATTAGTGACCAACCCAACCCTTCTCCCATTTTCCTAAACTGTTATAAGCCAGTTGCCCTAATTTCTCCGCATTTAACACTTGACAGTACCGGGACGAAGAAGAGACAACTACGAACAATGAGGACCACACTCTTTCACCACTTTGGTACCCAGACGAGGAAGATGCCTGCTGAGAGCTGTAAAGGTCCGACATGTCCCGTTGATTGTTGTCAGGCAGGGCTGATTTGATATCCACACCTGCAGCCTGTCAAGGTTGCAGGTGTATAAAAGGAGGCCAGCCCAGCAGCAAAAGAGACAACAGAGAAAACTGTGCATGGGGGAATGAAAGGAATAGCAGCAGGAAGGGTGGTGTAAGCGTGGCGTGGGAGCTGGTGCTACGTTGAGCAAACTGAACATTAAGAAGGGAGCCAAGCGGAGACGCTGTCCCTTTTATGTGTTTTCAAGATGCTTGTTTCCCTGTGTTGGGACGTCGACACAGGAGCGCCTGAGGGGCAGGAGTTGGACCCCTGATGTGAGGAGCAAAATGCTGTATGATCCTGGCTTCTGTGAAGTCCTTGAAAGCAACCAGTGAGGTTCAATCTATTAAGAAACCCACTGCACTAGTGTTTCTGCTTGGTTGTTCAAGAAATACTTTGTATCGGAGTGGTCACGTGTTTGAGGAAACACGTTTTCGAAGATCTTCGATTCAATCCATCGTCCAACGCTGAATGACGGGGAATACTTCATTTCAAAGTGGTTGCATGTGAGAGAAAACACGATTTTGAAAGTCTCAGATAGAAGTACATTTTGTTTGAAGTGAATTAAAGGAAATTGTCATGAACCGTAGGACACGTCCCTTCTGGACCTCCTGGTCCTTGACACATAGGGGCTTACACTCTGTGGTACTTCGAACATGGCCGTTAATCACAGAGCGCAGCCTACCAGCTCTTACTTCTGATGTAGCATGTTCTATAAAGGAGCCATGCCCCCACGGCCCCGCGTGTCTCAACGCTACTGATTGCTGTGGCTAGACGTGTGCTCCGTAGTTTGCCTTCGCAGAACTCTGTTGTTTCCTGGTTCCCGGTCCTCCGCTTCCTCCTACTATCCTACTCCCTTCTTATCCTGCCTTCTTCCCAGACTCTGTATACCCACCTCCGAGTACACTTTCTTCCTATCCTGGACTTCCTGGAGTTTCCTAGTGATCCCGGACATTGAAGCTGAACGAACGCTGGAAGCCGAAGATGGCCGTGCGGGGTTGTACAAGACCCGATGCCTGCTGAGAGCTGTAAAGGTCCGACATGTCCCGTTGATTGTGGTCAGGCAGGGCTGATTTGATATCCATACCTGCAGCCTGTCAAGGTTGCAGGTGTATAAAAGGAGGCCAGCCCAGCAGCAAAAGAGACAACAGAGAAAACTGTGCAGGGGGGAATGAAAGGAATAGCAGCAGGAAGGGTGGTGTAAGCGTGGTGTGGGAGCTGGTGCTACGTTGAGCAAACTGAACATTAAGAAGGGAGCCAAGCGGAGACGCTGTCCCTTTTATGTGTTTTCAAGATGCTTGTTTCCCTGTGTTGGGACGTCGACACAGGAGCGCCTCAGGGGCAGGAGTTGGACCCCTGATGTGAGGAGCAAAATGCTGTATGATCCTGGCTTCTGTGAAGTCCTTGAAAGCAACCAGTGAGGTTCAATCTATTAAGAAACCCATTGCACTAGTGTTTCTGCTTGGTTGTTCAAGAAATACTTTGTATCGGAGTGGTCACGTGTTTGAGGAAACACGTTTTCGAAGATCTTCGATTCAATCCATTGTCCAACGCTGAATGACGGGGAATACTTCATTTCAAAGTGGTTGCATGTGAGAGAAAACACGATTTTGAAAGTCTCAGATAGAAGTACATTTTGTTTGAAGTGAATTAAAGGAAATTGTCATGAACCGTAGGACACGCCCCTTCTGGACCTCCTGGTCCTTGACACATAGGGGCTTACACTCCGTGGTACTTCCAACATGGCCGTTAATCACAGAGCGCAGCCTACCAGCTCTTACTTCTGATGTAGCATGTTCTACAAAGGAGCCATGCCCCCACGGCCCCGCGTGTCTCAACGCTACTGATTGCTGTGGCTAGACGCGTGCTCCGTAGTTTGCCTTCGCGGAACTCTGTTGTTTCCTGGTTCCCGGTTCTCCGCTTCCTCCTACTATCCTACTCCCTTCTTATCCTGCCTTCTTCCCGGACTCCGTGTACCCGCCTCCGAGTACATTTTCTTCCTATCCTGGACTTCCTGGAGTTTCCTAGTGATCCCGGACATTGAAGCTGAACGAACGCTGGAAGCCAAAGACGGCCGTGCGGGGTTGTACAAGACCTGCACCGTACGGAAGAAGACTCCTCCAAAAGGATTCCAGCAAACAGCGAAAACAGGTGAGAAAAGGGGAAACTTGTGACAGAAATATTATACTGCGGGTTGAAAGGAAACCTTAACAAGTGCAACTAGTGTCAATTGAACACTTAATTGAATACAAACCAGGTTTCTCGAATACCAAACTGAATGAAATCCCCTAAACAAATGCATTTCATGCCAATTGAACATCTAATTCAATACAAACCAGGTTTCTTGAATACCAAACTGAATGAAAACCTTAACAAGTGCAAACCGTGCCTATTAAATATCAAGTTGAGTATAATCCATGTTTTGTTTAACACCAAACAGAGTGAAAATGTAACAAAAGAGCAGAACTGTTACATCTTCAATATAGAAGCAAAGTGAAACTTCAAATCTGAATATAACCATTGTGATGCTTCATGTTAAACCGAATGATACTTTACATTGAAGTGAAACTAATATGTGATGTCTTCTAAGTGAATGGAACTTTAAATCTAAGTAAATCGTTGAGTACTATTTCTACACAGTTATAATATATGCATTGAAAATCCTGCCAGGATAAAACTCCTACTGCTACTATGAGTACTTTGTGGTGAGGTTTGCTTTAAACTTTCACACTTAAATCCCCAATGGGGAAGTCAAATCAACAAACTGCTTCAAGGCTTCAAGAATACAGTTCATATTGACAATGTCTCTCACACTGATTCATTTGCCCCAGAAAATGCAGATTGTATTTCTCTCCCCCTTCATAATTCTTATAAGCAGGGTTTCTATTCTGCCATCTTTGGTTTCCTTTAATTGCTTTTCTTTGGCTTAGGCAATTCTGGTTATCATTTTCTTTTACAAGTGATCTTCCTTTCTGTAAATCACATTCACTTTGAATATTATTCCCTTTTGGCTTTGGCAATGGTAGTTACAATATTTTTAATTCAATCTCTCTTATGATAAGAGTTGCGCCCAAATTGCTTCAATTCATTAGTTCAGTATTCAAAAGTTTTCTTTTGAGCCAGTGGCCTGTTTCGGAGCACACTGGCGTTTACTGACAAAGGCCAATTTACCAGTCTTTCCGAGCATCATTGCTGGACCTGCTGCTCCTGTTTCTTCTTCTGTCAGGTTTGCACAGGCATCTGACAGCTTCGGTAACATGCTCGTTGCTCGCGCCTCCTGTAGTTGAAGCTTTCTCTGCTACGCTCGCACTCCGGTGAATGCCACACACGGAGCAGCACGCAGGACCAGGAGAGCTTCTCTCTTCCTTGGGATAGCTAGTCTCTGTACTGCTTCCTGCTGTGCATTCTCTGCATTCTACAGGACTCACGGCCTCTGCCACTTCTTCGACATGGCATCCCGCTTACACAACAGCGGCAGATCCGTTTCCTGGTTCTTTCTCCTGCTTATGCTGCTCTCAAAGCTTTTACTTAATGACCTGCACCTTAAAGGTCTTTAAACGTTTAAAGGTCCGCCTCAGGTGTGGGTCATTACAACCACTAGACTGCACACTATAGTTTTGTAACTCTGAGCTCCTCTTCCTCGTCTCAGTATATAGGACTTGATGTCGATAATGTTCATATTCCTTTTAATCTCAGAATTTCCAACTTTACAACATTCCATTAATATGGTTTGATCCTTACGAAAATGATTCAGAGTACTCTCCCAGCCTTCCTGACCTGAACCTCCTCTCATGTGATCCCACATAATACCACCCCCAGGGATAGGATCAGGTAGCGACTGCCCTACACTGGCCACATGGGAGGAGACTTTAGGCTGGGATTCTGTGAGGATTCCACAGGATTCATCACATACCCTTCCCCTAAAGACCTGCGGGCCAATTCATGGAATTAATGTGCGCTGAAATTTTCAGCGCAAGCGTGCGAAAGCGTGCAAAAGCGTGCAAAAGCGGGCGAATCGCAGTGCCATTGCGAAAATCGCAGCGAAACCCGTGCACAGCGATTCATGGAAGTCCGTGCGCGTGTAAATCCCAGGATGTGCGGCAAAATTCTGCTTGGCGCATGCTGGCGCACACGTCTCCAAACAGCATGCGCTACGCGCACATCGAAATCGCACATAACGCGGCGCACACAACAAAAGTAGGAGGAACAGAGGGTGTGACACGCGGAATGGGGAACAACGTGTGAAAATGTGGGCGTCACGGGGGAAGTACAGGAGGCAAATGCGCGGAACGCCCACACGCACGTTCAAAACACGTATTCATGTATTCGAACGGGGCTAACGCGTGCGCCAAAAAAGACGCGCTAATCAGGGAACACGTACGCCAGCAGGCGTACGTGGACCCGTGCAGCATAAATGTGCGCGCAAACAACAAACAAGCTCAGACGCCAGGATGAATATACCATTCCTAGCAGCAGTGGTCGTGGGATACCGCAGGAGGAGGAGGAGGATAGTCAGGCCCAGAATTTTCACACCCAGAACCAGCCTTTTTGGGATGCCTGATGACCAGGTGTATGGGAGGTACAGGTTTCCACCTCACATAATACTCAACCTGGTCAGTGAGTGGGAGGATGACCTCACATCACCCACCCTGTGCTCCCAAGCACTCAGCCCCCTGCAGAAGGTCCTCAATGCACTGCACTTCTTGGCCACTGGATCATTTCAGCGGACAAGTGCTATAGTGGGGGGGGGTGTTACAGGCAACGCAGTCACGCTGCCTACACCAGGTCTTGGCCATCATGACTGCACGCCCATCCGTCCGCAGGCACATATACCTCTCCAGAACACCTGCAGAAAGGCAGGCTGCCGTCCAGGATTTCTACGGATGGCACAATTCCCCAAAGTCCTAGGTGCCATTGATTGCACCCATGTGGCTCTACATCCCCCCAGGGCATCAGAGCACATCTATAGAAACCGCAAGCACTGACAGTCCATCACCGTGCAGGTAGTATGTGATGTCAAGGGAATCATCACCTCAGTATATGCCAACTATCCAGGGTCCACCCATGACAGTTTTATTTACAGAATGTCAACCCTAAACCGGGACCTAGAAGCTGGGCGGCATGGCGATACATGGCTGCTCAGTGAGTATAAATGCCACAGCACATGCATGCATGTCAGATACTGAGTAATGTCACAACGCCACTAATGATACCCATCACCACCTCCCCAGGGGACAGTGCCTACCCTCTGAGCACCCACATGATGACGCCAAATCGGAACCCCACCATGCCATCCGAGGTAAGATACAGCACAGCCCACATTGCAACCCGGGGCATAGTGGAGCGCACATTCGGAGTGCTCAAGTCACGCTTTCGTTCCCTTGACCGTTCTGACGGGCCGCTGTTATACGCTCCCTCAGTAGTGTGCAGGATCATAGAGGCAGCATGTGTCCTGCACAATGTTGCAACACGCCGGGGCCTGCCCGTGGACATGGTGGTGCCCCCACATCCCCAACCACATGCACGCCCGCTGCGCATGGGAGGGGAAAGGGCACGGGGTGAGGCATCCCGTACGCAGCTGGTGGCTAATTACTTCACCTAAAATCACACCCCTGTGGAGTGCACACAGCCCTGGCACATACCATCAGACAATCAATGATGATGACATAAGGGACAGCCAACTGTCACAACCATACCAGCCTGAGATTGGTCACCTGGAAGTGTTACATTGTGTGCATCCCTACCTATACAAACACCACCAATGCTGTGTCCTCAAAAGACACACTTCTATGCTGCTAAATTCATTACCCCCTTGAAAAATACAACATGACAACAGTGCCATGTCACCCAACCCCTCCCCAGCACCGCCACTCAATACAGCATGGCATGCCACGCTATGTGAGAGCAAACAAAGCAATCCCCAAAACATGACACAAGTGTCACAAAGTATAGTGTCCCTAATGGAAACTGGCCACACACAAAATGCTCCCAGTATTGTACAACTAACAACACACATGACCAAATACTTACAAACAATACAATTCAGCTACACAGCCTCAAACATAGAATAAACATGACAGTACTAAGTTAAAGTAGTGGTAGTCTTACAACCTGATTATGCCAGCACATCGACCACTTCCAACTGTACAGTGTTGCTGCCACGCAAATGTGTAAGTGCACTGCTTACAACATGAACTCCATCTCCAAAGTAGACGGCCTTGTGAAGACATGAGGAATGAACCTGCAAATTAGGAGGAAGACATGGATGCACAAGCACATATCAATACACCATGCAGTGTACAATACAACAACAATATCCACTAGGAATGTATACACAGTATTGACTACAGACTGCCCACACAGCTCATGGGAGTCCAACGTCACTGTGTAAGTCACTGTCACTTGGGCACACCCTTTGCAAGCCCATGGAAACGGGAAGCAGGAGGGGTGTGTGTCTCACGAAACGAAGCATCTAACCCAAACTCAGGACAGGCCTGCATGTGCCCAGCCGGAATACAGTGTATGCCCACGGGAGCCACACAAGGTAACACACTGTAAAAAAAATCAAAAATCAAAAATGGCCATGTGGGGGCTGGGAGGGGCACCCAGGAGGTCCGAGGACAGGGTGCGCACCAACAGCCACCTGTGTGGATGTTGGGAAAAAAAAACACCTCCATGGGCTCATGGCCTGCACAGCTACGCCAATGTGGGAGAACTGCTGCTGTCGCTCTCATCACCCTCTGCTGCTGCCACAGGAGGTGGTGGTGCTATGGGAGGCAGCCCACGCAAAGCCCCAGTATGGTCCTCCATGGCAGCAAGCATGCGGGTGTGGAAGGTCTCGTTCTGGAGGATTATAGTGTGGAGATCCCCATGCACCACCTGACGTGATGCCCGGATCTCCTCCCGAGTTGCCTGCATCTCAGCTGAGAGCGAACATGTGAGCCGCCCCAGCTGCTGTTCTGTCCTCAAGTTAGTGGAAGCCTCAAGGTCAACAAGAGTCTCCCTGAGGTGATGGAGTTCTACCCTCAGGGCTTCCCTGTGGCCCTGGGACTCTATTGATATCGATTGGCATAGTCTCCAGTGCCGCCCATCTGTCCCTGTTGGACGCCAACATGTCCTCCCTGTGTGATTGGCAAATGGAGTCTGTTAGCTGCTGTAGTTGCTCCATCTGCCTTTCAGGGGGGACAATGGAAGTGGCCACCCTCTCCATTGCTTGAGCCATCATCTCAACTGATGCTGCCTGTTGGGTTGCCATACCGTACATGGATTGTTCCTATGCGGTATTGCCTGGTGGCGTACGGCCACCGTGTCGGCAGGCACCACACCTGTTTGGGGCCGGCGATCTGCGCCTTCCTGTGCCGGCACTGCCTGAGGCTGCAGGGCTGCATTCCCCCTCTGATCTGCTGGCCCAGGAACAGGATCAGATTTTGTGGAGTGTGACCCTGCATCCGTAACCGCCAAAGGCGGATTTACCAACACTGAGATCCCCATAGAGGGTTCTACCCCTGGTGCAGGTGGGTTGGACAGAACAGAATCCCTGCCAGAAACACTTACCTGCGACGGCACATAGGTCTCATCATCCGAATCAGCACCTGAATAGAGGTCTGGGGAGGTGCACCCAGAGGCACCCCTGGACAGAATGGTCTGCAGCAAGATTTGGTTCTCACCCACCACCACACCACGTCCCCCACTGGTGCCCGGTCGTGCCTGGGATCCCTCCTGGGTCTGCACCATCTCCTCAACCTCAACAGCATCAAGTGCGTCATCCCCTGCAAAAACATGAAAGACAAAAAATGGAAACAGGCATTAGCACCATAGCACACAAATAGGCCTGACAAGCTACAGAACCAGTACATGATTTACACATGTCCCACATGACTATAACCCTCCCATGCATGCACTGTCACTGAGTTGGAAGAAGAGGCAAAAGGCAGACACTGATGACACCAAGATGGAAGAGCAACACATTTGCTGCATGCTGGGTATCACTGCCATCACACATTGGCCTGTGAGTGGCATGTCCAATACACATACATGACACATGCCATCACACAGATGGCATGTACCATAGCCATGGTACATTCCACAAGTACATCCATATGTCAGTGAATGAATACTGTCAGGCATCCATGTGAGATGGACATGATGAGATGAAAAATGCTACATAGTGTGACAAAATAGGCATGTGCCACACACTGCAACACATCCAGTGTACAAAAATACAGTGATTGCAGGCCGATGTACACATCAATGGTTGTGCACTTCAACATGACAGGAAACAACTATCATGTTCCACATTCAAACAGGCCCCAAAAATGTATGTGATCAGGTCAATACTCAATCAGCCTGAATGATCAAATCATTCACCTAACAAGGTAAAACATGTGGGCCAATGTGGGGTTCATCAATGACAGAAGCATGTCACAAATGTGAAAATAGGGCTGAGGAATGCGTAGCAAAAGTGGGAGAATTGAAACAATCAGACTGAACGAACACTGAAAAATACAAATAATGTTGTTGCAAGATGTCACTTCAAGGGCAACTGCCGTAATGTTGCGCTAAATTACTACTGTAGGCAGAAGGGATACTGTCACACCCAAATCCAAGGCCGCTGAATGTTTTGGATGAAGCACATGGGTGACCCATACCACTCAGGCACACACACTCTCACCTGGCACTCAATCAGAACCCGTCACCCAAACAACATACACATGCATTACACACACATGCATGGGCACTCACCGGACAATGCATCATAATCAGGTAGTTCTCCCACACCTTGGATCTGTTCCTCTGTGACGAAGGCCCCAGCAACAGACTCATGTTCAGTGAGTTCGTTGTCCTCTTGTGGAGACCCACCGCCAGTCACCAGAGTAGCGGCATGATTTGAGGCCAGCTTGTTCTTTGGTCTGCGTTTCAGGTCATTCCACCGCTTGTACCAATCATCAGCTGTGCGCCTCACAAAAGGGCACTTATGCGGTCGGCGATGATCTGCCAGTGTGCCTTACGTTGACCAGTTGTGGTCTTGGACCCTGCAATCACAAGCATTTTGTGGCTATGTGCCGACACATAGGCCACAAGTGCATCAAGTTCCGGATCATTAAAGCAAGGCTTCCTTGAGGTACCAGAGTGTGTAGCTGTGTCTGGGGTCTCAGTCTGTCGTGCCAGAGCACCCTTCTTCCTCTTCTTTAAAGATGGAGCAGAGCCAGAGTGGCTTACGCCGCTCTGGTCAGTAGGGGCAGAATCACCGGTGGACTGGGTAGTAGGAGTGTGGGAATGCACAATGACCAGAGGTCTTGATGCAGGCATTGGATGCAGGGTAATGTTGGCAGGGGGAACATCAGTTTGATGGACCTGTACTGACACTGTCATGGCTGAGAGAGTCAGAGCTAGGGCGGATGGAGCTGCAGCTGCCCCTGCAGCCTCCCCACCCTGCATACTTGGGGCAGCAGATGACATAGCTGCCCCAGATCCACGTGGCTTGGTGACAACAACTTGCACCGCCACACGTGGCCTAGACTTGCTGACCTGGAAGTCAGCCAGGGAGTCATCCTGTGCCAGGTCAGGTGCCACAATGGGCTGGTCCAACAGGGGCTGAGCTGGGATGGTGTCATTCACGTTTCCCTCAACCATGGGGGGGGGCCTGGGTGTCCCTGATTGTTCCTCCACACATGGGGTATAGGGGCACCCTGCAAATCCCGGCCACGTCCCCTACCGCGCCCACCACGCCCACCTTTTGAAGGTCAGCCACCTTTGCCTCCCTTACCGCTTGGTCGCCTCCCAACCATGGCACTGATGTTGTTGTGCATATGGGAGTTGCAGTAAACTATTGTCCTGGGCAATTGGGGGTCAAAGGGGTAGGATACCAGATGGAATTCGTACCCTAGTGCTCTAACAAAGCTGTCTGTGACCCCTGGGGGAAGATGACGGGTCACGCAACGCACAGGCAGCCCAAAATCAAAAAGTAACGTGCACGCAACCCCTCGTAGACCACGTGCATGAAAAAATGAACCCGCACTACGCTGTGGCACCCAGAAACACAAAACTAAGCGTACGCATAATACACGCAGCCTACAATGACCTCTGATGGGGAACGCGACACACGGGGCAAGCACAGTTGCAAAGTATGTGCGGAACCTACCGTCTGCCTGGAAAAAGAATGTAAAAAATATGTGCTTGTGCGCTTTGGCAACACCCCGCCAAAAGAAGAATTGTACGCTGTCTGAGGAGACAGGACAAAAGGAGAAGTGAACTCTGTTTGAGGAAACAGGCCCAACAAAAATTCAGAAAAGAGCTGTCAGAGGTAACAGGGAGTACGAACTAGAAACGCTGTGAAGTAATCGCATGTGAACCGACAAGAAGTACAGATTAAACCCACTCGCTCTCCACGAAAAGCACATACAAGGAAATGGCGTCCATCACGTACCTTTTAAACCGGCCCACACGTACATGTCAGATACACTTGTACACGGGCGCTTTCCTCCAATTAAACGCGATGACACTCGGACGTGCAGTTTTTCCACGTATGCTCTGTCATCACGTGCTATGAGGGAAACGCCCGTGCGCGTAATGTAACTTACGCGCTTACGCGCTAAGGGCCATTGGTCCAATGGAATCGCGTGCGTGTGCTGATGCACTTATGCGCTAAGGCCCTTTCCTCGAATTACATGCTGACGTGCAATTTTGTTCACATGCCAAATCACTCCGTATCAAGCTGGCCACGCGAAAACACACAGAAGACCACGCTCCTGCCCAGAAGGCTGAATTACTGCCCCCCAGAGCCCCAAGCACGCTCCCACCTGCCATCTGCTGCTGCCTGACTGCCTGATGCCCACGTGCCCTGCCATTTGCTGCCTGCACGTCAGCCAGGGGTGTAGTTGCTGTGACCACCCCTGCTGGAACCGAAGACTTCCGACTGGGATTCCATCGCTCCACAGCCCAGCCCCAGGACCCAGTTGCCCACCCACTCCTGCCTCTGGGGTTGCCATGTCCGGCACAACACCATCTGGCAGCACTGGCAACCCCCAGCCAGAGAGGCAGAGGGCCACCAGCTTCGCTGCCACCGAAGTTGGTGTCCTGGTGGAGCAAGTCCTGGGGCAGTATGATGCCCTCGTTCGCGCGCCGACAATGAAGGACGGACCAGGATCTGGATGGACCTCGTGACTGCCATCAACGCGGAGGGGGTGGCAGTCCACGACTTACATCATGTCAAGAAGCGCTGGGAGGACTTCAGGTCCAGGACCCTCAACAAGGCCTGGCGTCTCGCTAAGGCAGCGGATGCCAAGGGGCGCCGGGGCCAGCTGTCGAACAATCAAATGAGGGTCCTGGAACGCATATGCCCAGCGCTCTACGTCCAGATCCTTGAGAGGCAGACCCGTCTGGAGTCGAGCGGTAAGTGTACATGCATGTTGATAGTATGCTGTGCGTGTCGTGGTGTGCCAGTAGTGTGCAGGTTGCACATGTGTTTATGTAGGGCCATGTAGGGATGTGTATCAACATGGGTGTAAGGCTGCCACATGTGAGTCCTCTCAGTTGTGAGACACATTGATGGTGTATGTGTTGGTAAGCATGCTGGGCAAATGCAGGTGTGGGAGCACACATGTTTGAATTTCTGTGGATGTACATTGGCATGGTTGTGGCATGGATGGTGGTTTATAATGCATGTATCTGCACTGTGTACATGTGCATGTATGTGTATCTGACAAGTGTGCAACTGTGATGCAACATGGATGCACGTGACACTGATATGTAGAAGGATGAATGGCAGATGTGACATGTATGACGATCTAATCACTACAACAGTTGGAGGAGATGTAGACATGCATGTAAGTGTGGTGGCGTGTGTGCATGTCTAGTGCACTCCTTGTGTTTCATGTGATGTCAGGCTCACCTTTGGCTGGTCATGCTGTTGTATGTGTATGGATGGTGCTGCCTGGTGCAAAATTGCTGTTGGAATGTTCATGTGTGTGAGTTAAAATGACATGTGTGTCGTGGAGTGTGATGCCATGTCTGTAGATAAACAATGCCACTCATGTGCAACTGTCATGTGTGTATCAGTCCATTGTACAGTGCCCTGCTGCCTGTGTTTTATATCTCCCTGTCTGCAGCGTCAACTGAAGAAGAGGGCGGAGAGGGTGCTGTGTAGCACAGCGGCAGGGATCATCCCGCCACCCGGAGACGTGCTAGTGGTGCAATGCAGGGGCAGGGACAGGAGGCAGCACAGGCCACCGCGGAGGTGCCTGTGTGTAATCCTGTCCCCGATCCTGTGACCGCATCATCCCGCACCAGCAGGGATGCCTATGTCCAGACCCGTTTTCAGGGAGGGGATCCGCTTACAACAAATGGCCTTCCTCTCCCTGCGGACGTGGCTATCCGGGACCGGGTTGATCCTGTCCTGCGTGGGGTGGCGTTGCGTCAACGGGCTATGCGAGGTGACCTGCAGTCTTTTCATGAGGAGACTGCACGTCTTCTCGAATGGCTCGTTGACCGCGTTGACCTACTGGGACAGCTCACCAGGGCCGGATTCCTCCGTTTTCTGGACATTGTTCTGACCCCCTCCTCAACTGAACCCCCTATGCCCCAGTCGTCCTCCATGCCATCTTCCCACCCATGTATCAACTAGGTACCCTGTGGAGCTGCCTCTGACCCTGCGGCCAGGCTGGTGGAGGACACATCCCTGCCACAGTCGGGAGTCGGACGTCCAGCAGGGGTGGCCACCTCAACAACTGCACCCCAGCTGGAGGAGGATGTGCAGGCAGCAAGAGCCAGGGCACAGGCAGAGGCACAGCAGCAGCAGCAACAAGGTGGGAGCCATCATGGCTCAGGGCCTTCGACATAGGAGGGGCAGGCATCGGCCAGAGGGCAGGAGGACTGGAAGTCTCTTCCGTGTGGCAGCGGTTAGGCCATGCTATAGATGCAGAGTGGCAGCGGGCAGAAGAGGCATGGCTCACGATGGTCAGGGCGGAGAACTCCATTCGGAGGGCCCTGAGGCGGGCTGAGTGCCTCGAGGCAATTTGCAGGGAGTTGGAGGAGAACATGTCGTTGTCCATGCGAACCCTCGGGGCCATGGAAGAGGACCTCCTCCAGGACATTGAGCAGGAGTTTGATGATGCCCTTGCCCGTGACATCCAAAAGTGAGCCGTCGGACTAGCTTGCTGCCCTTGTAAATAGTTTTTAGAGTTAGGTTTCCTTTTCGTTTTGCTTTTATTTGTGGTCAATGGACAATGCCACACAAATTTGTATATAGTTATATTTTTAGGTAGTTACTTAGGTAGGTTTCATTTGTTTGGTTGGGATCATGGATCCTTTACATCCTTGGACAATGGATTGTATATAGTTTCATCATGTATTCATTTTTGGGGTTTTTTTGCATTATGGACATGGAGCAATGGATTTATTTTTTCCAGACAATGGATTGTAAATAGTTCTACTATGGATTGATTTCTTTTTTTTTTTATTATGAACATGAAGCAATGGAGATTTTCTTTTACATTTCCTTTGGATTTGCGTTGTTGGAGGGTGACTTTGCACTGTTTTTCTTTCAAATTATTTTGGATTGGTTATCATTTTCATTCAATCATCTTTTTCACATGCTTTTCATTTCATGTTTCATATTTTGGTATGCTTTCATTTCATTTTTGATTTCATGTACATAATACATTTTCATTTTTTAGTTCCATGTGTGGGATTCGCTCATTGGGTTGATGTATGTGAAAATGTGGGTTTACACAAGCAATGCCAACCAGTGTATGTGTGTGACGGACATGTGTTGATGTACATAGTTGACTTTTGGTTTGTGTCATGAGATCAGCATTTCACTGCTGGGGGGTGGGGTTGCAAGGGGACATGAGTGGGACATGAGTGGGGGCCTGCTGGCAGGTGCCCTGCACTGCTGGGGGGTCAGGGTACAGGGAGACATGAGTGGGACATGAGTGGGGGCCTGCTGGCAGGTGCCCTGCACTGCTGGGGGATGGGGGTGCAAGGGGACATGAGTGGGGGCCTTCTGGCAGGTGCCCCTCAGTGCTGGGGGGTGGGGGTGCAAGGGGACATGAGTTGGTGATCAGTAGTGCAAGGTGACATGTGGCTTGGCTGGGGGGCATGCCCGTGGTGGATGGGCTGCCTGCAGGACATGACCTGGGGTGCAGGGTAGTCCCCTGTGGTGTGGGCTGCCTGCAGGGGCCGTGGAGGGTGCAGAGGGAACACCTGGGAGGACCCACACTGCCAATTCACGTGTAGGAGTCCCCGGCACCCCTGAAATACACGTACCCTGCTGAAACCGCGTGTGAGACTTCCCGTGAACCCCAGGAATACACCTACCCCGCTCGCACAGGGCCCTTTCGCGTGTAAAACTTCCTGCGAACCCCGTAATACACGTACCCTGCTGAAATCGCGTGTGAGACTTCCCGCGAACCCCAGGAAAACACGTACCCCGCTCGCACAGGGCCCTTTCGCGTGTGAAACTTCCCGCGAACCCTGTAATACACGTACCCTGCTGAAATCGCGTGTGAGACTTCCCGCGAACCCCAGGAATACACGTACCCCACTCACACAGGCCCTTTCGCGTGTAAAACTTCCTGCGAACCCCGTAATACACGTACCCTGCTGAAATCGCGTGTGAGACTTCCCGCGAACCCCAGGAAAACACGTACCCCGCTCGCACAGGGCCCTTTCGCGTGTGAAACTTCCCGCGAACCCTGTAATACACGTACCCTGCTGAAATCGCGTGTGAGACTTCCCGCGAACCCCAGGAATAC
Organism: Ambystoma mexicanum; assembly: GCF_040938575.1. NCBI lineage: Eukaryota > Metazoa > Chordata > Amphibia > Caudata > Ambystomatidae > Ambystoma > Ambystoma mexicanum. Next base: position 1,461,526,228 of record NC_090935.1, read on the forward strand.
ACGTACCCCACTCGCACAGGCCCTTTCGCATGTGAAACTTCCTGCGCACCCCCAAAATACACGTACCCTGCTGAAATCGCGTGTGAGACTTCCCGCGAACCCCAGGAATACACGTACCCCACTCGCACAGGCCCTTTCGTGTGTGAAACTTCCTGCGCACCCCCGAAATACACATACCCTGCTGAAATCGCATGTGAGACTTCCCGCAAACCCCAGGAATACACGTACTCCGCTCGCATAGGGCCCTTTCGCGTGTGAAACTTCCGACGAACCCCGTAATACACGTACCCTGCTCCAATCGCGTGTGAAACTTCACGCGAACCCCAGTTATACACGTACCCCACTCGCACAGGCCCTTTCGCGTGTGAAACTTTACGTGAACCCCAGTAATACACGTTCCCCGCTTGGCGTTTGCTGTTTGGCAGCCCTGTAAACTGGTCCAGGGTTAGCAACAAATACACAAATATAATATATGGCAATACAACATGACATAACCAACATTCACAGCCTCTAAATAACCTTTTAATGTCCTGGGTGATTTCCCTTCCCCAGGATTCAAGGCCAGTTCTGCTAGTGTCCAACCAAATAGAGAAATGTCTCAAATCAGTTCTTGATATTTCAAAGTCAATGGAAAGGTTTGACTTTAACTTCAAGTAGGTAAGGCACTCTTCCTCTGAATAACTTTCTTCAAAAGGGGAAGTCTCTTTCCCTTCTTGTCTGACTGCCACAATAACAACCTGGGTTTGTCCTTCGGTGCTTTGGCCTACTACCACTGCTTCAGTGATTGTACTTTTAGACAGGCTTTGATAAGGCATACTTTAAAGTACTTCAACAACTTCAAGTAGGCAAGGGACTCTTCCTCTGAATAGCTCTCTTCAAAAGGGGCAGCCACTTTGCCTCTCTCATCTGTCTGCCATAATAATAACCTGGGTTTGCCTTTAAGACTCACTTCTCTTGCCCTTCCACAGTCTCTGGCACTACAGGTTGTGCCAACTTCAGAATAGTCTTTACAAGCAGCCAGTTTCCCTTCCCCAACCTTACTTACACTTTTCTGTCAGTTATCAGCCCAAGTAATTTCCCAAAAGCCTTGGTGCCACTTGCTTAGCTTCAGGTAATGCTTGCACACATGTATTGTAGGCCAATGAACTGTTGTTAACTTTAAAGTACAGTTATATTGCTTCTTACTTCTGAGAAAGGCTGGTTTCACTAGTAATATGGGGAGATTCTTAGCGTGGGCAATGCTTTTTCCCTTCTTCAATAGTTTAAACACTTTAACTTCTTTTATATGAAAGGTATGCCACGTTAAGGTAAAGAAAATGATTCAGTCTTTCTTTAGAAATCACAATTAGACACACACAATCACTTCTTGATGTTGTTTTCAAAGTTTTAAAATGTCAACAATGGTATTATCAATATTAGGTATTTGATAATGGTCTTCTCAGCGTTCACTCTCCTTAATTGGTGACACGCGACCACTTCTTGATGCAGTAACATTCTTTTAATGATTGAACAATGGTTTTAAGTAATGCTAACTTCTCACACGAGTAAACGACATTTCACGTTATACGGGAGTGCTACATTTCCATTGTTCAGGTATTTCAGTATCAACAAACCACTTCTACTCACTTTAACTATTCCCCAAGTTAACAGGGAGCTGGATACTGTTGTCGGCAATGCTTGCACAAGGTATTAGAAGGCTGTACTTCACTCACCTGCTTCTTTGACTCTTGCTCTGTGTGTTGCACTGCTTTCCCGACTTCTGACACAACTTTTACTGCTTCTTGCTTCTTAGGTACCCACACCCTTCCTCTGCAAAGGTGTCTCCGGTCTGCCCACACATTTCTGGAGCCCCTCTCACTCCTGAGACGCACGGCTTGGCAACTGTTCCTAGTCTCGGTCCCCAGCACGTCTTCTGAGCAGCAACCATGGCAATCAGGCTCACATGGATAAAGACAGCTCTCCTGCACTTCTTCTGCTGCACAGCTTCTAAACTTCATAGTTTTGGGGAACAGGACCCTCTCAGAACAAGCAGGGGAAATCTGCTGTCTCCATGTTCCGGCGTCCCTCTTGTTCTCCCATTTCTGCTTGGTTTGCCAGCCTTGTGCTTTCTTCTGTCTGCTACAACTGCTACAGTTTGTATTCTAGTCACAGTTCTAGCTCCTTCGCATACTTCTAATGGTCTGCAACTGAGGGGGCCTTTTATGCCTCTCAGGTTCCTTCAGGTGTGGGCTGTTTAATAGCCTGACTACTGCTGCAGCATGCCTCAGTTCCAGTACTTCTGGGATTATGGGACTTGTAGTTCCCTTCAACAAAGTAGTTTCTTCCAACAATTGAGTTCATTTGAAAGGCAGCTCTATGTTCCTTAAACTCATTTAAAGATGGACTGTCAGAATTAGTTGTTACAGAGGAAGACATTTGACTTAAGGCAATTTCTCTACACCTTTTTATATTATAGCTTAGGGAGTAAGGAGGGTATTTATTCTTAAAAGATCTTTCTTTTAACAAGGCTTGCTCAGATTTAATAGAACTTGTACCCCTTGACACAAATCTTATATGTGAGTTAGGGTCAATATAATGACAATATGCCATTACCTGTTTTGGCAACTCAAGAAGGCACTTCCTTTCAAAGGACAAATACTGTGTCTTATCCCACGGGATACACTTACCGCCCTCGGCCCCGTCTCCTCCCAGGTGATCCTTCCACAGTACACAACCCCCAGGATCAGAGAGCGTCTGCCTTTCCCTGAGCACCTGGGAAGAGACTTTAGGCAGAGTATTAGTGAGGGAGCAGTCAGATTCTTCACATACCGTTTCCCTAAAAACCTGACCTCACAGTCCAGGTTGCCGCTCCTCTCCTTCACCTGCCTCCCCCGCATTCTTAGCAGGTCAGCCAGTCTCCCAGTCCCAGACTGGGTCATTAGAAAATAATTCTTAATGAGACCATGAATTGTGGGAACAATGTGAGAAACCGCTAGGATGGTTTACATTTTGATGTCGTTTTTCAAAATTCGGGATGTCAGTACCAATAATAATTTCTTCTGGTAACCCTGGAATGACGGCAACATTCACTCTAGTGGTGTTTCCCTGAATTACAATGACAACAGGAGTTCTGTAATACATTTCTTCATCTCCATGAGCAGAAATAACCTGAATAGGTCGATTTTCCTTAAGAGTTTTGGATGATATTAAGTTTGGTTTTATGGCTGTTTGTCGACTACCAGAATCAATTAAAGCTTGGACTGGAATACCATTTACCAAAGCATTATCATGGGTTTTGAAATGTTCTCGTCATAAGAATAAGGTATTTATAGTTTCTGTGGGATGCTATTCCTTGTGCTCTTTTTCAATGTAGCCGTTTCCATCATCTCCCATCATATAACCAATTCCCATAGGTTCTTCTTTCTTATTAGAGGGACAGTGCCATGCCAAATGTCCCGCCTGTCATCATGAAAAACAAAATATTGGGGATGGTCTTTGGTCTCTAGATCCCTCTGATCTAGTTTCTTATTTTCCTTTCACCCCAGGTGTTCTTTTAATTCCACTCCCAACGTCTCTAGAAATTGTTGGAAAACCCCACTGGAATTTTTGACTTTTCTATTCTATGAGAAGAGTGAGGTATAACTTTAGGTTCTTTTCTTATGTATTACTTTTATGTAGACTTTGTACATGTTTGCTAGCTTCTAAAATATGTTAGGCAGTTTCAAAAACTGGAGGCAAATGAAGTTTGTTAATCTGTAGAATGGCTTTTTGCAGGAATGGGGTATGGAATTAATGAATTGTCCTATAGTTAGGGTTTCTAATACATCTTCCAATGTTTATTTTCCAACCACCAAGATAAGGTGTTCTGTATAATAGCAGCTAATTCTATAGGAGTCTCATCTGGGGTCAATTTAATGTTGCATAACTTTTGTTTATACTATTTTTCTGTTAGACCCATTTTCTTTAATAATCCCTCTTTTATCTCAGGAAAAGGTGTGGTACCATCTGGGTGAAGAAGATGGTAAGAATTTCGAATTTCACCTTTGAGAAGGGTGGCCAAGCAACATATTTTTAATTCTGAGCTCCAATTTAAGCAGTGAGCTAAATCTTTCAAAATGGAGAAAAAATGCCTCACGTCTTCCCCTTCCCTATAGGGTTGTAATGCACCTTGTGGGATTACAGGTCTTTGTGAAGAAGCTATAATTCTTTCTGGTCCTTCCTGGAATCTAATTTCTGCCTGAATCTGAGGTTCAGTCAGCTTTATCAAGACATTATTTAATGTAGCCATTATAAAACCCTCAGATAATATTTCCACAGAAATCCCCTTAGGTTTTTCAGTAAAAAGTAAACTACTCTTCACTAGCCTCAGATTCTGATATTATGTCTACAGAAATAGTTGTTTCAGCTTCTACTTCTCTGGTTGTCTCAGGACACTCAGCCCCACTGATGTTAATATCAGGTGAGGTAGGTGAAAAAGTAAGGGGAGGTCTTAACTTGGGTATTAGAATTGAAGTTAGTTGGCTATACAACATCAACGATAGTCTGATACTTGCTTGATGTTGGACAAAGGTTTCTAGCGAAGGAACAGTTTTTGTTGCTCAAAGAGGAAGTCAGTTGTGGTCACTATTTTTTGTTTAATCTGAAAGATAGTATCCTTGGGTTTTGCATGTACCACAAATTCCTCTCCCTTCGTAGGACGTATTATTAATTTCATGCGGGAGTCCTAATCCCACATTTCCTTGGGGCCCCAAGTTTGTATCAAGCTAGTTGCATCCCACTTCAGCCACCATAAGTGAGGGGTCAGTAATGTGAGGCAGACAACTGCTTGTGAATCTGTCAACATAGGCTATTTTATTCTTAAACAAATATGTTCAAAATACTTCACTATCGCTACTCTGCTGAGGATTTCCTTGCCTAACCAAAGCTAAGTGGAAACACTCTAACAAAGGATAACTGGCCCTCCCACTAAGCAACAAATACATAAATAAAATATATGGCAATACAACATGACAAGAACAAAATTCACAGTCTCTAAATAACCTTCGAATGTCCTGGGTGATTTTCCTTCCCAGGATTCAAGATCAGTTCTTTTAGTGTTCAACCAAAGAAGGAAATGTCTCAAATCAGTTCTTGATGTTTCAAAGTCAATGGAAAACTTTGTTAACGAACGTTCCAATGATAGCAAATACCTGCTCCTTGGTGAAATAACCACTTTCCACTTTCCCCTAATAGCGCCAATGGTAGACCCAGCCCCAATGCCTTCGTCACCTTTTCAAGTAGACTTGCCAGAGTTCAAAAACAAATGCAATATCCACAACTGTCAGTAATATACAGCTAGTGGTTAACAGTGGTTATTCTCTTAGTTACAGTTTTAGGATGCACAATGGTATAGTTGTCAGGATGACTTATCAGTGCTGCTGCTTCCACATCAAAAACTTCAATTGTACTTGATTCACTATGAGATCAGTCCCCTTTGTCTCGTAATACTCCTACTTTGCTTAAACCGTGTGAAGGCATCATGAAGCAAGGCACAGACAACAGATTCAAAGTTCAAATAAAAATACTTTTATTCATTTAAATGTCAGTATGGTTGAAGGCCTAAGTTGCCCTATGCGAAGGTGGTATTTCCCTACCTAAAGAAACTAAGGATAGTCTAAGTCAGTAAGTTCAACTTAAAATTCTGCCTGTGTCCAAAACCTATACTTACCATCACAACTAAAGCTAAACAATGTGTAGGGATGTCAACAACAACTCAAATAGTGTTCCATAAATAAAGTTCTGAGCTTCTTCCAACTCTTGTCTTGCTTTCCTACTCCCCTTGCCCAAGTTCAAGACAGTTCCACAAAGTCTTGGGGGTCCCTTCCCCAAGAAGACTACACAGTTCCAAAAAGGGGGCCTCAAGGTTCCCTTCCTCAAGGCAACAACAAAGTTTATAAGGTCTTCGGGTTCCCTTCACCAAGACGTCAGCTTGTCCAGCTTGTCAACTCACTCTTAGTTTCAGTCTCTTATTATTCAAAGACCAGTTCCAGGTCAACATTACACCACTTCTGGTTTCTTGGCAGCTTTTACAGATTGCTTTCTTCTGCTTCACTTCAGCAATCTCTTTCACACAAGCAGATGTGTTATCTGCATGTTTCCTTGACTTTGACAGATAGGGTATCCCCAGTCTAGGCACAGATATCGGACCACACGGTCCACCCAGTACAGGTCACTGCGACAGATAACCCTAGGCTTTCTTGCCCACACAGGTTCTTCTGTCACCACACCTGTGTTCTAGTTCACATTCACTTCGCTTTCTCCTTGCCAGCCTTTTGGCTTTGTCACTATGTGTTTTCCTCTTTGCCAGTTCCTTAACTTTTCCACAATGTGTTCTTTCATACAGTTCACTCTATGGTGCTATTTTTCCTTCACATTACTTTCAAACTCTTTCGTAATATTCATTACTTGTTTTTCATTACATTTCATAAGATTCATTCTTTGCTTTTCAATATATTTCATGTGTGCTTCACACAATCTTGACTTCCATTCAGAGGCTTATCAAAGCTTTCCTTTAGTTCGGTATTCAATAGTTCTTACTTTGTATCACTTTTGCTTATAGTTCATCCTACTCAAACTGTTCACTATAACCCTTCACTTTGGGTTCACTTTAGCTTTGTCTGTTCAGCAATTACTTTTGCCCTGTAATAGCCCCCATGAGCACACCGGTACGAGGAGTGTTCCATTTTGTTCACTCACCGGACCCTAGTGGCTCCTCTCGGCAGTTGCTTTCCTTTTCTTCTGCTACGCACACACATCTCTGTAGTATTGCAAGACGTGCTTGCACTCCAGTATTCGCTCTGTGGGTTGACGGCAGCTCTGCTTACCTCTCGCGGACCCTGCTGGTAGCTTGCAGCAATGGGATCTCTCCCGTGCCCCACAAATCCTACTGTGGGCACGCGACCAAGGAGGCTCCAACCACTGTGACCCTCTTGCGGCCGGCTCGGGCCTCAGCATCATAGTATTGCCAGTGTCCTGGCTTCCAGGCAAGACCCTCCTCAGCAGCCTTCTTCTTGACAGGATTTCTCTCCTCACAAGCCCGAAATGCTCAGCCCGGCTTCTCTCCTGCTGGCCTCTCCCTTGTGATTGTCGGCTTCACCTTTTATGCACCTGCAACTATTTAACAGGTTGCAGGTGTGAGTCCTCCAGCCCAATTACCTGACCATAGTTATTGGTGTTTTCTGGACATGCCTGACACTCACAAAAGGTGAGTGTGAACCACTCCTAGTTGGCTCTTCTTCGTCCCAGTACTATAGTGGTATGAATGAGGGGCAATGAAGGGGAGTGATTGGCAACTGCCTTTATAGGCAGGGGGGGGTGTAAGGTTGTTTCCCATGAGGAAAGGGGGATACCATGTCTCACTTGCGGACATTCTCTTCTTCACCCTTTTCCTAGTTTCCCTTTATTGGTGGTACTTTCGAAAGTTATCCTGGGAAAAGGGAAAAGGGTTCCAATATCCCATAATGGCGGCTGAGACTGAGGGTTCATCGTGGAATGGAAATGGGGGCTACTGCGTCTCACCCAAGGACATCCCCCTACCATTCCACAAGTCTCCCCTACCCAGGTGATACTCCCTCGCATATCCACCATCAGGGTCGGGATCCAAGAGCAATGGCCCTTTGCTGGCCAGCTGAGAGGAGGATGCTGGGAAGAATGAAGGGAGGACGCCCTCATGTTCCTCACAACTGCTACAATGTTGCATATACTGACACTTAGATATCAACCACAGTGTCAGTATTTTGGACTACTAACACAGCTTCAGTGCTTAGGACTGGTACCACAGCTGCAGTGATTTGTACTTTTAGACAGGCTTTGACAAGAGATACTTCAAAGTACTTCAACAACTTCAAGTAGGCAAGGCACTCTTCCTTTGAATAACTGTATTCAACAGGGGCAGCCTCTTTGCCTCTCGTGTCTGTCTGCCACAATAACAAACTGGGTTTGCCTTTCAGTGCTTTCAACTACTAACACAGCTTCCATGATTTGTACTTTTAGACAGGCTTCAACAAGACATACTTCAAAGTACTTCAACAACTTCAAGTAGGCAAGGCACTCTTCCTCTGAATAAATGTCTTCAAAAGGGGCAGCCTCTCTTGTCTTTCTGCCACAATAACATCCTGAGTTTGCTTTTAAGACTCACTTCTCTTTCTCTTCCACAGTCTCTGGCACTACAGGTTGTGTCAACCTCAGAATAGCCTTTTCAAGCAGCCAGTTTCCCTTGCCCAAGCTTACTTATACCTTTCTGTCACTTGTCAGCATACGTAATTGCCCAAAAGCCTTGGTACCACTCTCTTAGCTTCAGGTAATTCTTGCAAACTTGTATTTTAGGGCAATTAACTGTTGGTAACTTTACAGTACAGTGAGAGAAATCTGAAGGTACTCTCACATCTACTCCCTAGCAATCTTCTGTTCAGGTGGCCAGGGGAGGGCCATCTCTTTTGGATCCCAACCCTAGGGGTGGACAAACAAGGGAGGGTCACCTGAGTGAAAGGTCCTTGGGTATTGGAGAGAGGGTATCCGAAGGCAAAACATGGTATCCCCACTTTCCTGCGATTAATCTACCCTTGCCTCCCTTAGTCTTTATGGGCTATTGTCAATCTCATCCCATCCTCCCCTATAGTTTTCCCTTAAGTACAGAGACGAAGAAGAGGCAACTAGGAGTAGTGCAGATTTCCTATTATAAACACCACTCTTGTACAGAGATGAAGACGAGTGGTCTGAAGGCAAGTGGCAATGGAAATCAAGCATGTCACACTAATAGACTCAATGAGGGTCAGGCAATTGAGGATACCTCATTTCACCTGCAGCCTTTTAGTAATAGAGGAGAGTATAAAAGGTGGAATCCAGAAGCACATGAGAGGTGCAGTCGCAGAAGGAAAAGAGAACCGAAGAATTGCCTTGCTGAGGAGCGAGAAGTTGAGACGCAGAGACACAGACAAAGATCCTGAGAGTCTTGCTGAGGTGACTGTGCAGGACTGGGAGCCCTTGTGAGGGAAGGCGTACAGCAGGCGTTGCTAGGGAGCAGCGATGGAGCCAAGCATGAAGGCCAGCGTGTGCTGAATGAAGTACCCAGAAAAGTGACAAGTTAATTTTCCTGCATGGGGAGAAGCCGCCGAACGGAGCTACAGAGACCCGCTAAGTGTCGAGGGACACTAGGACTGCCGGAACATTTCCAGGGGCCTTGGAATTGGTAACGGTCCACAGAAGTAGTGAAAACTAAATTTTTTGACTACCGAACTGCCTGAAAGTTACTGCCTAAGTGCACACAAGTGAAACTGATTTTAATGAATATCGAACAGCCTGAAAGGTGCTGCTTAAGCGCACACAAGTGAAAACTGCATTTATTGAATACCGGACTGCATGTAAGGTGCTGCTTAAATACACACAAGTGAAAACTACATTTATTGAATATCGAACTGCCTGAAAGTTACTGCTTAAGCGCACACAAGTGAAAACTGCACTAATTAAATATCGAACTGCATGAAAGGTGCTGCTTAGGTCCACACAAGACTGAAAAGCGGCTTTGGGAAAAACGTATGGTTGCATGACCTCTGATGGGTGGACCGTGTGATCTGACAGCTGTGCCTTGACCAGGAAGTTTCCTAACACTAGCATTACCAACATTAAGAGTCAAATCACAGACAAAGCATGTGGTTGCTGCTTACGTGACCTGTCATGGGTGGATCGTGTGGTCTGATAACTGCGGCTAAACCAGAAACCACTAAATATTGGAAAAGCAGCAAAGAAGTGTGTGTCCTGGGTGAAGTTAACCAAAAGAGGGATCAAACAAACCAGGTATTCTCTCATGAACTTGTGAACAGAGGAAGCAAGTTAACGGTTCAGTGTAAATCTTGGAAAAGGGAACACTGAGAACCAATACACTGGAGAGTGTTTATATCGGGGAAGGGAGTCCCAAGACCACAGTGATGTATGAACTTGATTACATTTGAACTTGGGGAAGTGAAACCCAATACCTTCTTTTGACATGAATTATGGTGCCAGAGAACCTACAGAAGGTAACTTGATAACGTGATCAAACCTCCTTGAAACGAAGTTACATTAGAACTATATTAAACCTGAACACTTATATTTTGTTGTAGTTGCGAGGGGGAGCATAGGTTTTGACACAGACAGACTTTTGGTTTGGACTTATAGACACAGACTTTCGTTAGATTTCCTTAGGCAGGAAGGTAAATCCCACCATAGCATAAGGTTAGTTAGGCGTTACACAATCCTGATCATTAATAAAGCTTTGTTTAGAAATATATATCTGTTGTCTGTGTCATCTATATTGATACCATTCCTGTCTCACAACAGTTATATTGCTTTTTAATTCTGAGAAAGGCTTGTTTCACTAATAATATGGGGAGACTCTTAGCTTGGGCTATGCTTGTTCCCTTCTTCAATAGTTTAAACACTTTTACTTATTTTATATGAAAGATATGCCACGTTAAGGTAAAGAAAAGGATTCAGTCTTTCTTTAGAAATCACAATTAGGCACATGTGACCCCTTCTTGATGTAGTTTTCAAGGTTTAACGATTGGTATATAAATGTATTCCCGTGTAAAAGTGAAGGATAGAGTTCAATTCTCCTTTGGGAATCACAACTGGGCACACGCGACCACTCCTTGATGTTGTTTTCAAGGTTTAAAAATGTCAACAATGGTATTGTAGAGATTAGGTATTCTGTAATGGTCTTTTCAGCGTTCACTCGCCTTAATTGGTGACATGCGACCACTTCTTGATAGAGTAACAGTCTTTTAATGATTGAACAATGGGGTTAAGCAACATTAACTTCTCAAGCGAGTAAAAGACCTTTCATGTTATACGGGAGTGCTACATTTCCATTGTTCAGGTATTTCAGTATCAACAAACCACTTGTACATGCATTAACTCTTATGCGAGTTAACAGGGAGCTGGATACTGTTGCCGGCAATGCTTGCGCAAGGTATTAGAATGCTATACTGCACTCACCGGCTTCTTTGACACTTGTTCTGCAGGTCACACTGCTTTCTCGACTTCTGCCACAACTTCTACTGCTTCTGGCTTCTTAGGGACCCACACCGTTCCTCTGCAAAGGTGTCTGTAGTCCGGCCACACATTTCTCGAGCCCTTCTTCCTCCTGAGACCCATGACTTGACAACTGCTTCTTGCCTCCGTCTCCAGGACGTCCTCTGAAAAGCATCACAGCAAATAGACTGACATGGGGAAAGATAACTCGCCTGCATGCTTTCCGTTGCACAGCCTTTGCACTTCAGTATTTGGGGGAAGGGGACCATCTCAGAAAAATCTGGTGAAATCTGCTGTATCCACGTTGCAGAGTCCCTCTTGGTTTCCCACTTCTGCTTGGTTTTCCAGCCTTGTGCTTTCTTCTGTCAGCTACTACTGCTATAGCTTGCATTATAGTCACAGTTCCAGCTCCTTCTAGTTCTTCTAATTGCCTCCCTGGTTTCTTCAGGGGTGGGCTGATGGCTTAATTGCCTGACTACTGCTGCAGCATGGCTCTTCAGCACTCTTCCTTGTCCCAGTACTTCTGGGATTATGGGACTTGTAGTCCCCTTCAACAAAGTTGTTTATTCCAACAATTCAGTTCATTTTAAAGGCAGCTCTACTTTCCTTAAACTCATTAAAAGATTAAAAGGTGGACTGTCAGATTAAGTTGTTACAGAGGAAGAAATTTGACTAATGGCAATTTCTCTAGATCCTTATATATCATACCTTAGGGAGTAAGGAAGGCATATATTCTTAAAAGATCTTTCTTTTGACAAGGCTTGCACAAATTTAATAGAGCTTGTGCCCCGGGTCACAGAACTTATATGTGAGTTAGTGTCAATGCATTGACAATATGCCATTACATGTTTTGGCAACCCAGAAAGGCAATTCCTTTCAAAGGACAAATACTGCGACTTATCCCACGGGATCTCCTCACCACCCTGGGCCCTGTTTCCTCCCAGGTGATCCTCCCGCAGTACACTACCCCCCCAAGGTCAGGATCAGGAAGCGTCTGCCTTTCCCTGGTCACCTGGGAGGAGACTTTAAGCAGGGTTTCAGTGAAGGATCCATAGGATTCTTCACAACCCGCTGCTCCTGTTTGTTCTTCCGTTGGGTTTGCATGGGCATCTAGCAGCTCCGGTAACGTTCCCGCTGCTCACGCCTGTATTTGGAGCTTTCTCTGCTCTGCTCGCACTCCAGTGAATGCAACACACCGGAGCAGCATGCAGGACCAGGAGAGCTTCTCCCTCCCTCAGGATAGCTAGTCTCTGTACTGCTTCCCGCTGTGTGTTCTCTGCATTCTACAGAACTCCCGACCTCTGCCACTTCCTCGACACAGCTTCCCGCTTACACAACAGCAGCAGCTCCATCTCCTACTTCTTCCTCCTGCTTCTGCTGCTCACGCTGCTTCTTCATAAGGGCCCGCACCTGAAAGGCATTTAGATGTTTAAAGCTCCCACTCAGGTGTGGGTCATTACAACCACTAGACTGCACAGTATAGTTTTGTAACTCTGAGCTGCTCTTCCTTGTCTCAGTACTCCGAACATTATGGGACTTGAAGATGTGAGACAAGCATGTTAACAAGAGAGACACAGACTCAAATGGGATTGTTTGAAAACCTTTATTTACTAAGGTTCCTGGGTTGGTTTTATGCCTGACTGGCCCAAGCTCTAAAGGGATAATTCCCTCAACTGATGTTTCTATTGGCTGTCGTTGTCTAAGAGGCCAAAATAAAAGTCTGTCTGTGTCTAAACCTATGCTTGCCCTCACTCTATACAAAAATGTGATAGAAAGTATTTTCAAAAATAAGAAAAATAGTGGTTCAACAAAAATGGAAACCAGTATTGGTTTCAGGTGGTCTTCTTACCAGGTGCTGCTGGGTCAATGTAGCACAAATAAGTTCACTCCACAGTGCTATTCGCAAGACCTTCTCCACAGGTCACTTGCAGTTATTCTAACTATCTTCAGTGTCGTTAAGTCCCTTGGGGGTCCCTTCCCCAAACGTCAGCCTCATCAAGCCTGTACAGGTTCAGGACACGTTTTGTTCACCAAAGGAAGGTTCAGGGATAAGGCCAATGTGATATCAATGTAATTCCCTGTGGCCCCTGAATCAATAATGATAGCAACTGGATGGGCGATGTCTGGTGTGGGTTGCTGGACAGCCTGTACAACAATGGGCCTGATGCTGCCAAATGCGGGAACTGAATCCGGGGAGAAGCTAGGAGAGCTCGATCCTGTCCCCGGATCTAGGATTGAGCTGCCCGAAAAACCTGGTTCTTGGGTTTCGGACGACGTGGACATTCCTTAACAAAATGACCGACCAAACCACAATAGCAGCAGGCGTTATCCACCCTACTGCGTTCCCGTTCCGTTTGGGTGATTGGACTACGGATCCCTCCCACTTGCATGGGCTCGCCAGGTGAGGCAGAGGAAGAAGAGGCAGTAGTCGCAACAGGGCACTAGGGAACCCAACTTCGGCTCTGCGTGCGTCAACCTGTAGAGCCAGATCAACTAGTTTGGGGAACTGTGTTGGCAAGGAAGGGACAACCGAAAGGGCATCTTTCATGGTATTGCTCAAACCCCTATAGAACACCACCACCTTCTTGTTTTCGGGCCATGAGGTTTCTGCTGATGACTGATTGAAGCGGGTGATGTACTCTATGAGAGTCCCTCTTCCCTGATTCAAATCCAACAACTCCAAGTCCCGAGAATGGACCTTGTGTCGAGTGTCAAAGACCCGTGACATCTCTGCCACCAGAAGGTCAAAATCATACAGGGTAGGGCTATCGTTTTCCAGAAGAGGATTGGCCCATGCAGCTGCAATGCCTGCCAAATTTGATAACGTAAAAGCCGCTTTAGTGGTGGAGTCAGGAAATGCAGAGGGCCTACATAGGAAATGCAGCTTACACTGATTGATAAAGGTACAGAACTTTCTGAGGTCACCATGGTATCTTTCGGGAGCAGCCAAAGGGAATGGCGAGGGGAGTACCATGGGGATGGGTTCTGTGGGTTGGGAGTCAGCGGGGGAGGAGGAGGTGGTGGTGCTGTGTCCCCAAATTCGGCATCTGCAGGAAGGGGATGATGAACACTCTGTATTGAATCTAGGCGTTGATGGATGGCTGTAGTGGCTGCAGCCATGTTGGCCCTTAACACTGTGATCGCCTGAACCACGGCAGACATGGGATCATCCGCGGAACCTTCCATAATCCGCACAACAGAAAGGCTTCACAGTCTGTCAAGACTTGATCATCGTGAAGATTAGAGAAACCTCCGTCCACAAGTACCACACAGAGAGAATGTAACACCACTCTCTGTGCGATCTTTGAGGCCACAGGTGGGAGATTCTTGAAAACCAGAACTGCGGAACATTGGAACCCCAAGGCCGCTGTAAAGCAAAATGCCAATTAGCATCAAACGATCACAGTCAGAAATACAGTGTACGTAAAGGACTATGAGCGGCTTACCTAGGAATGGCAGTGATGTTGTTGCTTACCAGACAGGGCTTAGGGATGGTTCCATGGAGATGGCACGTGAGCAGCACCCCAGATGGAAGTAGGGTGAGTTGAAATGACTCACGGCAGTGTGTAGTGAACACCGACTGGCCCATCTGTAGCTGAGATTGGAGAACACAAAGGAAGTCTGTGATTACAATCCTGAAGTTTGCCAAAGGAAGACCAAGAGCAGGTGCAGATTGCCAAGGCAAAAAGGGAAATCCGAAAGAAGTCCGAGTTGCAGTTCTGTGGTCCAATAGTTTGTGAAATCAGAGTACAAAGTCACAACAGAAGGGTATATCCAAACGAAGTCCGTGTAAGAGTTCCGAGGTCGTAAGGTCTGTGAAGCAAGAACAAACAGTGGTCGCCGTTGTCATGATGCCTATCCCCGGGGACCCAGACCACGTCCAGCAACCCCGGAAGCAGGCATCAAGTTATCCTAAGCAAGCCCAACAACCCCTGCTAGGGGCTATTTGGGTCCAGTCCTGCGCCTATGACGCGAGGCTCATATGGAGAGTCAGCCCTGGCGCCATAGGCGCCAAGCTCATAGATTAAAACTCACCTGATGCAGACCATGCTGCAAACTTACCTGATGCAGACCATGCTGCAAGAGCTCCAAGCCAAAAGAGGCTTGGAAGGGACTACTTTACTTAGGGACTATTTTTTACTCGGGCAGGGCTGGGGAGGAATACTTACCTGGGACTACTTTGGAGGCTATTTAAACCACGCCCGAAGAGCAGCACACGCTTCGCGTTATTCTGCATCCAGCAGCGTAACGCTCACCGTGCCTGCAAGTCTGCATCCAGCCTTCTGCCACGCCCGCCTCGAGTTTGGAGCTCCTAGAAAAAGGGAGAAAGAAGGAGAAAAGGTTAGAACAAGAGCAATACCTTTAATCCTTACCTGAATTCCCGATCCATCGCGCCTTCGAGCTGGAAGAAAGAAGTTATTTTATGCGCGTCGCCTCGCCTGCTGCAGCGCCGCGCTGAACTCACCGGCCTTCGCAGCATCTTCACATTCCACCGCATCCTTCTGTATGTTCCCGCCGCACTCTGGCACCTAAGGAGAAGACAAGAACAGCAAGGTGAGCCAAGGGAATACACAGAGGAATTTTAGTTACCCTCCCATAGACTTACCTGATTTTACCACCGGGGGTACTATTTCTCTTCACGGGTCGGCGCAGCTTCCATTGCATCTTCGCCAAACCCCGGCCCCTAAGGGGAAACAAAAGGGCAGCAAGGTGAAACAAAGGGACTAACAAGGGGAACCCTCCTCACCACAATAGACTTACCTGATTTTACCGCCGGAGATATTATTCCCCAAGACTTCATACTTTCTCTCAGCGCCTGAATAAGGGAGAAAGCAACAGGTTACATATTGACATTATTTTATCGAACTGTGTTGGAAAATACAAATCCTTACTAGGATACTACCAGTTGCCACGAGGAACTCTTCATTAGGATCAAGCTGCAACCTGCAAGGAATCGGACAAGAGTGAAAGTCAGGCATTTGAACTCTTACGAACTTTATACTTACGGCATCTTGCCGGGAATCTCGGAGTCAATATTGTTCTGGAACTCACCAATTTCTTCGAGCCAGTGAAGCAACTGGTTATCAACGCGTCCCTGCGCTCAATGCAGGATGGAGAGCTCATCTTTTCAAACCATCAGGTGAGACTATAAGAGGGGATATCAAAGGTGATCTGTGGGGAGAACAGCGGGGGTGGGGGGATTTACGCTCAACTCCATGGGTGGTTAATTCCCTTTCTCCATTTGCAGAAGAATATTCCTACGGGCCAAGCAAACGAAGCTAGGTGGGCCAGTCCAGTCCGTCATCTCGGCCCTACGCGTCACATTGGTGGAGACCGCAGCTGTCCAGTTCCGATCGACGTCTCTGTGGGAGCCAGGTGAGCGTAACAGCCGTACAGAGTTCCAAGGAAACAGCTGTGAAGCAAAGAGTAATGGGCGAATCACTGCTTAAGAACTGATCGCTTCCACGTCACTTGACACACAGCCGTATCACGTGACCGGGAACCAACTGTCACGTGACACGGACACGATCGTCCATGAATGCCTTCCCGAAGGCGCCATGGCAACTGCCAGTGAAAGAAGGGGTACTTCAATCGGGGCTGAACACGGCACCTGCCACACCCCGAATAAGGAATTTGCCGCTCACATGACCCCCGCCCTACGTGAGTAGCAGAGGAGGAAGGTGCAGGGTCCGGGAGCGGTATGGGGCACCTAGATGTTGTAGGGACATGTGTGGGAGTGTGGTGTGTGACAGACGGGAGCGTGACACATATAATTAGGTAAACCAATATCTACAAAGCCTCGGTTTTACCACCTAAACCACTTCTCACCTTCCCTTTGCTGCCAGCAATTACTACACATATGGGTGCACCCCCAAAATGATCTAACACAACAAAAAAAACGACAGCCGTCTTCCTGTCCTACTCTGACAAGGTATCCTCTTATCTCTTAAAATTGCCCCAACAGGTCACGACACCTTCTTCCTTGACCTTGTCCCAGGTCATCTCTTTTAATTCTTCAAAATTTAATACCTCAATCCGAGGTTTAGTGCACCACCCTACATAACTGTAGTTACTGGTATCCCCTCATAAATAAGTCCTTTATCCCCAGTATTATACAAACTAATTCCTCCCCCCACTTTCATTTGCCAATTCAATGCTCTATACTTACATCTGTGGGTTGGCCGAGGCCTTCGCTATCGCTGCCCCCTTAATCGGCCACTCCGTCCTTGCTCTGCGGGGCGCCCTGTTGGGATCAGGCAGGATTTTCTCCAAAGGGGGTTCCTGACAACCGTCTCAGTTCATGCAAAATTTTCCGGTTTCCACATGTCACTCCACAGTCGTCAGGCTGGTAGCGGGGAAGAGGCAACAATCCGAGGGTGCTGGCCAACCATTCAAGCCGCTACTATATGTAATGGTTTGGTAGAAATACCCTGTCCGGAGTGGAACGGACAGGCCGGGAAATCCTGCGCCCAAAAACGGAAGAGTCAAGGTAATTGACAAAGGCCTGTTTTATTAACAATCCAGAGAAAACAGGGACAGCAGTAAATGCCAGCTCTAAATTGATTAGTTGTAAATATACATCATCACAACAATGAACTATTGGCTAATGCAACAGTTGCAAGACAGCATCATTTGAGAACTGTGATTGGTTGGCATTGGTTTTACCAACCTTGGGCACTTGGCAGGTCATCAGCACATGAGCAACAACACCAGTAGGGGAAGAGGAATCAAGATGCTGCTCTTCCCAGTTAGGACACCATCTCTGATTCTCTAGGCCACAAGCAAGGACTTTTAGCTTTGAACTCAGCTTTGTCTTATATCTTTGTTCTGAGAATGTTATTGGAGTGAAGCTAAATAGCCATTATTCTCCAACTATAAGTCACGTGTGTGGAGACTATGTTTTGAATTATTCTGCTCAACATTTACTAGGATTTTAGTCCTTATTAATATGGGTCTCCTTACCATTCCTGGCCACTGGGGACTTATTTCGAGCTACGTTTCTATCAATATTAAACCTTAATTAATAAGCACTTGGATTTCAAGGGTTGCTTGTTTCTTTACTTAATCTAAGAAAATGTGTCAAGCTTGGGAATTATTTTCTGTTCTCTTCGGTGCCAGTCCAAACCTCCCTTTTCTACAGTAGCCTTGGCAGGTGTTGTGTAGCTATTGTCGGATCTGCTCGGGTCTGTTTTTTCAGCTAATTCAGCACGTTCAACTTCCCTGTAGCTTTGAGGTTTCTTCAATGTTTCCCATTCACTCGAATGTGGCTGTGCCGTCCATTTTATCCAAAATGGTCACTCGTTACTGTTGCACTTCTGTGTTAAGCAAGCTTTATATGTATTCTTATGCATCTGGTGTTTCAGCCTATACATTGGTTATGATATGTTTTCTAGTATCTATTGGTGTACGTAACATTCTTCATGTCTAAATGCAGTTTTACCTGATGTCTGTGTATCTTCATGGTGAGTGTATATTTGCTTTGTGTCTAGTTTGTCTACGTGTGTCAATTTCAGCAATGATGTCACTTGCTCTCATCATCTTTGGTTACATTATGTCAATTTCTTCCTGAGCTTGCCAATTCATCTCTTCTTCGATTGATCAATGATAAGGTCGGTAGGGCTGTCTCAGTGAATAGCGTCTTACACACTTGTGGTATGGCGGCAGAGAAGAGGTTGATGCCATAAATCATGCACTCCTTTCCTTCTTACAGTATTGGTGGGGGAGAGGAAGACGCTATGAATGATGCATTCATCTGTCTCTCGGCAGAGGGGTCATACTTTTGGGTATAAGCTTTTATTAGAGGATAGAAAGGAAAAGAAAACGCTATCTTGCCTTATCTCTGGGTTGCCCTGCCTCAACTGAAATAACTATTGTCAGAATGTTCAAAGTAAAAAGTCCCAATATCCAGTGTCAGAATCCTAAATCTGTCCCTAACAGAGTAAGCCAACTAAATCAACGTGATGTCTTCTTGATCCAGAGGGATGACTCCCTTCCCCTGTATAAAAGGCACTTCTTAGCTTTGTATTTTCCACAGTGCGGTCTAAACTACTTCTCAGCTGTTGGGTGGAATGTCTCCCCCCCCAGCCCTTCTCAGGCTTTAATGCAACTCTCTTGGGTGCCCTGTTCTGAGGAGGAACAGCCGGGATTTGTGTACTGGGTGTATAGGCCTAGGGATGCTGTACTGGGTGTATAGGCCTAGTGGGCGGACCTGGTTCCCTTTCACCAAGCATTGTGGTGACAGAGATTGGCATGGAGGCTTTCCAGTCTTTGGTGGGTCCTTACCGTGGTAGGCAGACCTGGTTCCCTCTCACCTGGCACTGCAACGAAGAGGGTTGGCCTGGCGGCTTCCCAGGCTTTGGTGGGTGATACAGGTGTGGTCCACTAACCTGCCAATCACTGTAAGAATTGTTCCACAAGTCCCAGTTTTCTTTATTTGGATTCAAGTCCCAGACTCGCAAATCAGACCTTAATTTGGCTTTCCCGAAGGCTTGGTTTATTCTCCTGCCAAGCCGTAGTACAGCCGTGTGTACTTCTTTGCTTCCCTTTACTTGTATTTGGGTCCCAGACTCTGTTTTCCAAATTGTGTCACACCTTGCTTGAGCCACTACCGTCTTCTTGACTACCGGCGTACCTCTTTCTTCAGGAGGCATGGTTGTCAATCCATGGTGGTCGCTGGACTCGTTCGTGGGACTGCCCTACATTCCCGGAGCATCCACTGCTCTGCAAAGGCCCCACAATGTCTCTCCTTTCCAGGCTAGAGTGGCATCCTGCACCAACATTTTCCCTGGCCCCTGGGGCACTGTGTGGGGTCCGAAATGAGAGGCAGACACACATTTGTATTATTTTTATTATCAGATATCTTTTATTAAAGCAAACAGGGTTGGATGAAGGCCTCACTGTACCTATCCTAAAGAGAGTTTCCCTAAATAGGAAACTAAAACTAAAAAACTGTCAAAACATATAAACTGTCATTGTGTCCAAAACATACTACTCTGACCCTCACACTAGAAATGAACAACTATGGCAAAATGTGTTCACAATGTGATAAATCAGAGGTGATTATCACAAGACCCTTGGCCTGGTACCCTTCTCATGTGGCCAGGGAAAGGCAGACACTTCCTGATCCTGACCCTGGGGGTGTTGTTCTGCGGGAGGATCACATGGGAGGGGACTCAGGTCAGAATAATTGAGAGAACCCTCAAACTAACTTCCCTTCACACCCTAGAGTACTGATGGCCTATTGTAAGATATAGGCCTTTAAAGTAAAAATGTATCCAGAACATTGGGGACTGCAAGTCCCACAATGCTACAGGTACTGGGAAGAGGAAGGGGAGCTGAGAGGCCCAAAACTGCAAAGAGCAGTCTAGTGGTTTTAATGACCCACACCTGATCGGACTTTTGAATATATAAAGCCTCCTCAGGTGCAGGCCATTAGAACAGGAAGGTGGAGGAGTTGCCAGTCTCAGTTGCAGCAGCAGAAGCAGAGGACAGAAGACGCCACAACTGCTGATGTTGTTAATACAGAGTCTGGTCCTGAGAGGGCCTTCAGTGCAGGGAACCTGAATTGCAGTGATCGCGCAGCGGTAAACGGTAAACTGACAAGCTGTCTTGTGACAGAGAGAAGATCTCTTTATATGCTAGCTGATTCCGGTGGTTGGCGAGCACCGGAGTGCATGCGGAGCAAGGCAGGCTCCTTTCCCCTGCGGCGCGGTCTGTGGGAATGCGAGCGAAGTGGTCCAACGTTCAGAAGAGCACAGAAGAGGCAGCGGCAGCAGTTCAAGCGGACGCATATGGAAAAGCTGATCAGTTTGCCCAAGATAGGAAACCCTAGAACGCTCCGTAGTCGAACGCTGCCGGCTGAATACTATTTTGAATACCGAACTGTTATAAGGAAGTTACCTGAACAATATATTCATTTTTATAAGAAAGACAGAAAATAAATGTTATAATTTCCATTTCCTAGACAACGAGGGGGCAATAGTGAAAAAAGATAAAGACTTGCACTACCAAAGTAAAGAAGGGGCAATAGTGAAACAAGATAAAGACTTGCATTACCAAAGTAAAGAGGGGGCTATTGTGAAGGAAAGCAATGACAACCATTGCCCAAGTAAAGAGGGGACAATACTTTGGAAGACCGACAGCCTGCATTGGCAAGATAACAGAAAACAGTATTACAGAGAAATGGTAACTATTATTCCCAGAGAAAGGAGGAGGCAATATTTAATCCTTACACTAACAAGCATTGCCTAAGTGAAGGAAGGGCAAAAGTGATAAAAAGACATTATCAACAGTTTTTTATGTGGATTTAAGAAACAAAGAGTGGCAAGACAGAAGCTTTCCTTGTAAGACGTTTCAAGGAAGAGAGGAATATAACCCTCATTGCCTGTGGCAAATAAATCAGTGGAACAAACAGCACCTGTATGTATTGTGTCCTTACAAGAGAAACTGTAAATCTTGATGTTGTTTAAAGTCATGGACTTTTAAAGTGTTGAAGAAAACCTAACAATTGAGTACTTAAGATAGTGTTAGCAGTTTTGTTGTCCTGGCAGGTGAGTATACCGGGAAAGGAATTGTTAGTAGTAGTCCGGGCAGATTAGTGAACCAGGAAGAAGATGTTAAAGTACTGCATTGTGGTTAACGGTTACAAAGGAAAGTGACAAGACCACTTTAATGTTTTATGAACTGTGGTAAAAACCATTTGGATAAAAATGTTGTTGTGAAGTCAGAAGAATTGCGAAAGTGTTTTGTTTTCCCAAGTCATTCTGACAAATCATTGTTGTAAATCAAGAAGTAACAATCAAATATTTCAACTTGAAGATATAGACTTTTCTTTTGTTTTGTGAGAACTTTTCCAAATTCCAAGTGAAATACTTTCGGAGTAAGAAGATCGTTGTGAATAGAACTTGGCTATATATGAGGAACTTTATTCTTTGGACTGACCCAAGATACAAGGATACATTGGTATCGAGTTCATGTTGATTATAGGTGCTGTTTCTGTTAAACTTGAACTGCCATATCTAAGCTTTATGTGTTTAATGTATGTATAGGTGTAAGGGACAAATTCCTTTTATTAGAATGTTTTCCTTTACTTTCCTTTTGATAGGCAGGGAAATCCTCTTTAGGTTCAGGCTAGCGAGGCATTTGTCACACCCTTTTGAGTTAATAAAATGGCGAATTTGAAAAACATTTATGAAGTTGTCCCCCTCGCATTTCTGACCCCTCACACCAATTAAAGCAAATAGATAAGTCTAACAAAAAATATTCTTTTCCAAGGAGAATTAATTGAATCCAGAGGGTTGTTCCCCTGGATTATTTGGGTAGGGTGGCAAAAGTGTCTCTTTCAAACAGCAGTTCCTTAAGGATGGCAAAAGTGTCTCTTTCAAACAACAGTTTCTTAAGGATGGCTTCCTGGTATACTCCCCTGTGAGGAATCCTTTAGTAGGTTCTTTAGATCCCCTGTTATACTCTCCTGCCTGGTATCTTTCTATAATTTTAAAGTTCATACTTAGAGTGGATTTCCTAGTATACTCCACTTGCCAGGAATCCCTTTCTGGGAGGGGTGCAGATCCACTTGTATACTTTTCTGGCAGTTATATTTCACCAAATGTTCAGTACCTGATGTACACCTTTCACCATGACTTCTTCTCTGAGTTCACTGTATTTTTATATAGCCCAGTTGTGTCACTTCAATGTGCTTTGTCTTCATTTGCTTGGGGTAACATTTGCTCCAACTTTCCCCACACTGATATCTTGTACATGGAACTTGTTCAAGTTCTGTCTTTTCACTTTACTTGGTTGGTATTCAAATATTCTTATCTGCTTACATGCCTGTTGGTACGCCTAGGGGTCCCCAATGGCTCTGGACAGACTCACTGGTGTCTGGCAGTGTCCTCAACGCGTGGCACATTGCAGTAGTGAAGCTTTGTCTATGGGACAGCATTTCGCAGACTGCAGGCCTTCTCCCAACTCTCCTGGCAGCTCTGCGTTCACCCGTCAGCAAGACTGCTGCTTCTCGGCCTGACCTTGTTCTTGGTAGCTCTGTTGCTGCTGCCGGCTCTCTGACTATCCTCCCACAGTGTGTGCTGTATCTCTCTTGGTCTCATTCTGTGCTAGTATGTAATGCTTGTGACCAGCCTTCTGGAAGTGCCTGCCTTCTCCAGCACGGTCCACTCCTGTAGGGCTGCCTTCTACATCGGTACTGCAACCTTCTTCTCCGGTTCCCCTTCTGTGAATGCGGACACCATTTTTAAATGTCCTGCGTATGCGGGCTTCATTGCAACAGCTATTCTGCATGTTTAGATTGGTGTTTCCTTGAATCCACATTGATTCCTTCTTCCTCTTACTCGTCTCAGTAGTTTAGGCTTTATGGGAGTTGGAATCCATAGGATTTCTGGGACTTCTTAAGTGAATTTGCTTAGGGTTTTTGTTTTAAAAAAAACATCAGTGACAGGAGATGTTCGGTGTGTGTAATGTTTATATGAGGCATGAATGGTATTTGCCTAGGATGACAGTATTCCATCAGAAGTATAGGTGTCATAAGGTTTTCTTGAAACGGGGGAAGAATACAGCGTCCTTCCTAATGGAGTCATCCCCTCCTCCCGGTAGTTGTCCCCTCCCAAATGATCTTCATTCATAATAACACCCCCAGAATCAGGATCAGGTTGCGGCTGCCTTCCCCTGGCAATGTGGGAGGAGATCTTTCTTGGGGAATCAGTGATGACTCCACAGGATCCTCACAGCACCCAGCGGTCTTGCTCTTTCGCGGTTTGTGCCGTCAAACATTTGATGTTGTGTGAAGTCCTTTCTTGATTTTTATTGTTTCTTCCAATCAGTGTCTTTGAACCACTAGACTGGTAAAAGTGGTTCCACGGTAACTCGATATTGCTCTGAAGCTCCACTTCGATTCAGTACTAAAGGAGTGTGGGTGTGGAGACTCGTTGGAAATCTTCCTTGTCTCAGTATTTGGCATTAAAATGTACACAGTTTCGTTTTCACTGATTCTTCAGATCGAGGTCTCGTTTCAGCTTAATTATTCACTTGAACGGAGCTGGGTTGGTCTTTTGGGATTTAAGTCATCCATTAATCATGCACAAATTTATTTTATGGCTGAGCTGGAGTTCAGAAAGTCTAAATCTTAGTGGAATCAAGTTCTTTGAAGTTTAGTGCTGACCACATCACTGGCGCTGGAACTAGGGATGCTGGGGGTGCTGCTGCTCCCCCGATATCCTGATGGGAGTCATCATTAGAATGGAAAGTAATAGTGCCATTTTATGGCTTTTTTTCGCTGTAATTGTATGCTGGAAGACAGTCAGTTGTCAGGCTTAATTTAGCAGAATGGAAGACCACTTTTTTGTGCAATCTATGCTATTTTCCACATCTACATTTATTTATATGCTTGTTAATTGAATACATTTCATAGCCTGGCTCTACTGAAATGTTTTTTGGGTTCATGCGGGGGGACAATGATAATTGGATGTGCACATGTTTCTTAACTTACCGTGATGTAGCAAGCAGTAACAATGCCAATGTATGATTTTTTTAAAATATTCAACAGCTTTGGTGAGCTGTTTATGAATATTAGTGTCTACAGTTTTCTCAGAGTAGGTGTAGAAAGGATGCAGACACTGAAGAGCAGACTCACCTGAAGGGGCAAGGATTGACGAGCCATGCTGCCTGACCTCCCCTTTTATCTCACTGTACTCTCATATGGTTTCCTGCTGGACAGTATCAGAGAACAGCAGTCATTATAAAAGTTTTGCTATCATTTTAAGAGTGCCGTACTGCCTCTGATTAGCCATTTCACCAAGCCCAAGAATGGAATGTTATTATTTGTATTATTATTAGGGAACTTAAAGGAATGGTTCGGTCAAAAATTTGTATTGCCCCTACGGGTCGGCCATGTGTTTTTAAGCCTAAGTCGCTTGATTTTAGAAAAATTTCCTATGGACCTTACCCGAGTTTTCGTCCATTAAACGCACGCGAAAACAGGCATCAGGGAGCTGCCATTTTGTGATAATCCTATCATTTCCCCCATCGCCCTGGCTGACCTGCTTTTGCGGCACTAAATCATATCCCCCGCCCCGGAGCCTGACATTATCAAAACATTCATATTCCCCACCTCTCTCCGTGACGTTTCTGTGCTGCGTAGGCAAACGCGCCCAGTCGTCTTCTACGCGACTTCACACAGAACCCGGAAACCAACACAGATCAGCTCACAACACAGCACGCCACAATTCGGAATATGAAACTGTACTTTAAAATCAAACAGCAACACAGTAAATTGGTAAAGTACATTTATTTGACATTAAATGTTTATAGAATATTCAGCAATTGCCATATGAACTCCGAAAGTCATTTATTTTCTCTTATCTCTATCCGCAAATCCGTAAAATTTTATCGTGAGTCACGCGCTGGTCCTTTATGGTACACATGGTGTTAGTTTTCGTTCAAAGAAGCACTTTTGTCGCACGTTGAACCGCAAGGCTGTTCCATCAAGTAGGCACTAGGCCAGCGTAAAGGTTGATATGTTGCTTGAAGCCGCTAGTACCGCGTAAGGGCATATGGGCCCTTGGCGATCTTCCCATAAGATCATCAAAATGGTGCAGTTGTTTACATTAAGCTGCAGCTGGTGGTTGAAGAAACCGTCTGCCAGGGTCTGAAACTGGTGGTAGTGGCAAAAGGGAAGTATATACCTGTTTTGAAAACATAAAATGTATAATTAGTCTCGCCAGCCGATCTTTATTAATATTATTAATTTTATTTATTACGGCCAAGCTGAAACTATTTGCTTTCAAGGATCGTGCAATGGAGTATGTTCAGCTCTAAAATCAATGCAAAAACTAACGAAATAAATCGAGGTTAGTACACAATGAGAAACAACTTTTTGTCTGCATGCGTGTGGAATGTGGACCTGCATGCCCATGTGCCCGCTACAAGGACGATACCACAAACGTTTTCAAAGCTCTTCATTCATTCATTTATTCATGCATCCATTCATTAATTCTTCATTCCGGTATAAAATCGTCTAAAGAGTTACTTACATTATATTTGCAATTTCCATTGTGTCTCTGCGTAATGCAGTCCGTAAATCCCACTGTGCTCTTGACAACGATTTTTCATATACTGAACTAACATGAAACTCGGTCTAGTTTAAGAATGTTCTGCCCTATCGTCTCTTACGTTATTGCACCCACCACCGCCCTTCAAATGAAGTTCTTTCGGCATGGTCCCTGTCTCTCAAGGTCAAAAAACAATAGAACCTTATACTGCCAGTGCGAGTTGTGGGCCTCTTCAGAGCGGGAGCTGAAAATCAAAGCCGCTGACCTTCACTAGAAATGAGCATACATTATTTCTTTGCAACATCCCGTAGTAAAGCCATCTGTGAGAACTTGAAGTTTCGAATCCATCTATGTAGTGCACCTCAATGTGCAAATGCAAACTGGCTTCTCTCCCATCTGCAACAGCTCGCTTGGCGCATTCTAAGGCCCCCAATTCTGTCCTTGTTGTCTGCGAGCTTTGAAGCCCCAAAGAACCATAACTATTGAGACTTTTAATTTTTTGGGGAAGGTCAGCGAAAGTATAAAGTACCCGAGGAGTTGAGTTGAAAGTGAGATTTATTGTTTCTTTGTTTTATTATTTGCAATACGCAAGCCTCCCCTTGGTTAACAGTGCCCAGCATTTAGAAGAGATTGCGAAAATTAGTTACATCACCAAAAGTATATACATACACATATAGACAAGGTCAGCAATATGAGGTGAATAGAGAGAGAATTCAAAGATGACACCCAGGTAGTCCGGCACCCAGGATGGTGAAGGTAGGGGTTAGGGTTAGCGTACTTTGTATGCACACTGTAAAATAACATTTATTTACAAGAAGACAATCGTATTACAATTATTTAAACCGGGATTTGTACTTCACAACCAGCCCTCCTTTGGGTGGACATGGCACAATGGCAATGTTGGGTGGCAATAGATCAGTGCACTGTACAGAAACGTTCAAAATTCCATATCTGTGCTTCTCTAATAGAGCAAAAATAAGGCTTTTGACAAAGTCAAACTCCGTTTCCTCATAGACTTGTTTGATCACCCATTGCTTACTTCTTTTTGAAAAGGCCTTAGTGTAGCGAGGCATCCTTACATTACCCTTAGTCCTAGATTGTTCACGGCCGAGATTCTCGTTATGGGCCAAGACGGCAAGTAGAGTCCTATGTCTCATGGCCTGTATGCTGAAATGCAAGCGCTTTGGCCTGTACTTTAGGCACATATCGTAGAACACCTCCAAACCTCCTGTGTGACAGAATTCTGCCTGTCCCCTCAAATCTCCTGATAGAGTTTTATTGAAAACAATCTTCTCAATGGCTTTGTGTGTCGGTGAAGATGGATTCAACCACTTCTTCTTCCGTGCCTCCACTGGGGACAAAGGGCCATGTTCACATTGGTGGAAATGTAGGTTTTCTGACCAGCGGTGCACGTTGGTACAGTGGTGCATCAGTGACGGCCATTTTTCAAGTTTTGGAGCTCCACCAAAGATGGTTGCTGATAGACTGTGACCACTCTGAAATACTTTCCAAACCTTTTTTTTCCCTGCAGCCGAGATTTTCTTATTGATTGATTTAGCAAGATGCCATACGTCAAACTGATGTTTAATATGTGGGAACTGCTCTCTCATTGTCTTGGCAATTGAAACATGTCTGTCCGTGGCTATGAGGTCGATGTGCATTCCCCTCGATTGCAGATATTCCACTGATTTTATAAATCCTAGTTTCTCCATGGTCACTGAGGATGTACATTGTGTTACCTGCACGACCACCGAACTCACAATTTTCTTACTATCCATGTCCTGAAAGTGGTAGGTGCAGTACTTGGCAGAAAATCCAGGGCTGTTACACTGTCCATCGCCGGCTAGCGTCAATCGTTTGCCTTCGAATGTACTTGCTAGAGACAATTGTTCAATTTTCCAAGCATCACTAATGGCCGGAAACAGATAATCATGTTGGTATTTGTAGTACTGCGTTTTTTAAATGAAATGGAGTCCCACAAACTGAAAGAAAGACTTTAACTTTCTAAAACTGGAGCCACTAAAAAGTGATGCAGCTACACACAGTAGATTGCCTGCTGGCAGTTTCCCCAGCATCGGTTGTGCAGACCATGAGAACGTATGATGTAATCTACAGGCGGCATGTATTGTGACGTTACTGCCTTGTTTTTGACGAGTCACATGAATCAATGGCTTCCCACATACTTTCGCTCTGACGGAATGCCCACATTTCACCATACTTATAATATCCATCAAACAACTGTTGAATACTATGTATTTGCCCTCTTTCATTAGACTGTCATCCGGCGTCAAAGTTGTTTCGGCCTGTGACGTTGAGGACATTTCACCACATTTGAAAGAAATATCGCTGCTATCAAGATTGATGTGTCAGTGAATGCTACTGCTGGTTCATTCTCTGTCATTTCAACATCTGCTACTTCAACATTGATGGAGAACACAACAATGTCGACAGCTTTTTTGGTGGCAGTTTTTTGGCGGGTGTAGATTGTGTAAATTGATCTGCGACTACTTCAGAGCTATCTTCAATACATCCAGAATCATGTTGTTGCGATGCTGCGGTCGTACTGTAGCAATGATCCAATACAACTTTGCTGGATTCTCCGGACACATTAATTTTATTTTCTGTACATTGGACATGAGCATCCCGAGTCTCAACACGCCGCATCTGAATTAATAGTTCCTCCATAGCCTCCATAGTGTAAATGGTCTGGCAAGCAACATCTCTCATTCGCTTCACTGTCTGTGTATGTATAGTTTGTAGACCCACGGGTAACTAGAGGACAGATTGGAAAAGGGATGTTCAGTTTAAACACAAGATAAAGTATAGTACAATTGACTTGAAAAAAACATATAAAATAGTCCCCAGCACAAAGGAAATTCTAAAGTTATGAACTGTTTGTAACTAACCTTATTTTTGTTTCTTTTCTTTGCAACTTTTTTGACTCGACCTTCAACATCTGCACATTGTTGCTCCGATACGTATCCGCATGTCTCCCCTTCCTCTTGCGCTGCAACGACTATATTTTCTGTATCCGCATAGACAGCACAGAATGAGGCTCCATCGACTCCCTGAAACATAGTATTTTCATTACTGTGTATCAAAATATTGTTAGTATAAAACACACGTGAAGACGAACACACATGTACATCTCAATAGCCAAACACGATTTAAACATTGTGTGGAACAATCAAATGACAAGTATTCGAGCTCTTATGACCTAGTTCGATGGAGCTGTCAGTATCCATACCTCTGGCTCTGCATGGACTGCCACGAATGATTATATTGAAGAGGAGGCATCAGCAACTCCCTGAAACACAGTACTTGCGTTAGTATGGTTTTCAATATTGTAAACATAACACACACTTGGGGTCGACGGCACAGGTACATATAAAGAGATAACCACAAATGTTGCATTGTCTAAAAGAATCAAGGAATATTTAAAAATGATCAGATTTAATTGACTTATTTCTCTGATTTCTTTACAGCTGCATCATCTAAATGGGATCTTGTGATTGTAGTGGAAGCTCCATCGTCTCCCTGAAACACAGTACTTGCGTTAATAGGGAAGAAAGTATAGCAAATGGAATCACGTTATATGATCACGCTCAATGGAGCTGTCAGTATCCATACCTCATGCTGCTGAGGAATATCTAGGGCTGTTGTCAATATGGTGCGCATTCCGAAAGCTGTTGCGCCGATTCGTATCCGCATGGTCCCGCTTCCACCGGAATTACTTGAATGTCAGGCTCCGCATCAAGTGCGTGGGTTGACGATTCAAAAACGGCCTGAAACATAGTATTTGCATTAGTAAGGATTACAATATTGAAAACACAACACACGCTTGGGGTCGACCGCACAGGTACATATCAACGGCTAACCACAAATGAAACATGGTGTAGAACAATCAAACGACAAGTGTTCCAGTCCTGATGATCACGGTCGATTGAGCTGTCAGTATCCATACCTTGTGCTGCTGAAGAACATCTAGGGCTGTTGTCAATGTGGTGGACGCTTCAGCATCTCCCTGAAAGACAGTACTTGCATTAGTATGGATAACACTAATTATAACTGAAAACAAACACCAGGGGACGACAACTAAGGTGTATATCAATATTTAAAATTGCCATGTAAGGAGACAGAATACTTGAGTAATGCGCAATATAGCACAGTTACCTGTACCCATTTATAGATTTCGTTTGTGGGTTATGAAATCTAAAAATAATATATTGATAAATGTCATTATTCAAAAAGCTATACACTCATATCAATATCGAAAGTATTACAAATTGGAAACAACACCTAAAATATTAATGAATCCATTCGGCTACCTACACATTACCGCAAGGCCTAAAGCTAAAAACTGACACTTGACTCACCAGTGGCGGATTGTGGACGAATAGAGTGGGGATAGCGTTTGCGAAAAATTTTCGTGCCGATCGCCGTTTATTCTTCTTTGTTACCCAAGATGTGGTGTACATGTTCGAGGGAAAGTGCCGGCTGCAGATGCGGTATCGATCATCCCTCTTGTCCTCAAAGACTTGTTGGACTCTACTTTCCAGCTCAGCCAGTGGATATCCGCAATGTCTGACCCATTCTCTTATTCGATCAACAGTTTTCGGGAATACATGCATTGTTGTGCCTTCAGATTTAGCATGGGTCTTCGAAGGGCAACCGCTAATCGAACAGGCAGGCATTGTTGAAAATTCTGAAAAGTAAATATCAAGATTATTATAAAACCTTGATGAATAAAAATGTCATAAAAAAGTAAATGAACCATACCATGCTCAATGCAGGGTTTGTTTTGGTCGCCTGAACTATACCAGTTCATCATGTGCAGCTTAGTATTTGCATAAGTTACAGAAATGTTTTTAATTATGTGACTAAACTCTGAACATGTGACTCGTCCCTTGTATGTTCTGTCTTGCACGAAAAGGAACCATGCTTACATTAAAGACTGGATCCCCGAAGGATGCAATTCGATGACAATTGACACAGATGAAAATAAATAGATCTATTGATAGCATAACAATTGAAACTCAAGTCAATAGCAATGAGACCAATGACCATAGCTCGATTGGGTACTGTAAGACCCCGTGTCTCCAGGCAGGCCTCCCCCGAGGCAGGCCACACCCCTGCAATCCACATAAGTGTGTCTCCATTCAGCAGTCTTCCTGTGCCTTATCTGCACGCCCCAGGCCCATCCATCCCACCCCCTCTATCAAAGGCGGTTCGCATCCGGGGATGAGCGCTGGCATGGGGAGCTGTCACGGATGCAAACGGCCAAGGTGCCAAACAGCATGTACACTTCAAAAGGTATCCTACGCCCGGGGCCATCGCTCACATGACCGAAATATGACTTGGATACATGGCCTTACCTTGACCAACAAACAGTTGGATTCAGCAGGCCGAGCAGTATGTTGCAGGAGAACAGGTAGATGGCCACAGGTAGCACACTGACGAGTTTGCTCGAAGCGGTCACAGATAGCACGGCGACGAGCAGATTAGCATAGATCTCAGTGCTTCTCAGGTAGAAGGTTCAGGAGTT
The DNA here is from genome assembly GCF_040938575.1 of Ambystoma mexicanum. Classification (NCBI taxonomy): domain Eukaryota; kingdom Metazoa; phylum Chordata; class Amphibia; order Caudata; family Ambystomatidae; genus Ambystoma; species Ambystoma mexicanum. The sequence continues at coordinate 1,461,557,857 of NC_090935.1, forward strand.
GACTTGCAAAGCACAAAGATGTTCTCATGAGACACATCAAGTGGTTTATAAAGTATTAGAAACAGGGGTGTGTTTGTGAATGAATGACGTGTGTATGTCGTGGTATTATGTTTATTGCAGGGGGCGGCCTGCCTCAGGGGAGGCCTGCCTGGAGACACGGGGTCTGAGGAGGCCATGTGAGCGATGGCCCCTGGGCGTGGGATACCTTTTGAAGTGTACATGCTGTTTGGCACCTTGGCCATTTGCGTCCGTGACAGCTTCCCATGCCAGCGCTCATCCCCGGATGCGAACCGCCTTTGATAGAAGGGGTGGGATGGATGGGCCTGGGGCGTGCAGATAAGGCACAGGAAGACTGCTGAATGGAGACACACTTATGTGGATTGCAGGGGTGCGGCCTGCCTCGGGGGAGGCCTGCCTGGAGACACGGAGTCTGAGGAGGCCATGTGAGCGATGGCCCCTGGGCGTGGGATACCTTTTGAAGTGTACATGCTGTTTGGCACCTTGGCCATTTGCGTCCGTGACAGCTTCCCATGCCAGCGCTCATCCCCGGGTGCGATCCGCCTTTGATAGAGGGGGTGGGATGGATGGGCCTGGGGCGTGCAGGCAAGTGTGTGGGTGCGAGGGGCCATCAGGCCCCTCTCATCCTTTACTTCTCAGTAGAAACTCGTACCAAGTGCCTCCAGTAGTGGGTTCGCCCCTTGCCCTTATGTGATGTTAACTTTGGATGACATTTGCGTAGATGGGAACACTGAGCAGGACACGGGGCATCCATTTTTGTACCCCCTTTCCACTCCATCTTAGTGACCAGGCCTCACTGCGCAGAGCACATGGCCCCCACCCTCATTCCCACTCTGACTGGAAAACTCCAGAGGTATTTGCAACAGCTAATAAATGTAACACATCACTCTTCCTCTGAGATCACGGTCCTGCATGTGAACCAGCCTGAACTAAGCACATAGCTCGTTCATCTCCACAAACGTGTCCTTGCCCATGCACCCTCGCCAGTGGAAACTTACTGCCATTCTGACCCTGTGTCCCTGCAAGGTATTCTCTTCATGTGCCAGACCACTGACCACGCCATGATGCCCACCTAGCAGATCCCCAACTAACATTAGACCCCTACTGCAGCATATCATTGCCTATCAATAACAAATGTAACATACCGGAGATTCTTGTGAGCACAGACCCACACTTCAAACAGTGTATTATAGTGGTCAAGACCCTTGACCTAAGGCCTGTATAATCCAATGTTAATTGATAGTATAGATATATGTGTGACTTTTATAGAGACATAACCGACTGAAAGACTTTGAACAAGTGTTATTTAGTGCATGCATTATTGATAATATATTTGGTTAGCTTAGATAGTGAACATCCCGCTTCACAGCGACCTGAACTTCACCCATTCCGAGCACAGATGTCTGATGTCCATCTTTGAATGGAGACACACTTGATTCATTTAAAAAATCGAAACAACCGTTGTTAAAATATATGTGGTGTTTTATTTTGTATCTTATTTTGATGACACAAAAATACAAAACTTTACACATTGTACAGTTCAGGTTGCAGCACAGCGAGAGAAAATCCCCTGTACTGACCGCTGTCACTCAGGAACTTTTCTCTTATGGCACAAACGGCACAGGTGGGTATCACTCTCCGAACGCGGTGTCCAAGCCTCCCGTGAAGCCACCATGTAAAGGAACGATAGGCCACCAGCCTGTAGCACCTGTGAAAAGGAATGAAACAAACTGTTTTTAAATGACCAAGATAAGTTTAATAAACGTTTGTTGTCAATGACAATTCTTGTAATTAATGGCATTCTGCTCGGACAAATGCTATCTAGACACTGCACACTATTGAACGACTTTCCTGCGTTACAATGATATGTATATGTAATTTTGGATATAGTAGAAGACCATGAAATAAGAGTGGCATGACAAGCAGAGTATACTTACTCGTTACTTGGATTACAAGGACGAACAGTTGCGCGAAGTTCGTGCATAAGCACCATCATTATCCTCAACACGGACCGTGTGAGGCAGGCTGCTCTGAAGTCTGGCAGCTCGGTGATGCATTGCGGTCGTGGCTCGCCTTCCGAAATGTAGGCCATGCATCCCGAGTTTTCACAGCAGCAGCAGTTCTCGTCCTCGGTTGGCATTAGCTCGCACCGATTGCATGTGCACCAGGTGGAAACACCGTTATTGCGACTAGGTCCAGGCTCTTCAGCTGTTGAATCGTCCTCCCAACTGCCGTCTGAAGACCCATCGTTTTTGTGTGTTTCCCTTTCGAGTAGTTCCTCTCTCGGTATACTTGGGCTCGTACATGTAGGACATTATTGTAGCCATTGTGTGTTAAACAAACTAAAATAATTGATAGCGGTGGTACTGGTATCTGTTCACACAGGCTACAAGCGACGAAGGTAGCTGACCAGAGCACAGAAACGAGTCACAGAATACTCAAAGTAACACAGAGAGAGGAATGGAATAGAAAATCTGCTGCTGTGTTTTGTGAAACGCTCTGTTTATAATTATTGAGGAAAGAGGCGTCCTGCCATTTCCATGGCGACACGTCATTAGCGGAAGCGCAGCGAATGTTGACACGAGACGTGCTTTGGCGTTGTGAAATGGGCGGTACGCGTCTGCTGATGACAGGCTCAGGGCGGGGATATGATTTAGTGCTGCAAAAGCAGGTCAGCCAGGGCGATGGGGGAAATGATAGGATTATCACAAAATGGCAGCTCCCCGATGCCTGTTTTCGCGTGCGTTTAATGGACGAAAACTCGGGTAAGGTCCATAGGAAATTTTTCTAAAATCGAGCGACTTAGGCTTAAAAACACATGGCCGACCCGTAGGGGCAATAAAACATTTTGACCAAACCATTCCTTTGAAGAGCACGGACCTAGCTTCGGGGTGCAACAGAGGGGTGTACAATCATAGGGGGAAGAACAGGTTTAGGAAGCAGAGAAACAAGGCAGTGGGGATCTAACAACAGAGGAGGGAGGGCAATTGTAAACAATAGATATACAAGTAACTAGGGGAGGAGGCAGTGGTGATCGGATCACCCAGTGTCAGGTATGGTGAAGAGTGGACGGTGTATGAGCCTAGGTGTTAGGGAGGAGCCATTCCTTGAAGAGGATGGTCTTCAGATCTTTCCTGAATTGTAGTAGCGAGGGGGCGAGTCGGATGTTGATGGGGAAGAGGTTCCAGAGTCTTGTGGCATAATCAGAGAAGGCTTGTCTTCTGTTTTGTTCCCTTCCTTCACTGGCCGAGTTAAAATCTGCACATGTCCTTCAGGTGCATCGTAGGCCTCCTGAGATGCTGAGTTTCTCAGTGAGGTAGCTTGGGGACTTCTGGGTGCCAGTCTTGTAGGTGATGTAGAAGGATTAGAAGGCGATACAGGCTTGCAGAGGGAGCCAGTGCAGTTTGATGAGGCTTGGAACTGAGTGGGCATATTGAGCCCAAGAACTGAATGATCATAGTGTCTGATATTCCCTCTTATTCAAGGTAGCAGATATGATGCACAGGGACAAGTTTGCATTGCTGCACACAACTTAAGGCCACGGTGCACCCATCCAACTCCATTACGGCTAGCTTTCCCATGCCTGACAATTTACTGAAAGCGCCACCAACCAGCAGACTTTTTATGCATCTCTCAATTTTCTTACGGGACAGTCCTTCCAAATGCTGAATTGGGCGGGACACAGGTCAGGTATCCCTGGCATGTAACCATCATTACTACAGCCCCACGGGGTCTTCCAGATGCAACAGCCGGTTAGAAAATATAGTTTATCCAATGACTAAACCGCTTCAAAGATGCATGCCCTATCTTCAGGTCTTTGGTTCCAATCATGAAGTCATAGCTGGCTGTGCCTGCTGCAGAACTATGTCCTGCAGGTTACAGGCTCAAAGTTCAGCCGGTGCTACCGAGGCTGCCCATCTCAACAGGTTCCAGTAACCACAGGTCACAGCAGGGCAGATATCCTTTAAATGTACATGTAGTTCATCTTAGTCTATTGCTTTTGTATATGTTGCTTAGCAACCTGTTCGAAGTGCTGTAAAAAGCACTTTATGTGGTGTCGTCCTTAATGGGACGCCCCCACATCTCCTCGGCAGCTCTATTACACCTCTAGAGGTAAAGTAGCAGCCCATCCCAGAAGCCGCCTCAATGCAGAGTGTATGGAACATGGCCAGCATTTCTCATGAGGGCAACCGCATCTGTATGAAGGGCGAAGTGCCTACCCTTCGTTTAAGGGCAGGGTAGCCCCACTTCTTGTCGTGTCAGGGGAGAGCCAAGCGACTGAATGGGCACTAAGCATGAACTCCCCCTCACCCTTCTGGGCTGATATGATGCTCACTGCTGAGGAGCTGGAGAAGCGTGCATTGCTGAGAGGGAATTCAGGCCGCATTGCTCCCAGGTGGGCACTCTCTGTGAGCTCCCCCTTTCTCTTGCCGGGGAAGCGGCTGATGTTCCCAACTTTCCGAGGCACCCCCAGCCTCAGTTCCAATTGCTGTGGGGAATGGCCCTTTCAGATGGTAGCAGGGCACAGCCCCAGCACTTTAGACCACACAGAGGAAATACAGCTGATTAACAGCCCTACTTCCAATCCATGTGATTTAGCTCAGTGGATTAATGTACCTGCTGCATGGCTATGTTTCCAATCAGCAGATCAAAGGTTATATTCTAGCTGAGCTGACCTGGCCTCTCACTTCACATCAATAATCACTTTCAGTGTGATGGTGCTGATGGAGGATTGCCCATATATTTGCAATTTTGATAGAGTACTTACTCATTTTTGTGTGAGACAGCTGCTATACCTCAGCTGGGAGACAGGTTATTTATATAAAGCGCGCAGCGCAGACTTACTGACAATTCACATCATTTAATTGGCAGTTAATAGAAAAGCTGCACTACATTAATGGGTCAACGCAAGCACATCTCGGGGCACAACACAATATGCTACTTCCTGCACTTTTCTGCAGGACTCTTGTAGTAGTAGCAAGGCGTTATGAGATGGCGCAGCCAGATGCCGCTGCTTTAATAGACCAGCACTGATATTTTCCCAAGAGGCCCCTGCTTCTATGCGCTGACCTTGACATTGGCAAACATGTTCAGCCAAGCTGCTATTGGCACAATGTTGACTGAACTTCTTGTGTTTAATGTGGCCATGTCAAAACTTCACGGCAAGGTAGTGCAGTGCCAGTGTTCACTTTGAGGCTCATCACAGAGGCCAGGAATTGAATGGGCATGAAGTCTGAAATCCCTATTGAATCTTGCGGGGTGGTATGCCCACTGGTATAGTGTACCTAAACACCTTTTGCAACCTCTCCCCCTTCAGGTCTTCCTATTTGAGTTTTACTGCTCCATCCCTTTTATTTTTTTGCAACATGGTACTGTACCCCATGGGAAACTTGCTATAGGGCCCTCCCTCTGTGCTGGAAAAACAGTCCAAACCGGTTTCCCTTTTAGTGCCTGGTGCCCACCTCTTAGAGCGTAGAACAGCTTGATAGAGGGTTCTCCATGACACCATCCTGCCTTTGGCAGACAAGGACATCTTGTGACACATACACGGCTGCACTGAGCAGCGCTATTTAACCCCTTAAGTGCCAGGCTATTATGCAAGTCACTTGGCACTTAAAATATGCGGACATAAGAAAACATGAAACGGCGAAAACTATCGCTATTCATTTTACTTACTAGTATCATAAGCTTGAGAAGGCAGACTGTGTCTATCTGTTCCCTAGCATCAGCTCTCTCCGGGAAACCTCCCTCCAACCAGCACCAAACAACTATTTCCTACCCTAGCTTCCATTTTAATATTGTAAACAAAGCTCTGGGCAATTCCAAAATGGAACTGTGAATGCACCTGTGTTATCGTGAGCAGAGCACATGGTGACTTTGGGGTATTATCGCAAGCTCGCTGCAAATGATTGCTTAGTCAGGAGCAGAGTCAAGGTGAATCTCAGCGTTATCAAGAGCAGAGCTGTGAAGGAGTCTGAATTTTAACGAGAATAGAATTATTCGTTGAGACTTTAGGAGACAATTATGAGCGCATGCTGGGTTTGGGGCAAAGCGTTGATTGCTTTTGGGGATTCGGGACAGGAATGGGAGTCTGGGAGATTTCTGACGCATGTCTTTCGGCGACTTGCTGTTATCAAGACGAAAGCCATGATGTTACAGCAAACAAGAACAGCACTTTAACTGTCTCGTCTTCAGAAAAAAAGGGAATGAGACTTTTGAAATGTCTCTTTCTTGACCACCCCAATAAACACGGACACGTCACTATCACTTTCGATGCTTTCAGGCGGCAGAGATTACCGGGCACTGCAAACAAATATTTGCCATTATTCCATTCATAATGATGACGAAATACTTATTCCGCTGTGGAATGTTCTAGGGACGGAGTCCAGGCAACACGTGGGAACATGTGGGACATTGTGAATTTATACGATGACCTTATCACATTTGCCTTCAATAAGGGAGACTTGTACGGTAAATGGGTGGTGTAACACCTCTATATACACACAGCAGTTTCTTCTGGTGAATGTTTTGAGGGAATCCCTTGCTGGCCCATATCTTCCTGAAAGGCCTAGCTTGCATTCTACTTTCCGCGCCATTATGACTTTAGATATGATTTTGGTGGGGTGGCATCACTGGCCAGCACCCACACATTGAACATTGTTCCAGCACCACTGCCCCTCCTAAACCCAAAGGTGGGGGGGTGGATGGGGGTTGCACATTGAGTTTGGGTGCAGCCCAGGTATCGCAGGCCCTGATCTGACAGGTGGCTGACCTCAGTTCATGAGAACTGCTTTCAGAGACATACTTGCTAAAGACTGAGCATGAGCTATGTTTACCCCTTTTAAGGACAGAGGCCATAGAGCCTGGGGGTAGGGGCGGGGCGGGGCAGCTTTTCCTTCCTGTGGCAATCTGCAATGTTCGTTACTTGAACACACATATTATTTGATATCTTCACATGACAATTGTGTTGGCTCTTCTGCATATGTAGGCGTGCAGATTTCATTTGGCTGGCGTACTGAAGCAATTTCTATGAAATAGTATGTATATAGAAAAATGGCACTGTGATTATGTTTGTAAAGGGAACATTGATTGACAATTTCCTCTATGTGCTGCAAATGACAGAAATGAAAATAAATGAATTTATACAGTTTCATTATTTTTTACAGAATAGGATTAGACTTCTGGTGCAACAGTGATATGCAGAAAAAAGGGTCTTATAATAGCATTAGTGCCCCTCTAACTCTGGGGAAGGTTTTTATATGGTAGAAATATAAAAGCTGTGCACACTGCATTTGGTTCAATTTACTGGACTTGACCTACAGGAATTAATTCCCTACACTAGACCCGGCTCAGCTTCCACCTCCCCTGGCCTGGGAAACTGACGGGGTGGGCACACTCTCCCGACACTCCCGTGCCATGTCGACTCCTGCAGCGGGGACTCCATGTGTCCACTCCACCTCACCAGGTGAGTCCGCTCTGTTGTACTGCGCTGCCTTCCCCGATTTGCCCTGGGGATTGGGAGACCTAGGCAACCTGGTTTGTGTGGACTGCCCCTCACACCAAACCCGGCCCGGCGACTCAACAGACCTTGACACCCCGCCTAGTCTGGTCCCAGGGCGGGTTGTCTTACCCCAGAGCTGCACCATCTTCTTCCTGGGTCGCAGCCCAGGTCAGAAATGCTGGTTTCCATGGCCTGCCCCGACTGGTCCCGGGGCGGGCCATCATGCCACCAGACTGAGACCACTGCAACAGTCTCTCAGGCCCATATAGCCGGCTTGGGCCATGGCCGTCCATCTATAGCCAGCCAGTCTCCAATTGCTTTGCCTCCTTCAAACATTCGCCCCATGTTTCTATTTCAATGGTTCTCTTTCTTTCTAAATGCTGGTGGCAGGTACATGTGCGTCTGTGACAGAAGAGGCCTGCCTATACTCTACACTCTAGGAAGATTCTAGGTGCCACGCGCGGTACATCTAGACCAGTCAGGTAAGTGAAGTACATTGAAGGAAGGGCAGTACGCTTCTGAAGGTGACAAACCCCAGCGCCATGCCGCTCTCGACGCAAGCAAAAAAATGGATTAAGAATGATATGATATGGCATTTATAACGCGCCTATAGACAAGTGTTTCAAGGTGCGACGCGGAAAGGGAGGGGGAACAGAGGGAGGACAGACAACGATCCTACTAGGCTAAGTGTCATTCAAATCGTGCAAGTACAGGGGAAGGGGGAAGAGGAAAGTGCGGAAAGGGTGGAGGGGTGGGGACAGTGCAGCAGTAGGGCCAACAGGTGGCAACTGCAAGGGTAAGTGTAGACATCAGGTGTCAAGTGCATGTGGGGGACTGTAGGGATACAGATGACAGTCCCCAAGTGCAGAGGTTGCCAGGGAGGCAGTGCGGGTGTGTAACTGGAGGGGGAGGGAACCAGGGACCGAGATCAGAGGGTAGCCAGGTAACCAGTACAGTTTCAGCCAGGGGTTCAGCAGCAGAGAGGAGGATAGAAAGCAGAAGCAAAGAGGAAGGTTTTGAGGTACTTCCGGAAAAGGAGATGGTCCTCAAGTTTCAGGGAGGCTGTTTCAGAGGGAGGCCCCAGCCGAAGAAAGATCTACCACCAACTCGTTGCTTGGAGAAGCGGCTGACCCTGAGGGAGTTGGAAGCGGATGAGCGAAGAGCACGAGAAGGAAGATATTTAGGAAGAGAGAGTTGAAGGTATTGAGGCCCCAGGCCCCAGAAGGCATTGTGGACGATGCAGAGGGTTTTGAACATAATCCTCACAGCTACTGGGAATGTGAAACCTTGGACGTGGGTAAACAGTCCAAGGTTCCATTACAACACTTCTCCCTTCCATGGAAGAACAGAACGATAATAAAAGAAAGGGAATACAGGGAAACACAACAATGAATGTCAAACTATGAACATGCAAGTGCACAGCAAAATGAATAGAACACATAGTAAGAACTTACTACAGTAAATGACAATGGATAAGATGGGCATGGGTTGACCACATCCTACGGCACACCGTGAGCCACTGGCTCTCCCTAACACAATTGCATGCACTTCATCAGAAACATGCCATTCAGCAAACTCCTGCACTAACGCCTGGACACCAATTACATTTGGGTAACAGTACCTCCCTTCCTAGACCTCCACTGCACATAGTCCTTGAACTTGATGGGCGGCAGCCTAATTCTTGTAGGGCGACCCTACACAACACATTGATTTGACCAGGCCCCTTCTTGATCAATCTGCATAGGCGTGATAGAAACCAGAAGCCCTCCTTCAGCCCCATTAACATCTCTTCCTCCACAAAAACTAACATCCACTCTCCTTTCCTCATCAATACCACACCTCCCCCTAAAATACTAGTTGGAATGCCACCTTCTTTAGGACCCCACACACATCCCTCAACAGGAACCACTGGGCCAGAATCAGCCCCCCCTACAGTACCACAATCCTCCTTTTACTACACCTTGCCCCATCATCCAATACCACATAGCCTGCACCCACCTTCACCACAGCGCGGGGAACCATGTATACACTGGCCCCTTTTGGCACACACCGGGGATTTTGCACTCAAACATGATCGCCCACTGACACATTAAGGGGCCAACTTCCTAACTGCTCCTCCCTTACCCTTTCCTGTCATAGACGCACCCTTTCCAAAACTTCAACCATGTTTACATTGGTGCGGAAACCTCCACCCAAAGCTGCAATTCTCAACTTGGAAACCAGGTTTCGTACCCCACATAAGTTCAAAAGGGGAATGTCCAGTAATAACCGATGATGTATGCCTGTATGCCGACAACACTTCAGACACCACCTCGGTCCGGATCAGACCGTTGGCCACCGCTAACTGTATAGCTCCCTTGACAAAAGGTTCATCCTCTCCACTAAACCATTGGCCGATGGATTGTACAGTCCAGTCTGGTGTTGCCTTATTCCCAACTTCCTCAGAAAATCTTGCATACAAACCGACTCAAACTGCACCCTGTTATCAGTAACAATGCTGACCAGCACTCCTTCCCTCTCAAAACTCTTGCCCAGAAATGACACAATCTTCCCAGCAGGGACCATTTCCACTCAACGTGAGGTATGATCAACTTAAACCATGACAAACCTTAACTCTCCTTCCAACACATCCATGGTACCCACAATGTCAATCGCAAACTTTGACCACACATCTTCAGGGATATCCACGGGATACACGGGCTGCAGTCTGAGTACCTTACTCTTATCACTTACAGCACATGCTGTGCAATCTTTCACAACCATCTCAGCCTCCTCATCCATCCCTGGCCACCAGTACGAATCCTACAACCTTCTCTTCATTAATGACCTTCCCAAAGGTCCTTCGTGTGTCAAATTTACCAACTTGGACCTCAGACTAAACGGAGTGACTAACCTGTCCCCACTCACAGGCATTCTGACAACTCACGCCAAATATGCTTGTATCGCGTTCCTACTTTCTTGCTATGCAGTTCAGACACTGCGCCTCTCCGCCTCTGTCCGATCCATGTCGATTCGGGATCTACGGCACACTCGCTGTCCCACTCGTTTTTGTCTATACCAGGAAACACACTGACCACTTGTGTATTTTCCTCAAGGTCCTTACCACCACTAGACAAACTAGGCAAACTAGATAAGCAATCTGCCATGGCATTTTTATCTCCCGGTATGTACTCTACTCTGAAATTAAACTCCTGTAAGTCAGGCATCCATCTAGCAATCCTGGGAGAAATTGAAGACATGCCCTTTGTCGTCAATACAAATGTGAAGGGCTTGTGGTCTGTCCGGACCACATACGGGATGCCCCAGAGAAACGTCCTGAAATGCTTGGACACCCAAACAGCAGCTAATGTCTCTCTCTCTTTGATGGCATAATGCTTTTCTGTGCCCTTAGCACCCTAGAGGCAAAAGCTATGGGACAGTGTTTCCCGTTCTCCTATTGTTCCAGCACTGCCCCCAAACCCACATCACTGACATCCACAGTCAGCATGGTGCTATTACTTAGATTAAATTAACCCAGAGACAAGGCATCGTCCATGTCACTCTTCAAATCCACAAACTCTTTCTGACAACACTCTGTCCACTCGGATTGGGCACTTCTTTTAATACTGCTCGCATGTTCACTGTTTTCTCTGTGTATAAGGGAATGAACCTAACTTAATATTCGGTCATCCCTAGGAATGACCTGAGCTGCTCTTTGTTCTCTGGGGTAGGTGCTTCTCTCATCACCCTTACTAACTCCTCCTTGGGACGTATTTCCTTCTCATCCAATGTGTGACCCAGATAAGTTACACTAGGTATCCCCACATGGCACTTGACAATTTCACAGTTAAACTACTTTTCTTCAAAACACACTTCATTTCAATCACTCTGTCATCATGTTCCTTGCGATCTTTGCCCCATACTAGTATGTCGTCCTGGAAATACTCAACACCTGGCACACCTCCAAATAACGTCTGCATGAGCCTCTGAAATACTGCGGTTTCCGATGCCAACCCAAAGGGCATGTGACAAAATCGATATGCCCCGAAAGGCGTGAAAAAGGACGTCAGGGCACGGGACTCTTCGTTCAGATTTATCTGGTGGTAAGTGGAGGATAGGTCAAACGTGGAAAAACACGTTGCATTCCCTACAGATGCCAGGAGCTTGTTAATGTTGGGTAAAGGATGGCGGTCAACCTATATGTTGGCGTTGAGTTCTCTTAGGTCCACACACATTCTTAGATTTCCATTTGCCTTGCGCGCCAACACCACTGGTGACAACCACTTAGAGCATTAAATCCCTTCAATTATACCTGCATCCTTAAATTTTGTAAGTTCACTTTTTAATCCATCCCTGGCCATCACAGGCACCTTCCTAACTTTGTGAACCTTGGGCACAGCACCCCTTTTTAGCATAATTTTGTGTAAAAAACCATTCAGCCTGCCTTCCCAACTTCTCAGAGAATACAGTGGGAAAAGCATCTTTAAGGTACTCAGCGGTTATGATCCTCCCAATCAATGTCCCGTTACCGCCCTCTACACATAACATGGAAATAGGTTTCCCAGGACGTATCTCTATCTCTAAAGGTTCTTGCTCGTCCCAAACCAGGACTTTGTCAGACGTGTGTGCAACATAAAGCTTTCCCTCCACTGTGCGCCCCTTGAACTCAATATTGGCCCACTCGTACCCTAGCACCCTTATGGGTACACAACCATATGTGTACAGATTTATGTCAGAGGGAATAAGGGAGATCACTTCCCTACCGTAATTCTTGACGTATAGCTCTGGTGACATCATGGTGTAGGGTGACCCTGAATCCACAAGCATTTGCAGCTGAGCACCATTGACTGTTAGTGTCATGATTCACTGTATTCGGCCCTTTTGGTCTGCCTGGAAATCCCAGCGTCGCCTTGCAGCATCCATTTTTCCTCCCAACATGGCCGCCGCCTCTATTACGAGGCTGGAATGCAACGGTCTAGGCTTTTTGGAAACTCCCAAGGCATCATCACATAAGCGCCGCTCGCCCATGTGTTGGTGCATCTCAACGCTCGGTTGTTAGCTTTCAGCCGTGCTCAGCGCTACTATTATCTCCGCTCCTCTCTCTGTTCCCTCCTGGCAGTACCGTCCTCTGACTGTGCCGCCTTCCTCCTTGTGCTTTCTAGCTCCACTGCTCTCTATGCTGTGTTGCCGCTTGCCTTACCCTGCTTCCTGGCTCCGCTGCTCTCTAGCTGTGTTGCTGCTTGCCCTATTCTGTGCTCCTGGCTGCGTTACCTTCCTGGCTGCGTGGCCGCCAGCCTCACCGGTGCTTCCTTGCTTTGCTGCCCTCCTGGGAGCGTTGCTGTGACCATCTTCCTTTCTGCTATTATGGACTACCTCTGTATGCAGATTACGTTCTACTCATTCCTGGTTGCCATTGAGTGGATTATTTCCTGGACTCCTTCCTTCTTGGAATTGACTGCAACTAGAAAGAACAATAAGAACACCTTGGGATGTATCCCTGTGGGATTCCTGGATTCTGGGCGGTTTCCCTGGGTGCTAGCCTGCCTGGTCTTCTGAGCCAGCAGGGTCGCGTCAGGGGAGGCGCGCCCTTTTCTACACGAAACACAAAACTCAGACTACAAAGAAAAAAGAGAAACCCACCACCAAGAAGAAATCAGTAAAGACCAAACAGGTGAGCCAAGAGTTACAAACCTCTAAATCTGACAGTTAGGGTGGCCCATGGCCCTTTCTTTTGTGCATCCACCACACTCAGCAACACTCATTCATGCAATCCTTCACGCAACACTCCTTCACACACTCCCTCACTGATATACCCTACCACACCATCTGAACCTCCTTCAGCATCCATCATCCTCACAGTTTGTTTATCCTCTGTTAGTGTCCGGCACATACGTGCAAAGTGCCACCTTCTGCTATGATTGTATTAAGCAGTGTAATAAAGCTGTTGTAAAAGACTACAGAGCTCACCTTGACAGATCGATGAAACCAAATGGGAGGACCAATGCAGCCGTGAAAGTTTCCCTGAGACAGCCCTGACCTCTCCTACCCAGGATAAAGTAACCCACGAGAAAGGGCAGGACCGCCAGGGAAACCCTCTAATGGGAAGAAAACCCTGGTCGAATCCCTCTTCGTCTGGATCGGGAGGAAGTTGACGTAGAAGCTTCCCCGACGGATGGCAGAAAAGGATTTCACATGGGAGGCTTCTCCTAAGAGTACGGGAAAGGGAAAATTAGAAGAATGTTAGAAGAGGGAAAAAGTAGAACAGTGAAGGGGAAGCAGAAAGTAATCCTCTCACCAACGAAGGAACGAAGTTGGAGGAAGACTGTTCAGAACTGGAGATCGGATGTATCGTGGAGCAGCGGGAGACTCTGGAAGGAATGGACCGGTGAGTAGGCTAATTGGAGAGAGGGGGGAGCCCTAAAAGGACTAAACTTACTCTAACGGAAGTCTAGGTGAGACGGGAAACAAACAGGTCTGCCGGATTGATCTGAATGAATGGTGTGCAGGCGAAGGCTGAAGGGAGATTCTGAATGAGGGGAGAGAACAGAGTTAGCAGAAACAGAAGGTACAAGTAGTTTTGACTAGTGGAGGTAAGTAGAAGTTACAGAAGCGAACTCACGGAACGCCAAAAGCAGAAGTGACGCGAAGCACCATCCGCTTCGATTCCAGATAAAGGATCACGTGAGCAGTTGGCCATACGTCGAAGAAACGTGCAAAAACTGGACCGCTGCAGGTAGCACAGGGAATCTCACGGGCATCCATCTTAGAATTGCTCGAAAGCAGAGTGCCGCACAAACGGGTACGTGCCCACAAAGACCATTTGCAGCGATGTGTAACAGTATGCCCCCTCCTTCGGGGGGGGGCCCGGGTTTACCCGGATGAAGTAGAAAGAAACGCTGCACAAGACGAGGCGCATGAACTCCAGAAGCCGGCTCCCAAGTCCTTTCAGCAGGCAAATAACCCTTCCAATCGGTCAGGAATTGCAATCGACCATGACGGAAGCGTGAGTCACAAATAGCATCCACCTCAAACTCGGGACCACCGTCCTTGGGAATCGGAGGCGGTGGAGAACCCTCATTCCAGAGAAAGCGATCTCGCACAACCTGTTTGATCTGAGACAGGTGAAAAACCGGATGTATCCGAAACCAAGAGGCTGGCAAAGAAAGTTTGACAGCAGCTGAGCCGATTCTGGATAGAACCAGAAATGGTCCAAAGTACCTGGGAGACAGTTTAGACGGAACCAGGTGGCGAGGAAGGAACTTGGATGCCAACCACACCGAGTCTCTGATGGTAAGTTCCCGATCGTCACGACGGTGCCGATCAGCATTCCTTTTAGCTCGATCCTGAGCCATCTGTAAAGATTGCTTAGCCAGTTTCTACCCCTCACGAATGTCAGTAATCAAAGAATCCACACCTGGGCAACCAGAATCAGAAGGAGACACATTCGGAACAAAGGATGGATGGTAGCCATAGGAACAAAAAAAAGGACTGGTCTGGATTGCCGAATGTCTGGAATTATTGTAAGCAAATTCCGCAAACGGATGCAGCTCCACCCAATTATCCTGAGCAGCCGAAATAAAGCACCATAAATAACCTTCGAGGGTTTGATTCAACCACTCCGTTTGCCCATTAGTTTGGGGATGGTATCCGGAAGAGAGGGCACATCTAATGCCCAAAATGCAACAAACGTGTTGCCAAAAGAGAGAGGTGTATTGGGGACCTCGGTCCGACACGATGGTATCTGGTAATCCATGGCGAGAGAAAATATCAGAAAGGAAGATTTTTGCCATGAAATGTGCACCAGGTAGCTTTCGCAAAGGTGTAAAATACGCCATCTTGGTGAAGTAATCGATGGTCACCATGATTGCAGTCTTATTTTCTGATAGGGGTAGATCTGACATGAAATCAGTTGAAATGATCTGCCAAGGCCGGTCTGGAATAGGCATTCTAGCTAGTAATCCCAAAGGTGGTGATCGAGGAGTCTTAGCATGGGCGCAGATTTTACAGGCTGCAACATAGTCCCGGATGTCAGATCTTAAAGATGGCCACCAAAAATGCTGTTGTATTAGTTCTAAGGTGGAGAGGAACCCACGATGCCCTGCAGCTCGTGAGTCATGGCAAGTCTTCAACACTTCCAGTTGTAAGGAAGGGATGGGAATCAGTACTTGAGTTCCATTAAAGTAATATTCAGTTTCCTTGGTAAAATGATGGGTCGAAGCAATACTTTCACATAACGCTTTATTAAGATTAGTAGCTGTTCGTAATTCTTGAAGGAAATCAGTCAGAACTGAAATGAATTGTGCATTGGAAAACATCTTTTCGGAGCAGAAAGTGGATGTCGGGGAATCCTTACGGGATAAGGCATCTGCCCTCAAATTATGTTTCCCAGGCCAGAAGGTGAAACATTCTATCAATCAATCCGATAGGGCAGAAACAAATAAGCCCATCGGGCCTGTCTACTGTTAGTGGTATAAGCATTCTGAAGAACTTTGAGATTTTGGTGATCCGTGCGCACCCTAACTGGATAAGGAGATCCCAAAAGTAGATGTCTCCATTCTTCGAAGGCACGCTTAATAGCCATCAGTTCTTTCTCGAGAACAGAGTAGTTCAGTTCTGCCGGATTGAAAGTCTTGGATAAGTATGTTACAGGTCGTTCATCCCCCTGTTCTGACTGTTGTAAAAGAACAGCTCCTAAAGCATTCTGAGAAGCATCTGTTTCAACAATGAATTGTTTGGATTGATCTGGGGTGATCAAGATGGTTTCGGAAGTAAACAATTTCTTCAACATGTCGAATGACTTCTGAGCCGATTCATTCCAGGAAAATGAGACACCTTTCTTGAGAAGTCGAGTAATGGGAAGAATGATTTCTGAGAAACATGGAATAAATTTCCGATAAAAAATTTGCGAATCCCAAAAACCTCTGGATGTCTTTTATCCCAGCAGGAACAGGCCAGTCCAATACAGCTGATACCTTTCTAGGATCCATAGAAATTCCCTGAGATGATAACACAAATCCCAGGTAGGTTACTTGTTCCTGATGGAATTCACACTTCGACACTTTACAGTAAAGGCGGTTTGCTTGAAGACGTTCCAATACAGTGTTCACATGTTGAACGTGATCTCCCGGTTTGGTGGAATAAACAAGGATATCATCAAGATAGATGATAACAAATCGGAATAATATGTCAGCAAATAGATGGTCCATGAAGCAGAAAGAAATAAGCCCATCGGGCCTGTCTACTGTTAGTGGTATAAGCGTTCTGAAGAACTTTGAGATTTTGGTGATCCGTGCGCACCCTAACTGGATAAGGAGATCCCAAAAGTAGATGTCTCCATTCTTCGAAGGCACGCTTAATAGCCATCAGTTCTTTCTCGAGAACAGAGTAGTTCAGTGCCGCCGGATTGAAAGTCTTGGATAAGTATGCTACAGGTCGTCCATTTTTGTATACAGGGAAGCCCCTCGAACTGCTTCAATGATGTCCGTAATGAGAGGCATGGGATACTTGTCGGCAGTGGTTATCTTATTGAGTCCTCTGTAATCAATACAAGGACGGAGCTCATCAGAGTCTTCTTGGGAATAAAGAAAAGTGACGCTCCCGCCGGTGACACTGATTCGGTGATAAGACCGTTACGTAGATGGGTTTGAAGATATTCTTTCAGAACTGACTTTTCACGTTGAGAAAGAACATACATACGACCAAACGGAATGGGTTGGTCTGGAAGTAAGTCTATGTGACAGTCATCCCTTCTATGAGGAGGCAGAGTAGGGAATTCGGGGTTTTCAAATACCGATCGGTATCGCAAATGACATTCAGGAATCTCTAGTTGATTTATGGAGGATACCGCGGGATGCAGTGTCTCTTCAGAAGGAATGCGGGTCCCCACCGACTCTTGAGAAAGACAATGGTGGACGCAATACTCTGACCCCAGAAAGAGGGTCCCAGCAGACCAATTTATGAACGGGTTGTGAAGTCTTAACCAAGGGAGCCCCAGGATGATAGGGTAATGGGCAGTCCTAATGACATTGAAGACTAGGGTTTCCTTATGATTTGCCAGCATGCACGTAAGCGGAACGGTCTATTCTTTAATAGGCCCAGAGCTTAAAGGACTACCATCCACTCCCTGAATGGGAGTGACAACAGTCTTTGGCACCTGAGGAATCCGGTGTTTCTTTGCCCAATCATTATCCACAAAGTTTCCAGCCGCTCCGCAGTCAATCAAAGCAGGGATTCCCGGTATAATGTTCTCAGATAATATCAGAGACAAAGATACTACCACCATGGACTGGTTAATAGGAGACTTGTCGAGTGACATACTTGTCTGATATGGGGAAGAATGCTTCTGTACGCTTACCGGTCTTCCCCTAACGGTAAGGCTTTGAAGTTTCCCAACTTCTGGTTCGGAGAACGGCGTGGAGGGACTAAGTGGCAATCTTTCAGAACATGAGAGGAAGACCCACAATACATACACAGCTTTAAGGACCTTCTCCTCTCTCTTTCGGTAGCAGATATCGGTCCTCGGACGGTCCCGATCTGCATGGGTTCTTCGGTTTGCGAATGAGACTTTTGGATTGCTGGGGAATACTCAGACTGAGATCGAGTTCCTTTGCTCTTTTTTTTCTCATATGTCGGTTCATGCATACGGTAATCGATTTGCATGGTTAGTGTGATCATATCCGCCAAGTTAGCTGGGTGAGGTACCTTAGAGACCTCATCCTTGAGTTCATCTGTAAGGCCTCTCCGAAAAAGAGTAAGAAGACCTTCATCGGGCCAGCCCAGTTCGGATGATAGTTGTTTGAATTGCGTAATATACCACAGTAAATCTCTACTGCCTTGTTTTAGATCGAGAAGCCTTTCTTGAGTGGCTACAGAGATTTCCTTCCTACCAAACATAGTTTTGAGACTGTTGCTGAAAGCGGAGTAGGAATCAAGAATAGCATTGTTGGAGGTAACTAGAGGGGTTGCCCATGATAATGCAGGCCCAGAAAGATGTGAAATCATATAGCCCACCTTATCTTTATCCGTAGGAAAAAAACGAGATTTAAAGGTAAATTGGATTGTGCAGCTGTCGAGAAAAATTCCTTAAGTTTATATGGGTCACCATCATACATGACTGTATGTAATGATGATGGGGGAGTGTCAGAAAAGGCTCTGGCCACTTGATGTCGCAGTTGTGCATTGTCCTGTTTTAAGGATTGCAACTCTAGGTACATGGCCTGCACTGCCGCCATTAGTTGCTGCATTTGTTGTTCCATTTGGGATATCGACTGTCAATATTATGGTGTTGCTTACTGTTATGATTGTATTAAGCAGTGTAATAAAGCTGTTGTAAAAGACTACAGAGCTCACCTTGACAGATCGATGAAACCAAATGGGAGGACCAATGCAGCCGTGAAAGTTTCCCTGAGACAGCCCTGACCTCTCCTACCCAGGATAAAGTAACTCAGGAGAAAGGGCAGGACCGCCAGGGAAACCCTCTAATGGGAAGAAAACCCTGGTCGAGTCCCCCTTCTTCTGGATTGGGAGGAAGTTGACGTAGAAGCTTCCCCGACGGATGGCAGAAAAGGATTTCACACAGGAGGCTTCTCCTAAGAGTACGAGAAAGGGAAAATTAGAAGAATGTTAGAAGAGGGAAAAAGTAGAACAGTGAAGGGGAAGCAGAAAGTAATCCTCTCACCAATGAAGGAACGAAGTTGGAGGAAGACTGTTCAGTACTGGAGATCGGATGTATCGTGGAGCAGCGGGAGACTCTGGAAGGAATGGACAGGTGAGTAGGCTAATCGGAGAAAGGGGGGATGTCATGATCTCTGCTTCCAAAAGGTCAGGGTTTTCCCAACTCCCTTGGAAGCAGATCCATAACCCAGGTTTCCGAGTGCCAACCAGTCCCAATTGGGACCTTTTGGACCCAGTCCTGGCGCCAGTGGCACCATGCTCATAAATATGCCCAGTCCCAGCGCTGGAAGCGCCGGGCTCATAATGCTTGGGTGGACTTACCTGCAGCAGACCATGCTGCTTACTTGCCTGCCAGTTGAGCCTCTGATCCTCTTCTGTTTGGAACTACTTTTCCTGTTGGGTGGGGCAGGAGCCACTCCCTAGATTCAGAACACTGGAACTCTTCTGGAAAGCAGGAACTCTTTTCTTACCTAGGCGTGGCTGTGGAAGGAGATACCTAAGCACTACAGGAGGCTATTTAAACCACACCCGATGGATGAATCTTGCTTTGCGTTATTCTGCATCCTCTGCAGCAGAACGCTCATCGTGTCTTCTGCATCTGATCCTGGGCCTAAGGAAAAAGGCTTACCATCCTGAATCCAGTCTTCAGCAACACCTATAAAGACAAGAAAGAACAGGTTAGCATTACGGTCTTCAGTGACAGCTCTTCACTTACCTGGTCCATCGGCTGTCACCAACGCCTTGCGCTGCATTCCGGCATCTGAAAGCTTACCAACTCTTCGCACGCTCCGGAGGCCTTCGGCGCTGCATCCCGCATCTGAAAGACAAAACAAGGTGCGTTTAAAGACATTGGGGAACTTTAATACTCACGTGCCATTACTCCATTCCACATCTAACCCAGTGGGTATTCCGGCACCCTGCAGCCGCTCCGAACTTGTACCTGCAAAATAAAAAGACAGTTAGAGCGCATCGTGAAGCAGGCAACAAGCGCTTACTTACGTGCTTCCAGGCGCTTCTATTCATCACACGGGCTCCATCTTCAACTCACTTCAGCCCGGCATCCGCCATCGCCGGAACCCTGCAAAACAAGAAACATCATTACTAAAGACTTTAAAGACATTAGAATTACTCGAAACTTACCGTTCGTGCAGTAAACGACGGACAGCAGTCCTCTGAAGTCAAGAGGCCTGCTCCCCTTATCCAGTGAAGAAACTGGTTACAGCACCCTGCCCCGAGGCAGATGGAGAGCACGGCGTTCACTTACCTAAGGTGAGAGCGTTAACCTTTGGGGTTCTACAGGAGAAGAGAAAGGGAAGAAGAGAGAGACATTCAATAACCCAGTTCCTTAATCTCATATTTTCTATCTGCAGACATCTTACCCTTCAAGTCAGACATACAGTGCACAGAGGCCCAGCCCAAAGAGCCAGCCGTGTGTTACACATCACCTTTGCAGATACGGTATACGCCCAGTCAAGACCGGCGCCTCTACGGGAATCAGGTGAGCGTTACAGAACGCAAAGCCCACCACAAAACTCCCGTCCAGGCGCTATGGAAACCTCGGATACCGACCAGCTAGCCCAGTTACTTGGGGAACTGTGAGGATGTGAGGCTGGAGCGGGACACACGGACAGGGGAGCCCGCTATGCTGCGGGCGGGCGCGACGCTGGGGGCGGGCGCCGGGAAGGTCTCCCTGTTGACGGGAGAGCCTTGTCGGCGTCCCGCGACAGTGCCGGCATTACAGCCGCGGCGCCGCGGGTGCTCACAGCCGCAGCGCCACGTGTGCCCGCGAGGACCGGGTTCACTGGCGCTGCGGCTGGGAGACCCGCGAACGGAGTGTACTTCGGCGGCCTCCGGCGGCGAGCGGCGGCGAGGCTCGGGAACTAGAGGGCCCGACGCGTGCCGACCGCTCGGCGTCGGAGGTGCGCCAGACAGATGGGTAAGAACCCATAAGGGGGAATCAACCCGAACCCCGTCCTTACCTAATGCAGGGCAGACACCAAACAGCAGCATGGGGCCTCAGTCAGGACGGGCCTCCGGGAGGCAGTCCTCGAGGGAGACACCATATTGGGGGGGCGGGGCCAATGAAGGGGGAGTGGCTGACAACAGGGAGGGGAAGCCAGAACCAAGCAGCCAGACTAAAGGAGGAGGTGGGGAGGAGGCAGCGCTTTTTATAGAGGGTGGGTGTCTAGAGTCCCCACCAATCGAACAGGGGGGGAGGGAAGTTAATCCCGATTGGTCCTTTTTCCCTCCAAACACCAGGTATAAAAGGGACTGGCCTAATGGCATTTTTGTTGCTTTTTGCAGGGAGAAGGAGAGGAGAGTGAGAGCAACTGGTGGGCCTATCCGGGTCCGTGATAGTAGGAGAAACTTAAAGAGAAGAGGAATTCCTGGTGCCTTTTCCCTCACAGCGAAGTAACTGTGGGGTCAACCTGGAGTCCAACTACCTTGGTTAAGACATTGTGTAATAAAGGTCTACAAAGCTCCACTTTGGCTACTGTCCTGATTCCCACAAGTGGTGGTAGATCTTTATTACACAATGTCTTAACCAAGGTAGTTGGACTCCAGGTTGACCCCACAGTTACTTCGCTGTGAGGGAAAAGGCACCAGGAATTCCTCTTCTCTTTAAGTTTCTCCTACTATCACGGACCCGGATAGGCCCACCAGTTGCTCTCACTCTCCTCTCCTTCTCCCTGCAAAAAGCAACAAAAACGCCATTAGGCCAGTCCCTTTTATACCTGGTGTTTGGAGGGAAAAAGGACCAATCGGGATTAACTTCCCTCCCCCCCTGTTCGATTGGTGGGGACTCTAGACACCCACCCTCTATAAAAAGCGCTGCCTCCTCCCCACCTCCTCCTTTAGTCTGGCTGCTTGGTTCTGGCTTCCCCTCCCTGTTGTCAGCCACTCCCCCTTCATTGGCCCCGCCCCCCCAATATGGTGTCTCCCTCGAGGACTGCCTCCCGGAGGCCCGTCCTGACTGAGGCCCCATGCTGCTGTTTGGTGTCTGCCCTGCATTAGGTAAGGAGGGGGTTCGGGTTGATTCCCCCTTATGGGTTCTTACCCATCTGTCTGGCGCACCTCCGATGCCGAGCGGTCGGCACGAGTCGGGCCCTCTAGTTCCCGAGCCTCGCCGCCGGAGGCCGCCGAAGTACACTCCGTTCGCGGGTCTCCCAGCCGCAGCGCCAGTGAACCCGGTCCTCGCGGGCACACGCGGCGCTGCGGCTGTGAGCACCCGCGGCGCCGCGGCTGTAATGCCGGCACTGTCGCGGGACGCCGACAAGGCTCTCCCGTCAACAGGGAGACCTTCCCGGCGCCCGCCCCCAGCGTCGCGCCCTCCCGCGGCATAGCGGGCTCCCCTGTCCGTGTGTCCCGCTCCAGCCTCACATCCTCACATACCCCCACCACAGATCCAGGCCGGTCGGGCCGGATCGGACTTCTGGATAAGTAATCCGCCACCAGCTGAAAGCTGGCAGGTCTATGCAAGGTAACGAAGTCGAAGGGCTGGAGGGACAGGAACCAACGTAGAACTCGTTGGTTGGTGTCCTTGTGTCTCGCCAACCACTGTAGCGGTGCATGGTCGGTATATAACGTAAACTTCCTCCCCAGTAGGTAGTATTGCAATGAATCCACCGCCCATTTAATGGCGAGACATTCCTTTTCGATAGTGGAATACGCCAACTCATGCGGAAGGAGCTTCCGACTGACAAAACAGATTGGTCGCAGGAACCCGTCTACCTCCTGCGTCAGGACCGCCCCCAACCCCATGCCAGAGGCATCCGTCTGCAGAAAAAAATGCTTCCGGAAGTCCGGGCATACCAACACCGGGTGGGATGATATACAGTGCTTCAGCCCCTCAACGGCCAGTATGGCTGCGTGATTGGTTGACAGGTCTGGGGAACCCCCGTTTTTCAACGCCTCGGTCAGTGGCGCAGCCAGGGAAGAAAAACCGGGAATGAAGCGTCTATAGTACCCTATAAACCCCAAGAAGGCCCTAATTTGTTTTCTGTTAGTCGGTACTGGGATCCCCTGAATAGCCTCGATTTTGGACACCTGTGGTCGAATCACGCCGCCACCGACTATATGTCCGAGGTACTTGGTTTCCTGGGTCCCTAGTACCGATTTCACTGGGTTGATGTGGAGTCCGGCCTGGGCCAGGGTGCCGACCACCTTGCGTAGATGGGTTAGATGGTCATTCCATGATGCGCTGTATATCACAATGTCGTCCAGGTAGGCCGCAGCGTATCGGTCGTGGGGCTGTAAGAGGACGTCCATCAGCCTCTGAAAGGTGGCCGGAGCCCCATGCAACCCGAACGGTAGCACTTTATATTGAAAGAGTCCCTGGGGTGTAGCAAATGCGTTTTTTTCTTTGTCAGATTCCCGTAGTGGGATCTGCCAGTATCCCTTGGTGAGGTCCAAGGTACTGAGGTAACGGGCAGCACCCAGCCTTTCCAGCAGTTCATCCATCCTGGCCATGGGATAGGCTTCGTATTGGGATATCAGGTTGAGTTGCCTAAAGTCCATACAAAATCGTACAGCCCCGTCTGGCTTGGGTACGAGTACGATTGGAGAACACCACGCACTGGTTGAGGGTTCAATGATATCCAACCTAATCATCTCCTCGATTTCTTTCTTAATGATCAACCTTCGGGCCTCCGGGATCCTGTAGGGTCTCAGCCGGACTGTCTGTCCGTTTAGGGTTTCGATACGATGCTCCATTAGGTCGGTCCTTCCAGGTAAATGGGAGAAGGTATTGCGGTATGGTTTGAGTGTCTCCCGTATCTCGTTCTTCATGTGTTCAGTGAGTGTTTCACCCCATTGCACCTCATCCAATTGGCCGGTTGCGTGTAACAACCCCGTATCTTGGGTGGCCAGAATATTGACCGGTGCAGGCTCGGTCCATTTCTTTAGTAGGTTTATATGGTAAACCTTATATGATGGGCTTCGGTCAGGTTGGTGTATCCGGTAATTCACTGGTCCCACCACGTCCTTCACCACATAGGGACCTCTCCACCGAGCCAACATTTTGTTCGTACTGGTGGGTAGTAACACCAGTACCTTATCCCCTGGTTCTAGCTTTCTTAGGCGACAGCCCTTGTTGTATGTCTTCTCCTGTCGGTCTTGGGCTATACTCAGATGGGATTCCGCTAGTCCCCTTAAAGTAGATAGATGGTTCTTAAGGTCCTCAGCGTACTCGGTGAGGGATGTTTCCTTAGTGTTTTCCCAATCCTCTTTAACCAGATCTAGGATTGTTCTGGGCTGTCTTCCAAACAGCAGCTCGAATGGGGAGAATCCTGTTGAGGACTGGGGTGTGTCCCTTAATACCATTAGGATCAGGGGTATGACTCTATCCCAGTCCTTTCCCTCCGGGCCTGTTACCCTCTTCATCATTTTCTTGATTGTTTGGTTGTACCCCTCCACTAACCCATCCGTTTGGGGGTGGTAGACTGAGGTACGCAGCCTTCTGATCTGTAGTCTTTCACAGACTTGTCGCATGACAGCTGACATGAAGTTCGTACCCTGATCGGTGAGGATTTCGGTGGGTAGGCCCACACGTGCGAAGTAGGGGATGAGCTGGTGACATATCTGGTTAGCCGACGTCCCCTTTAGGGGGAAGGCCTCAGGGTACCGGGTGGCATAGTCCACAATGACCAGCAGGTATCGATATCCACGACTGACTGGCTCTAGCGGGCCTACCAGATCTATGCCTATTCTTTGAAAGGGTATGGTGATCAAGGGCATCCGCTGCAGAGGCGCTTTGGCTGGCTTTTCCCCACTCGTCAACTGGCAGATTTTGCATTCCTTACAGAATTTCGCCACCTCCCCATAGACCCCCGGCCAGTAGAAACATTTTAGAATGTTTTGCTGTGTCTTTAGGGAGGCCATGTGGCCGCCACAAGGGTGATTATGTGCCAACTGGAGGACAATGCCCCTGTGTGTTTTGGGCAGGAGTAGTTGTTCCCTCCGTGCACCTCCCTCTTCCTGGAAAACCCGATAGAGTAGGCCCTGTCTAGATGTAAAACCGGCTCCCTTGGTCAGGTCTGGGTCCCCATTAGTGATGGCCCTTTCGCGGGCCAATGTTAAGGTAGGGTCCGTCAGGGTTTCTCCCCGGATGGAATCCTCATGGTCCTCTGGGTTCCAGGCTATCCGTTGGGTGGCATACATGGCTGCGCACTGAGCAAGGCGAGCTTCCCTTCTTTTCATAGTGGGTCTCTCTCGTCCCTGGGTGTTCGGGGGGATGGGCTCCCTGGCAAAGGGTGCTTCTTCCCACCATCCCTGCTTTAGGGCTTTGATAGTCTGGTGGAAGTGGGGTAGATCGATCCCAATCACCACTGGGGCGGGTAAGGAGGGGAGGACGGCAGCTTTCATCTCTGTAATATTAGGGCCCACTTCTACTGTTATGGATTTCATGGGGTAGGTCCTCACATCCCCATGTATACATCGAATGGGGATACTAACATTGGCGAGGTAGGGAGAATCACTTACGGTTGGTAGTACCGCCGTCTGTCGACTTCCACTGTCGAGTAGGGCTCTGGCTTGGTTCCCGTCTACCCGGACGTCCATCTCGTAGAGACCGTGGCACCTTGGTCGTTGCTCTGTCCTCATGAATCTGATCTCCATCGGCTCGGTGCCTCTCTTCCGGGGACAAAACCGGGCTATATGGCCCCACTCGCCACAGTCATAACATTGCGGTTGTCGATATCCCGTGGACAACTGGATAGATCGTGGGTCGGGACCGCTCCTTTTCTCCTCGGATCCAGAAGGGCGTCCTTCCGTTGCTCTCCATTTGGGAAGCCCTCCTCGCAGGCTCTTGGTTGGGAGGGGTTCCAACGGTGGCATCGGATTGCGAATGGGAGATATGCCTCCAAGGGGTTTACCCGCTCCCCCTGCCTTTTGGTAGGCCGACGCTATGTCCACCGCCTCAGATAAGGTGGGCCTGTGATGTTGTCGGACCCATCTTTGCATCGGAGGGGGTAGGGCCTCAATGAACTGCTCGAGGGTGACTTTATCTAAGACATCTTGGAGGCCTGTTCCCGGTACTTGTAACCATTTTTCGGTAAGATCTTTAACCAGGTAGAAGAGTTGTCGGGGGTTCTCCCCCGGCTTGAGTTTAGTGTCGCGCAACCTCATTCTGTAGGCCTCTTCGTCAAGTCCTAACCGGTCCAATACCGCCTTTTTGATTTCAGCGTAAGGCGTGGTTCCGTTTGGGTTAACGGCCTGGTAGGCACCTTGCATGATGCCGGACAAAAGGGGAGCAACATACTGGCCCCAGCGGTCCACAGGCCACTGAGCGTTTCGGGCGATTCTTTCGAAGGTGGTGAAAAAGAAAGCCGGGTCTTCGCCTTCCTTGAATTTTTGCAACACTGCGGAAGGGACCATGGGCAGGTTTCGGGTGCCGGTGACAGCATCCGTCAGGTGTTTTATCGTCTCTTGGTGTTTGTCCTGAGAAGTGGACTGCAGGGTACCTTGCAATTGTATTGCCTGCTGAAAGGCTTGGCGATCAGCGGCCGCCTGCTGGGCCTGCAGTTGGAAGAGCTGTTGTAACTGTTGTTGCCCTTCTGATAGTGTCTGTATTATTTTCTCCATCGCGTTCTCTCTATCCTGCCGACTACGCCACTTGTGGGAATCAGGACAGTAGCCAAAGTGGAGCTTTGTAGACCTTTATTACACAATGTCTTAACCAAGGTAGTTGGACTCCAGGTTGACCCCACAGTTACTTCGCTGTGAGGGAAAAGGCACCAGGAATTCCTCTTCTCTTTAAGTTTTTCCTACTATCACGGACCCGGATAGGCCCACCAGTTGCTCTCACTCTCCTCTCCTTCTCCCTGCAAAAAGCAACAAAAACGCCATTAGGCCAGTCCCTTTTATACCTGGTGTTTGGAGGGAAAAAGGACCAATCGGGATTAACTTCCCTCCCCCCCTGTTCGATTGGTGGGGACTCTAGACACCCACCCTCTATAAAAAGCGCTACCTCCTCCCCACCTCCTCCTTTAGTCTGGCTGCTTGGTTCTGGCTTCCCCTCCCTGTTGTCAGCCACTCCCCCTTCATTGGCCCCGCCCCCCCAATATGGTGTCTCCCTCGAGGACTGCCTCCCGGAGGCCCGTCCTGACTGAGGCCCCATGCTGCTGTTTGGTGTCTGCCCTGCATTAGGTAAGGAGGGGGTTCGGGTTGATTCCCCCTTATGGGTTCTTACCCATCTGTCTGGCGCACCTCCGACGCCGAGCGGTCGGCACGAGTCGGGCCCTCTAGTTCCCGAGCCTCGCCGCCGCTCGCCGCCGGAGGCCGCCGAAGTACACTCCGTTCGCGGGTCTCCCAGCCGCAGCGCCAGTGAACCCGGTCCTCGCGGGCACACGCGGCGCTGCGGCTGTGAGCACCCGTGGCGCCGCGGCTGTAATGCCGGCACTGTCGCGGGACGCCGACAAGGCTCTCCCGTCAACAGGGAGACCTTCCCGGCGCCCGCCCCCAGCGTCGCGCCCGCCCGCGGCATAGCGGGCTCCCCTGTCCGTGTGTCCCGCTCCAGCCTCACATCCTCACAGGAACTAAGGGCAGAAGTGCATGCAGCCCGTCAGGAAACGAATGCTCTAAGAAGGGAACTAATTATTTCCAAGGAGCGAACAGATGATCTCGCTAGACAATTGCTACAGTCACAAGCCGGACAGACCCCGTTACCCGCATCTGGGGGAAATCTTCCTTCTACATCCTCTATGAATCCAGTGCAGATCAACCTACCTGGGAATGTACCTCTGGCTCCGCCCGAACGATTTTCTGGTGACCCAAAGAGGTTTGCAGTATTTATCAATCAGTGCCGGTTGCATTTCTTATGCCGGCCAGCAGCCTTTCCAACTGATCAAGCTAAATTAGCTTTCGTGCTTTCGTACCTTAGTGGCAATGCGGCAGACTGGTCGATCCCTCTAGTAAATCAAGATGATCCGGTCCTCCATGATTTTCAAGCTTTTCAGCTCAGTATGGAAAAACTGTTCGCAAGACATTCACAGGTGCAGGCCTTGGACAATGAGCTTCTTTCGTTGCGACAAGGTAATCAAGACCTTTTGGCTTATATTGCGTCTTTCAACAGACTGATAGTGGAAACTCAATGGCCTGAGGACAAAAGGATTACGCTGTTTTATAGAGGTCTACGTGGAGAGCTCAAAGATGTGTTAGCCCAAGTAGTGAATCCCCCACAAGATTGTTCGGACTATATAGACTTAGTCGTTCAAATAGATCACAGACTGCAGAACAGGAAGGCCGATCGTTCCAAGTTTGATGCTCGAGTATTTTCCAAACCGCCAACTCCTTCCAAAGGAGTAGACTCCGGGGAACCCATGCAAATAGGGGGTCTGAAAGGTCCTCTAACACAAAAGGAGCGGGAAAGGAGAAAACAGTTGCAATTATGCCTCTATTGCGGAAACTCAGGGCACTTTCTTCGAGACTGTCCGGTGAAACCTGCCAAGAAGTCAGTAGGAGCTGCAGTTACCAAAGTTACAAACTCTGAGCAGGGAAACGACCTCGCCCGACAAGAATAGAGGTCCTCTTGCCGAGCGTGAAAACCAGTTCCGTGACCTCGCATTTTGTGATACCTATGGTCCTCATTAGCCCTGATAATCCGGATCGATTACATGCAATTGAAGCTTACGTCGACAGCGGTGCCATCGGCAATTATGTGGATCATGAAATGGTTTTGAAGATGAATCTAACTCTTTGTCCCAAGGCTGTAAAGGACGTCATTACTACGGTGGATGGTACGGAGATAGCCTCCGGGCCAGTAACGCATACCACTCAAGAGGTGACGCTAGTAAGTCAAGATGGACACCATGAGAAGATCGTGTTCGATGTGATCAAGGCCCCTCAGTTTCAGATTATTCTAGGAATACCTTGGTTAGAGAAACACAATCCTCTGATCGATTGGCGAGCAAGAACGGTCCAGTTTCCAGAATGTGTCTCTACTTGTCACCCTCCACCTGGTGTTGCACTGGCAGCAGTTTCTTCAGAGACTCCCCAGTTACCTCCCGAATACCTAGAATACCAAGATGTTTTCCGGAAGGATCAGGCTAACTCTCTACCTCCTCATAGGTCTTATGACTGCCAGATAGACCTGATACCTGGATCTACTCCTCCTTGTAGTAGATTTTATGCCCTCACCGAGCCTGAGAACCTTCACCTTCGACAATACCTGGATCAATACCTGGCAAATGGGTTTATTCGTCCTTCCAAGTCCCCTGCTTCTTCAGCTTTGTTCTTCGTTCCAAAAAAGGAAGGAGACCTTAGAACTTGTATAGATTATCTCTCCCTGAACCAGATCACCGTTAAGAATAGATATCCGTTACCTTTGATCCCTGAACTCCTGGACCAAGTCAGAAAAGCATGCATATATACAAAGCTGGATCTTAGAGGAGCTTACCACTTGGTACGAGTAAAAGAGGGCGATGAATGGAAGACGGCCTTCCGCACCAAGTATGGGCTATTTGAATATCAGGTCATGCCCTTCGGACTTTGCAATGCCCCGGCCGCCTTTCAATATTTTATGAACGATGCCCTCAGAGAGCTCATAGATGTGTGTGTTGTTGTTTACATTGACGACATCCTCGTTTATTCTTCATCGGAATCTGAACATCGGAAACACGTGAAAATGGTCCTCGAAAGATTGCGTCAACACAAACTTTTCGCTAAGTTGGAAAAATGTGTTTTCAACGTGACTGAAGTTGAATTCTTGGGATTCATATTATCACCTGGCGGAGTGCGTATGGATTCAAAGAAGGTCGATGCAGTTCTCAAATGGCCATCACCATCCTCCGTAAAAGGTGTGCAAAGCATGTTAGGCTTCGCTAACTTTTACCGCAGGTTTATCCCCGAATTCTCTCGAATAGTCCAGCCCATCACTGCCTTGTTAAAGAAAAACAAACGTTTTGAATGGTCTACCGAGGCGGAACAAGCTTTCCAGGATTTGAAGACTAAATTTATCTCTGCACCAATCTTAAAACACCCTCGCCCCGAACTCCCCTACATCGTGGAAACTGATGCTTCAAGCCTTGCCATGGGGGCAGTTCTATCACAAAAGGACCCGGTAACCAATCAGTTGCATCCCGTGGCATTTTGGTCCCTCAAATTCTCGCCTCCTGAAATCAATTACACGATTACTGACAAGGAACTTCTGGCTATCAAGTCTGCCTTTAAGGCTTGGCGGCATTATCTGCTGGGGGCCCGACACACCGTTACTGTGATTACGGATCACCGAAACCTGCAATATTTGAAAACCGCAAAAGCCCAATCCTCTAGACAACTCCGTTGGGCATTATTCTTTGCCGAGTTTGACTTCATAATTACCTATCGACCTGGTACAAAGAACGGTAAAGCTGATGCCCTTTCTCGGATGGGAGTGGAAGAACACAAGATCAACCCTAAACCTGTACCAATCATTCCCGAACAAAGAATTCTGGGTGTAATCGCCACAGAATCCATAGAGGAAGTTAAGGATAAGGCCAGGCAACTTGTAACTCCAGCAGACATACAGAATTGGCATCTGCAGGGAAAGGACTTTGCAGTAAAGGACAACTTATTGTATTTCCAAGAACGATTATACCTACCCAGCACAGATTTACAGAAAAAAGTAATCTCTTGTTATCACGATTCTTTAATGGAAGGACATCCCGGTATGGCCAAGACCTCAGAAAAGATCAAGCGCTACTTCTGGTGGCCGTCTTGGAAAAAAGATATCAGAGACTTTATAATGTCCTGTGGAGTATGCGTCCAAAACAAGAGTCAAAAGGAAAGACCAGCAGGCCTCTTACGCCCTATTGACATCCCACCTCGCCCTTGGCATACGCTTTCTATGGACTTCATCACCGATCTACCTCCATGCTCCGGATACAATACGATTCTAGTAATCGTGGACTTATTCTCCAAGATGGCGCATTTCATTCCGCTCAAAGGCTTGCCAACAGCAGCAACTCTGGCCCGAGAATTTCTCGAAAACATCGTCCGACTGCACGGTTTTCCTTCGGTTCTAATTTCGGATCGAGGTAGTCAATTTATTTCTCATTTTTGGCGAAGTTGCTGTCGGTCGGCTCAAATTGATGTGAGACTATCGACCAGTCACCACCCTCAGACCGACGGACAAACCGAGAGGACCAATCAAACTCTGGAACAGTATTTACGCTGCATGCTGCAACAAACTGAAAAAACTTGGAAAGACATCCTTTGGATAGCCGAATATGCCTACAATAACTCTGTCCATTCGGGAACTGGGAAAACCCCGTTTTTTCTTTTGTACGGCAGTCACCCTCGAACCTCGGAGATGGATCCCCTCCAAGATCTTGAAACACCAGCAGTAGACTACCTGCATTCTACAATCACCCAAGCCTTTAAGGAAGCTGTTTCTCACCTTCAAAGGGCTAAAGAACAATACAAGAAAGGAGCAGATCAACATCGGAAGGAAGCCCCTCAATATCAAGTAGGGGATCAAGTCTGGTTATCCACCAAATATCTACCTCTAAAAGGGCCACGCACATTCAACCCAAGATACCTTGGTCCCTATTCCATCACTACCATAGTAAACCCAGTAGCGGTCAAGTTGGACTTGCCCCCGCACATGAAGATACATCCGGTCTTCCACGTCTCTCTATTAAAACCCGTCCAACCTCAAACCCGACTAACTAAATCTCCAAAACCTATCCTAGTTGATGGAGAACTCGAGTTTGAAGTCAAAAGCATTCTGGACTCCAAGATCTCCAAATCTAAACTATTTTACCTAATTGACTGGAAAGGCTACGGCCCCCAAGAGAGATCCTGGGAACCTGCTGAATATGTCCACGCTCCTCGCCTAATCAAAAGATTTCACCGAACATTTCCTGACAAGCCAAAACCCCCGGAGAAGCCCGGTTTGGGAGGGGCCTTGAGGGGGGGGTACTGTCATGATCTCTGCTTCCAAAAGGTCAGGGTTGTCCCAACTCCCTTGGAAGCAGATCCATAACCCAGGTTCCGAGTGCCAACCAGTCCCAATTGGGACCTTTTGGACCCAGTCCTGGTGCCAGTGGCACCAGGCTCATAAATATGCCCAGTCCCAGCGCTGGAAGCGCCGGGCTCATAATGCTTGGGTGACTTACCTGCAGCAGACCATGCTGCTTACTTGCCTGCCAGTTGAGCCTCTGATCCTCTTCTGTTTGGAACTACTTTTCCTGTTGGGTGGGGCAGGAGCCACTCCCTAGATTCAGAACACTGGAACTCTTCTGGAAAGCAGGAACTCTTTTCTTACCTAGGCGTGGCTGTGGAAGGAGAGACCTAAGCACTACAGGAGGCTATTTAAACCACACCCGATGGATGAATCTTGCTTTGCGTTATTCTGCATCCTCTGCAGCAGAACGCTCATCGTGTCTTCTGCATCTGATCCTGGGCCTAAGGAAAAAGGCTTACCATCCTGAATCCAGTCTTCAGCAACACCTATAAAGACAAGAAAGAACAGGTTAGCATTACGGTCTTCAGTGACAGCTCTTCACTTACCTGGTCCATCGGCTGTCACCAACGCCTCGCGCTGCATTCCGGCATCTGAAAAGACAAAAGCTTACCAACTCTTCGCACGCTCCGGAGGCCTTCGGCGCTGCATCCCGCATCTGAAAGACAAAACAAGGTGCGTTTAAAGACATTGGGGAACTTTAATACTCACGTGGCATTACTCCTTTCCACATCTAACCCAGTGGGTATTCCGGCACCCTGCAGCCGCTCCGAACTTGTACCTGCTAAATAAAAAGACAGTTAGAGCGCATTGTGAAGCAGGCAACAAGCGCTTACTTACGTGCTTCCAGGCGCTTCTATTCATCACACGGGCTCCATCTTCAACTGACTTCAGCCCGGCATCCGCCATCGCCGGAACCCTGCAAAACAAGAAACATCATTACTAAAGACTTTAAAGACATTAGAATTACTCGAAACTTACCGTTCGTGCAGTAAACGACGGACAGCAGTCCTCTGAAGTCAAGAGGCCTGCTCCCCTTATCCAGTGAAGAAACTGGTTACAGCACCCTGCCCCGAGGCAGATGGAGAGCACGGCGTTCACTTACCTAAGGTGAGAGCGTTAACCTTTGGGGTTCTACAGGAGAAGAGAAAGGGAAGAAGAGAGAGACATTCAATAACCCAGTTCCTTAATCCCATATTTTCTATTTGCAGACATCTTACTCTTCAAGTCAGACATACAGTGCACAGAGGTCCAGCCCAAAGAGCCAGCCATGTGTTACACATCACCTTTGCAGATACGGTATACGCCCAGTCAAGACCGGCGCCTCTACGGGAATCAGGTGAGCGTTACAGGGGAGCCCTAAAAGCACTAAACTTACTCGGAAGTCTAGGTGAGACGGGAAACAAACAGGTCTGCCGGATTGATCTGAATGAACGGTGTGTAGGCGAAGGCTGAAGGGAGAATCTGAATGAGGGGAGAGAACAGAGTTAGGAGAAACGGAAGGTACAAGTCGTTTTGACTAGTGGAGGTAAGTAGAAGTTACAGAAGCAAGCTCACGGAGCGCCAAAAGCAGAAGCGACGCGAAGCACCGTCCGCTTCGATTCCGGATAAAGGATCACGTGAGCAGTTGGCCGTACGTCGAAGAGACATGCAAAAACTGGACCGCTGCAGGTAGCACGGGGAATCTCACGGGCATCCATCTTGGAATTGCTCGAAAGCAGAGTGCCGCACAAATGGGTACGTGCCCACAAAGACCATTTGCAGCGATGTGTAACACCTTCCCTTGCACCTCCTACAATCCAAGGTCCAGGCTGGGCATAACTTAGCTCCTGTAGGATGTCCTCTACAACCACATTTCCTGCACACTTCTCTCGTCGCAAATGTCCTTTTGTTGTCTTTACTGGAAAAGTTCTCTCCTCTGCTAAATCTTCCTTTTTATTCTCCAATTCCTTTCTTGGCCATCGCTGCATGCACAACAGCTGCTTGGTTCTCTTTTTCATTCCTTTCACTCACTTCCTGCACGCTCACTCATGACTCTTCAATTGCCCTCGCGATTTCGAATACTTTCTCCAGTGGAGGGTCTCGATCGATTCATAGTCTTTCCCTCACCTTGGCATTACTTGTCCTCATCCTTACTTGATCTCTTATGTATTCTTCCAGACCGCCTGTGAACTTTCAGATGGCAATGAGCATACTGTAAAGACTGGAGGGGGCTTATCTGTACTCCTGCACTCTATATGGCAGAGTAGAAGCACAGAGCACCCCAGACAAGATTCTCTAAGTGGTAGCAATGGACGATCAATCAAGGCTTAGCTCTCAGGAGGTGATGCAGGCTGATTCTTAAGTACAGTGTAGTCCCCAGGCCCCCACAAAGGAATGTCAACAAACTATGTTAGTGATAACACAGTTCTTTACATAAATAAGGTTCAAATAATATACATACACTATAACACACTTTATGCTCAGGCAATACTATAATGATAAATATGTACAATATCTATGTGGTACCACAATTAACTCTTGAGTCCATTAAAATGCACTAACTGCTGACAGTCTCAATGGCATACAAATCAGATAGTAAAGTGAATCAACAATAGACACATGAAGGAAGATAAGTTGGGTTAAACAAATGGCAGAATATTTGTCCCGTTACCCAGACACAGTTCTGTGTGAGGATCCCCCCACCTAGGCAACCTCTAAATAAAGTGTATCAACAAGCCCAGTCCATATATTGTTTAATATATTCTTGGTTCCTTCTAAAAAGGTTCTACAACCCCAATGTACCTGGTTTAGCTGAGTTCTTTGATGGGTCGTCGACAGATCCTTCTTGAGTGAACTCCCTATAAGGCAGGAGCCATGGTTAGTCGAGATTCCTTGAAGAAGAGGTGAACAAATGTCATTGAGGCAGCAGCTTCGGTCCTTGCGGTTCTCATCGACGATCGGTCATGGATATCCTGCAAAAATGAGGCGTGCGGTGCACCTCAATGACACAAGTTTGTGGCCGCAAAAAGTACTGAACGAAGAGTGTAAGCCCAGCAAGGGCGTCAGGTTGTCAGTGTTTGGCGTCGGTGATCGGGACTCGACCACAGCTGGCTTTGGATCTTCGTCAGTGTCTTTGTGGACTTTGGGTGGCAGGAAAACACTGGCGGATTCTCCTTGGTTCGCCGGCGACCTTGACTTTCTCCGGCGGGACAAATCGGTTGACCGAGATAAGCAAGGGAGTCCTTGATTTCAAAGTGTCTTAGGCAATGTAGCGTTGCGGCTCCGGTCGACGAGGTTACAGCTGACCTCCAAACCTCGGTCGACGGCGATGGTCGTCGATGGCCTCGACGTCCTGGCGCTCCACTTCAGATTCCTCGGCAGTCCCCGTCTCCGGTCGGCAGCCTTTCGATGATTGACTTCCAGGAAGCCTTGGTGAAGGTTAGCTGGTGCACAATGTCCCCTCATAGCTCGGGAAGAGGTCTCCTAGTCAGGTCCTCTCTTGGATCAGTCCTCGACTGCACAACAGCTTTCAGATTGCGTTGAAGGAAAACAACAGCCATTCTTCTTCTTCCGGTTTGGCTTCGAGAGTAAGCATCAAGTTTCGACTTCAGCTTCTGAACGATTCTAGTCAGTGAGAGGTCCCCAGATATACCGTTCAGTCTCTCATTCACATTGCTGAGCCAGGCTCAGGCAGCCAATCATTCAGAAGGGCATTCAGCACGCAGGCAGCCCATCAGGCTCACAGTGCATTAAGGCCATTCTTCTCCATCCAGACACTCACAACAAGGAATGTGGATTTGGACAAGCAACCAGCCATTCAGCATTCCACACTGCATTCATAACAGTTTCGGGCAGGGCTGTCTCAGTCATTGTGTCACACACCAGAAACCAGACACCCATAACATGAAATGTATATTGGTCACACACTCCATTCACCCAGGTCCCACCCCAAGGGCGTACCCACAACATACAGTCAATGGGAAGGCTCCAGCCAGTCTGGCCTGGACTTCCCCACAATACCATATATGGAACTTCCACCCAACAGCCAATCAGGGGAAGGGACAGAGTCAGGGCTTCCCAGGACTTTGAGAAAACAAGGGAATAGGCAATAGAAAACAAGATGCCACATGGGCCATCTTGTCTCCTATCAAGAATCAACTGAGTCCAATGTTAGGGACTGGGTATCCCAAAATGAAGGATACTCAGAGCACCTGTCAAATTCAGCATGGAGCTGCCACCAGCCCATACCCTGCTCTGTGGGTCACACACAGGTGCCCAAAAACATACACTAGGAGTACAGGGTTGTACCCCCACCCATGGGTACCATAAGGGTATCCCAAGGGTCTGTTCACCAAACCAAAAAGAGGAAGAGCTGCACTGCCAGGAGTCCCACATGGACTCCTGTGCAGAAAATAACACATAACACATATGATAAAAGGACGACAGGACAAGGAAATGGAGGCCCTATCCCTCCAATGCATTTCCAGCATCACACGTACGCAAGGTGGTGATGTAGGCATCTATCGACTCACCCACTGCTTGGCCCTTGAGAAGAAATGGTACCTTTCTAATACTATATTTGGTCTTTTTCCGAAACGCCCTTTGAGTTTTTGAGTGCACCAGGAACACGTACGTCCTCTCGAGGCAGGTGTCTAAATACGCGTAGCCCTTCTGCCCCCAAACAATTTAACAAGGCTGCTTCTTTTTCATCATCAGAGTATTTGGCACCCCCTGCCGCCCTCAGGTACACCTTACAAGCATCAATTCAGAGGTCCCATGCTTTGGAGATTCCCCTGGGCTAGGCATGAACGAAGGAGGAGGGTGGGCGTTGCTTTGCTGCATTGTGGCATTGACGGCAACTGTGAACTCCTGCTGGAGGTGGGCGTTGCCTTAATTCAAAGTTCAATTTCTACTGCTATTACCTTGCACCATGAATTTAAATTGGTCGTAGGTCCTTAGTGAGATGCTTCTGCTGTCATTGTGGTGTAGGTTCCCTTCACTCAGATTTGAATTTCTGCTTCCACTCCAATTTCACCACAGAATTTCATTTGCACTGCTGATCCCTGGTGAGATGCACAGCCAAGTGTTTCCTTCCACTTTGACTCCCCTGTCGTTCCTGGAGTTTGTGGATAAGGAAACCAAGATTTTGCACAGCTAAGCGTTTCCTTCCACTTTGACTCCCCTGTCGTTCCTGGAGTGTGTGGATAAGGAAACCAAGATTTTGTTCGTGTTGCCTTGGCGACGCCGTGCGTGAGCTAACACAAATAGGGCCTTTCCTCTAGCCCTACCTGAAGCGTTGCACAGTAGCGCGAGGTTAATGGCGCTCCCGCAGGGCTTTTGTCTCTATGGGCTCGCGCTGGGGGTAACAGGGGTTTTCCATTCCTGCACCCTTTCTGTTGGCGGTCTCCGGTGGCCGCCTCCGTGAGCCGCCCACCCCCGTGCTACAGAGACACGGAGACAGCAGTGTTGTCGGTGTGGGCTCCCCGGTGATTGTGTTGTCACCGGGAACGCCCCCTTTATTTAACAGCGCACGCGACGGAGTGAACGTCACTCCGTCGCGTGCATACCCTTAAAGGGCCAACGCCACACTCCTCCTTTTCCATAACAACAAATTGGAAACAGGAGTACCTAACTAGCACACATCTACATAACACAAAACTTTGTCAGTTTCCACAAAAACCCCCATTTATTGACAGCCACCCCGGATCCCCCTTGGGTGCCTGTCCTGGCCTGACCATTAACCCCCGGTCAGCCTCGCCGACTCAGTCCGTAATATAGTCAGTGAGACGGGCAGGTTTCCCACGCCCTGTTCTCAGGGGGTACCTCCTGCCACCGTCCCTGGCTGGTGTCCCTGGACCGGGTCCGCCTCGAGCCGGAGATTCCACGGCGGGACCTTCTCCCCCACCTTCATCCAGAGCACCTTCTCCTTCTCGGCTGTCCGGGCTGTCCACTCTGGGGTCGCCGATCTTCCGGAAGAATGAAGCATTCCTGGTTACCGACGACGTTCCATCTGAGGCTGTTACCATCGAACCCTTGACTGCCACCACGTCTAAAGGAGCGGGTTCATACGTGAGGGACAGTTTTCCATGTGGGTGGCGATTCCTCACCAGCACCTCATCTCCCAGCGCAATGTGTGGGGGTCTGAGGCCCCTCCGGATATTCTCCATTTGTGTCCTGACCTGTCTGCCCTCTTCGACCTGCTCATTGTCGATGACGGCAGGGTCTCTGCCCCCCACTTCCGGTATGACATCTCTCGGGCACCGCTGGAAGAGTGCTTCCGCCGGGGCCACCCCCGTTGAGGAGTGAGGGGTGGTCCGGTATCCACGCAGGAAGATGTACAAAGCCCTCTGCAGACACTCTCCTTTGCCATGAGCAATCCTGAATACCTTGTTGAGAGTGCGCATCATGCGCTCGGCCTCCCCGTTGGCGCGAGGCCACAGTGGGGTGACCCGCCGGTGTTGAATGCCATACTCCTTCATGAGCTCGGCAGAGCTCTCGCCTTGGAATGGGGCTCCGTTGTCGGAGCACAGCACAGAGGGGAGGCCATGAGTGGCAAAGATTTTCTCCAACGCCACCACCACGTTCTCAAACGCCACTGAGTCTATGAACTCAACCTCCGGGTACCTAGACCACTCGTCCACCACCACTAGAAAGTGCGTACCTCTCGATGTGGACCCGGAGTCAGCGTGCACCACTTCCCACGGTCGAGTCCCTCGGGGCATTGCTTCAATGGATGGTTCCTTCTGGGCCGGTGCTGCAGCCTGGCACCACACACACGAGGCCACAAACGCTTCCACCTTCCGCTCCAGTTCAGGGAACCACACCTTCTGACGGAGGCGAGCTTTGGTCTTGGGGGCCCCTTGATGACCCTGGTGCGCCAAGGCAATGACCTGTGCTACTTTGGTCTGGGGCACCACGATCCTTTCCCCTCTCAGTAGCAGCCCCGACTCCGAGAATGTTAGTTCCTCTCTCACTCTCCACAATTGCTCGAGGGCAACTCGGGCCTCACATGTCCTTCATTCCACAGCCTCCAGCACTGTCTTCCAGGTCCCTTTCTGCATGGCTTCCTTCAGGATGGCGAAACATTCATCGCCTCTCGACGCAGCCTCGAGTTCCTCCACCTGCATGGAGTTAGGGGTGGCAGTCTCCACGACCAGGCAGACGTGATCGTCGGCTTCTTCCGCCGATGCCGACTCCTGTGAGTCACCTCTGGGGTGTCGAGATAGGTAGTCCGCCGCATTGCTAGCACCTGGACGATATATCAACGACACTCCATACTCGAGCAGGGCGAGCATCCAGCGCTCAATTCTCACCGGCGGGCGAGATGACGAGCCCGCCATGATCGGCAACAACGGCTTGTGGTCCGTGACCACGGTCACTGGACGCCCCAGAATATAGAGGCGGAAGTGCCGACAGCCCCACAGCACCGCCAGGGCTTCCCTCTCAATTTGGGAATATCGTTGCTCAGTGTCGGAAAGGGCCTTACTGGCGTATGCTATGGGTCGAACCTCCTGGTCTTTCCCCACTTGCGTAAGCACCGCCCCCAGTCCATATGGGCTGGCGTCCACCACGATCTCCGTCTGCAGGCTCGGGTCGAAGAACGCCATGGTATCATGCGCCGCCAACGCCCCTCTGATATCGTCAAATGCCGCCTGTTCCAGAGGGCCCCACTGCCAGGTGACATCCTTCTTGGTGAGCGATCTCAGCGGCTCCGAGCGGGACGCGAGATTCCTGATGAAGCGGCCACAGTAAGTGACCATCCCCAAGAAGCTCCTCACCTCTGCAACATTCTCAGGCGGGCGCGCCTCTTTTATGTCCCTCACTTTGCGGGGATCCGGGGACATCCCATCCGCCTTAAATACGAACCCAAAGAACTCGATCGTTGTCTTCAGAAATTCGCACTTGTCCTTGTGTAGGGTGAGGCCCAGCAAACGTAGCCGTTCAAAGGTCTTGGACAGGCGTGAGAGATGCTCCGTCTCTGATTTGGCATACACCAAAATGTCGTCGCTAATGTTAAGGACACCATCAAGATCCGCCAATGCTCCCCTTATGATGTTTTGAAAAACCTCCGCTGCGGAGGACACCCCAAAGCTCAGTCTCTTGTATCGATAGAGACCCCGATGTGTGGTAAATGTAGTAATATAGCGGGACTCGGGGTGCAGGACCGCCTGATGATAGCCGGATCTCAGGTCGAGCTTGGAAAAGAACTTCGCCCCTTGCAGTTCCGCTATGATGTCATCGATGGTAGGGGTGAGGTGTCGCTCCCTCTTTATGGCCTTATTGGGAAGCCGCATGTCCACACAGATTCTCACGGCATCTGGCTGTTTGGGCTTGCGTGCGATGACGATGGGAGACACCCAGGGGGTGGGGCCTTCAACCTTTTCAATTATGTCCAGCCCCACTAGGTTGTCAAGTTCACGATCCACCAGATCCCTGAGATGGAAAGGAACCCGTCGGTGTTTCAGCGCCACTGGTTGGATAGATTCGTCGATGTGAAGCCGGACCGGCTCACCCACCAGCTGTCCAATGCCCTCAAACAGGGATCCATGTTTGGCCAGGAGGACCTGAATGTCATCTAAGTACACTGAGTAAGCGAACGTGACGATACCCAGCGCCTCTGCCGCGGCACAGCAGAGCAGGGTGTTGTCGCTCACCGGTGTGACATAGAACCTGGCCCGTATGTATGAGTCACCATATTGCACATCAGCCACGAATACTCCATCCAGAGGCAAAGGCCGGTCCCCGACGAAGGCGAATATGCGTGCCTTCGGCGCAGTCAGCGTGGGCGGGGCCTGCATGGTCCTATAATGCTGGCGGGCCATTACATTCACGGATGCGCCAGTGTCTACTAGCATCGGCACAGAGTCTCCATTAACCAGCACGTTGCACCTGGGCTGTCTCTTGGAGCGGGACTTCAGCATGCTCACACTGGACACGAAAAATACGTTTTCCTCGTCCTCTTCCTCCTCCTCCTCATCCTGAGGGGCCCCTTCGTCACCCTGGTCTACCTGGGCAACGTTGGACGTCCTTTGGGGCCGGAAGAAGCCGGCTCGAACTGGCCCCCTCGGTACAATCTTGGGGGCTGCAGACCTGCACATTCTGGCGAAGTGGTCAGCGCCTCCGCATCTACCACACTTGACCCCCGTTGCAGGGCATTCCGCGGGGTGCGGGAGATCGTATCCACACTTCGGGCACGAGGCATTCGACCCCGGCGTGCGCGGGCTCTGAGTGTTCATGGGGCGCCTCACCCCGCGGCCTCTTCCGACCACGCAGATCTCCTCCGTCTTGGCTGGGCGAGCACCAGCTTCCATCCTGGTTGTCCGCAATTCCGAGACTTCATGGCACCTTCCCAGTTCTAGGATGCGAGGAAGGGTGATGCCAGGCTCGCGCAATATCTGGCGTCTCAGTTTCCCAGAGCTACACCCCTGAATGAGTTGGTTGCGAATCATGACTTCAGGGTCGTTCCAGGCACACGGCGCTGACAATCTCCACAGCCGCCCAACGAATACATCCAGAGTCTCGTCATCTTTTTGTCGAGCCGTTCCCATGAGAAAACGTTCATAGTCCGCATTGGCCATCGGCAGAAAATGATTGTGGAGTGCCTCCTTCGCCGCCGCAAAAGATCCGTCTACCGGCTGCAGGGACATGAATACCTCGTGCACCGCTGGACCAGCGGAGTACAGGAGAGTGGCCAGCTTGCCGTCGTCACTTGTCTCCATTGTGGCCCTGAAATACATCTCCAGCCTATCCATCCACATCTTCCACCTCTGTCCCAGGCCTGATGGAGCACCCGAGATATCAAACTCAGGCATTGGCTGTAGGGACCCGGGTGGTTTCGGCAGAGGAGCAGGAGCAGGCGCAGGAGGCACAGCAGCAGCAGCTGCAGGAGCAGCAGCAGCAGCAGCCTGACTCATGGTGGAAAGCGCACAGGCACCCCAAAGGATTGAAAAGAATGGGGCCGCAACTCACCACCAGCCGTGCTCTCCGTGGAAGTGTCACTCCAGCTAGCATGCAGACAATGATGTGTCCAAAAATTGAGTAGAGGAAGAGACCCCTAGTGCAAACAGCAGGTTTCCCATGGAGCCTCCATGCCTCTGCTCGGTAATAGCAGTGAAAACGTCGAAATTTTCCTCTGGAACCGACATGTGCTGTTTTCAGCGACCATCCGCCGCTGAAATTCCCAAAAATTGTGTCCGGATGGCTCACCGACGCTTCGTTATGAAGCCGTGAGTCTCCGAGGCCTATTGATCAAAATGGCCGCCGGCCGCGTGTGTCGCTTCCTTCTCCGCGGTCGGAGTTCGTCGGAGCGTTCACATACGATCATCTGCGCTCCAGACGAACATCCCCGCCTGTCCCAGGAAGCGATCCGGGCCTCGTCGCCACTGTTGGCGGTCTCCGGTGGCCGCCTCCGTGAGCCCCCCACCCCCGTGCTACAGAGACACGGAGACAGCAGTGTTGTCGGTGTGGGCTCCCCGGTGATTGTGTTGTCACCGGGAACGCCCCCTTTATTTAACAGCGCACGCGACGGAGTGAACGTCACTCCGTCGCGTGCGTACCCTTAAAGGGCCAACGCCACACTTTCCTCTACCCCTTTTGGTAGCGGGACCTGCAGGGGAGAGTTGCTGCGTTCACCTTTTCTGTGTGAGGCGGAGTGTCTCCCTCGTCCTCCTCTCTTCTTCTGTCCACACGCAGGGACGCCAGCCTCCTGCTCTCTGGGCACTGAACCTGGTGGTCCCGAACGCCGGAGTGCAGTCTGCTTAGGGGGGGGGGGATTCCTCACAATGGCTTCTGGGCTCACGAAGTGGATCGGGTGAACCGAATACTGTGTGCGTGGTCCTGCCTGCCGGGGTTCGTCATAGGGATCCTCGTCACCAGTGAAGGCAGGGCGGTACGCTTCTGAAGTTGAGAATATAGTATATTAGCTGACGAACGTCAGCACCCTGCCGCTCTCACCCCAAGCAAAAGAACTGATTAAGAATGTGGAACCTTGGACGTGGGTAAGCAGTCCAAGGTTCCATTACAACATACATAAACTAAAGAAAACCTTCGTTTGTGTCTGTGTCTTTATTTCCTGTTAATACCCTCCATCCTACCTTATACTTGAATGTATATGTAACCCCACACCTAGCCCGAGTTACATAATGCGAGTCTCTTTACCCTACAATGAGAACTGCGCAGCATGGGAGGTAAACGTTGGTGTTCGAATTAACAGTATTTACATTGCACAGCTATCTTTGGACGCACGTTTACATGTAGGGAAGTGGACTTGGAAGAGACAAAAGTCCTCGTTGTTTTCTTTGGTTTAGAAGCATGCTTGCTTTGGTAAGGCTGCTGCGTCATTCCGTTACGCATGATTCACTGCTGCCGCCGCTGCGGTGAGGTCATCCCGCCTGCGTTGGAGGCCAGCCTTGCTGTCGTTTGGGTTTTGCTCCAATATTGAGAACCCCGAATACCACCATCGTGGGTAGTCATACTACTGCGCTCTGTGTTGTGTTATATGAAGGGCTTTAAATAAAGTTTTTTTTTCCCATTTAAAAAAAAAATCCAAACACTCTCCGATCCCTCCCTGCCTCCATATGAGATCAGCGGCCCCTCCCCGCCAGTGTGTCTAGAGAGAGAGTGGAGGGCGGAGGCGGCGGCAGGGGAGGGAGGGAGGCACAGCTGCCGGGTGAGTCCTTCCAGCAATCACAGCTCTGCTCTTCCCATGTTCTGTGCGCCCCCTGACCTAGGGTGACCGGCGCTCGGAGGAACACCCTTGCCCGGCAGTATGCCGCCCGAGAGCGGGGAGGAGGGCAGTGCCCGCTTGTTGTCTTTTCGGCGGTGAGCATTTTTCATCAAATTCTTTTTGTTTTTTCCCCCCATGGCACACCGCGGGGAAGGATGCGAGGCTCGCCGGGCATGGTGGCCGCTGCAGCAACCTACAGGCAGGGGGAGGAGATGGGCAGAGGCTGCCAGGGCTGCTGCCTCTTCCGCCCTGCTGCCAGCCCAGCCGGTGAGCATCCTCATCCTGCACCCGCTGCAGCAGCAGCAGCACCACTAGGGGGTCATCCGGGTGGGTCCTGCTGCAGGGCACTGGGCGCCCCCTGCCACCGCCCAATATGTAGCGGGCACCTGCACTGTCCCTCCAGCCTGTTTTGCAGAGGGTGGCCGAAAGGCGAAGCTTGCTGCTCTCCTCGCAGGGAGGATCAGACCCCCCACCACCACCACCACCCAGCTCATCATGCTGATGATGTCTGAGACTGACAGCAACCGGCAGACGGTGAGGCTCTGGAGGGATGCCGCGCTGAGGTCCAGGAAGCTGCGAAGCAACCTACGGCAGCTGACCCTGAGTAGCAGCAACAACCAGAAGATCATCTTGCCCTCCAATCTGGGCGACATCGAGGTGCTCAACCTGGGCAACAATGCCCTCGAGGAGGCCCCGGATGGCCTGGAAGGGCACGCCTTGGCCAACCTGCACGTCCTCATCCTCCGGAGGAACAAATTCCACAGTGTGCCCTCCGCTGTCTTCGAGCTGGGCTGCTTGACTGAGCTGGACATGAGCCACAACCGACTGTCCAGCCTGACGGAAGCCGTGGGCCTTCTGGGGCAGCTGAAGAAACTTTGCCTCAGCCACAACCAGCTGCAGACCTTGCCTGCTCAGGTGGGTGCACTCCAGCACTTGGAAGAGTTGGACATCAGCTTTAATCACATCACCCACCTGCCCGACACCCTTCCGGACTTGGG
This sequence comes from Ambystoma mexicanum, assembly GCF_040938575.1. Lineage (NCBI taxonomy): Eukaryota > Metazoa > Chordata > Amphibia > Caudata > Ambystomatidae > Ambystoma > Ambystoma mexicanum. The sequence continues at coordinate 1,461,602,673 of NC_090935.1, forward strand.
CAGGCTCAGGACCCTTGACCTGGACCATAACAAGTTAACCACCTTTCCACGACCGGTCTTGCAGCTGGTTCGCTTGGAGGAGGTGGATTTTTCTGGGAATAGGATCTGTGGCTTGCCCGAGGAAATCAAGGCAATGCAGTCCATCAAAATCCTTTGGCTGAGCAGCACCAAGATATCCGCCTTACCCGAGACATTTTGTGAACTGAAGAGCCTTGAGAGCCTTATGTTGGACAACAACAACTTGAACTCACTGCCAGAAATGTTTGGCGCTTTGCAAAAGCTGAAAATGCTTAACATTTCTTCAAATCTCTTTGAGGAGTTTCCCAGTGTCATTTTGCAGCTCAAAGATCTCGAAGAACTATATTTAAGTCGTAACAAATTGACAATCGTTCCTGAACTGATCTCTGACCTGACCAAACTCTTAACTCTTTGGCTTGACAATAACCGGATACGGTATTTACCGGACTCCGTTGTGGACCTCAGCAAATTGGAGGAACTTGTGTTGCAGGGTAACCAAATCGCAATCCTTCCTGACAACTTTGGGAAGCTTTCAAAGATCAACATATGGAAAATCAAAGACAATCCTTTAATACAGCCTCCCTATGAGGTGTGCATGAAGGGCATCCCATACATTGCCGCGTATCAGAAGGAACTCGCTCATTCCCAGCCCGCAGTCAAGCCCAGGTTAAAACTGGTGCTCATGGGCTTGAAGGATGCTGGGAAGACAGTTTTAAGGCAGTGCTTGATTGACGGTCGGAAGAACACTGTTGTACAGCAGGGACACAAAGGGATAGAGGTCACAAACTGGACCGCGGATGCTGAACGGGGGCTCACTTTTATTGTGTATGATTTGGCCGGAGATCAGAGTTATGACTTGATCAAGCCCTTTTTTCTGTCTCCCGGTGCTCTATATGTCTTAGTCGTCAATTTAAAAGCCTATGTTTCGCAGCACTTTTATACATATGTGGGTTATTTTTTACACTTCATGAGTGCCAAGGTCCCGCATGCGGTTGTGTGCATTGTGGGAACACACGCTGATCTGTGTGAGGAGGTGGACCTGGAAGAGAAATGCCTGGACATCCACCATCAGATAGCCCTCCAGGAGAAGAAAAGCTCCGACTTTTTGCATAGCCTTGCGCAAACGGTGGATGAAGCTCTTAGCCAAGACTATGATATCCGCACATCCAGCCCCCATGCTGCTTTCTATGGGGTCAGTGACAAAAACCTGCGACGCAAGAAGGCCCACTTTCAATATTTGCTCAACAGCCGGCTGCAGATCCTTTCCCCTGTCCTACGCGTGAGCTGCCATGACTTTTCCAACATCCGGCGATTGAAGGAGAAGCTGATGTCGGTGGCGGAGCACCGGGAGATCTTCCCAAACCTGCACAGAGTGCTTCCCAAGTCTTGGCAGATGCTGGAGGAACTGCACTTTAAGCCTCAGGAGTTGTGGCTTACCTGGTGGGACTCGGCGAGACTGGGGTTGCAGGCCGGGCTCACAGAAGACCGGCTACAGAGCGCCCTCTCCTATCTGCATGAGAGCGGCAAGCTGCTTTACTTTGAAGACAACCTGACTCTTAAAGAGTATGTATTTCATAATCTAACAAGACTAATTGACATCTTGAATGTCTTTTTTCAGAGGGACGCCACAGTTCTCCTTCAGAAACTTCTTGGCGATACCAACATGGATGACCTGCGGGCCACCCAGCTTCATCACTACGTGGAAGGCTTCCTGCTCCACGGCCTCCTGCCCGCTCACATTATCCGGCTGCTTCTGAAGCCGCACATCCAAACCCAACAGGACCTGCAGCTCATTCTGGAGCTTCTGGAAAAAATGGGCCTCTGTTACTGCATCAACAAATTGAAGTGCAAGCCGCTGAATGGTGCCACCACCTGGTACAAGTTCCCGTGCTATGTGAAGAACGAGGCGCCCCATGCCGAGGCGTGGGTGTACTGCACCAGTTTGTCCGGGCAGTCTTTTGTGGTGGAACAACTGCAGATTGAGTATGGATTCCCGTTCCTTTTCCCGCCTGGGTTGTTTGCACGCTTCAGCGTCCAGATGAACCGGCATGTGGTCCAGCGTTCAGACGGGCGCTTCCAGATCTTTGCCTACCGGGGCAAGGTCCCGGTCGTGGTAAGCTACAGGCCAGCCAGGAGTTCGCTGCACACGGATACCCTGTCCATCTCCAGCCATGCTTCGTTACCAAATATATGGACTGCTTGGCAGGCCATCACACCTTTGCTGGAAGAACTTAATGTCCTGCTTCAGGAGTGGCCAGGCCTGTACTATACAGTGCACGTCCTGTGTTCCAAGTGCCTTAAACGAGGGTCACCAAACCCGCACGCTTTTCCAGGTAAGGCCTGTTTCCTATAGTGTCTCGCAGTGGAATGAGATGTTGCTGCCTATTGCAAAATGTCGTCCCAAAATTGGTTTGTCCAGCCCCGAGGCAAATGTCCTTGCCTTCACATGTTTCAGTATATGAAGTGTGCACAGTTGGGCGTTGAAAAAGGTGCGGGCTGTTGTGGTGTAATTTTTTGCAGGGTTGTTTGTTGACCCTCTGTGCAGGTTTTCGTTCGTCAGACTAGGCCAGTGTTGTGTGGTGCAGCACAACATAACTTTCCCAAAGTACGTTCTAGTTTTCACGAGGTAGTGTGGGTGGGGGGGGGGCGGCGCTAGGCAGAGGGATAATGAAGTTAAACTACTTACTAACAAAGAACACAGGAGATTTGTCTGTAGAGTTGATAATACTTGGACGGCTTTGCCAGAGGAATATTCCCAAGTCTCAAAGTAGTGGCCAAAACAATTCTGCTTTCTGGCCCTGTCTTGAGGCGAAACAATTAGTGGAGGCAGTTTTTTGGTATCATTGTCCCTTTCACTTCCTACATTCCTCTTAGAAAAGGCCTGGAAGCTCACTCATTCGTGTGCGAAGGGATGGTCGTCCCGTTTTCTGTGGTTCTGGCCTGTTTGCCAAATGACTGCTTTCACAGGCAGAAGCTCTAATGGTGGCGCGCGCATTGACTCTGATCTATTAAGATATAAACATGAAACCTTTTACAGGGGAAATGTTTTTCAAATCGTGCTGTGGGGAGATGCAGAGTGGCGCCACTGATGACCACGGCATCCAGTCCAGGATGGAAGGGTTGCAATGGTGTGTGTGGTCCGTCACGCACCTGATCCCTGCACGCAGAGAAGCTGCGACGTCACTCTTCAGTCTAGCACGAGAACAATGGGCCTCCGGGGGAGGAGGCTCGCGCATCAGCTCGGCCTCCGGTGCTTTTTCTCCTCCGAAGCCACGTGACCTGAACAGGTTTCCCCCATTAATGAGACGAGTGTAAGGAAGTCACGCTCGCCACACCCCGCCGCCTTTTCAGCGCATACCTACCTGGAAGACTTTCAGTTGAGCTTTGGCGACATGTTATCATTTTGTTTACTTTTCCCGTTTAGCCCGTTTTCGACTCAAAAGATGAAAACGAGCATTGGCAAAGCTAACCGTTTTGGCTTTCGTATGGGGTACACATTTGCCAGGTATTGCCATAATGACACTACTTGGCTTTGAGGTGGCAACAGCTGGAAATGTTGTGAGCATTTGGGCACATGGTAGAGCCTGACAAATGTCTATCCAATACCTGTGCTGAAGCCTAAACTGTTAGCTTTGTCAGTGTTGTTTTTTTTTTAAGAGGACTTCTGTGCAGCCAACGGATGTGAGGACACACATATTACTCATAAATGAAGTGGCCGTAGACACACTTGGTTACGGCATTTCCTTAGGCATTTCCATTCCACCAGTAACTCGGTACAGCAGCACTTAACACATTAACTCCGAGGACAGCTTAGAAATCACTTTGGCAGGCCCTATACAGCCAACGTTTGCTTCAAAATGAGGTCCCAGAGGAACTGTTATGTCAGGGGAAGGGCAGGAAATTGAGTGGAATGGCAACGGGAATTAGCATGGCCACAGGCAGTCAATGGGTGGGTAATGCTGCCCAAACACCATGAAGCTGTGTGCCCTCCTTTGATCTCCTTTCGATTTCGAAACCTCAATTTCAAGAGTGTTTCAGATTCCCAAATCTTCCCGACTGCTCCCAAAATTGAAGGAAATAATGTGCCACAAGCGGCCCAGCCCTCACAGGGTGCCTTGCTCCATCTGTGGTGACAGCCCCAGCTTAGAGGGCGAAATTGAATGCTGCCCGCAGGGCACCTGACCGACGAAACTGTACGAGACCCAAGAGCCTCTCCTCCCTTCAAACTTTGGCTTAACAAATATGTCAAAGCGTGGAGGAAATGTGCGCATGCGCACGCTGGTCACATCAAACGTGTGCTTCCTGTACACCGGCACAGGTTTTCGTACAGTGCTTTATCTTAGCAAGTGGTCGAAGTGCATGAAAAGAAGTAGTGGAACTATGTTCGCTTCTGGCTTGCCCTGCTCCCCACAAACTGCATCACCAGCCCCATCCCCCTCCCACGCATAATTCAACCCCCAAGCTCCCCCAAACAAATGTTCCTGGTGTTTTGTAAACAAACGTTCAGTGCAGTAGACTGAAGTGCAGGTTTCAACTGCTTCCTACACTTGTATGTTAAAAAGAAACCATTCCGGAATGTTTTTTCTAAAATAAAAGTATAGGAACAGTAAAAAAGGGAGCACTGCTCCCGCCCACTTCGACCACTGATCTTAGCATTCTTGAATACAGTGACACACCAGTTTGAAACAGCAGCTCGGACAATACGTCCTATGATGATTTGGATGAACTAAAATGGCGTGCCTTAATTTTGTGTGCTCTATTAGCGCATGCTTTCTTCTCCTCAAATCTCTCAAGTGTTGAACGGATGCTCCAGCCACCAGTGGAAGCCAGCACTGCACGCTTCTCCTTTCTTCTTATGACTGTGTTCAGCTCTCTAGCCAATCAGCAAGCTTAGAATGGAGGCTGTAACCGCCTGTAAAGGCTGCATTCTAAGCTTGCCATTGTGATGTGTAAAATTGGGGCACTGGGCAAGGAGGAGACCTAGGCAAATTACACCAAGGAGCCCCATTTTTGGCCGACCATGTAAAATAAGGGCCAGCTGGAATGCAAAAGGCGATGACGATGAGTATATGACGAAAAAAGTCAGGATGGTCTTATCCCAAAGGAATATCCCTTCTCAATGTGCGGGTGGTTTGGTTTCGGGAACCTTTGAAAGTCTGACTGCATCACCTCCCCTCCTCCGGCGTGGCATGTTTACCGGGGTCCTGAACCCTCTTCTTCCATCTAGTTAGTTGTAGGCTTTCTGGGATTCCTGACTCTGGCACTATATAAAGTTCTGCATGCTGATTGGTCTGTGTGTCAAGATCACGTCTTACCTTAGTATTAGAGGACATGGTCTTGTGATGTATAATGCGTCCAGTCCCCTGGACAGCCAAAGAAACTCAGAGGATGAAAACTGGTTCCCAGGCCTGCCCAGATGGCACAGAGCCAAAATGCGGGGTAAAAACCTGATGCTTGAGCACGCAAAGCCAACTTGAAGGAGCAGCAGCAGGAGGCAATGAAGTAACGAGAAGGAAAGGTCTCGGAGGGTAACCCACAAACAGGAAATCAGAGGATTGAGGAGCAAGGAGCAGGGGGAGCGAGGGCCAGGACTAGGAAACAGAGAATCAGCCTGTGCACAATAATGAAACTGTTGCGACACGTAACCTGTCGGGAGCGCTGTGCATAAGTAGGTCTGCGGCCCCTTCCGGGTTTCCGGAAAGGAGGACGACACATAGCATGATGACGTGATGCAACGCTCCATGATGGAGTGGGAAGCATCGCCAGCGTCTCCATAGAGACCAGGCAGCAAGCCCAGGGCTGCAGCGATGCACCATGACACTGTGGCTGTCTGGGAGAGCTGTAGAGGGGTTGCCTGCTCAGATTGCTCGAACTCCAGACTCCTTCCCTAGCCCTCCCTAAGCTCTTGGTGACCGTCCTTTCCAGGCCATGTCTCTGCCTAGGGTCGGCCTTGCCCACTGGAACCTGCCACTCCTCGCTGACTAGGCCCTGGTTTTCATCTCTTTATTCTTCCTCACTTCCCTCCTACCCCCTCTGTGCCACTGTCACCCCTGATGTGACTGGTTTCATGACACTCCCGGACCCTGAGGTGCCCGCCAGTCCCAGGTCCCGGAGAGGTTCCTCCTCCTCGCCTCCCTTTTCCACCACTTCCACTCTGCCTGGAGCCCAAGGGTGCCACTCCCTCCACCTCCTCAGCTATTACTACCAATACTCCCTGTCATCCTCCACCACCTGCCATGTCCTGATGTTGCCCCTTCCTCCTGGGTTTAGACCTACTGTCCCCTCTGGTTTATACTCCACTGCCGATGCTGGCTATCCCCTCCTTCTGGGTCTCCCCTAATGCCACTGCACTTCCTGTTTGCTCTCCTCCCTAGATGTTACACTCTCCTCCTTCTGGTCACTCTCTACCACTGATGTTATTAGTGTCCTATCTCCAATTTCTTCTGATCTCCACTCTCCATCCTTGAGGTTACTAGCTTCAACTTGCCATCACCTCTATAGCCTCTTCCCGTCCGCCCAGTCTTCACTGGTCCTGCTCCGTTCGTATCTCCAGCCTCCTCCAATTCCTACCTAGAAACTAGGGCAGGCTGAATTTATGTGGTGGTCACTACTTCCCCAGGGTGGGCCTTATTCTGAGTGTTTGCAGTCCTGATTGGACGAAGGCTGGTGGTAGTTAACCTCCCTGTGCACACCTGGGACTAATTTGGAATAATGGGGTTGGCCCTATATCTGGCCCCTCCGCAGTTGTGTAGTTCGGTTTGTCTAACAAATGGGGTGTGAAGCTAATGTATTTGGGCCCACCGCAGTGGCATTAACATCTGTAAATGCCCACACAGCGCTGCTGAGTGGGCATTTACAGATTTTGCATGGGCCTTACCCGCTCGGGCCTCACCCTGTCTACGCCTTGCCCCTCTGCCATCTTGTATTTTAGACGTGCTGTTCCGACTCTTCCCTGGGGAGCAGCATGGGACTGGGGGCTGCACTGTTTCTAGTATATGGGTTACTGACTGTGGACATGTAGGGTATGCCCTCTGTATTTTTTTGATTCTTTGAGTGCGCGTCCGCCAGATGCTTGGTTTCCTGAGTGTGCGTGATACTCCCTGTGAGGGGCTGCTCGCGACGAGTCTTGGTCATGAATGAATAATGTGTTTTAACTGCCGTGTTGGTCCCGTGTTCTGTGTTCAAGTGAGTCCCTTTGGGCCGCCAGATGACGTCTCCTCCGATGAAGACACAGAAAGGTTTTGCATTAAAGGAACGGTTCCCTTCCAAGCTGACGATTTGGGTCTGGCTAAGTTGTGTTGTAGACTCTCACCTGTTTGGTGGGGCGGGGGGGGGGCAGGAGGGGGCCTTTCCATATTTGACATGTTATTATCGATTTCCAGCTGGACTTTCCCTGATTGTGCAACGGAGTGGGTCAGGATAGGACCTGTACGAGAGCCCTGTGGCGAGACCCTGTGAATGCCACCTACTGTGTGCCCGCGAGCAGGGAGTACTCCAAATACTGGCTGGGGTACAACATGCACTAGGTCGGCTGGCGCCTGGCCCCCAGCCCAGGTAATTCCCAGAATGAGTCAGGAGCCTTTTGTCCTCGGGCTCTGTTGTGTGCTAGAGGACCTGTTCCCACATTAGAGGCACTCGCCTTCAGCTCTGGACCACACACTTGGGCAGCGGTCACCTAGCGCCCATTAGTGCGCTCTGGTGCAGGCTCTAATTCTTCTGTAGTGGTGCCAATTATACAACTTATTTTGGTCATCCCCCATACAGAAGTATTATTTCAAGCTGTATTGTTTCTGTTGCAGTTAAATTTAGTATGATCCTGAATGATGTGTGATGAGAGCGTGTTACAAAGATCATATTTTTGTCCAAATACCATTTTGGCTTACTGCACAAAAACCCAGACTCATTTAAAAGTGGAAAAGGTCGCTTTAATGTGACAGGCCAAAGCTTACAATCAAACGCTTAACTGGCTCCATGGCCTAACAAACTAAAGAAATATTTTAACCACCAATTAAATAAATTAAACATTTTCATTTTCATTTTCCCCCAACAATTAAATAATTAAATAACCCAATTCCTCCCTAATGATCCCTTGGATCCTACAGTCTTCTTGCCCCTTTTCCAGGCGTCCCGCTTTCTCCCAGGGGCCATGCCCCTCCAGGCTCAATACCTGTTCCCCCGGGGTGAACTGCTTGTGCAAACAGCGCCACCCCATCCTTTCCCGTGTCATTCCCCCATTGTGCTTCCCTCCCCCCACATCAAAAGGGGCCATGCCCCCGGCACCAGAAAAACCCTCCCCCGAGGAGTTCTTTCTGCCCCACCCCCCCCAAACTTTTCTACCTCAAACTTTTTACCCAGTCTCCCAGCCCAGAACCTAAGAAGAGCCACACCCGTATCCCTCACCAGATCATTTTCCCCAGCAAAACTAATCCCCCCCATCTGTAGGCCCATAGCTTTCCCTCCCCCCAGCCAACATAGGAAGCAACTAATCCCAGCCCAGCCCCCCAAACCCGGACATTTTACCACAACATCTTTATAGTTGCACCCCAGTTGCCTGCCAACAACCCTTTTCTCGGCTTCTTTCCCCGCCCACTTAACCCTAGAATGTCCCAAAAACCAGATTTTTTGACATCTGACCGGACCTCCTAGCAGCATCTGAAAAAGAAATTACAAAATCACTTACAAATCAACAACATCCTAATAAATGCAACACTCTTGCTACCTACTGAAAAAATTCTATAAAGACCTTCCTTTTGCCCCGGTCCCTGACATACCCTTTGTATCTCCCTTACTCCCAGCGTCCCAACCTTTTCACCTACTCCTCTTAATAGCCCAGCCTGCTACTTTCAGATTCTGCACCCCTCCTGAATGAATGAGTTCCAACCTCCTAACCTTTCCCACACCACTAGTAACACCTCCTCAGTACCCTATCCTCTCTGGCCATCTCCTTAACCTTCTCTGGAAACACCTCAGGTCTTCTCCTCCCGTCCCCCAATATTTCGCCCCTTTCCCTAACCTTTATACAATACACCTAAACCCACTTAGACCCCCTCTTTCCTCTAAACTATTACCCCCCTGCTCCCCCTTTGCCCCCCCACCTTCCATCACCTTATTAGTATTGGCCCTGCGTTGCCCCCCCCTGCACCGGGGGCCCACGTGCACCCCCGTCCATGCAGGCCCTTTGCTTTATTGCTCCTCCCGCCACTGCTCCAGGGGCCAAACCTGCACCCCCGTCCATGCAGTCCCTCCCTTATCACTCATTTCCAAGATCCTCGCGTCCATTACCACCTGTTTACCCCTGCACCAGGGGCCCTAGTGCACCCCCGTCCATGCAGGCCCCTTTTCTTCCTTACTCCTCTACACCGCTGCACCAGGGGCCAAACCTGTGCCCCCGTCCATGCAGTCCATTCCACATAAATTCCTCTTCCAGCACCTTGCTTCGTTGCTCCACTTCTTTCCCCCAGCTGCACCAGGGGCCCTAGTGCACCCCCGTCCATGCAGACCCAGCTCATCACTTCCCCTAGCTGCACCAGAGGTGCTCCCGCACCACCGTCCATGCAGCCTGAAGCTTACTCACCTTGTCGTGCGGCAAGCGTGAGAGCTTCGCCACCGTCGTCCATGCCCTCTAAACGACGGCCACCGCCCCTTAACAATTTCCACAGTTACATCCCCCCTGCGGCCCTCCCCTACCTACGCTTCTTCCTCCTCGCCCTTTTCCTACCCCCTTTAAGTCACCCCCAAAACCTTTCATCAAACCTTGTGCCCCCCCTCCTTTTACGTTAAACTGAGCCCAAACTACCAGCACACCCCAATTTACCTGGCATGCGGTCCTCCCCCCCCCCCACCTCCTTGCCCCGCTCCTCGCCCTGCCCCACTGTCCCCTGCCTGAAAACAATCTGTAACTGGATGCCGACCCGCACACTTGCTGCACTCGTGTTTAAATTTGCACATCCACCTCGTGCAGCCTTCTTTATTGAACGCCCAACATGCTGTCGAAGGCTGTCCTCCGCCCCCTCCCCCCGCCACCTCATGGGCAGGGCGACCAAGAAAGGGCCGGTAAGGCACAGGCAGCCCACTTGCTGTGTGCAATGTCGGGGCAGGCCTCGTTGGGGCCATCCATTGCAGCCAAAGATCCATATCTATCTCCCCCCAGACCGCCTGACTGTCCTCTGCCATTCTCGCTCTAAATTCCTCATCATACCTTACCCAGACAAAGCCCCCAAAACTCGTAAAAGCCTTCCTTATTACATCCATATATTTAAGCAGGGCCACGCAACGCTCCGGGAATTTTTCACAGTACACACTGGCATAAATGCTAAACGACGACGTCCTATTCCCAATAGTCACCGGGACCCTTGGGCGTGAAGCCAGTTCCCTCTCTACCTCCTTAGACCCCTCCTTTGCTCTCACTTCCCTATGGAGCAATTTAAAGACCTCCACAAATTCCCCCGCCTGAATCTTCTCCCTGGTCGCTGCCATCAAGTGCGCCCCCAATGGTTTTGTTATCCCCATGTATGGCAATTTTTTCTCCTTTCTTTTCACTTCACACTCCTTATCTTTTCCGGCTTGCACTTCGAGCACCAATGGCTCCACCACCTTGTCCGTTTTGGACCTCCACTGAGCAAATGCTCTTCTCAACCCCCGTGGCTCCAATGGCCTGCACCCCAACTTCCTTCCTTACACTTTGCAGTCCGGACCCTTCATCCCCTGTCCCCCTTCTTGCGACCCCTCTCTGCCATGCATATGACCATTCCCTTTCCCGCTCACCTCTTTCCACACCTGCCGCCTGTGGTCTGGCGTCCACACCGATTCTCCTCTTCTCCTTTCTTAGAGGGCTCCTACTGTGGGGACAAAACATGTCAGCACACTCATCCAGCCAATCGTTTCCCTGACCCCTTCCTCCCCGTCCACCCTGCACTTCCCCTTCCATATCCCACCTCAAGCTCCTTCTCTCCTCCCCCCTTTCCCTTTCCGCCCCATAATCTTCCACTTCCCATTGCCCCACATATTCCTCCCATCCCACTTCATCACCCCTTAAATACCATTGCGGATGCAAGCTCATGCCCGAGTTGAGTTGATGATCTTCTTCCGAGCCGGGGCGTCCGCCCCGCCACTCCTTTGGCGTCTTCTCGGCGGGGTTGTGGAAACTCCTGCCTGGTCCTCTTCTCTCGGGCGAGGCGTTCCGTCCTCCACCCTGAAATCCTCATTGCTAGGGGCTGTGCTGCGCCCTCTAGGCTCTCCTTGCGCTGACCGAGGAGGGGCCATACTGAAACCCTCTACCTCCACCTGACTAGCGGGGGCTGCGCAGCGCCCTCCGCCTTCCTTCCTCCTACCCGGGGGGGCCATTCCGTGCCCCATTCTAACCTCCTCAAAGGACGGTGACCTCTCCTTCCTTCTCCCCCCTGCACTCTTCTGCAGGTATTTACCCCCTTCTCCCCTTTGCCCTGTCACCCCCCTCTGCGCCCCTTCACTCTGATTCCTTTGAGCCACCTCCATCTGAGAGTTCCTACCTACCCTAGAACTAATACTCGCTCCCTCCCTCCCTGGCTGCCCACCCGAAATCATTTCTCCCTCTGACACCCTCCTATCTAACTCCTTCCTCAACTTCCTGCCCCTGGTTTCCCACACCTCCCCTCTCCCCGCCGATGGGGTGCAAGCCACCACTGCCGCGAGAGCCCCATCTGCCGCTGCTCTACGCTGCGGCCTACCACCACTTGTCTCCTCCTCCCTCGCGACCTCTACACCAGTGACCTCCCCCACTGCCCCCTCCAACTGGGCTCTAGATGCCCTACTAATTATTTCCAAGGCCTCCCTCAGAGCCTTAGCATCCACCAGACCCTTCTTGCTGGCTCCCTGGCCCACCATACTGCACTACTTATATGGTTGCACTACAATATATGTAGCCACTTGAAATTTTTTTCCTAGTTAACCTAAGCCCCTGAGCCAAAATTACCCGTGGACCTATACCCAATTGAACAGCTAGCCTTGAACCTAGTAAATCAGCCCTTCGCCACACCCAACGTTAATATGAATTCCCCAATAGAATGCTCCAAATTATTATTAATTAATAAACAATTTTTTTTAAAAATTTTTTTCCTATACTTACCCCCTAAAATTACAGGCCAACCCCCTAACCCCCAGACCTGGCAATAAGGTGGCACCAGCCACAGAAACCCCCCCAAAAACCAGAGGCCCAACTAACAGGGGCCGATATGCGACCGTGTCACACTGCCCCCTGGCGGCGTGTAAGCCCAACCGCCTACAAACAACAAATGGACGCGGCCCCTTTAAAGGGAGCACACTGCCCCCTACGGCACGCGACGGCCACCGCGCGCAGCCTTCCTTCCTCAAAGCCGAAACCACACGGGACCGGGAGCTTCCCCCAACAACCGACCCGTGCGCGGGAAGGCACAGAAACAAATGCCCGCTGAACCCACCCCCACTCCCAACGGCCCGCGTTCCCCTGCACCGTGCCGAAAACCCCCCCCACTCCCTGCAGCCCGGCCGAAAATGCCGCGTCACGCTGCTGTTCCTGGACGAACAAAACCCCTACGCCCACACACCGACCACGGGAACCAGAGCCTGACAAGTAAGGGGGGTACCTTATCTACGGCACCCCCGGCTATAACCCAATTGAAATTTATTATTATTATTTTTTTTTTTACTAACTATGACTAACCTCCCCCAACTTCTAAAACCCTGTCCCTCTCACCTACGCTAATCTGCCGCCGAAGGCCCAGCTCCTCAGGGAAGGCTCGGGAGCAGGCGACAGGACTGATACAATCATCAAGTCCTAACCGTCGCCTGCCTCCCGAACCTTCCCTGAGCCCTTAAATACCCCCCCAGGAGGCGCTCTGCCCCACGGCCACTCGCTGGCCATGTGCAGCGCCAAAAACTCCCCGGGGGGAAACGCTTCGCGTTCCCCCCGGGACCCCCCTTCCCTTTATCGGCGCTGCGTTTCCAAGCTGATAACCTCAGTAGGCCTTTTAGGGTAGTCAATCGAAACAGTAGGCCAGGCGGTTATAACGTTGAACAACTGCCACTGCATTCATTTCACTTCCAGGCATTGAGGAAGGTGGAGCGCGCGTTAGAGTGTGACATGGGAAGGTGAGCGGGAAGGAGTGGTGGGTTGCCCTCTCCACCCTCCCACCCGTACGCATGACCCTTCTGTCTGACTTTTTCTGACATAAAAGCCAATAGGAAGGCGGAGGCGCTTCTCTTAGGGTGACCAGATTTAAAACGTAAAAAAGCGGGACAGGGCAACTAACATAGAAATAGGACTAACTCTTGAAAGTGGCTGTAGCGGTTGGAGAAGGAGGTTTAAGTGTTAACAGTGAATAAACACATATCATTAATTTATCACAAACTACCACTATCTTGAGTCGTAAAACGCAGAAAGTCTTCTGTGTGAGTCTGTGCATTCATGCCTGCCTGCTATGAAGACGTACTGCCAAAAACCGGGACAACTGCATTTTCCAATGGGAATATAATCTGGAGAAAGGGGGAGAGAGCACCCAATTCCAGGCCAGTCCCAACAAAACCGGGAAGTCTGGCCACCCTAGCTTCACTACCCCCTGTTGCACGTTGTCACGCCCATACCCGGAACGCTAAGGCAAATGGGCAATTGCCCCCAGAGATTGAAGGGGGTGTCCTATGAAGGGAAGGCCAGCATTGTGGAGTTAAGGGCACGGGCCACTACCTCTGTGATTCATGCCCCAGGTGCACCATCCATCAGCCCAGGCCCAGGAGCATTGTGGGTAGAAGAGAAGTGGTGAGTCTGCAACCCCACACCTCCAGCCACGCGCCGGATAGGGGCCCATCCATTGTAAAACTCAGGGTTACCTCTATTGTAATCCAGAGCACAGGGAGCCTCGAGGGTATCCAGGGCTTCAGAAAAGGTTTTTACGTTGGAGTAAATAAAATAAAAGTCATTTTCATTCCCTGCGGGGATGTTTTCTAAGGCAAGTTCAACTTTTTTTTAGCAATGAAAATGATATCTTTTTTGAATCTATGCTTTTTTTGCACATAGAAACTCGTGCTAATTAAAAGATAATGATGGGTTATTTATATAGCGCCTTAATCCAAAGCCATAAAAATACTCCCTAACCTCAAATTGGCTCTCCGGGTGAAGCATAAATAATAGTCGGGCCCCATCCTCTGGCGCTTCTCTGCTGGTTATCATTGATTTGAACGTCTCCCTGGATCTCTGTGGGTGGGTGCAGGGGCAGCCCCTCCTCTGTGTCGCAGGCCTACTGTATATTGTTGGGTGTGATTTTAGTCCAGGCTTATTTTTGTTTTGAGCCCAGTTGAAAGGATTCCTTTTTTTAGGGAATCGGTGTGTGGTATGCGGCTGAGGTGATTTTTTAAAAAAGCAGCAGGAAAAAAACCTTTGCCACAGGTCTGTGGGGGAGGGTGGGCAATGGCAGTAGCACACGCAACGCCCTTTCTCTGCACTACCCCATGGAGCGGGATCTGCCATGATGGGATAGCCACTGTGCTGGGAACCCCTCTACCTGGAAAAATGGCCTAAAGCATGCGCCTCCCATGCATGTGCAGAGCCCAGTTTTTTGAGCCCCCCCACCCAAAAAGAAGCCAACCGGAAGTGTCTAACACCAATGGCTCAAAGCTGCTGCGTTGAGGGGCTTCTTACTGCTGGGTCGGCTATGGGCAGAATTGATGGATAAGAGGAAACTGTGCGCGGGGGGGAGGTTAGGATACAGGAATATTTAGTTTGTGGAACGCCCACACCAGCACCCCATATCCTGCTCCACTCAGTTCCTCATAAGTTTTGAGGTTGGTTGTGGATGAGCAAACGAGCAGAGTGAAGAGATGCGTCCTAGAACCGCACCCTGGGAAGCAAACTCCTAGTGATTTGCACATCTCCCAACCCCTTCCCTTCTTACTCCAAAGAGTAAATGTAACCAGTGTTGGGTGAACCAAAGTAGCAATTGACCAATAAAGCTGTAGTGACGTATTACTGTAGAACGTTTTTCCTGATTTTAAGCACATGGGAGGTGGTTGGGAGCCACGCGTGGGTCACCATTAATGGGTGGACAACTGGTGACCATCAAATGCAGAGATTAACTACTCTGACACTTGCAATAAAACTGAATCAAAAGAAAAGGGTCAAAGCATGCAGAAGCCGAGCTAGGAGCTCCTTCTAGCATGTGATTGGCCCGTTCCAGTGGAAAACCCTGAATTATTGGGGGCACACAGTTGGCGTAGTGTTGAGGTGGGGGAACCAGGCCATGTGCCGACCAATGTTCCCTCTAAATATTTTTATCTATGTGCGGAACTGCTTTGCTGTTGTGCGCACATTATTTTCCATGTGCGTAACTGACTAATGAGGTAAGCCACTTTGTGAGCATGCGTATTTAGTGAACTACTGTTGCAGAAGAGAGTTGGAAAGGAATTTCCTCTTCCCAGTCACTACAATTCTTGACAAATCGTACAACACTTTTTCCAAACACATAGGCTAAAATAAAATGTCATATGTGATTAAACAGAAAACTCATCAACCAGTCCAAGACTTCCACATCTGCCATGGTTCCTTGCAAATGTTTTATGCCACTGGAAAATCACTAATATGTACTACAAAACACAAATATCTCTTGTCATAAACTGATGTAGCTGTCAAGAAATTCTGACAGAATACATGTGCTAAATAATTAATGGCAATTAAAAGCAATGTTACAAAAACATACTGATAGGAGTTCAAGTGCCACTTTAATGATTAAGTAATTCAAGGGCCAGAATTACATTCTTCTAATAATGTGTGTAAGGATGATTATTGCATCAGAATAACTGCACCTCAGAATATGATTTAAAAAAAAATCCTGTGCCTCTGCTTACTATCCACATTCTGTGTCCTGTGGGTAGTGTTAAAACCAGCCTTACAGCTAAAAGACATATAGACCATCCATTTTTACTCCCTGAAAAAATGAAAATGTGCCCAACAAAAACGAGAA
The DNA here is from genome assembly GCF_040938575.1 of Ambystoma mexicanum. Taxonomy (NCBI): domain Eukaryota; kingdom Metazoa; phylum Chordata; class Amphibia; order Caudata; family Ambystomatidae; genus Ambystoma; species Ambystoma mexicanum. The sequence goes on from NC_090935.1 coordinate 1,461,618,656, forward strand.
ACAATGAAAATGTTGTTGCTTCAACCCACAAAGCTCCAATGATCTTTTTTCAAATTGGTGACCAGTAGAGCAGTGGCATAGGAAGGAACTCTAATAATATTAACGCCTGATCTCAACAGGAATTTTATGGGGAAGAACATCTTTTAATAAGCAGAAAATATACCTATTAGCAGAGCTAATTACTTTTTTACTCCCTGAAAAATCCTTTGATTCCAAGTAGGGAGCAAAATCTGATTGGAGCCCTGCTTATAACCCTGACATAGGAAGTTAAATGACAGGGCACATTATAGTTTTGCCCACCCTTCCACACCACAGCCTGGATACAATTAAATAAGTGCCTTACTGAGGTTTATTATGGAGCCCTTCTGAAGAAAGTCACATATATATCCCTTTCCAGTTAATAGCATCAATTTATCAGAGATACAACTGATTGAGTGCCTTCTTCTATAACTATGGATCCCTCTTCTGTAATTCTTTGTTATCAGTTAAATAAGATGGAGGGGGATGCTAGAGACGATACATACAGAGCAAATGGTTATATTGAAAAGCCCTCAGCAGTTGAGCATAGAAAGAAAAAGAAGGAGCTGTTTAGACGGGTACTAGAATTTCCTATCCTTTAGCAAACAAGCAACACATTTCCTTCAGTGTACTGCCGAAACGTCTGATTTTGTTTTTGAAATCTGCTGCTTTGTTCATCAGCCGCAAGGAGTGATGACATGTGCTTTTCCACCCATACCCTTCCCCGGCCCCTGCGTTAGCCTCCAATACAAGTTGATAGAGCACTGTAAAAAGTGAGGGACTGTAGTAGTAAACACTCACTGGGATATTTGCAGACCCACAATACTTTGCAAGCAAAGCGTATTTAATTAATCAACATATTATGTGCATTTTAAGAATGTCATGACTCTGCATGTACGCAATTCTTTTGCAGCGCATACAAGATTGTTTGCAACATACTCCACCCTTATATCATTGTGTAGGATTAGACAGTGCTCAGTGAAACCTTTTTTTTATAGCAGCGAGTTACCATAAAATGTGTGAAGGCCTATGCCCAAAGGAACTCTGTACACTTGGAAACGAGGCAGACTGCGTGAAAAGCATTCTCTTGTCTGAATATCTGGTGCCCTGATACTGTGGACGAGAAATCCCAGGCATAGTCCATACCCATTATCCTTTGTAGGCAAAGTAAATTATATTGCACTGTTGCTCTCCACGTATAAGGTAATGTTAGTAATGCAACAGTAGGAGACACAGAGCATCACATTTGTCTTCTCAAAATCCTTACAGGGCAAATTAATATTTGAGTTTCATAATGTGTTAACTTGCAAGAGGGCCACTTCAAAACACTTGCGTGAAATATGTACAAAGAAGAGGAAGTCTGGGATAAGGTTACACTTCCATGTAGCCTGCTTACAGTCAGTATCCGATATTTGAACAGGTAGTTTGAGTGTATTGTGTGGGTGATGCGTTTGGTAAGGCACAATGAGTAACAGAAACTCTGGCATGTGAATGTTATTCATATTATTCATATTACAAACACACATAAAACAAGTGGATGTAGGTATACATTTGCTAATCTTTCGCAGAGCCAAGAGAGGAAGAGTCAAGGTTGTCAGGTACCATCTTAATGTGTTCTGGGGCAGCAGTTATAGTCATAAGGTAAAAGTGTGGCAGTAACAAGCTTAGGAGTCATGGGTGGGGAGGAAACATTATTCTGTTTATTTGTGCAGGCATATATTGGTTAGATTCTTCTGCTCACGGAGCTAGTTTTTCATTTTAGTTTTTAGCCTCTTATGTGTGTATTTTGCTGCTAGGGTTTTTGGGTGTTCACGGTCACTCTTGCATAGTAGCGTAATGCAAATGAGCTTGTGCCTTATAAAAAAAAATGAATAGGTGAGAATGGTCTGTGTGCGCTGCTAAAAATCTTCTGAGCGGTACCCAGAAGGAAGTTGGGCAAGCGCACATGCGCACAGCTTAGAGGGAACACTGGTGCCGACTAGTGGGGTGGTGCACCATATGCACATGAAACGGGTTCACACTGCAGGTTAGGGGCGACACTGGGCGCAAAGGACCCTTGACCGCTCTGAGTGCGCACCTGGCAATGCTGGTGGGAGGGGCGTGGGCTAGATCTATTTATTTATTTATTTGTTTGTTAGGCGCTGGAAGCCCGCAGGCATCGGCAGGATCCGTCTGGCAGGGCCTTGTGGAGGAATGTAAAACCCTTTACAGGTTTGCAGCCCTTCTGTTCCTAGAGGAGGATGAGGCGGCACAGCTTTCTATGCCACCTCTGTGATGCCCAGATTCGGTTTGTCTCCACTCTTCCTTTTAGGTTGGTATTCGCGTTTGCCTGTGCACAGAAAAAGGGCGCCAATGGGACAAGTTTCCAGCACAGCACCTCAACACAACTATTTTAATAATAATACATATGTACATAAGTTCATTGAATATAAAACATGGCAGAGAAAAGAATTGTTTAATTGGTGCCATACAAAAAAAAAAAAACTAAATAACCATGAAATCTAGTCGCCCATTCAACACACAAGAGAATGTTCTCTACGGTTGTTGCTGTTCAAGTCTGTTTCATGATTAGATATTTTTCTGTATACATGTGAATGTGCCCAAGCGGCCTGTGGCTTCTTTGGTCTTACATCGACAGGTTTTTGTTTGTGGCGTTGTTTGCCGAATATTTTCAGCCCAAAAAACTACTAAAGTTCTAAATGTATAAATAAAGTTTGAAAAAAAAAAGAAAAGCCATGTAGGTGGGGGGCTCTCCACCACCTTAACCTTAAAAAAAAAAAAAACCTCATCGACATTTAAAAAAAGTTTTATTAGGTGGGTACCCGCCAACCACTGCTTCCCTGTTATCTAGTCCCTGTTCCCCACCCCCTCCTCCCCCATGTAACATTGTCTTACCGTCTTCTGGGTTATGGGCAACCTGCCGTTCCGCTTTATACCTTATTTTTTTTCCCCTCGTTTGGCCATTGGTTGGATTTTGGCCGTGGGAACATGGACATTGTTAAATGTATATTATTATACATGGCAGCCTGCAATTCCTGGAGTAATATTTTTTTATTACAGCTTGGTTGTGACATCACTACTGACCAGGAATAAGAAAATGACATCGTTACTTCTCTATAATCAGTTTGTGCAGTTCAGTTATGACATCACAACGCCCGCTGCTTATGCCAACACTGAGCAGAATTCCAGCAGTCACTGCAGAACGTCATTAAAGCCATGGCACGTTTTTCAAATTCCTTTCCTGTAAAATGCCTTTCTGGAACACTTCACAGCCATTCATTAATTGATGAGGAGCCGTTTATGGTAGTATGTTTATTGTATGCATTGCCGGAGTTTAACACATTGAGAGCAAGAATCTATCTGCTTGTTATTACTTATTTTAAAGTGCAAAACGCTTTAAAAGCATTGCATGAAACTGGCCAGAGCATTTTTTCGGCACCACATTAGATGCCGCACTTTGGGGTTTTCTTCATGCAGAGTCTAAATTGATTTTATGTACTGGCAACTTGAATATCTCTTACATTAGAGTAAGCCAGCTGCCAGATAATTAAAGAGGATGAGTGTGTGGCCATGTACTATAGAAATAAAGCACCCATTACCGTACCTAAAAGCACCCATTACCGTACCTAAAAGCAATGTTGCAAGTCACGTTGGCTTTCCGTGACCTTCTAAAATAACTTTTCCTTCAGCCTAGTTCGGTCCGGGAACTCCTTGGTGACTTGCAATATCTTTTATAATGCATTTGTTTGTGTGTGTGTGTATATTCCTTAACGTGAGCAAGCGGTTTGTTACCGCGAATCGTGTCGTTTTCGTGTTGTTTTCTTTTCTGTCCTGGACATTTAATTTATTAAAGAATATTTTTTGGCTTACATTAATGGTTTGCTGCCTCAGTGTTTTGCCACGATTCCTGCATGCAAGACCGATTCCTGGAGTGCCTTCCACCTTCCCTGCACTCTTGTACAGGGTCTACCATATATATATATATATATATATATATATCATGACATCCTCGGGGTCGCACAACTCGCACATCAAAGCACCATTACAGACAAGTGAACAAGCGCCAAGTGGTGCGCGAAACGCGTCTTGTCTAGCAGGATGGCGTCCTGCCTCTTGATTTTTTTTTTTGTCACAGACCTACTGCGTGACATTTTGTTAGTCCCTTTTTAAAAAAATAAATAAACAGCACGTTATTTAACACACGCTGAGTCGGTTTTTCTTCATCTTACTGACTCTTACCTGTGGAGATACCCGTGTTCGCCTGGAGTGCGGTTTGTTTTCCTTTCTTTATATATATATATATATTGCAAGTGATGGGGGAGGGGTTTCCCTTGACTGCTTAACCTGGCCACGTATAGAGTGGCGAGTACCTTACTCCTCCTAGTACCTTACTCCTCCTAATACTGGGTGCATAAGAAACGTACATGGCATCTCAACCTACAATCCAATACCTTTCTGTGTTCTGGCCCCCAAACGTAAAAAGTGTTTTTGCCCACACCCCATCAATCTAAAACCTTCTTGGGATATTGCCCAACATCTATATATTGGCAGGTCCTAAAACGCACCTTGATAGCTTTGAACCTTTTTCATAAAATACTAACCGGCTCTCTTCCACCACCAATGCTTCAAAATAAAACGGATGACTTTCCTTTGAGCTCAGAATCCCCTCCGAGGCTACGCTGTTGCCATCCCAGTTCTGAGGCTGACGTTGCCTCATCCTTGCCTATATACACACCAAAGTAAAGAATTGTACATGCAAAGTCTCGCGTGTGTGTCGCTGTGAAGGCCTGTGAACAGTGCTGTCATTGGGCCGGATCTTCCCGGATCAGGGAAAACATGTCTGCCCCCCCCCCCCCAGCTGAGACCCGGCTCCCAATCCCGGGGAATCCATGTGCACTTCACATTTATTTCCGAACTCAGCGTTGCGTTTTCGTCAGGGTGGAATTTGAATCGTGGTTGCTAAGTTGAGAGGCAGGACACTTCCCCACTTGAGGGTCTGAGCAGGACTGCTCTGAAATACTATGTCAATGTTGCACTCTACAGGAAATATCGGGGTGCCATTTTTTTGGGGGGTTTAAAAGGTGTGCACGTTCTGTACTTTGCTGACATTGTAAGACATTCTATTTTCTATGTTTTTGTGCTTCATCTACTGAGAGGCAAATGTTTATGGGGGTGACTAAAATACCCCCCACCCACACTGCTCTGCCTCTTACACCCACGGTAGGTGGTATCCCCAGTAAAAAAAAAAGTCTGTTTCCACCATTGCCTGTAAGCACTTGCACAACAAATGGCCCCGTAGGACTGGTGGTACACATTGTGGTGGGGTGATCGGCACTTGCACAACAAATTGCCCCATAGGACTGGTGGTACACATTGTGGTGGGGTGATCGGCACCTGCACAACAAATGGCCCCATAGGACTGGTGGTACACATTGTGGTGGGGTGATCGGCACTTGCACAACAAATGGCCCCATAGGACTGGTGGTACACATTGTGGTGGGGTGATCGGCACTTGCACAACAAATGGCCCCGTAGGACTGGTGGTATACATTGTGGTGGGGTGATCGGCTCTGGCCCTGCAGCAATTGGATGAATTTGAATGCACGTTTTGGCAATGATTCACTGTGTTGGCCTTCTTCATGCTCAGCTCTTTAGTAATTTGGCTTAAGCTAGTAGAGTTGGTAACGCCAGTACAGTTCTCCATGTGATGTACCTTCATTGTCCCTCAGTGTTCAAGTATTCCATTTATATGCACCTTTAATTTGTCATTTATGTCCTCTCCTAATAGCTGCTCCCCCATTTAAAAAAAAAACATACCAACTTGTCATGGTCCTTGTCCTCCCGGTGTTAGTTATTTTGCTTTCCCGTGTCCTTTCTCCTTGCTGCCGGTTTTGATTAGCAATTTTTTTCATTTCCTCATTACATCCATTTATTTTTTTGTTTGTTTTGGTCGGTCTTCTTTTTTATATACAAAAAAAGCCCATTGAAGTGTTTCGTTGTACGCTTCTATTTATCTTATGGGAGCACACCACACACTTAGCCTTCTTCTCCCGCAAGTGGGCACGTAGGTTTTTCTTTCAATGCCCACTATGGGAGCACGTCTATGCATTAGGCAAAGCCATCTGTGTTGGCGGGAAGGACGGCTTTTCACAAGCTGCCCAGTTGCAGTGGAAACGGTTGCCGTGAATATATATCTGAAGGGGGTAATTCACACAAAGCTGAGGTCTTATGCAACATCTGATGGCGTCCCATTGCTCTGCCCAGGATTTGACTGGAGCAGGGCGCTCTCGACTTGTTGGGTGCACTAGGCCCACTTTTAACGGGGAAACGCACCCGGTGTATAAGCCTCCCTTTTTTTGTAATTTCTTTTTTTTTTTTAATTGACAGATCAGGTCATAGCATAAGGAATATGACATCTCCATGACAACTCCTACTTGCAGATGCTTTTCCTTTGGAAGTATGTATGATATGGAGATAATGATGTTTACCTTTTATTTTATTTCTATGGCGCCAAAGCCCGCAGGCATCAGGGCGCATTACAAGAAGACAAGGACAACAGAAAAGTGACGGGACAGTAGAGTAAGATTACTGGTTCTGAGTAGATTACATTACATGGACATTAGAATGTATGCAGGTCCTTTATTTGAAGAACAGTTTCTTCCTAAAGGATAGGTATTTCGATTCTAGGCTTAGGCTGTTTGGGAGCTCGTTCCACTTCCCACTTTTCCACGTTCCACATTTGTGATGGACTAACTGTAAAACGACGGTTGTCCTTGATGCTGCAAAGGCCCCAAACTGAAGTCCCATTCACATGAAAGGCAGGATTTTTCAATACTGACACAAAAACCGTTTTGCATGTGTGATTGCAAATGAAAACGGGAGGGCCCTCTGAAAAAGGCCTGCCTGTCATCACCCAAAGAAAAGCAGCATTTATTTTGCAAAGCATGAAGAAAAATCAAAGGTCCCTTTCACATAGAAAAACAGGATTTTTAAACACTGTCACAAAAACAGCTAGGCATGTGTATTTACAGTTTAAATGTGAACATTTTACCACTGCTAACAGAAAAATGTCAGGAAAAAGACATGGTGTGTGTTAACAAAAATTAATATACAATATGTTTCGTATACAAAATACCCGTGACATTTTAAGAGCCTCTTTGTTTTCCATGGAAAAATGTCAGCCCAAGGCAAACTTTTTTTGTTTTGTTGCACAATTAGTTTTTATTCTGTTTTACAGGAGAACATAGTATTACAACAGTTAAACGTTGTCGTTTCCGACACCAATTTACATGAAACCACAACCACTGATAGCAATTATCCCCCTGAGCCCACCCACCCCCATTCCCACCTGGTACTGTATGCTCATTCTTATTGCAGTTTCCAGGCCCAAGGCGGTCGCACAGCCTACCTTCCGGCACCCTTACCCCGCTTCCATTTCATCCCCCTTGTTCCCCCTCTGAGAGGTGTAGAGCTACTCCAGTCCACTACTACTTTCGGGTAGTTCTCTCCTGCAATTCCACATCCCCCTCAGAACACTCATCACCGCGTCTGTGTGTCCGGCATCAAATATCTAACCGTGAAGGAGTACCACTCCATTTCTGTCGGTACCGGCTTTCCGTGAAACCCTGCCGTAATTCTTTCCATCAAGTAAATGCTCTTGGCTACATTGATCCATTCTCTCTTACTGGGTGCATGCTCATCTTTCCATTTGGTAGCAATGCGTGCTCTTTTGGCAGAGCTGCTGCCAATATAGGGCGCCTGGAGTATTGCCCCTCATCCTCCTCCATTCCAAACAAAACCAGAAGGAGAGTTGTATCCCTTCCAGATCCCTAACCAACTGAGGACCTCATCCCAAAAGACCTGTACCCTAGGGCAAGCCCGCCAAATGTGCCAGTAGTCTGCCCTCCCTTCACAGCCCCTCTGTGAAGGGAGGGAAGGCATCAAATCTTAGGTGGGACGGGTCATCAGAATTCTTAATTCTCAAACACCTGGAGTTCTCCCCTCTGGTGCACTTATGCTGATGGTGGCCACAGCTGTTTATTTCTTGACTCCCTAGTCGACCCACTCAATCTTTATATCCGCTATACTGTGTGAATCAACACTGGAGGACTGTGAGCCTGATACAGTCTCTTCTCCAAACGTTAGCAGCTGATGGGGCTGCTGTCTAGAGCCAGGTAGGCATGGCCCAACCTCTTTATTCATCAGGCTTGACGATGACTGACTCTCGCCACCATCACCGGCATGTTGCATGCCCTCACAACTGGCTGGGTATACCCATCCACAACTAGTTGTGCCAAGCAGCGTTCCGAGCATCTTACCAACGGGTCACTTTGGGGTGCATTTTGTACATGTGAACAATGACGTTTAAGTACTGCGACTGTCCTTCAAGGCACCAAGGTTTACCCATGGCATGGGAGTCTGATGACCGAGAGAGGCCATCATACTATCTTACATCTTCTAAAGCGACCATGTATAATCCCACACTTGCCAGTACGTGAGTTGCTCGTCCATTGGCTGTGCTCTGAAGCAGCAGCCACCATCCCTGTGAACATCTCCTTGGATGCGTTTCCGGCGGTTTGGCCGCCGCTCGTGCATGTTGGTTATGCAGATCTAGCGCTACTTGGTCGGCTTCTTGTGTTGGGAGCTGTGGGTGTATACTTCCATTGTAAAACGCTCCCCTGCCTGGCTTTAAGCCTCCAGGTTTCCAATGGCTTTATCCGTGGGTGCAAAAGGTGCTGGTTGAGTTGGGGTTTGTTTAGCAGATGACGCAAATTCGCTTTCAAATGGCAGGAGGGGGACTACTTTTAATAGAAAATACAAGCTGTCCGGCATTTGTGAGGCGCAGCCAACCTTATTTTTTTTCTCAGGGGAGACAGCATAATCAAGGTTGGTAACCACTGCTTTAGTGGTAGAAAGAGGCAGCTTTGGTGTGGCGCAAAATAGAACACTAGAAAGAATGCAGAGTTTTTTCGAATTCAAGGTTGCAGTCTGATTTGTTGACATATCGATAATTTATAGGATGCTCTCCGCATAAAATAGTGTATGCTTTTATTCTAAAAGTAGGAGAGCGAAACGTATGCTTTATATTATAATTGGTTATTCATTCCGCACTTGATACCAAGATGTTTTTAAGCGTGGACCCGGGATCGAACCTGTGTTGCTCTGCATCGTTTTGCTACCAAGGCGAGCGCCTAAAAGAGGAAGCATCCATCAGGGCCTTCACCCCATACGCTTGCCATCTTCAGCAGAAAGCAGACTGTTGGCCCTTGCAGAAGGGAGGTGTCAAAGGGCACCTTTTGTGTGGCAAAGGGAGTCCTGGGGCCACTTTGGGTCTTCCATCCAGGGTCCCGATTGATTAGTGACTTTTTAGAGGTACAAAAGTAGCACTCGATCACCCTGGGTCGAGCCTGGGTGGTAGCAGTGCGCTTTATCAATCAACATAATATGACCTCAATATCGGCAAAGTATATGGATGTGGAATGACACCTCAAAAGTGTAATTTGTGGAAATTGAAAATGCGCAATAAAAGCTGAGTAACATAAATCGTGCATAAAGCTCTATAAGAAGACCTTGGAGAGGACTGCAAGTAGTCCCTCACTATTAGCAAAGTATTCTGAGGACAAAGGAGCCCATACATGTGTCATTCTGGGAAGCTCGAAATTCGCCTTAAAATCGGGGTAATGAAGTTCTGCATCTCCGAGGAGAGGAGCAGATTTGCCCCTTGAAGGTGATGACTCTTGACCTTCTTGCCCCATTACTTCTCTCCTCTTGTGTCCATGCATTCACCTCTATGTGACCAGTCTGTTGTCCTGATGCAGCTAGCTTGGCATTGCCATATCGTTTTCCAGATTACAGGTTGGACATTGCCTACTTTCCATCTGGGCAAGCCTGCATAATTCAAGGGTCACTCTAGCATATCGTGTGTCCATCACACATTCATGCACTGACTCGATTTGGTTTCTTTGGTCAAAGTACTGAAACACACCATGCACCAGTAATGCTCAAAATGTTCAAAGCAGGGCCTAAGTGTCTTTTCTGATCAGCACTTTGTCTGAGAATTTGACTTCTGCCCTGCAGGAGTGCAAGGATAAGTAGAGGCTAAAACACCCACTCGGCCCTCGCACTTCTACAAAACAACAGCCAACACAATCATGAAGGTAAAACGGGTATAGTCAAGAGATATACCTTCCTCGTTTTTTGTGGTAACATGGGATGAGGGAAGGCTATACACTCAGGGTGTGAACGTGGTTCAATAGTAACCGAAACAGTGAAGTATAACAGTCCACAATAAAGGAATGTCCAATCAAGGTTCTATAAAAAAATATAATATATAGACCCACAATTAAGCAATATGGCCCGAGCGGCGGGGGCATTACCGACTCAGGTAATGCCCCCGCCGCGAGGGTCATAATGCTATTAGTACCCCGGCCCGCATTATATGCGTGACCGGGGCACTAAAAGCATTTTTTTCTGTCCCAAAAAGCCGCGGCGTTTCGGGACAGAAAAAAAAAAGACGACCAAAAAATGACCAAGAAAATGGCCGCCGGGAAAGGGAAAACGGGAGCCGTTTTCTCTTTCCATGGCGGCCTTCGGGAGCGGACGTGGGGTTGGGAGGGGAAGGGGGGAGAAAAAAACCAAAAAAAAAACGTACCTTCGTCCCTGCCAGGGGACGATGGAAGCCTCCAGCTGTGTGGAGGTGCAGAGTCTCCACACTGCTGGAGGCTGCCATCATCCCCCACCAGGGACGCAGGAGCAAGAAGGTAAGTGGGGTGGGGTAGGGAGGAGGGAGGGAAGGGGAAAAAAAAGAAAAAAAAAGCTTACCCGAGTCCCCAGCGGGGGGCGGAGGCAGCCTCTCAGCCGTGGGGAGGCTCGGAGCAGGGATGGCCCCGCTTCGAGCCTCCTCATTGGCTGAGGGGCTGCCACGCTCCCGCCGAGGACAAGCCAGCTAGAGTCCCGGCCGAGAATCAAAGGATTATCGGCCGGGTAAGGACCCGGCGAGAGCCAATCAGAATGCGTGTTGCATTCTGCTTGACTCTCGCCGGGTACTAATATACAATAACAACTAACAAGAAAACACTGGAAAAATCCACCCCTGTAGAAAGGACACGGAATATGCCAACCTCCTCCTCCTTCTTGATAGGCGTCTTCCATCTCCCATCAACTTCCTTCCTTCTCCTGCCACTCCTCCTTCTGCCACTGCCCGGCCCGTCAACACCTCCCAGTACACATCATGGGAAGAGCTTGAAAGATGGCAACCACCTTCACTTAGCTACCCTCAAATCTTGCTCTGTCATGAAGCACTCCTCTGACATGGGTCACCTCCTTGAAGACTTTGACCTTGACATCCTTGCTCTCACTGAGACATGGTTCACTGCCAGATCTGTCACTGTCATTGACACACTCCCCCCCCCTGAAGGTTACAAGATTCTCTCCAAGCCCAGGCCTAAGCAGTCTGAAGGCGAAGTGGCCCTGATCTTCCCTCAGTGGGTCCCTGCTACTATCATACCCACTCGGTCCTACTCTTTCTTTAAATGCCTCGTCTGCAGGCTTGTTGTCTCTCCTATCCTCTTGCTGACTCTCGCCACCATCTACAGGACCCCTGATCCAGTCTCGCCCTTCTTTTCGGAGTGGTGTGACCTCACCTCTTCTCTCCTGTCCTCTACCTCCAAACATCTCCTCCTCAGAGACTTCAATATTCACCTTGACTCTCCCGATGTGCTCATTGAACTCTTCTGCAGCCTCTGTGACTCTCTTTCCATCACCCTTCTTTCCTCCGGTCCGACCCACTCAGCCAGACACATCTTGGATGCTCTCATAACAGCAGACATCCTCATGTCCAAACCTCTCATTACACCTCTCTTCTGGTCGACCATGCTCTCCTTTCCTCTCATCTGGACCTCTTGGGTTCCCCGGCTAAGCCTCTGTCCACACTGCCTGTCTCCTTCTGTTATTCGACCAATGAAGCAAGTGTTAGTTACTGCTTTTGCTGCCACTTTCATTCCTCCTCCCAATCCGGCCACTGACTCACACTGACACTGCCCTTGCTAACCTCCACCTCCAACACCCTGGACATCTTTGCCTCTGTCTTGAGGATCCGCATGAAACCAGCCTCCAAGCGTAACACCTGGTATGACCCCGACCTAACCTCTCTGAAACGCAAGTGCAGAGTTGCTGAATGGAAGCGGCTGGCTTCAAGCATATCCACTGACAGACTGGCATGCCGCCTGCTCCAAAGGCAATAGAGACGCTCCATCTGCTCGAAGAAGAGGGCCCATATCCAAGCCTGTATCTCTGCGGCCACCAACAACATGGCTGAACTGCTCAAAATCTGCAAGGAACTCGCCAATCCTACTGCAGTCTCCACTTTGCTTCTGCCATTCCAGGCCCTCTGCACTGGCCTCCCACTTCACAACCAAAACTCAGGACATCCCTTGCTTCCCTCACCCACCTCTACTCTCCTCCTTCACCTGCTTTCAGGCCTCCCACTCCCCTTCCCTCCTCCATCTTGCCCATAGCACCGGACAGGGTCTCTAAACAAGTCCTCTCTGTGAAAGTCTCCTCCAAACAGGTGTTCCCCTGCTCCTCTGGAACTATCAAGTACAGCATTGCTTCTCTTGCTCCAGCTTTGGCTGATTCTGCAATCGCTCCTTTGCCGCAGGCTCCTTCTTATTATCCCTCAAGCGCTCCCTTGTGTACCCTCTCCTTAAAAAGCTTTTGGCCGACCCTTCCTGCCCGGCTAATTACTGCCCTAGCTCCATTACCTCCTTCCTGGGCAAACTCTTGGATAGGTTGGCCATCTCCCAATTGAGCCACCACACTGAATCTGTTGGGACGTCTCCACAACCACCAGTCTGACTTCAAAGCAGCCAGAGGCACGGAAACTGCTCTCCTGAACACCCGTGAAGACTTGCTCTCAAACCTCGATTCCAACTCTCCTTCCGTTCTCATCCATTTTGATCTCTCCTCTGTCTTTGATATGGTCGATCATTCCACCCTTATAAATCGGCTCAGTGATAGCCTTGGCATCAGAGACCTGGCACTGGACTGGTTGATCTCCTTCCTATCTGACCGACCTTTCCAGGTTCAACTGGGCCCTTTCCTCTCCTCCATCAAACTCTCCACCTGCAGCGTCCCTCAGAACGATATCCTCTCGCTGTGGCTCTTCAACAGCTACCTTGCCCCTCTGGCCTACTTGATTGCCGCCTTTTCTACTCACTTCCAGTGTAATGCGGTTGACACGGAGCTCTCCTTCAAGCTTCGCTCCACTTCCTCCTCTTCTTCCTCTCATTCCTGATTGTTATTCAGGCATGGTGCGCTGCTAACAATCCTTGCCATAATTCCAATAAGACAGATCCTTCTCATTGTGACCCTTACTCTATCTTTCCCTCCTACTCTCTGACTGCCCTCCATGAGTCCCCTTCCCCTTCCCCTCCCCCTCTTGTGAGGCTATAAACCTTGGTATCATCTTCAACTCCTCTCCTTCTCTCCTCGTATCGCGGACCTTGCCAAGAACCCCACCACCTCGGAAGCATTCTCCCTTTCCTCACCTTCCCCCAGAAATTCGATGTCTCCAGGTCCTCTCTAAGCTGGACTACTGCAACTGCCTCTTCCTCAGTCTGCCTTTTATCCTCCCTTTGCCCCCTTCAACTAATCCAGAATAGGACTGCAAGACATATCCTTGGCCTCAAGCCCAGGGACCGCATCTCTCCAGCCCTAAAATCTTTCCACTGGCTCCCAAATTGCTGCGAAGTTCAAGACTCTCTGCATCATCCACAATGCGTTCATGGTCCCGGGATCCCGAAAAATCCAATTCTCGCTCCCTAAATACCTCCCTGCTAGAGCCTTCCGGTCTTCTAGCTCCAACTGTCTGCAGATCAGATGTGGGGTGTAGATCTCACTCTTCGGCAGGAGCCTCCCTCTGGAATGGCCTCCTTGGCCCTCTCCGGAAGCTTCTCATGACCCTCCTTTTCTCTTCTTCCTTCTCCCCCTCCCCTGCTAATGCCCCCCACTGCTGCACTGACTGGCTGCCTGGCCCCTTCGGAGTCCTACAGGGCACCCGGCCCTCCTCGCCCAGCCTACCCCAGCACCCCAGTCTCTCTGACACCTCCCCAACCTGCACTTGCCTTTCTGGGCCCCTCTTCTCCTGACTAGACTGGCTAGGTGTGCATCATCCCTACCGAGCCTGGTCCACCCTCACCCTCGCCCTTAGGATGCGGTCCTCACTACCTGCATCCTCTGGCACTTGCCCAACTGGCCTTCCGTTAGCACTGCCTAGCCACAGGGGCCCTCTCTTCCCTTTCTGCCCTCTGCACTTGTATGCCTCCACTCTCCTCTGCACTTCCCTCCCACCTTAGCATATCCCTCCACGTCCTGCACTCCCCCCTACATTCTTCCCCCCTGCACTTCTTGTTAATGCACTTGCACAATCCGAATGACACAAGGCCTAGTAGGAACGTTATTGTCGTTTTCTCCACTGCTCCCTCCCAACCTCTCCTTTTGTCTTGTGGTGCCTTGAAACACCTTTTGTTGTATAGGCGCTTTATAAATACCTAATAAAATAGATACGCCCCAGGAAGCACTATTGACGAAAAGCACTATTGACGAACCCCATCACAGAAGCAGCCTGGATGGAACACTACAAAGATTTTTCGGATAACGCTCTTTGAAGTACTGTTGTTAAATATTCAAAAGAATCAAAGTCGGATGGTGCCGACTTTACCTCAGAATCGATCCTTGTGATCATTAACAAACTTAGTAATTCATGAGCCCCAGAGTCCATGGGTTGACAAATGCAATGTTAAGGCAAAATCCTGTGCACTGGGCTACATTTTTGTCTGTTTTGTTCTTATACATTGCTGAGGCAAGGATGATCCCAGTGTCATGGAAAACATAGATAACTGCCCCCATTTATAAAATAAAAGGCCAGAGGTCGGATCCAGCTAACTATCGCCCAATAGCATTGCTTGACGTGGCCGGGAAGATTTTTGCCACACTACTTTTGAAGACCTTATCCCAATGGACATTAACATCTTGCTATAGGTGACGAGTGGCAATTTGGCTTTGTAAAGGGGGTACGGATGACCCTTAACATATTCATAATAAACATCTTAAAGGCACGATCTGAGAGAAGTAGAGATAAAATGACGTACTTGCCTTTTGTTGATCTAACTCAAGCTTTTGATACCATCAAGCGCACAGCCCTGTGGAAAAAGATGGATCAATGGGGCTGCCCAGGAAACATCATGGAGCCAATTAAAGACTTCTACTCAGACGCAATGCTAGGGGTAAGGGTTAACACCCAGGGCGCATTGTCAAGCCCGATATTTACGACCAAGGGACTGAAGCAAGGGTGCCCGTTGGCTCCTGAATTATTCAACCTGTTTATATCGGATATTGACCAGGCTTTTCTCTATATAAGATGCTTTCCACCGAAGCTGGGAACAGAGGAAGTCGGTCGATTGCTATTTGCTGATGACATCGTTCTAGCCGACAAAACGCCAGTTGGCCTTCAGAGGCATCTAGATGCTTTGCAAGCATATATTTCATCGTTGACTTGCTGATAAATCCTGCGAAGTCAAGGATTATGGCCTTTGGCAAACCTACAACTAGGAGAAAGGACAAAGCAAAAGCACGGTATTTGCAAGGAGAAAAAATACCAGAGGTAAAGTCCATCACCTATCTGGGGGTTTGTTTAAACCCCAGCGCTTGTGATGGACCCAGAATTAGCATCCTTGGAAACAAAGCAAATACCTAAGCAACACAAGGTCGAATACTTCTGAAAAAATGTTGTGGTTTCGCAATGATTCCGTTAGTCAACTTCTACTGGATGAAAGTTACACCTAAATTAACATATGGTGCTGAGAATTCCTTTAACTTTGATCCTAAAAATTGGCAAATAATTGAAGGTTTATTTTGGAAGAAGGTTCCAGGTCTCCAAAAGAGTGTTCCAATGCAGGCTACACGGATGGAACTTTGCCTAATGTCACTCAAGGCAATTGTGACTTTGAAATCCCTCCAGCTTTTTAGGAAATGCATCGAAGACAAGCCGAGGGGTGGCTTTAGGGTCCTACATAAAGCCATAAGAGAGAGCTCGCTAAGATAATGGGAAAATATGTGTAAATGTATGCTATTCGACCTGGGAGAAACAGAACTATCACTCATCCAAAATCCCGATAAGGCAAAAAAAACGATATAGACCGTATTGGATTCAGACCCATGACGAAAGACAGGTTTTTAAGCTAGACGAGGAACAAAATGTAAATTGTCTGCTACAATATCTACAGGTCTTTCCTAATTGGTTCTTGAGGTCTCCATTTTTGAGAATTCGTCTGAATTTGTTCCCGACCAGGGACATTTTGAGACCTTGGAATCGGGGTGGGGGCTTATTGACCTGTCGTCCGTATAAAGTAGTCTCATCATTAGAATCCCTCAATCATTTAGTAATGTCATGTTCTGCAACAAAAGATCTAAGGGTGAAACTTATGTCGGAAGTAGTCCAGAAGTATGGATATAGAACTAAAGAAACATGGTGGAAAATCCTATTAGCAGGAGAGCGAGTTTCAATTACTTTGGCATTTGTCACCCTGGTTATTGCTTTTTTAAAGAAAATTGAACTATTAAAGTTTGCACCTCTCAATCAGGATGGGTAGCAACTAAAAAGACTCAATTTTATAGGGAATGTGCATTAAATGGACATTTGAATAGATTTAACTGTGATTTATATATGTTGGATGAAATGGCTTAAAGGTTTTTCTTTGTATAACCATAAATAGCCAATAATAAATAAATAAAATAGACTAAATGCAGTACTCTGGCTAATGAGACGGGAGAAAAGGCAATTAAGACCACAGTGTTCAAAAAGGGATATGTTCTGTGGTGCAAAAAGGGATAAATGTGACCTAACCAGTCTCCAGGGTCCAGAAATTGACCGAACTGGCTGTTTGCAGTCAATCGTACCTTTTGTGGTTATTGGCGGCCCAACAGTGCCGAATCCGATTACTTGGTGCTGTGCGAAGATAAGGAGAGGGCAAAATGCAGCAACCAAGGCTCCTGCTGGTTCAAATGTGTAGAACAGTTCTTGAAACACGCTCCTAGCAGTTCAACAGCAAAACGCAGTAGGATCCTGGCTGTCTTGGCTCTCATGGTGCTGTGAGTTCCAATCCATGGGCTCGGGGACAAGATGACCTTTTCTCATGCTCCTAAACACTGGGGTGGCTGGCACACAACTGCAGGGGTCCTTCAACACAGTGAGATCCTGGTTACCGCTCTAGCTGTCAGAGAGGCCAGTCCTGTTCCAGCAGCAGATAACCCCAATGATCCCTGGGGATGGCACATGGCTCTCCTTTGCCTTGGAACACATCCCTCCACCTCACAACTGGATGTCTCTGGAAAGGACTGCTCTCTCAGCAGGGTCCAGTGAAATCTTCTCAATTGCTGATCCAAAGATGCTTCGAGATGATTCAAAGAAGTGGTGTGTGAACCCTTCTCTTAAAGGTGAACGCCCACAGACAATTGGACTAAAGCTAGCCTGCTTAAGGGGTCCAATCCCTGCTCTTGAAATGAGTGGACTTTGTCCTTCTGACATCACACCCAAAGTGCTTTGTGCTACAGGACGCAGAAGGGACAAGAAAGGGAGGCAGAATTCTACCCAAACTGTATGGATCTCTCCCTGGCTGCACTAGCCACACTTCTTTCTTTCTCAATAGAAACAAAGGCCTTTAGACATGCAATCACTTGTGTGAGGCCTGTTTCTTTATGAATGGGTGTGCTCCTTGATTCCTGTTCCTAGGCCAGTGTCCTGTGGGGTGGCTGTGCCTGGGAGAAGGGAATTACCTGGCAACACAGAGAGACAATCCCATCAGGCTACATTCTTGCCAGTAAGGCACGGTCTAGCCTGTCTGTGGGAAAACACATAACCCTTCTACAGCTGAACTGGGCCCACAGGGCTGACCCATGGGCAATATCAATTTAATGTTAATGGGATAACTTAGAGATGCTTGTTACCATACCCTAACTGAGGTATGGCTTAGGATCTTCAGATTTGTGCAGTTTTTGGAACCAGGGTGCACATCTTAAATGCAGCACCTGCGCTGCAGAGACTTGGATGTCATTTCAGCTGTCAAGAGGGCGCCTGTGATCTCTGAACCTGCTCTGTGCCATTGGTAGAGCAGGGGCTGCAGACCAGGATACTGATGCAGCAGGGCACATGTATACAGTATGCTTTTGGCATGGAGTTTATGAAAGGGAAATCTGGTTGGCAGATTCCCCTTTCAAAGATGGAAGGGACCACATAATTGTATTTAATACAAATCAAAAAAGCCAGGGCTTTCTAATCCTTGCCAGAGGGCAATTCATCACACTGATACACCTGCTTCACTAATTGCTCTATTATCCACAAATGTTTACCTTCCTGCATAGTCTATTCTTTAATGGGTCACACTAATCCCTCAGGCTGGGCAGTCCTATTAATATTCTGGTGTTTGACCTACGGTATAAATTGCAGGTAGTCCAGGGCAAATGAGCCACCATTGCCCAACTACATCTCAAGCCCCTCAACTATCCAAATATTACATGGTTTACTAATCCTATTCCCCAAATCGGCCTTGTAAAACATTCCAATATGTCCCATATACATTAGAGTAAACCATTAATTCTATGGTCCAACAGGAGTGACATGCACCAAGCCAATCACAAAATGTTCTTCATGCCCGCTTTTCCCCACCCCCTTCTCCTTTTGCATGCATTCCCTCTTTCCAGCCTCTTTTCTTTACCCTTCTCCTTTTCCTTCTGCACTCTAAGGTCAGGCTATCCATAGCATTGTGCTCTGAGACTACTATGGTGGTGATTTGATGCAGTATATGTAATGTCATTTTTGTCATTTGTATGGTGCCTTTTCCCATTGGTATGGCCTCAAAGCACTGTTGGTTGAACGTCCTCATCCAAGGTATGGGAAATTCATCAGAGGAGTTTAGAATGTAAAGTGCATTTTAGCCACTACAAAAGTAGTTGGGGTGGGGGGGGGCAAGAAGTTCCTGGTAGCTACCTGTGTCGAGCTGGCATGTGGATTGGTGCCGAGAGGTAGTCTGGAGAGTGTACGAGTACAGGGGGCTCATTATGTGTCCAGCTAGACCAAATTCTTGTTGTGGGGTTAGCTCCATTGTTATGGCAGAGTTTTTGTGCGATGTGTCTATACTCAACATGCATCTAAATTTAAAATGGGGGAATTCAAAGCACAACAAAATTCAACACGGAAGCTATGCTCAGCATGCAGCTAGATTTAAAACTGGGTTGAATTTAAGGCGCCGCTGAATTCAACATAGTGGCTATACTAAAAAAGCAGCTACTAAATCTGTACAATTCAAGTGTGATGAGATTCAAAAGCAGCGGCTGCCAAATCGGTACGTTCTATCGTTCTATGGTATCTAAATTCAAAAGCTGCCGGTAGAAATTGTAGCGCAGCTGAATTCAAAAGCAGCATTCACTAACTCAGTACATTCTAGAGTTACTAAATTTGACAGCAGCGTTAACGTATGCAGCAGCCAATCATGAATGTGGTGCGATCCACGCCGCAGCATAAAGGGGTGCACTACTTTTGGGACACCTTGGTGGGTGAAATGCAAAATGTTTGATATTTAATGTAACAAGCCTCCTGTTGGAACACATTGGGGAGCACTCTGCAAGTGTGGCACAATACAGTAGTGGTAAGAGTCAATAAAGACTTCCCTTACCTGGAAGAAGCTATAGATGGATAGCGAGGCGACTGACGGGGCTAGGGTGCCAGGTGAACAGGGAAATGGGGATGGTAGGCGCCCTGTGAGGAAGATGGCCCTGCGCCTGTGCTCTTGCAGGCGCCGGGGGAAGGCTGCCCTGGGAGCAGTGTTTAAGAAACGGAGGATGGGAGGGGAAAGGAAGAAATCCACAAACCAAAAAAGCACTAGACCACAAAGACAGGGCACGCTAGGAGCAGACCAGCTCAAAAAATGTATTAGAAATCAAAGTAAAACGCATATAAATCCCTCCAAAAGGCGCTAAGCAGGCTTTAAAACTCTGTACCAAGTGTTTTTTTTTTTTTGTGCAGGATGGCTACCGGTTACTCATTAAGAAACTGTTCACATATCTTGGGCCTCTGTCATAAATATGGAGCATTTAACAGCTGAATCGTCGGCCATACAGGCAAACTGGTGAACCAGCCACTTTTAATCTCCAGAAATAGGCAAATGCTCCCAAGAATGAAAATGGGGAGTAAAAATACTTTTTTTTAACATATAAATATATATATATATTTATGTTGGCGCAGTGCCCCCATTACCCTTTCAGTTCTACAGATATATTGGGATCCATAGTACCAGTGGAGAAGTGCCGCAGGAAGGAGTTCTGTTATTGTTATTACTGCCCAATTAGAAGTGGAACTTTTTGACCAGCTTTTTTTCAGTGATGCGAAATTCTAAGGAAGGGGGTTCCAAAGCTGGGGTGCGAGGGCAACCCTGAAAAGGAAGAGCAGCCAACTTGCTTGTACTTGATTACAGGAACCTGTAACCAACCGTTCAAGGGGAAGAACCAGCGAGAGGGAACAGGATTATAACGGTGTAACTTAATTGTAAGGATGTAGGAGCCGCCACCATAGAAGGCCGGGGGAATAATGCACAGTTTAAAAACACTATGCATTGATGTACAGTGAGAAATTCAAGCTGACGTCAGATATGCGTAATCTTCCGGTATCTGAACACCTGTTAATAATCGAACATCTGTATTCCAAAGGAGAGGAAGGCCGTTGATAAAATACTGGGATTTCACACGTGCAGCTCGTTGTCCTAATCTAACCATGAGGCAATGTTCGCAATTACTACAGTTGTTCGGTAGATTGTGGTATTCGCTAAGGCATGCTCTGCCAGCTTACACTAGGCCAGGGTCCAAAGTTCAGGCCTTCAAATTGTAGCCAATGACTCAGTTTTCTCTTCGAATGGCCCACTGGCAACTACGACACTCCAGCTGTAGTGCCGACCCTTCTGGCTTTCATGGGATAACGGTTCAATGCCGCTTGGCGTGCACAAGACGCTAGCAACTGGCAGAGCCAACCACCAACATTGCATTGCATCGCAGCTGCAGCGTTACCCTGCTGGCAGGAACCAATACAAATGTGCATGTTGGTTTTAAATCTTCTACAGTTTTTGGCAGTGCTCTTCAAATTGCACCATTTGTTGCTAAACTAGCATTGGGTTACTTGGCCGGGTTGGGGGGAGGCAGGGGCCGCGTGAAAGTAAGTTTGCTCCTGCCTGACAGTCTCTGAAGGATGCCCCCTAACCAACCATTTGAAATGTTCTCCCCGCCGGGCTCGGACTGGCCCGTAGGGCAATGGGCCCATGGCCGAACAAAAAACACAAAATGCTGGTGTGGGCACGTTTTTTGGGTCAAAGCGGGCCACTTTTTTATGCCCAATGTGGGCCAGTTTGATGAGTTAATTCACTCTGCGTCTATTCGTTTTGACCAGTGTTGCTGAATAACATATTCTTTAAAATGATCAACTTTCATCACACTTTATCAAAAAACTCCCACTTGGTTACTATTCAAACCGTGTCACAAAAGGAATGACTAGTCATTTGCAACTGTGGGCCACGTTTCCATCGATGCCCGAGGCAATTTTATGGCCGTGTCCGACCCTGCTCGCCACCCTAAACGTCAATATAGTTGTACCCCTGCCAGTCACGTACTTGTGCGTTTATCCGTGCCCTAGTCCCCGGCCGATTGCATCTTTGCTCTTTGGTTGACACACGCCACGGTCTTTGACACGGCTTTCTGGATAGCTTACCACGTCACTGGGTATTCCCCCCCAGGGGACTACTCATGAGGTGACTCGCGCTCAGTGCTCTTGGGCAACGCCGCCAGTCCTCGTTCGTTTCCACGCGGAGGATTCCCCAATTGCCGACCACCAGATTTTAAAGCTAATATTCTAATGCCGCTGCAAGAAGTATGTTGTTATAAAAGGAGTCCCTCTGGAACTCGCCATGCATTCATACTAATGGCGTCGAGTACCCCTGGAACGCTGTAGTCAATGGCTACAAAGGGCCTACGCGCGGCGGAAGCAGACCTTCCTGCGTCATGTAGTGATTCGCCCCGTGTGGGGTCAGGCATAGTGCAGTGGTCTGCCCGAGCGCATTCTCTTTGCCCTGGCAGTGCAGGCCGCAGCCTGGAATGTGTTTATTAGAAGGACTGTTTTCAAAGCCAGTTGTAATCCGTTAGCCTTCAGCTCTGTTTCGAGCAGGACCAGCTTTGACAATTCCCACATGCGCCATAAGGGCTGTGATTTATCTGCATCTCCGCAGACCAAGCAAAGCCTCGCTCGCGTTTATAAAAGCTGCTCGCCATTGTCCGTTCAAGGCAGTTAGTTGCTGCTGCGCGGACCCTCTTGGCGGTGACTTGGTGTATTGGTTTACAGCCTTGGAAAATGTGCAGCAAATGCCTGCCTCAGCTGAAATGTCCGGGGCCATGTAGCAAGGGTCATACTTCCTACTCGCGTTGCATAGCTCCAAACCCGCCCTCTGGGTGTGTGACCCTTCAGGCAGCGATCGCTTTTTAGAGCCCCCTCCTTGAAATAGGCAAAAAGCAGAGCAATGTTGGTTAGCAGTAATGCTTTAAATCTAAACCTTAGGTGTTTTTGTAAATTCCCTTGAATAAAAAATTACACGTTCGCCCTCTGCCCAGCCCTGCGCCGACTGGTTGCATGGTTACCCTCAGTCTCAGTGGGTACATGGCTCCTCTGGACCGGTCTCCCCCGCACTTCCTCTGGGCCTGTCACGCACTAGGGGCTGTAACCATAACCTGTACAGTCCCCCGCCTCCTTGCACTTATCCAGAGCCGCGCTGTCCTGGCTTCACTTTTCCCTTCCCCCACTCTCCTTGCACTTCCCCCGTTGCCCTTCCCCTGCACCTTGTGTTACCCCACTTGCAGGATCTCAATGTCACAAGGCCTAGTAAGAGATTTTCCCTCCCTTGTCTTGTTACGCCTAGAAACACATGTGTACAGGCGCGTTATAAATGACTTATCTATTGGCATTTCAATAGACTACACTGGTTGCTATTGTTGTTGATGCAATCCTCTGCCTTACTTACAACCGTTTCATATAAAAAGGGCCTCAAGCCTCAGGGGGGCCCCAGCAGCTGCACCCATGTCAGCAGTCTTGTAACACTGCAATATACTAATTTCTCAATTTTCCTTCTGGGACTTAAAATGTGCGATTTGCAGCGCTCGCATTACAAGCTGTACTTTCTCTACCCACGGCATATACAGAAGTGTTAACATCTCATTGCCTTTGCCTTCTAACACTGGTTCCTCCATATCAGCAACTTGCTGACAAACAAGAGTTTAAAGCTCTTCAGTGGGCATTTAGTGTTTAAACTGCCTGCTGGCTGGCCGTCTCGTGATAGATAATCAGCGGCTATAAACCTGATCTTTGTCGCCATTGTAATGTATGCACCCCACGGATGCCTCAGACTGCTTTCGCTCTAAGCAGGGAGGCCTCCCCCAACCATCCTGTTGAAATGGGCCCCTACACATTTTCGGCTTGGCAGCAGCCTTCCCTGTTGCAAGGTTAAGTTGGCCTGTGTAACCTACAGCGAGAGACCAGTTTTCTGTTTGTTTATCACTCCGCATCCACTGTGTTAGTGTTGGGTGCACCCACCACAACAAGATGCCAATTTTGCACATAATAAACAGAAAAACAGTTTTGGGACTGCAAAGAAAGTCGTGTTTTACAAATATTGGGTGCACGTATTCAAATCAGTTACCAGCCATTGGTTGAAGGAGTACTCCTCTATGTGCTGGATGGAATGCTAATGCAAACAGTATATGATCTACGAGAGCATGCTTTCATATAACATATATCCTAACACTCAAATATTCATATGGGTGGTGGGAGAGAAACAACCTTTAGAACTAGATTGTATGCAAAATAAACAAAAAAAGTGCCTTGGGAAAAAAAAACTCTAAGGTCAACATACCTGCACCCGCTCGAAGATGTGTCCAGTGAAAGGACTGCTCAAAAGTTACATTTTTTTCTAAATTAATATAGATTTACTCACAAAGATGCATAATAAGCAGCAACACTTTCACAGAATAAAAAATTAAAATAAATATTTTACAATGTTTCTGGAAAAAACAAGATCATGACATTCAAATAATAAAAGATTAGAGAACTAAAATTGGTTCATAGTTGTTTAAATATGTAAATACAATTGTAAATGAAAGTTGTAATCCTTGAGTTTAAGGCCTCGATTTTAACTCTTTTTAACTCCACGCAATTCGAGTTAGCGATTCTTCTTCAGTAGTAGATCTGTTTGTCACTAAAAATATGTTATTGAAAATTCATGTTACTTGCTATTTCTCATCACTTGTCTCTATATACAGAGATAATTATTTAAATTAATAATTTCTCCAGTGATGCCCTCTGTGATGGAATCATTGTGGTTATACCCTGCGCAACAGGGGGCTCATAGTTAAGGTGTACTTGCTTGAAATGCGATTGCTGAATTTCAGGGATTTTGTTGCGTTAAATCTGATCTAGGACTGTATTTTCTTTGTGTTTGATGGTCGGGAATACTCCCATCTTTGTTATAGGGCAAGATAGGAGTTTTTCAACCCCTTTTAAACCATCAATAAAGGTTTAGAAACTTGCAGCTCTTGTGTCAGTGTCTACATGTGATTCGATGCCTCCCTCACACTGGTTCATTCAGAGAGAACTCTGGAACATGGCTCACTCTTGTTGTTTTCAGTATACAAGCAGGCTGCCTATTACAGTTTTCACCCTTTTCAGCTGGACTGAGGAAGGAATGCTAAGGAGTGTTTTGGCTGCCCTCCTCCGCCCGATCTTTTTGCAAAATCCAGCCAGTGGGCCAGAGTATCTGTGACCTCCCCATCCCCCCCACCGGTAAGGTCCTGACAAGCGTCTGTCCTTTGGCCCCTCCTGTTCCTGCTCTACGCCTCCGCTCTTGGCAAACTTTGCTAGTCTTCCAGGCTACAATATCATCTAGTTGCCAGTGTTACCCGAATCGCTGCCCCCTTTTGCTTCTTTGCTCTTTAGGCAGTCACTATTGTGAGCGTACAGCCATCTGCTCTTCGTCACTGTACACCTTTCTTTGCCAGATACTCTACACCACTAACATTGAAGGGTTATTTCATTGGTACTCTGTTCCTTTTAACCAGTGATATGAGACCACAACGCTTTGTCACTTCAGCTGCTACAGCCTCCCGGTTTAACCTACTGAACATCTCTAAAGTATGTCCCCATCTCACCTTTCACTCTGCCAATACACTCATTTCCCCCCTTTACTATCGCAAGAGGGATTTCTGCTGGACCTGCCTCATGGAGCACCCCTCCACACCCTTTTTCCTCCCAACAAGTTATTGCCCTTTGTTCCCCGTGTCATCAACAACATCCGTTGATCCTGACTCGCCTTCACATATAGCCTTTTCATGGAGTGGCAATCCATGCTAAATTGTTCCCTATTCACGTTCCTTCTTGTGTTTAAACCCATCTATTGGCTAGCCCACGACCTGCCCGAATCTAGTTCTCACAGCTTACCCCCTCACACTTTCTACTCACAAGCTTTTCTCAACTGAACTGTCCCCTATCCACCCTGTGCTCACTTTCACTCCTTGTTCCCCTCCATTGGAACTCCCTAGACCTAGACGTAAAGCACTTTCCAACCGCGAGTGCCGTGAACTTCACCCTTAAGAACCACCACTTCTCGCGGGATGGATCCCAGAGTCTATGTGCCATCATTCCCAAGTCGGGGATACCCAGCCACTATCCCCACCCAACAGACAGCATCGCTGTTCTTCTATCTTTCAATAAGAAGAGTCTAAAGTCTGTCTTTCCCCACCCCAGCTACTGTTTCAGGCTCCGTCCTTGGCATGAGCTGGTTAATTGTATTTCAATACGATGTCATAATTATTTTAAGCACCAAGCCACACGGCTGCTCCAGCTAGCCATATATCCTTTGTACCAAAAAAGCTCAAAATGACAGTATTCTTCCCCGTTAGTCTGCAAAGCTGAGTGCTTAGAATGAATTTCATAATGTTTCTATGCAGGACAAACCAAGATGGAGAAAACAATGATCATTTTAAAGTCTAATGCGCTTTCCTTATTGCACTGAATGTGTGGCTAGACCATCACCAACAAATCATTTTGTAGTGTATATTGTGGAAAAATTCCCGAAACCAGATAGATATATTTTTTATAGATGTAGTACCTAAAAAGAAAGTTCTAATAAGCGAATGATGAAAAAATGCAAGGAGAGTGCAATAACTATGGGGGTAGTACCAAAAAGGGAAGATCAGGGCTTCCCACATCAGTGTTCTAATAATACATTAGAAAATCACATTTCAGTTAATACATACATGTATTGAAAAGGAAAACCCAAAGAGAACTCAACGAGGATGGCCCAAAAGAATTGTATATATTTCTGCTGATTTAAAAACAAAAAAATGCAAATGCTACCTGTTCTTAGTTACCCGGTGGAACCAAAATAAATTCAAGGAAACTGAATGCACGAAAACAATGTGCGAGGCCAGAACCTAATTGCCAAGAAATGTTGAACAATGCACTTAAAACGATCACATCAAGTTTTATATAAAATGAAAAGGGCAGTGACAAAAAGTAGACCAGATGAAGTGATAAAACTATGTACAGAATATAATACATCAGTCATCGGGATACATGTAAATCGCTGTCTGTATTCCGACCATTGGCCAATAATGTTTGGAGCCAGTGAATCCTTTGATCTCCATTTATTGCAAGGTGCACCGAATAAACCACCTCGCCTCGGGCGGATCTTTTAGATGCATGTGATTAGGGTCCGCAAGATGCAAGTCCCTAAAGTGAAATGAAAGAGGGTAACTAAGAGCAACATTGCGTATTGCACTTAAATGTTTTTGAATATAGACTTTAAATATTTCTATTGTAGAACCGATAAAACCCAGCCCACACGCCTAAGCAACCCTATAAACCACACAGTTGATGATGCTTTCAGTAGTGTATTCCTTAGGGTTCTTCTATTTTAATGACAGTTTGGCTGATATTGGGCATCCCCACATTTGTGGAAGCCTACGGTTCCCAATTGGCACCTTGCTGCACGCCAGGATGGGCCAACTGGGAGCTAAGCTATAACCTACCGTAGTTTGTGAAAGAAATTGTCTGGATTGTTGGATAGGATGGAAGCTAAATTGGGATCCACTAGCACCACAACCCAATGGTTGGCAAGGATTCGTGCAATATCACGATGGTAGTTATTACATTCAGTGTGATACAGCAAATGTTCATGTCAGATTTCTGCCCGGAGGGCCTATTGTGGTACAGTGTTGTTTATTATTGGGTTTAATAACTAAGAGATGATTGTTTGACATCCACTTTTAACAATGCCGGTTATAAAAGAAGAATAGTAGACCAGACAAAACCCTGCTTTGCTGGCCTACTTGCTAGTGGAGGAACAATGCCTCTTAAAGCAAAGTTGCTCACTATATGGCACACTACTCAATAAATAGTGTGATGTGCACTCTCGTTGTAAACGCTTTGAACTCTGTGTAGGCTCTCAGTGGACTCCAGTAACTTGGCTAAAAGCATATGTAGTTCACATCTTCAAAAGAGGGGAAGGTGAAACGGGCGCATTCTGGCCCATTCTCACTACTGGGTCTGGCTAATCACATCTTTGCAGCCATTTTACTGAGAGGCGTGGCAGATTGGCCTATCGTTTTGGGATGATATCAAAATTGCACATCGGGTATAGAAAACCACCAGGAACAAGCATAATTGTTTTTTTCATGTGAAATGAGGATCTATTAACAAGTCTGCTATGTTTATTAGTTGGGATATTTTCTCTTTTAGGTATGTGTTATTGCTCGTTTGTTCTTTTGGGCAACTAGAAGTTTTAATCATGGATAGATGTTATTCTTGTATTGATGTGAAAGGTTTCCAGTGATTTGTCTCTTTTTATTTGTGAAACTATAACACAATAACAAAAATGGAAAAGCATTTATACAGCTGGAAACCGTAATCGAGTGTCCCTCATTTACAATGATGGTTAAATCTAAAAGTTGAGAAGAAAGCCGACAACGTCCACCTTAATTCCGCATTCACATCCCTGGGATTAAGGTAAGCCTGGCAAGCTTTCAGCTCTTCCGAGGAGCTGTCCGAAATCAAAAACAGATCTCATTTCAGCCAGAGGACTGCATGGGAGACGAGGTGGGGCTCTGCCCCGTAGTCTCCATTTCAGCCAGAGGACTGCATGGGAGAAAGGGTGGGGTTCTGTCACGTAGTCTCCATTTCAGCCAGAGGACTGCATGGGAGAAAGGGTGGGGTTCTGCCGCGTAGTCTCCATTTCAGCCAGAGGACTGCATGGGAGAAAGGGTGGGGTTCTGTCGCGTAGTCTCCATTTCAGCCAGAGGACTGCATGGGAGAAAGGGTGGGGTTCTGCCGCGTAGTCTCCATTTCAGCCAGAGGACTGCATGGGAGAAAGGGTGGGGTTCTGTCGCGTAGTCTCCATTTCAGCCAGAGGACTGCATGTGAGAAAAGGTGGGCCTCTGCCGCGTAGTCTCCATTTCAGCCAGAGAACTGCATGGGAGAAAGGGTGGGGCTCTGCCGCGTAGTCTCCATTTCAGCCAGAGGACTGCATGGGAGAAAGGGTGGGGCTCTGCCGCGTAGTCTCCATTTCAGCCAGAGGACTGCATGGGAGAAAGGGTGGGGCTCTGCCGCGTAGTCTCCATTTCAGCCAGAGGACTGCATGTGAGAAAAGGTGGGCCTCTGCCGCGTAGTCTCCATTTCAGCCAGAGAACTGCATGGGAGAAAGGGTGGGGCTCTGCCGCGTAGTCTCCATTTCAGCCAGAGGACTGCATGGGAGAAAGGGTGGGGCTCTGCCGCGTAGTCTCCATTTCAGCCAGAGGACTGCATGGGAGAAAGGGTGGGGCTCTGCCGCGTAGTCTCCATTTCAGCCAGAGGACTGCATGTGAGAAAAGGTGGGCCTCTGCCGCGTAGTCTCCATTTCAGCCAGAGAACTGCATGGGAGAAAGGGTGGGGCTCTGCCGCGTAGTCTCCATTTCAGCCAGAGGACTGCATGGGAGAAAGGGTGGGGCTCTGCCGCGTAGTCTCCATTTCAGCCAGAGGACTGCATGGGAGAAATGTCCTCCTCAAGAGCAGGTTTATCTTATGAACTATGTTAAGCACTCCACCTTAAGACTATACTCCAGCTCTTAGCAATACCTTACGGCAATTCACTGTTTAACGTTTTCCGTAAAAATACAACTACAAATATTCCTGAAGCGATTGGTTAAGATCTGGGCAAACACAAGCTGTGATTATAACCTAAAGGGATCCTCCCTCCATTCCTCTTTCTCAGGATGGAATGGGAGGCTTGTGGGGGCACCACCAGGAAACCATGGTGCCCCATTCTGCAAGTCTGAGATATTGGAAAAAATCTAAGGAGAATATAAATGTTTTATGAACAACTTGTATGACAAATAAATCTCTCTGTTCTCAATATGACCAAAAGCTCAGTGCGTGCATATATTATAACTGAACCTTGGAAAAAACTCGCCAACTTTTCTAAAATATATTGGCAAAAGTTAAATGGTTGAACAAGAAACTGCTCCAGCACTGCCATCTTTGATCAGGGCAATACAGGAACGCTGTCCACCTGACCCCCTTTTCGGGACCTCGGTTCAACTGCACTCCATTCTCCCACCCCCTACCCCCCGGAATTGTCTCAAAACGTGTGTGCCCTTTTTTCCCCATAGATGGCAGACCTGAGTCCGTGAAATAAGTGATTTGTGTGCGCACCTTCTGGCGAAGGAGTCTATGGCACCTTGAAAGCATATGCATTGTCCCATGCGCGGCTGCTAATCTCCAGTTAGCCGAATAGAAAGGATCAGAACCGGCATTCTGCGCCAGTTTGGGCTTCATCCAAAGCAGTAGACCTTTGAACATAGGATGAACGATATTTCACAAATAAATTACTAAAGAGAGGCCATTTGGCCCTTCTCTCCAAATATGTGGTTCCCAGACTTTGGAAGAACTTTTCAGTGGAAGAACATGAGGACATTTCAGCTGACGAGGCCATATTTGCATTGGCCAGCAGGCAAACTGACCTCTGGTTCCAGCCTCTGAGCACTGCCCCGTCTGGCAGGGAGCGAGTCGCTGCACTGTCCTCCAGCAGTGCAAACATCCAAGTAAAGGGACCCAGAACATCCAACAGTTTATCTTGCTGCTTTCTCAATGCCTTGTATATAACTGTGGTTGGGCAAGAAGGCCACCATGGAGTGAGTTACTTCAGGCATCTGGGGTATCTTGTCCTTTAAAACCAGAATGGGGAACTCTGAACGCAAGTGATTACATTCCTCCTTCCCCTCTGGCCTCCTGGCCCATTGTATCATGAAAGTGGCCCCTGACTGCGATGGACACCGCTCTGCAGAACGCAGATAATGGATATTGGCCGGATTGAAAAAGAACTTGTCCTGCCTTTTTCCCCTCCAATTAGGGTCGGGCATCGTGCTGGGTGAAGACTACCCGGAAACACAAGGAGAGCTGGGCAGTCCAGCCCTCCTGTTTCAGAGTACATAGACATCAGGCAGCCCGCACTGCACGGTTACACCAGGGGATGTCCTTTCTTTTTTTCTGACCCGAAGTGCTGATACCTGCAGGCAGCTTGTGCAACTGTGCAACATGGGCTGCCTCAGGTGTCAGCGTGGCTGGAACTAGTTTGGGTTGGGCCCTGTCACTGGAGCCATTTCTGGAGACTGCTGGTACTCGGCCCGGTCTAGCCCCGGCCCACTTAAAGCAGTGTCTCCCTCAGTGTCACCCAAAGTGAGCATGCCGCCAGAATGTTGTTGAAGTGCAGGAAGGCTGAGCAGTCTACAGGTACGGGTGTGAAGAGGGCACAAAGCAGGCAACCACCGGAGCAGGCTGTCCCCCTTAGAGGGGGGGGGGAGGGAACACACACACACACGCACACGCGCGCGCACGCACACGCACACACCCCCCCCCCCCTCTCTCTCTCAACAAGAGCAGAGTGTGTGTATACAGAACCGGCTTGGGTCACTCACGGGCTGTCTGTGCTCATGGATGTGGTTTTGTTCACAATGTGTTAAATAAAACAGGGCATTCTTTGATGCTGGTTGAGGTCGAGCAGAATGATGATGCATAATGGGAAGCCCCGTCGTGTTTGCCACAGCACAGAATCGGAATGTTTTGTAGGCTCGTCATCTTGTTTTCACACTGGAGTTTTGGCAATGGCGCCTGAAATGGTCCCATGAATCCGATGCATTCTGGATTCATGTATTCCTTGCTCTCCAGCAACGCATTCCCCGCCCTCCCAGAAGTAGGAGTAAGATCCAGACACGGGTGATGGACCCGTTTGGACGAGATCCCCACCGTCCCGCACCCCGTGGCCGCCCTGCTGAAATGAGCAGGCCTGGGAAATGGCCGGCGCGCCCTTAGTTGCTTCTGCTTCTCTTGGCTAATTCCCAGTTTCTCATCCACCCCTCGGGTTGTGCTCGGGCCTCCTCCTGTGACTCCTTGAATGCTTGTTGTGTTTTGTGCTCTTGTAGAGCTCGTTGTTGCGCCGTAGCATGACTTTTTTTTGTAATTGTTGTTGTAAGAAAGATGCATTTGAATGAAGGAACTGCGATAGGCCAGGCCCGGATCTTTAAACGCAGGTTGCGTATGTTATCCCTTGTGAGGTGTGGCGCGAGGCCCAAGGTTTATCTAGCCCGATTAATAAGGACCCACGCTGACACTGCACGGTGTCATTTGGTGGCAGTACAGGAATGTTTACTTTGCCCTGCAATGATGCTTCCTTGTTTTGCTTTCGTATTGCTCAATGCAGGGGAGAAGCTTCCCAGTTGCCAGCTGTTAGCCCTGGCATAAGCACTCGCATCGTGGCATGAATGCCACTTCTGCGCATGCACAGAGCGCGCCATTTCATACTCGCCGATGGTGAATTATCGTTCACTTTCAGGAAAGGGCCAATTGAGTAACCTTTTAAAAACTATACATGCAGGGATGGACCGGGAATCCAAAAAGGCCCTGGAAATAATGTTCAAAGTGGCCCAGGGTGCACAGGCCTACTGGGAAATCTCCAGAGTTCCCTATACGCCAGTCCACCCTTGTATGTATGCAGTTTCGCGCTCTGAAACACTTGTGTATGAGCGCAATAGAAATAAAATATCAATTCAATTGTCCGTTTCTGGCAATTAAAAGATCACCGGGGAACGCACTGGGGGAGGAGGGATAGCTCGGGGGCAACACGTTTATCTTGGAAGCAAGACGATGCAGCGCAACACAGTTTGGAATCCTGATCCCGCTCTTTGAAACCATTCGTTGGTATTAAGCGCGTTATAAAAATACTCCTCGTACCCGCCCCCCACAGTCACACGTGAGGCTGCGCTCTGGCTTGGATTCTGGAAACGCCGCATGTGATCTGGCATCTCTGATAAGAGACTTTTATTTGGCCCCATGACCCCCCTGTCCTCTTCGCATGTGGATGGACCCCGGCTCTGGAAACCCCACAATTCCCAAATCCTCAGTGGAAGAGGAGATACGCGATGGCTCCTGTGCCTTTGCTTGCCCGTTCCCTGTTGAAGATACTATAGGATAGCCCGGCTAAGCTGCAGAGCTTATGACTGTGTTCTCTAAAGACATAGATATATGAGGAGAGGCGTAGGCAGGGTAGGGCCTGAGGGGCAAGGCCCACCCAAAGTCTGTAAATGCCCACTCAGCAGCGCTGTGTGGGCATTTACAGATATTTTTGTCAGTGCAGTGGGCACAACTACATTAGCTTCTGGCCCCATTTGCTAGACAATCCTGGCTATGCCTCTGTATATGAGACATCCCTACTCAGCTGCTTGCTACCCTTAAATTACAACTGCGTTTAAGTAAATGGGCCAATTGAGATATAAAATTGAGGTGGAACTTTTCTGTGGGTCTACAAGTCTTGCTCACACTCTATTTCTGTGTGTGGGTATTGTGAGGGGTCAGCAATGCGAGGCAGACGACCGTTTGTTTGATATTTGTACAATATATGTCATTTTATTAGAACAAAAATATTATGAAAATACCTCACTTGCCCCAGTCTACCGTGGGTTTCCCTAGCTAACCTTCTTCAAGCACTGCACGTACATCAACTGGAACCCTTGGAACCGCAATGCATTGAATACAGCATCAGACCATGCGAGCCCCGTCTTGAAGCTTACTCGCTGCTGGTTCACTGCCTGGATCAATGCCACTTGCTGCATCTTGAACGCGGTCCGACCGCTTGGACAGTGCAGCGAAGCCCAGTTTCACCATGTCAAACCGCCCAAGATGAAGACTGGGGTACTATTGAGCATTCCTGTCCCCTTGTTCAAAAGGACCCCTTTTGGGACAATAGTGACTGATGAGCCCCCTTTTCTTGCAAAGACCTATCCTTTTAAGGGATGTTGCTGCACCTGCCTGCCTGGCCACCCCTTTTTAAGTGGCCAGAGTGCCATGGCATACATGTTACGCAGTTCCACAAAGGTGGGTGTTTGTTGGTGTTTTTCTAGTTAGTTATTTGCATGTAATTGTTAAAACGAAATATGGGTGGGTTGCTACTGTCGCACCCCTCTTGAGAGTGTAGCATGCCTCTAGCCCACATTTCCACACAAGGCAAAGGAGGTCTATCTGTCGGGCGGCATCTGTTTTACCGTTGTGATTGGGATCACTGCTGGTGTAGCAATGGCGTGGGGCTAAGTAGGCGGCTTAGCCACTGCTCACGCCTGCACTCCCACAAAGCAGTAGGCATTTCATCACCCATGGATTCCGTTGATTGACCCACTGTGGTGGGAGACTAGGTGGGATGACCCACTGCTATAGGCCTACGGAGCATGCGTCCTCGTGTTATGGCCAGCCTGGGCCTGTGCTTGAGGTGTTGTCTTGGTGTCCCATGTCCGCTGTAGAGGCGCATGGGTGAGACTGCCCGAGTTGGTCAAGCACAAGGAGTGAAACCATTAGCACCGTTGTTTTGCAAGGTAGGTATTCGACGTGCAGGGCGCATGATTGAACCTGACCCACCACGGCCCGGTTCACTCATACGCCCTCCATGTCAATTTCTGGAGGGACATAAGTGAACCTAGCCTGGTTGGGTCTGGCCTCCGAGGTTCACTTAGAAGCATTGTTCCCTTTATTGTATCCTGGTGGACAGGCTAATTTGAAATACTTTTCTGGAGGTCATGGATTCGTGCAGATACTTGGTATGGATTTCCATAGTTTAGTTGCTAGACTTCTTGGTGTCTTCCGTTGACGTGTGGGCAGAGGCGTAGCCAGGATTGTCTAATAAGTGGGGCCTGAAGCTAATGTAGTTGGTCCCTCCGCAATGATATTAACATTTGTAAATGCCCACACAGCACTGCTGACTGGCATTTACAGGTTTTGGCTGGGCCTTGCCCAATCTGGCCCTACCCTGTCTAATCCTCTGCGTGTGGGACAATTACTACACCAGTGTCGCTGCATTCAAGTGTTCCGGCCAGTGCATATTGGATGAACTGATTTTCTGCAGCTTCTGGGCACCTTCAGGGGAAGGCCCAGTGGGCAATACACAGGGTTTTGTGCTGAATTCTGTGTTCTGCTTGGAACCAACGATTTTGTTTCCCACAGTGCCTGGTCGATGTGCTCTTATCCTTCGTGTCGTAGACTGAGCGAGTTTTCTACTCGTTGATTTGCCAGTGCAAGCGTACGCCCCAAGCGGGTGTAGTTTAGGGTGGTGCACTGCACGAGCAACTGCACCCTTCAAGTTGCAATTCATGTGACACTTCTAGTCCAAAAGCCATTAAATATTGCACATGGGCCTAGTTGCCTTGCAGCCACCCATTACTGATTATGACTGTGCTGTGCTCCGTCCCCGGCCGGCCCCACGCCTTGTTTCGCCGTGCTCTGGGCTGCGCCGGTGGAATGCATTAAGAATGGCGGCAATTCGTCGTCTGTAATGCGGCTGGACCCCTTTGTATCGCCGCGAGGAGCCGTGCCTGCGCACGTGCCCCCTTCCCCCGCCCGCCCTCCTGCTTCCAGCGACGACAGCCCCGCTCCTCCTCCATGGGCCTTTTAGTTTGGTCAGTGAAGCACGCTGCAATGTTTGGCTTTTCTTTTTCTACTTTTGAATCGCACGGGTCTGCCCACGCCGGAGATGACCCATTAGCGCCCGTGGTCCGCGCTGAACTGTCTTTGTGTTCACGGCTGAGGTGGTTGTGGAGCTGCATGTTCCCATTACGTGGTTTAAAGGCTTGCAAACATCGCGGTTATGCAAGCCAGTAAGTGGCTTTGCCCTGGGCGTGCATCAGTCTACTGCCTGGTCTCCAGTCTGTGCTTTTTTTGAGGCGCGGGCACCATATGAAGTCGGGGTTCATTGTTCCCTGCCGACGCATTTTTTTGATTTCTTGCTGAGTTGCTGCAGTGCCCATTTGTGTATTTTTTTAAGAAGCTTTATACCACAGGAAGCTCCAATAGATAGTTAACTACAATCAAGGTTTCTGTGTGAGTTCAAAATCCTGTATGTTCTAGTCTGGCCCGCCTCTCCTGGAATGGTTTACTTCTGCCACAGGACTCTGCCACACGGGTTGCTTCCAGGGTCGGACTGGGACAAGAAATAGGCCTGGGCACCCAAAAAAAAGTGGCACACCCCTCGCCTCATGACCCTTGACCTCTGACATCCTGGGAAGCGGTGAACACGACCTTTCACCCCTTGACAAACAGGAAGTGGCATCAAATAGCATTGGTCCTAAATACACTAAATTACTGTGAATCCAAGCAGACGTCCACGGCCAAATGATATGTTATTGTATAGCACTTACTCCTAAGCTCTTTTTTATAGAACAAATATGCATACAATATCACCCAACCTGTGTTGGTACTCATTTATCGACCTGAGAAAGATGAAATGCTTTTTGAAAAAAAATAAATGGGAAAACATATTTTTTTCAATTTTTGATTTCCAAACTGTCCCAGGCATGGCCAGAAACCGGCCCCCACTCCCCAGAGACTATTTCGGAACGGCCATGGGCCGAAATCCCGAGGGGCCAATCCGACCCTGGCTGCTTCAGTGCACTCATGGTAGGGTGACCAGACATCCCGGTTTGGCCAGGACTGTCCCCGAATTGGGCGCTCTGTCCCTACTTTCTCAGGATAAGTTTTCCATTGGAAAATGCAGTGGTCCCGGTTGTTGGTAATTGTAATTGTTTATTTGTAGAGCACTTCTACAAAAGTGAAGTGTTTCAAAGCGCTTCAAGGAGGGACGGGAACAAGGGAATACAGTCGTCCTTCTTAGGCCTTGAAGATTCCAAACCAAGTAGGTCTTCATAGCCGTCAGGCAGGAATGCACAAGCTTACACAGAAGCAATTCTGCATTTTGCTAATTAAGGTGGTGGTAGTTTGAGATAAATTAACTATAATATGTGTTTATTCACCAATAACACTTATGCCTCCTTCTCCAACCACTACTGAAGTGTAGTGCCTTGACAGCCACTTTCAAGAGTTAGTCCTACTTTTATGTTAGCTGTCTTGTCCAGGTTTTGTAATTTTTTAATCTGCTCACCCTAACTCGCGGGCAATGGAAGGTGACACATGCAGGTAGTGAATCGATTTCTGACAAATGTGCACCCTAGCAATGCACTTAGATGCCGAGCCTGTCTGTATGTCCGTGTTTGTAGCAGTGTGACAAAATGACTACTTCTCGGCATGTGTACCGGGATGCGTGATCGATAGCAATCCTATACAAATGCCCCATGCTACTACAAAACCAGCAGTGATCTCGGGCATAAAGGTGAACAACATCAGTGGTACACCTCCTTCCGTGATTTAAGGTAGCATGGGCCAAGGACAGGCGATGCTCTTTAGGAGTGTGTGTGAGCTAACATAGAAGCATGCAAACGACTATAGTACTGTGACACCAAAATAAACAAATGTCCAAGCAAGGTACTATAAAACATAGGAGTCTGCGTTTCAGCGGGTGGTGCTTGTGGGAAGCCAGTGTCATGATTGATGTATGATATTAATATTGATATTGATGTTTTATTTCTATTGCGCTCGTACGCAAGTGTTTCAGAGCACGACAAGGCAAGGGAGGGGAACAGGGAGAGCAAAACAGCGATCTTACTAGGCCCAGTAACATTGAGAACCCGCAAGTGCATAGGAGAGGGAGAGGGGAAAAGTGCATGCAAGGGAGAGAAGTGGAAAGTGCGGAGCAAAGGTGAAACAGATAAATAAATAAATAATAAAGGCAACAAACAGTGGTAGTGCAGCCAGCAATTGGCAAGTGCTAGGTTTAAGGCAGCAGACAGGGTAGGTCTGATAAGTGCAGGAAGAAAAAGGGGGGCTGTATGGGTACAGATGCATACCCCAGTGCAAGGGGTGGCCCGGAGGCAGTGCGGGGGGTGGCAGGGTGAGCAGGTACCTGGGCCAGGAGGACAGAGGGTGGCCAGGTGCATGGTGCCAAGAGAGAACAGATCAGCAGGTGAGAAGGGGAGTGAAGGTAGAAGAAAAGAGGAAGGTCTTGAGGTGCTTCCGGAACCGGAGATGGTTCTCCTCAAGTTTTAGAGTGGCAGGGAGCTGTTCCAGAGGGAGGCCCCAGCCAAAGACAGAGATCTTGTCACATCGTGGGGTAGATGGCGAGTCTGGGATCGGTATCGACGTGGTCCGCCGTAGATCCGGCCGTCACGTTTATTTTTCCCCTACGTGCTTGCAGGTCTAGTCTTTCTCCGCTCGCGTACGCGACCGGGAGCTTTTAGCCTTCTGCTTCTGGGTCGCGTACGCGTTGCAACGCTCCCTGGTTTTTTGCTTGCTTTTGCCACGCTAGGAAGCCTTCTGTGTTACCTCCGCACGCTCCTGCTGTTTCTTTCTTTCCTTACTTTCGTTCCTTTTCCCTTTTCTTCCCGTCTCTCTCTCTCTCTCTCTCTCTCTCTCTCTCTCTCTCTCTCTCTCTCCTTCGTCCCGTCTGCCCTCCTCTTTTCTCTATCTACTTTCTCTATCTACTCTCACTCTGCTCTACCCTCCTTCCCTCCTGCTTTAGGTCTGCCTCTGCCTTCCGCTGTGGTTAAACATTTTTATCATCCCGTGTACTGACCTTGCCTGCTATTTGGACTGCCTCTGCCTCCTGTTATTGTGAACCGTCATCTTCCCGTGTACCGACCTTGCCTGCTATTTGGACTGCCTCTGCCTTCCGTTATTGTGAACTGTTCATCTTCCTGTGTACCGACCTTGCCTACTCATTGGACTGTCTTCGCCTTCCGTTTATGTGGACATTGGTCCTTCATGTGAAGCTTACCCAACCTGCTTACGGATCACAACCTGAAATCTTCCAATAGGGGTTTTTTGTGCCTTTGGCTTTTTCCCCTCATCCGACGGTCACGGAGGATCTTTCACCGCCTAACCTATACGGTGTCGCGGTGGCGTCCTTTCGTGGCCGTCCATATCTTCATAAAAAAAAAGAGAAACCAGGAAACCAGGAAGGAAAGAAAATCAGGAGAAAAGACAGAGGTGAGGGGGAGGGTTTTGAGACTGAAACTTCATTTGAAGAAGAGGACATTGCTGACCTTTGTGATAGATCTACCCCCAGCTCGTTTCTTTGAAAAACGACTGACTCTGAGGGAGTTAAAGGTAGAGGAGCGAAATGCTCAAAAGGGGAGGTATTTGCAGAGGGATAGCTAAAGGTATTTTGGATCCAGGTCCCAGAAAACCCTGTGGACAATGCAGAGGGTTTTGAATTTAATCTTTGCATCCACTGGGAGCCAATGAAGGGATTTCAGAGCTGGAGAGATATGATTAGTTGCAGAGGGTGGAGAGTAGAGGCAGGTAGATTCAGAAAGAGGCTGTTACAATAGTCCAACCTAGAGAGAACCAGAGCTTGGGATAGCATGAGCTTTTGGGGGAAGGAGAAGAAAGGCAGAGTACCTCTGAGGAGGTGCAGTAGGAAGTTTGACTTTTTAGCAACATCAGAGATGTGGGCAGAGAAGGAAAGTGTGGAATCAAAGGTGACCCTGAAGAGAGGGGGGGGGGGCAGATAAGATAGACATGAGAGGTTTTGAAAGCCTCTGGGAAGGTACCATGAGAAGGATATATTTATGATGGAGCAGGCAACGCTGCCAGCACAGGTCTTTAGAAGGTGAGGTGGGCAAGAATCTCCAGGCCAGCCAGAGGGAAGGTTGCAGAAATCGGTCTGGGTAAGAGTTGTGAATGAAGAGAAAGTGATGTGGTGTCTTATATGTGGATGTTGGTGAGTTCACTTATGCACCCAATGACCGGCTGGTCCATCTGGGCACAATCCTACCAACGCCACTTTTAGAATCGCAGAGATGGAGAATGTTGAGCAGATCTTATTTTTCTGGCTGAATATATTTACCAGAACTCCTAAAATGTCCAAGCAATCTCAGAGATTCCCCCTTGATCGAAATCTGTCACAAGCAGACAATCCAAAATTGCAGGACTGCTCACGGTGGCAGAGGCGAGATGGCCCGTGTGAGCGGCCCTATCACAGGATAGAGCTCGGGAGTGTTGTGTAAGGATGCACTTTTGCAGAATCATGTTTGATATCCTTGACAACGTTTGTACAGTTTCGTTGAATCAGCGTAGCACTGCGTACAAGGGTCAGAGTAACACGGCTGAAGCACGTGTACGGTAAAAGCTCTCCAGGGGCTGCGTAGTCCTTTAACTTCAAGCTTGACTTCTGCTCTGTTTCTTGGGAAATTGTGTGTAAAACGTCAAAGAAAGAAATGTTCATTTTTTAACAATGTGAAACCTAATCCGCTCTTGGCGTCTGTGACATGGTTTTGAAAGGACCATCTTTCAGTGTTTTTCAACTGCTGACCTTTCTAAAGATCCGAACGTATCTTTTTCGTATCATATCTCGCCGCGCCATTGAACACTTCCCTACACAACAAAAGAACCATCATTAAGCACAGACCCAACACGCGTAAACCGATCGCCACACAGAACCACACCGCTCGAGCGTTCCGGAACCGATATCGGCAAGATGCGCAACATTCTTATCCATTCAGAGTAGACCCTGGCTAAGTCTCTCTGGACTATGCTCCAAAACCATCTTCTGTCTCTTTATGTGGTAAGCAGGGCCGGCCTTGGGGCGTGGTCGCCCGGGCGCCACTGCCAGGGGTACCCTGCCATTAGCCCCCCGCCACGGCGGATTGGGGGAGTTTTTCAAGGTCTCCGTCGAGCTGGTGTGGTGGGAGAAGGCGTGACAGGTGCCCTATTGAAATTGAATGTGCTGTGCTCTCTGGAGCATGGGGCATTTACAACAATAGGGCGCTGATGATTTTTCATCAGCGCCTATTGAAAAATTGCCCAATCCCCGCTACTGCCCCACAGGACCAGGGGTACACGCGGGTAGGAGGAGGGGTGCCACATGCTGCCCAGGGTGCTGCCGCCACTAAGGCCAGCCCTGGTTGGTAAGGGTAAAACATGCAATATTTCCAAATTCTTATTTTACTGCTGCGAGTTGCACATACAAAACCTATGGAGAAATGTCCTATGCAGACAACACAACAGAAAAGCAACCATCCGATGCTCATTGCTCTGCTCCCACTAACTGAACTCGCCGAGTTTTCCTGCAGGTCTCAAAGCGCCGAGAGACGATGGGCACGTGTGCTATGTGCAAACCAGTAACACAACCTAAGACGTGACTTTCAAAGAAAGCGCTTTCAGTGCTCTTTGGCTGCTGACCTTTCTAGAACGTCCAAAAGCAGTATGAGTTGGAAGACCGAGTTCTGAGGCCACCTCCTTCAGGCCAAGAGAGCTTGGAAGTGGGTGCCAGAGAGCGCTGACTGGCGCTATGACGCCGACATTTAAACGCGAGAGCAGACTGCAAGGAGCATGTCACTCTAGCGAGTTATGGAGAATAATTCGTGGTGGGCAGGCCAGCTCTCTTGCGAATGATGGCTTCCACCAATGGGAAGCCTAGACCATTAGACCTTATTCTCCAACCTAGGAAATGGCGTTGAATGGTCGCAATACAGCGCGCACTTCATCCTCAATGCTGTGCGTTTTTAACGTGACGTCGCAGAGAGCAGCTGTAAACTTATTTTAATCCTCAGTCTAACGTCGCAAGAAAAGTGAATTCACCTTAACTGTATCCATACCTTGCTTGCCACTTTGGCTTCAATTTGCAAAGAGGTGTTCAGACACACTACTCCTACATACAAATATTTTCAAAGTGCAGTTTCACAACACATTTTTTTTCTTCACTTTACACAAACCTAACACATGTATTGCACAACGGGCCACCGAAAAGGAATGTACAGCATTCATTTTTCTTCTTGCAATACATAATGTCCCATTCGTGAGGGGGAAACAGCCATGCCCACGCAAGCTGCACCATGCCTGTACTACTAAGAGTAGATGTCATGCTCTTGAGAATTGCAAGGCACTTCAGCAATGGGATATCTCGCGCTTCTAAAGTACTCCGCCTCGTGGTGTGTCATCATGTCACCAGAACTCCTCGGTGGCAGTATAGGTCCATGATCAGGGGTGGGCTGCGATCCAACGGAGTACCTGCAAATCATTTGCAAAGTGGCCCCATAGTACACGCTTTCAGCAAGCCCCACCCTCTCCCTATGAGAAAATGGCGACAGCACAAAAGAGGCCCAGGGTGCAGAGGCCTACCGGAAATGTCCAGAGTTCCCTATAGGCCAGGCCACCCCTGCCCATGATAACAGTTGTCTATTGTTTTTTTTTGTCTATCCCTCTATATTCCTGGATTGATCCAGCCGGTTCGTTCGTCTCGCCCAGAAAGCTATATGAGCAATTAATCGGCTTTATTTACATACATTACGTGTACATTGCCGCAGCCACTGGGACCTTTCATCGTTTGTTTCTTTAATGGAGCCAGTGCTTCTGTTGGCTCCTCTTGGTGGAACATATTTCAACTAAAGCATTAGTAGCTACTGGATGGGATGGTGGATATCTACCAATGCGCTGCAATATTCATTAGACGGAATGAAGCTGCAGAGAGGTTTCCGTGTGCTGGGAGGAGCATATGCTGGGATCGATCTATGCAACTGATTCCGTCCACTCCCTTGCATGTGCAACCTTTATAAATGGCAAGAACGTATAGTGCAGCTCTCCGCTCCAGTCCTGCAGGGACACATTCAGCGCTCGGGTCTAGTCTCCAGCTGCAGAATCGACTTGTTTGCACGTTCAGCCTGGATGCAAACAGATCAGTGTGGATCAGTCCCCTTAACTGGTCCAGCTGTTGGAATACTTCCTTGTTGAGTTTCCATTCGCTGGAGTCTTTCAGGTGATGTGAGTTCCAGTCCGCCACTACGTTCAGGGTCCCGGCAAGGTATTCAGCTGTGACAGATATTCCCGTCTGTAGGCAATAGTGGCAGAATTCCTTTGCTAATCCTGCAAGAAGTCTGGCTTTTTTACCTCCCAGATGATTTGTTTATCTGACTGCCAAGATGTTGTTCATTTTAAGGAATATGCAGCAATTGCCTTTTTGTAAAAGCTTTTATTGTGAAATGACCCAGCTAACTGTTCCAGACAGTTTATATGAAGCTGTAGTTCTCCCGAACTCCATTTGCCTCCTGGCTCCAGAGTGCCGCACCGAGCTCCCCAGCCTGCTAGGCTGGCTTCTGAATCTATGACCAGGTCGGGCCTGTCTCTGAAGATGGCACGGCCGTTCCATGCGTCCATGTTCTGTAGCACCAGACTAACTCTGTGTTCAACTCCTGATCTAAAAGTATCGTTTGGTGAAATCTCAGGCCTTGCTGCAGGTGCCTGATCTTTAGTCTCTGTAGGGCTCTGTAATGTAAGGGCCTGGGAAAAATGGCCTGAATGGAAGCAGCTAACAGGCCAACTACTCTCGCCAAAGCTCGGAGGGAGATTACTTGTTTGTCGAGGCAAACTCTTATCTCCTTCTTGATATTCTGTATCTTCTTCACTGGGAGTTCCAGAATCGCTCTCTTCATGTATACTAACGGTGTCGTCTTGAATTGCCATTCCCACTGAATGCTAGAACGGGTCAATACTCTGCATCCACGGGGATAGGCATCTTCAGGTCTATCCTTGTTAGCCATTCGTCCTTCCTTAGAATGTCTCTGTGTATTAGCCAACTGTTTTAATTCTATGAGCTTTATGACTGGCTAGACCTTTTCTTTCCTGTGTACCAGGAACATATTGCTCACGAATATGGGGG
The DNA here is from genome assembly GCF_040938575.1 of Ambystoma mexicanum. NCBI lineage: Eukaryota > Metazoa > Chordata > Amphibia > Caudata > Ambystomatidae > Ambystoma > Ambystoma mexicanum. The sequence continues at coordinate 1,461,661,864 of NC_090935.1, forward strand.
TTTGCGTGCATAGGTCGATGGCCTCCTTCCTTTTCAGCTGTATAAGCCTGTTGTGAATGAGTCTTTGCTCCACCTGTGACATAAGGATGGGGCTCGGGCTCGTCCCTTGGATTGGATATTGTATAAACTCTAGCTGCAGCCCTCTGGTCATTTGCAGCACCGGTGCATCGCTGGAAAGCGTGCCCCAGTTCTGCCAGTATCGAAACATTCTCCCTCCTACTGGAGGGTAGGTTATGGGTCTCGCCTGTGCTTGTTCCTTCTAGTCTTCCCACTCCTCTGCCTCTGTGACCACTTGGAAATCTCCCTCTGGCCGGGAAGAAGGAATGTGGTTGCCTCAAATCCCAGTGGTGGGCTGTAGTGCCCTGAGGCCTTCGAGAAGACCCAGTGATCGACTGCTCGACCTCTGTAGCGGCCGGTCCCAGCAAAAACTCGGCTCGGGGATCTTCTTTATTTCTTTATGGAAGCTTGTGATTTTGCTAGTGTGGTGTATGTCCCCACAAATCTCCCCATCTCTTTACCAAAGGCTTCTCCGAATAGTACTCCTTGCGCAGTGTGAGAAACCTGAGGTTGTCACACCCGCTAGTCTCCACAGATCTCTCTCCGGTGGCCAGGGCACGGCCATCACCTTTGGATCCAAACCCTGGGGGTGGACCAGTGCCGGAGGATCACCTGGTTGAAGGCTCCTCGGGGAGTGGGACACTGGATGTGATACGCGGTATGCCTCTCTTCCCTGCAACACCTTTATCCTATCTGATGGTATATTTAGAAACTCAACCCCCCCCCCTGTTTCCTGCACGAACGCTTAAACGACCTAGTCATGACATTCCCTGATGTATTCTGTAAAAAACCAGGGAGAGTACAAGGTACTTATCAATATATCAGAACTCCAAAGGGAAAACTGGCCCATTTTAAACCCTGCAGACTCTCAGAAGCCTGAAAACAAATAGTGGTAGAGGAAGTTAAAAGATGCTGAGGGCAAATATTATCGAACTTTCTTCCACCCCATGGTCCTCCCCTATTGTATTGGTAACCAAACCGGATCATTCGCTGCGGTTTTGCATAGACTTCAGGCCGGTTGACACCATCTCCACGTACGATACCTATCCCATGCCGCACAACAATGAATTAATTGATGAACTAGGAAGTGCCGTCTTTTTACCGACCTTCGACTTGACATGGGGATATTGGCAGGTCCACGTACATGGACCTGATAAAGAAAAGACAGCCTTTTCAATGCCCTTAGGACTATTCAAGTTTAAAGTCCTCCCTTTTGGCCTGCATGAGGCCCAAGCAAATATTTCCAACGGCTTATGGACAGGATATTACAGCCCTATTCCAATTTCTGTGGGGCTTACATTAACGGCATAGTCATTTACAGCAAGACTTGGGAAGACCATCTCTGCCACCTGTATACCATCATGAGAGCCCGGCTTAACTGCCAATCCATCCACATGTAAGCTAGCCCACTCAGCCGTGAAATACCTCTGCTTCTTTGTAGGGAATGGCAGTGTCCAGCCCCAACGAGAAAAAGTGAAAGCTGTCCTAGATACCCCCACACCTAACACTAAGAGACCTCAGGGCGTTCCTAGGATTGATTTGTTATTACCGTAAATTCATTCCTAATTTTCAGATAAAAGAGCTAGATTAACCGACAAATTAAAGAACGCTGAACCCCAGAAGCTTCATTGGACTGATGAGGATGGCATGTGCTACAATCACTTAAAACAAATCTTGTGCCAGAACCCAATCCTAAAGGTGGTAGATTTTTCAAAGGAGTTTGTGTTACAAACTGATGCCTCTCACATGGTTGGGAGCAGTTTTATCACAAATTTGTGATGGATTAAAACATCTTATCCTATTCACCAGTTGAAAACTCTTCCCTCGTAAAAATAACTGCTCCGTATTGGAGTTAGAGGCCCTCGCCATCAAATAGGCAATCGCTCATCTAAAATGCTACCTTTTGGGGAGGAAGTTCATCCTTGTCACAGACCATTCTGGATCCAGACCCTGGGGGTGGACCAGTGCGGGAGGATCACCTTGGTGAGGGGTCCTCGGGGAGTGGGACAGCGGATGTGAGACGCGGTATCCCTCTCTTCCCTGTAACACCTTTATCCAATCCTATCCGATAGGATATTTAGAAACTCGACCCTCCTGATCTCTTTTTCCTGCATGAACACTTTCTCACGGACAGCCCGCTCTTGGAGAAAACACACTCCCACCTGAGCTGTGTACATGACATGTGTCAATACTAAGGTCAGGCAATTATCGACAATCACTCACACCTGACTTCCATTACACTTCCCCACACGGAGAAAAGGCGGAGCACCAGAGCACACTCTGAGCGAGGCAAAACACACTAAGAACAGCAGTTTAGAGTTGGCAGTTGAAAGAGGGGAGAAAGACGGCCAGGCATGAGAGGCTTGTGAGAGGGGCAACACCCATGACCTCCTTGACAGGAAGCTCTTACTCTCAAGAAACCTTCAAGACTGAAACCGTAAAACCAGGCCAAAGAATAATCTATTGTGTGTTAGAGATATGGAGGGTCCTCACGCGTAACTGACCAAGGCGGGGAGGAGCAGCAGACGCTGTGGTATCGTCCATGGCTTCAAGGACAAAGATGCGAAAGAGAACAGCACAGCCAGTGCTTTGGGGAGATAGGTCTTTGTTGAAGTCAAGGTTGCAAGCTTCAACATAGTAAAGTGAGCGCTGGAAGGAACATTTTTAAATGCGTGTGATGAGATACGTGAGTGAAGCTAAATTGCTGGTGAATTATTGAACGTTAGAAGAAAAGATACGATACTGTTGACAGTGGTCCGGCACTGTGAATGTGCTCAATCTAAGGTCTCTGTACGGTATCTTGACAAAAGGAAATGAAAGCAGAAGATCGATGTGAAGTGTAAATTGTGTGAAGTGAATCAAAGTGGTCCTGCGACGGTTTAAGCAAAACCCATTGCACATTCAAAAGTCTTCGATCTGGTTTTAAAAGAGGATCTGAGCCCTCTCAAGGGGGATCCATGGTCCAAGCCCAAATGAGGGAGACCAATCTTGAACTTGTGAAAGTGAAACCTTGACACAGGAAACACACTTGTGTTTTGTTTGCTACATCAGGCCCTCTGCATTAAGGGACTGTCATTGCAAGAGAGACTTTGGCAGAAGGCCCTGATGCCTATGTGTTGAACTGTTACCTCGTGGCCAAGAAGCTAGAGTGTGTGCAAAGTCCGCAGGTGCCGCCTTGTCCCGTGCTGAAAACGCGGGGAATGGGTGCTAACTGCTCAACTATCCTGACATGTCATTTCTTGAACCCTTTTCTTTTGCATACATTGTTATCCACACCATTTTGTATTTAGAGGTAAGGATTGGCAATAGGTTTATTAGCATAGGCCCTTTTATTTTGCCAGACTCCACTAGGACTTTGTTATTATTATTTGATGGTCGCAGCTTGCACCCATCTTTAGATTTAGGTTAGATAGGCGTTCTACCAACCCATTGAAGTTCAATAAACACCCCTGAGCTGTGATCACTTGTGTCTGTCGTCACTCTTCATATCATGCCTTCCTTACATGTGGCACCAAGTCACTATTGTTGCTATTCCCGCGTAACGAGGCATCACTTTTCTGCCAAAGTGTTATATTCATACTCCAAAAAAGGCAGCAGGCGCTCCTCTCCAGAAAGGACATGGCATGATAACCTGTTCTGAGATGAGTTTGCAGCACACACTTTTTGCTCATTGTACCTTGCACAGATGGGGAAATTACCATTTGCATATCAGTCTTTGTCCCGCCCACATGGGCAGTCCACCACCGAAATGCTATGGCAATTCCTCTATGAACAAGAGTACCATATTCGCCTGTTCTTGGCATTCCACCGCAATCGACGCTCAGCACCTAAGAAAATGTAAGAGTTCATTGATCCCCGCCAGGATATTGACCTGTGGCGTGCAGTGCCCCAAACTCACATCGCTGCATCGAGTGCTCAACCCCTGAGCTATCCCTGCTATTGAAACCAGGAGTTTAAAATTTTAGAGCCGTGTTTGCAAGCTTTCCGCTATTTAAAGGAGCCCTGTGTTAGTGCACGTTTCATATTATTCCCACTGTATCTTATCGTATGCAACGGGCAAATATAGTACTGCCGATACAGACCTTGCTCACTAACCCTGAGGACCCTCAAGTGTCCTTAATACCATGAAGTATCCTCCCAACTGGCTGCGGTTCTCTTAATTCCTCTGTACAATCAATACCCTGCTAGCCACAGGATTGCAGGGTCCGGCGCTGGCTGTTGAAGCTTAATGCTCAGTAGCCCACCATGTTAGCTGGTGTTCCGCCCCTTTGGCCGTAACATGCTTTCTCTTAGTTGGCCTTTGGAAAACTGTCCTGGCACTGAAAATGCCCTAATATCCTGCAAGTGGCCCAGGCATCCATAGTGTCTTGTACTAGTAAAGGCCTGGTGACCGACAAAACACCCGGTAACAATGTGCATGCTTTCCACTTTTGGACCCTTGAATAGTACATAAAAACTATATTTTTAAATGGTCAGTGCACTTAAGCTTTCCACCCAATCTTACAGCTGAGCCTGTACCCCGTAGGAGTGCCCCACACCTTACCAACATTCTGGCCACTTCTGCAGTGCTCATGGTCATACTCCTGAGACCAACCTGAGGCGGTCCTCGTCAACCTCAGATTATCTCCATTCCCTAAAACAACACATAAATATATGTTTATTGTTAAACATTGAACCCATTCCCAGAAAGGTGGGCGCTTTACAATCCTGTCTGCATTTCTTAAACCGCTGTGAATGCATACTTGCCAACCCTACCGATTTAGGCGGTAGATACCGCTTTTTAAGCAGTCCTACTGCTTTGTCAACAAATACCGATTATTTTTTAAATTTTTTACCATTTTTTTGCCCACGCCAGCTCGGGGGAGTCTTTCAAGGGCTCCCTCGAGCTGGCCTAGCGGGAGAAGGCGTGGCATGCAGGCTTTTGATGTAAAAAGGCACCCATGGCGGTGGGTTAAATACGCCCCTCCGCCGTGGGTGCCTTTTGACAAAAGGCGGCATTAGCCCCCCACCACCCCAGCTCAGGGGAGTCTTTCAAGGGCTCCCCCGAGCTGGCGTGGTGGCAGAAGGCGTGGCAGGCGCCTCTTTGTCATTGAATGCACCCGCGGCGGCGGGCTCATTCAATGACAATGGGCTGCTGACATGCCCTATTCCTATCATTACCTCCTGGCCTGACTATTTTTGAAACTTTAAGATTCCTAGTGATTTTTGGTCACAGAATGTTGGCATGTATGTCAATGGGCAAACATCTCCCGTGTTTTACCGCGCGCCGGGACGCCAACTCGGGTCAAGAGGACAAAAGGCTGTGACCTTTCCAACCACCCGCCTGTGCGTTTCTGCAACCTTGCCTGTCTTTCCAAAACCCCGCGAAAATGCGCACTATAACCGTGGCTCGCTAGACGTGCTGAGCGCAACCTTTTTGCCATAAAGTGAACAAAGTGGGCGCGTAAACCGTGTTACTATTACATATCATTTGTGTCGTGGCAGCGCACAGTCCATCCCTTTTTGCATAAATCAACCAAGGCCTCGTCGACCGCACCATGACAGTACTTATTTAATAACATTCTCTGAACCACCGTAGCCTTCTCTAAACCCCTGTGGTCCTCCTCAAATCGTGGGGTACTTCAGCCACCGTAGGCCTAGAGCGCTGCACTGCATCCAAAACAAGCAGGCAACTGGTGCACATTATTTTTTCTGCTGCAAACGTGTGATTGATAGAAGGCATAACTGTATTCGCAGCAATCCGTGCTGGCCCAAAAAAGTAGCCAAGATCCTTTCTATTTGTTTACGTTCACCTTGCCCCCTCTCCTATTTAGTGCGGGAAAACGACTGGTTTTCAACCATACATCTTTCTAACTTTTTATAGTGTTTATTTCTAACACGGCTGGATGAAATCGCCATTTTATATTCTCTTAATTTACAAAAGAGCATTTAAAACAAGCGCTTGTCTAAACAAAGCGCTGCGTTTTCCTGCGCCTGTCGGCTCCCACCTGGAACTAATGCTCACACCCCCGCGGTGCTCCCCCAATCGGGAAATGCTACTTTTCAAACCATCCCCACCTGCCAATATTCAAAACGAAATGTCTGGCCAAATTGGGAAAGTCGGAACCAACCAGACTCCAGGGGCCACTGTTGAAACGCGCCTCAGTGTGTGGGGATAAAAATATCAAGAGACGGCCAGCCACCCGGGAGCTAAAACACTAAATGGCCACTGAAAAGCTATCAATCATAATGTGTACTTCATTGTTAGAACTCCTCAACACGCTGAGTGCCAACTAACCGATCCTCTGCCCCCTGCCCTTGAAGCCAGCCACCGAAACCTTTACCTTAAATCTTAAAAAGGGGGTGCAAACAGCGTGGTGCAGTGTTGTCCAACCATTTCCCGTCAACACTTGAAATATACAAAGCAGATGAAACACTGAAATTGTGTCGATCCAGTTTGAGCATGCCTTTCCAGGTATCGGTCCTCCATGCTCCCATGGAGAATATTGTAATGTTATCCCCAATCTCGTGTTTGCTGGCACTCATTGCAAAAAAAGTCAAAACTTGCGGACTTCAACCGCCGGAGCTCAACCTGCTGAGCTGACTAACTAGCACTGCACACCTGGTCCCTTAGCAAACATAAAACAGTTCCCGAAACCAGTGGGGCACCAACAGTCCTTACCCTAGCAGTGTGCCATATGTACATAAAACGTACTTGCCCATCCACACCCTGATTTTATGGGTGACAACCCCCAAACAAAGGTATACTTTGAATGGCCGCGATCAATCACCACAAAACGTTTGAATGCTTACAATCGGGGCTTTAAGTGGGCCGGGGCCAGGCCACTGCAGTCTGCAGAAAGGACTCCCGAGCCCACCCCCGGCTAGGCCCAGCCAGCCGACACCTCAGGCAGCGGTGTATAGGCTGCACAGTTACACAAGCTGCCTGCAGGTGTCAGTACTTCGGTTTAAAAAGAAAAGGCATCGCCTGGATACTTCCTCCTCGCTGGTCACAAACCGCGTCCATCGAAAACGCTCCCCTCCCTCCTCCAGCATTCTGAGAGCAGAATTCCACAGGTGAGGGGCTCACAAAAACGGGCCCTCCTCGCCCATAGAGGAGCGGACTTCATGTGAGGGCTGCGGAAAAGTGAAAGAGCCACCCTAGCCCCTACCTTATGAGACCGGATGTGCCGGACCGGGGATGCCCCTTCCGCCTCCGAGGGGGACGAGGGAGAGGAGGAGGAGAAGTGTTGGATATCCACGGGAGGGGTGGCCAGAGGGGCAACCCTCTATGTAGGCTGTCCCTCTAGCGCCCCCTTCGGGAGCTGGCCAGCCTCTTAGTAGCAGCTTGCCATCCTAACCAAGGGCATTGCCCTGTTCTAATGGTCACCTTTCTGTGTGACAACCTTCTGTCTTTAGTTTGGGCCATGAAGGGAACTTTTTTCTTGGAAGGTTTAGCCATGGCCTTGCGGGCTGTCTCCGGAGGAGGAATGCATCTCTTGCTTTTGGGTGCAGACGCTGCAGTTCCGTGGACTGGCGGCGGCTGATTTAGTGCAAGAGAGATAACAACGCCATGAACGTCAACCTTGTTTCTCCGGGCTGCGAAAATTGTGGAGACAGGATGTCTGGCTGAAGAACGATGGCCCTTAGATATAGCGAGAAACCTTTGTGTGGAGGGAACGCGCTAAAAAAAACAGGACCGTTTATTCCGCTGACAGATGAGTTCCTGCTAGAGGTCGGCCTTTCGGAACTATGAGTTTGGAAGAGGCCATCCTTTGCGTGAGTGCAACGCAGTGACTACTTCCAGGCCCACTGCGGTAAGGACAGGCGCGGTTATTTCATCTCTCCGACAGTAACTGGAGACGTGTTGGTATTAATTATGTACACAGAAAACACTGAATGCATTGCAAACAAACCGAACACGATGGTTGTAATTTGCAAACGGTCTGTAGCAAAAATATATCAAGATAGTTCAGCGAGTTTAGTGCTTGCTCCAGACATCGGTGTTAAGCCTGCAGCTCTCTGGTTCAATGCCCTCATTCCAAGGTCAATACATTGAATACAATTTAAAACTGGTAATAATAACCTAACACTTAATATTATAGCATGTATATATGTGAGGAGTCTGGCATAACCCCGGCATCCGTCCATTTTGGACCCAACACATAACAGTAGCTCATTCCCTTTCTCCCCCAGAAAAGTGTAGAATGAGTCTTGTTTTGCTTTTTTGGCCTAAACGGCCGCAGATTTATTTCAATAATAACATAAAACCACACTGCACACATTAGTGGAAAACACTCAGAAGATGCGGCGACTGCTCCGTGTCCAAAATAACTTGCTTCCCCCTTCCTTCCCCAAGAGTCCCGAGTAGGCTCAACTCTCCCAACCTTTCCGTCCGAGCCTCTCCTGCCCCTGCAGGCGCTCTTGGACGGGGAGAGTGCCGTTACCTTGGGGGAATCTGAGCCTTGGTTGTTCCCCCCCCAGATACCCCTGCCGCTTAGGCTCCAAGGGGCGCTGGTCTGAGAAGAGCGAAGACCCTTCCGGTTTTCTCCTGGCTCATCCGGAGTCTCATGTGTTTGTTCGGCCAAACACCGCCACACCGCCTTGTCATCCTGCGCCGTCGATGACCCGGCTTTTGTGCTTGCACTGTTCGTAGGGTGGGTGGTGGAAAACGTAAACTCCTTCCGTTGGATAGCGGGCGGGCGTCCTTCTGCTGTGGCTGGATGCTGACTGCAGTAAGGAGCCCGCTCGTTATAAAGGGCTAACTCCTCCCCTTTCTATTGTTGCCCTTCGCGGGCTTTCCCAAAGATTCGCCGCGCTTTTCTTTCGCGGGCTTTCCCCCTGTTTTGCCGCGCCTTTGGATGGCGCCTCCCCTTCTTCCAGGAGGGGAGGTTAGGGAGAGGACACTGCCCGGGTTATCGGGGGTGCCTCCTCCATTTTGCTGTGCTGTTGTTCGTCGGCACTGGCACAAAGTGCGTTATAACAAATTGGCACCCGGGGCGGAGGAGGGAGCCAATCGGGTTTCTCGGATCTCACTATCCAATCCCGCGTTCCGTGCAACCTGAAGGCCGCTCACTCTCGCCCGTCCCTTCCCTCCCCACCTCACTTACCTAATTCCTTTTGTGGCGGCTCCACTACCGCCACTCCGGCCTCCTGGGCCACTGTGGAAATGGAAGAGGGGCTCCCCGTGGGGCCCGGCCTTCCATCTCCACGGTGGCCATTTTAGGTTAGTATTTTGATTGAATCAACGGGGCACTGCAAGTGTTTCCCGTTCATGCAAACAAAATACATTGCGGTCAGCACCCCAGATTTTCGATTTGAAAACCCGGGGTGCTAATAGCAATAAAAACCCCATCCAGCCGGATCAAATGGTAACAGTGCCCAGGCCAGAGGTCGAAGTGGGCGGGAGCGGTCGGGAGCGGTGCCCTTATACTTTTTATTTTTAAGTTTCACTGTTCCTATACTTTTATTTTACAAATAAACCGTTCTGGAATGGTTTAGTTTTAAAATAAAAGTGTAGGAAGAAGTTGAAGCTTGCACTTCAGTGCACTTCACTGAACATTTACTTAAATAGCAGGTGTGTTTGTTTGGGGGTTTGAATTGTGTGTGGGAGGGGCGCAGAAATGGGGTGTGTGGAGAGCGGAGCAGGCCAGCAGGGAACATAGTTCCACTACTTCTTTTTGTACACCACAACCACTGGCCCAGGCCCATCATTAAGGCCCTCGCTGTGCTTTGGCCTGTAACTTGGGCCCTGGGCCATTAATTACCACCCGATCCGACCGGGTTTTAATGCTCTATTATTAATAATAAAACAAATGAAATTGGAAGTAGAAAGGCTATTTTGACACCATGGACAAGCTCTTGCAGAAAAGCCAAACCGTGTGAAAACTTTCATTTATTCAAACCATAAAGAACCTTAAAGTGATTGTGGGGAAGTGCTAATAATCCCAGAAGAGCATCTGCTGCGTTACTGAATAAACAAAGTCTCATCGATTCCACGTTCATGATGAAAGTATCAACCAAATCCAAGACAAACGAAACAACCCGGCTTATATCACCTAACCTTCCCCGGCCTGTCATGTGACGCAGCTCCAGAAAGCAAAGGCTGATAGGTGGGAGAGGGACAGTGCGTGACTCCCAAACCCAATTGAATTCAATAGAAAAGGGAGGGAAGCTCCCTCCCAATCAGGGCGCAAGCAGAGTAGTTTGAGCCAAGCAAGATTGCGGGAAGGCAGCGTGCAGGTCGCCTGGAGCCAGAGGAATAACCCTGGAGCTGCTGTACGGAGGCCAATGGATACCTACCTGGCTGCCGCCCGGTGAGGATGATGCTCGAAGAACAGCATGAGAATGCGTAGGAATGCCTAAAGGGGTGCGGAACACCCTGAAGAGCACCTGTTAACCTAAGGAGTGCTCTGACCCAAGAAATCTGAAAGGCGTCTAGAACCCGAGCGCTGCTATGAAGCACCTAGAGTTTGAGGAACCCTTGAGATGGGAGGATGTGTAGGGAATTTAATAGAGGCACTTGAGACCGAGAAGCGGCATGAAGTTGGCAAAAGCCCTGGAACCTGCTAGATCCTGGTAAACCGAGAAGGTATGAAAGGAGTATAGGCATGAAAGGTCCGACTGAGAGATTTAAGTAATAGATGGAGTGAAGAATAACCAGACTACATATAAGACCTCTGTATAAAATAATACAGGCTGAGACAAAATCACTATCCATAGCATGTGCTGGGGGTCCTAGTGTCCTGTATAGTTGAGCTAAGCTGTTTGGGCCAGAGCAAGATTTGTAGATATCCTTACAAACATCTCACTTTTCTAAATTGCTGTAAGCATAATCCTGGGCCGAAGGGAAAAAATGTGAGCTCTGAGCACGTCGGTGCTGTGTCAAATAATGAAAACCCGGTCCTAGGCAGTCCCGCTACGCCTGACGTTGGGGCCGGGAGGACACACGTGCAGCTTTGATGTGCGACAGACGGTTAATTGCATGTACTTTGGGCAATGTTGGTTTCTCGCTCACGCTGGAGAGGCGTGTCAGAAATAGCCGCCCCTTTTTCAGTTTGTACGAGCCCTATCATTGGAGCCTTGGCTGCTTAGGACCACCACATGGGCCAGATTCTCTAGCTGAGACTCTACCAAGCATGTGGGGCTGGATTGGGATACACTGAACCCTCGACGCGCGAGTTCACGTTTGACACTGCTGACAGCATGCAAGAAGGGGGTTGTGTGTGTGAGGACAGATCAGGTTTGGGTTAACAGGTAGTATAGCTCAGTGGCAACACGCAGAGCAACACTGGTTCGAATCCCGGGTCCACGCTTAGAAATCTCTTTGGTATTAAGCAAGCTATAAACAAAATTTCTAATTATATAATTATAAAATAAGGGACAGCAAGAAAAATAGCCTAAGGATGGAGGAGTATCAGGAGGTATAAAGGGGGAATTCCTACTGAGTACCTAATGCCTGAGTATCAAGGTTCCTTGGATCAATTATGACCTACTGTCCAAGTCCAGAAAGCCCTTAAAATAAAGTGTTACGTTCTAATGGATGGCTCCTTTCAGGCTGCTTATTGAGCCAGATGTTGTTGACCTTCAACAGCGGGTCCCCTTCCTTGGCTCCCGTAGTCATCGTACCATGCCTATGAGCTTTCTTTATTTCCCCTGGCCTTAGGGGATTCCAAAGACTTTTACCCCTCCCACCAAAATCCCCCACCCCACTGAGAGGCTTATCAGAGTGTTATGGTATTCTAACCCAAAAACCGGGGATCGCCTCCTGAGGTGGAGCCTCCAATAGGCTCCGTCTTCACCATCTTTCTCTGGTTCCCTGGCCGCTGACAGAGCCTCTGTTGGAGCACTCAACAGGCTAGCAACGGGTCTTTTGTCCTTACTGGTTTTTGGCCCTGGGCAGCATCTGGACTATGGTGTCCAGCAGACTCTCTACAACTTCCTTCCCCTGTTGCCTCACCTGGGTCCTGGACTGAGCTATAGCTGATAAAGTAAGGTCTCCCCTCGCTCATTTCTGCCTGGCACCACTTCCTGTCCTTACTCTCTCCTGGCAAGTTCCTCTCTGCTTTTTCTATACTCCTCCTCTTCCCCAAAGTACTTGCTAGCATGAATGATTGGCAAGGCAATGTATTCATCAAGACCTTGCTATCTCAATAGAGGCAAACCTTAGGCGCCCGTCTTCTCTCATTTGTTTCATTTCTGCGTATGTGGGAACCACAGGATTACCCTTCCCATGGCCCCCCTTCTGAAAAAGAACTGAATGTTTGAGTCCCCAAGTCCACCATTTGTGGTCCGGCAGAAGCTCTGGCATCATCGCACAGCTCCACGTGCTATCTCTGATCAGGCCAGGGGATTGCTTTCTCTCTAGTTGTATGCATACCTTGGGGTTGAAGGCACCTGCACCGGCGCACCTGTGAATGTACGATGAGCCTCTCCCTCCGTTCCCCGGGTACTTAGCGTAGCTCGCAAGCTGTCCATGAGTCTGTGTACCATAGAGTAGAGTATCTCTGAGCCGCGTGGAATCCATGAGCTGCATGGCTTCTCTGCTGAGTGGGAACCGACAATTTCACCCATGCTGCATGGTGTGCTGATCGTGGCAGTGCAACTGCTTGTATAGCTCCCCTTGCCTCCCTCCACCCGCCTCCCTGCCCACCCCTGTCCAGTGATTGGCCAGGCTGAGGCCTATGTTTAATATGGAGTTGCCAGCGCTCCCTGCATGTCTGATTCCATCTCGGCATTGCATGTGAGCGTGGCACTCCAGGTAAGGCTGGGCATGGGCTGCCTCCATTTTGGCCAGCAGTGGCCCACGCCATGCCCCGAAGCGTCCCTCTCCTGCGGCTCCTCTTCCCTCCCTCCTCCCGCCTCCCTGTCCACCCCCTCACCCCTATTGGTCCATCAAGGCTCTTAAGCCACCTTCCGAGGGCAGCCCCTGCCTGGCAGCCCCTACAGCTAAGGACTCCGAGGCGAAGGACGGATACACGAAGTGTCTGCAGGTGTCAGCAGGGGAAGCCAAGGAAGCCAGCAGACACCAACAAAACTGTGAGTGTGGCAGGGGTGGGGTGTAGAGCAATCACCCTACTCCAGAAAGCCCCTGTCACTCTACCTTACGTTCCATAGCGTAGACTGCCATAGACTTTAATAATATATACTTATGAAGACTTGTGACCACTGTAAATGGAATGTAAATGTTGCCATGAGATGAATATGCTAGTGCCACACATGTATGGAACTGAACCCTAGCTTGCGTCGCACCTAGATAGTTGTGTGATTGCTAGCATTTGCCACACTCGGGATTCTTGCCTTTAGCCTGCGCCGCATCTAGATAGAAAGGTGACTGTTAGCATGTGCCACACTCGTATGGAATTCTGAACTTTGGCTTCCGTCGCTTCTGGATGGAAGTGTGAGTGTCGGCATGTGTCGCACCCAGATGGAATCCCCTAATTGCAATATTAGCATATGCCACACTTAGATGGAATTTCTCAAGTTTAGTCTGCGCCAGATCGAGACAGAAATGTGATTGTTAGAATATGCCACACTTAGAATTATGAACCTAGCTTGCGTCACATCTAGATAGAAATGTGACTGTCAGCATGTGCCGCACCTAGATGGAATCCCACAATTGCAAGGACAGAAAGGCCAACTAACCAACCAACTAACAATTCCATCCCTCTGCATACACCTCTCAAACTCTAACCAAACAACCCCAAGCCTAAAAAGCAGCAATCCGCACAAACTTCACAACAATGCAACAACAAAACAAACCACACATAGACTTGCACAACAGCACACGACGACTACGGCCCACAAAACACCCCAAGCCCAGCCAACGGACCCACCGGGCTGAGGCTGTCAACAGCACATCACTGCACTCTTGCACTTTTCCAGCTTATTTCCACTGACCCACCCCCTCTCCTCCCCTTTTTCAGAGCCGCCAGAGCACCAGGGGACCACTTCGGTGGTGATAGTTAAAGGACATTTGTACCGCGCACATTAACATCAAAAGATGGGGTATGTTGGTCTCTATGTGAAAATTCGATGAACATTAGTTGCTTAAAAGCAACTAAAATGGATGGCCTCCCATTTGGGCCCTTCACATGAGCCCCAGACCCCCGACAGTTTGTCCTCTGACCATGAAACAGTTGAAGGAGGAGATGGCCACATTGCAATCATTCTTCTTGATTTCCAGTTGCAGATTTGCTTACTCGCAAGCATTGTGTGATCCTGGGCAAATCCCTTTAGCCGTCTATGTTTCGGGCCTGGAGCAAAGGGAGGAGAGCTGCGCATAGCTCCGGATCCAGGTAGAAAAGATTAGTCCATTGTTTCCTGTACTGGCAATATTGCCGGATAAGGTGAGTGAGACATAGATGGCTAAAGGACGAGGGTTCCACACTGAAAAGGCCGCATGGTTGGCGTCACTCATTTCATGCAGCTTAGCAAGATTTTGGTTATTGTTTGGCCATCGGTGGCTTATTTTTGTTTTTGTTTTTGTTTTTACCACAACCTTTTCAAACCACTTTTGGCTCGTTCCCCAGACTGCCTTCCCGCTGCCTTGTTTTCTTTCTTGTGGAGTAGCCAGTTTAGTCGTCCGAAAGCTACCAAGTTGTGCTATTCTGAAGATCTAGGAATGCAACGTTATTTGGTTGCCGCTTTTCTGCATACAGTGACATCAGTACTCATCGGACACATTGTCGCGTGAGAGACGCAGTTTGGTAGATAGTTTGTCCTGGGCATTGACTGCAACGTGATAACCGATAGCGTGGACAGTCGAGAATGTTCTCAGAAAGGATACAGCAACATAACTAGTGGCTCATAGTAGAAGCTGATGCCTGGGTGCGTTTTCATTGAGGCGCCCACTCTCGAGCACGTTTCTGAAGTCGCCAAAATCAAGGCCTGGTCTCAGCTTTGAAGGGCCCGAGTTCCTGAATTGCAAACAGGTACGTATTGTTTAGAGGTTTCGGACAGGCAGAAAATACCAATGAAAAAGTGGCCCACGTTTGATAATGGCAATTCATTCCTTTTTTGACATGTGATGTCACTTGTGCATTTTAAAGAATATTTATTCAGCAACACTGGTCAAAACTACTAGCTGCTTCATGAAACTGGCTCACATTGACCAGCAAAAACTGGCCCACACCAGCATTTTGCGTTTTTTGGTTTGGTTTTTGGTTTGGTTTTGGTTCCCTATTGTTCTAAGGACCAGCTCGAGCCTGATTGTTTATGCTTTTTCGGTATTTCCTGCTTCTATGTGCGCTTGCTGTAAGGCGTGCCATAGTGTTACTGACCCATTGGCCATTTGGCATGGAACCTAGGAGGTACTGATGGTTATTTTTAGTCAGGGCATCTTTCTTAAGACTTTGAAGCAATTAAATGTAGCCCGCAGCAGCGCGCGCACCTTTGTTCAGTTTCGGATTTGTGGGTTTTTTGTTCTTCTCGACCCTCGGAAAGGAAGTTTCCTGGTTTTGGAAGACCACAGATTCTGTTATGAGGCATCTGATCTTGAATGGGGTCTTGGGACTAATTTCTGCTGCAACTACCAACCTCAGGCCAGGAGCCTTTGAACGAGATGCTGTGATGTCATACATGCCAACATTCTGTGACCAAAAATCTGTAGGAATCTTAAAGTTTCAACAATAGTAGTTGGCATAATCGCAGGAAATGATGTCGCATCAATTTGACCCAATGAAATGGCAGCCATGACATCACAGAAAGTTATGGTCATTGAACTTTGACCTTATGACATCACAGGAAATGAGCTCAAGTGACATATGGCCTTGAAGAGATCACAGGAAAGTTTAACATAATGGTTGGGTACCCCCTTGTGTATAGCCGAAAACAGTCAGAGGCACCTGTGAGGTGCATACATTACAAGGCAGACAGAGAAATACAGGTTCGGGTTAATAGCCGCTGATTATCACAAGATGGCCAGCCAGCAGGAAGCTGAAACAGAAATACCCACTTAAAAGCTGTAACTCCTATGTCAGCAAGTACATGCTGTGGAGGAACCCATGTAAAAAGTCGAGGTATAAAATGTCAGGCCCTTAAAACCTGGCAGGCTAACCCCTGTGACACCACTAAGGATATCTTTCGATCCATCGCAAAAAAGTACAAAGACTCCATATTCAAAGCCAAATCAGAAGCCTAAAACAATAGAATCTCCTCGGCCAACTCACAAACCAAAGAACTCTTTACCACTGACAAAATCGATAAAGATGAAGCCTGGTGCTCCAGCATACAATCTGCTATGCTAAAAAAAATAGACCTCCTCCAGAATAAAATCTCAGACCATTACAAAGCTTTACCTAAACAGAACCAGCAGAAGCAAACCCAACACAAAATCACAGGCATCAACCCTCCTATATTCTCTTTCACTGAAATATCTGAGGTAGATGTTTTAGATATCCTTAAACATCTCAAACCTTCGCTATGCAAGGGCGATGCTTGCCCTCCCAAAATCATCAAAGAATGCGCTGAGCAACTCGCTCCTCTTATTACCGCCTTCCTAAACGCCTCATGGGTCTGTCCACTACTAAAAAAAAAAAAAAAAAACTAGACCCCTCTCAACCTAATAACAACAGTCCCGTTTCTTCTTAAAATCTTAGAGAAGGCTGCCCACAGACAAATCCAACGGTACCTCGAAACCAACTCAATCCTAGGAAAGAGGCAATCGGGGTTCCGCAAAGGACACGGAACAGAAAGCGCCTAACTAGATCTAAAAAATCAAATCACCACCATCCTTGATAAGGGCAAGCCTGCCCTACTTCTGCTCCTAGATCTCTCAGCAGCGTTTGATTTAGTCGACCATAACACCCTCTCCAACCACCTGACGCATGCAGCGCACTTCTCCAATCACGCAGCAACGTGGATCACTTCCTTCTTAGAAGGCAGAGCCATGAAAGTGTTCTCCAATATCGCCAACGCAGAGCCTACTATCATACACTGTGGCGTCCCCCAGGGATCCTGAACCACCCCCACGCTCTGGAATCTATTTACAAAGCCTCTTTTTGATAAACTGGATGCTCTTGGGATCACATACACAAACTATGCTGATGACACCCAGGTGCTCCTTCCCCTCACCGGGAGCTATCTCCAAGATGCAACAACCCTTCAAGAAATGTACTCCACAATCCAAGCTTGGATGGCCACGAATGGCATATGCCTTAATGGGGATAAAACTGAAATCCTCATTCTTGGTCAAAAATCCACTCTAGCCAAACTGGGTCCGACCTATCTAAACTTCTGCATTGACAACTGTGTCATCCCAGTCCTGTCCTCAGTTAAAACGCTCGGAGTCCACATCGATGCTACACTATCCATGGATAAACAAGTTAGCGCCATTGTGTCGGCCTCTGCTCTGAGTACCAAACTTATCAATGCCATAAAGCCATTTCTAACAAAAGACAACTGCCTCTCCATTGCCAGAGCCACCATAGGAGCCAAATTGGACTACTGCAATTCCCTCCTAGATGTTACATAAAAAAAACATAGCCAGACTCCAAACCACCCAAAACAACTCTCTTAGAGCAGCTCTCAATATTCTTAAAAGAGAACACATCTCTCAAGCATGAAAAACTGTGCACTGGCTACCAGTAAAAGACCGAATCACTTTTAAGATTCTCTCCACCACACACAAATGCATCAACTTTATCGCACCCTCTTACCTATCTGACACTCTAGCTAGAACCCAATCTACAAGGCCTACCAGATTAGGGTACACCAATCAATTTACAGTGCCACGAATCGCTAGGGCAAAGGCAGGAGGATTAGGATTCCCTTATCTGGCACCTAAGCTATGGAACGCACTCCCCACAGCCCTCCGAGCTGAAACCTCTCTCCATGCCTTCCGCAAAAGCCTAAAAACTGCACTCTTCAATTAGCTGCTAGCCATTATCTATACAGCACCCAGCTATGCTATCTGCACCTATCATAACAATGCCACTTCCTTTTATGTCATACGTGAATGTAATTAAGCTATGAACATTTACTGTAACCAGCGCCACAATGCCCACGGGCTGCTGTGCGCTTAACAAATGTGAATAAATAAATAAATAAAACACTACTGCATACCCCAAGGGAAGTTACGGCCACAAAGGCTCCCGTAAATGCAGCTTGTAAGGCAAGCCCCAGAACAAAAGTAATATAGAGAGACATATATTGCTGATATAACTGCTGGCTGGCAACATGGGTCAGTTGCTGGGGGCCTCCCTGATGGCCCCTTTCAACTGAAAAGGTTGACAGGCCCTGATGCCGTTCCTTACATGCCAACCCTCCCGATTTAGGCGGGAGAGACTCGACTTTTCAGTGGAAAATATTGCTATTTTTCACTATTTCCCTCCTAAAACAAATGTAGCTCCAATGCATTTCTATGGGAAAATGTAAGTCCCCCGATTACCCTGATGAAATCTCCCTCCCAGGTGCGTCCAAAGGTTGGCATGTATGTCGTTCCTGCCCTTGACAAATCAAATATTTTTTAAAAAGTAACTCATTTACCTGCCTCCGAGAAAAGATGTTTGCAGCTGTGTGTATACAGCACAGATGCTGGGAAGTTCACTTTTCTGCTGTGAGAGGCAGATCACCAGCTCTGAGCAAACACATTACATTATCCCATGGCACGGTGAGCTCAGGCGGGCTGGTAGCTCTCAGAGGCACGGATCATGTGTGCTTGCTTAAAACAATCCCTCCTTTTTAGAGTATGGTCGTTCCAGTCTGCAGTGGCTTGGTCTATGCATCCAACAACACTCCCTTTCGGCAAAGGAAATACTATATGCACTTTATTTTAATCACGCAGCAACGGCCACGTGGGCAGGCAATGCATTTCCTCTCTGTAACGCCTACTGCCGTGTTTGGCAGTGGTTGAAGTGTACGAAAAGAAGTAGTGGAACTATGCTCCCTGCTGGCCTGCACCCACTCCCCACAGACCCTATCGTCACCACACCCGCTCCCACACACAATACAAACCCGCACACACTTGCACCTGCTGTTTAAGGGAACGTTCAGTGTAATGGACTGAAAGTGCAAGTTTTAACTTCTTCCTACACTTCTATTTTATAACGAAACCATTCCGGAAATTCTTTTTAAAATAAAAGTATAGGCACAGTAAAACTTAATTTAAAAAAGTACAGAAGTACCGCTCCCGACCGCTCCTGCTCACTTCGACCACTGGTGTTTGGACAGCAAATAAAAAAGCAAAGTCGTACACCTGGGATTAAAACCTTAATCTCCCGGCGAGCCAATGCTTGGAGTTGGGGAGCCCAGACATTTGTAAGAGGCGCACAGAATGAACAGGAGCCCCCACGTTCTCACAAACCTCTACACTGGGGGAAATGCAGATCTTCAGGTGACGCCTACACGTTTGCTAAAGAAACCCTGGTGTCGTGCTGTGATGCTCTGACACTTGCCCAGACCTCACGGTGCCCAGGCCCGGGCCGGGCAGAATGTCTGTTTACCGTCATCCGTGGCCAGGCAGCAATGCAGTCATCAAATTAATAGCCCATGAATCCCGGATGCTGATCCCATTGTTCACGCTGGACAGGGCTGGCTGTGCCGGAGGCAGGCCGGCCCGGAAATCAGGCGGTTTTCATAACAAAATCTGTAGGCAGTAGGACTGTGTAAAAAGCAGTAGCCTACCGCCCAGGTCAGTAGGGTTGGCAAGTATGTAATGATGTTAAGGGAAATAAGGTCACTTACGCTGTGCCCTAACTGTTACTGAGGAAGGTAAGGGGTTAATCCTTAATGAGGGAAAGAAGAGCTGGACCCATTGCTATTCCCCATTAAATTGGAGTTGATCTGCTAACCTGTCACGAATCCTCATTGTGAAAGCTATACCCGACCCTGGCCAGGGTTGACCTTTTTTTTTACAGTTTGTTGTGCTTGAATTTCGCCAGCTGTTCCCTGCCCTCATGGTGGTAAATTACCTAGGGTTTGCGCCAGGCCCTTTACTAGCGCGCTCGCCCCACAGGTGAAGTCCTGCTTGTCAAGTGAAATGGGCTCTCAAGCCTATATGGTTGAACGGCTAGACCCTCCTATGTGTATAGCCATGGGCAGTAATCATGTGAGGGCGGTCATGGCTAGGAGTGGCCCGAGAAGGCAGCGCTTCCGCAAAAAGAGCTGGGACTCGGGGGGAGGTGGGGGGAGAACGAGAGGGGGGCTGTAGTGGATGTTTCAGGGAAGAACTCGCTGCAGCTGCAAGGAGTCACCATTCAGAAGGATCTTGCTGATATCCAGTCCTAGTCAATCCGGTAGTTCTGCCCATATGCCTTCGGCCCTGATGGAGGTGGTGCCCGCTCCATCTAAGGGTATGGATGCTGTGATTAGTGGTGCAGTTATGCCCCGAAAATAAGGAGTCTAATGCCAGTGTAAACTGGTGTTTTATTAAAGATGAAATCATGCACCATCTGAACCAATGTAAGTCCTATTAGGATTTTGGCAAGTGGGCGGGCTCCTTTGATAAGATTATCTCACACGCTTCCTTGAATAAGAGTGATAAGGCGTGCCAATGTGATTTGAGAGCGCCAGCGGTCAATGGGAGGGATACAGCATATGTCAAACCACTGTGTCTAGGGGTTCCAGTGAGGAAAGTCCCACAAACGAGATCAAAACATCTCGGCTTAATAGCAGGTCCCATGGTGGAAGGGGCGAGAGGGGTATGTGCACCCCCAAATCAAACTGAAAAGCGGATTAATCCTTCGCCAAGAATGATCATGGCTCCTCGCCGGAGAGACCTTTGAGTCAGGAAATCGGGAATGCCTGTAATATCGGCTGTCTCTCGGAGAGATTTGGCTTTGGACTATAGGAACATTATCACCACCTTGTTGAAAAGCCGCAGAGAGTGGAATCTGGAGAGGCGCTCGGGAACAAGGTTTTGTTTTGGCTTAATTCTAAAGTGGGCCCTGGTTGTGTAAGAGGTCGAGACTTTAGACTCCTGCAAAGGATACATATTAAAGAATGGTGCACTGGGGCCAACACTGACTGTATTGTTATTGGCTGTGGCCAGAGCAGCCTTCCTTCATTTCTGAGTCCATCTAATAATTCGACAAATGTACCAATTATTTTGAATGTAAGAATTGTGCTCAATTCATTTTAGTCAATAGTTATTTGGTGTTTCTTGAATTGTTTCTCTCACATAACTAACTCTTGATGGACAGCCCTTTTTTTGTAATCTGTTATATGTTTTTGTTTGTGCTTCTATGCCTACGGGCTCTGTTCCAGCGCGTTTTAAATAAATAAAGGAAAATAATTCAAGGGCTTCGGAAACCTAACAAAAAGTGCCAACATTGTCATGCATTTATCTGACAGTTGTCAAAATGGAATGGGGAGAATTTTCCCCAAGGCGCTAGACTGATGCATTTTTGAGTGAGGTGCTCTGAGTAAGAACGCAATCGGGGCCAGCAATGCGGGTGCAAAAAGTAAGGTGCCTTTTGCAAGGTGCATGGACCTTGGCTGCACTCATTTCTAAAATAGCATTTCCTTAATGGGACCCTTTCATTGCCAGTTCACTGGCTGATATTAAGTGGTCGTTTTCAGAATGTACCTTTCGCTCTAGAACTGCTTGTGCTGTGTATTGGAAGAAGATGAGCCTTCTAGATCTGTGGACTGTAAATGTAACCATTAGATGATTGTACTAGTTGGTCGCGCTTGCCCCATATACATGAAATACAAGCGCAATAAACAATGGAAGTCTGTACAATGATTCATTATCCAAAGAAATGGGTTTATTGTGTTCCATTATTTTTCTGATCACAGCCAACCCGTGTTTCGACACAAGGTCTTTTTCAAGGCGGTGTTTGCAGATTGATCTTGCCCGTTGTACTGCGGGTAATGCTTGTCACAAAATCCCTGGTTGGTTTGATTATCAGGCTAGGATCTTCTCTTAAAGCTCTTTAGCTTATTCCCTCAATTAGTTTCAAGGATATAGCAGATTGTCCTTTCTTATTTCTTGATATATATATATATGCTCCTTGGAATGGAGGATGTCCTGTAAGGATTCATCCTTGGCAACTCGCGTCTGTGGACTGTAAAGGTACGCGTCTTAGCGGTGAAGGAAAATGGAGCCCTTAGGCATAGAAGAAAAATGGCAATTGCTCTGTAGCGGGGCTATTCTGGAGACCAGGGCTAGTGCCATCAGTCATTCCTTTCGCTCACCCAGTTAAGGATCAAGGAATTCCCGCCAACTAAGACATATTTAACAGCGATCTAATCCCCTAGGCTAAGCTGCATATTTTGCAAAACTCTCCTTAAGCCAATTACCCTTTGAGACATTGACGCCGATGGGCATATGGTGGAGACATGTGCACAGCAATTGGGCTCCTGTGTCGCACGCGTTGAAACCTGGTTTGTTCCTCTGTTCATATTATCTAAGGAGGGGTGGGGTTCTCAATCAAGCACCTGTCGCATGTTTCAGATCTGCACCCTGAATGTTCCCAAGCATGTGCCGGTGTTTCAGTTTGCAATGTCTGAGATATTGAAAATGTCCGCTAGAAGCTGACCCGTGGCCGAACCGAAAAACCACAAAATACCGGTGTGGGCCATTTTTTTGTTCAAAGTGAGTTCTTTCACTCCACGGCTAGTGGTTTTAACCAGTGTTGCTGAATAAATATTCTTTAAAATGCACAGTTTGCATCACACTTTATAACAACAACAAAAAACCTTGGTTACTATTCAAACAGTGTCACGAAAAGGAACGAATTACTGTGACCCACTTTTTCATTGGTGCCCGAGACAATTGTGTGGCCCAGTCCGGCCTTGCTAGAAGCTGGGTATGGAGTGGAGGCAGATGCTCTCGTGTGCCGCACTCTTCCGCAGGCAGAGTGGCACGTTCTCTTGCGCAGAGTGGGGATGGTGGCGCATTTCTAAATATGCAAACAAACGTTTTGGCTGCAAGGTATCCTTCGCTTGATTTGATGTTAGTTTTGGCCAAGTGGTGTCACTTGACACCACAGAGGCAGTGTTGATGGTATAGAATAATGTATGGCACTATTAGAGGAGGAATACGGTGCTTTGGCTATGTTGGTGAAATGGTCATCTGTTTGAAAAGCACTGGTATGATTGCAGCTTTCGGCTTTTCCTCAAACAGGAGTGTCTTTCTTCTTCAGCCGCTTGATGTGTAAGCGGTACAGCGTCCCAGTGCACAGAATTAAAGTACTTGGCTTTTCTCATTTGCATTTCTTTTGTACACTAAAACTAAAGACTGGTAGCCAGGGCTTTAAGTGGGGTAAGAAATCGAGGGGGGGGGCTCGTTTGTGGGCGTGGCTTGTGGGAGGGGCGTGGCCTAAAAAGTACACATATCGTAGGGTATACACACAAATATATATAAATGTTATATATTTGTGTGCGTACCTTACTATGGTTTGTGTACTATGCAAGCCATCTTTTCTAAAGATAGAGATATGTAACATAGTTCTACGTTTATAAAAGATGGCTTGCAAAGTACACACACCATAGTAAGGTACACACACAAATATATAACATTTATATATATATTTGTGTGCATACCCTTCGGTTTGACTAGTTTTCAGGCCATCTTTTTTAAACATTTCAGGTTTATAAAAGATGGCTTTGAAAGTACACAATTCAAGCCATCTTTTAAAAAGCTTTGACTACGGACAAAATTGTCCGTCGGCAAAGCTTTATAAAAGATGACTTGAAATGTGTACTTTCAAAGCCATCTTTCATAAACTTCGAAATATGTCGAAGAATCCCCAGGTTCGCTGAGGGTTAAAGACGCCTCAGCGACCTG
Organism: Ambystoma mexicanum; assembly: GCF_040938575.1. Classification (NCBI taxonomy): domain Eukaryota; kingdom Metazoa; phylum Chordata; class Amphibia; order Caudata; family Ambystomatidae; genus Ambystoma; species Ambystoma mexicanum. The sequence goes on from NC_090935.1 coordinate 1,461,685,631, forward strand.
GGGAAACAAAGGGACAGTAACTGCCTCTGGTGACCTCTCGCGCGAGGGGTCACCAGATGCAGTTACTATGACTGACGGAAGTGGCAGCCAGTCACAGCGGTCGCTGTGGTTGGCTGCCACTTCTGTCGGCTCGCCTGACTTCATTGCAGGCGCATCTCCCGTCGCGGCTGCGGCCGCGACGGGATGATGCATCCCGCCAATGTTGCAGTAGGACGGTAGCATTCAGGGTCGGATTTGGGCATAAAATTGTCTCGAGCACCAATGGAAAAGTGGCCCACGGTTGCAAATGACTATTAATTCCTTTTGTGACAGACTGTTTGAGTAGTAACCTAGGGAGCGGGGGCTGATCAAATGGGATACAAATGGAGCATGTTAAAGAATATTTATTCAGCAACACTAGTCAAAACTATTAGCCGCATTGTGAAGCAACTTATCAAACTGGCCCATATTGGCCAACAAACAGGCCCACACCAGCATTTTGTGTTTTTGGTTCGGTCATTGCCCTGTTGTCCAGTCCAAGCCTGGTAGTATTATGCTATTTTTTGATAAAGAAAAGTTACCGACCAGTAGTCATTTGATTTCATTGGGATTATTTGAAGAAAAATGTAATATGTAAAAGGACTAATGTTAAACAATACCTGTACAAGGGATTCTCTCTCCTATCATACTGCCAACACTGTCGTCGTTGTCAGTAATGGCCGACTATTTATTGTCCTGAAACTACAGATTTCCTAGGAAAGCATATGCTGTAGGAAGCGTATGTACGCATTGATCTAGATGACGTATTTTGTCAACTTTGACCCCTTTCTTGAAGTTTATTGTTCTTTGTGGTAATCCTTTCTAAAACACAAACTAAATGGTGCAAGGACGCATTTAACGAGTTCCCTGTGTGTTCTTTACTCTGGTGCCAAGAAACTGGTCTGTGTGTGCACAGGTGCCCTGCTGGAGGCGGATGCTGTGCGACAATGCCTCCACACAGTAGACCACAGTGCTGTGGTGATAGGGTGACCAGATTTAAAAAAGTAAAAAACTGGGGCACGACTACTAACAAACAACTAACATAAAAGTAGGACTAACTCTTGATAGTGGCTTTAGTCCCCCTCGCGGCGGAACACTAGGCGGACTGTAGCGGGGCGCACGCAGTTCGTGGCGCTTCGGGGGCCTTGGGTTTCGGAGGCGGCAGACGGAGTGCGGGCCCCCGGGGGTTTGGGGATTGAACGTTGGAGTGCGGTCGGCGTGTTTCGGGTCGGTGGTTGGGCTGTTGAGAGGTGTTGCGCGGATGGCGGTTGCGATTGGTAGTGGCGGGAGTAGCGGAGCTGGGGTCGGGGAGTGAGTTGGTGGGGGGCGTTTGTTTGTGGTAGGGTGGCTGTTGGTGTGGATTGGCTGGGTGTGGTTTGTGGTAGGGTGGCTGGTGGTGTTGGATTGGGGGTGGTGGTTTGTGGTTTGGTGGCTGGAGGTGCGTGTGGTAGTGTGGGTGTCGCTCGGGTTGGTCGCGGTGGGTTGGCGGCAGAGCGCAGTGCCTCGCCTGAAGCGCATGTGTAGGCGTACGGGCTGGGGTCTCGCGGGTCTGCGCGCCGATCTCCGGGCTCGCTGGGTGGTGTGAGTTTGGGGTGTAGTGTCTGTTGGTGTGGATTGGTGGGGTGTGGTTGTTTGCGGTGGGATTGCGGGTGGCTGGTGTTGGATTGGTGGGGTGTGGTTGTTTGCGGTGGGGTTGCAGGTGGCTGGTGTTGTTTTGGGGTTGTGGTTGTTTGTGGCTGGAGGTTCGTGTGCGAGTGTGGGTGTCGCTCGGGTTGGTCGCGGTAGGTTGGCGGCAGCACGCGGTGCCTTGCCTGCAGCGCATGTATAGGCGTACGGGCTGGGGTCTCGCGGGTCTGCGCGCCGGTCTCCGGGCTCGCTGGGTGTTGTGAGTTTGGGGTGTAGTGTCTGTTGGTGTGGATTGGTGGGGTGTGGTTGTTTGCGGTGGGGTTGCGGGTGGTTTGTGTGGAAGTGTGGCCTGTGTGTTGATTGGTGAAGGTGGTGCACATCATCCTTTAGGATGGGGAAGCGCCTGCGTGGGTCCGCCCACGCGTTCGTTAATTAAGAAGAAGAAGAAGATAGTGGCTTTCAAGGCACTTCAGTGGAGTTTGGAGGAGAAGGGGGTTTAAGTGTTACTGTTCAAAGAAACACGTATAATTAATTTATCACAAACTAACACTATCTTAAGTTGTAAAATGCATCATTTCTTCTGTGCGATATTCTGTATTCCTCCCTGCAAGCTATGAAGACCTACTACAAAAAACCGGGCCCACTGCAGTTACCAATGGGAGCATAATCTTGAGAAAGGGGGACAGAGCACCAAATACTGGGACAGTCCTGGCAAAACCGAGACATCTGGTCACCCTGTGTGGTGACCCATGCTTTGGCAGTCTATGCGAGCACTGGTCAGTTGATGTGAGTTAACATTCCTTGCAATTCATCTCACAATGCCTGTTTTAAAAAATAATGAGTGGGAAATGGTGCGGATGCCCCCCCTCTACCGGTGGATTCTGCCATTGAAAACACCCAGCCGCCATATTGACAACATAACGCACTCCCTGGATTATCCCTTTGGCCGCTCACTCACAGCTGTCAGAGGTGTGGTCATCCTATCTGACTGGACCAGAGTTCAGGCTACAGCGGGCACACATTTCTTTCCTCAACATGCGCATTGTAGAAGTGCTCGCGTGGCGTGAGCTGCCCCAAGTTCTACGTATCCCAAGCCGTTTCAGGGACCAGGCAATGTGTGGGTGTAAGGCCAAAAGTTTACGATGCTGCATTTACAATGAACGCGCCATGTTTTCAATGAACATGTCTTCCTATGGAGTTTTCCGTTAAATCCATTTACTTTTTTTTTTTTTCTTCCTTTTTTTGTGTGTAAATGTGACCATTGATGGTGTTGTGGGTTTTAAACCGTGCACCGGTGCCATTTGCAGGGCCTCCAGGCACTCTGCCCCATCTGAGCGAGAGAGGGAGGTGAGTTAGCTTAGTTGGGAGGGAGAGAAAATGCAAGATGGCGGTGCTGCCCCGCTTATGTGTGCAGTTTGGATGTCGCTGGGTACTATGTGTGGGTCTCTTTAAGGTGGTCTGTCTGAGGCATAGAACAGTGGGGCCTTGCTGCCCAGTTTACTCGCAGTTGTTAGCAGGGACACCTTGAATTGTCTTCCTGCTACAACACTGAATGGAAGCTCAGCTCCATTAGAACATGTACCTTTTATTTTATAGAATAAGATTTATTTGTCTCTTCAGGGCCATTTCACAGCCACCAGGACTAGGCAGGCGGGCAATTCCAGCTCCCCCATTGGAGTTGCCTGATCTCTGGAGAGAGTTGGCAGGATTGCCTGACATGGAAAGACTTCTTATAACCAAACCGACATGTCAGCCTAAATGTAACACTTTCATCTACTGCCAAACCCACTTCCGGGTTGCGGGTGGATCCTATCGTCTTCCCGGGAAGTACCGCGAGCTGTACAGGAGTGGACACTGTGACTTTCTTCTGAACGGTCAGCAGGGTTGCTTGAGTTGCTTGACCTCTTATATTCCACTGCTTTCTCGAAGGAATGATCTGTGCAGCGCCCCAGCATCAATCTCCGTTAGACCATCCATCCACGCTTCCGTCTGCTTTCAGGGGTGGGTAGATTTGTCGATTTAAAAACGGAGGACTACGAGTCGCACAACGGCTGAACGAACGACGCCTCATGCCCCAATAAGGAAGGAATTGAGAACTCTGCAGAGTGCTCTCCCGATGCAAGCACCCTACCGTGGTGGCGTTAGCATATGCATGACCCCCAATCTCAATTTATGAATACACATGTTTCCAGCCTCCTCGTCATACACAGGGCCTTCAATCCAGAAGTGCCTGATGCTTTCCCTTCCCCTAACCATGCTTGGGATCGGGCACGTCGGTTGGCCATGAGGACAAGTGAACTAACCTAGTTGCAGTGGTGGTTCCGCAGGCTTGGGTCTGTGCTCTTGCTTATTGCAGGGGGGCGCAGGTAAGGGGAGATCTTCAACCCTCATTTTAAACTAACCATACCGGAGGGTGGGGGGGGGGACGGGACACACTTCAAGTTGCAGACTACTACCCAGACAAACGTCGCTGGTCCCTTGGCATGAATGGCAGTTCTCTATACACAAAACACCCCCTTTTCTTACTGGCCAAGAGTGAATTGTACCACGCCTGTGTGCAGATGTTGTGGCATGCCATGCTTGGAGTCAATGACCACCTGGGTGTGCTGTGCCTTCCTCCAAGCCTGCCGGGATACTGTCTGCCCTTGCCCCAACTTTTGCTCACACTGCACCTCGCCTCCATTATATATGCCCCTCCCATACACCCAACCTCACGGCAGCAGGATTAAAAGTCCAATCTAGAAAATGCCCGTCTGAGGTGTTTTCTTCAAAATACTTTGCACATAAATAGCGACAAAGTGACAAAGCCCTAAGTAGCCCCAAATTGGCCTACAGACGCAAGAACATTTTATCCTACAAGGCGGGGCATTTTGTGGCCAAATTGTGCAGGACATTGCCAAATTTGGCCACGCTTCTCAGCCTAGTAATTTACATGCTTGCATTTTGCAAGCGTTTTAAGTGGGGTGAGACATCTAGGCGGGGGGGTTGAGGGGGCTGTAACGAGGGTAATGAAGGACATGGCTTCAAGTGTCCTCAGCATGGGACAATACAAATAAAAAGTGTCTTTCCTCACTACTTTTATTGTCCCGTGCTGGGGATCTGAACCTGGGCCCTGCAGGTGACAGTCCAGTGTTGCATTGCACTGTGCTTTTTCATAGCTGCTCAATTTTTTTTGTTTAATTCAATAGACTGCTTGACATATAAAGCCCTTGATCAATGTTGAGGGTGCCAGGGCTCAGGCCCGGCTCACTTAAAGCCCTTCCTTTTGTTTTTCCGCGCCTCCCGCTTCAGTTAATGGCTTCGGTTTACTTTGGAAATGAAAGGTGAGAGGGGTCCTTACTGAACTCTTAGAATAGAAACAAAAGGGGAAAATGGCGTAGCCTTGCTGGAAGGCTGTGTGTAAGACAAGCTGGCGAAAGCAGTGTCGCGTTTGCATGCGGTTAGTGCATGCAGGGGAGAGGGGGTACTAGCGGGTTCACCCAGCAGCATATAAGGGGCTAGTTGGCATTTGTAGTTTAAGATGGAAAGTAGAATGGTGAACATTATAGTGAGGGGGTATAAACATTCAAGAAGCCCCACATGCATCAATCAAGGAGCACTGTATATAAAGCAGCAGTTGATTAAGGAGCAATATAAATGAGGGGTGTGTGTGCGTGCGCGTGCGTGTGTGTGTGTGTGTGTGTGTGTGTGTGTGTGTCTTTATATATCACAGTCGTGGTACAGTATTCATGAGGAAGCAGTCAACCAAGGCACAATATGCACAAGGCAGCGATCGAGGATAGTACAAGCAGAAGCCACCACAGAATATTCATTACAAAGGTTTCAAGTTGCCAGTTCTGTGTGAAACCTATTGAAGCTGAAGCGGGAGTCACCAGGACATGTGGGTGATGGAGCAAGATAAGAATTTGAACAAGACGAACCAGACCGGCAAGGATAGTGTTGAGCTCAAATTTTAAGGTAATGGACTCGATGCACATTTACAATATTTAACTTTCACTAAATGAATCCCTAAGACACCCATCCTTGAATTAGCTGATGTGACTGAACCCGTATGTTTAGCTGGCCCTTCCAGGGATGTCATTTGGGGGCACCAGGGGTCGCAACTGCAACCCTCTGGCACTGCCTTTGCGACCCCTGGCTATAGCGAAGGGCTTGGATGTCAAAAAGAAATGATTTCTTTTAGAAATCGCAGCCCGCTCTCCCAGGACATAGAACCCTCCGGTTCTTATGCACTGCTGCGCATGACAGGAAGCAGAGCTGGTTCCTTGCGTGCGTGCGTGCTGAAGCATGGCATGCCTGTAGAGGAGGAGCAACGGATTCGAGTAAGGTAAGGACAATTATTTTTTGAATTGTAAATATGTGTGTGTGTGTGTGTGTGTGTATATTATGTAATGTACCTGTGTGTATATAGCATGTAATGTGTGTGAATGAGTGCATGATGGGTGGGTGGGCTTGTATGAGTGAATGGGTGCTTGTGTAAATGAGCAAGTTAATATGTGTGCTTGTGTTAAATATCTGGATAACTTACTGGTAACCTTCATTACTCCTACTCCCACTCTTCCACATCCCAGTACTTGCCTATGAAGCACCTTGCCTCATACATACGTACTGGGACAAGAAGGAGGGATGTGGAGGTAATTGTAAGGAACTCATGGTGGCAACAGTAAAGACAGACACAAGTGATCACAGTTAAAGGGTGTTTATTAAATTGTATGTGCAGGTTGGAGAAACGCCTAATCTAAACCTAAATCTAAGATGGGAGCGAGTTACGACTATCAAATAATTAAGGCAGTCCTAGTGGCGTCTTGTCAAATAAAAAAGGGCATATACTAAGAAAAATCTATTGCCAATCCTTACAACTAGATACAAAAGAGTGTGGGATAATATTCACAAGAAAAAAGTGTTTGCAAATGAGAAGTCATCGTTCTTCGCCTGCCAAGCCATTACAAAAGGGGAAAGACAATATGCAAATCAGGCTTGCTCCTCCCACTCCAGAAGGACAGTCCAGCCCGAACTGCTTGGTCACATCCCTTCTGCGTGAGACCGCAAGCATCCCTAAACATGTATCTGCCCCGTTGGGCCTCATCCGTGAGGAGTAGCTTGGGTCCCTAGGCCCAGCAGGCACGGGACCCACGTCTAGGCGGTTACATGTGATTATGTGGAATCGCAAAATAACGAATCCAATTACAACTAATAGCAAAATAACAAATTCCTAAATAACAAATTCCTTTTTCATTTTTTTGGGGACGGGGGCTCCCACAAATCCCCCTTTTTTTGTTCCTAATACTTTTCCCCCACACCCAAACCACTATTCCCACATTTGTTACTTTGCAGGAGTTATTTTGGATTTGTTGTAATTGGATTCGTTATTTTGTGATTCCACATAATCACTGCTTACCACCTGGGTATACCCGTCCCACCCAGGGTGACTATAGCAAAACAAACGGGTGATGGCTGGAAGGTTTAGAATTCATCCTAACCTCCGGCATTGCTCTGGGCAACCCTGCAGACCATCGTTCTTCAGCCTGCCAAGCCACTACAGAAGGGGAAACACCATATGCAAATCAGTCTTGGTCCCACCCCAAAAGGGGCAGTCCAGCCGAACTGCTACATCGCATCCCTTCTGCACGAGACCACAAGCATCCCCAGACATGTTTCGGCCTCATTGGGACTCATCCATGAGGAGTAGCTTGGGTCCCTAGGCGCAGGCGGCACGGGACCCAGGTCTGGGACCCAGAAAGTAGAGCATGCACATAAACTGCAGGTCTTCCCGCTGGTTTTGCCCGGTCAAGATCCCCTTCACCTTTTGGTTTACTAAATGTCTTGGGAGGATAGCTCAGGGGCAACACGGAGCAACACTGGTTCAATCCCCGGGTCTGTGCTTAGAAGCCTCTGTGTATTAAGCGTGTAATAAATAACCAATTACAATTATAAATAATGTATATGTGACCAGTTTCCAGTGTAGTTGATAGTTTAATGTTTTTTATGATTGAAATGTGTAACTTCAATTTGACAAATTGAAGCTGCTCCCATATGTTTGACTATAAAAAAAATAGCTGCAAGCAGTAGCAAGTATGACTAAAATGAAGCACTTCGGCTTCCATTTCATTGTATTTCTCAGCTATTCACTTGCTACTCTGACGTCACTGGGAGAGGCTGTTTCAGAGAGAGGGTGGCTGCATGTCCTCACGAGGCTGAGCAGAGCGGCAGACGCTGTCCCGGAAATAGAGCTCTCTTCAGGCATGGTGGAACAAGAAAGGCTGGCATGGCCCAGATTTCCCAGCGCGGGAGCTGCTGGCCTTGCCGTTATCCCACTAGCGCAGTCTCTGCATTTTAATATGGGTTGTCTGACACGTGTTTGCCCGTTCGCAGTCATTTTTAAAGAAAGCCCAAGACTGGAAAAGTGTAGCATGGCGTCCGTGCCACCCAGCCACCAGACCGCTGTGTGCAAGCTCCAGGAGCTCAACCCCTTGTCTTGGAGTGCAAGTGCGTCCAGGTGAGCGGATGAGATTCTGGAAAGGGACTCCTTTGGGTGGATTTTTAAACCAGTGAAAAGGCCGGTACTACCTTATCTTGTTGATGAGTCGGTCCTCCGGTAACACTCAATAGAGGGCCTTGCCCCGTTCGGGTGTCTGCTCTTCCAGGGTGCGCCAACGACTTCAGAGGAGCGGGCCAGAGTGTACTGCCTCTGGTCACAAAAAAGGAGGAGTATATAAACATGCTGATGGCAAAACAGCAACGATCTTGTGAATATACTAACGCAGGACACTCGAAGGAAGGGGTTATTTGACTGAGAAGAGAGTACTTCGTTTCCTGTTCCACCCTAGCTCTTGATAGCACTAGTCTCAGCATTCAGTAGTGGATAAGTATTTCTAAAAAGTAGTTGATAATATCTATATTAATAAAAGTAAAACGTGTGGGTTTGTGGCTTGGCTAAAACATGTGTGGGGATGTTCCACACCGTTTCACCAATCTGGAACACATTTTGCATATTTACCTTAGCACCCCGCAGACATTACTGGCTACATGACATTTGGACATCCCGACCCCTTTACCCGGATTTCAGCAAAAGTCAACATTTGTTTGTGGGTTTGTTATTTGGCGAAGCGTTGTTCCTTATACAATTCCACACCGTTTCACCAATCTGCACCACATTTTGCTTAGTTATCCATCAGGACCCTTCGAACATTACTAGCTACATGACATTTGGGTGCCCTGCCCCTTTCCCCGGATTTTAGAGCCTTCACTTATGAGACGGTTGCCTGAAATCGGCGAAACGTCAATGTGGTCGTAGAAGGACCGGTCCTGACACGAGGAACAAAACTCAAAAAACGCAATTCAAGGCCCTACGATGCACAGTTTCTGAGATAGCTGCACCTCAACGAACTGCACCACGCCGGGGTGAGGCGTGGTGCAGGCGATAGGGGTGAGGCGATAGGTGGGGAGAGAGCACAGAAGGTACAACTAAGTAGCAGCACACAAACTCTGTCCTCCCTTACCCCCGCCCCCAATGTCTGCTCTGGGGTATATCAGCCAGCCACAGGCGCCTATTCTCAGTGCAGTTTACTTCAGGGTGAAAGCACATCAAGGGATGAGTGAATTGGAACAGCGACCTACAGGATCATTTTATTTTCCACAATTGATGACAGTGTTATCATGTCTGTCTGCAGAACCCGTTCGGAGGACGGGTACTTTTGCTAGTACCTTAAAATTGAATACAGCTCCTGCCTAATAACAATCGATAGATAGTGCGGCAATCAATATACGGTGGCGAGAGGGACCAGACTGCTTGTACAGCCCCTCAATAAGGGTACGGCGAGGCTGTTTGATGTAAAGAGACTGCGCAGCCATTAGTTGTGCCACTGTGGCACTGATGGGGCGAGTGGATTCTGTTCAATTGTGCTCCAATTTGAGCAAGCAGACTCCATTTTGATTCAGTTCAGGCTCTTAAATTGTGCTCCAATTCGGTTTGTATAGGTCTACAAATTAAAACATTTTCAATCTGTTATTTTTCTCTGAATCTTGCTCAGTGTTTTCTTGCATGTACCATTTCTTGAAATTATTTAATGTGATTTTTTTTCTCTCATTTCTATGTTCACATAGTCTGTCTATTTGGGTGCAGTTTCCATTCAACAGCCTTGTTGCTAGTGATACTTTTGCTTAAAAATAGTTTGGTGAAAAGACAAGCTTTTTACCCCAAGAAAAGGTTGAAAATTAACCTGTTTCCTAACTCGTTTGCATTTACAGCAGAATGGCTTTGCCTGCAGTGTTTCACATCCTGGGATTTCTTTCTTTGGCTTTGAGAGAACCATTGCAGGATTGTGAGGGGTGACTGCGTCTTCGTTCGCCATACCGTAGAGGGTTTGGCCTTGTCCATGGAAGGGAGTGGCTTAGTCTGGTTATGACGCATTGATGGGAGTCTGTGTCGCCAGTGCCACCGCGCGGTTGCAGCCAGAGCAGCAGTCCTCTGCCCTCTGGCAGCAACAGGAGGACTCCTCTGCCCACTTTCCATCCTGATACTAGCTACAGGCCACCGCGGCGCGAGCACGTCCCCTTGCGTGACTGCCTTTTTAACTTCTAAAATGATTCTCCTGCAACATCGAACATCCCCTCCAAGTTGCACCTAGAAATATCTTGAAATAATCTCTAAAGTGCTCCCAAATCGTGGTTGCCCTACCACATCACCATGGCCAGCCTTTTTCCCCTCAACACCTCACAAACTGGCAAACAATTGGAGGGGTTGTCACTATATTGCTTTTTTAATTTAAACAATTTAATATCCCAAACAACTTGTGTATGTGCATTTTTTTTCATTAAAAAAATATTTAAAAAAAGAAAATCCCTGGTCTCCCGGTGGGTAGACCTGTTCTACAGGCATCACAACGCTGTGTGAAGATTCATTCCTCATGTTTGAAAAGGGCAACCCGCCAGAAAACCACTCTATTAAATCTATACAGCAGAACCAATTGGCACAGTACATTTTTTAAAATATTTTCTATGGTCGAAAAGTACTTCTAGAAAGCATTGTCCCTCCAGGTTTTCATGATCCCGGTCTTACGAAAAGGCATGCCTTTCGGAAGAGTTTTCAAATATTCAAGGCATCAATTAGTTTTCAAAAAATGATTAGCAGTTTGCTAATTAAACTATATTTGATTAACAAACAAACCTATTTGACTAGCAATCTTGTACTCATATTTTTAATGTCACCAGGATGGATAAACGGAGCAACATTTATGTGTACCACTTAAGTAAGCCATTAGGGAGAGGAGTCTGTAAATGTAAAGGTTTGCTGCATGAATGGACATTTGTAAAGAAATAACTATTCTTGCCTAGCACTCCCACACAGATCTTTGGTGCTTTGAAGAGTATGGGAGATTCTCTCTATCTCTCTATCTCTCTATCTCTCTATCTCTCTCTCTCTCTCTCTCTCTCTCTCTCTCTCTCTCTCTCTCTCTCTCTCTCTCTCTATCTCTATCTCTATCTCTATCTCTCTCTCTCTCTCTCTCCCTTTGAACTTGCACTGAACAGAAAGAAGGTGGAAAGAGCCATAAGGGCAAGAGAGGAATGCAGGGTGAGTTTGTGCTTTCATTGAACATGGTAATGTAAATAGCTACCTTTGCTACACAAGTGTCAATTTAATTCACAAACCTACAGAATTGCATAGCAAATTGCTATGTCACGCTACTTATTTTATGCCATCATATTATTGGGAAATAAATCCCAACCAAGGTAATATTCTTCTGAAGAGCGAAATAAACAATGAGTGAGTAAATGCCAAACATATTTAAGTGAATCGGTAAAGCTGGACTTGGTGGACTACTGCCAAATACCCTAAGGGTTGAGGGGCGAGGTCCTATGCCGCGGAGGAGGTATTTTTTTCACGTGGGGGCACATAAATAGTTCCTCCGAATTGGTCCAAGCAAGTGATTCTGAAACCATTTAGGAAGGTTCTTCCTCGAGAGATTTTCTTCCTAAATAATGGGGTTGCAGTGGTGCATTTTTACAGCGCAAATTTCAGATAAAGTAGGTTTGAATAAGCCAATCAATTTGCAATCTGTTCTATAGGGGCAACACTTGGAAAACCTTCACCAGTAGATTCCAGGTTACCAGCAATACACAAGTGTGTTTTGCAACAAATTGTGTATATCATTCTACTTATTGCTTTCTATAGCGCTTTGCATACATAAAATTGTATAAATTTAAGTTGGGAGATGGCCATTATATATTCAAAAGAAGAAGGGATGGTTTACAAGTAATACAAAATGGAGAAAGAGTGGTTAAGGACCGAATGTACGGGGTAAGAAGTTCCAGTGTTTTAGTGCTAATGGTGGAACAAAAACGAGATTGGGCGCACAAAGGATTGGGGACAGATAGAAAGTGAAGAGGTTTAGAACAAAGAACGGACAGGAACCTACATGGAACTAAGGGAAGATGTGTAGTGGAGGCCCGGCCATGAATCTATTGAAAAGCCATGCATATAAAGTAAAAGAACAAGTGTGAGTCAAAGGGTAAGACAAGAGATGGATTTGAGCAAGGGAGGGGTGGAAGTATGAATGGAAAGACACAAATAAAACCACAGATGTAAAGATAGCTCTTAGAGGAGCAAGACGATGGTGAGACCGAGCAATAGTTAAGATGTCCTAAGACCAAAAGGCTGTTAAAGATTTGGTTTCTTGAAAGGGACAAGGCTTACGAATGTTAGAGAGGGTAATGTGAGCTGCGGGATACATTAGAAATATGGTTTTGAAAAGAGGGGGGGTGAATCAAAGATAGCTCCAGACGTCTGTGCAGAATGACTGATGGGAATAGTGGAGAGTGGGAAAGAAATAGGAGAGACAAAGGGGATTGAGATTGAGGAAGCCAGGAAAAATTCTATTTCAGTCTTGAATGCATTAATGTGAAGAAAGATGGAATGCACCAAAGATTGGATAGCCAGAAGACTGCAAGAGATGGTGAGGCAAATCGGAAAAAGAAAAGGATTTGGGAGTCATCGGAATGCTAGTGACAAGACAGGCCAAACGACTTAATAATAGAAACAAGGGAAAGTATAGAGGAGAAAAAGAAGGGGACCAAGAACATAGCTCTGAGGAACATCATGCAGTAGAGGAAATGTGTCCACCCCAAGACACTGAGAAGGAACTATCGGTGGGATAAGATTGAAACCATTGACAAACCGAATCAGAAAACGGCAGAGATGCACGGGTCTGTAGTAAGTAAGGTATCATCCGCTGGATCTAGAACAGCTGATAAATTGAGAAGAACAACAATCTAAGAATGCTTTGCATGACAAGCACAAATGATTTAATCAGTAGCGGAGACAAGAGCAGTTTCAATAGAATGTAGAGGACGGAAGCCAAACTGAAGTGGAGAAATTGGAACATGCTGCTCAAGATATGTTGAGACCGGTGTAAACAATTTATTGCAATATTTTAGATCGATAGGTGAAAGGAAGGCATGGGATCAAGAATAGACAGACACAAGTGATCACAGTTCATGGGTGTTTATTAAATTGTATAGGTACGGTGGAAAAACACCTGATATAAACCTAAATCTAAGATGGGAGCAAGCTACGACCATCAAATTAAAATAAGGCAGTCCTAGTGGCGTCTTGTCAAATAAAAGGGCCTATACTAAGAACAACCGATTGCCAAAATATGAAAGAGTGTGGGATAGGGCTCACAAGAAAATAAAGAAGTGTTCACAAACAATATGTCAGGATGCAGCAGTCGTGGTCTCCCTTCTCCATGTTTTGAGCATGGGACAAGGCAGGACTCCGGAGCACAGCACACGCTCGAGCTTGCCCAGCACAAGATGACAGTTCTGGGTTCAGCTATCGGGATCTTCGATGGCCAAGTCTCTTGCTCTATAGAAAGTATCTTGCCTTCGAGAGCTTGATGCATTCAAAATAACAACAAAAGTTCCTTTCTGCTTGTATGTTGGGTGATGGGTGGTTTCACCCTTGGATCCCCCTCTATGGTATTCATGAATCTCAATTTTTTACAGATCAAGGCAGACAACCCTCTGCCGGGTTTACTCTTGTCAACACACAGTTCCTTTGGGAATTTAGACTTCACCCCTTTTCATCGGCATCCCTCTTTCAGCTTCACTCTTGCCAATCTCAGTTCCTTCCAGTTTCTTATGATGTGGTATTTACTTCCCTTCTTCATGATCATCTGCCAGTCAAAGACTTTTGACTGTACAGAGGATTTAAGTAGACCCCCATATGACCACTTTGTCCCTCTTCTCGCCTTTCCCAAGGCCTTCTGGTAATAGTAGTTTCAACAATCCGGTAATCGCTCAGAGTTTCTCGAGTGAGCACCCACATGGTGACTGGCTCATCTGCAGCTGGCTTTCCCCTTTTACATTTACAGTTCTTTGTACATTCTGCAATAAGCCGTTTGTTACTTTTGTTGAACACAGTTCAGTTTCATTATCGGTCCTCCCCTCGACTCACCGGCTGCGATGAACCGCTTGGCTTTCTTCGCATCAGGAGTGAAGGCCGGTACCATGGTAGCAGGCGTCTCCCTCTGTCCTGCTCATCAGTGTAGGCACACTCTGTGTACTGTTGACATGTGCTGCAGCACATTTGGGCTATTGTTCGCGGTCTTACAATTCCTTCCATTGAGGTTTCGCGGGCCCTGGTCGGAAATGGCAAGGTCGCTTCTCTCCTTGTCACCCTCTCGGTTCGCGCCGTCTTTCTCCTCCTCTTGAACTGCCATGCCGGAATAGCTGTCTCGTTGTGTGGTCTGCCTTGCTCATATGGTGCTCCCGTGCTCTATCTTTTATCCCTATGGGAAAGGGAAAGGGCCGTCAGCTGTGTGTGATTCTGGCCAATTGCCTGACCTTGCCTGACCCTTGTGTTGGGACATGTCAGGTAAACGGCTCTGGTGTTTGTCCGTCATCTTTCATGATGTGCGAAAGTGTTAGAGTTGGAAAATGGGTGGGGGGGGTAGAATGTTTGAATATCCTATTGGGTAGGATGGGGAAAAGGTGTTATAAGAAGGGGGATACCGCATCTCACCCATCTGTGTCCCACTTCCACTCCCCGAGGACCCCCATCCAGGTGATCATCCCTCACTGGTCCACCCCCAGGAACTGGATCCAATAGCGATGGCTGTTTCCTGGCCACTTGGATGACAGATCACCGGGGACTAGCTAGGGAGACACAGTCAGGTTTTTTACACAGGGTAGAAGAGATATTAGACGGTAGCTAGAAAGAGTAGTTACATCAAGAGTAGGGTTGTTCAAGATTGTTAGGATTACAGTATATTTAAAATCGGAAGAAATTATAGACATAGACCGAAGTATTGAGGAGTGAAGTAAGAAAAGTTAGTGTGTAAAAATGTTGAGAACAAGAGATGACGTGATAGGATCAAGCGGAGATGCAACTGGGTGCGCCCGGGAGAGATATTTGGCAGCATCAGAGTCAGAGGCATGCAGGCTGTGCCTGAAACAAGACCAAGAATCCGGTTGCAACAATATATGGCAGCATTTCTCTGTAAAACATTCATGCTGCCAGTATTGCCAATGTAAAACATTCTCATGCTTACTGTGCCCAATATGATAGCATTGCCCTAAACACGTTTGCATGTGTATAGGGCAGCCATTGTAAAGCACATTTTCTTGGTGCCCATGCCCACACCCCGTGCACCCCTGCCCCACACAAACACCACATTCCACCTGGTTCTGCTGCCCCACATGCCAGCTCAGGATCATCGTCGCCTATACTGAAAGAGTACTCTGGGAGAGAAGTTGATGGCACTTCCCTACCCGAGTCTTCCTCTAGAAGGCCCGTGGGCGGACACGTGGCCATTGTTGAAATTGACCTCTCAGTAGCATCATATGGGCCATGCAGCCTTGCTCCCCCCCAGTGCCTGCATGCCTCAATGTGGGACAGCGCCCCCACATGAGGGCTGTCAGAAACTAGGTGATTATTCTGTCATTCACAGTCCTCCAGAAGTGGGGTTCAGTGCATAACTGAGACAGTTGTGACCGCCTGTGCATAAGAGATGCGGCTGTGCCCCAACTCCCATTAGGCACCAGACACCACATTCTCTGTCCCTCTTCTCCTCTTACACCAACGTGAGGCCGCAAAAGCAGTTAATTGGAATTATGGGATTATCTCTCCAGGGTTTACATCTGCAAGAAGACAATTGGATATGATTTAAAAATATAAGTTGAGAAAATTCTTTATGTACTGGCTCACTCTTAATTCAGAGGTGACTAACTCTTAAAAAAACAAAAGGCACAAGAAGAACGTTTCTCTTGGCCACTTAGAACTATAGTTTTTTTATTCGTGTTTCCTTTGGTTTACCAGTTACCATCCTAGGTTAATTATAGCTATGGTGCCTGTGTTGATAAAATGATTTGGAACAAAAACAGGAAATTAGTTTGAAATCGCAATGTTTTCTTCCGTCAACTGAGAACCGCAGACAAGCACTCCAGTCCGTGGGTTGCGTGGCCTAGCACACTTTCAAAATAAATGCTGCGACATGGGTTTAGGCCTAGTCTCCTTTCAGCTGCACACAGAAGGGCCTGCAGTTGGCACGGCATTACCGACACTGGAGGAATCCTCCCTGAAAGAAAACGACTACACGCCCGTTTGATAAAACCAGTGGCGTCGCCAGGAATCAAATTTAGGAGGAGCACAGAGGGGGCCAAAGGCAAAAGTAGGGGGGCACAGACAAAAGTAGGGGGAGAACATGGTCACTGCTCGTCTTAAGTAGGGGAGGCACAAGGGGAGGGCACAGGGTTTCACAGGTTGGGCCCGGCCCCCCCAGGCCCTCCCCTTGTGACGCCACTGGATAAAACCGCTCAATTCCGTTTATTTGTATTCCAGCTAAGCAATTTCTTTGTTGAATCTCAAACTTTGTGTGCAGATGTACCCAAGTCCCTCAATTGAGAGAGAAACCTGGAAGAAAAGCGTTCGACTGCAGTGTTGTGATATACGCTTTGACGTAGAAGCGTTGACTTGTGCTTGTCACATGATCAGTGTGTTTTCCTAGTCGCCTCTTTGCTAAATAGTCTATGTGCAATGGATAACAAGATAGAAGGTATACACGCATTTCACTGCGGTATTTTTCATCGCGTGTTTTTTCATCGCCGTTTTTATTTCGAAATCTTTTTTTTTTTGCGGGGGGTTAAAAAATTAAATATATGGTTGTGGGTGTAAGGGAATTAAAAAAAAAAGGGTGGGGGCTGGGGGGGGTAACCCCCCCCCCTAAAAAGATAGAGTTTTTCGAAAAAAAAGGCAATGAAAAAACCCGCGATGAAAAATACAGCGGTGAAATAACGTAGCACCAGATAGAAAGGGGGCTGAACCTCGTGTATGTTATGTTATTTTACTTGGATTTATAAAGCCCACTGCTGCCGTTTGCATGGGCTTCAAATGTTTTAGAGGATCCGAAAGGGGGCTGGAGATTGGTTAGTGGCTAAAAAGGGAGAATGCAAGGTAACTTCAGCGTACTTGCCAACATTCTGTGACCAAAAAGATGTAGGATTTTTCAAGTTTCAAAAATAATACTTAGCATAACAATGACATCACAGGAAATTACAAAATATACATGGTTGGCACCACTGGAGCATTCTAAAATGTACAACCCATCAAACGGCACTACATGGAAAGATGCTCCTATGTTTAAAATGTATAATTGTGAATGGTAAGTTAACACCCAATTTAAATTTTCTAACTTCACAGAAAAAAATCACACAGAGCTGGTAGGCAACGTTTGCCACTGCTCTGTAGCAGCAGCCTGGGCAGTACATATGTACTCCTGCAGTGCAGGTTGAACACTGAACAACATGGGGACTGATACCCTCCTCAGTCTGATAGGCAGATGCTGTGTGATGGTGGTACGCTCTGCCACTTACCTTCACTGGTGGTTCATCTAAGGTCTGTCCTGGCAAGAGTGCAGGGCAGAATCATGTAGCTGTCAGGTCAGTGTAATGAACTGAGCTCATCACTCACATTTATCACTTTCCCGCCCACCGCACAGACAGATTAATTGCCTTCGAGTCACATACATTACCTGCCACTGTAAAAAGCTGTAGGATCTGTCACCCTAATCTGTAGGCGGTAGGACTGCTTAAAAAGCAGTAGCCTATTGCCTAAATCAGTAGGGTTGGCAAGTATGCTTCAGGGTCAGCTCGTCCACAACGGGTGAGGATGCGCCAACCCACCAAAATCCTCACCCCTTGTGAAGGAGCCGTGGGTTAAACTGTCAAAGGGAAACCTGGTTGGAATGGGAGTCGGGGGTGGGTCAGGGGAATAGGAGTACTGGGGACAGGGGTGGTGGGGTTGTCCCCCCCCTGTGACACATCTGGGGATTACGGGCAGGGAGGAAACTGGGGTTGTGGGGGTGTCCCCTGCATTAGGGAAAAGTACAGAAGGCGGTGCAACAGAGGGGAAGACGTTACATGCAGCGCCAAAATAGGGTCTGGGCAACCGGGCTTTGATGAAATCGGCCTGCGGGGAGGGGAGGGACGTAGAACCTGTACTTAATGAGCATGTAAATGTGCATGTGCTGATGTGGGTGTTAGAGGGGAAAGGAGAGATTTTTTTTACAGGCCATCTATGAAACTGTATCATAGATGCACCTGTAAAAATTGTCATGCCACAGTAAGAAATGGGGACATTGTCTACATCAAAAGGCCAGTCTAGCCATATAATAACACTTATCGTGCTTGCAGCAAGCATCGTAAGCATTATTAATTACGTGGCTAGACTACCATATTGATGTAGCCAGTGTCCCTGTTACTGCGGAATAACATTTTTTACTTGGCATCTGTGATAAAGCAAGCATGATAAGCGTTATTACATGGCTAGACTGGCACTTTAGTCATCCAGTCTAGCTATAATATCTTACTATGGCATGGTATTTTTAACTGGGCATCTATGACGAAGCAAACATGATAAGTGAAATTATGTATCTGGGCTGGTCTGCATTGCAGCAGCTAGTTTGAACAAATGTTCTTGTTGTGGCATGGCATTTTTAATAGCAAAGCCAACAAGAGTATGTTTTAACATGTGCATACTGGCATATACTGGCAGAGCCAGCTTGGACGTGTTCTTATGGTGTCATTACTATAAATTATAGTATAATTGATCTATAAATCAATAAAACAAACTGGCACAATGTGCAAAAAAACGGTGCATGTTCTTATATAGGAATACTGGCATATATTGGGGCAGCCAACATGAAAATATATGGGCACAGTCAGCATGAACATGTTTTTTTATACAGGCATGTGTTGTTGGAAAAGGCATTATAAACATGCATTGGGAAATGCTCCTGTGAACTGTTGGTGACCTGCATCTATTGGATTTTTTCATTCATTACTCTACAAATTCGACGGCAAACTCTCTCTCTTTTATACCACTTTTTCACAGAAAGTGTGTTGTATCATGCACCATTTTAGCCGGTTATTCAAAATATTTTCCCAGGAGGAGAACTCGCCAACCCTTGCTTGTTTCGGACGCTCTCGCAGATTTGTGCCAAATATTTACACCCCTCCAGTTAAAAACATTCACCGGGCGCTAGTGGGTGCTTTAGTGATGAATGCGAGGTTGCGTGATTGGCCAGCGTGTTTTCCCACAGTCTAATTACATGTTTCCTTTAAGCCGTTTCCACCGGGCGCGCGCGGATCTGTGTAGTTGGTGGCGGGAGAAAGCCGACTGAGGTTTACACGCCCTTTCTCTACAGAGTGGCGCACTCCTCCGTCACAGTCCAGCTACGCATCTGCCATTTGAGAACAGAAGTGCTCAATGAACAGGTTTAAAAGTAAATAGACCAGAATTGGGCCTTAAGGCACTGCCTATTATTAACTTGCTCGACCCAGCGCGCGCTCTTATATTCTGTGCTGCGTATTTCACCAAAGAAGGTAAGAGTGAGCTCATGCTGCGGCTAAACAAACCCCATCAGGATCCGATTCCCTGGACTAGAAACTGTCTACAAAACAAACAGCCTGGAGGCAGCAGACGTAGCTGCCGCTTTCAGAGTGTTTAGCTGGTTGCTGTGACAGTTCCACTCAAACACTGCCTGAAGTGGTCACTCCTCGAGCACCTGACCTGGTCTCACTGGGGAAGAACCGGGTGCACAAGGCCTGCTGGGAGCTGTGGCTTTGTCGTTCCTAGTTCAGTGAAAGGACATGCTGGACCCAGTGACGGGTGCCTCTCCCAGTTGCCTCCCCATATCTCCCCCTCTCCTAGTCTAGAGTTTGGAGGAAACCCGGTTCTGCTATTTTCTGTTGTTGCCACGTTTTGTCCATCCCATAACGCTTTCCTAATGGCTGCTGAGGAGGTAGAAGAGGGACAAGGGATGAAAAATCTTCCCAGCTGCATCGCGTCAACAGGAAATTCCCAACATGGGGCAAGCAGGAAGAGGCAAGGGTGGGGAAAGAAGCGGCAGCAGTCACTGGACCCAGAAGGCTGATCTCCCCACCGCACGTGGCTCTAAAGGCCACACCAATCTATGGGCCTCATTCCAAAATTGGAGGTAGTCATGGCGCTATTTGCGCCATGAATGCCTCCAATAACGGTACCGCACTGGTGTGGTCCAATGGGGACTTACCGGTGTAGTCCGACCTTTGCTGGACCGGTAAGTCCCCATTGAAAAAGCCATTCCCCATAGGGCTCAATGGGAATGGGGAAGGCGCTAATAACGGTACCGCAGATTGCGGTACCATTATTATCTCTGAAGTCCCTTAACGGGTGCCGTCCATAACGCCTGGTCAGACCAGGCGTTAAAGGAGGGACCCGCTAAGGGACCTCGTAGTAGGGCGGTAAGGGATTACCAGCATCAGTCGCCTTACCGGTGCCCGATATCCCTTACCGCCCTACTCGGAATGAGGCCCTATGGG
The DNA here is from genome assembly GCF_040938575.1 of Ambystoma mexicanum. Classification (NCBI taxonomy): domain Eukaryota; kingdom Metazoa; phylum Chordata; class Amphibia; order Caudata; family Ambystomatidae; genus Ambystoma; species Ambystoma mexicanum. Next base: position 1,461,706,133 of record NC_090935.1, read on the forward strand.
TTTACCGCCCCACCCCTGTCTACATCAAAAGAACATTGTGGAGGACTGGCTCAGAGGAGCATAGTGTAAGTACTTGTGTTTATTCTATGGTTTGGTTCCTTTTCTTGGTCTCCGTTGCTGCAGGGCTCCCGTTGTCCTTTGTTGCTCCCAGTTAGGATTGTAACCCCACTCCCTAATGCAAGAGGAGTACTGCACAGATGAGTACCAAGCTGAAAGTACTTCTGCAGTAAAACCCTTGTTGTTGAAAGCAATCTAGGCTCACCGGACAAGCTACTGAATGTGGGAAGAGATGTTTGACCAGGATCACCGGACTCTTCTGTGGTTCTATTGGGATAACATCTTCCAACATGGTGAACACTTGGTCAGGCTAATGGCTCTTCCCAGACATGCCAGCCTTTTAAAGGCACCTTCCCAATATGTGACTCTTGTTTAACAGAAGTGCAGGTTTAACAGACTCCCCAATTAAAACTTACCGGAAGGGCGCCGTTGGCTTAGAAAAACATTTTGTTGACAAATCGTGTGCCCTGAAACATTTTTTTTTTTTTAGTTGTGGTGTTGTATGGAATGCACCTGAACCCAAAGGTATTGGCGCACTGCAACAATTATCGAAAGAAAGCACAATTCAATACTAAAACCAATGGCCTGTTAGTTGCAGTGTCTCCAGGGAAACGCATCCAGTGTCACTAACCAAGGGAGGCGAAGCACCAATATAGAAGCCTGAAGGCAAAGACCCCAGTAATGATGTGGATTGTTTTGGCTGAAAATAAAGGCAACCTTCTTTTAATGATATTATTCTTATTTATAACCAAGGCCACGTGACACAGCAGTCACGCCTAGAGGGTCTAGGATGAAGGTACTTCAAGCACAGGAGGGGGAATCTATGGGTAATGGGTTGGGTCATGTTTCCATGGACCACTTTTCTGCAGAACCTCATTAATTCCCCTTCTTGCAACCCCAGCCATCCTCCTCACCGCATCTGCCGGCCACCAATTTAACTGCTCCCGTTCCTTCTCTTTCATCCTCTCACTGTTTTTCCCTTCTGCAGTCGCACACCAGTGGTCGAAGTGGGCGGGAACGGTTTGGGAGCAGTACTCCTCTTCTTTTAATTTTTTTTAATTGTGTTTGACTGTTCTATACTTTAAATATTCCGGAATGGTATCGTTTTAAAATAAAAGTATAGGAAGAAGTTGAAACTTGTGCTCTGCACTGAGCGTTCCCTTAAGCAGCAGGCGCATGTGTTTGGGGGTTTGTATTGTGTGGGAGGGGGCGTGGTGATGGGGTTTTTGGGCAGTGCGTGCAGGGCAGTAGAGAACATAGTTCCACCACACTTCGACCACTGTTTCACACCCGAACCATACTAGGTTTTGTTCAGCACAGGGTGTAGTCCCTTTCTCCTGCCTTTGGGGGCGTGGCTAAAACCACGTGGCCTCCTTTTTTGAGGTTTCTGTGCTGCCTCCCCCTTTCCTATTTTTCCATACCGCGTCATCCGACTTCATGGTCCTGCCTGGCTCCCTTACAGAGTAATTGGAGCTGCAAAAAGGTTGTCTGCGGCATAAGCCATGAAAAGATGACCCCGTCCCCGGCTCACAATGTCGGGATGGAGGATGAACAAAAAAAGATCTGTACTAAAGGGGCATGGTGTTTCAACCCAAGTTAATTTCCCTACTCCAAATCACAGGAGCCCACAGTGGCTGCACCATGCGACCGTCAGTGCCTCAGCATACTGCTTTCGTGACCTCGATGCTTCCTCATAAGGTCATCCCCCGGGTGTTCTACATGTCTTTTGCCTCGTCTTTAGGTTTCAGTAAGATCAAGAGCCTCAAATAATGCCAGGGATTGGCTGGAGCCTGCTCCTCATTAGCTCCAGGTTGTGTCATTGAATAGAGATGTGCGGCCCCACCTTCTCTTCAGGTTTCCTCATCCTGTTTCATCCCTCATATATGTTGTCGCTCCCTGTGTTTGCTGTGTTCCGTCTATCTGATTGATTCAGGCCCCATTGGCTGAGGGCTTCAACGTATCGGCTGCCATCTTGGAATCAGGTGGACGCATTATGGTGGCAGGGTGGGTCCGCGACTTGGCATTCTATTCTGCAGGTGAGCATTCTCCATTCATATGGCACTATTTGCTCTGTGTACCCGCTGCCTGCTTTCTCCCTGGTGTCCTCGGGTAAATGCTCACTATATTTCCCGGTTCATGATAGTCTGCAAAGTTGCCAGGATCCAGGATACCTGGTGAGAGCGGGGTTTGTGGGCTTGTGGCCTCTGTGCTGAAAGGCCAACGCATTTTCTGTGCGGGTTCTTTCCTCTCATTGTTTCCGTCTTGGCTCCTTGACCCAATGCACCCACTGGGGCTTTCATTTGGCTTTAATTTATGAGACCCTGTGTTGCTATCATCGTAATACTTACTATTGGCCGTCAAAGGAGGGGTTGCCTGCTCTTTGGGGCTGGACAGGGTGGGTGTACTCTGAGGGATAACTCCTCTGCAAACTCCATTGGTCGCATTACTTGGCAGTTGACGTCTCCTGGCCACCAGGCCCCCTCTGTCCTTTGCTGCGATCCCCTTATCTTTCACAGCCTACGCAGGAGACTTGGTGGAGTCATGGCAGCCGGCACAGAAGATCTGGATGGGAGGTATTGGCATACTTGACCTAAACACATTTGATCAAATTTTCTTTGGACCGTTTTTCGGTCAAATTTAATTAAATATATATATGGGGGTGGGTAAGGGTATAGATTAGGTTGAGGGGAAGTGGGGTAGGGGTTTGCGGGGGTCTCCCCCCACATTTTAGACCAAATGTTAATGAGATCTTGCCAGAAAGGATCATTTAGACCGCATGAGCAGACCCCACCTTTGCAATAGCAATTGACTCTTGACGCATAAGAAATGGTTTGTTATGTGCACGTGGAGAGTTTTTCTATTATTAGCTAGTAGCTTCCAACTTGAACTGTTTGCTCTTATGCTAGAGAATGTTGACCCACACCATAGTATTTGTGGAAAAGCCATGCTATAGAAAACACCTTGTTAAATGCAACACACAAAGGCAGACTGACGTCTTCGCCCCATCCTGCACCTGGAGGCTCCGAGTCTAGTGACGATATGTGAAGAGAGCAAGCGGCATTGAGCATCGCTAGTGTAACCTACACAACCTACTAAAAAATCGGAGTCAACCAGACTACACGTATGACGGCAAAATGAGGGGGGGTAATACTCCGCTGTGTGTCTTAAATTGAAACGAGATTTTGTTTTACAAACTGTACTCCAAAATACGCATTCCGCAAGAAGACTACCTCTTTGCATTGTGCTAGTTTAGAGATTTCTTGCCACCAATAAAACCATCACTTCTACCGACCTAAAGTAGAACTTTAGTCTCCTTGCCACTGCTTTCAGGATATCTAGAAGCCTAGCCCCTATCTGAAAGGCCTTTGTTGCCACCGCCCCTTCTAGATGAATACCCTCTACACTGAGATCTCCCAAACCCTGCCTCATACATGACCCACCCAACCCATCGGGCCAGGGCCACGGATGAAACTGGCCCGTGTGGCTTCTGGAGCAGCATGAACGGCACAGAACACTTGCGGGGCCTACTATTCACTGTCCTAGCCCAGGGGTCTGTGATCTTTGGCTCCCTGGATTCTTTGCTCGCGTGCATAGTCCATGGTGAGGGAGCATGGGAGTTGTAGTCCAGACCATCTAGAGGGTTCCAGGTTTCAGACCTCTGGCCTAGCACCCCTGAATAACCTGCAGACTCTGGGGTGCTTCCTAGCTATATAATCTCGCCCTGCCAAAATAGCTGACCTGTGAGAGTTAACTGTTCAACAGTCGCTGCATACTTCATCTACACTGGAAAGGAAATTCAGAATAAGCATTACACACTGAAGTGAACCGACTGCTCCTTTCTTGACACCAGCTACTCCAGATAGGCCATGCTGATGCATAGCTCTTGGCAGTACTTGGATTCCCTGAGGAATCCCTTGGCCTCTTGAAAGGCCTCAGACTACATTTACTCAAGAACTCTTCCATGCTAAGAGGCCCTTGGCAGATCAGCAGGTGCTGTTATTACTGACCCATCGGTAGCTGATCGCCTAAGGGAAAATTATTAGAAAATCTACAGTGTGTTCAAGGAGACTCCGGGAACAAGGCATTTGGAATGAGGTCACCAGGGTGCCAAATTTTCCCTGGCCACTAGCCATTGACTGGTGATAATTGACATTTGGGGTAAGAAATGGTGTGCTGGAAGTATATGTAGGATTGAGGTGGCAAATGACTTTTTATAGGCGGCTAGTAGCTTGCAACTTGAAATGTATACCCATGAGGGCAGTATTGCCAGCCTTGTGGACTGGCTCCTCTTCTGAATTCGGATTCTGGGGATCATTATGAACTGGGAGAGTGCATAGTCTAACGTCGGAGCCCCCGCTTTACAAAAACCTCTCTGTTCGTTGCATCCCTCTCGGTCTCTGGCCTCCAGCTGAAGAAGCTCAGCAGAACGGCGTTGAGCCTCGATGCACTCGGATCTGCCCCAAACTGGTCCTGAAGCTTGCCCTCCGATTCCGACAAATCAACTGGCCTATCATCCAGTTGCTGCACTCTTGGAGAGATCTAGAATTCCAGTCCAAAGCCCCAAGGGTGGGAGGTAGTATGTCTGGACTGCAATCCTGCACTGGCCATTGATGCCAGAAGCCCACTACTGGCATCCTTCACACTGGCCTCTTAGCCTTTGCCTCCCAGGTGTGCGACATACCCCACTGTGGGGCTGTTGGCCGGCCTCCACAGGATTCACTACTGCACGCTGCCTCCGTTTAAGCACTTCATCACAAATGACCCAGCTAAGATCTCCTCCTTGGGCAAACTGCCCCGTTGGGGACACTTCCCCACAATGTTGTACGTGCATAGCCTACTCATCTGATTCTCGGGTCTCAGTGGCCCAAAAGGGGCCCTGCTGTTCCTTCCTCCATGTTGCTCCAACTATTGTGGCAGCTATTCCTTGTCTTGTTTGGTTAGTGGTGATACTTGGGAATATGTTGACCCCCTTGCATAGGGCCTGGGCTTTCAACTGCTGGAGCCAGTCGTGCAAGGGACCCTGAAAGACTGTCTGAATGGAGGATGACCGTAAAGCCACAAGTCGAGCAGTCTCTAATGGTAACTCGGCCATGCCAGTTGTCGGAATCTCCCTCTGAATAATATGCACGTTTTGAATTGGAAGGTTTCGGTAACAGACTGGGTAGACCAGGAGCCCAAAAACCGTGATCTGCCAAACGGGCCTGAGATGTGCTCTCTATTAGTTGACCCCCAAAGCTGAAGCTCGGTGCCCACTCTTCACGCTAGCCTCGCCAACCGGGTCCGCCTTGAAAAGCATGTCACTTCAGGTGTATGCTTTACCTTCTCAAGTGGCAGTAAAACACCCACTTTTTAAAAATTCTTTGTATGTACAACCAGCTGCACTTTGGCATCCCCCCCCGTACCTCCTGGTCAATTTAACAAAACCATTTCCCCTTTTTTAAATGGGGTTCCTTTCCAGAAAATAAAGATTTGATGCTCCTGCACGGATGCCTTTACACCAATGCAAAGACGTCCCATTGACCTGGTACCAATAATGTCACACAAGGATGTGCATGGGAGGGATTTTCAGGGTTGCACTGGGGGTCGGTTAAACGCTATCTGAATCCTGAACCATCTGGATCACCTTATGTGCCCACTGAAATCCTTCTCCAAACGTGGATAAACCAAGCTACCGTATCCCCTTTCCACCCCCTAGCCATGTCCATGGCCTGCACTGAATGCTGTTGCCTGCTGTAACGTGGGAGTGGCCACTTCTCCACAACTTCTACTGGGGCAAAATATCTGCATATGCTGCTTGTCTTGCCAAAGGATGCCATTCTGCCCTATTCAGATACCTATGCTAGTGTTGGAACTGGTTTATTTTTCTTCTGCCACGTTAACCCCCAAACAAAACCTTGGACTAGAAGATACTCTGCCTTAAGATCTGGGCTTCAGCCCGGGCCACAAAGGGGACTACACATGTCTAAGTTCCTTCATGAACCGGTCTCTAAACAACTGGTTCTGTGCTCCAAGTCCTGCTGTCAACCCTGCCAGACATCTAAACTACGAGCCTATACTGAGTAGGGGTGTCACGGTATTAGTTTTATGACGGTACAATAACCTTCTTGCCAAATGACGGAATATCATGGTTATCGCGGTATAGCAGGTGGCGTTAACTAATCTTAACAAATATTTTCTAAAAGGTCATACATTGTCAGATTTATCATCACAAACATAACCAGGCACCCAGGGCCAGAATTGGGCTTTTTGCAACATACTTTCCACTGAAATGCCACCCCTTGCTTCCACCAAACACAAACACACGTGTGGAGAGGAGGAGGGGCGGGGGGAGCCCTGCTGCGACTGGCAAAGCAAACTGAATGGCTTTTCTTAAGTGGTCATTTAGGCTTTTAGCCCCCCCCCCGGCTACTGGTGAAGATGAACATGTTGCCATTTTGATAACCTGCATGCCACAGATCAATGGAGTCTGATGGTAGTATACGCTTGTGCGCATACACACGAACACGCACTCTCTCTTTACGTTACAGCCTTTAGTTTACTTGCGGGCCAAAAGGTGTTCAGTAATCACGGACATGTTGCCCTTTGTTATGGCAGCAGGGAATACCCACAGAGATGAGTAAATTTCGCAGTGTGACTTATATGTAAATTCAATGATGGAACCAGGGAAATCCTCCCTTGTCATATGTTTAGAAAACTTTAGCCATTATAAATATATAAACCTGAAAGCCCCCCACCCAAAGTAAACCCTTTTCCTTCTTGGCACTGTATTTATTCTTCCTATTGCTAACATATTGATTTTGTGTCAGGCACGTGTGGTTTATGGAATGGCATTTAAAAATTGCTCCAACTGAAACTACTTGGCAGACGGCACATCCAACAGTGCAAAACCAAGACTGCACAGCACTTGCTTACTGCAGCCTTTCCAAATCAGATTGAAAAGCACACTTAACGGTATGAACGGTATACCGGTATAAACAATGTGACGGTTATTATTGTTCAATTAAGTGGTTCACGGTATCTTTAACGGTATACCGTAATACCGTTACATCCCTAATACTGAGCGGGATCACTACGAGTGTTTCCTTGGTGAGATTAACTCGAAGTACTCACAATCCTCCATCTGCATGAAATTCAGGATTTAGAATTATCATGGCTTTCACAATTCCCGAACTAACTTAAAACACAGTTTTAAAGTAAGCCATTACTATACTTTTTTACCACCAACAAACGCCCTGTTCCCCAAGGATAAGCCCCGCCTCCTTGGGTGGTCAGCGCTTCTATGCTTCCACTTGGAGCAATCCTGTAAAATACCTAATCTATGCTGAGGACTGGCAACTTCTCTTTAAAGTTAAGAATCTCTCTCAACAATGCTCGGACCTCTCCCGGCCTATCATTAATCCAGGAATGGGTGGGAGTAAAAACTAATCTTAAAAGCTAATCCTAAAAGCAAAGAAAAATGATCAGAAACCAAACAAAATCGTCCCTTTCCAGCAACCAATTTGGGATGACCTCTGACCCCAGCAACTTGGGCAGAAAACCTGAAGATCCTTTTTGGTGCAACAATGTTTTCCGCTCCATAAATTAACTCGTGGACCAAAACTGCTTGCCTCCAATTACACCACTTGAAAAAATCCACCCTTTCATGACCAGGGATCAAAAGATGGACTTGATCCAAGCAATAGTGGTAGATATGATGGACTGGAACAGCCTGTATCTAGGCCTTGGAAAACAGCTGCATATCTGCTCCTAATGGCTTTGAATGGTGCAGTGGAACAAATATTTGGCCTCAAGTAACGCGATCGTGCATCAGGGGCCTCAGAATCCTTTCATGTCTTCCCATCAATAAGAAGGTCCTCCTCAAAACACTGATTCTGATCCATAAAATGGAATAACCATATAATAGCCCCCCACCCCCTAACGGATCAGGAACACTGACAATACCAACCGAGCCAACTCCTGTCTGCATTCCACTGCATTTATGGAAAATCATGTTTAGCCATGTAAGCAAAACCAAATCAGACTGCTTTTGATGCATGGCGTATCATTGAAATGCCCTCATCCTATCCATTTAAGAAGATCAAAACCTAAGCAAATTCAGACAAAATGCTACAAGATAAACCATTCGATGGTGCGAATTGCCCCTGGAAACACCTTCCTACCATCTGACGGGCACCTTAACCGGATTACTCCAGACAATTCCCAAGAAGATGTTCTCTGTGCTGTGAATCAATCGTTGTTTTCCTGTATGGTCTACACTATTTAGAATGAATTCCGTGCCTTTGTTTCAACTTTCCTCCTGCCCTTTTCTCGCTCCATCTTTCCCTTTTCTTTGAGTGCTCTTCTGTGTATCCTTTGTTCAAACAAAATAAATAAATGGAGCATTTGTATGAATGAGGAGGGAGGAGGACCTTCATGCTCGACTCATCAGAAATGTCGACGGGGTCCCCATTTGCTTTGCTTCTTCTTTATCAAGGGTCTTGTGAGCGGACCTACCGGGTGCAACCGCTGAGTCCTGGCAAGGCTCTGTCCACACCCTTCTTATGGACATACTACTTTTGGTATACGAACGTCAGTATCTTGGAGTCCAGCTCTGATGTGTTGGCCACTTGGTCATTGATGTCTACACTCCACCATTCCTCCCGCAGCATACTCTGAACTACGAAAGCCAGAAACGTTCTCTGTTTTCTTTGAACTTAATTTGCTACACTCGGGCAGGGCTTCCAGCTGCATGGCCTGGAGTGCATTATCGTATCCAGGTCAAATATTACTTCACTTTCGAGATAACTAACTAACTAAATATTTTTTTATATAGCGCAACTCTCACCCAAGGGTCTCAGGGCTCTCACATGGACAAAAACAACAGATACCAAAACATAAAAGCAGTTTAGGAGAATTGCAAAGTAATTCTTAATTAAAATGGCAAGCCCTGTCATAAGGAGAGGCAGGTCCTATTTAATGAAAGCAGACATTATTTGTCATTAGCCTTCAAACAGAAAGGTCTTCAGCCTTTTCCTAAACTGTTGCAGCATTGCACATTGTTTCAGGTGGATTGGGATCATATTCCAGTTTCTTGGGCCCCAGACTGCAAAGCTTGCTCCGCCTAGTTTTTTTGTGATCATGCGTGGTTGGGTTAATAGCATCTGATTATAGGAACGTAGGCTACGTTGAGATGTTACCATTTTTATTCTTGCTTTATGATATTCTGGGGCACTACCAAGTAGACATTTAAAGACTATGACTAGTCCCTTAAAGGTCAGCCGTTGCTCGATGGAGAGCCAGTGTAGTCTTTTTCCGTGTTCTGTAATGTGGGTTTGACGATTCAATCCACAAACCGCCCGGACTGCTCCATTTTGAATTGTTTGAAGACTCTTTATATTAGATCTGGTGTGCCGATAAAGAGACTATTACAATAGTCCAGTTTGGTATTTACAATCGCAACTGCGATTGATGCCCTATTAGCTTCAGATAGATAAGGACGTATCTGCCAGAGGAGATGTGTAAGAAAGGTGCTAGATGATTTAAGATAACACACATGTTTTTGAAAAGTAAAATGGGCATCAAAAAACAAACACTCTGAGGGTTTTAACGTATTCAGATACAACTATGTTATTGCCATCTATCTCAAAGGACTTATAGGAGTCAACCTCATTTTTTAGCCTGTGAGGTGTACTGATGATCAATAGCTCTGTTTTTTTATTGTTAAGAGCCAGAGAGTTCAGGGCCATCCACTTTTGGATTGCCTCGTAGATTCTATTAATAGTTAGTAGATCGTCTTTATAAACCCCAGATAGTTTGATGACTATCTGGGTTTCATCGGCGTAGTTTGCAAATAATATGCCCATGGATTTTAGCATGTCACAAAGACATTTAATATATATGTTAAACAAAAGTGGTGACAGGCATGATCCTTGAGGGACACCACATTCAACGGGGACATTCTTTGATTTCGACGAGCCCTTGGTTACACAAGCACTTCTAGGACCAAGAAATGATTTTAGACATAATACAGCTTCAGGAGAACGGTGACCTATGTTTAAAAGTCTATCTGCCAGAAGATTATGATCAACTAAATCAAATGCAGAGGATAAGTACAGCAAGAGCAAAAGAGCAGGACTTCCTTCCTCTACAATTTCAATAATACTGGCCTTCAGATCTAGGAGTGCTGTTTCTGTTCCATGATTAATCCTGAAGCCAGACTGCTCATTTGCCAAGATCTTGTTAATTTCAACACATTTTTGTAACTGAGTGTATTCCATTTTATCAAGGATCTTGAGAACAAATGGAACGTTATTTATTTTATTTTATTTTTTTACATTTTTAAAGCGCGCACACAGCCCACAGGCATCGAGGCGCTGTTACAGGAATTGTTCCTTTGTGTAGTTGCGTAATTGTTTTTCTCTTAGTTGCGTATTTATAACGCGCTTAAACACCCAGATGTTTCTAAGCGCGGACCAGGGATCGAACCTGTGTTGCTTCATGTCGTCTTGCTTCCAAGGCGCGCACGTTGCCGCTGTGCTATCCTCCCGAAGCCGTTGGTATTGGGATGATAATTTTCCAGGACTAAGGGATCCAAGTGGTCCTTCTTTAGAAGTGGAGTGATCCAGGCCTCTTTAATAACATTTGGAACAACTGCCTCTTCAAAAGAACGATTTACAAGTTCCGTAACCCATGGTGTGAGGAAGGAAGCAAATTCTTTAAAAAGTGTTGAGGGAAATATATCCCCCTTACACGATGTTGGTTTGGGCCCTTCTATGATTGCCAAGACCTCCTGTTCAGACATCTTAGCAAAGGAGAAGGGTTCTATCTCTTGATCCTGTCCTATCAAGATTGAAGTTGTTGTGTCTTCAACTAAGGATTGTGATATAATTTTTTCCTTTATGTTGGTTTGGTGGAGCTGCGTTTTTTTGCAGAAGCTATCCAATATGTCTTGACACCAGTCATTGTTAATATTTATTCTAGGTTCTATGGCAGGGCCTTTAAGTTCCTTTAGAACCAGAGAAAGTTCTTTGGATTTAATGGAAGCATTTTCAATTCTTTCATAAAGAAATAATTGTTTAGCTTCCAACGTAGAGTCCTTATATTCCTTAGCGGCTATGTTATAGGGCGCTAGAGTAATAGGCGAGGGATGATTGCGCCACTGGCGTTCACATTTTCTTTTCTTTTTCTTCGCAGAGATTAACTTTGGTGAGAAGCGATGTTTATATCCTTTGTTTCTCTAACTGCTTCTCCCATGATTGTGGATCATGACTTTGTTGCCTAAGTCAACCTTGGACTTCACTGTTCCCTCTGGGTCCATGTATAATGTGCACTCAGAAGAAGGTGAGCTTGCTTCCCTTTTGAGTATTGAGTGGTATCTGTACCACCCTTGTGGTCTTGCAATGCTCACGAAGGTCCAGCCTGTCCCTACTGGCCTATTAAGGCTCTCTTTAGCTTATTAAAGAAATTTGGGGCATCAGAGGAAACTGCACGCCCACCTGTACCCACACAGTGGGGTAGAAATGTCCCCTCTTCTGGATGTAGCAGCTTCCCACCTAACAGCGACTAGAGTCTATTGACCCCACAGAACCGTAGGCTCCTTGATCACCTAAGCATCATCGGAGCTTGGGCACGCTCTTTACAGCGGTCTGGGTTGTGGTCAAAATGACTCCCAAAACTGCCATTTTCTTGCACACCGACTTCAAAACCTCTGTGACTGCTCTCCTAGCTGACAGATCCACTGACAAGCTTAGCACCCTTTTGAAAGATTAAGCTATTTCGCTATCCGGAAATTGCTGCTTCTCCTCCAAATCAGAGAAACTGGTAGTGTGTCAGGGCATTAAGTGCGGGTAAGAAATCGAGGGGGTCCCTCATTTGGGGGTGTGGTTTTCAGGATGGGTGTGGCCTGAAAAGTACACAATCCATAATAAGGTATGCAAACAAAAATATATATACGCATGTATATATTTGTATGCATACCTTAGTATGGATTGTGTACCATGCAAGACACCTTTTTATAAACATAGAAATATGTTACATATTTCTATGTTTATAAAAGATGGCTTGAAAAGTACGCAAACCAAAGTAAGGTATCTACATAAATAGATAAATGCTTACATTTATATATTTGTTTGCGTGCCTTACAATGGTTTGTGTACTTCAAGATGGCTTGAAAAGTACACAAACCATAGTAAGGTATGCACACAAATATATAGCATGTATACATTTGTGTGCGTACCTTTATGGTTTATATACGTTTCAAGACATCTTTTTTTTAATACTTTTCAAGCCATCTGTTTTTAAACATTCTATGTTTTTAAAAAATGGCTTGAAAAGTATGCAATTCCAGCCATCTTTTATAAAGCTTTGACAACGACCAAAGTCCGAGGCGTCTTTGTCCGTCGGCAAAGCTTTATAAAAAGATGGCTTGAATTGTGTACTTTTTAAGCCATCTTTTATAAACACAGAAATATGGCACTGAGTCCCCAGGTTCACCAAGGGTCAAAGACGTCTCGGTGACCTGGGGAGGGGGAGAAACAAAAGGACACTAACTTCCTCTTGTGAACCCTTGTGCAAGGGGTCACAAGAGGAAGTTACAGCGACTGACAGAAGTGCCAACCAGCCACAGCTGCGGCTGGCTGGCATTTCTGTCAGCATGCCTGACTCGAAAATGGCAGGCGCATCTCCCGTCACAGCTGCGGCCGTGGCGCGCCAATGTGTCCCACCATGGTGGGACCGGGCGGGCCCCAGCAGGGCCCCGGCTCAGCCCCACTATTTGGAGACTGCCAGGGCCGGCCCCGGTCCATTTGGAGCACTGTAGCCAGTCCTTTAACAGTGTTAAGGCGACCCGACTTTGGAAGAGGGCCAATAAAGTGCACGCCTTGGATGGAAATGGGTTCCTGCCAAATCTGTCCGGGGTCCCTCCGCAAGGCTCCTTTCTGACGTGTTCACCTCTATTCACCACATCTGAAGGGATAATTTCCCCAAGATCTTGCTCCGTGTTTAATAGCAGGGAGGGGACAGGACCCCAAAAATAGAGCACAAGCTGCAGAGAGAAACGCAATTACGGGGGCATGCGGGTCTTGCCACGAGCCACCTGCCCACCTCGCTGCTATAGTGATTGAAAAAATAATTGCGCTGAGAGCAACAGATGGAGTTGGGCAAGAACTCAATGTGTATGGAGACTGGACCGATGACTCGGGTGCAGTGAGTGCTCGAAGTGGATGTGGAGCAGGGCTCCTCTCATTTTCTTTTATTACGTTTTACGCTTCCTATACGTTTATTTTCAAAAGAAACCGGTCCAGAATGGTTTTGTAATAAATAAGTGCAGGAAGTTGTTGAAACTCGCACTTGAGTGCGCTGCACTGAACGTTCCCTTAAACAGCAGGCACATGTGTTTGAGAGTTTGCATTGTGCGTGAGGGCATGGGGGGGGCGTGGTGATGGGGTTTGTGGGGAGTGGGTGCAGGCCAGTAGGGAACATGGTTCCACTACTTCTTTTCGCACACTTCGAGCACTGGGTGAAACACTTCACAATTTCCAATTTGCAGAATGTATTTGTTCAGAGTTTCATGATGGGAGCGCCTTTGTTTTACCCCTGCTGTCCATGGACTCCCCCCGAAACTTCCGACCTATATGTCTAGCGTTTCTGGCACCTTTCCTTGTCTGGCAGGTCACGTGCCGCACGTCACGGAGCAAAAGCGGACTTCCTTGACATTTACTGATCTTAAAAAAGGAAAAGGGATTCCAACGAAATTCTCTCCAGCTAGAAATGTAAACAAATGGCGACTTTTTTTTCAAGCGTGTTCTTTCTTTTCCCGTCGAACGGATGCTGTCTCGTTGTTTTCAAAGTTTCTGTTGCTGGGGACTTTTGGTTTATTCTCAAATAACTTTTACATGCAATTGTACTGAACCCTATTGGATTTAACTTTAGCTTCAAAATAAAAGGAACGTGTACTCCTTCAGAGCCATTGCGACATCAAGGCCCTCCTAGTTGTTTTGCCACTGTGTGCTCCGGTTTATTTTCTCGTTCAGGTTTTTCCTGTGTTGTACCTGTCTACGTACAATTGTTTTTGTTGTGTTAATGTTTCTTTTTCTCCTGAACACTTGTTTGCAGCATGGCCCTGTGCAGTAATATAATGGCGGTACAGAAGTAATCCTCCTGTCTGCAGAGGAATTTAACAAAATGTGGCATTTAGAGATTGGGCCTCATTACGAGGACGGCGGGCTGCCGTCATCCTCGTAACAACAATTCCGCCTCCTGACTTCCCGGTGCTACCAGGACATTACAAACCCCGGCAGAGTGGGAAGTTGGACGGCGGATTTGGTAAGTCCCCATTCCATGGATTCCGATAGGACTTCATGGAAATGGGTTCGCAGAAGCACCGGCACCGTTGCCGGGGCTTCTGTGGCAACTCTGCAGGCGGGTGCCGTTGCGCCCGGCAGGTCAGACCTGCCGGGCATAACGGCCCCCGCTTGCAGAGTCGGAGTGTGGCGGGCTGGAAAGGGTGCCAGTATGTTGCTACCGGCACCCTTATTTCGGACTGCCACACTCCTAATGAGGCCCAATGACAGGCTGGAAACTTTGTGAACCTGCAATTTTATCCATAATGCCCCATTTGGTAGTTGTAGAGGGAACAAACCTTGGCGGGAAGAAATGTGAATGACAAAATAAGGACAGAAATGGAAAAATAATGAAAATAAAATAAAGAGGAAGGAAAAGAGGGTGAAGGACGCGGGAAAGTGAGGAAGCTATTGGCTGCAAAAGCAGCAATAAGCCTGAACCTCTGTATGCAGCCCCCAAATCACACGGGAATCTACTTTGCTGCTATGTAATCCGTAGAATTCATTGAAGCATCACCTGTATAGTCCTCAATGAAAGCATAAGCAAGTCCAATATTCTAGTGCAAATCAGTACGAGGCCCGAGTGTGTGCACAACTGGCATATTTCTACTTTCGGCTTTAGTGATATGTACGTTCCACAACGGTTGACATTTTGTGGCATAACCTACTCCCATATTACGTGCAGGTTTGTGTGGCTATAACAAGCTGCGTGTTTGTTTAGGAAGTCTGGTCCGATCTATCCCAATTCCTAATGCTGGACTTTGGGCTGCCTTAGGGGAGGGGTCCGATTGTACATAGTTGCTGTCAGCGAGGAATACATTGGCACATTACTTGTCAGACATGGCACACCGTTCTCCTCTTACATCTTTGGACATTGCAGCCTTATCTAATGCTGCAAGAACCTCAACACTGAATGACAAGGGGGGTCGGAGGAGGTGGAGAATTGGCCTCACTTAGAGGGTGTGAAGGAAGGATTCCTGCTCTCCCGGAGTACAGGGTTGAGTAGTGGTTTTCAAACTCAGCCCCACACTACTACTAAAATAGCAGTGTTCTCAGAATGAAAGCGGACAGGGTACAACCTGAATGGCATACCTCCTACGGCTCTTTGAGGTAGTATGGGCAAAAAGCAAGCTATGCTAATCAAGACGGGGTAAGCCAGTATGCAAGCATCCAAATAATAATAGTACTGTGGTACCAAAATAAAAGAAATGTCCAACCAATGTGTCATTAAAAAAAACTTGAATTGCAGTAAAATGACATACTTAAAATTCTAGCAACCCACCCTTGTAAGGCAATACACAATTAATGCAATCTTTTGGGTATGAAACTTTTAAGATCTAACCTAGCGTCTTCAGTGTCTCTAGTGGCCATAAAACGAGGCCAAGGGGACAGAAACACTGTTTTATACTTTTTCATTTTGTTTCAGGGGCGCAACTGCGTCAAACTAGGGTTCTGGTTGCTCTCTGTTGGGTGGAGCCAGATTTAAGTGGGTCAAGCTAATTGATGTGATGCATCAATGACTCAAGGGTCGAAGAAGCTTGGGGACAGAAATGTGTGGTTTGAAGGCTCGGCAATGACCCAATTATGGACATGCAGCGACTCCATTTCAGTAGTGAGCCGTCTCGACCTGGTCCATATACATGCTGCGGTTCTGTAACAGCAATCGACTTGAAGAAGATGGGGAACAGGCAGGCAATATCGAGTCGACGGCTTGAACTACTCAAAGTGGTTCCAGAAATTAGAATGTCAAAGCAGGTTCTTGGGGTCCTTGAAGCAGCTGGCAGGGTCTTGAACTTATTCTCAGTGGTTCAGAGATGCAGGGAGAACCCGAGGCTGCTTCCCTTGTCCCTGTGATGCTCTGAGGGCCGCTCCAGGCTCTGAGTAAAGGGTAAGTCATTTCTGCTCTTCCCAGTCCAGACGATTGGCAGGAACTTTTGCAGGTTTGGCAGTCCTGTGTACTAGTGTTCCAACAACAGAGAAGCAGGCTGTTAAGGTGTACGTCTCGCAACTTGGACGTACCTCTGTTTCCGGATGACGTCCGCGTTGGGGAAGCCAGTCTGAAATTCGGATTAACCAGTAGAGAATATGGTACAAGGAAGCGGCCTCAGCCCCGTCCTGATAGTACAGGATTGGACGGGGACCACCCCCCAGCACCAAAGATCTTCTTCTTGTAGTGACCTTGGTTGCTGTAGCTGGCATAGGCGAGACGGGCAACCAGGAAGTCGAGAAGTCCAGAGAGGAGAGAGCTCCGTAGAATGGCCCAGGGGAGAGAGCTCAGAAGATCGCCAGGAGAGCCAGAAACACTCAGTTCAAAGGAGTTCCAAACAACAGTCAATTTGCAGGCTGTGGAAGGATGGTTAGCCAACTTGACGGAGAGAGTCCAGGCCCAGGCACATCCGGAAGGTGTTGAGGTTAAATTGGAGCAGGCAAGTAGACTGGTACCGCAGCAAGGCAACAAGATAGAGACACCAAGGAGGCGGCAGATTGACCTCAGGAAACCTCAAAGGATTTAACCAGGGGAAGGCAGTAAGGGAATAACAGGGAGGCCAGATAAGGAATAGGGAGCAAAACTGGGAAGCGGGTATTCCAGGCAAAAGGAGGGAACCAGGCAGGGAAACCAAGCAACAGAAGGCAGTGGGTCCGGTGGGAAATGCTAGAGAACCAGGCTGAAGGGCTGGACGGCCTGGCAGGAAAGCAGGGACCCAGGCGGGCAAAACTGGAAGGTCTGGTAGTGGAACAAGAAGACCAGGCAAAGGAAGGGCAGGGATCCAGGCAGAGAAGGGAAGCAGGGCTGCAGAGTCAAACAGGAGCCGGCAGCAAAACAACGGTGAGTCAGGAACGAACCGCGTTAAGACGCGATTCGTTCCTGCACCCGATCGCTATTTACGGCCGCGGTGCGGAACCGAGGCTTGGAGCGCGAAGAGAACCACGCATGCGCCGCGGTCCTTCCGAGGCGAGAACGAGGCTTGAAGCGCAAGCCTTCGATCGTCTTGGTCCGCGGCTCACGCGTGCGCCCGTAGCCTGGACCACACAGCTGATTGGGGCATCGAAGAGTCTCCCTCCCACTGATCCGATACCTAGAATAGAGCTGCCAAGGAACGTAGCGACCCACAGCCTTCCAGGTACGTGTCCTAACACCATAACCCCCTCCAGAAAGGCCAGGAGCCCGAGGTTTCCAGGGATGACGGCGATAAAACTCTCTCACTAAACGAGGAGCATGGACATTACCCACAGGTTCCCAAGTGCGATCACAGACAGGGTAACCCTTCCAATCGACCAAGAATTGCAATCTCCCCCTAAGGTAACAGGAATCACATATTTCTTGAACTTCAAATTCTGGCATACCCTCAACCTCAATGGGTGCTGGACGTGAAGGGGAACGACCATAAGGGTCGGGGCGATAGGACTTCAACAAGGAAACGTGGAATAGTGGATGTACACGCCAGGACGTGGGAAGGGCCAATTTGAAAGCCACCGGAGAAACCCGTCTGATTATTTGGAAGGGACCAAGAAATCTAGGAGCCAATTTCAATGGTAAGTTACGGGCCGGTAAGTACTTAGAAGATAGCCACACCCAATCTCCCACTTGAAATTGAGGCGCAGGACTCTGAAGTTTATCGGCGGTCTTGCTCATGCATTCTTGTGCCTGAGCTAGGGTACCAGCTGCTCGAAGGTGGAGGGGCTGAATCTCGGCAACCAACTGATCCGCAGACGGGACTGGACTGAGTTGAACAGGAGAGAGAGGCAGCAGCTTGGGATGAAGTCCAGAAGAACAGTAAAGGGGGCTGAATCCGGTTGCTGAATGGACAGAATTGTTGTAGGCCACTTCGGCCAACACAAGGTGAGAGGCCCAATTAGATTGAGATGCGTTTGTGAAACATCGCAGATACTGTTCCAAAGTCTGATTCGTCCTCTCAGTCTGCCCATTAGTTTGAGGGTGATGACCAGAACTAAGAGCTCGATGAATTCCCAGATGTCGACACAGCTGGCCCCAAAAGGCTGAGATAAACTGAGAGCCCCGATCCGAAATAATCTTCTCTGGTAACCCATGCAGGCGAAAGATGTTTTGTAGGAAAGAGTTAGCCATCTGAGTTGCTGTTGGTATCTTCTCAAAGGGAATAAAATGGGCCGTCTTGGTAAAACAGTCCACCACCACCATGATACATGTGTTGCCTTCGGAACTTGGTAGGTCCACAATAAAATCTGTGGCGAGTGTATGCCACGGATAAGGCGGCCTTTCAGTAGGATGTAATAAGCCCAAAGGTTTCCTGCGGGGAGTCTTGACTTGGGCACAGGTGGGACAGGATTCTACGTACTGCTTGACCTGAGTCACCCAACCAGGCCACCAGAATTGGCGTGCTATCACTTCTTGTGTAGATCGAACTCCTCGGTGTCCCGCAACCTTGGAATCATGTAAACCGTGCAATATTGCTTTACGTAGAGCTTCAGTAGGTAAGTACAGTCTATTTTGGAAGAGCAGCAGGCCTTCTTTCTCACGCACTTGTGGATGTGTTAGCAAAGCAGACCGTTTGGAATCCACTGACGTTTCTTGGGCTACTCTCTGTAAGAATGGTACCAAGGCCAGAAGGAAATGTTTCGGGGCCAGCACTGGCTGATCTCTGCCTTCATGTTTGATGTCATCCTCAAGGGATCGAGACAATGCATCTGCTTTCACATTCCGAGAGTTCGGTACATAGGTGATGTTGAAATCAAAATGTGAGAAAAAGAAAGCCCAACGGGCCTGCCGAGAAGTCCTGCATTAAAGAGATCGTAGAAATTATAGATTGCGGTGGTCTGTGCGTACCTCCATGGGAAATCGGCCCCCTAGAAGGTGGTGACGCCATTCTTCAAAAGCGGTCTTGATGGCCAGAAGTTCCTTTTCAATAACGTGATAATTCCGTTCGCTGGCCGAGAGTTTCCTGGAATAATATGCTACTGGGAATTCCATGTTCAATCTGGATCATGTTGTAACAAAACAGCCCCAATCGCAAAGTCGGAGGCATCGGTCTCCACTATGAACGGTCTATCCTCCCGGGGATGACAGAGTATCGGGGAGGTGCTGAAGGCCTCCTTTAACTGTTGAAAAGAAGTCGAGGCTTCTGATCCCCACTCAAAACCCTTCTTGGTACTGGTTAAACTGGACAGTGGAGCAGTCACCTTAGAAAAAGCCGGTATAAAACGGCTATAGAAGTTGGCGAAACCGAGAAAGCGTTGGAGAGAACGTCGGTCCTTGGGATTCTTCCATTCCAAGATAGCACAGACTTTTGCCGGATCCATATTTATCCCGGAGGCACTGATCATGTATCCAAGAAATTCGATGTGATCCTGATGAAACAGACACTTTTCTGGTTTCGCATATAGATGGTTCTGTTGTAGTCGCTTAAGGACCTCCCTCACTTGAGTAGTGTGTTCCTTCAAGTCTTCAGAGAAAACCAGAATGTCATCCAGGTACACCCATACAGAAACTCTGATTAAATCAGCGAATATATGATCCATCAGACGCTGGAAGACAGAGGGGGCATTACATAGGCCGAAAGGCATCACCCGATATTCGTAATGGCCCAATGGTGTCTTGAATGCTGTCTTCCATTCATCTCCAGGCTTTATGCGCACCAAATGGTAAGCCCCACGTAAATCTAGCTTGGTAAACACTCGGGCTTTGTGCAAGGATTCCATAATAGTGCGAATCAAAGGAAGCGGGTATCTATCCTTTCGGGTGATTTCATTCAGCTGTCTATAGTCGACGCAAGGCCGTAAGGTACCCTCCTTCTTCTTGACAAAGAATAATGGAAACCCGGCGGGAGAATTTGAAGGTGCGATATAACCCTTCTGAAGACATTCCTGCAGATATTCTCGTAGTACCTCCCTCTCTTGGGACGTCAAGGAATACACTTTACCATGCGGAATCTCTGAATCTGGTAACAGGTCTATGGTGCAGTCCAATGATCTGTGAGGAGGTAGAGGAATATCCCTAGGTTCAGAAAAAACTTCTTGAAATTCGGTGTACTCAGATGGAATTGAAACGACAGAATATAGACCGATTCTGTTCTCCCCATCGGTCTGTGTTGAAGCGGGGGCAGTTGTTTGAATGGGGTCACAAATACAGCATTCCTTAGAGCAACGATCAGAACAGAACACCAACGTTCTAGTCTCCCAATTAATGTTAGGATTGTGATGCAACAACCAAGGTAACCCCAAAATTATGGGGTACATAGGTGTCTTAATTACATCAAGTGAAATCCGTTCCCTATGCCCTTCAATCTGTAGATGCAAGGTTTCAGTATGTTGGTGAACAGGGCCTGAAGACAGAGGAGTCCCATCGATTACCTCCACCATTGAGATGCGCTTCTTTTCAAGCAAGGTGATTCCATTTCTGGCCACAAAATCGACGTCAATATAATTACCAGAAGCTCCGCAATCCAACAAACCTAGCACTTCAACTGGTTTGTTACCCGACCAAGAAACTTTAATATGCAGAGCCATGAGAACCAAAGGCTGCATGGGCTGTCTCTCCTGTGTCTTCACTGGAAGGTCTGGAAAAGAAGAGGGGCCTGACGTAGCCTTCCCTACATACGACAGGCCATTTAGTTTTCCGACTTTCGGAGTGGTCGAAGCGGGCAGGTACTGAGGTAATGTCCTGAGGCCCCACAATACAGACACAACCTGAGATCTCTTCTTCTCTTCTTCTCCGCCTCTGATAAGGGGCCTCTGACGGCTCTGAGTTGCATCGGTTCTGGCACCGATTCAGTGGAACCCGATGCCTTGGATAGAAGATTCGGGAATCGAGTAAGTGTTTTCTCCGAACGCCGTCTCTCATTTCTTCTCTCGGCCAGCCTGTGATACATTCGTAAAACCTGTTCTTGGAGAGACTGTAAGGTATCTGGTTCTGGAATATGAAGTAGCTCATCCTTGTACTCTTCTCTTAAACCCCTTCGGAAGAGTGTCTTCTGGGTTACCTCGGGTCATTGAGAATCGGTGGCCAATTGCCGGAAACGACTGATGTAGGAAATAATATCGGTTGACCCCTGTTCTAAGTCCATAAGTAGGTTCTGAGCGGTAGCCGCAAGGTTTGGTGATTGAAATACTTCCAAGAATGCTTTCTCAAAAGCCACAAAATCTTCGGGAATGGGACTCTTGGCTACCACCAGCGGGGTTGCCCAGGCCAATGCATTTCCAACTGAGTTTCCCAAGATATATCCAATCTTGGCCTTGTCTTGATTGAAATGCGTTGGATGGCACAAAAAATGAATCCTGCAATGGTTACAAAATTCGGCCACTTGGCGAGGATCACCATCAAACTTAACTGGACTAGTCTGAGCCATTACAGACTCTGCAGAGATGACTGAACTAGCCCCATGTGCCACTACTTGCTGCAAGGTAAGATTCTCTTGACGTAAGGCTGACATCTCAGCACTTAGGGCTCTGATTTTGTTTCTTAATTCTTCGGTTTCATCCATCTCAGAATCTGAACTGGTGGTAAGGCTTCTTAATCTGTTAAGGTGTACGTCTCGCAACTTGGACGTACCTCTGTTTCCGGATGACGTCCGCGTTGGGGAAGCCAGTCTGAAATTCGGATTAACCAATGAGAATATGGTACAAGGAAGCGGCCTCAGCCCCGTCCTGATAGTACAGGATTGGACGGGGACCACCCCCCAGCACCAAAGATCTTCTTCTTGTAGTGACCTTGGTTGCTGTAGCTGGCACAGGCGAGACGGGCAACCAGGAAGTCGAGAAGTCCAGAGAGGAGAGAGCTCCGTAGAATGGCCCAGGGGAGAGAGCTCAGAAGATCGCCAGGAGAGCCAGAACACTCAGTTCAAAGGAGTTCCAAACAACAGTCAATTTGCAGGCTGTGGAAGGATGGGTAGCCAAGTTGACGGAGAGAGTCCAGGCCCAGGCACATCCGGAAGGTGTTGAGGTTAAATTGGAGCAGGCAAGTAGACTGGTACCCCAGCAAGGCAACAAGATAGGGACACCAAGGAGGCAGCAGATTGACCTCAGGAAACCTCAAAGGATTTAACCAGGGGAAGGCAGTAAGGGAATAACAGGGAGGCCAGACAAGGAATAGGGAGCAAAACTGGGAAGCGGGGATTCCAGGCAAAAGGAGGGAACCAGGCAGGGAAACCAAGCAACAGAAGGCAGTGGGTCCGGTGGGAAATGCTAGAGAACCAGCCTGAAGGGCTGGACGGCCTGGCAGGAAAGCAGGGACCCAGGCGGGCAAAACTGGAAGGTCTGGTAGTGGAACAAGAAGACCAGGCAAAGGAAGGGCAGGGATCCAGGCAGAGAAGGGAAGCAGGGCTGCAGAGTCAAACGGGAGCCGGCGGCGGAACAACGGTGAGTCAGGAACGAACCGCGTTAAGACGCGATTCGTTCCTGCACCCGATCGCTATTTACGGCCGCGGTGCGAAACCGAGGCTTGGAGCACGAAGAGAACCGCGCATGCGCCGCGGTCCTTCCGAGGCGAGAACGAGGCTTGAGGCGCAAGCCTTCGATCGTCTTGGTCCGCGGCTCACGCGTGCGCCCGTAGCCTGGACCACACAGCTGATTGGGGCATCGGAGAGTCTCCCTCCCACTGATCCGATACCTAGAATAGAGCTGCCAAGGAACATAGCGATCCGCAGCCTTCCAGGTACGTGTCCTAACACAGGCTTTGCAAGCAGTAGGCCACATCAAACGTTCCCTTAAAGCAGTTGGTGGGGTGGCGTGGGGCAAGGGGGCAAGGGATTGGGAGAACGTCTGCACCCTCCTTTGAGATACTGATCTTTACACCAATGGCGGGGGACTTTGGACTGATTTTACACCACCTAAATTCCCATGAAATAATCTTCTTTTTAGAGAAATTTTCAAGATGAGCCCACAGATGATTAATTGAAGGGGACTCTCTACCCGCTATATAGTCAGTTTGCCGCTGTGGATTGGTCAGTTTCAATACTTCTGTAAGGGGCCAATACTTGCTGCTGGAAACCAGGGTTTTGCTAGCTGATGTCCGCTCTGGCCTGCAGGAAGTTAGGATGGTGTCACATGAAGCAAGTGCGGCCTGGGCATTTTTGTGATGGCGGGTCCCTTTTCCTGGGCTAAGATCTTCTTTTAATCTACTCTGCCCCCACCCAAATCCCTCGCCCTGTCTAAGATCAAAAAGACACCATTGAGTAATCCCCCTGGTGTGACTTGCCAATTGTGTTGTGCCGCAGATGGCTTCAAAAATCCACAAAGGGAGTAGTTGAACTGTGCTTTATTAAACTTTTAAACCCCTCGCCTGGTAAGGCTGGGAAGGTTGAAACTAATGGCGTCCCTACGGTTCTCTCGACCTCCCAGTGGGCTCCCTCCAGCCTAACCTCTGACTCCCTGACCCTGTCGCATTCGGCAGAGCTCCTTATGAAGCGCACGCTCTCACCTTACCCCTTTTGTTTTGTCTTGTTCCTCTGGCAAATTGTCAAGCCTTCTCAGCGGAGAACAAAGGACCATTCAGGCTGGGCCCAAAATGTTTTGCAGGTTAAACCCGCAGCCACGGACCACAATACACAAACTCTCAAACAGTTGGAGAAGTCGCAGGAAACCAGGTGATCATGAAATCAGGCAGGGGTTTGCTTTTATAACTCTACCTTCTTATAGGCCACTTTCAAACTAGATTGTTTTATTTTTATATTTTACCAGGCCTCAGTTATGCACAATTATATATGATTTGGATCATGGGCGCCCGCTGTCAGAAATCCAACAGTTTAGGTGTTTGCTCGAGCCTCACACTTTGAGTGCGATGGCAGAGAGGGCCGACAGCGTCGTTCCTAGTTTACTGACTAGTAATCTTCATTACTCTGAACCCTACCTTTCATAGTCCTCATCCTAACTTCCTCCTTGCTCCCCGTGACCCCAGGTGCTGCTGCCAACGTTTGCTACATTTAGGAGTTCTGGGCATAGGGGCAGGTAGATGTGGGAGTACGGGGTGTAGTATGTGCACCTCCCGAGTTAGGGAGTTGGTTTTATTAGAAGATTATTGGTAACTGAATATACAAGGAAGAGTTGGGCTCGAAGTTAAGATTATTACTGGTGAAATCGGGTTAGCGATCGCGCTGAGGTTGATTTGATATGGAATTTGTAGAGCGCAACGTATGCCCAAGTGCATCTTGCTGCTAAATGACAAAACTGAGAGTCAACAGGTAAGCCGAACATCGGAACAAACGTGTTTTAAGAGCTCTTCTAAAAAGAAGATGGTCCTCCATAACTCGAAGAGAAGGAGGGAGGGAATTCCACAGTCTGGCGGCCGCAATAGAGAAAGCCCAACCCCCAATCTGAATAAACCGGGCCCGAGGAACAACTAATCACAGCTGGGACGACGGTAGTGTCCGGGCAGGGGCATATCGAACACATTTCTTTTGAATATACCCTGCTCCCTTGCCATGGTGTGCCCAATGGACAATGCAGATAGATTTAAAAGAAATACACTTGTTAACCGGGACCCAGTGAAGGCAGCGAAGAATGGGATTGACATGGCAATAACGGGGAGCAGAGGTCGCCACCTTAGCAGCCGAGTTTTGGAGGACCTAGAGTCGGTGAATCAAATAAGCTGGTGGCTTCAAATACAAGGCATTACAGTAATCCAAAGTAGACCGAAACAAGGATGCAACCACTGGAGCCCTGAAGAGATTGGCGGATATCTTGACGTCCAAGTCTTTAACCATGGTAACAGACACATGAAAGGAACCAAGAGAAGATGGCCAGAACAGAGGGGTCCAAAGAGCAGTGTCATTCAGCATAAACCAACTGCAATTTATACAATCCCCCACAGCTGCCAGGCATGCCCTATAACAAGATGCAGTTTCCTCGGAGGAAAGATCGAGGCGCACAATGATT
Organism: Ambystoma mexicanum; assembly: GCF_040938575.1. Taxonomy (NCBI): domain Eukaryota; kingdom Metazoa; phylum Chordata; class Amphibia; order Caudata; family Ambystomatidae; genus Ambystoma; species Ambystoma mexicanum. The sequence goes on from NC_090935.1 coordinate 1,461,731,353, forward strand.
TGAGTGTCATTGGCGTAGAAATAACAAAGGAAGCAGTGGGAGGAGAGGAGTTTGGCCAGAGGCTGAATGTAGATGTTATACAAAATAGGTGCGATGGCAGACTCTTGGGGGACACCACAGGTGAGGGGGGGCAGGGGCAGACCGGAAGGAAGGAAAGGAAAGAGACTGAGCCCAGTCGGAAAGAAATTAACCGAAAAGTGCCAGCAATGCCTGCCAAGGCGAGGCGCTTCAACAGGACTGAGTAGTTGACCGTATCAAAGGCGGCAGAGAGATTAAGTAAAATGAGAGCTCCCACGCCGCCCTGATCCCGGAGGTGCTTAAGGTCATCCACAACAGCGGCAAGCACTCCCTCGGTCCCGTGCCCAGGACGAAAGCCCGACTGAGAGACATCAAAGAACAAGGAGTTTTCCGAAAAAGAGCTACGGCACGGGACCAAAAGGGATTCAAGAAGTTTGGCCAGAAAAGGAAGAAGCGAGATGGGGCGGAAAGTAGCTAAAATAGAGGGATCCTACAAACGTTTTTTCAAGAGAGAAATAACCAACGCGTATTTAAGACTAGCAGGAATAGTGCCTGTGCTGAAAGAATGATTAATGGCCTGAGTGATAAAAGGCGCAATGGAAGGCATAATATCCTTCAGCACAGGTGACGTAGCTGTCGTAATGTCCTCATCAGAGAAAGTAGGGAAAGAGGACCACTGAGCGCCCAACTCCAGCACGAGAGAGGTACAGGGGGGCTGCATCAGCTGCACCCCAGAGGTACCGACCGATCTGTTTGCGAATGGTGTCAATTCTTTCCACAAAGAAGCATGCGAATCACACCGGGTCGGAGACTGGGCAACAACCGCCAGAGGAATCGAAGAAAGAGCGTACAATACTGCACAACTCTCTTGGCCGATTGAGAGAATCCTCAAGTTGTGAAGAAAAATGAACACATTTAGCTTCACGAACAGCCTTGAAGGATGTAGAGGAGGCCTGCCGCAGCAAAAGCCTATCTTGGAACTATGGGTGATATCTGTCACGCAATGCAGTGTGACTGGTTTCCTGTAGCTTGTCTATGATCAGGTCTGCTTGTGAAGGTCAGCTGTCCCTTTGCTGGAGGTGTTCTTTCCTACAGGCACACTTTTTGCTATACTGACCATTCGTAATATATTCCGAAAAGCAGTGTGTCGAATTACACTGGTAACTCAAGGCGTTGACCAATACTCGTTGCAGCTGCGGGCTCCATTCTTTTCAACTCGTGCAAAACCGGTTCTGGGAAATGCGTAGTTTTGTTCTTTTCATCGGAATTTATTCCGCTGCACTCGTGCAACTCGAGTCTTTCCATTGCTCTCTACTGAGCACTCACTGCACCCCTTATTATCCCCATCACCTAAATATAATGCAATGTCTGGAACAAGAAAGTCCCAGCACACAGGAGCGTGTTGCCAGTGGGAACATTCCAGAAGAAATCTCTTTAGTTTAGCGTCCTTTGATTTGTATCGTTTTTATTTTGCATTCAGCATAGACGGTTCTTTAATGGGGGTTGGGAATGCTGGCTGCCGATGAGCTCAGCTAAGCTGTGCAACAAAAAGCAATCGGAGGATTATTTTCTTGTAATGGCAAAGAAAATGAGTTTCTGCTGGGACGAAGTAGAGTGGGGAGCATGTCCGGTAACTAATTCTATGCTAATTCTATGCTAACATTGCTTTATGTTATCTTATGTTGATTGGCATTTATATAGCCCCTACTGCCTTTGGTATGGCCTTGAAGTGTTGTGAGGATAAACGCCCTTTAGAAGACCGTAGTCTGAGTTGAGGTAGTGAGAGGAGTGGTAAAATGTGTGTGCACATTTCTAGCCTGATCAAAGATAAGTAGGGAATGGCGAGGCCCCTAACAGCAGCCCATATTGACAGGTGTGGGACAGGTGCTGTCTCAAATTATCAAGCGCGACAAATTATGTGAATAATTGGACCACATTTTTTCATGGTGCTCAGTTGTATTCTATGGTTGGTGTCGCTCAGGCCGATGGTGATGTATGTTTAGTTTAGGGTGTAGTCAAATCGTGTGCATGTCACGTGCGAGGCTATGCGAAATGCAATCTAAGTTAGGAGCCCTAGAGAGACGCACTCCCAAGTGTGGCAAAATGCAGACAGTGGCAGTATTGAAACACTAATCTAAAATGGCAACCTAGACCTGCAAATGAGTGTGTCAAGTACAAACAGTGACAGGATTGAAACATAAATGTAAACTTGGAATCCTAGGCCCGCAAAATGCAAGTGTGGCAAGTACAGTGGCACGGCTCAATGAACATGTCCTTTACCTGGAAGTAGCTGTAGATTGATAGCGTGGCATCCTGCGGGGCTGGGGTGGCAAGGCGAACATGCAAATGGGGAAGGTGAGCACCCACAGGTAGGCACCCTTTGCCGGCTGCACTGGAAGGTTGGAAGATATTTTGCTTCTGTATCACGTGGTGAGGGCCCTGGCTAATCATGAGTGCCACGGGGCCAGCATGCAACGGGATGGTGTAAGGAAGGCAGGGGCCCTCATTAGGACCCTGGCGGTAAGGGGTTTGCGCCAGCGTTAGCTGCGCCGACCCCTTACCGCCAACTACGAGTTCCCATAGCGCCATGGTCATTTTTCCGCCCGCTTTTTGCGGGCGTAAAAATCCATGGCGCTATGGGACCTTGGTGTTAATTACGCCACCGTAATTTACGGTGGCGTAATTAACTCCTTCCCCACTCCCATTGAGCCCTATGGGGCCGAAATGGGAATGGGGAAGGGTAAATGGGTCAATGGGGACTTGCCGACCTCGGAATGGGGCGGTAAGTCCGCCATCCGCCATGGCGTAAAGGGACTTTGCGCCATGGCGGAAAAGTCCGCCGACGGCGGAAAAAATCCGCCAGGGTCCTAATGAGGGCCAGGGTGTCAAACAGTAAAACAGACACAAGTGATCATAGTTCAAAGGTGTTTATTGAACTTCAATGGGTTTGTAAAAAGCCTATCTAATCCTAAATCTAAAGATGGGAATAAGCTATGACCATCAAATAATAATAACACAGTCCTAGTGGTGTCTTGTCAAAATACAAGGGCCTATACTAAAAAACCTATTGCCAATCCTTACTTCTAAATACAAATAGTGTGGGAAACAATGTTTATGCAAAAGAAAAGTGTTCAAGAAATGATCTGTCAGGATATTCAAGCCATTGTATTCCCTTCCCCACATTTTCATCACGGGACAAGGCGGCACACTCGAGTTTAGCACAGTCTCTGGCTTCTCTAGCATGAGAATGCAGTTCAAGACTTCAACATCGGGGTCTTCTGTGACAAAGTTTCTTTGCCATTCATAGTCTCTTATTTCAGAGGGCCTGGTGCAATATGACAAACATCAAAGTTCCTTTCTTCTTAGGATTTCACATATAAGAATTCTCAGGTGATTTTATGTTCATCCTGGGTCCCCCTTTGCCGGGCTCAGACCCACTTTAACACAAAACCTTCAATCGGTCTCCCTCTGCCCGGCTTGGACCAAAATCATGTATTTTTCCAAACTTTCTCTATTCCACCAAAATTGAAGACTTTCGACTGTGCGCAGGACCACTTCAATTTACATTTATTCTTTCTCTTTCAATTGGTCTCCCTCTGCCAGGCTCGGACCAAATTTATTTACTGTTATTACTTCTCAGCTGGATGCCTTGTAGAGACCTTCGATTGAGCACCTACGCAGTGCCAAAAATGTGACATCACTTTGCAAATGTTTTTTTTTAGTTTGAGGGCTACCTGTGTGCCAAATCCGCCAGTTTGTGAAAGAGTAGCCATTTTTTTGTGCAGGCGAGTAGAGTAATAGGCAGGGTTCTGGACAGGTATGTAAGCAGGTTCACTGAATAAATGTCATGAGATGATCACGGGCACTTGGTTGTAAACTTAGTCATGTAGAAACCCTAGCCCTTCACCTCCACCCAATGCACAATTTGGCGAGGCTGTTTTTAAATCCTTTGGGAATCGGATCATTATACAAGGTAGCGTCATAATCTAAGCGGCATGTGTGTCAATTAAAAGGGATTGTAGCCAATCGGAGAAATGAACAACACAGAGAGTTTGATAGAGTCGTATGGTGTCTTTATTAAGATTTAGAATTTTCAGATGTTGGTTAGCTAAACACCCACAGGCATCATGCTGTATCCAGGTTTGCAACATTGTGTTACTACTGAATTCTGCAATTGTATTTGCTCTTCCCTCTTGCTTATCCACTCTTTTCGACTGCTTACTCTCTGTTCTCTCCTCCTCTCCCTTTCTCCCTCCCTTTTTCTATCTCCTCCCCTTATTTTCTTCTATGCTCTTACTGTACCAGAATTGTCCGTGGACCTAGTATGATAGCAACTTTGCCTGTCTCCTCCCTCCTCCCCTTAATTGTCCCCACCCCCAGCACTATCTGAAATGTCATCAGGCCTGGGACGCTAGTCGCTTGTTGTGTTCCACCCTCCCTTTCTGCACCCCTCTCCCTCACCTTTTGGTTTTCTCCGGCTCTACCCGAAATGTCGTCGGGCCTAGTACGGTAGTCGCCTGTCTGTTTCCATTTTCCTTCAGACTCTCCCCCTCCCTTCCTTATCTGTGTCTTAGCTCTTGCACTATCTGAAATGTCGTCAGGTCAAGTACGATAGTTAATTCCTCATCCTTACAGTTCATGGCCTGTAATAATGTCATTGGGCCTCATTAGAAGTTTGGTGGTAGTCTTGCCGGTACAACCAGCAGGCTGCTGCCAAATTTCCGAAAATTTCCGGTGCCCGCGAATGGGCAATTACCGGGTCATTACAGCCCTGCCGGACCCGGTAATTGACCTTTCGCATGCGCCGGAACAGAATACTATCATATCATGTCATGGAAATGTTAATGAAATAAGGAAACCTTTAATAAACCAGTGTCAAGGATGACCATCTGTGATCCCCACTGAACGTGGTGCATTTTTCCAACATAAAAAGTATTCCGCCTAGTCTGGTAAGCCTCTGTCCCTCAAACAGTGTGATATTCTTACACCCAAACTTCAAAAGTGATAGCCAACCGAAGTCTTTGAGTCCTTTCAACTCCAGTCTAACCCTAAGCTACAGAAGAGTTTTCAAAGTGTGGCCATACACCTGTCTTTTGAAAGGCCCTCCCTATTCTATGAATAAACCTATACCAGACGTTTTCAAGAATGGATGTCCCTAGTAACTTTCAGTTGGGGTCTTTTCAGAATGATGTCCTTTCCATGGCACCATTGTTCAAATTGGCCTTGCCCGGTTCTCGATGGAATAAACCACTATGTGAACTCTGGTCCATTGTATTCTTTTCCCCTCCCAAAATCTGGTTAAAACACAGTTCTTATGGCTAGGTTCAACTATTACTTTCAAGATCGCCAGGCTCTCTGTTCTGTTGCTCCGGGGTATTGCCAAGTGGGGTTGAGGGCGCTATAGCCCCGGGTCTTTTGGTTGTAGCCCCGGATAGAAGCTCAGGGACTACAACCAAAAGGCTATAGCTAGCCCCGAATCCTGCCAGTCTCGACATTAGCCTAGCCCCCGATCTTTTCCAGACCTAGCAACACCGCTGTTGCTTAATGTAGCGAAACTCTCTCCTGTCTCTTTAAGGGATTCTCTTCCCCAACGGCCGCCTCTTTATGCGTGAACTGTGATTTCTGGCAGGGTTCTCCGCGACCTCCGGTCCCCTGGATTTCTGCGAGATATTTTCTACCGGTTCTTTCCTGTTCTGCCCCCTTATGCATACTCATGGGTCCGCCTTAGCACATTCGATGGATGGCCCTCTTCGGGGCATCTTTCCCTTCTGTCACGTCAGTTCAGAATGGGGAACCTAAAAATGACTATAACCTAGTTCTGTACGGATTATATTTGTCAGGGCCCAAATTGCAGGCTGCGCCAAAATCCCAGCTTCACTTATTAACTGAAGTGTCTGACCTTGGACACATCAGTTTCTCCTACTCTGCCTATCTGCCAACATGTTGCGTTTGTAGAGGTTATTCATACACTTTTTTGAAAGACCATCATAGTTTTAACTGACTATATTGTTGCTCCACTTCAACAATAAAAATGAACATTAAAAAAAATGTGTCTCCTTGTTCAGTTTTTGTAATGTAACTTTCAATGATACACTCGAGACTGAGGTTCCGGGCAATGTCCATAGAAAAGCACATTGGCACACCTTCCCCACATGTCTGTTTGCCATAATGGACCACGCAAAGCCTGGAAGCTGCCCGTGTTTAGGTCTTGGGCCATTTTAGCTTTGCATATTTCCGTGCCGTCTTTTTCCCCAAAGACTACGCGACTGCCTGGCTGCTTTGGGCCAGCACCCGGAAGCATATCTTATCGGGTAGTAGAAGGAACATGCAGGCCGTTATGTACAGGCGGACGGTAACCATGGTAACCGTTCCGCCGCTTGGTTAACAGGAAGTGAGGTAGCCTTGTGGGCAGGTCAATGAATTGCTTACAGTGTCGGCCTCAAGTTCTTATCTGGAAACCCTGGTTACGCAGGACTCCTGACGTGCGCGCTTTTTATTTGCTAGCATGGGAGAAATCGCCGCCTCAGTCCGCCACATAGTGAAGACTGCATCGCACACCGCTTTGCTAGTTATCGGGCCAGACTGGGATTCTTGGCAAGATTGTACCGTGCGCCCAGAATTGCGTCCAGATTTGTTTGGTATGGCAAAAGCTTTCCCTTATAAGGTAAAAGTGGCCTTTCGAGATTACGTTCCCAGTGGCCGAAGTGTATGAAAAGAAGTAGTGGAACTATGTCCCCTGCTTGCCTGCCTCTGCTCCCCAGACACCCCACTGCTACGCCCCCATTACATGCAATACAAACCCCCAAACAAACGCACCTGCTGTTTAAGGGAACTTTCAGTGCGGTATACTGAAGTGCAAGTTTCAACTTCTTCCTATACTTTTACAGTGGAATAGCGAAAATCGCAGTGCAAGTGCGAAAATCGCACGAAAAGCAGCGCACATCGATTCATGGAAGGCCGTGCGTGAGAAAACCATCGGATGTGCGCTAAAAAAGTGCGCGGCGCACGTTGGCGCACAGGCCATCTAACAGCGTGCGCCAGGTCAGCGAAAATCGCACAGGCCACAGCGAAAATCGCACATAGCGCGGCGCACACAACAAAAGTAGGCGGAACACGGGGCGTAACACTCGGAATGGGGAACAACTTGCCAAAATGTGGGTGTCACGGGGGAAGTACAGGGTGCAAGTGCGCGGAACGCCCACACGCTCGCCTACAACACGTATTCATGGAATCGAATAGGGCAAAAAAGCGCACGGTCAAACCAGCGCACAGGCACAAACACGACCGCCACAAGAAAGCAGGCGGTAGCGTCTCAGCGCCTGTAATAAATATGCGCTAAAAGGTGCGCCAACAAATAGCACCTATATACAGCCATGATGAATGTCCTATACTGTGGCCCTCCAGGACAAATGACGTGCAAAGGGGTACCCACAAACACGGACACCCGCTTACTGAAAAATAACGTGTGCGTGTATTCCGGGGTGCGCAGGAACTTTCACACGCGATTTGGCTGGGTACGTGGATCTCAGGGGTGTGCGGGAAGTCCCACACGCGATTTGGCTGTGTACGTGGATCTCAGGTGTGCGCGGGAAGTTCCACACGCGATTTGGCGGGGTACGTGCGCGGGAATTCACACATGCGACTTGGCTGGGTACGTGGATCTCAGGGGTGCGCGGGAAGTCTCACACGCGATTTGGCAGGGTACATGGATTTCAGGGGTGCGCGGGAAGTTCCACACGCGATTTGGCGGGGTACGTGCGCGGGAATTCACACACGCGACTTGGCTGGGTACGTGGATCTCAGGGGTGCGTGGGAAGTCTCACACGCGATTTGGCAGGGTACGTGGATTTCAGGGGTGCGCGGGAAGTTCCACACGCGATTTGGCCGGGTACGTGCGCGGGAATTCACACACGCGAATTGGCTGGGTACGTGGATCTCAGGGGTGCGCGGGAAGTCTCACACGCGATTTGGCAGGGTACGTGGATTTCAGGGGTGCGCGGGAAGTTCCACACGCGATTTGCCCGGGTACGTGCGCGGAAATTTACACATGCGATTTGGCTGGGTATGTGGATCTCAGGGGTGCGCGGGTAGTCCCACACGCGATTTGGCTGGCTACGTGGATCTCAGGGGTGCGCAGGAAGTCCCACACGCGATTTGGCAGGGTACGTGGATTTCAGGGGTGCGCGGGAAGTTCCACACGTGATTTGGCCAGGTGCGTGCGCGGGAATTCACAAACGCGACTTGGCTGGGTACGTGGATCTCAGGGGTGCGCGGGAAGTCTCACACGCGATTTGGCAGGGTACGTGGATTTCAGGGGTGCACGGGAAGTTCCACACGCGATTTGCCCGGGTACGTGCGCAGGAATTTACACACGCGATTTGGCTGGGTACGTGGATCTCAGGGGTGCGCGGGTAGTCCCACACGCGATTTGGCTGGGTACGTGGATCTCAGGGGTGCGCGGGAAGTCCCACACGCGATTTGGCAGGGTACGTGGATTTCAGGGGTGCGCAGGAAGTTCCACACGTGATTTGGCCAGGTACGTGCGCGGGAATTCACACACGCGACTTGGCTGGGTACGTGGATCTCAGGGGTGCGCGGGAAGTCTCACACGCGATTTGGCAGGGTACGTGGATTTCAGGGGTGCGCGGGAAGTTCCACACGCGATTTGGCCGGGTACGTGCGCGGGAATTCACACATGCGATTAGGCTGGGTACGTGGATCTCAGGGGTGCGCGGGAAGTCTCACAGGCGATTTGGCAGGGTACGTGGATTTCATGGGTGCGCGGGAAGTCTCACACGCGATTTGGCAGGGTACGTGCACGGGAATTCACACACGCGACTTGGCTGGGTACGTGGATCTCAGGGGTGCGCGGGAAGTCCCACACGCGATTTGGCAGGGTACATGGATTTCAGGGGTGCGCGGGAAGTTACACACGCGATTTGGCCGGGTACGTGCGCGGGAATTTACACACGCGATTTGGCTGGGTACGTGGATCACAGGGGTGCGCGGGAAGTCTCACACGCGATTTGGCTGGGTACGTGTATTTCAGGGGTACGCGGGAAATTCTACACACGATTTGGCTGTGTGCTCCCAGGTATTCCCTGTACACCCTCCACGGCCCCTGCAGGCAGCCGACACCACAGGGGACTACCCTGCACACCTGCTCATGTCACCGAGCACCCCCACCCCCCAGCAGTGCAGGGGCAGCCTCCACCAGGCCCCCACTCATGGCCCCTATCACCCCCACCCCCCAGCAGTGCAGGGGAACCCTCCACCAGGCCCCCACTCATGTCCCCCTGCACCCCCACCCCCCAGCATCCAGGGGCACCCTCCACCAGGCTCCCACTCATGTCTCCCCCCACCCCCCCAGCAGTGTGGGGCACCCTCCACCAGGCCCCCACTCATGTCTCCCACCACCCCCACAGCATCCAGGGGTACCCTCCACCAGGCCCCCACTCATGTCTCCCACCACCCCCAACCCCCCAGCAGTGTGGGGCACCCTCCACCAGGCCCCCACTCATGTCTCCCACCACCCCCACCCCCCAGCCACCATGGGCATCCCCCACCAGGCCCCCACTCATGTCTCCCACCACCCCCACCCCCCAGCCACCATGGGCATCCCCCACCAGGCCCCCACCCCCACCCCCCAGCCACCATGGGCAGCCCCCACCAGGCCCCCACCCATGTCCCCCACCACCCCCACCCCCCAGCCACCATGGGCATCCCCCACCAGGCCCCCACTCATGTCTCCCACCACCCCCACCCCCCAGCAGTGCAGGGGCAGCCTCCACCAGGCCACCACCCATGTCTACCACCACCCCCAGCCACCATGGGCATCCCCCACCAGGCCCCCAATCATGTCCCCCTGCACCCCCACCCCCCAGCATTCAGGGGCACCCTCCACCAGGCCCCCACTCATGGCCCCTATCACCCCCACCCCCCAGCAGTGCAGGGGCAGCCTCCACCAGGCCCCCACTCATGTCTCCCACCACCCCCACCCCCCAGCCACCATGGGCATCCGCCACCAGGCCCCCACTCATGTCTCCCACCCACCCCCACCCCCCAGCCACCATGGGCAGCCCCCACCAGGCCCCCACTCATGTCTCCCACCACCCCCACCCCCCCAGCAGTGCAGGGCCAGCACCACCAGGCCCCCACTCATGTCCAACTCATGTCTCCCACCACCCCCACCCCCCCAGCCACCATGGGCATCCGCCACCAGGCCCCCACTCATGTCTCCCACCCACCCCCACCCCCCAGCCACCATGGGCAGCCCCCACCAGGCCCCCACTCATGTCTCCCACCACCCCCACCCCCCCAGCAGTGCAGGGCCAGCACCACCAGGCCCCCACTCATGTCCAACTCATGTCTCCCACCACCCCCACCCCCCCAGCCACCATGGGCATCCCCCACCAGGCCCCCACTCATGTCTCCCACCACCCCCACCCCCCAGCCACCATGGGCATCCCCCACCAGGCCCCCACTCATGTCTCCCACCCACCCCCACCCCCCAGCCACCATGGGCAGCCCCCACCAGGCCCCCACCCATGTCCCCCACCACCCCCACCCCCACCCCCCAGCCACCATGGGCATCCCCCACCAGGCCCCCACTCATGTCTCCCACCACCCCCACCCCCCAGCAGTGCAGGGGCAGCCTCCACCAGGCCCCCACCCATGTCTACCACCACCCCCACCCCCCAGCCACCATGGGCAGCCCCCACCAGGCCCCCACTCATGTCCCCCTGCACCCCCACCCCCCAGCATTCAGGGGCACCCTCCACCAGGCCCCCACTCATGGCCCCTATCACCCCCACCCCCCAGCAGTGCAGGGGCAGCCTCCACCAGGTCCCCACTCATGTCTCCCACCACCCCCACCCCCAGCCACCATGGGCATCCCCCACCAGGCCCCCACTCATGTCTCCCACCCACCCCCACCCCCCAGCCACCATGGGCAGCCCCCACCAGGCCCCCACTCATGTCTCTCACCACCCCCACCCCCCCAGCAGTGCAGGGCCAGCACCACCAGGCCCCCACTCATGTCTCCCCCCACCCACCATGGGCATCCCCCACCAGGCCCCCACTCATGTCTCCCACCACCCCCACCCCCAGCCACCATGGGCATCCCCCACCAGGCCCCCACTCATGTCTCCCACCACCCCCACCCCCCAGCAGTGCAGGGGCAGCACCACCAGGCCCCCACTCATGTCCAACTCATGTATCCCACCACCCCCACCCCCCCAGCCACCATGGGCATCCTCCACCAGGCCCCCACTCATGTCTCCCACCACCCCACCCCCCCAGCAGTGTGGGGCACCCTCCACCAGGCCCCCACTCATGTCCCCCTGCACCCCCACCATCCAGGGGTACCCTCCACCAGGCCCCCACTCATGTCTCCCACCACCCCCACCCCCCCAGCAGTGTGGGGCACCCTCCACCAGGCCCCCACTCATGTCTCCCACCACCCCCACCCCCCAGCCACCATGGGCATCCCCCACCAGGCCCCCACTCATGTCTCCCACCACCCCCAGCCACCATGGGCAGCCCCCACCAGGCCCCCACTCATGTCTCCCACCCCCCACCCCCTCCAGCACTGAGGGGCACCCTCCACCAGGCCCCCACTCATGTCCCCCTGCACCCCCACCATCCAGGGGTACCCTCCACCAGGCCCCCACTCATGTCTCCCACCACCCCCACCGCCCAGCAGTGCAGGGGCACCCACCACCAGGCCCCCACTCATGTCCCCTATCACCCCCACCCCCCTGCCACCAGGGGCAGCCTCCACCAGGCCCCCACTCATGTCCCCTATCACCCCCACCCCCCAGCAGTGCAGGGGCAGCCTCCACCAGGCCCCCACTCATGTCTCCCACCACCCCCACCCCCCAGCCACCATGGGCAGCCACCACCAGGCCCCCACTCATGTCTCCCACCCCACAGCCACCATGGGCATCCCCCACCAGGCCCCCACTCGTGTCTCCAACCCACCCCCACCCCCCAGCCACCATGGGCAGCCCCCACCAGGCCCCCACTCATGTCTCCCACCACCCCCACCCGCCAGCCACCATGGGCATCCCCCACCAGGCCCCCACTCATGTCCCCCTGCACCCAGGTCCTCACAATCCCCAATCATGTGCGTTATGGTCAGCCTCCACAGCCAAAAGGCCCTACCAAGTAACCCATTCACCCACATGGAAATGGAAATTACATGTTACACCCCCAATGTTCTTAAAGCAAATGAACCCATGTCCGTCACACACAATGGTTGCAATTGAATGTGAAAACACCCAACATGACATGCATGAAACCAATGAGATGATACCACACAGTGAAGTATGAAAACAAAATTGTATTAAAAAAAATTGAATGCAAATGAAATGAAACAAACTACAATGGCAATGAAAAAAAGATAAGCTGCATGTCTGTCCAAAAAAATCTAAACTACAAATCCAAATCCAAAAAAATGTTGTTCAAAGTCACATTAAAAATAAAATCAATCCGAGAGAGAAAAATAAATGCAAAGACCATTGCTCCATGGAGAATAAATAAAAAATAAAAAAATAAAACAATCCAATGAAGAACTATGTACAAAACATCCAAGGGTCCATGAGCACAACTGAACAAAGGAAACCTACAAAAAACCCTAACTAAAATCCAACTATATACAAAAAGTGGAGCAGTGTCCGTCGACTCCAAATCATAAGAAGAAACAAAGGAAACCTAAAACTAAAGAACTATATACAAAGGCGACGGGCAAGTCCAGCGGCTCACTCCGTGGTGTTCCGGGCCAGGGCATCATCAAACTCCTTGTCTATGTCCCGGAGGCGGTCCTGTTCCATGGCCCCGAGGGTAAGCAGGGACGACGCCATCTGCTGCTCCAACCCCCTGCGGATTGCCTCGAGGCACTCGGCCCGCCTCAGGGCCCTCCGCATGGAGTTCTCCGCCCTGACCATCGTGAGCCGCGCCTCTTCTGCCCGCCGCCGCTCCGCACCTATCTGCTGGCCCAACCCCAGCCACACGGAAGACACTTCCTGTCCTGGGTCCTCCTGCCCTCCGGCCGATGCCTGCCCCTCCAATGTTGATGGCCCCGAGCCATGATGCCTCCCACGTTGACTCTGCTGCTGCCTCCGACGCAACTGCCTCTGCCAGCACGACGGCATCCAGGCTGATGGAATCCACCAACGCCGTCGTGCACGTGCCCTGCCTGATGATGCCGGCACATCCTCCATCTGCTGGGGTACAGTTGCTGTGGTGTCCACCCCTGCTGGACCTCCGACTCCCGACTGTGGCAGGGATGGGATGTCCACCGAGCTGGCTGCATTGGTCAGGGCAGGTCCACAGGGGGCCCTGGTGGCATCTGGGCCGGAAGACGGCAAGGAGAACGACCGGCGTATAGCCTCCACAGAGGAGGAGAGGGCCGCCAGATTGGCCGACACATGCAGGAAACCCCTGAACATGGAAGATCCCGATTGGGCCACGTCGGCACGGTGCTCTTCGTGATGATGTGCGTGCTCCTCCCGGGAAGCACGCACGTCATCACGAATTGCACCCGCGCGCATCGCGACCCCATTCAGGACCTTCTCCATACGGACACGGGTCCCCTCGTCCACAGGTGGAGGGGAGTCAGGTGACATGGACATCCCCTCTACCTGCGGGCGGGCCTGGGACGGGGCATCCCTGCTGGTGCATGGTGGTGCACTCACAGGGTCAGGGACAGCGACATGCACAGGCCCCTCCACGGTGACCTGTGCTGCCTCCTGCCCCTGGACTCCACCACTTGCACCAGCAGGGATGCCCCCACCAGGCCCCATATGTGCCTCAGTGGCGGCCTCCTCCTCCTCTGTGGAAACAACCAACCTGGATGGCTCCTCACCGTCTTCTGCCGTAGCAGGCCCCTGTGGGGGCTCACCCACCCATTCCGCTGCAGCCGTGGGGGCATCCCCGCCGCCTTGCTCCACAGCGCCGTCTCCGCCCTCTTCTTCACTAGCCGCTGCGTAGAGGGAGACATAGAACACAAGCATCAGGGTACTGTTCAATGGTCCCCTAGACAGGAAGCAATAGCAGATGAGTACCACTGTCAAAGTACACTTCCATCATGTCCCTCCACAACACATGGGTCAGTCCAGGCAAAACACACACAGTAACAGGCATGGTGCATGCCATGGACATTTCCATACATGTCCAATGGACTCTTGAAACATACAATGATATGGAACTCACATGCATCATGGGTCATGCCTATCACATGCACACACTTCACCTCAGTCACATCCATCTGGCCTCATACACCCCAAACACAGCGGATACAAGGGTAACTAGGCTGCATCAGTGAATCTGTGCATTGTCACACACATGTGTCATGCATCCATGGCATTCACAAGTCACAGACACGCAGGTCAGGCACACAGACATGGCTACCATATATGTACCCGGCATCAGCACACATCCCTCACCCCCACCCATGTCTAGGAACAGAGACTGGCATGCTCTCATGTGTAAAATCTGCATAGGGCTCCCCATTTCGCATTTAAACACATGCAACAACCATGTGGTTCACACATCACTGTTCGCACATGCATTACCATGATGTCCCTGCACACATACATGCATACATGGCCTATGTCACACATACAGGCAAGTATCAGACAACCAGCACACTGCAACATGCCCTGTCTCACACAGCAATGCTTGGACACTTACCGCTCAACTCCAGACGGGTCTCCCTCTCAAGGATCTGGGCGTGGAGCGCTGGGCGTACACGTTCCAGGACCCTCATCTGGATGGAACTCATGCGGCCCCCCTCCACGAGGCGCCGGGCCTTCACGAGGGTCCTGGACCTCAAGTCCTCCCAGCGCTTCTTGATCTTCTGGACGTCGCGGGTTGCCACCCCCTCCGCGTTGATGGCAACCACACAGTCGGCCCAGATCCTCTCCCGTACTTCCTTGCTGGCGCGGGACGATCCAAAGAGGGCATCATACTGCCCCAGGACATGCTCCACCAGGACACCAACTTCGGTGGCAGTGAAGCTGGTGCCACTCTGCCCCTCTGGCCTGGGGTTGCCACTGGTGCCAGATGTGGAAGTGCCCGACATGGCAACCCCAGAGGCAGGAGTGGGTGGGCAACTGGGTCCTGGGGCTGGGCTGTGGAGCGATGTAATCCCAGTCGGGAGTCTTCTATTCCAGCAGGGGTGGACACAGCAACTGGACCCCTGCAGATGGCTGATGTGCAGGCACCAAATGGCAGGGCACGGTGGCAGCATGCAGGCAGGCAGGCAGCAGCAGATGGCACGTGGGAGGCTGCTCGGGGCACTGGGGGGCAGTAATTCGGCCTTCTGGGCAGGAGCGTGGTCTTCCGTGTGTTTTCGCGTGGCCAGCTTGATACGGAGTGATTTGGCACGTGAAAATCCTGCACGTCAGCGTGAAATTCGAGGAAAGGCCCTTAGCGCGTCAGCACGCATACGCGATTCTATTGGACCAAAGGCCCTCAGCGCGTAAGCGCGTCTGTGACCCGCACGGGTGTTTCCCTCATAGCACGTGATGACGGAGCACACGTGGAAAGACTGCACGTCCGAGTGTCAGCGCGTGTAATTGGACAAAAGTGCGCGTACACGCGATTGGCCTATGTACGTGTATTTCAGGAGTGCGCGGGCACTTACACACGCGAGTACATCAGCGCACGTGTATACCGGGGTGCGCAGGAATTTCCACACGCTATTGGCCTGGGTACTGGATTTCAGGGGTGCGCGGGAAGTTTCACACGCTCGCCTACAACACGCGCAAAGAAACACGTACGCCAGTAGGAAGCAGGCATACGTCGACCCGCGACGCATAAATTTGCGCGCAAATAAAATTACAAGCTCAGACGCCAGGATGAATATACCGTTCCTAGCAGCAGTGGCCGTGGGCTACCAAAGGAGGAGGAGGATAGTCAGGGCCAGAATATTCACACCCAGAACCAGCCTTTTCGGGATGCCTGATGACCAGGTGTATGGGAGGTACAGGTTTCCACCACACATAATACTGGACCTGGTGAGTGAGTGGGAGGATGACCTCACATCACCCACCCTGTGCTCCCAAGCACTCAGCCCCCTGGAGAAGGTCCTCAATGTACTGCACTTCTTAGCCACTGGATCATTTCAGCGGACAAGTGCCATAGTGGGTGGGGTGTCACAGGCCACGCAGTCACGCTGCCTACACCAGGTCTTGAACATCATCACTGCACGCCCATCAGTCCGCAGGCACATATACCTGCCCAGAACACCTGCAGAAAGGCATGCTGCCGCCCTGGATTTTTACGGTGTGGCACGATTCCCCAAAGTGCAAGGTGCCATCGACTGCACCCATGTGGCTCTACGTCCCCCCAGGGCATCTGAGCACATCTATAGGAACCGCAAGCACTGGCATTCCATCAACGTGCAGGTAGTATGTAATGCCAAGGGAATCATCACCTCAGTATATGCCAACTATCCCGGGTCCACCCACGACAGCTTCATTTACCGAATGTCCACCCTAAGCCGGGACCTAGAAGCTGGGCGGCATGGCGATACATGGCTGCTTGGTGAGTATGAATGCCACTGCACATGCATGCATGTCAGATACTGAGCAAGGTCACAACCCCACCAATGATACCAATCACCACCTCCACAGGGGACAGTGCCTACCCTTTCAGCCCCCACATGATAACGCCAATTCAGAACCCCACCACGCCACCCGAGGTAAGATATAACACAGCCCACATTGCAACCCGGGGCATAGTGGAGCGCACATTCGGAGTGCTTAAGTCACGCTTTCGCTCCCTTGACCGTTCTGGCGGGCAGCTGTTATACGCTCCCCCAGTAGTGTGCAGGATCATAGTGGCAGCATGTGTCCTGCACAACGTTGCAACACGCCGGGGCCTGGCCGGTGGTGACCCCACATCCCCAACCACATGCACGGCCGCTGCGCATGGGAGGGGAAAGGGCACGGGGGAGGCAGCCCATACACAGCTAGTGGCTAATTACTTCACATAGAAATCACACCCCTGTGGAGTGCACACTGCCCTGGCACATACCATCTGACAATCAATGATGACTCAACCTGACACTGATCCTGAATGTCTGGAGAATCAACCGTCCAAACCATATCAGCCTGAGATTGTTCACCTGGAAGTGTTACAATGTGTGCATCCCTACCTACACAGACACCACCAATGCAGTTTCGTGAAAAAACACATTCATGCAGCTAAAATGAATACCCACTTGCAAAATGCAACATGAGGACAGTGCCATGTCACCCAACCCATCCCCAGCGCCGCCACACGACACACCGTGCCATGTCATGCTATGTGCAGGTAAACAAAGTAATCCCCACCACATGACACAAGTGTCACAATGTACAGTGTCCCTAATTGAAACTCGCGACACCTGAAATGCTCACAGTAATGCAGGACCAACAACACACTTGAGCAGGTATTTAGCAATAACACTTATCAGCCACTGACCCTCTAAACTACCATTAACATGACATTACGAATGTAAGGAATTAGTAGTCTCACCACCTCGAAATGCCTGCACTCCTACCACTTCCAACTGTACAGTGTTGCCGCCATGTAGAGTTGTAGGTGCACTGCTGCCAACATGGACACCATCTCCAAAGTACAGGGCCTTGTGTAGACATGAGGAAAGGACCTGCAAATTAGGAGGTAGACACGGATGATGAGTTACACATCAATGCAACATGCAGTGTACAACACAACAGCAATATGCACTAGGAATGTATACACAGTATTGACTAGACTACCCACACATGTAGTGGGAGTCCAATGTCACCATGTACGTCAATGTCACTTGGGCACACCCTTTGCAAGCCCATGGAAACGGGAAGCAGGAGGGGTGTGTGTGACAAAAACCCAAGCATCTGAACCAAATACATGACAAGCCTGCATGTGCCCAGCCACAATGCAGCGTATGCCCACAGGAGCCACAGAAGGCAACACATTGTCCCAAAAAATAAATGTAAAGAAAAAAAAAAAATAAAAAAATATAAAAATCAAAAATGGCCATTAATGGGCCCGGGGGGGTTGGGGATGCCACCCAGGAGGTCCGAGGACAGGGTGCACACCAAAACCCACCTGTGTGGATCTTGCGAGGAAAAAAAACACCTCCATGGGCTCATGGCCCACACGGCTACCCTATTGTGGGAGTATCACTGCTGTCGCTATTATCACCCTGTGCAGCTGCATCCGGAGGTGGTTGCACTATGGGAGGCAGCCCACGCAAGGCCCTAGTCTGTTCCTCCATGGCTGCAAGCATGCGGGTGTGGTAGGTCTCGTTCTGGAGGATGAGTGTGCGGAGGTCCCCATGCAACAACTCACGGGATGCCCGGACCTCCGCCCTAGTTGCCTGCATCTCAGCTGAGAGCGTACGGGTGAGACGCTCCAGCTGCTGTTCTGTCCTTCGTTTTTGTTGAAGCCTCAAGCTCAACAAGAGTCGTCCTGAGGTGAAGGAGCTCCAGCCTCAGGGCTTCCCTGTGGCCCTGGGACTCTATGGAGATGGCTTCCTGCAGAGTCGCCAGTGCCGCCCGCCTGTCCCTGTTGGACGCCAACATGTCCTCCCTGTGTGATTGGCAGATGGAGTCGGTTGCCTGCTGTAGTCGCTCCATCAGCCTTTCGGGGGGGACAATGGAAGTGGCCACCCTATCCATGGCCTGAGCCATCATCTCTGATGATGCTGCCTGTTGGGTTGCCATACCGTAAATGGATTGCTCCCATGCGGTATTGCCAGGTGGTGTACGGCCACCACGTCGACGGGCACCACACCTGTCTGGGTCAAGGCGAACTGCGCCTTGCTGTGCCGGCACTGCCTGAGGCTGCAGGACTGCATTCCCCCTCTGATCTGCTGGCCCAGGAACAGGATCAGATGTCGCGGAGTGTGACCCTGCATCCGTAACCACCAAAGGCGTAGCTGCCAACACTGACATCCCCATTGAGGGTTCTGACCCTGGTGCAGGTGGGTAGGACAGAACAGAATCCCTCCCAGGAACACTCACCTGCGACGGCACGTAGGTCTCATCATCCGAATCAACACCTGAGTACAGCTCGGGGGAGGTGCAGCCAGAGACACCTCTTGAGAGCACGACCTGCAGCACTTGTGGGTTCTCACCCACCACCACACCACGTCCCTCACTGGTGGTCGGTCGGCCCTCGGACCCCTCCTGGGTCTGCACCATCTCCACAACCCCAGCAGTATCAGGTGCGTCTTCCCCTGCAAAGACATAAAAGCAAACAAATGGAAACAGGCATTAGCACCATGGCACACAATGAGGGCTGAGAAGCAACAGAACCAGTACTTGATTGACACATGTCCCACATGACCAAAACCCTCCCATGCATGCACCCTCACTGCGTATGAAGGGCAGGCAAATGGCACACACTGATGACACCAAGATGGAAGATGAACACATTTTCTGCATGCTGCCTGGCAGTGGCATCACACATTGGCCTGTGATTGCCAGGTGAAATACACATGCCATCACACAGATGGCATGTACCATTGCTATTGAGTGAAGATGGAGAGGAGGGCAGCACTTATTCATTCAGTCCAGTTCCCACATGTAATAGCTTTTCTAATTCAAACAGGTCTGATTTTTCACCTGGAGCTGCCAGTCCAAAATGGTCCGATTGCACAGGGACATGTGTGAACAAATGATATCCAGGTAACAAAGTCACTCCACTTTACCATAGCCATGTCGGACATGTGACTACAGGACTGAGAAATGCCTAGTAAAAGTGGTGGAATGCAAACAATCTGCCTGAATGAACAGAGAAAAATAAGCAACAATGTTGTGGCAAGGTGACACTTCAAGGGCAACTGGCGTGCTGTTGGGCTAGATATCTACTGTTGGCAGAAGGGATACTGCTATGGCCAAATGCTGCTGCGCAGAATGTATTGCATGAAGCACATGGGTGACCCAAACGACTCGCACATGGGTAACCCAAACGACTCAGGCGCACACACCCTCACCTGGCGCACAAACAGAAGCCCTCACACACACGGGGTGCGCAGGAAGTTCCACACGTGATTTGGCCAGGTACGTGCGCGGGAATTCACACACGCGACTTGGCTGGGTACGTGGATCTCAGGGGTGCGCGGGAAGTCTCACACGCGATTTGGCAGGGTACGTGGATTTCAGGGGTGCGCGGGAAGTTCCACACGCGATTTGGCCGGGTACGTGCGCGGGAATTCACACATGCGATTAGGCTGGGTACGTGGATCTCAGGGGTGCACGGGAAGTCTCACAGGCGATTTGGCAGGGTACGTGGATTTCATGGGTGCGCGGGAAGTCTCACACGCGATTTGGCAGGGTACGTGCACGGGAATTCACACACGCGACTTGGCTGGGTACGTGGATCTCAGGGGTGCGCGGGAAGTCCCACACGCGATTTGGCAGGGTACATGGATTTCAGGGGTGCGCGGGAAGTTACACACGCGATTTGGCCGGGTACGTGCGCGGGAATTTACACACGCGATTTGGCTGGGTACGTGGATCACAGGGGTGCGCGGGAAGTCTCACACGCGATTTGGCTGGGTACGTGTATTTCAGGGGTACGCGGGAAATTCTACACACGATTTGGCTGTGTGCTCCCAGGTATTCCCTGTACACCCTCCACGGCCCCTGCAGGCAGCCGACACCACAGGGGACTACCCTGCACACCTGCTCATGTCACCGAGCACCCCCACCCCCCAGCAGTGCAGGGGCAGCCTCCACCAGGCCCCCACTCATGGCCCCTATCACCCCCACCCCCCAGCAGTGCAGGGGAACCCTCCACCAGGCCCCCACTCATGTCCCCCTGCACCCCCACCCCCCAGCATCCAGGGGCACCCTCCACCAGGCTCCCACTCATGTCTCCCACCACCCCCACCCCCCCAGCAGTGTGGGGCACCCTCCACCAGGCCCCCACTCATGTCTCCCACCACCCCCACAGCATCCAGGGGTACCCTCCACCAGGCCCCCACTCATGTCTCCCACCACCCCCAACCCCCCAGCAGTGTGGGGCACCCTCCACCAGGCCCCCACTCATGTCTCCCACCACCCCCACCCCCCAGCCACCATGGGCATCCCCCACCAGGCCCCCACTCATGTCTCCCACCACCCCCACCCCCCAGCCACCATGGGCATCCCCCACCAGGCCCCCACCCCCAGCCACCATGGGCAGCCCCCACCAGGTCCCCACCCATGTCCCCCACCACCCCCACCCCCCAGCCACCATGGGCATCCCCCACCAGGCCCCCACTCATGTCTCCCACCACCCCCACCCCCCAGCAGTGCAGGGGCAGCCTCCACCAGGCCACCACCCATGTCTACCACCACCCCCAGCCACCATGGGCATCCCCCACCAGGCCCCCAATCATGTCCCCCTGCACCCCCACCCCCCAGCATTCAGGGGCACCCTCCACCAGGCCCCCACTCATGGCCCCTATCACCCCCACCCCCCAGCAGTGCAGGGGCAGCCTCCACCAGGCCCCCACTCATGTCTCCCACCACCCCCACCCCCCAGCCACCATGGGCATCCGCCACCAGGCCCCCACTCATGTCTCCCACCCACCCCCACCCCCCAGCCACCATGGGCAGCCCCCACCAGGCCCCCACTCATGTCTCCCACCACCCCCACCCCCCCAGCAGTGCAGGGCCAGCACCACCAGGCCCCCACTCATGTCCAACTCATGTCTCCCACCACCCCCACCCCCCCAGCCACCATGGGCATCCCCCACCAGGCCCCCACTCATGTCTCCCACCACCCCCACCCCCCAGCCACCATGGGCATCCCCCACCAGGCCCCCACTCATGTCTCCCACCCCCCAGCCACCATGGGCAGCCCCCACCAGGCCCCCACCCATGTCCCCCACCACCCCCACCCCCACCCCCCAGCCACCATGGGCATCCCCCACCAGGCCCCCACTCATGTCTCCCACCACCCCCACCCCCCAGCAGTGCAGGGGCAGCCTCCACCAGGCCCCCACCCATGTCTACCACCACCCCCACCCCCCAGCCACCATGGGCAGCCCCCACCAGGCCCCCACTCATGTCCCCCTGCACCCCCACCCCCCAGCATTCAGGGGCACCCTCCACCAGGCCCCCACTCATGGCCCCTATCACCCCCACCCCCCAGCAGTGCAGGGGCAGCCTCCACCAGGTCCCCACTCATGTCTCCCACCACCCCCACCCCCAGCCACCATGGGCATCCCCCACCAGGCCCCCACTCATGTCTCCCACCCACCCCCACCCCCCAGCCACCATGGGCAGCCCCCACCAGGCCCCCACTCATGTCTCTCACCACCCCCACCCCCCCAGCAGTGCAGGGCCAGCACCACCAGGCCCCCACTCATGTCTCCCCCCACCCACCATGGGCATCCCCCACCAGGCCCCCACTCATGTCTCCCACCACCCCCACCCCCAGCCACCATGGGCATCCCCCACCAGGCCCCCACTCATGTCTCCCACCACCCCCACCCCCCAACAGTGCAGGGGCAGCACCACCAGGCCCCCACTCATGTCCAACTCATGTATCCCACCACCCCCACCCCCCCAGCCACCATGGGCATCCTCCACCAGGCCCCCACTCATGTCTCCCACCACCCCACCCCCCCAGCAGTGTGGGGCACCCTCCACCAGGCCCCCACTCATGTCCCCCTGCACCCCCACCATCCAGGGGTACCCTCCACCAGGCCCCCACTCATGTCTCCCACCACCCCCACCCCCCCAGCAGTGTGGGGCACCCTCCACCAGGCCCCCACTCATGTCTCCCACCACCCCCACCCCCCAGCCACCATGGGCATCCCCCACCAGGCCCCCACTCATGTCTCCCACCACCCCCAGCCACCATGGGCAGCCCCCACCAGGCCCCCACTCATGTCTCCCACCCCCCACCCCCTCCAGCACTGAGGGGCACCCTCCACCAGGCCCCCACTCATGTCCCCCTGCACCCCCACCATCCAGGGGTACCCTCCACCAGGCCCCCACTCATGTCTCCCACCACCCCCACCGCCCAGCAGTGCAGGGGCACCCACCACCAGGCCCCCACTCATGTCCCCTATCACCCCCACCCCCCTGCCACCAGGGGCAGCCTCCACCAGGCCCCCACTCATGTCCCCTATCACCCCCACCCCCCAGCAGTGCAGGGGCAGCCTCCACCAGGCCCCCACTCATGTCTCCCACCACCCCCACCCCCCAGCCACCATGGGCAGCCACCACCAGGCCCCCACTCATGTCTCCCACCCCCCAGCCACCATGGGCATCCCCCACCAGGCCCCCACTCGTGTCTCCAACCCACCCCCACCCCCCAGCCACCATGGGCAGCCCCCACCAGGCCCCCACTCATGTCTCCCACCACCCCCACCCGCCAGCCACCATGGGCATCCCCCACCAGGCCCCCACTCATGTCCCCCTGCACCCAGGTCCTCACAATCCCCAATCATGTGCGTTATGGTCAGCCTCCACAGCCAAAAGGCCCTACCAAGTAACCCATTCACCCACATGGAAATGGAAATTACATGTTACACCCCCAATGTTCTTAAAGCAAATGAACCCATGTCCGTCACACACAATGGTTGCAATTGAATGTGAAAACACCCAACATGACATGCATGAAACCAATGAGATGATACCACACAGTGAAGTATGAAAACAAAATTGTATTAAAAAAAATTGAATGCAAATGAAATGAAACAAACTACAATGGCAATGAAAAAAAGATAAGCTGCATGTCTGTCCAAAAAAATCTAAACTACAAATCCAAATCCAAAAAAATGTTGTTCAAAGTCACATTAAAAATAAAATCAATCCGAGAGAGAAAAATAAATGCAAAGACCATTGCTCCATGGAGAATAAATAAAAAATAAAAAAATAAAACAATCCAATGAAGAACTATGTACAAAACATCCAAGGGTCCATGAGCACAACTGAACAAAGGAAACCTACAAAAAACCCTAAATAAAATCCAACTATATACAAAAAGTGGAGCAGTGTCCGTCGACTCCAAATCATAAGAAGAAACAAAGGAAACCTAAAACTAAAGAACTATATACAAAGGCGACGGGCAAGTCCAGCGGCTCACTCCGTGGTGTTCCGGGCCAGGGCATCATCAAACTCCTCGTCTATGTCCCGGAGGCGGTCCTGTTCCATGGCCCCGAGGGTAAGCAGGGACGACGCCATCTGCTGCTCCAACCCCCTGCGGATTGCCTCGAGGCACTCGGCCCGCCTCAGGGCCCTCCGCATGGAGTTCTCCGCCCTGACCATCGTGAGCCGCGCCTCTTCTGCCCGCCGCCGCTCCGCACCTATCTGCTGGCCCAACCCCAGCTACACGGAAGACACTTCCTGTCCTGGGTCCTCCTGCCCTCCGGCCGATGCCTGCCCCTCCAATGTTGATGGCCCCGAGCCATGATGCCTCCCACGTTGACTCTGCTGCTGCCTCCGACGCAACTGCCTCTGCCAGCACGACGGCATCCAGGCTGATGGAATCCACCAACGCCGTCGTGCACGTGCCCTGCCTGATGATGCCGGCACATCCTCCATCTGCTGGGGTACAGTTGCTGTGGTGTCCACCCCTGCTGGACCTCCGACTCCCGACTGTGGCAGGGATGGGATGTCCACCGAGCTGGCTGCATTGGTCAGGGCAGGTCCACAGGGGGCCCTGGTGGCATCTGGGCCGGAAGACGGCAAGGAGAACGACCGGCGTATAGCCTCCACAGAGGAGGAGAGGGCCGCCAGATTGGCCGACACATGCAGGAAACCCCTGAACATGGAAGATCCCGATTGGGCCACGTCGGCACGGTGCTCTTCGTGATGATGTGCGTGCTCCTCCCGGGAAGCACGCACGTCATCACGAATTGCACCCGCGCGCATCGCGACCCCATTCAGGACCTTCTCCATACGGACACGGGTCCCCTCGTCCACAGGTGGAGGGGAGTCAGGTGACATGGACATCCCCTCTACCTGCGGGCGGGCCTGGGACGGGGCATCCCTGCTGGTGCATGGTGGTGCACTCACAGGGTCAGGGACAGCGACATGCACAGGCCCCTCCACGGTGACCTGTGCTGCCTCCTGCCCCTGGACTGCACCACTTGCACCAGCAGGGATGCCCCCACCAGGCCCCATATGTGCCTCAGTGGCGGCCTCCTCCTCCTCTGTGGAAACAACCAACCTGGATGGCTCCTCACCGTCTTCTGCCGTAGCAGGCCCCTGTGGGGGCTCACCCACCCATTCCGCTGCAGCCGTGGGGGCATCCCCGCCGCCTTGCTCCACAGCGCCGTCTCCGCCCTCTTCTTCACTAGCCGCTGCGTAGAGGGAGACATAGAACACAAGCATCAGGGTACTGTTCAATGGTCCCCTAGACAGGAAGCAATAGCAGATGAGTACCACTGTCAAAGTACACTTCCATCATGTCCCTCCACAACACA
Source organism: Ambystoma mexicanum (assembly GCF_040938575.1). Classification (NCBI taxonomy): domain Eukaryota; kingdom Metazoa; phylum Chordata; class Amphibia; order Caudata; family Ambystomatidae; genus Ambystoma; species Ambystoma mexicanum. Next base: position 1,461,756,797 of record NC_090935.1, read on the forward strand.
TGGGTCAGTCCAGGCAAAACACACACAGTAACAGGCATGGTGCATGCCATGGACATTTCCATACATGTCCAATGGACTCTTGAAACATACAATGATATGGAACTCACATGCATCATGGGTCATGCCTATCACATGCACACACTTCACCTCAGTCACATCCATCTGGCCTCATACACCCCAAACACAGCGGATACAAGGGTAACTAGGCTGCATCAGTGAATCTGTGCATTGTCACACACATGTGTCATGCATCCATGGCATTCACAAGTCACAGACACGCAGGTCAGGCACACAGACATGGCTACCATATATGTACCCGGCATCAGCACACATCCCTCACCCCCACCCATGTCTAGGAACAGAGACTGGCATGCTCTCATGTGTAAAATCTGCATAGGGCTCCCCATTTCGCATTTAAACACATGCAACAACCATGTGGTTCACACATCACTGTTCGCACATGCATTACCATGATGTCCTTGCACACATACATGCATACATGGCCTATGTCACACATACAGGCAAGTATCAGACAACCAGCACACTGCAACATGCCCTGTCTCACACAGCAATGCTTGGACACTTACCGCTCAACTCCAGACGGGTCTCCCTCTCAAGGATCTGGGCGTGGAGCGCTGGGCGTACACGTTCCAGGACCCTCATCTGGATGGAACTCATGCGGCCCCCCTCCACGAGGCGCCGGGCCTTCACGAGGGTCCTGGACCTCAAGTCCTCCCAGCGCTTCTTGATCTTCTGGACGTCGCGGGTTGCCACCCCCTCCGCGTTGATGGCAACCACACAGTCGGCCCAGATCCTCTCCCGTACTTCCTTGCTGGCGCGGGACGATCCAAAGAGGGCATCATACTGCCCCAGGACATGCTCCACCAGGACACCAACTTCGGTGGCAGTGAAGCTGGTGCCACTCTGCCCCTCTGGCCTGGGGTTGCCACTGGTGCCAGATGTGGAAGTGCCCGACATGGCAACCCCAGAGGCAGGAGTGGGTGGGCAACTGGGTCCTGGGGCTGGGCTGTGGAGCGATGTAATCCCAGTCGGGAGTCTTCTATTCCAGCAGGGGTGGACACAGCAACTGGACCCCTGCAGATGGCTGATGTGCAGGCACCAAATGGCAGGGCACGGTGGCAGCATGCAGGCAGGCAGGCAGCAGCAGATGGCACGTGGGAGGCTGCTCGGGGCACTGGGGGGCAGTAATTCGGCCTTCTGGGCAGGAGCGTGGTCTTCCGTGTGTTTTCGCGTGGCCAGCTTGATACGGAGTGATTTGGCACGTGAAAATCCTGCACGTCAGCGTGAAATTCGAGGAAAGGCCCTTAGCGCGTCAGCACGCATACGCGATTCTATTGGACCAAAGGCCCTCAGCGCGTAAGCGCGTCTGTGACCCGCACGGGTGTTTCCCTCATAGCACGTGATGACGGAGCACACGTGGAAAGACTGCACGTCAGAGTGTCAGCGCGTGTAATTGGACAAAAGTGCGCGTACACGCGATTGGCCTATGTACGTGTATTTCAGGAGTGCGCAGGCACTTACACACGCGAGTACATCAGCGCACGTGTATACCGGGGTGCGCAGGAATTTCCACACGCTATTGGCCTGGGTACTGGATTTCAGGGGTGCGCGGGAAGTTTCACACGCTCGCCTACAACACGCGCAAAGAAACACGTACGCCAGTAGGAAGCAGGCATACGTCGACCCGCGACGCATAAATTTGCGCGCAAATAAAATTACAAGCTCAGACGCCAGGATGAATATACCGTTCCTAGCAGCAGTGGCCGTGGGCTACCAAAGGAGGAGGAGGATAGTCAGGGCCAGAATATTCACACCCAGAACCAGCCTTTTCGGGATGCCTGATGACCAGGTGTATGGGAGGTACAGGTTTCCACCACACATAATACTGGACCTGGTGAGTGAGTGGGAGGATGACCTCACATCACCCACCCTGTGCTCCCAAGCACTCAGCCCCCTGGAGAAGGTCCTCAATGTACTGCACTTCTTAGCCACTGGATCATTTCAGCGGACAAGTGCCATAGTGGGTGGGGTGTCACAGGCCACGCAGTCACGCTGCCTACACCAGGTCTTGAACATCATCACTGCACGCCCATCAGTCCGCAGGCACATATACCTGCCCAGAACACCTGCAGAAAGGCATGCTGCCGCCCTGGATTTTTACGGTGTGGCACGATTCCCCAAAGTGCAAGGTGCCATCGACTGCACCCATGTGGCTCTACGTCCCCCCAGGGCATCTGAGCACATCTATAGGAACCGCAAGCACTGGCATTCCATCAACGTGCAGGTAGTATGTAATGCCAAGGGAATCATCACCTCAGTATATGCCAACTATCCCGGGTCCACCCACGACAGCTTCATTTACCGAATGTCCACCCTAAGCCGGGACCTAGAAGCTGGGCGGCATGGCGATACATGGCTGCTTGGTGAGTATGAATGCCACTGCACATGCATGCATGTCAGATACTGAGCAAGGTCACAACCCCACCAATGATACCAATCACCACCTCCACAGGGGACAGTGCCTACCCTTTCAGCCCCCACATGATAACGCCAATTCAGAACCCCACCACGCCACCCGAGGTAAGATATAACACAGCCCACATTGCAACCCGGGGCATAGTGGAGCGCACATTCGGAGTGCTTAAGTCACGCTTTCGCTCCCTTGACCGTTCTGGCGGGCAGCTGTTATACGCTCCCCCAGTAGTGTGCAGGATCATAGTGGCAGCATGTGTCCTGCACAACGTTGCAACACGCCGGGGCCTGGCCGGTGGTGACCCCACATCCCCAACCACATGCACGGCCGCTGCGCATGGGAGGGGAAAGGGCACGGGGGAGGCAGCCCATACACAGCTAGTGGCTAATTACTTCACATAGAAATCACACCCCTGTGGAGTGCACACTGCCCTGGCACATACCATCTGACAATCAATGATGACTCAACCTGACACTGATCCTGAATGTCTGGAGAATCAACCGTCCAAACCATATCAGCCTGAGATTGTTCACCTGGAAGTGTTACAATGTGTGCATCCCTACCTACACAGACACCACCAATGCAGTTTCGTGAAAAAACACATTCATGCAGCTAAAATGAATACCCACTTGCAAAATGCAACATGAGGACAGTGCCATGTCACCCAACCCATCCCCAGCGCCGCCACACGACACACCGTGCCATGTCATGCTATGTGCAGGTAAACAAAGTAATCCCCACCACATGACACAAGTGTCACAATGTACAGTGTCCCTAATTGAAACTCGCGACACCTGAAATGCTCACAGTAATGCAGGACCAACAACACACTTGAGCAGGTATTTAGCAATAACACTTATCAGCCACTGACCCTCTAAACTACCATTAACATGACATTACGAATGTAAGGAATTAGTAGTCTCACCACCTCGAAATGCCTGCACTCCTACCACTTCCAACTGTACAGTGTTGCCGCCATGTAGAGTTGTAGGTGCACTGCTGCCAACATGGACACCATCTCCAAAGTACAGGGCCTTGTGTAGACATGAGGAAAGGACCTGCAAATTAGGAGGTAGACACGGATGATGAGTTACACATCAATGCAACATGCAGTGTACAACACAACAGCAATATGCACTAGGAATGTATACACAGTATTGACTAGACTACCCACACATGTAGTGGGAGTCCAATGTCACCATGTACGTCAATGTCACTTGGGCACACCCTTTGCAAGCCCATGGAAACGGGAAGCAGGAGGGGTGTGTGTGACAAAAACCCAAGCATCTGAACCAAATACATGACAAGCCTGCATGTGCCCAGCCACAATGCAGCGTATGCCCACAGGAGCCACAGAAGGCAACACATTGTCCCAAAAAATAAATGTAAAGAAAAAAAAAAAATAAAAAAAATATAAAAATCAAAAATGGCCATTAATGGGCCCGGGGGGGTTGGGGATGCCACCCAGGAGGTCCGAGGACAGGGTGCACACCAAAACCCACCTGTGTGGATCTTGCGAGGAAAAAAAACACCTCCATGGGCTCATGGCCCACACGGCTACCCTATTGTGGGAGTATCACTGCTGTCGCTATTATCACCCTGTGCAGCTGCATCCGGAGGTGGTTGCACTATGGGAGGCAGCCCACGCAAGGCCCTAGTCTGTTCCTCCATGGCTGCAAGCATGCGGGTGTGGTAGGTCTCGTTCTGGAGGATGAGTGTGCGGAGGTCCCCATGCAACAACTCACGGGATGCCCGGACCTCCGCCCTAGTTGCCTGCATCTCAGCTGAGAGCGTACGGGTGAGACGCTCCAGCTGCTGTTCTGTCCTTCGTTTTTGTTGAAGCCTCAAGCTCAACAAGAGTCGTCCTGAGGTGAAGGAGCTCCAGCCTCAGGGCTTCCCTGTGGCCCTGGGACTCTATGGAGATGGCTTCCTGCAGAGTCGCCAGTGCCGCCCGCCTGTCCCTGTTGGACGCCAACATGTCCTCCCTGTGTGATTGGCAGATGGAGTCGGTTGCCTGCTGTAGTCGCTCCATCAGCCTTTCGGGGGGGACAATGGAAGTGGCCACCCTATCCATGGCCTGAGCCATCATCTCTGATGATGCTGCCTGTTGGGTTGCCATACCGTAAATGGATTGCTCCCATGCGGTATTGCCAGGTGGTGTACGGCCACCACGTCGACGGGCACCACACCTGTCTGGGTCAAGGCGAACTGCGCCTTGCTGTGCCGGCACTGCCTGAGGCTGCAGGACTGCATTCCCCCTCTGATCTGCTGGCCCAGGAACAGGATCAGATGTCGCGGAGTGTGACCCTGCATCCGTAACCACCAAAGGCGTAGCTGCCAACACTGACATCCCCATTGAGGGTTCTGACCCTGGTGCAGGTGGGTAGGACAGAACAGAATCCCTCCCAGGAACACTCACCTGCGACGGCACGTAGGTCTCATCATCCGAATCAACACCTGAGTACAGCTCGGGGGAGGTGCAGCCAGAGACACCCCTTGAGAGCACGACCTGCAGCACTTGTGGGTTCTCACCCACCACCACACCACGTCCCTCACTGGTGGTCGGTCGGCCCTCGGACCCCTCCTGGGTCTGCACCATCTCCACAACCCCAGCAGTATCAGGTGCGTCTTCCCCTGCAAAGACATAAAAGCAAACAAATGGAAACAGGCATTAGCACCATGGCACACAATGAGGGCTGAGAAGCAACAGAACCAGTACTTGATTGACACATGTCCCACATGACCAAAACCCTCCCATGCATGCACCCTCACTGCGTATGAAGGGCAGGCAAATGGCACACACTGATGACACCAAGATGGAAGATGAACACATTTTCTGCATGCTGCCTGGCAGTGGCATCACACATTGGCCTGTGATTGCCAGGTGAAATACACATGCCATCACACAGATGGCATGTACCATTGCTATTGAGTGAAGATGGAGAGGAGGGCAGCACTTATTCATTCAGTCCAGTTCCCACATGTAATAGCTTTTCTAATTCAAACAGGTCTGATTTTTCACCTGGAGCTGCCAGTCCAAAATGGTCCGATTGCACAGGGACATGTGTGAACAAATGATATCCAGGTAACAAAGTCACTCCACTTTACCATAGCCATGTCGGACATGTGACTACAGGACTGAGAAATGCCTAGTAAAAGTGGTGGAATGCAAACAATCTGCCTGAATGAACAGAGAAAAATAAGCAACAATGTTGTGGCAAGGTGACACTTCAAGGGCAACTGGCGTGCTGTTGGGCTAGATATCTACTGTTGGCAGAAGGGATACTGCTATGGCCAAATGCTGCTGCGCAGAATGTATTGCATGAAGCACATGGGTGACCCAAACGACTCAGGCGCACACACCCTCACCTGGCGCACAAACAGAAGCCCTCACACACACACCATGCACATGGATGACACACACATGCATGTGCACTCACCGGACAATGCCTCATAATCAGGCAGATCTCCCACGCCTTGGATCTGTTCCTCCGTGACGTAGGTCCCAGCGACTGACTCATGTGGAGTGAGTTCCATGTCTTCTACTGGAGACCCACCTCCAGTCACTAGAGTTGCGGCATGACTTGAGGCCAGCTTATTCTTTGCCCTGCGCTTTAGGTCATTCCAGCGCTTATAGCAATAATTGGCTGTGCGCCTCACGATTCCAAGGGCACTTACGATGTCCGCAACGGTCTGCCAGTGTGCCTGGCGTTGTGCAGGTGTGGTCTTGGATCCTGCAACAATGACCATCTCGTTATCATGTGCGGACACATACTCGACAAGTGCATTCAGTTCGGCATTCGTGAAGCTGGGCATCCTCGACGGGCCGGATTGCGTAGCCGTGTCTGGGGCATCAGCCTGTGCCGGACGAGCACTCTTCCTCTTCCGCTTGGAAGGTGGTGGTGATCCTGAGTGTCCTGCGCCGCTCTGGACACTAGGGGCAGGAGCCCTGGTGGACTGTGTATCAGGAGTGTGGGATTGCACACTCAGCATGGGAGTTGGTGCAGGCATTGGTTCAAGTGTAATGGTGTCAGGGGGAATGTCAGCAGGATGGACTAGGACCGACACTGTCCTGGCTGGGTGTGTGAGAGCTGGGGTGGATGGAGCCGCAGCTGCCCCTGCAGCCTCTCCACCCTGCCTACTTGGGGCAGCAGATGACCTTGCTGCCCCTGATCCACGTGGCCTGATGACATCAACGTGCACCAGCGCACGTGCCATAGGCCTGCTGACCTGGAAGTCAGCCATGGAGTCAGCCAGGTCTGGTGCCACAATGGGCTGGTCCAACAAGGGCTGAGCATGGATGGTGTCAGCCACATCAGCCTCAACCAGGGGGGGGCATTATGGGTGCCCTTGACTGGTCCTCCACACATGGGGGGACAGGGTCACCCTGCAAGTAACGACCACGTCCCCTACCGGAACCACCATGGCCACCACTTGTGGCTCGTCCACCTTTGCCACCCTTACGGAATCCTCGCCTCCCAACCATGGCACTGATGTTAATGTGCGTATGGGAGTGGCTGTAAACTATTGTCCTGGGCAATTGGGGGTCAAAGGGGTTGGGTACCAGATGGTAATTGTACCCTAGTGCTCTAGCAAGGCTGAATGTGACCCCTGGGGAAAGATGACGGGTCACGCAACGCACAGGAAGCCCAAAAAAGGGAGATGACGTGCATGCAACCCCTCCTAGACCACGTGTGCCGAAAAAAAAACCTGCACTACGCTGTGGCACCCAGTAACACAAGAATGAACGTATGCGTGTCACACGCAGCCTAGAATGACCTCTGAAGGGGTAGGCTACACACGGGGCAAGCACAGATGTTAGATACGTGCGTGACTCACCGTCTGCCAGGAAAAAGAGCGTGAAAAAGCAGCACGTTTGGTTGGCAACACCCCCGCCAAAAGAAGATTTGTACGCTGTCTGAGGAGACAGGACAACAGTAGAAGGGAACACTGTTTGAGGGAACAGGCCCAGGAAAACCAGAAAAAGAGAAAAAGCTGTCAGAGGTAACAGGGAGTACGAACTTGAAACGCTGTGAAGTAAATCACGTGTGAAACGACAAGAAGTACAGAATTCACCCACTCGCTCTCCACGAAAAGCACGTACAAGGAAATGGTGTTCTACACGTACCTTTTATGCAGGCCCACACGTCCAGCGTCACTTCCGCGTGTACGCGCTAGGGCCATTTCCACCAATTACAGCTTTGTCACTTCCGCGTGTACCCGCTGTATCCACCAATTACACGCTTTGTAACTTCCGCGAGTACCCGCTGTTTCCACCAATTACACGCTTTGTCACTTCCGCGGTTATGTACTGTTTCCAACAATTACACGCTTTGTCACTTCCGCGTGTACGCGCTTTTTCCACCATTTACACGCTTTGTCACTTCCGCGTGTACGCGCTATTTCCACCAATTACACGCTTTGACACTGGGACGTGTCTTTCATTTTTTTAACACGCAACATTTCAAACGTGTGCCATATTCAACGTGCATGTGACTTCATAGACCCGCAAACGCTGGTGGCCTTTGGGCCAATGAATGTACAGACGTGTGCTGACGCGCTTACGCGCTAAGGGCCTTTCCTCGAATTACACGCAGACGTGCAGGATTTTCACGTGCAAAATCACTCCGTATCAAGCTGGCCACGCGTTCACACACGGAAGACCACGCTCCTGCCCAGAAGGCCGAATTACTGCCCCCCAGAGCCCTGGGCACGCTCCCACCTGCCATCTGCTGCTGCCTGACTGCCTGCTGCCCACGTGCCCTGCCATTTGCTGCCTGCACATCAGCCAGGGGTGCTGTTGCTGTGACCACCCCTGCTGGAACCGAAGACTCCCGACTGCTTTTCCATCGCCCCACAGCCCAGCCCCAGGACCCAGTTGCCCACCCACTCCTGCCTCTGGGGTTGCCATGTCGGGCACTGCAACATCTGGCACCAGTGGCAACCCCCGGCCAAGGAGGCAGAGGGGCACCAGCTTCACTGCCACCGAAGTTGGTGTCCTGGTGGAGCATGTCCTGGGGCAGTATGAAGCCCTCTTCGGAAGGTTGCGCGCCGACAAGGAAGGACGGACTCGGATCTGGATGGACATCGTGACTGCCATCAACGCGGAGGAGGTGGCAGTCCGCGACTAAGAACGTGTCAGGAAGCGCTGGGAGGACTTCAGGTCCAGGACCCTCAACAAGGCCCGGCGCCTCCTGAGGGCAGCGGATGCTAAGGGGCGCCAGGGCCACTTGTCGGAAGATCAGATGAGGGCCCTGGAACGCATATCCCCAGCACTCCACGTCCAGGTCCTTGAGAGGCAGGCCCGTCTGGAGTCGAGCGGTAAGTGTACATGCATACTGATTGTAAGCTGTGCGTGTGGTGTGCCAGGAGTGTGCAGGTTGAACATGTATTTTTATGTGGGCAAGTAGGGGGGGTGTATGGCCGTGAGGGTGACACATGCGAGGGGTCTCATGTGTGACACATGGATGGTGCTTGTGTGTGTGGGCTTGCATGGCACAGGATGTGGAGGAATGATTGTCAGGTGTGACATGGATGTCGATCGGAACACTGCGACAGTTGGCGGAGGTGTACACATGCATGCAAGTTTGGTGTGTGTGCATGTGTAGTGTACTCCCTATGTTGCATGTGATGTGTGGATGACCTTTGGCTGCTCATGCTGTTGTATGTGAATGGATGGTGCTGGCTGTTGCAATATGCCTGTGGTATGGCTCATGTGTGCAAGTTGAAATGACGTGTGTTGGGGATTGTGATGCCATGTCTGAGGTTTACCAATGCCACTCATGTATGACTGTCATGTGTGTATGAGTCCATTGGACAGTGCCCTGATGCCTGTGTTTTCTTTCTCCCTGTCTGCAGCGTCAACTGATGAAGAGGGCGGAGAAGGTGCTGTGGAGCACAGCGGCAGGGGTCGCACCACCAGCCGGAGACGCAAGGCCCGGATCCCCTCCCAGGTTCTGATCTCATCCGGTGCCGTGTCCCAGGCCGCAGCTGCCGAGGCGAGGTCCAAGAGGTGGAGGTTGGAGTTGGACTCCTCGGCAGCAGAAGGGGCAGCTGGGACCCCACAGGGCCCAACGGAGGAAGATGGCACGGAGCCATCCAGGTTGGTGGGGGGTTTGGAGGAGGAGGAGGCCGTGCAAGCGACAGAGGCGGGGTCTGGAGGTGGGGATTCCGCTGGTGCTAGTGGTGCAGTGCAGGATCTGGGACAGGAGGCAGCACAGGCCACCGCGGAGGTGCCTGTGTGCAATCCTGTCCCTGCTCCTGTCACTGCATCATCTTGCACCAGCGGGGATGCCTACCTCCAAACCCGTTCTCAGGGAGGGGATTGGCTTACAACACCTGGCCTTCCTCTCCCTGCGGATGTGGCTATCCTGCACCAGGTTGAGCCTGTCCAGGGTGGGGTGTGTTGCGTCAACGGGCCATGCGAGCTGACCTGCAGTCTTTTCATGATGAGTCTGCACGTCTTCTTGCATGGCTCGTTGACTGCGTTGACCCACTGGGACAGCTCACCAGGGTTGGATTCCTCCGTTTCCTGGACCTTGTGCCGACCCCCTCCTCCACGGAACCCCCTATGCCCCAGTCGTCCTCCATGCCATCTTCCCACCCATGTGTCACCTCGGTGCCCTGTGGAGCTGCCTCCGACCGTGCGGCCAGGCTGGTGGACAACAGATCCCTGCCACAGTCGGGAGTCGGACGTCCAGCAGGGGTGGCCACATCAACGACTGCACCCCAACTGGAGGAGGATGTGCAGGCACCATCGGACAGGGCACATGGACAGCAGCAGCTGCAGCAGCAGGAGGCTGTAGGTGGGAGCCACGATAGCTCGGGGCCTTCAACATCGGAGGGGCAGGCTTCGGCCGGAGGGCAGGAGGACCCTGGACGGGAAGTGTCTTCCGTGTGGCAGCGGTTGGGCCAGCAGATAGGTGCGGAGCGGCGGCGGGCGGATGAGGCGCGGCTCACGATGGTCAGGGCGGAGAACTCCATGCGGAGGGCCCTGAGGCGGGCCGAGTGCCTCGAGGCAATCCGCAGGGAGTTGGAGGTGAACATGTCGGCCTCCCTGCGGACCCTCGGGGCCATGGAACAGGACCGCCTCCGGGACATAGACGAGGAGTTCGATGATGCCCTGGCCCGGAACACCACTAAGTGAGCCGCTGGACTGGCCCGCCGCCATTGTATATAGTTATTTAGTGATAGGTTTCCTTTATAGTTTATTTTTATTTGGAGTCGACGGACACTGCTCCACCCTTTGTATATATTTCCATTTTAGATAGGTTTTTTGGTAGGTTTCATTTCTTGGGATGATGGACCCTGAATACTTTGTACATAGTTGGACTTTGGATTTGGATATTTTTTTTTACTATGGATATTTTTTTCCATGGAGCAATGGTTTTCATTTTCTTTTTTCCCTTCATTTCCTTTTTATGGACTTGAACTTTGGAAGACATTTTTTAGGATTATCATTTATTGATTTTAATTTGAAAAGGGACCGCCAGCTTGATTTTGTTATTTTTTTTACTTGTGTATTTTGTATCATTTTGATTGCCATTACTGTTGTTATTAATACATTATTTGGATTTTTTCATTCTTCAATGTGTGGTTTCATCTCATTGTTTTCATGCATGTCATGATATGTGTTTTCAGGTTCACTTGCAACCATTGTGTGTGTGTGAGACACATGTGTTGATTTACATTGTTTCCATTGGAGTAGTATCATGGGTGCATGTAATACTTGGTTGTGTCTTTGGGCTGTGGTGGCTGGCCATGAGGCCCATGCTTGAGGATTGTCAGGGCCTGTGGGCAGGGGGACATGGGTGGGAGCCTGGTGGGGGATGCCCATGGTGGGTGGGGGTGATAGGGGACATGAGTGGGGGCCTGGTGGGGGATGCCCATGGTGGCTGGGGGGTGGGGGTGATGGGGGACATGAGTGGGGGCCTGGTGGAGGCTGCCCCTCAGAGCTGGGGGGTGGGGTGGTGGGAGACATGAGTGGGGGCCTGGTGGAGGCTGCCCCTGGTGGCCGGGGGGTGGGGGTGATAGGGGACATGAGTGGGGGCCTGGTGGTGGCTGCCCCTGCAGTGCTGGGCGGTGGGGGTGGTGGGAGACATGAGTGGGGGCCTGGTGGAGGCTGCCCCTGCACTGCTGGGGGGTGGGGGCGGTGGGAGACATGAGTGGGGGCCTGGTGGAGGCTGCCCCTGCACTGCTGGGGCGTGGGGGTGGTGGGAGACATGAGTGGGGGCCTGGTGGAGGCTGCCCCTGGTGGCTGGGGGGTGGGGGTGATAGGGGACATGAGTGGGGGCCTGGTGGTGGCTGCCCCTGCACTGCTGGGCGGTGGGGGTGGTGGGAGACATGAGTGGGGGCCTGGTGGAGGGTGCCCCTCAGTGCTGGGGGGGTAGGGGGTGGGAGACATGAGTGGGGGCCTGGTGGAGGCTGGCCCTGCACTGCTGGGGGGTGGGGGTGGTGGTAGACATGGGTGGGAGCCTGGTGGAGGCTGCCCATGGTGGCTGGGGGGTGGGGGTGGTGGGAGACATGAGTGGGGGCCTGGTGGAGGCTGCCCCTGCACTGCTGGGGGGTGGGGGTGGTGGGAGACATGAGTGGGGGCCTGGTGGAGGGTGCCCCACAGTGCTGGGGGGTGGGGTGGGTGGGAGACATGAGTGGGGGCCTGGTGGAGGCTGCCCCTGCACTGCTGGGGGGTGGGCGTTGTGGGAGACATGAGTGGGGGCCTGGTGGAGGGTGCACCATGATTGCTGGGGGGTGGGGTGCAAGGGGACATGAGTGGGGGCCTGGTGGAGGCTGCCCCTGCACTGCTGGGGGATGGGGGTGGTGGTAGACATGGGTGGGAGCCTGGTGGAGGCTGCCCATGGTGGCTGGGGGGTGGGGATGATAGGGGACATGAGTGGGGGCCTGGTGGAGGCTGCCCCTGCACTGCTGGGGGGTGGGGGTGGTGGGAGACATGAGTGGGGGCCTGGTGGAGGCTGCCCATGGTGGCTGGGGGTGGGGGTGATAGGGGACATGAGTGGGGGCCTGGTGGAGGCTGCCCCTGCACTGCTGGGGGGTGGTGGTGGTGGTAGACATGGGTGGGGGCCTGGTGGAGGCTGCCCATGGTGGCTGGGGGGTGGGGGTGGTGGGAGACATGAGTGGGGGCCTGGTGGAGGGTGCCCCACAGTGCTGGGGGATGGGGTGGATGGGAGACATGAGTGGGGGCCTGGTGGAGGGTGCCCCTCAGTGCTGGGGGGTGGGGTGGGTGGGAGACATAAGTGGGGGCCTGGTGGAGGGTGCCCCTCAGTGCTGGGGGGGTGAGGGGTGGGAGACATGAGTGGGGGCCTGGTGGAGGGTGCCCCTCAGTGCTGGGGGGGTGGGGGGTGGGAGACATGAGTGGGGGCCTGGTGGAGGCTGCCCCTGCACTGCTGGGGGGTGGGGGTGGTGGTAGACATGGGTGGGAGCCTGGTGGAGGCTGCCCATGGTGGCTGGGGGGTGGGGGTGATAGGGGACATGAGTGGGGGCCTGGTGGAGGCTGCCCCTGCACTGCTGGGGGGTGGGGGTGATAGGGGACATGAGTGGGGGCCTGGTGGAGGCTGCCCCTGCACTGCTGGGGGGTGGGGGTGATAGGGGACATGAGTGGGGGCCTGGTGGAGGCTGCCCCTGGTGGCATGGGGGTGGGGGTGATAGGGGACATGAGTGGGGGCCTGGTGGTGGCTGCCCCTGCACTGCTGGGCGGTGGGGGTGGTGGGAGACATGAGTGGGGGCCTGGTGGAGGGTGCCCCACAGTGCTGGGGGGTGGGGTGGGTGGGAGACATGAGTGGGGGCCTGGTGGAGGCTTCCCCTGCACTGCTGGGCGGTGGGGGTGGTGGGAGACATGAGTGGGGGCCTGGTGGAGGCTGCCCCTGCACTGCTGGGGGGTGGTGGGTGACATGAGTGGGGGCCTGGTGGAGGCTGCCCCTTGTGGCTGGGGGGGTGGGGGTGATAGGGGACATGAGTGGGGGCCTGGTGGTGGCTGCCCCTGCACTGCTGGGCGGTGGGGGTGGTGGGAGACATGAGTGGGGGCCTGGTGGTGGATGCCCATGGTGGCTGGGGGTTGGGGGTGATAGGGGACATGAGTGGGGGCCTGGTGGTGGCTGCCCCTGCACTGCTGGGGGGTGAGGGTGGTGGGAGACATGAGTGGGGGCCTGGTGGAGGCTGCCCCTGGTGGCTGGGGGGTGGGGGTGATAGGGGACATGAGTGGGGGCCTGGTGGTGGCTGCCCCTGCACTGCTGGGCGGTGGGGGTGGTGGGAGACATGAGTGGGGGCCTGGTGGAGGGTGCCCCTCAGTGCTGGGGGGGGTGGGGGGTGGGAGACATGAGTGGGGGCCTGGTGGAGGCTGCCCCTGCACTGCTGGGGGGTGGGGGTGATAGGGGACATGAGTGGGGGCCTGGTGGAGGCTGCCCCTGGTGGCTGGGGGTTGGGGGTGATAGGGGACATGAGTGGGTGCCTGGTGGAGGCTGCCCCTGGTGGCTGGGGGGTGGGGGTGATAAGGGACATGAGTGGGGGCCTGGTGGAGGGTGCCCCATGACTGCTGGGGGGTGGGGGTGCAAGGGGACATGAGTGGGGGCCTGGTGGAGGCTGCCCCTGCACTGCTGGGGGGTGGGGGTGATAGGGGACATGAGTGGGTGCCTGGTGGAGGCTGCCCCTGGTGGCTGGGGGGTGGGGGTGATAGGCGACATGAGTGGGGGCCTGGTGGAGGGTGGCCCATGACTGCTGGGGGGTGGGGGTGCAAGGGGACCTGAGTGGGGGCCTGGTGGAGGGTGGCCCACAGTGCTGGGGGGTGGGGGTGCTGGGGGACATGAGCAGGTGTGCAGGGTAGTCCCCTGTTTTGTGGGCTGCCTGCAGGGGCCATGGAGGGTGTACAGGGAACACCTGTGAGGACCCACCCAGCCTAATCGCGTGTGTAACTTCCCCCGCAATACACGTACCCAGCCAAATCGCGTGTGATAATTCCCGCGCACCCCTGTAATACACGTACCCGGCCAAATCGCGTGTGATAATTCCCGCGCACCCCTGTAATACACATACCCAGCCAAATCGGGTGTGATAATTCCCGCGTACCCCTGTAATACACGTACCCTGGCTAATCGCGTGTAAAACTTCACGCGTACCCCTGTAATACACGTACCCTGGCCAATCGTGTGTAAAACTTCCCGCGTACCCCTGTAATACACGTACCCTGGCCAATCGTGTGTAAAACTTCCCGCGTACCCCTGATATAAATGTTACCCGCTTTGCGTTCCTTGTTTGGCAGCCCTGTAAACTGGTCCATGGTTAGCGCAGCCCTTTGCGATGATTTAGCGATTTTTTTTATGGTTTTTCCTTGCGCAATGGTGTTCTTGGGGGCGTTACTGGCGCTGCTGCAGGGCCGCTGCGATACTCTGCGCCACGGCTGGTTTGGGAGCCTAAAATCCATGAATACGCTGTGCGCGGAAATCGGTTTTAGCGCACGCGCCTGGCGCAGACAATCGCACGCGGACACTCTGCGCCAGCCGCTTGCGACACTTTTCTGCGAAATTCTATGAATTACCATGTAAATGTATAGGAACACGAAAACGTAATAAAAACAAGTAGAAGAGCACCACTGTTACACGCAGATCTCATCTGTCCACAGGTGTGATGGCCACGCCAGATTCATTGCAGTACAATTATCCTAAATAGAAATTATTTGCATTGCATGTGGTTGCCCAGAAAACATAGCGTGGAGCAGGGGTCAAGTCCTAAAAATGTAAGTGGGGGGACTCATCAACAAACTCGATGGGACGTGACGACGTCGCCAGAAATTAGCATATCAAGGTGAAATATGCACATTTCATTAAATTGGCTTTGCATAACCACTCAAATTGCACAGGACGAATGGCATTTGTCTTCCATAAAATAAACACACACACAAAACCAAAAAGGATATGTTCCTCTAATAGTGTTTTTCCAAGAACCACTACAAATGTTTTCCCTGGAACTTGCAGTACCGAAATGGGACATTTCCCCTTTAGTTATTTGCTGTTTTTCATGAGGTTATATAGTGCAGTGGTGAAGTGTTTGGCCTGCAAGCCTGACGACTGTGGTTCAGTCCCTGAGGTCTGCTTTAATTCAAAAGTTCAAAGAGGACATTCAATGTTTCTCATTTTAGCTGGGGGTGGGGGGCGGGCGGGGCTGAGTCCAACCTCTGAAAAAAGTGGGTGGACTCAGTGCACCGACGTGTACCCTCGACTTTAACCCTGGCATGGAGATGTGCAACTGGGAGACCATACCTGCGCTATTTGGTGTCTGGGTGATTTTCAAGAATCGGAACAGAAAAGATCATCAAAAAGGTGTGACCACTATGGAGTTAGCAGTGGTCTTGCAAAGCAAAGGTGAACCTGGAGCAGGGAAGGCGTTGGGGCCTTCAACATTTTCAAATGAAAGGGGAATCAGTGGGAGCCCCCACTTGCAACCGCTCCCAGGTGGCCAATCAGCATTCTTATAGTATGGCAATCGATTTCTTCATTTGCTGGGAGACCGCCATGTGCACGTTCCAGCACTCGCATTACAAGCTTCATTTGCTGGAGCCGTTGCTAGGGGGCAGAGGCGTTGCTAGGGGGGGCTGAGGGGGCTATAGCCGCAGGTCTTTTGGTTGTAGCCCCGGATAGAAGCTCGGGTGCTATAAGCAAAATGCTAGCTAGCCCCAAGTCCCACCAGTCCCAACATTAGCTTAGCCCCTGATCTGTTCCAGACCTAGCAACACCCCTGCGGAAAGGCTTCAGCAAATGAAGTTTTTAATGGAAGCGCTGCACAGCACACATTTAAAACCCAGAAATCAGCCCATGGGTTAATATCCGCTGATTATCACTAGACAGATGGCCAGCCAGCTGGGAGCTGAAACACTAAATGCCCACTGAAAATCTATACATCCTTCTTTGACAGCAAGGAGCTGATGAGGAGAAACCAGCGTTAAAAGGAAACCAGATGGAATAATCTGATTTAGTGTTTCAGGTCCCTGGTGGCAGTCACGTGATAATCGGCAGCTATTAACCGCTGGGTGGATTTCTTTGTCTCCGTTATAATGTACGCACCGTCCGGGTGCCTCTGACTGGTTTTGGCTCCATGGGCCTCCCCCCAACCATTATGTTGAAATGGCCCCCCCCCCCCTCATCTTCAGCCGGGCCTGACCTGGAGATCAAGTACCATTATTCGAGGAGGTAAAGATGGTGGCACACAGGATGTGCTGGTTAGTATTTGACTTGCACCGTGTTTTAAACGTTTGTCTTGTGTGCCAATTGGTTTACGGAATTGTAGTCGCCAGTGGACTGCCTTGAGGTGGGGGGGGGGGCGTAACAGGGTTTACAAAAGGCACTGATTGAAGCTGACGTGTGCCATCATAGCCTGTGATGCTTTCAGGTGGTCCCTGCCATCTTTATCTTTGACAACAGGAGTTTGGAGCTGAAGCTCAAGGTTTTTGTTTTTCCAATTAGAAGTACCATACGTCTCAGTGTGCAAAGTGATTGCCAGCTGAAAGGGTCGGGGCCAACGGGGGTCATGAAGGATCCTTTGTTTTGGCACTAGTCTGGCATCTTGGCACCCAACGATTATCCTCCTGGTTTACGGAAAGGGACATTCAAAAACGTCATCTGGCAAGGAAGCCTTCATACTTGAAATGCCCGCTTGACCACAGCCCCAGTCTATCATAAAACCATGCATTGACTTATTGTAGCACTGCACAATGCTACCTATGATACATATTTCTATGTTTATGAAAGAGGGCTTGCAAAGTACACAAACCATAGCAAGGTACGCACACACATTTATAACCTTTATATATTTTTGTGCATACCTTTTTATGGTTTGCGTACTTTTCAAGCCATCTTTTTGTTCTTCAAATTACGCTTTATTAACTTTTTTTTAGAACAAAACAATCCGCACGCATCAG
This sequence comes from Ambystoma mexicanum, assembly GCF_040938575.1. Taxonomy (NCBI): domain Eukaryota; kingdom Metazoa; phylum Chordata; class Amphibia; order Caudata; family Ambystomatidae; genus Ambystoma; species Ambystoma mexicanum. Next base: position 1,461,774,211 of record NC_090935.1, read on the forward strand.
GGAGGATGACGGACTAGGTCAAAACACTGTTACAAGGGTCATAACATCTATTGGTAAGACCAAACTAGTCTGCGGCCTTGAGCCGTCAAAAATAACTAACAAACCCCTTAACCCTCCCTGTCCTCCTCACCACCCTCACTCCCCACCCCCGGGCTTTGACTCTTTCCTACTTTAACTCCCTTTGAGGGTTGAGCATTGACACTGTTCACATAAGTTACTGTCCCTTAATGCACTGGTCACTTTCGGGGGGCCCCTATGTCGAGTTTGACCAAATCTGTTCACCTTCCTAAGTGCTATTTCCCACCTATTCTCCTTACATTTCCCTGGTAGTGTGCTGATGCAGGCTACTTCTGTTGTCACATATTTTTGGGCAAAGTCACCCCATGCCATCTCCAGCGATTTCCCCCAACCCCATGAAGCACTGCTTTTATTCATTCCATGGCATACATGCTTTAGGCCACACAAATCCATAATTTTTTTACTTTAGGGGTGGGGGGTGTGGTTTGGTGTATATTTTTCCAACGGGTCGTTAAGCGTGCCCTAGCCGCTAGTAGTAAGCCTGCTACCATTGGTGGGAGTCTAGAACACTCCCCCTCCATTTTCTCTAGACCAAACAGGACCAACAGTGGAGTGTTCTCTCTGACGATCCCGTCCAGTTCCCTGATCCACCCCAAGATTTCATCCCAAAACACTTCCACCTTAGGGCACCATGACCTCATTTGCCAGTAGTCTGCCCTTAGCCCACATTCTCGCAAACATAGGGGGCTGACATTCTGATACATCTTCCAGAGTCTAACCGGGGTGTACTGCCACCTCTGCAAGAGCTTGATGGTGTGGAGTTTGTATTGGTAGGATATCGAGGCTTGAGAGACACCCCTGCAAAGTTTATCCCATAGAGGAAGGTCCAGCCCCCAGCCCCCTTCCATGTCTCTTCCCCCATCTTTCCCTGGACCCCTTGCCTGACTCTACTAGGGCCCTATACATGGCCGAGATGAGACCCTTCTCCTCAGTTCTGGCGTCTCAGAGTTTCTCGAATGGGGTGAGGTCCCTCTGAATCTGCTCCCTCCAGCCCTACCCTGTCAGTGCCTCCTCATGTTTTTGGATAGTAATGAATCCCCTCCGCCCCCAGAGCTGTCCCACCCTCTCCAAGCCCACCTCAAACAAGGACTGGAATCTTTGTGGGTTTTGTATGAGGTCTCTGACTCCCAGAACCCAGATATGTCCCAATGGTGAGGGCCAGGTCGTCGCACCCTCCATATCTCTGCATTGTTTCCAAATATACTAGACGGTTCCCACAATTGGATGTTCTCTGATCCTACGTGGTATCCTATTTTTGGGAACCCACAGCCATTCCCCGACAGTCGCCGGGTGCATGTGTATATTGTCTAGGGCGACCCATTGGAGATCATGCTACGTTTTAGGTGAGGTATCAAGACTCGGTTGTGCAGCCTTCTAATTGATTTTCATATCTGGGAGGCCCACACCTCCTTTTTATTTTGTGATGGTGAGGGTTCCCGCTGGGATCCTCGCCTTTTTCCCCTGCCACAGGAATTTCAGGATGGTGCCCTTGGTTTCCCTAAAACATGAGTCTGGGATCTGAATGGGTAGCATTTGGAACAAATGGTGGATCCTCAGGAGGAGGACCATTTTAAGGTTGTTAAGGCGGCCCAGTCAGTAAACCAGGAGCTTACTCCACTGTTTCAAGTCCTCTTTTAGTTTGGCCATCAGTGGGGTGAAATTAGCCTTGTATAAATCTCCTACGTTCCTAGTAACATTTATACCCAAGTACCTAAATGGTTGGCATGCAGGGTGACATGCATTCCTAGATTTTCAAATCTGGCTACGTTTAGGTCTTCGTTCTTGTCCAGCGGGAGGAGGACCAACTTCGATCTATTGATCTTGAACCCTGATGTGCTGCCATATTGTTCGATCAGTTGGATCGCCATTGGCACTGAGCTTAATGGGTTCGGAACATGTAATAACATGTCATCCGCATATAATACTATTTTGTACTCCTGCCCTCCCATACAGAACCCCTCAACTCTAGGTTGCCCCCGATCCTTTGTGCAACAGGCTCCAGAGAAAGTGCAAAGAGAGTCAGGGAGAAGGGCAGCCTTTCCTGGTGCCTCTCCCCAGAGCGAACCGCCACAAGCACCCACCGTTAACGGCGACACAAGCTTTAGGTAACGGATGCACAGCTATGATCCCTCGCTGGAGCCTTTCCCCCATGCCACATTTAACCAAAACCGCTTTTAGAAAGTCCCACTCTACCCTATCGAATGCCTTCTCGGCATCCACTGAGAGGAAGGCGGGGTCACCTGCTACTCTTGTTGCTTCGTATAATAGGTGCAGTGATTTCCACATCGTGTCCACCTCCTGTCAGCCTTTGAAGAAGGCCACCTGGTCTGGGTGGATCAGTCGGGGCATGTACTCCTCGAGCCTGGCCGTGAGCACCTCAGCGTATATTTTGGTGTCAATATTAAAGAGAGAAATGGGATGGTATGCCCCGCATGTTCTCGGATCCTTCCCCTCCTTGGGTATTACCGTAATGAGTGCCTATGAATAGGATTCCAGGGCCACCCCAGTTTCAAGCATGTCATTAAAGAGCTCTGTCATGAAGGCCAGTAGGACTTCAAGGAATGATTTGTAAAACCCTGCTGAGAGCCCATCCACACCCGGGGCCTTTCCCAGTGGCATTCGCGCCACTGCCCGTCTAATCTCTTCCTCAGTTATGGGGGCCTCCAGGTCCCTGGACTCTGCTCTGGACAGCTTGGACGAAGGGATATCTGCCAGATATGTGTTAATTCTTCCCTCTTAATTCGAGGACTCTGATTTATAGAGAATCTCATAGGAGGCAAAGGCCTCTAGTACCATTTCTGGTGATGACACCGGTACATTATCTTTCCCCATGACTATCGAGACACACCTCTCTGCCCATTGTCCCCGTAGCCTGGCCGCCAAGAGTGCGTCCACCTTATCATAACATTTTTGCTTGAGAAATTGCAAGTTCCGTATAATTTTCCCCTCCTCCAGTAATCTCAGCTCTTCCCTCTTCCCCCAGCTTCCGCCAGGTATTCTTCCCGTCCCTCTTCGTTCTTCGGACGACTTTGCCAGCTTGTCCAGTCTGTGAACCTTCTCCTGCAACTCCCGTTCAATAAGGATCCCCTCCCTCTTTTTCTTCGCTCCTTTTCTCATAGGGATTCATCGCCAAGTCGCCTTCCCCACCTCCCAAACTACTCTTTGCTACTTACCTTGTGTGAATTATAGTGAAGAATGCCTTAATTTCTGTTTGCAGCTCATCCCGGAACACTGGGCCTTTTATCAGGGATTCGTTACACCGCCATCTCAAGCCCTCGGGATTGTTCCATAGCCAGTCCAGGTCCACTGTGACCAGCTCGTGGTCAGACCATGAGATAGTGTGAATCTCCGAACCCCGAGCAATGCCCCAGAACTCCCTGGAGATATAGTCTATCCTCGTGGAAGTTCCATGGGGGGTGGGAAGAATGTATAGCCCTTCTCCTCTGGATGGAAGTGGCGCCAGGTGTCCCTTACACCATGTAGTTCTAGTGTCTCCCCGATTTTCTCAATGAACCAGCCTCGGGACCCCCCGTTCCCTTATGTTCCTTGCCTCTCTGTCCATAGCCAGATGCGCTCCAGTGTTGAAATCACCTCCCAGAACCACGTATCCTGAGCTTTCACTCAGTATCTTGATGAGAGTGCCTTTCATAAATCTCAATTGCCCCTGGTTAGGGGCATAAATCGTGGCAAATGTGAAGTTCACCCTCCTAATACTTCCTGTGACCAGAAGTGCCCTCCCCTCCATGTCTGACCAGACCTTTGCTTCCACCATTCTGAGTGCTGTACTAGGATGCCCACTCCCACTTTCCTGCAGGGGCCGGAACCCCAGAATTCCTGTCTCACCATGTCATTCTGGATCCTCCGTTCTTCTCACTTCATGAATTTGGTTTCCTGAACAAAAAGTATTTCCAAATCTGATTGACGGATTTGCACTGTCCATCTCCCCTTCTTTTTCCGGTATCCCAAAGACCGTGAGATTATTCCTTCTTTCTCTGTTTTCAAAGTCATCCATCTTTAGGGTAATTTTAGCTTCTCTGCTCTCTATTTTGGACATCCATCCATTTGTGTTTCTACTATGTTGAGAGGGGACGGATTGTGCTCCACCTCCTGAAGTCTCTCCTCTATTTTATCGATCCTCGGTGTGATCTTATCAACCTTCCCACCAATATCTGCTCTCATGCTTTTGATCTCGTCCATTATTGTGGCCATGGAGACTTCCTCTTCCCCCGCCATGGTTCCCCTTTGCTCAGCACTCCTTGTGTTAGCCCTCAGGGTATATCCATAGCCTGAAAGCCTCGATGCCCAGTCGATGTGTCACCTCGCACCACTTCACACACTCCTTTGGGTTTGTTCCTGCCTCCGATCTGTTGTTGGAGGGGCTTCATTGGTTTTGCTAAGGTACAGCTCACAACATGAAGACCCCGATAATCTTGGGCAATGCTCCGTGTCTGGTGCCCCTGTGGGCAGGGCGCTCCTCTCCCCCACCACGGGGTGCCGACCTCTGCCTCTTAAGGGGCATCCTTTCTCATGCTTTGTCAGTGTGTTGTGACTGGGGAGGGTCCCCTCCACCCATAGTTCCTGGTATGTCTGCGCCAGTCTCTTCGTTCCACCACCGTAGCCTATTTAAGTCCTGGGTGGAGCACCCCTTGGGTGAATTCCTCCCCCTGTTGCACCCCCTTGCAGTGTTTCTGGGGTCTGACCCTCCCCTGCTTGCTTGGCCTTGTGACCGCCCCTCTCTGCTGTCCTGTGTAGTTGCCCTTCCAGGCCCCGAAAGTCATCTTATAGGACATGGGGTCATCAGCCAGTTCACTCCGGGTGCCCTTCAGCCATGGCAGCTCTTTGCATGTCACAGCCCTCGGGAGGCGGGCCCAGTGGTCGAAATGGGGGCGGGAGCGGTCTGGAGCGGTGCTCCTATACTTCTTTTAATTACATTTTACCGTTCCGGAATGATTTCGTTTTAAAATAAAAGTGTAGGAAGAAGTTGAAACTTTCACTTTCAGTGCACTGCACTGGATGTTCCCTTAAACAGCAGGTACATGTGTTTGGGGATTTGTATTGTGCTTGGGACGGGGCATGGCGATGGGGTTTGTGGGAGCGGTGCAGGCCAGTAGGGAACGTAGTTCCACTACTTCTTTTTCGTACAGTTCGACCACTGGGCAGGACCCGTTACTGGGGCCACCACCTACCTGTGTCCATGTTCACCTAGCACCCAAAGACAGTCTGAGGACCCTATGAGGTCCTCCGGCATTCTCCTCCCACTCAGAGCTTCAGGCTTGCTCCACTCTCTGCCCACTCCAGCCTGTAATTTTGTGGAAGGCTTGCACATTCCCTCCCCTTCCCCCGTGCAACTGTAAATGTCTGGCTATCTCTGTATGTCCCAGGGGGGCGGTGTGGGCACCTGGGAGTGCACTCTTCCTGTCCCAACCTGCCAGCCTCTGGAGCTTAATGCCGCACTGCGCAGTGCTGTGGGGGAGGGGGTTGTCTGTCCGAGCTCCCAGCATGATGATTATATTATGGGACTGGGGCCACCCACCTGCGGATCACTGGGCCGGTGGAGCAGGGCGCTTCAAGTGGAACGCTGCGTGTTCCTCCCACCAGGCTGCGTGATGGACTCCAGGCCTCTCACACTGCCCGCCCTGACCGCAGCGGGTGGGGAAAGCTCTTCTCTCCTTCCTGCTGTCTGCATGGTGGTTAGGATCTCCGCTCCCTGGCCACCAGTCTTTCTGGCTTTTTCACCCCAGGGGACTGGAGGATCTCTGCCAAACTGTCCCTGCAGTCTTACTTCTTGGGGGGTGGGAGAATCGGGAAGTGGGGGCTCAAGCCACTTTCCGGACCTAACATATGAGGAGCACACGTTTAGGCGTTTCAACATCTGTGCGCTCCCTGGTGGCCTATGCAAGCCATCTTCATTAAACATACAAATATTTCTGTTTCTAAAAGATAGCTTGAAAAGTACACAATTCAATCCATCTTTTATAAAGTTTTGACGTCGGACAAAGTCTGAGGCGTCTTTGTCCGTTGGTAAAGCTTTATAAAAGATGGCTTGAATTGTGTACTTTTCAAGCCATCTTTTAGAAATAGAAATTAGCACAGAGACCCCAGGTTCGCCAAGTGTCAGACTCCTCAGTGACCTGGGGGGGTAAACAAAAGGACAGTAACTTTATCCCTCGCGTGGGGGGGGGGAGGGGGGTGTCACAAGAGGAAGTTACAGTGACTGACAGAAGTGGCAGCCTGCCACAGCTGGGGCTGGTTGGCACTTCTATCAACTTGCCTGACTTGAAAATGGCAGGCAAATCTCCTGTTGCGGCTGCAGTGAGATGTTTCCCACCGATGTTGTCTTGGGACCGGGGGGACGCTGGCAGGTATCCCAGTTTAGCCCCAATTTTTGGAGACTGTCGGGGTCTGGCCTCGGTTGGGCCAGGCCCACTTAAAGCGCTGAATTAATAGGCTTGTTTTCATCACAGTCCTCCCTGCAATATAACGTAACAGGTTCTCATGTAGCGGGACATCTGCCTTCGGTAATTTGAGCAGGGGCTTGGGTCTCTTTTAGGTGGTTGATATGCAGGATTTCAGGTGGAAGAGGCAGTGCAAGGGGATGATTAATTTGGTTGTTTTGTGTGTCCTTGCGATTGTATGTCACGGTTGCATTTGAGTTTCCTTCCGAGCTTCCCCCACATTGCCCTCAATGATGAGAAGTGATCAGAAATGGCCTCGAAAGTGCATGCCCCTCACCTTCCGTGTTTGCTTGTAGGGCGGCATGATGTAGTCCATCCTGGAGAAGGCTAGGGGAGTGGCAGATCAGAAAGAGAACGGCTTCTCTCGCCAGTGCCGGTCTCTTCTCCCATTCCTCGGCTGCCGCACCAGCGTAGATGTTGCCAGTTTAGTGGCATGAATTGCTGCACTCTCCTTAATGCTCAAGTGGCTCCGCCCAGGGTCCACACCAGTGTTCAGTTCACCCTTCACTCGCGCGCCTGGTCTGGTGGCTGTCTGCAAAGTTATTCACTGGTGAGTGTTATGGGGATGGGGCTGCCGGCCCCACTGTAGCGAGGGCAGAGGCATAGACATGGTGAGGCCCAAGCGGGCAAGGCCCACCCAAAATCTGTAAATGCCCACTGAGCAGCGCTGTGTGGGCATTTACAGATGTTAATGTCACTGTGGTGGACCCAACTACATTGGCTTCAGGCCCCGCTTGCTAGACAATCCTGGCTACACCTCTGAGTGAGGCTGGGCCATAAAGCAGCCGGCACAGCATGGCTGCAATAATGGACACAGAGCCTAGATTACTAGTGCAGGAACTGCCGCGCGGGAAACCGCTCGGCCCTTTTATTAATCGGTCACCCACACGTGACCAGGCACACGTGACTCGCTCGCACCTCGTGGTGTCGAGCTGAGCTCATAACATCGAGGGAAGGCACATATGCCCACAATATACTCCCCACAATGCTTCCTGTGCGATATATATCACACGCATGGCCTTTTATATCGTCTGGGAGCATAATCGCAATGCACATGGTTAAATGTGTATGCATTACATGTGTACACACGTGCATCTGCCTAGAAAGGTGCCTTATTTTACTGACCTCTGTTTGATTAGAAACTGCACTAAAAAGCTTAATCAATGAGGCACACTGTGCCCGTGTAACCTCCTATCTGTATGGGTACCCATCTCTCGTCCCACACTTTCTCTGGCTGTGAAGTGTCTGTCGAAATTACCCACCACAACCTCGAACCCAAATATCGAGCTCTTCCGTGGCTGCGTGAACTGCTACATAACGGAGCAACCCTATGCGTGCCACTTGTTTGTCAGTGTTCGGTCTTCAAATAATCCCCAGGGTGGGAAGTTCCTCTCTGCCAGTTCTACCTCTCTGCTTCACGGGTTTCCAGCATACTGCGAACCACCGGTATCTTCGCTCCGGGTGCATGTCTTTCTCGCTGTCATTGCTGCACACACATTCACACCACACACACCCGCTAGGACCCCTTTTGCATTTTCCGTGGTGAATACCTTGTTCAGGCTATTGAATTTCGGGGTGGTCATTGTACAGATCTCCAGAAGAGCTTCTTGGTATGTCCTTCTTCCCCTTCTGATTTTGCTCCTCATCGAGTAACCCTCTGCGTTCGCTGCACTCTCCTCTCAACAACTTTTTTTGTCCGATCTTATACACCGTCTTTGATGCCACAGATTATATCCCCCTGTTCTTTAAATTCTATCCTGAGTGTCTGTCACGCACATTGCCACCCTGTACATCTTCCCTTTGTCCCGGATGTAATATGAGGGGATGTGGGTGTGCAGCATTGTTTCATCCTTACCTGGACTGGCAGAGTCGGTTGTGGACATTCAGTTCACTCCGGTGATTGTTTAGGCATGGAGTGAGTGAATGTGTCCATCTTGGCTTGTGCGGTCATTATGTGTGCCCTATCCTTGGTCATGTGTGTTATGGCAAGTGTTTTGTCACAGTTTCATGTGTCTTTCAGTGGTGGCGGGTCACCCACTTGGGACGCTTTTGTCATTGCCTTCAGTCCAAAGCAGGTCCATGCACCTATTCCAACTCGGCCCACTAACTTTGTGGTCACACGTGCCTCTAAATAAAGTTCCTGGTGGGATCCTCTTGCCTCATCTTCACACCGCCTGCGTTTTCCATGGAAAGAAACCCATCTTGCTGTCCTGCTGCTCAGTAGCCATCCAGGAGTGAGAATACGCCCTTCCGTTGGGATTACCGTTCTCTCCGCATATAGATTGGGGTTCATCCGATTGCACCATTGCCCTTTGCGTTGTCTGCTGCTCCTCCTGTGTCCCAGGCTTGGGGACAGCGCCTGGTATAATGCTCTGCACCCACTCCTCCAGAGGTTACCACCCAGGGTCGGGGCTCCCTGCCTTCTTCCATACCCTTAACAGCAAAGCCTGAGCTGGCGTTTTCTCCTGCTTTTTGGAATATAATTATTGGTACTCCATATCTGGTCCAGAAGCTTGCCCGGGCTTGTTCCAGTTGTTCACCACCCTGAATCCTCAATAGATCCGTGTGTGAAGGCGTCCTGCTCGGCGCTTTTTGATGATTTGGCTGGATGGGCTGTAGAGCTACGCGAGTTACAACTGCTTCATTCAGGCACAAGCCACATCCCCGGCGTCAGCTTGACTTCCCTTTCAGTAAATTTTCTTTGATGCTAGAAATTGAACCTGCACATTATTTATTGTAACAAAGTGCCCTACCTTACTGTAGGGTGGTGGTAGTGGACATCCTGGGGCCCTCCTTTAGAGCCACACCCAGCCAAGTTGATGGTGACGGATCATGGGAGTCGTAAGGCAAAACATCTAGAGAGGCAGAAGTTGCCCAACATTGCTCCATGTGAGGGATATGGTGACCAAAGGAGCAGGGTACTGTTGCATACTACATAATGCAGGGCCTGGGAGAGGATGTCTTGCTCTACCCAAACCTCGCCCATGAGCTTGGTAGGGACTTGCCACAAGGATCTAACTATTAGCGTGGCCCCTTTAAAGAAGTTGGTTCAGCCAGTAGAGCTGCAGGGAGGTGCATGATTAACATCTGTGGAGAAGGAGTGATCTTCCCAAATGTGCTCTTTCCTAGAGGACTTTCGCGAGCCAACTTGTTACTAGCATTGCGACTCACAAACCTACAATCATCATTCAAACATACATTACTGCGTGGGTCCAGGAAGGAGGAGAACATTCAGTGCCCGCTTTCTGTCAAATAATCCCTCCAGTTACATGCGTCATCTGCAGGTCCAAGATCATGCACAGTCTCTAAAAGGTGGAGTCTGTAGAGAAGGAAGAGGCAACCTAGAGAAACTAACATCGAGGTCCACCCAGGAGAGATCTGGGGCCAATCAGGCACCAGAATACGCACATCTGAAACCCATAGCCCAAAGACCAGCTCCGCAGCAGGACCGAGAGCGTATAAACGGCAAACAGAGGGACGGGGTACTGTGTGACTTTGAAGAGAGTGGAGACTAGGAAGAGGAAAGGTGGCTGGAGGAGAGCAGACCGCCTTAAGAAAAGGAAGAATGAAGAAAGGAGATGGGGAGAGAAGAAAAACACCCTGAGAACGGCAGTGCTAACGTAGGAGGAATCGAGAACCTCTAGGAGGAAGGCATAGTAGGACCAGAAAAGAAGATGAAGTCTGGAAATGGAAAGGGAAATATTCTTCATCAAATAACCAGTCAGAGTAGTTGCTTAACGCCTTTATTGGCAAATACAGTGAAGCAGACTTGACAGGACAGCACTCCTTGGACCAATCCAAAACACAGGAACACCCCTCCAACATTGGCTCTTCTAGCGTTCATTCCCATTAGCTTCTTTTGAAAGGACGGCCTTATTTGAGACTCTTTCACTATTTTTCTGCCTGGTCATCCTTCAAAGAGGTGTTCATTGTCAATTCTCCACCTCCTGGGCCATGACGATTGACCCAGTCTCATATTTGCAAGAAGCTCTCCTTGGAACGGGTCAGCCCCTTCAAGTTCCAACTTCATTTGTGAAACCTTCAAATTGCAAACACGCTGATATAACAGTATAAATTCAAACGCACTGCCTTGGAACAGCCTTGAGTGAGTAATATGAAAAAAGAACCCTGGCTTACTAAAGCCAAACGGACATGCGCATAAAGCGAGGATTGGTGCAGAATACATGGCAGTACTCGCTCTAAACAGGCCTGTCGGTTAATCATCCCCTAGGCCTGTTCTACTAGTAGCAGCAGCAATGTATTGTTTTGCAGATACTTTTGCTACCTGTGTATCATATAGATGAATGCTAATTCTGTGGATTATGCATCATTCCATTCATGATACCTCATTATACTTGGAGCGAGAGGGAAGGTGTAGCAGATATAGCTCACATCTGCCAGAGTGCCCGCAGTATGGGCACTTGGTGGCACATTGAGGACATGATATGAGCTAAGAGCAAGGAAGAAGGAGGCAGAGAAGACTAGGAAAGCATAGATTAAGTATGCTGAGGAACAAATGTAGAGTCCCGGATCCCTGCGCTTCTTTAGGAAGGATGAAGATCCACACAGTTGTTTGACTGAAAAACACTTGGGTTTTATTATTGTAAAAAAGACTTTTAGTCTTATGTGATCAGCCGACACGTGTTTCGACCTCTAGGGTCCTTTTCAAGGCTGATGTATTCAGAATGAAGCCCGGTGGGTCCTGTGCTGTCCAGACCTGTATAGGACACAGAAAGTAGATTTGTATAGCTGCCCTCTGTGGGTCGAGGCCAGGGTAGGATTGGCCCCTTGGCCTTTTGGCCCGTGGCCGGGGCGAAATCGTCCCTGGGGAGTGGGGCCGGTTTCTGGTCATGCCTGGAAAAAGCCTTTCATCCTTCTCAGGTCGATAAATGAGTACCACCACAGGTTGGGTGATATTGTATGCATATTTCTTCTATTAAAAAAAAGAGCTTAAGCGTCAGTGCTATACAATAACATTATCATTTGGCCTTGGACATCTGCTTGGATTCACAGTAATTTAGTGTACTTCGGGACAATGCTATTTGATGCCACTTCCTGTTTGGTCAAGGGCTGAAAGGTTGTGTTTCATCGCTTCCCAGGATGTCACTGTGGGGTCAGAGGACATCACTTCTGGTGATGTCATCAGAGGTTAAGGGTCGTGTGGCGAGGGGTGGGCTACTTTTTTGAGGAGAGGGGTGGGCCACTTTTTTTTGGGTGACCGGGCCTATTTGTTGCCCCAGTCCGACCCTGGTCGAGGCTGATTAGGAGTCTTGATCAGAGCAGCATACGCGCACCAATGGAGCACTAACAAGCCTATCAGGACTGCTAATCGGCCTATAGAAGATGGAGCTGAGATGGACAAGCAAAGGACCAGAAACAGAGGAAAGGGAAGCCGAGTGGGTAGCGGAAGTGTTCCATGTGAAGGAGTGGAGAACATTCTGGAATCTGAAAAGACGGGTTGTCAGAAGAGAAGGGTCACTGTAAAACAAGCTGCGTTTCTGAACAGGACACAATGTCTTCAACACTGTTGCCAAAATCTAAAGAATCCCACAAAGCAGCTTCCTTCCCTGGCTGTTCAGAGTGAGTTACCCTAGATGCATATAAACTTGCTCATGTACGCCCCTTAACCAAAAAACGGGCGAATAACCATGTAATTATCAAAAATATACATATTTTAATGTTTATCAAAAACACATCACATTCACAATACATTTTTCTTAAAAACAACACAAGAGAGTGATCCGAACACAGTATTTTTATACTTTGACCCACAGGCACAGCCTCTTGCCCGTAGAAAGCAGGGAGGGCATAAACAACAGTGGTGGTCAAAGTATAAAAATACCCCATAGTCCGGTATAGGAAAGGTTTTTGAAGTGTCAGCTTCTATGCCATTTGTAGAAGTTGTGGAATATGTATACACACAGATACGTGGTTCAGAATGTGTTTGGATCACTCTGTTGTGTTGTTTTTAAGAAAAATGTATTGTGAATGTGATGTGTTTTTGATAAACATTAAAATATGTATGTTTTTGATAATTACATGGTTATTCGCCCGTTTTTTGGTTAAGGGGCGTACATGAGCAAGTTTATATGCATCTAGGGTGACTCACTCTGAACAGCAAGGGAAGGAAGCTGGTTTGTGGGATTCTTTAGATTTTGTATTTCATTGTCCTCACCCACACAGCCCCTAAAAAGAGGACTATTGTAGCTCATTATAATTGAGGGTTCAACAGCGTTGCCGCCATTTATCTCCCAGGCAGAAGTGGCACATTCATTTTGTATTTGATTCGCGTGCAGGACACTATAGTTTCATAACAATAATAAGTGCCGCTCTATATGGTCTCTGCTTCATTTAAAACACAAAATATACAGCATTTTACTTACAAATCAAGCATGCTCACTTGCAACACATATTGGCCAGTGTGCGTCTCCGGAAACATCGGACATTATTTTAAGATGTCCAATCTTTTGGCGCATGGATTCAGCAACCTCCCAATGAGTGGGTTAGAGGACAGTGCTACAATTCTCTGCAATTGCATACTCTGATGCCATTTTATTGTCCCTGGAAAAGCCTTTTCTTTGGATTTTCACTCAAAAAACGGATGGCTATTGTCTCCACTCTACATGCTCCACCGTGTTCATTGTCCTAACATTTCCGAATGCGGCCTTAATTTCGGGAAACATCACTCAGCCGTCTATCTTTGCATGTTCCTCGTCTCATTGAACTCCCCAAGAAGACCCCCGCCCCCTCTAGCGTGTCACCATCATTCTGACACTGAAGTTATGAGGCTGGCGGGGTTATTATTTCAAGCGTGACTATGTACTCTGGGAGAGGGGTTTTAGGCCTTTGGGAAACACTGAAGTAGATTTCTGGGCCCCGCCCCAGATCAATTGGCTAACACAGGCGTGCAGAGGCGTTGCTGGGGGGCCAAAGGGGTTATAGCCCCAGGTCTTTTGGTTGTAGCCCCGGATAGAAAAACTGAGGGGTTACAACCAAAAAGCTAGCTAGCCCTGAGTACTGACAGTCCCGACATTCGCGTAGCCCTGGATCTTTTCCAGACTTAGAAACACCCCTGCAGGCGTGTGTTGCCCTGATGGGCAAACGTTTCAGCAGGGCCCATTGAGCGCAGCATCTGAGAAAGTCCGAAAGCGGTTTGAGACTTCACTCGGCCTGCCAACCATCATGCTATGGAGGGTGAAATGAGCACCGGGGGCTCTCATGGCTCAGGCTGTTGGTTCTGTGACTGATGAAGCCCATGCCTCGCATAACCCCATAGCACTTCACTTTGGATGCAGGACCCGCACGCCCGCCCGCCGCCGCCATCATCATCATCATCATCATCATCATCGTCGTCGTCGTCGTCGTCGTCGTCGTCATCATCATCATCATCATCATCATCTGATGAATCCCCCATCCGTGTTGCACACATTGCACAATGCACCAATTTGAGAGATTGAAAGAGAGGGAGAAACCGGCAGGGTTGAAAAGTGATATGGGAGCTGTTTGCAGAGGCCAGTGGTAGGACTGTGGGGAGGAGGAGACTGCGTTATGCTGCCTTGTTGGTCCTTTTTTATGTTTTTCTACGATGCCTAATGCTTTGTCTTTCATGCCTTGCCAAGTCTTATCATAGCTGGCTCGGCCATATTGCCATCGGTGGCTTGATTGTTTGCACCCCTCACTAACTTGCTCACCATTCCCCTTTCTACTTTTCCGCAATTTGGCTCCCAGTATCGCGACTCTGCCCACTGAGATTTGCTCCAATGTGTCGAAGTGTAAATGTGCCCTTGGATGTCAAATTTTAATCTAGTCCCTCTAGGGTTTTGCTTCCTGGTATCCCACTGTGATGTTTGCCCTCTGGTGCCAAATGCAATTAGTTCCCTAACATAACTTTGCTCCTCAAGGGCCTCATACCATGCTGCATTGTTCCTCAAGCCCCGACCAGGACGTGACCCTCGCAGGAATCCGTACTCTGAACTCTTTGCGTACTGGTCTTACCCACGGCCTACTTGGTAGTGACTGCTGGATGATCCCTAGGTTTTCATTCCTCAACATGTCCCTCAACTTCAATCCATGTCAAGTCACTTCACATTGTCCATTCCCAGAGATCCCACAACAGGGTGTCTCAGTTAGGACATATCCTAACAAGTACCTTACCCAAAGTGCTCCACTAGTGACGTCACCATGGACCAACCAGACGCATGCTCCATGTTGCTGACTAGGCCCTGCACTACCTTCCTGAACTAACATTCCTAACCTCTACGCTCAAACACACTACAGGCCGACCAACAAGGTCACTCACACATTGCAATTGAATAACCCTCCCAACAGATATTAACGAAGAGAACGCTACACCACTACAATCAGCTAACGTATCACAATCCCAGCCAATGGCCAATGCACCGAGCACCAGGGTCACACGAGGCTCCCCTCTGGACACCAATTCCTCTATGCCCCCAACATTGAAACAGACCCGCAAACTTCACACCTGCAAACATCAAACTAGCAGTAACGCTATTTGGCTATTTCGCTCTCCCTCTCCCCGGCACCCTAACACCCCCTCCCCTGTTTAAGACCCACTGGAGCCCGAGCAAATGAAAACATTGTGCAGTATAAATTGCCAGAACCTCACATGATACGGGCCACTCATCAGTGCTAGGAGCTTGGCAGAAAGCCGGAAGGTAGCTTAATGGACATGGGGTGCTATAGGATGTCTAGACGTGCTAACACATACACTGAGCTTCAGCAGTGGTGAAGCAAAAACTACCATGCTTAGGTGAGCGGCTTGCCACACTATGAGCGGATGTTTCTAGGCCGCTGTTAGCGGTCTCCCAATCATGCAAAGGAGTGGCACGATGACTGTTGTTTTTGAAATTCAGATTTTGTTTGCATATTAATGCAGTGAGCTAAAAGTGGAGCCAAGACAGGAGACTGGTACATGGGAACGGTGCTCTCCTTCATAAACTATTCATAAGGCACAGTAAATGAGTTGGATGATGCAGAATGAGAAGGCTGGGACGGCGCTTGGGATGAAGTCTCAATATTTTGATTACACTTTGTCTGGACTCACAAAATGTAGTTAGCTTTACGCCTAATTGTCCCAAATTAATCAATTTTCTGTTTTTAATTCCATTAAACATTTCTTGAATCATTAAAATCTGGCTTGAACCAGCTTTTTTTTAAACCTTTGAACCACAGTCAATCCCTTTTTTCCCAGAATCCCTACCTCCAAATCATGAGACCGTTTGCGGGGAGGGGCTGAACGGTCAGTCCAGTTGCTTGTATAGTGATTATGCCTCTCTGGGACTGCTTCAAAGCGGTGTAAGAGGAAAGAGGAACCACGAGTTAGGGAGGAAGGAACCCGCCATTATATCCTCCGGGATGTGCCATTGTCACCATAAAGCTTTTATAACTCATTGCCTGTTACAAGGATTGCAACAAGGACGTGATAGGCAGGAGCTAAAAGGTGCTCCTTGTTATCAGCCACCACCCAGGAAGCAGGAGCTGCTACCTCGTTGGAATGAGGAGCTAGTACCTAGACATCTGACTTGCACATTAGATGTAAACTGCATTTTTTTTTCATTTACATCTGTTCAGATACAGCACGATATCAAAGAGCAAAAAGAAGTACAATACAGTCCCCATACAACCAAGCAAAGCAACTCTAATACACACATTCAACTGTACAAAGAGCCCACAACAACACAACTAGCAACAGAAAGGAAAGAAAAAAAAAACACACACAAACCAGTTGGGCACAATCACACAACCAGACCAGAGCCCAACAGCAGTCATTCAAAAACTACCCGTACAGATCATTAAAGGATGACCAAATCCCCCCCCCCCCAAGCATTTCGGAGCAATCTTTTTTCTTGTACAGCACTTTCTCATATGCAGACAGTATAACCAGAACATGTATCCATTCATCTATCTGATGCTTTTTCCTGGTGTTCCACACCTTTAGAATCTGCTTCTGCGCAACCACCGGCGCTCTAGCCAACCACATGCTGGGGCAGTAAGCTGTTCCCCTGCTACGTCCACTCAACCACAGCATTATATGCTTCGGACATCTTGAAATACTTGCATCCACAACCAATTCTAGGCAATGGTCCCTCCAAAACGCCTCCACTCTAGTACAACCCCACAACATGTGCAGTAATGTCCCTCCCGCCCTGCCACCCAACAACGAACATCGACCTGAAGGCCCAAGGAACTCATTCTATCCGGGGTCCAATAAAGCCTCCCCAAAACCTTCTGTCTTGCCAGCCTCAAGCTAAGATCTGACTAAGAGCCATTCCAGAACTTAAAAAGCACATTGCATTCCGAAAGGCTCTGAAGACTTATTACCTATTTTGTTAGGACAGCAGTGATGTTTAGTCACTTGCTTACAAAATCTTTGAATCGATACTAGTGTCAAAAATTGTTGATTTTCACCATGTGATACATCTGCGCCCAAATACGATTAATTTCCTTCGGTGCACGTAAATCAAAGTTCAGCATGGTAGTTTCTCTAATTGCCCCCTCCAAGTCACTTTCTGACAAGTCACAGTCGAGCTCCGTAGACCACTTGGACCGTAAACGATCCCACGCAGAAGAGACCTCGGACCCAACTGGCATACATAGAAGAACGGACACCACCATCCGTGGCAGACTGTCAAACATCTTGAAAAGATCTGGTTCATCAGCCAGCGGGGCGCGCAACATACCAATCCGCTGAGACAATGGAGTACACAAATACATATATCTGCGGTTCTCACTCATAGCAACATTTTCATGTGACCCATCAAGCTTTCATTCCAGATGTGTCCTAATTAATGCTCCTTTATACACATTATCAAATGCACTGTTAAGGTCACACGTTTCTGGCACTAGGTAGCCGAGGCGTCAGAAGTAGCCCCTGGAAGCTATTGATGTCAAGGGTATCTAGTGTGTATATATATTTCTGAGGCTTGTGGAATCTGCTTAGATCACATGCTGTGCATAGGCCGACATCTAGTGGAAGCTGCGGAGTATTACAGTTTGTTTTTCGAAAGTCGAAAATGGGCGTCGACACAGGCGTGCCAGTAATACTATCCCTAGTGTGACGTCCACTGTACCCAAGATCCCTCAAGCGTCTAGGATCCTCAGATTGTTTTTTTCCGCCATACTGGTCGGAAGCATCTTGCGGAGTTCCCTGGCCTTAGCCATACTTTTGCTGTTATTATAATTATAATTCTTATTCATTCCCTTCCCCACCCCAACGTCGACCCTCGACCTCGACGACGGCTGGAGAAGTCATCGACCGTCGACTGCTGCACGACGGATCTGGGCCTCGGAAGGCCGCTGGCCTCGGCCCGGGCCTAGTAGGCCGCTGGCCTCGGCCCTTACAAGTAGGGAGAGTGGGGGGTGGTACATACTCTTCACTCTTGATATATAGTTACATTTTATATATTCCTACACTTAGCAGCCCGCTGCCTTAAGGTGCGTATGGAGGGTACCCCTTTTCAATTCTGCCCCAAGTGCAATCGCAAATACCCTTGGGTCGACAGGCACGCCACGTGCAATCTCTGCTTGCCGAGGGATCACCCCGAAGCGAACTGCAGAGCGTGTAGTAGGCTTAAACCTAAGACACTTAAGGACCGTTCGACAAAGCGTTGGGCCCACCACGCCAGGCAGGAGGCCATGGCAGCGGAGGGCGCCTTCAGCGATGGCAGCGACGCCGTACTTTCGGACGGCGAGGGCATTACGGCGTCGAAAGACAGCCGGCGAGCGCAGGTCCCCGACCTCGGAAGGTCGTCCGGCAGGGCGGCTATGGGGAAGACCCCCGGCGACGCAAGCGCTACACACCTAACACACACTAAACACACTAAGACCAACCGGACCTCGACGACGTCGACTTCCCGGAAAGAGGCACAAAAAGAACGGTCCGACTCGGTGTCCTCTGGGTGCTCTCGATCGAGATCACCTCACGACGCAAGGCAATCATCCACTCTTGCCAAGAGTGCCTCGCTACACACATTAACGGAAGTTCGATCGTCGGGAGACGAAGACGACTTCCACCCCCAGGCCGCGCTCCAAGATACCGAGACCGCGGTTAACACCAGTGAGGCCCCACGAAAGCACACAGATACCTCTCCAGACCCTCGGCGCCAGGCGTCGAAAGTCTCTGGGGCCTCCAAGGGACAGGGAAAACATTTTTCCACGCACGGGGAGGGGGGGAAACAGCGGAAAGCACAGCCTTCCACTCCTGTAAAGCCATCCTCTCACCCTAGGCAGACAAGCAAACACAAGTCTACCCTTGAAAAGTCCCATAAATCATCACCTACTAAAGTAATACCCTGTTCCAGGGAATGGTCCAGTGAAGACATAGACAGGGTTATGTCTAGGATGTCTTCCTTGGCTGATTTTTATGATAAGAACCCAGAACATTTTCTTTCATATAACCCTCAAGGGGCCACACCCTCAGGCTCCTCCGATCCTATCCCGCTAAGTAAAAAGCCCCGGTTCGAAAGACC
This sequence comes from Ambystoma mexicanum, assembly GCF_040938575.1. NCBI lineage: Eukaryota > Metazoa > Chordata > Amphibia > Caudata > Ambystomatidae > Ambystoma > Ambystoma mexicanum. Next base: position 1,461,793,235 of record NC_090935.1, read on the forward strand.
TGAACCCTTCGAGGTTCAGCCTTACTCCACTCCATATTCTACTCCACTCCCCAGTTACCAGGGACAAGTTTTCCCTGAAGAGGACCAGGAGTTTGAAATTATGGAAGAACAAACCGGGACAGATTACTATGCAGAGGATGAGGACCTGGAGGAGGGAGAAAATGAGCAGGAAATTTACAGAGTAGATTCCCCAGTACAAAGCGAAGCCCCAGTTACCGACTCTCCAGTTGATAACCAGCCCCTCCTTAACGAGGTTCTCGCTCGAGCAGCGGAACATTTCCACATCGACACCCACGGTGTACAGGAGGAAAGGGACTTCGCGGAGGAGTTTGTAGGAGAAAGGAGACCGGTCGCTCAGACCATCCCTATCCTCAAATCCATCCAACGAAGAATAGATCCTTCCCTGGTGAATCCTAACCTCACCAGAGCTGTCAACCCCAGAATTGAAAAGATTTTCCGGGCAGCCCAGTCTGACCCTCTGTATATAAGGGGACATCTTAAACCAGATTCCCTAGTGGTTACCAACACTAGAAAAAGGGCTGGCACGCCCTTATCTTCATCAGAAGCTCCTCCCGACAAAGAGAGCAAAAAACTTTACGGGTTTGGCAGAAGGTAGCCTCAACGTCCGCCTACCAAGCAAGGATTGCGAATTCCACCACCCTGTTGGCTAGTTACAATTGCCATCAATGGGAGGAAGTCGCGGCGCTCATTGCCTCTGCTCCAGAACCGTTAAAGGGCCAGCTGGCTCAGATCTCGGCAGAGGGGAGAGCCGTGTCTGGTTGCATTTTAAAAGCAACTTTCGACGCCGCTGACAACGCAGGGAGATTGATAGCAGAAGGTACTGTTATCAAGAGACATGCGTGGTTACGGCAGTCGGGATTCAAGACAGAAACCCAGGCTTCTTTAATAGACAAGCCAGTGGAACCCGACCTATTGTTTGGGAAAGCGGTCGAAGACGCACTTAAAAATGCCAAAGATGAATATGAGACTCTCAAATCCCTTGGCCAGCTTACCAACAAACCCCCTAACCAGAGGGGGAACAGTAATTTTCGTCGCCCACGCGGCCAAAATTCACAAAGAGGCAACTATGCCCAGGGACAGGGTACACAATGGAATAACAACCAGCAGTCTACCCAGAGTTACGGCAGGGGTAACAAGAGAGGTCGTGGAAGAGGCAGAGGCAGCCCCAACAAGGGAGGTGGCACGCCTCCACCAAAACAGTGACGCTCAGTTCAGGGTCCCTTGTCACGCAACCCCAGTAGGGGGACGCATTTCCACCTTCACCCAAGCTTGGGAAGGGATCACCTCAGACAGATGGGTGCTGTCAACAGTATCCGCAGGATATTGTATAGAACTACTGCAGCGTCCCCGGAACCATCCTCCACGACAAAAAGTGCACTCCCTAGAGCATCAAAGGATCCTTCTCGAGGAGATCGCCATTCTGCTAGAAAAGGACGCGATAGAACTCGTCCCAGGACACCAGGTAAACAGGGGTATCTATTCAACTTACTTCCTTGTGCCAAAGAAAGATTTGACAATGCGCCCAGTATTGGACTTACGGCCTGCCAACAAGTATGTCAAGCCCCAAAAATTCCGTATGACCACGCTACAAGAGGTAATCCCCCTCCTAAAAAAGGGGGATTACATGGTAACCTTGGATATGAAAGATGCTTATTTTCATATTTCCATGCTCCCAGCGCACAGAAAGTACTTGCGCTTCAAGGTGGACAGTCGCCACTACCAATTCAAGGTACTGCCCTTCGGGATAGCTTCAGCACCAAGGGTATTCACCAAGGTACTGGTGGTGGCAGCTGCACACCTACGCAGGGAGGCAATCCCGGTGTACCCTTATCTGGACGACTGGCTCATAACGGGGGAAACCCCAGGAATTTGCAGGTCAAACATTCAGAGGACTATCGACCTCCTCCACGAATTAGGCTTCTCTATCAACGAGAAAAAATCAAGTCTGGTGCCAAGCACCTCAAAACAGTTTCTAGGAGCTATCCTAGATACTCAGAAAGGATTGACCTTCCCTTCGGAAGAGAGAATTCGGAATATACTTCGGCAAATTCCGCATTATCAGTCAGGTCAACAGATAACAGTACGCAAAGCTATGCGGTTACTGGGCATGATGGCGTCATGCATTTACCTGGTCCCCCACGCGCGTCTGCGCATGCGTCCCATGCAGGAATGGTTGGCGAAACAGTGGTCTCAGGCAAGTGGTCAGTGGGACGATCTAGTGGTCGTTTCGCCAACACTCGTACAGAGCCTACACTGGTGGACAAGAGAGAATCTCGCAAAGGGGAAACCCTTTTACGATCCCGAAGTACAAGCCGTGGTGACTACAGATGCATGCCTGACTGGGTGGGGAGCTCACCATCTCCACCACTTAGCTCAGGGTCTCTGGTCTCACTCAGTAGCCAAGAACCACATCAATCTGCTAGAGCTTCTGGCAGTATTCCGAGCGCTAAAGGCGTTCGAGCCCCGTCTACTGAACTTGTCGGTGCAGATCAGGACGGACAGCACGACAGCCATGTTCTATCTGAACAAGCAAGGGGGGACTCGTTCGCCAAATCTGTCCAAGCTTGCCCAGAAAATATGGATATGGGCACTCAGACAGAACATCTTCCTGTCATCACAACATGTTCCAGGGGAGCTCAATTCCCTAGCGGATGCTCTAAGCAGAGACTCCCTCCCAGAAGAACACGAATGGGTCCTTCACAGAAACGTAGTAGAAGATCTCTTCTCTCAGTGGGGTTTCCCCACTATAGACCTATTCGCCACAAGCGAAAACAAACAATGCCCAGGATTTGCATCCAGGTTCCCCCAGCCGGACTCCCAAGGGAATGCCCTGTGGATGAACTGGTCAGGGATGTTTGCGTACGCTTTTCCACCAACTCCTCTCATCAGGAAGGTGGTGTACAAAATGAACAAGGAATCGATGACGCTCATCCTAGTTGCTCCCATGTGGGCGAGACAACCATGGTTTCCACACCTACGCAGGATGGCGGTCTGCGAGCCCATCAGACTCCCAGCCTGGTACAACCTACTGTCCCAGCAACAGGGTCAAACAGTGCATCAGGAACCCAACTCTATGAACCTAGCAGCATGGCTCCTGAAGTCATAGAGTTTGGACATCTCAAATTACCACAGAGGTGTATGGACATTCTAAAGGAGTCCAGGAAACCAAATACAAGGCACTGTTACTTTGATAAGTGGAAAAGATTCGTTATCTGGTGCCAGAATAAACAAATCAACCCGGTTGATTGCACTCCTTCCAACGTTGTGACATATATGCTCCACCTGCTGGATGCAGGGTTGGTTTTTAACTCGCTGAAAGTACACCTGGCAGCCTTCTCGGCTTACACCACATCCCATAACAAGGTCTTGTGGTGGAAAGTACCAGTGGTTAAAGCCTTCATGGAAGGAGTAAAGAGACTTCACCCTCCTATTTCGAACCCACCGCCAGGATGGGACCTCAACGTGGTGCTAGCTAAGCTCATGGGACCCCCATTCGAACCCATGCATAAAAGTAGTCTCAAACACCTGACTTATAAAACGGCCTTCTTAGTAGCCATTACCTCCATAAGAAGGGTCAGTGAAATTCAGGCTCTGTCAGTGCAGGATCCTTTCTTTACTATCCACAAGGACAAACTGGTTTTACGCACACACCCTAGGTTCTCACCTAAATTCATATCCAAGTTCCATGTAAACCAGTCCATCGAGCTTCCGGCTTTCTTCCAAAACCCGCAAAGCTCGGCTGAGGTGAAACTACACACCCTAGATGTGCGTAGGGCGGTCCTATACTATGTAAATAAAACCAGACCGCTAAGGAAAACAGATCAACTGTTTGTCTCCGTAGCTACAGGCAGAGAGGGGGATCGCGTCTCTAAGGGCGCTATCTCGAAGTGGATTATCAACTGTATACAACTGTGTTACTCTCTTTCTGAAAAGACTCTGCCTTTTACGCCAAGGGCCCACTCTACTAGAGGCATTGGTGCCACTCTGGCTTTCATTGCAAATGTTCCCCTCGACACCATTTGCAAAGCAGCTACTTGGAGCTCTATTCACACGTTTACTCAGCATTACTGCATTGACACTCATTCCAAGACAGATACACAAGTGGGACAAGCGGTTCTAAGACACCTGTTTGCTCATGACCCTTCTCACATCCCACCTCCTTCTTCTGGTACTGCTCGCTAATCTATGCACAGCATGTGATCTAAGCAGATTCCACAAGCCTCAGAAGGGATACATTACTCACCGTAATCGTATTTCTGATGCTTGTATCTGCTTAGATTCACATGCGACCCACCCTTCCTCCCCTCCGAGAGAAGGCGCATGATTGCTTGTAGTCTTACCTTTCTGTCTATCTGCTTGGATTATCTGTACTCACGCTACTCCTCATGCTTCCTCATGTCAGAAAAAATACAATCTGAGGATCCTAGACGCGTGAGGGATCTTGGGTACAGTGGACGTCACACTAGGGATAGTATTACTGGCACGCCTGTGTCGACGCCCATTTTCGACTTTCGAAAAACAAACTGTAATACTCCGCAGCTTCCACTAGATGTCGGCCTATGCACAGCATGTGAATCTAAGCAGATACAAGCATCAGAAATACGATTACGGTGAGTAATGTATCCCATATATATACACACTAGATACCTATATATATATATATATATATATTACAGAGTGGTACATTTCAGAGTGTACCACAACACCGGAAACGCTGCAAATATTAAATAATTAAATAAAGGGTAGTGGGGTAAAGGGGTTAAAATGGGTCGAGGTAAGGTTGGGGAGGTGTTTTAAGGGTTAAAAAAAATAGGAGGGTTGGGGGGATGGAGCCCCCAAATAAAGAAAATAAAATAAATCGGAGTTTTTCGGTACTTTGTCTGTGATTAAATGTACCACTCTGTAATTGTGGTCGGTAAGATCACATATAACCAGTGTCAAGCTAACCAGCTCTTCTAGGCTATGAGGAGGTGCTCGATGGCTCCCAGCAGTTTTGATCCCCGGTGTGGCTGCCGTTGTTTTGTTGTTTGCTTGTCTGCTAAAGGTAGTTCACGCCATCTTTAGTGCACTTTATGCAGCCATGTGATTCTCATCTTTACCCTGCACTTTGCTCTCTACGTGTTCATATTGAACTGTGTAGAAAGTTTTAAATGTAGGTGTGGCGGGGATTGTGCAACTTTACAGAAAAAAGACAACGCGGTGTACCTTTAAAAATCTACTTCTACATGTGTATGTAAGAACGGGGAACAATGGAGAATGCTGTCATGTGGAGATCTGTTGTTACTGGGCAGATCGCGCGTTGGTATGAAGGAGACATTGGGCCTCATTATGACTACCGGAGTCATGAATTTTCCGGCACCCGTCAATGGGCAATTACCGTGGCATTATAGCCCCAGCGGACACAGTATGCCGGGCACCGGAAAAAAATTACTTGCCATTCCCATTCGACTCAATGGGAATGGGGAGGACGGATGCACCGGCACCATTCATGAATGGTGCCGGAGCATCCGTCAAGGTCTGAGAGCGGGTACCTTTCCGCCCGCCAGGTCAGACCTGCCGGGCTGAAAGGCACCCGCTCGCAGAACTCGTAGTTTGCTGGTCCGGAAACAGTACCGGCAAGCTTACCGGTACCGTTGTTTCCGGACCGGAAAACTTGTAATGAGGCCCATTATATTCCCAACAGAATGAGCGAAAAATCGGACATTGGAAAAAGCTGTACATTTATGTTTCTTTAACTGGATTTTTAGAGTAGGCGATATTGCCAATGCTGTTAACCTTTGATAAGATCACCTTAGTAATATTTAGTTTTGAAAAAAAAAATCTGGATTCGTTTCCCCCAATTGCGTTTTTTAAAATGATGATATTGGTCCTTTTGAACTGCTAGATTGGCCTAATTGCTATTACTGTTTTAATGTTCAAATTCTTTTTAACTAATCTATCTTGACTGTTTGTGTATAACACGAAAGGCTCGACCTGGCCGAAAGTACATATGAAATACATTCAAAATAATTCACAACAGAGTTTATTTGAAAATAAATTAGCAATACTTATCACAAAAAGAAATGCTAGCTTTGTAAAGCTCGGCTTTGGAGGAATTTGGCACCATTAATACGTCTGTATAAAGTGTTCTCCCTGTCCAGCGCCTTTGTGTCTCTGCAATGTGTCCCCCACAGCCCCCATTCGTTACATCGCAAATCCCGCGTGCTGCTCTGATTACTTACCGATAATCTTCATTACTCCTAATCCTACTCTTCCTCGTCACCGTACTTACCTCATGAGGCCCCTGCCTCCGACACAGGACCTTCTTCTATTTCTTTAAATCCCTATAACTCCTCCCCCACATCCACGTCACTCAGTTTCATATTACCAAGCCGGAGCATGGGACCTTCCCCGCAGGGAGGGTGAGGAGGGTCGTCAGTATTGTGACGAGGAACAGTAGGACTAGGAGTAATGTAGATTACCGGTAAGTAATCCGAGCATTACCTCCACGCCCACTCTTCCTCGTCCCAGTACTTACCTCATGAGGTATGCCATAGCAGCAACGGGGAAAAGGACCCAATGAGACGCAGAGCCAAAAACAGTGCAGCAAAACACACACCCACAATAACTCTTAATTCACATCCCCACAGACAAAACTCCAACCACGAAGGAACCAACCCCCGAGTCGGAGAAACTCCACCCATAACGGTTGGTGAAAATGCCTAGACCAGCCAAGGCGGCAGCCATACAAATCTCTTGCAGAGAAAACCCTCCTTGCATCGGCCCAGGAAGCCGCCAAACCCCTGGCGGACCACCCCTGATCATGCGCAGGCACAGGAATGCCAGAAGCCACATATGCCCTGGAGATCACAACCCGGAACCACCGGAAAATGGAAACCACAGATGGGTTATGCCCAGTCCCAGCCGGACCACAAGCAATCAGAAGACTATCAGATTGGTGGAAAAAAGCAAACCTAGCCAAATTCTCCAACACGTCCTACACGTAATATGTTTGATATCAATTCCGGAAAAGGGCTCAAAAGGAGGCCCTTGAAGGAACCATAATACAAGAGGGAGATCCCTCTTCTGCACAAGGATGGGAAGAAGAAAAACCCTGGAGCAACTTCCCCACCAACACCTCCCCATCCAAGTGACCATCAGAGTTCCCCAAAAGGAATTTCATGGAGGCCCACTGTTAGGAAAGATTTCGTAATTGTAGGGAATTTTCCTTCCATGTGGCAACCCCTAAACTTTTTGCTATTGTTTTTAACCTTGTTCTTGACTTTGCCAGAAAAGTACAGCCTTCTGCCGCACTTCTCTGGGCTTTCGCTCCTTTTCTTACGGGGAAACTGACATGCCCTTAAGACAGTCAGTACTGGGGAACGCTGTTTCCCGTAGTTTCTTTTATCGTGTTGCGGCTTTAGTGCAACATGACACAAGAGGGCACTGTAAGCTAAATTACAGCTCTCTTGGGTCTCTAGCCTTCTACAGACCCTAGATACTCTTTTAGGATGGTATTTGATCGGTGCAAGTCATTCAGGGACTCGAATGGTGGCAGCGATCGTTTTGTTTATTTTGAGCTCCTTTTGGCGTTCTGAGCACGTTTTTCGCACTGAACCCAAAATGGTGGCCTGGCTCCCAAAATGGCCAGACCACGAGGCTCCTTTGTCCTGTCCACTGACCGTCTTGCTCCCTTCACCTTCCCCAGGTCGGGCGACCCGGGGCCTTCCTTATTTGGGCATGTACTTTCCCGCGAAACGTGGTTGCTTTCGCGGGCTTCTACATGTCGTTTGTGTGCCTCCAGGGTGTGGGCTGGGATGTCTGGTCCCAATACACATCCTGGGTGCCAGAGAGTCTAGGGTGGTGTGAATGCCTGGGACCACCGTGGTCCGTGATTGGTCCACGTATGGTATGTGTGTTGATGAGCGGATCCCCCATTGGCTCCCCTCCGTTTTGGCGCGAAGGGAACCGTGGATAAGAGGGAGCTGGAAACACCACTACCATGTCGATCTCCTGAGTTCTCACGAACGAAGGAATACAGGAGCCAAGTATCCTGCAACCCAGAGGCTGGACCGAGGAATCGCTGGTGACCCGCTGAAGGAATCCTCCTTTGCACTGCTGTCGTCCTGTGAAACCCTTTCCTCCTTGGATCGAACCAGAAGGCCTGTACTGGTGCTTCGACCTTTGGAATAGCAGGAACAGCTATTCCCGGCGACTTCATCATCTCCTGCCAAGTAAGCCTTCGGAAGTGTCTCTGGGCCATCCAGTTGACTGACCAGCTTACAAGGGAGTCCTGCTCTGCAACTGCCGCCAGGTTGTGTTGTATTTCGAGTCCTTGTCACTCTCCCACGCTTCGTACGCTTGGCGTCCCCAGGTCTGAAGGGAGGAGTGTACATTTGGCTTGAATACACACAGCCGCTCCGTTGTCCTGCTGCGGCAACAAAACTGTGCTGGTTTCGTCGATTGGGACGTCTTTTTGCTCTACACGACTTCGAGGCGTTCCCTGCTCTTCTGAACCTGCCAGCTGCTGAAACTAACGTGGAGAAGCCTGGGTCTGCTTGCTTCGGGGACCGGTGAGTAGTTTAGCTAGGATCTGGTCGCCCTCCTGCAGTATCCCATTGCTTTTCCCTGCTGTGTAAAAACAGCACCCTTTTGGCCGTACTCGCGCTCTGCTTCTGCCCGCTGTGGAGGCTGCGCTTGAGTTGCGGAACCTGTTCTCCTTCTGCTGTGCACTAACCCGAACTGCCTGACTTCCTCCGAAGAGCTTCCCCTTTTGCCCGTTGGCACCGGCGTGGCAGGTACTTTGAGCACAAGGCTCCACTCTTCGCAGGGCTCGGACTTCCATCTAGTTAGGTGCCTCTGAAGGCGAACTGAGTCTAAAGCGTTATCGCACTGCCTGTTTTCCTTTCCTTTCAGGTGGACTACATATTTCGTGCTTTAAACGCTTGCGACTGTGTATTTGTATATATATTGTGTTGATATGGTATGTGTTGGTTTAATATTGTGATATTGTGATTTTCTCGCTACGGTCGTTGTTTTAAAGGCCTTAAAATAAATGTGTTTATATTTTTGATATAACACCTGTTTGGAGTAGTTTGTAAGCGCTCTTGCTTTGTGTGCTCATTGTGGGCTTTCAGTCACCCTCACCCCTCTTGAGACCTAGTCTTGACCGCCGCGATCGCTACCTTGATTGGTCTGGCTCGTCCAGAGGTTACCCTGTTCCAAGTAATTAGGTTGGCCTTCTGAACTTCTGCGCCGCCAGGGCAGAGTTCAGAAATCCGTCTTAACACCCACCGAGAGCGAAGCCTGGAAAAAAACTGCCAAGCCCCTGTCAAAACCCCTCCTGGAGGAATCGAAGGATAGCAGAGAGGCCAGAACGCAGGGGAGAGATCCCAGACCGCCCATACCAGTCTCGGAAATGGCCCCAATGCATGCCGAACACCTTCAGAGTGGAGGGTCTAAGAGCATCCATAATGGACTAAACTACAGGATCTGAGAACCCCTGAGACATCAGCCTAGACTGAGCAATAGTCACACTGCCCATCGCATCCGGTGGACTTCCAACCGCAGATCCCCTTGAAGGGGACACAGCCACCTCGGAACCAGCCAAGGTTCCTAGGACCGAAGCTCCAACAGAGAGGGGAGCCAACTCCGACGGGACCACAACGGAGCTACCAACAACACAGTCACCCTGGACACTTTGATGCGCCAAACCACCCGGGGCAGAAGCGGAATAGGTGGAAAGGCATAAAGGAAAACCCCAAGGTCACTGTACAGAGAGGGTGTCAATCCCCCAATCCCCTCGGCCTGAAGCCGAGAGCAGAAGAGGGGAACTTCTGCTGAGGATGCAAACAGGTCTAGAACCGGGGACCCTAATCTGACACAGATCACCGCAAAGACCTGGGCCGACAGGACCAGTTCCGCAGAGTAGTGAAGCCGGCGTCTTAGAAGATCCGTTTGAACATTGTCCACCCCTCTGATACATGAGGCCACCAGAGACACCAGATGAGATTCCTCCCAGGTGCCTATCAGCGCTGCCAGAGCATTCAAGGAGCGGCCGGAACCCCTTTTGCAGTTGACATATGCCAAGGCCATCGTATTGTCCGATCAGACCAAAACCGCTGACCGTCCAGCAACTCCTCAAAGTACACCAGAGTTTGGATAATGGCACAACTCTTGCCAATTGGATGATCGCTGGCTCTCCCCAGATCTCACAACCATTGAGCTGAGAGGACACCCAATGTAGACCCCCCCCAACGCATTCTGCTGGCGTTGGTAGTAAGAGAGGCCACAGGAGGAAGGACCATGCACACCTCAGCTTGTAGACCTGGAACCCCCCGCCACCATAGCAAGGAGACTTGCAGCGCTGGGGACACTGAAAACAAAATTACGAAAGCCGAGATGTCGGGAGCCAGTGGGAGAGAGTATAAAGACACCAGGGGATGTAACTGAAGAAGGGCTCAAGGAACTGGAAAACACGCAAGACACCACGTGCCCCGTAACTTCAGCAACAGGCGAGCCGAGACATATTGCCTTCTGAGAACCCAGCCCAGAACAGCCAGCAAGCGTCCCCCCTGCACAACATCCAGAGTACGTTCCGCAAAGCCCCCACGTTGAAGCGTTCCGTCCGGACAAGAATTGCAGGGCCTTGAGACCCATAAGCAGGTGACACATCCTAGAAGGCATAGGGACCAGGAACACCCGCAAGTAGAAAACTTGACCCTGAACAGGGAGAGGAACAGGCAAGACGGTAACCCACAACAACCATTCGGAGAGAACGGATCCCATGGTCAACTACTTGGACCGTGAGCTGGTTACCAAAGTCCTAACCATGCAAACCTGGACAGGAGGAGACAGGAACGGCAACTGATACCCCCCTCCGGAAGGAGCCCATTACCCAGGAAGCCGAACCCCACCGGTCCCATACACCTCCGATAAAATAGAGACGAGGAGCCAGGGAAAACTGCCAGTCACTGCACTTACACCAGAGGAAAATCATAGGACATTGAAGCAGGCCTGCGCGACAATATAACAGCATGCTTGTCAGCCCACAAAAAGATCCGGCCTATCAAAAGGAAGATACAGGACAACCAGAAGTCCAGCAGACCATGGCCTCCTCAGCCGACAGAGGAGCCATCAGGCTGGCGTCAAAAGGGCAGAGTACTGTCACAAAGCGGGGTAAAGCAATCCATCCCGGATAGCAGACATCAAAGGCAACCCCCTACCTGGGGTATGCCTATACTGGAAAAACCCACTGAAGTGACATCCCCCTCCACCGGCAACAGGGGCTCTGAGAACCCCTCTAAGCACAGACATGTGCCACCATGTGCCATATCACTTCCCACAAGTCTGAGAGGAGGCGTGAAAGCAACACGTCGGCACCGGAGGACCTAGGCCCTAAAAGAAGAGACACTGGGAAACCCCTGCATGGCTGTTACTTTCATGATGCATTTTCTATAATTCCAATGCCGGACAAGGGAAAAGAAAATCATCTCCTTTGACCTTCCCTCGCGCAGTTCAGAGGAAGAAGACAGGACAAGGAGCCTGCGTCCATAGCTAGCACAGACCCAAACACACCACTAACTCGCCACATGACTGAGGGGTGGCTTGAGCCCTGAATCCAGTAGCTGTTAGCCCCATTCTCTAAATTGTTTCAATGCGTCGGTCTAGGAAGGATGAAGGGCTGAGTCAGCACCGCTGAGACTCGAACCCGAAGTGTAGACTATGCCAGGCCGGTACCCTTCCGGCCGCTTGCAGACATGTCCAAATCTGCGCCGTTTTCACTGGCTGCACGCAAAGAATGCAGCCAACATCCGGTGCACCCTGGGCTCTGTGTGTCTGAATAATGGGGGTATGTGACATGCCTGTGACAGAACAGAGCCCCTGCACTTTCAAAGACTCTCTGCCACTGTCACCCCACGACAAGAAGCAGAGAGGCCTCATAACAAAAGGGAAGGCTTAGCCCATAATACCAAGTGCTTGCCATCATTTCCAATAAAGATGTGTACACAAAGCACGAGGAAACGGCCTGTCGAAGGAGTCAAGATGGCCATACCAGCAGGAGAGGGGAAAAATATCAAGCGCAGTCCTCCCCTCTCCCTACCTTCCCCCAGAGAATGCAGCTAACATCCGGTGCATCCTGGGCTGTGTGTGTCTGAAGAGCGGGTGGTATGTGACATGCCTGCGACAGAACAGAGCCCCCGCATTTTCAAAGACTATCTGCCATTGTCACCCCACCACAAGAAGCAGAGAGGCCTCACAACAAAAAGGAAGGCTAGCCCATACTGGCAAGTCGTGCTTGTCATAATTTCCAATAAAGATGTGTACACAGATCACGAGGAAATGGCCTGTCGAATCAAGATGGCCAAAACAGGAGGAGAGGGGAAAAACGTCAAGCCCAGTCCTTCCCTCTCCTTACCTTCCCCCGGGCCGTGCAGGACCCGGGACACAATGCTCACGCTGCGGTCCGGAGCCCAGCAAAGATCCGAGCGAGGCTATCTGGCTCAACTGTGACCCCAAGCCCTGCAGGGGGCCCAGGAGCAGCGCCGCACCTGAAGGAGCCGAGGGCCCCGCCACACAGCCCCCTCGGGGGGCCAACAATCGGTGCTCCCCAGTGCCCCGCACCTGGAAGAAAAAGTCCAACCTGCCGGGGGCAGTTAAAATTAAACTGAGTGACGTGGATGTGGGGGAGGAGTTATAGGGATTTAAAGAAATACAAGAAGGTCCTGTGCCGGAGGCAGGGGCCTCATGAGGTAAGTACTGGGACGAGGAAGAGTGGGCGTGGAGGTAATGGCCTGCGCCCTGCAATGCCGCCTTCAGTTATGTTGGAGATGTCTTGACCGTCTTTCCTATTGCACTTTACAACACATGTTTTGTCACTGGCCAACAAAGAGCGTCTCCCCACCCCCTCACCTCCCAAGACCCACCATGCAAAAGACTGCTTGCGGCGAACGACTGTGGATGTGATTCAACGTGCCCACAGACAGATAATAGGGCGTAAACTGATTGATTCGCAGCTCAGCACGGGCTCATATTACGCCCCTTTCTCGCTTGGCACGCCAGCAGGCTCAGGCTGGCCTATAGGATGGCGTGAACCGGTTTTGTAGGCCGGTTTGATAACTGGGTGCACTGGGCAGTTGATGATTTTGACCAATGTGTGTAGCTCAGCATTCGTTAAAATGGGACCAGTTCCAAAAATGTATCCACAGGTAACACACGCTTTTATTGTATTTTTGGCACCCGACCTTTTTTCTTGCTTGATTCCGACTCTGCTTACTGTGCTCTGCCTGGGGAGCTTCTTCCCTACAGATAGAAGATAAAGGATGCATTCATGAATAACAGTGTGCACCGGACATAATAAATAAAAAAAAAGCAGCAGCAGTACAGCGTTTTGAGTTCCTTGCAGGCCTCGCGTACTTTTTACACCCCCCTTGTGCTCCTGGTTACACCAGAAAGAAGCAACTTCACCTTTCAACCCGTTTCTCAAAGGCATAAAATGGTTTGTTCCAGTGCAGCTGGGAAAGGGTTTCTGTGGCAACCTGCGCAGTTCCTCGCCATGAGGTAACGTAAGCCAGGCCAGCCTTGCGCAAGCGCCTCCTCATTCCTTGGGCTTTGCTGTGATGATATTAGAGACGGAGACCCCGGCCTCTGGGTCCAGAAATAGTCCTCGCTCTCACCCGCGCCTTCATTTCCAGAAGTTCTTAACCTTCTTCACCTAAAGGTCTTCGAAGTACTGACTACGCTGTATACGGAAGTGTCCTCGTGCTGCAACGGGGGTAATTTCAGAGTCCCAAGGCAGCTGCGTGCGCACATACAGGCGAATGTTGGCACCCCCAAAGTTCAGCATAACCTGTCCCCGCCGAGCATTGCGAGGGCAGCATAGCCGTAGGGCGACCAGACGTCCCTGTTTTGGTGGTCTGTCCCCCTTTCTCAGGATTATTTTTCCATTGGAAACAGCAGTGGTCCCGGTTTTTGGCAGTAGGTCTTCATAACTGTTAGACATGCATGCACTCTCACACAGAAGAAATGTGTCATAATCTGTGCTGGGCCTGATTATGGCTATGAGTGTTGTGATGGTGGTGATGTCACTAACATTGGTGATGTCACCAACATTCTAGGTGGAGTGTTGGTGTGGTGATGTCACTGGGACTCTAGGTGGAATGTTGATGTATGTTTGGTGTGCAAGGTTCTACTGGTGTCAGTTGGACCTAAGGTGCTGGGCTAGATGGATGTCCCAGTGCTGTCTCTACTTAAGAACGAAGAGAAATAAACCTACATGTAAACTTACCTTCTGGTGTTCCTGATTGGTCAAGGAGGCACATTTATATCAAAATGCTGCATTTTACAACTTAAGATAGTGTAAGTTTGTGATAAATTAATGTGTTTATTTGAACAGTAACACTTAAACCCCCTTCTCCTTTAACCACTACTCAAGTGTGTAGTGCCTTGACAACCACTTTTAAGAGTTAGGGCCTCATTACGAGTTTGGAGGCAGCCATGCCCTTAAGAAGGCCATGGCTGCCTCCAAACTTGGGTCCGTGGTCCCTGAATGGGGAAATACCGGGCCATTCCGACCTTGGAGGGCCCGGTATTTCCCCATTTAGGGAACACGGACCCGGACCATCCCCATTCCCATTTGAGCCCCCATAGGGCTCAATGGGAATGGGGAGCATGCTAACAACTGTCCTGTTAATGATGGGCCCGTTGTTAGCATGCTGGACCCCTCGGGGGACCCGCAAAGGACGTCTGGTCTGACCAGATGTCCAGAGCGGGTCCCGCGAGGGGACTTTGTAATAGGGCGGTATGGGTTTACCGGCGCTGGCAGCTCTACCAGCGCCGTTAAACCCATGCCGCCAGGGTCGTAATGAGGCCCTTAGTCCTACTTTCATGTTAGTTGCCCTGTCCCGTTTTTTTACCTTTTAAATCTGGTCACCCTAAGCATAGGTGTGTCGTGTTCCTGATTAGAGGTGGGGGAGCCAGAGATTTCATGGGTAGGACCGAGCCTGGGAGAAAGGCCTGGCTCTAGGAGCCCACCACGGGCCAAGCCCTGGTAACGGCTGCACAAAACACTTTTACCAAAGCGCTGTACATGAAGCATATTTGCATGTCGATAAATGTATACCAAAGTTGGCACCCGTTTATCTACCTCGAAAGGATGAAAGGCTGAGTTAGTCTTGCCAGGGGGAGAACCTGCATATCACACACATCACAGCAGCAAGTGCTCAACTCACTGAGCTATCTTACCAGATTTTGTACAGAATTAGGACGCTCCCTGTTATTCTTTAGTATGAAGTTAATAAACAAAGTGATGATGACCTTAACTGCTAGTAAGTACATGTAGGACATGTATTGTGTGCCCTCGTTAATGGCCCAACATGTCATCCTCACAATTGTGACGGCCGAAATGCGCGACTTTTTTAAACACCGCCTTTACACCACATATATATATGTGGGGGGGTATGGGATATTATAGTAATATGGCAGTGGGTTCGGGAGGTCTCCCCCTCGCGTATCTATGTGGTGTAAAGGGGTTTAATTAAAAAAAATAGAAAGTCCGCATTTTCGGCCGTCGCAATTGTGTGTGGTTGCAGTGATCACACATAGATCCTGCGCCCTCTGCTGCATTGTCATGGGCAGTGTTAATGAAGCCTTAGTTCCTGCAAAAAGGGGGAGAATGGGCAGCATTCCACGAAATTCAGAGATGTAAGTGTAGTATACATCATTGGTGCCATACCACTAGTTGTTACATTTCTTTTTACAGTGTGTACTTTTAGTTCAAAGGCTGAAGAAACGCATCCTTGATGCTTTTTCTTTCCCCTGAGCCAAATATAGAATTGGCCTTCAAGCACTGCCAGTTTCCCGGTTCTCAGCTAGGGAGACGCGCACACACACACATAGCGTTTGTGGCTCTGCAGGTCTTTATGGTGCTCAGGTTGCAAACACATTTCTTTTATCAGTGACAGTCAGCGCCTTTCATATGCATGCTGGAACATTTCCAACTCAGAGCTTGCAAAGCACCAGTTACCTAGCAAATCCGTGCTAGTTAACGTGAGCAACACAGAGCGGCCATTTAAAAATGAGTTCTCTAATATTTTGATATGCAAAACAATAAAGTTGCTTTAAGTCACTAATTGAAGGTTTTCAACAACATGAATAACCTGAGAAAAACGGACAGACTGTCTCCACGGCAGCACAGTGCAGCCATGGTAAAAAAAAAAACTGCGCTGAGAGATGCTATGGCAGAAGAGGTTAACAGCTGTTGGATGGAGGAAGCCAGGAGAGTGGTGGAGATGGACGTGCTGTACTGGGCAGGGTACGTTTGGGTCAGGGGGCCGAAATAAAGGCAGATGCGAGTGCGTTTTCTTTGTTTTTCTTTTTTAAATAGAAGTGGGCGAGCACCCTTTGCGGCTCGTGGCCGCCCCCTGCTTTGGGCAGCACTGGCCTGAGAGGGGGGTAAGGCCAGAGCCCTACATGGGGCTCGGGCCAGCCCAAGCCCCGCCGGGCTCGCAAGGCTCTACTCCCGATGGTGGTGGTACTCAGTGCTGGTCATTGGGCCGGCTCTCTGCGGATCCGAGATCCGGCACCAGATGTGTAGCCAGATCTCGGGATCCGGCCAGAGTCGGCCACCCAAGCCCATGAACCACGCTGGAAAAAAAGAAAAAGAAAAAAAAAAAAGTGTCAGCGACTGCAGCATTGCCGTTTACCGCGGCTTTGGCACTGATGTGTAATTCACAATGCTCACTACATGTACAACTGAAAGGAGTCAGTTGTACATGAAGCGAGCATTGTGCTTTACACACCAGTGCCAGAGCAGCGTAAAAGGCAATGCTGCCCTCACGGGCGTTTTTTTTTTTCGTCTTCTTTTTTTGGCACAACAAAATTAGCCAGGGCTCATCAAGGGGGCCTGGCCTAACTGCAGGGGTCCTGTTGGCCCGTTAGGCCACGCTCCCCCGAGGCGCCCCGGCTCAATGGGCCACTGGCACCTCTGCCAGGCAGCCTTTGGAAAGGGTGTTGATCTCTGCATTTATTTTCTATAGGCTTGCCTGGCAGGGGACAGGGCCTCGCCTATTCAGCCTTAATGGTGGCGCTGCCCTTTGCCAGCCAGCGAATCCGCAGGACCTTCAGTATTTAGAAAGCAAGGCCTCTGCTTCCAGCGGCCTCACGTTTTCTCCATAATGGTGGCGCCGGCCCACGTGCCTCACTTGATTAAAGGGATGCCTCGCAGGTGTGACGCCACCATTAAGGCTGAAAGGCATTTTTTTCTGGAGCCTGAAGCACATGAGCGAGAGCTTCAGGCTTCAGAAAAAAATCCTTTTCGTGTAGTGGCCGGGGCTGGCAGGGGAGATTAGTGGGCCCCACAGGGACCCGCCTCAAATCGAAATTTCGGAGCCTGCTGGGGCTGAGCCCCGACAGGCCCCATCCCACTTAAAGCCCTGGCCGGCGGTAAAAGGCAATGTTGCCTTTGTGGGCGCTTTTTTTTCTTTCTTTTTTGAAGTATTTATCTGACTGGATGGCCACTACCAACCCCGCCCCCTTTAGACCACGCCCCCCTGCCCCCCATTTCCTCCCCCACCCCGGCACATGTGCGATCCCCCGCCACATTTTTTCCATTTCCACCACTGGTGGCACTCCGTCTGAAGTGTTACTCAAGTCCGTCTTCATTTATAAAAGTGCCCCTTTTTCTTGTTCCTGACTTTCATTTAAACCAAGCAGCCCCCTTATACCAGACGTCAGAGAGTCAGTAAATCCTAATACACTGCGCTTCTGCTTCAAAATGTAGACTCCCACACCCGGGACCTGTCTTTCTTATGACAAGTTTGGTTAAGGGTTAGGCTTTTCCTTTCTTTTATTCCTTCCAGAGCCAGAAGAATAGCTCATGGGCAGAGTGATGTTAAGCAAGATGGGTCGATCGCCTGGGGGGGAGTCCGGCATTAAGCACAAAATAAATCTATATTTATAAAAGTGAACGTTTGTGTGTTTGTTTGTGGCATTGCGAAGCGTTGTTCCTTATACAATTCCTCACTGTTTCACCAATCTGCACCACATTTTGCATAGTTACCTGTTGGGATTCTCCGGACAACACTGGCTACATGACATTTGGACACCCCTCCCAGTTTCCCGAATTTCAGCAAAAGTCAAAATGCGTTTGTGGGTTTGTGGCTTGGCGAATCGTTGTTCCTTATACAATTCCAAAACGTTTCATCAATCTGCACCAAATTTTGCATAGTTACCAGTTCGAACCCTCCAGATATTACTGGCTACATAACATTTGGACACCCAACCCCTTTCCTCGGAGTTCAGCACTTTCACACATGAGACGGTTGCCTGAAATCGACAAAACCTCAATGTGGTCTTGGAAGGACCGGTCCTCAACCCTAGAATGCATGGTTTCTGGGAAATTTGCACCGCAGCTAACTGCGCCACACCAGGGTGACGCAACAGGTGGGGAGGGAGCACAGTAGGCCCCATTATGCAGCAGCCTCCCCCAACATCTGCTCCGGGTATGTCAGCCGGCTACACAAGCCCATTCTCAGTGCAGTTTACTTAAGAGTGCAAAGCACATCAAGCGATAAGCGAATCGGAACAGCGAGCTACACGATCGTTGATTTTCAACAATTTATGCAAGTGTTGTCATGTTTGTCCACAGAACCCGTTCGGAGAAGGGGTACTTTTTGCTAGTCCCCAATAAAAATGCAGGACTACAAGTACCATAATGCAATTGGACGTGAACCTGCAAGCCAGGACTGGCTGACCATTTTGTACCTCACACCCTGAATCTTGAAATATCTGTATATGGCCCATTTGTTTTCACACCAGAAAAGTTGTGTATGTATTGTTTCATACAAGTGTGCATCTTGTTGGGCATAGCCTGCCTGGTGGCCCCATGGGTGGCCCCATGTCATACGCGCCACCTTCAGCCAGTCCTGTTTTCACATTACATGCCAAGTTTCATTTTATCCATTGTAAGTATAGGCCTACAAGTCCCAGCATGTATCTGTCACTTCGGACATGGGTCCAATTTTGCATGTTGTGAGCGTGGGGAAAAAAGTGTGCGTGCAAGTACACATACGTTTTTAACACATTGTTTTCATGTCAACCAATCAGGCACATCACAGACTAGTTTTACAAAGGTAGCGGGCGCCCCTCTCTCGCAAGAACAGACATGATAACCAGTTCAGTGGTTATTCACCACTTGAGAGTTCGCAGCCACTGCTTTTACTCACTGTGCCTTTCACAGATGGGAAATATCCATTTGCATATCAGTCTTTGTCCTGCCCAGGGGCAGTCCAGCACCGAAATACAATGGCAAATCCAATCTGAACGAGAGTACCACCAGCAACCCCATACACATGTTTCACCCTTGTTGGGGATCATCAGTGAGGTGAAGCTGATGCCTCTCTAAGCACAGTGAGAGGGAGACCACGTCTGGTTGCCCCCAGGAGACCTAGGGTTACCAATCCCAGGTTCCTTAAAAAATAGTTTTACAAAGGTAGCGGGCGCCCCTCTCTCGCAAGAACAGACATGATAACCTGTTCAGTGGTTATTAACCACTTGAGAGTTCGCAGCCACTGCTTTTACTCACTGTGCCTTTCACAGATGGGAAATATCCATTTGCATATCAGTCTTTGTCCTGCCCAGGGGCAGTCCAGCACCGAAATACAATGGCAAATCCAATCTGAACGAGAGTACCACCAGCAACCCCATACACATGTTTCACCCTTGTTGGGGATCATCAGTGAGGTGAAGCTGATGCCTCTCTAAGCACAGTGAGAGGGAGACCACGTCTGGTTGCCCCAGGAGACCTAGGGTTACCAATCCCAGGTTCCTTAAAAAATAGTTTTACAAAGGTAGCGGGCGCCCCTCTCTCGCAAGAACAGACATGATAACCTGTTCAGTGGTTATTAACCACTTGAGAGTTCGCAGCCACTGCTTTTACTCACTGTGCCTTTCACAGATGGGAAATATCCATTTGCATATCAGTCTTTGTCCTGCCCAGGGGCAGTCCAGCACCGAAATACAATGGCAAATCCAATCTGAACGAGAGTACCACCAGCAACCCCATACACATGTTTCACCCTTGTTGGGGATCATCAGTGAGGTGAAGCTGATGCCTCTCTAAGCACAGTGAGAGGGAGACCACGTCTGGTTGCCCCCAGGAGACCTACGGTTACCAATCCCAGGTTCCTTAAAAAATAGTTTTACAAAGGTAGCGGGCGCCCCTCTCTCGCAAGAACAGACATGATAACCTGTTCAGTGGTTATTAACCACTTGAGAGTTCGCAGCCACTGCTTTTACTCACTGTGCCTTTCACAGATGGGAAATATCCATTTGCATATCAGTCTTTGTCCTGCCCAGGGGCAGTCCAGCACCGAAATACAATGGCAAATCCAATCTGAACGAGAGTACCACCAGCAACCCCATACACATGTTTCACCCTTGTTGGGGATCATCAGTGAGGTGAAGCTGATGCCTCTCTAAGCACAGTGAGAGGGAGACCACGTCTGGTTGCCCCCAGGAGACCTAGGGTTACCAATCCCAGGTTCCTTAAAAAATAGTTTTACAAAGGTAGTGGGCGCCCCTCTCTCGCAAGAACAGACATGATAACCTGTTCAGTGGTTATTAACCACTTGAGAGTTCGCAGCCACTGCTTTTACTCACTGTGCCTTTCACAGATGGGAAATATCCATTTGCATATCAGTCTTTGTCCTGCCCAGGGGCAGTCCAGCACCGAAATACAATGGCAAATCCAATCTGAACGAGAGTACCACCAGCAACCCCATACACATGTTTCACCCTTGTTGGGGATCATCAGTGAGGTGAAGCTGATGCCTCTCTAAGCACAGTGAGAGGGAGACCACGTCTGGTTGCCCCCAGGAGACCTAGGGTTACCAATCCCAGGTTCCTTAAAAAATAGTTTTACAAAGGTTCCCATCTGTGAAAGGCACAGTGAGTAAAAGCAGTGGCTGCGAACTCTCAAGTGGTTATTAACCACTGAACAGGTTATCATGTCTGTTCTTGCGAGAGAGGGGCGCCCGCTACCTTTGTAAAACTATTTTTTAAGGAACCTGGGATTGGTAACCCTAGGTCTCCTGGGGGCAACCAGACGTGGTCTCCCTCTCACTGTGCTTAGAGAGGCATCAGCTTCACCTCACTGATGATCCCCAACAAGGGTGAAACACGTGTATGGGGTTGCTGGTGGTACTCTCGTTCAGATTGGAATTGCCATTGTATTTCGGTGCTGGACTGCCCCTGGGCAGGACAAAGACTGATATGCAAATGGATATTTCCCATCTGTGAAAGGCACAGTGAGTAAAAGCAGTGGCTGCGAACTCTCAAGTGGTTATTAACCACTGAACAGGTTATCATGTCTGTTCTTGCGAGAGAGGGGCGCCCGCTACCTTTGTAAAACACATCACAGACTAGTTTGCATGGTTAAGTGTGAAGAAGAGGTTTACCCAGTGCACATTTACTTTGGAGTAGTGCAAAACTGATGGGCTTTGACATGATGGCGCAAATGTTTTCCCCATTATGAATTTTAAACCATCTGGGAATGTCCGGCCTAAAACTTCTATCTTAATAACAAACACATCTAAGGGCCATTGTGGGGATGGGGTTACTAACGGGCCATTGTTTCGCTTTCCGTCCGGCCTCAAGATCCCTTTACTGAAAAGACCCTTTTTGATTTCACCATCGTGCCTAACCTCCCTGAACTCAGGTCCAGTGTTGCCTAATCGCCCTGTAAATGGCATTACCGTGTTAAATGCCCAATGAACAAAAGCTGTCTAGAAATCTGAGAGAAAATCCTGAATCGCATATTGACAAGTTCCACACTGGCTCCGGCATGTGTACAGGGCTGTCTTTCAGTGATTCGTCCCAATGTTATCTCTGCTACTAGACATAATGACCTAACTAACTCCAAATACGATTATATTACTGTTCTTACTCTGAGGCCAAATTCCCCTATGCCGACGATTACAAGTATGTCCGGCAACCTGGTGAGAAATTGCAGGGGATCTTATTGGTTCAACCACTGAATCTGTCAAAATCAACAAATCTAATTCTACGCCACAAATGGAACCCCGAATTCTTGCCAAAAGTGATAGGAGTAGTGGAAATTGCAGTCCTTGTGCCAGTTCTACACTTGAGACGAAATGAGGATTTGACCCTTCTTGCGACTACCACATTATCCCAGAAGGGGTGCTGTCCCCTATGGCAGCTAGCATTGATCCTGTGGGAATACTTTCATGGAATATCAACGGAATGTCCTCCAAATATTTAGACCCCGATCGGCATGATCTAATGATTCGAAACATGCTAATATGCCTCCATAATCATAACACTGGCTATATCGTACTATTGTATTGTCCAGCTACTAAGTCCATTCGGGGCAGAGCCACGGGTGGTCTCCTGATGCGGGTCCATGTAAGTGTAGGTATCTTATGTGAACAGATTACTATAAATCCCCGGATCGGCTATGCATGGCTCTTGGTCTCAAGGGGGGCTCTCAAAATCTACATTTTAAATATTTAAGGCAAAACTACCGAGCAATGTATCAATTAGAGAAAGCCCTTTTTTTAAATTTCAAAACTTTAATTAATGCGGGGTGATTAAATTTCCAAAAACGAAGACAGTAGTCTGTTCAGCTGATATGGCCCTTGATGACGAAGCTTGGGGAAGTCGGCTCTGCAATCTCCATTGCACCTTTACCCTTTTGCAGAGATAGTTCGGTCAATTGTGTACTCATATGGTCTACGAGCGTGCAATGTACAAATGGCTGAAGACTCCCCAGCCCATCCTACTTTTCGTACATCAAATAAATCTAGTGTCATTCATTTCATCTTGGCATCTGTGAATACTTGGGGTCTGATATACTCATTGAATGTTGTGGAGCGTGTGGAAAGTGATCATGATCCTTTCACTGCAAATCTTACCCCTACTGATTGGTTGAATCATTCGTGCTGTATCCAGTGTATCTCTACATCAAATGATATATCAAGTCAGAAACCTAAGAGATGGTCTTCCATTATTGCTGAGCGGAAGCTTCCCTGCTAGAATAGTCTTGTGGCCAGGTTGTTTCACATCTTGACGAGAGAAAATGGAGTGCACCAGGCTACAACTAATGAGGTTCGGGGTTGGTATGATCAAGACTGTAGAAGAGCAAAAACTGCCCTTGCCTATGCTCTTAAAAACCAAGAAGGAAGCAACAAAGGTGAAGTGAGTCTTTTGAGATACGATTACAGAGCTTTGTTAAGTACAGAAGAGGCAGAGCATGCAGAGGCCCAATGGACAGCACTGCGACTGGCAATACACTCGCGGATTAGCAAAGATTTGTGTCGCCTAGTGAGATCAAGACTGACCTTTGCTGAGAGACCAAGTCCAGGTGATATTTCACCGGATGCATGGGCCAATCATTTTCGGACTCTGTATTCCCTAACCCAGAGTTCAATTTCAACATCTTGGCATTAGCAGGATTAAAGGGGTAAGACCCTGTTGAATATCCATCTCAGGCTGCAGTTTTCACCCTCCCTGAAGTCGAGAAAGCTGTCCTTTCCCAACATTACGCTAAAGCTCCCGGCCCTGACTCCATTCCAGCGGACATTTGTAAGAGCGATCCGGGTATATGGAAACCTTTCTTGACCACATTTTGTAATGAAATCAATAGTTCCCTGACTATGCCCGCCAGTTGG
This sequence comes from Ambystoma mexicanum, assembly GCF_040938575.1. Lineage (NCBI taxonomy): Eukaryota > Metazoa > Chordata > Amphibia > Caudata > Ambystomatidae > Ambystoma > Ambystoma mexicanum. Next base: position 1,461,816,922 of record NC_090935.1, read on the forward strand.
GGGTGGGTGGGGGGGTGCAATTATAATTCCAATACATAACAACAGAGATTTAGATTCTCCTTTAAATTGTAGACACATATCCCTCATGGACTCACTTGCAAAAATATATGCGAAAACGGGGCAAGTCCTAAAAATTAAAGTGGGGGGACTCCTCATCAAATGCAATGGGATGTGACGTCACCAGAAATTAGCATATCAAGGTCAAACATGCACATTTCATTAAATTGGCTTTGCATAACCACCCATATTGCACAGGACGAATGGTATTTGACTTTCATAAAATGAACACACACACACAACCAAGAGAGGATACTTTCTTCGAATAGTGTTTTTGAAAAAGGTAAAAGGTGTGCATGTTTTAAACTCCAAGAACCAATACAAATGTTTTCCCTTGGACTTGCAGTACCGAAATGGGACATTTTACCTTTAGTTGTTTGTTATTCTTCATCAGGTTATATGGTGCAGTGGTGAAGTGTCTGGCCTACAAATCTGGTGACTGTGGTTTCGATACCCGTGGTTGGCTTCAATGCATAAATTCAAAGAGGACATTCAATGTTTGTCATTTTAGCTGGGGGGAATGAGTCCCGCCTCTCAAAAAAGTGGGCGGACTCCGTCCCCCCGCGTGTACCCTCGACTTGAGCCCTGTGCGGAAATCTTACTGCAGTGTTTTGAAAAATGGCCCGAGGAACATAACATTCTGTCCTATTTGCAGGTAGACTTTCGCAAGGGAACATGACCAGGCTTTTAGGCTGAATCTAATTGTGCAAAAATGTTACATTCTCCAATCCCAACCCATTTACCTGGTGGTTATTGACCTCCAGATGGCCTTTGACCCCCAGACAGCCTTTGACACTTTTCCAAGAGAGAAACTATGGAAGGTTTTGTCCAGTTTACAGGTACCCCCTTCTCTTAGTAACCCAATCATGGCTCTGTAGTCCTGTAACTATGCTCGCGTCCGATGGGGCCAAGCGGGCGAGCTAACTCATTCTTTCCCTGTCAACCGAGGTGTAAGACAGGGCTGTGTATTGGCTCCCTTGCTACTCCCGCTATACAGCAACGGCTTAGCCACAGATATGGCCGCAGTATCATTAGACACACCGAGGTTGTACCCTGTTAAGTGGAGTCTTTTACTTTTTGCCGATGATGCAGTGCTGCTGTCCAAAAGTCCTGCTGGCCTTCAACAACAACGTGTGACCTTCAGTACACTGTGTGCGACCAAAAGCGTGATTATAAACGCATCAAAATCAAACGTTATGATGTGCCGGGCGACTTCCCTTATCGCCCCCTGCCCAAATTCTATCCGAACAATACCTGGGACTATTGTTTGGCAATAATCTGAAGTGGGCTAAGCAGGTTGAAATAAAAATTAATAAATTCCTGCACCATCTTTGCGTTTTTGTTCATTTTCCCAGCTGGCTCCTTTGCACTAGATTGCTCTTCCCATTTCCTTCCGTTCTGTTTCTGTTTACTCTGTATTTCGTGACTCTTTAAGATCCTACAAACGTACTAGAAATTTAAAGTGGTCTGTGGGCAAGCTAAATCTTATTGTTGTAGACAGTAATAAATATCTAGGCTTGCCATTTTCAGGAAACCTAGGAAACTCTATGGAGTCACTGAAAATGTGAACATTGGCCTCACAGGCATCAGTTTTGATGCGTAAATATGGGAAGTTTACCACAAATCACGTAATGATCTTTTACAAACAAAAAGTGATTCGAATAGTTTCCTATGGCTCCGAAACACAACTGCCCAAAGCAAGGAAATATTGGGATCGCTATGAAGGAAACTTCTGGAAGACAGTCTTTAACCCTTTAAGTGCCATGGGTATTTCTCCCCAGTGCCAGGGCCTTTTTTGGTGATTTTGGTATGTGGCCATTCAATGGCTTGTAACTTTTTTGTTACATGAGGTATCTCGGCCAAATTTGGCTCCTTTTTTTCCCACATGTAGGCGGTCGTAACGCCACCCAGGAATCCTAGGTTGCTGTAGGGGGGTGAGAGAAAATAAGCAAAAAGGGCGAACATTTTGGGTTTTTTCAAAAAATGGCAATAAAATGATGTACAAAGAAGCCTGTGGTTTTTTCCTTGTAAGAGCTAGGAACGAATGGTTTGCTGTGCTGAATTCCCCAATTTCCTGGCTTTCAAGAACAGGTTGAGTGGAAATTGCGCAAATTGCCCCAGTTTTTATTAGCCACAATCCCCGACAAAGTGTGATATTTGGTGGGGAAAAAACACAAGGTTCACTTTGTCTGGGGTTCTGGGTAATAAATTCTGGGCCGCTTTGCGCAAGTCAGACCTCTGCGCATTCCCACGGGTGTCCTCTTTTGGGAAATGCATGGGGTTCCCTGTTTTCCTTGCTGGCTTCGACACCCTAGGGCCAAATCTGTAGGTTGCCCACATGAACAAATTGTGCTGTGGCGAAAGGCTCGGGGTTACCAGCGGGTTACCCTTTTCCTTTTGCGCCCCCGGTAGGTGCACCAACACATGTGATGTACCTTTTTCGTCGGGACACTGATATCTGTTGTTGGCGACGAGTTTCGGTGAGTGGACACAGGGAAATATCTCTGAAATTGGCTGGAAATTAAGACAATTCTCAGACGTTTCGCTCTGGCCACTCACCGAAACACACCGCCAACAACACGTGGCCTACCTTCCCACGTCCCCACACGTGTCCCGATGAAAACGGTACCTCACATGTGTGGGTGCACCTACCGGGGGCGCAAAAGGAAAAGGGTAACCCACTGGTAACCCCAAGCCTTTCGCCACTGCTCATTTTGTTCATATGTCGAAGCCAGCAAGGAAAACAGGGAACCCCATGCATTTTCCAAAAGAGGACACCCATGGGAACCCACACATGGCCAAATTGGAGGGGCGGCCCGTATCATGTAGCCCTCCCCAGGGGCAGATATGGTGGGGCTTTCCTGCACTCCTCCCTGGGCTCAGGCGTCAGTTCCTAGGAGCAGATATCTGGTCCCAGGGAGGGCTGCATGACATGGCACCCACTCCATTGCGGCTGGGGGCGAGGGGGTCAATGCCCCATCCCATTAGAAACTTCCCAGACCTTTTGGGGTGCCCCACAGCCCCCCTAAAAAGCGTTCCACCATTTTCCATTTTTGTCTTTGTTTACGAAACTTCCCTTGGTGCAGAGGGGCACATTGGTGTGCCAATCTGGCCCGGGGTGCCCAAACCCTACTGCCCCACCCACTCGGGGGCCTGTCCCACCATTTTGGGGGGTCCTCTCCCCCCTCACCCCAAATGGGTGGCAGGAGCACCTCATGCAGGCCTCACTGGGCCTCCTACAAACGGCTGCGTGAGATACACCCCCCCTCCATTTGGGGTGGGGGGAAAGGGCCCCCAAAAATGATGGGACAGGCCCCCCAATGCATGAGGCAGTAAGGTTTGGGCACCCTGGGGGAAGATTGGCACACTAATGTGCCCATCTGCGCCAAGCGAAGTTGTGTAAACACAGAAAATAATACAGAATCGTAGGCTGCTTTTTAGGGGGGGCTAAAGCCAACCTAAATTGGCAGCGAATGTTATGCTACAATCGGGGGGTGGCACTCACCCCCCCACCCCAAATGGAGGGCCCCACCTCATGCAACCCTCCCTGGGGGCAGATATCTGCTCCTAGGAAGGGGCATCTGACGCCAGGGAGGGATGGAGGAGGTGGGGCCCACCATTTGGGGTGGGGGGAGAGGGCCATCCCCCGTTACAGTATAACATTTGCCGGCAATGTAGGGTGCCCCTCAGCCCCCCCCTAAATAGCAGCCTACAATTTTGTATTTTCTTTGTTTACCCAACTTCGCTTGGCGCAGATGGCCACATTAGTGTGCCAATCTGCCCCCATGGTGCCCAAACCCTACTGCCCCATCTATTGGGGGGCCTGTCCCACCATTTGTGGTGGCCCTCTCCTCACCCACACCGAAAGGAGGGGGGTCACATCATGCAGACCTTTCTACGAGGCTCAGGGAGGGCTGCATGAGGTGTCCCCCCCAGCCATTTGGGTTGGGGGGGAGGGCCACCACAAAAGGTGGGGCAGGACCCCCAATAGATGGGGCAATGGGGCAGTAGGGCTTGGGCACCCCGGGGCCAGATTGGCACACTAATGTGGCCATCTGCGCCAAGCGAAGTTGGGTAAACAAAGAAAATAATACAAAATCGTAGGCTGCTTTTTAGGGGGCGCTGAGGAGCACCCTAAATTGGCAGCGAATGTTATACTACAACGGGGGTGGCACTCACCCCCCACCCCAAATGGAGGGCCCCACCTCATGCAACCCTCCCTGGCATCAGATAGGGAAGGCCCCACCTCATGCATCCCTCCCTGGGGTCAGATGCCCCTTACTAGGAGCAGATATCTGCCCCCAGGGAGGGTTACAAGGGGTGCCCCTTTCTACTTCGGTTGGGGTGGGAGGGCCACCCCCCCTTTCAATCAGTAAAAAATCCATGGTGGCGAGTGGTCCCCCACCCCTACCCCCACCCCCTTTTCACATCATTTTTTTACATTCCCTGGGGGCAGATGGTCAGCCATCTGCCCCCAGGGTTCATGTGCATGTACCCCCATGCTTTGGGGGCCAGGGGGGAGAGGGCTGCCCCCCCAACTCACAAACAAATCAATGGTGGTCCAGTGGGTTGCTCGTCACGGATCAGCACTCTGCGCTGATCCGTGACCAGCAATGCGTCATATCAGTGATGTCCTTGGAAAGGGGAGAACCTCCCCTTTCCAGGGACACCACTTTTTGTCATATCCCTGGTGGTCTAGTGGGCCCAGGGCCCCAAACCCCCTCTCACCTCCCCCCATCCCTCGATTTTTTTATTTTTTATTTATTTTTTGTTGTTTTCACCCCTGGGGGCAGTGATCATCTGCCCCCAGGGGTCTCTGGTGCTGTGGCCCCATGCTTTGGGGCCACGGGCGGAAGGGAGCCGCTTACCTAGGAAGCAGCCCCCTCTCCCCCCGCGTCACAAACGGATCTGTATTGATCCGGTGGCATTGCTGCCCGCGGATCGCACGCCCTGCGCCCGATCTGCGGGCAGCAATGACACACAATGGGTATCGTTGGAAAGGGGGGGATTGAGCAAAACAGAGTGCCTAAACCGACGAGCCGGCTCGTCAGTGGCACTTAAGGGGATAAACTACCAAGCTGCGCTCCGACTTCTCTCTTGCGATATGAATTGGGTGCTATCTCAATCTACTGTCAGGTAATCTGGAAAATGTTTAGCTTTTTTAGAAAATGCCTAGTAGGTGCATCGGCGAAAAATGTTCTAAACACCATAGCACATTATCTGTTGACCTCAGTTGATAAGTTTCCCAATACCTGGTATAAGTGTGTTTTAACTGCACTGGATGATGCCAATATATCGTTAGAACTGCTGATCTTAAATCCAGCTAAAGCAGAGTTAGTGGTATATCGTCAAAATGCAAAATTTGTGTAAAAAGAATGCTGACTACTCTACTTTAACATTTGGTCATAAAAACTTAGGAGCAATGGAAAAATATCTGCAAAGTGTCCTTCAAGTTATATTAGATCACAAATGTTGAGAATACGGTTACATTTATATACAACAAATGAAATTCTAACTAGACATGGAATTGTACCAAAAAATCAAAAGTGGTGTTTTTGTAAAAACAATAAGTAGACAGAGTCCTTATCTCACCTAGTAATTAGTTGTCCTGTGTTTAAATTTTCTACTGCAAAAATATTTTAAGAACTTACTACATCTTTACTGGTATTGCTCAGAAGAAGAAATTTGGGGGTTTGTAGTAAATAGTGGTAGAACATCAATGCATATTGCACTGGTTCAATTTATGTCTGCTATTTTGCCAAAGTGAAATTTTCCCCCTATGAAAACTGCTTGTATGCTTTCATTTGTTTTAAATGTTCTGTAATTGAAATTTTACCTATAATTAGGATGATGAAAATTGTTTTGTGTACTAATTTTACATGAAATATTTGAAAGGTTGAAACTCAGCCAAACAAATAAAAAAATAAAAAATGTACTTCATTCAGGCTAAATTTGACAGTATGTTTTGCTCATTATCATTCATTGTATATACCGTTTGGTCCTATGTACAGCGCTTTGGGTTAAAGTGCAATATAAAATACAAATCGTCGGTTTCTCCCCTCTAGTGCTCCTTCTGCACCAGTAGCCCTCGAACTGGGGTACATCAAAATCAAAATACAAGGTCATGATCCAACCCCTGTTATGTTTGGCTTAAGATCTGGACCTCGGATGAACCTTCCCCTTATAGAGAGGGCCTTGTGGATGGTCCATCACTGGATGGCGCAAAACCCTTACCGTGGCTGATATGTGACTCTAGACCTTGAGCCCTTGTGGTCCAGACCATCCAGTTTTAGGCCACAGTCCAGAACAGTTCTCAAGGGGACATTGTATGACTAGGCTTTAGGGACTAGGGTAGACATCTGCTATACAGGCCGATTATCAGCAAGTCATTCAATGATTAAATCTAACTTGGCCATGGAGCCCCATTTAGACTACGCGGTAAGAATTAAGAAGCAACCCTTGATTATTAAATTCCGACTGGGCATTCATCCCCTTGCCAAGTTTACTAAACACTGGGAGAAGGGAATGTCTGCTTTTTGCCCAGTATGTGTGGCCGTAGTGGAAGTTGATATGCATTTTATGTTGTCTTGTCCCCTATAGGAAGCTTTGCGAAGTAAGTGGCTAAAACCTTTGCTAAGCCAGTATATGATTGAAACCAGGAGAGGGGCTCTTACACTATTTAAATGATGTCCTTCAACCATGCTTGTTAATGCAGTCTCAATGTTTCTATTTGCTGCTTTGAGAAATAGGGAAGACTTTCTCAAACAGCAGCAGACAAATGCTTCATGTGGCACAGATTTGGTATCTATTGACGTGGAGTATCTTTGCTTGACTGTCTCCAGCCATTTGACTGGATTAGACATTTGCAACTTTTCCCAGAACTCTATGTACTGTGATGTCCTTCTAATCTGTGATAATTGAGGTGGGGGGGAGAGGGTAGATGAAGGTCTGGGGGTTCTGATCATTCAGTCTTGTAGCATTCCAGAACAGGCCAGTGCCAGGGAAGTCGGGAACAAGAGAGAGTACAAGCAAAGGTATAGCAGCCAAGTGCAACACAAGTACAAAAGTCGCGTAGAGGCGAGGCTGAGGCCTCTCCTCCCAAGTGCAGGAGCGAACCAGAGGATCGACACGTGCACCAATGGCAAAGGAGGGCATGGGGATGGGCCAACTCCATGAAACGGTGGCCATTTTTTTAAATAGTATTTTCTTTTGCTCTGATGGTAAGATCATCTTTGCCTCCCCCCTCCCCACCCCCGCCATCCTGAGCCTGCAAGCTACCCCACCTGCTACTGCCTGCTCTGCGGCTGGGCTCCCCCTTTTCTAAACCTGTGGTGAGCCCAACTTCCCGAGCGTCCCAGTTGTCTCCCTGTAATGCCTGTGCAGTGAGACTCTGCTTCCGAGGGGTCATCGTAGCTGATGTGCTGCACGATTTCCTTAGCCTCGTTCTGACCCCCCTCGCTCCTTCTCCCCCCTGCCTGTTTACTGTTGCCCGTTTGAGCCTCTGGTCTGCCGCCTTATCGTTTCCTGTGTGCCGCTCCCCCCATTTTCTTTTTCCTGTGTGCCCCGCCTTATTATGGTCCTGTGTGTCCCGCCCCCCACCCACTTTATTTCTTTTCCTGTGTGCCCCCGCTTTTTCTGGTCCTGTGTGCCCCCAGCTTATTATGGTCCGGTGTGCCCTGTCCCCCCTTTTTCTTTTCCTGTGTGGCCCTCCCCCGTTTTTCTTCTGTTGTGTGCCCCGCCTTATTATGGTCCTGTGTGCCCTTTCCTCCTCCCCCCCCCCTTTTTGCTGGTCCTGTATGCCATCCCCCACAGTCGATAATCAGCCATTGACGAGCAATAACGCGCAAAAGCTGAAGGCGATTCTTTAGCCGAGCTGTGCGATATGGGGCCATGTCGACGCCACGCTGCTGTGCAGTGCTTTCAAACATAAGCCACGCGAGCCTCGCCAATAGCTCATTGAATACTTAGAATCCATGAATCTGTCGAGAACGATGCGCCTATGTCATGCTCCTAGCCGATGTGCTCGTGCGCACGTCATGATGTTGTAAGGCGCGTGCCCGATACAAGGTTGGAGTGTAGCATTGATTTCATGTGTTATTTCCCTTTCCCTGTCTCTGTCTGAGGAGGGTTATATGTCGGCTTGCGTCCAGAAGATGCGAGTGCGGCTCGACTCCGGCCTGCTGGATACCCGTGGTCATGGTCTGATGCCGGGGCAATGGCTATGCGTTTTATGGGGGAAAGTCAGTGGGAAGAACTTGGCAATTCCCTGAAGGGTGTGAGAAGACCTATAGAGACTTATCCCATTGGGATTATTTGGCCACCCGATTCTCAGCATCTGGGAGATGGTTGGCCCAACCATGGAGAAGGACTCGTATGTTAGCGCAGTGGGGAGGGATCCTCTGCGTCAAGGCTCCTTTGGACGCCTTTCCCTTCCAATGAGACCATTGGAAAGCATTGCCGCCAGCCCTGTTTCTCACTGAAATATGGAGGCATGCGCTGAAGTGCGAGACTGGGCCTGCAGGTAGAACGCCGTAGTACGTGCTTTATTTTGGTTGGGAGGTGGCATGCCGATGCTAGAGTTGTGGATTCAGCGTGTAGACACACACTTCTTGTGTGGCTTTAAAGCCGCTTTTATGTTGGGGATGCCACTCGCCTAGCCCTCATCCCTTTCCTTATCGAAAAGACAAGACCATTTTAGTGATGCGCAAAACCTGCATATTCGCTCCCCTGGGATAGACCACTCCTTCCAGTGGTGCCCAGTCCACCCATGCCAACATGTATACATCAAAGAAAAGGACCCATGCCAAGGAAGACTCCATGTAGTACCTGGACGTGCGCCCAGTGGCGGAGCCTGGGTGGCGCGCAACCACCCCACCCAACCCCAGGTACACCATGGGACTCAGGGCGCCGCCCAGCCTCCCACTGGCACCCTAATCCCCCCCACCCCTGTCTGGTACCAAAACTTCCTCCGCAACTGCGTGCGCCTCCAGCCAGACCCTTTGGTTTACGGCTGAGACCAAGCAGACACACTGGCAGTGGACCAGCCATTGGGGGAAGTGTTCTAGTGATACCCCTGCTTGCATGTGCGATTTATTTGGCAGACCTTCCAGAATTTTGCGGCATGAAATGGCAAATTTTGCGGCATGAAATGGCAAATTTTGCGGCACAAACCTTTATTTATTGCGGCATTTTTGTGGGACATTTTGTATTAACTGGAGGGTGTAAGATTGCCACATTGCAGAAAATAGGCATAGTGCAAGGCTACAAGAGAGCCAGGGTATCATTATTATGTATCTTTTGTATTAATTTAATAGGAAGAGTCCCAGATGTCTCTGGCTTGGCAGAACAGTGTTTGATTTGGCTACATTTCTGGTTTAATGTTCATGCCTATTTAATAGTATTAACTAAATTGATCAGTATCAATTGTAATCCTGAAAATATTCCCCTTCTATGTTCTCCAATCCCCCAAAAACCCACACACCTCTCTCACCAACACATCTCACCAACTCTCCATCACAACTTGCATTCCTTAACCTCTCACTCTGTCATACAAATACTCATGTGCTATGTCACACTGTCAAGTCACAATTTACACCGCCCAGCCCCTGCCACACTCCAAATCATACTCCCAAATCACACCTTACACTCTACAATTCCTCCCGCAATATACAGTCCTTCATTCTTTTGTGCTGCTTCTGCATCTTGCATCCTTTCTCCCATTCTATCGCACTCTTCCCTCATCCTTTTTCCCAATCTGCAGCTCACTGCCTCTTTCTGGCCAACCGCTTCCTCTCTGCTTTCTGGCTCACTGACCACGCACTCCCTCTACTTTCTGTACCTCTGCTCGCTCTCAGATTTCTGGCCCACCGCATCACTGCTTACTCTGCTTTCTTGTGCAGCGCTTCCTCCTCTGACCCACTGCTCTCCCTCTGCTTTCTTGCCTATCACTTCACATCTCACCCATCACTCATTTTTCGAATGGTACATTTTGACCCAGTTCCTCAAATAATGGGGCACTTAAAAAAAGAACGGAGGATATGCTATTTTTAGACAACCCATTTTTGGAAATGAGAAGGTCACCTTATTCTCAAAGGTGATCGGCGCATTTCCACAGGCTTAAGCTGTAGCGCAAATTGTGCGCTGTCTAGCTGCCTTGAATGGTGATCTGGGTTGTTTGACCGAAGTGTAATTATTTGCGGCGGAATTGACCGTAGTCAATTTCGCTGCAAATTGATTTGCACTTCTGCCAAACAAGCCAAAATGTACCTTTCACCACCACCCCACCCCCTCCCCACTTAACTGCTTGGTCGCTGCCGCTTCCCCTGCAACCCTGCGGTGCCAGATCCGTCCCTCTAACGCGGGTTGGATCCAACTCCGCAGGGTCCCTTTTTCGTTATTTTCTTTTTTTCTGTCCCCGCCTCCAATTTTGAAGAAAAAGGGGAAAACACTTCTCAACCACCCTAGACCAAAAATACTGAACATGGGGAGCGGGTGACACCCCCGCAACACATGTTCAGTATTTATAAAAATCGATGGAATAGTACTGGACGAAATAGGTCAAATTGGAACATTCGATAGATTTTTGTCATCAAAATGGGCAGTACTTTGAATGGAATCGCTCTCCTGACAGTGTTCTGCAAGCTCCCAGCACCTTTCACAGGGACAGGCCCTCCAGGTGCCTGCCGCTGTAAAATGCGACCCAAAAAATTCATTTTGATCCTGTTTGAGGAACAGAAATGCAAGCAACACAGCAGCGGTTCATACCTTAAAAGAAATGCATGACAGGGTCAGGAAAGACCCTGTCATGCAGTGGCAGCCCCACATCCCGTGCGCGTAGGGTTGCCTACAATTTCTACACATTTAAAAGTGCATCTTGCTTGGAAATGAGGGATGCACTTTTAAATTGACAGAAACGCTACTTTATTTGATCAAGGAGGTGAAAAAGGCCATCTGAATGGGCGCGCATATAAAATGTGCCCATTCATGTGTCCCTTGTGGATTGGGCTGCACTTTTTTGGGGTGCAAGTGATGAGATGCGTTAGCGCATTTCATTTCTTGTGTAAAAAAAAAAAAAAATTGAGAACCAGGCACCCCGAGTATAATTTTTTTTAAAACATTAATTTTTGTAAATTACTTAAAAAAAAAAAGTAAAAAAAAATGTTTTTTTTTAAAGATGCTGTTTTTGTACAAAACGTCCGTTTTCGCGGCATTTTGCGGGATCGCAAAATCGCTATAAGCTGGAGGGTCTGATTTGGGCACAAAGCAGTGGTATATTTCTTTTTGTTCTATCCCTACCATGCTCTATTTAGGAACTGTATGTGAATGAGTGTACTGCGCCCATGACCACAGTAGTGGCCTTGAGAGGCCCGAGGTTGTCCGAGGAGTGGCTAATTGTGACCCCGCCAGGGTGTGATCAGACCTTGGTCTGTGGATATAAAATAAGATTTTGGGGCATGGGAAAGGGGGACAATGAACTTAGTGAGGGGGAACAAATAAAACAAGGAGGCGCATTTCTTATCTGTGATTAGTTATTGGTAAACGTGAGCGAAAGATTAAGGAATGAGTATGATATGATAGGTTATTTATAACGCGCTTAATACTTAGAGGTTTCTAAGCGCGGACCCGGGGATCGAACCTGTGTTGCTCTGTGTCGTCCTGCTTCCAAGGCAAGCAGATTGCTGCTGAGCTATCCTCCCGAGTAGTCAGTTTTACAAGGAAGACTTAACTGTGATGGCAGTTTCTAGACCAGACGATACCTAGAGCTCTGGCATCAGCCTGCCGTGGATGCTCATGTAAGGAAAGAGGGAAAAGGGAGGGCGGTTCCCAACAGACCAGTGGTAGACGCTAGAACAGTAGCTGCTGTTTGCTCCACATGGTTTAAGTTTGTATTATTAATCTATTGTATCTCTGTGCATTGGATCTTTTCATAAATCTGTTTGTAGGGTATTAAAAGTATGTATTTATATATTGCAGTGTGTTGTTTGTAAGCTATAATTCTTTGTACAATAACATTTGATGAGGATTCTGATGGAGAGCCAACAAAGGGAAGTTCTGCAATTGGTGCAAATTGGTCCATCAGCGGAAGAGTTGTGAACTTAGGGTCTGGTCTCTGGTGTATTCCTTCCGGGATATCTGGGCCACCAGAAAACCGGTCCAGGGCCATATGCCTTGTGTGCTTGTGAGGGGGCTGGGCTTCAATGCCTATGCTGTCTGCACCCAACATACACCCAAACAGCCCGCCCCATGCCTAGAGCAAGATGCTTTGAGCTGTACCTCTGCTTGTGAACTCGGATGGGTGCCTCAGCAATGCCATCAAAAAGCCGCTGAAGGGTATGCCAACGGCTCGAATGCAAACCTTTTTCTACAGGAAATTGTCTTTGTCTAAGGGGGGAAGTGCTACTTTATACCACAAGGCTGTCAGGACTATACCGCACTGATGCCCCAAAAACGATGAAACCAGGTATGTAGTTGTCTTTCAGCTTGGCAAAATGTCTGTCTTGGGTTGATAAGCTATGTATAAAGGAGCAATGCTCTCTTAGACAAAGGCAATTTGCATTTGAGCTCATTTGCATACCCACGATGTCTTGCTGACGTGGCTTGGCAATGGAGGTGAACTTCCAGCAGTGGCTACTAGGTGGCATAGTGTAATGTGTGACTTGGCTCAAATGGACTCTCTATTTATATATATATATCTCGTTATGGTTAAGTTGCGCTACTAAAAACCTATGAAAGTCACTAAAAAAACTTTAACAGGACGTTACGGTTCCAAGTAAATCCGGAAAACTCTTGAAATTCGCCATTTATCGTAAGATAAGCAACCATAACTCGTGCCACCATTGTGCACTGCTAAGACTAACACCCAGGACATGAAAGATGACATCACAAATGTCATTGATGACATCACTGATGACATCACATGTCTGGCTCCCCCTTTTTCCTTTACTGACATATCTAGGCCACATACTTTTAGCAAAACTGCTATTTATCTTAAAACGACATCAGCTAAGGCCATCCCTCCTCCCCAAGAAACAGCACCACTGCTGTAATGAAGGAGCATGAGAAACACTGCCCTTAGCTTACAAATAACACATGCACAACATTTTCCCCAGTCCACCTACCCCTCCATATTACTGTTTAGTGCCTCTTTCCTCAGTTCCGTCCACAATTTTCGTTCTTAGCTGTCCTCCCAAAAAACAAACTGTTGCTTTATGATCCACCTTTCACAGTTAAAAAATGGAACTAAAAAAAACGCATAGACTCCATCTACTTTATTCACCAAAGGTAGCAGGCGCCCCTCTCTCGGAAGAACAAGGCATGATAACCTGGTCAGTGGTTGTTAACCACTTTGAGAGTTCGTAGCCATCTGCTTTTTGGTCACTGTACCTTTCACAGATAGGAAATATCCATCTACTTTATATTTCGCAGTAAAGTACATAAACGCAATAAGATTTTCCAACATTTCCATTTGCAGTTTCTGTTATGCTAATGGGAATATTGTACAGTAAGGGCCAGCAGCCAAAGTTATCAGCCCAATCGAAGTGAGAGTGCATAACAAGGTCTCTGGATCATTACCCCCCTCCACCCCTAAAATGGGGGATGTATGCCATTAACAATCTAGATTTCCAAAGCAGTAACCCATGCTACTAAAAAAGATGATTTTTTTTTGTCCGAAAATCCTTTTCCAATTTGGCCACCATAGAAAGGGAATGCGGGTATTCCATACAGGGCCCCTCTTCGCTTTCCATTGCAGGCTGCAAAAAGCAAAAAGGAAACTCTGTGACCATATTACCGTGAGCACATTTTTCTTCCCTTTCAAATGTATCCTAATGTGGAACAACTTTACCACAAAGCCAGTCCCAGGTGGACATGGCCACTTTAATCCTATGTTTCGTCCCTTCTGGTAATGGCCAGTAGCCACATTGTCCGGATCATGACCTTATACCATGACCCTGACATTCTGGCCATTGCCCATGGTTACAGCCTACCCCTCAGTGACTGAAGCTGTACCGCTATTTTTTTTAACTCTTGCCAAATACGAAAACACTGCCACATCTCCAACACCATGCTTTTCGGTCGTTGCCAATCAGTCTTATGCAAATTTACTGTAAATCCACCCAGGTTTTTTTTTTTCTAAACTGGCAAAAGAATACACAAAGGATTTCTCATATTAGGTGTGCACAAAATCCCAACAAACTTTGTAAACTCATTCGCAATCACGTCAGAAGTGTTCCAACCATCAGCATTAATCCTCACCTCCCCACACATTGTTTCAAAAGTTTCACAAGTGCAACGGTCAGAAAATATTATTATCCCGAGGGTTCGACCATGTATTCTTTTTCCAAACGTTGCTCTATCGCAAAAATGTTCATTGCACCTTACCTCATTTTTCCTCTTTTAGACACATACGAAATCTGACAGCAGAGCGTGTCCATCTTGTGCTAATCTTGTCCATTGCTGCATCTGCCTAAGATAAATTGCCCTGACGTCACTAAATCATATGGCCCGCCCCTGACCCTCACATAACCATCCATAGTGATATTCAACACCTTTCTCGATGACGTTCCTCTCCAGCGTAGCCAAATGCGCCCATAAGCACCTACGTGCCGTGACGCAGAACCTGAAAATGAACACACATTGACTTACAACATAGCACATCACAATTTGAAATAATAAACCGTTTTTTAAAAGAAAACAGTAACACTTTACAATTTGTAAAGTACTTTTATTTCACAATAAAGTGTCCGAGAACATTGGACTATTCCCATATGCAAGCAAATTGCAAATTTGTTTCTGCACTCGTGATCGAAAATGTTAATCGTGAGGCACACGTTGTTCTTTTCCCATACACAAAGTATTTGTTTGCGATAAAGGAACCGCTTTGGTCGCACAGTGAATTCCAGGGCGTCAGGCATGAACTTGGGCCTAGACCACCATAAAAGATGTTAGGTTACTCCTAAGCACCAGTGCAGCGTACGGACACATGGGCCCTGCACGATTGTCCCACAAAATAGTCACGATGATCCAACCGTTCATGACTACATGCACCTGGCGTACAGAAAATCCATCACTTGGCATCTGGAATCCATGGCAATCACAGTAAGGCAGCATGTAACTATTTGGAAAACATAACAGAAAATACGTATCAATACACAATCTTTATTACAATACATCTATTGATTTCTTAATTCGGCATCCAGTTTTAACTAACGATTACTACACACAGAAAACAATTTAAAAAAATACAAAAAGAACGTGGAAACTGATACACAAATCAATGTGGTCATGACATTTTCAAGAAATAGTAGCGTTGAACATGGGTGAATCTAGTGATAGTCTACAAGCGCCGAGATTCTGCACTCCCCATAACTAAAATAAAATGACAACTACACAGAAAGATAGTATTACAGTTACATTGCCAAAATTAATGTTCAGGTAATAAAAAATTAAATCTTGTTCCGGTGTAGAGTCGTCAAAAGCAAACTTACACGATATTGACCGTCTCCATTCTCTTCGTGAAACTCGGACAGCAATGTGCTTGCACCAAAGAATCTTCATGAACTGATATTACATGTGCCTTACAAACGTTTGGAATGCATAACCTTATCAAATGTTCTTATTGCAAACTTCCACTCCCTGCATTCTTACTGAATATTGCCTTTTTGCTCAAGTTCAAAAAACAATTGACCATATGGGTTCAGTCCCATGCGTGGGCCTCCTGAGCTCGCAACCAAAAAAGCAAAGCTACTGACCTTCACTCGGAATCCAAATACATTCTCACTTAGCAACAACATGGCTCAACGCATTCATGAGAACTGGTACTCCCATACATTTGCAGACCAGCTGTTTCCATCAAACACTGCAGGTGGCTGCCTCAGATTTCAAACTCTAGGGCGCCAGTCTGACTGCTATATTATTTTAAATACATTGTAACACAGACACAGTAATTCTTCGCCTGTACTTTACAGACATTATATTGAGCAACAACTCCAAATGTACCTTATAACTTTTGTGACAAAAACACCACTTTTTTACTTCCTGCTGCCACATCCCATCCCAGCCTCATTTACCCTCACCTTCAGAGACAGTATTTGATAAGTTTAACAAGTGCAATGTTGTGTTTTTTTATATGTTTTAGCAGCGATGTCCGTGGACACCAAAACACGGATGAAAGATGGCAGGCGCATCGGAACAATCTGACACACTTCACGCTCTTCACCATCCAATGAGCGAACGTGTCACATGTCCGCGGACATGACGCTGCCGATTAGCCAATCGTTATCTTGTCCGCAGAGCAAACAGGGAAGTGTGACTGCGGAGCGGACATAGATATCACACATTTATTGAGACCTACCTTTTGATCATTGGAAAAAAAAAGTACTGGACGGATTTTCACTAAATTTGTAAAAGCACGCGTTTGGGACCAAACCGCTGCTCCTGCCGCAAATTTGGTGAAAATCCGTCCAGCGGTTTGAACTGTAGCCATTCAGTCTAAGGGAAAAAAATACATTTTGGGACCCCCCCTATAACTTTGTTGCCCCTGGACCAAACCTCACCAAACTTTGCAAAAAAATCAGAGTGGGCCATTTACTTTTTTTGCAAACTTTAGTGAGGATTCGTCCAGGGGGAGCGAAGTTATAAGCTGCCCAAAAAGTGCTCTTTCTATGGAAACAGCAACTTAACCATAACTACACGGCCACTACCATGGCTGTGTAATATATATGTTGTTTGCCAGCCTGAAATGTGACCTACATTTTCTCTCCCTAAAAATCCTTTCACTCCGAACTTCACTTAATAGGGAGTAAAATACAACAAATCCTTCTCCGATTTCCTGGAAGCAGGTCATTTGTCGCAAGCACAGGAAATGGGCCGGAACAAAACGGAACACTGCTACATCCCCTAGACCCAGGGGGCCCAGACACATTTGGTGCCTGCATACAGACACTGCTGAAGTCTCACATACAGTTTTGCATCTGTTCAAACTGGTATATATGTCCTGAAATTTATAGACATCTCTTTATTAGGGTGAATATTGTGACCAATGAAAACACAAGAGTCCATAATTTGCTTAAAATGTTTTCTTAATGAATCACTACAAGACATGTTTAACATTTTAAATTGTGGACATTATTTTGTTTGCATAATGCTCTTTGCTTTTATGTAAATCGCAGGATTGGGTTCTATATAGACATCTTTAACATTTTAAATTGTGGACATTGGGCCTCATTACAGGTCGGGCTGTCTGGAATGAACAGTGGCAGTAAACCTGCAGGCGGACATGGAAACACCAGCACCATCCCGAGATGGTGCCGGTGTTTCCACTTCCCCTCCATTCCCATTGAGTCCCACGGGACTCAATGGGAATGGTGATTTACCGAATTCCGCCTCCGGAATTCCCGGGACACCAGGGCTGTAATGCCCTGGTAATTCTGGGAGTCACAGAGGCGGAATGGTAATACGAGTCCGGCGGTAACCAGGCGGGTTTACCGCCACGGTTACTGCCGGACTCGTAATGAGGCCCATTATGTTGTTCCCATAATGCTCTTTGCTTTTATACAAATCGCAGGATTGGGTTCTATATAGGGATACTGTATTGCGCAACCTGGCCTGGGGGCCACTCCCCTTGTCCATGCACCCTCCTTCCCAAAGTCCTGCCCCTCTTAAGAAGTGACGGATCCCCCAATAAATGTTTTCCATTTCCAGCACTGTATGGTCCCTTTGAAGTGGGGAGGGGAGGAGGATGGGGAATTGCTGCAAGTGTACCTACCCAGATGATGGCCAAAGCAGAGCAGGTCTGTTCCAAGCGGCTGCTCCTCCCAGCCCGCCTTTCCTTGGTGCTGCGCTGAAGGTGCCGGACTGGCTGATGCCCACATCCTTTGGCTTCTGCTGTACATTTTGGATAAGAATGGAATGCAAGAGTTCTGTCAATAAATAGACTTGGGGGCCAGGATTCTTTAGTCTAGACTTAGGTGCAAAGTAAAGCTGATCGTCAGCCAACAAGAGTCATGCACTCTTGGCAATTGTGAACCTCCTGTTTGCTTTCTTCTGCACAGCAGCCGTTCCAGGCTTAAGTACTTTGTGTCCACCAGAAGTAAGGATGGCACAAAGAGAGGCCATCCGCCATTCAGCACCATCGCGTTCCTGCCAAGGCCGCAGGTGGCATCTCCTCTGCATTCAGACACACCTGTTGCTTTAATCTTCTGAGCTCAGTGGTCGAAGTGGGCGGGAGCAGTCGGGAGCGGTGCTCCTATACTTCTTTTAAATAGGTTTTACCGTTCCTATACTTTCATTTTAAAAAGAAACCGTTCCGGAACGGTTTCGTTTTAAAATAAAGGTGTAGGAACACATTGAAACTTGCACTTTCAGTGCACTGCACTGGATTTTCCCTTAAACATCAGGCGCATGAGTTTTGGGGTTTGTATTGTGCATGGGACGGGGTGCATCAATGGGGCTAATGGGGAGTGGTGCTGGCCAGTAGGGAACATAGTTCCACTACTTCTTTTCGTACACTTCGACCACTGTCTGAGCTCCACACACGGGCACTGCCAGGGGTGGTGTTTCCTGGACTAACAGACTGCTGATTCGGATCTTCTCTGCCTCGTTGAACAGACGCCATGACCCATCATTTAGTGGGGGAAACTTGTGTTGTTGTGTCCAAATAACTAGCAACATCATTTTGCTCCTTTGAGGTTTCAGTTCGAGGACCTGCCGCCTCCTGTCCTTTAATGTGGCAATACACCTTCTTATGTAAAAACAAGCTGCTGTGACTGCACCATATTACTGCGCCAGAAGAAAATAACCCTGAATCCAGGTAGGGTTATGTGATAGGAAGGTTTAATTAAATTGCCCTATAGATTTCACGTGTTTCAGCAAGATGCCTTTCTCAAATAAGGGCAAATCTAGATGCAATAAATCATAAGTGAAAATGGTACGTATGCATTCAAAAAACACCATATTCCATGTCACATTGCAAAGATCAAAAATGGGAAAGTCAAGAGAAAAGTGCAGTCAGCCATAACATAGAAAAGTTCAGCAATTGACATATTACCCATATGCATTTCCATTAGAGTTAAAAAATGACAGAAAGGGTGGGGATAGGGGAGGATGAATAAGGGTAGAGAAAATCAGAGATATATGAAAAATGAGTGAGTGGTTGTGATGAATCCATTTTGTGCTAAATGTGCAGTAAGGTAAAGGGTCCTTTCTTACCCAGCATTGTTTCTTGTAACCATTACTGAAGATGTAATAACGGGGATCAATCCCAACTGCGAGGTAGAAGGATGGGAGAGGGAGGAAAAACAGTGGCGGTTTTTATCATTAGTTATACCAAGTCTGCTCATTGCGTTCAGTTTCAGTTCAGACCTAAAGATCCTGATCTTGTTGTGTCAGGGGGCAAAGCTCGCGCTGCCCATGGCTCTATTTAAGTGAAAATGCATTTTTAGAACCATTCAGGGTTCTTGTTGCTTGCTCTGCCCTTGGCTCTATTTAAGTGAAAATGCAGTTTTTGAATGCATTTTTAAATACATTCAGGGTTCTTGTTGAGATACACCATTACTGTGCAAGCTACATCGCACTTAGGTATCAAAGAGTCATTGTTTAGTACTAATGCGTATGAATATTTTAAGCACTTCTTTGAATGTTAAAAGCCATGAACTGGCAAGTGCGTTACTAATTACTGCCTTTGTCTCCATGTAAATGAAAATGCATTTTTGAATCCATTCGAAGTTCTTATTGAGGTGCACAGTTTCTGAGCATGCTATATTGCACTTGGGTATCTAAACAAGTCATTAATTGGCACTCGTGTGTAAACAATGTTTTAAACACTTATTTCAATGTGAACTGCCATAAGTGAAGTGGCAAGAGCGCTACTGTATTAACACAACCATGCGTCCGTATATTGCAATTAATGCATCTAAATACGATTGGATATGAGGGTGGGTGGGCTACCATAGATCCCAGGGTTTACCTGAAAATGTCGTTTCCGCGTGCTGTGTCGTGGCGAAGTAGAGCTGTGATCCCTGCTTGTTGTCATGTAATGAATGGTTTTCCTGGTAACTTGGTCCCTTGTTTGTGTCAATTGGGACTGTCTGTAAGTGTATGCGTTAGTGTCGGCCATGTTGGAAGGTGTTCGGGCGTTGTTTTAGAATAGGAAAAGAGAAATAAAAACGCCTAGGCGTTGTACGTCCTGATAGTGGACAGTCACTAGAAAGGAATAAATGTGCGTAACAGATCGTCTATTACCTGGAAATGTAAGGAAAATGGTAGGGGCAAAGTTTGCTCAGATTCTGTTTTGGCTGCTATCTGAGATTTCAACATCCAGAGAGCCAAGGTTGCAGGCCCCGGCAGTTGGCAAAGCACCTTTTTTTTTTTAAATTAGCATTATTCTTTTTTATTATACCTCTGATGCATGCCACAGCCCCCCACACACTGCCAGAAACACTGACACGTTGGTCATTCGCTTTGCTGTTTCAGCCCCAGGGAATATGGCTGCAATAGCTTGCAAATTAAAGTAGTACCTGCTTATATCACAGCAGCACCCAGGCATATGATAGCAATGCCTAGCAACGTAGGGAACGTTTATAGTACACACAAGCCAGATCTATTGGTGTCGCCAATGCTTGCTTACAATGGAAAGCATTGGAAGCCTCCATGGGGGAGGTCAGGCCTTTCCATGTAATGCTGTAAATAGCACTTGTCAAACCCTTGGATGAAAGGACGTTATGAGTGGCGTGACCTTTTTCTCTCACAGTTCTCCAATTCCAATGACCTTTGCAATGGTTTTATTTTGTTCATAAAATGATATAGCTCTTTGGAGATCGGGTCCTGTACTGAAAGGCAGCTATTTTGCTGGTTTGCTTACAGGACATATGATAAATGCAGCAGCCAACGATGTATAAAGAAAACTGCTTTCATTAACACATTACGTGCTTCTCAGAAGCGACTTTATGTCACAACCTTAGGAGAAGTGGGACATTATCATGATTTTATTTTTTTAAGTTCAAGTTAACATTCCTCTTATTACTTTGGGTCGCTTCCGTAGGGGACATATGTATGCCTTTGTTCCCATCTAACATTTCAGATTAAAGTCATTTCTCTACCACAATGGTTAGGGGCGGCCACTCCGATGGCCTGGAATGATAGTGTGAATCTCCAGTGACAGCCTGCTTTCCTTCATGACCAATCCGGCACCTCCTCTGGCCGCCATCTTTTGTTGACCCTCGGCCCTGTTCCTCGCAACCCCTCCCCCCACTCCCCTCAATACACGGGCCCCTTCCGTCTGGGACAGACACAGACCCACCTCACTTACATGGCTGCCACTGCCTTCCTCTCTGCCGCATTGCCCTGCAATACCGGCAAGTAACGCGGTGTCCTTTAGCGCTTCCTAACAGCACATCTGATGGGAGTGAACGTTTCTTTGCTCACTCTTACACCCCCCCACCGCCACATGCACTCATGTTTGCCTTCAAAGTGACTTAACTGTAATGAAGGGCAGACATTACGGCATCTGCTATGGCCAAAGAGTGCTGTGCCACACGTGGATTTAAATAAAAGGCTATTGTGGGGTGTTGGAGAGATTTCATTATCACGTTGATAATGCACTCAGTTTACATAAACGTTCACATTTGAATATTACATGGCCTGCGGTAGCGGCCATGTAGTTATGGTTAAGTTGCTAAACCTAGAGGAAGAGCACTTTTGGGCGGCTTATAACTTCGCTCCCCTGGACAAATCCTCACCAAACTTTGCAAAATAAGTATATGGCCCACTCGGAATTTTTCTGCAAAGTTTGGTGAGGTTTGGTCCAGGGGGGGCAAACTTATAGGGGGGGTCCCAACATTTATTTTTTTCCTATAGACATAATGGGAAAAAAATGTGCTCACGCCTACAGCCCAAACCGCTGGACGGATTTTCACCAAATTTGCGGCAGGAGCGGCGGCTTGGTCCAGAAAGCGTGCTTTTGTTAATTTAGTGTAAATCTGTCCAGTAGTTTCCTTTTTTAAACAACCAAAACGTAAGGCAAAAAATTAGTGATATCTATGTCTGCTCCGCGGACACACTTCCCTGTTCGCTCTGCGGACAGGACACCGATTGGCCAATAAACTTGCGTCTTGTTAACAGTGACAGGATACCCTAGAATCCAGATACGCGCCCCCGGTCCCACCACTTTTCTCTGCTGCCGGAATATTTTGTAGCAATATGTTGTTTCAACCCTCCCGCTTGTTTCAGCCCCCATTCCTTACCGCAACCCTTTACGTGCTAAAGGCATCTATGGTCACCCCAAATTCCCATAAGGAACCATTGAAGGCTCCGCCAACCCCAGCACTTAATATATGCCAAGTATTCTTACTTGGCATATATTAAGACAAAGACAGAATGTTTTCTCTATTGTACCTGGAAAGAAACTGCAAAGCATTTATAATGACCATTCATTGCTTGCTTTAAAAGGATAAGTCACCTTTGTTTGTTTGGCATTTACGGACCATAGGGCGATCTGACTTGCTCCAGGTCCTGCGATTTATCATGTTTGCACCCACCGTCTGTTGAAGGGCAGGTCCCATGACTCGAGGAAGTGAAGTCTGTATCAAAAGAGAAACTCGCAAGTTTTTGTTTCTTTTTTGTCTGGCTGGGAAGCTGTGTGAACTGCGGCAGCACCCCCTTGAGCGTCTTGGGTGCGCCTGATGTTCTACTTGCGACACCCTCTTTCTGCTGCGCTACTGTACCTCAAACTGGGGTCTGCTGCTGACGAGATAGGAGCAGAGTAGAAAATGGGCCAGGAGGGGACAAGCTCTTTTTTGCCGGAGCACCGCTCTGTCTCGGTCCACCCTCGGTCCACTGGCGGGAAATCTACTGCGGAACCCGAGCGTTCTACCACCAGCAGGCTTCCGAAGACTTCCCGGCAAGACTGAAAGTTTAACTTAAGAGCTTTGTGCAGAATCAAGCCTCACATCCCTTGCCAAGTGATCCAAATGGTTATATGTCTTAGATTCGCAGATATTTTTTTAATAGGTTGATTATTGTGAAAAATGAAGGGTAAAAAGCCCAATTTGTATTAATTGATCAGAAGGGTTTCGTGCTGAATCACTATCACAGACCTGTTTAAAATGTAAACTGTGGTCACTCGTAAGTTCCCAGAATGCTATTTGCTTTTATGCAAATTGAGATGATTGGGTTCCTTGAAGAGATTGGCTTATCCTCTACTTGGGTTGGGGCTCTGCCTCTCTACCCAGCCCACGTAGCACCCATCACCCCACAAAGGGAGGAGTGGGGGTTCCCAGTGTACATATTTTCTGCAGCCTTCCATTGGTCCCTGAGACAGCGCGTGGCAGGTCATATGCTTCACCACCTACTCATCTTCCGGTCTGTTTCCACTCCACACATTCCAACACCCAAGTGCCAACAGCCACTCTTGGTGAAACTGCCCCCCTTCCTGCATACTCTGGTCTTATATACACATCAATTCACCCAATGTTTATGACACAGGTCCTCCGCTCTGTAAATCAATGTTAAAAAGTTTTATATGAACATTGTTTTCCCTGTAATTTTCATTAAATAAACTGTTAGAGCCTGTAGGGGTTTTAGTGTGCTGTGCAGCTGGGCGTTTTAACCAATTTTACTGGCCCAATGGTCTTCAAATTTCCCATTTCTCACTAACCGCCCAAAAATGTTACTCCTGGCACTACTCAGTTTGCTGTGTAAAGTCATTAATTGTGTTTCATGAATGTGTGCCATGCCACTTCCTCAACTCACTAAGCGGGTATAGTACTGACCGAAACCGTGCAAACTTTATTCGCTCAAAGAAAAGACACCACAAGCAGCAGAAGTTGAAACTTCCCTGACATACAGAAAATGTACAATATGGGTATCGGAGCAAGTGCTCCTCGCACAAAGAACAGGATTGAAACCTTCCATTACACACTGGCCAAACGCATCGTGGTCAGCAACACTGTAAGTTACTATCGCACACCAAACGGGTGCAGCATGGGAAACGGCAGGTCCAAATCCCTACACAGGTGCACATAAATCATAGTCTGGGCTGCAGTGCTGCAACGTTTCCAAAATACAAGCTTTCTTCACACATACAGCACATACAGTTACTAGATGCATAGGACGAGCACAAGCTTCCCCCACAAAGAGAATAACGGGCAAAGGCACAGCTTCGGTAGCGTCAGCACGGGCTTTCCTCAAACAGGTACCACATAAACCAAGCTATTGCAATCTTTCCTTAAAAGCCCACCAGGCACTGCGTGGGCAGAGCGCGTGGACGCTTTCCACAAATGGTGCCACAAATGGTGCTTCGTGTGCAGGATAACCAGTGGCGTCGCCAGGAATCAAATTTAGGAGGGGCACAGAGAGGGCCAAAGACAAAAGTAGGGGGGGCACAGACAAATGTAATGGGAGAACATGGTCACTGCTTGTTTTAGGCAGGGGGGGGCACAAGGGGGTCACATGGTTTCACAGGGGGGGGCCTGGCCCCCCCAGGACCCACCCTAGTGACGCCACTGAGGATAACTACAAGCTTCCCTGACAACCACTCATGCATACTGCATGGACAGGGCGAGTGCAAGATTTGCTCCCAAGCGGACAAAACATACAAGAGGAAACCTCTCACAAACGGTTTGGCATGGCCAAGTGTAAGTTGCCTCACAAAAAGGTCAATGCAAACGTCCCTCACAAACAAGTACAGGTATCAAGTGGACAGGACAGTGCATGTTTCCATCACAAGCACCGTTAAGTATAGCATGGACAAGTATATTGTTTCCCTAACAAATGGGCACATGGACAGCATGGGCAGGACCAGGCAAGCTTCCCTCACCAACAGATGCATTATGTGATGGGTCACTGCAAGCTCCCTCGCAAACTGGTACAAAGTGGGTGGGGTCACTGCAGGTCCTGTGCAAACGGGTACTGGCACGCATTCCAGGGCCAATGTAAGTGTCCCCTTACAAATATGCACAAATACAGCATAGTCAGCGCAACGGTTTGGAAGGGCCTGTGCACACGTCAATCAAATTGGTCCATTTATGGCACAAACAGGAACAGTGCAAGCTTCCCTCTCATACCAGTACAGATATGCCATGTGCAAGGCCAGTGTGGGTTGTCCTCCTAAACTGCCCAACAGACAAATTACACAGTATGGACTGTAACAGTGCAAGTTTCACTTGCAAAGAAACAGGTACAACATGAGCTCTAGAGCGATGCAGCCAACTAGCTCCAAAGCATGTAGAGAGCTCTCCTTTCACACGACCCTCTACCCCAATCAGCAGCTAACCGTGCTGGCTGGGAAGTGGGGCAGGTACAGGGGTTGCACTCTGTAAATAGCTCATTGCCAGACTTACTTGTGTGGGAGTGGAAAGGCCTGATGAAGAAGAGGCGGTGGTAGGCACAACTGTTGTTGGACTGCACAACACACACACGCACACTACCATTGCTCATTGCAAAACGTCTCCACTCCCAAGACTGCCCAGTATGCTCACTAGCCAATTTCAGGATGTGGAGGAGGTGGGAACAGCCAGCCAGCTGGAGCATATGTGACCATTTGGAGGGCATGTCCACTGCAGGCAAAGTGCAAACAGCATGCCCTATGTTCACTGTCACCCCCGACCCCCCACGCCCCACCCGCCACCCCTGCTGTGGCTTATTAGTTGCTCCGGCCCTGCTTTTAGCATCAATTTGGAGGGTCACACCTTTCTTTCAACTATCAAATTGCTATTATGACTTTCCAAAATGTTTAATACTTTTCACTGTAAGTTTAATGTTTGACCAGCAATTAACATCAGAAGACCCACATAAATATTTGACAGGTTGAGTGCTATGAATTCACTGTCAACATGCACATATTCTCAGGCAACATGCTTATCTTGGATTCGTAACCGGCACTGGATATAAATATACTCGAAAGGATGCAAGGCTTGACCAGAACCGGTGCTTATGGCTTTGAAAGTTAGCACAGAACATCACAAATTAGTTGGGCATCTTTTCTTTTGTCACTTTGCAAGAAATGCCAGAAAATGCTTGTAGCTTTGAATTCACCCAGATACAAATAATGCCAACTTTCAAATGGCATGTGTGCCCAAAATAAAGTCCATTTATTTATTAAGTAGTTTTAAATTTGCATGAATAAATATGCCTTACTTTCGCTTGAGAGCGAACACTGCAACAAATACATTGTGGAAAATACTCTGAGTCAGCCAATCCAGCATTGCTTCAAAAGTTACATCCGGTTGTTCCTGCTAATGAAAATGTTTCCGAGTAAATGTGCTGCAAGCACAGCACACTCTGGCCTATTCCGAGTTTGCGTGGATAGGGCCCTTTTCATTGCTGCTGCACTTGCATGAAGCCCTTAATCTCCACCATCTCCCTCCTGCTCCTACCCTGTGGGTGTACTTTGCCTGGCCCATGCTCTCTGCTGACAGAGGTTCCTGGAGGGTTCTCCCGTGACTCGTGATTTACCTGGTCCTGACCACATGGTTTCAACATTTCTTCTTTCTACGCTTTTAATTATGCCAGAGCATGTACTGTGCTGCTCAAGAACACGCGCCAAAAGGCAATAGCCCTGTTTCCACTGCCATGTTGGAGACTCCTAGAAATGTGAGCACTGTGATTTCTAGCAGGGCACACTTTATTGCAGCTACTTTAACTTGGATTGGTTTGCATGTCTTTTGTAATTCATGAAAGCAGAAGGAAAATGTGCTTTTTGGTGCCTCCTGTTGGCCAGCACCCAAGGCAGCTGCCTAGGGCTGTCCCCAGCCTTGGGTATAAGAACTTCTGTAGTACAGTGGACCATGCTTTCTTTTCTTTTTGACTCATTCACAGGCCCAGGCAAGTTGGGAGGGGGGAGGGGAGGGTTGTCTAGGCTGCTACCACGAGGGAGGAGCCAAATTGTCTTACAAGTAACAATGGCTGCCACTGGGTAATAGAGGAACAGTGAGGCCAAGAGGCAAAAGGACACTGCGTATAGTGGCAGCATTTTTGCACCAGCTCAGTTGCTGGTTTTACACAATGAAGCTGCCAATACAAGGTCAGACTGGGGCAAAATATAGGGCCGGGCACCAATAAAACAGTCACCTATAAGCACAAATTGCTTTTTACTGTTTTGCCACACTTTGAGTACCCAGGCTACGTTTTTGCTTACATCTGTTAAAATAGTACATTTTAATGCACATTGGCCACTAACATCAATCAAAAGTGTAAGTTGAATGAATATGTCACACTGTCCCCCGCAGGCCAGATTGGCCTGCCCTTCTGGCACTGCCCTTCTGGCACTGAGCCTGAGTCTATGTCTGCTCTCAAAACGTTCAGGAGGAACCACGTATAGAGTAGATTGTTCCCCTTGTGTTGTTGGTGTTGAGACCTGTACTTAGAACGTTTTCATCATATACCTGACTTTGAGGGGCGTCTCTAGAATTCAATATTGGGGCAGGGGTAAACCAGGGGGCACAAATAGAAGCTACGGTGCGGGGTGGTGCCACATCAAATTAGGGTCAACAGGCCCAACTGGTTTTAGTAAACATATATTTTATCAAGCTGGTTAAAAAAAAGTAACATTATGCAAGTTAAGAGTATGTTTAATACAATATACGTTTCGCATCTACTCACTATAAGCCCTAAAAGGTTAACTCCTGTTCAACGGGTGCAATAAAGCCCTCAAATAAAATGCCACGGGCATTTAGTGTTACAAGTGTTTTTACTGTGTGGTTTTTTATTTAATACAAGTCATCATTTGTTCCTTTACCTTTAAAACAATAAATGAAACATTGCATAACAAAAGAAATTAAGTCTGCAAATACCACCCGCTCTTCTCCTTCCTGATGTACCTTCAAAGTCCAAGCTCCAGCGCCCTGAATGGCACCCCAGCCAAATGTGCATATTACAACTCCAACATGACTCTTCAACTGTCTTCCTTTAAAGTGTTTAAACCAATAATCCACAGCAATGTTCCATCCAATGTTGTTCCATTATTTCATGTTTAATGTTATGTTATAATGCATTTGTATAGCGCTTTATGTTCCATTGGTATGATCTCAAAGCGCTGTGTGTTGAACGCCCTCGGGGACCGTGGTCTGTATGGTAACTGGACTTTCCATCGAAAATGAATTAATCAAATACATTTCCATCGAATTGTATTCATTGAAAATACTTTCCATCGAAATGCATTTTCATTGAATACAATTCGATGGATTTTAGTCTTAGGTTAAGGTTAGGGCAAGGGTTAGGGTTGGGTTAGGGGGTGACCTTGGGGTTTGGGGGGAACCCCACCACATTAAAAAATAAACACTAAAATGGTACATGAAGCTGGCCTGTGCCGAAATATTTAGAAGTTTTCAGCCCTGGACAGCTCCATGTAACGTTTTAACGTGTAAAATAAATGCATGGAAATGCTATCTTTTACATTTAAAAGTACATATCCATCGAAACGTGTCCATTTCTATATTTGATGGACACATTTTGATGGATATGTACTTTTACATGTAAAAGATAGCAATTCGATGCATTTACATTCGATGCATTTCCTTTGATGGATTTCCTTTTTGATTAAATGTTTTCGTTGAAAAGACCATAAACCGGTCCGTATCAGTTGAGAGAGTAGTGTAGCATGTAGTGCTTGAGTGCACTTGGTATGTGAGCAGCCACAGTGGTTTTCGCGTGTTGGCTGCATTCTAATGCAAAGTGTGTTGCGGTGGATGTGAGAGATCAGTGTAATGTACGCAGCAAGGAAGGTGGTTTCCGACTATGCATTCTCGCCGCCGTGAGGCATGTGTGGGAGAATGTGTGCCGCTCTGGTGATTTTCTTTTTTCGCGGGGTATAGCTGTGTTCTACCAGGCTGTTTAGGTGTTTTATGAGCGATATAGGTATGTGCACAATAACAATAATAATGATATGACATGTTTACCTGGTGTTCGTAGCAGATACCTCTATCGTATTAAGTGCTGTAATGAGCTGTATTACCTAAATTAATGGTAATGTAAAGTGATTTTGTATGGAACATCTCCGAATTGTGTGGTGGCCTTGTGACGAGATGTTTTACCAAAACAAAAGAGGGGTGGTTATAAGGAAGAGGCCGGTACATAAGCATATGACGTTGCGTATTGTAGGACGGAAGTACCAGAGTCCCGAGTGCTGGCATGGCTCTACGTGGTTTGTGCTGTTGACATTTGGGTTTGCATTCTATCTCGAAGGAAAAGCTCAAGACCCAGTGGTAGAGCTGCTGGCAGAGCACAGTATGTGATGGAACCAACGATGTGGATGGCGGAGTTGTGATCTGCTCCCCAAGGTTTCTGTGGTTGGAAGGGTGCTAACGGACACAAATCGTCAATGTGTGTTTTGTTCCTTGAGCATAGTTTGAAGGTACTAGTAGATTGAAAGGTCAAGGAAGTGGGAGGTGGTTTACGGCTCCTTGGGAGTCGTATTAGAATTTAAGGGTTATACTGGATCAGTAGAGTTCAAGCTGCGTTGTTCATCTGGATGATGTGGCGTTACTGTTCTTGATCCCATTTTATGATCACTGTGGGGAGTTGTCAGGATCTTGTGTTATGGGGGAAAGTTGGGGAGGCTGAACCATGTTCCGATCTCCAAGGTGTTACTGAAAAGTGTTGTTTACAGGCATTTTGCCCAAGTCAGTGAGGCTGACCCATATGGGTCAGCCCCGATTTCCTCCTGTTTGCCAGGGTGGTGCTCTGATCATTCTTTTTGTCCAGTTTTCTGATGGCTTCTATGTCGTTAACATCTGAGTGGTCCTTTCCTGGGGATTTCCACAATCATACTGGTTCATCTGAGTGGCTCTGGTGAGTCTTGCAGCCGCAACCTGGCATGGATAGAGGTTGAACATTCAGCCTGGCCAGGCCTGCAGAGGGTGCCATGCTAGTTTGTTTGTTACGATCAAGTGAACAGACACGTTTTGAGAGATTTTCTGAAGACTAGGTGATTGTCATCTGTGCAGAGGCACCTGACATTGAGTTCCACAAGTTGCTTGATCAGGAAGAGAAATCTGATCTTGAAGGTACTCAATTCAGCAACTTCTGAAGGATGAAGGGCCAAGTCGACCGTGCCAGAATTCAAATGTGTGACTTTGGGTTGTACACATGTCACCCGTGAACACTTAATTTTTCCAAAATCATGCAGCCAGATTTCCTCCTTCTTTTATTATTAATAGGGTGTTCATTGAGCACGGGCCTAGCTTTGGAAGCAATGGATTGTTTTACATGTCCTGGGGCCAGGGGTAGTGCAGATTACAAGGGAATACTAGATGGCGAGAAACTTGGGAGCAAGGGATCTGCAAGAAACCAGAGGATGAAACTTAGGCGGGGGGAACAGATCGCCCAGTCTCTGGTGAGGTGGGTTGTGAAGGGTGTGTGGACCGAAGTGTCAGGGAGGAGCCACTCCTTGAAGAGGAGGGTCTTGAGCTCTTTCCTAGTTTGAAAATATCTGCTCACACTACATCTGTTCTGCAGTCCCTCTACTGGCTCCCGCTAAACAGTGAAGGGTTAGCTTGCAAACTTTGGGCTTGACTAACTTGCAGGGAATCCTGAGGTCCACCTTGCAAGGTAAAATGTGTCCAGGATAATCCAAACATAAACATTTCCGAGGCTGTTTTAGGTGCAGCTAGGTTAACTGCATGGAACAAAGGTTGCCAAATATTGAATGTATAAAAGAGGGCGGTGGTTGGGGTGATTGAGGTCATTATGGCATCTCTTCTGCATGAGAGAATCCTTTACTTCTGCTGCTCATCAACTCATTCGCCTTGTGCTGCACTAAACCTCATTTTTTCTGTTGTGGGCATGGGGGGCTGCTTTCAATAATCCTGCACATGAAGCAGTGAATATTAATTTGTTAGCTGGGCCCTTCCACTTCAGCCTACCCTTAAATGGTTGTAGTCGTGTGTCAGAGCGGCGGGTGCAGTCAACTAGGGTGGCAACATAACTACATGTCACAGAAATACCTTTTTCTTACCGGCAATATCCCAACAGTGTGGAAGAATGGCCGAGGGCACAGGACTAACCCGCTGCTGCTGCTTTGAGCTCTTGAACATCTGAGCCCCGAATTGCACAACTCAAGTCCTTTCTTTCAGCACATTTCATTCTGCACTCTTCACCAGCATTTTTGGTTTTAGTTTCAGACACCAAAGCCGTAATCTCATTGCAAAGTACCAGAACGCAATGAGATGATGAGCACTGGCTCAGCATCTCACACCTGACATGCCCTAATTTGAGAAGTCTCTAAACTTCCCACTGGTTAATACACCTGATGGTCACCTGCTCTTAATTGCTGTTTGAGAAAGACTTGAAGCCTGTTGTGCATACAGGCAAGAGCCAGCATACCTTTAATGAGAAGACATTATTCATGGTTCAGATACCTAATGGTATGCACTCATCAAAAGACGGGTTGCTTTTAACTGAAATGGCTATCGCTCCCAGCTCGGCTTCAAACAATATATAGTTCTAGATGGTGTTTAGCAGAATAGACATCACTCCCACCTGAGCTTCAAATAATCTACCACCAAAAACAGTCCCTTTAAAAGAAGAGAGATCACTTATAGCTCAGTTTCAAATGATAGGTAGCCAAAGGCAGTCTGTTTAACAGATGAGGTCTCACCCGTAGCACTGAATAAAGAGGGAAATGGGGCAATGGGGGCATGAACCTCACTATGCCTCTGCAGAAATGGTTACAATGTTCAGTTTCTGGGTGTACATCCTACACAAGACTGTGCCAAGTGTCAGTGGGGCTAGAGATGAAACACTATTTGCTTTAAATTACTTATAAAAAAATAGTGCTGTAAATGCAGTGTTGTGCTAGAGGATGGGCTGGGCGTTTGCTCATATTCAGGGTGGAGGTGGGTGGATTTCTGCCCCCATAATGAAATCAAAAGTTGACACTCCTTAAGGTAAGTTAAGCGCAGACATCCATCTTAACAGGCTTCATGGCGCTGAAGAAGAGAGAACCCAATCGTAAAGACAATTAGGCTACACATATCACCCTCCTATTCCCTAAGAAGCAACCTTCATCACTGAAGAAACAGGAAGGTCTTCAATGTATGTCTAAAATCAAGGTGATGAGGAGTACTCTGGGGAGCCACCCGCAGGGAGTTCGAGTTTTTCAGCCTGGACCAAGAAAGGTCACCAACCCCCATTTTTCCAGCCTCAATTTGGGGGTAACCAAGATATTTTCTGAGGAGGAATAAAGCACCCTAGAGGGTGAATACTGTTTCAATTTACTCCCGTAGAAGCCAGACTCAGTGAGACATTCAAAGTGCCTTGAATTTTATACGTTTGTCCACAGGAAGCCAATTACGAGCGCACAAGGCTGGCGAGATATGATCACTATGACCTCAATTCATCAGAATCTCTGCAGCAGCATTTTGTCTCGGGAGGATAGCTCAGGGGCAACATACTCGCCTTGGAAGGAAGACGACACGGAGCACCACAGGTTCGATCCCCGGGTCCGCGCTTAGAAACCTCTGGGTATTAAGTGTGTTATAAATAACCTATTATATCATATCCTCTGAAGTCTACGAATGGGTGACTTCAGGATACCCAGGACCAGGAGAGCCAGGTCGCACTTAGAGTCTGACCGTTCAGGAAACACTGAATTGAGCACGTCAGAGAGGCACACTAGCATTTCAGTTTTTGAACATTAAATTTAAGCCGATTTTGAAACATCCACTGGTTAATCTGTTTTAGGCATGTCCCAGCCTTATCCCCTTGTGAGCCTGCAGCTTCTCCCATACGAAAGATCTATTGTGTCATCGGAATAGATATAAAATCTCATACCAAATGTTCGGAGTTTGATGGAGCAGTCAGACAAGCAAAAGGCATCTTTAGGAGGATAGCCTTTAAAAAAAAAAAGAGGGGACACAATCACATTGTATTTGTGGGTGTAGTTCAACAAAAAACTAAATCTAGTTGAAGAAAACTTTAGTTTAAAGACAACTGGTGAATTTCAGTTTAAGATCATGCTACACTTTGGACCTGTCACTTTGTTTTAGTTTCCATGGCATTGTAGGCTGCACATTTAGAAAACCATAGTGTGCCCAGCATGTCGAAGTATGTTTTTAATATAGATCACCCCAATGATATTCAGGGCCAATCTATTCCCATGTTGCCTGCTTTAGGCCAGAAAAAAAAGGATGAGTAAATAAAGGGAATGAGCACCTTTACCACTCCTGAAAGTGTTCTCTTCCAGTTGCGGGCAGGGCACCAATTGGAGGGCAGAGAGACGACAGTTGACCCTCTTTTCCACCCATAGGCTCGCCAATGCTGACCTTTAATCAGCCCCTGAATAGGATCCTCCCAGCAAAAACACATAAGCCTCTTGTGTGCCCTAGAGAGAGAGAGAGAGAGAGAGAGAGAGAAAAAACACGGGTTCACATGGATTTTAAGACCATTGTGCTAGGCAGTGACGATGATCTAGATGACTTGAGTACTTCTCAGAGAAAATAGATCTTTCGGGAGCTATGGTGGGGAAGAAACTGATTTTGAGACATTGGAAAACGTCTGCTCCTGTTACAATTGAGATGTGGGTTGCAGAGATGCATATTCTAGCAGAAATGGAAAGAGTGTTGTATCAAAGGCAGAAGAAAAGTGCTTTATTCAACAAGATCTGGGGTGCATTTCTTTTATTGTATTAGGCCTGGTTTTTAATAGGTTGGGACTCTTTGGGGGGTGGGTTTATATGTATATAGTTTGTTTTTCCTTGTTGTGATTAATGCATATTGCTTTATTATTCATGTTTCTCAATATTGGAAATTTTTGAAAATAAAATAAAAAAAAAAAAAAAAAAGCGGAACGTGAAAGACACACTGTTGAATAAAATCAAAGATTTGATGTACATAATGGCCAAACATAGTATAGCTATGAGGTGGAAAGATGCTAAAGAGCCAAGCATAGCCAGATGGCGGCGGGAGTTGGAAACATGGATTACAGCGGAAACAGGAGTATGGGAGAAGGCACTAAGTGACCAAAAAGCCGATGCAGGAATAGATATGCAGCGATGGATAGCGCTAACTGTGACATTGTTTGCAAATGAGAGGGAGGAGGAGGCTGCAGAGACCGCACTGTGAGAGAAGATGCAATGTGATTGTGAATATAAAAGGATATGCAGCATAGGCTAAGTTGGTGGGAGTAGTGTTAGATGCAGCTAAAGTGTTGACACGTGGATGATATACAGGGTAATATTGTGTGGTTTGTTATTTGTTGTTACAAAATAATAAAAATATTTTAAAAAGAAAACTATTATACAGGTTTAGATATGCGTGAAGGAGGAGGGACAGGGAGATGATAAAAGTGACTGTCTTGATGGCTGTAAGTTAGTTCCTGGGCAGACTCACTCTGTGGGTGACTTCAGGAGCAGAAAGGTTGGTAGCTGTCTTCCAGGCTGAGACGGGGAGTGGACGTGATAAGAACTCTCCTATCCTGTCCAGTAGACGGAAAAAGGGGAATATCGCCAACTGAAGCGGTGAAGAGCTATCCTGACCTTGCGGTCCAAGAATCCACTGACCCCAACAGATCTAGGGTGTGAAGGGCACCAATATAACAATCCAGGTGCTATGTGATGACTAATGTCTTTCTGGGGCCGCCCTATGACCGATATGCAGCAGTTGTCCCTTTAATGCAGTAGACAATGGAGATTAAATGTGTAGATGCCAGCTACAAGAAGTTTGTGCACAATATGTCTAACACTACTTGGGAAGGACCAGCTGCAGCTGCACATAGACAGTGGGTTTATCAGACGTGTACAGAATTCGGTTTCTTCCAGAGCACAGATTCAGCCAAGCAGCCTTTCACTGGTTTCCCTTTGAGCTATCATGTCCAGCAGTGTACTGATCTATACGGTCCGGAATGTAATTTTACAATGGTTGTGAATGCTGCCCAGCAAGCCAATGAGAATTACGGTGGCTGTGATATACAGGGAAGGCGCATTGCCTTTCCCAATAGCGGGATTGATCCATGGCACGTGCTTGGATTGGTTCGAAGTACCAGTCTGGATCTACCCATTGTGTTTATGAATGATGCAGCTCACTGTGCTAACATGTATCCTGAGCATGTGGAAGATTTTCTATGTCAGTGAGAAGCACTCGACAGTACATCTATTTCTTGCTTAGGCTATGGCTGCAGGATTAAGATTCGAAAGTCAACATGGCAATATTGGAGTACGTGCTGTATTTTCTGTCTTTTGGGATATGAGCACCTGCAAATGTGACAGGACATAAAGTGGTAGGGATTTTGAGTAACTATTTAACCTGTTCGGTGGAATTGAGAAACCTTCTCAAAGTGCAGCATGGTGCTGTCTCATTACGCTTTAGCCACTTCCAGCTTGTAAAGTCGGTTGGTATTGTTGTATATTCAGTGTCCTAATTTTACCTCCTTTTGTTGATTTTTGGCAAAGTAAATTTGAAATGCCTCTGTGCTGTCGCTGAATGAAATTGTCCACGTTGCTGTGACACTGAACTATTTAAAGCACCCATTGCGATGTCACTGAAGCATGGTGTCCTCACTCAATGTGATCTCATTTGTGACATCACACCGACAGTTGGCCTTCCCAGTGGGGCCACTCTAGGGACACTGGTGCCGCATGACCCAAAACTAACACAAATGGTTAAATGGCAGAAAAGGTAATTGTTCCTGGGACAAAACTAAATATATTGAAAAGTAATAAAAACATGCATGGTTTGATAAAAAAAAAAAAAAGAAAGGGAATGTGTGACGTCACAAACACTCCTGCACAGAGGCTTTTGTGCGCACCAACTACCCACACCCCACTGCACCTCTCCTTCCATCAGAATGCAGGCACAAAACCATTCAGTGACTAATAGCCCACCATTAGCAGTTTTGCATGCTATATTCTAATTGGAGGGCCTGGTTTTAGCTGCAGAGGGAACTCTGTTCACCATTTATTTCTGCACAACGGTACACTATCCTGTTGTTCAGCACCTGGCTTGTGTTACGTTGACCGTGAATAGAGAGCAGCCCAGCTGAGGTGGGGACACAATGGGTGGGGCTGGATTTCAGTGGGGGGACCCAAGCCCCCCCTAGCAATGCCACTGGTCAGGAAGCTATGGTGCAGGAAGAGGGGCATTTTTTTTATTGTTGGCCACTGTTTCCGTTCTGTACTTGAGCGCCAGTGGCAGCGCCAAAAAAGCTAAGCCCGGGAAACAGGGTGTCTGGGGTTGGTTGGTTGTCAAGAGTGGGGCCAATCCGGCTGCAACGTTGAGTTGATAAATAACAGCAAATTCTACCCTTGCCGATCATAATCTGTGGAGTGCTGTCCTTGTACATTTTAACAAAGTAAACCAACTATAAAAGCGCCTCCTTCCTCTTCTTTCGGGCATGAAGGGTAAGGTGACAGGTAGCCTTTCAAGTCATAATGGGGCTGTGGAAATGCCTGAACGGAGCTCTTGCAAAGTTTGTCCCCACGGCAACGTCGCCTGTGCTTGCTTCAGATGAATGGACTGGAAGCAGAAACCGCCAAGTCCTCATGCACTAGTCAGTGGCTGTCCAAATTAGTATATTTGTCCTGCAATTTACAGACTTTTTTTTGTTAGCGTATTTTTACCAATAAAAAGAGCAGAGTTTAACTTCCATTACTCACTCAAATGATTTCTTACTGAATCACTATCACCGGTATGTTTGTCTTCTAAAAGTGTGGGCATTCGTATAGTTCTAAAATGCTCTTTGTATTTATGCAAATTCGCCATGTTTCAGTTCGTTGTAGAGATGTGACCCGTCATGTGACCACGCCCCTAAGGAGTTCAGGGTTCCCAGAGTACATTTTGTCTACTTTCAGCACTGGAAATGCCTCATGCTGAAGTACTGCCTAGTACTATTCCCACGTTGCCTTTTCCAGTACAGATTGCAGCCTTGCGCCCCTCAAAAAGCAGTAAAGCGAGACTCGACGGGGAGGTTTTACTAACATTTTAAGACGCCTCGATATATACAATGCCCGCCTGCGCCCAGGCTAATGTGTACAAGTTACGTACATACGTGTCTGTAGAGCTGCGAGTAAAGCGCAGAGTGCGTGCGCTGCGTGGCTCTCTTGCGCGCGCCTGCGTCTGATGCGGAAGCAGATGTGGTTGTGTTTCAGTCAGGGGAATGTTGCTGATTCAGCACGTTTAAGCCGCGACTCCTTCTGTGGTGCAGTCACGCACGTGCCTTCGTCCGATGTTTACGTAAAAGGAAATCTCATTTTAGGTCTATTGTTTTGTTCGTGGGTGGGAAGGCAAGGTCATCCTCACTCTATACTCTAATGTGCTGCGGTTTTTTGCGTTTCTTGGTGGCTTTTTTTATTTGGATCTATATTTACCGAGCCTGGATTCCTCCCTCGGCAAAAACCCTGCTCTCCCTTATGGATAGAGTGGACAGATTTAGCATGAAGAGTGCTTTCCCACACAATAACTGTGCCACACTATTTACATTTCTTTTTCAAAGAAATTGTATTTGAAAGCAAATTGTGGCAAAATCAAAAAATGGTGTGGTGCCCTAAAATGTATACCTTTTTCGGCTTCACAAGAGCCTTTCTCAAAACAAATACGCCATGATTTCAAGTCACATATTCTGGCCACATATCCAAAACGTGGTAATTATTTTCAAGTGGAAAAAGTTCCACCATATCTTGTTGAAAATTCATGGGTTATACTCCCACCTAACAGCTCGTTACACTCTCTGCACGTCGGACCGACGTGCAGAGATTTCAAATACAATTTCTCTGAAAAAGAAATGTAAACAGTGGCGCAGTTATTGTGTGGGAAAACACTCTTCGTGCAACTAACCACAGAGGTCAGGGTTTTGGTTCCTCTGTAGCCTTCCACACCAACGCAACACGTCCTTACGGAAGTGACATTAGGTCGCAGGCATAAGAAGTTGTACCCCGGACTAACCCCTCAAACTTGGCCATAGTAACATAAAAGTAGGACTAACCGTTGACAGTGGCTGTCAAGGCACTACACTTTAGCTTTTGGAGGAGAAGGGGGTTTAGGTGTTACTGTTCAAATAAATACGTATTGTAATCAATCTATCACAAACAAACACGATCTTAAGTTTGAAAATGCAGCATTTCTTCTGTGCAATATTGGGCATTCCTGGCTGCAAGCTATGAAGACCTACTACAAAAAACTGGGACCACTGCAGTTTCTAATGGAAACATAATCCATAGCTCTCAACCATTTGTGTTGCAAAGGCGGGTGAAATCACCCCATTTTGTTTTTGGCGGGTGAGACGCCCATTGGAATCAATGGGCGTGCAGGAGGCTTGGCGGGTGAGTCAGCCCTTTACAAGGCGGGTGACACCCGCCAAAAGCGTGTGAGTTGAGAGCTATGCATAATCTTGAGAAAGGGGACAGAGCACCAAATTCCGACACAGTACCTACAAAACCTGGACATCTGGTCACCCTATTTTAGTTTCACAATGCCGTGCTAATCATTGAATGCGTGGGGCTTTACAGGATGCGTCCAAAAATTAAGCCGTTCGCTTCTCCATAGCGAGTAGTATATTGATGTGACCTGGGCAGGCCTTTGTCCTTTGCCCCTGCGCGGTTGCTGCCGCCATCATGTTAATGATTGTTTAAAATGTAGCTGGGCGTCACAGCAGAGTGCTGCCTTCTGCCTTAAAGTGAGAGGGCTTAACCTCCCGAGCCTGGTGCTGGCAGCGTCTATGTATGTTAATTATGTTCTTGGTTTTTATACCATGCACCACTTCCATTGGCGTGTTCTGCCGGCACACTGGCAGATCCGGAAGAAAGCTCACAAATCCCTTCCAATTGTGGTGTCTACAGCAGAAGGAAATCCACACATCTGTGGCAAAGTAAAACATGTACCAGGAAATAGTTGTCTAAATCAAAAGACATCGAAGCTTTGGGCAGAAGAAGTAGTCTTGTGTGTAGTCGTGAGACGGGCCAAACTCACTGAAACTGTAGCAACGTCAGTTCTGCCCCCAGCATCCTCAAATGCAGGAAAACGCCTTACCGTTGATTTGCATGCATTCATTGAAAAAGGAATGCACGGAGAAAGGGGATCCTATCCTTCCTATATATGTGTTTCGTTTTTAATGCATACATACCAAGGTTTGCCCAAGCTCTACATATGCCATGGCTCATTGCTGGCAATCCGGGAACATGGGCCCATGAAAGAAGGGCAAATCACGTGGGGCACTGAGGAGGCTTACTGTGTCTGTGGCTCCCTTTTTCACTCCTGGCTTTCCCACTCTGGTAGGTTGCTCGTAACACGGTCATGGCTCACTGGCACTAAGCCTCGGTTCTGAGCTTGTAAGGCTGTTGCACTAACACCCCCCTCCTCCCCATGATCGTCCCGCCCCAACGCTCTGTAAAGAAATAGTATTTCGCACACTTAAGTCATTCATGTCACAATGTCAGGCGAGTCCGTCCACGCCGTAGAAAGAGAGAAGCAGCGCTTTTTCCGGCACCCTCTGTTTCCATGGAGACTTATTTCTTTGAGCAAGTTTTCCTTCCAGGAATGGACGCTCACTCTCGAGCATCTTTTCGGTGAAACCATTATCACGGCAAATGTACTTTGGCATTGCTCTTAATCACTTGGATTTTGGGCCGTGCCACAACTCGGGTGATTAACACCAGCTCAACGGACTTTGACGGCCCCCACTGTGTTCGTGCTGTTGCCTCATGCTGACTTGAAACCGATTCGTACAGGTACAGCCCACCACCCAGGTGACTATCACCACAGTAGATCACTAGCTCTACTGTGAGGGAATGGTTTCCCGCCGAGACCTGCGAGCCCTATGCTAGAACATGGAAGAGGCAAGAGAGGTGCACAGTATAGGGCATCCTAGTTCAGAATTGTGGACTGTTCAAGGTTATGGGGAAGGCCTGGTCTTAAGTGATGTCTAGAATATTATGTGGTTACAAGAATTGGGGAAGGTCACTCAGGTGCTGGGGCAGCGATGGCCAAGGCACCAAGGAGAATCCTCCAGAGCAGTCACAACTATGCTCGCAGCAATACAGTATCATATATGAGACATAGAAAACGTGGGTGTCTCTGCTTCCTACGTATTATTCCTCCCGTTTACCTGTAAACAAGATATGTTTTATCTTCTGTGTGACTAGCGTGCCAGGCTCTACTTCTTAAAATACTGTACATATGACACAGGGCGCACCCCTATGAAAATTTAGTAAAGCCTTCAAAGCAATGCTGTAATTGGTTATTTGTAAGACGCTTCATACCCAGAGGTTTCTATGCGCGGACCCGGGGATCTGTGTTGCTGCGCGTCGTCTTACTTCCAAGGCGAGCGCGCTGCGTGGCCCCTGAGCCATCCTCCTGGCCTGGTAGTAGCGATCGAGAGCAATGCAGCAGTCTGTCTTTTATAGGGCATTGTTATTGGCAGATGTATGTCTAGGGTTGGCCCAAGCATGATGGATTGGGCTATGTTGCTCAGGTCAGGATAGGGAAATCATGTCCTTGTAGAAAGCCGTGTTGTGTGTTGGTCTGGGTGCTTGGCAGTGGGAACTCCTGCCCCACCGGGGCCTACAGTATGTTTGGGTCTGATGACAGGCAGAAAACTTTTGGCCAAGCAAAATGCACCATTTCGATTATAGGCTCTCCTTGTGCTGCACAGCAGGGGGCCTTAATTTGTGAATTGTGGCTTGTGGCATTCTTACCTGAAAGATGATCGTAAGGTTTTGATCTTTTTTTGCCCTGACTGTGCATTCATATTTGAGACCAGATTAATTTTCAATATAACAAAAGAATACTACAAATACATTTTTGGTATTTACCGCTCTCACATCTCTTTGATTTTTATTGAGTAATCAAACATTTCTTTAACTTCGGATGTTTTTTGACTAATTGGAAAGTCCTTTCTATTTCTGCATCACATTTTGCTGTATTTTATTGCTGACTGACACCTTGCCCCTCACTTTCGTGCTTTGGCTGCTGGTGCCACCTACGCCGCCATGCGTTCAGCCTGAGCCGCGGGCTCAGCGGCTCTTGGACCTGATTAGCGGACGGCTTTGCAGTTGCTTTCCTTTCAATCCTGGCTCCTGCCTGCCAACGCTTTACCCAGTGCCTTAAGTGGCACTACAAATCGAGCCGGGGCCCATCGAGGGGGCGTGGCCTAACAACGGGGTCTTGGTGGGCCGTTAGGCCACGCCCCCTTGACGAGCCCCGGCTCAATGGGCTACTGGCACCCCTGCCAGGCAGCCTTTTGTAGAGATTAGCACCCTCTCCCCTACTGGGGAGAGGGTGCTGATCTCGGCATTTATTTTGTATAGGCTTGCCTGGCAGGGGACAGCGCCTGCCTATTCAGCCTTAATGGTGGTGCTGCCCCTCGCCAGCTGGGGAGGGGCAGCACCACCATTAAGGCTGAAAGGGTGAGGCCACTGGAAGCAGAGGCCTTTTTCCTAAATACTGAAACTCCCGCGAATGCGCGGCAGCTCCAGTATTTAGAAAGCAAGGCCTCTGTTTTTTCCATAATGGTGGCGCCGGCCGACGGGAATCTCTTGATTAAAGGGAAGACTCGCAGGTGCGGCGCCACCATTATGGCTGAAAGGCATTTTTTTCTGTAGCCTGAAGCTCTCGCAAACGAGCGAGCGCTTCAGGCTGTAGAAAAAAAATGCCTTTTCGTGTAGTGGCCGGGGCTGCCAGGGGAGATTACTGGGCCCCGGCAGGGACCCCCCTCAAAACGAAATGGCCCCGGCCCACTTAAAGCCCTGGCTTTACCATATCCAATTCCTCAGGATGAGAAAAACGAGCCTGCGCAGGAAAATCAATGCTTTCCCGGGGGCTTCACTGCCCTGGCAGGTAGTGGTGCCGTTGGGGGCGTCGACAGCTGCACAGCACATGGTTCAAAAGTGGAAATAGGTTTTGTTCTTTAAAAAAACTATTCATACAGTGAATTCCACTGGGCAGATAGCCATAATGCCCATACCATAATGTCTAGAATGTCCATGTCAGTCATTCATATAACAACCATTCCAATACCACACGTTTTCCCACTCTTGAAGTTCAATCTAGTAATGGGAACCAGCATGTGCAGAAATGATCGAATTCGAAAATACCTACTACACAATTACCGCATTTTTTAGTCGAATTTGTTACGGATTTGTGTACATTTGTAGTAAAATATAGATGGGGTGGGGTAAGTGAATAGGTTAAGGGTAGGAGGAAGTGGGGGTTGAGGGAGGTCTCCCACCCACAATATTTTTTTAAAAATGTAACCAAAAACATTCGGTCATTTTGCAGTAGGTATTTCATTTTCAATAATTTCACTGTAATCCAATGGAACCTATGCTGCATCCAATCTGC
This sequence comes from Ambystoma mexicanum, assembly GCF_040938575.1. Lineage (NCBI taxonomy): Eukaryota > Metazoa > Chordata > Amphibia > Caudata > Ambystomatidae > Ambystoma > Ambystoma mexicanum. Next base: position 1,461,859,236 of record NC_090935.1, read on the forward strand.
CCCTCCCACCATCCATCAGGTCAACATATTCCAACCTCTATATCACAGTCAAGAACGGATAAATATGGATGCCTCTGTAAATATTCCTAGGGATCACTTCTTTGTGAGTGACTCCATCCAAATATTGTATTAGCTTATCACAAATAGACCGAACAAGTTCGGCGTGTTAGGATAACAGTCTTGACTTGATCCAAATGTTTTCTTGTTGCTGTGCTGAAAACATTTCTCACAGTTGGTTGCGTCATCCTCAAATAATGATTGGCCCTGCCTTGGCTCTCCACAAACAAATGATAGTTCTCTTTTCTGCTATTAGTATTGTATGGATAGCACACTTCTCAATAGATTTAACATGCCATAATTGTGCGCCCTCCGCAAACAAACAACATTTTGGGGAATCGGAGGATACACAAGAAAGTGTTCTTATACATTTCTGAATTATTTTCCACAATGTTTGCACTCGAAGGCAAAGACAAACAATGTGCCCCATAGTTCCTGTGGATTGGCAACTCCGCCAGCAGGATGGAGTCCTTCAGACGCAGTTTGTTCGATGCATCCTCTGCAGAATGCTATATCGGGATTCTCTGAGTATGATCGAGACATCGTGATCAAGTTTCGCAAGGCAACCGGCACCTCATATTGCACATTTAAAGTGGAGAGCAAAGAGGATCCTGATGTATTATCTGGGAGTAAAAGCATATATAGGGACTTTATATCCACATACCTCAAGTCTGGATCCTTCACCATCTCTTCCCAACATATTAGTTTGCGTGCCATGGTAGCTAGGTCAACTTCATACTGTACGTCAATCTTAAGACATCTGTAGAACAGCCAATTTGGGTTTTGTAGGTGTGCCCTTTTCACATCGTACCACAAACTGGAGCAAATCCGGGCCATCATGAACCTCATTAATAGTTACTCTGACTAGTTCACCTGCGACCTTAATGTGCGATTATTCCTTCTGATGTTGAACCCTAGATCGAATGGTGGTGCTTGCTGGTGTGAGAAACCACTAGTCCCCGGGATATGTCGTCCAGGTGGCCAGGACACGGCCATCGCTATTGGATCCAGTTCCTGGGGGTGGACCAGTGGGGGAGGATCACCTGGGCAAGGGGCCTTCGAGAGTGGAAGTGGAACACCAAGGGTTGAGACGTAGTATCCGCTTCCCTGTAACGCCTTTTCCCCATCCTACCCGGTAGGATATTCAGAGGCTCCCCCCCCCTTCCCACACAAACACTTTCTTACACGATTACAGACAATGGACTAACACCAGAGCCGTTTACCTGAAATGTCCCAACACACGGGTCAGACAGAGTCAGGCACTTAACAATAATCAATCACACCTGACAACCCTTTGCCTTCCCCACAGGGATAAAAGGCAGTAAACGAAAGCACACTTCAAGCAAAGTCGAACATACGGGGAGACAGCTGCACCAAACTGGCAGTTCAAACGGAGAAGAAAGACAGGGAGACCTGGAAGGCCGACGATGGAGGGGGGAGTTGCCCTTTTTACCTCAGACCCTCAAAGCCTCCGAAAGGGAAATCATAGGACCGGGAGCTACAGCTGGCATCAGCTGGCATGCAAAGTAGCAGACATCAATGGTACACAGGGGCCTTCTGCTTTGATAACACAGCCGGAGAGTCAAGCTGGCTACTGTGGTACTTTCCTTGACTCCAGAGAACAAAGAAGCCAATGGGTTCAGCACAGCCGGTGAGTCGGAGGAAACTGATAGTAAACCGAACTATGTTGAGCCCAAGGTTGCAAGTGGCAACATTCTGAATGCATGGAATCTAAGAGAAAGAACTTGTGCATGTGTTTGAACTTTAAAGAAAGCCCAGTTGAGGTCCAGGTGCAGGGGGGTCCGCCGCAACATGGGGACGCTCATTCGAAAGACTCTGACCGGGACCTGTTTAAGGAACTACAAAAAACAGAAGACCCTAGGAAAGGGTGGCATGAGGTGTCCGAGTGGTCCTATAAGGGTTACGTCAAAGCCTTAATACAATCGAAAGTCTCTGACCCGTTGCCAGAGGAAAGCTGGGGGAAGGGAACCCCGATTTCCGAAAAGATTGTGAACTGTGGAATAAGGCAAGTGTGAACCTGACAGAGGGATGTCGAGAGAGAGGAAGGAGGAGGAAAACCCTGCTTTCTGATGAAAATTAGCAATACATGAACTGTGTTAGTAATAAATTAACTGTATTAAAGAAAGGCTGTAGTGAACCCGACGGAGGGAGGCCCAAACTGCAAGGTGGAGACTAATACACCCGTGAACATTGTGTCGACAAGAGTGAACCCGGCCGAGGGTTGTCCACAGTGAGAAGTTGTTCAAAAGGGCATTATGACTCTAGAAAAATGCAAGCTGCACTTCAAAGGCCGTAGTGAACCAGATAAAGGGAGGCCCGAGTTGTAAGGAGGATCCAAGCCCGGCGGAGGGAGATCCTGGGGCGAAGAGCAATCGCCCAAGGTGCTTGATCACTGAGAGAACTTGTGAATCAACAGGCCTTCTAAGGCAAGAGACTTTTGCAGGAAATAGACTTAGCCCCTGAAGGTCTTTGATATTGTTGAACTTGAACTGTGAACCGCATGCTGACGAGGCCAAGGAGTGTGCAGTGCTTAAAACTTGGGGAAGGGAGACCCAGCCATACCATCCTGACTTTTCATTTTGTGAACACTTTTTTTTCTTTTCTGGTGAATATTATCCCACACTCTTTCCGTAATTTAGCAGTCAGCATTGGCAATAGTGTATTTTTTTGTTTTTTTTGTAGTATAGACCCTTTTTCATTTGACAAGACGCCACTAGGACTGCCTTATTATTATTTGATGGTCGTAGCTTGCTCCCATCCTAGATTTAGGTTAGGCGTTTATCTCACCAATTGTAAAGTTCAATAAACACCCTTGAACTGTAATCACTTGTGTCTGTCTTTACTGTTGCCACCATGAGTTCCTTACACTGTTTAAAGGGGACATGCTGTGTGTCCAAAGTCGAACCCCCGATCTTCAATGGATCTTAAATGATCAAAATTGAATAACTGAAATGTGTGTTGAACTTAAATGCTCAGGTTGGCCCCCACTTGGTCATGCAAAGGTGCAAAGCTAGGGGCCGTTTTAAGCACACCACGGGAGGTTAACCTCTCCACCAAAACGGCCACCGAACTCCAAAATCTGAAGTTATTGTAAGAAAGGTGTAAGGAAGGCGTGCTATCAAACAGTAAAGACTGACATAAGTGATCACAGTTCAAGGGTGTTTATTGAACTTCAATGGGTTGGTTGAATGCCTATGTAACATAAATCTAAGGATGGGGGTAAGCTACGATCATCAAATAATAATAACACAGTCCTAGTCGAGTCTCTGTCAAAATAAGGGGCCTATACTAATAAACCTATTGCCAATCCTTACTTCTAAATACAAAAGTGTGTGGGACAAAAATGTATGCAATAAAGAAAAGTGTTCAAGACAAAATATGTCCGGACGGTTGAGCAGTTGGTTTCCCTCCCCCACATTTTCAGCACAGAGCAAGGCAGCATGTTTGAACTTCGCACCCACTCTGGCTTCTCGGCCACTAGGATACAGTTCAACGCATAGACTGTGGGGCCTCCTGACAAAGCCTCTTTTTCAATAACAGTCTCTTCCTGCAGAGGGTCTGTCGCAACAAAAAATCCCAAAGTTCTATTCCTTATAAGGATTTTCACATGTACAGGTTCTCGTTCCTAATGATCATCTGGGTCTCCCTCCTTTGGGCGCGGACCAGGGACCTCCTTCGTTCGGGCTTGGATCCTCTTTTTATCACAAAATCAAAGACTTTCGAATGTGCAATGGGTTTTACTTAAACCATCGGAGGACCACTTCGATTCCCTTTACACACTGTTCTTACAATCTTCCATTTTCGTTTCTCTTGGCTGAATACCTTACAGTGACCTTCGATTGAGCATATTCACGGTGCCGGACCACTCTGTCAATGGTATTGTATCATTCCTTCTCAAGTTCAAACATTCATTGAAATTCCATTCTGAAATGGCCGCCCACAACTCGATCTATGTTGCCTAGCAACGTTTGTGTATTTTAGTACACGTTTCCGCCGGCAGGATGAAGGAGCCGGTGCAGCCCTTCCGGCGAAGGGCCACAGCTAAGGGCCCCGTTTAACGCCTGAATCTTCATTGCTGCTCTACACACAGAGAGGGCAGGAGCCCTTCTTCCTTTTTCACAACTACCCGAAACTGCAGGAGCAGCCTTCCAGACGCCAGCCCTCTTCCTTCAGCGCCTCTGGTCTCGCGCTCAGACAGGTTTGAAACCCTGATGCTGATACCTGCTTGTTATTTCTTAGCACAAATCACTGTGCGCATTAACTGCTTACATACCGAGCAAACAAGTGAAATTTCATTCTGAAATGGCCACCCACAACTTGATCTACGTTGCCTAGCAATGCTTGTGTAGTTTAGTACACGTTTCCGCCGGCAGGCGGAAGGAGCCGGCTGCCGCCCTTCCGCCGAAGGGCTGCGGCTAAGGGCCCTGTTTTGTGCATGGGAGTGCGGCGAGCTATCTTCCTTAGCTCCACAGTACGAAAGATACGTCGTCACCTAAACCTCACAAACTCTCAAGGCACCTGGATCCACCTTCATCCGTGGATCCATCGAACTTATCAACAACACTGCATGGTCGCACGCCTCAACTAGATGAGCCGTTGTATAACTCTTGGTCACTCCACCCTTTGTTACTTTGCGCCCGACAGTCATGCTGCTGCCTTTGCTGCTGCAATATTAGCCTCGCCGCAATTGCTCGTTTCAACCCATTGCATATGACATTGTTTCTTACTGGGTTTATGGCGTCTGTGCTACGTTCAGCAGTGCTGACCGGTTGATGCTACCTTCATTAGTCCAAGTGGCGCACCCATACCGGTACCCCACCCTATTTCATGTAAAAATTGCATAAACGAATCCATATGCCCTCTGTTGTTTCATGCCTAAGAAGTGACTCTATATGCTCCATCCTGCCTAATGTAGCTCAAAGCGTTGTTTCACTATCTGTTCTGACTTGAGTGTCGTGTAGACCGATGAGTCCTCTGTCCCCAAGTGACGCACAGGGGAACTTAATAGAAACCCGCTGTGCGACCTTTGAGGCCACAGGTGGGAGATGTCTTCCCAGATCCACGGAGCCTCTGGAACACCGATGCTGCTGTCGAGAAGGAACGGGGTTAAGTACCAGGCAATCACAACACAGTCAGATAAACAAAAGGATCTAAAATGTCTTACCTATTTGGTGTAAGGGTAACCCAGGTAACCTAGTAGAGAGGCTCGAGGCTCAGTTGATGCGGCGGTCCCTGGAATGGTAGAACCGCAGGTTAGCGTGGATGAAGGGCTAGCCACCTGTAGGAGAGAGGGCTTGACTTGAATCCCAAAAAGGGAAAGGGCGTAGAAGTTCAGCAAGGTAACCAGGGATGATCCAAAGGCAAGTCGAGGTGAAGTCCAAAATCCGGCAACAGGTCAACAGTTCCAAGCAAAGGTACCAAAGGGGTGTCCGAGGGAGTCCGAGGTAGAGTTCCGTGATCAAGACAGCAAGGAGCAAGTAGTAACGCCAAACAGGGTCTGAAGCCAGCTGAGAAGCAATGAGTGTTCTGTCTCTCAGACCTTTATACGGTGTGTCTGGGAGTCATGTGACGTCTCTGGATCATGTGACGTCCAACAAGGACACGTGACTCTGGATCACGTGACCGACGTGGTGACGTAACACCGCCCCTTCTGGCATACGCTCTCCAAGGCAATTGCCAATGCAGAAAGGGCTGCAATCGAGCCCGTACACCAAAGCTGGTACGGGGTTTCCGGTTCTTTGGGTTAACCGAATCACCTGAGCCTGGAACCGTGGGAGGGGATGGTGGAGATATGTGAGCAGTGTTCTGATGTGTAGCGAACTGGTGTGCAGAGGATCGTCTAACACTATCACTCGCTAGCAAATTAATTGGATCGTCACTTACTGCACCTGCTTTTTATTTGTCATAGTGCCTTCCTCAACTGTATCACTTGCACTGTACTGACATAACTGCAAGCTGCCTCACCGATTATGTTGCCCTGCTTGTACTCCTTAGAAATGTTCTTCGCCTACACCTAGAGATTCATATGGCACCCCATGCCGATTCAACCAAGTGGTACCTTTTGACTCATTTGTATGATGCTTCCCCTAATGTATATTGTCTTTAGTAGGGCTCCGCACTATTGACCCTATTGCGGCTTTTAGAAAGCAATGACCCATAGTCTATGACTGTCTCCTATGACCAACAAATCTAGTTTTAGACCCAAGACCAAGAGCCACCACCTTTACCTCATTGCAGCTACACGTCTAAGTGCAAAGTACCTCACTCTCATCCCAAGTCTCACCCAACCATTTCAGGTTGGTTAACCTTCATTATGTTCCTGTTCTGTCTTATCCCGAACCTGTACTGGGAACCACTACATCGGTTATAAAAATGGCCTTTCTAAACTGGCTTGCCCCCGGCACCACCCCATCCCATGCACTACTGTTTCTGCCCTTGCTACCACCATTCCCACCTGCCACCAACCACGCCCCTGTCACAAGCCCCAATGTCACCACATATGCCAACACTAATGACACTAAACATCCCACCACTACACATACACTGGAACGCTCCCAGAGACACCACAACTCTGCAGAAAACCACGCTCTCCCTATTTTGGGCGAGGAAAGACGCCTTTGCTGAAGATCACGAACCCTGTATCGTGCCAACTGCCTCACACATGAACATATATCACCGCCTACAGCGCACACCCATCAACGCAAACCTAAATTTAACACTAAACAAAATCCATTTCCAAAACCTACCTCCCCCATGACCGCTGACACCCTTAGGCAGGGGTGTTGCTAGGCCTGAAAAAGATCTGGGGCTAAGCCATCGGTATTCAAACTCTGGGGCGTGACCGCCCAGGAGTCCGCGGGTGCATCCCTGGGGGGCCCTGAGAGCGCAGCATGAAATATTTTAAAAAAAGAATAATCATATTTTTTTTTTTTTAGATTGGAAGAAATGGGCATGGATGGCTCACATGGTCGGGCTGAAGCATGAAACTGTTTCAGGCAACAATGAAAAAGTGGCCCGCAGTTGTAAATGGATATTCATTCCTTTAGTCACAGACTGGGCCTCATTACAACTATGGTGGTAAGGTAACAACGCTACCGTACCACCATAGTAAGAGTTGTGCTCGAGCTCCTCATGCCCATTAAGCCCTATGGGTCTCAAATGGGAATGGGGATCTACCGGTACAGGCACCCGTGAAAGGGCAATTATCAGGTCCGCCTAACTCGGCATGACCCAGTGATTGCCCATTCGCGAGTGTCGGACCCGGATGCAACACCGGCGGCAGCCGTGCCGGTCTTACTGGCACAGCTACTGCCAGGGTTTTAATGAGGCCCACTGTCTCAATAGTACCCAAGGGGGTGCTTTGTGTTAAAATGTAAGTAAATTGTGATATATTCAGCAACAATGGTCAAAATTACTAACTGCATAGTTAAGTAACTCATCAAACTGGTCCACATTGGCCAAAATGGTGGCCCATTTTGACTGGCCCACACTAGCATTTTACATTTTTGGTACAGGCATTGCCCTATAGGCCAGTCCGAGCCTAGCGGCTCTTCCATAATGGCGAGGGGGCGCCCACATAGTGGCCCCTCACCCATTATGGAGGAGCTAAGGAGCCAGCCCAGTGAAACAGTGAGCACTCCCTCAGCTGCTTTTTCCAGCTGATGGAGGGCTCCTGGGCTGGCTGAACTGTCAAAGTTTGACAGTTCAGTTTAGTTCCCCAGCTGCACATGCTCACTGAGCCATGCAAGTGCTAGGGCGTTTTGCTTCGCCAGCATTGCATAGCTCATTGGAAATGCTGGCTGGGGCACTGCATGTCTGTATGTCTGAGGGGGAGCTCCTGCGCCTCCTCGCACATATGGACAGAGCAGCCTGGAGCAGGGCGTTTCAGAACCCACACGCAGGCCAATGCAGAAGGTACGTTTATGTTCATTGTTTTTATTTAAACATGTGAATGGATGCGTGTATGCTTATGTTATGAGTGAGTGTATGGTGATGGATGCTCGTGTGAATGATAGAGAGATTGCTGTATGAATGTGCAGCGCCTTGCATACACACATAATCATGTTGATTGTGTTAGGCCCAGTGGGGCTCAGGGGACAGGGATGGTATCTTTTTACTGGACATCTATCATAGATGTCCAGTAAAAAATGTCACGCCTGCCCCCTGGGCCCCCCGGCACCAATTGCAAACTGTTTGGCTATTTACCCTTTTTTTTTTTAAAGTATGCTCTACAATGCAACATTTTAACCCATTATTTAAAAATAATTCACAGGGGGATTCCCCCCCAAGCCCCCTTTTATTGGCTCGGGCTCCCTCACTATGCTCGGTCGCTATGGCATTTTTTGTGGAAATAGTTATGCCGCTCCACTTAAAAAAATCACCAGCCGCTACTGGCCCTCAGACTGTGTTGGGAACGGGATGGGGGAACCCAGGGACTATGGTGGGAGCACAATGGGCGGGAACCATGGGATAGTGGTGGGAGCAGAGTGGGGAGAGCCCAGGGTGTGTGATGGGGTGAGGAGAGACCAGGGATTGGGTAGGAGTGGAATGAGGGAGCCCAGCGACTGTGATGGGAGCAGGTGACGGCGTGCAATATATACTGTCCATTTGGCATTTCTGGGGCGTCCCGACCTGCCCATATTTTGCTCAGGGGGGCCCTGGCCAAAAAAGTTTGAAGACCACTGGGCTAAGCTAAAGTCGGGACTGTCGGGACTTGGGGCTAGCTACCTTTTTGATTGTAGTCCCTGAGTTTTTATCCGGGGCTACAACCAAAGGACCCGGGGCTATAGCCCCCTCAGCCGCCCCCTAGCAATGCCTCTGCCCCTAGGCAGTCACCCTCAACCACCTTTCAAGGCGCCCTCATAAATGCACGCTTGCTAGGAGCTCATGCCATTGAAATACACTACCTTATTACGGAATAACAGCTTGACTTCTTAGTAGTCACTGAATCCTGGCTTCACCAAGCATCTGGCCCCCTTTTGACTCTCGCTATTCCTCCAGACTACACCATCCTTAGAACTGATAGGACCCATTCACATGGAGGTGGTGTTGCCATTATTGCTAAGAACAAACTCCAGTTTAGACCCTGCCCTATTGAAAATACTGCAGGCTATGAAATACTGCTCGCCAAATTTCCTATACATGAAAAAACTACTATTAACCTAGTAGTGATCTACAGATCCCCAAACTTCAATACCAATCCAGAAATATACATCCCTTTACTACTAGCTCCACTCATAAAACCTAATACCGAATGCATCATCCTGGGAGACCTGAACCTAGGTTTCAATGACAGCCAAGACTCAAAGGTTGAAGCACTACATTCCTCCCTGAAGGATATGAGCTTTATCCAACTAGTGAATGTCCCTACTCACATCAAAGGAAGAACCTTAGAATGGATCCTCTCGCTTAGCACAGCTATAGCCATTGACTCTATCTCTCCTCTAGCTTGGACCGACCACCACAACATCAAGTTCACCCTCAGGCCCATTGAACGCCCATTAATCAAACCCAAAATAACCAATTCCTACGAAACTAGAAGTCCCTGTAAGCTTACTCCTGAAAATCTAGTGCCAGTGCTCTCCAAAGCATTAGATACCGTATCTATTTCCAGTGACAAACCTTGCCTACTAGCAGACGCTTACCACAACTGCCTCACCTCTACCATCAATGCTGTAGCTACTTTTACTACCAAAGCTAAACGTTCTGACAAACGATCATGTTTCTGGTTTAATGATGATCTAGTTACACTCAGGAGAACCAAATGTGCTCTTGAACATGCCTACAGAAATCACCCCACTACAGAGTCTGAAAAAGCTTTCCAGGAGGCAAATAAATCCTACAAAACAGCCATTATCACCTTCAAGGCCAATGCCTATAACGCTCGAATCAGCAACGCTGCCTCCAACTCAAAAGAATTATTCTCAATACTGAAAGAATTGGAAAATCCAGCCCCAGTCACAAACGCAACTAACTCAAGTAAAGAATGGTGCACCACTATTCAAGATGCCCTAGCAGCTAAAATTGAACTACTCCAAAACAAAATTACAACCAAAAAGCAACTACTAGCGGACAAACCCCCCTCTGTCAATCACCTTCTGACCTCTCATGAGAACACCAACCCCCTTTTCCACTTCACCCCAGTCTCCCAAGAATTAGTGCTTGATACCATATCCAAATGTAAAGCTTCAAATTTCAAAGGAGACTCCATCCCTGCGTAAGTAGTCAAATCTTGTGCCCACACTCTCACTCCTATTATAACCAATTTGGTAAATGCTTCGTTCAATACCAAATGAGTCCCAGCTAGTAAGTATTAAAGAAGTATGGGTAACTCCCCTTCTAAAAAACCTACCCTTGACCCCTCTGTGCTCACTAATTATAGGCCAATAACAATAGTCCAGTTTCTTCTTAAAATCCTTGACAAAATAGCCTACAATCAAGTCCAAGCACATCTAGAAAAGAACCAACTCCTTGGAACCAGGCAATGCAGATTCCGTCCTAATCACAACACGGAAACGGCCCTCCTGGACCTTAAAATCCAGATGGATACCATCAGAGACACAGAGAAACTCTGTATCCTCCTTCTTTATTAGATCTTTCCGCAGCGTTCGATCTGGTGGACCATAACAAACTCTGCTCCACCCTAGCCAAAGACTTAAACTTCTCCGCCGACGTTACCATGTAGATCAAATCCTTTCTTGTGGAACAAACCTCTAGGGTCTCCATAGGTTAAGAAGCTGCAGACCCTATCCCTGTCCCTATTGGTGTACCTCAAGGCTCTTGCCTATCACCCACACTCTATAACGCATACACTAAGCTTCTCTTCTCAGCTGTAGATGATATGGGTGTCATCTGCACCAACTTTGCAGATGGCACCAAGATCCTCATCCCACTTTCAGGGAATTACACCCAAGATACTTCGACTATCAACAAAATCTATGCCATAATTCAAAACTGGATGGCTTTAAACAGCCTCTGCCTCAATGATGAGAAGATGGAGCGCTCATCGTGGGACCCCTGTCTAAAATAGCTGCACTTCATCCTGACTACTCTTCTAGCAATATTGATGGCACTATGATACCGGTACTGAAACATGTAAAAACCCTAGGTGTTTACTTGGACGCAAACCTCTCCATGACCAAACACATGAACACTCTCTCATCGTCTACCTCTTATACTGCCAAACTAATTGCCCTAGGCCGCCAATTCCTGACCCCCACCAATTCCATTACTTTGGCCAGGGCTTTGATCTTATCAAGACTTCACTACTGCAATGTATTATTACTTGGAACATCCTGCTCAAACCTTTATAAACTACAGCTAATACAAAATAAAGCCCTGCGGATCGCTCCTTGGAATAAGAAAATCTGACCATATCTCCAAGACCAGAAGAGACCACTACTGGCTGCCTATTAAAGCTAGAGTCATTTTTAAAACACTCTGCATCACCTTTAAATGCCTCCATAATAATGCTCCCATCTACTTGAACCAAGCCATAGCTAAAAAAAGAATCTACTAGATCCCTTATATCCAATAACCACACACTCTTAGCAATCCCCTGTTACAAAAACACCAGAGCAAGTGGCAGTAGCTTCCAATGTCTAGCCCCCAAACACTGGAACACCCTACCTCTCACCATCAAAAATGAGGAAGCCTTCATGAGCATCAAGAAACGGTTAAAAACTTGACTTTTCAACCAATTCCAATGAAAACCACCACCATGCTATCTGGAAATAGGACTGCACTTGCGCTGTACCGCTGCCTATTGTAATAGTTTTGCTTATTTATGTTTTTCCCTTTTTTATGTATGTTTTTGTATGTTTGCTCTGCCCAACTGTTAACATCAGTGTTGCACCACTATTTGCAATTATCTTGTACTTGCACTGTTGCTATCTCTACTGTAACTGCGCCGGAATGGCCTTTCTAATTAATGTTTCAAATAAGCTGTCTGTAACCTTGCTGTGATACCTAAGGGTCTGGGCGTGTAACAAATGCAATAAATAAATAAAGCAGTTTAGCTTTACGCGTGTCTTTCATCACATGCGTTTAAGTTCCAGCGCTCGTTATGCAATGTTGCCGCTTGCAACCTTGACTTCAACACAGACCGGTCTTGCATCCCTTTCCCCAACTCACTGTGTTGATCGCTCTGATATTTCTTTGTTCTTGGACCCAAGGATGATACCATGGTGGCTGCGCCTCCCCTCCTTGGTTAGTTACACGCGAGGGCCTTCGGTATCTCCGACACACAATGCAGGATTCTTCAGTCTGGATTCCTGGCCTTATGCTTTCTGCCTTGAAGGTTTCGTGAAAGCAACAGTTTCTTGACAAAAAGGTCAAGGGTATTTCCCTCCTTGCGAACCCTTTTGGTTAACCATCTTTCTCCACTGGTTCAGCTGCCAACTCAAAACTGCTGTTCCTTCATGTGCTTTGCCTCGCTCAGAGTGTGCTCTCGTGCTCCGCCTTTTATCCATGTGGGAACGTTAATGTAAGTCAGGTGTGAGTAATCGCCAGTAATTGCCTGACCTTGCCTGACCATTGTAGTTGGACATGTCAGGTATACTGCTCGGGTGTGAGCCTGTTTTCTCCCACAGCGGACTGTCTGTGTGGAAGTGTTTGTGAAGGTGTGAGTCTGTGTTCTCCCAGAGCGGGCTGTCCGTGTGGAAGTGTTTGTGAAGGGGAAGGTTGGGGTCAGGGGCGAGTTCCCACATAGCCTATATGGTAGGATGGGGTAAAGGTGTTGAAGGGGGAGAGATACCGCATCTCGCCATCCAGTGTCCTCCCTTTCTCCCCAAAGACCCCTCACCTAGGTGATCCTCCTGCACTGGTCCACCCCAAGGGTCTGGATCCAAAGGCGATGGCTGTGCCGTGGCCCCCTGAGAGAGAGATCCACCAGGGCTAGTGGGTGAGACACCTTCGGGTTTCTCACAAAGGGAAGAAATCAAAAAAAGTTGTCCTAAATCGTTGCACCCATTTCATTAAGATGTCACAGTAAAGAGATATAATTGTGACAATTTTACCTAAAAATCACAAATGTTTTTTTTGTTATCCCAAAATACAGTCACAACGTTCTACTTTTTTTTTTTTTTTACCTAACTCATACCCAACAATAGTTTCTTGCTGCCTCGTCACTGTGCCCCCTTCCTCCAGCCTCTGGATTTTTGTCTTAGAAAGAATTCTCTTGTGTTTTTTCAAATTCATGATTTTGGGCGTGTTCATTCAGCTTTTTGAGCATTCTGTTTTTCATTCATTTGGGTTACCAGTGCCTGTGCATTTCTTTTTCCTTTCCCATCCTGATGGCGAGCTGGAATTAGTCTTGGATTGATAGTGCCACCTATCGCTGGGCGCTGGCTGAGTGTGAAGGGGCTCCATATCAAAGGCCGACCCCAGAATATCCTGTTGTGCCGCTCTGGCTGCATAGATGTCTATGCATTACTTGGATCACTAGGTTTCAAAGCTCCAGTCTTCATGCCACCCACCCCACAAAATAATGCCCTGATCACACTATTTAGTAGGATATCTATTATCTCTCTAGGAGCCGTTCATCTTGCAGTCGTCGCTCTGCCCCTCATCTATATTCCCGCAAAGTCAGTTGCTCTTCTTGTTTCTTTAAAGTCTTAGGTTTGGAAAAACCAGGAGGCATTTGCAAAAGTGGGAAAAGTTCACAATTGATCTGTTTACATTTTAATTTTAAAATAAAAGTTCTCTTCAGTTTCGCTATCATATCCTTATGGACCGAAAAGATGTATAAAAACGTAAAATATTCAATGAAAAGTAAAAAATTACACATTCTATATACACATACTTGTGCATTTTAAATGTCTTCAATACTTCCTTCCATATGTTGGAAGCTGCTGCTGTCACTATTGAATTTGCCCCAAATAAAGTCGACCAAAATTGGTCCATTGGGATTTCCTCAATTAATGCGACGTAATTAATGTCATTAATGAATGCGATGTCCTGATTTATACATGGAATGGGCCCCCCCACACACTCACTTTTTGATGCCTTTCATAAATAATGCAAGGTTTCTTTGTGCAACTTGTTTCAGTCTTTGTAGCTGCCTGCCCTGCACTATCTTACACATTGCACATTTCAAAGGGAATTCTACAAATGTAGTAGCTGAGAAAGGGTCCTCTGTTTTAAGTAGCTCCTATATATGGTTTGCTATAGAGGAAGAGTCTCCTCATAGCACGTGTGGTCCGAACTGTGCCCCCTATGCACTAAAGCCCCTGGAAGAACTTTATTCTGAGTTTGTCAAGTAAAGGGGCTTGTCACATCTTAGTGTTCGTTGTAACAACCTATGATAACCTGTGATAAGCCTGTCCTTTAAGAAACTGCACCCTTTACATTGATTTACTGACATGGTTTCCTTTTTTCTGTCTCTTCCTCCCTACAGGCGAGTTACTGAGTCAGCCCAGGCCCGAGGGAGTCACGGAGATCACCTGCCCGAAGAACGGCAGCGAGAGGGTGAACGTAGCCTTGGTCTTCCCGCCCACCCCGACGGCGATCAGCCCTTGTTCCAAGTGAGCTTTGAAAGATGCACAGATCATTATCCCACCCCATCCCTCACCCCCATATCAGGGCAAATCTGACATCGAACGCACAGGTAGAAATGGAAGGATAACTGATGCAGTGGTTGGGAAGCCTGTCCAGGCATGCAGGCCCATCGCAGCCCCCGTTCTGTGCGATCCGGCCACCTCCAATTCAAGGCGGAAGATATAACACATGGCAACTTTCTGTTTCCACTTTAACTTAATTGGGCAGTTTTATGTTTCTTGGTATTGCCGGTTAGGGACTGTATTGTATGCTCCTTGGTATTGCCGGTTAGGGACTGTATTGTATGTTCCTTGGTATTGCCGGTTAGGGACTGTATTGTATGCTCCTTGGTATTGCCGGTTAGGGACTGTATTGTATGTTCCTTGGTATTGCCGGTTAGGGACTGTATTGTATGTTCCTTGGTATTGCCGGTTAGGGACTGTATTGTATGCTCCTTGGTATTGCCGGTTAGGGACTGTATTGTATGTTCCTTGGTATTGCCGGTTAGGGACTGTATTGTATGTTCCTTGGTATTGCCGGTTAGGGACTGTATTGTATGTTCCTTGGTATTGCCGGTTAGGGACTGTATTGTATGTTCCTTGGTATTGCCGGTTAGGGACTGTATTGTATGCTCCTTGGTATTGCCGGTTAGGGACTGTATTGTATGTTCCTTGGTATTGCCGGTTAGGGACTGTATTGTATGTTCCTTGGTATTGCGGGTTAGGGACTGTATTGTATGTTCCTTGGTATTGCCGGTTAGGAACTCTATTGCCATTTAGAACCAAAGAAATGTACCTGGGAAGGAAAATGCTGGTAATTGATTCAGTGCTGATTTTTAAAATATGTGGGCCCTAGTTTTATTTTGCAAACTACATTTCTGTGATCTCTCACCATTTGTCTAGATTTTTCTTTTTAGTTTTGGATCCTGGGTGGAAATTTAGCACAACCTGGAATCGTTCAGAGCTAATGTGTACTAGTAAAAGGTGCTGTGTAATGCAGTGGACAATGGCCAGGGAGAATAGCTCAGGGGCAACGTGCTCGCCTTGGAAGCAAGACGACACGGAGCACCACAGGTTCGATCCCCGGGTCCTAACCATAACCAATTAGATCATATAAATAACAAATCATATCAGAGTGCTAATCACTTCATACCCCACATTAGTGGGCTGGCAAGGGCCCGGGACCTCGTTAAAGTGCCCTATGGCAGCCTATAATAAGCAGCGTGATTGAGCTGGCATTTTGGGGGAAATAGACCACTTATGATATGATAAGTTATTTATAACACACTTGATACCCAGAGGTTTCTAAGCACAGACCCGGTTATGGAGCCTGTGGTGCTCCGTGTCGTCTTGCTTCCAATGCAAGCACGTTGCCCCTGAGCTATCCTCCCAAGCAGAGGTGTTGCTAGGGAGAATGGGGGGTGAGGGGCTATAGCCCTGGGTCTTTTGATTGTATCCCCCAATAGAATCCCAGGGGCTACAACCAAAAGGCTATAGCTAGCCCCGAGTCCTGACAATCCCGACATTAGTGTAGCCCCGGATCTTGGCCACACCTAGCAACACCCCTGCTCCCAAGTACATATCCTCCCAGAAGTACAGAGACGGGTATCTAACGTTCAGATTGGAGACCCGATGTAACCCACGGGAGTGTATGCGCGCCACGGGACAGGCAAAGAGAACTGCGCCAGGTCCCCTTTTTTCTACTTCACAAGTGACGTTCTTGCAGCCCGCAGCTGCCTTCCAACATGGCCGCGCTTCCTCTGCAAAGCAGGCGTCCTTTGAAGTCAAGGTAATGGTGCGAGTGTGCAGGCGGTGCTCGTGCACTCGCTGCCCTCGGGGGGGAGAAGCATGACATTGCAAAAACGCATTCTCATGATTCGAATCTAAAAATGGACTGCTAATGTGCAAGACCCTCACCGCCTACATCTCAGTCTCCCAGAGAAAGTGCTATCGCAGATCTGTGGGTTCATAAAGGGTCGGATTGGTGCCCATCCAGGTCAGTTATATGCATGGCATGGTTACATGTGATCTTATCGAATAAGTAAACAAAGAATGAATTTTTAAGATTCCAAAACATAGAGAAAAAAAATAACGAATGTGGTTTTTCGTTGACCCCAGCCCCTGCCCACACACAAGTATTTTTCCCACCCCTTAAACCACTTTTCCCGTTCCCAACCACATTCAATTACCCTTCTATAATTCGTTATAACTATTTTCATAGTTTTGGCGTTCTCCAATATTGCATTCTTTGTTATCAATTCGATAACACCACTGCATACTGCGTGGCATTTAGGGCTAACCACTGGTATCAAGTGCTACCCCCGACAATCCCCTTGTTACCCCCCATGCTCCCCTTGCTACCCCTGGGATACAGGCCGTCGCGCGTAGACGTAATGAAGTGATTTATGGCGCAGTGAAAAAACATTGTTGCCTGAAATAAATAACAGTTTTTGACAGTACGCGAGTGCGGACTCCTGCACCTTTTCAAAATTACAACCGTCCAATGGGAAACACCCCCCGACCGGCTAAGGGGGCTATAGCACCGGGTCTTTTGGTTGTAGCCCTGGATAGAAGCTCAGGGGCTGCAACCAAAATGCTAGCTAGCCCCGAATCCCGCCAGTCCCGACATCAGTTTAGCCCCTGGTTTTTTCCAGAGCTAGCAACACCCCTGCCTGCATGGGTGTGACTTTTGTTCATCGGCTGGCATGAGCAAGCGAAACATTGTCTACTATCGCACTCACCATGGCATTTTCAGTTACTGTTGTGTAGGTAGCCGCATTTTGTTCTGTATGATTTCAGTGCGCATGCGTGCACCATCTGTCTTTGCAATTTGCTTAAGTGGACATTTTTAGATCTTAAACCTGAAACTTCCATGTATATTTCATAAATGACACTGTTTTCAGACTGTGCCATTATTTGGGCAACAGTAATATCTGTTCATTATGGTACTAACAATGGAAAGATTGTTAGCCAGCATAGTATAGACACCTAGATAAATAGCCTTCATGGACTTATCCAACACATTCTGATGCATATTTATTGAATATGTTCAGGTTGATCTGCATGTGGTTTGGTGCTTTGCAAATGCCCTTTGGCTGTGTCTATAAAAGAAAGCAGTGCAGAAACCTTATGTTGATGTAAAACAATAGATTTGATGGCAGGAGAGGCGGTCTACTTGGTCAATTGGAGAATGTGAAAAGAGGACACGTGACCAAATGGTGTGATCCTTGGCAAATCACTTTTCCTCATGGGTTCTTATTTTCTTAACTGCTCAAATTGAGACCACTTAAGGGAATCATGTCAGTGTTCCAATCAACAACATGAACCACTTACCCCTAAAATGCCCCACTGTAACACCCACAATATGCCCACTACAGGGTCCTTTATTTTACTTTTACCACTGCTAGGGGCACGGATAACCCAGTGGCTCAAAGCTGCCCTTAAGCAAATAAACCTACACTTTACATATGTCCATGTCACATGTCCATATGATGGACACACAAGGCTTTATTTTACATATGACTATACAAAGCATATCAGGCTGAACTCTCACAGAATGGTAGTACTTGGATGACTCAGGCTGTACTCAGAATTATGAGAGAAGTGATTGGGCTTGTGAGGATGTACCAGACTGTACCTTGCACATGATGCCTATATATATATTTTTTTATTTTGATTTAATTAACATTTTTAAAATGCTCACACAGCCCGCGGGCATCGAGGCGCTGTTACAGGAATTGTTTTGGTTTTTAGTTGCGTAATTGTTTTTTTTTGTCTTAGTTGCCTATTTATAACGCGCTTAAACACCCAGAGGTTTCTAAGCGCGGACCTGGGGATCGAACCTGTTGCTTCGTGTTGTCTTGCTTCCAAGGTGCGCACGTTGCCACTGACTAATTCCTCCCGGGACATATACATATATGGCGAGCGGGGAATAGCTTGCCATAACATGGCAATGCTTGGGTATTGTTAGGTGTGACCCTCCCATGTGTATTGCCCCTTTAAGGGGATGTGTCCCTCCCACGTGTGTTGCCCCTTTAAGATGGGCCATGACTGCGTCATGGCCCAAGATGAATAAAGGGAGCCCCTGCAGGCACGTGAGACAGAACGGCTGCAGACTCCATAAGAGGTTGGTCTGAGTGCGTGTCTCCTTTACAGATGGAGGCCTACACGGGGCGGCACAGGCCTGCAGGCCTGGTTGCCATGGGACCCTCGTGCCAGGACGGTGGCAGAGGTCCGCATGGTCAGGAGCCTGGCAGGCTGTGCCCCCCCACCCCGATGGCGCTGGTGTCCCATAGGGCCACGGGGCCTGCCCGATGTCCATGGTAGGCCCCAAACCCCCACAGGCACTGGGCCTGTGGTGTGCTGCGAGGAAACAGCACCCCGGGGCGCCTGCCGGATGGCCATGGCAGGCGACCCCCAACAGGTATGTGAGGCTGCACTACCCCGGGCGCTGCGGCCGCATTTAGCATACTGTGACGATACCTGGCATGTGACACAGCGGTAACTGCCCATAGGAGGTTGCACTGGCAAAAGAAGGACGTTCTACTGGCCTATGATGTTTCTACTGGGTGTGCCCTTGGCATGGCATGGCTGCAACCTTGGCATATTCAAGCGCAACCATATTTAATGTGCGGCTGGAAACTAAAGTAGCCTTTTGTCTCTTGCATTAATAGTGCATTTTGAAGGTTTCTTTTTACATGGGTGATGTCACTGGGGCACAGGGTCCTACGTGAACACTTCCTGTAACATAATCCGGAGCACAGGTCATGTGACGACCCTTGCTTTGTCATCAGGTGCGCCATGTCACTTCCGCTAACCCTGGTAGTTTGTTGAATTGACGCCACTGGCAAGTTGTGAATGATGGCCCACTTCGTATTTCAACTTCTGCAAGAGACATGGGTGTAGTTTTCGCCCCAGCGGAAGTCCAATGTCACTCTACATTACGGGCAGTAGGATTCATGGGACATGCTGAGAGGCAAACCTACATGCTCCGAACCAACCTCTAGCGGCTGCTACAAATTGCATGGCTCACCTTTTCCATCGTGTGTGCGCCCATGGTCTCTCCCAGTACGAGTCCTAGCATCTACGTGCCGCTTCACGTGCATCACAGCATCCGGTATTGCAGGTGAGAGTTGCTGCCGCAACCTGTGTGCTGTTTGGCTCTTAGAGAAGCGGCACAGTGCACTTTATCACCGGGGGCAATTTGACACGGAAAACCTACCAAATGTGGCAGTGTCCGACTATTCCGCACCCTATTACGTAACTGGAAGAGTAGCTATTTTCGCAACATAACATGTATGACTGACAAAACATCCGAGGACCAGCACCATGTGGCTGTCAACAGTGCAGTGGCTGCATTATGTGTGATTTGTGTGGTGGTTTCATGTAGCACGCATACAGGCGCTGCACTTATGAGGAATGCGCACGCTAACTTTTCTGCTCCTCATTTTTCGCGAAGAACCCTCTGCAGGTTTGCAGCATCGCTCTGATACCTAAGTCCTGGTGCCTCCTCAAAATCTGATGGATTGTGGGTGTGGGGGGAGAAGGAGGGAAAGGGTACGCTGGCGGCAGGGGAGCCGACTTATGAATTTCCCGGGGGGGGGGCGAAATACAGGAAGTGACATCACTGGCAGTTATATGACCGCAAATTTGCATGTAGTCGCGAACTTGGTGCAACGGCGCGCGCGGGGGGGGGGCGGATGTTGGTGCGCGCAGCGCAGAACAGTGGAAACATTGGCTAGCATGCACTTTATATACTAAAGTCAAGAAAGAAGGAGATTTAAGCCTTCCAGTTGCATTCCAGTAAGACATCACTGCCCCTACTCCATCGCTCTATAATCGTTCAGCAACACAACTAGGATGGGAGGATGAAATGCTTGCTAAACAGAAGGTACAGCTGCAAGGTGGAGTACCACCACCAAATAAAAGTTCCCAATTCAAGGGAAACGAGAAGTAAAGACGTTTCCCGATTAAAAACTACCAAGCAAGACGTGTGTGGTGCCATAGTTCAGTAAAACATCAACAATTCAAACTTACAACAGTGCTGCTGTAGATTGGCCAGCCACAAGTGAAATTTGCTAAGATGTTACCTCTGGGTAACCAGATAGAGTTAGGGATGTAGCTTAATCTTAAACATTTCAGTGGACACATCAGATGTGCTGCTGAAGTATAATGCAATCCTGGTTGAAGTATAATGCAATCCTGGCTGAAGTATAATGCAATCAGGTGTGGTTTCAGACTTGGGGGGGAGAGTGTTAACTGCTTTTAACATTGTAGTTTACCAGAAATTCTGGTAAAGTAGTGTACAATGTTAAAAAACAGTTACCCAGGCTCACCATGCACCCAGGTGATGTTTGGGACTGATGGAAGCACTTGCGTCTAAATGTTGTAGCCATGGTTGTCTCCATGTTTTAAAAACTCCCACTTTCCAGGTTTTCAACATTCATTTGAAACACCCCTTATTCACAAAATGAAGGAGTCAGTAAAAAAGCCAATGCTGAAAAGCCTATTTCGCACAAGTAGTAAGACCCAAAGGGGAGGAGCGACTGTATAGCAGACCATGCCAATGTAGGATACTCCAGGATTACCTTCAATCAAAATTCACCCACTGCAATGTTCCTAAATTCAGATTGCAGAGTAGTGTCCGACTGAACCTCAATCAGCTCTTCCTGGGCATCAAATGAATGATGCACCACCTCCTCTGCCAGAAAAGTCTGCATCACCCAGTCATTAATGCCAGCATTTACTTCAGGGAACTATTCATCAAAGCTGGACTTTAATGTTGCTAGGTGGCTTGCCCAGCTCCAACTGTTCTTTTGCAAAGGTCTAGCTTCCTCTTGAAGGCAAATACGTTTTTATTCATTCTTTCCTCTGTGTTCTCATGTCCACAGGAATGCCCCAAAGGTGGGATTGGAGTTTCTGGGGTGGTGACTTCTAGTGGTCTTAGTTTCCTTTATAAAATACACAAATCACATAGTATGTCAACCAGACAATGTATCATTGTATACAGCTTAAAGGGGGCCACCTGACCCAAAGCAGCACACTAGGAGATGTATTTTGGAACAATCAACATTGTAAACACACCTCTAGTTTAGATTGTAAAGAGTGCTTGTGCTGCAATTACAAGCACCCAGTTAATAAAGTCCAGACTTAAAACACTTGATCAGCATTCAGTGAGTAAAATAACCTTATAAAAATAAAATGCAGTTTTGCGTAACATTAGAGAATTTTGGGATTATCAGGCACTGGCAAGTGGGAATCTGCTGTTGCTGTGGGAGAAGTGAGACTTGCAATGGCGACAAATTTAAGGTTAATAGCTGCTGTTTATCACAAGATAGCAGGCCAGCATAGATCTTAACCACTGAATGCCTACTGAACAGCTATAACCCCTTCTATGTCAGCAAGAGGCTGATGTAGAGGAACCAGTGATAGAAAGCAATGAGGTAATTATACTGTACCATATCCCGTGGGAGGTGATGCCCCCCCAAGACTCAGTGAAGGCCCCTCGTGTCAAAAGGTTGAAAAGTCCTGCCGTCTCAGTCCCCACAGTCCTAACTTCTCCCCCGCTTAGAGTGGAAGCAGTCTGCGGCACACAGCTTGTAATGCAAATCACACATTTTAAGTGTCAGGACAAAAAAAAGAGAACTGAATACGTTGCTGAGGTAAATGAGTTCTGACTGGCAACACTGGTTATACCGTATAGCACCACATTATCGCACCGCCCAACTATGAGTTTGAGGGCAAAGGTGGGGGAAAATCTTCCAGCAAGAAGCTGGAGGTATTTCCTCCACCATACCGCCCAAAATAGAACAATTTGGGATATTACCACCAACAAAATTACTACCAGCAGTAATACCGCTGAAATCCACCATGGAGTCCTATGGACTCCAATTAATGGGGACTAACGCTGCCTACCACCACTTGTAATCCGCAGTAATACCGCCAGACCAAGTGGCAGTAATGGTAGTACAGTTTGGTGGTATCTCGGCAGATTTACAGGCCACACAGAGACATCACCTCTCTCCATGTTGTCTTTTATTGTAAAGTGGATTACCAGGTTTCAGACCTGTAAAATACCCCTGTCTCCTCAGGTGACTCAGACCCCCACCATTCCATCCTACATAAACTTGATGCCGCCAGGCTGTTCTTCTAGTCTACTTTTATTCTACCCATGTAGATCCAGGAACGTCATACTCCTGTTACTTTCATGGATTATATTACTTCCTGTTCCTTAAAGCCAGGGGTCTTAAACATGTGGCTCTCCAGATGTTTTGGACTACGACTCCTATGATCCATCACCATTGACTATGCTGGCTGGGGCTGATGAGCATTGTAGTCCAATACATCGGCAGAGCTAAAGGTTGCAGAAGCCGGCGTCCAAGCAGAGGCCTGGAACTCCATACTGCCACAAGCACCTTATCATTTGACTCTGGCTCTGAAATAGAGACTTTATGCCGGCCCTTTACCCACAAACACTGGTTGTTAATATTATACCTTGGAGCTGCACGCGTTAATAGCACTAGTGCAAGAAACGTTCAGGACGGGCAGTAAAAAGACTTCTGTGGGATTTATGCGGCCTATGAGTTCACAGGGTTTGGTTGACCAGGGAATAGCACATGAGGCATGGAGTTGGGACAGGATGGCAGGTTAGCTGCTGGCAACCTTTCAGGTGGCAACCGTAAACCCATGAAGAGGGAGCGGAGATGTGCAGTGCTTCTTTGCCCCCCTGATTCTCTGATTTGTCAGAGCTACATTTTCAAAGCCTCTCTCTGAATGGAGCACGAGTGCATTCATCTCTCAGTTGACTCACACAGTTATTGTTCTGTCTGCGTCTTTCATTTGTTATAAAACAGCACCCAAGGTTGGTGGCTCTCAGGGGGTAGGGAAATTGGGACTCTCCAAGGACAATGAACTGGCAGCCAGGGGTTTTTAGCAATGCGTTACTTTTGTAAACAAAATGAACCCCCAAAAAATCTTTTTTTTGTGACTGCACCAGTAAATCATCAAGAATCGATGACTGGGAGAGAGGCTGCAGGAGAGCGATTCCCCCTTATTTGTATGGTACAGTAGCACAGATAGGAGAAAGAGGTTGGTTGGCTCTCCACTTACATCTACCTGTTCAGTAGCACACCTGGGAGTGGGTAGTTGAACTGGCTTTGGGGTCCCCGTTTCTCTGTGATAGCATACTCTTGAGGGCATACTTTTTTAATGAACATTTAATTGCAACTGCATGTGTATACCAAGTGCTTAATTTGTAAAACAGTAGGTGTCTGTGCCCAAATATGTTCTAGCACTTTTGTGACACTTGGGCAGTTCCACACCACTGCTGCCACCCAGGATCGGACTGGGACAAGAAATAGGCCTGGTCACCCAAAACAAAGTGGCCCACCCCTTGCCTCACGACACTTCACCTCTGATGATATCACCGGAAGTGATGTAATTTGACCCCACACCAAAGTGACATCACGGCAAGCGATGATACACAACCTTTCACCCCTTGACAAAATTGCAAGTGGCATCAAATAGCATTTTATTTATTTTTTATTTCGCATTTTTAAAGAGCTCACACAGCGCGCAGGCATCGAGGCGCTGTTACAGGAATTGTTTGTTTTTTCAGTTACATAATTGTTTTTTTGTTTATTATTATTATTTTTTTTTGTTTTTTTTGTCTTAGTTGCGTATTTATAACACGCTAAGCGCGGACCCGGGGATCGAACCTGTGTGTTGCTTTGTGTCGTCTTGCTTCCAAGGCGCGCACGTTGCCGTTCAGCTATCCTCCCGGTAGAACAGCATTGTTCCTAAGTAAACTACACTACGAAAAATATGGTTATGATTTCACTAAGGTGATATACATTTCATACAAGAATGGATCCCCATACGTATCATTAATATCTGTGTGTATAGATCCATATTGTCAAAATACTGTGACTCCAAGCAGACGTCCAAGGCCACATGATAATGTTATTATATAGCACTTACCCTTAAGCTCTTTTTTATAGAACAAATATGCATACAATATCACCCAACCTGTGTTGGTACTTATATCGACCCAAGAAGGATGAAAGGTTTTTGAAGAATAAAAAATGAAAAAATAAATTTGAAAAAAATGAATTTTTCCGTTTTTATTTTTTCAAACCGGCCCAAGCATGGCCTGAAACCGGCCCTTACTCCCCAGGGACGATTTCGGCCCGGCCAGGGGCCAATCCGACCCTGCTGCCACCACCCATAGTGCGACAGAGGCCGGGCCGGGTCTTTGTGGGGCCTCAGGCTCCATTAGGAGCCTATTCATGAAGACAAAAAAAGCACACACCTTCTTTTGCCGCAATGAGCATCATCCTAATGGAGCCTGAGACCTCACAAAGGCCCGGCCCCTGTCGCACTAAGCATGTGTGGCAGGGGCCGTGGATCGGGCTCCTGCTTATTAATGAAGCAACAGCCCGACCCTTTGGTCATTTATCCTCTTTTTTTTTTTTTGTTTTTCAAACTGTGGATGTGCGCCCCCCCTGGGCATGAGGCTGCGGCCCACTAGAGGGGCGCGCCCCACAGTTTGAATACCGCTGCGCCTAAACCCTCCCCTCCAGGACCATACACCAATATGAGTCCTAGAGGGGAGGGCTTAATCGCACATTTACGCGATTATACCCGGCCAGAGAGAAGTGATGCAGTATCGATGGAAAGGGCCATTGATACTGCATCACTTCTCTCCTGCCGGGGGGGGGGGGGCTCAGCCCCGACTTGATATTGCCGGGGGGGCCCGGGCCCCGGAGCCCCCGCGTACTCGGCGCCCCTGGCTGTCAGAGGCGTTGTCTTTTTTGGCTCTGGGTCTTTTCTAGACCTAGCCCCTAGTCCCGACGTAGCCCCGGATCTTTTCCAGACCTAGCAACACCCCTGGCTGTGGGCTGTGTGAAAGAGGTTTTATGGGTATGTGGGAAACGGCAGTGTCGGCATTTAGGATTCTGGCCCCTGCTCCGACTGCGTGTCAAATGCCTTGCCCTGCCCCCGATGGGCAAAAGTCCCAGCAGGCCATTGAGCACCTCACCTGAGCGTGTTAGTCAGGGTTGAGGTGGCTCTCCGCCTTCCATACAACATACTGAGGAAGGTGAAGTGGGTGATGAGCCCTTTACCTGAGCCACACAACTCTTAACATGTAGCTCAGGGTAATGAATGTAGTTTCCAGACTGCCCTTCTCTCTCACATTGCCAAGGCGCTCTCTCTTTCTTCGCTCTCCCTCTCTCTCCCCAAACAGACCTATGCAGAACACAACGAGCATCTGCGAGTTGACGGAAGAGAGTAAAGGGCAGCCTGGAAACTACACTCATTCCCATGAGCTCCATGTTAAGAGTCCTGCAGTCTGTTAGATCTCAGTGTCTTCCCTATGGAGAACGGATACTCCCAGGTTTTTCTGTCTGGCCCATAGAAATCAGACCAGCACAAAGGAACAAGGCCCTGGTACTAACCATCTGCCCCATCAACACTACACATTTCCCATCTGCCTTGCCCACTGCTGACCCAGGGACGTCATTTAGGGGTCGCCAGAGGTCGCAACTGTGACCTCTGAGGTCTCCCTTGCGACCTCTAAAAAATATATTTATATAATGTAATGCAAGCTCCTGGGCCGTGTCCAGCACCATGAGGCTCTTTACTTCTGAAGTGGCTGGCTTTCTTTTTCAGGCCCCTTAATCAAAGAAGAAAAATAAGAACAGGAGTGCCACAAGTCTAACAGTTTCAGCACTGACCCTAAATAAGAAAGAATAGGAATACCAAATAATGTGTCTTTCTGGAATTCTATACAATAATTGCTAGACTCATTAAAGGTATATTTCAGGCACATTTCAGGGTGTGAGTCACTGATTTAGTCTGTTCTTAAACCCCTCAACTCAACTTTTCATTCTTCTGAGGTCGATAAATGTGTACCAACACAGGTTGGGTGATATTGGGTGTATATTTTGTATACCTAAAGCACTTAAGCATTAGTGCTATATAATAACACATCATTATCATTTGGTCATGGACGTCTGCTTGCATTCACAGTCATTTGGTAATATGGGCCTATACACACTGATCTTAATGATACATATGGCGATCCATTCTTGTAAGAAATGTACATCACATTATAGTGATATCGTAACCATATTTCTCCTAGTGTACAATGCTGTGTGATGCCACTCCTGTTTTGTCAACAGGTGAAAGGTCGTGTTCCATCGCTTCCCGCGATATCAGTTCGGGGTGGGGTCAAATGCCATCAATTCCTGTGATGTCATCAGGGGTCAAGGGTCATGTGATGTCACTTAACGCTACCCCTGGCATTTTGGTGAAATGATGTCCCTGTGCTGACCCCCCCTGTGTGATGGCACGAGTACTGCTCTGCAAGAGTGCAGAGACGAGTAGTGGCTAAAGGGCATACTCGTCCTCACTTTACTGCAATAAAGGCGAAACAGTTACAGCCTTCTAATCTTCAAGAAGGCTGTAAACTGGTACAGGAGCACTCCAAACAGTAGTACCGTTGTACCAAAATAAAAGAATGTCCAAACTCAATAGGATCTTAAATTAAAGTAACAAAAAATGCACACCACTAATTAATAAAAGCACTGCTGGCCCAACCATGTGAGAGAAACCCAGAGAAAGCAGACCTTTTTAGTATAGGAGGTGGGGGGGGGGGGGCAAAGGGGCACATTGGGTTGGAAGACAGGGGTGCTCTTGCATATTGCGCTGGAAATATTTGCCGAAGTCAATAAATGTCTTTCAGAAGTTGGACATGGGTGCTCCAGTCACTAGGAGTCTTTAAGGTGGACTAGCGAGGCATGGCCTTTTCGATTTGCCTTTAATTCTTGGTCTTGGGGCTCAACTGGAGCGAGTCACACTTTTCAGTGGCCAGCTCTATCTGGGCATTTTCAGCACGGAGCCAGGTCAGGGAGCAGCATTAACTGGATCAAACAATGCGGTGTGGTTTAGCAATGGATTTTGGGTCGATGATGCTGGTAAACAGCAGGCGATTTTGGGCCAGCAGCACTGGAACACTTGGGCGCTTTGGATGCAAAGGGCCTGATTACAAGTATGGCGGTAAGGCAACAACGGCGCCAGTATCGCCAACTGCACCATTGCTACCCTACCGCCATACTAGGAGTTCTGGCCGCGGGGGCTCTTGCAGCCACCAGGTCTGACCTGGTGGCCGTACCGGCACCCTCGAGCAGAACATGATGGTAGCACCGGTACCACTATTAACGGTACCAGTGCTACCACCTTCCCCATTATCATTGAACCCTATGGAGTACAATTGGGAATGGGGATGTACCGGGCCCGGCACCCGCGAAAGGGCACTTACTGGGTTCGGCTGGGCTGGAATAGCCCGGTAATTGCCCATTCGCGGGTGCCGTACCCGGATGCGAGTTTGGAGGTAGCCTTTCCGGTAAAACCGGCAAGTCTACCTCCAACCTCGTAATGAGCCCCAAAGAAGTTTCCACTTCTTTGGCGGTGAGCAGGCTCGATTGGCTCAACACTGCATCACAGTACTTCAGCAGCAACAGCTTGGAGCTTGAAGAAGCTGGTAACCAGCCAGGTGGTGTTGAGTTTGGGATGCCAGAGGACTCCGAGCTCTGCTGTAACCACATTTAAGCTCTTCAATATGGATACAGCAGTTCAGTGAATCTCAGAGCTGTGGAGGAGGTGGAGCGTAGAGGTTGGAGAAGAATCCTGCAGTTCCCTTGCATCAGCTTGGGTGGTGTTGTCGGTGCCCAAACCGTCATTGAGATGGTTTGGAAATGCATTGGGAGCCAGGGGTCGCTTCCTTGTTTATGTATTTTGTATTGGTGGATTTGCACCACGTATACCTGCCGGGAGGACCACCTAGGAACCCTGTATCTGGGCATAGACGAGACTACAAAGGACGCCAAGAAAAAGACTCGCTGAAAAGGAAACGTTTCTAAACTTTACAAGGGTATTGGTTTGCAAAGGTCCAACAGAAGCAAGTTCCACAACTTCAGGCCTACAACTGTAAATAGATTAGGAAGGAGTTTTCTTCACACGTGTACATGCGCCACAAAAAAGCTCTCTAGCGCTGAGAAATGGTTGACAATTGCTCAAAGTTTATACTCAGTCTGAGAATGAACGGGGGATGCGAGAAACGCGAGGGACGCAGGAATTTGTAGGAGGGAGTTAACCCATGACGTATCGAGCACAATACCAAGACTGGAAGATATTTATAACAATAAGGTCATTGCCCTGATTTTATAAAGGCAGAGTTTATGCCAAAACACCTGTTATCACATAGGGCCAACCAAATCATAAGACCACTACTCAAATAAACTTTGAGCAACTTTCAACCATTTGTCAGTGCTAGAGAGCTTTTTGTGGCGCACGTACACATGTGAAGAAAACTCATTCTTAATCTGTTACACGAAGTAGAGGAACTCGCGTCTCTGTCTATCTCTTCACACTCATGCAACCCCTCCAAGAGATTTAAAGAGTAAATAGGACGCAGAGGTCAAGAAGTTGATATCCCCAAACAAGTTGCTCACAATTTCTTACAACTGTAAATAGTATATCACCACGAGAGTGGAATCGAGAACGAGGCACCACCAAACGACTCTTGACCTCTGATCGAAGAGAACAGGTTGGACAGTATCGGAAAGCGTTCTTACATAGATCAGGAGGAGCCAGACCATGCAAGAACTGGATCATAAGGCACAGTAATTGGAACATAATTCTGTGCTGGACAGGTAGCCAGTGGTGTTGCCTATGATGGGTAGAAACCTTGGCAAATGTGGGAAGTTTAAAATTAAACGCACAGCAACGTTTTGGACAGATTGCATCTGGTGTAACGGGTTCTTAGCAATACATTTGTAGAGACTGCTAGCGAGGTCAAGGTAGCAGTTTATAAGCGCTCCCAACACTTGAGTATGTAACACAGCAAGTACGAATTGGAGAGCCTTTCTTGGTAACCATAACCTATAAAAAGATATGATATGGCATTTGTAACGCGCCTATACACAAGTGTTTCAAGGCGCGACGAGGCAGGGGGGGAACAAGGGGAGACAGACAACGATCCTTCTACGCCAGGTGTCAGTCAGATCGCTCAAGTGCAAGGGTATAGTCAAACGACTTCAAGAGACAGAGAGAGACATACCAACATCCCACAAAAACCCAATCTTCTTAACCTCTGCACCAGGCCAGATTTCTCGGGTACTAGTACACCCCTGCGAGATAGATGGACAATGAGAAACAAGCCTTTGAACCGACCCCTCCTACTTCGCGTTCAGAAAGTACCCCAAGACTCGCCTGTTTCGCGAATCTGCCATCCCTGGCTATACTGCTGTTATTGCACCTTGCCTGACTTGCACCCCTCGTAACCAGTGCCTAGATGCTCATGGGCTTTGTGCGCTGCTATAAATACAAACATAAATAACCAGTAAGCCAGCAAGAGCACCTTCGAAGCAGCCAGCCAATGGCACATATGCTCCAGCTACGTGGAAGCTGGGTCACGGCGGAAATATGTGAAACTGCTCTGGTACCTGCCCAGGACCATGGGAAGGCACTCGCTCTTCAGCAAAGTTTTCTGTCAGTTGGAAAAGCAGTTGCAAGGAAAGCACAGAGGTCTGTGCAGCATTTCAGAGTCCCGAACATCGTGAGTGACCTCCAGTGCACAGATCCAGGCTATTGGCATGGAGCAATAGAGGCGGGACTTCCGCCTGGTAGCAAGGTGGCCACCAGACATTTTCCGTTTGGGAGAACAGACGAGAAGGTGGAGGCAAATACATAACGTTGGATCAATGAAAGAGCACCTTAGAAAGAGAACCTTACAAAGATAGAGCATAGCTGAGCAACTGAGGCATTAGAAGAGCAACCGTTAGGAAAGGCAGGTGCCCATAAAGAGATGCCAACCTTAGAACCAGATTGTAGGGGAGACCATAGTGGTGGATGCCACAGTTAGAAGGCGAGTTGGTAGAAGTCGCTAACCAGTATTGCAGACAGAAGGAGCCTGATCCAGACAGGTGGCGAAGAGACCAACACAAGGAGCAAAGGAATCTAGGCAGCAGGGCCAGTCTGGGCTCCTTTCCTGGAGGGCGGAGAAAGGCACAGCAACTCCAAGGTGCCCTGCCAGGGAGGACCCTGAAAGCTGTCAAACGGCTAACCTGGAAGTTTCTGGAACCTTCAGGAGAGCCTGCAGTAGCTAGGTCCCCTATGGCGGCCTAGACCGTGGGTCAGGCCCAACGGCAGGTGTGAAGGGCAACATATCCCTCCTGAGTGAGAAGGGGACCATAATTCTTAGGAGAGCGAGAAAGAAAGTTTAGCAAGAGCGTATAGAGGTGGAGGGCGCTATATCTCACTCCTGGGCCAGAAGGCTGCTAAGTACCTTAAAGTAATGAATGATGTAGAAACGAATGGTGGTAAGGGCACCCTATCCTTTATACCTGTTTGACATGATGAGGGAGAGAGGGCGGGGCAAGAGACCCAAGTGGTAAGCCAGCTGAGGACAACCCTTCCCACGTCGTGAACGGAGTGTACTATAAACCTGGATCAGAAAGCAGTGGGTCCGATTCTATCATTCTGGCGTCGGTTGCAAACATCAGCAGGGCACTATACCTTGTGGAGAGGACCTGGTGGCCAAGAAACTGCTGAATGCTATGGACTTTAGTAAACTTGGGAGACATCTAGTCTCACAATAGGAGTAACCCTGATACTTTTTGATCCCATCCCGATTCTTTTGAGTTAGACCAATCCCAACAAGGGCATCCTTGTTTTGTCATAAACATCTAGGCCCCCATAGGCTTGTATCCAAATCCCTTCCTATTTGTAGAGTGAAATGAAATTAAATTATATTTTAGTTATATCGCGCTCGCACAAGTGTTTCAGAGAGTCAATAACGTGTTGGGGCCTAAAACCTTGAGGCTGTGCATTAGATTAAAGCACCTAACATGTCTGGGGTTCCCTGTGGTCTTGTGCAGAAAGGGATGTGACGTAGCAGTTCGGGCTGTACTGACCCCTTTTGGGGTGGGAGCAAGTGTGATTTGCATATGGTCTTTCCCCTTTCTGTAATGGCTTGTCAGGGTGAAGAACGATGGCCTGGAGGGTTGCCAAGTGCAATTGCCAGAGGTTTAAGAAAAATTCTAAACCTTCCAGCCACCACCTCTTTTGCCTTGCTTTGTAAAGGCATTCACTGACCTTTCTTGAAATAGAAGAGTCTGGAATCCAGCACAGGTATTGAAGCTGATAAAATGGGAGCTGGTTAATAGGCTTATGCAGCCTCTGGATGAGTCTGTCCATGATTATGCCTGCATTCCTAACCTTGTCCAACGGCTGTGGGGTATTCGCCCCCTCAAAGCATTTTATATAATAATATCAGTTTGATATAGTGCTTCATGATGGACTCCTCTCACTTGCTAAACTGGTGATTGTAATAGTGCAAGCAATGGCCCTGCGGTTTTAATCAACCATGCACGGGTGGAGGTCTGAGACAGTGCTGCCGGGATTCGAACCTGTAACTGCAGATTGCACAAGGTCTGAGGGAAGTGCTGAGCTTGATCCTTGATCAAAACCAGGAATTTCATGAATCGCTGCCGATGTTGCGGTACCAAATATGGTTTCAATTAAGGTGATTTCGCAGTCCAGGTTTGTGAGCCCTTGAACGTACCTTTCACATCTCGATGATGTGATACACCAGTCAGTTTAGTTGGGTGATGACCTGGGTATCGCGTGCATGGATGAAGTAGGGATTACTTTAAGCAGCAGCTTAACGCAGCTCCTTGGTATCTGGCATCATCCATTAAGCAGGAGCTACCTCACGGGAATGTGGCGCTAATCTGACGCGTGCTGCAAATCCATCTTCCGCACAAGAGGCAAACTATAAAGTTAGGTCCGTTATATAAATGACCTATTCTGGTTTAAAGTTCTAATAGACGTATCCTAATGCTCCTTTAGGCTCATATGCCGGTAAGATAGCTCAGCGGGTTGAGCACTCGCTGCTGCGATCTGAGCGTGAGCTGCAGGTCGCAGGTTTGAATCCCAGCAAGGCCAACTCAGCCTTTCATCCTTCCGAGGTCGATAAAGGAGTACCAATTTCGGTTGGGTGATATTATATGTAAATATGTGCTCTTTAAAGCACTTTGGATTAAGGCGCTATGTAAATAACACATCATTATCATTCTTAAACAGACAGATTTGGTCACATGGGTATGTTTCTATGGCACCAGTTGGCCCAGGAAGTCAAAAGTAGCCCTTGGTAGCTGGTGGTGTCCAGCAAACCAGGCTTTTCTAGGCTACGGGGAGGAGCGAACTAGGCGCAGGCACTTGCAATTTCGAGTCCTGCGGGTAAAAAGCAAGAAAAAGGGATCTCATTAATTCAACCAGTGGACACAACTAAATATTAACTCCTCATACGTATGAGGCCTGTGGTGCCCCACAGGTTACGTTTATGCAATCTGTTTGTGCCACGAATTGTTCCTCGACACCCAGACCATGGTATAGCTTCATCTGTGTGTGAAAACTAGCCCAGGAGGAGATGGGGAGCCCCTGACCAGAGTGCGAAGAAATTGGGCAGGGAGGGTCAGCGGGGAGGGCAGTAAGCAAGCGTTCAGAAAGACCCCTGCTTTCTGCGCATGGGACCCCCCTCTGATGGCGGGATATGTGTCCCTAGCGTACATGCTGCTGCAATAACGGGCTGTAGATGAGGGTAGACCATTGACCGCTAGTGATCCTCAGGCCAGCAAAGGGAGGGCAAGCTGAATATTTCTCACTGTTTGTGGAGTGTTTCTTTGGGTAGATTAAATCAGGCCGCCCGGTTGTTCCAGCCTTTTAGAACAAGCGTCCTAATTCCCACAAGTGGCACCAGAGTTTCAAGTAGAAAACGAGTACAAGACCCCTTCTGTGGTGACCACCGAAGCAAGAGGCTTCCTCGTGTAACCTTTGGTTTTTCTTTTTTATTTACCAGAAGGGCTCCTCGGGTAAACTTCTCCTCCCACCCGCCACACAGCAACCTCCTCCTGCTCCCATCCATGGTGAACTGTTTGTTCATTTAAAACAGGTTCATAATGTGCCGAATCGGTCCATCCTTCAAGAGCATGGCAGCAAGTTGGGGACGGAGCATGGTTGGGGGCAAGGGGGCGGCGAGAGAAGCCGGGGGCCCAGAGGTATTACAACGCATGAAGGAGTAGTTGGTCACGAGGACCCACCAGAAGAGGAAGCCACTTGTTTCAGAGATGCATAGCCAAGGGGGTCCCAAAGAGTGGGAGCTTGAACAGCAAACCCACGTCATCCCACGCCATGCCTAGAGAATGTTACTATGATCAGGATGGCACGGTGCCGCGATCCAAGGAGTGTTGGTGCTTGGTTCCTCTCTCGCAAGATGCCGAGATCCAGGGAGGGTTGAGATTTGAGGAGTGTTGCAGGGGGGTGCGTCCCTCGCACCCCCTTTCCACACTGTTGCATGTATTGCAGTCGCTGCTCTCTGCTGCCCTAAACTGTATAGGGGCAATGCTGTTTTGTAGGTACCAGTGTCTCCCACTGTACCCATCTAATGTATGCCTGTAACTCCTACCGATGCGCAGTGCTCCAATGCTAGGACCGCGCTCAATCCATACCCGAGATAAGAATACATGGATGCGCTTCCCCAGGGATCATCAAGGATTGCTTTCTGAGTGAGGTAAAGAATTTAGCATTCGATGCACAATGGCACTGGACCCATTGTAGTTGACCTCGCGGACGCGAGGCGTGATCATGACGCTTCATGTTGTGGCGTATCGTACAATTCTTCCAGCAGTGTTGCTCTGCTCTGCAATACCAACTCGCATTCCTATGCTGTCTCCACAACAGGAGCTACTAGTACCCTATTTGCCTCGGGGGAGGGCGGGCTGTGGTTTAAAAATAGGCATTTGTTTTTGAACTGGTGAATCCATCTGTTAGAATTGATTTGCATTTGCTTTGGTTCGAATAAGTAATCCTTCCTCTGCATGCTCAAGCGTAGCAACACAATGCGGCAACGTACTGCAAAAGTGAGACGGATTGCTAAGAAGGTCCTGCCTGATTTGAAGATGAAGCATATATCGCACTTCCTGTGCATGTGATTGGCCAACACTTTTTGGGAGTGGCGGTGATGAATTGTATTCTGCTCTGCAGGAGTACAAGGATGAGTAGAGGCGAAAGTGCCCACCCAGCCCTCACACTTCTACTAACCAAGAGCCAACGCAATCTTGAAGGTAAAACAGGCACAGTAAAGAAAGATGCCCCCTTTGCCATTTGTGGTAATCGTGGGCCGAGGGAAGGCTATGCTCTTCAGAGGGGTGTGAATGTTATTCAGTATCGATCCAAACAACAAAGCATACCAAAATAAAGGGAATGTCCAATCAAAGGTCTATATAAATCGATATACTTTAATAAAAAACACACTAAAACCCCCACCCTGAGGAAAGAACAGAGAATAAGTAAGTATAACACAATGAAGCACTCGGAATAATTAATCAGGTGTGTAAGGCAAGTTAAAAAAAAAAAAAGACATGGGGCCTCATTAGGAGTTTGGAGGTAGCCATGCCGTTCTTACCGGCATGGCTACCCCCAAACCTGGTACCCGGTCCGGGTCCCAAAAATAGGGAATTACTGGGCCATGCCGACTTTAGCGGGCCCGGTAATTACCTTTCGCAGGACCCGGACCCGGTACGTCCCCATAGGGCTCAATGGGAATGGGGAGGATGCTAACAACGGGCCCGTTAATGACGGGCCCGTTGTTGGCATCCTGTACTGCTAGCGGGTCCCGCTCTGCATGTCTGGTCTGGCCAGGCGTCCAGAGCGGGACCCGCTACAGACCTCGTAATGTGGTGGCCCGGAATGAACGGTGCCGGTCCCTTACCGGCACCGTTCATTCCGCGGCCGCCAGCCTCGTGGTGATGCCCAATGTTCTTTAAAAAGGATACGTTTCTTGGATGCAAAAAGGGAATTGGTGACCAAATCAGTCTCTAGGGCCCAGAACTGGACCAAGGGGGCAGTTAATAGTCATTAGTACCTTTTGCAGTTCTTGTCTTTCGACAGCGCTGAACCGGACTTCAAATCGCTCGCGCAGCACCAAGAAGATCAGGAGAGTGCAAAGGGCAGCACTGGAGCATCCTGGTGAGTCGAATGTGTTAAAGAGTTCTTGGAAACACGGCTGCAAGCAGTTCAATGGTGAAAACACTGGGATCCCAGCTGTCTTGGCTCTGAGGGGGCTATGAATCCCAAATCCAGGGGCAAGAGGAGTTATTTTCTCGTGCTTCTAAACATGAGGGAAGCTTGCACAGAACTGCAGGGGTCCTTCAACACAGTGAGGTCCTGGATAACACTGTGGCTGTCAGAGAGGCAGGTGCCAGTTCCAGCAGCGGTTCACCTCCACCGGTCCATAGGGCTAGATAGGGGACCGAGCTGTCCTCTGCCTTGGACGCTGTCTTCCCCTCACTGTCAGAGGACTTTGGAAAGATCAACTCTCCCAACAGAGATCCAATAAAATCTTCTTGAAAGGTTGGAGTCCAAATGATGATTTCAAGATGATTCAAAGAAGTGATGGGAGACTCCTTCTTTTAAAGGCAAACCCCTGCAGGTGATTGGACGAAAGCTAACCTGCCCCAGTGGTCCAATCCCGTTTCTTGAAAGAAGTGGTCTTTTCCCTTCTGACATCACTCCTAAAGTGATTTACTCTAGTGGAATTGGAGGGGGCAGGTAGGAGCGGGAGAGCGGCATAGAGAAACAAGATTGCGGAAGTGTTCCGTTCCTGCACTGTACAAAGCCCTCCTGTCTACACTACCCCTGCCCGTCCCTTCTCACCAGGAACAACAGCCTTTAGAAATTCAGCACATGGTTGTGGCTACTCCCTTTGAATGGGTGTGCTGCTTTGATGTCTTGGCCCAGGACAGCTGCCTGTTGAGGGGAAGTGTTGCGGTGAGTGTTAACTGCCTTCACAACGAGATCAAAGTAAAGGCATGGCCATTCAGGTTCCTGTCCTTTCATTTGGCAGGCTCACCCCATCTGGCCAGGATATGCATCACCGTCCACAGCAGAGCTGACTCACAGGAGCACAAAAATGTGTGATATCAAATTGGATCTGGCAGTAATAATTATAAGAATACCATCCATCGTACCCTAACTTGGGTATGGCTTATAAAGATTATACTTCCACCAGGTGGGACACTCATAATTATAGGGTTTTGAAATGGGGGTCATGTCTTAAATGAAGCCCCTGCGCTGCATAGACTTGGCTGTCACTGCAGCCGTCAAATTGGCACCTGTGACCTGCAACCCTGCCCTGTGCCACTCGTAGGGCAGGCTGTGCAAATCAGGCAATTTATGCAGCAAGACACAAGTACACACTATGCTTTTGGCATGGAGTTTATGGTAGGAAAATCTGATAGGCATGTTTCCCTTTCAAAGATGGCATTACCCTCATTGTATTCATTTAATAAAAAATAAAAAGAAATAGGGCTGTCTGTGATTGTTCAGCATTGTCAATCATGTCCTAGTTTTAAAAATATATAAATCTCACTCAAAAGGGAGATGCTGTGGGCATGCATCCTTGCATATGGTTCCTCCTGCAGAATCTACAGATGGTTTGGCATTAGTTACAGCTGTTTCTATTTATGCAGATTGATCGTTGGGTAAAATGAAAGTTGCCACCATAGACCGGAAAAGATTCAAATAAATGGCAAAACTGTTGATCTATGTGAAATAAGACTCCAATGGCCATGAAATATTACTTGCCAATGAATCCCAAGGGCCATTAACTCTGATATGGGCCGCATCTAAGCATTCTGACTTCACAGCGGCCAGTGCATACATTTGACCTGCCTCAAAGGCGCCTTTCTTGGCCCCTCTCTCTCTCAGCAGCCACACCAACACACAGGTAAAGTTAAACAATTGTGACTCCTTCAGCTGCTATGCGCCACTTGCTTGGTGGCCATCTTGGATTGTGTTTCTGTCTAGCCTGGGGCACTGAGCATTATTTACTTGGAGACCATTTTGGGGTGGAGTGCTTTGATTCTTTGGACTGTTGTTTCTCTCCTTTGTGTCGGAAACTGGAAGATGCGGGGAGGGATCTAATAGACGTGTAGACCTTTGGAGAGGCCTCGATTGCATTTGGATATTGGCTGTTCCGTTTTTCCTGTGCTTATGATAGATATTTTCTAGGTGAAACTTACTCTGTTGACATTTTTATCAGGTGCTGGAATCCTCCCCCTTGAAAGTGCTGTAATGACTGTTAATATACCCCAATTTAATGTTACTCTATTTATGGATTTCAGAAGGATGAACAGCAGAGTCGGTCTTAACATTTCGGTGTTAAGAACTGAACATGGGTCATTTTTATTCACCAGGCCAGCACAAGTATCAGTTAGCTGATCAAACCTATGCAAAAGAGAATTAACGTGCCACACAGAAAAGTTTTAACTATTTTCTTTATTTTCGTGTCTCTTTATTTGACACACCAAAACCTTTTCTTTTGTGTACATTACTTTTTAGTTACATATGGCGCATCCCTGGGAAGGTTACGTATTGTAGTGGCTGCTTTGGGGCATGGATTAAATGCATCCTCTCAGCAGCAAAGGTCTTTTAATTGTCTAAATAAGCCAGCCACTGCCTAGTGTGCACACCAGATGACAACTCTATCACTTGGCACCTTGATTAGGAAAGTGGAGTTCATTGTGTGTCACCATGCAGACAGTAAGTAGTCCATGGCAAATGAATGCAGTGATGTGTGCAGCAATTATTTGTGCGCTGCACAAGTCGCCACCCTGTTGGTTAATGGTGTCTATATGGTGCTCATTTATGTAACAACACGTATACCTGTTTATGTCTGATGTGCCCAATGTATATTCAAACAAAAAATCAGGATGGGAGACCCACAATTTTGAGATTCAGGATAATTTTAGGTTAATCTCTGAATTTTGGTGATGATACATATAATATATCAATTGTTAGCATAATAACAGACGGAGGGACAGTTGTACTTTTGATATGTAGGTGTACCACTAGGTACCACCCTCAACAGTGTGGAGGGTGCAAGCCTTCTGATGGTGCAAGATCTCTTGGATACACAGTTAACAAGGGTTTATAACAAAAGAGTGAATGCAGCCCAGGACCTCAGTTGGTCCATGGGTATTGTCATAGGGAAAAAAATACAACAACAGGTGGGTACAAGTATTCAAGGGGTGGAGTTGTGTCATGGATCGACACTGTAGTGTTTCGGCCACAGGGTACGAAGACTGGACGTAGGTGACTGGGATGGCCTCGTTCAGGATGGAGGTGAAGGGATGAAACACTGTCCGTAGGGTATTGTGAGCCGACAAGCGGTGCAGCGGTAAGGGCTTCTGAGAGTCTTCAATCATGCGGGAAGTCAGGTGAAGGCGGTGGCCCAGTGGCCACTGTTGCTGATGGAATTAGTCCAAAGAACCGTATCTGGAACTAGGGTCTACAGATGGCGGTAGCGTCAATCAATGGCGCCAGCAATTGGTTACTGGAGCAGAAGCGTCTAGCTGTAGCGTCGCAATAGACGCTTCTGCTCCAGTAACCAATTGCTGGCGCCCCTGGGCCACCCCCTTCACCCGACTTCCCGCATGGTGGAAGACTCTCAGAAGCCCTTACCGCCGCACCGCTTGTCGGTTCACGATACCCCACGGACAGTGTTTCATCCCTTCACCTCCATCCTGAACGAGGCCATCCCAGTCACCTACATCCAGTCTTCGTACCCTGTGGCCGAAACACTACAGTGTTGATCCATGACACAACTCCACCCATTGCATACTTGTTGTTGTGTTTTTTTCGCTATGACAATACCCATGGACCAACTGAGGTGCTGGGCTGCATTCACTCTTGTGTTATAAACCCTTGTTAACTGTGTATCCAAGAGATCTTGCACCATCAGAAGGCTTGCACCCTCCACACTCTTTAGTGTGGTACCTAGTGGTACACCTACATATCAAAAGTACAACTGTCCGTCCTTCTGTTATTATGCTAACAATTGATATATTATATGTATCATCACCAAAATTCAGAGATTAAACTAAAATTATCCTGAATCTCAAAAGTGTGGGTCTCCCATCCTGATTATTTGTTTGAATATACGTTCACCCTCCTGGGCATATCAGGACCTAGCCAGGCACCCTGTACTATTATCTGATGTGCCCAATGTCCATACAAGAGCACACTGGACTGTTTTGTGTATGTGACTCTGGTGCCCACACTTAAACACATAAAGCAATCAAAGAAGTTGCCTCAAGTGTGTAAATCCCTAGGCCCAACACCCTTTCTACACTGCCACACCATGATTTTCACGAGCTGCAGGCCAGCACGAATAAGAGATGCTAATGCCAGCTCTGTTAGGCAAAGCTTGGGCCTGCTCTTTTTTCATGAAATAACCCCTGAGGCCTGTGCAATGGTGGGGAGGCAGCGGCTGAGGAACTGTGGGCCTTATACCATGCATCAGAAGCCGGTTTTGTTTAAAACGCTTCATTAGCTTCTTTCTGGTCAGGCTAAAGTTTGAAAGAGTTACAATCCTTTCTGTGCATTGTTTATTGGGTCTCTCTTGTGCAGTATCCTGCCTTGTCTGTAGATATAATTCCCTAAAGTTGTTTCTGTATTAGGGCTGGGCATGCCCATACTGAGAACCAGCCCTTCCTCCTCTAGAATTTTTCATAAACAAGAAGAAAAAGAGCCCTTGCACCCCATTTGAGTGGCTGATGTTGCAGCCATTTTATACTCACATCCAAAAATGTTAGCTGTCCAAATGAGCATGTATGGTTCATGGTTACAAACATTTTAATGTTAGGGTGAGTATCGTGAACCGTGATGTGAGCACCAAGCCATGCATCAGTTATGCATTTAGAGATTCACACATACAAACATTTTAACACAGACTTGTTTATCCAATGTAGAGATCACTGATCACTGTTCTAGTCTTGAAATGCTCTGTGATTTAATGCAAAGTATACAGGAATCCTCATTGGTGCTATTTGTCCCCTTTCCCACTCTGAGAGGTATTTTGAAAGAGTACAATGAGAGTGGACCAGGCGGTCCATCATGGAATGATAACCTTCTATCAGAACATAAATCATATGGCTAGTCTAGTATTGCCCCTTTGCGAAATACAAGTGAGTTGGTACAAACAGAACACCCGCAACACAGGGCCAGGTCAGTGAGCCCTTAGACCCTGGCAGGCTGGTCATCCCGCAGTGTGCCAGTACGGACAGTTTGAAACTGCATTCAGGCAAGGCCTTCCCTAAGAGCAGGTGACAGAAACAACATTTACTTGGGCAGAAACAGCTGTGTTTTCACATTAGAATTCTTCTGTAAAGTACTTGAATTACAATGTAATGAAACCAGCTTCATTTGTATAGCAATTATTTATTTATCTTGAGGAGGGGTTTTGTCGCACGACAGAGGTGTAGTTTTGGAGTGACGTGTGCCAGTCGGTGGGGGCAGGGGGGTGCATTCTGATGTTTTGCCCTGGGTACCAAGTTGGCGAGAATCTGCCCTGAGTGGACTCGCTCCCAGCAGGCAGCATTTCGTTATCTCACTCTCCGATTTTTATTTCAAGCGTGTTGACGTTGAAGGTCAAACTTGGCTCAATTCCCAATTATTCCCGGAAATGAAAGCCACATCATCTCGGTTACCGAGGTTGTCAGGATGAAGCAAGAAAAGCATGATTTATTCATTGTTTGGAAGAAACACTGAGCAGTCTAGCTGGAAAGGAAGAAACAAAATAGAAACTTGGGAATTCAATTCCGGGTTCTGGGCCTCTCTGCTCCTGTGGCCTTTGCTCCGAGACCATGACCTCTTGGTCCTATGGATTCCAGACAAGTCTCGGAGGAATGGCATGACCTCGCTGGACATGTGCTAAGAACATGAACATTAATGTTTAAAATGGGGCTTCACACAGGGACGTCAATTGACCAACATGCCAGAGGTAGCGGAAGTGACATCACATGTCCCTTGACCTCTGATGACATCACATGAAGTGGTCATTTGACCGCACAACCCCACCCACCACCGTCCCCTGAATTCACATCACAGGAAGCGATGGAACACAACCTTTCACCCCTTAACAAAACAGGAAGTGGCATCACATAGCATGATTTTAAGTACACTACGAAACATATGGTTATGATATACATTTCATACAAGAATGGGTCACCATATGTATTGTTAATATCAGCGAGTATAGGTCCATTTACCAAATTACTGTGAATGCAAGCAGATGTTCAAGGCCAAATGATAATTATGTGTTATTATTGAGCACTTACTTGTAAGCACTTCATATAGAACAAATATACATACAATATCACCCAACCTGTGTTGGTACTCATTTATCAACCTCAGCAGAATGAAAGGTTGAGTTAACCTTGCCGTGAGCCGAACCTGCAACCTGCAGAGCGCGCGCACATTGCAGTAGCGACCGCTTAACCCACTGAGCTATCTTACCGGCTATAGCTATCAGAAAACGAGGCGCTCTAGAAACACAGAACCCATATGCTGCTGGCCACAGCCCAGGAGCCTCAATACATTTTTTTAGGGGTAGTAAGGTATACCACCGGGGTAGCAAGGGAGACCCTGGGGGTCGCAGGTGCGACCCCTAAATGACGTCTCTGGCTGCACATCTAGTGAGCACTGTGCAACGTATCTTTGCAGTACAAAGTAGGGAAATATTATTCTGACAAGGCACATGGGTTTCTGCGATTGCGGGCTTATGAAGAAAGGGGTGTGGGTTTAAGGCAGCATCATGTGCAAAATACCTGCAAATTCCATCTGGAACCGTGCTCCTCTCAATCAAATGGTTCCATGGGCCTACTAGATTGTGTTGCTTGGGCCTGCATTTCTCACTCCACATAGAACTCACGGATCACACACACTCCCCTAATCAGCAGCGACTTCCTAACTTCCATGGATCATGTCTTGGTGTTTGGCCTAAGTCATTAGGGTTTTGGGTAAAACCCAGTCTACCTCTCCATTAGTTACAAGAATTTACCCCCTTGAGTTGATCGTACCACATCATCAGGGGCCGCCGTCTTCTTTTTTCAGAGCAACGCCCAGGGGACGTTGACATTGTTTTTTTTTTTTTTTTTAAATCAACCATTTCCTGTCGACCTCTGTGCCTGTAGCATACATGCCAACCCTCCCGATTTAAGCGGGATACTCACGATTTTTTCCGTGAAAAATATTGTTATTTCTCACGTTCTCCCACCTAAAATAATTATTTCCCCAATGCATTCCTATGACAACACTTGTGTCTCCCGATTTTTATGACAATCTCCCTCCCAGGTGCACTGAATGTTGACATGTATGCAGCGCTGGCGTGGGCTGGCTCCCTCCGAATCCGAGATCCGGCACCAGATGCGGAGACGGATCGTGGGATCCGGCCAGAGTCAGCTGCCCCAAACCCCTGCTCTGCGTTGGGGGGGAAAAAAGACTACTTTGATACAGGTCACAGCTGCAGGAAAAGCAAACTGTAACTTCCTCTGGTGACCCCGTGCAAGGGGTCACCATAGGGCGTTAGTCCTCAGCCACGACCCGGTTTATTTATTTATGCAATGTTTCTCGTATACATGGACCCGGATTATTTATTTATGCAATGTTTGTCGGATTCCTATATCCGACAAACATTGCATTAATAAATAAATATACAGGTATCCGACAAACATTGCATGAATAAATGAATACCCCTATTAATATTGAACAGCCACCCAACTGCTTTCAGAGAGGAGCTGCACGAGCTGTGCTGGCATACCTGCCTCATCTCCTCAGGGCTTTTATGCTCTTCTCCGGAGTCTCCGGCTTTCTGGCTGTTCAGGACACCACTTGACAAATGAGCCATAAATGAGCAATACATATTCTTCATGTATTAAGCATGCTGCTGCTTGAGCGCGAACACCATGCAAAAATGCATGATTGTGCAATCTGGCTCCTGGTGCTG
Source organism: Ambystoma mexicanum (assembly GCF_040938575.1). NCBI lineage: Eukaryota > Metazoa > Chordata > Amphibia > Caudata > Ambystomatidae > Ambystoma > Ambystoma mexicanum. Next base: position 1,461,902,757 of record NC_090935.1, read on the forward strand.
AACGTTACATGACTGTCCCTGAAAATCCAGTGGTCTCGTTGTCAATTTTAGTGCCGAAAATGGTGTATACGCTTACATTCCCATTTTGAAGGGGAAGCAAGGCATTGTGAAGTCTGGTGAGGAAGAAAACAAAAGTGGACTCATTTACCAGGTATTCCTGTTTCTATTGCAGTTGTTAGCTTGGGGAAAAAACTGCCCTGTTTTTTTAGCACTTTTCAATGTTTCTTTGTAGTCGTGTTTTTTTTAAATATGTGGACGTGGCGGGTGGGCGGAGCTTGGGTGACGTAATTTTCTGGGTTTTTGTTTCTCTAATGTAGGCAGGTATGTGTGCTGGGTGTGGTTCAAGTAAAAGAAAACGTTACTTATGACGAACAGAAATCACCCTGTTTGAATAGTACCTCTGGGTGATTTATTTTTTATAAAATGGGATGCAAATTGTGCATTTTAAAGAATATTTACTCAGCAACACTGGTAAAAACTACTATCCGCATAGTGAAGTCACTCCTCACCAGTGCCATGGAAGTGGTTTAAAAGGGAATTGATATATAGTTTGAAAAAGAAGCAGCATGAAAGAAATAGCGCTGTTTAAACTATTATTTTGGACATTTCCTTTGATCGGAGGTCAACTGCCTGCTTCGCCCCCTAAGCCCTGCCTCCTCTGGCACCACCGACCCCAAACTCTGTCCCCATGACCGCCCTTGTGGGATCCCCCACCATTTTGTTTCCATTTCCACCACTGCATGTATGCTGTCGCCAGATCGTTAAGTCCTGGCCGCGTCAGACTGATTATTGATGTATGAATCGGGAATATCATTCTTCTAAAGTGTTGGGTTCTGTGGCCAATTGTGACTGACAAGTTGTTATGTCGTAGCCAAGGCAGTCATGTTTTGCCCTTCTTTGGCCATCACCAGCACTTCCTTGGTTTCTGAATGTGTCCTCTAGCTACCCCAGATACCTGGCAACGGGCCTTCACACGGTGACGGAAGTACTAACCACAGATAAGGCAGCCTCCCACTCGCCTTGCTCCAAGCCAAATGCTGTGGATGTCCTGTTCGCTGGATTTAGAGAAAATGTATGTTCAGGGAGGTAAGGAAATTAACACCGCTCTGCCCCTTGGCGAGGCACATTTTTGGTAATACTTCGATCGTGGCGGCAGACTTGAACGCAAGATATTTGTCTTCTCTCCACTTGGGGGCTGCCCCAATACAGGATATCGCAACCTGTACCTTGATACTTCTCTTTTGGTGGCACTTCCAGCGATTGCCAGCTGTTCCACTTTACAATGGTAGCGTGCTGGCCTCTCCTTAGTCCTTTAGCGATTACCCATGCAATCTCAACAACTCTAAGCATATTTAACCCTAAAAATATCAACTCTACCGGTGTACCACTGCTCGCCGTCCCAAAAATAAACGTTTTGTTTGTCAACACTTTCAGATCATCTCCAGATACTGCTTCCGAACAGTCTTCCAAACCTAAAAAAAGTAAAATAACTAATTTTAAATGATTAAACATCAGTAGTTTAACAACCACAACTTCATACCCAATCATAATAAATAAACACCTAACCTTTAAAGTATCAAGTTACATCTGGAGGAAGGCCGAGCAATGCTGCAAAAGAAGGCAACAATGGTGGCATTAAAAGGCTTTCATTCAGGATTCATGGTTTAAGGTGGGGCTGGGCAAACTCCTGCAGGAACTAGGAAAATTACCTAAAAATAATCCGTAATCAAAATGTGGAAAAGTGTCACGGATGGGACAACACAAAATATGGTTCTCCAGGTGCTTCCTGTGCCTCCAAATGGTGACTTATTGCCACATACAATCATATCCTAGGCATACAAGAGTCTCCCCCTCCAAGAACACCCAACTCTGTGATCTAAATCCAAAAGAGATGGCCCGCATTAAAGTTCAAGCCTTATCCTAACAAGTTCTATAGCCCCCTGGCTAACCCTGTCCTATAAAAGGAATGTTCTCCAGAATATGGGCCAAAAAATGTGTTTACAAACCTAAACTTTCAATGTCCAAATCTATTTTTAGCCACATCCTGCTTTCCCAATTGACCCTGTGCACCATCGAAGGTCCCTCCTTCATAACAAAGCTTCCTGGACCTACAACACCCATGACCCTTCTTGCATCCTGTCTGTAAGCCATTTGGAGCACTGTGATTTGCCTACACAGGGTCATTTGACTGACTGGATGTTTATCATTTTTTCTTTCCTGCTTTGTCAGTGGACTTTGTGCACCATCTGAGGGCCCTGCATACAAGACTGAGCTCCCCGGGCCTGCAACACCCAGGAACCTGCCTGCATCTAGGCTGGAAGCTATCTGAAGCACTTTGAGTAGCTTCCATAGGATAATATGATCTGCTGCCTCCCTTACTGAGTCCCCCATGGGGTTCAGCCCGGATGTCTACAGCCAATGGCCAAAACCAGCAAATGGTAAATCCCTTTTTAGACCTGTTGGGCTGTTGAGGGACTAGGACCAGAAACCCTGCCGAAGGCAGTACTTTGCCTTACAACTCCCTTTACCTGACTCCCGATTCCACACATAGGGATCCTCCATCCATTGACCGTCCGTTCACAGCGGAGCTGCTATTAGCTCACAGGACCTAGGAACATAGTTGTTTTGGGCCTGTTAACTCTCCTATAGCCCAACTCTACCCCAACTCTGAACATAAACTGGCCTCTTCTCAGCCAATAATCCCCCTCAAGCAACTAGCCTCACCGTCTTGGACTGCACCTTTCTTCACTGTCTTCACTTGCCTATTTCTTCTACTCCCCACCATGCACCTTGACTTCCCTCCATTCTTTGTTGTACGCATCCTTCTCCTTAACTTCTCTCTTAGCTTTGAACCTCAACTTGGTGTAACTTCTGTCTCACTCTCCTGCCTTCCTATCTCCCTCTTTCCCCTCCACACTCGCATTCCTCAAACACAATGATCCTGTTCTCCCAGGATCTTCAACCTAATCTATCCCCATCACCTACCGAACATAATTTGCTCCACTCAACATCCTAGCAGTCTTTCACTTGGCCTCTGGAATGGACACAAGAACCCTGCATCTCCCCTCTTGACTCTGCAACACTAGCAGCTCTCCTCACTGACTCTGCTACCTTCTCCCACTCTCCCTAGCCTGTTGAGCAGGGTGGCGGTGTGGGGTTCCTTACCAATAAGGCCCTCAACACTGCCACATCTATCTCTGTCTGACATCACTTTTTCCTCTTTTTAATATGCCACTTTTCAATTCCTGCCTCCAACTTCTTTCAGTGTGCTAGCTCTCTATCTACCACCATAGTCCTCAACGGCTCCTTCTCCGATCCAAACCTTCTCCTTGTGCCAATTCTTACTGACATCCCCATTGTCATGCGCATGGACTTTAAGCTTCCCAGGCCTTCTGCTGCTACCTGGCTTTAACGTAACCCCCTCCTGTCTGAACACTTCCCCCTTGACCAGCCTGCCCACTCTAGTGGGAACACTCTTGACCTTGTTTTTCTCTGTAAATCTCTTCTCTTTCAATAACCTCTCTGCCTCTGATTACTCTATTGTTCATCTCAGGCCCTCCAGCCTTTACAAGTGGACATTCAGGCAGCATTCTCTTGCCCCTTATCTTGATGATGTGCGTCCCTCTCCCCTGTCTCTCCCTTGTATGCTTCTGCAATTGACTATGATTTTCCTGACTATGACTATGCACCAAGTGGTTTAGGTAGAAATTACCTAAAAAAAAATTGCCGCATTGACCAAAGGTTGTAAAAATGCTACCACCAAAGGTTTGAACACCAAAACCTTTGGTGGTAGCATTGAAAAAAAAAACGGGGGCTGCGGGGGTGTCCCCCCGCATCGCCCCGCTCACTATATTTCATGGTATAGTGAGCGGGGGCTGCCGGGGACACCCCCGCAGCCTTCCGTTACAAAAAAAAAGAAAAGAAAAGGACCCTGCAGTGCCGATTCCCGATCACAGAAGTGAAGGGGAACTGGTGCTGCAGGGAACCAGCGTGAAGATAAAGGTAAGTGGGGTTTGTTTATGTTGGGGCTGTGGGTAAGGGTGTGCTGAGGGTGTGGGTGGGGGGTGTGGGTGTGAGAATGTATGTGTGTTTGCATGAGAAAGGTGCAAACCTTTGGTAGTTCGCACCTTTCTCATGCGAGCGATTTGCCCGCAGTACTTTCAGCCGTGGGCAAATCACTCGGATTCCACCTAGTAGGACTCCCTTTGACCAGCACTATCCTGCACACACATTCACACCATCCTGACATCAACCGTGCATCACTTCTGAGATTCAGACCCTGAAAACGAACATGCACTATGACCTACGACAAAGGTGCAAATTACGGACCCCTACCCTTCACCTTGCCTAAATAAAAATCATCTTTGCACTGGACTCTATCCAAGCCTCCCACTACACAAATCTAATCATCCCTGCAAACTTTCATCTACCCTCCAAACTTTGCTCTTATCTCCCAAGCCAAAATCCATTGCTGCGTCCCTTTCTGTTAATTACTTGTCTCATAACTTTTTCTTCAAAATCTCAAATATTCGTGATTTTCCTATTCCTCATCTCTTCTACTCTTGACTACTTTCTCCTATCTCTCCTATTGAATTGGCACCTATCCTTTACAGCGCCAGCCAATCTTGCACTCCTGTCAACCTCTTTGCTCCCCATATGGTCAAAGACTTGACCTCAATCACCCTCCCTTATCTCTGAGCTTTTTAACCTCTCTGCTGGAATCCTCCCTGCCTCCTTCAAATCCACAACTGCCCAACCCCAATTGAATCTCCCGCTGACTCAATTGTCCCAGAAAACTATCACTTAATTTCCTTCCATCCCCGTTGTTCAATATCCCTGCTTCCCCATTATTTAAAGGTCCTTGAGTGGGTGGTCTTCAGCTGGATCACTCTGTTCCATGTAGATAATGGCATGGGAGATCCATTTAAATCTGGCTTTGGTGGTAAACACTCCATCAATACAGCACTGCTGCATTTCTCCAACTTTTCCTGTGATGCTTACCACTCCAACCTCTGTTATATACCCTTCCTTTTGGACCTTTGTCACGTTTGACACTGTCTACCACGCATCACACTCCAGGACTGTGAGTTTTGCAGATCTGATCTCACCTGGTTTGCCTCTTACCTGGAAGGTTGTTTCTTTAAAATCTCCTTGAACTCATAAACCTCTGACCCCACCCCTCTCCATGTCGGCGTCCCACGCGGGTCAGTCCTTGGACTTTATTTGCTCTTTGCCCTCCATTCATCAGCCATAGGAAGTCTTATCTTGTCCTTTGGCTCTCATGATCACCTCTTTACTGATGACATTCTAGTATTGTTCTCCCTTCCCTCCTTTACTGCAGCCTTCTCAGAACAGATTACCAACTGACTCAGTGCAATTCGTCATTGGTTGGCTCTCTGGCTTAGTATGCTGAACTCTTCTTAAATGGAATTCCTTTTCTGGCTTCCAATGGCATCTCTACCCCCTTCCTGCATGACCTTCTTGCCCCCCCAACCAAGGGCTCGCAACCGTTGGTCCTTTTTGGTAGTTACCTTCAACTGAAACAATTCATCAGTATTGCTGCCTCTGCTGATCTTATTAACCTCGTCAACATTCTACAAATGTGTTAATTTCTCACTAACCACTCTACGAAACCTCTAATCTGTACCCTCATGCTCAACATCCTTGGATCCACACCTTGCCCTTCCTATCTACTCCTTCCTCCCTCTAGGCAAGGTCCTCAACTTTGATATCCGCATACTCTACAACTTACCTAGGTTCTCCCCCTCTTCTACCTACCGACAACATGCTGATTGGCTCTTCATTTACAGCAGCTCCTTTTTCAACGTCCTTCTGCTAGGCTATAAAGCTATCCATGGTCTTGTGCCTCAGAACCTGTCTGATTGTGACTCTTTGCTCGCCATCTCTCCCTCTTCTGCACTCAATCTCATTGTCCCATGCCACCCCGTTCCCCTCCTCTCGCTTATGCTTTTTCTCCATACTCGACCCGCTCCGCTGGAACTCGTTGCCCATCACAATCAAAGCCAGCCCAATTGTGGATTTTTTCAAAGCTCAAATTAAGCTTCCCTTTCTTGCTAAATAGGGAACACCCTCTGCCACTCCCACATCCTTCCAACCTGCCCTTACCGCTCCTGCCAGTGACGCTTAATGGTGTAGTTCTGTATATGTATACAGTACTCCTCTTTAGTTTGAAACATTTGCCCCTTTCGGTAGATGTTACATTTGTAAGTCACCTGTTACTTATATTTGTGTCTGTTTTTGTCTCTGGTATATATATTTTTTTTTGTTTTTATGGCTTTTGTTCACCCTAAAAGTGGCCCAACACTTGTTCTCATCTGGCTCTGGTTGCAGTAAAGCCTCTGTCATCTGTAAATGTGTTATTGTCAGTAATATCTGATCGAAATGACATCCATGTTCTTCAAATAAATAAAAATGAATACACATTTTGATTGACCAAATAAATGCAAGATGCTTCCCTAAGCATTGTCCCCCCAGGAATACTAACCACTCCGACGTCACCAGCTTCTCCTTTTTCCAGCACCTTCTTCCCTCAGGCCTCTCCACATCTCGTTGATCTCAGCACACAAAACTATGAGATCTCTCTGTGGCCTTTTCTTCACAAACATAGTCCTTGAGCATCTCAATGGCATCTGGTTTTCAACCCACATTTCTCGTAATTCGTTTATGGCTCTTCACCGCACTCCGTTCTCGTGGGCCGCTCCACAGTTCTCATAGCTGCAGTGAGTTTTTCTCCCTTTGCCCTCATGCTCCTTTTCCGTCAGCTAACAGTTTGTCTCTCCTGCTAGGCGTTCTTCTCCTCGAAGCTGCTTGGCCAGTGCTTGGTGCTCTCCTGTAAACCTTGCTCTGAGTTTCCTTGCTCTGAGTTTCACTGTCTCCCCAATAGTCCTGGTGGTCTGGTGACTGTCGTGCATCTGCCAAAGCTTCCCTTGCTTCGTTCAATAGGCAGCCTGCAGGTGCATCCAGGGAATGGTGAGGGGCAGACCCGCTTCCTTGCAGCCTTCCCTTGGTGGGTGACTTTGTAAGTCAGCCCAGGATTGGTCTTCCCGTTGGTGGACCCATTTCGGGGCTTCAGTTTGGCATTCTAATGGGGCTTTGTTTGGGTTACATTATTGTTAAGCTTCTGCTATTGAGCTGGATCTGAATTGCTGGAATTGGGTTTAATTGCTGCCCCGAAGGATTTTAATATGCGGTGGACCATTAGCGCCACCTTGGAACTGCTTGTGAGTGCATCCTGGGATCAGCAGCGGTCTGGGTTCACGAATGTTCCAAAATGTACCATTGCTTCAGAGATGCAGCTATGGGAAGTTCACTGAAAGTTTGGGTTGACTTCTTCTGCGGTCTGAGTTTGTTGACGGCTTGCGGCTTGGTTCTCCAAAATCTTCCAGTCATAGCCAGGGTTTGCTGGTACTTGTAGTCCACCGTTTCTGGTTGTGGGATCCTCGCAGTGTATATTTGAATTCCTGATATCGGAGGTGGTTGGGGAGGTGAGCCCAGGGATTCTGTTACCTGCCCCACCAACCCACTTCTGGGTGCCTTTGCCCACTCATTGTCAAGGATGTGTTTTCTCTAACTCGCCACACAAAAAAGAAAGAAATGAAACTTGTCCTCTGAAGAGACACAGCCAATTTGCATGTGTGCCTTTTGAAAAGGATTAAACATATTAACCTGCAATCCAAAACACAACTTCTAATTAAATATTTAAGTATTAGCATGAACTTTGGTGGGTCACATATTACTTTCCCTTACACATACCTGCAGAACTATCCACCCGCTCATCCAATCACTAGCACAGCAGGAGTAAAATAGGAAAGATCAACAGTCGTCAATGATTACAACATTAACCAATACTGGATCATTACATCACAAAGTCCCTCTTCTTCCACTGCTTGTTGTACAAACTGCACATAAGTGGGTTCATCGCAAAATAATCTGCTCACAAACAAAACACACGTACAATTGGTGAACTAACGGCATGGAAGCTTTAGCTTAGGACTCCAAACAAGTCAATAGTACTTAAAAGTTCAGATCTTCGAACAGTGCGAATATGGCGAAGATTGACATTTAAGCACTAAACATAACATGAAACCACCAATGTTGGAATCTTCACAAATGGCAAGTAAAATAATAACCTCGGCACACATGTATCCAGCAAACCAACATACCTAGCAAACTAAGAATATGTTCTTAAACGCACAGTAGTACCACTTAAGTAACAGTGATATACATTTTAAATGAAATTACTCCACAAAATACATTCCAACGTAATCAAATGTGTGGTATAAAACTTGACAGTACATAACTGTGAACCTATGATAATGCTGGCTGTGCACAATATATTCCAGCATTGCCCTATTACAGGTTTTTTTGTGGCCAGTGTTTAATGCAGGCCAAGATCGCCATTGTAGAACACATTGTAATTGTGTCCTGCCCCCCACACGCACACAAACCCATGCCTGGGCATACATACACCTGCCTCGCATGGCTCATAGGACTTGACAAGATCGCCCCAGCAGACGCTTTCTTGGATTCCTATGGACCCTGGTCGCTTGACTTGAGAAGATCGCCTCAGCAGATGCTTTCATGGATTCCTATGTACACTGATGGCTTGACTTGAGAAGATTGACTCAGCAGACGCTTTCATGGATTCCTATGGACCTTGATCACTTGACTTGAGAAGATCGCCTCAGCAGACGCTTTCTTGGATTCCTATGGACCCTGATCGCTTGACTTGAGAAGATCGCCTCAGCAGACGTTTTCATGGATTCCTATGGACCCTGATCGCTTGACTAGAGAAGATTGCCTCAGCAGATGCTTTCATGCATTGTTATGGACCCTGGTCGCTAGACTTGAGAAGATCGCCTCAGCAGATGCTTTCATGGATTCCTATCGACCCTGATCGCTTGACTACAGAAGATGGCCTCAGCAGATGCTTTCATGCATTGTTATGGACCCTGGGCCCTAGACTCAAAAAGATTGCCTCAACAGATGCTTTCATGGATTCCTATGGACCCTGATCGCTTGACTTGAGAAGATCGCCTCAGCAGACGTTTTCATGGATTCCTATGGACCCTGATCGCTTGACTTGAGTAGATAGCCTCAGCAGACACTTTCATGGATTCCTATCGACCCTGATCGCTTACTCCTCATAGTGCCTGCAGAGATCGAAGCCCTCATGGACTCCGTTTCTGGCAGTGCGCCAAATGGGGACCAGCAGGGCCTCTGTACTTAAAGGCAGTAAATAGGTGATCATTCTGTCATGCTCCATAGATGGTTGCTGGGTCTGAAAGAGAAGCTACGACCTATGCATAATGGGAGGGGCTGTGCCCCAAACCCCATTATATTTATTTCTGGTTCACTTGTTAGGCGCTTATACAGGAAGCAAATACTGTTTCAAAGCGCCCACAGGGCAACAGGGAGGGGACAGAGGATGATAGAAAATGAAATTACAACAATGTTAACTAATTAAATACAACAATATAAAAAGAGACAATGGGGAAGATAGGCAAACCTACTATGCCTTGTGAGTGTTCAGAACGTGCAAGGGGAGAGGGGTATGGGCTAGGTCCTGTCGTGCTCATTGAGAGCAGCAGGTGAAGTGCTATGAAGAAAGAAAGGTAGGTTCAACCTCCAGTGGTGGAAGGTGAGCCGAGGCAAGTGCAGGGGATAGACGGCAGCAGGGAAGATGAGATGTCCGAGGTCCTGGCCCGAGGATGCATAAGGGCCCTGCACACCAATCAAGCTATTGTGCGATTAGCAGGGGAGAGTGGGAGGGAATGAAGAGATAAAGAGAAAGGTCTTGAGGCTTTTATGGAATTTAAGGAGGTCCAGCTCAAGACGCAGAGGAAGGGGGAGGCTGTTCCAGAGAAGGGAGCCCCCTGAGGAAAGTAATCGACCACCTGCTCTCTGTTTAGCAAACCGCTTTACACACAAGGAGATGTTGCCAGAGGAACTTAGGTGTCTAGAGGGGGAACATTTAGTCAGAAAGAGTTGCAGATAGAGTGGTCCCTGGCCCCATACAGCATTGTGAATGATGAAGAGGGATTTGAATTGAATCTGGGCTAAGACCGGGAGCCAGTGAAGACTATCTAAGGCAGGAGAGATGCGGCCCCTGTGCTTGAGGCCAAGGATAAGTCTTGCAGCCCTATTCGGGATTAGCTGGAAGGGTCGCAGAGTGGACAAAGGTAGATTAAGGAGGAGGCTATTGCAATAGTCCAGCCTAGAGAGAACCACAGCCTGAGTAACATTGAGCCTCTGGGGGAAGGTGAGGAAAGGCAGAATTCCTTTCAGAAGGAAAAGCTGAAAATGGGACTTATTGGCAATGTCCTAAGTATGAGGGAGGAGGCAGAGTGAGGAATCCAAGATGATTACAAGGTTTCTGGCTTCCATAGAGGGTGCCGGGGTGAGAGCCCAAGAAAGAAGGCCAGAGTGAAGGGAAGAAGTTGGGAACTGGGGTCCCAACAGGGAGGATCTCTGTTTTGCTGGCATTGAGGCAGAGATCATTAGATGTACACCAGGACTGGATGGCTGAGAGGCAGTCGGGGATGATGCAGGGTGCAAGGGCATCTATAGTAAGTTTGAAGAAGAGTTGTGTGTCATCAGCATAGCACTGGAAGTTGAGGGAGAAGGAGAAAATGAGGCGTGCCAGCAGAGTAAGCTAGATGTTAAACAGCCAAGGCAAAAGAATTGAGCCCTCGGGACACCACAGGTGGAGAAGGAAGTAGGGGAAGAGATGGTGCCCATTATGACTTTAGAAGAGCGGTCAGTTAGGAAGGAGGTAAGCCAGTCCAGTGCCCACTCTGAGATACCAAGAGTGTCATGGAGCCTTTTTATGAGGATGGAGTCCTACACTGTGTCAAGTGCAGAAGAGATATCAAGGAGGATGAGGACAGCAGGGGGAGTTGAACTCAAGGGATGCAAGCGGTTCTTCAGGGGTGTTCAGAAGAGCGGTTTCCATGCCTCTGGATGCTCAGAATCCAGATTGATGGTCTTGGAGACCGCCAACAAGTTCAGTATGGGAGTTAAGTTGGGGCAGGGCCAGCTTCTCAAGCAGTTTCCCTAGGAAATGGGTGATGGAGATAGGGCAATAGTTGGCTGGGCAGGAAGGGTCTGCTGACGTTTTTTTTTAATGAGGGGGCGCATAAGGGAGTGCTTGCGGGAGGATGGAATAGAACCAGTAGCAAAGGAGTGGTTACAAAGATCAGCGAGAGCAGGGGCAAGAGAGGAGATGTCCTTGATGGTTCTGGATGAGCATGTGGCAACCTATTTGGAAGGGAAATTCATGGAGTTGACATCTCTGGTGACTTCTTCCGTAGAGAGAGAGGCTTTTCCATCCAGATTTTGTGAGAGAGGGTGGATAGGTGATAGTGTAGCAGTTGGAGTAGATTGGAGAGATGGAGAGTGCCATCTCAGAGCAAGAGGAAAGAAGTGAGAGGCAGAGATAAAGAGTGAAGGGAAGTGGGGGGTGCTGCAGTGCACAGTTCTGACCTTAACTCACAGGCGGCAAAGTGGATGTTAAGAGTAAAAGTCAAAAACATTTTCAAAAACAATGCAGGATGTGAGCACACCTAAGTTTTTTTTTTTTAAACTAACGGACACAAAACAATGCAGGATGTGAGCAACACCTAAATTCGGTTTTCAAAAAGAATGCAGTATGTGAGCACACCTATATTCAAGTTTCAAAAACAATGCAGGATGAGAGCACACCTAAATTCGTTTTTTAAAACGGACACAAAACAATGTAGGATATGAGCACACCTGACTTGTATTTTCAAAAACAATGCAGCATGTGAGCACACCTAAATTTGGTTTTAAAATTAACAGACTCAAAACAATGCAGGATGTGAGCACACCTGAATTCGATTTTCCAAAAACATTGCAAGATGTGAGCACACCTAAATTTGGTTTTAAAATTAACAGACTCAAAACAATGCAGGATGTGAGCACACCTGAATTCGATTTTCCAAAAACATTGCAAGATGTGAGCACACCTAAATTTGGTTTTAAAATTAACAGACTCAAAACAATGCAGGATGTGAGCACACCTGAATTCGATTTTCCAAAAACATTGCAAGATGTGAGCACACCTAAATTTGTTTTTTAAAACTAACAGACACAAAACAATGCAGGATGTGAGCACACCTAAATTCGGTTTTAAAAATAACAGACACGAAACAATGCATGATGCCTAAATTCGATTTTCAAAAAGAATGGAAGATGTGAGCACACCTCAATTCGGTTTTAAAACTAACAGACACAAAACATTGCATGATGTCAGCACGCCTAAATTCGATTTTCAAAAATAATACAGGATGTGAGCACACCTATATTAGATTTTCAAAAACAATTCAAGGATGTGAGCACACCTAAATTCATTTTTTAAAACGAACAGAAACAAAACAATGGAAGGTGTGAGCACACCTAAATACGATTTTCAAAAACAATGCAGGATGTGAGCACACCTAAATTCGATTTTCAAAAACAATTCAGGATCTGAGCACACCTAAATTCGTTTTTTAAAACTGACACAAAACAATGTAGGATGTGAGTACACCTGAATTGTATTTTCAAAAACAATGCAGGATGTGAGCACACCTAAATTCGATTTTCAAAAACATGGCAAGATGTGAGCACACCTAAATTTGTTTTTTAAAACTAACAAACACAAAACAATGCAGGATGTGAGCACACCTGAATTCGATTTTCAAAAACATTGCAAGATGTGAGCAAACCTAAATTTGTTTTTTAAAACTAACAGACACAAAACAATGCAGGATGTGAGCATGCCCAAATTCGATTTTCAAAAAGAATGCAGGATGTGAGCACGCCTAAATTCAATTTTCAAAAACAATGCAGGATGTGAGCACACCTAAATTCGTTTTTTAAAACCAACGCGCACACAAAACAATTCAGGATGCGAGCACACCTAAATTCAGTTATTTAAGACACAAGTACTGCAGCACAGCAGTATATAAGTGGAAGCAGTGGAAGTGAGTGATCAGGAATTGAAGACAATGTAAGAGTTTTTGACTATGAAGTACAAAGGGAAGAGTGCCAGCTGAGCCAGATCAGTGAGAATGTCAGGGGAGCACAGGCACAGAGTCCAGGATAGCTGACCAGCCTCCATTGTGTACAAACGTTCGGTCATATGGATGCTGAGTTACCCTCTCTCCCTTCTGGGAGCATTGCAGACAGGCACTCTGACGTCCTTCCTGGCATCATTCCTTATATAATGTGATCCATAAGTCAAGCTGAATACTAGCCTAATTTGGTGATTTGATTTTGTTTTTTTATTACCATTAATATTTGTTGAACGGTTAGTAGCCATTGGTGCTTGAAACAGAAACTCCTTACATGGAAACAGACACCATCCGTGAATGCAAAGATGATTTGAGCCTCGTCTGTGAAGAGGCGGGAGGAGAAGCCAAGGGAGCGCACGAGCTTTCTCAGGGAGGACGTGTAGAGTATGACGAGGAAAAGGAGCCCCTGTCTTGTTAACGCATTTCCCGCCTCCTGGCCTGCTGCAGGGTAATATGCTGCAGTTGGGGTCTCTTTCTTCCCTTTCTGAATCGGGCATGTGCTCTGCACTCCATCTTCCCTCCAGGCAAAAAGAGCGAGTGAGGAGAGGCACGAGCTGAGGATTTGCACATTTAAGAATGTGACTTTAGGGCAGGGTCCGTGTTTTTTCTAACTTGTGTGACCAGTTGACACATCCAGTTTGGAAAACGGTTTTATGAATCGAACGGTCTGAAATTAGATGAATAGAATAAAGCTTTTTTTCCCATTAACGGGTGAAAGGTCACAGCCATAATACATTTAAAATGTGTCTTGCTGTTTAAAAATCATTGGATTGTCATCAATTTGTAATTTAAAAAATCTTAGGAAAGTGTGTTTTTTTTAATATGGCGTGTTCAAAAAACGCGCGTTCCGCCTTCCATAGATAGACTGGTGGATACCGAAATATTGATGAATCCCAAGTGCTTTTGAAACTAGTGCGCCACTTTGAAACGAAAGATGTTTTGCCTCCATTGGGCGGCCAGACTGGCGTTCCTTAGTTCTGACGCACTTCCGAGCTCCGGCTGCAAGAGCTCCCCTCCCGTTTATCTTGTTTTCACTGGTGCAGTGCAAACACAGAGAGAAACGGGGCAGCACAGGGGTGGGCCCGAGCTCTTCTTGGCCTCTAGTGGCACGGCATGGCAACCGGAAGGTGATTAGTTGCCGCGGGCTCCAGACACAGCAGTGAGTGGTGCCACAGACAGGCTTACACTGGCCTATAGGGCAATACCAAAAACGCAAATTACGGATGTGGGGCAGTTTTTGGGGTGACAGTGGGCCACTTGTGTGGCCAATGTGGGCCAGTTTGATGGGTTACTTCACTATGCAGCTTATAGTTTTGACCAGTGTTGCTGAATAAATATTCTTTAAAATGCACAATTTGTATCGCATTTTATCAAAAAACTCAGCCCTTGCGACAGTTCAAAGATTGTCACAAAAGGAGTGAATAGCCATTTGCAAGTGTGGGCCACTTTTTCATTGGTGCCCGAGACAATTTAATGGCCCAGTGCGACCCTGGTAGAAAGAGAAGAGTCATAAACTACCTCTGTTTTAACCGTGTGTGGGAGGTAAGCAAAGAGGTGCAGGGAGCTAGTTTTAGCAAATGCTAGCTATAGAGGGTCACAAAGAAAAAGTTTTCATATAAAATGTATTTATTCATAGATTTGTACACACATCTAAAGACCATAGGTTCATAAAGAAAAGGTAGAACCTAGTGAGGATTCATTTAAGCCAAAGTAGGCTTAGCACATGATTTAAGCTGTTTCAAACATCACAGTTTAAATGGGTGAGGGTTAGTAACAGATTGTGCCAGAGATTCAATACTACTTAAAAAATAGTAGCATTCATTGTCGACACAAAATTATGTTTCCAGTCCGTGATGGAGTCAGCCTTCACGTGGAAGTAGAGGTGTTTGTTTTGGTGAAAGGTCCGGACTTTCATCAGGACGTGGTTCAGAAAGGGGGGTGCCTAGATGGAGAGATAATGTTTTCTAAAAAACATATGTTGGAAAAGTGTAGAGTGACCTAGAAGAAACCTGCGTTATCAGGGCCTACCTTGGAATATCAGCGGTTAAGCTGGTAAGTAATATGTAGAGCCTGCGTTGTTGTCGAGGCCGGGGCTTTAGCTTGGGTCTACAGGAGAAAGTTGGTAACAATTAGTTACCTTAAATTGAGTTTGTTCAATATTTATAGAGATTAATAAGAGGGTGGCATACCTTAGTTGTAGATATGCTCAGGTCCGGGAGTGGGCCTGGAGTAACGGATTGAATGCCGTTCTGGCCAGTGATCAAGGAAATATGTGCACTGGTTAGGAGTAAAAAACCCAATTAGTAAGGTTTTGGACTGAGGCGGCAAAGCAAGTGAGATGATGCCTTCAAAGTTAAGTGCACAAAAATTGTGTTGGAGAAAGAAGAAATTGACTATTTGAAAGACTGTTCAAAATGCCGTGATGGTAATTGAATAGTGACTATGCAGGTTTTAAGGCTAGCTGTGGCTCGTGGTTGGTGTAGTGTGTTTAATAGCTGTCTGTGATGACTCCATTAATGAGCGTCGAGAGTTGTGGTTGGCAGAATACAGCGATACCTAACTATCAAATAGCTAGTGTGGTTGCTTGGCAGCAGTGGACTTAACCAATGTGAATCATTAGCCCAAAATATTTTTAATTAAGACTATACAGAGACACTATGTGCAGCAGCTGGCTAGACAAGGTGCGTGTCCGGTATTAGTCGGAAAACTTACCTAAAGGTTTAGAACTGCGTTGCTCCAGCGGCGCCGTGTGTTTGCGGTGGAGAGCTGTTGCGAATGCGGAGGTAATGAAAGGAAAACCTCAACATGCTGCGCGCGCATGCGCATAATGGAACACTACCTGATTAGGTATGCGCATGTGCGGGAGGAGAAGCTATCGGTGAATAGGGCTCGCATGCGCGGTGAATCGGTAGGACATGGCCTGCATTAATGTGCGTTATCACTGTGCTTTGTATATGTTAGGTGAAACAAATGTGTCACTCTGGCTTTCTACTATGAAAAAATCGCAATTGATTGCAAAAGGAGATATACAGGCAATTACAAAGCAATTGAATTGGCGGAAGGCATAGTGTAGACGTGGGTCACATCAACATGTACCAACAAACTTCCTCATAATTAACAGATTGTTGTTATTTGATAGCGGATGGAATATTTGTATATAATTAGCAAATAGATCGGCACATATACGCATATATTCAAGAGTGATAAAAAGTCGTAATTGTTTACATGAGAGAACATTTATCAACCTTTAGTAAACAGTTTGCATAATAGAGACAGCAAGAAAAAGATTGAGATTATAATGTGCCAAGATGATGGCATTGAGGTTGTATTGGGGTTAGGGAGGGTATTGTAAGGTTATTTGAAAAACAGGTTCCATTCAATGTCGACATTGAGGCCTTGTTTGACTGAGTTCAAGCGATAAATCCATTGTTGTTCCAAATTGCGCAGTGATAGGTCTCTATCACCTCCTCTAAAAGGATTTTTAGCAATTTGTAAAACGAACCAAAACATGTCGTCGTGTGTGTGCTTTTCCTTTTGGAAATGTGCTACCATTGGTTTATCTGGGATTCCGTTCTTGATACATGAGCGGTGTTCACAGATACGCTGTCGTACCTCTCGTTTGCGCTTGCTGATGTAGAGTAGTTTGCATGGGCATTGAATGGCATAGACTGTCCATTTACTTTTGCAGTTTGAAAATGTATTGAAAGTCCAAGATTTGCCATTTAATTCGATAGATTTCATATCTTTGGTTAAACAACAAATAGAGCAGGATCCGCATTTGTGATGGCCTTTGACCGGTTGCAGGTTCCACAGGGTGGTCTGGCTTTCGGTGGATTTAATGGGTTCCGTGTAGGTGTTAACTAATCTGTCTTTGAAATTTCTGTTTCTTTTGAAGGCAAAGCGAGGCTTGGGTGGTTTAAAAGTTTCTGTGTGTAGAATACTCCAGTGACGTAGGTTGTTTTTCTTGATTTGGTTACTCAAGGGAGAGAAGGTAGTGACGCAAGTCATTTTGTCTTTGCACAAGTCACGCGGTGTTGGAGAGAGACATGATTCTCTGCTTCTGTTTTTGGCTCTTTTTCTTGCTTGGCGGATGATATGGCTCGGGTATCCTCTTTCTTTGAGTCGTAGGGAAAGGTCTTTGCTGGTTGCGTCGTAGTCATCTCGGGTAGTGCAATTTCGCCTGAGGTGTAGAAACTGGCCAAAGGGAAGGTTGTCTTTAAGTGCTGTCGGATGAAAACTGCGAAACTCGAGGAGAGTGTTCTTGGCTGACGGTTTACGATATAAAGTGGTGGCCAAAGTGTTGGTAGAGGTTTTGTATACAGTCAAATCTAGAAACGGTATGGAGACTTTATCTGATTGTATGGTGAACTTTATGCAGATGTCTTTGCTATTAAGCCATGTGAAGAACTGTTGCAGTTCGGCTTCGTTTCCTTTCCACGTCATGAGTACATCGTCGATGTAGCGTACCCAGAAACCTATCTGGTCTCTGGAAGGGTTATCTGTGCTGTAGATAGATTTAGCTTCAAACGAGTCCATAAAGAGGTTAGCTATATCCGGTGCAAAAGTTGTGCACCGGATATAGCTAACCTCTTTATGACCAGATAGCTAACCCTTTCAGAGACCAGATAGGTTTCTGGGTATGCTACGTACTCATGACGTGGAAAGGAAACGAAGCCGAACTACAACAGTTCTTCACATGGCTTAATAGCAAAGACATCCGCATAAAGTTCACCATACAATCAGATAAAGTCTCCATACTGTTTCTAGATTTGACTGTATACAAAACCTCTACCAACACTTTGTTCACCACTTTATATCATAAACCTTCAGCCAAGAACACTCTCCTCGAGTTTCGCAGTTTTCATCCGGCAGCACTTACAGACAACCTTCCCGTTGGCCAGTTTCTACGCCTCAGGTGAAATTGCACAACCCGAGATGACTACAACGCAACCAGCAAAGACCTTTCCCTACAACTCAAAGAAAGAGGATACCAGAGCCATATCATCCGCCAAGCAAGAAAAAGAGCCAAAAACAGAAGCAGAGAATCATGTCTCTCTCCAACACCGCGTGACTTGTGCAAAGACAAAATGACTTGCGTCACTACCTTCTCTCCCTTCAGTAACCAAATCAAGAAAAACATCCTACGTCACTGGAGTATTCTACACACAGAAACTTTTAAACCACGCAGGCCTCACTTTGCCTTCAAAAGAAGCAGAAATCTCAAAGACAGATTAACACCTACACGAACCCATTAAATCCACCGAAAGCCAGACCACCCTGTGGAACCTGCCACCGATCAAAGGCCATCATAAATGCGGATCCTGCTCTATTTGTTGTTTAACCAAAGACATGAACTCTATCGAATTAAATGGCAAAACCTGGACTTTCAATACATTTTCAAACTGCAAAAGTAAATGGACAGTCTATGCCATTCAATGCCCATGCAAACTACTCTACATCAGCAAGCGCAAACGAGAGGTACGACAGCGTATCTGTGAACACCGCTCATGTATCAAGAACGGAATCCCAGATAAACCAATGGTAGCACATTTCCAAAAGGAAAAGCACACACACGACGACATGTTTTGGTTCGTTTTACAAATTGCTAAAAAACCTTTTAGAGGAGGTGATAGAGACCTATCACTGCGCAAGTTGGAACAACAATGGATTTATCGCTTGAACTCAGTCAAACAAGCCCTCAATGTCGCCATTGAATGGAACCTGTTTTTCAAATAACCTTACAATACCCTCCCTAACCCCAATACAACCTCAATGCCATCATCCTGGCACATTATAATCTCAATCTTTTTCTTGCTGTCTCTATTGTGCAAACTGTTAACTAAAGGTTGATAAATGTTCTCTCATGTAAAAAATTACGACTTTTTATCACTCTTTAATATATGCGAATATGTGCCGATCTATTTGCTAATTATATACAAATATTCCATTCACTATCAAATAACAACAATCTGTTAATTATGAGGAAGTTTGTTGGTACATGTTGATGTGACCCACGTCTACACTATGCCTTCCGCCAATTCAATTGCTTTGTAATTGCCTGTATATTTCCTTTTACAATCAATTGCAATTTTTTCATAGTGTAAGCCAGAGTGACACATTTGTTTCACCTAACATATACAAAGCACAGTGATAACGCACATTAATGCAGGCCATGTCCTACCGATTCACTGCGCATGTGAGCCCTATTCACTGATAGCGTCTCCTCCCGCACATGCGCATACCTAATCAGGTAGTGTTCCATTATGCGCATGCGCGCGCAGCATGATGAGGTTTTCCTTTCATTACCTCCGCATTCGCAACAGCTCTCCACTGCAAACACACGGCGCCGCTGGAGCAACTCAGTACTAAACCTTTAGGTACGTTTTCCGACTAATACCGGCAACGCACCTTGTCTAGCCAGCTGCTGCACATAGTGTCTCTGTGTAGTTTTAATTAAAAATATTTTGGGCTAATGATTCACATCGGTTAAGTCCACTGCTGCCAAGCAACCACACTAGCTATTTGATAGTTAGGTATCGCTGTATTCTGCCAACCACGACTCTCGACGCTCATTAATGGAGTCATCACAGACAGCTATTAAACACGCTACACCAACCACGAGCCACAGCTAGCCTTAAAACCTACATAGTCACTATTCAATTACCATCACGGCATTTTGAACAGTCTTTCAAATAGTCAATTTCTTCTTTCTCCAACACAATTTTTGTGCACTTAACTTTGAAGGCATCATCTCACTTGTTTTGCCGCCTCAGTCCAAAACCTTACTATTTGGGTTTTTACTCCTAACCAGTGCCCGTATTTCCTTGATCACTGGCCAGAACGGCATTCAATCCATTACTCCAGGCCCACTCCCGGACCTGAGCATATCTACAACTAAGGTATGCCACCCTCTTATTAATCTCTATAAATATTGAACAAACTCAATTTAAGGTAACTAATTGTTACCAACTTTCTCCTGTAGACCCAAGCTAAAGCCCCGGCCTCGACAACAACGCAGGCTCTACATATTACTTACCAGCTTAACCGCTGATATTCCAAGGTAGGCCCTGATAACGCAGGTTTCTTCTAGGTCACTCTACACTTTTCCAACATATGTTTTCTAAAAAACATTATCTCTCCATCTAGGCACCCCCCTTTCTGAACCACGTCCTGATGAAAGTCCCGGACCATTCACCAAAACAAACACCTCTACTTCCACGTGAAGGCTGACTCCATCACGGACTGGAAACATAATTTTGTGTCGACAATGGAATGCTACTATTTTTTAAGTAGTATTGAATCTCTGGCACAATCTGTTACTAACCCTCACCCATATAAATACATTTTATATGAAAACTTTTTCTTTGTGACCCTCTATAGCTAGCATTTGCTAAAACTAGCTCCCTGCACCTCTTTGCTTACCTCCCATACACGGTTAAAACAGAGGTAGCTTATGACTCTTCTCTTTCTGCTATATGATGCCTTTTTGAGTCAAGCCCCCCTTTAACAAAAAAGAAGGCCCCTAGCCCACCCCTCTTCTTCCAGTGCGACCCTGGCCACAGACCAAGGGATCGCCAAAAGCCTTGACAGCTGATCGATAAGGTAGACTGCAGGTTTATTATACCACATTGGGGTGGGCGGAAGACCAACAAAACAGGATTGCCTCTGAAACAGTGTAAAAGGACTAGGAGATGACATATGAGCGAGAAGTAAGTGTGAGTCCCAGCCCCGCAAAGGACTGTGGTCTCAGTCGAATTGTGCTACTTTCCAACTGTTCATAGTCTTGGTTGACCAGCCCAACTGGATCAAGCAAAGTCACTTGGTTTTTCGGTGCACAGGGGTCCCGGTCACATGCAGAGAATGCTGGCCCTGCTGTGTATTGGTTGCCTGGCTTTCAATTGCCAGTTGGTGTTGTTTCCCGGACTGTCCTGAGTGTATTTTCATGCTGCAGTCATTATTCAGGCCCGCCGGCCCACGGTGAGTCTCCCGAGGATTACTGAGCCCTCCTGGTTCAGATTCTCCACAAGCATATCTTGGTTTCTCTTCCTTGGTTGGATTTGCCTCTCCAGCCAGAGTCCGGGTTATGGCTCGTGGCCAACCTATGCATTCCTTTCCTTCTTTTCTCGTTGGTTCTACCAGGGTCTGGGCCCCGGTTAGCAAGACTCTCCACTACACTTTGCCCTGCACTCTGGCTGAGCCCCAGCAGAGGCACCACCCTGCTTGACACCTGCCTCTCAACACCTCGTTTAGCCTCTGGCTCTCTGCTTTTGGCCTCTGTCTACTTTCACCACCCTTCTCCATCCCGGTTTCCTTGCATCCGATGACCTTCTACTGAGCATGACTTCTTTTCTCCGCTGACCTCCTCCTTGAACACCAATGTTTGTTCCTCCACCTCCATCCTCTCTCTGATGTTTCTCCGTACCTCCTCCGTAAGGAGCCCCTCTTCCCTTTCCATAGCGGCTGTTCTGCGCAGAGAGTGCAGCCGCAATAAAGTAAGCTGGGGGGAATTCAAAATAAAAAAAGGAATGGGGGTGTGGGGTGCAGATGGAGGTGGGGGGAGCTGGCCGTCGCTTGGAAGCAAGACAACACACAGCAACACAGGTTCGAATCCCAGGCTTGACCATGGAAACTAATCCCCAGTATTAGGCGCGTTATAAAAGAACAATTATACAATTAAAAAAGGATTCCTAGTGGTCCAACGCCTAGGATGCTACAGTCGCCCCATCGAGCTGTAGCACCGTCTTGAGATGGCAGGCTCTCGAGTCACTGACGTGGTCTGTGCAGAATAGCAGGCCTTTGAGCTGTGCTGCATAGTTTTAGTTGAGTACGGGCACCATGTGAAAGCCCCAATACCACTAGAAACGGGAATGAGCCGTAATGGTACAGTCAAGGCCAAGAAGTATCGAAAGCTCAAGATACAGCAGCTATGATCTCTGCTCACAGGCTCCACATAGGTGGCCTGTGCGCTCGCTCCCTCCTTCCCTCCCGCTATCGCTCATGTTAGGACCCCGACATTTCTAAGCACTAGGCATCTCAGCTGCTGCAAAGACGCTTCTGCCCTCCCAGCACCAAGATGGCTCCATTCAGAATGCCTTGCTCTCTTGTGTGGGGGGACCAAGTCTCCCTAAATCTAGGTCCATTTGCTCTGCCCTTTAAACTGATTTCTTGTCATTCAGAGGCTGCTTACTGATTTTGGTGTTGGCGGTCCGTTTGCTCTCCGATAGCCTTCAGCTCCTGGTCTCTATCCGCAGGTCAGTGACAGCCAGACTGCCATCAAAAGGGGCAGACTGTCGCAATCTAAGACAAACTGCGCTTATGCCAAGCCACCGGGGCACGCAACTGTAGAAGTTTGCCAAGATAGTCTTCTGCGAAATGTATTTCTTTTGCAGAGAAATATGAATTTTGTGAAAATGCTGTGCACAGTCTCTTCCTGGACAGAATTTCCAAAGGCTCTGTGTAGCTAAAGACTTACAGGTTCCCCTAATTCATTTGCATGTGTATTGACATCACTGTGACATCACAGAAAATGTCACATGGAGGGACCTCAAGCTCTGATGATGGAGGGGCTTTTGAGAAGCTACTTTACAAGAAGTAAACCTGGGGCCAACCTTTGAGGGGTGCAGTACATGAACGGCCAGGCCTGGTATTCTGTATTGAGCAGTACCTTAAGTGAGTTGCCTTGTGTTTGCGTGCAGTGTGACATGAATCAGTCCATCTCTTTCTGGCAGACAAGGCACAGTGAGATCAAAATGATGTTCCCATGATCACTTAATTTAGTTAAAGGATGAAGCTGGATTTGAGACCAGAGTTTCAGGGGGTTGGGGAGTATTGGTGTCAGTACCGCCTGTCCTCTGCGCACCTTTTCTTAGAGTTAGCCTCTTTAGCCTGCCGCCTGGCACATGGTTTGACTTAGGAGCCACTCCCATGTTCCTTGGCACTTGGCCTTGTGCCTTCACGGATGTTATTGTTTGCCTTTCAAGAATACTACATTCTATAGAGATTACTTGCAGGTGCAGTTGTTTTGTTCCCATAATGAGCATAAACTACATCTACCAGAATGCAATGAAGCACTAGGCCCGATAAAGGCCTCTAAATTTTGTAGCTGTACTTTCAAGACCTAGACTTATAACAGAACATACTATCTCATTTGGTTGTCTAGTTGTAGTCGTTGTGTGACAGGGCACGCAGCATATATGCTGTGAAGAAAATGCAAACTGCCACAAACAAGCAAACACGTTTTGTTGTATCAAATAAGTCCATCTGAAAATAGGACACTTTAGAGGGGCTTTTTGTGTGACAGATTGTGTCTTGAAAGAAGGTGTGGATTTGGGTATTTAACTTTTGCTTTGTGTGACCCCGTTCATAAGACAGTACCTCTTTCATAGCTCGTAGCTCATCATACAAGCATTATACCTGAGTAGGGTCTTGTCTGAAACAATGATTAGTCCACTCTGCCATCACTAAGGAAGAGCCTTCTGCTAAAAATGCTCTCCTGTAACAGTGTTGTATTTGTGAGTCTCCAGTGGGCCACAAAGCGTTGGTGGTTGGGGCGGGGGCTCCACAGCATCACAGCTGAAGTGTCGGGGGAGTGTTGACGGGTCCTTATGGGGGCCAAAGGAGAAGGGTCCCCTGGCGGTAAGAAGCCTTCCCCTGAGTATGGGCCTCATCACGAGTTGGGCTGTATTCCCGGCTGTAATACCGCCGACTGTAATAGCCCTAGAACCGACTGGTCCGGTGGTATTACCACCGGATCACGGGTTGGACCGTAACGGTAAATCCCCATTCCTGATTGGGTCCATTGGATCCAATGGGGAATTTCTGGTGCTAATTATGCGGGCTAATACAGCCGGCGGTAATACAGTCGAAAACAGGGGCTTTTCACCTCCAGAGAAAGGCTGGAGGAAAAACAGCCCATTTAGCGCCCAACTCGTGATAGGGCCAGCCCTTAAATGCGGCGGTAATACCGTTGCCACCGCATTTAAGGGTTACAGCCCAACTTGTGATGAGGCCCTATGTCTCCAGGCCAGTTAGAATGCTATCGTCACAGGCCCCAGTGCAGCAGAACAGACTGCCCAGGCTTGCGGCAGGCCCCGAGCTCTTTATTTTAAAAAAGTTGGATTTGATTGCCATGTTTTATCAGATCATCTCAGAAGACTGACTTGGCAATAGGAGCAACTCCGAGACTACACAGCCAAAGCACTATAGTAGCTAGCACTTTAGGCAAACGTAGATTACCATAACCAACCGCTATGTACTATGGACGTACAACAGTGCTGCAAGACGTGCTCAATAGAGTGCATTTTTAATTCTCAACCTGTCTTTTGAATACAGACAACACTGCCATACTCTCTACAATGCAGCGTTTTATCAACACAGTACACTACTTTAATTTTCCCACTTCAACCGCTGCTTTTTCTGTTGCGTCGCTTCCAATAATGTCACCGAGGGCCTGATTCACAGTGTTTTCCTACTGGAGTGCGCCATTATAAAATACTTATGTTAATCAGACCCTATAAATGTGAAGTACAATTGAACGCAGTCTGCTCGTTGAGGCGCAGGTTGCTCCCGCACGGCACAGAGCTGCCATGGGCCCAGGAGCTCGCCCAGAAATCTGCATTATTGCACGCACGAGTAACCCACTCTCCAGAGAGCTTTCAGAAGACTTGGCACTGGAGCCTGCATGCAGAAACTGACACAGCCTCACGTACGGTGTTGCAGCTGTGCAAACTGATATATATGTCCAGCAATTTACAGACATCTCTTTATTGGGGATAATATTGTGACCAATGAAAACAGAAGAGTCCATTATTCACTTAAGAGTTTCTTACTGCATCACTGTAAGACAATTTTAACATTTAAAATTGTGAACATTAATGATGTTCCCATGATGCTCTTTGCTTTTATGCAAATCGCCAGGATTGGGTTATATGAAGAGATACTGTGTTGCAACCTGGTCGGGGGCCACACACGTAGCCCCATCCCCTCCTTCCCACAGCCCCGCCCCTCCAAAGAGGCTGACAGTTCCCCCACTAAATGTTTTCCATTGCTAGCACTGTGTGGCCTATATCCTACATGCATAACAATCCTGCAATTTTACCAGGGTTTTTAATGCTGTGTCTTGGCTGCGAGAAACTGTAAAGGTAATTTAGGCCAACAAAAATAATCTCTTTATAAAAAAGGGTTGTTCCTGTAAAATAAAATGTTTTGCCTTTTTTGTTCCTGTTACTTAGCAAAAGGGCCTGAGGCTGAATGTGAAAAAGAGGTTTTGGAAAGTGAAAGACTGACCTTGGGAGAGAAATTACCCTACGATGGGTATCATTGACGCGCTCGCCGTGCGGGTGTACGTACGTGCGTACGCTCGCCGTGTGGTGGGACGTTTCTTTCTCATTTGCTGGCCACATTTACCACTAGCTCTTGCAACGGTCGAGCAGGCAGGGGAAGATGTATTATTTTACCATAGCGGGACCATCCCCTAATTTGCCCCCTCCTCTATCCCATGCAGAGTCAATAATTACTTTCCCATTCATAATAAGCACAGAGACAATGTATATTTTTGGGAAACAAAAGATCACTTTTATTGCAGTCAAGCAAACAAATTGGGGGCGGTCCCAGCCTCCTTTGACAAAGCAATGTCCCTACAGCACTTTTTAAGAAAGCCCTTTAGATTTGCTGTGTTTGCAACAAGATTTATTGTCCATGGGTGACACTTGACACTACTTCCGCCTCTGGTTAGCAACTGCCGGGCAGTAATAGACCCACGGCCACTGCATACAGTTGACAAAGAGCCTCAACTGTCTGTAAGGAAGTCAGTGCCCGTCGAAACCCGAAGCTGGCTCGAGTGCGGGGACTTCAAAAAAGTGAATTTGGCCCAGCAGCCCCCAGCCTTATAACTGCTCCCCTGAGCCAGTTTTGGCCAGCCCAAAGGAGCACCACTTCCGCCTCCATCAGGAGAGGCATTAGTTACCCCTGGGGGCTCGGCCAGATGGGCAACGCGCTATTCAGGCTGTCCCTCTAGCACCCCTCCAGGGGCTTGCCAGCCTCTTACCATATATTTCTACAGCCTTCAATGGGAACATCCAAATGTGAACGTTTTACGTGACATTTGAAATCTACTTGTTTTCCTTTATCATTACTGGTTTATTTTATTTTTTTACAGCCCTGGGCCAGCATCTGCGTCAACAAATATATTGGACCAATGAAGACTAAAGAATTACTCTGCCCCCTAAATCGCACATTTTTATGTGTGCCGCCAAGGTCAGAGTACCAGTTCCTTTTCTTTTTTTAGTTTTAGTTTGAAAACTCGCTTGTTAATAATTTCCCTTTTTTATAGCACGTATGAAATAACTCGATTGTTTACACTGCTGTACCGAGTTGCACGTCCAGCACACGGTGGAAGTCATGCTACATAGCTAGGGTGACCAGATTTTCAAAACAAAAAACTGGGACGGCCAACAACATAAAAGAGGGACTACCCCATCGCAACCCACCAATTACTGCCCCTCCCCCAACACGCCCCCACAACCACCCCCAACCATATTTTCAGCACTTCTCCTTTCTATAAACTGTATATAATCTCATTTGTGCAGTTTTGTCTGTGAATCGTGGCATGTTAATTCAAAACGAGCGTTAGCTCTAATTGATATTACATGGCTTGCTGTACAATAATTTCCAAGCCAGTCTCTGTGGCACAGTCAGTAAGTGTTCTTTTTTCAAGTTAATTGATTTTTATTGAAAGTTAAATAATTAAGTAGACATTACATACAGCAAGTAGTATGAAAAGTGAAATACATCATAGTAAATATAATTGATGATGCTGTAGTTAACTACATACAATATTAAATATAATAAACCTCATAAAAATATGAAGTAAAACCATAGCATGGTTTGGGACGAACAGGGGAGGACGGACACGACACAGTAAGGGAAGAGTAGGGCGAGGGAAGAGCAATACATGCAATAAAAGGAGCATTTTATGCTAAGTAATCCCTAAAGGCATTCCATTTGTTATGAAACTTAGGTAGAGTTTTTGTTGATAAGGCATACATTTTTTCAATTCCGTGAAAAGAGCAAACAGAGTTCCACTATAAATCATAAGTTAATTTTTGAGCATTTTTCCAATTAGTCACAATGAGATGGAAGGTAAAATATACCAAAAAATTAAATAAATCAGACAAAGTAATATGTGACATATAGGGATTTGCTACAGCTCCAATCATGAAATTACATAATGCGAGAGGTTCCTGAAACGAAAACATTTTTTGTAAGCATTTCCATATATGAGTCCAAAATGTAAAAATAAAATTACAGTTAAAGATTGAATGAATAAAATCTGCGGGAGAAGATTGGCAGGACCAGCGGGTACTTTGACTGGAGTTAGACATTTTGGCAATCCTTTGTGGTGTAAGATATGCTCTATGTAGTATGAAATAGTGCGATTGAGAGAGATTTGCAGCAACGGAAGTGGGAAAGCATTGCAGCCATATCTTAGTCCACATTTCTTCAGTGATTTGTAAGTTCCAATCAGATTCCCACAGGGTATAGAGTTTAGCGGTAGTATCAGTGGGCTGATTGAGAATGGAATAGAATTTGGATGCTTTGGTGGAGTGAGAGTACAAAATTAGTTCTAAATATTTTGAGGGAATTTTATGTGTATAATGAGGAGTAGCTTTAGCAATAAGTTTAGTGAAAATGGAATAGGTTTTAAAATCTGATTCATTTAAATTGTAGTAAGTACAGAGGTCTTGGAACGGTATAGGAGCATTATTCTTAAATAAATGTGAGTCTAGGAAAATTCCGGCTGAGTACCATTTATGTAGAATGCCAAGTTTGGGTTTATGAGAAAAAACTTTGTTAAACCACAAGAAGGCGCTGGAGATATCTTGAATATTATCACATGTTGTAATTAAGGAATTTCATACTTGTTTGAAGGAGTATAGAAGGGGAAGTTTTTTGATTCCAGGCCATGAGGATATTTTGAGAAAGTGAGTAAAGGACAAAGGAGTGATGAGTTTTGATTCCAAAAGAATCCATGAGGGGGTGTTAATAAATTGGGGTTCAGAAGTTAAACATAAGGTAATTTGTCTTAATAAAAAGGATTTCTGGTATTTAAAGAAGTCTGGAAAATTCACTCCCCCGGAAGGTTTACTGGATTTCAACTTATTGAGAGCAATTTTGGCAGATTTATCTTTCCACAGGAATTGAACTAACATTTTGTCTATTTTTTTAAAGAAAGAATTTGGGAGTAGTACTGGCATCATAGAGAGATAATAGAGAATAATGGGCCCAAGAGTCATTTTAATAGTGTCCAGTCTGCCCCACCAAGAGAGGAACAAAGGAGGCGAGTGATTAATGGATGAGTTAATGTTATCAATAATCATATTCTGGGTTAGGTTAAAGGTCGACTCGAGGTTATTAGCGATAGGGATCCCTAGGTATTTAACAGATGAAGTACACCATTTCATTCCAAAAAGAGGTGTGTTTGCTAATGTACATGAATTTGTAAGGGGCAAGATTTCAAATTTGTCATAGTTCAATTTATATCCAGAGACACAAGCAAATTGATCTATACTAGACATAAGTGCTGGGAGGGAAGAGTTGGGATCTGATAAGTAAAATAGAATATCGTCCGCATAAGTAGTGAACTTAAAAGTAAAATCTTTAATCGTGATACCTTTAATGCCATCATTGATGGTAATAATTTGGAGTAAAGGTTCTAAAGCTAAAGCAAAAAGGAGTGCGGACAGTGGACAGCCCTGTCTAGTGCCTCGTGAGATGGGAAAAGCTTTAGTGAAGATGTTATCAATAAAAATCCTGGTTGAGGGAGATTAGTATAGAAGTGACACTAATTTGATAAAGGTAGGGCTGAACCCGTGCCATAAGAGAGATTGAAAAAGAAAAGGCCAAGAAACTCTATCAAAAGCCTTTTCAGCATCTAGAGCAAGGAGGAAAAGAGGATCAGTAGAATCTTGCGCATGTATAAGAGTATTGAAAAGAATTCTTGTATTGGATGAGGCAAGCCTTCCTTTAATGAAACCTGTTTGATTAACGTTAATTAGTTTATGCATAATACCGTCCAGACGGCAGGCAATTATTTTGGCTAAGATTTTGGAATCTGAATTAATTAGTGAGATGGGACGGTAATTTTTAACCAAAGAGGGGTCTTTGTCTGGTTTGGGAAATAAAATAAGAAGTGCTTCTCCAAAAGAGCCTGTGCTATAGCGTGAGGCAAGAAAATGATTGTAGAGTTCGAGAAGTTTAGGAGATAGCAGAGATGAAGAGGAACGATAAAATTCTCTAGGAAAACCATCTGGTCCAGGTGCTTTACCGATTTTAAGATCTAAAATAGCTTTATGTATTTCTTACAATGAAATTGGGTTATCAAGGAATGGAAGATCTATTGGATGTTCGTTGATCTTTTTATTAGAGCTCAGATATTTAAGAATATTGTCGTTGAAAATTGTTTGATCTGCCGAGTAAAGGTGGGAGTAAAACTCAAAAAATGCGTCATTAATTTGTTGCGAATTAGAAACTCTGATATTTTGTTGGTTAACTACCGAAGTTATGACATTTTTTTCCCTTTTAGATATGTGGCTAATAATTTACCCGATTTATTGGATCTGCCATAAAAATTAGCTTTGGATCTTAATAAAGAGGAGCAGACTTTATTTGTACTATATTTGTTGAATCCTATATGTTTTGCAAGAAGGGATTTGAAGGAGTCCTCTGTGGGATTATTCTGTTCTAATGACTTGATGGAGCAAATAAGGTCTTGGGAGAACTTTTCATTTTGTTTTTTTCTTAAAGGATGTATAGCTTATAATGAATCCACGCAATGTGGCCTTAAAGGCATCCCAATTGTTATGTATAGATGTATCAAGGGGATTATTAAGGGTAAATAATTCAGTAATAAAGATATTCATTTGTTGAATAAAATGGGTCATTCAGTAAAAAGGAGTTAAATCTCCATCTGGATGAATGGAAAGGCAAGGGATCTCATTCCAGGACAGTAAACATAGGGGCATGATCAGAAATAATAATGGGGCCAATTTCAGAATGAAGAATTTTGGGTGCAAGAGGGGAGTTAATAAATATATGATCTATTCTTGAAAGTGATTTGTGTGGAGGGGAGAAAAAGCTATATTCTTCTCCTCTGGATGGCAGAAGCGCCAAGTATCAACAAGGGCAAGATCTTCTATAAAATGAAGGAATTGTTTGTGTGATTTTGTATTGATAAATTTGGATGGGGATTTACGGTCAAGGGTAAAATCACAAATTTGGTTGCAATCTCCGCAAATAATGAGACGATCAGAATTTTTGCTGGAAATAGTGTGTTTTAAATAGCTCCAAAATGAGGGGTCAGGAGTATTGGGGCCGTAGATATTAAGAATTGTGACTGCTACCTTGTTGATAATAGAGTCAATAATAGACCATCGTCCCAAGGAATCATGTTGCTGATCAATTAACTGAAAGGACATTTTTTATGTATGAGAATACTAACTCCACCCTTCTTATCAACTGCAGGTGCAAAAAAGGCATGCTTTACCCAAGATTTAATCAATTTATTATTTTCTCCTATCGAATCTAGGTGTGTTTCCTGAATACATGCGATGTCAGGGTTACTTTTCACTAGATGGCTAAGGATTCTTTGTCTTTTAATAGGGTTGTTAAGCCCTTTAACATTCCAAGATATGACTTTAATACTCATAGCTCTAAGGTGTTATGCAGTGATATTTAAAAAATCAAAATAAAGAAAATTGACATATCGAGACCAATGACAAAATGAAATAGAAAGAATAAGGTCGTAATTATTTGAGTCCGTTTGTGTACATTGGTAGTTAGCCTCTCTGATATAACAATATATTTGATATAATACAGATGAGAGCAGGGTATGGAAAACACATGAGGAGAGGTGAAAACCAGAACAAACAAATATTTGATTCTAAAAATGGTAACAATCGTACAAGACAACATAAAGAAATGAGTGATCCTGAATTTGAAATGCAAACCAAACAGGAATCTGTTAGGAGCTGCCGTAGAAGATAGCAAGACGGCACACATTGCATTAAAAAGGCGGGCGGAGTTAAATCTATATGTCTGACAAGATTGGGCTAACTATTGATAAGTAGATGAGAACAACATCTGAGCAAAAATAAACAAGGAGTCAGTAAGTGTTCTGACTAGTACCTGAGAGGTTGGGGGTTCGAGCCAAACCTCCAACTTCAAAATTCTGAAAGTGTTGTAAAAAATAATTACGGTTTTAATTACCGTAGCCCCCCAAACATGCAAACCTCGGACGGGGTTTCAAAAATTAAAAAACTCCCGGGACCCTGGGACGGAGGGTGATTTCCCCGGACTGTCCCAGGAAAACCTGGATGTCTAGCTCTCCACTCCCCCGCCTTGAAAGCAAATGAATCTCCCGCCAAGTCCCTCATACGCCCATTCACTTCTTTGGGCCTCTCGCCCGCCAAAAAGAAAATCGGGTGTTTTCACCCGGCTTGGTGACAAAAAAGGTTGTGAACTATGCGCACGTGGTGCAGGCTTGTCGCGTGAACCGTGTTTCAGTGTCGTAGGTCGTTCTGATAATACTGGTTGCACAGCGCCCCAAACTCTACGTTAGAGATATGATTACGTCTTTATTTCGTTTTATATGTCAGTTACTTAGCAATGGTCGATTTAAAGTCCAACTGAGCAATGAAGGCCCGTAGTTCTTCACTTGTACAAAGGCACATTCTCATCATCTCTGGCCTAAGGCAAGTGTTGGGATAGAAAAAATGATGATCAAAGCCCTATGCTTAAAAAAAAAAAAAAATGTGCCTCTTCACAGGCCAAAGGTGTCAAAATAATGATTCCGCGACTCCCCCCGCAGAGCAAGTTTTTGATATTGTGCATTCTTGGCACAGCAGCTGTCCAAGACCAAAGCTCGGCCGAGACAATGTCTGCCCAGTGGTCAGCCCGAGGCTGCAGCTGCGCTGACATTCCGAACAGGGCGGAGTCTGAAAGGTGGAAGGGCAGGATGTGCGTACGGCACGCAGTGCACGTCAAGTCCAGCCTCACGCGCCAAGCTCATTGGTTAAACAAGGAAAGGGCGCTCAGGCGACCGTATACATCCTCTCCGTGGTTACAACAAATAGCCAATGACAAAATCAGCTGGGGTGTCGGTGTTATGGTGAAAGCATTTTCTCAATGTAGGCACACTTAAGCAGATATATATCTCGAGGGGAAAGCAGGAAGGGTGCGGAGAAGGCGCATGAGGGGTGGATGGATTAATTAGAGATAATGTGGGATTTAATAATTTCGTCCTGCTATTCATGAGTGATGTCCCCCTCAGCCTCTTTAACTCCTACCTTTTACCACAGCACTTTATTGCCCGTCCTGCTGTAAAGAAATTAAAATAAATGAACTAATGCCTTTGTGCACTGGTGGCCCAGGGGAAGCCTTGTTGCCCAGGAAGTGGCAGTGGCCTGCAGGGGGGTTGCCCCAGATTGCTTGGGCAGGGGTCTGAACTGCACGCTTGCTTGGCATGTTGGAGAGTCGTCGCCACCGATCTGCGGCCCAGGGGTCCCGCCAGAGTTTGGCGTGGGGAAAGCGTTGAGATAACATAGTGGCACGGTAAACTGGAGCTCCGGGTTACCCGAGATTTTCTGTACAAGTGGACTCGGTGAAGGGGTCTGCAGGGGCGGGGCTCTCCAATGCAGGGTAACTTTTCTAGGGTAACTGTATCGTCAGATTTGGTCCTCTTGTGCAGTTATTGTGAGTGGTGCTTTTAGTGTGATTGAGAATTAAGTTCTCACTCTGGAGGTGATCCATATGTTACGCAGCTTAGTAGTGGATGCATTAAGGATGGCAGAGATCAACACGCAGCCCCTATTGTCTCTGTGGTTTGGTCATTTGGGTTTGTTTTCAACTCCTCAACCGCCTTCCAAGCTTGTATGTATATTCTATGCACCAACTGCCAATAGCCGCTCGGTTTCACAATGTTTCATCTCTTATTTCTCAAGGCCTGTGTGCCTCACGTCTGCTCATTGGTTTCCCACCTTAATTGTGGTTGCTTCCTTCTGGTTGGCCTTCTAGCACTGTTATTGCGCCATTTTGCTCATCAGGCCTTGTTCCAGGTACAAATCTCCCTTTTTATTTCAAAACTCCCTGTTTCACTGGTCCTTGTTTTTTTGTTCTTATCCTTCCACTTACAAGTGTGTTTTATTTTTCTGTATGGGGAACAAAATCCTTATATGGCAGCTCTTAGCAAATGCGACCGAATCAAACACGCGCAAGACAGAGCAGAAGCAGCATTGCTCCAGGGGCTCTGAATGTGGTTGATGCGGGGCGAAGACGGAGGTTGCATGCCGCGGAGATCCAGTGGTGGGAGTCTGGCTACAAGGCGGCATTTAGACTGGCAGTTCTTGGGAGAGCTTCAGTTCTGGTAGAATGTGGGAAAGCTGCCTCGGACCCGGGTGAAGGGCGGCTCAAGCTTCCATCTGTGTGATGATGCTTCTCCACAGAGCACCACGCGTAGCGTGCGTCTATTTTGAATATGGTTGCTACAGCACTCCTACTTTAGTGGACAGGGTCAGCCTGGTTGGGCGGCGTCTGGAGACCTTGCCTGCTGTGCATGTTGACTGGCTTGGCCTGTGGATGTTCAGGAAGGTTCAGATTTACATGCAGAGCTTGATTGTTTTTTCCTGGGCTGGTAGCCGTTGGAAGCCTTTGAGGGAGAGTGTGGCGCAGGCCCAGCATCGGGAAATGAAGATTAGATTAGACTAGCCGCATTGTGGTGTTTAGTGTCTGCTGCCTACATCTGTGCTCTCGGAGGCCAAGTATACGGATCACAGCAGTCCAGCTGTGGGGGAATTTGGGGCATTGACCTTGGTTTGACAGTTTCAGAAGTATACGAGCTACCACCGTGTCCTCACCTGGGGATGGAGCGGGTGGGTCCTGGTTCTAAAGGCAGAGCTGATGTGTGGGCCACTGTTAATTGGTTGGGTGTTGGCGTAGACCCACACACACCATTACGAGCCGACAAGGAAACTTGGTTATTATCTGGTGTTAACCAGATAAAAAATGCATTTACAAAAATCCAAGAAAGGAATCTTGTGCCCTTGCTTGGTGAACACCTAAATTGGTCTGTCGCACGCTTTGGTTATGGGCCGTCACGGCCACCAAAGCCCCTTTCTCGTGGACTGAACGTCTTTGGTTACCGTAGTAAACTGGGTTAATTATGTTTGTCGGCCAAAGTTTGCTTGTTACTCGCCCGGGGGTCTGCAACCTGTGACTCTACAGATGTTTTGGACTTAAATTTCCATGGTCCCTCGTCCGCGACTTGGATGGGTATAGCAATTTGCAGTTTTAGGCCAAAACAGCTGGAAAGCTAAATGTTGCAGACCCCTTACTCGAACCGTACTTGAGGTCCAAGCGCCCATTTAGTTCTACTGTTCCATGCTTTTACAAACACCAAAGCATCACTTTTCATGACTTGGTCTCTCTCTCTTGTAACTATTTTTCCTATTGTCATATAAATAAAGCATCTTAAAGGATGCTATTTGCTTAAGAAGGGTCCTTGGCCTTCGGACATTGCACGGCTGCCTCATTTACTATGCGTTTTAGCTCACTGAATCATGTATAATGTGCAGATACTTTCTAGCGCGTCCTGATATTGTGCATGTGGTTTCCCCCTTTGCAGGAAGTATGCTGGCGGAAGGCACCACAGCGAGCGGTTTGTCGCTGCGGAGGGGTTTGGATAAAGGCGGCGACTCCATGGACCATTGTTCGCATCTGCTGGCCCATCACATAGTGACACTCTACCTTGTGAACTTGGACAGATGAGAGGCACTGGGAGGCTCATGACGCAGAGTGCCGGGAGGACACGTGGACAGCGTCGTAACCCACCCGGAGCCTCGGGACTGGGATCCTCCATGGAGGAGATGCTGGAGCTGGACACTTGCGGCTTCTCAGGGACAATGCTTGCCATGCACTTCCAAGCCATAGGGCTCCATTGATTGCAGCCGTGGCACTCGTTATCGAGTGCAGGTGAAGATCCTTGGTGACTGGGGTCCACAATGTCTATACAGGTGGCAGTATTTAGAGGTCTCCGGTTTCAGCTGGGTTAAATGTGAGTGGTGGAAGGCCCAAATGTTTTCGTAAAGCGTATACAATACAAACAAAACTGTACGGGCACTTTTATTTTTATATTGTATAAATCTGACAATTTTGCATTCATATCATGTAAAGCTTCTAGTATCAGTTACCAGGTGGTGAGGACGTTTGCATGCAGACCACGCACTCTATGACCACGGCAAAAGTTTCCTTATTTTGAGATGCACTGGCATAGTTCATGACGCGTTGGAAGGCGGCCCATTGTGCATCAATCATTGCAATCATTCCATGGCTTGGTACGTCTACATGCCCAGTGGCTGAAGGCTGTTCATCGTAGTCCATACGGGGACAAGCCATGCCCCTCGGGCGCACATGCCAGTCTTGCGTCTCGAGAACGGGCACAGTTCCGGTTGCTTCGCTTCTCAATGTATCCAAAGGGACTCGTCCTGAAGATTTCGCTATTGTGCTAATAAGGAGGGGTGTTGCACAGGTGGTGATGCCCCACTTAATTCAGGAGGCTGATACACAGGTGATGGTGACACCCTTAAATCAGCTTACTTTGTGGCTGAAGGAAAGGTCGTCACAAACCTATATGGATCCCTGCTAGACAAAAAGGTTTGCAATTCCAGAACATGTTGGGCAGGTGTATGCGCAGAGAGGCCGAGGAGGTAAGTGTACAATGCTAAGCTTATCTTCCATGAGGCATGTCAAGGCATAACGTATCTGCTGGGCTGGTGAAGAGTCAAGAGTCTAAAAGTTGAACTTCATGTCTCGACCAAAATGTTTTGATTTGAAATGCTAGAGCAAAGCTTCTACTAAATTGGCTCCTCCAGACATCATGGGGTATGCTGCACCTCCCCGGTGCATTCGTGCCCAGGCTGGGTACAGTGCCCCCTGCAGCAGAGCGTCTACCTGCACTATACATCCTCTTCTCGTGATCACTATAGACCGGCATGGGTTGTCTACCGCCAGGTCATTTCAGGAGCCAGTAGTAGTGGAAGGTACTGGGGCAACTGGTTGCAACTGATAATCCTGCCAAATTCCAAGTTCTGTACCTCCATGCTGGCGCCCTTAAAGCTGGGCAGAGGAGAGCGCAGAATAAGGATTGGCTTTAGAGCTGGCTTTTAAAAGACCTTCTTTGGGAAATGAATGCTGCGCTCTTTTTGGTTAGAAGACTGACCTTGTGACTCTCAAATGCCAATATGAGGTAATTTCAAAATGGAGTCAAGAAGGACATGCTATTGGTGTGATGCGTAAGCAGTGGACGTGCAAGCGGTGGAGGCCTTTGCGCACCTTCTGGCTCTGCAATGGGCCTACTTGGGTCATCCAAGAGTTGTCTAGCAGTTGCTAGTAATTCAGCAGACTGTCCATTCCACTGGTGACCCTGTGTGCTGCGACCTGTCCAGAGTAGGATGTTCTGCACAATTCACTGACTAGAAATGCAGCTTCAATATCACTATCCTGCTTTCTGGACATTTGGGGATTCCGGAATTGCAGAGTTTGTGTCCATTTTGCAGGGGTCTTCAACCTTTGGCTCTCCAGGTGTTTTGGACCACAACCCCTATCGACCCTAGCCAACATAGTCAATGGTGGGGGGGTCATGGGAGTTGTAGTACACAGCATAGGGCGAGCAGCAGGTTACAGACTGGCAGTTTAGGGGGGGAAGGTTGTTCACTATATTGTTTCTCAGGATCAGACTCCAAAAGTAACGGCTTCACACCAAAAATGGGGCCTTCTAAGATAAGTTATGCCATTGAGGTGTTGCACGGCTTGTGCATAGCAAACTATGTTCACTGTTGGCTTCCACAATCATTTTGGTGCATGCTTTAGAAAGCCTACAATATGTATTTTTGGTTTTGAACTTTTGTCAAAACTACTCAGACCGTCATTTCACATTGAAATGCAGATCTCTGCTCAATTGTCTCTTGCAGCTCCTGGCACAAAAAACGTATTTGTAACGCTGTTTTGTGAAAGCAGGCCACTTAAGGGTTGCACGGGGGTTTGTGTGCCAGTCTGCAAAACCAGGGCACGCTCAGAAAGAGTTGGAAATTAGATCCCCGACATTAGAGGCTACCACGATGGTCCTAAATATATGCAAACCCTTCACAAGTTCCTCAACACACTCGGGCGCATCAAGGAAGACGTGGCAATGGCACTGTGCTAGCATGCAACCTCGCCTGCCAAGCCGAATTCTCGGGAGCGTGATCGTGTCACTATGTCTACTCAGTGGCGTCGCTAGGCGGGCCCTGGGGGGGGGGGGCAGTGCCCCCCATCCTCTGAAATCTCTGAAATCCTGTGCCCCCCCCCGCCCTACCTAAGGCGAGCAGTCACTGTGTTCTCTGGTCGTGGTGTTATTATTTGTGACACTCACTGAGGCAACTGTCTACAGACCACACGGCAATACTCCTTTTGTCTCAAAGTGAGCAGTGATCGAGCAGCTTGCATCCCCTCCCATCAGAATGTAGCTCAAGAAACTGCTAATGATGGGCCATTAGTCACTTAATGGTTTTGTGCCTGCATTCTGATGGGAGGGGAGTGGGTGCAATGGGGTGTGGGTAGTTGGTGTGCACAAAAGCCTCTCTGCAGGAGTGTTTGTGACGTCACACATTACCTTTCATAGTTGCCCCCCCACTTTTGTCTTTGGCCCCCTCTGTGCCCCCCCCCCCCCTAAATTTGATTCCTGGCGATGCCACTGTGTCTACTGCTGCATGAAATATGCGCGAAGACTAGAACGGAAGAATTGGTTTTTCGCAGGAAATGTTTTCGTTGAGCAAAAAGCTGAGCTAACAACCACCGCAAACATGGCGACCCCTAAAATGACAGACCTACAGATCCCGGTGTGAGGTTATTGGCTGTCGTAAACTGCGCCCAGTCCCCTTTGCTCGCAGGCTGTCTGACCGCGCCGTGTTCACACCCGCATATCCTTCGGCATCGTCACCTGCTTGTGCAGGCCGCATGCGCTGGCCCCCGGGGCGAGGCATTCAAGGGCTGCAGGGAGAATCCCTGCGTTCTATGCAATAGTCTTGACGTCTGTATCCTTAGTGAGCCAAGGTTATTAGGCACATCATGCATATACACCAATGCTGTGCACAGCACAGACATCAATGTCTTAAAAAGCTCAATGCATTTGAATAGTGTAAGTGGAAAAATGGTAGTTTACTTTAATAATTTGTCTAAATACCTTCTCTGATACTTTGCACCTGTAAGATTGAACCTAAAATTATTTGCAGGTTGTCCTCTTAAAAAAAAGAGCCCCATTACGTCGCCTTTGCATTTGTTTGCTCTGCTGGTATTTAGGGAGTAAGAAAAGCTGACACCCAGTCTACATCCAACTGCTCTCTGCTTAGGGCACAGTTTTATGCATGCCAATATGTGTCAGTCTTTCTATTCGGGAGCTGGTGGTCCAGTTCTGCCTTTTCTTTGCATATTGGAATGTCGTTCCATTCCCCCACCTCCTCCAATATAAATCCAGGCTAAAAGCTCTAGCATGCAAAGTAAAAACCAGGACTGGACTACCATCTCCTGGGTGGAATGGGTCCATTTGGCATGTTATGCATTTATTACTCAGCACTGGTGCAAATCAAAATGGTCTTGTGCACATTGAGGGAGGACCTTGCACGTGAAGGAACTATGTACAGGCCTGGCTTTACTTTTGTATGGAAGGATGCTGGGCCGCACGTGCATTGCGAAGCCGACGCCATCCAGAAGCGTACCGTGCACACACACATGCCTGGGATGCACTGCTCCACATATCTGCTTCATTCAACCGAAATTGCTCCATTTCCTGTCTGATTACAAAAATAAATTATTAATGCAAAGTTGCAACAGTGGTCACTGGTGTTTTGGAAAGGTTTTTCAATGTTGGTCCGCACCTCTTTGCTTGTAAAGGCAAAGCATTTCTTCAATATGAGTTGGGGTCTTGTCAAGATTTCTGAAAAAACTATAATAAAACATATTAAGTTATTTAAAACTAGTGTGTTGTCTCTTTCCTATAAATCGTTGAATAAATACGTGTTCCTCCTAGGAAGTGACTCTTGACTAGACTGTGCTTTCTTGCATAACCAACCAACCACAAATGGACATCTGGAGATTTGGTTCCCTTTTTCTGATGAACATTAGTCTGATCCACTATGAATGATGGCTCTTGCTGCGCCCCTACTACCACAAGCTTGCAGCCTTCATCTAAGCCCATGGCACCTTCCCAGTTCTCTCAAAAACGAACCTTTTTGGGATTTTCCTTTCCTCCAACAGAACACAAACTGCTTTACCTCCGACATTGGCACAATGCATCACTATCCGGACAAGCCTTGGCATCCTAATGCCAGCACGGAGATGAGTGCAGTATAAATTCATAACATACTCTATAGATCTAGGACCACATTTCTTGTGCACAGTTTGAGACATTGGTACTAAACATTTCTAACTAGCACAAAACGCAAGAAACACACCAGTGCACATGGAGTTGGGGTTATTTGCGGCTGCTCTTTTCTGAAGGGAACGGATGCACCTCCCAAAGTGAAATTCACACGGCTGTGCTCCAGCACTCAAACCAACATTCTAATATTTGACTGAAGATAGAGTACAAAAAGGGTACTCAACACTCCTCTCTTCCATCATTTCAACACTGTTCACCTGAAGCAAAGTTGGGAGCTTGTCTGTTGTCGCTTTCCTTTTTAATTGAACGGATTTGTGAGTACGAGCCAACTGAGACTGATGTTTCCTTGAAGATAGTGTAGTGAAATCAACATTAAAGTAAGCAAAAGACCCTAGGGTGTCGCTCCTTCTGGCACCTCCCACCGCTGATTCTATACTAGGATTAGAACCCCCGTATTTTACAACACATCAAGGATTCCCTGTTCATTGAATGACACAGGAAGATGTTCACACTGGGATAGTAGCAGAGTTGACACCACACACAACGGGAAGACCCAGGGAGGATCCAGGGGTGGGGTAAATCAACAAAATGGACTGGTCTTACTCAGGGAGGCCTTACCCTGTCTTGCTCAATGAAAAGCTATCTGGAATTTAGAAAGCCGTTTGTGTGCTCACGCGCCTACTATATCATTCCATTGAATTCTCGAAGTAGTATTTGATAAAAACGTTTATGGTCACAAAGCTTCTCCACAAAATAGAAATACTGTGCTATTTATCGTCATGGAACAGTTTAAACACAAATCTCAAATGGTTTTGTTATCGTTACATCCAAAAGTGAATCCTGTGGTCGGCTGACACGTGTTCCCAACAGAAAGTATTTTTCAAGGCATAAGTTCTGAATCGTGAAGCAATTTATATGTGTGATTAAAAAATATAAAATAATGCGATGATGTTAATATATCAATATAAGTATATGGTGGTACCTAAAAGTAAAGAAACCATTATACAGATGAAAAAAATATACCTACATGACACAAATTAAAATAAAACATTGTTATGTGTAATCATATACGACAGCCTAGGAAAAACAGGAGAGCAAGAGGAGAGAACGAAAGATGAAAGACATGGTTCATTAAATGTTAATTATTGAAAATGTACTTGTAAATCATTATGAAGGTATAGGGCTTACCCCACAGTGTCCTAAGCTACGCCTTGTTCATAATTATCTTGATAAAGTAAAATATTGAAATTAAGGGAATTAAATCATACAGTATTCTTACATTTGTAATTGAAAACACAAATTCAGGATCATAAACTGATTCTTTGGAAATCATTATTGAACACTGGTAAATCGCTAATATAATCTAGGTCAAAGTGACTCCCCCTTGGATGTTTTCTTCCTAATGGAAATAGTAGCACTCTTATGTTCACATCAGAAAGGATGTTGAAATTCCTGAACAGAAAATAAAATAGATATGTCGTGCTGGTACCTAATCTATCGCTCGCTAAACAAGTATTCTCCATTGTAACATGTTCCTAACAGAGTGCATATCTAATGAAATAAGGGAATCTAGAAATAGATCATTTCGAATGTCTTACCTTAAAACTTTGGATGCTATTCATCCAGGCTGTTAATCAGCAAAGGTGTTGGTGTACCGCGTGCATTGCAGCCGTCATTTTGTATATTTATACTGTGCTGGATGATGGCATTGTGTAAATGCGTGACATCATCCTGCGGTGACATTGTTGTCATCAAGCGCCGGCTATGTGTCACTGTGATTAGTTGTAAACATGTAGTGTACAATTATGTACAAATATAAGGGAATGCATCAGAAACCTTTAGGTGTGACGGATATATATTATCCTGATATAAGTGTCTGTTGATACAATCAATTAACGTTGTATTTGAACATAAATGTTTTATGTTTTATTATTATTATTATGGTATTCAGTCATAATGTCGAATACAATAATGTCGAAAGTCAAAATGTCGAAAATATTTAGTCGAAAATAAAAATGTCGAATTACAAAAATGTCGAATTTTTTTCGAATTAATGTTTAAATAAATAATTAATTAATTATAGTTTATAAAACATAATTTTTTTAAATGGTTAAAGCTATATCCATTGTGGGTGGGGGGATGGGGAGGAGGGGGGGGGGGTTGGGGTAGGGGTTTGGGATGGGGTTTTTTAATAATTAATTATTTAATTAATGTTTTATGAAATAGTTTTTTAAAAAAAATTAAAGGTATATCCATGGGGGGTGTTGCGGGGGATGGGGAGGAGTGGAGGGTTGGGGTAGGGTTTTGGGATGGGGGGCTTGGGGGGGGACCCCCCCAATAAAAAAACGTTAGTATGTGTGACATTATACATAGTTATTTTAACATTGGTTTTTCGATTTTTTTTTCGACATTTTATTTTCGAAATAATGACTTTTTCTATTATATGTATGTGTTTTCGACATTTTTGAATTCAACATTTTTGAATTCGACATTTTTGTAATTCGACATTATTTTTTCGATATTATGTCTATAAACCATTATTATTATGTGAATGGACATTATCTGTAATGACTAGAATAGTCCTATATGCAAATTCTTATGTATCTATAGCATCAGGACAAAAATGCCATTTGTTCGGTGTGTAGAAAAGGAGGATACTGGTATACTTCCAATGAATATCCTTTTGACAAGCTGGAAATAGTAAGCAAACAATAACTACAACATCATAAATGTTAATCTTTTTCCACAGAGTGTTGATCATAAAACATGCAAAATTCTTGTATAATTATAGAAAACTGAAACTTTGTTATCTGTATTGAGTCCAATTGGCGTACTCCTGGATTCACAAATCAGACGTGCTTCTTTTTAAGTTCATGGTTTCTTCCTCTGTGCTTGAACATGTCCCAGCCCCAGAAATGTCTGATCTTCTTTATGACCATCTTGATGCTCTTTGATCCAATGCGCAAATGGTGGCATCTTGGTGTCCTGACTTCCAATCATTCCTACATGCTCTCTCATACGGAACCCAAGTTCCCCAATAGTACTCCAAAGTATTTTTTTATTACAAATTAAAAAAAGTGCGTTTACAACATATTTCGGTATACAGTTAATCAAATCTTGTTTTTAGAAAATCTGGCCATTATTCATTCTGAGTTGTTTGGCATTGTTTGCAGCAAATGTACACCTAGAACGGGTCCCACATTTATAACAACATTGTACATGAAGCCAATTAGTGTTCACTATGTTAGTTTTCATAAAACCTGGGCATAATTTGTTACATAGGGTGGGTGCCCTGGTATAAGTAATAGTGGGTTTATCTTTGATATACTCTAAAATCTTCATCCAATTTAAGTAATCGTCAGTATTTCTATTGGGGTTGACCGAGGGGGGAATTGAGAAATTGTTATGTTATGTTAATGAAATGTATAAAGCGCATGTTCACCCGAAGGCATCATGACGCTCACCTAACAGATATGGGCCAGAGAAGAGACAACAGGAGTACTCCTAAGAAAAGACACGTCTTCAGAGCAAGACGAAAGGAGAGATGGTTGGTGGTTGCCCGCAGCGAGTACAGAAGTGAGTTCCAGGCCTTTGCTGCGGCTACAGAGAAGGCACGACCGCCCATACCAGAAAGTCTTACCTGAGGTAATTAAATCATCAGAGCAGATTGAGAGCGCAGAGCTCTGAGGGGAACCTATGGAGAAAATGTAGTTTGAAGGTATTCAGCTCCAAGTTTATAAAAAAGCTTTATGGACGATACACAATGACTTAAACAATACTCGCTTCTCGACAGGGAGCTAATGGAGCTGGCGGAGAAGGGGGGACATATGTGCACCAAAAGGAGGTTGCAGTACAGCTCTAGCCGCAGTATTCTGTAAAAGCTGCAAGCGGCGAAGGAGATAAGCAGGTTGGGCCAAATAAAGTGTGTTGCAGTAGTCAATTGGGGCTGTGGAAGTCATCAAAATACAAGTTGTATCTCAGAAACCTGCGGAAGAAGAGTGTTTAAGGGAGAGGTTACAAAGTGGGGGCGGAGCTTGTCAGCAGGGGAGCTCATTCCTTTTTCTTTTGTAGATGTGGCAAAAGGGAGCGGTAGGTTCCCCAGATCTGGATCTGCAGCAACTGCATGGTGAAATTGGTGGGGAAGAGGGCTGCAAAGAGCGGTTTCGGTACACAGCTCGGGTGCAGTTATGCGGTTGCAGTATTGAGATGATGGGGGTAAGGGGTTTGAGGTGGGATCAGTTGCTCCCCATGTTGGCGCCGTTTTTGCACGCGGTGAGAAGGATTTAGTCAGGGAGCCAGGGGTGGCTCTGATAAAGAGATTTGGCCAGTGGTTTCACTTCATTGGACAGAGTTTATGCCTAGGAGGGTTTGGACAGGGGCAGTTAAGGAAGGGGCAGTGGAGCCCACATGGAAGAGCAACAGGGAGATGGGGACATTTTGCAGGTCCTGGGGGTGCATGCAGTAGCACACCAGGACATAAAATACAAGGAATTTGATTCATTTCGGGAGGATGAAGTGCATCTGTCGGTGATGAGTAATGAATATTACTTGCTGGATCT
Source organism: Ambystoma mexicanum (assembly GCF_040938575.1). Taxonomy (NCBI): domain Eukaryota; kingdom Metazoa; phylum Chordata; class Amphibia; order Caudata; family Ambystomatidae; genus Ambystoma; species Ambystoma mexicanum. The sequence continues at coordinate 1,461,946,877 of NC_090935.1, forward strand.
GAGGAGGGGGGTGGAAGAGTTGGTAAAAAGATGGAGGTAAAAGGGGAGATGGCGTTGGGGGGGAAAGAACACCTCGTTGGAGGGTTTTTCAAGGTGCTGGGGACATGGTCCTTTGGAATATGGTTGAGGGAAGCAAAAGGGGGTATTAGCATGGTAAAAGAGGTGGTTAGTGCTATTTGCATGGACAGGCTAGCCCGGGGGTACAAGAAGGGTGAAGAGGTATGGAAGAAGGATGGGTGTGGGCCGGTTACCAGTCATTTGGTCGAAAAAAAAGGTCGACAGGACAAATGGTCGACACCATTTGGTCGAAAGCCAAATGGTCGAATTTCTTTTTTTTTTTATTTTCACTTTTTTTTGGGGGGGTCACCCCACCCCGTTTTTTTTCTAAAAAACCCTTTATTCCCCTAATCGAAAACCTAAAATATATATATATAAATTAAAAAAAATTCGACCATTTGGCTTTCGACCAAATGGTGTCGACCATTTGTCCTGTCGACCTTTCTTTTCTTCGACCAAATGACTGGACAGCGTGTGGCCCGGGGGAGAAGTGTGGGAAGAAGGGTGAGAGGACTTGAGGAGAGGGAACAAGGGACATGAAGTAATTAAGGAATTATTGAATTAATTGTTTTGGTTCATTGTTAACAGTCAGTAGTCTGTAAGGCCAAAGAGCCAGGTTAGCATTTGTTATAAGCTGTGGCCTTTCATATGAAAGCAACCTTTTTCAGTAATCGCTAGGCTGGGCGTTTTGTGCAGTTTAGCCAAAGGGGGGCCCCGGGGCGCATGTGTACGTGCCCCCCCCCAACCCTGGGTGATTTGGTTGCTGCACCCTGGGCAGCGAGCGAGTTTCTGTCCAGAGTGCCCCCTCCCAGCGATAAATAGGGGCAGGCACGGTTCGGGAGCAAGCAACGGTTGAGTTTGTTGTCGTGCCTCCCGCCCTCCCTCACCGTTTTATAGGAATCATTTAGGGTAATTTTTTGCAGGGGGGGGGCATGGGTAGAAGGGGTTGTGTGATCAAAAGGGGGGATGGTGGCGTTGGGGAACAAGCTGGGGCATTAGGGGTTGAAGTTGATGTGTAATGTTGCTGATGTGGCCGGTCAACCGGGCTGCGTTAAACAGGAGGAAAGGGGGAGCAGGGCACATGGTCCTTTGGAGGATAGTTGGGGGAGAGGTATGGAAGAAGGAGGGGCATGGCCTTGGGGACGAGATGGGGAAGACGGGTGAGAAGAATTGAGGGGGAGGGGAGGGAACATGGAACATGAAGTAATTAAGGAATTCATTCATTGTTTTGGTTGATTTTTAGCGATTAGTAGTCTGTACGGCCAAAGAGCAAGCTTAGCTTTTGTTGTAAGTCGTGGCCTGTCAAATTAAAGCAATATTTTCCACTACACGCAAGTCTGGAGGTTTTTGTGCAGATTAACCCAAAACATTTTTAAAAATGTCTTTCAAATGCAATTGGCAGAAGTAATTTCAGCAAAAGGGAAGCTTTGAAGCCACTCAGTCATGCTGCCAATGAATGAGCCCCTTTTACCGCAGCGAGCACAAAAGGAAGTACTCTGCGTAACTCTGCCCCTGGGGGAAAATCCTTTGATTTGTTCTATTTCTATTTCTATTCATGTTTCCTCGAATTGTGTCAAGCCGCTGCCAGGATAAATATTGTGTTTCCTCCAGAAGAGTTCTAGCATTAATATCTCAAGCACCGTGTGTGCATTCCACTCCAAAATTAAAAGCTTGGTACTTTATGGAATGCAAATTCATTTTTGGCAGTGTCGGAATTGTACAGATAAACGAAAAATGTGCACAGTGAGTCATTCTATGAGACAAGAGAGACCGCTCCCGCCAACATTTTTTAACTATGAGAGAAGTCTTAGACCTGGAAGTAAGCAGTCTTGTCTGGTGAGGTGATTTGTGGCTGCCTCGCTGCGTGCTTAGAAATCGGGGTCTCTGTTTCATGCTCCAGCTTTCTGAAATGGGTCCCGTTATGTAACTCACCTGTGTTCGTAAAGCATTGGCCGGGAATACTGTTTTATTCAAATAACCCCCACAGGGAAAACGTTTAACTGATGCAAAGATCTTAGTGGCTTTATCTTCTCAATTGGCTTGAGCATGGGTGCGTGGATAGAAGGGTGTGTGGTAGTCTCGGGAGGATAGCTCAGGGGCAACGTAGTTCGATCCCCGGGTCCGTGCTTCGAATCCTCTGGCTATTAAGCGCCTTATAAATAAACAATTACAATGACATGCTCTCTTGCTCACATTCTTTCTGTATTTCCTTGGATCTTTTTTAGGAAGTTGCCACAGTCTCTTAATGTGCCCAAATAGAAGCCCCTCCTTCTTTCTTGGCCATTGGGTAAGGCAGTGTTATAACATCCTGCCACTACGTGGTGTAACGTAGGGCGAACGTGATGTTATGAATGGATTAAAAGGGCTGCCCCAGTCCAAGGCGGTGCTAGTTATATCACCAGATCTCCACGTGTGTATATTCCTTAGACCCAGTGCTTTAAGTGGGCCGGGGCCGGGCCCCGGCAGTCTCCAAAAAGTGGGGCTGAGCCGGGGCCCCCAGTCCCACCGCACGCAACATTGGCGGGATGCATTATCCCGTCGCGGCCGAAGCCGCTACGGGAGATGCTCCTGCCATGAAGTCAGGCTAGCTGACAGAAGTGACAGCCAACCACAGCGATGCTGTGCCTGGCTGCCACTTCTGTCAGTCATAGTAACTGCCTCTGGTGACCCCTCGCGCGAGGGGTCATCAGAGGCAGTTACTGTTCCTTTGTTTCCCCAGGTCGCCGAGGCGTCTTTAACCCTCGGCGAACCTGGGGATTCCTCGACATATTTCGAGGTTTATAAAAGATGGCTTTGAAAGTACACATTTCAAGCCATCTTTTATAAAGCTTTGCCGACGGACAATTTTGTCCGTAGTCAAAGCTTTATAAAAGATGGCTTGAATTGTGTACTTTCAAAGCCATCTTTTATAAACCCGAAAACATGGCCTGAAAACTAGGCAAACCGTAAGGTACGCACACAAATATATATACATGTTATATATCTGTGTGCGTACCTTACTATGGTTTGTGTACTTTGCAGGCCATCTTTTCTAAACATAGAAATATGTAAGATATTTCTATGTTTAGAAAAGATGGCCTGCAAAGTACACAAACCATAGTAAGGTACGCACACAGATATATAACATGTATATATTAGGGTGACCAGATTTAAAAAGTAAAAAACCGGGACAGGGCAACTAACATAAAAGTAGGACTAACTCTTGAAAGTGGCACTGTCAAGGCACTACACTTATGTAGCGTTTGGAGGAGAGGCGGTTTCAGTGTTACTGTTAAAATAAACACATTTTATAATCAATTTCTAACAAACGAACACTATCTTAATTTGTAAAATGCAGCATTTCTTCTTTGCGAGCTATGCCTGCCAGCTATGAAGACACACTACCAAAAACCGGGACCACTGCAGTTTCCAATGGGAACATAATCTTGAGAAAGGGGGACAGAGCAGCAAAAACCGGGACAGTCCCGGAAAAACCGGGACGTCTGGTCACCCTAGTATATATATTTGTGTGCAGACCTTACGATTTGGGTGCTTTTTAGGCCACGCCGCTCCCAGAAGCCACGCCCCCAAATGAGGGCCCCCCCTCTCGATTTCTTACCCCACTTAAAGCCCTGCTTAGACCAGGCCTCCCGCAAGCCAATGTATGGTGCCGCGGAATCACCCCATGTAGCTAAAGGACACAGGCTCATAAGCTAGTAGAGCTGACCCCCGGGACACTGCGGGGGAATAAAGGAGGGAGGCGGCAGAAAGGCGCGCCCTCCCCCTCGCCTTTTCTTTCCTCTGCTGCCTCTTAAGCAGAGCCTGAAACAAGGGGCTAGGGAGGGAAGCCAAATGGTGCTAATGGGCAGGTGGTTGCAACAGTTAGTTTGGGGAAACAAACAAGAAAAGTGATTTTTACAATTTACAACTTTGCAAAAGTGAAAGAGAATCTTAACAAACACCAAGCTCACAAGCACAATGGCACGTCCCCAAAAAGAAATAATAGCAAAACGGGACACCAGCTTGCTAGAGTAGGCTGCAGCTGGAGAAAATGAATTCAGCTGGGCCTGGGTCAGAAAGAGGATGGGCAGAGATTCACAGAAGATGAAGACGGCAACAACAGGGAAGAAGACATGATGCCTGCCAACAAAAAGACATGTGAGAAGAGGGGAGCAAAGATGCAGAGAGGGCCGCAATAACAAACCAGGAGGTCGGAGGAAAGAAGCACACTGAAAGGAAGAAGAATAAAGGTAAAAATGCAAAGAAAATGGGGAACATGTTTAAAACAATGCTGTTTGAACACAAATCACTGCAAGAGTTTGAATTATTGAGAAAGAATTGAAAAATGGTGGCAGGTTTAGGCACAGCTAGGGGGTTAACCAACGCTAAGGGGCATGAACAGATACCACAGGCAATAGGGGAGTAGATGGGGAACGCCTGAGAGCCTGGGGGGGCGGGAGGGGGGGGCAGCACCTGCCACAAGTGAGCAAGGTAACCCCACAGCCAGTGGAGAGCTCATGCAGAGCACGCCAACAATCGCCACAAATGCACAAGTAAACAGCATAGCCAGGGGAGCACCCACCCAGAGCACACCAGCAATGGCAGCAACACACGGTGCCAACAGCCATTGGTTTAGCAATGAGGAATGCACCTTTAACGGCAGATAGCATAAATAACAATGCAAGAACTATGACAGGCCCAGCAAGTTATGGGGCATATATCACAACATGTAGGAGGCCCACATCAGAGCATGAACCACAGAACAAGTTTAAAAGGACACTAGCCTGTACATAGAATTGAAAGTAAAAGAATACATATGGAGAAAAGAGTTCATAGAAATATTTACACTGTTAGAATTCAAACAGAGAGGCTACGACGTAGTGAAAGAGGATAGGAATGAAGAAGACTAAAGCACCACAAAGGGAACACCGGTGGAACAAAGCGTTAAGAAATGGTTGAGGGCCTGTTCTATATTAGCAACCACCATAATGGGAAAATTCCCAGAAGAAGGGGTAGCACTCATGGCATACCGGGACAAGACCCTAGAAGTCAACGACACCTTTGGGGTAGAAGCTTAGCTTAATTATGACAGGGAGCTCAGGATGTGCATGGACAGATCCCCAGAACTGGGCTGAAGCTGATGCAAATGTATACATCCGTGAGGTATTAAAAACGAGATTTGTACCAACCAGTACAAACACAGGGCAACAGGCAGGAAAGGCCTCACAGCCAACCACAGGTAGAAGCGATGAAAATTACCAGCACCACAACAAGGGAGGACAGCCCTTTTGGAAGAAACAGCTCAGGGGGCCTAGGTCAGATACCTGCAACACAAACCCATCAAAAATGCACACCCCCAATGGGAATACCAAACTATTGGGTTACTGCACCCAGGGGAAGGACTGTAGATACAGACACCAGTGCAGCAGATGTGGGGGTGAGGGGGGATACCGCATTACCAAATAAACAAGAACCCCCCCCCCCCAGAACCTCAAACACAGGACCCCTAAATACTAGGCAGACATTGGCCTATCACTCATCAAGGAGCAGGCAATGGAGGGATGGCTGGACACATACCCCGACAGGCAAACCAGCACCTAGTTACATGAAGGCTTCACCCAGGGCTTCACAATACCATTCAAAGAGCACAGCTCAGTTGACATCCCACAGAACCTGAAATCAGCCAGGGAAAACCCAGAAGCAATGAGAGGGACAATCCAAAAGGATTACACCACCTGTCACTTCCCCCAGGCAGGTCAGTGAATGACGGCCTACCAGAGATGGACACAGCAGAGTCTTACACCACCTGTCACTTCCCCCAGGCAGGTCAGTGAATGACGGCCTACCAGAGATGGACACAGCAGAGTCTTACACCACCTGTCACTTCCCCCAGGCAGGTCAGTGAATGACTGCCTACCTCCAAGAGATGGGTTGTAGGACAAATGATCGAATCTAAATGGTTGACAGGACAAATGGTCGATACCAAAAGGTCGACAGGTCAAATGATCAAATTTTTTTTTTCACATTTTTTTTTTTGGTGGGCCCCCCAACCCCTTTTTTTTTTGCTTAAAACCACTTTTTTTCCCTAAACGAAAACCTAAAAAAATATATATAACTAAAAAAAAAATTCGATCATTTGTCCTGTCGACCAAATTGTGTCGACCTTTTGACTGTCGACCCTTTGTCTGTCGACCATTTGACTAGACACCCAAGAGATGGACACAGCAGAGTCTTACACCACCTGTCACTTCCCCCAGGCAGGTCAGTGAATGATGGCCTACCTCCAAGAGATGGACACAGCAGAGTCTTACACCACCTGTCACTTCCCCCAGGCAGGTCAGAGGTCAGTGAATGACAGCCTACCAGAGATGGACACAGCAGAGTCTTACACCACCTGTCACTTACCCCAGGAAGGTCAGTGAATGACGGCCTACCAGAGATGGACACAGCAGAGTCTTACAACAGCTTTCAAGAAGCAATTGGATGAATCAAAAAAAGCAGGAAAAGGCGCACTCCAAGGTGGACATAGAAGCCGCCTTCAGGTTACTACCAGAACAATCCAGATCAAAGCCATTGCTATGTTTTCAATTCGAAAACATGATATATGTGGACAAGTGCCTTCCCATTGGCTGCGCTATCTCCGGCGCTTTCTTTGAGAACTTTAGTTGTTTCCTCCAATGGGCTCTCCAAAGACACATGCCGGAGGCCGCCATGGTCCACTACCTGGATGACTTCTTAGTCAAAGGGCGCAGGGAATCAGACAACTGCTAGATGGCGCTAGAGAAAATGATAAAACTTAGAGAGGAATGGGGCATTCCCTTAGCCCACGAAAAAACAGCAGGCCCTTCCAATGTGATACCCTTTTAGGCATTGAAATAGACACTGAGTTAGGGGAATGCAGGATTCCCAAAGAAAAAATAGAAAGCCTACTGAAGACAATCAGGAGTTTAAAACGGAAGGACAGAGGCAGCATCAGAGAAATACAGTCACTGGCTGACAGTGTCAACTTTGCAGCAAGGGTGATACCGCAAGGAAGGGTCTTTTCTAGAAGTTTAGACCTAAAAACCAGAGGCTTCAGAAAAGCACAGCAACACATAAGATTGGGAGTAGAGGTCAGAAAGGATTTAACGACATGGGAAAACATTTTGAAGAATTTCAATGGGGCAGTCTTATGGCGCACGGCACTCAACATGGAGATGAAAAGAGTATTATTGACCGATGCTGCCGGTAACAAGGGTTTTGGTGCAATTTCAAACAAAAGTTGGTTTGCGGGCCACTGGCCAAAGGCATCGCAAAATCATGGCTTGACCAGGAACATAACGCTTCTAGAAATCTTCCCCATATGGATTGCCTTAAAGCTATGGGTCGAAGATTTGAGCAATAAAGAGCTGGCAGTCTGGTCGGATAATATGGAAGTAGTTAGCATCATCAAAAAACGAACAACATCATGCCAATTGGTTCTGAAAGTACTAAGGGCAATGACCACAGTTTCTCTGAACAATAACATAGAAATAAATGCAAAACTCTTTGCCGGAGCAGAGAATGATATTGCAGATGCTTTATCTCACCTACAGTGGGTTACATCCCAGTGCGACCAACCAGACGCAGGCCAGATGATGACAAGAGTGCCAAAAGAGGTTTGGGAGGTTCTGACAGGGAACTGTTCAAATCAGCTGATTGGTCAATGCCGAACGGCTTGGCCCAGAAGGAGAAGTCAGGTGGCAAACGCACCTCAGAGAAGGGTGCCAATATAAGCCCACTCCCTGTCAGACATCCCGAGCCCCCCCCCCCCCCAGGGGTCTTGATAGAGCTAGCCAGCAAGACTTTAGCAAAGAAAATGGCCAAGCAATGCAGTAAGTTCCTGACTACATTAAAATAAATAACAGATGTTGCATACACAGAAGGCATAAATGAGAAGGAAGTTAACGCATGTGTAGCATGGGCTTATGCCAGAGTAAGAAGAAAGCATGGGCTAGGATGCACTTGTCAGCCATAGCACACTTTGTAAAATTGGCTGGGGGGAAAGACCCAACACACAGACCACTGATAGATTATGCTTTTAAGGGGTGGGGAAAACTTGAAGACTCAACGAAAGACAAAGGATGCCCCCTGAATTTTGAAAAATTAAAAATAATGCTAAACCTGGGTGAAATAGGTTCACACATATGTGAGACTAAACTATTCGGAGCAGCTTTTGCACTGGCTTATTCTGCGGCCCTCAGGGTCAGCAAATGAATAGTCTCTAATACAAGGGTACAAGGGCCAATGATGGTTTAGCCATGTTAGACGTGCACACGCAGCGGGACTGCATGACAATAGAGATAAAAAAGACAAAAACAGGGAAAGGTAGGTTGACCAACCTATACTGCATCGAAGGCAGAGAGAAATGCCCGATATGTACCACAAATGATTTCCCCGCCACTTGCCCCCACCTCGGGGGCCAGTTCTTAATACACAGAGATGGCAAGGCCCTCAGCCGGTTTCCATTCCAGGCCATCCCCAAAAAAGTTATTGCTAAGGCTAGCTGGGACACCACAGAATATGGAACCCACTCCTTCAGAATAGGGGTAGCAACATCTGCTTGGATTGGGGTCATGGGGCCATATGGTGTCAAGAAAATGGGGGTCTGTAAATCGGGGTGTTTTAGAAGATACATAAGGCCAGAGCTAATTTAACATATATTTCTCAACAGATGAAGAAGTCCCCTACAAGCTGCCCTGGCTCGTGGGGCACTCCTTTGTGGATTGGACAGAAAGGTGGACCGAGGAAACGAGAGAACAAAATGACCCTTTAAAAACACCATCACGTCCTGGTGGGGCAACCGGGGCATGAAATGGGATGACATACACAAGAGACTAGAAGACCTAGTAGGTTTCAGAGACCCTCGTGAATACCTAGTAGTACACCTGGGGGGCAACGATCTAGTAGAGGTAGGAAGCAAACAGCTAACACAGGACATCTGTGCACCCCTAACAGGGAGGGGAAGAAGCTGGAAAGAAACTGAGATATTTATGTCGGAAATATTGCGCAGGAAACTATGGAGAGGTGCCTCATCAAACAGCGCTACTGACATAGCTAGGAAGAAGCTGAACAAAAGCATAGAAAGACTTTGCACAAGCATGGCCCTGAATTTCATCAGGCACTGGAGCATGGCCTTCTCTGGCCTGGAACCATTTCACAGAGATGGAAACCACCTGGCAGTGAAAGGGATGGAGCTATTTCACACAGGGATCCTGAACGCTTTAACTACAAGGGGGTGTAAGCAGAGCAAGGGTCCTTTTTGGAGAACCCGAGTGGCCGTGATGCAACTTGGGTGTAGCAGCATGGGCCTGGAAGGAAACTGCCACCAGGCACAGGAGTGCTGCACCAGCCAATTTACAGGTCCCAAATACACAGACCTGGGAGCTCACACTGGTGGCATCCTGAGAGCAAGGAAGGGCAACTTTTGGTTCCTGGTCAAAGTGCCCAAAAGTACAGAACTAAGAAGACACTACACACCTGTTTGTTTGGGAATATCCATAACACTCAGGTATGTTTATTAGTATTATGGGCCTCATAATTTGGCAAAGTGGTAAAATTGGAGATAACTCAGTTACCTCCAATTTGACCACTTGCCGCTATACTCGTAATGAGGCCCATGAGAGTGGTAATTCGGCCGATTTCTGGAGGAAAAGTGGATGATGTACCTACCTCCTGTATGATGCTGGAGGGGAATCCTTCACTTTTCCTCCAAACAATCTGCGGAATTACCACTTGTAATTCCACTAGTGGTAATTCTGCCAAAAATCCCCAATGGAGTCCATGATTTATGCCACCTACCACCACTTGTAATCCCATGGTGAATCCACAGGACCAAGTGGTGGTAACTGTAAATCCGTTTGGTGGTATTTCACAGGATCTACCTCTGAAATACCTACAAACTCGTAATTAGGCCCTATGTATACTAAAAAGCCACTGCCTTTTTATTGCCATCACAAAAATGTTTCTGAGTGATGTTTTATGTATTTACTGTTATAGGATAAGTACAAATGGATGTTGTGTCCCATGGGTCTAGCGGTTCCTCAGTTTATAACAATTTGGCGCCAAAGGTGGTAGGCCGAGCCCAGCGGCAATTGCAACACCGCTGGGCGTCACTGGTGCACAGAGAGCCTCTGCGGCAGCAGAGCGCCTTCAATGAGAAAGGAGCAGGGTGAGAAATCCCGCTGCGGTGAGGCACCAGAGAGTTAGTGCAGGATGGCATAACATACAATTATGCAGGGGCGAGTCACATGCACTGCTCCGAAATGCTGCCAATTGCAGCATGTAAGTCAGGCCCTGTGTTGATAACATAGAGAGCAGAAATAAAAAAAATATGAATCTCTGCTACCCAAGCACATCCTCTTCCATTAGAGCAACAGCATGCATGTTCACCGCTCTGAAGGTGCCACCCATTCTTCACAACAAGGGCATCCAGCATCTGCAGGATATCCGGCTACTGGAGGTGAGAGAAGCGCATCCGCCTATAGACATTGGTGTCAGCGGCTCAGCATAAACAGAGTGCTCATACAACACTTTATTCTCACCTTCCATTTATGATGTCCTGACAAAGGAGTGATGAGGTCGGCTGAGGTAGGGAGGAGGAGGAGGAGGAGGAGGATGCATTATAGTCTACTGACTGTGGCATTGGGGAGTTGGGAATTCTAGTCTTTCGGCTGGGCCAGACTTGGGGGGTGGGGTGAGAAGGAAATGGCATAATGGAAACGGAAGTTAGCATTGAGGAGAAAGGAGGAATACAGGTTGTTCGTTGCTGACCGCTTGAGTCCATATCTTCTTGGCCTGACGCTGTGAGGGTTAAGTGAGACCCGGGAAAGAGGAAGCTGACATTGGCGACAGTGTGTGAGCCTGCGCTGCAGCTGGTCATGGAGGCCTTTGTCCGGCTGCTCATCTATTGATCATACGCACCCGGGGTGCAACGATTATTGTGTGCGGGCGGTACACGGGTGATGCATGGAGAGAGAAGAGGCCTCTGAGGGCGGCCTGGCAGTCCCGTAGCCGCGTTGGTGAGGCTCCATGCTACAGTTGGTCACCGTGCCCTGCCTAGCAGGTGGCCATTTTCGAAAGTCACACAGGCCTACAGAAGGAGAAGGTGAGCGTTTTCTCAAAGGGGTGGCCCAGGAATCAGTTGACGGGACAGCCACAACGAACATTGACACTCCCTAGGGGATATATGTTATTCTGATTTATACCGCTCTCTGATACCACCCAAGGGCAGTCTCCAGGCACTCACATGGATCTGCAATGGCGGGGTTGGTTAGTGAGGGAAGAATGATAGGATAGGTCCAGAACCAGGAGAAACTGGCATCTGTTTGTGTTGGCTTGCAGATGGTAATTTGCGCGCACTGGCTTGTTGGATCTGTACGGGTATGGTCCAATGCCTGGGATGTTTTCTGTGTGGCTGTTTGTTGTGTTGGGGTGTGTCTGTGTGTTTTATGTGTAGATTGGCAGGTTTTAAAGGTTGTGCGCACTGGCTTCTTGTGTCCATATGGGTGTGGTCAAGTGTCTGGATTTGTTTGTTGTTAGTGTGTGTTGCTTGTGTTGGGTGTGTGGCTAGCCCAGTGGGCGTGTATAGTGTTTGGGTGGTGTGTTTGTGGAAGAAGGGTGGTTAATGCTTTGACTACACGCTAAACGTGGCTAATATACACTACCTTATCTGTTGTCTCAAATTACTATTCTCCATAATTCTATATAAGTGTGATTCATGGTTTCTCAATTCTATCTAAATATGAACCTTGGCTAAACTTCACAATTCTGTCTAAGTGTGACGCATGGTTAATCCTCACATTTCACTCTACGAGTGATGCATGGCTAAACTTGACAGTTCTATATAAGTGTGATGTGTGTATATATATATATATATATATATATATATATATATATATATATATATATATATATATATATACACACACACACACACACACACAAGTTCACCAGTGTTCTGGCCCACTATTATACTGACCCATCAGCAAGGACCGACACACATCACATCATGTCTGACCTGGATATCCCTGTCACTGTTTCTGGCACACCACCAGTACAGGCACAGCAGAGGGTTCAAGAATCCCGGGCAGTGCAGCTACCAGGCGTGTTTGATGTCACAGGCATCAGCAACATGGGGCCCAGGTATGCCAGGTGGTTCATGGATTTTGACTTATATGTTGCCTCTATGGGGCCCAAGGAGGATAACAAGCAACAATGCCTGTTAAAGCTGGCAGCAGGCCCGACCACCAGAGACATCATCAATGAACTACCGGATGACTCTATAGACACCATGCAAGGGTTGAAGACTGCCCTCACCAACTACTTCACCATACACACAAATGTGGATTATGAGAGAGACATTTTTCACACCACAAAACAGCAAAAGGGTGAAACAATGGATGCATTTGTAATGAGGTTACAAATCAAACGCAAACATTGCGACTTAAACAATTACTCCAACACAGAGATGTTACACTCCCAGATAATCGCTGAATGTGAATCACAAAACTTCAGAAGGCAGCTCCTGCTAAATTCGAAGATGCTGGAGGAGATCTTAATGCTGGCAAGAGCAGAATTAGCAGTGGAATCACAAGTGGAAGCCATGGGAAACCCGAAGAATTTGCATTCGCACCCGGAGATGGTGTAGAAATTGATGGGGACATCGCCAAAAACCCAAGGGGAGCCATTTTGTTACAGATGTGGATACAATTTTTCCCAGGACGGCACATGTCTGGCACTAGGGCAGCAGTGCTTGGCATGTGTGGGGGAAAATCACTTTAAGTCTGTCTGCCGGATGTCCAGAAATTCAGGGAAAGGGGACAGTGAAGGCGGCAACATGCCCAGGCCCAGGCATAAGGTGCCAACCACGGCATTGGAGGCATCGCAAATTGCAGCCCAAGTCCATGGAAAATACGGAGGAGTATAACGAGAGGAGGATTCAGGAGAAGACAAGAAATTGAATGATCAGAGAAGATACTGTGTCTCGACTTAATGACCAGTGAGACGTTCAAGACGCCATGTAAGATACCTGGTTGAGCAGTCACCGTCAGAAACGGAACTCAGTTCCTCAGGATGTGAGCAAAGGCAGAAAGGATACTTATATGCTCTGGGCAACAAACAGACCACAGAACACAGTCCCATGTTGCTCATGCACCTTAATGTTTTTCGGAAGACAATGGTGCCACGGTAAATGTGATTAGGGAGCACGTGTATAAGACCTGCCCTCACGCACCGAGACTCCGCCGATCAGAAGTGGACATCTACCCATATGCTTCCAAGTCCCTACTAATGTGCCTCAGTTTGTTTGAGGTAACGTGCCGGTACAAGACACAGCAAAGGAAGATTCCGATCCACGTGATGTCATCACGACAGAATGCGGGTGCATCCTAAGCTTTAAGACAGCCATTGGCATGGGTCTAATTCATGTACTGCACAGGCTGATGGTCAACATGTACATTGACACAGTGGACAAGATCGACCAGTTGTTCCCAACACTTTTCAAGGGCATAGGCAAATTAAGAAACAAGCAGATCAAGCATCACATTGACAAGGATGTCCAGCCAGTGCCAATGTTGTTCCACTGGCTGGACAAGGATGTCCAGCCAGTGGAACAACATTGCAGGGGCATTCCCGTCAACTTACAATGACAGGTGGAGGAAGAACTCCACAAACCTCTGGAGCAGGACATCATAGAGCCAGCAGTGGGTCCCACTCCGTGGGTGTCGCCCATCACGCCCACGCCAGAGAAAGGCTCTGAGGCCATCTGGCTGTGGGTAGACATGAGGTGACCAAATCAAACCGTCTACTGAATAGTACTAAGGTGTTTTCCAAACTGGACAGATCACCCGCTGGTCCTAAGCCCGGAGAGCCGCTACATCACTTCGTTTGTGATGCACCTTGGCCTGTACCAGTAGAAAAGCCTGAGCTTTGGCGTCTCTTTAGTGACAGAAATATTCTAGGCAGAAATAAACAATGTGATAAATCACATTCCCGAATTGCATCAACTACAGTGATGACATTCTAGTATTTGGTACGAGTGTGGAGAAACATGATGAGTATGCATGGCATTGGAAGTAGCAAGCAAGGATAGGTGTGAATTTCGAAAAGTGACCCTACGAGTTTTTGGGCACATTTTCTCATAGAAAGGAATGACACTAGATCATCAGAAGGTGGCAGCACTCAATGTGACTCTGCCTCCTACAAATGTCTCAGAGCTTTGGTCTTTCCTGGGGCTGGTAAGATATTTCACGAGATACATGAAGGACTTTGCCACTATTAGTGAACCGTTGAGGGCCCTCATGAAGCAGCAGGTAACATTTCACTGGTCGACTGCGTGTCAAGAGGCATTCACAACCATTCGCCACTGCATCGCAGAGGCTGAAAATATGACATACTTTGATGTTGAGAGAGAGACAGACTTGACCGTAGAAGCAAGTCCTGTGGGACTGGGTGCCATTCTGGCACAAAAGGCAAAAGACAACTCACAGCAGAGACCCGTCATTTCTTACACCAGCAGACGCCTGTTGAAAACAGAACGGGCGTACTTGCATACTAAGTAAGAAAGTTTGGCTGTCGTTTGGGCCTGTGAACATTTTCATTTATTCCTGCACGGGAAGCCTTTTACGATAATCACAGATCACCAGGCATTATTGTTTCTCTATGTAAATCCCCAAGCAAAAATGCCACCTCGAATTGCTTGATGGGGCCAGCGGCTGCAGGACTATGCTTTCAACATAGGCAAAAAGCTGTGGGGAACCTTTTTAATGGACACTCTTAACAGAGGACCTCACCGCCCTTGGTATAGATAGTGATTGTCGCATGGATTGTGCAACAACGGAGAAAAATATGGTTCCTCTACTCCGTTTTAAAAGCTAAAAATGAAGAAGGAAGTTGCACTTATTCCTTCATGCGCCAGTTTCAGTTAAATGAAAACAAGAAGAGACTCCACTCAATTGGAATGTAATAAATAACACGTGTTTCAACGGTCTGCGCCGTCTTTCTCAAATCAGGGCCAATGGTATTGGTTGTAAATATTGAACGTGTCTTGTCAGCATAGCAAAAATATAAATTCACGGGTTAAATCCCAGCCTCTGCAGTCGAAAATTCCGTCCGGAATTGTATGTAGCTCGCATTTTTGACTGCAGAGGCTGGGATTTAACCCGTGAATTTACATTTTTGCTATGCTGACAAGCCACGTTCAGTATTTACAACCAATACCATTGGCCCTGATTTGAGAAAGACGGCGCAGACCTTTGAAACACGTGTTATCACAAAGGGCACTCGTTCTAAATAATACAAATTCACAATAATTACATTCCAATTGAGTGGAGTCTCTTCTTTTTTTCATTTAACTGAAACTGGCGCATGAAGGAATAAGTGCAACTACCTTCTTCAATTTTATGCTTTCAACATAATTCACCGGCCAGGAAAAGAGGCCAATCCAGCTGATTTCCTATCCCGTCATCCGAGGAAGCTGATGCACTGGATGTCACAAGTTTCTCCCCTTCTCACCTGTTTCTCTTTATTTGCGACCTTCTTGGAAGTGGCTTCCTTCTTTCGTACTGTCCGAGACTTGTATAGGCCTGGGCGCGGGTCTTCGGATTCCAGCGTGAGTTCTCCGGCTGTCCTTTGCCGGGTAGCGTTCAATATCCAGGACTTGTAGCCAGAAGGAAGATAGAGTTCCAGGCTAGGAGCGAACCAAAGCGCCGTAGGACCGAGCACAGGAGTAATCCAGGAATAAGCCGCGGATAAGAGGTAAGGAAGGAAATGAACGGGGGTCCAGGAATAGGAAGAAGGGAAAAAGGGAATCAAAAGAGCACGGAAGTGGACTCCGACCACACACGTCTAACTACTCCAAGCAGTAGCATTGAGACGCGCAGAGCCGCGGGGGCGTGGCTGTTTTCTAGGAAGTCGAACGTGATGCGCAAGGGCTGGTGTGCAGCGTTTCGGAACTGTCGGACATGTTGGAAGGACCACTGAGTTCATACCGCGGTGCATCATGGGCCATGAAGTCCAGAATGGATGAATTCGGGGTTCATGACAGTATGCCTCCTCCTAAGCCCCGCACCTCTGGGTTTGCCTGGGTGGATTCGATGATATCTTTGTATTAAACGGGTGGCATTCTAGTTTGAGACAGGTTCCCAGGTGCGCTCGTTGGGAGGATATCCTTTCCATTCAACCAGATACTGGAGTTGACCTCGTCTGCATCTGGAATCACATATCCTGGAGACCTCGAATTCAAGTTGATTATTGATGATTACAGGGGTAGGTCTTGGAGCAGTCCGGGTGGATTGCACAAATGGTTTTTACAAGGAATAGTGGAAGACCGGGTGAATCCTTTTCCACGATTCTGGAAGTTGGAGTCGGAAGGCCACTGGATTAATGATTTCCTTTATAGAGAAGGGCCCATAATACTTGGGAGCTAGTTTATTTGGTCGCAGATGTCGAGGAAGAAGTTTCGAAGACAGCCAAACCTTATCTCCCACTGCATAAGAAGGGCTTGGTCTCCTTTTGGTGTCTGCATATCGTTTGACATCTATTCTGGCCTTTTCCAGTCGTTCCTTGGCATCTTTGTGTACGTTGACCAGAGTTTCAATCTAGGAATCGACCGCAGGAACTGGGGTAGGATGTGGAAGAACAAATGGTAGAACTGAAGGATGAAATCCTTTACTGCAAAAGAATGGACTAGTCTTGATAGCTGAATGATCTGAATTGTTATAAGCGAATTCAGCCTCAGGAATCAAAATTGAGCAATCATCCTGGACCTTGGTGGCGAAACAGCAAAGGTACTGTTCTAGGGTCTGGTTGACTCGTTCAGTTGCTCCATTGGTCTCTGGATGATATCCTGAAGACAACGTGGGCTGGATTCCCAATATTTGACATAGTTGTTTCCAAAACTGGGATATGTATTGGGGTCCTCTGTCAGAGATGATCTTGGAAGGTAGTCCATGAAGCCTAAATATGTGTTCCAGGAAAATTCCATCCAATTCAGATGAGGATGGTAGCTTGAACAAAGGTGTAAAGTGAGCCATATGTGTAATCAAATAGATGGTAACCATTATGGTTGTGTATCTTCTGGATGGGGGTAATTCCGCGCTAAAATCTGTGGCGATGATCTCCCAAGGTCGTGTTGGCATTGCTGGTTGGTGTAAGAGGCCTGCTGGCTTTCTGTTATCATGTTTATTTTGGTTGCACACTGCACAGGATTGGACATAGGTTCTTATGTCGTCTATCATCCTTGGCCACCAGAATTGCCTCTGAATAAGATGGAGGGTGGAGGTGATGCCTCGATGTCCTGAATGGAGGGTATCATTGCATAGATTCATAATCTTATGTCTCAGTTCTTGTGTGGGTATTGCCAGCCGTGTTTCCTTGAAGAGAAATCCGTCGTTCACCATGAGGTTCCTTTGATTCGTCCCTTTGTATTCCTTCCAGAGTTCGCAAGAAGGTGTTTTAGCACAAATGTCCTCCAGGAGAGAAATGGCTTGAGCTACAAACACGGTGTCAGGAAACATCTTAGGAAAGGTCCGTGCTTCGAGGGGCTCATAATCAGGACGTCTGGACCAGGCATCTGCAATGATGTTATGTCTTCCAGGAAAGTGGTGAATTTTAAATTGATATTGGGCAAAAAAGAAGGCCCAACGGGCCTGACGGCTGTTTCTGCACTCCAGGGACTGTAGGAATTGTAAATTTCGATGGTCCGTACAAACTTATACTGGGTGTTTGGCACCCAAAAGAACATGACGCCAGTCGGTGAAGGCTTGTCGGATTGTCTAACAGCTTCTTCTCCCGGACGGAATAATGAGTCTCGCTGGGAGTCAAGGTGCGGGATAAGTATGCAATAGGATGCTCCATCTTGTCCTCAAGTTCTTGTTTCAAGACTGCTCCAATGGCATAGTCTGATACGTCTGTTTCCACCAAGAAGGGTCGATCTATGTCAGGTTGAGCTAGGATTGGAGCTCGAGTGAATTCCTGTTTCAGTTGTTGAAAGGCCGTCTCTTGAGCCGTGGACCATTGAAACGGAATGTCCTCCTTTAAAAGTGTTACAATGGGATGTTCTTTGTCAGAAAACGGAGGTATGAATTTTCTGTAAAAATTAGCAAGTCCCAGGAAGGATTGGATCTGTTTTACAGTAGTGGGAGCGGGCCAAGACAGGATGGAGTCAACCTTGGAAGGGTCCATTCCGATACCTTTGGAACTAAGTACAAATCCAAGATAATGAAAGGTTGATACATGGAAAAGGCATTTTTCAGGCTTGGCCAGGAGCTTGTGTTCACGTAGGCGTTAAAAAACTGCTTTTACATGTTCTTGATGGGCCTGGGGTTCATTGGAGTATATTAGTTTATCGTCCAGATACACAATGACAAAAAGGAACAGCATGTCAGAAAAAACCTGATCCATGAAACGTTGAAAAACTGCGGGGGCATTGGCGAGACCAAAGGGCACTACCAGATACCCAAAATGACCAAAGGGAGTTCAGAAGGCCGTTTTCCACTCATCGCCTTCCCTTATGCGAATGAGATGGTAAGCACCCCTGAGATCAAGTTTTGTGAAAATGACAGCACCCCTCACTGCCTCCAGAATGTCCAAAATAAGTGGTAGCGGATAGCGGTCCTTGAGTGTGCATTGGTTGAGGCCACGGTAATCCAGACAAGGTCGAAGTTCCTTAGTGTCTTTTTTAGGAACGAAGAAGAGGGAAGCACCGGCTGGGGATTTGGAAGGTCGGATAGTACCATTTGTCAAATTGGTGTCCAGATAAAATGAACATTCTCCCGAAAGGAATCACCGCAGATGGATCTGTATCAATGGCAGAATCCTCTGGTCTATGTGGTGGGAGAGCTTGAAGAATTGCTGTTGAAAACACATCTGAGTATGTTTGGTATGCCTGAGGAATTTGGGTAATGTTGGATACAGTTACGGATGGTTGCTGGTGCTCATAGAAGTCCGCTGAAGGACCTTGCAATGTGGCAAGAGATAAACAATGCGATATACAATGTTCTGAACCGAGAAACAATGACCCTGCTGCCCGATTGATGTATGGATTGTGCTTCTGTAGCCAAGGCATGCCTAAAACCATGGGGTAGTGGGCAGATTTTATGATGTCAAATCTAAGTATTTCCTTGTGGTCCTCGGAAGGCACCTAGTTGCATGGGTTCTGGATCTGAGGCTTGCGAAGCAGCTGTTTCCTTTGAGCAGGGATAACCTGTGGCTGCCTTTGGGGATGTTGATTTAGACTTCCTTTTCTCTGCCTTTCTTTCCTGGATCCGGAAATGGATCTGTAGGGAGATGCCCATGAGAGCTTGGAAGGAACTTGGGCGAGCTACTCTAGCTAATCCGTCCTTTATCTCGTCATTTAAACCTCTTCGAAAGAGGCTGAAGCTGACTTCTTGGGACCAATCTGCTTCTTTTACTAGCTGTTTAAAGTGTGTCACATAAGTGAGCATATCCTGAGTCCCTTGTTGGAATTCAAGCAGTCTTTCTTGTGCACTATAAACGAATTCTGGACGATCAAACATAGCCTTAAAGGCTTCCACAAACCCATCGTAATCATCCAGGAGAGGATCACCAGTATTGAATAAGGGAGTTGCCCAGGTTAAGGTATTACCCGTGAGATGAGATATCATGAATCCGACCTTTGCTCGTGCGGTGGAAAAATAGTACGGTTTGAAGGTGAAATGTACTAAACAAGAATCAAGGAAGACACATAGGGTTTTTGATGATCCGTCATATTTGTCCACTACTCCCCCTACCAGGACACTTTCCTTGGTTTCAGAGTCACGAGATAAGACTAACTGCTTTAATGCTGCATTCTCAGCCTTGAGGTTTTGGACTTCAGTGGTTAATTCTTGCATACCTCTCCTAAGGTCTTGAACTGCGGCTTCTATATCTGCTTTTGTATCAGGCTTGAGGCGTCTCAATCTGTCACAAGTTTCTCCCCTTCTCACCTGTTTCTCTTTACTTGCGACCTTTTTGGAAGTGGCTTCCTTCTTTCGTACTGTCCGAGACTTGTATAGGCCTGGGCGCGGGTCTTTGGATTCCAGTGTGAGTTCTCCGGCTGTCCTTCGCCAGGTAGCATTCAATATCCAGGACGTGGAGCCAGGAGGAAGATAGAGTTCCAGGCTCGGACGGAACCGAAGTGCCGTATGACTGAGCACAGGAGTAATCCAGGAATAAGACACGGATAAGAGCTAAGGAAGGAAACGAACGGGGATCCAGGAATAGGAAGAAGGGGAAAAAAGGAATCAAAAGAGCACGGAAGTGGACTCCAACAACACATGTCTAACTACTCCAAGCAGTAGCGTTGAGATGCGCAGAGCCGTGGGGGCGTGGCTGTTTTCTAGGAAGTCGAATGTGATGCGTGATGCCGGTGTGCAGCGTTTCAGAACTGTCGGCCATGTTGGAAGGACCACGGAGTTCATACCACGGTGCATCATGGACCATGAAGTCCAGAATGGACGAATTCGGCGGTTCATGACACCGGAGCCATCAGTGGCAGATTGATATATCAGATACCTGGTGCAGCAAGCAATACCGCAAGGGGGGATACGGTGAAGCTGACTCAGGAGACCGAAAGAGATGTGGCCATACCAATAATCATAAAAGGGCGACAGTCGGGGAGGTGGAGGAGAGCAAAGGAGAGAGGTTGTCTTGAGTCTGAAGAAGTGAAGGACGTGGACAGCCTCCTACAGGTGAAAGATGAATTGGCCATGACAGACAAGGTATTGTTGCTTAAGGGTAACAAGATAGTGGTGCCCACACCTTTGAGGAGAGAGATGGTGGAGTTGGTGCATGACGGACACCGAGGCATTGTGTCGACTAAGAGGATGCTACAGTAGAAGGTGTAGTAGAGGGCTTAGAATGCCCCACAAGTTGTCTTATCGCACCAACGAGGAATCTGAACAGGCTACGAATTGCTGAGCTTCCAAAAGGGGTGTGGGAGGAGGTGGCCGTCGATTTTTTCTGACGCATTGAAGGGGGTAAATATGTGTTAGCTATGAATGATGAAAATTCACGATTCCCTAAAGCACAGATGGTGGCTTCCATGGTGGCCCACCACGTGATACCAGTGTTGAACAGAATATTTACAGCATATGGCATTCACAGGCAGGTAAAGTCTGAAAATGGCTCCCCGTTTACAAGTCAAGACTTTAAGACATTTTCAGAATACATGGGGTTCAGCCACAGGAAGATAACCCCCTGATGGCCTCAGGCAAATGGAACAATTGAGCGATTGATGGCAAATTTGAAGAGAACACTTCAGATATCATATCAGATGGAACAACCTCATGAACAGGTGCTACATCAGTTGCTTTGGGACTACTGGAGCACGCCACACAGCTCCACAGGTAAATGCCCTGCAGAGGTAATGTTTGGCCTCACTATCCACATGCGGCTACCACAACAGACAAAGGAGTCTGAGAAATATGCGGAGGGTGATGCCATTATAGCGAGGGATGTGGTTGCCAATGAAAATATGAAGCACTATGCTGATACCAGGCAGAAGGCAAAGGAATCATCATTGATGCTTGGAGATGTGGTTGTTGTGAAACAACCAAGAACGAGCAAGCACACTGCCACGTTCCACGAGGATCCACTGATCATAACAAGGAAGAAAGGTTCCAAGACCACAGTGGAAGGGGACCAACACCAGCTGACACAGAATTTGTCACACTTCACGAAACTGCCAATGAATGACCAGAGGCTGAGGAGCAGAAGTCGCAAGCAAGAGACCCGGTACTCATCGAATGACTCCTATCAGGGTGATGGTGAGGACTCAGACCGGGCCGAGCGAGATGACCCTGAATCTGTGTCCAGGTCTGGACATTCTGAGGTGAGGTATGAACGACCTCAAAGGGCGAGAGTAAGGCCCAGTAGACTCATTGAGGAAGTTGGGTAAAGAGACACAGTTGGTATTTAAATGGGTGGGGGTTTGTGGCATCAGGGAGTTGGGAGTTGGACATTTAGTCTGCGGAACATGGGGAGTGGGGTGGGAAGGAAATGATATAAGGGGAACGGAAGTTAGAATTAAGGAGGAAGGAGGAATAAAGGTTGTACGTTGCTGACTGGTCGAGTCTGCTTCTTCTTGACCTGACACTGTTAGGGTTAAGTGAGTGCCTGGCAGTCCCCAGAACGAGGGTGCTGATACTGACCTGTGGCATCAGGGACGTAGGGCCAGTACTAGATATTAACAAGGACCCCAGCCCCTTTATACCAGCCCAGACCCTTAATTTCATATGACACGTACACCGATTACACTAGGCCCAAGGTGGGTCTCTGGTGTGAAATACTGGACATGTTTTTCACTGCTGGGATGATACCAAATGTTTGATGCTGTTGTTTTATGCAGGTAGTGAGGCTCACCTACTCTTTAAAATGATCCCACAGGACGATGGGTCGTAAGCTGATAATAAGGCTAATTTGACAAACTATTTCTCCCCAGTGTCAATGTTGTCTTTGAACGATTTCAGTTATAACAGGCACAACAAGACCTGACTGAATTCTTACGCGTTCTATACCAGATTATGTCAACCTGGGTTTATGTGTGCATTCCAGGACGAGGAAGGGGAAATGTGTGGATAAATATTCCAGAAATGCTCCTCTTAGCAACCAAGGACATACATATTGAAGGAATCAGGACTGTCACTAATCTGTATATTGGAATTAGGTATGGCCAAGAATTGGCGAACACAAGGGCAACTCACATGGAGGCCATGAAAGACATGAAGCCTGAAACAGCGCATGCAGCCAAGGTGATGAAATCAAAAGGCTCCATAGCCAGAGGAAAGCGAGATCAGCCGCAGCAACGTTAATACACCTCGAAGACATCGTGTGAACAGTGTGGTGGGTCCCTTTCACATCCCCAGGGATGCCGGGTAATGAGAAGACAATGTGGGAGGTGCAGCAAGATGAATCATTTAACCAATACGTGCAGGGCATTGTGGCCTCCCCCACCATTCTAAAGGTTGCTGGTCCATATGAGCGGATGTCCAGCAAGAGTGGACATTGTTTCCCAGGATATTTAAAAAGGAGAAGAGACTGGGGAAGAGAATTTCGATACAGAGGATGTGTTTTTCATCTCAGCCATTTCCTAAGAGACACCAGCGAAGCGGAGGCAACCACCTTGTGCAGTACATATGTTCCAATATTCCTGTGCTTATTGACACAGGTGCATCCGTCAATGTGATGACAGAACAATTTTACAAGCTATCACCCATGCCATTCTGGGCGGTTCCCAAGATAAGAATATTCATGTCTGGAGGGAAATATCCTCTATCTTTGGAAGGGGCATTCTACACTCAGGTAGTAAATGACCGCCTCTCGATAACATTAACATTCTTTGTCACATGGGCAGCTACTGGCACTTTACTGAGCTGTGACACAACGGAGGATTTGGGGTTGGTGTATTTTGTGTTCAACGTGTAAGCAATGGATATCGATAACCTCTGTTTTGAATTAAATGACATATTGAAAGGAAAAGGATGCTTGAGAGGTCAATTGGTGCAGTTGCACAATGTTGACACAATTCACCTAATAGTCCTACGATATCAGATCGATGTATCCCCTTTCATTTACAAAAACATTACTGGAGGAGATAAGACAGTTGGAATTGGCGGGCATTATTGAGAGTATTGATAGCCACACACCACTGGTGTCCCCAATAGTGATTGCGGCCAAAAACGGAGGGCCGCACGTATCTGTGTTGATATGCGTATCCCAAATACAGCAATACGGAGAGAACTTCACACTATGCCAACTCTTGACGATATCCTGGCAGATCTCCACAAGGCCAACATTTTTTCCACCAGAGACTTGTGGTCTGGCTGCCATCAAATTCCTCTATACCAGGACTCAAGAGCGAGAACTATGTCTTCCTTGCATATTGTTTCGATACAAGAGGGTGAGTTTTGGTACATCAGCCGCAGAAGTGTTCCACCACATGGTGAGAGGAGTTCTAGTAGGGCTATATGGAGGAATAAACGGAAGTGATGATGTGCTCATAGTTGTAAAGACTAAAAAAGGAACACCTGAAGCTACTGAAAGCAGTATTCCTGAGATTACAACAAAAGATCTCACAGTCCATGAGAGTAAATGTCGGTTTATGCAATTAAAGTTCAGTTTTTCATAACTATATTCCAGGACACTGGAATATCGACTGATACTCAAAAAGTGGAAGCAATAAAAATGTTTGCACCCCCTAGATCCGCTGCTGAAATTAGAAGTTTCTTAGGGATGATACCTTTTTGTGAGAGGTTCATTCCCAACCTGGCTATGAAAACGGAATCTCTGAGGAACTCAATTAGTAAAGACTCTGGGCCTCATTGCGAGTTAGGCGGTTAATCGGAGTTAAAACCTCCCAAAAAATAGCCCTGAGGAATTACTGTTACCTCTTGGTCAGGCGGAATATCCACCTGATTACAAGTGGTGGTGGCGGTGTAAATCCACATTTATTTTGGGTCCATTGGACCCACTGGTTTTATTTTTGTGGAATTATCATGGCGGAATTACCGCTGAAATGATTCCGCCAATTCTGCCGATTTTTCTGCATTGAGTTGGAAGATTTACCTCCAGGGTTTTGCTGGAGGTAAATCCGTAAAATTGGTGGTAAGTCAGTTATTGCCAATTTTACCACTTAGCCTAACTCGTAAAGAGGCTAACTGGAAATGAACTGCAACCACCCATAAAGCATTTCAGGATACCAAGTCGGTGCTAGTGAAGGACACAACGCTGGCATTTGTAAATCCAAATTGCAACTCAGAAATCATAGTCGATGCAAGCCCCATATGGCTGGGGTGGTGTTAGCCCAAGTGGATGCGAGCGGGCTAAGACGTCCCATTGCTTTTGCCAGCAAGGCGCTCAGCCCCACAGAAAGACATTACTCACAGATGGAGCGGGAAGCTCTAGCAGTATTGTGGGGCTTCCACATATTTGTATTTGGATGTCCCATCAGGGTGGTCACTGATCACAAGTCCTTTCTGCCTGTACTCCACGTATCGGCACTGCGACTTCCACTCAGGTTAAAAAGATGGATGCTGCAGATTCAGGACTACAGGCTCACTCTGCATTTTGAAGCTGGGGCAACAAATCTGGCTGACTATTTATTACGCCAAACTACAAAGTCTGGACAGGTTTCAACAGGTAAAGGGATAGGCCATCGCTCTTGGATCCTGACCGTGGAGACACAGAAGCAAGGGAAGATCATCCGGGTGGAACGTCCTTGAGGATTGGGAGTGGGAAACTCTTGGGCAAGACATGGTGTCCCCCTTATCCCATTGATGACAAATCTAACCATCCCCCGTCCTTTATGGGCTATTACAAGCCAGCCCCCCTAATTTTTCGACACATGATTTTTGACAGAACTGGGGGATGAGGAAAAGGTGAATAGGTGTTATGCACACCAACAAGCACCACTTTGGTACTGAGATGAAGAAGAGGGCCTCAGAGGTGTACCATTGCAAAGATCAGGCATGTCTTGCTAATTCACCTAACTATAGTCAGGCATTAATGAAAAGGACTCGCACCAGCAAACCCTTTACACAACTCCGTTGTATAAAAGGGGTGTGTGCAGGAAGGAGAGGAGAGAGAGGTGAGACGCTGATGGGAGCCGTGGTGAGCTGTGCTGCAGCTGTAGAAGCTTTTCCGAGGTCCGAAGCGGTCGTATTTCCTTCCATTTAAAGGGCTGCTTGTTCTCCTGTGGCGCTGAAAGAGCTTGAGAGTGTCAGTGTGTCAGAAAAAAACACATTGGAAAGAAGCCACCAATTTTATGGCCTGCACGATGTAGAAGCAGACTTCAAAGAGAGCCGGTGAGTTTTTCAGAGCGAGAAACCTGGTGATACTGTAAACGCGATTCTCATGTAGTGAACCGCTATTGTTAATGAAGTCTGAAACTGGTATAGTGTAGCGTAGTGGTTGCCTGCCTTGTTAAAGGAACAAGCATGTTTTTAAAAGTCTCTGAACATTATTAATTCTTCCTTTTTGAAGTGGTCGCAAACCTTAAAGAAATGTTTTCGGAAGTCTCCAACAAAATAATGAAAGCACTGAAAAGCCACGCACATTGAATACCGAACTAAAAAGGAAAGTTAACATTGAAGCGAACCACCAAAATACTGAATATTGAATGAAGCTGAATATGATGCATTTTACATGACAAATCAACTCAGAATTTAATGCATATTGAATACAGAATTAAAAAGAGAATTCCCACTTTAGCAAGTTAGGCCTTAAACCATCCTGACATATAAAGAGGAAGTTCGCTCAGAAATGCTATTGACCCAATCGACCAGGCATGTATTTTTAAGCATACTGTAATCGATCTTAAAAAACGTCCTATGCATCTTACCTTAGTTTTCCTCACATTTACACATGCGAAACAACGGGTTGGGGGCCACCATCTTGACTAATCGTATCCGTTCATACATCGCCCTAAGTTCAAGTGCCCTTGCAGCAAAAATATAGATTTCCCGCCCCTCAAACTGACATCACTTGTCCCAACGATATGCTCCACCTATTTGCATGATGGTCGTGGCCAGCAGAGCCAAGCATACCCTGTTATCCCCCAGGCCATAACGTTACCTAATGCAGAACCAGGAAGATAAACACACAAATCCTCTCACAGCGCAAAACGTTTCTTTCTTATAACAAATAGAAGAAGAAAACATTTATTTTGAAGAAAACAACAATAGTCTGCAATGTAACAATGTAACAAGTAATTTTATTTTCCACATAACGCTCCAAAAAGAAGATTATGTCCATAATAAAATGTATATCTTAAGCCAACAGAAGTACTAGCTAGCGAACATTGCATGCTTCAAATTTTTTATATAGGCTCCTCATGAGACACCAATTGCGTTCAGCGATCGATTAAACCCTGTGTTTAATTTCTTCTATGTTCGCTGTGTCCTTATGTTACATCGCCGATCTTTGATGAACCCACATGGTGTTCCATTAGTCAGAAGATAAGGAGTTGTTTCACTTTCAGAAGCAACTCCTTCACATCAGCTTGTTTTCACATCATAAACGCTGACAGGTTGCTCCCTATTGCTGCTAAAGCTAGAGGACAGATTGGTCCCTGCTGATCGTCCCACATAATGGTTATCAAAAAAGCGCTGTTGATGATTTATTGTGCAATGTTGTTTGAAGAATCCATCAGACGGTAGCTCGAAACTGTCATGTGCAGAACGGTAGAATATAGCTATGTAAATGACAGAATAAAAGAATATATTTCAGTAGCCGTTTCATAATCGAATATACACATTAAAATGTTAGCTAACAAGTTACATTATAATTCAGTACCAGACGAAAATTAGTGAGCAACACCAACACCACAGGGAATTAACACAGAGATGTCAAGACTGGGGAGCAGGTCACACCATAGCGTGCAGGGAAGTGCACAGAAGTAGTCAGACCACCAAATGCACCCGTTTCCCTTAGAGGCCCCTACCTAGTAGAGAGATAGGAACGTCTTATGTTGAACCACAGACAGAGGGCATTATAATTGAAGTGGAAAGAGTAGCGAGCAAACAGATAACCCAGGGAGCCCAAGGGCACAGTGAAAAGGTTCTGGCCCCACCTAAACGGTGCCCAGAGATGCGATGGTGGCTGCACACTGGGATATGCCACTGGAAAAAGCAGTGTAGACATCATTAGCCTGAACACAGGTTGTGGGTGCAGGTGTTTGAGAAATCATGACCACAATATAGGCCACCTAACAGCCTTAAACCAAGTGGGTCCTTTAAAACGAGGTAACAGTATCTGAGATGGATGGGGGTGCAGATCTTACTCATACATCAATAATCAGACAGACTCAGGAAGTTGGCAAACATCATCTGTTTTAATAACAATTCTTTAAAACAGGGAGTACAGTGGACATCTACGGACGCCGCATAGCTCGCTCAACGAGTTCTCGAAAACATTTCATTAAAAAACACAACTTTATACAAAAAATGTGTCATAAGTGACGTCATACTACGTGGCAAAATAAGAAAACCTACTAGGGGATATTATAGGCTTAATAGAAACAGATACATATATTTTCTATGGGGTATGGGGGTGTGATTGGGTCTCTAAAGTCAGGTGGACAACTAAGCCCACCCCAAGTGCAAGTCATCTTCTGTGTCAGACTAATACACGATGTTCTATTGGCTTCTCAAACTATAGGGCTCCTTGATACGTGGCCCTCTACAAATGGTTGGCACGCTTCTACCCTTTCTGGAATATTCCACTCGCTAGCATCATGCAAGCTGGTACCCCAGGTGCTGGGGGGGTTGGCCTGGTCATGCCTCCCCACCCAATTAGCCCAACATCCATCATCACTCCTGCAGTCTGCCATTCAATTAAATGTGTTTGAACTCGGACTTGAGAAGGCTCACTGTGCCTGAGAATAAAAGGGGAGTGAAGGCATGGCCTTATCTTCTGGTCTCGGTGTAGCTCGCCCCAGAGTTTATTTTCATCTGACCATGTGACTGGAGGCCACATTTTGAGCTCCTATGTTGCTTTTAATAATGTTACATGAAGAAACCTTGACACTTCTAGTGTTTTTCTATTACACCTCAAACAGGAGCTCAGCTCACTTCTCACGTTATTGGCTCTCGGCGGTCCCGACTCTTGACATCCAGATTCTGTACAATCCTATATATATACATTGGCGCATCAAATGCAATCTATTCACTACATAGCCAGCCTTATGATTACTTTGTCTACTTGCGTACAATTGTAAATGGTTTGGCATTTTCTTCAGTGCTACTCCGCACGTGCAATCTTCACTTTGCTCCCGAAATGTCGCTTAATTTGCTACTTCATCATCAGATTCTATAAGGTCTATATCCTTTCTTCATTGGCATCTCTTCTGTGTGTGTCATTTCTGCTTCATGTGACGTCACCAGTCTTCTCTTTCATTCACTTTCACACTTCTTCCGGAACTTCCTCTAGAAGACCGTCATATCTCCGCGTTTACATGTAGGGTTTTCTCAATGGATATCTTGTTTAAAGGACTCTTTGCAGTATAGGTATCATTACTGGCCTTGCGCATGTTGCAATTTCCAGCTGCCAACATATAGGCAGGATGGGGGCAGGACTTCCGGTAGGGGTACTTGGCTTCTCCTCTACACTCCCCCCCTCTGGTTGATTTATCGACCACTCTCCCATCAGTCTTCACATCTAGACATCCTGTTCTGAAGAAGTGCTTCTTTGGAGTCCATATCTTGATCACTCCTTTCAGACATCCTGCTTATTTCACATGTTCATCAACACTCCAGGTCATAAGACTGTATTGCTCATTCGGGTTGCAGTAAATCCATCTTCCCATATACTTCTTGTGGTTCTTCAGATACAGGAACTTTGTTCGTTCAGGAGCATGAATACTGGCCTTTACATAGTTTCTGATTTCCTCATCTGTCAGCTCTTTGGGTCCAAGCCCAGACTCAACATCAATCATGATCTTCATTCCTACTGCCTTCTTTGCTGTCTTCTTGCACTGTGTGATTGTTATCCTGATCACACAGAATCCAAACATGATCATCACCAACAGGGCTCCAAGAAACTTGAAAATATTCGCCATACATTGTGAAACCCATGAGATGATTGACGCAAACCAGCTGTCATCAGCAATGTCTTCCATTTCATCTTCCATCTAGACGTGCAAGTTTGTCAACATCGTTATGGCCTCTTTCAAGGTCCCATTCTCTTCATCATGAGAAGGTATGAATGTGCAACGTGATTCTCTGATTTTGGCACAAACACCTCCATCCATTGCAGTAATCATGTCCAATACATATCTGTTCTTAAGAGTCATCAGTCTTATGGCTCTCAGCCCTTCCTTGATCTCATTGAATCCCTTTTTGGTAGTATTGCTTGTCTGCATAAGCTCCCATCTGGTTATCTGTAACCATTTGCCATCGTCTGGTTCCCTGGCATGAAGATTGTCATGAACTCTGCTGAAGTCTGGCTGAACAACCTGTGTTCAAACGGAATAGAATTGAAGGCTTCTATTGATGCAGCTGATAAATAATTCACCCTCCTCGTTCGATTGAAGAATCAACTTGATCTCCTCTTTCTCAGGTGAGTATCTGCTTTTGGAAACTCACCAATGTTTAGGTCACTTTTTTGGAATCACTAATGCTTGAACATGAACAAGCACTATAGAACACAGTCCTCCCCAGTCTCTGGACAGCTTCATGTATGCTCTGGATCCAGAGGCTCAGCAGTGATCCATTATCACTACTGTCCCATCCTTCATTCCTGGTACATCGAAGATTCGACCGCACTGCTGATTTTCTCCAACTCTTCTTGTGCCATTATTTCTGAAGCATAGCTCTGCACTAGCCAGAGGCACCATCTGCAACAGGCCTCCTTTATCTTCAACCCATGTCAGCAATTGTGAAAGCCTCGGCCATAGAGGTTTGCATCCTTTTTCCACACGATCTATAACAGGTTTGTGATGTCCTGTTACTGCCACAGCTCTGCATACGACTATGCCTTCTTCCCAGCCATCTGGAGAAATTACTGTCCCCTAGATCTGCATCTGGCATCCTTGCATCTTCGTATTTTGTCATCATTGTTTCCTTGGCAATTGAGCTTCTTGTATATCTCCCATCGGATTCCTGCTCACTTCATTCCAGGTTGCTCGTATCTTATCTGATCTCTGGTGTGTGCTCTTTCTCTTGTCTTCAAATCTTGAACATAATCATCTTCTTCTGGGGCCGACCATTCCGTCACCCATACCAAGGATACTGTTCGCCCCTGGAACTGACCTCTTGTATGGCAGAGTGCAAGGTGAGTCAGGCAATGAGATGTTTGGAGGTCTATTTCGATAGCTATGAATATCTTAGACTTCCCCATAGCAAAAGGTAGGAGAGCACATACATGGCAATCCTCCTCAGAGGTTCTCTTTCATAACTCCTTCATGTGCTGTACTGTATAGATAATTATTTAACTCATAGTCATCTTCCCTTGCACTGCTCTTGGGTCTCTTTCTTGCCAGAAGAATGTATGCATAATGTTCATGGAGTATATCAGTCATCATCCTTCCTACAGGGGGAATCATAGGAACAGTTGTCAGAGAAATGGGTGACCTTACATGTGTTACTGGTGTAGGGATAATCACATATGGCCTCGGTCTCCTTGCAACATCTATCTCTGCATAGGTCACCGGAGTGGGGAGAATCAAAGGAACTTCTACTTTTCTGGAACCAACAAGGTAAGCAGCATGGATTAGCAGAAACAGAAAAATAATGATAAATGCTGAGCATACATATATTATGCACCAATATATGAGACCCTACCACTGGCATCTCTGTACACGATGTTGAGTCTGCTCATTTTCTGGAACTGCATTATTCTCAATAATCCACATCAAGCCTGTGTATTACTTTTTAAGGAAGGAAAAAAACTTTTTTAATCAAGCAGCCTTGTTAGCTGCTCAGGTAGCTGCCAAATTTGCTCAATTATTGCTGCCAACAATCTTCTAATCGCAGGGCCATTCGTAGGATCCTGCACAAACGTGTGGATGTCAGTGCTACACTCAGCAGGAGCAGGGTAAGCTCTGAGTATAATAATGAAGACAGCGAGAAGGAGTCTATGGACATCAACGTCAGATAGAACCATTAATCTGACCAAAGAGAAACTCAGTGAGGAAAGAATCGGGGAACTGCTCCCTCTTCCACTCGTCAAAGATAAAATAAAGATGTGCAATTTTTTAGTATATCAGTACTTTCTGAAGTGCCATAGAAAGGATTCCTGTGGCTTAAGAACAGTTATTTTCTCACTCCTGCTAAAATATATATATAAAGAGTGTCTGGGGAAAGCCACAGTCCAAATGCACACTTGCATTTATATAATCAGCAATCTTAGTGTCCTTCTTCCTCGTCATCGATCAAGTCTGCACATGCTGAACTGCTTCTTCTTGTCTTGCTTCTGAATCGGGTGGGGGTGTATCGGTCTCACCAGCATATGGCTTCACATTGCCCAAGTGTATTCGGGCATGCTTTTCTTGAATTTTTACTGCTGAGGGAGTAACATCCTCAACAATGTAAGGTCCACTAAAACGAGGCTCATGCCACTTCCTCAAAATGCAATCTCCAGCAAACAACTTAGGTACAGATAGTTCTTTAGGTCCAGTTGCTGAATGGTCTTCATCTGTGTCCTGAGACCAACACCCCTTCCGCTTGAGTTGATCTGAAATGACAGAGATACTAGCGGTCATACATGTCAAATACGCACGTAGATCATTTCCTAACAACTCTGCAGTCGTTTGGGCATCACTTCTACTCCTTGAAGGAGGAGACAAAGGGCGTTCACATTTGCCTTCCCGTCACTAACTCATGGGGTGTGAGGTGGTGGTCCAACCCAGGCTGATTTCATAATGCATACAATGCAAGGGGCAGGCAATACAGCCATCCCTTTTCAGTGTCAATGTGAGTTTTGCAATTCTTTCCTTGAGCAGACCGTTGAGTCTCTCGCATATTTCATTAGCTTGTGGGTGGTAAGCAGACGAAAACATATGTTTTATGCTAAGCAAAATGCTAATCTGTTTGAATACTTCATTAAGAAAATGGGACCCATTGTCGGATCTCAGCACCTCACATACTCCCCATCTAGGAAAGACTTCTCAGACTAAAAACTTGGTAGCGCAAGTGGCATCAGGGTCTGTACATGGACCAGCGTCTATCCATCTCGAAAAGGGGCACACCACCACTATCATATACCTATATCATATGTAAATGCTGAAAGGGACCATTCAGTCGAGGAATCACTCCTCTGATTGTTGGCAGTGTGTGCCCAGTGGTAAACGTTTTTATCTCGCATCGGAACGAAGACGCAGATGAAGAGGCCTAAAGGGTTGCATATTCTCCTTATTATTCTAGTTTTGGTACTCCAGACGTACGTAAAGGAAATTGTCATGATTATGATTATAAACAAAGGATTTACTCATTTGTCTAGAACACAGTTGATGGAAGTTGAAGGCAGCGCTCCACAGGAAGAGAAAGAGCTATGGACAGGGTCTCATATGTGCACTATAATCAAATACACATGCTTTAACATAGTTACACAATCCCAGAAACTGCTGCATTTGCTTTATCATGTGCGGTTTTGGTGTTTTCATAATCGCCTCTGCCCTTTCAGGCGTAATTTTCTTCCCTTCGTGCAAATTAATAGGCCTATATACATCACCTCCTCCTGACAATATTGCAATTTCTCCTTATCTACTTTATATCCCTTTTCTGTAAGGATGGTCATTAACTGAATGGAATCTTCTCTGCACTCATCTTCTGTCATGCTACAAACTAAAATGTCATCTACGTACTGCAGCACAACACTTGGCAAATCAATATTGCTTAGGTACATCTGCAGGATTCTGTTAAAGATCGATGGAGTCTCACAGTACCGCTGGGGTAAATGGGTACTCTTCAGTTTAGTCTGACAAAACGTAAATGACGTAAGGTCTTGAGAGTCCTTATGCACCGGGATTGAGAAGAACGCATTTTTCAAGTCAATCACCATGAAATATCATGCCTCTGTAGGGATACTACATAAAATCATTGCAGGATTCAAAACTAAAGGAAACTCTGACTCTACAATCTGGTTAATTGCTCTCCTGTCCTGAATTAATCTCCACGGCCCCCCTTTTGATTTTTTCAGAGGGTACGCAACAGTATTACACTGTGACTCTGGTGTCACCAACATACCCTGTTCCATCATAGCTGAGATAGTCTTAAAAATACCCTCATCAGCCTCTCGAGACATTGAGTACTGCCTTGCTCAAGGTAAAATTGCTCCTGGTTTAAGCTTAATCTTAACTCTTCCACCCCCCTCAATAGGCCTACGTCATAGGGGCCTGTAGTCTATAAGGAGTTTGGTACTTTCTCCATGTCCTCATCAAAAAATGCTGGGTGTTTCTGCACTATCACCATTTGCTGTGGGATCTCCCTCCTCTTTATTCTGATCCAGTATGTAGTACTCATCTGGAATATTACTTCCTCGTCTGACAAATCATCTTTAACATATCTTTGTCTGTGACGTCAGTCAATCTATACCGTCCCCCAATGGCAATCGCTGTTCTCCATGGCCTGCCCTCGTCATCAAATCCTTCAAGCATGGCCAATTCCCATTGCATTAAGACTGCCTGCAGCTGTAAGGAAATAATCTGCCCCCACTTCTTCGTCCATAGGTAGCTGTGGCCTGAACAAAAACTCATCAGATATCCTCATAATCTTTACCACTAAGCCAGGTAGCCATGTCAGCAAAATGCATAACCCATAAAGACTTCTAGCTCTAATGGCATTCCTCGCAGAGCTATTTGCCATGTAAATGCCATGATAAGTTTGCCCACCTATAAATAATGTATCCATGGAGTGGAACACACTATGCCTTCATTAGTGAAAGAAATCGTCATGTTAAGCTTCGTCATTAAATCTCAGCCCAGAATATTAACTGGTGTCTGCCTTGATTACAATCATGGAACAGACATGTCACACTCTCCTATTGAGACTGGTAATTTATCAGTAAAAGGAACTCTACTTGTAGCTCCAGAGAAACCCTGAGCATTCATGGCATTTCCTGATAACAGATACTTTCCCTATCGTATACATGAGCGAGTTGCCGCAGTGTCTACTAAAAGAGTAAAGGATTTATCTCCTATGGTAACATCAACCCTTGGTTCTTCTTGAGGATTCAGTGTCACCGATAGTATTGAACACATCAAGTCACCCTGTGAGCTGTCATATTGTGGGTACATGCTTATTCCCGTGCCTGTAAAAGGTCTTCCTCCCACAACAGTGACACCCCCTACTCTAGGTGTCAATAACTGTCCTCTGCTGTATTTGCATGGGTGCGTGCTGTGACTGCCCTTGTGGCAGATTCAATGGTGCTTGCTGTGGTTGCAAAGCCTGTTGTATTTGCAGAGCTTGTGCTTGATACACTGTCTGATCTTGGGCAAAAACCCATCCCTATTTTGTGAGCTATATGCTGGAGGATAAGCTGTCCCACTCTTGAGAAATGCCCATTCTGTACATCCCCTTGGCTGCCACATGTTCACGCAATGTGCCCTGTCATGCCACATGTCCAACATATAGGAGGGAGCCTGCATATTCTGAAACCCCCCCTTTGTTATTTTAAAAGCCACCTTGATTATTCTGAAAACCACCTCTTCCTCCAAAACCCGTTCCTCTACCTCGTAGCGAGAACCCATTCCCACCTTGATCTGTTTGGCGTTGATTATTTGCCAGTGACATACCCACTGCTTGCTGCATTCCCAACCCTTCTCCGCTTGTCAGTACCTCACCTTCTATGGTGTACTTTGACATTTTTTTATGTTCTAACTTTACCTTCCTCAAGTTTCCTAGCATCCTCCTTCTTCTTATTTATCTCTTGCAGCTGCCTGCAATGATGTGTGATAGTCAACTGTATCTCTGCCCATGGCCACTAGTTTCTTAAGCTGTACCTGTATTTGTTCTGGCAATCCCTGACACAGAATGTGGTAAAATACTGGCACTGATTTCCCCCATGGCTCCCTCATTTCCAAGGTCCACCGTTCCTGAATACTTTGAATGTAAGCAAGCAGATCTTCGTCATCTTTCATCTTATGTGTCATTTTAGGCTCTAGGGTTGGAACCTGCCAGTGCTGAGCTCCAGTTATATTGATCATGAGCAAGATCACAGGAGTGATTGTAGGGGTTTAGCCCAAGCCCCTGTTTGGTTGGATAAGAAAAATGGTGGTCTCCTGGTTATCTCGCTTTGGAAGTTAGTGAAGTAATTACTGTGACACTTTGTTCCATACGAATTGGTTCGTTTTTATTAGTGGTGGTTGTACTTGCATTTATTACATACTCATAGTTGTTTTTGAGAAACACTGTTTCAACCTAGATAAGCAAGTTAGGTCAGCCGACACGTGTTTCGACCCGTACGGTCTTTCTCAAGGCATTTAATTCTGGTGTGTGCCCTCTGTGGGGCTCTGTTAGAATGTGGACTGTCCTTACGTCAGTCCAGGCTCCTGTTGGGCCCTGAGTGCTTCTCTGTAGTCCTCGGCGGGTCGAAACACGTGTCGGCTGACCTAACTTGCTTATCTAGGTTGAAACAGTGTTTCTCAAAAACAACTATGAGTATGTAATAAATGCAAGTACAACCACCACTAATAAAAACGAACCAATTCGTATGGAACAAAGTGTCACAGTAATTACTTCACTAACTTCCAAAGCGAGATAACCAGGAGACCACCATTTTTCTTATCTTATGTGTCATAATTGCACCCATATCTGACGTATCAGGATACTGTACCCTGAGCGCTTTTCAAAACAGCCGCCCTACAATTACTGAATTGCACTCCGTCATGCACTGTGTTCTGTGCCGTGACACTTGAATAACCTGCTCTCGTCCAAGTTTCATCAGCCCTTTCCCCAAGAATGGCTGCTGGCAGACCCTTAATGTACCCTAGAGTTAGAGTATTTCCTCCTGTCATTTCTTCTAGCTCATAAATCCATTTTCCCACACCTGCTGTTAAACTAGGGAGTTTACACCATAAATGATCCTTGTCCATCTGAGGCCAAGGGATATACTGCAGTCTGGCCCCTCCTTTCTCCAATAAGGGGAACTGCGTGAACTTAAATCCGCAATTGGCTCCCATCATCTGCCTACCCATAGTGGGGACAATGGTTCCTGATTGCCTTCTACCTGGCAATGACCGCAGCCTGTTCACATATGGTGGCGTTTTCCCCCCTCTCACTATGCTATCTTCCTTTAGGTCGCTCTGGGTACACCATGGGGCCGGGCATCATATCTTTTGGTCTCACTTCCTTTTCTGTCTGTAGACATCCCTCGGGACTGCATGCACTCTTTCCCTCCTCCCCTCTGAAGGTTTCTCTGTCTTCGTCTGACATATCTAGTGCCCAACTAGTATGGCTTTCATCTTTCTCTTCCCTATTTAAAGTCAGCCTGTCTAAAGACAAGCCTCTGTGCTCAAGGCTAAACAGGCTTCCCTCCATGCCTCATGACTGGGCAACTATAGTTCAATCTTCTTTTCCCCTGTTTCTCGATTCCCCTTTTGCCCTCACCTCCTGATCAGCTTTATCGATGCTATCTCTGATGCTTCCTATCTTGGAATTCTCATCTAGGTTTACCCTAGACAGTCCTGGCATTGCTCCTTGCGACAGAAGAAACTCCTCTATGTCGCCCCATGATATTACTGAACTTGGTTCAATCAGCTCTTTCTGAATGTGATCAATGTTGCATGCCCTCTGTCTCCTTTTTCGCTCCATTTCTTCATCTAATTCCCTTCGCTTCTTCAGGTAGTGCGGCCAGCAGCTGGCAAGTGCAATAATTAAGCACAGACAACGGGTGTCTAGTAAATGCAGGTAAGGGGACTCTAGGGCTGCAGATACAGACCCCAGTGCAAGGATTCCCAGGAGGCAGTGCGTGTATGCAGCTGGGTGGGCCCGTATCTGGGCCTGAATTCAGAGGGTAGCCAGGTTCCCAGTGCAGAAACAGACAGAGATCTGCAGGGGAGAGAATGAGAGAATGAGAGAAGGCAGAAGCAAAGAGGAAGGTCTTGAGGTGCTTCCAGAACCGAAAGTTGGTTCTTCTCAAGTTTCAGAGAGACAAGGAGTCTGTTCCAGAGGGAGGACCCAGCCGAAGAAAGGGATCTACCACCAACTCATTGCTTGGAGAAGCGATTGAACCTGAGGGAGTTGGAGGTAGATGTTATGACGTTTAAGAGTTATCCAAAATTGGGACAACATTTAAACTTATGTCGGTTCACGGAACCCTTACCTGCTGGAAAGTAGATGCTTGTAGAAGGAAGGGGAACTTTCCTGACCTCACTCCTGGCCCTGAGGTGGGGAGACAGGGCAGGGGTAAGGCCGGGGAAACCCTCCTGTGGAAGAAAACCTGTGAAGGTAGGGGACTGGGTCCCGGGAACAGGTGACGAATAGATGCAGCAGTAGACTGGACAGTCTTGGAAGGTGGTCAAGTAAGTCTTCTAAATATCAGTTTCCAACACAGCACCCACAAGGGAAACTGAGCAAAGGGAAAAGGGTTAATTTAGCTGTGGGTCTAAGCAATACGCAGCAGGAGATTGTAACGCGAATGTTAAACTAATCAGGAAGTAGGAACAAGTAGTATCACAGAATTCTTACCGGAGATAACTTTTCACCACGTTTAAATTAGAAGCTTGATGCACATGTTGCATTAGTTGAATATGATGAACGTGTTGCGTAGGTAATGCAGTAACAGCTTGTGTTCTGAAAGAGAAGGAAACGCTCTGCCTTATACTTTGCTGCAACCGTTCCAACTCAGAATGTACTAGGAATGGGTAGCAGGATGTATTGCTTTGAATTGGGGACAATGAGGAACGCATAGCGTTTAATTCGGCTGCTGAGGCAGTAATATCTGCCTGTAACATGGTATGAAGAGATACCATGTTAACTTTATAAGGGTTAAAGAAACGTGTATTCACTTTTTCAGAGCGACTGTGCTGTGAAGGTGAAGAGGATATAGCGGGCAGGGAGAGAAAGGCACAAGGAAGGTGGGAAGGGTGAGTCGGGAAGAAAGAAAAGGAAGAATGCATTTACTCAATAGGTATTTCGGGCAGCGTGGCATGGAGTCAAGATTGTAGGAACGCACAGTATGAAAACCTCACAGTGCTTTTAAAGGAATGAATGTGTGGAGTAACTGCGGCCATGATTAAAACCAATAGAACGTGGAAGGTGCATGTAAAATTCAGACCCATTGGGAGTCATATTGAAATGGGGGAAAGGTTTATTTATGACGTCTCCACAAGTTCCATAAAGAATAGCGATGTATGACAGTAGAGGAGCGAAGGGCCTGAGTAGGAAGGTATTTCCGAACGGAGAGTTGAAGGTATTGCAGACCCACGTCACAGAAGGCCTTGTGGACAATGCAGAGGGTCTTGAACTTAATCTTTGCAGCCACTGGGAGCCAATGAAGAGATTGCAGGGCTGGAGGGATACGATCCCTGGGCTTGAGGCCAAGGACAAGCCTCGCAGTCCTGTTCTGGATGAGTTGCAGAGGGCAGAGAGGAGTGGCAGGCAGATTGAATGTAATGAACTGGCAAAATTACTTCCTACGAAGGGTCTGAGGGTTCAGGAGTGTTTCCCTATGACTTTGAAAGGACTTCATTTCTAGTGCCTGATGTTTTGCAAACATGTAAGTATGGGATTTATGTAGGTATTTGGAGTGTGCTTCTGATTTTCCATGAATCAGTGTTCCTTCCTTGGTCACTAACCCCAGAGAGGGCTTCATGAGCTCTAATTTGGGGAGTGAGTTCACATAGGTTGCTCATATAATGGCCCACTGCCACATAACTGGGTCCAAGAGAGGGTGCCCAAGGTATAGTCCCCATATCGCCCTCCAGATCCATCATCGACTGGCACTGGGAGGCGCCTGCATCCTTGAATCACCCCCTTAGTAGGCCTTAGAATTAATTAGTTTGAGGGCTTCATTACATATGAGATGGCGAATAAGCGAGCCAATGCCAGATCTATTCATAATTTAGATCAGGGGGATGGATTTGGTTCTGAAAACCCGGTTGCTTTCTAGCTTGGTCTGTTCAATTACCAAGAAGGGTATAAGGATTTGTGTAAGGAAGACTGAATTCATAATCAGGGTACTCAAAGAAGTGAAAAGCGTGGTTAAGGATTCCTGCCTGTGCACTCAACATACTGAGCATCCTAGGTGGGTTAAATCCAATGTTTATGTTGGGTCCATTGAAGTCTATGGAGGGGAATGGGGATTGCCATGAGTGTGAACTGAGTCCATGGCGGGTGACACCTGCCAAATGCAGGTGAGGTGAGAGGTATGGTTCCTGAATCCCAATAGGATTACAAATCATTGAACATTCAATCGTTCGGTTCTTTTTACAGCTTTTTTTCCTGCCTGCATCGCTGTTTACCCCTCATAGAGGAGGGTAACGGGAAACAGAATAAAGACATGAAAACTGGATCTATATATATATATATATTTTTAAAAGTTGTGTTTGTGGGTTTGTATGTGGCGTTCTTGGGGACGTACCTCCTCATGAGCGGTGTGGTCTGGTGTCATGACTTTTGTATGGAATATTCTCTATTTCATTGGCGAATTAATGCAACTATTTCTGGCTCGATAGGTCATCCCGTTCCCGAGATAATTAATTGTTCTTTCCACTTTGTTTTTTTTTTTTTTGGCATTACGTTTGTGGTGTTACACTGCCACCTACAGGTCATTTGCAGAAAGTGCTCATCATTGTGCATCAAAGCTGAAAACATGATCAATACCTGATTCATTTCATCAAATGGAATTTCTACAATTTGAAGATGACATAGTTGAATCAGTTGGTTTGAATCAGGTTCCATGATTAACAAAAAGACTTCTTTCTTCTGTATTCTCTCATTTCATTAATGCTTTAATCCCACTAATATATTTTTACAGAAATGCCACGAAAAAAGAGAGCAGTATTTAATCCCACCCAAATCAAAACAAATGATCAAAAGCTGAAACATGATCAATGTTCTGAAGAAGGAAGATCTCAAGACCATGAAGCTGATAGAATTGAACATGCTTTCAGACAGAACAATGAAAGTGCTGAAGAACCTAAAGCAAGATTTACTAATCAGAGAATGTGTGCTGCTGAAAAACGAAGCAGCGAAACTGCTGAAGAAACTGAAACATGACTTGGTGTTAAGAGAATTAGTGCTGCTGAACAACGAAAGGAATGAAATTGCTGAAGAAACTCAAGTGAGAATTCCTGATCTGAGAATTTGTGCTGCTAAAAAACAAAGCAATGAAACTGCTGAAGAAACTGAACTAAGACTTACCGATCAGAGATTTAAAAAATCTGAGAAGCCGGGTAGTTAAGCTAGCATTGTTCTAGTTAGTTCTAGTTATTATGACTGACAGAGTACAATCTGAAATGTAGGGTTAAAGTTTAGGTGACAGATAGATAGTTGGGCAGCCACCATGCTAGAACTATCAGGCTGTCCACTAGGCTGGTAATGTATAGGAATAGGATGACCTGGCAGGCTCATCCCGGTATATAGGACAATAGGGCAATACTTTAAAGGCCACTTGCCAAGCAACTGTTGGCAGATTCTTTGGCCCAATGAAGGACCCACTGACCACTGTCACTAGTTAGTTCCTACAACTATTGCTGCCCCAAAGTGCTTCCAAATGGTGCTCCATTTGCCATAAATGATTTCAAAAATACACACCCAGCTAATACTCAAATAGTTCACAAGTGCATAACTTCCAACCAAAGAGCGTGGCTACTTTTCTTTTAGTGTGTGGGCCTATTTTCTGTCCTCTTATGAACTTAGACCTTGTGATCAGATCCATATGAACATAGCTTGGACCCCTGGCAGAGACTGTGCAGTCTAATGGGGGTAGAAGTGACCATGTGGTATAGGGAGGGAGCCATTAAGTTGTTGCATACGAGTTGACTTGTTGAGGGTGGAAGTGGGGGGGTATAGGTACTTTTATGTATTCATTCGATGATTAATGCTGACAAAGATTTACAGAGCAGACTGAAAGCATCAGAGAAGCAGCATCCCAGAGCCACCTTCAGACATGACAGAAGAGAAGTTTGGGGAGCCAAGCGATGGCTCTAGTAATGGCCATGCCACTGGGATATGCATAGTCTAAAGTGTAACTGCACAGACACCCACAATAATCATGAACTTCTTTAGACGTTGATCAGTTGGTTGAGTAAGGTAATACTGAGTGACAAATGGATTCACTGTAAGCTAACTCTAAATTATAATCCCATGCAGTAAATTAAAAAGTATTTATTATTTTATCGATTTACCGTCTACCGATACAAGATGGTTTCCTACTCAGTTGGGCCATGTGCTTTTATGACAATCCCCTAGGAAATCGTCACTGCACCATTTCTCTCATCCATGGGAACACAACCCACATTCAAAATCTAACTGCTGTCCGTGCCCAGCGCCATATTGCCCCATAATGAACCATATCAAATGTACTAACAAAAATACATATTCGGTAACAATATCAATATCTACCAACTGTACCTATATATATATATATATATATATATATATATATATATATATATATATATATATATAGTCAAGGGATAAACTTTAGTTAAAGTACAATTAAGGCGTCTAAACGTAATGCTACAAAGCCCTTGAAATTCAGCACACTGGGAAACTCAGGATGACCCAAACTCAGAGTTCCCATTGATTTCCCCCATAATGCCATATCCCCATATGCCATTTGGTATCGCCATGTGAATCCCTTCTCTTATAATATATGTGTGCTCTTGGGCTTTGCAACAGGGGTTTGGCAGGTCGGGAGTTTCCCAATGAGCTTGATTCCAAGAGTATTTTTGTGTTATGTTTAGTCAGCTTTGGCCATGCCTCTGTATAAGTCCAGGGACCGCATCTCTCCTGCCCTAAAAAGGCTTCACTGGTTCCTCGGTTGCTGCACGGATCAAATTCAAATCCCTCTGCATCATTCAAAAGGCTGTCTGGGGCCGGGCACCACACTATCTGCAACTCTCTCTTGCCAAATACTCTCCTTCTAGAGCCCTACGCTCCTCTGGCACCAACTCTCTGTGTGTAAACAGAGGGCAGGAGGCTGCTCGCA
This sequence comes from Ambystoma mexicanum, assembly GCF_040938575.1. Classification (NCBI taxonomy): domain Eukaryota; kingdom Metazoa; phylum Chordata; class Amphibia; order Caudata; family Ambystomatidae; genus Ambystoma; species Ambystoma mexicanum. The sequence goes on from NC_090935.1 coordinate 1,461,989,519, forward strand.
TTCCTCAGCTGGATCCCTACTCTGGTACATCCTCCCCCTCCAGCTGCGTCTTGAGCAGGACCTTCTGAAGTTCCCAAAACACCTCAAGACTCTCCTCTTTTCCTCCTCATTCCCTTCTTCCCTCCTCTGCTAATACCACAGTTGCTGTGATTGGTGTCTTGGACCCTTATGCACCCCCGGGGCCTCTGCCCATTCACACCCAATCTCCCCAGCATCTGTCTTCCTTTATCACTTGCCTCGGCACACCCTCCGCACTGGAGATTCGCACTTTCCACCTAACGCGGCTCCTGGTCACATAGCACTTGCCATACCTTGCACTTCATCTGTGACTCACCTTCGAGCACGGACATCACACCACCTAACCCTCTTCCTTCCTGCACTTGCATGTTCTGAATACTCACAAGACATAGTAGGTTCGGCCGCCCCTGCCCCATAAGTATTTTTTGTATTTGATTGTACTGCTATCCCATGTTCCTTCCCTGCTGCCCTGTGGGCGTTTTGAAACAGAATGTATTTCCTGTATAAGTGCCTAGCAAGCAAACAATTAATAAATAAATAAATTCATTGCCCGATCTCGTTTTCTCTGGCAGCTGCGATTATCGGACTGAATAACCGCGACTAGGGGAAAACATTTGTGCTGAAAACTCGGTACCTAGCCCACCTTCAACTCCCAAATTTCACATGGTGCCCCCACCCCACACCTCTAGCATGATGCCATTTAAATGTTTTTCTGCCTCCAATCCATTCTTCTGCTTTTCGTTTTCTGATATTCGCAGGAATAGCCGTGGCTATCTATTGGATTCGAACAAAAATATATGGTGGCTTTTTTATTTTGGAAAAGCCTCTCTGCCACAATGCATCATGCAGATAGCACTATTTTTGGAGGGAAGGGGGCACCCCTTTTCCGTCAAATATTAAAAGCTTCTGGACAGAATAACCCCAAACCACAAGAGGATTGCGAGTCAACGCTTCATGTCCAAGTTGTTTCAGACTGGGTTGAAATGCATCCAGTGGTTTTCGCCGTGAGCTTGAGCAAAAATTGACCTTTTTTGTCTATAGGAAAATTGGCTTTTTTTGCAGTTCTTTATAACTTTCTTATTTTTTAACAAGTCTTTACCAAACCAAATTGTCTCCAGAATGTCAGCTAAATCTATTGCATGGTTTAAAAGTTATTAGCAATTCATTTTTTCAATTCCGTATTGACTTCACAACTCACCTTAACTTAGACAGCAACACCCAATACAGTACACCAAAACTATGACTTAAGATGCCTTTACTTTGTATAACAAATTCATGGCTTTTTCATGGTTCGTGAAAGCATGTGTTTGTCCATCTATCACCAGTGTCAAAGTGGCAGGATACAGCATATAAAATTGGATTTTAAACTCCCTGGCTCTTTGTTTAACTTAATTGAACCACTTTTCTCCACCACTGCCTTTCCATAATCATTAAAAAACATAATTCTGCGGGTGTCTCCCCACATAACGTTCCACAATTCTCAAGTTCGCTTGATTATCATTTCTTTAACTGGGAACCGCAAAAATGTAACTATAAATGCCCTTGTAGGTTGGCATGGGCTGGCTCTGGGGCCTGGGTTCAATGAGCCCGTTCAATGTCTAATACATTTCCTGGTGGAAGGTCCAAAAGTTGAGATAATGCTTTTTGAAGAAATTCAATTGGTCTTCTAGTTTCCACCTTTTCCAGAAAGCCAGTCATTCTAATATTAGACCTCCTAGAGTCATTGCCCTTCTCAGTAGATCTATAATTAGAAGCAATTAATAAAACAAGTCAGTGAAGCAACTTTCCCTCTGATATACATATACTGTCATCTGAGCTAGAAACCCTTTCCTCAAAGTGTTCAGTTTTTGTCCACCATACTGTAAACTTCTTTCATTTCCATTACTATCTGTCTGATCTTCCCAATTGATAAAAATATCCCCTCCATTATCTCCATCAAGTAATCTTCATTGGATGGCCCTTGCCCGGTGTACCATTAAAGCATTCTCTGTCTCATCCTTAAACCTTTTGCTCGGGTGTATCTCACCATTCAAAGAGTTTGTTTGTCCCCCTGATTCTTCCTCTGCGTCCCTCACTCTTCTAGCTGAAGGGGGTCTCCCATCTCCACGAATTGAGGCATTATCAATGTTTGATCAGGATATTCAAGAGGTAGGTGGAGCTAAACTACTATGCAGTGGCTCTCTCTGTTGGCAGTCCCAGAATCCAAAATGCCTTTTCTTGATGTGGGGTTCATGTCCACTCCATGTTTTCTCAGAAGCTCTTAGAGCAGCTCAATGTCAGGGGCCAAGTTGGGTATAAGTCTTTGCAGTAGATTACCATTCCTGAGGAGCTGCTTCCTTCAGCTACTGCCTGCAGGGTCACGGCTGCGTGAATATTCTACAAGTTGGTTGATACCCCTTGTCTGAGAATATGTGTGAAACAAAATGAGTACCTTTCCGCAGGAACGCAGAGATGAATAGTGGATAATACTCATAGTTAGCCCCACACTACTACTGAACCAGCAGTAGTAGCGGCTTGCCCCCTCTTGAACCTGGTTCGACTGTGAGGAATGTGCAGAGAATACCAGTTCAATACTGTTGAACATCCCAGGACAAAGAACAAGGTACTGTTAACATGGCCTGTACCCCAGGTCCACTTTCTGAGACCATAGTGACTTCATAATCCCCTTTTCAATTATTTTCTTGAAAGACATAGGGGCTCATTACAAATAAGCCGGTAAAACAGCATTAATACCGGCGTGCCAGTGTTACTGTTACAGGTGGGGCTATTGTCGGAATTACTGCTGTATCATGAGTCCGAGGGCGCGCGCGCATCCCCCTGCCAGAAACTACAGCAATTTGCCAGTATAACAAGCAGATATGTGCTGATACCATCACAAAAACTAGTAATTGGTGCCAGAATTACTGACAGCAGAGTTACCCGTGCTGGAATTACCCCCAACAGTATTTCCGGTGCTGGAAATAGCATCAATGACAAAAGAGGAAGCTTGCAGGGGGCCATCTTGATAAACACAATCTACTCTCAATCTCCCATTTCCTGGTGCCATCCAGTGTGAAAGGAGACAAAACCCATGTCAGAGAAAAGGAAGGCACGTGTCCCTGACATCAGCATCAGGAAACCAAAGTTTTCCGAGGCAGAACTGACATCATTGGTGGACACAGTTGTCCAGCACGCTGATGAGCTTTTTGGGGCTGGACACTGCAAGACAAGCGAAACGCGGAAGACTGCCATATGGCGTGCAGTTGCGGACAGCGTGACAGCCATGGGGACTGTCCCCCACACACCCAAGGACTGCCACAAGTGCTGGGGATGACCTCTGGCTGAGGGTGCGCAAGATCATCGGAGTAAACACACAATGTGGCATGAATGAAATGCAAGGCCGCAGACGTGACACCCAGAATACTAACAACATGCTTATCTCTTCTCAACAGGCACACAGTCCTCCAACAGTGATGGCCCAGCACCGTCATCAGGCCGAGCAGCTGCAGACAGACCTGCAAAGGCAAGCAGGCCCAGGCAGCAGTGCAGTACAACTGCCACGTCGCAGGCACCATCAGCCCAAGCACCATCGCCACCCACTGCTGCATGTGGCACTGCTGCAACCAGCACACATGTGGCCAGTGGCCCCACTGTCCCTCTTGTGCCCTCCACTCCACCATGGGCACAGCAGCCACCAGGCCATCGTGGCTGTGTTTGCCACAGAGGAGGAGTATGACGAAGGAGCAAAATACCCCTCTGCCTGTTACAGCTCCTTATCACTCCACAGCCCCTTCCCACTACCACTGCCCAGCCTCCATAAACCATCGCTGCATGCATGTGTGCAATAGAGGCCCAGAAGGGGGAATTTACCACCACTGCACAGGATCAGCTCTTATGAGGGAGTGCATGCAGGCCTCTAACTACAAGAGTGCAAAGTCCAGAGGCTGTGCACCTGCAGCCCTCCTCACCCTTGCACAAAGAGTGAGGGAGAGTAAGGAGATTGCCTCCTCCACTGTGGAGGTAATGGGACACGCAGTACCACTCTGCCTGGACAACATGCAGGCTAAGGGGTCAGACCCACCCACGTCGATGACCACCACTGAGGGCTCCCAGCAAGGCCACCCAAGGGGCCGGTCACAGAAGCTATGGCCTGCACAGAGGTCTGGCAAGAGCCCCATGGCCAAGAGAGCCTGCAAGTGATGACAGTGACACTGACCGGGAGCTCTACTGGGTGTGTTTGTGTAGGGGTGTGTGTGGGTAGAGCAGTGTTCGGGTAGAGGAGTGTGTAGGTAGGAGTGTGTTTGGGTAGGATCATGTGCGGGTAGGGAGGTGTTAGGGTGGGGATGGGTAAGGGCGTGTGTTTGGGGGGTGTTCACATTTCTGTTAAATACATTCTTTTCACTTGAAGCAATGACTGGACATTCCATGTATTCAAACAAGTGTTTACTGTGATTGTGCATGATATACAGGAAGGTGCAAGGGAAGTGCTGAGCGGAGGGGTAACTCAGAAAAAGTTCTCAATGAGTTCTTGCCGCCTCATGCATCCATCCCTGACCTCAATGCGCTCAGTGCGTGGGTGCACTTGACCGACTGGCACAGCATCATCATCCTCTGGGGGAGGAATGTACAGATCTGGGGGCAGGGGTATGTTGCGCCTGATGCAGATAGTGTGCAACATTGCACAGGCCAAAACAATCTGTTCCACCTTCTCTGGTCTGTACATTAGCGCACCTCCAGACATGTGCAGGCACCTGAATCGTGCCTTGAGGAGGCCAAGGGTCAGCTCAATCACCACCCTGGTCCTCAAATGGGCACAGTTGTATGCCACTTCCTGCGGCGTCTGTGGATTCCTCAGAGAGGTCATCAGCCACGGAAGCAGTGGGTATCCAGAGTCACCTACAAGGTGGAGAGACACAGGTCTAAGTACTGTTGGCATTGGAATGGCCAGTCTGTGCTGCATGTCCCATTTCACATTGTGCTACAGTGTTTCACATTCCAGTTCTCGCATGCGTATTGCACTGCTCGGAGTGTTGTCCAAGGACATGTATTTGGTGACCCTAGGTGGCCATGTCTGATCATACACTGCCTTTGCAATATGGGAGGTGGGAGGGTGGTGTTGCATCCTGGTCCATGGAGGGCATTTAGTGTGGATGTCTCATTGGGGTTGCAATGGCTTGCTCATTGACTGCTACATCTCAAGTCATGTGCGACTGCTGTGTATTGTGGCCTGTCAATTTAGGGGTGTGCTGGTGGGGCCTCCATGTGCAGTGCACATTCCGGGCATGCATTCATTAGATTGTTACATCCCCTCCCTTGGCTGTCACTCAAGCTGCAAGATAGATGGAACTATGTACTCATCCAACACACAGGCCATTTAGCCTCTGTGGCGTGCCAGGCACGCTGGCAGGGTGCGGTTCTGCGTAGTGGATTGATCCTGGGAACTGGGCACAGTAGTGCATGATGGTGAGGTTGGCGTCACAGGTCACCTGGACTTGAGGGAATGGAACTGCTTGTAGACCTCCTGTGAGGCGTGGGGGGGTACCAGCTCCACATGTGTACAATCCAATACTGCTACTACATTGGGCATGCCGGCAATGGCATGGAGCCTGGCCTTGGTGGCGTTGAGCCAGGGTTCTGGGGAGGGCAATGTGTTGGCCCAGAAGGGCCTCCTGCATCTGCACAAGCACTCTGGAGAATGCAGGCTGCGATATGCCATGCAGCGGGCTCACAGAGTGCTGGAATGTGCCAAAGTCAAAGAAGTGCGGGACCGACAACCGCTTTACCAGTGGTGGTCTGGGTGTCTGATGCCTATCCTATTCCCTATGCAATGCCTTAAGTGGCACTGCTAAATCAGCCGGGGCTCATCAAGGGGCGTGGCCTAATGGCGGGGGGTCGCCTGCTGTCTCATTAGGCCATGCCCCCTTGACGAGCCCCGGCTCAGTGGGCTACTGGCACCCCTGCCAGGCAGCCTTTTGTAGAGATCAGCACCCTCTCCACATGCGGGAGAGGGTGCTGATCTCTGCATTTATTTTCTATAGGCTTGCCTGGCAGGGGACAGCGCCTTGCCTATTCAGCCTTAATGGTGGCGCTGCCCCTCGCCAGCTGGGGAGGGGCAGCGTCACCATTAAGGCTGAAAAGGTGAGGCAGAGTCCGCTGGAAGCTGATGCCTTTTTCCTCAAGACTGAAACTCCTGTGAAACTCCCGAGAATGCGCGAGAGCTTCAGAATTTAGGAAAAAGGCCTCAGCTTCCAGCAGCCTCACGTTTCTTTCCATAATGGTGGCGCCGGCCCACGGGCATCTCTTGCTTGAAGGGATGCCTCGCAGGTGCGGTGCCATCATTATGGATTAAAGGCATTTTTGTTCTGAAGCCTGAAGCTCTTGCACACGAGCGAGCGCTTCCGGCTTTAGAAAAAATCCTTGTCATGTAGTGGCCGGGGCTGCCAGGGGAGACTAGTGAGCCCAGCAGGTCCCTGCCTGAAAATGAGATTTTGGTGCCTGCTGGGGATCGGCCCTGGCTGGGCCCGGCCCACTTAAAGCCCTGTCCCTATGTCCTCCTGGATCTGTGTGAGGAGTTCATTGATGGTCTCCCTGTCAAGGCAGTACAGGGTGATGATTTGTGTATTCATGAGGGTCCATGGAGGATCCCTTGTGCGTGGGATCACTGCACGCCTCCTCCTTCTTGCCACCTGCATCGCCATCTACATCCTCCTCCTCCTCTGCTGGGCCTCCTGTGGCCACTGCTTGTACTCCAGCTTCAGGAGCTGTAAATCAGCATGTAGGCCCTGCAGGTCCATATTCGCAGCAATGAGTGGCGAACTACTGTGGGTAATACCGGCAAACACATACTCGTACTTTGCTGGTATCACTGTTGTCCCAGTAATAAAAGTGCAAAGGGTCTTGGACATCCGGTTGTCTGTTGCCGAAATTACCGGCAACAGTGTTTCCGCCTACTTGTAATTTTCCAGTACAGTAGAAGTGCTGGTAAACGGTATTACTGGCACTTTTAATGAGGCTCAAAGCCTTTACAACCGGGACATTGCTGCAATTTCTTCCCTGACCACACCCACTCAAGTACCCGGAGTGCTATTCAATGTCAATTCAGCATGTTCTGTGTTCTTTCCACAGAGGTGGGTTTTTATTGGTGTTTTTAGTTAGTTCATTGTATTTTTGGCTGTTTAATTAATATATATATATGTGTGTGTGTGTGTGTGTGTGTATAGAACATGGACACTGTTTGATTTCGGAGTCGTTGCTGTTTGGGGTGCTACTGTTTTCACCTCAAAACGCCTCCTGAAGATATAGGGGATGCATTAGGATCGCCGCTGGTCTTGTAGTAGTGTGAGGTTGTGTGGTTTAGACATACTCCTCTCTATAGTCCTGCATTACAGTTGCTTCGTCACACGCAGTGCGTGCATTTGGGTAGTGTCGCATATAAGAGCAGACAGGTACCTAACACCTCTGTTGTGTGTGCGTCTTTGGGTGTCGGCACTTATAGTCATCACAACACAAGCTCAGTGCAACATCATCCAATTCAGAAAATAGTACACTCTGACAGCTTGGTCTTTGCAAGTGTGCTATAAAAGGCTTTACAGGTGTACAGAACGTCATAATAATGTTACTCTTGAGTCGTGAAAAAAAATGTGCGTCATTTTCTGTGTGCACACCCGCTTCAGGGAGTCAAGCACCGAAGCAGGATGTCAGTTCCGTTATTTTAAATTAAAAAGAGGAAGCCAGCCTTACTGGAAGGTGACGGAAAGGGGCTGGGGGATATGACGGTGGAATGTACAGCCTGTTGCAGACACTGGCTGCCGCCAGAGGCCCGTGGCGCCGCCAGTAAATAACCCCACACGCCTGTCATCAATTCACAGGGACCTGGATAGTCACCTAGCAATGCGCCGCTCCAAGGGATTACACTGTACCCACTGGTTCATAAATGCGTGGGGCGGTGCCCCCTCCCTCCCCAGCCCGCATCTCACGCGTTTGGTGCCGAAACGTGCCTGCAGAGCTCGTTGGCAGAGTTTTTGTTTTGAAAGCAACGTGTGCTTCCCCTGAACCCATAGCAACGGCAACAAACACACCCGTGTTATCAGTGAATGGGAGGCCGCCGTGGGGAGGGGGGAGCCTGGGAACCCGATGGCGCCGCCGGCGGCCAGGCGGCAGGCGTCGGTACTGCACCCTGGGAGCCGGAGCATCACATGGGGGAAAGCCTCCCTGTTTGCATTGCTCGCTCTGTGCCGTGCGGGCTGACCGAGCTGCGGGAATGCCCATCTCGTCTGGAGCGGAAGGGCATCTCGGGGTTGGCGTGGACACGCGCATCAAATGGATCCCCGACGGAGGCACAGACTTCCAGACCCCGAGGGAGGGTAATTCCTACCTGCAGAGGTGAGTCGCCGCGCACGCACTGCTGTTTTTTTAATTGGGCTTTAGGGATGCGGTCTACTTCGTTTCTATGGCTGTCATTCATAACTGTGCCGGCCCGGCGCATTCACAGACCTTTCTTATTCCATCCAGCCTAACATATAACCTCTACCGAATTCAAAAACAACTTATAGTGCTTCGAGGCCAAAACAAAATAGCAGTTAGGTACTATATAAATATCTAAATAACATACCATAGGATATAATGGGTTATGGAAAAGTGCTGTAAAAAGAATGATTTAGGGAACACCATGTCACAGTCTCGGGAGGATAGCTCAGGGGCAACGTGCTCGCATTGGAAGCAAGACAACACGCAACAACACAGGTTCGAACCCAGGGTCCACGCTTAGAAACTTCAGGGTATTAAGCGCGTTATAAATAACCTATCATTCGCTGGACCCAGTGACACAGAGGTGCACGCTGATGCTACATTCTCAGTTGCTGTGACGTGTCTCATCGTGGTCATTGCTTTTTATGGCACGCAAGTTTATTTAGGCAGAATAATGTGTTTCTCCTGGTTGATGCCAGTAGTGCAATGTTCAAATTCCCATTGCACTATGGATGAACTGTGCCAAGACTGTTGTGGGAAGTTGAAAGGGTTTGAGGCTGGGTTATAGAGATGCCCAGCATTGAGGGCGTGACTGCTAGTTCTGTTTTATTCCTTGCAGGATCCGTAGGTGGTGATATATGTTGCCTGTGAAGTGATACAATTTTAATTTGGATAAAGGACTGGTTTATTTGATACGTTAACGATTCTATCCTTCTGCATATTTGTAATCGTATTGTTCTAAATGTCTAAGAGGTTTGTATGAACCACCATACATTTAATAAACCTGGTCTAACTTTATTTACACTGACCCGTGGCCCGCTCAACTATCTGCGATGCGGTTCGCTCGATAGCGCAAAGGTAAAGCGGGGAGGGGGTGGGGGGGTTGGCACCGTTGAACTCAGGGATGAAATCAGAGTACATTTGGGGTTCTCGCAGTGATTCTTCATCCAATAGGGAGCCTCGAATCCTCGGTCACGTGTCCATCTTATTCGTGGGGTTTCTTCAGCCTGCCCGGCCCCTCGCGGGCCTATTCATAAAGTGTGCGCAGGCAGGGACACTGCCCGGCTCCAGCATGATCCAGAAAGTTCTACTTTCTTTAAAAGACCCAACTCACGTCCTGTCCCTTTGTGGTTTTGCAGGGCTGTGCTCCAGAGGCGTTGCCAGGAATCACATTTAGGCGGGGCACAGAGGGGCCCTAAAACAAAAGTAGGGGGGCCACAGACACAAGTCGGGGGGGGGGCAGCCTATGAAAGGTAATGTGTGACGCCACAAACACTCCTGCGGAGAGGCTTTTGTGCACACCAACTACCCACACCCCATTGCACCCCCCCCCCCCCCCATTAGAATGCAGGCACAAAACCATTCAGTGACTAATGGCCCATCATTAGCAGTTTTGTGCACGGCATTCTGATGGGAGGGGCTGCTGCTGCTCTGCACACTATGGAGGTCGCTGTGCAGAAGCTGGGCAGGAACACCTGAGAAGTGGCTCGTGCTCATGTTCATACAGCTGCCAGAATGCATTCCAAGATCACTGCTAGCTTTGAGACAAAATGACAGTATTTGCTGTGTGATATGCAAACATTTGCCTTAGTGAGTGTCACAACACCGCAAACAGAGAACACGGTCACTGCCTGAATTAGGGGTGGGGGGTCCAGGATTTCAGAGGGGGGGACATGGCCCCCCAGACCTCCCCCTGGCGATGCCACTGCTGCAGGGATGTCATTTCACCAAAATGTATGGGGTAGCGGAAGTGATGTCACACGACCCTTGACCCCCCCAATGACATCACAGGAAGTGATGTCATTTGACCCAACCCTGAAGTGACATCACGGGAAGCGATCGAACACGACCCCTTGACAAAACAGGACGTGGCATCATATAGCATTGTTTCCAAGTACACTACGAAAAATGTGGTTACAGATCACTGTAAAGTGATATACATTTCATACAAGAATGGATCACCATATGTATCATTGATATCAGCGTGTATACTCCAATTTACCAAATTACTGCTAATGCAAGCAGACGTCCAAGGCCAAACGATAATGATGTTTTATTATATAGCACTTACGCTTAAGCGCTCTATATGGAACAAATATACATACAAACCTGCCGATCACATGCACATTGCAGCAGTGAGCACTCAACCCACTGAGCTATCTTGACGGCTATAGCTATCAGAAAACCAGCCACTCCAGAAACAAAGCGCCACATGCTGCTGGCCCAAAAAGCCACAAGCAGCTGGCCGCAGCCCAGGAGCCTCCTTTTTTTAGGGGTAGCAAGGGAGGCCTCGGAGGTTGCAGTTGCGACCCCTAAATGACATCCCTGCTCTGCTCCAAGGGAAGGAGTGCATAACTGGAGAGTTGCGGTGGCATTCTTGGTGCTTTCAGCAGAGTTTTGAGGAGTTTTGTAGAGTTTTAGGAGCCAGGATTAGTTTTGTGTCTAGTCTGTTTGTCTTTGGTGTATTTCTGTTGTGTAAACATGTTATGTATTGTCACCTCCTATGTGTATGTGATTGTATAGTGTGCGCACACAGAAATAAATCTGTTGATGATGAAGGTATTTTTGCTGGCCAGGGTGTGTCCCTTTGTTTTACTGTCTGTTCATTGTGTTGTTAGTTTCCCCATATTAAAAAAAAGAAAAACAAAACATTGCTCTTTCCTTTTGTGCATTTTCAATTTTCTTTCTCCTAAAAAAAAAGGAAAAAGCCCAATACAGATTTCCTGTCCCTCCGCCTATCTCCTATCTAAAAACATCCAAAAAAGTTTTCCCCATCCGGTTCCCCCCTGTGTATTTGTTGTTGCTGTCCTTTTGTCACGTCTCCGCGCTTGCTGTTCTGTTGGTTTGCTCCCTTGCTGGCCGTGGAATGTGCTAGGAGCCTTTCCCTTGTCCCCGCCGCTGGAGTGGGTGTTGGTGGCAGCTGGGTCCCTAGTGGGCTCAGGTGAGGCAGGGGACTTGTTCGTCTGCTATGTTTTCTGTGCCTCTAGCAAACATGGCTCATCATGGCCGTCGCCCCCGGGGCATGGCCCTTGCCCTTTCCTTTCTGCCTCCACTTCACACCTTTGCAGAGGGGCAGCTTAATGACTGAACAGCAGCTCACAGAAGTACTGGTGGCCAGACAGACTGGCTGCTTACTGCGTCAGCACTGTACTGGATTATCGCCCCTTCCCACGGGTGAATGGTCCAATGGCAAGCCCCTAAACACCTGAGCGGCTGATTGTCCACTGTCTGTTTCCATGAGGACTCTTCTAGATGCCTGAGTCACTGAGGAGGGTGTCCCTCAGAATCTCCTCCTTATAAGCTGCGCCTGCACCTTTCAGCGGGTGTCAGGGCTGTGCTGCCCATTGATGTCACCAATCGTCTTGAGCTTGCGATTCCTGGTGTAGTTGGCAACATTTGCACTGGTTGGTGTTCTTCGTGCTGCCTGCCTCCTTCCTCCAATTGACACTGCAGGCGCTGTAGCAAAGCAACAACTCATGTTTCTACAGCGTCTCCTCCTCGTGGTGTTTTCCGCAACTCCTGCCCCTGTTGAAAGCAGGTCCCTCACCAGCTCTACCACATCAGCATCCCCTGCCAAGGACTGAGCACCCTATCATGGTGGTCAGGCTGGGCTCAAGCAGGTACACAAGAGGGAGAACCTCACTCAAGGGTGGAGAGGGACAGCTAACCCACTTGATGGCCTCCGCGAAAGGTCGTAGCATTGAGCAGACAAAGTGTAGATGGCATTGGCATTGTGTCAACATGCCCCATCTAAAGATTTGCTGGGAGTGGTGCAGCAACCTTGGATGGCATTGCACTGCTCACAGAACTCGTCAAAGTAGAGTTCCAACAGGTGGATACTGAGGTCTTCGGGCTGTGCAGTGCAAACCTGTGGCGCACCAGTGCAGTGCATTGCTGGTATGATAAGCCCCGGCTGAAACGTGAACTGATCTTCTGGGCCACAGGAGCCATTCTTTTCACAGGCGCATATTGTGAAGGGCATGCGCAGTGCCGGGCGCGTGCATAACCATGCCAGTGTGTACGACAGCACACACATTGATCCACTGCTGAAACAAAGCCCAGGGGCAAACTATGAGGCCGTAGCTACTACGCCTCCCCTCGCCCACCTTCTCACACACGTCACTGCTGTGGCTTATGCCATGAAATGCTTGCACTCACACTTTGCCTGGTGCGGAACTGCATACACCTGTTGCACCCTGGCATTACTCTGGGACCGCAAGGAAAGGCCATTCAGCCAGTGTGAGGCGACAGCCATGTAGTCAATGTTTCGGGTTCCCATGCCCAGGGTGAAGTGGACTCCTGTAGTATGCACCCCACTGTAGCTGTACCCTCATTGCATAGTTCCGGAACCACCCTGTGAGAGAGTAGACAGTGTTTGGGACCTTCTCCGCAGCACTTCTATGGTATCTCACAAATAGAGTAGGGCAAGTAGCGTATTGACAACGCTATCGCCAGCTGCTGTCTGTTATGCGCCTTGTGACATTCTTGGCCAGACCCCAAGGCCTCCACAACACTGGGCTGATGCAATGGGGGATCACTGCTAAGCAGCACGGAGGCACAGCGGTAGGGCTTGGTATCCCGCTCCCATGCACTGACGGAGCTGCGCGGTATTCCGGGGTGAATGTGCAGGTTGGGGGAGGCCTGCTGCTTGGCAGATGGTAAGGAGAGTGATTCACCGCATCTGTTTTGACTTCTTTACATCTCTCTGCAGGGTGCTGCAGCATTCGGGAGCACATGGATGTGGCATACAAGTTGCTCCCTGTCCTCCCTCAGCACGCCGTTTCCCGCGGGAATTTGCAAGTGGCCAGGTTCGGTTGCTGTGTATTCTGTGTGAAGTATTGCCAGACTTCTGACCTTGGCTGTGGGCTTTCAACACGTAGGCTCTGCTCATCTGGGCACATTGGTGTTGGTGGGGTTCCGGATGTCACTCGATGGTGCTGGTGGGGTTCTGGATGTCACTCGATGGTGCTGTTCTGGATGTCACTCGATGGTGCTGGTGGGGTTCTGGATGTCACTCAATGGTGCTGTTCTGGATGTCACTCGATGGTGCTGGTGGGGTTCTGGATGTCACTCGATGGTGCTGTTCTGGATGTCACTCGATGGTGCTGGTGGGGTTCTGGATGTCACTCGATGGTGCTGGTGCTGTTCTGGATGTCACTCGATGGTGCTGGTGGTGTTCTGGATGTCACTCGATGGTGCTGGTGGGGTTCTGGATGTCACTCGATGGTGCTGTTCTGGATGTCACTCGATGCTGCTGGTGGGGTTCTGGATGTCACTCGATGGTGCTGGTGGGGTTCTGGATGTCACTCGATGGTGCTGTTCTGGATGTCATTCGATGGTGCTGGTGCTGTTCTGGATGTCACTCGATGGTGCTGGTGGGGTTCAGGATGTCACTGGATGGTGCTGTTCTGGATCTCACTGGATGGTGCTGGTGGGGTTCTGGATGTCACTCGATGGTGCTGGTGGGGTTCTGGATGTCACTCGCCCTCTTGTGTTAGCTGCAGTGCCCTCTTCCCGAGAACATCTCATAAATCCTCACTTCAATTGTTCATATGTTTTCAAAAACAACTCATATCATAAAAACCCTAGTCCATTAAAAAAAAAGTGTATAATTTTACTTCCACGTATTAAACATACACGTGTTAAGTACAGGCAATAGAATCAATTCCAATCTACTTAATTTCCATAAAAATGAACAGGATACATTTCTTTCATAAGTATTCCAAGTGATTCAAATAATGTTCAACTTGGTTAGGAGTCCTGGGTTTAACTCTACACATTTCTGGCAGGTAAACAGCCCTTCATCCGGAGTTGGCGGCCCTACACATTCTGCACTGTACAGAAAAATCCAAACACACACCAATTAGAACCCTATGAGGAACCTAAAAGCAAACCAATGACATTTTTCAGACTCCTCTGCTAGCCATTCCTACTCATACTTACCTCTCATTTGATCATTAATACATTCTCTCCCAATTTGAGAGGCCTTAATCCACCAAACTATGGATATTTGCAAGTTCTATTTTTCATAATCCAATTTCAACAACAGTGGTAACTACAGTCCAGCGGCAGCATTTAAACAAAAATGCTCGAACTGAAATGCCAAATTCGAGAACGAAGTGTCTACTTGATCACTCATAAAAGCAGGATTCAAAACATAATGGCATCCTTTATGTAATGTTTCAGCAGAATAAAGGTGTCTTAGGGGCACTGTTGTGCAGCGACCAAGACGGCCACATACAGCTAGAGTTCTGGCGCTGCTACCCGGCGATGTCTATGGTTTTGGTGGTCCCAGTCAGACTGTGTGACCGAGAGCGGTTCATTTAACGCAGAAGCGCTGGTAGTGGAGAGACGATCACCATATCCGGGCGGCGTTGACTGGGCTGCTGAACGACGACCAGGGACTTGTGGGGCATCGGGCTGCGCTGGCCTTGTCATGCCACCCAACTGAGCGTCGGTTTGCAGGGGTCGGCGAGCCGCTGTGGTGGGGAGGCCGCTGGAGAGCCCGAGCAGCCAGTCCGGACATTTGTGGTAATCTACCGGCCTGAATTGCAACAATGGAGAGGCATCTGAGACCCAAGGGAGACGGAACAGTGGCCTGCAACTTCGGGAGTTTAGGAGCGGCAACTGCTATAGCCCCAGGTCTTTTTGTTGTAGCCACGGATACAAGCTCAGGAACTACAACCAAAAGGCTAGCCAGCCCCAAGTCCCGACAGCCCCAACATTAGCCTAGTCCCAGACCTTTTCCGGACCAAACAACACCCCTGCCTGAGCGGTAGGTGCGTGGGGTGAATGAGTCGGGGTAGACGTTTAATCGAGTTAATGGTAGCGAGATGGGGACGCTGTTGTATTAAATTGTACGCTGTTCCAAGCTTCAAAAATAAAGTTTTACAAAAAGAATAAAAGGTGACTTGGTCTCAAACTCAATCTGAGGACACAACAAAAGATCAGACCTTGCAACTATCAAGATAGATTCATGTTCTGTGCACAACTCTCAGATTGATCATAAACCTTTCCCCACTGAGACCCTCTTCTTACCCCTAGCTCAGTCCCCTCTCACAGTCCTTGCAGTAGCGTTGATGGACGGTCAAATCATGCTCTCTTCTCTCTTTCTATCTGTCAAAATGGCTCCCAGTGGAACGGGACCCAAAAGAGGACCTGGGTTCTTTTTTGCAAAGTGTCTCCATATGCCAACTTGTAAGCATGAATAGCATCTTAATTGTGTGTGCTACATGCAGCAATGAAACAATATGCATTTCCCAGAACAGAAGGCCCATGGTGCAGAGCGCAAGTGCAATTCTTCACGGTATTAGCTCTCGGGCAAAGTTTGCCCTAGTTAAAAAAAACATTTGGGCGATATTAGAAAACCTTTGCACAATTATAAGTGCAATTCTGCATGATATTAGCAGTAGGGCAACGTTTGCCTCTTAAAGCAATGCATTCTTGCACCAGGGCAAGGTTTGCCCTAATGCTAATACGGAAAACCTTGCCCTGGTGCAAAAACGCATTGAAAGTGCATGCGTTTTGCACTGTGGCAGTTTTCGCCCTGGTGATAATGCCATGGAAAATTGCACTTCCAATGGTGCAAAGTTTTCTAATGTGGCCCCTGTTGTTTTTTTTGCAGTACGTCAAAGTTCGCCCTTGTGGTAATACCATGCACAATTACACTTGCAAGTATCTGTAATCTGGTCCCAGGAAGTCTCCAGACTTCTATCCGCCAGTCCAGCACCGCTCTCTGATCTGTGACTGGAAGGCTGTTTCTCAAGAGGCTGTGCACAGCTGGGGGTAGGCTTCAATTAGTACTACATCCTTTATATCTGTGGTGTCATTATCCTCCTCCGCTGTATCGCCTGATTTCCAGCAGCAATACCCGCTCCCGTCTGGATTCCGATAGATCGTCATGCATCTCATTGTCTTGATCACCATCCATCTCTTTGTCTTGATCATCATCCATCTCTTTGTCTTGATCGTCATGCATCTCATTGTCTTGATCACCATCCATATCTTCGTCTTGATCATCATCCATCTCTTTGTCTTGATCGTCATGCATCTCATTGTCTTGATCATCATCCATCTCTTTGTCTTGATCATCATCCATCTCTTTGTCTTGATCATCATCCATCTCTTTGTCTTGATCATCATCCATCTCTTTGTTATTATCATTGTTTTCTGACTTGCAAATGGATGGGTGCGCCAAAGCTAGAGGCGTGGAATCATCAGTGTCTGCCTACTGTTCAACTACACAGTGCGCCTCAACACGACGAGGATACCGCCCAACTGTATTTGCGTTACCGCCTGATCATGGTTTGGGCGGTAACTGTAATTCCCCATTCCCCACTGGGTCCATTGGACCCAATGGGGAATTTTCGGCGCTATAGCGCTGCGCTAATTGTGCCCGAAAATGGGCTTTAATTAGGCGCATTTTCCCCCAGCTTGGAACTGGGGGTAAATGCTGACAGACTCATGCTGTTACCGCCGCATTTAAGGGCTACCGCCAAACTCGTGACGAGGCCCACTGTGTTGCTCCATCCTGATCTTTGGTAGATAATATCCGCAGCCCTGAGATTGTGGAAGAAACTGGCAGTGCCACGTCCTCTGTAAATCTTGGTGGCCATTCACCATCCTGGTGGAATATCTGTACATTTCCTGGACCTCAGAGTGACTTCTGGCTGGGGTGCGGAACATGAGTTGGATGACACCTTTAATCGACCTCATGAAAATCAGGCATCCCCACCCAAAGTCTATAAGGCTGTTAGCACATAGGGCTGGTAACAATAGTTATCTGCACTTATCAGACCTCCCCTGTCTGCTGCCTTAAACCCAGCACTTGCCAATTGCTGGCTGCACTACCACTGTTTGTTGCCTTTATTATTTATTTATTTATCTGTTTCTCCTTTGCTTTGCACTTTCCACTTCTCCCCCCTTCCATGCACTTCCCCCCTCCCCCTCTCCCATGCACTTGTGCGTTCTCAATGTCACTGGGCCTAGTAAGATCGCTGTTTTGTTCTCCCCTGTTCCCTTGCCTTGTCGCGCTCTGAAACACTTGTGTGCGAGCGCGATAGAAATATCAATATCAAAAATACACAAGCTAAGTTATGTATTCATCTATTACCATAGCCCATTAGTAGATGAAACGTGGTTTTATTTAAATGGCAAGGTTGTCTTCATAATGTAAGCAATAAATGCAAAATAAAATAGAAATACAAACAAATGTAATTAAAAATCAGCATTCATTAGTATTAGGGTATTTATTGAGGGCGGACCTGGCTTCTGGAAGCAATGGAGCGCTTTACAAACTTGGGGGGAAGAACAGGTGTCATTAGGTGTCGGGTAAAAGCAATTAGTCTCTCAACAAGAAAGTGGGAGCGTTTTCTTACAGTTTAGCTTTCGCTTTGGTGTGTTAAGTAGGGTGTGTCGTTGGTCGCATGTCCTCTACTCTCTCCAGTAGTCCTCGAGCAGTGTTCTCAAGGGCCTCAGAAGGGCCTAAGAAGTGGTGACGTTTCCCCTTTGCTTGGACTGCACCAGTGGACGGTTGGAGCTCAGAAGAGCGCATGGTGCGCTGGCTATATCAGCTTTACCCTTTCTTTTATTGGGTGCGTTTGCTGTGTGTGTGCTTTATGTTTTTAATATTCCCTAACGGAAACCTTTTTGCATCACCCTTCTTTTAATGTAATGCATTTTTAATGTAAATTATTTTGCACCAGCATAATATATATCAAATACTGTTTTAGCTAATGTGTGACTGTTCTTACTTGCGCCTGGCACTTACTTTGGCAGTGCTGCGGGCATTAAAGTGGTTATAGGATTAAGGAATGTGTTTGTGTGCAGTATACCCTGGAACTCGAGTATGGACAAAGTATACAAAGAGCGCGCACACACTTTGGGTCCCCTTCCATTCTGAGTATTGTGAAGAGGATAGCAGCACAATATCCCACTAATGGGGAAGCGACTAAAAGGTGGGCAAAATGAATAAAACACATAGATGAGGGGAATCTCATGATTAATGAAATTGCCCATCTCATACAGGATGTAGACGGTTGTATAACTCCAGGCCTCAAGCGCCGGAATCCTGGCAGGTTTTCAGGATATTCCTCATTAATATTCATTAATTCCGGATTCCGGCCTACGAGGCCTGGGGTTGGACAACCCTGCGCCTCAGGAGTCCCCCAACACAATAGCACGGAATCACCCAGGGACAAATGGGGTGTTTCCACTGGACTTTGTCCTGGGTATAATTGTATAATCACCTCTAGCGGTGCACTATCCCATATAGATTCAATAGTTTCCCAGGAACTCGCCCCTCGCGGTGAACTTACCTGAGAGCAAGGGAAGAGATCCCAGAAACGTAAAGTAGAAGCAATGCGGGACTTGACCAGGGATAGCTCTCTGAGCCCTATGGCCTCTCTGCCCACCCTTTTTAATGTTGGGAACTCATTGCCCCTTTGCAAAGTGGGGGGCATAGTTGGACTATTCCGGTAGAGGTGCTTGGCACTTGTCAAACTATGGGATGTCGCCCCCAACGGGGCAACAGGAGGCGTGCATAGTTGGTGGGCACTACGGTGGGAATTGATCAGGGAGCCGCGAGCAGGGAATATACATGCCCGCTAGATTTTGCTATTGGAAATAGATCTGATTTACTCTCTAATGAGGGTAGTGATGGGGCATTGGAAAGGTAAGGGAAAAGGCCCAATCGACTATTGGAGAGTATACTGGATAGCCTAGGCGCTCAGGGGAGCAGGAGTGCTACGAAGAGTGTCGGGACCTCTTCCTAGTGTTACTCCAACGCAAAGCCGATGATGAAGCCCTACGCAGGGATTAAATACATCTGTGGAAACAAGTGAAGGTCTTACAAGCAATCGTGGATAAAAATGATGCTACTTTGAGAACAGCCCCTACTACCGAAGTAAATCAGGTTGCAACTGCAGCATTAATTAAAACAACCTCTATTGTTGATAATGTGATCAGGGCAATCAATGATTTCACTGCAAAACACAAGCCTGTGTAATTCTACATAGGAAAGGTATTAGCCCCGACCAATTGGGGATAGCGGTCGGCGCTGCGACCAAAGCTTGTACGATGAGAGGGGCATGAAGCGTTGCATTTACTTGGCGAATGTCCCGAGGGTGGGTGTTGGATTCAAGGAGATGGTGACTCACTGATTAATGAGGTCACACACTGAATCAGCGCGAGGAGTGGCTGTTGCAGTATTATCCGCGATGACATTGTGAGCTGTAAGCGGGTATCCCCAATTGGTCCCAATCGGCTGGATTATGTTAGAGTGGAACTAGCCAGGCAGGGTAAACCCAGGGAAGGCCCTTTGGTAAACATCATCCATGGACCATCCGCTATCACTCAAGCCCTGTCCGAACGCAGAACTGAACTATTGCAGACCCCGTTGCTGCAAGGGTGTGGGGGTAGTGACACTATACGTCCGAGACACGCCACCAGCTCCTCACATTGTTGGTAGACTGGCCACCACGGTCCCGCCTCAGACCCACACATAACAGGTGGAGAGGGGGTGGTGGGCGGCGTCGTTGTTGCACCTCTTGTACTGGAATGTTGCAGGCCAAAGGAGACATCTGTCCGATGAGGACTGGCTGGCTTTTGTGAGGGCACATGGGGTGATCTGTTTGAAAAAAACGCGGGCAATGGAGGCATTAGACCACCAAGGATATACTACATTTGCTAAGCCGGCTAAACAAAGCAGAGGGAGATCAAGTGGGGGTGTTGGTGTATGTGTGGATCCTGCATTGTACCCCACAGTAAAAATGATTGATGGACTTTGTGACCAATATTTGAAGTTATATATCACAGGTGTGGAATGGACTGAATGGGCAGTAATTGATGTATATAATCGCCCTACCACGGAAGGTGGAGATAGGCTTTTTGATATGCTGAAGGCTAGAGTTGAATGCTGGAGGGAGACGCACGAATTGCATCCTAAGATCCTAGTGGCGAGATTGCAACATGCAGATAAAACCATTGGAAATAATGGAAGGATTGAGTGATGAAGAGGATGACCTGCAGTGTGTCGGGGAATTAAATGCAGAGAAACCAAGAAGAAAACTAAAATTAGCAGAAGAGGTCACCTGTTTGCTCTTACTGCCTAACATGAGGGTATGTAATGGCCATTTACTGGGGGACCAACCGGCCCAAACTACATTGCAGGCAGTCTGTCGCTCAGGTTTAATTGATTATATTCTAGTCAATTTAGAAGCCTGGAGTGCAGTTAGGGAGTTTCGAGTCTTATCGCGTGCCGAGAGTGATCATCATCCTCTTATCTTAAGCATTGATTATGCATTTGTGGGAGCAAGATGCATGCCGCCTAATCAATGTAGTGTTGCTATGCAACCAACAGGTCATGCCAGGTGAGCGATCAAATGGGTTAAATTGGATATTGATATCCTCTTACCAAACATATATAGTCAAATCGTGCTTTTCTTGGAAGCATTTGCGACTCTTCCAGAGGACGAAGCTCCTAACATAATACAGGGTTTCAAAATATAATCAAGAGTTTGGGTGAGCACTTCTCGGCACCGAGTACTGCGGTCAAGAAGCAGATCAACAGGCCTACCCCGTGGTACGATGGGGACTGTCGCAGGGCCAGACGGGCTGTGATTATTTGTGCCAAGATGTCTAGACAAGAGGCACACAAGCAGTATGTGAAGCCAGGGCAGTGTATAAAGATGTGGCTAAGAATAAAAAGGAGACATTTACCCAAGATCTCTGGGAAAAACTGCTCTCAGCCGTTAGATGAAAGGACTCGCAGAGCGTCTGGACACTCCTGGGCAAAGGGAAGCCACAAGAGATTGGTCAACTGGAGGGAAGTATCCCGTAGTCTGTGTGGCATAACCACTTTACAGTTCTCTTCCAGGAAACCAGGGCACCCACCAGCTGGGCAGTACAGGATGTAATGTCTAATTCTGCTATGAATGCAAATCTGCTGAAATTGACTGCGGTTGAGATACACCAAGCCCTATTGAGACAGAAAGTTGGCAAAGCCCCTGGCCCTGATAGAGTACCAGTAGACTTCTTTCTAAACGAGCCTAAGATATGGATGAATTTTCTCGGTAAAGTGTTTCATGCTACACTGGAACTGAGGACGGTGCCCCTATCATGGACAGGATCTGAGATTGTTCCTATATATAAGAAGGGCTCTATGGATGACCCAGGTAACTACTGCCCTATTTCCCTGCTCGACCTGGGCGGGGTTGGGAATCTTTGCAAGATGTGTGCTGGGTCATCTCGAAAACATGGATAGAAGAAAATCATGTTATCCACCATCTTTAGGCAGGCTTCCAAAGCTTGTTTACAGTAGACCAATCTTTACGCCTTAAACTGTTGCTTGATAAATTTGTTGGACTAAGGAAGATGTAGTTTTACGCATCCTTCATCGGTTTGCGGACAGCCTTTGACAGGGTCGGCATGTCCAGGTTGTGGGGAGCACTGGTAGATCTTAACATCCCTGGGGTTTTGCTGGGGCCAATTCAAATGTGGTATGGCAAGAATGAAGCAGTAGTTTGCTGGAATCTATATGGGTCCATTACAACGACAATAGATTTACAGATGGGCATACGACAGGGGAGCGTCTTGGCACCCAAGCTCTTTTGCTTATTCATCAACTGGGACATAGATGATCTGTTAAGTACTCCTGCTGACGCACCAAAGCTAGCCCGCGTCAGCTACCCAATCATGCTTTTTGCGCTTGATGTCGTATTGCCATTCCCCACACATGCTGGGCTTAAACTACAATTCCAAATTTTTGAGCAAATCTGTGCTAATAGTGGCCTATCGATAAATGCCCAAAAAACTAAGACAGTGGTGCCCAGGGGTGCCAGGGCAAAAAGAAGAATTGGAGTAAGCCTGGCTCTGGAGGGCCATGTCATTGAGCAAGTGGTCAGTTATGATGACCTTGGCCTTTGGACAACAGATCACTGTAAGTGGACTTCTCAAATTCCCCAGGCAGTTGTGCAGGCAGATATAGTGGTGCATTTGGAAGGTTTGCAAAGGACTCAGGAAGCGGGGCGTGCAGCATCATGCCTGAAGCCTAAAAACTGCAGGCAAGACAGGCTGCCCTTTTTGGGGCTGAGATATGAGGTGCTGGTAATTGTATGAAACTAGCAGCTTTGTAAAACATGTTTTTAAAGAACATTTTAGGCTCACCGCATTGTGCTCCAAGCATGCACAAGGATGTCTAGGATTGAAAATGTACAAATCAAGACCTGTGTTTCTCTGGATCAGCATTTGATCCATGCCAAATTTGGCAAAATATAGCGAAGCATTAACATGTACTCATTGATATTTTTCATACCTCTCTTTCCCCAACAATCTTCCCCTTGTCAAACCTGTGTCATCCTTTTGTTGTTTTTTTATTTCTTATACTTTTTTTTAGCATTTCTGATTCATCATTTACTATTTATTATATTTTGTACTTGAAATTTCGTATCATTATAGTCATGTTTTTGATGTTTATCTTATCATTCTTTTTTCATCAACTTCTGAACAACTTAATGCTTTTCCTAACAATTGCTAACTTTTCTATACAAGGTGCATCTTGACATTTAATGGGTGTTGGTTTAAATCTTTAAATCTGCTTTTGTAACTTCCAGACATCTTGTAAAAATTGATGTGGTTGATAACACTAGCCCAGTTTTGAAAAAGAACTAAGCACGGTCGAAACACGTGTCAATTGAAACAATAAAGTCAAATGGACACATCAGTCGATGACTCTGTTACGGTTATTGAATTAAGATACAAGTCTAGATACTCGCTGAGGAACTGGCACCTCACATGGGCACTACAGCCTATACCTAACATGAAGTCAATGGTGGTAACCTCCCTCTGTGGGCTGAGGACCTGCGGCAGAGGTGCGTGTGACCTCCAGGCCCCAGAATGCAGGGAAATAAACAGGACTGGACAAGCTAGTCACACTTGAAATTGAAAAATGTGAGAACTTTAAATGTGTTTGTACTTAGAAAGCATAAGAACCTCATACTTCAAGTAGCTCTTAATATGGACCCAATCTCAGCGGCAATTCGTATCTTGGAATAATTGCTGTTTAAGTAGAAACATTGAAACCACGTGACACAATATTTATGCACATACCACTCCCTAGATGCCACGGAAACCATTTTGCGTCAGAGATGCCAACTGACTCCATGTCACTGTGGTGCTGTGTCAGAATACTGATTTGCTTTTTCTGATGTATATAAGTCAAATGGTTTTGTGTGCTAATTTTTGTCTTTGACAATATGGCCTTTTTATTTGGGGGTTCCACACCCCATAACTCTTGTCTGCTTTGCTTTCCCAGGCCTCCCCCCCTTCCATTCATCTTTAGCTCCTTCCACCCAACCCCCATTGCTTTCCTCTTTCCTACTAACATTTAACTGACCTTTTTTGTTTTAGGTGCATTTTGGTGGCACAATAACCAAACTATGGTCAAATTCATTGCTACAGAGAAGAGGGAGGCAAAGGGGTGTTAGGAAACAAAATATCTAGTTTCCATGGCAACTGGCAACGATGTGGCATGAATTGGCCAAACTATAACATGCTATTTCTTGTTACACTCTGCTACATGAACCAATGGAGCCTTAACTTTGTGTCGCTCAATAAGGAGCACCTTCGTCATTTAGACGCAGGCCTGGTTTTTCATGTGAAGTGTGGCCATGTCCAGTGTTCTCACCTTCTTCCTACTCCCTCTGCCCTTGCAGAGACGCATGCTCCTTGGCAGCCCCAGCACAGCCATGGACCGCTCCTCCATTTCCCTTTGCCCCCAGCCACCCATAAGCAGAATCACTGAAGTGGTTTGCCAAGGGCCAGCCCCACCGACTACACATCAATTCTGTTTTTAAACAAAATTACATTTGAAAGGATCCTCCACCCAGCCCCACTCAGGCAGCACCCCTTGCTCTGTCTAATGGCAGGAAACCACAACAATAGTACATCGCACTCAATGTTTCTGTTTGTTTAATGCTCCCTGCTTGTCAACACCACAAGCTCCCACCCGCTGCACGCCCCTCTTTCCAGACATGCAGGATCCATCAAGTACAGGCAGTGGCTAATGTCCTACTCTGCTATTTGTACTTATTGTTCTAGACTGCCTGTCATCTTTCTCCTTTGCAGCCCCATGAGGCATGCTGCAGTGCCTCCCTGCCTCACTACAAACCCTAGTCTACCCTAAGTCTCTGTAAACCCACCCTACTCCACGCCTATCCACAACACTGTATGACTGCCTACACCATCCTACTCTAGGCTTCCCGCCCCTAACATTCCTTACCCCACTGCTGACTACCCTCCCACACTCATACCCTACCCCTTGACTGCCTCCCACAACCCCATACCTACCTACCCCACCGCATGCCACCCACTCTATCCCAATCTCACCCCATTCTTCACAACCTCACATCACTGTCCACTCAGCAAACTCTACTCACAGCCACACTGCACTACACTAATCCCACCCATTCTACTCCACCTCTGCCCAATCTACCATACCTCACAGTTCCTTTGCCCTACTCTACCCACACCCGACTGAACTCCTTTACCCCTCACTCCTTTACCCAATACTCAACCTAACCCAGCCATTCAACACCGTCAACCCTATGCCAATTCATCATATGCCCACCTCGCCCCATTCTGTCCACACCACTCTATCCCCAGCCTGCTTCACCCATTTTATCTCTACCTTTCCCCACTCTACCCCTACCCCTTCTACAACCACCTACTCTCCCCTACCACACTCTGAACTCACCCTACCCCACTACTGTATCCTCTTTACCCCACTACCATTACCCACAAAACTCTAGTTTATCCCCCACCCACACTACACCTACGTATCCTACTCTACCCCACGAAACGTGGCCCAACCCTATCCCAACTCTACACAACCCCCTCTACCCTCACCTCACCTAAAGTAAACCCTCTTACTTTATTCCTATCCTACTGTACCCCAACGCATGTACTCTACTCTACCATACCCCACCACTCCACCCAACTACTCTACCCCACCCCACTACTATAGCCCTGCTCCCTATCCAGTCTGCGTCACTCACCTTACTCCACCTCACACAAATGAAACCTGACCCAAACTACACCCATTCACTCTACTCCTACTGCACTCTGCCCTACCCCAATAAACCCACACCCTATCCCGCTAAACCCATACCCTACCCCAATCACCCCCACACTCTACCCTACCTCTCTGAAATCTACACACATCTTAACCCAACACTACCTACATCTCACACCACTTCACCCCAGACGTTCTATCCCTATCACACTATACTGCACTATACCCACACCTCACCCCACTGTACTCCTCCTACTCTACCCCCTAGTGCTCTACCCCAGACAATCCTCCCCAGACAATCTTCCCCACCTCCTTTACCCCACCCACTCTGCCTATACTGCACACTACTCTGCCCCACCCACTCTACCCTTCCTCCCCAACTCTACCTCAGCCTTTCTATCCCTGATCCACTCTCCCCCAACCCCACTCTACCCCCCACCCACTCATCCCCAAACCTTCTAACACGCCAAATGTTCGCCACCTACTCCACCTCACCCACTCATACTCACCCCTCTATCTCCACCTCACCCCACTCTACCTCTACCCCACCCCACCCCCTACTCTATCCACATCCACTCTATCCCACCCCACTCTACCCCATCCTATACTACATTACCCCACCCCATTTTACATCTGCCTTATTACCATACCTCAGTTTACCCCATCCACTCTACCTTACCCACTTTATGCCCACCCAATCTGCAAGCATTCCAGCCGCACCCCACTGCACCCCTAGCCTACTACTCTATCCCCACCCCACTACTTTACCCTATCCCACTATTCTAGCCCACTAATACTCTGCCACCCACTTTGTCTCTCCCACTCTACCCATCCCTGGTATTCCATCGAGGTAGAATTCGTAGAATTCTTTCCACCACATTTTACTGAACATGTATGTGGGTGGGTGGGTTAGGGAAATAGTAAAGGAAAAGGTAGGGGTGATTGAGAGGGTGTGTAGGGGTCTCCCCTTGCATACATCTGCGGTAAAAAAACAATGAATTCTTCCTCAATAAATGCTAGACCTGTCCACTGCATTTGATACAGTGGGCCACTCCATCCTTTTCTCAACACGTTCCAACCAAGTTGGAATTCGAGGTAAACATTTCAGTGGTTTCGCTCACGGGCAGAATGCAAGCTGTAAAATGTGGCCCCTTCGTTTCGCCTTCAGTTCCAATCACATGTGGTGTTCCCCAGGATTACTCTTTATTACCACTTTTGTACAACCGTTATATACTGCATCTAATGACTTTTATCCAGAAATGATGCAGATGGTATTTAACTTCAATTTAAGGTTTCAAGCCCCAAAGAACCTTTTAGTCAACTTCGACTGTGTTGCACACAAATCAAATTCTGGTTGACTAAGAGTAATCTCCGGCTTAATCCCTCCAAAACAGAGGATGTCTATTTTGGCCCTAAGCACCTTTTAACGCCTTTAACGGGACCCCCGTGACACCGTCCACCACCTTCATAGATCAGCCTTGCTCCTACGCTGGTGAACAAGGTAACGGATCTTGACATCATCTGGGATGTGGAGATGACCGTATCTGATTAGATCAATGAATCAGTCAGACGCTCTTTCATTCGTATTCAGCTATTTAAACGCTGATCATGCACCATTAGGCGGAGCAATGGTCAATTCAAAACTCGACTATGCAAATGCCCTTTTTACAGGACTTCTGAAATATCTGGGCTGCTATCCTTGTTTTCAAACTACCAAATTTCCTCTGCCAGATGCAACCTACACTGGTTATCTATAGATCTTTGTATCATCTTCAAGATTCAAAGAGTCCATGGGCTGTCTCCGCTCCGCTGGCTGATACAATTCAACAATTCCAACCTGCTTGCTCACTCCGCTCTTCTGATTGTTCCCAAGAGCCATTGTATTACCAGAAGCGACAGTTGCTTTTCAGTTATAGGCCCACAGGTGGGAAATAATCTTCTCTCTCTTTGCTCCCTCAATTCACTTGACATTTTTCGTAAACATCTGAAAACCTTTCATTTTTCCCAATCTACTACTGCCTGCTCCACCAGCTTCTGGTTCATCGACCTAGGATTATTTAAGAACTGATCCTCTAAGCAACACCTGCACGCAGATGCAGAGATTTCTCAGCTTGGTATGCACAGGTATGCATAATCTGAATGTCACAAGGCCTACTAAGATCATTTGTTTTGTCTTCCCTCTGCCCCCCCCCAGTCTTGTTGTGCCTAGAAACACTTGTGAACAGGCGCCTTATAAATATCTTATCATATCATATGCACAGATGAATATCCTTAAACTCAAACCCCAAAACTACTCACTCTACCACTACCCTATTCTACCCCTACGCACTGTACCACACTCTACTTTATTCCCCTACCCCACACTGCTACTCTATCCCCACAACTACAGCCCTGCCACTCAACCCGTCCACTCTTTCCCCACTCTACCCCACCCACTGTATGTCCACACACTCTATCCATACCCTGCTCTACCCTCACCTCACCCAAATCTACCTCCACCCCATGTGCTATCCCACTCACTCTTCCCCACCTACTCTATCGCACCCACTCCAGACCTGAACCCACTTTACATCACCTCACACCACTCTATCTGCACCCACTCTTCCATGTCTCTCCCACTCTACCCCACCATTTCTATATCTATCAAACTCTACGCCCACCACCTTTCCCCACTGCATGCACTCTACTCAACCCACTCCATCTCACCCCACTCTTTCTCCAGCTCACACCACTCTACTCACTATGTGGAAATCTTCCTCTTCTAGCTTGCAGCTGCAGTGTTCTCACTGTATTAAAGGCACTGCAGAGTTTACCAACCTCAAATAAAACCAGAACAGGTTTCCTGCTACGGTGGCCACAGGACAGCATGACATGGTGGCAAATCAAGACTGTCCAAATCCACTCCCAGGAACCTGCATGCTCATTTCAATGCTAATTCGTAGATCTATCAAATCCTATAGGCCTTTTAGAGGCTAGGCCAACATTTCAGAACAAGATTATCCATTGATCAGCTGGAGGTAAATGGAAATTTGACCTTATTTATGGAGATATTGTGTCAATAATACAGAAATCAAATAGCTCACGGGCTGCCGGGCTGGATCGTACATGCAATGCCCTCCTGAAATTGAATGCTGAGGTTTGTGAAGCTGCACTCCATGTATTATTTTTTAACATAAGCCAGACAAATCTAATACTCAAATCATGGCGAGACAGTAATATTATTCCAGTCTATAAAAAAGGGAAACACAGCACGTCTGTAAACTAGGTTATTGGCGATGATTGACATACCTGCTAGAATCTTTGCAAGAATTTTGTTGAACAATTTTACCAGTTGGAGTGAAATGAATAATATCCTACCGAAACATCAGATTGGCTGTTTGAAGGGTGCATCTACAATCCACAATTTGTTAACTTTAGTCTCACTTTTGGAATATTCTTGGAAATGTAGGCAACTTCCAGTCTGTGTGGCCTGTATAGACTTCAGCGCAGCTTTTCATACTGCCCTATGAGGCAGGTTGTGGAAGGATTGGTATCTATAATTGTCCAGCTTTACACAGTTACTCGAGTATGTGTGAGACTGGATAACATTGGCCAAGTAACCAACTGAATACCTACCCTTTGTGATGTAAAACAAGGGTGCATACTTGCCCCATCTTAATTTAATGTACACCACTCTGATTTAAATTCTTCGTTGGATGTGTCAGCAGGGAATGCAGTTGAGTTTGGCAATCTTTTAGTATCTTGGCCTGGTTACGCTGATGACCTGGCTATATTAGATTACACCCCACGTGGATTACAGGCTAAATTGAATGCATTAGAAGCATATGACACTTTGAATGGCCTCCAAATAAATACCGAAAGAACTATGATTTTTTAGGGTTCCATCTTCATTCATCCCCAGATATATTTTTAGGGAGTTTTTGCCTAAATCATTTTTCTGAAAAAAATCTAATCAAATTTCTTTTTTTTATTATATGGGGGGGTTACTCCCCCAAACCCTCCTTCGCCTTTTATTTATTCTCTATCCTACCTCCATCCCTACTCCATATATGCCATTACCCACCTACCCAAAATTAATCTGTGAGTTTTTTTCAGCAGAAATTATTTGGCAAAAATCTTTTCAAAAAAGAAAACCCGGATGGATGAACATGGTACCGATTTGTAGACCGAATACATTTAAAACAAAAAAGCTTGGTTGGAAGCTGAAGGGTATGAGTGTTGAGCTTCTTATAAATATTTGAAATTGTGAATGGTGATCAACTGAAGTGGAAGTTGCAGTGGGAGCAGATACAAAATAAAGTCTCCCAACAATTGGGGGCTGTGAGAAGCCTGAGGGTATCCTCAGACCTATTCCCCTTGGATACTCTACTCATGTGGCCAGGGAAAGGCCATTGCTTTTGGCACCTGATCCTGGGGGTGGAGATGCGAGAGAGGATCACCTGGTTGGAGGGTCATTGGGGCTTGGGGAGAGAATAGCCACTGGCGAGACATGGTATACCCCTTTTCCTTATGAGAACCAACCTCACCTTCCCCTGACTTTTATGGGCTGTTACAAACCTTCTCCCCTAATTTTCTCTCATTCAAATCACACTAGTACTGGGATGAGGAAGAGGCGACTAGGACCAGTGAACACTAGTAAGTCATTTCACCACTCTAGTACTGACACGAGTAAGATACCTGCAGACTGCTGTAAAGGTCAGGCTTCTCCCGAGTGCTCCACTAATTACAACCAGGCAATTGACAGTATGGACTCACAACCACAACCTGCCAAGTGGCTGCAAGTGTATAAAAGGTGGAGCCAATAAGTTGGAGCAAGCGACCAGCAGGAGAGAGCCCAGGCCGATCGTTGTAGGCCTGGTGGTGAATCCTGCATCCCAGGAGGCAGTCGAGGTGGGTCCTGCAGGAGAGACAGGATGCCGGTATATGACCCTAAGAGACTGTGGAGCCAAGGGCCAGGTGGGCTGCGAGAAGGCCACAGGAGTGGGAGCCTCATTGGTCAGAGGTCCGCAGCCGGAGCTGCAGACACAGAAGAAAGAAACAGTCACTGACATTGCCGAGAAAAAGTAGAGCTGCCAGCAACATGCAGAGAGAAGGTGAAGTGGGAGCGGGGCTCGCGGTCAGAGGAAAGCGTATTGGTGGAACAGAAGCCGAGAGAACAGCCACACAGAGGAGACGCCAGGGACTGGTGAGTGAAAAGGGAAGAGCAATCGAACCATGGTGCTCTCTGGGGCTGCGGGGAAGCCAAATGAGATGCCGAATGAATGGAAAAGTATGCACAAGATTAAATGATCCCAAGGCAACGGGTTGAGAGGAAAATCAAGGACAATATAAAGTGCAAACAGCAGCGTGAAAGACCAAAGTTATTGAATACCAAACTAAATTAAGTATTTTGGCAAAGCTACATATATCGCACATTGAAAGCAAAGCACAAAACGTATGAAATACAGTGGGAAGCAATTATGAAACATTGCGAGAAAGTATGAAAGCAAGGTGGTGAAGGAACAAGAGCACCACAAAGTGAACTGGATGCGAAAACACATTGTGACAAAGTCAAGAGACTGCCATATGAAAGAACACAGTGTGGAAAAGCCAAGAGGCTGTCAAGGAAAAGCCAGGTGAGTGTGAACCATCACACAGGTACAGATACAGAAGAACCTGTGTGGGATAAAGAGCCTAAGGTCCCTAGTTGCGTGACCTGTAATGGGTGGACTGTGTGGTCGGACAACTGCGCCTAGACTGGGGATACCCTATTTGTGAAAGCCAAAGAGGTTGCTAAAGCAAAACAGGAGACAGCAATCTCATTGAACTGTTTAGAAACCAGAAGGAGTATAAAGTTGATCTCGAATTGTCTTGATTTGTTGAACATTGAAAGATTGAGAATAAGTAAAAGTTGACTGTCTTGAACTTGGGGAAGGGAACCATGAGATTCTGTGGAACTGTCTTGAACTTGGGGAAGGGGAGCTGAAAAGTAAATCAGGAGCTGGAAGACGCTCAGAACTTTATTTGTAACACTATTTCTTTTCTTGCTGTCATCCCTGCACATTGTTTAGCTCTAGCTGTGAGGGCACGTATAGGTTTCGGACACAGACCGACATTTAAGATGAACTTTCTAACTCAGACTTACCTTAGTTTCTTTAGATAGGGAAATCCAACCTTAGCATAGCGCAAGTTAGGCCTTAAAACCATCCTGACATTTGAATTAATAAATCATTTCTGTTTGAACTTTGAATCTGTTGTCTGTGTCTTTGTCTTGCTTCATGACCTCTTCACAATGGGGGCTACTCTGTTCAAACTGCCCTCACTATTT
This sequence comes from Ambystoma mexicanum, assembly GCF_040938575.1. Classification (NCBI taxonomy): domain Eukaryota; kingdom Metazoa; phylum Chordata; class Amphibia; order Caudata; family Ambystomatidae; genus Ambystoma; species Ambystoma mexicanum. The sequence continues at coordinate 1,462,021,357 of NC_090935.1, forward strand.
ATTGTGCTAAAATCTTACCTTGTTTACTCTATGGAGTTGAAGTGTGGGGCAGTACATATATGACTGTGCTAAACATATTGGATGGAAAATTGTAAATAATGTGTTAAGATTGCCTATTTCATTACCAATAGGTTGTATACGATTAGAATGTAACATCTACCATTTGGCGATAATTGCGTAGAGACAATATCTACTGTTGTGTAAGAAAGTTAGGGGTATGGAGCATTAGCCAATATTCTATAAGACATTCAAACTCTGTCCTTTTTGGGGACGAGTAGTATTGGATGGCTGATGCAGAATAGCAGGACCCACTTAGGACCCACTACAGTTAATGTTAGACACATCAATAACGGTGCCTGTCTATAAATGCCTGATAAAGAAACATTTTTAGATTATGTTATGGAGGTCTTGGTGGTAGAATTATCCTCTAAAATTAATAGTGGCCATTTTCTTGAATACTGCATGTCAAGAAATCACATTCCAAAATACTTGGTGGCCTTTCCAGACAGCAAAACCGTTAAGCAATGCTTACATGTAACATGGTCTGGAGATTATGGGTGCAAGAAGAGGTATCCCCCGTAGAGAAAGGCTTTGCATACTATGTGGTGAAACCGCTATTGAGACAAGTGTGCACCTGCTAATCGAATCTGCCAGTTTGGAATATTTGCGATTTCATTTTTTGGGAAAATATATGAATGAAATTCACATTGTAGAAATATCATCTATGGAAGATATTTATGAAAGGTAACGACTGCACTCTTATATTTCATATCATGAAATGTAGTGACTATGCATTTTAGATGAATTGTAATATGCCGAAGTTTTAATTCATGTGGATTATTTTATGTGTATACATGTTAGTTTTATGGCTTTTAGCTTCTTTTGGAAGAAGGCAAATTGTGTGTGTGTGTGTGTATATATATATATGATGGATTGGTGGATATGTGGATGGTGTGTATATAAAGTCTAATTTCTGACTATATTTAGACGTAATAAAAAATATATTCAATCGAGTTAAGCACACCTGAACCCAGGAGTTCCTTGCAATCCAGCCAATCCTTGGGTAGGGTTAATTGTATTTCCCAGCTGATCTTCCCCCAGCCCACTCTACCCCCACTTCACTACTCTACACGACTCACTCTACCCCATAAACTCAATGCTTGCCAAGTCTACGTCCGCTTCACTCCACAATAATCCAATTTCACCACACTCAACCGTCACCTCAACCCATACCTCTACCCCACCCGACCCCACATCTCTAGCGCACCACACTCTACTCTAATCTCACTCACTGTACCCCAGAACAGTGGTGCTCAGAATTGTGGACACCACGGATACTCTGACATGTTTCAGACCACCTGGTGGGTGTGTGACAAACCTCTAGTGTTTCACAGTGCACACCCGGGAGGATAGCTCAGGGGCAACGTATTCGCCTCGGAAGCAAGACGACGCGGAGCAACACAGGTTCGATCCCCGGGTCCGTGCTTAGAAACCTCTGGGTATTAAGCACGTTATAAATAACCAATTACAATACAATTACACAGCGTTACACATCACAACAAGACACTGGACTTGAGGAAACTTGCCATAGTAGATCCCCTGCAAGTTCCACTTAGAAGGGAAGATATGTCATTGGCCCCGGAAGGCTGCCCTAAAGCTTCATCCAAGCCAAACTAATCCGTTCGAGCAGATGAAGGGTGGCGATGCCCGTCTGTCAATGGTTTGACCTTCTCAGAGTGAAAGGAATGGTTCGCCTAAAATTTTTATTGCAAAAATAGACAGGCATTATTTAAAAAAATATACTCGCACTTTTTTGTTTTTTAATTCCTATGTAAAATTTTGAGCAATTTTGAGCTATTCAAGCTCAAAATTTGCAAAAGCAAGCACATGGGTGCATCCATTTTGTGAAATGGATGGCCGCCTGTGCTGGCTTTTGCTTTTGCGGCACTAATGAAGGAAAAGCCAGCCAGCTGTAGTAAACAAAAGCTACCACTGGGTGGCTTTTCCTTCATTGGTGCTGTACGCGGAGGACAGGGACCGGAGACTACAGGCAGAAAAGCTGCAGCTGCATCCCGGTAAGTGCTATTTTTTTAATAAAAATAAACACTAGCTGCGGTTTATTTTCTAAGTTTTCCGGGCTCCTCCAGCCCGGAAAACTTAGAAATAAAACCGCAGCTTTAAAAACGTTGTATTTATGTTTGCGGTAGCTTTTGAAGCGACCGCAAACATAAATACAACGTTATTGTGTTTGAAAACGCTGCAGTTTTTCTTTCCAAGTTTCTCAGGCTCGGAATAGCCTGAGAAACTTGGAAAGAACAACTGCAGCGTTTTCAAACACAACCGCGTTGTGTTTCTGCCTAAATCTGCTTTCCCATCTGCTTTTCCCAGGCAGAAACACTGCAGCATTTAGCATTGCAGAAAACAACCGCGTAGTGTTTCTGCCTAAATCTGCTTTCCCATTTGGGGCTCTAGGGCTCCCGTGGGGGAGCCCTAGAGCCCCAAATGGGAAAGCAGATTTAGGCAGAAACACTGCAGCATTTAGCATTTAGCATTTCCCATTTGGGGCTCTCGGGGCCCCCCGTGGGGAGCCCGAGAGCCCCAAATAGGAAATCAGCTGTAGGCATAAACACTGCAGCATGTAAACACAACCGTGTGTGTTTCTGCCTGCCTTGGCTTTCACTTTGGGCCTCCGGTGTTGTTCTGCGGGAGCACCGGAGACCCAAAGTGAAAGCCAAGGCAGGCAGAAACACACGCGGGTGTGATTGAAAACGCTGCGGTTTTTCTTTCTGAGTTTCTCAGGCTCCTCCGAGCCAGAGGAGCCTGAGAAACTCGGAAAGTAAAACCGCAGCGTTTTCAAACACAATAACGTTGTATTTATGTTTGCGGTAGCTTTTGAAGCGACCGCAAACATAAATACAACATTATTGTGTTTGAAAACGATGCAGTACTTGGAAAGAAAAAATGCAGCGTTTTCAAACACAATAACATTGTATTTATGCTTGCGGTCGCTTCAAAAGCTACTGCAAACATAAATGCAACATTTTTAAAGCTGCGGTTTTATCTCTAAGTTTTCCGGGCTCCTCCAGCCCAGAAAACTTAGAAAAAAAAACGCAGCTAGTGTTTATTTTTATTAAAAAAATAGCACTTACCGAGATGCAGCTGCAGCTTTTCTGCCTGTAGTCTCCGGTCCCCGTCCTCCGCGTACAGCACCAATGAAGGAAAAGCCACCCAGTGGTAGCTTTTGTTTACTACAGCTGGCTGGCTTTTCCTTCATTAGTGCCGCAAAAGCCAGCACAGGCGGGCATCCATTTCACAAAATGGATGCGCCCATGTGCTTACTTTTGCAAATTTTGAGCTTGAATAGCTCAAAATTTTACATATGAATTTTTTTTAAAAAAAGTGCGAGTATATTTTTTTTAATATTGCCTATCTATTTTTTAAATAAAAATTTTAGGCAAACCATTCCTTGAATCATGGTTCCCTGTCCCCCAGGGTATTCTGTTGTCTAGCACCCACAAACAAATCACACCAGAAGATGCGTTAGTTCACTAAGCACAGAATACAAAGAGGCAAGTAATCAGAGCCTGATTTCTAAAACATGTTTCCAACTGGCATGTGCAAAATGTTTGAACAAATTAGAACAAGCATTGGCAATGCCAATAATTTTAGCTTTTGTGTGGACATGGGAAAGGCATTTGTGAGGAGCTACCATAATAGGATTAACTGGCCATTCATGGTAACAGCTGAAAAATTGTAAAAGTACCTGGGCATATAATAGTAGTGTCTGGCAAATGTCTATACACAAGCTGAAACTGTTGGCTGTCCCAATGCTTGTTTTTAACAGTACTTCAGTGACGCATACTGCTTATAAATCAAGTGGCTGAAGGTAGACCTGGTTAAGACATCTTTATTACACCAGTAGTGCGTTTACAGTGCCAATTAAACAACTTACAGAAGACGGCTTTGAAAAAATACTGGCAGCCACCTCGAGTGCAAAGTTTGATTGCAGGACTTGATAAAGTTGGCTCAAAGAGATCCCAGGAGTGTGTGTTATGGGCAGGGAGGAGTAGGAAGTGGTAGGGAATGGACAAAGGGATTAGCAGGCCATAGCCAGTCAATGGGTGGGTGCATAACCAAACAACACCTAGAAGCATTGTGTCCCTCGGCATATGCCATCTCCCCCTAGCAGCGATGCCCTAATGAAATTGTTTCGGTTTATAGGTGGCGCTAAAGCACCACCTTGTACCCCAAACTAAAAAAATTGTGTAATTTCCACATCCTCCGATTCTCAGAATGCTGTTACACTGGAAGCGTTTGCCCTTTGTGCGCTTAGAGTGTGCTCATCCTTCACCAGAAAGGAATGTGCACATGTTCTGCTGGGTGTTTTCACAATGAACGCCATAGCATTGTATGACTGGTCCCCCTGGTGAATCAGGGCTGGGGAACTTGAACCTTCTCTCTGCTGTACAATGAAAATCCAAACATGCTAGTGTCTCATTCTCGACTGACAAAATAGCCCACTGTGGAGTATTGATTAGCAACTCCCCAACTGATAAAGCACAAGAAGTTACCTCGAATTTAAAAATAACCACCTTGACATCTCAAGGTAACATTCTTGTATTCAAATATAGCAAATTTACTTGTGTGCACGTAGTGTCATTCTATCAGCAAAAGGTTGTTCCCATAGTCACGTATGGAGCCGAAACCACATTCCCTAAATCTGATCAGTTTTGGAACAAATTGGAGTCTAAATTTTGGAAACGGCTACTTAACTTGCCTAGAGGCACCCCTACCATGTTGCTGCGATTTGAACTTGGGTTGCTTTCATTACACGTTCAAGTTGTTTGGAAAATGTGCCAATTACTGAGAAAATGTCTGCTTGGTCTCTCTAATCAAAACAGCCTTTCTCTTTTAGCGAACCATTTATTGACTTCTAAGCTAATATTTCCATTGAAGTGGAGGGCTCACATAATTCATGCCTTAGAAGATGCTGATGTGACAATTGATCTTTTGTTAACAAACCCTTTAAGAGTTAAAACTAAGTTATATCAAGCTGATTGGCGTCACACGCAGGAAAAATGCTTATTACTGGTTGACTTTAATAGGAATCTATTTGGTCACAAGAAATTGCGCACCATGGCTGATTATCTTGTTAAATGTCCTTCTCCCCAATTGAGAGCCGACATTTTGAGATTTCGTCCCAATTTATGGCCAGTCAATGATATATTGGCTAGAAGAGGGATAATTAAAAAGGAATTGGCGTTTTGTCGCTTTTGCAAAAGGAAAACGGTTAGGGAAACTCTTCAACACATTATTGGTGAATGTGAGGTTTTCTCTGCACAGCGCCTGATACTCCTTCGTTGCATGCCAAAAATGATTGTTTTAAAAACTAATGAAGAACTCTGGCATGAGAGATTTTCCACTCGTAAAATCTCAGTCAGAATATGGACAATGAACATTTTAGATTTAGCTTTTTCTCAGATAATAGACGCCAATTAAAGTGACAGGAATGTAAACGCTTACTTTGGATTTATGTGTTTAGTGTACTTAATGTAATGTATTTTTCATTTGCAATTTTTACATCATGTGAAATCAATGTACACATTTGTATACTTATTTTATGTAATTTTAAATATTTTTGTATGATTATTTGAAAGGTTGATCAGCCAAACCAAATAAAAAAATAAAAAATAAAAATAGAGCACTGTTCCATTTGCTTTCTTTGGGGAAGCTGATGTCCAAATATATCCAATTTATTTTTTCGCCTGGGATTTCATCTGAACATGTTGCTGGACCATTCCTCCCTTTAATGATGTAAAATTAATTTGAGCTTAGATCCCAATTTCTCCCTTCATGGTTAATTAACATTAAAATGCGATGTCACTGCAGCGCCACTGAATTTATATCAGTAAAGTGGGAACTATATCCCAGAGACTCTGCCTCGGCAAGCTGGACCATGTACTTGTTTTAAAGTGGCAAAGCTGCTAGCTAATTTGGGCATAGACATCTTGAAAGTATGTTTTGGAGTGGTAATGTTCACATATATTTCTAAAGTCTTTTGTACATTCTTGCAACTAGCACATTTGCACAGGTTCACATTTCAAATGCAACGGTTCTACATGTCCCATCCACTGGTTCTTGGCAAGCCAGTCCCAATGTCTGTAAGGCGACGAGACTGCGCACCTGTACACTTTCTGCCGTCAGAGAAACTGAGTGCACGCAGTCACTCTCCTAAAGTGGCAAAGACAGAGACCGCTTGATTGTCTTGCAAGGCAGTCAAGGGAGCTACATGTTTACCAGAACAATTGCCATGGCAACTTGCCCCACACACCAGACCTCCACCTTTCTAGGCCAAGCCCTTGTGATCTAAACTAAACTACAGACGATTCTTCCAGAAATTAAAATCAAATGTATTCTCTCTCGTAAGTCTATCATTGGTGCAGATATATTGTCCTTGCTGGATACATGTATCAGTGGATTGCAGAAGGCTCCTGACTAGACAACGGTCAGAGCCGCCATTTTCCGTCACACACGTCAGTATGTTTCCATTAGTTCTTATGCGAGATCCCAGTCTACACTGAACCACATCACCTGACACTGATGGTGTCTCCTGCATGTGGTACCTGCCCCTTTAAGGGCACACACGCGGCGGAGTGACGCAACTCCGCCTCGTGTGTTCGTAATAAACAGGGCGCTGCCGCGATCACAGCAGTGCAACCGTAGAGCCCGGACAGCAAGCATCGCGTGCAGTGTGCTCTGTGGCTGGGGGCCTCATGGGGTCCGCATGAGTACACGGGCTAGTTGCAACACTGCTCACAACAGCTGACATAACGGTTTTCATGTTTTGATTAAACGGTGCAAATAGTCCCAAAGAAAAAATTTGAAGATTGGGGAAACACAATATACATTAATTAATCGAGCACTGCAATGAATCTGTGCATATTGGCGGAAAAGAAAGAGGTTGCAGGGGTTGTTAAGGGCTGATTATATATGCACACTAGTACATTAAAGCACTCACACGATAAAAGATGAGGACTAACTGAAAAAGAATTGCATCAGAACAGGTGATGGAGAGGTATGGGGAAATGACAGTTGTGGGGCGCTATTTCATGAGTAAAGTTAACAAAAATATCTATCATAGAGGTATAATCTTCCATTCAAGAAAAAAATAGTTAAAAGTTTACATTCAAATTTGCTGCTGGTGGGGGGGGGAGGTGGGTCCTCCTCTCCAGCGTGTGATTAGGAGCAATGATGGCAGACGCCTCACTCTACTGAGTTCCCTGGCCAGTGATTGGCCATTCCCGGGAGTCGAACTCACAGCACAACAGGGGAGGGAGGAGCTTCCACGCTCCCGATCTACAGTCTCTTAAGTTGCTACTGGAAGGCAAAGGTCCCTGTTGCTGGGAAAAATGATTTTGTTACGGGTCGTGGTAGCTCGAATTGTCAGAGAAGGGCTAGCCAAGAGATAAAATGATATTCAAAGGTTTGTGGCAGACATTTTTTTAAGCCTGTTTTTTGTGAAATATGTTGTTTTGTTGCCAATATTTGTTTATCTTATTTGTAGTGTGCATGGACAGGGCCCATAGGCATACGTGCGCAGGGACACACATGTAGAACAAGACAGATTAGGACAAGAAGGCAGGGATTGTGTGGGCAGGGGTGTCCAGCAGAAGAGCAGTGTCTTGAGTTCAAGCCATCAGGTCAGTGGGGGGGTTTAATTCCATAGCCCGGGGGCAGTGTGGGCAAAGGAGCGCTGTGCAAATATGGCCAGTCCTGCCTTGGGAATGAGCAGAAGGTTTGAGTTGTTTCATCTCAAGACCCTTCTTTCTGGCAACTGGACCAGTTTCTGAGCGAGATATCTAGGGACATTTCTGTGGAGACATTGGTGTGTAATACAAAGTGTCCGAAAGATCACTCTCTTTTCCACTGGGAGCCAGTGGAGATTCCTTTGGAGATCTCTCCAGGTGGTGGTGCAGGGAGTGGGGGTTCAAGAGTTAAAAGTGTGAAAGTATACATTGTTTTAAAATTGCAATATGCCAGGAACCCTGGGGGAGCAGTGGGGCCTCCATCAGCTGTTGGTCTGAGAGCAGGACCTTTTAGGTCAAAGGGATTGGAGGTGGTCATGAGTCCAGGGGAAATGACAAGAGAGTCTAGGAGGCCCGGATGAAAGAATAGGGAAACAGGGAAACCATGGCTATACAGCGACTCTGCGGGCAGAGAGAAGGAGCCGTGAAGGATACGAGGGAGTGGTCATGATTTTAGGGAGTGGTGTCTGCTATGCGGATTCAATGCTTTATGAAGCGGTTTGCGGCATGTTCATGTTTAGTCTCTATGGTCAGAAGGCTGCGGTTGTGGAACATGTAAGCCAACCATTACCTCCAAGAAGTGTGACCTTTTGTCACATTTCAAAGGCGTGCGTGGTTCTTGCAGCTTCTCTCCCAAAGAAATATATTTTGTAAATGTATTAAAGAGTACACTTACAAGTGCAATACGTTAGGGAATTATCTGGATTTGATAATATATATGTATTTTTTGAATTAAGATATATGGTTTATTACAAACCTTTATCTGTAAAATCCATAAAAGACAATACATGAGGGAAAGTAAAAGATAAGCCCATTTCATCATTTTCACCATTTCCCTGTAATCTCAGCTTTTACCGTTGAGAATATCACTTTTTAAAAACCTATTTCAAGCACTGAATCGAGCCAAAAATGAATGTAAAATGTTCCCCCAAAAGGATCATCGTCCACCAATCATCCACTGACTACGTTTTCTTTCCCCCTATAACGGAGTCCGAACATCTAGTTCTTGGCCTCGTCAACCCTGTGCATAACAATACAATATGTTTCAATATTTCCTCCTTCCCCTCTATCTCACAAGATCTACAAGTTAAGCTACCCGACATTTTTTTATAGGCCTCTTGAATGTCTTTCATCGGAAAAATGTTCAGACGGAATCTCAAGGATTGATGGCGATATATCGGGCTCTGAAATTTCATCAGGTATCTCGACAGATTATTTGCCCTACTTTACATGCATGTTCTTGCATATATTTAATGTTTCTTACTAGATTGTTCCGTCTGAATCCAGTCCTGCTGCCATAACTTTCTCTTGACTTTAGCGAGTCTTACAATTAGTAAATCTTAAGGGTGTTTCCAGATGAACAAGAATTTTCTTGCATTTTGTTTTCCACTGTTCAAGTGGGAAGTCCTCTTACTTATTTATTTACTTACTTATTTATTTATTTATGCATGTATTACAGTGCACAAACCCTTGGGGATCTCAGCGCTAGTTTCATTGGGGTGCATTAGATACGTACATTAGTTGCATTGGGTTGCAACATTAGAGGTTACATTACTTGAAAAGAGGTGCATGAAAGTTACATTTTACAATAGATAAGTTAAAGGGGGTGGGGCAAGGCAGAGGGGGATGCAGTAGTCTTAGTGGGGGTATAGTCAGTTGAACAGCCAATTCTGAAGGTTTCTGTGGAAGGTCCAGTCAGCCTTTCTTTTCTGAGAGCAAGTGGCAGATTGTTCCAAAGTTTGGCTGCCATGACCGGGACGCTCTTACCCCCTGCTGAGAAGCAGATGAACGTGGGGGACTTCAGGAGGTGAGAGTTGGACGACCTCAGAGAGCAGGTAGGGGTGTATTTCTCTACACACCATGACCGCTAGGTCGGGGCAGTGTTGGAGAGACAAAAGGTGGACCAGGGATAATTTTTTTAATGGAATCTATTCCCTGATGGGCAACCAGTGTGCAGCTCTCCTGTCTTCCGAGAATTGGTCCGGTTTGGAAAGGCCAATGACCATTCAGGGGGTGTTATTCTGGATCATCTGGAGTTTACTTGGGTTGTGTTCGGATGTGCCGGTAAATAAGGCGTTGCAATAATCGAACTTGGCTCCAGTGAAGGCTCTTGCTATTGTAAGGCGGTTAGGAGTTGAGAGGAATATCCTGCTGGCATGAAGCAGTTTGGCTGTGTAGGCCACTGCTGATGCGATTGAGTTCACGTGCCGTGAGAATTTGAGTTCAGCATCCAGGTAAACCCCCAGGGATTTACAGTGGTGGAGTTGGTGATGTGGTTACCATCGATGGTGAATTCTTTGTAGGATGGATCAATGTAACGCAGTGTTGGGATTGAGACGACATTGAGTATTACATTTTTTCATCATTGAGACACAGTTGGTGGGAGGCCATCCAGTTTTGAATGAGCTCATAGACGGTGTTTATGGCTCCTGAGTCCTGGGCGGAGAATCCGGAGAGTGGGATAAGGAGCTTCGTATCAACAGCATAGTTTCTGTATGAGAGGTCTAGAAGGTCAAGGTGGGCGAAGAGGGGTTTAGGGTAAATGTTATAGTGAGTGGGGGAGACATAGGAACCTTAGGTGACTCCACAGGTGACAGGAGAGGGTTTGGCAGAGAAGTCGCTCAGGAAGACACAGGAGGATCTGTTGGCTAAGAAGGGTTCTCACCCAGTCAGAGGCTGATGGCGAGAAATTAGCTTTTGAAGTGAGCTGAGAACAGAGGATATGGTAGTCTATCGAATCGAATACTGCAGAGAGGTCTAGCATCATCAGAAGGGCTGGTTTGCCAGTGTCTTTGATGGCATCGATTTTATTTTCAGATCTAGTAGGGCAGTTACAGTTCCATGATTGGGGCGGAATCCTGGTTGGTGAGTGCCCAGAATATGGTTTTCCTCTAGATGTTGTTGGACCTGGGTATAGACAACACGATTGAGGATCTTCAGGAGGTAGGGAACTGTGGTAATGGGTCAGTAGTTTGTTGAGATGGATGGTTCTAGGGAAGGTGTTTTGAGTAGCGGTAGGACCCATGCTTCCTTCAGGGAAGTTGGCACTGAGTTGGTGGAGAAGGATGCATTGATAATGTCTGTGAAGAGGGGAATGAATGCCTCGGCACAGTCTTTGATGATAGACACTGGACAGGAATCGCCTTTACAGTGTGATGGTTTGAGGCTCTTGAGGACCCTGGAGACGTCCATGTCTGAGACTTGGTGGGAGCTGAACGGGGTGCTGGAGTGGGACCGTGATGGGATTGGTACTGTGGGTGGTGGTGGTTTGGTGAGCATGGTTAGTTGTTTGGCAGCAATTTATTTCTTTGCATTTAGGGCGGTTTGGACTTTTCGCACCAGGTGCTGTCTACTGTCTCGTCTGGCCTTGCGGGGGAGTGGGGGAATTCTAGTTCCCAGCAGATGGTGAACAGTTCCCAGGAGTTGGAGGAAGCATTGCTAATTCTAGGATTGTAGCTATTGGCTTTGGTGGCATGGATTTCCTTTTTGTAGTTGTTGGCAAAGGAGGAGAAAAGGGCTTTGGAGGCAGAGGAGGGTTCTTTTATCCAGGCTACCTCAGCGGTGTGCTTATTGGCGCAGATTTCAAGGAGCTCAGGAGTGAACTAGGTGTTTTTTTTTAGAGAGGGTTTGTCTTTTCTGAGTTTGAGGGGGGCGAGCGTGTTGACTGCCTGTGCGAGAGCATGTAGAGGTCAACTAGTAATGCAGGGTCTGTTACTGAGGGTGGTGGTGGTTGTGTCACGATTGCAAGTAGCAGTGCAAGGTTAGTTGGGTTGAGGTTTTTGGTGCACCGAGCCATGCATGCAGGTTTGGCAGGGTGAGCGGTTCTGGGGCGTTTTGAATGGGGGATTTCGAATGCTATGATGTGGTGGTCCGACAATGGGCAGGCGTAGGTGACGGGGTGGGGATGTTGCAGTTGAGGTCACTTAACCAATATAAGGTGCAGCCTTGGTTATGGGTTGGCTCGCGAAAGAGAACGTTGTGCAAAGCCGCCATTGGTTAAATGCCAAGGCTACGCTGGTGGCCAAGGTATCAGCTGGGTCGTTGAGCCCTAGGTTGAGGTCCCCAAGGATTATGATTTTGGACTCGGGTTTGATGGAGATGAAGATACGCTGCATTAGGTTGACTTCGAAGGTGGGGCTGGGGCCAGGTGGATGATGGACATGGAGGAATGTGATGGAGTCGGTAGGCGACATGGAGCTCTTAGTGAGTAGGGATTCACGATTGGGGACGACATTAGTTTGCGTGACTCGGATGGTGAGGGTGTTCTTAAAGATGAGGGCTACGCCACCTCCTGTTTTTGCGGGTCTATCACATCTTAAGGTGTTGAAACCAGGGGGGATGGCAATGGATGGGGCTTCGCAAGCAGCTGGATGGAGCCACTTTTCCGTGATGGGCAGAGTATTACAGCACCTGGGCATAGCATCTCATACGGTCGAGGCATTTCCAACATAATGCATTGCCTGTATAAAGATAGAGATTTCCACACCATTATGACATATATTGAAATCAAGGCCAATTCATGTCTGATAACTGATGTCGGAACTGTTCTCGGAATACAGAGGATTTGTCTCCAAAATGTGCTCTCTAGCAAGAATCATGTCTCCCACGAGCAGGACAAGAATGCTTCCGCTCCATAAGTCCGAATCGGAATGTCATGTTCTTTATAAAATTACAATACAGGGCAAATTGAGAACTTCCCACACTTTTTATGGATTATCATTCCTTGGGCTGTAAGGCTCTTGATTTTTGTTCTCTGCTGTAATTGGCGAGGGATGTCATTAATGCTGGAGTTTATGCATGTTCCCAAGTATGTGATCTCGTTTATTTCAGGCAGTTCCGTCCCTTCTAACAGACATTTAAAGGGCCGCCTATGTTTTCCTCTCAATGAGCGCAGGACCAGTATATTTGTTTAAACCGCATTTATCTCTAAACCATTTTTTGTGACATACTCCTCCTGCAAGCTGGCTAGTCTTTGTTGGAGGCTTATCATCGTTTCATCTATCAATACTAGATCATCTGCGTACAGGATCCATGCCAGGGGATGACCATTGACTTTGGGTGGAAAAGCTGGAACGGAATTCAGTGTTTCCTTTAGGTCAGAGAGAAACAGATTTAAAAGAGTTGGTGCCAATGGGCAGCCCTTCCTCAGGCCTTTGGATGTTGGAATTTCTTCAGACAGCAGTCCTTGAGAATTCAGCCTTATCTGGACTCTGCTCGATGAATATAGGGCCTTGATTGCTGACAACAAGTGAGAAGGGCAGTTCCATGCCTCTAATTCTGACCATAAGATGTTCCTATCGGCACTGTCGAAGGCTTTCTTTAGGTCAATAAAGGCCAGATAGATTTTAGTGCCGTTTTTTATTTAATGGCTTTAAATTTTAAAAGGTTTAACACGAGCAGATTTAAATGTGTCCCCACACCTTTTACAAACCCTGTTGGACGCGGATCGCATCTATTTGCCAGAGTTACCCATCCCTGAAGATGTCATAGGATTATGGCCGCAAAAAGTTTCCCCAAGACATCCTGAAGGGCAATAGGGAGGTAGTTGTTAGGATCCGCTCTGTTACCCCTATTGAATATTGGGACTACAATCAAACTCCTCCTGGAATCTGGTACCACTCCCAGTCGCATGACCTCCTTAAATATTTTTGACATGAATGGGGTCCAGAGTTCCGGGGCAGCTTCAATCGTTCCATAGGTCAAACCATGTGGACCTGGGGCTGTTAATGAATTTGCTCGAGTAATCAGGATCTCTAAATCATTATCATCAAATGGAATTAGCCACGACCCGCCCTCTCTATTTTTTATTGAGCTATTTTCACTTTTGTTTCCTTCATCGGGCCCAAATAGTTTGGTATAAAATGATACCCAATTGGCCTCTCTCACTGCATTCACCATTTCATTGGTTCCACGGCCAGGATTGATATTTGGTTCAAGACGTATGCTTAATCTTCACAGATGCAAATTAGAAAAGGCCAGGTTTTCAATTCTTATTAATTCGCTATTTATAGCACCAGACTTATATGCCCTTTCGGCCACTTTGTCTTTCGGCCTTTGTGCAGCATTGGTTCTTGCTGATTTCTGTTTACACAACTAGTGACGGCCTAGCTGTCTGTTTTATTGGCCATCACGCAGACTCTAGATGGAATGCGGTACAGTTTGCATACTTGCCTCCGCTGGGCACTGTCTGAGCCAACGGCCTCCTAAATCCAGTTACTCAGCAGGATACAATACCAAAAAAGCAAGAATGTGATCCATTGTTAATACGTTACAGCTGAAAATTGTTTGATCCTTGTACTATTTTAGTGTAGAAATTTCTTGTTGGCCTAAACTTAAAAGCAAAAATCCTGTACTGTCTTCAGAGCATTTTTGTATTGCGATGTTTTTGAGGGTGAGGTTTTGCTGATAGAATCTGCTGAAACTGTTTGTCAATTTCTAAGTACCCCGCCCAGGGATGTCATTTGGGGATGGCTAGGGGTTGCACCTGCAACCCCTGAGATCCCCCTTGCTACCGCTGTGGTCGCCCTTGCTAAAAAAATGTTTTTATACAAAGTGAAGCTCCTGGGCTATAGCCAGTGCCATGTGGCTTTCTTGTTCAGGCTTCATAAAAAAGGGGGTTCCACACAAGTTTAACACTTTGAGCAGTGACCCTAAATAAGAAAGAAGAGGAATAACAAATAGAGTCTTTCTGGAATTCAATACAATCACATTCATCGTGATTGAGGCACTGGGGCTCAGGGTGCAGGTATGGCATTTTATATTGGGTATGCCCAGTAAAGAATGCTAGCACGGTCCGCTGGGATTCCTAGTGCCTCACATGCAATGTCAATCCCGACCCCTAAACCCCCAGCGTCTCACATGTACACACAATAATGTGAGGCGCTGGAGTGCAATGAGGAAAGGAATGCAATTTATTAATGGGCATCTGATGTCCAGTAAAAAAATACCATGACTGGGCCCCCCAGCACCTCGCACCCACACGTGTGCCTGTGAGGTGCTCGGGGCCTCTGGGGCATGGCAGTTTTCCTTGGCATCTATGCCCAATAAAAAATGCCATGGCTGTACCTTGAGACCCCAGCTACTGACAAGCATCTGCCCCCTGAGCCTCCCAGCACCTCGCAATAACACATAATCACATTTATCATTAAGGTGATTATGTCTGAGCGCAAGGCGCTGCCGCACCATGCAGCAGGCATGGCATTTTCTACTGGGCATGGTTGAAAAAGCAAGCATGATGAGTGTTATTATGTAGCTAACCAGCAATTTATGAATGTGGTATGACATTTTATATTGGGCAGCTTTGATAACGCAAGCATGATCAGTGGTATTACAAAGCAAGACTGGCATTTTTTATTCAACCAGTCTAGCCATTTCTTACGGAGGCATAACATTTTGTATTGGGCATCTTTGATAAAGCAAGCAGGATCAGTGGTATTATTCTTACTGTGGCATGACCTTTTGTATTAGGCATCTTTGGTAAAACAAGCATAAGTCTGATTATGTAGCTAAACTGGCTTTTCAATGCAGCCAGTCTAGTCATTTCTTACAGAGGCATGACATTTTTTTTTTGCGTTTTTGGTAAAGCAAGCACGATAAGTGTTATTATGTAGCTCGACCAGCAGTTAAGTACAGCCAGTTTGGACATGTTTTCATACTTTGGCATTCATTTTTAATGGTAAAGCCAACTGGAGTATGTTCTTACGTGGGGATACTGGCATATATTGGCAGAACAAACATGGACATGTTTTCTTATAATATCACTACTGGCATTATGCGCAAAGCAAACATGAGTGTGTTCTTATATGGGAATACTAGGGTATAATGGTACAGTCAGCATGGAAATGTGTGGACACAGCCAGTGTTTTATACTGACATCTATTGCTCGAAAGTCATCATGAAAATATGTTGGAAAAATGTGCTTCTAAAAAGTGTGCTCTAAAATGCACCATTTTAACCCATTATTTAAAAATCATTCTAGGGGGGAGAACCCCCCCGCACCCAACTTTTATTGGTGCGGGCAACCTCACTATGCTTGGTCACTGTAGCATATCTGGGACATATATTTACCCCCCTCCAGTCGAAGAATTCACCAGCCGCCACTGGGCGTGAGAACGTAAAATAGTTGTGGTAGAGGCCCTAGTGGTCTGAGATCTCCTCACCCGATATAGTGGGGGTGTTGGAATGAAAAAGTAGACTTTAATGTGATTATATCGTTAGTGAACTTCGTTTTTTGTGATATGGTTTGTATCAGTTAGAGTAGATTGAGGTGTGACATGGGAAGGGTGAAAGACCTGTGCATATTTCTGTGTGTGGGAGAGGAGGGATCAGTGTGGGCTGTGAGTAGAGGGTACGGTGAAGGGACACAGGTTTGTTGGGGCAGTTCAAGGGTATTGGTAACATTGCAAAAATATTGATGAGAAAGAGTAGTTATCTTGGAGCCAATAACTCTGTTGGATTGTATGTGTAAGGCCCTTCCGTTGTATCGAGACAAGATTATTAAATATCATCGGGAATAGTGCACGGAAACAAAGGGAGGGATATTTAAGCCACAGTGCCAGTTGATGTTAACCAGCAATCATGATGGACGTTGCTCACGTGTGGCAAAGATAAGTGAACGAACAGCAGAACCAATTGAAGAAGGGGGCTATATGTAATCATTAGCATGTAAATAGGAAGCAGCCAATGAAGGTGTGGGATTAATACTTCATATCGATTACATCATGAGTGGAGTGAAGATTTGTCTGCTTAAAACCCGAATCTTGTACGAAAGACGTCAGAGAGCTCTGTGGCAGTGGATTCATAATACCCTGTCGCCTTTCTCAAAAGCTGGTGCACTGAGTCTTTTTCCCTAGAAGTCGTATTTTCGTGGTCTGATTATTGGGAGTTGCCCCACAACAGCAGTAAGGTATGATGGAAGGGAGACCAAAATACCGAAAGACGTTAGCCATGAATAGTCTGGCCAAACGAGAAGCAGAAGGCAATCCTGAACATGGCACAAATATGGCGTATTTAGTGAAGTAGTCCACGACAACCTACACGGTATCATGACCCTGGACATCTGGTAATTCCACAATGAAGTCCATTGATATCATATGCCAGGGTTTATGAGGCACCGATAAAGGACGCAACAAACCAACTGGTCTGGATCTGGCAGATTTGCATTGGGCACAAATAGCACACGTAGTGATGTAATCCTGCACATCGCGAGACATGTTAGACCACCAAGCCCATCGCCGTAGGGATTCCAGCGTCTTCTTTTGACCTGGATGTGCGGCAACCACAGAATCATGAGCCCATTGAAGTGCCAATAAACGAGCCTGACCAGGAGGTATGAAAATACGTTTTTGAATGATGGGTAACCCCTGAGACAGATCCATATTAAGTTCCTGAACCTCCTTCGGATGTTTGATTACCCATTGCGCAATGACATCCCGTAAGGAAGGCTGTACCATCCATCCGCAAATGACCTTGTCTGGGAGAAGCATAGGAGGTTCGGATTTGGACGTGTTACCCGCCGAATGGAGACGTGAAAGTGCGTCAGCTGATACCTAAGCCCTGGCAGGACGATAGGTGATGTGAAACTGATATTGAGAAAAGAATAAGTGCCACCTGGCCTGTCGGGCTGTGAGACATTTCATAGATTTGAAAGCCAAAAGACTTCTGTGATCAGAAAACACAGTGACAGGATGACGCGCTCCAAGTAGATGATGTCGCCACTCAGCGAAGGCATCCCTGATGGCCAACAACTCCCGTTCCGTGATGGAGTAATTCCTTTCGTAGTTTGTTAATTTACAAGAAAAGAAGGCAACGGGATGCATTTCCCCAGTCTGTGGGCATTCTTGGGACAAGACTGCTCCAATAGCGGTACCGGAGGCATTCGCTTCCACATAGAAGGGTAGATCAGGATCGTGGTGTTTAAGTACAGGAGCGGAGGTAAAGGCTGATTTCAATTGGTCGAAAGCCTGTTGTGCCGCAGATGACCAAACGTAGGGGGTTTTGACACTGGTTAATGAAGTTAGAGGCGCTGAAAGAGCAGAAAATCCATGAATAAACCGTCTATAAAAATTGGCAAATCCCAAGAAAGATTGAAGGGACTTAACCGTCTTGGGTGCTGGCCAATCAAGTATGGCCTTAACTTTGGACTTGCTCATACGCACTCCTTGGCTGGTAAGATCATATCCCAGGAATTCCACCTCAGAAGCGTGGAATATACATTTTTCAGCCTTTACAAATAAGTGATTTTCCCTCAGGCACTGAAGTACGGTTTTGACATGCTGAACGTGTTCAGTGAGATTGTGAGAATGAACCAGGATGTCGTCTAGATAAACAACGACATATTGGTCAGATATGTCATGAAATAGATCATTCATGAAAGCTTGAAAGGTAGCCGGAGCATTGCAAAGCCCAAAGGGCATCACCAGGTATTCGTACGGGCCATAACGTGTCTTGAATGCCATCTTCCACTCATCCCCCTCTCTCATGCGGACCAGATTATAAGCCCCTCTGAGATCCAATTTGGTAAAAATCTGCGAGGAACCCAGTTGATCGAGAAGAACAGAAATCAATGGAAGCGGGCATTGATTCTTTATGGTGACTGCATTCAGGGCTCTGTAGTCAATGCAGGGACGCAGATCGCCCTCTTTTTTAGGTACAAAGAAGAGTGGGGACGCTGCCGGTGATTTGGATGGCCTGATAAATCCCATAGCAAGTGCTTTATCGATGTATTCTTTTAACACAGCATCTTCCTTCAGGGTAAGGGAATACACTCTTCCTACAGGAATCTTTGCCCCAGGCATTAAGTCAAGGGGGCAGTCATAGACCCTATGGGGGGGTAGTTTTTCAGCCATGCCTTTATCGAACACATCCAGGAAGTCGGCATACTCTGTGGGAACAGAGGGTAAATTGACAGTAGTCATCGCCCCAATGTGCAGGGAAGAAGAGGCAAGGGCATTGGTAAGGGTGTTCTGGATAACACCATGCAGAGCCGTGCACTGAAGATTACATACAGTAGATGGAAACTGTACCTGGTGTATTACCCAGTCAATAACAGGATTGTGGAAACGAAGCCATGGAATACCAAGAATGACCTTATAAGCCGGAGCTCTGATAACGTCAAATGTAATGGTCTCAGTACATCCGTCATTGGTGCACATGACCATGGGTACCGTCTGATGAGTAACCATTTCAGACACGAGGATAGAACCGTCTACGGAATTGACTGTCTCAGGTTGTTTTTTGGAAACCAAAGGGATCCCTGTAACTGAGACGAAACCATGATCAATGTAATTGCCCGTGGCACCTGAATCAACCACGGCCTGGGCCACAATGGACGGACCGGCTGTCAAGGAGAATGTGACAGGGAGATGGATGAGTTGAGACGAAGCAAAACAAGATGAGTCCTGACTTGAATATCCCGACGTAGGGACTCTATCTACTGTCAGGATTTGGCGTTTCCCGCCTTTCTTTTGGGCTTTTTTGGGCACTCTGGTAATAGATGGTCAGAAGCACCACAGTACATGCAAAGATTGTGAGACCTGCGATACTCCCTTTGAGTGGGCGTTAATGGACGCCTAACAGCACCGATTTGCATGGGCTCGGGAGGAGGCAGAGATGTTGAAACCGCTTCCGCGGTGGGTAGCACTGGGTTAGCCCTTTTCTCACCACGCCTTTCTGCCTTACGGGCGTCAACTTGTAGTACCAAGTCAAGCAAATCCCCAAAGGCTGTAGGTACAACGGGAACGGTGGACAGAACATCCTTAAGTTCCTCAGAAAGTCTTTGATAAAACACTGCAGCCTTTTTCTCCTCGGGCCAATCAGTTTCAGCATCCAGCTGGTTGAAACGAGCGAGATAAACCAACAAGGAGGAATTACCTTGTCGATGTTTGAGTAATTCCAAATCCGTGGCCTGGGTAGTGTATCGGGTATCAAACACTTTGCTCATCATGGAAAGAAGAGTATCGCAGTTGTACAATGCATGACTATTGGATTCAAACAGGGGATTGGCCCAGGCTGCTGCAGTACCACCTAAGTGAGAAAGGACAAAAGCCGCTTTGGTAGTGGAAGTAGGAAAGGAGACA
Source organism: Ambystoma mexicanum (assembly GCF_040938575.1). NCBI lineage: Eukaryota > Metazoa > Chordata > Amphibia > Caudata > Ambystomatidae > Ambystoma > Ambystoma mexicanum. The sequence goes on from NC_090935.1 coordinate 1,462,041,239, forward strand.
GGACAACATAGGAAGTGCAATTTACACTGATTAATAAACGTCCTGTATTGTTTGGGATCTCCCAAAAACCTTTCCGGAGGAGCCAATGGGAACTGGGTTGTAAGCAACACAGGAGCGTTTTCATGATCGGGTGCTGGAAACCCAGAACCTGAAGCCATAGCCCCAGTGCCTGCCTGTGCCGCTGGAGTAGTGACGAGAGACTGAATTGCATCCATGCGTTGGCGCAATGCTTCTTGTGCACTTGTCAGATCGGTCCGAAGATCCGTGACCATCTGCACAATTTGATTTAAAGCATCAGTAGTCTCAGTCGACATTTTCTTCGAGGCTGCTAATTCTGTTACTCACCGAACCGGAAGGAGTACTTGATTCCAACCTGGATCGAGATGTGAGGCGAGCCGTGGAAGTCTGCAGAAAACCCAGGTCCCCTGATTTCAAAAGAATCAGGCTTCCTCTTAGAGAGGGGCTCTCTTTCACGACGTACCACTCTGCTATTATGTAAAACAAGACAGAGTAGTCTATAATGCAAAAGAGCGGAATTGAGCGCACCACCAAGCAATGCTGCAAAAAAATACAAAAAAAACTGTTTTGAGTATAACGCCAACTTGGTGTGAAAAGGTATACAATTATTGAACACAATAGAATCGCTGGTACCTGAGATAGTGGAAATGAAGGCCTTGAGAGGAAGTCCCGTATCAGTTCAGTAAAGTGTTCAGAGTTCCAAAATGAGGGATGACAACGAAAGGATAAAATAACAAATGGGAAGGTTAGTATAGGTAGGACAACCCGAACGGCACGAGGGACGCACTAGGACCCGGTTGGTGCAAAACTGGAAAGCGTTCGTACTGCACTTTAGTGGAAAATACACATCATCTTCACAGGATGTAACACAGTCAAATAAGTAGGTGAGGTAGAAGTAAATCCTTAATTAGGCAGGGCTGGAAATAGGATTAAACTGATAGAAGACTGAATTCCGCTGGAAGCAAGGCGCTTGCTGTAAGAAGAAAACTGAAGACTGGAATTCCGTTCTCAGCGGGGAATGAAGTGCTGAAAACCCGGCAGGAGGACAGGCTGAGCGGGGAGCTCAACAGGGGCTCAGCAGTGTAAAGAGACTGCGAGCGGATTCACAACCAAGGCAATAGATACCGAAGGACAAATCCAGGAAGCAAAACAGGAGACATAAGCCAAGGTCTGGTAACGGTAGATCAAATACAAAGCAGGATACTCAGAGTGTGATCCGAATGGAACAAGCCGTAGGAAGGCTACGAAAAGGAACGCCGCAACAATCAATTAGCAGCAACGAAGCTCCCGCGGCTGACCGCTTTTAAGGAACAAGGAGGCGTGGCTTCCGTGAAAGCGAGGCACGTCTGATCAGCTGACTAGCAGATCTACGTGACCCAAACAGTTTCCAAGGCAACTTGTAACGCTGCCAGAGCGAATTCCCTGCTTGCGAGATACTCCGTGGGAACGATCTTTTCGGTAATGTCCTTTGTTCCTGCCGTAGCGCATCCATCATGAAAATGTGCATTACAGTGCAACGTTGAAATATATTGACTTTGGATTTAAAGATTATGAACCTATGTTTTACAGTGTCAGTGGTGGCAAATTGTGTAGCCATAAGCATAATGAAAGTATGTCAAAGTGGCAAAGCAATAATATATTTTGGGTACAGACATAATGAAAGTGTGTTTTACAGTGGCAATGCTGGAATTTATTGTGCGCACAAGCATCGTGCAATAGTCATGCAGTGGCGATACTGCAGACATTGTAGTTGCATTGATCCTGAAAATGTGTTGCAAAATTATCCAGTATACTGTTGGTGACCTGGAATCTATTGCAATTTTTAATTTGTTGCCCTACATAACAGAATGTTTAACTTTTTACCAAATTTCTTTCAGTGTGCTGCAATACCCGATGATTTCAATGCATTTTCTTTTAGAATGTCTTAGTGGGAGTACCCGCCAAACCACCTTTAGTTGGTTTGGAAACCCTCCATACACAAGTATTTCCTGCCAAATTGGGGAACTATTTATGCCCCTCCACTCATGAAATGCAGATATATTGTGACCTTTGTTCTGAACAGAGTCAGAGGTCATAATAGAAATGTTTTTATGTGTTTATTTATTTACTAATACAAATGTACTGTTTTAAATGTGTATGGTGCCAACATCCAACCAGGATTTGCTTCAGGGTTCAATGAAATGAAAACAAGCATTGTAAGAATTCCATTCTTTTTACAAACAAAACATAAATCTGTGGGCCATAACATTTACTGATAAGTTATACCGACAAGCTACGGACAATTTGTTAGTATAATAACTGGCTTTACTCAGTGCCTAGAGGTGCTCTAGAGGTGTTCTGGAATCTTCTTGGAGAGTAACGGGCAGAAAATATCTTTCTGTAAGCCTAGTGATTAATATGCATTTCCTTTTTTAGTGATCTTTCAAATCTTTTGTCGTTTTGATCAAGTATTGTATCCTTTGTGATTTTGTTCCAGAGTCTCTGTCCCTGAGCTACTAGGGACCTATTGGAAAAAGTTTTTCTCTTAGAAGAGATGGGCTCAATTTTCCTGGCAGTGAAATATCTGACAGTGGAAGATCCCAAGTTTTGGTCAGAGTGCAATGTTTGCAGCATTTGCACATGTATAATCGGCCTTTTTTTCAGAACGTTTTCAGTTTTCTGCAAACGGTTTTTAGTTTTATGTGTTTCTCCATGTAACGCCATTTCAGATTATGTAGATCTGGTGATATGTGATCATGTTTATTAGGACATGAAATGAGTCTGTCTGCTCTGTTCAGAAAAGAATTGTGATTTTTTGAAGAGTTGTTTGAGTGAGCCGATATAGAGGGCTTTGCTTTAATCCAATTTGCTAGAAATTAAGGGTTGGACTGGCTCAACCTCCTGCTTGCTGGTTAATAGAAGCAGGAGTTTCTTTCAAGTTTAGATGTTCACATAAAAGAGGATTTTCAAGCCTTTTTTACGGCATAGTCTCTCTCAGTGATGTTGCTAGATTTATAAAAGATCCTGCGGTTACACAAATGTCGGGATTGTCGGGACTCGGGGCTAGCTAGCCTTTTGGGTGTAGCCCCTGAGCTTCTATCCAGGGCTACAACCAAATGACCCGGGGCTATAGCCCCCCCACACTCCCTCTAGCAACGCACCTACTGCACGTGGGCAGCCTTATCACACAGTGCCTCTCCCATGCTACTCCAGCTGCCTTTCATAGTCTCTCTTTCTCCCTCGCTCCCTCTCTACTCTCTCTGCACTCACTGAGGAGCATGGCTGCGCTTCATTACTGTTTGTCTCTCTCCTGCTTGTTCTGGGTCTTTAAGTAGGTTTTGGTAATAAAGATAAGCACAGCATTCCCATGTACACTCACAGACACTTCACTTGAACGCGGGACGTGGCAATGATATTTGCAGTTGGGATTGATCCCCATTATTACACTTCCAGTAATGATCAAGAGAAATAAAGTTGGATAAACCCCGATTTGAGAAAGGCACCTTGCCAAAACATGTGTAATTCATAGGGCAGATCAATTAAACTTTCTTATCACACAACAGCAATTGGACTTAGTCTCCAGCATAAAATTTTTTTTTAAAATTTATTTAATTTTGTTTTTTTTCTGGCGCAGTAATAAGGTGTGACCACAGCAGCCTGGTTTCCTAATTAAACTAACGGAGTTGAGGAACTCGAAGTCTCCGTTCTATGGCACACCAATGCGACAGTGCAAATTTCTGCATTTAATCAGGTTGCGGGGGTTCTAAGTGATATCAACCCAAAAGTTCCTTCAAAATCTGTCCAACTCACAGATACTGGGCAATAACGGTCAGGGGGATAGATGGTATGGGGAGGGGTGGCTAAGAGAGGTGCAATGGGGGTTGCTGCGCATCAACCACTTGACATTGCATTTTAAAAATTGGCCCCAAAAATCAATAGTTGCTTTTAAATTTTCTACAAATAAGGTGTGAATGATAGGATATGTACAGAGCTTGCAGGAGTATGCTCTGCCAGAGGTGGTGGTGGGGATGCAGCTATCCCTGGTGGGGTGCGGGGGTAGGGGAGTCTCCAAGTGTGGTCCTCAAGATCTGTTAGGAACTCTAAGGTCCCCAGAGCATATCTTTCTCTCTGCCCTCTTCATGTCCCAAACAGCCTCTCAAGCATCACAGAGACACCGACATACATAAGGGGTCAGAGGCCAAAGCACAAGAGTTGCTCTGGGAGTGGTCATGCCAGGAGCCATCCCAAGAAAATCTATGTTTCTCTTGCCCTTACTGGGACAAGCTATTCCATCCAGAACCCAGTTGCAAGACCTCCGCACAGCTCCTTTCTCCTGAAAGGGTATTCTTCTCAGTAGCCGCATCAGGAACAATTCAGAGATTGACAACAGAAGGACAAAGAGACATTTCCCAGCAGGCAGACGAGAGCCTCATCATAGCATAATCACCATAGAAAAGGGGCCAGATACCCTGAACAATGTCTTTGCAATCTGCTTCGGTTTAAGGACGTCCCCTGCCTGAATCTTGGGAAATGCAGGGGGTAACCAAAAGGGCTGGATTCCTCCCCAAGCAAGAGGAAGATGGGCCCACGGGAGGTATATAGGGATCCCCTTGCCAACATCACTCAATCCTTGCCCTGATGCAGGAGACCATCACATGGGTGACGGTCAGGATGCTGGCCCTTTAGATGCCATAAGAGCCCTGTGGTTTAGAAAGATATATCAATCCCCACTTCCACCATCATGCTGGTGACCCAGTAGCAAGCAGACCCTCATGAATAAGCAACATCACAATAGAAGTACTAGCTCTTCAATGGACACAGCCCCTGGACCTGGGGAGCTGAGATAATATAGAATAAGGGAGATTGGGATCTCCCCAGCCTCAAAACCCAGGTCTTTAGCTTCTACTGAGGTTGGGGCTTTTGTAGCTACTGTTGTAAAAGATTGAATCTCCAGAGATCAAAGGCAATCACACAGGCTGATTAAAAGAGTTACGGTTACTGAGAGCCAGAGCTATATAAAAAAAGCCCACTTCAAAGAACCAGAGATGTTTACCCACAGTCACACATTCCAGTGTGTGATACAAGGTGGCCAATTCGTTGTTTAACAGCAGACTTTTAATTTGCAAGGGAAGCTATTGGGTGCATCCAAACCCAGCCTCTCACCAATTTAAGGGCATAAGTGCAGACCCTAATTGAAAGCCCAGTCCAAGGGGTTGGCTGCAGGACTATTTATACGTTGACCCACAGTCAGTGTGGCCATTGTAAGCAGGAGACGAATGTGTGGTCAGAGGGAGGACCACCAGGCAGGAACGATATTAAGGAAGGAAGCGGGGGGAAAGGAGACCCTGTGAAGATGCTAGTTGCAAAGAACAGGAGGTGAAGTTCAAGCGCCGTTTAGAGTACAGGACTGAAGGGGAGTTCCAGATAGGTAGATAGTGCTGCAAACATCAGAGCAAACCAGAGACCCCGGTGAGGGGGAAGAGTTGGAGACTACAAAGGATCTGAGAGATCTGCAAACCACAGAAAAGGACAGAACCCGCAATGTGAAGCAGAGGCCCAAAAGAGCAGGGGAAAGCAGGAGAGCACAGCGTAGTCCTGAGGGGACAGAGTGGGGGGTGGCTGGAGATCGCAGGTGGAGAGGAGTCCCAAGAGACTGAGGTAAGAGGCATGTTAGGAATGTCCAGGGGCAGGTGGGTGTAGGGTTGTGACCAAAACGAGTAAAGCTCACGAGCCTCACACAGTGAATGTCACAGGGAGAAAATAGGTGAATATCAAAGGGGAGCAAGAGGTAGTTATTGGGAGGAATGACTTGAGTGTCAGAAACTGGAGAATGGTGAAATTCCAGAGGCGGTTGCAGGAAGTGGCAACAGGGGTGAAGAAGAGGGGGCCGGTCTAACAATAGGGCTGTAGGCAGGTGCCCAAAGTGGCAAAAAATGCAAAGTGGTTAAGAGACCAATTTAGGTGACCCCTTGGAAATGTAACAAGTTAATTAAAGAGCCAATCAAGAACTAGTAAGAACAGGATGAGAGAAGACCAGACATCAGTTGGGGTCTGTGGAGGTCAGAGGACACTGAGGGAAGTGTATATGTACCCAAATATTTCAGGTAAGGCATAAGCACAATGTACGTGACCACCCTCTTATCCTACATGCTCTCCTCAGTCACATCAGTGGTAAGGTAAGCCGCTACAACTTCTTCCCCAGCTGTTATGACTTGGATATCAAGAAGCACAAAGGAGAGCAGAGAAAACCCATGGATCCACAACTTGGGATGAAAGAGGCTTCTAGAGAAAGTGTCCCATGAGGGAAGTGGACAAAAGAGAGGAGATCCCTTTATGAAGATTTTGCCTCATACTGGCTGACTAAAAATGTTGTAGGTGGAGCTTACTTGAACCCTACATCCATAGGGCTAGATCAAAGAAACCTGCAGAATTTTACTTAGTGGAAAGTCTTTAGAATCGATCTCTATTAGATCCTAGCTATTTGATTAGTTATCCCTCCCTGTTTGTCATTTTGGCCAAAATATGTGCAAAACCAAAGTAAAGCCATTTGATTCTGAGTCTAGTGCGGGGATGTCATTTCACCAAGATTCCTGGGGTAGCATAAGTGACATCACACAGCCCTTGACCTCTGATGACTTCACAGGAAGTGATGCCTTTTGACCCCACCCCTAAGTGACATCACGGGAAGCGATTGAACATGACCTTTCACGCCTCGACAAAACAGGAAGTGGCATCACATAGCATTGTTTCTAAGTACACTACGAAAAGATGGTTACGATATCACTGTAAAGTGATATACATTTCATACAAGAATGTATCACATATGTATCGTTAATATCAGTGCGTATAGGCCCATATTACCAAATAACTGTGAATGCAAGCAGACGTCCAAGGCCAAGCGATAATGATGTGTTCTTATATAAGCGCTTCATATAGAACAAATATACATACAATATCACCCAACCTGTGTTGGTACTCATTTATCAACCTCAGCAGGATGAAAGGCTGAGTTGGCCTTGCTGGGAGTCGAACCTGCAACCTGCAGATCACACACACATTGCAGCAGCCAGCGCTCAACCCAGTGAGCTATTTTACCAGCTATTCATATCAGAAAACCAGCCACTCCAGAAACAAAGAGCCAAATGCTGCTGGCCACAGCCCATGAGCCTCAATTAAAAAAATAATGTTCCTTTTTTTATTTTATTTTAGGGGTAGCAACTGCAACCCCTAGTGACCCCTAAATGACATCCTTGGTCTGGTGTGTTGTCTGGTGCATTATTCACTGTCAGGTATTTGAAAGATCTCAAAGACCGCTCTTGCTGGAAGCCTGCGGGGAGACTGACCACCCTCATTGTTTTGTTGTTGTGGTCATACTTTATAAGGTGTGACCCAGTGGTGCTACCAGCAAGGAATCCAGAGCGCTTCCAGCTGTGAGCCTATTTTCTAAGGGGTTTGAAATACTTTACATGTGGTGATTGGTATTGGAGGCACTCATTATTCTGTTTCCACTAGTTGATCCCGTGGTGCTGTGTAGATGAACCTCGAATTAGCTTTTGCAATGCTGTCTTATCTTCTCCTCCTGGCAAGCGTATTTCCCTAAACCCTCTTTACTCATTGTGAGAAGAAGGTACTATGTTTTTTTTGCATGTTTCCTTCTTTGTTCCTGGGAAGGTCTCATCTGCTGAGGAGAGAATCTAATAAGAGCCAAAAGCAATGCCATGTTTTCAGGAAAGACACAGAAAATATATAATTATGACAGGCTCTAAATCATGACCCTATCAGGGGGTATGGGGACCCCTGCGGGAAGTGGGTGCCTTGAATTCTGCTAATGATACCACTCACAATCAACTGTGGTGGTCAGAATAAGGACTAGGACTCAAACCTTCCATTTCAACTCAATCATTATTTTACAGAAAAGGTAAAAGGGCCTGACTTTCCCAAAACTATGGTGGTTCCTTACCTAACCAAACAAACTCGTTTGCTCATCAGTCACCAGTGAGTCCCAAAAGAAAGATTTGTCCAGTTCAAACCTAACCTATGCTGACCCTACCACTAACAAAATAACTAAGACACTGGAGAACGGCTCCCTTCTCCTGTGGGTTGTTCTGCAACATTTCACTCTAATAAAGTAGTGAAGATACTTCTGGGTTACTACTTTTATCAAATCATATAATTCATCAATGGGGTTCTTCCATCTCTCTCTGAGGCTTTGCCCTCTTGGTGCTTTATTCACTTTGTTTATTAGTTTCTATTGGTTTACTTTGGTTGCTCTGCTACTCAACAAACCTGAGACGCTCTCTTGATTCACTGTCCAATCCTTTCCCTGTATGGGGCAATTACTACTATTCCAATTATCACCTTCATTCTTCTTATATATTTCCCCTAATGACCTTTTGTATCAGAGTATTTGCTCATATAATGCTTTCGCCCTCCTCTACTCTTGTTTGCCAGTGAGAAGAGTATGAGTAGTTATATAATTTCCATTCTGTCTCCACTCTGGTTCCTCACTGGGACGAGTCTGAGTAACTCAATAATGATTCTAGCTTTTCTTAGGTAGCTGTTCTGTACTGGGACGAGTATGACTAGGAATAACAAACTAAAGGGCCTATAGGGCTGGACTCCTGAACCTCTGACACCCCAATTAAATGTGAAACTCTGTGAAGAGAGGAACTCTACTTGAATGGGGGGAAGCTAACCAATCGCTGTCTGTCCCTGCAAAGACTCTCGCTTTCCTTACATGTGTGGGTGTGCTGTCCCTAGTCAGCGCTGGTGAGCCGCCTATCTAGGTGAAGGACAGGAAGTCATTTTCCCTATCTACTTACTTGTAAAAACACTATTCTCCAGCATGGGGTCTGGCATGGATTCACATGCTCCTGAATATTCCCTGTCGTCAGGTCGGGAATCCTCGGTATAGAAAAAAAACAGTATCAGTTTCGTTTCGGATCTGTCTTTCTTAGTAGTAACCAATCACTGGTCTCTGGGTCATACTGCCCCCAGCCAATGACTGCCCTCTCCCTAAGCCCCGCCTCTGGCAGCCATCCTCAGATTTTTACTGCACGTTCAAGTGTTGGGAGTCCTCGTGCTGTAGCTCTCGAGCTTTTGCTGCGTTTTCGCGCTTTTTCAGGAGATTTTTCTCCTTTTTCGGTTAAATAGAGCCTCAAGCTCCACCGTTTCTACATCCGATCAACGGGGATCCGTTTCGGAGTTTTCTACGCCCCTCAAGGGTGAAGATTTCATCGTGTTATGCTTTTGGAGGATTCCAGAAGTTCCGAGACCTACCCCGGACATGGCCCAGGAGAAAGGAAGCTGGACACCTGGGAAGCTGTTCAGGACCTGCCCTGGATGCCAGCTTCAGAATGTTTTCAAGGAGGACGAGCATTCGTTATGCCTCTACTGTCTCCATGAGGACAAGACGCACACGGAGAAGGACTGTGCGTTATGTGGGAACATGTCGGAGCAGACCATGAAGGACCGCCACCTCCGTCTCGCCAACTGGCTGGAAGGGAAGAGCCCATCAGGCGAGAAGAAGAAAAAGAAGTCTGAGCGGTCTTCTAAATCCTGTGAGGGCGCCCCGGCGACGGGGGCCCAACAAAAGGCCAAGAACCGCGAGTCCGCGGGCACCGGGAGCGCCGAACGGTCGGGCTCCTTGGCTGCCAGGCAGGGCGCATCCTCCCCGGCACCATCAACCACGAGCCAACGCTCTGGCTCGGGTAAGAGGAAGTCCGAGAACCCGGCGAAGCTTCTGGAGAGGCCCCGGTCGATCTCGAAGATTCCGGCAGAGGGGGAGCGAGGCTCGGACCCTCCCCCCAAGGTGAAGGCCCCAGGTGTACAGAAGGTGACGATGGCCTTAATTCACCCTGCTAAGACCTCGATTGAGGATGTCGCAGCGGCCCTGGCTCAGCCTATGGAGGCTACGCCAGTAGAGGCGACCTCAGGACCCAGAGTCTCCCTGCCACCGTGGAGGGAGTCGTCTTTCAGGCCCATTGAGAAGACCCCTACAAAGTCCTCGTTGGGAAAGGTGGGGGAGGGGCAGGTGGCCATCGTGGATACGGACACGACCTCTGAAGAAGAGCTCATCGAAGTCGTGGAAGAGGCCCAGCCCATCGGGAGGGATCCCGACGAGGGCGACGACGAGAGCGATGGTGTCGCCGACGAGGTTCCTCAAGAGACCTCGCGCCCGTCATTTCCGGCGCCGCAGGACACTTCGGTGGCCATTTTGTCAGCGATTCAGTTCTTATGCTCAGAGATAAGGACAAGGATGCCCCTCCCCCCGACGGAGGTACCTGAGCCAGACCCGACGGGGGAACCGGAGCCAGGACCTTCGGAAAGTCTACCGCATAAGAGGAGGAGGACGCATCCTACGCCACCTCTCCCACCTCTGCGGCCTGCTCTGCCTTCCCCCCGGTCTACTACCCATGGGGATGATACAGGCACGGACACGGCTACGACAGGTACGGATGACGACGGAGGCGACGTCGGGACGTGTCCCCCGTCGCCCCCTGCTCGGGCATCCCCGCCCGACGAGATTGGATCCTTTCATGCCATGATTTCCAGGGCATCCAAGCTCTTCCAGCTCTGCCCAGAAGAGAAGAAGAAGGAAGGGTTCCTTTACCAACGGCGCGAGGCTAAAAGGAAGACGGTCCTTGCCGTACCACTTCTTGTTGACATCTGGGATGAGGGGCTCGCCCTCCTCAAGAACCCTACCACGGCGCCGGCAAAGAGGGACCGGTACGAGAAGAAGTACCGGGTCCCCGACGCTGCCCCCTTGTGCCTTCGGGCGCAACCTACCCTGGATTAGGTCATCTCGGTGGCGGCAAAGAAGAAAGCTGGGGGGGCATCGGTCTCGACATCAACTTCCCCACCGGACGGCGAGGGCAAGAAGCTGGACACGATGGGACGACGGGTCATCTCATCCGCAGCGACGACTATCAAGGCGGCCAACGCCCTGGCTATCGTAGCCCGCTACGACAGGGAGTTGTGGTTCAAGATCACCTCTCTGTTGGACTTCCTTCCGGACGCCAAAAGGGCTGAGGCCCTTGAAATCCTACAGGAAGGTGAGATTGCTTCGGACCACGCCATCACGGTGGCAACGGACATCGCCGACACCGGTTTCCGTCAGTTGGGCAACGGCGCTTGCCTGAGACAATGAGGATGGCTCAAGGCGATGGATTTCCGCCAGGATGTACAAACCAAGGTTTTGGACATGCCCTTCGACGGGAACAACCTGTTTGGGAAGGCGGTTGATGAGTCCCTTCAGGCCATCAAGACAGACACGGAAACTGCCCGGGCACTGGGAGTGCTTCAACAACGACGGCCGTCCTTTCGGAGCTCCGGAGGCAGACAAGGTGCCACCAAGGGATCCGGCAGTGGCTTCTCCACATACCGCCAAGCGGCAAGATCTTCGTCCCAGGAAGCCTACAGGGGACGCGGCAAGTCAGGTGGTGCCCGTCGTCATCGACAGGGAGGTCAAGGAGGCAAGGTGGCATCCAAACAAGATTGAACCGACCGTGGGGTCGGGCCCCCACCGAAGCACCCCGGTGGGAGGCCGGCTGGCGAGGTTCGTCAGCGTCTGGGAGTTCATCTCCACCTACCGTTGGGTGCTGGACGCCCTGGCCCAAGGGCACGCCCTCGAGTTTCAGAAGAAGTGCCCTCGCGTTCCCGTGGCCAGGAAGGAAAATCACGTCCCTCAACTACTGTTGCAAGTAAGGGCGATGCCAAGAAGGGTGCCATCAAGCTCGTCCCAAAGAGACTTCGGGGCTCCGGAGTTTACTCAAGGTACTTCCTCGTAAAAAAGAAGACAGGAGGATGGCGCTCCATCCTGGACCTGCGACGGCTGAACAAGTACATCAAGGCACAGAAGTTCTGGATGGTCACCCTCCAGCACGTGCTGGGACAGCTGGAGGAGGGCGATTTCCTGTTGTCGTTGGACTTGGAGGATGCGTACTTCCACATCCCCATTCTAAAAAGACACTGAAAGTTCCTCAGGTTCGTGGTCCAAGGGCGGCACTACCAGTTCAAGGCCCTCCCGTTCGGATTGAAGTCGGCACCCAGGGTGTTCACCAAGTGCCTCGCACCGGTGGCAGCGCGGCTGCGTCTACAGGGGATCCACGTCTACCCCTACCTGGACGACTGGCTCATCCGGGCAAGGACAAGGGAGCTCGCCGTGGAGCACACTGCGAAGACCGTCCAGCTGCTCAGGGACCTGGGATTCTCCATCAACTTTCCAAAATCCCACCTGGTTCCGTCGCAAGTCACCCTGTTTCTGGGAGCCAAGCTTGACACAGTGGCGCGGCTGGCCTCGCCGTCGGAGGAAGGGACCAGGACCATTCTGGGCAAGGTGCTGTGTCTGCTGGCCACGGACATGGCCAGGGTAAGATCTATCAAGTCCCTCCTCGGGATGATGTCCTCCTGCATTTATCTGGTGCGCCTTTGCAGGCTTCGGATGCGCCCCTTACAAGAGTTCCTCGACGCCCGATGGGTCCAGTCGACGGGCAGCTTCGAGGACAGGATCCCTCTCAACGAGACGTTCCGTCAGGCGATCCAGTGGTGGGGTACCCGCTCTCATCTGTCGGCGGGCACCGACTTTCAGACCCCAGCTCACCAGGTGACGGTGACGACAGACGCCTCCCTGGAAGGTTGGGGAGCGCACTCCGGAGATCTTCGCGCGAGAGGCCTTTGGCTCCCGGAGGAGAAGTCACTCCACATCAACAGCTTGGAGCTCCGCACAGTGTTCTGGGCCCTCAGGTCTTTTCTTCCATCCCTCAAGGGCAAGGTGGTGAGGATCTTCACCGACAACACCACCACGATGTTCTACATCCGGAAGCAGGGCGGAACCAGATCCCCTGCCCTATCCAAGGAAGCCCAGGATCTGTGGCATTGGGCCGTCGCTCAAGGGATGTTTCTGGTGCCTCTTCATCTGGCAGGAATAAAAAACACGATCGCCGACTCACTCAGCAGAGAGCTGCACTTGTGCCATGAGTGGGAACTACGCCAGGATCAAGTGGATCGACTCTTCCAACGATGGGGCGAACCCCAAATCGATCTCTTCGCGACGGCGACGAATTCCAAGTGCCGGAGGTTCGCCAGCAGGTTCCCCCAGCCGAGGAGCATGGGCGATGCTTTCTCGTTCCCCTGGGACGGCCTATTTCTTTATGCGTTCCCTCCGCTGCCGTTGCTGCTCCGGCTCATCAACCAGCTCAAGAGGTCCCGGGGCAGGATGATCCTCGTCGCACCGGCGTGGCCGAGACAGATCTGGTTCCCGGACCTTCTGGACTTGTCAACATCCACACCAGCCAAGCTGCCGACGGACGCAGATCTTCTCTCCAGAGAAGGAGGCACCATTCTTCACAACAACCCGGAGTCGCTGAACTTGCAGGCCTGGCTCCTGCAGCACTAGAGTTTGGAGGGTACGACATCCCGGCCGACTGCCGAGAGGTTCTTGCAAAGGCCAGGGCGTCCTCAACTCTCAAGTGCTACGGACATAAATGGAAGAGGTTCTCTGTCTGGTGCCGTGCACAGAAGATTAACCCTCTGCGGATTACGGCCCCTCAAGTATTGCCGTACCTACTGTCATTGGCCAAGGCTGGAGGACTAGCTCATGCTTCCATCAAGATACATCTGGCCGCCATCTCACGATACACCAGAACTACGGGACGGGCGTCCTTGTGGTCTCATCGACTGGTAAAGGAATTTATAAAAGGATTGTTCCGATCATTCCCGCCGGTGAAGGCCCATGCCCTGGAGTGGGAGATCAACGTGGTGCTGACCATGCTCATTGGACCCCCATTTGAGCCTATGCATTTGGCACCATTGAAGTTTCTGTCGTGGAAGACAGCGTTTCTCGTGGCCATCACCTCCGCACGACGAGTGGGAGAGATTCAGGCCCTATCTTGCAAGCCGCCATACTTGACGTTTCACGACACAAGGGTGCTGCTGAGGACGCACCCCTCCTTCATGCCCAAGGTGCCGTCGGACTTCCACCTCAACGAACCCTTGGTGTTGCCAGTTTTCTTCCCGTCTCCTTCGTCGCCGGCTGAAAGGACTCTGCACTCACTGGACGTAGCTAGAGCACTGAAGTTCTACGTGGACCGCACGAAGAGTTTTCAGAAGACATCACAGCTGTTTGTGAACTTTGGGACTGTGAATCAAGGGAAGGCTCTCTCGAAGACTTCCATTTCCAGATGGCTCTCCGGCTGCATCGTGCACTGTCACCGGTTGGCAAACCGACCGCTGCCCGGCCGTCCGAGAGCCCATTCGACCAGAGCGATCGCTGCTACCACGGCGTTCCTGTCTGGTGTGCCCCTGCTAGACATCTGCAGGGCTGCGACGTGGAGGTCGACGCACACCTTCACAAGATTCTACTGCGTCGATCGGGACTCCAGGGAGGAGTCTAGGGTCGGCCAAGCAGTGCTGCACAACCTGTTCGCTTAAGTTGAGCCTGGTGAGGAGGTAAGAGATGCTTAATGTTGAGTTGTTGTATTGCTTAATGTTGAGCCTTTTGCCACCTTCCGTGGTTGTGCATGTGTGTACTGCTATGTATTCTCTTATTCATGAGCATGTAAATCCATGCCAGACCCCATGCTGGAGAAGGAACAAGTTACTTAACTGTAACTGTTGTTCTCCAGCATGGGTCTGGCATGGATTCACATGCAAACCTTCCCGCCTACCCCTCTGCGGCTCTTAACTTGGTCATACTGCCATTTTACGTGCTACCAAATCTGAGGATGGCTGCCAGAGGCGGGGCTTAGGGAGAGGGCAGTCATTGGCTGGGGGCAGTATGACCCAGAGACCAGTGATTGGTTACTACTAAAAAAGACAGATCAGAAACGAAACTGATACTGATTTTTTTCTATACCGGCCTGACCACGGGGAATATTCATGAGCATGTGAATCCATGCCAGACCCATGTAGGAGAACAACAGTTACAGGTAAGTAACTTGTTCCTTGGTTCACAACTGGTCACTACTAATGTGTTATTCTTTACTGTTGTGTCCATTTTTAATAAAAACTTTCAGCCCAAAAATGTATTCTTGTATTCATGAAAGAAGGAAAGAAAAAAGAGAAAAGGAATGAATAAAAGAAAACAAAATGAATCGTTGGCAACAGAAAAGAAATGTAGGTGGAGGAAGAAAACCTCCACCCAGAGGTCTTTTTCCAATAATTTTTTATCTGGTGCGTGTTGTTAGTTCACACATATCCTTAAAGTCTACCGGTTTCTGTGGGTTTGTATTACTTGCACCACCTTAGTCAGGACGCTAGGTTCAGAAAGGTACGTTGGAACCTTCTTGATTTAAGCACTCTATCTGCCATGCTGTAACCCCATCGCTGTGGTTGTTCGTTGTTGTCGGGTTTAGTATCCTCTGCAGAGGACAGAAATGAAATAGAAAATAGAGAAACACAGAATGTTTTGCAGAGGTTTTTATACATTATTTTTTTAAGCAAATGGATCATATTATCGTTTCTATGTGCATTTTATTGCACAACAGAGTTATACCATACTACAGATACAGGCACACGCACATGGGATCCTGTCAGTTATCCCCCGAGCATGTTTTGTGCATACTCAGAATGAGTGCGAAATTACATGAGCAGTGATGATGCTCTCCTTTTCACATCATGGATAGACCTTGAGGTTTTCTTCCCCCACCTACATCTCTTTTCTGTTGCCAATGATCCATTTGATTTTCTTTTATTCATTCCTCTTCTCGTTTTTCTTTCCTTCTTTCCTTCAAGCCCTTAAACCTCTCAATGCATGAACATATGCAGACCTTAGATTCCAACATGCATAAAACAATGCCTATGAAAAGAGAGGTTTTCTGGAATAATTACATCTTTTTCTATGTACCACCCAAACAATGTGGACCATCTGGTGAAAATGGAAGAATAGCAAGGAAATCATGGTTCATTTACACTCAATTATGGTAATCTTTAGGGTCTGATGTATATCATTCAACCATAAGAACATTAATACTTTTCTTTATCACACAAGAACCTTTTGCTAATGTGCTTAGCTGAATGTTACAACATAATTTTAATTGTTTTCTAGTCTTTTGTTTGAGAAGAATCATTGTGTTCTATATTTCTGGTGCAATAAATAATATGATGGCCTATGAGATGTTTTTGTCATACGTGGGTTTGCTCTATGCGAGTATGTTTTGAATAACAGGCCTTTCAAAATCTACTCGACCAGTCACATAGCCGTTTGAAGGGCCTTGCAAAATCTACTAAACCAATTGAATAGTTGTCATTTTTTTATGCAGGTCAAGTACCATTTGAATGTTGCTCAAACTTGTTTTTGAGTACAATGACATTTTGAGAAGTTTGAAACTTTTTCTGACATTTACTGTAAACAAACTTTGCGTGGCTGGCCTCTGGGTGGCAGCAGTGTGCCAAACATGAAGTGGGCTTGTTGTGACATGCACCATTTACAGAAAACCCTTGTAAAATGTTTGTCACTCGTTGCCAAGGATCGAGTAAATAGGTAAACTGAGTTACCCGACATGCAGATCTCATGGGCTTTTAAAGAATTTGTGAGGCCTGCTTGACAAGTTGATGAAGACACTGCTTTTTGTACAATGTTTTCTATGGTTTACTTTGCTGGGAATCTGTCAGGAACTGAGGTCCACGTAGATTTAGAATACCTCAGTCCCCAAGCACCAGTCAGAGAGAGAGTAAATGGACTCGCTGACCGGTTTGAGGCCACACGTGGCAGGAACAGTAAACTCTGTTTCCCAGGTGACTGTAAGGAAAAAACAGGCAAGTTAGACTTAAACAAACAATCTTGGTTTGTTATGTATCCTAATGTAGAAACTATAAGGGCACCTAACAATATGGAGACTGGAGGAAGAATAGATGACACTGATCCCCTCCTTGTGTCTGTGAGAAGTCGTGGTGAAGAATACTATTAAAGCAGCAGGATAGTTGCTTTACCAAGACAGCACTGAGGTGCCACCATAGGGTGAAGAGGATGGCAGGGATCCTGATGAGGGAATGGTTTGGACAGAGGTAGGGCAAAACAAGGGTAAATGTTCAAAGGGTCAATTCCAAAGAAAAGATCCAGTGCAATCCAAAAATCCAAGAGCCAAGGTCAGGGCAGTTTGTGGTAGACTGCCTTAAATAGACGCCAACTCCAAATGGGAAAACCAGGTAGCAAAATCCAAGAAACGTTGCCCGGTCTGAAATCCAAGTAACAAGAAGCAAGAACAAAATGGCAAACGATGTGGAAGAACAACAGCTGAGAAGCGTTTAAGCAGCGTGTTTGACGTCTTTTTATGCTGCCGGCTGTTTGTCACATGTGCGCATGATCGACATGCAGGAAGGCGCACGTAATCGGGAAAAAAATTAAGCCCCGCCCCCGCACACGTGATCGCTCTGCCCGTGTAGATCGTGCAACGGGAGCCCGGGGAACTGGCTGCTGGGACGTCCGTATATGTCATGGCAGCTGCCAATGGCAGCGACGCCAGCACGGAACCACGGAACCCCAGGACGTCATCCGCTGCGGGACATGGGGTTTTATGGTCAGTGGGGGTTTCAGTGGGAGTCTTCAGATGCGCCCATCATGTGAGTGTGCCCTAGTGCTGGAACATGATGAGGGGCATATGGCCTGACCGGGCACAGGACGAGAGGGACGCATGACAGAATCTTAATTGGTAAACAGTACTAATATAAATCTATTATCTGTATTCAGACGCTATGTACATCTAGGTAACATCAATCAAATTCTGTACATCTAGGTAACATCATTCAAATTCCAATCTCCAACCAAAGGGAGTGTGGGAGGGAGTCTCATGCAATTCACATAAGAATTAATAATAGATATATATATAGAACTGCAAAAAAGAGGAGGCAGTGTCTACTACTGCCCTATTTTGTAAGTATGCAATGTTTTGTTGCACTCCCACTGCAGGTCTCGTGGCTGCTTCAATCCATGCATGTGAAGGCTACTGCTAATAGGAAAGTTATGTATTTGGGCACTGCTAAGCGCAGAATGGTTCCTCGTAGCTGCTAAGCGCAGAATGGTTCCTCGTAGCCACCAAAATTGGTGGAAAGAGGACTTGACAATATTGTTGATTTGAGGAACAACTGGCAGCTTGTTGTCAAATGATACACACAGATTGTCTACCATTTTTAGAGTAGAAGGTGTACCCCTTGAAGGGCACCAGCCATTGGGAAATAAAGTAGGTTATTGGCTCCAACCAGCTGTACCTCCTTTTTCCCCCATTGAAAAGCAGTCAAGTTTGTTGCATCCTTTTTTGGAAGCATGTGAAGCAGTTTCTGGCTTGATGGCGGTCTTCAGAGTGCTTTTTGGTAAGCAGCCGCATATGTTTGGCATAGATGTGGAAACTGGTGTAGTTCTCAGTGATACCTGCTGCAAGAACAGGCATGAACATATTAATAAGGGGAGACTAGAAGGGTGATCCTTGAGGATCTCCTTGAGGATCTCCATGCGAGATGTTAGTGGTCTCAGAGGAGAAGGATTCCAGTTGGTCCAGGTGTGTTGGTTTGATAATAAGGACTGGAGCCATCACAAAGCCATACTTTGGATTCAGCATGTCATCATGAGTCGGTCAAGGAACAAGACATTGTTGGTCACATCAAAAGCCATTGAGAAGTCAAGTCTGTGGCTAATGTTCAGGGGTTTTGTTGCTGTTCCCTCAAATCGGCGGAGAATAGTTTGGAAGTTTGTGAATTTGTTTTTTCCCCCAGATTGGCTAAAAATTGTGAGGTGAAAATGATTTCTAAGATTTTAGCGGTGCATGAGAGGGCAGAAATCTGACATCCATTTCTTGTGTCTTAGTATCGCTGTTTGTTTTTAAGCAGTGTGGAGATGAAGGCTTTTTTTTGTTTCGGTGGGACTGTGCTAGTGCATAGGAAGTATTAATGAATTATGAGATGAGTGGGCAGAAAACCTTACTGCCCGACTTTATCATTTTGACCATGTAGATGTCAAGGGGCTGTGTAAAAGGTGTGAGATTTCTGATTGGGGTTCCTCCATTTGACTTACCCATGCAGGCATGAGACACAAGGACAGTCAATGGACAATCAACATTGCCCTCTGGAATGCAAGATCCCTTTGCAACAAGACTGCTGCTGTTCTGGGCATGTTTTTGCGACTTAACCTTCAATTCCTCTGTATTACCGAAGTTTGGATACCTCTTCACAACTCTACTGTATCTGCTTCCCTCACTACCTCCTCTTCCTCCTTCTCTCATGTCTCCCGTCCCTCTGGTCATTGTGGTGGCATCGGTCTCCTCCATCACCCTAATTGTCTTTTCTCCCCATCTACTGCGCCCCTTCCACCTTCCCTTCCTTTGAATACCTGTACAAATCTTTCACATCTCCTCATGCTATTTCCTTTCTAATTGTCTATAGACCCCCTGGTCCCCTCTCTTCCTTCTATGATGATCTTGACCACCTTCTCTCATCTTCCCCTCCCCCTCTCCCCTTACTGTACTCGGTGACTTTAACCTACACCTCCCCTCTTCACTACAACCATCCCCTCTTTTTTCCATTCTTGACTTCTACCTCCTTTCTCCCCTCCCACTCACTCCTCTGGCTCCACTCTTGACCTAATATTTATCTCAGCCATCTCCACCTCCCCAGTTTCTACCATCCCCAACTATCTTTCTGACCATGCTCTACTTTCCTTCTCTCTCTCTCTCCCCCTTCTCTCTGCCCCCTCCCCCCTCTTCCTCCATTTCTTTCACTAGACGGGATCTCTGTAACTGTAACACTTCTCTCTTCCTTGACTCCTGCTCTTCCTCCCTCCCCCTCTTTCTGACTTCTCTTCTCTCTCTGCTGATCTGCTGATGAAGTTTTATCCTCTCTGTCCTCTATTTCTTCTAGTCTCGATCAACTTCACCCCCCTTCCTCTTTCCACCCAACCCGTAAACCCTCTCAACCCTGGCTATCTCCTTATCTTCTGTCTATGCGTTGCCTCCTCCGTCGCCTTGAGTGACGCTGGCTCAAACTCCGCTCTCCTTCTAATCAATCCTCCTATTTCTCCTACCATTCTCTCTATGGCTCTTGCCTTAGCCTTGCTAAACGTACCTACTATTCTAACCTTCACCAATCCCAAGACTCCCAGCCTCGTCGTATCTTTCAGCCATTATCTTGTCTTCTTTCCCCTCCTTCTCCTGACCTCTCTGCTACTTTTCCCCTCTCCCCTTCTGATTTTGCTGACTTTTTCTCTTCTAAAATATTCTCTCTTCGCCAAAACATTCTTTCCTCCCCTTCTTACCCCCCTCCTCCCCTTCAATCTCCCCCCCTTCCTCTTACCTGTCTGACTTCTCCATTGTCACTCCTTCTGAAATCTCCCTCATCCTGTCCAAAACTAACCCTACTGCTGCCTCCTCTGATCCCCTCCCCACCCCGCTGATTCCTAAAATCTACCCTCTCCTCGTTCCCTACCTTACCTCCTTCTTCAATATCTGCCTCACCACTGCCACCTTCCCTTCTGCTTTCAAACATGCTACTATCATTCCTATTTTGAAGAAACCCCCTGCTAACCCCCTCCTTGCTTCCAACTTCCACCCAATCTCAATTCTACCATTCCTCTCTAAGCTTCTCAAACTTTTAGTCTACTCTCAAATCTCTACCTTTGTAACCAATCTCTCTCTTCTCCCCCCTTCCCAATCTGGTTTCCGCCCTAAACACTCTACTCAAACCGCCCTCACCTATGTTCTCAACTCCCTCCTTACTGCTCGCTATTCTAAGCAATCCTCTGTCCTTGTCCTCCTTGACTTCTCTTCGGCCTTTGATACCATTGATCACCTCTTCTTAACACTTTCTTCTTTTGGTATCAGTGGCTCTGTCCTCAACTGGCTTTCCTTCTACCTTTCCAACCGCTCTTTTGCTGTCTCCTGGGGTGGTCGTACCTCTTCCACTCTCCCTCTGGACTTCGGTGTTCCCCACGGCTCTGTTCTTGGCCCTTTCCTTTTCTCACTCTATACTTCTCTTCTCGCCCCCATTATCTCCTCTTTCGGCATATCTCATCATTTCTATGCAGATGACACCTAGCTATTTCTTTCCTTCTCCTCTTTCACCCCCGAACTCCACCATAATCTTTCTCCCTGTCTTACTGCTATTAAAAACTGGATGTCTTCCCACTTTCTTTCCCTCAACTCTGAAAAAACAGAAGTCTTATTCTTCCCCTCCAACGCGCTTCCTCCCCTACCCCCCCTCCTTTTATTCTCTTTCCTCCTACTAACCTCCCTATCTCTGCCTCTGCTCGTAACCTTGGCCTCCACCTTGACTCTATCCTCTCCCTTTCCCATCATATTTCTCTTACATCTCGCGCCTGCCGCTTTCACCTGTTCAATGTTCGCAAAATCTGCTCCTCCCTCACCTTTCATGCTGCTAAAATCCTAATATCTCCCCTTATTTTCTCCCAACTGTTCTACTGTTCTTCTCTCCTCATTGGACTCCCTGCCTCTCACCTTGCTCCCCTCAAATCCCTTTACCACTCTGCTATCCATACCCTCTGTCTTCTTGCACCTCTTGATTCCATTTCCTCCTCCCTTTCTTTTCTTGGCTGGCTTCCCTTTCACTCCCAACTTAAATTTAACTTCCTCTGCCTAGTTTTTAAATCTCTTCATGGGCTAGCTCCCCCTTACCTTTCCTCTCTCCTTTCTTTCTACTCTCCTTCTCGCTCCCTCAGATCCGCCGATCTCTTCCTATTCACAGTACCTCCTTCCCCTTGTGCTTCCTCTTGTTTCCGTTCCTTTCAGCTTCTAGCCCCCCATCACTTGAACTCTTTACCTCTCTCCATCCGTTCCATTTCCTCTTACCCCTCTTTCCGTGCCTCCTTGAAATCTTTCCTTCTTCACCCCCTGCCCTAACTCCCCTCCTTCTCCTATTATCTCCCTCCTTTATCTCTACCCTCTTTCCTACTTCCCCTCTTCTTCCCTTTCTTTCTCATCCCTCCTTCCCTCCTCCTGTTATCTCTTCTTCCCCCGCTCTGACCTCTTTTTCTACTTCCCTTTCTTCTTCCTCTTATCTATTCCTCCTTTAGAACTGGTCAATTGATCTACATACTGTTTTTGATGATTTGTTTCATGTCTTTGTAACTTGATGCTTCTTGTTTACTATGTATTCTTGTTGTTGTATTGTAAAGCGCTTTGGCGTAAAGCGCTATATAAGCCTAATAAATACAGATACAATGTGAGACTGCTTGCATTTCCATGGGAGCCCTGGACTCCATCATGCTGCCCAATATTTAGGGCCTGCCACATATTGGTGATCCAGCTCAGTGAGCGCTAGATTAAACATAGTCTATTGCTTGTGGTAGCAGTAGCTTTCATGATATAAAACACAATGGCACCACCAGTTGCTAATTGTGTTATGTATGTTATAAAATGGGAGTGAGCATAGCTTTCGTTGACATGTCTGCAGTGCTATAGATAAGATTTTGACGTGGGGTTATTTTACACCCTATTTTTGTAAAGTTGAGAGTGAAATGATTTTTTGGGGAGTAACAAAAGGTTCCATTCCCAAATGCATTATTTTTATAAGCGGATAAAAACATGACTTAACTGGAAAAAATATAATGTTTGTAACCTAGTTATTCATGTACACTCAAAGATACAATGTGTCCTCTTCAGGCGGGCATTAATAGTAGTTTCTCCTTATGTCACCGCGTGTACTACTCATACAAGCATGTGCATGGAGTTGTGTGTTTGAAAGAAGGAAACAAGCTCTTATGTGTCTGTATCCTATTTTTTGTTGTGAGTATTTGTACTCCCTATTTTTGTTTTTGGGGTGTATTTGCCTATTTTTAGGGAGTAAAAGAGGCTGATACACATTGTGTCTGTAGGGCGGAATGTCTGCCCGAAAGCAAAACATCCTGCCGATTTCTTCATTGGAAATAATCCAGAATCTGCGAAATATGGTATTTCATGCTTTCTTGCAGTTTATATTTACATAAGGTTATTGACTAACATAATTCATATTCTTTTCCACAGGTACTTGGATTCTCGCCCTGAAGCCAGAAAAAGATATATTGAAGAAAGGTTGCAGGTGAGATAATGCATTTCGAACCGCGGCACACATGATGGAATATTCATAACAACCAAGGACGGGTTCATTTCTTAAATCAGCTTAAAGATCAACACCATTCTGCGGCAGGCCTTTATGTTTGACATATATCTACAATAGAAATTAATTCACAGCTGGGTGACATTGAGATCTGCTGCCTTGAGTGCAGTTAGAAGAGCTAGGCATGGATCAGTGACAGGATCCAGGAGGGAAGATAAAGTCATATTTCGGAGAACATCTTGGAAAACAGGATCTGTTCACATAGAGACTGGACTCGCAGTGGAACAGTCATGCTTCCTGGACTGGGGGAGAGGCTAACAAGATCTGCGATTCATTGGCTTTCTATCTCCGGACATGTGCACATAACTTGTGGACAAACTGCTATGCTTTCCTAGTGCCCTCCTTCTTCTCCACAGGTTCTTACACATACCTTCTCAGCCTCCACCAGTGCTTTTTCCTGCCTTTCCCTGGCACGCTTCTAAGGCCTGCCCAAATTGTTGAGCAAGTCTGGCTTTCCTGTAGACTCCTACCCAACTACCCTCATTAAGGAAATCCCCCGTTTTTTTCACAGCTGTGTAAGATGTGGATCTTTACTTTGTGACAATGTCCTATGTGAGGCCCTTAAAGTGTGTGTGAGGGCGACCCAGAGGGGCATGCCGCACCACCCGCTATGTGATGTTGGGCCAGGGTCAGGACGGATTGGGTCTAGAGCGCCACCCCACAGCACTGGGGCCCTGGGCCAAGGGACAGCCATAATAAGTCCACTTGCACTACAGGGACTTTAAATAATCTAATACAAGAGGCAGAAACAGCTGCTGCGGTCCATGTCCACGCGGACCTATGGAAATCATGTAATGGTACATGGATGTCACAATTCACCAGCTTGAGTCCACAATATGACTTCGCTCCTACAGGTGCAGCAACTTGCCAGAAGGGCACAGAGAAGTAGTGGACCCACTGCCTCCCCATCATATATTGCGCACATGCATGAGCCTGATAGTTCCAAGAGAACAGACCTGTCTATTAAAGAATAGGTATGTGAGGCGAAAAGCCCAGCAAAGTAATCATTTAATACCAGAAGTCTTATTCTGTAACAAATCTCAAAACAAAATATGTACCAGTCACACATGCAAGTCAAACACAAAAGCCTGACCGAGGAACACGGAACACTCCCTGCAAAAGCATGGGCAGAAATAAAGAGGGTGTACATGTTTGGAGTAGTGTAGCAGTGGGGCATGGAGAAGTTGCAAGTGTGGAGAGAGATGAAGGTGCAAAGGGTTGAAAGTGCAGTTTGTAGCTGGGGTGTAGAAAGAGCTGAAGGTGCAGGAGGAGGAGGTGCAGCGAGAGAGCTGAAGGTGCAAGAAGAGGCGGAGGTGCAGTGGGCGAGGAAGGTGCAGGAGGGGGGGAGGTGCAGACAGAGTTCCTAGTGCAGTAGTAGGGGAAGTTCAGAAGAATTTGGCATAGGTGCACATCACAGAGGAGGGGAGAGACACAAATGATCAGAGGAGGTGAAGATCAGGAATTATGAGAGCGAGAACAAAGAAGGGTGAATGTGGCGAAGAAATAGAATGAGAGAATGGGAGATAGACCATCTGAAGTGAGAAGGGAAAAGATCTAGCAAGAAGGAACGGCTAATAATCGGAGGAGGAGAGAAGAAGCTGAATGTAAGACCAAAAGACTGTTGGAAGCTCTTTGGCAGCAGCGATCCTGTGAGAGTCAACCATTTAGACAATGGCAGTCTACCCATTTTCTAGGAGGAGGAACCAGTTTCTGGCAGAATGGTGACGAGGACCGACAGCAGCTAGGTCGAGGATCAACAGTGATACTTAGAGACAGGTCCCCAAGCATGAATGAGCATTGGATCAGCAGAGAGAAAAGTGAGATGGGCTTGGGGTAACAGGATCAGGCCACCGAGGCAGGGAAGAAACATAGGACCAGACTATGTACCTAAAGACCTTCCTGGCCTCTTTCACATAGACTTTGTGGTGCTTGCTGCAACAAATCCTGGAACAGAAACACAAGTGTGTGCATCACCCATGCAATTCTACCCAACCAGGGCCAATAGATCACCCAACAGAGTAGAGTTGTGCCTAAAGACTGTGTCAAAACAGGGAGAGAACTGCAGAGACCTTTTTGGAAACCTTTCTGAAGTGTGGAGTTGTTTTTATTGCTATACTGAGTCCCGGTTAAGTTGCATATTTTTGTGCACAGCCCCTTATAAACCTTTTGAACGCAATCCATGATTTCTCTGTGGAGTCCATTTGACCTTTTGACAGATGATGGTTGAAGTGGGATCCACAGTGGCCCGGCAGGGGACCCTATTATTGTGTCCAGATGCAACTCCTAAATTAGAAAAGATTAGACCTATGGCCTGGCAGCCCTTCCAAGCTACCCCTGAAGTTGCCGGCTTTGACTTCTTCAGTACTCAAAATATGGACATTCCTTCCAGAGTTCGAATGCTGGTTCCTACAGTATAAGGAGGCAGTTTATGGAACCTATGGTGTTTGGGGCCAAGTCAGCACTCACCCTTAAGTTTAGTATAGAAACAGAGACACGTCTAATAGATTGTGACAGTTGGTTAGAGGTCAAGGTGTTACTATTCATTCATAATGACCAGCCTGCTATAGTGTAGGAGGGGGACCGGTATCAAAAATCATTTGAGCAAACACTTCAAAACTATTTGCCCAGCCGACAACTCTGTTCCAAATAATGTCTTTGTTTTTGGTTCCATGTGTCTTCAAAGTAAACCTTTGTAGACAAAGGGGGCCAGTAGACGTTTGCTGGTATCCCACTGGTTATTCCAGCGGAACATCGCAAACTGGCCTACTGTGAATGTCGCCTGATATCCTGCTATTACTCGGATATTACAGGTGGCAGAAAGGGCGGTAAATACCCATTCCATGAAGTCCCATAGGACTCATGGAGGGTATTACCGGCAATCCTCTTGCCTGCAAGCTGCTAAAAGTCCCATATTACATTAACCTCTTATAAGCTACGGCAGGCTAGGCTGCCAGGAGATCAACGGATGTTAATTGCAATCCACTGCTGCAGGCTACTGACTCCTTGAGGTGGTTTAATTGTACACCGCTGCCTCTGACTGCCATCCGCTCCGCCCTGTTGAGCTGTGAGCTGAGTGGGCTTTAATAAATGGCCTGATCACGACCTCGGCGGTAACCCTTAAATCCGGCAGTAGCGCTATTACCGCCGGATTTAAGGGTCCACCGAATCAGGGCTTCAGCAGATTTCGCCCCAGCTCTTGGCTGGGAGAAAACCGCAGAAAATTTGCGCTATTACCGCCGGCGGGAAATCCGCCGGCGGTAAAATCGCGAATTTTCTCCATTGAGCCCAATGGGAAATGGGGCATTCCCGAATGGGCTCAATGGGGAATGGGGACTTCCAAGTCCGCCCAACTCGTGATCCCGCGCTATTAGCACCAGGGGCTATGGCGGTCGCGCTAATAGCCCCCGCGCTAATATCGTTAGCGTTACCGCCGAGGTCGTGATCAGGCCCAAACTCACATTCAGCAGTAGCAGTTGTTCTATCAACTGCCTTTACAGGAGTTCCATCTTTGTGCGGTTTTTGAAACTTCCCTTGCTATGTTGCTTTTGGCTACTAAATCCTGCCTGCTGTAGCTGCTTTTCAGCTCCTGTCTTGTTCAAGCTAATCATTTTTCTGAATGTATTTATATGGCTTTTCTGACTTTCTTCGTACAGCCTCACCTTGTTTCTGCCAAAGCTGCCCCTCTTTCTCTCCGCAATCAAAGTTTCATGATTCACTGTTATTTTCCTATATTTTCCAGTTCCATGTCATTGTTAATTTATTTAGCAGCAACCTGAAGTGTATTAGCTTTCATGTCTATTTCTTTCTTGCTGTATTACTAGACTTCCATTCATAGTTTAAATTCCTGCTCTCTAGTGAACATAGTTTCCTGAAACACGTATTCACTGAATTGGCAGCAACCTCTTGGCTTATCTGTGACTGCTTTGTTTAACTATATTCCGAGACCCTAGGTTTCTGTGTGGCAGCTTTTCTTGCCTACTATGATGCTAGTCCCTAATCCCTGTTCTGATTCGTAACCCATGATTTGCTCTACACAAGTATTTACGAGTGCTGTGTAAGTGAGTGTTTGTATAGCTTCTGTTTAGAGCCTCTGTCTACAATTTCTGCCCTTTGCTTCTTTTCTGTGCCTACCCCCACCTGGTTATTTCTATACAGTTTGCTTTTCCACCCTGATTGCAAATTGGTGCACTGTCTCTGTGGGCTTCCATTATGATCATATAAGAGAAATACTTATGTTGCCTTTGTCTAATCTGTTGGAGTCTTGCCTCTCGGTATGTAGTCTCCAGCTTTACCCTCATACTGAGTACAACCATCTCATCTGCACGTCCTTCCCATGCCATCGCTGTATGATTGTTGTTAAGAGTAATATGTTTATACCAATTCCAAGGGCTTTCCCTAATCTCCCTAGAGACTCCTTAACATATTACAGTACACTCTTTACTGTGGCCAACCCATGTTACCCATTATATTTGCTTGCCGTCTCTTTCTCTCTGTGTCACTTTGCTTTCAACCTGCTCCTTACCGTGTTCCGGCGACTACCTGTCTCTACAAAGGTCAGCCTGGTATGTACCTGTTTCTGGTATATTCTAAGTTTTGCATTCCGAATCTCCCCTAAACTACAGTGTGTACTCACTCCCACATATATCTATTGCCCTGTGCTCTCCTGACAGGCTCCTGACAAGAGCCACTGAATCATGCTGGGAAGAGGTCCTGAAAGAGCACAGTGAAAATATAGAGGTAATAACATCCAGATAAGACTGTGAGTAGCTGCTACAGGAACCGAACCCTAGGAGGTATTCGTTGGTGTTATTAGAATAGAACTGGACTTGTAAAAGTAGACTTGTGAACTTTTGTTTGGGCCAACTTTGGACCATTTCTGTTCGACTAGAATTGCCTGTAGGCTAAGCACCTCTTAATACTATGGATTTGATGTTTCATTGGCCATCCATTTGAACAAATCTTTCTTTATAGACTGGCTTGAATCTGAAAGAGACAACGATTTAGAGGTATAGGATTCCCCTGCAAGGGGGGCGGGGAACACATACCAGACCACTTTACATCGTCCCGTTCCATGGACAGTTCCTTTCAAGAATTATTTTGCTAGTGTTTTACCTCTAGGATTACTAGGTGCTCAACCAACTTCTACTCCTGATAATCTCTTTCAGTGAAGATTGTAGGTGAATCAATGACTTGTGTGTCATGTGTATCACTGCTCAGCGTACCACAATGTCTTGTTGCCCACCATTCAGCTGATGCATGCAGGTTCTTTACAAGACTATGGGCCTCATTACACGGTAGGCGGTAAGGGTTTACCGGTTCCGGTTAAGGGCACCGGTTCTGGTAAACCCTTACCGCCTTACTGCGAGGTCCCTTTGCGGGACCCGACCTTAACAGCTGGTGTAGACCAGCCGTTAAAGTTGGGACCCGCAAAGGGACCTTGGTGCTAATTACGGTACCGCAATTTGCAGTACCGTAATTAGCTCCTTCCCCATTCCCATTGAGCCCTATGGCCGAAAATGGGAATTGGGAAGGGCCATGGAGAAAGGGGGAATTACCGCCTCGCCAACCTTGGAACGAGGTGGTAATTCCCCTTTTCTCCATGGTGGTACCAGTATGGTACTGGCGGCAACCATGGTGCTAGTGGCACCATGGTTTACCGCATAACGTGTAATGAGGCCCTATGCCTCTAATTCCAAGCACACCCATCGGAGGTTCTCTTGTTCTTTCACTTTTGTGTGGCCTAGTGAGTCCCAAGTCATAGAAAGAATTGAAGATTTTGTCAGGTTATGGTTTATATTTCCTTGGTACATATCTACATTCCAGTTTATTTTCTAGCAGTTTGCCACACCAGGCAAGGCAAAAGCCAAGAACCCAGACATCCAGCAAACGCATACAGCGGGATGAGATGAATCTAACATGGTTCCATGAAATTAGACTTGATTTCAAAGGCATACTTGTTATATGGGAGGATGTACATAGTGAGGAAGAGCCCACCCACCTTCAGATGGCATGATCAACAAAACCTGAAGATCAAGCTGGGATCACCCAGAGAAGACCAGGTACTCACTGTAACCATGCAAAACTATAGTTAGAGTATTATGTTCTTGCAGGTAGTCGGCAGTGGCACTGTCTATGTAAACAAGCTCTGCCTATACCTAAAGCCAGCAGAAGTCCCAATGAAACATAAACTCAGAAAAGTCCCAGCAATTGCTCACCGGGAACTCAAAGAATTGTGTATACACGATACCCTCTAACCATGACAGGCCTCAGAATGGTGCCCACAAAAGAAGCAGATTACAACCAATCTAAGACTGAGATTCAGCTTTCCCAGCCTCAACCGTGACATCTGTACTGGAATATTACAGAAAGACACAATAATGTGAGACAGAGGCCCTTGCTTCAAAGGAAGTTCTCTTTTATTGCATTTCGGTCGGAAAGAATTTGCTTAACTGTGTGGTTAACAGAAATGACTCAATGAACACAGGTTTTATCAGTTAATGTATACACAAAGTGGCAGGCTGGTCCGCAGATCTTTTACACGTAGGCACACGTAAGCATAACTTGGTTTACTATAGTTTACAAACAGCTCAGGATTAACAGCACAACCATCGTTTGCAGTTTGCTTAGCCTCGTCAGGAAGGATCCTACATTAATTGGTTATGTTACTGTTGTGTCTTGTGTTCCCTGCCTTGGTGCTGCATTAATGCTTGCTTGAGAGAATGCTTGGTGGAAAGTTATGCCTGTGGAATGTTCTGGTGTGAGTGCCCCTGAAAGTTCCATCAATGGCAGTTGGAATAAAGCAGCCTGTGAGAGAGGAGGCCGGTGGATGTCGCCTGTGTACCTTCCTTATTACTTACTCTTGGACTTAACTGATGTATATACCCTGTCACTGGAACTTAGTAAATAAGTTCATTTCCCTTACCTGCAGTATCAGACTTTCATTTCATCCCGCTAAAGTTACACAAATACAGCTGTGTTGATGAGGCTCAGACCTGTCGCTCTCCCCAAACCACAACACGTTAAATCACCTGACTCTTCACATAAGAGGGATGCCAACACAGAGCAGATGCCAGGTAAACCCAACTACATCGCAATATTTAAAAAGCTAGTCATCTTTATTTTATATTCCTCCCTTCATTCCCCCCTTTTGGTGATAACTATCACTACACCCTAATGACCATGCACTGTATTAGCACAAGGACATGAAGGCGGTGACGAGAGTGGAGGTAAAAAAGGAGTTGTTGGTGTAGACTCAGAAATTCAAGTAGGAAACATTAGACTTGTGGAGGAGAAGCATCTCATAATACAGGTCATAAAACCTGTACCAAAATATAAAGGAGCAGAAAACAAACAATAAAAGGAATAGTATCTTCCGAAGTGAGAAATCCCATCCGGGAATGTTCAATGACCAGCCAGCAAACCAGTCCCCAGTGATACATTCTTCTACAGATAGACGCTTCTGTAGATTATGAACAACTGTGATAGCTAGAGTCAGGGAGCCATTTTCCTGCATCATTATAGCAATGGAAGTACAGCAAGTATTAATTGACAAACTCCTCCTGATGACGCTGTCAAAATGTTCAAGGCACAATACTTTTGAAAAACTGTAAGACGAATACCCCTGAGCTCCTCTTTTATGGCATTTAGAACATCTTCTGTAGCATTGATAAACTGCATCATTGCAAAACGTCTCTCCTTTGGCCATTTTGCATTAGCTGCGAACTGAACACTTGGGGCTAGAATGAATGCAAAAAAAAAAGGATTCTGTCTTGCTGAAGATGTGAAATAATTGTTTCTCTTGTGCCGATGCAATAACGCAATGGAGCTACTTTTTTCAAAGAAAGTATGACTTGGAAAAATGACGACAGGAGCGTCCAAAATAACTAAAGAACATAACCCAACCAGGAAGGAGTCAGCTAATCATATGCCAACCCTACGCTGGACCAAAACACATTTATGAGAACTGCGGTGCCTAGCTGTAAGTCTGGAATGTCCAGCATAGTTGCACATGCCAGATTTGTTTGTGTGGCCAATGTTCCATTTTTTTGTGTTTTATTTTTTGTTTTAGCTGAAACTAGTCAACTTTACAATTTTCTTATAATTCACATAACACTGTCATAAAATAAAACAAGGTAAATTAAAAGAAAAAATCAGCATTTTTTAAAAAAAGAATGAAATTCCAACATACAAATCCAACATTAAAATTATACTTTCTTACAATTTTTGACACTTATCATAAAAAAGTAAAAAATAAAACTTATACACCATCACAGTGGGTTTACCAATTCACTTCATTTCATTACCCTCTGTATGGATATTTAACAGTGGTATGGTTCTTAGGAATCGAATAGTACCAATTCTTAAAGATAGGGACAGTCCAGACATAATCATCATCCACAGAGTGTCTGTAGTTAGATCACCATATTCTTTAAGTGGATGTTTTAGATAGAGTAGTCTTTCTTTGCATAGAGCTTTACATTCTACCAGAACTTGTATTGGCCATGGATTCAATCTTATGCTCAGGAAATCTACCCTCTGGTGCAGAGATGAAGCTTTGATCATATACGGTTCTGGGAGACTATATTTCTTATGCGTAAAGACGCTTCCATCGAAGTCCTGGTACTGCAGGCAAGTTGATCTATTTCTTGCCCAATCCCATTGGAATAGCTTTGTTTTTACACCTATCAGATTGTGTAGCAGTACCTTGATTGAAGCATCTGCGTAGGCCAGAGCATTTATTACTTTGTGATGCCAATTTTCCGCAAAAGCATCTTTAGATTGCAGAAGATAGCGAGCTAAAGTCCCCAGTAGCATACCTGAATCATATGCCAATAGGCACTTCCGAAACATGTTTATTATTTGCCACAAATATCGAGCATATAACGATATTGAACCAAGCTCATTAAGAATAAGCGCAATTGGAGTATAGCCTGCAAGGCCAAGGGTACGTCTCCAGAATTTAGCTTCAAATTGTCCCCATATCAGTTCAGATAGAACTGGCAGACTTTCTGATCCATACAATAAGATTGGTGTAGTTTTTTGTCTAAAAAAGTTAGAATCGGAATAATTGAAAATTTGCCAAATTTTGCCTGGATTATCTGTGATTGGGAGATCATTGTACTTACCTTTGTCTTCCAGTTTGTCATCTGCGCTATATTCGTAGTGCCAGAAATAGCAACACCTAGATATGTATGTTCTGAGCACATTCCAGCTGCGTCCCTTGAATGAACCATTTGCAATTTCTACAGTTGTTTTTCGTGGTTGGATTACATGTCATTACTAGTCTTTTCTAAATTAATTATTAGCAAATTTCTATCAGCATAGTCTGAGAGTGCATCAAGAAGATTTTGTATCCCCACCAGGGTTTTCAATATCAAAACTAGATCATCGGCATAAAGAAGTGCAGGTGTTTTTTATGATCTAACTTAGGGGCATCTGATTGAATTTCACTAAAAGTTTTGCACATATCTGCATATAAAATAACTAAATAGTGCTGCAGCTAAAATGCAACCTTGTCATAATCCTCTATAGGTTTTAATTGCAGAGGATAGGGTGCCTTCCAGATTTAGCCTCACTCGAATACTATTGTTGGTATGAAGAACATGAATGAGTGTAATTATATGGATCGGCAGTTGTCTATGTAGGTCAACAAATACCAAATATAATGCTTGATTGCTGGCCTGGTGGTGTTTAATAATTGATGTCAGAGTTAGTAAATTGACAGAAGTTCCCAATCCAGCAATAAATCTGGTCTGACAAGGGTCACGTAGTGAATGGTTGTTAATCCATTCGTTAAGATCTCGCAATATAAAACGGGCAAAAATCTTGCCTGGTACATCTAAAAGGGCTATTGGTCTATAGTTGGAGGGATTGGCCCGATTTCCCTTTTTGAAGATTGGAATTATTACTGATCTTCACCAGGAGTCGGGAATGATGTTAGTTCCGAGAACCTGGACATAAATGTTGTGCAAGATCTTGGCCCTTATCTGGGGATGTTGCTTAAGATCAAAGTTGCTAAGTCCGTCAGGACCTGGAGCCCTAGAGGTAATAGATTTGTTGATAAAGTACAAGACATCTTCCAAAATCTGCATTTGTTCTAAGCTCCGAATTGAGCTTTGGATTCTAAATTCTGCCAAATTGGTATTAGAGTATAGGTTTGTATAATGTAATATCCAGTCTGCTTCAAGGACCCCATTTATTTGAACTGGATATTGAGTTAAATTAGTTGCCATATTCAGGAGACCACAGATTTCGGCAGTGCTTTTGGAACTTATTGCTGATAGCATAGTTTCACGTCGTTTTGATATAGCCAGATTTTATGGGCTCTCGTCCAGTGTCTATATGTGTTTCTTATGACATGAAGAGCTTTGAATTTTACAGAGATCGGAAGTTGTAAGGCCAGTCTCTTCTCTTTGCGTAAATCTTTTTTCCGATGTTGCATTTCTCTATTGAAACTATGCCTCATTATATGTTTCTTTTGGGAGGAAGGGTGAGGATTCAATTTGTATAGATGTAAGGCTGAAAGATATGTTTGGTCTTCCCAGTTGGAACTTGCTTTTAATCTCAAAAAGTCTCTATAAAGACTAGTTAGCGACTGTTCATTCCATCAAAACCTAATTAGTGAGTTGTTTACATTTAGTCTTGAGGTATATCTACTAGTGTGAGAGTCGGATAATGTACTATCTGAATGCCAATGTGCAGTAAGCATTTCATGATCGCTATTGGAACAATGCACTGCTTCAAATTTGGTCACTAGACTGAATAAGTTGGTAGCCACATAGATATAGTCAATAACAGAGGTATTCATACCTCTCCGCCAGGTGTAATGGGCCCGGATATCATTTTTAATTGAGCCATTAAGCATCCGTAGATTACAAGATTTCATAATTTCTTCGCATTTGACGCACAAATTGTTTCGGTTATTAGATGTCTTCGCCAAACAAATTAGATTCAAGTCTCCAACAACAAAAATATTCGTAAACGCAGGGGATTGGAGTATAAGTTTTAACAATTTCTCTAGCTCTCTAAAAAAGGTCTTATCAGCCAATCCCATGGGGTTTCTGTAAACATTTATTAGGGCCATAATGTTGCCATGAAAAGTTATTTTAACCTTTTGTCAGAAAGGGGTTTGGTTGGGCCCATGGGAAGATTCTGAAACCAGAGTCAATGTTGACAGCTACCATTAGCCCAGACGCTGATCTAACTTTGGTTCCTTTAATTGCATGGGACAGGAGGATTTCATATCCATTCGATACAGGCGCTGTGGTAAACCACGTTTCTTGGAGGGCTATGATGTTATACGTTAGTAGCTGCAAAGAATCTTTCAATAGATGACAGTGGCCACAGGTATTCCAATTTATGATTGAAAATTCTATGGATTTTTTCTCTAAAAGTAGTTGTGAGGTATAGCGTGTATTTGTTTCATCTCGATAATTTGACTGGGAACTTTCTTGCACGGTCTCTTGGAATTACGTTTATCATAAGCATTATATATTTTCAGCTGTTGCGTTTGGGCCGTGGAGGTCATCTCTACTCCTTGGTCATTCTGGCTCTCATAAACTGTAGGGTCAATAGGCAGAATGAAACCCATTGCAAATAGGTCCATTCTGGCCTGTCATAGAACATTACACACAACATTTGAACTCAGCCAAAGTCTGACCACAGACAGATTTGAATCATTCAGAAATTCGACCTGACTAATGTCATTAGAGGTGACATCACTCAGGTCTGTATATCTTCATAAATCGCCAAGACACTGGCTCTGCACAGATCATATGCCTCGAACGGAGCAGCACAGCATTTCAATATAAATCGATGGTTGTTATTTTGATTTAGCATGTGTCTTGACAATTTCTTAGTTAGCATTTGCTGTTTATTTTGTAGCAGGTTCTTTTGTTCTGTGCATAGAGAGGCAGGGTGATAATTACATGTTCTTTTTGGAGTGTGTTCACATCTGCCATCTTTGTATCAATGGTGTTGATAGCAAACTCTTTTTAAAAAAAATATTCATCCATTACATGATGAATTTCGGCTCTAATATTCGTCGGCACAATTCCTATGCAATAGCGTTTTATATCATCTCTTTTGTTAAGGTGTGAAGTCATCTCAACTCTTGATGTTTTTGGATTCGTATGAGGGACTAATTGTGGTGTACAGTCCGACTGTCTTGAAAATTCACTTGGCAACGCTATTATTATCTCCGGTTGAACATCCTCATAAAGGGGTAGGGTGGATTTCAAAGAGTTGGAAGTTAAAGTTGGCTGTTTAAGATGTTTATAGTCTTCCAAAGATCTTTGAATTTCAGCCTGAATCTCTTTCAGGATTTCATCGGAGAAAAGAGATTTATTCTGACTCAATTGTATTTCTTGTGAAATAGTAGATTTTTTCTCTTTTGGACATTGCATAGCAATAGGCATTTTAGTTAGTAGCTCATTTGGATTTTTCTCAAGATCTAAACAGCCTTTATGGATCGGGATGCAATCTGCTACAGGAACGGAAGCAGATGGATTAGCTTTGGGTTCACTGTCTTTTGGGACAAAAGGGGACTCAATCATCGTAATAATCTCATTCAAAGGAGCGTAATCTTTGACATTTTTGTTCAGATTTTCTTTTTTATTTAAATATTTGTACTTATTCTGTATTACTTTCCTTATGTTCGAGTTTGAATTTTTAACCAATGTCAGGCGTTATACAAACTGTTTGACATTCGCACTACTGTTGTGCTTCAAATTCTTTTGATTCTTCGGTTTTTTTTAACGGATTGCTGGATATGACATTTTTGACAGAGTCCTTGTCATTCCTTTTTGAATGTATATCAAACAGGTTGTATACCGTGCCTGGCTTAACAGAAAGGATCTCCATTGATGGAAGAGAGCGTGCTTGTAAAGAGTTGCAAGACTCTTCCTGACAAGTTTGAGGGGCAATCATTTTTTCGAATGCTGGAAGCAGAAAAATGTAGGGCTCCATGTTTAATTCAGAGGATTGTTTATTCTCTCTAGGATTGTGTAAAACGTTTTGGTCATTTTGATCAGTAGTAGCACAATCTTGTTTAGAGTTAACGTTTAGTTTCATGTCCCAGTCATTCATCCACTCAACAATCTTGTCAATTCTCTGCATTTGTTGCATGATTTTTATATCTAATGTTTCGAATAATTTAACCAAAGACATGATAGATGTATTCATTGCATTGAGGGTCATTTCCAATAGAGGATGATGTTTCATCATCATTTTGAGATGTACTAACAGCTGAGACATTATCACTGTAAAAGGAAATATCTTTTATATTACTTCATGCTGGATGGGAACTCATAGACGGACTTACTTGTTTTGTATTTCCGGTCCCTTGCGTATTTAAATCTACAACAGATGCAACAATCACAACATTCAAAGCAAACGCGATAATCTGTGCATCAGAAATAGTTAAGTTTGATGCGTGTGCATCCAATTCATGATCACATATATCATTAATTACAGAATGGTTGGTAAGTACATTGTTACTACAGTTTATATCAGAAAGAGAATCAACAGAAATGCGTGGAGGGTAAAACTCACGAACGGCACCCGTGGCACTTCTTTTTTTCTGATGAATTAGACGGTTGGCCACAAATTTTCCTCTTAAGTGCTATAATTGGAGATGGTTTCAAGGGGTGTAGCTTTAAGATGGACAGACGCCCACGTCAGCATTAAACTGGATGGCATTCCAGTTTTTAAACTATATCCAGCAGCTTTCCGTGACATTGGAATATGTCGGTATTCTACCAATCTTTACCACAAAAGATCATCTCTAGAGCATAGGGGAATTCAATTATAAAGTAAAAAATCAGAGCCAATCTAATATATAAGGTAAAGGGTAGAAGTTTGTGTTACGCTGTCAGCTGAATCAGCTTAACAACGTAACAACGACTTCAAAAAGCGACTTCCTTGAAGCGCACACGCATAAGCACACGCTCAGCCCTTTTTAACAGAGTTATGGGTAAAATGGGCGGAGTCAACCTAAGAGAAACAAAAAGGGGTAATATATTTAAAATATATATTCGTATTGGTCAGTTCAGTAATGTAGAAATTAAGGTCTTCTTTATCTTTGCATCAGATTACGTACTCCGGCAGATCTCCAGTAGTTCATAAAATATCCACAAAGTGTCAGCACGAACAATGTTCCACAGAGCAGAGAATGTTGCAGCGTAACAGCGACTTCCTTGAAGTTACCCCGGTAACGCAACCGAGGTGCGAGATGTTTCAGAGAGAGTGCAGGAGGTGCATTAGGAGCCATCCATGTAACTGAAGAAGCATATTTAGTCCATATGGCAGCACAGGTTTCAAAAACAGTACCAAAGATAACGACACCATTGACCCGCATATGCATTCCTCTGCAAACTATTGGGAATGTTACCTTCACCCAAGCTCCTGGTCCCCACCATAAACTTGCATTGGCAACTAAAAAGGTTGTAATCGACAGTCTGGAAGGGATGCATTCTATTTCAAATTTGGGCCTTTCATACCATGATTGACAACAGTGCTTTTTATTCCTCCTAATTCCATCGAGTGACATTAACTAAACAACATAATACTTGGAAACGAGAAGGGTGTTCATGCCCACCTAAACAACATTGTGCTAAAAGTATAAGACATTTGGAATCATCATATGACAGTTCATTTGGTATTAAATGTGGAGATACTGCAGACCTTACAATAAGAACAACATAGCTTCCAGTCAAAGAGACACCATCATAGAAACAGCATAACAGAAACAGAATCAAGTAGAATAAAAAACATAAGAACAAATACAGTGAAACATTGCTTATTGGGGAATAAGGTCTTTCTCTTCAGGGGCAAAAACAGCCAGTGTCTTTTTGGACTTTGCTATCCTGCATCTGACAAATGGTATTAGGGCTTTCTCTCTTTTATTTCTACTGTAGTAGACGTACTAAGAATGATCTCGAACGGCCCCTCATATCTGGCTTACTTCCATATCCTCACAGAAATGTGTACTATTTATGAAATCCCTTGGAATCATTTGCAGAATTTCTTGTTGGTCACGACTTTCCTTGGAAACGTAGGGAAGAGCCTGTTTGGAGACAAAACTTTACTGCACTGGTTACCTCCCTCAAATATCCACTCATGTCTTCTACCAATACTTTAGCTCCTGATTTTATATTATAAATCTGGCACTGCATGGCCTGAAGCCGGACTGGTCAATAAGGAACTTTACAGTGTTCCCGGTAGGCCTCTGCACCCTGGGCCTCTTTTGTGTGGTAACCTATATTATTTCGACATTTTCTCATAGGAAAAGGGTTGGGCTTGCTGAAAATGTGTAATATGTGGCCACTATGAACATTATTTCCAGGGTCTGTTTTGGTTCCTAGTCCACTCCTGGCCAGGGCCTTCCATTCTGCCAATCCATTACCAATTAGAAACAAGGTCCTTTCCCTGCACATTCAGTACCACTACCTCAACGGGTAATTTCAGTGTTTAAATAAGAAGACAAAGTAATTGACCATGCATGACCAGGGAGCCAATAGATCCTTTTAAAACCTCTCTTTTCCCATGAGAGATCGGCATTCTCTTACTTAGTCATAAAACATTGGAATTCCCTCTCCAGAGAAATGCGAACCATGAAGGACCAACTAAAATTCAGAATTAACAACCCTGACACCACATGAAATGAACATACAACTCAGACGGACTGGGGAGTAGGCCAGACCGGAGTGAAGTGCAGGAAGTAGAGAGGCTCCTGAAAGAGTGCATCTGTCTCCACAGAGGGTCAAACCAGAAACGGGGAAGAGGGAGGTGTCCAGAACTCGGAAACAATGGACCACAGGGCACAGAGAGCACCTCTCCCCTGGAGGGGCCTGTGGGGGTGGTGATTGCTGGGGGTGAAGGGATGTGGGTGGCAATTGGTCTGAACACTGGGGGTGGAGAAGGTGCTGCCACTGAATAGCCATCTTGAGGAACCACACATCTCCACACAACATAGAAGTGGTAAGTGTAGCACACCAGGATGTACAACAGGGGAAGGGATATGTGCCACAGGCAGTCATGACGGAGGCGGTAGGATAGGGTACTGCCAATAACCAACCCTACTTAAGAACTCATACTTTTGCATACACCTCTCAAACTATGAACCAAATACAACCATACCTCTACAGCACAACAACCTGCATGCACGTCACTACACCACAACAACTAAACAACCACACATAGCCTCGCCCAACAGCACATGGTGGCTACCAACCGAAAAACACACCTATGCTCAGCGAACGGTGTGAATCAAACTGAAGCTGCCAACAGCACATCACAGCTCTCTTGCTCTTTTCTCCTGCTCAGGACTACTAGCTTATACCACCCGCCCATGCTCCTTGCTTTACAGATCTGGCAGGTGGCAAGAGTGTGCGGTACAAGTACCTTTAACATAACATAACATATCAACATACCTATTTGTTATTTACTCTGTTTTGGGAATGTGCAGAGTGGAGCCCCTAGGAGGGCCAGCAGATTGCCGGCAGACTCGTAATAAGGGACTATGTAATTTTTTTTCAAACTACGTTATCCCTCAGCAAGGGGTCATTGATTCTACAAACTTCCCATCTCTAACTTGTATTGATAGTTTTCTTAATTAAAATAGTACAAATACGATGGAATTTACAATAAGTATGCATCATTCATGTAAATATTAACTTGGGTATTTGGAGCAGTAAATAGTCACGCACACCCCCTGCTCCCTTTACAGAAAGAATCAGAGAGGTTACACCAAAAGGTTAAAAGGTGATATATATTCTTCTAAATAAGGGATTGTGCCACATCCTAAATATTGGCAGTTGTGAGTCATAGACGTTCCGCAGGATATTAACTATCAAAGATATATAGCTGGTTGCAGCCACACGTGACCGGAACTTATGCAATCAAGACACCTTAGACCCATACTCATAACAAACAAAGCAAAAATACAAGTGCAAGAATGCAACCTGAATACACAGGCCACACTTTACATTGGGTAATTTGGGAGAATACAGTATGACCTTTACATCGCCCACAGAAATGCAGGGTGCATATTTTAGGTTTAATTCAATTTCCCATCGAGTTATGCTCAACAGTAACTTCAAACTTCAATCAGCACTCAAAACAACCGGCTACAGCCTATCTTGAGCACAAACCAGTACAACTTGTAGGAAAAAATAATAGACGTTATTGCATTCAATGGAAAGACACCCTCAAAATGCTAAGACTGGTGAACAGAATGGAGATGAGAAAATACAAGAAGATTACCATATGCATCTGTAAAATAACACCGGAGCTCCTAGAAACACTATGAAGACCTGGACATTTACATATAAACCATACCATCGTCTTCACAGAGACACACATTTTTTTTATCTATTGAAATGTAAGTATCACATGAATCCTAATTCAGACTCTTTCTTTTCCTCCAATAATTCAAACATACCTCTCCCTTTTTCTATTCTTGCCGCATGAGGGAGTAACTCCCCCAATCGTGACCCATTTTGTTTTCTCCCTAAATCCTCTTTTAAGCTCATCATCCTCTGATATGATATGATATGATAAGGCATTTGTAACGCGCCTATACACAAGTGTTTCATTCTACAAAACTCCTTATCTGCTTTTCATAGGGGATCTAAAGCAGCATTCCCTTTTTCATTTCCCCAATCTATCAATGAGAAATCATATTTTTTATCCGTTCTCCCTTTCTTATCTTTCGTTTTATACTTAACTTTGACCTTCTTTCCCTTTCCCTATGTCTCTGAATCGGTATCTTTACTTGCCCCTATATCTTCAGATAGGTCAATGCCTCCCGATTTCCCTATACATTCAGTATAATTGTTAGGATGCTTCTCTTGGGTTGCTGCTTCCCTCTTAACAACCACCCTTCTACTTGTGTTACTGTGAGAACAGTCACCTTGTCCCACAGTATGCCACTACTTCAATGTAACATCCAATGTGACAATTTGTATTCACCACCACAGTTCAGGTACTGCTGCTTCAGTCTTTATATGCAAGAATTATTTGGCATGTATCGATAAAACAAGACACTTCAACCTCTACAGGTAGGCAAGTCACTGTTCCTTTCTATGCTCCAATAAAAGGGCAGCCTCTGCGCCTCGTCCATCTGTGTCCCTGCCACGGGTATATTCTGCCACTGCCCCGAGACTGACTTCCTCTCAGCTTCAGCAGTCTTCAGCATTACAGGCTGTTTCCCACATTTTCTTAACACGTACCCAGCTACCTTCCCCAGTTTTACTCACACCTTCCCTGCTCCAGCAAGCTACCCAGAAGCTGTAGTGCCACTCTTTCAGCTTCAGGTAACAATGTCACACATGTTTCAGGGACCACTGGACCATCAACAGCTTTATCAATTAGGTGGATTGGCTTAAACAAGCTTTGTTTTACTATGGAACGGGTTTGCCTCTTGGCTTGCGTAATGCGTGTTCTCCTTGTCTGTATAATAACTTCTGGTAATAAAGAATGATTGCTCAGGAATTGGGCCTCATTGCAACTGTACCGGTCCAGAAACAATAGTGCCGGTAAGCCTATCGGTCCCAACAGGATTCTGGCACTTGTAGTTTACTTTATCCAAGCTAGATTTTTCCACTTCTTCAGTTTGGCAAAAAAGCATCAAAAGAATGGGATTACTGGGAAAATTAAAAAGGGATTCATCCCAGTCTTTCTGGTCTGTTCCCCCAAAACCCCATGTGATCATCCCGCAGTACACCACCCTCAGGGCCAGGATCAGAAAGTGTCTGCCTTTCCCTGGTCACATGAGGAGGGTCCCAGGCCGGGTTTCTGGGGAGAATCCCATCAGATTATTCACAGTACATAGAGCCTCAAGATCTATCTTCCTGAATTTCGTATGGAGGCGGTGCAGTGCGTTCCATGATACTATGTATTTCAGAGGTTTGTGCATGGCATAGTGTATCATCGCCATGTTCCTTCCATAGTTTAAAAATGTGCAATCACATTTCCCTTTTCTCCCCCTTTATGACTGTCTGTACTAATGTGTACATGTGTTCCAGTACCCTAGGACAGAAAGACCCCCCTTTTGGCCAAGACAAAGTGAGGTTTTCAGTCGCTTGCGCCCATTCTGCACAATACTTTCATATTTTACTTTTATTTGTCACATGAATTTCCAATCGTACCATTTTGCAGGAGAAAAAAGTTCCTGCAGCTCCCTTATTATTCGCCTAAGCAAAAAGCGACTGGCGCCACCCTTATCTTCACCTAAGCACAGAAGTGCTTTGGTGGGTCTCGTATTTCACAATGCCATCACTCATGCAAAACTGGCAGAGTGGATCCCTTTCATTCCCTTTTAAACATGTTCTCTGTCCCTCAGACTATATTGAAAACCGGGTTCACACCTCCTCATATGTCTACACACCCTTTTCCCCACCCCTGGTGTTTAATCACTTGCTTGGAGTTCCCAGACTTTCAGCAGAACAGTCGGTGTCTGGCTTACCTTATCTTAAGCACAGTAAAACTATGAGGGCGAAGCAGCCGTGGATGGCATCTTGGAGGTGGAGAGCACGACGGACGGCTGCAGAACTCCTGGGTTCCTACCCCGGCTCGCCAAATTTGTACTGGACCATTAAAGAAAAACACAATAATATGAGACAGAGGACCATTCTTCAAACAAGTTCCCTTTTATTGCATTTCATCTGGGTAGATTTGCTTAACCATATGATTAACACAAAAGACTCAAAGAACATAGGTTTCAGCAGTTCATTTTTACGCAAAGTGGCAGGCTGGTCAGCAGATCTTTAACACGTAGGCACACGTAAGCAGAACTTGTTTTACAATAGTTTACAACCAGTTCAGGATTAATAGAACAATAATCAGTCAACTTCTCAGTTTGCCTGACCTCGTCAGGAAGTACCCTCCACAAATTTGTTAATTTACACAAATGCAGCTGTGTTGACGAAGCCCAGACTTTGTGTCACTGTCCCCCAACCCACAAACATTACATCACCTGACCTGACTCTTCACCTAAGATGGATGCCAAAACACAGCAGATGCTAGGTAAATCCAAATGGTACCCAACTACATTGCAATATATAAATGATAGTAATCTTTATTTTGTATTTCTCCCTTCACTTCCTTCATGGTGGACACCTAGCCCACATTTGCATCTCTGTGTTGGTTTTGATGCTCAACAAAGCATCTATAGCCACTAAATTGGACATGAAAAATACGGACCAACAGATAAGATTAGACCACAACTCAAAAGCACTCATTACTTTCATCACCCCTTTTGGTGTATTCAGATCATATATAAGCTGTTGAGACTTAAATCAGAGACGGCCTGCTTAGACAAGAATAAGACATGGCCTATTTCAAGAACAATATTTTTAATTACGGCATGAAAATGGAAAGCCATAACAGACCAGAAGTATACAGGAGCCAGGCAGGTTTCACAAACTTTAGTTTATCCTTCAAGTATCATCTGAAGTCCCACCAGCAGCACAGCGTCC
Organism: Ambystoma mexicanum; assembly: GCF_040938575.1. Classification (NCBI taxonomy): domain Eukaryota; kingdom Metazoa; phylum Chordata; class Amphibia; order Caudata; family Ambystomatidae; genus Ambystoma; species Ambystoma mexicanum. Next base: position 1,462,084,807 of record NC_090935.1, read on the forward strand.
CTCCATTCAGTAGGCTCTCTACCTATGAGGCATCCTTCCAATCTAGTTCCCTCACTACTCAACATTCCCTACATTACAACATAGGCACTGTGCTGGCTGGGATCAAGATACTATAAGACCGCGACAGGATGCTGCTTAAAGAGGAGCAGCAATGTTAGCAACACTGTGTTGAATATCTAGGCTGTGTGTACTGTTCCGAAGGGAGATGTGACACCAAAGAAAGACCTAGTCATGGCAATTATGGAAGCTCCTACCCCTGAAAACATGGTTATATGTTATTTCATTGATGGGTGAAATTTCGATGGTTTTTTTGGCGAGTATTTTATACCAAAAAAACTCATAAATTATTTATTTTTTCCCTTTTGGAGGGGTTCCCCCCCAAATATCCCATCCCTTGCTATTTTTGAACTATTCCCAACCACCCCCACCCCATATATATACTTTTCTAACCCCCCTAAACATTTCAATTAGTTTTTTCGGTAAAATGTACTCAGAAAAAAACCCATCAAAATGTCACCCATTGATGAAAGAACGCTATACCGAAAACAAAGAGCAGCTTAATTAGTTCATGGTGCTGTTGGAGTATCACCCAAAGTTATGACAGAAGCTCTGGACACAATTGCCCCTCTGAAATTGAGGAATAGTAAACCAAGAGCACACCTCAATAACTGGTTTACGCCACAATTAAAATCACTAAGAAAAGAAAAAGCGCAAAAGTGAAACAATCTGGAGGATAACACCTTCCGAGCTTGACAAAACCAACCTAATTAACATCTCCACGAAATACAAAATTGAAATACAGCGAGCAAAAAAAGAAAGTTTTGATTATAGAATACTGCAAGTAAAATCAGGCACAAAGTAACTCTTTGCAATTCTGAAGGAATTGGAAAACCCAATCCCTGTACTGGATAATTGTGTTAAAGATAAGACATGGTGTTCCGACATCCAGAGGGCACTCACTGACAAAATAGCTACTCTTCAAAACAAAATCACAAAAAAAAGATTAAACAAACCAACATCTCCCCCTCAAACTGTTAAAATACCCCTCACACCCAAACCAGCACATTGCTTTAAATTTAATAAAGTATCCATACGGGAGGTCAAAAAAATAATACTCTCATTTAAGCTTTCCAACTGCCGAGGAGATAAATGTCCTGCCCAACTCATAAAAGACGCCGCAAGGGACTTATCACCCTTCACATCTAAGCTTATCAATGCGTCATTCACCTCAGGCACTATCCCAAGTAATCTTAAGGAATCTTGGGTTCTCCCTCTCCTCAAGAAACAAACTTTGGACCCATCCATACCCACTAACTATAGGCCAATCACAACTGTGCCATTCCTCCTGAAGATACTAGATAGGATGGCTTACCTACAGATTCAGAAATGCCTGAAGCAGAATCAACTACTTGGTACCTGTCAATCAGGCTTCAGACCACAGCACGGGACCGAAACTGCGCTCATAGACCTTAAAGCCCAGGTTGATGAGTTAAGAGACCAAGGTAAATGCGCCCTAGTGCCTCTCCTGGATCTGTCCGCAGTGTTTGACCTGGTGGATCATAAGGTACTCTACAACCACCTAGAGTCAGCACCGCATTTCTCACAACAAGCCATAGATTGGATCAAATCTTTCCTGAGTGAAAACACTATGAGAGTCTTCTCTACTTCAGCAGCATCTAATCCCATTCCAATCACCTGTGGGGTTCCTCAGGGGTCCTGAGTCCAACTTGTATAATATATTTACCACGCCCCTCTTTGATGATCTGGACTATCTTGATATCACCTAAACTAACTATGCAGACGACACTCAGATTCTCATCCCACTTACAGGGGATTACAATCAGGATGTGGCCTTGGTGAATAGAATATACCTCATCATTCAGGCATGGATGGCACTCCATGATCTATGCTTGAATGATGACAAAACAGAACTCATCATTCTGGGGACCTCACCCAACATTAACAAACTTGGCCATAAATATAATTCCTTTGATATTGATGGAAATTCGATTAAGGTTAACAAGGAGGTAAAAACTTTAGGTTTTTACCTTGATTCTAACCTCACTCTGACAAAACAAGTTAACGCAGTGGCATCATCTACAGCTTACACTTGTAAGCTGATCAGATCGGCAACACCCTTCCTGTCAACAAGCAGTTCCACCACTCTGGCAAGAGCACTTGTGCTATCAAAGTTGGACTACTGCAATGCACTATAGGTTGGGGCCAATAAACACATCACTAGGAAAATCCAAATGCTTCAAAACAACGCCCTTAGAGCAGCATTAGGAATGTCCAAAAAAGAACATATCTCGTCTGTTAGAAGACAGTCCAACTGGCTTGCCACTATAGACAAAATGAGACAAAAAACCGCCTCACTTACATTCAAGTGCCTTAATAATGCAACAACCCCCTACTTGACAGAAAGGTTCAACAAAAGACCCTCGGTCCGACCCACCGGAGCAGCCTATACTAACTGCCTGACAATCCCCACCTTTAAACGAAAGACAATCAGTGGCAATAGTTTCCCTGTCAAAGCCGCCCAACTTTGAAACTCTCTCCCACCTACGAGGGCAGAACAAACCTACCATCATTTTAGACTATCATCAATTGGCTTAAGGCTAATGATCGTTAAACCTACCCTGACTGTCACCTGGGATCCTAGACTTTGTGTCACCTGCACATGTGTACCACCACTGTAACCTTATTTCACCACTGTAACCTATCGTACCGTTGTATATCACCCATTTTGTGTTATAACTATGTAATTATGTAACTTTGTATTTTACCTGTAACCATGTATTTTGTATCATAACTGGAACTATGTAATTATGTAACTTTTTGTATTTTACCTGTAACCATGTAAGCCAAAAATGTACTTGTCCTCTGTGCCCTGATACCTTTGGGTCTGGTGCGCTTTACAAATAATAAAAAATAAAAAACAAACGAAACCCAACATTTATAAGGAACATTTTCATGAAAACCGAGCCACCAATGGCACTGCTCAAAAAAGTGTTATGAGTACCTCTGAAACACAAACATAAAAAAGGAATTTGTAAAAGAGGACATAGGGCCTCATTACACGGTAGGCTGTAACCATGGCGCTTTTAGCGCCATGGTTGCCGCCGGTATTTTACCGTGTCCGCCTTGGTGGATGGCGGAATTACCGCCCTACTCCAAGGTAATTCCCCATTCACCAAGGCACTTCCCCATTCCCATTTTTGCCACCATAGGGCATAATGGGAATGGGGAAGGCGCTAATTACGGTACCGCAAATTGCGGTACCTTAATTAGCTCCAAGGTCCCTTTGCGGCACCCTACTTTAACGGCTGGTAAAACCAGCCGTTAAAGTCGGGTCCCGCAAAGGGAACTCGTAGTAAGGCGGTAAGGGTTTACCAGTCCCCTCCACCTCTGTATTTTGTGCATTGGACCTCATGCTTCCCACATGTATTACAGTGAGTGAGAGTGTACACAGGCTTGGCACAACACACAAGCAGAACATCAAAAGTGGGAAGTAAATAGTACAGATCCGACCGTGGCTGATTTTGCAGCGGCCGGAAAGTTTGCATGAGAAAGGTGCAAACTACCAAAAGGTCACACCTTTCTCATGCAAACACACTTACATACTACGGGGGCTGCAGGGATTTCCCCCAGAACCCCTGCTCAATATACTGTAAAGTATAGGGAGCGGGGTGTTACGGGGGACACTCCTGCAGCCCCCGTTTTTTTTTGTTTGCGGGTGTGCTGCGGAGGTGTCCCCTGCAACACCCTGCTCACTATGCCACACAGTATAGTGAGCAGGGTGTTGCGGGGGACAACCCCGCAGTCTTTTTTTATTTTTACTTACCTGCAATGCTACCACCAAAGGTTCAAACGTTTGGTGTTCGAACCTTTGGTGGTAGCATTTTTCGGTCGTTTTGTACGGTCAGACCTTTTTTTCAGTCTGATCGTACAAAACCAATAGTACATGCTGGCCTGTTCATTGGCTGCAACCTACTTCAGAACATATATTTTGTTCAGGCGGTTCTGTTTCCCTAGGGTTCACAAACCCCAAGGTGGTACCAAGTCATCCATGCCTCACTTGGCATGCCTAACAGTGAGGGTGCACGAATGCCCCTTCACAGCGGAACACATAACCTGTCTCTTCAGGCAACCATTCAGAACCAAACAAGCAGCCACATTCATGTAAGATTGTCACAGCTCGCTCCCTTCGCTCCCGTTCCCGCCACTTGGGGGTATGTTTTGGGGTTTATTCCCTACTGGACATTTCCTCCGAACCTTATGCTACAGTGTTGTGATGAATTGGGAACGCTAAAACCTTATTTTCCAAGTTACTTCCCTTCCGGATCCATTCCAGGTTTTTGGCAGCCAGCATGCTACTTTAATCAAATGACTATGCTTCCCAGAAGGCCTGGCTCACTGCTTCACCTCCTCCCTTGCAGGACAAGGTTGGGTGGAGGATAGGCAACACCTGTGGCTGCAGGTGCAGCAGGCGGCACACCTGAGGGGTGTGCTCGTTAAGCAGCTTTAAAAGCCTTAGTTTGCTTCAGTCCAGCGCTGGTCATTGTCCCTTGTTCCTAGCTTTCGTGCCTAGTTCCTAGTTCCTGTTTCTTGTTCCTCTGCCCTGGATTTTGGATTCATGTGCTTAATTGATTTCTGCTTTCTGGATTTCCCTTTCTGTCTTCCTCTGTCTGCAGGCAGCCTTTCTCTGTGCTTTACCCTTTGATACAGCCCAGTTTGCCTGTGTTCTCTGTTTCTTTGATGCTGTCCTTGGCTACTGAAAAACTTGATGCATTAGTCTTTCCCTTTATAGATTTAGCTTCCTGCCTTTTCTCCTTGGATGGGTGGGAAAGGTTTCCTTTTGTGATATCATTTTCCCTGCTCCTGATCCTTACTTTCTATTGGGATCCATTCCATGTTTTCCATTGCACTTCTGCATTTATTTCCCATTTGATTATTAGGTGTGGGGTGCTGTTGTAACTAGTCCCTGTGTGAATGCCTTTTGTTTTCCTCACTATTCTACAATCACAATTCCTACTTGCCCCTTGACTTGGGTCTTATGAATTTAGTTATCAACCACCCATTGCTGTTATAGCCTTCAGGGTCCCTGTTTGATCAACTGGGTTTGTGGGTTTACTGACATTCAAGTGGTCTTTCCGGTCCTCGTGAGTACTGTTTCTAAGTTCCTTATTCAGTATCATCCAGAGTGTCAGCTCACAGATCCTGTCCTGCTTGCCCTCTACGTGGGCTTAGCGCTGTCAGTGTCTGTAATAGCATAGTGGGTAAGGAGTTTGCCGACTTTCCTTTCAGTCATAAGGAGGTTCTAAGTGCTTACCCCACATCCCTTTTCATATATTGGTATTATTGTTTCACTCTATTTGCACTCCTGGGTTTTAGTATACACGAGTCTTGGGTATTGTATGCACGTTGTTAGATTCAAAGTTGTTCACTGTGCGATTCCGTGCACATTTCCCTTGCCATATTCATTGCCTTCTTCCTTTCTTAACAAAGATGCCTGCATAGTGTCCTCAGTGGAGGACGTTTTCAAGGACACAGGCAGCTCACTGGGTGAAAAATAATGGAGGTCAAGTGTGGAACATGGCACCATCCTGGCAGTAATAGATGGCCAGATGAGTAATTGTAATTCGTTATTTATAATGCGCTTAATAGGCATAGATTTCTAAGCGGGGACCCGGGGATCGAACCCATGTTGCTCCACAAGACGAGCATGTTGCGCCTGAGCTATCATTCCTAACAGCCATACAGGAAAGTAATCACAGAAATGCCAGTACTAGTCGCCCCACTATTGAGGCTCGTACCAACCCTACTCTTTCCCCAACACTTTTTCCCCCTTTGAAGATTTCCTATTGGTGTTTTTTTAAACCCATATCTATGCACGGAATACCAAACCACCCCAAAAATCACAGGCATCTCTCTTTTGGATTGCTTTGACTTTTGGTTGCCTCATTCTTTTATTTGGGAGAAGCATCATGTGCTGCCCCTGGCTGTGATGCAGCATGCAAGACACACACACAAACACACACACTAACACACACACACACACACTAACACACACTAGCTCACACACACACACTCACACACACACACACACTAACACACACACACTAACACACACACACTAACACATGACGTGCACATTTCCACTCCCATATACCACTCCCTACCTTCAAAGACACTTTGGGGCTGGTTCACAGAAGCGTTTTATAATGGTGCAATCCCATAGGAAAACGCTTTGTGAATCAGGCCCTTTATCTCTTGGGTGTGATGAATAAAGCCTGGAAGCAGCACCCACTTACAAACTCAATCACACTGGTACACTCACACACCCACTTGACTCTCTTATATTGGCACTCCCTTCCCTCACTCACACTCTCTCTCACTCAGCACCGCTCTTCCACTCACAGCCTGAGTCATAACCACAGTGTTTACTGCAACCAGGACTGTGGCTGATCTGGCCACTGGTAGCAGAAAGGCCAGCGATGCACCCGAGCCACTGGCATGGCCTGCTGCTGGCGGCGCGATGTCTACTAGACAAACTGCACCATGCGGTGTACAGCCTGTCCACCCTTTGCCATGAATGGCCCCTCCAGAATGCACACAGGCAGCCATCTTTGCTGCGGCTTTACACTCAGAGTCATTTCTTATAAAAGCCCTTTTTTCACTCCCCTAAATAACCCAAAACAATCAAATAAAACGAGGCCATCTTAGAGGTCCTCAGAGTCTCAGGCAACTGCCTGCTACATTTACAAGTGTGAGGCCATATAGTCCTCCACGAGTCTGAGGCTGATAAAGTAATTACGGATCAGGGTTGAAAGCCTGAGATCCAAACGTTCGAGGGAGAAAAGACCGAAGATTATTTTTCCAAAATAATCTTCGGTCTTTTCTCCCCTGAACATTTTCCAACTTGGCCGGGCCCCCACCCATACCCCCACGACCATCCCCATCTACTTTGCGCTGACTTGTAGTGTCCCTGCAACGCCTGCTCCCGTTCACTGCCGTGATCGGGATCTGGCGCCGCAGGGCCCTTTCCTTTTTTTTTTTTTTAATAAAACATTTTTCGGGATGGCTGCGGGGGACACCCCCGCAAACCCCTGCTCACAATATAGTGAGCAAAGGTGCGGGGGACAACACCTCTGCAGCCCCTAGCACCGAATACATGATCTGGTCGAACTTTTCGGCCAAATCACACATTCAGTCATTTTTTTTCAGTCATTTTGGCCGATTCCATAAGTACCATTAAGTTGGGTATTAACATGCATTAACATGCATTATTACAGTACTTAGAAGCGGTCATTGAGGTATGAATGCGCTATATAAAAATGTGGTATTGCTATTGAGAGAGAAGACACTTTCAATTGCTGTAAACTTTGAACTGTACAGAAACGAACTTATTGTCCGCTTCTTAGGCCATCAACAGGTAAGTCAGGCATGTACCGGAAAATTCTACCTGTGTAACAACTTTGCATATTTTATAGTTCTTGGGTTTGCAGCTGTTTATCTGACACCCCACTGCACTCTGTTACCTATAGTTTAATTGTTCTCATCATGAAAATGGAGACACGACAAGTACCAGAATACAAAGAAAAGGAGGGGACTCAAAAGTCATTACTGTGTGAACATGTAACGTGACAGCCCTAGAACTCTGGGGATAGAGTTACCCATTTCTATAGAATGCTTGCTGTAGAACTTGCCCCTTCGCTGGGCAAAGACTCCCCTCACAGCAGGCCATGTGTTCATAAAACCTTTCAAGCAATGGATGGGTCTCGGGCGTGCCTTCCAAGATCTGAATGATATTGAGCTGCGTGAGCCTTGTCACGTGATTTCCGTGCTACTGGGGTTGAGGAGGGATGCGTTAAATATGAGATGGTGGGTGAAGTGCAGTGCGAAGAGTGTGGCTCATCCGGTGCGTGAATGTTTGAAGTATAATTGGAGGTTTGACTATTACAGGGATCGGTGGAGGAGGAAGGGGGGCACTTTTGGGTTTCACATGTGGGAGAAGGGAGTGCAGTGGGGTGTGGGTGATTTGATGATTGTGACAGATACGGATTTGGAGAGAAGGCCGAGGTGGATGATGAGATCTCCAAAGGTGTGTTTGGAGTTGGTGAATGTGGTGTCGAAGAAGAGAGGTATGCGGGGTGAGATCAAAGCTTTGGGTCAGGAGTATGTGGCAGGAAAGGAAGGATACAAGGTGTTTACGGATGGTTCAAAGGATCCTGTGTCTGGGAGAGTGGGAATGGCATATTATCTAGAAAGCATTGGGGAGTATAAAATAGGACGACTGACGAATGATGTGTCTATTTGTACGGCTGAGTTGGTGGCGATTGCATTCGTGATTGATAGGGTGTGTGAGTTGGGGTATGAGAAAGTGGTGGTGTTCTCGGATTCATTGAGTGGGTTGCAGGCGATTGTGGCAGGGGATGGTGATAGGAAGGATGTGATTTTGGACATTAGGATGAAGATTGATCGGTGTGTGCGCGGGGTGTGGATTTGGAGTTGGCGTGGGTTTCCAGTCACAGTGGCATTTCGGGAAATGAGTTGGTGGATCTGGCGGCGGGTGAGGGTATGAGGAGGGGAGCGGTTGATGTGAGGTTGCCTTTGAGGGTGGATGAGGTGAAGGCTGTGATGGTGAGACGCGTCCTGGATGAATGGCAGGAGAGGTGGGTGAGTGGGGTGAAGGGCAGGTGGATGTTCGGTGTTCGTGGGAAAGTGTCGGTGAAGGTGGATGCAGGGAGTTCAGAATGGAGGAGGGGGAGGAGGTGATGCTGAATCGGTTGAGGATAGGTCATGTGGGGCTGAATGACTATCTATTTCGAATAGGGAAGCGTGAATCAAGGGACTGTGCGGTGTGTGGGGTGCCTGAAACGGTGGGACATTTTTTGATTAGGTGTGAGAGACATGTTGCAGAGAGAGAATTGATGAGGGTTCAGTTGACTGCGTTGGGTGTGGCTGAGCTGAGCGGGAGGGCTTTGCTGGGAGGTGATGGGGAGAGAAGCAGGAGGAGGAGTAGTGTGATGATGGATTTTGTGAGGCAGACGGGGAGGTGGGAGGAGTTGTGAGTTTAAATGGAGCTAAATAATAATTAGTGGGTACGGTGCACATCATCCTATAGGATGGGGAAGCGCCTGCGTGGGTCCGCCCACGCTTCCGATAATTAGGAAGAAGAAGAAGACTTCCATGCTCTGCAGGAGTTATCATATGACTGACGTGGGATCATGTGGGCAGGAGGGGGCTCTTTTCCTAGTAATGCTGTAACAGGGACTGGTTATCGGAGATTATGGCATCACAAGGATTGCTAATGTGTGTCTGCTAGGAAAGTGCTTCTCACAGTGCGTTGTGTCTCTGTGTTACAGTAGCACTTCACGCAGAGACGACTGTGCTGGGGCGGGGGCTGTGGGTCTCTCGCGCATGCTGCATCTCAGTGCTGGGCATTTGCTATGCTGCTTTTGGAAAAGAGATTTGTGAGTGTGATTGAACGAGACGACGCACAAGCTTCTGCACTGCCTGAAAGTGTGTAAGTACACCTCCCTCCCCTCAGATGCCTGTTCAGAGGGATCAGGAGGAGAGCAACAGTGAGGCTCGGGTACCTTATCCATATCTTTCTTGGGGGCCATGTTGTAGTGTGCAGAGCGCAGCCCAGGCTTGGGTAAAACCATGATCCCTCCAGGGCTCTCTCTTGTTCCCTGCCCCTCCCTCCCTGCCCTCCCTCCCTCCCTCCCTCCCTCCCTCCCTCCCTCCCTCCCTTCCTCCCTTCCTTCCTTCCTTCCTTCCTTCCTTCCTTCCTTCCTTCCTTCCTTCCTTCCTTCCTTCCTTCCTTCCTTCCTTCCTTCCTTCCTTCCTTCCTTCCTTCCTTCCTTCCTTCCTTCCTTCCTTCCTTCCTTCCTTCCTTCCTTCCTTCCTTCCTTCCTTCCTTCCTTCCTTCCGGCACTGGGCTAGCAGCCAATTTGGCAGGTTCATTGTACAACTAAACACCATGGCAAGGAAAGTGCCATCATAAGCCACAACCTAAGAGCGGACAACAATCGGTTTCTAAAATAGATTATTAATAATAATACAATAATGTAGTGATTAATATAGCGCTTCCTGTATACCTACTGCTTCTCAGTGATTATAATAATCTGTTATAACCCATTCGTTGAACCTGATTTATCAGCCTCAGTCTTACGTACTCTGTATAATTGTCATTTTGCCCTTTATTGTATTACATGATATTAAAGTTATTTTTACTTCACAATGTGTTCTGTTTATATAGTTATTCATATTGATTTATGTAGTTTAGTTTTGTTGTACAGCAGACCTCTGCCTTTGGACACAGTCTGTGCTCTGCAAGATATTTAAATACATGCAATATAAATAGCTCCGTCTTATAATCTTTTCCTCTCCTGCGCCCAAGAAACAAATTGTTCACCCTCTAGTTAAGGTGACCTTAAAGTACGTGTCATGAGATGGCCAAATCTCACAAACCTTTCCTACGCTTGTTGGGCAATGCGGCTCTTTGCTGATAGCTCTTTTGCCGTGATATTGTGATAATGATTTCTTAGATTGTTGACATGTGTGGGTGGCACAGTGTGTGTGTGTGTATGTGGTTTGGCTGGCGGGGCTGACTTGTTGGTTGGGGCATAGTTGCCTGCCCTGTTTGGTTGTTCTAGCCTGTTGATGGCTGATTGTCAAAGCGTATGGCGGTGTGCAACTAACGAGCAGGTGGAGGTATTGCATTGTGCAGATTTTGGTGTCGTGTGACTGACTTTTCCTACTCTATCCGTAGGTTGTGTACAGGGAGACATGGCATGTCTTGCATCTGGTGCTCTCTTTTCAACCAGCATTTGTTTTGTAAACATGCATCTTTCCACAGTCAGGTGTGTGGGCAGCTGTTCCAGGTGAAAGCCGACACTAGGCAGTGGGATCACCCTCATGCCCAACATGACTCTTATACACCTTGTCTTATTGGTTGATCATTAGGCAGCGAGAAGACATGGACACATATTAGCATTTTTATTTAAACCTGTTTACTAACGAACCATTTTTTTTTAGCAATTCTAAAATGGAATTTTCATGAGTAAAGTAGCAAATGAGACAAATGTCACTGTATGCATGTTGTGGGCGGTGGGACGGCAGAGAATAGCTGAAAGTGTTGAAATGTTTTCATTGTTTATAAGTGTGACTTCAGCAGTGATAACATGTATGTAAAGGGTGTGATCACTCCCCAATCATATGAGACCCGTCTGGGTGAGGCAATACCATGTTGCCACAACTGACCTTCATCAGGCACAGATTCCAAATCCAGGCCATCACAATATTATTCCTAGCGGAATCAACACATTCATTGTTCTCCTTCTGTTTTTCTAAGGATTACGTGACCCAAGTTGATGTGCTTCTGGCGGCGCAGGACGCGCTGTATATAACTCAAGATCAAAACGCTACAAAAGGTAAGAGTGCTTTACTAAGTGAACTAAGTGATGCGGGGGGGGGCAGAGTATAAAAAACAGTGAATGGGAGGAAAAAGAGGACAGAAATCCAGTTAAGGGCATGTCTATGCCAAGGCAAAGTCTGGGTCTAACCTTCATATAGAACCTTAGTCTTGAAATTTATGAAGGCAAAGAAAACCCAAAAAAATGCAGTGTCATTCAATTTAAAATATGCATTCATAAGTTAAAAGCTCTTTAAAAAAATCATAAATTTAGGTCATAATTTAACAAATATTGCACCAGTTTTAACATTTTTGCACCCTACCAGTTTAAATTGTAAGGGATCAAGAGTAAGACTTGGACACTGTGGCATGTTAAGTGTTGGTTATAAACCTTTATTGTCAGAATAATAAGAGCGGTTGGGGAAATCCTACTTGTCCTTCGGTCTATGAGGGGTGTCCCTACCGCAACAAAGCTAATGAGCGTCTCTGTCAGGATGTTCGACAAATCAAACGTCCTCTGTCCTGTGTCCAAATCCCCAAACTGCTCCTTACACATTAAACTAAAAGAAAGGTGTAAATGGGGAATTTCTATGAGCTATAGACTTATAGCTTCCTCTTGAACTTCCAAACATGAAGTTCTAAGGTGCAGAAAAGAGTAGGAATAAAGTTCCAACAGGAAAAAGGGGGTTTCTTCTGGTGTTACTTGGTCTGTCCGGCAGTTCGGTAAAGTCAGTAATGTTCCAATGTTTCCCAGAGAGATGACTCTCTCCCTAAGTACTCCTTTTTATCCTCTCTGTTATCTCACAGTTTCGAGGGGGTGAGGGGGTTACGATTCCACCCTTGCATCCCTTTAGTCTTCTGTTGAGTTGGGTCCCTGGCCAATCATGACTCTGAGATCTTCATGTGAGTAAATAACGTCTTTACTCTGTTCCTGGTACATCAGGTCAAGTACATCAAGTCAGGTAAGTATAAGGGACAGAGAACATCCACCGGCATCCTCTCTCAGTGATCACATCCTCTCAACTGACATCCATAGAACCCACTCGTAACACAACTTCTGATGTTTGTTAATCTGCTTAGAATCACATGCTGTGCATAGTCCGACATCCAGTGGTCACTGCAGAGTATTGCATTTTGTTTTTCGTAGTCGAAAAAGGGGACGTCGACATAGGCGTGTCTGTAACACTATCCCTATAGTGACGTGCAGTGTACCCACAATCCCTCACGCATCGAGGTCCCTCAGATTGTTTTTTTCCGCCCAGATATTGGTCTCCTTAATGCGGAGCTCGTTAGAGAGAAATTGCAAAACAACTACTTAACCCTTGGTCGTTATCCTTTTAAAGATTATATAACACCAGATCCCTCTCTCGACGGCGAAGCTGTTCACCTCTGGTTAAGAACTTTCGACGGTGGTGATTTCGACGGAGGCGATCCACCGGCGCTGCCGGACAGGTGGCCTGGCCTCGCCGTTCTATACAGTTGGGAGAGCGGGGGTCGTGGGTCATTTTCTGTTTCTCTATAAGAATGCCTTTCTCTGTCGCCCCCCCTTTCCTTTGAGGTCGTTATCACTTCTAACTGTATCCTCAGCTATGGAGAGGACTCCCTTTAGATTTTGCCCACGCTGCAAGGGCAAATTCACTTGGAAGGACGAGCACAAACGGTGTAACCGTTGCTTACCCCTCGACCACAACGAGGACGGCTGTGCGGCCTGTAAGCTTCTTCACCCAAAGACTTTAAAGGACCGCAGGGTCAAGAGGTGGGCAGCCTACGCTATGTCTAGAGCTGATTCCTCACCCACCGCTGTCGCTGAGTGCGACGAGGACAGTGATAACCCTACCTCCGTTCCGGAGGTTGTAGACCTCTCGAGGGAGCGCTCCCGCTCCTCAGCGTCTGTCCCTGGCCCTGACAAGTCCAGCTCACGCCCAATTTATGGGGATGAACACCCCGGCGACACTGACGCACACAAGAAGCACACACATAAGCACCCAACCCATGGCTCTTCTTCGTCAAAGACGAAGAAAGCACTAGCGCCAACGGAGACGCGGGTCCTACCGGCGGCCTCCACAGACCGTAAGGCTCACAAGCCCTCCACGCAACCGCAGACGCGACTAGCGACTGGGCTACCCCCAGATAAGGGCGCTATCACCAAACCGCCAGGCGACGTGCCCCGTCAGAGAGCGATCATTGGCGAGGGATACGCGACACCGGTAACCTTGATGCCAGATGAACCCTCGACAGACAATTTAATCGCTGAGAGCTTGGCGCGTATAGTTTCCACTGATAGCCCGAGATGGACGGCGAAGGACTCGGCGAATCAAGCTCACAGGGTCAGGGAAACGCCGAAAGTGTCGGAAGGAAGGCAGGGACCGCCCCGTCCGTCGAAGGAAACACCTAGCCTACGAGAAGGGTTCTCAGAAGGCGAAGGGAGTTTATCCTCGACGTTATGGGATAGATCCAGACGGCTACAGGCAGAGGACTTCCCCTTTTCACCTGCAGACCGCTCTGGGTTACCACAAGGGACTCTAGAGAGACTCCAATTATGTATGGATAGGATGGAGAGATTCATGTCTACTCCTGAGCATACTACACCCAAGAGACCAAGACAGGGACCTAAGGAGGACCCCAGGGCCAAATACCTGAGACTATTTAACCCCCTCCAAGAGGATGGTAAAATATATGACCTCACTGAAGAGGACTCACTTTCTGTAATGCTCACCTGATTCCCGTAGAGGCGCCGGTCTTGACTGGGCGTATACCGTATCTTCAAAGGTGATGTGTAACACACGGCTGGCTCTTTGGGCTGGACCTCTGTGCACTGTATGTCTGACTCGAAGGGTAAGATGTCTTAGGTAAGTGAACGCCGTGCTCTCCATCTGCCTCGGGGCAGGGTGCTGTAACCAGTTTCTTCACTGGATAAGGGGAGCAGGCCTCTTGACTTCAGAGGACTGCTGTCCGTCGTTTACTGCACGAACGGTAAGTTTCGAGTAATTCTAATGTCTTTAAAAGTCTTTAGTAAAGATGTCTCTTGTTTTGCAGGGTTCCGGCGATGGCGGATGACGGGCTGAAGTGAGTTGAAGATGGAGCCCGTGTGATGAATAGAAGCGCCTGGAAGCACGTAAGTAAGCGCTTGTTGCCTGCTTCACGATGCGCTCTAACTGTCTTTTTATTTTGCAGGTACAAGTTCGGAGCGGCTGCAGGGTGCTGGAATACCCACTGGGTTAGATGTGGAAAGGAGTAATGGCACGTGAGTATTAAAGTTCCCCAATGTCTTTAAACGCACCTTGTTTTATCTTTCAGATGCGGGATGCAGCGCCGAAGGCCTCCGGAGCGTGCGAAGAGTTGGTAAGCTTTTGTCTTTCAGATGCCGGAATGCAGTGCAAAGACCTCCGGAGCGCACGAAGAGTAGGTAAGCCTTTGTCTTTCAGATGCCGGAATGCAGCGCGAGGCATTGGTGACAGCCGATGGACCAGGTAAGTGAAGCGCTGTCACTGAAGACCGTAATGCTAACCTGTTCTTTCTTGTCTTTATAGGTGTTGCTGAAGACTGGATTCAGGATGGTAAGCCTTTTTCCTTAGGCCCAGGATCAGATGCAGAAGACACGATGAGCGTTCTGCTGCAGAGGATGCAGAATAACGCAAAGCAAGATTCATCCATCAGGTGTGGTTTAAATAGCCTCCTGTAGTGCTTAGGTGTCTCCTTCCACAGCCACGCCTAGGTAAGAAAAGAGTTCCTGCTTTCCAGAAGAGTTCCAGTGTTCTGAACCTAGGGAGTGGCTCCTGCCCCACCCAACAGGAAAAGTAGTTCCAAACAGAAGAGGATCAGAGGCTCAACTGGCAGGCAAGTAAGCAGCATGGTCTGCTGCAGGTAAGTCCACCCAAGCATTATGAGCCCGGCGCTTCCAGCGCTGGGAATGGGCATATTTATGAGCCTGGTGCCACTGGCGCCAGGACTGGGTCCAAAAGGTCCCAATTGGGACTGGTTGGCACTCGGAACCTGGGTTATGGATCTGCTTCCAAGGGAGTTGGGAAAACCCTGACCTTTTGGAAGCAGAGATCATGACACTTTCATGAGGATGAGGAATTCTTAAATAACGAAGAGGAACAAAACCTAGATGAGGAAGGTTTTGAGGACAACCCAGACATGGGTGGTGGGGGCTTTGAAGAAGATCCAGATGAAGGTGCATCACAGCCCTGGCAGTCACCATCAGCGTCTACAGACCCTGACGTCCTGAACCTGTCCCCCCTAAAACCTCACCAGTCAGGAACACGTCACCTATAGATGACCAACCTACTTTCAATGCGCTACTACGTAAAGCAGCAGCACACTTAGAAATTGAGACTGTGGAAATTTCTCCCGACATAGATTTTGTGGAAAAGATCATTAAGGAGAAACCCCCTACTAGCCAAACCATTCCCCTTCTCGCCTCAGTAAAGAGACGACTCATTCCATCGCTGTCTACACCTGCGTTGGTTAGAGGGGTCAACCCAAGAATCGAAAAACTGTTCAGTCCCTCTCCATCGGACCCATTATACATTAGGGGTCACTCAGTACCAGACTCCTTGGTAGTTACTAACACAAGGAAAAGGGCAGGGTCCCGCTATCAACTAGCGAAGCACCCCCAGACAAGGAAGGAAAGAAGCTCTACGCCCTAGGTAAGAGGATTACAGCCTCGGCAGCTTTTTCCACCAGAATTGCCAATAACAACTCTTTACTTGTCAAACTCTGCCGTGATAAGTGGGTTGTTAGCAATATCAATGTCTACCTCCCCTTCCTCCTCACCTGTTTCTTCTGAT
The DNA here is from genome assembly GCF_040938575.1 of Ambystoma mexicanum. NCBI lineage: Eukaryota > Metazoa > Chordata > Amphibia > Caudata > Ambystomatidae > Ambystoma > Ambystoma mexicanum. Next base: position 1,462,101,022 of record NC_090935.1, read on the forward strand.
GAGATCTCTCGCCGGATGAGCTTCTTCTTTGACTTCTTCTTTTTTGAGAAGAGAAACGGTCTTCCGTGGTAGGAAGCCACCCTGATTCCCTGCTAGACAGGGAAGCAGTGGACCCCCTTCCCGCAGAGACCAATTAGAGAGGAAAAAAGCAGCCGCTTAAAAACCTCTCAGAGTATGTTGCTGCAGTAGACTGCCGAGTTGTTTAGAGCTGTCCAGGACTTGATGGATGATAATCCGGAGCACTACTGGAGCGGACGTCCTCAAGTGTTATGCAGCGGTGTCGTATGTAGTCCAGGGCTTGATGGCAGGAGATCCGAAGCAGAAACAGGGCAGGCACCCGGGATGGATGTCGGCAGGAGTAGGAGCTGAGAGGAGCACTCGGGTAAGGAGTACGTTAAATAACGTAGCGCGGGGAGAGCCCAGAATCAGGAACGAAGGAGCAACTGGAGCAGGATAGCAGCGAAGGCACTCCGAAGGACTGAAGCAGCAGCCCGGGAAAGAAATGGTAAAGGGGAAAAAACAGGAAAGGAGCAACACAGAAAAGGAAGAGCGACAGCTCCGAGCAGCAGAGCTGTGCGGTAGACTAGTAAGAGGGAGAGCACAATGGAAGGCAGAAAAAGAAACGAGTAGCGAAATACTCGATCACTGGGAAGGAAGAAAGAGAAGGCAAGGGAGGCAAGGCAAGATGCAAAGCGAAACACAGGAGCACAGCAACGGAGCAGAAGAGACAAAGTTGCAACGCGTAGAGCCCAGAGAGGGGTGTGGCTAAATATGGAAATGGAGCGACAAAACAAAAAAAGACTAGACCAGAAAGACCAGGAAGTAAGAGAGTAAACCTGGAACAACCGAATGGCGCCGCCAATGCCAAGCGTTCCAAAGCCGCCAACGGCAGCCGGGAGTCGGCGGCGTGACATTACTGGCAAGTTATGCAGATGCCCAATGGTGTAAATTACGCCAAGACCTCGAAGAAGTGCCTGAGCCCTTACAAACTTGCTTGTTAACCACTGTAACGGAAGGAACTTTGGTTAACCAGAGCATCATCAAAAATACCCTAGATGCTGCAGAGACGGCTGGCCGGTCTTTAGTCCAGGGGATCCTTCTCAAGCGTCATGTCTGGCTCCGAAATTTAGGTTTTAAACCAGAAACACAAGCTTCACTCATCAATAAACCAATCGAGCATTCCAACCTGTGGATGACGCACTGGAGACTGCTAAAAAGGATTTTGATACCATAAAAACCCTAGACCAGATCTCAAGGCCTCCCAATAAGTGAGGATACGGCAACAAACGCTTTTTTCGAGGCCAACAACAACAACAGCAGCAATGCTCTGCAGGCAACTGGTCCTCTAATCAAGGAACCAACGGACAGTACACCTAGGGGGGACAACGTCGTGGCAAGGGAAGAGGTCGGGGCCCCACCCCTAGAGGTTCCCAGGCCACCAACACCAAATGACCTGAAGGTTCGGGTCCCCTCCCATGCATCGCCGGTCGGGGGCCGGTTAACATCCTTTCTACCAGCATGGGAGGGAATAACAACAGACCGCTGGCTATTGTCAACAATAGCCCGCGAGTACTGTATAGAATTCAGTCTGTCCCCCACATACAGACCCCCAAGGGGACGACGCCTATCACCGGAGCACCTCACCATCCTTCTTCAAGAAGTGGAACTGCTACTAGAAAAAGGAGCAATAGAGGTTGTGCCTCTATCACATGTAACGGAAGGTATTTATTCAGTGTACTTCCTTGTACCAAAGAAGGACTTAACCATGCGCCCTGTACTAGATCTGCACCCAGCGAACAAATTTGTAAAACCTCAAAAATTTCGTATGTTGAATTACAGGAAGTAATCCCCCTGCTATCGCAGGGAGATTACATGACAACACTGGACATGAAAGATGCATACTTTCATATTTTAATGTTGCCAGTGCACACTAAATACCTCAGGTTCACGATAGAGGGCAAACATTACCAGTTCATAGTGCTACCCTTCGGCATAGCGTCAGCGCCGACGGTATTCATGAAAGTACTGGCAGTGGCAGCGGCCCACCTGCGCAGGTTGTCCATCCCAGTATACCCTTACCTCGACGATTGGCTCATAAAAGGGGATTCCTACGAGACATGCTTCTCAAATACCCAAAAGACTGTAGACCTTTTGTTCCAACTGGGCTTCTCCATCAACGAGAAGAAGTCCAGCCTAGACCCCAGCCAAATTAAGCAATTCCTAGGGCTCTAATTCGAACAAAGGACGGCCTCGTCTTCCCCTCCAACGAGAGGGTCCAAAATATGCTGTTTCAGATCCCTCAATATGTAGCCGGTCGAGAGGTGACGGTACGCAAAGCAATGCGATTGCTAGGAATGATGGCGTCCTGTATATATTTGGCACCTCACGCGCATCTGCACATGCGCCCAATGCAAGAGTGGCTCAACAGCCAGTGGTGTCAGGCCAGGGCACAATGGGACGAACTAGTGGTGGTCTCGCAGCCCTTGGTTCTCTCGCTACGGTGGTGGCCGAAGGAAAACCTCATAATAGGGAAACCATTCGCCACCCCCGCAGTGGAAGCCACCCTAACCACAGACGCATCCCTCACAGGATGGGGGAGGCTCACCTATCCCATCAGACTGCACATGGAGTTTGGACTCCGAGTGTAGCGTCCAAACACATAAACTTGCTGGAACTACTAGCGGTCTTCAAGGCACTGAAGGCTTTCCAGGCACACCTGCAAGGGAAGACAGTGATGGTCCTCACAGACAGAACCACAGCCATGTACTACCTGAAAAAGCAAGGGGGCACTCACTCTCCAGGAATGTCCAAGCTGTCCCAGAACATCTGGAAGTGGGCTCTCAAACACAGCATGTTCCTGTTGTCACAACATGTACCAGGGGAACTCAATCTACTAGCAGACAAACTCAGCAGAGACTTCCCTCTGCCCTCAGAGTACGAATGGCGATTACACGAAGACCTCGTCTTTGACGTTTTCACACAATGGGGATTCCCAGAAATAGATCTGTTTGCAAGTCTGGAGAACTCCCAATGCCAAGATTACACCTCCAGGTACCACCAGAACCGCTCCAAGGGGAACGGTCTCTGGATAACATGGTCAGGGAAATTTGTTTACGCTTTTCCCCCCGACTCCCCTTCTCAACAAAATAGTGCACAAGATGCACCAGGAACCAGTCACCATGATACTAGTGGCCCCTATGTGGGCCCGGCAACCATGGTTCGCTCACCTGATGGAGATGTCTCTGTCTCCACTGGTGAAACTACCCTGCCTGTACAACATGCTGTCACAGGACAAGGGCAAGACATTACACCCATGCCCACAGACCATGAATTTAGCAGCCTGGCTCCTGAGGTCATAGAATTTGGACATTTACAGCTCCCTCAAAGATGCATGTTAATGTTAAAGGACATTTGTACCGCGCACTATCACCCCCGGAGTGGTCCCCTGGCGCTCTGGCGGCTCTGAAAGAGGGAGGACGGGTGAGTTAGTGGGTGGAGGCTGGAAAAGTGCAAGAGAGCAGTGATGTACTGTTGGCAGCCTCAGCCCGGTGGGTCCGTTGGCTGGGCCTGGGATGTATGCGGCCGGTAGTCGTTGTGTACTGATGTGCGAGTCTATGTGCGTTTATTGTTTTGTTGTTGCAGTGAAGTGAAGTTTGTGCGGTTTGTTGTGCTGGAGGTTTGTGGTTGTGTTTGGTTTGGAGTTTGAGAGGTGTATGCAGAGGAGGAAATTGTTAGTGGTATCGGTTAGTTGGCATCTCTATCCTGGCTTGACCAGTTGGGCTCACGTAATCTCGCTCGATGGGGTGCTTGGGCACCATGTGCCTCTAGAGGTTTGTGCTCGTTTTTTTTTATTCGAGGCCCCTTGAGCATCTTGCTGCTTCTTCTGCCCGTTCCTTCATCAACGTTACATGTTCCTCACCCCCACCCACATGGCTAGTGCACCTGCCAGTGTCCATATCTCAGTTAGTGCGGTGATTGGTGGTATCTCGCCAGTTACACAACCCAGTGGTACCTAATTGTAGCTATAGGGCGGTAGGGGATGGTAAGGATTGGCTGGCGTTGTTGCCTCCGTCTCCGTGGGTCTCGCATGTGCGTCACCCCTCCCGGTGCCCTGAGTACTTATCAGTCGGTTCTGGGGCTTGTCAATGTCCTTTCCCGTTTAGTCGTTTGTCTCACTGCTGCTTCGGTTTTAGTCTCTGGTATTGAAGAGCCATGTTTTTTGTAATTTTCTGAATTTAAGGTGATCTTTGATGTTCCTTATTTCTTTTGGGATGTTGTTCCAGGTTTTTGCGGCTAGGTGGTAGAAGGCGGTGCCTCCGAATGTTTTCTTGATGTAAGGTTTTAGTTCAAGGCGAATTTCGTTGGTTGATCTGAGGGGTCTCGTTGGCTTGTAGATTATTTTCTTTTGCAGGAATTCTGCTCCTTGTCCGCAGATTGCCATGTGTGTTATGCACATTTTTTGAAGGTGATACAGTGTATTACTGGGAGCCAGTGTAGTGTTTTTAGGGCAGGGGTGATGTGGCCTCTTCTGGATAGTTTGAGGAGTAGTCTGGCTGCTGTGTTTTGGATCCGTTGTAGCTTCTTTAGTAGGTATTCTGGTATTCCTAGGTAGAGGCTGTTTGCATAGTCGATACTTGACATGATGAGGCTGACGATAGTGAGTGTTTTGTGTGTGAAGGAGAGGAAAGGTAGTATTTTTCTTGCCGTGTGGAGGAGGAAGAAGCATTTCTTGACTGTTGTGTTTATTTGCGGCTCTAAGGTTAGGGTGTTGTCCATCAGGACTCCCAAATTTTTTACTACCTTAGATGGTGATGGTGCGATTCCCATTTCCGTTGGCCACTGGATGGCGGTTTCCTTCTCTTAGTTTTTGAATATGATCATGATTTCTGTTTTTCCTGGGTTGATTTTCAGGTTGTTGGTATTCATCCAGTTGTAGACTTCTTTTAGACAGTTGGTTAGGTTTGAATGATCGGCTTGAGTGTCTTTGATTTTGTAGATGATTTGAGTATTGTCTGCGTAGTTGTAGCATGTGATGTTGTGTTTCTTGAAGATTCTGATAACTGGGGTTTGGTAGATGTTGAAGTACAGTGGTGATAGTGAGGATCCTTGTGGCACTCCACAATCGTTAACTCGTGGGGTGGATTTGAAGAGTTTAATCCAGACGGTTTCTGTTCTGTCTGCTAGGAATGATTTAGTCCAGCGTAGCGCTGTGTCGGTTATGCCTATGTCTTCTAGTCTTTTGGTTAGGGTGTCATGGGTAACTGTGTCGAAGGCTGCAGAGAGGTCGAGCAGAATAAGGGCTGATGTTGTGTTGGAGTCTGCGTTTGTTTTTAGGTCGTTCCAGATCGATAGTAGTGCTGTTTCTGTACCTCTTGTGGGTCTGAAGCCGACTTGAGCTTGGTCTAGCAGTTGGTGTTTTTCAATGTATTCTTGTGTTAGTTTGTATACGTAGGTTTCGAGGAGTTTTGCCGGGTAGGGGATGTTAGAGATTGGTCTGTAGTTGGAGAGGTCGTCTACGTCGCCGCTTGTGTTTTTCAGAAGTGGTTTTATGTAGGCTGATTTGAAGATCCTTGGTATGGCGCCTGTTGCTAGTGATAGATTTAGAAGGTTTCTGTAGTATTTTGCTGGCGTTCCTTGTGCGAGGATTGATTTGTAGATGTCCGGGGGACAGGGATCCATCGGTGAACCCGCTTTCTTGCTGTGTTTTACCAGCATTGCGAATGCCTCTGCTGATATTTCAGGAAAGTTATTGAGTTTGTGTTGTGGTTGTGAGGTAGGTTCGTTTTGTTGTATGTTGCTGTTGGTTGGCCTCTGTTGGATGGTTTGTCGGATGTCATTGATTTGTTTTTTGAAGTGGTCTGCAAGGTCATTGCAGAGTTTTTCCGAGGGGGTTGGGGTGTTGTCACAGCCTGGTGGGTTTCTCATTTCTTTAATGATGTGAAACATTTCTTTTTGTGTGTTGGTGGCCTTTGTGATTCTGTCATCATAGTGCCTTCTTTTTGCCTTTAGGATTTCCTTCTTGTATGTACGGATTTGCTTCTGGAACAGTGTTTTTTTGTCTTGGTTGTAATGTTTTCTCCATTCAAGTTCCATCTTTCGGTTTTCCTTTTTCATGGTGCTTAATGGTGGGGTAAACCACTTAGCCATTGCTCTCTTTTTTGATGGTGTAAATGGTTTTTCCGGGGCTATCTTGCCAATTGTATCTGCAATCCATTTGTGTAATATCTCTGCTTTCCCGTATAGGGTAGCTAGTTCTAGTTCTGTTGTTGAGGGTTTGGTTAACTCCAGTTGTTTGAAGAGGTTGCTTTCTTTGACGTCTTTCCAGTTTCTTTTTGTGGTGGGTGAGAGTTTAGGGGGTTGGATTGAAACTTGCATAGGCAGAGTGATTACGAATGGGATAATGAGATGGTCGCTCCATAGTATTTGTATTGGTGGTGCCGTGGTGATTTTCCTCAGCGAAAATTGCGTCCAGAGTGTGTCCTGCCGAGTGTGTTTTACTAGTTGTCGTAGTTTCATGGTGGTGAGTTGTTCAGTTAGTGAGTTTTGGGAGTTGGTGCGATTGTCTTCGAACCAGATGTTGAAGTCCCCCAGGATGATTAGGTGTTCGTGGTTAATGGCTACGTTGGTGATGGCTTCTATGAAGTTGTCGACGAAGGATGCATCATAAGTTGGAGGTCTGTACACCAGGATGAATGTGATGTTGGTTTTTGGGCTCGCTGTTAGGTGTATTACCATGGATTCGCAGTTGAGGATGTTGAGTGGTCTGTCTGTTCTTATTTTAAGGTGTTTTTTGAAAGATATCGCGATGCTCCTCCTCTTTTGTTTTTCCTGTTTGTTTGAAGGCATTTGAAGTTTGCTGGAAGGCAGCTTTGGAGTGTGATTTTGTAGTTGTCGTCCAGCCAAGTTTCTGTGATGAATAGGATGTCAATACCATTGTCATCGAGTAGGTCGAAGATCTCTGTAGAGTGTTTAGACATGGATCTTGCATTTATTAGGTTGCAGTGTAGTTTGGAGGTGTGGTTTAGTTTGGCTTTTCTTGTTAGGGTCGTCTTCTGATCTTGTTGAGGTGTAGGTTTCGGGTTGTCGGCGTCATCGAAAAGTTCTTCTAGGTTTTGTCTTGGGTTTAGGTTTTCATCGAGTTCGTCTCCCAGGGGTTGCGGTTGTCAATCGGAGGGTCTTCCAGCTTTGGTGATGTAAGGTGTTATCGCTTCGGTCGTGTGTTTGTTTTTTCTGGTGGTGTTCATCCTTCTTCTTCGTGATTTAGTTAGGTTGTTTAATGTTGCTGCTTCTGACGTTGCGTTGGTTTGGTTTGGTGCGCCGTTCTCAGCGAGGTATGGAGTTAGGTAGAGGGATTTGTCTCTTCTCTGAAAGTTGGTTCGGTTTTTGGTCCTGTCTTTGGGGGTTTGTTCTGTTGTTGTGGTTCTTAGTTGCAGTTCTGGAGTGTTTGTTCTTTCTTCTCTTCTTTCCCTCTGGGTGGGTCGTTTGCGCGGCATTCTACGATTTCAAGTCGTTTAATCTTTAAGATGAGTTGATTGAACTGTCCAGTTGGTTCTGTTTTGTCTGGTTGTCTTGTGGTGTAGTACTTGGTGTGGTTGCTATCCTCTGCTGGTTTTAGTCTTTGGCTGTAGTTGGTATTTCCAGCTGATGTTGACTATACGTTCATTCGCTGTCTTGGTGGGGGTAGGGGAGGTGGTTAAGGGTTGTATAGTTGGGTGTTGGCGGTGGCGTTCTTAAGTCTGTGTCTCCCTGAACGTGGTTCACCGTGGTGAGTTAGCCATGTGTGTTTAGGAGGGACATGCACCAGCTGTGGAGTGACTTTGAGGCAGAACCCAAGCAGAACTTGAGACCTGTATAGTGGGAGAGAGGCCTATGGGTACAATTTGGGGACAGAACCCCAGGTAAACTTGAGAGACCTGTATAGTGGGAGAAAGGCCTATCAATGCAATCTGAGTATCATACAGTGCAATTTGGGAACAGAATCCCAGCTAGACTTGGGAGACCTGAATAGTGGGAGAGAGGCCTATCAATGGAATCTGGGTATCATGCAGTGTAATTTGGGGCCAGAACCCCAGCTAAACTCGAGAGACCTATATAGTGGGAGAAAGGCCTATCAATGCAATCTGAGTATCATACAGTGCAATTTTGGGCCATAACCCCAGCTAGACTTGAGAGACCTGTATAGTGGGAGAAAGGCCTATCAATGGAATCTGAGTATCATATAGTGCAATTTGGGGCCATAACCCCAGCTAGATTCGAGAGACCTGTATAGTGGGAGAAAGGCCTATCAATGCAATCTGAGCATCACATAGTGCAATTTGGGGACAGAACCCCATCTAAACGAGAGACCTGTATAGTGGGAGAGAGGCCTATCGAAGCAATCTGAGCATCACACAGTGCAATTTGGGGCCATAACCCCAGCTAAACGAGAGACCTGTACAGTGGGAGAGAGGCCTATCAATGCAATCTGAGTATCATACAGTGCAATTTGGAGAGAGAACCCCAGCTAAACATGAAATCTGTACAGTGGGAGAGAGGCCTATCACTGCAATCTGAGTATCATACAGTGCAATTTGGGGCCATAACCCCAGCTAGACTTGAGAGACCTGTATAGTGGGAGAAAGGCCTATCAAGGCAAATCTGAGTATCATGCAGTGCAATTTGGGGCCATAACCCCAGCTAAACGAGAGACCTGTACAGTGGGAGAGAGGCCTATCAATGCAATCTGAGTATCATACAGTGCAATTTGGAGACAGAACCCCAGCTAAACGAGAGACCTGTATAGTGGGAGACCTATCAAAGCAATCTGAGTATCATACAGTTAAATTTGGGGGCAGTACCCCCGCCAGACCTGAGAGACCTTTGTGATTGGAAGAGAGGCTCAACAACGCAGTACAAGTAACGTAAGGTGCAACCTGGGGGACAAAGCCCAGGTTAAATTTGAGAGACCTGTGTAGTGGGAGAGAGGCCTATCAATGCAGTCTGAGAATCATACAGTATGATTTGAGGACAGAGCCCCAGCTAGACTTGAGAGACCTGTATAGTGGGAGAGAGGCCTATCAATGTAATCTCAGTATCATACAGAGCAATTTGGGAACAGTATCCCAACTAGACTTGAGAGACCTGTGTAGTGGGAGAGAGGACTATCAGTGCAATCTGAGTATCTTACAGTGCAGTTTGGAGACAGAACCCCCGCTAAATTGAGAGGCCTGTATAGTGGGAGAGAGGCCTATCAATGTAATCTGAGTGCCATACAGTGCAGTTTGGAGAGAGAACCCCCGCTAAACTTGAGAGATCTGTATAGTGGGAGAGAGGCCTATCAATGCAATCTGGGTATCGTACAGTGCAATTTGGAGACAGAACTCCAGTTAAACTTGAGAGACCTGTAAAGCGGCGAGAGGTCTATTGAAGCAATCTGAGTATCCTACAGTGCAATATGGAGACAAGAACCCCAGCTAGACAAGAGACCTGCGAAGGTCTGTACAGAGCAGTTGCTCAGCGTCTGGGGCAGAGTGGTTGCTCTGCTCCTGACCCAGGCCACTCCTACCTTACTGGTCCTTGTAGTCGATGGTTGACGGCTGGTCACTGCTTCCCCTGCAGACACCTGTCGGCGCTTCCCGGAACGCCTATGTTAAAGTTGTCCCGGGTCTTTGGCCCCTAGCCGTAGGCTGTACGGGCAGAGGGCTGCCCTGGGAGGAGCAGTGATGGGGCCAGGAGGGCCGATGAATGCAGGGGGGCAGGTTGGGTGGTGGGAGGATGAGGAGCAGGAAGAGGGTGAGGATTGGGAGAGGGTCTGCTGGCCTTGAGTACACACAATGATCCCAGACCACTAGCAGCAGCCAGGGGCGAGGCTAACTGTGCTGCAGTGCCCGGAGAGGCTGGGGGCTCGCCCACTCACCTGCACGGCCCGGATGGCAGTGGCGTGCAGGTCGAGGTGGGGAAGATACACCGGAGGAGAAGCGGCCTATCAGGGATGGTGGGATGGAGCGAGGGCGGGCACTGTGGAATCAGGAAGGACGCGGCCTGCGCTGGGGGGACACGCGGGGGGCTTGGGGGCTCTGGATGCAAACGGTGCTAAGGCTCGAGGCCTAAGGGGGCTGGTGGCTCACCCACTCACCTGCACGGCCCGGATGGCAGTGGCGTGCAGGTCGAGGTGGGGAAGATACACCGGAGGGGAAGCGGCCTATCAGGGATGGTGGGAGGGTGCGAGGGCGGGCACTGGGGAATCAGGAAGGATGCAGACTGCGCTGGGGGGACACGCGGGGGGCTCAGGGGCTCTGGGTGCAAACGGTGCTAAAGCTCGAGGCCTAGGGGGGCTGGGGGCTCACCCACTCACCTGCACGGCCTGGCATGGACATTCTTAAGGAGGCAAGGAAACCTAACACTCGTTACTGCTATTCTAGCAAGTGGAAGAGATTTGTCATCTGGTGTAGGGGTAAGAGCATCAGCCCCGTTGACTGCTCTCCCACACAAATTGGTCTTTACCTGACTCACTTATTAAACTCAGGTTTGGTCTTTAATTCTATGAAAGTCCATCTAGCTGCACTTTCTGCATACACCACTTCCCAACAGAAAGTGTCATGGTGGAAAGTCCCAGTTATTAAATCCTTCATGGAGGGAGTAAAGGGGATCCACCCTCCTATAGCAAACCCAGCTCCCAGATGGGACCTTAATGTGGTACTTACCAGGCTCATGGGCTCACCCTTTGAACCCATGCACAAAGCAAAACTTAAGAACCTCACTCTTAAGACTGCTTTCTTAATAGCTATCACCTCCATTAGGAGAGTAAGTGAACTACAAGCGCTTTATATTCTAGACCCCCTTTGTAACAGTTCACAAAGATAAGGTGGTTCTACGCACACACCCTAGGTTTGCACCGAAATTAATTTCTAAATTCCATGTCAACCAGTCAATAGAACTACCAACGTTCTTTCAAAACTCTTCAAATTTAGGAGAAAAAAGCCTGCATACACTTGATGTGCGCAGAGCGGTTATGTTTTATATGGAAAGAACTAGACCACTAAGAAAGACTAATCAGTTCTTTGTCTCGGTGGCAGCAGGAAGAGAAGGAGATGCAGTTTCAAAATCCACTATTTCTAGATGGATTGTACAATGCATCACTCTCTGTTACACTCTTGCTAAGAGAGAACTACTCTTCAACCCAAGAGCACACTCTACTCGAGGCACTGGGGCTTCCATAGCATTCATTGCAAATGTCCCTCTTGAGTCCATTTGCAAAGCGGCAACCTGGAGTTCTGTACACACCTTTACAAAACACTACTGTCTAGATGTCCACTCTAGATCTGATTCCCAGGTGGGACAAGCAGTATTAAGACATCTTTTCTCTACTTTTTCTTCTTACAACCCAACTCCAACTCCGGGTACTGCTCGTTAGTCTATGCACAGCATGTGATTCTAAGCAGATTAACAAACATCCTAAACAATGCATTACTTACCGTAAAAGCATTTCTGATGGTTGTATCTGCTTAGATTCACATGCGCCGACCCTTCCTCCCTGCTCGGATGGAAGGAACATAGACATTCTTGTATATCTCTCTCTTTTCTGTATTCACATCTATAAGGCTCCCTCAGGGCAGAAAAAATACAAACAGAGGGACCTCGACGCGTGAGGGATTGTGGGTACACTGCACGTCACTATAGGGATAGTGCTACAGACACGCCTATGTCGACGTCCCCTTTTCGACTATGAAAAACAAAATGCAATACTCCGCAGTGACCACTGGATGTCGGACTATGTACAGCATGTGAATCTAAGCAGATACAACCATCAGAAATGCTATTACGGTAAGTAATGCATTGTCATTCTCTCACTCTGCATTCTACATCAATCAGTCACCACATTCCATACATATGCAAAAGGTGCAGGTAAAGCTAGATGGTTCTCTTGTCACTCAGAAGAAAGAGGGATTTCTTTCTTCTCCGTCTGATTTCCTTTTAATGTCACAGTTCTTGGAGATATTTAATCTCACTCTCTTTCTTGATCTTGTTCCTCTTTAAAGGAAGGGGCAGCGTTTCCCCTTTTTCACTATTTTACAATTTCAGATTTATTCAATTATCCTCTTACCTCTGGTTTACTCTCCTGCCAGGACTTCCCTGTTTTGTCACTTATTTTGTTTCCTTTATGACCCAAGTGGGTATGGCTATTCCCTTTCTGCATTGACTGTTATGGTTTCTTACTTTTACAGAGGGGTTTTGACCCCAGAGCTTTCGTAATCCTTCTGCTCTCCCTGGTATACTGTAACGCTCACCTGATTCCCGCAGAGGCGCCAGTCTTGACTGGGTGAATGCCGTATCTTCAAAGGTGATGTGTAACACACGGTTGGCTCTTTGGGCTGGACCTCTGTGCACTGTATGTCTGACTCAAAGAGTAAGATGTCTGCAGATAGAAAATATGGGATTAATGAACTGGGGTTATTGGGTGCCTCTCTCCTCTTCCCTTTCTCTTCTCCTGTAGAACCCCAAAGGTTAACGCCCTCACCTTAGGTAAGTGAACGCCGAGCTCTCCATCTGCCTCGGGGCAGGGTGCCGTAACCAGTTTCTTCACTGGATAAGGGTGCAGGCCTCTTGACCTCAGAGGACTGCTGTCCGTCGTTAACTGCACGAACGGTAAGTTCTGGGCACTTCAAATGTCTTAAAAGTCTTTTGTAATGATATCTCTTGTTTTGCAGGGTTCCGGCGATGGCGGATGGCGGGCTGATGAGAGTTGAGGATCGAACCCGCGTGAGGAATAGAAGCTCCTGGAAGCACGTAAGTAAGCGCTTGTAGCCTGCTTCACGATGCGCACTAACTGTCCCTTTTATCTTGCAGGTACTAGTTCGGAGCTTTAGAGAAGCTGAAGGGTGCTGGAATACCCACTGGATTCGGCGTGGGAAGGAGTAATGGCACGTGAGTAATAAAGTTGCCCAATGTCTTTAAACGCACCTTCTTTTGTCCTTCAGATGCGGGATGCAGCGCCGAAGGCCTCCGGAGCGTGCGAAGAGCTGGTAAGCTTTTATCTTTCAGATGCCGGAATGCAGTGCGAAGACCTCCGGAGCATGCGAAGAGTAGGTAAGCCTTTGTCTTTCAGATGCCGGAATGCAGCACGAGGCGTTGGTGACAGCCGATGGACCAGGTAAGAGATGCGCTGCCACTGAAGACCGTAGTGCTAACCTGTTCTTTCTTTGTCTTTACAGGTGCTGCTGAAGACTGGATTCCAGGATGGTAAGCCTTTGTTCCCTTAGGCCCAGGATCAGAAGCAGAAGACACGATGAGCGTTCTGCTGCAGAGAATGCAGAATAACACAAAGCAAGATTCATCCATCGGGTGTGGTTTAAATAGCCTCCTGTAGTGCTTAGGTGTCTCCTTCCACAGCCACGCCTAGGTAAGAAAAGAGTTCCTGCTTTCCGGAAGAGTTCCAGTGTTCTGAACCTAGGGAGTGGCTCCTGCCCCACCCAACAGGAAAAGTAGTCCCAAACAGAAGAGGATCAGGGGTTCAACTGGCAGGTAAGTAAGCAGCATGGTCTGCTGCAGGTAAGTCCACCCAAGCATTATGAGCCCGGCGCTTCCAGCGCTGGGACTGGGTATCTTTATGAGCCTGGTGCCACTGGCGCCAGGACAGGGTCCAAAAGGTCCCAATTGGGACTGGCTGGCACTCGGAAGCATCGGTTTCAACGATGTAGGTGAGTTCTGGGCGAGGATGTTTTAAGATCGGTGCAGAGATAAATCTAGTCTTCAAATTCTGGAAAGCTTGTTCCGCCTCGGTAGACCATTCAAAACGTTTGTTTTTCTTTAACAAGGCGGTGATGGGCTGGACTATTCGAGAGAATTCGGGAATAAACCTGCGGTAAAAGTTAGCGAAGCCTAACATGCTTTGAACACCTTTTACGGAGGATGGCGATGGCCATTTGAGAATTGCATCGACCTTCTTTGAATCCATACGCACTCCGCTAGGTGATAATATGAATCCCAAGAATTCAACTTCAGTCACGTTGAAAACACATTTTTCCAACTTAGCGAAAAGTTTGTGTTGACGCAATCTCTCGAGGACCATTTTCACGTGTTTCCGATGTTCAGTTTCCGATGAAGAATAAACGAGGATGTCGTCAATGTAAACAACAACACACACATCTATGAGCTCTCTGAGGACATCGTTCATAAAATATTGAAAGGCGGCCGGGGCATTGCAAAGTCCGAAGGGCATGACCTGATATTCAAATAGCCCATACTTGGTGCGGAAGGCCGTCTTCCATTCATCGCCCTCTTTTACTCGTACCAAGTGGTAGGCTCCTCTAAGATCCAGCTTTGTATATATGCATGCTTTTCTGACTTGGTCCAGGAGTTCAGGGATCAAAGGTAACGGATATCTATTCTTAATGGTGATCTGGTTCATGGCGCGATAATCTATACAAGTTCTAAGGTCCCCTTCTTTTTTTGGAACGAAGAACAAAGCTGAGGAAGCATTGGACTTGGAAGGACGAATAAACCCATTCGCTAGGTATTGATCCAGGTATTGTCGGAGGTGAAGATTCTCAGGCTCGGTGAGGGCATAACTTCTACTACAAGGAGGAGTAGATCCAGGTGTCAGGTCTATCTGGCAGTCATAAGACCTATGAGGAGGTAGAGAGTTAGCCTGATCCTTCCGGAAAACATCTTGGAATTCTAGGTATTCAGGAGGTAACTGGGGAGCCTCCGAGGAAATTGCTGCCAGTGCAACACCAGGTCGAGGGTGACAAGTAGAGACACATTCTGGAAACTGAACCGTTCTTGCTCGCCAATCGATCTGAGGATTGTGCTTCTCTAACCAAGGAATTCCTAGAATAATCTGGAACTGAGGGGCCTTGATCACATCGAACACGATCTTCTCATGGTGTCCATCTTGACTTACTAGCGTCACTTCTTGGGTGGTATGCGTTACTGGTCCGGAGGCTATCTCCGTACCATCCACCGTAGTAATGACGTCCTTTACAGCCTTTGGACAAAGAGTCAGATTCATCCTCAAAACCATTTCATGATCCACATAATTGCCGATGGCACCGCTGTCGACGTAAGCTTCAATCGCATGTAATCGATCCGGATGTTTAGGGCTAATGAGGACCATAGGTATCACGAAATGCGATTTCACGGAACTGGTTTTAACGCACGGCAAGAGGACCTCTATTCTTGTCGGGCGAGGTCGTTTCCCTGCTCAGAGTTTGTGACCCTGGTAACTGCAGCTCCTACTGCCTTCTTGGCTGGTTTCACCGGACAGTCTCGAAGAAAGTGCCCCGAGTTTCCGCAATAGAGGCATAATTGCAGCTGTTTTCTCCTTTCCCGCTCCTTTTGTGTTAGTGGTCCTTTCAGGCCCCCTATTTGCATGGGTTCCCCGGAGTCTACTCCTTTGGTAGGAGTTGGTGGTTTGGAAAATACTCGAGCATCAAACTTGGAACGATCGGCCTTCCTGTTCTGCAGTCTGTGGTCAATTTGAACGACTAAGTCAATATAGTCCGAACAGTCTTGCGGGGGATTCACTACTTGGGCTAACACATCTTTGAGCTCTCCACGTAGACCTCTATAAAACAGCGTAATCCTTTTGTCCTCAGGCCATCGAGTTTCCACTATCAGTCTGTTGAAAGACGCAATATAAGCCAAAAGGTCTTGATTACCCTGTCGCAATGAAAGGAGCTCATTGTCCAAGGCCTGCCCCTGTGAATGTTTTGCAAACAGTTTTTCCATACTGAGCTGAAAAGCTTGAAAATCATGGAGAACCGGATCATCTTGATAAACTAGAGGGATCGACCAGTCTGCCGCATTGCCACTAAGGTACGAAAGCACGAAAGCTACCTTAGCTTGATCAGTTGGAAAGGCTGTTGGCCGGCATAAGAAGGGCAACCGGCACTGATTAATAAATACTGCAAACCTCTTTGGGTCACCAGAAAATCGTTCGGGCGGAGCCAGAGGTACATTCCCAGGTAGGTTGATCTGCACTGGGTTCGTAGAGGATGTTGAAGGAAGATTTGCCCCTGATGCGGGTAACGGAGTTTGTCCGGCTTGTGACTGTAGCAATTGTCTAGCGAGATCGTCTGTTCGCTCCTTGGAAATAATCAGTTCCCTTCTTAGAGCATTCGTTTCCTGACGGGCTGCATGCACTTCTGCTCTTAGTTCCCCAAGTAACTGGGCTAGCTGGTCGGTATCCGAGGTTTCCATAGCGCCTGGGTGGGAGTTTTGCGGTAGGCTTTGTGTTCTGTAACGCTCACCTGATTCCCGCAGAGGCGCCGGTCTTGACTGGGTGAATGCCGTATCTTCAAAGGTGATGTGTAACACACGGTTGGCTCTTTGGGCTGGACCTCTGTGCACTGTATGTCTGACTCGAAGAGTAAGATGTCTGCAGATAGAAAATATGGGATTAATGAACTGGGGTTATTGGGTGCCTCTCTCCTCTTCCCTTTCTCTTCTCCTGTAGAACCCCAAAGGTTAACGCCCTCACCTTAGGTAAGTGAACGCCGAGCTCTCCATCTGCCTCGGGGCAGGGTGCCGTAACCAGTTTCTTCACTGGATAAGGGTGCAGGCCTCTTGACCTCAGAGGACTGCTGTCCGTCGTTAACTGCACGAACGGTAAGTTCTGGGCACTTCAAATGTCTTAAAAGTCTTTTGTAATGATATCTCTTGTTTTGCAGGGTTCCGGCGATGGCGGATGGCGGGCTGATGAGAGTTGAGGATCGAACCCGCGTGAGGAATAGAAGCGCCTGGAAGCACGTAAGTAAGCGCTTGTAGCCTGCTTCACGATGCGCACTAACTGTCCCTTTTATCTTGCAGGTACTAGTTCGGAGCTTTAGAGAAGCTGAAGGGTGCTGGAATACCCACTGGATTCGGCGTGGGAAGGAGTAATGGCACGTGAGTAATAAAGTTGCCCAATGTCTTTAAACGCACCTTCTTTTGTCTTTCAGATGCGGGATGCAGCGCCGAAGGCCTCCGGAGCGTGCGAAGAGCTGGTAAGCTTTTGTCTTTCAGATGCCGGAATGCAGTGCGAAGACCTCCGGAGCATGCGAAGAGTAGGTAAGCCTTTGTCTTTCAGATGCCGGAATGCAGCGCGAGGCGTTGGTGACAGCCGATGGACCAGGTAAGAGATGCGCTGCCACTGAAGACCGTAGTGCTAACCTGTTCTTTCTTTGTCTTTACAGGTGCTGCTGAAGACTGGATTCCAGGATGGTAAGCCTTTGTTCCCTTAGGCCCAGGATCAGAAGCAGAAGACACGATGAGCGTTCTGCTGCAGAGAATGCAGAATAACACAAAGCAAGATTCATCCATCGGGTGTGGTTTAAATAGCCTCCTGTAGTGCTTAGGTGTCTCCTTCCACAGCCACGCATAGGTAAGAAAAGAGTTCCTGCTTTCCGGAAGAGTTCCAGTGTTCTGAACCTAGGGAGTGGCTCCTGCCCCACCCAACAGGAAAAGTAGTCCCAAACAGAAGAGGATCAGGGGTTCAACTGGCAGGTAAGTAAGCAGCATGGTCTGCTGCAGGTAAGTCCACCCAAGCATTATGAGCCCGGCGCTTCCAGCGCTGGGACTGGGCATCTTTATGAGCCTGGTGCCACTGGCGCCAGGACAGGGTCCAAAAGGTCCCAATTGGGACTGGCTGGCACTCGGAACCGGGGTTATGGGTCTGCTTCCAAGGGAGTCGGGCAAGTCCTGATCTTTTGGAAGCAGAGATCATGACATATACTTTCCTGCCAGGGTACTGTAGTTTCTTCTTTAAAAAGGGTATGGATCTTCCCTCTGGTTACTGTTCCACACTTTGAAGATGGGGGGTTTTAACCCCTTTGTCTCTTCATTTCTCTTCTCCTGGTTTACTCTCCTGCCCGGGTGTCACAACATGTTCACTTGGGTGTGAATCCCAGACTCACTGTTGGCCTGGTTCACTATCCTGCAAGGGCTTCTTTGCTTTCTTTTCACTCTCCTTTGTATCCACGAAACAACACTTCTCCAGCATTGGGTCACTGACACTTTCTTCACAAGCTTTGTATCAATTGCACTGTCTTAACTCAGGTTTTCAACAATGTTAATTTCTGTATTCATTCTACTGCCTTTACATAGGCTTTTCCTAATGTTCCTATCCATATCAATTATACTGCCTTGACTCATTCTTCCCTCACTGTTCGAAGCAATCCTATTGCCTTCACTTAGGCATATCACAATGTTCGTATCTGTATTAATTATATTGCCTTCTTCGTTTGGGCTCCCTCGCGTAGGATGCGATACACAGTATTCACCCTGAAGCGCCCCATTAACCCATGTACTCTCCCTGGGATTACCAGTGTTTCTCTCTGTCTTCAGCATTTGTCCCATTTCTCTGTCGTCTTCGCTTCTGGCCCGCTGACCGGCAGTGCTTTCCGTGGGCCGCTTTGTTCCCGCTTGGCCCCCTTCCATCTTTGGCAGCTGCTCCATGATACAGAAGGGGCAAACTTCTCCCAGCTTGGCTTTGCTGCATGCCGTATCAGCCAAACTCTGTATTGCGTTCTGCACTCCACTCACCTGCAGTGTCCCAAACAGCGTCAGGACAAGTTGGATGCAGTTTCAGGCTCCGTCTCTCCCTCTCTTTGCGCTTGCTCAGCTGTCTCCATGTCCTGGTCTTACTTAGCAGTTTCCAATGACTACAACGTGGCACTGGTTTGCCATGTTTGGTCATCCTCATTAATCCAGCCCTCTTCCTCGTCTCAGTAGTAAAGAAGGAGGGTAAGAGGTGCATAATGTTGTTGACTAGCAAAGCCTGTAAATTCATTATCTACATTACAATAAGCCATACAGGAGTGTTATACACATCCTTGGGTGTTACTAGAAGTTACCACGGAAGGGCTGTTTGTCTAGCATTCTCTTGTCTCTCTGGCGTTTGTCTTCCCAACATGGTCCTCCTGCAAACGGCCACACACAGGGTTAGAGTCGGGTAACTTCTGCCTTTCCCCGGCCACGCAAAGGAAGCTTCTCTCCAGAGAACCGGTGACAACATGGCTAGATTCATCACACAATAGAACTTTTGACTGTTTTTTAAACAGTCCTACAATACCGAAATCAACACAACAAAATTATCAACCTGCATGTTCTTGTTGTTTAAAAAATGCAAGAATAAAAAGTTTCACACTGCTTTTTCCCATGCATTCTGCTATCAAGCACTTGTTAGCGTTTAATCGACTACAACACAGGAATGAAAATTATTGAATAGAAATTGTTTAAAAGTAAAAAAGGAAACTCTCTAACTATGAAAATGATTTTTACATTTCATGTTTTATAATTTATCTATGCATGCTTTTACTAGCATACATTAAAAGCCACATTTAAAGTTTCTGCAATGTGCGTATATATTATATATGATGTTTTAAATGTCAATGTACATTTTTAAACATTTATTAATACAGTTAATAGAATAAGTTACATCATTGTTCAATTTATTTGTTTTCTGTTTGTGTCTATTTTTTTTCGAATGACTTATTAGTTTATACTCATGAGTGACACTTTAGTGCCACATGGTTGCCAAAACTATTGTTATACAGGTCAAGGATCGAAATTGACAGGAGGTATTTAGCTCCTGGTTGTAGCCTAGAGGAGGCGGGTTAGGGTATCTAGCCTTTTTACCAACCAATTTTTATCGACCATTTCATAATGCACATTTTTACCATTTTTCTTTTTGCAGGAAATGGTATATGGTGGGTTTGGGTGAGGCATTTTGGGATGGGTTGAGGTTGGGAGGTCTGGTGGGGAAGGCTTGTGCATTTAGCATAAAAAGCAGGAAATCATATGCTGTAAAAAAATGGGTTGGTAAAACACATGGAGACCTTATTAGTGTCAAGTGAACACCGACCAGGAACTACTTTTGACTCCCCATGTCAACTGGTGTGATACACGCATATCTTCCTGACATGAAAGCGTTTTATGCGAATGTGTATAAAGGAGCATTATGACACTTTTAGAAAACATTTACAGCACAGTGGTTAATTTATAATTGGCTACGGGCCTCATGGCGAGTTTGGCCAGAGCCCTTAAATGCGGCAGTAACAGTATTAATGCTTCATTTAAGGGCTGGCCAAATCACGAGTTGGGTGGAAAATGGCATTTTTACCTCCAGCTTTTTGCTAGAGGTAAAAATTTCAATTTTCGGCCCGTTTTCGGCACTATTACCGTCAGCGCAATTACTGCCTATGGTAATAGCGCTCGCCAACCCCTTTGGGTCCTATGGAGCTAATGGGGATTTACCACCCCCCAGCCCCCCGCAACTTGTGATCCGACACAAATTGCACCGGACTGAGTTGCAGTAGCGTTATTAGCGTTGGGCAGTATCCCTGCGGTATTACCGCCGGGATACCACCTAACCCATGATTAGGCACTAAATGTTATAGGGCCTCATCACGAGTTGGGCAGTATCCCGGCTGTAATACCGCCCAACTGTAATAGCATTAGCGCCCACCGGTCCGGCGGTATTTCCACCAGATCGCCGGTTGGGCACTAACAGTAAATCCCCATTGGGTCCATTGGATCAAAGCGGGCATTTCTGGTGCTAATACTGTGTGCTTATCCCTGTATGGGGCATGGGGTGTTTAGAGTCACCCACTAATTGAAACCCTTGACTGCTGAAGAAGCAACTACAGCAATTCTGACTTGGTCTCTTTCTGTGCCTTTTCTCTCGACAATCACCCACTCGGGGCTGGCATATACCTCTACCTCTGCCTGAGTGTCCTTTCTAAAGCAAACAGTCCCTCCCAAGGTCTACAGGCCTGCCACCTAGTGGTGCACCGCACTCACTGGAGTTCTTACACATACAGTGTAGGGCCGGGACACCATCAGTCATGCTTACTTCCGTTTGGCGTGCAAACTCTTAACTTCTTAAGTGCTGAGGGTGTTTATATGCATGCCAATGTACATAGGAAATCATTGGAGACCATCAAGGATAACCAGAGACTGGCTGAAGCAATGCAGTAGAGTCTTAACATCTAACAACATTTATCATGCAAACATGATAAGTGTTGTCACATGGCTAGACAACTGCATTACTGCAGACAGTATGGTTATGCATTATGGCCCAGACATGGTATTCTTTACTGAGCATCATGGTTAAAGCAAACATGCTCAGAGTTGTATGTGTCTAGACTGGCCTACATTGCTGAGGCCAGCCTGGTTACATTTTCTGATTCTGGAATGGCATTTTCTACTGGGCAATACATTTAAAGCAAATTCTGCTTTTTTGCATTCTGGGGCTTTTCACCTTACAATGGAATGAGTACATTTTTTGGGGTCGTGCAAGTGAACAAAGTACGTAGTGTTGCCGGACTAGTGGTATTTTCAAGAATTGGCGAGTTTTGGTTAAATGGCAAAGCTGGGATTTAAGTCCAGTCTGCAATTTGAGCTCTTGACCACATTGTTTCCCAGTTCTTTTCATATAACTAGATAAAATTGTTTGTGAGTGTACAACTTTCATGAACTAAAATTCTGTCAGATCTGTTTTGCAGACCTAACCCGGAAAGTGTACAAATCACATGATTTAGAGGTCTTGTACGTTTGTACCGTATAAAAAAGTCTGACCCCACCAAAAGACCTAAAACAAACACCACGAAAAGTTCAGACTACCAAAAGTCTGAACTTTTCGTGGTGTGTGTTTAGGTGTGTCAGTGGGGTCGGACTTAGACACCCTGCTCCCTACAGACAACAGCCCAGCCCCTGCAAAAAGAAAAGAAAACGGGGGCTGCGGGGGTGTCCCCCTCAATACCCCGCTCACTATACCCCGCTCACTATGCTATACAGTATAGTGAGCGGGGTGTTGCGGTGGACACCCCTGCAGCATACCCGAGGAAAAACCTTTATTTTTTTTAAACAGGGACCAAATTTGATATAAAGCAATAATATTATTTAGTCTTGCATCCCACCCCTTCTGCTTTGTTCTTGGAGCTTCTTGATCTGTAAGATGAGGAGAGGAGACTAACATAGAGGCAGGGGAGGGGTGCAGGGCAAGATTGCCTTGTTGAACTCTTGATATGTGCAGACTTGAAAGATTGGTGTAAAGTTCTGGGTTCTAGCAAAATGACTTTGACATCATGGTGTGGATGAGTAACTTCTTTAATCAGCTTCCAAGTGTAACCTCCCGTTTCTAGAGTCATTATTCATCAGATGGTAAAGTCCAGTTCTCATGGACAAGCACCGGCATCCTCTCTCTCAGGCTGCATCTCTCAACTGCCTTCAAGAGAACACCAGTCACACATAAACATTCTAACTAGTAACATTCCATTGTCAATCATAACACTCACTCCAGATTCCATTAGGATGCAGGAGAAGACCAAATCCTTACATATCTCCCCTCCTTAGAGATATCTAAAACACAACCAGTTAGCTCAAGCATAGCAGCTATATACAGCACACACACACAAACACCCACAAGTTTGATGCACCTGCATCATCTCTCCAAACTAAGACATTCTGCTAACAACTTCCTATATTCCATGAACGTCCACACCGCCGTGGGACACAATTACAACCAATGTCCCTTCCTCTTTCTACTAAGCGAAGAAGAGGCATCCAACTACCGAAAACCATTACTAACTTTTCACACTTAGAGGCACCCCTACCTCGCATCCAAATCTTAACTCCAACACTCCACAGTAGAACACACACACAACTCCCTGGCATCCTTCAATCACAAACCGATATGTGCCTAAACACACACCACCTCCAACTAGGCTGAGTATCCCTGATACTCGGGTATCTACTTCACTACTCAGTGACTCCATTACCTCTATTGTGCCCATGTTGAAAGTATTCCTCACTCACAAACTCGTTTAGGGAGAACCACACTTCATACACACAAGCATCACACAAACATCAATTAATTCTGCTAAAATCTTCACCCTATCATCACAAAATGCTGTATGGTGTCTAAGCAAAATAACCAAACATTTGCTTAACAATCAACACTACTAAACTTTCACATAACAAAAGTTCCAATATTTCAGCATTAATTAATTAAGTCCCACCTGTGGAGAAAAACATTAGTGCAGAGAAACTCTTCCACAACATATTTTGCAATTCTGACAAAACCACTTCACTTCACTTCACATTAGAATCCATCTGTGGAAAAGAATATTAGTCAATGCAATAACATAGTGTTTCCTTTTTTCAAAATAAATGTCCAACCTGAAAAAAATGTTAGTACAGCAAACACATATCATATCCTTTAAACAACATTGCTATACTCATTTCCAATCTACAAGGTAATTCGCATAAGAGTGCATTACAACCTGTATTTAGCTAACAGAGGCTACGACATACCATACTTCTTGCATTCAATCCAACTCGGCTACAACTACAGGGATGTCAAAATCATATAACAAGCCTCACATGACATTTTACCCAATAAAATTAACTAACCCAAATTGTTGGACCAAAATGTACATGTCATCAAAAGCACAAAACAAATTTCTCCATAAACTGCTCCTCGTGCAGCATCTCATCTGCTAATCCAAACGAACCTTTGGGGACACGGCCCCTGAAATCACTTGACCGTTGGTTACGCCCCTTTACTGCTACCCTTTCCATGTCTCTTCCAGACTAAATGGTGTGAAAATGCTAGTAACCAAACACCGCCATATATGCTCCAGAGCTGCTCCTAGTGCCGGCTCTCTCTTAAAAATGGTTTTACCTTATAGGGGCACGGCCCCACCTCAATAGTCACTGAAGAAACATTCCTTTCACTGAACTCGTAATTGTCGCCACTGAACAATTATTCTGGAAGCTCGCTAAACTTAGTTTAAGTGCCATTATCACTTCTCCCGAAAAGCCGCTTGATCCAACAGTGCTCCATATATTACCTGTTAGGCGGATGACATAACTAATTGCAGCCACATGAGTCTCCCATCTATTTCCTACGCAGCATCGAATTCTGGAAACACCTCCATTATCACATAGGACCACGTAGAAAAGTCCTTTACTTTAAACATTTGAATTGTTCGTAAGCTACGAACAAAGAACATCTACCGTCACTGTGTTCCTAATCACAGATAGCCCATCGCCAACCCCCCCAGGCTCTCCGCGTGACGTCACCATTGCCTCAGAAACATCGGGGAAGACAGAGCTCTCTGCTCCAACCGTCGCAACAGCTTCTACTCCTTATATGCTGCGCATCTCCTCATACAATCCAGCATAACTCATACTCCGCCACATCCATGATCAGCACAGCTTCCCCATCGCCCAGCACACTTCTCAGGTATCTAAAATCTGATTCATTCAATGTAAAGCCTCATTTGTATATTCCTGTGCACTTCAGCCTCCAGTGCATTAACCGTTAACAAACTGACACAGTTAATGTAACACTCACTTGATGTTTATGCAGGTCCTTTCTAAAAAACACTCATGGCTCCAAGCTCCTCAAAGATTCAGCAACCGTTGTTGGTGCAATTCCTGTACTACAAGCCCCCTCTAAAACACAGCTCAGGCTCCAAGCCTCTTCTTGTGCTGTAATGGGCATTTGGCCCCTCCTCATTACCACATTCAGGCTCCCATCCCTTCCAAGTACTGCAAGCGCTGCCTTGGCCTCTATGCTCCTCCGATGTTGTACCATGGGCTCCCAGCCCCTCCAAGTACTGCAAGTGCTGACTTGGGCACTATGCCCCTCCAACAGTGCCATGGGCTCCAAGCCCGCCAGGTGCAGACACGGGCTACAAGTCCCTTAGGTGCAGGTACGGGCTCCAAGCCCCCTTAAACGCTGGAATGGCCCCCAGGACCCTCCTCTGCTCCAGGCGCTTTGCACATTAGCCACACATTTTTCATCCAATATCTAGGCGCAGCTTAGGTTCCCGACCTCTTCTGATGCTGCTGCCCTGGGCTCCAAGGCCCCAGCTGCACAGCATGGCTTCCTCATTATCCAGGCGTAACTTAGACCCCAGGCCTCTTCCAATTGCTACTGCCCTGGGCTCCAAGCCCTCCATGCTGCAGCTTGGGTTCCCAAACCCCTTAAACCAGTCTCTGGGCCCTCAGCCCTGCCACAGCCTCTTGACTTTTTCTGTGCTTGACCTGTCCAACTGCTGACAGGCCAGCTGGCCCCTGGCTCTGGCGCAGCTCCTTATATTCTGCGCCTGTGCCCTTCAGCGCCTACAGCATTAAGCACTCACCCTACCTGAGAGAGAGGGCCTTCCTTGGTTTGGGTGGTGGTGCTTGTCTCTTCTTCTGTGCTGTCCCCCAGCACAGCCAGCATCCTCGTCGCCAATGTAAAGTTCTGGGTTCTAGTAAAATGACTCTGACATCATGGTGTGGATGAGTAACTTCTTTAATCAGCTTCCAAGTGTAACATCCAGTTTCTAGAGTCATTATTTATCAGATGGTAAAGTCCAGTTCTCATGGACAAGCACCGGCATCCTCTCTCTCAGGCTGCATCTCTCAACTGCCTTCACGAGAACACCAGTCACACATAAACATTCTAACCAGTAACATTCCATTGTCAATCATAACACTCACTCCAGATTCCATTAGGATGCAGGAGAAGACCAAATCCTTACAATAGGGCTTTCTGTGGTGGGTGTATATGGGTTAGATGTTTTGTGAGTTTTCTGGAGCAGTGGCCAATGTACGCTCCAGGTGGCTAATGTAAATTGTTTGTGTTGTTGTCTGTGGTGCCTGTCAGAGTGGTGTTTAAGGAGTGTGTAGAGTTATGTTGGTCTATCTGTGTGGTCTGTCGGTGGTGAGTTAGTGTGGTGTGTAGAGTTGTGTTGGTCTATCGGTGGTGAGTTAGTGTGGTGTGTAGAGTTGTGTTGGTCTATCTGTGGTGAGTTAGTGTGGTGTGTGGAGTTGTGTTGGTCTATCTGTGTGGTCTGTCGGTGGTGAGTTAGTGTGGTGTGTAGAGTTGTGTTGGTCTATCGGTGGTGAGTTAGTATGGTGTATAGGAATGTTTAGTGGCAATGTCTTCAGGCTCTGTACATTCCATTGTACCACCTGTGTCATTTCAGTGCTGGAGTTGTGAGATGGGATGTTTGGTCTCTTAGGGTTATTGTTACTATGTAAAACCACCCAATAACAGGGGACAACCTTTTCACTTTGAAAACATCACAGTTGTTCATATGTATTTGTATATATCTATGCTAAACATTTTTTCTCCAGCTGTTATGTCACATTGTAGGATGTTAGGGTAAGTGATGCTATGTCAAGTGACACTATGCCATTGCACAAATTCAAGGCCCACAATGTCTATTCGGCACCAGGGACTGCCCTTCTGACTGCCCACTGACACCTTAAAGACACTCCTACTGTAGTGTCACTCAATCTGACATTGGATTATGGAAAAATGCAGATGGCCATGGACCATAAACTAGCAACTGGCAAAGCCACCATTTGAAGCTTTAGTCTAGCCCCACACCCACGTTTAGATTTAGTTGCGTCCCTGGCCCAAGACATGGCAATCAATGCAGGCTAACCTGTTCCTCTGAAGAATCTCAGCTCACCTTCAGTTCTGCAGAGAATTGTTTGATTTGCAAATGTTTCGCACACAATGCATACTTTTGGTCAACAGTCACTACAAGCAGATGGGTTTATCACAAAGGTTCTTCTGGAGATGCTTGAGTCTTAAACTTACCGAGTTGCAGTGGATAGTTTAAGGAGACCGCAGGTTTTACAACGTAAGGAGTGAAATAATGACCTATTCCTGTCTTTAAATCTCATAACAAAGAAAACATTTATATTTCAAAACATGGTTGCATGCAGGCGTTTATGTGTACATATGTGTATGCACTGGGGGCGCTGTTTGTGGGCACAGAGAGTGACATGATGCAGAACTGGGGTCAGCATGTGCATGCATTGAGATGGAATGCAGCATTCCATTTGGACACTAGCAGCATGAAAGTTTGGCAGCGCGTGCGCATGGTGTTGAGACAGGCCTTTTTTAGGCGCTAGCAGCGTGAAAATGTGTTTTACAGGGGCCTGGTTTCCATTGTTGAGACCACTCTCATTCCTTTCTTTGGGCACAAAAAGCATGAAAAGACGAAGACCTCATGACCTGGTTTGGGAGGCAATGCTGACCTATATCCAATCAAACACTTGATTCGGATTAAAACCATAAAGTAAAAACAATTCATATTGAAACAGGCACATGCAATACATTTCCCATTCTCAAGGATTAATAAGTGAGGCATTTTACATTTAGCCTTTTCCACAGATTCATCCATAAAATACCTCCTAAACGGATAAGAACAAATTAGGATAAAACAGATCATTAACGTTCCATATCAAGAGGAGAGTGAGCTCGCAAACTCCTGTGTTCCTGCAGCCTCCTGAAGTCTCGCAGCCTCCTGTAGTCTCGCAGCCTCCTGTGGTCTAGCAGCCTCCCATGGTCTTGCAGCCTCCTGTGGTCTCGCAGCCTCTGGTGGTCTCGCAGCCTCCTGTAGTCTCGCAGCATCCTGTACTCTTGCAGCCTCCTATGCGCTCGCAGCCTCTTATGGGCTCGCAGCCTCCTGTGAGCTTGCGGATTCCTGTGAGCTTGCAGCCTCCTATGGGCTTGCATCCTCCCATGGTATTACAGCCTCCTATGGTCTCACAGCCTCCTATGGTCTTGCAGCCTCCTGTGGGCTCACAGCCTCCTGTGGGCTCGCATTCTCCTATGGTCTCGCCGCCTCCTGTGGTCTCGCAGCCTCCCGTGGGCTCGCAGCCTCCCATGGTCTTGCAGCCTCCCATGGTCTTGCAGCCTCCCGTGGTCTTGCAGCCTCCCGTGGTCTTGCAGCCTCCTGTGGTCTTGCAGCCTCCTGTGGTCTCGCAGCCTCCTGTAGTCTCGCAGCATCCCGTGGGCTTGCCCCCTCCTATGCTCTCGCACCCTCCTATGCGCTCGCCGCCTCCTATGTGCTCGCAGCCTCCTATGCGCTCGCAGCCTCGTACGGGCCTGCAGCCTCCTATGGGCTCGCACCCTCCCATGGTCTTGCAGCCTCCTATGGTCTCAAAGCCTCCTATGGTCTCGCAGCCTCCTGTGTGCTTGCATTCTCCTATGGTCTCGCAGCCTCCTGTGGTCTCGCAGCCTCCTGTGGTTTCGCAGCCTCCTGTGGGCTTGCAGCATCCCATGGTCTTGCAGCCTCCTGTAGTCTCGCAGCATCCTTTGGACTTGCACCCTCCTATGCTCTCGCAGCCTCCTATGCTCTCGCAGCCTCATATGCGCTTGCAGCCTCTTATGGGCCCGCAGCCTCCTGTGGGCCCGCAGCCTCCTGTGGGCTTGCGGACTCCTGTGGGCTTGCGGACTCCTGTGGTCTCGCAGCCTCCTGTGGGTTCGCAGCCTCCTGTGGGTTCGCAGCCTCCTGTGGGTTCGCGGACTCCTCTGGTCTCGCAGCCTCCTGTGGGTTCGCAGCCTCCTATTTATGGTCTCACAGCCTCCTATGGTCTTGCAGCCTCTTGTGGGTTCGCAGCCTCCTATGGGCTCGCACCCTCCCATGGTCTTACAGCCTCCTTTGTATGGTCTCACAGCCTCCTATGGTCTTGCAGCCTCCTGTGGGTTTGCAGCCTCCTGTGGGTTCGCAGCCTCCTGTGGGTTCGCAGCCTCCTGTGAGCTCGCGGACTCCTCTGGTCTCGCAGCCTCCTGTGGGTTCGCAGACTCCTATTTATGGTCTCACAGCCTCCTATGGTCTTGCAGCCTCCTGTGGGTTCGCAGCCTCCTATGGGCTCGCACCCTCCCATGGTCTTGCAGCCTCCTTTGTATGGTCTCGCAGCCTCCTGTGGGCTTGCAGCCTCCCATGGTCTCGCAGCCTCCTGTAGTCTCGCAGCATCCTTTGGACTTGCACCCTCCTATGCTCTCGCAGCCTCCTATGCTCTCGCAGCCTCCTATGCTCTCGCAGCCTCCTATGCTCTCGCAGCCTCTTATGGGCCCGCAGCCTCTTATGGGCCCGCAGCCTCCTGTGAGCTTGCGGACTCCTGTGGTCTTGCAGCCTCCTGTGGTCTTGCAGCCTCCTGTGGTCTCGCAGCCTCCTGTGGTCTCGCAGCCTCCTGTGGGTTTGCAGCCTCCTGTGGGTTTGCAGCCTCCTGTGGGTTTGCAGCCTCCTGTGGGTTCGCAGCCTCCTGTGGGTTCGCAGCCTCCTATTTATGGTCTCACAGCCTCCTATGGTCTTGCAGCCTCTTGTGGGTTCGCAGCCTCCTATGGGCTCGCACCCTCCCATGGTCTTACAGCCTCCTTTGTATGGTCTCACAGCCTCCTATGGTCTTGCAGCCTCCTGTGGGCTCGCATTCTCCTATGGTCTCGCAGCTTCCTGTGGTCTCGTAACATCCTGTGGATTTGCAGCCTCCTATGGGCTCGCACCCTCCCATGGTCTCGCAGCCTCCAAGGGCTCGCAGCCGACCTATATTTTTGAGCTAGGCCACCTGTTTTTCTCTTTGGGGGACACCCGGGACACCAAACATCAATAACTGATGCAAAATGTCACTGGTGTCGTGAATTGCACCCCTACCCTGCTGGATACTCACCAGCACCTTAAGATGACTGATCTGAATATTGGGTGCTGTTAGAGGTCCGAATTGATTTCAAGAAACCGTTTTTGACCCAAGATGTTATAATTCTCCAAGTTGCCTATTTCTAGACCAATGTGTCCAACTAAAAGCAGCGGGATTTACGCGTAGATATTCCCAGTGCGGAAATCTCATCCGGTCACGTTTGCGTCTGGCATCTGCACTACTACTTTTTCGTAATGACCTCACCACTATTCATTTTTCAGAACTACAAAGCTTTGCATGTACCTTTTAGTCCTACCCATAGGTTTTGTAGTGTGACTTTTTTGACTGGGATTCTTTTGTAATAGTTATTTATTTTGAAATTGCTTTACACTGAATAGGTGTTTTGTATGTTAAAAAAAAGTAGATGGGCTTGGTTCGATCAAATATACGGTCTGATTATTGCGCATTCGTGAAAAGATGGCTTCTTGGGGAGTAAGTGAGAAAACAGCGCCATCTAGTGGCGAAGGTTGGATAACAGTACATTGAATGATGCCCACATATATCATTGACAGGGGGGCAGCGAAGCCACGTGCCCAGTGGTTCAGACAACAGCCTAACAGTGCAGGAGGCCATATATGATGTTAAGTGGAACGTTTCGTGCTCTTTCTCTGGCACAAGAGGTGCCTGTCACCTAGGTTTGACGAAGAGCCACGCCTAAGGCTCACAGAAAAGCCGGCAGGCACAGAACAAAGGGATTCTTGGGTCGCGATGAATAATGAATGGGGTCCCCACCACCTCGTAAATAATGTACAGGAAGTGCAAAGGAGGTTGCTAAGATAAACACGGCAGCGTAATCATTAGGCAATGTTGAGATTCGGACAAGCCTTGGTGCTCTGAGATTTCTGCGAAGGGGATTCGGCTCAATATGAAAAAAATGCTAATTTTGATTGGCTGCATCTTTGCTGGGTTTGTTTTTCTAGCGCTTAAATCGAGTTTGGTGTTTGGATTATTTGTGTAGCATTGAACACAGATTGCAACAACCGTGCTAATTCTAGCGTTGACGCCTGGACAGTTTAACTTTTGGAAACTAATAACCAACTGTAAAGAGAACAGGCGGTGAGGTATTCAGGGATGCCAACGTTAAGTGACGCCTGGGCTGTTACACCAAACATGTCAGACCTCTTTCTATGATATCTCGAAAGCTACCAACGTCTGATATGAAGGCTAGAGCGTGGGATATTCTAGGGGTGGGGGGCTAGGGGCAAGGAAACGCTTACGTTGCTAGTGACGCCACGCACCCCAAAACAAAGTTCCACAGGTCTGAGCGGCACAACATTCACACCTCCATAAACATGCCCTGTAACGCTTTTTTTATGCTAACTCATACCTGTTTAACAGAAACAGTTACACACCTACATTGCAGTTTGTTCGCTTATTGGCCAGTTCGTGCTGACAGTTTTCAACACATTCCCGTGTTTCTTGCTAGTATATTTCAGTCAAAACTGCACAGAAATGCATTCTCCCCAAACCACCCCAGTACGGATATTAACAGCGTTCCAGTCCACGTTGACATCAGACCTACCACTGGTGGAGCCTGGCACTTCTCTGCCCGAATATTTGAAAAATAGTAAAAGAATCAGCTCTCTGCGTTTAGTATTTTTACGAGTTCAAAGGGCTGAGGATATCGCTGTTTGCTGTGGCGAGCGTTACTTCCAAGTGAAGAGGAGAGTGAAGACCGGAGGAGAGGAAAAGAGGTGCGTGTGCCTGTACCTGTGCCTTTAACTGCCTGACTGACTTAGTCACCTGACCAGGCAAAAATGGTACTTAAAGCCGCCTCTTTCGCCCTTGTGGCGCCAAGCCCTGAGGTGCAAAGGGCTGAGGATATCGCTGTTTGCTGTGGCGAGCGTTACTTCCAAGTGAAGAGGAGAGTGAAGACCGGAGGAGAGGAAAAGAGGTGCGTGTGCCTGTACCTGTGCCTTTAACTGCCTGACTGACTTAGTCACCTGACCAGGCAAAAATGGTACTTAAAGCCGCCTCTTTCGCCCTTGTGGCGCTAAGCCCTGAGGTGCAAAGGGCTGAGGATATCGCTGTTTGCTGTTTGGCGAGTGGTGCAAGGTGTAATACACAGATCCTAGCACCAGCAATGGATCCATCTAATCTAATGTCAACAAATCAGATTTTAAGAACTAGAGCCCCAGTGAAATGAACTGCAAATTCAGATGCAATGCCTGCAAAATGATTGAGAACTAAACAGGCGAGCCAATACTTCTCTTGTGGATCGGCAACTGATAAAACAGATTTATCTGAAGATCCATCTGTGGTTCTGACAGAGGATGTGTTTGAACCCTCAAGACCGGAGGAGGAGAATCTGCCTCCAAATTATGCTGCTTCGACGCCTTCGCCCGTGCAGTCAAATCTAACCCCTCCTGCCACAGTGCCTCCCCCTGGCTTCTCATTAGCCGACCTGGTGGAGGAGGGTTTGTTGGTATCATCAAAAAAGAAGAACAGAAAGGCTGCCAATGTTTTCGTCGGCAATAGCAATAGTGAACTTGACTCACCGAGTGGTGGGGCCGTGGTGTCACGATCCCCGTGTGGGTCTGGAGAGGCCGTGTTAATTGATGCAGCACCGGCGACCGAGGACGTTGCTGCGGAGCAGTCGATGGAGGACCCGACACGAGCCCCGGCCGCGGAATCCACGGATGGCGTTGGTAAGCAAGATTGCGGGGTGTGGCCTGTGGCGGCGGGTAAGCCCGGCGCGGCTGCAGAGATCTCGCGCGACGCAAATTTCGCGCAGCGCCGGGTCGCTCCGCTGGATGTGAATGTGAGCGATGTTGTGACTATTCGACCTGAGTCCGCTCTTGGCCGGACCATGTCGCCATGTGAGTCAGGGAGTGCCAGAGCGGTCCCTGCACATGAAGTAAGTGCATCCCATGCTTCACTTATGTTACCGATTCATGCTATAAACGATTCTCAGCGTGAGTCTTTTTCCTCCATTCCTCATGCTATGATCCACATTCCCAAGCCGTCCCGTATGGACACTCTTCATAAAGAATCTTCTGTAAATACAACATGGCAGAAGGAAAACGTCCAGAGTGGGGTGGAAAAGGCTTCTTCTGCTGTGGTTAATGACAAAAGAAATTCGTTAAGGTGGTCTCAGCAGTTTTGCAAAACCTGATAAGCCTGAACAAATCCAGAACCTCTGATCCGTTGGCTGTATCTACTCCAACCCATGATATACCACATAAAGCCACCCAGAAAAGACACTGTATGAACATCACCGATATTAATCGAGATATCTGGGGATCTGATAATCACAAAAGACACAAACTACGAGAGATTGTGTCTCCTGCCGGTTCAGTACAGTCACAGGAGGGAAATGTGGCTGATTCCCAGAAAAGAGTGCCCATCCCTTACAATGCTGGGCTGCCTAATAGGAAGAGGAACCAATTTAAAGAAGTATAAGTTCATTTCATGAAGACTCCTCAGACGATTCTGAAACAACGGACTCCTCGATTGGTGAAAGTCCATTTCCAAAGATCAGGAGAGAAGGGGCATGCTCTAGACGAATCACACGTGATTCACAGGAGAGAACTGAAAGCATGCACCCAGCGTTGTGTGTCCATGTGCCCTCTAATGACCTATTAATAGCTCTAACATCTGCAATGGCAATTTCCCTCACTCCATTCACCAAGTTGTATGAAACATTAAATGAAAATGTCAAGGACGTCACAACGCTATTAGCAATGATGAATTCAAAATTGGTTCACCTAGAGGCAAAGCAGGGGACGGACGGATACAAACAAAACGAAGTGAACCATCAAATTTTGTCAGGCATACAAGCTTTAAATGAAGCCAAACAGAATGATATGCTCGACAAAAAGCTGATCGCAGAAGTGGCGAAGGAAGCCTTGTCTTTATTTCAGAAGTCACATATAGTGCAAAAAAGTGAAGAGTTGAAGAATGATGGAAATCAGAAAGACTTGGGAAGTAAAGCTTCAGTTTCCAACTTATTTGCTGTAGTTAACTTTCCCAAGCTGGCCACGAAGTCTGTTTGCCAAACACAGCCGGCCCAACCACATAACCTTACTCTCCAAACTAACAGGTCACCGGAAATCTAGCCGATTGAAGTGATTGACTTGGTTAATGAAGGACCTAAAGTGGGTGCCTCATTGACGGATCCTGAGGTGGGAAATCAGACGACGGTCAATAAGTCACACGATAAACGGGACAGCCAAACAAACTTGCTTGAAACTTCATTTAATACAGCTTTTCTACAAGCAAAAAACGCATCGAATCCAGCCTTGGTGGACTTTCAAACGGCTTCTGGCTCATCCCCTTGTCAGAAAATATCGGACTTGGTCTCCATCCCACAAGATGCGCCGCTAGTGCAACCAAAGCCGGCAGGTCTATTTCCCATTTTTGGAAACTCAGATGCAGAAGCGCAACCTACTCTGACGGTGGGTATAAAGAAAAATCTCCCCCAAACAAAAAAGCAAAAAAACATGCCAGCCCGAAAAAAATCGCAACAAAAAGGAGCCCAAAAATGTCTGCGTAATCTAAATATGTTTCAATTAGTTGACACGGCTATTTCTACAAGTTTAAAATTAGCAGACACAATTAAAGAGACTAAAATCGCTCACCTCGATCAAGGGGATGCAAAGTCGAATGTTATGGAGAGTCCGCTCAACGAAGAGGAATTGGCTATACAGGCGGACTTAATGGAACTATCAGTCTATGAAGACAAGGTTGAGGATGACGTTGAAGTTGTGAAAGCTCTTGCGGAAACAAGTGACACTCAAAGAGTTGCCGGATCTTCATCAGAATCAAATTCTAAGAACCTAAATTAGTTACCGAGTGTACCACAGAAGTGGCAAGATCTCTCAACCAATCCTACACGGGAGGTTAGAGACAGAGTGTGTGAGATAATTCCTCCTGCTGCAGAGACAACGGATGAAGGCAGTGAACCAAGGAGTCCGGAGTTCATCACATTACAAGAAAAAAGAGATAGACAAAGAACCCAAGAACAATCTAAAACCCTGAATGCTGATGGTTTAAGTCAGCGTCTTCCGAATGGGGTGATTTTGAAGAGAGGAATCGAATTAGTGGCGAGTGCCAACTCAAACGCCAAAGCACTTAAGTTTCAGAAATTGGACTTCCACCATTCAGAAATGCCGGCGCAAAATCAGAAAACCAGAAACCGACTGCCTCCGGCACGATTGGCAGAGCCGTTGTCTCTGATTAAACTAATGTTAGAGCGACTGGAGGGCACCGATAAACTAAACTAATTTTGAATCGAACAAATGTGTTAAGGTTGTTGCATCATGTTGTTCGACTCCGTTCTCTCGAGTCAAAAGACTTGAAAATCATTGAATTTCCAGATGACTCATGTACTGACAAGGTGATTCTACATCTAAACTCCAATTTAATTACAAACGTAATCTTGGAGGCAGATGAAGAGCTGCTGTCGCTAGGTTTTGATACCTACAAAGTGCTGGACCCGAATCGATGTGAAAAAGAAGAGATGAAAATTAGTCAAAGGGAGCCATTGCTTTCTAGCAAGGGTGATTCCGCGCCATTGGAGGACTTGAGAAAGAGGGATCAAATGGCCCAAAACTGGCAGCTTCAATCTGGTAAGAGTGGACTAGTTTGTAATGTCCAACTAACCGCTTTCCCGCTTCAAAGTTCGGCGGCGGTAGAACAGGAGTCGAAAATCAGAAGTCCTATGGAGAAAATCAAAATTACCATAGATAATGAGAGACTATCCGATAAACCCTCTTCTATACAATCTAGCAACCAAAGAGCACACAACCCAGGGGAAGATTGGAACTGGATGGCCTCTGCGTTAAATACAAATTTGAACAGCTAATGCCTAAAGTATAACGTAACTCAGGAATGTTCCTTTGCTTCATGGAACACACGTGGCTTCTTACATCTCTTAAACAACAACTGGGCACACGAGCTACAACTGATCTGTCTCCAGGAAACCTGGATGTGTGAATTACCAACTATCACAGACTTTGAATGTGCGCTGAACCCAGCTATTAAGGCCGAGAAGGGCCGTCCTTTAGCTGGTCTCTTGGCAATGATCAAACGGTCGTCAGGATACCGGTTGCTGAAATCAGTGAATTACACGCCTTACATTCAAGTCTGCGAGATAAGAAAATCCGTTGTTACTCACAAGGCTTGCGATGCGATCCATATTATTAATTTATATTGGAACCACCAACGAACTGGGATACAACCTTTTATTGATCAGGTTACCGCTATTCTTGATCATTTGTTAGAGTCCAGTACTGGAAGCGGCTTGATTGTCTGTGGTGATTTAAATATTGACTTCTTTAATACACAGAGTTCCCTCAAAGGTCATTTAGCAAAATCATGGTTAGACGAAATGGAAGTAAAAGGTCTCTCAATGCTAAACGGCTGCACGCAAGGTGATATACCGGCAAAGCCGATGTGGCAGCGAGAAGGCCAAAGTTCCATTCTTGACTATGTCTTCGTTTCTGACACCATGCATGGGAAAATTAACTCAATGAAAATTCGGACAATGAACAACAGTGACCACGAAATGCTGGAACTAAAATTTCAAGATTTAAGAGGCCCGCAGAGTAAAAAATGGAACACTAAAATTTCAGTGGAACCAAATCGCTTTCGTTTAAAGCTGGAAGAAAAGGAGGTAATCACAATCTGCAACCAATTCAAGTCAACGTCGAAGGAGATAGATTATGTGCCAATCTTGACGCAATTCAAAACAAAAAATATTGGTCTGAAAAATTGGTCTTTTCAGAAAAAACATAGTTTTGATCTTATGATAAAACAACGAAAAAGAACGATGAGAGCGGAAATTCAAAAAAATAATCAAGGCCCAAAGGGAGAAATAGCAGCGAAAAACAAAGCAGTTAGACAATCCTACAAAAATCGGATTAAAAGCCATCGAGCAATATTACACCAGAATGATGCCGAAGCAATGATGAATATTCTAATGAATAAAAACAGTGGTGAGTTCTGGCGAACAATCAATTGCATGGAAACCCCGCAAGTGGCCCTGCAAGCTTGCCCGGTTCCAGAAATAGAGTGGGTGAACCACTTCACAGCTCTATATCATAAAGATCTCGTTCCAAATAAGTCAACTTCTAACATGATATCATGGAATCTACAGTTCTCAAAAGACGACATCCGTGAGATAATCGTGAGAGCAAAAAACTCTCGGGCACCTGGCCCGGATAGGTTGTCGAACTGTATGATTAAACAGTTTCCCGACTTATGGGCTGACCTGTGTTATGATTTATTTGTAAGAATCAACTCGCAAAATCAAATACCAGCCTTATGGAAGACAGGGATAATAGTGCCTATATTCAAGAAAGGTAATAGATCATCACCGAAAAACTACCGACCGGTGGCCTTGCTTGATGTTCTGGGCAAGATTTTCGCATCTCTGTTGCAAATAAAACTCACTGCTTGGGCGAAAACAGCGAATAGAGTGGACGAAAGACAGGCGGGTTTTGTGAAATCTGTTGGGTGCTCTCTTAACCTGCTTGTATTAAATCTGCTGAAAATGGATGCCCTAAGAACAAACACGAGAGTGTATCTTGCCTTTGTTGACTTTTCCATGGCATTTGACATGATCGACCGTGAAGTGTTGTGGCAAAAATTGGAATTGTGGGGCTGTCCAGTCGGATTACTTGCAGCAATTAAAGAACTTCACACTGACACCTCAATTGCAATTCGGCTCGATCAATCTGGGACCTTATCCGCTCAAATCAAGACGCATAAAGGTGTCAAGCAGGGTTGCCCGTTAGCAGCAGCAATTTTCAGCCTTTTTATCTCTGATATTGGTGCAATGATTCAATCTGTGAGATCTTTTCCACCAAAACTCAATTCATCGAAGGAAGGCTGGCTGTTGTATGCTGACGACTTGGTAATCCTTGACTTGACACCAATTGGGCTTCAACGCAAACTGGAAGCAGTTCAAAAATATGTGTGCCAGAACAACTTAAAGATCAATACTACCAAGACTGAAATACTGGTTTTTGAGAACTTAAAAACAAGCCGGAAATCAAGGGGCTTAAGACATGTGTGGTCTTTAAATCAAGATAAATTGCAACTCTCAAAAAGTGTAAAATATCTCGGCATGATTCTAAACTCAAGTATCTGCGACGAGCCTTGGGTAGCAGACTCAAAGCGAAAGTGCGGCCAGCTGGCTTGTCAGGGCCTAGTGATACACAGAAAATATGGGCGCTTCTCAATGCAACCGCTGCGCAATTTTTATGAACAAAAAGTTGTCCCAATCTTGACCTACGGTGCGGAAAATGCTTTTGGATGCCCGTCGACTCACTGGGCCTCACTGGAACATATGTTCTGGACTATGTCCTTAAGCTTACCGCCTGGAATTGCAGCAGCTTGTATAAAATATGAATTAGCTCTAATCTCACTGCACGCTAGGATATGCTGGAACCAGCTAGCACTGTTTCGAAAAACCAGAGCAGAGGAAGGAATATTCCAATTTCAGATATTCCATCATGCTCCATCTGAAGGTCCAGATATCCTCTGGGATAAACGGGTTAAACGATGTGAAGATCTTTTAGTAATGAATAACATCAAGTTGAAAACTCTTCACACAAATCCAACGGCAGCTAAAGTGACATTATGGCGCGCTGACTGGATAAATACATGTACTGAACGTCTAGCTGCAAACGCGATGAAAGATTCACCTGCCGAAGCAAGAGGATACAACATCCTTCAAAAATATCTGACTCGCTTTCCGAATCCGAAAGCTAGAAGATCATTTATGCTATTCCGGCTAAATGCAATGAAAAACAGGGATCGAATTTGTCACTGGGCTTGCAATGTGGGTCTAAATTCCATCTGTCGGTTGTGTAAAAAGGAGCCGGAGTCCCTTAGACATTTAGTCCTTTCTTGTTCAGCTTTGAAAGATGTAAGATCAATTCATCTGGGCCGGTGGCACGATGATCATCAGTCGGCGTGCGCTGATGTGTCGTGGCAGAGCATGTGGAATGGTTTGGACATGAAACTAATCATACCCTTGACCTCCTTCCTGGCCGACATAGAAGAGAGCTTAAAGGACAACAATGAGTAATTAGGAGACGGCTAGACCAAGCGTTCTATGTACTTTAAGAACGATCAAGCAATGTCAAGATTTGGGGATAAAAGGGAGGAGGTTAATTGGGGAGAAATGATAAAGGTTAATGTGTTATTTTTAATTCTTAATTTTGCTTTGTAAAATATTTTAAAGGTTTGAATTTAAACCAATAAAATTAATATTAAAAAAAAAAGAGTTCACGAATAGGACCGCCTTCTGAGCGAACTCTTCGGCTGTGCTTCATGTCTATGCGGAAGGCACTGTGGAGTTAAAGGCTCAGATAAATCTGCCCTTTGTGGTTTTCTGGTTTTAGTTTACACCTTTCATTGTGGGGCAAGCTTTGCTGTGCTCCAGCCTCACTTTTCATGCCGTGCCCATGGCAGTTATTGAGGCCGACCTGCCTTGACTGGGGCTGGCATTGCGACTGATTTCAGAATCCCTGTTGTGCCTTTCTGGTACCGTTTTTTTTACAGTTGCTCACAGGTTGTATAGATTATCCAAATGAAGAACCTTATTGGCTAGTCTGTGTATGTTTATTTAAGGTTCAGAGTCACGTATAACATTATGTCCCGGGGTAGTGACGTGGCACTCATTGGGCAATTTACGGGCCACAGAGCTGTTATGTCTTGGAAAATTATTAGAGCCTTGAAATTGGTCCAAGAGGCAGGGAAGTCATTTCCCCAAAATGCCAAGGGTAGCGGAAGTGACATCACACGACCTATAACCCCTGATTACCTCACAGGAAGTGATGTCATTTGACTCCAACCCGAAGTGATATCACAGGAAGTGATGGAATACGACCTTGCACCGCTTGACAAAACAGGAAGTGGCATCACATAGCACTGTCCCCAAGTACACTACGAAAAATATGGTTACGAGATCACTATAATGTGATATACATTGCATACAAGAATGGATCGCCATATGTATCATTAAGATCAGTGTGTATAGGCCCATATTACCAAATTCCTGTGAATGCAAGCAGACGTCCATGGCCAAATGAGAATGATGTGTTATTATATAACACTTATGCTTAAGCGCTTTATATAGCAAAAATATACACACAAAATCACCCAATCTGTGTTGGTACTCATTTATCGACCTCAGAAGGATGAAAGGCTGAGTTGAGGTGTTTAAGAACAGACTAAATCAGTGACTCACCCCCTGAAGTGTGTCTGAAATAAACCTTTAATAAGTCTAGCAATTATTGTATAGAATTCCACAAAGACAAATTATTTGGTATTCCTGATTACCTCACAGGAAGTGATGTCATTTGACTCCAACCCGAAGTGATATCACAGGAAGTGATGGAATACGACCTTGCACCGCTTGACAAAACAGGAAGTGGCATCACATAGCACTGTCCCCAAGTACACTACGAAAAATATGGTTACGAGATCACTATAATGTGATATACATTGCATACAAGAATGGATCGCCATATGTATCATTAAGATCAGTGTGTATAGGCCCATATTACCAAATTCCTGTGAATGCAAGCAGACGTCCATGGCCAAATGAGAATGATGTGTTATTATATAACACTTATGCTTAAGCGCTTTATATAGCAAACATATACACACAAAATCACCCAATCTGTGTTGGTACTCATTTATCGACCTCAGAAGGATGAAAGGCTGAGTTGAGGTGTTTAAGAACAGACTAAATCAGTGACTCACCCCCTGAAGTGTGTCTGAAATAAACCTTTAATAAGTCTAGCAATTATTGTATAGAATTCCACAGAGACAAATTATTTGGTATTCCCATTCTTTCTTATTTAGGGTCACTGCTGAAAGTGTTAGACTTGTGGAACCCCCGTTCTTTTTTTGTAATTCTGTTTTTTTAAGAGGCCTGATCAAGAAAGCCAGCCACTCCAGAAGCAAAGAGCCAGATGGCTTTTTTCAGGGTAACAAGGGAGATGACAGGGGTAGCAAGGGAGACCTCAGGGTTTCTTAGTTGTGACCCATGGTGACCCCTAAATGATGTCCCTGCAAAGAGGGAAGCCTCGCCATTCCTCCGGGTCACTGTGCTGGCAGTACAGCTCTCAGTGCAGCACTCCCGCTCTTTACAGGAGCCCAGTCTGTGAACAAATGCGGAGCAGCGAGACACAAACAAGTAAGAATACGCACCAGAAAAATATTCCATCTCCCAGTGTCTGGATTTCTCCTGTCAGAGGATTACCTTGTTGGATTCTCCATGGCTACTTCAGGCCCGACAACCACGGCACCCAACAATTGATCTCTAAAGAACACAAGATGGCATAATTCGTAATCAGACTTTAAAGCAGTAGATGAGCTAGTTCAAGAAGCAATCGGGTCGCCCGAGCATTTGGGATCTGTTCCATAGTTTTGAACCACCTCCGAGATCCAAGTTAGAGATGATGCCTCCCATTCCATTTACACAGAATTGAGGCA
The DNA here is from genome assembly GCF_040938575.1 of Ambystoma mexicanum. Classification (NCBI taxonomy): domain Eukaryota; kingdom Metazoa; phylum Chordata; class Amphibia; order Caudata; family Ambystomatidae; genus Ambystoma; species Ambystoma mexicanum. The sequence continues at coordinate 1,462,141,927 of NC_090935.1, forward strand.
TAATGAGTGTTCAACTTCGTCCTGAAGAAGGTTCGGAAAACCAAGGGCCATCGTTTGAAGCCCAGCGAAACCAACTGAAACACATGTCGACTTGTCGATTACAAACATCTGTTGCAGAACAGATAGACACACTGATATAAGAAAGGGGTGTCAAAAATGATTTGTAAATAATTTGTCAAATGGTCCTATATATTACAAGACCTAAACAGAAGAAGTAATATATGTCTATGAATGAGTGAGTGGGAATGCTTGATGGAGGGAATTGAATTGAGTTTGATTTGTATTTTGATATATGCCTTATCTTTGTAAACCTATGTTGGTTCAGCACCACTAAATGAGTGTCCGAATTGGAAATAAATATATTTTTGGAAATAATCACTGAATAGCTTCTTGCCATCCTCGATCTTTTGTTCCATTTTTTGTATATGCACTGTGTTAACAGCTAGGCTGCCAGTGCCTCATGGCTCTCAGCACGGCACTCCCGTGATGAGAGGGAGCACTGTGCTGAGAGCCATGCTGCAGCGCTACAAAGCTCTCACCAAGGCGCTCCCCTGATGAGTGGAAAGATCACTCTGACAGCCATGGCTCCTGGGGTGGTGCTCTTTCTCATCAAGGGAGCGCTGCGCTGAGAGCCATACGCGCATGGCTCTTAGTGCAGTGCTCCCTTTCTACAAGCGAGCACCACGCTGACAGCCATGCTGTCAGTGCCACTCTCCTCTTCGCCCAAGACACATCTGACAGATGCTCCTCAGGCAATGAAAATAAAACAAACCCCTCTCCCCCACTCCTTAACTTCTTAAGGTGGGTGCCAGGAGCCCCCTGCCAGCGCAGCTCTTCTCCTTGCCCCGGGCCACACCTGACATGGCACGGGTAACAAAAATAACTTGTCCCCCTCCCCTGCTCCTTACCTTGTGAGGGTGAAGGGGGATTCCTGCCTGCAGTCTTCGCCAGGCACCACCTGGCATACACAGCCTAGGTGTTTTCTAAAACGTGCCCCTCCCTTCTCATTAAGCATAATTATTAGTAAAGGATTAGCCTTTTTGGTACTGTCCGAACACTGACGGTTCCATGTAATAATGTCGCCACAAAAATCTCGCCATGCAAAAATATCGCAGAAAAATGGCAGTTTTTTGCCCCTGTCCCCATATATATGGTCACCCATATAATATCGCCACGACCTAGGAATAGGACACCACGAACGAACCAGCAACCTGGCAGAACAGCAGCAGTACTATTTATTTATTAAAGAAATTAAGGAAACACACCTACTTGTAGTCACATTTTTTACACATGTAATTTTGCACTGAAAAAGTCCTATGTGACAAAAATGTGGGTTTTACAAATGAACATAACATATATATTTTCAGATTCAGCCAATCTTGCCACACTTGATGAACACACTCCATCTTGGCAGGAGATTGCAGGAGCAGTCATTTACTGCAGTTTACACAACAATTATAACCGTATCAACCCGACATTTTCAGTGAAGCAATCTAATTTAATAATCCACCAGCCAGTGAGATAGCACAAAATGTGGGTCCCTCCCTGTGAGCCTTTCCTGAGGACCCTCCCCACGCCCCGGCAACAAAACGCAGGTCGCACAACCCTCTAGGCTGGCCTAGACTATCACACCAAGCGCCAAAATCAGCTGCTCAGCCCAGACTAACCTCGATGTCCCTCTTCCTTGTCCCAGTATTTACCTATGAGGCACCTTACCTCATAGGTAAGTACTGGAGCGAGGAAGAGTGGGATTAGGAGTAATGAAGATTACATGTAACTAAGCCATGCATTACATCCACGTCTTTCTACCTTCTCCCAGCACTTGTGTATGAGGCAACGTGCCTCATACACAAGTACTGGGGCGAGGAAGAGTAGGGGTAGGAGTAATGAAGATATTCAATAAGTAACCCAGGCATTAAACACAAGCACACATCATTACCTCCATGTCCCTCTTCCTCATCCCAGTACTGCCTATGAGGCCTCTTGCCTCATAGGCAAGTACTGGGACAAGGAGGAGTTGGATAAGGAGTAATGAAGATTGCAGGTAACTACGCCAGGCATTACATCCAGGTCCCTCTTCCTCATCCCAGTACTTGTGTACTTTTTGCTGGCTACCGATGACAAGCGACTCTGTGTTTGAGTCATTTACAGCCAGTGTTTTTGCAGCCATCCATATCTGTATGTCTTTAAATACTTTATTGACCCTGTCCACATTTCCGTTATAGAACCCCACATAGTTTAAAAACGATCTGGGTGTCATCTGCGTAATTTGCAAACCAGACACCTAGAGAGTCAAGAAGGTCACATGGGGTTTAGAGTGCACATTAAATAGTAGTGGGGATAGGCATGATCCCTGTGGAACACCACAGGTTAAAAGTGATCTTTCTGAGTGGGCATTACCCTTGACCACTTTAGCCGTCCTTGGTCCCAAGAATGATTTGAACCAGCTTGCCACCAGGGGGGTGCATTTCGCTACCTTAACCAGTCTATTCGCCAGAAGTGCATGGTCGACCAAATCAAAAGCTGATGAAAGGTCTAATAATAGAAGTAACATTGCACTACCTTCCTCAATAATACCTCTAATATTGGATTTTAAATCCAGGAGGGCAGTCTCTGTCCCGTGATTCATACGAAAGCCAGATTGTTCAGTAGCAAGGATATCATTCTGTTCCACAAAATTTTGATATTGGGTACAGGCTATTTTGTCAATTATCTTTAATATAAATGAAAAGCTCCTAATAGGTCTATAGTTCCCTGGGACTTTTGGATCAAGGTTCTCTTTCTTTATCAATGGAGTTATCCATGCCTCCTTGATATTTTAAGGAACATAGACCTCTTGAAAGGAGCGGTTAACAAATTGTGTAACCCATGGAGCAAGTGTTTTGGCAAAATCTTTGAAAAGCGTTGCCGGAAACATATCCCCCTTGATGTAGGCTTCATTCTTTGTATTATCTCCATAACCTCATTTTCTGATACCACTTTAAATGTAAAAAACATAGGGCCTCATTACGAGTCAGGCGTTAAGGGGTTAACGGCGCAGTAAACGGCGCCGACCCTTAACGCCTGATTACAAGGTCCCTTAGCGCCATGGTGATTTTACCGCCTGCTTTTTGCAGGCGTTAAAATCCATGGCGCTAAGGGACCATGATGCTAATTACGCCACCGTAATTTACGGTGGCGTAATTAGCGCCTTCCCCACTCCCATTATGCCCTATGGGGCAAAAATGGGAATGGGGAAGGGTAAAATGGGAAATGGGGATTTACTGCCCCACTCACCTTGGAATGGGGCGGTAAATCCGCCATCCACCATGGTGTAAACATAGTTTACACCATGGTGGTAAGGGTGCGACCCAGGCAGTAACTTACCGCCTGGGTCGTAATGAGGCCCATAGTGTGTGAAAGAGTTGTGGAATCGGAAGATGTTGAAGAAAGATAAAAGGACTGTAACAATTTAACCTGATTCTGAATGCTTTGTTGATGTTGTGCTGTTTTTTGGATAAAGCCTTCATGAATATGTTGACACCGATCATTGTCTTCGACAAGAGATGCCTTAACCGTAATACCTTTTTAATTCCTGTCGCACTGTAAACAATTCTTTAGGTTTTGATTTATCCTCTTCTACTCTTGCATTGAAATTCTTTTCTTTGGCTTTAAAGCGTATAAGTCGTTGCTCTCTCGTTCGACGGATGTTTCCAACAACTGCGTTCTGCTTTGTTTCACCCCTTTGGCATGCAGAACCTCTGCGGTAAACCGCTGATTAAAGCCAACCACTTTGTTCCATTTCACTTATCTTAATGGAGCCAGGGAGTCAAATGCTTTGTTTGTCGATGTTCAAAAAGAGGCTACGAAGACATCAAGGGGAAGATTCTCTTCCAAAGAGGGTAACAATGGTAGTACTCGATACTCGAAGGCCTCAATAGAGACGTTTTTACAGTTACGAGTTAGGAATGAAGGTCTAAAAACGTTTAAAGGTTTAACTGGAAGGAGAGGGGGAAAAAAACTCAAAAAAGAGGGAGAACTGATCAGACCATATACATTTTTCCACAGATGTTACCAGTATCTTCTGGTTTTTGGATAAAATCCAATCCAGGGTGTCTCCCCATTATGTGTTGGGGCCGAGACATGTTGGTGAAAAACAACAGATCGGAGTGTTTGTAACAGTGACAAGCTTTCTGATCCAAAGGATCATTAGCCCATAGACTGAAATCCCCAAAAATAATCAAACTTGTTGTATCTTTAGAGGCCCCACCAATAAATGCCAAGAGTTGCTCTTCGAAGAACGGTGTTGATCTAGGGGGTCTAAATAATAGCAAGACACTAAGCGAGTTAACAGAGTTGGTGTTCAATTGTATCAACATGGCTTCCCATTGATCAAATTCTGGCAGGGCAGCCACATAAAAATTCAACTCTTGCTTAAAGAATACGGCGACTCCCCCTCCCCTGCCTCCCCGACAATCAGTGTGGAGGCAGGAGTAGCCAACGGGGGTGGCCATAGTCACAGCATGATGAGCTGCCTCATGAAGCCAAGTTTCAGTGATGATTAAAGCATATTTCCGATATTAGGTCTGATATTTCAACAGCATGTTGAACTAGCGACCGAGTATTAAGTAGACAACATTTCAGAATATTGCATGGAGCCTCAATAGTTGAATTGGAACTAGTGCAGCTGCCATAAATATAAGCATTGCCTTCATGTCCTAGGATATCTGAATGGGTCATGATAATTTCATTTTGCAAAACTGGTGGAGGTAGGCTACAAGAAGTGTTAGGCAAGCCTGGCTCCATGACTATAGTTCCTGTGGTTAGTGAAATACAGTCCTCCCAGTTACTATCCTCAGACATGGCCCTAAAACGCGCCCTACGATTTCTTTGGGTTGCAGCAATTAAACGATGTTGAGTAGCCATGTATCACTATATAGAACTTCTAATAGTAGAAGAAATAAATATGAAGTTTTATCTAATGAAGCAAAGTGGATAAGTGTTTTATTCAAGTTTGATAAGAGTTATTCTTTATAGTAATATGATAATTGTTTGATGCACTGTTTACATTGGGATCATTGTTAGTAATGTTTTTATTGTGTTTAATTGTATGGAATGTTTACTTGTACTGACCGTTAATGGAAATTGTTGTATCTGAATAAAGACTAACTGAATGAGTTACAGCTAACCTTTGTACAAGCTGTGAAACCTTGTGCCAACTACATACTAGGAGCTCACACTCTACCTGTTGTCGTGGGAAGCAGCTTGATGACACTGAGTGCTTGCAAGTTGGCCTACCTGCAGGTGAGGTCTGGTCGGTGGTTGCTTGTGGGCACAGAACACCCCTGCGCCCCATAACATTACATACAATTAATTCCTCTGTGTATGTCAGAGGTCTCCTATGGGAGAAGAGCCCTCGACAGAGGAGACCTCGACAAAACAGATTCCCTACCCCAAGCCACCTTCTCAGACAGATTTCCATATCCCACTGTTCAGCTGTCTCCACTTGGGAACATGGAACCATGTTCAGCATAAAGTAGGCCATAGACCTTTGTTGCCCATTCTTATCTTACTGTAGGGGCAGACATCTTCCCATGCTCCAGCCATTAAACCTGGAAACATGGGGCCTCATTACACGGTAGGCGGTAAGGGTTTACCGGTACCGGTATTTTACCGGTACCAGTAAATCCTTACCGCCTTACTACGAGGTCCATTTGCGGGTTGGGGAATTTAACGCCTGCTTATTGCAGGCGTTAAAAATCCAACCCGCAAAGGGACCAGGGAGATAATTACGGTACCGCAATTTGCGGTACCGTAATTAGCGCCTTCCCCATTCCCATTATGCCCTATGGGGCAAAAATGGGAATGGGGAAGGGCAATGGAGGAAGGAGGAATTACCGCCTTCCCAACCTTGGAATAGGGCGGTAATTCCCCTTTCCTCCAAGGCGGTACCGGTAAATTACCGGCATGAACCATGGCGCTAATAGCGCCATGGTTTACCGCCTACCGTGTAATGAGGCCCATGGACTTTTACTATGAAAGAATTGTTTCTTTCTCCTGCCATTATCTAGATACAATGATTTCACTGAAGTGTTCCAATCATATGCGCAATGGGTTTACCACAAACTGAGGGCAGACTCTGAAATGTTTTAAATGTTTAAAAACATCTGTTCAGAGTTTGAGATTTAACATCGATATTTTGTGTTGTGTTCATGATGTGATCTCATTAAAAAAACGGGGAGTGGGCGCCAGAATTAATGTGTTGAAATTAAATCTATTCTGTTGATTATTTGGTCCTGTAGCCAAAAGTTGCCCCCCTTGCACTGGGGGCAAAATATCAACGCAAATTGTTTCTTGATCTGGTAAATTGGAAGTACTTTACATGTGCACAACCTCTGATATTTACCATGATTGTATCCAATCCTCAACAATAAAAGATCCATTTTAGTTCATAAATCCTACTTCTGGTATGTAACAAGCTGGTTACAACAATAGTGAATATTATCAGACACAGGCAAGCAATCAGGTCCAATGCCACAGGGCAGCTTCAATCGTACACGCTTTTTTTTTGCGGCACCATAGATTTGAAACTAAATGGGAAAGAACTCTGCAAGTTGTAGTAGTTATGAAGGCATGGCATGAGATGGATTTAGGCAGGCAGATTTTGGCCCTCGAGGATGGACTTGAGTCCGGAATGCATTGGACCTGATTGTTTGGTTTAGGTCTACTTGATCGAAAATATTTGACCTTTTCCAATTTGACCTAATTTCTTTTGGTCATTTTGTTTTTGGTCGAAATTGCAGGAGGAGAGCCCCTGAAACCCACCCCCACTCTCCCTGCCTTCATCTGTTCCCTTACCCCTCCCCATATATTTATTTTATTTAATTTGACAGAAAAAATGATCAAACAAATGTGGTCAAATTGAAATGGTCAAATGTTTTTCGATCAAGCATGCACATACCAATTGTTTGCCTGTGTCTCATAAACACATTCACTATTGTGTTTTGACATCATTGTAATTGGATTGTTACATCCCAGAACTAGGATTTATGACTGAGAATGAATCTTTCATTATTGAGAATTAGATACAATCATGTTAAATATAACATGTTGTACACCTGCAAGGAGGTCCTTCCAATGTTCTGGGTTGCCAGATCAAGAAACAGTTGCATCTTATTAAAATCCATATTTCGTACTTTGATATTTTAATGGGGTTTCTTTGTGGACTGTTAGAAGTTCTGCAGCAGAACAACATCTTCTGCATAGTACCGCCATAAACCAATGAGCAGAAATAACAGAGTTGGGGAGCAGTTGTGGCTCCCAGATGAAAGTGATTCAGCAACCAAACCCAAGCGATGAGGCTAAGATTATCCCTCTCAATTCTCCATTTGCTCTCTATTCATCTCTGGCTCAAGCCTGCTCATTTAAAGGTGCCAATACATGCAATAGGCAGGAGTGCATTCCCAATGCTATAGTATTTGCCAGGCATGCTACTATGTATGTTCTTAAATGCAGATTCAAAATTAGGAGCAAGTTGTGCAGGAAGCCACCCAGGAAATAACGGAACTTTCAGATCTGCCACAACATGGTAATAATAATTCGGTAAGACCGTACACGTTATTGAAAACTTTTCTCTTCTTTTCTTGTCAGCAGCTGGCAATACCCACAAGCGGAACAATCATCAACAAGAAAATCCAGCAATTCCAAGGGACCCCGGTATGAACATAACTTTCACTCTTTATGACAGCAGCATTTATATCAGTTATGCTTGATTAATTATTGCAATGACACATTTCCTGAATGTCTAATGATGTTCTTGTATTTGCTAGAGACAGGGTGATTCGGCTGCAGGATCTATGTAATGGAGAAGTTATGTTGCCAAATAGCTGTACTCAATATCAGTTGATCATTTTAAAATATGTTTCCCATATGTTCTGGTATGCTTGTTAAAAACTATTCATAGAGAGAGGCAATGAAGAAGAAAATACAGACACTTCGCCTCCTGCCTTCGTCACAGCAAGTGCTGTACATTTAGGAGTCTTTGTTATGTCATCATTGTATAATGCACGCCAGGTAGCTAGAGAAAGTAACAATACATGCACTCCATGTTCATCCATTAAACCTATTCTGTCGCCAGTGTGTTCTGTCATCTGTGACTACCAGCCGTAATGTATATCTAATTCATGATTTCACCATCATGGCACTACCAATATAAACAATAGACATATTTTTAAAATGTCAATTGGTGTTTAGTGCCTTTGTTTTTGTTGTTGTTGTAAACGCTATTGACGTGAATGCTGTGGCAAGCTACTGGGATTACAAGAATTTGCCCCAGAAGAGGACACCAGGATCTTTGAGACTTGAGGGCACGCAGACGCAGAGGTGCAGTATGGTATGGTGAGACATATACGCACTGTGGTGAATTTAATATCAGTCAACATAGCACATTAATTTCTGCCCATCAACTTTATGGGCCTCATTACACGGAACGTGGTAAAATACTGCCCTTACTGGCATGGCGCTATTAACGTGTCCGCCTTGGCAAGAGGCCGCTAATTGCGTGCCATTATGAGTATGCGGACACGAGCACAGCGCCATGCCGGTAATGACCCTACCGCCATGCCGCTAAAGACCCCAAAAAGACCCTTAGCGGCACCGACAAAAGTGCTGATGGCACTTCTGACCTCCAGCAACACGCAAATAGCGGTCACCGCTATTAGCGGTCACCGTAAAATTGCGGAAATGGAAATAGCGTCATCGCACAGGAACGGGAAAGAGCACGGCGGCCATCTTTAAAAACACAATTCATTGCCATCCTCTGCCCCCAGGACCTGTTTCCAAACCAGTGCCATACCAAAGCATCACGGATCCCCTCACAATGCCCAAGGCAATCAAGAAAACAGCAGATCACCAGCACAAGGAGAAATTCACAAATTAGGAGCTGATCATGCTGACGGAGACCCTTGCTGCAAATGCGGATGTTGTCTTCGCGATTGACATGCGGCATAAGACCCTGATTTAAAAAAAAGGCCATCTGGGCAGAGGTGGCCCAGAAAGTCAGTGCGGTGGGCATCACCACCCACACCGTTAAAGACTGCAGGAAACGGTGGGATGATCTCCGCCGCCAGGTCCGCAGCATACTGTCATCAAATCGTAAGCTGGCCATGGCCACAGGAGGTGGCGCTGATTCCCCCATCAAACTCAGGGAGTGGGAGGAGACCTGCACCAGCACGATTGGTGTAGAATCCATCGAGGGAGTCGGGGACATGGAGCGTGGTGCGCCCACAACATCAGATGGAGGTGAGTGTACACATGAAACAATGCACTGTGCAAGGTGAGGCACCCCCCAAATGTGAGCCCATAATCACCTCATGGATGCGGCCACAAACATACATGCACACAACCCTGCCCATGTGAGTGTCACACCCCAACACGCACACATGCACGCATCACCACAGACTCGTGCCACACAGACCCAGGCATGGATGACCCACCCAACAGCCCCATGACCTGAATCCCCACTAATGAAGTCCCAATGCACAGAACAGCATGATGAACAAAATCTGCATGAAGCACGTTGAACCATCACCAATGCCATCCCCCTCTTTGTCCCACATAGGCTCACAGACCGACAGCGACACAAGCTCCCCCTGCCAAAAAACAAGCCAGGGCACAGGAGACAGGGAACACCGCCACCACATCAAGGGGCACAGGGAGGAGTGAGCACCTGCAGAGGGGCAAACACAGCAAGAGAGCCACTGCACCAAGACCTGAAGCTACGGCTGCAACAATTGCTGCACCCACGGCTGTGATCCCCCCAACACAGGAAACACCCACAGAGGGCCCACTCTCTGCTGTCACCAGTTTGACTGGTGAGGCAGCAGCCACTGCGCCACTGTCTGACGTGGAGGAGACCAGTGACTTGCCCATGCAAATGCAAACCCCCAGGATCCAGAGAAGCAAGCCCACGGCCAACACCACGATCCAGTAGCCATGGCCAGTCTGGCGACGAGACCATGGCAGGGTGCTGGAGCCCACAGGTGCTCTCACCTGATGGCCAAGACATACACCAAGGTGCAGCAGCCACCCCACGAGCTGGACACAGTGGCCATGACCTGGCCACCATCGGGCAGCGCTAGGAGGATATTACAGCGCTGGCTGGCCAGCATGTAGATGAGGCAGCCCGTCTGAGGTAGGACTTCAGGGAGAATGCTAGGCAGTCGAGGGAGGGCATGGAAGCCTGCACCAACAGGCTCTGTGAGGAGATGCACAACTGAGGCAGGTCCTCACCCGCATAGCGGACGCGATGGACCGACAGTACCCACCACCACAGAAACAACGAGGCACCTCCTCCTCTGCAAGTTCAAGGCAGACAAGCCCCCGCCGCCGCTCCTTGCGCACCATGAGGCGCACACCCTCCCAACCTCCTAATGGTGGTGATGGGCATGGGAAGTAGGGCCAGCAGGATCTAGCTGGCACATGTGCAGTACGACACCAACGTTGTGCAAGCCACACATGGATGTGTTGTGGGGGGAGGGGGAAAGGGTGTTTTGGGAGTGTTGTGGGGGGAGGGGGGAAAGGGTGTTTTGGGAGTGTTGTGGGGTGAGGGGGGAAAGGGTGGTTGCATATTCGGGGCCATGCACTTTTCCTTCTCAAAATATGTTTAATACACTGGTGACAAGTTAAGACACAGGCTTGGACTTCATCATTGTGTATGTGAACTTTATTGGGGGACAGGGCCCATTGTGCGCTTCACCACAAACACCAGTGCACTAATACCCACATCCATCCAACAGAGTTGAACCATGTGATTCAGAATATTTGGTTGATCAGATGCTGACGCACATCGCGTCCCTCCTGGGCATCGCCTCTTGCATGACCTGCAGCCCCATCCCCTCCCTCCTCATCCCCATCATCATCCTCAACAGATGGTTGCCAGGGCCGGTCTTTGTGTCAGGCAGCTCACTTGAAGTGATATAGATATGCGTGTTTGCGGCCGTCAGACTCTCAGGACAGGCAGACTCAGTCTCATGCCTGAGAGTCTGACGGCTGCAATCACGCATATCACTTCAAGTGTGTACACTGTAGTACTGTAGTACAGTGTACACACTTGAAGTGATATGCGTGATTGCAGCCGTCAGACTCTTGAATCTAACATTTGAACATCTTTCCATATTGTGCTGTTTGATGGGTTGTGTATTTTAGAATGTTTCAATGGTGCCAACATTGTATATTTTGTATTTTCCTGTGATGTCATTGTTATGGGAATTATTATTTTTGAAATTTCAAAAATCCTACATCTTTGTTGGCACCATTAAAACATTCTAAAATACACAACCCATCAAACAGCACAATATGGAAAGATGTTCAAATGTTAAAAATGTATAATTCTGAATGGTAACTTAACACCAAATTCAATTACCTAAGTTCACAGAAGGTAATCACACAGAGCGGATAGGCAACGTTTGCCCCTACTCTGTAGCTGGAGTCCAGGCAGTACATATTTATTGCAAGTTGAACACTGAATGGCATGGCGACTGGTACCCCCCGCAGTCTGATAGGCATATGCTTTGTGATGGTGTTACACTCAGCCACTTGCCTTCACTGGTGGTTCACCTAAGGGTTGTCCAGGCGAGAGTGCAGGGCATAGTCAAGTAGCTGTCAGGTCAGTGGATTGGTCTGAGTCCAATCAAAGTAATCACCTACCATTCCACTGCACAGACAGACTAATTAATGTGTTGCATGCTTTGTCAAGGAGCCTGCCTTAGAGTCACATAAATGACCTGCCACTGTAAAAAGCAGTAGGATCTGTCACTGAAATCTGTAGGCGGTAGGACTGCTTAAAAAGCAGTAGCCTACTGCCTAAATCTGTAGGGTTGGCAAGTATGCATTAATGCAGCACCCAGGCCATGTCTCGTGGCTCGGCCCGGGTGCTGCATAATGCATTAATGGAACAACATGAGAGTCTGATGGCCGCAATCACGCATATCACTTCAAGTGTTACACTTGAAGTGATATGCGTGATTGCAGCCGTCAGACAATGAGTGTCTTATTCACCGCTGGGATGGCATCACTGGACGCTATTGGGCCCTTACAAAACAATTAACGGCTCTGGTTTTGATATATTTGTGATGGTTCTTTATTTTTACAAGTATTTTCTGATAGTACACACTTGAAGTGATATGCGTGATTGCGGCCGTCAGACTCTCATGCAGACTCAGTCTCATGCCTGAGAGTCTGACGGCCGCAAACACGCAAATCACTTCCAGTGTACACTTGAAGGGAAATGCGTGGCATTTGGGGGGCCCAGCAACAGTATTTTAATCAAGAAGGGGCTCAGCAACAATAAGTTTACTCGGGGGGGGGCTCAGCAAAAAAACCTTTGACTAGCACTGTGTTGGGTTATGAACACCTGTTGTTTACAATGCTCCTAAACAGCACATTCTTTAGAATCTCGGGCTATGTAAAAAAACTGTGATGCTGATTTAATAGAGGATAATAGAGTGACGGGGCAGAGAGGGGAGTCTGTCAAGGCGTTCGTTATTGGCCCTTAAGCCTGCAACGTGAGTGGGGCACACATATGCAGTGGGATTCGGCCAGGGTAGTCAGTATTGTCCATGAAGTCTGCCAACTAAAAGCCACTCGTAAAGCTTGTTACTGAATGGAGCGGATTGTCAAGGTGCAGAGAGCTCTGGCTGCAAAGAGCAAGGTTTTTTTTAATGTTTTCCATGAATCAGAGAGCCCTATAAACCCAAATTAAACAGCTGTAGCAGCTGGATTCCCAGTTTGCTCAGTTGTGTGTATATAATGGACATGGGCAGTCGCATAAGCAAGGGCCTACAACACATCAAGGGCAGAATTTCGCACTGCGGATCCAGAATGATCCAACACTCCGGCAGGTTAACTAACTTAAAGCGCGCCTTAGAATTAAGGAAAGAAAACATTCACTGAAAACAATGGGCGGAGGGGTTACCCAGATTGGCAAGAAGAGGCATCTGAGAGACAGAATGCCTTCTACATTAGGGAACTAAACTATTTGAATGCCAAATTAAGGGGGCAAATCAGATAGGTAACAGGGGGGTGATTAGGGGAACGGATGGGGCAGTCAAACGTTCTACTGTGTCCTCAATTAGTAAAAGATATACAGAATGGTTATTGATATTGATATTTTATTTATATTGCGCTCGTGCACAAGTGTTTCAGAGCACAAGGCAAGGGAGGGGAACAGGGGAGAACAAAAACAACCATTTTACTAGGCCCAGTGACATTCAGAACGTGCAAGTGCATGGGCGACAACACTTGTAACACATTTTTTGGCTGTCATTTTTGTTGGGGTCGGGGTTAGGGGGGTGCCATCGATGCTTCCCGCCTGGGGTGCAATCTGGTGTAAGACCGGCCCTGGTGGTTGAATTTCGACGTCAGGGGGCAGTGGCACATTCCGTCTGATACACATATTGTGCAGCATGACACATGCCATGGTGATCTTGGCCATCTCCTCATGGCCGTACAGGAGAGCCCCACCCGACCTGCTTAGGCGCCGGAACCGTGTCTTCAAAAGGCCAAATGTCTGCTCAATCACAACGCGGGTACAGGTATGTGCACGATTGTATTCCTCTTCGTGCCTGTTCTGTGGGTTCCGTACAGGGGTAAGGAGCCACCTCTTCAGGGGATAGCCAGCATCACCTGCATGGGTGGAACAATGGGGACTTGTTACTGTTCACCTCAAGTGCAACCTGTACATATCACACTTTGCATTGTGATTGGCATCCACGAATCCCAGCATGCGTGGAGACGATCTGTCTAACTGCAATTTGAGAAGGTGAGCTAGTCCCTGCAAGTGGACATGCACCATGCATGCCTCTGCCAGTAATTGCCATGTCCTGGGTGTGGACAAGTTTTAGGTGTTCCTGGGCCCAGGCAAAATTGGTACCACACTGCTAGTGTACTGCCATTCTGAAATCGATGTCGCCATGCTGTGAAGCGTCACTTCAGTAGTGGTGTGGGGTGTGGTTCAGGACAATGGCTAGAGGTGATCCCTTCGCATGCTCTCAAGGGCGCATAGCTGTAGTGATGTTGTGCAGCGCAAATTTTCTAATCGCATATTGTTGCCATGTTGCTGATTTGTGTCATATGGGGTGTGGTATGATGTGCAATGTGCATGTGGATGGATGTGTCATGTTTGGCATCTTGGATTGTTTTCAATGTTGTGTTGCTTCAAATTGCATGTTGTTTTGTTTCCGGTCAATTGTGGCCTACCTTGGTGGACATTGGCCTACATCTGTTTGTCCATTTGTTCTACAGACGACAGTCCACACCCAGTTGGAGTATGCATCTCTTCCCCCTCCCCAATCACACCCAGTTGGAGTATGCATCTCTCCCCCCCCAATCACACCCAATTGGAGTATGCTTCCCTCCCCCCCCAATCACACCCAGTTGGAGTATGCATCTCTTCCCCCCCAATCACACCCAGTTGGAGTATGCATCTCTTCCCCCCCAATCACACCCAGTTGGAGTATGCATCCCTCCCCCCCCATCACACCCAGTTGGAGTATGCATCTCTCCCCCCGCCCCCAATCACACCCAGTTGGAGTATGCATCTCTTCCCCCCCAATCACACCCAGTTGGAGTATGCATCTCTCCCCCCCCCCCATCACACCCAGTTGGAGTATGCATCTCTTCACCCCCCCAATCACACCCAGATGGAGTATGCATCTCTTCCCCCCCAATCACAACCCACAGCACACTGCCATGTGCTTGCCCTGCTACTCACCAAGTAGCCACGAACGTTGCCCGGCTTGTCGCTCCATGTAGCGTAGTATCGTTGAGTTCCGCAGAACCATTGAATCATGGGTTGATCCGGGATATCGGGCACACCAATGTGTGATTATCTTGTTTGAGTCACATACCATTTGGACATTGATGGAGTGGAATTGCTTTCTGTTTCCGTAGACTGCTTCATTGTAATGTGGGACCACCAATTCCACATGGGTGCAGTCAATGGCCCCGATGCAACTTGGGATGCCTGCCAGTGAGTAGAAGCCAACTTTGGTGTGGGAGATCTCCTGGGCAGCCCGTGGCAGGGATATGTGTTCACTTGTGTGCTTGAGGAGGGCATCGAGCACCTGAGTCAGCGTGCGTGAGAATACTGGTTGTGAGATGCCATGCATCTGCCCTACTGTATGCTGGTAGGTGCCTGTGGCCAGGAAATGGAGCACAGTTACCACTTTCAGTAGAGGGGGGGTGGCAGTTCGGATGTCTATGAGGCTCACAATGTCGTCATGTATCATGTCCACGATTCTGGTGATGGTATCCCGGTCAAGGCGGTACAGGGTGTGTATCTGCTCAGGGGTTAGGTTGAATGGACTGGCTCGGATCCTGGGGATTGCTGGCTGCCTCTGTGGTATTACTAGGTACACTGGTGGGGCTTGCTGTGCCTGTCTCGCCCTCCTCCTCCTCCTCCTGCGTCTCCTCTGTGCTGCCTGTTGTTGTTGGTGCTGCAATGCAATCATGTCCTCCAGCCCATGTAATGCTGCTAGTATTGGAACCATCTTGGTGTGGGAAGGGGTGTGGGAAGGGGTGTGGTGTGCTCCTTTTGTGCTGACACAATCTCCATTGCCTCCACCTGTGCTGATTGTGTCCACCTGTGGCAGGTGGGAACACTGCTAATTTCTCTAAGCGGGTGGTTCGCGATGCCGGTATTTACGCCATGCCGGTATGGGCTTTTTGGGGCTGTTCCATGCCGCTATTAGCATGTCCGCATGGCTTGTGATGGTGTGCTAATAGCGGCATGCCACTATTTACGGGATGAGGGGTCACGCGCCTGCAGACTAGCCGCTATTAGTGGCACCGTTCTTAGCGGTGCCGCTAATTGCAGTTGGCTGGGTCGTAATTGGGAAGGGTTTTTAACGATACCGGTATTCCCTTACCGGTATCGTTATTCCCTTACCGCAATCCGTGTAATGAGGCCCTACGTGGTGAAGAAACTTAGGTTGTTGAGTCAATTAATATATTTTCTTATATTCTTTTACCATGATGTGACCAAGCACATAAGGAGAAACATCGCACACATGCGATCATATTTTCGAACTGTACCCCTGCAGAGTTGGTGTACCGCTCTCTGCTGCAGTGATGGCTCAAAGAAATCCCAGCCACATCCTCAAGCGGACACAATCAGACAGACAACAAGAATCAAAGATGGCAGGCTGAACGTTTGAAGGTGGTTCCCCCCACATTCAAGAATCCCTAAATCATGCACCATAACACCTGCAAGAAATCCATCTCTCATCATAGGCTCTCAGAGGCTCCAGGTGCAAACCATTACCTAAGGAAGAGGTTCAGGGAAGGACTGAGTCACTATGTAAACCCTGGTCCTTGACAGAAGTGGGTGGGTGTTTGAAGTTGGAGCTGGTGGAAGGATCCTATAGGGAGTGGGAGAACAAGGAAGATGTTCAGTGGGAGAATGGCGCAAAATGGAGGTTAGAGATGAGTGGGGAAGATCAGTCATCAATAGGAGGCAGGTGTGAGACATCAGGAGGAGGTTGGGTTTGGACATCAGCAGGATGTTGGAGGTGGACATTAGAAGCAGATAGAAGGCAATTTCAGGCAGAAAAACAGGTGGCAAGCTAACAAGATCAGGAAGTAAAGAGAGGGGATGCTTAGCCCAAGGCACCGGGGAAGGGTTGAGACCCATATCGTAAAGGGTCAAGCCCAAGGTGGGCGAAGGAATGAGCAGGGGGTGTGGCTTTGGGAAAAGTCGGCCCAGTGAAGGAAAAGAGATGAAGTGTAGAGGGAGAACGTAAAGACTCTTAAGAGAGAGACACAACTACAAGCAATCTCCAGACCAGTTGCACCATACCCTAAAGTCAATGGGCCTCATTATGACCCAGGCGGTCCGGAAATAACGGTGGCGGTAAACCCGCCGCCACGGTTGTTTCCGGACCGCCTGTGTCCGACCCCTGCAGGCGGGAGGTGATGTTCCCGCCAGGTCTGACCTGGCGGGTTTAACACCTCCCGCATGCAGGCGGACGAGGAAACACCGGCAGCATTACGAGATGCTGCCGGTGTTTCCATGATCCCCTTTTCCATCGAGTCCCATAGGACTCAATGGGAATGGGGATTTACACTATTCCGCCTCCGTGATTCCCGGAAAACCGGGGTTGTAATGCCCCGGTAATTCCGGGAATCACGGAGGCGGAATGGTAATACGAGTCCGGCGTTAACCGAGGCGGTTTTACCGCCTCGGTTAACGCCGGACTCGTAATGAGGCCCAGTGTCTTTTTTCATATAAATTACAGTAAATTGTGACAAATTCCAATTTTCGCATATGTTCTTTACTGGTTTGTTGCCAACACGTGTTTCGACCTCCTACTGAGGTCCTCCTCAGGGCGTTCTCTATAGTAATGTCGGATCCAAATCCTTGCTCAGTCCTAATGGTGACTCTTCACCATACTTGTCTTAATTCTGGCACGGTTACCAAAAATATCCACAGAAAGATCTATAAAGATCTCGACATTGGAATGAAAAGATACAAAGTCAAAGGACTATTGTAGACCATAAATCTAAAATTGTGAGCACAGAGGATTTAGAATCAGATGAATTCCATTTTGGGAAATCCCAGTCTACTAGGACAGTGGGAAGTGGGAACCAAACCCCAAGATTGACAGCGTGTTGCTGAACCTAATATTGCAATACCAGAAAGGTATAAAGTGTGCTAGAACGAATCAGTCGGAAATAGATATTTTTGGTAACCATGACAGAATTAAGACTAGTATGGTGAAGAGCCACCATTAGGATTGAGCAAGGATTTGGATCTATAGAGAACATCCTGAGGAGGACCTTGGTAGGAGGTCGAAACAAGTGTTGGCAACAAACCAGTAAAGGATATATATATCATAATTGGAATTTGTTCGAATTTACTGTAATTTATATGGAACAAAGACACTAACTTTAGAGTGTGGCGCAACTGGTCTGGAGCTTGCTTGTAGTTGTGTAAATCTAGTGATGTAGGATTAGGGGTCACATATCTAGATCAGTGCTTGCCCCCCTTAAACTTGGAAACAGTATATGGCTGAAACATGGTAAGAGGTAGCTCCTTGGGGTACTTACCCATTCCTTGAATAAGACGTCTGAAGAGAGAGAGGTAGCAGAGTCCCCTTAAACTCCATTTTGAAAATAATGCAAGCGAGGTGGCTGTCTCTTTAAATTCAAAAGCTACACTGTTTACTAAATGTAGTGGGGGAATAGTTTCTGGGAATACTAAGTGAGAGACAGGCATAGGCGGGCAAGGTGATGCGCTTCACTATACTTTTGTACAAGTTGATAACTTCCTTGCCCCTCCTCTTGCCTGTCTCATGCGCTCAGACACTTTGTGTAGTCTGTGGGTCACCCACAGGTTGTGCCACATTGGGTAGGTAGGTAGGCAGGGTAGAAGAAAAGCAGGGAGCAAGGACAGGGTCCCAATCATCTAAATAAAGTGAAATATTAAATTCATACACTAACACAAGAATATGCAAACCCGGAGACAACACATTTGGCCTCATTATGACCCTGCAGGTCTGGAAACAAAGTGATGGAATTTCCATATACTGGCACTATTCCAGACCAGCAGAATACAAGTTTGCCGGTGGGGGTTTACTGATTTACCGTGAGCCAAGAGCTGGAGGTAAATCTAGCCCCCACCAGCAAAAAACTGCCGGTATTACCGGCACCAGTATTAACGGTGCCACCAATACTGGTAATCCACCCATGGAGACCTATGGACTCCATGGAATGGGAATTTATCTACCGTTTCCGGCACCTGTAATATCCTGGTAATACCGGGATATCAGGCGCCGGTAACGGTGGGTCTGTTTGCTGGTATCCTGGCGGATTTACCCCCAGGACACCGGCAAACTCGGGATGACTCAAGAACTACAATGTCGCTTGTGTGTGGCTTCTTTTCGTGCTTGTGAAGGTCTGCAGAGCCTCCAGGTTTGCCCTGGATAGCAGTAAGCCAAACCACACCCAGTACACCAACGTGTATCCATACTTTGTAAACCTGGGATGAACACACACAAATATCTTAACATTTTAACTACCCTAATTCTGAAAACCTACTCCTAATGAAGCGTCTGCATAAGTTTAAAAAAAAGTATGTGCTGTCTCTAGAGTGTGAACATTTTGTAAACAAATGTAAGTAAAACATATAAGGCTCTTTACTTGTTGCAGGCAGATTGGCAAGGACTGCCTAGTTGCTGTCTGAGTGCTGGGGTGTCTGTTGGAGGTGAACTACTGGAGGCACTGGAGTGAAGTGGGGCTTGCACCTGATTGGCTGGGAGTTGGCAACAGCATGCACAGGTGTCCGGGCAGCAGTGGGAAGTCAGCTCGTCAAGATTAGCAGGGAGGCCCCAAATATTCTTTGACCCGGGTTGCATATGCCAGGTGAGGCCTGGGTAAACACTAAATGTGGGCGGGCCCCTGGAGAACACTTGCCAAGGTTGCACATGCCAGATGTGACCCGGGCGCATAGTGCAGGCTGTGGGCTCAGCAGAGATTCTATGCCATGCCACATACCTGATGTGGCCCAGGAGCTGTCGATGGGCCCGTTGACAGAAAGAGACGGGCCTGCAAACTGCGAGTCCCGCCATGCTCTTGCTGTACAGGGAGCACCACGTATCCTTTTCTGAGTCCTGCGCCTGGAGAGGTGACAGAAGCGCGGCACCCCTTTGAACACAGGGCACCATGTTGACAGTTGGAAGTCCAGTCTATGGTGGCGACTGATGTGTTGTCCCCATTTAGCTCATGGGGCACCACAGTGGCAATCTCTGGTAGAGTCAACTAGGTATCTTGCCAGTGGGTGCAAAACGAGATGCAGGCTCGACCTTCGGAAGAGAGGGTTTTGCTTCAACTGTATTAACAGTGCCCCAGCACTTGATCAACATTCTCTTTTTTTTTTAAGGGTCCTTCGCATGTGCCTGAAGGACCCTTTATCTTGGTGAACCCCCGGAGGGATTCCGGGCTGTGCCACTATTCTAAAACATATGCTCTATTTAATACTAAGCCCCCTCTTAAGAGTATTTGGGGGTTACATATAGCTTGACTGGTAGTACCCTGGAACCTTATGGACCATGCAAGGAAACGATTGTACTGTTGATAAACACTATAGCTACCTTTTATGTTTTGAGTCTGAACCAAGAGGAGACTTTTTTATTGAATACAATGTGATCAGCCTTTTTGTGGGCCCAATTCTGCTTCTTGACGGTCCCCACTCTTCAATTCTCGATACTAGCCCCTTAACGCGCACTCTGTGAACCGTCTATTCCATGAAGAAGTACAAACGTACATGTTATAAAGACATGGTGAGAAAGTGTCTGTGTAAAGAGTTCGCTTTTTCATTCACAGTGAACTAAATGCTAAGGTGACACTACACTCTCACTCTCCCTCCCCCCCATAATGCTCTGATGACATCACAAACTACATCACGTTAGATATCAGGAATAACATTGCATAGGACATGGCCAATACCAATTGTCAGTAATGGCATTTGGGACAGCAAGACTGGAAAAGGCAGTGCTGGTTTCAGGTTGTAGATGTATTAACAGTTCAGTGATACAATTTGAGGTCAAGAAGATGGACTAAATAGAAAAACACTGTCAAACAAAATGTATCAAGCCTCTTCTCTAAGACTTCACGTCTCATTATGAGTTTGGTGGTCATTTGGCTGTAAATCTGCTGAATTACTGCCAAACTCTATTACTGTTAATGCCACTTTATCTCATGGATTTACTGTGGGATTACAAGTGGTGGCAGCGCGGTATTAAACCCCATTTTCAGAGTCCCTTTTGACAAATCTTGGTGGTACAGTGAAGGATTTACCTCCAGCTTTTTGTAGTATAGCAGTGCGGTAATGTCACAGTAACGGAATTACTGCCTCATTACCACCATTTTTCTGTCACCACCTTACTTGTAATGAGGCCCTTAGTTCTTCTCGCTATCCTACAAAATTCTCCTTCAGTTGCATAAACCTGTTCCTTTCCCAAACTGACTTAAATGTGTTCTGATGCAGTTGCCATGGTAGCAGTACTTCTACGGGATAACTTTTGCATCTTCAAAGAAATGTCTTTCAAAGTCTCACCTGGGTCTCCCCATAGACACTTTGGGCCTCATTAGGACCCAGGCGTTAAGGGGTTTACGGCGCCGTAAACGGCGCTGACCCTTAACGCCTGATTACAAGGTTCCCTTTGCGGGATGGCTTTTAACGGCTGCTTTTTGCAGCCGTTAAAAGCCATGCCGCAAAGGGGACCTTAGCGATAATTACGGCACCGTAATTTATGGTGCCGTAATTATCGCCTTTCCCCATTCCCATTATGCCCTATGGGGCAAAAATGGGAATGGGGAAGGGGCCATTGGTGAATGGGGAATTACCACCCCACTCACCTTGGAATGGGGCGGTAATTCCGCCATCCACCATGGCGGAATTGCAACCTTAGCGGCATGGACCATGGTGCTAATAGCACCATGGTCCTCCGCCAAGGTTGTAATGAGGGCCTTAGTCTCTCACAGAAGAATTGCTCTGACATGTGGTAGATACTCTGATTCCATCATTATGGGATCCCGGATTGCTCACTCCCGTCATCGTCTTTGGCCAGTCATTGCCAATGGAGAAAGCCTAAGTTGCCGAATAGGAACTTGCACATGCCTCTTTGCCGCTCCAGGAGCTAAAGTGCAATGATAGTTGCTATCTGTGGATTTGGGATATTGCTGCAACACTTCTTATTTGCTCCGTGAAACTAAGGATGGCGGTTTCTTCTGGGGACATCTTGATATAAGACGCACAAATTAGGAAACCAGCTAAGCAGCCTTCCCTCTCCCATATTTCCCAGCAGGGCCAGACTGGGACAAAAGCCAGAAAAAGTTGCCCATATTCACAAAATACAATTATGACATTTTTCAACAAAACTCTTATGTTATTATGTATTTCTGTTTTATATTGGACAACTCTGGACCTTTTCATGGTATTTTTGCATTTTGGGAACTGCAGATTGATAGGCTGGTTTGGGTCTGTATGAGCAAGACAAGCGGTGCAAGATGGCTTTGCCGTTGAGTTGGTCTATCCAGATCCCAAGGAAACGGGTTGTCTGTGTGTTTGATAAATGGCATGCCAAAAGCACCCAGAAGTTTATTGAGGATGTCCTGGCAATACCCTCAGGTGGAGAACATGCATGCAATTTAGAGTATTTGGTTGATGGCTGTGATGTTAAGTTTGTCCATTGTGGTTGCGTGGGTTGTTCTGCAGGATAGTGTTTTGATTCAGACCTGGGTTCGTGTGGTGATCTAAATCCCTTTGTGTATGTCTGGTCTATGCCTTGTAGCAGTTTTGTCATTGTATTTGGTGTATAGTGCGACGTGGTGTGGTCAGATATGATGTCAGCTATGATGGGAAACGGAGAAAGTTAGTATTGAAGAGAATATTCCTGACCAGAATTTCTGTCCAGTTGAAGCTGCGCTGCCCTTATTAATCTGGTGTGGGGAACGCCCCAACAGGCAAAATCACCTGGTAGGAATAACAGACACAAATCTTCAACAATTTTGGGGTTTTATAATGAGCCAAATTACCAGGATCAAGGATTTGCTTTGAGATACCAGGCAGAAAAGACCAAGGAAGAGGGGTCGGGGGCTAAATGTTTGTAAGGTGCTCATTGGTGGATTTACGTCTCAAAGCTTGAGTTGAGCTATGCCCATGTGTCAGACTCTGCAAACCTAAACGGTAGCAAAAGCATGGCTTAAGATCCTTTCGGAATTTCAGATTGTTGAACTCCACCTGATCACTGGGGGTAAGTTGTTCCACGTGTTTGATTTGGATGCTGCTAGAATTCTTCTGCCGTGTCGCAGAGGTTTGTATGGCGGTATTGTGAGTTGGTTGCCTTTGAATGATCTCAGTTCTGTTTTAAGGATGTGTTTGGTGGCGCTTGCAGTTAGGTAATTCAGGATCCATTTGAATGCTCTTGATTTAGGCATATCCCAGATCTGGAGCAAAGGCCTTTCCTTGTCTTGTGGCTAAACTATTACCTATGAAAGTAAGACAGAGTGAGTTGTTATGTTATCTTATGTTAAAGGTTCTTATGCCGTGCACTGTTGCCACCTGTGTGGTTTCTTATTGCTCTGGTGGATCTTTAAAGCAAGGGGAGAGGTGGGTAGGTTAGTAGGACTGAGTGGGAGTCAAGAGCAGAGCACTGTGGTGTGCTCTTTGCCAGCTTGAGTTCGGTTGACACCTTTCACTGAGCGTAGGTGTGTTATTCGGTTGGTAGCCGCCATGTGCTGTTGAGCGAGGCTATGTGTGGTTTGTTTCGTTATTGTGGTGTTGTGAAGTGCATGTGGTTTGTTGTGCTGAAGACGTGTGGTTGTGTTAACTTCAGAGTTTAAGAAGGTGTATGTGGAAGGGTGAGTTTTTAGTAGGGTTAGTTAGTGGCAGTACCCTCTCCTACTCCCGCTGTTCTGACCAACTGTGACCCATATCCCTTCCCCTGTCGTACATTCTGGTGTGCAGCAATTGCCACCCCCATAAGTTCCTTCAGAGGTGATGTTTTCTGTGCCCTGCGGTCCGCCTGTGCGAGATGCTTCTCACTAGCACAGATGAGCTAAATGCAAGATTTTGGCTCGCTAACATAAATGGGCTAAGTGAAAGATTGGCTCATCAACACAAACAGGCTAAATGCGAGATACTGCTCACTAAAACAGATGGGCCAAATGCGAGACATGGCTCTCCAACACAGAGGGGCCAGATGCAAGGTAAGGCTCCAACACAGATGGACCAAATGTGAGACATGTCTCACCAACACTGATGGTCTACGCCCATGGAGAAACACCTAATTTCTTTGAAATCTGAACATGAGACACAGCGACAACCAGAAAAGCACAGATTCGAGACACAGCAGAAAATGGCAAACTTGAGACACTTGAGCAGTGGGAGAACAATGGAAAGCAGTGCTTGGGGAAACAATCCAAGGAATATATGTGGAAGGGAGTAGGTTTAGAAATTACATTGGCCATTGTCATTGGTCAAAATGACTAGATGCCTGGTGCACAAAGCCATTGAACTGGTCCACAGTGGTCCACAAACGTGATGTACACATGCTTGTTAGAGCAGCGCTTTGGGCACAGATCTATTACCCTATATTCATGCCCACCCCTGTCTCCCAGCATGCTCATCAAAGGTGTGGTAATTTAGACCCTCGCCTGTCGCTCCATAGTCCTTCAAACATGAATAAAGGTAATGTAATAAAGGGTGCAATAATTGATAGATACCACTGGTGATGTCACAGGTGATATGACGAAACAAGACCAATTAACTATCTGTGCGCAGCTACCTTCCGAAAATAGCAAATACAAGTCGGAGCTGTCCTTTATAGGAAACGGACAGACCTACTGTTTGCACAACATCCCACTTACATTAGAAATTAGAAATCTTGGGCAAGCATGAGACATGCAAATAATTGTGCAACAAGGTCACTGTAAGGTAAAATACCCACTGCGATTAAGATAGTAACATCCAATGTGATACTGGCAGCCTACATCTCTGATTTGGCGCAAATAATAAAAGAGGACAAGGTGTTAGGGAAACATCCCCACTTGTATCTTTTGCAGCCTACAATATTTCCCTAATCTTTCAACTGGTTTTTTAATATGACATCTTGAAAACGGTCTATTACTCACAATTGCAGGGACCAGGCCATTTCCCAGCATAAGGCACACAGGCTCCCTACAGTAACTGTTTATGGACACAAATCCCAAAGGCTGCCATAAAACTGCCTATTTGAAGGGTTTACTCATCTGCAAATCCAACACTGGGCCAGATGGCCAGATTACACCTTTGGAGGCAGTGGTGGAGGTATTCCAAATGCTGCAGGTTTTAGGTAGCAAAACTTTCTGCTTGCTTTTCTGTGGAGGAATTACCACAGGGCAATACTGCTTTGTGTCATGCGGCAATGCCACATGTCCTGGATGGATTCCTGTGTACTCCCAAATAGGGAATAATAGCTTGGAAACCATGAGCACCCTTTCATGCGCTGCATGTTTATCACATAAGGCAAGGGTAAATGAGTTTGGCAGTCTTACCATAGTAAGAGGGTCATTACGGGTTTGCCGGTAACCCGCCTGTAATACCGGAGGGTTACCAGCAAACCCACCTTACCATTACCGGCGCCCGATATCCCGGTGTTACCAGGATATTACAGGTGCCGGCAACAGCGATAAGTTCCCATTCCATGGGTTCCATGGAATGGACTCCATGGAATGGGCTTGCCTCAATCGCCGACACCGGTAGTACGGGTGCCAGTGATTGGGGCAACTCTTTGACATTAGGGGCCTGAACTCCCAGCAGGTCAGGTCTGCCAGTAGCTCACTGCCCCGACCGGCAAACTCTGAGCGTGCTGGTCCGGTAAAAATGCCAGATCCAGTATTACCAGCATTTTCCCCAGCATTTTTACTAGACCGGCATACTCATAATGAGGCCTGAAGACTTTGTTTGGTAAAGTAAGAGTTTGGCAGCCTTACCATATCGTCAAACTCGTAACCACTGCAATTGTGCATAGTGTTCATCTCATTAACTGCAACACATGTCCTGAGGGCTAATGCACAGGCAAAAACCACACAGCCTCTTCAAATCAAAACCAACATTCATTGCTGCATAAAAAACAAGGCGCTCAGAGCACAACACCTGTTACACGTCGACATGCTCTGGAGAAGGACATAGCATTCAATTAATCGGCTTTACTCTTCCATTCCAAAGCACATTGGAGAGGTATACCTGCTAACTGAGAATGATAGGAGTACTCAGATACTTAAAACATGGACATAACCTGGATGTTGGATCTGTGACACCACATGGCAATGGCTAGTTTGTGGTGGTGTGAGGTT
This sequence comes from Ambystoma mexicanum, assembly GCF_040938575.1. Classification (NCBI taxonomy): domain Eukaryota; kingdom Metazoa; phylum Chordata; class Amphibia; order Caudata; family Ambystomatidae; genus Ambystoma; species Ambystoma mexicanum. The sequence continues at coordinate 1,462,167,799 of NC_090935.1, forward strand.
CAGAGATTGCCCATCAGAGTCCTGAATCAGAGACATTAACACCTCTGGAGAAGTGGTTATGCAGTAGCTCTAGGTTTGCTCGGAATGTGTATTGCTCTTGCACACCCCAGCCTGCAGTTAGACCTCTTTATTGTGTCACCATAAGCCTACCGACCGGACCTGGATCCCCCGGCCTCATTTATTCTCTTAAGGTCATGAAACAAAACTGACTTCCTGTCCGAATTCTAAAGGGAAAGATCTATTTTGAGCACTAATTGATGAGAAGAAACCTACTGTATTAAGCATATGCACGAGGAATAATTTTCTTTCCCAGATTCCTGTGCAACTCTTTGCATGACAGACCTCCCCACTCCTTCTTTCCCTCTTAATAATACACTGCATTTTTGGACAACCAACGTCTCCTGTAGGACATGATAGGTCCTGAGATGTGTTAACATTTTATAGTTGTATTTTTACACTGACATATTACTTGTAGTGATTCAATATTGGGTATTTATGCCTCAGCAGAAAACATTTACTGCTAGACCAACAAGAGGTTGAAAATAATAGTTTTTGCACAGTTGTCAGAAGAGTTTTTATGTCCAATGAATATAAAATTATCTTTTTCGACACACATTTTAGTTTCATCTGTTGAGCAGACACTTCAAACTATAAGGTATTATATTTTAAGAAAGGTTAACGTGATGGACACACACATCCACATTTCTGGTGGTGAGCAGACCAACTCTTACAGTTTGGTGTGTGGTGAGGCCCCACCTTTTGCACTGCCACCAGAAAACAGACTGACAAAAAAAAAAGATATCTTTTAAGTGTTTAATGTCACAGAGGATATTCCTGGATGCCAGCCCTCCAGAACCGTCGTCCTACTTCTCTTCCCTAGGCGACAGTAAACCATTGGAAGGGGTGTACCAAGAAAGGTGAAATGGAAAGATCTCGTGTAGACTGGGGGCCATAAACCTAGGGACCCCATAGATGGTAAAGGGGCCATTAAGGAACCTACTCCTCCAAGGTATTTAAAGACTGGGCAAGATGTGCAGAATGTGCCTGGCTTTAGATGTAACCTGCCCCCAAAGGCTGCACCTCTGGTTGTGGTTTTGACAAGCATCCCTTTCATGGACAGTTATCAAGCTGGGCACACAATTGGGCTCATTAACAAGGTAACCCACACCATAAAAAGGATGTTGTGCTCTTTCTGGGAGGGAATGTCTTGATGGCAAAAAGATCTAGCTAGGTTGGGCAGTGGATAAAATGCCCAAATGGAGATTGTGTCACCATTACCCTTAATAGTCCTACCAACGTGGCAGATCTTCTATGGAAAGACAAACACTGTTGAATATCGCAATCTGCCGTTGAGTTTTACCCTTTGGGATTTTCCTATCAACCAGGCTAGGGGGGTTATTCAGAGGCATATGGGAGTACATATTAGCAATTCTCGGTACATACCAGATCACCTGAGAGTAGACCTTCAGGAATTCTAAATAATAAGCCCAGTAGTTGTCAAACAGGATTGGTTAACAGTTCTATACCCCCGATTAACAGTTTTACATGTTTAGAGTCTCTGAAAAATGTAGATTGACAGAGTGATACTGGACATGGTCTGAATACCCCCTCTGGATGTGGAAGTGATGCAACCAACGTGGAAGATCTGGTAGCCTGGTGGGGCGGGGGGCTGTATGACTCCAGTCCAAGACCTTATGGGGGCAAAACATATAAATATTCTGGTTTCAGTGTTGCAGGGCTGTGATCTAAGATTCTGGATACAGAGGGGGTATCTTTTATTATGAGCTACTAGATACTGTTTTTCCAAGGGACATGGTTATTGGAACCAATTCATTTGCAATGGTATTTATTATTCTTTATTCCTGCCATGAAAAGCAGGCCAAGAGGGTGCCCATCCGGAAGAATTTCCATCTATGTATCAATGAATATAACTAGGGAAGCTAGACCCTCGAACAAATCCAATGGCAATATCTAGTTCCTGACATTTAGGGGACAAGAACGTCTGAGCCTAGGGCTGGTTAATTTCTATAATAACAAAACTGAGCAGGGATCTATAGATCTGTTGACATTAATTAAGGTACTTATGCTAAGCAACCCACAGGCTAATTTTACAAGTATTGTGGGGGTAGACATGAAAATGCGTCTACGGATGGAAAGGACCTATTTACACTTACAGAGGAAGAGCAAGGGTACTCTGTACCTCCCGTCTCGCTGGCTGACCAAACCACATCTGATCAAGCGTGGTGCCTATGGAAAATGTTGGCAGAGTCAGGCTACAGGGTGGCAGGTCTACTCCATCTACAGCTGGGGACTACACTTTCAATAATGGTAGATTCTAAAGCATTATTGATTATATACTCATACCAATGAGGTGATGGGATGTATAGATATTTTTTAAAATCCCAATAGACCTGAAAGTTATCATAACCCTCTAGCCCTTAAATGGGCAATTAACAAGGGCATACATAGGACTCACACTGCTCACTATGCAGCTAGTGCCCTTGGGCCTAAGTTCAGGCTGAGACACTGGAATTAGAAAAATGACTTTGAGCTGGGAACACGAGTTATTAAGGACACCAGACGGAAACCGATGATATGTTTAGCTAGCAACTCCAACCCGAATGCTATTGTTGGGGCGTTTGGAGATTTTACTTAGGTGTGTAAGGATATCTTCAAGCCCTTGGTCTCAGATAAGAGGAAGGGGGTCCATCATTTTAAAACCCAGCTCTCACATTGTGGACATAAATGAACTTCGGTTAAGGCATATGGAATACAAGTCTACACTATCAGATAGGAGGAGGGAAATTGCTAATCTCAATTGGGAAGCTTTGTGTGGGGCAGCAGAAAGTTCAGATATTAAAACATTCTGGAGTATTGTGGCCAGGAACACATAGCAGAGGAAACCTGGCTACGACACTACAAGGAGCCGTTCTGTATTGTGAACATGAACACGAACGGCTCCAATGGCTCTATATGGAGCTGGCCAGGTACTCGGGGGCACATAGACCTGGTGATGTTGAAGGAGGGGATTTATGTCCTCCGAAGACAGAAACCTCTTAAGTCCCTGGGAGTTGATGGTGTCCCTAATAATTTGTTCTGTTGTTAGCCAGATATGTGGGGACACTTCCTATCACAGGTCTTTAACACTGTCATTAGAACAGAACAAATTCCTGATAGCTGGAACATCGGAATGATTTTTTCCAATTTTTTGAAAGGGCTGTAAATTCTGACCCTCTTCCTATAGGCCTATTACTTTATTAGACAGGAAGTCAAAGCTGTTCTCTGTTGTTATTTTGAGGTTCCTGGAGGACTGGCTGACAGATAATAGTATTCTGTCCAATACGCAATCAGATTTCCATACAGGCACTAGTACAATACACCAGTGTCGTAATCTGTACCTCATTCTGGCAAAACATGTGCATGTTTTGGACTCTCCTTTCTACGTGGCCTTTATGGACCTTAGTTCGGCCTTTGACCACGTGGATAGGAGCGTACTTTGGAAATCCCTACATGGTATAGACATACTAGCCCCTCCAATCCAGATGTTGGACCCACTCCATGAGAATACAAGAGTCTGTGTGCGCTATGGCCCATATGGAGAATTATCAGATTAAGTGGTAAAGAAGGGGGTCCGACAAGGATACATTCTTGCTCCTATCCTTTTTAATTTGTATGTTAACTCATTGGACCCATACCTACAGTCACTTACTACTATTGACGTCCCTTGCTGTGGTTCCAGGAAACTGCCAGTGCTCTGCTATGCTGATGACGCTGTTCTCCTGGCAAAGACCCCTGGGTCATTACAAGCGTTAATCACAGAATATGACAAATTCGTGAGGGACAGGGGTCTACGGCTTAACAGTTGCAAGTGCTTTGTAATGTGTGTCTCTAGGAAACCCAAACGGTGCTTATTGATGTTTTAAGAGGGAAATCAGTTTGAGTTCTGTTCCTCCTTTGACTATATGGGTATTAGATTCAATAAAAGGTTAGGGGGAGCTGGTGCGCGGCTGGAAGATGGCCGCTGCCTGAGAGAGCTCGCTCACAGTGCCTTCATTGATCCATTCACATCCTGCTCTATCGTCCTCCTAATGCAACAGGGACGACGGCGCTGCACCTGAGAGACTGAGCGCTTCAACTTAATCCCTTTTCCGACGCTCGGACGACCATTTTGAGGTTCGTATGGTGGCCACTGCCTGGATCCCCTGTGGCCTTGCGGCATACATGCTGTTGTGCGCCACCTCTCTCCTGGCTTGCTGACACTCTGTTCTGAATGCCGATAGTCAACTGGGGCATAGCGTGACTTCTGGATTTACCTCCTGATGGCTGGGACGCCGGTGGCTGCCTTCCCGACAACATCGCAGTGAGTCGTTGCATCTCCCCCCGCAGGCCCTCCTCCGCTGCCTACTGGGACTCCAGCCGCTGTGCAGCACATGTCCCGTTGTTTGGCCCGGCCATGTCCCGGGCTTCCACCACCGCCACGTACCTGATGCCCCTTGCGGGAGGAGAGAGGCACCAACAACTCCCTTTTTTCCTGCTCCTGGGCCCTTTGTCCACGGTGTGTGGGGGACTGCCTGACACCTCTCTCATCCATAGAAGCGGGGAGTGCGGCCAGGGACCCGGGGCTCTTCCTGCCATTCCTGCCTCATATGCTGGGAGCGCTGGCTAATTTATTGTCACCCAATCTATGGGCTGGTATGGCTGAACCCGGTGCGCCCGCCGCTGTGGTTGAGTTGGTCGTCCTGCGGGCTGAGTGAGGATCCATCAACCTCTTCTACATCTACTCCTTTGCTTCCGGCCTCCTGCGCGGTTCGGACCGATGGGGGAACTGCCGGGTGCAAGCCTTCCGCAGGGCGTTGTAGGGCACAGTTAGTGGGCCAAGCCTCTCAATGCAACGTCCTTATTTTAAATTGGATCCACCGGCTGACCCCAGATCGCATATACACAGTGCCTCTGTGCCTGTTGGGTGACGCCACACATAGTGTGCGCAACCTTACTGGCGTCCACCCACTGCTCTCCATTGCCCTGCAAGGGACTATCCTCCCCGGCTTCTTCCTCTGAGGTTGTCTGTGCCAGTGGATGTGACTGGCGTTTCAGTGCTGAGGCGTGTGCAACAGTGTGGGGGCCTCCCGTGTCCACACGCTCTGGTGGCTACATCTGGGGGGGGGCGGTTGAGAGATAACATCACTTTGGGGACCTGCTGGTCACCTCCTTTAGATGGTAGAAGCTAAGGAAATAGCAGTGGTACTCCAATCTTTGACCCTCGCAAACTCCTGGTGCAAAGTAACACGATGGGGAACAATAAAAAACACAATTTAACTATATTGTGTGTTTTATATTATGATTTTGGTGTATTTTAAGCTTGTGGTTGTATGAATTCTGTGATTTATGAAATGTGATAGAGAAAGGGACCTAATTGGTGTGTGTGATGAATTTGTGCCTGCCCCTGTACCCGTGTGAGTTTATACACGCCCGTGGGGATGCAGCTGCCGCTCTCATTCTCCATATGTCGAGTTCTGGGCCTCTCAACGATTTCCCTGGGGCCATAGCTACCCACTGCCTGACAGTTTATTTACAATGGTCAAGGAAAACATATAGTGTCAGGATAGTTGACAAACTATATAATAAAATGGTATGTGAAGAGTCAGGAATGAAACTCAAACACAAGTTAGCCATGATTTTGGTTGAAGACTTTTATTGAAAATAAAAGGGGGTTGGGAAACTGCCTCTGACCCTGCTCTAAGAGGAATTTCCCTACCTTAATCAAAACTAAGGATCTATTGTTGTCAAAATGTCCAAACAAAAGTGTCCCGTGTCCAAAGTTCTATTCTGACCCTCATGCAATAAACTTTATTCTAAGGTGAAGATGGAAATGTCTTTAACCTTGGGTGGTTTAGAAAATGTCAGGGATGGCACTCTTATTAAGAGTGGCACAGGACACCCAGAAAGGTTTTGGGTGGTTGTGCCAAATAAAGTGGACAGATAAGAACACACACAGTGGAAAGGAAAGAGAACAAAGAGTAGGCAAGAGTAGCAAGGGAAAAGACACAGAATGAATACCCTCTTGGGGTGTATGCAGATATAGGAAAAGAGTATTCCACGAACCTTGGAAATACTCTAGCCTTCTGCACAGTTTGCTATAACAGAGGCCCACGCTGTTTGCTCATGACTTGGAACAGCAGCTATGGGTGTCTGTAATGTAGAAACGAGACAAGGGAAGGGGCAGAGGTTGACTGATGGAAACCAACAGACAAGCTCTGTACAAAAGGGTCTACAAACAGTACAAGAGAAGATACTACAGACAAATCCAGGAAAGGAGGTGATAGCAAACTAGCAGAAGGAAATGAAGGGAAAGTCGTGTAACAGGATAGGATAGCAGAGGACAGTAAGGAACAAGGTTGAGAGCTCAGAGGAGCAGGAAAGCAATGAGTAAGCCCACAGGAGTAGGACTGTAAGGTAGAAAGCCCAGAGGAAAAGGGCTTAGGGCAGCAGAGTAAAGCAGACTGCACGGCAAGGATCCCATAAGGGCCGGGCAGTAAGGAGTGAACCCTGAGGGACAGGGCCGCTGAACGTAGAAGGTAGCAGAGGACTGTAGAGGGCTGCTAGGCCGAGAACCCAGCGGAAAAGGTAGGTAGTAGGTAGCGGAGCGTGATAAGCTGCAAAGTAGGAAGGCCCAGAGGACAAGGGCTGTAGGTAGCCAGAGTGAGGTAGGCTGCAGAGCAGGAAGCCCAGAGGACAAGGGCTAAGGCAGCCGGAGTGAGGCAGGCTGCAGAGCAGGGAGCCCAGAAGACAAGAGCTGAAGGCAGCCGGAGTGAGGCAGGCTGCAGAGCAGGGAGCCCAGAGGACAAGGGCTGAGGCTGGAGAGCAGCAGAGCGTGATCAGCTGCAATGTAGAGAGCCCGCAGGGCAAGGGCGGAGGCTGGAAGGCAGCAGAGCGTGATCGGCTGCAATGTGGAGAGCCCGGCAGGGCAAGGGCGGAGGCTGGAAGGCAGCAGAGCGTGATCGGCTGCAATGTGGAGAGCCCAGCAGGGCAAGGGCGGAGGCTGGAAGGCAGCAGAGCGTGATCGGCTGCAATGTGGAGAGCCCGGCATGGCAAGGGCGGAGGCTGGAAGGCAGCAGAGCGTGATCGGCTGCAATGTGGAGAGCCCAGCAGGGCAAGGGCGGAGGCTGGAAGGCAGAGCGTGATCGGCTGCAATGTGGAGAGCCCGGCAGGGCAAGGGCGGAGGCTGGAAGGCTATGGCTGTAGGCAGCGAAGTGTAACAGGCTGCAAGGCAGGAAGCCCAGAGGAGCTGGACTGAGGCAGGGAGCCCAGAAGGCTAGGGCTGTAGGCAGCAGGGTGTAGCAAGCTGCAAGGCAGGAAGCCCAGAGGAGCTGGACTGAGGCAGGGAGCCCAGAAGGCTAGGGCTGTAGGCAGCAGGGTGTAGCAAGCTGCAAGGCAGGGTCCAAGCAGGAGTGATGGCAAACAGCATACAAAGATCCGTAGAAAGACGCGAAAGGTGGAGGAAGGACTCTCAGATGCAAGAGGCTGAGCCACTGCAGGCAGCAGCCTTTTATACTGCCTAGCCCAGCACAGAGGCAGGCTAATTGGTTGCACCTGGCTAAGCACACCTGCAGGCAATCGGCCACCTCCCTTTCTGTTCCTGGGCTGGTGGAAGCAGAGCAAATCCCTAAGGCTTCTGGGGGGTGTAGTTCCTTTGATGACCAATAGGAACAGCCGGGAATCAATGCTTGTAGCCAAGTGCATTATGGTATGCGTAGTTTGTTGGAAAAAATAATAAAGCACCAAAGTCTCGCAAATGGGAAATAAAGTTCCCAAAGTAAATATAGATGGATCCAAGAGTCTGTTGTAAATAAATGATAAACAAATAGTCCATATTGAGCGTAAATGGATGCGCCCATGGCGCAGGCATGACAGAAAAGTACTCATAAAGAAAGCATAAATGGCTCTGACACAAACATTTCTTCAAGGATAATGGACCTTGCTCCAGGGGGGTTTGCGGGATCCCTTCCCCTGAAATCTCTCTCTGAGGTTTTCCAACATAAGTTATTTGGGCCTTTCTTGGACCATAACAACACTTGTACACAACATTGCAACAATGTCTGGCTTTGTAATTCTGTCTCTTGTAGTACTCCTCATATACTTGTCTGCCGCGTGGCGTTACTCTTTCTTGATCAACACAATCCGTTTCATAGTCCGGATGTTTCTTCTCAGGACTTCCTTGGGTCTAATCAACACAATCCTTGTTCTAGACCTGATGTTCCTTCTCAAGACTTCTATGAATCTATTGAACACAACCCCTTGGCAATAAAAAGGAAAATCCAAAATGAAGATTGGATACTGGCCCAGAATCTGAAATCCTCCTACCGGTTGTCAATTAATTGTCCATTTGAAGCCCGAAAATTAAATGATTTGCCCCATATCTTCAACATTTTCCTTTCCCAAAGCTTTGTGATCTCTTTTTGCGATTCAGGCTGAACCTACTCCCTACATGTGAACTTTTGGGCCACATGAAACAATTGGGAGACTTACCAAACACCTATCGCTTCTGCCATGATATGCAACAGGTAGAAACACTACGTCATATAGTGTTGGAATGCGAAGCCCTGGCCGAATTGAGTCATAAATACATTGCACGTCTTTCTCGAACTACCATTTTGCGTACCCCAGAAGGATGTTGGAACTCTATATTGTTAGGTGAAGAAAAGACAGTGATTTTTGCAGTCCTTCTATTTTGGCTTGAACTTTCGAATCCTATGGCCCACTAGTGCTCAATGAGAAATTATGGCCTTATTTTCTCCTCTCCTAACAGTCCGTCCACTGACAATTCATATCTAATATTTTCTGTTCTGTCCCTTTCTCTTCCTCTGGTTTTTCCTTCTTCTGTAGGTTCCTGCGTGTTCTGGGACCATTTTTTTTTTATTTCCGATTGTTACTCACCACTCCGTAGTAGGTAAGAATGTGGATGAATGACCTTGGAGATGATGGGTGTACAGGAATCGATATTCAGCCTTCACTTCCAGTTCCCCTGATTACAAGACTCAGGCTTCCTCAAAGAGGGGCTCTTTTCTACAACATACCTCTCTGCTGTTTCGATTGGAACAGGCAGAGGTGTCAATTGAATAAAAGAGCTGGGAGAACTCACACCGCCAATGCCAATGCTGTAAAGGAATACAAAGATATTACACAGTGTTGAGAGAACCCAAACAATCAAACAGCAGTATATTACAGTAAATATCTAGGCAAGTATTGGAGTGGAGCTTTCCTGGGATGGATCTGAGAGAATAAGGAATTAACTTTAATGAGTGGAAATAGTCTAGGGGACGTATCCTAAATTATTGAACCAAAAACAACAGACCTGAGTTGTGGGTATTACGAGGGTTGAAAAATTTCCAGGATTGGAGACTACGGCAGGAGAAAACAACAAACAGGAATATTAGTACATGGAAGTAAACCCGTGCGGCACGAGGGTCGCAATAGTGTCGGGTTGGTGCAGAATCAGGAGAGCGTTAATATGCACTTTGATGGTGAGTTCACAAAGTCTGATATTCCAATCAGTGTCCCAGAATTCAATATAAGGAAATACCCCACAGAGCAGTAGGTAAATGGTACATTAAAGACAGAGATGGCGGTGGCAGGGCTCACCCGATATACAGCTACAGTGAGTTACCTGAGAACACACACATTCAGGCGAGGAGCGGAGTAGCTGAGGTGTTCTGGGTGGCTAGTAGCGGACAACCTGCGAGAGGCAGCTGGAGCAGGACGATTAACGTTCCACGTCTGCTGTCAGCAAGCCGGAGAGGTACCGCGAGAGGCAGCAGGAAGAACAATCCAATAACGTTCCGCGTCAAGAACCAGGAGAGTACGACAAGGACCAGGGGAAAAGCAAGCAGGTCAGGAGCAGTCCGGGTCAATGCCATAGCAGTCAGTAGAGAGTGCCAGAAAAGGAGAAGGAGTTTCAATCCAGAAGTCAGGCGTGGGTCAGAACCAGGTAATCAGGTCAAGATCCCGTGGGGAAGGTTTCACAAAGGAAAGAACAGATGTAACCGCAGTAGCTTGTAACACTAATTAGCAGCAACGAGCCCCTTGAAAGACAGTGGTTTTAAAGCCGTATGGGGGTGTGTCTTGCCGTACGTCTTCCACGTAAAGACGTGTCAGCTGACACAGATTCCGCCGTAGTTTGTGCAGGCGCCATGGCAGCCTGTACCTGCTCCACAAAGGAGCTTGCAAATGAGTCGAACTCTGCAGGGGAGCCCGAAGTGTAACACCGATATTCTGCTTTTTGATTCTTATTTTTTCATCTATTTCTGATGATGATATTTTCAACAATGAAAAAGGTTTGTAATAAACTACATTCATTAAATAAAAATAAATAAATAAATAGAAAATTAAACAAAATCCTTTAACTGCCTGATGTACTCTCTTGCCAGAGCTTCTGGTTCAAACACTTGAATTTGCCTGGTATACTCTCCTGCCAGGGCTTCTTGTTCTCACACACTTGTGTTTGTCTGGTATACTCTCATGCCAGGTCTTTTTGTTCTCACACACTTGTAATTGCCTGGTATACTCTCCTGCCAGGGTTTATTGGTCTCACACACTTGTGATCGGCTGGTATACTCTCCTGCCAGGGCTTCTTGTTCTATTGCAGTTATAATTGCCTGGTATCCTCTCCTGCCAGGGCTGCTTGCTCTCACAAACTTGTAATTGCCTTGTATACTCTCCTGCCAGGACTTCTTGTTTATTCTGTGTCTTTGCCAGCTCCCAGAGTTGCATATATATTTTGTTGGATAATGTATCCTCCTAATATATTATCCTATCCTGTTTTCCCATGCACTTGCACTGTGTGCATTCACATACTTGTAAAGGGTTTCTTTATAGTTTAATTCCCCCTTTAAATGTCTGTTTGTTTTCTCTCCCTCAGTTATGTTGTTCACAATTATTTGCTTTCGGCATTGTTGCTGATACACCCTGGGTCCTCTCTACCTCTCTGGGTGGACTCACCGGCTCTTGTTGGCGGTCCTGGTTTCTCTCGCTGTCAGCCGGTGAAGGGTTTCTGTCTGTGTACTTTTTGCAAATGCCTTTACTTCGTTCTCCCGTCCCTCGCGGCTACCACTTGTCACAGCGGCTTCGTTCTTGGCTCCAGTGAAGCGCTGCCTGCTATCGTCTGCACATGCTCAGCAGTCTATGTTCGGCTCCTGGCGTTCCCACGGTGTGCCCTGGTGGAGCAGCTTCTTCCTTCTTTGTTGGCGACCTGCTTGGCTCCACCATGCTGGTTCCAGCCTCTCTTCTCTTGTTCCTTGCAAAGTGGTGCAGCTCTCCCCCGCCAGTAGCCGCAGCAGCAGACCTCAACTCTCTGCCTCTGCTGCTTACATTTCCCGGGCACAGGTGTATGCGAGAAATAACTAGAGTGCTTGCTGGGCTTGTGGCCTCCTGCGCTCTTCACTGCTCAATCCCTCTTCCTCGTCCCATTATTTTGAGAATTCTGAGAAAGGAAGGTCATTGTTGACAATTGACTCAAATATTTTGGATAAACATATTCGAAGGTCTTCAATGACAAGTCAATTTTTGATGCTTCTAGGTGGAATTGGAAAAGGCGGTTTCATAGGTTTTACAAGACGGACCAAAGCTGGAATACTCTCGTGCCAGGACTTCTTGTTTATTCTGTGTCTTTGCCAGCTCCCAGAGTTGCATATATATTTTGTTGGATAATGTATCCTCCTAATATATTATCCTATCCTGTTTTCCCATGCACTTGCACTGTGTGCATTCACATACTTGTAAAGGGTTTCTTTATAGTTTAATTCCCCCTTTAAATGTCTGTTTGTTTTCTCTCCCTCAGTTATGTTGTTCACAATTATTTGCTTTCGGCATTGTTGCTGATACACCCTGGGTCCTCTCTACCTCTCTGGGTGGACTCACCGGCTCTTGTTGGTGGTCTATGTGCTTGGTAGAACGGTTTTCCTTATTCTTCATTGGAGAAGGAGTAGATACATGGCAATAGGCCATGAGGGTTTTGGATATGCAAAGGTTGTTTTCTAGGGAAGATAGGGGCTACCATGCCCCACACGATGAAGCAATTACATCTCCTTGGACGTTGTCGACTCCCATGTGATCCTCCCTCATATAGCCACCCCCACGGTCAGGATGAGGTAGCGGCTGCCGTCCCCTGGCCACATGGAATGAGGCCACCGCTGGAAAATCAGTGATGATTCCACCAGATTCATCACTGTTAGGATGATAAAATGACTCATAATAAAGGGTGGAATGAGGCTTCCAAAAGTCTGTCCCAAATGTGAGGGTCACGCCAAGGGGTTTCCTAACCCAAACATTGAAAACAATATGACCTCCCCTTTTATGCCAAAGAGTTTCTTCACTGCAATGTCTGGTGTACCAAAAGTCCAACAAATATCAAAAAACTGTGGTAACCGAAATCCCATAGCTCAAGTAAAGTTCCACTAGTGTTCAAACAAAGCTATATTAGAAAAGTCTCCCAAGGAGGCTATCTCCCCTTCTTCTTTGGGCACCACAAAGTAATTTTGTATTTCAGATGGTGCTTCATAAATCAACAATTAATAACTAAATGCATTCTCTTGCACCCAGAGCAGGAGGCTTTCACCTCTGACTCTCTCCTTGGCCTGCAAATAGTCTTCTGCCACAATTCCACTGCTCTTTGCAAGAGACGTCTTTTGTGGCTTGCAAGACCTTTGCCTTCTGATTCTCTTTTCCCAACCTCTCAGTTGCTGGGAAGTCTCGCTGGCTATGGTGGGGCTTGATGAAGAAGCGGGGCACTACTCCTAGCCACCAACTTCTGCCTATTTTGCTTCACATGCCTTTCTTTCTTCCCTTTCCTCTTCCTAGTCTCTCCTACATGACTGGAGAAGTGTCACCATCTTGAACCTCCTCCCACTACTAGGCTCTCCCATGGAATGAGTAGAAAAGAGGGTTCAGCCTTTGAAACAGTGTTGGCGCTCTAAGTGGAGAATATTGCAAAGATACAGAATGGTAATGATAGAGATGCTGCAGTAGAGAGATGCCACAGAGGCTGACCTGGGCTAGGACAAACTTGGAAGAGAAAAGCCCTCCTGTTGCGCTTCTCGAAGTTGAATTAAATACTCAAACAAAAATGTTCAGATTCCTTTTAGTTTTATTTAAATTATAATTCTGACAAAAATTGGCTCATTTACGCCCAAAAGTAATGAAAATGTTTGTTTAGGCAAAAATTAATTGTTTTGAGAGTATCAAAAGTGGAAGCTTTTAGGACAATGTGAAATCTTGAGTTGTTTTCACTAAGATTTAGTCTTTATCCTTTGAGAAAGTCCTGTGAAATCTTGAGTTGTTATCACTAAGATTTAGTCTTTATCCTTTGAGAAAGTCCTTAGTTAAATGCACTAGGTCTTGTTTGTAAGTTGAAATAAATCTTTGTTAATTTGGGATCTTTATTGGTTTGGAGTCCTTAGTTCAATTCACTAAGTCTCATAGGTTAAGAAAGTCCTTGTAGGTTGAAAAGTCCTATTGAAGTTTAGATCAATGCAGTGAGTGTTCCCTTAGATTCTAATAATGTGGAAACCACGTTCCTTGGCTTGAAAAAATGTTAGTTCCTCAACACGTGTTTCTCCGCCGCACGGTCGCGGTGGTTCTTCAGGAGGAATACGAGAATATCAAAGGGTGTCTGAGAGGAAGAGGAAGAGGGAGATTAGGGTTAGCTTGAACAGTGAGTCTTATGCTGTTGGTTCTAAGTGGTATGGGTAAGTGAATGTATCAAATAAATGTTTTACTTACAGAATTATGGTCAAGTCAAATTGGTTGATGGTGTTGATTCACTTCAGTTTCAATAGAATGAATAGATTCCGTCTGATCTGGTCTGTGAAAGTAAGAGGCACTATGTTATGTGTGCTTACATTTCAAACTGAACACATTCAAATACTTGAAATGTGGTACATTGCTGTGTTGGTTAGAGGTGCAGCAATGATTTAAATTTTAGTCAACAAGTGGAGGTGTCTTTATCAAATTACAAAGGGTAAGTAACAAGCAATGCTTGAAGTATGGTTTAATGCAGTGTTGGTTAAAAGTGGAATGATGTGGTGCTCAGGAACCTCCTTTTTCTTCTCTCTGCCTCTCTTGCCTGGTCCGGATGGTATTGCACCATCCCCCACTTCCTTCTCAGTCTCACTCCAACCATTCTTACTTTGATGTGTCTGAGTTCCCTGTCTCTCCAGGTAATCTCTCTCCCTCTTCTCAAACCACCAAATCTCTCTCTCTGTCAGGTCTCTGTCTCCAGTAATCCCTTTCATCTCTTTCTCTTCACAAGCAGGTTCGTCCTTTCTCTCATTACAACCACTCTTGTCTGCTCCTGTACATTTCTGTGTGCCTCTGTCTGTCTGGCATACATGTGTTTTCCTCATAAAGAAACCCTCAGGTGCTCCTGGAGAATTGTTGCATACACGTTTCTTCTTCTGCCGAATGTTTGAGAATTTGCAACATTTTATATCATGTGACACAGGTGCGGAAGCACAATGCTCAATACCTTTTTAATTGTGTGTGTGTGTTTGTTGTCTTTGACTTAGCATGGGAAGAAATTGTTACAGTGCAGTCCTGCGTGTCACCAGGCCTTCATGTTGATTTTCCTTGACAGACCTGCCAGGGAAAACTGAGTAGCAATCCCATTGTTTGGGTTGCATAAATGTATTTTGTTCATGCATATAAAGGGATTCTGTCTCCAGTCTGTGCCCGTAGATTAGGTTTGAATATAGGGAGCTTTTCTTTCCTTTTTACATCTACTTACTTTACTTGAAATGGTGCTTTCCGGCTCGGGGCTCCCTAGTGGAGACTTGAAGTGGTATACCATGACAGGCAACAGCACAAAATGAGGTAATCACTAGAAAACTATTTCTCCCTAAATACACGTCCCTCACCAAAGAACTCAACTGTAACTGCCTATAGGTGCCTATCCTTAGACTGGAGTGCTGCCTCTCTAAAAGGGGGGACAGGACGGAAGAGAAGCTCTCCCTCCCTACAAATTCAAAGAGTGCCAATTAAAAAAACATCCTATACTGGTGTGGTAAGGAAACTATTTTATTCATTCTTATGCGACTACCCAGAAGGAAAACTTCAAAAAAACAAAAGTAGATACAGAATCCGGTATCATATTCGGTATCTAACCCTAAAATAATCTAGCAGTAGCTCCATTTATTTGGAGATCACAATTTCACAACACGATCGACCGGTTTCAGTGGTATATTTAAATGCACCGCCTTTTTCAGGACCAGAACAGCCCTTCTTTTCCCACTCGAGCAATACCAGTTTTAAGTTTTGGCGGCTCATATCGATGCGTCAAATTTATAAGCACTAATTAGTAGTGAGGGTAGTGTATATTGGCTTTCGTACTCCATACACCAGCGGACCACCATAGATTCTTCTGACTTTTGCTGCTTTTCAATTCTAAACAAGACAGAAAACACATAGGGAGAGGTCAGTTAGAATTTGATCTCAATCTGTGCAATCTGTGCATCATTACATGAACAACAACCAGAATGAAAAACATACCTGAAATTTGTCGATGATTTCATTAACATAAATATCAGAGGAGATAGCTGTGGAAAATAATATGTACTGAGTAGTAATTTCACATAAATCTCAGTGGAAACAACCTGCTATTTTCATGAACAGAACCCGACAAACATAGCCTAGTTCATTTCTGTATCGAAAGTAAATCTAAAGTCACTAGTTCCTAAAGTGATTGACTACCATGAACCAGTACTCGCACAGGTGGATACATGCTTTTATGCCCTGCAGTGCACACTTTTGCACACTCCATGGCTGACGAGCCAAAATGTGTTCACCCGAACGGAAACACCATTATCTGTTTGTACGCATTGCATGTATTCACTACACATGAGTAAGTGAGTTAATTGGAGAGGAAGCCATCACACAAACAGCCATCTACATCACAGTGCTAGACTAACATAGTCTCTAATTTTTAAGCATCTTTTGCCACATTATGCCACATGCTCTATTTTACCCAACTTGCAGGTTCCGTTCACTAAAGTCAAGGTCTTGGTCTATTCAACCGTACCTAAAAAGAACATCGTATTCCTTCCTCCTCTCTGTGAAGGAACTTGCATACCGTTTTGCTGTTCTTGAGTGTAAACTGCTGTGACGTGAATGGTCGTGATCTTGGCTCGATGTCACATGATGTATCATGAGTCAGTTGTTACCACTGTCGCGGACAGGGCACCATCTTGGACTAGTTTAGAAATCCCTGTTTATATTGTATGGCATTGCAAAAAGGCACACATCAACAGACACTCGCACATGCCGAGTCAACTTCTGGTATTCATCTCACTTACCATCATACCTCGACCCACCTATTGCAAAAAGTGGATGATGTTACTTTCTCATTATTTAGCTACGTCCTCTAATCAGTATCATATATACCCTGAAATAACGAGGCACTTACTCCCCAATGCACTCCATGCACTCCATTTTTATGTGTGACGTACCTCATCTTAGTTAGAGTCTCAAGTGCTTAAAGAAAATGGCCTAAAAAAGCAATATATATTTATATATTTAGTATGACTCTGCCAGACTTAAGCAAGTCGCACATGGCAATGGTAAGGAATGGGTACGCATCACCTCATATATCATTATCATTGCTGGGATGGGAAGAGAGATGCACAATCTGCACGTCTTCAAAGAGGGTACACCAGCGTACTTGAAGACCCGCATCACTCAACCCTTAGCCACTCTCGCTCTACGTTCCGCAAACCTGGGAACGATTAACCAGGACAGGTTCAAAAGGGCGGGAGGACTAGGGAGGGCCTTCCCCGTGCAGGCTTCTATGATATGGAACTTTCTCCCTAGCACTCTCCGATTGGACAGAAATGTGAAAACCTTCAGCGCTTCGCTGAAAACCATTCTCTTCAAATAAACTGCAGGTACGATGTAGCCACTCCAGACCTAGACTGATATTGTTAAGTCCTGTGTTTTTTGTTCGCCCATTGTATTCATGCTGCGCCGAGATGTCTGCGGGTTAACGGCGCAGTACAAATTAATAAATAAAAAATAAATAAATACATGGCAGGCTTTAGTGCATAACTGCTAACTGTTGCCAAGGAATGACCTAATTCATACCATGCACGTGTGATTTTAACCTACAAATCCAATGTTCTTTTTTGAAAAGGAGAGAGTTGGCATCTCAATCCAATGTTCTTTTTTGAAAAGGAGAGAGTTGGCATCTCATCCACGTGGTGGGACCATAACCTTCAGAAGTATGTCCATTTTAGGTCCAATTCATTATGACGTGCCTCCAAAAAAGTGTGACCCCATTTGGTGCATGTTCCTTCCATTTGCGTATGCATGACTGAAGCTCCACTATGTGTTGGTCTGTTAGTCATCCTTACATAGGGCAAGTTACAGGGACAGCGGATTAGGTAAATAACATTACAGTGTTGCAATTTGTCAATTTTAGTTGTTGCCAATGATGATCACTGCCAATATCTATTTCAGTGCTCAGTGATGTTTCATTACATATAGAGCAAGAGGTAGACGGGCCATGCCCGCGTAGGGGAGGCAGCCCCCAAAGTGTTCTTTGGGAGTTTGTAAGAATAGACCCAGATTGGTGCCAGGACACCAAACTGTCTCTCAAATTCTTCCTTCTTTTTATTGACACTCTTGCCTCTGCAAGGGGCACTGGCCCCGTATTAAGAATAGGCCAGAGTTTCTTTATAACTTTTTTTGATTTGATTCAGAAGTGGTGAATAGCTCAGAATGGCTATAATCTTATCTTCTGTGTGGTTTCTTTTATGTTGCTCCAAGGCGGTGGTCCTTGGGACATTGCCTACCCTTTTATATGCTTGTTTCAACCGCTTCCTTGGGTTGCAACGGCTGGGCAGGTTCTCTGTGAGTTGACAGGCTTGTGTGTCTACATATGAAGTACTGTCTGAAGGGCAAATTATCCTTTAGATGTTGGGGGTGATAACTGTCATACATTAGCAAAGCATTTGTCAATGTATCGCACCCAAGTGTGTAGCTTATGACAGAAAGTATCAGTTGCAGCGTAGATGCATTATTCTTTAAACTCTGAAACATACAAGTTTGCCTGGCTGGGTGAAAACGTTGCACCCCTAGCAGTCCCTGATATTCGTTGAAAGAATTCATCCTGGAACAGGAAAACATTCTTTGTAAGTTGTAATATAAAATGAATAGGGATATCACAGTGCCTATGTTGTTCCTCTAATTTCCTCTGCACCGCCAGAAGAGTTTTGCATTCTGGAATCTTGGTATATAGAGCTTCTATATCAAACATAACTAGAATTTCATCTTCAGAATTGAAGATAACATTTTCCACAAGTTTGAGGGCTTCAGTAGAATCCTTTACAAATTATTGCATTTTCAGGATCTCTGTCTTGAGGATGTAGTCCACATATTGAGAGAGTGGCTCTAGGATAAAGCCAATGCCAGACACAATGGGTCTATATGGTGGTGGAAGTCTGCCTTTATGTATCTTTGCCAACGCATACAATGTAGGTACCATTGGATGGGTGGGAACCAAGAATTTGGGTTCCTTAGAGCTAAGTAGACTGTCCATCAGGACTTCTTCCACAATTTGGTCTATCAGGATTTTCAATGACTCAGTTGGATCCCTGCCTACATGAAGGTAACTCGAGGTATCACTCAAAAGGACCCTCACTTTTCCTATATATTCCTCAGTATCCATTAACACAACTGCACCTCCCTTGTCCGCAGGCTTCATAATCACCCCTTCCTTATTGACTAGGTTCTCTATTGCCATTTTCTCCTGTTTTGAACAATTGCATCTTGGATTTTGCATGTTCTTCTCTAGTTTTTCTAACTGTTGGAATAGTAAGCGTTCAAATGTACTAGATTTAGCCGATATATTCCCAGGAGGTGGGCCAAATGTGGAGGTTCTATGGCCCCGATAAGGTCATTCTCTGGTTCTTCCATAATGTCTGCATACAACTGTTTGAGTCTGGCTTTTCCCTGATTTCTGTGATGCGGGGAAAGTGCAAGCGCTGACAGGGAAGAACAAGCGGGATCTCGGGAGTCTACAATGGTATCTTGGCATTAGCTACAGGAAGTTCTGCAGGTGCAGATGTCTGGAAGGCACAGCAGAAGGAACCAACTAGAGGAGGTTCAGAGTGAGAGGGACACAGGGGAGACCAACTATTCACTAGGCCAGAGAGGAAGAGAAAAGCAGCCAAGCAGGCTAAGGAAGACCAGGGGAGAAGGCAAGGGCAGATTGCAAAAGGGCAGGAACTGTCAGGAACATCCAGAAGAAAGCAAGTAAAGGAGTACCTGGTAGCGAAGCACAGTTCAAGGGCAAACCGCGCTGACAAATGGAGAACCGACAATAGCTGAGGATAGATATAGGACAGGGGGTGAAAAGGAGGCTTGAGCAGCAATCTGCTGTTGCCAGACACCATCGCCCGTGTATGCATGGTCATGGAAAGATGGTTGTGCCCTTCTGGAGCTGAGCCTGTACCGAGCTGACCTACAGGAGATGCCAGCAAGGGTACAGCCGCCACATCGTGGATAGACGAGGATGCCCCTGTAAGGTAAGTGGCATGACACCTGGAATAGAACTTTTCTTGTTGTCCCAGGTGGTCCTGTGGTGTCTCGTGGCACAGTGTGTTTGTATAACAAACAGGAATGTTTGGCAAATCCTGAAAAGAACCCTCCACCCAGTCAGAAGAAAACCTCCTTGCCTAACGCTGACAAGGCCCTGAATTAAAGTAAACCCTTCTGGGAACTAGTGAATACTAATAGAAAGTCGGACGGTTGCAGGAGCCATAAAGTTTCTCTCAGAAGGGAACACATCATCCAATAAAGTGCCTTAAGGCATACCTCCTGGGCACAGCTCGCAAATGTTCAGAATCCCAAGCTGCAGGGGGGATCAAGCATGGGCGAGGCTCAAGTGATGCACGATGGTAACAAGCCTGTGTGCAGGCTGTGTGGCAAGAGAGAACGGGCTCAGGTCATGCTCCGCAACAAAGCAAGCGAGTTCAGGGGACCAGCTCCACAAGTGACAAGAGTGAGCATGTATGCAGAGCTGTGTCACAGAAAGAAGGGAGGTTTGGGCATGAAAGGGTAGCGGGAGCCTATGCTAAGCTTATCCCAAGCTTAGTTTAAAGGATAAGCAACAAAGCAGTGTCCATGTATGTGAAATTGCCTTGTAATGATTCCTTGTCAGTGGGGGCTAAAATCATTACTGCACCTTGTGACATGGAAGGATTTGATTATACTTCCTGTCCGCCTCTAATCCCCAATAGCGCAATCTTGGAGTGCTGTCCATTCCTACTGATTGTATTGTTTCCTGTTATATAAGCCCTTCCGTCTCATCTTGTTTAAGCAATTTCCAATTCTAATATATATTCCACTTATTCAGTCGGAATGTTCATGCCATGGACTTTTCATCCTTAGGCTACCTGTCATCCTGTCATTTGGCTGGTAAATTAACTATTATTTAAACAGATAGCGGCTAAAGTTTGACATCCAAAGACTAACCCATGTTGCTATCCTTTCTGAGTATTCCCCACCCTTCAAAGGTTTAGTCGGTCGGGCAGTACCCCTTATTTGGCCTTTAGCACACACGTCCAAATAAATTGCGGGAATAAATTACACAAACATTTCAGTATCAATTCATAATAGACAATAATATAAATTCATTGTGAGTAACAATATTAAATGCACGATTCATAAGATAGTCCTCAGTAAATGGCCTGCAAAAACAATTAAAAAGGACCAGCATGAGCACCTCAATTGGATTAGGGCAACATCCTACGCAATCATGCACAGTAGATGTATTTTGCAACAAAGTATACGTCGTTCAATACAGCCGTAGATTTGCATAAAATAATCGCTTCCTGCGTGGTTTTCACAAATGCTTTTCTAAACAGAGGTAGCAAATAAATCTTCCTCAAATTACAGTAGCACTCGCAAAAGAGTAGACAGTTTCGGTTTCTAAACCACATTTTGGACAGGTTTCTGTATTTCTACTCCATCCTCTTGTAAAAGAGGCCACCTGTAGTGTACCAGTTCTGAACTCCAGAAATAGGGTACCTGCCCGGGCTCATAGGTTTAGGTCTTGTCATGTGAAAGGGATATTATTCATAGTTAGCAAGCGTGACTTCCTGTTATTCCTGTTTACATAAAAGTCTTGCTCCAACTCCTGTATTAAATGCAGATTCGTCACCTATACAAGATTACCCCTTTGACTGCTAGACCCTTCCTCCCTAGGGCCCATATATATATGGAATTACACAAAAATATAGTTAAAAAACCCTGAATGGTTGAAATGATCAGATTTTGGCTGTACCAAAATTACATACTGCTGGAAATGCCGAACATTTCAACCATTCGGTTTTCATTCTAGCGAACAAGGGAAGCAGGGGTTGCAGGGGTGTCCCCCGCCCCCTTGTTTGCTATAATGGAATCAGGGTGGCGGGGGTATCCCCCGCATCCAAAACAACGTTTTCAACCAAAAAAGGACCCTGCAGCACCGGTTCCCATCCACGGAAGTGGCGCTGAAAGGACTCGGCGGCACACAGCAAAGTGTACCGCCAAAAGATAAGTAAGGGGGTGGGGGGAACGGGTCTATAAAGGCCATTTTGCTGTGGGGTGCTTATTTCGAATACGAACATTTAGAATTCGACCTTTCCATCTTTGAAATGTTTGTATTCGGAATAATCACATATATATTATATGCCTCCATGAGATGAGCAACTTGACCATAACTATACAGCTGCTACCACCGCAGGCCGTGTAATATATATATATAAACATATATATTTGTGTGTATATATATATATGTATAAGTATATATATATATATTGAAGAGTAGGGGCTAACCCGGTCTGTCAGTGCGCGTAAGTAAAGTTCAATGTGTCAATCATTTCTATGTGAATCTGGATAGCTGCAGTATCTGGTATACTGATACTCCGCCCCTGCTTCAATCAAACAGCTGTGTAAAATGTTGTATACCAGAAAGAATTGTGCTTGGCCCAAGCTAGTCTAATTGGATATAATCTAATGTTTTATAAGAACCAAATACAATTTAAAGTATTGAAAACAATCACTGATTTATTGTTCTCCTTTCAAGTAGGAGTTATAGTTTCAAATGCGCCCAGCCGACTCGTGTTTCGGCCCTAGGTTTTTTTCAAAGCTCGTACATGCATTTTTTACAGAATAACAAATTCTCTGGTTTCTGAATTATATTTGTAACCATATGTAGACATTCAAATTATACAAATCATTGACATTTAAAAAAAAAATGCAAATGAACCAACATAAGGATTACAAATAAGGAGATTTTCAGTAAGGTAAAAGCAGAGACCGTGTATTAAATATACACATGCAAAAGGAACATTATATAATATTGTATTATTAGAGATAAGGAGAGAACATGAACAGGTAAAAATAAAAATAAAAAGAGTGAAAAACAAAGAAACACAATTGGTCAAATGTTTTTGCCAATATTCTAATATCATCGTAATCTGATGTCATTGGATACCATCACCAAATATGTTATATAGCTAACATAATGATGTGGGCTCATTTCCTTCAAATGGCCCTTTTGGTGACAATATGTACTTATGTATTATCGTTCCTAGACTTGAGAGAACCTGTGCAACCAAACTAACCACGTGGGTCGAACACACAAAGTGTAGCCCAATTACGTGCAGGCATGCTCACTATTGAGTCATAGGTGTATTAATATGTTGATTAACAGTCCTAATTAGTGCAGTATCCATTATTACTGTTCTCTCACCAAGCTGTGATATATTATCATTGAATCACTCACCCTTAACTCCATGTTTCCAATATGCAAGCTTAGATCATCTAGCAATTTTGCTTTCTCTAATGTGAGAGTAAACATTTCTAATTAGTATATCCGTTGTAAATAATCATTCTACTACCACTGTGAAATTATAATTCTCCAGCATGGGGTCTGGCATGGATTCACATGCTCATGAATATTCCCCGTCGTCAGGCTGAGAATCCTCGGTAAAGAAAAAATCAGTATCAGTTTCGTTTCTAATCTGTCTTTCTTAGTAACCAATCACTGATCTCTGGGTCATACTGCCCCCAGCCAATGACTGCCCTCTCCCTAAGCCCCGCCTCTGGCAGCCATCCTCAGATTTTTACCGCACGCTCAAGTATTGGGAGTCCTTGTGCTTTACCTCTCGAGTTTTTGCTGCGTTTTCACGTTTTTTCAGGAGATTTTCTCATTTTTTCGGTTTAATCGAGCCTCAAGCTACACTGTTTCTACTTCCGATAATGGGGACCCGTTTCGGAATTCTTCGAAAGTTTTTGTCGAGTTTACGCTTCTTGGAGGATTCCGGAAGATCTGCGGCCTACCTCAACGGACATGGCCCAGGACAAGGGAAGCTTGACGCCCGGATCCAAGCTGTTCAGGTGCTGCCCTGGATGCGGATTACAAAACGTTTTCAAGGAGGACGAGCATTCGCGATGTCTCTACTGCCTTCATGAGGACAAGACGCACGTGGAGAAGGGCTGTGCATTCTGCAAGAACCTTTCGGAACGGACCAAACAAGATCGTCGTTCCCGCCTCGCCGCCTGGCTGGAGAAGGGCACAGCAGGTGAGACGGCGAAGAAAAAGTCCTGTGAGGGTGCCCCAGCGACGGGGGCCCAACAGAAGGCCAAGCACCGCGAGTCCGCGGGCACCGGTAGCGCCGAAAGGTCAGGCTCTTCGGCTGCCAGGCAGAGCGCAACTTCCCTGGCACGTTCAACCACGAGCCAGCGCTCTAATTCGGGGAAGAGGAAGTCCGAGAACCCGGGTAAGCTGCTGGAGCGGCCCCGGTCGATCTCGAAGGGGGAGCGAGGCGCTGACCCTCCCCCCAAGGCGAAGGCCCAGGACGCACCTAAGGTGGTGAGGGCTTTGATCCAGCCGGCAAAAGCCTCTATCGAAGTGGTCGCTGCGACCCTGGCGAATGCTGGCTGAGACTACGCCAGTGGAATCGGCCTCTGAGCCCAGAGTATCCCTGCCACCGCGGAGGGAATCCTCTTTCCAGCCCATCGTTAAGACCCCCGTGAAGTCCCCGGCGGAAAAAGAGGGGGGGGCGGTGGCCATTACAGACTTCGGAATCAGCCTCTGAGGAGGAGCTGGTGGAAACCGAGAAGGGCCTCAACAAGAGGCTCATAGGCCTCAACGAGAGGTTCGAGAAGGTTCGATCCCAGGGGGCGGTCCCCGCTGACGTGATGGAAGATAACGACGATGGCGACGAAGAGGGCCCAGTGGAGCGGCCATCACGTCCGTCGCAGCCATTACCCGAGCCCCAGGATAGCTCGGCGGCCATTTTGTTGGCGATCCAATCCTTATGTACCGAGATAAGGACGAGATTACCGCGGACCCCGACGGAGGATCCAGAACCGGGCCCGTCGGGAAACCCTCCGAACGAACAAGCGGAGGAGAGTCCACCCCTCTCCGCCCTTCGTGCCCGCGAGGCCTGTGGATCCCTCATCCCCCTCGCCGGACCCTAGAGAGGATACGGTGACGGATACAGCGACGGGGACGGACGGCGGCGATGACACAGTGGACATCCCGTCATCACCCCCCATCGGGCTTCTCCAGCCGACGAAATTGGCTCCTTTCACGCCATGATAACCATGGCATCCAAGCTCTTCCAGCTCTGCCCTGAAGAACAAAAAAAGGAAGGGTTTCTTTACCAACGACGAGAGGCCAAGAGGAAGACGGTCCTCGCAGTGCCTTTGCTCGACGACATCTGGGACGAGGGGCTTGCTATCCTCAAGAACCCTTCCACGACACCCGCCAAGAGGGACAGGTATGAGAAGCAGTACTGAGTCCCCGATGCCGCCCCCTTGTGCCTCAGGGCCCAGCCCACGCCGGACTCTGTCGTCTCGGCAGCGGCTAAGAAGAAAGCAGCGGGTGCGGCGGCTTCAACTTCCACTTCCCCGCCAGACAGCGAGGGCAAGAAGTTGGACTCCATGGGACGACGAGTCATCTCGTCGTCGGCGACGACGATTAAGGCGGCCAATGCCTTAGCGATCGTTGCCCGCTATGACAGGGAGCTCTGGTTCAAGATAGCTCCCCTGCTAGACTTTCTACCTGACGACTTGAGGCGGAGGCCCTACAAATTCTGCAGGAAGGCGAGGTGGCATCGGATCACACGATAACGGTGGCAACGGACATTGCCGATACCGGATTTCGCCAATTGGGCAACAGAGTTTACCTCTGACGATGAGGATGGCTCAAGGCGACAGACTTTCGCCAGGACTTCCAGACCAGAGTGTTGGATATGCCATTCGACGGCAACAACCTATTTGGTAAGGCTGTGGACGAGTCTCTTCAGGCCATCAAGACCGACTCGGAGACGGCCCGGGCCCTAGGGGTCAACAACAATGACCCTTTCGGAGCTCCGGAGGCAGACAGGGTCCCTCCAAAGGATCCAGCGGTGGCTCTTCCACTTACCGCCAGGCGGCCCGTTCCTCTTCCCAGGAGGCCTACAGAGGTCGCGGCAAGCAAGGGGGATCCCGCCGTTGTCGCCAAGGTGGCCAAGGCGGCAAGGCCGCCTCCAAGGAAGACTGACCCGGCCGTGTCGTCGGGCCCCCACCAAAGCACCCCGGTGGGAGGCCGGCTGACGAAATTCGTCAGCGTGTGGGAGTCCATCTCCACCGACCGTTGGGTGCTGGACACCCTGGCCAACGGGCACTCGCTGGAATTCCAAAAGAAGTGCCCTTGCATTTCTCCCGTGGCCAGGAAGGAGAATCACGTCCCTCAACTGCTGTTGGAGGTAAGGGCGATGCTCAAGAAAGGTGCCATCGAGCTCGTCCCCAGGAGGCTCCGGGGCTCCGGAGTGTACTCAAGGTACTTCCTCATCAGAAAGAAGACAGGCGGTTGACGCCCCAGCCTGGACCTGCGTCGGTTAAACAAATACATCAAGGCGTATAAATTCAGGATGGTCACCCTCCAGCACCTGCTGGGACAGCTGGAGGAGGGCGACTTCCTATCGTCGTTGGACCTGGAGGATGCTTACTTCCACATCCCCATTCTAAAAGGGCACAGGAAGTTTCTCAGGTTCGTGGTTCAGGGACGCCACTACCAATTCAGAGCCCTACCCTTCGGATTAAAGTCGGCACCCAGGGTATTCACCAAGTGCCTGGCACCAGTGGCGGCGTGGCTGCGCCTGCAGGGGATCCACATCTACCCCTACCTGGACGACTGGCTAATCCGGGCAAGGACAAGAGAACTTGCTGTGGAACACACAGCGAGGATTGTCCGGCTGCTCACAGAACTGGGGTTCGCCATCAAGTACCCCAAATCCCACCTGGTTCCGTCGCAAGTAGCACTGTTTCTGGGAGTGAAGCTCGATACAGTGGGGCAATTCGCCTCCCCGTCAGAGGAGAGGACGAAGACCATCCTGGGCAAGGTGCGGCGCCTGCTAGCCACGGACGTGGCCTGGGTGAGGTCCATCAAGTCCCTCCTCGGGATGATGTCCTCATGCATCTATCTGGTACCCCTTTGCAGACTTCGGATGCGTCCGCTACAGGAGTGCCTCGACGCCCGCTGGTTTCAGGCGACGGGCTGCTTCGAGGACAGGATCCCTCTCGACGAGGAGTTCCGTCGGGAGATCCTATGGTGGGGTACCCGTGCTCCCCTCACTACAGGCACGGACTTTCAAACCCTGGCGTTTCAGGAGACGGTGACTACGGACGCCTCTCTGGAGGGTTGGGGGGCCCACACAGGAGATCTCCACGCAAGAGGCCTTTGGTTCCCAGAGGGGAGGTCTCTCCACATCAACATTCTGGAGCTCCGAGCAGTGTTCTGGGCGCTCAAGTCGTTCCTTCCGTCCCTCAAGGACAAAGTGGTGAGGATCTTCACCGACAACACCACAACGATGTTCTACATACGGAAGCAGGGGGGCACCAAATCCCCAGCCCTATCCAAGGAGGCCCAGGATCTGTGGCACTGGGCCGTCGCCCAGGGGATGTTTCTGGTTCCCTTCCACTTGGCAGGAATAAAAAACACCATCGCCGACTCACTCAGCAGGGAGCTGCGCTCGTGCCACGAGTGGGAACTACATCAGGACCAGGTGGATCGGCTCTTTCGACGATGGGGCAAACCCCGGATCGACCTTTTCGCGACGGCGATGAACTCCAAGTGTCAGAGGTTCGCCAGCAGGTTCCTGCAGCCGTTGAGCATGGGCGATGCTTTCTCGTTCCCCTGGGACGGCCTGTTTCTATACACGTTCCCTCCGTTGCCGCTCCACCTCATCAACCAGCTCAAGAAGTCCAGGTGCAGAATGATCCTCGTCGCACCGGCATGGCCGAGGCAGATCTGGTTCCCGGACCTTCTGGACTTGTCAACGTCCCCACCAGTCAAGCTGCCGGCAGACGCGGATCTTCTCTCCAGAGAAGGAGGCGCCATTCTCCATCACGACCCACAGTCGCTGAACTTGCAGGCCTGGCTCCTGCAGCACTAGAGTTTGGAGTGTACGATATCCCGGCTGACTGCAGAGAGGTTCTTGCAAAAGCCAGGGCGTCCTCAACTCTTAACTGTTACGGTCATAAGTGGAAGAGGTTCTCTGTTTGGTGCTTTGCACAGAAGATTAACCCTCTGCGGATTACGGCCCCTCAAGTACTGCCGTACCTACTGTCACTGGCTAAAGCTGGTCTGGCTCATGCCTCTATCAAAATACATCTTGCTGCCATCTCCCAATATACCAGGACTACGGGACGGGCGTCCTTGTGGTCTCATCGCCTGGTGAAGGAATTTATGAAGGGACTATTCCGATCGTTCCCGCCGGTGAAGGCTCCTGCCCTGGCGTGGGAGCTAAATGTGGTGCTGACCAGGCTCATAGGGGCCCCATTCGAGCCTATGCATTCGGCACCTCTGAAGTTCCTGTCATGGAAGACAGCGTTCCTCGTGGCCATCACCTCCGCATGACGAGTGGGAGAGATCCAGGCCCTATCTTGCAAGCCTCCATACTTGACTTTTCATGACACGAGGGTGGTGCTGAGGACGCACCCCTCCTTCATGCCCAAGGTGCCGTCGGGCTTCCACCTCAACAAGCCCTTGGTGTTACCAGTTTTCTTCCCGTCGCCTTCGACGCCGGCCGAGAGGACTTTGCACTCGCTGGATGTAGCTAGAGCGCTGAAGTTCTACGTGGACCGCACGAAGAGTTTTCGGAAGACGTCACAACTGTTTGTGAACTTTGGGTCTGTGAATCAAGGGAAGGCTCTCTCGAAGACTTCCATTTCCAGATGGCTCTCTGACTGCATCATGCACTGTCACCGGTTGGCAAACCAACCGCTGCCCGGCCGTCCGAGAGCCCATTCAACCAGAGCGATCGCTGCTACCACGGCTTTCCTGTCTGGTTTGCCCCTGCTGGACATCTGCAGGGCTGCTACGTGGAGGTCGACGCACACCTTCACAAGATTCTACTGCGTCGATCGGGACTCCAGGGAGGAGTCCAGGGTCGGCCATGCAGTGCTGCGCAACCTGTTCGCCTAAGGTGAGCCTGGTGAGGAGGTAAGAATTGCTTAATGTTGAGTTTTGGATGTAATGCTTAATGTTGAGCCTTTGCCACCTCCTGTGGTTGTGCATGTGTATACTGCTATGTATACTTTTATTCATGAGCATGTGAATCCATGCCAGACCCCATGCTGGAGAAGGAACAAGTTACTTACCTGTAACTGTTGTTCTCCAGCATGGGTCTGGCATGGATTCACATGCGAGCCCTCCCACCTACCCCTCTGCGGCTCTTCACTTGGTCATACTGCCACTTTGCGTGCTACCAAATCTGAGGATGGCTGCCAGAGGCAGGGCTTAGAGAGAGGGCAGCCATTGGCTGGGGGCAGTATGACCCAGAGATCAGTGATTGGTTACTACTAAAAAAGACAGATCAGAAACGAAACTGATACTGATTTTTTCTTTACCGAGGATTCCCAGCCTGACGACGGGGAATATTCATGAGCATGTGAATCCATGCCAGACCCATGCTGGAGAACAACAGTTACAGGTAAGTAACTTGTTCCTTCTAAAATGCTCACCCCTCATCCTCATGAGGCGATCCAATTTGGTGTTTGATTATCTACTGTCATAGGTACATGACCAAAATATATGGTATAGCTGTAATAAAGATCAGATGATTGAAATGTTAGAATTACTTGAGCCAGTCTCTCAATTTACTTTATTAGTATACTTGTGATTATTTCCAATATGCCCTAGTCTTAAGGTAACTCAACTGATTTCAGCAAACGATAGATCTAGTGGGATGTCCTGTAAGGAATAATCTTTTTCATGGCGTGCCGCGTGTCAATTTCATGCGGGCGCAATTTTGAAAGTTTGTTTATGTAGCAGTGATGTCGCGCGTATTTGGCGCGTGATGTCATTTGCATCACTTTACATTTCAAAACAAACAAAAAGGCAATCAATTTCGGATGTGCCTTGTCCTGTGAATGTCTCCTGGTTTCAATCACTCACACTATACATTCAACCACTCCTACGGAGTGAATGCCTCAATAATTGAAAAACCATTTATCATTATATTTGCTCAATGAATATATCGAACAGGTTCCGTAGCTAGTTATGATTAGGTCTATGCCACTGATACCTGTTTAGTGCCTCAGTCAATAGAGGCAAATACAATATTCCCATTCATGATTACTAAGGTCTAACTGTAACGCTCACCTGATTCTCGCAGAGGCGCCGGTCTTGACTGGGCGACTACCGTATCTTCAAAGGTGATGTGTAGCACCCGGTTGGCTCTTTGGGCTGCACCTCTGTGCACTGTATGCCTGACGTGTAGAGTAAGATGTCTGCAGATAGAAAATATGGGGTTAATGAACTGGGGTTATTGGGGTGTCCCTATCTCTTTCCTCTTCTCCTCTCCTGTAGACCCCCAAAGGTTAACGCTCTCACCTTAGGTAAGTGAATGCCGAGCTCTCCATCTGCCTCGGGGCAGGGTGCTGTAACCAGTTTCTTCACTGGATAGGTAGCGCAGGCCTCTTGACTTCAGAGGACTGCTGTCCGTCGTTTACTGCACGAACGGTAAGTTTCGAGTCATTCAAATGTCTTTAAAGTCTTTAGTAATGATGTCTCTTGTTTTGCAGGGTTCCGGCGATGGCGGATGACGGGCTGAAGTGAGTTGAAGATGGAGCCCGTGTGATGAATAGAAGCGCCTGGAAGCACGTAAGTAAGCGCTTGTTGCCTGCTTCACTATGCGCTCTAACTGTCTTTTTTTAATTTTGCAGGTACGAGTTCGGAGCGGCTGCAGGGTGCCGGAATACCCACTGGATTAGATGTGGAAAGGAGTAATGGCACGTGAGTATTAAAGTTCCCCAATGTCTTTAAACGCACCTTGTTTTGTCTTTCAGATGCGGGATGCAGCGCCGAAGGCCTCCGGAGCGTACGAAGAGTAGGTAAGCCTTTGCCTTTCAGATGCCGGAATGCTAACCTGTTCTTTCTTGTCTTTATAGGTGTTGCTGAAGACTGGATTCAGGATGGTAAGCCTTTGCCTTTCAGATGCCGGAATGCTAACCTGTTCTTTCTTGTCTTTATAGGTGTTGCTGAAGACTGGATTCAGGATGGTAAGCCTTTTTCCTTAGGCCCAGGACCGGATGCAGAAGACACGATGAGCGTTCTGCTGCAGAGGTTGCAGAATAACGCAAAGCAAGATTCATCCACCGGGTGTGGTTTAAATAGCCTCCTGTAGTGCTTAGGTGTCTCCTTCCACAGCCACGCCTAAGTAAGAAAAGAGTTCCTGGTAAGAAAAGAGTTCCTGCCTTCCAGAACAGTTCCAGTGTTCTGAATCTAGGGAGTGGCTCCAGCCCCACCCAACAGGAAAAGTAGTTCTAAACAGAAGAGGATCAGGGGCTCAACTGGCAGGCAAGTAAGCAGCATGGTCTGCTGAAGGTAAGTCCACCCAAGCATTATGAGCCCGGCGCTTCCAGCGCTGGGACTGGGCATATTTATGAGCATGGTGCCACTGGCGCCAGGACTGGGTCCAAGAGGTCCCAATTGGGACTGGTTGGCACTCGGAACCTGGGTTATGGATCTGCTTCCAAGGGAGTTGGGAAAACCCTGACCTTTTGGAAGCAGAGATCATGACAGTACCCCCCCTCAAGGCCCCTCCCAAACCGGGCTTCTCCGGGGGTTTTGGCTTGTCAGGAAATGTTCGGTGAAATCTTTTGATTAGGCGAGGAGCGTGGACATATTCAGCAGGTTCCCAGGATCTCTCTTGGGGGCCGTAGCCTTTCCAGTCAATTAGGTAGAATAGTTTAGATTTGGAGATCTTGGAGTCCAGAATGCTTTTGACTTCAAACTCGAGTTCTCCATCCACTAGGATAGGTTTTGGAGATTTGGTTAGTCGGGTTTGAGGTTGCACGGGTTTTAATAGAGAGACGTGGAAGACCGGATGTATCTTCATGTGCGGGGGCAAGTCCAACTTGACCGCTACTGGGTTTACTATGGTAGTGATGGAATAGGGACCAAGGTATCTTGGGTTGAATGTGCGTGGCCCTTTTAGAGATAGATATTTGGTGGATAACCAGACTTGATCCCCTACTTGATAGTGAGGGGCTTCCTTCCGATGTTGATCTGCTCCTTTCTTGTATTGTTCTTTAGCCCTTTGAAGGTGAGAAACAGCTTCCTTAAAGGCTTGGGTGATTGTAGAATGCAGGTAGTCTACTGCTGGTGTTTCAAGATCTTGGAGGGGATCCAACTCCGAGGTTCGAGGGTGACTGCCGTACAAAAGAAAAAACGGGGTTTTCCCAGTTCCCGAATGGACAGAGTTATTGTAGGCATACTCGGCTATCCAAAGGATATCTTTCCAAGTTTTTTCAGTTTGTTGCAGCATGCAGCGTAAATACTGTTCCAGAGTTTGATTGGTCCTCTCGGTTTGTCCGTCGGTCTGAGGGTGGTGACTGGTCGATAGTCTCACAACAATTTGAGCCGACCGACAGCAACTTCGCCAAAAATGAGAAATAAATTGACTACCTCGATCCGAAATTAGAACCGAAGGAAAACCGTGCAGTCGGACGATGTTTTCGAGAAATTCTCGGGCCAGAGTTGCTGCTGTTGGCAAGCCTTTGAGCGGAATGAAATGCGCCATCTTGGAGAATAAGTCCACGATTACTAGAATCGTATTGTATCCGGAGCATGGAGGTAGATCGGTGATGAAGTCCATAGAAAGCGTATGCCAAGGGCGAGGTGGGATGTCAATAGGGCGTAAGAGGCCTGCTGGTCTTTCCTTTTGACTCTTGTTTTGGGCGCATACTCCACAGGACATTATAAAGTCTCTGATATCTTTTTTCCAAGACGGCCACCAGAAGTAGCGCTTGATCTTTTCTGAGGTCTTGGCTATACCGGGATGACCTTCCATTAAAGAGTCGTGATAACAAGAGATTACTTTTTTCTGTAAATCTGTGCTGGGTAGGTATAATCGTTCTTGGAAATACAATAAGTTGTCCTTTACTGCAAAGTCCTTTCCCTGCAGATGCCAATTCTGTATGTCTGCTGGAGTTACAAGTTGCCTGGCTTTATCCTTAACTTCCTCTATGGATTCTGTGGCGATTACACCCAGAATTCTTTGTTCGGGAATGATTGGTACAGGTTTAGGGTTGACCAAGTGTTCTTCCACTCCCATCCGAGAAAGGGCATCGGGTTTACCGTTCTTTGTACCAGGTCGATAGGTAATTATGAAGTCAAACTCGGCAAAGAATAATGCCCAACGGAGTTGTCTAGAGGATTGGGCTTTTGCGGTCTTCAAATATTGCAGGTTTCGGTGATCCGTAATCACAGTAACGGTGTGTCGGGCCCCCAGCAGATAATGCCGCCAAGCCTTAAAGGCAGACTTGATAGCCAGAAGTTCCTTGTCAGTAATCGTGTAATTGATTTCAGGAGGCGAGAATTTGCGGGACCAAAATGCCACGGGATGCAACTGATTGGTTACCGGGTCCTTTTGTGATAGAACTGCCCCCATGGCAAGGCTTGAAGCATCAGTTTCCACGATGTAGGGGAGTTCGGGGCGAGGGTGTTTTAAGATTGGTGCAGAGATAAATTTAGTCTTCAAATCCTGGAAAGCTTGTTCCGCCTCGGTAGACCATTCAAAACGTTTGTTTTTCTTTAACAAGGCAGTGATGGGCTGGACTATTCGAGAGAATTCGGGGATAAACCTGCGGTAAAAGTTAGCGAAGCCTAACATGCTTTGCACACCTTTTACGGAGGATGGTGATGGCCATTTGAGAACTGCATCGACCTTCTTTGAATCCATACGCACTCCGCCAGGTGATAATATGAATCCCAAGAATTCAACTTCAGTCACGTTGAAAACACATTTTTCCAACTTAGCGAAAAGTTTGTGTTGACGCAATCTTTCGAGGACCATTTTCACGTGTTTCCGATGTTCAGATTCCGATGAAGAATAAACGAGGATGTCGTCAATGTAAACAACAACACATACATCTATGAGCTCTCTGAGGACATCGTTCATAAAATATTGAAAGGCGGCCGGGGCATTGCAAAGTCCGAAGGGCATGACCTGATATTCAAATAGCCCATACTTGGTGCGGAAGGCCGTCTTCCATTCATCGCCCTCTTTTACTCGTACCAAGTGGTAAGCTCCTCTAAGATCCAGCTTTGTATATATGCATACTTTTCTGACTTGGTCCAGGAGTTCAGGGATCAAAGGTAACGGATATCTATTCTTAACGGTGATCTGGTTCAGGGAGCGATAATCGATACAAGTTCTAAGGTCTCCTTCTTTTTTTGGAACGAAGAACAAAGCTGAAGAAGCAGGGGACTTGGAAGGACGAATAAACCCATTTGCCAGGTATTGATCCAGGTATTGTCGAAGGTGAAGGTTCTCAGGCTCGGTGAGGGCATAAATTCTACTACAAGGAGGAGTAGATCCAGGTATCAGGTCTATCTGGCAGTCATAAGACCTATGAGGAGGTAGAGAGTTAGCCTGATCCTTCCGGAAAACATCTTGGTATTCTAGGTATTCGGGAGGTAACTGGGGAGTCTCTGAAGAAATTGCGGCCAGTGCAACACCAGGTGGAGGGTGACAAGTAGAGACACATTCTGGAAACTGGACCGTTCTTGCTCGCCAATCGATCAGAGGATTGTGTTTCTCTAACCAAGGTATTCCTAGAATAATCTGAAACTGAGGGGCCTTGATCACATCGAACACGATCTTCTCATGGTGTCCATCTTGACTTACTAGCGTCACCTCTTGAGTGGTATGCGTTACTGGCCCGGAGGCTATCTCCGTACCATCCACCGTAGTAATGACGTCCTTTACAGCCTTGGGACAAAGAGTTAGATTCATCCTCAAAACCATTTCATGATCCACATAATTGCCGATGGCACCGCTGTCGACGTAAGCTTCAATTGCATGTAATCGATCCGGATTATCAGGGCTAATGAGGACCATAGGTATCACGAAATGCGAGGTCACGGAACTGGTTTTCACGCTCGGCAAGAGGACCTCTATTCTTGTCGGGCGAGGTCGTTTCCCTGCTCAGAGTTTGTAACTTTGGTAACTGCAGCTCCTACTGCCTTCTTGGCAGGTTTCACCGGACAGTCTCGAAGAAAGTGCCCTGAGTTTCCGCAATATAGGCATAATTGCAACTGTTTCCTCCTTTCCCGCTCCCTTTGTGTAAGAGGACCTTTCAGACCCCCTATTTGCATGGGTTCCCCGGAGTCTACTCCTTTGGAAGGAGTTGGCGGTTTGGAAAATACTCGAGCATCAAACTTGGAACGATCGGCCTTCCTGTTCTGCAGCCTGTGATCTATTTGAACGACCAAGTCTATATAATCCGAACAGTCTTGTGGGGGATTCACTACTTGGGCTAAAACGTCTTTGAGCTCTCCACGTAGACCTCTATAAAACAGCGTAATCCTTTTGTCCTCAGGCCATTGAGTTTCCACTATTAGTCTATTGAAAGATGCAATATAAGCCAAAAGGTCTTGATTACCCTGTCGCAACGAAAGAAGCTCATTGTCCAAGGCCTGCCCCTGTGAATGTCTTGCGAACAGTTTTTCCATACTAAGCTGAAAGGCTTGAAAATCATGGAGAACCGGATCATCTTGATTAACTATAGGGATCGACCAGTCTGCCGCATTGCCACTAAGGTACGAAAGTACAAAAGCTACTTTTGCTTGATCAGTTGGAAAGGCTGCTGGCCGGCATAAGAAGTGCAACCGGCACTGATTGATAAATACTGCAAACCTCTTTGGGTCACCAGAAAATCGTTCGGGCGGAGCCAGAGGTACATTCCCAGGTAGGTTGATCTGCACTGGATTCATAGAGGATGTTGAAGGAAGATTTGCCCCTGATGCGGGTAACGGGGTCTGTCCGGCTTGTGACTGTAGCACTTGTCTAGCAAGATTGTCTGTTCTCTCCTTGGAAATAATTAGTTCCCTTCTTAAAGCATTCGTTTCCTGACGAGCTGCATGCACTTCTGCCCTTAGTTCCCCAAGTAACCGGGCTAGGGGGTCAGTATCCGAGGTTTCCATAGCGCCTGGGCGAGAGTTTTGCGGTAGGCTTTGCGTTCTGTAACGCTCACCTGATTCTCGCAGAGGCGCCGGTCTTGACTGGGCGACTACCGTATCTTCAAAGGTGATGTGTAGCACCCGGTTGGCTCTTTGGGCTGCACCTCTGTGCACTGTATGCCTGACGTGTAGAGTAAGATGTCTGCAGATAGAAAATATGGGGTTAATGAACTGGGGTTATTGGGGTGTCCCTATCTCTTTCCTCTTCTCCTCTCCTGTAGACCCCCAAAGGTTAACGCTCTCACCTTAGGTAAGTGAATGCCGAGCTCTCCATCTGCCTCGGGGCAGGGTGCTGTAACCAGTTTCTTCACTGGATAGGTAGCGCAGGCCTCTTGACTTCAGAGGACTGCTGTCCGTCGTTTACTGCACGAACGGTAAGTTTCGAGTCATTCAAATGTCTTTAAAGTCTTTAGTAATGATGTCTCTTGTTTTGCAGGGTTCCGGCGATGGCGGATGACGGGCTGAAGTGAGTTGAAGATGGAGCCCGTGTGATGAATAGAAGCGCCTGGAAGCACGTAAGTAAGCGCTTGTTGCCTGCTTCACTATGCGCTCTAACTGTCTTTTTATTTTGCAGGTACGAGTTCGGAGCGGCTGCAGGGTGCCGGAATACCCACTGGATTAGATGTGGAAAGGAGTAATGGCACGTGAGTATTAAAGTTCCCCAATGTCTTTAAACGCACCTTGTTTTGTCTTTCAGATGCGGGATGCAGCGCCGAAGGCCTCCGGAGCGTACGAAGAGTAGGTAAGCCTTTGCCTTTCAGATGCCGGAATGCTAACCTGTTCTTTCTTGTCTTTATAGGTGTTGCTGAAGACTGGATTCAGGATGGTAAGCCTTTGCCTTTCAGATGCCGGAATGCTAACCTGTTCTTTCTTGTCTTTATAGGTGTTGCTGAAGACTGGATTCAGGATGGTAAGCCTTTTTCCTTAGGCCCAGGACCGGATGCAGACGATGAGCGTTCTGCTGCAGAGGTTGCAGAATAACGCAAAGCAAGATTCATCCACCGGGTGTGGTTTAAATAGCCTCCTGTAGTGCTTAGGTGTCTCCTTCCACAGCCACGCCTAAGTAAGAAAAGAGTTCCTGGTAAGAAAAGAGTTCCTGCCTTCCAGAACAGTTCCAGTGTTCTGAATCTAGGGAGTGGCTCCAGCCCCACCCAACAGGAAAAGTAGTTCCAAACAGAAGAGGATCAGAGGCTCAACTGGCAGGCAAGTAAGCAGCATGGTCTGCTGAAGGTAAGTCCACCCAAGCATTATGAGCCCGGCGCTTCCAGCGCTGGGACTGGGCATATTTATGAGCATGGTGCCACTGGCGCCAGGACTGGGTCCAAGAGGTCCCAATTGGGACTGGTTGGCACTCGGAACCTGGGTTATGGATCTGCTTCCAAGGGAGTTGGGAAAACCCTGACCTTTTGGAAGCAGAGATCATGACACTAACTAGTTGATGCCATCAACGTTGATATTTTAGTTATACTGTCACATCACATTTTTAAAGCTTTTTCGATCCTACTCTAATTGACTATGCTTGATGTATATATTATGTATAAGTGTCCTTGCATGATGAAATCATATATCTAATTTTTGTACACACCTTATATTGGTATCATAGTTTTGGGCCATACAAATACAGATTAAATTCCATGTTTGCCAGCATTTGGTATTATCAACATTGAAGTCTACCGTACTCAAGTGAGCAATGTTACATTTTTCCACAATCAGCACATTAAAATAGTATCCCCAAATGTAACTAGATTTGGTGGTCTGAGTGGGCAGCTTCTCTTTTACAGCTTTACCTGTTTAAATGAAACTTTCAATTACAATTAGCTGCAATTTGCTGACTAGTTACTTTTGTCTACTTTATCATATTTAGTCATATCAATATTACTGTTTCGAAAGGATTAGAATAAAGAGATGTTGTGCTTTATACAGGTTCATCACACTTGTTTGGTATTCATTATTCATAACTTATGGTCTATATACAGAAAAGCTTTTTTTTTAAAACATTAATCTCATGTTCTCGATTGAGACCTACAGAGTTACAGTGAAGTCTACATATCATTCTGGATTCCATCTGTATAAATAGCAATTTTTGGTCACCTCCTCTGGTTCCGCACTTCACTCTCTGCAATACAAACCATTTTGCTGTGTTGTTTATCATTAACACGAATAAAGTTAGTCTTTTTGCAATAAAGACATGGTATCCGGATGTTTTTTGTCCTACAACTACGGAGAGTGCCGCTCACCCTGCCTGATGATTATCAGAGTTAAAATATGTATTTTATACAACCGCAATGGTTTTTTTGTGGGTGGTTTCATATTTTAACCCTATATTTCTTTCCCCAGATGACACCTCTCTACACAGCCTACAATTGAGTATTTGATTCTAAATGTATTTTGATGTTATTTATTACACATGCCAACATACATCCCTCATGGTGATTTAATTGTGGCCATATGAGACGTTTGTCGAGCACTAGCCTATCAAGGATAATATGGTGTTATGCAGAAACTTGGTTTTAGTAAAGCACTTGCACTTTAACCTATGACTATGTTAAATATTTCTGGTCATCACATTCTGCTGCTATAATATTTGCACCATTGTTGTGCTATGCAGTTATTCTGTTTTTGTTTTAGATAAGCACTTGCACTTTCTATGATGACCATAACATCACTACAGTCATCACCTCATGCTGCTAGATGGTTTTGCACTAAGCACTAGCACTTTATTAGAAAATTGTTTCTGCCTATAGGACTACTGAACGTCATATAATTGCCTTTCTTCTTGATATAATGGTTACAGGATTTTATCTATGTCCATACCGCTATGTGTAGCGTCACTATGACGTAAACAATATTGCCCGAATTATCCATGTTGGCCGCACGGCAATTTTAAACTATCAAAAAATATCTCTTTGATGAAATTGTAATCTAACGTCTATTGCATATCAATTTGAGGTTCTGTTGCAAAATTGTAATAGAGGTCTATATGAATATTATCCATGAGGACGGTATGAAATATTTTGCACTTTGCACTTTCTAAGATGGCGGAATGTAAATACTAGCATCTGTGTAAGTCACCTTTTCTGTGTTCATTGATGTGTCATGGGTTAAAAGAACTCCCAGAACAGGGCGGAGTTACTGTGAACAAGCCACAGGTGTGTGGCGAAACGCGTTAGCTAGCCTCCCTGCTACTGGGAAGCCATTTTTTATTGTAAAATTTATTGAATAAAAAATTAGAATTTTTAAAAAAAGCAAACTGTTGCATTGCAGTCGTTCGCTGTTGGCTTTCCCTGGTTGGACCTTTGGACAAGCTACTTCTGCAGGATATTTTTTTAGATTTCGTTGGTGATGGGAGTGCAGCTTCCTAAGAGACAGGACCATGCGGTCCGTGTCTGCTTTCTTTTCCATATATATATATATATATATTATTGTAAGGCAATGGATGGTCATTATTTTCTGACATATACATGCATCCTAAGGATAGAGAAAGTTAATGCAGCCTAAACTTGGTTAATTTTTGGAATAACATTGTTGAAATCTAGAGTGATCCCAGAATACAGATAAGATATGATGAGCAATATGTATGGCGTCTGGATCAAATTGGCCACAAGCACCAAAGATTTGGTCCTTAGGTATTGTCAGCATGAATAACACTTGGAATTAACACCATGGGGGTCATAGCGAGATAAACGGTTAGCCGCTGGTAGTACCGGTGGCTTACCGGCAATCTTGACTTACTGTTTCCGCCACCCAATATCCCGGTATTACAGGCAGCGGAGTAACAGTAAGTTCCCATTCCCATGGTGTTCGATAGGACTCCATGGGATGGGAACCACTGAAGCACCAGCGTCTTTGTTGATGGTACTTCAGTGAATTATCTGCCGGTAGAGTTCTGTATTACAGGCAGATAAGAGCTGCCGGTAGTTCACTGCCCCTACTCGCAGACTCAGAGTAGGCCGGTCTGGAAAAAGTGTCGGTACACATTGTTACTGGCACCTTTTTCTGGACCGGTATACTCATAATGACCCTGCAGATCTGAATTTGAGCTCCTCTGAAGCCTTCGCCAAATCTGTCCCCGATTTGGCTTTGATATAATGCCATTAGCAGCCATCACTGCGATTTAGGAAGGTGAAAAATGCATATGTTCCTGTGATCCTCCCTGCATTGATGGCACAGAGCATGCCTTCTGTAATGTTCTGTCTTATGGCTGTAAAAAATCCTGGGGAGTGGAGAATCTATTAATGAAAGCACAACACCGATCTGATATCTGCAGAACTCCCTGCGTCCATTGTGAGAAACCAGAAGTTGTCTCACCTGCTAGTCCCCAGGGATCTGTCATCCAAGTGGCCAGGACACGGTCATCGCTTTTGGATTCAGTTCCTGGGGGTGGACAGGTGAGGGAGCATCATCTGCGTGAGGGGTCAGGGAGCGGGAGAGAGAAGCGGCACCCCCTCTCCCCCAGAGCACCTTCACCACATCCTACCAGGTAGGATACATGGGAACCTCAGCCCCCCTTCCCTTCTCCAACACTGTCACATGGACAGCCCGCTCTGTAGGAAAACAGACTCACACCCGAGCAGTGTATCTGACATGTCCCACTACTATGGTCAGGTGAGGTCAGGCAATTACTGACAATCACTCACACCTGACTTCCATTAAACTTCTCCACACCGGTAAAAGGCGGATCACGAGAGCACCCTCCCTCTGAGCGAGGCAAAGCACACAAAGGAACAGCAGTTTTGAGTCAGCTGCTGAACGAGGGGAGAAAGACGGCAAACCAAGAAGGGTTCGTAAGAAGGACATTACCCTTGACCTTTCCGCCAAGACGCTGTTACTTTCAAGAAACCTTCAAGGCAGAAAGTGTAAGGCCAGGAAACCAAACTGCATTGTGTGTCGGAGATACCGAAGACCCTCCCGCGTAAATGACCAAGGTGGGGAGGAGCAGCAGCAGCCACTGTTGTATCGTCCTTGGCTCCAAGAACAAAGAATTGCCAGAAATATCAACGCAGCCGGTGAGTTGGGGAAACTGCTACAAGACTGGTCTGTGTTGAAGTTAAGACTACAAGCAGCAACATTGTATAATGAGCGCTTGAACAAACATTGTTAAACGCGTGTTATAAAAGATGCGAGTAAAGCTAAACTGCTGATGAATGATTGAACTTGAGAAGGAAAGAAACAATACCGTTGACAGAGTGGTGCGGCACCGTGGATGTGCTAAATCGAAGGTCTCTGTAAGGTAACCCGCCAAACAAACGAAAGTAGAACATTTATGGGAATAATTGTGTGAAGTGAATCGAAGTGGTCCTGTGACGGTTTAAGCAGAACCCATGGCACATTTGAAATTCTTCGACCTTGATATCAAGGAGACCCGAGTCCGCACCAGGGAGATCCATATCAACAGTATCTGAGGCCAAATGAGGGGAATCCATGGTCCGAGCCTGAACGAGGGAGACCAAGTGGGAACATTGTGATAAAAGGGGGTCTGTCTGAAGGAGGAAGACCCATGATGAACACTGAAAGTGAGAACTTGTGCATGTGAAAATCCTGATAGGAATGGAACTTTGAGATTTGTTTGTCACTACAGACCTTCTGCAGTAAGAGTCTGTTATTGGAAAAGAAGCTTTGGCAGAAGACCTTGATATCTGTGCTTTGAACTGTATCCTCATGGCCAAGAAGCCGGAGTGTGTGCAAAGCTCGAACGTGCCTCCTTGCCCCGTGCTGAAAACGTGGGTAAGGGAAGCCAACTGCTCAACCGTCCTGACATATTATTTCTTGAACACTTTTATTTTTGCATACACCATTGTCTCACACACTTTTGTATTTAGAAGTAAGCATTGGAAATAGGTTTCTTAGTATAGGCCCTTTTATTTGAGAGAGACTTCACTAGGTCTGCGTTATTATTATTTGATGGTCGTAGCTTGCTCCCATCCTTAGATTTAGGTTTAGATTTGAAGTTCAATAAACACCCTTAAACTGTGATCACTTGTGTCTGTTTTCACTGTTTGATACCATTCCTGATGGTTTGATACCATGCCTTCCTTACACCATCCACTGCGCAAAAGGGCTATCTGTTACCAATAGGCCACCCTTAATTGCTTGATGGGCCAGTACCAGTATCTCTATTACCTGCCTCATGTTGTGATGGTTTCGCTACTTCCAAGTAACATTTAAACAGTAATGATGGCATTAACATGATTGCACTAAATAGAAAGTATGCTCAATATTATAGATTCATGTGTGATTTGTAGGCAATTTTGATTAATTGTGTAATGTTGTTTTATGGACCATGATACTCCAGGGTATTCTACTGGAGGTTAGCCAAGCATATATTTATATAAAAATTATATATTTATAATGTATTGAGTGCACACACGACATACTACATTGTATCTTGGCCCTTGATAATAGGTGTTATCATTATTCAACTCACTGGTGCTCAATGTATTGCCTTTGGGATAATGAACGGCTGAGACGGCTGTGCTGGAAATCGATTCTGGCGGTTTCATGCAGATGCACCCGCTCAACTTACAGTATTGTTAGTAACACACTCTGCTCTTTGAGTACCCGTATATATGCTCATCAAGTACAGCGGGGGAAAAAAACTGACCAATGACGCGGGGAATCATTATGCAAGATCAAATATATCAGTCAAAAGATAACTCTGTTTTTTATGACCAGATGGCAAAACCCAAAAGCGGAAAAATCAACAGGAAGATTCGGCAAGTCCCAGGGAAAAAGGTCTGTACAAAGTTTTAATGTTGGAAGTACCAGTGAATATATTGCCGGAGCTTGTGTATGAAATGTAATATCACTTTAAAAGAACAGTATAAGTTGTCCTTTTATCATAATATGTAATGCCTTGAGTTTAGGAACTCCTGTAGAAGGTGGCAATTAATGCTACGTAAATGGGAAAAAAGGGTGTGTTTCCAAATAATAATTTGTCATTTATGTAGCACATTTGACAAAGTGCTTTCCATAGAACATTTTTATAATAAATTATTATTCACAACTGAAATTCATACACACGTTGTCAACCTCGGACGTATGATAAAATGAGTTGGTCTTCACGGAATTTGAACGGGTACATCACACACAGATGTCAACAAAGAACTAGCTGAGCTGTCTTGCTGGCATATCTGTGAATTCTGCATCGAAGGTTAAGAACAAATGGGTAACAACATAAGGTGATGCCTGCAGTTCTGGGCCCAGGAATGTATCCATATCACTAACCAGCCTCCTTCCTTGATACTGTGAGAGGCGCAGACCGAATACATATTTGAGAGTCGAGCACACGCCCAGCCCCTTAATGTTATATGGAGGGCCAGCTGAGCAGCAACGTGCTGAACATCTAGCCTCTCACAATACACAGGTCCCATTAGTGAATACAGCATATGGGCATTGTACACGCACTGTGTAGATTAGCTCCTTTGTTTCAGAACTCCCCCAAAATGTGTGCCTTGCTCTGATCTTAAACCTATATCATCAGGCCGAATATATCAAAAGGGAATACTAGTAGGCTGCGTAGAAACTGCTAGTAATCGAGTGCCGGGGGCAATTGTTTGGACATCCAATTGCCAACTCACCATTACCTGCTAAAAATCTGAAAAGGTTCATTTAGCAACAGCTACAGGACCACATTGAAAGCAGCAGCCTACTCAAGGAACCTGAAGATCTGTTCCAGATTCAGACCAACAAGCAGAACAACACGAATGCAATCTCATTTAGTGCACACACCCTACTGTACATCTTTGCCACTTTTGAAACCATCAGCCATGCGATCCTGCCGCAGAGATTAGAGGTCACTGGATTAAAAGGAACTGCTTTATAGTATGCATCTGGAAAAGAGCAGAAATGAAGAAACAAAAAAACCGAGACAATAACAACGAACAGGAAATAACATACAAGAAGTAACTGTATGCTCATGGAATACTAGGGGACATTTACATCTATTCCAAACGGAACGACCAGAGTTAAACTCAGCCGAG
Source organism: Ambystoma mexicanum (assembly GCF_040938575.1). NCBI lineage: Eukaryota > Metazoa > Chordata > Amphibia > Caudata > Ambystomatidae > Ambystoma > Ambystoma mexicanum. The sequence continues at coordinate 1,462,211,326 of NC_090935.1, forward strand.
GTGATATGTTTACAAGAGACATGGTTAACAACTCCCCCAGTATGTGAAGGATTTCTAACATACATGAATCCTGCTATTAACAACAATGGAGGCAGACCGTCAGCAGGACTTATTACCCTAATTAGTCAAGAATTGACAACAAAAATTATCAAATACCAGAATATTGGAAATTGGGCGCAAAACACATTAATCAAAAGACAAGCGATGCTAGAACTACAGTGGAACAAAGAGTCCATAAGGACCCAATATCTAAACATCACCAATATATATTGGAATCCAAAGAAAGTACCAGAAGAAATGGTAATAGATTCTATCTTCACTAAGATAGACAGCATTGCACAGGAGCATCAAGAAGTAGAATTCATTATATGTGGAGATCTCAACCTGCATATATTTGATGAGAAAGGAGATCTAATAGCAGATCAACTGTTGGAAAATAGAGCACGAAGGTGGATAATAGAGACACGCAACAGAAACTTCGAAAGATGGGATGCCCTCAATGCAGCAAAAAAAACAATACCAACATGGTCAAGAGGGGAAAACAAATCAATCATAGATTATATCTATACTAGCAACATTATTTATTACATACTAAAGCGCTCATGGGAAATGAACAAGGAAGAACGATGCAAAATAAATATCCTCAAGTTGACACTAGTAAATAGAATGAACCGGTTGAGAATCCCGCACAACAGACTAACCGAAATAACAGAAACATTAATGAATTCAAAGAAAGAGATTCCAATAAAATCAATTATGGGTGGTTAACCGACCAATTCCAAATGAAACAGCGATTGAATCACCCATCCAAACCTGAACGAAAATATATTTACAACAAAGATATCGCAGAAAAGAAAAAGGAAAAAAGGAATCCATTAAAAGAGCACAAAAAGAATCACCTCAAACCAAAAAAAGAATAATTGGCCAAGCAAAAGAAAAATTTAAAAATTGGCATAAAAATGCCAAAATGATGCAAGACCAAGAAAATGCCGAATCCATGATGGCCTCCCTGAAAAATCATAACACCAGACGTTTGTGGGAACTCTTGAAATTGAGTAAAAAGGCTGAAAATGCAATGATAGTGGATGTTCCAGAAGCAGCGTGGATAGAGTATTTCAGAGCTCTCTACGAAGAACGAACAACAGTAATAAAGAAAACTCAACAACATTTGCCAAAGCAATGGAACATTAGATACGACATTGAAGATATTACCAACATAATAAAAAAAACTAAATACATCAAGGGCACCGGGGCCAGATGGCATGTCGAATGCAACATTAAAACAAAATCCAGAAGGTTGGGCACAATTCTGTGGTAAAATTATAGATCTGATTAACCGCACGAAAAAGGTCCCAGAGTCCTGGTAAATAGCAACACTAATCCCAATATACAAACAGGGATCATCAAAAGAACCAAAGAATTATCGTCCACTGGCGCTCCTGGATCCGCTAGGGAACATTTTTGCTAACCTTATACTGACAAGATTAAACATTTGGGCAAAACAAACAAAACATCAAGCGGTGCGCCAAACGGGATTTGTGTGCAATGTCGGAACAAATGTGAATCTCATGATTCTAAATCTGATGAAACAAGAAGCAGAAAGAACAAAAGCAAATACAATAGTAGCGTATGTCGACTTGAGCCTTGCCTATGATAAAATCAATAGAGACCTGCTGTGGGAGAAACTAGAACAATGGAGATGCCCTAGTGACATCCTAGAACCAATTAAACTTTTGTATTCCAACACAAAAATACAAGTAAGAATGACAGCAGATGGAATAATAACAAAGCAAATAAACACCTGGCATGGCCTAAAGCAAGGGTGTCCGCTAGCAGCCGCACTGTTCAGTTTGTTTACATCGGATTTTGAAGAGGCTATAAATACACCAACCATCAATCCACCAAAATTAAATGTGACTGCAGTACCTTGTTTGATCTATGCAGATGATATCATCTTATTAGCAAAAACACCGTGCGGATTACAAAAAGCTCTTAACAAAACCTATGAATACATGGAACAAAATGAACTGACAATAAACACTAAGAAAACAAGAATCATGCACCTAACAAAGAAGAATACAAATGGGAAAAAAACATTCCAATATTACCTCCAGGAAGAGAAACTGATCCAGGTTACAACTTATAAATATCTAGGGATATGGATCAACCAATCTCTGACAGAAGCACCATGGGCAGAACAGCTAAAAGAAAAAACCAGAATGTTAGCCAGACAAGGCCTGTCAATACATAAGAAATTCGGAAAATTTTCGCTTATACCAGCGGTAACCTTTTATAAGCAAAAGGTGACAGCGATCCTTGCATATGGTGCGGAAACTATGATTAACCATGATAGAACCATATGGATGAAATTGGAAGCGATTTATTGGCGAAAAGTACTAAGTCTACCCCAGAACATGCCTATGATACGGATACGCTATGAATTGGGCCTCCAATCATTAGAATCAATAATCGAATGGAAAATAATAGACTTCTACAGGAAAAATGAACAGCGAAGAAAAGATACCGGCATTGGAAATCCTAAGAACTTCAAAAGTACACGTCAACAATGTTACACTGGACAAATGGAAAGAAGCAGCCATGTGTATATGTAACAAAAAAGGAATCACACTGGAGACGTTGATGAAAATGCCTCAAATCGCAAAAAAGAAGCTGAGTAGAACCGATTGGATTGAAACTCAAGTGCAGAAAGATCAATATAAAATGACACTCAAATGTGAGGGAGAAGAAAGAGCACTTAATCAACTTCCAAATTACTTAAAATTATATCTGGATCGAAGAATCAGAGACATGTTCCTAAGATTTAGACTGAACCTACTGCCAACAAGAGAAGTGCAGGGGAAATGGAGCCAAAATAAAAGTGCAAATAGCGACTGCAGATTCTGTCAAACAAGAGGGAAAACCGAAACGCTCTATCACGTAACTATGGAATGCGAGGCACTAAACCAAAAGAGACTGCTCTTTAGCGCCAAATACTTTAGTGCCACAGTAGAAATGGAAAAAGAAGAAAGATGGAGTCACATCTTAATAGGAAATAATAGAAAGATGGTCGCAACCATAGTTCACTTCTGGGAAAACATTACGCTGGACAATAGTAACAGTAATGAAGAAGGATAAAAGATAAATGATGTCTGGTGTTTGTTTTTGAAATTTTTTATAAGGAGAATAATGTAAACTGAATGTGAATGATAAATGTAAGGTTTAAGATGTAAACCAAATGCATTTTAAATAAAAAAAAAAAGTATGCATCTTCAATTCACACTGACGGGACTGAAACTTCACATGTGAAACACCCGAAGGAGGTAGTCTTTTGCCCCTGCGTTTTAATATTTTCTTAACCTTTCTAGCGGAACTTATCAGCAGCTTATCCCAGACGTGCTTAGACTGCCAGATGATCAGTTATCTACAAGCTCACAAACAAATCTACATCAGACATACCAGATCTTAGATCATTCCTTGTGACCGTGTCCTCCTGGAGGACAACAAACAGACTAAAACCTAGCCCACCCAAAGCAACGCTTGTGATATATGGCACCACACTACCAAGCTGCTGACCAATCCCCTGACCCTAAGAAATGTTAACCTGCTCTGTTTGTGTGGCACAAATCAAAAACGTCACACTCTTGATGGACAGCAGCCTCACCCAGGAACCACAGGTTCAAGTCATCATAAGGAGCTGATTTCTCCAACTCCACATGTGCCGGCGCATTATGCCCTACCAGACCTTCAGGCACGGGCCCAGTGCAGTGATCACACTAGTGCACTCAAGATTAGACTAAACCTGCAGCCTCTAGTGGGCCCTCCTGGGTTACCCACTGAACAGACTACAATGAGCCCCAAACATTAAAACAACTTCAGAAACACACATACACACGTCACTCCAACCCTCCAAACACCCCCTGGCTCCCAATCAAGCAGATGATTCATTTTGAAACCCTTTGCATAGCCCACTGCACATTGCATGGCAGTGGCCCAAATGCATTACAAGGAAATACTTTAACTACAAACCATGAGGGATAGTTCAATATAGGAATGCACTCTTAGTAACTGTGCCAAGTGTCTATCAGAAATGCAACTGAGGCTCTCCCTACTCCTTCAACTCATTTAAACTCTGCAATATTATACCAAGATATCTAAGCCCAGAGGAAAACCACCCGACGTTCAAAAACCCGGAAAGCCTGGCTGTTGAACGGTTACCAGCACAATACCAGTACATCGTTCATATCCAAAACAAAACCAGCACACTTTCTGTAAGACTCATGCCCACCTCAAGTTGCTTCAAACTGCATCACCACCCTTGCTCCACACCAGGTCAAAGCCATCAACTCCTGTCTCTCACCTGGTACAAGCCCCACCAAACACAAAACTGGAAAACTCTCCCCGTTCACAATAAACCATCCCTTGACCACGTGCTCCATGAAAAAATACCATCCCATCCCTATCCAACCATACCTCCCCAAAATCATGGACCACTTCCTCACAAGCCAACTCCAACACAACATCACCACAAAATACCTCCTGAATCCCTTCCAATCAGGCTTTTATACAAGCCAAAGCACCACAACTGCAACACTCTACATCTCAATGACCTCCATTACATCACTGATAAAGTACACAACCCTCCTCGGACTCTTGAACCTCTCCTCAACCTTTGACACCATGGAGCACACCATTCTCTTAAACATCCTATCCCACATGATGAAACTCTCAGGCACTGTTCTTGACTGGTTCACCTCCTTTGTCACCAATAGGACACGTTATCTCCATGCCCACTATCGATTCATCCCTAACCCAGTCAAGTTTGGTGTTTCACAAGGATCCCCCTGTCTCCCCTCCTCTTCAAACTATATCTTGGACCCCCCAGAAAAACCCTTAGCAACCACAAAATCCATGTTTACCAATATGCAAATGACACACAAATATACTTACAAATCCCATACCCTCAAAACTCCACACCCTTAAAAGCTGTCCCTCCATCACTTCATGGATGGCCACCTACTTCCTCAAACTTAACCCAACCAAAAAAGAAATATCTCAACTGCCACCCCCTCAACTCAGTTACAAACCTAATCTCATACCCTAGGTCAAATAACTCACCATAGACAACCCACACACACATCCCTCTCGAGTCGCGACACATGTTAAATCCTTAGGCTTCACCATCAACCTCCAATTATCCTTCACACACCACATAGCATGCAACCTACAACTACTCCTGTTATGGCAGATAAGACACATCATTCCACCTGACGACTCCACCCAGTAGCCTAAGCACCAGTTCAGCCCAAGTTGGACTACAGAAATGTTAGCCTTATTGGAAGCCCCAACCGCACACACACACCCTGCAAGCCATACAGAAAACAGCATTAATATTCATCCTGCCCCTACCCAAACACTCACACATCACCCCAGCTCTCTCCCAGTGGCACTAGTTCCTAGTGTCCCAGACAATGGCTTTCAAAGAACTTTGGATCGTATAGAAAGCCATCAACCTCAATAAACCATCCTACCTTCAGAACAAACTGAAACACATCACCCACACAAACATCACACTGGCCAATGAAGATCTCCTATGTATTCCACTATGAAAGCTAATATGTACAGCTTAACAAATTGCTATATAACACAGGACAGCCTGAAAAACCCATATAAAGGTTTGTAAATAATGTTCTTATTAGAAATCTAATCCTTATCCTATTAGCAGGGGCCCAGTACCACAAAGGAATACCCTGAGCACAATGGTGATCCAGAGATGCAGTACAAAAAATGGAGTCATTCAAAGGTCACAAATCTAGTAAAAATAAACACCAAAAACACAAGCAACTGATACCCTGGTCAACAGGAGTAAACGCAGTTGAGGAGCGCATGCACAGCAAAATGCAAGATTTTGACATCTGTATTAGTATAGGCACTATGCAGTCATGGTGCCAGATTAGCTGAGTACTCAGTTCACGGGGTGATATCACCGACACCTGGACCGCTGGAACTTGTAGTTCTGTGAACATCCTCAGGCACCCAGCCACCATTTCAGCTGCCAGCTTCCAGGTCTCCAGCATCCGTGTTGCTGATTTGTGCACCAGGCTGCAACACCTGGCCTCTACAGCAGACTTTGGTGCCTCTAACAGCACATGCCTGAGATCTCTGTCACCTGATTTGGCCCAAGCCACATGCACAAACTGGTACTTTGTGGCAGCAGTGGAGCAGGTCTTCACATATCCACTCACCGTCCCTCTTCCTTTCCATGCTTGATAATCCAGGAAATCCCAAAAAGAATGCAAATATGAGATCCTGTGGCAGTGGCGAGGTCCCCCTCATAGCCAGCTCTGAAAATACCTTCTTTCCCACAAAGAACATACCAGTGAGTGTGGTAGAGAAAGATTGATCAGTTGACATAAGCAGACAGCGATAGATTGTTGAGGAGGGGACCTGTCCCGCTGGTGCCAGGGATCAATCACCAGGACAAGACAGACATGTAGGCCAAACTAAGGTTCGTTATTGTTCTCAAGGGAATATTGGTTGTGGAAAACAGCAAAGCTGGAACTAAAAACTTAACTCACATTTTTCACAAGGCTCCCATAACCCTTTTGCAGCGTTCCTCTCTGGAGGTCTCCCTTGCATCTCAAGCCAAGCATTAGAGATTCACACACCCTTTGCTCCTCTTCTTTCAGGGGTTCTATTTTATGTGGCAAGCCGGGCTTTTAGGGTATCCAGAGCACTTCATCTCAGTCCTTTTCAGGGTCCTTTGTTCCATGGAGTCTCCATTTTGGGTTTAAGTGGTCCTTACATCATTCTTCTCTTGGCCCTGGCCTCCTTTAGCTCTTAATCATTGTTTAAAAGGGTTCCGGCCCAGTTCTCATATGATCCTTTTCAGCTCTTCTCTTTGCTTGGTGCCCAGCAGTGGGTGTAAGGGTCTCTCACACGCTTTCTTTGTAAAACTGTGGATGTTATGAGAGTCTCCATCACTTCCCTGACCAAGGGTCCTGATTGTTATTCTCTTCACCAACCTACTGCTATGGTCCTGCTCATCCTTGCCGCTGCACCACATGATGGTTCCTCCTGCAATCTGTGGGCTTGACTCCTTCAAATCCGGTGTCTCTCCCCTCTAGTCCACCCAGTGGTATGTGTATTCTGGCGCCCAGGCACATGTGTGTAAGGAGCTAGTAGCCATTGGGTGTGATAATAAAGCACCTTTCTAGGCTGCACCAGTTCCCTACAAGTATCAGGCGTCTTTGTGCTGCCAGGGACTGAACACGGCATTCATTGAACGAGTTGGAAAGCCAGGTGAGTGTCAGCAGCAATGGCGTTGAGATTTTTATGTCTGGGTGGGTTTGTATAGAGACCCACAGGAACAGGTTTGCTCGGTGGGTTTGCTGTACGCGGGTCTGCAAAGGCACTTGCGTGAAAACATTCTGTTTGGTTTTGCAGTCTCTGCATAACGTTTAAGCATATCTGTTGTAAATGGCAATAGTGTGTCTGGAGTGGTACTCCACTAGTGGCGATGGAGAACAGGCTTGTGAGCCACATGTTTGCTTCGTGTTGCTTAGCCACATTCCCTTAATGGAGCCATGTCCCTAGACTAATTATATGGCTTCCATATTCCGATGGGGAACAACGATATAGCCTGAATCTGCTATGCAATATTACATTCTGCTCCGACTCTTTAAAATAGACGGTATCATCAGGCTTTATGTGACCATATCCTCCTATATGGAGAAGACTAAGTGGGTGTTAAATACCACCCCAGGGCCTATCACCTGCTATCTTGGGGAGGCACCCAACCACCATGGTCACCCCGCTAGATGTCCCCAGAAACAGACAGGGTTTTGTCAGCATACCTCAGTAACCTTCATGGTGCTAGGAATCTTTAAAGGTGAGACAGAAGAAAAACAACCTTGGATTATTTGCTTTGGTGTGTGAGACACATGCTTCAAATCTGTTTAGAGTTTCAACTAGCCTTCATACAAGCTGAGCAGCCGTGTGCCCGCTGCAGACTAGAGGCTCAGACTCAATATGTTGCTGTGAGCAGAGTGATGACATGGAGTGCTTTCAAGTTGCCTGCCTGCAAGTGTTTTCCAGACTGGTTTTCCTGTTAAGCACAGAACACCTCTGAACCCCCAAACACTGAGTAACATGACATAACATCCATTCTTCTATCTATTTATTAGGTCCCCTGAGTGAGAAAAGCCATCTTCAAAACGACCCCCCAACCCACCTACCCAGACTAATGTCCATCTCCCACACTGATCTCTCTCTACTATGGAACTTTGAAATGTTATCTTACTTTATGGTCCAACTAAGGAACTTTGAAATGTTATCTTACTTTATGGTCCAAAATCTTCCCATGCTCCAGCCATCAAACCTGGGAAGATGTACTTTTACTACGGAGGAATCTTTGCTTTATCTCCCTTCATCTAGTGGCATAAATAATTTGATTGAGGTATTTAATTCATATGCACAATCAGTTTACAGCAACTGTTTAAGAACTTCTGTTCAGAATTCACAATTTAACATAGAAATCGTGTGTTGTGATCATGATGCGATCGCAATAAAATATGCATTTCACACTTTTGACGGGGTTGTGATTGTTGGGTCTTTATTTCTTTTGTGATTGTTGGTTGAAAGTTCTCCAGCCCACAAACTCCCACATAGTGCAGCCATAAACCACCCAGCTGCCCTATCCAGGGATAACAGACATGGAATCAGTCGTTGCCCCCCACTCCCCACACCCCTCTCCCAATGAAAGTGATTTATCATCCAAACAAGAGCAGAGTAGAGAACAAACAGGATAATTAAATTTCTAAAACCTACCGAGGCTGCTATCCTTTCTTAGTTCTTCATTAGCTCTCCCTCCTTAAGCCAGCTCATTTTAAGGCTCGAAAGGCAGGAGTGCATTCCCAGTGTTGTAGTTTTTGTCAGGCATTCTACTATTTATGTTCTTAAATGCAGATTCAAAACCAGGAGAAAGATCTGCTTGTCCAGGGAGCTCACTTATACCCACTCAGGAAATAACAAAACAGTCATATCCAAAACATGGCAATAATTATGCAAGATTGTATGTGTAATTCAGAATATATCCCTTCTTTTTTTTATGTGCAGATTGTAATACGCAGAAGCGGAAAAATCAGCAACAGGAAGATCCAGCCAGTCCAAGGGACTTAGGTATGAACATGACATTGACTCTATATCAGCCCAGCAATGATATCAGGCATGCTTCATTCATAAATGTGATGACACAATTTCCTGAATGTCTTACGATGTTCATTTATGCCCTTGGACAGTATTTTCCCTAGAGACAGGGTGACTCTTCAGAAGAAGCTGTGTGATGCAGTCAAACCGCTGTACTCCATACCAGTTGTCCATTTTAAAATATTTACTTTTCCCTCTTTCTTCTAACACACTTCTTAAAAATTATTCATGCTTAAAGGTGTGCAGGAAAAAAAGACCACATGTTTCGCCCATCTGCCTCCATCAAGGAAAGCTTGTTTAGAGGGCATTGTTATCTCATCCTTATATAATGCACATCAGATAGATCTAGATTTTAACAGTCCTTCATAAATGCATTTATTCCATGTTTATCCATGTTCCCTATCCTTTCATCTGCTTAGACAGTCCTTCTAGCAACTTAGACCATCCTTTCACTTGCTTAATCAGTCATCTGACTCAAGACGAGGTCTGATCAAAACAGTGGCTCCTCAATACGACTGTCATAAATATCGTTCATGATTTTACATTCATGGTACAACCAACATAAAAAAGTAGACATATATTTTAAAAATGTCAATTGGTTTTTGAGTGCATTTGTTTTATTACTTTATGACAGAACTGGTTGCTGTGGCCAGCTCCTGGAAATGCAAGGGTTTGCAGCGTGGGGGAATCCCGGGGCGTGTAAGCCTCAAAGACAGGCAGACATGGGAGCACAGTATCGTTTGGTGAGATACATATGCATTGTGCTGCATTAAATATCAGTCAAAATAGTGCATTTGTTTCTGTCCACCTACTTTATGTCCATGAAGAAATTAAGATGGTAAGTCTCTGAATATACTCCCTTATATTCTTTTAATATGAGCTGTGATGAAATCCCCGACCTGGCTCTAGGGGTGATCAGTTGAGTGTTCAAAGGGGCTTTGAGCTTCCTCAAGCTAGTGGATTATGGGTGATGGAGAGATATGAGGAAGATCCATTGGTCACGCTCACATAGCCACTGCCAGTGGGCAAGGAACAGCCATTTGGGGCGCACAATCAGTGCTGGCCTTTAAGGAGTATTCCCCATGTAGTTCATGGCCAAAGGACTGCTACTACAGATATCAGCTTTCCCCCCTTTTGACCAAGCATATAAGGAGAAATATCACCCAATTCATATTTTCAAACTGCACCACCGTGGAGTCCCTCTTCCCGGCTCACTGGTATAGTCACAGCTTCTGTAAAGTGCAGAACTCACAAATTCCTATGTCATGTACTGTAACACCTGGGAGACAGGAAACATTTAGACAGGACCCATTCCCACACAAAGCTAATCTGAGGCTTCAGGTGCAACCTTTACCTGAGAAGGGGCAGAGTCACTATATAAGGCCTACCCCAAACAGAAGGGAGTGGGGGTGTGGAGTAGGAGTTGGCGCAAGGAGTTTGGACCAAGTGGAAGTGCGACAAAGGTGGTTGGAGGGAGAGTAGAGAGGCGAGGAGTTACAAAACCAGCAAAGGAGATCATATATCAGGAGGAGGTTGCTGTGAGACATCAGGCGGTGGTTGGTTGGATACATTAGGGAGCAGCTGTTTGGAGACGTCAGGAGGAGGATGGTAGGAGTCATCAAAGGGAGGTTGGCTTGAGCCATCAGGAGGAGGTTTGGTCAAGATATTAGCAGCATGTTGGCTTGAGGCATCGGGCGGAAGTTGATTTAAAACATGAGGAAGGTGTAGGTTTAAGACATGAGGAGGCTGAAGATGTCCATCAAGTAGTGTCTGGAAAGAAAAATCATAGGGAAGAGCAGAATGCAAGGAAGATCAGGAAGGAAGGGAAGGGCACACTTGGCTCAAGGCATGGGGTAAGGTTTAGACCCTGGTTTGAAAGGGTCAAGCCCATGGTAGGAGGAAGAATGAGCAAGTGGTGTGGCATCCAGGAGGAATAGGCCCAGAACAGAAGTAGAGAAATGGTGCAGATGGATGACGTCAGGACTCTAAGAGGGATATGTGACATGGTTCTCTTAAGCAGACCTGTTGAAACTGGGGAAGACAAACCCAAGTGGTTGTCTCTTCAAATTGAAGAGAAGCTATACTATCACCTACAGCTTGTGGAGGAGACACAGAGATAGTCACAGCAACTACAAGTCAAACTGGAGGTGCTCGTGTCTCAGCCACAATCAGAGCTAAGCAGGAATAAACCCAGAGAGAGATTACCTCAGACACTGTGACCTACCAGTTGGGACCCTGGAAACGTATGAACCTTATAAAGGAACTATCACACTGTTGAAAGAGAATATACTGACACTTCATGTTTTGAGTTTGAGCCAATTGAGGACTTTGTGGACTCAATCCAGCTACATGACAGACCCCTCTCTTTAATTTTCAATACTGGCCCATCACATGCAGTCAGTGAACATTAATGTCCATGAAAGAGTAAAACCTTAATATAGCTTTCACGCCTCGGCTGGGGAGCGGACATGGGGTTTAACGGCACACAAGCTGGACCTTTGGTAGGCCCGAGCAGCGGGCCATTAAACCCCATGTCTGCCGCCCAGCCGGTGCGTGAAAGCTGTTTGCACCCCGGAATTTACTGGGGTGCGGATAGTTTTTATTTTGTTTCATCCAATGGGAGATGAGCCCTGTGCAAGCCCATATCCCGTCTGAGAAAAAAAAATGGCATTGAAATGGAAAAGGGACTAGGTCCCTTTTCGGATGACGGCGGCCATGGAAAAACATGTTTCAAAATGGCCACCGTCATCCACAAAGGGACATAGTCCCTTTTCTATTTTGATGACCGGCAGATGGGAGGAGCATCAGGGAGGTAAGTTGGTGTGGGGGAAAGGGAATTGGGGTTTTCTAACGTGGGAAGGCAACAGGGAGAGCCTCCCTGTTGTCTCAGGCTTTAGGGGGAAAAAAAGGAAAAAAAGCACCCTCCAGAGAAGGGCTTCGGTGGCTGGAACAGCAGGTGGGGACTGTGTATCCTCGCCCGCTGTTCCAGCCACCTGATTGGCTGTTCCCGAGGTGCAAATATGGCTTTCATGCCCTGCCAGGAGGGCGGGCATGGCCTATAATGGCCCACCAGCCCGAGCTATGGCAGGCCCGATCTCCCAATGAAAAATAGAAAAGAAAGATGACCACTATATGGAAAAGAGACAGACGGGAGGAGCTCCGGGACCGGAGCGTAATGCTGCAATCCCGAAAGGTAAGTGGTGGGGGAGGGGAGACAACAGGGGGAGGCTCCCTGTTGCCTCCCAACAATGAAAAAAGGAAAAAAAACAGCACCACCTTGGGAAGGGCCTCCAGTGGCTGGGATAGCGGGATCGGATTGTGTATTCTCGACCGCTATTCCAGCTACCTGATTGGCTGAGCGCAGTTTCCTGTGTGCGAATAGCTGAAAACACATGTTGTAGAGAATGCATAACTTAATTCAAAGTAAACTAAGTGTAGAAACTTAGAAAGGCCTTAGTTTACAATCACACTCGCACTTATCTTTAGATGCTGATGACATGATGTTGCTTGTTGAAAACCCCTGCAAAAACATAGCACCAATTATGCTGCATATACAAAGGCTCGAGGAATTCTCAGGGCTAAGAATAAACGTGACCAAACTGGTCCTGTTCCCTATTACAGAAAGTGCAATCCAATTGTAGACAGGACGAGATTCCTTTGGGGTGGTGATCGGCAGGTTTCCTAATTGTAATTGGTTATTTATAACATGCTTATACCCAGAGGATTCTAAGCGCAGATCCGGGGATCGAACCTGTGTTGCTCTGCGTTGTCTGGATGTCTTGGGTCTCCCTCTAGACATTCTTAGTATCTCACATATGAATCGGCCCTCCTTGTCTTAAATCCTCTGATTGCATCATTATGGTTTCCTGGTAGCAAGGGTGTCATTCTCTCCCGTCATTGGGCAGTCAATATAAGAAGCCCACCAGGTCTTCAACCAGTGTTAACACACAGCCCACATTCCTTTCTAGGTAAGAAGCAGCTACATTATTTGCACATTTTGGATGGCCAGCTCTTGGCTACAGGTAGGCTGAATTAGAGGCTCTGGACCTACCACGACCAACTACCCTCTGGCCTACAGATCCTGATCTCATAGAGTGCCAGCCTGCTCTTTCTTTCCTCCTCCTCTTCACTCTGATGTCTGCTTGTGCCTCAGAGAGCCTTCTCTAAACCTACCTTGTCAGCCTTGTAGGTAACTCCTGTGAACCCCTTAAAACATGCTACATGCTTGTTCCTCTTCCCACCTCACTAACCAGACATAGGTGTGTGGTATGTGACTCCCCCTTGGTTCTCCACTCCTCTCCTCTTCCCCACTGTTCTTCCTCAAACCCTTCTTCCCTTTCCCCTTCTCCTCTCAGTCCTTACCCTCAGCTCTTTCTTCCTTATTAACTCCTCTTTCCTACCCCTCCTCCTCAAGTATTTTCTTCTCCACTTCCTTCATCTCCTCCTTTCACTACCTCATCCGCAACTCCTTAGGTCACTCATTCATCTTTATCTCCTCCTTTCACTGCCTACTCTATTCCTCTTCTTACCACTGCCAGGGTGTTAACATTTTTATTTTCACAACAGCAAATACCAACAAAACATGACATTAATCCATAAATCACACTCCTTACCACTGCCTTCTCGTCACCTCCCCTTGACTCCAATCTTTTCTCTTCCTCCAGTCTCTCCTTTCTCTAGCTGCCTCCAGACTCACACCTTTCACCCACACACTACTCGGAATACCTATCCCTCTTATAAGGGTCAAGCCCTCCCCTAAATCAGCCCCTCTAGAGAGTGAAAACTAGTCTGTCTCTTTGCATGGATTTATCACGCTGATCTTTGCAGGTCGATTGATTCCATTTACAAGCACAAGGGTGAGAGTACCTGGAGCGGTGCGACAAACCTTTAAACGGCATGGCCAGGCCACCATCTTGGAATCAGTGGCCATGAATGAGGGTAGGCCATAGCAAATTGCTCATTCCTCCGGCTTCTAATGTGACTGGGCTGCCTCCGCTTCTCAGTCTCAATACGGTATTTCCTTGAGATTGCAAGAGGTGTAAGCTGCTTGTGTGAAGGCCTTTGGTTTTCTCTTGTGGTGGCATTACATATGGGGGTAGGCTGGAGAACATGGCAGTTAGGGGATGCATGGCAGCCTTCACTAAAGGGCCTACAGACCTTTCTAAACTAATGTGATGTCAAACAAGGCTTGGTGTATCATGCCTAAAGAGCCGATGGAACTTCTATGGCACATGTGTTGAGCCCCTGACCTTTAATATCATTGTTCTGGAGGTGACCAGGGAATCCTCCCAACATCACTGCCAAACTCTGCATCATGGAGCAGATGGCAGCAAATCCCCCGCACCCCCCACATACACCATGGTCATCCCCACCCCATAAGTCAGACGGGGGATATCATCACACAACATTGATAGCATCACTGATCAATTGATAGTGACTTGCATGCTTGCAGTGTAAACTCCTTTTGAGAGGTGACCACAGTCTGACGTCACATTTTAAACGCATTAACTCCTTTGTAATTTACTTGATGTGGTGTTAAAAGTAGAAGTCAATCCTGAGCTGTCTCCTCAATTGCTTAAATGCTAAAATGTGGCATAAGAGGCCGTGGAGAGGACTCTAGCATGTGCCCTATCAACTATAAGGTGTAGTAGGGAAGTAAATAAGTGTGGCTTCTCTGCTCTCGGGTCGCTAATCTTCTCCTTTGGGTTCTCGTACCAACTCTTTTCGGACGACAACCAAACCTTCTCTTTTCCTGAACTCTCCTCGGATCTCCCTATCAAAATTTCAAATTGCCTCTGTGCCATTAAATATTGGATGGCTTTGCACTCTCTGATGTTAAACGCTTCCAAAACAGAGGTGCTCTTCTTCGCTGCCAAATATTCTCTCTCGTCTGTTCCCCTGCCTATCTAGGACCTACGTGACACTCCGAAAAAACGGGCTCACATTCGAAAAGTGCAATGTGTAACATTTTGTTGGGGTAACATTGGTAGGTTACAGTGTTTTCTAAAGCACAATAGCGGCCCTTTTCATGCTCTCTTTGCATTTTGGGAACTGTGGGTTCATATGTTTCTTTGGATAGTATGAGCCGAGCACGCAGTGCAATATTGATTTGCTGTTGTGCTGATGTGTGCTAATCACAAGGAAACAGTGTGTAATGTTGATTGCTTTATTTCAGTTATAAAAACATGAAAGTACATAACATAAAAGAAAACAATTAAAACACACATTGCGCTTCATTACGACCCTGGCACTCCCGTAATGAAGGGTGCCAGTACGGGACCGTCACCCTTCATTACGGGAGCGCCTATTACGAGGTTCCCTTTGCGGGACTTGAAACAGATGCCTGGTAAAACCAGACGTCATTTCCGGGTCCCGCGAGGGGAAGAGGGAGCTAATAACGGCCCATTTGTAATGTGCCCGTTATTACCTCCCTCCCCGTTCCCATTGAGCCCTATGGGGGCTCAAATGGGAAGGGGGAATGGTTCCTTCAAGGAGGAATTACCGGGACCTCCAATGTTGGAATGACCCGGTTATTCCTCATTGCAGGAACCCGGTTTTGGAGCCCGGTATGGAGGCAGCCATGGCGCTAATAGCACCATGGCTACCTCCATACTCGTAATGAGGCCCACAGTCTTAATATACATCTTAAAAGACCATCATAGCAAGACCATTCAATATAGGCTGTATCCACACAAAGTTTTGAAACACGGGTTAGCCAAAGTCTTAGTGCCATCGTGATAACAGAGCGTACAAGTGCCCTTGCAGCCGAAATGTCTGCTATTTGCTGAAGACGGGCAAGCGCTACGGTGCATTGCCCTGTTCCTTGTGCTGTAAGTTGTGGCAGAAGAGTAGCAACCCTGATTTGAGTGAACCTGGGACACATCAGGAAGTCATGGATTTCTGATTCTTCCTGCATCATACAAAAAGCTCATGTAGCAGGAACATGCTTCGCAGTCCTTCCTCCCCAGGGCCAGCATTTTTCAAAAAGGGAGCATCAAAGATCTGAATTCTGTCAGCCAACATTTGACGGCCGATTCCAAAAACCACATCAAGCAGCCCTGCATCTGGGCATAGCAAGAGATCATACTAAGGGTATGATTTGTAGTCTTATTCAATTTCATGCAATCCCCATAGGGCTGCAATTTCTCCATAAATCTCTTGAAACCAATTTACCCCTTGTCCACCTTCATTCAGTTCTGGTTTAAAGAACAAAGAATAATGCTGGACTGATGTCAGAGCACTCTGAAAACAGGCGAAGCAAGGAATTTTGTGGAGATTATCTCTCAAACATAGGCTTTTCACAGTGTCCCCTATTAATACTGCAGGGGTTGGCCCACAGTGGTAGCCAGAATGGAACAGATTTAATTTTAATGTGATCTTAAATATAATCTTCTCCTCGCTCATTATGTACAGCCCAGTTGGGTGATGCTGTAGGTAAACTATGTAATCTTAAAAAAAGGCACTTTCCCGCTCTTTTCGGGCAGTACTGTGAGAACATAGGCCCGTAGATAGGAGCCATAGAGCCCGATGCCATCGACTTTGCCTGATCGAGACCCGTGACCCTCCACGCCTTCCTGTATAGATGGATGAATGGAAGGCCATCAGCAGCATTTTTGCTTGCATCAGCAAAATGCTGGCAAATGATCTGAAATAAATTAGGGCTTTAAACTCCAATGCAGGCAAGAGTGAATTCTTCAAGAAGAGCTTTTTCTGACATCTGGTATCCGGGGAAGCAAGGACTGAGGCATGCCAGGTGGTGCCCACCCTCAAATCATGGTAACATGCGGCCTGTCTTACTTTCATTCACTAACTCCTTTACTCAAACCCGCCACCCAAGCGTGGGGAGTGTACCCTCAATGTGACTATGGGCCTCATTACACGGAAGGCGGTGAACCATGGCGCTATTAGCGCCATGGCTCATGCCGGTAAAATACCGGCACCGCCTTGGCGGAAAGGGGATTTACCGCCCCATTCCAAGGTTGGAGGGGCGGTAAATCCCCCTTCCGCCATTGCCCTTCCCCATTCCCATTTCTGCCCCATAGGGCTCTATGGGAATGGGGAAGGCGCTAATTACGGCACCGCAATTTTGCGGTGCCGTAATTAGCTCCGAGGTCCCTTAGCGGGTTGGTTTTTAACGCCTGCAAAAAGCAGAGCATAGCCGAGTGAGGTCAGCATGGCAGGAGCTACGCAGTGCCTGCAGAGCTGGCGGGAAGAACCAGCGTGTCAAGGATTTGACGTGCAAATGAGTGGGGTTGGCGTGGCAAGTGGTGCCAAACAAAACGGTGGACAAGAGCCGGCGTGTCAGGTAAGAGGAGAGGAAGAGCTGGGCCGCCAGAGCAGTGAAAAGCTGCCTGTGCCTTATTCAAGCCGCATGCATCATTCACAAGCAACCAGCAAGTACATGGTTTAAATAGAGTTCCTGGTAGGCTTCAAGCTAGCCGCCAGGGACTCTGGGTAATATAGTTCTGGGCAATATGGCCCTGAACCTCCAAGGCTTGTTAGCGTTACTGTAATGGGACAAGCCATAACACATTATTGGGCCTCATTCTGAGTTGGGCGGTAAGGGTTAACGGTCATCGGCAATGATGCCGGTGCCGTTAAACCCTTACCGCCCAATTCGGATGTCCCTTAGCGGGAACCACAAAGGACGTGTGGTCTGACCACACATCCTTTGCGGGTCCCACTAAGGGACCAGGGCGCTAATAACGGGCCCGCTGGGGGCTCAAATGGGAATGGGGAATGGTCTACAGAATGGGGACTTACCGGGTCCTCCAAGGTCGGAATGACCTGGTAAGTCCCCATTCTGTCACACCGGACCCAGAACCTCTAAACTCCAAACTCGTAATGACCCATTGTCCCATGCCCCGCTCCTCCTAAAATCCTGAAAGCAGTGAAGTCAGTGAAAGGGTTAAAGCCTGCTCTCGAGTGACCTTCTCAAGTGATGCATAAACACAGATTTTAAAACCAGGCACAAAATTGGCTCATACAGCTCACGCCCACATAGGGCTTAGTAAAATTGCTGATTAGTCGTATGTATAATAGAGGTGATAGATCTGTTAAAAAGTGAAAACTAATGAAGAAATAATACTTATTTTTCATGACCAGATGGAAAAACCCCAAAGCGGAAAAATGAACAACAGCCAACAAGTCCAAGGAAATCAGGTACGAACAAGAGGCTGATTGTTTACAAACCAGCAATAACCTTGTTTTTTAGGAACAATCTAGGTGGTCCCTAGCCTACGTCTCCGATGCAGTGTAATGTAATGATAGGTGCCTTCCAGACCCTCAGCCCCACTTGCTACCTCCTTTCCACACCCTTATATTCATCACCCTGATGTTCTAGGCTTCCTCGCCCTTCCGTCTACTCTCCTTCTACCCCCTACTCTCCTCTGTCTCTCCCTTTCTGTCCGACCGATGTTCTTGCTCCTCTCCTACTCTCCTCTGCTGTCTGGCACTACTCTCCCTTCTCCACACTACTACTGGTCAATTTCTCATTCACTCCCTACTCTCACTCATTAGCCCCACTCACACATCTTTCACGCACACTCCACCCCAAGCCAATACATCACCCTGTACACTCCTTCAGCAATCCCCCTCTACAGTCCTCTAATCGGTCCTTCCTCCACCTGGTGTCTTGGTTCTCCATCTCCCTTGACCGCACCTGAATAACCCACATCTTCCTGTTTCCTGCGCCACTTTTTAACCTCTCCCTTCCCTCTTTATTCACGGTCCTCCTCAGCTGGTTCCCCGGCCAACCTCTGTATTTATTCGATTTTGATTTTGAGAAATTTGTAACGCGCTGAAAACGGACCTAACCGTATAATGGCGCAGATGGTGTTTGTTGCTTAGGAGTAGATAGCACAGAGTGTATTCATAAGCATATTCTAAAGAGGAATAGAACCCTAGTCATAACCCCATGATCAGATATTATGTGAACAGAAAAGTTTTAGGGCCTAACGGAAATTAAGCAACTTCCCCACGAGGTGCTACAGATGATCAAACACATAAAGGGGTCTTAAGACCCGTCTTCTTCTTGTATGCGGGTCTGCTGCCTCTAGGCAATGCCAGCCCACTTTAATCAAAGTCACTGTTCCAGTTTGTGTGATGTATGTGCAGTATGTTTAAGATGGCCGTTTGCCGAGGGCACCGTTCCACGGGCTCATCTCAGATAATGATTTTGCCTTTGTGTTTTTTTTTGCTGGGCACTTTGAAATTGCTGGCATGATGAGTGGTCTGCTCCATACAGTCCCGAAAGCTGGAGTCCAATTTCTGGTGCTGGTCTGTCTCATGGGTCGTGCTTGTTCTGTCAGGCTGCTGAACGGGTTGATCTGGAGCATGTCCGCTCCCTGCTACCCCTCTTCCTGGCAGGTTGCTTGAGCGTTCTTCCAGTGATATGCATAGAGGATGTTGAAGTCCTACAGCACAGAAAGGAGACTGGCCAGCATTGCGCAATACAATTATGAGGCAAGAAAAGTTGGAACTCATTTCATGCAAGCAGGCACAAGCAGAGGGGACAGGGAATGTGGCGCTCCCAACTGTCACACCCCACCTCTGGGACAGGTCTAGCTCTGGTGAACACCTTTGTAGGCCTCCTACTCCAGGTTGGGTTGGGTGGGGTCCCCATTCCCTCCTGACAGGATCTGTTCCCTGGTCCTGTCACAATATGCCTTAATTGCCTTTATTTGTGTGTACAACATACAATAACAGGGCAGGGGCAATGCCATGATAAGTGGGGAGTCACAACATTCTTTGTAGGAAAAGCTCTCTACATTTATTATAATAATAACCCTCCCTCAGTAGCTCACTAATGTAATCGGGGAACGTTTTTCGTACAAGTAAACAAGCATCTGAATTTGTATAATGTTGTTTTTTCAGTGTAATCCCACTTTTCCAGAGTGGTTTACGGTTCATAGCCCTGCTCATGTCAACTTGGAAGTTGTTTCAACTAAATACTGTTCTGAAAAAGAGTACTCATTTACTTAGAAAATGGATAATGACATCCAATTTCCAAAGAGCTTATAAAAATGCATCGGGAGAGGTTTTAAGAGAGGGTGAACATTAGAACCGATCTGGTTAGAGGTAACGGCATAGATCCGCCCCCTAGAGATCAGGAGCTTTAGGTGCGACACATGAGTAAGACATAGGAGCTCATTTTCGAGTCTCCTTGTAATTCCACAGCAGGGAAATGTATGTTTACACTTTTGTAAACCTCTGAGTGCAAAAGGGGAGGGTAAAGAAAAGGTGCCATACACGCTTGTTTTCTTCCCTTTTGCACTCCCCCGTAAACATTGTGGAAATGCTGCCTGCCATGTATACATTGTAATAGATTTCTATGCTGGTGGAAAAAGCCGGCATTCTCCATAGAAATCCACAGCATTTGAACCAGCATGAAAATCCCTGTTGACGCAAATGCTGTAGTATTTGTAAGGGGAAGAGAGTGCGGGAAGGTAAATTATGATCCGCCCCTCCTCTCCGCCATACAAGTAAATGAAAATGAGCCGTGATGTGAATGAAT
Source organism: Ambystoma mexicanum (assembly GCF_040938575.1). NCBI lineage: Eukaryota > Metazoa > Chordata > Amphibia > Caudata > Ambystomatidae > Ambystoma > Ambystoma mexicanum. Next base: position 1,462,232,045 of record NC_090935.1, read on the forward strand.
GGCGTAAAAGCCTGAAACAAGGGTTTTACCCCACTTATTTACGTTACAGGCTCATTTAAAATGAGATCCAGGATGTTGCATATATCTGCCCAACATTTCATATATTGTCTGACCTTTTTAAATATAATCTTTATTTCCCTTGTACATGTATCTTCATACAATCTTCTAAGGTTCATTTGTTCACGCTCACAGGAATTATTGAAATGCTTGCGAAAGCCTATAGGCTTCCTTAGGAGCACTGTGGTTCTTTATAAGCATCATTTTATTTATTTATTTTAAGTGCCATTGGCCTTTTATTGAAATCGGTTTAAAAAAATTAAATCAGCTGATCTAATTATTGAAACATTGTTTTATTAATTTGTGATCATTTTATAAAATGTGTAAGGTTTTGTAAACCAATCGCAATAAGACAAATAAAGAAATACAAATGATGGTGATATGTTGAAACCTTGAAACACTTGTGTTTGCACCTTGAAACACTTGTGTATAGGCGCGTTATGAATCCCATGTCTTATCATATCGATCTAAGATACTAAAAACAGAAAGGTGAAGATAGAAAAAGAGTGATTAAAAGTCCCATTTGATATAAGCCATCTCATATATACATTATTTAAAAGTTATGTGCATTGTTTGTGCATGAAAAGGTTGTCAGTGATGTCTTGCAAACATGCAAATGAGAACCTGCCCATTAACAATGAAACCACATTTACCGCCCACTTTCACCATCCTCACCTAAAGTCTGAACTCTTGGTAAACGTAAACCGTGATTTCATCGACTTAAATTGCAAAGTGGTAAGTTACTTTGCAGTAGGTTTCATGCTGGGGGAATTAGATGGATATATGTAGAGGGGTAAAGAATGGGGGGTCTGGAAAGAGTGAGGGGGAGGTTGGTTAGGGTGTTGAAGAAGGGGGACGGGGACCTGAGGCCTCCCAATAAAAGAAACAAAGAAAAACCCATGATTAAAACCACCACAAAGTAACTTACCACTTTGGAATATTATGTTTGAACAAGCGAGTGTTAGAGGAAAAGGTTTTTGTGAGCTCTCAACCAAAAATCATTAAAATAAATAAAGATAAAAACATATTTTCCATAGCTTGGAAATCTTTGATACACCTGCATTGCCTATTCAGAGTGATTAGAATATGTGGGGCAGGACTGTAGATATTTGTATATCAAAGGGCCCGATTGTTGCTCTAGATACTAAGGTCTTCTCAATATTTATACAGTCCTCCATGTTCATTTCATTTTTTTTAACATGCTTAATAAAGGATAAATGGTTAAAAGCAAAGGTGCCTAGAAGCATTTTTACAGATTGACATTTACTCCAGATTGATAAACAAGCAATGAAAAGCTTGCAGGGACCATCTGTATGTGGGTTTTTGAGGATTTTTCTAAAGAGCAAACCTTGTTGTGAACAAGCAGAGTCCTCTAAAAGAAAGTGAAGTTACAAAGGAACAGTGGATGGGTGGGGGAATCAGTGATTTTGGGTTGACTAGCTGTTCTTTGAAGAGTAGAGTTTTCATTTCCTCCCTGGACCTATAGTATGGATGTAGCTGTCCCAATATGTGGCGGGATGTTGTTCAAAAGTGTGGATTTCTAGCAAGAGGAGACTCCACTTCCTCTTTATTAGCTTTCTTGACTTCCAGCCGAGTGATGCAGAGGAGTCTAGTCTGAGGCTGGCTAGCAGAAACTGAGAGATTAGTGGCCAGGTATAGAAGGAGGGCAGCTTGGACATCACTGCTTTGAACATGGTTCAGGATATACTGAAGGTGATGGAGCACTTTTATGGGTAGCTAATGCAGCTCAGTGGCGTGACCAGGAATCAAATTTAGGAGGGGCAGAGAGGGGGCCAAAGGCAAAAGTAGGGGGGGGCACAGACAAAAGTAGGGGGAGAGCATGGTCACTGCTAGTCTTAGGTAGGGGGGGCACAGGGTTTCACAGGGGGGGCCTTGGCCCCCCCAGGCCCCACCCTAGCGACGCCACTGACATTGCAGCTCCACGAGTATGGGCAGGATACAGTCAAATGTATTTCCCTCTGTGATGGGTCGAGCATCATGGTGGGTGGATTTCAGCAAGGTAAGCATGTGTCACACCTCAGGGAACCTGGCGGCTTTGGTCTAAATGGAAGCTGCGTCCTCCATTGCTGGTTCCTTCACGCACGGCGAAGTGCAGAGTACGGGTCTAGTCTTTTGCTCTACGCATTCCGACGCCGGCTCTTTAGCCTCCCACTTCCGGTGTCGGATGCGTTGCAACGAACAGTTTCTCTGATCGCCTGCGCTGCCGTACTCCTCGTACTTCGTTCCTCAGACTTTTGTCTCCTTCTCGGTTCTAGTCTCCCCGTTCTATTCATCCCTTTCTTCTTTTCAGCTAATCCTCTCGCCTCTGTTTTTCCTTGCCCTTCCTCCTTCTACTTTTCCGCTCCCGTCTTCCGCCCGTCCCTTCCTCCCGTCTTGTGTTGTTTTCCCTCAGGCTTGTCTTCTTTCACTCCTTTCTACCACGCCCCCCCCCCCCTCCTGCCTTCAGTCCTCTGTCATCCAGTGTATCGACCTCTGCCTGTACTATGGACTGCCTTGCCTCTTCCTGATCGGCTATCCTGGTTCTTTCTGTGTACCGACCTCTGCCTGTCCAACGGATTGCTTGCCTCTTCCTCGATTGATTTGTTACTACCGGAACTTTCTACCTGTGTTTCTCTGGCACTCAGCTGCAGTTCATACGTTGTTGTTTGCTACCCCTGGAGTTTCCTGATCGCAACACATCTCATCAGCAGAGGAGTACCTTACTGGGGTTTTTTATGCCACTGGCTTTTTCCCCACTGTTCAACGGCTGAGGAGGGCAGCCACAGTTCACCCATTGGGTGTCACTGTGGCGTCCTTTCACGGTCGTCCTTATCTACATAAAAAAAAGGTGAAGACTCAAACCCAGGATAACCCGAAGCTTGCATTACACCGGAAAATCAGAGGTGAGGAGCAAGGGGAGGACAGGGAATCAGACTCTTCTCAAGTGGAAGAGGATATAACAGATCTATCTGACAGCATGGCATCTGTAACATCTGCCAGAAGGGAGTTTCCATAGTTTAGGCGAGAAATAACAAGGGCTTACACTACAGGGATGCTGGCCTTGATCTTGCAAAGAAGATGTAAGCTGTTACCCGGCCATTTGGGTTTTCTTTGAGTGGACGTATTTGAAGGAGAGGTTGCCATCAACTGTGAATCCAAGAACATTTGTGCCGGTAGATTGTTGACGGTGAATACATTAAGCATCATTTCCGACAACCAGGATTAGATTTGAATGTTCTTGCATGACGGGCGGTGCAGGGAGAAGCTGTTCTTCTTTGGGATCAGCTTCAAGTAGGGATTTGCCTCCAAGCTTAAATAAGGAAAAGGCAGTCTTTGAGATGGTGGATCTTATTCACACAGGTGACCTTCTGAGAGAGTGGTGTGTTGTATGAATATTGGTGTATCGTGGTGCCATCATTTGTAAGGAGTTTACCAAGTGGCTCCATGTATAGAATCAAGATGACTGGGGAGAGGATGGCCCTCTTTGCGACCACACATTATGGGATGCCCTTGGGACATGATGGATTTGTTTGCTGGGTGGGAGGCAGACCATTAGAGGATTTCTTTTACGAAACCCAGGCGGGACTCCAGCATGTTGAGGAGTGAGTTTTTGTTGACCTTGCCAAAGGCTACTTAGAGGTCGAGAAGCATTAGAATGCAGAGTTATCCATTACCAATGATGCAGAGAGCATTGTTGAACGCCTGAATGCGGGCATCTATGTGCCTCACCAGGGTCTGAAGCTGGATTGTGATTCTTGGAGGAAGTTGTGTCTTGCGATCTTTTTGTGTAGCTGGAATGGAATACTTCTTTTAACGATCTTACTGAAAAATAGTACATGTCTGATGGGGTGATAGTTTGCTAGACCTCCATCATATTAGGGAACAGGCCTTGTGAGACAAAGGCATTGATGAGTCTATCTCCTGAGAAAATATTTAGTATTTAGGTGGGAAAGATGTCTTTATGGGTTGTGGCGCAGAGGTTATTGAGGCTGTTTGTCAGGTTGTCCACAGTGATTATGATTTGATCGTATGATTGTGCATGGGGGGCGCTGTATATGGTGTCATATGCGATATTGGAGCTGTTGATGTGTTGCCTGGTCATGTTTATTTTGTCCATGGAGTATGTATTAATGGCACTGCATTTTTCAATGGTCTTGGGGAGTGTTGGTTTCGGTAGAGGGCTCATGCAATGTTGTATGCTCTGTAACAAAGTCATGATCCTGACCCTTCTCTACCTGGGACATGGGGCCTAGCAGGGTGTTTTCCACAGCCAGACCTGCCACAGAGGTAGGGGGACAGAGCTGGCAGGGCATCAGTCTGCAGCTTGAAGAAAATGCCACCTTTTATCACCCCATGCCTACTGTACAACATGCTGGCCAGTGTTCTTTCTGCTTTATTTCGGATTCCTCTATGGCAAGCCTGAAGCTGTGTGACCCGTGACCCATAAGCGACAGAGCCACTAAGGGAACTCCAGCTACCAGGACTCCTGGCAGTGAAACAAAGATGCTATGACTTTTGCGACAGAGAAATGAGAAAAGAGACTGAAATGTCCCTGGCTGAGATGCTGAGACCGACAATTCCAATAATAGGCCGACAGCATGTTCTATGTGATTATCCCGAATATTGGGAAATGCATCAATTCCTCCCCCTGCCCAATGAAATCAGGGGCTCCACCCCTGAATCCCCTTCAACCTCTGCCTCACCCCGTCCCCACGTCATACACACCTTTCCCCCAGACCGCCACCTCACATACAAATACACACACACACACAAAGATAGTCCTTCTCTCCTGCCCCCTCCCCACCACAAATAGGTCCCCTTTCATACACGCACGCATTAAAACACACACTTTCGTGAAACCAGTCTTCTCCTGCACATCTTGGTCAGCCTGTCAGCCCCTGCGCACACTCGTGTGTGCGGCAGGGGCGTGACAGTAGATTTAGAAAGACCGCTCTGAGCGTTCTCAGGTCAGTCTTTCTAAATCAGTCTTTTAAATTTTTGCAAAAATGAAAAATACTTTTTCACTTAATACCATCACAGGGGCTTACCGCTGGGAAAGGGGGTAGGACTAGAAGGATATTTTATTCAATTCCTGCAGCACATCCCGGCTCCTGGGGAAAAGGTAGCCTGTGATTGGTTCATGGGGGCATGTTATGGCGGCAGACAATGGATGGGGGAGGAAAGGGTTACATCAGGAAGGAAGTACTATGGAAAGGGGGCTGTGAAGAGTGGGTTCTTCAGATGAGTTCAATGTAGGAGAAGGTGGACACCATTAGGAGGAAGGGCAGTAGAACGGAGCGTGGTAAATACTTAGAGAGTGTGTACAAGGTGAGGGATTGGGTGGTGAGAGAAAGTGGTACTTTGATGTGAGAGTGCATGTATGGTTAGTAAGCTTAGTGAGTGAGACTAAGTGAGAGTTGTGAATTCATCCCTTCTCCCCAAGGGGGAGCCCCTTCTGTGTGTGTCTTAGCAGGTGAGCCCACTCAGCAACTCCCTCCCTAGGGGTAGAGGCAAGTGGCACCTCACTGGGAGAGAATTCCCCCCTTTGGGGGACAAGGACTCCTGTTCCTCCGAGGAACTCCCAAAATAACATACCAAATGGACCTCTTCAGACATATCCTATAATGGTTTCTGTGAAGAAAATGCCAGAATGTGCTATTGTAAACTAGAAACTGTAGCTGTTCCTTTAGCTAAGAAAATCGCAATAACTGAGACAAGGAGGATCACCTGTGGAGGAGTAGAGAAGCCATGTGAGACAGAGAGGAAGGAATACGAAGCTATGATGGAGAAGTCCCACAGCTGCGTAGCATATGAAAGAGGAGGGGTCTGGAGACTCAAGCAAGTAAACATGCGAGTTATAAAACGGTTCACACATCGGCTCTGAGCTGAGGTTTGACACTCCGAGTCCTGATCTGGAGAGAAACCAGGAAACTGAGAGAGACATGCAGCGTCTCACCACAATTGGAAAGAGAGAAGAGAAGTCGGACATACAGTGTCAGAGATACGGGAAGTGAGTCAGAAGGAGAGTGGTGGCATTACCACAAGAAGCGAGTGGTGGACGAGGGGTCCTGGAAACAACTCTGAGACTGCTCTATTTACACGGGACCAGCGGTAACTACAAGACCGGAGTATCTTCGAATACCGCAATACGGAGAGAAGGACGCCAAGGAAACAGTAGAAACCAACCTGGTGAGAAGAAACGATCAGGAGAGAACCGAGAACTCGGTTATGTTATCCCTAACAGCCCAAGGTAACAGGGAAGAGGGGAGACCCGGGAGTGGACGAAGAACCATCATTGGAAAGCTCATACTCGTCTCAGTACAGACGAAGGGGATATAATATTGAAGCCCCCTGAAGCAGATGAGAATCATCATTGGCATGCTCATACTCATCCCAGTACAGATAAAGGCACTGTAATATGGAAACCCAAGGAAGCAGAAAAGGGTCATTATTGGAACGGTCATGCTCATCCCAGTACAGATAAAGGGACTATAATATTGAAACCCACGTAAGTGGATGAGAATCATTGTTGAAATGCTCATACTTGTCCGAGTACAGAGAAAGAGAGTATAATATTAAAACCCAGTGAAGCTGATAAGAATAATTATTGGAAGGATCATACTTGTCTCGGTGAGAGAGAGGAAAGTATCTCAGTGATATCCCTAAGAGGGATTGAATCTCAGACTTGAAGTGACCATATCGTAGTCATCAAGAAAGATTAAATAAAAAAGAAAGCCAAAGAATAAGAGAAAAAAACTGAAGAAAAGGCTGGAATAAAGTATAGAGATAAAGAACATTTTCAGAATTATGAACTGTGTGCAGAAAGAACAATGGTAAAAGAGCAGACCTGCAAATGTTTGATAACGCAACGGAGGGAAAGTGAGAAAATGTAATATTCCCACAGAAAGTCAGAAGGACTCGTAGGTACGCAATTAACAGAGAAAGTGTGAGCAGCAGGGCCTGTGTGCTCAGGTCCCAGGAAGAAAAGAGCAGGTGGTAAGTAGCAGCTACCAGGTTTAATGGAGGATGCACTTCCGGACAGTAAGGATGCTAGGGGACCCACACTTCACTCAAGGAGCCGACCAGAGCTGGCAGACCAGCCCTAAAGATAAAAGAATTGTTTGACGAGGCAGGTCTCCAGTTCTTTCCTGAATCAGGGATGACTTTCCTCTTCCCGGAGCGCTGGTCGTAAGGGGTTCCAGAGATCAACCCACATAGTTTCTCGCGCAAACTGCCACTAAGTATTCTGCACTTAGAATGCCGGATGGAGAAGGCAGATCGTTAGGGCCCATGAGGAACAGTACTTGGGGACCATAATCTAAGGATACTATAGATAAGAGAGAGACAGTATGTAAAAATGTTCGGAGGAAAGGGGGAGGAGCCCACCAATCTAAAAGAGATGTTGTGCCATCAGGGCATGAACAAGCAGGAGAAGTGTACGTTTGGCACAAGAAGAAGGGTAGGTGTTAAAGAGACAAGGGGAATGAATGGAGCATTGGGGAATCTCCCAATTCGAGGGAATACGCTGAGAGAAATGGGTCACACCTAACCTGCACCAAATGTTTCTAGAAAAAGGAAAAATTAAGTGTCTTTGCAGCCAGAGTGGTTTTCTAGGTGATTAAGCAGAGTAACATTTTGACAGTGTCAAAGGCAGAACACAGGTTAAGGAGGAAACGGATAGTAGGACAGTTATTGCTACAAGAAAGAAGGTGCTCCTCTCTCATAGACAGGAGGGCAAGCTTAGTGGCTCTTGCAGGCCGAAAACCAGGGTGCTACTCCGGAATTAAACTATTGTGTTCAATGAAGACATGGGGTTGGGAGATTACTGTTTTTTCTAGGAACCTGTCAATAAAGGGGGTGATGGGGTATCTAGTCAATTCATCTAAAACCATTCCATCTAATACCATTCCATCAAAACATTTCCATCTAAAACATTTCCATCTAATGTATGTTTTTTGGGGGGTAAAGGGTTCATTTTTGTTCAGGTGTATTTTAAAGGGTAAAAAACAGGGGTTTGGGGGGGTCGGGAGGACCCCCCCAAAAAAGAAAGAAAAAATGCATTAGATGGAACATTTTTAGATGGAAAAATGTCGATGGAATGGCATTAGATGAAATGACCATAAACCGGGTGATGGTAATAGGGCGGTAGAGGGAACCCCCCCTATAGAAGGAGCTGTTGCAGACGGTGACTAAAGCTGGGACCAAGTTGACAACGTTAACTTTAATAGTTCTGGATGGGTAAGAGAACACCTGTTCAGATGACACCACTTTCCTGGCAGAGTTGGTCATATCCGATGCAAACATCAGATTGAATGCGGCAAAGCAACAGTGGGTCCCAGTGACATTAGATGCATAGAAGGGGTGTAGGACTATGGATTGGGAGGCAGTCAGCTAGGTATGTGTGAGAGGGCTTCTTTTATGGATTCGTTATATACAGAGAAATTGGCCACCTGCAAGAGTGATGTCTTATGGGGATTTAGACAAAGTGAAAACCTGCGAGGAACAGTATGGGAGAATAGCAGTAAACGTAATGACTCAAGCAGAGCTCCCTCTACATTTGATTCAACCAAACATAGAGACAGGCAAATTCCTCTGCAAAGTTCTTCTAGATTAAGTATGGGTATCAAAGACCAAGCTCAAAACATCTGACCGATGTGCCAGTGGATTTATGACACACAATGGAATTAAGAAATAAAAAAACAAGAATACATTAACACAGAGAAATCATTCTGCCACCTGTGGGAAGAATGGATTCTGGGATTCACTCACCCAGGGATATAAAACATATCACTCCGAGAAACAACCTCGTCTCTTTGTTTAACCAAGAACAGAAAACATGACACATGTAGTAAGGACAAGTTCTGAGCAGTCTCCCATAGACATAAAAGAGGTCAACTGTAGCACAGCTGGGAAAACGGTTGACCCCAGGAAGGATGTGATTATGCAGGGAATGAGCATCTGACATCTTCAGAAATAATGGGTCTCTGCATTCTCACCAGAGTCTGGGAACTTTGCATATAGACAGATTTGCATCTGAGGATTCACTCAGCAGAAATGGAACAAGTCACTTCAAGAAAGCATGGTTTCTGAGGTTTTTGGTTATTAAGCCTATCATATAGCTTGGCAAGATATGCACATGTGTATTTAGCCTAGAGAACACAGATTCGATCCCTGGCAAGTACAACACAGCCCCTCGTCAGTTTGAGGTCTATAAATGTACTACCATTACAATAGCGAATAACAACACCTATTATCACAGGACGTAGAGGTGGGAGGAAACTGGCAGGACACACTAGACAAAACAGTGTTAATCTAGTATCAGATAACATCTCAAAACATGATATTCCTCTGTTATTAGCACAGAGGTACATATCCTCCAGTCTTTCATACTGGAAGGACCAGAGTACTGTCACAGGGATACAAATGCTCCCCAGCCAATATAGGGTGGGCTGAAGTGGTTGACCCAGGGGGGTCGGAGCTTTTCACCTTCAGTGTAAGATGGGTTCAGTGGATCGGAGCACATATACAAAGGCTTTGACCTCAAACAGTGGATAGGTCCAATAACACTGGAAAGAGACAACGGATTTTACAAAGAAACAGAAGTGCATTTCTCTGAGACTAAGTCGATTCTGAGGTGTGTCCCAAAACACGGGGTCTGTCAATATAATCTCTGACTAAATACATTTAGGAAATTGGCACAGGGATTGGGGTCATATGAACACCACCCTTAATTAAGACTGGAAACATTTATAGGAATTGCACAGGGATGCCTAATTCAACACACCACTGTTTGAAAGGCTCAAGACTGAAAACTACCAGTTAGTTGCTTCTTGGTCTCCTTCTGAGGCCTCTCATTGGGGTTGTTGAGTGTACCTGTTCATCCATTCTTTGGCCTCTCTCTAAAGATGTGTACTGTTTGATTTATTATTACAATACCTGGACTAACACTCCTCTAGAGATGAGATGTTCTGTATTCATGCACTTTAAGTCCAGTCTAGGTGCACACTTTATTTCCACATATATCGCCTGTTATCAATCCATGCTCCATCAGTATGAAGCCCTCTTCACCTTCTCCAATGCTAGTCCAGTTCTGCTCTCTGCCCACTCATTCCCATGACCCCATTCTATCATCCATTAGCATCACTCTCCATGCACTACCATAGTCCAATTTAGTTGAGCTATTATGGTCCAATTACAACAGCACTTTATTATCCCAACAGTCTTGTTTTGTTAGCTGACCCCTCAGGCATGAAAGGAGTGAAGAAAGGGAGCATTTTATGGGGTATGGCTTTAAGGAGGCCCTGGGTTAAACATGTTAAATGAAAACAAAGAAAGCTATACTGCAGAGAAGAACGTGGTCTTGTGAGAAGCCCCAAAGAATTCGTTTTTTTTCTCATTCTTTCCCTACACACTTTCTGAGTGGTACAGCTGCTCGACTCAGCATTTTAGAGTTGTGAATTTGGGGAGACTTTCTTTAATTTTCAAGGATGACTTGATTGGTGGCCTGTGGCTGGGGTTGCCTTAGTTCTCTACTGTGGTAGGCCAGAAGCTTGCACCTGTGCACGAGCAGACAGCGCTGAGCGAGATTGCTGAGCTCACAAATAGTTATAGCAATTTTAACTAGAGTTTGGGAGCCCCTCTACTGAGAATGACCATGGTTCAAATAACCTGTTCTATTGCATTTCTTCCACTCAGGAAGATTTACAACCACATTTTAGCTCACTGCACCCTTCACAGAGGAGAGATGCCCATTTGCATTTCATTGATATCAGTCTATTTGATCTGATCCATAAGGGCAGTCCAGCACCAAAATGCTTGCCAATTCTCCTCTGAACAGAAGTACTATCCGCAACCCCAGTCATTTTTTGGGCCTCCTCAGTGAGGTGAAGCTGAGCCTCGGTAAGGCACAGTGAGCATTGCCCAACATCTCCATTATCCCTGTTGACTTGGGGTGAAACTGAATGTGTTCAAATAACCTGTTCTATTGAATTTTTCCCACTCAGGAGGGTCTACAATCACGTTTTAGCTCCCTGCACTCTTCAGAGGAGAAATATCCATTTGATGATCAGTCTTTGTCCCACCCACAAGGGCAGTCCAGCACTGAAATGCTAGGCAAATTTCCTCTGAACAAGAGGACCTACAGCAACCCCAGACACGTGTTTCGGCTTTGTTTGTAGCAATTTTACCTGGGGCACAATGGCAGGCCCCTATGCAGAAGGATTTGTGTTGGGCTTTTAATGTGACGGTCAGATGCAGAAGTCAAAGCCTAAGTAATACACACATCATAAGTTAAATATAATCAGAAGCATGTTGAAAAGAAGATGTGCAAATCTGGATGGTTTATCGTCATGACAGTGTTCTAGATGGGTCAGCACAGGATTCCAATTAAGATTAAAGTCGGAGTGTCAGTAGCATAACACAAAATGAGGCGGGGCTGTAAACCCGGCTGAGGGATCCTGCCAAGCTCCTAGAAGAAGTGCATACTGCACCCCAGGCTCCGAAGCTGGTCTGGACCATCGTGAATGCACAATACGAATGATGAGATGATTATGCTGCCATATGGGAAGGTTCTATGTGATTTCCCTGCCAGCTGCTTTCACCGAAGCCCATTTCACCCTGCCCGGTGTCGGCGCTGCAGGAAATCACATCCCCTTGAAAGGCCCTTTTTGGATACGGGGGGGGGCGCACCCCCCCTGCAATCCCTGTTCCCTCCTCCCCCCACGGACTGTCGGCTGTCCGGCGTGGTGACACCCCAGCCACCCCCAAACCTCTGACCTGCCACCCATTCCTAAATCTTAATACATCTGTGCACACATGCATTCACCCTACACACATACATATATAGATTCCCTCCTCCCCAACTCCGCTGCTTCCCTCTCCGGTGCAGCGAAGATACTTCCTGCTCCTTCACCGCATGCGCAGTAACTACACATACAGTGTTTCCCGACAGGCCGCTGTTCAGTGAAAACAGCCTATCAGGGAATATTTATTGATGAAATTGGGCAGTTCCTATGCTGTATGCTGCACTAGGTGAAATATATATTCGCACTCGGGGAAGGGCACTCAGCCAATCAGGTGGCTGGAACAGCAGGTGAGAAAACACAATCCATGCCCCCTATCCCAGCCACCTGAGGCCCTTACCCGGGTGGCACTTTGCTTTCTCCTTTTTTTCATTGTAGGAAGGCAACAGGAAGCCTCTCGTAAGCCTTTTACGCCTTATGTTTACATCAATTTTACTATAACACACCTTTTGAAATGAGCCCCATTAATCTAACACCTTCATTCTGTGAATAAATCACCTGTGACAAAGGGGAGAGGGACAGAGGGCACCAGGCTGCTTTGCATAAAACAAAGAGCATCTTGGGAACATCAGAATGACCACAGGTTTTTTGGTTTAGCATATATGTTTGTGATAGTGATTTAAGATGAAATCCTTCTGAGCACGTAATGTTCACTGAGTTTGGTGAACATTTAATTTGTCACAACACTCACCCTAAAAGTGAAATGTCTGTAAACCTTGGGGCATATATATGTACTTCCTGCACTAAGTGTGCACAAATACTTGAGTTCACCTTTTGTACTTGGCCATGAAATGTAACGTCACAGAGTCTAGTGCAGCGTGGCTCCCTTTTGGGTGGCCTGCTTGCCTTGTGAAAGAGCACTGTACAGGAAATGTGGAAACCCTTGCTGTCTAATGGCTGCTTGAGCAACTCTGAGATGTAATTTCCCCACGCAATCTATGGACATTTTTGTGAATGCGTAGACCTAAGTGAATGGCGCATAGCATCGCCTTATGCTGATCTACTGAGTTCTTTTTCTCCTTGGGGGACCTGTCCCTGGGGGCAGTGATAACCTCGGCATGTGTGTGCATTGCCTAACTAGGCATTGCTTTTATATGTGTAACCTGCAGCTCTCCCAGCTTATTTACAGTTAAAGCTTGCTCGTCTTGTAAGGGTTCCTGAACCCAAAATAAAACAAAGAAAGGTAATAGAGGAAGATTTCAAATCACTGATTAGTGTGTTTCTAAGGCTGACATCAATGTTTACATTCACTATTGTCTTGACCCATTTCCTTCTTGATGCAAAAGGGCAGTATTTAGTTACAAAGGGTCTTATTTTGGTTTATTTGAGCTAAGTGCATCCTTGAGTCCAAGATAGGTTCCACATATGATGAGGATGCACGTGTTATCAAGGCTACAAACAGCCTCCATTTCTGGTAGTGTAACCTAAGCCTTGCTCAGTACTTATTAATTTTGCTTAGTTGGGATAAACCATATTATGGCAAGGCACAATCCTGCTGAACGCTTGCAGGTCCTGACATTATCTTAATGATGCATCTGATATTTAACATACAGGACGCGTTTTGTTATCCAGCATCATTGAGACCCCGATGAAGCAGAATTAACACATATGCCAGATAACAAATAACCCAAAGAGTCGGTTAACAGAGCAAAAGAGCTAGATTACAAAGCTTCCTGGTCTTTTATTCCGTTCGTCAGCACTCTATCATCCAAACATTCGGTTATTCCGCATGGAAAATGTATCTGGCATCTTTTTAACCAGAACGGTTCGATCACTGGCAATTGGTGATCCCAGCTGGATTACAGAACATTCTGCGAATGATGGAAGAATATATGAATATATGAAGCATAATGAACTTCAAATTAATGTCACAAAAACAAAAATAATGAAATTAACAAAACACACAACCAAACATATCCGGAGATCAAAATTTACTCTAGATGATAAAGACCTAGTAGAAGTAAACATTTTCAAATATCTCGGAATTCTAATAAATCAATCTAAATCCGAGAAGGATTGGACGACAAGCATAGAAGGGAAGATTCTATCCTTAGCCATGCAAGGCTGGCTACTACACAGACGATATGTAAAGTTTTTGCTTAAACCCATTATTGTGTATTATCATCAAAAAGTTATACCCATCATAACTTACGGGACTGAAGTGATGCTTAATGCAGCTCAGATAAACTGGCAAAGGATAGAAGCCTCTTCTGGCGGAAGGTTCTGAAATTTCCTAACAATGTTCCAATGGATAGAATAAGATTTGAAGTAGCAATCCAGTCATTAACATCCATCGTTCTATGGAAACAACTAGAATAATGACAAAATCCCGGCCATCCAAATACTTCGCTACATTTCCAATGCAATGAATAACACCATATTGAAAGCTTGGAAATACGACTTAGAACATCGACTGCAAAACGAAGATATCTCCACAGAAATGCTTATTAACCGCCCTCAACATACATGCTAAAGTTAAGATACAGCATAACGACTGGATCAAAACAATACAAGTGAAAACAACATACACCATGAACCTCCAATGTGCCAGTGATATCAGAGCCATCAATAAACTTCCTAGGGACCTGTGTCTCTTTCCGGAACAACATATTTTCGATTTGTTTATGAAAATTCGCTTCAACACTATCCCGACTCGGTATCGGTTAGAGAAAACAAGACAACTTCCTATGTCTGACCAATGCTGTTGCTTTTGTCTGGATCAGAAAACACCAGAAACGTTGCAACATATCATCATGGTCTGCCCAATACTATCACAAAAGAGGTGCCTCTTTGGAGACTTCTTTAAGATCTCCGTGCAACAATTAGATGCCGACGCCAGATGGGTCATGATATGGAGGGGTCATGATAAAAAACTAATATATACCATTGTGCAATTTCTTTGCCATATCCTGGATCTTGACAAACCACTATAGTAATGCATCGGAATTCTGTTCAAAGCTACTGGTGATGCTTCTTATGATTTTTTGTTTCTGTAGTAGAGATAAAATGCACAAATACTAATTCAATCAACACAAGTTTCTTAGAATTGCATGTAAATGAAAAGTTTGTTTAAACTACATCATTTTAATTTAAATAAATACATGAATGAATAAATTGGTGATCCCAGCTATTAGAATATGCTGTTTAACAAGGTGCTGGATAAGAAAGTGTTTACTGTAGAAGGAAAGCAAGAGTGCATTCCCTACGTGGCAGTATTGCTGGAGTCCCGCCGTGTCTACTTTTGTGGCTAGAAACCCAGATTTGAAACCTAGAACACAATGACCTCATCCAGGGCAGGGCAGGAAGAAGAAATGCATGTCCTTCAGGGAAAGGCTGGAATATTCATATGAGAATTTAAAAAGTAATCCACACACTCCTCATTTTTCTTTTATGACCAGATTTTAAAAACCAAAAGTTGAAAAATGAACAACAAGAAGATCCAGCCAGTAGGAGAACATCAGGTGAGACCAAGAGCTTGATAGTGTACATTTCAATATCACTTTGTTAGAAGAACAGAAAGTCTCCTTTTGTTGTCTGGTGTATTCCTCAGAGACGGGAGCTTCAGCTAAATATAGATGTGTGCTGAACACACCGTACCACAGCAGCTATGCTCAACAAAGTAGCGTAACATGGCACTAATCACAACCCAACTTCACTGTCTCCGTTTTGAAGATTACCTTATCAGTCTCTGACTGTATTATTTTAACCTGGTTCATGTCTAATATTGTGCCTTTGTGTAGCCTAGTGTTCAGGGTCTATGAAGCCCCATCATACACAGTAGGGAGATTGCTCATTCGCTCAG
The DNA here is from genome assembly GCF_040938575.1 of Ambystoma mexicanum. NCBI lineage: Eukaryota > Metazoa > Chordata > Amphibia > Caudata > Ambystomatidae > Ambystoma > Ambystoma mexicanum. The sequence continues at coordinate 1,462,247,705 of NC_090935.1, forward strand.
CTCACATCCTTCCGGCCATATTACACTATTTAGTCTCTAAGAAGATCTTTTAATTAATTAAATACAACTAAACAAAAATCAATGTGCTCCACCCAATTAACCATAGGCTGGACCTCAGATGTAAATGTCAGCACACAGCGCCTGTCAATGGTATTTGGAGCAGTCAGTGACACAGTGGTAAAGTAAACACATTATCCCTGTTCATATTTTAGTTTTTCTCCAACTTCTGGCAGAATATCCCCCATTACCCTCCCTTCTCTCAATCTAAACGGTTACAGATCTGATGTTCAGAAAAGGTTGTGGTAACCTATGCGCTAAAGGTCTGCCCCATTCCCTGTCATTGAGATGAGTCAAATACTACACTGTGTTATTCATTCACAAAGATACTTACAGTGTCCTAGGTTTATAAGCTATCGAATTCAAGTTGTTGAGACTCAGTATCTCCTGGCAAACCCTTTAACAGCCAATAGAGGCATGCTGCCTAACCCTATTATAGCCTCCCTCAGGAGTGGGCAATTTGCTACACCCTCCAGCTGCTCATGAGCACTTCATCTTCTCCGCTCAGATCACTATTCTTAGTTTGATATCCGTGACTTCCCAGAAGGTGCGCTTGCATTATTCTTGCATTTAGGCAGTTAACAAATAGGCTGAGCAACTGCTGTGGCAGTCGGTCTTTCGTCCTTCAAAACGTACTCTTCTTCACACAGCAGGATCTCAACCATGGAACCGGTTGCGGTTGTTCTAAGAGAGGAAATGTGTCTTCTTCCTCTGCGATTTCTTTTTGGCTAAACATTTTTGTGGGGTTTTATATCATGAAAATATCAAACTTGCACAGCGTTAAATGAATACTTTTAACTGTACTGTAAATGTATTGCAGTGCTGGATATATTAAAAAGAAATATAAACATAAGATCATGGAGGAAAGTTAGGTGATGCAGTGAATATCCTGCACCTGGGGTTTCCAAGCCTGCTGTTCAAGAGCCGGATCCGATCCATGTTTTCAGGCTATTCACCATGATGATGTCCCTTCCTCAGCCCTTAGGGCGTTTGTGGAGGCGCCCAAGTGAGCTAGGGCCCACCACCACCTGACGTGTGACTGGGGGGAATATAGTATCCCAGAGATTTCTCCACCTCATAGGGATTTGCAGGCAGGTGATTATCATGTTGTAACCACCTCAAATGACTAAGGAAATGGTTCCTTCTCAATGTGTGCCTCAGCAAATGCTGGCCTTTTATGGAAGGACCCACGGTGTCAAGAGTCCATTGGAAGAAGTATGTGTAGAGGCAAACTATAGCAGAGTAGCACTCCCCAGGCATGCCAGGAATAGGAATTCTTTTGCAGATTGGGCCAATAGGCCACTTGCTGTTGTCACAGCAAGTGACACAGGACAAGCAGAGGGAGCCACGGAGCTTGGAGGATCCCTTGCGGAGCCCAGCATCTGCGCGTCAATGGGCCTGGATGATCAGACCACATTCAATATAATGGACTAGCCTATTGACGGCTCAGTCCGCGGCCGGAGAGAAAGGCACAGAATTCAACCACCCACACTTGCGGTAATTTACATGCCACACACACCAATACCAGTGAGGCCATAATTATAGTTCCCAGCTGCAGAACATTGTGGGAGACCTGGCCAAAGGGGAGGGGTTAGGCAAGTATATAAATGAGCAGTTGCCATAGGTCAGTGTTGGGTACCAGAGTAGTGTGGTAGTGAGCATTGCAGAGAAGCGGTGGGAGCTAATTGTGCAGGAGAAGGAAGAGGAGCAGAGAAAGTTGGAGGTGCAAGTGGAGGTAGAGGTCCTGAAAGATCTGAAGGTGCAGCAGGAGCGAAAGCTGAAGAAGGAGCAAAAGCTACAATATAAGGTAGAGGGGCTGAAAGACAAGAAGGCAAAGTAGGCGAGAGGAGAATAGAGAACGCTGGGAGTGTAGGAGGAGGTGAAGGGAAAGAGGGCATGTAAGAAGAGGAAGGAGGTGGCAGAGGTGATAGGACTGGAAGAGCAAGAGGAAGAGAGAGAAGGAAGGTTGGAGGTGAATATCTGGCAGGAGAAGGAGAGAGAGGAGAATAGGTGGAAATGACTTCAGAGCAAGCAGGATGGAGGACACCAGAAGGGGATGGTCAATGTGCAAAAGGAGGAGGGGCTGGGGAGGAATCGGGGTTCATGGGAGAGAGCTAAGAAAGAACTATTAAAGCCTCTGAGTTTAGAAGGAGGGGACGACCAGGAGAAAAGAGAGAGAACAGCAGAGAGTAAAGGAGGAGAAGGGAATGGGAGAGGAACAGAACGTACAACATCAGAGGGAGGAAAGGAGAGGAGTGGGCAGGATAAGGAAACCCACTATTGGGGGAATCATAAGAAGGTATCATAGAAGTCAAGGGGTACAGGGGAATCTCCCTGGAGATGCAGGGCCCGAGCGAGAGAAACAGGCATAAGGACATCGCCAAGCTAACTGTTAATCAACAGGAGTAGAAGGAGGAACACGCTTGTGGCAGAGAGGGAGGTCAGCTGACAGATAACCAAAGGGAGACTCATAAGCCTCAGAGACAGGTCTTCAGAAATGAGTGAGCATTGATTCAGCGAAGAGGGATGCAAAACAGGGTTGGCTCTGAAAGCCAAGCACCTAGGAAAGCAAAGTCCAGAGCGGCCAGATCAAGCACATTGGGACCCATTGAACATTCCTTGCCTTGGAGGGAGAGTGTTGAGAGGGTTGGAGGAAGATTGGGCATCATCTGTACGAGCGATTTGGACGTTGGTGGGAGAGTATTGAGGAGGCTGAAGGCTGGTGAGACCATTTCTAGAGAGAGAGAGGTTGTGGGGTTTAGAGGAAAGGAGTCATCATGTCTCAAGGAGGTTGGAGGAGGATAGAGCCACTAAGATCTGGGAAGAAGAACAGTGGAAAACTAGAGGGAGAGACACTGCTGCTATGAATGAGGAGGTGGAGGGGACAGGTCCCCTATTAGTGAGCGAGAGCAGAGCAGTTCAGGCTGGCTAGGTCAGTCAAGGACCGACATGAGAATATATGGTAGCATATATAAGATGGTCACAATAAGGAAGAGTCTGGGATTACAAACTGAGTGTTTGTGGCACTTGAGCAGCCCTCTCTCGCTTAATCATGGACCAAGGAGATCCTCTCCGATCAGATGGACTACAAAGGAAACTGGTATTTGTTACAGGACTCTGAGTAAAGCCAGGAAGAGACCCAGGAAAATGTACTTTTCTGATTCCCAAAGATTTTGAGTTTGAGCATAACAGGGAAATCACTGACAACCCAAAATGGTGGAAATGGAGATACACCGAGGGTCCCAGAGACCCATGAGAACCTTTATTAGCACAAGCCAGCATCAGCCAGAGAAGAAACCTGGAAGAGGTTTTGTTTTGTTTGCATTTTGGGTCTAGGCACCTGGGAGTACCAACTGAAAAAAGTCCTGGAAAGCCATTCAGAAGTATTCCTACCCCTAGTTTTACTTTTTCTCATTCTGTCCATCTACTGCAAAGCCCTTTACCATTTCAGGCCCCTATCAGGAAAGTACAAATAACAATCGTTTTTGCTTAAACTTGATATCCAGTTGTCAAATGTTCCCTATAACCTTGTGACACCCATGATAAAGTCCCTGCCTATCCTTGGGCACCAACAGTGGGGTGGTCAAATGAGCAGAGGACCACCCCAAGTTAGTGGATGCTGGACCTAGAGGAGGTATAAGGGGGATCCCCGGACCACCCAAAAGGGTCTGTGCACTAACGCAAGGTACAGTCACAGGACCGATTACACCCCCACCACCTTCACACACACTAGTGGCTACCAAAGGAAAAGCCGAAATCCCTTATGCTACCTTTTTTTCATAGGGTTGACACTCGTATAGAGTAACTCTACCTATTGGCCAGACCCTTATACCCAGAGTAAAAATAAAGCCTTCCCCTTTCAATGAAACCAAATGTACAATTCTTTAGACTCTCCAGCAACCAGGTAACAACTGGTTCTTTCTTTGTTTGAAGGATATTGGTGAGCTAGAGGTCTGATGAGAGGAGTGCTGACTGATAAAGGGGAAGGTTGGAAAGAGAGCATTGAGGAAGTTGGAGAAAGATTGGGCACCATCTGTAGGAGAGATTTGGCAGTTGAAGGGAGAAAGTTGGTAGGACAGATTGTACCATTTAGAGAGAGACGATAAGTGAGAGAGGGAGAGCGAGAGAGAAGAATGACGGGAAGCTAGAGGGGGAGATACAGCTGCTATACCTGAGGTGGTTGGGTGGGTGGTCAGGTCCCTCTGCTAATATGAGAGAGACAACAGAGGGATTCATTCAGACCAGGTCAGTCCAGGTCACGCTTCAGAAGATATGATAGGAGGTGTGAGATGGAGTAACCTCACTAGATGCCAGGGAGTTCACAACAAGGGTTATCATAAAAGGGACCAGGAGCCTAGATCAAGGAGGTAATCAATTAACAGCAGATTTCCTAACCCCCTCCCTGAGATCCTGGGAGAGAAAACCAGTTATGGTTGAGATTCACCATTACCTCAAACTTCTGGAGTAGAGTCTTCAGCTGCTGCATGTTCTGTCGTTGGAGGGCCTCAGACCTTTCAGAAGAGGGCAGAGAAACCAGAAGTACCCATAACCTGAAGACAAAGAAAAGGGTAATCTGTTGTCCAATCAAGTGGGGCGAGAAGGGTTTCAATCTGGAATGCAGTGAGAGACCTTTTCCTTTTATCCCAATTGTTCTAGGAAAATCACCTGCCATTTCTGTTTGTGGTGTTAATAGAACAGTAATTTGTTAATAATCACATTCTTGTGTCGACATGTTTATGCTTCCCACTCCTGTGACAAATGGTGTCAGAAGTGTGATGCACAAAGGCTGTTCCAGAGTCTTACCTAAGTCTCCAAATAATCTGTGACTCAAGGATGACCCATGTACCAACTAGAGCAACCCCTGCCTCAGCAAGTTTGAACCAATTCAGTATTGATCACGTGGCGATTCCTCTATAAGCTCAAGTCTTAGATGCCACTAGTTTGAGGGCTGCCTTTCCCAAGAGGGCATATGGACCGATACCCTCGCTTTTAGGCCTAGAAGTGAGTTATGAGTTTGATGTGGGTACCAGGGTGATTGACAGAGGCTACAGAGGCATAGTGAATGTCCTGTGATTTAACCATGGGCCTAAGGGTGTTATGATAATGAAAGGGGATGCTATTGCACAGTTCATTGCTGAAGCTTATCTCCCCACAGAGACTGGGGGAAGTTCTCAGATTGGAGGAAACAGAACAAGGGGACACTGAGGTCGGTCTCCTAGAATTGGGGCTCAGTTTCCTGAGTTTCATAGAGAGCCACACACACCTCCTGAGCCACCCCGGTCCAACTCCCTTTCACAACAAAAAAAACCTAGGTATTAGGCCAAGGGAGTTTGGGTATCATCAGCAGAAGAAACCAGTGCGATAGGCCACCTTTATCATGCCATTTTCCAAGAACAGGTTCTCTGTGAGATATAACCATACATTTTAGAACAGTGAGGCGTGCTTTCCTGAGTAATGGATGATCTCTTGGAGGGGGGCCATACACTGAACCAGCTGTTGGCCCTTGTAAAGTACTGGAATGCAGACTTAGATTTAGAACACACTCAGCTGTCACCTCAAAGATCATCATCAAGGGCTGACCAAGATGCAAGCCGTGTTCTCAGCCAGTTCATTTGACTAAGGGTTTATCAGGAATTTCAGCAATACTGCCTAAAGCGCTCTATCTGCCAAATGACCTCTCGAAACAGCTGTCAGGCTCCATTACTACTTCTCCCCATTATTGATGTTCCCTTCTTGCATATTGGGATGGCTGTCATGGGGCCCTAGAGTGTAGGGAATCAATACATCATGGTCATCCATCATGGACTATGCAACATAATATTCAGAGTCCTGCCCTATGAGAGGTATGTGGAAAATCCTGTGGATCCTCGCTAAAGCCCTGCCTAAAGTCTACTCCCAGGTGGCCAGGAGAGGGCAGATTCTTCCTGATCCCAACCCTGGGGGTGGTGTACTGCGGGAGGATCACATCGGTGGAGACAGGGACCAGGGTCATGAGGAGATTCTGTGGGATGAGACATGTTATTTTTCCTCTGAAGGGGATATTATTACCTCTATGCCAGAAGAGGTTCTGGCCTATTGTCATGTTGATATCTCTCAACGTCCTGGTAAAACTGAGGTGGTAAACCCTAAGGTTGTAACCCCACAACATATTATACCAAAAGAATACATCTTTTTATCTCTAAAATCAAATACCCTCCTCAATACCAAACGTAAACTTTAAGAAATGGTGGAAATGTTGCTTTCTCTACACCTTATTCCTCTAATAAAGTTAAAACCTACAGCCCCTCTGTTAAAATGACTGAGGGAAATAAATCCACCACTAAAAATATACAAGAAGTAGAAAAACCTAACTTTGATTAAGTGAACTGCACGTCCCAGAATCCCATAGGGACTGAGACGAAGAAGGGCAGTGAAGAGACATGTAGAAGTGGAGGACAGGCAATTAGGCATAACAGCCTTTGCAAAGGTCAGTCAATTGACATTAATGGCCTGCACCTGAAATCAATTGCCCCACCTAAGAGGCATAAATGGCTGCAGCAGGCGAGGGAAGAAAGAAGGAGCTGGAGTAGGAGCTAGAATTCTGGCAGTAGTAGCAGGAGCAAAAGAGCACAAGGCTGGCAGTTCATGAGGAAGTGTGATCACTTAAGGGCCGCTGGGACATGAAGAAAGCAGATTTCACCTGCAAGTTCTGAGAGGGTCCTGTGTTAACAAACCGTGCCTTGCTGTGGCTGCACTGAGAGAGATGTACTGAGAGTGAAGGTCTTCCCAGGTGCGCCTGGTGGCGGTAATTGCAGAGCCGTGACTGTGCTGAAACCTGAGGCCTGTAGCAAGAAGCAAGTCAAGGGACAGAGGAGTGAAGGTGACTCCCAGTTGGGGTGGCAGGACCGAAGACACTGGTGCTGCAGAGAAGTGTTGGTCCCAGGTGTGCCCAAAGCCATAGTAGAAGAGGAAGAAGCGGGGAAGTGGAAGCTGCCGACAACCAGAGTATTTCTGGAGCCGGTGAGTGAGGCTTGGCATTCAGGTTCACTCAGAAATCCTTGCCGGTAACTGCTACCAGCTCTAAGGTGGCTTGCGTAACAGTAGAAGCGAGTATAAACTGTTTGTCGTTGTGAAAGATATTCTTTACAATGGAAATGTATCACACGCACTTCTAGTAAAACCTATAGTGCTCGCGTAGAAGAAAAGCATTTAATTTCCATTGTTGAACTCTTAATGTTACCGGAGTGGTTGCGTGTCTCTAAAAAAATTGGAACACGTTCTAAATTACTCCGAAAAGCCTGACGTTAACTTTCACAATTGTTACAAGATCTTATGGCATCAAAGGAAGGTCGTGTGTGGCCAATTGTGATTCCCAACGGGAGTTAGAAAGTGCCTCTGTGTTAACACGTGGGAATGTAAACACTTACAGGTACTTAAGGTTAAATACCTACTTTAAAGAGTGGTCACGTGTGCGTACATATGTTTCTGCTTTGAAGATTGAACCTTGAACATTAAGAACACGTTTTCATTAACCTCAGAAGTTGTTGTATTAATGAGAAGAACAAGCATTACCCAAGCCAAGAGGCAACCCCTTTCTATAGTGAAGAAAACCCTGTTTATACCTATCCACCTAACTGGTGAAATCGTTAAAGGTCCAGTGTCCTCTGATACAAGTGTGACATTGTTATCTGAAGTTGGAAGTGTGGCAATACAGCTTCAAAGTCGCTACTGGAAACAAGAAGGTGTGAACAAAGCTGAGGAAGGGAGCTGGGTGCTTGTAAAAAGATTGAACAAATAATCTGTAATGCTGGGACTGTTGAAGTTGAGAGAACGTCTTTCTGGAAGATATCCAGGCATTGTTTCGAAAAAATAGTTTTGATTGCCAAATGTTTTGACAAAAATGCATCGAAAAAAAGCATTTTCTTTGTGGGTAAAGGTTTTTTTTTTTTTAACTAAAATGGGTGTTAAGGGGTAAAAAAACAGGGGTTGGCGGGACCCTTATTTTAAAAAAAAGAAATGCATTTTTTCGGCGCATTTGTTGTCGAAACTTTGCCATTCGAAACTATGGCTGTTGAAATAATCACTATAAACCCGAGTTTATAGACAGGTTATCTTTGTGGCAGTAATGCAGACAGAAGAGGCAAAGAAGCTGCCCTTTTCCTGGAGCATAGAAAAGAAGAGTGCATTGCCTACCTGAAGAGGTCGAAGTGTCTTGTCTTTAAAATGCTTAACCATCCTGAAGTATAAAGTTGAAGAAGAAATACCAGAACTATGGTTGTGTATATAATACTGTCATTGGATGTCACATTGAAGTTGGTTGAAGTAGTGGCATACTGTAGAATCAAGGAGTCTGTTGCCGCTGTAACAGTAGTAGAAGGGTGGTTGTCAAGAGGAAAGCATCAACCCAGGAAGAAACATCCTGACAATTATACAAAATGTATTGCAGAGGTTATGAACACTGGTAGATTTGGAGAAGGAGAAATTGATCATCTATTCTTTGAACTGTGGCCAAACAATCCTGGAAGGAGGTCCTCCAGGATTACCATTGCTGCTATTTTCTTGGATGGAAATGGAAGGTGGTCTTTTCAACTGAAAGCTGAAGAACTGTTACCAGTGGATTTTTGTTTGGTGTATTTGAAATGTACACAAACTGTTTCAAGACTTTCTTTTTCTTTTTGAGCATTTGGGGAAATTGACTTTAAATAATCCTGGGAAGGGATTTACCCAGGACAGGTGAAGGTCACCCAAATTACTGGTGGTTTGTTATTCACTCTTTTATCTTGTTTATAATTCACTTTGAGTGTTTTGTTGTTTAGTGTGAGGGCGAATTTGTTTGTTAGGAGTTATTCCCTTAAAAATGAAGAAAACAGCAGGAGTGCACAGGACTTTCCCTTCCCCGCGCATATCCGATTTGTGTTGTATATACAACCAAACGTTCAGTTACTCACATACTCAATTACATAATAATACTAGAATTTTTCTTTAAAAATTAATTGAGTATGGGAGTAACTGAACGTTTGGTTGTATATACAACAAAAATCGGGTGTGCATGTGACGAGAGAGTCCCACAAGAGTGTGGACTCCTGCTGTTTTCTTCATTGGTTAGTACAACGTAGTGTCAGGGTTGATTTTCTCCCCGGCAACTCAATACTTGTCTGAAAAATTAAAAATTGTATTAAGGGCCTGTGTGCTCTAGGCTAAACAGATAATAGGAGTTATTCCCTTAGCTTTAAGACTATGTAGGGAATTCCCTTATAAGAGTAGGTTTAGCAAGGATCTATTTGAAACGTTTGTCTTTAATACAATGTTTACATTCTGAGACAAACACAAGCAGCTGTCCACCTCGCATTACTGACCCCTCACAGGTAACACTGTTATGGGCACCCTTTATGTTGTAGATCATGGCAGACATTAATCCCCCTGAAATTAGGTAGCCTGCACACATCTATTTATCACCCCAAAACCAACGAGTTGGTTGAACACTTAAATCAAACTCTAAACATCGTCCTTCGGAAACTGGTCCCTGAAGACACGCAGAACTATGATGATCAGATACCCAGGGCCAGTGTTTGCTGCTAGGATGAGATCTCAGCCTTGTTTCCAGTTATTCACCATCTGAGCTTGTGCATGGCAGGAAGCCATGAGACATATTGGACATCCTGAAGAAAGGCTGGGAAGGACAAGAGGAATGGCAGGGGGCACTATCAAGTATCTGAGCATCATATGAGAGATTATGTCTGATCCATTCCATGGCCCTACAAAATCCGGAAAGTCAGCCAAGACAAACAAAAGAGGCAATGTGATCCGGAAACTTTAGTGTGGGTTGCTTTGTGTTGATTCTGCTGCCTATCTTCATGAAGAAACCAACGGCAAAATGGCATGGACCGTACAAAGTGATACGGGTCCTTAACTGCCACAACTACTGCGTTCAGGAAGATGGCCGGAGGTAGACCAACCAGATTTACCATATAAGTTGGTTAAAAGCTTGGAGGAGGGCAGAGGATATGGCCTTCAGTGCCCACTTACTGACGGGCAAGCACAAACAAGTCCTGTCCCACCAGAAAGGGCTCATGGCGGACAACCTGACACCAAGCAGACCTGCGAGTTGGAACAATTCCACCCACAATTTGCTGATGTCTTCATTTGAACTCCAGGGCAAGCACAAACCGAGACAGATAGGTTTTTTGTTGATGTTTCACAGTGACAACTGTTTACGGACCCATCACTGTGAAATGCGCTCCTAGCAACGATGCAAGTACTGGGAGCCTCTAAAGCACGCTCCCAACACTAATATATGTAAGGTGGCTGGCCGGCACATCATTTGTGCTGATGCACAACCCCTGTGAAATGCGCAGGTCCCCTTCTAGAATAGATGACCTGCGTATTCCCAAAAATGGGGCATCTAAAAACAGTGCATCCTCTGAACTATGTTTAGATGCTCCACTTCTTTGCTAATCTGCGGAAATAGGTTTTGTCGTTATAAACCAGGCAGTGCGTACAGGGGAGTATGCCACCGCCCTGCACACGTCTCCACAGGTTTGTTAATGCATGCTATAGGAAGCATTATAAATTACGGAGGATACAATTAGCTAAAGTACTGCCACTCAATTTCAAGTTCACAGATGATCATTTTGCATGTGTTTGGAACCTGTGAAGTGTAGGTTGCACACACACACTTATATAGCAGGTACAGTAACTCACTGAGCATTTATGACACTTTCTGTGTTCAGCCATGCATTTTCCTTAAAGTGATGTGCACCACAAGGTCAGAGAATAGTTAGATTTCCGTAACAAGTTCCTGGAGTGCCCTGGGGAAAAAGAGAAGGGGGGGTGCATTGAGTGCTCCCATTTTCAAGTATGGTTCCTGGGCTGGGCCTCTTTCAGTGGGAAGTGATACCCGTGTGCCACAGGACATTGCCCATTCGATTTCCATATGAGGCTGCTTTGCCAATGGATGGTTCAGCCATGAACTGTTTATGCATGCTCAAACAATTGTTGGACTGCTCTGCGATATACCAGCATCAGGAGAAACAGCACAAGAGTATTCAGGTACTATGGGCCCAGTGGGCCCCTGTTATGCTCTGCTCCTTCACTACTGCTTTGTGTGCTGTGTTGCTCTGAATTGTAACGCCAATTGTATATTTTTTTCACAATTTACTAACCACTGCAACTATATGTCATGCCTGTAACGTTCTTCTAAGATATGCGCCCGGTTGCCCTTGGGCCTGGTCTGCACTATATAAATAAAACAAATACAAATACCCACATCTAGAGATAACTCGGGCTGAGGTAGGAGCATCTTTCCTGCTGCAGCAGATCCTGGGTCTCAGTAAGTAGGCACTCCGGTTAGGCTCACTGAATTGGTTGAAACTTCCATTAATCGTATAGTTGCCTTTAAAAGTGCCAAACTTGGTTGGACACAAACCAAATCACTTTGGTGGTTTGCTTACACTCTGCAACAAGAACATTTATCAGCTTTTGTCAGGCCTATGAATATTTCAGGAAAATACTGCTCTTATTTTTCATATATTTAACTGGCAGTGAGGGAGGTGTGGGGTTGACAGATAATTGGTTAGGATATTGAGAAGATTGACAAATATTGGCAGTGAGGGAGGCGGGGTTCAGAGATTAATGTTTAGGCTGTTCCGAAGGTTGACAGATACTGGCAGTGAGGGGGGAAAGGTTGAGAAATGATTGGTTAGGCTGTTGAAAAGATTGTACGCTGGTAAACAGTCCTGTGTGTAAGTCAGATGCCAGAAGAGTCAGTCAGAGGAGATCAGACAGTAAACATCAGAGAAGAATGTGCAAAAGAAAAGGTAACCCCAATCTAGGGGGCACTTTTGTGGGTTTCCTGTCTGAGCCCTCTCCTCCTTTTGGGGAGGAGGGTCCAAGGTGCTTCTGAAACAGACCTCCAGATCGCCTCACTCTATATCATTCACAGCAAACCAACTGTGAAAGTGGCAGTTATATTGAAGGGGCTGACTGGGGCCATGGAGGAATTTGGGGCTCTATGATGGTGTAGACAGCATGATCTGAACTGACTGACAGTTTAAATAGGAGGTTTAAAAGTGTCAGAAAACAGAGTGTTTGTATACAAAGTAAAAATCCGAAATGACAGAGCATGAGTCAACACAAAACAACTGATTTCTGGCTCCAAGCAAATCACAGAGGGACATCACTCCTCCTAAGTCAACGAGTATCAACTCCACCTCTTGCAGCTAATGACCAAGCTCAATATTTAACTGAAAAGATTTCCAAAATTAAAGACTCTCTTCTGACCATCCTCACATTCCCTCCTCTACATTTTACACTCCACCAACTCTACCATCATCCTCTGAAGCCATCTCCCACTTTTGTCCCACTAATACTGACAAAGTGCTATCTCGACTGATGATGGCTAACCCTTCTTGTGCCCCATCAGACACTCTTGCTCCTCAGCTAGTCAAGCCTATTGCCCCATTAGTGCCCTCTCACCTTGCTGAACTCTTCAACCTGTCCTTCGACTCCGCTTGCTTTCCCTCTATTTTCAAAATAGCCGCGGTCATACCTCTCCTAAAAAAGCAAGGAGTTTACCCAAACCTACCGGCTGACTTTTGCCCTGTGTCATTCTGCACTCCTCTAAAGGGCTCACAAGGGTTGTGGTCAAACGTCTTACCAATTCCTTAGACATCCACAACCTTTGAGACCCTCTACAAGCAAGTTTTCGCTCTGGTCACTCCACGAAAACTGTTCTCATGAAGTGTCTAACTTCATTGCCTCTGCTAAGCACTCAAACCTATCCTCTATCCTAATTCTCTTTGACCTGTCTGCTGTCTTTGATACTGTAGATCACTCTGATCTCCCTAATACTCTCTTTCTTCTTGGGATTCACAATCGAACCCTTTTCTGGATTGAATCCTACATCCTGGAGCAACAACACCTCTCAACTCACTCCTATTGGTGTTCCACAAGGCTCTGTCTTGGGTCTGATCCGCTTTACACTTCACACCTCTGCACTTGGGGCACTAAACTCCTCCTTTGGGTTCTCATACCAACTCTGCGGACGACACCATAATCTTCTTCTCTTTTTTTGAACTCTCCTCAGATTTCTCTATCAAAATATCCAACTGTCTCTCTGCCATTAGATATTAGATGGCTTTGCACTCTGATTATACTCTACCAAAACAGAGGTGCTCTTCTTCCCTGCCAAAAGCTCTCTATTATCTCTTCCTCTGCCTATCCAGTTCCCACCTGACACTCTCACGTACTCTTCTTCAGCTGGAAACCTCTGCATCATCTGACACTTCACACACCTCTCCTTTAATTTCCAAAACTGGAACAGCAACTCGCCTCAACCTCCCAAATATTAGGAAAATCAGGCACCTTCATTTCAACACCACTAAGCATCTCTTAGCCACCATTGTCTTCTCTAAACTGGACTACTGTGCCAGCATCCTCTTTGGTCTCCCAACTATGCTTTATGTCCTCTCGACAAGATCATTAACCTCACCACCAGCACTCTCTTTGAAACCCTCACTTCACACATACTTCCTCGTACCATCACCCGGTTGGATGGCCGACGATGCAAAATAGGGCCAGATTTAAATTTCTTCTCCTGGTTCACAAATCTATCCACGGTAAGGCACCACTATATCCTCCACTCTATCCTCCTCTATCCAACTCTACAAGCCTTCTCGTAATCTCTGCTCTGACTCCTCGTCTACCCTTGTGGCTCCTCGCCCTCCTTGTGCTTCCTCTTGCTTCAGCTCTTTCTCTCTTCTTGCGCCATTTGCATGGAATTCTCTTCAGTCCACGTGGATTTGTTCAAAGCCAAACTAAAAGCCTAGCTTCTCGCCTCCGAGGTACCCTCTAAACCTACCTCTCATCTCCCTTCTAGCTAACATTTTTCCCCTCGCCTCTAACCTGCCTGCGTCCCTCACCTCTTCTGTCTCTGCTCTGGTACTTCATCCATCATTGTCACAACTCGAGCACAGCCTACCTGCACGTCAAAATCTCCAATGTTCGTTGTATGTCCACTTATGTATTGTCCATGGTGCCTGTTCCATTTACTCCCGTCCACAACCTGGTCAGAATGTCCCTCAAAATCCCCCCATTGTAAGAAGCTCACCAATTCCTGTCAAATCTAATTTCTTATCTATTGTACGTTCTTTTGTGATCCAAAGAACATTGTTTCTGCTGTTTATAAATACATTAAATAAATAGGTAAATTAAAACATCGGAAAATAATCTTTATCGGAAGAGTACCCCATCTCCCATAAAGTGTTGCTGAGGAACATGGTTATTCCCCAGTATGAAATAGCTGAATTTGTGAGACTAGGCCTCCTAAAGGGGCCATAGAGTTAGACAGCAATACACATCTGTTAACTGTTTTTAGCACCAGTATACCTACCTGGGGGTGGATGTGCACTCCACAATTACATCTGTTACATTATGCTATATTAAAAGAAAGCCAGATATAGTATTCCAGCACTGGGGCAAGGAGTCAAAAACGACTCATAAATCCGAGTTAGTTACTTCTTTGCACGAATTTGTTTGACTTTATTCCATTGTACAAATCAAATATGTAATTTATTTATTTATTTTGCAATTTATACACGGTGGCATCTGAGCGCTGTTCTTACAGCAATGGTTATGCATAGGTACACGTTGCATCATTACAGAGTTGGTCATGGTTACAGTTACAGAGTTACAGTTACAGAGTAACAAGTTACATAGTTATAAAAGTGTCCGTCATCCAGGAACAATACGAGATGGTACACCTGTGGTTACATGCTGATGTCCGCTAAGGAGAGAATAATAGGCGCTGTGTGAAAAGTAAAATTGGCTTAAGGGTGTTTCTTGTATTGCTAGCTAGCGGGTTGTGCGGGGAGGCTATGAAGGTAGGATATGCAGTTATTTACACATGATCTTTATAATAAGTTATTTTATCTGCTGTAGAATGGTATATTGTTCACCCCCTGTTGTTTTTTTACGCGTGTGCGACCAGTGGTCTCTCCAGATGTTTTGGGCATTTCTGGAGAACCACAGGTTGCGGTCCCCTGCAAGGCTTTGTCAGTAGACTGCTTGAGCAAGGGAAGGCCATCTTCCTGTCTAAGGCGATGGTGTTTGTTGAAGATGGCCGCCTTTGCATGCCATGCTGTAACATTTTGGAATGCCCTTGTAGTGCATCTAAGGCATCTAAGACAACCACTTCCTTTTTGGGAAAAAATTCTAAAGACCCTCCAGTTTACACCTTAATCCTCTGCTGTCAATGGTGTTGTGGTGAGTCAAAAGACTTAAGCACCAATTGGAAATGTGCACTCTGTATGCGTTATTATCATTCACATGGCAACTTAATGCACTACATTATATATCTTATGCACCACTATTCACTTGGGAGGTGTATAAAGGAATGCCGGGGGCAGTAATGAGCACTATGGGTAAACGTACAGACCAGCGCGATATGAAGTGTGGCGTATTGGACTAGGTCAGCGTTGGAGCTGTCTGTGGACTGTGTTCTCTGCAGAGCCATCTACGGGGGAGTTGCCATTGATTTATATGGGCAGAGTGTGTCACCATATGGAGTGAACTGGAAGGGCCTCTGAGGTTAATGCAATTGCTACTGCACTTGCCAAGCTGTCAGAATCAAGCTGAACCAGCCACAGGCTGCCATTTATTCTTTGCGCCTCACTCTAAAAAGAAGGTGCACAGGCACGTGCAGAGTCTTCAGAGGGAATGTCTACAAACCTACCAAACATTCCCTATTGTATCCACAGCAGCCAGATCTGTAGACGGTTATGATTTCTTCTTAATGCTTCAATGGAGGTGTTTTTTTTTCTCTATACTGGGTGGAAAGAGTAAAAAAAATTGCATAACTGTAAAACTGCAGGATTTGGAGATCAATGAAATTCCTAAATTTCATTGACTGCCAAGCTGAAATGAAATGAATTAAAACATTCCATCGCATTACTTGAAGAGGTTGCTGAGAGGCTCCCTAAATTGCTTGAAACTTCCATTAATCCTATTGATCCCTTTCCCCTAAAATGTGCCAAACTTGGTTGGACACAAACCAAATAACCTTGGTGTTTTACCAACACTCTACAACAAGAACTGCCATCAGATTTCATGAAATGGCTGCTCTTACTTTGTGTTTATTTTGAATGAACAGTAAAGGGGGCAGGGTTTGCTACACCATTGGTTCTGTTTGATCATTGTCACTCATTATGTGGCCCTTCAGACGTCACAGCGAGTGGCAGAGGCGCTGCGGCTGCCTGGATCCATACTGGACAAAAGACTGGACAACAGACTTGGAGCAAGTCAGCGATGCTAGCGTGCTTCCTGCTTGCCGTACCAACTGCACTAATGGGCAAACACCAAAACAGAGGAACCAGGTACACAGTGTACCTCATTACGAGGCTGGCGGTAGCCGTGCCTGTATTCATTTTTTTCCGGCACCCAGAAAAGGGCAATTGCCGGGTCATTACGACCTTGCCGGACCCGGTAATTGCCCTTTTCTGGGCGCTGGAAAAAATTCTTCCCCATTCCCATTTGAGCCCCATTGGGCTCAATGGGAATGGGGAAGGTGGTAGCACCGGTACCGTTAATAACGGTACCGGTGCTACAGTCCTGTTCTGCTTGTGGGTGCCGGTACAGCCACCAGGTCAGACCTGGTGGCTGCAAAGGCACCCCCAAGAAGAACTCGTAGTATGGCAGTACGGTAGCAACAGTGCTGTTAGCGCTACTGGCACCATTGTTGCCTTACCGCCATACTTGTAATGAGGCCTAGTATCTTGAATTGAAATGAAATTGTGTTGAAGCCAAGAGTTCACCAGACAAAAACAGAAAGCGTCCTTTTCAGAGCTCAGGAACCTGGACCATGCTCCAGTAATATCTGCTACCTACATCACCAATGCCATTCCTGGTTTTGGAACTCCTATTGGATGCCCCCAAGATGGAGGCAGTGTTCCTTGGACTCATAGAGCCTCTGGAGGAGAACTAACAGCGAGACGAGCTTGAGACCAGAAATAATAGATTCTAATATGCACTTTTCGACTTTAAAGGCTGGGATTAGGCCGTTGGACAGAGTGTAGCTCAGTATTGGCAAAGTTGTGAGATTAAATGGAGTGTATGTTTGTGTGCCAAAGTTGTTAAGTGTTTGGCGTGGACTCAAAAAACATGTTGATATGTACTCTTCATTTTGTGGGTCCGGCATAGGAACGCTGGGGTGCTTATCTATGACTCCAGAAAAGGGGCCATGGTGTGTTCCTTCCTGGCGTTGGGGACTCGGTAAGGGTTTGAACATTGCAAAGATCTGGACACAACCTGCGGACAGTTTACTAGAGGTGAAGTAAGAGCAATTGCCTTATTGCAAGGTGTGTAACAAAGGCCTGTTATGAATATATATACACAAGCATTTCAATCTTTGCAACTCACTGAATGACGTAATGAGAAATGACCCTAAAAAGTCCCTTTTCCCTTATTGGAAATGTAACCCTTATTGCAAATGTCAAATTTGAGACAACCAGTTCCTGTTGCATGCCAAGGGTGCCTGGAAAGCATATAATTGCGTACTTTGTTAATGAGCTGTAGACAGGGTGCATGTGACCATGGGGCTTCTGCCTGTACCCAGGTTAGTAAATCAGATGTAGGTGGATATACTGCAAAAATACAACCACACATTGTATTAGCCTGGAGAGTCAAGCAATTCACGGGCTTGGGCGACTAAGAAGTCAGTCCCACAGTTGCAGATGGCCCAGCCTCCTGTGTATTCAATGTATGGTTGTGCCGCAGTAGGACTGGGTCTTGGTCTAAGTCACATTCCATTGGTGCCACCATTCGTTTTGCAGCTGTCTTCCAACCCTGACCCATAAAGTATGAGGGCTACTGAATCTGCTGAGGAGTGTGGGAGCCCCTCTGCTGAGAACGAACATGGGTCAAATACCCTGTTCCATGGAATTTCCTCGACTCAGGTCTACAACCACATTTTAGCTCACTGCACCCTTCACAGAGGAGAAATATTCATTTGCATATCAGTCTTTGTCCCACCCACAAGGGCAATCCTCACTGGGGAAGCCCAACAAGGCCGAAACATGTGTCTGGGGTTGCTTTTGGTCAGAGGAGAATTGCCTAGCATTTCGGTGCCAGACTGTACTTGGGGATGGGACGAATACTGATATGCAAATGGTTATTTTGCCTCTGTGAAGGGTGCAGTGAGCTAAAACATGGTTGTAGACCTGAGTCGAGGAAATTTCACAGAACAGGGTATTTGACCGATGTGTGTTTTCTGCAGAGAGGCTCCGACATTTCCTTTCTACTGAATTTGCTGCCTGTGTTTCATCTATCAGTGCCTGTCTCCCCTGGTGTACCAGACCGTGAGGGTGGTGTGGGCAGAGGAGATGGTGCCGCCTGGTAGTATGTAATGGAAGAGCGTAGACCATGGACCGATAGCCGGCCTGCACATCCAACCTGCCGCTTCAAAGAAAAGGGGCTAATTGGCATGGAATTAGTCTATAGAGCTTCTTTCCATAAGCATACAGGAGCACAGTTGAATTTCAGCAAGTTAGGACTCGGATATCAGGACATCAAGTGCTTTGTGGGGGGTGCCTCTCACTGGAATACACATTCCCAGGGGTATCATCTCACAACACCATATTGACCTTCTGGCATAGCCATAATCCCAGTGCATTGGCCTTCATATTGGCAACAGCAGAATGGGCTGGTTTGGATTTGGGGGGGGGGGTCCCTGCATTGCATCTAATCATCCTCGCCCACATGCCCCTAAGCTCTGTTCTCCCCATACACTGCTGTTACATGTGTTGCACTTTGCCACAGTACCATTCTCTCTATTGCTATTACTTCCACACCAAACTGATGAATTTTTCGCAAGAGATCATTTGAATTCAGGATTTTGCCTTTCTTCTGCTGAATTTTATAAAATAAATGCACTGCTTTAATAGTTAGACTGTTCTCTGGACAAGTCTGGCCTTTGCCCTTTTAATCTGCCTAAAGACTATTTGTGCGGTCGACCACGCACCTGTTAAATAGTAATTAATAATATTCTAACTAATGGCTTCCTTTCTTATAGAACACAAGACCCTTCGTGAAAATAATCAACTTGAGCAAAGGAAAGAAGTACCAGTGGAAGCCCGAGCAAACAGCCCGACTAATGCCAATTCCACACTCACAGCCAATGCACAAGGATCCACCAAGGAGAAAGGATCCAAGCCTGCCACTAAATCATCGACCTGCACCGTGCTGTGACCATCGGCCACTCACTGCCCAACCACGGATGCCGACAAATCCTTCAGATCCTTCAGTGTTGGACGAAGTGAGCGCTTGCCTACCCATGATGTACTCATCGTACCTTCCAATGATGCCCACCAATGTCTTGATAAAGCTGCAGGGACCAGCAGAGGGAATGAGATAGGCAGAGACATTGCACAAGGAGAAGGGTATTGATGGTCGGGATACCTATAATAAAAAAGGACTCATCAGAGGTGACAGAATCATTTTAGATCTACACTATTTTGGCGTCGTATTTGTCTATGTCAGGCCTTAAAGATATCAATCAAAATTGAGAGATGGGAAAAACTATTATGACATATTTAATAAAGTTAATATCATGGATCACTCTATGATAAATGTTGGTTGAATGGGCCACCTTCTTCAAGGTGACAGGCAGCATATTAAACAGGTCTGATGGCACCGGAATATCTGATCACCCCAAACCAACACCCAAGGAAGTTCATGATTGAATGGGAACCACCAGATGTGTTTATTATGTTCTGATTTTCTCACTCTAAATATGTTAAGTTATTATTTTGTACTGAACAAGAAACTGAAAAAATAATGGTTTTATTCCATGATCTAACACTCTTTTTATGATTGCATCTCTGTTTTTATGATGAGATGACTGGGAATCTCGAAGCAAATCTTCAAGAATAAAGGCTCATTATTTGAAGCATTGATTCCAGATTGAACAATGAGCATGGCCACAAGACACCGGATAGGTGCATTGTACCCCAAAAAACATGGTCTATTAAATCTGATTATGACTTAGTGATTGAAATGTTTCCTGTAATGAAGGGCACATTTCCCAATCTACAGTAAGGGACATGGCCTCAAATATGGAAGAGGTTGTGATTTAAGGTGACCAATGACTTTAGCACCCAGGGTGCTACTTGGACCTGTGATTCCCATAGGAATGTTTAATTGTGTTCTAGAGCGCCATTAAATAAATTTGAAAAGTTGGTAAAGAGGAAGCTCTACTAGATTCAATTTATATGTATATTTGTCATGCCGCGAGTGTGGAATCGCTGGCGTTTTAGTCCGCCATAGCGTTTCCCTTCACGTCTTCTCCCCACACCGCTCTAGTCGTTGCAAGCGATCGTGACCAGGAGGTATATAGTACTCCACTTCCGGGTCACATACGCGTTGCAACGTTTCCGGGTTCCCTCCTGTGTTGCTGCCGCTCCCGCTACTGTTGTTATCCTGCCTTCCTGCTCTTCGTTTTCGCTGTTCCCGTACCGCAGTTTTTCCTCCCTTTGGCTGCCCTGCCTTGCGCAGTGTTTTGTCCTTTTTTCCTTATCTCCGCCTTCTTCCCCGTTTCCCCTGCTTACTTCGTTCTTTGCCCTTCCCTTTTCCTTCCTTCCCAGTTTCTTCCGTCTACCTATTCTGCTCCTACTAGACCTGTGCCTGTTTACCGGACTGCCTGTGCTTATCCCTTGTACCTTGTTGGATCTTCTGCCTACCAGACCCGTACCTGTTTACCGGACTGCCTGTGCTTATCCCTTGTACCTTGTTGGATCTTCTGCCTACCAGACCCGTGCCTGTTTACCGGACTGCCTGTGCATATCCCTTGTACCTTGTTGGATCTTCTGCCTACCAGACCCGTGCCTGTTTACCTGATTTGTTCCTCCTTTTCAAATCGTCCGTGTGCGCACTTGCCTTCTCCGATCATCCACCAGAAAGACATCTTCTAGGGGTTTTTGTGCCTTCTGGCTTTTTCCCCCTGTGAGGCGCTCCCGGTGGGATAACCCCCGTTGTCCCTATCTTAGTGGCACGGTGGCATCCTATCGAGGGCGTCCTTATCTACACAAGAAAAAAGAGAAGCCTCCAAGACGTAAGGAAGGAAAAATCAAGAAGAGAGTGGAAGGTGAGGAGTTGGGGGAAGGGGGAGAATCTGATATTTCATCCGAAGAAGAGGATATAACCGGCATTAGTGACAATATTATACTATTAGGGGCACTGACCATAATAAGTCCAAGTAATACTGTAATTATGAGGAAAAAAAAAGATTGCCTTACAGAGCAACTCAAACTTATCAAAACCCATTGTTCAACAAGTACAAAAACTATGGCCGTGCGGTGTAGTTATTGGGAAGTGCCTGTAGGAAAAAAGATAGAGGTGTAGGGCCTGATTTACAAAATGTGTTCAATGGGACTTTCCCATGTTAAAACATTTGTGTAAATCAGGCACTTAGTCTTTTCATTGCTCTTAACTGACGAAGTCATTTCTAATTTATCTGGTGGAAGGTTACTTTTCAGGCTTTACAGCCACCATAACTGTACTTCTTAATTATGCGCTAGCGCAAGGCATAGTTAAGGTTAAGATGAATTCCATATGGCTTTTCAGGAAAATATTTTCCTCAATAACTTGCGCACGCTTGCATGACAAAATCTGGAAATATTCCACAGTAATAATTTGTGGCAGCAACCTATGCATGCCTAATTTCAGAATTGTACTTAAACTGCTTCATAGTTTAAAACATTTACTTTGGTCCAATTTTTAACAGCTTTTAACATGGGGTTTTCCCCATACCAGAAGAAAAAACGTCAGCCTAAATATCTAAAAATTGACTGCTTCAGTTTTCACTATTTTTTGCAGGTGCCTAGATTTCATCTGGAATTGGTGCACTGAAAAAGAATTTGAAAATCGACTTTGCCAATTTTGAGGTATTATAGTTTGAAATGTATCTATATATGATGCATGCCCAGAACGAATTTGCATATTTCATACTAACTGTACACATAGCGTATGAACTTTACAGTTTGTACATTACACAATCAACATCTCCCAAAAGCTCACATCAAAGGAAAGTGTCAGTTGACTTTTATGTGAGTTTTAAGGTGGTGAAATAAATATACACTTTTCATATGAACTGTACACAGAGCATATGAATTTTACGGTGTGTACATTACTCAATTAACATTTCCTAAAAAATCACACCAAAAGCAAGTCACATCTGGCTTTTTTGTCAGTTTTAAGGTGATGGAATAAATGTACACTTGTCATACGAACTGTACAGAGAGCGTATGAGTTTTACAGTTCACACATTGCACAATTAACATTGCCTAAAAACTCACATCAAAGGAAAGTCACATATGACTTTGATGTCAGTTTTAAGGTTATGGAATAAATGTACAC
Source organism: Ambystoma mexicanum (assembly GCF_040938575.1). Taxonomy (NCBI): domain Eukaryota; kingdom Metazoa; phylum Chordata; class Amphibia; order Caudata; family Ambystomatidae; genus Ambystoma; species Ambystoma mexicanum. The sequence goes on from NC_090935.1 coordinate 1,462,270,145, forward strand.
TTTACACGCAAACTGTAGCAAAATGAGTATGAATTTCACAGTTTGTACAATACGAGGTTTACATCCGAAACCACATCAAAGTCAGGGCTGATTTTACACAGGCACCTACTACACATAACATGTGGATGTACAACACATGCTCTCACATGCACCTATGACACATGCAACTGTGGAACATGCTCCTATGACACAGGCTTTTATTACACATGCTACTATCACACACTATTATAACACACACTGCACACTCTTATGGCACACACTGTAATGATACACACTCCTATAATGCATACTCCTACTGCATGTGCTCCTACAACACATGCTGCTGTGACAAGCGGTCCTACAACACACAATCCTTTGATACATGTTCCTATGACATGCGCATGTACTACACAGGTGCCAAGTATACAAAACATCTGGATGTACAACACATGCTCTCACATGCACCTATGACACATGCTTCTATGACACATGCTACTACCACACACACTTTTACAAAACACACTATCTACACATGTGCCTACTACACATAACATCTGGACGTACAACAAATGCTCTCACATGCACCTACCACACAAACAACTATGGCACATGTTCCTACGACACATGCTTCTATGTGGATGATGCAAAGGGTCTTGAATTTGATCCTTGCGGTCACCGGGAACCAGTGGAGAGATTTTAGAGCTGGAGAGATGCAGGCCTTGGGGTTGAGGCCAAGGATAAGTCTTGCAGCCCTATTCTGGATTAGTTGAAGAGGGCAAAGGGAAAAAAGCAGCAGATTGGGGAAGAGGCTGTTGCCGTAGTCCAACCTAAAGAGAACCAGAGCTCTTGAGACACTGAGCTTCAGGGGGAAGGTGAGGAAAGGGAGAAGAATACCTCTGAGGAGGTGAAGCTGAAACTTGGACTTCTTGGCAAGGTCTGAGATGTGCAGGAAGAAGGAGAGAGAAGAGTCATAGATGACCCCAAGCTTTTTTGCCTCTCAAAAAGGTAAGGGGAGGGGACCCAAGAAGGGTGACCAGAGAGAGGGAAGGAAACAGGGAGCAGGTGTCCAAATGGGAAGGACCTCTCTCTTACTAGCATTAAATCAGGGATCATTAACGGAGCACCATGCCTGAACAGCAGTCAGGCAATCAGGTATGAGAGGAAGGAGAGAAGGTAGAAGAGAGCTTAAAGCAGAGCTGAGTGTCAACAGCATAGCACTGGAAGTGAGGAGACAAGGTGGAGATCAAGTGGGCCAGAGGAAAAATGTAGATATTGAAGAGCCACAGCGATAGGATAGAGCTCTGTGGGACGCCACAGATAGAGAGTGAGATGGAGGATAGGAAAGGGCCCAATTGCATTTGGGAGGGTCAGTTTGAAATGGCGGAAGTCAGCCATGCCAGTGCCTGGTCCATGATGCCAAGGCTATCACGGAGACGATTTATGAGGATGGCATGAATGACTGTGTCAAAGGCAGAAGAAAGATCGAGAAGGATCAGAACAGAGGGAGAGTTTGAGAGCAGGTCTTGTTTATGTGCCTCTGGATGCTCTGATGCCAAACTGGCGGTCATGGAGGCAGGCAGCCGATTCAGTGTGGTGGGTTAGTTGGGAGATGACCAACTTCTCCATAAGTTTGACCAAGAAAGGGGTAATAGAGATAGGGTGATAGTTAGCCGGGCATTAAGGGTCTCCTTTAGGAGAAGGGTGCACAAGAGAGTGCTTGAGGGGTTGTGGGAAAGAGCCAGTGGCAATGGAGTTGTTACAGAGGTCAGCCAATGGGGGAGGAGGCGAGGAGGGAAATGTCCTTGATAGTTCTGGAAGAGCAGGGGAGCATCTGTTTGGAGGAGACTTTCATAGAGCGGACTACTCTAGAGACCTCATCCGGTGCAATGGGAGAGAAGGAGGACAGTATTGTAGGGATATTGGGGACAAGGTAGGCAAGAGAACAGAGGGTGTGGGGGGAAGTTGAGGACAGTCCGGATAAGATGTCCTGAGCTTTGAAGGAGAAGTGGGAGGCCAGTGCAGTGCAGAGGGCCTGAGGGAAGAGTAGAGGAGGAGACTGCAGTTAGATTGGCATGTTCCTTGTAGATTTTCAAAAGTTCACCAGTGTTATTGCTGGCCCCAGAGATGCAGACTTGGACATGAGCCATCTTTTTGGAGAGGATGGTGAGACGATATTGCCTTTGGAGCAGGCAGCAGGCCAGTTTGTCAGAGGATGTACCTGAGGCCTACCACTTCTGCTCAGCAGCTTTGCACTTGCGTTTCAGAATTGCCAAGTCGGAGTCATACCAAGAGTTGCATTTGGAGGCAGGCATCATGCGGATCATCATGACGGGGAAGGATGACCAGAGTGTTGGCGATGGAGAGATGGAAGTTAGACAGTGCAGAGTCAGAAGAAGAGTCAGTGGTAGGGGGAGGTGGAGGGATGAAGGTGGTGGCAAATGCAGTCGCTGACACGCGCTTCATCGGTCAAATGATGGGGAAGGAGACTGGCAGTGCAGGCAGAGGCATTGACGCGGCCAGGGAGCTTAGGGTGGGAGGAAAGGAGAGAGTGGTCACACACGGAGAGAGGCCTAGTTAGAGGGTTAGAGAGAGGGATGTCTGTTGAGATGAGATCATCCAGGGTGTGTCCGGCAGAGTGGGTTGGGCCAGAGGGAAGAATAGTGAGAGAGAGGGAGTCACAGAGGTCATGAAAGACTACAGAGCCCCAATCCTGAAACTCAAGATGGATATTAAAATCCACAAGGAAGAGAATAAGTTTGAGGGTGGAGGCCAGGAGAGAGGAAAAGGTCTGCCCATTCTGAGAGGAAAAGGAGGGTAGTTCTGGAGGGCCTGTAGATAGTGGCGAGGGAGAGGGTAGGAGAGACAGACAGCTTGCAGACGAGGCATTCAAAGGAGGAGTAGGATTGAGTGGGAATGATGGTGTCTGGAGCCCACTCAGGAAAAATCAGGGCCACTCCATCCCCAGAGCGAGTGGTCCTGGGATTGGATAGGATATTGTAGCCATCAAAGAGAAGGGTGTCAAAAGCAGTGACATAGCTGGCCTTGAACCACGTCTCAGTGAGAGAAAGGATGTCAAGGTCTTCAAGGAAGAAACAGATGTCAGAGGCATGTTTGACTGCAGAGCGAGAGTTGAGGGTAGCTAAGTGTATCTGCTTGCCCCCATTAAATGTTTTCTGAGGGGGGGTACAGGGGTGGGGTACCACCACCATATGGGGGAAGAAGAGGGGTAAGAGGGCAGTGGGGATGCCGTAGATGGGGGGGGGATTCAAAAGAGACAGTAGACGCCTGTCAAGAAGGAAGAGGTTGGGCTGAGAGGCCTGGGCCATGATAGTGCCATTACGATAGACATTGATGATGCACCTGGATGACGAGAAGTGAGCCAAAAGCACTTCCTATCTGGTCCTATCATTAATGGGAGAGAAAGAGAAAGGGGATAGGACAGAGACCATATGAGTTCTTAGGTCAGGAGAAGGAAGGACAAAGAGAATTTCAGTGACAGTCTGTCTGGAGATAGCATTGACGTACGTGTCTGCAATGGGCAGACCTGGGTTGGAGACCAGGAGAGCCTTCTTAAATTTCTTCCTTCCAGACTTCGAGAGAGAGGGGGATAGGTGATGGAGAACCAGTTGGAATATATATGAGAGATGGAGAGCACCATAAGCAAGAAGTGGGGGGTGCGTTGAGGAGGGAGAGGGACAGAACTGCACAGTGCACGACAGAACTCACCCTGCGGCCTAGTAGCCAAACGGAGCAGAAGAACAGCACTAATAGCAGGATCCCAGTGAGGGCAGCAGAGCTAGAGGTACACGAAATGAAGGCTCAGCCATACATGAGGACTGGCAGAGCACAGACATTTTGCACAGAAAATAACCAAAATTTAAAATCATTTAGTACAGAAAACGCCAGAGGTACTTTCTAGTAAAGCACTAAAATGAAACAGAAAAATAATTCATACGCAGGTTTAATGTCTAGCTAGATTCGACTTTTAAGTCAGAGCCCTAAAAGTCAGCAGAAAACAAATCATGCGCAGGGTTGATGACATTGCTAGATTCTAATTTTAAGCCAGATCCCTAAAACGCAGCAGAAAACAAATCATGTGCAGGGTTAATGGCACAGCTAGATTTGAATTTCAGGCAAAGAGCTAAAATGCTGCAGAGAAACAAGTTAAAGTGCTGGTTAAGACACAACAAGATGCAGGTTGCTGAACCAATAGAAGCAAAAAGGCTTAGTGAATCAGCGAAAACAGTCACGGCATATAGGCAACACATTTTGGCAGTAAGATAGGAGAGATGAGCGGAAAGGGGGAGGGAGACACAGTGCGCAAGCAGTGTTAAAACAGAATGAGGCACCAAGTTCAGCAACACTGTGAGGGGTAGTAAAGGCTTCAGTGTGAGAGTTCAGGTGGGATCCACAGACGAAGGTCAAGTAGCGCAACGTGAGAGAGTCACAAGATCAACATAGAGCCCACAGAGTTTTGCAAGCATGTCCAGGCAAAAAGTGTAATGCCAACTGCATCAGTCCTTTGATACATGTTTCTATGACATGCACACTTACCACACACATGCTTTCTAAACATAAAATGTGGAGGTACAACATGTGCTCTCAAATGCATATAGGATGCATGCACCTACGGCACATGCACCTACAACATGTGCTCCTAGAGCACATGCTCTTATAACACATGCTCCTACCACACACATTCTGATGACAAACACTCTTCTGACATTTACTCTTATGATGCACACTTACCATGTACTGTTATGACACACAACACGTGCTCCTCCAACACATGCTCCTCTGACATGTTCATCTATTAGACATGCTCCTACTACACACACTCTCCTACGCCACATGCTTCTGCAACATGTGCTCCTATTTAATCTGCTCCTACAACACATACTCCTCTTCTACCATATAAGCACCTACAACATGCGCTGCAATCATGTACGCAGAGCGTATGAGTTTTACAGTTGGTACATTACATAATAAACCTCTCTTAATGAATCACATTAAAGGAAATTCATACTAACTGTACACAGAGTGTATGAATTTTACTGTCCCCACATTACACAATTAACATCTCCTAAAAAGTCACATGAAAGGCAAATCACAGCTGACTTTGATGCCAGTTTTAAGGTGATGGAATAAATGTACAATTTCTAAACAAACTCTACACACAGCGCATGAGATTTACAGTTCGTAAATTACACAATTAACATCTCCTAAAAACTCACATCAAAGGCAAGTGAAAGCTGACTTTGATGTAATTTTTAAGATGATGGAATAAATGTACAATTTTCACACACTGTTCCAAGAGGTGTATGAGTTTCACGGTTCGTACATCACGCAGTTTACATCTGAGAACTAACATCAGTCAGGGCTGATTTCGATGTTACTTTTCAGTGGATGTAATAAATGTAAATTTTTCATACACACTGTATGGTTTATGATTTTTGAAGTGCACAGATTAAGCAAATTACAACTTTTGAAAACTTACAGAAAAATCAGGGCTTACGTTTGATGTGGGTTTTCGGGTGCTGTAAATTGCATACAAGTATGAAATGGAAAAGTTACATACGCCACTCATATGTACTAAAAATGCACATTAAAGCATACCAAGATAGCCGCCGGGATGCGAGAACCATGAAGAGAGGGCTCCCACTTGGCGCCACCTGAGTAATAAAGATATTGCAGTGCAAACCCCCCCCCCCCCCCCGTGGTGTGGCCCAAGCAATGTTTCAGGACTATGAGAATCATTTGTTGAGCAGAATATGCCTGGTTATTGAGGGATAAGCAGCAAACCCCTCCAGCCATTTTGGAGCCAGGCCTGGGAAGGCTACGGAGGGGCTGACTGTTCTCCCCTCCTACAAGTATCAGCGGAGAGTTCAGATTTACTATGGTATTGGTCCCAATTCCTCGCACCTTATTTCCAGCGGAGGGTGGACTCCTCGGAACACCTGTGTCTGTCTTTCTGCAGTGATACATTGGGCAGAGGGCAGTGAAGGAGGAGGTGACCTGTGGATTGAAGGTCTTTGGCAACAGCGGAGACAGGAGATGACTGGAACACGCTGCAAGCTGGATTAAATCTAAGGTGGGTGCGGAGGGGGAGAAAGTGTGCGGGAGCCCACGGTCGTTGGCAGCACTCCCAACATTAGGTGGCGATTCTGAAAGAATCTGTATCCGTAGACAAAGGTGGCATGGGACCGTGGGGAGACGCACCCCTGATAGCAGGGAAAGGGAAGGTGATCTCCAGATAGGGCTCAGCTGTGGTACATGTGGAGGAGTATTGGTGGGCCTTAATCGAGCGAGTGAGGGCGGTGGCTTCAGCCTAGTGGAAGCTCCCAGGAGTAGTGATTTACAGGAATAAGGCACATCTCAGACTAGAAAGCTATTGGGAAAGAACAATATCGTCCTACCCCCCGCTACAGCAAGATGGGGTGCTACAGAAGCTCTGGCGGAAGTAAGGGGAAACAGCTCTAGGTGAAGAACAGACCCCCCCCCAGGAGCAGGAGGAATCGGGAGGGTTGCCAGTTTGGATAACTGGGCAAGCAGTAACCAAAGAAGTGTTTCAACAATGCTTTAACGAGTTCAGCGGGCAGATGACAGAGACATTACCGTCCCAGTTGAGTCTGATTAGAACGGAGCTAGCTCAGTCCTTGCAAGAGGTGAATGGGGACATCATTGAATTAGGGGAAGGACTTGATACCACATAAAAGGCCATTCAAGAGCTGGCTGAGGACGCATGCAAGATAGATTCATTAACAGACTAACTTTCAATGGCTACACAAAATCTAGAGATTCAGACTGAGGACCTCGAAAATTGCTCGAGGAGAACTAACATTAGGGTAAAAGGGCGGCCCGAAGGAGTGGAGGACCGAGACTTAAAAGACATGATGCAACATGTTTTTGCTGATCTGCTGGAGGTGGGGGGGAGAGGTGCCCTTGGATCGTATTCACAGGCTAGGCCCTAGAAGAGTGGAACCAGGTGCCAGAACTTGCGATGTTGTAACGGCTTTCCAATGATACAGACAAAAGGAGACGATTCTACAGGCGGCCAGAAAGGCAAGTCCCATCAAAGTGAGATTGCGTTGAAATACAATTATATCAAGACCGAGCGCAATCCACATTGGTGAAGCCGAGAATGATGGGGCCGGTGGTCAATGCTCTGTCGCAGGCTCAAATATGATACAGATGGACGTTCCCATTTGGATTGTTGTTTTCATGGGAGGGACGCCAGCACCGCATTGCCTCCTGCGAAGGAGGACTTAGGATCATGAAAATGGAGGAAGATGGAGGTGTGCAACAAGACTTGAGGTCGCCATGAGAGACAGTAAAGATTAAACAATGGGAATGGAGGAAAGTATGTGAGCTACCGTCGAAGAAGAGGGCTCTGAGTGGTTCCGCAAAACAATGGACAAACCCACTCGCCCGTGAGGGCAAATAGTTACATTATGGCCTGGGTCCTGAGGGAGGGGGTATGGCCTGGAATAGCCTAGGCAATGTTAGAGTAATTAACCACAGGGTGGTAGAACGGTGGAGGGCTAGCGCTGAGGAAGGTGGTAAGTGACCTCGGCGTCTGGAATTAGGGTACGGTATGGGTCCTAGTGCACCCGCACAAGTTATCTCCCAGTGTTTAGTGAGACTTAACCCCATGGCTTGTTACATGGGTGGGGGGAAAGTGTTGAGTCTGACCAGCGTGTTTGGGAGGACAGAGGTGGAAGAGCGAGTTGGGATGGGATGGGGGGACAGCTGCTATTGAAAGAATTAACATGCCAAAAGGTCTATGGGGGTAAACGAGGGGTCCAACTGTTGACACTGAATGTTAGGGGTTTCATCTCCCTGTTTAAAAGAAGATTTCTTAAGGCACGGAAAAACGGACATTGTGACTCTGCAAGAGACCCACATACGTAAGAGTGATAGCCACAAATTAAGGATCAACAGGTACCAGCATGTTGTGCAATCCAACAATAGGGAAAAGACAGGAGGGGTCCTTGTAGCTTTTAAGAGATTGTTAGGTCTGAAAATAAGTGCGATAGAGGTGGACAAGGATGGCAGATATATCTTGTCCAGTATTCAGTGGGGGAGTTTACGGTATACGATAGCCACCCTATACGCACCTAATACAGGGCAAGATGGATTCCTGCAGGTGGTGTTGGCCAAACTTGAAAAATGTGCGGTGGGACAAATCATAATAACAGGCGATTTCAATGTAGCATGGGATCCGTTGGTGGACAGGAGCGCGTAGTAAACTCAACCCACAGGGGCCCCACGCAAAAAAAGCAAACATGTATGACCCAATTAGCAAAGGTAGATTCCTGGAAAGAAACTCAGAGGGGAACTAAAGGGTACACATTCTATTCTCATGTCCATCAGTCATTTTCACAGATCGATTATGTATGGGTGTCAGCTACTTTATTAGGGCAAGTACAAAAAATGGTCTGGGGCCCATTAGTTTATCAGATCAAGCTCCCATATTAATAGATATACAGCAGGAAAAATGGAGGGTCCGGGCTTCGGCACTGGAAATTTACAAATCATCTATTAGGGGACCCAGTCATAAGCAATGAACTACAGGGTAAAATTGAGGATGTTTTCTTAATGAATAGCACTCCAGGAATGCAGGAACAGACAGTGTGGGACTCTTTTAAGGCAACAAAGAGGGGTGAGTTTATTGCAAGGAAGGTTCTACGAGAGAAGCAACGCAACTCAATGCAAGGCGAGCTAGAATCGCAACTCAAGGGGGTGATGAGTAGACTGGAAACAGATAGGGGTGACTCTAAGGAGGGAATATAGGCACATTAAGGGACAATTGGATCTACTACAGACTAGGCAGACTGCGAAGTCCTTACTATTCCTAAAACAGCAGTACTATATTAAGGCAAACCAGGCAGATCGTATGTTGGCGCGACAGGTGAGGAAGAAGGAGGAAGCAAGGGCCATCCTCTTTATCAGAACGGGACCAGGAACTTTTAGCTCTTCATCGGAAGATATAATACAGGAATTTACAGAGTACTACTCTGCACTATATACTACTTTGTCCCCAGATGAAGAATCTCAGGTGGCATATTCGAAGCATTGAAAGTTAAATAAAATTGACCCAGGGGAAACTGAGGGGTTGGAAGTGGAAATTACTCCAGAGGAAGTATGAGCAGCCATCATGTCTTTATGATATGATATGGCATTTATAACGTGCCTATACACAAGTGTTTCAAGGCGCGACAAGGCAAGGGGGAACAGAGAGAGGACAAAAACAACGATCTTACTAAGCCTAGTGTCATTGAGACCGCGCAAGTGCAACGGGAACAGGGTAGGGTGCTGGGGGGCTGGAGAAGTGCAGGACAAAGGAACAACAGGAAACAAATAGTGCAGCCAACGGGTGGTAAGTGTAGGTGCTCAGAGGTGCAGACAATGTGCGTCAATAAGTGCAGGAGAGGGGATTGTAGGGTTACAGATATAGGCCACAAGTGCAGGGGGTACCAGAGGCAGTGCAGGTTTGCAGCTGGACAGGCAGGGACCTGGGCACGAGTTCAGAGGGTGGCCAGGTGACCAGTGTGTGTAACAGACAGGAGATAAGCACGGGAGAGGAAGAGAGAAGGCAGAAGCAAAGAGGAAGGTCTTGAGGTGCTTCCGGAACCGGAGATGATTCTGCTCAAGTTTCAGAGAGGAAGGGAGGCTGTTCCAGAGGGAGGCACCAGCCGAAGAAAGAGATCTGCCCCCAAATCTTTGCTTGGAGAAGCCACTGACCCTCAAGGAGTTGGAGTTGGAGGAGCGGAGGGCTCGAGTAGGAAGATATCTCGGTAGAGAGAGTTTGAGGTATTGCAGTCCCTGGCCCCAGAAAGCCTTGTGGATGATGCAGAGGGTCTTGAACTTGATCCTTGCCGCCACTGGGAGCCAATGAAGAGATTTCAGTGCTGGAGAGCTAGAATCCCTGGGCTTGAGGCCAAGGACAATCTCACAGTCCTGTTCTGGATGAGTTGTAGAGGACGGAGAAGAGAGGCAGGTAGATTTAGAAAGAGTCTGTTTCAGTAGTCTAGCCTAGAGAGGACCAAACCTCTGGAGACACTCAGCTTCTGGGGGAAAGTGAGGAAAGGGAGAATACCTCTGAGGAGGTGCAGCTGGTAGTTTGACTTCTTAGAGACATCAGAGATGTGAGGAGAGAGGGAGAGTGTGGAGTCGAAGATGACCCAGAGATTCTTAGCCTCACCGGTAGGAGCAGGAAGAGGGCCCAGGGTGGGTGGCCAGAGAGTGAGAGGAAAGGAGGGAGCTGGTGATCCGATAAGGAGGATTTCCATCTTACTGGCATTAAGGCAGAGATCATTGGCGACACACCACTCCTGGATTGTGGACAGGCAATCCAGGATGAGAGAGGGAGAAGAGGCGGCTAAGGGGAGCCTGAAAGAGAGCTGAATATCATCTGCATAGCACTGAAAGTTGATGCAGAGAGCAGCTATGCGGTGGCCGAGAGGTGCCAGGTATTGGTTGAACAGCCAAGGAGAGAGATTAGACCCCTGGGGAATGCCACAGGTAGAGAGAGAAATAGAAGAGAGGAAGGACCCAAGTTGGATCTGGGAGGGTCGGTCAGAGAGAAAAGGGGTCAGCCAGGCTAGGGCCTGATCAGTGATACCCAGGTTATCACAGAGCCAGTTGTGTATGATGGCATGGTTGACCATATCAAAAGCAGAGGAGAGATCGAGGAGGATAAGGACAGAAGGAAGGTTAGTGTCGAGGTTTGAGAGCAGATCTTCACGGATGTTCAGGAGAGCAGTTTCTATGCTTCTGGCCGCTCTGAAGCCATACTGATGGTCATGGAGACAATCAACAGATTCAGTGTGAAGGTTAAGTGTGAAGGTTGACCAATGAAAAAGGCCCCACGACTGGATGGTTTTCCTGCACTGTTTTATAAAACGTATAAGGATATATTAACCCCTGTGATGACTTCTCTTTTTAACTCCTTTACTATTTCGGAATGTATTGCTCAGTGGAGGAGGCAAAAGCAGTGTTATTTCCCAAGCCTAACAAAGACAGAACACAATGTGGGTCATATCGACCCATATCTCTTATTAACATAGATGCAAAAATATTTACTAAAATATTAGCGACAAGATTGGAAAAACGAATTCCTAAACTCATCCACCTGGATCAGTCAGGCTTTGTGAAGTAGGCAAACATTTGACAACACAATGCACGTGTGACATCTGATCGAGAAGGTAAACAAATCAGGTCTTTGCATGGGGGTATTAATGTTAGATGCAGAAAAAGCATTTAAATGGGTGGAGTGATCTTTTTTGTTTCGCACTATGGAGGCAATGGGGTTTGGGCTGATATTTGTACAATTGGTCAGGGCTAACTACCAGTCACCTGTTTTGCAGTTAGCCATTAATGGTTATGTATCACAGTGAATCAAATAAAAAAATGTGTAGTTCCTATAACATGCGCTGTCACATTAGTGATTGTGATGAGTCAAGAATATACAAAACAGTATTTTATTTCACTTTTGCCACTATGTGCCTAGGCGCATTGATGGCCTATTCAAAAGTGAATCAAGGTGTCTCGGGGTACAAAGCAGGGATGCCCGTTGTCCCCGGTTTTGTACGTGATACACTTGGAGCCGTTTTTTGATCTAAGATTCAGGACGAGAAGAATATCTGAGGAATACGATTTGGAGGAGTGGAGCCCAAAGCAATGCCGTTCGCCGATGATTTACTTATCAGGGAAACGGATTTAGCTAGCTCAATGCCAGGGTTGACCAAAGAACTTGCAAAATTTGGTGAATTGGCAGGCTTGAAAATGAACACCAATTCAGGGGGACACAGGGGACAGCTGTGTCAATGGAACGGTCTTTAGACATGGGTCAGTATATGATGACGGATAAGGGCCTACGATATCTGTGAGTGAGGATAACCCACTCCTTAGAATCTTTGTATCAGGCTAACTTTCCCCCTTTGTTAGAATCCATCAAAAAGTGGCTAGAGGAGCGCAATCCCCTCTCAATTTCATGGATAGGTCGTATTAATGTTATAAAAATTATTGTGCTCCCAAGGGTTTTGTACTATTTCCAAGCTTTACCGTTGACAGTCCCTGAGAATTTCTTTAAGATTCTAAACAAGATGGTGGGGAGTTTCATATGGAAAGGAAAAACACCAAGGGTGTCTTGGAAAGTACTAACAGCGCCCACAACGAGTGGTGGGATCAGGGCTCCAAATTTTAAAACGTTTTATCAAGCGGCCCAGTTATGGATAATACGGGAATGGTTTGGGGGTATCAAGGAAAGATTTTGCTGTGGATGGATAGAGCGGTAGTTGACAGGCCCCTAGAAGTTCTCTGGTGTCAGAAGGCTGACAGACCTGCATGCATGTATAGGAGTAAAATCACAGCTATGATAGGGGACGTATGAGATGCTGTGGTATGGCGGGTGGGCATCACTATGTTTCCTTCCCCATGTATGCCTCTTTTTTTGCAATACTCAGTTTTCACTGGGGGGAGAGCAGGGAGCCTTTATTTGATGGGAAGAAGATGGGAAGTATGGTGCAGTGCAAGGAGATTAGGACATTCCAACAATGCAAACACTTATTTGCTATACTTGAGGAGGAAAGGTTTAGATGCACACAATTGGGACATTGGCTACAGGCTTCGAGAAAAAAACAAACGGCCATGAGGGACATCACCCCTTTGAAAAGTAGCTGACCACACATTTCGGGGCACTCTCATATGGTAGGAGCACTATATAAGTTGTTCACGGATATCCCATCTCATTTGTACTAGGGGTATATGAAACAGTGGGAAAATATCTTAAGCAAGCCTATATCAGAGGAAGAATGGCAGGAGGTGTGGCAAGGGATTCCAAAACTCATGAGAGCACTCCAGATCCGAGAGATGTGGCTCAAAGTAATGGTGCAATGGCACTCGACACCCGAGAAATTACATATATTTTACCCAAAAGTGTTGGGTGAATGTTAGTGGGATGTAAAGATAATGGGACATGGGGGCAGATATGGTGGGCGTGCCCAATTTTGAAACCATTTTGGAACAAGGTTAATACAAGTGGGTGGTGGGGGAATGTTTATGTTATGATAAATTAAATGCTAATAAAAATACTTTTTTTAAAACGCACATTTAAGTTAAAGTGAACTTTAATGTGAGCTTTCATACATATAGCAGGCATAAAAAGCAAAAGAAGAATATGACAAACACTACACACTCCTACAACGCACTCCTACACCACGTGATCCTGTGGCATGCACTCCTACGAGACACACTCCTGCGATCCATGTTCCTATGACATGCGCACCTACTTCACACATACCCCACTACAAATAGGATTTGGATGTACGATACGTGCTCTTACAACACATGCTCCAACCACATGCCCTCTTACAACACACACACTTACGATGCACCCTTAAAACACGCTCTTACAATGCACTCTCTTATGACACACACTCCTACATCACACGCTCCTACAACATACTCTCATATGATACATGTAGTTATTACCAGTGCTCCTACTACACACACGACACATGCTCCTACAATGTGTGCTCCTACAACACATGGGACTACGACACACACTCTTACAACACATACTCCTACCTCACGGTCAGCTACAACATACGCTGCAAACACATATGCAGAGCGTATGAGTTTTACAGTTTGTATATTACAAAATTAACATCTCCTGAAAACTCACATCAAAGGAGGGTCAGGGTTAAATTAGATGTCAGTTTAAGGAGATGGAATAAATGTACACTTTTCATATGAACTGTACCAAGAGGCGTATGAGTTTCAAAGTTCAGACATTACGCAGTCTACATCTAAAAACTCACCTCAGTTAGGGCACATTTTGATGTTAATTTTCTGGGGATGCAATAAATGTACCTTTCTGTATACCAACTGTAATTTACATCTTTTGAAAACTGATAGTAGAGTCAGGGCTTACTTTGATGCTAGTTTTCAGAGCTATAAATTACATACAAGTACGAACTGGCGAAGTCATGTTTGCCACTCATACATATTAAAAAGGTGCATTAAAGTTGACTTTAATGTGAGATTTCTTACATATAGGGGGCATATAACGCATGATTAGATTAGGGGTACATTTTACATCAAAACCCTACACGTACATTTGTGATATTAACATTTTATATATTATAAGAGTGCAGAAGTAAGAGTCTGACACAAAAGGTGGTATGATTCTTGCCAAAGACTTTTATTAAAAGGAAATAAGGGAAAATCCTACCTAGCCCTATTACTAAGAGGGGTTTCTCTGCCTCAAACCAAACACTAAGGACTGTCAGGATGTTTGTCAAAAGTAAATAGTTCACCGTCTTGTGTCATGAACATATTTCCATCCCTTACACTTGAAGCTAAACTAAATAACTGGTAGCTTTCTTGACTCAGGATTGTCTCAGCAGTTCAACAAAGGTGGAGGAATGTCCCCCTTCGCCTGGCCTTTCTCAGACTTCTCTCAGCTGTTCACAACATCAGACTTCTTAACACAATTAAAAAAATCAGGCTTCTTAGCACAATTCAAACATCAGGCTCCTTAATACAGTTTATAATGCCAGGGGAATGCCTCCCTTCCCCTGGGATTTCCTTCCCAATTGTTAAGTCTCTCGTAGGTTCCAGACCTCTGCTTCTCACTTTTTCTGCTTGGGCCAACTTGGTTCACTTACCTGCCAAGTATGATCCTTAGGCAACATCTCTTGTAGGTCCCAGACCTCTGCCTCTCTCTTTCTCTGCTTGGGCCAACTTGGTACACTTCCCTGCCAAGTATGATCCTTAGGCAACATCTCTTGTAGGTCCCAGACCTCTGCCTCTCTCTTTTTCTGCTTGGGCCAACTTGGTACACTTCCCTGCCAAGTATGATCCTTAGGCAACATCTCTTGTAGGTCCCAGACCTCTGCTTATTTATCTTCCTGATTAGGCCAACTTGGTTCACTTACCTGCCTGGTACGGTCCTTAGTAAATTGTTCTGTGGTTTCCCTTTTTCTCATGAGAGTGGATCCCAGACCCCTCTTCTTTGCGTTCGGGTACTTGGGGCCCTTTCCTCTCAAGTACTGCCACGAGGAAGAAGACTCATGTAACTTTTGTTTGGTGGGTCCCAGACACCTCAACATTTCTCTTGTTGCGGTACAAACCTGGTTCACTACCCTGCCAGGTATCGTGACTATGAAGATGCTGATTGCGCCTTCTTAGATTCCCACCAGCCAGCCAGAGTGTTCCCCCTGCTTCTATGGAGTGTTGCCATGGGCTCTGGTCTGTCCAGGAACTCTGGAGTCTCAATCTTTCTATGGGCAGCGCTGCCTTCTTTCACACGCTTCCCAGTCTTCAGGAACACTAGTTGCTTCTCTCCGCAAGTTCACCTTCTGTTTCATCCATCATGGACTGGCCCAGGTCCTTCCAGATTCCTTCCTGGCATCCTGGTCTGCTTCCTTCCACCTTCCTGCACCTTCTTGGCTCCTGCAGCTCCTCCAGAGAGTACTAGACAACTGATTCCAGAATCTTTCCTCCTTGTCTACTCTCCTTGAACCAATGAGCAGCCGGCAAACACTAGACCACTCATTATGGTTCTTAAGAGTAATCTTCATGATTCCGTTACTCCTCCTCATCTCAGTATCTGTCTTAGAACTCTACCTTGGGTAGAGTAGGATCTTCTTTATCTCAGTACTTGGTAATGAAGCTCTATGTATGTAGTTCCTATTCTTCTTTGTCCTGGTACTTTTAAAGGGGTCTGAGGTCTCAACCCCACCGACAGACATAGGGGAGTGTGAAAAAGGGACGACATTCACGAATTCATCACAATATGAACACTAATAACACCAACTCTTACGATGTATCCTCTTGCAACACACACTCCTATGACACATGCTTATATAACACGCACTCCTATGACATGTGCTAGTACCACATGCACTCCTATGACGCATGCTCCTACAACACACAGTCATACGGCACACTCTTATAAAACATACTCCTTTGACGCAAGCACCTACATGTGCTGCTACTACTCACACTCTTACAACACGCACAGTTATAACACATGCTCCTGACACATGCTCCTATAAACATGTGCACCTACACCACATGTATCTACAACACATGCACCTCTAGCATGTGCACATATCACAACTGCACCTACAACACATGCACCTCAAACACATGCACCTGCAACATGTTGGCGTATGAAATGCACTCTTAAGGAACATACTCACATTACAAGCCATCTGATGAAACACACTCTTATAACACACTCTGTTAAGACACACGCTCCTACAACATGTGCTACTACAACACACACTCCTACACACACAGGAACTTACAACACACACACTTATGACATACACTTGCGCCATGGGCTGTTATGCCACATGCTTTTATGCTGCACACATACTACTTGCTATTACAACACACGCTAGTTGTCAGAATCCAAGGTAGTTGAACTCGTAGCGTGGCCGTAGAGTTCTTCCTACCAATGTATCCCTCTGGATGGATGTAACATGCAGAGGGATCTATTAATCGGAAGAGGAGGATGCAAGACAAACACCAGACACTGCAAAGGAAAAGAGCACAATCAATGGATTGGTTGTCCAAGCTTCTTGCAAGGCAGAACAATAGTCACACAAGGCTAACCTGTTTAGAGGTGGTAGACTGATGTATTACAAAATAACTCATCTTCTTCTACCTTACTCAATGTGGGTAATGCCTGCAAAACATGATAGGGTATCGTGGCAGAAGGATAGACAAGAATATACTGGATGAAAACGGATCTAGGGAGTGTGTGTGCTTACCGTCTGTATAGTGTAGGAGGATGAATAACCACAGTCCAATGTCCACAGCAGATGTCCTCAGCAGAATGCGGAGAAGAGAAGGCAATCCAAAGCAACCTACCACCCGACGGCACGAGGACGCCTGGTTACGGATAGTGGCACTAAGTCTCTAGTCCAGGAGCCACCTGTACCGACGAAACGAGGATGCCTAATGGCACTGCGCACTGGATTACTCTCTCTAGTCCATGCGCTGGAGAAGTAGATGAGGAGGGCGATGGATTTCTGTGAGGCAATGAACGTAGTTCACAAAGTGAAAGGAGCAAGAGCACTTTTGTAGAAGTAGCAAACAATTGAGAAACATAGGAAGTCCAGAAGTTCGGTCTGGGCTATAGCCGTAGAAGGTCATAGTACCAAATCAGGAGGCAAGAATGTCCGTGATGCAGATGGAAGTCTAAACCAGGATATCGTAGAGCAAACAAAGGGGCGAGAGGAAGGCAATTCCCGAAAACAAGCAAAACGGTCTGGTAACAAGTACGTAATCCAATGACAAGAAACAAAGTAACAGCAATTTCAAAATCAGAAGCACCCAGCTGATGGACTACGAAGGCTAAGTACTGGTGGTCATGTGACTGCTCCTTGCGTAGCTCCCCACACAGAACGCGTTGTGCCGTGCGTGCAGAGGACGCCACTGTTTCCAAGGCAACCTCCAAGAGAAACGCCTGATTTCTCTAAAGCGTTTCCAAAATTGGGCATTCGGAAACCGGAGAATAGAGTTCCCGCAAGCACCACAGTGAGTATACTGGGCCGGGTGACTAGTATTAGGGGAAAACTGAGATGTGGGACGGCGTAGCAGGAAACAGACCTGCCGTTACGCAGAATCCTGACACTAGTATTACAACAACAAAATTAATAACCAGGTAACAGTAAAAAAAGTTGAAATTACTTGAGAAATTCATTTTTTACAAAAGAGTTAAGTTTAAACAAAAACAAACTTTAAATCTACAAACATCAGAAATAATAATGTTAAGGTAGCATAATACGCTTCATTAATAAATTAAAATAAATATATTAAAATCAAATATTATACTCATACATACACTTAAATGCCTGCAATATTACTACAAAATTATAACAATTTCCCACGGATAAAAACAAATAATTATATAAAATATCAAATCATTTAAAAGTACATTCAATGTAGACCTATAATATATGTTAAAAGAAAGTATAACATATTGTTGTACACCAAAAATACTACATAATAACAAACTTAAAATATTATATACACAAGCATAATTCCTTCAACAAGTTGCAATTTAAAAAACAGAATATTTTACAAAATATATTTACAATAATAAAATATACATAAGCATTCAAGTGTCATACTTTACATATACAATAATATCAATTAACAACATACATTTCAAGTACATTTAATTTTCTAAACATTACATTATAAAAGAAAACATACATTAAACAACAAAACAATTGTTAAAATATATACAGTTGAAGCTTAGCAACATTTAATTCTACAAATAACAATATACACACAATGTTTATAGTCATTACATTCTCCATAAAAAATGCAAACATGCAAAATGTGTGCTAATCTAAACTTAGTCAATAATGCAAACTGTAAATACTAACAAAAGCAGCAAAAATGTAATACACATTGAAAACATAAATACAGTTTGACATTTTTATTGAAAACAAATGTTTACACAACACATTACATTACTTTCACTATGAAGCGTTTTAGAGAAAAACATTAAATATTGCAAAGCAAAAATAGGGTGAGCTAGGGTTACCATGATATTGAATTGTTGCAGAGTACTGCAGTCTGGCTACCTGGTTGGAGTGCTGTTTTTTTTTCTCCTGAGCCGAGTCTGTTTGCTCTGTCTACACAAGCAAGTGGGAGGACCCACTACTAAAACCCTCCATACCCACGGAGTGGCCGCTGAGTGCTGCAGAGTACTGCAGTCTGGCTACCTGGTTGGAGCGCTGCTTTTTTTTCCTCCTGAGCAGAGTCTGTTTACTCTATCTACACAAGCAAGTGGGAGGACCCACTACTAAAAACCTCCATACCCACGGAGCGGCTGCGGAATGCGGCAGAGTACTGCTGTCTGGCTACCTGGTTGGAGTGCTGCTTTTTTTTTCTCCTGAGCAGAGTCTGTTTACTCTATTTACACAAGCAAGTGGGAGGACCCACTACTAAAACCCTCCATACCAGCGGAGCGGTCGTGGAGTGCTGCTGACTACTGCAGTCTGGCTACCTGGTTGGAGGGCTGCTTTTTTTTTCTCCTGAGCAGAGTTTGTATACTCTGTCTACACAAGCAAGTGGGAGGACCCACTACTAAAAACCTCCATACCCATGCAGCGGCCGCGGATTGCTGAAGAGTACTGCAGTCTGGCTACCTGGTTGGAGTGCTGCTTTTTTTTTCTCCTGAGCAGAGTCTGTTTACTCTATTTACACAAGCAAGTGGGAGGACCCACTACTAAAACCCTCCATACCAGCGGAGCGGCCGTGGAGTGCTGCTGACTACTGCAGTCTGGCTACCTGGTTAGAGGGCTGCTTTTTTTTCCTCCTGAGCAGAGTCTGTATACTCTGTCTACACAAGCAAGTGGGAGGACCCACTACTAAAAACCTCCATTCCCATGCAGCGGCCGCGGATTGCTGCAGAGTACTGCAGTCTGGCTACCTGGTTGGAGTGCTGCTTTTATTTTCTCCCGAGCAACGTCTGTTTACTCTGTCTACACAAGCAAGTGGGAGGACCCACTACTAAAACCCTCTATACCAGCGGAGCGGCCGCGGAGTGCTGCAGAGTACTGCAGTCTGGCTACCTGGTTGGAGTGCTGCTTTTTTTTTCTCCTGAGCAGAGTTTGTATACTCTGTCTACACAAGCAAGTGGGAGGACCCACTACTAAAAACCTCCATACCCATGCAGCAGCCGCGGATTGCTGAAGAGTACTGCAGTCTGGCTACCTGGTTGGAGTGCTGCTTTTTTTTCTCCTGAGCAGAGTCTGTTTACTCTATTTACACAAGCAAGTGGGAGGACCCACTACTAAAACCCTCCATACCAGCGGAGCGGCCGTGGAGTGCTGCTGACTACTGCAGTCTGGCTACCTGGTTGGAGGGCTGCTTTTTTTTTTCTCCTGAGCAGAGTCTGTATACTCTGTCTACACAAGCAAGTGGGAGGACCCACTACTAAAAACCTCCATACCCATGCAGCGGCCGCGGATTGCTGCTGAGTACTGCAGTCTGGCTACCTGGTTGGAGTGCTGCTTTTTTTTTCTCCCGAGCAACGTCTGTTTTCTCTGTCTACACAAGCAAGTGGGAGGACCCACTACTAAAACCCTCTATACCAGCGGAGCGGCCGCGGAGTGCTGCAGAGTACTGCAGTCTGGCTACCTGGTTGGAGTGCTGCTTTTTTTTCCTACTGAGCAGAGTCTGTTTACTCTGTCTACACAAGCAAGTGGGAGGACCCACTACTAAAACCCTCCATACCCGCGGAGCAGCCGCAGAGTGCTGCAGAGTACAGCAGTCTGGCAGTCATGGCAGCACTGGCAGCACCAGCGACGATGATGGCATTGGACGAGGAGGAGGGACCCCATTTACGGAGCTCCAAACAAACGCTGAACGGCAGGGAAGAGGAGGCAGCGCCCAGCCGACTGCAGAGACCCAAAATTACCCCTACCACTACAGACCTTGCAGAGAATGGAGTTAAGGGTGACCTTGGCAGCCCCCGCTTGCCGGGCTCGCCTTTCTAAACTTTGCTACCTGTCCGTGCAGACTTAAAGAAGCAAGTGATTTGACCGTTGAAAGACTCAACAAATAGCAAGCTAATCAAAACATCTAAAAAAAAAACCTGTTAAGCTTCTCCCTCCCGCGGAAAATCCCTGTGAGTTCACCTGGGATGGTGTCCTTGGAAACGGGCGGGCCGGAGGGGGCGGCAGCTTCGACCCCCCACGCTGACGAATCCTCTGCGGGTGGACGACCCGTTACGCGACGAGCCAGGATGGGAGGCGTTCGGTGCAGCTTCGGCGGAGGAAGGTGGAGCCGAAGCTGGAGAGGGTGCCTCCCCTGATCCCCAGACAGCGCCTCCCACTCGTGAGACTACTAACGGCAGAGGGGGAGTGGAGCATCTCTCCAGGCGGGGCAAGCCTCACCTGTCACACTGTTGCCGGCGGCTCTGGGTTTGGAACCATCTCTTGCCCCACAGGTCATGCAGACCCAAACAAAAACGATAATTGAAGTTCACCCAGTCGTGGAGATGGCCGACTTAATGAGTCCCACAGAGGATCTCCTCCTCAAGATGGACCTACCTCAGAAAGACCATCTTGAGGAGTCCAAGCTCGACCTTGGGGCAAAAGACTTGGAAATATTGACAACACTGCAACTTGACCCTAGTGGAACTAACAATAACATGAAAGCACAGAAACCAGAATCACTAAATATAAAGCTAACTAAAACCATAATTCCTATATCCGAACTCGAACCACAAGGATCAGCACAAACACACTGGGACTCAGATGCAACACTCTCTGGTTCAGACAGTGGATCAACCCCGACGAAAGAAACAAAGTTAAAGAAAAATAAAAATCGCAAAAAAATAAAAAGTCCATACACTAAGGCGAGGAAAGGTCTCCAAACAAAAGCCAAAAGATCTAATAACGGCAAAACCAATCAAAAAGCCATTGCCAACGGCAGACCTTGTAAAAGGGGGGCCCCCGTAGGGTGACTAAGCTCAACGAGGCTGAATTTTTGGAAAATTTCTTCAGAATGAAAGGTCTCACAATAAACACCAACGCAAACAAAATTTCTGATGCCGAAATTCTTGAAGGTGGTGAATTGCCCATGATTGTGTCCTCTACTGCAAAAAAAGATACACTGAAGGTGATCACCCCTCTGTCATCAATTCCCCCAAAAAAGTTGGAAAAAACTTCACCCCTATTAGATGGCATTTTGGAAAAGGCCCAACTAACCCGACAATAAACCTGGTAAACCTAGATTCCCAAAACCACATGCGGGAAGGTGTGAATGGGAATAGCCATAGCCATGGAAATAAGGAAAAAGATCCATATACTCCATTGCCTGCAACCATGGAGAAGGAGCAAGAGAAAGCAGGAACGCTAGAAGTTCCAAAGCCGATAACTCACATTCCAACCACTCAGGAGCTAACCACCAGACCAACAGGTCAAAACCATTCTGAAGTACCCTTGTGTGAACCAGGAGCAACACCATCCCGGAATTTAAACAAGATTGACTATTTCACCTTCCCAAAGCCATCTATCGTCCCAAGTACTCCAATTCAACCAAGGAGACAAAGTGAAATAACACTACCGTTAAAGAAAGAGACACCACAGAAAAAAGTGGAGCTAATGATTATCATGTCAACTGTGACGATCACTCGCACCCCGTTTAGCAAACTCTATGAGGCTCTTAACGAGACATTGAGAGATTAAACAACAATGATAGCATATATGCACACTAAGTTAATGTTTTTAGAGGGCTACATAACGGCCAGAGAAACAGGAAAACACGATAAAAAAGATCCAACCTCGAACTCCCAAAATAATCACACAGAAGAGCTGACTTCTGAGAAAACCAACCCAAGTAACGTTAAGAGTGCTGCCACTCCAGCAGGACTACAGACAATGGAAGAAGCGTCATCAAAGAGGAGCGAATCAGAACCGTCAAACGAAGCTTGGGGACTAAACAAAATCAGACTACCACCCTTAATTAAGACTAAAACCATTCAAACCCAAACAAGGGTCCCTCAGGCAGAGTGCAAGCCACCACAGGTAAAGAAAATCCTCCCACAAAAAAAAGAACAAATGGCTATATAAAGACCAAACCCTCAGAGCCACTACTAGAGATGCCGTAAAACATAAAGACTGCCGCAGAAACTGGAAGAACAAACCCGATAAAGGGATTTTGTTTTGGGACATTCATCCAACAAAAGCAAGTAACTAAGGGCCAGGCTATTTTGAAAGCCACCAATAAGTCCAAAACTCAAACTGAATCAAAGATCCACAGGAAAACTGAGCGACCTGAAAGAAGCACTACTATTGGTAGGACGGAAAAAAAAAGCACCATGAAGGGAACCACCAGTAATACTAAAGCAATCCACCACTGAAAACAAAAAATCTTCTTCGACAATTGAACTAAGAAAAGAGGAATCCATTGACTTATTGGATCTCAGCACCTACTCGGTGGAAACTTCAGAATCTGAATTGTTAAACTCGCTGGGTCTGAAAAGGAAAATTGAGGACCTTGAGGAGAGCAACCTGACGAGCCAAGTTTGAAGGTAGTGATGATCGACGACTTCTCTCCGACATTCAAAACACTTGAAGACAGGGGGCATGGCCAGCATGCGAGCAGACAGGACGTGAGTCCCACCTGCTCCGGTGGACCGCCAACATCATCCTGATAAACATCCTTAACGGCAAAGATAATACTCGTCAGGAGATCAGATGCTGAGACGAGATGACCTGGGGCGTCTCAGTGTGAAGTGGCAGATCCTGAAATAGCCCCGAATCGAAATATACAATGTTATTTTTCTGCCTCCTAGGGTGCAAATCCCCTGCCAAGATGGCCGCCACAGCCTGAAGCCCGACTCGGAGGTCTCGCTGCGGCTGGGAGGCGACCAGAGCAGAGAGAACAACGACATCTGGATTCAGTACCGGACCGCGATCGAAGCAACCAACGAACCGGAGCGACCCTCCTTGACTGGCAGGTGGAGCGCATTAGCAGAGGATAACAAGTAGAGCAGTGTCTGTGGAAGGCTTGGAACAACAGCTGGAAGCTCTGGCGGACAGATGCATCCGAGGGGATCAGAGGCGTGGCAGAGTGACAGGAGCACACCAGTGGAGCACACCGGACTGAGCGACCCGACGCATGGGTGGGCCGCCTTTCCAGGGCCCGAGCGGCCAGCGCCTCCCCGGTGGTGCTTGCTCCGGGGCGGGCATGCTGCCCACCGGTTCCGGACCCGCGGCTCCCCTTTCTGTGTCATAAGGATCGATGCTGTTTGGAGGGCACCTGCACGGGTACCGCAAGGCGACTCCTCGAGTCAAGCAAGGTAAGGACCTCCCTGTAAAGAGATTACCCGGGGGGGGGCGGCACTGGAAACACGCGGGCTGCTGGACTGATTACTCATCCAATGGCAGCGGGAGGCCACACCCTTGCCCCTCCTAGATGCTGGGGGGCCCAGAGCAGCGTCTGCGGATGGTGGGGTTACTCCTAGACCCCCGTGTGAACACCAGTGGCAGCAGCTGGAACACCCGCCGGGACACACCGTGGGAGGCTCTGGCAGTGATCATCTCCCTCCAACCAACAATCCCCTTTACAACGCTATAACGAGCTGGAACCGGACCGGATATAAGAAGGCAGAAGTGGCACGGACCGTGTGGCACGGGCTTGCATTAAAGACCAGCGAACATTTGCAGCCACAAGTAGTCACCTTTATACAGGGCTCCGGTCCCTGATGCAAAGAAACCTGGGGCGAACCGTCCTACCACCGCTCTCCTATCTACAACAGATACAGCGGCTAGGGGAATAGAGGTCATACCTCTCTCCTTAGTATTACTCTTACCTGATTCAGAAACCAATTCAGGGACTGACTTATCCCTCCTCTAGCCCTATCACTGGCAGAGAAGATTCGTGTAGGGCCGACGGACCAAAAGGGACTGCAGCTGTATAATATATAAAAAGAGCATAGCGAACAAGCACCCACAGGAGCTGCAGTACGCGGTGAGGCATACCGGAGGGGTGCCCAATGCAAAATACTGGGATCATAATTGTTGGCATTCAAAGACTCATCCAGATCAGCAATCCCTGACTCTTCAGAATGGTGTACGGGATCAGAGCCACCATGGTATCGCATAAGGTTACCATAACACAGGCTGCGACGCAAATAACACAGGAATACCCACAAGGTTTGGCCGGACCTGCTTGTGACTCCGCCGCTGAGTTGGGAGCCCTGGTGGGTGGCACCACTAGTACCCACATTTCGGTGCGGAGCAGAAAAACGGACTCGAGCTCCACTACACCGGTGAACTGTGTGGGGCGTCACCATGGGTAAAGACAAGAATAAGAAAACATCGATGCAGAGAACCATGGACCAATATGCCATGAGTACGCCTAGTGTACCGGCGGATCCGGAGCCAGAGATGTCCTCCTCCTCGTCACAGGAAACATTGACACTGAAAGATGTGATGGCTGCCATTGCCAATTCCCGCTCCTCAATGGAGAAGAAAATGGACGGCATCTCGGCTGAGGTGTCCTTCCTCCGACATGACCTTCAAAAACTTTCGTCTCGAACTGGAGAAATAGAACAAAGAGTATCCAGAGTGGAGGATGACCTTGGAGGAATACACCATCAGTTATCACAGGCGTTGACCCGACTGAAGACCTTGGAGGCGTGAGTCGACGAGGGAGAGGGCAGGTCTCGTCGGAACAACATCCGCATCCTCAGTCTCCCTGAATGAACCGAGCTGCCCTGCATGGAACTTTTCTTAGAACAATGGTTGGCTGACCTCTTCGCGCCAAAATTCTTCTCCAATTTCTTTTCAATAGAACGCGCGCATCGAATACCAGCGGGAAGACCGATACCTGGCGCGTCCCCAAGGACCGTTATTGTCAAACTCCTCAATTACAGCGATAGGGACGCAATTCTGCAGATGGCACGAACGAAAGGAACGGTCACATACAACGGAGCCAAAATCACCTTCTTTCCGGACTACACCCGCGAGGTCCAGAAAGCCAGACAGTCCTTCGAATATTTGAAGAGGAAGCTCCACTCCATGAATGTGAAGTACTGATTACTCTTCCAGGCCCAATTAAGGATCCAGCATTGTGGCACCATGGTGCACTTCACTGATCCGCAAGAAGCCTGGAAATGGCCTGAAAACCTCATTGATGGGGACTGGACAAAGACTGATCCGAAACCCCGGGGAAGACCGGGTCCACAACCAATGCAGGAGAACCTCCCCGACAGCCTGCACCAGAGGTCCAGGATGACCCAGAAAAGGCCCCGGACCCCTAACATCCCCAAGACTTGCATCCTACAGGCACCATAACAAGAAGTGAATGGGAGGCGCTCCCTGGGAGCAGATTGTCTTTCAGTGACTCATCTAGGAACTTGGTAGCATAATTAGACGATAACAATTTGGCGGCGACTCTGGCCTTAGAGCTAGGAGGAGGTAACTGCTTGTCATCTTCGCCATTGGACTAAACCATGGGCAGGCACCAAAGGAACCCCTCCACCCGACACGGTGGACGCACGCTAAGGGCAGTAAGTTTGTGGGACACCGAAAAGCGTTTATACTAATCAAGTTGGCTGGCGACCTAGGTTTTTTCTTCTTTGGCCGTCAGTGGAGTTCGGGTGACAGACAGATAGTTCATGTTGGGGAGGAGTATGGGGAGGGGGGAGGGTAAGTTGCTGTTCATTGTTCAGGTTTTGGGACGTTACCTCATATTGTTACCAGCCCGGTGTTTCCACTCATCTTGTGTTTGCTACTCATGCCCCCACTCTGCATGATTATCATGTCTCCAGTTGCAAGCTCACCAGTCGCTCATTACCCACCACATATGACCCTCTCCGAGATAGCTGCCACCACCACACAATCACGGTCTCCCCATGGCAGACACACAAACTCCAATGGCCATCACTGACCACTGCAAGTCCCTCAAACTCCTCACCTGGAATGTGAATGGTATGGGTTCTGGTATCAAGCGCCGTCTTATATTCCAATATCTTAATAGACACTCTCCTGACGTGGCCCTTCTTACCGAGACCCATTTGGCAGGCTCTACCTGCAATTTCTTCCATAGAACCAACTACCGATCGGCGTTCCACGCGGGGCACGCAAGGGGATCCAGGGGAGTTCTGATCCTTTTGCATAGGCGTCTTCCATTCGAGATGCGTGCAGTGGAGCAGGACCCCTCTGGTCGATTTGTGATGTTGCTGGGCACGCTTTGGGGAGAGACATTGGCCATACTTGCAATATACTCCCCGCCTGGGCTGGGAAACACTCTTCTGGGAGATACAACCACCTTATTAGCGCACCACCATCCAGATATGTGGATCTTAGGGGGGGACTTCAACGATGTGATGTGCAACACCCGAGACCGTACTCACACCCGGAATCGCAACCCGAATATGCCCACAAAATTGGCAACTTTCGCATCTGCATTGGACCTCTGTGATGTGTGGAGGAAACTCCATCCCACAGATAAGGGTTACTCTTTTCACTCGGGGCCCATGAATCCCTGTCTAGGTTAGATCTTTCTCCCTACCTCTGAAGCATACAGGGTAACCACAGCAGAACTGCTCCCCCGGGGTATCTCCGATCACTCACACTCCGCAAGGAGCGGCCACTGCCCCCAGGACATGGAGGCTGAATAACTACTATTTGGGTTTCCATGAATTTGTGGAGCATATCACAGAGAAATCTAATGAATATTTTGAAATAAACGCGGGCACAGTAGACAACCCCGTTACACTGTGGGAGGTACATAAAGCCGTGCTTAGGGGGGAGATGATCACCTGGATAGCCAACAAACGAAGAGAGCATCACATGAAAGTTACAGAGGTGGAGGCGGAGGTAAAGCGATGGGAAATTAGGTATGTACAGGATGCCACTCCAGAGACACACTGCTTTCTCCTGAAGGCTAGAGAGACCCTTAACAACACAGCGTTAGATAACGCAAGACAGGCACACTGGGAATCGAGAACTAGGGTTTATGAATGTGGTGACAAAGCCGGGAAGTTACTGGCCTGGTTGGAGAAACGGGGGGGGGGGCATCGACACTTCTGGCAGATTATTGATAGCCAAAACGGGCTGGCCCAAACAGACTCGGATATAGCAGAAGCATTTGCCAATTATTATGCTGCCCTTTATAGGGCCCCAGAATCCCTAATGGACTCGTCCTTTTTGGATATGATTGTGCTTCCGCAATTGTCGGAACTGCAAAGAGCACATCTTGATCAAGACCTAGAAGCAAATGAAGTTGCGGAAACCCTGGGCCAGCTCCAATCTGGGAAAACACTGGGTCCCAACGGATTCCCGGCCGAGGCGTGGAAAAAGCTGGGTAGCAACAAGATAGCGGTCGCCCTCTATAAAATGTTCCTTGCAGTCAAAGAACAAGGCACCCTCCCGCCAGATTTGCGGAAAAGCCAGCATCATTCTTATTCCCAAACCGGGCAAACCCCCCTACTTATGTACATCATACAGGCCGATCTCACTTATTAACAGCGAGGCCAATGTCCTTGCCAAACTGCTAGCTACTAGACTTCAATCGGTTATCTCCTCTTTAGTACACCCCGACCAGTGCGGCTTTATGCCGAACAGGTCAACGAGAATGAACATACGCCGCCTTCACCTATTGCTGGAACGGACCCCAATTCTGGATCCGCCTCTCGCTCTCCTCGCAATCGATTTTGAGAAGGCGTTTGATTCGGTGACATGGGGAAGTCTCTCGGCGATGATGAGGCGCATGTGCTTTGGTCAAACTTTCCTGGGCTGGGTCAAACTCCTATATGAAGCTCCTAGCGCAGAGGTTAGAGTGAACGGCTGGTCCTCCAACACCTTCCCGCTAGGCAGGGGCACGAGGCAGAGCTGTCCTCTCTCTCCCCTCCTCTTTGCCTTGGCAATTGAGCCGCTAGCCTGGTGGCTTCGACAGGTCGCCACATGGTCCGGATTCAAGTGGCTGGAGGGTGGAGAGGACAAAGTCTCGCTCTATGCGGACGACTTATTAATCTACCTGAGTGACCCGAACCGTGCCTGCCCGATAATAACCCAAATGCTGACATCCTTTGGCGAATTTAGTGGCCTGAAGGTAACTTGGGGAAAATCGCTATTTTTTCCAGAGAAGGGGGGGGGGCCTGGCAATTCCCCAGGACTGCCCATACCGAATCGAGAAGGAGGGTTTTCGCTGCCTGGGGATATGGGTCTCTGGGAATCTTTTGGATTATGTATCTGGTAATCTGCACCCACTAACCAACTGCTTTGCACAAGATGTGAAACACTGGATGCTCCTCCCCCTCACGCTTATGGGCAGAGTGGCACTCTTTAAGATGATGGCTCTCCCACGTTTCGTGTATGTGCTGCAGAACGCTCCACTAGAGATACCGGAATCGGAGTTCACCCGAGTCGAATGCCTCCTTCGGACGCTCTTATGGAAGGGCGGGCAACCATGCATCGCACTAAAGAAGCTACAGAGATCCATCTGGGAGGGAGGTATTGGGGTCCCGCATCTCCAGTCTTAGTACTGGGCTAGCCAATTATCAGTGGTTAATGACCTTCTCCACGGGGACCGGGAACTTCCACATATTAGGGCAGAGACACCTGGCACCCATAATACCCTGCCAATCTTAGTACTGTATCAGACCCTTTCTAGACCCCCCCCACAAACAATGGTGGCACATATAACGGTCAACTGGAGACATGCACACAACCACATAGGCTGGGGGAATGGAATAACTCTGGCACAACCATTGTGGCATAATTATATACTCACTGAATTACATAAGCTCTCAGACTGGGCCTGGTGGGTGGAGACTGGGATAACCACAATAGGTGATGTGATAGTCGATGGTGCAATTGTCCCCTTTGAAACGTTGCAACAGAAATTTGGAATTCCTGCTGTGGAGCATTATCACTACACACAAATGACGCACGCCCTTAGAGGGCACCTCCAGGCACTCACCGATGCACCAGACTTCACACCAATCGCCTCACAGAACATATTCCCACTAGAGTCGCCTCTATCCTATATAAGGTCATAACTGCCTTCTCCACACCAGAGTTGACTTGCCTGAAAGCTAAGTGGGAGAGGGATGTTGGCACCATAGAACCAGAGGACTGGATCCGAGTTCGTATGCACCCGCGTGAAATTGCAATGGACTCAAGGATCCAGTTGGTGCAACTTAAGATACTTCACCGGGTTTACTACCCCCATGTGACCCTGTTTGGTTGGGGGCACGCGGAGGAGGGCACCTTCTTAAATATCCTCTGGGTATGCCCCAGAATCAGGACCTTCTGGAGGCAGTGCTGTCATACATTGACAAGGATACTGGGTCGGACAGTCGGACAGTCCCACTGGATCCAGCGATATTGGTGCTAGGGGTCTCGGATGAGAGTATTGCAAACAAATGGGAGGGAGTTTTCCTCTCCATGGCACTGGTATTGATTAAGCAAGACATCGCATAGAAATGGGGAGCCCCGGATACTCCGTCCCTTGCTCAATGCTCTGCGGAAATGGACATTTGTGCAGCTAAAGAACACAGAATATATACTGCACGTGGATGTCCGGCGAAAGCTGCCAAGATATGGGGAAAATGGGAAGGGGGTACAGACTGTGAATTACTTTGTGAGAAGGGGGGGGCGATTGGGGATGCATAATGGGTTATGGCATGGAGTCAGCCACTTACAGGGACGAGTGTACAACGGCACGATGGGGCGGCTTAAAGGGCCTCTTAAGGTTGGATGGGCGGTGGGGTAAGTTATTGATGTTGTATGTTTGTAAAAAAAAACAATAAAATATTGGATAAAAAAACACTTGAAGACAGGAGAGAGAAAACAGCGCAGACATCGACACGCAACGACTTACTTGGCCCTCACTATGATTGGTCTGGCAGAAAACATCAAACACAGAGACCTGCCAACTCTGGGCATAACTACCAATATGAGGCCAATAATCCTGATACGCTCAGACCGAACAAGAGGTCTCCAACTCCGAAGCATCAAAAAGCTACTACGACAATATCACCTAGACCGACATCAAGACAAAAACATTAAAACTATAGTGGAAAGTCAAGACCTTCCTCCTCAGGCCGTCAAGACAGACGTTACGACGTAAAAGCTCGATCTAAAAGATACACCACAAAAAATATTGAGAGTTCTTCTATATTCAAACTGGAATGCATACCTGACTCAGATGCAAACGTGACATTAAACAGAAGAACTATACTCAATCTCTTCAGGCACATTCCAAGCTTAAGACAATTTAAACAACGCAGATCTGAAGATCATAGACCCTAGAGAAAATGGTTGATGCGATTGTTCGTATATCCACATAGACTCAAAAGGCGTGAGGAACTTATTTCTGAAGGCAACAGAAAGTCTCCTTATCCTGGGCTATGACATGAGAGAAACAGAGCAAGAGAGGTCAAGATCGAAAACCTCTGATCCAAACAACCTAGAAACTTTCCAGAGGTAAGCCCGGACAGGAACACTTGAAGGGTGCGGTTCAGCCCTGAAAACATAAAAACAAGGAACCAATCGGCTATCAATCTGCCCCAAGAAACAAGCACAAACAGACAGATCAACAAGGCAAGGAAAATCAATCCTGATTATGCGAGATCCAACTTGGCCAAACATGAAACCAAAACAAAACGCACAGTTCGTTGGAAGAAGAAAAGTACCCCAATGACTCAAGAGATTTGGACAGGAGGCCACATGGCCCACTAAAGAAGTTAAAAGTAACAGTAGATCACAAAACCCAGAATGGAGACTTAATAAAATCACCAACTAATAAAAGGAGTAACCAGAAAGATTTAATTCAAAATAATGGACATGGATTTCCTCAGCCCTCTCAGCAAACTTCCAGAACTAGCAACTAGGGAAA
Organism: Ambystoma mexicanum; assembly: GCF_040938575.1. NCBI lineage: Eukaryota > Metazoa > Chordata > Amphibia > Caudata > Ambystomatidae > Ambystoma > Ambystoma mexicanum. The sequence continues at coordinate 1,462,301,519 of NC_090935.1, forward strand.
AAGTCGACAAACACATCACCAAATTCCAACTTGGCCTATATTCCGTCAATTCCGTCAATAAAGAAAAAACCCATCTTAATGGGCTCCTGGAACACCAGAGGCTTTGGACATCTAGCCGTAACAACTGACATCAACTTGGGGAAGTTTGACGCCTTGTGTCTACAGGAGACTTGGCTGACCAGCAAACCACACTTACATGGTTACGATATATCCTTTACTGCAGCCCAGAAAGGACTTACTGGCCGCCCCACTGCTGGCCTGCTGACGGCAATACTCTCAGGGAGTGGCCTTAAACTCCTTACCCAGATAAGTTCATCATTATTGCTACAAGCGTCCCTGATCAAATGGAAATATCTATCTGGGCCAAAGAACGAGGAGCTCGTGGACACTATCCTTATAATCAACACATACCGGAACCCCAACGCACTCTCGGATGACCAGTATCTGAAATCAATGGAAACGGCTCTTGATGAAGCAAGTATGACTTATCAATACAACCATGTGATAATCAATGGTGATTTTAACGCCATAACCAAAAACTACACTTACAGAGATCATCCTCGATATTCGAGAGAGGCAGGAAATGGGAGGCCTTAATGATCGAAAGAGACCTTCAAAACTTCCACTGGATGAGAAAAAAATCAAACTTATTGCTACCAAGATGGGAACAAGCAGATCAAAGCGGAACTATAGACCATGCCTACGTCTCGAGAGAATTCTTAGCTTTGATAGTCTGTTTTGAAGTAATAAGGACACAAAACAGAGACCATAACATTTTGGCCACTACCTGGCTAACGACACAACCACTTTAACAGCATATGCTTCAAGATATAGAAGTAAACACGGGTGGAAATCGTATAAAATTATCTGGAAAGATAATCAGGCAAATTTCAGCAGCATACCAAGAAAACTCCATGAATATTAACAACCCTCCTAAAAACAAAGATCTGGAAGTGGACTATGTCCCTCTTTTGACAACTTACACGGCGAAAAAAAAGAACAAGCAGAACCAGCCAACTTCTCAAACCCACGTTTATAACCTTCAGCTGGTAGAACAAAGAAGAGTCTTGCGACAAACAAAATAGAGCACTAAAAAAGACAAATTCTACAGAAAACCAAAGCAGGTTCAAGTCAGCAAAAACACTCTACAAACGGTGGTTGACTCAACATCGCTTAGGACTATACCAGCTGGATTCAGAAACCATGCTACAAATAGTCTGCCAAAGGAGCACAAAAGAGTTCTGGTCAGTAATAAAAGGAACCGCTACCAACAATAACGACCAGCTCCAAAACAACGAAAGTGAGTCCCAATGGGTCGAACATTTCTCAAACCTGTACCAATTACCGATGAGAGCAACTGACACAGCTCAAAAATAGAACTCAGCAGAGGATGCCTGGGAAATTCCATGTGATGTTGAAGCTATCAGGAGCAAAATCTCAAAACTCAAGAACTCGAGAGCTCTCGGCCCTGACGGGTTTCCAATATAGACCTAAAAAAAATATCCGGAAGACTGGGCAAACTTGATCGGGAAAATCTTCCATAACTGTAACCGGAGTAAAACAATCCCACCATCATGGAAGACCGCAAACATTGTCCCCATTTTTAAAAGCTGAGTAAAAGAAGGCCCTCAACAATACCAGCCCATAGTACTACTGGACGTGATTGGGAAAGTCTTCGGTTCTTTCGCCCTAGATGCCTTCCAGACTTGGCTGAAAGAAGCCGAATGTAGCGATCCGTTTCAGGCCTGATTGATCAAAAACATAGGAACCAAAACAAACATTCTCCTATTAAGTAGCTTGAAGGCCATAGCACAGCAGGGCAGACCTCCGATCTACATGGCCTTTGTCGACCTGGTACAGGCGTCCGACCGGGTCGACAGGGACCACCTCTGGGAAAAATTGGAAAAACAAAACTGTCTGCCATCTGTAACAGGACCGATCAAAGCATTATATCAAGACACATCCATGAGGATAAGACTCAGCCGAGCAGGCCACCTGTCAGAAGAAATCAGAACGGCCAGAGGCGTAAAGCAGGGGTGTCCCTTCGCCGCGGCTTTATATAACGACTACATTGCCGACCTTGCTGAATCTGAAAAAGAAGCAAGAAGCTTCCCACCATTATTAGGAGACACCAGGGTCTCCAGACTTTTGTACGCAGATGATATAATTCTGCTGGACTACACCCCTATTGGCCTTCAAAGGCAATTGAACAACCTGCTGACCTACTTAGAGTATAACAACTTAGACGTAAACAAATCAAAAAACTAAAATTTGTGTTTCGGGAAAAACTTGAAGAAACTAGAAAAAGCAAAATAGTATAGTGAAGGAGTTCAGTTGGTGAAGGTGACCTCCTTCAAATACCTAGGAGTAATGCTAAACAACAACATAAGAGAAAAGCCGATTAAAGACAAGCTGTAACAAACCAGGCGATGGCGATAGATAAAAAATGTGGCCGCTTCTCCCTGATTGCAGCATTCCATTTTTTAAGGCCAAGGTGGTGCCAAGCCTATTTATTATATGGCACAAAAGCCATGCCCCAAATCCCAAAGCAAATATGGATGAAATTTGAGGGATACTTCTGGAGGCGGGTTCTTGGCTTACCTCATTCAACTCCAATATCTCTCATCAGACGCAAATTATGTTTGACATCGCTAAAATCAACAAACATCAGAAACTCACTAATGCTATACAGAAAGGTCATTCTGCAACCAAGACCAAAAATACAAGATACAATAAAGAAAGAAATTGACAACGGCAAGAACAAGATGCTGACAAGTGGAAAATAACAAACTTTTAGAAGACCTATGCACAACTGAAGAAAATCTCCTAACCAATCCTACCATGGTCTTAAAGAAATTGAAAGAAATGGACTGGATAGAGACTCTTGAGTCAGCAGAGACATATAACTTAACCAAGAATTTTCCAACAGTCCCAAAGAAAGTAAACGAAGTGAGAGGATACTTAGGAAAAATCCCTGATAAAACCTGGGCAGACTATTTCTTCGATTTTGCCTGAATCTGTTGAAAACTAACGAAATAAAGGCAGTAAGAGTTCAATCTAAATCAAACATATGCAGATTCTGAAAAGATACAGATAAAGTGGAGACCAGCCGACACTTGCTGTTAACATGTACAGGAACACAGGCAACGAGACCTAGATACCTGGGGAAAATACTAAACTCGTTTACAACCTTTGACAAAGAGGCATGGTGGAACTTATTAACAACCAGAGAAAACACATAAACCTGGAACAATTTGACGCTTGAGTGGACTTACTGAGTAATGAGGGAAAAAGTAAACATGTTTGCTGTATTTTGTAAAAATTGCCACGCAATTAAATCAAATAAAAGAATAAATAAATAAATAAAATTGTAATGATTTTTAAAATGTATTAATACAGTTTATTAGATTGTTACATTAACAGTGTTATTTCTGATGTTTGTAGACTTTAAGTTTTCATTGGTTTAACCTTAACTCTTTTTTAAAAATGTGTTTTATATATATATATGCTATTGCTAATAACTATTGACTCACTGACTGGACCGATCTGCAAATTGTTCCAGGGTTATTAAGCATAGATATCACTAGGAACTAAAGCACACTGATGACATCAAAAATGTAAGAACTTATGAATTCACTGAAAGTAAATGGCAGTATAAAAAATGTATATCTTTTATTTAAAGAAATTTGAAAAATATTCTACAGCTAGACATTTAGGTTATGCTACCAAAAGAGAAATATGTACTTACAGTTTGTCAAGACTTTCAAAATATACATTAAGGTTCTGAAAAACTCGAGTTTCCTATACAAGTAGAAATATTGCAAGTTTTAGTACACAACAACATCATCTTCCTCTGTCCTAACAACCTACTGCACCCCCAAACATATAACTATAGTTCCTCAAGGCTGGCCTTTATTGTCATTGTTATTTGTCATTTCGCATGATACAGGGCTGCGTTCTCTATGAAGGAACAAACAGTTGTGATATAAACAAAGGTATTTGGTAAACTGTTCCCTCACTTTCATGTTACTATCATCCTGTAGAATACTGCAATGTCATAGTTATGCTATGCAGAGGTTCTTTTTTTATTTCATCATCATGCTTTAAAAGAGTAAGGTGTCCACATTTTAACATATCCTAAAGGGAGAAGTTTTGCTTTTCAAACCGTTTGATTTTGCAACTTAGTAAAAATGGCTTTCATGCAAAATGTATGAATTTAGGAACAGAGGGCTTCAAATCAAGTAACTGCAATGGATTTTTTTTGATTAGGAGATTTTCTCCTGTTTCTATCTGACTCAGGACTGTTAGAATCTGATGGCAAAAAAGTGACACTAAATTGAAGCATGTGGCGGGAGATGTGAAATTAACTTAATTGAGTCCTGCCATCCGTTACATAATAAGTGATAACTTAAGTGATGTAATCAATGATGTAATCAGTGATATCATCAGTTTGCTCTAATTTCAGCGATCAGTGATTGCAGAGTGTTGTCATATGTGATGTATTTTGTGATGTCGTCAGATTGCTGTAGTTTCCAGTGATTTCATTCATGAGGACATAAGTGATGTCATATGTGATGTTACCATTTTGCTAATAGTCTGCGCAACAGGGTGGCTCAGAGTTAAGGTAGAGTAACTTCCAACCCTGCCAAATTTCAGGGGTTTTGTTGCATTGAACTGGCACTTTAACGTTGTGTGTGTGTGTACAGCTTCATAGTTTAAAAGTGTTGTTTTCATTGCATTATGAATCGTTTTTAATATGGGGTTTTTCCATCAAGAAATGAAACAAAGGCTCAGCCAAATATAATAAAATGGTCTGCTTGGATTTTCAAGAATGTTGGCATGAACCTATATCTTATCATGATTTAGTGCAATTAAGCCCATTTTTGAAAATCAAGCTGGCCAGTGTCGAGATATTCAAGTATTAAAGTTTATCATTACTTGCATGTGCAGAAAGAATGCACATAATTTACACTAAATGTACACTGATTTGTAGAAGATGTGCATTTCATATATTTACACTACTATACCTATAAAACTCAAATCGGTGAGGACTGACTTTGATGTGAGTTTTTACTATGTATATCAGATTTAGAGGAGAGGTCATTTTGCATAATGTATGAAAGGTACAACTGCTATATGCCTCCTACACATACAAACTCACATCAAATGTCACTTTAACGTGAGCTTTCATACATATAATAGGTTTATAAGGTCTGCAGAATGAATGTGCCTCTTCTATACAAACTACATGGACATGCAGGAGATGTACATTTTGTACATGTACACTAACATACATATGAAAATTCACATCAATGTTTGGACTAATTTACATGTTGATTATCATATTTATAGGAGATGTATAAGAGATATAAATTGCATATATGTTTGAAATGTTAAACTCTTATAAGCCTCCTAAATGTACGCAAACTCACATCAAAGTCAAATCTCTTTTTAATATAAGTTTTCATATGAATAGGAGACATATAGGACATGTGAATTTTTTAACTTTACACCAAATAGCACACACACAACACCACATTTACAATACACGCTCTTATGCAACACCCTCTCCTGTCACACATTTTAATGATACACATTTAATGTACAGATTTTAGACACACACATTTAAGACACACACTCTTACGGCATACACTCCTATGCCATGTGCTCTTTCGACACATGCTCTTATGCCATGTTCTCTTACTCCATTTGATTTTGTGCCACTTACACTTACAGCACAGGGTCCTATGGCACATGCTCTTAAGACACACACTTTTATTCTACACGCTCTTATGCCACATAATATTACAGCACACACTCTTATGATACACTACACTAACATATGACACACTCTTACAACACACTCTTACTCTGTGTACTCTTATGCCATGTGCTCATATGCCACACATGTTTATGACAAATGATTTTACACCACAGAGACACTGATGACATGCTTTTGTATGCCACATGCTCATAGGCAACACTTTTTGCACCACACTTTTATTCCACATGCTCTTACACCATATGCTCTTATGCTATGTAGAGTTATGCCATGCGCTTTTATGCCATGTACGCTTACGGCATGCACTCACAAAACATACACCCACAAAATATATACTGACATAACATACACTAACATGGCATACACTGACCCATCAAACGCACATAGCCCATACACCTGGCACTCATACGCCAGACTCTCATATGCCACAAACTCACATATCAAACATTCATATGTCACAAACTGAAAGCCATACACTATACACCATAGTGATATGTGATATATGGCATAAACACCTAACGTTACACTTATACATCATGCACTCATCTGTCATATGCGCTAAACCCAACATTTATACAGCACAAACTCATATGCCAGATGCTCACATACCAAAAAATCATGCACTACTCATGCACCATACACTCATATACTATGCACCATATGTCACTCATACACCATGCATTGATATGCCATACACTCATACATCATAAGCACAGACAAGAAAACCATACAACATAAACAAATATGCAATACTCTCACAAGACTCTCACAAGACATACAGCATACACTCATATGCCCAATGCAATTCAGTCATACATCACACTCATATACCATACAGCCATACGCACATATGTCACTTACATGTAAGCCATATGCTGTTAATTGCATTGAAGCCAATGGACCTCATTACAAGTTGGGTGTTGCAGGTAAAATGCAGAAGAATTACCATATACCACAGCATTACCGGACCACCCAACTATAAATGTGGTGTTAAGATGTAGGATTCACCTCCAGCTATGAGCTAGAGGTAAATCTGCCAACTTTCTGCCCCAATTTTGGTGGAATTACTGCATGGTATTCTGCCAAAATGTCCCATAGAGTCCTATAGACTTAAAACTAAGGGGACTAACACCACCACTGACCCTTATAATCTGACGGTAATACCACCAGACCAAGTGGTGGTAATGGTAATATAGCTTGGTGGTATCTCAGTGGATCTACCGCCGGCATACCACCAAACTTGTAATGATACCCATGTCGTAAGAATGTTATAAAAACCTGTAAATAAGTGTTTCTGTGTTTACAAGGGAGTGCTGCTATTAAAGATTTCCTGAACTAACCTACCCGCGATTCGAGTGCCTCATATGTTTCCCACAACAATGTGTTTTTCTGTCTAGGAGTTTAAGGTCTTATTTCTTCCGAGTGTGAGAGGTCTTTCATAGTTTGTAGCATGTATAGCTTTCAATGGTTCCCATGAGCTGAGCCTGTGAACCTACTTGTTTCTGTAAGTTGGTGCTTGCTAAAGTTACCTTGCACCCTGCAGAGCTGGTTGTGGTGTGTTGCGTATTTCTTCTTCTCTCTCTGGTGTCACTCTTCTTCCTTTAGATGATATTATTTGGCCCAAATATATCACTTCCTTTTGACAATATGGAGGTTTATCTTTGTCTACATTCATCTTCTGTGGTGCTGCACACCAATATCTCATTACCATATTGTATCACTTCACTCTGTGTTTGTATATTCGCTAGGTCCATTTGTAGCACTCTGTTAAACACACTGGGTGATTCACAGGCGTTAGGCCTGTAGGACCCTTATGTGTGCAGCCAGGCCAGTTTGTCGTGGGATATAGCTGTGTTTTATTAGAATGATGAGGTGTTCGTGGGGTAATGTTCGTATGTGAGCAGCTAGGCCGAATGATCGAGGGGTGTAGCTGCACTCTAATTGTGTGATGGTGTAGAGTAGAAAGTAAGCATAGTGATATGGGAGGAGAGTGTTTGCATGGAATATGATCTAAGGAGATTGATATTCTGCATTTCAGGCATGCTGTTGCTTAATAGTGAATTAATAAGTGTATTCAGTGATTACATTGCTCGGGGTCTCATTGAGCATTAACCATCAGGTTGCTAGGGTTCAAATGCTTCAGAAGGTTGTGGTTGGTATTAGGGAAAGAGGCACATAATACCATATACCATTAGAAAGATCAAACCCCTATTTCCAAGAACTAAAGATACCCCCATCTCATTTCCCATACCAGGGCCCCATTTGTACCAGACAGCTTTCCCAACCTTGAATATCCTATTTATCACTTGTTGTCCGATACTCGCTGCCAACGCAAGTGCAAAATCTTTTAATTGGGTCATGGGATGAATAGTGGGGCTTATGGGGCTCTGTCTGCCGGGGATATTTTCTTCTATTTTACTGTATTTAGTACAGGGTGTAGTGGCACTAACTGGCCATGGTGTCAGGAATCACAGGTGGAAGCTGTGGCATAGCTGGAAGCATTAGCCTTAGGAACAATTTTCCCGCTCTAGTCCTCATGTCATCTTAGATTTTCTCATACTGACCTGATCTTATTGTAGATCCGGTTCCTAATGATAGAGTGTACTAGCAGCTTCTGCGATCTTACTCTCTGCTGTTAGGCTGGAACAAAATCGTCCAATCCTTCTTTTATGCCATGTGCTCCGTATCTATTTTTCTACAATAGAAAAACACAAAGCGCACTGAGTTTAACTATTTTTGGATTGTGCACTTTTTGGAAGCCTCTCTCATCACTCACTAGCTGCGCCGGTTTGCTGGTCATACCTGTGTCTTTTCTTTTCTTTTCTGCTCATTCCAGGTTCCACGGTTTCAACTTTAGCCCCGTCTGTCTCGGGCTGTATCACGTTGTCTCACACGGCTGGCGTCTCTCTCCACCTCTGGCCATTTGTGGTTGCCTGCATTCCCTTATGTTGTCCGTCTTTATATACTATTTCTCTGACCATGTGACGAATTCGTCACAAGATCCAGGGACGCTACGTTCACCGCTCACCTCCTTTTGAACTCATTTATTGACATTGGCTGCCTTCTGCCCCCTGCTCCTCCAACTCGAAGGCTCTGCAGCCCAGGCAAGACACCGAGAAACCGACCCCGCGCTCTTAACCAGACTGCGCGGCGCCCACACTCGCCACAATCCCCACGTGGACTCCCGCGCTGTGCCAATCCCGATGTACCGCGGCTCTGCACGCTGCACTCGACATCGCTGTATGTTCGCACTATGCAGCAAAGGTATATTTTGGCGGCTGCCATATGGTATATTTATAACACTGTAACAACAGTACGAATGTTCCGGCAAAAAATATATCGTCAATGCTATTTCTCCTTTATTTTACTTCTGTGAACCATCCAGTTTTGTTCTTTTCCTCACTGCGGAGCACTTATTAGTAATGCACACTTAGTTTATTTCAGTTGGTCCAACTCCTATCGACCTGTCCGGTCTCAACATCTCTTCACTTTGAAACACCTGGAATTCATGTTATAGTTGATGGTGATCTGGCCCTTAGTTTGATTATTTTAATTTTTTATCTTTGTAGGATCTGACCCCCTTTCCATTTTTTCTTTTTTACCACGGGGCCATCTTACTGTTTCACCCATGTCTTTAAGGGGTCAGGGAAGTATCACTCTCTTTTCTCATTCAGACCCAACTCTATGCTTTTTGTAAGAAAAATCAATTCTTTCTCTTTTCTAGCTAATTTTCTTCTGTCAAGATTAGAGTCATTTGTTTGCCTTACCAAATATACTACTGACCATCTCAAATCTTCCACTTTATATACCATCTCTATAAAGTGTTCCACTAGGGGAGCGGAATGCACTCTATTTTTTATGCAGCTTTTGTGTTCTGTGATGCGTGTTTTGATTTTTCTTTCTGTCTTCCCTATGTAGATCTTTTTACAGGGGCACCAGATCACATACACTACAAAACTAGAGTTACAATTCGTCAGCACTTTTTGTTTCCAAAGGTTTTCTAGACCTAAGTCAATTTCTGTTGTTTTTTTGGTTTGTTGACAGCAGACACAGGACCCACATGGATAGTGTCCTTCTGGAGCCCGCAATCCCCATGTTTCTGTTAGGGTCAACTGTGGTTTGATCTGCTTAGTTATGTCATTTCTCATGATCTGATCTTTTATCGACCTGCTTCTTCGGAATGCCATCAGTGGTCTCTGTAATGGTACTTTACCTTTTTCCAGAATTCTCCAATTTCGATGGATAATCTTCTGTATTCTGTTAGAGAGGGTACTATAAGTGTTAACAAACACTAGGTTCTCTTTGTTTTTTCTTCTAGGATTTTGTTCCAGAATTGCCTCTCTGTTCTTATTGTCGGCTCTCTTCATGGCCTTTTTTGTCAGCCTAGTAGGATAGCCTCTCTTCTGTAGATCACTTCTCAGTCTCAGGGCTCCTTCTTTATAGTCTGCATTATTCGTGCTGTTCTTTTTCAGCCGTAGAAACTGGCCAAAGGGTAAATTATCCCATGTGTGTGTCAGATGAAATCTGGTATAGTGTAATAGGGCATTACGATCCGTGGGCTTTTTATATGGTTTCACGTACAGTTCTCCCTTCTCTGTATCTACTTTGATAGTCACATCCAGATAGTTGATCTCCACTTTGCTTAAATTTTCTGTGAATTTCAGATGTTGGTTTTGTCGGTTGATCCACTCGAAAAACCTGCTAGCGGTATTTTCTTCTCCTCTCCAGATAATAAGCACATCATCTATGTACCTTCTCCATAGTAGTATATTTGCTTTATATGGATTGGTCTCATTATAGATGCAGTGTTTCTCAAAAGCCTCCATGTAAAGATTGGCGATACTTGGAGCCAGGGTTGCCCCCATGGCTGTACCTTGTACTTGTTTATAAAAAGTACCATTGAAATGGAAGTAACTTTCCATCAATGTCATTTCGGCGCACCACATTATGAAAGACACTGGGGTGTTGGCATTCATTGTCTCTGTGAGTAATCTTTCTTCCAACACTTCAAGCGATGCTTTCTGGGGTATATTCGTATACAGGGCTATTACATCCAGACTAATCAATATCTCAGTAGCATTATCAAATGGTCTACCCTCGATTTCTTTTATAATCTGTGTAGTGTCTTTTACGAAGGAAGCCATTTCCCTGACCATCGGTTGCATAAAATGGTCTGCAAATTTAGATAATGGCTCTAAAATGGAATCGCACCCTGACACTATAGGTCTTCCTGGTGGTCTAGTCAAGGATTTATGTATTTTTGGGAGTATATAGAATTGTGGAATCCTTGGTTTATCTACTATTAGGAAGGCCGCTTCTTTTTTCATGATCCATCTTCTTTCCTCCGCTTTTATCACTTTGTGATGGATTAATCTTTCCAATTTTTCTGTTGGATTCTCTTCCAGTTGTAGATAGTTGTTTTTATCTCCTAGTTGATTCATACATTCCTCTATATAGTCTTTTCTGTTTAATACCACCGAGGCCCCACCTTTATCTGCTTTTCGAATGATTATCGAATCGTTGAATAGCAGCGTCTTAAGGGTAGCTTTTTCTGTCTGGTTAAGATTGTGAAAAGTTTTCTCCATTTTAGTTTTCTCTTCCAATGTCGCAACTTCTTGTAACACCCTACTTTCAAAGATCCTGGCCTCTGCCGTTTGGGTTTGTGTTGGAGGACAGAATTCCGATTTCCTATGCAACCCACTATCTGGTTCATTATTGTCGATTTTATCATCGAAAAATTGCTTCAGGTGGATCTTCCTCATGAATTCGGAGAATTCTTCTCAAAACTTAAAGCGATTATGTATGTTAGTGGTGACAAACCCTAGGCCTTTATTCAAGGCCTATGTTTCTTCCACAGTCAATACATAATCGGATAGGTTTACCACAGTGTCTTCATACTGCGGGTCATTACTCGTTGGTCTGGGTCCCATTCCTGTTGGTCCTGTTCTAAAAAATGTTGTTGTCCACTTGTGTTTCCTCTATTGCTGTTCCTTCTTGTACCGCCACCTCTTCTGATGCCTCTCCTCCCTGTATTATAATTAGAGGCTCGTCCTCTTCTGCCTGTGTTGTTGCCTTCCCCCGTGCTGTCTTCACTGGAACTATGCGAGGTTCCTCTGAACCAAACTCGTCTTTTGGAGTTACCTTGTTTCTGTGCTTGTTCTTCTTGTTCTTTAGTGAAATAATTATTTTGGGTAAACGGGAAGGCTTTCTCATGGGTAAATTGTTGTATATCTTTTTTTAGACGCCTAATTCGTTTTTTTGTTAGATCATCTTTGAATGTCTTCATTTCGCTCAACAATTCATCCAATCTCTTTTTATATTGTTCAATAAGGACGATCTTTTTGATTTCTTCCTCCAATTTTTTAAGGTCTATGGCTATTTTTTCTGTTGTCTGTTTTGCGGTATCGATTATTAGAATGACCCAATCCCTGCCACATTTATTACCAATGTAGCTCCACTGCAGCAAAAACTCCTTATTTTCTAAGAAGATCCTCGGCTTGTTTCTTACTACGAGTCCCATTGGTAGTATGCTATTTCTCAAATATTCTAACATAATACTACCATGCAATTCCGATCTAATTAATCTCTTTTTAATCTGAGTTAGTTCGTCCCAACTAGTCAAATTAGACATATCAACTTATTCACCTCCAAATATAGTTGAATTGCTAAGTAGTTCAGTGATGTACTCATCATCATAGCTTTTGCACTTTTCGGCAGCCATGTTTGTCCCTGTGTTCTATATAACCTGCTATTACCAAATGGATGACGGCGTTCTCAAATGAATGTGCTAACAATCAATGTGTTTTGTCTCACGGACATGCAGCCGTACAAACTCACAATAAAACTTGAAGAGACCGGAGGTACTTTTTTACCGACCACTTATAAACCGCCCTCTATCGAACTTTTGATTAAACAATACACTATGTTTATAGGGTCACTTGCTTCCCCACTGTCCTTTTTTGATTTTTTCTCTCTTACATATAATTTATAATCATTATGTTGTCATATACCACACCAGTTTGTATCAAAAATAGTCATTTATTATTTTTTAAACACATTGTTAATAAAACACTTTTTTACAATTTTCTTTTCTATAATTGTAGGAATTCTCCATACAATTGTTAAACAAACAAACATATATCTCAATGATTTACAATTTCACTATGCACATCTAATAACCTGTAGTAATTCAGTCTTTAACAATTTTTTCAAAATAAAAATTTCATAGGGATCTGTTGTTTGCTCCCCTCTCTCATATAGAAGTGCATCCCAGTCCATAAAGCATTTCACTCTATATTCATATCACCCATGCTTACTTTCATACTGCATTCAAACCATACCCGACATGTTTCATTCCTTACACACTTTCATACAACTCACAAGGAAATTCTTCAGGGGTAAAAACTTTTTTTATACCACATTTCATTTCGATGTACAATTATGTTTGTCTTCTTTTAGAATTTTTTTCTAACGATCCACTATCTATGAGGTCCATTCCATGAGGTCCAACCATCAAACGGATAACTATGGGAAGCAAGAATGGGATATTCAAATTTTAGTGTTCGAATCACATCCCGGTTTACATTTCTATTATGTATAACCTACTGCCTTTACTAGCAGCACTAAGGAGTAAATTATTGAACTAGCTCCTTCTACACATTCATTAAAACACTTCGTCTCTCCATCTAATAAAAGCAGGCTACTAATCAAATATTCCACAGCTGGGTAGACTTTCCAATATTTAATTCAATTAATCTCAGTTTGGTCTCACCCGATAATTAACTGATGTCAATTATTAATTATCTAGGATAACTTCTCATCCGATTACCTCAATCTTATTCACTTCTTCTTTTTTTGTCTTCTTGGTCTGTCCCTTTTAGAAAAGTTGTTCTGTTATGACGACCTGGATAGCTGGATACTGTCTTGGAAAAACCTCTGTGCTCTTCCCCTATTTAAAGTAAACAGTACTTATTTATCTTTACCATTTTTCTATTGTTTGCCCATTTATCTTTCATTAGCTATTCCCATCTTGCATCATGTCATCTTAGATTTTCTCACACTGACCTGATCTTATTGTAGATCCGGTTCCTAATGATAGAGTGCACTAGCAGCTTCTGCGATCTTACTCTCTGCTGTTAGGCTGGAACAAAATCGTCCAATCCTTCTTTTATGCCATGTGCTCCATATCTATTTTTCTACAATAGAAAAACACAAAGCGCACTGAGTTTAACTATTTTTGGATTGTGCACTTTTTGGAAGCCTCTCTCATCACTCACTAGCTGTGCCGGTTTGCTGGTCATACCTGTGTCTTTTCTTTTATTTTCCGCTCGTTCCAGGTTCCACGGTTTCAACTTTAGCCCCCTCTGTCTCGGGCTGTATCACGTTGTCTCACATGGCTGGCGTCTCTCTCCACCTCTGGCCATTTGTGGTTGCCTGCGTTCCCTTATGTTGTCCGTCTTTATATACTATTTCTCTGACCATGTGACGAATTTGTCACATGATCAAGGGACGCTACGTTCACCGCTCACCTCCTACAGAACGGCCTCATCCAAGAATCTAAGTCATCTTGTGGTTCATCATTGTTCTTTATTCCTAAGAAGGACTCCTCTGAACTAAGGCCATGTATCGACTATAGAGGTCTAAATCAGATTACCATCCGAGACCGGTATCCAATGCCCTTGATACGAGACATTTTGGAGGCTGTGCAAGGAGCGGTCTATTTCACCAAACTCGACCTAAGAGGGGCCTACCACCTGCTGAGAGTAAGGAAGGGTGATGAATGGAAGACGGCCTTCCGCACCCCATTGGGTCTTTTTGAATACCGAGTGATGCCGTTTGGGTTGGTTAATGCCCCAGCGATTCTCCAAAGGTTTATGGACAAGGTCTTTGCTGACATGTTGTTCTTGTCTACAGTAGTCTATTTGGATGACATCTTAATATTTTCCCGGAACTTACAGGATCACTGCCATCAAGTGAAGCAGGTATTACACTGCCTGCAATCACATAGACTACTGGTTAAACCAGAAAAGTGTCCGATCGAGGTTACATCAGTATCTTACCTGGGATTCGTTCTTTCTAAGGAGGGCATCGAGATAGATCCCAGCAAGATCAAGGCAATACTAGAATGGAAGGAACCCCAGAACGTTAAGGAGATGCAAAGATTTCTTGGGCTAGCAAAATTTTATTGTCGGTTCATTCCCAACTTCTCCAGAATAGTGTTACCCATCACATCTCTTCTCAAGAAGGGAGTCAAGTTCACATTTGATCAGGAACCCAGAGATACCTTCCAACATCTCAAGAGACTGTTCACTTCAGCTCTGGTTTTGGTACAACCGGATCAAGGCAGACAATTAATACTAGAGACAGATGCTTCGATAGGTGCGGTTGGAGCCATCTTGCTTCAAGAGACCGCGGATGGTCTGGAGCACCCGGTGGCTTACTTTTCTAAGACCTTGACCAGCAGTGAGTGCAACTACTCGGTTCTCGAAAGAGAACTATTAGCCATCAAGTTAGCCTGCCAAGAATGGCGCCATCTTCTGCAAGGCGCAGCCCACAGATTTCTTATTCGGACGGACCATCGCAACCTTCGAGTACTGCAACAGATGGAATGTTCCAATGCACGCCATGCTAGATGGGCTTATTTCTTTTTACAGTTTGATTTTCTTATTACCTACATTCCTGGGTCGGAAAATAAGAAGGCTGATGCCTTATCTCGCTGTCAAGGAGAAGACTCTGGGGTTTATCATGGCCATGAAAGGATATTTCCGGAACTGAGAATAATCGCTGCAGCATCCCCATTTCTCCAAGAACTGGTACCACTTTATCAGGGTCGGACAAGCCTTCCCTCTAAGGTAACACCAGGTATTGATGGGCTCTATTACCATGGTTTGGCACTCTATGTCCCCACAAAGAAGCTTCAGGATCAGGTCCTTTCCTGGTGTCACGATTCACCATTATCAGGACACCGAGGGATAAGGAAGACTTATGAGTTACTCAGCAGAGGGTTCTGGTGGCCCACACTCCGAAGGGATGTAGACGAGTATGTGTCTTCTTGCCCCGTTTGTGCACCCAGTAAATATCAGACGGGTAAACCTATTGGGTTGTTGCAACAACCTCAGTTACCAGGACGTCCATGGGAACACATATCCACAGACTTTATTGTAGACCTCCCTAAATCTCATGGCATGACTGCCATTATGGTTACTGTGGATTCCTATAGTAAGTTGGCCCACTTTTCTGCCTTCTCTCAGATTCCTTCAGCCCCTGAAACAGCGGCCACCTTTCTAAGGGATATTGTTCGTCTTCATGGTCTACCAAGAACTATAGTGTCCGACAGGGGTACTCAATTCACCTCTAAATTTTGGTCTGCCCTATGTCGGTTACTGGGTATTCACAGAGCTCTCTCATCAGGATATCATCCACAGAGTAATGGGCAGACCGAACGACTTAATGCCAGCCTCGAACAGTATTTAAAATGCTTCTGCAGCTCCCAACAGGATGAATGGTTTAGTTTTATACCTCAAGCAGAATTTGCCTGTAGTAACGCATTCCACACATTCATCCAGATGAGCCCATTCTATTGCACTTATGGTTATCATCCCCAACACTTACCTTGGTCCAGCATGCAATCTACGAGTGTTCCATCTATAGACAGGGTGCTTAAGGACCTGCGCGATGCACATGATCTAACTGAGAGGGCTCATGTGGCTAGCCAACTGTCACAAAAGAGATGGGCAGACAAGAGAAGACGTGCCAATCCTGACTGGAAGGCAGGCCAGTTGGTCTGGTTATCTTCCAAATTCCTGCCCAAATGGATTCACTCTGGCAAATTTTCCCCAAGATTTTTGGGTCCTTTCCCATAGAATCTCAAGTCAATCCGGTGGCATATAGACTAAATTTGCCTAGGAATCTCCAGAGGGTGCACCCCGTATTTCACACTTCCCTCCTGAAAGCATACAAGGAAGACCCCTATCAGAGACACTGTCGTAGAGTACAAACACCCACTGTTCAGGTTCCAGATGAATACGAAGTCGCCTATCTAGTTGATTCAAGATATCGCAAGGGCCGAGTACAATGCCTGGTACATTGGAAGGGGTACCCTACTGCGGAAAGGTCTTCGGAACCGGAGAGTCACCTACATGCCCCACTATTGGTGAAGAAGTTCCAACGGTTGCACCCTGGAAGACCGGGGGGGTCCCCCGAGGGGAAGGGGGTATACTGTCAGGAATCACAGGTGGAAGCTGTGGCATAGCTGGAAGCATTAGCCTTAGGAACAATTTTCCCGCTCTAGTCCTCATCCAAGATGGCGGACTTCAGTATTTAAGCAGACTCCGCCCCCTACTCTGGGCCTTGTATCTGTTTTTCACCCTACAGTGCTCCACTGCTTACTCTGTATTCTTACCAGTGCCTTCCTACCATTTTCGTGCTTTTTCCCTTTTTCATTAGGGAATTCTGCTTCTGAGCCCTTGCGGGTTTTTCTGCTACTTTATCCCCGCTTCTGTTAGTTTTGTTTGTTTTTCCTTGTTCGAGCTTACTTGGCGTCTGTGAGCTGTAAGCCGCTCACATTAGCCCCCTCTTCCTTCTTAATTTTCTGTGACGCTTCCGCATTTCTATCGGGTAAGTGTCCACGCCTTCTATTCCGGCGCGGCTTGTTTATCTATCACTTGGCATTCTACAGCCATACGTTCTTACCTGACACCTTCCTTGGTTTCGGGTTTCTTCCGCGGCTCTCTGCGGCTCCATCTGTGGAAGAGGTTGAGTGCCTTACAGTCCTTCAGGTCACTGCTCTGCCATTTCGGTTTCTTTCTAGTTTTCACAATATGCCTTAGCCATCTTTCTCTCTTAAACCTTACATTATTTTTTCTTCTTGTATTTTCACCCAGGAAGTCTCTGCTCCTCTTTCCTGGAGGAGCAGACTTTCTACAGCACACTATCATTTCCAGTCTTCTTTCTTATTGACTCCTACTTTTCTCTCACCTCTGTGTTTCCTTTACTTTCATTCATTCTTTTCTATTGCTACTTGAGGGTATTTACCTTCAAAGTGTCCCTGTGTTGTAATTCCGGGATTTATCACCTTTACCACAAGTTCCGCTTCACCCAAGACTACAGACATCTTCCCAGAGATCTTGGATATCAGGGTTTTTTCCCGCCCATTAGCTTTTTCCCTGACTGGGGGTTTGGCTCCTCGGGGTCCCCCAAGGGCAGGTGCCAATCCCTGCCAAGGTGGCCTCCGAGGGAGCCAGACCCTACTTGCACGACCGAAAGTCTAAGGAGAAACAGCCCGCAGACAAGAGGAAGTCCCGTAAGAAGACAAGTTCCACCACCAAGGACAAGTCCTCCGAAGGTTCAGGTATTTAGTATTTAGTATTTTATTTATTTCTATAGCGCACCAGGCCCAGGGGCAACCGGGCGCTTAACTTAGTTACAACAAGATGAAAGCATGACAAGGCAATGTGACAGAGTATTACAGAATTATTACAGGAAGATTTACAAAATTTACAAAATATACATTCAAATGAATATCGATACAGGAAGATTTACAAAATTTACAAAATATACATTCAAATGAATATCGATAAGGCAGTGATTTACAGGATAGTTAATAAGGGATGCAGGTGAGGAGGAGGTTTGGGAAGGAGGACAGAGGTCTGACACATGGTGACACTGTGTATTGTGAGGAATCTGTGGGCGTCCTCACTTCTTTCCTCCTTATATCTTCCCCCCCAGGTGACCAGGGAAAGGCTGTTGCTTTAGGATCCTGACCCTGGGGGTGGCTATGCGAGGGAGGATCACCTGGCTGGAGGAGATTTGGGGAGTAGAGACGAGGCACCCTTGGGTGAGACACAGTACCTCCATTCCCCTTTCACAATGTGTCCACCATTTCCCAGGACTTTACACAATGTTGTCAATCCCTTCCATGGTTTTCCCGAAAACTCTTTCCCTAATAAACACCACTCTGGTACTGGGATGAGGATGAGGGATGCCAAGTACCAAGAACGTTATATTATGAATGAACATTGCCTACACCTGAAGCCAAGGGGACGATATAAATGGCCCGATCAAGGAAGAAGAGGCAAGACAGGTGTGTCGGTTGCATGACCTGTAATGGGTGGACTGTGTGGTCCGACAACTGCGTCTAGACCAAGGACACCTACTTATGTGAAAGCCTCTTAAAATACCTGCAAGGAAGCTTATAATTGAATATAACAGAGATTTGGTGAACTGACGTTAAGGAACTGTACTTTGTGAAATTGGGGAAAGGTAACCAAACCAGAAGAGCTGGAAAGTATCACAAAGAACTGTGTTTTGGAAAAGATGAAAGACTTGAAAGCATGGGCAAGGGAACCCCTTTGCATTGTGAACTATCTTGAAGCTTGGGGAAGGGAACCCCTTTTGCATTGTGAATTATCTTAAACCTTGGAGAAGGGAAACCCCTTTCCAAGCTACGAGCTGGAAAAAGCACTGAACTTTTATTTGAACACTTCTTGTTTTGACATTGACATCCCTACACATTGCTTACAAATAGCTGTGAGGGCAAGCTTAGGTTTTGGATACAGACAGACTTTTACCTTGGAATTCCTGATGCAGACTATCCTTAGTTTATTTATGCAGGGAAATCCCACCTTAGCATAGGGCAAGTTAGGCTTTTTTCCAATCTATTTTTTGTTGTTGAATACAAGTTTATAGCCCAAAACTTGAATTCAGTTGTCTGTGTCTGATTCATGATGCCTTCGCAAATGGTGTTTGGAGTGGGATGTGACTCAACCAAAACAAGTTGGGGAACTCTAAAGTTTGAGAAGTTAAGTCCCAAAGCATCAGACACTTCAGTAGCCACTGAAGGCTCTATTGGGTTTGATATTTGCAGCAGTAGGGAAGAGATAATTCCCCCAGGTGAAAGAAGACCCACTGATCTAGTCTTGATTCCACCCCCAAATACATACATCAGATTGGCTCCCAAGTCAGAGTTAGCATGGAAATTTGAAATGTATGTGCTAGCAGGGGTTATAGACCCGACTTCAGGGGAAATATAAAGGTTACTACAAAACCATGGGAAGGATCCCTTTCAGATGTGTCCGGGGGATAACATTGTACAGGGGGTGCTCAAAAGAGCAATGTTTCCTAGGGTAAAGGAACAGGTAAAAGAGCGAGGTACCCAAGGCTTCGGAGCAGCTGACGAAACACCTGACACCCCACAAATAACTGAGCCCATAAAGGTTATGGAAGAATAAGTAGAAATTCTTCCCGACGTAGCCTTTGCCCAAAGTAATGACTCACTGTTATCTGAAGCCTTCCTGCAAATCATACCAGAACAAAAGGGCCATGAGAAAGGAGGACCCTTTTTCTTTCTAAATCATGTGTTGATGTATTGGGGAGACAACTCTCCGGCGGGCCTGGTTAGAACAGAGATAATTATACGCAAGAGTTGTAAACAGGTTGTCCAGGAGATAGCCCATTCCCATCTGATGGGCGGTCACTTAGGACAGACAAAAACCCAGGCACAAATCCTCAACAAATTCTACTGGTACGGAATTCACACAGATATTAAGACCTTTGTGCAGTCTTGTGCAATCTGCCAAAACACCAGCGCCCATATGCACCACTAGTTCCCTTACAACCACAACAAATCATTGAAGTTCCATTTTCTAGCATTGGCATGGTCATTGTAGGACCCCTGGAAACACCGAAGTCAGGGAACAAGTACATACTTGTAATAGTGGATTATGCCAGGCGGTATTCAGAAGCCTTTCCCCTTAAAGTGAACATGACTCAGCAGATCATGAAAAACCTACTCCCCTTCTTTTCAATAGTAGGTTTTCCCAAAGAACTCTTAACAGATCAGGGCTCTACATTCCTGAGCAAACTCAGAATGAAGTGAAACAACTATTACACATTGCCACCTTGAGAACTTCAGTATACCACCCACAAACAGATGACCTTTTAGAAAGGTTTAATAAAACCTTGAAGATGATATTACAAAAACTAGGGGAACAAGATGGAAGGAATTGGGATCAGATGGCAGCTTGGGCTTTATTTGAGGTTAGGAAGACCCCACAGGCTTTGACAGGAATCTCCCCATTTCAATTACTCTACGGACGAGAACCCCAAGATATCTCGGATATTTTGAGAGAGACCTGGGAAGAAAGGGGTGAATACCCAATTCCACTCTCCCAAACAGTTAACCGTCTTAAAGAACACATGATTGTAGTAAGATCTTTAGTCCAAACCCATATGGCCAAGGCGCAAGAACAGCAGAAAATCTCATGTGATAGAAAGGTCACCCTTAGATCTTTCTCAGTAGGACAAAGTGTTGGTGTTGTTCAGGGACGTCATTTCACCAAAATGCCAGGGGTAGCGGAAGTGACATCACACGACCCTTGAACCCTAATGACATCACAGGAAGTGATGTCATTTGACCCCACCCTGAAGTGATATCGCGGGAAGCGATGGAACACAACCTTTAGCCAGTTGACAAAACAGGAAGTGGCATCACATAGCATTGTACACTACGTAAAATATGGTTACGATATCACTATAATGTGATGTACATTTCATACCTGAATGGATCGCCATATGTATCGTTAAGATCAGTGTGTATAGGCCCATATTACCAAATTACTGTGATTGCAAGCAGACGTCCATGACCAAATGATAACGAGGTGTTATTATATAGCACTTAAGCTTAAGCGCTTTACATAGAAGAAATATACACCCAATATCACCCAACCTGTGTTGGTACCAATTTACCGACCTCAGAAGGATGAAAGGCTGAGTTGAGGTGTTTGAGAACAGACTAAATCAGTGACTTCACCCCCTGAAGTGTGCCTGAAATAAACCTTTAATGAGTCTAGCAATTATTGCATAGAATTCCAGAAAGACACATTTTTTGGCATTCCTATTCTTTCTTATTTAGGTTAGGCTCAGTGCTGAAAGTGTTGCCCTCATGTTCTTATTTTTCTTCTTTTTTTAAGGGGCCTGAACAAGAAAGCTAGCCACTCCTGAATTAAAGAGCCACATGGTGCTGGCCACAGCCCAAGAGCTTGCATTGCAAAAAAAAAAAAAAAAAACTTATTTTTTTTATTTCTTTTTTTAGAAGTCGCAAGGGAGACCTCAGAGGTCGCACTTGTGACCTCTGGCGACCCCCAAATGACGTCCCTGGTGTTGTTGCCAGCCTCCGAGAATAAATTAATATCCAAATGGCACGGGCCTTATGAGGTGCTAGTACAGACAGGATCCTGTTATTACAAAATGTCCCAACCTGGCCACCGATTAAAGACCTAGGTATACCATATTAACCTTTTAAAGGAATGGAAAGAAAACCCTACAGAGTCCACTACCAACATTCTGTCATGTTTACTACCTGATGACTCTAATGGAAAGGTTCTTATACCTCCCGAGCTTAGTAATAACCAGAAACAAGATCTGTATGATTTATTCAACAAATGTACCAATGTATTTAAAGAGGAACCAGGCAGAGTGAAAGGATTTTACCACAACCTACGCAGCCCTGAGGGCAAAGTGGTACACCTAAAATCTTACAGACTACCCAAGGCAAGGAAAGCAAACATCTTCCAGGAAGTCAAGCAGATGCTTGAAGTTAATATTATTGAACCATCTAATAGTCCCTGGTCTTGCCCCATCGTTTTAGTGGCCAAACCCAATGGGAGCTGGAGGATGTGTATTGACTTCAGGAAATGCAATGCTGTATCTGCATTTGATGCCTACCCAATGCCTCATATTGATGATCTCATTGATCAGCTTGTTAACGCTGTCTATCTCTCTGCCATAGACCTTACAAAAGGCTATTGGCAGGTTCCATTGTACAGTCCTGATAAAGAAAAAACTGCCTTTGTCACACCCCTAGGTTTGCTCCTCTTTAAAGTCCTCCCATTTGGACTACATGGGGCCCCGCAACATTTCATCAGTTGATGGATAAGATCTTACAATCCTACTCTGATGTCGGTGGCGCCTACAAAGACGACATTGTGATCCACAGTAGGGCTTGAGAAGATCATATCTATCACCTTCATACAGTCATGAGAGTCTTGAGAGCAGCAGGGTTAACAGCTAATCCTAGGAAGTGTAAATTGGCTCAATCTGCAGTAAAGTACTTAGTACTTAGGATCTTCGTGGGGAATGGCACAGTACAGCCACAACAGGAGAAGGTGAAAGCAGTCCTAGACACCCCTATGCCAAAAACAAAAAAAGATCTTAGTGCTTTCTTAGGACTCATCGACTATTATCGTAGGTTCATCCCAATTTTTCGAGTAAATCGCTAGACTCACTGACAAGTTGAAAAATGCAGAAACCCAGAAGATTAGGTGGAATGATTGATTGTTTATTTATTATGCACTTATAGAAAGGTGTTTCAAGGTGCAACCATGCATGGGAGGGGAAGATATAGGGAAGACAAGACAAGCGATCTTACTAGGCATGGTACATTCAGATTATGCAGGTGAACAGAAAAGGAAGTGCGTGGGCGGGGCAATAGGGACAAGTGTGCCCAGTCCTGCCAGAACATGGGTTAAGTGCAGAGAGATACCACTCTCATGGGTTGTAACCGAACTGCAAGAGTGCTGCGGCAAGTGCAAGGCACGGGGGCAAGTGCAGGAGACTGGCGAGGAAAGCTTGGGACCTGTGAGCTCTAAAGGTACACCAGGCAGCCAGTCAGCAAAACTGAGCAGAAGTAGAGGAGAGAGCGAAAGAGCAGAAAGAGGTAGTAAGAAGAGAAGAGGGAGAGAGAAGGAGGAAGTGAAGAGGAAAGTTTTGAGAAGTTTCCAGAATTTAAGGAGATCCAGCTCAAGACGAAGAGAGGCAGGGAGGCTGTTTCAGAGGGAGAAACCTGCAGAGGATAAAGATCTCCCCCCAAGTCTCTGCTTGGAGAAGCGGCTCACCCACAGAGAGTTGGAGGACGACGAGTGGAGTCCTCGGGAAGGTGAGTATTTAGGAAGAGAGCGTTGCAGATACAGTGGACCCAGTCCCCAGAAGGCCTTGTGGACAATGCAAAGGGCCTTGAACTTGATCCTTGCAGCCACAGGAAGCCAGTGAAGGGATTTCAGCACCAGAGAGATACGGTCCCTGGGCTTGAGGCCAAGGATAAGCCTTGCAGTTCTGTTCTGGATGAGTTGAAGAGGACAGAGGGTAGAATAGGGCAGGTTGAGAAAGAGGCTGCTGCTGTAGTCCAGCCTAGAGAGGAACAGGGCTCTGGAGATGGTGAGCCTCTTGGGGAAGGTAAGAAAAGGTAGAATATCTCTGAGAAGGTGCAGTTGGTAGTGGGACTTTTTAGAGATGTTCGCGATGTGAGACGAGAAGGAGACAATGGAGTCGAAGATGACCCCCAGGATTTTTGTCTCGTTGGTAGGTGGAGACGCAGAGCCAAGGGAGTCCGGCCAGAGAGAAAGAGGGTAGGCAGAACAGGGGTCGGGATGAAGACAATCTCTGTCTTACTGGCATTGAGGCAGGCATCGTTTGCGGCACACCATGACCGAATTGCAGACAGACAGTCAGGTATGAGTGAGGAAGAGGCCGAGGATAGCCTGAAAGAGAGCTGCGTCTCATCCGCGTAACACTAAAAGTTGGAGGTGAAGGTGGCTATCATACGGGCCAGGGGGGACATGTAGCCATTGAAAAACCAGGGGGATAGGTTAGATCCCTGGGGGACACCGCAAGTAGAGAGAGTGATAGGAGAGAGGAAAGACCCCAATTCCACCTCGGATGGGCGGTCGGAGAGAAAGGAGGTTAGCCACGCCAGGGCCTGATCAGAGATGCCCAGGGTATCACTGAGACATGCGATCAGGGTGTTGTGGTTCAATGTATCAAAGACAGTGGAGAGGTCGAGTAGAATGAGGACAGAGGGAGAGTTACAATCAGTATTTGACAGCAGATCTTCATGGGTGTTCAGTTGGATAGGATCTTTGGAGTGTTCTTGAGGGCTCAGCAAAGACTTGGATAGATACAGCCTTTCCTCGATGAAGCACTAGAAATGGGCAGCAGGTCTCCTGTTATTGGGGTTCTGCAATTCTGGAATCTTACAGGACCTTGGGAGATGGCTCCAATCAAAGTTCTTCTTGGGACTGGCTGTTCCCACCAGTCAAAGGGAAGGAGTCATTCTCTTCGGAGCGCCTCTCTCAGACAGAAAACGGGGTCAGGACAGCAGTGGTCTCTTCAAAGTGTTGCAAAGGGTCTGCAGGCATCTCTGGTTGTCTTCCTCTTCGTTTACTTCAGCTTCCAGTGGTCAACTTGCTTTTCACTCCAGGAGCCTCATTTTGTATACAGTTACAGTACTCACTCCTCTACAATCTTCAGCAATTTACAGAAAGGGATGTTTGGGTGTCCAATCAGGACAGCCAGACCCCCAGTGGGAGCTGGTCCCATTCAGGCACTCTGTCAGACAAAGGACAGGGGATGGAACACTACTCCCCCACTTCCTGCCTACCCAGACACTCTGGAACCTAGGGACACCCAAGGGTTCCCACCAAAGGCAAAACACACACACAGGCCGCCCCCTCCCAGAATGGTAGAAGAAGGTCTGACAAATAAAAACCATGCTAGTAATGGTGAAAAAAAGAAGGGAGGCCCCAAGTTAGTACTTCTGTGCCCCTATTGTGCACTACCGAGGCCATGGACATATCCTGTGGTAAAGAAATTACACAATAGCTGGTAGATCACGTCCACTGCCACCAGCCATAACTAGGAGATTGTCTATGTGACTAAAATGTCACAGGAGCAGAGAGAAGGGGAGTACTAGGTATCCCTTTGGCACTCCACATATGGTGGTGTGTGCCAATCTCTCAGACTAAAACATTTAAGAGAGATACTAAGTATCTCTTTATCCTTAAGAACTGTAGTTACTCTACAATAAAGAAAAGGAATCTCAAAGGAGGACCCTAAGGATCCTCAGCAACACTGCCCATAAGGAGCTGTGTGCTGTAATAGTAAAATAGAGATGCCTTTAGGTGGAGGAAAACAGACTCCATAGGATAGGTACAATACAAAGAATAGAGTTCCAAAAAGACAGCCCATGAGAATGAATGAGCGGAAAGAGGCTCCACTCATTCAGGATTTTTATAAAAATGTCCAGAAGTCCAGCAAAAGGTGCTGGGGGGTCTCACTAGGAGAGGGGATGAAGCATAACAATGATAAATCTCCCTAACACTCTGGAAAATTGTTTTGTGAACCAGTACTTTAAGCTTGGGGAGAGGAACCCTAAGCTGCATCTGAACTTTGTATACTGAAATCAAGTGTGCTTGAAACTTGGGACAGAGAACCCCAAGTCCTGAAGAAGGTTTATAACTGTCGGAACTGTATCCTGAACTTGGGGAAGGAAACTAGAGACTGCTCCAGACTTTATTTTGAACACCATTCTAGTTTGAATATCCCTAGAATAACTAAACTATATTTCTGTAGCAGACATGAGGGCAAGCATAGGTTTTGACACAGACACAGACTCATGATTTGGATTTACGGACATAGACTTCCCTTAGTTAAGCAAATCCCCACCATAGCTATAGGGCAAGTTTGGCATTACCCTCATCCTGATACATAATACATATTCTACTGTTGAAGTCAAAAATCTGTTGTCTGTGTCATCTCTTGATACCATGCCTGTCTCCCAAGGAGGAGAGAGAAAGAGAGCAAAGAAGAGAAGAGAGGGAAAAGGAAAGAAGAGATGAAGAAGAAAGGGAGAGGGAAAAGAAACAAGCTGGAGAAAGAGAAAGGGAGGAGAGACGAGAAGAAGGAAGGAGAAGGAATAAATGAGGAGATGCAGAAAGGGAAAGGGAAAGGGAAAGGAAAAAGGAGGATGAAAGGGACACAGAGAGACCACAAGATGCGGAAAGAAGTAGGGAAAGGTACCAAAAGGAAGTTGATGAGATTCTTAGAAAGCATACTCTTCCAGACAGAGAAGAGGAAGGAGCTATATGAAGGGACATTGATAACCTGTATAAGAGCAGGAGGGATGACACCAGCACAAGAGGGAGTCGGGAGGATCTCCTCAAAATGAAGGAAGGAATACATTGGAAGAAGTAATGAGTGGACAAATCCCCTTGCAAGACTACAGTTTCAGGATAGAGAGGATGAAGAAGACAAAGACAGTGAAGATACAATGTTCGAGGATCAAGATGAAGAGGGGGGAAAGAGGAAGCACAGGGGCCCCCTCCACGAGTATGGAAATAGGGAGAGAAATAGCGTGGTTATATTTAGAAGAAACGAAGAGGAGGCCAGAACCCATTGAAGATCCAAAGCACCTGAAGCTGCGCTCAAACAGTCTAGAAGAAAGAATGTTGTATGTGAATTTACCAGGATGAAATATGTTAGCATGACAGACGCAGTGATGAAGACAAAGGGTGTGGCCGCATTGAGATGAGGCACAGGGCTTACACAATTCCCCTTTTTGGGGAAAGAGGAGGACTACCACAATATATCCTGTGGCCACAAATGGACAAAAACAATGCCATCACTCACATCAGGGGCAGGCATACGGATCTATGAATTGGAGAGAATGACAGCTCGGATGATCTTCGCAGTAGACGACGTAAAAAGCCTGCTTGCTGCCATATACGGGGAGCAATCAGATAATATTTGGAAATGAGCAGGGAATGCTGGGGTGATGACACAAAATATTAACCATGACAGGATGCCTTTTAACAATTGTCAAGCTGACGTATGGAGATCACTTAGGGTACAATAACCAGACTCATCAGACATGAGTGGAATTATGACTCGTAAAATGAGAGCAGACGTAGATCTGGCTGCTTTTCTACAGGACATTCAAGATGAATGGTAGCTAGAGACTAGAGAACCATGGGACAAAAACATAATTATTGTTTATCATATTTTATATCAGGGACTTCCCGAAGACGTGCAAAGACAGGTGCCAAAGATTGTGGGAATGGAAGCGAAGCAATGGTCGAAGATACAATTGACTATTGTTCAACATTGTCAATTAAAACAAGAGAAAGACAGAAAGAACGTTGGGGAAAGAAAGATCGAGGAAGCAAAATTGCTTCGGAAGAAACTGTCGGAATTGTCAGTGGAAGGTGCAGTATTGACAAGTGGGGGAGAAAGTTGCCATGTACATGGGGCACAGCAGGTGCAGCCAGGAATTAAATTACATTTTGCAGGAAGAGGAGAGTATAATTAAATTCCCAGGACCAAGCACCCTGAGGCAGATGGTTTGGGTTTCAAGCTCCGCAAGGAGGAGGGTTTAATGGAGGACAATCAAGATTATGAGGACCAACAGAACAGTGTTGGACATGTGGAAAGATGGGACACATTTCACAGGTATGTAGAAGCAGGGGAGAGATTAAACGGAATTGGCAAGCAAATTACCCGAGAGGGCGGACAGCATACCCCCACCCTATAGTGCAGAGCCACCAGAATATTATGCCCAAGATCACACACAGTATCAGACACAAGCTCCACAAATACAGCATACGTAACAGGAAAGTCAACCCCAGACTCAGCAAGCACCCATGCTGACACTGGCACCAGTACAACAGAATGCAAAGCAAAATGCAGTAACACCATAGAACGCAAACATAATGCAACAGACATCCACACCTAGAATAGGGGGTGTGACAGTGGTGGGAGGGAATCCTTTCACCGGCACAGGGCTGAATATGTACCCCCAATAGGACAGTCCACAGAGAAACTTGATGCGTTCAATCCTATCGATTACACAAAACCCACAAGAGGAACCAAGGGTCGGAATAACCATAGGTGACAAAACATGTCCCTTCTTGGTAGAAACGGGGTCGACTCGATCTTTTGTTAGAGAAGGGAAGTTCCCAATGTCAGGCATTGCCATGATCACACAAGGGTCTCTGGGGCAACAACTAAGGTTCCTTTTACAATCGATCTACCCACCATCATAGGAGGACATGACATGTCTATGGCATTATTATAATCTCAGAAGACACCAGTTAATATATTGGGGAGGGACTTGATGAGTAAATTAAACATGACAATATAATTTACTGACCAGTGGATAATATGTTCTATCCCAAGGATCCATTATGTGAATGCACAAGAATTCATAACAGCATTTTATGGTCAGAAAGCACAGAGAGGTGTTCCACTGGACCCAGAAGTATTCCTTTATGGGTGCATGTGTTATTGGCATGACTTACCCAAATATAAGACTGAATATTGAGGTTACCCGCAGAGTTTTTATTCAGACCAGAAGTACCCTGAGACGTGCAGGAGGACCATGTAATTACTGTTGAGCTAGAAGCAGCAATAGTAAGGGAAGACAGTCATTTTGCATGGAATAGAACAGGAAGGGGTAAATTGGTGCACAGTAATAGCACTCAATGAAGCACAAATACTAACTGACCTGACAGATGAGGAATTGTTTACAGATGAAGACTCAGATGATGAAGTGATGTTTAACATCAGTCTTGCATCTCGGGTACAAATTGAGATTGATAAATTTCCTTGAGAATGTCATTAGCGAAGACACTATGACCCTTTCTACAAGAGGATTTGGCACATGTGAAGAGCACACAGTAGTCCAGCAGTCCATATAGCGTCAGTCTATTAAAAGGAGTATGAGCAGTCAAGATTAAACTCAATAAGTGAGCTATTTTACCATGGGTAAGACAGTATCTCATGTTAAAGGAAGCTGACAAGGGTACCTATGAGACTATTGCTACCTTAGTGCAATAAGGGATATTAGTGCCTTCAGAATCCCCATGTAACACAGCTTTGTACTATGAAGGGTCAGTAATGTGAGGCGGACAACTGCTTGTAGTTTTCTCAATACTTGACATTTTATTTCAATGTAAAAGTGCACATAAAACCTAACTAAGCCTACTCTACCTGGGAATTCCCTACCTAGTCTAGGATCTAAGGGGAAAACTCCTAGCATATGCAAAACTGGCCCTCACTCTAAACAACAGAACAATTAAAACAAAGCATAAACAACATTAATAAAAGAGTACCATATAACTAGTGTCTAGGATCACTCCTAATTGTCCTGGGTAGATTTCATTCCCCCAGAAATGTCCATAGTCAACTTCCTCCAGGAAATAGTTCTAAATGAGTACAGGCACAGTTCCAAAGAAACAAAAAAATTCCCCCAAACTAAAATCCACTGGTAACAGTACCTTCTTTGGTTGTTGAAAGGATGCCCTTCCCAAGTTCCACAAAGAACACAGTACAAATGGCGATCCTGGATAACCTCCTTCCAGGATAGAATGGAAAATGTCATAACAAAAGTACCACTTTAACTTGAATAACAATTCTTCTTTTGTAACCTCTGCAGCATTGTGAATACAATTTGTCAGGATGCTTCTTCCAAAGGGGTTGTTTTTCCAAAGCAACCCCCTTCTACAAATGGTACTGTGAAAGCTGGCTCCTTTGCTTCACAGTCTACTACTGCTTCAACTTCATTCAACTGAAAATGTTCTGGCAAAATTATAGACAACCACAGTTCCACTGCTTCTGCTGCAACTGGCTTTAAAATTATATAAGGGAACTTCATACAAGACTCTTTGACCTCTACAGGTTGGCAAGGCCCCCTTCCCTAAATAATTATAAGAAAGGGAAGCCTCTTTGCCTTTCCTTTCAGTCTTGCAGCGATCACAAAAATCTGTCTGAGCTATTCGACTGTTTTCCTCTCTCTGCTTCACCAGTCTCGGATTTACAGATTTAGTTCTTTCAGCAAACACCCAACTCCCTTCCCAAGGTTTAGATACACCTTATTGCTTCCAGTAGTTTACACAAAGCTGTACTGCCACTCTTCCAGCCTTGGATAACCTTCTCACCCTTGTATCAGAGGACCTTGGGTTTATAGCAGCTTCAACAACTTCAAAACCATGATGATCAGTTCTTAATTGTGCTAGTTTAACCTTAAGAAGGCCCTGGGCCTCATTATGACTTAGACGGTAGCCGTGCCGGTAAATACCGGTACCGCTGCCGCTGGAGTCATTTTTTTACTGGCACCCAGCAATGGGCAATTACCGGGGCATTCCAGCCCCGTCGGACCCGTTAATTGCCCATTGCCGGGTGCCGGTATTTATTACTTCCCATTCCCATAAACCCCATAGGGCTCACTGGGAATGGGGAGGCCAGTACCGCCGGCACCGTTGGTAACTGTGCCGGCACTACTGGGTAGGTATGCTCACGGGTGCCGTTCCGCCCAGCAGGTCGGACCGGCGGGGCTGACAGGCACCCGCGGGCAGACCTCGTAGTTTGCCGGTCCAGTAACAACGGTACCGGCAAGCTTACCGGTACCATTGTTACCGGACCGGCAACCTTGTAATGAGGCTGCCTGTCTACTGGCTTGGGTAATACTTGTTATTTCCCCAACTTCAAAGACTTCTGCAATAATTAAAATGTTTGTTCTGAGTGTCACAAGATGCAGATTTCCCGGCAGAAACAGATTTAGGTATACGCAATCTTCTTTTGATGCAGAACTTCAACTTATAAACTTGCGTTCCCTTTTGATTCAAACAGCGTTCTGCTTTAACAGGTATCGGAAAACAAAATACCTTACACGTGACCTCTCTTTGATTAAATGTTCTTGCAACACTTTGGGAAAGTCGACTTTAGCTTTTTAAACCGTAACCGATAATGTTCTCCAACTTAATAGGAGACACACGGCCTCTCTGGTAATGAATATTGGGTAACAATGGGAAAAGGAAAGATTTCTTCTTACGCAAGCACTTTACTTAACGCTGAACAGGCGTGTGGTACAATTCACTTTGTTAATCAGGACTTCCCACAACTGTGAACAATTCCACTCCATTTCATTTCTACGTGACTATAAACTACAGTTACTGGCAAAGTATTTTGAAGTGATTCGGAGTACAGAGCTTCACTCACCAGCTCTGAAATCACAACAGTTGCAGACTGCTCCCACCGGCCGACTTTCTGACTTTGGCTACTGCTGCTACAGGCTCTCTTGGAACCCACAACCCTCCACAATACGGGTGTCTCCGATCTGGCCTTGATAGGGGAGAGTCTCCTTCTCTACAGCGTCCCTTGGCTTGTTTCTGCACATGGGCCTTGGGTAAACGCACAGCTTCAGCTCTGCATTCACAGCAATTAGGCACACCTGGAAAGACTCCCAAATGCTTCCAGTCTCTTCCAGTGCTTCCACAGCCAAACGGGTTTGTGAGCACAGGACCAACTCAGAGCCTGCAGGTGAAATCTGCTCTTCCTTTGCTCCGGTGTCCATTCTGTGGTCACACTTCCTATTGAACTTGCAGCCTCACGCTCTGCTTCCCCTTCTGCTACTGCTGCCGACCTTGCAGCTCCTGATCCAGCTTCTTTTTGATACACCCTCCTGCAGCAGCCTTTTATGCCTCTCAGGTGGGTCAGCTGGCTTCAGGTGCAGGCCCCTCATCTTAATTGCCTGACAATGACAAAGGCTGTTAGGCGTGCCTGCCCATCCTTTAGCTCTACATACCTCTTCAGCCCTCTTCTTTGTCATAGTCTGAGAGGGATTCTGGGTCATGTGGTGCTTTTTAAGGGGATTCGGTTTTTCCTATTCCCTTACTACTTTTGATAATAGTTTCACTTTCCCTGATATTGTTGGAAGAGGGATTGTGGGATTTTATATTTTTGAAAACAGGTGTAGCATGAAGGGCTTCATTTCCATCATCCTTTTTGGTGTGCCTTTGATACTGAGGAGTACATTTAGGGATAACAAAGAATTGTTCTGAGGATGAGACAGATTTAATTTTAGGTTTAGGTTTAACCATAGGCGAAAACCTTCCTCTGACTGCAGCAGGCTATAACCTCTCTCGGAATAGTCTTAAAAGTATCTAAGGAAAAATACCATGTCTCACCCTGCAAAATATCACCACTATCCTGGGCCTTGTCTCCAACCAGGTGATCCTCCTGCAGTACAATGCCCCCAGGGTTGGGATCAGGAAGTGTCTTCCTTCTCCTGGCCACCTGTGAGGAGACTTTAGGCAGGGCTATAGTGCGGGATCCACAACATTCTCCACACACCCTTTGCCTAAAGACCTGAGCTTGCAGTTCAGGTTCTATTTTCCTTTCTACCGTGGCCACCCCCGAATGTTTAATCAGTTCATCAGTTTTCCAATCCCATACAGAATTTTCTGCAAAATAAGCCCAAGAATACTGAGGACAACATGAACTTATCATACAACCATTTAAATTCTGATATAAATTTTCAAAATTTGGGAAATCGTGCCAATAAGGAATTCTTCTGGCAACCCTGGTGGAAAGACAGCAACATTCATTCTGACAACTGACCCTCGAATTGAAAACTGTAATAGGTCAATTTCATCAAATTATTTTTAGAGGTTATTAAATTAGGTCTTATAGCTGTTTGGCTGCTTCCGCAATCAATTAAGACTCGAACGGGAATACTGCTTATTAAAGCATGGTCATTTATTCGAACTGTTTCACCTCCTAGGAATACATTATTTATAGCTTCTATGGGATGAGCCTATTCCTGCTCTTCCTCAAATTCCTCTTCTTCCTGATTTTCGACCACTGTCATGCCTGCGCCATGGGCGCATACATTGGCGATCAATATGGACAAGTTGTTATTCATTTATCTGCAGAAAATTCTTGGATCAACCGCTATTCTCTTCTTGGACCTTATTTCCCATTTGCGAGACTTTGGTGCTTTTCTATTTTTTCCAACAAACTACACTTACCACAATGCACTTGGCTATAACTATCTATTCCTGGCTATTCCTATTTTTCATCATCGGAACTACAATCCCCAGAAGCCCTAGGGATCAGCTCTGCTTCCACCAGCTCAGGAACAGAAAGGGAGGAGGCCGATTGTATGCAGGTGTGCTGATCCAGGTGCGAGCAATTAGCTTGCCTCTGTGCTGGGCTGGGAGGTATAAAAGCTGCTGCCTGTGGGAGCTCAGTCTCTTGCATTAAGAGACCTTCCAGCACCGTTTTGCTTCGAGCTACGAATTTTTGTATGCTGTTCCTGCTTACACCTGCTTTTGATCCAGTGCCCTGCCGGGCTTTCTGCATTGCAGCCGATCATGCTCTGCTGCCTTCTGCCTTCCGCCCTGGCCCTTCCGGGCTCCAGCCTTGCAGCCGATCACGCTCTGCTGCCTTCTACCTTCCGCCCTGGCCCTTCTGGGCTCCCTGCCTCAGCCCTGCTCCTCTGGGCGTCCTGCCTTGCAGCCTGCTACACCCTGCTGCCTACAGCCCTAGCCTTTTGGACTCCCTGCCTCAGCCCTGCTCCTCTGGGAATCCTGCCTTGCAGCCTGCTACGCCCTGCTGCCTACAGCCCTTTTCCTCTGGGCTCCCTTTCTTACAGCCCTGCTCCTTTGGGCTTGCTCCTTCCTGTCCTGCTCCTCTGAGCTCTCTACCTTGCACCCTACAGTCCTCTGCAATCCACAACAGTTTACCTGCATTTATTACTTTCAGTTATTGCAGCCCCCTGTTTCCTGACTGCTTCTCCTTTGCTTTCTTCCCCCTTTTCAACCCTTAGTTCTTTATCCCTGTCCAATTCAGTTCTACTGCTATCCTTTTATTTCCTTCTGCTAGTTTGCTCATCGACTTCCTTTTTCTTAGATTTGTCTGTTATTGTCTTCTCTTGTATCGTTTGTAGACCCCTTTGTACAGGGCTTGTCTGTTGGGCAACCTCTGCCCCTTCCCTTGTCTAGTTTCTGTGTTACAGACACCCACAGCTGTTGTTCCCAGCCATGAGCAAACAGCTAAGGTCCGTGGAACACTCTTCCCCATATCTGCATACACCCCAAGAGGGAATCCATTCTGTTGTACCTTATTTCCTTGCTACACTTGCCTACTCTTTGTTCTCTTTTACTTTCAGCTGTGTGTGTACTTATCTGTCCACCTTACTTCAGCACAATCGCCCAAACCCTACCTGGGTGCCCTGTGCCACTCTGAGTGCCATCCGTGACAACCATATATCCAGTCTCCATAGATTCTTCCTTTCTATTAGAGGGGCAATGTCTAGCTAAATGGCCCACTTGCCCACAAGAAAAACAAACGTTGGTTAAGGGTTTTGGGCTCCAAATTTCTTCCACCCTTGGACTCCCTTCTCCTTTGACCTCAGAGGTTCTTTTGGGCTCACTTCCACTATCTCTAAGAGAGGGTTATGAACGATTTCCTTGGGGTTTTCCCCTCTCTACTTTATGAGAGGAAGGTGGTAACATTTTAGATTTTCTTTTCATCTCATCATTTTCATGTAGACTTCGGGCATGTTGTCACGCTTTATAAGAGATGTGGGTTCTAGCTTCTCCCCCTCCTCCTCACCTGTACCACCTTCTGGAGAGCTTGGAAGTCTTCTTCACTTTTTTCTCCAAATTGGGTGTTTTTTCTTGTAGAGATATGGTCTCCCTCGGGTAGACGCCACCCTGCCGTCTTGTTAGAGACCAGATCAGCAGGGGACCCCTTCCCGCGAGAGCCGTAAGATAGGAAAAAGCCCCAAAGGCAGAAAAAACCTCTCAGGAGTATGGCAGTCCTTGCCTCGATTTTATTGACGGAATCCGGAAACAAAGGATGATGTAGAACTCCCAAACCAAACGGGAACCGAGAAAGATGGTACTTGTCCACTGAAAACGAAGACTTGAGGAGCAAATGGTGGGAATTGGCAGTCCAAAGATCCCAGCTGAGAAGCATCCAGGAAGTTGTTTGAAGATACAGAACCCCAGAAAGACAGGGGAATATACGAGGAAAGGATAAGATGCAGAGACAAAAGAAAGGAAAGAAAAGGACCCGAAGAGCAAGAAATGACACGAGGTAGAGATAGCGGATTAACGAGAGGAGGTAAGGAAAAGACAGAACAAGCCAGGTCGGAAAATAGAGGAAGCGAGGCAGACCCTGAACGGGAACCGAAACCAAAAGTAAACAGAACAGGAGAGACCGCGGGTTGCGGGAAGCAGTGACCACAGACGGGCGAACCTCAAAACAGGTAGACAGAAGTAGAATAGAGGGACTAAGGGCAAGAAATACAGAGCTACGGCAAAAAGCCATGCGTGTAGACTCAAGGACAAGCGAAGGGTTGCAAGAGGGGGCGTGGCTTAAGAGTCGAAGCTTCCGTAACGAAAAGAAACTAGACCGACACACCAGGAAGTGGAAAAAACAACATGGGAACAATCAATGGTGTCTCTGTTTCCATGTCCCCCGTAGAAGCCAGGAAGGGAGGCGTGTGACACATGTTTACTCGCTTCTAAAAAATGTTGTGCCATTTCTACAACCAAAGATAAATTAGGTTTATTGATTTGTAGAATGGCTTTTGTAAATAATGAGGAACCAAATTAATAAATTGTTCTATATTCAATGTTTTGGATATTTCCGCGAAGGTCTTCTTTACTAACCATAAGGACAAAGTGTTTTTAATCCTAGCAACTAATTCTATATGAGTTTCATCCGGATTTAATTTGATGTTACGTACTTTCTGCTTATGGAGGTTTTCTGTCTGACACACCTTCTTTAACAAGCCCTCTTTCATCTCAGAAAAAGGGGTAGTACCATCTGGATTGAAAAGATTATTGATAAGATGATAAGAATTTTGACTTTCATCTTTAAGAAGGGTAGCCAAATAACAGGTGTTTAATTTTGGGCCCCAATTTAACTGGTGGGTTAACCTTTCAAAGTTGAGAAAAAAAAATCTGAGGTTGTCCCCTTTTTTATATGGTTGCAACACGACGTGTGAAATCACAGGTCTCTGTGTAGATGCTATGATTCTCTTTAGTCCTTCTTGAAAACCTAGTTTCAGCTTGGATCTGATGTTCAGTTAACTTCACCAATTGGTAATTTATTGTGGCCCTAGTGACAACTCCAGATACTAATTCTCTATAGAACTTTCTTCAAGATCCTCAGGAGGAGGAGCAAAGCCCTCGACACTGTTCTCTGACCCGGATACTTTGTATATTTCAATAGGTTCCTCAATCTTAATTTCTCCTGATATCTCGGGGTCTTTGTCCCCGCTAATTTCGACATCAGGTGGAGTGGTAGAAAGGGAGAGAGAAACTTTAATTGAAGGTACCAATATCAAAGTAAGTTTACTGTAAGATTTTAAATGATCATCTGATACCCTTTTGTTAAAAGACAATGGTTTTTGACGGAAATATAATTTTTGGTGGTCATGGATAAAGGCCTTTTCCTCAACTATTTGAAGAGAGCGTCCCTGCAATGCCCCTCCTCACCCCCATGAACATGACGGCCCGAAGAGTCAAAAACGCACGAAGCCACTCACTATTCAGACAGCCCCCAGGAGGGCCAGTGACATCCACGTATGCGGAAAGATATTCTCTTAGACAGATGTGCAAACCTTATCCAATCAATGTCTTTATGGATATAGGTGCTTCAACATTAGTCATGGACCAAAATGCCTCAATGGATGACGTTGACTAATGCTGAGAAACCACTGTGCTGGCGTCACTAGTGACACCACGACATAGCAGCGTTAGTCACAAAGTACACTCGCAGCCATCCACGAAGACACACAAACATACACGTGAACACACAAAGAACATGCTTACACAATTCTGTAGATAGAGGACAGATACATATACATACCATTAAAAGCTTTTATTATTCTCATTAGCTAAGTGCAAAAAGGCTGAACACAAGACAACAAAGAGATGCAGGGCAAGCTTGCAGATGCGTATGGCAACTAACACTGTTGAACTACAGGATCACATAAGGAGCCTGGAAGGACCAAATACACGGTATAGATACGCTTGGGAATGGTGATTCTGGGAATTTACGAATGTCCTGTATGATCCCTGTTGGTTTGTGTAATAAACAACAGTTCTAACTTGTTCTTGGCTGAGTTCTCCATGTGTTACTGGGGGGTGCTGCTGGGCACTGGGAGCTGAATGGGTACGCCCGTAGTAACCCCCAGACCTCTGGCATAGCTAAGCCAACAAATTGGTAGCAGAGGTAACTACTCCTGTTTGGCGTAAGCCGCCTCTTCCGCTGCGCGCCTGGAGGGCGCCTCACAGAAAGCGAGTCGACAGGGAAGTGCACCCCCGTGCAAAGGCCGCCAGGAGCCAGCTTGGAAATATCCTGCCTGCGGTCCGTGAGGAGTCCAGCAGACCAGAAGGGCGGTGTGGCAGCTTTGGGGGAGGCGGTAACCGAACAGCGTCAGTGAATCACAGAGTGTAAATATTGACTCAGTCACACAGCAACTAAGAGGAGTAGGAAAGTAACAGTGGGTGCGGAGTGGTAACGAGTATTGTTGAGTACCTTTGAAGTATTGTTGATTGTTCTTTAGTAGTGTTGGGTATTGTGTAGCATAGTAGGGAAAAGAGAGAAGGTAGATGTAATTTCTGTGGTTAGGGAACATTCGGTCTTGAGGTAAAAGTTTCTGTTGAATAACCTAGACTATTGACTTAAGGGAACGGATGACAGAAGTTATGTGAATATTGGATACCCTGTGAACTGGGCAATTTAGCTCGGGTCATGGATGATGATATCCCCATGTAAAGGCTTACCAAAGGGAGCTAGCCTAGATTGCGGAAGGTGTTCTTCTGGTTAAGTCTCGCAGAGGCGTTTTATCTACAAGGCAACGCTGTAGGTACAGATTGAACACGAGAAGCATTGGTATCCGCTGTTAGGAGGCAGGAAGACAGCTGCTGGTTTATGTCGGGGTTGCGAAAATATGTGTATAATGGGACATTGGCCTTGTGAGCGTTGTAAGTGATTCTATCACTCCCTTGTTTAGTGAAGTGGTGACGTCACCCATCAGGTCTGTGCATGGGACTTGGAGAGCACGAAGAGTTACAGAAGTTGGTGTTCAGAACTTAAAACTGACGGAGAAGGCTGTTCAGTGGCGGTGTGCAGAAAGCGCCTGCGCAAGACTGTGGGTGTGCCTTGCAAGGCAGAGAGTTGTAGAAGGGCGGTGCGGGGAGCACGACTGACAGGTTATTTGGGAGCCAGAGAGGCTCAAGAAGAGTTGTTGAGAACTGGTATTTGTGCAATAAAAAAATCTGAGTTGCAAGTATTCATTGTGTTTGTGTAATAACGGAAGTGTCAAAAGCCTTGATTTGAGGTCAAGTAAGTATAAAAGCAATGTATCAAGGGAAGTGCAGGGGTATACGCCCCTGCAGCACCTATGTAAGGCCGTTCTGCGATATAAGGACAAGACTTGTAAATATAGTGCAGAATGGACGAAAAGCACAGAGGGTAAATTGACTAAGCCATGGCCACAATGCAGAAGTTTCTCCAAAAATGTGCAGCAACCATTACAGACACACATACAAGACACTTATAAGGAGAAGAAGTTGACCAATCTTAAGGCGATATTTGAGCTCTGGAAAATGTTCCAGGAGGACAAGGGGGAAATATCGAAGCGTCAATGGATGCTGAGCCAGCAGGAGACACGGGGAGCAGCACCCTTGGCCCCCGCTCACCCACCTCCTCCTGAGCACAAGAAAGAAGGGGCTGCAGCAGAAGCGCCGGGGCTATACCATATACGGGAGCGAAAGGTAGCAGAGAGGTACACAAATCCAACATTTCAACCTCCACCATACACCAAGGAAGAGGGGCAGAAAGGGGTCGGACAGACAGATGGTGGGAGAGGAGAACACAGCGAGACCCAGAGGAACACTAGTGGGTATTAATATAATGGCAACCCAAATGCCATACATGCCAACCCTCCCGATTTCATACATGCCAACATTCCGAGCCACCTGGGAGGGAGATTTCCACTGGAAAATCGGGAGACCTACATTTCTCCATAGGAATGCATTGGGGCTACAGTAATTTTTGGTGGGAGAATGTGAAAAATAGCTACATTTTTCACCGAAAAATCGGGAGTCTCCCGCCTAAATCGGGAGGGCTGGCATGTATGCGATTTAGGTGGGAGATTCACGATTTTTCTGTGAAAAATAATGCTATTTTTCACGTTCTACTTCCTAAAATAAATCTTTGCCCCAATGCATTCCTATGGGAAAATCCTTGGCTCCCGATTTTTCTGACGTAATCTCCCGCACAGGTGGGTTGAAATGTTGGCATGTATGCAATGCAATCCAGTGGGTGGATTCGGTTCTCCAGATTTCTGCGAGACAATCTCTCTCCAAAGTCAAGCAGAATGTTGCCATGTATGTCTCCATCCTAAAACAATCCGGACCCCAACCAATGGGAACATTTTATTGTCTGCTTTCTGAGACAAAATCTAGCCCCAAGGCAAGGTGATCCAAAATGTTGTCATGTATGTAATTCCGCTGCTGGATCATAATTCCACCTCTTACATCACATACTCATCATGATGACATCACAGATCAGATTTCCATGTGTTTCTTTTGAAGTAGAACTTCAGCTGCCAACAGTGTTTGAGACATTGAGATTCACAATAATTGAGAATTCTATTCAACCTAACTCTGCTTGAAAAAAAGACCAACTCATTGATTCCATTTTATTTTTGAAAGTATGACTTATACGAACATAACATCGAGTCTACAATTATGTTGGGGCAGCTAAAGATATCAGTTACAACACTTGGGGGTACCGTTAGAATATTTATGTTATGAGAACTTGGTGCTGGTAATGAAGTAAAAGACAATATTGTCCATTTGAAAATGGCCGTTCTCTGCGTACAGCTATTCGGAGCTCCTACGAACGAACATATGATGCGTGGCGTCTATTCTTTGTTTCCATGGCTCTACCAGCTGGCGTTTGACATACGAGCGGAAGTGACGTTTGACGTTTCGCGCGCGAGTCTGGAATTGTTATCAAAGGAGGTGATTGGTGTCGGTGGTTCCTCTGATGATCCCGGGCAATGGAGGAGCAGAAGGAGAACCTGCCACAGGATGGGGGCAGTGAGCTGTGTGGCGCTTCTACACCGGTGAGCGCTTCTATGAGGAGAGGGCGGCTATATGGTCTTTGTTGACAGGCACTAACTCACGCTGTCACTGTCCTCATCTCACAGGTGCCTCCCCTAACTGCCCTCGCCCTGTCAGTGAGGCGTTGGGATTGCCGGTGCTTCCCGATCTTACGTTTTCCTCAAGCGACGCCCGGAGAGTGAAATGCAGGGACACTTTTCGCAAACGAGTATACCAATGCAATCATCACATGCAGGGATCGACTGTACTTAAGGCGGCATGAAAACATTGACTGAGCATGGAGGGTAGTGCTACTCAAAGTGTCGGGAAAGGGGTGTGCCTTTAGAAGCGAGTGGCAGTGGCTTAGTCTTAATTGTTTTCCTGAAGTTTCATGATGGGGGTGGCAACGATCTCGTTGTGGCATAATTCCGATTTTAGTATGTGAGGAGTTGACATCTGGCAAGCGTGTGGAAGTCCTTGCTTTATTAATGTTTTCATTATATAATACAATGGTGCAGGTAATTATATATCAGAAAGGGTGGCCTGCCCACCAGGTCCTCCCTTTTTACTAAGCTCAGTGCCAAACACGTAGTGTACACCTGTACCCTGCTGGATCAGTACCTGCTCTTTAGTGGCACAAAGGAGGTTCGGGGGCAACAGGTGCCCTCTTGACAGCTACAGTGACAGTTGGACAAGTCTTTGCAGTGCGGGTGATCAAGGGTGTAGACTTGTGTCCCAATGTAGTGTATAGGGACTTTCACCTTTCTCCAGGGTGGTGTGGTGGGTAGGGATAAATGGCTCTGGAGAACCTGCATA
Organism: Ambystoma mexicanum; assembly: GCF_040938575.1. Lineage (NCBI taxonomy): Eukaryota > Metazoa > Chordata > Amphibia > Caudata > Ambystomatidae > Ambystoma > Ambystoma mexicanum. The sequence continues at coordinate 1,462,342,856 of NC_090935.1, forward strand.
CTCTGCGCCCCTGCAGGTGATGCATTTAAGACATGCACTCCTGAACTATGAGAGTTACTATGCTGGTGGCAGTTGTACACTTTATATGCCATGCCTGAGTTTAAGTTATAGTGGCATAGTCTCTTTCATTATTATCCAAGCCACATAAATCTGATGTTAATGTGTCAGCACTGTGATCCCAGCTCAGCTGTGGAATGTTTGTGGATTCTGGTCAAACAGCCTCAACCTGCTAATTGACAGGGCAGAAGACTGGATGGCTGGGTGACTATGCCTCCCCTATTGATCCTTTGTGAGGTCAGGTAACCACTCTCTCCAGTGAGCCAGCCTCCCAGCAGGAGCCGGCTTGGGAAACTGGAATCAAAGGGCACACCCATCCCAAATGCACTAGGCTCTCACCAGGGCGTTGCATACCAAAAGGACTTTTGGTGCTATTGACAAGGGAAAGGGACAGACTCGCTTGAGGAAGATTCCACCATCTTGTTTTCTTTCTATTTCTCCCTTCCTGTATCTTACACTTCTTTTGAGACAACGTACATTGAGTATGATGTCAGATGGCTAAGCCCGCTTGTTCCAAGTACAGATATTAGATGCCTAAAGCAGGCTTGCATTAGTCAAATCACCTGTGGGCTTTAGCTTTTAAAAGAATGGGTCTCCTGCACCTTCTTTGATTAATCTCTGGACTTCAGCCTAGTTGAATTTGTTTGCTCTGTTGGGAGAGTAGTCCTTGACTAAGTCCTCCATTTTTGAGGTGGGGACAGGTAGTCCAAAGAAGAGCTAAGCTCTGCTCCCTAACCATCCGCAGGGCACATTGGCGGTGACCTGCTACTGGTGCAAAACCTGCCTCTCTGCCAGCCACAGTGGTACCCAGGCACCATGCTGAAAGATTCCTGCTGGTGTGTGCCAGCCTCCCCTGTGTTTCGGAGCCCCAGAACAAGGTCTATTCTTGCACCTGAGACTCTGGAGTGCGACTCACTAAACCAGAGAACCAAGACAGCCATGATTCTTGCAACTTCCTCATTCAAACACTGCAAACCGAGATACACACATGTTCAATCCGTTTCGAACATCCAGGAGCTGCATTTGGCAATTGCTGATCTTTCAAATAGTGTCCCTCGTTTGGAATCTGTTTGCGGCTGCACCACACCATCTGAAGCCCATCATTTCCTTGACCCTAACAAAGAAGCATGGCTGCACCATTCGAACCACCAGCCTTTTCTTTGCCGGTCCCGTCGACGGTCTGGTGTTTTTCTAAAACCGTGACTTTTGAGCACAGCATCAAACACTCATCTTCCACATCTTGACCTCAGCTCATCTGCTGTCGAACCTTGACCGTCCAACTGAACCTGGTGATCTGCATAGCTTTGAACGGCAGCAACTTTCAGTTCGACCCCCGACTTGACATCTGCTTGCCACCTGGACAAACATGACTGCCGTATTTGAACTCTAATCCAACTGCCAGCCCATCTCTAAGAAGCCTGGTTTACCGTTGCCGAACCTCCAAAGCAAAGATAGTATTACCATATAACTGTCACCTTGATGCATTTCTGCACCCTAGCAACTGGCTAGGTCACTTTAATCCCTTTTGCACCCAAGAACATATCCTTTTTGAAGAAAATGTTGGTTTCTATTGCCTTTTTCCCCCTGTGTCATTCACACGCTTTTTCAGAGTATAGCTTTCACCCGGCCATGTTACTACAAAAGGCGAAGGACGTGTATCTCTTAACTGTGGCTTTTTTACCTTTTTATGATTGGGTTCACTCTTGGTTTGTAGAAGTGTCAGGGCTGAGTAAGCACTTTAGCCTCAACTCGTTGTACTCCTGCAGGATGGAAGTCCATTTGTCACATAGTTGCAGTTTCAGTACACCCAAAGTTTTGGTTAAATTAATTGGTTACAATTATTGCTCTTAAAAGGGGGAACAAAATGTTCAATTTTCTGCCCAGTCATGGGTGCAAACTACAAGTCAGTAATTCTGGCACAGGGCATAGTGAGGAAGCTGTACCCAATTCCAGGTCGAAGCACATTTTGCAGCAGAAATTGGACAATAGCTGTAGGATTTACGGCAAGGACTGGAACTTTTTTATAACCTCTCAACAGCAGTCTCCTAAACTGCTGAGTTGTCTTTGCAGCATTCTGATTTATGGCGCTTACACCCCCCCCGTGCTCCCCACCCACACACACTTCTGCCCCCCAACTCATTACTACTTCTGCACCCACCAAGCAGCTTCTGCCTCACCTTCATCACCTCTAATCAAGGCTAGCTTCATGATTGATCGGGTGGCCTTCCTGCTTTGAAGTTCGCAGCACTTGCTAATTTTGCAAGATGCATGCCAACAATTCACCAAGCCTGATCCCAGCAGGAGAGGAGCCTGAAAAACGGACACACCCAGTGACCTATGAGCACTGCGTTCAATGCAGATGTTTGTTCCGCTTTCATTTTTGGTTGTCTCATGCAAATACTGGCAACATCTCCATGAGGGCAAAATGACACTCCTGCCTCCATTGTTCAAAGATAACGGGGGCAGCTGCCCTCTCTGCTCCCATGTATTCTGCGACTGTGCTCCCTGTTTCCAGGGGCGCTTGGGTCTGAGGCGCAAGCTGGGAGTTAGAGGATAAAAGGAGCAGTGTGTGAGAAATGCAGGTCTGTGCACACGCAAGTGCACAGTTTGGCAGCATGTGAATGAGGCATATGTGGAGATAGAGCAATAAGACCTCTTCATAAACTTATCCAGTTTTATCTGGATTCACATGCATGTCAACATTATCCGGTCCATTCAGAAAAAGCTAGTCCAGTCCTGATTTCAACATTTAATTTTTGGACTCGTAGCCCGAATTTATAATGTGAAAATCCAGGACTTCAAGCCACAGAATGCAAAGTGAAAACCAGGACTGGGCTAACCTCTCCCGAATGGAAAATGTGGATTTGTAATACTGCACGCTGCTGTTTGCATGGTCACATGTTATCATAGTTTGTATGCAACATTGTAGCCCCACAAAATTGACATTTAAATTATCCATTCAGGCGTGCCCAGACAGCCCGTTCTGCCATTTTGACATATTTTAATAAACTTTTCGCCTTATTTTACGCTAGTGACTTTTAGATTACCTCTGTTCTGAGCCTAGTTTTTTATGGTTAACTGGGTTTTTTATTATAGATGAACGTTTTACTAATTGTTCACATTTGCACAATTCTGCGTAATTGTGCGTAACTTTGCACAAACCTGTATTGATTTGCACTTTATTGTATAAATTAGTATACCTAGATCCCTTTTGACATGATTAAAAGGAAAGGGACATCTCCTGTCTTGCCATAGGACCGGCAGAAAAAGATATCCAAAATGTGAATTCCTATAAAGGATGTGAATACCTTGATCACTGAAATCAAGGATCTAATCCAAGATATTGACTATTTTGACACCAGTGGGAGGAGGTGCGATGAGAGGTCTGGGGAGCATTGAATTAGTTAATACTGCGTCTCTAATTGTGCCATAGTGGGGGGCGATGTAGAAATTGGGTTATATGACCTGCCGGTATACATACACTATCTGGGAAGTACCGCAAACAGGGTCCCTTGTGGAAATAGAGCTGTAGAATTAAATGCAGACCCACTCAAAGCATTTGAAGTTGGGAAAAGTGACAGGCAAGAAGGGGGAGGAATTTTGTATTACTGGCCAATGTGGTGGGGGCTACGCGGTGCTCTGTGGGAGAGGTACTGTGTGATTGTTATTGGAGTGTATGCCCATCAGGACACACATGTGGTGCCCACCATAATCAATACGACTGACCTCACCCCCAACAGAAGTAGTTATTGAGGCAGATAAAAATGTTTTGAATACGGGGCAGGTAGATGGTAAAACAAAAGAAAATATTATTGTAATTGACCCCAGTGTCTTGCTGTTTAACAGGTTCCCAGCTCTGAGCCAACAGAGTACCCAGCATGTTGAGGGTCGGACTAAGCAGAGCAAGTGAAGAAAAGTATGCCGGCCCACCCGTAGCACAGCCCTTAAAAAGCGTAGACTAAAGAGAGATAGGAACCTTAAATGCATCAACCAAAAACTTAAGCAGATTGTTGAAGAGTAAGTCATTCTGACCCCTGCCCTCAAAAGGTGCAGCTATGTAGTGCTCCCCACTCGTATGTGGATGGATTACGGGACCCCATGGAAGACCCAAAATTGGGACAGATTGTAGCCCTACTTCAAGAGATGGCGAAAGAGGTTAGATCCTTGACTGGTATTAATCACCTGGGAAGGAAGATCGACTGCAGAACCAGAATGGATCCTTATGAACCTCCACCAAGGGAAAGTACTGTAAAGGGCTTGTTCACTGAAGTAAGACACTTCCCCGTTCAGGGTCATGTCAATCGGACTGAAGCCCTACACACTGCTGCTGTCCCCAAGTGGGCAAGTAAGCCAAACGGGCAGGGTAACAAGGATGCAGTTGTGCTGCAGAAGTGTTTGGCGGTGCATGAATGTGGACGTGAATGCTGCTACCCTTCCTTGTGTGTTTTTAGGAGCGTGGCTTTGGTCCTCGCCTGCTCAAACATTCAAATTGAAAAAGACCGCAAAGCGCAGCAGAAGTGTTTGGTGGGGTGTGGGCATATGGATAAGCACACAGTTTGCTGTCGAGGACCTGTGTGCAGCCGTTTGCCTTGTCTTTGCCGCCAGCACTGCTCCCACCCCTTGAGCCGAGCATTGGGCAGCGAGAAGCCAGAAAGAAGCTTGATCTCCTCATGAAATATATGCCCAGACAAACTAGTGAACATTTCCGAGGAGTCTGCTGGAGCGGAGTAGCTTGTGCAGTCTGCTCAGGGCAACTGGGGAGTGTCCTCCATTTAACACGCTATTGTATTATTGTGTAACTCCCCCTCAGTCACAATTGACTAGAACTTCGACAGTAAACCATGTCCTATGTATGACCTACGGAGTGGAAGGACTATCATTTCTCTCAATTCTAGCCTTGCTCCCATTTCGGATGATGAGATGTTGGCAGCGATAAACTTACCCCTGCTGCATTCACCTGAGGTTGTGCTATTTGGCAATTTTATTTATGACGAAAACGGGAGAAAGTAGGAGTATAGAATTATTTGCGCCCCCAGATACAGCAGTGAATCCCTTTCAGATCAAACCCACCACTTAACTGATTACTTCCTCTATTTTGCCTCTATTTTGCCGAAGGGTAAACGGATGGGGAAGACGTTGGATTAGCCACTCTACCCGTAAATTTGGCTCCAGTTACACAAACTCATGGAACCCTCTTTTTGTGAACACCCACGATACGGAAGAGCAAAGTTTCATAGATACGTTGCCTGATATAGATCAGCGGTATCTCCTGGACTTTGATTAATCACTTTCTTCAATAGGATCAGTGCCTCCTTTCCTCCCTCCAAGGAAAATGCATGTTCCTTTTTAATGTGTAAGGAGGGTGCATTGCCTTGGGAACAATCACTGGTGGAAATATATTCTGGTGTTATTATTCGAAAATCTTAAATCGGAAACCAACGCAAACTCGGTGATTCTGTAGTCGCTCCTCTTCGATGATCTAAAATTGTATGCCCCAGCAAAAGAATTTTTGTTTTCCCGGGACTTGGTTAATAAAAAGGACAGAGTTAATTTGCAAGTAGGTCATACTTCGAAGAGGAATGATCTAGGCATTATACATGACCCAAGGGTTGGCTCTCAGACAGCAGAGCCCCCAACAACAGGGGCTCCAGCGGCCCCGTGCGAGTCGGGGGCTGTGTTGAATTCTTACTCGGAAAGTGTCATTATTTGTGCAGATGACTCCGTTCAGTTAAAGGTGGGGAGTTTTTTGCATGAAAGGGGATGCTGGTCCTCATGAGTGGTGTTGTTTCCTACCAGGGTTATAAAAAACCTCCTTTGCCTCAAGCACCAACATGGGGAGAAGGGGCTATTACTTTGGCCCAAGAAACCGCAACTCTGGGAATGATTTATGCTTTCCAAGAGTGCCAAAATGTGCTTCACCTCGTATTTCAGCAAAGGCATCCAGATGGAAAGCGCCAATGACGAAAAACAAAAGTTCTGCGTTTAAATCTAAACACCCAGGCATCTCGACAGTTTTTGTGACATCTTCTGTCTCAGCTGGTAGTAAAAACGACCCTTACTAAAACTGTCACTAGAGAGCCCTCACATAGTTACGGGGAAATGCTGATAACTGGCTCTGGTGAGAACAGTGTAATATGGTGAACACACCCTTGGCGGGTCCTTAAAGTATGATTATTTCTGGTAATGATCTAGGGGTGCCTGACCTCAGCTGCTTTGAGTGAGTGACTACCTTCAACGATGTCAGCCCTACAGATAAGGTGCGTATCTTGGCTTTATACACACGTACCGTTTACGCTGTATTTATTTTCATTAAAAAGCATACTTTCCTCCACTAGATGGCAGTAGAGGGCAATAATCTCCATATCTGAGTGTATTACACAACTTCTTTTATTAAATCACTGAAAGTACAGTGGGGTTAACTAGATTTTTGCGACTTCTAGTTTACCATTCAGGCTTAACATGTTGATGTAAGGATTTACATGTTGCCGTGTGGTGTTATTATGCAAATTGTGTGTTTGGAAGTAAACTCTTTAAGACATCATCACTATAGGCCTTGAAATCCAAACTATTTGTACTGAGTAACGCTTGGAAATTTGCAGAGTGGATTAGAATCCCTGCTTCACTATTCAGACAAGGTTTGTGATCCTGGTCCCCTGTCCCCATACTCCACCCTGCCTCCCACCCCATCTGTCCCGCCATCCTACTCCCTCCTTTTTGGATGCAACCAGAGGACCACTAGTTCCTTTTTTCCACTTCCACCGCTGATGTGATTAGCGGCCATGGGCTGAATTTGCTTTGATGCGTGTTATGTCCGAGATGCAGATTCTTGGCTATCTAGGAAGAAACCTATCGGGCAATCAAGACTGCTCTCCTAGGATGGAAGTAGAAGATGGGGGAAGGTACAGACAAGTCTTTAATACTCGAGCAGTTAATGTGAAGTTATATTAAACAAGCAGCAAGGAGTAAGCCAAGAGACATAAACTTTGTCATGTGCATTATATAAATGGTCACTACTATTAATGCTACAGGTCGAACAGAGGCCAGTCAGGCTTTTTTAGTAGTAACTAGTTGGAAATAAATCACTTGTAGTAGCAATTTCTATTTTTGCTAAAAAGGCACAGTGACAAAAGTATTTGTCCAGGTTCACACACTTTAGTGTTGAAGTAGGGCTTTGGGACCAGTCTTCAACTTATGCACTTGCCTGCGTTTCTTCCTAATTGTAATTGCCAGAATTATGGTTTTTGGCTTTGTACACAAACAAACCAGTAAAACTATAAATATGCCTACCATAATGCAATTCAGCTTGCATGCACTTTTGGTTATTAGAAGTGATATTGCTAACTAGTGTCTGGCGATCCACATTAATTTCCTGCAGCAGACAGCGGGAAAGGTAGATTAGCAGTTTGTGACTTTTGCTAAGATTATGTGTGCAAGTTCCTCTAAGTATATCATATGCCAACAATTGCTTATTCACACTCCCTCTGCAGGCAATACATCAGTCTCAATCTATAGTAGTTTTTAACAGAGTTTCTAGGCTCCTAGAATTTTGAAAATTAAGCTGTGTAAGTACGAGGTACTTGTAAGTTATTTTATGGCAGAATATTTTCCACAAGTGTAATAAAATGGTTAAAGCCAAGCCAGACAACTTTGATCTACAACTCTTTTGGGCTACGGGTTTGATTTTACGTATGCATTGGGTGTATGTTGGATACGTTTTACTCTCTTGCAGAGGAGAAAATTAATTTTTACTCTCTTGAAATTGCATTTACGCTCTAATTTGAAAAATCATGCATAAAATACTCCCACCTCAAAATCTTATCTGGAGCACTGAACGGTGTAATACAACCCAAGAGCTACAGCAGCCAAACCTTTGATCAGCAGTAGGTACAAACCCAAACCCCAGGGCAGACATGTCTGGATTGCATCCCCAACGAGTATTTAAAAATTATGCTAATAATGGGGGTGTTGGGGTGGGGCACTGGCCCATGAGTCGGAGGAGGTTGGGTGGCACGTGCAGTGTGGGCAAAGGCCCAGGGGCAGAGTCATTTGACCTAGAGCCTAAGTTTGGAATTCTATTTGAAGTGTGATTTTGGATAATCTATCCCTAACTCCTCTGATGCCCCATGTTGTTTCTTGCTGCCCCTCCTGATGCCCCGTGTTCTTGATGTCCCCCACCTCCACCTTTGCCCTGTGTGTTTTGTGTAGTCCCCCCTCCCCCTCTGATGCCTGGGTTGTTTCTGACGCCCCCATATGATGTCTGTGCTGTTATGTCCCCCCCAATCCACCTTACGCCCCTGTTTCTCTCTTCAGCATTCATGTGTGTCTTACTCACCTTCAGCTTGTCTCCTTCTTCTGACCTGCTGCAGATGCCTGGATTTTGTCTCCTAAATCACTTGATTTTTGGTTTCCCACCCTTCTCAACTCACATTCCTGCACTGCTGGGTTTGCTGCCCTGGTTGGCCCTGACTCATATGATGCCTACTGTCATTGTCCCTCCCGTACTAAACCCCTGGGATACTGTCTCTATCCCCCCCCTTCCTCTGTGTCCCCCACACTTAGCACTTACGTCTTTCAACTATGGCACCTGAACTGTTAGTTAGCTGCTTGTCTGTCTCCCCCCCCCCACCTTTTCTTCCCACCTTCCCTTCCCCCTCCAGTACTATCTGAATTGTCAGACCTAGTAAAGTAGTTGCTTGTTCTGTTCATCTCCTCTCCTTCTTTCCAATTCCCCCCCCACTCCCGCACCCACCTTTTTGTTATATTCCGGCACTACCTCAATTGCCATCTGGCATAATAGTGTAGCTGCTTGTCTATCTCACTCTCTTGCCCACCCCCAGTCCCCTCCCTTCCATTGTTCAATGGCTCTTACTACTTTAATGTATGCCCTACAGATCCATCTGATAGCAGCTTGTTTGTCTCCCTCCCTTCCCCCCCTCCAGCACTATCTGAATTGTTGTCAGATCTAGTAAAATAGTCTCTTGTTCTGTTCTTCTCCGTCTCCCTCACGCCAATCCCCTACCCTTCCCCCCACTCCTCTCGTTATTCTTCCGGCACTACCTCAATTGCCGTTAGGCATAGTAATGTAGCCGCCTGTCTGTTTCACTCTTTCTTCCTGCCTCCCTGATTATGATAGTTGATTTTTGTTTTTCACATTCTGAATGTATCAAGGACTGTAAGAATGTTCACTGTATAATTTTCCCATGTTCCCTCCCCTCCTTGAAGCGCTTTGAAACACATTGTGTGTAGGTGCTATACAAATAAACTATACACCAAAATCAATCAAAACCTTGTATCGTACGAACATTTTACGTTTACTTGCGGAAGTGCCAGGTTTAGTGGATTCATCTACACATGATGTAAATAGGGTGTTTAGTTTATTTATTTGTATGGGGCTCCAAGCCTGTAGGCATCTGGGCACATTTCTTACATAGTAGGTTACAGATAGTACAGAAAGTTTACACAAATTGCAGAGCATACATTTACGGGAAGCGAGTTACATAATGGTAGGAGTATATAACTTACAATTTACAAGCTATACCTTTTGACTGAGATAAAAATGTACAGGAAGATTACATCATTATAGGAGTATCGTTTCTTATGTCACGCAGTTTGTAGAGCAGGCGACCGTTAGGGTTGTGGACAGATGGGTATCTAGGATTCTCGGGCGAGGAGCCAAGTTTTGGCGTTCCTCCTGAATGGGTGGTAGGCATGTTCGGTTCTTAGTGATACGGGTAGAGTGTTCTATAATTTGGCTGCAAGAACGGGGAAACTACTCCCTCCTGCCTTTTGTAACTTGAAGTAAGGTACTTTAAGGCAGTGTGCCTGCACCGATCTCATTGGGCGGTCTGAGGTATTACGTGCAGAGTTCTTGGTCCGGTATCTTGGTGCTAGGTTGCCGAGACATTTATGGGTAAGTGAAAGGGTTTTGAAGGCGATCCTTTGCTTAACCAATAGCCAATTTAAGTTACGTCTTATCTCAGATATATGTTGTGATCTGGGGATATTCAGTGCTGCCCTAATGGCATTGTTTTGCAGAACTTCCCTGATAGACATAGGCTGGACAGATCGGTGGTCTATTTTAAAATTAAAAGTCTTTGATTTTGTCCTACAAGAATGTGACTCGCTATGGGTATTTGGCTTTGATTTAACTAAATATGTGGAGAGCAAGTGTGTGGGCACTGCAGCTAAGGGGTGTGACTGACTAATATATTAGTGAGGAAATGCTGGCCCTAAAATGCAAAATGAAGAGTTCTGAAGAATCTAGGGACTGGTAGTGGCTACTGAGTGCGATGCGAGGTTAAACAGCAGATCAGGAGTCAAACCTCGGTGAAAGTGAGTCCCTTCTCAATTTTTTCATGCAATACACAGGGCCATTCACTTATTTACTAGCCCAGTTGTGGGCCGAGAATTTAAGTCACAAATAGTGGTTTGCCTTCAGGAGACCTGGTTATTAAATCAACCTGTGTTTGATGGATAAATTGTAATTACTTAAGTAGGAAGATGCGGGTTGACCGGCCGCCCATATAGTGGTCTTCTAACATTGATTAGATCGGAGAGTAGCCACGTACTGTTGGACCTTTCCTTTGGTATTCAAGCGATTTCATGTTAAAATGCTGGGAGAGGTGATCTCTCCCCTTTTGATTTTAAATGTGTATTGGCATGAGAATCTTGTGACTAGTCTCTACACTTGATCACTCAACAGGGTTTATTAATGCTTGGTGTGAACAAAACGCTGGTGACCAGATCATTCTGGTGGGCGATCTTAATTCCGACTGTACTGATAATAATTCTCAATGGAACATCACTGGGTATGTTTTGTCCTCGTCAACAAAACAGCATACAGGCCATCAATGGCTAAGATGCATGCGGGGGTTGGGCATGTATAGATTGATTGGATCTGTACAAGGACACATTTCATATAGACTGACCTGGTCAAATGGAAAAGTGTATTCAACCACAGACTACATTTTTGTGGGTTGTGGCTGGTTTGAGAACTGCTGTTCGATGAGTGTCTTTCCTTCCCCATTCAGTGATCATGCCATGATCAATGGCGAATTTTGAACTGGGTAAAGCAGTCTAGGGTCCAGATGTTTCAGGCACCGACTGAGTTGTGTACTAACCCAGCGGGGTATCGTAAAAGCTAGGGTGAATCTTTCTTTGGTGGACATTCTTAAATTTTGTTCTGTGGATTGGAAAAACTCTGTATTTTACTTCAGCAACTTCGAGGCCACTGTGAACTATCTAATACAGTGTAATCAACGCCCAGTTACGCTAAATCTGACAAAAATGCAAAAACTGTGGCAAAGAAGCGTAATCTAGGGAAGCAGGTTAGGTCTTTAAATCAACGGGCTGACATCCAACATGAAGCAAAAAGGAAATTGATTAGACGTTCACGCCAAGTTTATAGGAATTGGTCTAGAAATGGCAGTGGGAAGAAGTCTGGATGATGCTGAGGCAGTATTCACAGTCTTAAGAAATAAGAATGCTCAGCTATTTTGGCGACTTTAATAATACTGATCGGGGAAGCAAATCAATACTGAAGCCGAAAAGTAGTGTGTTCAGCACTTTTCAACCCTGTACGCACGGCCTACTGCGGATTTGATGCACTCACCGTTGGAGTGTAGCCCAACTGATAGGATGAACTTGTCCTCTTTTGAATATAGTAGCATACTGGAGGTGATGAGGAGGATCAGTCCATCCCGTGCGACCAGTCCAAAATAAATTATCTGATTAAAAATGATCCTGAAGCATGGGTTATAGCCCCCAACATCCTGCTTGAGCTTGTGGTGAGCACAAATTGGTTTCCTATTTCATGGTCCAAGGCACATATCGTTCCTATACATAAGGGCGCAAGAACTTCTCCCCTAAATTACAGACCAATTGCCCTTGTGGATGTGGCCACAAGGATTATTGTCTCAATCTTGCGGTCCCAATTGGGAGGCCTTGGGCCTAGAGGTGGGCATATTGGAGAATTGGCAAACTGGATTCCGTGCCAATCTAGGAACCTCATTAAATGGTCTGATAGTGAAAAGTGTTAAGCAATTGCCATTGGAGGGGGAGAAGTACGATCAAATCTTCATTGCTTCCATCGATTTTTAACAGCGGCATTTTACGCGGGGAATCACAATGTATGGTCCAAACTGTATCAGTGGGGCGTCCCCAGGGGCTTATTTAGGTCAATTGGTTTGTATTCACACTTCTCTATTTAAGTGCGGTTGAACTATTCTGGTGCCCTTTCGCATAAGGTCTCCACGTTTTGTGGTGTCAGGCAGGGTTGCGTCTTGGCGCCCTGCCTGTTCAATCTCATCTATCTGACATAGGTGACCATCTAAAATCATCCGTATTTATTACCCTGAGTGTTCTCCAGTTAAAGCTTTTTTGGTTGTCCTACGTGGATACTTTTCTTATCGATTGTACTCCCGAGGTTTATGGATGTTTTTGCAGTTTACATGCACAAGCATGCTTTTGAACATAATCCCTCAAAGACCAAAATTCTGCAGTGCTCAAGGGGTCGGAAGAAAACCTTTCGATGGCATTTTGGTTCTGAACTGGTGGCCAAGGTGGAGTCCTTGATTTATCTGGGTTTCTCTCTACAGGCAAGACCTGTCCAGACAAGGCTAAAAGTGGCTTGGGAAGCGAACTATGCCATTGGTCAACCAATTACAGTGGGTTCACTTGCGGTACAGGAAATATACACTGAAACCATGCATAAAATATTATGAAGGGAAAATTGTCCCCAAGATCCTGTATGGTATGGATATATATTATCCCCTATCATTATTGGAAGTGTTGCCAACTCTGGAAGCTATGGTTTGGCATAGAGTCCTGCATTTGCCCACTGTTATCCCAATTCATGCAATCCGATAGGAGTTGGGCATTATCTCCGTTGCCACGAGAGCACAGTGGAAGATTTGTCTCTTGTGCAGGAGATCGTTAATCCACAGTTGGTTCGCTTTTTGAGGATCTGAAAATAATCCTTGAATCAGAGACCTGCAAGTGGTTGAACAAGGTGTTTGATTACTGTAGTGCTCGCTTGTTGGAGGCTGGTAGCTCAATCGTTGCGTTAATAGACAATCCTTGTAGCGTTCAACTCTTCAGTTTGACTGGATTTGTTCATTTGAGAATACTCCCAATTATTCCTCTGTGTCTCGCTTACAGGGTGATCACAAGACAATTAGGAAGGTTGGCTCAGTTTCTGGCAATCTGCCCAGCTCATTGTAAGATTGGCTTTTTTTAGAACTTTTCCCATTACGCGGACAACCCCCAACTTTTCTGTCGGGACCCCTCCCAACTTGAATTAGGTAAAAAATACTGTGTAAGGCGTTTTCGTTGGAATTTGTACCTGAACAAACAAATAATTATTAGATTCAGCCATTTGGATGCAACTCGTCGCTTTCGTAAGGATGAGGTAGAGTATGAAACCCTTAAACATGTAATAATCTCTTGTCCTGTTCTGGATTTCAGGTGGAATTGCCTCTAAATAATTCTTGCCATGCTTCGAAGTGGGGGATGGTGAACAGGTTTGGTCTGCTTGTTTGTTGGGTCACGCAACTTCCGGGGTTATTGCTGTTACCAGCTTCATAAAAGCTTTCAGATTGGAAGAGTATCCTGGGTCAACACTGCTGGTGTAATGTCTAGTTGAGCAGATTCTATAGAAATGTAACGTATTATAAATGTATCTTTTTATAGGGTTTTATAAGTATTATGCTGTATTAGTTAAAGGTTACATTATTTTTACCATAAACATTTTTTAAGAAGTTTCAACTCCTAGATTAATGCAACCGTTAAACCCCCTGAGGCCGATCATTGAAGTAAAAATAAAATCCCAATTGCAGTGGAACATTAAATGGGAGAGACAACACAATCTCTACGACATGACTGGGCAGGTGCTCTGTGGGATAGCTTGACCCTATAAAATCTGGAGGCCAAGGGGAGGACTGACCTTTTGTGGTGATGCACAATGTACCAATGTTGCCCCAGGGCTTCTTTGAAAATCAGAACTCTCTGAGAAACAAATATATTTATTGGATAAGGAGCATAAAGGGGTGTGGTTCAATAATTTGTGAAGATATTGTTAAGTGCACACGGACAAGAGGGAATGGCGGTCGGGCTGACTGTATTAAAATATTCTTACCCAACCCTTACCTGACGTAATGTCTTCTGTCTATAGACCGTCAAACGTATCCACCCCAGGAAACAGCAATAATTCTTCAGGCCTACTTGCTGGCAGGTGAGAGGCCAGAGGGTAATAAGGGAGGGCCTGGGTGGAAAAAGAGGGCTGTGAAGAGTTCAACCTACCTCAAATCTGACAACCAAGGGAAATGTATCACTAAGAAGACACAATTGTCCCAAACACTGTGCTTTCCTGCAATATAGCTGGCCTCCTTGAACACACGTCTGTACCAAGCTGGATTACCTTCATTGGGCAATTCCAGCTAGTATTGTTACAGGAAACATGGGCTTTGGATTTTGTGACTTGTGGAGCACAGACATATCAAATCCCTGCCCTCAAAGGTATTAGAGGCTGCTCCAGTGGTAGATTATTGATCTGGGTTGACTCAATCCTGAATTGGAGGGTGGAAAATTGCATAACAGTCTGCAGTTCTACAACATTTGGTAATAACAGTCCAGAAAGGACAAGGCATATACATTTTTTATGTTTACAATAGGCCAAATTCCATGCTTGTCATCTGAGAAATACATGAACTGGCCCTGTTAAAGCGAGGATTCAATACCAGAAGTGGATTTACAGTCGTTGCAGGGGATTTTAACATGCAGTTGGAACCACTCTTGGAACTTGGGACCTGGGAGGATCGGGATGAGGCATGGGATACCCCACCATTGATATTCTGGCGCCCTAGGAAAGTTCATAGATTGGCAATCAACTTAATTAGAACATTGCATGAGATGGAGCTAAGAGCCTGTAATGGCCGTTTAACAGCAATCACCCTACAAATAAGACCTACATAGGGCCAAGAGGCTCAACATTAATCAACTATATATTTGTATCAGCTGGCACCTGATTGAAAATTATTGAACTAGTCTGTTTTGAGCCAAGGAAAAAAGGTACTAAATCAGGCCACAACAGTCTCTGGGCATGGTCGCAGGAGTGTTAAGTGGGCAAAATTGGATCAGTGATTTTTAGACCGCATCTTAATGATGCTTTCCTCCCTCATATTGAGAAGGTGTCCTCAAATTGAGTAAACGGAATTGAGGTCCTTGAAGATTTTGGGTAAAGTGGTTAGAAAAATATTCCCTTTTTGTCACCCATACTAATCGTCAAATTAAACATAACGTTCTGATCACAGTTTAATGGTATACCATGAGTGTGAATCTGCAAAGCAAGAGTTGGTAGGAGTCTTGACAAAGGGACCATCTGTTAAACTCTACTCCGGCTAAAAATGTCTGAGTACAAGTCAATTGTAAAAAGAAATGTATTTTAAATCCAAGTGGGAGTCCCTTGTATTTGCTCTGGACCCCAGGGACTACATTACTTTCTGGAAACTGATGTCTGGTGCAGAAGTAAAGGGGATGTAGATAACCAGTGCAGCATAACTGCGGGGGCATGCTTGGAAAGTGCTCAGCTTTTTATGGTGGAGAAGGGGAGATGGACACAACAAGAGCTGCTACTGCGCTACTCCAGCAGAATGACAGTGGGCTTTTAATCCACATTGAAAATGTGGCAGTGGCAGTTGCTATCAATTCACAGAAGGCAGGAAAGAGGGCTGGCCCCAAAAAAGTGCTGATAGTTGTAGTGTCCCTGAATCATGGCACCTGGCTGGAATATTGCCAATCTATAAAAAGGGAGGGGACGGAGTACCTGGCAAACTACTGTGCTATGCTAGACAGCTTGGGCAAGGTATTCGCTAGGTTGTGTTTTTGGGAACATTTAGTCTTGGGCAACGGAAAATTAGATCATAAACACCCTAGAGTCCAGTTTATGATCCCCCACCTCCCTGTTTGATATTAGAAGAGGGACCAGACAAGGATGCTCTTTGTCTCCACTTATTTTTGGCATCGTCATGGAACACTTTGCTGATTTGATGCACCATAAATATTCGCATAGGGGGATATGGCTATCTGTGTCACCAGAGATTTTTTCTCTCTATGCAGATGATGTGTTATTGTACATAAGGAATTCCGAGCATAATCCCGTACCTTTTTTATGCGTGATGTCGCCTACTCTGGGTCTTTATCAGGCCTTCGGATAAACTGGGCCAAATCCGAGCTTTTTCCCCTAACCAAAACCACTGTGTCCCATGAGGACCTCATGGGTTTCCTGTGGGCACCAGAGGAGATAAAGTACTTGGGAGTCAGTCACGAGGTGCCAGGACTCCTTGTAGGAGTGCAACTATGGGAATTATCTGCAACAACTCGGTCTCAAGCGGCTCACTTGGGCAAAGCTGCCCGTCGCTCTCGCTTGCAAAGTCTCTGCTCAAGATGGTGGTGCTGCCCCAACTGCTCGATCGTTTTCTAAATATCCCATTGTGGTCTGGCGCAGTACTGTTTTACTAGACTCCGATGTGAGTTCAATAGCTTCTTATGGCATTCTCGGGCGGTTAGGCTGAAGTGGTAAACTCTGCTTAAAACACATGAATAGAGTTGAATCGACGCTAAAAGTAATTTTGCATAGATCGGCAGTTAATATAATCCTTCTTCTACATAGGGGTAGATTCTCTCCTCTCTCCTCTCTCCTCTCTTCGTCTCTTCGTCTCTCCTCTTTCTTAGTGTATTGGTTTGGTGTTGGTCTACCTTGAGGCACGTTCTACGAGCGGGGCACACTGGTTGGTTGGTCGGACCTTTGTGGGGGACTGGGAGGGCTCCCATCTGGTTGGCTGCAATACGCCGGTTTGAGGTGTGCAGTTGAGCGGTGGCCAGAATTCCCCTCACAGCCCCCGGACAATCCACTATTGGCAATCGTGTTGGGTGCGGCTGGTCCTTCGGGCATGGCATCTAGACTGTACCAAATACTTCAGGAAGGATGTAATAAGCCCCTAACTAAACTCTGCGAGACTCCGAGTAGGGACCTCGGAACTGAGATGACTGTGAAGAGGTGGGATGCTATCCGACGTTGCGTGTGCGCAGTGTCCCTGAATGCCAAGTTCTGTCTGATTCATTTTACGGTATTGCACAGGTATCACCATACACCTTCTAGATTGCACATTATGTCTTGGGATCATTCCCCTCTCTGCCCCAGATGCCATGGTGAAAATGCAGGGTACCTTCACATGGTCTGAGCTTGCCCTAAACTGTCTGAATATTGGGTTAAAGTTTGCACGGACATATCAGTGATACTTGAGCGAAATGTCGAGCCGTCTCCCTTGAATTGCCTGTTCCACGAGTTCATATCAATTCAAGGGGCCAACCGCAGGCTAGCTAGTCTTTGTATGCTGTTAGCAATGCGATGTATACTATTGTTAGGGCTTCGGCCTGCTATAGCCACTATTGATCAGTGGCTTTATGCTGTCACCTGGGCGGCAGACACAGAGGAGTGCTGGATATCTATGCAGCCATCTAATTGCAGACACTGAGATACATGGCCTCCATTTCGGTCATATTGACAGACTCTAGCCGACCCCAGAGGAGAAGAGGCAGACGAGTCAACTCCAACATGTCTCTCTGATTCGCCTGTAGTAGTATGAACCTGGTCAGACCCTCCAAACTGATGTTGTGCCCAATGACCTACTGTATGCGATGTACACATGAAACTTGCAAATGTACGAACCTTTATTACTTTATGTATTGATCTGATTGTCCCTGTTGCCTTGTCAAGCAATAATAAATAAAGGTTTAAAAAAAAAAGCGGTGCGATCAAATTGCAGCAGGTATTCATGGATATGCAAAGGAGAATTGGTTGATTTCTAGGGCATGCTGGATTGGTGCTGGTCAGAGAAGGTAAAACTGAGGTATGCCTGCTGAGCAAACAGAGTTCAATAATGTAAAGTGTAAGCAATGGGAATTCCCTTTAAGCGCAAATCTACAATAAGCATTGGGGAAAAACAAGAATTGCAAATGTATGGTAAGCCTTTTTGCCCTATACATGCTTTAAGAAAACATATCTTAATTTACAAAAACCCAGATCTGCTGGCTTTGCCATTGGTTGTCCTGATAGTGTGGTATTGCTGGATGGGTAATGCTGCATGCAGTAATGGATGTGTGGAGGAATTGTAGTCCTCACAAAAACAGGCAGATCTATTTATTTTTTTCTTCTTAAATGATGGGTTTCTCCGCCCTTAACTTTGTGGAACATTAAAACATGTGGTATTTGCGAATGCTGCACATTTTAGTATTATGGACAATCTAGTAAACCAGGTCATTTTATATTTGTTTTGCGTTCCTTTGTCTATGCCTATTACTGACAAGTACTGCAGGGTTGTATTATTCTTTGCATCACAGATCTCCCCGTCGGAATTATGCAAGTCCTTCATGTTGAGGACTTGTACTGTGAAGGCAAAGGGTCAATCTGTATACAATGAATGCTAGAGGTATAGCATCTGGTACGAAAGAAAGAGAAAATCTTTATTTGGAAATATAAATTCCCATCAAAGAGCACACTTGACAATACTGTACAACAATTTAAAATACAATATAAATCCTGAGATCCACAAAAATAAAATGTGACACGGAGACAACTCTATAAATATACATGATTAGCTGTCAGTGGGTCCGGCACTGATAGTAAAAACCTTAATGCTGTGTGAGCATGTCTAAACCTGCACGCTTTTAGTATCGGAATTAGGAGATCTTTCCTTAATTTTTACTAAAGTAGGACAAAAAAATAGCAAATGCAGCAAATCATCCCTGTCACGTTCACAAGGGCTGCTCCTCTTCTCAGTTCAATTCACTAATGAAGAAAATGCCATCTCCCCAGCGAACAGAAGATTTGCTCTAAAAGCCATAATGACTGCCCTTTTTTTTGGGGTGACAAACCATTGGATATAACCTGACTTGTCAGTTTTTTGGAGCAAGATTGCAGTGGTAGAATTGCCCACTTTGCTTCCGCAATTTGCTCTCACTCCTCAACTCCCCCTGGTGGCGTTACCTGCCAGTAGCTCACCACTGAACAAATGCCTGAGGCCAAGCTCTTGAAAAGATAATTATATGTATTTTGACCATCGGGGAAGCTGCACAAGATTTTGAGATCATTGGGTCCCTCACCAATGCCTTGGTTACTGACAATTGGGGCAACTTCCATAGGCATAACTAATAAATTGAAGTACTCCTACGTCCCGTACCCTTTCCTCCATACTTGTGGGACATTCCGTCCTTCGGGACGGGACCGGAGCACTTTTGATATAAAGCATCAAAATTGAAAAAATGTTGTCCTTCTCTTTTTACACGCGGCCGTAACCCCGCCCTCCTAAGCTCTCACCAGCACATCGCCCTTCAGTCCTTTTCTCTGCGCGGTTGGGGCTGGACGCACTTGTATCACCGGGAAGAATGTTTTCATGTTACGATTGTCCTTTTCTCCTGTTCCGGTTCTGCGGTCGCTTAGTCCTCGTCTATGCCGGAGCGTCTGGGATTTGTGTCCTGTTTTTCATGAGAACGTTGCTTCCCTAGGGCGGATCCTCATGCTCTCTGCTTGGAGTCTCTCTGGCTGGACCATTGCTGTGATTCATGCTTCTACTGCGATTCCCTTTCCATTGGGGCACTCCAACGTTGTCTTCTGTGGGAGGACGTCTTTCACCGTGTTCCACCTCATCTTCAGCTATTCATCAACGAAAAGAGACGCCCGGTAAATTACTTACTTTTTAGGGCAGCCCGGCCGGGTATTCCTTCCCGGGGTCTTCTTGGTCCGGGAGGGGCTCAAGCAGCTCTACCACCAGGATTTCTCCTGAGGTGCCTCGCAGGCCTAATGGGTGCACCAGAGTTTTCCCCAAGGGTTCCCACGACGGACCGGCCAAGACCGGAACACGTTCCGAGGTTCGCCTCTCAAGGCTAAGATGTTACTAAAGTCCCCTGACCAGCCTGAGGAGACGATTGCCTCATCTACGCATGTGACGCAGTACGCTTCAGGCATCGTCAAAACGGCGGCCCAACCCTCATGGTCCACGGTGGCCATTTTGGATTCTTCCCTTATACCTACGTTCTTGACGGCAGGTGCTGGGAATCTTAATTTTGGGGCTGAGCAGCCTTTTTCACATCTGGTGGAATGTCAAAATCAGTTCCGCCCTTAAGACTGGCTTGCTCGGATGCCGCTGCCACATACTGTCTTGCTTCTGCCTACTTCTGCCCTGCTAGTCTATACGGACCCAATTGGTGGTGGGTCTTCTTGGCAACATCCTCATTTCGTGCGTGGGGGTATGCCCCATATGAGAGGCCTTTGTCTACCCCAGCGCCTAAATGTTCATCAGAGAATGTATTGAGGAAATTTAAGAGGCTCATGCATTCTGACCCTATGAAAGAGTACTTTAAGGGTGTTTTCAAGGAAATCTACCCCGACCCTCAGGCTCCGCCTTCCGCTTCGGCGACTCCTGCGGTGGTACCACCTCTTCCTATCTGTCTGCCTCCAGCGCTTCCTCCCCTACCCCTGCTGTCTCCCATAGAGAAGACACCGGTAGAGCAGGATAGCACTTTAAAACTTGTGGCGGCCGCGCCATCTGCTCCTGATTCGCTGGATGACCCTCGACCAGATAGCGATGAGCAGCCCCGCTCTGTCAGAGCATTCCATGACCGGGTTCTGGATATGATGACCCTCCTCGACATTCCAGTACCTGAGCCCCCTGCTCCACAGGAAGGGGTGCTTTCGGGAGCGCTTACCTTGTCACCACAAGCGTACCGGCCTATTCCTCCAGAAGGACGTTTTGGCTGAGGCCCGTAAGGTCTGGGATAAGCCCTACACCAGACTGCATATCAATAAGAGAATCGACGCCCGGTACAGGTTTCACACCTCTGAGGAAATAGCCTTGGCGTCTTGTCCGCTCCCTTCCTCACCTGGGGTAGCTGCGGCCAGGCTTCAAGCCGGTCTCTGCGACCTCTGCGGCTCAGATTCTCTCCAAGGAAGACAACATTCTGGACTCCTTGGGCAAGAAAATCTTTGTAGAACTCAGCACTGCAACTTTGCCAAGCAAATACAGAGCTGATCCTATCCTGGCGGCAGCTAATATGAAGCTGTGGAAGGAGTTGGTTGATTTCCAAGAGTGCATTCCTACGGATAGGGTAGATGACTTCCAGGCCGATTTGTCGGACGCCAGGGTGTTGGCACAAGATTTCCTGGAAGTTGCGGCACACCATGTGGATACCTCGGCTCGAGGCATGATGGTGGGAATTGACCCCTCCTGCCAAGCGTGGCTCTATGCGACAAACGTTTTCGAATGAGGTGCAAGATAAAGTTCTGGACCTTCCCTTCGATGGCAAGTAATTGTTCCATTCCTCTAGAGATGACGAAAAGGCGAGCACCCAAACCGCCAAATCTTTGTCAGTCCTGGCAAAGGTCCCAGCTAAGGCCCCTTCTACACAGAGGGCAGGGTCTCGTTCTCGATCCTTCTCTGGCTTCAGAGGGTTTCAGGACTGCCGGGTGCGCAGAACTGAACCTCCCGGTTGGGGGCACCCATCGAAAACAACGTGGTTGGGTGGTTTTTCTCTCTGCCATCAGCCTCCTCTCCAGGAGCAGGTAGTCTCCCTGCCGACAAATCTGCAAAATATTTTTTGTCGGTCGCACGAGACTCCGGTGGGAGGACGAATCTCGTCTCATCTGGAGGCGTGGCAGACCATCACCGAAGATCGGTGGGATTTGTCCATCGCTTGGGCGGGCTTTTGCTTGCCCCTACCTCACCCTTCAACTGTCCTTTCCGACACCCTCCCTCAAAGCCGAGGTTCAGAAGCTTCTAGACCTCAGGGCAGTGACCTGTTCCCCTCGCGGAGCAAGAAGAGGGTTTACTCTTGACTGTTCAGTGCCCAAACCCAACCAGGCTGGCCTGCACACCAACCTCGACCTTTCCCAGTTCAACCTTTCTCTTCCCCAAGAGAAATTCAAGATGATCACACCCTGTCAAATAAAGTCCTCTCTTTGTAAGGGTGACTGGCTCGGTGTAGTAGACCTTCAGGACGCGTATATGCACCTCCTGATATGGAGACCGCATCGAAAGTATCTGTGGTTCTCCCTGGGATGGGAACACTTCCAGTTCTATGTGCTCCCGTTTGGTCGCAGCTTGGCGTTGCGTGTCTTTACGAAGATGTCGTTCATCGCAGCTTTACTTCGGCTACAGGGTGTTCATGTATATCGGTACTTGGGACGATTGGCTCCTGCGCAGCCCTTGTCCTCCGGCTGCTTCACCATTGCGATGAGCAGATGTGGCACCCCTCCCCACAATCGTTCAGCTTGGCGGCCTGGTGCCTGAATTCAAAACACTAGCGCAGTTTAACCTGTCTGAGGACAATATGTGGATTATCCAAGTGGCCAGGAAGCCTTCTACAAGGTCTCCGTATAGGAGCAAGTGGCTCCGTTTTTGTCACTGGTGTTTAGCTAAGCAACTAAACCCCAGACATGCTACGAGTGACACTGTCCTTCCGTTCATTTCTCATCTGGCTGCTTCAGGTATTCATGTCTTGTCTTGCAGGACTTGTCGGCGATTGCCTCCTGCCTGTCCACTTGACACCTGTTCCTTTTCTTTGACAAACCCAGTCATTTTAAAAGGCATTTCGCAGGTTTATTATCTTTTTCCACCTGTACGCAATCCTCATCCAAAGTGGGATTTAAATGTGGTCCTGACCTCCTCATGCCATAAACCATTTGAGCCCATGTCTACGACAGATCCAATTACCTTTCTTGGAAGGTTGCCTTTTTGATTGCATTGACTTCGGCAAGGCGAGTAAGCGAGCTTCAGGTCTTGTCCGTGGAACACCCGTTCCTTACCTTCCGTAAGGATAAGGTTGTGCTCCGCACTCATCCTTCTTTCCTTTCTAAAGTAGTGACTGATTTTCATTTGAATCAATCGATCTAATTATCCGTCTTTTTTCCGAACCCGGCCTCAGATGCCAAGAATATTACACAATTTAGATGTCAGACGAGCTCTGAAGTTGCAGAACAACTGAACTCGGGGGCTCCTCTCATCTCTGTTGCTTCCCGAGACCCGAAAGGGAAACCTGCTTCAAAGGCTACTATCTCCTGATGGATTGCCTCCTGTATTTCAGAAGCGTATACCATTCAGGGCCTTCAACGTCCGAAGGGCATTCATGCACTGGGAAACCATTGCCAAGGCAGCTACGTGGGATTCCCCATCAACTTTTTGTAAGCATTGCTGCTTGGACCTGTGCTCCAGGGCCGATGCTCAATTCGGCCAGACTGTTCTTAAAAACATTTTTCATTAAGGGAGTTCCATCCACCTATATTACCTGTGAGGAATGCTTTGGAATCTCCCACAAGTATGGAGGAAACGGGACAGGACGTAGGAGTATAACAAAGTTACTCAACGTAGTGACTACCTTACTCCTAGTCCATAGTCCCCTTTCCTCCATACGCCCGCCGCCCCCTCTAATAAGTATCCTCTATTATTGTTTAAATGGTCGCAGACCTGACAATAGAAAAGGACTGAAGGGCGATGCGTGGGATGGAGCTCAGGAGGGCGGGGTTACGGCCGTGTGCGGTACTTTGCATAAAAAGAGAAGGGCAACATTTTTTCCATTTCTATGCTTTTTTCATCAAAAGTGCTCCAGTCCCATCCCAAAGGAGGGAATGTCCCGCAAGTATGGAGGAAAGGGGACTATGGACTAGGAATAAGGTAGTCACTACATTGAGTAACTTTGTTAGTTGTTCTGCTATGAGATACTCCACATAAATTAGTTTGAGTTCTTTATGTAACAAATACCCTGGGAACGCCTGCGGCAAACTCATAATGTTACTGTGAAACAAATATTATTATTTATTTTATTTTTTTTGGATAATGACCCCATGCAGCCACTCCATAAATCAACAAAGGTAGTGTCTTTGCCGCATACATTCGAAGGGTATGATCTATGGGTAAATGGCCCAATTGTACCCTGAATCTCAGGATTGAGCCATTAGTTTGAGATACCTTTTACATGTGAGGCACAGCCCAGATCATGAGTGTCACCCCAAGGTAACAAAATGATTTAACCCATTCAAGAGTTTTCCCCGCTTCTGATATGGCATTCCCTCTCGGTTTACTATTACCAACACACATGACCTTTGATTTTCCTGCATTCATTGCCAGGTCTTTCTCTTTCATATAATCACAAAATCAATCTACCAATTTTTTGAGGGCATGTTTTGTCCTAGCCATCAGGGCGGCATCATCGCATACAAAAATGCACACGCCTTTTGGTTAGCTATCCTCGGGACATCACGCACCAAGTCAGCTACAACATGCAGTCATTAATATATAGAGTTTAAAAATCAGTGGAGCCAAAACACATACATGTCGCACTCAACGGGTGATCTTAAATGCCTGTGTTTCTTGGCCTTGGTTTCCCAACCTTACTTTTGCTGTCAGGTTAGGTTAGTGTACATATGAACCAAGGTCTAATGGCTCACCTGGCATTCCCATATTGTGTAATATGCCCCAGAGCTTACCATGATCAACACAATCGAAGGCAGTCAAGCGGTCCATAAAAAAGCAGATTGTGCCTGTAAGGGCACAAACGTACTTCTGCAGAACCAGACCCGAATTTATTATCTGATCAACTGTTCGAAAACCACATTGTTACTCCGAGAGCATCTGATTCTCAGTGATCCAAGACATTGGGCCTCATTACGACCCAGGCGGAAAACCATGGTGCTATTGCACCATGGTCCATGCCGGTAACTTACCGGCTCTGCCATGGAGAAAGGGGGAATTACCACCCCTTTACAAGGCTTGCGGGGCGGTAATTCCCCCTTCCTCCATGGCCCTTCCCCATTCCCATTTTTGCCCCATAGGGCTCAATGGGAATGAGGAAGGCGCTACTTGGCACCAAGGTCCCTTTGCGGGTCCCTACTTTAACGGCTGGTGTAGACCAGCCGTTAAGGTCGGGTCCCGCAGGGACCTCGTAATCGGGCGCTAATGGGCTAACGGTGCCACAGCCTTTTACGGCGCCGTTAACCCATTAGCGCCAGGGTCGTAATGAGACCCATAATCTTTTGATACAATAACCGGCCAAACCACTTTGCTCATTTATCAATAAGTGCAATTGGGCGGTAACAACCTGGGTCGGTTCGATCTCCCTTTTTAAAAATTGGAACAATGACCACCTCCTTCCATGAATCTGGGAATATCTTCGAATGCAATATTATATTAAATATCGAGGTGATAACTGGCACCCAGATCGCCTTGTCGTATTTAAAAGAAACTCTATTGGAATGGAATCCGGATCTGCCATTGCAAGAGCCATTGCTACCTCGTCCATTGACGCCACCAGTGCCGGACCCACACTATTCTTATCATAAGGGACCACTCTAAATCTTATGCCGTCCACCTTCTCAGTCTCTGTACAGTGCCGAAAAATGCTTAATCCATCTTGCCTCCACTACCTGCTCAGCGCGCCCCTCTGTTAACGTATTTGCAGCACGAAATCAGTCTACAATTATTATCCAAATCCCTTTAATTGCCTGACAGGGTAGCCCTCTTCAGTTTATGCCAGGCAAATTCCGCCCGTTTTAGCTTGCTGGACTTTAAGGCGTGCTTATACAACATCCTGGCTGCATGTGTGCCTCGGTCTATTCTGGACCTCGGCGCCTGTAGGAATGTGTGTTTTTTTTTTTTTTTTTTTTTTTTTTTTTTTGCCAACCTGCATTCTGCATTAAACCACGCCAACCTTTTTGGACCCAGTTGGCGGGTCGCAGAGGTCTTCCTGAACTCCTGAGAAATGCAAGTCATTATGTGCCCAAGCTTCCCATTTAATCTCCGTGGGAGCCTCTGGGTTCAAGCATCTCGCCAAGTTGTCTATGGCTGTATGCATCACCTTAGGTACTAAATATTTGGTATCCACCATATCCCACTGCAATGTTTTATACGCATGGGTGTCGAGCAGTTTCACCCCTGTTAGAAACCCCTCATTCCCAGACCATAGCACTAGAACAAGTGTCATGGTCGCTTTCAACCCTGGGGACCACCCGAAAATCCTTTATCCAATGCCAATCCTCTACACCTAGGATGATATAATCAATTATCGAACAATATTTCGTATTTGCGAGTGTGCTTACCCAGAGTATCAAATGTAAATCTCCCATTCACTGCTCTAAACCCCAGCCTAATCAACACGTCCATGAATTTTCTGCCTGAAATGTCTGGTACGAAAGACTTTTAGAGCTCATTTTCCATTGAGCAATAATGCGAACGGAAGGCGTTAAAGCTTAGAGGAAGGCTATAACTCATTCCATTCACGGCACAGCTTATTTTCTATTACTTTTATGGTGGAGAGGGGCGCAATGCAACTTCAGTTTCCGCTGCCTCCGTCCTCTCCCACGGCGCAAATGCTGAAGCGTTTGAATGGCGATTTCCCTGCTGGTGCAAATGCTAGAGATCCCTATCGGTCTGCCAGCCTTGTTCACAAGCATAAAGCAGACGGACCCCATAGGTATCCATTGTACACACTGCCTGCCTTTCTCTCTTGGCCAGCATCTTGTGCAATTGCAATTAAAGCAAGCATGTCGGGCAGGGTTTAATTGTAATTGTGAGCTCGGATTATCATTTGAGCATGACGAGCAGCGCTCGCAATTAAAAGTAAACACTGCCTGGCATGTGAGCATGCCAGGCAGTGTTTACCCACTTAAGTGCAGGGCAAAAGGCAGCATACACACATGTATGCCACCTTTCACTCTGCACATTTGCACCCTGCCGTGCAAATGACGAATATTTGGCAGCGGGGAGCCATTTACATTGCAGTGCAAACGTAACTGCTCCCCACCACCAAAGACACTTTTAAAAAATAAAATAGGCTCTACATGTTTAGGAACAGGCACTGTTCATAGCAAGTTAAAAAGCTGCATTCCTTTTGTCAGACTTTTACTGCAGATTAAGGCACAGTCCTGTTGATGAGTGCAAGTTCACCATATAATGGGCTGTGTGGAATTTGGAATGGGAACCTTTTGGAAGGAGGATTGTTTTTTTCCTTGACCATAAGATTTACTTCGATCTAGCCATACTTTGGTCAGAGTGTTTAAAAAGACAGATATTTGTGCATTTACTCTTTATTGGAACTGTCCAAAGTCCTGAAAAACACGATCTGAAAAAATTACTTATTGGTCATTAGTGTAATGAGCAGCCTATATAAGCCGGGGTACAAATAACTAGTTGTAAGTTACTAGCCAGTGGCAAGTGTACATTTTAGACAATCTATGTAGTGTCTACTCCAATTGCTCCAAAGTTATTTTTCAGGTGGGATGCTCTCTTCAGTTGTTTCCTTGCATTTCAGTGAAAATAAACTGACATACGTGTGTGTGTGGGCGTGGAGCTGTTGCGCGTGTGGCGCTGTTGCAAAGCCAAAGCTGAAGTCTGTAGTTTTTGCTTTGACAGGGATAGACCCATGTAGTTTATTTCTTTGGTACAGGTGGGCTGAAAACCGAAGCAGGCTTATTTTCGGAGTAAGCTGTTTGTGCCATCATGGGTTATGTTATTAACGTCACCTGTTAGAAGGATTCTGAGTCTCGCCCTGCCGGTGCGCTGGCGAAAGAGCGAGACAGGGCCTGCATAGGGACCGGGTTGAGGAGCTGAACAAAGGCACAACACGCGTGGTGTGGCTCGTGGCCGGAACTGACCTGCTTCCGGCAGGGCGGGTGCTTTATTTGGATGCGCCTTACGTCACGCTTGAGGGTGAGGATGTAATCACTGACATTCAGCACTCCTGGGATGCCCTGTATTACCTCGTGAATGGCCTGCTGGAAAACCTCTGCGGCTGAGGAGATGCCAAAACTACATCTCTTGTATCGGCGTGGGACCATGTGCGTGGCGAATGTAGTGATCTTGAGTTGTGATGTAGTTTTAACTGATGGTACCCAGCGTTTAAGTAAATTTTCGAAAACACTTTCGACCCTGTAAGGTCTAATTTCATCCAGCGTGGGGGTGTTGTGCCGTTCTCTTTGATTGCGTCATTTGGAAGGAGCATGTCAATGCAGATTCTTATTTTCCCCGGCTGCTTCGGCTTCTTTGTCACCACCATGGGTGACGCCCATGGCATCGGCCCTGTGACCTTATCGATAATTCCGGCCTTTTCAAGTCCTCGCAGTTCCTTTTCAACCAGGTCCCTCATAGGGAATGGGGTCCTTCTTTGGCGTACTGCCCGAAGCTGTACTGTCTGGTCGATGTAGAGCTTTGAGTTTTCCTTTTAAGCATCCGATGCCCTTGAGGACGCCCGGGTACTTCCCCAGGAGGCTGGAGATGTCAGTTGAGTCTGTGACATCGCAGATGAAATGGATTAATCCCAAGTCTTCCGCTGCATCCCCACTGAGTAGGCATTCGATTCCTGCATTAACAACGTATATCTTTGACTGGAGGACTCGGATCACCCCTGCTTAGTGTTGTTCTGAAGCGTCCTTCCACTGGTAGTGGGGTCTTGCATCCGTAGGCAAATAATAGTGTCAATTGGCTTGAGGCCAGGATGGGGACGCAGTGTCTGCAACATTGTTGCCGGCATTGTGTTCACTGATGCTCCAGCATCGATCGTCATTTGCGTCTCCTGGCCCTGTATGGACACTATCCCTTCGTCGACTTCACGCCTCTGTGTTCAAGTGCAGAGACCAAGTAGACGTTTCTTCTCCTTCTCGTCTGTCCACTTCCCCCATCTTTCGATGGGTCGCCATCGTCCTCCCCGGGTTCATCGTTTGACTAGTTATCAGTTTCTACGCGGCGGTTGTTAGCTTGCTGCTTCTTCTTGGGGAGGCATTTGTCTGGTGCGGTTGGGGGCTTTGTGAATGCCCTGATCTGCAGACGCGCGTGCTCTGCAAGTGGTTCCTTGTGCTGGGCAGTTTCTTCTACCGTGACGTGCACCTCCTCACCATCAACACTTGGTAGGCCCCGCGATCCTTAATTGCCACTGTGGTGAATTGGTTGTCTCGTTGAATTCCTCCCTTGGTGATTGGCGGTTGGTGATTTGAGCTATTGCCGCGGTTGTTGGCATCAGTTCGAGCTTCTGCAATGTGGTGCCCATGTGTGCTTCCCTCGCGTGCGATAGCTCTGACGCCCATATTCGAGGATCCTGGTTAGCGGAATGCCTTTCTCACCCAACACCATTCTGCAAATTGTTTTTGGAGTACATACCATTGATGATCTGGCACCTTTATCTCCTTCTCAACGTTGTCGAATTCACACGAGTGCAAATTCGAGTCTTGTGTGGTAGGCATCAAGTGTTTCCTCCTCCATCTGAATCGTGGTGCAGAAGATGAAGGTTTCGTAGTCTGGGTTCAACTGTGGCATGAAATGTGCTGTGAGAGTGTCTTTGGCCAGTTGGTAGATGTCTGCACAATCGCTGATGACCAGCTTGTTGAAGATGCGCAGGACGTCGTCACCCACGTTGAGCAGAAGGTGTGACTTCATCTTCCTAGGTATTGTGATGTCCTTGCAGTGCATCGCCATCTCTAACTTCTGGATCCACAGCATCCACCGGGGGCCCACTGACAATCGATCAGTGTAGGGGTAAAACGGCCCCAGTGCAGCTGTTGTCCCACCATGAGGTTGAGGGGATGGTGCCGTAGGCATAAACGACACTGCAATTCTTGACGGCGTACTAGGCCTGGGTGTGGAAAGGCCAGTCATCATGTTGTTCCGGTGCTGGAGTTACCACGGTCGATGTGTGTGGCTGATGGGTCTCTCCTAACCTTCGTCACCTTTGTGTCAATGTGGCACTGAGGCACCAAGCAGCTCCTCTTCGTTGTAGCAGGTGGTGCAGTGGTACTTCTTGTGTCACCTGGCTTGAAAATTGAGGAGCAGGCAAGCCAAATGTTCTCATCTACCTCGACTGGTTTCTTTTTCTGTGCTCTGTGGATGTTGGAGCATTGGTGGAGAAGAGAAGTGTCTCTCAAAATTCGCCCTTGCCGAGGGCTTGTGTGCCGATTTTATAGCTGAGGAAGCTGGTGTTTCCTTCATCCGTCCCTCGTCGCCAGTTTTGAGTCTCGCCCTGCCGGTGCGCCGTCGAAAGGGAGAGCGAGTCATGGCCTGCATGGGGGCCGGGTTGAGGAGCTGACCAAAGGCACAACACGCAACGTGTGGCTTGTGCCCGGAACTGACCTGCCTTCCGGCAGGGCAGCACTTTATTTGGATGCGCCTTATGTCGCCGCGCTTGCGGGACATAAGGCGTACATAACAGCATCCTCATGGGAGGTTTTGAGGTTTTCCCTGAGTTTTCTCATGGTGCTAAAGTAACATTACGTCGATGTGCCTGTAAGCTTGTCGGAGTTCAGGGAAGCAGTCTGCCACAGTAATTCTATCCATGTCCCGACTTCGGAACCGAGTGAAAAATAGACTCCTATTTTAAGGTCCAGTGCAGGTCTTCACGATCCCAATGGCTGGTCCATTCGCATCCCTGGTGGCCTGCTACACTGCAGCATGAAGCTAGGAAGAGGGGGGATACTTCACCAGAGCTCCCGGAGCCACTTTCATGGTTTGACTGCTGTAGTCTCTTGACTTTGCCAGAATTGCTGGGTACAACATCTGTTGGATTTGTGTGTCCCTTAAAATTGGAGAGTGTAGCGATCAGCGACCTGGAATACACCACTGTTGGGCTGAAAAGGCTGCAAGCTTGTGCTCTCATAATCCCCTCTACCTCCCACCAAACCGCCATGGTTATCCGAGGCCATCAGTCCATTTTAAAAAGCATGCTGTGCCATGAAGTCCAACACATCCAGTGTGTGAAATAAGATCACAAATTTACTTTTGGTGAGCCCTTGGTTTCTCTGGGCCCCCTTCCCTTGTATGGCTGCAAAAGCGCACTCCTGTCATTTCAAACACATTGCACAGTGCAGTGTCGTATCCAACACTGCACTGTGCTCTTATTATAGCTGAAAACCAGTTCCATTGCCCCAGCTAGAGCCTTTGACAAAAAATTGTAAACATCCACATATCGTGCCAGATCCAACGGCAGGTTCTTCTGGTGCAACTGTCACAAAATTGGCTTTGTGTTGAATGTGAACTTCACCAATTAATATTTTCCAGAATAACTTTTAGAAAAGTCTTGATTCTATTAAAGATACAGAGGCGAGCGTTATGCTTCTTTCTTTAATTTAGCATTCACATCTGCTCAGCAGCAAGATTATAGCAAAGCAAACGTTCCCAGGAAAAACAAAACTTGCATATGTGCTGAAATCCTCGAAGAAAAACGTTCCAAATGTAACCTGAAGCTTCCCTGAATTCCATTTCCCAGAACTGTTTAGCAAATTGAACTATGGCCGCGAAACGGGACCTCAACCAGCCAATCCTGAATACACATTGACCCTCAAATAACTGCAGCTCTTCCTCCACTTCCTCTTCCGATGCTGCAAACTTGCCAGACCAGAACACATCTAAACTTGCCTTAATCGCTTCAGAAACCGTCCACACATAAGATGGCTTTACTGGAAACTTAGAATTTTAATGTGATGTGTCTCAAGGACCCTTTTTGCTTTCATCCGTTGCAAACTGATATTCTTCTGTAGAGTTTAATGGGGTTTGAGAGCGGGTTAATGTTGGCAGTTGCGCAATTGAAAGTTCAGTTGGTGCATGCGCTCTTTTTGACTTTTTTTTTTCCTCTTTTTCAACAGAAATGCACACATGATGGAAATGAAGAAAAGGGAAACCATCCCAGTACTACCACACACTACAGTAATCCTGTTTTCAAAGAAATAGCTGTTGCAAATGGCTACATTAACCGAATGAGTAAAGACGAGCTCCGAGCAAAGCTGCTAGAGGTCAAGTTGGATACCAGGTAAGCCTGAAGGGAACCAGATTGGATCCTGTTCCATGTATTATTTTTGTTTAATTTACCCGTTGTAAATTGCTTCCACTGTGTGTTCTTTTAAACAATCATTTCTTAGAAACACGTGCAAGGTCACTGCAGGTGCTGCCAGTCACTTATGCACGTAATGACATGTGGCAAGTTGATGGTAAAAGCTTTTTACAGATTTTAAAATATATATAAATTAAGTCTGCTTTTGTTCCTTCTTCCGCAATCAACCTTTCTCCTCTTACCTCCACCCAGAGGTGTGGGTTTCACTTTGCTGGCCTCGGGCAGAGAGATTTGCTTTTACCTCAGGAGCTGGTGTGAAACTGCTGCAGTTTCCCAAGATCATCTTTTCTACCCTTAATCAGTACCAGAACAAAAACGAGCATTGGCCATGCCAATAGTTTTTGGCGTTTACTGTTATTTCAATTGCATTATGTATTGGGTGCAAATAGGAGAGTGCAACGTTTGAAAGGGATGTCGTGTGCAATAGAATGAGATGGAGGGGGTGGGGGGGGGATAGAGCAACGGAGGAAGCCATTGATTGAGGGTGCTGATGAGCAAGAGGAAATGTGCGACAGAGAGGGTAACTGTGTGTGTGTGTGTGTGTGTGTGTGTGTGTGGAAGGATGAGAGGGGGATGAATGAATGAATTATTGTTTATTTGTATAGCGCCTATACACAATGTGTTTCAAAGCGCTTCAAGGAGGGAAGGGAACAAGGGAGAAAAAGTTACATTCTTACAGGTCCTTGAAACAAATCAGAATGTGAGAAAACTATCATATCATATAGCAGATAGTACAAGTGCATGGAACAATAAGGGAGAGGCGAGGAAGGAAAAAGGGAGACAAAACTAGCAGTAGCATTACTATGCCTGACGACAATTGTTGCAGTGCAAGAGTGACAAGAGGAGGGGGAGGAGGGTTGGGGAGGGTTGGGGAGGAGAAGGGAAAGGAGAGCTAACGGAACAAATGACTATCTTAAGGGTCAGTGACTGACCAAGGTAGTGCTGGGGAGCGCGAGGGAGGAAAAGACAAAGGGGAGGAAAAAGGGAGGGGGACAGAAGCTATTATCAGAGGTGAAGGACAATAAGAGTAAGTGCTAAGATAAAAGTGAGGTGAAGGGGGGATGGGAGGGCATTTAACAGCACATGGGGGGCAGGGGTGGTGAGAGGGGGCATACACAGGCACACGGGGGGCTGGGGTGGTGAGAGGGGGCATACACAGGCACAAAGAGGGTCAGGGGTGGTGAGAGGGGGCACACGGAGCAGGGGTGGTGAGAGGGGGCATACACAGGCACAAGGGGGCAGGGGTGGTGAGAGTGGGCATGCACAGGCACACGGGGGGCAAGGGTGGGATAGGGAGAGCAAGTAATTTGAGTGGTTGGGGGAAACTGGAGTAGGGTGGGCATGTGTGGTACTAAAGGGTGTCGGTTGGGGCCGGGCTAGAGAGAGGGGGTAGTGTGTGGTGGGATAAAGAGTAGGTAGGATGGGGTGCCTGTGGGTAGGGAGAGGGGAGATTGGGTGCATGGCAGTAGAGGGAGTGGGTTGGTGGGTGGTATTAAAAGTGAGGGCATTGTGGGTGGGGATAGAGAGTGACTACATTTGGGTCCTTACGCAAGACAATTATTTTGTTCAGAAAGTAGTTTTTGCTGACGTGTTTCGCGCTTGTTGTAGCACTTCATCAAGGCTTTAGGCATTTCAGTGGTTTCATATTGGTGTCCAATGTAAAAAGTGTGGCATTAAAGAGGTATGGATTGTATCCTTTGTTGTGGTGATGCAGCCGGCTTTCTGAAGGCAAACAAAGTCTCTTGTGCATGTCCTCTGTTTAGCACTCGTTTTGTCCAGTGGCAATGGGACACGGATACCAGAACCACGTTTTGCCTGTAGACACTTTAAAAACCTTACATCGCAGCAGAAAGCATATCCAGCAAAGCCCACTGCCTGCATTTGCTTTCCCTCAGAGGTCCAAACGCTGAAATCCCAGTATATCATTGCCCAAAACCTGCACCTTGTTGCGAGACCGTAGTATTTGCTGTGTCCACAGCCATCTCACGGTCGTACATCGGCCATTACACTGCTTGCATTCAAACCCAGGACAAACTGAAAGCGAGCTCTCAAGTTCTTATCCACGGCTGCATTACACAAAGCGCCAAGCATGCGTAGTTTAATAGACTAGTGCTGCTCCATATATTATAATATTGACACTGCGTGACACAGGCCGGATTGCCTAATATCACTCGAGGCAATGCCAACTGTGAGCCATGATTCTGTTTGTAGATTAAGGGAAATGCATGATGTTGGTGGGTGGAGATGAGAAGGGGTATTTGAGTGCTCTGCAGAATTCTTGGTGCGAGGCATGAAAGGGTGTGATTGCGTGTAGATCCATCCTGCAAATGGGTCTTTGCATTGAAAGTTACGAAGGCACTGCAACGATACTGAAACATGCATAATTGAATTATAAAAGTACTTCAGCTAGTGTTTTCCAAATCGCCCGCCTCTCCTCCTCGGTGGGTTGCACTGCATAGATTTTGCAATCCTTTCAGACACCCACTTTGCGCCCACCTCCCTAATATTACTAAGATGAGTCACTGCACTCGCCTGTACTGTGCCATGCCGGTCCCAGTGCTTTGGCCACCATGGACACGATGACCAGTCTGCAGGACACTGAAGACACAGATGTACTGGATACAAGTACCCAAGCATGAGCGTGCAGGCAAGAGGCAGAATGGGGAGCTGAGCCCAGCTTAGGGCACGATGAGGCAGGTCACAACACTATGGAAAGCAGACACAACACCAACTGTGCGCCAGCGAAGCCTTCACATCACAAAGAGTGCAATCGGCACAATGCATACCCTCCACAAAAATCATAGCAATGGCAAGCGGGAGAGATGCGGGTAAAGGACAGACACCACTAAAAACTGCGTAGCCTGGCTTCACATCAACACAAACCGCTGTTAACAGCATGCACTCTTCCCTAAAAACGAAGAGCAAAGCACCTTCGGAATTAAAAGGCTAGTGAGCGGCGGAGTGAGGGAGAAGTCCTCAAACTCTCTCACCAATTCAGACTACATATGACTTTGGCTTGGCTTTCTGGAACTACTCACAGCTCCCTACCAATTGGCTGCTATGCAACTCTCTGATTGGTGGGTATTATACACTACTATCTAGTGGGCTTTTTTGTTCTTGAATTGTTTCTCCCGACGCTCACAATAACGCCCGGGGGTGAGGCTCAACCTAGGTGCTCCCTCCGCCCGGTGTTATTCCGTGTCCGCTGCTCTGTTTTAGGGTACAGAGGGATCGTACCACCGTGGGAAGTACAAGGGGAGAAGATATGAAGAAGGGAGGAATTCATTAAAGAACGGGCAAAAAATAGCGGAAGCACAGCCCTCCTTGAAAAAACAAGGCCCAGCTGGTGCCTTGGTCATTTCGTGCCAAGTTGACATGCCAACGCCATAGACTGCTCCCGAACTCCTCCTTTCACTTTTACAGTAGCAATGATTTGGGCATTAAATCTCGCTAGCACCACCAAATGCTCCAAAACCAACTAGTAGTCCCAAACATAAGTTGTGAGTGCTTCTGCTTTACTTGAAATTAACAATGTGACCTATATACGGGAAGTGTGTTTTAGTACCCGTCTCTCCATCTTATAATCTTTTTGCTTTTACCAAACCATTGGTTATTTTCAGGAATCCGCTGCTGGATTCTCTATCTCGAACCGTTTTCAAACCGGTTTTTAACAGATGTGAGATTTATTCTTGGAAAATTAGTAATTTATGCATTTGTAAAATAGCCACCGTTAAAGCATTTAAAAAAAAGTTTTTTAAAGAAACTAGAAAATCACAAGGTGAACATATTGGAACCAATTTTTGCACCTCTACATGTATGTATAATGTGCGTGGTGTACAGTACACATGTGTAGGATCACAGATAAATGCACTTGGCACATGGTCTTTTTATGACTGCATGTGCCCTCATGAGATACGCATACACACTGGTTTGACACCGGTTTGAATGGTTTGTTAAATTCAGTTTGTAATCTTCACCTTTTTCTGAATCTGGCCCCTTTGTGATTATGGCTTTGGTTTATCTGCTGGCGTCCTAGTCTTCCTTTTAACAGGGTGCAATCGTTTTTGTAATTCCCCTCTTTCTCCTTCTCTCTGTAGTCTTTAAACTTTAGCAAGACTGTGAATGTACTGCTCCAGTTTGCCAGAGGAACACTACGTAGTTTTAAATCTTTGTGGTTCTGCCTCGTTTTTTCTGTGTGCTTATTTGCAAATTTAGCATGAACACCTAGGCCAACTGCCTGCATTATTGTCTAGAACGCCCTGGGTTCTCCACTACGCTAATTAACTATTCTGGCCGGAATGCTCTAAACCATAACAGCCAAAACTACACTGGTAGGAGAGTTTTCCATTTTTATTTTATTGAATTTATATAGCAACTTCGCCAAATCACTCCACAGGGTTTAAAGAAAGGTACCAACAAATCGAGGGTTATAATTAAAAATTAAGTTTTTAGTAATTCGGTAGAAAACAAGACTTTAGCTGCGTATCGAAAGTGAGAGGGACAACGTTCCAGTGCTGAGGGAAGCGAACAAAAATCAGATTGGGCACACAAGGGGGCTTGGGAACAGTAAGTATCAAATCAGAGTGAGAGGGCCTATACAATGACCTAATCAAGGCGAAGAGAAGACTAGAGTGAGAAGCAGTCGTAATCGAAGAATGAGAAGGGCCAAAGAGAAGCTGAATAGCCGAGTTGTAGATGGAATGAAGAGGGTCAAGCTGGTAAGCCAGAAGACAAACTACGAGTGCAGGCCAGAACAGTAGTCCAGGCAAGAAAAGGTGAGCAAAGTGGTGAGCGCTTTACTGGCATGGAAAGAGAAAGGATGGACTTTATGGATGCGAGAGGTGAAAACAAGAACGAGCAGTGTTCGAGATGTGGTGAGGAAGAGTGAAGGGTGGAAAATAACACATAGGCCGAAGAGAAGGGAAGGTGGAGGGAATGAAGGAAGAGGAGGATGAATAAGCAAAGCAAGGAAGAGGAGAGCCTCAGTCTTGGAAACATTGAGATGGAAAAGATGGAGCTTCCATAGGCCTTCAGTTTCCACATTTGACAAGCAAATCCTTGTCTTCTCTTGGAACGCCCTATTTTATAGATGCCCAGTCTATAAGTAGTCTCTAAAGGATGTCTCACTCAAAGTTCCAACACCAAAACTTGATAAGTGCTTAGCCTCCGGGCTACTCTAAGCTTGTAAAGCAATGTCCAAAAGTGTGGCCCAAAGCAAAATCACAACCTATTCATTAAAAGCCCATCTCAATTCTAGCACAAAAAAAAGTTCTGGCAAGGCTTTTGTGGTTACTCAGTCGGGTCTCTCTTCACATTGTACCTCGAGCCCTCTCACAGGGTGTCCATAGTCTTAGTGCAGACTTTGTAGCCTTATGTGGTTTCATTGTTTCACAACACATCTTCGGTTCAGACTTCCCTTTGTCAGAATTCTCAATAAGGCCCCTCCTTGTAACTGGAGACCCACAGGCATATTGATTGCTAAAAGTACTATTTTCAGGGAATCCTAATCGGATGGAGTAGATTCAGCAAGTCTGGCATCGGTTTAAGTAGGTAAAGCCACATTTTTATGATGGGCAAGCTTTACGTCCGGCAGCACTATAGCAGAGGTCCTTTTTCTTGAAAGTGCTTCACATGCTGCGGATCTGATCATTCAATGGACAGAGCAGGTGGCTTAAAGGGTCAGACATATGCATACCTGTTACTTCTCAGTTTCCCTTGGGATTGTTGTCCTATTTTCAGGTGTATAATACACACAGTGCATATCAGGAGCCCAAACCTCTGGTCAGCAGCAACTCTACTAATCTGTGCTTCCAAACCAAAAAGCCTGTTTATGGGTTAAATAGCCCACCTTCACCAGAAAAAAATGTGTAGGCACCCCTTTGCATCTCCCCTGCTCGCCTCCCAGAAGAAAACAGTCTTCTGAAAGGAGCCTTTACTTCCCTTGCCCCAACTATTTCCCCCATCATACTCTTCCTCATATCACTCCTTCCTTGTTTTGATGCGGCTTGCTCTAAATGGTTCTTGTTTTGAAACATCAATAAACACTGATGCTGATCAAATGGTTGTAGAAGAACATTTCCATTGTTAATGAAAAGGAGACCACGTTGGAACTGAAGAACAATCGTTGAGGTTTTATTTGAAAAAGGAAGGAAAGTATGATGGAGCGACCACCAGCAACGCAGATCAAGGTTTAAATGAAAGGGGTAGTTGACACTTATTGCTCGGTAGCTGCAAATATGTTTTGAAATGGAAAATAAAGCTATGACTGACCTGGCTTTGTGTTTTTCTTTTCAAGCGCATTAAATCTTTCTCCTTGAGCATTGAAAGTGAAGTACTTCCCATTACGCTAGTGGTCACAATATCGAACTCTGCCTGCAGAGACGAAGGTATCCATTTTCAGGTTTGGCTATTAGATGGCTCCTAATGACCAAAGCTTTTGCATTGGGAGTAAAGCGGCAAAGGACATGCAAGGAGGGACATAGCCTGTGAGTGCTTGGCTATTATTATTATTATCTTGTTTTTGTTTTTTTTTACAAACCTTTACAAAAACTTTTTTCTTAAGAACCAATCATTATCATATTTTTAAAACACAATTTTTCAATCATTACAGTACCAACATTATATACACTTTTTTCCTTAAGAATCCATCATTGACTAATTTATAAAACACAATTTTTAAATCAATACAAAACCAACATTAAATATACTTTCAAGACATAAAAAATTACTAAACTGTTTCAGAATTAAAACTTTGATCATTTAGACGTTTCATATTTTCTTTCTTATACTTTTAAAACCTGTTAAAATGACAACATTTACAGTAATGTCCATCAATACTCAGCTATTTATGATTTTTTTTTATGATAGTCTGGATTAAATTTCAGGTCTCAAGAAACATCACATACTATTCTCAGAAATTCACTAATGCGTATTTTCAGTATCGTTGAGTTTCCATGCATCATCTCATATCATACATTTTCCCTGTTAACATTCGAAGTATCATTAACAAACTTGGAAACATATTCTATTCTTTGTTTGAATGAACTAGGACATATCAGTAACAGATGTATTAGCGTTTCTTTCGTTCCTAATATATTACAATATCTACAAGTTTTAAGAGTTGCATCGTTATTCGCTCTGATACTCTGTATTTCATAGGTGTTCATAACATTGAATCTAAATCTCATTGTTGAGTTGCGGAAAGATCTAGCAGGGTATTTCATTATATACTTCTCCGGAACTGCGTACCATTTCCAGAAGGAAATCACTTGATGATATAGTGTAGAATTTAACATCACCACGTTATTCTCTAGCCAGTCATAGGCTTTTATTAATTCTTTTACCTTCTGGGGATTTGTTAGTAAAGTCTCATTTGTAAGACCTAAATCCCGTAGTTTCGTATCACATATTTCTTTTAATTCTTTCATGAAAACTCCCTCTAGATCGTTTCCTAAGCATTGATACATGGTATTATTTTTATCAATGATACATTTACGTAATAACAGCTTTTTCCGATATAGCATACTTTTCAATGAAATTAGACCCAATTCGTATCTTATTGCTTCTATTGTTAGACATTTTGGTAGATGTCTTAAGACTCTGCACCATATGCAGGCTTCAACTGTTTTCAAATGTGGTATCAAATTATTTGAACAGAGTTCTAAGCCATAAGTCAGTCTTGGGATGGCTTTGGTTCGATAAAAAAGGATACATGCACTTAACGTGAACTTGCCATTTTTTTTTCAATTACCATCATTTGATTAGCGATACATACGGCCTTCCTTTTAAGATCCTTTATCATGTAACTAAGTGTGTATTTAGCTGTATAGGTATATCCTAAATATCTAAGAACAGAATGATTTCTTATTTTTACACCATCACAAAACATTACCAGAGAGTCCTGTTTTATTGGTTTCACACCAGTGTGAAAGATCACCGTTTTGTTTGGATTTACCAATAGTTTCCTTTCTTTTATAAAGTTTACAAATGAGTTCATCATCCTCTGTAAACCTACTTTCGTGCCATCAAATAAAAGAAAGTCGTCTGCGTATGCTATCCACTTTATAGTGGACTTACCTATCTTTGGTGAGACCAAGCCACTTACATCCATAGTTTTTCCTATTTGTGATACGTAGAGGTTGAATAGTGTTGCTGCTAGCCTACATCACTGTCTTAGGCCATTATTTGCTTTTATTTGTTCTGATAAAGTGCCCCTGTTACTTAAGCGCACTCTCAATACCGTGTCAGAGTATAACAAAATTATTAGTTCTAATAGACCTTTATCCATTCCCAGGTTGTCTAGAGTTCTCCATAGCGTCGCTCTATCTACTTTATCAAATGCCATGGAGAGGTCCATTGAGGCTATATAAAGTGCATGATTACCTTTCACTGTAGCCTTTGCTTGTAGACTAGCTACTATCAGGCCTCCTATTTCTGTTCCCATGGCTTGTCTAAATCCTATTTGTCTCGGGTCTAGTATATTGTTGTTCTCGATTCAAATATTTATTTCTTCCAATACTATTGCTGTGAACATTTTTGATTCTACATCTGATATCATTATAGGTCGATAGTTTAAAGGGCTTAAGGGATTTCCCTTTTTAAATATTAGAATTACATATGCCATCTTCCAAGAAGTCGGAATTTGTTTAGGTGTTATAATCTCTTTAAACAGGCAATGTAAGATGTTAGCCCATAAATCAATATTATGTTTTAAAGTAATATTGGATAGATTATTTGGACCCGGTGTGGTTGAGGATTTAACTTTTTTTATATACATCGCAATCTTCTTTACAGAGATATCCAAACACCATGTCTGATTGCAATTGTAGATATCCACCATTTGTACCTCTGAGCTCATATATAATTCTTCAAAATAGTTCATCCATATGTCTCCTGCTATCGGGTTTAAAGAAAGTTGCAATTGCGTAGTTTCAGTGCCATTGATCAAAGACCATATTTTCCTTGTATTGCAATCCTTCATGGCAATCAACATAGCTTTGCCATCTTTTTGCGCCATATGTGCGCGATGTGATATTATCCAGTTTTTGTATATCTGTTTGCATTGCTTAATTTTTTGGGTAATTTCATCTATATTGCACTTACATTTTTTTAAGTTACGCACCTCTTTACGCAGTTGCGCCTTTCTTTTTTTGACATCAATGTCGAAAACTTGAGCGTTTTTGATAACAGGTATTTGAACATATGTTTTCTTTACATTGCATTTATCTAGCGTTTCTTGTATATAATCTTTGAAGACTCCGATAGAGTATGTAGATATTTTCCATTCTAACGGAAAAGACATATAATCATGTATTAACAAGGAATTTACCTTTTCAAGGTT
The DNA here is from genome assembly GCF_040938575.1 of Ambystoma mexicanum. Classification (NCBI taxonomy): domain Eukaryota; kingdom Metazoa; phylum Chordata; class Amphibia; order Caudata; family Ambystomatidae; genus Ambystoma; species Ambystoma mexicanum. Next base: position 1,462,384,164 of record NC_090935.1, read on the forward strand.
ATTTGGTGTCCATTTCACTCTGTTGCCTGCTACATTTATTTCTATACGCATATCATATTCCTCTTCAATCACTTTTAGTTTGTTCCAAGGCATCTGTATTGAGATAATTGCATGATCACTTTCCTTGCAGCTTTGCACTTTCATATCGCAGCTATTTAGAAAGAAGTGGTTACTGGCTATTATGTAATCTAAGATAGAGCTCAATCCTCTGGCTTTCCAGGTTGGGCTTATATTATATATAGGTTGTAAACCCCAATTCGATGCAAAATCCATCCAAAGACTACCTCTATATCGTTTACTAAGGGCTGTTGCCGAGTTAGGATTTATAGATGCGAGTGTCCATGAGATATCTGAATGTCTTATCACAATCTGCATTCAAGTCTCCTGCCAGTACAAGCGCACCCATAGGGTAAAGCTCTAGCCAGGCCGTAATTCTATCATTTAATAACTCCAGAACATCAATCAGCTGATCATTTGAGTGGATGGCTGCATTCCAATATATGTTTACTATCATGATATCGATTACCATTTGTGTTGTTCGTATTTTAAATGTGCCAACCATTATGCTTTCTAGTAATTGTTGATTAGTTATCATGGTAATATTCATGTCCGATTTGTACGCTATAATCATCCCTCCACTAGGTCGACCTATTGGTCCTTTGGTTGCTTTACAATTTATGATTCCGTACCCATCCCACAACAAGTTATTAGTTGCCCATGTTTCCTGTAATAATACAAAATCATATTCTTCAAGTTGACTCACAATCTTTTTATTCGCCACAATATGTGAGTATCCCCTTGTGTTCCAGGACACTAAACTAAATGGGATCATTTTATCAAAGTGATATTTTTGTTGATTTCAGATTCTCAATGGAGTCTCGCAGCGACATGGCAAGTGCCCTCCATTCCTGCATGTCAATCAACTGAGACCTGGCAATGTCTGTTACTAAACTGTCTTGCATCTTAGTAGTTGATACCTGAGTTACTAATCTATCAGTGCTATATCCTACTACTTCTTGATTACTATATCCTTGTTTTCTTAAACCATCATCCCCTTTTGCAAATTCTTGATATTTTTGTACATCAAAGCCTCTCTTCTGTAGGGCACCCGCCTCCTTTAGTATCAGAGCCCTCACCAATGGAGATGTTATGATTAATCTAACATAGTCATACCTCTCGTTGTGTATAAAATCCACAAGCTGGATATCTGAGGTTGTTATTAGACTTAATTCTGGTATCTCCCCAAATAAAGATAGGAGGTATGGTCTATTGAGAGATCGTGGGCCACCCTCGTCGAATACATAGTAAATGACTATACTTGGTTCATTTGGAGAAGCCGGTCTTCTTAAATTTTGTGTCACTGATCTTAGGCTCTTTATTCCAATGATACGATTCATGCACAGCGCCTAGTAGCGCCCCATTCTTTTTATGATCTAACTCATCTGATACTCCATCTTCAGGTAGTAAATTACTTCCATTCCTTAAGCTTTGAGCATTTCCCTTTGGCTTTGTATTTAAGTCATGCAGCGATCTTTATACTTTTGTTTCAATAAGTTTTCAATTATCAAACTTATTGCATCGCTGCTCAATTGCGAGTCTTTCAACATGTGCCTCTTGGAGTCATCTAAGGATTCCTTTTGTTTAATTTCCTGTGACTCTTTAGGATGAGCTATTGAGGCTAATATCTCTTTGGGTTCTTGCAGTACATTCAAACTCGGCAATGATTTACTGACTGATGATTCAGGGTTCGTAATTGATATAGGTGTATTAGCCCTTGATGGAGCATCTGTTTTTTTAAAAAATGTCAAAAGATGTCTTGGACTCCTCTTTCTAAGACTCTTAAGATTACTATCAATCCTTTTGGATGTTGCTTTATTTTTCATGTCCTCTGAGAGCAGGAAAGATCCTTCACTGTAACTAGATTCATCTGTACCACCATTTCCGGCATTACTTTCAGTCTCTATTTCTTTGACTATCTCATTGTTTGTATAATAAATCATTAGATTTATTTTTTTCCTGATCTTTCTTATTTTTGTCAGCTATCTGACAATCAGTCCAAGGCTTACATATGTCCACATTTCTTAGAAATGTTCTTGAGGATGTGTTACTCGCTTTCACAATTTTGGCCTGTTTTTTCCTTTGCTTTTTTTCTTTCCTTTTGGAGATTTTTTTCTACGAACATAGGGTTGTCGTCATCACTTCTTACAGTCACAGTGGCAGGATTATTACTACCTGCTTCTATATTTCCCCTGGTTTCTATCAATATTGCCTCCATGTTAGTCTCTGGCATGTTGTCATTTTGTTCGCCTATCATGGGCATCTTGATTGGAATCACAATAGATTTTATAGCCTCACTATTGGTTTCATTATCGTGTGTGGATTCTCTGTCTATACCATCAGTTCCAGTATATACATCTTTGTGAGCAGACATGGAATTTTGCATTTTATCTATTACCTCGCATCGTGTCTTGTTCATTAAATCATTAATGAAATCCGGTAATGCTATAAATGCCATTACCATTTCTTTTAGGAGGTTCGATTGGGATTTCAGTTCAGCTAGTATTAGTGCTTGTGTCTCATTATTTGAAATCTCTGGTGTAAATCTCACTCTCCAAATCATTCAGCATGTTCTTATCCATATGCTGTGACAACTCCAGCAAAGAACTATCAACACTGTGCAAGACTTTGGGCGTGTCAGCGTACTCCCTGCTCACATTATCCACTTTTTCTATAATATTTTCAGGGTCATCGTTCTGCTGTAATCTATTTACATCTCCATCTTCTGCAAACAATGATTGTGAGCTTTCAATTAATTCGGCATTAGTGCCTACCTCTTGAGCTATCTTATTCATTCTTTGCTCTAAAGAACACTGAATAGCACATTCAATAAGATCCTCGGTTAAGTACGGTGGAGTCTAAATGACTCGCTGCAGCAGCGCGAGCTACGCTCATCCTAGTGGTCATTTGCTTCATGGGCGACGCTATTGTCAATTGCTGCTTGCTTATCACAGATTTCTTTGCACTCATTTTTCTCTACACCACTTCTTAAAATCAACTAAGCAGTGACTGTAATCATACGTAAGATGCCGCTCCCTGTGTTTACACTTAGTTGGGGAACAGTCATTCAGGACTCAAAACTTCTTACCTAACCCGCAGCCACACAGACTAAACAGGCGAAACGGGCCACTTGAGAGGCCACTTGCTGAGGCGCGCACGCGCTGATGGCGCGCGGCCTCGTACTTTTATGGGGTCCTCCCCTTCAGTGGGCTTTGCCTATAATATCGGATAGAGATCTGTGTTAATATTATAAACAAGTGTGTGTGTGTGTGTGTATGTATATATATATATATATATATATATATATATATATCATGTAATCACCAAGTCTTTGTCACGTGTTCACACGAACGTGATGTTCTTTCTTCCTGCACGCAACCGTTGGAAACGAAGAATCGAAGGGCTGAGAGTCAACAGGCGAAACAGGCCACTTGCTGAGGCGCGCGCCGAGTGCTTGGCTATTTAACCAGCCATTGAGCACCCATGGCCATGCAAATCCCTATTGCCATTCAGCCAACTTGCTTCTCCTCCTGGGATCTCATTTTGCTATCTCTAACAAGCAGGAATATCAAACTTTAGCTTGACGGCGTTATTTCTAAGCAGTCTGCAGAGAGTTCATGTTAATTGCAGCTGTAAATGTTTTATTGGTGTGATAAAAAGGTCTTGACCTAGTGTGCCTTCAGCCCCTTGATTTTATATCTGTCCTTACACGGAAGTACTATATTCGTTCCAATACCTATTGTGGCAACAAGGGATGAATTGACTGGCTAACTGGTGCAACAGTGGTTGCTATATAGACTATTACATGAAAACCAAACCCATCTATCCCCAGCTCTAAGGGGGCTTCCCTCCATAAACTAAAGAAACTCTGGTGCTCGTCAGGAGGTCTGTCAGTCAAAACAAAAATGCACCGTCTTGGTCACAAAGGCACCTATTCTATCCCTGTCACTACAGCAAAACACCATAAAGTCCAGCTACTGTTCGTAATCCAGGACAATGACTCCCTTCTCCTGGATGTAAAGCTCCCAAACGTCTCCCAGGTTGTTCAAAGCAAAACTTCCACAAAAGTTCTGGGTTCTCCGTAACCTAACAGAAAATGCAGAGTCATGGGACTAGGAGAATAACTCCCTTCTAGCTGGTTCCCTGATGTCTTTCTCTTTTAACAAAGCTTATGGAGGTTTTCAGTCTCTTGGTTTTGTACAGTTCTTGATGCGCACCACTGGGACGATGAAGCTGTTCCTCTCGACTCCTCAGTAACACCCTCCTATGGGACTGGCCAGGGAACTATATCTCAAACATGATTTACTGTCTTCTCTGCTTCTTTGTGACTTCTATACTCCAAGGGGTTCTTGATTCCTTCTGGTTTTTCAGCCGTGAAGAAAATGACAAGTGTTTTCTTTGTGTCTTGAGGAATGCAAGGTTAAGGCATGAGCTGCCAAGACTGGACTCTTGATAGGACCTGGTGTTGACCAATCGTCAACGTAGAACAAACTGACGACAAAAGGTGATTGGGGTTTGGCTCAGTGGTCCAGCCCTAGACGATTCTGGGGTGCGATTCTCTCCTTTGGCAGTGGTTTCCCCAGCTATTTGATAAGCTAAAGGAGAGCATAAACTATCCCTCAGCCCCCAACCCTTTTAGGCCCCTCGGTTCTTCCTTTTCCATTGTCGATAAGAGCACCCCCTTTTATGGCATTTCAGGGAGTTGGGAGGGGGTGGGGGTCTCAGGTTCATGGGCAACGTGGCTCCTCAATTGCTGAAGTAAGTGATCTATGTTAATACTATTCACTGTTCTCCCTTGTTTCCTTAAGTTTCTAAAGAGTTTCTTAAACAGTTTGTCTACTGCCTCGCAGACTTTCATGAACTCCTGTATTGTGGTTGGGATGCTTCACTGGGTCGGTAGGATTTTCGGATAACTGTCATCCTTCTCTGTGCAGGGCGCCAATTCTGTTAGCCTCGCACTGCTAGTTTCTCTGACGTCGATCGTGGCTTCAACTGTCCTTCTCATATAAGCCCGGGCGCCACTGCAGTTTTCCCTGACTCATTCTCACTTCTCTCTAGCAAGCATGGGGTAGCAGTATTGGCGTAGTTGTTGGACCCGATGGTCCGCCCACTACAGGTAATGCTGCTGCCGTACACTGTCTTTTTGTTGGCCCTCTGAGCATTCTCGATATTTTCTTCCTCTCGGTACCTAAATGTCCGGGTGGTTCGATGTTTCCCAGTAAAACATGGTTTATGTCATGAGCTTAGACCCATAAGGTTTTGGTCCTATCGTCCGCCTACCGGGTTGTAATTTAAAGGGATTGTGCCTCCCAATTGTGTCCTTATCCCTCTCTCCATTGAGATCCTCCTGCCTGTTACCACCCTGAGGGGGGCTAGTTGGCAGCCTCACCTCCCTAGCCTCATGGAGAAAGCTTCTCCCATCCATATGAAGGATCACCACACTATATACAAACCAAACAGTTTTGGTTTGTGTATAGGTATTGGATGTCCATCGGCCAGGCAATGATATCATATGCCCAAGTAATCGCACCATTTTCCAGCTGTTGCCATCTTATTCATTAATTTTGTCATTTGTTATAGCGCCTTTCACCAGAATTATGGTCCCATTCCGCTTTTGTTTGAACGCCCTCAGTGGGACCGGAGTCCAAATATGTGGGAGCGTTTGAGAGGTGTGTGTGTGTCACAATCCCCCTCCCTCCCCCCATAGCCGATTTTGTTTAAGGAGATAGTTATGTGGGAAGCTACAATTGGAGTGTGTCATTAAAAGTAGCTTCATTCTTATGGCAGAGGTGATGTGCAATTGTGTTTGTGTTCTATGTGCATGTAGTGAGACTGTGCCTTACACCAAGTTGCGGTGTGCGAGGGGAGAAACGGGTTAGCTCTACAAACATCATTGTCAATTTCCTGGGTTCCAACTATCTACATGGAGCAGTGCTATGTTTCAGAGGCGATCCAAGTGCCCGAAGAATGGAGAATACCCTCGGAGTACAACCTTATGGCCTGGTTGGTCTATTTTGGCAATGCCTGGTAAATGCTTATTCATGCCTACACAAAAGCAGAATGATTGGCTTTGCCAATTTCTATTTTCAATATTGTACATCATTTAACATTATTGCTCTGTTGAATCAAACTCTCATTGTAATGCATTTTGCTTTTTTTAAAGATATGTCAGCAGTGGAATATGAATGTAGAGATAGTGATGTGAAGGATTTCTTTTGTTCATCAGGGGAGTGAAGGATGTTCTAAAGAAGAGGCTGAAGAACTATTATAAAAGGCAGAAGCTGAATCACGTCTTCCAGGACTCCAGTAACCATGACTCCTATTACGACTACATCTGTGTCATAGACTTCGAGGCAACTTGTGAAGAGGGCAACCCTTCAGACTACGTGCATGAAATAATAGAATTCCCCATCGTCTTGTTGAATACTCGCACCCTGGAAATAGTAGGTGTATCTGTCCCTCATTATGTATAGGAGTCTGATTAAAAGCAAATGCTATAAGATGCCGCTGTAATTGTTTACATGGATTTAGACCCCTAAATGCTGACGGCGCAACACTGTATTAATGATGTTGCTGGTCTGAGCAAAGTAGATGTTATTGCTAGACATGAAATGTTCTGGGTGCTGAACAAAAAATGAAACCCACTGTTAGTAGATGACCCAAAGGCACTCAAGGGGAGACCTCCCCTAATGTGTTCTTTTAGGTAAAGTTTCTCACAAAGACAAACTGGCAAATATATGTAGACAAAGACTCATGACATTCTTTTCATGTACCAGTATTTATATTTGCCCAAAAATATATTTGAGCAAATCAATTGTTCCTCCACCAAACATATGTTTCAAGCTACGTACAGTGTAGATGTGCCAATTTCAGAAACCACAAGTAGATACAAAATAAGCTCTGTTTCTAGAACTCAGTATCCTCAAGTGTTAGCGAATCACACTGAAAACATTGCTATTTCAAATAACCAAACTATTAACATTTTCATCAACTGAGGTAAATCTTTAGATGTTACATTAGATTCCTCAGAAAATCTTGCCAATCAGTTTTGGATTACAAATCCATCTTCAGGGCATGTTCATTGTTCTTCTAAACTTGTATATGTATGTTAAAGGTACTTAAATAGCGCACAGGCGCTCTGGCGGATATGTCAACCAGGAGGAGGGCGGGTATGGTTGGTCGGGTGGAGCGGGAGCGGGAGTAGGAGAGTGGGGAGAGGTGGTGTGCTGTTGGTGGCTTCAGCTCGGTATACACAGAGTGCTGGGCTTTGCAAGTATCTGATCGGGCGAGACCTTGTGTGCTGTAGGTGCTGTTAATGTGTTGATGCGTTGTGGTGAAGTGAGTGCGAATTGCTGGGAGAGAGATGGTTGTGTGAGTTTTATGTGTTTGAGTATGCAGAGATTTGAAGGTTGGGTTAGTGGGGTCTGTAGCCTGATTCTGATGCTTCTGGTAGCACTCGCATTTCTATGTAGAGGTGATGCAGGCTAAAGTTAGGGATTGGCACATGCTAATATTCATAATCTTATCTAGGTGCAACGCGGGCTAAAGTTAAGAATTCCATCTAAGTGTGGCACATGCTAACATTGTTACACCTGTCTAAATGTGAGGCAGGCTAAGCTTCACTATTCTCTCGAGGTGTGGCACTAGTTAATATTGGCCAGTTAACTAGTTAACATATCCTCAACCTATAAAACATTATATAAGATTACTCCTTAGTATCACTAACCTTTCTGGTCATTTCAATAATATAAATAATATCCTATTATAACTTATGTTAATGTTAAAGGACATTTCTACTGCGCACTATCCCCACTTGAGTGGTCCCCTGGCGCTCTGGCGGCTCTGAAAGAGGGAGGGAGGGCGAGTTAGTGGGAGGAGGCTGGAAAAAGCAAGAGTGCAGTAATTGCTGTTGGCGGCCTCAGCCCGGTGGGTCCATTGGCTGGGCCTGGGGTGTTTGCGTCCGGCAGTCGTTGTGTACTGTTGTGCGAGTCTGTTTTTTTTTGTGTTGTTGTTGCGGTGTAGTGAAGTTTGTGCAGTTGGTGTGCTGTAGATTTGTGGTTCTGGTTTGGAGTTTGAGAGGTGTGAGCAGAGGAGGAAATGGTTAGTGGTTAATTGGCATCTCTATCCTGATTTGACAAATTGAGCTTGCGTAATCTCTCCAGATGGGCTGCAGGGCACTCTGTGCCTCTGGCTAGGTCTGGGTTTGTCCTGCATTTGAGGTCCCTTTCACATCTCGCTGCCACCTCCACTAGCCTCCCTAACAAACCCACATGTTCCTCCCCCAACTACATGGTAAGTGCACCTGCCAGTGTCCACAACTCGGTTAGTGTGGTGATTGATAGTATCCCATTATGCAGATTACTCCTATTCTTGTACCTAAAATCAAAATTGGTAGTATCCCATTATGCAGATTACTCCTATTCTTGTACCTAAAATCAAAATTCAAAAGGGAATATATGTGGGCATTCATGTTTAAAAGGTATACATCATTGCACTAGTTACTAGAGATTCGAGAAGCTAGTATCTCACCAATGTTATCTCTCTGATCCCCAATGGGCTAACAAGGCTCTGAAAGTGATGCTGTTGTCCACACTGTACACAATTCCTCTGGGGAAAATATACCATATATCTTAGTTTCTATTCCCTCCATAGGTCCATTCTAAATAATGTTGCCTCATTCTCTTGCTTACAGCAGCAGCGTTCTCTGTCCTCTAGCACGTGCTCAGCTGGATAAGTCTGTCTGATGTGGTGTATCCCTTTTTTCACTATTCACAAGGTACTTACGGCCCGCGAATATGGCGGCCATCTTTTAAGTCCCTAATCATGGTAATAGACTATAACCTTGATCTTTCTTGAATGCATTAAACCGCACAATTGGCTCTGTTTGCTTCAAATTCCCTATTTTCAACAGGTAAGTATTATCAACAGCACATATTGAAATTAAACATCCAATATGCATACCTTCACTTGTGATCAATCTTGCATATCCAACAGATATAGATTTTTTTTTTAATGACAATTCTGAGCCATAAATCCTTTAAATGAGACCCAATCAGGCATTCCGGTAGCAGCCTATGTAGTACAAACCCTGCAAGCCGAGCCACTCCCACGCCGAAATTGGTACTGCATGCCATATTGAAGCTAGTTATTTTTCTTTGTAGTTATACGTGAACCACTCTTCGGTTCTTTAATAGTTTGAAATCATATCCTGACACTATCAGGAAATGGTTCCCACAAGTGTTGATATTAAATATACTGCTACTCGCATTTGACATTGGCTTAAACCTTTACTTATTTAAAAGTTTCAAAAGCCCAAAGTGAGTCAATGGTGCTCAATTTCTACTGTTCTCAATATGTACACACCCCACATTCAAAGCATTGCACTTTATATCCCTGTCGATTGTCCTAACATCTGCCTGTTTTCTCCCAACACCATTGCTAAAACAGTGTTCACATCAGTACAATCCCATGCTTAGTTAGCCTGCTGTCAAATCCTTCATTTCAAAAAATAACATGCGGAAGACACATCTACCATTGTATAAGGCAGTGGTCTTCAAACTTTTTTGGCCGGGGCCCCCCTGAGCAAAATTTGGGCAGGTCGGGACCCCCCAGAAATGCCAAATGGACAGTATGTATTGCGCGCCGTCACCTGCTCCCATCACAGTTGCTGGGCTTTCTCATCCCACTCCTACCCAGTCCCTGGTCTCTCCCCACCCCATCACACATCCTGGGCTCTCCCCACTCTGCTCCCACCACTATCCCATGGTTCCCGCCCATTGTGCTCCCACCATAGTCCCTGGGTTCCCCCCATCCCGTTCCCAACACAGTCTGAGGGCCAGTGGCGGCTGGTGATTTTTTTAAGTGGAGGGGCACAACTATTTCCCCCAAAAATGCCATAGCGACCGAGCATAGTGAGGGAGCCCGAACCAATAAAGAGAGGTTCGGGGGGGGGTTCCCCCTGTGAATTTTTGTTAAATAATGGGTTGAAATGTTGCATTGTAGAGCATACTTTTAACAAAAAAATGGGTAAATAACCAATCAGTTTGCAAATGGTGCTGGGGGGCCCAGAGGGCAGGCATGACATTTTTTACTGGACATCTATGATAGATGTCCAGTAAAAAGTTACCATCCCTGTCTCCTGGGCCCCACTGGGCCTAACACAATCAACATGATTATGTGTGTATGCAAGGCGCTGCACATTCATACAGCAATCACTCTATCATTCACACGAGCATCCATCACCGTACACTCACTCATAACATAAGCATACATGCATCCATACACATGTTTAAATAAAAACAATGAACATAAACATACCTTCTGCATTGGCCTGCGTGTGGGTGCTGAAACGCCCTGCTCCAGGCTGCACTGTCCGTATGTGCGAGAAGGCGCACGAGCTCCCCCTCGGACATACAGACATGCAGTACCCCAGCCAGCATTTCCAATGAGCTATGCAATGCTGGCGAAGCAAAACACCCCAGCACTTGCATGGCTCAGTGAGCATGTGCGGCTGGGGAACTAAACTGAACTGTCAAAGGGAAACAGGGTTTCCCTTTGACAGTTCAGCCAGCCCAGGAGCACTCCATCAGCTGGAAAAAGCAGCGAGGGAGTGCTCACTGTTTCACTGGGCTGGCTCCTTAGCTCCTCCATAATGGGTGAGGGGCCACTGGGTGGGCGTCCCCTCGCCATTATGGATGAGCCGCCAGGCTCGTACTGGCCTATAGGGCAATGCCTGTACCAAAAATGTAAAATGCTAGTGTGGGCCAGTCAAAATGGGCCACCATTTTGGCCAATGTGGACCAGGTTTATGAGTTACTTAACTATGCAGTTAGTAATTTTGACCATTGTTGCTGAATATATCACAATGTACTTACATTTTAACACAAAGCACCCCCTTGGGTACTATTGAAACAGTGGGCCTCATTACAACCCTGGCGGTAGCTGTGCCGGTAAAACGGGCACGGCTGCCGCTGGAGTTGTATCCGGGTCCGCCACCCGCGAATGGGCAATTACCGGGTCATGCCGAATTGGGCAGACCTGATAATTGCCCTTTCGCGGGTGCCGGTACCGGTAGAACCCGATTCCCATCAGAGCCCCATAGGGCTGAATGGGAATGGGGAGCTCGGATGCACCGGCACCGTTAATGGTGCCGGTGCATCCGACGAGCTGTGCTCACGGGTACCGCACGGCCTGCCAGGTCAGACCTGGCGGGCTGTCAGACACCCGCGAGCACAACTCGTACTATGGCGGTACGGTAGCAATGGTGCCGGTAGCTTAACAGCACCATTGTTACCGTACCGCCATAGTTGTAATGAGGCCCAGTCTGTGACTAAAGGAATGAATATCCATTTACAACTGCGGGCCGCTTTTTCATTGTTGCCTGAGACAGTTTCATGTTTCAACCCGACCATGTGAGCCACCCCAGCCCATTTCTTCCAATCTAAAAAAAAAAAAAAAAAAAAAAAAAGTTTTTTTATATAAAATATTTCTTGCTGAGCTCTCAGGGCCCCCCAGGGATGCACCCACGGACCCCTGGGGGGTCGCGACCCACAGTTTGAATACCGCTGGTATAAGGTGATGTACTCTTATCTATATACAGTAGGTGCGGTTTAATCCATTCAAGAAAGATCAAGGTTATAGTCCATTACCTACAAGATGGCTGCCATATTCGCAGCCCGAAAGCACCATGTGAATAGTGACACGGTGTGTTGGGATGTGAAGGAATGTTTCAAAAAGGGATACATTACATCAGACAGATTTATCCAGGTGAGGACATGCTAGAGGACAGAGGGAACGCTGCTGCCTTTAGAGAATGAGGGGACGTTATTTGGATGGATGGATGGATGTATGGAGGGATGTATGGAGGGATGTATGGAGGGAATAGAAACTAAGATATGATATGGAATTTATAAAACGCCTATACACCAAGTGTTTCACGTGGTATATTTTTACAGAACGGTTAGCTGGTGGGGGATCAGAGAGATAACCTTAGTGAGATACTAGTTCCTCTACTGTGTAGTAACTGGTGCAATAATGTATACCTTTTTAAACATGAATAGTGTAAGGTACTCATGGTGACACAGTAAAGACAGACACAAGTGATCACAGTTCAATGGTGTTTATTGCACTTATAATGGGTGAGATAAACACCTAATCTAAACCTAAATCTAAGATGGGAGCAAGCTACAACCATCAAATAATAAGCCAGTCCTAGTGGTGTCTTGTCAGATAAAAAGGGCCTATATTTAAAAAAACGATTGCCAATCCTTGCCACTAAATTAGAGTGTGGGATAATGTTTGCCAGAAAAGAAAAGTGTTCACCAAATGATAAGTCAGGATGGTATGGCTGGGTCTCCCTTCCCCACGTTTGAAGCATGGGACAAGGTTCGACTCTAGAGCACAGCACACTCCTTGGCCTAGTCAGCATGAGGTTCACAGTTCAGGCCAAGTCTCCTTCTTGCAAAAGTCTCTTGCCTTAGAAGACCTGTGGTGTTTCACAATGACAAAACAAATAAAAAGTTCTCTCAGTAACCTTGCCCCTCGGGTGATTGCTCTTGCCCCAGGATCTCCCTCCGTCAAACTCAGATCCTTCTCGCAGTGTGGACCTTCCTCTGTCGGGATCACTACGGCCTTTCTTTAACACAGTTCATGCATTTCTCCTTTTCATCAGAAAGCAAGATCTTCCTTCTCCTAGCTTTCTCCTGGCATCCCTCTGTCGGGTTCACACTTGCCACGTTCACAACCTTATTGGAAAGTGGGGGTTCCCTTCCCCTAGCTTTCCTTTTGCAACGTGTCAGACTTGTGTAACCCTCATAGGACCACTCTTGATGCCTCATGCTACCCTTCCATAGGGCCTTCTTGTTCTGTAGTTTCTAAACGGGTCTCAGTCAGAGCCTTTAAATGAGCGTCTACGTGGCATCAGAACACCTCTGCTCCTGGACTTGGACTGGGCTTTCTTTAAAGTTCAAAACATGCACACAAACTTTGTCTTGTGAATTTCTTGCGTTCATAAATGTTGCTACATGCAACCTTGGGCTCAAAACAGTTTGTCCGGCTATTGGGTTCCTCCGACTCACCGGCTGTGCTGAACCCATTGGCTTCTTTGATCTCTGGAGTCAAGGATAGTACCACGGTAGCCAGCTTGTCTCTGGGCTTGCGTTATCAATGCGGGAGGTGTCCTGGTCTTATTTTTCTTTTGGAGGTTTCTTGGACATAGTTGAAAAGGGCGAGGGCAATTCCCCTCCCCCACACCACTCTGTCTTTCTTCTCCGTTTGAACTGCCGGTTTGTTGTATCTGTCTCCTTGTGTGTTTGGCCTTGCTAAAAGTGGGTTTTCATGCTCCGTCTTTTATCCCTGTGGGGAAGATAAAGGGCCGTTGGGTGTGCGTGGTTGTCAGTTGCCTGACTCTGCCTGATCTGTGTGTTGGGACATGTTAGGTAAACGGCTCTGGTGTTAGTCAGTTGTCTGCTACAGTGCAAGAAAGTGTTTGTGTGGGTAAAGGGGGGGGGGGGGAGCGCGAGGGTCTATAGCTTCTAAATATCCTACCGATCTGGATGGGGAGAAAGTGTTACAGGGAAGGGGATACCGCGTCTCAACCCTCAGTGTCCCACTTCAATCACCGAAGATCCCCCTCACCCAGGTGATCCTCCCCCACTGGTCCACCCGCAGGAAGTGGATCCAATAGCCATGGCCGTGCCCTGGCCACCTGATCACGGATCTCTGGGGACTAGTGGGTGAGACGCTTTCAGGTTTCTGAAATAGGCCACATGTATTCTGTTTTGAAATTTTATTTTAGGTACAAGAATAGGAGTGATTTATCTGCATAACGAAGGTCAGTGTAAATAATGGGATATTGATTTATTATTGAATTTACTAGAAAGGTTAGAGTTACTCTGGAGTAATCGTATATATGGAGGATATGCAAGTTTAGAAGAACCATGAACATACCCAGAAGATGGATTTTTTTTTTTTATCCGAAACGCGTTAGCAAGATTTTTAGAGGAATCTAATGTTACATCTAAAAGTTTACCTCCGTTGATGAAAATGTTTATCGTTTGGTTATTTGAAAAAGCAATGTTTTCAGTGTGATTAGCTAACACTTGAGGATACTAAACATTAGAGCTTATTTTGTATCAATTTTTCTTTCTGAAATTGGCACATCTACAATCTGTACGTAGCTTAAAACATATGCTTGGTGGAGGAACAATTGATTTGTTAATATATATTTTTTGGAAAATATAAATACTGGTGCATGAAAAGAATCTCATGAGTCTTTGTCTGCATTTGGGTCATCTACTGGAAACAGTGGGTTTCATTTTTGTTTTCACTTTTTGCCATCTCGTAGGCCGGGGAGCGACACCCAGCTGCACCTGAAATTCACAAACTGTTTGGATTCCTTACTTCGTATTGAATATTGAACAGAATACTTGTTGTGCATCTCACACCCTGTTTTGGAGTATTTGTTCTATGTGCTACCCATTTTTCATTAATTTAGCAATGGCCACTGACTGTACCACTGGGGTGTTGTGAACAGAAGCGTACAAGATAATACTGTATGTAAAATGTTAAACCTGTTTTTAGTATTGGCTGATGAGAAGGCACGCTATTTGAGAAAGCTGAACATATTTTACAGGATGCTACCAGTTTCCTAGTTCAGGAAGCCGTTTACGGCGCACATGGCTAAGGATGTAGTGAAAACTGTGTAGCGGTTCTTGCCTGCTGCTCTATTCTGGTGCAAGCATCCCTTGGGGAAATGAAATGCTTATGGGTTTCTGGATACCCAGTTTCAGTAGAATAGGAATTTTTGTCTTAAAACACAAAAGTCTGTACATAAAAAAATAAAATAAATAAATCAAACAAATGTAAATTCTACCCATCAGGGCACAAGTCGAAGGTACAGATGGGTGGACGGAGTCCACCCTCTTTTTTTCAGATGGTGGACTCTTTCTTCTATCCTACCCCCCAGCAAAAATGAGAAACATTGAATGTCCTCTTTGAATTTACGAATGAAAGCCCATCTCGTGGATCGAGGCTGCAAGGCCAAAAACTTCACCACTGCACTATATAACCTGATGAAAAATACTAAAGGTGAAATGTCCCATTTCGGTACTCCAGTTCCAAAGAAAACATTTGTATTATTTCTTGGAGTTTAAAACATGCACACCTTTCAACATTTTCAAAAACGCTATTGGAAGAAAATATCCTCTCTTGGTTTTGTGTGTTGATTTTATGAAGGACAAAAGCCATGCAATTTGGGTGGTCATGCAAACTCAATTTAATGAAATGTGCATATTTAACCTTGATATGCTAATTTCTGGCATCGTCACATTCCATTGCATTTGTTGATGATTCCCCCACTTTAATTTTAGGACTTGAACCATGCTGCCGATGAGTCTTTGCATTCTATGCGCTACCCTCCACCATGCCCCATTGATCGAGTGGGTATTTGGAGAATTCCGGACTAACTTATTCTTTCCAATGCAAGTAAAACTTCTGCTTAAAGTAGAGTATATGGCATACCAAAATCCAATTTGAATGCAACGTCTGTTGGTCGAAAGGCTGAGTTGAAAACAAAATGGATCTGCATTGTTTATAACCGGTTCCAAAGCAAATGCTTTTGTTTCTTTGGAAAATCAAAGTTTAAATGCAAACAGACTCCATTTGGAAGTAATGCATGATTCCAAGCATGTAAAGGTTGTATTCAATGGTATGGGTCTCCCAAACTTTGATGCTCAGAACTCCGGCACCCAAACACTGGAGAATGGCTATCGGCCTGCAATGTTAACCTATGCTTCAGGAACCCTATCGTTAATGTTTTAAGTAGAGTGAAGGATGAATTATTACCTTGTCCAAAGGAGTCTGTTAACTCTTGTCATGGACCTTTTTGAATGTTGTGTCTTTAAAATATTTTTGTGATTCCAAAAATGTCATCAATTAAAAATGGCCTTCTTACGAACAGACTAGATTTAAATCCATCAAGAACCCTAAACTGAAATCATCCATAGATGTAGTGAATACATTGACTTGAAAATGACAGGGCTGGAGCTGCATGACGAATACCATTGTCTAAAAATATTGGATGCAAGTAAGTTCGTCTCAGGTGTATTGTATCCACACATCGCCATAAAATGTGACGCTGTTTCTATGCAAAATCTGCAAAGATGGCACCTCACAGTGGCTCCCGCCCTCCATAATAAAGTGGAAGCAGCCAGCGGTAATATGCCAAGTCTGAAGCTCAAAAACAATGATCTCTCTAAGGGCAGAGAGATAATATCCAGATATGCTTTAAAACCACTTCCCAGCATGGAATTCAAATCTTCTCGGCCCAGTTTTGAATTGGCCATATCGGCTATTAAATTCTCAAAGGCTCTCACATTCATGCATACTTTAAACTGCTTGATATCCTGGGGGTGCAAGTCCCGTGGCTTTTCTCATTGTTCCAATCTGTTCAGGTTCGACAAAGTTGCTTTCACATGGCAAGCCACTTTAGACTCTTTCCCCCCATTTTTGATACAATATACGAGTTAGCCCATTACAATATCTTTCTAAACCTGTGGAATTCCACACTCTGAACCAATACAAAGCAGGTTTAAGAGAACCTGTGCACTACAGGTAAACAATTAAGTTCCAAGTGAAACAGAGATGAGGGGGCACTAACTGGGAGCATCAATATATATTTTTTAGAAACTTGTTTCCACACAAGCTTATTCTATTGATACTTGTATAGCCGCTGAGCTCAGCGCCAAATAGTGCTGCTGGAAAAGCCCGTTTGTGATGTAGATCCAAAGCCGGCAAAATCGCCCCACTACAGTGTTTGTAATAGAAGGACAAAATACCACCACTCTATTTTTCCAAAGTAATCCTTAATTTCAAAGACTGCGCTCCCCAACCCCCATTATCTTGGAAACGCATACCGAAGTAATCAAAGTGGCCAACTTGCTCCATACCAGTATCATTGGCTTTTAAGGCTATGGATCTATTTTTAGAAAATGATGGCTTGAATACCATCACTTTGTCAATGTTCAGGTTTAAGCAGAGAGACTTACACTGCTTTTGAAAAATAGCCTTTGTTTTAGGTCTGTGTGTGGTGGCCAATAGCACGGCATCGTCCGCATAGAAGAGGGCAGGGACTTTATCGGAATCCAGCCTTGGAGGGTCCTGGCACCCTTCCACCAATGCATCAATAATTTCTTGTACATAGATGTTAAAAAGGAGTAGTGGCAGGACATAAACCTGCCTAACCCCCACAGAGGCATCAAACTCCTTTGTCATCCCACCACCTAATCCAAAGCGGACTGTAGCTTTGTCAGAATATCGAGAAGAGATGGTGGATACCAAATCGATAGGGGCATTGCGTGGTAACATAATCTGCCACAGAAGATCTCTTGAGACTGAATCAAAAGCCGTCCTGAGGTCTAGGAAGGCTGCATAAAGGTACATTTTGTTGTGTATTTCTGAATGAGCATGAATAATAAACAGTGTTCCATGGTGCCTCTATTCAGCCGAAACCCGGCCTGGAGATGGCTAATCACATTGGCACAGTCGGCCCAGCCCTGTACATGATTAAGTAGAAGTTTGCCAGATAGCTTACTGGCAGCCTCCAAAAGCGAGATGGCCGGTAGTTGGCTTGTTGATCCTTGCCTCCTTTTTTATAGATGGTTATTATTGCCTTTCTCTATGATTTCGGTGTTGAACCACGGGCCAAAATGACCAAATAATCACCTCCTCTTTAAATGAGTCGGCTGGAACTCGATCCGTACTGGCATCTTTATGATATGATAGGTTAGGTTATTTATAACGCGCTTAATACCCTGAGGTTTCTAAGCGTGGACCCAGGGATCGAACCCGTGTTGCTCAGTGTCATTTTGCTTCCAAGGCAAGAACGTTGCCGCTGAGCTATCCTCCCGAGACTTTATGATTTTTTAATGATTTGAGGGCACACACTACTTTGCTGATGGAAAAGACAAGACTTGTAAGAGAAGAAAGATTGGCAGCAGCCAAACTAGGGCCCACCTGGGGCCCATCATCGTATAAAGTAGAAAAATGGTACCACCAAGTATTTTCACCTATACTACAGCGTATGTCCCTATGCCCATTTAACTCTTTTTCTGAGACCAATTTCCAGAAGAGGCAAGCACCCCCCCCCTCCCTTTGAGTGCATGATCTAATAATGACCATTTGTGTTTGGCAACATATCTCTTTTTAAGGGAAATTAACTCTTTATAATTAGATCTTAAAATATGTAGGGTAAGCTTGTCAACCACTGTTGGGTGGGCTTCGGTTGCCCTTATTGCCATGCGACAATCATTGGCATACCAAGTTTTCTATATTTTATGTTCTTCATTTTCCTGGAATCAACTAACATATAATCAGGTTTTCATTTAACTTCATATATTCCTCCATAACAGTACTGTCACTGGAGTGCTTCTCACCAATGACAAGGTTATCTTAAATTGATGCATAGCTATCAGATTTGTCAACCTGATTTAACACATTGGTCCATCTGATTGACTTTCGAGAGTGGCCAGTGAGTTCCAAGGGTTGGGTGGAAGAGTGATTTACTGTGGCTTTCCACCCTAGATTTTCCTGCAAACTAAAAATCTTTGGCCACAAGGGTAAATGTTGGATACAAGACTAGGGGGGTGGAGGAGGTGCAGGGGGGGTGGGCATATTGTTAAAGGTTCTGGAGCAGACAAATGTTTACAAACCCAAAGTTGGTCTATTATAAATATAGAGATGCATCACATCACCTTTGGCCATCCAGACGAGGAATAATTGCAAGTCAGGAGAGCCTGTATCCCTAAATTCAATCTTCCACCCCAGTGTGACATCCACCCACACTAATAGGCCACCACTTGGTCTACTGCGTTGTCCTTGTATGGCAGCAGAATGGAAAGTCTGGTAGCCCTGTAGAAAGACAGTATGAAGGGCCCAAGTCTCTTGTAATGTTATGACCTGAAGATTGTGTATATAGGCATACCAGGTTGGGTCTGCCAGAAGTCCATTCTCGCCTGCTATGTTCCAAAATAGCATTTTAAAACCACCCTTGGCCTCTACATGATAAGCCGGGGTCCCACCCAGTTCATCTACCAACTCCAGATCTGGCAAAGGATCATTCAGTCTCCTAATTGGCTTACATCCAGAGAGTGATGCAAAGCAATTAGAAATTAGAGCTGCGGAGTCCTCTTTTTTAGGGGGCTGTGTGGCAGAGGACTACTATAGACACATGGGTGAAGAAAATGCCACAAAAACAGCTACCCGCCTACACACGTACTAGGTGTGACTGGTTGCAAACTGTGCTACCTTTCATGTCGGTTGAATAATTACGACAGAAGTAATGGAGCTATACATCTTTTAATTTATAGAAAACGCTCAATAAGATTTATATTGAAAAAGAGACAAAAATGCATTTTGTTTGTACATAACTTCACATACAAAACATATAATGGAAATCAATATTTTCAACCAAAAACAATTTTTTTAAACTTAACACAATCATCGTGTACTGGTGATGTTGTGAGGTTAGTAAAAGTGTGAAGTGAACATCTTGTTGTTGAATGAAACATCAGAAGACACCAGAGAGTGTGTTTCTGGGTCCTAGCGGAAATTAATTGGACAAAAGAACAGGCTTTGTAGCTGGTTTTTAAAGATGCTATCAGGCGTGTGCTAGACCCGTCTTCAGGACTTTCTATGCAAATGTTCAGAATTGGATGTCAAAAATGGTTCATTGGTTGATTCCCTTCACAAATGGCAATCTAAAAACCAAAACGAAAACAGTCGTATTGGCAACAGGATAAAAGTACAACCGGAGTGTGGCATCTCTATTGGTGTGCACATGCAACTGGTTCCACTAACCTTTTAATAACTTGGTTGACGTGTGTGCCTTGAATTAGATATGAATGTGGACGAAATTCAATGGTCCAAACTGTGATTCTTCACAATAATTAGAACTGAAAGAAACCAATAAACTTAGAAGATATTTGTTTCCAATTTTTTGGACTTAAATCAACATTCTGTATTTAATGAATTATCTATACATTCTCTATTTATCATATGGAAAACCTCAACAGACGGGGGATATTTTGGTAACATTTTTTTCCTCGATTGAACAAACTAGAGGCAAAGAAAACATCTTGGATTTGAACGAAATAACGATTGTCTCAAGTACTGTCTAAAACTGCATCTAGCTATCGTCTAGGATACATTTTATCCGTGTTACTTTAGTGAATGCATACCTTTCAAACCGAACGAAATGTGATTGTATTCAGCTTCAGTGGACCGCAGGCACGGTTTTACGTGTCCTGTCCCATCGTGTCGAAGTATGGTGGTCGCCTGATCTGTTAATGTAAATACAGAGGTGTGACAGCCCGTAGTTATAAAAAAGGGCCGTCTATCAAAGTTTACACTGTAAATACCTTTGTGCGGGATTATTGAGAAGCGCTCTCACTCTTGAACGCTGTTAGTGCTTAGCTGGAGTCTCATCCGGTGACTGCCGAGTGTCTGAGCGCTCGCGTGTCGAGGTACTAGACCCGCGTTGTGCATGCATGAAGACTGGTTAAGAGCGTCTGCCATCTTGGAATAAAAAATGGCGGGCGCAACCAACGGAACAAAGGCTGGCATGCAGAGAAACTGATACATAATGTCTGCCATATTGTGACAAGCAAAGTTTGTTCAAGGCACGAAACAAAGGGCGACTTAATTGCCATCTGTAGTTTGTTATAATTTACCAATATGTGAACATATTTACTGAATAAATGGTGAAAGGCTGCCTGGCATCTATGCATCTTTTGTTCAAATGAACGATTAAATTAACTGTTGCAAACATATCGCAACATTTCCATATGACAAGTGAAGTTGTTAAAAAAGCCAAAGTATTCAGACATATGCCAAATGTGTATTTTTCCTTGCTTAACATGTAATAGTAAATTCACATGTGTTAAGCCTGAGGCATATACAAAGATGATAGTGACTTACTTGTGTAAAAAAAGACTCCATTCCATTCCAGTGTTAAGTCCAGATTGAACAGTGTCCAGATTATAAATCCATTTCTGCTCAAGCTGTCCTAACCTGCGATCACGATCCCCTCCTCAGGGATGTACTGGCACTGTTTGGATGATGTACCATTCAATATCTTCAATGGTGTGTTTTGCTTTTGCGAAGTGAGCAACTAAAGGTTTGTCAGGTACTAGGTTCTTAACACATGACCGATGTTCGCAGATTCTCTGCTTTACCGGTCTTTGTCTTCCCAATGTATATTAACGTGCATGGGCATATGATGGCATAAATTGCCCATGGTGTATTGCAATTGGTGAGGGCTTTTAGGTGCCAAATGAGGCCTTTTAAGTTGACAGTTTTCACATTCTTTGTCAAGCGACACACTGAACAGTTACCACATTTAAAATGACCGCTCACTGGTGGCAAATGCCAAAGTGGTGTTTGTTGTGAAGCAGGAGTTGTTTTTGACAATTGGTAGGTGTGTGCCAATTTGTCACGTAAGTTTGGCATGCGCTTAAATGCAAAGCGTGGTTTTTTCACAAAAAAATCTTCAGTTTGGATAAGGGGCCAGTTTTTCAAGATGCAACGACGAAGGTCATTGCTAATCGGAGAAAACGTAGAGACACATGTGATTTTGTCCTCTTGTACTTTGTGTCGTTTTTCCAAACATTGGTCTCTATTTGTATTGCGTGCCCTTTTTAATGATCGCCGGATAATGTGAGATGGATATCCTCGTTCTTTTAGTTTTTGCGACAAATGATTGCTGTGGAAGTCAAAGTCTTCCTTTATTGAACAATTGCGCCTGATGCGCAGGAATTGTAGTGATTGCGGATGGAAACTTTTAAATGACAGCAGTGTATTTTTGTCTGTTGGCTTCTTATATAGGGTCGTGATTATTGTGCCTTGAGGTGTTTTGTGAATCTTAGCCTAAAAAGGCTATTTTTTGATGGTCTAGATTCAAAATGAACTTTATGCATGGATTTTGTGAATTTAACCACGCAAGAAATTCTGTCAGTTATTTCACTTCCATGCCATAGAAGGAACACATCATCTATATAACGATGCCAAGCTTTGATGTTTAATTTGAAAGGATTGTTTTCATGGTACACAGATGTTAGTTCTAAGTTGTCCATGAATAAATTCGCTAAATCGGGAGCGAAGATGGCACCCATGCTCGTTCCGTGTAATTGTTGGTCAAATCTATCTTCCACCATGAATAAGCTATTGACGAATGCTATTCTGATGCATTCACAAATGAACTCTGAAGGGACCGTAAGATCTTCTCTGGTTTCAAGATATGAGTGAATAACTTGAATACATTGCAATTGGGGAATGCTGGTGTATAGCGATTCTACATCCAATGTGACCAAAATATCATTTGAATCAGTGGCGAGTTTATTAATGATCTTGATCATACTAGTAGTGTCCTGAACGTACAACCTCGTTTTTAATACAAAAGGTCTAAGGAAAGAGTCTGTATAAATTGACAGAGGTTCGAGTAGTGAACCAATAGCAGCTACTATGGGGCGCCCTGGTGGATTGCTGGCGTCTTTGGTTATCTTTGGCAAACAATATAGAGCTTGAATAGTGGGCTGATTTGTTGCAAGAAAAGCTTTTTCTTCCTCATCTATCCAGCCTTCATGTAATGCATGAGACAAAAGGCTGCTGATTTCATCCCATATGGCATTGGTGGGATTTCCCGGGAGCTGTCTGTAAAACCTGGGCAATTTATGCCATCATCTGCCCATGCAAGTTAATATACATTGGGAAGACAAAGAGACCGGTAAAGCAGAGAATCTGCGAACATCGGTCATGTGTTAAGAACCTAGTACCTGACAAACTTTTAGTTGCTCACTTCGCAAAAGCAAAACACACCATTGAAGATATTGAATGGTACATCATCCAAACAGTGCCAGTCCTTCCCCGAGGAGGGGATCGTGATCGCAGGTTAAGACCGCTTGAGCAGAAATGGATTTATAATCTGGACACTGTTCGATCTGGACTTAACACTGGAATGGAATGGAGTCTTTTTTTTTACACAAGTAAGTCACTATCATCTTTGTGTATGCCTCAGGCTTAACACATGTGAATTTACTACTACATGTTAAGCAAGGAAAAAGACACATTTGGCATATGTCTGAATACTTTGGCTTTTTTAACAACTTCACTTGTCATATGGAAATGTTGCGATATGTTTGCAACAGTTAATTTAATCGTTCATTTGAACAAAAGATGCATAGATGCCAGGCAGCCTTTCACCGTTTATTCAGTAAATATGTTCACATATTGGTAAATTATAACAAACTACAGATGGCAATTAAGTCGCCCTTTGTTTCGTGCCTTGAACAAACTTTGCTTGTCTCAATATGGCAGACATTATGTATCAGTTTCTCTGCATGCCAGCCTTTGTTCGGTTGGTTGCGCCCGCCATTTTTTATTCCAAGATGGCGGACGCTCTTAACCAGTCTTCATGCACAACGCGGGTCTAGTACCTCGATACGCGAGCGCGCAGACACTCGGCAGTCACTGGACGAGACTCCAGCTAAGCACTAACAGCGTTCAAGAGTGAGAGAGCTTCTCAATAATCCCACACAAAGGTATTTACAGTGTAAACTTTGATAGACAGCCCTTTTTTATAACTACGGGCTGTCACACCTCTGTATTTGCATTAACAGATCAGGTGACCACCATACTTCGACACGATGGGACAGAACACGTAAAACCGTGCCTGCGGTCCACTGAAGCTGAATACTAGCACATTTCGTTCGGTTTGAAAGGTATGCATTCACTTAAAAAGTAACACAGATAAAATGTATCCTAGACGATAGCTAGATGCAGTTTTAGACAGTACTTGAGACAATCGTTTGTTCAAATCCAAGATGTTTTCTTTGCCTCTAGTTTGTTCAATCGAGGAAACATATTTTACCAAAATATGCCCCCTCTGTTGAGGTTTTCCATATGATAAATAGAGAATGTATAGATAAATCAACATTCTGTATTTAATGAATTAAGGCAAAATATTGTAAACAAATATCTTCTAAGTTTATTTGTTTCTTTCAGTTTGAATTATTGTGAAGAATCACAGTTTGGACCATTGAATTTCATCCACATTCATATCTAATTGAAGGCCACACACGTCAACCAAGTTATTAAAAGGTTAGTGGAACCAGTTGCATGTGCACACCAATAGAGATACCACACTCCGGTTGTACTTTTATCCTGTTACCAATACGGCTGTTTTCATTTTGGTTTTTAGATTGCCATTTGTGAAGGGAATCAACCAATGAACCATTTTTGACATCCAATTCTGAACATTTGCATATAAAGCCCTGTAGACGGGTCCAGCACATGCCTGATAGCATCTTTAAAAACCAGCTACAGAGCCTGTTCTTTTGTCTAATTTCCGCTAGGACCCAGAAACTCACTCTGGTGTCTTCCGAGGTTTCATTCAACAAGATGTTCACCTCACACTTTTACTAACCTCACAACATCACCAGTACACGATGATTGTTTTAAGTTTAAAAAAAATGTTTTTGGTTGAAAATATTGATTTCCATTATGTTTTGTATGTGAAGTTATGTACAAACAAAATGCATTTTTGTCTCTTTTAATATAAATCTTATTGAGTGTTTTCTATAAATTAAAAGATGTATATCTCTATTACTTCTGTCGTAATTATTCAACCGACATGAAAGGTAGCACAGTTTGCAACCAGTCACACCTAGTATGTGTGTAGGCGGGTAGCTGTTTTTGTGGCATTTTCTTCACCCTTACATCCAGGGAGACGAGCCTCCATTGGTCGTGTATAGAGACAATTAGTTTGAACATTAACGTCTGACCAAAGAAAGGTAGCTATACAATGATTGAAAAACTTAAATGATTTAATGCTAGTGGAGGTCCCCTCAGGAGGGTAACATCTGAAGTCAGTAGATAAAAGACCATCAACTAGGTATTAAGACAGCAAGAACACACGTATATAATCCTGATCAGAGTTTGGGATAGACCCTCTGATACAATGTCCTTTCTAATAATGGAGAGACAGCCCCTAGTGTGACGAATCCAAAAAATGCATTTGTTTTCTGGGCTGTCAGTATCTTCATAGGCATTCAGAAGAAGCTTTGGCGCGTTAATCACTACAGAAGGACCATCTGAGTTATTCCCTTGCCCACAAGAACTATTTGGGGGTTAGTGATTTGAGAGCTTGGGTTGACAACACAAGGGAATTACATTTGGGCCGGACAAGGGTGGGTGCTGATCAGTTCTAACAAGCATCTTCCCATTTGAAGAGCTCAGAAATGCTGAATGCACCATAGGTCGATTTCTGATAGTAATTTGGTACCTCTTGGCCGTCAATCGTGGAAAGCCCCTGGGTTGCAGAGTCGTTGGTGACAGGTGTAGACTTGGAGACGCCTTGGGCATTACTACTAGGGGGCTTGGAAAGGGGGCTGAATGATTAGTTGACCCCATCTCTTGGCCAGGGGAGCCAAATGTTCCTTAAGTCTTGCATTCGGTAACCATAGTGGGCATTTTAATAACTGTCTGGAGAGTTGATTCAAAAGCAGGGACCAAAGAAGACTCTGTATTAATGGCTGTAATCATGCAGTCACTGCTAGGACAATAGCCCATTTCAGAAGCCCATGTCTACCTTTTCACTTCAGTGGTTAACAAGGGGCAAACCATTATTAGGCAAGCCCCTCCCTTTTTTTTTGGCAGGAGTACCCTACAAGCCTTTTTGCGCTTGCTGTAGATCGGTTTGCCAAGGTTGACCCTCTACAACAACCCTAAGTGATTCAGCGGAGGAAATCCAGTTGGCAAGTGGTTTGACTGATTAGATAGAGGTAAAACAGAAATGACTGGTGGTTCAGTGATCAAGGGGGAGCAATTCTCTGGGTCCTCTACTGGAGCTATTGAGGAATCGATCCTTTAGGGTTGCAACGGGGCAGCGGGGACCTGTCGGACACCTGGTCGCCTAGGACCCTGTGATTTCAATTCGCCAGGACAACATTTCTACTGTCCACCTGATTTGATTTTTGGGCTATCTCTAATTGCGCCAAGTGATTTTCCTTCATAAAATTCACTCTTTGGCCCTCCCTTGGTTTAACAGAAAACCCAGCAGGATCACAAAAAGAGATTGTCGTCACAATCGGGGACCACACACCACACAATTCGATCCAGGAGTAGCCCTGATGCCCCTACCTTTCTCTTGCACTTTTTGGCTGGGCTCACTTTCCCTACCAGCATTCATTCTGTCTATATCGTACAACAAGTTCTTAATTTCAATATTTAGTAAATTAACATCAGAAATTAGCTTAACCATTCTAGACATTTTGTTGCCTGGCCCTGCCCCACCCCGAAGATTAAGCCTTCTGCTTTCCTTTTCACCATAACCTCTGCTATAATTAGATACTATAACAGCGTTAAAAAGTTTGAGACGGATTAAACAGATGACGAAACCAGTACCCGGAGCTTTGGAGGGATGAGGAAATTGCACATGCCTCCTTTCTGAAGGAGGACATAACTGCTTCTGTCCACACTTGTCCTGACTCCCCATGTCTCTGCTTCTGCCTTTCCGGAATCCAGTCTGCCAAGACTTTTCAAGCAGACTGTGCCACCGGAGCAGCTGCTTATTCCTACCACCCTGCTGCTGCACTGCTCCGCTGTGTCTGCTTTTCCTTGCCAGCACCAACATATCTGAGACTGCAACCTCTGCCCGCCGAAGTATGACCGCTATGCTAGGTGGGCATGCCTAATTTTCTCAGTTTGCAATCCAATCTGCAACACAGTGGATTACTATGTTATTGGGGCATAACCCATTACAAACCAATGTGGGTAGTTTCCCATCTTCAGATTGGCAAAGAAGGGAATGTGTCCAATGATTCTAGTTGATTGATGCTCTGGATACAGGGATACTGACTTATGGTTAATCAAGATTTCAAGTGCTTTTTGGAAAACCTACAGAGATGCTAATTGTATCCACTTGACAAAACCCTTCTACATGTGTAGCTTGTTGCCTCTACTTCAGAGCACAACCTTATGGGTACTGCCAGGTGCAACCAACTGTGTTTTTCCACAAGAGCTTTGAACAACGGTTCTGGGACCAGGAAGTAACTTGAAACCATGCTTATAAGCTTTAGGGGTGGACCAGTTTCAATTTAAAATTCTAATATCCAATAGCCCATTCTGGAATGAATGGCGTTTCAATGAACGCTTTTTTGGCTAATCCAAGGTGATCTATTTCTATCTGTATAAGCGACATGCATGTATTCAAGAGAACTCTTGCATGTCATTTAGCAACTCTCTTGCGTTCCTGAGTTGTCTGTTTTTAAGTAAGCGCTTATTTGAAGAATGTGGTCTTAGTGGTGATACTACTGCCGTTTAACCTATATGTAGAAAACTGCTTATTCAAGGGAACACTATCATGACCATTTTTTTTTTTTTTGTTTTTCTTCTAATATTTGCCTTTCGTAGGAGGATACCTTTCAACAGTATGTGAAGCCAGAGCTAAAACCTGAACTATCAGATTTCTGCATTAATCTCACTGGAATTACTCAGGTACTATCAGCATCCCCAATCAAATACTTACTGAAGATACACTGATAATGTTTGTCCAGTTACAAGTACTGAGTTCATTTTAAACCTGTCACTTTTACTTTCTTGTTTAACCTATCTTTTTGATAAGTGTGTTTTTAGCTGCCTTGAAAATCACCTGAGAATTAAGAATTAGTCATGTGAAATTGGGAAATCTGTTCAAGTAACTCGTTTTCGGTTGTTTTCTGAATGGATAGTGATGTAGTCCTTTATTTGGAGCAAGTTTTAAAGTGATTAGTCACCTGCTAAGTGGGAAGACTCCCCAGCCATTGTGATATCCTTTTGTAATTTGTATTTCTGGCCTTTTTTACTATTAACCCCATAAAGTGATAGACCTGGTGTTTCATTTAGCTAACATATCTTAACCACTGGTAATTGCTGCAAGTAGTTTTCCATTCCAGCTTTTCTGAGGTAGTGTGCACCATTACCGAAGCGGATAGATCATTTGCAAATTAGTCATTACCGCACCTCCTAAAGGGATAAGTTCCACCCAAACCTCTCTGCCATATACTCATCAGTTAAGCACATTCAGAACTAGACAAATGTACATTATTGAATCTAGCTTGCCCAAGACCTACCAGAGGTAAGAAAAGCATGGTCGACTGGATGACATTTTTCTCAAAAGTTGTTTCACATGCTAAAATACCTCCACTAGCTTGTCTCTATGCACTTAAATACGACAAATAGTACAACAAATAGTTGAATTGGATATGCATTAATGCAAAGAGTTGTGCTTGATCATTGATGCAAAATAGGTTTGGCCTTGGGAAACCTCTTACCAATTTGCCTTTTGCGGATTCATAACATGATCATTGTTGCAAGAAGATATTTTACTTCCCCACTGCCAAAGTAAAGTTTGTTTTGAAGAATCATAAATACAAATTCCTTTCCACTTTCAGCATAAAGTGGAATGAATTGCGTTATACATCATGCTGTTATAATCCTGGTTTCTTGGCACCATCCGTGAGAAGGCTGCATGATTATTGCCCTCTTGAGTTTCTATGTAGTGTGAGGAACCTGATGGTATTTTCCCACCTACTCCCCTGGGATCTTCCAGTGGCATCGGAAGGGCCCTCGCTTTTGGATGCCGACCTTGCGGTGGACAAGCGAGGGTGTATCACATGAGTGGAGGGTCATGGGGGGGATTGGGAGGAGAATACCCAAGGGCGAGACATGGCATACCTCCCCCTTCCCAATTGTACACCAGCCCACTCTCCCTCAGCCTTAATGGGGTATTTCCAATCACTCCCCATTTCCAATAAGTACTGGCATGAGGAAAAGGCGAGCGAGAGCAATGAGGATTACCCATAGAAATAACATAGGGATACAAAGTGAGGCTTACCATTTAACACCTTTGAATTGTCCCACTAATAGTCAGGCAAGGTCATGCACTTTTCCGAACTGTGCACACCTGACTTAACTCTCACCTGAAGTATAACAAGCATTGGCAATGCCAATAGTTTTGGTGTTTACTGTTGTTCTTTGCACTTTGCATTTATAGGCACCTAGCTGCAAGGAGAGTGCAAAGTTTGAAAGGAGGATGTGATGAGGGGTGCAGATGTGCAATAGAACAAGAGGAATAGAGTAAGGGAGGAAGCTATTGATGGAGGGTGCCATTGATGAAGAGCAAGAGGAAATCTGCAAGAAAGGGGATTAGTGAGAGGGTAATAAAGCAAGTGTGAGAAGGATGAGAGGGGATAGGGTGAGAGAAGGTAGAATGGGGAGGGTGGGTGGTTGGGGTAAAGAGGTGGTAGGGTTGAGTAGAGAGACTGGGAAGGGTGGTAGATGGGGAGGAGGATATGGAGAGGGGGTGGGATGGTGGAGGTAGAAAGTTAGGGTTGAGAGAGTGGGGGTAGGGTAGCTGGGGTTAGAGAATGGGGGTAGGGTAGGTAGAGGAGGTGGGGGCTAGAGAGTGGGATGTAGGGTGTGGGATTAGGGTGGATGGGTATAGGGAGTGGCAGTGGAGTGGATGGGATTGGTAGAGAGAGAAGGGTGGAGCTCCGCAATTAACGGGGGGAAAGGAGAGCTCCATCAGACCGGGTGATGTGGTGGGGAAGGAGAAGAGAGCTTGAGGACTTACATAGGGGACACTCTGGGCTGACTGGAAAGAGAACCTCAGGAAGATGATTTTGAAATGGTGATCCCGGGGCTGACCAAGTGAGAGTTGCACATTTAGAATGTGAGCACCCCAGGGCTGTTTGAAGAGGTGGGCAGAGAGAAATGCAGGGCTCTGTACTAAACGAGCAAGTGTACTGGGACTAGCTACAGCGAGTCAGAGGCCCTAGGCTGGCTGCAAAGGTGGAAAAAGAGCAGTACAGATGTAAGTGCAGAAAAAAAGACAAGCTCGTAACTCACCGCAGGTGGGAGTTTGTGGCCTCAGAGCTGGATGTAGAAAACGAAAAAGTGGTGGGAGAGCAGGAGGGAGTTGTTAAAAAGATTCGGGCCTCATCTTGCAGACCTGGATAGAGGGGAGTAGACCGCTCAACAGGTAGACCCACAGGCCTGTCTACAGTGACTGCTCTGCCTGGCTGCACTGTAGATGAGGTCTTCTGCAAAGGAGAGGGTGCTGATTGTCTGTCTTTGCAGATAGAAAGTGGCAGTGACTACATCCCGTCTGTAATTTACGGGAATGTGCACTCTCATTAAGAGGGGTCCAATGCACACGCGAGTACATACATCCAGACGAGCACCTGGGTCAGAGTGTCACAAGGGGAGAAGAGCGAGCAAGAGAGGAGAGTCTGGACTAATGCACTTGTTTGGGACAAACTCCCAGGTAGGTTCGAGGGCTACTGGGAGTTTGCAGATTCTCGGAAGGCCCAACACTTTTCCCTCAAAAGGAGCGTAGACCCAGCCAGACAGCAAGTTCAAACTGTGGTTTATTCCAGCCAAAACCAATCTGGATCAGTAAAAGGATAGAAGAAATCCAGACATCTCGACGTCTCCTGGCTCGCAGGCCAGCTTTGTCCAGAAGTGGCTTCACCGTGATGCCACAACCTGGGCCCCTCTCCTGAAAACCTATCTGCCTACTGGATTGGTCGTCAGGAGCCTAATAACCTATATGATCCCCTATATGACTTATTCTGCTGGTTCTCGCATGTCAGATGGCTGGCCTGGTCCATCCCCAAATTACTATCTCTAAACAATGTTGCAGTGTGAAGGTCTTAACATGGTTCTTGCCCGTTGCTACCCACCCCTAGGAGCCTTAACTGTGATTGGCTAGAGCTGACCTCTCCAGGCCTGGGATCCGCAATGGTTCTCAGCTCTTGGTGTACCTTCCAAGGTAATAGGAATTACTGTGTCTGCATTGTAACTTGTGTGCACCACCTTAGACTGAGAGTGCTCGTTCATCTCGTGCAACGCTTGTCTCATGTTGTAACATCTTTGTTGCAAGCTTTTGCCTGGCGGCATGAGATCTACTCTTTCCCAGCTCTGGTTTCTATTCATTGTTTGAGTCGCCGGGTCATGTGTTCGGAGACCATGATTTGGGGCTTTTACAGCTCTGAATTATGAGCAACTATTCACATTTATTGCAGCTGGTGTTACTGTCGTTCAAGGAATGGAATGTCGTTTGTATCTGGTGGCTTTGGCAGCGGGTCCTGTCTCTCACGTTTGCTCTCGTCCAGCCTGAATACACCTCAGCTCAGTTCTTGCTGAGTGGCTTTTGGCCTGCTGTAATTTTCCTAAACCATAATGTGGCATCTACATGTTCGTGCTATTCTATATTTTCCATATGTTAGTCACAAGTGACTGTCAGGTCCCATAGGTGCTCCCGCAGTTCCATAAGGTTAATTGCATATAAACATCTGCGAGCTTTATTCAGGCTCTCTTGCTTCTTGCAGTTTCTGCGTTGCTGCATTAAGCTCATGACAAAATAATAAAAGCAACGACAGTATGTATATGTATCTGTCCTCTAACTATAGAACTGTACGCTAGTGTTCTTTGTGTATTTTAGTGTGTGTTTGTGTCCAATGTGCGGATGGCACGTGTGCTTCCTGTCTAACCCTGCCACGTCGTGGTGTCTCTAACGATGTCAGTGGCTTGGCTTCTCAGCGCTTCAGTCGATACTGAGGTCTCTTTAGTTGCAGCCTGAGGCTCCTCGTCCACTCTGGGGAAGATGTGTACTGTACCTGGTCTGTAGGGCTGGCTGAGTGGGTACCTCTCGACATACTTAATAATTATTACAGCACTAGGAATTGGTCCAAAATAGTATGGGTGTTCATAATATCTCCTTGCCTTTTGCCGCATCATGTACCTTATAGGAGGGGGTGAATGTGCCCATCCCTCTTCAGTCCTCCCTCTGGTTGACTTGTCGACCACATCCTTATATGCCAGTCCTTTTGCTTGGGGCTGCCATATATATCTTTGTTATTCCTGTTAGGGGTCCACAATAGTTTGTGTGGTCATCAAATGACCAGTGCATGAACAGCATAGTCCTTCGGGATTGCACTAAACCCACTTCCTTTCATAGAACTTTGGATCATGTGGATTGTGAACTTTTATTGTTCCTGCAGGAAATAGTTCACACTGTGCGATCTTCGATCTCAGCTTGTCTCGTTCTGCAACATTCTCATCCTGTGTTCCCCCATGTTCACGTCTATCAGGATCTGCATTCCAATAGCCTCTTCTGTTTTCTTGCA
Source organism: Ambystoma mexicanum (assembly GCF_040938575.1). NCBI lineage: Eukaryota > Metazoa > Chordata > Amphibia > Caudata > Ambystomatidae > Ambystoma > Ambystoma mexicanum. The sequence goes on from NC_090935.1 coordinate 1,462,416,440, forward strand.
CCTTGCCATGCAGATCTTGATCCCACACACTGACTCTGCTCCCAGCACGAGAGCATCTTCAGTCCATCTGACAGCCATGATGGCATCCATGACCATATGTATGCTAGCCAGCTCTTGCCCTTCCCTGTTCCTTGTGCTTCCTTCATCTTGGCATGCATCTGTGCCAACTGTGCAACTGCATCTGAGAGAGTTCCGTTATCTTCGTCGTTAGCTGGTGTAAATGTGCAACAGGAACTCCCTATCTTTGTGCAAACTCCTCCTTCCATGGCCATGATGAGATCCAGAACAAATCTATTCTGGAGCGCCACCAACCTTATCGCTTTAAGCTCTTCTTTTATGGCGTTGAACCCATTCACTGTAGAGTCAATCATTACCATCAGCTCCCAATGAGTGATCCGTAACCATTTGGCATTTGTGTACGTCTGTATTCCTGGTATTATTGATGCAAAACATATTTGTTCTGCTGGGATCTCATCTAGTGCTGTTTCTGATGCCTCTTAAAAAGTAATTGCCCCCTTGTTTCTCTCTGCTCAATCTGGCTTGTTTCTCCTCCTTCTAAACCTGGGCTATTGGTGCCACCTTGACCAATCTCCTCTTGTCCATCTTTGGGAAGTCATCGAGCTTCACATCCTTCTTGGGTACTCCCAACGAAGGCATGTTGATGTGTACCAACGAGCATACTCCTCCCCACTCGGGTGGCAGCTTCTCTTACGCCTTTGAACCACATGCCATCCATTAGCATTGCCATTGCTGCAAGATGTTCAATTGTTTTGCATCCTACGTTCTCGCCAACTTCAACATCGCCATTGTTTTGAGCACAGGGCTGGCTTCTTCAGGGGAATTATTGGCATCGGTCCAGCTTCGTTCTCCACCCATGTCAGCAACTTTGCCCTTGCATCCCATTCCTTCAGGCACTTGTCATTTTCTTCCTGCTCCTTGTTGTGCCGACTGTGCTAATGTCCGTGTCTTCCTTCTCACCACTCCATCCTGCCATCCATCGTTGGTGTACACTTGTCCATACACTAATATCTGTGGCCTTTCCCAGCATCCAGGCTCTCCTCGTATCTCCTTTACTCTTGTCCAGGGACACGGCAATTCCTTCAGGGTGATAGTCCTTCTCTCCTTTCTCAGGTCTGTCAGTTATGTACTGCAACCCTTCGTCTAGCTGCCAGTAATTGCTCCTCATTTCTAATGTCTTTATTTAATTGTCTTCATATGGGAATGCCCTTTGGACATCAATCTAAGTGTTGCTGTTCTGCCTTGGAATCTTTCTCACGTTTGCACTATTGCGAGATACATCGGGCACTGTGCTCTTGCTGTTGGCATTTCAGTTGCTATGAACGTTCTGAAAGCAATCATGGCGTAGGGGATTAAAGAGCAGACATAACCGCTCTCCCCAGAGATTTCCTTACATACTTTGGTCATATGTTTATACCATATGTTAGATACTCATGCTGTGTCAGTGAGATGCATGTCAACTCGATGTCTTGTCAACACTGCGTTTACCTCTCCTTACCTTAGCAGCAGTGTCTTCTCGTCCACCTGACCTGGTTGTCCCTCCTGCTTGGGTCAGGGGAATGTTAGTTAAGGGTACAGCGGAAGTGCTAATAACAATGTATAATTGCCAAAATACAAATCCCATCAAGCCACTGGGAATGAATAGACACGCCATGATAATAATGTTCTTTGTTTCTTTCATACCCACTTGCGCTGCTTGATCCTTGCAGCCTGGTGATAAAGTTGCCCGCCTTAAATTTGCTAAGAAAGGCGTTACTGTGTTAGTATTTGTCATTACCCTCAAGCCCTGCGAACTAAATAGTCACTAATGGCGAACTCAACCACATTCTCCCAAACCTTTCTTACGGAGGGGTCTCAATGTAGGCAGACCTGGGAATTTGCTGTGTTCAGGTTGTGGGCATGCTTGGGCCAAGTATTCTACAAAAACAAGGAAATATACTTCATGGGATCGGGCTCTGAACCTGCTCCGAACCTTCTGTGTCTCCTTGTATAGTGCACAAACTGGTTAGAGGAACTTTCAGGGTGATGGATGGGAGGTAACATCAGGACAACAACCTATACAATCTTTAAAACATTTGCGTCAACCTGCGTGTGCGAAAAGAAAAATAACGGTTTGATCATCAATCTGTACAAGTGTTTCAGTTGCTGCTTCTGCTGCCTAGGATCGTCGAACCATGGGGTGACCTTGTCTCCCTAACTCAGTGTGGTCCGCTCGCACTTGAAGTTCGAGATCCTGAACTTTGGCCCGGTCGGTCACTACTCGGTTGCCAGCTGAGGCTACTGCTTTGTAGGGCTTGACGTCTTGAAGATGATTCCAAACAGACTTCCCTACTAATGTAAAAGCTCTGTCTGCGAACTCTTCTACAACATGAGGTCCTGTAAATCTAGGTGCATTCAGCCACTTAAAAAATTACGTAGGAAGACAATGTCGCCCACTTTCCCTAAATGCTTTAGTTCATTGTCTTGTGCTGTCATCGCTGTCGATGTCTTCGTTGTCTTCTGGCCCCCTTGGATCAGCTGTATCTGGCGAGAGAAAAGGAGCACTAGAAACCAGAGAAGTGATGTTAGGACAGGAACTGTATGAGTACATCTGCACTGTTCTCAGAATCTTTCAATGCCCTTGTGGGAGGAGCCAGGGGAAGATGCATGCGCTGTCCTGTCACCACCTCATGGGGCGTTAAATGGTGGTCGGACCCTTGCTTATTGCACAATTCAAACCAGGCCAATTGTAAACAATGAAGTCAGTTTTTCTTGGTGCTCTGAGTTCTGGCTATGCACTCCTTTAGGAGTCTATTCAGGCGTTCACACACCATTTGCTTGCGGGTGGTACGCACATGCGAATTTGTGCTTGATGCCTAGCAAGGTTGTGATGTGCTGAAACAGTTAATTGGCAAAGTGAGGGCCGTTGTCAGACCGCAGGACCTCGTACACGCCCCATCTCGGGAAAACCTCCCTGACTAGAAACGTAGCCGCTCTAAGGGCATCGGTGTGAGAACAGGGGCCAGCATCTATCCATCTAGAGAATGGTCAACCAACCACTATCATGTAGCGGTAAACCTGGCAAACTTGAACCATGTCCACGTAGTCCATGTGGAGATGCAGAAATGGGCCTACAGGTCTTTGTATGGCTTCTCTCAAAGTATGTCCTGCTGTAAACTGCTGGCAGGTCAAATGATTGCTAATAAAATCAGCTACATGTTCATTCAAATTTGGGCAAAACCACTTATATCCAATGCGTGAGGCAATTACCACCTTCTCTGTGTGTTGGATAATGCAATTGTGCTAATGCTGTCTTTAGCAACTCCAGTGGCATGACCAATTCCCCTGTGTGAGACATGGCTCATCCTCTTTATCCATAGCTCCTTCTCCTCTTGGGGTGTAGATCCCTGCACTTCCATAATCTGTGTCTCTGGTAATGTATTGTAGGCTTCCCTCATCACCATGTTCCTTACACCTTCCTGAGCTTTTGGTCTCTCCTCCAGCTCACACAGTCGTCCAAAGTACGCTGCGCACTTTGCCTCATAATCTGCTGCTTCGGTCCCCCTTGAGATAGGGTCTTCCCCTTTCTTGTGGGCGTGGCCCTTCAATAGTGCTACCTGTTTTGGATATGCAATTACTTCAATCAATTTGCCCAATAGCACATGGTGCACTGGCGTCCCACCTGCTCTGCTGAACCCCCCCCCCTCCTGAGCCATCGCGCCAATCCTGAGTGTACTGTTCACGTTACGTAAGCGGAGTCCGAATAAATTGTCACATAGTGTTTTCTAGTGCTAATATAAGAGCCACTAGTTCTGCTGCCTGTGCTGAATAATGGGATGGTAGCCATGCACTCGTGATCACCTTGCTTGTCCCGTCCTCTTTCAGTATTACCACTGCAGTCCAGTTTGATCAATTGTCGATGAACCGTGAATGTACAGTACGTCTCCCCATTCAAGTGCGTCTTCCTCCACTTTGCGTGTCTCACTGAACATCTCTGTTTGAGCAGTCATGTGCATAGTCTTCTGCCTTGAGAACATCAGCCAAGAAATAGTGCTGGGTTTACAGTCCGACATCTTACTATCTTCAGTCCAACATTCGATAGCATCACTTCATAACCTGATGCTCGCTGTGTGGTCAGTCTGCTCTTTGGCTTATGCAGTATCGCAAAGAGGGTGTGCTCCACGTAAAGAGTAGTGGTACACCCCATTGTCACTTCTGATGAAGGCTGCAGCTGCCAATGATCGTTCGCAGGGATAATGTCCTCTCATTACTGGGTCAAGTTGTTCACTGTAATAAGCAATTGGCTTATGGCACATACTTGTCTTCTGTGTCAGTACCGCCGTCATCACTAGACCGTCAGTGTGAAACAAGCAAAACTCCTTTTTGTAGTCTCGGGTCTCTAACACTGGCGCTGTATTTATGGCTTCCTTCAGTTCCTCAAAGGCCTCAGTCATCTCTGTGGTCCATGTCCGTGTCTTTGTTCTCCTTTGTGCCTCTTTCAGAGTACCCATTAGTGGCTTTGTGTATGTGCTGTAGTCAAAGACCCATGCTCTGCAGTAATTGCACAACCCCAAGAACTGCTGCATTTCCCTTACTGTCGTGGGCTGGGGTGTTTTACATATTGTCTCTGCTCTCTTTGGGGCAATGTGTCGGCCGTCTTTAGATATCATTGTCCAATGTATAGCGCCTCCTTCTGACAGTGGTGTAGTTTGGCCTTGTACCCCTTGTCCGCTAACACTGTCAGCATGTGTACTGAGTCCTCTCTGCACTGATCTTCTGTCTTGCTGCAGATCAAAATGTCTACATACTGTAAAACTGGACTCTGTCTCTAAATTGCTTAGATCCAGCTGTATCACTCTGTTAAAGATGGATGGTGACTTGCAGTTCGCTTGTGGTAAATGAGTGTGTTTCCACTTCTGGTTTCGATAAATAAAACTGGTTAGATCTTGTGTCTGGGTGCAGTGGCACTGAAAACAATGCATTCTTTAAATCATTGACCGTGAAACAGGTTGCTTCTGCTGGAATGCTGCACAAAATTGTCGCCGGGTTTGCTGCTTCAGGATACCCTGCTTCTACAATATGGTTAAGAGGTCTTAAATTCTGAATAAAACGGCATGACACCCCGTTGGCCTTACGCATGGGGTACACTGCTGTGTTGCATGGAGATTCTGATGGTACTAGAATGCCTCGCTCAATGAGGTTGTTAATTTTCTCATAAATGCCCTCATCTGCCTCCTCGGTTAAGGGATACTGTTTTACTCTTGGCAAAATCGCTCCTGCTTTCAGTTTAATAGTTACCCCTCCTATGCTCTTCATGCACCCCATGTGATAAGGACTTGTGGTCCATAAACTGTCAGGTAGCTTGGCCATGTCTTCCTCCCAAAATGAGGGCGGCGCCTCCTGCGCCATTGCCATTCTCTGTGGCACCTCTCTGTTATGGATCTGTAACCAAAATGTTACAATCATTTCAAACAGCACCTCCAGTTCCTGTCCTCATCTGTCGCTGTTAGCCTGCACCCTTCTGCAACTGCTATTATGGCTCTCCATGCCCTTCCTGTGCCATCCTTTTGCATGTACTGCAATCCAGTCCTCCCTTGCCAACAAGACCTCTATTTCTATGGATACTATTGTCCCTTCTGGCTCGTCCAATGGTGCCTCTGGCCTAAACAGGTATTCGTTTGGTACTCGCCACACCTTCCATGCGATTCCTGGCATCCATGCATTGGCAATGTCAGTCCCATATTGGGTCATCTCTGGGTCCACTGGCACCCCCCCTCTGTACCATACGATCTGTTTTACATTGAACATGTGTATGCCTGGTGTTGAGCACACTATACCTTTTGTCTGTGAATGAAATGGTCATGTTTAGTCTGCTCATGATGTCTCGTCCCAGTAGGTTTACAGGTGTCTGTCGACAGTAAAGATAGTGATAAATTGTGATCGCCTATAGATAGTGAGATTATCAGTAAAAGTAACCACTTCTTGAACCCCAGAGAATCCATGGGTGTTCATGGCATCGCCTGACAACTTAAATGTTCCTTCCCTAATACATGGTCTAGTCGCCCCAGTGTCCACACGAAAAGAAAACCTTTTGTTACCTATCGCCACCCCTATGCGAGGTTGGGTGTAATCGACAGGATGGGACACATCGTCTTTGGGCTGTCCTATTGGGTGTGCCTGGATAATCAGTTTCCTGTAAAGGGGTTGTTCCCCACCATGGTAACTCCTCCCAGTCGTTGAACTGGTACTGTCGCCACTGTGTCCACGTGTGCTGGTGTCATCGTCCTGTGTGCAGACTGTTGTGTGCTTCCCCTGATCTCTGGTGCTTGTAAATACTGTGGTAGTGGTGCTGCCATCTGTGGTATCTGCGTCTGTACCTGTGGCTGTGCTGGTGTGTGTGTGGTTGTGCCTGTGTTCATGCTTGTTGCATCTGCCGAGATGTGCCTTGCCTTGCATCTGCACTTCTAGCTGTTCCTGTACATAATCATTTTCTTGGCTTCCTTGATATGACTGCTGGCCTTGCTCACCCCAATTCTGTTGTCCCCCTAAATCGGTATGCTCTTGAAATGTGTCCTAGCTGCCTGCAGATCCAGCACTGTGGTGGCTCTCTCCCTTGTCCTGGAAACCTTCCTGAAAAATCCCCTGTGTTCTGCTGCATCTGCTATCCCTATCCCCGAAATCCTCCTGAAAACGCCTCTTGGTTGTGATGCATCTGTGGCCCAAAGCCACCCCCCTTTGTAAACCTCTCCTTCCTCGGAATCCCTGCTAGGGGCTGACCCGCCCCATGTACCCGCCTCCCAAGGGCGGTGCAAACTGTTGTGGTTGTTGATACTGTGGCTGTGCCTGTGGGGTGGGGCTGGTTATAACCGCCTCTTCCACTGCATACTTGCATATCTTCCACTGCACTGGTTTGGCCTCATCTGCCTTGCTATCTGCCGTTTTTTTTGTTTAACCTTCTCCTGCCACAATCTACAATGGTGTATTATTGTGAGCTGTATTTCTGGCCATCCCTTTGCTTCCATCTCCACTCATTTCTTCAAACTTCTGTCTTGGCTCTGGTAGTCCCTGCACTAAAATATGATAAAATATTGTTATTGTTTTGTCCCAGGGCTCTCGTGTTTAGAGGCGCCAAGCTCTTGTATCTCCTGAATGTACTGTACGGGGTCTTCATCTTCCCTCAATATGCGTGATGTAATCACCCCAATGCCTGGGTATTGTGTTCATAATGCGTGTCATACTGCTGCCCTGCAGTTTGCAAATGGTGCTCCATCGTGCTCTGTGCTGTCGTCATCCCTGGGAACCCCGCCCTCTTCCATACATCTGCTCTGTCTCCTAGTATCAATGCTAATAGTCCCTTTACGTCACCTACTGCTAATCTGTGAACAGCCGTCATTTTCATCTCATGAATCCATTTCCCCGCTCCCACGCTCAATGACGTAACCTACACTTCATTCTCCTTGTCGGTGTGCTTCCATGGCGCGTACTGAGGTCTCGCCACCTACTCTCTCTAATAGAGGCTTCTGTGAATATGCCGCCCTCTCCTCCAGTGTCCTTTGGTTCAGTCTAATTTGTCGAGGCCCTCCCTCGTCCTCCATGTCTGTGCATATATTGCTGGTTCCAATGCGGGTACCCTTCCGTTATCGTCATAAGCTCTAGACAATCTCCCCTAGACAATCTCCTACGTCCTGGGAGATCCCTTAGTCCATTAACATGTGTTGTCTGTGGTGCACATGTCATTTGTCTGCAGTGCTTGCTCTTCTGAATCAACCCCTCCTTCTCCTTGTTTCTAAGTCCTAAATTCCATGATGCCCATGTCTGTCCCCGTGGACTGTGACCGGATTTGCTCCACCCTCTCGTCCCCACTGTGTTTGTCATCTGTTGGATCCTATGTCCATGTTACTACCAAAATCATTGGCAAAATGTAGTCTCCTCGATGCCAAGTCTGTTAGGTTTCATGATAAGATCGATGTCTAGTAAATCATACTTGCTGCCTCCAGTCTAGGCCCCTACGCCTGCTCCACTTCTTTCTGTCACACTCCTGCCTCATGAATTTGTGCTATCTGGCTCAGTTTGTCCTCATCGCACCTATTGTTTTCCCTATCCAATGCTGTCTGCATCCTCACTGCCCTTATTGCTCGTAGACTTCCTCCCTGAACGCTTGTTCTTTCGCCATCTGTCCAACTGCAATTTCCTCTGTTCCCTCTCTGCTAACTTGTGTAACTATCTCTCTCCGCCTCCCTGCCTTCTCCAGTTCTCTCTCCCTTTTCTCTCTCATCTCCCTTTCTGCTCTCGTCCTTCCCTTCAGATCCCTTTCTAGCCTTTCTTCTCGTTCTCATTCCAAATGCTCCCTCTTTTCTTTCCTTCTTTGCTCCCTATCTTCCCGCTCCAGTTTCTCCTCTCTTCTCTCTGTCCTCGCGCTCTAACCTCCCTTCCCTGTCCTTCTCCCTTCTGTCCTCCTCTTCCATTAGTTTTGCCCAGTCTGTTGCGTTGCAGTCCCTTTTCAGGCTTTCTATTGCCTCGGTCGCCCCTTGTCTTCACTTGACTTTTAAGAGTACCTGCGTTTCTAACCATTAATTCGTGCTTATGCCTTCGAACTCCTCTTTTGCGCGCTGCTGCACGTCACTGCTCGCCCCTGCATCATTAGCTGGCTGTCCAGCACCTTTCTGCTTATCCTCTTTAGTGTATGGTGGCGGTTTATGTCGGATTTCAGTACCCCTCTGCTGCCCTTAGTTCTCTTATTGGATACATTCCCAATTCATAGTCTGTATCATTAGATACTACACTTGGAGGTGCAGAGGGATGGGGTCCTTGGTCCTTCACCTCCTGCTGGCTTAGCATCCACTGACACCTTGAAACCTGAAACATGTGCCACAACGCAAACATGGCCATGCATTTGGTCAATTTCTTCCCCTTGTAAGCACCATGTATGTGTGTCCATAGCGATTGCTGCACCTCTCAAGTTGGCCATGGTTTGGTTAATATACCTTCTGTACTTTTGGACCATTTTATGCTACATTTGCAGATTTTGTCCTCATAAGACGGAATTGTCTTACAAATGCTAAGGGGAGTAATACCCCCACTGTTACTTGATATATTTCAAAACCGCTTACCTGACCTCAAGTCAAGGGTTTTGATAACCCGCTGTTCAGGGATAAAAGTCACAATGCAATGATGATACTTTCCAGTCTCTACGAGCCCCTCCGGCTCCAAAACTAATCTGGTGTGCTCTGCACCGCCCCTCCTTTGCAATCGCTGCTTTCTCGGGCACACAAACAAAATCCTGCGCAGGCGCCTTTCGCGCACCGCCACTGGTTCACCTCGTCTGCCAATCTCAGGTTCTCAACACTAGCTCCTCACCGTCTCAAACTCTGAGTCCTAAATGCATACCTCAGGGTGATGTCACCAAGCTATCGACGCAATATAGGTAAATCAAATATTGTGCGCACACATTAATAGCCAGTTACTCCCAAATCTGCATAAAACCCCATAGCTGTCTTCCTGCTCTCCAGTATACCAATATTCTTTTGTGATCGAACTGCACCCATTGCGTCGCCCAATGTGTGAAACTCCTCTCTCCTGCAGACTTAACCAGCCAACTTGCCTTCCGCAATATAGGCTAGCTCCTCACGGGGATACCATCTATGACCCGAGCTAAAACGCCCAACGCACAGGAATACCTTATTTCAACATAACTTTTGTCATCCAAGCCTTTAAGTCAATAGTCTAGGTTATTCACCAGAACCTTTTACCTCGAAGACTGAATGCGCCCTAAACATAAAACCTGGCTGCTCGACTGCCCGCTCCCGTTCTGGTCTGCCTGGACAACTTGTCGATCCCGGGCAGGATGATTTCCAAGGGGCTCCTGACAACCTTTAAAACGGGCAGGAGTTTTCCAGTCTCTCGAAATATGCAAGGGTCCTGCAGCCTCTCGGGTTTGGCAGCGAAGGAGTCGACCTCGTGCCGGGCTGACGCAGCCAACCATCCTCTGGCTACCAACTGGTTGGGGACAAACTCCCAGGTAGATTTGAGGACTACTAGAATTTTGCGGACTCTCGGAAGGCCCAACCCTTTCCCCCAAAAGGAACATAGACCCAGCCAGACAGCAAGTTCAAACTGGTTTATTACAGCCAAAACCAACCGGGATCAGTACAAGGATAGAAAAAATCCAGACATCTCAGCGTCTCCTGGCTCGCAGGCCAGTTTTGTCCTGCTGTAGCGTCGGTCACGTCACAACCTAGGTCCCTCTCCAGAAAACCTATTGGCCTACTGGATTGGTCGTTAGGAGCCTAATAACCTATATAATCCCCTATATGAGTTATTCTACTGGCTCTCGCATGTCTGGTGGCTGGCCTGGTCCATCCACAAATTACTCTCTCTAAACAATGTTGCAGTGTGAGAGTCTTACCATTGGTTCTTGCCCGTTGCTACCCACCCCTACGAGCCTGAACTGTGATTGGCTACAGCTGCCCTCCCAAGGCCTGGGATCCCCAATGGTTCTCAGCTCTTGTTGTACCTTCTCAAGGTAATAAGAATGACTGTCTGCATTGTAACTTGTGGCACCACCTTAGACTATGAGTGCTCGTTCATCTGGTGCAACACTTGTCTCATGTTGTAAAATCTTTGTTGCAAGCTTTGTCTGGCGGCGTGAGATTGACTCTTTCCCAGCTCTGGTTTCTATTCATTGTCTGAGTCGGCCGGGGTCATGTGTTCGGAGACCATGAGTTGGAGCTTCTGCAGCTCTGAATTATGAGGAATTATTTGCATTTATTGCAGCTGGTGTTACTGTCATTCAGGGAATGGAATGTTGTTTGTATCTGGTGTCCTTGGCACCGGGTCCTGTCTCACACGTTTGCTCTCATCCAGCCTGAATGAGCAGCTTGTGGTCTGCTGTAATTTTCCTAACCATAATGTGGCTTCTACATATTTGTGCTATTCTATATTCTCCATATGTTAGTCACACATGGCTTGGTCAAGTCCCATAGGTGCTGCCACAGATCCATTAGGTTAATTGCATATAAGCATCTGAAAGCTTTATTCAGGATCTCTTGCTTGCTGTTTCTGCATTGCTGCATTAAGCTAATGACAAAATAATAAAAGGGGTCTTTTTTTCCCATAGACTGAATTGGGGGAAAAACTTTGCGCATGGCTACAGGTCAAACTGCTGGACGGATTTTCACCAAATTTGCGGCAGGTGCAGGGGCTTGGTCTAGAAAGCGTGCTTTTGTAAATTTGGTGACCTTCCGTGCAGTACTTTTCATTAAAACGACCAAAAAGTAGGTCTGAAAAAATTAGTGATATCTATGTCCGCTTCGCGGTCACACTTCCCTGTTCGGTCCACGGACAAGATACCGATTGGCTAAGGGGCTGGCGTCATTACTGCGGACACGCAACTTCTCTGCCGATTGGCTGCAGCGAGACGTGTTGAGCGTCAGATTGTTTGGATGCGCCCGACATCTTGGATCCGCCGATAGCGGAGCAGCAACATGCTATATTTATAAAACTCTTTTGCTGTGTCATAGAGCGTTGGGGAAAGGTTCAGACAGTAAGACTTGGGTGATGAATGTATTTGTTCTGGCGGTCGGTCTTCATGATGTATTTTCTATGGCCACCTTGTACGCACAGAAAATGAGGGGTGTCATAAGGGTAGCATTTCAGTCCGTGCAGTGCACAGGGAACTTGTAACTGTTGTAAGGACATGCGTGGTGTTAGCGAACATTGAAATTGATAACATGCCGTAATTGCATTACTTTTTCCTACGGGTATTGTATTCATTAGTACACCGCCATGGGTATGACATGCTACGTTGGTTGTGGCCAGGGCTTAGAGTGTTGGATGCATGGCCCTCGGCCAAAGACCTTACTTCCAAGACTGTAGGCCCTGGCCACAACCACCGCAGCATGTCACACCCCTGGATACACCTGTAGTAATGCATATCGATTGCCTGGTTGTGGGGAGTGTGTGCAGTCTTGGGTGCATGGCTGAAGGCCATGCACCCAATAACAAACTTGTAAGCACTGGACGTCCAAGCCACTGCACACCCATACCATGTAATATCTATGGACATACAGCTAGGACTACAGCCTCTGGCCAGAAGCACTGGAGGATACTACACCTATAGAAAAACCCCGACTTCCACACATTACTAAGGTGGTTATGGGGAGACCCAGCACTTTTGGGTGCATGGCCAAAGGCCATGCACTCAACAAAGTTATACCCTCTTCACTTGAAAGCCAACATGGGTTTTTTCTAGTGCAGTGGTTGTGGCTAAGATGTATACTTTTGGGTGCATGGTTGCAGACTGTATGCCATACACCCAAGCATGTACACACTGCCCACAACCACTGCAGTTTATCACATTTATACTTCACACCCACACAATCGATTATGTATCTGGCAGGTGTGGCCATCTCCTACAATGTTGGGTACATATTCAGTACATGCTACATTTACTATGTTTCCTTCTATGGGTGTGCTACTGATTTTTAAGCAACCATGGGTGTAATATGCTGCGGTGATTGTGGCGAGGGCCTACAGTGTTGGGTGCATGGCCGTAGGCCGGACGCCATACTTCCAAGACTGTAGGCCCTGCCCACAGCCACCGCAGCATGTCACTGCAATGGGTACACCTGTAGTATTCATTTTTGATCAGATGGTTGTGGGGAGTGCGTACAGTGCCGAAGGCCATGCACCCAAGAAGAAACTTCAAGCACTGGAGTTATAAACTACTTTGTATGTAGTGAAATTACAAGGTACAATGGTTCTGATATGCTGTGGTGTTTCTGACCAGGACCCAGAGTCTTGCCTGCATGCCCAAAGGCCATGCACCCAAGACTGAAGTCATAAGCAGTGGGGTTATGAGTGAATATGGGTGTGGTGTAATGCGGTAGTTGTGTGCACGTCCTAGCGTCTTGGCTGCATGGTTGCAGACGATGGTCCCAAAAGTTAACTTATAAGTAGTTAATTTACAAGGACCATGATTTTGATATGCAGCAATGGTTGGGGTAGGAACTATACTCTTTGTACCTTGGTCGTAAGGCGTAGGTGGTAAGTTACACAACCAAGATGCAAGGGCCAGCCTACAGCCACTGCAGCATATTAGTACCATAGATTAGACGTGTAGGTTCGCATGTGTACAAATTGACTGCCAAAATACTTACTCCTCACTTTGTTGAGAATCCATATATGTGTTAAATGCCTTTAGTACTTGGCGGAAGTATCCTTTTTTAAATTTCTGTGATAAAAGAAAAGTATGTTAGTCTTTGCATTTTATGAAAATTTACTACATTGCATAATAGACAGTTAACTTTTTTTTTTTTACCCTCATATTTAGTTTACAAACCAGTGTACTGTGTATTCTGCTCAGTTTCTGTGTTTGCTTTTCTAATCCTTGGGTCTGGAAGAAAAAAAATCCATGTCGGATTAAAAAAAAACTTTATTTTCTATGGTCCTAACTACTTCCTTGTTTCCTTGGAGTGTTTCCTTCATCTTTCTGAATAATCTTGCTGCCGATTTTTAACAGCTAGATACCTGTAGGCGTATTTTAATTGTGCTTTTGTTCTTACAGTTCTGTAATATTCATTTATTTGTGTTGTTATATCCTCTTGGGCAGTTGGATACCTGTTGGCGTATTCTAACTGTAGTCTTTTCCATAATTTTTTGGTAGTCTTGAAGTACACATCATTTATAAAATTTTGGCTTTAGGAAGATTAAATACGCATTTGTAAGATTAGCTGGCAATCTCTGCTTTAGAGTAATGGTGCTATCATTACATTCGAACCATCCACATCTCTTTTTAATGTATGCAGTGTAGTGACCTGCATTGGTTGTAGCTCCTGCATGGTAGATTATACCTACTGTTGTAAAGGTTTTCTTTCCAAGTGACACTTGACCTTGTGTGAATCCAGTCAGTTTGCAGTTGTTTTTGGTACCATCTGCATTTTAACTTAGAAGCATAAGTATTATGTAGGCACTATGCGATTGTATCAGTAAGGTGGAGCGATTGTCTGAATTGCAAATAGTACATAATCTGCCTGGTTTGCATTCTGTACAAGTTGCTAAAATGGAATGGATTCACAATTAGGTATGGAAACATACACACATCGCTCATTTGGGATTTGTTCCTGTATCACATTGTTACAGAGTGCATGTATGTTTCCGCATACCTGGAAGATTTCATTTACAGGTATGCTTTTATTTTCCAATATTAGTAGTAGTAGTAGGTTGCACTGATCCTCCTATCCTGCCTTATTTTACCATCTTTTTGGCTCCCGTGCGCACAGGATTCCTGTGGTTCTATTGTGTTTTTTGTTTCTTTGTTGGTTTCTATTATCTGTGGTCTGTTTTCTTTCTTCTCCTGCGTGCGCCCTGAGGCCTTCGGGTTAGTGGCGCAATACAAGAATATAGATAGATGGATAGATGGTAAGTACATTAGACATTTTTGTGAGTTCATAGTGAATCTCACCATTCCCGCACAGTAGTCCACTTCTTGCCTTATTCCATGAACACTGTGTTGTCAGGATTGTTTGTTGCATTTCTATGAAACACTAACATTTGTACACACGTTTGGTCTGTACTGTGTAAGTAAATATTGTTAACAATTGGTGGCAATTGAAATCGAATATTCATTGCTACATTTGCATAGCAATTTACCCCGGTTTCATTTGCAAATTTGAATGGACCAGCTAGTTCTGTATCTGAGTGCATTTTTCGGAGTTTCTGTTCCTTCTTTGAAGACGTACCTGGTTTACATTCCCTAATAGGTTCTTCTTTGTTTGTGGTAATTGATGAAGCTTTAGCTTCTTTTGTTTTCTTTGAGGGATTTGCTGTTGGATTCTGTTGCATTTCTGTTTGATTTAGTTTTCTTTTACCACGTTTCACTTTATCTGGAACAGGATATTGTATCAGATGGGGGGTGTACAATGAACGCAGTCTATTGTATTCTAGAATGCAAGGAATATCAGCTTTGACTTTACTTGCATCAAAGTTCATTAGCAATAGACCGTCAAGTGTACGTAAGTGTGATAATGCTACGTAGCTCATGCCTACTTTAAAGACTGTGTTTTACCTATATCTATCAATGCATTGTCTAGGGTAAGACCTTGGGATTTATGAATGGTAACTGCATATGCAAGAGTTGGAGAAAATTGCCCTCTACGTACATACATGTCTTTGAAGAGAAGGAATCGAGCAATTGAGCGTCCTATCCTTTTCACTTCTGAAAGTTTATCAAAGCTAATATTGACATACTGAATGTTGCTGTCACGTGGGTATGATTGAAAGCCAACAACTGTACCCAGTGCTCCATTAACTAGTCCTTGCTCGAAGTCAAGGTTACATGTAAGCATTACTCTACAATTTAAGGATAATTTTAATATTTTTTCCAACCCCGCTGTGTTGGAGATTGAATTTTCTAAACTATTTAGTCTTGTTGTGGCTTGCTCACACATGGGTACTGTCATACCATGTAAGTCTAGTTTGTCTGTGGCGCTAATTTCAATTACTGGTTGCATTTCTTTATTTAACATTTTCATCGAATTTGAAACAGCTTGCAAGAGTTGGCATTAAGGCCATATAATTGACATTTTTGTGCAGTTTGTTCCATAACATCAGTTGCACATGCATTATCACCATAAAGTACAGGAATGTGCCGGTCTTTCAATACTGCTTGTGCCTCTTGGGATAGTACACCAACTCTAATACTTTTTAAGATGTTGGCATAAGTGAGATCTGCAGATTGCCGCATGTTCTGTTAATTCTCTGTATTGGAAATGTTGCCAAAGGTTGACATTTCCTATGCTGCAAGCAGTTTTACGGCGGTTTGTAACCTATGGTTTTAAAACTAGGTTCACCTTTCACTGGTGTCAATTGTAGAAGATCTCCGAAAACAATAATGTGTTTCCCTGCAAAGAGTTCTTCGTTGTTACTTTTAAGTACTTCTTGCAATCTGAGGTGAATCAAAGCCAACATTAGGTTGGAGACCATGCTCACTTCATCTATTAGTAGCATTTTCATTTGTTTTAATACTCTGTGTACTTCCATTGCAGCTTCTGCAGAAAGTTTGTAATAGTCTAATTTATTTTGATGCTCTACTGGAAGCAGTAGTAATTGGCGTAAAGTGACACCGTCTATTTTTTAGGCAGCTAAACCTGTGGGGGCCGTTACAACAGTTGAGTTTGTTTGTCAATTGTTGAAGGAACTTGCTGATGATTTTAATTACGAATGTTTTTCCTGGTCCAGCTTCACCACTCACGTACAGCAGTATAGGTTTGTAATTTTGGCAGATACATTCTTTATTTTCGTGTTGTACACCATGTACAATTTCTTTTGTTACGTCTTCAAAAATGGTGCGCTGATCTTTAAGTTTTGCTTGTTGTACAGTTAAGTCTTCTGTATCTTCTTGATACTGATACATGGTGTTTTCTACTTCTGCCATAGCTACTTCCGCCTCATTTGCTATTAGTGGTTGTCCTAGTGGTTCTTGACTTCCTGTTACAGAAGGTTGACTACTGTCGGAAGAGTCCTTATCTAGTTGGGCCTGAAGTTCCTCTTCCTGTTGCTGCTCATTGTGTAACATTGTTTTGTACTGTGTAAAGTCACATCGGTGATAGCGCTTTGATTTGCTTTAAACACATCTTCATAGCAGTCAGTTATCTAGTATGTCTTCCTCTTTTCTCCATGGTTTAAAAAGTTGTAACAGAGACCTGTAATATAGTTCTTTCTGTTGAGTTTTTAATGATAATTTTACATGATTAATTAAGCTTTGTTTGTGAAGGGAGTTTAGGGAAACTTACCAATCGGTCACTCTATCTACCTTTTGCTTTCATCAGGTTTTATATTATTTTTGTATGCAAAGTTTTTAGCTATGTGGTATAGAACCATGCATTCCAAAGTGCTACTCCTGTTCGGATAGTAATTGTCCAGTAAATTGTTTTTTAGAATGTCTTTGCTGTTGGGATCATTTCTGGCATTTGTTTCTATGTCCTCATATGATTTCAGAACTCTTTTTCTAGATTTAGCAGGACCAATACTTAGCCATACTATGTTGTCTGATTTTCCATACAAAGCAGTACCGGTTAAACGATCTGCTGCTTCATAGGCGCCTCATTCTCTGAGAGCATTTTTGTCTAGGCTGTACAATTTCTGTGATAGTGTTTTGTCTGATGCTAGTTCATCCCAGAGGTCTTGAAGCTCTGTTTTTCTGCTTTTGTTAAGTAGGCTGTAACATATCGTGCAACAGCAGTAGAATTGTCTGCAATGTACTGCACGTCTGTGTTTGCATTCCATAAGAGGGCAATGATTGCATTGTAATCATTGATATGTTTTGATTCTTCTGTTCTTTTTATGTAATACGTGTTCTTAGGTGATTTACCTTTAACACTGTCGAACTGAAGACGTGAAGTTGTTTACTTCGCCTGTTTCTGTAACTGGTCTAGGGAAACCAAAGCAGCATTTGGTGTAGTATTTACCTTTGTTTTTGTATTTGCTGCAACAATATTTGCCACATTTGTGTCTTTGAAATTGTAAAATCTGCCCATGCAGTTCACTGTGTCTGTTGTGAAGGGATTTCACAAGTGACATATTTTTGGATAAACTGCAAAACAGTGCTATCACTGTCGCGACCAAATTTAGGTGCACCTTTGATCCATAACAGCATGTGAATATGTGGTGCTCCTCTCGCTTGATATTCTTTTCCCCAAAAGAAGTGTTGCACTTCTCCAAGGGGAGGAACAGTTTTATTGCAAATAAAGTGTAGCATGGCAATGAAACGATGATGGAAATATCTTGACACATTGACTGGATCTAGAGAGCAAAGTTCTCCAGGCGTTAATATAGCTACGTTGCTTTTGTTGCCGTTTGCTATGCGTAGGAACTCATGTAAATCTACCCATGCATATTCTGCACAACTTAGTGTAACAAGCCAAGTCGGTGGTCCAATGTTTCTGATCATACAACGCACGTCTCTGTGCTGTCGGAACAGTATTCATTTGTACCACGCATTTTTGCAAACAAATTTGTTATACTTGATTGTAAAACCTCATCTTTTTCCTGTACTTTTTGTATTCAATGCGTAGTTAACATATTTTGAAAGTGGGTTCCAAATTTCAAAATGTATGCAACTCCGTAACATATCGTTGCTAATTCACTTTCATAGAGTAGGTGGAATATGTATTCCACATTTTGTCTAAATGTGGGATCTTGCGAATACATTCGTAATGAGCGGTATTCTGATGCCCCAATCTGAGTGTGTCTATCGTCGTATCTTCCAGGAAAAGCACGTGCTTCTATACTTTTTTCCCATATACTCATTGGTGAACCTTTGGTTTGTTGCATTTGGTAAGTTTCTAGTGCATCATCTATGCTTTCATTCGAATGCAATGGGTGAATTGTGTGCTGGTCCAAAAGAGTGGATACTGTAGCAGGATCCAGAAGTTCGAATTGTCCAGTTTCTCATGGCTCTTGAATTATTTCAGTTGTTTCCCTTAAGCTTTCTTCAATATTTATTTCCTTGTAGTACTCGTTCTTGTCTTTTAGATATTGCAATGCTGGTCTAACTTTATGTAAGTCCACCAGTTGTTGCCAAATTTGTTTGTCTGTTGGTACACCATTTACCAAGACTATTAAAGAATGCTCTATTGAATGTTGCACTCTTTGAGTGTGTACATTTCGGTTAGATCTAATGGCAAATAAACTACTTTGCCACAAATGCCTTTCACCAATTCAGAGGGAGGTAATTTTGCTGTTTTTGGATGAAGGCGTATAATTGCTTGAAACGGGTGAACTGTTTGAATTATGATGCTCTCATACAAATTGAGTTGTTGCAGGATTTTTGGTAGTGGCAACAATTCCAAATTATTTGTAATAGCACGTGAAGGAGTGTGGTTGTTGTCTAATTTTGTAGTACAGTAACTGCAACATATTAGGCGTTCAGTTACTTCATATTTGCTTTCTGCTAAAAGGTAGAGAGCTAATTCAAACCATTTGGAATCTTCATTGTCTTCTATTTTGTATGCTATGTCCACATTTTTTGTGTTCCTTTTGTAAAACGTTCTGCGGCAACACACACACACACACATGGTTTGGTACTTCAGCCGATGCCTTTTTAAATTTTAGTATTTCTTTTCTGTATGTGTAATAGAAGGTTGATATGTGCAGATTTGTTGCTACTATGCTCTAAAACTATTGCATTTTGTAAGTGGCTTTCACTTCCAAAATACTTTCTCTGAATACGGTCAATTTCTTCTTGTAAGTATTTGGGTGTACCATGCAGAAGAGTGTTTCAAATTGCCTAATTCTGAAGCTGGACTTTTTGCATAGTATATTTTATACACTAGAATTCTTACATTTGAATGATGTAACCTTTTGATATCATGGAAGGTGCTTTTGTAAATAGGCCCATAAATTCAGGCTAATGAATGTCCTTGTAGTCCTGTGTATTTGCGCAGTGGACAAATATCCATATTTTGCAGCACTTTCATTTTACTTTTGTCTTTCCCTTTTACATACAGATTGAGGAACTGAGGTAAAGATTTGAAAGCTTTGTTTGGAATGGCACACATTGATGTGCACGGCCATTTGTATACTGGACGGTGTGGTTCTGTCAAATCGAGATGTACTTCTGAGTTTTCAGGGGATACTTTTGTAAGCAGTGCTTCTTGTTCCATGATGGTACTATTGATTATTTTCATACCCTCGTCCACTGCTATGGATAGCAATTGTTTGTTTGATTTTGTTTGTATGCTTCCACATTAAAATATGGTTCTGTGGTTGTCGTGTGACTCCATTCACCTCCACACACATTAGAAATTATTTTTGTTCACATTCCATTTATTGCTGAGTTTCTTTTGTAGTTTGGTACTTACTTTTGTTAGTGCTTTCATCCTACTTAACAATAATATAAACAATTTCCTTTTGAGAAGGATTGCACGGTCCACGAGAGCTTGTAGGATTAACTTTCTACGGTAGGTTTTAAGGGGCGAGGATGATTTCGGCCCTCTTCTTAGATTTTGAAGCACTCTGTGACGAAATATTTTTGCTAAAATACTTTTTTTGCTATGGGTTCTTGTTACTATATCAGGATTATTAGGAGCATTGTTAGCTGTACTGGTAGCAGATTTTGTTTTTTTAATTTATTTATTTTTTGCCACACTTTTTGTGTTTTGTGACACATTTTGATGGAGGAGGTAAAGTTTCGGTAGTTGAAGCTTCCTTTTGTTTTGCTAAACGACTGCATTAGCTGGTTTGTTCTAACATTCTCTACAAGCTCTACTACAGATGGATGCTTAGATTTTATTTTTATTTGCTCTGCTTCTGCGTTCCTTTCTACGAAGTTGCTTTTTGGTAGGCATTCTTTGGTGTCTTCTGAAAAAAGAAGGCATGCTTTGGTCTGTTCAATGTATGTGTGCTGTGTGCATGGGGAAGCTCTTTGTCATGGTGTGTGAATGTGCATTGGACTCTTACAATTATTTGGTAAGGCTATTTTACTGTTTGTATAACATTACAATGTGCTTCAGATAAGAGTACAAAGTGGCCTAGTGGTGACGAGAAGCATTATTAGTAAACAAAATGCCATAAACTTGAAACAGCAACTTCTTTTCCAGAACTAACCTTCTAATGATTCTGTATGTTATTTGAGTTCCAAACACACAGGGATTTGTGAGCGATTCTGTATGTTATTCTCTGTTTAATAAATAGGTATTTGTAGGTAGAATGGTTCAGAAATCAATGTTTGCTTTGGTGTACAAATTAAATAAATAACCCACGCAGCCCCTTTGAGGAATAGTTACAATATAAAGTTAGTACTGTGCTTACTTTTTTTTTTGCAAAAATGACCAGGTTTCTTCGGATATGTCGTTTGCAGTGTAGATGCTGTTGATTCTCAGGAGAGTAGTCTTCACTGCGATAGAAAAAAAAAATGAATTACTTTGTGTGTTTACGGCAGTGATGATACTGCACACATTAATTGTGCATCTTTCGTCCGAACATTCTCCTTTCATATTTCAACCCAGTGCACTTCACTTCTCTTTGCT
This sequence comes from Ambystoma mexicanum, assembly GCF_040938575.1. NCBI lineage: Eukaryota > Metazoa > Chordata > Amphibia > Caudata > Ambystomatidae > Ambystoma > Ambystoma mexicanum. Next base: position 1,462,437,463 of record NC_090935.1, read on the forward strand.
GCTTTTGTATGTTACTTGCAATGTTACTTGCAAGTCCTTTTGAATTGAGAACAATTTTAAGGTAATGGTACTGCCTTGTTTTTTAAAAGGTAAACTATAGGAGAGGTTTGTAAGCGATAGGGCAGAATAGTAGACGTGAACATTTTTTCTACTTTCAGATTATAAGCACGATGCCGACACATCGGAAGACCCTTGGAGGAAGATGTCACCACAGCAATCGGGAGCGCTTATTTTTCTCATACCATCACATTGCAAGTACCATTACTGTAGGCCGTAAACAGGAGACAACTCCGACATTTTCTAATGCAAAATCGAGTTTCGCCCTAAATAGGCATGCTTGTAACGTATGTATAGGTTATGCGGAAGACGGTAAGAAATTGTGCGGTTTGTCAATGATAAATCGGACATCTTGCACTTAAAAGGGGGAGCGTTGGTATGTATTGCCTATGCACATTTAGCGGCATTAATTTATTTAAATTGCATCATAAGGGTTGCACATGTTCTTTGATTAAAATATGCATACCTGTACTCTATACTCCTGCATGTGCGCATGCATGGAGCTGCATGTAGAAATCCGCAACACTTGCACAGTAGTTTGTGAAGGAGGTGCTTTGCAATGATATGCGACTTCCAGTCAGAGTCATCGACAGTACATTTGAAGTGCGCAATGTTGATGACGCAGTTAGATTTAGCGATGTTCAATGTGATTGGTGGATGGTTGTGACTGCTTAGTTGTGTCCAATGAGGGACTCGATTTGCTACCGATGTGGAAATGGTAGAAGGACTGGGTAAGAGCTACATAGGCAACGCTTGTCCGCGGGTAGGGCGTGTCACATACGGGTTTCTACAGCAAATCCTGCATGGAAAGGGGACTATAGGCATCAGCCAATCAGATGTTCACATTACTCTTTTGTGTCGAAAGTCTGTGCCTATACTGAAGATGGCAGAGGTGGAGAGGGTCAGGGTTTTGGTGCTTGGAGACATTTTTGTCCATGTCTTACAACACTATGTCGAGAGTAGGCATGTGGCACACCATTTCGATGTGAGAGGAGTGGAGGTGGTGGGGAGCGCTGACACTGATGCCAATGCTGCGGCACTTCTGCAAGTTTGCAGAGACATGCGTACGATGACCACTCCTCATGTGCTAATTTTGCACTAAGGTGCTTGCCATTTGGGCTACGTGAGTTCACATACTTTGTTGGCAGATTTGGGACAGTTGGTTGAAGCACTCATGAACATCTTCCCAACAACAAAAGTAATTTTTTCTGGTTTACTCCCTAGAGTAAAATGGGACAACAATTCTGTGTTCTGTCCAGATCAAAGTATTGGGAGGTGTATCATCAATCGCGGCATGCATGCTTTCATGTTACTAGCTGGTATGTTTTTCTGCAGCCACGATAACATTGCACCAAGTAATGCGGATTATTTTGAAGCAGATGGTGTTGCGGTATCTTCTTTGGGAAATGCCATGTTCTTTTGGAATGTAGGGCTTGCTTTGGAGAAGGTTCTGTAATGGTGGTAGGAGTACAGTAAGCACAAAAAATACAAAAAAATAAACACCATAACAGATGTCTGTAAGGCATCTGCCCAAAAAACAAAAAAAAGCTCTTTTCAGAGCCCGCCTTGAAGGGGAAAAAGGGGAATAATACTTTAATGTACCGTTGTCACGCTCTAATCCCATACATGTCCGCGGATATGGCGGTAGTTTGCAGGCTGCGCACATCACCACCGGAGATTCTGGGGTGGAGAGACATGCAAATGAGAATGAGAATGAGCAGAGCTAGGGATCGGCCAATAAAGCTCAGTAGGTGTTCTGAACGGCGAGATTCAGTAAGACCATCTTCTCCCTGACAGGAGACCACACAGCCATGGCTCTGCGTGCTCAAACAGATTATCTGGATTTTGGGAGACTCATGGATACATTGGTTGAAGGTGCATGCAGAAAGCTGCCGTCTATCTGCAGATCTCGGATTTCCTCATGTGGAAGTGCACTGGCATGGCGTGCGTGGAATGAGGTGGCTGGACTTGGTACCTCTGTGTTACTTTACTGACAGAGCGTCCTCCAGATATACTTATTTATTGCGGAGGCAACAGTTTAGGCCATGTCTCTGGAATTTCTTTGCAATTTGCAATGAAAGAAGGGCTTGCAAAGGTCATGGACATGTTTCTAAATTGTCAAATACTTTTTCCCCGTATTGCACAAAGACAAATATGGCTGCGTTCTTCTGTATTTGGCCTACAAATGGAGAAAGCGAGACGCAGTGTGAATAAGGCTGTTTGGGCCTTCGTAAGAGATGTTGGCATGTCCTCATTCCACAATGAAAACTTTGTTTCGCAGCTCTTTTCTCATTTTCAGCAGAGATGGAGTCCATCTCACATATGCTGGCAATCAGATTTTTCTTCGCAATGTACAAAATGCATTGTGCCCTCTTTTGCATTCACAATAACCTATGTGACGATCAGTTTTCTCCAATCCAGTTTTTGACCCACACAACACACCACCGAAAGGCTCTTTTCAGAGCCACCACTTACTCAAGCGTCCACTTCATTGGGTTTGCTCCGCTTGCACACTCCTTTTTTGTGTGTCCTACGACTGTCTGCAAACTTTTTCACGAATGTGCAGGGGCCTAAATCGGTCACTTGATAGTTCTATTGTTAAACTGAGAAGGGCGGCTCTGAAAAGAGCCATTTTTTTTTAAAAAATGTGTTTTCGACTTTCCTGCTTTTGACCACACGGCACACTAGGAAAGGAGGACAAAAGAGGGTAAGGAAGGGACACCAACCACGGGGATAAGAAATTGCAAGTGCACAGAGAAAGATATAGGGTGAGCTTCACTTGGGTAAAGAGCAGATCTTCTGGTGCTCCGTGACCGTAGCCTCAACAAAAGCACTTGGAAAACTCTCCCCCCTGCAGAGTACTGCGTCACAATACATAGACACTATTGTCACCTTTGAAAGATAAGGGTCAGCAGCATCGCGAATGGCTTGAGGCAGCTGGAGGAAGCCGCTCCCCCACAGGAGTGTCTCTTGTGGTGGGAGCATCGGACACGAAGGATGCTGTGGAGGAACTCTCGACTACGCTCTTCACATGGCACCACCTTGTAAATGTCCGCACTGTGGAACGAAGTGAGGTGTCGCTTCATGGTTGTCGTACCAAAGCTGTATGCACCAGGTCTCCCGTGACTCAGCCCCACCTGGCAATGGTTACAGCTCACCAGGTTTGCACATGCTTTTGGTACGTTCCCATACACGGAAAACAACCGCCACACCCACGACTCCTGGCGAGTGCTTGTAGTGCGGAGTTCCTCCACCTCATTCTCTTCTTCCTCGATCTCTACATCCTCAACCATATATCTCTCTGCAGGCCCTTGGGGAGGTGGTGGTGGCGGGTTTGGGGGTGGTGCAGAGGCTAATGAAACAGCAGCCATGGATGCCATACCGATTACTTTCCTTTTGGTCACTACAGCAGTAAAGGCAGTACACCTCAATCTGCTATAGCTAGAAGGACAATAAAGATGCGCTTGGGGGTGTGGCCATTTATTGTGGTGGACGGGTGCGCCTCGTGACCTTCTTCCTCATTGAAAAGCGTTCCGAAAATTTTACACATGTCCACAGATAAGCTATTGTCTGGGATCTGTGAAATGATATTTTTAGACTGTACAATAAATTGCCTTGTGTACATAAATTCCTTTTGTACTGTTGCGGAAACACACTATGCGCAAATTAGTCCACACGTCAGTGTGGGTGCGGTCACATGATGACGTCCTGAACACATCCACGACAGAAATGGGTGTCCGCTGGACAGCAAATGCAGACTAACAAACTTCCGTAAGTGTCCTAAGGACAGTGTTCGGGTTCTCAAACGAATTCAAAGTGCGACAGAAGTGAGACGGACAGTTAAGGTCAGGCGCGATGTTCGATGTACTTATGGTTGTACTGCGCATGTGCGTACATGAGATGTCCACTGTCCTTAGGACACCTCCATTTTGTTTGACTACGAACTTGCCGGCCACCGCACCTGTTCTATGGACGCCACCATCTTGCCTGCAGACAATACAGACAGGTATACTGTCATTAACACACCCATTTTGCTCATTCACTTCCATCCCGGACACCTGGTGTATTCTACGAACATGTTTTATCTCGTTTGTCAGCGGTACGGCGAGTTATAACGTCCTTAGGATGCCCCTTTCTGTTCATGTACGCACAACTTGCACAGATGGTACCGTCAATCATCAACTCCATCGCACTTGACATTAGTAAGGGTAGGTGTACTGCCATCACCACATCCACATTCCATTCCTTACGGATAGGTCGAACAGGGGCGCTGCTCGCGAACATTTTAAGTCTTTTAAAAAAAATGTTTTATTCCTCAACCTCTAACTACAACTACTATACAAAAACATTCCAAACACATACACACACCTTTCATTCCAAAGAAATTTCGGGGGAAGCAGATACTGACACAAATATAGGGGGATTAGGATTCAACACGGGCTGGTTATGAGGGGGAGATTTGTGAGGGGAAGAAGGGATGGATGTTTCATCGAAACGTCTTTTTTCTCCTTGAAGGTTTGGGAATGGTTGACTAGGGAATGGAGAAGGGGGGCAGGTACAGGTGGGACAGTGGTAACGTACTTTCCCTCTCACACAGTCCTCCACAAACTCCCTTAAACTTTTTCTTTTTTTAAATTCTCATTCAACGTGTCCATTTTCAGCTCAATCCTTTTTATTCTGTCTCCTTCTGTCTCGTTTGTTGGCCTTTCTTCTTTTCTTTCCTGGTCTGTAAAATATATAGCCCATTACTTTGCATACACAGAGTGCTGTCTACCATTGCTATCGCTCTCTTCCGACATTTCCCCATGCGGAAAGTACTCTTCCAACCACTCCAAAGTACTTGTCGTTTCTGTGTCAAAACAGAAAGGCATTATTATTTCTGCACCACATACCGAAAAAATACACACTTATAAAAAAATGACCTTCACTTACTATTTTGATATTTCCCTGCGCCCTACTGCGTCCGTCCACTGTCGGTCCAGGCTGCAGAGTTTCTGTGAAGTAATTATGGTGGAGGCATCCCCTTTTTTTTTTTTTATTTTTTTTTTTTTTATGGTACCATCCATTTCATTCTACATGGCTATTAAATGCATCTTTTTCATTTCACACGTTCAGGTTTCTATATTTATTTCTTTATACATGTCTTCCTGTCCTTCAACATTTTTCTTTGTGTAAGAAACTAGTACATTTTCAGATACCCCCTGCCTGTTTGGGTACTGTTGACCTCGTCCGCCCCCGTCCACAAAAAGGCGCTCAGTCCGTTCCTTTCTAATATCAATAGGGAGGGGTTTCTGTATGTTCTGATACATGTACATCAAGTACGTGCATTATACTACATTTCTCCCAAGATCACATGCCAATAGTGTACATTCAGCACACACAACTTCATTAACACAATCTTACCATTAAGTTCCCCTTCCAAAAACCTGTAAAATTCACTACAAAAAAAACTGTTAAGGGGACGTTATGGTTAAGTTGCCCTACAAAAAACCTGTGCACTTCACTACAAAATACAACCTCCCCCTTATGCTTCAAAGTAAAACCGAAAAACCCCTGAAATTCGCCAGTTATGGTACAGTAAGCCACCATACCTGCCATCACCACTATGTGCTGCTAACACTAACACCAGACCATGCAAGATGGCATCTCAAATGTCATTGATGACATCATTGACGACATCACATGTTTAGCCCCTTGTTTACATTCACTGCCATATACATATATGTACATTCAGTAAAAAAAACTTTAATAAAGGGATGTTACACATCACAGTGAAACCAAAAAACGCTGCACATTCCCTAATTATGGTAAGCTAAGCAACCATAACTCACACCACCTATGTGCATTGCTAACACTAACACCCAGGACATCAAAGATGACATCACAAATGGCATTGATGACATCACTGATGACATCACTGATGACATTACATGTCTAGCTGCCTCATTTTTTATTCACTGACATATCTACGCCAGGTGCCTTTCGGCACTATTAGTCAGTAAGTAAAAAGGTGCTATATTTGTAGTTGTAACCCTTCTCAGATGTTCTTAAAATACTTTCCTTAGGGTACAATGACATCATATCTTGCATATACATCGGATAAGAAGGAATCCTGAAACACAGCAATTTTTTCTGTGCATGAAGGTATTAAGGACGGTTATGAACAGGTTCTGGTAATATAGGAGGTTGTTATGCTTACGTTACGGTCCCTGTATATGCCTCTATTGTGGTCTGTGTGTTTTGTGCGTAATAGTACAATTATGCAGTAAGGGAAGCATTCGTAGATGTTTATGTTGCACAGTATGCAAAAATCTGTAATCGAAGCACATATCAATGTAGGGGTGGCGCGGTGTGAAAATGAAATGAACATGTGAAGTCATCAGTGATGTGATCAATGACATTTGTGATGTCATCTTTGATGTCCTGGGTGTTAGTGTTAGCAATGCACGTAGGTGGTGTGAGTTATGGTTGCTTAGCTTACCATAATTGGGGAATGTGCAGTGTTTTTTGGTTTCACTGTGATTTGTCCCTTTAATAAAGTTTTTTTTACTGAATGTACATAAATGTAAATGGCAATGAACGTAAACAAAGGGGCTAAACGTGATGTCAGTGATGTCATCATTGGCATTTGAAATGCCATCTTGCATGGTCTGGGTATTAGTGTTAGCAGTGCATAGTGGTGATGAAAGGTATGGTGGTTTACTGTACCATAACTGGCGAATTTCAGGCAGTTTTCGGTTTTACTTTGACGCATAAGGGAGAGGGGGAGGTTGAGGTTGAAAAGTTTTTTGTAGTGAAGTGCACAGGTTTTTTGTAGGGCAAATTAAGCATAACGTCCCCTTAACAAAGTTTTTTTGTAGTGATATATATATATATATATATATATATATATATATATATATATCTATCTGACGTTGTTACATATACCATGACGTAGCATCGTTGGACAGGAAGCACATGTGCCATCCGCACATCGGGACACAAACTGGAATACATATTTATATTTATATATAAATAGTATCTGTCCTCTAACTAAAGAACTGTACGCTTGTGTTCTTCGTGTATTCCCGTTTGTGTCCCGATGTGCGGATGGCACGTGTGCTTCCTGTCCAACGATACTACGTCATGGTATATGTAACGACGTCAGTGGCTTGGCTTCTCTGTGCTTTAGTCGATACTGTCAATTGAGGTCTCTTTAGTTGTAGCCGGAGACTCCTCATCCACTCTGGGGAAGATTTGTACTGCACCTGGTCTGTAGGGCTGGCTGAGTGGGTACCTCTCGACATACTTACCTTGCCTCTACTAAAGGTGGCATGTTTTTTCATGGGCCATACCTTTACTCGTGGTGTTATGTTCGTACAACAGGTACTCTCGAATCATTTAGGCTGTACCTCGACTACAGCCAGTTTTGAAGTTCCAACTCACTCTTCCAAGTATTGGAACAATTGTAGTGCCCCATCCCTTAGTGCTGCAGCAGCGCGGTACACACTTTGTCTGCCTGTGCTAAGTGCTGTATTGCCAATGTGGGCAGGAAGTAGGGAGAGTGGCAGTACTTGATGGTGGTTGTCCCGGTGAAGCTGTGCTTGCAGGTGCTCCTCTCCCGTGGTGTGCAGCCGCTTCCCCTGCCTGCCTGTCCCCTGATCGCACTGTGCTCAGGGTGACTCCCTCTATTCCGGGTCTGAGCCCACTGCAGCCCCGAAGCTCCAGCCATCTGGGAGAGCGGTCCGAGGCGGAATGGGGAAGCTGGCGAATATCTACCCCAGGTTCCAAGCGCTGTAGCCTGGCTCCGTAGACCACCCGTCCTGGGTGTTGCAGGTCTCGCATCCTGAATGTCAACCGAGGAGTTTAGCGCCATGTTAGAGCAATGCAGCCTGTCCTCTAGGAGGCACTTGTCTATAAAGGGTAATTCAAAGAAGTAGGTGCGCTCGCACCTGCGTTCGGCGCTAATTCTCGAGAGATGTGTGTGAGCCCATCACGACATTGCATGATTAAAGATCTGATGCTGGGAGCAGAGAGCGTTGTGTGAGCTGGGTTGGCGATGTGAGACCGCACTGTGCGACACCCTGAGTGGTGGGCATGGTTACTGGCCTGACGCATGTCGGCAACGCCATGCCGTTCGGGAGAGGCAGTCAAGTCCTGGTAATCACGGTCAGATTTCTAAGTTATAAATCCTGACGCCTGTGAGAGAGTTGGGAGGGACAGAAGTATCATGAGCTTGGAACTGAATGATGCACTGTCAAATAGCGAAAGCATTTACCGCACCTGAATCGAGGCTGTTCGGAGTGAACATGCAAGAAGTAAGTCTTTCCCAGCTGTTTTGACTGTTTCAACGGCAACGCCCATGACCACTGCAGAATAAGGTGGTGCCAGGGCATCATAAAATGGCACAGTTTTATGTGGCAATTAGGCTCTCACTGCACAGACAAAGTAATCTCTCTGTCAGTGTCTAGGAGTACTAGTGCAGTGCGCAACTGTTTGCAACCTTTTTTCTCTGCTGGTGTTAGCAGTAGTGATTGAGGCATAACTCTGTATTTGACTAGGAGGTTTGACTCTAAATGTGCGGCTCTTGTTTGAATTAATATGTGCAGCTGTGCAGTTGCTGAAGCCTGCTAGGTTATTATAACATTAGTGCCGCTGCCTGCTGAAACCATTTGGAGTTCAGAAGACATCCACGCTAGTAAATAAAAAATATCCCTACCTAAGGTGCATGCTGAAAAAATCAATTCTGCAGTGCATAAAGAAACAGACTGGAGAACCACTGACATCACTCGCTGCATAGCCAATCAGGTGCTCCTTACAACAAAAACACTTCACTAATCCCCCACAAGTTACGAGATGTACATTTTCGTAGCCATTTTAAACCAAACCGTAACTATTACACTGCCTTGTTTATTTTTAATAAGAAATGCTGTGAGATATGTAACATAACCATTAACAGATGGCGGCAGCCATTTTGGAAGTTAAAATGTGACGCATTCATCACACAATGCATTTTCAGCCAAAGGGTGCAAAAAGAGGTATGTTGTAATGGAGATGGGTTGTAGTGGAGATGGGTGGGAGTGGGAGGAAAACCCTATAGATTTCACTTAGAAATGTGCAGGACACACACCCAAACTACATAATTCCATCCTCCTGTATCGTCTGCATTGAAAAGCATTACAAATCTGCATTCAAAGCCCCCTATTTCAAGCTCTTATGTTAATAACAATAGTTTCGGCTTTAAAGGTAGCGCTTTCAACCCAACTTAATAGCCAAAACTAAAAAGGGTGGTTCTGCCAGAATCATTGAGTCAGCTGGGGTTGCTGAATGGAACCAGGAGGCCAAGGAGCAGAAGTCTGCTGGACGAGGAGCCCAGTAGGACCGGTGGTGTGCGGGATGCCGAGACACTGGCCCGGTGTGTTTGAGGGACTGTAGCGTGGCGAGGGAGCTGTGTCTCTAAGGAGCAGGATGGAAGGCAGTCTATTGGCCTGGTTCAGGCCAGTGCTCGTTCCCCTGGGACATGTGCGGGTCCAGGTGGTGAGACCCTAGCCTCGACCCAAACCCATTTGACCTGCTCGCCAGCGCTGTTACTGTTGGTCAGTTTCGTGAGCCAGAAAGAAACTCTGTAGAGTGCGGGTGGCTGGAGCGGGAGCAGGAGCTTTGTTGAAAGTGAAGAGCCCGGTGAGCGAAAGTGGGAAGAAAGCAAGCAAAACCTGGAAAGCATTGAAGGGAAAGCAAAACGCAGTGACAGAAAATGTGCGCTAGAGGCGTGGAAGTAACGAAAGACAGCAAAGTGTGCTGGTGGTTCGTAAACAGCCAAGAGTGGCTGCGAGAGACCCCGAAATTAAGGAGAGGGGTGCCAGCAACCTGGAACTGATAGACAGCGAGAAGTAAAACAGACAGTAAAGAGATGGTGCAAGCGACCCACAAGAGAGCACAGCAAAAAGCAAAGAACTGTGCAAGTGTGCATAACAGGAAAAGGTTTGCAGGAAGCACAGTAAAGTAAAAAAGGATAGAGTGAAAGGGGCACAAAAGAGGAAAGAGAGGGGTTTAGAGGTCAGAGTTGTCACGTCTGGGAGGAGCAAAGAGCCCAGCGTTCTCGAATCTTGTACAACCCTGTTAATTGTAATCATAAAAGCTATCATCCCGTGACAACAAAAGGCTGGTAAAAGAACTATACAGTGAAGGTACATCCTGACAAGAGGAATGTTTGAGACCAGAGGGGCCTAGACTCGGGGAATGGAACCCTGAGAGGCCTAACAGGAACTGTCTTTTTGTTTGGAACTGGAAGGATCAAAGCTTGGGGAAGGGAGCCGCAAGAGACCCAGAGAAATTGTGAACTCTATTGACTTCCGGTAAGCGCACTACGTGGCAGGCTCCAAGGGCAACCCCTTTGAGTTGTACTGTTTTTGAACTGGCAGAACTACCTTTTGGTAAGACTACCTGAAATCGGCCATGGTTTCCATTTTGTTTGTCACTGTTTTTCCTTTAAGACGACACCCTATAACATTTGGTTTAAGAGTGCGGTCAAGCATACGTTTGTACTCAGACAAACTTTGGTTTTGTATTTACGGACATCGACGGCCCTTAGAAACATCAGTTGAGGGAACAATCCCCTCAGAGTTAGGGCCAGGTAGGCATTACACCTACCCCTCAAAGGTTTTCCTTTTTACTTTGAGTCTGTCTCTCTTTATACCATGCCTGTATCACAGTACACACTATCCTCTCCCGTCCATGGTCCCTTCCCAGGGTGAGTCACACTCCATGTGCCGTAGTCATTTATGTGCTATACACTACCTGTCCTTTTTAACCTGATAAGAAACCTTAATAAGTAAATGGTTGTGCTGTCTGTAGCACAAATCGTTCTCTGGCGTCTGCTTTGTTTTGAATGGCACACACTCTTGATGCAGTGGACTTCAATTACCTTCCTCCTACAATTTATCTTTTACATGGGATCTCTGTGGGAGTTCTTCTATTTAAGGTGTTCATTAACAAACCGGGAGTTGGGTTCCAGCCTCAATGCTGAGTCCTGTCTAGTGGGAACATGTACCTGTTGGTCAGCAAAGGAAATCCGTAGCACACTGGCCTCAAATTTGAACTTCCACAATTTGTGGAAAGACTGCTGTGCCCGCATCTCTGTAGGAGATGTATAACTGACTGGCTGTGGGTACACACAGGATACTTTTTCCTTGAACTCTACCTTTCCAAATGGTTGACTGTCCTGAACTGTGGTCCTAACAGTGCGAGTAGTATAGCACCATCAGTCATTTCTTTTCCCAGTAATTGGTCACTGCTTCCGTGTGCCAAAATCCATTCAAAGGCAAAGAGATTGTCAGGCTAACCACTTAAGCCTCCCATTGGTGGCTCTCCAAACTGGGCAATTCTGCTTTTCTTTTCTTCGTTTTGGGGCTTGCAAGCTAAATGGAGTGACTCCTCCCTTGCTGACAAGGAGGGGGCTTTCATGGCTGCAGGATCAAATGACAACTCAAAGCCCAGATTATTCAGTTCAATGTTCTTTATTACACAGCACATAAGCTAAAGGATTAGATAAAACTAGAAAAACGGCAATATGGAACTTTGGTCCGTCAGTCAAACCTTCTAGAGAATTGTTGTCTGAGCTCCTAAAGCTGGCAGTAAAAATGTCCCTTGGTATTTGGGGTGTAAATGCCCTGTCACTTATTTCCTGGCTCTTGTAGTTAGAAGCTTCATCTTTCATCAAACCTGTCAGGATGCCCTCCCCAGTAGTTGTGAGGAGGGGTATAGTTGATTGGGAGGGTATATTGGTGGGAATGGGTACAGTAGAGGTGTGGAGCATTTGGGTGAGGGTAATGAAGTTGGGAAAGACTATTTAGGTGTGTTAGAATAGTCAGGCTAAATTGTGTCTGGCAAGGTGTGGGTAGAATGGGGATGTGGGTTGATGAGTGATGTAGTTGGGGGGTAGAGTAGTAGGGAGGTGTGTAGTAGGATAGAGTAAAGAGCAAACGGAGTTGGTGTTGGGTGTGTGGAGACAGGTCAGGAACATCAGTGACCTTTGTGTGTTTGTATTTTTCTTAATTCATCTCACAAAGTTAGTATACAAAGATTGGGAATAACCTAATTAAGGTACACTCACATTACACCACTTTCAACCATGAAACTCTGAAGCATGGATGACATATATATATGTACATGTGTGTGTGTATATATATATATGTGTGTATATATATATATATATATATATATATATATATAATTTTTGCACATGTATACAAGATGTATAGGAATTACATTTCATACAGGTATGAAATGTAAGGGCCCTATATACCTTAGTTGTAGTGAAAACTTGCATCAAAGTTGGTCATTTTAGTGATTTTTTTCATACTTGAGGTATAATACAATAGCAGAATGAATGTACATTTTTTGTGTACGAACTGTAAACGTATGTGTGGGAAATGTACACGAAGTCTGAAAAACTCGCATAAAAGTCATACCTGTCAGTTTTCACGAAATGTAAGCTGCATTGTTGTACACACTGTACAACTCTTATACTCATTCAATGCCTATAGAAAACGTACTTCAAAGTCAGACCAGACTTCAAATGTTAGTTCTCATGCGTATAGAAGGCATATGGGACATGTGCATTTCATAACTTTATCCCAAACACGGTATACAATTGCATGGCAGACACACCCCGATGATGCATACGCCTTAAGGACATTTATAATCTGAAATGTACTGGATTCAAATGGCGTACATGTTCAATTTGTTAATTTCTGCACACCCACCAAACACTCATATGCCTTACTTGATACTCTTAAGACACATGTTCTTTCAAAACACCCCCTTGTCCCCCCACTCTTATGAAACCTGCTTATACCAAGCTACTTCAATGTATGGAAGGGCTAGAAGACATACTCTAAATTAAGGTACATGTTCTACACAAACTCTATACACATAAAAACTGACATTAAAGTCAGGACTAACTTTAATGTTAATTTCCATATGTACAAAAGATTTACCCAAAGTGTAAATTGCTTAATGTATGAAATATAAACCATATGGCTTATACCATGTATTCAGTTGGTAAAAAAACGTATACAACATAGTGACAAGTTACACTATATGCCATACTTCCACAAAAAACACTGACATTGGACATAAATAAAAAGCGTTTTAAATGTAAGAGATAAGGTTAATCTCACAAAAGAGTGCAATACCAGTTATAAATACTCGCTGCATACCGTCAAATGCCCTGCATACTGCTGCAAGCTCAACATTTTAACACTCACTTCAAGTATTAGACTGATCAAATCAATACCATAGTAGTGTTAAGATCGCTTTTGTAGAGATATGGGGTGATTATACTTCAGAGCCATGTTGTGTACATGCACTATACACTCTGAAGTCACTTGCTTGAGTCTAGGGGATAGGACTAGGTTAAACCTAGGGGCTCTAGATCGCATCAGTCAGTGTTGTAGGACCCCAAGGAGTCTTAGTTAGAATCAATCGGGTTCCCCAGCCCATCCCTTGTCTTGAGTTTATGGATACTTGCAGCAGTCAAAATTAAGATTGCAGTAGTAGGAGCTAAAAGCAGCTCATAAAGGTATCCAGCATTAATCGGGTACCAGGAGCTACCAATGGAGAACAAGGAGCTAGTGCAGAGCATTCTGCATATCTAACTTCTGCATAAGATGCAAACTGAACATTTTGTCCATTATTTATGGCACATAAGCTTTAAATGTTGTCCTAATGTGCATTTATAAATTGTCCCAAATGCACAGAATTAAATTCATAGACATTTGTTCAGCATCCGATTGCCTGGGGAGCCAAAAGTAGCTCCTTCTAGTTGTTGGTATTAAGCAAACTAGGATCTTGAAGGCTACAAGCATAATCTAAATAGCTCCCAGCTCCGATCAATTTCGGCCCCTGTACTTGAGAAGCACAAGTGTTACAGTACATATGCTGGGAGGATGACTGAGAAGCCAAGCCCCTCGTGGACCCACCATGCAAGGTGCTTGTGAACCACACAGCACAAAGTGAGAAACTTGGTTAACCGAGAAGCAGAGGTTTGTGAGCAATGCTCACTAAAGGGACCGTGAACCCCATGTGCACCTCCCACAGGGTCCTGCGGGACCCAAAGATGAGGGAAAAATACTTAGCAGAGATGCAGGACACAAGAACCAGCGCGCCTCCGGGAGGGTTGGCAGATTTCAAGCTGCCAGCAGAGTGAATCCGAGATGGCAGACCGATGTTTTGTAACACTGGTTAGCTGAGCCACTGCACTGCATGTTAGGATATTTTCTACTTCACATGTTACTATCACAGAGCACTGTAATGCCATGAACACTCCTGATTTCGGTCAGGTTATTGTATAACGCAATTTATATAGTCCACGCTTAACACTAAGGGTTATAAAGTTGGAGTGGCGCATAAGGGAACCATGTTAGTTGGAGAGCGGCGCAGTTGCAGGAAAGTGTGATCAGGTTATCTATTGCCACCAGGCGAAGAAGCCTAATAAACCTAGGGAGGTGGGGGCGGCAAAGGCTTTGAGTCCACACCACACCCCTATCAAGGTGACCGAGGCATAAGGGGACACAGTGCTCCATATAGGATTTTGGAGTGAGTATTTTACTCCCAATTTTTAGAAGTGGAGAGTAAATCCAATTTTTCAAGTGAGTAAACATTATTTTCTTCCTTCGCAAGAGTAAAAAGTGTCTGACAACTATTTATGCGTAAAATTAAAACTTTGTTGGAAAACATAAGTGACAAAACAGCTGTATTTCAAAGTGGTTCTAGATGTTGTATTGCAACTGTGGAAAACATTTTCCCCACACAAGAACCTTGTAGATGCATACTACGCAGCTTCATCTTCATGGTACTTGGGCATATACTCTAAGAGTTACTAAAGCTGCCCGCTAGTTACATCAGGTGATTCATAATAAAGTCCCTCACTCTACCAGCATCACTTCTCTGCCTCTCTGGCCTACTTTTGCTACTTGCCACTACCTGCTTAGCCACTCCATGTGTTAGCTCCACCTCTCCTTCCCTTTGCTACTTTGTTTCCGTCTCACTTTCTGATGCTCTGTCTCTCACCCTTAAGTGTTACAATGACACATTTTGTGGACCATTTCTCTGTCACCTTGCCTCTCCCATCTCTGCATTCCATTGTTCCTTTTTCCCCTCTCCTGTATCTCGCTGTATCGGTTGATATAACTCCTCTTCCTTGTGGGATATATTGACCCACTCAACAGTATTTCCCCACATCACCAAGCTGCAGTTGCACAGATACAGTGAAATGGCAGTGCTGGGTCCTGTGAGCGCCATGGCCTCAAAACTGCGTTTTGCAGCAACAAATAAAATGGCTGCACCGTCCTGCCAAGCACACATCAGGCAGGATGGAACCAGAGAACACACAGAGCGTGCCAGTGTGTTCTGACATACAAAAGGAAGAAAGTGAAAAAGCAGCGTTGCTTTGCTGCAAACCCCAACATCCCCATTGAAAAGGAAACTTTTTCACCTTTAAAAAATGCTGCTTTGACGCTAATTCCATCTGTTCTTTCTGAAACCACTGTGATCAATAAGGCCCTGCCAGGCCCAGGATATCTCATTGTGCTTCAGCAAAACCAGGCATGATTCCTGAATGACAGGCCCTGTCAAAACAACTCTTTGAAAAATCAACAAGAAACTTCACTTTCTGCCGTGCACAGGAAACACTTTGTAGCACAAAATAGTGTCAAAAGAATGAACACTGCAAAAGAAATCATAGCTCTGTGCACATGTCCATTCCAGGAGTCCTTTGCATTGTACAGACTGTTGTGTACAAGCAACTAACTATGGCTGCAAGACAATATTGGGAAGTCAGGTGGCAAAATCTAATGTGAAAGGAAATGCTAGCAGTTTTCACCACATGTGTAAAATGGCCATTGCAAAGAAAAATAAATGCCTGTTTTAAGGGAAAAGTAATATGTTGAATGACAGCTTGTCTGTGCCTAGCAATGAGAAGGCGTTGGCTGCTGGGAAACACATATGGGCTATTTGTTTATTCCACAGCCTTGTTTTTTTTAAGTTCAGGACCAAATAAAAGAAAATAAAGGCTTTAAATTGACTTGGCTAGATTTTGCAAGCTTCTAAAAACAAGTTATTCTAGTTGGCAGAGCTAAGGCTTCCCCCAAGGAAGGGAGCCACTATAAACGTCCAGGAAACGAAAGTGATAATTGCTATGTTGGAAAACTGTGACTGACCAGGACAAAGAAACTTCACATACTAATCAGACTTCAGTCTGGGCAGGGATCTCTTGCAATAGAAATTCTGGGACATCAAAGTGCGAAGTGGATAAGCAGCAATAAACCTTCAATCAAGCTGTAACACCCACCTTGCTCTGGAGGAAATGACAGCTTGTGGCAGCGGAAGAAAGAAAAAAATGGTCCAGTGACAAAGGACTGCCATTTGCTTCCAAAAACTATTTTATAAATAAACGTTAAAGACTTTTATCTCTGCAGCAAGACTTTGTAAAAATCGCGCACTTTAAAAGTGATTTTGTGTTTTTATAATTTAAGACATTGTAGAAGTCACTGACACCTTCGGATTAGAAATGGCAGAGTATTGGGGATTATAAGAAAAGTATGAATGATGCCAATGCAAATTTGTATGCTTACATCCATTATGATAAACCACACATGTGTATAAAGTTATGGAATTTTAAGCCAAATCTTTCATACTCAAAATTACCAAATTGTATCAGAGGAGCGATTGGAGTGGAATGATCTGCATAAAATGTGTAACCTGCTCATGTCATTGGATAATATGCAACAACTGTACAAATGTGTTAATTCTGTTATGACTGATTTCTGGCAAAAAAGTCTGTGGGAGGTCTTTTCACATCATAAAAGTACAACCCCTAAACTGAGTCACATCCTAGGGGAGGCAGCCAACATTGATTGTCCAATCCAGTTGGTAGAGGCGGGTTTAGCAGACCCTGCCCAGCCATATACTTCGATGATGTCACTATGCATTATAAATAAGAGTCCCTGACAAGACTCTAGACGCACACTCTTCCTGAAGTTCCTGTTACATTAATCATCCAGATTCCAGACCCCACTACAAGGCCAAAGCATTGCTGACCCTACTCCAGGGCCCACTGCAAAACCCAGGCAGTGCTGATGCTATTCCCAGCAAGGCCTCAAGTCTGAAAACCCACTAATCTCCCATTAAAAAGGGGAAAGCTGTGCTACCTTTTGCATCCTGAACCAGCCTAGGTTGCTGCCCACTAACTGCATGCCCGCTACCATCCTTCCATCCTGCTGACCTTTAGTATCCAGTGACCAGAATCGCCATTCCAGTCCTTGCCATCCGGTGACCAGAACTGCCCAGCTGTTTGCCAGGCACGCTGCCGTGTAGTGACCAGAACCCTTGACGGTCCAAAATCACAAACTAAAAGTGGACTGTACGTTTATTCCCTACCCCATAGAAATCCATAGTCTGCTTGTCTTGCATTTGTCCATTATCCCACTCTCCAAGTCATCCTATACTTATCCTGATGACTTGTAAAACTGTCAGAATTATCCGTGCAACCATGCCCTTGATTTCTAGTGCTAGCGTCATCTCTTTTCAATTTTGTCTTGTGTAATCCTATGACTAATGACATAGGATTACACATTTCGAGTGATCGGACTGGTTTCTGCCAGGGTTAGGTGCTGGGGTGATAGGGTTGAACTTGTGAATCAACCTTGGATCTTAATGTGTCTGTCTTTTGTGGCCTAGCCTGAATACTCTAGTGTAGAGTAAAACTTTTTTTCACAACTGATTTCCTTTCTTATTTCACGGCTTCACTTTACTCAAAGCGCACCTTTTTATCTTGAATAACTCCAATTTACCAGCTAGAGACTTTCACTTCCAAAATATCCCTGTGATATACCTCTATCCCTCAGCCCAAATCTGTGTATTTCACCTGATTTTATTAAAACCGTTTGGGTAATTTAAGGCGGGAATTAAGAAAATGCAACTTTTGCACGTGTCATTTTGCTGCAATCTGTGGGTTGAGGGAACATTGCAGGGGGACATTTTAACTTGGGTGCTAGCTTTCCTAAATCAAAAAGTGCTCTATTCCGCTGTGCTGTGTATATGTTCCACTAGAACGTTAAACCCAGTGCATTGCTCCCATTCTCATTGCAATTATCACCCCATTGGTGATTGCTGCCCCATATTAAAAAGTGTAAGATTTCTTTTGAATTTTAAAATAAATAAATATTGCATTTTACCAACCAGCATGGTTCATGTCCATTGTGACCCGGGGTATTTGAAAAGGGTGTGTGATATGAGTGGTGTACCATCTAAAAATTGGATCTGCATAAAATAAGGAGAAAAGCATCTCAATTGTGCGCTACATACTAGGCCCAGACCAAGGTGTGTGTTGATTGAAATCCTTAACATCCTCTCTCTTGTCATTACTCTCGCTATGTTTTTTAATTTTCCCGGTTGTGGTTGCTACTACTTTTGATTAACTTTTTTGCACTGTCTCTTATGTTATATGCCTGCCCTTCTCTAGTCCCGCTTTTCTATTTCCATCTCTCCCCACCAGCTGTTGATCTGTGTTTTTTTTATTTGACTGTCTCCAAATGTCTCTCTTGCTCTGCTTCTATCCCTCACTCCTCTTGTGTGTTTGTCCGATTAACTCTGTTTCCCTTCTCCCTTTGTTTGTTGCCCTATCATGTAGCTCATTGCACTCTCTTCCTGTTGCTCGAATTCCTGTTTTGGATTGTCTAGTATGTTCTCTGTCTCCCCGGCACACCTTTGTTCTTCTGTATTGCTTAGTTTCAGAGTTGCTCTTCCTCTACTGTTTTTCTGTTTGTCTTTTAACATAGCACCAATAAATATCCAAAACGCTGAAAATGCCTTTTCCATTTAAAAAATCTAGTGCAGCTTTACCATTGGGTGCTCCTTTTCAGATGTGTACAAACCTTTTGGCCATTACGCTGGGAATTATAGAGTTAGAGGTTTGTCTGACCAGAAGCAGCACTTGCTTATAATGCAGCTGCTTTACCAACACTGTATGCCATTACAAGTACAAGAGCTTACTTGAGATGTAGGTTCTAAGCCATTACAGGTATAGCAGCCTCAATGAGGTGTGTATACTGAGCCATCACAAGTATAGCAGCCCTGATGAGATGTCTGTCCTCAGCCATTACAAGTATAGTGGTCCTAATGGGATGTGCGTGTTCTACTTCTGAGCCATCACAGGTATAGCAGCCCTGATGAGGTGTATGTTCTGAGCCATTACACATGTAGCAGTCCTCATTGGGTGTGCTTCTTCTCAGCCATTACAAGTATAGCAGCCCCAATGAGGCATGTGTTTCTGAGCCATTACAAGCACAGCAGCCCTGAAGAGTTGTTCTGTCAGAGGTTGGTGGGAAGAGCTAAGACACTGCTCCTGCTCTGTACTTTAGCTCGCTGCAGAAAATGCAACACATGTTCGTGCTTTCTTAACAGCAGCACTGTTAAGAAATGCAGGTACTGTCCCAAAACATAGCAGTCCTGCTAAGAAATGTGGGTATGATGTAATCAGCGCTGCTGTGAATATTTGACATTGTGCAATGACATGCGCAGGCCATAGCAGCTCAGTTGAAAAATTAGGCTACTTTGCCTGAATATATAGCAGTCCTGTGGAGCGTTACAGGTACAATATGTGCCACTGAAAATATATACAGCACTGCTTCTACCTGTATCTGTTATACCTGCTTGCGGTGGGTGGTCAGAAAGGGAGTTAAAGTTCAGACCACATGCCTAGCTATGCAATTGGTGTGCTTCTGTGATGCAAAAGTATTAAATGCCCATGCTGCTGCGACTGTGCTGCCTCTATTAAAGCGAATTAAACAGAAATGCAGACCTTGTTTAAGAGAATTATTTGTTTTACACAATACTACCTGTGTCCTAAAGCAAAGTGAAAAGCAGGTTCATGATTCAAGATGCTTTAATAACACTAACCTACAAAATGCAGGCAGGGATGGACTGGGAACTAAAAAAGGCCCTGTAAATAATTACTGGGGACCAAAAGAGGCCCTGGAAATAAAGTTAAAAGTGGCCCCATATGACACATTTGCAGCAAGCCCATTGCTTTTCATAAGAGAATATTTGGAAATACCACACAAGAGGCCCACGGTGCAGAGGCCCACCAGGAAATCTCCCGAGTTCCCTATAGGCCAGTCCACCCCTGAATGCAGGCAGTTGAACAAAGTGAACACAAATTCCCTTTCACATTACTCAAAGTATTATCTCGATATAATCATTAAAAGAGGAGAGTGTTAAAAAAATTAAACAGACTAGGACTCATCCCAGTCTGCCCATTGATTCTGTCCGTTCTTACCAAACCGAGCATAACGGAATCTAGCACTATGCTTATTATTGAAAATGGTTTCAGTACCTGGGAATAGAATGTTAAGTGGTGCGATTGTTTTGGTGTTGATGACAATACTTGGCAAATGTGAGTCCTCGCTGGGGTTTTCATACCGAAACCTTGAAATGTTGTGAATACCTCTGCGCAATAGTGGTGACTGTACACCTTTTGTTCCTAAGTGGGCCCAAAGTCATTCCTATCAATGCAGTCAAAGGCACTTGTGAGGTCCATAAATGCTAGATTTGTTTGCTTTGAGACCCACTGTGTACTTACTAATAAGCAAGTATAAAACTTGCTTTTGGGTGTCCAGGCCATTGCAGAAACTGTTCTGGACCCTTGACATTAGATAATGTACAGGAGTCTCCTATTAACTAACCACCCAAAAAGCTTTGAAACATTCAATAGAGGTATCTGAGATATCACCATTGGTCTTAGAAATCCATCCGTTAATTGCGGTGTCACATGAGATAATAGACGTTTAATGCTTGGTATGAGAGGAAGGTTATCCCAAGGTGAAATCCTTTAAAAGCTATTAATTACATGAATAATTCATTCCTTTCATACACCATGTGCCTCATAACCTATGATCTTCAAACGCTTTCAAAAACAGCGTGCAAAATTGCACAGAATGGGTTGCATTTTAAAGGCCCATTTATTTACTAAAATTGTCAGATACCATATCTGCCAGAGAATTGTGAAGTACAATTTACAGTTTGTCATAAAATGGTTCCTCAAAATAAGAAAAATACATATTTAGAAAATGTGTGTCTCCGTATTATCAGTAAATATTGTATCAGTAAATATTAATAAAGCTAGTTTGCTGTGCGTTGCAGGATTCAGAAGGTAGTGTTGTAACCAGCACATGCTTGCAAACAATCGTATTCATACAATCCAATATGGACACACATGAAAAGTGCAATCACTTCTCCCCAAGGGGAGCCCTTTTCTATGAGACTAGGGAGGTGCGAGCGCTACCCAATAATCAACCTAGGGTAGGTTTAATGCGGCAAGACCTCATGGGAGGAACTCCCCCTTTGCGGACCAGCATGAATCATCAAGGGCACAGCCTGTTGGCCAACCTCACACCCCAACCTTCCTAAACCCTCCCCTCCATTCCATTGTTCGACTCCCCTACCCCCCCGCACACCTCCTCTCCACACTCTGCTTCACGGGATTTCAGACACCCAGACCCACACACACGTTTCCTGGTCCTGCAGAGCTCGTCAGCCCCTGCCTGCGCCAGGGGCGTGGCAGTTCGCTTTAGAATGACAACTCATTGCGGTCACTGATTGGTCTCACTGGGAACGGTGGAAACCATCCAGAGCAGGAGTTCAAATCCAGCAGGCTGAGTGGTGATGCCGAAGAGCTGAGGACGCCAACACATTGCTGAGGGATTTCTCTTTGGGTCCAGCTGGAGCGGACCCGAAGCAGAAAGTGAGCTGAGTAATACAGGAGAGAGCAGAATGAAAGGAGAGAAGCCGGAGAGACTCGCCCCAGTGGCGTACCAAGTCCCAAAGAAGGTAACCAGAGGTACGAGCGACCCAGAAGGGACACTGGCTGGAAGCAATCCCGTTTGTTGGAGGGGGCAGTTGCCTGGGGAGCAGAGCTTAAGCAGGTCAGGAAGCGGGAGAGCGCAGGAACGGGCCCACCCAGACAACTGCTTCTGAGCCTGCCAGTCAAGAGTTAAGCATTCTTTTGTTTCCAATCAAGGAATGCATATTCCGAACGCAGCCTCCAATATGCTCTGGGGAGATACCCTCCGCCCACCCTCTACAGTTCTGTGTTGACAGAGCCTTTAAAGTGGGGCAATTTATAAGTGATGGCTCATTGTGATGCTGGAAATGCATTGGAGGGAAAGGGACTCCATCATGTCCTTATCGTGTACTCCTTTTATCATGTTTGTTCTGTGTTATTTTCTGCACAGTAGTCCATGTGGGACTCCTGGCAGTGCAGCTCTTCCTCTGTTTGGTTGTGGTGAACAGACCCTTGTGATACCCTTATGGGACCCATGGGTGTTGGTAGAACCTTGTACCCCTAGTGTATGTTTTTGGGCACCTGTGTGCGGCCCAGAGAGCAGGGTGGTGGCAGCTCCATGCTGAATTTGACAGGTGCTCTGAGTATCCTCCATTTTGGGATACCCATGCCCTGCCATTGGAATCAGTTGATTCCTGATAGGAGACAAGATGGCCCCTGAGGCCTCTTGCCTTCTATTGACCATTACCTTGTTTTCCCAAAGACCTGGGAAGCCCTGACTCTGTCCGTTCACCTGACTGGCTGTTGGGTGGAAGTTCCATATATGGTATTATGGGGAAGTCCAGGCCAGACTGGCTGGAGCCTTCCCAATGACTATGTTGTGAGTACACCCTTGGGGTGGGACCTGGGTGAATGGAGTGTGACCAATATGCATTCCATGTTATGGGTTTCTGGTTTCTGGTGTATGACACAATGAATGAGACAGTCGTGCCTGAAACTGGTATGAATGCATTGTGGAGTGCTGAATGGCTGGGTACTTGTCCCAATCCGTATTCCTTGTTCTGAGTGTCTGGATGGAGAAGAATGGCCTGAATGCACTGTGAGCCTGATTGGCTGACTGCCTGCCTGAATGCCCTTCTGAATGATTGGCTGCCTGAGCCTGGCTCAGCAGTGTGAATGAGAGACAGAACAGTAGATTTGGGGGCTTCTCACTTACTGGAATTGTTCAGAAGCTGAAGTTGAAAATTGATGCTTGATCTCGAAGCCGAGCCGGAAGAAGGTTAACTGCTATTTCCCTTGACGCAATCTGAAAGCTGCTGTGCCCTCAAGAAACTGATCCAAGAGAGGACCTGGCTAGGAGACCTCTTCCCGAGCTACGAGGGAACATCGTGCACCAACTAACCTTCACCAAGGCTCCCTGAAAGTCCATCAAAAGGCTGCCGACCGGAGACCGGACCGCCGAGGCATCTGAAGCTAAGTGCCTGGACATTGAAGTCCATCGCCGTCGACGACCATCGTCGACCGGAGCCGCATCTCTCCATTGCCTAAGAACATTTGAATCAAGGACTCCCTTGCTCATCACTGTCAACCCCTTTGTCCAGCCGTAGAAAGTCAAGGTCGCAGACGAACCGAGGAGAATCTGCCAGTGGGTTTCCCACCACACAAAGTCCACAAGGACGCTGACTATGATCCAAAAGCCAGCCATGGTAGAGTCCCGATCGCTGACGCCAAACGCAGATGACCCGACGCCCTTGCTGGGCCTGCGTTCTTCATTGTCTCTTTGTGGCAACAAACTATCGTGGTCGAGGTGCACCGCACACCTCATCTTCGCAGGACGTCTACGACCGATCGTCGACGAGCACCGCCAGGACTGAAGATGCTACCTCGACGCCATTGTTCACCCTTTTCTTCGAGGGATCTCGACGATCCATGGCTCCCGCCTTAAAGGGAGTTCACTCAAGACTCTGCTAAGCAATATATGGACTGGGCTTGTTTAATTTATTTACAGGTTGCCCAGGTGGATGGAAACCATCAGCAGTTGGTGCATTTAATGGACTCGAAGAGTAATTATGGTACCACATAGAAAACGTAAATTTTATCATTATAGTCTTGCCTGAGCACAAAGTGTGTTATTGTATGTGTATATAACTTGAACCTTATTTATATAAAGAACTGTGTTATCACTAACATAGTGAGTGGACATTCCTTTGTGGGGGTTTTGGGAGCACTGTACTTAGGAACCAGCCTGCATCACCTCCTGAGAGCTTAAGCCTTGATTGCTCGCCCATAGCTACCGAACAGAGAATCTTGGCTTGGGTGCTCTGTGCTTCTACTCTGCCATAAAGGGGGCAGGAGTACATAAACGCCCCCCCGCCCCCTTCCAGTTTTTACACTTATTTAACAAGCTATTGCTTTTACACCACAGTGATGAGAACTGAACATGGGAATTTTTATTATGAAGGCCAGCACTAGCTAGCTGACGAAATCTACGCATTCTTCCAAGAGAATAAACGTACCACACATAAAAATAAAGAACTTTTCTGTCTTTGATGCACCACAATGTGTTTTTTGTTTAGTTACATATGGCCCGTGCCTGAGAAAGTTAACTGTCATTTACTTGCATAAGTGGTCTAGTGGCTGCCTTGTGACATGGACTAAATGCATCCGCTCAGCACTTCTCATTTTCTTAACACGTCAACCACTGCCAGATGACTCCTCAATGTGACTTGACACTTTGATTAGGAAAAAAGGTTTCATTTCGTCAACGTGCAGACTGTAGGCCATGGCAAATCAATGCAGTGATGTGTGCAGCAATGATTTGTGCACAAGTGAACACCCTGTGAAGTGGTTTATGTGCTGCTCCTCTATGTAGCTGCATATATGACTGTTATTGTCAGTGTCTCATAGCTATACAATAGCACACTGAAATTGTTTGTGCATGTAACTCTGAGTGCATCATACTGTCCCCACACGTATCAGGCAATCAAAGACGTGGCTTCAAATCGCGCATCCATTAGTTCAAACACACTTTCTACACTGCCACACCATGATTTTCACTAGCTGCAGGCCAGCACTAATAAGATACTAATGCTAGCTCTGTTAAAGCATGGGCCTGCTCTTTTTTGCAGAAATAGCCCCTGAGGCCTGCGCAATGGTGAGGAGGTAGGGACTGAGGAACTGTGTACCATATCCCATGTATCATAAGCTGATTTTGTTTAAAATGATTCATCAGCTTATTTCTGGTCAGGCTAACGTTTGCAAGAAGTAACATCCTTTCTGTACATTTTCCGTCTTTATTGGGTGTCACTTGTAGAGTATCTGTTCTGATCTAGAGATATCATTCCTTAAAGATGTTTCTGTATTGGGGACTGGGCATGCTCAGACTGAGGACTTACCCCCCCTCATTTAAAATTCTCCAGAAACAAGAAACAAAAGAGCACTTTACCCTCTTTCAGTGGCTGATGTTGCCGTCATTGTATCCTTGCACCCAAAAACATAAAGATGTCTGAATGAGTATGATATAAGGCATTTATAACGCGCCTGTACAGAAGTGATTCTAGGTGTGACAAGACAAGGGAGGGAAGACAGAGGGAGGACATGACAAACCATCTCAGTAGGTCTTGTGTCATTTAGATCGTGTGAGAACGAGAAATGCAAGGTGAAAGGGGGAGGGGAGGGAAAAACAAGGCAGCAATGCTCGAAGTGCAGCGTGGCTCTCGGTAGTGCAAGGAGAACAAGGGACTGTAGGGTGGCAGGGCCGGAGGCAGTACAAGGGTGACTGATCAAGAAAGAGCCTGGTAACAAGTGAGACTGAGGGTAGCCAAGCAACCAGTCGGTACAGCAGACGGGTAGGTCAGCTGGGGAGGGAGAGGGAGAAATCGGAGGAGGAGAGGACATTTTGTTAGCTGCTTCTGGAACTTCAGGTGGTCCGGCAAAAGTTTGAGAGGTGCAGGAAGGCCATTGCAGAGGGAGGCCCCTGCAGAGGAGAGATCTACCCTCCCCTCCCGCCCTCTCTGCCTGGAGAAACGTCTAACCCTTAAAGTTGGAGGTAGCTGAGCGAAGGGCTTGAGAAGGAAGATATTTTGGAAGAGAGCGTTGGATGTAGTGCGTGCCCCGGCCCCAGAAAGCCTATTTATGGTTCATGGTTACAAACATTTTAATGTTGGGGGCGAGTGTTGTGAACAGTGATGTGAGCACCAAGCCTTGTGTCTGTTGTATTTACTGATTCACACATACATCCCTTGACTCACATACTTATCAAATATAGAGATCTCTGATCATTGTTATATTTCTGAAAATGCTCTGCTATTAATACAAAACA
This sequence comes from Ambystoma mexicanum, assembly GCF_040938575.1. Taxonomy (NCBI): domain Eukaryota; kingdom Metazoa; phylum Chordata; class Amphibia; order Caudata; family Ambystomatidae; genus Ambystoma; species Ambystoma mexicanum. Next base: position 1,462,463,661 of record NC_090935.1, read on the forward strand.
GACAGGAACACTCATTGGTGCTATTTGTACCTTTTCCCTCTCTCATAGGGGTATTTTGAGATGGTACAATAGGAGTGTACCAGGCTGTCCACATTGGAGTGACTCCTTAAGCAGACACATGTTGGCCCCAAAAATTGAACTTTGCTCTGAGAGACCTCTTCCGACAGTAGAACTGGCTGAGTGTGAACATCTTTGCATATCAGAAAAGGACATGTCTGGAGCGCACCACCAGGGAAGGGTGTGGGGAAGCCAGGTTCCATTACGCACTCTCATTCAGCTTCCTGCATTTCCTGGTTGCGAAGGTGATCCAAATTAAGGCACAGCGCAGATTGCTACATGACTGTAATTGCAACAATGTGGCACAATCAGTTCAAGGCCTTCGTCATGCTAGATCTCTTGATAGTGCCTATACCCACTCAGATCTCTTGTCTAATATTGAAGGTCCCATTCTTTAACCCCATCACCGGCTCAAAAACACCATCTCTGAGATAGTCCAAGGGTTATTTCTTCAAATGTTGGGGGTGGGGGGGGGTAGAGGGTCTTTAAGGGCCATCCGTCTATCTAATCTAGAGATGAGTGTTCCCTCTCTAACCATGACATCTCTGGTCATGAGATCAGTGACTCTCCTGTCTAATGCCTATCTGACTGGTGATGGCTTACTGTCGCAGCAGTGACTTTGGTTGTATCGGGAGCTCTGACCATGGGTGACATTTTAAGGGGTGGGATAAGGGTGTTTGTGTCCCACCCCCAACTTTGGTGGCACACCAATGTATCAGCTTAATTTAATATCTGGGTGGAGGGGTTGGGGCCCAGTGCCCAGGCTCCCAGTCGCGGCCCCTGGTGCCGCCCCATCCTGTTTGGGCCCTGCGCTTCTGCTCTCAACTCGGTTGGTCTGACTAAAGTCAGAAGTCAGGGTGCTGGACTGGGTGGTGGTGGGGCCCACTGCAGCTAACTTCTGCTGGGCTGCAGCATGCCTGATGTTTGTGGAGCATGTCGCTCTCTGGGTGCGCAGTAGCACTTGTGGAACAGGAACCAGGAAGCTCTGAATTATGTCTGCATGGAAAGCGCACACACAGAGGAACTAGGGGGAGCAGGCCAAGTATGACCGAGCATCTCTGGGTCGGCACTGAAAAACGCAGGTACAGTCTCTTTGAAAATGTGTGTCTGTAATGTTTGTGTATGTATATAAATATGCATGTTGTGTGCACAGTGCATGCGAATGGTGTGTATGGGTGTGAGGTGCCTATGTGTGTAAATGCATTTTGTTTGTATGTTCTGGGTGCGCAGCCAGTGCTTGGAGAGTGAAGTGTGATAATGTTATGTTGTGGCTTCTAGCTGCGCGTATGAGTTGCCGAAGGTCATACTCTGGTGTGAATGGGTGAAAAGGTATGAATGTTTGTGTTTGTATACAAGAGGTGCTTGTGGCTTAAGGGGCAGACCGACCATATCTTTCTTTGTCAATGTCTGTCATGACATTAATTATGAGGTCATTGTTAAGATGGATTTCTGGAATCTGGCCCGGTGGATAGATTTTAGGCGGCCACCCTAGTTATAGTGAACAGGAAACTGAGAGGTTAGCCTCAATCGAGGTAAACGCCGAGAGCAGTTAAGGCTTTTCTCATGAGTGAATCTGGTCAGGGGTCCACAATGAGTCCACAGTGATGCACACTATTTCAATTTAGAGAGGAATGTATAGAAATATAATGTATATTTAGGCCTTAAACACACACTAAAAAATGAAACTAGCAGGTGATACTATCGCACAATACTCATTAATAAACATATTTACATTCACCATAGGTTCTTAAAATGCATTAAAAAATGACTTGAACACTAAAAGAGGTATGTAAATAAATGCAGTAAAGATGGAACCAAGTCACAAATGAGTTTCCCTAACTTCAGCAGTCCCTAAGAAGAGTGGGGCGTTATGCCCAAATGTCACAGTAGCCACTGTGCTTCTCCCCAGAATGTATCTGTTGCCAGTAAATTACTTGTGTTCGTGATTGTTCGAAAGAAAATAGGCAACAAAGGTAATAGGTAAGTAAAATGTGTTCTTATCTTTCAGATGGTACTATCCAGGTTCGACGAGGAGGTACCCAGGAGCTATGGGTGCAAGGATTCTTCTGGTCCGGTCCAAATGAAAGATGCCACACCCTGGCAATGAAGAAATTCAAGATTCACCAATGCAGGCCTCTTAAGGACACTGGAAGGTGAGTTCCGGGGTCAGCAAATGCACACAGACGTCGGTAGGTGTCCTCCCAGTCGCTGTTGAAGAAGCAGCTCTAGGAGAGGACCCCTTGAGGCTGGGACGCTAATATTTGCAGGGAACGGGACTTGTACCACAAGCTGACGACCACCGAAGTTCCAGGTTCAACCACAGTATGGTGACACTTAAGGCAAGGTAGCCCACGAGAGTTGGTCAGTCCATGGGTTGGTCCTGGGACACTTCCGAAGGCTCAGAATGGCTGGATCTTTGAAGACGTTGAGATTAGTTGGTCCCACTAGTCACAGGGCTGAAACACTGCAGGGTTTTCAGAGATCAGGTAGTCAACAGTGCTTCACCGGGTCAGATGCAGGAAGGGATGCCAGGCATCCTCAGGAGTCTTCTTCGGATCTTCAGTCGGCTGTTGGTCTGAGGGATTATCGTCGCCAAAACTGATCTGAAGAAATGGCTGCAGGAGTCCTCTTATCCAAAATGCAGCATGGAAGCAAGTCCAAGCTCACCATTGGTTAGGATGTGTAGCATTGAAATGGTGAGTAGTTGTCCAATCAGGGACAACTATTCGTTTCACTTATGCCACTCACCTAGACTCTCTGGCACCACCTAGCTCCCCCGGAGGGGTGTGGGGGGGGAGAGAGAAGACACACACACACACACACCTCCCATTGAGGCTAGGGAGATGAGCCCGCTCAGCAAGAGCTCCCTCCCTACCCCTCCCAGTGGTCTGGGCATGTGTGGCCTCACTGGGAGTGACTCTTACTCTGATAAGGAACTCCCTTCCCGGAACATGCTATCTTCCTACTTTGGAACTAAAAAGACTGTTACTTCTATTTTGAATTCACTAAATAGTGGCATTCCTCTTACCTATTTGGCTTCAGGTAATGCTGGATCTCACCTGAACATCAGTCAAAGGACACACCCTTTTTGTTTGTGACAACATGTATACAAGTACGAGGAACTTTGAAAAGAAGACTCCTAACGAGCGAGGGGAGTCGCTACGCAGAGGAGAGCATCTGCAGAATAGACGTCCTGGATGGGCAGATCCGTGGAGCCTGTGGCAGCAAGGACGACAAGTGAAGCGCTAGCTCGAACGCTGGCATTCTACCCGACTAGGAAGTTGAGGTCGGAGGAGAGACAAACACAATCATCTAATCTGGTGGAGTAACCACAAAGCTGTGGTGTTTACCGGCAGCTCGGGGTCCCCAAGCTCCTCACACGTCGGACTGTAGCTACCGAGCCAAGTACCACTGGAGTGAACTGACGAGGTTACAGGAGCCTGAGAAACCCAACAAGAATATAGTACAAACATTGTAACACCTGGAAAAGCTGTGAAGGTTATGGGAGCCTGAGAAACCAGTGTGCAAACACCCTACGAGAGGGGGATTGAGAGTATGAACGTTGTGAACAATGGCTGGAGAAAACTATCAAGGTTAAGGGAGCCTGAGAAAATCTGGTTGTCCAAATACCTTTTGAAAGGAAGGAGAAAAAAGATATAAACACTTTGAATTAGAGCTACGCAGCCCACAGAAGTTATTTTGAACTTTGACTAACCAGGGTGGACAGCCGCCCTATGTAAAATAACTTGGGTGAAAGAAAAGTAACTGGTCTGAGGATCTCGCAACTTTGGAGAGTCCCAGGTGGAACTGAAATACATTATTTTTTTCTTTTGTTTCCAAGAAATTCTGGAGGATTGGAAATGTTCACAACCAAAGACCCCTTTCTTTGTTAAAATGGGGAAGAGTGAGACCCACCACTAGATAGACGGGGAAGGGTATCCTACTATGTTACAAGAGCTTTGAAGAATGTTGAACAATCATAAAATCCTAATGTTGGATCAGGCAGAAGTCTCCCCCAGAGGCTGTGTCCCAGTCTCTATTCTTTTGTTTGATTTTTCTAAAGTGGCAGAGCCAGTTATCTGGTTATGATTCGGATGAAGGACTTTTACTTTTGGACTTTAACATACACCCGTAGCTTTTATTTTGTTAGGTCGGGACTTCCCTCATAGAAATGGGGCAAGTTGGGCCTTTTGACGCTTTGATTTAGAATAAATTCCTTGAATGTGTCACTAACTTGTCCGATCCCCTCTGCACTGCATTGTAAGATGCTGTGTGCAATGTTAAAACGTTTAAAACATGTAAAAGTTAAAAGGAAAACACGTTTTCCAGTATTGTTAGTCTGAAGACTGGATCAGTTTCCCCATAACAAAAAGGGCAAAATGCAGGGGAAGTGAAGCTGAAAAAAGTAAGAACAGGTTACAGAACAAAGCAAACAGACTGGGGGTCCATATAAACTATGGAGGGAAAGTTGCCAAAAGAGCAATCTCTCCTTAGACATCGGTCAGCAAGAGGGTGCTCTTCTCTGCCTTAAAGTGCTGGGTTGGAGGGACGTCATCGGGCATTACTACTTCAAAGCCCTCGGCACAGCAATTCGCTTGTAGATTGTCAAAAAGTTCTTGCAATTGGAATCACTACGTTAAGCGATGTTATGTTGATGAAAATTAATCCTGTTTAAAATGCTTTTGTTCCAAAACTTATGCTTGTGACCGGAATTCTGAGTGACATTCGGAGACTAAGCAACTGACCACACTGCCCACCTCCACCTATCTGGAAACATGTCCTGTTAAGCTGAATGGAAGTAGAAATTCAGCTATACAGGACTTTTTTTTTGTTGTTGTTGTGTATAGCTGAATTTCTACAATACATTGAACTCTAAAGGCACAGCATTGCTATCATTTTCATAAGACAGGGGTGTCTTTTATGCAAGTCTTATTAAACTTATATAACAGCGTCGGCAAGTGACTTGTGTGGACTAGTGGTTAAGTGTCATCCCACACAGCCACTCTGCTCTTCCTAAACACTGCCCCTTTCCTTCAGATGTCGTGTCCCCCCCACCCAACATTTTCTGCAAAGTTACTCTACTGACTCTGACCCCCTTGCTCTTCTCCTTGCACGCTTTACTACTACTCTCCCTTTCTCCTTCTACACTTCCCTCCTCCCTTCCTACCCCTTCCAACATCTTCCCTCTCACCATTCCACTCCCTCATCTGTCCCGCTGATGGTCCTCTTACTACTCCCCTCCACCCTCTGATTTTACTCCCACTAGTCTCTCCTCTGCTTCTTCCCTCTAAACCCTATTACTACTCTCCCTGCCTCTCACCTACTGCCCTCCTCCCCACACTACTACACCCATCTCTGCGCCACTACTACTACTTCCATCTTCATACCACTATTGCTCTCTCCTACACTCCCGTCACAAAACACTAAATTTCCCATCTTCTCCCACACACTCCTTTAATTCCTTCCAGTCATTTCACACGAATCAAAATCCGCTTTATTTCGAGTAGACACCCATAAAAGCACAAGCATTTATATTCGGGTAAAACAATGTTTCTCCCCACATAATAAATATAAATGCACATTTTGCATAGACTGGGAAAGTTCAGGCTTTCAGATATTTGCTTCTCCTGACCCAAGCATCGTTAATGAAACTGCCAACTGCAAATATAACATCCGGTAAGAGCGCCATCTTGCATTAATTATAGCTTGCGTCATATTTAATTGAAATTGGGATCAACTACTATGAAAGTTTATTTAGAGTAACAACAATGTCAAGCTCTGGAAGATTTTAGGATCAGCCACCTACCCTGTCACTCAAACTTCCATACTATGCTCTCTCACCAACCAATACGTCCCCTTGCATGCTCCGGATTAATCTCCACGCTCCTCTGCGTGTCCTTTCTCCAGCTGGTGTCTTGGTCCTCCTGCTCCGCCCTTCCCCTCACCTGAAGAATCTACCTCTTCCTGTTTCCTGCCCTCCCCTTTTATTTCCTCCCCCTCCCCGTCTGCCATGGACTCACTTCTGCACCTGGTTTCCCTGGCCAACTGCCAGCTGTTCTGTCTCCCGACCTGGTGTTCGATAGTGAACAATGAGAAAATCATTATAAGCCACACACCCTTTTTATTCTCGGGACCTTTGTTCCACGACATAGGAATATGGTTGGCGGGCCAGGAACCCTCTTAAGATTTGAGGGTTGCTGTCTTCATTCCAGGCCATCCACACTAATTGAGCACGACTGGGTATAAGCTTGAATTTCTTTCCGGTTAGATAGTACATTAGACTATGTACAGCCCACTAGCTAGCCAGGCACTCCAGCTCCACCACCAGGTAGTTCTCCCTAGGAAATGGCATTCAGCATATATACAAGATTGGTTTCTCTTCTCCCTTGTGTATTTGAGTTTGCGTTGCTCACAGACCTCCAAGGAGGCATCTGTAATATGAATTCCTGTGTGAAGTCGGGCATGCTTAGGTCGGGACTTTACATAGGCTGTTTTTCAAATTGTCAAAGGCTATTTGAGCCCATTGTCTCTTTGCACAGGTTTGGGATGAGCTTTGGTTGGCCTATTCGTACTGGGTGGAGGGTGCAGCCAACCCAGAGTTTTGGGATGAACTTCCTGTAACCACCAATCTCAAGAGAATGAAGGATTGCCTTGTACTCTGGACGGCCTCTGTTTTGGGTAATACCGGACAGTTTCCCACCTGAAAGCTCAGATAGTTGGATGATCTTCATATGTGGAATTTTGCAAGATTTGCCATGAGTCCCTATCTTACTGAATAATTGGACATCAGTAAAGTGCTTTATGTGGTCTTCCCAGGGTGTAGACAGAATTTGGAAGAGGACATGTGTGGTAGAGGAGGCAGTCTTACTCTTTGCCTCACCATTGAGAGGGACTTGCCAGTACCCTTTTGTTGGGGCCATTGTGGAAATGTATTTTGCAGGGCCCAGTATCTCGACCGGCTCATCTATTCGCTGCATAGGGGTAGGCGTCACAATTGGAGATTTAATTCAGTCCCTTAAAATAAATAACTGTTGTCGAGCTTGGGGACCAGCACAATGGGGGAGGATCATTGACGGTCTACTCTTTCTATTATGGTGGGTCCAGCATATTTTTTTTTTTAGGTCTTCTAGGATGACCTTTTTTTTTTTTTTTTTTGAAGTTTTTTTTAACTTTATTTTTGAATTTTCAACAGTAACAGAAAAACGCAAAAATACACAACGTGGTGTCTGATCCTCCCCCTGCCCTCCATAATCCCTGAGCAGCATCTTTTATGAGCAGGACAGTTGTAGCGCATTTTGTAAATTGCTCAAAAAAGTTGATTGATTCAATCCATTTTCCAGCTGTTTATCAGGTCGAAGTTGTCAGCAGATGGTGACTATAAGGTCCCCAGACATCTGGAGGACGTGCATGGAGGGGCAGAGTTCTAATGAATGTTGTCTCCATGTCGTGGCAGTACGCAACGTCCTGGAGCCACAGCCGTGCAGTGGGGGGGGGGGGGCAACCTCTTCCCCAAGTTATAGCCACCCTCCCATGTGCCAGCACCAACAGTAGCCCAGCCAGTCTCCTTACAGTAGGTTGTAGGTTTTTGGTGCATCCTAGTAGTGCTACGAGTGGACTCTGCCCCAGTTGTTCTCCAATGATTCATGAAGCTGTGTGCAGTACTTCTGTCCTGAAACGACCTACTGTCGGACATTCCCAAGCGAGGTGGCGAAAGCCTGCTGGGGTACTACCACACCTCTTGCATGCCTCTGATATGGACAGGCGTTGTCTGTGGAGGCTGGCTGGAGTATGGTACACTTGGTAAACAAAGTTAAAATCAATCAGTTTTTACCTGGAGTTGAGGGAAACCCTCGGGCTGCCATAGTATGTATGCCCAATCCTCTTCTGCAATAGGGCCCCCAAGCGCCGCCTCCCACCTTTACTTGGGGGGGGGGGGGGGGGTTACTAGTCTACCCGCTGTGTTCGCTAGCATTTCTTTGTAGATTCTAGATATCAGTCTACCCTCTCCTTGTGTTTGCATCGCCCTGTGTAAGAGTTGCCATGTTGTTGGATGACCCTCTTGTGTGCTTCTTTTAACTAGATGACTTCTTTGAGTTGGGGCTTACGATAGGATGTACTGCCCCTTTCACTTTTCCTAGCCTGGGGGAGAACATATCAGGCTATCTCCCTAGCAACTTGACCAGATTACTCAGCCTGAGCTTGTAGCAGATTCTCACTTCGGTTATCTTCATATAGTATTGGATGTTCTGAATTGCTGTTCGATTCCGTATGGCCCATGCCATCTAGTAAGTAGTTTCTCTCATCTGGAAGGAACTAGTCATGTGTTTGTTATAGCCCTTCTGCTGATAGCGCTAATCCTCTTGTAGATGTTCCTTAACCTGCTTCTGGACCTTTTCCCATATAATTCCCTTATATTTTGAGTGTTTGAGGGTGATGAACATACTTTCTCAAAGTCCCTTATATTCATGAGATCCTACGTCTCCCCCATCAATGTTTACATGATGCTTCCTTTGTCACTAAGGATTTCTGTTGGGAAGGGTACAAAGTATGTTACTGGCACCATGAGTGTTGCCCTGGTCGTGTTAGGTTGTGTGGTCGAGAATGGCTTCTATGTATCGAGTGGCATAATCCCGAACCAATATATACTTGTTCTTGGTTGGTTAAGGCTCCGGTGGCTCCACTATGTTCAGGCCTATTTGGAATATGGGACCTCTATGATTTAGAGTGGCTGGAGGGGAACTCTTGGCATGTCAACTTGTGAGGTTTTCTGATAAGTATGACGGGTCGCACAAAAATGTGCATTCTAGACCTACATCCCGGGCCAATAGAAGTGGATGAGGAGAGACTTTAGTTTTTGCTCTAGTCCTAGCTGTCCAGTCAGAAGGTTGGAGTGAGACAATTAAATTACTGCCTTCAGAATTGTTTCGGGACAAAGAGTTGCTTTTGGCTGGTATCTCTCCGCCCCGAGGCCACACATTGGTTCTGTACAGGAGCCATTTCCTATCTAATGAAATGGGTAATCTTCAGAGTTTGGCTCTCTGCTTCGCATACTACATTCTTACAGGCCAGTCCCAGAAGCCAATCCGTTCTCTGGGCTTCTGCAAAATGAACTGATGCCGGTCTGGAGGCTACGGGGGGGGAACCTGCAGTCTTGTTGGCCTTTGTAATTTCTCCAAAACTGGCGACTGCTCTTTTGGTCATATCTAGGTCTTTTACTTTAATGTAGCAACTTTTTTTTTTCTCAGACCAGTTGAGCAAAGGGTTGGCCAGGTTTTAAAATGTGACATTTCCCTACTTTGAAGAGCACCACCTTGACCCTCCCCTCCTGTAGTTCTCATTGATGACTCTGATGCCGACATCCATGGAATGTTTGTGGTCCAGTCATGATTTTGGCGCTTTCTGCCCATAGACTTCTTCTGGCACTTCCAACTTCAATCTTGTGTTGTCTAAGGCCTTGCTTTGTGGTGCAATGACTACCTCCTTGTCTCCCTATAGGTCACATCCAGTGGCCCTTAGAGTGGGTCTGGTAGGAATTTGGTCTGCCTTTTGTCAGGCCAACTAACCCCAGCATTTCATTTGGCTGTGGCTGACCTCTTTGTTAGGGTTTAGAGAATCCCACTACTGACACGTTTCTAGATGGCCTCAAGAACGCACCAGCTCTTGGAGACAGTTCAATGGTTTTGTATTTCTTCAAATATCAGGGGGTTCTAAGGGCTGTCCCTCTCTATTTAATCTAGAGATGGGAATAACCTCCCTAACCCAGGCAACTCTGTCCCAGGATGGTCACTAGAGATCAGTAGCCTCTTCTGTCTAATGCTCATCTGGCTGGTGGTGATGGGCAAAAGGCAAATGCCTGATTTATCTAGTTTCCCTCTGGGAACAACGTAGGCAATCCCTATTCTACCATCCTCACAAGGATTTCAGTTGTATTAGCTGTGCCTTCCAGAAACTAGCTCCTCTTTCTCTGCTCCATTCACGCTCAACTAATCTCATTGTATCTTACTGTCCCTCTCCCTTTCTCGTTCTACACTTCGCTCCTCTTTCCATTCCTCCCACCATCTTTACTCTCTACCACATCCTAGTGTATCCTATCCCATGGTCTTCATTTTAATCTCCTCCACCCTCCGATCTTATTCCCTACTGCTCTCTTTACTGTATGTCTACACCCTGCTGCAACCCCTCTCTCCACACCACCACCACCACTACTCGGCTACCTCCCTCAAATTCCACCTACACCTTCTCCCACAGTCATTCTCCTATCATTCCTTCACTTGCCTTCCTTCCACTCCCTACTCTCCCCATATTAAGAACACTTGCACACTTCTCGTGCACACTCATAGTCAGTACCACTCTTCCACAAACCAATAGCTCACCTTGCACACTACTTCAATAGATGTCCTCCATGCTCCTCTGCTACGGCCTTCCTCGAGCCGGTGTTTTGGTCCTCCTGTTACTCCATTGACCTCACCCAAATAGTCCACACGGTTCTGTTTCTTGCCGTCCCTTTTTATCCCCTCCATTGGCTCACTTCCTCACCTGTTTCTTCAAGCCAACTGCTGATTTTTCTTTCCCCGGGTAGGCGTTGGACAGGAAAAGATGACAAAGGCTTGTAAGACCTGCTCCTATCCATGAAACCACAGTTCCACTGTGTGCTATGGCGTCGCCTCACAAGCAATGACCAGGCTCCAGTGCGGATCCCCAGCGTCCGGCGTGCCAGAATTGGGAAGGTGCTGCCACGTGGCTTACCTGTGTTTTGTCCACATTAGTCTTCGTCTCACCTGGCGCTCTGTGGCCAGGCTTTGGCTGGCATTCTGCTGGTGTGAACTTGTAATTAGTGTGTGGGTTGTAGAAGAGTGCCCTGCGCTCCAGCACGTTGTGTTATCTTATAGCAGTGTACTGTAGCCCTGCTGCTGCGTGGCTCCTTCAGCTTCTTGTATGCAAACATTGTTCTCTTTCGCGGAGTGTCTCCTGCTGCTGGTGTCCTTGCTGAAGGTGTGACCAGCCCTGAAAAAGGATACTTCCAGAATGGTACTGTGCAGGACTGGTTGAAAGGGCGGTATCTAGGGCCTGCTCAACTCCCACAACCCACTTCTGGGGAAGGACTGGCTATGGTACTAACCTTGGTAGGCAGTCCGCCCCAGGCTGAGGGATACCTGCGCCCACCTTATGGGATAGATATTTGGCCCGGTTACAACCTTCCTAAAACCATGACTTTAGCTGCCTAGCACCTGAGCGCCTGATGTACAATTGACTTGATCTTTCGAAACAATCTGAATATCCTGAAGTCAGCCAGAAATGATTCTATTCATTCCTGCGACTGGACCAGGCTCTGCTACTGGGGCTCAGTAGGCAGACTAACATTCACCTGTTCTCTGGTCTCTCCTTTCACTCCTCAGTTCTCGCCAAGTCAAGAATCACATTTGTCTCCTGTATGACCGATCTCTTGGCTATCACTGCCTATTGCTCCTCAGGATCCATATATTCTGCTTCACCTCTCTTTACGCTTTAATGGTTTAAATAAATGCCGCATTTGCAATCTCCACACCCTTTTTGGGATCTTAATATAGTTCTTTCACTCACAAACCGTTTAAGCCTGTGACATTTGCTGACATCAAATTAAAATTGTTTCCTGGTGGCTGTCATCTCGCCACATAAGATCAATGAACTGCAGGCCCTCCACTACACAACCCTTTCTTTTTTTTTCTTTTCACAAGGACAAGGTGGTTCTTAGAATGGACCATTACTTCCTTTCCAAAGTGGTACATGAATTCCACTTAAACCTAAACATTTGGTTCATGCCTACACGTAAGGGGCTTCATGAATTTCTGGTAAGCTTTTAAGTGGCCTTCCAAAGGCAGGTCTCCATTACTAGTGGAATCTGGTGTGCGGGTAAAATAACCCAGCCAGGGAACCTTCACACATTGTGGGAAATGTTCATGCTTGTCAACCCATGGATTCAAGTTTTCTAATGGGCACAGGTCTGCTGTCAGGGGAAAATCTAATTTCACATGAGTTTAATCAAGTAAATTAGATGGCACAAATTCTAATGACTGAACTCACTCTGCATGTGCCCATCCCTGCTCCAGGACAGCAGCTGATGGTGAAAGGGAGGCAGTCTCCATCCAACAAAGTGCACAGTGGACCTTTTTGATTGTGTGGTGAAAAATAAATGAAGAAAGTGTTGGGTGTAGTACATGTAGCCCATAAAGAAAAGGGTTTGCCCAAGATCAAACCTTTTTGCCAAAGTAGAGGGGCTGTGATTAAGATTCATAACTTCTGGTTCCAAAGTAAGCCATTTGGCCCTCACATGTACTCAATTATCTCACTGTGGTTTTACTCTAATTTCAGGCTTCAAACTGGTATTCAACAGTCCCACATTTCCCACACATGGCTGATCGGAAAACCGGATTAGTTGGGAAGGATCTCTGCACAAGATCAAACATTAATTGCCAAGTGGTGAAATTTGGATCTGAATCTGTGGTATTTATTCCCCATATTCGGAGTATACAAAGGTGTCGCCTCAAAGATATCAATGAAAGGGACATCAAATGATCCTTCACATTCAAAATGAGCCAGACATTTTGTGCATAATTTCTCAAATGAGGGTGCGTCCTGTTCGTAAATTGTGCTTGACAACTGGCATACAAAAACTATTAAAAGCCTTAATGTATTTAGCTTTTTGTAGATAACTACTGCCAGAATTATATATTCAAGATCTTCTAGTTCTGTAGTCTGTAATTTAGCTAATTAACCACACCTTCTTACTAATGTTCCTGGTGTAATATTTTGCTCTAGACTTGTGTTCACTTTTTTCTAACCACTCAAAAATGTTATAATCAATCAATAATAAGTTTATTCGGAAACAAATTGTCCATAAACCGCAAATACAACATAAAGATACAAAAGCCAATACAAAGTTCAATTCTACATTTTAAAAATCCAAAATATAAACTTACAAACATTGCATATAAAAAGAGATAAAAAAGTGCATGTGTGTATTTCAATTAGTATCCATCAAGAGACGTCCAAATTGTTCGTTAGATTTTTCAATGTTCGGTCGAGTTTTGAGAGATAAATTTAGTTCTCCGGTGCCAGGCCCTTCCCAGATAGTCCACCGAGCCCCAAGCCACTGACATCGTGGCAGCGGAGAGCAAATAACATAGAGCAGGCCTAGCTGAAGACATGCCAGCAGACCTGAGAAGTGGCAAAAGTGTTTTCCGTCTTAAATCTGTACGTTTGTTTGTTTGTTTTTATTTGTATTGCGCACCAGACGCAGGGGTATTCGGGCGCGAAGGCAGGAAGAGGGTTGTCCAACTTAGGTTACAGATTAAACATGGAGGTACAGCTACGGTTACGAAGCTGTAGACATGTATAGTCAAGGAATCAAAGATGTATATACAGTAAATTACAAGAATGTACGTGTGACATATAAATAAAGCAGAGCAAATAAATAACAAATAATGTATAATATGGGCAATACAACACAAAGTGTAAAAGGTCCTCCACCGGCATCAAGGGCAGGCTGTAGGTTGTACATTATGAGACCAGCTTTTTGTTCCAGCCCCTAACCATAGGCAGTCAAATCGGGCTCGAGTCGGGGCCCAACGGTCTGTGGGTTTGTCACTGTGGAGCAAGTACGGCTGAATGGCATCTGCAGTTGTTAAAACAATGTTGTGCCTTCTATTTGCAGAAATGCCCAGGGCAGAGGACTCCCTCTATAACACAAGAATGGATTTAAACATTTGGTTGTATGTCCTTGAGCACACAGGGTCAAAGGTTGGGGGGGCAGATGAGGTTAACACAGTTTAACAGTCACATTTCTGGATGTATATAAGCCACAGGATCTTCTTTACAACTGGACTTCTCACCAATGCTCTTATGATCTTATGTGAGAGAGTGGCTTTCTGATTTGACCATAATGCCAGCTAATGCAAAACGGGGGCCAGTCACCACTCTTCAGCAATGTGAGGGCACCCCAGTTCCAAATGTGTACCATGGTTTGGGGAAGACTGCGAGAAGTTTTAAGAAAAGAGTTCTTAACATTTTCAATATTTGAAATCTTCTCCATGCCCCACAGCGCAGCCCCGTAGTTAGTAGCAGTTTTAGTTTGTGCCCTATACTTTTCGAGGATTAGTTTGATTGGATGCCCCACACAATTATGCTGAAAGTGGGACAAGCCCCCAAGATCCTGTCTCATCCTCATACATTGTTTATAAACATTGCCCAACCCTCGCCAATTCTTGGTAAAGCGATTCCCAGGTATTCGAAACTAGTAACCCTAGGAATGGGTTCACCACCGCTCCATATCCTACGTATCTTGAGGTGTCCGACACCAGTACTTTTATATGCCATGATGGCTGATTTTTGATTTGCCCAAGATCTAATCGTGCGAGTGGGGCAAGCCCTGAGTTAATTGTGAACAGTTTCGGCAAGTAATAATTGTCAAATATTTAGCAAACCCCCATTATAATGACCACCTATATATTCATGGCGATAATTCTTATTCTATTAAGACGCAGGTGAAAATCATGTAGAACTGGCTGCGTCTGCCTTCTCCTTTTCTGTCCAATCGTTTTACTTATTTAGTTTTTTACTGATGTTGGTTCCCTTAGCAATGGATGATGACACTGCAGTACAGCTTTGGTCAACTGGTGAAACGGGCATTAGAATACATATTTTCTGGTTTCCACATTTGCAGATTATCTACTGGATCATAGCCCTTCTCCACTTTGTCTTTCTGATTCAATAAAGCCCTTCATACTGGTGTCCATTGGGTAAACTGGCATTAGAATCCAGATCTTGTGATTCCAAAATGGACAATGTATCCAGTAGAGTGTCCCCCTGTTGGTTTGAGTGGAGGGAGAGTATATGCCTATAAGTGGTAGGTGTGGGGGGGATGTTCTCTAGGAAAGATATATGTGGTAGGATTTGTGTGTTTTTATGGGGTCAAATAGTGGTCTTATGCCTTTGGTGGATATAGAAGGTGGACGCAGAGTGGGGAACTCCATGTGGGGCGAGTTGGTGAAGTGTGAGACTGTGTCTCTCATCATTGGACAATTTTAACTCCAAGGCTAGCAGAACCATCACCATTCCAGGTTATATGTGATTCAGGCTTTTGAGTAGATTTTACAAAGGAATAGTTGATAAACTCCTCCTTGGAGTACAGAAAAACCAACCACTCTTTAAAACTGGTACAAGACTCTCCATACGTTGTGACATGACAGCCAGGTATGCAAGTTAATTTGCATATTAAAAATGTGTCCATGGTGTACCCAGACCCTAAAGGGATTTAGCGTCCATAGGGGGCAACAATGGTATTTGCGTATTTTTCCTGAAAGTAAGACCCATCGGGGAAAACCTGGGTTAATCAACAGGACAGCAACTTACCAGGACGTTGCCTCAGAGATGCACTTTTGTTCGCATGGAGGTTCTCTTGCTTTGTGAGCATCTGCTATGCGGTTTTCATGTAACAACCAATGCAGAGTTCGGGGCCTAAATCTTTGTGGAGAAACCCCCTTAAACCGATTTCAAATAGTCATGCATGCTTGCCTGGTGACCTCCTAATGTGTCTCAAAATGGGAACTATTTCACAGCAACACATGGTTTGTGTAAAATGTTTGGCAGATTATTTTGTAGGTTTGAGTTCCTTTATGAAATCCGATCCTCTTGGCCTTAAGCTGCTCTGTTACCTTTTACCTACCCACCTTTTCTGGTAGAGCTATACACTGTAGTGATACTACTTATCGGGTTTATGTAATCAAACTATAAGGTTGATTGCAGGCAAACATCATAGACGTTATGCGTCCTCTGCCTGTTTAGAAATGGTGTGGTTTCAGTTTTCATACTACTGCAAAATGTGTTTAGATTGCAGCAAATTGCATTGAGTACTAGAATTGCTACTGGGGTAATGACCTTTTCTCACTTAGGATAAATACAGCTGCATAGATCCTTTGTCTGTAATTGGGGCTTTGTTAGATACATTTCAATGAGCTCTTACTTTTGTATTGCTTGACTATGTTGTTTAAGGCTCTTGTGAACAGTAATAGTTATTTTGCTTCATAGGTTCTATTTGTTTGCAGGATATTGTAGATGCAGCAGACTCCTTTCCTCAGGTTCTCCAAAACGTGGTTGACTGGATGAGGCAAAAGGAACTTGGGATGAAATATAAATATGCCATTCTGACAGATGGGTATGTATTAAAAAAGTGATTCATGCAATTGATGTTCTCTTGTCTCGAACTATTTTAAACATAGCAGTAATGCTGCAGTATAAAGGTTATGAATATTCCGGTTTGCCCAATCTATTGACAATTAATATTTATTATGTCTTCATTATTGGATGCATACATTTCTTTTGTTTTATAATTCTGATATTGTTTGTGAACAGACTTCTACCCTATGTAGGAGAAACAGTGGCAAACCCTTGCCCCTCCCCCAGCACCACCCACCCCCGCCCCACCCCTTTAGCTCCCCATTCATATCTACTGTTTAGTACGCAGAGCAAATTTAAAGATTTCAGTAGATTGGAGTTTTGTACCTGGCGTACGTATCTGTGGAAGCGTTTCAATAAATTGAGGTATGAGACCATAGACAAATGGGTGAGAGCTTTTTGCACTAGATTCTGAGTACCACAGGAAACGAACGCAGTGTGCAGTTTTATTGGGGGAGGAGTGGTGGGAGGGGAGAGATGCTTTGTAATTATGACAGAGCAGTGTTTTGGAAGGTGCAGATTGCACTCTTGGCATTGTAGCTGTAGTTTATTTATTGAAGGTTGGGGTATCATTGCAACCAGAACTAATTTACTTGGGGAAAGAATACAGGAGACCAAGGCCATCCTAGAATGGGCTGCCTTTTAACAATATATTGAGGGTTATCTGGGAATGAGTTGCCGGTTGTTGAAGAGCACTGGTATTGGGATACAGAAACCTGTGGCAAGGGCAATATAACTGACATGGATACGCATAACAATATATACTACTGTACAAATGTAACTGACATGGATGCGCATAATATTTCTGAGGCTTGTGGAATCTGCTTAGATCACATGCTGTGCATAGGCCGACATCTAGTGGAAGCTGCGGAGTATTACAGTTTGTTTTTCGAAACTCGAAAATGGGCGTCGACACAGGCGTGCCAGTAATACTATCCCTAGTGTGACGTCCACTGTACCCAAGATCCCTCACGCGTCTGGGATCCTCAGATTGTTTTTTTCCGCCATACTGGTCGGAAGCATCTTGCGGAGTCCCCTGGCCTTAGCCATATTTTTGCTAATTATTGCAATTTACAATTATTTATTGACATCCTTCCCCACCCCAACGTCGACCATCGACACTCGACGACGGCTGGAGAAGACATCGACCGTCGGCTGCTGCACGACGGATCTGGGCCTCGGAAGGCCGCTGGCCTCGGCCCGGGCCTAGTAGGCCGCTGGCCTCGGCCCTGCAAGTAGGGAGAGTGGGGGGTGGTACATACTCTTCACTCTTGGTATATAGGTACACCTTATATATTTCCTACACTTACCAGCCCGCTGCCTCAAGGTGCGTATGGAGGGTACCCCTTTCCAATTCTGCCCCAAGTGCAACTGCAAATACCCTTGGGTCGACAGGCACGCCACGTGCAATCTCTGCTTGCCGAGGGACCACCCCGAAGCGAACTGCAGAGCGTGTAGTAGGTTTAAACCTAAAACACTTAAGGACCGTTCGACAAAGCGTTGGGCCCACCACGCCAGGCAGGCAGCCATGGCAGCGGAGGGCGCCTTCAGCGATGGCAGCGACGCCGTACTTTCGGACGGCGAGGGCATTACGGCGTCGAAAGACTGCCGAGCGCAGGTCCCCGACCTCGGAAGGTTGTCCGGCAGGGCGGCTATGGGGAAGACCCCCGGCGACGCAAGCGCTACACCTACACACACTAAGCACACTAAGTCCAACCGAACCTCGACGACGTCGACTTCTCGGAAAGAGGCACGGATAGAACGGTCCGACTCGGTGTCCTCTGGGCGCTCTCGATCGAGATCGCCTCATGACGCAAGGCAATCATCCACTCTTGCCTAGAGTGCCTCGCTCCCTAGATTAACGGAAGTTCGATCGTCGGAAGACGAAGACGACTTCCACCCCCAGGCCGCGCTCCAAGAGACCGAGAGCGCAGTTAACACCAGCGAGGCCCCACGCTCGAAACAAGATACCTCTCCCGACCCTCGGCGCCAGGCGTCGAAAGTCTCTGGGGCCTCCAAGGGGCAGGGAAAACATTTTTCCACGCACGGGGAGGGAGGGAAACAGCGGAAAGCTCAGCCTTCCACTCCTGTAAGACCATCCTTCCACCCCAAGCAGACAGATAAACATAAATCTACTGGGACATCAACATCCAGCAAGGGTACCCTTGATAAGTCCTCTAAGTTGCCTACTAAAGTCATACCCTGTTCCAAAGAATGGTCCAGTGAGGACATAGACAGGGTCATGTCAAGGATGTCTTCCTTAGCGGATTTTTATGACAAAAACCCAGAACATTTCCTTTCGTATGACCCACAAGGGGCCACACCCTCAGGCTCCTCTGATCCTATCCCCCTAAGTAAAAAGGCCCGGGTCGAAAGACCTGACCCCTTCGAGGTGCAGCCTTACTCTACTCCATACTCTACTCCACACCCCAGATACCAAGGACAACCTTTCCCTGAAGGGGACCAGGAGTTTTCAATTATGGAGGAACGAACCGGGTCTGAATACTATGCGGAGGATGAGGACCTGGAGGAGGTAGAAGATGAGCAGGAAATTTACAGAGTAGATTCCCCGGTAGAGAGCGAAGCCCCAGTTACCGACTCGCCAGTTGATAACCAACCCCTCCTTAATGAAGTTCTTGCTCGCGCAGCAGAACATTTTCACATCGACACCCACGGTGTACAGGAGGAAAGGGACTTTGCAGAAGAGTTGGTGGGAGAGAGGAGGCCGGTCGCTCAGACCATCCCTATCCTTAAATCCATCCAACGTAGAATAGATCCATCCCTGGTGAATCCTAACCTCACCAGAGCCGTCAACCCCAGAGTCGAAAAACTTTTTCGGGCAGCCCAGTCTGACCCTCTTTATATAAGAGGTCATCTTAAACCAGACTCCCTAGTGGTTACCAACACTCGGAAGAGGGCTGGGACACCCTTATCGTCGTCAGAAGCTCCTCCCGACAAGGAGAGCAAAAGACTGTACGGGTTTGGCAGGAAGGTAGCCTCAACGTCCGCCTACCAAGCAAGGATTGCAAACTCCACCACCCTGTTGGCAAGTTACAACTGCCATCAATGGGAAGAGGTCGCGGCGCTCATAGCCTCTGCTCCTGAACCGTTAAAGGGCCAGTTGGCTCGGATCTCGGCAGAAGGGAGAGCCATGTCTGGTTGCATATTAAAAGCAACTTTCGACGCTGCAGACAACGCAGGAAGATTGATAGCAGAAGGTACTGTTATCAAGAGACATGCGTGGTTACGGCAGTCGGGGTTCAAAACAGAAACACAGGCTTCATTAATAGACAAGCCGGTGGAACCAGATCTATTGTTTGGGAAAGCGGTCGAAGACGCACTTAAGAATGCCAAGGACGAGTACGAGA
Source organism: Ambystoma mexicanum (assembly GCF_040938575.1). NCBI lineage: Eukaryota > Metazoa > Chordata > Amphibia > Caudata > Ambystomatidae > Ambystoma > Ambystoma mexicanum. Next base: position 1,462,483,295 of record NC_090935.1, read on the forward strand.
CTCTCAAATCCCTTGGCCAGCTTACCAACAAACCCCCGAACCAGAGGGGGAACAGTAATTTTCGTCGCCCACGCGGCCAAAATTCACAGAGGCAACTATGCCCAAGGACAGGGTACACAATGGAACAACAACCAGCAGTCTACCCAAAGTTACAGCAAGGGTAACAAGAGAGGTCGTGGAAGAGGCAGAGGCAGCCCCAACAAGGGAGGTGGCACGCCTCCGCCAAAGCAGTGACGCTCAGTTCAGGGTCCCTTCTCACACAACCCCAGTAGGGGGACGCATTTCCAACTTCACCCAGGCTTGGGAAGGGATCACCTCAGACAGATGGGTGCTGTCAACAGTGTCCACAGGATATTGTATAGAATTACTGCAGTGTCCCCGGAACCACCCTCCACGACAAAGAATACACTCCTTAGAACATCAGAAGATCCTTCTCGAGGAGATCGCCATTCTGCTAGAAAAGGACGCGATAGAACTCGTCCCAGGACACCAGGTAAACAAGGGTATCTATTCAACTTACTTCCTTGTGCCAAAGAAAGATTTGACAATGCGCCCAGTATTGGACCTACGGCCTGCCAACAAGTATGTCAAGCCCCAAAAATTCCGTATGACCACGCTACAAGAGGTAATCCCCCTCCTAAAACAGGGGGACTACATGGCAACCTTGGATATGAAAGATGCTTATTTTCATATTTCCATGCTCCCGGCGCACAAAAAATACTTGCGCTTCAAAGTGGACAGTCGCCACTACCAATTCAAGGTACTGCCCTTCGGGATAGCTTCAGCACCAAGGGTATTCACCAAGGTACTGGCGGTGGCAGCTGCACACCTACGCAGGGAGGCAATCCCAGTGTACCCTTATCTGGACGACTGGCTCATAACGGGGGAAACCCCAAGAATTTCCAGGTCAAACATTCAGAGGACTATCGACCTCCTCCACGAGTTAGGCTTCTCTATCAACGAGAAGAAGTCAAGTCTGGTGCCAAGCACCTCAAAACAGTTCCTAGGAGCACTCCTAGATACTCAGAAAGGGTTGACCTTCCCCTCGGAAGAGAGAATTCGGAATATACTACTGCAAATTCCACATTATCAGTCAGGTCAACAAATAACGGTACGCAAAGCAATGCGGTTACTGGGCATGATGGCGTCATGCATTTACCTGGTCCCCCACGCGCGTCTGCGCATGCGTCCCATGCAGGAATGGTTGGCGAAACAGTGGTCTCAGGCAAGTGGTCAGTGGGACGATCTAGTGGTCGTTTCGCCAACACTCGTACAGAGCTTACACTGGTGGACAAAAGAGAATCTCGCAAGGGGAAAACCCTTTTACGATCCCGAAGTACAAGCAGTGGTAACTACAGATGCTTGCCTGACTGGGTGGGGAGCTCACCATCTCCACCACACAGCTCAGGGTCTCTGGTCTCACTCGGTAGCCAAGAACCACATCAACCTGCTAGAGCTTCTGGCAGTATTCCGAGCGCTTCGGGCGTTCGAGCCCCATCTACTAAACTTGTCGGTGCAGATCCGGACGGACAGCACGACAGCCATGTTCTATCTAAACAAACAAGGAGGGACTCGTTCGCCAAATCTGTCCAAGCTTGCCCAGAAAATCTGGATATGGGCACTCAGACGGAACATCTTCCTATCAGCACAACATGTTCCAGGGGAGCTCAATTCCCTAGCAGATGCCCTAAGCAGAGACTCCCTCCCAGAAGAACACGAATGGGTCCTTCACAGAGAGATCGTAGAAGATCTCTTCTCTCAGTGGGGTTTCCCCACTATAGACCTATTCGCCACAAGCGAAAACAAACAATGCCCAGGATTTGCATCCAGGTTCCCCCAGCCAGACTCCCAAGGGAACGCCCTGTGGATGAACTGGTCAGGGATGTTTGCGTACGCTTTTCCACCAACTCCTCTCATCAGGAAGGTGGTGTACAAGATGAACAAGGAATCGATGACGCTCATCCTAGTTGCTCCCATGTGGGCGAGACAACCATGGTTTCCACACCTACGCAGGATGGCGCTGTGCGAGCCCATCAAACTCCCAGCCTGGTACAACCTACTGTCCCAGCAACAAGGTCTAACAGTGCACCAGGAACCCAACTCAATGAACCTGGCAGCATGGCTCCTGAGGTCATAGAGTTTGGGCATCTCAATTTACCACAGAGGTGTATGGACATCCTAAAAGAATCCAGGAAACCAAACACAAGGCACTGTTACTTTGACAAGTGGAAGAGATTCGTTATTTGGTGCCAGAATAAACAAATCAACCCAGTTGATTGCACTCCTTCCAACGTGGTAACATACATGCTCCACCTGCTGGACGCAGGTTTGGTTTTTAACTCTCTGAAAGTACACCTGGCAGCCCTCTCGGCTTACACCACATCCCATAACAAAGTATCGTGGTGGAAAGTACCAGTAGTTAAAGCCTTCATGGAAGGAGTAAAGAGACTTCACCCTCCTATTTCGAACCCACCGCCAGGATGGGACCTCAATGTGGTGCTAGCTAAGCTCATGGGCCCCCCTTTCGAACCCATGCATAAAAGTAGTCTCAAACACCTGACTTATAAAACGGCCTTCTTAGTAGCCATTACCTCCATAAGAAGGGTCAGTGAAATTCAGGCTCTGTCAGTGTAGGATCCTTTCTTTATTATCCACAAAGACAAACTGGTTTTACGCACACACCCTAGGTTCTCACCTAAATTTATATCTAAATTCCATGTAAACCAGTCCATAGAGCTTCCGGCTTTCTTCCAGAACCCGCAAAGCTCGGCTGAGGTGAAACTACACACCCTTGATGTGCGTAGGGCGGTCCTCTACTATGTAAATAAGACCAGACCGCTAAGAAAGACAGATCAACTGTTTGTCTCCGTAGCTACAGGCAGAGAGGGGGATCGCGTCTCTAAAGGCGCGATCTCGAAGTGGATTATCAACTGTATACAGCTGTGTTACTCTCTTTCTGGAAAAACTCTGCCTTTTACGCCAAGGGCCCATTCTACTAGAGGCATTGGTGCCACTCTGGCTTTCATTGCAAATGTGCCCCTCGACACCATTTGCAAAGCAGCTACTTGGAGCTCTATTCACACTTTTACTCAGCATTACTGCATTGACACTCATTCCAAGACAGATACACAAGTGGGACAAGCGGTTCTAAGACACCTGTTTGCTCATGACCCTTCTCACATCCCACCTCCTTCTTCGGGTACTGCTCGCTAATCTATGCACAGCATGTGATCTAAGCAGATTCCACAAGCCTCAGAAGGGATACATTACTCACCGTAATCGTATTTCTGATGCTTGTATCTGCTTAGATTCACATGCGACCCACCCTTCCTCCCCTCCGAGAGAAGGCGCATGATTGCTTGTAGTCTTACCTTTATGTCTATCTGCTTGGATTATCTGTACTCGCGCTACTCCTCATGCTTCCTCATGTCAGAAAAAATACAATCTGAGGATCCCAGACGCGTGAGGGATCTTGGGTACAGTGGACGTCACACTAGGGATAGTATTACTGGCACGCCTGTGTCGACGCCCATTTTCGAGTTTCGAAAAACAAACTGTAATACTCCGCAGCTTCCACTAGATGTCGGCCTATGCACAGCATGTGAATCTAAGCAGATACAAGCATCAGAAATACGATTACGGTGAGTAATGTATCCCATACTACTGTACAAATGTAACTGACATGGATGCGCATAACAATATATACTACTGTACATATTTACAGCTGAACATGGGGATCGAGTATTGTGGTTGGGATGGACTGGAGACATGGGGGAGGGACGAGTACCTTTGCAGGAAAAGCTTGTCTAGTCTCAACTCAATTATACCTTCTGAGACTGTCACTTACCTAGCTGATCATCCATCCAGCTTTGCCATTTTTAATTTACTTCAGATTTCCCTCTCAGGCAAACTCAATGATGTTTGGAAAACAAAATACACATAAAAATAGTATAATTTTTACTTCCCCTGTATAGGGGAAATAATAGAGTTAAAAACGTTTGATTTCTATTATTATTATGGGTAAGGAGTCCAGCACATTGCCCACTCTAGTGGATTTGGCAAAAAACAAACCGACGTGAACCTCGCTCATTTCATCCTGAGCTCCTTTCGAAGTATTTTAATTGGTTTACCACAGAGCTGTGACAATTAAGAGGTATGCCATGGAAGTAGTGAAAATAATGATTTGCCACAGCTTAAATTAATTTGCATAATTCATTTAAAACTGTTGAATCAATTTAACTAAACACATTTCTGACTGCATCACAAAAGCCTCCATAACTCAAAAATAAACTTTATAAAATGTTTACATTTAGGATTTATGTGATAATCTTGTAGGTTACTGTGTAAACAAAATTCAGGCCATGCATGCTCACTTGACTGAGAAAAGGAGAACAAAGAAGGCAAGGTTCATAAAATTTGCCTCGTGTTACTAACCTCCTCCTAGATGAATCTGCTGCTAAGACATAGGCCTGATCTTTTTGTCACAGAGCAGGCGCTTTTCCTGCTTGTTAAATTGCTGCCCATTTCCCCCTTAAGGTATTTAAACAGATGCCCAACTCTTGAACCATTCAGACTTCAATAAACCACTTTGAGCTTGGAATTTTCCCTAACTGTTTGAAGCATGATGTAGCAACTTCACTTAAAGATTAAAAAATAAAACATGCATCCGGATCTGTCCAATTTTAGACCATTGTCAAAAATATATTTTTATAAACCAATGAGGGACAAGGTTTCACTCCGGGCTTACCACTAATAGGAAACCATCTGCTGCTGCGAGGTCTTTAAGAAAACGATGTCTTAATGTCGGATTAAATCCTAATCATTGTAAATGATTTCTTTAGAATATTTGGACTTTTTTGATGTATACTATTTCTTACCCTGGGTGTGATTTGTATCATTACCACCACATATACTATTTACTTATTTTAATGAGATGATATGGTGTCTTCACTCTGGCCCCACTAACGTTAAAGTATTGGAAGGTCAAACCTTTTGCAACATCAATCATTGGTTTACATCTGAGCTTGGGTTGCTTAAAAGGACTGGTTGACAACTGGAGAGGTGTTGGTCTGTTTTAGCCCCTGAAGACCAGATTGCTTGCAACCAGCACCAAGCAGTGTATACAAAAGCTATATTGCTAGCTATGAAACGATTTCTCATATATTGGTGGCATTATCTGAAAGTGCAGAGTTGTTTAAAATCGATCATATCAGGAGCTTGTCACATCACATGAAGATTCGAATAACGTAGTCCCCACTCGAGCATTATGCGACGAGTTATCAACATATTTAATAATGAAAATTCTAAATCACTGTGGTCATCAAGGCTGAGCCAATATTGCACTGTAGGCCCCCCACATCCCAGATCTTCGATCTCAGGGCCATGTGAATTTTACATGTTTTAAACTGCTGTCTAGCGCAGACCTAATAAAGAGGGTATTGAGCATGGAAGCTTCTGGGTCTTCCTTGGACCTGCCACCTTCACGATTTCTTAAAGAGCAAATTTTATTATTGGCTGATATTGCAATCGTCACCACTGCCTCTTTTCAGAGAGGCGTATTCCCTGTTCTGCTGAAATTAGCATCACTTGAAAAAGGCTCACTTAGAACAAAAATTGGCTGGATTATTAGAAGCTATTTCAAATGTGCCCTTTATAAGCAAAATTATGGAATCTGAAGCTACTTATCAACTTTAAAGATCTTTAGTAAATAATCCTCTTCTTGCAGATCCCCATTTGGGCTTTCACCCTTCACATAACACTGAAACCATGGTTATGTTTAAGTGGGGAAAAAGTGCTTCGCTTTAAGGACAATCGTTAACCAGCAGCACTTAACCTCTTAGATTTTGCCAGAGCTTTTGACACCGAGCAGTGTCCTACTGAAACGCCTACAATCCTCCATGCATAACTGGATCAGCACTGACCTGGTTGAATTGAGATTTTAAGAGTCGGCTGCAGAGGGTACAAGTAGGAAGTTTATCTTGTTAAGCTCTCCATAATCTTGCGGAGTCCTGCAAGGCTCTGCCTTGTCCAGTCTTCTTTTTAATGTATACATGTGCTCTTGTGGGCCAGCTGACACCTGAAATCTGGTCGACCTCTACGGCAGAGTGATGGAGAATGTTTGGCTTGAATTCAACTCTGGATGCAGAACTAATATTAAGCCTCTTGGCCCAGTCTCCTTTACCATGTCTTTGGCTGTCCGACTGGCCTGCCTGGGAGCAAAACGTACCCTCTTGGAGTATGCTAGGAATTTGGTTATTCTATTTGATAGCAAGTTGTCCTTCTCTAAACAAGTAGACGCAGTAGCCAAAAGTGCACATTTCCATTTCTACTCTATTAGCAGGTTTAATGGCTTGCTTATGCAGGAACATCTTAAAGTATTAGCTCAAGGAGTACTGTTATCTAGAGTACAATACTGCCTATTGGTCGATCTTTGCTTATCCAAGAAACCTCTGCTTGAGGCTATGCAAAACTGCACAGTTCAGGTGATTTTGAATCTGAAAAAGTTGTATCATCTCTTGTGCACGTAGGTCGCTGAACTGGCTACCGATTGAGAAACAAATTCAATTACGGGCCCCTACCCTAATAAGGAACATTGTCAATGGACTAGCACCGAGATCTACTTCCTCAGTTTTCTGTTCCTGCTTGCACACTTGGATCCAGTATGAAGCAGCGGTGAGGAGGCAAAACCGAGCTTGTTTGGAGGTTGGATGTTGGGCTCCCTTGGATGCAAACTATGGAACAAACTACCAGTATATGTTAAAAACCGTATGCTCATTTCTGACTTTTAAATCTTGGATTAAACAGTATTTCCTTGCCACTGACGTTCGCTGAAGTTTGAATGTAGAACTCGGCCCAGATTGCAGTGTTACAGCCCTGTATTATGCTTTAGCACTGTTGTGATGTGTTTTATGCTGTTAATAAGGTTATGCCATAGATCTATTTTGGTTTTTGTCTTTGTTTTTAGCTCTTTAATACTGACTGGCTTGCCGGTGATGTTTTTGCACTTAATACATTTATTTACTACTACTAATGGTGACCAAAATACGGATTAATATTCTGTTTTTGGTGCACATTGCAGATTATTTAATGCATACAAAATTGAAATACTATCTTTTCAATATCTGTAGATGTTCAAGTTTGATATACGCTGTCTTTTTGTAGATCGCAAAGAGTGGTCTTCAAGATAACTAGTAATTTGGTTGAAAACTACTCACGTGAGGATTTTGGTTAGAGCGCAGGGGGAGAGGCATGTCTGTAGAGTTAGTGGTTGCTTGGTCAGCTGGCGGTTTCTTTAGAATGGGAATGGTGGTTGCTGTTTTATAGCAATCGGGAAACGTTCCAGAAGGGCAAGAGGGAGAAGTGTAAGGGGGCGAATGGGGAAATTGACTAAGACATTTGAATCAAGGACTCCCTTGCTCATCGCGGTCGACCGCTTTGTCCCGTTGGAGAAAGTGAAGGTCGCTGACGAACCGAGGAGAATCTGCCGGTGGGTTTCCCGCCACCCAAAGTCCAGAAAGATGACGACGGAGATCTGAAAACTAGCTGTGGTCGAGTCCCAGTCGCTGACGACAACCCGATGCCCCTGCTGGGCCAAAGTTCTTCATTGACTCTTCGCGGTAACAAACTTATCGTTGTCTAGGTGCACCGCACTGCTTACCTTTGCAGGATGTCCACGGCCAATTATCGACGAGCACCGACGGGACCGAAGCTGCTGCCTTGACACCATTGTTCACCCTTCCGACGAGGAATCTCGCCGATCTGTGGCTCCTACCTTCAAGCAAGTTCACTCGAGGGATCCGTTGACGACCAGTCGTCAGAATCTGCCAAACTAGGTACATTGGGGTAGTAGAACCTTCATAGAAGAAGATAAGACTACGATATATGGACTGGGCTTGTTTATTATCTTATTTACAGGTTGCACAGGTGTGGGGGGGGATGCTCGCACAGAACTGTGCCTATTGGTAGGGGCACAGTATTCTGCTAATTGTGTAACCAACTTGTTTTCCTTCCCAAGTCTACTGGTGGTCCACATTAATTGATTTGTATGTCATTTAAAACTGTCTACAGTTGATGCATTTTAATGGAATCTAAGAAGTAATAGTACCACATAGACTGTATATATTTATCATTATAGAATTGCCTGAACACAACGTGTTATTGTATGTGTACATAATCAAAACCTTATTTATATAAAGAACTGTGTTTTCACAAACCTAGTTTGTGGACATTCCTTTGTAGGTGCTGGGGGACACAACTGTATTGAAGAACCAGCCTGCATCACCTCCTGAGAGCTTAAGCCTTGATTGCTCGTCCACGTTTACCAAATAGTGAATCTTGGCTGGGGTGCTCTGTGCCTCTACTCTGCCATATATAGAGAGCAGCAGTACAGAAACCCTCCCTCCAGTCTTTACACAAGATAATCAAAGTAACAGTTTTATTAGCAAATGTGCATAGGTTTGGTCAAAATAACAAATTGTGCCTGAGAAGTTGTCCGAATGGATCTTCTCGTTGGTGGGGCAGTGCTGTGGGAAAATGTATCTTAAGTTTGTATTTAACAAGAGACGCTCTTAACAAGTTCTGACAGTGATCCATAAGTTCAGGACTGGAAGTCCCTGCTAAATCCAAACAATGCTTGCGAGTTCAGCCCTGGGGTTGAAGGGTTTACTGCACCCTAGTTTCCACCTTTCTTGTGGGTCTCTCCTCTTCTGCAAAGTCTGTTTTTTTTTAAGGGTTTCTGTACCCTGTTTTCCACAGTTCTCAAGAGTCTTTTCCCACTGGTCCCTAGTGCTGTACATAGAGCCTGTGGTTGGATTCTATCGATGGGATAGTGAGAGGTGGGCCTTCTTGGATGGATTGGAGCTAGAGGACGACAGAAGGCTTCCTTAACACTGGGACAGGGTTCTCACCAGTCACCCCAGCCACCTGCCCCAATCTTTCTACCCTGGAGTCTTGTGTTAAGTTTCACTCCCACAAAGCTTTCTTTTGTTCTCTTTCTAGAGGTTGCACTTTTTGGCTTTGCATCTACATCTTTTGCCTCACCAAAGTTCCCCTATGCAACTCTCTGTAGTACCTCCTCCTTTAGTCCATCACTAGCCTTCGCCTCCTTCCTGGAAGATATATAAGGTATCCCCCTCGCTTCTTTCTGGCAACCCTTCTTTCCCAGAAGTCGCCACTCCAACTTGTTCAGCACTTCCTCTAGCCCCTCTGTTTCACTTTCATCCATTTCCTGTTCTTACCCATCTCATCTCGATCTTCTCACACCAGCTGTCGCTTTCACCCTTTTGGGCACCACATTCACCCCTTTAGGCACCTCTCCTAGAACAATTCAGGATTTCTACTTCTCCTTCACCTTCACCTCCTTCACCACTTTGGACACCTACCTTGAACAATTCACATTCTCCAGTCCCCCAGTGTGCCTCTTCTTTACCCCTTTGGTTACTGTGGTGAGAAGGAAGGACATGGACACAGTGATGGCATTTGTAATTAGTGTTTTATTAAATAAGAAAAAGGCTCATCTTTCCCTGTTTCTATGTGGGTGTTCCCTGCCTAAGTAAATAACTAGGTGCTCGTCTTTCGTCAGGAAATTTCCAAATGAAGAAGTCTGCTGTCCCGAAACTAAGTCTAACTGACCCACCCACTATTCTAACAAACTAACAAACTAAGGTCGGGACAATGCTTCCCTTCTGATTCTCTACAACTAGGGGTTGTCCTACCCTCTGAGTCAAAAGAATTACGTATAATTGAAGTGCAGAATGGTTTTTAGACCATTGTGGGTGCCCGTACAGCTGGGGCAACCATTGTTAGAAACAACGCTTTTGCTACCGATAAACACATATCTCTTACTCATGCAGAAATATCAGCTTTTTATTATTAATAAGCTGGTGCTTTTTCTTTTTGCAAAATCTTTAAATATGTATATATACATGACAATACATGATGACCATTGTGGTGAATAGGCACATTGTTATGTTGAAAAACAATGCAACATGTTTACAGATGTCCTAAGGTGTAAACCAACCACTTGTACAGTTAACAGATAGCTTTCTAGTAAGTGGAATGTGCCTTGTGGTTAGGTACAAAAGACACAGGATGGAAGTGTAGATTGAAGGAGACGTTGATTGTAGGTCTCCTATGCCTGGCTAAAGTCTGACCTCCTATTTGGTCTACATCTGGGTGGGATGTTAGAAGTATGAGTGCAGCATTAGATGCACCCCATGAAGATTCTGGGTCTGCATGCTGCTGACGTTTCGGCAAACCTAGATGGAAGCCTTCTTCTGGGGCCAAGGAAGTCAGGGAACTCGCTGTATGTGCTGTGAGTAGGGGCGGATGAACAAAACAAGTTACATCGCAGGGCTGGCAAGAGAAGCAGGGGACGCCATTGGGGGCAGTGGTTGTAGAGGCGTTTGAGGTGTGGGCGGGAAGCCCGTTGGGAGCAGGCGAGTGCCCCCCGGTGGTGGGACCAAGGTTCGGCCGGATGTTGAAGGCAAGTGTCCCCAGATAGCACGACCCTCCCCGCAATGAGAGACAAGAATGGACTCTCCCACGAATGGGAATAAGGCTAGGACCAAGTGCGGGTGAGCTTAAGGGAAGCTTTATCCAAGTCAAAATAGGGCATGCAAAGAACTCTGCAATCTCCGAGAGCGCTCTGTCCGACAATAGCAAAGACAGGCGTTTTTATTCACAAAAAGCGTCATAGGCACCTACACACTATAGGGGGCACATGTACATGGGGATTGGATGGCGTCGACTAACTATATGTGCAGCCGTGATGCGTCTCTGCGTGGTTGGTGGACACCGCCGGGTGCCAACGTGGGGTGGGCAGGTCAGCTGGGCTCATCCGGGAGGCGCTGTCCGGTCAGGCGTGGTCAGTATCGTTGATGGACGTCTTTCTTGGCTTTCTGCCCTAAGGGCCAGGCACACCCCATTCATTCAATGCTGCAATGTCAGTTGTCCTGTAAATCCTACAATAGGTTATTCTACAGGTTAATGTAACACAGGAGGAATGCGCATTAGGTGGGGTACTTTGGCGATACATCAGTACAGGGTTGCTATTATCCTGTTGACTAGGAATCATAGGCCACGGGGTCGGGTCTCAGGGCATGGGGTAAGCTGTCCAGGCTTTGGGTCTCGTTAGAAGTCCTGATGGATGCTTTTACACAATGTTGGTGCAATATTGGGTGTCTTCTTTTACAAGCGCCATTAATCTGGGGTGAACTAATGGGTCGTGGGACCTATGAGGGGGCACCTCTGGCCTCTGGTTGTGGCCGGATTCTGCTGCTGGCTGTAAATAATTCAGATGGCTGTTCGTAGCCATGTGAGCTGCGGGGGAAATCATGAATGCCTGAAACGGCTCCAGCTGAATTGGGGGAGGTGAGGCGGTGTCGCTCGGGCCTTTGCTTTCTCTGGCAGGCATCAATGGGAAGGGAGGAGAGGTGGCCTTGGATATGCCCACAGTGATGGTCTTCTAGCGAGCTGCAAACTGTAAAACGAAGGGATTCGCATAATATAAAATGGCTAAGGGGTCACACATCTATAGCATTTACAGCAGTACATATTAATTTCAGAATGTGTTAACTATATCTACAACTCCATTAGTCACTACAAGGTATGTATTTACAATTCTAGCATTTTTAGCATCACACTGCAAACACGATACGTGAGGTATCATTAGGGTTGGTGGAGCACGCAGGAGCAACAGACCAACACGGTTGACAGCAGTAATGCACATTAAACCTGTACATTTGCACTTGATGGCATTCTATGTATCTTGTTTACATGAGCTCACAATACTGTCGCACTTGTGTTCCTTTGTACTCTAGCAGCATCAGGGTAGTCGTGGCATAAGCATTTGGTATCACTCACTTTGCATTACACCTAGAGAAGCACATAGTAGGGGACTAGAGGCCCTGAGTGTGGGCGCATACTGAGGGGGTTTGAGTACTATGGCCATGTGGTCGCACACTGACACATTCTTCGGTTCGTACAGGGTTTGTAGATTTTTAACACAGAAGTCGTGCACGAGGGATATCATTGGAATACAATATATGCATAAATATTGAGAGCTGTTTCTTGGTGTGGGGTTAAGGCTTTTGTTTCGAGGACGGTTTACAGTTATTTTCCAAGCCAGCCCGGGTCACGCTGAGGATAATGATGCACTGCAGAAGGTGAAAGATAGTGTTTGCTCTAACACTAGCTCATGTCCGACTTGTCGTGGGAACGGGCTTTCAGCGGATCTGCCAGGGAGCGGAGGCAACGGGGTAGACGAGAACTCTCTAAAGGTGGGGGCCGTGCTGCAGCGCACAAGGAGTCATGTCTTAAGATGGCGTTCTGGTTCTCAAAAATGGTTCCCTGGGTCTAACCTAATACAGTATGACTAGTCGATGTGTCGGCCAGTGGTCCACCCACCACCTGGGCCCTGGTGGCAGAGGGGCCCCTGATGAGTCATGGACATTACAAGGACGGGACTGCAGGGGAGGGGGGCTCTCTTTGACCTGTCCTCTCATACAATGTAAAGGACCTGGGAGGCACTTTGTGAAATAATCAGTGCTGGATGGGAGCTGGAACAGTTAGTGTAGCTGGATCCAGGGTGCAGTCAAAAAGAAGTCATCAGGGCTGCAGGGCCGCTGTCTGTTCCGTCGAGTTCACCCTGCACGAGTCGAGGCAAACTGGAGGAAGAGGAGGGCTGGCATCTCGAAATGGCACCTGATTCTCTTCAGGAACTGGTTCTCCTTCTGCTTGAGAGTTCTTGGTAATAGGATATTCTTAAATAGTCTCTTGCCACCCTGAGTTATTGTAATTCTTTCACTGGGTCTTTGGGCATTTACTTCTCTTTAGGGGTGTTTCCCCGGGAACCCCTATTTGCACTTTGCTTTATCCTTTTGATTCAGGCTTGCAGGTCTTTGAGGTTTCTGTGACATACTTTCTTATGAGTGGTATGCTGTCTTGGCAATTAATGCACCCCCCTTACTTTCTGGGGTTTGTTTTTTATATCCTGTCTCTTATGGGTGTCTCTGGACATTACATCAGTCTTCTTTCTGATGTTTCCCATTCTCTGTTTCTCAAACTTGGGAATACTTTCCCTCCTTGCCCGGGTGTTGGTAGCCAGATATTCATGATCTTTCTCAGATTCAATCGTGATCTGGTTTCTCACATTATAGTTCACCTTCATCAATTTTATATTCAATACTTAATTAATTTCACTGGGACGAGTTTCTCCTATTGAATAACGATTCCCCGGCGGCCTCCTGTTCTTCCTGTTACCTCTGGTCTTACAGGGGAACTTCTCTGGGGCCTGCACTTGCTTGTTCTGCCTGTGTCTCTGTTTCTACCTGTTCGCCACTCTTCGACCTTGCTCGCTAGGTGGCGTCCCGTGATCACTGCGCGTAAGATGCTTGTTCACTGAATGCTCAGCCTGATGGGTGTCCGTGTCGTTGGATGGGCGTACTACCCGCCACTGTCGTCGTCGTCGCGCCACCACCAAGAAATGTATCCCCTTCCGCCTCTTGCTCCGGGCAAAGATGGGTCTCTAGCCCTCCATTCTGACTCTGCAGCTCCCCTCGACTCCCCCTCTCGGGTGCTACGCATTCAGGGGGCCTCCCCTGCTTGCATGTGTCTCTCTTCCTCGCCTTGGCTCGGCATGTCCTCCTTTTTCAGCACACTCCTACCTGTTGAGTGGATGTCTCTTTAAACAGACAAAACCCTTTTCCTGTTTGCAACATGTTTTACCTTTGCCTGATTACTTTTGCCTGTAGCCAAGTGTCTGACCTGAAGAAAATAAAAAAATAAAAAAAAACAGTCCCATGTATACTACCATGGGGAATGGCTCAGGATGTTCACAAAGGAACGGGAATCCTTGTACGTTAAGGGGAAGTCTCTGCCAATAAGGTCTTGTTTGCCCAAGCCCCTAGGGAGGGTCTTGCGAAGCAGGCTCATCTCCCTAGCCTCAATGGGGAAGGCTCCCCCCCTTTGGAGAAGGGACCAATTCCCTCGATTTGTCACAGTACAGTACCATCTCCGCTCCACTCTTCTACTACGTCCTCCTGTCACCCTGGGTCAATCTCTTCCCAAACTCCTTGACCTTTTCCTCCCCGGCCTTCTGGTTCTTCCTCCTGCCATCCCACTGGGTCTCTTGATTTCCCCCCCTCCCACCCCCATTTCTTTGGGCCTGTCTTTACCCTACCTCCTGCAGCCTCCTGTCTTTACTCCATGCTTCAGGGCCTCCAACCTTCTGCCTCCTACAATCACAAGGCTCCTGGGGTTCTGCTCCTACCCCAGCTTCTGCTCTGCCTTTTTCCAGCCAGCGCCGAAGGAGCTCTTCTTCCTATCGCCACCACCTACTGACTTTTTATAGGGATTTGGCCCCTCCTTCCACTCTCCCACTGGTGGAATGGGAATCGGGTGTGACTGTTTTGTATAGGGAGCTTGGGAATCAGTTCTCTGGGCCTGGATTGATCTGGACTGCAGTTTTGGGAAACCACATCCACCCTATTGGAATGCGTACCTGCCACTTCTTGAATCGACACGTCGGTGCACCAACGCTGACTGCTCCGCGGGAAGGCCGCCTCTCGAGTATCCTAGAGCGCACATTGAAGTGACAGTGACCCTATAAAGAAGTGCCTGTTTTTGCAGCCCCATCATCCATTAACTTAAACAGGGCACTTTGTTGTATTTGCTAGAGACAGATAATGTAAGGGCCGACCCCTAACATGGGGTACTCGCTGAAGAACAGGAGTGTTTGCTAAAAGCTGATACCTTGTACAACATTTTTGCAGATTGGCAGCATCCAAATATGCATCCAAGCAGTTCCCAAGCCATGAATTCAGATTCCCTGAGCCAACTTCATGAGGCAATGCCTTTTTTCGGACCAGGATCACATTTCTTTTTCTGTATCCATTGCCTTCTCTTCCTCTGCTATAACAGGACATGGCCACTCTAGCCCTGATGATTGATTGTACTGGAGCTGGCTTCACCAAGACATTGACTACCCTACTAAATGTCATTGCACACAAGTGGCTGTACACACATGATCAAATAACAAAGATGGAGGAGTTGACTGGGGAGGGCAGCCTGTTTCACCTAATCACTCAATTGTTTAACTTTGCAGTCTGACTCCTTGGGTCCTCCAATGTGGACTCCCTCCTGTGATTGAAACAATGGTTGCCCTGAGCAGCAATTCCACATAAATATGGAAGGCCTTTTTGTTACCTGTACAAAATTGCGAACAGGTCTGCAAGCATAGACGAATGCTTTGAGCTGAAGATCTAAAATGAGAAAGCCATACTGTCTTCCACGACACAGCCTTGTGGCGAACTGCCTGTAGAAACTGGAATGCCTTCTACCTTTTCGGTTTCGAACCAGCTGTGAATCATCCCATAGAGTACAGACCCCGATTATAGATGCCTAAAACATGAATACTTAAACAGGAATGGATTCATTATTGTCCTTTTTCTTCGCAAAGGTAAGGCGATGCTTGACATATATGCAGATACAATTTTGACCAACTAGAAATGGAAACATCTACATAGGCGATAAACACAGCTTTTTAGAGCCAACAGTAGATGTATCAAATATCAAATTAGCAACCATTTGAGCTGTTAATCAAATGAACGTTTGTTTTTTGCCTTGAAAAAGCATTTGCAAAGGTGAAACCGATGGCCATATAGTCAGCAACATGCATATGTATCGTTCACTAGACCGCATGTGATTACTATTGTATGTCACCATTTACTAACACACCATGAGAATAGGAATTGAAATGCTGAAGTGCATACAATTCCCTATGTAACTCAATACACTCTTATAATCAAGTGATTGCCTTCATTGTCTTTCTGATTGGGAGAGTGTTCTGAGAGAAGAATTTTGCAAACCTAAAGTTTATTGCCTTCTTTTGGTGACTTCTGTGCTCTTCCTATCATGTGAAGGAGGACTTCAAAATTGCTTTTGAGATTCATTGATCGGTAGAGTAGTTTTTATGACGTTTAAACGGTACAAAACGATGCATCCATCTACCTGTTCCTGATATTTGTTTTTTCGCTTTTCCCTATGAACTATCAACTCAATGTTTTTGTTTTGCTTTTCCGCTTCCTTTTTTAGGTCTTGGGATATGAGTAAATTTTTAAATATGCAGTGTCGTACCAGCCGGCTCAAGTTCCCTCGTTTTGCCAAAAAGTGGATTAATATACGGAAAGCTTATGGCAATTATTACAAGGTCTGTATTATGCTGGTAGTATGAACTTTTTTTTTTTTTTAAAGTAGTATTGTCCACATTTTAGACCAATTCCTTGACCATTTCACAAACAGTTGCTTTCTTGTTGGTTGAATTAAGGTTTTTGTTTCAATCCTCTGAGGACAAATCCTCAGTGTCACATCTGCTTACATGGGGAAGGGAACACCTGCAAGAAAAATAGATGTATGAAACCCAATTCCCTGGCTTGGGCACTTTAAAAAAAAAAAAAAAAAAAAAAAAAAAAGATGCATCTTCGCCCAATACCAAGCCACTCATCCACAAATTCCTGATCACGAGTGATAAATCGTCAGTGACAAGATCTACTCGGAAGTGCCTGTCCACAAACCCATTGACGCACCAACTGTCTTGCTGTTTGTGCTGGAGGATCCATTTGTACCCCACTGTTGATGAACCAATACATCTTTAATGAGAGAATTATCAATGGGAATATCTGGTATTGATCCATCTGACGTCCTTGTCAAAGCATAGCTCATCAGTGAAAGCCTCAACAGCTGTTGTAGTGTCTTTGTCGATTGAAGACTCCCCAACAGTAGCCTTCAGGACAAGGCTAAAAAGATAAATGAACAGGAAAGGGAAATGACAAAGCAAATGGGACAGGCAAGTTTGTGAAGGCATAACTGTGAAAGACTAAAAGAGCCTTTTCCTGTAGGCTGATGGAAAACGCTGTCACCAATACCATACGACAGTGTGCCTCCCTAGAAAATATTGGAGCACAGATGGTCTTTGAAGTCCCCTGGAGGACTTCTTGGAAGATAATCATGACTTTTAGCTAGAAAGGCTAATGCCGTAAAGTCCTCAACTCTGATGTTGCAGAGCTATTGCTGGAAAGGCCCTATACCTCACTGCATGATTAAGATCTCCCGTGCTCTATTCGTATCATGCCGTTCGGTACATCACATGTATGGGGTATTTTTCACTGCAACTCTAAAACTGGAGAGAACCTATTGGAAAAAGAAGCCCTAGGGCTCTCTACCTCGGTTGCCTGCACTGAATCCAGTGACGCCGAACAAAGGCCAAACTAGAGTACACATTGCCCTCAGACCTCCGATGGACTAGTAAGATAACCTAGTTCTTAGAATATTTAGAAGATGACATTGTATGATTTTTGGATGATCTGATGGACAAGCCTTAAAGTGACCACGAACCCAATTTAGAGCAATGCTGTGAGGAAGAACTATTAACCATGAAAACCCCCTTTTGGGCACAATTGGACAACATTAAAGCATTTCAGACATCCGTCAGAAAATATGTCAACCTTTCACGACCTTGCTCTGTTCCTCTCTCGGGCAGAGAATGCATAACCGCTTACTCATTTGGTAATCCAGTGTTTGCAATGTGAATTTCCAAAGTAAATGCTGCTAACAGCTGAACGCTAGGCCGTTCTCGGCGTAGACAACTTAAATCGGCTTATCTTGTTTAACACTGAGGTCCCTTGTGATGTATCTGAGCTTTATGAATCCAAACTAACTTACAAAGACAACAGTGCTTTTAACATATGTGTGATGCATTGCTCCTTACGCGAGAGGAAAAGCAGCAAGTTGCCTTAAATTAGGTGTTCCATCAACCTTTATGCTCCACGATTTAACCGCTCCATGTGGTGGCTTTCATCAAAAAGTAAATGACTAAATCCAAAATGGCAGCCCATGTAAATGTAACCTGACCTCCCCCTCGCATGTGAAAAATAGGGGAGGAGAGGGTTAGAGCTAAAGCCCCAAGAGCCAATAGAATTGTTAAGAAAAGGAAGGGATGCTAGTTACGATCGGGATCAATAGAGGTAAGATTGCTGCATGGTAGTCCTTGTCTCGAGTTGGGAGGCAGAGTTGAGTAGATGTGCGGCAAGGATGATGGTGATGACTCTGATGCCATGGGCCTGCCTTACAACCTCATGCTCCCAAAATCTGTAAGGCTTTATATACTCTAAAAAGCACCTAGAACTGGAGATGTTAAGCACACTGAGAACCTCAAAGAAACCTTGGCAAGTGCCATGAACCCAGGGGTGTTGTGAACCCTAGACACACTTTGAACCTGAGAGGCACTTGGATCTCTACAAGTGCCTAGTGGGTTGACCACTCCCCCTGTGATCTCTGGAGGATTCTAATCCGGTTTGTTTACCCGTGGTTCACATTTCTCTCAGCTGGGTCAGTCATTTGCTCTGCCTACTTTCTTTGCCACTGAGGTGAATGGGCTTTCAAAGTCACTTCCTACTTTGGATCTCACATCTGCACTGCATGGAAAGAGCAAAGTAAGGTCAAACAGTCGTTTGTTGGATTTTGATCAAGCAATAAAGGGATGGGCCATCTTCAAACCATGGCTAATAAGGTGGATTACAACTTGTGTCATATATTATTGCAGAAAAGCTAACAGACCAATTGCAGCTGGGTGGATTGGATCCTGAAAGAGAAAGGGCTGCAGAGGTTGGTGGGTAATCGGACTACAGGATTTTTGAGCGGCCATCCTCAATGTGATGCACACCTTTGCCAATCATCGCGTCAGTATGCAAGCAAAGGAGTTTAGAGTGGGGCAGGGTGTGCCGAGGAACCGTTTTTTATTTAAGGTATACCTCATTACACATTTCTGTGTTGATTCCTAATGTCGAATACTGTTCGTTCATTAATGTCTGAAACTCAGTTGCTTGAAGAAAGTAGCTACTGTCCTGTACTTGTATTTTTCCAGCATTGATATCTGTCCAATTCACATGCAACCCATGATGCATCCTCTGAGGCTCATATGTTGTAGATAATAGTGCCTTAACATATTCTGAAGAAGCATGCTTTGGGCCTGCCCAGCTAATTGTTTATGGAAGAAGCTACTGGGTTTGCTTCCCTAACATATATTCATGTTACAACTCAACTGAGAATATTCAGAGCTTGAGCTTGCCAATCCTGAGGAACTATAGTTATAGATAAGTAAAATGTGTCTTTTTAATGGTGACACTCCTCAAAATCTATTTCTTGCCGGTGGGAAAGTGACTTTGTATAATGGACCTGAACTATTCCTACCTTATTATCCCTTCTTTTGTTCATGGTGGGAATTTAGGCCATAGCTGTAGTGGCATCGCGCTCGCCTCATGGTGAGATCCATATTTACATGTACCGAGATGACTTGCTTGTCTGGACAGCCAGTCCGGAGGTTCCATCCGCAAGTAGAAATGCACAGATGCTCTCCCTTGGTCTGATGTACAAGCCCAAAAAGACTACACCGGAGTTGTCACGCTTTACCTTATCAGCACTTGGAGGAAGATCCTAGTGTTGAAGGCCATGTGACCACCTTTTTACGTCAATAGGTGGTAATCGCAATGTATGAATAGATTTCTTGGCCGTCTTTCCTCTTGAACATGTGGTGCCATTTAACTGGGTCAAGAGATTGAGCCCATCTATGTTTTAACTTGTTGTAAATGAAGCTTACACTTGCATAACCGCCATTACTTGTCACGTGCTGGTAGGCCTGTGTGGGTGGAGTTAGGAAAACATGTTGACATCCCTTTTCCAACACCACCCGTCTTTTGAGACACCAAACCGGTGGTCTTGATTGAGTCTCTTGCATATTACTATGGAGTCAAATTGGACCACCTGTGAACCAAAGCTTAATGAGCTACATTTTGGGCATTTCTTGCATCAGTGAGAAATGTCAACATGAGCCCTACCAACATAGCCACCATTCATATGCAACATAACTGCGGCTAATTGCAGCTGATGTCTGGCACCTTTCTGGACTGTGGTCCAGCTGCAAGGGAGTAGTAACAAGTAGTAAAATAACCTTACTCGGAATGTAAACATTCCATAAAACAATCTACATAATTTCATAAAACAGTAAAACGTTCATAGAGAATAAGCTCAAGACTCTAATAACAAATCGCACAGTAGAAAATACTAAAATGAACATTCAGATCATCAATGGCAGCCAAATAGATAAAATCTAAATACAAATATAAATCCTTACTCGACCACTGAAAGCCTGCACTTCCTAATCATCATCAAATTGTTCCAGGGACCACCGTACTATTCATTCGCCATCAGCAGATGATAGTAAACCACTCAACACTGTCTAAAACCAAGAATCTTTAAAAGTGGAATTAAATATTTCCAGCACAGGTGGTCATAGCAAGGGCAAAATAACAGAGCGTGCATATTAGTCTCTACTTGGGTTATCACACTTGGTTAGGTTCCTTTTCCAGTGCTTTTATTGATTGCAAAAGGGAGCTGATTGACTCTGTTTTTTCTTTTGTGCTTTTCACTTCTTCGCCGATTTATTGTAAACACAAAGCAGATAGAATTTGTTATTTAAATGTAAGTGCATGAATGGCAAGTGTGTCTCAACACTTTGACATCCTCTTTTAATCCTACAAGACGTAATTGCTTCTTAAGATCTAAAATCACCTTTCTTCTGAATTGGCAGAACAGAGTGGTGTCTTGACCAGGTTATAGCATCCTATACTATACAGGGCGTTAAAAGGATAGCTAACCCAGCTAGATTTCTTTTTACTCTATTCTCTAGTTGGAGAATTCTCGCAAGGAGTGTGGAGTTTACCCAGGCAGCCTCCTCCCTGCAGCGCCTTTTTGGTTGGAAATGATTCAATGGTACTTGCCTTCAATGGGAAAAAATCGATGGAAAGACTAGTAACCCTCTCAGGCGACTAGTCAACTGGACTCTGGATCAGCAACTTGTCTGCCTCGCTTGGGGACCTGTGGACTGCTTCTCATCTGGGTTTTCCCTCCGCCCTCGAGATACTCCATTCTCACGCTCATGGTTGCTCTGGACTGTTCCTGCTCTTAGTCCACAGTGCCGGGCAGCACTCTCGTAGTGCGCACCACGGGCCATGATGCCATGTCTGACGTTCTCGCTCCCTGACCTGCCATACCTGTCCTGGGCACTTTGGCACTGTTTAACTCGGTGGGCTTTGCAGAAACTCTCTCGCTCTCTGGTCATGGGTTCCTTCAATGATGTTCCTCTAGGGGGCTGGTTTACTTGCCTCCCTGCTGTCCTCCATATATGTTGGACATAGCATGGGTCAGAAGCACAGTAGCCATTTATTAATGGGGTTATGGGATTATCATACACCCTAGTGCCTTATACCGCTCTGGGTTTTTCCTGTCCCCTAAGGGGAAGTCCCCTCCAGAGAGATCCCTCTTACCATGTCCTCTAGGTGGTGTTAAGCATAGCAGGCCCACCTCCTTAGTCCCAACGGGGTGGCTCCCCCTTGGTGGGAGGTTATGATCTCCTTGGATTTGTCACACAACCCAAGCTAGAAACTGTCAGTTGTGCAGGGAGTGATCTGAAAGATTGTGTTAACTTCAACATCCTGTTAAGACCTTGGTACACATGGATGAGTGGAAATGGGGTGGATGGAGAATTGAGTGAGATGTATCTCCATGCTAGTCTTGTTTTGTTTGATTCTGTCTTCAACCGAGGCCCATCTCCTAACCGTCATTGGCCTTACATCTCACAAATTGGTCTAGTGACATTTCCCAATGTCTTCATTACTGTAATCAAAAAAAGTCTTATAATTTTAAAGCCAAAAAATATGAAAATGTTTAGTGTGCAGAATGATTCTTTTACACGAGAAAATGCATGTCATAGGATTTTTTATAAATGAGATTGACCTTCATGAGGTGTTAACTTCGATTCCCGAGTCTCTATAGATTAAGATTGGATGAATAGGAGCTAAACGAAGTAGAGTTCAATAGGTCCACTCCAAGTTAAGAAGTCTATGTTGCTAATGAGTTCAAATTAAAAAATTCCGGGTGCTGGGGAGGAATACAGGCTCTGACACGGGGCGTGTGCAAAACATGAACAAAAACAGTGTCAGAAACTAGAGACACTCCCGTCCCCTGCACACCATTAAAGCTGATACACAATCAGTCAAGTCTTAACAATTACTTTGAAAATTATCAATATATACAAAAGTACATTCACAAAATAAATTCAATCCAGAAACTTCTGGTTAACAATTGAATTTCAAAACATTTTTTTTTTTCAAAAGAAATTCAAAAAAACGTCACGGGACAGAGAAGTCTACAATTAGTCTTCTTGAAGTAAACTGAATAAAGATATCTTTATTCAGTTAACTGAGTAAAAATTGTTAAGACTTGACTGATTGTGTATCAGCTTTAATGGTGTGCAGGGGACGGGAGTGTCTCTAGTTTTTGACACTTTATTTTTGTTCATGAATAGGAGCTAAAAGCAGCTTCTATATATCCAGTGTTAACAAGTGAGCAGGAGCTACTACTGGCGAACGAGGAGCCACTACATAGCTTTCTGCAAATTTCACATAAGATACAAACTTAACATTTTGCCCTCTATGGAGAACCTCTTGTGCTTTAAATGTCTTATAGAAGTGTCCTAATGCTAACTTTTAGATTGTCCTTAATGCTTTTTGTTTGGCATGAGTTGGCTTGGTGAGTCAAGAGTAGCTCCTAGTAGCTGTTGGTGCCAATCTAGCCAGGCTCTTATAGGCTACAAGCAGGAGCTAAATGGCTCCCAGCTCCCCTCCATTTTGAAACTTGGAGACTAGAAAACACTGAAAAAAAGTTGGCTTATGGTATATGTAGGTCCATCAATAAATATTTACATAACCTGGTACCAGAATAAATGGCAACTCAACATACTTGGATGGATCCTAGAACTTCTGGTGTTGGGTCCACAGCAAATGATAAGCTAATCACCCTTTTGGGTGTTCAGGGTTGGAGGGTTCTCTTGTCATAACTGATTTCTGTCGTCCTGCTCTCCCACCTTCCCAACTGGTTGGGACGTCTGCATTTGCAGGCGATCGAGGAAAAAGCTGGCGTCAAAAGATAGTTGCCCCTTAAAGAACTTAAACCAAGTTATGTGACTCTTACGTGTGTACATACTTGAGGGATAATCTCCCTTTCGGGCAATTTCTCCGACTCAAACGGAACAGCAGTGAGAAAGAAAGGTTTGAGTCGGAAGCTTTAGATTTGAGCCATAACCTGCTTCAACGGGGATATCCCACAAAAATTGTGAGGAGATCGCTGAAAAGGGCCTCCAATAACCATCGGGAGGCCTTGCTAGAATATAGACCAAAAACCAGCCCTTCGAAGTCGGACTCTCTAGTTTTCGTGAGTACTTTCAACCATCTTTCCAATCAGGTGGTCAAGATTGTCAAAAAACACTGGCACCTGCTGGCACATGCTAAGATACCAGTGCCTTCTCCGCGGTGCGCCTTTAAAAGGGGCCGCAATGTTAAGGAGATGGTGTGCAGGAATGACATCAGTAATAAGCTTAACAAACAAGCCACCATCACTCAACAGTGGGGATTACCCAAATTGAGGGGACATGCCCCGTGTGGCATGTGTGTATGTTGTCCCCTGACTAGACGGTCCACCGAGGTGGATATCGGACTTCCAAGACTCTGGGAGCAAAGAGGCTTCACAAATTGTAATTCAAGCTTTGTGATATATGCCATTTGGTGTCCGTGCCGTAAAATATACATCGGCAAAACCGAGCGAAAAATCAAAGTTCGCATCAGTGAACATAAGAGCTGCATTAGACTCAAGAACTTAACAGCCCCGATGGTAGGGCATTTCATAATGCGCAACCATAATTGTGAGGACCTGAGATGGACTGTATTAAAAAAGATCATGATAACTAATAACGCCGCTGTGGATAAACAGACTTTATCTAAGGAAGAGACCAAACTTATTTTTTTGAGTAAAAGCCATGTGGTGGGCTTAAATGAGGCAATAGATTGGAATTTTTAATCTATTATCTGATTGGGTTACATCCCGGGTTTCAGAATGCTGGCTCGGTTGTCCCCTTTGATAGTTACCATCTATTGATACACGTTATAGCCTTTTGAGTTTGACAGGATTGACTGGGTTTTCATTTCACAATGTACTGTAGAAGTTGTCTGATGTATGCAATTGTATCCAAGACACTGGTGCTTGTTCCCCCTGCCACTCGTGTGCTATTCTGCCCCGGTTTTTGTTTGTCTCCCCTGGTGATAATCATGGGTCCCTTATTCACACATTTGAGACACATGGTCATTTTTACTAACGGCACCTTATCGGCACCTTATTGGCTGTATAACTAGCCGTGCTCCTATTGAACCGAATAGAGACGTTCCGTGCCGGCTCGACACACGTTACGTACTAATCATGCGTACGTCACATGACACTACGGGGCGGTCCTTTTAAATCGGATCCCCCGAGCTGGACTGATGGTGACGCCGGCCGATTGGATGCAAGCGGCCACCCTGGATAGTTGTCAGTAACCAACCATTGAGGTACGAACAGCTACTGGGATAATTCCCTTTGTAACTCCGCTACATACGTAATATACTCGAGCACGAGCGCGGAGATTATGTTATGATTTGTTGCCTGTTATCGAAGAGTTACTGAGGTCAGAGTAGTCTTAGGGATAGTTCCCTCTGTTATTCCTCTTTTTGTACCAGGCATTTCTTGTTCAAAAACCAATACTACGGTGTATTTGTCTCGACTTCACAAACCGTATAGACTTGTAAATACTGGACGCACGGTACACTCGTGCGTCTTACACCCGTGGGTGTTGACCCTTGCTGTAGAACTTTTAGCGGTGAACGCACTTTGTGTATCAGATGTTTCGAGCATAGATGTTATCCTGGTACCCATTACTTTAAGGAATATGTGACAGTTTAATTATCATCTTCAGGTCCATTTCCTTCTATGATTCTCCTCTTCTTTTTGTCGTTTTGTTTTTTTGTCCCAGAATTAATTACCTTCTTGGTCACGATTAACTTGGCAACTGCGGCTGATACTATTGTATTAGAAAAGCTCCTTCTTGATACTATTGAGACTCTTGCATCGATTGAAAAGAGGTCGACCACTTTATTGAGGTGAGTTTGTCTCCTGCCGGGACTCTTAGGTACTAAGGAAGTATATTGTGGGGACCGGCATTTCTGATGGGGTTACTTGTAACTTATCTGCCCTCCAGACTTTACGCTAACATATGGTATTGTTCATGTAGTTTTCCACGGATCTACATAATGTATGGTTTCTCACTGTGTTCTCGTTTGTGTTTTCCGCTTCTGCGTTCACAGACAAGTATCAAGTTGCCATTTTCCTTGTACTGAGCACAGGTTGAGGATGCTCCTCCTAATAATCAATTGAATGGACGCCGGGTGTCTCCGCGGTGACGCAGTGCTACCATCGGTGTGATATTGTGAATCACCTTTGTTTGGGTCTTCCCATTACAAAATCACAGAATACGAAATGTAAGTGTCGTTATAATGACGACTTTCATTGTGGAACTCTTTTTCCACTTTTTCTCTACTTTTTCTCAACTTTTCTCATCTCTTGACGTTTTGACTATATGGACTTCTTTGTAACTCGAGGTTTTTCCTTTCGGCGAGGTATTGCTTGGTGAATTGTGAGTATCTGAAGGGTACCACGTGGTGTTGGTGATGGTGGATAGATTGTGGAGACCCTAATTTATGTAGGTGTCTCATTGATTTGTGGATTTTGTCCGCTTTCTGTTTCCCGTGTTGAAGAGAGCTGAGAGGTATTAATAACCTCATCTACGCCACGTTAATTTGAAATACGATGGCAGTAATGGTCAATCATGTAATTTGAGCAATTTAGCCTGATTGACTGAGTGTTCTTTTGCTTGCATTTAGGTGTACTCTGTTGGTGTATTCTACAAAATTCCTTCTTTCCCATGTACAATTCATCTGACCCCGCTGGACCATATTGCCCCTGAAGAATTTCTGTCTACTGGATGATATACAGAAAGAAACATGTCGGGTTGGGGATGTATTGTTATTTAGTAGCAAAATAAGAAATCAATTTTACCCGAGCCAAGGAAGTCCATAATAACATGGAATATGCTCGTAGGTGTTATATCAATGGTTCGTACTAATAAGTGACTAAATGCGGTACAATGATGTCTTATATTTGAGATTTTATTGAGGACAAATTGTTTTAGTATTGTAAGGATTGTGAGTGAGCTTTTTGAATGATTAGTGTATGCATGTGGTATGGTTGCAGTGGAGTTGGAAGTGGTTTATGGATTAGAACGGTGTATCAGACCAGTCCATCAATGAATTGTAGAGACTGGTCCACATGAATTATTATTATTGTTGATACTAATGTCGGTGTATGTTTTTATTAAAATATGACTTTTTCTAATGATTTATTTAATAAATGTTAATAAATTACATATATTTAATTGATCAAGCGTCTACTGGGTTGAATTTAATTGTTTCACCTCATGAGAATTGTTGACTAATAGACGTATACACCCCTTTGTTGCTGTACATACTCGATATTTAGTATGAGTCTTTAGGTTTTGTTGCTATACCAACAGAGGCCACCGGAACACTTTACTACTCTGACCCCCTTTTTTCAATTTTTTGCTAGTCCTTTCCAGGCCGGGTCACAGTAATTGGATATTCCTGGTATCCCCTGTTACTCTTGTTTTTGGTACATACTTCAGTGTGCCAGTCCAACCCTTTACCCAGAGGTCACCAACTGCAACACCCAGTTCCTGGGTTTTTTCCACCACCTGGGCAGGTCAGAATTGCTTTTTGGGGCGTGTCAACTTTTTTAAAATTTGGATTTGTGTGGCGCCTCCCTGTAACGCATGCCGTATACCACGATATTCAAGCAATGCATCCGTTGTTGGAAGCAGTACTTTGCTTCAGATCCCCCTCATGCCTGTGTCCGATGCCTGGGGATCTACCTCCTGGCGAGTTCATGCATATTTTGCTGTGGAATTCACCCGAGATCTCGGCAAAGTTTTCTTCTTTCCATTCCAGAGCTGGGACTGAGGACTTTGTAAGAACCAGGAAGGAGGTCAACATTGGTAAGAGGGAGACCATACCTGCAGGTGGGCTACTTTTTTCAGCACCAGCCCCTGGTACCCAGGTGAAGACCGCCACCCCAGTTCCGGGGTATTCACAGGACCATTTAGGGGGAAACCCAGGTGTTTATATCTGCAAGTACCCCTTGGTGAGAAAATGCTCCGAAAGGATCCACCCATTCATTAATGGCAAAATCGTTACGGTGCAAGGAGGAGCTCATCTGCCTTGGATAACAACCGAACAGGCAAGAATAGCCTTAAAGAGGCTAAATGCTCCAAGCTTGAATCGGTACCGACTGGCTCCCCTGTAACCGCATTGGTACCCAAATTGGCTACTGCAGACACATTTTTGGTACCGAAGACAAGTGAAAAAACCTCACAGGAGGCACAAAGGGCATTCTTGGCCGGTACTGGGCACGGTACCGGCTTCTTCTCCAAAAAGACACAAAATAAATTGTCAAAGGAGAGTTACAAGGAAAGTGTATAGATACGAGGGTTCTAGATGAATATGTAGATGAATATGTAGATCTCATTTCTGATTCTGATGCATTTGATCCATCAAAGTTCTTTACAATACCACCAGAGGAACTGTTTGGCACCCCAGTGAGCTGCTACAATTTGAAGATTTTGCCCCAATTTTCTCCAGAAACTCATGAAATTGTGGCTCAGCTGATCAATCTACACCACAATTTAAGTTCGACAAATAAACCCCGAGACCTGTGGTATTTAACATTTATAACCCATCAAACATGGTACACCAGCCGGATAAAGTAGATTCTTTTACATAGTCTAGGAGGACAGATGAAGATCAAGGTGAACTCTGAAATGGCAAAGGACATCCACCTTTCCTAGAGGTGTTGGAACAACGGATTAAAGATAAGACGGGGACTTCAGAGGTCCCACAAAAGTTGGGTTCTGCTGAAAAAACACCATTACCTACATCAGTACTGGTAATCGCTGTTGAAGGGGAAGCTGCTCCTCCGAATAAGGAGCAGAAAGTGTAGAGAGATGGACACCAAATCAATTCAGATGGTGAACATCTAGTTCACATTCAAAATTAGTTCACAGTCTCTGGAGATTGTGCTAAAGGACAAACCGAAGTCTTCTGGTGTGTTTGGGAAATTGCCTTCTCATCATTCAAAATGGTTATTACCGATCGAAACATCAATGATGGAACAAGCATTAAATCATTAGTATAAACCTCACTCATTTGCATGTTTTCAAAGCACTGGATGCCAGATATAAGGTTCCAATGGCACAACCATTTGTACTAATGGGGAACGTACAGACTCGGTCTTCAGTGGTGTCTGCAGCCTTGGGATCAAAGGGCAAAGGGCCAGCACCATCACATTATGATGTTGGACAAGAATGCTAAAGCCTGGGAGGCACAGGGTTAAAAGTCCTATGCTAATGATTCGTTGCAACTGGGATCGATCAATGAGGCCACGGTACCCTCGTTTTAACATTCTAAATTGGAAACATTTTAGATCGCTTTGCAGAATTTCTCCCACAAGAAGTGGCAAACAAGTTAGCCTTTTGGGTCTCAGAAGGGAGAGAGGCTGCTATACAGCTGCTACAAGTCATAAAAGACTGGAATGACACCACAGCAAGGGCTATGACGGGCAGGCTGCATGCATATTTGTCCCCTAATTCTTTGCACTAGGACATTCAATAGAAGGTGTTAGACTTGGTGTTAGACTTATCCTTTGATGTGAAAACCTTGTTTGATCCATCAAGTGACAAGGTTTTGCAATAATGTACAAATAATAAACAATGTAAGACAACTGTGATGGCAGCTAAAAAGTTCTATTTCGGTGAGAGCACCTTGCCATCAACATTTCAGGTCATTTAAAACACATACTACAAGTAGTAGTAAAGCTCCCTCTTCTACAACCAAACCTAATTACTTGGCATTAACAATGGAAGACCGAAGGTACAAGTGGTACACCTTAAACATCTAAATAACAGGCTACAAAGAAGTCTGTTTATCTTCCATCCAGGGATGTACGAATCATCTGCTCCAATCTACATCAAGGAGCATACATCCCCGGTAGCAAGAAGAATTGTGAAATTCCTAGAAAACCGCAGGCAAGAGGATTGGGTATTGAACATCATTCGTCTGGGTTACTCTGGCCCTTCCTGTTACACCACCATGTTCACTGCCAAAGCTCCAAAAAACATCTTCGGAGCTTCTCAGAGATTCAAAAACTTCTCTTTGGGGGCGATAGAATTGGTCCTAGAAAAAGAAATCTATCTGGGATTTAATTCCCTGTATTTTAGCATTTCAAAGAAGAATTGTGGAATAAGAGCCATTTCCTCCTAGCAGAGACCTTTTACATGGTGACAGTACCTCAGATTCTAGCAACACTCCAACATGACTGGATTGCGTCTCTAGATCTTCAAAACCCGTATTTTCCTATACCCATATTGATGGATCACTGTCAGTACTTGAGGTATACTATAGGAAAAGTACTTTATCATTACACCAGTCTTCCATTTGGACTGAATTCAGCTCCCAGAAACTTCACCGAAGTTTTGGGTGCAGTGGCAGCCCACCTGCGGTTGAATAAGGTACATCTTTGTATCTCTTGTTTTTTTACTGTGTCTGTTTAATTTTTGTTGCTAGTTACATTGTTGCAGGCTTCTGTTGTAGTTGGATAAATTTATTAGATTCCTTCTCATTCTTATACTATTGTATTACTGATTTTGTTGACTTGTGGTTCCGTCAGCATTTTTTAGTATTCTTGATCTTGGTTTAAAGCGAACTGCCTTTTTTTTTTCTACTCTGGAAGAGGTTTTGCAGACGGTGCAGTTGACCTGCGACACACTGTTCGAGCAAGGATTCTTGATAAATGTGGCCAAATCAAAATTAATCCTGTCCAGAGGAATTTGTTTATTGGAACAGTGATGGATACTAATCTAGGAAAAGCTTTCCCTCCTTTAGGCAGGGTTTTGGTAATACAACAAGTAATCTCCCTTTTCATGGCTTGTCGAGTACTGTCGGCCTGGTGGTACCAAAGACTCTTGGGTCTGATGGCATGTTGCAATCATATTATGCAAGACATTGGACGAGAGCCAATCAATGGCACCTCACTAGTTCACATCAATTTTCTACTTTTGTTTCTTTTGGTGGGATACTTTACAGAGACCTTCGATTGAGCACATTAACAGTGCCGGACCACTCTGTCAATGCTATCGTATCTTTCCTCCGCAAGTTCAAACATTCATCAGCAATTTAGCTTAACTTGTGTCTTTCATCACACGCGTTTAACAATGTTTGTTCCAGCGCTCGTTATACAATGTTGCCGCTTGCAACCTTGACTTCAAAACAGATCGGTAGGCCATCGGTCTCCTCAACTCACCCGCTGTGTTGATCTGTCATTTCTTTGTTCTTGGAGCCAAGGACGATACCACAGCGTCTGCTGCTCCTATCCGCCTTGATCAGTTACTCATGAGGGCCCTCGGTATCTCTGACGCAATGCAGGATTCTTTAGTCTGGTTTCCTGGCCTTACGCTTTCTGTCTTGAAGGTTTCTTGAAAGTAACAGCGTCTTGCCGAAAAAAAGGGTGCTTCCCTTCTTACGAACCCTTTGTGTTTTGCTGTCTTTCTCCCCTCGTTCAGCTGCCGACTCGAAACTGCTGTACCTGTGTGCTTTGACTCGCTTTTTATCTGTGTGGGAAGTTTAGTGGAAGTCTGGTGTGTGTGATTGTCAGTAATTGCCTGACCATAGTAGCGGGACAACACAGGTGCAATGTTTTCTTCAACAGGCTGCCGGTGTGAAAGTGTTTGTGCAGGAAAGGGGCTTTTGAGTTTCTAAATATCCTATCAGGCAGGATGGGGAAAGTGTTACAGGGGGAGGGATACCATGTCTTGCCATCCGGTGTCCCACTCCCGAAAGACCCCTCACCCAGGTGATCCTCCTGCACTGGTTCACCCCCAGGGTCTGGATTCAAAGGCGATGGCTGTGCCCTGGGGGGGGGGGGAGTAGAGTAGGGGGACGGAGAGGAGAGGAGGGGTGGGGTGGGGTGGGGTGGGAGGGAGCAGTTTCCATGCTTCTGGCAGCCCTGAAGCCAGACTGATGGTCATGAAGACAACCAACAGATTCGGTGTGGAGATTAAGATGGGAGATGGCCAGTTTCTCCAGGAGCTTGCCCAGGGAGGGAGTGATGGAGATTGGGAGATAAGAGTGTGCACAAGGGAGTGCTTCAGGGGGGATGGGAAGACTCCAGTGGCGAAGGAGTGATTGCAGAAATCAGCCAGGGCAGGAGCCAGGGAGTCGATGTGGTCCTTGATAGTTTTGGAGGAACAGGGGTGAACCTGTGAACCTGACAAGACTTTCATAGATCGGACTAGTCGAGAAACCTCGTCTGCAGAAAAAAGGGGAAAGGAAGAGAGGGAGGGAGGGAGGGGGTGTGGCAGCAGAAGGGCCAGAAGTAGTGCAGGGAATAGAGGGAGGGAGTTGATAGGAGGAGAGTGAGGACAGGATGTCCTGAGTTTTGGAAATGAAGTGAGAAGCCAGTGCCGTGCAGAGGGACTGGGAGGGGACAGGAGAGGTAGAGACTGCAGCAGGAGTGGCCAGTTCCTTGCAGATTTTAAAGAGTTCAGCCGAGTTGTTGGATGCCGCAGAGATCCTGGCTTGGATATGGGCTCTCTTTTTGGTGAGAGCGGAGAGCCGGTATTGCTGTTGCAGCAGGCGGCAGGCCAGTTTGTCAGACGATGAACATGAAGCGTGCAATTTCCTCTCGGCCACCCTGCACTTGCGTTTAAGGGTGACGAGATTGGAGTCATACCAGGAGTTCCACTTGGCTTTGGGCTTCAGGCGGATTCTCATGACAGGGGCAAGGATATCAAGAGTATCGGATATAGCAGAGTGAAGCATGGACAGTGGGAGTCAGCCAAAGGGGGAGGAGGGGTGAGAAGGTGGCGGCGAAAGCCTCAGCTGACACGCGCTTCATAGGTCGGATGACCGCGAAGGTGGGTGGCAGTGATGAAGGTGGCTTGGCCTGAGGGGTAGGGGAGTATAGGAGAAAGTGATCACTCCAGGAGAGAGGAGTGGAGAGGGGAAGGTCAGAGGAGATCAGAGCATCGAGAGAGTGCCCTGCAGAATGGGTTGGCCCGGAGGGAGAATCGTTAGTGAAAGAGAGTCGCAGAGGTCACGAAAGTGTCCAGAGGGGGGACGGGAGGCATCCAAGTGTATGTTGAAGTCTCCAAGAAGAAGGAGGAGTTGAGTGGTTGAGGCCAAGAGAGAGGAGGAGAGGTCCGCCCACACGGAGAGGAAGGAGGAAATCTGACCAGGTGGTCGATATATAGTAGCCACGGTAAGGGAATGGCTAGGAGAGAGAGAGAGAACCGGCAGACAAGGCATTCAAAAGAGGAGTAGGTCTGCGTAGGAGTGACAGAGGCAGGAATCCACTCAGGGAAGATAAGGGCAACACCCCCACCAGAGCAGTTGGGCCTGGGCACAGAGAGGATCTTGTAGCCGTCAGGTAGAAGCATGTCAAAGCTAGTGACAGAACTGGTCGTGAACCAGGTCTCAGTGAGACCGAGGACATCAAGGTCAAGTTGTTCGAGAAGGCGGCAGATATCATAGGAATGTTTGACAGCAGAACGAGAGTTGAGAGTGGCAATGTGGAGAAGGTTGCCATCCTTGAAGGACTTCCGAGGAGGGGTACAGATCAGGGGTACGCCCTGCGGAGGTGTAGAAGGAGCCCGAGAGGGGGCAGAGAGGGAGGGAGAAGGCAAGGTAGCCGAGGAAAGGGGAGGGGGGACAGCAGGAGAAGAAAGTAAGTTGATGAGGCGCGGGAAGCGTCTATCAAAGAGGTGAAGGTTGGCCTGAGGGCCTTGGATCAAGACAGTCCCATTAGAGTAAACATTAATGATGACCTTGGAGGAGTGGAAGGAGGCCAAGAGGACATCCCAACGGGTGCCACCATTAATGGGAGAAGAGGAGAAAGGAGCGAGCACAGAGACCATATGAAGGGTCCATAGGTCGGGTGAAGGCACGACAGAGGATGTCGGTGAGTTTCCTTGGAGGAGGCACTAGTGTAGGTGTCAGTGATAGGGAGGCCTGAATTGGAGACCAGGATGTCCTTTTTAAACTTTTTCCTACCAGATTTAGTGAGGAGAGCAGGATAGTCAATAGAGAAGCAATTAGAGAAGATGGGAGGTATAGAGAGCACCATAGAGTAGGGATTGGAGAGGCAGGGGGGGAGAGAGGAAGACACAGGAGAGAGCAGGCGGACAAGATAGTGGGTGGCAATCGAGTAGCGCAGGAAAACAGACTCTCAGGGTTAAAGAGCTCCAATGCTCAAAATAAACCGGGGGGAAGCCACCTAAGTATGAGAATCCTAAAAAGGGGAGAAAAGCCTAGTTTCACAGTGCAAATTTAAATCTGGTACAGTGCGTATTAAGCAACTTAAGTACTTGGCCAATGCTGCATCTTCCCTAACTGATACCAGATGGCCAATCAGTCTGTTCTTTATCGTAGTCTTGGAAATATTTTGAATACTTTGCAGATCTTTTAAAAAGAATGATGACCAGGAAAGGTTGCACATTAAAGAGTTGGTGTGCTAACCGTCCTACTTTATTTGAGCCCTTTGTAGCAGGCAGATTGAAAATCCAATCTTTAGTTACAAGCTTCTGCTTGTCAGCCCACAGTCCAAACGAGAAAACAATCGGTTTTATGAGAATATTATCTGCATTATGGAACAGAGCAGTCTCCTTATGTATCGAAAGAACTGGTGTGAATGAAGGGATCATCAATAGTCTTTTCTAGAAGAAATGTTCAGTCTTTTGAAGACAGTCCGCCTTCGCAAAACACCCATACCTCATACACATTCATTCCCGTTGGTATTGCCTTCCCCTCATATACTTTGAGCATATGGAGTATTCAAAAAACACCACCAATGGCCTGAGTCATTTTTATGTTTTGCTTTCAAATATGGTCATCCCACTTATGTTTGTAATTCAATCTGTCTGTTTTAGTCTCTGGTTGCAACTGGATTGGCAGTTTGCAGTGGCAAATATCCCAGAGTGAGGCCGAGTGGCTCACTTGTGGTGACTGTATGGTGATGGTAGAGCTAACGATATGGTAGTGGGGGCTAAACATGTGCTGTCTCTTACAAGGGGTAGTAGTTGTAAAGAACCCAGCCACAACTTTCTCTTGGCCAGGTGAAGAAAATATTACTCAGTATAGCCTGTTATGAATCAACTGTCCAGCAGATATTTAAACATTTGACATTTTTTGGGCTCCCTTTTTGAACTGTTTTTAACTCTGTATAAGCATGTGGAAGGTCCTGGAGGGTTGGAAAAGATGGATTGTGATTCCGAATTTTAAGAAGGGTAATCCTGAATGCCATGGACCATCTCAAGCTCAAAGAAGATAGAAGAATTCTACCTAAATCTCAGACATTCCGTTTGGTTGCCATGAGGGGCTGGTGCTCCTGTCAGTTCAGACATTTTAAGGTATGGGTCCCCTATTTTATTGTCTTTCATGGACCTTTTGAGCACCTTCGTGTCAATCATGCCTACCTTTAGGAAATTCTCTGTTGAAAATATTTGCCCTCCATTCTGAAAATCTTAAAAGAAATCAAAGTGGATCTGGAAGTTAGTGGGGTATGGTCTTGATGGCAAACTTTCTTTACTTTTTCGATCCATGCGTGGGGTCCGTCAAGGGAGCTTCCTAGCACCATTATACATGGATGACCTTGATGAGTCTCTCGCAGCTGTTGGTCTGCAAGGTTTGCCGGCACTTGCTGCAAATACTTCTATATGCTGATGACGCAGTATTGCTTGCTCGAAGTTCGAAAGCTTTGCAGACCCTGATGGTGAAGTAGGCTCTAGAGGTCTTAGAGTAAAGAGGCAAGTCTAAATTAATGTGACTGGATAGATGCAATATCCTTTACCCAGTGATGTATAAGGGAGAAAAAATTGACTGGGTCCCAGCATGTGTACATTTAGGTCTTACAGTTAATTATTCACTTAAATGGGATGATCATGTGTGTAGGTAGTTGGCAAGAATGAAGTAGTCCGGCTTTGTACTTTTGCGGTCTGTTAATTTCCAATATACTTTGCCCGGTAAACCCCAAGCATTGGTTGGAATGATAAAGAGCGCAGAATCGGTTGCGATGGGGACTGACATTCAGTGTTTGAGGTCCCAACTAATTGTAACCGAGAATGATTTCCTCTGCTAGCTTTCAAGACCCTCATCCCCTGCTTTGTTACACTAGGATTTGGCCCTGAGCGACCTAGATTTATATAAGAATTAACTCATTATTGTGATGGTCTCTTTGTCCCAATCCGTCTGCAAATCTAATCGTGAATGTTCGCACAACATAAAATCCCCTGGTTATGGTTTGTCAGGAAGGCTGTAAGTTAGGTTTTATACGTTTCCATAATCCTAAATAATGGACAAGTCACACTAGGTTGTAAAGTACAGATACAAATCTCACTAAACCTATTCTACGTTATTTTATTGTGCCCTACCAATGATTCTATTTTAAAAATTGTAAACTGGGATGCTACCATCAATTTGCGTACAACACAATGCTATTCTTGTTTACACAATGAATACACTTTTCGTTTGCTGTTATTCGGATCTCTATTTCTGAATGCTTTGGTGAATTAAGCACATGGTATGTTTTCATATTATATTTTTGTGAAAAATAGCCATCCATTTTGAATGCTAACAGATGTGTATTATCAAATGCTACAGACCTTCCTTGGTTTTAAGATGGCTGGGCGGAGTTCAATTTCCTGTCAATGGTCCCATCTTTAACAAAGGCTTACTGGAAAGACCACACAATGAATAGCAACAGATCATTTACTTTAGCCAATGCGAGGAACAATTTAGACAGTACAACGTTTTTGTTCTCTCCTAGTCCATAAGAAAATATATAGTGTTCAGTAGAAATAAATTTATGTAACAAATGTAGCGCAAAGGTTGGCATTATGATATGACCTTTATAACGCGCCTGTACACAAGTTATGATTCCTGAAACAGTGGGGTCAGCTGAATTCACGATGCATGCACCATTTCATGAAGTGAACACCAGGATATAACTGGTCTTCAATCTAGCCTGTGTGAATCGGATACTGCATTAGCCCCACTAACCACCACAGAGCATGTGTGCTTCAATGCCTTTGTTCTTTCAGACTCCTACGTCTCCCTTTCTGCACAGCGCGCATATGCAAAACTATCGAGATGCGTGTTTTCTTTTTAAAATCACTTCCATTTTCTCTTCTGCTGGGAGTCTGACGTGCTAGGATTTGGATCGCAAAACTCGAATATTGTCCAATGAAGGAAAGAGCTCTATAGGTTTAACCCCGAGACAAACTTTATGAAACCTCATTCATTGTTGTTAAACACCTACTGATGAGCAGACAGAGTGGAAGTCCTGGCATATTAAAGGATGCTCGCGGATGGGGTCCAAATTGTTTAAAAGGGATTCTGCCGGCTGAGATGATTATCTGGAAACTGGTGCAGTTTTTGAATGGTTGAGTATTGCTTTTCTACTCCATGGGAAGAAGAATGCTAAATGCGTTTGTACGAGGAGCACACCTTTTATTGGCAGCTGAATGAAATGAGCACGTGTTTGAGCTTTTAAAATATTGTCCAGCAAGTTTATCTGACGAGACGTTACATTTGGCTTTGACATTTATTAACTGAGAAGTGAAATATTGTGTTTTTAAATACATGTTGCATTGCACGTTGCTTTTTGAAATTGCTATTCATTTGTGAATCGATGTGGTTTATATACGCATACATTGCTTAGTGCTAGAGGAAGTTGCCTGGCTAAACCATCTATTTCAGGTGTACTTTATATAAACCAGGTATGTGTATTAGGAGGACAGGATGTTGTGGGATCGGAGAGCTACTCCGAAAGATGATTGCTTCGTTTTCTGTTGTAAAACGAGCCCTAAGGCTTCGAAATTGATAAGTTTTCCTGGCTGTTACCACTTCAATTAGATGATTTGAGGTCTTCTCCTCGTCAGTGAAGCCTCCTTACTTGCCCTTTACCCGGAAAGTCACCCTGAGGGTTAGGCCTTCTTTCTTTCCCAAGGTCCTAACCGAGTTCGACCTTTCATCAAAAATCTATTTGCCTGCCTTTTTCCCTCTGGTGCGAAAGGCTTGAAGCATGGCTGCTTTTTGTGATGTTGTTGAATTGTCTTTTGCATCTTGGAATTCTCTTGGAGTCATTCATTCTATCGGTCCAAGATTAATGCTCTTGAAAGTCTGTTTCCTATGGTAGCTGTCATGTGGTCTGTCACACTACCATGGTGGCTTAAGAAGCTCCACCTGAAAAGAGGCATGGGGAGATCAGCCCTGTGAGGAACCATTTCTCAGCTATGTATGGTGAGGGAGCAATCTAGACCAGATGCCTAGTTGCCCCTTAACCTTGGACAGACCGGACCGGTGATGCCGAGACCACGAGTGTCAGAGGGATGAGAACTGCTGCTGCCTATCTGAACGTTTTGAGGCGGTGCACCTACCTGTGGGGGTGAGAAAGCCAAGCAGGGTGAGTGAGCCTGCAATCGGGCAAGGGAATGGAACTCCTGTGTGAAAGTGTGCAGCTACTGAAGGGCAGAGGGGCACAACTGCATTCCAGGGGCAAAGAGGTCCATGTAGTAAATAAAGTTGCTGGTTGGGAGAGAATGAGCATGTAGCAGCAAACCAAGCATAATTTGGATATCTGGGAGTGAACCGCACCAACTACACCTTCATATTGAGATGTCCTGCCCAAATTTCCAGAGATCACTAATGAAACTACACGATGGTAAGGTTTCGGCCAAAATGACCGCATCTAAATGTCCTAACCAACCAAAAAGTCCGAAAGAAGGTACGATTAACTGTTCAACCTTCTTTTGGACTTTTGGTTGGGTAGGACATTTTAGGGATGCAGAGGGGTGCCCCCCAAACCACCGCTTACTATACTGTGAGCAGGGGATGCGGGAGTGTCCTGTGCAGCTGTCCCGCAGTCCAAAAAAATAAATAAAAGGCTGCAGGGATTGCGGGGGCCACCCATGCAGCTGACCCGAAGAAAGAAAAAAGGATAGGTCCCTGCAGCGCTGGTTCCCGATCACGGAAGTGAAAGGGAATTGGCATCTCGGGTCACAGTGAGATGGAAGTTAAGCAAGGGGGCGGGGGTGTGTTGGGGGTGTGGGTAGGGGTTTGGGCGCATCAAGAATGTTCAGGGGAGAAACCACCAAAGATTATTTCGTACAAATAATCTTCGGTCGTTTCAACATTTCGTACGTGGTACAACCCAAAACCGCTGGGAACACACTGCAAATGGCAAACTGAGTCCCTCTTCTCAGCGTAAACTGAAGTAGATCGATACTGAGAAACCCCATTATGCTGTGGCACTGAACTTAAAGACAGAGGGCAAACTGAAAGAAATGGTGGTAGAGAAATCGCTGAAGACTGATAAAACTTCCAGAGAAAATGATTCTCATTGGCTTCGAAATTTCTGCAGGTTGGGATGTGGAAGCTGGAGCTTGACGTGAGCGGAGGAGGGCCAATTTTTAATATCTGTTGCATGTTGATAATTGCGTTCAGCTACCCACCATGAACTGAATATACCCACTATTATGCTATTTTTCTATGTTGGGATATTGAATTCAGATTCCTCAACACAAAATGAGAAAGACCAACACAGAATAATACCAGTATTTATATAGCGCTAGCTCACCCGAGGGCATCAAAGTGCTGTAATAAGAGTTGATATCATTACCAGATCTAGTCCAGTTTATTTTTTTTTATTAGCACAAACTGATAGACCAGCCAACCATACCGAAAGAAAACCAACTTGACCGAATTCCCATTCAAAATAATAGTCTTGTTGAAATGTTATCACAATTGTCCCGTCTTTTTTTAATTTAATTTTTAATTTTTTTTTCTCCACAAGAACATCATGACGAAGGTGCTAATGGCCATTAGGTCTAGAGGTCTAGCATAAATTTAATCTCTTCCGAGAAATATTTTAGTTGTGCTAGGCTAGTAAACCTGTGCAATGAGAACATATTTCAAATGCATTTTATTAGATTAGGCTTTTTCTTAGATTAATAGGCTGTACACAATGAGATTTAGTCACTCAGTTCTCCAAAAATCTGTTTTGGGGCACTATACTCTAGCCTCACTCTTCCTCTGTGCTCCTTTGATGAGGAAATTATGGCAAAAGGATATCCATTAGATTTGAAAAACTGATTCTTATTTGGCAGTTCCGTGGATCCTTGTCCTTGGAGTGTGTGGAAAATTGGTGAAATGGAGCACAAGCGGCTCCATGCATGGATCACTGATGCCCTATCCAGTGCTGAGGGTGCCAAAAACCAGCAGGGCTGCAGTGCATTCCGGAGACATTCTCTGGTGTCTGATGGAAACGTTTCTGATCCAATCAGGGCCTGGTAATACAGTTCAAAAGATTAGCAATTTGTGGTAGGGAAGACCCTATCTCTCATAAAGAACATAGTTCTTTGCCTGGTTAGGACCAAGGTGATCTGGTCTACGGGCAAGTTGTTAATCACTTATTAGGGTAGTGGACTCTGTCAGTCAAGCAATCCTCCATTGTCAGGTGGATTGAATTTTGGACACCAAGCACTGCCCCTAAACGTATGCATCCTCATTCAGTGGCCTTCCAAAGAGACTTGGGCTACTCATTGATATTTAGCGATTATTCTGCTTTGGATGCAGGTTTTGGAGCAATGCTACTGTTTGGTCAAGTGGTTCTACAAATCCTCTGTCGGAGCTGCCCAATTTGCATCTGAAATGTGAAACAAGAGCTTTTAGATATCGTGGGGTAAATGTATGGCATAACTTCAGCGCCTCACACAAACCTAACACTCAGAGGTTTTGGACAAAGCAGTGAAATCTGTCGTTGTGCAGGAAACTTCACTTGTCTGTGGTAGGACGAGCTGCATGGTAGTAATCCCACGTTTACTGTAGCACTTTGTTAATATACCCTTCAACATCCCTAAAAGGTTTTTGGGTCAGATGGCATTGCCAGGGATTTCATATGGGGGTGAGGGGACAGAGGAATAGGATTGCTCAGAGCACTTTGCAAAGGGACTATAAGAATGGCGGGAGCAGGTTACCCCACTTTGAACTGTAACCTCTCGCAGGGCAATTGCAGTTTGTTGTGGGTTGTCTGGCGGATGAGCCCTCTTTAAATACCATCTTACTGCACCTTCTATTAAACAATGCATTTTGAAGGAGGCACTGTGGGTACACGAGGCCCGATTCTCTTATTTGCCCCACCTATTGGCATTGGTAAAACTCTATGGTATAGGGCTTGGAGACTAATGGGAATTACTGAGCCCTATTCCCCCAACACCCACCTGGTAGGGTTACGAGATGCAAAACTCAACTTCCGTACAAGGAATTGGAAGGTCAGGGCGGCTACAGTGGGGGATTTGTTGCAGGAAGGCAAAGTGATAGGCTTGTGTCTTTTGTACGGATTTCTGGTCTATAGAGAGGACAGGTTTTATTGCACGTGGACTTGCTTAAAGGGATCGAAAACAGATGACTGGAATTTCGAGGGGTCAGGGAGTGTGACCCAATACTGGAAGCCATGTATGACATTTCAGAAGGAGGCCATGTTGTCTCCAGGGTAGATGAGTTACTTTCAAACAAATTGAGCGAGCTCATCTTGTGTGCTCGCAATGGAAAGCAGACCTGGGTAGGGCCTTCAGGGACGTAAAATGAGCCTGTACCCTGATTTATAATAAAAAGGTCTCCAGGAAAGCCTGATTAAGGTGATCACAACTGTACGTCGCATATAGGGCAAACATAACCCCACACAAAATATCCCAGTTCCATGGGGCAGGTCTGCGGGATTGACCTAGATGTATGGAAGATAAAGTAGACATCATGCACATGTGCTGGACCTGCCCAGTGGTCCAAAGGTTCTGGCCCGCAATTGCAGATAAAGTAGCTAAGCAAGGAATTGAGATGCATGCCTGGCGTCCCAGAGGCTTGCCTATTGGGAATGTTCATGTGGGGAAAGAAACATGCAACACACTTCAATAGGATGAAAGATTTGATTTGTGTGGTTCCGAAACGCAGGATTACAATGGCCTGGAAGTCGAAAGAGGGACAATGTTGAAGCATGGTGGAGGGATTTACGTAGATGGGCGATTGCGGAAACCTCTGTTTGGCACAAAGCAGTGTACATAGAAATGAGAGAGGTGAGTGTTGATGTGAATGAATGAAACGCCTTGGCGCAGGCAATATTTGCCCCTTTGGACGAAATGCCCCCTTAGACGACTAATATTGGACGGTATATGATCTTGGAGATTTACTCTATACATGTGAGCCCACCACCCTTGAAGGATTAAGGGGATGTAGGACCGGGACTGTACAAGCAGGAACTATTTTGTGAGTTTCCTTTGGTTGTTTTTGCTTTTATTGTTGGAAGGGCCTTTTGAGTATCGCACTGATCACTGTGACTGAGGCAAGCATAGTGTAAGGGCACTGGTTGTATTTGTTGTATGTTGAAATGGTAATAAACTGTTTTCTTTTTTTTAAAACGCTATTCATTAGATGTTTTTTTGACCGATGGAAAATGTTTGACTGGCAAAGGTGGGACAGAGTGAAAAGCGGATGATGCCTCATTTGCCACACAGTGGCCTTTATTTTCAAAAGGATTATGACCCCCATAGTATTCTGGATTAAAGAAAACTAAGAACTAGGAATAAAGCAGCCTTTATAATTAGTAACTTTCTTTACTCCTGACAGTAACCACCCTTTCAAATGGATTGTGTCCTCTCGTGTATCCCTCATATTATGATAATTATCTCTCCAGCTGTTCA
The DNA here is from genome assembly GCF_040938575.1 of Ambystoma mexicanum. Classification (NCBI taxonomy): domain Eukaryota; kingdom Metazoa; phylum Chordata; class Amphibia; order Caudata; family Ambystomatidae; genus Ambystoma; species Ambystoma mexicanum. The sequence continues at coordinate 1,462,525,140 of NC_090935.1, forward strand.
AATTGATTTTCGACAGGGGGCGTTGTGCTGTCTCGTCGATCTATGTCCCTCGACGGCCTCCGTTCTACTGTTGACATCAGTATAAGTAGCGCATGCAGCACCTGTTGGCTTCAGTTCAGTTTTTCTGAGCTAACGCTTCTACAGCGCGCTTTAGTTCTTCTATGAAATCACTAGTCATTTTAGTTTCTAAAATGTCTTCTTCATTGGCACCATCGACGCATAAGCCTGGCTTCAAGAAGTGCCAAAACTGTGGATCGAAGATTTCGATCACCAACTCCCACTGCGTATGTATGTGATGCCTTGGTTCTGGGCATCGTTCCTCCGGCTGCGGCTCCTGTCAGGCGATCACCGGAAAGGCTCTCGGGGATCGCAAAGGTAAATTGGCTGTGGGGAGGTTATTTTCTAAGTCTCCTTTGAAGAGTTAAAAAGACAGAGGAGTCGAGGTATTCCTCTCGACGTAAAAAATCAAAGCGGTCTCGATCGAGAAGTCGATCGTGCCATTCTTCTTCTTCGAAGCAAGCCAAGATACAGCATCATAGGTCTCCTTCGACCTCCAGTGATTCCTAGGGTGAGGTAATCGAGTGTCCAACAAAATCCGACTCCCCTGCGAAGTGTGATGTGTTTCGTACTGAGATGCTGAAGATCTTCGAGGATGCGGCCTCGACCCCCTCGAAGGACAAGCACTAAACCCCTGCCCCTGTCGATCTGCAAAAAGACGACAAAGGGAAGTCAAAGACAAAATCTTCGAAACCGAGCCTTAAGCCGGTGCTGCATCGAGAAAGATCTCGATCTGACGAGAAATCGTCAAGGGCTTTGAGGAAGCACAAGTAGTCGACTACATCGACGCCTTTGCTGACTCAGTCGGAGCCGTCTATGCCGACTAAGGTGATCCCAACTTCGAGGTCATTGTCAACAATTACTTCAAAATTGTCGAAGCCAGTTGTGGTACAGGAAAAGATTTTCAAACCTTTACCTAAAAATACTTTAAGTCTATCAGCCATCTAGGAGGAAGATCATCCTTCTGATAACGCACTGCCTTTTGGACTAGAGTTCGGCACCCCTAATGTGCCAGAATTCGGCACCCCTAATGTGTCATCTCGGAGTCCAGATCAAGGGATTTATGACAACCTTCAGTCAGCCAGTGGGTTAGATACCTCTCCCGTGTTAGTTTGGCAAACCAGATCCAACTGAACATGCTGACTCCTCCATATAGAAAGCTAATGAGTAAGGTTATAGAGTTTTTAGGCTGGAGCCGGCCTACTCCATTTGAACAAATGATATGACCGACGTATTGGACCACAGTCCCCAGAAAGATCCAATGTTACCTTTCCACACTGCATTACAGAAAAGGGTCTCTGCAAATTGGGAGACACCAGAAACTGTGGCTGCAGTAAATGAAGGTTTTGCCAAAAAAACAGACCATCCCGTAGTGACCCAGAGTATCTAACTTAACACCGAACAGCAGAAAGTTTGGTGGTTCAGGCTGCTACATCTACCAAGCAGTCGGCATACACATCCATCCCCCCTGATGGGGATAAGATAGTGGATGCCTGAGCGAAAAATGTTTTTACGGCTGGCAGTATGGCATTAAAATCAATAAATGTGACTTTTACTTTGTCAAGGTTTACGTTTACTTTGTCGGACTGCGTAGCTGTGGTGGCTGACCACATCCCGAAAGGGGAGGAAAGAGACGGCTTCCTGGCAATCCAGGATAGTAAGGAGGCAATGGGTGAATGTCTCCAGTCAGGACTGGCGGCTGCAGACAGCATCAGATGTGCAAGCTAGGCTACTCAACATGCCCTTTGATGGCTCGAGGCTGTTTGGCAGCAAGGTGGATGAGAATTTAGAAAAGCTGCAGACCTCGAAAGCGGTGGCTAAATCCTTTAGCGCCACCATTGGACATCCTCAATACCCCTACTCTGGCTCATCTTCCTGGAGGGGTAAGTCCTTTCGTTTATACTCCTCAATTGGAAGAGGAAGAGGACAAGCCGCAAAGAGGTCAGAGAAGATTCCCACGTGGTGGACGAGGGAGAGGTGCTAAGCCAACCCAAGCAGCAGCAGCTTTACACTCAGCCGCTGCTTCAAAACCACTATGAGGCCTTGACTCACAAGACCCAGGTGGGAGGCAGACTTACTCAGCATCTGAACGAATGGCGAGGTATTACTTCAGATGCTTGGACACTGGAAACTGTAGCCCAAGGTTACTGCCTACCTTTCCAAAGAAGGCCTCAGGACCATCCACCGGGGAACAACTTTCAAAATCCTGGATCTGATCCTTGTGCAGGAAACGACCCTGCTAGAGAAAGGTGCAATAGAACATGTACCTGTAGCGGAAAGGAACAAGGCTTGGTATTGCCCCATATTTTCTGATTCCCAAAAAAGACGGAGGATCGAGAACCATCTTGGACTTGAGAAACTAGAGCAAGTTCCTCAGGAAGGACAAGTTCAAGATAGTTACCCTTTCTCAAATACTTCAGGCTCTCCAACTCCAAGACTGGATGGTGGTGTTGGACCTTCAGGATGCTTACTTTCATGTGCCTATCCATCTCAAGCACAGAATGTGCCTGAGGTTCGCAGTTGGCGGTTCCCATTATCAGTTTTGAATTCCGCCATTTGGGCTGACCTCTGCCCCAACGGTTTTCACTAAGTTGATGGCGGTAGTGGCAGCGAGTCTCGGGAGTGTGGGATTCATGTCTACCCCTACCTGGATGATTGGCTGATCAGGGCTCGTTCACCCGAGCAAGCCCAGGGACATCTCAGCGTAACCTGCCACTTGCTCCACAGACTGGGCTTCTCCCTCAATTACAAGAAATCCCACATGATACCATCCCAAAGACTCCATGTATTGGAGCAGTCCTGGATGCTTCCTCAGGAAAAGCCTCGCCACCCGAGGTGAGAGCTCAACACATTCTGCAGATGGTTACCAAATTCCAGAGTGCCCAGCATCTTCCAGCCTTCAATAATTTCTTTTGTTTTTCTAGTATTATTTTTTTTTTTTTTAGGTTGCTCGGTCTCATGGCATCCTGCATTTTTTGCTGATGCCAGAGGCTTGCCTGAGAATGAGTTCCTTCCATTGGGCTCTCAGGACTCAATGGTCTCAGTTTTCAGGCAGAATTTCAGACCACCTGAAAGTTCCAAATAGAGTCTCTAAGGACCTTCTGCGGTGGGCTTGTAAGGACAACATTCTCAAGTGAGAATCTTTTTGGCAGCCATGACAGGAGAAAACGGTAGTGACTGACACCTCACTCACGGGGTGGGGAGCCCACACCAGCAGTCGTTTGTCTCCATTGGAGTCAAAACTACATATCAACCTTTTGGAGCCGAGGGCAATCGGACTAGCGCTGAAGGCCTTTCTGCCCTCTATACGGGAAAAGAATGTCCTGATAATGATGGATAACACAACGGCCATGTACTACCTCAACAAGAGGAGTTGTGCAGAGGGGCAATGCAGCTCTAGTTCTGGACAATGCAAGAAGGAATCTCCCTGTTGGCAGTTCACCTAGCCGGAGAGGAGAACACAGTGGTGGGCCGTCTGAGCAGGCAGAGCACAGTCTCCCACGAGCGGGAACTAGCTCAGGAAGTCCTTCAAGAGACCTTCACCCTTTGGGTAACCCCTCATGTTTGCGACCAATGTCAAACGAAAGTGCAAACCTTTTTGCTCCAGGGAATTTCCTCCAAGAGGAGCTCTAGGGACACGTTCCTGGTGGACTGGGAGTTTCCACTCCTGTACGGGTTTCCTCCAATCCCAGTCATTCCTCGCGCGTTCAGGAGGTTCAGACAGTTCAGGAAATATGTGATCCTAATTGCTCTTGATTGGGCCTGGAGGACGTGGTACCCAGACCTTCTGGACATGTCCATCGGCGCTCCAATGCGTCTCTCGAGGAAGATCGAGATCCCCACCCAGAAGTCAAGACACTCAGCCTTCACGCATGGTTTCTGAAAGGCTGAGATATAAGGATTGGGACCTTCCGGATGACGTAATGTAGATTTTGCTTTCAGCCAGAAGGCCAGCAACACAATCTTTGTACCGCTGCCATTGGAACAAATTCAGCAGCTGGTGCAGGGATAAGAATGTGTCTCCCTTTCTATGCGACACACCAGGGTGCTTTCCTTTTTGTTACATTTGGCAAATCTGGGGCTCCAGATTGGAACAATTTAAAGGTTACCTGGCGGCGCTGTCTATTTCCAAGCGCTCTTCAGAGGAGGATTCATATTTTAACATCCCTCCAATTATTCAATTCCTAAAAGGCCTTACTAATGTATTTTCACCAGTTTCATTCAGTGTACCTGTATGGGATTTAAATCTGGTGTTAAAAATCTTAACATGCATTCCTTTTGAGCCTCTACACACATGCCCATTAAGATTTTTGACATTAAAAACTATTTTGCTTATTGCAATAACGTCAGCCCGCAGGGTAAGCAAGTTGCAGGCCCCGTCCTGTAAGCCTCCTCATATGGTTTTCCATAAAGACAGTCATTCTCAAGGTGAAACCTTCTTTCTTACCGAAGGTAGTTTCCGACTTCCACTTGTCGCAAAAAAATACTTTACCAACTTTCTGTCCACCTCCCCATCCGGGGAAGGAGGAGGAAAGATTACGCAGACTGGACCCAAAAAGGGCTCTGTTTTTACATATTCAGAATGGCTACATTTCGCCCAAATTACCAATTATTAATTGGCTATACTGGCCCCAAATTGGGTCTAGCTGTTACTAAACAAACCATATCCAGATGGATTATCCTGGCCATTTGTGAATGTTACAGATTAGCAGGTAAGGACCCGCCTGAAGGCTTAAGAGCACGTTCCACAAGGGGCATGGCAACCTGCTGCTCTTCAAAACGGTGTCCCAATCAAAGACATTTTTTAAGTGGCCACTTGGTAGTCTATGCATACTTTTGTGAGACATTACTGTCTGGACCCGTCTTCCAGTCAGGGAGGACACTTTGCAAAAGCAGTCGTTCATTTGGTCCATGATTGGAACGAAATTTTTAATTCGTACTCGCACCAAATTATTACTGCTTTGGGAGTCTATCATAAGTTGAGGAATACGTGGGAGTACACAATCCATTTGAAGAACAAGTTACTTAACCCCTTGTAGCTTTCTTTTGATTAGATGTTCCTCTCGCGTATTCCTCATCGCCCCTCCCAGCCTGCCCCGCTGTACAATTTACGTGTTCTTACACTTTACTTTTTCTGTGAGCCTACGGTTTAAGGTACGCCTAGTAATTCCACTTTAGGAGTTGAGGGAAAAACAGAACTGAAGCCATAGGGCGCTGCGTGTGCTACTTCTGAGGGACATCGACTCGTCAAGACGGCAGACAGCGCCCCCTGTCGAAAAGAAATTCCGAAGCTGGAGAGATAATTATCATAAGATGAGGAACACCCAATCGAAAGAATGTTACCAGGATGTAGGTAACTTGTTCAACTCTTCCACCCACCCTTTATCCCCTTTGGAGTGTGTGTGTGTGTGTGTGTGTGTTAGTTATTTGCTCAATATAATTAAAGGTACCAGATACAGTACTGAAGTACTGCGGTCACTGTTGTGAGAAATTTGTACTGTTACCAAACTCAATAGTACTCATTTAATCTTACCCAAAAGGAAGAAGGGCTGAGAATGCCCCTTGGAAACAATCTTTTGACTGGTATGTAGCAAACAAAGGTATGAATCCATTTGCCTTGCCCTGGCCTGGAAGAATCCTGGATGAAGTGAACCTGTTCAGTACAGGTGTGTGCAAACACAAACTCATGACAAGAATTTAGTTCTGAAAAATAATTTCAATTAAATCAATACTGGAGCTCATACAGGAATCATTGATTGACCATACTGTAGGAATAAAGCACATTTTATTAATTATCAAAATGTCTAAAACCACAAACCCATACCAAATCCAAATACATCCCTACAAATACAAATTGGTTCACATAAAAGACACAACAATCAAAACATGAAGATCCTGATGCAAATTCTTAGGTTTAACAAAGATCACAGTAACTATAACCTGTTCAATCAGTACATGGTAACTATAGATCCTGTTATAGTTACCGTGGTTCCTGTTAGTCAGGAATTGGGTCCACAGTCTCTAATTTATGCACATTTACTGTGTATATTATGTGACATTTTGCACTAGTAATTTTTATAACTGTTAGCACTTTTTTGTCTTGATATACTGATATACTGATTACCTAGGCTAACTGCTCTTCTTTCCTGGCTAGAACCTGTATGACTTATTGTGAATTTATACTTCACATGGTCACTATTTCTGCACTTGATTTGACCAGCTGTTTTGAGTGGTTGACGTTCATATTTGATGTCTTATGTGAATCGATTTGTTTTTGTAGGGATGTATTTATATTTTGGATGGGTTTGTGGTACTAGACATTTTGATGATTTATTTATTCCTTGAGTATGGCCAGTCAACGATTACTGTATCGGCTCCAATATTGGATTTAATTGAAATTATTTTTCAGAACTAATCAACTCTTGTCGTGAGATATCAGTTTGTTTCCATTTGGTTCTCCCCAGGTGTCTGCGAATTAAAAGGGGTGTACCCATCTTCTGTCCTTAGAGTACAGGTGTGTTGCACTCTTCCTTCGTCTGCCTGACCACGCGTTACTACTTAGAGTTTCTATTCTTTTTTGAGATTACAGAATTGCCAATAAGCTGGTGAACTGCAGGTGTATATATTGAAAGTATGTGGTTTCGAGTAATGGATCCCTATTAAGAAATAGAACATGTAAAATGCGTTGTGGTTGGGTTACCAGATGTATCACTACCAATTGCCACAGTTCTGTCCCTTTCAGAATGTTATCTTTGTCTTATGTTTGTATGAACAGAGTTCAGTAATCATGTACAAATTAAATTGGATGCATCATAAAAATTACTGGTTCCCCGTTTCAAAGAACAATATACAGTGTCTTTTTTCCGACAATATTGATGTCAAATGTTGTTCTATTTTGTTTAGGTCACAAGAACACAAACTAAATTGACAATGATGCTGGAGAAGCTAGGGATGAGCTATGATGGGCGGCCGCACAGTGGACTGGATGACTCTCGAAACATTGCACGAATTGCTATACACATGCTTCGGGATGGCTGCGAGCTGCGTGTAAATGAGCGGATGCACGCAGGGCAGCTAATGACTGTTGCTAGCTCTTTACCTATAGAAGGAGCCCCAATACCACAAAGTCCTCATTTTAAGACCTAGAAATTGACATATGGACCAATCTATAATCGTTGATTGATGAAATGCCAGGAACAGACATTGAAGACCCATCCTTGTCAATGCTGTTTATTCTGAAGAATAACCTCATCATTTTATCAGAAGAGTCTGTGTTTGTTTGTATTTAGACATCTATGTATTTGAAACTCATGGTATATTTGTTTAGCAATGTACTGCTTATCAGTCACTGTTAACTTCACCCATACACGGTCAACAAAGTATCACCCATTGATGCGAATTTTAGGAGCTTGTGAACTTCAAATTAAATGAAAACCTATTTTTCAATAATTTTCTTTTGTCTTTTTATTGACTCTTCCCTGTGATGCTTGTACTAAAATAGCATTCACCCTTAATTTGTTTTCATCAGTTCATTTATAAAACAAAGTATTATTTTTATTCCCGAATTCCGATAATTTCAAGTAATGTATTGGTTGCAGGGAAATCTTTCTAGACCTACACAGACCACCAAGTCCGGGATTAGGATAATGGGAACCTTTATTCTCCTGCAAGCCTTTCCCTTGCTCACTTTGGAGGACCTGTGGCTGAGCAGTCCAGATACACCCATAGGAGGGGAGCAAGAGTACGACGCAGCATTACTTAAAACTGCAGACCATCTACACATGTTATTTAGGTGACCTTGGTACAGGGAACATGAAAAGTCTTGTCTTTCACCTACTAACCAACTGGTTCCAATGATCCACAGAGCCAGCTTGGGAGATTTGCCATGACCCAAATCTGCCTTTGTTGGTGATGAAGGGAGTTGAAGACTCCACACAGTGCAAACGACTCTACCTTGGACGCACCAGTTACCAGATTTATTTCAATTAATCGCATTTGCCTGTCACCTTGGCCAACGCAGTGATCAAAGCAAGCAAGGCTTATGCAGCACAACGGGTCCGAGCCAGTAGTGTACTGAGCGGGGAGGTCTTTTAAGAGCCAAACCGGGACAATGAATGTGCAGGAGCACTGTGTTCCTGCACAGCACCCTTATTGTCACCATTCCTGTCCATGTGGCAGTTGGAGCCCCGGGCAGAAGAGTGGCTCTCCCAGGGAACTGATGCGCTACTCTGTCAACGGAGCATTCAAATGGGAGTCATTATGCACTGATGGGAGAGAGGGGGCAGCTATTAGCAGGCACTTTTGTAAACGTGGATGATCCGAAGCGACAAGGGTGCATAATGCTGCATGTTTTATAAAATGTGTTAGACTCACGTTAATCTGTGCATTGCTTTTGTGACTTTGCATGCAGGGTGGGGAAAATGAAACAAAAGCCATGCTCTTATTGCTCCTCATTTTTCTATGAGGATGTATATAGTGTAAAGATAGTTTACTATGAAAGGCTAGTTTATTATGTAATGTGGTTTGCAGCAAACTCTGCCTGCTGAGGACACCGTCGAGACGCGAGCTCCGGTGACCTTGCGAATTGGGACCTACTCTGGCCCTATCCGGCTCACTGAGGGACTTTGGCCTTCAGGAGACCACTCTAAGTGCAACACGCACCCGCAATCCAGTAACCAGTTGAGGATTGCCCACAGCCTCCCACTGCTACAGCAGCAGCAGATACCACGGACTACACCGCTACTGGTGTCCATCCTGACGAAGGCCAACACACAGGCTCCAATCAAGCCCCATTTGGCCGAAACACACCTGTGTCGATCCCCTGTGACACAGCTGTACCATCCCTCTCTTGTGTATGTTTTTTGTAAATACTGTTGTGTACACCTTGTGTAAAATATGCCTGAGACCACGTTCTGTCCCAGGCGCTCCCTTGTCTAATTCTAACTGTAGGTCTATCCTACCTCATTTCTGAATGTGCCTCTATGTGAAGTTTTTAACCTCAATATCTCTGAGGTTGACACTTACCTGTTTTACCACTGAATACAATCACTCTTGTCCGTTTTGCTCTAAACTTTCATGCTTATTGAAAGTATTGTAAAGTAATCATTCAGTCACTAAAAATGTTCTATCTTGTTGTGAAATAAATATCAACATTCAGAACGACAAACAGCTTGTAGGATCTTTCATCCTGATTATTTTTTATATGGATACATGTACCCAACGGGTAAATCAGGACTCCACCAGGTGCCCTCTTTTTCTACTTTATTCAAGTACATGAAATGCAAAGCAAAATCTTGTGTTCAGTTGCTTAAATTGTCCACATCCCGGTTTCACCATTTTACCAAAGTGTGTGATCCTGGCCAAATCATTTAATCGCACTGTGTCTCATCTGCAGCTTCGTAAGTGATTCACTTCATAGCTTATATTAATATATCCTGCTATTATTAAAAAAAAAGCCTGACTATAGAGTTGCTCCAAATATAATAGTTATTTGCCACTTGAGCCTTACTTATGGCAACTTATTATATTGTTATTTCCATGGTTCCTACACGTATCAAAGACTGATGATGCTCCTTGCAATGTTCTTTTCTGTGAAGTGGGTTCTGTTGAAGCAATCCATATGCAAATTAGGAGGGTTGCATGTATGGTTTGTGTTATTGCTTGGCTAGACTGGCATTTGGGGGGGAGCCAGTCTAGTCCCTTCTTACCGTGTCTTGCCTTTTTTCTGTGCATCCTTTCTTGGACAGCAGTGCTGCTGTGTTCACCTGCTCAGCCTGGCTGCCTGTAGAACAGCGGTCTGGAACAGGACACGGACAGCAGTGTGGCTGTATGCTCCTGCGCTGCACCCTCCATGCACAATGGGGGGATAGCAGGAAGACACTGTCCCACGTGACTTGATGCAGTGCCAGATGCAGAGCAGGAGCACACCGATCCTTCTCCCACTCTTGTCTGAATGTTGCAGGGAGAGGGTACACGGTCAAGTCATCATGTGGGGGCAGTAACGATTGTATGTCAGTTTAGCATTCTTTTTCCAAGATGCATTGGCGTGGGGGAAAGTAGCAGGTTCTTTTTTTTATTTCTCGTAGCTCACAGCCCCCCCAATCCCTCTTGCCCCTCTGGATACTCCCCTTGTCCGATCCAAGCCCACCCAATTTTGTTCTCTAGTAATCCTAGTCTGCAGGCATTCTTCTGATACCCTTTTCATTTTGTTTTTCCTCCTCTTTAGAGCAAGCCCGCACAGAGCTCAGCAGCAAGGCTCTCGGTAGCAATGATTCTTTGAGCTGACAGCGTCTGCTGCCCTTGCCAGCACTAGTGTGTGAGCGCTATACTGGGCCTTTTTACCCTCATGTACTCTGCTAAAAACCAAACACTGGCAGAGCTTCTGGGCGATTTGTCGCTTCTGCATTTCAATACTTGTGTGTGGGCTGATCAAGAGTAATCGTTCGAAATATTGATGCTGGCTCTTGGGGGGGTAAATAGGAAATCGGAAGTTGAGAAGGTACCTCATCGGAAGTTGAGAAGGTACCTCGCCCCAAATGGTGTACTGAGTGTGGGGGAGAGGGAGCAAGCTGCCACCCCCCCAGCCCCACCTGGGGCTCTTTTAAGAGCCAGATCTGAACATTTGTCAGGGGGACACCTCTTCTGTTCTGCACCTCAAGGAGCTCTGAGCAGCAGAGGGGCTCACACTGCTCTGTGTCAACAGAGCATTTCAATGTGAGCCATTAGGCACTGATGGGATGGAGGGTGGGGCTATTAAGGACTTTTGTCACTCTAGAAATGTGAATGGGCGGGAGTGATCAGAAATGAGAAGGGTGAATGTTGCATGCTTTATGAAATAATGACTATGACTTTAAAACCCGAGGAGGATTTGTTAGGCTCACATTTATCTGCATGATGCTTTTGTGACTTTGCATGCAGGATGGAGAGAATAAAACTAAAGTCATAATCTTATTACACAAGATATTTTTATGATATATATATATATATAGTGTATAAAGTTTACTGTGAAAGGCTAGTTTATTATGTAATATGTTTGCTTCCAAGGTATTGCTATAAAGTATTATTAGAAGCGCATGAAATGCAAAGCAAAACCATCTATCAACTAAACCTGGGAAGATGTGCTCAGTTGCTTAAATTGTCCACATCCCGGTTTCACTATTTAAGCAAAGTGTGTGATCCTGGGCAAATCACTTAATCACACTATCTTATCTGCAGCTCTGTAAATGATTCGGATTAAGTTCATAGCTTGTTTTATATTTCATATTTCATTTTTTATTTTATTTTTTATTACCATGTTATACAGAAGTTCTTACAAAAAAACATTTTAACACATGAAAGAAAAAGAAACGAAAGAGGAAAGGCCACATAAAAGGAGAAGGAGGCAGCAATTGGGAGTGAAACAAATTTAAGTATATTTTCCGGCCTACTAGCCCTGGGTAGCCAAAAGAGGAGCTACCTTTTTCCATAAAATGGAAAAAACACAACAAATGGTTTATGCCCCCCGCCCCCACACCCACCTGAAAAGATCCCAGAGTGCCTCTTTGGAAATGGACTGATCTAAACAAGCGGCTAGCCTGGCCACTTGCACTGAAGCATCAAGTGCTGCACAGTTTCCATGCTTCCACTGCTGCATAACCTGCATAGCCGTAAAGGCCTGGGGATGTGTTCCCACGCCCCCATTACTTCCAAGGTTTTAACGGAGTTGGTTTTCAGCTTCAGATAGTCCCCATATCAATGAATTGCCCACAAATTGCTCAATATACTGGGGGGCATTGGTCCTGGCCAGGATGTACTCAATGAACAGTTGGCTATTATGTTTTTTAGCAGCTGTTCAACGTACTGTTCACAAAAGTGCGCTTGAACCACCTTTTTCATGGCTGTTTTAAAGCGTGGATAAGACCAACAAATGGAGACCCCAGGGGCCACTGACAACCATTGTGGTGAAGATTGCACAATACGATGCTGTTAATGACTCAAATCAAGCATTCCCACTAGGTCAGTGCCTTTTCTGGGATTGCTCCAGGGAAGCCCTTATTTATATATTTTTATGACACGTTATACTCTGGATGATAAACCCTTATATAACGCCCCTCTCTTAGAATCCCCCTGACCCCACTGAGCCAAGAAGTAGGTTTGTTTTGCAAATTGAAAAGGTTTATTTGAAAAATTAAACAATAGATATATATCACACTTTATAATAAATTAATATTTGATATCACACTTAGACATATGACAGTGATCAACAATGGATGATGTTATACTAGCACACTGGTTTAATTACTTAGGAGTAGTATAGAGGATAAGGTAGCTGAGAATGCTTTATATGGTACAAGGAAATGCAAGGTGGAAAAGAAGCAACACAGGGATAAACTTGATATGATTTCAGCAAAAGATAATAGAATCAATTTTTCTCTGACAATTCACTTCTCCCCCCCCCTCCCCCCCCCCAATGCAATGTAAGGAGATGGAAGTAACACATACAGTCTTCAGGAATACAATCACAGTACATTACGAATTCAGTTCCCCCCCTAGCAAGCTTAGAGAAACAGGGATGATTTTAAAAACAGGCAAAGTACTTTAAAGGTGGTATGCAAAGAAGGAAAAAATATGCTAAACATGATTTTGATTCCCTCTAGAGGTTCAGGGTGAGTGAGATACTTTAAATCAGTTCAGGCCAGCCCTATCAATGATTCAGGGATGGTTACGGAATTGCGTAATGGAAGCAAAAGACAAATGTTTTTACACGTGGCTGGAATGAAGCAAAATGTAAAATCGCGGCAATTTAGTCGCATGTGTCTAGCGCAATTACGGAGGAAGTATAAGGAGTAGCAAGTCTCGCTTCTATCACAAACGGTTCAAGAGATACGGATGATTTAGCGGAGGTAGATTTTCAGAAATGAAATAAGTCACAGAAGGACACACAATTCTATGATGCAGTCTCAATAGGTTAAAACAGTTTGAATTAGATTATTTTAAACTAAGAGATTGGTTTTGCACAGTTCTGGCTGAGTACTCACTGTTTTGGACAGGAATGCTACTTCGTCACGAATCGGGTCAGGATTGGCTGCGGTTCTCTCGCCACTGGGTACCGGTTCTGCGCACAGTGATCTGGGTCAACTCTCAGCACTGCACAGCGATCTGGTCTCTCTGGATCTCTGGTCTCTGGAGATTGATGGATTTGAAGTCTGGAGTCTCCCGGCAAAGCGTCCCGCAAGAAAGTGGAAAGTGAAAGTCCATACTTGGGTTCCAGTGGATCTTTTTATGTCTTTAGAACATGGGTATGGATGCTAACTTTCTTTGCCCAACCCACTCACGATTTGATAGGCCAAGGATTTCTCTTTGACCTGATTTGAGAAGGGAGCAGTGAGTCATCCTATGTCATCAGGTGTCATCTTTATGGCATGCAGAAAGAACACTCCCCTTTGCTTCTACCTTAGAAAATCATTTTCATAACTAGACACATTTCCCAGATACACAAGTGGTTGACATTACATGTACAGGTTTCAGATGACTTGAGGTACATTCTTGTTCAACTCTGATCTTCCTAAGAGCTTGCATTCAAAAATGACAACTTATTTTTGTTTTTAGTTGGTTTACCAATATCGGACGTTTACCAAAAATGACACAAATGTACACCGCCTTTCTACACATATTCCAGTAAATTTCCATGTCTCTAGCTTAAACCCAGTGTCTGCAACATGAATAAATTGTGGGGTTCGGTCCCAGAGCATCATACGGAATTAAGTTTAGACTCAAATTGTAGGTACATTTATTCCTGTCATCTGGTTACAATTAGTTATCAGTGTTTTTATAAAACATATATTTGCCTTCAATTCACAAAGTGTCTGGGCCCGCCCCCAGAAGCTTGGAGAGTCAGGGATCACATGTCTCTTCTTTCCCAGAGCAGTGTGTTGACAGTAAACACCCAAATCAGCATATCCTATTCAATGGAAAGGGTCTATTGTGTTGTGTCCTGCAGGCTGGAGGAGGAACTCCTCCCTCTCAATCAACAGGGCCATGTGATATCCTGGCTTCTTGTGTGGAGTTCTGAGGTGAGAAGGTTTCCCAGCCTCTTGGACTGTTAATTGAATCAGCCTGTCTTCTGTGAACAGGTGTTTATGAATTTTAATTAACCAAAAGGCTTTGAAGTTTCCAGCTGGCTCAGGATTCTTTGGCAACTCCTGAAGTACAGTTCTACTGTCAGAGTTTAGACCGCTAGCGCCGGTTTGTGGAAAATGCTGGTACTGCACCCATTCTTGGGATCTGTCTTGAATTAATGCATTTCAAAAAGGGGATTTTGCTTGATAGTATATGATCCTTGCTTAACATGGTTTTGATGGGAATCCTTACAGTAGAATAAAGTAGAACACTCAACCAGGGTTGAATTTTTGTTTGGTGGTTTCGTGCCCATGATTTTAGCAAATTTTTGACAACAAGAAAATGAATTCCCAACAGTTCTGGGTTGCTTTTGGCAATCAGCATTGCCATTCCCAATGGTTTCAGGTTACTGTGTGTGTAGCACAATGGTGGTTTTAGGCAGTTCCCTCCTGTGCTCACAAACATAGGCAAAAATGGGTGGCAGCCTATTCTTCAAGTTTTCCCTGTGCACTTTCTGGGGAGTTCTGGCCATCATGTTTTCAATGCCAGTAATGCACAGTTTTGTGGTAGGGCTTGGATGCATGGGTAAAAACATCCCACAATGCAGTACTTTGCCCCTCGTGAGCAAAGGTTTTCTCAAAGCTGCCTTTAAAAATGATGTAATTGAGCGAGCCGCCCGCTGCATTGGCCACATGCCAAGAGGTTCAGCAAGGACATCTGCAGTCTTGCTTTGCAAGAGAATATCTCAAGACCAAGGATAATGGTCTGTACCGGACTGTGTAGAGGCAAGCGGAATAGTGCCAGCATTCAGCAACGTACAATAGCATGAGGCTAATCTTAGTCGAAATTAACAGTCAGAATTCCAGCAGAGTAGCCCCCTGATGCGTGCTAGCCTCCCTACTGATCCAATTGTCTGGGCACATCTGACCTTATGATGGGCAAGATGAGTTACCCCTCAGGCCCTCCTCAATGTTGATCCCCAGGTACTTGTGTTCCCTAATCACCGCAAGGAAACCCTGTCAAGGTTCCACGGAATGGAAATCCTGCAATGGCCTGGTGGATGAAAGACCAGAATCTTGGCTTTCAGAATGTTAACTGTAAGGTTCAAGGCTTTGGATAACCTCTTTTGGGAGTCAAGTGAGGCCCGTTGGAGTTAGTCCAGAAGTCACTGTAAGGGGAAATCGCCCAGCTTGGGTGGAATCGACTTGGAATTAGCCAGGACAGGCCCCATATTTGCGTGATATAATATGAACAGGAAAGGGGTGCGATAAGCCCTGTTTCAGTCCCTGTGTTGTTGAAATCCAGTTAGAAAAATACCCTTTTTGGTTCCGTCAGATCTTGACCCGAGTGTGCATCTGGGTAATCATGGACAAGAGCCCTGCTGGAACATTCCAAGCTAACAATTTCTGCCAAAGTTTATCCTGATTTACAGTGTCAAAGGCGGCACTATAATCGATGAAGGTGGCGTATACGGGACTCTGGTGAGTTGACCATGCCTGTTGGATTAGAGCATGCAGTGCAAGGCAATTAGTCGATGTGCTTGAGGCGCGTTAGTACTGTTTAAGTGTGATAATGTTAGCCTCAGTGGCTGACGAACGCAGGTAGTTGAGTAAGAGAGTAAAGATCTTGGAAGATACGTCGAGCATTGCCAGAAGCCGGTAGTTACTAGGGGGAGATTGACGGCCCTTCTTCCAAATGGGGACAATGATGCTGCCTCTCCAAGAGCGAGGGATAAGTTGTGACTCTCCAATGCTCCTGAACAGGCAAGCCAGTGCAACAGCACAGGTGTCTGCATCGTTCTTGCCCACTTTGCTACCGAGACCATCCGGGCCAAGGGCACATGAAGGATTAAAGCTGGTGATAATTCTCAAGATGTCAGCCGAGTTAGTAAAGTAATACCATCTTGCTGGCATCAGTGCCTCCACTTTTTCGCATGCTAATAATCCACACAGGGTTTTCTCCACATGCTCAACCCATGATGATTCAGAGGCACCCAGAAGATCGCGCTCATGTTGGTCACCGTTTACCAACTCCCAGAATCTGTGACCGCCGTTGGACAAAGCGGCTTCCACCATACCCAGTCAGCGGTAGCACTGTTTGTATGGATGTAAATTCGTTTTTTAGATTTCGTTTTTATTAAGTTATTTCCATTTTTAGACAAAGAAACAAACTGTACAGCAACAAAAAAGGGTCACCAGACCCCCCCCCCCCGCATCCCCTAGTCCTTGCATGGTATTAATTTCACATATATATAATCAACTGATATCGAGAATACACAAACATTGGGGGCAATGTTGTAAATTAAAGTCTGATTGTAAAAACCAAGCACTTCTGCCCATTCAGTGGAAAATGTCTATCCACCCTGGATTGCATACGTGGTCCACTCCATTGCCACATAGTTCCAAATCCTATAAAACCATTCGGTCACCGTTGGAGGATCCTTGTATTTCCACTTTTGAGCAATCTCCAATAAAGAGGCCAGCTGCAGCACCACAAATGTTGTACATTTTTGCTTTGAGTTTCCTTGCATTGCATATCGCAGTCAAAAATCAACAGATTAGCTTTCATAGATTTTTCGGTTTTGACATACCAAACAGTTGTTGCATATGATTATCAATCTCTGCCCAATATCCCGCTAACACTGGACAATGCCACCAAACATGACCCCAATTCCCTATTGCACCACATTGTCTCCAGCACTGCTCCGACAAAGAGGATTTCATCTTGTGCAAACGGGCAGGCGTATAATGCCACTGCGTTAACAATTTAAGCCAACATGCCCTCAATTGTATACAGCTGGTATATTTAGGTATATCCTTCCATAACTCTTCCCACTGTCTGTGACTGATGCCCCAAAAGTTAACTGCCATCTGGATTTGTAATTCAAGGGGAGGTTGGGAGATAAACCATTAAAAATTGTGTTTAGATTCGATATTAAAGCCCTATTGCCTGGATTAGAAAGAACACATTTCTCGAAAGGAGCTGTTCCCTAACTGCAGCCAGCCTGAGTGGGGGGTGAGGCCCAGTATCCAGCGGCGTACCTGATAATATTGTTAGTACTCTTATCGCCCAATCCAAAAACAAGCTTACACTGATCAAATGTTTTGAGATCCATGACAATAAACAAATCCCGGATTTTGTTGCATCCTGCCTGCTTCGATTTCGAAAAATGCCAGAGGATCACAACCCGGAGTAAACTCAGGATTTGAAAATATTGGGGTAAAGGGGGAGGGGAATGTCGTTGAACTATGCCTTGTAACCACCCCATCCCAAACTTCTTCGACCAGATGCGTAATTTTACTCTTATATTAGGGGGGAGGTTCTTTTTTTTTTTTTTTAATATGCCACAGAACTTCTCCTAACTTTGCCCCCCCCCCCCCCAATGCCCGATCAATCTGCAGCCAGCATTTTTCTTCGTCTGTTCCCCACCAACCCTTAATAATTCTAAGTTGAGCTGCCTGGTAAAATCTATAAATATCGGGGAGGTCCAATCCTCCTCGCAGTAGGAGCAGTTAAAACTTCATAAGCCACCATTGGGATTCGAATCGGGAGTGCCTGAAAGAAATATAGGATTTTAGGAAAAATAGTCATCTTTATGACATTCATCCATTCCAGCCATGAGATAGTTAAAGGGCCCCAGTTTCCAAATTGGTTCGCAATTGTTTTCAGCAAAGAGGAGGAGGGGGCAGGGGGAATTGGCCTCATAAAGACGTTCCAAATTGGGAGTTATTTTAACTCCCAAAAGTTTAATACATCCGTGTGCCCATCCAAATTTGGTTTGTATATCTAAGGTGGATAGGGTAGAGGGGGGACAAAGATAAGTTTAAAATTTCTGATTTATCCAAATGAACTTTTAGACCCGTCACCGAGCCATACTGCTCCAATTCCCTCTCTATTCCCGCTAAGGATGTAACCGTTTCCGAGACTGCCAATAACATATCAGCGTACGCCATGATTTTGTGTTCTAGCCCCTAAAAGTAATATACCATGTTTATCCTGCGTGTGTCAGATTGTTGCAAGAAAAGGCTCAAGAGCTATGTCATACAATAATGGTGACATATGACAGCCCTGTTTTGTTCCTCGCTGCAGGGATATGGGGGAAGAGTTTTCCATTTATTAATAGCCGGGCCACCGGGAAATTGTAATTAACTTTGATTCTTGCTATAAACTGCGAGCCCAATCCCATTTTAGCCAAGACCTGAAGGAGGAATCCCCATTCTACCCGGTCAAAAGCTTTTTCGGCATCCAATGATAAGAGAAGTGCACTGATATGTCTAAGTGCCACTTTTTCTAGAATATGACACACCCGCTGTACATTGTCAAGTGTCTGTCGATTTTAAAAAAAAATTTGAAATGTATTTTCATTTTTTTAATTTTTTTTTTATAAACCCTGACTGGTCCAGACAAACGACAGATGGAAGCAGACCGTCCAACCTATTTGCCAAGACTTTTGAGTAAATCTTGATATCACGGCTAATTAAAGCTATAGGTTGATATGACCCACACCGCCCGGGGTTCTTACCTGGTTTCAGTAAAAGAATGATCTTCGCATCCTCCATAGAGGAGGAAATACTGCCTGAGCACAAGAACGAATTGTAGAGATATGTTAACCTTGGAGCCAAAACAACACTGAACATCTTAAAGAAGGAAGCGGAGAACCCATCAGGTCCAGGGGATTTATTAAGGGTGTATTGATTTAATGACGGTCATTACCTCTTCAGAAGAAATTTCTTTTTCCAGGACATCCCGCTTCGATCGTGAGATCTGAGGAAGCTGCACTCTGCAGATACTGATCTTACATCTGGTTCCTCAGTATGGTAAAGATGTGAGTGGAATTGTGAGATTATTTGCGACGATTCAGTGACTATAACCCCATTCGGCAGTTTTATCGATCGGATACTCTGTGAGGTGATCTTCTGGCGTAATTGTCGCACCAACAGTCTATCCACCTTGTTGGCTTTGACGTACTAGGACTGGCGTAAGTACAACAGGGATTTCTCTGCTTTTTTAGTTAGAAGTAAGTTTAACTTGGCTCTAGCAGTTACAGAAGCTTTTAAAATTGACAGAGCTTTGCGATTTTCCATCTTCCTCATCACTTGTTGCAATTCGGCCTCCAGTGTTTCTACCAAAGCAGTTCTGTCACCTTTTTCATTACCGCCTCCGCAATGAGAGCGCCTCGAATAAAAGCGTCCCATACCACATTAGCAGAAATATCAGATGTTGTATTAATATCAAAGTATTCTATCTTTGCTTCGATGTTCCCACTCCATAACCACTGGATCCTGAACCACCTCCGACGGAAATCAGCAAGGCCATACCCATTGGGTCATCCCTTCTATCTGTATTGTCAGTGGAGCATTATCAGAGAGCGCAATTGGATGGCAAGTCTTGCATGTAACCCCGCCCATAAGAGTATTGGAGAGCCATACATAGTCAATGCGGGAAAACGAACGATGAACATGCGAATAAAATGTGTATCCTTTCAATTCCCCCTTTAGGAGCTGGCCACGCATCTACCAATGCCAGATGAGTAAACTTTTATTTTAAGGAATTCAAGGGTATAGAGTGCGCCGATAAGGTGACTGCACTCTGGTCCCGCAAGGGGTCCCAAGCTACATTGACGTCACCCTCGCAACGTTTCCACCTGGATAAGTACTGATTTCAGAAAGCTCTCTTGGCCTGTATTTGGAGTGTATGTCGACGACACGTTACTTTTTTTTAAGCCTATTTCCAGAATGGCAAACACATACCATCCTTCTTTATGAACTGCGTTTTCAAAATTTTAAGTTGGGGGCCTGGTTTCAAAGCCAACAGCACAACCGCTACTTTTGCCTTTGTATTTGCCTGTATCAGCAGTGGGTACCAACAAAGACGCAGTTTATGCTTGTCTGACATACATAAATGCGTCTCTTGGAGTGTCACCAAATCCGGTTTGGTGATGCCCCAAAAGAGCATCCAGCTTCCTGCGCTTGTGTGTTCAAGCCCCTAACGTTCAATGTAAAACACTTAAATTGACCCACTTCATTGCCAATAAATTTCATTTAGCTTACATACCCCAAAATCGGACCTATATGTTTACTCCAGAAATACCATGCAGACCCACATGCCACCAACTCCCTACCACAACTTGTCGCAAACAATCCCCTCCCATAGTCTCCTGGTGTGAGCCACAGTTCCTAACAAAATTCCAAGGCACCTGGCCCTGGCCATGAACCCACCAATCCCCCAGGACAACGTGCAGGGTATCCTAAGACCCCCATCTCTACTATGACAGATAATTCCAAAATGAACCACTGCACAAACTGCTCATCTCATCCTCCATCTTATGGTGATATTTAGGCTTCATCAGATCTGTAAACTTTCTAGACTTGCACCTGTGCCCCTTAATCAGTTTCTTCGGGAGTTGGGCCTCTCAAACGCGCCTTCCAATCTTCCTTCTGCTGCTGATGTACGACGCGACACCACCGACCATTCTCAAGGTTTTGATTGCTCGGATGAGCGACCAACTTCCGAAGTGGTTTTTTAATTTATTTTTTAAACTTCTTTTTATTGGTGTTTAGGTTATAACAGGCACCATGAGCCAGCATTCCAAACCCCCTTGCCCCCCAAGGACTTTCCCACTTTTCACATTTTACATGTTGTTCTTTATTCCTTGGATCATATTCACCACATACAGTATTACATTGGACTCAACATTTCTGACGGGCAAACACGAAGTGATCGTCATAGGGGTTCCATAGCATAATCTTCAAAACTGGTTCACGCCCTCATTCCCTGTTTTCAGTTAAGGCGAGGAGGGTTCTCTCTCTACATCTTCAGTTCGTCTGATCAGAAAGTGAGTAAGCATCCCACATGCCTCTGTCCCCACACCGGTTACAGGTCATTGATCCCCATCCACTTTTCATATTGTTACAATATAGGATAGCCTTCCATTGAGATCTTTGGGCTCCATGCCCCTCTCCACAGCATTGCCACCGTCGCTTGGCCAACGTCCGGTGCAGACCTGCGAGTTTCTGAGTGTGTTTAGGAACCATTTGGGTGTATCCTAGCAAGGCCAATAGCGGATCTGGGTCTATCTCCTGCCCTGTGACCCCGCTGATCGTATCAAAGACCCTCTCCCAGAATTGGCATACACCAGAGCATTCCCAAGCCACATGGAGAAAGTCCACCTGACCGCTGTTGCACCTGGTGCATCTCCCCGAGGTATCCGGAAGTATTCATTCAGTTTGGCCGGTGTATAATAGAATTGGTGCAAATATTTTGAATGAACAAGTTTAAACCTTGCATTGATGGCTCCCTTTCTAGTCATCTCGCGGCAATATGTCCACATTTCTTCCGGGATCTCCCTCCCCAGGTTCTCCTTCCATTTCCTCTGAGACGTGGTTCTGACCAACTCCTCTGGGTTGAGGCTCATAGCATACTGTCCAGATGTTACCATTCTGCCCAGCCCTCCCTGAAGCAATCTGTCTAGTATGCGTGAATCCTGTGGCTGCTCGGGGAAAGTGATGAACAGCTGGCTCACGGTTACCTTCAATCTGTAACACAAGAATATATCCAGGGCTGATAGTCCCCCCCCCCCCCCCCCTCCCCTTCAGCATGTCCAGTGTTATATACATCCCATTGGGGAATAGTTTCCCCGAAATGTGCCACTCCCAATCTTCACCAGTGCCACAAACCCCACCTCACTGGTGATGGAGATCCCCGGGACGTTTATTATGGGAAGTTTAGGGGAGTAGAGAACCTCCCCCTGGTCATATGTTCTATGTGGGTCCAGGCTCTACAAGTTAAGTCTACCATGTTGTATGTCCGATGTGATCTATCCGGCGCAATGAGGATGACCGATCGCGGCCAGGCTGGCGCTGCGATTGCTCTCTATTGTAGAGTGTCTCCTGTCCCTCTGCACTTCAAACCAGTAGCGAAAAAACCCCGCTTGTGCCACATTATAGTAGGTTTTCGAACAGGGGTGTTGCTAGGTCTGTAAAAGATCAGGGGCTAAACGAATGACGGGACTAGCTGGACTCGGGGCTAGGTAGCATTTTGGTTGCAGCGCCTTAGCTTCTATCTGGGACTGCAACCAAAAGACCCGGGGCTATAGCCCCCTCAGCCAGGCCCCCTTCCTGCATGGGTGCTGCCAGTTTATCCCAGGATATCCTCGCCTGTTTGCCCGCCCAAAGGAACTGTAGTATTGCTGATTTCAGTTCTTGGAAATATTCCCTGGTACCGCTATTGGTGCGTTCAGAAAGACATACCGAAACCTGGGGAGTAACGTCATTTTAATCACTCATACCCTGCCATATAGATTAAGAGGGAGATTGTTCCATCTGGACATAGCCTCCTTCGCTTGCTCCAGGACTGTTATATAATTGCTACTATATACAATGTATTATCCCTGGATATGTTGATACCCAAGTAACTGGTTTGAACCATATGCCACTGGAATCCCCACCTATCTGGGTATCGCTCAACCTTGCCCATCAGTGGAAACAGGAAGGACTTTGTGGTATTTACTTTAAGCCCCGAAAGATCCCCTAATTGTTGCACGTCTTGCATAATTGGGTCCAGGTAAACATAAGGATCTTTGATGTACAGCACCATGTCATCTGCGTATAGTGATATCACTAATTTATGGGAGTGTAATTTTACACTGCGATGCATGTGCATCTCCCTATCAGCTAGCGGTTCACTTGCCAGAGCAAACAGTAAGGAGGAGGGGGGCACTCCTGTCGCCCCCCCTTCCCAATGCTATAGTCTGTGTTAGCAGGCCATTCACCCTTATTTTGGCCACCGGTTGCGTATATAGTAGTGAGACCATGGTTATGAATTGTTTCCCCATACACGCAGCACAGAGAATAAGAACAGCCATTCAATTGAATCAAATGCTTTAGTAGCGTCCAGTAAGGCGGCTACTATTGAATCCTGAGCGTGAAAACAATAGGGATCCCAATCAAGAGTGCGCATGCGCTTATGGGTTGTATGTGAAAGTAAACGTACGGGAGATAACGTGGACCATTGGGTATGCTGCAGTATCAGTGGTATTGGCGATTTCCCTATGTCACCTTGGAAACAAAGTAAACAAAAACAAGATAACCTCTGCTAACTGCGCTCTCCAACTGTGTGATGTTGAATTGCTAAAAAGAAAAAAACAATACTGGATGCAATTGTATGCTTGTGTGGCTGTATTTATTTGAAGAAAAGTCCAAAGTAATTAAAAACGGAATCCACACTCAAAATGGAAGCACTTTTAGTTAAACTGCCTGAAAGTATGCTTTGTGCAAAATTGACAGTTGGTGAATCATGGGACTCTGCCTGCCAAATTCCACATGAACCATATTCCACCGGCCTTGCTGGTAACCAAAATGAGAACACTGTTGGGTCAAACACATTCAGTGTGAACCTTATGCAAGATAAGCACATTTTGAAAGCATATTTTTGAAAGCATTGGCATCTGCTTGCCAAATGTAAAGCCAGCCTCTTTGGTAACCACTGGGAAAACACTTAGTCAAAATGCCTCAGTGTGTACATTATGAACAATAGGTAAACAAATTGTGTGCCTGCCGACACGTGTTTCAACCTGCTGAGGTCGTCTTCAGGGCTGCACTTGTTATAACCATTGTTAATTATGTATTTTAATCCATTGAAGTCACATATGATACGATTTGTGGCAAATTTCGACAGTCAAAAACCCCAGAATGGGGTAAAGGTGAGAGAAGCCACAGGGAAGGGAAAGCGGCCAAGAAGAGGGGAGGGGAAATGTAAAAGAAAGAAAGCATTAGGTGAGTGAGCCATGTTTGTAGCATGGGAACTGTTTGATTCTTTATAAGTTGGAAATGCATACTAGGGCTTTTTTTAAGTTTACTGAAGTATGAGTTACTTGTGCTGTTGCCATGTGGCCTTTTAGTCCTAAGTACTTGAATACTGGAAATAACACCTGAACTGCCATGTTTCCTACACATTGGTCATAAATAATAATTGTATAATGTTCTGAATTCAAGAAATGCATGCAGGCGTGCAGTAGGAATACGACTAGGAAATTGCTATTTTTTAAACTATTTTTTTATTGTCTTAAAATTGGGCATTTAATAGAAGAACAGCTAACTACCCAGTCTGACAGTTATGGCAGAACAGAAGGGCTTACCTGTTGTGTGGTTTAAATATGTGCCGATTTACATACATGGAATTACAATATATCCTACCAAAAAAGTTGGGATTCAAGTCCTGTTGGGGAGATAGGAACACATTGGGACAGTATTAGTTGCTAGCGCATAAGTGATGGGATGACTCTAATCTGAGATGCTGCTGTGTCACAGGTAAAAGTGCTTACCTTATATTCGCATGAGTTGTGACCATTCAGCAGATGGGAATTGCTCTGCAAGCCGCCCCGTGGCGGTCCCAAAGCGAACCAGTCCAAAGGGGGGATGTTCGAGTGTCCGGCCAAATGCTGAGATTGCAATGTAGTGATAGAGTATTTTCAAACATGAAGTCGGCGGGTAAATAAGATAACTGAATGTTGTCTAAAAATTAGTTGGATACGTCTTGGGCAGTGTGCCAATGCGAAAAATAACACATGGCGATTGCGAAATGTGGGCGCTTACCTTGCTCAATTAGTCTGAGGGCACGAACAATGTATGCTGCTTAGAATGCAGAGGACATTCCACACAGCACAAGTGAAACTGATGTCTGAGGCATCCAAGTATTTCTGCATTTCACACAGGTCACATGCTTAGTCATGTGATCTGTATACTGTTTCCAAGGCAACAAGCGTGAAGCACGGAACTCGAACGAAAACTCAAATAAAAATAAATATTTATGAGCGAGATTGCTATTTGGTGCTGGTAGGGTGAAATTATATCAAGTGAAGAAAAGAGGTTGTGGGAGTAGGGCCCTTATCAGGAATGCGCAAAACTGGAATTTTTGTTAAAAGGAAGTTAAGTAATGGTTGAGCTGCTGTCATGTAGGTGGTAAGGTGATCTACTACTATCACCTTAAAGTAAATCAAATTGTTGAGGATTACCATCTACACAGGCTGCGCTTGGTAACCATACAGAAACCACTAGATGTGGTAAGTTTAAACAAAGTAGATGGGGGAAGTGGTCACAAATATGACACAGGTGTTTATTTTTTTTAAGTTTTGATTTAACAAACACATGGAATGTGTCACTTTTCCTGTGAATGTATAACACACCAAAGCTTTATGGAACGAGGATACTGCCAAGGCACCATTGACAAAGCGGCCAGACTTACTCACCAAGTGGACTGAAATCTGCTACTAAATGTAACCAAACAAGCCAAAACGAATTTGCCAAATCAAGTGAACTTTATCACCAAATATTCAAATGATTGTGAAGTATCTGGAACAGAAATGTACAACCATTGGCACATGCTACAAGTAGATTCGTAACTGACAGTATATCTCAGCACAACCAAAGTTTGTATTTACCAAATCAGCCACCTTGCGTAATGCACTCAGCCCCTCTTTCCTCAAACCTGACACCATGGAACAGTCAACACGGCTAGCCACACAGAGCAAACAAGCAGGTTTTCACAAATGCGGCATGTCAACTTTTGCACATTTGCTTTATCACCAACTAAAGTTTTTTTGTTGCCATGGAGGGCTTGAAGTTGTCATCACAGATTTTATCAATTGTCGCACAAAATATGTAATCTGTGGAATAAGGTGTGTATGCAACAAAGATTATGTGGGTAGCACCATTCGTGAGTTGCGTGTCAGAATCAGAGAACACTTGTCAAACCTTCACCGTCAAGATCCAAGACTCCCCTTTGACCAAAATTGGCAGAGACAACATCAACAAGACAACACTAGGGATATCCGGTTCGTTGGACTCGAACACATCAAAGTCCATGCCCGAGGAGGAGACAAACGACTACAACTACGGCAATGTGAGGCAAGAATGATTTGCAAACTTCGCTGCATCCACCTCGCCCTCAAAAGAGAACATGAGTTAAATGTCTTTCTGTAAAAATACTCAACAGCCTTCTAGGGCTTTCCTTCTATCACATTTACGCATGTTGTTACCATGACTATAAGTTCTTGTTTTAGCCTGTTTGCAATTATGGGTGTTCAAACACCTCTATTGGCCGATTTTCCAAATATGTCAGGTAATCCGTTTGAGACTTTTCCCATTACAAGAAGTTTCTCCCAAGGTAACACGTTCCGACAAGTTTCCACACTGTCCCTTTAATTTATCCAAACAAGCTTGTCGGGCATCATTAGTTATTCAACTCATAAAGTCTAATCTATTATAAGCAGGCTGCGGTAATGAATTGAGGTTCAATTGCTAGACAACTCGGTCCCCAATCAAGTTAAGGTCTCTCTTCACTTTCCCAATAGGAACATATATAACATTATTTCTTCAAGAGACTTCTTGCCCTCACGACCAATCCAAATTAGGTGTAACGTTCACCCAAGAAATCAAGTAAATCGATAGGTTCTTTGAGGCTTATTTGACTCATCCAATAACCTCTAATGTTTAAAATCCTACTCATCTGACTAGTTGTGGTAGAATTCGTCATACCAGCACCAAACAGCGTTTTCGCTTATATTTTCGGTTTTTCCGTGTTTCACCAATGTTAACTTTTTACTATTTAGATTCATATCCATTCAATTAACTCGATATAATTTCATCCTACCAGCACCAAATGGCAATCTCGCTCATAAATATTTTTTTTAATTTGGATTTTCGTTTGAGTTCCGTGTTTCCTTCTTGTTGCCTTGGAAACAGTATACAGATCACATAACTAAGCATGTGACCGGAGTGAAATGCGGAAATACTAGTATGCCTCAGACATCAGTTTCACTTGTGCTGTGTGGAACGTCCTCTGCAATCTAAGCAGCATACATTGTTCACGCCCTCAGACTAATTGAGCAAGGTAAGCGTCCGCATTTCGCAATCGCCATGTGTTATTTTTCACATTAGCACACTGCCCAAGATGTAGCCAACTAATTTTCAGACAATAATTTTTAGACAACTTTCCGTTATCTTATTTACCCGCCGACTTCACGTTTGAAAATGCTCGATCACTGCATTGCAATCTCAGCATTTGGCCGGACACCCGTACATCCCCATTTTGGACTGGCTCGCTTTGTGACCGCCATGGGCGGCTTGCAGAGCAATTCCCATCTGCTGAATTTTCACAACTCGTGCCAATTTAAGGTGAGCACTTTTACCTGCGACACAGCAGCATCTCAGATTAGTCATCCCATCACTTATGCACTAGCAACTAATACTGTCCCAATGTGTTCTCATCTCCCCAACAGGACTTGAATCACAATTTACGTGGTGGGATATATTGTAATTCCATGTATGTAAATCGGCACATATTTAAACCACACAACAGGTAAGCCCTTCCATTCTGCCATAACTGTCAGACTGGGTAGTTACCTGTTCTTCTATTAAATGCCCAATTTTAAGACAATAAAAAGTAGTTTGAAAAAATAGCAATTTCCTAGTCGCATTACTACTGCACGCCTGCATGCATTTCTTGAATTCAGAACATTATACAATTATTATTTATGACCAATGTGTAGGAAACATGGCAGGTGTTATTTCCAGTATTCAAGTACTTGGAACTAAAAGGCCACATGGCAACAGCACAAGTATCTCATACTTCAGTAAACGGCAAAAACGCCCCATCATGCATTTCCAACTTATAAAGAATCAAACAGTTCCCATGCTACAAACATGGCTCACCTAATGCTTGCTTTCTTTTACTTTTCTCCTCCCCTCGCCTTGCCCTCTTTCCCTTCTCTCACTTTTACCCCATTCTAGGGTTTTTGACTTTGTCGAAATTTGCCACAAATCGTACCATATGTGACTTCAATGTATTAAAATACATAATTAACAATGGTTATAACAAGTGCAGCCCTGAAGACGACCTCAGCAGGCTGAAACACGTGTCGGCAGGCACACAATTTGTTTACCTATTGTTCATAATGTACACACAGAGGCATTTTGACTAAGTGTTTTCACAGTGGTTACCAACGAGGCTGGCTTTACATTTGGCAAGCCGATGCTTTCAAAAATATGCTTTAAAAATGTGCTTATCTTGCATAAGGTTCACACTGAATGTGTTTGACCAACAGTGTTCTCATTTTGGTTACCAGCAAGGCTGGTGGAATGTTTCATGTGGAATTTGGCAGGCAGAGTCCTATGATTCACCAACTTTTCATTTTGTACAAAGCATACTTTCAGGCAGTTTCACTAAAAGTGCTTCCATTGTGAGTGTGGATTCTGTTTTGAATTACTTTTGACTTTTCTTCAAATAAATACAGCTACACAGGAATAAAATTGCAACCAGTATTGCTTTTTTCTTTTTAGCAAATCAACATCACACGGTTGGAGAGCGCAGTTAGCAGAGTATCTTGTTTGTGTTTACTATTGAATCCTCTTGTTGTACTGCTGTTATTAACCCAAACATTCTCCTGAGCCCATATGAGGTGGAGTGCCCCTGTAAGAAGCCCACCTGGTCTGCCCTCACCATTGTTTACAGCATGGGCGATAATCAAGACGCTAGGATTTTTGCTAAAATGTTATTGTCTATGTGAAGAGATATTGGGCGATAGGAAGAGCATTTATTGCTGGGGTTATCCGGTTTTAGTAATACCACTACAGTTGCCTCCCTCAGGGTTTCTGACAGTTGTCCTTCTTGCGAGCTATTTTGAAACATCTCCAGCAGATAAGGGGCAAGCCTGTCAGCGCAATGTTTATAGAATGCTGAAGTGAGCCCATCGGATCATGGTGATTTCCCGCTGGGCAGGAACTTGATTGCGTCTCACTTCACCAGTGTCAGTGGGCGGCCCAACTGCCCCCTTTGTTGGTCCCTGTAGCAGTGCAAGGCTCCCTGATCCAGATACGTATCGACCTCTGCCTGGGAGGCACGCGTTTGGGAGGAGTATTATTGATCGTGAAATACAAAAAACTGCCGTATTATCTCCTTGTCCTTGAATCTATCCACCCCTTGATCATCTACTATAGCTGGGATTCCACTTCTGAGGTTGTCCATTTTAGTTGCCCTTGCTAATTTCCTACCCGGGGCTTGTCCCTCACCATATTGGCGTATTGCCACCTGCCCCCCTATGTATTTGACTTCCCTAAGTGCCAATGCCTGGAAGTCCTGCAAGTGCTGCAAATCTCTGCTTGTTCTTGATTTGTCGGTGTGGGTGTGGCCATTTGCAATGCCTGTATCTGGCTTTCCTTAGCAGCCAGTTCCCTTCTGATTTGCCTTAGTATCCCCGATTCCTTGGCTATGCATTTCCCCCTGATTACAAACTCAAAGCATTCCCAGTGTCCCGGTAGATCTCACAGAACCTGCGTTGATTTAAAAAAAAAAAGGTATCTATGGCTGTTGTTAAGCTCTCACGAAACACTGTGTCTGTAAGGCTCTCACTTTTAAAACACCAAGGGAGCCTCTCCTTCACCTGGCCCGACAGCTCTATGGACAGTAGTACAAGGGCATGATCTCAGAGTGTGAGCAAGGATATCTATCTCCCTCATCTGTTCCAGCACTGACTGTGATACCAAGAAATAATCTAGCCGTGATGCTGAATTATGAGGCGCATAGTAGCATGTATATTGCCGCTTGCCTACTCGTGCCCTTTCCCCCTGCACTGTGACCATCCCCAGCTCAAGAGTATATATAACGGCACCTGGCTATGCCCTGAAAAACCCAGGTGGGCGTAGTTGAATAAACCAAACAAAATGGGGTGAGAGGTCACACCAATCCAGTAGTCTAACAAATATGAAAGTCAATACTGCAAGTATTTCGACTTAATATAGTTAATTAGCATGTAAATGACAAAATACAGGGATAGAGTACCCAGGAGTATTGGGAAGACAATACAGGCAAGTATAACCCATTGGAAATTAACTGGGTTTAAATGGATAACAAATTCTGCTGATATTGGAAAACATATTGGGTTATGTGGATGATAAATTGGCATATGACTAGCCAGTGTGGAAACGGGTAAATACCTGAAACGACATGAAGGGTTCTATGAGGGACCTAGTTTCAATGACTAGTTTGAAAATGGTGGTAAACAGGTAGAGTCTTAG
Source organism: Ambystoma mexicanum (assembly GCF_040938575.1). Classification (NCBI taxonomy): domain Eukaryota; kingdom Metazoa; phylum Chordata; class Amphibia; order Caudata; family Ambystomatidae; genus Ambystoma; species Ambystoma mexicanum. Next base: position 1,462,555,364 of record NC_090935.1, read on the forward strand.
GTCAAGCGGTAAAGACTGTCATCAAAGTATGATGAGGGCAGAGTCACCCACTTCTTAAAGTGGCTGCAGCTTGTACAGACGGTCCAGGAATGGCAAAATCTGTGTATGAAATGGCATGTCCTAGTTAGGCTGCTGTCATATTTAAAAAGCAAAAGCTAAAGAATCCGTGCCATTTATAACGGCACTTTTTTGTTAAAAAAATGTCCAGAACATGCTGGAAGCAGCAGGACTGGATCGCGTGCTGGAAGGCAGAGGGCCGCAGCACGAAAGGAAATGCTTTTGTAAAGTTACTTGAGTTCTTGTCTGGAGCTGCACGGCTTCGGCGTCTCTGATGCGAGGAGTGAAGCTGTTTCCATGGCAACTGCGTGTAAAAAAAAAAAAGAAAAAAAAGAAAAGCAGCGTGTTGCCCTGATTGGGCAGTGTCAGGCGCTCCCCTGGTGGCGTGTCATCATTCAGATAACAAATGGCACACTGCCACGTTGAAAAAAAGTTGAAAAACCATGAGGAGTCACCAAGCGCCGCAGCAGCACCACCAATGGATGAAACGAAACAGTAAAAAAGTGTGTACTGCGTGCATGCTCACAGGCTCATACAAAGAGCTAATCTTGTGGAATGCTAGCTGGGTTGGCGGTAAAACCGGGCTAAACCAGGAGGAAGAACCTGATCTCATGGGGTGTCTTTCATGAATGTTATAAGTCATAGTGATAAACATATTTTATGGGCGTCGTGTTGTAATGACCAAATTATTAAACTGCACTTATTTCAAAGCTTTAGCATACGGCAAGGGTCAAGATGACAAACCAAGACATACATTTGGCATAGGTGTAGCCCAAGCGGAACCTCATGTGTGTCATGGAACAAAGACAACATTTTTGACAGCATGTGTTACGAGATTGAAATATATGAATGCAGATGCTGTAATGGCAACCATAGACTTGCTGAAACATACATTTGTCATGGATTTGAAAAAAGGTGAGTAACACATTGTTTGTGAAATACAATGTATATCGACTCTCAAAAAACTTCGTACCAAACTAGATTTGACAGCCCATATTTCAAACATTCAGATATGGCAGGATCATGATGGCAGACCAAGGCAAACATTTGGCATGGAAATGGCACCAGGTGAAAACACACGTGTATCATGCGACAAGGGTAAATATTCCTGGCAGCATGTATTCTATAATTCAATAGATGAATGTAGTTGCTCAAATGGCCAAAGATAGACCCGCTAAAACATACATTTGGCATGGATGCGATAAAAATGAATGCAATGTGGGTCTTACAACATACATCTTGACTCGCACATATGGAGGACATAGAGCCCAGTGTGTGTGGAACAAACCAGGGGTGCCCCCTAAATGCTGATACATGTGGTTGAAGCATAAAGGGCTGTCTATGAGTTAAAAAAAGGGTGGAGAAATGGGAATGTGGTACAAAATCCCCTCATATTGGGACGAGACAGTCCTTAAAAGGCACTACATGTTGGTCCATCTGTTCTGCTCACGGACTGTAGAAATGTTTCCATTCAACAGAAATATTCAATCCTGTCTTCACGGTGTCGAGTTTCTGGACCAGTTGTTGTTCTAGTCTCGTGAGTGCCTTGTCCCTGTCCCCTCCTCTTTTCTGTGGAATCAGTTGTTGTATGATGGTCCAGGAGATGTCATCGTTGGTGTGTCCTAATCGGCTGAAGTGTTCAACCATAGGCTTGTTCAGTATTTTATTCTTAATGCAGGGCCTGTGTTCTGATTTCCGCTGCTTGACTGGTCTGGTGGTCTTGCCTACGAATAGCAGATGGCAAGGACATTTTATGCCGTAAATGACAAACTTGCTATTGCAGTTGGTATGGGTCTGGAGGATGCGGTGATAGTCATTGTGGTCAAAAGTTTTCGTTGGAGTGGTAAAACAACACGCCACACAGCTGCCACATCGGTAATGTCCCACAATGTTCGGAAGGGCCCATAGTGTATTGGTTTTCTTGATCTCTTCAATATATGTGTGGACCAAGGTATCTCTTAAGTTCTTATTCTTCTTGAAGGCAAAAATAGGCTTTCTTTCCAGAGTGCCTTTGTTTTTAATCAGGTGCCAGTGTTTGTTTATTGTTTGTTTGGTGAGGTCGCTCAAAGGGCTGTATGTAGTCACACCTACCAGTCTATTCATCCCAGTTTTTCCTTTAGGTGTAAAGCATGTGACCCTGTCTGTGTCGAGTGCTCTTTTGCATGCCTATTTGATCGATTTCTTTGGATAACCCCTGTTTTTTAGGTGGCATTGTGGGCCGTTGGCATGAAGTTCGTATTTTTCTTTGTCTAAACAATTCCGTCTAATCGTAAGAAACTCGCTGTATGGTAAGTTGTATTTCAAACCCTAGGGATGGTAACTGGTGAAATGCAGTAAGCTGTTCTGATCAGTAGGTTTCCTGAAGAGTTCGGTTTTCAGGCTGTTTCCTGATCTGTAGATATGCAGATCTAGAAAATCCATAGTCTGGTGGCTCCAATTAATCGTAAACCGAATATGGTCATTGACTTTCATATTTGTTAGACTACTGGATTGGTGTGACCTCACACCCTGAAATTTTGTTTTGTTTATTCATCCCCAGTTCGATCAAGAGCGGGGTTCATGACTGCATTGAAATCACCTGCCCAGATTATCTCCCCTGATAGTTATTTCCCCAACTGCTGTTCAATCCAGTCTAGCGTGTCTGCTGTGTCTTGATTTGGGCTATAATAGTTAATAAGTGTATAGTTTCCCCTGAGTAGGGCCTTGCATCAGAAGAGCCCTACCCTCCCTATATTTGACAATGTTTGTCTGACGAAACCCAACCGCGCTATGTGTGCGGGTGCACACACCCCTTGCATATGAGTAATACGACGAGAAATATCTGACAGCCCCAGTTCTTCCAAAAGTTAGACTCCACTTCCGGTGTAAATGAGTCACTTGTAAGAAGGCTATCCCTACCTGATGCCTGTGCATGTACGGTAAAGCCTTCCTGCATTTTGACGAACAGTTCAACCTCTTTACATTCCAGGTATTAAGTGTTTCTATCGATCATTGATAAAATATTGGCATCTCTTTGGGTGTGAATTCTCTGATCCTTTGCCTCACCTGTTCCCTTCCTTTTACACCGTATGAGCCCGTGTATGTGGTGTTGTGCTAGCACTGTCCTTGTCCCCTCCCCCACAGACAACCCCAATTCGTCAGTATTCTGCAGGCCCATCTGCCCCTTCCCCCTCATCCTCCCCTCACCAACAATATTCTGGACTACCCCCCCGCCCACCTTCTGCTGATTCCCCCAGCTCATCAGCTATTCCCTACCCCAACTGTACACAATCCTGAGCTTCGCTTGAGGGGAAAGCTAGAAATCCAGCTATATCCCCACACCTCTAAAATAGCATGGTTTCAACCCACCACACTCAGATCATTTATCTGCTAGGCTCAAGTGACGTGTGACAAAGGATATGCATTATCAGACCAGTTATCATCCATAGTTCCCACATTGCTGGGTTTCTTGTGGTTGCAGTTCCAAAAAAGCATTGGCCTCCACTGGGGTATGAAAAAAGACTTCCTGCCCCTCATGTTCTAATCAGAGTTTGGCCGGGAACAGCATGGTGTAACAAATCCCTCTGTACCTTAATTGCTTCTTCACTTCCAGGAATGTTCTTCTGGGGTCCTGAACTTTATCTGAAAAGTCCAGAAAGAGCCTTATAAGTCACTGTCCTCTTTTCTTGAGGTTTGCGGAGGGCAGTGTCTCTGTCGCAGTAATTTAACATTTGTGCTACGATTGGGTGAGGAGGCACCCCTGGAATTGGCCTCTTTCCACTAGGGACTCCATGTGCTCTTTCAGTTATGTACATCGCTGAGAATTCCTATGGTCCAAGTGCCTCCCGTAGCATCTCCTCCACTAGAGGTTCCATACTTCTCTGGTCCATTGACGCTGGTACTCCAATTATTCGTAGGTAGTTCGTCCTGGACCATGATTTCAGGTCTTCCTGCTTGCCAGCAAGCTCCCTCAGTGCCTGTTTCACAAGTGTCATATCCCTGGCCACAGAGGTGGACTCATTCTCCACAGTAGACACCCTCTCCTCCACCCCATCCAGCCTCTCCCCATGTTTGTCCAAGCAGACCTGCATGTGGTCAACCTTGCAGGTGACCATGTCAATTTTTCCGTCAAGACTGTATACTGGATTGTAGTTGATTGAACAGATCCTTTATGTCCTGGAATGCCCTGGATGGGTCAGTGGATGATAATTGGGGTCTTGCCTTTGGAGAGCCCTCCATTGGTTTGTTGTTCTTTGCCTTGCCCCACTTGCCGGATTTGGACATCTCCACCATACTTGATATTTATATATCTGGGCTTACTGTATCATGTTGGGCACTGTATCTCAGGCGGCGCCTTGTGGTCTGGTGCTTTTCTACTGCGCTCCATGCATTCCGCACAGACACTACCCAGGGCTTTGTCATTGATGCACTGCGAGAGCAGATGAGGTTCCTGGCTGACAATGGGTTCCCCTTCCACTGTGTTATCCTGTCCGCCACCACCACCTGCATGTTTCAGTCCTTTCTCTCAATTAGTGTATGGTCCCCGCCCCGATTCTGATCTGGGCTTGTGTTTCTTTATTTTATTCAAGTGTCCATTGTTATTGGGCGTTCCCAACTCCTGTGACCGTGGTCGGTGGTGCCCCCCCAGAGGTCTTCGGGGCATGCACCCTTTCCACCCTTACCGTTACTAGTGTCTGTTTGTGCATGGCGAAGGCAGAGGTCCCCAGCGGCTAGTGGGGATCTGCCCCAACCGATGAGCTGCATGTTTGCAGTGCCTGTTGGGAACTCGCCACAGAGCTGATCAGGATTTGGTAACCCTCTCTTCTATTCGAGTGCCCATGTTATTACACTTTCCTCGTGGGGCTGCTTTACTCTGCAATGTCCTGGTGGCACCACTGTGCTATATTATTGCTCCTTCTCCTTATGACATGCAATGTCCTGCGACCATTCCCTTCAGTGTGCAGCAGGGTCATTACCCAGTAGCGTTTTATGTGTTTTCAAAGCCAACAGTGACATCTGATCCTGGCCTGAATGGGGGGTGGCTGGTGCGCACCCACTGGGCTTGCGAGCAGTATGTATAACTCAAGATCTCTTGCGGCTCTGTATGTTGCTAGGCCATTCAGTTGGCGGTGTCTTAGTGTGTATGGTTAATGCAAGGACCACCATTGGGTGACGGGGATCCTCCTCCGCTGGTAGATCTAGTGTCTATCCCAGGGCAGCTGATGGCCTATTTCACTTCAACGTTCTCAGTCAGGTTTCTTCCTTAGCTCAGGTCAGCTTCTGGTATCACCCTTCTCATATTCAAGTGTCCGTGCGGTTGTTTGTTTTTTTGCACAACTTCTGTAGCGGCAATGGTCAGGAGACACCACTGTGTTGTGTACTGCAGCCTCGCAGTGTTGTGCGCGTCCCTGCACTCTCTGCCACAGTATGCAGCCAGAATCACCCTTCAGTAATTCTTGTATGATATGCACACTGTCTGTGATGTGCAATCACTGATTCTTCATGAAGGATGGAGGGGGGGCTGTACTTCTCAAGCATAAAGGCCCTGCACACAACCCAAGCTCACTCTGCCACTCTTTATGTAGTAGGCCCATGCGCCTCCTGCTGCTAGGGTTCCTCCTGTCTGGGGTTCCTTATGGGCCCGGTGTCCCCAAGGTGCTCGTCCCACTAGTCGGGGTCGGTCAAAATTCTCCCCCCCAGCTTCTTGCACTCCTATCATACGGTGTCTCTGGTTGTTCAGTAGGGGCTCTGTGTCCCGATCAGTGTTGCTGAACATTCCTCTCTTATTTCGCCCCTCACTCACCAGCTGGTTCAGGTCTGCCTGAGGTCCCACACAACACAGCAGCATCTGTGCTGGCGAGCTACTCGCTCTGTGTCCGCTCCTCCCACGGGTAGCTCTGCAACCCCGCTGGCGGGGGCCCCAGCAGAAGAACAAGCTCTGTGGGTCACAGACCTGTGCTGCCGCCCCCAACCTGCCAGGCCGGTGGAGCAGCGTCGGAGAGGTCAGTTCTTCTCCCTGGGCACGTGCCGCTGAAGCCCAGGTGCCCTCCTGGTTGTGGTGTCTGGCTACCTTCGGATGCTCAGCTCCAGCCTGCTGCTGGTATCATGGGAGCACGCTCCGCTGGGAGACAGACTCCCCCCCGGCCCCCACCTCAGGCTGCCAGCCACCAGATCTTCAACTGTACTGTCCCGTAGTGCTCTGACAACAGGTTGCATTTTGTGCCTTTTCTGGGCAGTGATTTGCGACAAAGCCTGAAAAAGCTGAATTTCCATACTGTTGTAGATAATCGTTGTTTGTTCGCGGGCCTTTCTTAAAATCTGCTCTTTTCGTTGATATGAGGTACACACAGCCAAGACGTCACGTGGGCAGCCCCTGTGTCGCTCCTCTTCGGACCCGTCATGTGTAGACGATCAATAGATATTTGTGAATTCGAAGGGATTGTATCCTCTGACGTATTCCACATCTATGACAGTTGTGTCCCACAGCTGTGCACTTCGGAAATGTTTCAGCAGAGGGCGTCCAGCATCGATGGTGTCGATCCCATGTCCCTCAAGGGCCTCCGTCGAGGGTCGACATCACCGGATGTTATATATAGGACGCACGGCGCCAGTTACCTCAGTTCAGTTTTTTCCAACAGCTAACGTGTTAACTTTGTGAAACTCGGCGCGCCTCATGGATTCTTCGAATCTCTTATGATGTCTATTTCTTCAACCCCTCCGACTCCAAGGTCCGGGTTTAAGACTTGCTGAGACTGCAAGTCCAAGATGTCTTTGACCGACACAAACAGTATTTGCTTATGGTGCCTGGTTGAGTCGCACGACACCGACGACTGCTCCAAATGTCAGTCTCTTACAGCCAAGGCCTTGCATGAAAGGAAGGGGAAGCTCCGTGCAGGTAAGCAATCAAAAAAGTCCCTTAAAACCGGATCGAAGTCTAGGGTTTCCACCGGCGACTCTCCGCGTCGGGAAGAAGCTCGAGGTTCTCGGTCCTGGAGTGGTTCCCGCCATTCCTCGTCTTCGCGGCACTCTCTTCTGAAGTGCCGCCACCGGTCACCTTCCCCGTCCCCGTCCTCTTCGGAGGATGGTGCCGTGCGTACGGTCGCCTGTCCCACGAAGTCCTTGACACCGGAGGAGTGGGCAGCGTTTAAACAACAAATAATGGAGATTTTTCAGTCGCAAGGCATGGTTCCTGTTGCGCCTTCTCACAAAGCTGGCAGAGAACGCTCTCGATCCGTGGCTCGCACGCCTTTGGGCTCGCGTCGTGACTTGGACCAGGAGCCCTCGAGGTCCTGTGCGGACAAGAGCAGTCGCAATAGCTGTGCGTCCAGGTCTCTGTCCTCGTCCCGAGCAAGACTGGTGCAACCTGTGGCGGTACCGATGCCAGCGTCGACTCGTTCAGCAACGGTCCAGTCGGACTCGGACGATGCTGTTCCATCCTATCAGCCCACGCCGGTAGCGGCGTTGATGCCGAAGGTCTTGCGTTGATTCCATCGGGCGGATTCCGGCGTCAAAGCCTTCGGCAGTCTCACGGTCGATGTTCTCGATGCCCTCCCCGTTGAGGCTCTTGGCGCCTTTGGCGTTTTTTTGGCAGTACGGTGTCTGAGGAGTTTCCTGGGGCTTCCTCTACATCTGGGAGGCCGGTATTTGGCGCCAAGCCCTCTTCTGTCACTGGGTTTTCCAAGCCTTTGCCTGACATTTTTGAAGAGGAGGAGAGATCAGCCATTGAAGATCCTGTTGCTCAGGAGGATGCTCCAGGATTGTTGGGTTACAGTCCATTGGAGGAGTTGCAGCAGTCCCTACATGACGCCAGTGGCCTGGATATTTCTCCGGAAGTTGAGTTTGGAAGGCCTTAGCCGGGGGCTCATGCATACTCTTCCTATACGCGGCTCATGTCTAGGGTTTGCGAATACCTGGGGTGGTCCAGTCCTCCTGAGAATTTTGTTCAGGATGACCTTACTGACATCTTGGACCAAGGTCCCCCCCCTCTGACTGGGTATTGCCTTTCCATCTTACGTTGCAAAAAAGGGTGTCATCAGCTTGGCAGGCCCCGGAATCACTTCCGGCGGTCAATAAGAAATTGGCAAAAAAGTACTGACCATCTGTTAGTGACCCCAGCTATTTGTCTACTCACCCCACTCCTGAGAGTTTGGTGATTCGGGCGGCTACAGCCATCTCCAGGCAGCAGGCGTACCCTACCATCCCTCCGGATAGGGACGACCAGTGATTCGACGGATGGGCTCGGAAGGTCTTTTCGTCAGGGAGCATGGTACTGAAAGCTGTCAACTCGACATGTGCCCTGGCAAGATTTACACACACTATGTGGACCTGTTTCCTATGCGGCTGAGATGGCTTCCTAGCCATCGTGCGTGACGGCAAGGATGCTATGTGTGAATCCTTCAATCGGGGTTGGACACGGCAGACTGTCAGCTGGTCCATGGCTGCGAGCACCATGCTACGCAGGTTTGCATGGTTGCGGAACTCGGGGTTGGCTCCTGATGTGCAATCCTGTCCTCTGAACATGCCCTTTGATAGCGTTCATTTATTTGGCAGCAAGGCTGATGAGAGCCTTGAGAGGTTGCAGACCTCCAAAGCTGCAGCAAAGTCTTTGAGCGCTGCGGTACGTCAACCTCTGCCTATTCGTCTTAGGGGACAGCAATGGAGGGGAGGTTCTTTTCGTTTCTACTCCTCCTCCTTTGGTAGATCGAGGGGAGCTGCCAGTCAAAGGGGCCACCGTAAAGGTACCCGGGGTGCAAAACAGGGTACTAGGAGTGCCAAAGCTGCTCGGGCAGTTGCCTCTTTGCAATCCGGCACTGCCGCGTCAGCTCGGTCATGAGGCCATGTCCCATGGTTCGCCGGTTGGGGGCAGACTTGCACAGCATCTTGGAGAATGGTGTGCCATTACTTCGGATGTGTGGGTTCCTGGATATCATAGCCCATGGCTACTGCCTTCCCTTCCTTCAGCGGCCTCACCACAATCCACTGGGGAAGCTCTCTTTGAAGCGTCCGGATCCGCTCCTTGCGCAGGAAATCCTATCCCTGCTGGAGAAAGGCACCATAGAACTGGTGCCTGTAGTGTAGAGGAACAAGGGATGGTATTCCCCTTATTTTTTAATCCCAAAGAAAGACGGGGGATTGAGACCCATCATGGACTTGCGTTGGTTGAACAAGCTTCTCAGGAAGGACAAGTTCAAAATGGTCACTCTTTCTCAAGTCTTCCAGGCCCTTCAACTTCAGGATTGGTTGGTGTCTCTGGACCTCAAGGATGCTTACTTTCATGTGCCGATTCATCCCAAGCACAGGAAGTACCTGAGGTTCGCGGCTGGCGACTCGCATTTTCAATTTCGGATCCTGCCGTTTGGATTGACCTCCGCCCTGAGGGTCTTCTCCAAGCTGATGGTGGTGGTGGTGGCAGTGTACTGTAGGAGAGGGGGGATTCACGTCTACCGCTACCTGGATGATTGGTTGATCAGGGCGCGTTCTCCCGAGCAAGCCTTGGATCATCTGTCCGTCACCTGCCATTCCCTTCACAAGCTGGGCTTCTCCCTGAATTTGAAGAAGTCGCATTTGACACCTTCCCAGCGGCTCCAATACATCGGAGCAGTGCTCGACACGTTTGTGGGGCAGTGCTCGCCTCCCTAGGTGAGGGCTCATCACATTCTGCAGATAGTGGACAAGTTTCAACGTGCCCAGAGTCTCCCGGCGATTCAATTCTTAAGGTTGCTTGGCCTCATGGCATCCTGCCTTTTTCTGGTGCCAGAGGCTAGACTGCGGATGAGTTCCCTACAGTGGACTCTCAAGATGCAGTGGTCGCAGTTCTCCGGCAAGATGTTGGATCCCGTTCAGATTCCGATCTCGGTCGCCCAGGATCTTCTATGGTGGGCCGACGAAGGGAATCTGTTGAAGGGGGCACCGTTTTGGCAACCATGGCCGGAGGTAACAATCGTGACGGATTCCTCCCTCACAGGATGGGGTGCACATGCCAACGAGTTGACAGCCAGCGGCCGTTGGTCTCCATCAGAGTTCGGAGTCCAGACTCCACATCAATCTCTTAGAGCTGAGAGCCATCAGGCTGGCTCTGAAGGCTTTTCGGCCATCTGTGTGGGGGAAGACTGTCCTGATTATGACGGACAACACAGTGGCCATGCATTACCTCAACAAAAAAGAGGGGGCAGGGTCACTCCTGTTGTGCAGGGAGGCGATGCAGCTCTGGTTCTGGGCCATCCAACAGGAAATCTCGATCTCGGCGGGTCATCTGGCTGGAGACGAAAACACGGCGGCGGATGCTCTGAGCAGGCAGAGCACAGTCTCTCACGAGTGGGAGTTGGCTCAGGAAGTCCTTTTGGAGATCTTCGCCCTTTGGGGAACCCCACAAGTGGATCTCTTCGCCACCAGTGTCAACCGGAAGTGTGAGAGATTCTGTTTGCGGGAATTTCCACCAAGAGGAGCCTTAGGGGACGCGTTCGTAGTGGAGTGGCCCTTCTCACTGCTGTATGCGTATTCTCCAGTCCCTTCATTCCTCAGGTGTTGCGGAGGTTCGGTTCCCGAATGATCCTCATTTCTCTGGATTGGGCCAGGAGAGTGTGGTACCCGGACCTTCTCGACATGTCCATCTGCCCACCATGCCGTCTTCCCTAACGAGACGATCTGCTCTCACGAGAGGGGGGGGGTCAGGTTCTCCATCCAGAGGTCAGGTCGCTCAACCTTCACGCTTGGTATCTGAAAGGTTGAGAGATAAGGATTGGGACTTCCCAGATGACGTGATGGAAGTGTTTCATTCGGCCAGGCGGCCTGCAACAAAATCCCTGTACCGTTGCCGTTGCCGGAAGTTCTGCGACTGGTGCAGGATCCTTTCCAATGTTCCATTCCTATGTTGTCTTTTTTTTGCTTTTGTTAGCCCACAAGGGCCTTCAAGTGGGTACCATTAAGGGTACCTGGCGGCGCTGTCTATATTTAAGCGCTCGTCTGAAGAGTGTTCTTACTTTAAGATTCCTTTGATTTCACAGTTTCTGAAAGGACTGTCTAATGTGTTTCCACTGTCCCCTATCCAAGTGCCGGGTTGGGATTTAAATTTGGTTGTAAAGTTCATGATGGGAGCTCTGTTTGAGCCCTTACACTCTTATCCGCTGAGACTGTTGTCTTTTAAAACTGTGTTTTTAGTTGCACTTACTTCTGCACGCAGAGTGAGTGAATTGCAGGCACTTTCTGCCAAACAACCCTTTACTGTTTTCCATAATGACAGGGTTGTCCTGCGGGTGCGACCTTCTTTTCTTCCGAAGGTTGTGTCTGAATTTCATTTGAGCTAGAAGGTAGTTCTTCCGATTTTTTTATCCTCCTCTGCATCCTGGTAAGAAAGAGGAGAGGCTCCATAGGTTGGATCCTAGGAGAGCTTTGAGCTTTTATCACGATATGAGGCAAAAATCTAAACTGAGGCAACGGGCGCCATGCGTCCAATATATAACATCCGGTGACGTCGACCCTCGATGGGATTGATGCCATTGACGCAGGACGTCCTCTGCTGAAAAGTTTCCTAATGGGCACAGCTGTGGGACACAACTGTCATAGATGTGGAATACTTCGGAGGAACATCTCATCGAAAGAACATTACCAGTTTGGTAAGTAACTTGTTCTTCTCTTTTCCTGGGAGTAAGTCTGCAAAGAATTTAGTTGTGAGTCTAGGACCGTTTCCGGTCGATTTCGTACCCTGATATTTGAGCGACGGGACCTATTCTCTAGCTCTTCATATTGTAGTTCCAGGTTTCATGTTGCCCTGGCCAGTTCCTCTAAGGCTATGTCTGTCATTTTGCTGTCTTGTGAGAGCTTGCATTGCCAGTTTGTAGGCCTCAACCCACTCACCATGGGTAGCGATGTCTTTGCCAAAGTCCGTTAACTATTGTTTTATTTCTGTTGAAAAGGACGTAAATTGTGCTTGAAAGGTGGCTTAGAATTTTTCTTGTAATGCTTGAAAGCATGTAGCGAAGTCCTCTTTAGCCACCGCCATTTCCTCTTCTGGGGAGCTGGTACTATAGTGCTGAGTGAGTTGCACCACTGGGCAGGTAGGGGCAGTCTCCAAGCCTGTTGCTCCCCAGAGCTTTTGCAGTGGATTGTGTTTACCCTGCGAGTCCTTGGGAGACAGTGAATGATGTTTTATTTTTATTTACTTGGATTTATAAAGTGCCATCGGCCCGGGGGCATCGTGGTGCTGTTACATGGATACTTGCTTGTGGTACAGTTTATATTTACATTTAAAAATGTACATTATATTACATTCATTAGCATACAATCGATTCGGAGGTTGTTGGCCCAGTCCGGTAATAGTATTTACATAGGTGGTTTAGTATACAATATACAGTAAAGCATGGGTGCTAGGTTAGTGCAGGGGGTACTGATTGCGTTTACCGTGGTAAGTGGATAGCAGCATTCTCCTAGGACCAGAGTGGTGTAGATAGGTCTCGTGGTAGGGTGTGGCATCCTTATATCATTATTGGAAGACTTGAGTTTTGAGAGCTTTGCAGAAGGAGGAGATTGAGGGTTCTTTTCTGAGAGCAGGTGGTAGTGTGTTCCAGTTCTTAGGGGCTAGTACTGTGAAACTGGACGCACTAGCTTTTAGTCTTTTGTAAGTTGGGACAGAGAGTAGGTTGCAGTGTTGGGTCCGTCTGGGTCTGGTGGAGCTGTCTCGGTGTATGGCTTCTGACAGGTAAGGTGGGGCTGTTTGGGATAGGCATGCGTGCGTGATGGAGAGTGATTTGAAAAGGATGCGCTCCCTTACAGGGAGCCAGTGAGAGTTGTGTCTTGCTTGGGATGTGTGTTCCCTTTTAGGGAGGCTGAGGGCTGCCCTTAGTGTGTTGTTTTGTGTTGTTTGAAGTTTTTTTAAAGTTTTTGGCGGATGTACCTAAAGATGTGTTTTTTTTCTTTCCCCTTGGCATATGACAGATTATTTCAGCCAGAGCGCTCCTGCAGGGATTGGAGCACTGCTACATCCATGCACGGAGGCGCTATGCTATTGTCTGCACCACGGACTTGGTTCATACCATATTGCAGTTTTGGACTGAAGGTGTTTGCGATTACATGCCACCACGCCCTATGAATCTGTCTGAAATGTAGGATTTCACAGGTTAGGCATGTGTTTATGGTCAACTGTTATTCCCACAACAGTGACAGTCTATTGCTGTGAATGTGCCAGCAAATACTTTACTGCTCTGCTATCACTGTCCTCTGCCACAGTTCCTACCCAGATATCTGCATTTTGCTTGCCTCCTGGGCGGGTGACAACTAGACTGATCTGCCACCTCTATCCGCTTATGGGGCTTACTGCCCAGTGGTTTCCCACTGGATTTGGAGGGTAACACCAAGGCCTGAAGGTAGCGCTTTCTTTGATATCTCAGCGATTTCCCCACCCCTGGCTATGTTAATAAGGAAAAGCACCCAAGCGAGCACCAGACCCTGTGCCTTAGATTGCCTCAGTCCCAACCTCAATGAGTCCATGAAGGTGCTGCTTGCGCAAAGTTATGTATGTTGCCAAAGGTCTAGTGGCCAGTTTCTAATATGCAGGTTAGCGCTGAAGGTAAAGTTTCTAATTCTATTCTTACCGGAGTCTTCTGCTGTTGCAAAGGTAGAGGATGCAGCCTGTCGCCTCCGCTTTCTTGAAAAGTAATGCTGCTTTATCCGTTCAATCCCTTGTTTCTGTTTCAGTGGTCCAAGTGAGGGAAAGTCAAATTAGAAGGGTAATGTGCCCACCGGTATGCGTACCGTTGGATCTCTCCTCCGTGCCGTAGATCCCAGGCTATCCGTTGTCCATAATCCACCCAACGTTCCGTTTTATAATGCTCTTCCCCATCTTTGCAATGATTGCAGTCCCGTGTTATGATATGATGAGGCATTTATGACGTGCCTATACACAAGTGTTTCAAGGCGCGAAAGTGTTTTTCTCTACTGAGGCCTGGCACAGTTTGTCCACCTCATCCCGGGCTTTTCACAGCCCAGCCGGCGAAAGCACTCCCTGCAAGGCCCACTCCAAACTGGTGCAGGCACTGGCAACCTCCTGTGTGGCGCAGTTTAAAGCCAATCTGCGTCCCTGCTACCTATGCTGGTTCTAGTGCCTACCCGAAGTGCAGGGTCCAAAGTCCAGCTGGGGCCCCACGTTCTCCACAAACAGATTTTGCCCATGTAGGTGTCTGGGGCCACGCCCTTTACAAGCAGGGTGCGCTGCAGGCCAGTGTACGAGGAAATGTTAAATGCATTCAATCCCTCGCCATGGAGACCTCTGCATCGAATCCTGATATTCTTCTAGTTTGCTGCTGCATTCCGTAGTCCTAATAAATGTTCAGATGGCCTGTAATATAACTGTTTACGCCCACTCCTGATAGCTGCAGGGGAGGAGAGACATGAAGACATGTCTTCAGACAACGGTGGCCATCTTGGAATCGTATAAATGTAATTTTAGCCTTTTCCGATAAATGCACTTGCCTTTATTTAGACTTAGCGCACGGATATTGGGCTCAAGTAGAGTTTTCGCAATGATATGCAGCACCGTGCGCAATTCCTTCCTCTTAGAGACTTCTGTGCCATCATATTGATGCCGGTGGTTACCTCGGAGAGTAGTAGATCTATTTCTCCGACTGGTGTTCTTTCTGAAAACATGATCAAACACAGAGCCAATCACTTCACCAAAGTCACAAATAACTTCAGGAAGACTGAGACCACCGGCATCAAGAGCCTTGTTTTCAGAACGGCAGATAAAAGCATCTAGAGAGCGGCTTGTAGAAATGCTGAGGCTGCAGCCAGACTATTTTCATTCCAAGAGACACGAGTTAAAGAGTTCACCTTTAGATTACCAGTAGGCACAAGAGCAACCAAAGGTTCGCCAAAATTCAGAAGCAAAACGAGTGATCGCTCTCGAGCTGTGGACGAATCTCCAGGTCGGCCACCAATCCAGCACCATAGGACTGGAAGCCATTGTCCAGAATGCTGCTAGAATTGGGGCCAAAACGGGCGAAATTAGGAGGATTATCTGAGTGGGTGGCACCATTTATCATGACAAGTCTGTGACAATAGAGGAGGGTCGCCCATTCCAAACACCAGCTGCAGGTACGAGAGAGCGGACTATCATCAATAACGGGAGAATAACGTTGCTCAGAATAGTTTCCAGCTCCGACAGAACAGAACTGTGTGGCTGTCTATAAGGTGGATCATAAATGTTGATGACAAATTCCCTACGTTCCACCCCTAATGGGGTTGTGACCTTGGCCAGTAGAACGTTGGGACTGCTTGTTTGGATTTCCACCAGTTTGTAGATGTTTCGGGCACCCACTAAGAGGCCTCCTTTGGGCCGCCCACGGGGGACTTAAGCAGCCGGGTTGTGCACAAATTGCCATCCATCCATCACAACAGGGTCAATCAACCAAGTTTCCTGGAGGGCCACTAAAGAGAATCATTCCAATTCGTCCAAAAGCCCACCCTCTTTAAAAAGATGGACATGTTCACGGGTATTCCAGCTAATAAACTGCACAGCACCAGAAGTAAAGGGAGCTAAAGTACTGGACTCTTCCCCTCCAACCCCCTCAGAGCAGCTAACCTGGTCAACCAAGCCCAGTGACACTCTTTCCCCCGCTCTTCGACCGTGCCAGCCCAGCACCCGCCAAGCAAGCAAGGTGGGAGCAGAGGCGGGCAGGCAGCCGAGGGTCAGAGAGCTGGCAATCGGTTTCACAGGGCAAAATGTTTTCCCTTATTCAATCGATAAGCTCACATTCATGTCCGAGACGATTGAAAGAAGCGGCATGCTCAAAAATATAATCCATAGTTTCGGGAGAGTAGAAGTAGGCCACAGCTATTGCTTTGGGGAATCGTCACAAAGGTCGACCGTCCTAATGCCATCACTCCGTATGATGCGAAGAGGGATGATACAGTGAAACAAGTAGAGTAGCCGTGATCGATTTAGGAAGTGTTCCTTATCTTCACCAAATACACCCTGAAACAATAAAGTCTTAGATTTAATGTTACTCGGCAACCAATTCAGTAAGGTCACCCTCAACCCTGCTGGAAGAAGGTGCAACCCAATTTGAGACCATGCCCAACCCCCTCCCCCACCCACTAACAGAAGCCGAAGGGGCTGTTGTTACAGAAATCCGGTTGGAGGGGGGCACTGTTGCAGCTACAGTGGTTAAGCCGCCCACGATAGAAGACGGGACATTGTCATAGGGGCACACACAACATCCGAACAGGGCTTGGACAAGGCAGAAAAAACACATTTTGTGTTTTGTTGGGGTAGCCTTAGCGGCTAAGCTAGTGTTAACAGTAAAATCCTTGATAGTTGCCCTAGAATTACTGGTTTGGGGAAATTGTGCAGCCGGGTTGAAGTCAGGCAGTAGCAAGTCCAGACTGGCACCCCCAAGCACCACACAATTAGACAGGGGGTGCTGTTCTCAGCGACAAACAAGGGTGCATTTGGGGGCACAAGGGGTTATAAAAAGGAACAGAAGCCACTGTGCCCTCCCCCCGCCACAAAGTCACTCCAACCATTCTGCTCTTGGTGAGCGTCCCCTTTCTCTTCTTTTTTTTCTGCTAAGGGTTCGTACATGGATGCATTGCTGGTTCTCCCATGGGGCCGTTTCCTTTGGCGAGATGGATTACGTCCTGGATTCGCACCAGAAGACAAGGGTGCTTGGCGCCAGGTGCCGATATGATGGGTGGCACTGGCACAACTGAGGGTGACGGCTTGGAAGAGGAAATGGGATCCATGGAAGCAGGGAAAGGCTGAGCACAATGCGACTGCAGCCCTGCCCAGTTGGACTCAGGCTTGGCTAGAATGGAAATCAGACTCTCCACCATGGCTAGGGTTTTTAAAATATGTAGTGTCTGGGCTTCCAGTTTGGCGCTCGTCACATTGGATTTGTTGGAGAGATCGGAGAGAGCACATTCCAAAGCATAAAATAACGTGGCAGAACTACTGCTGTCATTGCAGAGCTTGTAAAAGTAGAGGAATTAGAGACAGAAGTGAGAATGCGATTTTCTCTGCATGCAGAGGCAGCAGGTGGCAAAGAGTCCATACGTGGGGGTGATAGTCGACGGGAGACATTGAGCGAAACCTCAGACTCACAGAAAGTGGGGAAGGAGTCCACTGGGGACTTTGTCCTCAGACAGGCTGCTTGCTGTGTGTACTTGTGCCAAGCACACCACGCCCCCCACCCCACCACGCTGGGGCCTGCATCAGATGCCTCTTCCTCCAATGAGGGAATAGTCAATCTGGATGAGCCAGCATCTGTGGTGCTGCACGTGGTTGTAACTGGGAGAGGTGCCACAATGGATTCAGACGGTGTCCCGGGTGTGCAGTCCACAGGTGAGGGCTATGGCAACTTTCAATGGTCATCGAGCCCAAACAATGAAGGTGGTCATTCAGTTCTGCTCTTAAATCCTCGGCGCGAGTCCTGGTAGAAAAGGCACTTTCAGTCTTAGCCTTGTTGCACAAGGGGAAATATGTAGTCATTTTAGATGCCTCAGAGGTATTTTCTGGGAGTTTCAATGTATGTTGGGGGCAAACCTGCTTTATACAGTGGGTGTTCTTTGCTGGATAATCGGCGCATTTTGGATTCGCTAGGCCTGTCGTAGTGTTTGCATCAGGAGAGACCTCAGAACCCGCCCCTTGCCTGGGCCCCCCAATGGTAGGTGATCCTTCAGTGGTAATGGTCAAGAAGTTCATCCTTTAGATGGTGTAACAGGAGGAGGAGCAGTACCAGAGTAGAGAGTAGATAGTTCATATCACTATAAGGAGACAGTCAGATGGGCGGGGGCGGGGGGGGGGGAGCAGCCTGAGGGAGACTCATCGAAACTCGCCAAACTGTAATTCACTTTCTCCCTCACTTCCACACTTGCCAGCAAGGTTTTAACAGGAAGCAGGAGGAGCCAGAGCCAGCCGAGCACCGAGCTCCCAGGCAGGCAGGAGCAAGTGAGTGTAGAAAGAAAGCAGGCGGTGCTGAAGTCCACAGCAAACGAGAGAGCCACGTGGAGTGGAATCTGCAAAACTGCAATTCACTTTCCACTTTCTCCCTCACTTCCACACTCATGCTATTATAAAAAAAAACAAATCCTAATGACAATAGAGTGGCACCATATATAATTGTGTGTGTGTGTGTGTGTGTGTGTGTGTGTGTATATATATATAAATATATATATGTGTGTGTAGTATATAGTATATAAATAATTTAGATATTTTGCACCACAAAGTTATTTGCCACTTGTCTTACTTATGGAAACTTATTCTAAAGTCACTTCCATGGTGTCTAAGTATACGTCTCATGATGCTCCTTGTAATGTCCTCTTCTGTTTGGGGCTATCCAAATGCATATTGGGAGGTTTGCATGTATTTTGCCCCTGGGCCTATGGACAGATCCCTAATAGATAACTTTCCTGCATCTGTTATGAACCGGCGGTTTTATTTATTTAGTTGTGTTAAAATGCCATCTGCCACTAATGTCACCAAAAACTTAGATTGAGACAAGGGTGGCCGGTTTCGGGGTACGGATGACACCATCTGGAATTGTGCGCACTGCTTTTGGGGGGCGGGGGGGGTAGCAAAACTTTTTTTTCATGGCCTCCACCCCCACTCTTCCGATGCTGGATACTCCCCTGTTGACCCCAATCTGGGTTGCTTCCACTTGAACACTTCTCAGCAACCCAATCAGTGGGTGCTGCCACATTCACCTTTTCCTGGGCGTTTGCTTGTGGCTTCCAGGTCGAAGCCAGGCACTTTGGTCATAAGCTGTGGAGCCGCTAGTTCTAGGGGGGCGGAGGGGTCATACATTCTACCCAGTAAATACATAAAACAATACGCAGAAACTTGTTTGTGTTGGCAATAAAAAGGCAGTGGCTTTTTATTAAACATAATTCTAATAAAAACATAACTTGGGTATTCCCCAACAAACTGGTGTGCCATGTTTTCTTAGTTCTGTACTTTTGGACACTTGGGCCAGGAACTGGAAGTTGCCCTTCTTTGCCCACTGGGTGCACCCAGTGTGAGCTCCCAGGTCCGTGTATTTGGGACCTGTAACTTGGCTGGTGAGCACTCCTGTGCCTGCTGGCAGTTTCCTTCCAGGCCCATTCCGCCCTCTCTGCTGTTCTGTTCCACGACTTTCAGACCACAACCGTTGTCCTGTGCATGACCAAAATGTACCTTTTCTAAGGGTTGGTGGAATCCGGGCAAACAAGAAGATGACCTGCGAGTGCAGAATCCAGATGCACTCAGAGCAGAGTTTTTTCTGCAGGGCAGCCCTGCATATATAGGGCAAATATGCCATGGGACCAGTGCCAGCATATGGCTAGTGGCCACCCAAATGGCTGGCCTGGCTGACAGCCACTTCGCACTTATGTGCGTGACTTCCTGCCTGTCCCCTCACATAGTGTTGGTGTTCTCTCCCCCCTTTGAAGAAGGGGAGAGACACTGGTGGCTTTGATGCAGGTGCCAGCTGCTTATTAGCACCCTCTGTTGGGTCCCGGATCCCCTCCCTGTCCGTCTCTTCCTGGGAGCCCATCAGGAGAGGTCAAGGGGGGGTGCCTTATGGCCGCCTTTCTTCCCCCATTCCCTCATCTGTACTCCATGGGCACCTCCCAAGCTTAAGGGCCTGTGCCTTTTGAGCTACATGGTGGTCCCCCCCCCTCATTCCGCGACACTGGACATGCGTTTCCTGCAGCTACAGCCCTTACTTGTTATGTTGTGGGATTGTGTACTGGATTGATAGTGGTTGCCTGTAGGGACCGGACACCCTCTTAGTAGAACCTGCACCCCATTAGAGTCAGAGTCTGAGGCTGACAAGTGCAGGCGGAATGGGGAACCCAATGCAGCTAGAGGGCATGGGACATTAAGTGGGGGCAAAAGGGCCAAACATGTACATACGAAATATAATAGAACCACAGAAAGCAAGGAGAAAGAATCACCTCCCTCCCCCCACCTTTCCATCGCCCACCTCTGCTCACATAGTGTGAAGATAGAGCTGTAGCAATATACCAGCCAGACCACATAGAGTATTCACGCCAGAGCGTAAGAAAGGAGGCACATTAACACAGAACTAAAGGGTTTTTCGCAATTAGCAACATGGCGGAAGGAAAAGGAGATAAGAGCAAACAAATTAATAAAGAGACACAAAAGAAAGAACAGTCATGTGAATAACTGTCTGCGCCAGCCGGCCGGCTTGGGCCTCCAAGCCATGACAATATGCATGGCCTCAGGCCACATTTCTCCAAATATAAGGAGGGCCAATGGGAGCTGTTCCTCAGCCTGATCAGCACTCTGAAAGGAGCGCAAGCAAAGTCATCCTGTGGACGCAGGAGACTGTTTTTCTTCATTTAGTATTGTAAGCTCTACGAACGGAGCGCAAAGGAGCCTATCTGCGAACGCAGAAGATTCCTCTTTTTTGACCTTAGCATTGTCCTGAGTTTGTAAATACCGCATTGAGCATTTTGCGTTTCTCAAAGCCACCGAATCACTTACTTGCAGCCTTTTTTCCATTCCAGAACATTGCCCCGGTATTATATGGGCACTACAAGCAAGATTTCTGCTTTACAAGAAGCAAGCAGTGCCTCTGCCCCACGATCCGACAGCACGCAGCAGGCTGGGTAATCTACAGCCGCGTGCCCAGTTAGGAGTAGAGCAAAGACATACAGAGCGCTCTGGCACAGACACTTTACCTGGAAGTAAGAAGAAGAGGCGGCAGCATATCCAGAGGGGCCAAGAATAACTAATCCCCCACACTAACGTGAGATGGGGGTTTAGATTCTATTAAAGACAAGGAGGCGATTATTATGCATTACAATCTTTACTCTGAAACCACAGCAGCAAAGAAAATACTTTTACAAACAAAAAAAGTTTCCACAACACAACTAGATAGAGTTCAATGTCAATGTATGGGGAACTCCCCAATCCATCATGGAGGACAGGTCATGCCCTGCAGGGGACCAATGAGCAGGGACCCTCTTCTATATATGTCCATTACTCTAACCCCAACCCCTCTTTCTGCAGCTGTCTTGCACCAGAAGTCCAATGAAACGGTTGAACTGCGTAGCGCAGAGAAAGAATCCAACGAAACTGGAGATCTCCACCTTCTCGCAGCCTGAATCTATGCCGAAGTTCTTCTGGATAGGACTTCTCATCCAAAATCACGCACTCCACAACTTGTTACTGCGAGCCACACTCCTGATGAGAACCTCAACTCGTGGCTGTAAGAACAACAAACAAGAAGGGTGGGAGGTTGGGAAAAACAACAAACCAAAGAATGTTCTCTCTTGAACCACCTGTGTACATGGGTTTCACAATTGTCATATCACATCATATCCAGGGTGGGTGGGTGGGATAATAATCGCCTCCTTGTCTTTAATAGAATCTAAACCCCCATCTCACGTTAGTGTGGGGGATTAGTTATTCTATGACAAGACAGGAGGCTCATATTATGCAAGTTCAAAGCCCTTGCATCTTATTAGTACAACATGATCCATACAATAGAGCCAATATAATAAAATATAATAAAATAATAGGAAAGGAAAAAACATTTTTATGCCTTCATGAAATCAATCAGCTGATCGCAAGAGAATTGACCAAGACTAGTTTGCCCGAAAACTGTCTTATAAGGCATCGTCAAATGCAAGAAAACAGGAAATTGTGCCAATTCCAGTGTTCTTTACAGGCCGCCAAAACCAACTGGTTAAAGAGGGGAAAAAACCCTTAAACAAAGTTTTCCTACTAATAGGATAGGACAAAAACTCCTCTGTAAAAAAACGCCTCTGTTGTCCAATAAAACATTTAAAACATTTAAATTAATATCATCTTTGGGAACCTAGAAAGCAAACCAAAGAAAATAAGCACAGAGCTCTCCTGGAGATAAAGAAAAAGTACCCCAAAGGGGGAAAGTCTTTTAGGTTCCATCCCATGCATTAAAGGAAGATATTGCATTAGGATCAGGGCATGTCACATAACTACACTGGGGAACCAAGAGGGAAACACAAATCTTCAAAAGGTAAAATGGGAGTAAAAATCATTTTATAAATTTGTAACAGGATGACCCATCCTGAGCAGAGCTGAAAAACCATAGACTTAACCCACAATTGTCTTCAGACATATGTGTATATTAAGGAGGGATGTCCTCTGGAGGCTTAAGCAGAATGGAAGAGAGGGGCCCCCCTGAGAAGCTAAACCTGTCAAACCGCCAACCGGAGACCGTCAGACCTTCCGAACACTTGAAGAAGAACTCTGCAACCATGACAAGAAGCAGATATTTACAAACCTGATCCTTAAGAGGCCAAACCTGGCAAGGAGAAAAAATGTATCTTACATCCAATCGCTACCATCATAGTGACATCCAATTCCAAGTCTTAGCAAGACTCTAAACTGCAAAGAAGCGATCACTAAATAGTTAAACTGAAGCTGCACACCAGAAGAGGACTAACCTCTATTTCAGTCAAATTGGAGAGCCTTGAAGCTCACAGCACCCTGAGCTGGCACCTTATTGTAAAAACAAACTCTTGTGAAAACCCAAAGGTCCACCTGCCATGCAGGTGACTAGGAGAAGCAAGTCATTAACTGAATATAAATATCCCAGCCCTCTGGGAATCGTACTGGCAGACACCTTCTGACAGTTAATGTAGAGACGCTGGAACACATTGTGATAGAGGGTCATAATAACTTGGAAGGGAGATTAGTATCACTCCCAGACCCCTCTATCTCACCAAGGGGAATATTGAGCCTTCACAAATGAGGAGAACCTTCCCCAACTTAACCAAGGGAAAAACCTTGCAACCCAGAAGAAGGCTACCCTGAGGACCACATTACAACTCCGCTTTTAACACCCTTAAGAGAAATAAATACACTCTAACCAACCCCCTGACCGTGGACAGGCTCCGCTTAACCTGTTGAAATACCAGGAATAGCGTAAAGGAAAGTAACTGACGGGAGGGAAATGCTTAGTGCGAGTCTGCACTGGCCCTCAGTCTGAACTCCTGCAAAAGAAAACCGGAAAAACCATCGGGCGATACTCCACGTGGTGTATATCATGATACAATATCCCCCAAGGATGACGAGCATGGGAATGAGGGGGAAAGATCTCAGGGAAAAATGATCAATGCCTCGTAAATACAGGTTGTGAAAGAAATCTGGGACCACTGTCCCCTCCAACCCGAGATCTGAGTCTCTGTATTCGTGTGAGGCTGACTGGCCACTAAGGGAATCAGGGAAAAAAGAAAATGAAACACATTGTCCATAGCAAACAGTACTTATACAGTACTACGAACCCTCAGGTATATGAGTGGTGCATATCACTATTACGAACGGTGTGTAACGTGAAGTGTTCACTTATCGATCTCAGCAGGATAAAATACTTATTTAGACCTCTCCAAAATTAGGAACCTGTATCAGTAGGGTCAGTACGGATGAGAAAAAACCAGCACCCTAATCGGTGCACTGTAGAAAATGTACATGTCTATATATATATACACAACAAAAGAGATTAAGCAACGCTCTTGAGGGTACAAAAACCTGCCTGAACTCCTCGAGCAGAGGAGAAAGTGCAACACACTGCCAGACGGTTAGTTGAACCACAGGCCAAGATTTGGGAGGAAAACCCATGGGGCAAGCGCCCTAAAGTTATTGTTTGGCAACTCGTATATCTGATATCATCAAGTGTTTCCCAAACACTTTCTCCAAGTAGAACACGGTTGCTCAATTTGCCATGCAACAAAACTGAACAGTTACCCACGAGCTGACCCTGTCTCCACCAACAGTTCAATAGTAAAAAGAATGTCCAATGGGACAAATAGTAAGGGAAACCCCGTCCCCACTATAGAGAGCCTCCAGCCCTGCAGACCTCAACAGAGGCATAACGCATCATCTGTTTCTTCCTCATGATGGGAGAAAATACAGCAGCTTAATCAGCACAGGTGTTGGGTGGAGCAATTGATATCGGGGAAAGCAAGACCTAAGGAAGGACTGAGTTGTCCTGAAACTAACTACGGTAAAGGGCGACAGAAGTTTAACTAAAAGACGAAGGTTAACACCAGTGTCTATAGAGGAAGGTACAACCCCCCACATGGGTCTGTTTTACCACAACCTCCACACACTCTTTTCTTTAAAGTACTTAATAAATTATATAAAATAGACATATAAAATATCCAAAGAAGAGGGGTTACGCCCTCACAGGGGTCCAAACCCCCCCGGCCCTTCTATAAGCTGCTACTTACCGAGCTATCCGGGCCACTGACAATTCTGAACACTCCAATGTGTTCCATTCATCACTTAAACATAATGTTAAGCAAAAGAGAGCACTGGGCAAGTGCACCTTAACTGCTCACCCTAGCAGGGTGTGGCAACCAGCAGTACACGAGGGGGTCCCTCGCCGCTGAATCCAGGCAAAGCCTGAAACCAAGCAGGCTACGGTGTGCTTACCGAAATAATGACATCTGCCATATGCAGCATCTAAACAGACTGCTAACCATAAGGGAGGAATACCCTGAGCAATTGTGCCTTCAACTGTTTGTCCGAGCAGGGCGTGATAACCAGCAGTACACGAGGGGTAACCTTGCATTAGAACTGAGGTAGAAAACCTGAAACCAACAGGTTATGGCACACAAACCGTTAAGGTAATCACCAACGCCATATGCAGCACACCGACAAAGTTGCCAACTTTAAGTGGGGAATACACTGATGAAGTGTACCTCAACTGCTCACCCTAGCAGGGTGTGGAACCATCAGTATACGAGGGATCACCTCGCAGAAACACAAGCCAATCCTGCCACCGAGCAGGTGACGGTACCATTCCAGAGCACCACCAGAGTACCTGAAGCTAAACCGGGTATAGCACTTACCAAGAAGGCAAAGCACCCTTCAGTAGGCGAACTGGTGTTAATATATACTGAAAATATCAATTTAAACACAAAATAAAATATTAAATATATATATATCATATGAATAAATATAAACATTAATGTGAATACCTATAAATAAATACACATTCGCATCCACATGTGTATACCGCCAAAGGCGGGCAGCGAACCGAGGCCCCTCGGCCTTGTAAACCTGCAAACCTCTCCTTGAGCTATGCCTCTTGTGGGCTGAAACATCCCTCACCACCATAGAACTATATAAGTTAAATGTAGAAATACAAGCGTTTCACTCTAAAAAGAGGACACAGCTGCCCTTTTCAGGAATGCTCATGGAAGTTACTCCCATCAAAGGAGGGCCTAGCAAACTGCCCCCCCCCCCAGCCGGATCCCCAGGACAGGCTTAGCCTGTATGCAACTAATGACAATGCGCATGTAAACATAAAAACACACACACGCGACGTGCGGGAAGTTAATGAGTAAAAGAAACTGCAGCCTTTACAGTCATGGAAAAAAATGCGCGCAGGTTCCTACTGCCGCTTACATAATGAACTTGTAGAAAAACAAAAACAAAACTTCCTCTCAAGTGAAAAGAATTTCAAGCGTTCCCAAAGCACCTGTGGGAAACGTGCACTGGCTCTGGGGCTGGGGCAGCTGCTAAAAATAACACTGCCTGGAGGGAAAGAATTTCACACATAGCCGCAGCCTGATTAGAAGGCCTCTCAGGGCTGAAGAAATATAAACAAACACTGCAGAAGCAGAAGGCTCCCAGCGGAGCATTACAAAGCATGAATGTGACCTGCAGGTCAGCGTTCGCACACGAACACGGCACTCAGCCAGTTACCAAAGGAACATGAAAAATACATGACCATTTCCACAGTACAGTGTAATAAAACCCCAAACTCATCAAAATAACATTAATAACATAAATAAATAGCACTCTAAACTCCATAAATTCAACACGAAGTCAAGAACTAGGAGGAGTGATTTAGCTTGTGGATTTCAGCAGCAAAGAAAGAGGGGTTGGGGTTAGAGTAATGGACATATATAGAAGAGGGTCCCTGCTCATTGGTCCCCTGCAGGGCATGACCTGTCCTCCATGATGGATTGGGGAGTTCCCCATACATTGACATTGAACTCTATCTAGTTGTGTTGTGGAAACTTTTTTTGTTTGTAAAAGTATTTTCTTTGCTGCTGTGGTTTCAGAGTAAAGATTGTAATGCATAATATGAGCCTCCTGTCTTGTCATAGAATCAAGAGGCCTGCAACATGGCGGTGGAGTGAGGCACGCACGTCGCACAGCAGAAAAGCCACACGGGAGCGGCCTGAGAGTTCTTCTGGACGTTCTGAAGGGGATTGGCAGCGGGCCAAGCGTGCAGACAGAGGGGAAAGGAATGCCCAGACATGGTTGCTAAGCAACCTGGAACACTGAATCCGGCAAAGAAGTAAGAAAACAACTACGTTGCTAACAGACGTGCACTGCTCACAGAAGAGCTGACATTACAAACAAAATAGAAATTGATTAAGCTGCAAAAGCACCACGCCCAGCGCCCCGAGGGGACAGCTTTCAGTGCCCAAGGGCAAGTTTCCTCTTGCAGTGCTGTTAATTTTAAGAGAAAGCATTTTATAACACACCAGGAAGCGTGGACTGTTAGCGCGACGCATGGAACTCGACGTCAGATCAATGCCGGCAGAATCCCAGCTGCAGAGAGGGTGGAGTAGGTGGAGCAATGCGAGGGAAAGGAAAACACCCCGACAGGGTTGTGAAGCAACGAGGAAACTGACACTCTAGCTCTACGCGAAAGCTAAGGCTACAATTTGCAAACACTGTGGTCGCCAAGACAAAAGACTGCATTTCAATTTCAGTTCACGGCATAAACATTTTGTGGTAATTTCAATATTTTAAGAGGCTCTGCTACATGGCGCGCTTTTCAACCAGCCTAAATATACCAAGCAACCTGAATCACTGATAGAGCCTGCAGCAAGAGCTCGAAACAGCAAACCAACAGCGCAGCCAGGCAGACAGTTCTATAGCAGCATGCTTGGGGTGTGCAGCTCAGAAGCAGACAGGCAGAAAGGCACTTGGGGGTGCAGGAGGCTCCATGCTGGGGCTTGGAGAAAAGAGAATATGCCTATTTCAACTTGAGAAAGAAAGAAGCAGGTTTTCTCAGCAGTGTTGGGGGTCGCCGGCCATGTCCATCCGGCAGGCGACCCCGGGGTGCTGCTTCCTCACAGCACCAAACAGGCCCAGCGCCTGTGGGAGTTTGGGGCCTGCCATGTCCATCCGGCAGGCCCCTCGGCGCTATGGGACACCAGCGCCATCAGGGTGGGGGCACAGCCTGCCAGGCTCCTGACCATGCGGACCTAGGCCACCGTCCTGGCAAAGGGGTCCCATGGCAACAGGACCTGCAGGCCTGTGCCTCCACGGGTAGGCCTCCGGCCTACATCAGTAAAGGAGACACGGACTCAGACCAACCTCTCATGGAGTCTGCAGCCGTTCCGTCTCACGTGCCTGCAGGGGCTCCTTTTATTAGCTTGGGCCATGACACAGTCATGGCCCATCTTAAAGGGGCCATACACGTGAGGAAAACACATCCCCTTAAAGGGGCAACGCACACACAGGAGGGTCCCACCTAACACTCCTCCTTTTTCATAACGAACAAAAACAAACAAATGTTGAAACACACAGGCATCCCACCTGTTATAAAACAATGACATTCTTGTCGGTTTAGAACATGTGGGGTAGACAAATAATAAGATATTCCACCACCACATACTTTGCTTACTCAAGCAATTAAAGACCTAACGCCTACTAATTACAGACTTAACATATATTGTCCCATTTCTTAACACCCTCAACAGGTGACAGTCGTGGCAGGTGGGCTGCCAGAGGACCACCGGCCTTTCCGCCACAGTTTGCAAAACCCTTTATTAACCTGGGGCTCTGAACGGTAACATAGAAACAAACGCCGTGGTTGGCGGTTGGTATTACATGCACACCTCGTAACTGTGGGATCACAGCCTCACCTTATTATTCTTTACTGAGACCACTTAAAGCATGTAGTTCCTCTGCAGGTCAACAGCATCACAACACAAGAATATTGAGTCCTCTTTAAACAATCGCGAGGCAGCAGGAGACATCGTCCATTTCCCAGCAGCGTCCGTTCAGGAGTCACTTCCCGAGTTCAGGTCCATTGATGGTATAGTTCACGGCCGGCAAAGCCGCACCTGGCGGGTACCAGGGGCCACATCGGCATAGTCACTTGACGTTCAGAGCAGAGTAGCGAGACGCCGGTCACAGGGCATCCAGGCTGCTCATGTGCTGTTGACAGATCACTGTGGTGTTGATCGAGTGCGGAGTGACATGGCAGCACTCACCCCTTTTTGTTGGCGATGCTCCCCTGATCTGGCACATCTCTTTCCTCCAAGGGGCACAGCAGGGCGCACAAGCACTCATGATGAGCTGCAACCCATTTCTCGACTGATGCACTGAGTCTTGGTTTTAGGGCCCAGAGCTGCCTGGTCAATTGTTCACACCCCAGGTGTCGATTGAACTCAGGGATCCGGCCGGTGTCTTCACCAAACCCCATTGAGCTTGCCCCTTCGATGGCATCGCACGCAGAGTGTCATTAGCAGCAGGCAGCCAGGGTGTTCCCAGTAGCGGACAGTCCGGGCTACTAATATGTCGAGCAGAATCGCTTGTGTTCGATGGCGTTGATCCGGGAGATGATCACTCCTCTGCTGATTGACCCTCCTTTCCCGGTCCTGGAGGGTCTTTTCCTCTTCCTGCCCTGCCAGTGCCACATCCCCCGCTGGACCACACTGGCACCGAATGTGGGCAAGGATACCCGGTTTTACGGAGGGCCCGGTAGTACAGAATGTCTCCTGTCCCATGTAGCACCTCCTGGAGGGCACTGTTAGTCCGGTGTACAGTGCACCGATCGCTCCAACGTCCTGGCCTGACACCTCAATGAACATGAGAGTGGAGGCCCTCCGGTAGAGGCATTGCGGCTCTGTGGGCACCGGCGCCGCAGCTCTGTTACGTGTCCCATGTGCTCAGAGCGGGCCGCGCCGTGGGACTAGCTGCTGGGGCACCTCTGTCCCAGAGCCGCTACCTCGATTGCCACCCGGCATCTTGGGACCTCGCGGGGCTCTTGATTCTTACTGCCCTTGCCCGGCGCGAGATCTTCCTTGGGGTACTTTGGGCAGCACGGCCCTCCCCAGGCACCACCTCAAGTCTGGGCCCTGCAGAGCAGGGATGTCGCATTTGCCCATCTTTGTTTGTGTGCTCTGGCCCTCATGATGGTCACCGACTGTGGCCAAGATCCCACTGGTGGTCGCCCAGGATCATGCCATGCACCCACAGGTGCCTCTTCATGCTGGAGCACGCCTTTTCCTTCACCGCCGGGCCCGATATCATGCTGGGGGTCCAGCAGGTGTTCAGTCTGCCCATCCCTGAGCACTGCGGCCCTGCCCCAGAACCAAGCACCCTCCAGATGCGCCCACCGCCGGGCCCGAAGACAGGCAGGGGCTCTCCCCAATGCCGCTCTGAAGTGGGGCACCATGCCATTCGTTCACCACCACGTGGCCCGGGCAGCTGGAACTGCGTCCGCTCCGGCAGGGCCTAGCATTCTAGTTCTCTCGTCACCGCCACGTGCCCCGGGCCTTGCTTCAGTGGTGCTCGATCTAGCAGGGGGCATACCTTCTTCCTCCC
The DNA here is from genome assembly GCF_040938575.1 of Ambystoma mexicanum. Taxonomy (NCBI): domain Eukaryota; kingdom Metazoa; phylum Chordata; class Amphibia; order Caudata; family Ambystomatidae; genus Ambystoma; species Ambystoma mexicanum. Next base: position 1,462,584,963 of record NC_090935.1, read on the forward strand.
CTTTCTGATCTTCCTCAACGCCGCCACACACACCGCCCGCGGCCCGGGATCACTACGGGGGCTCCGACTGCGGATGATACTTGAGTGCGGCGGACACTGTTAGGGTGTGGGTTGGATCCTCTCCCCAGGTGGAGAGTTCTTTATTAATTCGTGGCATCGCCACCAGCACCTCCTTCCGTGGGGGCAGCAGGCGCCCCAGTTCTTCTTGGGGGCTGCTGGCGGCATCGGCTGTCTGACATCTTCCTTAGGGCCGTGGGCGCACCAGCTCTTCTTGGGGGCTGCTGGCGGCATCGGCTGTCTGACACCTTCCTTAGGGCAGCGGGCGCCCCAGCTCTTCTTGGGGGGCGCGGCCTCTCACATCGCGGCAGATGCCGCCCAATAGGTCTCGATTGGGGGTGGGGGGCACAGCCTCATGGCCACGGCGGCTCATTTGTCCCTTTTTTGGGGCACAGCCCCCCCACCCACGACAAGGTGTAGGCATGCTCCGCCGCCCCCGGCCGCACGAGCACCCTCCTCAGAGGGCCGCGGCCAGGGCGGAGACATGCAGGGCATATCCGCTCCCCGCGGCGATGGTGTGCCGCTCATTCTCCTTGCGGCTGCGACCGTGGATGCACCATTCCTTCCTCTGGTGCATCCGGGGCCACACCCGCAGCGCCAGCACAGCGTGCCACGTGGGTGGGGGAGGGGCAGGCAGCTCACCTCACTGCCGCGGCCCCAGCGGGGGAGGCGGGGATAGACATCCTCGCCGCCGGGCAGCCGGCGGTCATTCTTCACCCGCGGGAAAAAGGTGGGCAGCCACCTTCACTCCGCCCGACATTTCCTCCTGCTCCGGTTCCCGGAGCACCACTCATTCTTCGTGGGCCCTGATGGTGGGGTTTCCGGCTCGCGGCGGGGCGGGGCTCCGTCTCCCCCGCACGCGGCAAAATGCCGCTTGTCTTTGCATCTTCGTGCGGCCGACGCCGCGGACCAAGCCTCCCCCACATGGTTGGGGAAGGCAGCTCCATCTGCGACTCCTTTGCGGGCCCTGCTGGGAATAGGCCCGCACCCAAATTATCCGGCGATGTCCGCCGCTCCTCCCCGGCACACGGGTGGGGGGGCCTCAGCGCCTCCTCCTTGCTTCTTTGCGGTGAACACCGCAGGGAGTGCGTCCCACCGCGGGGCAGCCCGGGCCCACACCGCCCACGCAGCGGCAGTGAGGCGCAGGCCACGCTGGACCCGGGGTGGGGTTGAATGTTCCTCTTCCCCCCCCAAACCACTCACTGGCAGCGGGGGGGGGCCACGTGGACACGTCCTCGTCGCCAATGTTGGGGGTCGCCGGCCATGTCCATCCGGCAGGCGACCCCGGGGTGCTGCTTCCTCACAGCACCAAACAGGCCCAGCGCCTGTGGGAGTTTGGGGCCTGCCATGTCCATCCGGCAGGCCCCTCGGCGCTATGGGACACCAGCGCCATCAGGGTGGGGGCACAGCCTGCCAGGCTCCTGACCATGCGGACCTAGGCCACCGTCCTGGCAAAGGGGTCCCATGGCAACAGGACCTGCAGGCCTGTGCCTCCACGGGTAGGCCTCCGGCCTACATCAGTAAAGGAGACACGGACTCAGACCAACCTCTCATGGAGTCTGCAGCCGTTCCGTCTCACGTGCCTGCAGGGGCTCCTTTTATTAGCTTGGGCCATGACACAGTCATGGCCCATCTTAAAGGGGCCATACACGTGAGGAAAACACATCCCCTTAAAGGGGCAACGCACACACAGGAGGGTCCCACCTAACAAGCAGCAAAAGCGAAATAGAACAAGTGAACTTTCCTGCAGATGAATCGATTCCCATAGACTCGCCATAAGAAAACATGGAACGGCATTGGGAAACTTTCCCAGCTACAAGGAGATCCCTGACTGTCGTACTGCAGTATGTGGGGCATCCTCTCTTCATTACACGGATCCAAACGGGAAATTCAAAGCATGAAGAGCAATTTACGGGAGTGGCCAACAAAGGATGGCACAACATGGCCTAGGAAGAAACTCAGTGCAGAAAAGGCAGAAAAATGTGACTACATCAGCACGGAAGTAAGCAGCGAGCCATCCAGCAAGAAATCACAGGAAGAGACGTTTTACTAATGCAGAGATGACCAGCACAAACAAGGTCGGCAAACGGAAGAAGCAAGAGAAGAAGAAAACGTGTCAGATTGACAAAGAACACATGGTTAAGCAGATACAGGCCATGTTTTGCGAATAAAAGAAGAACCCGCAAGAGATGTTCTCCAGTTCGCACAGGACTCTGAACGGAGCACAACCAATTTATTCTGTGCATGCAGAAGACTGCAACTTACTACTACAGCAACAAGAGCACCGCACAGTGCTGTTACAACCCTTCAGGTGCTCATGGAAACGCAATGTCCGGCAAGTCGCAGGGCGAATGCAAGCAAGATTCGTTAAGTAGACAAGGAAAGTAGGTGACAAATAGTGTGTGCTCACACAAAAAAGGTGTGCTGTGAATTATACTACAGACTTAATTTGCTATCTTTTAAAATTACTCATTGACCGGCTCCGACCCTGTTACTACTTTTGAGATGTATGATATGATATGATAAGGCGCGTTATAAATGCCATATCATATCATTCATCTCAAAAGTAGCAACAGGGTAGGAGCCGGCCAATGAGTAATTTTAGTAGATAGCAAATTAAGTTTGCAGTATAATTCACAGCACAACACCTTTTTTGATGTTGTGTGCCATACAGTGGCATAAGCAGCAAATGCAAGCGGTATTATCTGGAAGGCTGGCGGATCAACCGCGACCACAGATGACAAGTGTGTGAACATTTGTCATTAAGCACACAATTTGTTCGCATAGTCCAGCTGTTTTATTACTCTGCTCTAGTGGGAAACTTGAACTTGTTGGAGTATGGGCATTTGTTCAGTACAAGTTTACAAGGCAGGTTGGGGGAATCATTGCATCTGTTAGCATAGAACGGAGTGTCTACAACACCACCCGATCCACAGAGTGTTGTTTCATACCATTAAAGTTCCTAGGGCACCACAGGGCCACCGCGGAAACGCACAAGTGAGTCTGGTCATCCATCAGGAAAACAAAGTTGATCCCTGTGTACGCCTAATCCATCTTTAGTAGGAGAAAGCCGGGGTGTAGCACGGATGTTAGAGCTGAGCAGATGTGCAGCAAGTTGGCTTTGCATGAGGCTTAAGACGAGCTGTGGAAGGCAGGAATAGCAATAGTAATCATAGCTCAGTTTGGCAGAAGCAGTCCTGAGTCTCCAGCAAGGAAAGGTTAAAGGGGGACCAGCGCCCGGGGAAAATTAACCAAGCAAATGTCAGCAAGGTCTGCCCTGATTGTCATGGTGCTTACCTTGCAAATCAGTGATGGTTAAAGTGAGCAGCACAAAGTGCCCATTTAAAAGAGGCAGGGTTTCTGCTAGCGTGACATACCAAATAAATTGCCATCAGTCACCAATCAAAGGTTTGCAACATTCGGAATGGCAACGAGCGGGAAATCGGTGACAGAGAATCTGCATATCTAACCTGGCTGTTTACACAACGTTTACAGGACAGGTATAGAATCACTGACAGTACAGTAGGGTAATAAAATGCTGGGATTTATAGGGCACAGGTAAGATGTAAAATAAAATTAAAGCCATAGTTCTATTCGTTAATATAACATATTGCGAGAGGAATTTTTACAGGTTGTGCATTATTAGATAAACGCTATAAAGACACTATTACCATAATCCATAAAAGCTAACTATTTGAGACAAAATCGGGAAGACGACGAAATAGCTGAAAGGTTGTAGTACACAGGTGGCTGAGATCAAAAGCGTTCTTAGTTCAGTTTGTATGTCAGGCTAATTTACAGCACACAGAGCCATCACTCAAGGGCATGCATAAGTAGCTTGTGGCACGAGTGTTGGGGAGGGTACTGTAAACCTCAGGAGGGGAGTGTGGGAACGCCAACAACTGGCAGTGGTCGGCCTCAAAAAAGGGGGTGTACAGGGGCATGTTGAAGCTAAAAGGGGCTGTTCAGACAACAGAATGTTTCACAAAGTGACAAATGGATCGCAACATATGGTGGAGTTTTAAATAATGTTAATAGCACAGACAGCACAGCGACACGTCTTAAGTGCGGTGGCTTTCAATTAGGCTGCAGCCTGACCGTTGCTTTAGCGCAAGACAATTTGCCTGGGCTAAGATGCAGCTTCCTAAAGTGGTGAGAATAGTTATACCAAATACATCCAACGTTGGCAAGTACATAATGGTGGGTAATGTAGACAGTTTCTCCACCCACCACCCGGTAAGTAATGAAATTAAAAGTCGGAAGCTCAGGGAGGAAAGTTATTAGGGCCATGATTGGCAGCCCATGGAATGGCTATGATATGGATAGACCAGAAGCATTCCACTACTGGGAAGCCTCCTCACAAGATTGCCTAAAGCTATGGGCCACACAGTAAAGCTGCTGTTCTGGCCCTCGGTCAAAGGCATGGCTATGATATGGATAGAGAAGAAGCTGTAGACTACAGGGAATCTTCCTCACAAGATTCCATAAAGCTATGGGCCACACAGTAAAGCTGCTGTTCTGGCCCTCGGTCAAAGACATGGCTATGATATGGATAGAGAAGAAGCTGTAGACTACAGGGAATCTTCCTCACAAGATTGCCTAAAGCTATGGGCCACACAGTAAAGCTGCTGTTCTGGCCCTCGGACCAAGACATGGCTATGATATGGATAGAGAAGAAGCTGTAGACTACAGGGAATCTTCCTCACAAGATTCCATAAAGCTATGGGCCACACAGTAAAGCTGCTGTTCTGGCCCTCGGTCAAAGACATGGCTATGATATGGATAGAGAAGAAGCTGTAGACTACAGGGAATCTTCCTCACAAGATTCCATAAAGCTATGGGCCACACAGTAAAGCTGCTGTTCTGGCCCTCGGTCAAAGACATGGCTATGATATGGATAGAGAAGAAGCTGTAGACTACAGGGAATCTTCCTCACAAGATTGCCTAAAGCTATGGGCCACACAGTAAAGCTGCTGTTCTGGCCCTCGGTCAAAGACATGGCTATGATATGGATAGAGAAGAAGCTGTAGACTACAGGGAATCTTCCTCACAAGATTCCATAAAGCTATGGGCCACACAGTAAAGCTGCTGTTCTGGCCCTCGGTCAACGACATGGCTATGATATGGATAGAGAAGAAGCTGTAGACTACAGGGAATCTTCCTCACAAGATTCCATAAAGCTATGGGCCACACAGTAAAGCTGCTGTTCTGGCCCTCGGTCAACGACATGGCTATGATATGGATAGAGAAGAAGCTGTAGACTACAGGGAATCTTCCTCACAAGATTCCATAAAGCTATGGGTCACAGAGTTGGTAAAGTCGCTGTGTTGACCCTTGGCCAAAGGTTTGGCTATGATACGGATTTGCCAGAAGCCCTAAAATACTGAAAAGCTTTCCCACAGTGGCCCTAAAAACAAGGGCTGCACAGTAGGGAAAGCGATAAAACACAGAAGACCAACACTGGGAAAAAAGACATCGAAATAAAGAGTAAAACGCTGCGAATCTAGGTAATCCAGCAAGGGAGTTAAAAGCTGCTGGTTACACATTGCCAAACGGCTGGGTGTAAAAGGTGGCTAGTATAAGCTAATCCATTCATTCATTAATGTAAACTCTATTTAGCACTATGGTTTGGTCTGAGCGATCATGGATCAACATTTGCTGAGAGCCAGGCAGAATGATATAATGTAAATATAGTTGTTATTATGTATAGCGCAAATTCTAGTTTTCGAAAGCGCTAAATGTGGTCTGTTTCTGTCCATTATGAATCAGGCTTTGCTGAGCACACAAGGAAATGTGTTCATGATAAATGCTGAACGCAGCTGAACACAGTGTAGAAATGTTATAACAGTGATTCTCTTGGCAGACAGTCAGCTATTCTGAGCGCAGAGAATATAGCGTTGACTGTGAAGATCGCATGACTGATGTTTTCGTTTCAACAGCGTTAGGATGTCTTTTTCGAAAGACCAGAATGTTCGTACAATATGCCTTGTTTTCTTAGATTATATGTTCCAGCACAGTACGTGCTATGATGAAATGCTTCTACACAGGTAATGTATGTCAATGCCACTATGTAAAAACAGTGGATTTCTGTTCAGTAGAGGAGCAAGTAGGGTAGTGTGTGGTGTGTGCTAGTGCCAGAGTGTCAGTACTAGGGACCTTGGCTTGTTAGTGAGCCGCTGACTTCCCCTGCCATGCATAATAACCTGTTTTCAGTTGAATATCTATCTCTGTGTCTCTTGTGATCTTATTTTATTTCCATAATATATAATTTTGTAACTTACACTACAGCAATATTATTTTCTATGTTCTATTGCATTTGTAATTGAAAGCACAGCAAGGTCCACCATGAAACATTTATGTGGCTTAAATAATTTTTTAAAAATATATTTTAGTTTAAAAAATATATATTTGGATCACAGAGAACATTTATCCAAGTACATATATTCATTGTATTATTTTATAGTGTGTAATTTGACAACTGAGTGAAATGTTGTGAACTTTGATGTGTGTGTGTTTGTATGACATATGGCAGTGCTGAAGATGGTCCGGATTCGGTGTCCAGCAGCAACACGTCTCAGCAACTTCCGAAGCTGTGAACATGCTTGTGTGTCCTCTGAACCTCTTCAATAGACAGCACCATCAGTGATGGAGCAGTTCTCGGCGCCCTGAGGCACTCCGAGCTCAAGGGCGCTGCTCTGGCTTGTTATTTTTATTTGATATGAACTTGAGCACACAACAGCAGTAAGTGACTGGGAGTGGCTATTGTGTGTCAATCAGTAGTGAAAATTGAGAAAATGCGAATGGGAATCCCATAAAGGCTGGAATTTGGAGGAGGGGCGGAGTTCAGAGGGTCGAGGGGAAGCTGGCAGTGAACTCTGATCATAGGTTGTTCTAAATAGTTTAAAAATGGAGCAATTTCTTTCATGGCTTGAAAAGTACACAACCCATAGTAAGATATGCACACACATATATAAATATTTCTTCCTATGATTTGTGTACTTTTCAACCAGTAGATATGGAAGGAATCCCGGATGACACTAAACAAACAACAAGTTGGAAGTGTCTGTTCTATCTATATCCGGGGTAGGATAGACTTTGAATACCAATGAAATAGAACAGGTTGTGACAGGTCTAGTTAGGTGCTAAAACAGCATAAATAACATTAAATATCAAAAACACATAAGTTTAATAAATTAAAACAAAGATAAAACAGTATTAAATCAATAAACACATAGATAAGCAGTTCAACGCTAGTTAAGTTGCTAAAAAGCAATTTATAGGAATACAGAAAAAAGCCTTCAAATAGCACATATTCAGATAATGAGTATAGTTGATGCAAGGCAATTTATCATTGCATACAGTTGTCAATGAGTTTAGCAAATATTGTTAGTTTAGTAACTCTGATAAAGTAAAGAGAATATGGTCTCGACATGTTTCATTTCATAGGTGTGTTGAATACAGAACTTTCTTCAGAAGAAAAAGATTCAAATCGAATTCCTATTCAGCAAACAGCTGGCGTGAAGATTATAATTAACATGACCTGTCAAATTTAAAAGAAAAAAGAACAGGATCAGCTATAAGTGCATAATTATTCTTGGGGTTCTATAAATGAACTCAGAACCAGCCTCCAAAGGTAAAATTGACGTGGAACGGTTCATGTGGGGGCGTACAACTCCTTAGGTCAGTTGTAGAAGGATTTCTTAATAATCCTTAATTGTGTAACTGCAAGCAAAGCAAATAGATTGTTTTTTAATCGCTTAAGGTGCTGTATTAGTCTCTCAGGTATAGCATTTAGAGTAGGCAGTGGATAAATATCCAAAAAGTCAGGTAGTGGACCCACCTGTAGTCCAGGGGTGGCAGTCCACAGTAGTTGTGAGTCCCTTCCAAGTGAGTTAGCTCAAACCATTAGGTTCTGCTGGAGGGCTAGGCAGTGTTGCTAATTATAATCCCAGTGGAGTACGTGTTTCAGAAATGTCCTAATGGTATAAAGAGACATGTGTTCGTAATGAATAACATTTCACTCTCGTGGTTCAGATATTCAAGAGACACGAGCACGTCAGGACAAAACAGAGATATTAGTTTACCTGACATAGGTTGATAGCAGGATAGAGGGACGGTGGTCTAGCGTAGAGCTGAATAGACACCAAAATGCTGAAGTATTGAGTTACGTGTACCCTCGCAGGGTCATCACTGTCAAAGAAATGGCATGACATAACGAAGTGAGTGAAGCTCGCGCTTTGTGTGTCATGAAAATGCTGGAATCGCTGCGGCTAAAAAGTAAATTAAATTTAGCGCTCTATGAAGTACCTTGACTTTGATGATGCTGACCTTGTTCAAATCCTCATCAAGGCGAGTATAGTAGTGGTTTCAAAAACCTGAGATTCAGGTGAGTAACTGTGACTGGGAGGGCAGAAGGTTGAAGGATTGCGTAGACCAGTATAGTTAGTAGCTCTTTCCATCGTTTCACCTTGGTTTTGTTCAAAGAAAGTTCTACCAGATGTCACTAAACTGGAAAAGACTAAACTCAAACCATTCCAAAATTTAAGCAAACTGGAAAAAGACGCTATCCAATCTCTAGCTTCTAACCTTACTATACTCATCAAACAGGCAGATAAAGGTGGTGCCACCGTCATTCTCAACAAGGAAGACTACATTAGGGAATGCGAGGGCCAACTTTCTAATATCCACTACTATACTCGCCTTGATGAGGATCCCACTAAGAAACTACAACTACTGATATCTACAAAAGTCTCCAAAGGCAAAGATTGTGGTTGGATTTCAAAGCAAGAAGTAGAGTATCTCATCAACAGCAACCCATCAATTCCTACGTTCTACTGTCTCCCTAAAATTCATAAAATGCTCATCAATCCTAATAGGAAGTTCAGAGGACGAGCTTGCAGCCAATCCAACAAAGACAGCAAAAAAACTGAAAGAAACCGATTGGTGCGACACACAGCTGAAAGCACTAAACTACAAATCAGCTGCCCATTTTCCGCCATTTGCTCAAAAAATAAACGAGCCAATTAGCTACTTATTGAAGTTTCCAAACAAGACCTTCCGCTCGACGTTCCTGAGAGCAAGACTGAACATTTTAAAAACAAACAAGGTTTTGAGAAGCCGAGGCAAATCTGAGACCGACTCTTGTCGTTTTTGTTTGAACCAAGACTCAAAGGAAAGTCTAAAACATTTGATTCTCCATTGTCCTGGTACCAGTGGCAACAGGGAAGTCCACCTAGGTCATCTCTATTCTAAATTGTCAAATCTGGATGAGGACTACTGGTGGACTTTCTTGATGAATGGACTAAGTCGAAGACCAGTCATCGCTTTGGTAAACTTTTTGCACAGTCTGAACTTGGACACCATCCGTTAATGAATGGAAAAAACCCTAAAGGACTTAGCCCTTTCGTTTCGTTAATCAACTTCGTTAATTAACTTGTCAATCAACTTGAAGAACCATAATGGAAAAAAATAGAAAACACATTAAAAACATTCGATGAAACGGGATTTTTCTTTATGTAAAAACTGTTAATTCGGTTAACACAATAAAACATTTTTTTTTAAAAAAATGTAATGCTATGTGTGCCCACATTGTGCTCGCACAGAGCGGTTTACATTATGGTGCCTGCCAAGCTGGGGGCTCTAATCATTGTGATTTCCAAATGGATTATGCTGTGTGCACAGTGCGCTTTCTGCTCTGTCACAGGGTCTTTGACCCTCAGTGAACCTCGGGACTGTCCTTGGCAGGGGTGTATCTAGCATTGCAAAGGTTGGGTGGGGGATTGGGGGTAGGGTTATGTGAGCCATGAAAAAAGTTACCCCCCCCACAAACGCAGTGCGTGCAATTCCATACGGTCTTGTTCGTGCCCCCAAACTGGCCACCCCCGCCCCAATCTACTTTTTTGGTAATATTAGTGGCAGATGGCATTTTAAAAGAACAAAAAAAATAAAACTGCATGATCTTTACAGATGCAGGAACCTCATCTATAGACGGCTGTCTGTCCAGGTGCTCTGGGGCAAAAAACAGGCAAACCTCCTAATTTGCATATGGATTGCACCAACAGAAGTGACTTCACAGAAAAGGACATTGCAAGGAGAATCATCTTTGATACTTGGAGGCACCATGGAAATTACTTGAGAATAAATTGCCATAAGTAAACCAAGTGGCAAATAACTTCGTGGTGCAACATATCTAAATGGCATTATATATGGAGCAACTCTATAGTCACTGGCTTTTTTTTAAAAAAAATAATAGCATGATATATTAACATAAGCTATGAAGGGAATCTGAATTACTTGTAGAGCTGTAGGTAAGACAGTGCGATTAAACGATTTGCCCAGATCACACACTTTGGTTAAATGGTGAAACTGAGATGTGGATAATTTAAGCACATCTTCCCAGGTTTAGCTGATTTTGCTTCGCATTCCATGTGCTTAAATGATACTTTATTTATAGCAATGCCTTGGAGGCAAACCACATTACATAATAAACTAGATTTTCATAGTAAACTAACCATACACTATATACATATACATTGTCATAGAAAGAAGTTGAGCAATAGGAGTATGGCTTTAGTTGTATTCCCCCCATCCTGCATCCAAAGTGAGCCTAACAAATCCCCTTGGGTTTTAAAGCCATAGTCATTATTTCATAAAGCATGCCACATTACGCACACTTATCACTCCCGCCCATTCACATTTATAAAGGGACAAACGTCCCTGCTCATAGTCTAGCCACCCCCTCCCATCAGTGCCTAATGGCTCACATTCTAATGCTTTGTTTACACGGAGCAAGATGAGAGCCCCTCCGCTGACCACAGCTCCTTGGGGCATTGTCCTGGCAGAGGGACACCTCTCCTGTTCAGAAAAGTTAAGGTGTTGCTCGGCACACATTGTCCTGCCAGCAGGACACCATTCCCGCTGGTCACCCTCACTGAGGGGCCGAACGGGAGAGGTGTACCACTGATAAATGTCTGCAGCTCGATATGTCACAGGGCCTCATGATGCAATGTGCTCTTTGCAAGCGCACTGTCCCGGGGAATTACGTCACCTGAGCCCCGCCCACATTGTCATAAAGCTTCTCCCACATATGCACCCACTGGTACTGAGTTCACTGAAATTGCGTAATTAGTTAACTTGTGTCCAAATTAAATGAAAATGTCGATATCCCCGTTATGTTTAACTTAACTCGGTTTTAGAAACTGCAAGATAATAGTTACACGAATTGCTGAGCTTGCCCTATAAATCGGGGTCAATTGCAACTGGATCTAAACATGCATCAATCATGTTTTGTAAACTCTGTCAAGATAATTGAGTTTACTTGAAAGGCAGCCTGCGAGAAACTCTGCTTTCTCAACAGTGTGGAACATGTTGGGCAAACAGGAAGTCTGTGCCTGTCGAAGGAAGCTGGAGCAGTTTATCATTTCTTTTCGCAGAAGCACAAATGTAACGGTCTTGAGCGGGAGGAAGTGCAGTAGGGGTTGGAGCCGAATATGGCATGTGTCATGTGCCAGTGACACGTGCCACTGCATGTCACTACTACAAGTGACACGTGCCACTGGCAAGTGACACGTGCTACTGGCAGGTGCCACATGCCAGGCCCCACAAATATCAGATGTACCTCATATTTGTTTGTTTTTCAAATTATAATCCTCTTTTTTAAAAATAAAAACGTGAACCTCCAATTTAAAAAAAAAAAAATGAGAAGCTCCTTGTTGAATTCGATCAGAAGACCTCGTGGTGTTGAAACTAGCTCTTTCTCCACTAGACTATCACGCTCGTGGCAGGAGTTTATTTCCTCTAACTTAAAGTAAGTAACAGGTGTCACATGCCGGGCAAAACAAATATATGTCCCGCGTGTCGCTTCCACAGCAAAACAAATAGATGTCCCGATGTCGCTTCGTTTTTAAAATGTAATCCTCTGTTTTCAAAATAAAAATGGGAAGCTCCAATTAATTATAATCCTATTTTAAAAATAAAAATGGAAAGCTCTTAAGGGGATTCGATGTCGGGGCTAGCTCCTTAACCACCAGACCAACACATCCCATGGAAATCAGTTGTTCAGACGCTAGTGTGAACTTTCATGTGTTTTAGTGATTGTCCCTTTTCTAGTTTGAGTTGGATTCGTAAACTGCACATGCAATTATGAGTCCTTCAAATTCTTCCTCTAACGTGAACGGTCACATGGTTCAGTGATGGTCCCTTTTCTATTTTGAGTTACATCTTTAAACAAACTGCACGTGCTATTCTGAAAGTTTGCAGGATCGAAACAATTTAATGTAAGTATTTGCATCTTGTGCTTTTCTTGAATAGTACTAAACTTAAAAAACAGTTCAATCCTAAATCTGTTATTGTTTAATGCTTTAAATGTCAATTGTATTGTGTAAATTTTTTCAAAAACAGTATGGTAGCAATATTAAAGTGTGTGTTGTTGTACATTAATTCATGCATTTCACACTTGACTGTACGAACTATGATAAATACAAAACAACCATATCCTACTGATAATATTTATAACTTTTATTTCTGAGTATATGCATGATCATGAAAACATCATTTACAAATGTTGCTAAATATTCAGATTTAGTTTAAACAGCCCTTAGATATAACACATTCAAGCTTGCCCCATGAAAGTTTTCAGAGCCTCTCGAAAGGTCATATAATGTGATGTAATTTGTCATTTGTATAGCCCTGCCTTTTCGCAAATGGTGAACGCCCCTGATGGAGCAGAGTCCAAGGTATGAGACATTTGTTCTGATGATTTTAGAATGGTTTTGTGTATTATGGTCAATACAAAGTAGGATAGGGGTAGTCAAGTCCCTACTACCTACCAATATCAAGGTGGCATGTGGATGGGTGCAGTACGATCATCGGTATAGTATGCAGGCGCGGCAGATTCATTATGTGTCCATCTAGACTGAATTTTTGTCGTAAGCGAAAGCTGTATTTTAATGGCAGATATGCTGTGTGTTGTATCTTAAGAGTGTTGTGTGTTGGCAGATGTGTGTGAGTTGGTGGCGTTGCCATCGGTTATTTTCCATGAGCATGGAATGTGATACCTACCCTTGTGTTTCGGCTGTTTTCCTGGTTTCGCAAATGTTGCGTGCATTCTGTCCTGTTTTCTGCTGGACTTTATTTTCTCTGTCGCCTGTTACAATTTATTTGCAGGTTCATTGCTGCCCTGGCTTACCTCAGAGGTGGTTGAATAACTGTTGTGGAGGGCCCCACCAATAAAGTACGCCACATCAAGAAGAAACTTCGAGGAGGTTTAGTTCAAGAGACAGGGTAAGACAAACCCCAGCCTGGAAGCCAGACACAAACTCCCTGCAGAGCTTCAACCTCCAACCCCCCACCATTCCACATTCCGAATCACAACAAGTATACATGGAGACCGTAGTTAGGCACCAAGTATTCTAAGAACAAACAGGCCCCTAAGATGAGGCTTACAATAGAAATCAATGTAAAAGAACTATATACGGCATGTTTACATGGAGAGATCCACATAGGTTGGATCCTCTCCTAACACTAACCCAATGTGAATCATGGACTTGTTGCCTAATTGCAAGTTTTTTTTGGGTTGGTAATTGATGAGGTTCTTTTGGAGGTATTCTGGGCCTGTCTTGTGGAGGGCATGGTGGGTGATGCTCATTGTTTTAAAGTGGCTTGTCACCCTATAGAAAGCCAGGGAGGGCACGGTCGGTGGGCGTCATGTGCTCTCTTTGGCCAAGGTCCAGTAGGAGCGTAGCTGCAGTGTTTTGGGGGATGACCAAGGGGTGGTTTGGGGGAAGAGAGCTATCTTCCCGCAAATTATGATATCTGTTTTTCCTGCCTTGAGTAGGAGGTGTTTGCTGGATGTCTGTAGATGAGTAAAAACTGTGTGTAAGATATGGGTTGATGGGAAATGTCACAAGGAAGGATTTGCAGTCTGTGTTCCAGGCTTGTTTTGTGGAGTGTGAAATGAAGAGGTTTGGTTTGTGGAGGATGCAATCCAGCCTGCTCTGCTAGTTCTGTTATGGCTGCTGTGTGTAGCCTGGGGGAATGCCTCGTGTGCGATGGATGAGAAGACATCAGAGAACCAGGTTTCTGTGATGAAAGTGAAGTCTGGACTTTCCGAGGGAATTAAGTTGTATATGATGTGTTTCTTTTTGCCAGCAGATTTTGTGTTAATGAGTATGCATGAAAGTAAGCAGGGGACAAGTGGTGTTTGCCCGGAGATGTGGGCCAAATAGGGCTTGTGGGGGTGGGTGTGGAGGGCAGGGAAGGGAATACCCTGGTTGTGCCCCAGTAGGGGTGGGTGGGTGCAGAGCAAATAAAGGAGCAGGGTATGAAATTTGTGGAGGGTGGATCCATCCTTCTGAAAACAGTGTATCACTGATGTTACAGTTTTCTTTGGAGTGTAAAGGTCGGAAATAGGTTTTGGGCACAGGACATTTAACTATTTGCTTTTGATTGACATTCTAACATCATCCTTATTGTTATTTGATACAGGGAAACAAACCCCTCTTAGTTTTAGGGACAGATAGGGTTTTTTGTAATTCTTTTGGTAAATATGAGTTTAGGCCAACAAACATGCCACCTTTTTGTCCCGCTTCTACTTCTACTACCTAACAGTTCTTAAATATGTTTGCACTTTTGGTCAGTTAGGATTTCTATCGCACAGAGGAACAGACATCATCAATCAGTATAATGATCTTATTAGCACTTTTCAGGTGACTACACCAAGTAATTATTTCCAAGTACCTACAGTAATCCATTGAGTGAGTGTTTTTTGAAGTCTTCCTAAATATATTAATTCCCACCCAGTGCCTAATTACTCTGTTACCTTTATGTTATTATTTAATGAATATTTCTTTATACGTGTTCCCTAAAATTAAGTGTGCAGTGAAGCAATGATTGATTGCAATTGTTTCCCCAAATGTTGATATATTCATACATACTTTAACCAAAACATGTGAGGGGTGGGGCATTATGAAATGATGTTAACCACTGACATTGCTCTGTGCAACTTTCCACACCATATATTAAGCATGTGTTCACTGTTGCAAAAAGGAACCAGCTATATTTACATTTGCTTTGGTCCTACCATTAATGTAAGCGGTGCAGCCTGAATTGCAGACCACCCCTCTGCACAGAAATGTAATCAATCCCACACATGTTTCAGCCCAGATGTGGGTCCAGAACATGTTGTGCCTAGAGACCCATGTAATACCTTGCTGATGACGCAGAATGAGTCTGAAATATGTCTGTGGTTGCTTGTTGTCAATGGATTTTAAAAATGTGTCCTGGATAGACTTCCCCTTTTTTGTGGAAAAATATTTTATTTGTACATGTTTTTCTCCCCTTCTGTAAAGGCTTGGCAAACCGAAGAATGATTGCCTAGAGTGTTTCCTCGAGCAATGCCAGAGGTTACGATTAATTCAAAAACTTTTAGCAATCACTCATTTGCTCTATTTATACATTAAATCCCATAATGTGCTTGAAAAGCAATGAAAAGAAAACAGTCTTTTAGTTCGTAAATATAATACACCGCTGTACTAGATGTCCCACGTTGCATTCTGTATGATTTGAAACATGATCACATTTTAACAAAGTGTTTTCTAGGGCTACACATATATTGTGCACTGGCTGAAGTATTCTTAGTAATATTTACTCATAATTTTAACTAGCATTTGTCCACAATGCTAAATGGCTAGGAACGTAGGCAAGTACCAATACGGTACCCTTTTTTTGGGCACATAGTACTACAATTATTTAATTACAAAAACAGGTTTTATGGCACAATCCATTTGGTATTTAAGATTCAAACCTTTTTCCGGGATCTGTGCAGATACAAAGTAGTGTTGCTAGCACGTGACAAAGGAACACCACCAAAAGGAAAAAGGTACTCTCCCTCTTTCTTAGAAAATGCTAATCCCCTCCAAGCAGGTGTTGTGGATGTTACACATGCCTTGCTCCGTTTTTCCTAAATCATCTATTTGTTATACAGAACATATGTGACTAGATTATTTCTGCAGTGCATCTGAAAGAATGGATAGCTTTAAATAACTCATTCCAAATGTGTTGTTAAGATTATAGAGGAAGAGTCACATCGTTTTTCAAGGCTAAGCTTTGAATTTGACACCACGCTTAATTATTTGTCCAAAACAAATTATTAAAGAACGGCTCTCATAGAAGGATAGATGCCACTAAATATCTCATGCTATATTTACTACTTTTGTCTTTCTTTGCATGCCAAAGGCCTAAAACATCATCAATGCTTCCATCAGTCTTCAGAAGGCGGATTGTAGTTAATAAGGCAAGGGTTCTAGTGTGTTCCTTTTAGGCCTTATAGAGGTGCTTTTGCAAAGTTAAAAGGAATTGCTGCATTGGCAATGCACATGAATTATAGGTTTAATTTTATTTAGATTTGTATTCATGGTGTTTTCTTTTTGTTATTTAATTATATTTTAAATATTGCATGTCATTTACAGATCAACAGATAAAAAAAGAAACATGAAGTTTGGATTTTCAGACCAACATGATTTCATCTTCATCTGCAGCAAAAGCGACATCTGCACATTTTGCAAGAAGAAAGTACAATGTACTGAGCAACATCTAATTACTCAACATTGGAAATTAGCAGTGCTCTTTACCAATGGTTCAGAAGGTATAGTATTGCAACAGATTACATTTTCATAACATTTATTGTGGGTCTGTTTTGACATCACACATTCTTCACTCTCTGTAATATTTTTTAAAATAAAACAGATCCATCTTTATCCCTCCTCTGATCTGTCTCATTTTCCACCCCCCTGGAGACTAAGGTCTGTAGATTCCACACTTGGTCGCAGTGCGCCATTCCTGAGGCAACCCTTACCATTGTTATCCCATTAGTAACAAAACTCTATAAATAGCATAACACATCAAGGTGTTTTCTTCATTATTGCTGTTTGTGTATTTTTATATCACAATATGCTCTTCTCTATGTCATGAAGTCCAATGGTAAGTCTAGGAGGGTATTGTGAGGTAGCCACAGGTGCCAAGTGACCACTCCTGCTATGGATGCTTAGTATGTAAGAGGTGTGTAGTGTATCTAATGCCCTATCCCACCACTATCCTGCACCCTTAATAGATTCTCCCAATATTGGTATGACAGCAACTTTCTCAGCACCTTTGTCATACAACTGTCCAAAATAGTCATACCATACATGCATAATGGGCCACCCATCTCCCAAAGAGAGTGTTTTAGGACAATCATACCTCTATGCCTGATAGTACTAAACAATGTCTCGCTTTCCGGGTTTTCCCCAAAGCCCTTTTTTTTCTCCAAAACACCTGCTTTATCATTGTCTCTGGTGGATGTCTGTCTGTTCAATTTGTTCATGTCTTCCATAACCTTTTAGGCTCTCACAGATGTGCATACATCTGTTTGGCCCTCTCAGCGGCATTACCTCTTCGGGAGAATCTTCTCTACTTTTTCAACCCTGCTCGTCAGCTGATGCGCCTTTCATGCGCCGATAGGGGAACCAATCACTGCTGCGGTCTGGACTCTGTTTTTGTAACGGGCCCTAGGGCCACCACGACTTCTGTGTGGATGCTGCACCGAGCGGGCCTTTGCTTTAGCATCTCCGTCTCACTCTCTCTACTTTGGCCTAATTTCCATTCAGGACGCCAGTCTTCTAGTATCTTGCTAGTGATCATCTCACGTCCCGCGCTAACGCCGGGTCCGCATCTAGTTTGGCTCTGCCCCTCCATGACATCCTTTCATCGTAGGATTACCTCTGCATAGGATTCTCTCTCTCTCTCTTTTGAGTTATGTACTGTGAAGAACTCATGGTGACAACAATTAAGACAGAACACAAGTGATCACAGTTCAAGGGTGTTTATTGAACAATGAAAGTGGTGTGATGGTTGGAAAAACACCTAATCTAAACATAAATCTAAGATGGGGACAAGTGTCGACCATCAAATGACAAATAAGGCAGTCCTAGTGGTGTTGTGTCAAATCAAAGTGGCCTATACTAAGAAACCTATTGCCAAACCTCACAACTAATACCAAAAGGGTGTGTGAGATAGTTCTCATCAAAAGAAACAAGTGTTCTCAAAATGATACATCAGTATGCGGTGGCTTGGGTCTCCCTTTCCCATGTTTTAGACAGGGAATAAGATGGCAGCTTGCAGTACAGTACATTCTCGGGATTCTCTGTCATGAGATGAAAGTTCCAATGGCTGTTCTCAGGACTGTCAATTTCCAAGTATCGTTTCCTCTGAAAGTCTAATGCCTTCAGGGTTTGATGTATTCAAACAACAAAAACAAAACTTCCTTTAACAAATAAAAGTTTGTTTAACAAATAAAAGTGTGTTCTCAATATACACTGGGTGATGGGCTCACCCCTGGGTCCCCCTCTTGTGGGCTGGCCCTTCTCAATTGTAATCCGAGATTCAGATAGGGTGGCAACTTCACCCCTTTGTCTGCCTCTTCTGGGCTGACCCATTCACAATTGTATTTCTTTGTATCTCTTATTCTTTTCTCATTAAACTTTGGATGATAGCTTCACTCCTTGGATCTCCCTCGTTCGGGCTCGGGCATCTCTCAACTTCCATTGCTGACTTTAGCTTCACCCCGGATCTCTCTCGTCCAGGCTCGGACTCTTCTTAGTTTCTTAATCTTTGTCAAACAGTTCAGTGGACCTCCTTTTTTTTGGGTTCACTTTAACACTCTATTTCTCGGGACTTTTAGACTTTGTCCCCCTCCTCCGGCATCCCCCCTCCGTGTTCATTATTGCCTTTTCAAAACTTTCTACTGGTTTGAAATGTTTGCAGGATTCACGTTCCTTTCCTTCATTCACAATTCGGGACTCACTTCCCTTACTTTTAGCCAACTTACGAATCAAAGTCTTTTGATTATACAGGGCTTTTGCTCAACCCTCACGTATGACCACTTTCTTTTTGTGGCCTTCCTATGGCCTTCTGGTTTCTGTAGCTCTATTCTAGCGGGGAGTAAACAGCACTTCTCGAGTTAGCACCCACATGGTGCGGGTTTCCCTCTTCAGCTGGTCTCCCCTTAACCACCTTTTACAGTTCAATCACAATTCAATTTAATATGCTTAAACTTGCCACTTGTCGCTTTTCACTCAACACAGCCAGGTGCTTATTGATTCTCCCCTCGACTCACCAGCTGTGTTGCACCGCTTGGTTTCGGCTTTCATTGAGTCAAGGACGGTACCACAGGCGCGGGAGCTTCCCTTGCTCCTGGTTATCGCCATAGGTTTGCCCTGTGTACCGTTCACATTTTTTTCAGGACAAGTCAGTGAAGGTTCTGTGGGTCTGGAACGAAAAGTGCAAGTTTACCTTCTGCCTCGCCACCTTCTCGCTTTCTGCCACCTTTCTCCTTGGTTTGAACATCCGCTTGTTAGCCGTCTCGTCGTGATGTCTGCTAGGCTTGTCTTTCTCGCCTTGCTTGTACTGCACTCTTCTGCTCCACCTTTCATCCCTGTTGGTAAAAGGAAGGGCCATCAGGTGTGTGTGGTTCAAGTTAATCTCCTGACTTTGCCTGACCCTCTGGTTGGGACCTGCCAGGTACACAGGTTTAACATTACAAGTCTGTTGTATGTCACACTGGAATGAAAGGTTCAGAGTGGAAAAGGAGGGTGGTATAGTACCTGCGTGTCCTACGGGGTATGATAGGGAAGGTTTGCAAATTGGACAAAAATGACCCGGATATAGAACAGCACATAGGAAATTGTGGGAATGATAGTACTCTGTTCCAGGAGATTGGGATTTTCCGGAAACAATAATCAGAAGGACGGGATTGGCTGGGCTGGGGAAATTAACAAAGGTGATTGTGGGAATCGTAGTGTTTTGTCAATGCAGTATACTGGGGTTTCGGGAAATAATAATTAGAGGAATGTGAAGGAAAATGATGGGGAGCATTTGAATAGGGAACAGGAAAGCAAGGATTCCTAGAAATATTGTTTCTGAATACAACAGGGTTTGTAATATATTCAACAGAGGTGGAGGGGATGATGGATTCTCGAAAGGGAATTGTATCGGGTGGAAGGTAGGTCAATTTACTACAGCCCATAAAAGCCTCGGGGACCTTGTGGTCCTCGTCCCTTTCTCCGGTATAATACCGCATCTCACCTGGGGCATTTCCCAGAGTATAACCCTGGGATCCCCTACCCAGATGACCCTCCCCCACTGGTCAACCCCCAGGAATTTATCCAGCAGCGATGGCCGTGTCCTGGCCACCTGAATAAGGGATTCCCGGGGTCTAACTGGGAGAACACCCAGGGTTTCTCACAGTATGTCATGACAATCAAAAGGGGATTGTTGCTGCTCTTTAACTGTTTAGTGCAGCATTACCTGAAGCCAAAGCAATTGAAGAAAGGTAACTATTTGTAGAGTCCAAAACAGAAGTAACAACAGTCTTCCCGATTCACATGTAGGCACACATTGTACTCTGTGCAGGGAATTGCTTACATGAATGTGTGTGCTTGTCCCCAAAAGGGGAGTCACTCTCAGTGTGGTCGCAATTTCCCTGCCTCCTAAGGTGGGTCTTGCTTAGTCTGCTTACATCACTAGCTTTAAAGGTGGTGGCTCCGCTCTGCAGAAAATGGACGAATAGTCCACATTCATCACAGCAGGTGCTCTCTTTGCTTTTGTCGTGTGTGTGTGTGTGTATTTACATGTTGTACATGCTGTGTACAGTTACAATGGTACACATCTGTTGTATGCCTACCTGATTGATCCTGTTTCCATAGTCATTGATGAATGACTCCTTTCTGTATGTACTCACATGTTGTGCCTGCATTGAGTAGACACTTTTGGCTGCATGCCATACATGCTTTCTTTTTTGTCATGGGCTTGTCAAATGCATTTGTCGCACAAGTATCACAACCCCTCTGTAAGCCAGTCAACCGCTCCATTTCAATAATTGGCTGCACCTTTTCCTCCTCTGCTGTCCAGATGGTGGCTGTTTCCCATTTGTCAGAGTTCAGTGCCTCTTGGTCCTTTTAAATCTGCTAGCCCCTTTTACGCTTCATATTTGTCCACTGCTTGTGTATCATAACAACAAGCTTGTTGGCCATGTGCTATTGTCCCAGCGCAGTTAAATTGTTTAGCATTGACATGGCATTGGTGGTACAAACTGATTCTAGTGCGATGTAACAAATAGTATGTAAATATTTTATTTAACCATTAAATGTGGATGATAATTCATGGTATTAGATCACCGTTTGTATGGATTACAAAGAGAGAAGAGAATTATTAAGAATAAAGTTCATAGTGAAATGTCTTTCGAACCCTGGACATACTAATGTAAACATATATGGAATATGTACTTGCTTTAAAGCTTGTAGCTGGAATCTGATTATTGAAATGCATTTATCTATCACTATGAAATAAGAAATGTCTCAGAAATATATTGATTTGCAAATTCAATTTTACAAGGCTAAAAGAAAAACTTGAAAATGAAGGCATAAAGAATTTACTGAACAAAGATGAAATAAAGGCATGTATAAAAGAATTGTCATATTCATTGCTTAAGTATTGGAATTGTTTGAAAAGTGTACTGTAAATGTTGATTAAAAGTAAAAATAAGATAGTTATTTTCTACATGCAAAGAAATGTACTTTACTGATATAGTAGATTTTAATTATTTTAAAAAAGAATTAATCTCAATATGATAGCTGTATTTCACACTTCCTTGAACATTAATATTTTGGGAGGACAAGCAAAACAGTCAGTCCTCAATGTTTTCACAGCAATTACATGGATCCAGTCTTTTCTTACCAATTGTTCTAAACAAATCAGTGTCGGTCCCTACTTATCTCAAGCGCATGCCATGAGATGTGATGTCTAACAGGGTTAAACCCTTTCTACCATCCACAAATTGATCTTTTACATGAAACTGAGGTATCCTTATTTAATAATGCAATAACCTTATTATGGTTGACTTAAAAGGGGGTGATGAAACCACCTGTCAAAATACTGACTAGTCTCTGTTATAGAGTGAAGCACTCTAACTCATTAAAGATCAATAAAAGCAAATCCAAAATGTTTGCGGAAAATGAAAAGCCTAAAAGTTGAAGAACCCTCTGCTGGACAACCTCCTTGGGTAACTTGCGAAAACAGAAATGTGTTGTTAAGAACCTAGGCATTTATATTGATTTTAAGCTACTTTAAAGAGTCAAACCTCATCAAAAACTAAATTATGCTTCACGTTAATAGGAAACATCTGATATATCCTTCAGTTTCTATCTCTTTTTTCTCTCTCTCCAGTTAATGGTTATAAACTCCATCTGCTCTCATGTGGAATATGGAAACTCCTGCTACCTTGGGGTTCCCAAAATACGCTATCACTCTACTTCAGAGAGTGCAAAACAGAGCTGCAAGATTGATAATTACACTTAATAAAGATGACCATGCCAATCAAGCGCCACATAATATTACACATGAACAAAATATGATTTTCTAATACATTGCAGTACAATTTGTATCGGAGACTGTGAAATAATGAAATTGCTGGTTGTGAAAACCACAGTCTGTTTTGTTAATGAATGTTTATGATGAATACAGGTATATTTAAATTGCAAACTGAGGTAGACCACCTCTTAATGTGATGACAAATGATGGGGGTGTAGACTGTGAATGATAACTGTTAACAAATGTGAAACCTAACCAAAATTCTATGTTCTTTTATCTTAAACAGGAACATGCATCTAATATTATCAAAGGTAGAAAGAAATCAAACCGAATGTTTCTCTTCTCAAATCCAACATATATGCCAAAATTAAAACAGGAACTGAAAATGAGGATGACTATATTCAGCGAAAGTGATGTGAGTAAAAAACGTTATTGTTTTGAAAAACCCTTTGTCTTGTAATTGTTAAAATAACCCCTAACTGAGAATTAGTTAAATGTACTATATTTTATTGTAGACAAGAAGTTTGATGGAAGCAATTAAAAAAGCTCTGACATTTTCATTGTCCTGTAGAAATACATCACTCATGGTCGATGTGTTAATACCAGAGGTAAGGTGATACATGAATGTAAAATAATTAACCACAGCTTTTTATTAAAAAACTGTCAAAGCTTTCTTAAAAAATGCCTAGGATGATTGGGGTGGTGCCGTGTGTGGGCAGTTACCTGCTGTATTGTTTTATCCCAACCGAGAGAGGAGTTGCCTCCCCCAATTCCATTCAGGTGCCTAGGAGAGCCTATTTCAGCTATTGAGTTACTGGTACCTGCCAAGACTGATAAACAATCATTTGGCATAGATAAGTTCCCTGTATTGATGTATGCCAGAAATGTAATGCTCATCTCCTTGACTCCATCAGTACTACGAAAACAATTCCATTTACATTTGATGGCCATGGACTGATGCTGAATCGTTCAAAAACAAAGTGCATGGTGTTTAGGCCACCAAGAAGCAAGTACGTGAAGCAAACCATTCAGATCGAGGGAAATACAATCAAACAGGTCAAATCCTTTGACTGTTTCTGCCTGAGGCTCACACACTGGAAAGTAGTTCAGCCAGACTGAGAAAGCTATTTTTAGGCAGATACAGCTAAACCATAAAAAGGGTTATGGGTGGCAGCCCTTAGGCCTGTAATTGATATCTATAAGCTCCCTTGGTGCAAGCATGTGAAAAACTGCTTAATTGAACTAGGCTGCCAGCAGCTTTGGACAAACTCACATAACATCATTCGGCAGGGATAGACGAACAATGACACATGAAATCCACCAGAAGACACAGGAGGATGTTATTGCCATGGGAGAGGGATTCCGCTCAATAGGTTTGTACTGGGACTCAAATTGTCCAATGGTTATGAACAGTATCTGGACTGACATGGTCCTGAGTTAGCAAGGGCGCTCTTGGTTAGATTTACATGTGAAAATGTACCACTAGCTTTGAGTACTCACTGCTGGGGACTGAAAATGACAGATGCATATCCTCAATGCACAAATATCAGAGAGGTAGGGTTGAAAGACTGGCTGCATAACGCTGCTATGTTCTAGGCCGCTTTGTTGATCTCAAGCCGCCCCTTTGCACTTTTGAGGGACATGTGCACCAACCACCCCACTGTGCTGACACCGACGACACACTCCCATCCACACCCATGCCATGCCGCCAACCTCCAAAGACAATTACCTGTTTTAAGCCAGCACTCCGTTGTGGACGCATGTCACACTCTTGTCTGTCTGTGAGTCTTTTCATGGCATTGTTGTGAGTGTTGCACTTCCCCTAGCAGTCTGCAGGCCATATTCAGGTTATTTGTATGTTTACAATGTTTATTTATTTATTTATTTATTCAAATTTGTAGAGCGCACGTCAGCCCGGGGGCATCGTGGCGCTTGTTACAGACAATGTCTTAGTTACATAGGATACAATATTTGCATACAAATACAATATTTACAGTAGACATGTACACATTAGCTATGCAGTATATTTACATGGAATCCTGAGGGTTTCATGTTATTTTGCAAGGAATGCGGTTTTCAGTTTCCTGCGAAAAATAGGGAGTGAGTTTTCGGCTCTGATGTTTGCAGGAAGAGCGTTCCAGGTCTTGGCTACAATGTAGGGGAAACCTAGACCTCCGGCTTTGGCTTTTTTGATGCTTGGGATGCAGAGTAGGTTGGAGTATTTCGTTGTGGTGGGACGGGAGGAGGATGGTTTGAAGATGGTTTCTGATAGATAGGACGGGGCGGAGAGGGAGAGGCATTTGTGAGTGAGTGTGAGGATTTTGAGAGTGATCCGCTCTTTGACCGGGAGCCATTGGGCTGAGTGCTTGGCATGGGTGATATGCTCTCTTCTTGGGATACTAAGAGCGGCCCAGAGAGCATTGTTCTGTGCTATCATGTTACACAATTGATGATCAGTTAAAGTAATAGTGACCGAAATGTGGCATTTTGTTTACTTTTTTGCAGATGACAATCAAAATTCTCCAAAAATGTGACGGACTGAACCGCTATGAAGCTGAACGTATGCTGATCTGTGGATGCACTTTAATTTGTGGAGAAGACGAATAAAAAGAAAAGTAGTAAAAGAAGTTACTATTTATTATTGGTAGCACAGTTTAATTAGACCTTTGCAGGTCAAGTGGTGGTATGTAAACCATTGACTAAGCTGTGATGGTCATGCTCTGCTGAGACGACATTAATAAACGTGATATATATACATTCTACGTAATGTTTTTACGGTTCATTTGCACTATCATTGCACTATTATATTTGTTATATTTATTTAAATAATAATTATTGTACATTACATTGAGTTGTCATAAGATGTGAGAGTCATGCTCTCGTGAAAATAAATATTTAAAATTGGGGTGTCATGTATATAATGTATATATATACATATATATATATACATACATAATTGTTAAATACAATGCTGTAATGGTTTGTTTGCACTATTATATTTGTTTTATTATCTATTTATGTATTTAAATAATAAATAATTTTACTTTAATTGAGTTGGTGCAGTTTGATATTCATTCATGTTTACTAGAAGTATACAGAAAATTGATTGTTGAAACGGCCAAGAAAACAGTAAACTAATCCACTGTAACAAGCGTTTATTGCGAGCATTTCAGTAAAAGATTAAAAATAAAAATGTTCTGCATTTTCAGTTGAGATTCTCATTTTAGATAAGTGATTAGTGAGGTGGGGTAGCAACACTCGCTGCTGGGATCTACAGGTTGCCGGTTCGAATCCCAGAAAGGCCAATTTAAAGTTTCAACCTTCTGAGACAGACAAATGAGTAACAACTTTGGTTGGGTGATTTTGTATGCAAATATGTTATATGTAAAGCGGTTATAACACATCATTATTGTAAGTTTGAAAGCAGAGGCAGCCTTATGATAAAGTGAATAGAAATTAAGACAATGAATTAGAAAAATAAGCACACGATTAGCATCTAGATCAGCTAATATGCCATAAATTAATAACAATTACAAGGGCCACATTAATCTTAATATATGATTATTGTATGCAAGAAAAGATAATTTAGTAGGAACAAGGAAAGGTTTAAATTAGAGACGACCAGTTTAAAAAAAAAGTAATTAGAAATTAAACAGAAGGTTATAACAAGGAAACATGCTTTCAAATTAATAATACAACTGAGACTATGGTAAAGTGACCATTGTTATTATGAGATGGACATTTTAATAAGAAATGTACGCCTTTCATCCTGTGTACAATACATAACAGATTTCATTTAATACAATTTGGATGATGCTTAATTAAAATAAACATTTTTAAATATTGAAAAAGAATGAACTATGTAGTTGAAGACAACTGCAGAATGTTTGAAGGCCTCCTTTCTCTGCTTTACTCGCTGTCAGAGGATTCTACTTATACCCAGGCCATATTGTGTCATGCACAGGAGATAGACAGCTAGCAGCCGCAAGGTGACGTACAGGCCTTTTATTATTAAATTAAATGTATAACGTCTCTCAATGGTCGTGAGGCTATTTCTTCACTTGTTTAATGTCTTTGATTGATTCACGGTGCGTCACCCGTTCTCAACTCTCATGCTGGACTTCCTTTGCATCTTGTACTCGTGGTGGCCCTGAATCATGCTGTTTCCATCTTCATCTTGTATCCTGGCTTGCAACATTATGTGTTACTACTGACTTCTGCAATTGTATTTGCTCTCCTCTCTTGCTTCTCCACTCTTTTTGACTGCTTACTCTCTGTTCTCTCCTCCCCTCCCCCTCCCTTTTCCTATCTCCTCCCCTCCTCCCCTTACTTTTTTCTATGCACTTACTCTATCAGAATTGTCCCTGGACCTACTATGATAGCAACCTCGTCTGTCGCTCCCCTATCCCCTTACTGTTGCCCCCCCTCCCTCCAGCACTATCTGAAACATTGTCAGGCCTAGTACGATAGTCATTTGTTTTGTTCCTCCCCTCCCTTTCTGCACCCCTCTCCCTCACCTTTTGTTTTCCTCCGGCTCTACCAGAAATGGCGTCAGGCCTAGTACGGTAGTCGCCTGTCTGTTTCCATTTCCTTCCCCCTCTCCCCCTCCCTTTCTTATCTATGTCTTAGCATTTGCACTATCTGAAATGTCGTCAGGCCAAGTACGATAGTTAATTTCACATCATTAATGTTCATGGCCTGTAAGAATGTCGTTGTATTTTACCTTGGTCCCTTCCTTGCCTTGAAGCGCTTTGAAACACATTGTGTATAGGCGCTATATAAATAAACTATCATATCATATCATATCATTTGAAGTCATTTAAACAGTAAATTTGACATCAGCTAGTCCCGAGAGCGGTGACATGCTGTGGCATGCTGGAGTTCCAAGTGCTTTCAAACATTCAATTGCTGGAAGGTATGAAACATAAGACAAGAGACTAAGAGGTGAGATGCCTGAAGTAATTTTGAAGCAATGAAAACACTGATTTGAAGGAGATATAAGACATATCTAGGTGGCATGCCACGTTAGAATTGACACTGAAAAGGGACTGTTGGGCCCTGCTGTTTGAATAGGTCATAAGAACTGGCACCGGACATTTCCAAATAAAGCATTGATGCAACTGTAGAACTGAAGACTACAGTGCATGAGGTTGAAAGTTCTAGGCAGCTGTCAGAATCTGCATTTTTTATTTTTTTATTTGATTTATTAACATCGCAAAAGGATTGTGAGGCTTTTAACTCACTTGTTTAATGTCTTAAAAGTCATTTAAACAGTAAATTTGACATCAGCTAGTCCCGAGAGGGGTGACATGCTGTGGCATGCTGGAGTTCCAAGTGCTTCCAAACATTTAATTGCTGAAAGGTATGAAACATAAGACAAGAGACTAAGAGGTGAGATGCCTGAAGTAATTTTGAAGCAATGAAAACACTGATTTGAAGGAGATATAAGACATATCTAGGTGGCATGCCACGTTAGAATTGACACTGAAAAGGGACTGTTGGGCCCTGCTGTTTGAATAGGTCATAAGAACTAGCACCAGACATTTTCAATATAAAGCATTGGTGTAACTCTAGAACTGAAGACTACAGTGCATGAGGTTGAAAGTTCTAGGCAGCTGTCAGAATCCACATTTTTTTTTTTTAATTTGATTTATTAACATCGCAAAAGGATTGTGAGGCTTTTAACTCACTTGTTTAATGTCTAAAAAGTCATTTAAACAGTAAATTTGACATCAGCTAGTCCCGAGAGGGGTGACATGCTGTGGCATGCTGGAGTTCCAAGTGCTTCCAAACATTCAATTACTGAAAGGTATGAAAAATAAGACAAGAGACTAAGAGGTGAGATGCCTGAAGTAATTTTGAAGCAATGAAAACACTGATTTGAAGGAGATATAAGACATATCTAGGTGGCATGCCACGTTAGAATTGACACTGAAAAGGGACTGATGGGCCCTGCTGTTTGAATAGGTCATAAGAACTAGCACCAAACATTACCTATGTGAAGCTTTGGTACAACTGCAGAACTGCGGACTACAGTGCATGAGGTTGAAAGTTCTAGGCAGCTGTCAGAATCCACATTGTTTTTTAATTATTTGATTTATTAACATCGCAAAAGGATTGTGAGGCTTTTTACTCACTTGTTTAATGTCTTAAAAGTCATTTAAACAGCAAATTTGACATCAGCTAGTACCGAGATTGGTGACATGCTGTGGCATGATAAGTACTTAAACTATGCATTTGCTGAAAGTGTTTCAATATAAAACAATCCCACAATGATTGAGAGGGTATTTTTCACTTGTACAATATGTTTGAACGCCTTAAAACTGCACATTTTCCATCAGCCAGTCCAGAGATTGGTGGCATGCTGTGGCACGCTGTGGCATGTGCCACATGTCACATTCGGCTCCTACCCCTTCTCAGGAAGTGACAGAAGTCGCTGGCCTATTAAAACTCCATAATAATAATACAAAAAGTGGAGGCGGTGCTGTGTGTGCAGATGGCCGGCTCCCTGATGCCTGTGCCAGCCTCTCTATCTGCCTTTCTGTGCTCAGATTGCAGAGGCAGGGCCCGCCATGTCTCTCGCAGATTTCCTTTCTGTCAGCACAGAAGTGCCTTGCAGTGGGCCATTTGAAGTCTCCCGGCAAACCCGGAGACTCCACGCTCTTGCCTGGAGTCCCAGAGAAGAGCGTAAGAACCCGGAGGTATGGAGCAAAGGCAAGCGGGATCCCGAGATCCAGCTGGACCACTGATGCCGTATCTCGGATCCGGTCGAGAGCCGTACCATTAGCCATTACTGGTCTCAATAGGTGCAAATGCTGGTTGGTAGTGGGAGGGATGCATAAAGATGCGTCCTGTGCGATACTGTGACTGAAACAGCTGCTTTTCTTGGATGCCTCCTAATTTCATAGGCAATGTTTTAAACTTGCATTTATCTGCATGCTGGTAATGGTAGGCCTCCATTCAGGATGTCGTAAATCAAGCAGGATCATACGGTTTGCTCAACTACTTTAGTCTTCTCTGCGCATTTGAAGTCCTCTGTTACTTCTACACTAGTGTGAGACATGGGATGCCACTGCACCCTCCTCATGAAATCCCAGAGTAATGTTGTCCCATTGCCTGCACTGCCATTCCATTTCAATAAACGCGTCTATTTCTTCCTGTGCTGTGTGAATTAAATGAGACCATTGATTCAGGCTACAGACGATCGGGCAGGAAGTAGTACAATCACTAAATGTCCCACCCTCAAGATAAACTTCCGTTCCCTGGACGCCAATCAAGCATTCTTTCAGAATTTGTTTCCAGTTGACGAGGCTGTACACACACAAGAACAGTGTAATTGGGCAGGAAGAGTTTTGCTATAGGAGTGGACAGTGCTTTAAATGGAAAAGAAGAAGCGCAGGTACTCGCCAAGTTATGAAGCTTGACATTCTGCCACAATGATTTTAGCGCCGGGTGTTTAAAAATGAAGCATGAAATTGCTCACCAAACAAAGAAAGGAGGCCTCGCCTGTTAAAACACTCAATAGGTAAAAAGCAAAATCTGTGCAGTCCTTTTCCAAAGGAAACATGACATGGTCACCTCATCGCCAAACTAAGAAAGGATGCCTCGCCCATTATAAGTAAAATGTCTGTAAAATGGTCACCAAACAACGAAAGGATGCCTCGCCCATTAAAACATTCGATAGGTAAAAAGCAAAATCTGCGCAGTCCTTTCCCAAAGGAAACATGACATGGTCACCTCATCGCCAAACTAATGAAGGATGCTGTTACGAAATCTAACTATGTGTTTATCTGCTTTCCTTGTGGCACTGCGCAAGAAGAGGTTTGGGCTGGCACCAGCAAGGTCACAGTGGCTGTGGAATGCGTGACAGACACCCCTTCTGTGATGGGAAACCATTTCTGGGAGAAGTACACGCCGCTCGTGCCTAACAAGCTGCAACAAGAGCCCAAGGTTGCACTAACCTGTGCGCAGAAAGACATTCATTCTGAGAACTTGGACACTTTTATCACTTGTCCCCTGACTGTCCCTACAAACCTACGTGCCGTACATGGGCCCAGATGCAAGCCGTAGGCACCCCTTGTGACATGAGTAATGTGATGAGGACTGGAGTAGCCACTTTATCGGTATATAAGGATGTAACCGGCCTGGGAGGGCAGAGCAGACCACCCAGGCGGTTTGGATACATGCTTTCAATATATGCTAAACCTTCCTACCCCAGGTCTCCTGTGTCCTTATTTCGGTGTGGTGCAGAATGTGCTGGGCAAAGGGAATTTGCAGGGGGGAGTAGGATGGACGCCTGTAACAGATGCCTCGCCCATTAAAACACTGGATAGGTAAAAAGCAAAAGCCACACAGTCCGTGAAATGGTCACCAAACAAAGCACGCCTCGTCCTTATAACACTGCATAGGTTAAAAAAAGAAGTTCCACGCTTAGCACAAACACACACGCCCTTACACACAAATGGCACGTAAGGATGCACAGCCCTTGGAGTATAGAACAAATCCTGAGCTTGGCAAAAAAAAAATAAAAAAACACTGCTTCAGCCTCCCTTTTTCTTCAATGGACCGTTGTGGCAGCGAGCAATGGGCAGGAAAAAAAGAAACCGCACACGAGTCCCTGCAGCACGGCTCGAACTGGACTGGTGGTGGCCTTTTCACAAATGGAAGGCAGGCACAACAAACTACTGGATTTGCGTCACGTGCCCAACTCTACCTATTTGTTTGGAAAATTAAGTGGTGCTTTAATGCCACCACTAAGCCAAAACTATTGCATTAGAGTACAGATAAGGAGAAATGGCATGTGGAGAGGCACACACAGTTTGTAGGTGTTTGGTTATTGGCCCACCCATTGACTGCCCATGGCCATGCTAATCCCTATGACCGTTGTCACCCACTTCCTGGCCAAAACGCCGCCTTGAGGGACCTCTTTCAGCTCACTTTATTCAAGCCTTACCGTCAAATATGCACTCGAAAGGCCTGCCAATGTTTTTTCAAAGCCACCTTTTGAGAGAGAATGGGCCTCATTACACGGATGGCGGTAAGGGAGTATCGGTACCGGTAATCCCTTACCTCCTTACTACGAGGTCCCTTCGCGGGTCCCTACCTTAACGGCTGGTTTTACCAGCCGTTAAGGATCGGAAACGCAAAGGCACCTTGGAGGTAATTACGGTACCGCAATTTGCGGTACCGTAATTACCGCCTTCCCCATTCCCATTGAGCCCTATGGGGGCTCAAATGGGAATGGGGAAGGGCCAATGGTGAATGGGGAATTACCGCCCCGCCAACCTTGGAATGGGGCGGTAATTCCGCCATCCACCATGGCGGAATCGTTAAGTTACCGGCGGCAACTGCCTTCCGTGTAATGAGGCCCAACTTAATTGGAGTTTTAAACTCGCTACCCATTTCTTAGCTAGGTCTACCTTCAGCTACTCTGTCTGTAAGCAATGTGTGTGTCTATCACAGAAGTCCTGTTAAAAACAAGTGTTACCAAAGCCAACAGTCTTGGCCTGTGTACTGTAAGTATTAGGCATGTGCCATACACTGCTATTAGAGTCCCCAGTACTTGCACCATTTTGCACCTGCTACCATCAATGGCGAATTGATACCACTACGGTAGTGCCTGGCAAGTGCCTTTCCGATGTCTACACACAAGCCCAAACTGTTGGCATTGCCAATGCTTGATGAATGTCAAAGAACGTTCCTTGCATAGAGGCGCTTCGGCCTGCCCATGCTGGCTGCGTCCTCTAGCTTCATCTGAGAGTGTCTATTGCCTGGGTCTGGGCGAGTTTCCTGTATGGCTGCACATTTTCTTTCTTTCGGTTTCTGCCAACAACTCCCGAGCGCCCGCAGCCACGGTCCCATTCCTAAAGGCCGGGAGGTGTTGCGTTCAACTCCTGTACATGCCCTTGACAAGGGCTGACTGTCAAGCAATTGATTTAGTGTCTGAGCCCCAATCTTTACCTGGCACTCTGTATGTTCTGTGACACCCTTCCCTTAGAGCACTGACTGTGGTGAAAGGGCGGCGGGCAGCTGTCCTACACGGTCCTTTTTGACATGGAAGGACTTTGTAGCATCCAAGAAAGGGAGTTGTTATTCCCACATTTTGTCTTCTGCACCTTGCTGAGATTACCTATTCCTGGTCCTCCGTTCATGTTCGCCGGGGGTCAGATCTCTTAGCACCTGACCACCTCGGTACCTAGAAAATCCCCAAGATGCACCTGGCTTGCATTTGCAGTTCAAAGCCTGAGGGTTTTAAGAAAGCTAAACGCCAGATGGGGATAGCAACTGACCCCAAAGGCATCTAATTATTTTGAGTGTATGATTCCGAACACATGGGACTGATTGGTTGACAATGTTTGGGTTACTGATTACATTGAGTTGTCGCTTAACAGTTCCCTTCCATCCAGAAATCTGCAAAGATGCCAGCGCTACTGTCTGCTCCCATGGACATATGGAGTTCTTACGGCTCTATCAGTGCAATCATTCATTGTTTTTTTGCAGGATCAATGGGTGTCTTCACTTTGACCTCTTCAGGAGTCCTTGACAAGGTAGTCCCATCAGTCAGTCGAGAGATTTTTTGATGAGTGTCAGAGTAATGCACTTTTTGACCATGAAGGCCTACTTCAAGGATATTCTTAAGGCGACATGCCCGCCTGATCCCTTCTGGAGGATTCCTCGGCTCCCCCCTATCGAGTAGATTCCTGGCTGGATATTTCCTTCTAGTGTGGGGCCTATTAACCCAGTGCCCTCTGCTCGCTACCCTTCTGCCAAAGACTGCACAGCTGCCTCCCTGTATCACCCACCTCCAAATTGAGGGCACAAGTTCCGTTGTGTCCTCAGATCTGAATGAACAATGGGATCCCTGGTGGAAGTGTGAAGGAGTTCCCACTTTGGACAAGACCTTTCCCAATCCCAACATAAGTCATGAAAGACTTGGATCCTAAGATTCTGGATGCGCCAGTGGTGGAAACTGGTGTTCTAGAACCGCTTCTATATGGATGATGAGATTGGTCATGCATTCCAATTCAGAATGATGCACCAGAAAGCGTTGGGGCTCTGTCAGAAGCTCATGCAGCAAAAGCAGGAAATGCAAAAATCTAAATTCCCCCAGCAAATGCAAAACAAATTGCTTAGTGTGCCATCCTCAGGCTTAGTCTTCACTGGTGTCTACAGTAACCCTTCAGAATAAGGTTTAAGCAAACTCGTCACCTGGTTTCCTAAATGAGGAGAAAAGATACCCAGAACACATGGGAAGTAAACTCGCCACTCCATCATGACCAAGTCATTACAGATGCTATTTTAGTTTGTGTGACTAGAGGCTTTGGAAGGGAAATGCAGAGTTCGCCTAATTCCGCCCACTGAACAAGTAAATGTGGTTAGTGTCCAAAATATCGATGAAACAGGTGTCTGCGGATTTGCTGGAGTTGGTCCATCACATTGTAGTGACGTCCAGGGGGGTATGCATTGGAGTGACTGTCCGGAATAAAGCCTGTCTCTGAGCAATTAATGTTAGAAGACGGCCCAGGAAACCTGGCTAGATCTCCCAGGAAACCTTGCTAGTCCTCCCAGGAAACCTTGCTAGATCTCCCACGAAACCTTGCTAGTTCTCCAAAGAAAGCCCTGCCAGATCTCCCAGGAAACATTGCTAGACCTCCCAGGAAACCTTGCTAGACCTCCCAGGAAACCTTGCCAGATCTCCCACGAAACCTTGCCAGATCTCCCTTTCGAGGGTGTGAATGAGTTTTACTCCTACCTGAAAAAGAGCTGCTGAAGGACCACACAATCATCATCTGCCTTGATGAAATGCCCAGGCAAAACCTTTCTGACATCACATTCAACAAAGCAGGACAGGTTCAAGTGCTTTTTGTAGGCTTCTGTGACTTTCTGGAACGCATGGCAGGTCTTCATCAATCCCCTGTGTGTTCTGCAAGTCGTAAAAAGCTTAGGACTTCTTGCTGCCTTTCTCACAGGGCCCGAAGTCAGGGAATTATTGCTTCCTTCTGGACCAATTCCACTCCCATGTGCGGAAGCAATACATTTCATCTGGTAGCCTGGAATTCAACATGCTTTAATCCCTGAGTGCTTTAGGCAACGAGCAAGGGCTACAACCTTCCTATCACTGTTTCTTCCTCTCATCCCTCTTTCTCTTTGCAGAGGAGTTTCAGAAGCTAATGTCAATAAGTGCAGTAAAGGACATTGCCTCTTCCCTTAGGTCACAGGGCTATTTGTATATTTGTGCTGGAATGATCCGCCTTCAAACTTTACGCAAGTGGACATGTTTCCACTGGGAATAGATCGCTTGTCTCTTCTGCAGAGGGTCTGGGGGTGTGCAGTCTCTCTGAAGGATGTGTGCTGGTATACCACTATTTGGGTACCTCGTAGGTGTTTCCAGAGGTTCATAATGGGGGACCGCAGTATCAATAAAAGGTTCTACCCATCGGGCGGGACACAGCCACAAGAGTTTTCACAAAACAGATTGCAGCAGTGACCATTCCCCTCAAGAAGCAGGGGATCCACTTTTATCCCTCTGTAGGTGATTGGGAAGTCAAATCTTTGTCCGCAGACATGTCGGTAGCACTTAAATGCATGCTTTATCTCTTTTTTGCCCTTGGTCAATGAGAAACAATTGACCCCTGACTCGTCAAGCACTTGCCTTCAATGGTTATTCCTGGTACACCTCGCGGAGCCGCATATTCCCAACCGAGAATCTCATCAGGAGCATTGTCGGCTGCCTTACACTTCGTGCCTTGGTGGCTCAGGAGGTCGAAGCTACACCTTGTGGTCAGCCGGAAGTAGTCGTCATGATGTTTAGCTCCTTTGGATCTTGGCACGGACATCCAATGATTGAATTATCAGGGCGGGCCCTTGGAGTGCTGCCCCTTCCTCAAACCCGACCTGCCACTTTCTTCAGGACAGGCTCCACCCTCAAGTGATGGTTGGCCCTCACATAGCTGAGGTTACACGACTTGTGGTTCTCAAACCCTCACCTAACCCCAAAGACCATTTGCAACTGAGCAACTTGTTGCAATATGAAGTCATTCTTTTTTGGGGGTTTGGATGGCTTTTGAAAGACGTTCTTCCCTGTTTACATGGTGTTGATCCCCAATGACAAAACTACAGACCTTTTATAGATCACCAGTACAGAGGGGATTAAAAGGCCCCACCCACTATGTGACTAGCACTGGCGTTGTGGGAGTAGTATCTGGGGCCAGGGATTCAATTCAAAGTATCCCACTTCAGTGGAGTGATCCATGAACATGTAGACTCTTTGACCCGACTGCAAATGGCAAAGGGACCAGGAGATTTTAGGGGATATGTTCTGACAGTGGATTGTCTCCAGGTGTACTTGCTTTCCATTCTCCTAAACCCCAAATTCCACTATTCTGTGCTCTATAAGCCAGGGGCCTCTTTCCCAGTGCTTAAATTGTGCCAGTGGTTGCTGGTGGGCAACACTGGCACTCTTTTTGGGCACCGGCACTGATGCGGGCCGGCGACATTACTTGGGTAATCTGATTTGTTTGTTTGTTGTTTCATGTTTGTTTAACATTTGCGCTCTGCTTGCAGGCGCATTGCTGGCTGGGCCAGGCCTACCACCTGCCTGACTACAGGGACGTGACACGTATCCCACTCCCACACTGTTTTCTTTGTGGAGCTTAGGCTCGTAGCTCTGCTCCAGGCACTTAGAATATACATTTATATTCTAGTTTACACAGACGGTGCAGTGAAAGACAACAACAGCCAATTAAAACTATACATTCTGTGTTACTATGCAGTATTTGATGAAATGATGTATAGTAACACAGAATGTACAGTTTTCACTGGCTGTTATATGTTGTAATGTGCATCTGAGGTGAGGTGGTGACATCACTGTTACATGGAATGTTGTGATGTCAGAGTGAGTGTAGTGTTGGGATGTAAGGTTCTGAAAGCTGGGTTCTGAGATTTACGTTTGTGATCAATCAATTTTGTTCCTGGCAGCTAACATGCAATAAACCTACTAATATCTTACCTGCTGGTCCGGGTGTTACTTCATTTACCAAGATATTACACTGGCGATGTGGATGGGATCCTGTCGAGGAGGGGACAGTCTAGAACCAGGAAATATTGCCCTGCAGTGAATTCATGTCCCAGTGTCGAGCTGCCAGCAGGTTGGGGTCCAGAGTTGTTTTAGTTGGGTGGGGTATGACTTTTCAGCAGGCTGAGTGGTGCTGAATGGAGGAGCGGGGTCGGCACACAAGTCAGTGTGCAGTGCTGGTCAAGTACTCCAGCTCTAGGTCCATCTGATCCCCAGTGTCCGGCTGGTGCCTTGGGGAGCCGAGCGGCACACAGATTGGTGTGCGGTGATGTAAGGAGCATCTTCCATTAAGGCCCAGCTTGCCGGGTGGCGCTTGGGGCTGGCAGCGTGTGTTCCGGACCAGCTGTTTCCCCGCACGCACATTTCCCTGTGTTGAGGATGCTCCTGGTGTTGGAGCGGTGGTACGTGTCTTGGCCGGCGTGGAAGTCGTGGAGGATCGGATGCCACGTTGATAGTCGTGGGGGAAAGTCCCTACGTGGGTGCTGCCAGGAGGAAGATATTTCTAATTGTTGGCCGTGGAGGAGGGCGTCGGGGGGTGAGTGCCCCGGTGCCGTGGACTCCGGAGAGTCCGAGGCCATCAAGGAGCTGCAGAGATGTAGCCCCGGCGGTGACTTGGGCCAAATGATGATGTTGCCCTTTGTGGGTCATGTGTTCCAGCGCGAGAAGCTGGAGCGCAGAGATTTTCTTGAGAGAGTGGCCGAGCGTGGTGCTGTAATGATGTTGCCCTTGTTGGGGAGTGCGTTCCAGCGTGAGCAGCTGGAACGCAAAGAACAATTACATTGCGTAGGATGTGCCGAGTGTGGATGACACGCTGAAGTATGGTTTTTAGTCGCGGGTGATGTTGTGGTGGTTTGAAGAAATGCCTGGGAAGGCACAGATTTTTGTGTGTGGCCTCGGAGTTCAGGTATTCCTTGACATGGGTTGTGAGCGGTCATTTCCCCATTTGGAATCTGGACTGTCATCTAATGGTGTCGAGGACTGCATACCCTACGATCTGCCTTAGTGTAAAGGAGTTTCTGTCAAGGTTCGCCAGTGTCGCTGCAGTGTTTTCGGGACCATGGAGGAGTAGGGTTCCAAGCATTGCAGCTCGAAGGGAGAAGGAAGGCACTGGGCGTTTACTGAACTATCAGTGAGCCTATTTGTGTGCATTGAGGCTAGTGTATGGTGTCTTGTTCCTTTGTGATGATCTTACATATGTTGGTTGTTTGGTGTAACATGGGCCTGTGTGAGTGTGTGTGGATGCGCGCATTGAAAAGTTGTGTATGTATGTGTCTGGTTGTGTGTCATGGTGATGTGCAAATGCGGGATTTGAGTTGTATTGTTGTGTTTTAAGTTACGGTGCTTTAAGTTACGGTACAGTAAGATGCCAAAATTGCATTGCACTTTCTTGTGGAACGTATTTTATATTTTTAGGTGAGACTGAACAGCGGGGATTATGGACTTGTGGGTGGGGGTACTCACGTATAAAGTCACGTGCTTGATCTGTAACCATATTTTCTTGCAGGTTGCTTGTGGGACTGGGGTCTTTACGGACTCGTGGTGGGGGACTCATGGGAGGTATGGGTTCCATTGCACATTAATTTCAGTGCGGTTAACAGTTCCAAAACAATTTTACTGTGATGATTTGTAACATTTGTCTTTCAGCGGGATTGACATTGTATTTCTGATGCCATATTGTGCACTTTTGCATATATTTATCGACAGTGTATTTCTGATGTCATTTTGTGCACTTTTGGGTATGTTTACCAAGTTTTTGTGTTAATATGCCCGCCTATCATTTGCATGGCAATGTGTGAGTATGGAACGTGAGGGCATCCTCTAGGATGCGTGTGTGGGAGTGTATTCTGCTATATGGTATTTGCCATTATGGTGTCCCGATGGTAACCTAGTGGGGTTTTCCATTGGTTAGTACTGGTGTCTTCTTTGGTAGTGTTAGGTGTGCTGCATGTGCAGTTCGGCATGGACTAGGGGTCCAAGGTGTGTATGTGTGGGTGTACTGCATTTTTGCAGTTGGCTGGACTAGGAGTCCATAGGTGAGTGTGGTTGCGCTGCGGTGGTGCAGTTGGCTGGACTAGGGGTCCAAGGTGTGTGTGCGTGTACTGCGGTTATGCAGTTGGCTGGACTAGGGATCCTAGGTTTGTGGTGTACTCGTATTGTGTTGGTTTAAGGTGGGTGTTTGTGCAATCCTATTGGATTGGGTTTCTTAGGTGTTCTTATTGTGTTGAGTGCCCTGTTGGGGTGCTGTTGTGGACTGATCTTGGGATGGTGTGCTTGTTGTTGCTAGTGCTGAGCTGGGTTCGTGCCCGGGGGTGGCAGCCCTGGTGGCCTAGGGTGCAGACTAGGGTGAAAGGTTTTTTGTGCAAGGATGGTTTGGCACGTTAGGTAGTGCATCTGTGGGAACACTGGGTCGTGGCAGGTCCTAGGTTCCAAAGGGCAGCTTGGAACAGGTGGTAGTGCTTAGTTTATTGTTTTTGTTTCTCAAGGGAAATTCTAGTTCTGTTTATGGG
The DNA here is from genome assembly GCF_040938575.1 of Ambystoma mexicanum. Taxonomy (NCBI): domain Eukaryota; kingdom Metazoa; phylum Chordata; class Amphibia; order Caudata; family Ambystomatidae; genus Ambystoma; species Ambystoma mexicanum. The sequence goes on from NC_090935.1 coordinate 1,462,624,002, forward strand.
AGGAGTTAGCCCTTATTAAATTGTGTTGGGTTCCTCATTGTGTGTTTTTAGAGGGAGTAGTAGATGTGGAGTTGGAGTTGGGTGTCTTGGTTGACACGGGTTGATTTGTGTAGTCCAATTTGTAGGTGGCACAGTTGGATAGTGTATTCTTGGGGTGCCATGTAGGTATTGTTGTCCCATGGTTTTGTGGTTGAGCACATTTCCCTAGTGTCATACATCTGGAGTGTTGAGGGTCATTGGTGAGCTCCGGGTGGCAGTTTCTTGTCATCAGAGGAGTTTGGTTAGTTGGTACTTATCGTGCTGACCACTCGTGTGTGTTGGGGTTTGTGTCAGTGGTGGTTTTAGTAGAATTTTTCTCCTTGTTCAAGAAGTGAAAGGAGGGAGAGGTGTTGTAATGTGCATCTGAGGTGAGGTGGTGACATCACTGTTAGATGGAATGTTGTGATGTCAGAGTGAGTGGAGTGTTGGGATGTTATGTTCTGAAAGCTGGTTTTTGAGATTTACAGTTGAGATCTATCCTGGCTTGAGGGGACATGCCAATTTTTTTCCTGGCAACTAACATGCAATAAACCTACAAATATCTTACCTGCTGGTCCAGGTGTTACTTCAGGTACCAATATATTACATTATACACAGCCAATGAAATCAAATATGGTCAGGTGGGGTGGGTGATGGGCACAACGCACCTTCTCATTTTATAGTTTGTCTCCTGAAAAGAGTCTGCCTGAGCCAGCCCAGCCACGTGCAGTTGCTGGCTGCCCTTGCTTTGAGTTTGGTGAGGATTGGAAGCAGATCGTGTGGCCCCCCCACCCCTGGCCTGAATCATCAGAGATAGTCTCCCGATGGCCGCCGACCGACTACGGCAAGTGTGCTGTTGAGGGGTCAGTAGTTGGGGGCTGGGCCCGGGCAGTAAGGGCAAGGGCAGGTGAGTTGAAGATTTGAGTACAGGGGTGAAAAGGTGAATTTTAGGGATGTTGGAACCAAAGGGCAGGGGGCACATGGAGCCTGGTGGGTAAAGTTGAGGAAAGGAGAAGGCAGGCGGCAGACCGGGCCCAGGACGGATAGACATGAGCACAGGCGGGCCAAAGAGAAACATTGCAGATGGCAGGTGGGATGGGTAGGAGCAGTCTAGGTCAGGAGTGTCAAAGGCAGATGGCAGGGAGGGGGCAGAATAGAAACATTGTAAGATGCAGGGCAGATGGGCGGGGCTTGTGGGGTGTGGCGGGGCAGGTTATATAATCAAGATGCGTGTCCCCAACCACATAGACCCAGGGGAGTAACTAAACAAGCAGCAAGAGGAAGTGGGGTCACGTGAAACGCACCACTAGAAAAATCAAGTGGGGAAAATTGCTCTCAGTATAGGAGCTCAATGAGGGGATAGGCCAGATCAAGGATAGTATAAAATCAATCAATCTTTATTGTTCACATATCAAATTGCATTATACAAAAAGCTGAATCCATGGTAAAACAGCATACAAACAAACAAATAATGTTAGATATCTACAATTAAAGTGCATCATTATCAAATGAACCTCCTGCAATGCAGGCTGGACATAAAGTGCGCAGTGCAGATACAATTTTGAAACATAGTGCGCCTAGGCACAATCCAATGTCAAAAGGTTATAGGAGCAGGATGTGATTCGAATGTCCGCCATGGCGTGGTTGCAGCAAACACTGCGGGCTGAGACCGCGTATGGCTGTATGCATGAGCAGGCAGGGACCGGGCAGACTTGCGCTGAGACACTGCCCGTATTTTGGGGCCTCTCTTTTGGGAGGCTGCAAGTTGCTGCAGTGGAGTCCAGGCGACGGCAATTCGTTACCCCCAGCCTCAGACTGGCTCAGGCAATTAGCCTCATAATGACTGGTGCGAAGAAAGAAAGGCCTGCTCAGAAATGATTGCTTAATTTACCCCAGAGGCGTAATGCGATTTTCCAGACAGTTTCAAATTTGGAACCTTTCACCTCACGCTCAGAAGCATATTCTCGCACAGCTGCAGAATGAGATGGCTACAGGACAGGATTACAGCACACTGGCAGAGCTGCGTCTGTGTGCGAGCATGCGTGCATGCACGGGTGTACAAACAGGCATGCAGGTGTCTGTGTGTATGCACATGTGTGTATGTGGGTGGTGTGTGCATGTATGCATGTGTGTGCTTGTGCTTGAATGGATGTTGGATTGTATATGAGTTTGTGTGTGTGGCTGCGTGTATGAGTGTGCATCAGTGTACACTTACACGTGTGCATGTGTGTGTCGACTTATGTGTGGGCCTGGGTGTGTGTGTGGAGAGGTGTGTAGAGTGTGCGTGTGTGTATCTGTGGTGGTATATGTATGCACTGTTGTGTGGTGTGTGCATGTGTGTGTGTGTAGGGGTGTGCATGAGTGTTTGTGGGGACTGTCACAGGGTACTGTCTGAGACCAAAAAGGAAATCAATACTAATAATCAGCTGCACTTCACTATCTTTTATTTGAGGATTTCTCACAAGAATGGGTAACACCAGTAATCCAGACACCTTCGATTTTATACTGCTTATCCTTATTTGCATCTAGTTCCTATGAAGGAACAACACCTTTCCCTGATTAGACCTGTAGTTTAGAACAAGCACCAGTGGGTCCAGCAAGCACAAATGAAACCAGGTAAAACATGCTATTTGTATTTATTTTAGTTCGATAAATTTGATCAGACATGCCATACTTTACTTGCATGGATGGAGTTGGAAAAATAAAGCATGATTGTGAGGAGGCAGGGAACATTTATTTTTATTATGATGTATTTTGTTTTGTAATGCACCAATTCTTTTTTTATTGATCTAGTTGAAACAAAATCAACCTTTCAATAGTTTACAAAAGATAAAACAAATGTTGTTACATTATTTACAATTCATCATTAAAAAAGAAAAGAGAAGATTCCAAGATGTCTGCCGGATGAGAAGCCGCATCTAAGCCGCGCTCCGCCCGGGCCGCCGGTAATACAGCACATTTGAAGCTGTTTGCAAGCTCAAAATAAACTAACCACCCCCCCGGCAGCAGTAGACCCCCCCCGGTGAGATAATTCGGCACCGACTAACTGTCGGCAACGGAGCGGGAGCGGAGTGTGTAAGCGGCCAGCCCCCTCCCACACCGAAGGAGATCGTACCCCTCCCGGGGCCTGGAGAAGAGAGTAGCGGCGGGGAAGGAGAACAAGACGGGAAGGAGAGGGCAGAGGCGCTGTGACCCCCCCCTCCCTGCAGAGCGAGGATCGGAGAGCCCCGGATCCAGGGGCACCGCTGACGGCTGTGGCGTGGGGCCGCCTCGCTCCCCCAGCAGACGGACGGGCGAGGAGGCGCGAGGAACGCCTGGAGCAGGGAGGGGTGGCGCCGGGCCCGCTGGGCAGTGACAGCAGGAAGGATCAGCGTGGAAGGCCGGAGAGGACAGCCTAGCTAGAGCAGACCGCTCGGAACGCAGAGCGGGGGCCACCCGTGGAACCAACATCTCGACAGAAGAGGTGACCCCGCGAGGGGGGACAGTGGGAACACCCGCACACCAGAAACATTGGGCAATACCCCGGGGGGAGCGGGGGGAACAAAAGCGGATATGAGAAATAAATCAATAAATAAATAAATAAAAATAAGGACAAACAACAACAACAACAAAAAAGCAGCCCATTCGCCGCACAGGCCCAGATGGAGGGGATAAAGACCCTGCATGACCCAGTATGGTTTACAACAACTAAGGGCAGACTGATGGGGGGTTACCCTACACCTTAGAGCGCCACATCGCAAAGCACGACAATCCTCCATGCTGATCCGGACTACAAAAGAACGGCTGAAACACCAATGAGGCCCCCCCCCATAGAAGCAGCAAAAGAAAGCATAGTGGACCTGGGACGGCGGAGGAGGGGACACAAGAGGAACACGTCAGGGGGAGCCAATAGCACCATGCAACAAGGGAGGGGAGAGCCTGGGACACTCCAACCACCAAAAGCTTGCAGACACAGAGAGACCACGGGAAGGACACAGAATTCATTCGGAGCACACAGGCTTGGAAGCAATCGGGACTCGGATCACATAATCACTTCAAAGACTCTAATCGGTGGATAGCCAGGCAGACGGCAGCAGGACAGCAGGAGGGGATTAAGGCCCTAACGACACCCCAGCACAGATAATCTGCCATGTCAAGAGCTAAAGGGAAAGGCAACTCCACGCAACAGACACCACAATCAACAAAAAAAGACACAGACATCTTGCAAATGTAGTCAACAGAAGGCTCATCGCAACCGAGAGGGAAATCCCAGGGAGATCCCCAGGGGGAGAGCGAGACACCTACCCAACAACAGCAACCGACCAACGAGAGCAGACATGCAAACCTGGTTTCTGGACTTGCAGGAAAAGTTCATGTCTACAGTTGAAAAACAATTCACAACTATGAAAAACGAAATTAAACAGGTGGTGCATGACATGAAAATCGACATGGCCAAACTGGAAGAGAAAACTGATATAGTGGAGAGAACTATTCAGAGCATCGAGGAAGACCTGAAACAGACTAGTGAAACACAAGAACATCTGTTAAGACTCACCCACAACCTGGAAATACAATGCGAAGACTTGGAAAACTGCTCCAGACGCTCCAATATACGCATCAAAAATATGGCGGGATCTGTACTCGTTAAAGATCTAAAATCGGCGGTGAAGGAGGTTTTCAGAGATATCCTGGAAGCTCAGAACACAGAAGAAATAGGGATAGACAGAGTCCACAGGGTAGGACCGAAAAGAACCGGGGCACCGGGAGAAAGACCACGTGATGTCCTGGCTGTTCTTTCCTCATACCCACAGAAAGAACAGATTCTGAGGAGGGCAAGGGAACTGGAGCATATTAAAATGAATGGACAAGATATACAATTATATCAGGACTTAGCTCTAGTAACCCTTCAAAAAAGGAGAGCCATGGCCCCGCTGGTCAAGGCGTTGGTGGCGAAACAAATTCGCTACAAATGGACCTTCCCTTTTGGGTTGCTGTTCACGTGAGAAGGTCAACAGAGAAGGGTGACCACATGGGAAGAAGGCCTCAATGTGATGGGACTCCAGGACAAGGATATGGAACAGGAGGAATCCACAGTCAGGAGAGAACGAACAAGGAAGCTAAGTGGCTGGGAAACAAGTAAGCAAAAGAGGGCAAACTCAGGAAGGCAGAACCGGAGAAAATTTCCATGAGAACTCAGGAAAAACAAGGACACTATGGGAAACAGCACAGAGACAACGAAATAAAGACCCAGTTGGGGGGGACAGGCGAGAACGGAGCAGCTAAGAATCACATGCAGACGGCGGTCCGGTAGGGACCAATCGGCTTGGATTCCGGTAAGGACAGTTGGAACAGTGGGGTTTAGGAGCCCCCACAAACATCCTCCGATAAGCGTAAAATCGCTGATCTCAGCTGTGGTGATAGAATCATATTTGTGTATTTCTGCAGAGCACTAAGGCTTTGAGTTTTTTTTGTTCGAATGCAGAGGCCTGGAAGTCCTTTTAAGTAAGCCATGATCTTCTTGTTTGAATCCAGTCAAACCTATAAAGTTTATCCTTGGCTCAATCCGGATTGGTGATGAGAATGTCAATGGTCACATCAGCTTTTGCCAATATTTTAAGAATACATGCCAACCAAGTTTGGACAAAAGTATGTGATGACAATAGCATATAAGCAGACAGAGTTGCTAAGATATTGTCAGTTTGTGTATAGATTAGGCATTTACGAAATAAGGCACATAGTTGCCAATTATATTCAGCCACCAATGAGGTGAGTCGCAACTCATATCGCAGCAAGGGTCCTGGTATGCATTGTGGAAGATGAAGGACAAAGCTCCAAAATCTCACCTCTAATTTATTCAAAAACAATGCCGAAATTATGTTTTTCGTCTCTAAACCATAAAGAATCATAGGCATGACTTTCTGGTGCCAGTACATCACGGCAGATTTAATTGAAAATTTGCCGTATTTGTATAGGATTAACCGTGTCTGCGATATGGCTGAGATTAGCTTGTGAACAAGCATTTTTAGTTGTGAATCAACACGTGGCACTCCATCAAATAATATACCAAGATAGAGATAGGTTGGAACAGTCTCCAGGCTCACATTTGTGATCTTCCAATCCAATTTAGCTCTGTTGGTTAACCTTGGAGCATTTAACACTATCTGAGTTTTCTTCAAATTGATGACTAATTTGTTGTCATCTAAGTAGGCACTTAATGCTGGCAAAAGATGTTGCAGGCCTGTCAGTGTTTTTAGATCAAAACCAGATCATCCGCGTACCACAAAGACTTGCTCGCAACACCGTTTATTTTTGGAAAATCCAAGCACACCTGAAGAAACGCATGTGTCACATCATGTATAAAATAGTTAAAGAGGGCCGAAGCAAGGACACACCCTTGCTTCAACCCTCTTGATGTAACGATTGCTGCAGAAAGAAGGCCCATTAGTGACAACCTAATTTTTATAGTGGCCGCTGAGTGCAAGGCATAAATGATGTCACATAGGGTGGCTGGACAATTTGCATTCATCAATTTTCTCATTAACTTAACTCGTGAAACTGAGTCGAAGGCCGAGTGTAAGTCAACAAACGCAAAATAAATAAGTTGTTTAGACGTTTGTGCTTGTGATTATTGAATTTTCTGAATAGTACAATAGTGTAACGCTCACCTGACTCCCACGGAGGCGCTGGCCTGGTTCGCGCTGCTGTGACCTCTTCTAAGGTGATGCGCAGGGTTCGGAAGATGGACTGGACCGGGCCCCCAAATCTGGCTTGTCTGGCTCGCAGAAGTATCCTTCTGTAGGCGAAAATAGGGGATTAACTGTCTGCGGGGTAATGCAATCAGCCTCCCACTTTCCCCTCTCACCCTCCTCGAAACCCTTCTGTGATTCCTCGTAGCGTCTCACCTTAGGGTCTGGAAGGACGAGCTCTCCATCCTGCTTCTGATGCAGGGGCGCGTTGGTATCCAGTTACTTCACTGGATTTTCGGATTGTTGAGAACCAAACTTGCTTGGCTTCCAGGTAAGTTTTTTGATAAGAGGCTCCCCTTGTGTCCATGCATTAATGTACTAATGCTAGTGTCTTTTTCCCCATAGGGGCCGGGGTACGGAATGCCGGGGAACAGGCACCAACCCGAGATGAGAGGTGAAATCCTTGTAGAAATCAGGTAAGTCTTTAATGAGCGTTTTTTGGTAATGTCTTTTCATTCGCTCATTAACGCTGATGTCTCTTTTTCCCCTTAGGGGCCGGGGTCCGGAAATGCCAGGATGCGGCGCGGACCCGAAATGAAGAGGGAATGAATCAACAGGTAAGTCTTAACATGGAGATTTAGCTTTCCTTATTCCCTTCTCTCTCTCACCTTTTGTTCTGGTCTTTTTCTCCCTAGGCGCTGGGGCGTGACTGCGAATCCGGATGATCGCTGCTGAACATGGAGGCGCCCTGTAAAGGTGAGTGGAATGCGGCGCTGCAGCGATCGACGCGATGAGCTTTTAAATAAAAGTCTTCCTTTTCAGGATTGTCGGCGAGATGTCTCCGGGATGCGGTTTTAGCAGGTAAGGACTTTTCCTTCTTCTGTTCTCTTCTTCTCTTCCTTTGCAGGTGATCCAGGATGCTGGCAGGCGTGGCAGAAGTCAGGATGCAGGAGCAGACACAGTGAGCGTCCAGCTGCTAGATGCAGAACAACGCGAAGCACGTGTGGCTGTTCGGGTGGTGTTTAAATAGCCTTGGAAGAAGTTCCAGGTATGTATCCTTCCTCCAATCAGGTATGTATCCTTCCCCGACCACGCCCGGATGGTAAATTAGTCCCACAGGTAAAGTAGTTCCTTTCAGGCCTCAAGGATGCCGGGATCCTGCAGCATGGTCTGCATCAGGTAAGTGCACCTAAGCACTTCCATAATGAGCCTGGCGTCTATGGCGCCAGAACTGATGTCTTTTATGAGCCTGGCGCCATAGGCGCCAGGACACTGTCCAAAGGGCCCCTATATGGGGTTGCTGGGTCCTTCCTTGGGGACTGGATGTCCGCTTTCGGGGACGCAGGGCTTGAACCGGCTCCCCGGGAGCGGGCATCATGACAAATAGTGCCTTAACAGTTGGCAAGCTGGGGTTTTATTTGATCATTTGTAAGGCTCTTTATACAACAGAATTGTGTTTCAAAGTGCGACAAGGCTAAATGGGAAGTGAGCAGGGGAGATAATACCAGTGGTAAGAAACAAAAAGCAACAATAATATATATACAATCGTGGTCCTACTAGGCCTTGTGGCATTCGGCAGTGCAAGTGCATTGATGAGAAGTGCGGGTGGGGGGGTGAAAGGGGAAGCAGAGGAGTGGACAAGTGCTGGAGGAGGGCCCAAGAGGGAGGTGCTAAGGGGGGCCAGGAAGGGCATTTCAGGCTAAGTGCTAGTGCAAGCGGCTCTCAACGGTGGTATGTGGAGCCACCATGAAGGGGCCGGCAGGGCAATGTAAGTGAGGGCTACTGGTAATGACGGGGAGGAAGGGCCTGAGAATCATGAGGATCAGGCCACCGGTCACAGCGGCAGTGGGGTGATTAGCAAGGAAGGGAAAGAGGGGAAAGAGGTAGAGAGGAGCAAGGTTTTGAGCAGTTTCCAGAGAAATATTGCCCCAGATTTCTGGTTGGCTATCAAGATCATGGCATCAAGCAGTGGGCGCGTATAGCTGTTACTACTCAATGTAATGACTTGAAATCTGCCCTAGACTTCCAGGTATCATGTACACTGGAGCCGAAATTAGTTTGCATCTTCCCAGCATTCAGAAGCATCAAAGAGTTTCAGCTCTCCATTCGCCCCAGTGGCCTACAAACCCTGGTGAGCATTTGTTTAACCCAAGAGAACCCTCCCCCCCTCTCTAAAAGGGGACTAGGCTGCAGATGAGGTCATACAACAGGGAGGCAACACGGTTCATTTATGAAAACTATTTGCAGTGCCCAAGGAATATGGTCTGGTAGATATAAAAAAACACTATTTCCCCCCCTCTTGCTTGGCATCAGCTCTTCAACCCAAAGCTGCTGACACAGGAGTGAGGCATCAGCGTGGCAATGACGTCAGCCAGGTTATGGCTTCAGGTGAGCCTTGGGCGAGCAGTGTGTGGATGTCTAATTGATCACTAGTCACAATAGTGTGGGTCAGTCTCTGATGAATGCCCTGCAGTTCATGTATATTACGCAATGAGGTCACCGGTACACCACATTCGTCCTGCTGAAGGCCTGGTTGCACACTTAAGGGCTGCATGAAGGACACATCTCCACGAGATCAGAATGTTTTGCGTGGACCAAGATTACACTGCAACAGTTCCCATATTGGAAGACACGTACAGGAGGGTTGGATAGCTAGGTCTGGTGAGTTGGTTGTACAAGTGGCGTTCTGTAGGCGGGCGATACTGCACATTTCAAATGTGATTGTGAATAAGTAACGTGAGGTTATCGGTGTTTACTGGCAAGAGAAAGCATGGGTGTACATGTGGGGGCATACAACATTTTGTTCTCATCTTCATTGACAAAACCATCACCATATACCAGATTTGACTTTTCTAGTAGATTAGCAAATATGATAAAAGTCGGGCTTAGTTCCTTGTTCCAATGTATTCCAGTGCCTCGCACTGGCCTCTTGGCTTTGCCAGGCAAGCCGTCTTCATGCGGCATCGCCAGCCTTGTTGGACAAGTGTTAGCCTCATAGGATTAGCATCAGAGATGTTGACCACTGGTTTGTTTGGCCTTGTCAGGCAAAGATGCCATGCAAGGCTGTCAGTGGCAGCAACCTCCTTCCATCCTCTTCTGCCCTAGGTGGCCTGGTGCTCCTCCGGATTCCGGCCGATGCTCTGCTGGTTTTCCTTCCGGATAGCTCCTCTTCTCTGAGTATTCCGTACGTTCCCTTTTTGACTCCATATGCCAGCTTCCCATTGGTCTGGGAGTTTAGCTTAGTTTTCTGGTTGTGATTGATTTTTGGGGCCTCCAGCCCGCCACCCACACCCCATCATTCTTTGAGGTGTTTATCTTGGCATGTGGAGAGGGAAACAAAAGATACAAAGGGGCTGTTTCATGGAATTTGTGCGCCAAAAAAACAGGGATGTGTGCGCCATTCTGCCCGCAAATCCCCATTTGTTAAACAGGGATTTACGGGCAGAATGGCTCACAAATCCCCGTTTTTTGGCACACAAATTCCATGAATCAGCCCCAAAATGTAAAGTTGCCATTTTGTGTGTGGTTTCTTTTTGGTAGTAAGATCAAGTGAGAACATTGCAGTGCAAATCCATGACCAAAGCACTCCATTGTAAGCAATGGGGCATAGCTTTAACTGCTTTCCTCTAGGGTTTTGCAGAATAGCATATTTAGTATTTGGCTGAATACCGAATAGTTTGGGAACTATTCGGCAGAAGCCGAATAGTTGCTTTAATTAATAAATCATGTTCCAAACTTGAAAAAACATACTTATTGAAAAGCAAAATAAAGCACCATTTTCAATGCTTTCTATGCTTGTATTTCTCTTCATTGTAATCAATGCAGCATCTTTATTTAAAGTATAAAAGCCAGAAAAAAACAGATTTAAACTTCATTGTCTGATTGCTCCGGGGAGGTGTAGGGTGTTGCCTCTCTACGTGGTCTTGAGAGGTGCGAGGCCATGCAGGGATTTATGTTTAGTAGGGACTGGCAAGCAGAATTCCATGTAGGGGATTTGTGTTGTTGGGGTGGGAGGTGGAATGCTATGTATGGTATTTGTGTAAGGGGTTTGCTGGCTCCAAGTAGGAAGTTTGTGGAGGTGTTGGGGAGGCAGGATGCCAGTAATGGGGCTTGCACGGTATGCCAGCAGAGTGTCAGCAATGTGTCTTTGGTTCCAAGACTAGCGTGCTCATTTTGCCGGTTCAGCCGACGTTTGGCACTTGGCGACAAGCCGGACTCCAAGGCTCGGTCCGACTTGGCCCGTCCCAGGAATTCTCTAGCTCTCCCAACTCTGCATCCTACAAATTCCACCATCAGAGCATAGCTCTCTGACTGTCTCATACAGAGTCCTCACACCTATCTTTACCCGCTGTCACACACTGGCCCACTTTTGAACTGGAGAGATTAGCCAACTTAAATTCCTCTGAGAGGCCTGTCATGTCAGGCAGAGTAATATGCCCTCGGGGGGGGGGTAGTCTCCAACTCCACAAGGATCTCCTATGCTTTTACCAGAGGCAGCAGCACGGGGTGGCCAAGGGGGACCACGGCCGCTCTTATAAAAACGCTGCCCCCTCGTCCCAGCGGCCTCTATGTGTTTGTTTTGGTGTGCCACCCCAGTGACCTCATTGGGCCACCCCTATGAAACATGTTTGCGGGCACCACTGGCTGTTACCATATATTCATTGATAAAGATGGCGCCTAGTCTGGGCCATTGTGAACTATAGACACTGAGCAGCCCTGGCCTGCTGGTCAGACCACTATCCCTTCAGCAAAGGAATGGTGTGCATTGAACCTTAGCATGGGCTGTAATGGCAACATGGGGCTGAAGAGTTCGTCATTAGAGACAGCCTTCAATATCTTTCACATCTGAGATTGACTTAAATACTATGGACTGAAGTGTGAATCATTTGGATTGTCTTTTTGCTTGGCTGGAGAGTAACAGGGCTCGCCTCCTCCCCCACATCTTGTCTAAATGTCTGTAAACGCCAGTTCTGTTATTCAAAGTCGGTTTTTGTAACATTTCTGTTTTTTTAATTGACGATTTAAGTTGAGCTATAGCACATGTACAATGTATTCCAGCCAAAGCAGGTTAAGACCTTGCTGCATGTTGGGATGCCCTCATGGCACTGGCATGTGTGCTGTTGGTTATTTTTCCAGGATTAGCCATTCCATGCGCTCAGATCACCATCCTGTGTAGCAACACGTTTCTCCTTCAACTGATTATGCCTACTCTTGTTGTGTAATTGACTTTTTCTGATGTTGTGATTTTGAATGCCATCCTACACACTTCTTGAGAGCAAGCACCTGGTTGCTGCGCTAAACAGAGTAGGTGTCTTAATGCCACGCACCCAAACTAGCCAAACGTATTAAATAGAACATCTTTCATGTGAATTATTTTCTCAGACATGTTAAGTCAATTTTAAAATCCAGTATCAGCAAATGCCAGATTCATGTTTTCATACAAGAGCAAGATGTTTGTCTGCGGGGAGTATACATCGTGAGCGCAGCGGCTAAGGCGCGCATGCTCTTTCACCTCACACAGTGATTTGGGCGCTATCACATCGGTGACTAAAGTGATCATGCTGAAAGTGTTGTTAATTCTAAGCAGAAAGGCATAGTCTTAAGTGCTGCCACTTGCGAATGCATGCCCCAGTACAAATTTAGAGTATGGCCTCCCCGCTGATGTGGCCTGGGCTGTCCAGTCTAGGTCTGGGGATGCCACTGATTAGTCCCCCGTGGAGTCCTACAGAACTCCGACACCAGAATTCTCAGTAGTGCCACATATCGCAGCAAGTCCGGGGTTTGATACTGTCTTTAATCCACCCCAATCAGTAGGATTTCATGTTGAATGGAAACAACATGGGGAAATCTTGCAGTCTGTTTGCAGGTCTGGAATATAATCCGCTGACAGAGGCGCCCATGATGGTGGCAGGACTCAATGCTGAAAAGGCTTCTGAATCCTTGAGTTGGGACTACATATTACAGACCTCAAGTAGATTTGGGCTAACGATGATCGGACAGAGAACATTACTACCTACAAAACTGACTGCTAAAATCAAGACCCGGAAACACTTCTCCTGCTAGTGGGAACTGCAGTGCTGTGCATGGCAAGGGTGTCCCCTTTTGCCGCTTTTATTTGCATTGTCAATGGAGTCGATGGGGATTGGAGTCGAGGGGAAATTCTCGGAGAAGGGACTGCCAGTGGTGGGGATCCTCTGGTAACCTTGCCGTGTGGCAATTATGGCCTTTAAACTAGGTGTAAGCCGGAACAAACATTCCAAGAAATGCTGGAAGAGATGTAACATTTCGGGGTAATAGCACTACTTGACGCTCTTGGTAAAGCTTGGAAAAGATGGAACATTTTGGGGTATCGTTTAATAGCTCTACTTGATGCTCTTGGTAACGCTTGCAAGAAATGTAACATTTCAGGGTACCGTTTAATAGCACTACTTGACGCTCTTGGTGAAGCTTGGAAGAGATGGAACATTTCGGGGTACCGTTTAATAGCACTACTTAACGCTCTTGGTGAAGCTTGGAAGAGATGGAACATTTCAGGGTACCGTTTAATAGCTCTACTTGACGGTCTTGGTGAAACTTGGAAGAGATGGAACATTTCGGGGTACCGTTTAATAGCTCCACTTGACGGTCTTGGTAAGGCTTGGAAGAGCTGGTACATTTCGGGGTACCGTTTAATAGCTCCACGTGACGCGCTTTGTAAAGCTTGGAAGAGTTGATTCATTTCGGGATACTGTTTAATAGCTCCACTTGATGCTTTTGGTAAAGCTTGGAAGAAATGGAACATTTCGGGGTACTGTTTAATAGCTCCACTTGATGCTTTTGGTAAAGCTTGGAGGAAATGGAACATTTCGGGGTACTGTTTAATAGCTCCACTTGATGCTTTTGGTAAAGCTTGGAAGAGATGGAACATTTTAGGGTACCGTTTAATAGCTCTACTTGATGCTCTTGGTAAAGCTTGGAAGAGATGGAACATTTTGGGGTACCGTTTAATAGCTCTACTTGATGCTCTTGGTAAAGCTTGGAAGAGATGGAACATTTTGGGGTACCGTTTAATAGCTCTACTTGATGCTCTTGGTAAAGCTTGGAAGAGATGGAACATTTTGGGGTACCGTTCAATAGCTCTACTTGACGCTCTTGGTAAAGCTTGAAAGAGATGGAACATTTCGGGGTACCGCTTAATAGCTCCACTTGACGCCCTTGTTAAAGCTTGGAAGAGATGGAGCATTTCGGGGTACTTTTTAATAGCTCCAGTTGACGCTTTTGGTAAAGCTTGGAAGAAATGGAACATTTCGGGGTACTGTTTAATAGCTCCACTTGATGCTTTTGGTAAAGCTTGGAAGAAATGGAACATTTCGGGGTACTGTTTAATAGCTCCACTTGATGCTTTTGGTAAAGCTTGGAAGAGATGGAACATTTTAGGGTACCGTTTAATAGCTCTACTTGATGCTCTTGGTAAAGCTTGGAAGAGATGGAACATTTTGGGGTACCGTTTAATAGCTCTACTTGATGCTCTTGGTAAAGCTTGGAAGAGATGGAACATTTTGGGGTACCGTTTAATAGCTCTACTTGATGCTCTTGGTAAAGCTTGGAAGAGATGGAACATTTTGGGGTACCGTTCAATAGCTCTACTTGACGCTCTTGGTAAAGCTTGAAAGAGATGGAACATTTCGGGGTACCGCTTAATAGCTCCACTTGACGCCCTTGTTAAAGCTTGGAAGAGATGGAGCATTTCGGGGTACTTTTTAATAGCTCCAGTTGACGCTTTTGGTAGAGCTTGGAAGAGATGGACCATTTCGTGGTACTGTTTAATAACTCCACTTGACGCTTTTGGTAGAGCTTGGATGAGATGGAACATTTCGGGGTACTGTTTAATAGCTCCACTTGACGCTTTTGGTAAAGCTTGGATGAGATGGAACATTTTGGGGTACCGTTTAATAGCTCTAGTTGACGCTCTCGGTATAGCTTGGAAGAGATGGAACATTTCGGGGTACCGTTTAATAGCGCTACTTGATGCTCTTGGTAAAGCTTGGAAGAGATGGAACATTTCGGGGTACCGTTTAATAGCTCTACTTGATGCTGTTGGTAAAGCTTGGAAGAGATGGAACATTTTGGGGTACTGTTTAATAGCTCTACTTGACGCTCATGGTAAAGCTTGGAAGAGATGCAACATTTCGGGGTACTGTTTAATAGCTCCACTTGACGCTTTTGGTAAAGCTTGGATGAGATGGAACATTTTGGGGTACCATTTAATAGCTCTAGTTGACGCTCTCGGTATAGCTTGGAAGAGATGGAACATTTCGCGGTACCGTTTAATAGCTCTACTTGACTCTCTTGGTAAAGCTTGGAAGAGATGGAATATTTCGGGGTACCGTTTAACAGCTCTACTTGTTGCTGTTGGTAAAGCTTGGAAGAGATGGAACATTTTGGGGTACCGTTTAATAGCTCTACTTGACGCTCTTGGTAAAGCTTGGAAGAGATGCAACATTTCAGGGTACCGTTTAATAGCTCCACTTGATGCTTTTGGTATAGCTTGAAGAGATGGAACATTTCGTGGTACTGTTTAATAGCTCCACTTGACACTTTTGGTAAAGCTTTGATGACATGGAACATTTTGGGGTACCGTTTAATAGCTCTACTTGAAGCTCTTGGTATACCTTGGAAGAGATGGAACATTTTGGGGTAGAAATCAGTAAAAGCAACTCAATTTTAAGGGAAACACAGGTTGACTTCAGAGAATCTAGTTAAACTACTCATTGCGCCTCATTATATGAACGGTGCCGGTAAAGCACCGGCATGTTCATACCGGGCCACCACATTACGAGTTCTGCTTGCGGGTGCCGCTCTGCACGACTGGTCAGACCAGGCGTGCAGAGCGGCACCCGTGAGCAGAACAGGATGGTAGCAACGGTACCGTTATGAACGGTACCGCTGCTACCATCCTCCCCATTCCCATTGAGCCCTATGGGGGCTCAAATGGGAATGGGGACGTACCTGCTCCGGGTCCCGCGAAAGGGAATTACCATGCCCGCAAAGGTCGGAATGGCCCGGTTATTCCCCTTTTGCGGGACCCGGTGCCGGACCCGAGTTTGCGGGTAGCCATGCCCTTACTAAGGCTATCTCCAAACTCGTAATGAGGCCCATTGTCTTATCAATGCACTAATGAAGGACACCTAAAAGAAAGATTATTTACCTTTTAAATGGGGGCGTTTATGGATTTCTTGTAAGCTTCGATACTGTGTCCTGTGACTACCTTTGTACTCAGCTACAGTGCTTGGACTTCCAAAAAGAGTGGCTAAGATTCTATAGCAGCATTCGGTAAGAATTAGACTTGATAATGAAGGTGCAGTGACTCCCCCTTTTTTACCATTCCTGGGGTGAAAGAAGAATGTGACATTGCCCTGTCACTTTTTCACATTTACCTAACTGAGGTTCAAGACAGACTTAAGGAAGTGCAAATATTTACACCTAACTTTGTGGATGTGTATATACCATAACTTGGGTATAGAGATGATGTCATCTCATTAGATCAGGTACCTGTAGGTCTACACTACGCTTTGGGAGTTTATGCGCAGGACAATCACCAAACCATCAATTCTGCCAAGACTAAAGCTGCAACAAACATCAAACCGGGTACCTAGCAGATGTGCCATTGAAAGTGGTGACAGAAATAAAATACCTAGGACTTGAAATCTTCGCGACATCATCAACGCATGAAATAATGTCATAAAAGTAAATAATCCAACCAATATTAACCTTAACCAAGTCCCCTCACACCGCAATCGGTTTTCCACCGTCATTTGTATATATATTGTATGTATTCTTACTTTTGCTTTACTGTGTTCCAAGTATAATCTAAGAGTATATTACCCATTGTCTGTAACTACGCCCTGATACCTCCGGTCTGGGCGTATTATAAATGTAATAAATAAATAAATAATATAAAATAAGGGAACACAAATTAAAGGTTTTTGGGGGATTAGATGTACAATTTCTACTCATTTGGGCAGGAATATATATATAAAAATGAATTAACCTTTTATAACTTGCTTAATAACACAGACTAGTCTCTAAGCCTGGGATTGGAACCGGGATTGCTCTGTTCCAAGACAAACGCATTGCCCCTGAACTATCCTCCCAGCCCATAATATCTAAAACTCCACTGAGGTATTTGGTTGTTCTGGTTGGATCATCCCGACAGGCCGCCCGGATCATCCCAAGACTCTTCATGCCATATCAAACCCTAAATGTATTGGTGATCCATGGCTGTGTAGATATTAGGGTGAAATGGTAACAGAACCTTTCTGCCACGTTCACTAAACCAGAATGGGGAAGAAAGTGCTTTCAAGTCTAAACTGAGCATGAGGCTTAAAATGATTCAAGTCAAGATATTGCACACAAGTTACTTGTCCTCCTGGGGGGTACTGTGATGAGGTTCCCTGTCAAGTCCTGGGGGGCAAAGGGTGGGGGAGATATTGAGGCTGGGTGCTGTCACCCACTAAGCTCAGCTTAGTTTGGGGGTGATATGGGGAGGAGATCCTGCCTCAACCCTAGGCTAATCTGATCGCGTGGCACAGGCTTGCCTCAGGGAGCCAACTTGTGGTGCAGTCGTTGTAAGGATACTTTGTGTCGAAATCCATGCGAGCAATATTTACCTCCCTGTGGGCATGGAATCCCAGCTCATGCATGGAAATGACGTAATAACTCCTCCATATCATCTTTGCAGAATGGGAAGTATTTCCAATATGAAAGGGCTATTAGCGCAAGTGTCACAAATGGCCAGCGATTGTGCAGATACACACAAGCATGTGCGAGTAATCAGGCTCAGAAAGCCTCCTTTTCGGCAGTTTTAGTTGGTAAGTGGAAGCAGAAGAACCTCTTAAGAATCCGGAGCTTGGAGCTCCAGCACACCCACTCCCCTCTGTAGAGGTGCGCGTCACAAATACAAGATGGCGGCAAGCCAATTTAGTGTCTCTGTCTGTGGAGCCACACACAAGGGGTGTGGGCCCAGGACTTGGCAGGAAAGCTGAGGTTTAATAAAACACAGCAAATCATGTCTCGGCATGCCTAGGCCCTATTAGTGAAGGGAGGCCCCCAGAATTTGGGGTAAGGCTGCGAGATAAAACCTGGGGATTGGCAGAAAAGCGTGGGTATTCAGACAAAGTGGAGATGCAGTCAAGTAGGCTGGATAGAGGAGATTAGAGAGAAGGTGTTGAAGGTAGGAAAGAACAAGAGGACACGTTGGAGAGAGGAGGACTGATAGTAAGAGGGGGTGCAGCGGAAACTGAAAGGCATCCGGGCGGTGACAAACATGGAGGGGGAGACTGAAGAGGAGAAAAGGGAGCTGGAAGCAGAGGAGAACCAAAGGATGCACAGGAAACAAGGACGGGAGGAAGTTGGGGTTGTGCCCGCAGGGGGAGAGAAGTAAGAGGCTAGCCCAGGAGAAGCTACAGCATGCATAGCAGAAAAGCAGGCACCGTCTAAACCTGAGAGATGGGAAGTGAGGAGGAAAAAGAAGAGTAAAGCTAAGGAATGACTGACCACATTAGGAAGGAAAAGTCCTGACTCATCATCAAGGATCCCATGGATGTCTGTGTATTGGGGAGAGAGATCTGTCCCCCAGACCGGCAGAAGATCAGAGCAAGTTTTCTGGTCCCTGGTGGAGGCTTTTTAGGCCCAGCCTGGCGTCTCTTCAGCCTCCCTAATCCTGCTGCAATGGCCTAACGTGGCAGTGCATTCAGGCCCGGAGGAGGGGTCGCTAGAGAACCAGAGAGCAAGGATGAGAAGATGTGAGTAACCGAAAGGCGTCTGGAAGAGAACCCAAAACTGGGAGTCTTTGCCTAGAACAAGAGAAGATGTCCTTGCTTCCAGAGACGATTGCCTTAATATAATCCATGGAGAAATCATCTTTTTCTTTCTTTCTTTATTTAATATATTTAATGTATTTGTTTTTGCATTTATTTAGAGTGCACATAACCCGTAGGTATGTAGGCGCTAGTTTCATTGTGGAAGGGCAGGTTATTTATAACGCGCTAGTTTTTTTTGTTTTGAAGCGCAGGTCTGGGTTTCGAACCTGCGTTTGCTCAGTGTGGTCTTGCTTCCAAGACCTGCGCGTTGCCACAGAGCTATCCTCCCATCCTATTTTTGCCCAAAAATTATCCTCCCATCCAATTTTGCCCAAACTATTGTATCATTTCACAATCTGTTCTGCTAACTTGAGAATCTCAATGTCCATCACTGATTGACTCTGCTTGGCTTCTTAACAGAACACAAATTCCTTCATGGCCCACCGCCCCTTGCTGAAATATGACATATATGGTCATGACACAGAGCACTACCTCTGTATGATATGGCCATGTGCACCCTTACAGAATGACTATTTGACAACATGGATGTCCTGCGGCCTCCTACATGCAGCTAAGACATGCATTTTAGAATGACTGCCAGTAAGAAAGGATAAAGTCAAGAGTACATTCAATTTACTGGGGTTCATTGAGATGCAGCCAGTCCCATGTCACTAAGAGAGCGCCTTGTGGGCAGGGCTTTAAGTGGGTCAGGGCAGTGCCCGGCCAGTCTCCAAAAAGGGCTCCCCAGCTGGGGCCTAGGGGTACTCCACTCCAACTAGCCCCAGCTACCCCGACATCTCAGGCAGCCCATTTAGCTGAAGTGCTGCACAGTTAAAGGGCTGCTTGCAGGTGTCAGCACTTCGGATTAGAAAAAATAAGAGGCGTTGACGCTCCGACCCCTCTCTTTGATTTAATAAAAATATCCTACTTAAAGCACTACTTGCAGCCCATTTAAAGGTGTTGTCAAACTTCTTTATTTAATTGGTTTTTTATAACACACTTAATACCCGGAAGTTTCTAGGATCGAACCTGTATTGTTCAGCATCGTCTTGCTGCCAAGGCGTGGGTGTTGTCCCTGAGCTATCCTCTCTGAGCTATTGGAAATTAGGTGCCTCTAGGGATTATGTCCTCTATACAAGCCTGGTATCCATGTTCCAATACCACTGAACATCTTGCAAGGAAATTAGGGGTTGCTTTGAAGAGCTTTATCCCAGTTGGTGCAGGGGCCTTCTCTTGTGGGTAACATAAATTGCAGGCAGAGGTGGAGCTCAGTGGTGGCAAAATGGCTGCCCCACAAAATTGCTCTATGTGGCCCAGCGGTACTTTGGGTGCCTCCTAGTAACCCCTGGGAGTGGAGAGCAGCAGTGTTATGCTGCATTCGTTGGTGAAGCTTTGATGCCGCAGCAGGACTGGCGGACAGGTAGAGGCCTGGATCAATGAAGCCACACTGTTTGGTACGAGTTCCACTCACCCTCTCCTGAGGTATACAGAGGCTTTCGCTGACAATCTGTCAGCACTGGGAGCTCCTCACTTTTTAATGCTCTGTTAACATATCTTGCCACAGCTGCAATTTGGGTGGGTGGAGGTGTCCACTGCTTTTCCTTTCTTCCTCGGCACAGTGATTGGCACTGAGCACCCAGTTAAGCGCAGTGGCACTGTGAACCCAGCAAGGCAAGGTCGTAGTCAGCAGCACACTGTTGCAGCCAAATGATTTAACTCATAAAGGAAGGCGGACCTGCGTTTGCTGAATGCGAGCAGAGGAAACGGAGAAAAGGTGGTCAGATTCTCTCTGCTTTAGTTATCAAGGAGACAAAGTCATTGTAATGGGTTTGGGTTATTTATAACGCGATTTATAGCTAGAGCTTTCTAAGCGCGGACCCGGGAATCGAACCTGTGTTGCCCAGCGTCGTCTTGCTTCCAAGACGAGCGCGTTGCCCCTAAGCTGTACTCCGGACGTCACCCCATGGCTGCCTCAGCTATTTGCCTGTATACACTGGCCACTGGCTCTTGTAAACCACAGCTGTATGCGCTGCACGGTTAATCAGGGTGCAGTCGCCATTTCTCTCTTTTTTCCACTTCCAGAAGGATTTCAGCACAGCATGGACTGCTGGTTCATTAAGGTTTTGGGCTTGAAATGAGACCGTTGCCTGCCCTGTCCAAGTGCCGCCATGTTCCTGGACTTCTGACTATTCTCTTGTGCCAAGAAGACCTCAACCGTGGATGGTGCGTGCACTGTGTAGGCACTTCCGCCTCCCCTCTGCTCTATTTATTCGAGTTGACTGAATGCTCAGATTGGCATGGAGGCCAATGGAGCAATTCCCACTTGTAACCAAAAGACATCATTTCGGACACCACATGCTCGCCTCCAGGTGCTGCATAGCTTGCTGTGAGGCGCCACGAGTTGCCATTCAGGAACGCGGGCCGTGTGTTTTTGTCCCTGCCCGACACTCGTCCATTGGAACCAGCCAGCAATTTTGGGTTTCTCCTCGAACGTGAGTAGCGGTTCTCACGTGAGTGGCGTCATTGCTAAAGAGCCCTCCAACGAGGCAGTGGAAACTAAATGCCTCCTGTCCTGTCTGTGAGCAGGAAGGGCTTCGGCGTTCCTGCTCCACCAAAAATGCCAGGGGCTACTTAGGTGCCGCAATATGTTTATTAGATGAAACCAGAATGGTTTTTTGTCATACCCCCCCAGATTCTCTCTTCCCAGCAACGAAAGCCCTCATTTGGATCCTGGTGGAGCATATATGATATGATTGGTTGTTTATTATGCACGCGGACCCGGGGATCGAACCTGTGTTGCTGCGTGCCGTCTTGCTTCCAGGGCGAGCACGTTGCCGCTGAGCTACCCTCTCTCGTCTGAGCTCGGTGCACCCATCACCAGATCTTGTCACCTTCTTGGCAATCCTACCTCAACGCAAGTGCCACCACACATGTTCCACAGGGACAACTATGACCAACCAGTCAGAAAGCATTGTCACGCCCACATAATAAGAGAAAGGTATTTGGCAGAAAGTCCAAACACTGAAACACTACCGTTGATATAATAGGTTATTTATAACGTGCATTATACCCAGAGGTTTCTAAGCACGGACCCAGGGATCGAACCTGTAGTGCTCCATGTCTTGCTTCCAGAGCACGTTGTCCCTGAGCTATCCTCTCGAGAATGGAACCTTCGTGCACCAGATTCAAAAAACGACTCCAATCTTGGCTGTTAACTATTAAAGTAGAACCTGTTGGTGCCTTCTTGATCCACTGCTCCTTCGATTTGTTGGATTGTGAGACTAACCAGGGCTTCATCTGTGGGGGTGTTTGCCAGGGCTCTACCCTGGCACTTATTTTTGAGCCCAGTCATTATATCAGACCCACTTTAATTATGAAGTGGATCCATCAACCACAATGTGCAGGTGCGAGCTGCAGTATAACCCCAAATATGTCGACACTTGGGGGAGCAGCTATGGGTGGTGGAAGCAGTGGCAGGGACCTGCCCACCTTCAGTGCCACTGGGGTGCCACAAAATATTTGGCCCAGGCACTTATTTGTTTTACAAATTAAGCACTGCGGCTAACCCAGCACGGTTCCCAAAGCCTGCTAGCACTGCCCCTGCGTCTCTCACGAGGAGAGTCTTGCGGCTAACCCAGCACGGTTCCCATGGCCTGCTAGCACTGCCCCTGCGTCTCGCACGAGGAGAGTCTTGCGACTAACCCAGCACGGTTCCCATGGCCTGCTGGCACTGCCTCTGCGTCTCTCACGAGGAAAGTCTTGCGACTAACCCACCAGGGTTCCCAAAGCCTGCTAGCACTGCCCCTGCGTCTCTCACGAGGAGAGTCTTGCGACTAACCCAGCACGGTTCCCATGGCCTGCTGGCACTGCCCCTGCGTCTCTCACGAGGAGAGTCTTGCGACTAACCCAGCACGGTTCCCATGGCCTGCTGGCACTGCCCCTGCGTCTCTCACGAGGAAAGTCTTGCGACTAACCCACCAGGGTTCCCAAAGCCTGCTAGCACTGCCCCTGCGTCTCTCACGAGGAGAGTCTTGCGACTAACCCAGCACGGTTCCCAAAGCCTGCTAGCACTGCCCCTGCGTCTCTCACGAGGAGAGTCTTGCGGCTAACCCAGCACGGTTCCCATGGCCTGCTAGCACTGCCCCTGCATCTCTCACGAGGAGAGTCTTGCGACTAACCCAGCACGGTTCCCATGGCCTGCTAGCACTGCCCCTGCGTCTCTCACGAGGAGAGTCTTGCGACTAACCCAGCACGGTTCCCATGGCCTGCTGGCACTGCCCCTGCGTCTCTCACGAGGAAAGTCTTGCGACTAACCCACCAGGGTTCCCAAAGCCTGCTAGCACTGCCCCTGCGTCTCTCACGAGGAGAGTCTTGCGACTAACCCAGCACGGTTCCCATGGCCTGCTGGCACTGCCCCTGCGTCTCTCACGAGGAAAGTCTTGCGACTAACCCACCAGGGTTCCCAAAGCCTGCTAGCACTGCCCCTGCGTCTCTCACGAGGAGAGTCTTGCGACTAACCCAGCACGGTTCCCATGGCCTGCTAGCACTGCCCCTGCGTCTCTCACGAGGAGAGTCTTGCGACTAACCCACCAGGGTTCCCAAAGCCTGCTAGCACTGCCCCTGCGTCTCTCACGAGGAGAGTCTTGCGACTAACCCAGCATGGTTCCCATGGCCTGCTGGCACTGCCCCTGCGTCTCTCACGAGGAGAGTCTTGCGACTAACCCAGCACGGTTCCCATGGCCTGCTGGCACTGCCCCTGCGTCTCTCACGAGGAGAGTCTTGCGACTAACCCAGCACGGTTCCCATGGCCTGCTAGCACTGCCCCTGAGTCTCTCACGAGGAGAGTCTTGCGACTAACCCAGCACGGTTCCCATGGCCTGCTGCCACTGCCCCTGCGTCTCTCACGAGGAAAGTCTTGCGACTAACCCACCAGGGTTCCCAAAGCCTGCTAGCACTGCCCCTGCGTCTCTCACGAGGAGAGTCTTGCGACTAACCCAGCACGGTTCCCATGGCCTGCTGGCACTGCCCCTGCGTCTCTCACAAGGAGAGTCTTGCGACTAACCCAGCACGGTTCCCATGGCCTGCTGGCACTGCCCCTGCGTCTCTCACGAGGAGAGTCTTGCGACTAACCCATCACGGTTCCCATGGCCTGCTAGCACTGCCCCTGCGTCTCTCACGAGGAGAGTCTTGCGACTAACCCAGCACGGTTCCCAAAGCCTGCTAGCACTGCCCCTGCGTCTCTCACGAGGAGAGTCTTGCGACTAACCCAGCACGGTTCCCATGGCCTGCTGGCACTGCCCCTGCGTCTCTCACGAGGAGAGTCTTGCGACTAACCCAGCACGGTTCCCATGGCCTGCTGGCACTGCCCCTGCGTCTCTCACGAGGAAAGTCTTGTGACTAACCCACCAGGGTTCCCAAAGCCTGCTAGCACTGCCCCTGCGTCTCTCACGAGGAGAGTCTTGCGACTAACCCAGAACGGTTCCCATGGCCTGCTAGCACTGCCCCAGCGTCTCTCACGAGGAGAGTCTTGCGACTAACCCACCAGGGTTCCCAAAGCCTGCTAGCACTGCCCCTGCGTCTCTCACGAGGAGAGTCTTGCGACTAACCCAGCACGGTTCCCATGGCCTGCTGGCACTGCCCCTGCGTCTCTCACGAGGAAAGTCTTGCGACTAACCCACCAGGGTTCCCAAAGCCTGCTAGCACTGCCCCTGCGTCTCTCACGAGGAGAGTCTTGCGACTAACCCAGCACGGTTCCCATGGCCTGCTAGCACTGCCCCTGCGTCTCTCACGAGGAGAGTCTTGCGACTAACCCACCAGGGTTCCCAAAGCCTGCTAGCACTGCCCCTGCGTCTCTCACGAGGAGAGTCTTGCGACTAACCCAGCACGGTTCCCAGGGCCTGCTGGCACTGCCCCTGCGTCTCTCACGAGGAGAGTCTTGCGACTAACCCAGCACGGTTCCCATGGCCTGCTGGCACTGCCCCTGCGTCTCTCACGAGGAGAGTCTTGCGACTAACCCAGCACGGTTCCCAAAGCCTGCTAGCACTGCCCCTGCGTCTCTCACGAGGAGAGTCTTGCGGCTAACCCAGCACGGTTCCCATGGCCTGCTAGCACTGCCCCTGCATCTCTCACGAGGAGAGTCTTGCGACTAACCCAGCACGGTTCCCATGGCCTGCTGCCACTGCCCCTGCGTCTCTCACGAGGAAAGTCTTGCGACTAACCCACCAGGGTTCCCAAAGCCTGCTAGCACTGCTCCTGCATCTCTCACGAGGAGAGTCTTGCGACTAACCCAGCACGGTTCCCATGGCCTGCTGGCACTGCCCCTGCGTCTCTCACGAGGAGAGTCTTGCGACTAACCCAGCACGGTTCCCATGGCCTGCTGGCACTGCCCCTGCGTCTCTCACGAGGAGAGTCTTGCGACTAACCCATCACGGTTCCCATGGCCTGCTAGCACTGCCCCTGCGTCTCTCACGAGGAGAGTCTTGCGACTAACCCAGCAGGGTTCCCAAAGCCTGCTAGCACTGCCCCTGCGTCTCTCACGAGGAGAGTCTTGCGACTAACCCAGCACGGTTCCCATGGCCTGCTGGCACTGCCCCTGCGTCTCTCACGAGGAGAGTCTTGCGACTAACCCAGCACGGTTCCCATGGCCTGCTGGCACTGCCCCTGCGTCTCTCACGAGGAAAGTCTTGCGACTAACCCACCAGGGTTCCCAAAGCCTGCTAGCACTGCCCCTGCGTCTCTCACGAGGAGAGTCTTGCGACTAACCCAGCACGGTTCCCATGGCCTGCTAGCACTGCCCCTGCGTCTCTCACGAGGAGAGTCTTGCGACTAACCCACCAGGGTTCCCAAAGCCTGCTGGCACTGCCCCTGCGTCTCTCACGAGGAGAGTCTTGCGACTAACCCAGCACGGTTCCCATGGCCTGCTGGCACTGCCCCTGCGTCTCTCAAGAGGAGAGTCTTGCGACTAACCCAGCACGGTTCCCATGGCCTGCTGGCACTGCCCCTGCGTCTCTCACGAGGAGAGTCTTGCGACTAACCCAGCACGGTTCCCATGGCCTGCTGGCACTGCCTCTGCGTCTCTCACGAGGAAAGTCTTGCGACTAACCCACCAGGGTTCCCAAAGCCTGCTAGCACTGCCCCTGCGTCTCTCACGAGGAGAGTCTGCCCGCAATTGTCTTGCTTTGGGCAGTGATTTCTTAACTTTTAACACCGTGGGCCTCATAACGAGCTAGGCGGAAATTCTGAGGTAAATTCTCCAGAAAACAGCCCTGAGGAATTACCGTTACCTGCACTTGGTCAGGCGGAATTTCCGCCTGATTACAAGTGGTGGTGGCCGTGAAATTCCCCATTTATTTTGGGTCCCTTGGATCCAATGGGGCTTTTTTTGCAGAATTACCGCTGTGGGTAATTTCCGCCAATTCTGCAGATTTTTCGGCGTTGAGTGGGAAGATTTACCTCCGTGCTTTTCCTGGGGGTAAATCCTCCACTCAA
Source organism: Ambystoma mexicanum (assembly GCF_040938575.1). Lineage (NCBI taxonomy): Eukaryota > Metazoa > Chordata > Amphibia > Caudata > Ambystomatidae > Ambystoma > Ambystoma mexicanum. The sequence goes on from NC_090935.1 coordinate 1,462,650,013, forward strand.
AACCAAAACTCATAAATTGGCGCGGTGGTAAAATTGGCGGTAACGTAGTTACCGCCAATTTTACCATTTACCGCCTAACTCGGAACGAGGCCACTTGTATTTTCCTGCAGCTCCTCTGAATCGCCTTGTTGCGCTGTTGCACTGCTGCACAGCTGTCAAATATCATAAAAAGAATACAATAAATACGCCAACATGTGATTCCCGCCGATTATTGAAGATCTGGTTCGAGGGGGCGGGGCGATTTATTTCTCCCCTGTCTTTCATTTTGGCCTCTGTGATTCCTGTCAGCCATAATGATTATACAAGCTGGAAAAGCCAGGCCCCTTCCAGGTCGTCTTTTTGTGGCTATGCAGCTCTCGAACGAACCCACTGACCGCTCTGCGACAGTGGCCAGAACACAGAGTCTAACGCACGGGCACGGCCCCATGGCCCCATTTGCGCTTTGCACTTTGGAGCCACTGACAAGTCCAGTGTCCAGGCTGTTTGCTAACCTTTTACAATGACATAGATCCGCTGACAGCAAACAAGGGTGGACGCCAGGCATTAGTGTTAACCCCTGCAGGGGTTGACTTCCACGCTCGTGTCCTTCACTGTGGTGCTTTAAAATCAGAAGCATTTCTGGACCCGGCGGGTCGGTCATTCGATGGCGGTGTAGGGGCGGGGGAGGCGGTGGGGAGTGGGATGCCCTCGCTGTTCTCTCAAGGCACACGCGATGCCTTAGTGGGTGTATTTGCAGTTTCTGGAGAACTCTTCCTCCCCTGTCTAGCTGCATCGGTCCCCTTACAATCAAGAGACTCCTGGGTGTGCGAATGCTCTCTACATTTTCTATAGAATGAGGAAAAGCACCTGTGAATTCATTTTTTGTTTTTGTTGTTGAGCCAGGCCTTATGGGTTTCTTTTCTTTTCTCAATATATGTGTATTTAATGAAACAACTTAAGTTAATGATCATTTAAGGAAAGAAACCTATCGCAACAAAACCCCTGAAAGTCAATGCATTGGGGAACTCCGGACCGGCTTAACTCTGTGCGTCCCACTGTCCATTTTCATACATTACCAGACCACTAGCCATGGCCTTCGGCAATGGCCAGTGGGCACAGGCTCCTCCAGTGCTCCGCCAGTGCCCACTCTATTTTTTAAATGACTACCTGGTCACGAGCCATGCCCAGTGACCATTTCAAAACACTACCAGACCACTAGCCACGGCCAAACATGGCCAGTGATTTTTCACCCCCAACCTCACTTTATCTGTTAAAATTACTAAAAACTTAAAAAAAAACTTTTTCCCCAATATCCATGGGTGTAATTATAACTAGGGTTTCCTGTTTTTAATGTTGACTTTTTGTACTTCTGGAGGTGTTTTTGCAGTGTTTCTCCAAAAATGCACTGTTTTCTCTTGTGTCCCCTTAAAACAATAACAGATAACTGTTTTTATGGCCGGTCTCTTGGTGACTGTTGTGATACATCGACAACCCCAACGAACCGCATTTAAGCAGCACGGAAAAGGGAAAAAAATGACGAGCTGCAAGAATAACACAAGCCCAGGTACTATGCCCCCCATAAACAAATATACGCACAATAAGTGAACATATATTTTAAAGTGAAATATACAAATGCAGTTCAATTGATATTCTCCTTAGAAGAAAGTTTGCAAGACAAAATAGCATTGGACTTTTTTTTTAAAAAAGTAATGAACACCAGACAAATAACCTGAGAGAGGAAATGTTCCAATAAATATGCTGGCAAAGTATAAAAGGTGCTCACCTTTTAAACCCAGCAATCTGTAGTGACATATTCCCAGGGAAAAAAAAATCCCAATATGAAACAAGGGCTTGTGGTCTTGTGGGTAAGTGTCTGTACTGGTAACATGACAACCCGAGTAAAATCCTAGTAGAGATATACTTGAGCAAGCTTGCCACCCAATAAAAAAACAAGGGGTTGCATCCACCTTCTGAAGAAAAGTTACGCTGTCCACCCACATTTAGCCTTTACTTGTGCCCTGAAAAGCAGCCACACTCAGGGAAAAAAAACTGCACCAGTGTCCAGGATTGCAACATTTCTTGCCACATTGTGCGCAAATGCTCATGACTTACTTGCCCTCTCATCATGCCCCCCCCCTCACTCCCACGTTTGGCTCTGAACAATACTCTGCTTTATAAAGATAACTTGAAAAGTACACATACCCTATGTCACTGAAATATATAAATCGTTATAGAACTATGTTAGTCAAAAAGTGTACACTTGTGTCATTATTCCCCCCCATCTAGACTGGGAGACTACAAATACCAGAATGCAATTCAGCAAAAGCCAAGCAAATAGTCTCTTAGAACTCTCAGAGAGCACCAGGAGCATATTATACTAAATCTGACGAAGCCTCTTTAGGGTGAAACGCGCTATATTCTGTCCAGGACTATACACCATGGGCCTCATAGCTGCCGCCGGTAGTGATTTTTTACCGGGTCCAAGAAAAGGGCAATAACCGTGTTATGCCGACCTTGGCAGACCCGGTAATTGCCCTTTTCTTGGACCCGGTAAAAATCAATCCCCATTCCCATTTGAGCTCCATAGGGCTCCATGGAAATGGGGAGGATGCTAACAACGGGCCCGTTAATGACGGGCCCGTTGTTAGCATCTGGCCTGCTAGCGGGACCCGCTTTTCGCATCTGGTCAGACCAGACGTGAAAAGCGGGACCCGCTAGCAGGCCTCGTAATCGAGCATCCTGTAATGAATGGTGCCGGTCCCGTACCGGCACCGTTCATTACGGGAGCGCCAGGGTCCTCATGAGGCCCCATGACTTTAATAAAGAAAATTATCCATAGCTTCTAAGGAGTCAGTATTTACTTTTGGAACATACTGCAAGAGTGCCCCTGCTTCTTGACTGCTTAATGTCTGCAATTCGACTTGGTAATACCCAATTACGAGTAGCTGCTTTATTTTAGTTTAGTTTATTTGTAAAGCGCTCCCAGCCCTGAGGCATCTGGACGCATGGTTTGCAAGTTGCCTAGTTACATTTTACATATTCAATTTATATATAAAACATATTGGCCCTCATTACGACCTTGGCGGAGAACCATGGTGCTATTAGCACCATGGTCCATGCCGCTAAGGGTGCAATTCCGCCATGGTGGTTGGCGGACTTACCGCCCCATTCCGACCTTGGCGGGGCGGTAAGTCCCCAATCCCCATTTACCCTTCCCCATTCCCATATTTGCCCCATAGGGCATAATGGGAGTGGGGAAGGCGTTAATTACGCCACCGTAAATTACGGTGGCGTAATTAACTCCATGGTCCCTTAGCGCCATGGATTTTAACACCTGCTAAAAGCAGGTGTTAAATCCGCCATGGCGCTAAGGGAACTCGTACTCAGGCGGTAAGGGTCGGTGCTGTTTACGCCGGCGTAAACCCCTTACCGCCTGGGTCGTAATGAGGGCCATATACATTTACACATAGGTTAAATAATGGAATGGCAGGTAGCAAATATACAAGTACAGAAGTGAGGCAAGGAGGTATGAGGCTTGGGAGTTGCCAAGTTACATTTAACAGAATGACAAATGTACTGAAACATTAAAGCTAGTGGAAATATTGGCCGGTGGCATACATACAGGTAAGTTACAGCAAGAGTTGTATCAGGCAGACAGTATTTATAGATGAACAGCGGTTTTGCTGAAATAGCCAGCGCTTGCTATTTATTCTGAAAAGGTGGTATGAAGGTTCAGATCTTAGCATGCTGGGAAGTGCGTTCCAACGTTTGGCTGCAAGGACAGGAAAGCTGGACCCTCCTGCTCTTTGTAGGTTAAACGGCGGGACCTTGATGCAATTTGTCTGGGCATTTCTGTCGGGCGGGTTGGAATTTGAAGTTTAGATTGTTGGACAGGTATTGGGGTGCGCTGTTAGTGAGACACTTGTGAGTAAGGGAAATGATTTTGAAGGTGATTCTTTGCTTAACGGAAAGCCAATTCAGCTTGCCTCTGATTTCTGAGATATCTTTTGATATCAGGATATTCAGAGCTGATCGGATGGCGTTATGTTGAATAACTTGCATCTAGTTGAGATGGTTCCTAAGTAAAGGGCATTGCAGTAGTCCAATTTAGGTAGGACTAAGGCTCTGGCTAGGGTAATGCAGTTGGCTGGTGTTATGAAGGGTCTGCAGGCTGTAATGAGTTTGCAGATATAGGCAGTTGAGGATGTAATAGCATTGTTTTGTCTGGTGAAGGAGAGGGATGAGTCTAGGTAAATGCCTAGAGTTTTTACATCTTTGGATATTTTAATTATATTATCATCGATGTTAAAGGCGGTGAATTGATCGTCTAATTTGTTTAATTTAGCAGGTGATCCAAGGAGGAGCAACTCTGTCTTATCATCATGAAGACAGAGTCCATGCTTGGCCATCCAGGCTTGTATTATAAGGTAAGTGTTGTTGAGTGTTTGGCTAGCAGTGGCGTAGTTACCCATGATGGGGATGAGTATTTGCAAAACATCAGCGTAATTCGTGTAGGTGACACCCAAATAGTCTAGGTCATCAAACAGTGGTTTGGTAAACACATTATAGAGCCTTGGGGAACACCACACATTACTGGAGTAGGTTCAGCGGCCGCTGATGGAGCAAAGACCCTCATGGATCTGTTGTTGAGGAAGGACCTAATCCAGGCATTCGCTTCGTCTGAGAAATGTGCCGCAGATGTAAGGTGGCTGCAAAGGATTTTATGGTTCACAAGGGCAAACAACGCCAACAGGTCAAGAAGGAGGAGCAGGGCAAGTTTGCCTTTATCTTTGAGGTGTTGGATTTGCGACTTGAGGTCAATCAAAGCAGTTTCAGTCCTGTGCCTGGGTCTGAATCCAGATTGTCTGAGACCCAGAAGGTTATTAGATTCCAGGTGTTGTTGGATCTGCAGGTAGGCTGCACAATCCAGGATTTTTAACAGAAAAGGTACTGTAGTGATGGGTCGATAGTTTGCAGGATTGTTGGGGTCTGGAGTGGGCTTTTTTTAGTAGTGGGAGTGCCCAGGCATCTTTTAGGTTGTTGGGTACAGTACTGGATTTGAAGGATGCATTAATGTGGGCTGTGATAAACGGGCGAGTTCCTTTGCTGCCTCTTTAATAACACGGGCAGGACAGACATCTCCCTGGCAGTTAGATGGTTTTAATTTCAAGATGATCCTTTCAACTTCTTTGGTTGAGAGGGGTGAAAAGTTGAATTGGCTATGTGTGTTCCTGTCAGGTGGAGTGGGATTGGGAGCACGTGGTGTATCAGATAGATGGAGTTTTTTAGTTTCTATTTTGATTTGAAGCAAGGTAATTTTGTCTTGTATTGCCGACTGAATGCTGGTACACCAAGAGATATCTTTATTGCAAGTATCCGGGGGTGGGGCGGGAGATTCTAACTCTTTCAAGATATTAAAGAGTTCCTTGGTGCTTGATTTCGCATTGGTGATACAGTCGTTGTAATTGTCTTTTTTGGCCTGGAGAATAGCTCATTTGTAATTAAGGGCTGCTAGAGTGAAGTAATCTTTGTTGGCTGTAGTGGGGGTACCTTTCCATAATGTTCCTGCATTTCTTTTCAGTTTCCTTAGAGATCTAAGGTGGGGGTGTAGCAGGAATTGAGGTGCGCTCTAGGTTTAGATCTGCGAGATTTTAGGGGTGCTAGCTTGTTAATGGCTTTAAGAAGAGTATGGTTATAAAGGTCGACTAGAGCAGCAGGATCTGTGATAGCTATGTTGTTGTTTGTTTATTTTATTTTATTACACGCCCAGACCCTGGGGTGTCACGGCGTGGTTACATTGGCAAAGGAATATACGTAGTTACATTTGCATAGGTATTCAGAGCATTATTACAAGATGGAAGTTGGATATAGTTACACAGAGAGAGTTGCAGATTAGATATGATAAGCAGTGAAGTGGGAAGTATGTACATATAGAGCGATCTCGCTCCCAAGAATGAGTAGTATCTGAAAAATTGGGAGACTGTTGAGATCTGAGGATGTAGATATGTCTACAGGATGGCTAGAATTTGTTAAAGAGCCACGTTTTTAGTCTTTTTTTGAATTTGGGGAATGAATCTTCCTTTTTAATGTAGGTAGGGAGTGAGTTCCAATGTTTAGGGGCGGGGACTTGAAAGCTACTTCCTCCTGCGCCTGCTAATGGGCTGGAGCAATGCAGGAGTTTCGCCAGAGTTATATTTTGTTTATTTCTCGTCATCATGGGAGGGGACTAGGCACAAATTGTTAGAGTAGGTGCTTTCTTTTATAATGAAAGGGATTATGTGATGGTTTGACCAGGCACATGGTGTATTTGATGTGATATTTATGTCATAATTGTAGTCGGCTAACCAGTCCAGAGTTCTACCTTTGTTATGGGTAGGTTCGTAAATTCTGTATAGAAATACTAATTCAGATATGGTGTTGGCAATGTTGGGGGTTTTCGAGTCTTTATGGTCCAGATAGGCCAGATTAAGATCTCCCAAAAGGATTACTTGCGATTTGAGTTTGGTATTGGCCGATAGGAGCAGTGATATATCGTCCTCGAATGAAGTCGTGGGGCCTGGTGGGCGGTAGATGAGGTGTATAGTAATGGTGTTGGATGGTGAGGTGAGTAATTTGATGGATAGTAGTTCCGCAGATGGTAGGGTTTGGTTGGCAATGGGTCTTAAAGGATAGTTCCGGGACTTTTTTTTATTGTCCCTACGGTTCGGCCATGTGTTTTTAAGCATAAATCGGTAGATCGTATAAAACTTTCCTATGGACCTTACCTGACTTTTCGTCCATTAACGCACTCGAAATCAGCTGCCATTTTGTGATAATCCTATCACTTTCCGCATCGCCCTGGCTGACCTGCTTTTGCGGCACTAAATCAAATCCCCCGCCCCTGAAACAGACTTTATCAAAACATTCATATTCCCTGCCTCTATCCGTGACGTGACTGTGCTGCGTAGGCAAACGCGCCCAGGCGTCTTCTACGCGACTCCACACAGAACCCGGAAACCAACACAGATCAGCTCACAGATCAGCTCACAACACAGCGCGCCACAATTCGGAATATGAAACTGTACTTTCAAATCAAACCGCAAGATTGTAAATTTGGTGAAGTACATTTATTTGACATCAAATGTTTAGAGAATATTCAGCGATTTGCATTTTTATTTGCTCTCGATCCAAAATAGTTCGTCTTGAGGCAAGCGATGTTCGTGTGCAGTACACAGGGTGTTGGTTTACGATAAAATAAGCTCTTCGGTCGCACTGATCATTGCATGGCTGTTCCAACAACGAGGCACTAGGCCACCACAATGGTATGTATGTTGCATCTAGCCGTTAGTACCGCGTAAGGGCATACTTGTACTTGGCGATCGTCCCATAAAATGGTCAGGGTGGTAACGTTGTTCACGCGGAGAAGCAACTGGCGGCTGTAAAAGCCATCCGCCGGTGTCTGGTACTCGTGACACGGACAGTAATGTAGAATGTACCTGTTTTAAAAACATAAAAAATGAAATTAGTCTCACCATCAGATCTTTATTAAAATTATTCATTTTATATATTAGGTCGAGAAATTGTTTCATAGCTAGGACAGTGCAACTGGGTATTATACGTCATTTCCAGTAACCCACCCCCTCTCCTCCGCCTTTTTCAGAGCCGCCTGAGCGCCAGTGGACCACTTCGTCACTGATGAAGTGTTTCAAGGCGTGGCGAGGCAGGGGGGGGGACAAGGAGAAGACAGACAACGACCCTACTAGGCCAGGTGTAATTCAGATCGCGCAAGTGCAGGGGTAGGGGGAAGGTAAAAGTGCAAGGGGAAGGGGAAGGGGAGGGGGGAAGTGGAGTACAAGGTAAGTAGCATAAAATAATAAATACATAGGGCCAGCTGGTGGCGAGTGCAAGGTAAGTGAAGAACAAGTGCTGGGAAGGGGGGGGCTGTAGGATACTGAGACAGTCCCCCAGTGCAGGGGTTGACAGGGAGGCAGTGCAGGTGGAGAGTGGAAGGGCCCAGGACCGATGTCGCAGACAGTGGACCAGTTGTAGCAGGGGAGAGGGAGAGAGAAAGCAGAAGCAAAGAGGAAGGTTTTGAGGTGCTTCCGTAAAAGGAGATGGTTCTCCTCAAGATAGTGCGCGGTACAAAACAATATGCCACATAGAACGAACAAGTACACCTTAACCCGTCTTTAAAGCTACTGTATAGTAATTAAATTGCGGTATAAACTCATCTAAAGAGTTACTTACATTATATTTGCAATTTCCATTGTATCTGTGTGTCGGGCAGCCACGAAATACCACTCCTTCTATGCCGACGTGATTTCTTCTAATGAACGAACATTAAAAGGCTTTCGTTTCGGAAATTATATTCATTATCTTTCACGTTACTGCACCACACCCCCAAAAAGAAGTCTTTCGGGATGGTCCCGGCCTGTCAAGGTCAAATAACAATAGAACCTTATACTGAGTCGTGGGCCATTCCGGCACCCGAGCAAAAAATCAAAGCAGCTGACCTTCACTTTGAACGAGCACACATTCCTAGTTAGCTACATTCAGTGTAAGGCCATCTCACAGGACTTGAAATTTACACTGCATCTTTGCATTTTGTCTGCGTGCTTTGCAGCCCCAGGAAACCATAAATACGGAGACATTCTATAATTTTTGAAAAATGATTTATATTACTGTTTGGTTTAATTTAATGCGCAAATGAACAAGGTGGAATAGACACATTGCATGTACACTGAGCAATCACTTTTATTTACACAATACATAGCTACACATATTCAATGGGCCTGCGACATGAGGAGACTCGAGAGCAAAGTCACAGGTGACACCCGGGTGGTTCGCACTACTGCACGGTGAAGGGAGGGGCAAGGGTGGAGAGACACATTGCATGTACACTGAGCAATCACTTTTATTTACACAATACATAGCTACACATATTCAATGGGCCTGCGACATGAGGAGACTCGAGAGAACAGACAATCAAATTACAATCATTTAAACCGCGATGTGTATTTCTCAATGAGCTCTGCTTTAGGTGGACATGGAACAGAGGCAATGTTGGGTGGCAATGCAGTTGTCCCCTGTACAGGTTTGTTCACAACTCCGTGTATGTGCCTATCTATGACATCGACAATAAGTCTGTCAATAAACTCATATTGCATATCCTCAAACACTGGTTTGATCACCCATTGTTTACTTCTTTTGGTGAAGGCCTTATTGTAGCGAAGCGTCCCTAAAGTTCCGGTCGTCCTACTTTGTTGACGGCCAACATTATGGTTATGTGCCAAGACCGCTAGAAGAGTCCGATTTATCATGCCCTCCATGCCAAAATGCAATCGTTTTGGCCTGTACTTTCGGCACATATTGTGGAACACCTCCAAATCTCCTGTGTGGCAGAATTCCGTGAGTCCCCTAAAATCTCTTGTTATAGTTTTATCAAATACAATCTTTTCAATGGCTTTGTGAGTGGGTGATGAAGGAATCAACCACTTCTTCTTCCGTGCCTCCTCTGTGGACAAATGGCCATGTTCACAATTGTGGAAATGTTGGTTCGTGTTCCAGCGGTGAACGTTTGTACAGTGTAGCATTACTGACCGCCATTTTTCCAGTAGAATTTCCAACGACCCTCCACATGTTTTTGAGCTCCACCAAAGATGGTTGCTGATTGACTTGGACCACTGTGAAATACCTTGCATATCTTTTTTTTACCTGCAGCCGACATTTTTTTATTGATTGATTTTGCAAGATGCCATACGTCAAATTGGTGATTTATATTTTTGTACTCTTCTCTCATTGTCTTGGCAATTGAAACGTGTCTGTCCATGGCTATCAGGTCGATCACCATTCCCCGCGATTGTAGTTCTTGCAATGATGCTACAAAGCCAACTTTCTCCATGGCCACTGAGGTTGTACTTTGTGACACCTGCACGACCACCGAACTCACAATTTTCTTACTTTCCATGTCCTGAAAGTGGTAGGTGCAGTACTTGGCTGAAAATCCTGGGCTGTCGCACTGTCCATCACCGGCTAGCCTGAACCATTTGCCCGCAAATGTACTTTCAATAGACATTTTTTCCATTCTCCAAGCTTCGCTAATGGCTGGAAATAGATAATCGGTTTGGTATTTGTAGAACTGAGTTTTCGCAATGAAATGGATTCCCACAAACTGAAAGAAATACTCTAACTTTTTAAAACTTGAACCACTAAAAAGTGCGGCCGCTGCACAAAGTAGATTGCCTGCTGGCAGTTGCCCCAGCATGGGTTGTGCAGACCATGAGAACGGATGATATTGTGTACAGGTGGCATGTATTTTAAGGTTAGTGCCTCGAATTGCACGAGTCACATTAATCAATGGCTCCCCACATACTTCCCCACCAACCAAATGCCCACATTTCAGCATAATAATAATATCAATCAAACAACTATCGAATACAATGAATTTGGCCTCTTTCCTTATATTGTCACTCTGCATCCCAGCTGGTTCGGCCTGTAACGTTGAGGACATGTCACTCACATGAAAGGTAGAATCTCTGATATCATCTTCCGCTATGTTCAGTGATATTGATGGTGTTTCATTGTCGTCCATTACATTCTCTTCCATTGAAACATCTGTTCCTTCACCGGCGATGGGAGAAAAAAACAATTTCTTCAACTTTCTCGCGGTCTTAGTTTTTGCGGGTGTGGATTCTGTGAATTTATCTCCGACTGCATCCGAACTACCAGGAGGACATTCACTATCAATGACTGGTGGTGGTATAGCTCCGTTGTCAATCACTTCATATTCTTCCCATTGGCACGATGCATCTCCAGTCTCAAGTCCCTGCCAAAAGGTTTGACAAGCAACATCTCTCGTTCGCTTCACTGTCTGTGTAGATCTAGTTCGTACACCCACTCGCAACTAGAGGACAGATTGGAAAAGGGATGTTCAGTTTAAACACAATTTACAGTATTGAACTATTAACAGTGAAAAACAACATAATATAGTGACCAGGACACTAACCTTCTTTTGCTTTCTTTTCTTTGAAACTTTCTTGCCTCGAACTTCAACATCAGGACGCTGTTGCTCCGACTCGTGTGTGCATGTCTCCACTTCCTCTTGCGCTGCAACGACTATATTTTCATGATAAGCACATCCATCACGCACTGACGCTCCATCGACTCCCTGAAACATAGAACTTTCATTAGTATGTATAATAATATCGAAAACACAAAATGTACTTGGGGACCAATACACACGTACTACTCAATAGCAGAACACGAATGAACGCTTTGTGTAGAACATTCAAACGACAATTATTCACGCATTGTTGATCTACTTAGATGGAACTGTCAAGATCCATACCTCGGGCTCCTCATAGACTTCCATTGATGATATTATTGAAGATGATGCTTCAGTAACTCCCTGAAACACAGTAATTGCATTAGTATGGTTTTCTATTTTGTTAAAAAGAACATAAACTTTGTGCAGGCGTCAACAGCTCATCTAAATAGACCTGCACAAATGATCAGTTGTCTAAAATAAATAATGGATATGTAAATATGATTCGATTTGCTCGATCGTTGGAAGTGTCACCACCCAGAGATCTGCATCAACTACTAGGGGTGATGTTCTTGTAGAAGAAGCTCCGTCATCTCCCTGAAACATAGTACTTGCATTAATAAAGAAGGAAGTATAGCGGATGTAATCACGTCATATGATTTCACTTGATCGAACTGTCAGTATCCATACCTCGAAATGCATAAGAACATCAAGGGACGATGTAACTGCGGTGCACACTTCTGCAAGCTGTTGCGCCGACTCGTAACTGCATGCTCCCCCTTCTTCTTGGACTAATGCTCCATCGACTCCCTGAAACATAGTACTTTCATTAGTAATGAACACAATATTGAAAAAAGAAGACACATAGGAGGGCGACGACAGAAGGACATATCAATGGCTAAAAACGAAAGAAACATTGTGTGTAACAATCACGCTACAAGAATGCAAGATCTGATGATATCCATCGATGGAACTGTCCGGAAACGTACCTCGAGCATCTGAGTGACATCAACGGTAGTCGTCAATACGTTGGACTCCTCAGCATCTCCCTGAAAGACAGTACTTGCATTATTTTGGATAACAATAATTATAACTGAAAACAAAGACTATTGGACGAGTACAAGGGTGTACCATTTGGTAAAATAATTACACGATAAATTAAAACTATTGATTTACATGCCTAAAACAAGTCAGTGGCAGAATAGCCAAGTAAGATTACCCGATAGGCGCTTGAAGTGGCTGATGACTGCAATAACGACACGGATGGAGAATCTTCCGCCTTCATATTGAGTGGATACATAAATGGGGAAATTATTGTTAGCTAATGCTACACACTACCGCAAGGCCGAGAGATAAATACGTAAACTTGACTCACCAGTGGAGGGATGTGGACGAATAGAGTGGGAATAGTGGTTGAGAGCAATTTTCGCCTCGCTCGCGGTGTGTTCTTCTTTATTAGCAATGATGTGGAGTACATGTCTGAGCTAAAGTGCCTGCTGCAGATGCGGTATCGATCACCCCTCTTGTCCGCAAAGACTTCTAGGACTCTACTTTCAAGCTCAGACGGTGGATATCCCCAATATCGGACCCATTCTCTTATCTGATCTATTGTCTTAGGGAAAACATGCATTATAGTACCTTCAGATTTATTATGGGTCTTAGAAGGGCAACCGCCAATGGAACAGGCAGGCATTGTGGAAAGTTCTGAAAAGTAAAGATCAACAATTCTCTATGAATACCAATGTGTTAAAAAATTAAATGACACATAAAAGGTCCAATGCAAGGTTCGTTTAGGTTCTTGGAACTATACACGTTATTCACATGCGGATAAGTATTTGAATAACTTTAAAAAAATAGAAAAATAATTTGACTAAACTCAGAACATGTGACTAGTTCCTTGCATGTACTGTCTTGAACGATAAGAAAACATGGATGCAATTTGATGACTACTAGCAAATAGATATACATTTAAAAATTGGACGCAAAATGATTATGGTACATGGCCTTACCTTGACGAACAAACAGTTAGATGCAGGGATCAGAGTAGTTTCTTGTCGTAGAACAGGGAGCAGTTCACAGGTTGCAAACTGGCGAGTTTGCTCGAAGTGGTCACGGAAGTTCACAGAGACGAAGAGCAGATAACCAGCACCTTCACGGGTTGACTAGCAAAGCGCAAAGAGGTTCTCATTCGAAATCTGAAGTGGGTTATAAAGAATTCGAAACAGGGGTGTGTTTGAGAATGAATGACGTGTATATGTCGTGGCATTATGTGGATTGCAGGGGGCCGGCCAGCGTGAGGGGGGATGCTTGGCAGGAGACACGGGGTCTGGAGGTAGACATGGGAACAACAACCCATGCTCTATAGACCACTTTGAAGTGTACATGGTCTTTGGCACCTCTTGGCCTTTATCGCTCCCCGACAGCTCCACTTGCCAGCGCAAGTACCCCGGTGCGAACTGCCTTTGATAGGGCGGGGGGTGGATTGGGGCGGTGGTCGTGCAGACAAGACACAGGAAGACTCGTGAATGGAGACACACTTATGTGGATTGAAGGTGGGCGGCCAGCGTGAGGGGGGATGCTTGGCAGGAGACACGGGGTCTGGAGGTAGACATGGGAACAACAACCCATGCTCTATAGACCACTTTGAAGTGTACATGGTCTTTGGCACCTCTTGGCCTTTATCGCTCCCCGACAGCTCCACTTGCCAGCGCAAGTACCCCGGTGCGAACTGCCTTTGATAGGGCGGGGGGTGGATTGGGGCGGTGGTCGTGCAGACAAGACACAGGAAGACTCGTGAATGGAGACACACTTATGTGGATTGAAGGTGGGCGGCCAGCGTGAGGGAGGATGCTGGCCGGAGACATGTGGGGTGACAAGACAAGGCACAGGAAGACTATTCAATGGAGACACACTAGATTCATTTAAAAAATCAAAACAACCATTGTTAAAATATATGTTGGGTTTTATTTTAGATCTTAATTTCAATTGAACATAAATAATAAACATTACACGTTGTAAAGTTCCGGTTGCAGCACATCCAGGTAAAATCCGCTGTATTGTCCACTGTCGCTGGGGAAATGTTGTCTAATGGCAAGTACCGCACAGGCAGGTATTACTCTCCGAACGCGGTGTCCGAGCCTCCCGTGAAGCCACCAAGTGAAGCAACGATAGGCCACCAGCCTGTACCACCTGTGAAAAAGAAAGATGCAAACTGTATTAAAATGACAAAACTTTATTATCAATGTCCGATTCAGGTAAAAAATGTCATTCTGCTTTGAAAAAAATTCTATCTAGAAAATGCACAATATGGAACCAATTTACATGTGTTCGAATGATATGTAGATGTAATTTTATATGTGGGGGACGACCATGAAATAGTAGTGGCATCACTGACATCACAACCAGAGTATACTTACTCGTTACTCGGATTACGCGGACGAACAGTGCCGCGAAGTTCGTGCATAAGCACCATCATCATCCTCAACACGGTCCGTGAGAGACAGGCTTCCCTGAACTCTGGCAGCTCGGTGATGCATTGCGGACTTGGCTCGCCTTCCGAAATGTAGGCCAAGCACCCGGAATTTTCACGGCAGCAGCACTTCTCCTCCTCAGTTGGCATTAGCTCGCACCGATTGCACGTGCACCAGGTGGAGACGCCGTCCATGCGACATGGTCCAGGCTCTTCATCCGTTGACTGGTCCTCCCAACTGCCGTCCGAATCCCCATCGTTTTCGCGTGCTTGCCTTTCCAGTAGTTCCTCCTCGGTGTACTCGGGCTCGTACATATACGGCATTATTGTAGCCATTGTGTGGTAAAGAAAGTAAAATAATTTACAGAGATGGTACAGGTGTTCACAAGGCCTAGAAGCAGCGAAGGTAGCTGACCAGAGCACAGAAACGAGTCACAGAATACTCAAAGTAACACAGAGAGAGTAATGGAATCGAAAATCTGCTGCTGTGTGTTGTGAAACGGTGTGTTTATACTTATTGAGGAAAGAGGCGTCCTGCCATTTCCATGGCGACACTTCATTAACTGAGGCGCAGCGATTGTTGACACGAAACGTGCTTTGGCGTTGGGAAATGGGCGGTGCGCGTCTGCTGATGTCAGGCTCAGGGGCGGGGGATTTGATTTAGTGCCGCAAAAGCAGGTCAGCCAGGGCGATGCGGAAAGTGATAGGATTATCACAAAATGGCAGCTGATTCCGAGTGCGTTAATGGACGAAAAGTCGGGTAAGGTCCATAGGAAAGTTTTATACGATCTACCGATTTATGCTTAAAAACACATGGCCGAACCGTAGGGACAATAAAAAAAAAGTCCCGGAACTATCCTTTAAAGCAAGAGTTGTTTTATAGATAAAGGTGAAGCCCCCGCCTTTCCATAGGTTGTGGTCACGGTCTCGCCTGATGATGGAATATTTGTCAGGGATGGCAAGGGTGAGGGACGGTCCTGAGGCAGCATGGAGCCAGTCTCTGTGATAGCCATGAAGTCAAGGTCATGTAGTCGGCTATATCAAGGGCATGGGCTGGCAAGGATCTTGCACTGACTAATGCTCCTTTGATTACAGGAGGGGTACTGCCTGGTGCACATTTATCTGGAGCTGGGCATTGTTTGGGTAAAGTGACAGTGGGTGGCGAGTTCATGCAAGGGTT
Organism: Ambystoma mexicanum; assembly: GCF_040938575.1. Classification (NCBI taxonomy): domain Eukaryota; kingdom Metazoa; phylum Chordata; class Amphibia; order Caudata; family Ambystomatidae; genus Ambystoma; species Ambystoma mexicanum. Next base: position 1,462,665,664 of record NC_090935.1, read on the forward strand.
ATCTCTGTGAGAGGTATATTTGTTGATAGAAAATGAGTGCCTTAATAGGAGTCTCGAGCATAGTAGAAGATTCCTATTATTGAGAAGTCAAGGAGTACTGGGTAATGGTGTGTAATTCCTTTGATCGGATCTTGTGGGAAGAGTGAAGCTGTAGGGTGGGTCTTTAGAAGCTGGTTCAATAGTCGATGGTGCTTGGGGTTGTCAACTGGCGTGGCTGTAGGTGGTCATTAGTGTGTAAGGTGCCGAGTACGGGTAGGGCTAGTGGTGAGGTGATTTTCACTTCGGTGTGTAAGGCCGATGGAAGGAATCCTGATGGGGTAATGTCAGGTGGTGATAATTGTGAACATGGTGGTAGAAAGTGTGATGGTGGTATATGTATAGATAGTAGTAAGGTAGGTGCCATGGATAATCGACAACGTGTAACAAGATTAGAATGCATAGTGGATATCAATATGTAGCAAGGTGTGGTGATGGGTAGGGTAAGCGGGTGTAGAAGTGTAAAGCAGATTAGTATGATGGCTGTGGTTAGAAGTGGTATACACATGGTTGGGCACTGCAAATGATGAGCTGGGGCCGATGATAGTAAAGTTTCACTGGGCAAATGCTAAATTTGTATGTGGAGAGCAGAGTACATAATATGCAATGGAAGGGCTATATGAACTAATCGCTACATGGTGGCCGGTTAGGAAGTGCCAAGGTACAATCAAGCGATACGTGGGCACATGGTAAACAGTTCTGGTGGTTGCTATATTAGGAGCAGCTCTAAGCAGGTAACAATCAAACCTTGCAAATGCACATAGAATACAGTTCTAGATGTCGCTGTGTTAGGGAGCAACACTGAAAATATATCATGCAAACGTTGCAAAGGCACCTAGTATACAGATCTAGTGGTCACTATGTTGGGGTCAAATTTGTATAAAAGATTTTGTGAAATGTGTTTAAACAACTGTGTTAAGATGGCACTTATTTTTTGGAGCACCAACCAGCGTGGTGTACCAGTCCCTTTTCTATTTTGTATTTGAATTAGTATACAAATTAACCACACAATGTTTAAATGGAACGCTTGTGATTTCCCATGTAATAACAGGCTGATGAAGCCCCAGCAGGAATGGAACGCGTGGAGGTTTTGCTTTAGAAGTGTGTACACTCTGCTGCCATGCTCCGGGCCAGTCACCGCTTTGGCCCGTGTCAACCTACCTGGCAATTCTATTCATGTTGACGGTTAGGGACGAGAGGAACCGGCAGATGTTTTTCCGGAAGTGGATCCTTGCACGACTTGGAACGAAGGAGTCGGCAACCCTGCAACGACTACATAGCGAGCGCTGCCATTTCTCATTGCAGTGAGCATGCACAGGACCAGAATGCCGCTCCTCTACACCGGAGTTCTACAGGTTGCGTCCCATGTCACCGTGGAAACGACGTTGACTGTGATGAATGATCCTCAGGGGCAGCAGTCTATTTAAACTCCCTTCTGAAGGGAAGGGACGCGTCTTAATGCAATCCGTATGTTTGCTTGTTCTGGTGAGTTGCTGAGTGTCTGTTTGGCTCTGCCGCTCATTAGTTCCTTGTCCTTGCTTTCTGCCTTGTTCCTTCCCTAGCCTTTCCTCTGTCTCCTCAGCCCGTACATAATACTTCTCATCCACTGGAATACGGGAGAACAAGGGAAGAACCAAGAAAGAAACAGCCCGTCAGCACGCCCAGGCCCGACGTGATCAGGTACTTGACAAACTAAGATGTCAAGGCACCCCTGATACCATGGAGGCTGTGCAAGAACTTAGAAATGAGCTACAAGTTCTCCGATTAGAGCTAGAAGCTGTAAAACAAGAGAATGCATTGTTACGGTGAGCCCTGAATAGGGACCCAGCGTCGGCATCTGCCGAGACTACCATTGCCTATGGCACAGCTTTGAAATACGATGGTGATCCATGGAAACTGGTGAAATTGTGTAACCACAGCAAGATCCACTTTTGCTTCCGCTCACAAGTTCTTCAACATGATAAAACCAAAATCGGCTTTATCCTGAATAACCTGAATGGTAACGCCCTGGCTTGGGCAACTCCATATATCTCAGCCCAATTCCCAATATTGGAGGACTTTCGTGAAATTGAAAAAGCCTTCTTGGCAGTTTTTCAATCACCCAACCTTGCCGCCACAGCTCAAAATCAACTTCTCGATTTGAAACAGGGACACATGGACTTGTGTCTTATTTAAGCTGTTTTCGTTAGTTGGCCGCAGATTAACAGTGGCCAGAGGTAACACAGTGTACTCGCTCCGACGAGGACTTTGAGAAGACTATAAGGATGAATTGGTCCATTCACCTGAGCCAGAAACACTTCAAGGGCTGATTGACCATTTTCTATGAATAGACCACCGTCTAACTGAAAGAAGAGGGGAGGACAGAAATCTGGTGAAGGTACATACCTCAACCATCTCCTTGGTGGTCTACATACGGTGGAGGTACATACCGACCATCGCAATTTACAGTACATGAGCACTCTTCGGTGCACCAATAGCCGTCAAGCCCGGTGGACCTATTTCTTCAGCCAGTTCGATTTTGTTATTACCTACGTCCCATGTTCAAGGAACATAAAAGCTGATGCCTTGTCCCGTTTCTATGATCAAGACGAATCCAATCCAACTCAGATGCAGTCTGTCTTGCCAGAAAAACATTTCCTCAGTATCATTACTCCATTTCTGCAACAGATCAGAGAGGCGACGACTCGTACCCCGGAAGCATCAGTATTGATACGTGATCCCTTGGTAAAGGTTTCTGATGGTCTTCTGATTCAGAATGGTCACCTTTATGTCCCTTCTGAAACCTTGCACTCCAGTCTATTATCAGGATTTCATGTCTCAAGTCTTGCTGGCCATAGAGGTATGACGGCAACTATGGAGTTACTTGCATGTCAGTTTTGGTGGCCAGGGCTCTGTCAAGATGTACAGAACTATATCCTCCAATTCCCAGTTTGTGCTCAAAGTAAGACCAGCAGAAAACATTGTGTAGGAATTCTACAACCCATCGAAAAACCACATTATTCCTGGCATACCATTGCCATTGATTTCATAGTGGAACTACCAGAGTCTTCTGGATTCACCTGTGTCATGGTTGTTGTTGATTGCTATTCCAAGATGGCCCATTTAATTCCATTACCTGCATTACCGACAGTTGTACGCATGGCTCAGGTGTTTTTACACAAGGTTTACAGACTGCATGGAATACCTGAAAAGACCATATCCGATCGAGGATCTCAATTCGTCTCTTGATTCTGGAAAGCTCTTTGTACTCTTTTTTGGTATCCAACGTGGCTTAAGTTCTGATTACCACCCGCAGTCCAATGGACAAAACGGAACACATCAATCAGACCTTGGAGCAATATGTCTGTTGCTATACCAATGCCCTGCAAACTAATTGGTTGGACTTCATGGACACTGCTGGGGTGCCGTATAATGCCCATCATATGGCCATCAATTGCAGTTAGTTTGTCTGTACCTTTGTTCAACATCCTTAGATTCTGCCCTTGTATCTTCCCACGCAGAGTTCTGTGCCCACCGCGGACACTCTGGTGCACCAGCTTGCATAGGTTCCCAAGACTGTCTCTTTGGAGCTTCAACAGACTGGGTCTGCACAAAAGACTATGGCTGACCGTAAACGATCCGTAGCTCCTGTGTATCGGATCATTGACATGGTCTGGCTGTCCAGAAAGGACTTACCTGTTCGTAACTTGCCTGTCAAGCTGGCTGTGCGATTTCTGGGTCCTTTTTGGATTGTGGCTGTGATCTCTCCAGTGGCCTTTCGTCTTCAGTTTTCTGCGGCCTGGCGTGTTCACCCGGTGTTTCAAGTTTCCTTGTTCAAGGTGTATATGAAGGACTCACTTGGTCGTGCTTCACCTCGCCCACCTCCAGTTAATGTCAATGGTCTCCCAGAATGAGGTCCAGGACATTTGTGACACCAAATTTCAGCATGGTCGCTTGTACTTTCTTGTTAACTTGAATAAGTACGTTGCTTGTGATCGTTCTTGGGAACCTGCCAGTGCCGTGCATGCATCCTGTTTGGTTTGGCAGTTATATGTGTGATTCCCCCGGAAGCATAGTGCTCTGGGAGGGGGGCATAGTGTCATGCCCTGGGCCTGTCACCACCACGGCCCGCGTCAACTTACCTGGCAATTCTATCTGCATTGGCCGCAAGGGTCATGAAGCACTGCCAGATGCTTTTCCAGCAATGGATCCTTGCCCAACTTGCAGCTAAGGAGTCGGCACCCCTGTGGCAACTACGTAGCGGGTGCTGCCATTTCTCATTCCAGTGAGCATGTGCAAAACCAGAATGCTACTCCTCTACATCAGAGCTCTGCGCATTGTGTCCCATGCCACCATGGAAACTACGTCCGCTGTGATGAACGCTTCTCTGGACCAGTGGTTTATTTAAACTCCCTTCTGAAAGGAACAGACATGTCTTAATGCTCTCTGTATGTTCGTTTGTTCTGGTGAGTTGCTGAGCATCTGTATGACTCCGCCGCTCATTAGTTTCTTGTCCTTGCTCTCTGCCTTGTTCCTTCCCTAGCCTTTCCTAGGTCTCCTTGACCCCTGGTCTTACTTGCCCTGCTTTCACCTGATCCTCTTTTATCCTTTTCTCTTCTAACTACTATCCTTGTGGATATTCGCTGTTACCAACCATCTGTCCTGGCCAGTGCTCTGTGCTTTCCCTTTGCCACGTAAATCTGGGAACAGCTGTCGCGGGCATGGAGAGTCAGACCCCAGGGACCTGATCTGAAGTACTATTGCAGTGGAGGGCCTGGTGGTTGACTTATACGTCAAGAACCAAGAAAGAAACCGCCCATCAACATGCGCAGGCCCGACGTGATCAGGTACTTGGCATCTGCTATGTTTCTGTGCTTTTCCATTATGAAGTGAATCCATTAAAACCTACTATTTTAAATGATCAGATGAGTGCCGTGAATAATATTTCTTCCTGGGACTTGTAAGTATGCCTTGCATAGTCTAGAAGGAATTGGTTGTTTTCAGATATATATATAGTCAATGAAAAACGGAGTTAAGGGGACCTTATGGTTAAGTTGCACTAATAAAAACCTATGAAATTCAATGGAAAAACGTTGTTACAGGGACGTTATGGTCACAGGTAAAACGGAAAAACCTCAGAAATTTGCCAGTTATGGTAAGCTAAGCAACTATAACTAGCGCCACCACCGTGCACTGCTAATACTAACACCCAGGACATCAAAGATGACATCACAAATGTCATTGAAGTCCGCAAATCCAACATGGCGGAGCCAGATATCACTCATTTCTTTAACCTACATTTTCCCTGTTTTTTTAAAAAACTACTGGATGGATTTTCACCAAATTTACAAAAGCACACTTTTGGGACCAAGCCACTGCTCCTGCCGCAAATTTGGTGAAAATCCATCGAGCAGTTTGGACTGTAGGCGTAAGCAAAGATATTTCCATTCAGTCTATGGAGAAAAAAAAGATTTTGGGCCCCCCACTATAACTTTGCTCCCCCTTGATGAAATTTCACCAAAGTTGCCATATGGATTCAGAGCAGGCCATATACTTTCTTTACAAAGTTTGGTGAGGATTCGTCCAGGGAGAGCGAAGTTATAAGACACCCAAAAAGTGCTCTTCCTATGGGTTTAGCAACTTAACCATAACTACACGGCCGCTACTGTCGGCCGTGTAATATATATTACACAGCCTGTGGTAGAAGCCGTGTAGTTATGGTTAAGATGCTCAACCCATAGGAAGAGCACTTTTTGGGCAGCTTATAACTTTGGTGCCGTTTGGCGAGTCCTTACCAAACTTTGGATAAAACGTATTTGGCCACCTCCAAATGATTATGCAATGTTTGGTGCAGTTGGTTACGGGGGCAAAGTTATAGGGGGGGGTCTCAAAACTTTTGAAATCATCAGAGACATAATGGAAGAAATGTTTTGCGCATGCCTACAGCCCAAACCACTGGATGAATTTGCACCAAACTTGGATAAGGAGCGGCGGGTTGGTCCCAAAAGCATGCGTTTGCAAATTTGTTGTAAATCCGTCCAGTAGTTTTTTAAAAAATTGGCCAAAAAGTAGGTACAAATAAATTTGTGATATGTGGGTCCGGTCCATGGGCTCACTTCTGGATTCTGTGTCATCTAATGCACAAGCTGATTGGACATTTAATAACATGAGGTGCCTCAAAACCTTTGAAACGGACACCATGTTGGATTTGTAAACTGCATCTGTAGTCTACGAACATTGCAGTAAAAACATATAAAAACACATTATACTTGTCAAACCAATTAAACAATATCTGGGGAGGTGAGGGGTCAGGGGCGATGAGAATGGGATGGCATATGGACATAAAAAGCCAAAAATCTGGTGTTTTTTTTTAGATGTTCGGGGACAACACTTTGATGTCTGCGAACTTGCCAAAAGTGTGAGGACATCCATGCATATTTCTACATTATAAGGTCGGTGAAAAGCATTTTTTGGATGGCTTATAACTTTGGTGCCACACAATGAAACTGCATGAAATTTTGCAATATCATTTTAGGCGAAACCCCGAAAGTGTCTGCAGAGTGTGGTGCTGTTTCACCAAGCGGTGCCAACATTTAGAGGGGGGTCCTAAAATGGTTAAACGGCCTATACATTTGGTGCCGTTTGACAAATCTGCGTAAAAGTTTGCAAAATGATTTAAGACCCAACTTGGAATGTTTCGCAAAGTTTGGTGTAATTCTGTCAAGAGGGGGAAAAATTAGAGGGGGGTCTCAACATTTTTAGATGGCTTATAACTTTGGTGCCGTTTGACAAATCTGCACAAATGTTTGCAAAGGATTATAGACCGCACCTTAAATGTTTGTGGGGGCTAAGTTATGTGACGATGTTTTGTACGTAGTTTAACACTTTTGAAAAAATTAAATATGGACGGATTTGCAGCAAACTTGTGCAAGGAGCATTGGCAAGGACCCAAAGCATGTTTTTGCAAATGTGCCTGTGTTTTATTTTTGGAAAAGTGTCATAATGTAGGTACACAAAATAGTGATATACCTTTGGTGGCTGAGCCTGTGGCCATGGTCAGTGGCCAGATTGTCCGGGTCACCCGGACAATCTGGCCACTGGGCATGACCATGAAGGCCTTGGCATTGCGGTTAAAGTGGGCATGGCCACCAGGGGGTATGTGGTAAAGTCTTTCAAAATTGAGATAGGGTTGAATGGGAAAAACAATTCTGCTCGTGGCTACAGCCCAAAGTTCTGGACGGGATTGCAGCAAACATGTGTCAGGGGCATTGGCAATGACCTGAAAGCATGGTTTTGCAAATCTGCCCTGTGTTTTATTTTTTCTAAAGTGTCAAAATGGAAGTACAGAAAATAGTGAACCAAACTTTGGCGACAGTGGGCCTGGCCCTGAGCAAGGACAAATGTGTTCTGTTTGCAGCTACAGCTGGAAGTGCTGGACAGCATTGAAACAAACCTGCGTGAGTAGCATCAGCAAGGATATGAAAGCATGCTTTTGCTAATCTGTCCTGTGTTTTATTTTTTCCAAAGTGTTAAAATGTAAGTACAAAACTAGTGATATAACTTTGGCGTCTGGCCAGTGGGTCTGGCCCTTGGCAAGGAGAAATGTGTATTCTGATTTGCTTATTGGGGCATGCCGAATGGCTGAAGCCCTCGTTTTGAATGGGAAAAATAATTCTGCTCAAGGTTACAGCCTGAAGAGCTGGACAGGATTGCAGCAAACTTGCGTGAATAGCATCAGCAAGGACCTAAAAGTATGCTTTGCAAATCGGTCCTGTGTTTTACTTTTTTCGAACGTGTCGAAATGTAAGTACAAAAAATAGTGATATAACTTTGGTGCCTGGGCAGTGGGCCTGGCCCTCGGCAAGGACAAGTGTCTACTCTCATTTGCTAATTGGGGCATGCAGCATTTTGGAGAGTATTCATGGCTGCAACCACGAGCACTGGCAATTGTTCACGTTATGAGGGTTTAGGGTCACTGAACTAGGATGCAGGGTAGGTGCAGTGGATAACGGGGGTGGTTTGGTGGGGCTGGGGTCAAGGTCGAACCTCATGCCCTAGGCAATTCAACCATGATTTGCATCCCCAGCATGCGCTGCTGATAACGAAACACATCAGTATGCGTTGCAAAAAATATGTTTGTTAAAGGAGGTTTATAGTTCTTTCATATATGTTAAAAGAGGAATTATAATAACTTATATAATGTGCTATAACCTCATGAAATATTTTCACTAATAAAAACCTATGAACTTCACTGAAATAAATGTGTTAAAGGGATTTTACGGTTAAGGTACACTAATAAAAACCTAACAAATTCATTTATAAACACGCTGATTCTTCTCAATTTACCCGAGATATAGCTAATTATTTTGGAGAAGAGGGCACCCCCTTTTTCCTCAAATATTTTAAAAAGTGCTGGACGGAATAACCCTAAACCAAGCATGGAGCGCGAGTCAACGCTTCCTGCCCAAGTTGTTTCCGACCTACTCCAAATCCGTCCAGCGGTTTGGGCTGTGCGGCCCGGCAACAATGTACCTTTTTTGTCTCTGGGTAAATGAATGGGGAGTAGGCCGAAACTGTGTTTTTTTTGTTTTTTTTTTGTAACTTTTTTATTTTACAAAGAATCTTTCTGAAACCTTGCAGTCTGGGGGCACAGGGGTGGGGTGTGTGGTGTGGGGTGAAGCAGCTCAAAACAAGCTTTTTTTTGCAAAGTTTCAACCAAATCTGTTGATGAGGTCAAAAGTTATAAGCAATTGATTTTTGCGATTTCCTATATATATTTTGTTACGTTAGTTCTCGATAGAGACAACAGTTTGCAATAGAGCCACAGATAAAGCATTTAAACACACTAAGAGCCTCAAGTCTTCTATCAAAAATGACATTAGAAACCACTGAATACAGTATATAGTGGGAAGGGGAGACTAGCCGTCACGATTAACGTTCAGAAGATGTCAGACATATACATTAGGCAACCGGCCAGGTTGCCAAACATGTAGGCGCTGTGGTTGTGAGAGGAGCATTGCATTGGGTACATACACTGCTAAACCCAGTTAGTACAAGGTGGTTGTTTAGACATAAAGATCAAGAAACAAGTCCCTTATTTCACCCCCGCTCTTTGTCCCCTTAGGCTGAAGGACACCCATTCCACCTTTCCCCAAATTACACACTTCCGTTAGCCATTGCTCAATTTTCAAAGTGTGTTTTGTTTTCCAATTCCAAGATTTAGTTTGATGCAATAGTTATCCATACATCGCAATTACGTAGGCATTTAGCCCTGTCATCTGTCTCAATAGTTACTAAAAACACTGCTTCCAAGATGGGATGCCAACAAATCAACGGGAGGAGCATAGAATAAAGCATGCCGTGTTGCGGCTAGCCCGCGGGATCTCCGTGGACGTCTACTTAGGAAGCGAAGAAACGGTTGTCACCAAGTGAGAGGTCGGCAACCTTTGGTTCTCCCAGAGGTTCAGGGCAACAAATATTATCTGCTCTTGCCTGGTCAGTCAATGCTGAGGGATCATGGGAATCATAGTCCAAAACATTTGGCTAGCAACAGGTTGCTGACCACTGCACTAGGTGAAGACACAGCATTTACGTGTTTGGGCACAGCGTTCAAGGTACACTGCCTAGTGCCTTGACTACGGAGTACTTGATAACTGAACCAAATTCAATCTCTGAAAATACATTTTAGAGACAAGTGTATTTGGAAATGAGTACTGCTCCGTCACAAAATAAATTGTTCTTGGTAATGCTTTTTGAGTGACTGTTTATTAAAATTCAGTGGAAAAACCACAGAATCTGTCCTTTTACTTGTAAATGGTGTGTGGTGTTTAGATGGGTGTATTAGAGGTGCATGGATGGACGTTTGGTTTGGGAACTGATTTTGAGCACGGGTGTTTTTATGAATCTGAATTAAGAATTGGATTGTTGTGTAAAGGGGCGTATCTGTCTTGTAGCAACCAACCATATGCCCCTGTTTCACAAGGATTTTTCTGGACTATGCACAATGTGAGGCAACTCAAAAAAGTGTCAGAATGTCAAAAGCATCCATAATTCACATAAGGGGTTCTCTGAAGGTCTCTCCGCAGTGACACTCAGTCGCTTGTGCAAAGTCACGCCATTGAATGATATCTTGCTGGGATAGTGGCCTCCCCTGGCTGGCCAGTGAGTCGATAGCATTGCCAAAACGTCTCTGGTACTCTAGTTCTGGCCTCTTCTTCTTGGGAAGGTTCTAGAGTGCTTCCTAGAGATGAGGTGGGGCCGGTGGGTGTCTAGGTGAATGGTTGGGTTCCGCTTCACCTCCTGGCCTTGTCTTACTGCCTTCCTTGCTGAGTCAATGCTTGCTAACGAACAGGGGCCATGCACTAGCCCTCCAACTGCACCTCCAACTGTTCTGACTTGAGTGTCGTGTAGACCGTTGAGACCTCCGTCCCCAAGTGACGCACAGGGGAACCAAAAGAAACCCGCTGTGCGACCTTTGGGGCCACAGGTGGGAGATGTTACTTCCCGGATCCACGGAACCTCTGGAACACCGACGCTGCTGCAAAAAGAACGAGGTTTAGTACCAGGCAAATACAATATATCACAAGAACCAAAGGATCTGAATAGTCTTACCTATCCGGTGTTTGGAAAACCTGGGAAACCTAGGAGGGAGGTTCGAGACTCAGATGAGAGGCGGTCCCCAGAACAAGAGGGAACGCAGACAAGCGTGGATACAGGATAAACCACCTGTAGAGCTGAAGGCGTAACTTGAATTCCCAAAAGGGCAATGGCGTAGAAGTCCAACAAAGTACCAAGGGATGATCCGAAGACAGGTAGGGGTCGTGTCGAGATTCAGCAATAGGTAAGCAGTTCCAAGCAAAGGTACAAAAGGATAATCCGAGGGAGTCCAAGTGAGAGTTCCAAGATCAAGGTAAACCAATAGTGTTATCAAACGTAGCGCCAAACAGGGTCTGAAGACAGCTGAGAAGCGATGAGTGCTCCGTGCATCAGGCTTTATATACTGTGCGCTTCGGGGTCATGTGACGTCCACCAAGGTCACGTGGGAAACGCCGCTCTGAATCACGTGAGCAAATGAACGATCGACGCGGAGATGTTCTGCCGCCCCTTCTGCTGTATGTTCTCCATGGCAACTGCCAATGCAGGAAGGGCTGCAACCGAGCACGTAAATTGTACCTGGTACGGAACTTTCGGTCCTTTGGGTAAACCAAATCACATGAGTCTCGAACCCTGGAGGTAGTCGTGTGGGAACCCGAGGAAGGTGTTGTGGAGATGTTAGCAGTGTTCTGGTGTGCAGAGGATCGTCTAACATAGCCCCCCCCCAACGGCCCACAACCTCGTGGGCAGGACGGGTGATCCCTTTACAAGGAACAAAGCGAGCCATTTTTGTGAATGTGTCCACCACCACCCAGATGGTGTCAAAACCCCGTACCTTGGGGAGATCGGTCACGAAATCCATCGTCAGTGTATGCCAAGGTCTTGGGGGTACCAGAAGCGGAAGCAGTAGGCCAATTGGACGACCTCTTCGATGTTTGGCCTGAGCGCAAACAGAGCAAGAGTTGACATAGCATTCCACGTCGCGCTTCATAGAGGGCCACCAGCACCAGCGCTTTAGGAGATCCATAGTACGCTCCTGGTTGGGATGGGCATTAAAGGGGGCATCATGAGACCATTCAAGGGCCAGGTTACGGTTGTCAGGCGTGGGAAGGAACAGGCGATCGTGCACGAAAGGCAAACCATCACAATATACGGGATCCCAATCCCGCAGTTGGTCAGAATGATTGCTCGTCCATGCTCGCACAGAATCCAACAGTGACAGAGAGGGAGTGCAGAGACAAATCACATGACTCTTACCAAGAACAGTATCGGGGAAGGTTGGCAACTCGACTCCACCCGGAGAGCGTGACAAGGCGTCCGCTTTTCCATGAGTGATTCCAGGACGATGAGTAATGTGAAAATCAAAGGCGGAAAAGAAGAGATGCCACCGGACCTGTCTGCTATTGATGCACTTTAAGGAGGCCAGATCCTGTAGATTCCGATGATCGGAGTAGACAGTGATTGGATGCTTAGCCCCCAGGAGGTGATGGCGCCAGACACGAAAGGCGTCCATGACAGCCAGAAGTTCCTTCTCCGTTACAGTATAATGGGTCTCAGTATTGGAAAACTTGCGGGAGTGGTATGCCACCGGGTGCAACTTGCCTGTCGTAGGACATGTCTGAGACAACACCGCACCGAGGGCAAAAGAAGAGGCATCCGCCTCGACTATGAATGGAAGATCGGGATTGGGGTGCTGGAGAATCGGTGCGGTGGTGAAAGCGGTTTTCAAAGCCTCAAAGGATTCCTGATGTTCCTTTTGCCACCGATAGGGTACTTGAGGGCTGGTCAGAGCCGTAAGTGGGGCCACAATTGTGGAAAAGGACGAAATAAAGCACCTGTAAAAATTGGCGAAGCCCAAAAAGGCCTGCAAGGCCTTGAGTGTCTGAGGAAATGGCCAATCTAGGACTACCTTAACCTTGGATTCGTTCATGGATAGTGCCACAGGGGTAATGTGGAAGCCCAGAAACTCAACAGACGTTTTATGGAATTGACATTTCTCGGGTTTGGCAAATAGGGAATGTTCCCTCAGACGGGATAAGACCTCCTGAACATGCTTTACATGGTCATCAAGATTCCGTGAAAAGATCAAGATGTCATCCAAATAAACAACCATGTATATGTCCAGAATGTCCCTGAATATGACATTCATAAAACGCTGGAATGTTGCCGGGGCGTTGCATAGACCGAAGGGCATGACTAGATATTCATACAAGCCGTAACGGGTGCAAAAGGCAGTTTTCCACTCATCGCCCTCGCGAACGCGCACTAGATTGTATGCGCCGCGAAGATCCAGCTTGGTGAAAACGGAGGAATGGGATAAGTGGTCCAGATGAGGGGTGATCAAAGGAATTGGATACCTATCCTTTTTCGTGATGGCGTTAAGACGCCGGTAATCCACACAGGGACGTAAGTCACCCTCTTTCTTAGGTACAAAGAAAATGGGACTTGCAGCTGGTGAAGTAGAGGGGCGGATGTGTCCTAGTCGTAAGGCGTTCTGTACATACTGTTTCAAAGCTTGTTCTTCCGAGGGGGACAGAGAATAAATCCTGCCCGAAGGAATGGTAGAATCCGGGATTAGTTCAATGGGGCAGTCATATGGTCTGTGTGGAGGAAGCACCACGGAAGAACCGCAATCGAAAACTGACTCAAATGCTTTGTACTCAGAGGGAATCCCGGTAACTACCCCTCCGATGGTGTGGGAATTCACAACCTCTGATCCACCATCATTCAATGTGAGTTGAGCAAGAGCTCCCAAGGCCCGTGAAGGAGTATCTGTTTCTTGATGGGTTGGGAGACAATAGTTCTGACAGATATCCGACTCAAAGAGCACCGTGCCTGTTTGCCAATTAATCAGAGGATTGTGTTCACGCAACCATGGTATTCCTAATATGATACCGAATTGAGGTGTGGTGATCAAGTCAAAACTTAGCGTCTCTGTGTGAATGTCTTGTATGGTCAATAATAGAGGAGCAGTTTGGTGTCTAACGGGACCAGATACTAGTGCAGTGCCATCTACGGCCTGAACCGGTTCAGGTCGGGTTTTTACCACTAAAGGTAGATTGAGAGAATGGGCTAAAGCAATGTCTATGTAGTTCCCAGTGGCACCAGAGTCAATGATGATCGTGACTGCGTGAGAGATACCCGTAGAGGGACAAAGAGTGGCCTGTACAAAGATGGGCTGGACACGAGCAAAAGCAAGAGTGGGACCCGGAGATGAGGACTGGAAACTCGACCTGGTCTCCGGATCTAAGGTCGAGCTGTCCGAAAAACCTGGGACTTCTTGGGACGTCGAGGGCATTCCTTAACATAATGTCCCGTGGTGCCACAATAAAAGCATGCATTATCCACCCTCCTACGTTCTCTCTCGGATGTCGTGATAGGACTACGTAAACCTCCCACTTACATAGGTTCCTCAGTGCTGGAAGCAGGGGTACTGACAACTGTAGGATGAGAAAGACCCAACTCAGCTCTGCGCTCTGATCGACATGCATCTACCTGCAGGGCAAGATCCACTAGTTCCTGATACTGAGTGGGCACGGAAGGAATCACTGCTAAGGCATCTTTCATTGAGTTATTCAACCCCCTATAGAATATGACCGCCCGCTTGCTTTCTGGCCATGATGTCTCGGCGACCAATTGGTTGAAATGGGTGATGTAATCTATCAAGGTCCCTCTACCCTGGGTTAGCTCTAACAACTCCAGATCCCTAGACTGTGCCTTGTGTCGGGTGTCGAAGACTCGCGACATCTCTAAAACTAACAAATCAAAATCATAGAGAACCGGGCTATTGTTCTCCAGTAAAGCATTAGCCCAAGCGGCAGCTGTTCCGGCCAGGTGGGAAAGGGCAAAGGCCGCTTTAGCGGTGGAATTAGGAAAGGCCAGAGGTCTACACAGGAAGTGTAACTTGCACTGATTGATGAAAGTCCTGAACTTCTTGGGGTCGCCTTGATAACGTTCAGGAGCGGCCAAAGGAGAAGGGGTTGGGAGGACCACCGGAGTTGGAGCTGGGGTACTTGCCAACGGAGGAGGTGTGGTTGAAGTGGCAGCATCCCCGAATTCAGGGTCTGCAGGAAGGGAATGCTGGACACTCTGTATGGAATCTAGCCTTTGGTGAATCACCGTGTTAGCGGCGGCCATATCTGCCCTTAATACTGTAATTGCCTGAACTAAAGCAGCTATGGGTTCTTCCGTGGACCCCTGCATTATCTAACATGACTAAATGGCTTCTCAGTCTGTTCTGACTTGAGTGTCGTGTAGACCGTTGAGACCTCCGTCCCCAAGTGACGCACAGTGGAACCAAAAGAAACCCGCTGTGCGACCTTTGGGGCCACAGGTGGGAGATGTTACTTCCCGGATCCACGGAACCTCTGGAACACCGATGCTGCTGCAAAAAGAACGAGGTTAAGTACCAGGCAAATACAATATATCACAAGAACCAAAGGATCTGAATAGTCTTACCTATCCGGTGTTTGGAAAACCCGGGAAACCTAGGAGGGAGGTTCGAGACTCAGATGAGAGGCGGTCCCCAGAACAAGAGGGAACGCAGACAAGCGTGGATACAGGATAAACCACCTGTAGAGCTGAAGGCGTAACTTGAATTCCCAAAAGGGCAATGGCGTAGAAGTCCAACAAAGTACCAAGGGATGATCCGAAGACAGGTAGGGGTCGTGTCGAGATTCAGCAATAGGTAAGCAGTTCCAAACAAAGGTACAAAAGGATAATCCGAGGGAGTCCAAGTGAGAGTTCCAAGATCAAGGTAAACCAATAGTGTTATCAAACCTAGCGCCAAACAGGGTCTGAAGACAGCTGAGAAGCGATGAGTGCTCTGTGCATCAGGCTTTATATACTGTGCGCTTCGGGGTCATGTGACGTCCACCAAGGTCACGTGGGAAACGCCGCTCTGAATCACGTGAGCAAATGAACGATTGACGCAGAGATGTTCCGCCGCCCCTTCTGCTGTATGTTCTCCATGGCAACTGCCAATGCAGGAAGGGCTGCAACCGAGCATGTAAATTGTACCTGGTACGGAACTTTCGGTCCTTTGGGTAAACCAAATCACATGAGTCTCGAACCCTGGAGGGAGTCGTGTGGGAACCCGAGGAGGGTGTTGTGGAGATGTTAGCAGTGTTCTGGTGTGCAGAGGATCGTCTACCACCAACTCCATTTGAACCTCCAACTTCCCCTGCACCTCAAACTCTTCTCCTCGGCTCAAAGCACACTAATATTGATATTGATATTTTATTTATGGTTCTATGGCATTTCATCGCCTGCAATTTCATCCCCAGTCATTTTAACGTGTACATTCTAAGGAAATTGCTCATTGTTTGTTTTTGGGTTTTTTGGGGGGGTTTTCTCCCCCTTCCAATCCCCCCTCCTACACTTATTTTTGGCTATTGCCTACCCCCCAAACCCTTATCTGCCCTTTCCCATCCCGCTAAAAAATTTGATGAGCATATTCGTTGTAATATGCACGTTAAAATGCCAGGGGATGAAAATGCAGGCGATGAAAGGACGTTGTGTACCTTATTTATATTGCGCTAGTACACAAGTGTTTCAGAGCGTGAATCCCACACCACCATTTTTCTTGTGTGGATTGTTACAGCGGCTCCTCTCCTGCTGGGCCAGGATTGTGCAGCCAGTTGTGACTCTTCCCTATTCAGGGATTGGTTGGGCTGTCTGCACGTCAAGCCCCCATGCGTATTTACTTTGACTTTACAGGCTTTTTGACAAACGTGGACAGAGCCTCTAAAAGGCCAGTTTGCAATCTTGGATTCAGCAGAAATGTGCATGCGCACTGGTGGGCACACCCCAGGATCCAGAGAGGAGCTGACTGGGCCAGCGAATTTCAAAATAGTCTGCTTTCTTAAAGGGCCAGTAGCACCATCGTAAGCCACATGGCAGTGCCATTCCCCAAGACCCTTGCGGTGTTGGTGATAGAAGGGACTCCTCCCCATGCCATCCATGGACCCCTCTCCATGTAGGCGGTGGTTACGTCCGGCCTCCTGAATTTCCCTGACACACGCACCCTAAAGGCCAATCAGAGGGCATTATCACAAATGGTAGTCCTATTATAAGGTTAGATACTCTACTCATATGCCAGATGTTTGCCAAATGTGCGTATTTACTTCAGGATCTTAAACCATATGCTGTATTCCCACCTCATGCCAAGTATTGCTGTCTGCTTTATTATGCCTTCGCTCTTCCTCTCCCCTGCTGATTTGCTGTCTGATACTGCACTGGTCACCTGGCTACCCTCTGATTTCGGGCCCAGGTCACTGTCCGCTCAGTTGCACACCCGTACTGCCTCCCGGCAACCCTTGCACTTGGGTCTGTATCTGTAACCCTACAGCCCCCACCAGCTCTTGACACTTGATGTCTGCACTTACCCCTGCACTTGCCACTGGCTGGCCGCACTTTTACCTACGGTTTTTATTTATCTTATGTATGTTATTGTTGATCCTATGTATTGCACTGCCCCCTACCCCTCCACACCTGCACTTTCCCTTTCCCCCCTCCCAAGCACTTAAGCGATCTCAATGTCACTTGGCCAAGTAAGATCGTTGTATCCGTCCGCCCCATATTCCCCCTACTTTGCCTCGTCACACCTTGAAACACTTGTTTATAGGCGCGTTACAAATGCCATATCATATCATATTGGATAGTATTATTTCACAAAATATGCCCATGTGTTGCAACCTTATGCCCAAGTAGTTGCCTAGTTAGCCCATGTGGTCCCGTACATATTTTCCGATGATTTGCCCATGATATGATATGCCCATTAAAGTAGGGTGACCAACTTATTTTGCGGGACTGTCCTATTTTGGAGGACTTTGTTCCGTAATAGACGGGAAAAGTCCTGCGTCCATTCAGTTAGCAGTCTCGACCCAGGCACCTTTGCGTGGCTGCAGATCGCGCTGCTCCCGACGCACTTGAAGGCGCGCTGTTAACGCGCTGCCAGCGGCTTGATTACAATGCTATTGCTTTGTTCCTGGTATTGTGATGGTCATGTTTACAGCTAAAAAAGTCACCGACACCCTCCAAGGGCAAACCATCAGCATCGCAATGAAGCCAGTGCTAGAGCATTTAAAGCCATTGACCAACTGTTTAAATAACAAAATGACCACTCTATTTGAGATGATCGAGTGGACCCCTAATTGGGGTGACAACTTTGAACACTTGAAATTTCAAATGGGGGAGCGACTAAAAATTTGGGACTGGCAAAATAACTTGAAACATCTTGAAAGCCTATTAATGGTTTATATCCCATTTACTTTATACCTATAGAAGGGCACAAAGATATTTGAACCTTTGCCCCTCAGACAATTTAAGACGTTTTATACTACTCTTATGTATCAATCATATTCCAGTCCTAACTGTGTTGGGTCCTGAATGGGCCATTCCCAAATTTGAGCGCTTCTGTAGGATATGTCAGAATAAAGCCTCACCTGAAACGGCGAGACATGTCCTCATGTTATTGCCCTAGGTTGAGCCTAATTTATATGAAGCACTATAATAGGAGGGTTCATAATCTAGACCACATGAAGTCGAAAGATTTTTGGTATATGTGTATTAATACCTTGAATGCCAGTTTACATCTGGCTCTCCATAGAGTATGGCATATGGTTAAGGAAAAACTCGAAGAATAGTCAATCCCCTCAGCTGTAGTAAGAAATTAGTTATTAGATGAAATTATTTGGAGGTACAGATGATGTTGACGTCGATGAAATTTGAAATATTGAAATTGAATATGATGATTCTGAAAAATTTTATTTATTTAAATTGTGTTATTTATTTAAATTGTGTTAATGGTTTATTATGTTGAATTATGTGTAAAGTTTTTGTTTATAAAACTATATCACATTAAAATAAAAATTTAAAAAAATTAAAAAAAATAAAAAAAAAATTACAATTGGGGCGGGCAGAATGCGACGTCATCTCCACCTTGCGTGCGCAAGAGTCCAGCAAAATCATTGTGTTGTAAAATCCTTTACTCGACCTAGAGCCTTTAGGTAATATCACCAGTGATCATTTTAGAAAGTTGCCCACCCTACCTGTAAGCCCCATTATAAACACTCGGTGATGGTCAGGGGGATCAGCAGAGGACTCCGTGTGGTGTATGGTACGCCACATGCAATCAGACCTAATCAATTAATTAAAAGAAATATCAGGAAAAACAAAATCCGCACTACGTCGGGAAACGCCAGAAAGCCCTGGCCCTTCTGAGCGGAGTTAATCATTTGCTTTAGTCCAGATTTGGGCAGCCCTGTGAGTGTGTTCGTGTGTCTTTGTGTAACGCGGGTATTTTGTTTAATCTATGAAGGGTCAAGGATGGGTCCCCTCTGCTCCAACCACTTTATCAATCATTTACCACATGCTTTTGGACGGGAATATATAATTGGGAATATTGACATACGCAGCTCTTTGAAAAACCCTGCATTTACGTCGTGTCGAGATCACGGAACACACAGACACTGGGAACATGAAAGGAGTCCTGGTCTTACTCCTCGTTTTATCTACTGGCCATGCAGACCCCAGAGGTAAGGCTTGCAATGTCACCTGCGTGTTTACTTCTGTATTTATGTGAGGTACATATAGCGCCAGTCAGATCCTAACTGCGTCAGAGAACTCCACACATTCAATCATGTAGAAAGTACGGAATACAACAGGAGAAATATAATGCAGTACATCTGTTTCAGGGAGATCAGTATTTAGAAATACGTTTTTCTTAAAAAAGGAAACTTGCCCCAAGAAGCACCCGAGGTAGACAGGAATGCCATATCAGTAGAGGGCGCTCTAGGACACTGCCATTATTCAAACAGTGTTCTGAACTGGCTTGCAGGCAACCTATTGTGGTGTATGATGCATGTGTTATACAACTATGAATAAATGTAGTTTTGGGGACGCAATAGTTCATGGGGATTAGGAGAATGACATGTTCAAAAGGGGCCGGAGACTTGCTGCTTGTGCATTTTCCGTTCCTACAGAAGTGTCAATAATGCAGGCAATACGCAAAATACCGTACCTTTTACGTTTCGTCATGCAATAGCCCACTGTGAGCATGTCGACGAGCACATAGTAATACATAGGTAATTGCAAAATGACGTAAAGAAGGGATGCTGCATTCGCACTGTCATTACACAGGATGACCTTTCTTCTCTTGGGGGAGTGATAAAGGAGAGGGGTGGACCAACTAGGCCAAAGGTGACCGATTACTATTTCTTAACTCATAGTAACATCACATTTATTGTAAAAATACAAACAACCAATTGTACACAATTTAATAAATTAGGCTCCGTGTACAAAAAGCACATCCCTCCACAATTTATTCATTCATAACTCACACAGGCATCCATCATACTCGCATACGTATCTATTATTAACATAACAAATATTAATCACATAAATGTCACTTTAACACTCTAAAATTCTATAATGCGACCCTCTGTACATATTCAGGGGTAAAGAAAACTGTTGTCGACATATGTTTCTGTTGAGTTCTCAAACAAGGGTAAGGTCCCCTTGCCTGGTTATTTTGTTGAGCCTTCCTCAGGACGGTGTACAATCGCCAGTTTCGCGTTGCCTCGTCATAGCACAGCAAGATGGGGGGTGTATACCACAAGAGCCTCAATTCTCCTCTGGGCTACCAGGGGCCGGTGAATCGGTAATTGGAATGAATCCTGACGTGTATCCTCTCAAAAAGTGGTGCTCCACGTCAGTTTGATGTCTCTCTATTGTCTTGTGTGATCCTATGCAGACTCCAACTCGGCTTGGTATATGGCAAAGTGTACATCAGGTCACAGATGGAAATTATCCATTTGTTTTAATGCGTTATTAATGTGCTTCTCATGGCCGCTAGCAGGCTCGATGGTCGCTGCTGGGCGAGCACGTGCACGCTTTGTTTTCTAAATAATTTGAAACGAAGAATGAGTCCAAAAGCCGGCTGCAGAGATCCGCGCTAGTCGCCTGCATCTGCTTCCTCAGGCGACTAGCGCGGATCCCTACAGGTTATTAGTAGTTTGTCATCTGCCGATGAGGAGTTCCTAGAAGGCTAGCCGGAGCCGTTGTGTGTTGCATCTGGCTCAGTGCGGCCATTAGAACCCGTGGATTCCTCTTTTAGTATTATGTCTACCCCGCTAAAACCTTTGATGTCTGTGACTCCTACATTGAGTCCAGGTAGTCCTCCTCCTCGGAAAGATATTTGCATTAAAAAGGCTGAATGGCAGAGCTAACCGATTTAAATTTAAGAGGGCTTATTTTGGATCGATGAAACATAATCATAACAATGTGAACAAATCAGAAAGGCCGGTTGTATACGAATTGTATATATATATATATACGGTCAATTGTGAAAAGGTCAATTGTGACCCTTTAAATTCGGTCAATTGTTCATTCGAAAGGCCAGAGTCTAGGGAAGCTCTCAGAAATAAGATTTTGGCCTGGCTAAAGACTAGAGTGGGGTGTGGTTGCATCAGAA
Source organism: Ambystoma mexicanum (assembly GCF_040938575.1). NCBI lineage: Eukaryota > Metazoa > Chordata > Amphibia > Caudata > Ambystomatidae > Ambystoma > Ambystoma mexicanum. The sequence continues at coordinate 1,462,686,746 of NC_090935.1, forward strand.
ACCAGGACCTTCGACTTCTTCGGAGGGTGCATATTAAGGACTGGTGATCCTTGAGCAATACAGACTGTATCATCATTGGCTGCGGTCGCAGCAATCTTCTGCTGTTTTTGTGCCGCTGACACAATGTGGGCAGCATGTCACCCACCTCGAATCTAGGAATTATCCTCGAATGACCTGTTTTTTTATTTTTCCTTGCTTGCCATGAAGATTGCTTTATTTTAGTCTGATTTAGTTTTGGTAGGTTTGCTATGTCTTTGTTCTTACGTTTGATTCTATGTTGTCTTATTTAGTTGTTTTTGTTGTTTTGTGTAGCGCTCGGAGGCCCTTGGGTGAGTTGGCGCGTCAGCTAAAATAAATTCAATTCAATTTAGTTCCAGCAAGATCAAACCCTAGACACGAATACTTTGTTATTTATAATGCGCTTAATACCCAGAGGTTGCTAAGCGCGGACCCGGGGTCGAACCTGTGGTACTCCGTGCCATCTTGCTTCCAAGGCGAGCATGTTGCCCCTGAGCTATCCTCCCGAGACTACACTTCTCATGTGAGAAGAATTGGGAGTTAGTGAAGTGGCGGCACACACCATAATAAATTCCTCAGCCAGCTTGTGTTGTCATCACCCACAGCAACCCAGAGTAAGAACAAGACCAGGACGTCAGCGGCATGCTTGTGCTTGCATTCGCCACAAGGACCAGGCCTGGTTCTTGAACAGATTTCTTAGAAGATACCGAGCAGAAGAACTAGACTGAAGGGGGAGAAAGATCTGTTTAGATGACCGGTCTAGGAGTTTGCTATCTGCAGGCCAGAATCGCTGGGAGCTCAGACCGCACATGCACAGGGCTCTGCTTGAGCCACATGGGAAAGCTTGCATGGGTAAACAAGGAAACGATTAAGAACCCTGAATATTTCCAACAGATTCTGGAATGCCAAAGCTAGCCTCCTGATACCATTGCAGATGGTGTCTTGCTTGAAGAGCTTTTGACAGATGTGGCTATAAATAGCAGCTTGGGCCAAACACAGTCTGCCCTTTCCTGATTGTGTGAGTGTGCAGAAAGCCTGAGGAGGAACCTCCGTTTGGAGCATTAAAATGCCTCTCTCTAAAGCCGCCCGGATTGGGAGGACGAGGTTGCATGAACTGCATCTACAGCCTGTCTATAGGTTATACTCCCTGGGGACCTAACCCGCCAGAGGAATGGGAAGTACCTCCTTGCTTCTCCAGGTAATACACAGATGATTTAACTGTGCATAGTAATACTGCCTTTTCCTGAGCATGATCCTAGAACCCCTGGAGTAACCAACAAAAAAAATGAGTTGGGTCAACTGATAACAAATGTCCACGTGATTTGGTTCCTGTTTGCAATTTGAAACATTTGTTCAATTTTTCTGAGGTCACGACCTGTGCACCTGCCCGAGCAACCACTATTATTGACCCCAAGGGAAGACCTGCTACCACTACTGAGGCCAAAACCAATGTCTGTTCTACTTCGGCTGGACCGCTGATGTCTGACCCTGGTTATCAGTCTGCCAATATGGAGAAGGCCTTGCAAATTAGAAGCCTCTTTCCGAAGGATCAACATGACTACCTAAACCGGGTACAGGTGCTGGAGCTATTCCATTCTATTATTCCATTGCGTGCCATCCGGGCCAATGTCATTAAAATTATGTATCAATGTGAGGATGCTGAATTTGTTACCTCCTTGGTGTATTTCTCCTTAGATAGGCTGGCTGACTATGTAGCTGAACACACACAGCTCTTATTTAGAGCTGGATATGAATGTTTGCCCTGTACTGTAAAAAATGTCCCAAACTGGCCTACCAAGATGGACGTGCAAGCCAGCTATTGATGCCCATGACTACGACGACCTACCCTCTGATCCCTCCCGATCATTCCCTTCCCAACCAGTTGCTCTTGGTGGCCCTTGTCCAGTCCCTAGTTGCCAGGGGGTGGGGGTGGTCCCAAGCTTCTACTGACGACAATCATTGGGAATGGCTGGCTGGGTTAGTTCAAAACCGGTAATTGCAGGGTCAATAACATCACCTTTCTATTTCTCAGTTGGAACACTAGGGGGCACCATACTCTCTACAAACAAGATGGCTTGCTAGACCATATTGGTTGCGTCAGCATAATTGCACTACAGGAAACTTGGCTTGTGGAACCCTTGGTCCTGGATGGGTGGGCCATCACCCAAAAACACGCAATTAAGGGGAACATAAGTAGATCGAAGGGTGGCTTACTGTTGGGGGTGAAGGAGCCTCTCATACCCACCAAGGTTTACCGTAATTCTCCTAACATTCTAGAAGGAAGGATGATTTTTACTGCAGCCACTGAGGCAAAAGAAATCATCCTTGTTAATATTTATGACCCTCCTTACAACGCGTCTCATGCAGTAGTCTTCAGGGAACTTGAGGGATGGTTTGATTCTGTGACTTCTGCCTCATCCATCATTCTGAGTAGAGACTTCAACTCTCGTAGTCCTAGTAACTTTAATCCAGCGGCCAAGGTTAATGAACCACATCGCTTAGGAGTAGCCATTGAATCTAGGCTTGACCACTCCTGCCCACGTGGTATTAATTGGGAGACTTTGCTCTAATCAAGAGGGTTTGTAATGATGAGTGGTGCTCGTCCTTCTGACTGTCCTCCGCAGTATACAAGGTCTACAACCACAAGCTCCAGTATCATTGATTACGTCTTTGTGGCTAACAACCCCTCTTTGATCATTGATATGGGCATAATTAATCGTACTGAGAGTGATCATTTGCCAATGGTTCTTAGCCTCGACATTGAGAAGCCTAATTTTGGAGAACCGACCATGGGGTCTATCTCGATCAATAACGCACTGACCCGTGCTGTGTGGACCTCTAGTAAAATGGAGGCTGCCTCGGGCACAACCCATAGCGTATTTGCAAACTTCACTCCATCATGGTCCACCCCTGCATCTGACATGGATCAGCATCTAGGCCATTTGACTATTGCAAAATATGAGGAGTTTGTTTTATCTATAAAAAAAGAGCATTTTCCCTAATACCGCTGGAAACAAGCAGTTGGATACTGCCCCGAATATAATCCACAAACATAGCGATGACAAGCTGGTTAGGAATAACAAAAGATCTATCCAAAAAGAGTTGCGTAGCCTGGTTCTTTATGCTTCGAATCTAACTGAAAACGCTATTTGCAGGAGAACAATCAGGGCAAAATATACAAAATGGTTGAGACTCCACTGACAGTTTAGAGAATGCCAGAAGTGGAGAGAACTGGTTTTAACTACTTTAACCAATGATTCTCTGAAATTCTGGCAGATCATAAACGGAAACACCAAGAGCTGCTCCGCTATTAATGGAGTTTCCGAGCCTGATTGGATCACGTCCATCTCTGAAACTCTAGGGGGTTCCAATCTGGGACAGTCCAATATTCACCATCTGCCTGGTGCCTGGAAGTTCGGAAACAGTAAGGAAGAGGTTGCCAGACTGATCAACATCAGTAAATCATCTCGGGTCCCTGGCCCTGATTGTCTCTGTAACCAGCTGATCAAAACTGATGTTGGATTTTGGGCAGATGTCCTCCACCATCTTTTCTGTTCCATTGCCGCAACCCAAACACTCCCACATTCCTGGCTCCACAGAATTTGGTCCAGGTGCTAAAGAAGGGCTCTCATGCTGACCCTTGCAAATACCGCCTTGTGGCGATGTTGGAAATTCCAACCAAGGTTTTCGCCAGGGCCCTTCTTGAGGAACTTAACTGCTGTGCTGAGGCTGAAAACATCCTTCCATGGAACCAAACGGATTTAGAAAGGGCTGCTCTACCTCTGTGAATGCGTTAGCACTCACAAACATCATCCAGCAATCATGGCAGATCCGCAGTAGACCTGTCTATGACATATGTGTAGATGACTTTGCCGCATTTGACACGGTTGATCGGGCTAGGCTGTGGGGAAGTTGACTAAATGTGGGATTCCACCTAGCCTTCTAAAAATGATCATGATGCTGCATGATGAGTCTCAGGTCAAAGTGCGGTTGGAGGGCAATTGGGTAACCTCCTGCTGGATTCACACCAATTTGGGACTCAAGCAAGGTTGTATATTGGCCCCATTGCTGTTCAGTTTGTATCTATCTGACATGGGGAAAGCCTTAGTGGATACGAATTGCATTCCACCTAAGCTTGGGGATCAAGTGGTACAATAGATGGGTTATGCTGACTACATTGTTATCCTTCATCTCACCCATGTGGATTGCAAACAGCATTGGATAAGCTTCATTCCTACTCAACGGAAAACTCACTTAAAGTAAATACCTCCAAAGCTAAGATCATGGTATTTGAGCTCCAACACAAACAAGTGGCCCGAGTTGACTGGAAACGGATGGGTGTCCCTATTGAGGTTGTCACTCAGTACATCTTCCTGGGTATTGTTTTTGATGTGAAACGCATGAGTCTCCCTCATTTGAACAAATTCAAGGTCCGCTCTGCACAATCATCTGGGGCCATTTGCTCCCAAGGGAGGGGGTTATTCTGTGGGTTCCCTAGTCAAAATGCACTCTATGTAAATTGTCCCCGTTATCTGTTATGCTGCAGAGGTGTGGGCGTTGGGGTCCTCAGAGGCTGTCTCTAGAATTGAAATAACTATCCTCAAGAGGATTTTAGGACTACCCTTGTTTGGTTCTCCTGAAATGTTTTACTTGGAGCAAGGTCTATTCCTGATCCGAGAATGTATTACCTTGTCTTGTTTGACGCTGTACTGGAAGCTTGTCCATGCCCAGAGAAACACTCTTATCGGGCTGCTGTTTGAAGTGTTTTCTACTAAAGTTGTTTTCATGAAGTCTTCCACCTTGGGAACCATTAAGCGACTGACTGATTCATTGATTAGAGGATCCTTGGGTGATCCTCTAGAGATGTACCTCAATCACTTTAAAATAACTATGAGGGCATCGCTGGAGGCCTTTAGCCATAATCAGCTGATCGTTAGTTTGGACTCAAAATCTACAGCCAAATGGTTCTTTCCATATATCACTGAAAGACCGTTGGTTCCCTCATATATCCATAATTATCTTGGCAGCCACTTTGTCTGGGACTAAATGCTCCTCAAATTCAATGCAGTCCAAACCTTCGAGATCACTGGGGGATGGCGTAAAGTCGTTGGAGAACACAGCTTTTTCAGCGAGTTAGACCTGGAATCTGTTTGCCATCTCCTTTTTAACTGTAGTGCAATGATAGCCTTATGGGCAAAAGCATTCAGAGTGTCTGGCTTTGACTTGTCGGCTCCTTCCGAAAAGCTTTGGGAAAACTTTGTCTGGTAACCACGAGGGGTGTATTCTTTTTTACTTAACTCCGGAAAGAGAAATATTAAATGATATCAGTTTTAAAGGCGTGAGTGCCTTTTTAAAAGCTTGTTGGAAATGTAATGATGCTACCATGTGATGATGTCTAATGTATTAAAGGTTATTAATTTAACTGTATGATACTAAATAAAAAAATGTAAAGTAACTATCCTGATGAACAGACACATCTAGGGAGGCTTCCCACTTGAACCCACAAGACTGTGTCACAGGAATCCTGCATTCATTGAAGAAAACCACTTGCAAGCATCTTCCCAGTGGTACCCTGCATACAGTGACCTGGGGCCATTCCAGAGCCTTTTAGAAAGGCTACTCATGAAGTGGAAATTATTCTTTCAAGGACTTTCCTATCCTAAGGATATGAACATCGCCACCCAGCCCTGAACACCTCCAGATAGATCACAAGCCCCCAAGATATATTATTCAGGGCCAGAACACATATAATCTCTGCTATATCTCTGAAGGGCTCTTACTAATCAGAACTTGATATATTAGAATCCTACAGTTGGGTGGATACCACCCATATCCTAAATATATTGCCTAGTAATAGTAGTAGTAGTAGTAGTATAAATAGTAGTAATTTGTTTAGCTCCTTTATCCCATTCCTATGGCCTCAACGCCCTTTGTGGGGGGAACGCCCTCAGGGGACCGATGTCCAATGTGTGGGAAGTTGTGTGAAGGCTAGAATGCATGCATTTGTGCGTTTGGCCAGGATAAGGAATTATGAGGGTCGGCTGGGTGCTCCAAAAATCAACCCATGAAGTCAGGCACATGGATGGGTGCTGAGTGGGGGGAATATGTGTGATAGCAAGAAATACTCGTTAAGTGTTCAGCAAGACCGACATTTTCCGTAGGTCATTGCTGCATCCTGATGGAAAAGAGGAGTTGTGAGCTGTGTTTAAGCCTGGGGGGGACGTTATGTGTCCAGCAAGACCACATTTGTGTTGTAGTCGTCGCTGCATTCTAATGCTTGTGGGTGGGTAGCCATGCCTGTGACCTATGTTCACTAAAGAGATGCGTGCATACGTACCTTGAGGTTCGGACGGAGCCTTGTCTTTGAAGTAGCTGGGTGCTAAGGTCATCTATAAAAGGTTGGAGTTGGTCAGTGCACATGATGGTTCCAGGAACGCCTCTTAAAACTCCAGATGGCAGGGCACCGAGCAGACGTTGGGAATTGTTGGCCACACCACTCCAAGGGTCGGAGTACTACCGAAGGATCACCAGCCAGACAGGGCTCCACAGGGACTGCAGCAAAAGGTGGTCACCAGGCCTTCTTAGGACGGGCCCAAAGGTCTTCTGACATCTTCACAGCTGGGCAGGATACTTGGCTCCTAGCAGAATCTCTCCAGGATCTCTGGGACACGGCTCCAGGAATCCTCTTATCCAGAAGCTCAAGTGAGGCCGGAACTCAGCCCACCCAATGGAACGTCTGCCCCTCACTCACACCCCAGCAGCGGTCCAATCGGGACCACTGATGGTGAAACTCATGCATGCTCTTTAGACATACAGAAACCAGTTTGTGGATTGGGACCAGACAGTCCCAATCTGCTTCCTGGGAACACATGGCCCTGCACTAGCCTGCAATCACCAATGCTTTCCTGGACACTGAATGACCACAAAAGGAATTTCTTGACCTGGCAAGGCAGGAAGAAGGCCAACAAACAAAATGGACAAAAGAACAAGCAAAAACCTTGTGGCACGGGCATTTTAGGACACTAGCCACAGTCAGTAGCCAAACACAGTAAATGTGGTAAGGCTAACAAAATGTATTGTAGAAATAGTAAAAATGCATCTGCTGCTACCAGCTTGTCTTTAGGCACGTGGAAAGTAACCAGAAAATCCCTTTGAGTGTCATCTAGGTTCTTACAAAAGAAACCCCACTGCACTGCATTGTAGGATGCATTTTGCAATGATAGAAAGATACTCATAAAAGACATAACATGTCAAAAGAAAAGAACAACAGTTTCCCAGTACTGACAGTCTGGAGGACTGGTCAGTTTCCCACTAGCAATGAACAAACGTGGAGTAAAGCTGAAGGCTTCACTTCACTAGAAACAGTCAGTATAGAGTACAAAAACAACAGCAAAAGGTTTAGCGGTCCATAGAAGTGGAGAAAGTTGCTAAAAAGAGAAAACTTTCCTAACAAGAAACAAACAAAATGGCCAAAAGCATTAGCAAAAAGCCGCATAATAGGTTGGTTTTATTGATGGGTGTGTGTTCACCCCAATGGTGCCACTTAGTGATATCCAATCAATAACAGGATAGCCTATAGTTGCCCAGAACCACTGTCCCTCTTACCCCGACCTGCGAAGCAGACGCGGTCAGTGAACCTGACTGGATAGCAAGCAATGGCCGTAGAGTCCAACACACAGCCCGCAAAATGGCGACAGAAACCCACTGAGCATACACAAGGCTCACGCACTGCTGCGCCTCTTTAACCAGTGATGTCTGAATGCTGTGGAGGGACTCGATGGTCTCCACTTGTCTATGCATGTACCTCATATTCTGTGAGCTCAAACCTCGAGGGCGCGCAGGACTCCTATCAGATGTCCACGCGCTGGGTGTTACCCCCCACATAACAAGACGATTGTCAGGCATCGGAGACAGGAATCCCTGTAATTATTATATATGGGATGAGATGCGTGCAGCGCTTCAAGCCAGCTCCCCCAACATCTAAGCACTAACCTGGGGGATCAAACCCTTGCTGCCTTGATCTGCCCTGGGGTGAGCCCGCTGACCCGAAACTACACTCGGATTTATCCTTATACTATAAATTAACCTGGCAATACCCCTAGCATTACATACCGGGGCACTGGCTCTGATCGCTAGCAAAACCCCTGGCAAAGACCTCCAAAGGCAATCGACAGCCTCCAGTAGCGGCATTTGCAGTAGGTGCAGGAATAGTTGAAACCCACCATGTTCCTGCCATCACCGTGCACTGGACTATGCTGCAGGATGAACACATCGGAAGGAGAAGGCGGTGTCTGAAAGGAGCACTGAGCAGGGAACCAGAGTGTGCCACTTACCCCTTGTACTGTGGAAGCTCCAGACTCCTCAGGGTGCTGCACCAGGGTGACACATGCCCGGCTCCGCGGAGCCCAACAGAGGCCTGCTCACTCCACCTCCCCTATTAAGCTATGATTTAATTGCAAAGGTGGTTTGAGCAGAAGCATTTATACATGTAAAGGGCTAACGCAAGGATATGCATTGGCGCTGATGTTCTTTAATTATCCAAAATATCCACTGAAACTGGGTGGAATATCTCTATGGTGGCTTGGATATGCGCATGACATACTCCTTACAGATCATACCCCACTGAGATTACAAGGATTAATTAATACCTTGAAATCAAGGGCTAAAAATCAGCTGTGACAAATTAAGATCATGACACATTGATACGCATCTATGTTCATAGAAATGAGGGTAGATGGGGGTAAAATAGGGGTAACGGGAGTAGATCTCTCTCTTTGGCTGGAGCCTCCCTCTGGAACAGCCTCCCTGCCTCTCTGAAACTTGAGGCAAACCATCTCTGGTTCCGGAACCACCTCAAGACCTTCCTCTTTGCTTCTGCCTCCGCTCTTCCTCTCCCCTGCTAATCTGTCCGCTTCGGCCGCGGGCACCTGGTTATCCTTCTGATTTCCAAGCCCAGGTCCATGCCCGCCCTAGCCACACACCTGCACTGCCGCCTGGCAACCCTTGCACTTGGGTCTGTATCTGCAACCCGACAGACCCCTTACCTGCACTTATTAGACACCCCTTGTCTGTGCCTTAACCTTGCACATGCCACCGTGGTGGCTGCACTACCAGTTGTTGTTTTGTCCCTTGCTCTGCACTTTCCACTCCTCCCCTCTCACCTGCACTTGCGCGTTATCAATGTCACTGGGCCTAGTAAGATCATTGTTTTGCCCTCCCTTGTGTATGCGCGTGATACAAATAAAATATATCATATCATAAACTTTTGGGTCAGTTAAGGAGGCACCAACAGGGGCGTTTCTTTCATTTGTAATTGGACGATCTGTCAACTTGGAATTAAAAAAAAGGATTAGAATGTGGGTCCATATAGCAGGATATTTGCACTGGTGCAGAGAATTTTTTAATGGTATTAACATTGTGGGAAAGCCACCTTCTAGCAAAAATGCATTGCAACAATACATATTTGCACTAGAGGAATATTTACCGAGGTGCAAGTGATGTGCAAAATTGCGCTTGCACTGGTGCAAATATTCTGAAATCAGGCCATTTTTTTTGCAGTGATGTCATTACACCATGGGTAGCAGAAGTGACATCATACACCTGGCTTAAAATCATGGGAAATGGCATCACATAACCTTTGCCCCTGCCCCTTCCACTCCTGGTGACATCACAAGAAGTGGCCCTTCACATGCAAAAAATACAAGACTAAGTGTAGGATTTAAAAAATAACAAACAGTTCTTATGACCCCACTAATGCTGTCAAGATATAACAAGGGAACAGAGCACAGCATTGACAGACCAGGGTAACTGCTTTATTAAGTCAGCCAACAGGCATTTTGATAGTGCTGCCTGCCTATGCCCGTTAAAGCCTTATATGCCAGGCTTCGCTCCCACCGTCAGCACAACAGCAGATGCTGCCCTGTTGGGCTTGAGGCCAGTGCCACCATCTATTCTAACACTGTGACTAGGGACTAAAATCCCTTTTAAAAATGGCCACCGACTTTGCCGTGTCCTTTGTCTGCCAGGCCGGCAACCCTGATTGCCCGTCTCCGCATCCATGCGATTGGATGCCTGGATCCATGTAATGGCCCCCACTTAGGCCCAACACAAAGGCCTTCTCCTGTCTGTCCCGTCCAGCCGTGGCCATTGTGCCAGCCATACCCCTTTCATTTTCGTTCTGATGTTCATCTCTACCCTACTTTCGTTTACCATCTCCGCTCACACTGCACAGCTCTCTACAGATGCACTTCGTACCAACAAGTAGGATTTAGCGCATAAGCGGGGTTGCCGACAATTGTTGAATTCTTTGCCCTTAATGCGCCAGCATTCCCGTGCGATATCCCTCTAAGATCTACTACTGTAGGAGGTTGGTACTTCTTGACCATCTATCTTTGTGCTAACATAAGTCTGCTTATACACTTTACCTGCTTACCCTCAGGCCTCCACCTATACCACCCAGCCTGCTTATCGACCTAGTGCATAACCTTTATCCAGTTACTACCATCTACGCCTTGACTTCTATGAGCTTTGTATGATCCTTTAGCACCAAACTTTTCTTCCTCCAATGCAGCCCCCCGCACCACAAGGTAAGGCCCTGCCAGACTGTTCACTTTTTGACTCCACCTTTAATGCCTGTTTGCACACCTGTAATAGCCCCGGAAACCTGAGGTGAGTATCTCCCTGACTGTGTATACTTGCTGTTCATTATGCTTGTTAACCGATCCCGCCTATTATACTGGTTTGCACGCCTGATGTAACCCCCCGTACCATGAGGCTTCCCAATTTTGTGCACCCTTACAAATGTTACATTTTACCTACTTGTTCCTGCATAGTTGATGTAGCCACCCTCACCCTGAGGCTGCTGGACAGTTCATTGATGCTTACTACCTATTTGTTCCTGCATAGTTGATGTAGCCCCTGCACCATGAGGTGAGGCTTCCCAAAATTGTGCACCCCCTCCAATTGTTTCTTCATTTTCAGCATTGTTCTGTGTTTGAACCTGTTCACTTGCACTTAATGTTCCATTCTCCTCCCTCCCTCCCTCCTTAGCAATGCTTCTTCCTCTCATACCTGCACATCCCCTCCTCCCACTTTCCCCAGCATTTCATGTTACAGCACTCGCACTCTCCGAATGTCTCAAGGCCTAGAAGGAATGTTTTTATTTATTTATTTTATTGAGCATTTGTAAGGTGCTTTATACAACAGTAAGGTAAATGGGAGGTGAACAGGGGAAATAACAGTGGGAAACAAACAAAAAAACAAGAATAATATATATATAGTCATGGTCCTACTAGGCCTTGTGGCATTCGGCCGTGGAAGTGCATTAATGAGAAGTGCAGTGGAGGGGGATGGCAAGGGAGAGCTGAGAAGTGGACAAGTGCTGGAGGAGGGCCCAAGAGGGAAGTGCTAAGGGGAGCACGGAGGAGCACCTCAGGCTAAGTGTTAGTACAGGCAGCTCTCAAGGGTGGTATGTGGAGCCACCAGGAAGGGGCACGCCAGGCAATTCTGTGGGAGGGGGTTCTGGTAATGTCTGGGCGGAAGGACCTGAGGGCCTGTGAGGTTCATGAGGATCAGGCCACCGGTCACAGTGGCAGTGGGGTGATTAGCAAGGAAGGGGAAGAGGGAAAGAGGTAGAGAAGAGCAGAGTTTTGAGCAGATTCCAGAACTTAAGGAGGTCTGGCTCTAATCTCAGAGGAGCAGGGATGCTGTTCCAAAGGAAGGCACCAGCCGCAGAGAGAGATCTGACCCCACTCTCTGTTTAGAGAAACGTTTGACGGACAGAAAGATGGAATTAGAGGCGCATAGGACTCTAGTAGGGGGGTATTTAGGGAGGGGAAGTTGAAGATAGCATGGTCTCAGGCCCCACAAGGCTTTGTGGACAATGCAGAGGGTCTTGAAGTTGAGCCTTGCATTCACTGCGAGCCAGTGGAGAGATTTAGGGCTGGAGATATACTCATTCCGAGTTGGGCAGTCCAGTAAAAAAAGTGCCAGTATCCATGGATACCAGCACTTTACCGGACCGCCCGACTACAGGTTTGCTAGTGGGGCACCTGGCTTACCTCCAGCTAATTGCTGGAGGTAAGCCAGGTGCCCTACTGGCCAAAAAAGCCCTCATTCCCACCACCTGCATTGCTGGTGGCGGTAATGATGGAAAATCCCCTCATGGAGTCCTATGGGACTCCATGAATGGGGATTTACACCGTCCTGCCGGCACTCATAATTCGGCAACAATGCCACCAGACTGAGTGCCGGTAATGGTAACTACCGCCAGGATACCGCCATTCTCGGAATGAGCCCCACTGTCCCAGGGCTTGAGGCCAAGGATAAATCTTGCAGCCTTATTCTGGATTAGCAGGAGGGGGCAAAGGGAAGAGAGAGGGAGATTGAGAAAGAGGTTGTTGCAGTAGTCCAGCCTGGAGAGGACCAGAGCTCTGGAGACATTGAGCTTCTGGGGGAAGGTGAGAAAAGGAAGAATGTCTCTGAGGAGGTGGAACTGGAAGTGGGACTTTATGGTAAGGTCCATGATGTGAAGGAGATAGCGGAGCCGAAGACGAACTCGAGTTTTTGGCCCCACCGATTGGTGGGGGTGGAGGGCCCAAAGACGGTGGCCAAAGGGTAGGAGGAAAAGAGGGCACATTTGTCCCAAGGAGGAGGATCACTGAATTACTGGCATTGAGACAGAGATTGTTCGCTAAACACCATGCCTGAATGACGGACAGCCAGTCGAGGATGAGAGAGGAGGAAGATGGGAAAGTAGAGGGAAGTAGAGGGAAGTTTGAAGGAAAGCTGTGTGTCATCGGCATAACACTGGAAATGAGGATAAAAGGAGGCTATCAGATGAGCAAGAGAGGCGAGATAGATATTGAAGAGCCTGGGCAATAGGATAGAGCCCTGGGGGACGCCACAGGTAGAGATGATTGTGGAGGAAGAGAAATGGCCCAATTGCAGCTGGGAAGGGTGGTTAGTGAAGAAAGAGGTCAGCCAGTCCAGTGCCTGGCCAGTGATGCAGTGGGTGTCACAGAGTCGCTTTATGAGGATGGAATGTTTGTGTCAAAGACAGAGGAGAGACTGAGGACAATGAGAACAGCAGGAGAGTTGGAGTCGAGATTTGCAAGCATGTTTTTACGGGTGTTCAGGAGAGCAGTTTTCGTGCATCTGGATGCCCGGAATCCAGATTGGTGGTCATGAAGGCAGCCAACAAGATCCGTGTGGAGGGTCAGTTGGGGGAGGACCAACTTTTCCAAGAGTTTACCCGGGAAGGGTTAAAAGAGACAGAGGTGAAGGAGTGGTTACGGAAGTCTGCAAGGGCCGGGGCGAGAGAGGAGATGTTGTCCTTAATGGTTCTGGAGGAGCAGAGGGGCACCTGTTTGGAGGAGGCCTTCATAGAGTAGACCACTTTAGAAACCTCGTCCGGCGTTATGGGCAGGAGGGAGGAGAGTGAGGGGGTCGGAGGAGGTGGCCAAGGGAGGCGGGAGAGTAGGAGTGGGAGAGGAGATATGGGGGGACGAGAGTGAGGACAGGATGTCCTGAATTTTGGATGTGAAGTGGGAGGCCAAGGCAGTGCAGAGGGGCTGGGAAGGAAGGAGAGACGTGAAGACTGCCATTCTTCATCCCTGTGGCCCCCCACCCATGTCTTGATGCACCTTGAAACACCATTTGCTGTATAGGCGCATTATAAATACCCAATAATTAAGTTTGAAAAATAATAGACATATAAGGTAAACACAGTTTTAACTGCCCTCGACATATTTCGTAATGATACATAAAGTACAGTATCAATCAACCTTCTTATGTCCGCTAAAGCTTAACATGCCAATTATCGATCTCCTTTTCAAGGTACAGCCCCACATGTATTGGTGCTGTCATCATGACATAACACATTTCATACGTTTAGCGACCTTTGCCAAGGCACAACAGTGTGCCACTGAATATGTTGTGCCCCGGCTTCAATGGCAGATTAATTACAAAGGCCACATAGACACATTTACTAGAAAGGGTATGTCTGAAAATTGGATCAATCTCCTCTTTCACTAGATGGGACTGGGAACAGCGCAAATTACAGCGATAGTTCTAGAAAGAATCACATACTGCATGATAAGGACCATAGTATAAAAGGAAGGTGAAAGAATAATTAGAATTCGAAATCCTTCCAGTGATCCATCTGCCCCATGTGTCTCCTTTGCTTTGTAACAACAAAATATCCTTATTGAATAAGAGAATGGCGACGTCTTTAGATTAAGCAGATTGTGAACTCATTACATGTGTATGTGGGCACTCAATGTCTTGCTTTTTTCCGTGAGTAGGATTAATGTGTTTCTTCTAGACATACGAGTGATGGATTTAATTGCATAGAGTAATTTATGTAATTTAATGGACAATCTTCAAACCATTAAACTTCCAGCTGAGAACAGACTTCTTTGTCATATCAGCAACGTATTATTTTCTTTGCTTTTACAATGCCTAATATTTTGTCCCACCTTAACTAGTTTCAAGTATGTTGTTTTCTCCCATCCCCTTCCTAAAGTGCTTCTTCTCTCCCAAACCACCTTTGACCCTGCAAACAGTGGTCTTTAGTTGCCAGCAACCCTTTGTTCCGGCTTCCCTATGCACCACCACACCCATCCCTTTGAATATTTCCTTCCCCCCATATATGCTTGTAACAGCTTTTCTCAAGGGTCATGATCTGAGATGAAAAGAAAAATGACATTATTTCCCTTTTTTATGAATCTCTGGATTTAATTGAAATATGTATTAGCTTCTTCTGTTAAAGTAAAAAAAGGCATTTAATAGCTTCATGATCTTGAGCTCAAAGTTTCTTGGAGGAAAGCTGCAGTGCCAGCAGCGTTGGGTGACGTGAACATGTTTTGAAGGTCCTGTGGGCTCATAAACAACACGAACTAGGATATTGAGCTGTTTTTAATTTGTGGTTGAGGTCTTTGTTCCAGGCCAAGAGAGGTCTTTTTCTTCTTCTTTGTAAGGATGGAACCAGGTCCTATTTTGAGGGCCTGGAAGGCAGGTTGTAGGTTTGAACTCAATGGGCCTCATTACAAGTCCAGCAGTAACCGTGACGGAAAACCGGCAGGTTGCCGCCGGACTTGCAAATTTTTCCGGCGCCTGATGTCACGGAAACGCCAGGGCATTACAGCCCCGGCAGTCCGTGAAGTCAGGCGCCGGAAAATGTAAATCCCCATTCCCATAGGACTCAATGGGAATGGGGAGCACGGAAGCACCGGCACTGTGTGCAACAGTGCCGGTGCTTCAGTGAAAGTCAGCGGGTGGGTGCCAATCCGCCTGCCAGGTCTGACCCTGACGGGCAGGATGGCACCCGCCTGCA
Source organism: Ambystoma mexicanum (assembly GCF_040938575.1). NCBI lineage: Eukaryota > Metazoa > Chordata > Amphibia > Caudata > Ambystomatidae > Ambystoma > Ambystoma mexicanum. The sequence continues at coordinate 1,462,702,098 of NC_090935.1, forward strand.
GAATCGTAGTGTGCCGGTCCAGTACATAATGAGGCTGAATATGCCCAAGTATAGCTGTCAGTCTCCTCTTGGTCTTCAGGAGTACTAGCACAAAAAAACAAAAACTACTTGGTGGATTGCTTCCTTTTATTTAGTTGTCCTCTATCAGGTCTTCCAATTGGTTCCTACTTCTTTTGGCCCCACCCTTTGGTACCTCCCATGGTAAGGGCTAAGCACGCTCATTGTCAAGATCCCCCTTTTCCGTCAGTCTTCTGCATGTAAGTGAAAGGAGGGGAATTGCCTTCCAGTTGTGGGAAAGGGTGCTAGCTTCTTCCAGTCCAGACAATGGCTGTACTCCCCTAATCCCGCTTCCGATTCGGAATGCCTCCACCTGTCGCAAAACTGCTTTAGCAGCTTCCTTGGTTAGCCGCAGGGAGTTTCTCTTCACGCTCATGTCCCTTGGAGGGTTGCCGGTCTTCTGCTACCCCTACTGTCCTTGTGCTGCGGGTGTTCGTGCCGTCTTAGTGTGTGCCCTCACTTCTGTGGTCCAGCCCTCAGGAGGACACTATGTTCCTTGCCTCGCCTCTTTATCTATAATCTGTCTCTTTACTAATGTGAGACCTGATAGATATTTACCAATCATTAATGGCCAGTGCCTTATCAGGGTTATGTTTTCTTTGAACATTTAGTCAAAAAAGCATACCAAGCATGGTCTTGTTGTTGATGTGTACGGCCAAATTCTTAATGGCATATAATGTGCTCTCTAAAATGAGATATCCTAAACCAATAAGAGAGTTCGGGGGAGGCTTTTGTTAGTGGGTTGACAATAAATGATCTCAAATAATTTCCCTCACTATTTTCCTTATTTCCAAAAATATTTATATTCAGATGACAGGCTCTGTTCTCCATTTCCTCCAGTTTACTTCTCCTGTAAGAATTGCTATCCATCAGATTCTTATTTGATTGGCAGCACTGCACTGCCCATCACATTTTATAATCTAGAGACCTGAAAAACATCTCCAATTTCAGATATCTGCAGTGTTATTTCTCCAAAAGTATTTTGGAGATCTGTAAAATCTGCTTCAACTTTGAGTATTGATGACGTGATGTTGTTTATGTGTTTGTTCCTCAATTCCCTTTATTCTCTCTAGCCCTGCAGAAGGAGGGCTCTCAGCAAGCGTAGCATGTTTTACAATTTGTGGGTCCAGTCAGATGTGGATCTAGTGTTTTAAGTTTACTTTCAATGATGGTGGAGGATGATGAATTTCGGCAGCTTCTCTCTTACCCTAGTGAGCTCTTTCAATGGGACTTTTTTTGTTTTGCACCTTTCACCATCTTGGCTATTTTTTAGTATGGGTGCATCATTTCTTCATCTCAAGTGCTAGAAGCTGTTGAAGACCTAATCTCATTTTTAGCATTCACCTACAATTTCTCAAATTTGGGCTCCAACCTTGTGAAGTAGTTTTTCGTTCTGCAGCTTATTCTTAGCATTGTCTCCACAACAAGTATAGGGGAGGATCAGTTTGCAATGCCTCTTCAGGTTTTATAATCCTAATATCAGGCAAGGCAGCAATCCATCCAATGATTCCAAATGTATAGTCTTCTTCTTCTTAACTTTATTTCGGCATAGAGCCATAAACGTTTGCATAAAAAAACAGAAAACATCCAAAACCACAAATATAAAGCATTACAAATACGTTTTCCGAGAATGTTCAATCAGATTAAGGCCAACACCAGATTGGGCATGGGCTAAATGACACTCCATTGTGGCCAATGGGCTGCTGAATTCCTGGTAGAAAGCAGGTTCAGGTAGGGCATGGTAATAGTGTATTGCTGTTAGTGAACTGTAAACACTGATTTTGTCCAGAGTAATGAATAAACAACCATTCACTGCCTGAATCCAGTGAATGCACTTATTTATTGCAGTGCAACCCCCCTGCCCGGGGTGCTGTAGATCAACTGTTAGTAGCAATTAGCATGCTTACGGCGCGACCCTACCCGATTCTTGCCTTGCCAGGTATGGTATTTACCCATGGTATCCTAGTCACCCTGGGGCCATTGGGGTGCGAAAATAGAGGGGGATCAAACTGGTGAGTGTTCCTACTGTAGCCACAGTTTACTAGACCTATTTTATTCGGTCCTCAACTCGCGCTAGTGTGGGTAAAAAATGGTTGCTAATTTCAGCCCCACATTTGAGACCTCTGCCATCCTGCATTCGGCTTACATTAATGGGGTTTCTGTCTGGGATAGGTAGACCGACTTCCACTGGTTGGTCTGGTTGATCGGAGACCCTCATTTCGCCCCCTTGGTTATTCGGTGGCCCTTGCTTGTACATTCCCTTTCCAACTAGTTTGATCAAGGATAGAACTAGGTTTTTGAGAATAAACATTTCAGCCAACACATTGCTACATTTGCAAACATTGGACACTACACTGCCCCCCTTGATGTCGATTTCAAACAGAGTGTTTACCTAATTCATTTCCCGTTCCATCCCTCGAGGAGGCCCATGATAATCCGGACATGCCAGCGAATCCTGCTGCAGACTCTGCCACGGTACACACACAGAAAACACTGCTGGTAAAAAGGAAAATTCTAGCAGTAGATACTGTGCCCTCCATATGCAACACAGAGGTCAACACAGAGGCCAACCCAGCGATCCCCACACGGCCCATGGGAGAAGCTTTTTCCCTTATTAGTGAAATTATCAACATTTTGGGATCGTTTGGAGCCCCGTGGGGTGTGGGGGGGTCCTGCTCTTCAAGACACTGGTGACACTGCTGCCCTAACCAAATCCGAAGGAACCATATTTCTGGCCTCACTTAATGAAAACATGGAAAATGTGCTGCTGCCAACAACTACAGGCGCTCCCCAAAGGACAGCTGCAGAGGGAGACACAGCATACAAATGATAAATCCAGGGTCCCCCATGACAATTCTAAAGTCACTAGCTGTTCCCGGCGTAACAAATGCTGTTCTAGCATATCTTAAAGGTCAATATTGGTCGGTAATTCATTGAGTCACATCTGTCCCCCTTCTTAAATATTGGAATTACCACTGATCGCTTCCAGGAAGGTGGCTTAGGTCCCTGTTAATGGTCATTGAAAAGGCTAAACGTATCAGATGGAATGAGAGGTATGCACTGTATAAGAACAGCATCTAAGTTCGATCGATCATACAGGCCTCTATGATGTGTCTTTGTAGATGCATAATTGTCAACCATGTTCCATTGCAGAGACCCGTGATGGCATAAGATTGCATAGTGGGATAATTACAGCACCTACTTTCAGTTTTAGTTTGTGAGGAGGCATCCGTTTTACAGCATTTTGCCCGTTAGAGACTGAAATGTTGATCCGGTAATTAACTGTTCTGACACTGGAACCACGGTGCCCTCTGTGAAAAGAAGTATGGGTGGAAAGAAGTACCTTGAAATTATTCTGAATGTTTGCGATATTGGATGGTGAAGGTGACCACGTAGAACCATGCTCATTCTGTTCGTTGAAATGATATTTGTTGTTGAAGTGGGTGCACTTTGCCATTTGGACAGCAGAGGGCAACCTACCAATGATAAATTGCATCTGTTGAGTATGGAAACATACTTAAGAATTTTATATATATGTATATATAGATCTTCTCCTTTATGGGCATTTCATTTGCGCGACACATTAAGCAGTGCTTATTTTACATGTAGGCTTTTCACAGAATTAGCCAGCAATGTCTCTTAGTTTGCAACTTGTATCCTTGATTTCATTCACTGTGAACTTAAATGGTGTTTCCACTTCTTTCATCTTTTCTGTTGGAATGTGATGATGGCCATGCTTTCTCTAGGTGCACCTGTACAGAATGATCTGTCTCAAGGCAACTGCCATCCAATCAGAAAAGCGAGCAAATTACCATTATCCCTAGGTACTAACTAAAAAATATTTCTTGAGGTCCATCCAGAATCAATCTAAGCTTGTCTGCTGTCTGAGAGATGGTGAAAGACTATTCCATAGTAAAGTAATTGAACATTGAAAGAGTTCCATCTGACGGGCACACAGTTGACTGACAGGCTAGCCAAACGTTTTGCATCAGAGGACCACAGTAATCTTGAGGGTTGATTTTTTTAAGTTAACGGGAAAGATAGGAGGTGACCTGACCAGAAAAGTCCTTGAAGATCCAAGTATCCAATCTTAAACTCACCTTCGGCCATAACTGGATATGAACCATCTTGCGCATGCCAAAATAAGGTAGACCGCCACGTTTTGGGCTACCCGTAAGCAGAGTAGGGGGGTAACAAGAGTTCCAGTCAAAAGGCCATTGCACTAGTCCACATGCAAATTAGAGCAACACACTAGCACAATCTTACTTCAGAATTCAATTTAAGATTCCTATATGTCTGTGTAGCTTAACATATCTGAGTACCACCAACAAGGAGTACACAAGCTAGGAAGAGAGTCATGACTTGGAACAGGCAGGAGTGACCTAATGCTCCACATAAAAAGAATCCTGGTCATACCTGCATTTAGTTGAAGCCAATTAGCATTCAAACAGTGTTCAAGAGTCTTTATACAATTGGGTGATTCCCCCATTTCATTGGCAGGTCCACCCACAGTGATGTAAAGCTGGGTGTTATCAGCATACAAGTGGCATCACAGATTGAATACATTAATCAATGAGAACTAAGGCTTAATGTCGACCATAAGTAACATTGGAGATAACGAAGGACACTGTGGGACTCCATACTCACTAATGGTCCAGTTGGAATAAAATTGACCAAACGTGACTGCTGAATACGCTCATACTGAAAAAAGTAAACTAGTAGTTTAGTTTAGTTTAGTTTATTCATTTGTATTGCGCACCAGACCCGAGGGTATGAGGGCGCAGGAGCAACAAGGTTATTCACAGCTTGGTTACAGGTAACTGTGCATTACAGTATTACAATGTGACAATGGAGGCAAAAGTATACAAGTTTACAATAAGTCAAATAGTTTACATATTTATAAATAAGCATCATTTACATGGTATACGGCGGTGTGGTGGGCTGGGTAGTATTAGTGGTCGTTGTTCTTTATCCACTAGATATAGTTTCGTCTGAAGTGTGTATATGTTTGGGGTGTCCTTAGGGAGGGTGGTAGGGCGTTCCAGTGTTGGGCTGCTTTCACCTGGAAGCTGTTGCTGCCCATTTTGGTGCGTTTGAACCTGGGAACTAGGAGCAGGTTTGCGTTGGAGGTTCTGGTAGGTCTGTAGTAGTGGACCCAGACAAGAAACCTGTCTCACTCCTCACACACGTCCCCAGAAGCGAGTCGCCATGCAAGGCCATATACAAAGGGATCATCCTGGCTCATGGCCTAGAATTAAGGGATGGTAACTTCTTCAATTGAAAGGAAAGAAGTACGTGGACATCTCTCCCCCTATTCCTGCCTGGCTCATGGCTTTTAGACCTGTCAGTTGTCCAAGGTTGGTCATTAGAAGCCAACAAATCTAACCCCTTACTGTTATGACGCCCATTACGTATTTTGCCAACCAATAATATATTGTAGAGATTATGTCTTTTTACTGTTATCAATTTACAGGTGGCCTCAGGAGGAGCCATCAGACAAGCATTACCCAACTACAAACTTAACCCCTGTAGAATGTATATGTAGTCACCACTATTAACCAATCCCCGTACCCAGTAGGTTTTGGTAACTAGGATTACAGTATGATGTCACTTATGACATAGATTGAACCTAAAACCTGTTGTTTTTGATAAGCATGCTAAAAGAGGTGACATTTTACTGCTTCTATGCTGTCCCTGCTTTATTTTGACAGTAATAAAGCTGGGTTTTTACTTGCACATTGTCTATTTCCATTATTGAGTCCGGTTTGATCTGGCTCCAGAACCACTGTGTATTTATGAACTTTCCAGGCTGTCTTAACAGCAGGCTTGTGAAAAGCACTTTGGTGAGAGGAGTTGTTGTAGTGAGTTAAAAAGCCTGCAAGGGTGGTTAATGCCAAAAATGATAAACCTGGCCACCAATCCTGCTTGTCGATATCCATTGAGTTATTCTATAATTGAAACCTTTTTTAAGTGTTTTTTATAATGTGCTTAATACCGGAGTTCGGTTTCTAAGCGTGGATGCAGGATTCGAAACTTGATTGCTCTGCAAGTTGCCCCTGTGCTATCCTCTGTTTCGTTGTGTGAGCCTTGCCCTAAATGGCACGATAGCACGGTTGATGATATTAAATTGCTTTTGCCATTTTCGTTCAGCTTGACCACAGCTTCTTTTGAGGTCAGCAAGCTTCATAGAAAACCAAGGGGTTGTATGTGATTGAAGTATGGACTAACAGACAGGAGCATGTTCACCTAAAGCCTTATTGATCACGTGGCACAGGAAATCATGCTGCTCCTCACAATGCACATGACACCAGAATCTCACCTGTTCCTGTGCAGGCGATCCCGAGACAGAGAAGTAGATGTTCTTCACTCTCTTTTGAGAATTGCTAGCCAGGGACAGTGGTCGAAGTGTACGAAAAGAAGTAGTGGAACTATGTTCCATGCTGGCCTGCACCCACTCCCCATAATATGGCATTTATAACGCACCTACACACAAGTGTATCAAGGCGCAACGAGGTAAGGGAGGGGAAACAGCGGGAAGACAGACAGCGATCCTACTAGGCCAGGTGTCATTCAGATCGCCCAAGTGCATGGGAAGGGGCAAGGGGGAAAGTGAGGGGGGTAAAGGGGAGGGGACAGTGCAGTACATGGGATAATAGAATAAATAACAATAAGTAAAGTACGGCCAGCAGGTGGCAAGTGCATGGGTAAGTGCAGGCATCAGGTGTCAAGTGCTGGTAGGGGGACTGTAGGGACACAGGAAACAGTCCCCAAGTGCGGGGGTTGCCAGGAAGGCAGTACAGAAAAGGCAAGACTCAGAGCCCGAGTGTTGGATGACCCAGAGAGACATTAGTGCATCGGAGGAACACATTCTTGTCTAGGGGAAGCAATCAGTGATCGCCTATAGATAAAAGCCACCCCTCCCCCGATCGTATCTACCCTATCTACTCTTTTCTGCGCAACGTGAGGGGGAAATCATGTCATGAATCCTGTTCGAATTACTCTCAGAGTTATGCGACCTGCGGCTCTCCCGATGTTTTGGACTATGACTCCCATGATCTCTCACCATTCACTGTGTCATGTAGGGCTGGCGGGAGCTGTTCTCCAAAACATCTTGAGAGTCAAACGTTGCAGACTCCTGCTCTAAGTGATCCAAGTCTCAACCACACATAAAACATTCAGTTGTTGGTGGACAGTAACCACATGTCTAATGTCTCATGCATGCTTAAGGGCCAAATGACAGTTGATCAATCCTCATTTTAAAGTATTAAACTCATGTTCCATCTCAGGGTTCCCACTTTGCTTGCTGTATTTGGGATCAAGGGCTTGACCTCACTGAGATATTGTAATTCCTTAAGGTTAGCAGATGAGTACATTAGGATACTAGACATGCTAATCAGTGCAATCAAATGGTGAGTGGCCAAGTTACACACACTCTCCTAATTTGCTTGGCAGTGGTTCACACGCTTCCGTCCATGCACTGTCCCAAACGGCCACCAGGCTATCCTTGATTGAATGCACCTTGAAAAATGTGAAACCTAACACGCCTTCCAAACACGGCAGGAGAAATGTGGTCTTGATGAGTTTTGCTTGCACCCCCATCCTCTGTGTTCCCCTTCTCCATTGCTTATACATATTCTTTATCTACAAGTTGATGACATTTACATTTATTGAAGCACCTCGCTTAATATTAGTAATTGCATGATAATGTTTGAAAGATAATTTGACAGCAAAAATGTTTTTATATTTAAGGTGAGCATGCCAAATGAAGAGGTGGGACTTCCCTCAAGTCCATATTGTTGTTTTAATTATCGTGGGACGCACCATCACCAATCTTGATTCCTCCCTCTCCTTCACCTAGAAAGAACATCTGGCCACATCAGAACACTTGCATCTGCAGACATGGATGAGGGGAAATCAATGCAGGAAAAGGTTGTTTGCATTTCCTTCCTGCATCCACCAATTTGCCTGTGTGTGGTTGTCTGCCAGCAGTGTGTCCCACTGCCTGTGGCTTCCCTGTGGCATAGGGACACACTGCTGGCAGACCTGCACAGTGTTGTCAGTCACAGTGACTCTGCCAGCAGCAGAATCAGTCTAATGGTACTGTCTGTAGTGATTTTTCATTTCATTTAAATCACTCGACACAAGTATACTTAAGCTTGTTCCGTAAGTTTAATCGGAGGAGCCCCCGAAGCGGCCCTCTCAGCTGAGGCACATCTTCGCATAACATTCCATCAACATTCTGGAATGTTATACGAAGATGTAACTATGGCAACAACCTACAATCTTACATCTCCCTTTCTAAACAATAAAATACATATTATATTCAAATAAGATTTTCTGTTAACCTAAACTAAAACACTAAACAATATAAACTTTTAACATCACACTATGTCATTTTAACCAATAAAAGGATACAATTTCTTCCATGTTTTTTTTTTCTTTTATCAGCCAGTCTTGAAAATATCACTATGTTGAGGTCTTCAATAATATATAGTCTTGTTTGTAATTCCATCTTCTTTTTCTACTTTTTGAACCTGACTGAAAACTATCATTTTTCTTTTCAATAAGATCTTTCTGTACTTCCTTCTCTGGTAACCTTCCTTTTCCTGCAACAAAATCATCTTCTTCATATCTTATCACTTCATTCTCTTTTGCCAACACGATATCATCACATGACCATTTCTTGCCATCTTCCAGTATCACTGACTTTCCTGAGCATTCCATAACTTTCTGTGGAGCCCGAAACTTGGACTCTCCTTTCATCACACATATTGGTTCCCTCACTCTCACCATATCACCTTTCCTAATTGTACTTTCTTGAACATTTCTCTGCTTGTCATAATAACTTTTATATTTTTCTTGTTTCCTTTTCACCTTGTCCACAATGTCCTCCATGTTAAGTTTTTTTTTATTTTCATTGCTCATCATCCACGCAGGCCTCAACCTATTGGTGAAGAGTCTCCCTCTCATCAATGTAAATGGCACCTCCTCGGTTATTGAATGTGGTGTGACCTTATATGTAGTGAGTGCTTCTTTAAGTGTCTCCTTCCATGGTAATCCATTTGCACAAGCTAACTGTAATATACCTTTAATGAAACGATTCATCCTTTCCACCAGTCCATTACCCATTGGGTGGTACAACGCTGTCGTATTATGTTTGATAGATCTGTCTCTTAAAAATCCTTGAATCTCTGACGACATGAACTGAGCTCCATTATCTGACACAATTTCTTGTGGGTCTCCTTCTCTACTAAAAATCTCATCCAAAAACTTCACTATTTTAATAGCTGTCACTGACTCCTCTGCTATGCCACATTCCACCCACTTTGATGTATAATCAACTAACACCATTAAATAGATCTTCTGACACTCCAAAGATTCATATGGACCAGCTATATCAATAGCCAATTTAGTCCATACAGTAACAGGAATGTCCACCGGTTGTAATGGGGTCACTCGCACAGATTTGCTTTTGTCACTTACAGCACAAGCAGTACAATTTTTAACTAAAGCTTCCATATCACTCCACATGTTGGGCCACCAGTAAGCTTCTCTTACTCTTCTTTTCGTCAACATTCTACCAACATGACCTTCATGCGCAATGTCCATAATTTTTTTCCTTAAAATTGTAGGGGGTATTATTCGATCTCCTCTATACACACATACCTCATCACTGGACAATTCATCTTTAAATCTTTCCCATTGACTCAACTTGTCATCAGTTTCTCTCCAACCAGCTTCAATAGCCTTTCTCAACATCTCTTGTTCAATATCATTGTCTGTTGCTTCCATCCAATCTTTTTTTGAAAAACTAGGATGTACTTGAGCTATGATACAGTCCATGCTCTGTTCCTCTCTGAAGCCTTGTTCATCCTCACCGTTGTCTAGATTATTTTCACATGGCAATCTAGAAAAACAGTCCGCAACAACATTATTCTTTCCCGGTGTGTACTTTATGGTCACATTAAATTGCATAATAATCAAAGTCCATCTTCTTATACGTGGAGACATCATGTGGGAATTTTTTGCGTTCAATACGTGAACAAGAGGCTTATGATCAGTTCTTACATCTACGGGAATTCCCCAAATAAGACTCTTAAAATGTTCCAATATCCACTTTACTCCAAGTGCTTCTTTTTCTATTGTTGAATAACTTCGTTCAGCTCCTCTTAATGTCCTTGATGCAAACGCTATGGGAACTACTTCTCCATTTTGAACTTGTTCCAAAATACCCCCTAAACCTATATTGCTTGCATCCACTGCTATTCTTGTTCTGGCACTTGAGTCAAACAATTTCAAAGCTGGTGCTTTATTAATCATAGTCTTTATCTTTTCAAACTCTTTTCTGCATTCTTCTGACCAAACATATTTCATTCCTTTGCACATCAACTTCCTCATGCTTTCAGTGTTATCTGAGTAGTGATCAATAAATTTTGAATAATATTCTGTGAGACCCAAAAAACTCCTCAACTGGTCTTTGTTGTTTGGTTCCGCTATTTTAAGGATGGTGTCCACCAAAGCTTCTTTAGGCATAATGCCTTTATCACTTATACGATGACCTAAATATGTCACTTCAGTTTGTTTTATTTTACACTTTTCAATCTTGAGTGTCATACCCTTCTGCTGTAAAATTTGCAGCACAGCTAACAATTTTGCATCATGCTCCTCTTGGGAATTTCCCGACACCAAAATATCATCTTGGAAATAATACACTCCTTGTAGACCTTCAAACAGATGATGCATTAACCTCTGAAACACTGCAGCTGCCGAAGCCAACCCAAACGGCATTCTTTTGTATCTAAAAGCTCCCAAAGGCGTCACAAAAGATGTCAAATGTCTCGATCCATTTTCAAGTACTACCTGATGGTAGGCCGATGACAAATCTAACGTCGTGAAAATTTTTGCTGGACTCATGGTGGATAACATCTCTCCAATATTCGGTAAAGGATGTCTGTCAATCCATATGTTGGCATTTAAATCTCTTAAATCGACACACATCCTGATGGATCCATCCGTTTTTTTAACCAAAACTATAGGCGATAACCATTCTGAACTTTCAATAGGTTCAATAACGTCTTGTTTGCATAATTTCTCTAACTCAGCCTTTAATGCATCTCTAGTACCAATGGGTATACTTCTCACTTTATGTACCACTGGTGTCACACCCCGTTTTAGAATAATGCGATGCTCAAATCCTTTCAGTAAACCAATCCTGTCATTGAAGACATTCGGAAAAGATTTTGCCAAACTCTCTGCATTGTCACATACCTTTTCAGAAATGCACAGAATGGGTACACTTTCTCCTGGATGAATTTTGATATTCAATGCAGCTTGCTCCCACCATCCTATTATTGAAAAACCATCCTCCGCCACATACAATCTGCAGTATGTCTTGCGTCCTTCAAATCTCAATTTCACCCAAATATAACCTATAATATTAATCGGTGTCTTTCCATACCCTGTTGCTCTGGTGGTCGTCATCTGTAAATCTTCCATCTTCCTCTTCAAAACATTTACATACGTCTGTACATCCACCATAGTATAAGGTGAACCTGTATCTACCATCACTTGTAACGTTACACCATCTATATCCATAGGAACCCAAGATCCTACTCCATCATCTCTTGGTGTGACAGTAAGTATCTGGATTCTATCTTCCGCCCGATCAGTTATTGCTACCAAATTACTGGAACCAGCATTCTCCTCGACAGCTCTCACCCCCATGGTACTTGCATTCCTGCTTCTATAAAATCGACCAGCAGTCCTGCCAACTCTGCCATTAATTCTGCTTCTTCCTCTGTTAGTGCGACACATCTTTCCAAAATGTCCAGTATATCCACACCTAAAACACTCTGCTGCGAATGCTGGACACTCCTTTTCTGTGTTTTCATGTTTACTCCATCCACAACATGTACACCTACTACTGTGCTTGACTGCACTTCCTCCATCTTGTCTGTACCCACCAGATGTCTCTGTCCTGACCATTCTTTTGACCATGGCAATCAGTTTTTCTTCCTGATTGTTTTGCTGTTCATCATCTATACCTTGGACTGACTTAATTCCAGGGAACTCTGGTTTACTTTGAACCTCTCTCATGCATTTTTCACCCAATTCCATTGACCTGGCTATTTCCAACGTTTTTTCTAATGTGGGATTTTTCGCTTGCCACAGTCGTTGCTGAATGCGCGGGTCAGCCACATGTAACACTATCTGATCTCTCAAATATTCGTCGGTGACTCCAGTGAAAGCACACGTGGCCATTAGTCCTCTCAATGCCGTTACATATGAATCAATACTTTCCTCTTTGCCCTGTTTTCTTGTGAAAAATCTGTATCTTTCCAACACAATGTTTGTCTTATTACCAAAATGCTTGTTCAATTTAGCCACTGCAATGTCATACTTTCTTGACCCACTGGACGCTTCACCCCATGTTTCTTCATCTTGCTCAAGATCAGGTAATGATCTAAATATTCTTAGAGCTTCTGTGCCAATACAGTGTAACAAAGTGGCTTCCTTCTGATCATCATTGAATTTTGCCCCTCCTATCGCTCTCAAATACACTTGAAAGTTGTCCTGCCACTGCTCCCAAGGGCATGTTGGATTGCCAGGAGCCGACAGAAATTTTATAGGAGCAGCCGTGTTTTGCATGGCTAAAGTTTGATGATTAACATGTAATGCCCTACTCATATGTGGTATCTATCAAAATGTCCAGTATATTTCCTTGTTTGTTAATATCTGCTGTTTACACCATATATTTTTCCTTGCCTCCCAACAACAGCCTGACTCAGTATGGCCATGCATCTATAAACATTGGCTTATTTTCCTTCAGTGCGTTGTCCATAACAGCAGCTGATCGCCGTAATCACGATCGTAAACAAACAGTTTTTTTTTTTTTTTTTTTTCCAAGATGGCGGCACGCAACTCACGTTCTAGGGTCCTTTACTCTAGTCTTTAACGACGGTTGCTCATACCTCTCGCACCGTCCTCGATTACTCTGGTGAGTGGATTCCTTAATTTCCCTGCATGCTGATACTGTTTCCTGTAGCCGCCCACCCGTACTTGTATCGTTGCTGTGCGCAGCAGCCCACCAAAAACCAGCCGGTATAAAGTATGACTTTCACTGCATCATTTCTTCCTGTCCGGGGGCTCCCTCCACTAACCAGCCTCCTCGTCGCCAATTGTAGTGATTTTTCATTTCATTTAAATCACTCGACACAAGTATACTTAAGCTTGTTCCGTAAGTTTAATCGGAGGAGCCCCCGAAGCGGCCCTCTCAGCTGAGGCACATCTTCGCATAACATTCCATCAACATTCTGGAATGTTATACGAAGATGTAACTATGGCAACAACCTACAATCTTACACTGTCCTCCTGGGATGATGCTACGTCGTCCCTGGTCAAACCCGCTTCCCCCTGAAAGTCACTTGTGCTTGGTGGTTCTCAAATCGGGTGGTTGTCAATAGAGATCACAAGGTCTCACAGGGAGAAGGAAAATGGCTGCACAGCGAGAGAAACCAAACATTGTTCATCAGCATTCGGAGTGGCTTGTGAGGGTTCCTTGTAAAGACCTATTTTGCAGGAGCTCTCACGTGCCGAGGGCCTATTGCTGATCCGCACCCGCACGGGAAAGATCCGCAGGAGAATCTCTGGGCAATAAATCAAACCCCTGAGTGCAGAAGCCATGAAGCTTTTCACTGGGAATTCTCTAGTGATCTGGGACTGAGGCTGCCAATGTTAAACTGTTTTTATAACATTCCCAGCGGTGACATGTCTAAATCCTCGAGCAACGGCCTCTGAGCGGTCACTTCTTACTCTCCGTCTGGCCTCCTGCTTTGCCCAGCTCAAAACTACTCAGCGCATGGCTGCCCAAACACCTAGAAGCATGGCTGCCCCAACACCTAGAAGCATGGCTGCCCAAACACCTAGAAGCATGGCTGCCCCAACACCTAGAAGCATGGCTGCCCAAGCACCTAGACGCATGGCTGCCCCAACACCTAGAAGCATGGCTGCCCCAACACCTAGAAGCATGGCTGCCCAAGCACCTAGACGCATGGCTGCCCAACACCTAGAAGCATGGCTGCCCAAACACCTAGAAGCATGGCTGCACAAACACCTAGAAGCATGGCTGCCCCAACACCTAGAAGCATGGCTGCCCAAGCACCTAGACGCATGGCTGCCCAAACACCTAGAAGCATGGCTGCCCAAGCACCTAGACGCATGGCTGCCCAAACACCTAGAAGCATGGCTGCCCCAACACCTAGAAGCATGGCTGCCCAAACACCTAGAAGCATGGCTGCCCAAACACCTAGAAGCATGGCTGCCCAAACACCTAGAAACATGGCTGCCCAAACACCTAGAAGCATGGCTGCCTAAACACCTAGAAGCATGGCTGCCCCAACACCTAGAAGCACGGCTGCCCAAGCACCTAGACGCATGGCTGCCCAACACCTAGAAGCATGGCTGCCCAAACACCTAGAAGCATGGCTGCCCAAACACCTAGAAGCATGACTGCCCCAACACCTAGAAGCATGGCTGCCCAAACACCTAGAAGCATGACTGCACCAACACCTAGAAGCATGGCTGCCCAAACACCTAGAAGCATGGCTGCCCAAACACCTAGAAGCATGGCTGCCCAAACACCTAGAAGCATGGCTGCCCCAACACCTAGAAGCATGGCTGCCCAAACACCTAGAAGCATGGCTGCCCCAACACCTAGAAGCATGGCTGCCCAAACACCTAGAAGCATGGCTGCCCAAACACCTAGAAGCATGGCTGCCCAAACACCTAGAAGCATGGCTGCCCAAACTCCTAGAAGCATGGCTGCAAAAACACCTAGAAGCATGGCTGCCCAAACTCCTAGAAGCATGGCTGCTCAAATACCTAGAAGCATGGCTGCCCAAACACCTAGAAGCATGGCTGCACAAACACCTAGAAACATGGCTTCCCAAACATCTTGAAGCATGGCTGCCCAAACACCTCGAAGATCCTTCCACTTCTTGCACACTTTGCCCACACTCTGGAATCCCCAGAGGCCACTAATGTATGTACCTGATTATGCCACATCGAACTGTGGTTGGTTTATTTCGTGCGATAGCTCTATTTTGGAACCTTCTGTATTGTTAGGTTTATGATTTAGAAAGCATGGATTGAGTGTTCAGTACAGAAGGTACCAGAAGGTACTGAGCACTCAATCCATGCTTTCTAAATAATACACCTAACAATACAGAAAATGAGAACTCAAGACTCCATGAAATGCTCAGGAGTAGTGGCTATGTTCAAACTTTGACTACCTATCTAATACCGCCCCATTTAATACCCTGTCTAATAACACCTCCTGAGCTCCCTAGCCCGATGAGCTAGGACCATGGCCCCCACCATCATCCACGGAAAAGAATCTCGGAAATACAATGAATAGTATCGGATGTACGTGATTATTTCGAATACAAAGGGCCTCATTACGACCCAGGCGGTAAGGGGTTAACGGCAGCGTTAACAGCGCCGACCCTTACCGCCTGAGTACGAGGTCCCTTAGCGCCATGGTGCTTTTACCACCTGCTTTTAGCAGGTGTTAAAATCCATGGCGCTAAGGGACCATGGAGTTAATTACGCCACCGTAATTTACGGTGGCGTAATTAACGCCTTCCCCACTCCCATTATGCCCTATGGGGCAAAAATGGGAATGGGGAAGGGTAAATGGGGATTGGGGACTTACCGCCCCGCCAAGGTCGGAATGGGGCGGTAAGTCCGCCAACCACCATGGCGTAAACGTAGTTTACGCCATGGTGGTAAAGTCACGGCCCAGGCGGTAACTTACCGCCTGGGTCGTAATGAGGCCCAAACATTTCGAAGACGAAAAGGTTGTATTCTAAATGTTCGTATTCGAAATAATCACCCCACAGCTGAATCTCTTTGTAGACCCCGCTGCCACCACCCTCCTACTTACCTTTTGGTGGCACACTTCGCTATGTGCCGCGGACTCCCTGTATCGCCAGTTCCCTTCACTTTCGTGGATGGGAACCGGCACTGCATGGTCCCTTTTTTTTCCTCAAAACTTTGTTTTGGATGCGGGGGTCACTCGTGCCACCCCCTATTCCATTATAGTGAATAAGGCTGTGGGGGGAAACCCCGCAACCCCTTCTTCCCTTGTTCGCAATAATGAAAACCAAATGGTTAAAATGTTCAGCATTTTCGGCTGTACATAAAGTCCGATCATTTCAACCATTCGGTTTTTTATATACATTATTTTCAGTGTATTACCAATAGTGTCTTCACGCTAGACTTACAAGTGAGACCTATTGTTAGAAGCTGCTTTGTCCAACTACGCATTATACAGTACTTACCTTTCTTTCACGCACAGCACTATGGCCGAATTATCAGTCGCACTAACAAGACTAGGTTAAGCAAACAACCTCTATCTCTGACTGAAGGAAAAGCTACAAAGAGTACAAAGCGTGCAGCCAAACTCCCCCTCAGGATGAAAAGGTTCAAACACATCAACCCTGCATTGAGCATGCTGCTTTGGCTTCCCATCGCAAAAAAAAGAATGTCCTTCAAAACCCCCAGCATTGCCCGCCACACCTACCTACCACTAATAGACAGATCCCACCCTGCTTCACAAGGCCTTTTCAGCATTACACACCCTCTGGCACGCTTATGTCAAGTAATGCTGCTCTGCTCCCTGTTCCCAGGCAAGGAGGATCTTCTTACTCTATATTGGCCACCAAACTCTGGAACCACCCACCCAAACACCTTTGCATTCAAGTACACCTAGGGAGGATAGCTCAGGGCAACACGCTCGCCTTGGAAGCAAGATGATGCGGAGCAACACAGGTTTGATCCCCGGGTCCTCTGTTAGAAACCTGCGGGTATTAAGCGCGTTATAAATGACCTATCATAATCATAAACCACCAGATGTTCAGGAAACAACTCAAAACATGCCTCCTCAACTAAGCGCATTGGTTACACATACAACACACCTTACCACATCAGCCCAAATAGAATCGCTGGCTCACATATATCTTCACTCATAGAGCTTTTACATCCGTAGACAACCAAACAACCTAACTGCCATTTAAGGAGAACAGTCAGCTCTACTGCTATCTTTAAAAAATAAACACAACCAGGTTCCCTCGCTGAGTCGCCCATGGCCTATCTTTTCACACACCAGATCTGAACACTAGTCCTGGAAACAAAACAAGTTTGCCATGAGCACACCAGAAAACAATTTGAACACCCACCGCACAACATCCCACCCCTTACTAACATCTCACTGTTAAATCTTTCAATGATTCTGCACCATATACACAACCCATCAGACAACCCACAAAGTCTAGCACACTAAATGCAGATTCGTACTCTACACCTCCTATCAACACCACACTCTATGCAACTCCAATACCTACACGGCTACCCTCCGGACTGTGGGACTACCCTAAGGGCTAACATGCCCCAGGGTGCCTTGCCTGCCTGAACACAGTAGAACCACTGCATCACAGAGGTAACAGATACTTCTGACCTGCACTCATCAACACCACAGTCCTTCTGCTCCTGCCTCCACTGCTATCCCACCAACACCACCCTTTACCCCATTTTTATTACAGCGCCTTGTCTAGCGTGTGCAACATTATTAGCACAAGGTCGATCTACAAGACCATTTTACTATTAAAAGTAGCATGCTATAAAAAATCACAATGACATGCAAGAACAGGATTCATTTCTGTGTCGCATGATGTTTGACTTCTGACTTTTGAACTCTTGTTTGTGTTGCTTAAATCCACAGGGAAAGCATATGAAAAGGAAAAGGTTTGCAAAGAGTTCAACGCTATGGGAAAAGACGCATTCAATTCACTGTAAGTACATCAACAACTTTGTCTTGATTACTGCACGTCTGCCATTTTTAACAACATATTGGGGACATATTAAGGTCTAGCAAGTTGCAGTTATCCAGCTGGTGGGATGGAATTGCTAATGCCTGCAAATACAGCAGGAACACTGTGTCATTCGAACGATGGCATATGCAGAGAATAAATGTGAAAAATACGTGCCTGTGGATTTACTTCACACCCACCATGTCTGTTCCTGCACCGATACTGGTGCAGAAAATCTAAGTAGCCTTGTGGATCCCATTTGAATCCCTACACAATGGATTGGTTCTCACAAATTTATTTTGGCTGTCCAGCACCTGCAAAAACCAATTGCAGTGCATGAAAACCAGTGGCTCAGCGGCAGCCACCATTAATGCAATGGTGCCGTCATTGCTGATTCTGCATGTGCGTGAGAAAGGACACGGGATCTCCTGCAAATGGCAGGCTGCTGGATCGTCCACCACATGCATGCATTGGTTAGTCTCAGCCTTCGAAAGGAGCTCTCACGCACAAAAAATTGTTGGCCGGTCTCTTTCCAGTGATCACCCATGTACATCAGAAGCCAAGTCCTACGGTCTCGTTTCCACGCTTTGTCAAATATTGCAATACCGCAAATCATACTAGAAGAAAACACAGCATTTGGGAGACTTAGCGCCTGATAGACTTTTTTTCTTTTTCTTTTCCATCTTTCAGTGGGTCAATAAATCAAATAAATGTAATCGCAGAGCACACTTGGAATTGTATGAAGAAGTGGTCTTTAAATTCTTTGTATGTTGTCCTTATCTGTCAATCATTCATTTGTGTGGATTATGTCCTATTTGATTAGAAATAGGCTCTGGAAATTCTTGTCCTGGTCGTGTTCTTCTCCACGCTCAATCCGCAAGCATAATCTACAGTAAGGAATATGAGGATAAGCCTTCACAGATACTGAGAGAGTATTACAAAATACTCCTGAGGAGCCACATCCAGTGGCGAAACACATGAACGTGTAGGACAATTGTATCCAGGAGGTATTAAAAAACAAAAGATTTCGAAATACCATATTTTTGAGAAGATATGAAAGAGAAGGACAACATACAAAGAATGTAAGGACCACCTCTTCATAGTACAATTTCAAGTGTACTTTGCAATGAAATTTATCTGATTTATTGACCCAGGAAAAACTGGAAAATAATAATAAAAAAAGTCTATTGGAAGTCCCACCCCGGAAGTGGCATCATGGGTGTCACCCAGAATCCCGCCCTGCTGGACGTCCTATTCCGGATGTGACATCATGTGGGTCACCTGGAAGTCCTGCCCTACCGGAAATCCTATTCCCGATATGACATCATGCGTGCCACCCAGAGGTCCCACCCTCTAGGTTGTGGGTAAGTGCCATTATCATTTTGACCTGGTACTAATCTGTGTGAAGCCCAGTTTGTGTCCCCCTTGCACTGGTTTATCGGGTGATAATATATTGTGGAAATGAAGTACATGTTGTTACTGACCCCCGCAGGTATGCCCCCAAGATTTGGAAGCATGTCCTAGGGTTTATAGTGCACCACACCTCTGGGGAGATGATGCAGGCATTAACCTGTGATGTTTTTGGGTAGGTGTGGTGTAGGTAGTGCACCTTCGACCCTGAAATGTGTCATGGTGTGCCAGGGTGTTGTGGAGAATATGTAGGTGTGGTGCCGCCCCTAGGGGTGGAGTAAAGGGTATATATATACAGAAGGTGCTCCGGAGAGAGGTATATATCGCTCCTGAAGAGTTACCAAGCCTGCTTGCACAATGCCATCGATACCCTGAATCATGAAGCGCTACAGCTACTAATCTAATAATACCTCAGGGAGCGGTGCTTTGAACACAATTGAAAACTACTGCAGCCCGAAAAGTCCAACAACAATAACCCCTGTAGCTGAGGAGGAATTGCAACACCCTGATGCTAGTGCTATGGAGTTTGAAGATGATCTGTGTCCGTGCCTTGTTATGTTGAAGCTTGGTGATATGACGCCACCTGTTTTCCCAATCAAAGCTGTTGCTGAATGATGTGATGGTGTAGATGCTGTTATAACCCATGCAGACTACACAGATGCAGACTACATTAATATGGATGAATCTATGAAGACTCTTAAAGCGCCCTTGTATGCAGACCTGGGCGTTATGGGTGAGCTGTTTCCATAGGCTGCCATGTCCCCAGAAGCAGAAACATGTACCAATGAAGACAAGCTGTTTATGGAGACTATTAATGCTATGGAGATGGAAGCAGGTGGTCCTGACCTGTGCAATCTGGTATGTAACAAAAGTGCATGTATGTGAGTGTGTGTCTGTGTGAACACTTGTTAAAAACACATATTCAATAGTTAAACTTCTTTCTTTTGTGAATTGCACAAAACAGCAGATAAAGTTGACAGCGTTGAGAGTCAGTGGTCTTCATTCAATACTATACATTTTTACTGCGTGTGCTGTTAAAAAAATGATCGAAAGTCCAGCAACCCAAAGCAGTAATAAGCGTAGGAAATGTGTCTGCCTAAAACGCTTTGAAAGTTCTGATGAAGAAGAAGAGGAAACAATGTCCCTGTTGGAAACCTTAACTGTTCAGGCTTTTTGCAGCCAGTGCAGTGAAAACATGCTTGAAGTTGGTTATTCCTATTGGTGTTATGGGCATAAATGCGGTGACTCACAACACGATGCTCATGAATGCCTACAATTGCATTATCATGCTACAGCAATATGGCAAATATGTTTCATGTTGAATTCATAGAAAGTTTTGGAGATGCTTAAAGTGGTCTATAAAGGCATGGGCATGTGTGTTTACATGATAGTGTGGAGAATGTTTTATCAAAACATTCCTGGAAATACACGATTGTCGCAATCCCAGGGAAAAACAGAGATCTTTACAGGTGGCCGGCCCCCTGGTTTTCAGAAATAGGATAGCCCCATTAATGGAAAAAGATTTTTGTGACCTAGACATTTTTAGGAAGACCCATTAGGAGTGCTCGATATGGTGGAAGCTGTTTCAAAGAGAACAAAATACAATGAACTTGCACCTCATATGTGTACATTTGTTTCTGCGATAGAACTTCTGAAGGCCAAGCAATGCGTGTGGAATGTAAACTAAAGCCAGGACGTTTATGTGTGGAAAAACCGTTGTACTCTATGCTGATACAGATAATATTTGAAATCGCTGCATATATCTTGAAATATCTACGGGTGCCTAAACCCCATCGCAATCGTCCTTGTAAAAGTGTAATGTGCATAGGTAACATATGTACCAACACCTGGCTGCCTGTATTGGATGAATACTGGCATTTCTACAAATACAATGTGGACTTTCTATATCTACACTCTATAGCGGTATTGCAGCAGTTTGTGGGTGAACTATATGAACACTACTTCAGCATTAAAGGATACTTCTTATAGGACCGTGAATTGTATGAACTATTAAATGCTTCAAGTCACGTATACATGCAGAGTTATATGCGGGGGGGGGGGGCGGGCGGGTCTTTATCGCCACTAATAATGCAGCAGAAAAAATCTCACAATTGGTAACACTATGTTTATTTGTAATACAAATAAAATGGCTTTCACCAGCCATGCCTCTGTTTATTTTTTTCGAGTGCTTCAATGGAGAACAACTCTCACTTAAGAATGCATAAAAGTGGAAATGGTAGTTATGGTGGTGTTGATACTCTTTATAGAAACTGACAACTTGACAAACAGCCCATCACACATGGAGCTGTCAAGGAATGGCTATCTGGTCAAGAGGCATATACCATACATAAAAATGCTAGAAAACATTGTAAAAGATGAATGACCGTAGTATCTGACCATGGCAGACAACGGCAGGCAGACTTAGTGGATAACAGTCCTTTTGAAAAGCAGAACGATGTTGCACATTACATGTTGACTGTGATAGATGTTCTATCAAAATATGCTTTTGCTGAGGTCTTGAGGGGTAAGACTTATTCAAGAGTGACAGCCACTTTGAAGCGTCTTCAGTAAGGGACGGGTGCCTGCAAAATTACAAACTAATCCCGGCAAGGAGTTTTTAAATAGGTCCCTCCATAATCTTCTAAAGCAACACGGCCTGCATCATTTTATAACACACAATGAGGTTAAGGCAGATATTCTTGAGCACTTTAAAAGAACCTTGAAATCTAAGATTATGTGGACATAGTGCAGCCTTTTATATATGTGTACAACGACAGCTATCACCAGTCTATTAAAATGACTCCAAAGTCTGTAACGACTGAACATTCATTAACGGTGTGGAGAAACTTGTATGCAAAAGGTTATTGGAGAAGTTCAAGAAAACACTGTTACGAGTAGGGGACCACATCAGAGTTGGCAAGTTAAAAGGTGTCTTTACAAAGGGGTATCACCAATCCTTTACCAGGGACACCGTAGTTAGAAGTGAAGCAAATTTTACCATCAAACGTGAAGGACCTGTTGAACTGTTACAAGTGGGTTTTCCTCACAGTCTTTACCCCAGCACACAAGCACTGCTAGATGCTATAAACAAGTCGCTCACAAACATCGAGAGCTATTCTGATATACAGCTGTTTCTGGATAATACTCGGAGGAAAGTATTTCTAAGATCGACCTATTTTACCACACAGTTTATATGTACTGGGAAACTCTCTAGGTTGTCGGGAACTGTTCAACATGTGAAAAGTAATAAAGCTTTGGACAGAACATGCATTCATGATCTACAGTGATCCAGTAGAATATCAAAGGGTAGGTGACTCATATGCCCCCCTAATGAGATGCCCCAAGTCAGAGGTGAAAATAACAATATTGTTAAACACAATACATTATATCCCCATTTCTAAGTGGCATTTTTGCACCATCAATATACAGATAAGGAACAATCAGGGGGAAATGGTCTCATTTAAATATGGGAAGGTTCTTCTGAAACTACACATGCACCCATGGAGAGAAAAAGACTACTAAAACATGGTCTCCATTAAGAACTATGGAGAGCAGTACATCAATAGGGATTATTACCGCAGGCAGGCCAGTTATGGTGATCAACCCTACGCCAGGGAGCACCCGTTATGAATGGCATGGGTTTAGGGAGTATTTTCAGAAGTCTATTTTGGAAGGCTATACCCATCCTGCGAAAAGGATCTGAACTAGTCAAACCGAATGGGAAAACCGCAGCTACAAATATCGCTAAGGATGTGGTCACTAGTGTAACAACCGCCATTGCACATCGTTTCAACAAACCAACGCAGGAGGGTTCAGGCCTGGTTTACAATATTCAGCGAAAAGAAAAAGGAGAGCAACGGCTAGGTGGGGGCCTCCGAAGCTGCATAAAAAACAAAGATCAAAACGAAGATCAACATCGAGAGCCACTCAGAAGACAAAAAACACTCGGAAGAACAGACTGAACGAGAGAAATAACAACAGCCCCAAAATCAATATTTTCTAAAAGATGGCCTTCATCCAATATGCCTTGGCAAAATGTGTCAAATCTGAACTAGACCTTTTTGCCATATCGCCAAAACAGACGAGCATTGAAAACTGTTTTTTCATGGAGGTTGCTGCATATTGGGCTCAACGTACCTGGATCTGAATGACACCCTCCTTTATCTGACCTGTAAAATTACAAAAGCAGACAGGACAGCGATTACAGCCGCTGCTAAGGCAGCCACAATTGCCAATCCTGTGGCCACCCCTTTTAATTAGGTGGACATCACTCTAGGGTGACCGCCTCATTGCGCAGAGTGACAACATGTATGCCTATAGAGCGTACGTAGAAAGCATTCTGAACTACAACAATGTCACTTTGGACACTCAGCTCACAGCAGGGCTTTTTTTATAAAGACATAGCAGGGCATATGGAAGATTATGCTCAAAATGGGCCTAACACAGATTTTATCAAGAGAGCAATGTATGTGAGAAGGTGAAGACGTTTTGATTTGCTAGGACGTCTTCACTCCGATCTATTCTTCCAGGAGAAACTTATGGTGAATGGCATTGATCTGAAAATCAAACACTCACAAAATAAAGATGCCTTCTGCCTTAACAGCGATGAAGCAGAAGTCTATAAGCTGGTAATAGTATCAGAGAGTTTATTTATTAAGATGGTCAATGTATCCTGCATGCTCAGATTAGCTCACGCTGACTCTCTACAAGTATGTAACTTAAAATACCCTGTAAAGAGGACATCCATGAAAATCTTCAGTGTACCCGCTGGTAGCTGTGTCACCAGTCAAGAAAACTTATTCTTGGGGCAGCTACCTAAAATAATGATCATTGGTTTTGTGGACAAGAATTCTTTTTCTGGGTATTACGTAAGCAACCCTTTTAATTTTAAACATTAAAACATCAACTACGCTGCTCTTTTTAGGGGCAGGGTCGTAATACCGTCCAAAGCCTATAGCCCCAGTTTTGAACACAAAAATATGATTGGGATGTATTTGGGTCTGGTCTCCATCAGTGGTATACACTTACGTGATAAAGACTTTGTGATACAGCGTGATGCCTATGATGGGGGTTGCACGCTGTTGGCCTTTGATTTGAGACCCGGTAATGCATCAGCCGGCCATTATAATCTGATTAGGAATGATAATCTATGCATCGAGGTACACTTTGCTGCAAATTTACCAAACACTGTGAATCTCATCATTATGGCTCTATTTGACTCTGTTTTGGAACTCAACAATCAATGCCAGGTGCTGTCCGATACGTCATGGATACCTACCAGATCAAACATTTCCTGAGTAAAGACCTAACAAAACATTCTGTGGTGTGTATTCATGTGATAACCTTCCAAGAGGTATACCGAGCCAGCGACCCGTCAGCTTTGTGGTAAACCTCGATCCCCAGGATCAGGAAGGCCCCACACTGGATAGCGATATTTATAGACAATGGTGCAATAATGGTCTTTGATAGCCTGGGGTACTTCCCAAGCCACTCAATATCCAGTTGTGCGATATTGAACTATGTTAAATATATTGCACCCGTAATACGCTATAACAGAACATAGGTGCAATATCTTGAAGCTGTGACGTGTGGGCAGCACTCCTGCTACATTGTAACTACGATATCTTAGAAACATTTTCTGTTGGGGATTATGCAGACCTATCACTTGATCGCAGGCAAAATTATCTGATGGTAGATGCTTTTGTGAACAATAACAGATTTCACAGACCCCCTGTCAATGCCTTTGGTTCTTGTCAGAAATGCACCCTTGTTATCTAAACACTAGAGCTGTGTATATGTGCAAATAAAAACATTTTTTGATTTTACACAAAAGCCCCTTTCTCTATTTAATATTTCTTTTTTTAAAGAGTGCCTGAATGTCTAGATATGTCAGAAATGATTAAACATAAAATGTTTGGTAGGTGTAAATAATCAATGTATTTAGTACAACACGAGCCCTTCCTTTTACAGAATGGAAAGCTATACTTATAAAAAAGACATCTACATATACATATATATTTATATATATACATGCTGTTAAACATTTTCTTAAATTGAAAAAATACATTTACACATTAAATCATTCTGATTGTTTTCTGGTTTTCTTTTTCTTTTTTCTTTTCTTAAATGCATTGGGCCTCATCACGAGTTTGGCGGTAACCCTTAAATCCGGCGGTCGCGCTATTACCGCTGGATTTAAGGGTCTGCCAAATCAGGGCTTCGGCGGATTTCTCCCCAGCTCTGAGCTGGGGGGAAATCTGCCGACAATTCGCGCGATTACCGCCGGTGGGAAATCCGCCGGCGGTAAGAGCGTGAATATTCCCCATTGAGACCAATGGGGAATGGGGCATTCCCGAATTGGCTCAGTGGGGAATGGGGAATTCCATTACCGCCAAACCTGTGATCCGGCGCTAATAGCGCCGGGGGGTTTGGCGGTAACTCGTGATGAGGCCCATTACCTAAAGAATCAACATCATCAGTCTGGGTTTTAACATAAGAGTCTTTTAAGGTTTTGAGCAGCTCACAATGTCCCATATTTCCCACAAAGGTGGTGGTTATGTTTAAATTGGCATCTGCCTGCATAAACAAATCCCATCCTCTAGGTTTTTTGTGTCTTCCAAAGGCCTGAGGATTGGTAATGCTGCAAACTACATCATGGACGTTTGAACCTTTGGCAAACGTTCCTTTATAAACAAATTCCCCCTTGTCGTTCCATGTAGCCATGCCCTTTTCACTCCCCATTTTGTTCAGCGAGAGTTCCGCATTTATACAATAACAGGGGTTAATGATGTCCAAAACTTCTAACACAATGGGATTTAAAGCAGGGGCAGATGTAGGTGGTTTGTCGAGACTTGCAGGATATTCGGGGGGCATGTATATTGTTAGTTTAGTCTTCTCATTTTCGGCCTCTCTAAAGTATGTTTATTATTTTGGGAGAATAGTTGAATAGCGGGTCATCTTGTAGTTTGATAAATCAGGATGTCTTAAGATCTCTTGCATTTCAGAGTCAAACCTTAGGGTGGCTGATTTGTTAATATTATGGTCTTCAAGGTTCTGGGTTCGTACACCATCCAGCTGGCGCTTGTCTACCAAATACATCTTTTGGCTGTACTCCATTAACCACCCCCTAAAAGTCTAGTGATTAGAGGCAAAGCAAAACCTAGTAGGGATCCTAGGAAAGTCCCAGATTGTTTTACAAGTTTTCTTTTAGCTTTTAGGGATGCCCTCCTGTTACCCAGTTTATTGAGGATGCTCTCTGTTGCGAAGACATCAAAGGGCACTGGTAAGTCTTCATACATAAGTTTATTTAGGATAATAATAGAAAAGACCCCCAACAACAACAAGGGCTCCCTACAGTGACACAGACAAGATTAACTGACACATTTAGAACACTGAGAGTAGTGCTGTACATTGCAACCTCTATGACCTCATCGGAACCAGAGGTACATAACATTCCATGCCATCCAGCTTCACTGTGCTAGGTGGATCAGGCTGCTATGTGAGCAGCAACATCATAACACATCTCCCTTTCTTTTTAATAAACTCCTTCACAATAAGATGTTTCACACGTTACCTCTTTTCACTGTGGCAACTCTATTCATATTCCAAACCTGGCCACCGGCCACACGCACTGCACCCTTCAACACAGCTACAACTCTAACTGGGTCGGAATACAACAGATCACCCTTCTTTCTCACAACTCCTTTCTTTATCCTTACCAAGTCACCACACTCCACAAGCAATTCCTTCCTTCCTCTCCTCTTGTTTTCCCGCATGACCCACTCACTCTTCTTCTTTTTGAGAGTTCTTCTCACCTCGTTGACAACCACATCAGATTCCCTGCTTCTGCCTAACCAAGGCGGGCACGCCATGGAATAAGGTTTTCGACCTCTCATGAGCTCGAATGGACATAGTCCGGTGGTGGCATGGGGTGCCATACGTAACGCCCACATCCTATTCTGAATAGTTGCCAACTTGTCAAATCCACACTCTTCCCCCATGTGAATGCTCTCCATCACACATCTGTTGAGCCTCTCAACAACTCCATTTGTTTCTGGATGGTACAAAGCTGCCCTCTTATGACTCACACCACATTTTTCTAAATACTTGGGAAAACATCCACCAGTAAATTGCGTACCATTGTCTGTAAGAACACTTCCTGGGAGACCCTCACTTGCAAAAATCTCCTGCAATACTTTAACCATACTTTCTCCCGTTTTCTCTCTCACAACTCTAAAATCCGCCCACCTAGAAAATAGATCAGCCACCACAACAACAAATCTTCCCCGGGCCATATCCCAAATCGACAGGTCCTAATATGTCCATGGCTATATCATTCCAAACCCTTGAAGGAACTCCAACATCCACTAGGGGTTGCTTCTTAGCTTCTACCCCCTTACCACTTCTGAGGCAAAATTGGCACTCGCCCAACCGAACTTCAACTTCCTTGTCAAAACCAGGCCACCAGTAATCCATTCTCAATACTCCCTTGGT
The DNA here is from genome assembly GCF_040938575.1 of Ambystoma mexicanum. NCBI lineage: Eukaryota > Metazoa > Chordata > Amphibia > Caudata > Ambystomatidae > Ambystoma > Ambystoma mexicanum. Next base: position 1,462,729,925 of record NC_090935.1, read on the forward strand.
CTTTGCAATACCAATATGACCACTGTGCGCCAGATCAATAATCCTTCCCCGAATCCCCTTGGCAGCCACTGCCCTTTCCCATCTAAACAATATCTCATTGGCAACCGACAATTCATCTTTTACCTCCCAAAAGGGTTTTTCAACCTCTAATAATGCTGCTTTGCTTGGCCAAACTGCGGACTCAACATACGATATCACCTTTCTCAATATCACATCCTTCCTTATCTCCTCCAACCACTCTTCCTTGGATACGATACCCTCTGTACTCACAAACACCATCTCCATGTCATCATCCTCTATCCTGTCCCGGGAATGAACCTTTACTCTCGACAGACTGTCCGCTAATGTGTTTTCTTTCCCAGGAATTACTTCCATAACGAACCTGTGGGCCTGCAACCTGGTAACCCATCCAGCCACCCTGCGTGATATTTTGTCCAGACCTTTCGTCTCAAAAATAACTTTCAACGGTTTGTGATCCGTGCGGATCACAAATTCCACACCCCAGACAAAATTTTTAAACTTCTCCACCGCCCAGTAACATGCAAGGGCTTCCTTTTCAAGAACCGAATAACGTACTTCCGCACCTTTCAAACCACGTGATGCATGAGCTATTATAATTTCCGATCCATCATCTTGTCTCTGAGCTAGAACAGCACCCAGGCCGCCCTCACTTGCATCCACCGTAATAATCGTCAACTTCCTAGTATCAAAACATCCCAAAGGTTTCGCCATATCTATTTCCTCCTTGATCCTGGCAAACTCTACGTCACATTCACGGCTCCATACAAAATCCACACCTTTCCTCAATATTTTTCTCATCTCCATGACCTTTGCAGCATAATTCTCTACGAACTTCTGATAAAACTCCGCCATGCCTAAAAATGAACGAAGTTCACTCTTGGTCGTTGGCCTCTCAATTTCTTTTATGGAGTTGATAATGCTTTCCTTGGGTTTCACCCCTTCAAATGATACCTCATGACCCAGGTAATCTACCTTGGATACTGGAAATTTGCACTTCTCTTCCCTCAAAGTGATACCGCTATCCTCAAAGATCTTCAGGACTACATACAAACTTCTGTCATGCTCCTCCAATGTCTCACCGCATATCAGCACATCATCCTGGAAGCAAAACACTCACTTTACACATCCAAGTAACCGATCCATAATTTTTTGAAATACTGATGAAGCTGACGCCAGCCCGAACGGCATTCTTCTAAATTGAAATACACCCTCATGAGTTATGAAAGCTGTAACTTTCCTACATTCTTCCGTCAATTCGACCTGATGATATGCCGACGCCATATCAAGTTTTGAAAATACTTTCCCTTTGCCCACCATGGTTAACATCTCACCCATGTTTGGCAAAGGATGCCTGTCAACCATAACGCACTTGTTGAGCTCGCGCATGTCTATGCACAACCTCAGATCACCTGAACTTTTCTTTACTACAACAACCGGTGACACCCATTCCACGCCTCCTGCTCTCTCGATCACACCCATTCGTAGCAACTTCTTGAGCTCATCTTTTACCCCTTCTCTTAAAGAGAATGGTACCGGCCTAAGTTTTGTAACGACTGTCAAACTACCCCTTTTTAGAACAATCTGGTGTTGAAATCCTTTCACTTTCCCCAAACTTTTCTCGAAAACTCCTTTATGCTTTATCACATACTTGCTTGATTCTGTGCACGGCAATGGCACTTGGTGCACCTGTTCAGGGTGATTGGGCTCCAAACGGATACCCAGACTCTTCTGTTCTCTCCATCCCAATAATGATTGCCCCTTCCTAGAGATATATACTTTGCCTTTACATCTCCTTCCCTTGAACTCAAACTCACTCCACTCATAACCCAGAAACTCAATTCTGTCTTGATTGTACCCTCCGGGACTGATATCTGGAAGAATCAAACGATCTACCGCTCCACACATCTCCTTCTCAAACACATTTTTGGATACTAAAGTTATCTTCGAGCCTGAATCCGCCATCATAGACACGTCACGACCATTCACATTCACTGTCGCATATGGCCGCTCACAATCATCCTGATCGCCACCCATCACAACATTAACAGTATTGATGATGACATTTGGCACTGGAAGCATCACTTCTTCGTCCAACGATCTGCCGTCCTCTTCTTCATTTACATAAAGAACTTTTCTTTGACGTGACTGTCTAAAGTGGTAGTTCTTACAACAGTTCGCAAAATGACCTCTCCTCTTGCACTTTGCACATGTTGCCTTACGGCCAGGACATACAATGGATGAAGCAAAATGCATCCCAATAGCACATCGAAAACATAGTCTATCCTCTCTTTTCTCAGATCTCTGCACTGTCTCCTGGTTCTTCTTCTGCTCAGCCCCAATTTTATTCGACTGCTTGCTCTTTCCTCTTCTTTTGCTTTTGTTATCTCCTACATTCAATACTTCACTCTTGCCTTCCTTGGGATCATTAGTTTCACTTTTTGACAGTTTCGCAACACATGCCAATGAGTGTTCCACTCGTTTCGCCAAATCTAATACCTCATCCAGATTGGGGTCATCCTTCAACCACAACTCTTTGCGTATTTTATTAGATCTACAGTGCGTCATAAACTGGTCACGAATGTGTTTGTCGAATGTTCCTTAGAACTTGCAAGTCAAAGCTAAGTGTCGCAGGGCTGTCACATACTCCTCAACCGACTCACCCTGGGCCTGCATCCTCATGCGGAAATTATATCGTTCCAGTATTGTGCTGGTTTTGGGGTTGAAATGCTTGTCCAGCTTCACTAAAGCTACGTCAAATTCATTCCCAGCATCACCCTTATTACCATCTCCTGTTGGTTGTGGAAGAGTCTCATAAATTCTTTGGCCTTCATACCCCAAGAAATGCAGCAATAGTGCCAACTTCCTTTCGCTAGAATATGACGTTCCGCCGGCAGCCTTTAAGTAATGTGCAAATCCTTTGCGCCATTGAGCCCATGGTATCTTTGCAGCTCCCGGTATCGGCATAAATATCGGTGTTCCAGCTATCCCCGGCAAACCTGCCATACTTAGTTCTCGGGAAGAACACTCCTCTTAAGGACACTCCAGACCTGCCTTCTGCTCCGCTGCTCGTCCTTCTCTCTCTCTGTGACACTGGGGAGTGTTTTAATCCTCTGCTTGACCTGTGTTCCCCTCCTCTGTTTATCCTCTCCGCTGAGGAGCTGGCGGTTGTCTTCCCCCCCTCATGCACAAGTTATCACTGTTTCGCCTTTCACCAAATGCACGATTTGTATGGCTTTCGTCCTCAGTGTGACAGCGGCAGGTCCTACCACTCTTGACCCTTCAGTGTGAGCCCAATGCACAATTAAATAAATATCAAATGCACTTTCTTTCCACTGTGGGATATTTACACGCGCCTGTACCCAGAGATATGCGGCATCTCTTCCTCTGCTTCAGGGTTGCTGTGCGCATTAACTAGCAGCTGTGTGGTAGATTCCACTGTTAAATGCGCTTACACTAGGCGCTGCGTGGTAATTTTCCTCGGCTCACTCACGGCTCTTCTCTGGAGAATGCGCTTCTACTAGGCGCTGTGTGGCAATTTTCCTCGGCTCAACCGCGCCTCTTCCTTTTCTTCTGTAGCTTTGCGTTCAAGCCGAAGATACGTTCAAACCCAACAGCGGGCCTCTGTAGACACCGTCCGGGGTGCTAGTGAGGGCCTACCCCACTCAACCAGGACGCGGTGCAGCAGGCGCGATATGATGAAACGGGGACAAGAACACGAATGACCGGATCAAGGCCAGTAGTTCGCAGAGCCAGGCGGGCGGCGTACTTACTTGATAGGGGGAATGCTGCCGGACCTTTGGTGGCCGCTCGACGCTGGGGCAAAGCGGAGCGGCCAGCACACGATGGGGCTACAGTTCTTCAGGACTGGCTTCAGTTCAGCTTCAAACTGCCACTACCACGCTGGGGGAAACAGCGGAGCGGCATTGTCTTCAGGATGGTTGCTGGGGGTCTTCAGTTATCCCATCCTCGTCGCCATTGTTGCGAAGACATCAAAGGGCACTGGTAAGTCTTCATACATAAGTTTATTTAGGATAATAAGGGAAAAGACCCCCAACAACAACCAGGGCTCCCTACAGTGACACAGACAAGATTAACTGACACATTTAGAACACTGAGAGTAGTGCTGTACATTGCAACCTCTATGACCTCATCGGAATCAGAGGTACATAACATTCCATGCCATCCAGCTTCACTGTGCTACCCAGGTACATCTGTCATGCTAGGACAGCAAGCTGTTGTTTATCTCGAGAATTCTTAAGGAGCACTATATCACTGGCGTTATGGGGCAGTTGCCCTTTCTCCTGTAGAATACATTCAGAACCATGTAACAGATGCTAAGGTAACAATGATGCAAATACTGGGCAAATGCTTTCTACAGTTCAAGGCTATGCCCACCCCCCCCATCATCAAATCATCTATGATGATCATATCCAAGGTCCAGAAGTATCAAATGACTGTCATTCAGGGAATCTGGTAAACTGTCCACAAATTTCAGATGAATTAGTTTAGAGGACAACTCATTATACAGGTGTTGCCAGCTTGTGTAGAAACATACAATGTTATTTAGCACTATTGTCGTAACTGTGGGGGCACCCTGCTGCAGTCTCCATCCCTGCTCACGCCTCCCAGGCTCTTTGCAATGCCCTTGCCTCTCACTTTATCTCTAAACCTCAGGACATCTTGTCCACCCTCTCCTCCACTCCCCCTCCTCTCCCCTCTCTGTTTCTGCTTGCTGTCCCTCTTCCAGCTACGGTCCCACCCTCTTTCTCCTCCTTCCCTCTTTTCTGCCCTGATGTGGTCACTAGACAAGTCAGATCTATGAAAGCCTCCTCAAAACAAGTCCAACCCTGCTCCTCTAAAACCATTACGGACCACATTGATACCCTCGCTCCGGCCCTTGCCAATTTCTGCAACCTCTCCTTTGTCTCTGGATCTTTCCCCTCCCCTCTGAAGCACTCCATTGTTCATTATCTGCTCAAGAAGCCCACAGCCAATCCTTCTTGTCCAGCTAACTATCACCCAATTTCCATTACTCCCTTTTTGGGTAAACTCCTGGAAAAGCTGGCCATCTCTCAGCTAAACCTTAATTCCAATTCTGTTGGCTCTCTCCATGACCTCCAATCTGGCTTCAGAGCTGCCAGAAGCATGGAAACTGCTCTCCTGAACATCCATGAAGATCTGCTCTTCAACCTTGACTCTAACATTCCCTCTGTCCTCATCCTACTTGATCTCTCCGATGGCTTCGACACAGTCAAACACACCACCCTCCTCAACTTTCTTCATGACAACCTGGGTATCACTGATCAGGCTCTGGCCTGGCTGACCTCTTTCCTCTCTGATCGACCCTCCCAGGTTCAACGTGGGTCCTTCCTTTCATCGATCTCCCTCTCTACCTGTGGTGTTCCCCAGGGGTCTAGCCTCTCACCCTGGCTTTTCAACCAATACCTGGCAACTCTCGCCTACTGCATTTCCATTTTCTGCTCAAACTTCCAGTGCTCTGCTGATGACACTCAACTCATTTTCAGGCTGCCCTCGGCCACCTCCTCTCCCTCCCTCATCTCTGATTGCCTAATCACCATTCAAAATTGGTGTACTGCCAACAATCTTTGTCTAATGCCAACAAGACTGAGATCCTCCTCATCGGTACACCTTCGCCATCCTTTCCCCTCACTCTCTGCCTGGCCTCCCTTGGCCCTCCTCCTACCCCTACCTGCGAGGCTAAGAACCTCAGAGTCATCTTTGACTGCACACTTTCCTTCTCTGAACCACATTTCTGATGTCTCTAAAAAGTCAAACTTCTTACTTCACCTCCTCAGAAGTACTCTCCCTTTCCTCTCCTTCCCCCAGACGCTCACTGTCTCCCAAGCTCTGGTTCTCTCCAGGTTGGACTACTGTAACAGCCTCTTTCTAAATCTGCCTGCCTCCACTCTCTGCCCTCTACAACTAATCCAGAACAGGACTCCGAGACTTGTCCTTGGCCTCAAGCCCTGGGATCATATCTCTCCAGCTCTGAAATCCCTTCATTGGCTCCCAGTGGATGCAAGGATTACATTTAAAACCCTCTGCATTGTCCACAAGGCTCTCTGCGGCCTGGGTCCAGAATACCTTCAACTATCCCTCCGTAAATACCTCCCCTCCTGTGCCCTTCACTCCTCTACCTCAAATTCCCTCAGAGTCAGTTGTTTTTCAAAGAAATGAGCTGGGGGTAGATCTCTGTCTTCAGCTAGGGCCTCCATTTGGAACAGCTTCCCTGCCACCTTGAAACTTGAGAAGAACTATCTCTGGTTCCGGAAGCACCTTAAGACCTTCCTCTTCGCTTCTTCCTTTGCCCCTCTTCTCCCCTGCCGACCTGTTTTCTGTCTTGGCACCATGCACCTGGCCACCCACTGTCCTTCTGGCCCAGGTACCTGCTCACCCTGCCTCCCTCCTGCACTGCCTCCAGGCCACCCATTGCACTGGGATCTGTATCTGTACCCATACAGTCCCACACCTTTCTTCTGTACTGATCAGATATACCCTATCTGACCAATCAGGCACTTACCACTTGCTGGCTGCACTACCACCTTTTCATTGCCTGTATTTATTTATTTCACTTATTATTTATTCTTTTCTCTCCTCTGTTCTGCACTTTCCCCTTCTCCCCCTTCCACGCACTTTCCCCCTTTTCCCTTCTCCATGCACTTGCGTGTTCTTAATGTCACTGGGTCTAGTAAGAGCGTTGTTTTTATTTTTTTGTTCTCCCTTGTTACCCTCCCTTTGCTTGGTTGCGCTCTGAAACACTTGTGTACAAGCGAAATAAAAATAAAATATCATATCATATATATCACTTCATATAATTTTCTAAAAGCTGTTTAATAAAATAGCTTTTACTGCAGCTGGAAGGGCAAGCTAACACACATGCAAAATGGTGTTGTAACCTGGTGTCCATCGTAAGCAATGCTTCCTTTCTAATAGCTGTAGGGTAATGTCTTGAAATCATCTTTGAGCATGTGCTTATCAATACTTCCCGCAAAGCTTTTTGTAGTGTTTGGGTGCTAATATCCCATCATTTTTTCTCATGCACTATGGAGGGCGGCTGGACTACAATAGTCCTAGTTATCTTTTTTTAAAGAGTACTCCTGCACCAACTCCTATCAACATTTATTTTCATACTTTTACTAACATTCATAGTGATGCTTTTTACCTTCATGCAGACCGCCCCTGTGGATGTGCGATATGAACAGGTTTTGGGACCTGCAGAATTAAATTCTAGAATGTTTTCGCCCAGAACTTATTCGCTTGTTAAATTGCCCAGATAATTGCTCAAAGGGGGGTTATCCTGACCGGGGGCACTGACAAAAATGACATAGTCGGAATCATGATACCAACATTGCTCTTGGGGTGCGTCCATTACTTTGTACAACTCCGAATGGGCATGGGCGGTTGTGAAACAGGCGATGAAAATGTTTATGCTGTTGGAACACACCGGGAACTCTTCAGCATACTTCCAGCATAGGCGCGCTGTTTCCTCATCTATGAACTGCAAGCTTGAAATTTCATAGCCTGTGTCAAAAAAGGTAAGCGGTCAGCTAATTGGGGTTGGTTATGATTGTTGTGTTTGGGAGATTGGTTCTCTGTGCAAATTTACCCCACAAGGAATTTAAACATAGTTTATCTAACTTGCGCCTGAAGGGGTTATTTTCAATGAATTCGGGTCTCAACCAGATGCCCTGATGTTTGTAATACTCTTCTATATAACGTTGTTGGGAGGAAGGGTCCTTACAACTTTCGGGGTATCCTGAGGCCCTCTGTAACCAGGGTCATGTAACCCCAAAACAGTTTTGTGTGATCTTCTCAAAATGCCATATTTCATGAACCCCCCCCCCCACCAATACCCTTTCTGCAAGGCTGCTTCCAGCTCCACAGTACACCAGGTACCCATGATCGACCTCTCCTCATCACTGTGTGTGCATTTTCTGTTTGTTTTGACTTTGCTTAGGTCATACATAGAGGGAACATTAACTTTCCAGAAACCCGCATTGGGAGCACCGGAAATAACGTTTCTTAAGCGGGTACACCTGGAATTTGATGAAGCCAAAATGCAGTTTAATATCCCCAAAATCGTCATAGATGATACAGGGATGCCCTAGAGAGTAGGGCTTCAAATTGCTGATAAAGGGTTAGAGACTGGTAAAGTCATAGTAATGTACCTTTTCACCTGCCGCTGTTTCGTGTTAGAGCTTGACAGCATTAGTCCGCCTGCCAAAAAAAGCATCACGCTGTTCTAGGGGTTCTGGTAGATTTTTCTTTTTGAGAAAAATGTTTAACCTCTCATCGTTTTTCAACATCTCCGTCCACTCATGCTCCCAAAGCATGATAACGTGCAAACCTTGGTTCTCAAGAAAATTCTTTTTTAAAGGAGTTCTTCTATGTACATGGTACTAGGTACAGTTTGTCAGGGTATTATAGTCTTCTTTATTATAGCAACAGTGGTACCTGTGAAAATAACAGCCGGTAAATTCATAGGCAAGGAACTCCTGATTTAAAGAAGCCTGATTTAAAGAAGCATAACCATCTAAAAAATAGGGGCCAATCTTTTTTTTCCCTCAGTGCAGGCGTGTTGTATAGGTACATTTTTCTGATCAGACACATACATCAACCAATGAATGGAAATTGTGGAGAAACGTTTTTGTTTGCCATGGTGCAGGTCTGGCAGTCAGAGTGCTATCATTTCTGGCTCTGGAAACAATTGTTTGTATATATTCATACACATGCTAGCTAATGTACTAAAGGTGAAGGGGTCTACATTGCTATCATATTTTACCATCTCTGGAGTGCCTGGGTTCAGGAGGTGCCCCTTGCGGGCCAGCTCGATGATACCGTCTCTAAAAATGTTACAGGCTGTTCTCAAAATATGTACATCTTCACAGAAATAGGTATTTTGCCCCCTCTTAAAATCAAAAACACGCTTACGGGCCTCTGAATACCATTTGAGAAATGCATCCTTCTCTCCAGCTATCATGAATTCAGAATCATAACACTCCACAGGGGGAATAGGCCCCACGTAATTTTGATCCTGTTTGGTGTTAAAGAAATGTGGAAAGTAATTTTTCGAACCTGGGAATCCAAAAGCTTTAGGCAGCTTACTTAACTTCATAGGCAAGACATTCAAACTGTCGATTAAAATAGATTTTAAGGTATGATACCTAAAGGAGATTCAATTTTGCACCCTGCGTTATGAGCTGGTGTTATGAACTTGATGGCTACTTTTTCTTTGATCAACTACTGTTTTAGGAAAAAAACATCATTATCATGGCTGTTGTGAGCCAGAAAAATATAGTTTGGAATGTAAATGCCTGTCTCTTTCATGCAGTCAATATGAAAGGAAATGGCCCTCATTACAAGTGTGGTGGTCCGGAAACAATCTGCCGGTAATTCCGATTACCAGCACACATTCCGGACTGTTGCACTACGAGAGGGAATGCCGGTAAAAACGATGCCGGAAACATTGTACACTGTGCCACCATTGCTGGTAGCACTGTCTTGGGAAGATAACTCAGGGGCAACGTGCTCACCTTGGAAGCATGACGACACAGAGCACCACAGGTTCGATCCCTGGGTCCTCGCTTAGAAACCTCTGTGTATTAAGTGTGTTAGAAATAACCTATCATATCATATCACTGGTAATGGAAACTTCAGGACCCACATGAAGTAGCGGCGGATACTCTGGCACCACGGAAAGAAGGCAACATTACAACCCCGGATTTCCCAGAAACACTGGCACAAACATACTGGTGCCACTGGGAAAACTGTGCCGGAAACTGCGACACAGTGGAGCAGTTGGTAACCAGGCCAAAGTGTGCAGGAACAGGCCACAGGTGCACCCAATAGACCGAGCTGCACACAATGAGCACAGGGACTGCAGAAAAGGACCACACCCACACCACACACACCCTCCAACACAATGGTGCTGCCACTCGTAGACACAGTCATGGACATGGAGGTGCTGCTTGCATTCGTGCAGCACTATGAGCAGTGGCAACATGGCCAACGGTGGAGGAGGCGGAGGAGGGTGTGGATGCGGATGCTGAGGGTCAACGGGCAGAAAGATGTGCCCTAGAGGCGTGCACCCATACCTCGCACAAGGGCCACATCCTGGTCCTTGATTGACAGGCAGGTCTACACACTCTACCGCCTGAACAGGGAGACCATCCTTGCAATAGTTGACCTCATCCAGGAAGTCATCCATAGATTCATTGGCATCTGTACTTCCATATGCCCCCTGTTGAAGGTGGTGTCTGTGCTGCATGTTCTTGCCACAGGCACATTCCAGCTCACAGTCAGGGAGCTGCATGGCATCTTGCAGCCAGCATTCTCAAAAGTACTTGTGCAGGTCCTGGATGCCCTCCTGCGTCATGTGTCCCAGCACATTGCCCTACCACAACACAAGCACAGGTGAACGCCACCAAGGTCCGATTCCATGCCCTTGTGGGCTTGCCTAATGTATTTGGAGAGCTGGACTGCACACACATAGAGCTAGTGGTTGCCCACACCATAGAGGAGGTGTATAGGAACAGAAAGCTGTACCACTCCATGAATGTGTAGCTCATCTGTGAAGCAGACCTAACGATCACACACTGCTGCGCACGCTTCCCGGGATCAACACATGACGCCATGGTCCTGCGCAATAGCACGCTGTCCAGGTACATGGCGAGCTATGGTGGACAGTGGACCTGGCTATTGGGTGAGTCAAAGGATCAACACACACACCACATTGCATGTGTACTGGGGAGGGTGATCTACACTGTCACCAGTGCATGGCCCACAGGCACCATGCAAATGCAGGGACACAATCTGCACACTAGAGTGGGTGCCCGTGACTGGCATGTACCACATGAGTACCCCAGGCCATCTGGCCACGGGTAGACAGGCACATGTAATGCAGCACAGGTACCAAAATGCATCACTATCATGTCACAAATCACAGCACATCCTCAGTATGCCCCACCCCCCACCACCAACCCATCTCGGGAGTCAGACCAATGCAGGCCCAGGCCAGCATTACCTGTCACATGGTTAACCATGGTGATTGATGGGCCACAAGCGCACAGACCCAGATGCATGTGTCACACACATCCACATTATAACAATCATGCACTGCCCAGTCATCTCAATGACATGGCCCACCCTCCTGTGTCCATCTCCATGCAGGTGATTCCGGCAACCCCTTACTATCATGGCTGATGACCCTTTTGCGACATCCACTGAGCCACCAGGAAGCAGTGTACAATCGTCCCCACATTAGAACAAGGGCAACAATTGAGCAGACCTTTGGACAGTTGAAGGAACGGTTCTGTTGCCTTAATCGCTCTGGTAGATACTGATGTACAGGCCAGTGAAAGTGGGAAAGATAGTCCTGTCCTCTGCCATGTTGCACAATATGTGCATCTGGTGCAACATTCCCCTGCCCCTGGACGTGGGCATGCCTCCGGCAGACGAAGATGATGACAGCGAAGAGGATGCAGCTGCAGACATGCAACTACACCATCACAGGGATGACGTGCAGCCCACCAGGAACTAATACAGAACTATATCTGAGCACACAGCACCTGCACATGACCCAGGGCACACACTGCATGTGAATCAGCCCACAAATAATGCACCCCTATACACAAAATGAATGTACGATGCACATTTATATGCAGAACCATGTGTTTTTTGGCAGGAACAAACAACAAGAAACGTGTGGTCCACCAACCCCTCCCCACCCCACTCCCCCACTACCCCCTCCCCAACTAACCCCCCAACTTCCCCACCCCAACTAATCCCCCAACTACCGCCTCCCCAACTACCCCCCTCCAACTACCCCATTCCCATCTTCCCCGACCTACCCCTCCCCAACTACCCCCCAATTACCCCCTCCACAACCACCACCCCCCTGACCCTCCCCGACTAAGCCTCTTAAACACACCATCCTAAAAACACCCCCTGGGTAGCAACAGTATGCCATCATGTCTGGAACCGTCTCACTTTCGTGTTAACACCTGGCTTGCCCTTTTGAGGTGAGCCTGACAGACGCATGGATCTGCTCCTCGGGCTGCTCTGTTGTGAGCTGGCAGGTGTGGTGACGGTTGAGGGTGGGTCTGTACCTGCCATGTCCCTGTGCTCTAGTGCCCCATGCAGGGAATGGTGAGGGCCTCAGCCAGTACCGATAGGGCCCCATTCCCCTTCCGGACCGTCGCACTTGATGATCGTCCCAGGGAATGTGCACAGTGCTGGCCGGGGGCCTGCACACTCTCCCGGATTAAGCTGGTGTCCTGCTGCATCAACCTGACCTCCCCAGGTCCTGATGCTGTCAGATGATGTACCTGTGGGGGTGAGATGAGATGGGCATGCCGTTGATCACCTCTGTGCCATCCTATGGTCTTGCTATATGCAGTTCAGACAGCGTGTGACATGATGCTGGTGTATGGTGTCTACAGTTCATGCATTGAAAAATCATATAGCAATATACAAAAGTGTGACCAGGTGCCACCAGCAAGAAGGTGATGAACAAATTAGGAGATACAGCCGTACTGGGCCTTGTATCATTGTTACAGTGCATGTGCAGGGAACATTGTTGTGCAGGGAACAATGTCGTGCAGGGGAGGGAGGAGTGAGGGTACCAGGATGGGAAAGGTGTATTGCAGGGGTGGGGCCACAGGGTGCTGGGCACGTGTTGATGGGAGCCACAGGGGCAGATGCAAGTGATGTGAGTGGGGGAGGGGAGTTCAGTGCGATGGATGATGTGAGTCCAGATTCCGGGTATTCCAGCAAAGGGTGGCCATGGCCAAGTGCTGGTGAGGGATGCTGAGGGCGACTTGCCGAGGATGGGCTACAACCAGTGTGAAACATGGGGGACCAGGCCCCAGACAGCCTTGTGTTTGGGGTAGGGGCTTTTGCAATTTGACCGTGTGGTCACAGGGAGCCTGTCCAGTGATTCCAGGGCTAGAGGGAAGCCGTCCCAGGGCTTGGGGCCTAGGTTGAATCATGCAGCACTAGTCTGGATTCGCATGAGTGGGCGAATGCATGTAACGGCAGAGTGAAGAAGGGCTGTTACTGTTGTCAGGCCCAATGGGAACCTGTGCTTTGGAGACATTGGGCTTCTGGGGGTAGGCAACGTAAGGGTGGGTGCCTCTAAGGGGGTGCTGTAAATCGGACCTCTTTCCATGGTCTGCGATGTGAGGTGTGGGTAAAATGTCATGCCAAGGTTTGTGGGCTCTCAGGAATGTTTGGGGAGGGGGCCCACGGAGGCTGGCCAGTGAGTGGGTGGGTGACAGGTCGCAGGCGTCATGGTGAGGGGCTTCTCTGTCTTTCTGGGATTGAGGCCGGGATCGTCAGCAGACCTTGTTGCAAGATTAGCAGTCATTCACTCGTGTAAGAGGGAGGATGGAGAGCCAGTACAGGATGGGAGTTTGTAGGTGGGCAGTGTGTCATAAGCATTACACTGGTAGTGGAGTTCAATGGTGGTGATTGAGTGGGCCAGAGGGGCAAGGTACGTGTTGGGGAGCCATGGCGATTGAATAGTGTCCTGAGGAATGACACAGGTGGGGAGTGGGGTGGAGGTGTGGGAGGGGGACTGTTGCACTTGGGGGTGTCGGTCTGACAGGTAGGCAGCCAACCATGCCAGGACCAGGTCCATCAGCACGGATTGGGTGCATGCATGCATGTGAGTCTGTCACGGGTGCACATTGCACATGGTGCATGCATGTCACCTCGCAGTGGGGGTGTTCCTCGTGTATGTGTTGGTTCTCATGTCATCAATTCCTGCACATGTACAGTACTTATGTGGGCGTATGAGTGCTTGGATGTTTGGGGATGGCAATGTTTGTGTGCCCTCAGCCTATGGCCATGGTTCGTTGGCCAATGTATGGGTTGGATGTAATCTTGTGTCATGCAGTTGGGCATGTCTGTGTGTGTTGTGCACTGCATTTGCCTGTGTACTATGTTTGTTTTGGTGTGGCACATTGTACTCACTGCCCTCTCCAGGTGTCCCTACTGCAGCCTTTGCTGCTACGACTCCCTCGATCGCTTCAAGGTGCTGCACACTGCTGCACCTCTCCTCCCATGGCATGAGTTTGATAGGTGGGCCTGTCCAACCGCCAGTAGCCAGTCATTCCTTGGGTGGGCTGACAGCAGGCTGCCCACCCACAGGTGGAGGTCATCCCACTGTTTGTGGCAGTCACATACTGTGTGGGGTATGGGTTCCATGACTGACACATTATGAGGTAGTTCCTCCCTGATGGCGTTCTTTCTGATTTTTGTGCTGTGGTGATGGTCCACTGCAAACAGCTGTAAGGAAGGCATGGTAGCAAACAGTCAAGACAGATACAAGTTGTCAGTCCAGAAAAAGTAGACACCCCTCAATCAGAGGGCAATGTACTTTGTTGGCCGAAGACCAACCGCCTCATGTGTTTAGTACTAGAAATATATAGCCATGAGCTTCACTAAAGTGCGGCCATTTTAAGCTGACTGAAATTGCCATTTTGTTTTCTAACGGTTGCCTTTTGCTTTCTGTTAAAACTGCTTTGCTGAAAACTTATTCTGCTCCACTAGTACATCATTGTTCATGTAAAGTGCAAGGTCGCGAGAGACTTGTTGAAACATAACGCAGCAACCCAGACAGAAATGCCCGGTCTCCTCCCTCACAAATCCTTGGAAGTAAGCAGCGAGGCATTCTAATCAGTACACAGGTACCAGCTAGTCTCGTTAATACAGTAGAAATGTTAGAAGCGAATATTAAATGGCTTGAATTATGCTCTTCTTTTTTGCCCCCCCCCTTTCCTGAGCCCTGTAGAGCCCTGGAGAGCAAGTTGACCCCCAGTGCACGAATAGAAACTAGGAAATAGCAAGGCCTGGAATGTGTCTCTCCCCTGCACGCAGCTTGCTTGCAAAAACAGAAGCATTGTGTTCTTTAAAACAAAGACTTGTGTCTGTAGGCTCACAAAATTGCAAACTGTTGCTAAATGAATATTTGAAGGTGTCATACTCGTCACCATTGTCAATCATCGTGCCCAATTCAAAGGAAATGTATTAGGGGAGGTATCGGATGTGTCACTACTGATTATAAGATGCTTGCTTTGTATATATGTAACTGTTGTACGATTCTCACTCTCTTGCGTCCCCCGGGGTCTGGAAACCCACGTCACGGGGCGTGGGACCCAGTTGGCCAACTGAGACTATTTGCTTTGCAATAAACCCTAGCTTTTGGGAATACAACCTTGTGTCTGGTGTATCAGTTCGTGTGTGGTGATTGTGCCTTGTTTCCATACGTGAGGGTCCCTCAGGGGCCCCTTCAAGATGTCGTCCGAATAGGGACCCTCCCCCACTTGTTCCATCGTGTACGTTGTAAAATAAGGAAGGCGGAGAGAACGGCGAGGACGGGACGATCGAGCCGGGATCAAGAGGTGTTCGGGGCGCCCCTGTGAAAGTGATGAGAGACTCCTTTGCAGATCTGCACACAACTGATCCCTGATCAAAGTGCCTGGCCAGAGAACAAGGAGGCCAGGGTCCCGAAACGAGGCAGAGTGAGCCAAGATACGCAGACACAACGTCATTGGTTGCGTCAGTATACGGACGAATTGCATCTTGAAAGACGACTTGACTAATCAGGAGAGTCGTGCCCCGATTCAAAGTAACCCTGATATTGGTTGAGAGTTGATTTTGCAAAATCAAACATCCAGCGTAAGGTTGATTAGCCGAGGGTAAGGTTAAAACATGCCTGGGGTATTGCCCACTTTAGCGGGATTTTTCCGCTGCGGTAGATAATCTTTGGAAACTGGCCAGGTCGTGCCACCCGTGGGGTCGCCGGCGTATGAGATGTATGTGAAATATGGTGTAGGAGCGATAATGTTTTGTGAGACTTGGCATAGGCAAACCAAAAACGAGGAAGATCTTCAGTGGCCGAATCATCGGAGTTTTGAGTTTACGAGAATAGATAACTTGGAGAAGGTGTTGATGAAAAAGAAAACACGCCCTGCAGCATTTGATATCCTTAGGGACTGGAGAAGGGAAGCTATGCTTCGTTGGAGAAGTAGAGAGAAACATGCGCGCAGGCATAAGTCGAAAGCAGAGAGAGTGAAAGAAAAGGAGGAGGAGGAGTGGAATGATAGTTTGAGAAAGTCAAATAGACACAATCAGTTGAGTATAGAAAAAATATACCCACAACGAGAGTTGCATTCATCAGATGAATGGGTAAATAAAATGTTGACTGATACAAAGCGAGGCCCAAGGGGAGAGAGTAAAAAGACTGCGTCTGTGACTATTGCTCAGCCCCCTAAAGTTGCTCAGCCCCTCCCTACTGATCAAATCCCAGCCACAGACCACACAATCAGCGCCTCCCATTAGCCAGCCAGCGCCGCAACAGTCACTTCCCGTTCCCGTTGTCCCATCCGCACCTCACTCCCTAGAGATTGTTTCTGTCCCATCTGCCCCTCCAATAATGGAACTTGAACTCATTGAAACGAGAGAGGGGACCGGACAAAGTGGATGCGCGGGAGTGACCTGTAGTGCGATCAGCAAGGAGAGAAAACGAGAGTTGCAAGAACAGGCAGAGATGTATATAAACGGGAATGATGAGACGTCAACGCTAGCTTCGATGTATGATTTCAGGAGGAGCAATGAAAGACAGGTATTGTTGGAATGCATGGGGGAATATTTAACGGCGAGATGGAAACAGTTAATTAGAAGGCTACCGCCACAACAGTTGTTGGATTTGAATGCATTAGCCTGTTGTAGAGAGGGAGATGAAGAAATAAGGGAGCATGTAGACAGACTTTTTGAATTTAAGAATGAACTTGATGATGAATATGCTGAAATATTTGCCACACCGGGGTATAGGACCAAAGATATTAGGAGAGATAGGAAGGAAGTGGCGGTGCCATATATACAGCAGCGATTTTCGCTGTTGCGAAGACAGGCAGCCGATAAACTAAAAGTATGTATACGAGAGGCGTTAAAATGGATTTCAGATCCTAGTATTCCCACAATGGAAATACATGAGAATTTTGATGAATACCCCTTGCCAATGAAAATAGAAGCACTACGAACAATGGTTGAGGTGCTACTTCAGCAAGTGGCGGGACACAATAGAGGGAGAGGAAACGCACAAGGCAGAGGTAATTCGAACATGCATGGAGGGCCTCTGGGACTAAATTAGTGTGCATACTGCAGAGAGGAAGGTCATTGGCCAGCGCAATGTCCACATCTGCAAAATGGAAATGGGTATGGTCAGAGAAGACAGCATAGGGGGCATCCAGGAACAAATGGGTAAAATAGAAATAACATGCAGCAACACCAAAATAGCCAAGGGAATGGTACCCAAAATCAGAACCAAGCTCAGAATCAAACTGCTTTTACCCAGAATCAGAGCCATCAAAACATGCAAAATGGAAATAGAGGAAGGGGCGGGAACAATCAAATGCGTACTATAATAACAGCAGCGATTACACATCGGATGATGTGTTGTTCCCTCAATAGGACAGCCCAAGACAGGGGTCGGAACCAGTGCCTATTCCTGTGAATCAGAAAGGACCCTATGTAGAAATGAAAGTCGGGAATAGAGAGCATAGCTTTCTCGTAGATACGGGGGCACAAAAGTGCTCAATAGATCATCACTTGGTTCCAGAAATACCACTGTCAGGGCAAAGAAATATTTCAGTAGGGTTCGCAGGTACCCCAGTGATTAATCCGGTGTCCCAACCAGTAGCAGTGACATTAGGTCCATTCACTGAATATTGTCCATTTCTCTTAACAGAAAATTGTGGGGAAAATCTTTTGGGGTTAAATCTATTGAAAAAACTGAGTGCAGTTATCCACTGTAGACCAGATGGAGTGTTCTTGACAATTTCGCCACGGAATATACCGGTATCTGAATTTTTGTCCAAGCCTTTGCCAGGAGAATTGAGTGAAGTGCCAACTTGTATGGGGCGATGAATGACAATGATGTGGGATGCTTGAAGATAGAGCCAGTGAAGATTGCTCTAAATAAAGGAGTAACGTTACCGCATATTCCACAGTACAAAATATCAGCAGAAGGAGAGAAAGGATTCAAAAGCATTGTTTTGGATTGGTAAAATTGGGGGTGATTGAAGAGATTACAGGCAGTACATGTAACAGTCCCATTCTTCCGGTGTATAAGAAAGGAGGTAATGAGGTACCATATTGTTTCATAATTGATCTGCGTGCATTAAACAAACTAGTAGATCCTCAATTCCCATTGGTTCCAGACGTCACAACAATTTTGACAATGATTCCTGCCTCGGCAGAGTACTTTAGTGTGATTGATTTGAAAAATGCCTTCTTCAGTACCCCAGTACACAAGGAAAGCAGATATCTGTTCGCCTACATGTTAGGAGGACGATCATTTACATTCACATGCATTCCACAGGGATACACAGAGAGTCCGAGTATTTACAGCAGAGCATTGAAAGAACAGCTAGATATGCTAGAATTACCGGCAGGTTGTGTATTGTTACAGTATATAGATGACCTATTGATCGCTGCTGATACAGAGGAGATTTGTAAAAAGAGCACTGTTTTACTATTAACACACTTAGCAGCACATGGCTATAAAGCAAGCTTAAAGAAATTCCAATATTGTCGAAAGGAGGTGGCTTACTTGGGCTATCTACTTTCGAGAGAAAGGGGAAGACTGACGCCAGAGAGAATAGAAAGCATTTCTGGTATGCCTATTCCAAAAACACAGAAAGGAGTCAGAGCCATAATAGGCATGGCTTCCTATTGCCGGCAGTGGATTGTAAACTTTGCATTGATTGTAAAGCCAATGGTGGAATTGACAAAAAAGGATGTTGTGATGCCTTTGCAGTGGAATGAAGAATGTCAGAGAGCATTTGATCTGCTCAAAACTGCATTGTGTTCTGCTCCAGTTTTGGGCACACCAAATTATGAGAACATTTTTAGATTGTTTGTACATGAGAATGAAGGCTGTGCATTGGCTGTTCTGACACAGGAACAAGGTGGAAGAAATAGGCCATGCGGCTATTTTTCTTCCGCGCTGGACCCTGTAGCGCACGCACTACCATGCTGTTTGTGAGCTATTGCTGCGGCTGCTGTGTCAGGGAAACAAACCGAAGGGATGGTATTGGGGCACACCTTAATATTGATGGTGCCACATGCCATAGACGTTCTATTAAATAGAACACAGACACAACACCTCACCTCTGCTAGATTGACTAGATACGAAATTGTCCTTTTTGCGCCACACATCCAAATTATGAGGTGTAGCACCTTGAATCCTGCCAAATGAATGCCACTGCTCACGGAAGAACTAGGTGAAAATGAATCACCTCCCCATGATTGTTTAATGGTTACTGAGGAAGAAACAAAAGGAAGAATTGATTTAAGAGATACCCCACAAAAAGAGCCAGATGGAGAGCTGTTTTGTGACGGCTCCTGTTTTAAACTACCTGATGGCACATCAACTGCTGCCTATGCTATCACCACGTTAAAGAGTATTGTAGAAAGTAAAATAATCCCCTACAACTCTGCACAAGCAGCGGAGATAATAGCTTTAACCAGAGCCTGTGAGATTTCTGAAAATCTGAGTGTAAACATATATACTGACAGCCAATACGCCTTTGGCGTGGTTCATAACTTAGGCTGACTTTAGGCTGAATGGGGTTTCTTGATATCACATGGGGCCAGGATTCAACATGGCCCTTTGATTGTAGGATTACTGTCGGCACTTAAGTGTCCGAAGCGCCTAGCAATAGTGAAATGCGAGGCGCATAAAAAGGTAACATGTAAAGTGGGAGAGGGAAACGCATTTGCAGACTGGATTGCGAAGCAAACTGCCACTGATTTGAATACTAAAATGTTGACAGTCCAGTCTGAGGAAGTGCCCTGCATGATAGAGAATGGAATTGCTACTGTCAAAGAGATGCAGGCAGAAGCCACTGCTGACGAAATACGAGGGTGGGCTGAGGGCTCTGCTGAATTAGATCTAGAAGGTTGCTGGGTAGACAAGAAGAGTAAAAACTGGATGCTGCCCAACTCCTATGTAATTGCAATGGTCACGATGGCCCACAGCCCTACTCATATTTGTGCCAACAAGATAGTTCGGCATCTAGCCACAGTATGGGAGAACACACACATAAACAAAAATGCAGAGAGGATGTTCCAGAATTGTATCACGTGCCCATAGCACAATGTGGGAAAAGGAACAGTGACTCCAACAGGTAGTTTTGGCCCTCCCTCTATGCCATTTTAGGTAATCCATTTTGATTTCATAGAGATGGAGAGATGCCAAAACTTGAAGTATGTCCTACTGGTTATATGTGCATTCAGTAAATGGGCGGAAGCATATCCATTAAAAGACTGCCCCGCCATGAGCACGGCGAAAGTAATGTTGGAGGAGTACTTCTCCCGTTTTGGTCTTCCCCGTGTCATATGGTCAGATAATGGTCCGCATTTTGTGAGCGCAGTGATATTACAGATTTGTGCAGGTCTTCAAATTGACAAGAGATTCCATTGTTCTAGGCACCCCACGAGTGCCGGTCTTATTGAACGTCACAACGGCATTTTAAAAGCCAAAATAAGTAAAATTTGTGCAGGGAACAAGTTAAGCTGGGTAGACGCATTACCACTAGCGTTATTGTGCATGCGCACATCTGTGCAGGCAAGAACTGGGCTCTCCCCATATGAAATAGTGATGGGGAGACCAGCGAATGTTTGGTGTTCACCATTGCCAAAGCGGCTAAGGGAGCCTGAATACCCTGTGCTCAGCATTTGTTGTAATCTTTTAATTCAAAAATTGCGTTTGATTCATCAGCAGGTGCAGGAGGCATTAGTAATCAGGTACACTGGTCCGGGGCATGCACTGGAACACGGTGAGTGGGTGCTGATCAAGAACCTTGAGAGGAAAACATTGCTTGCACCAAGGTGGCGTGGACCCTACCAGATACTCTTAACAACGCAGACCGACATTCGTGTAGACGGAAGGAAAGCGTGGATTCATGCAACGCATGCTAAAAAGGTCCCGTCACCGTCTGAAAAACTGCCTGATCGAGACGACCAGAAAGAGACAGCGGTCCCAGAAACGAAAGAAACGGTTGCCAGTTCTTTGCCACAAAATCTGCCTGATCCTGAAACGAAGCCTGAAAAGATTGCTGTAAAAGAGGAAGGGCAAAGAGTGCCCCAGAACCTGCATCACTGCTGGCTGACACAAAACGTGTACCGCTTTGGCGCCCACCCTCTTACATTGCGCCACAGCCTGAAACGAAATCTGCATCATCACTTTGGCACCCACCATCATCTGCCATTGTGCCACAGGCCGACTCCGAGCTTGAGTCTGGAAGTGCGTCCGCACTATTCATTGATCACACGATACCAGCAGCAAGGCGGTATAATTTGCGGAACCAGAAGAAGGAGTGATCAAATCTTCATTTCTTTTGATCCTTGTTGCCTCTGTTTCCTATCACGGATGAAATAGGAACCGGAGGCCTAGAGGAGAGCGGCGTGAGGGTTGTGCAAATCAGACAGCCCAAGAGCGAGGCTCCTCAGTGCTAAAAAATCCATGTGCATATCACCCCTCCCGGACAAGAGGGGCTCACATGGTACGAAGGCAATTGATAACTGCTCTGGAGTTCTTTGAGCAATGTGCAGATGCACAGAGATCTTGCCCAACGTATAGCAGCAATCCAGGCTGCTAAGAACTGGCAGAACAAACTGTTGACATTTACTGAACTTATTGACATTCGAATGAGTGCAACGAGGAGAGATATTCACGACAAACAATGCTGTAGAAGAAGAACCGTGAGAGAAAAATGCCGGAACCAGCTTTTGCCCCCTCCTGCACCACTGCTGATAATGAGTTAAACATAGAGACTGGAAGTTTACACAAACGAATTGCCGAAAAATTTGTATGCTGATCTTAACAATAGTAATGTGCATAATGAGTATATTAGCCCCAATAATGACCGAATTGTATTATGGTATTTGGGAGAAATACACCCCTTAGAAATACTCTTGCCAGTAAGAAACATCTCCACTACTGAAAGCCTGGTTCATGTAATTACTTACACTCTGTCCCCAATAGAAGAAAGACACAGAGAAGGTTATAGGAATAACACACTACTGCTAATAATGAATATGACCCACTCCATATTAAGAAAAAATAATTGCTGGGTATGTGCCCACTTGCCGCAGCATGGTGGTAAAGGAATTGGTTGGTATGTGCAGCCCCTGCCATTGAGTTCTGCATGTTACGCATCCTTGAGTGCATTATATTATGGAAAATGGAACGAAAGTGAAACTGGTTGACTACATGGAACAAATATGAATGAATTTGAAGAGATCATTATGAAACACATAGGTTGTTCTATATTTCACAAAGCACGACCGATCACACCAGTAGTGATGCGACAAGACAGACTATTTGTGCCCTATAAATCATCTGTAATCACATTTCAAATGAACCCAGAAGGAAATAAAGATACAATGCCCCCCTCCTATCCAGTAAATTACAGTCCACGCTCTTTCCCCTTTTGCCTGAGAAAGAAGGGTTCCCATTTGGTGGGGACATTCACTAGATGTATGAATATAGCATTCCTTGATAAGGAGATAGAGCCAGTTTATGTAGGAGATCCTGTTTATTTTATATGTGGAGAAAAAGCGTATCCCTGGTTACCTAGAAACTGGAAAGGTACTTGTTACTTGGGATTTTTGTTCCCAGGGGTATTCCTTTCAAAAACAGCAGACATAGCCAAATTGGCCAGGTCAAGACCACGGCGGAATGAGGAAGGAGGTTTAATCGCAGAGGACATAGCAAAATCATTCACACCATTTTGGGGCCAAGCAATAAACTAGTATAATATGAGACAACTGTCCAGGAATTTAGAGAAAACGATAAATGGGACAACAGATATAATTAGATGAATGACCCTCCAAAATAGAATGGATCTTGATGTAATCCTGGTTGATCGTGGTGGTGTTTGCAAAATCGTGGGATCAGCGTGTTGCGTATTTGTAAGTGACTCTTCTACGATTTTCGAAGCGATAAGAAAGTTGCACGTTTTAAGCTCTGACCTACACCCCCCTGAAGGGACCTGGGAATTAAACATAAGCTCCTCGTTCTGGGAAGTATTACATTCATGGGGATGGAAATTATTTGCGATCCTAGTAGCAGTGCTAGGAATATTCATGACATGTTGTTGTTGCATACACTGCTTACTCATAATATGTACTGAAATAAGCGAGGAGTGTGTACAGATGGTAGAAGAAAAGAGCACTGCTAAATCAAGTACTCACAGTAATGATGAATCAAATACAGTAAAAGAATTCATGTTAATCAATATTGATGACAATGGGGAGGAGACCAGTAGTGTGCAAGATTCAGAATCAGAATCAGATACTTGGTCGGAAGAGGATGCAATGTACGGATGAGGTGTTTGACATACAGCCAAAAGGAGGGTTTGTCAGTCCAGAAAAAGTAGACACCCCTCAATCAGAGGGCAATGTACTTTGTTGACCGAAGACCAACCGCCTCATGTGTTTAGTAGTAGAAATATATAGCCATAAGCTTGACTAAAGTGCGGCCATTTTAAGGTGACTGAAATCGCCATTTTGTTTTCTAACGTTTGCCTTTTGCTTTCTGTTAAAACTGCTTTGCTGAAAACTTATTCTGCTCCACTAGTACATCATTGTTCATGTAAAGTGCAAGGTCGCAAGAGACTTGTTGAAACATAACACAGCAACCCAGACAGAAATGCCAGGTCTCCTCCCTCACAAATCCTTGGAAGTAAGCAGTGAGGCATTCTAATCACTACACAGGTGCCAGCTAGTCTCGTTAATACAGTAGAAATGTTAGAAGCGAACATTAAATGGCTTGAATTATGCTCTTCTTTGCGGCCCCCCTTTCCTGAGCCCTGTAGAGCCCTGGAGAGCAAGTTGAGCCCCAGTGCACGAATAGAAACTAGGAGATAGCAAGGCCTGGAATGTGTCTCTCCCCTGCACGCAGCTTGCTTGCAAAAACAGAAGCATTGTGTTCTTTAATACAAAGACTTGTGTCTGTAGGCTCGCAAAATTGCAAACTGTTGCTAAGTGAATATTTGAAGGTGTCATACTCGTCACCATTGTCAATCATTGTGCCCAATTCAAAGGAAATGTATTAGGGGTGGTATTGGATGTGTCACTACTGATTGTAAGATGCTTGCTTTGTATATATGTAACTGTTGTATGATTCTCACTCTCTTGCGTCCCCCGGGGTCTGGAAACCCACGTCGCGGGGCGTGGGACCCAGTTGGCCAACTGAGACTATTTGCTTTGCAATAAACCCTAGCTTTTGGGAATATAACCTCTTGTCTGGCGTATCAGTTTGTGTGTGGTGATTGTGCTTGTTTCCATACGTGAGGGTCCCTCAGGGGCCCCTTCAAAGTGATCACAGTTCAAGGGTGTTTATTGAACTTCACTGGGTTGGTTGAACGCCTATCTAAACCCAAATCTAAGGATGGGAGCAAGCTACGACCATCAAATAATAATAACACAGTCCTAGTCGAGTCTGTCAAAATAAAAGGGCCTATACTAATAAACCTATTGCCAATCCTTACTTCTAAATACAAAAGGGTGTGGGACAATTGTGTATGCAAAAAGAAAAGTGTTCAAAAAACAATATGACAGGCTGGTTGAGCCGTTGGCTTCGCTTCCCCATGTTTCCAACATGGGGCAAGGCGGCACACTCGAGCTTCGCACACTCTCAGGCTCATCTACCATGAGGATACAGTTCAAAGCAAAGGTATTAAGCCTTTTGCCAAAGCTTCTTTTCCAATAACAGTTTCTTACTGCAGAGTGCCTGTCGCAATAATTAAGCACCAAAGTTCCTTTCTTCTCGACGTTCTGACATGTACAAGTTCTCATTTTCAATATTCATCATCAATCTTTCTCCTTCAAGTTTGGACCCATTTTTACCACAATGTTCACAAGTGGTCTCCCTCGTTTGGGCTCAGACCATGGATCTCCCCCATTCGGGCTCGGATCATGAATCACCCTTGTTCGGGCTCAGATCCTGGATCTCCCTCATTTGGGCTCAGATCCTGGATCTCCCTTGTCCGGGAATCAGATCCTTTTAGCACAATATTCACATTTGGTCTGCCTTGTTCAGGCTTGGACCATGCAATCTCACTTTTTACATTTTCCTCTTAATATCAAGAAACGAAGTCTGTTGAATGTGCATTGGGTATGGCTTAACCGTCGCAGGACCACTTTGATTCACTTCACACAATATTCTAACTTTTGTTTCTGCCACCTATTGGCTGAATACTTTTACAGAGACCTTTGATTGAGCACCCACGTTGCGCCAGACTACTCTGTCACTGGTATCATATCTTTCCTTCTCAAAGTTCAAACATTCATCAGTGATTCTGCT
The DNA here is from genome assembly GCF_040938575.1 of Ambystoma mexicanum. Classification (NCBI taxonomy): domain Eukaryota; kingdom Metazoa; phylum Chordata; class Amphibia; order Caudata; family Ambystomatidae; genus Ambystoma; species Ambystoma mexicanum. The sequence continues at coordinate 1,462,755,345 of NC_090935.1, forward strand.
TTACTCGCATCTTTCATCACACGCGTTTAGCAATTTTCGTTCCTGCGCTCTTTATACAATGTTGCCTCTTGCAACGCAACCTTGACTTCAACATAGACCAGTCTTGCATTGGCCTATCCGACTCACCGGCTTTGTTGATCTCTACACTCGCGATTTTGTTCTTGGAGCCAAGGATGATACCACAGCGGCTGCTGCTCCTCGGCGACTTGGTTAGCTATGCAGGACGGCCTCTAGTATCTCCGACACACAGTGTAGGATTCTTTAGCTTGGTTTCCTGGCCTTACATCTTCTGATCTACAAGTGTTTTGAAAGTAACAGTCTCTTGTCTGAAAGGTCAAGGGTATTTCCCTCCTTGCAAACCCTTCTTGGTTTGCCGTCTTTCTCCCCTTGTTCTGTTGCCTCCTCGAAACTGCTACTCCTTCATGTGGTTTGCCTCGCTCAGAGTGTGCTCTCGTGCTCTGCCTTTTATTCGAGTGGCGAAGTTCAATGGAAGTCAGGTGTGAGTGATTGTCAGTAATTACCTGACTTCGCCTGACCATAGTAGCGGGACATGTCAGATACACTGAGTCTGTTTTCTCCCAGAGCCGGCTGCCTGTGTGGAAGTGTTTGTGGAGGTAAAGGGGCGAGGGTACAGTTCCCACATATCCTACCTGGTAGGATGGGATAAAGGTGTTACAGGGGGAGAGATACCGCGTCTCGCCATCTGTTGTCCCACTCCTGAAGACCCCTCACCCAGGTGATCCTCCCGCCCTAGACCACCCCCAGGGTCTGGATCCAAAGGCAATGGCCATGCCCTGGCCCCCTGAGAGAGAGATCCACATGGACTAGCGGGTGGGACACCTTCTGATATCTCACACAGCTCTTCAGCATGTTGTACAATGCAGTCTGTCAGTATGTTTAGCGCCTGCTCAGTGAAGCATGGCCTCAGATGGTGTCTATCAGGGATGCAAGATGTGTCTGGATGGTAACAGGAGCTGGGTAATTTTAAGTCGATTGTGTTTTCCAAAATGGCCATCAGCAAAATTCCTGTTCCGTCTGAGACGTTGTTTCCGGTGACAGTGTTTTCGTTACCATTGTTTCCGGCAATGGCATGCCATTGAGGGTGCCACCAGCATTGGTGCAGGTGGTGCCACTGATTTCACGCTAGTTTGACAGTGTTTCCATCACGCCGGTCACACTGTTACCTGCATGCCAGAATACACGCTCCTGCGATGATGTAATGTGCCAGTGATTCTGTGGTTACAGTTGCCGTAAATGGTGCCACCGGCTCCATGGAATCACCAGCAAAATACTGCCACACTTGTAATGAAGGCCAATGTATTTCTCTGTTTTGGGCACATCTTTGGGGGGAGTCATGTAACCCATGTGGACCCCCATAGAGACAACTTCAATTTCACATCTGGGGCAAATGTGTCCCTTACATTCATGATCGGCCCTTATGAAGCAGCCGCATTAGACACAATCCATTTTGAGATGACATTCTGCTAAACCCTGAGATGCTTTCTCGATATGTTTTTTCGAGACCTTCTTTAGAACTGGAAAATGTCTTGCACTTGCAACATTTAAACCCTGATTCAGCAATCATCTCGTAGCCATCTCGCTTGCCACGTGACAATGGAATTTACACCTGTGAGTCATATGATTGCTATATATGTGGCAGCAATAAGGGCATGAATTCCTAGTCCCTAGGAAACCCTGGAGGTTTAAGATACCGTAATAGTGCTAACTATTATGCAGAATGTACACCGTGTTTTTATTTGATGTGTTGCCCAGAGGAAAATATTTCCAAATGCCGGTCTTGGTTATAAAGAATTTTGATCGGAAAACCGAAGTAATCTTCAAATAAAATCAACTCATTGAAACCAACCATGATATCCATAGGTATACCCGGAACCTTGTGGGCCTCCAAAGCCTTTGTCTGTATGTAACCGTCTGTAACGATTCTAACCTCCAACAGACCTATAATGCTCACAGTCATACAGGTGTTTAATGGCCTATAGATAAAGTCCAAGAGCCAAAGCATCTTAAAGTGTTTTCTTTAGTGGCCGGTACACTCCACCCTCTCTAGATCTCACAAACACAGACACAATCCTCAAAGGCTTTGCTATGGTGAGCTCTGTCTTACTTTGTAACAGTCTTCTGATATTTTCTAAGAACTCCAAAACATCAAAGGTTTGACTAAATGAACGCCTGATGAAAAGAGGCCTGTTTAAAATCGAGCTGTATAAATGGCTCTACACAAAGTCATTAGGGGCTACCGTTTCAAGGATGCGTAATACGAGCCTTTCAACTGTTTCTGTTATTATTAATAGGCAGTGGCCGGTGGATGTTAACAGGTCTAGATTTACAAAGTGAAAAACATCAAGTGTAAATAATTATATTTTTTTTAAAACAGGCATTTTAAAATCTTACAGCCTTTAAATAACTAACCAAAATAAAGAAGGATATCTCACCAGATCTTACTGAAAAGTCTACACAATCATAGAAAGAGGGGCTCCATAAATCTATGAGAGTAAATAAACAAATAAATAACTAAGCAGCATATTAAACAAAACTCTACTTTTTACACTTTTCAGAGTGGCCAAAGCACTTACTTCTCATTCTGGTCGATCAGGCAAGTTTTCTCTGTCTAAGTGTGAATGGGGTTAGTTATGTTATTGCTATTAGCAGATGGTGTGGCAGTTCTCTAAAGCAAGGCCATGCAGTGCAGATATATATAGACTATTTTGGCAGGCTTCTTCTTGAGGTAGGCTGTCCTACATAGTCACTATGCGCCAGAACACGTGTATCCCCTGCGCCAGAGCACACTACCTGTTACATTTTATCACAAGAAATTCCCCACAAGGACAGATTATGCATATATTTTATCACACGTATTTTGACAGGGGTACAGACCACACATATCTGCAGTGATGCCGCAGCACCTGTTTAGAATTCATTACAAGGAATTACACAAGTTTGACACGACATGGCGAGGGGGATATCACATGGCGACGGGGATATCATGTGTTCCTATACGCAACCTTGAAACAGCTGTTTGGACTTTATTTTATTCCCGGCACAGGATCAAAGTTGCAGAAAATCCCAACACTGCATTCTTTATGATTCAGCAATAGCTTGAACCCATACATCACACACTTGTTTCACAGCTGTGAGAAGGATCTTGCACAGCATTACGTCAGCCCCACTATTTGACAGCTGGCTCCTGACACGGCTTACGCTGGTATAAATTGGAGCTGAAAGTGACTCACACAGATGCATCATGGCCTGACCTTGCAACAACGCTGCGAGTAAGGCCTTATGAAAGAACCCATGTATGGGGGCCACACACCTGGCTCTGGGTTTAGCAAATCTGTGCCACATTACAGATGGGTGTTTTGTTAATTATTTTTGTAAAAATAATTATTATTGTTTTTTTTGTCGACAGATCTGCTAAAAAAAGGCTTATAAATACATATAAAAGTACTGATTAGCCTCTTTCACACCCCAAAATTACCAACCGTACCAGGTTTTTGGAGAAGTATTTAACCACTGTATAGTTTGGCCTCCACCCAACGTCACAATATCAGGATAGCAAAGTCATCAAGAGCGCTGTATACCTCTCTCCGACCCACCTTCTGTATATCCTTCTGTATATGTACCCTTTACTCCACCCCTAGGGGCGGCACAGTGCCTACATCATCTCCACAGCACCCTGGCGCACCATGACACATTTCAGGGTGAAAAGTGTGCTACCTACATCACACCTACCCCAAAACATTGCAGGTTAATGTCTGCACCATCTCCCGAGCTGCCTGGCGCACTTTAAAAGCTATGACACACTTCTGGATCTTGGGGGCATACCTGCGGGGGTCAATGACAACATGTGCATCATTTCTACATTATCTTATCACCACATAAACCGGTGCAATAGGGTACACAAACAGGGCTTCACACAGATTACTACCGTGTCAAAATGTTAATGGCACTTACCCACAACCTAGAGGGTGGGACTTCCCGGTGGCCCACATGATGTAACATCCGGAATAGGATTTCCGGTAGGGCGGGACTTCCAGTTGACTCACATGATGTCACATCCAGGGTAGGACTTCGGGCAGGGCAGGACTTCCGGGTGACCTCCATGATGCCATTTCTGGGGTGGGACTTCCTGGTTAAAGGGGCGTTCCCACTTGTCAAATTTAACATGGGGACAAAAGGGATCATTCCCCTCTACTGACATGAACTGAATTAGGTTGCCCCTATGTATGCGGTCATGAGCAATACATTTATGGGGAGTGGTGATTGCCTACCACATCATAGCTGTCATAATTCAGAGATTATGGGCCTCATCATGAGTTGGGCCTTGGCCCTTAAATGCAGCGGTAATGCTATTATGTCACATTTAAGGGCTGACCCAATTGCGATTTTGGCCCTGCCAGGATGCATTCACCTCCAGCTCTGAGCTCGAGGTGAATGCGCTGGTGGAGACGGCATTTCAGTGCTATTAGCGCTGGCGCAATTTCCAATGGACCCAATGGGGAATTAAATGTATGCCGCTACTTGTCATCTGGCGCAAAATGCGCGGGAGCGAGTAGCAGTAACGCTAATTGCGTTGGTGGTATCCCGGTGCAATTACCGCTGGGGTACCACAATCCTCCTGATGAGGCTCTATGTGGCTTATTGTACCACCATAATGTTCAAATACGTTGAAATATGCATGCCTTTAGTAAGTTAATATAAATAGCTATGGTTACATGTCATTTTATGAAGTGTGAAGAATGTTGTCCTTGTAGCTTTTGACCTAGCCCATATAAGTTCACCATTTGGCAAAAGTAAGGTATGGGCACATATAAACACACATGCCAAAGTTGCTGTGACCTTTAGGAAACCTGAGGGTATCCACTCTCCTACTCTCTTTGGATCCTCTTCTCAGGTGGCCAGGGAAAGGCCATCGCTTTTGGATCTTGACCTTGGTGGTGGAGAAGCGATGGAGGATCCCCTGGGTGGAGGGATTGTGAGTGGGGTACCCACAGGCAAGACATGGTATCCCCCTATTCCCTCTGAAAACCAACCTAACCCTCCCCCGGCCTTTAAGGCCTACTCTAAGACATCTCCTCTAACTTCCCCCCATTTGACCTGTTACAGTACTGGGACGAGGAAGAGGCGACTAGGAGTAGTGATCACCAATACGTATTTTCACCACTCTGGTACTGAGATGAAGAAGAAGAATGTGAATGAACACTATTGGGGAAGTCAGGCATGGCCCACAAATATGTTGATTAGAGGCCAGGCAGTTGAACTTTCTGACCCACACCTGTGAACCATTAATACTCATAGGGAGTATATGAGGTGGGGCTGCACTTCATGAAGGGAGGCCTTTGTGCAAGCAGGGAAAGCAGGGCATGCTGTGTTGAACATTGGAAGTTAGAAACCAAGCATAAGTTGATACGTTGGAGTCTTGGGGAAGGGAACTCTGAGGCTTGATGAACTGCAATGTTGTCTTGAGGATGGAGCCCTCAAGACCCTTTTCTTTGGAACTGCGGTGCTTCGAACTTGGTGAAGGGAACCCCAAGGAATGTGTGGAACTGTATTGCCTTGATCTTGAGGAAGGGAACCCCAAGGATTTGTGGAACTTTCTTGAACTTGGGGAAGGGGAGCTAAAAAGGAAGCTAAGAGCTGGAAGAAGCTTGAAACTTTGTTTGATCACTATTTCTTTTATTATTGACCTCCCTAAACATAGTTTAGCTTAGTTGTGAGGGTAAGGATATGTTTTGGACACAGACAGATTTTTAAGTTGAACTTTCTGACCCAGACATGCGTAAGTTTTGCTCAGGAAGGGAAATCCCACCTTAGCACAGGGCTAGTTAGGGTTTCAACCATACTGACATTTGATTTAATAGAAGACTTGGTTTTGAACTTTGAATCTGTTGTCTATAACTTACTTCATGATGCCTTCACAGGTGTGAGAAACCTGAAGGTGTCTCACCCACTAGTCCCCGGAGATCTGTCATCCAGGTGGCGCAATTAGGTTAATAGCTACAAACTGGAAACAATTTAGTAAAATTATCATCAATGGGTGGCGGAACAACATTTGTAACATCCATAGAGTAGAAAAATGTTCTGTTAGCAAAATATTAAATGAAATGGCATGTATTCATTAACTATCTATCATTTTTAGTGCACATGGCACTTTATCTGATCCCGTGTTGAAAATGATAGTCATTTATTTGTCCAGGTACTTTTTATATTACTGTGTATTGCTTAGGTTCCACTCTCATGAATGTCCCCCCTTCCCCATACCTCCCGTATGTCCATGTTGTTTGTTTTTGCATTATCTATAGGAATACATATAGTACTATTTGTCAATATAACCAGGGACGTCATTTAGGGGTCACCAGAGGTCGCAACTGCGACCTCTGAGGTCTCCCCTGCGACCTCTGTGGTCTCCCTTGCGACCTCTAAAAGAAACCTAAAAAAATTAAGTTTTCTTTTTTTTTTTGGTAATGCAAGCTCCTGGGCTGTGGCGAGCACCATGTGGCTCTTTACTTCTGAAGTGGCTAGCTTTCTTGTTCAGGCCCCTTAAAAAAAAGAAGAAAAATAAGAATAGGAGGGCCACAAGTCCAGCACTTTCAGCAGTGACCCTAAATAAGAAAGAATAGGAATACCAAATAATGTGTCTTTCTGGAATTCTATACAATAATTGCTAGGTTTATTTCAGGCGCACTTCAGGGGGTGAGTCACTGATTTAGTCTGTTCTTAAATGCCTCAACTCAGCCTTTCATCCTTGTAAGGTCGATAAATGAGTACCAACAAAGGTTGGGTGATATTGGGTGTATATTTTTTCTGTATAAAGCGTTTAAGCGTAAGTGCTATATAATAACACATCATTACCATTTGGTCATAGACGTCTGTTTGCATTCACAGTACTTTAGTAATATGGGCCTAGACACATAGATCTTAACGATACTGGCGATCCATTCTTGTATGAAATATACATCACATTATAGTGATATCATAACCATATTTTTTGTAGTGTACAATGGTATGTGATGCCACTTCCCGTTTTTTCAACGGGTGAAAGGTCGTGTTCCATCGCTTCCTGCAATATCACTTCGGGGTGGGGTCAAATGACATCACTTCCTGTGATGTCATCAGGGGTGAAGAGTCGTGTGATGTCACTTCCGCTACCCCTGGCATTTTGGTGAAATATAACCCCTATTTATGTTCTTGTCTCATTCAAGCTGGCATAGATTCCAATAACCTCAATTAATTCAGCTATTGTGTTATTAATATTTGTCAAATGTAGTTATCTAAACTGCATGTGTTTCTTGTTTTCTACATTGGTTCTGCTGAGCCTAATCTTTACAGCATGAATTTTCACTTGTTAAGCCTAGAATTTAATGCAAATGAAACCAAGAAATATATACTATTTGCATTTTGTATGTTTAGTGACATTTAAAAAGGCGTTTTCATTTTTAGAAAGGAAGAAGATGTGGTTTGCTTTGTCATCCCTGCAATATTAATGTGCTGGCCTGCTTACCCCCTCTGACACCCTGTGCCTAAGCTTGTCTGTTTGCTTTGAATGCCCACCTGTTTATTGCCAGGGGACAGGACCCTCAGCAAGGATGACAGGCTCGGTGATGTTACACCAGCATCTCCACCCTACCCCACATTCAGCTGTAAATGACATACGTAATTAAGAACCCATGTCTGCATACACCTGAGTAAGTGGGGAATGACTGGGTGTGTTATCTGTGACATTCATCCCGAGTGCCTCGCCGAGTGCAATGCATTACCAATGTGCGACCATAGAGGGAACGCAGTCAGTGACATTCTGCATCCGGTTCCTGTCTTCTGCAGGGCAATCATCCTGAACAGCCGGAAGTACTCCAACGCCACATTCGAGGAGATCAGCAACATCGTGAGAGAGATCGTCTCTCTAGCGGAAACATGCTGCGCTAAAGGAGCCGCCCCTGACTGCTATGACAAAAGGGTGGGTGTGGAACCAAAATATGTGTCAAGCTTTCATTGATGTCCCCAACAAAATTGTTACTGTAACACTGTTTAAGGTAACCTGCATAAAATCCTCAGGCATTCACCTCTAAGGTAAACTAATAAATGCAGTGATCCCAATGATTAAAATATGTACATACAAACTGCACAAAAAAGGCACAAGTAAACAAGTCCAGGTGCACATCCAGCAGGATCGAATCTGAAATATAATATACCATTAACTTTGTTATTTAGCATTAGGGTTGATGTACCGAAGTCAAAAGAATCGCAACGGAATTGACGGTAGTCGATTTCACCACAATTCTGTTTGTACTTCAGCAAAACAACTCTCATTTTACCCCTAAATCAAACGCCCAACACCCCCTACTTTTCACTGGCTGTCGCAGCAGCTTCTCATACCCCGACAGCGTCAATTCCTTCCCCCTAACGCTGGTTGGATCTCACGCCGCAGGGTCCACTTTTCTTTTTGGGGTATTTTTTTTGTGTCCCCCGCTTCCATTATCAAGGAAGCGGGGGACACCACCGCAAATCATATTCTGTATTTTGGGTTTCGATTTAATCGAATTACCCATATTAGCTCAAATGGTCTATACGACCATTTTTATTTGACCAATTTGAGTAATATTGTTATTTACAGTGCTACATTACAACAAAAACCTGGGTAACTAGTGCGATAAGACATAAAGTATTACTATGTGAAACATTGTTTATAATTGAAAGAGCTAAGGGCCTCCTTATGAGTTAGGTGGACCGATAAAACAAAGTGGTGGTAACTGTGTACGCTACAGCAACTTTAAGGTGGCGCGCTAAAGCCAAGATGATGCCAGATTTGGAAATTTGCTCGCAATAAAAGGTTACACCACCATTTCTTCCAAACTTCACAGCTGCAGCTTCAGAACAGACAGCAATCCTTATTCCATGCAATACAGTTCTTGTGAGGTCAGCATACACATAATATGACAGAAGAGCTGCTTTTATGGCAAGGAATTAGTTTCTTAATGCAAAGCTAGTCCAAAGGAAATAGTGACTGGGTAACAGTGAGCCCCAAAAAAATCATAGATAAATAATGTGCATGTATTCCATATAGGCGCGTTCCCATCCACAAACACAGACATCTTCAGCTTGTGTTCCCTTAGGTGACAGTGGCTCTGACCTTACTGCACAACACGTGGCCCACTGCACTGCCATTCAGTTCCTGAAGATCTGTTCAATCAGAGTGATCTGTCAATGGCCGAGTCTTTTGCAGAGGTCGAAAACTGTGTAAAAAACTCTGCACATGCTCTTCAACTGTTTGTTGCTGGCTTCCACCATGCCGTCTTCTTTCCCTCTGTAATGATGTCTTCTGAGCCCATATGCGCCCCGCTTGACTTATGCTCCACAATCTTCTGTGTAAGCTGCTTCTGCCTAGCCTGTTTTTCCAGAACCTGAGGGACCTAACTTTCTGCCCACTCTGTGAGTATTCGCCAACGCCTGCCCACGGTCATTGACTGATCAACCACACGAGGATTTACCTTCCCTACACACACAACATCCAAGGCGACTGGAAACCAGATATATCCACTCATATTCAGCTTTAAAATGAACACCACTGCTGCATGCTACAACAATCAGGAATTTGAACAGGCTCTTCTTCTGGCATAGGCTTCAGTGTAAGCGGGAGATGGACTGGCACTGCTTCTGGCATAGGCTTCAGTGTAAGCGGGTGATGGACTGGCTGTTCGTCTGGCATAGGCTTCAGTGTAAGCGGGAGATGGACTGGCAATGCTTCTGGCACAGGCTTCAGTGTAAGCGGGAGATGCACTGGCACTGCTTCTGGCATAGGCTTCAGTGTAAGCGGGAGATGCACTGGCACTGCTTCTGGCATAGGCTTCAGTGTAAGTTGGAGATGGACTGGCACTGCTTCTGGCATAGGCTTCAGTGTAAGTTGGAGATGGACTGGCACTGCTTCTGGCATAGGCTTCATTGTAAGCAGGAGATGGTCAGGCACTGCTTCTGGCATAGGCTTCAGTGTAAGAGGGAGATGGACTGGCACTGCTTCTGGCACAGGCTTTAGTGTAAGCGGCAGATGGACTGGTACCGCTTCTGGCATAGGCTTCAGTGTAAGCGGGAAATGGACTGGCACCACTTCTGCCATAGGCTTCAGTATAAGCGGGAGATGGACTGGCACCGCTTCTGGCATAGGCTTCAGTGTAAGCAGGAGATGGACTGGCACTGCATCTGGTATAGGCTTCAGTGTAAGCGGGAGATGGACTGGCACTGCTTCTGGCATATGCTTCAGTGTAAGTGTGGGATGGACTGGCACTGCTTCTGGCATAGGCTTCAGTTAAAGCGGGAGATGGACTGGCACTGCTTCTGGCATAGGCTTCAGTGTAAGCGGAAGATGGACTAGAACTGCTTCTGGCATAGGCTTCGGTGTAAGCAGGAGATGGACTGGCACTGCTTCTGGCATAGGCTTCAGTGTAAGCGGAAGATGGACTGGAACTGCTTCTGGCATAGGCTTCGGTGTAAGCGGGAGATGGACTGGCACTGCTTCTGGCATAGGCTTCAGTGTAAGCGGAAGATGGACTGGAACTGCTTCTGGCATAGGCTTCGGTGTAAGCGGGAGATGGACTGGCACTGCTTCTGGCATAGGCTTCAGTGTAAGCAGGAGATGGACTGGCACTGCATCTGGTATAGGCTTCAGTGTAAGCGGGAGATGGACTGGCACTGCTTCTGGCATATGCTTCAGTGTAAGTGTGGGATGGACTGGCACTGCTTCTGGCATAGGCTTCAGTTAAAGCGGGAGATGGACTGGCACTGCTTCTGGCATAGGCTTCAGTGTAAGCGGAAGATGGACTGGCTGTACTTCTGGCATAGGCTTCAGTGTAAGCAGGAGATGGACTGGCACTGCTTCTGGCATAGGCTTCAGTGTAAGCGGAAGATGGACTGGAACTGCTTCTGGCATAGGCTTCGGTGTAAGCGGGAGATGGACTGGCACTGCTTCTGGCATAGGCTTCAGTGTAAGCAGGAGATGGACTGGCACTGCTTCTGGCATAGGCTTCAGTGTAAGCGGGAGATGGACTGCTACTGCTTCTGGCATAGGCTTCAGTGTAAGCGGGAGATGGACTGGCTGTTCGTCTGGCATAGGCTTCAGTGTAAGCGGGAGATGGACTGGCAATGCTTCTGGCACAGTCTTCAGTGTAAGCGGGAGATGGACTGGCACTGCTTCTGGCATAGGCTTCAGTGTAAGAGGGAGATGGACGGGCACCGCTTCTGGCATAGGCTTCAGTGTAAGCGTTAGATGGACTGGCACTGCTTCTGGCATAGGCTTCAGTGTAAGAGGGAGATGGACGGGCACCGCTTCTGGCATAGGCTTTAGTGTAAGTGAGAGATGTTCTGGCTGTTCTTCTGGCATAGGCTTCATTGTAAGCAGGAGATGGTCCGGCACTGCTTCTGGCATAGGCTTCAGTGTAAGAGGGAGATGGACTGGCACTGCTTCTGGCATAGGCTTCAGTGTAAGCGGGAGATGCACTGCCACTGCTTCTGGCATAGGCTTCAATGTAAGCGGGAGATGGACTGGCACTGCTTCTGGCATAGGCTTCAGTGTAAGCGAGAGATGGACTGGCACTGCTTCTGGCATAGGCTTCATTGTAAGCAGGAGATGGTCAGGCACTGCTTCTGGCATAGGCTTCAGTGTAAACTGGAGATGGACTGGCCCTGCTTCTGGCATTAGCTTCAGTGTAAGCAGGAGATGGACTGGCACTGCTTCTGGCATAGGCTTCAGTGTAAGCGGGAGATGGACTGGCACTGCTTCTGGCACAGGCTTCAGTGTAAGCGGGAGATGGAATGGCACTGCTTCTGGCATAGGCTTCAGAGTAAGCGGGAGATGGACTGGCACTGCTTCTGGCACAGGCTTTAGTGTAAGCGGCAGATGGACTGGCACTGCACCTGGCACAGGCTGCAGTGCAAGCAGGAGATAGGCTGGCACTGCTTCTGGCACAGGCTTCAGTGAAAGTAGAAGATGGACTGGCACCGCTTCTGGCATAGGCTTCAGTGTAAGCGGGAGATGGACTAGCACTGCATCTGGCATAGGCTTCAGTGTAAGCGGGAGATGGACTGGCACTGCTTCTGGCATATGCTTCAGTGTAAGTGTGGGATGGACTGGCACTGCTTCTGGCATAGGCTTCAGTGTAAGCGGGAGATGGACTGGCTGTTCTTCTGGCATAGGCTTCAGTGTAAGTGGGAGATAGACTGGCACTGCATCTGGCACAGGCTTCAGTGTAAGCGGAAGATGGACTAGCACTGCTTCTGGCATAGGCTTCAGTGTAAGCTGGGGATGGACTGGCACTGCTTCTGGCATAGGCTTCAGTGTAAGCTGGAGATGGACTGGCCCTGCTTCTGGCATAAGCTTTAGTGTAAGCGGGAGATGGACTGCCACTGCTTCTGGCATAGGCTTCAGTGTAAGCAGGAGATGGACTGGCACTGCTTCTGGCATAGGATTCAGTGTAAGTGGGAGATGGACTGGCACTGCTTCTGGCATAGGCTTCAGTGTAAGCGAGAGATGGACTGGCTGTTCTTCTGGCACAGGCTTCAGTGTAAGCGGGAGATGGACTGGCACTGCTTCTGGCATAGGCTTCAGTGTAAGCAGGAGATGCACTGGCACTGTGTCTGGAACAGGTTTCAGTGTAAGCGGGAGATGGACTGGCACTGCTTCTGGCACGGGCTTCAGTGTAAGCAGGCGATGGACTGGCACTGCATCTGGCACAGGCTTCAGTGTAAGCCAGAGATGGACTGGCACTGCTTCTGGCATGGGCTTCAGTGTAAGCGGAAGATGGACTGGAACCGCTTCTGGCATAGGCTTCAGTGTAAGCGGGAGATGGACTGGCACTGCTTCTGGCATAGGCTTCAGTGTAAGCAGGAGATGGACTGGCACTGCTTCTGGCATAGGCTTCAGTGTAAGCGGGAGATGGACTGCCACTGCTTCTGGCATAGGCTTCAGTGTAAGTGGGAGATGGACTGGCACTGCTTCTGGCATAGGCTTCAGTGTAAGCGGGAGATGGACTGGCTGTTCTTCTGGCATAGGCTTCAGTGTAAGCGGGAGATGGACTGGCTGTTCTTCTGGCATAGGCTTCAGTGTAAGTGGGAGATAGACTGGCGCTGCATCTGGCACAGGCTTCAGTGTAAGCGGAAGATGGACTAGCACTGCTTCTGGCATAGGCTTCAGTGTAAGCTGGGGATGGACTGGCACTGCTTCTGGCATAGGCTTCAGTGTAAGCTGGAGATGGACTGGCCCTGCTTCTGGCATAAGCTTTAGTGTAAGCGGGAGATGGACTGGTACCGCTTCTGGCATAGGCTTCAGTGTAAGCGGGAAATGGACTGGCACCACTTCTGCCATAGGCTTCAGTATAAGCGGGAGATGGACTGGCACCGCTTCTGGCATAGGCTTCAGTGTAAGCAGGAGATGGACTGGCACTGCATCTGGTATAGGCTTCAGTGTAAGCGGGAGATGGACTGGCACTGCTTCTGGCATATGCTTCAGTGTAAGTGTGGGATGGACTGGCACTGCTTCTGGCATAGGCTTCAGTTAAAGCGGGAGATGGACTGGCTGTACTTCTGGCATAGGCTTCAGTGTAAGCAGGAGATGGACTGGCACTGCTTCTGGCATAGGCTTCAGTGTAAGCGGAAGATGGACTGGCACTGCTTCTGGCATAGGCTTCAGTGTAAGCAGGAGATGGACTGGCACTGCTTCTGGCATAGGCTTCAGTGTAAGCGGGAGATGGACTGCTACTGCTTCTGGCATAGGCTTCAGTGTAAGCGGGAGATGGACTGGCTGTTCGTCTGGCATAGGCTTCAGTGTAAGCGGGAGATGGACTGGCAATGCTTCTGGCACAGTCTTCAGTGTAAGCGGGAGATGGACTGGCACTGCTTCTGGCATAGGCTTCAGTGTAAGAGGGAGATGGACGGGCACCGCTTCTGGCATAGGCTTCAGTGTAAGCGTTAGATGGACTGGCACTGCTTCTGGCATAGGCTTCAGTGTAAGAGGGAGATGGACGGGCACCGCTTCTGGCATAGGCTTTAGTGTAAGTGAGAGATGTTCTGGCTGTTCTTCTGGCATAGGCTTCATTGTAAGCAGGAGATGGTCCGGCACTGCTTCTGGCATAGGCTTCAGTGTAAGAGGGAGATGGACTGGCACTGCTTCTGGCATAGGCTTCAGTGTAAGCGGGAGATGCACTGCCACTGCTTCTGGCATAGGCTTCAATGTAAGCGGGAGATGGACTGGCACTGCTTCTGGCATAGGCTTCAGTGTAAGCGAGAGATGGACTGGCACTGCTTCTGGCATAGGCTTCATTGTAAGCAGGAGATGGTCAGGCACTGCTTCTGGCATAGGCTTCAGTGTAAACTGGAGATGGACTGGCCCTGCTTCTGGCATTAGCTTCAGTGTAAGCAGGAGATGGACTGGCACTGCTTCTGGCATAGGCTTCAGTGTAAGCGGGAGATGGACTGGCACTGCTTCTGGCACAGGCTTCAGTGTAAGCGGGAGATGGAATGGCACTGCTTCTGGCATAGGCTTCAGAGTAAGCGGGAGATGGACTGGCACTGCTTCTGGCACAGGCTTTAGTGTAAGCGGCAGATGGACTGGCACTGCACCTGGCACAGGCTGCAGTGCAAGCAGGAGATAGGCTGGCACTGCTTCTGGCACAGGCTTCAGTGAAAGTAGAAGATGGACTGGCACCGCTTCTGGCATAGGCTTCAGTGTAAGCGGGAGATGGACTAGCACTGCATCTGGCATAGGCTTCAGTGTAAGCGGGAGATGGACTGGCACTGCTTCTGGCATATGCTTCAGTGTAAGTGTGGGATGGACTGGCACTGCTTCTGGCATAGGCTTCAGTGTAAGCGGGAGATGGACTGGCTGTTCTTCTGGCATAGGCTTCAGTGTAAGTGGGAGATAGACTGGCACTGCATCTGGCACAGGCTTCAGTGTAAGCGGAAGATGGACTAGCACTGCTTCTGGCATAGGCTTCAGTGTAAGCTGGGGATGGACTGGCACTGCTTCTGGCATAGGCTTCAGTGTAAGCTGGAGATGGACTGGCCCTGCTTCTGGCATAAGCTTTAGTGTAAGCGGGAGATGGACTGCCACTGCTTCTGGCATAGGCTTCAGTGTAAGCAGGAGATGGACTGGCACTGCTTCTGGCATAGGATTCAGTGTAAGTGGGAGATGGACTGGCACTGCTTCTGGCATAGGCTTCAGTGTAAGCGAGAGATGGACTGGCTGTTCTTCTGGCACAGGCTTCAGTGTAAGCGGGAGATGGACTGGCACTGCTTCTGGCATAGGCTTCAGTGTAAGCAGGAGATGCACTGGCACTGTGTCTGGAACAGGTTTCAGTGTAAGCGGGAGATGGACTGGCACTGCTTCTGGCACGGGCTTCAGTGTAAGCAGGCGATGGACTGGCACTGCATCTGGCACAGGCTTCAGTGTAAGCCAGAGATGGACTGGCACTGCTTCTGGCATGGGCTTCAGTGTAAGCGGAAGATGGACTGGAACCGCTTCTGGCATAGGCTTCAGTGTAAGCGGGAGATGGACTCGCACTGCTTCTGGCATAGGCTTCAGTGTAAGCAGGAGATGGACTGGCACTGCTTCTGGCATAGGCTTCAGTGTAAGCGGGAGATGGACTGCCACTGCTTCTGGCATAGGCTTCAGTGTAAGTGGGAGATGGACTGGCACTGCTTCTGGCATAGGCTTCAGTGTAAGCGGGAGATGGACTGGCTGTTCTTCTGGCATAGGCTTCAGTGTAAGCGGGAGATGGACTGGCTGTTCTTCTGGCATAGGCTTCAGTGTAAGTGGGAGATAGACTGGCACTGCATCTGGCACAGGCTTCAGTGTAAGCGGAAGATGGACTAGCACTGCTTCTGGCATAGGCTTCAGTGTAAGCTGGGGATGGACTGGCACTGCTTCTGGCATAGGCTTCAGTGTAAGCTGGAGATGGACTGGCCCTGCTTCTGGCATAAGCTTTAGTGTAAGCGGGAGATGGACTGCCACTGCTTCTGGCATAGGATTCAGTGTAAGTGGGAGATGGACTGGCACTGCTTCTGGCATAGGCTTCAGTGTAAGCGGGAGATGGACTGGCTGTTCTTCTGGCACAGGCTTCAGTGTAAGCGGGAGATGGACTGGCACTGCTTCTGGCATAGGCTTCAGTGTAAGCAGGAGATGCACTGGCACTGTGTCTGGAACAGGTTTCAGTGTAAGCGGGAGATGGACTGGCACTGCTTCTGGCACGGGCTTCAGTGTAAGCAGGCGATGGACTGGCACTGCATCTGGCACAGGCTTCAGTGTAAGCGGAAGATGGACTGGAACCGCTTCTGGCATAGGCTTTAGTGTAAGCGGGAGATGGACTGGCACTGCTTCTGGCACGGGCTTCAGTGTAAGCAGGCGATGGACTGGCACTGCTTCTGGCATGGGCTTCAGTGTAAGCGGAAGATGGACTGGAACCGCTTCTGGCATAGGCTTCAGTGTAAGCGGGAGATGGACTGGCACTGCTTCTGGCATAGGCTTCAGTGTAAGCGGGAGATGGACTGGCACTGCTTCTGGCATAGGCTTCAGTGTAAGCGGGAGATGGACTGCCACTGCTTCTGGCATAGGCTTCAGTGTAAGTGGGAGATGGACTGGCACTACTTCTGGCATAGGCTTCAGTGTAAGCGGGAGATGGACTGGCTCTTCTTCTGGCATAGGCTTCAGTGTAAGCGGGAGATGGACTGGCACTGCTTCTGGCACAGTCTTCAGTGTAAGCAGGAGATGGACTGGCACTGCTTCTGGCATAGGCTTCAGTGTAAGAGGGAGATGGACTGGCACCGCTTCTGGCATAGGCTTCAGTGTAAGCGTTAGGTGGACTGGCGCTGCTTCTGACATAGGCTTCAGTGTAAGAGGGAGATGGACTGGCACTGCTTCTGGCATAGGCTTCAGTGTAAGCGGGAGATGCACTGGCAACCCTTCTGGCATAGGCTTCAGTGTAAGAGGGAGATGGACTGGCACTGCTTCTGGCATAGGCTTCATTGTAAGCGGGAGATGCACTGGCACCGCTTCTGGCATAGGCTTCAGTGTAAGCGGGAGATGCACTGGCACCGCTTCTGGCATAGGCTTCAGTGTAAGCCAGAGATGGACTGGCACTGCTTCTGGCATGGGCTTCAGTGTAAGCGGAAGATGGACTGGAACCGCTTCTGGCATAGGCTTCAGTGTAAGCGGGAGATGGACTGGCACTGCTTCTGGCATAGGCTTCAGTGTAAGCAGGAGATGGACTGGCACTGCTTCTGGCATAGGCTTCAGTGTAAGCGGGAGATGGACTGCCACTGCTTCTGGCATAGGCTTCAGTGTAAGCCAGAGATGGACTGGCACTACTTCTGGCATAGGCTTCAGTGTAAGAGGGAGATGGACTGGAACTGCTTCTGGCATAGGCTTCAGTGTAAGCGGGAGATGCACTGGCACCGCTTCTGGCATAGGCTTCAGTGTAAGCGAGAGATGGACTGACACTGCTTCTGGCATAGGTTTCAGTGTTATCGGGAGATGGACTGGCACCGCTTCTGGCATAGGCTTTGTTGTAAGCGGGGGATAGACTGGCACTGTGTCTGGCATAGGCTTCAGTGTAAGCAGGAGATGGACTGGCACCGGGAGATTGAATGGCACTGCTTCTGGCATAGGTTTCAGTGTTAGCGGGAGATGGACTGGCACTGCTTCTGGCATAGGCTTCAGTGTAAGCGGTAGATGTACTAGCTGTTCTTCTGGCATAGGCTTCAGTGTAAGCGGGAGATGGACTGGCACTGCTTCTGGGTTAGGCTTCAGTGTAAACGGGAGATGAACTGGCACTGCATCTGGCACAGGCTTCAGTGTAAGCGGGAAATGGACTGGCACTGCATCTGGCACATGCTTCAGTGTAAGTGGGAGATGGACTGGCACCGCGTCTGGCATAGGCTTCAGTGTAAGCAGGAGATGGACTGGCACTGCTTCTGGAATAGGGTGCAGTGTGAGCGGGAGATGGACTGGCACTGCTTCTGGCATAGGTTTAAGTGTTAGCGGGAGATGGACTGGCACTGCTTCTTGCATAGGCTTCAGTGTAAGCGGGAGATGGACTGGCTGTTCTTCTGGCGTAGGCTTCAGTGTAAGCGGGAGATGGACTGGCTGTTCTTATGGCATAGCTTCAGTGTAAGCAGGAGATGGACTGGCACCGGGAGATGGATTGGCACTGCTTCTGGCATAGGTTTCAGTGTAAGCGGGAGATGGACTGGCACTGCTTCTGGCATAGGCTTCAGTGTAAGCGAGAGATGGACTGGCTGTTCTTCTGGCACAGGCTTCAGTGTAAGCAGGAGATGGACTGGCATCGCTTCTGGCATAGGCTTCAGTGTAAGCGGGAGATGAACTGGCACTGCTTCTGGCATAGGCTTCAGTGTAAGCGGGAGATAGGCTGACACCGCTTCTGGCATAGGCTTCAGTGTAAGTGAGAGATGGACTGGCTGTTCTTCTGGCATAGGCTTCAGTGTAAGCGGGAGATGGACTGGCATCGCTTCTGGCATAGGCTTCAGTGTAAGCGAGAGATGGACTGGCTGTTCTTCTGGCATAGGCTTCAGTGTAAGCGGGAGATGGACTGGCTGTTCTTCTGGCATAGGCTTCAGTGTAAGCGGGAGATGGACTGGCATCGCTTCTGGCATAGGCTTCAGTGTAAGCGAGAGATGGACTGGCTGTTCTTCTGGCCTAGGCTTCAGTGTAAGCGGGAGATGGACTGGCATCGCTTCTGGCATAGGCTTCAGTGTAAGCGAGAGATGGACTGGCTGTTCTTCTGGCATAGGCTTCAGTGTAAGCTGGAGATGGACTGGCATTGCTTCTGGCATAGGCTTCAGTGTAAGCGAGAGATGGACTGGCATCGCTTCTGGCATAGGCTTCAGTGTTAGCGGGAGATGGACTGGCACTGCTTCTTGCATAGGCTTCAGTGTAAGCGGAAGATGGACTGGCTGTTCTTCTGGCATAGGCTTCAGTGTAAGCGGGAGATGGACTGGCTGTTCTTATGGCATAGCTTCAGTGTAAGCAGGAGATGGACTGGCACCGGGAGATGGACTGGCACTGCTTCTGGCATAGGTTTCAGTGTAAGCGGGAGATGAACTGGCATCGCTTCTGGCATAGGCTTCAGTGTAAGCGGGAGATGAACTGGCACTGCTTCTGGCACAGGCTTCAGTGTAAGCGGGAGATGGATGGCATCGCTTCTGGCATAGGCTTCAGTGTAAGCGGGAGATGGATGGCATCGCTTCTGGCATAGGCTTCAGTGTAAGCGGGAGATGGACTGGCTGTTCTTCTGGCACAGGCTTCAGTGTAAGCGGGAGATGAACTGGCACTGCTTCTGGCACAGGCTTCAGTGTCAGCGGGAGATGGATGGCATCGCTTCTGGCATAGGCTTCAGTGTAAGCGGGAGATGGATGGCATCGCTTCTGGCATAGGCTTCAGTGTAAGAGGGAGATGGACTGGCACCGCTTCTGGCATAGGCTTCAGTGTAAGCGTTAGGTGGACTGGCGCTGCTTCTGACATAGGCTTCAGTGTAAGAGGGAGATGGACTGGCACTGCTTCTGGTATAGGCTTCAGTGTAAGCGGGAGATGCACTGGCAACCCTTCTGGCATAGGCTTCAGTGTAAGAGGGAGATGGACTGGCACTGCTTCTGGCATAGGCTTCAGTGTAAGCGGGAGATGCACTGGCACCGCTTCTGGCATAGGCTTCAGTGTAAGCGGGAGATGCACTGGCACCGCTTCTGGCATAGGCTTCAGTGTAAGCCAGAGATGGACTGGCACTGCTTCTGCCATGGGCTTCAGTGTAAGCGGAAGATGGACTGGAACCGCTTCTGGCATAGGCTTCAGTGTAAGCGGGAGATGGACTGGCACTGCTTCTGGCATAGGCCTCAGTGTAAGCAGGAGATGGACTGGCACTGCTTCTGGCATAGGCTTCAGTGTAAGTGGGAGATGGACTGCCACTGCTTCTGGCATAGGCTTCAGTGTAAGCCAGAGATGGACTGGCACTGCTTCTGGCATAGGCTTCAGTGTAAGAGGGAGATGGACTGGAACTGCTTCTGGCATAGGCTTCAGTGTAAGCGGGAGATGCACTGGCACCGCTTCTGGCATAGGCTTCAGTGTAAGCGAGAGATGGACTGACACTGCTTCTGGCATAGGTTTCAGTGTTATCGGGAGATGGACTGGCACCGCTTCTGGCATAGGCTTTGTTGTAAGCGGGGGATAGACTGGCACTGTGTCTGGCATAGGCTTCAGTGTAAGCAGGAGATGGACTGGCACCGGGAGATTGAATGGCACTGCTTCTGGCATAGGTTTCAGTGTTAGCGGGAGATGGACTGGCACTGCTTCTGGCATAGGCTTCAGTGTAAGCGGTAGATGTACTAGCTGTTCTTCTGGCATAGGCTTCAGTGTAAGCGGGAGATGGACTGGCACTGCTTCTGGGTTAGGCTTCAGTGTAAACGGGAGATGAACTGGCACTGCATCTGGCACAGGCTTCAGTGTAAGCAGGAAATGGACTGGCACTGCATCTGGCACATGCTTCAGTGTAAGTGGGAGATGGACTGGCACCGCGTCTGGCATAGGCTTCAGTGTAAGCAGGAGATGGACTGGCACTGCTTCTGGAATAGGGTGCAGTGTGAGCGGGAGATGGACTGGCACTGCTTCTGGCATAGGTTTAAGTGTTAGCGGGAGATGGACTGGCACTGCTTCTTGCATAGGCTTCAGTGTAAGTGGGAGATGGACTGGCTGTTCTTCTGGCATAGGCTTCAGTGTAAGCGGGAGATGGACTGGCTGTTCTTATGGCATAGCTTCAGTGTAAGCAGGAGATGGACTGGCACCGGGAGATGGACTGGCACTGCTTCTGGCATAGGTTTCAGTGTAAGCGGGAGATGGACTGGCACTGCTTCTGGCATAGGCTTCAGTGTAAGCGAGAGATGGACTGGCTGTTCTTCTGGCATAGGCTTCAGTGTAAGCAGGAGATGGACTGGCATCGCTTCTGGCATAGGCTTCAGTGTAAGCGGGAGATGAACTGGCACTGCTTCTG
Organism: Ambystoma mexicanum; assembly: GCF_040938575.1. Classification (NCBI taxonomy): domain Eukaryota; kingdom Metazoa; phylum Chordata; class Amphibia; order Caudata; family Ambystomatidae; genus Ambystoma; species Ambystoma mexicanum. The sequence goes on from NC_090935.1 coordinate 1,462,776,395, forward strand.
GCATAGGCTTCAGTGTAAGCGGGAGATAGGCTGACACCGCTTCTGGCATAGGCTTCAGTGTAAGCGAGAGATGGACTGGCTGTTCTTCTGGCATAGGCTTCAGTGTAAGCGGGAGATGGACTGGCATCGCTTCTGGCATAGGCTTCAGTGTAAGCGAGAGATGGACTGGCTGTTCTTCTGGAATAGGCTTCAGTGTAAGCGGGAGATGGACTGGCTGTTCTTCTGGCATAGGCTTCAGTGTAAGCGGGAGATGGACTGGCATCGCTTCTGGCATAGGCTTCAGTGTAAGCGAGAGATGGACTGGCTGTTCTTCTGGCCTAGGCTTCAGTGTAAGCGGGAGATGGACTGGCATCGCTTCTGGCATAGGCTTCAGTGTAAGCGAGAGATGGACTGGCTGTTCTTCTGGCATAGGCTTCAGTGTAAGCGGGAGATGGACTGGCATTGCTTCTGGCATAGGCTTCAGTGTAAGCGAGAGATGGACTGGCATCGCTTCTGGCATAGGCTTCAGTGTTAGCGGGAGATGGACTGGCACTGCTTCTTGCATAGGCTTCAGTGTAAGCGGAAGATGGACTGGCTGTTCTTCTGGCATAGGCTTCAGTGTAAGCGGGAGATGGACTGGCTGTTCTTATGGCATAGCTTCAGTGTAAGCAGGAGATGGACTGGCACCGGGAGATGGACTGGCACTGCTTCTGGCATAGGTTTCAGTGTAAGCGGGAGATGAACTGGCATCGCTTCTGGCATAGGCTTCAGTGTAAGCGGGAGATGAACTGGCACTGCTTCTGGCACAGGCTTCAGTGTAAGCGGGAGATGGATGGCATCGCTTCTGGCATAGGCTTCAGTGTAAGCGGGAGATGGATGGCATCGCTTCTGGCATAGGCTTCAGTGTAAGCGGGAGATGGACTGGCTGTTCTTCTGGCACAGGCTTCAGTGTGAGCGGGAGATGAACTGGCACTGCTTCTGGCACAGGCTTCAGTGTCAGCGGGAGATGGATGGCATCGCTTCTGGCATAGGCTTCAGTGTAAGCGGGAGATGGATGGCATCGCTTCTGGCATAGGCTTCAGTGTAAGCGGGAGATGGACTGGCATCGCTTCTGGCATAGGCTTCAGTGTAAGCGAGAGATGGACTGGCTGTTCTTCTGGCATAGGCTTCAGTGTAAGCGGGAGATGGACTGGCACTGCTTCTGTCATAGGCTTCAGTGTAAGCGGGAGATGGACTGGCATTGCTTCTGGCATAGGCTTCAGTGTAAGCGGGAGATGGACTGGCACTGCTTCTGGCATAGGCTTCAGTGTAAGCGGGAGATGGATGGCATTGCTTCTGGCATAGGCTTCAGTGTAAGCGGGAGATGAACTGGCACTGCTTCTGGCACAGGCTTCAGTGTAATCAGGAGATGGACTGGCTGTTCTTCTGGCATAGGCTTCAGTGTAAGCGGGAGATGGACTGGCACTGCTTCTGGCACAGGCTTCAGTGTAAGCGGGAGATGGACTGGCATCGTTTCTGGCATAGGCTTCAGTGTAAGCGGGAGATGGACTGGCACTGCTTCTGGCATAGGCTCCAGTGTAAGCTGAAGATGGACTGGCACTACTTCTGGCACAGGCTTCAGTGTAAGCGGGAGATGGACTGGCACTGCTTCTGGCATAGGCTTCAGTGTAAGCGGTAGATGTACTAGCTGTTCTTCTGGCATAGGCTTCAGTGTAAGCGGGAGATGGACTGGCACTGCTTCTGGGTTAGGCTTCAGTGTAAACGGGAGATGAACTGGCACTGCATCTGGCACAGGCTTCAGTGTAAGCGGGAAATGGACTGGCACTGCATCTGGCACATGCTTCAGTGTAAGTGGGAGATGGACTGGCACCGCGTCTGGCATAGGCTTCAGTGTAAGCAGGAGATGGACTGGCACTGCTTCTGGAATAGGGTGCAGTGTGAGCGGGAGATGGACTGGCACTGCTTCTGGCATAGGTTTAAGTGTTAGCGGGAGATGGACTGGCACTGCTTCTTGCATAGGCTTCAGTGTAAGCGGGAGATGGACTGGCTGTTCTTCTGGCGTAGGCTTCAGTGTAAGCGGGAGATGGACTGGCTGTTCTTATGGCATAGCTTCAGTGTAAGCAGGAGATGGACTGGCACCGGGAGATGGACTGGCACTGCTTCTGGCATAGGTTTCAGTGTAAGCGGGAGATGGACTGGCACTGCTTCTGGCATAGGCTTCAGTGTAAGCGAGAGATGGACTGGCTGTTCTTCTGGCACAGGCTTCAGTGTAAGCAGGAGATGGACTGGCATCGCTTCTGGCATAGGCTTCAGTGTAAGCGGGAGATGAACTGGCACTGCTTCTGGCATAGGCTTCAGTGTAAGCGGGAGATAGGCTGACACCGCTTCTGGCATAGGCTTCAGTGTAAGTGAGAGATGGACTGGCTGTTCTTCTGGCATAGGCTTCAGTGTAAGCGGGAGATGGACTGGCATCGCTTCTGGCATAGGCTTCAGTGTAAGCGAGAGATGGACTGGCTGTTCTTCTGGCATAGGCTTCAGTGTAAGCGGGAGATGGACTGGCTGTTCTTCTGGCATAGGCTTCAGTGTAAGCGGGAGATGGACTGGCATCGCTTCTGGCATAGGCTTCAGTGTAAGCGAGAGATGGACTGGCTGTTCTTCTGGCCTAGGCTTCAGTGTAAGCGGGAGATGGACTGGCATCGCTTCTGGCATAGGCTTCAGTGTAAGCGAGAGATGGACTGGCTGTTCTTCTGTCATAGGCTTCAGTGTAAGCTGGAGATGGACTGGCATTGCTTCTGGCATAGGCTTCAGTGTAAGCGAGAGATGGACTGGCATCGCTTCTGGCATAGGCTTCAGTGTTAGCGGGAGATGGACTGGCACTGCTTCTTGCATAGGCTTCAGTGTAAGCGGAAGATGGACTGGCTGTTCTTCTGGCATAGGCTTCAGTGTAAGCGGGAGATGGACTGGCTGTTCTTATGGCATAGCTTCAGTGTAAGCAGGAGATGGACTGGCACCGGGAGATGGACTGGCACTGCTTCTGGCATAGGTTTCAGTGTAAGCGGGAGATGAACTGGCATCGCTTCTGGCATAGGCTTCAGTGTAAGCGGGAGATGAACTGGCACTGCTTCTGGCACAGGCTTCAGTGTAAGCGGGAGATGGATGGCATCGCTTCTGGCATAGGCTTCAGTGTAAGCGGGAGATGGATGGCATCGCTTCTGGCATAGGCTTCAGTGTAAGCGGGAGATGGACTGGCTGTTCTTCTGGCACAGGCTTCAGTGTAAGCGGGAGATGAACTGGCACTGCTTCTGGCACAGGCTTCAGTGTCAGCGGGAGATGGATGGCATCGCTTCTGGCATAGGCTTCAGTGTAAGCGGGAGATGGATGGCATCGCTTCTGGCATAGGCTTCAGTGTAAGAGGGAGATGGACTGGCACCGCTTCTGGCATAGGCTTCAGTGTAAGCGTTAGGTGGACTGGCGCTGCTTCTGACATAGGCTTCAGTGTAAGAGGGAGATGGACTGGCACTGCTTCTGGCATAGGCTTCAGTGTAAGCGGGAGATGCACTGGCAACCCTTCTGGCATAGGCTTCAGTGTAAGAGGGAGATGGACTGGCACTGCTTCTGGCATAGGCTTCAGTGTAAGCGGGAGATGCACTGGCACCGCTTCTGGCATAGGCTTCAGTGTAAGCGGGAGATGCACTGGCACCGCTTCTGGCATAGGCTTCAGTGTAAGCCAGAGATGGACTGGCACTGCTTCTGCCATGGGCTTCAGTGTAAGCGGAAGATGGACTGGAACCGCTTCTGGCATAGGCTTCAGTGTAAGCGGGAGATGGACTGGCACTGCTTCTGGCATAGGCCTCAGTGTAAGCAGGAGATGGACTGGCACTGCTTCTGGCATAGGCTTCAGTGTAAGTGGGAGATGGACTGCCACTGCTTCTGGCATAGGCTTCAGTGTAAGCCAGAGATGGACTGGCACTGCTTCTGGCATAGGCTTCAGTGTAAGAGGGAGATGGACTGGAACTGCTTCTGGCATAGGCTTCAGTGTAAGCGGGAGATGCACTGGCACCGCTTCTGGCATAGGCTTCAGTGTAAGCGAGAGATGGACTGACACTGCTTCTGGCATAGGTTTCAGTGTTATCGGGAGATGGACTGGCACCGCTTCTGGCATAGGCTTTGTTGTAAGCGGGGGATAGACTGGCACTGTGTCTGGCATAGGCTTCAGTGTAAGCAGGAGATGGACTGGCACCGGGAGATTGAATGGCACTGCTTCTGGCATAGGTTTCAGTGTTAGCGGGAGATGGACTGGCACTGCTTCTGGCATAGGCTTCAGTGTAAGCGGTAGATGTACTAGCTGTTCTTCTGGCATAGGCTTCAGTGTAAGCGGGAGATGGACTGGCACTGCTTCTGGGTTAGGCTTCAGTGTAAACGGGAGATGAACTGGCACTGCATCTGGCACAGGCTTCAGTGTAAGCAGGAAATGGACTGGCACTGCATCTGGCACATGCTTCAGTGTAAGTGGGAGATGGACTGGCACCGCGTCTGGCATAGGCTTCAGTGTAAGCAGGAGATGGACTGGCACTGCTTCTGGAATAGGGTGCAGTGTGAGCGGGAGATGGACTGGCACTGCTTCTGGCATAGGTTTAAGTGTTAGCGGGAGATGGACTGGCACTGCTTCTTGCATAGGCTTCAGTGTAAGTGGGAGATGGACTGGCTGTTCTTCTGGCATAGGCTTCAGTGTAAGCGGGAGATGGACTGGCTGTTCTTATGGCATAGCTTCAGTGTAAGCAGGAGATGGACTGGCACCGGGAGATGGACTGGCACTGCTTCTGGCATAGGTTTCAGTGTAAGCGGGAGATGGACTGGCACTGCTTCTGGCATAGGCTTCAGTGTAAGCGAGAGATGGACTGGCTGTTCTTCTGGCATAGGCTTCAGTGTAAGCAGGAGATGGACTGGCATCGCTTCTGGCATAGGCTTCAGTGTAAGCGGGAGATGAACTGGCACTGCTTCTGGCATAGGCTTCAGTGTAAGCGGGAGATAGGCTGACACCGCTTCTGGCATAGGCTTCAGTGTAAGCGAGAGATGGACTGGCTGTTCTTCTGGCATAGGCTTCAGTGTAAGCGGGAGATGGACTGGCATCGCTTCTGGCATAGGCTTCAGTGTAAGCGAGAGATGGACTGGCTGTTCTTCTGGCATAGGCTTCAGTGTAAGCGGGAGATGGACTGGCTGTTCTTCTGGCATAGGCTTCAGTGTAAGCGGGAGATGGACTGGCATCGCTTCTGGCATAGGCTTCAGTGTAAGCGAGAGATGGACTGGCTGTTCTTCTGGCCTAGGCTTCAGTGTAAGCGGGAGATGGACTGGCATCGCTTCTGGCATAGGCTTCAGTGTAAGCGAGAGATGGACTGGCTGTTCTTCTGGCATAGGCTTCAGTGTAAGCGGGAGATGGACTGGCATTGCTTCTGGCATAGGCTTCAGTGTAAGCGAGAGATGGACTGGCATCGCTTCTGGCATAGGCTTCAGTGTTAGCGGGAGATGGACTGGCACTGCTTCTTGCATAGGCTTCAGTGTAAGCGGAAGATGGACTGGCTGTTCTTCTGGCATAGGCTTCAGTGTAAGCGGGAGATGGACTGGCTGTTCTTATGGCATAGCTTCAGTGTAAGCAGGAGATGGACTGGCACCGGGAGATGGACTGGCACTGCTTCTGGCATAGGTTTCAGTGTAAGCGGGAGATGAACTGGCATCGCTTCTGGCATAGGCTTCAGTGTAAGCGGGAGATGAACTGGCACTGCTTCTGGCACAGGCTTCAGTGTAAGCGGGAGATGGATGGCATCGCTTCTGGCATAGGCTTCAGTGTAAGCGGGAGATGGATGGCATCGCTTCTGGCATAGGCTTCAGTGTAAGCGGGAGATGGACTGGCTGTTCTTCTGGCACAGGCTTCAGTGTGAGCGGGAGATGAACTGGCACTGCTTCTGGCACAGGCTTCAGTGTCAGCGGGAGATGGATGGCATCGCTTCTGGCATAGGCTTCAGTGTAAGCGGGAGATGGATGGCATCGCTTCTGGCATAGGCTTCAGTGTAAGCGAGAGATGGACTGGCTTTTCTTCTGGCATAGGCTTCAGTGTAAGCGGGAGATGGACTGGCATCGCTTCTGGCATAGGCTTCAGTGTAAGCGAGAGATGGACTGGCTGTTCTTCTGGCATAGGCTTCAGTGTAAGCGGGAGATGGACTGGCACTGCTTCTGTCATAGGCTTCAGTGTAAGCGGGAGATGGACTGGCATTGCTTCTGGCATAGGCTTCAGTGTAAGCGGGAGATGGACTGGCACTGCTTCTGGCATAGGCTTCAGTGTAAGCGGGAGATGGATGGCATTGCTTCTGGCATAGGCTTCAGTGTAAGCGGGAGATGAACTGGCACTGCTTCTGGCACAGGCTTCAGTGTAATCAGGAGATGGTCTGGCTGTTCTTCTGGCATAGGCTTCAGTGTAAGCGGGAGATGGACTGGCACTGCTTCTGGCACAGGCTTCAGTGTAAGCGGGAGATGGACTGGCATCGTTTCTGGCATAGGCTTCAGTGTAAGCGGGAGATGGACTGGCACTGCTTCTGGCATAGGCTCCAGTGTAAGCTGAAGATGGACTGGCACTACTTCTGGCACAGGCTTCAGTATAAGCGGGAGATGGACTGGCATCGCTTCTGGCATAGGCTTCAGTGTAAGCGGGAGATGGACTGGCACTGCTTCTGGCATAGGCTTCAGTGTAAGCGGGAGATGGACTGGCATCGCTTCTGGCATAGGCTTCAGTGGCATAGGCTTCAGTGTAAGCGGGAGATGGACTGGCATCGCTTCTGGCATAGGCTTCAGTGTAAGCGAGAGATGGACTAGCTGTTCTTCTGGCATAGGCTTCAGTGCAAGCGGGAGATGGCCTGGCACTGCTTCTGGCATAGGCTTCCGTGTAAGCGGGAGATGCAGTGACACTCCGGGGCAAACATCAGAGCATATCTGTGCTCGGTCACTTACACGGTAACTACGCAGATTAGCTGCACCATTTTTATCAATCCCGTTCAGAGCGGGGTTAGTCTTCTCCACTTTACACGGTGTCAGCACCGGCTTGTAGTCAAACAACAAAGTCTGCATAGACTTGCACTTTGGAAGTGCCTCAGACTTCGCTGTCATCTTTCCTCGCTGTGGAAGACCTTGGGAAGGTAGATCACTATGGATCCGATCTAATCCTTTGTTCGCAACTGGAAACTCTGAGCTTCCTTTCTATTATAAATACGATTGCGGTTAACTGCACCGAATGAATGCTACATAGTTGATGTGTAAGTTAACGTATCTCATTTGCCAAGCCCATGTTTTTCTACCCATACCACGCCACTTTAAGATATCCCAATGTGTTTTCCTTAGATAATGGCAAGGCCAGTAAAGAGACTTTGGTAGTGAGCCATGCAACTCCAGACCTATTGTGTGCACCTCCTCCTCTTAATGGTGCAATCAATATTCCGAGAGATATTTGTTACACACACAGGTGCCCCGTGATTAGTGGAGATAGAGTGGAAATTGTTAAGATATGAAAAGAATAAACTACTTATAGTTCTGCTCCCTAGATCCCGTGCACACAGTACCACTAGCCTTGGTAGATTTAGGAAGCCATGATTTGATAGAAAAAGCAACGGTTTGGAGAGCAGGATGAATGCTTTCTTATAAAAGAAAGGACGGGCCTCATTCAAAGTGTGGCGGTCTGAAATAGGGGTGCCGGTGACACCGTACAGGCATGCTTTCCGAACCGCCACACTCCAACTCTGCCTTCCGGGGCCGTTGCGCCCGGCAGGTCTGACCTGCGGGGCGAAACGGCCCAGGTAGGCGGAGTTGTCACGGAAGCATCGGCACCGTTAGCAACAGTGGATGCTTCCGTGAACCCATTCCCGTGGACCACGGGAAAGGGGACTTACAGACTCCGCTGCCTGGCTTCCCACTCCGCCGGGACTTGTTATGTCCCAGTGGCACCGGAAAGTCAGGTGGCGGATTCAGAATTACGAGGACGGCGGCAACCTGCTGCCGGCACCGGCGGGTTTCCGCCATCCTCGTAATGAGCTCCATTTTCAAGCATGATTATTGATACTAACATTGGGCTTATTTGATATTTTTCATTTGACATACCTGTTTCTCTGCCCTTACACTCCTATGCCTGGTGACATACCTGTTTCTCTGCCCTTACACTCCTATGCCCGGTGGCATACCTGTTTCTCTGCCCTTACACTCCTATGCCCGGTGACATACCTGTTTCTCTGCCCTTACACTCCTATGCTCGGTGACATACCTGTTTCTCTGCCCTTACACTCCTATGCCCGGTGACATACCTGTTTCTCTGCCCTTACACTCCTGTGCCCGGCATCAGTTATATGCCCAGAACAAAAACGAGCTTCTGTTTAAGGTTTCCCAGAAGTGCTGTGTGCACAGAGTGGACAGACTCCACCTGTTTACCAGATATGAAAATAAAAAAGAAATGAAAAACATTATTAGTTTCAAAACATGTTTCAATCACAAGAACCAATGTCTTGCTCTGTCGAAAACAACATGTAGAGTAGGGAGTTGGGAAGCGACTTACATTTTTCATGAACAGGCAAAGGGCTGATCCAAGGATTACTTGCAGCGGCACTCTTAAGTCCCTGAATCTTCTCTGGACAGGCATCTTAGCAAAACCCTTCCATCCCTTTACTTGCACCCTGCTGCACTGTCCTGGTTCTGTACATTTGCTCAGCGCTCTACTGTGCATGTTCTCTGTGTGAGTACTTGAGCCAGGGGAGCCCCAGCAGCCATGTGAAGTGCACGAGCAAGTGTGCCTAGAAGCCCTTGTCTGCCCTCAGCACTTCATTGGAACCAGGATTACTGAATGCTTTAGTAATGCCTCCAAAGTGTGCTAGACCCCAATCTCAGCTGGTTTCCACACCTGCTCCATCCCCAAACCATGCAACAAAACAGAGAGATGTAGCAAACAATGGGGGGACCAGCAGTATCATAGACTCCAGGGCTGTTCTCTGGCTGGTTAAGAGCGGCCTCCCTGCATTTTCTACATTTGTTTATTTATTTGAATTTATAAAGCGTGCATCAGCCCTGAGACATCGTGGCGCTGTTGCACGAGTTTCACTTGGATACAGACTACATGGCAGTACACTTTTCAACTCTCTTCTACAGTGTTTTCCCATACAGTAATGTAACACCCAAGTTGGACAGTGCCCGCCCTCTGAAAAAAGTGGGCGGGCACCGCCACCCACAGGTACCCTCGTATTGTGTCCTGAAAATCTTCAAAGGGCCAGAACCAGGGACAGCAAACTATGCAGTGTCCAGGTCCACAACCTCTATTCCCACATTCCTAGACATGGTAACCATCATGGCCCACTTGCCATCTCGTCATTCTCCTCCTCATCCCCCTGTTTGGCTTTCAACAATACTCTGCTTTATAAAGACAACTTAAAAAGTACAACAATGATAATAAGGTACTCAGGCACATACTCGTAAGCAAAAAGGGTCTAATTGTACGGTTATTTCCCCCTATCTTGAATGGGGGACTACAAATACCCACAATGCAATTCAGTGGAAGGCTAAAGGATAGCCTGTGGGTTTTGTAAGTGTACCTTCTAGACATAAAGACTCCCAAAAAAGATGGCCCTCATTACGAGTTGGGGGTTCGGGGGGTAAGGCAGTGGTTACTGCCGCATTACCGCACCGCCCAACTTTGAGTTTGGTGGAAAGTTGGAGGATTCACCTCCAGCTCAGAGATGGCAGTAAATCTGCCACCTTTCTGACAAATTTCATTTCAGTGGCATTACCGCCGGTGGAATTACTGCTGCAGTAATTCCACTGAAATCCCACATGGAGTCCTATGGACTCCAATTAAATGGGGACTAACAACACCACCACCGCTTGTAATCCATCGGTAATACCTCTAGACCAAGTGGCGGTAATAGTATTACAGTTTGGACCCATGTTACAAATTCCTGAAACGAGGATTTGCATCAAGGGGTTTTATTCTCGTTAAATAACGATCTCTAGAGGCCCCCTAATTTTTGCTTTCATAATGGAGCCCCTGGCCACTCAAATTAAAAACAATCCAGGATTTAGGGGTGGAACATAAAGCTGCCTTATATGCGGATGACATTTTGTGGATGATGTCGCATATTCACTCATCATTGTCGCCGTCCCGGCGCTGGAACTGGGAGAGTTTGAACAAGCCTTAGGCTTCCTTGTGAATCGGAGAAAATCCATGGGACCAAACGTCCCTAAGTTCTCGCATGAAATGGCCAGGATCTGAAGTGAGTTTCCCTTTAACTGGCAGAAGATTGAGTTAGACTATCAGGCTTGTACCCGGCCAATCCCCCTCCTTGCTTAACGATCTAGGTGATAATTTGTTACGCTGGACAAACCAGGAGATTTCCTGGATGGGTCGGATCATGGGCGTCAAAATTAATGTCGTTCCCAGACCTCCGTATGATGCGATGGCCCTTCCGATTCTGGTCCCATGCTCCGCCATTCGGTCCCTTCACCAACAGATAATGACATTTGTGTGATTGGATCGTAAGCCTCGGGTGGTCAGACAGGCCTCAAATATGGCAGGTGCGTGGGCCTTCCTGTCCTTCATCGTTATTTTATGGCAGCCAATTTATTGCACTTGTTGGAGTGGTGGATGCAGGTGGGTGGGGCCCATTGGGTCGATATTGAGCATTTATTCTCCGCGCAGACAGTACAGGACTTGCAGCACCAGGGACATGCCCTTCAGGCTGGCACCAGAGCTCTCCTTTCCTCATGGTTGGCATCACTCTCTTACTGGGATAAGTATAGTAGACAATGGGGGGGGGTTACTGGAGGCATGAGCCCGTTGTCGCTGGTCTTTGGTAACCCAGATTATTTTCTTGGCCTTGCAGATGGAGTCTTTGGTGCTTGCCATGGAGAAGGGCTTGCTCATTTGAGGCATCTGTACCATGGGGACACTCCATTAACATTTGAGGAATGTAAGGTCGAGTTTGCGGTCTCTTAATCCGAATGGTTTCGATTTTACCAACTAAGACACTGGACGATTAGCGCTATGACTCGCAGGGCTGGGACGCGGTTGTCCACGTCAACCAAACAGTCTTTATATCACCTGCTAATTATTGCTATTACTCGGCCTACACACTGCAACAAACATTAGGTTTCTCTTTGTTGCCTTGGTTATGGTAGGGGCAGAAAAATGTGTTGTAGGTTTGTAATAGAGGAGGAGAGTTGTGTGTAGACAGTATGACATTCGCACATCGGGTTATGTTAACCTGCATATTAACGTGGAAAAAGGACCAATGTTCTCTGCAAAGAGCCTCCGCCCATTTTAGGGAACCATGTAAAGCATTTAATGACATAAACAATAATGCATGCGCACACCAGCCACTGTGCTTGACCTAGTCTGAAATATTATGGGTTATTAAAGAAATGCCACATTTCTACCGATCAGCTGATTTTCCCTTTTTCTTCATGTAACACAGGCATCAGCTTTGTCCGCAAGGTCCTGCGACCCAACGTCCCCCTTCCCAAAGCATCCGGGAACTGCGGCCTGCTGCGTCCACCAAGGACTGGAGCAAAAACTCTGCCTGGCAGCCTTGCAGCAGCCACCGAAAGAGTTCCCCACCTACGTGGAGCCATCCAACGAAGAGGTGTGCGCAGAGTTCAAGAAGAACCCCCAAATGTTTTCAGCCAAGTAAGTGCCTGCATGCCAATCCATCCCAAGCCCCGGGGGTTCAGCCAGGGCACACATGAGACGCTTCTTTCTACTTCTTACCCCATCACAACCAGTGCGAATGGATATTTTGTATAGGGGAATTTGGTTTAGCTGTCAATTTTTTCTTTCGCTCATTCGGACGCAACAGTGTCCAACCTCACTACTGAGCGGTATGGCATTGCAGTTTTAATGGGACTGCGTTCTCCATCATTTATTAATAGTATCTTATTTATAACAGGGCTGTTGTAGATGGTATGTTTGTGTGCGGTTTTGATTTCCTATTTACTATGTTGAAAGTGGGTTTTTTAGTTTTGACCCATTAGTGATGCTTAGCACCACTTAGTAAGGCAAAATGAAAAATACTGTGAAGAGAGAGGGATTGCAGGGTGAAGGCAGGACAATATGTCTTGGGTGTCCTTAAGCTGCTTAGCTTTGGCTCCTAAATTGTGCTTCATCACTATGTTTGGCTGTGGCTCATACATGGCCCTATAGAACCACAATTATTTTTGGTTCATAGATGGTGCTGTAGCTATACAAATAATGTTTGGTTCATAGGTGGTACTTTGCTGAAACAATTCATTTTGCCTTAGGAATGGCTAGTGGGAAAATGAGTCTTGCCTCATAGGTGGCGCTTTGGTACAGGACATGTTGTTCCATAAATGGCACTATTGTGCCAAATAGGTTCAAAAGTGGAACTTGGATGCTGCGGTAACTTGCAGCTCGTACTGTTGGAGAAAGCAAGGCTCAGTTAATGGTCTAAAATAACGTGAACAACAGAAAAGCCTTTCTGAGAGGGCGAGAGAGGTGCCAGTCACACATTATGCTCCCTAATGATTGAGCATCTTTCTCATTCCTATGATGGAATGCATGCCTTTGAAAAATGTGAACAGTGAATAAAGCACGTGCACCCCACGACATTTTTCAACAGAGTAAAAGTGAATCTTATCGACTGCAACCATTTCCAAGGCCTTTCCTGATGCTATTTAGAGACTGGCTTATCAGTGCTGAAGGCAAGGCTGAGATCCACACAAGAACTGGGCCCCATGTAGAAGACAAAGCCCAGATCATTAGTGTTTTTCCACCAATTGAACTCAGCAGGCTGAAGAACATTGATTGAAGAACATAAAAACATGTAGTTCCTGGATTTCATAAAAAGTGCTATGTTCCTGCATTTCCAGTATATAAGGAAAATTCACTTGAATATTACAAACCTGTCATTTGTTTTAAATGATTGTAAATGATTGTATTTTATTTACGTTTTATCTTAACCAAACTGATATAAAATGTACTATACAGAGTCCGGCAGTGAGTCCAGTCTGCCTAGAACTCTGCGTGTTGGTCGTCGCTGAGGAGCTGTAGCTACAGATTTCCAGGCCTCTTTCTACATCTATATATTTCAATCTACCGTGCGGTGCGGAGCGCAGCGCGGAGTCCGGCAGTGAGTCCAGTCTGCCCAGTCCGCCTCAGACCGCCCTCGGCTGACCGCACGGCTGCTCGTCGGTTCGGACAATGGAATTGCCTCAGGGAGACTATGAGGCAATGCAAACGGGCGTCGGAGCACAGACCAGAAATCGCTTACTACAGTTGAGGAGGCAGCACTCTAAATCAGGAAAAGCAAAGGTAAAAGAGCTATGCATTGTTGTCGATGCATTGTTGTCGATGCGCCGCCGCAGGGTGATGCCTCGCTTGTAAATGCAAATGCAAATGCTTTTGTAACTCTGGAGAAAGTTTCCTCGCTGCCAAATGGGTCTGCTGAGCGGTCTTGCACCATCTCGGTATTCACGCTCGCCGAGCCTAAGTCTGTCAAGTCTACTGCAGACTCTTCAGCGACCGCGGTCTTGGCGGTAGCTGTTGATATTACTCACCAGCCAAATATAAATACCTTGTCCCAATCATCTTTGAAGCCGATTCCTGAACAATGTTTAATTGCTGAACCTCCACTAACGAGAGAAACTGAACACTCAATGTGTGAAGTAGCAAATCACTCTCAATCTATCTCCGAAGATTTCTAGAGTAACAGCGTGCAGCTGCCCCCACCTACTGTATACCTAGATGCATCGGAAACATTCTTGTTTGATACAACTGATGCCGACCTGCTGGCAATGCGGTCGCCGTCAGTCGGAACGTTGAACTCACCTTCATTGCAAACAAGTTCTAAACATCCTCATACATCGATTAAAAAAAAAATGTTGTGCAACAAGGACACACCAATACACAGGAAAGCCTGAAAACTATTAAGCTAATCGATACGATGCTTGACATACACAATGCCAAATCACAGTCGAATTCTTCGAAATTAAAGTCACCATACTCCCTACACAACAATGCCGGAAATTCAGGTGCCAGTGCGAAAGATCTACTGACGCCCTACGCATTGGAAAAAAAGGAGAACGCAGCGCCCTCTCAGAGACCTCTCCTGACACCTAATATCTGCACTCCATTGACTCATGACGTCGCTGCACGTGAAGCACGGCTGACTGCCTGCTTAAAAGCGGACTTTAACCTCATGCGCGAACGTCTAAACGACAGCTTTACTAACAAATATGATAAGGGAGGATTACCAGCCTGAAAAGCGAGCACACCGCTGAAAGTAACAAACCACCTAACTTATAAAGCAGCTGCCTCGCATGATCCTGCTACTACAGTGGGAGTGTGTAACCTAGATCTGTTAGAAGATTCCCAGCAAAATAGTCCTTGCAACCTAAGAACGGAAAAGGACAATCCTAATGAAAATGAAACAGGTCAAGTTGAATACAATCTGTCAGGAAGAAGATCTTCTCAGACGTGCGCAAGTATTTCAGTGGACAACCCCATAACCACAAAAGGGAACATCTCCATTGCAGCCGGCATCCAGATCCACAATAATGTTCTAGCAGCAACATCAATTGCGCTAATGCTGTTTATGAAACTGTATGAGGCAATAAATAACACAGTGCGAGATCAAAATTCACTGTTGTCACTGATGAATAACAAATTGACCTCAATGGAAAAATGCAATGAGCAACTAAGCTGTCGCCTAGACTCAGAAGCTGCATCCACATGCCAATGGCATTCTCGCCTAAATGAAATAACAAAAAGGGAGGATCACGAAAAAGTAGACCTTGCCGAGGCTCTAGTAGAATGCACAAAGTGGATTAGGCATAATGTTGCTGTACAACCGCGAGGAATCACAATGAGAGAGCCTTGCATTTGCAACCAACACAACACTGTCCAGGCTACGAACATACCGCACAACGCTCAACTTGACCATCTTCTGTTGTCAGTCAATGCAACAGAGTTAAAAGCAGCTTAAGGTGAGATCAATGGCATGGAAAATATTAGTATGATCAACAAAAACAAGGAACATGCGACTGCCTTGATCCCTGAAGAAACAACTTTTAATGAAGCAAGAACAAGAGTGAGCTCCTCTATACACATTGACGTCTGAACCAACACAATGGCAAATAATGAAGCTCCTCCTGCACACCCGAGCACAACGTCTAACGACGAGAAGTCAATGCCACAGACTGCTCTTTTAAACAGAGAAACAGCAGCAGAACAAAAAAAATCTCTTTTGACATATTTTCTGGCACAGCAAAATCAATAAAATGGAAAGAGACTGTAGCGATGTTGAAGGCTAAACAATCTAAAATTGTGAAAACATCGAGGAAGGGCCCGGCATCAAAACTCCCACGAACAAATGATGTGAAAAAATGTATAAGAAATTTGACTACGCCTCCACGCCTTGAAGTAAAAAAAACAATATCAGCGTCTAAACAGCCAGAATTGCAAAACACTGATAAAAACAATCAGATGATGATGCTGGCAATCTGAGGAAGGCCACAAAACGTGGGCGAGATGAGATCAGCCCATCAGTTGACCTGTCTACAAACGACTCAATTAATCTGTGTGATTTATCTACATATACTGTAGAAGAAGATGAAGAACTAGAAGGCGAATCACATGTAAGGGTTGATTTGACAATGAAACGTGCTGAGAGTACAAAACAAACCTTCACTGGCAAGTCTGTGCTGAACTAACGTTATCCATTGGGACCAACTAGATTACGGTCCTTGAGACGCGAAAAGGAACAACTCGTCGCTAATAACGACAGGTCGGATACACGAAGCGGATGTCATGGAGTGCCCAAAAGTCTGTACTGAAACTCAATCCAAAATACACGAACGCACAAACGAAAAACCTTAAGCAACAAAGCAACCAAATCAGACCTGTGCGGCATGTTTCAGTGAATGGAAGTTGGTGCAAACTGGAATTTGAAAACATCTTGGAGGATAAAATGAAGTAAATCTAAACAGAGCTAATGTCATGAGACTGCTGCACTATGTACCTGCACTATGAAATATTCGATCAGATGACATTGGAATAGTGGAATACAAAACCGAGTCAAGATCTGATTGAGTAATCTTGCATATGAGGTCAAAGACCGTAGCAAGACCATTATTAGATGCAAAAGATGATTTGTTGTTCTTTGGCTTTAATCTAACAGTTCAGATGAACATCAACCTTCTTGCGATTTGACTAACGAAAAATGTCTTCATTCAACGTCCGACAACGCTAAAAGAGAAGTTTTGTGGAAACAACTTAAACAACAGTCGACGCATTCAAAAGAAACAAACAGCCAAAGGAGAAATGTATAGGATGACGCAGGGTCATGATGCATGACCCAACTACTAACATCATGGAACACACAAGGTTTCGCTCATTTGTTCCGAGAAGGGAAATCACAAGATATAAAAAGTGTGTTTATCTTGTCCTTGGCTTCGGGAGACCCCTTCATGCGACGGCTACACAACTAACTTAAATCTGGCCGGCAAAAATCAATCCGGACGTCCCTTCTCTGGCCTACTGTCAATGATAAAAAACTCCTCAGGCTGGGAAGTGATTGGAATTCAAAATCCTAATCTATTTGTACAGGCGATTACTCTTCAATCATCAACATATGACCAGCTGAGAAATATACAAAAACAACATCTTCTATTAATAAACACTTATTGGAACCTAGCAATGATTTCAGAAGCAGAATACCTGCCGTCTGTAACTGTACAAATAGATAGCTGTTATGCTTCATTCGACGAGCCATTTATTTTGGTCTGTGGTGACTTAAATTACAACTGGTTCGACAAAACAAAAGAATGTCATCCAAATGTCATACATCAAATTCACACGGAAGTCTCTGATCGAGGCACCAAACGGGCCTAAGAATTAACAACACGCAATTGCTCAATGCTAAATGGATGTACCAAAGGTGACATTCCTGCAGCCACAACGTGGCATCGGGGAGATATAAAGAAAACATTAGATTACATCTGGGTCTCTGAAAACTTACATGCCCTTATCTCAGATTTACATGTGAAATTATCTACAATAAGTGACCACGACGCACTCATTCTATCGTGGCAGATCCAGCATAAAAGAAGCAATTCAAGCTATACTGTGCAATTGGACATTAATAATACTCATAATCGACTGCGGATAAACAGCAAGCTGATCGATAAATTGACAGCAGACTTTATTCACACATGTTCCCTCAGGGCACATGCATAATATGTGTCTCTATTAAAACAGTTTACCAACACAAATAAGATGACGCCCAGAGATTATACCCATCCGTTTAGCCCTGAGATATATGAAGCAAAAAAATCTCTATCGAAAGATTTGAAAACACTAAAGAAAGCTGGTGGTAACAATCTAACGCTGCTAATAGCCACGAGGCGTCAACATTATCGTAACTGACATCATACGTGGCCAAGAACAAGCCGAATTAATGTTGTGCTTACTGATCCAAAAAGACAGTTCAAATATATGGAAAATCATAAATAATGGCCATTTAAATCAAACAAACACCCTAGCGAATGGAGTGAATGCAGCGACCTGGGTGAAACACTATAATGCGGTATTTAACAACGACTACGCTGACACTCTCCCAAATTCTACACTAGAAGAGTGCAAATGGGACGTCATCGAATCCGTTGCTGAAATTAAAAAGGCAATTAAAAAATGGAAGTCTTCTCGAGCTGCAGGCCCCAACGGGATCTCTAATAACATGCTAAAAGCAAATAAAGATAATTGGGCACAATTTATTAAAGCTCTATTCGATCAAATCGCCCAAACATCAAAGATCCCTGATTCGTGGACTAATGCGATTGTCGTCCCGGTGTTCAAAAGAGGCAACCAAGATGACCCAGCAAATTATCGGCCCATAGCTTTGCTAGACACTATGGGAAAGATATTTGCCACTTTCCTGCGAAGAAAAATCTCGATATGGGCAGAAAACAAGATGATCTACGATGCAAGACAAACTGGATTTACAAAAGGAGTTGGCGTGGAACTCAATCTGCTGTTATTAAATCTGGTCAAATTAGATGCAATAAAACACAAAAAAAGACTGTTTTTGGCATTCATTGACTTAAAACAAGCTTTCGATAGCATCAATCGGAAGCTTCTGTGGCAGAAATTGAAGACCTGTGGTTGCCCAAACGAGTTACTATCCCCGCTGATGTCACTCCACGCTACCACTAGCATTCACGTCCACCTAAATGCTGTAGGTGAACTATCAGATGACATAAAAACCACAAAAGGTGTAAAACAGGGTTGCCCTCTTGCAGCCTTGTTGTTTAAACTTTTCATAGCCGATTTACCTGAGGCACTCGCAGAACACGGCTTTCCCCCCAAAGTAAATGGAACTCATGTAAGCCATATAATCTACGCAGATGATATAGTGCTTCTTGACAGCACAGAAATAGACCTACAAAGACTATTGTCAGCTTTACAGACCTATCTAATGGTAAATCACCTTACTATAATTGTGAAAAAATCGCAAGTGATGGTTCTAGGACATAAAACCAAATCGAAAAAAAAGCGACTTTCAACTGGAAACTAGACAATGAGTCACTGACCAAAACGGACGCAATTCGATATTTGGGGGTCTCCTTTAATATCTCGATCAGAGAATGGAGTTGGACCAATGATGTCCAATGTCGTATGCGAATGTTTGCTTTGCAAGGACGAAAACTGCATACAAACTATGGAAAATGTTCCCTCCGACCATTAATGACCTTTTACCGACAAAAAGTGACCCCAGCAGTATGCTTTGGCAGCGAAACAGGATGGAAAATCAGCGCAAGTTTTTGGTCACAATTAGAGGGTTGCTTTTGGCGCAAGGCTCTCCATCTTCCACAATGTGTCTCAATGGTGGCATTGAGGCACGAATTAGGTCTTGTATCCTTACATACTACTGTACTGTGGAAATCAATAGTACTTCTAAGGAAAATGCGAATATCTCCAGTATCAAAAGCATACCTCATTCTAGCGAATAAAAATCATGACACAACTGCCTCACTAATAAATAGTTGGGAAGAGAAATTACCAGCCATTCTGAAAGAGGCAGATATAAAAATGTCTCTGGTCATAAAGATACCACAATTGGCAAAAGAAAAATTCAAACAATGGAAGTGGATCATAAATGCAGAACAACGTACCGCATCAGCTTCGGCATTAGATTTAGGCTTGTGCTCGCAAAAAATGGATGTATTGCCAAAGTATCTGGCTAAATTTCCTTCAAATTACCATCGGAACCAGTTCTTAAGACTACGCCTCAATCTCTACAACACAAAGGAGCGGCTGATGAAAATAAAAGATCCCGCGACGAAACACGACACACTAAACACTGATAATTGAATGTCCACAGATCGCCAGACAACATTCCTTGCACCTAGAACGCAACGCCCTGAAAAATGGTAACGTGGTTGAATGGTGGAGCCATCTGATTATGGGGACAAATGTACAGCTAACCTGTGGTGTGATTAACTTTATGGACATGATATTACCACATCCACCGAAAACATTGGAAGTGCCAAATGGCACAGCCCCAGAATCTGCAGAAAAACAACCCTTGTCCGCACAACCTTAGATGCAAAATGCAGGAGGACTTGGGTTTGGGAATTGGGAATGGGAATGGGAATGACAAAAAGTTTGTTTTCTTTTACAAAACTAAAAGTCTATAAATAAAAAATAAAAAAAACTATACAGAAAGCAGCATTTCAAATTACATTTTGTCCTGCATGTACTTCACTTCAATCACCTTATGTATTGTTTAAAACTCGAAGTGAACAGGCGCGGGCATATTGCTGTTGTAGCTTGGGGTAACTTGAAACTGTTCAGAATTGACCTTTCCAAAGCCTAACCCCAGTTCAGGAATTAAGTCATGAGACTTCTGATCATGAGCTATGCCTTGTTAGCGTGTCCATATACAATGTCCCTGCTTAAATCCTATTTTAACCAGTATCTAGCCAATGAAAGTCATAAAACAAACCACAATGGCATTGTATTGGGCTTTACTGATAAAATGGATCCAGGAGAAGAGCTAACAGATATGGAAGTTAATGCCATGAGTGAATTCACTTTCAGTATAAATGAGGTAAAGATGGCATTTTTATCCCAAAACCCAGACAAAGCTCCTTATCCTGATAAAATCCCAGTCGATCTCTTCCTGTATGAGCCTTTACTCTGGATACCCCATTTTAACTGTGTTTTTGAATACAATCAACAAAAAAGGAAAATTCCTGCTTATACCAATTTTTAAGAAAGGAAACAAAAATGTACCAGAAAATGATAGACTGATTTCTGTAATAGACAGTGTAGGAAAAATCTGTTGTAAAATTCTTTTAACAAGGCTTGAACAGTCGGCCACAGATAATCGTATTTAAATCTTAGAAGGTGGTATTAAAGACAATAAGGGCACACTTGTTCAGTGTTTTCTTTTATGTGCCTTTATTGCGGAATATTGTCGTAAAATATGCTTTTGTATTTAGTATTTATAGATTTGCAAGATAGCCTTTGATAGGATAAACAGGAGTATATTGTGGTTGATTTAAGTGTCTTTGAATATCCCAGCCCAGATAGTTGCTTGCAGCTAGTAAAGCACTATACTTTAAGAATAAGGATCAAGTTAGGTATGGGTTCAGTGGTGAGTGTTCAGAATATTTTAAGGTTAACATTGGCACATGTTAGGGCTGTGCTTTATCAACTATTTTATTTTCCTTATATATTAATTCTTTTGCAGATCAAATACCATCACCTGATTGCAAGGCACCCAAATTGGGCAATGAGACAATTGACCTATTAATACATGCAGATGATATAGTATTAATATCCAAATCACCTATGGGGATAAAAAAAAAACAATTAGACTGCATTCAATCATTCTGTAGCGAGCGTATGTTGGAAGTAAACTTCGCTTAAACTGTAGTAATGGTTTGACAAAAAATCTCAAGAAAAATGTATCTTTCAATTTTACAGGGTCAAACATTTTGCAATTTAGAACTTGGATTGGCTCGGCATCAGAATAACAGTGAACAAGAACTGGGGAAAGCAAATTGCCTTTAGTAGTTGCACTCTACGGCAGTGGGAAGGAGCAACTCTCACTTTTTTCTGGAAAATTTGGAGGTAGAATTATACACTAGAGATGTATGAAATGCAGGCATGCATTTTCTTCAAAAGAAGAGGCATGAATAGGGGAGCGGGAGAGGAGGTTGTAGAAGGAGTGGTGAGATGGGAGGGAGTTAAGTCTATCAATGGGTGGCAAGGACCCTACGGGAAGGATGACAAAAGACCTGAATATCGCTTAGTCCACATCCACCAGAGTCTCACATAAATCCTATTTGAGTATTTAATAAAGCCTTGTGACACAGAGTGGGAGGAGGCAATGACAATTGGCTTGGGAGGTATAAGCAAAGCTTGTAGTGTAAAATAATGCTTATGTGGGTGATTGCGAATGGAGGAGATTAGGTTTGTAAGTAGGAGTATTCGGCAGAGTACAGTACGGAGATGAGGGCAGCAAGGGAGTTTTCACAGACTAGTAGTAGGGTTAGGGCCTGTGACTTGCACCACCATCGTAGGTCATCTTTCTTTAGAAGGTCTGGATCTCTGAGGTGATCCGGGGCTGAGGACAGGGATGAAAGATGTGAATGTGCGTACAGGATAGGTTTGGTCAAGGGAGCCATATGTGCATAGTGAAAGTCAGAAAAAGCATTGTCAAAGGAAGAGGCATGAATAGGGAAGCAGGAAAGGAGGGAGTTTGGCACATCATCAAGGTAAGGGTCAAGAGAGCTCTGCTTGAATTTCCTCTTGGTCACTAAAGAGGAGAGATGAGGAGTAGAGGGTGAAGGGTACCGGATGTTAAAGTGAACAGTAGAGTGTTCAGAGGGAGAGGACTCTATGTTATTGATATTGATATTGATATTTTATTTCTATCACGCTCGTACATAAGTGTTTCAGAGCGTGACAAGGCAAGGGAGGGGAACAGGGGAGAACAAAACAGCGATCTTACTAGGCCCAGTGACATTGAGAACGTGCAAGTGCATGGGAGAAGGGGAGGGGAAAAGTGCATGGAAGGGGAGAAGTGGAAAGTGCGAAGCAGAGGAGAAACAGATAAATAACAATGAATAAATAATAAAGGCAACAAACAGTTTTAGTGCAACCAGCAATTTGCAAGTGCTAGGTTTAAGGTAGCAGACAGGGTAGGTCTGATAAGTGCAGGAAGAAAAAGGGGGGGTGGCTGTATGGGTACAGATACAGACCCCAGTGCAAGAGGTGGCCGGAGGCAGTGCGGGAGGGTGGCAGGGTGAGCAGGTACCTGGGCCCGGAGGACACAGGGTGGCCAGGTGAACGGTGCCAAGAGAGAACAGATCAGCAGGGGAGAGGGGGAGCAAAGGCAGAAGAAAAGAGGAAGGTCTTGAGCACTTAACTCCCTCCCATCTGAACACTCCTACTACTCCCTCCATGACCAGTCTACCCACTCTGGTGGGACCTCTCTTGACTTTGTCCTTCCCACTACCTTGCTCCACGTATGGGAGGGAGTTAAGTGTATTACAAAAATACAGTTATGCAATATGTTTTATTAAGATTCACAAAATAAGGTCTGGTATTGAATGAATGCTTATATGTACTTGTGATATTCTAGAAACAATACAGAAACCCTTAATACGTTAGTGTCAATGATGGGATAACTCAAAACAGGATTCTCCAGGTGCTCCATGGGCCTCAGGGTATAGAGGTTGCTCAGCATAACAGTCTTAAACATATATACCTCTGTCCCTCCATTGACACCCTATACTAACAACCAAAGTCCAAAGGCGATGGCCAAAAGAAAGTTAAAACCTATTCTTTTTAAGTCCATTAGCCTCTTAAATTCCATCCCGATTCTAGACAACAGACACCAGACACTTTCCTAGTCATTCCCCTTCTGGGGTACTCATGGTACTGCCTTCTGCAGGATTTCTGGTTGCACAGATTCCTTAGGCAACTCCATGGCCTCTGGTTCCTTTAAAGATTACTCTTCTCAGGGTCTCTCTACATCCTATGGCTCTCTCAGGCTTATCTTAGGTCTCTCTCAATAACCTTAGATTCTCTCAATATTCTTTTAGGTCTCTGCACAACCTTTGATTCTTACAGACTTCTCTTAAGTCTCTCAATGACATTTGATTCCTTCAGACTTCTCTTAGGCCTCACCACAACCATTGAGTCTATCAGACTCCTCCCGGAGATCACCATGGAATTTGATTCACTCAAGATTCTCTTAGGTCTTGCCTTGGTCTTTGAATCATTCAGGCTTTACTTAGGCCTCTACATGACCTTTGATTCTGTCAGGACAACACTCCTGACAGCAACTGTACTTCTAAACCCATTCAGGGTCCTTTTCAGGTAGGCAATTCTGGCAGACAAACCCTCCTGGCAGGGGTCCTTCTCAGGCATCTTGAAGGAAGTGCCCCAGCTACAGGCCTTCCTTCTGACACCAGGTTCGGTAGGTAGGATGTGTTTCTAGTTCCTCTTTTCACTCCACCACTATCTCTTGTGGGACGATCTCTGGGATAGGTTTGCCGGATCAACTACTGCACAGCTGCTGCTAAGCAAACAACCTCTTCGCAGTGAGATGAAAGCACTTCTGTTTCCTTCCAGTCTTCATCCTCCTCTGGTGTTTTCCAGTCTTTGCATAGCGGTGGGCCGGTGGCTGGTTTTCTAAGCCGACCCAGGATTCTATCTCCCATTGAGTGGTTTGTTTTACATTCACTGATTAGTTTTGCCTCTCATGGCGTTTCATTTGAAACGTGGCCTTATTGCCTCTTTTGAAATTGAACAGGTCTTAATTGTTGTGCTGATTGATTAAAGGTCAGCCCGAGCCTTTAAACATGGGCCAGTCCATGTGTGCCTTTTTAGATCCGCATATAGAGCTGGATACAGCTACAGCTACTCAGTCTTATGTGGAGTTCAGCATTTTTGCGGCAATCATGGTTTTCTGTTTCACCAGACTGCGAGCGGTCAGCTCCTCACTCCGAAGGAACAGAGTTGTCTTGTTATGCTCCCGTATTAATTCCTGTCTGCATTCAGCGCTCTGTCAATTCCCAGGCTACGTGTTTTCCTCTGATATTTAAGTTGGTTGAAGAGACTCTGTTAGGTGTAGCTTCATTAGCATTGTTCTCTGCATTTGGACTTTTAATACTATTTGAGTAATATAATACAGGAAGAATTTTCAATTGACATGTTCTCTACTGTTAGAGGTAGACAGTTTTGGGGCATGATGGGAACTGTAGCCTAGAGGTATCATATTAGGGAATGATAAGGCTGAATGAACTAAAGGAATACTCCATCTTTAAGGCGTGGGTGAGTCCAAGGAATCCAGCTCCATCCACCTTCTGCAAGGCACATCAGGTAACAGTTGGACCAAACCAGTTCTCTGTGCCTCACCCCCCTCATGAAAAAGAATGGAGAGCTTCTCCAACCCACCAAAGTACATCAACTATTTTTTGGGGAAAAAAATATAACACCTTTACTGAGAGTCTTTGAACAAAATAGATTAAAGAAAACATTTCCAGGACAAATAATTACATTAATTAAAATTAACATTCAATCATTATACAGAAATATTCCACAGCAAGAAAGTGTTGATATTTTCTGCTCTAAATTACATATGTGTAACTCACAAGGCAAACATAATGAATTTTGATAATGCTCTTGAACTTACTAATGACCAATACCCTTTTTCCGGCCAAGTCTGTTTTTTGCAGACAATGCAAGGGAGTTTCGATGGGTGCCAATTTTTCACTTAATCTAGTTTTGAATATTCATGCAAAACTTTGAGCAGCCAAGTGTACAGCAACACCCTAGCATGGTAAAATCAGCTTCTACACTAGATACATTGACAATATGTTTCTTTTGTGGTATGATTCACTAGGAACACCTTAACCAGTACTTACAGCCCTTAATATCATATTAATAAAAGTATACCCTGATAACATTTTCTCGATCCAACATTCTGCAAAAGGAAACCATTTCATGGATACATGAATCTTTCACCAGTATAGCAAACCTCATTGTAACTTATACAACATAATTACTGTCAGGAATTCTTTACTATCAGGGCAATCATATTGCGTGAACATTTATACAGGCATTTACGTTTTCCTTGAGCCTTAGTTGATATGGGAATTACTCATCCTTAGTGAATGCCAATAGAGCGCCTGAGGAACTAGGGAGTTGATTCATTTAGTGAAACTACCCTACTCGGATAGCAAGGTGTGCATGTATGGGAGCACAATCTGTTCCAAGAGCACGGGCCTTTATCAGAGAAGTCATACACTTCTATCTGTTGCGCAATAAGCCCATTAACATGTACACCACGTACATGAAGGATACAATGCTCAATTGCAAAATATTAGAAGAGGTTACAATTAGACCATGCATTGAAAGAAATTACACAATATTACCATTATTTGCATACAAACATACCTGAAACATTATAATAATATAATTGTTCTTTTATAACGCGGGAACGGGATTCGAACCTGTGATATCATATATGTGTTGCACTCTATTGACGCGTTGTCCCTAAGCTATCCTTCCTCCCCAACATGAAATCAAATAATGTTACCTTATCGAGCGTATACACATTGCTGGTAGCAGATACACGCAGGCACATATCGTTAACTTACATGTTCAAACACCATGAAAGTAGTCTAAAGGCAACAGATGTAAACATTCCCTAAACAGGAAAATAGCAACATGCCTAAGATCATCCTTGATTTAAATCATACAGTGTGCCTGCAGGTTGCAGTAATTCAGAGTAAGCACACGACCAATGCATGAGGGAAGGACATTGACAGAAATCTGATATCAAGACAAAAAGTAAATTGCACAGCATTTCAATTCTGTGGGCCACACTATTCTTCAGATAAGATTCAGTAGAACAGTATTAGAGTTAATTAAGAAACAACCACGTGGGGTAACATTGTGCAAAACTTGAAACAACATGACATTTGTTGGATTTAGGAATTGAACTTTAACTCTTGCAGATCTTAATGAAGCTGCTATTCCATGACAATCATTCATGTAAGTAACAATCTTACCCGACTATGCTTAATGCGTCAAGATAAGCAAGCGCGTTCACAATGCAACTGTGGGCGAAGTGAAGTCTGTTTACTAAGTGTATTGTTACAAGGCTAATAATTTGGCCTTGTCAAGAGTGGACAGGAACCCCTCTCAGCTCTACCAGGAAGAAATCCAGAGCCAGTCCTACCTCGAGGTGGACGGTGGCTGCAGAGGTGCCCTAATTCCTGTCGACCCCACCATGTGCCAAAATGTTTGTGTGCAGGCCACTTCCACCTCATGGTCGGCATCTCTTAAAGGTGCTCGCCATTCTTCTCTGATCTCTTTCAAAAATATCACGCCTGTGTAAGGAGAGAAAAACCATCATGATCTACGCCATGAGAAGAGGGCAGAAAGACCATTCAAGCAGAATACTACAGAGCCGAGGATACTACAGAGCAGCTGACATGCACCCGTAAGCCTCAACAAGAACATAGACACCATATCCATCCGTGGCAATGCTATGGAGCTCCTAAACAATGGAGGAGCTTGTGCAACAACCCAAAGGCCCCATAGAAAACCAAGGACCCACAGGGGAGATGGATCCACCATGCCTGAACTAACTTACCTGGAGACCCCATGCAAAGGGGTTCCAGAACATGAACATAAACACTGGCCTTCCTGGGCTGCCATCTTTGGTACGCAGAAAGTACGCATGGGGAAAATGGGCGCGGCTTATCCCCTTTGTGACTTTTCAATACATGCACATTCCCTGGATGGGGAATTCAGAGCCAGATTGCATAAGGAAAGCTATCCAGTCATGAGGGAGAAAGGTTGATATAAGATGGGACAGGAAGCAGCAGTGGGTTATTTGGGTGAGGTCAGAGGTGGAGGATGACCAATAGAACAGCAGGAGGAAAGAGCGGAAGAATCTGGAGGTGATTTGTGAAGCAGGTGATGTTTTGGCTATGGAAAGAAAGTGGTACTTCTGTGTGAGTCTGTGTGGTTGTGTGGCAAGCAGGTGGAAGAGGCAGTGTAAGCATTGATTGTGAAGTCAATGTTACATAGTGATTGGAGGTTGTTTGAATAGGGGAGAGAGGTGGAAGAAAGAGCGGTGCTTTGGAGGGAGCAGTAGGGGTTTGGAGAAGGGAGAAGAGCAGAAAGGGGAGAGTAGTAGCAGTGGAATGAGAACTAACATCAAAGGGTGAAGGCAAGTTGTAAGAGGAGTGAGAACATCAAAGTGACAGAAGGGTTGGTGGGAGGCAGAGTTAACAAGAGGAAAGAGTGGTGAAGGGAGATGTGAGAGTGAGCATATTAGACGACGCTTGGATCAATAAGATATTTGTAAGGCACCACCCCAATTCCCATTAGATCACTAACAACTATATAGAGTAGGGGCAGTTGGGAAGTCCCTGAGTGAGTTTTTTAAAGATGGCATTGAGTTCATAATCTATAGCATAACCCAGCTTTTAGCCAGTAGAGTCAACATTCAGTAGCACTAACCAGACGTACCGCTGCTTGGGTTAGGGAGTAGGGTCATAACAAGATGAGAGACAGAGAGAGAGAGAGAGAGAGAGAGAAATAGAGAGAGAGAGAGAGAGACTCCCCTAAGTCCCACAGCGAGAGAAATATAAAAGCCCTTGACTCATCTCTTTGATTTGGAGTGATTATTGTGCTATATAATGACATTATCGTATGGCGCAGGTATGAATACTTTGGAAGTTGTAAAGGCCTGCAAAGAAGCTGCTGGTCACTGATCAGCAACCAGGGTGTGTGTATTCTTTGGACTTTGTTCATCTAATATTCTTGGAGTCAATGCAGTAAGTGCATTGGGACTTGTTTTCCTTAACACTTTTGGAGTAGATTAGTTGTAAAAAAAAAAAAAAAAAAAGTAGAAACCTTTTGTTAAACAATGCAGATTTTTGTTTTCAAATATTTACTAACACAAAGGTCAATGAGGAGGTTGCCTGTTTGTGAGTCAGCCCATTTGAAAGGTGAACCTCTGGTTTTCTGAAACATGTCATGGATTACTTTAAAGCATAAGTGACTAATTTGAAATGAATGATTTAATGTTAATATAATTAATAACATGTGAATTGCATATATGTCTCTTATGTAACTTAAGTAAACATCTGGTGGGTTTGCGCCTATAAACCCACTCACACTATTTAAGACTTGCTCTACTCCTGGTGTATGCTAGCAGCAATAAAAATGAAATAATTGTGAATTTGATCTTCAATTTCTCTTTGAGGCTAGTTCAGTAGAATCATGGATAGGCCACGAAATGCACTCTGAGCAGTAGAGAACCAACAATAGCCACAAATATATCCAAACCTCAAACCACATACATCGCTGACTACCCGCAGCCACATGGCCGCGGCCTGGAAGGCGGCACTTCACAATGACGCAAACACTCTCTGAAGACATCCAATCCTTTAGCATAGCCACTGGAGTTCTCAGTGTTAAAAAAAAGTATTTTTTAATGATGTGTGGGGTTAACCTGTGTTTATACTACACATAGAAAGTATGATATGGTAGAGCGTGGACATCAACTTTCTGAAACCTTGAACAATGGGTACATAAGAGCTAGTGTATTTGCCCTGTTTTCAAACCGGAGCTATTCAGGTGCAGCTCCTTTTAGTGTGTTGGGTCACTCTTCATGGCATCTTCAAGTCGTATTGCCCTCAGTTTGGCCTATGTTAACCGTCAAAGTATGGAATCATAACATAGCATGATAGAAGATTGTAACATAACAGAAGGGTGGCAGATTTTCACTGCGTCCAGACGGAAAAACATCCGGCCCTTCTCTCCCTACCTTCCCAGTTTGATGCCCAACACCTCCGCCTTTCACACTGGCTAATTAATAGAGCCTGTATAATGAGGCCAATGTGTATATTCTGACTAAGGATGCCTATGTATTGCTTTACTTTGGTTGCCTACTTCCAGGTAAGGCATCACTCTGGCTCACTGTGTGCTAGAATAAAGTCTAGAATGACATGACATGGAGCAAACTCTTAAAAATGTTATTTTCAAATCAAAGTGCCAGGCTTTTTAAATGTCACCATACTAGCTTGACAACACCACACATATACCCTCTGGTACCAACTCCATTCACCTTTAGCTGCAGCCTATTCTGGACTATGAATAAAGTCTAGCATGACATGATATGGAGCAAACTCTTAAAAATGTCATTTTCACATCAAAGTGCCAGGCTTTTTCAATGTCACCATACTTGCTTGACCACACCACACATATACCCTATGCTACCAACTCCATTCACCTTTAGCTGCAGCCTATTCTGGACTATGCCATTCTTGACTCAGGTTCTGTGGTCAAAGAATAAACATTCTAGAGGTTAATCTGGGCTAAGATGTATAAAAATGCCCTGGCAAATAAGTCACAAAAAGTCCAGGATTGCCTGACCACCCTCATGCATCCAGCATTAGATTGTGTACTAATTTACAATTCTCCAAATCTGCTTTGGAAACACACCTCAGTTATCACAACACATTAGGACATAGCCACCTTCTCCCTTTTGCAGAACTAAGTTCCATCTCCAGCAGGATTGGCTTACACTGGTGCTGTCACTAAACATTCCTGCCTGCTGCATCTCTCGACCATCTATTTCCTGCTTTTCCATCATCTTATCTTCGGCTTGCTCATTTTCTTTCCTCCAGTAGAATAAGCTCCAGATTCCCCTACTGGGGGCACATTATTCTACTGCAAGCACAAGCCCGAGACTGCAGCGGTGGTGATTTGGCACAGTATTAAGCATATAAACATAACATAACGTGGGTAATGACGTGGCGTCTACCGTGTATGCAGCTGATTGGGTGTTTTTTCTTTCCTAGGTTTTTGTATGAATATTCGAGTAACTATGCACAGACTCCACTACTGGTGATAACAAATTCCACAGAGAGTTTCTTAAAAATGGCGGCAACCTGCTGCACTTCAAAGAAGCCGATTACATGCTTTGCAAAACAGGTAGGATATTTACTGACAATTTCATTTGGTGCTTGAATTATGATGTCGATTGAAAGGATATTGTCCCTTGCGTTCAGTACCGGCAAGCTGGAAATTCCATTTGTTTCCTTCATGGAAAATGAAAAACGAATATCTTAGAGTACATTACCGTGACACTAACATATAGACCACTTGGCCCTTAGGAACATTTCATTCATGAGCTCTCTGAAGCTCTATTTGAACTTATTGTAAAACAGACCAGGGTCCTTGTTTTAGGTGATTTCAATTATTGGAAAGAGTCTAGGGGAGACCCCGCAGTCACACATTCATTAGAGTTCCTTCAAGACCTTGGTTGGGAAGCTCTAGTCAACTATTGGACCGAGTCTAGGATAGACCCCACAGTCACACATTTATTAGAGTTCCTTCGAGACCTTTGTTGGGAAGCTCTGGTCAACTATTGGACCGAGTCTAGGATAGACCCCACAGTCACACATTTATTAGAGTTCCTTCGAGACCTTGGTTGGGAAGCTCTGGTCAACTATTGGACCGAGTCTAGGATAGACCCCACAGTCACACATTTATTAGAGTTCCTTCGAGACCTTGGTTGGGAAGCTCTGGTCAACTATCCGACGCACGAAGCAAGACATACTCTACATGAACTATTCTCCTGGAATTCATAACTAGACTATCCTCATTCTTTCTCCTGGATGGACCACCTGGGTATCCCATTTCAAATGTCCGTTCAATTAAAATCATTTAAAACTTAGTTAGCTTCTTCCACCTTTTCCTGTTCCTGGAAACCAGTAACCAAAGAATCAATCTCAGAACAATTATTCACCAGTCCCCCAATCACACTTCAAATTATACGAATAACCCTATTGATATCATCGAAATGTTAGCTCTCTGCAATGCAGATATTATAAATAGTATTGCTCCATTAACAATGACTAGCATACGACAGAAACAGAAAGATGGAAAGGAGTATTTCACACCTGAACTAAATCGTCTGCAATGCTAAGTCTGAAATACGGAAAGACGATGGTGCCATTCCTATGATCCTGCACTTTACAGGGAACTTAGACAACACCAACTGTTATACAAAAAAGAAATAGTAAAGGCAAAAAGAACTCTTTTATGGTAGAAAAATCAAATCTGCTCCAAACTTTGCAAAAAAACTATCTGATGTGGTGAACGAGCTATCCAACAAATCAGAAATACCTGATATAGTTCCATCTCAATTCTTGATGGATTAGCTCACCACTTTGCACAAAGGATCAATAACATCAGTAAAGACTTGAGTAACACGACCGACTCAGGATGAATTAGCAGCATCGGATGTCCTTGAGACTTTCACCATATACTGCAACTATTTAGAGTTTTGTCAAGAGTTCGGAATCTCTCCTAGACTTGCTCCATCCCAAATAGCCTGTGACATATTCCCACTCTTTAAGAAGGACTTTCTACACTTGTTTAACTCAAACCCATTGACAGGTATTTCCTCTCAATAAGCAAAAAATCAATCATTAAACCAAGGAGCCCATATTCGACCCCTCAGAAACGGGATGTTTTCATCACTTTTCTCTACTCCTCTTTCTATCAAAGAAACTGGAATGAACAGTAGCATCACACATTCAATCTTTCATACATTATTCTAGAATCCTAGATGAGGTTCAGTTTGGCTTCTGAACATCCCGTAGCTCTGAAGAAATCACTACAGTAATACTAGATCGACTGAGACAAAAGGCAGACAAAGGGGGTACAAGTGCACTGATTCTACTGGATCTGTTGCCCACATTTGATACAGTAGACCACCAAATCCTTCATTTGGACTTGAAGAATATGGTTTCAGAAGCACAGTACTTAAGTGGCTATATTAATTTCTTACTGACATCTCAACAGGTCCACATCGGTCCATTCTTGTAACAATTTACTCCTCTCAAATGCAGAGTATCTCAAAGTTCTATATTGTCACCCATACTGTTTAATATCTACCCATGACCACTAATGTATATAATTCATCACTTCGGTTAAGCCTTTTTAAATTACACAGGTGACACACAGATCCTAGTAGATCTTGATCAGACCTATGACCTCTCATTCTTGAAATTCAGGGACCGCCCAATGTCAATCAAGCACTGATTACTTGAAAATGAATCCAGAAAAGACTGAGATTATGATGATAAACCAGATCCACAACCTTTGGAACCCTTCTTTCCGGCGGAATACTGTCAGCAAATGTCCAGTACCCAAACAGGAAGTTAAAAAAGTGGGTATCATACTGGAATAATTTATCTCTAAAAAGCCAAGTTGCAGCAGTGTCCAAAATAAGCTTCTTCGTGGTCTGGAAAATCGAACACATAATCCCCTATCTTCCATTCATGTATCAGGTAACAACCAGGAATATGCTTGTTGCTTCACGTTTAGAATTCAATAATAACATCTACTTGGGCTTTCCATACTCTTACATTCAGCGACTAGGATCTAAAATGCTGCAGCTGGGACCCTGGGGAAACATGACCATGCCACTGCAGCTTTAAGAACCTTACACTGTCTTCCAGTAACAAAACAAGTTATCTTCAAGAGTATGGGTCTTGTGTCTACAACAGCCCAACCTTTCCCCTTTATCCAATAAACTCAAAATTCACACTTCTAACTTCCCTTTAAGAGCAAATCAGGAAAAACTGATAATCATGCCCTCCTACAAGAAAGAAAGATTTGGTGGACACTCTGTCACAATACAAGCAGCAAAGCAGTGGAATTCCCTCCCACTACCATTACGCAACCAATCAAATCTGCTCACCTTTGGCAGGGCTCTGCAAACATATCTCTTTAATCTGCCTTAATTCCGAGCAATCAAGAATGAACTAACATATCACATCCTTCAACAGAGCTATAATGCCCTCAGGTGAACAATGTGCTTAATAAAACTCCCCTAACATAACATAACAACCCAAACATGCTTTTGACAACACACCCTTCTGATCAGGAGCAGGAAGTTCAATGGGATTCAACAACTTGACCAATTATGTCAAGTTTCACTCATGCTTCCCTTTAGTGGCTGGTCCAGCTTCTATGGCCTGCTGTCCTTTGAACTCTGAATACCAGAGGGATTGGTCCAATCTTTTTTCAACATAACATGTCCCAGTTAAGTCTCCAAGTACCAGTCTTGGGTACAACCCTGTGTGTCAAGGCTACAAGACTGAAGACTTTCAACATGTTTATGTCATTTTCATCAATGGAGAGATTTGCAACAGTCTTTTCTTGTGAGTCTGAATTAGTCATCTGGAAATATATAGCAGATTGGACTTCTATCCTGGGAGGTTACAGTGCTGACCAAAGAAAATAAACACATTCTTGAGTATCTACAGAGAAAATGTTGGGTTTGGGCATTAACAACAATTCCAACTACTGGAGATGTGGTTAGCCTCTTCCTGGCTATCTTCATATTGTATGGTTCTCAAATGCCTGTTATCTGAGTGCTGGTAAGAAATCAAAAAAGGGATTCTACTAGTATCAGGCTGTTCCATAAAATTGGATCCACCTATGGTGATCTCCCATGACACCTCATCCATAAAGAAACATGGTCACTTAAATGCTTGTTGGATTGCTGGACGCATGCTGTCAAATTCAATCCAAAAAACTAAGATTGATCAAAAGATCACATGCATCAGGACCAACTGGAAGAAGTGATGGTTGAAAGACAAGGAAGACTACGTTATTGACATCTGGGAGGATATATTGACATATATAAGTCAATGTTTATACCCAGTTCTGCAACACTCAATTACTTAACCTGGTATAATGTTTATCTGGAATTAGTGCCCGGCCAGGGGGGTGCGGCGTCTTCCCAGTCAATGAGGAGGCTCGGAATGGGTTCCTTACCACACAGGTATAGACCCCGCTCCAAGCTTCCTCAGAGAGGGAGGCTGCCAACTTCTCTTGCCGAGAATCAGGTAAGTGTGCTCGCTGCACCCCCTTGACCTACTCCCACCCCACTTTGCATCATATTTAATCCCCCACCTCCTGCTCAACTATCTTGTGCTGCGTTGGCCCTCGCTGGTGCCAGGCACGTGTCCCCGGGGCATCTCCGCCTTGCGAATGGCCACCATGGAAAGGGAGAATGGACTACGTGTAGTCCTTTCTCCCCATTCCCTGGCAGCCATTTTCTTTGTTTACTTTAAAAAATATATTTTTTAATGGGCACCATGGAAAGGGAGAAGGGGCTACATCTAGTCTCTTCTTCTCTATCGATAGCGGCCATTTGTTTTTTTTTTTTTTTCTCGAGTTCAGTAACAAGTTGAGAAACGGTTTAGATGCCATTTCTCAACTCAAGAAAAATACTATTAGTGCCCCGGTACAACGTGCAGGGGTACTAATAGTAGTAGAACCCTTGGAGGGGGGCATTACCAGTCTGGTAATGCCCCGGGTTTACATCAATGCCCTTGCTTCGCATGGGCTTGTAACTGACAACCCTGCGCATTACTAGACCGGTAATACTACCCCTCTGTGGGTTCTATTGCTTAATTAGTTGTACATAAATATGCGTTATATATTATGATTAACTTTAACTTTTTTCCAAAATCCAACAAAACCATAACAAATATTGAACTAAAACAATGGCAGTTTCAGTGTGTGAACATTTCTGAATGCTAAGTGTTCCTTTGAGCAGTGGCTTTAAATTGAGCCTTTTCTGCCATCAGAAGTTCAAAGAAAAGTGATTTTCAGCTTTCCGGGCTAGTAGGTTGTAGATGGTATTATAGCAGTTACTCGGGATTTCACCTTTCTGAGGATGATGAAATGAGGAACTTTGCGCTGGGTGATAAAAACTCTTGTTATTAACAACACTAGGAAACTCCAAAATGTTGGCAGAAAGTGCTGTGTGGAAAACCACATTGTTACTATCATAAGATCATAACAAATATCTCTTCACATCCACTACTTATAAGGACTCAATGGCACAGGCTACCAAACTGAAGGGGACTGGCCTACAGAGAAAAGGAGATTTTGTGACAGGGGATGGAAATGGTTTTTGTACTTTGAGATGGCCTTGAAGACTTCTGCTGCGATGGGCAAGGACTGTTTACAGATCCGGCTGTGTCAGTGAAATGCCAGGATGGTGGCCCTGGAGCAAAGAGTGCCATCTGTTAGGTACACCCAAAACCTCCAACAGAGTTAAGGAAGGGCTTGTATGTTGATAAGATATCTCTGAAGGGCCAAATGTTTGGTGGCATCATATGCCAAGCATGTGACCACCTCTTCCCCGGGCCTAGAGGCCTGCCGGAGCTATATGACCCCTCCCTTCCACTTGCGTCATTGAGCTAAAAATAATGGAAAACAGTTGCAAAGATGCCTTACAAATGAGGAATCATACCCAAGACCTACAGAGGTGCAGTTCAATTACCCGCTTCAACTGTAGATATGTTGCTTACTCACAACGGATTAAAGGGTGAGCCTTTCCTATCAAGATTCTAATCTGTTACCTATAGGTTTCACAGAGATATCTGTGACAGGGCCATTAACCATTTGAGATACCTTACTGCAAAGTGGAATGGGCTATCTTACCTGGATCACTTCACAGTTGCAAAGCACCCTATTTCACCATCACCCATGCAGCATTTCTCCAATTAATTTTCCCTCTCCTTTTCCTCCCTTCCTGTAGCAGTTTGCCCCTTTGAAGTTATACTTCCAAGTCTGTTTTTTTCTATCAACCCAAACCACTATAAAATTCACCAGCACATGAAATACTCTGAAAACATATCCGGGGTAGATTCAAGCAGTAGGAAGGGTCAAAGGTTTCCCTGATGCTTTTTTCACACTGCCCCCAAGTTCTCCCCAGAGACTATATGTACCAGGCTGGCTCTCCTGTTTCCTTCAGACCTTGACTTCCACAAGGGTATGAGAGACTTAAGGTAGTCTATAAGAGGGCTGTGGTTCTTTTCTTGATATAGGTGTGAGGAAGTTAAGAAAGAACAACAGGTTTTATTTTGCAATAATTAAAAGGCTTCATTTTCTCAATCTTCTGCTTTTCGAGAAAGATTGTTTACGCTGCCATTACATAGAGAAAAGCACCTAACCATACCCCTTTAGAAAGGTCTATCCACATCTGTGATTGAGTACGAAGAGGGAAGGATTAGTGCCCGATTCTGAGGACCTGGTATGTCCGGGGCAGAAATCTGACAATCTCCACGCCAAATCCTTTCATCTCCATTCTGAGGCAGAGGGAGGCATGGCGGAGAGGTGTCGTGGTAGCAGCCCAATCAATTCATTTATATTGGGCACAGAAGCTGTGCTGCTGGTGTTCCCTGTGCAGAGCACGCACTCAGAAAAATCGAGACATTTGATGACACATTTCCATATTACCAAAAGTGTTACTCAGCCTGCAGGTGGCACTTTTCGGTAATGTAGAAATTAGGGGTGTACCAAAATTCGTCTTTGAGTAAGTATTCAGCCAAATTCCGGTGAAAATGAGATATTCGGCTTCGGCCAAATACTTTATTAATTATCACTCTAAGCCAAATAGTTTTCCTTACAAAATATGGAAAGTACTGCTTTCAGTGCTTGCCTGGAATCATTCAGCCATGTCATGTTTATCCGTTTAAAGGGATCATTAAACAAATGCGGCTGTGACTTTTTTGATTAAGTGCAGGCAGAGCAGAGGTGTGAAAGTGCAAAGTCCATGCCCTTCATGTGCTTAATTGACAGACTTTCATCTAGTGGTTTATTGAATAGGGGTGAGCTGAAGCAAAACTCTCAATATGTTGAATGTATCTCTGGCATCCTCTATTTTTGGAACAACAGTCAGTGGTCGAAGTGCATGAAAAGAAGTAGTGCAACTATGCTCCCTGCTGGCCTGCCCCACTCCCCACAAAACCCATCACCACGCCCCCTCTCACATACAATACAAACCCGCAAACAAATGTGCCTGCAGTTTAAGGCAACATTCAGTGCAGTACTTTTGTTTTAAAACTGTTCCTGAACTGTTACTTTTTAAAATAAAAGTATAGGAACAGTAAAACGTAATAAAAAAAGCAGCGGAGCACTGTTCCCAACCGCTACTGCCCACTTCGACCACTGACACCAGTTTATGAAGTCACTATTGGAAATTGGCATTTTGTTTAGGTGCAATCCCACCAATTCCCTATCCAAATAGTATTAAGTGGATCAAAGTCGCTGCTGCAGAGATCTCAGTAAGTCCCAAACCCTGAGATCAGGGGGTAGTGTTCCTGCAGCAAAGAACTGTATTCAGCCTGCAAGCCAAAGTTATAGCCAAAGGTATAGAGAAAGTAAAATGGCTCAGTGCGAAGTGTGCTTGCGGCAGAGATGTGCTTGTAATATTGAAACATAGGTTACAATTCCTGCTCTCCAACTTTGCTATGATGTCAAAATGAGTCCCTTTGAATTGAGCAACAGTGGCAAAAGGTACTAAAGAACGTGGCTATATGTTTAAACCAAAACACTCCCGTCTGTGGCAGCAGACATATTCCTTCCAACATTAGAGAGTAAAAAAAGGATATTTGTGTAATAAAGACAAGGAAGACAAAGATAAAGTTTACTAGTTAGAAACATCAGACCAAATGGATGTAAAAGTGAAGCAAATAAGTACACATGCACATGCCAATGAAAGATCTGAAAATCAGCACTGTATCTTCCCTATAGGGCCAGCCGGCAGCCTTGGAGGACTCATCATTCCCTATATATTTTCGTCTGGTGTCTTTTACGGTGCCCCAAAACCCCACAAACATATCTCACTCAAAAAATAAAGATTAATTATTGAAGAGACAGTTTTCAAATGCCTCATTCTCACTCAGTACCACAGATAGAAAGCATGGCTTTAGCATCCCAAAGGTTTGCATTCAGTAGCACTTGAGCAGTTAGCATGGTGCTAATTGATGTGATCACTCCTTTTGCCTTTGAGTGTCTTTGAGTGCCTTGCAGGAGCCAGAAGGCTAAAGATGGGCAGACCCAAAAGGCACATTTAAAAGTACGAGTAGAGCCACCCCACTCTCCTCTTACAGTTATTGAATACATGCATACACTACTTTTGGGCTAGTCTCAGTTACTCGCCTGCCCAATAAGCGACACCTACGAATGCACCAAAATACAAACTGTGTTATTGAAAAGTTTATTTTCTGATGATATATTCCGTTCATAGTTTACACAGACCTCTTCTGTAAGCAACAACGAAAAGAAATGCAATAAAGAATGGCTATACATATTTTAAAGTGTGTTTTTAATTTGTAAAGTGTTTTTCTTGTCTACATGGCTTTATTTATTAAAAACACAACTATTCGATTCTGTATTCAGCTCCGGCCGAATACTTGACCAACTATTCGGTATTTGGCTGAATCCCTAAATCTACTATTTGGTTCACCCCTAGTAGAAATGTGACAAATTGCTAAATGCATTGTGGTTATACTGTTCTTTTGGTAACAGTAACAATTAAGTTTAAAGTACAGGAGCTTCATTTTCTTTTCCTTGTGGCTATAGTAGTAAATACTTTTGAAGGCAAGACATTCGTTAATCAGCACAATGAAGGTTGCCTCTTTTCATCCTTAAAGGGAAGTTCACTCAAAAATGTTATTGTCTCAAAACATGGACCATAATAAAATATATATATATATAAAAGATATACATTTTTAAAGAAAGTTCCTATGTAAAACTTTGAACAAATGAGATTCAACGTTTTGACATGGGGGCATCCATTTTGTGAAATGAAGCAGCTTCTCTGTTCATGTTAAGCTCTGCTCTGACGGCAATAGTCAAGCAAAAGCCATTAGGAGCATTTGCTTACTGCTGCTGGAGACCAGAGATTAACATGGAGAGGAGGCTGCCAAAGTATTTACAATTGCCTTGACTTTCATTTTACGTTTTCTGTGCTCCCCAGGCCCAGGGAAGCACAGAAAACGTAAAACGAAAGGCACAGCAGTTATAAATATTTAGCCGTCTGCCAGCATTTAATCATAAATACAGCAGCGTTTTATTTAAAATTGCCAGCACTTTTGTTTCAAGTCTTCTGAACTCCCCCGAGCCGGTGGAGCCTGGGAGACTTGAAACTAAAGGCACAGCAATCATGCATAAATCAACGTTGTATTTATAAGTGCGGGCACTTTTGTTTCAAGTCTCTTGAGCTCTCCCGAGATGGGGGAGCCCGGGAGACTTGAAATGAAAGGCACAGCGATCATACATACTCTGATGCTGGAAATGCATCGGAGGGACAGGGCCTCCGTATCCTTGTCCTTTACTGCTTTTTATCGTGTGTTCTGTCGTGTTTTCCGCGCAGGAGTTCATGTGGGACTCCTGGCGGTGCAGCTCTCTCTCTTTTGGTTTGGTGAACAGACCCATGGGATACCCTTATGGCACCCATGGGTAGGGGTGCACCCTGTGCCCCTAGTGTATGTTTTTGGGCACCTGTGTGTGACCCACAGAGCAGGGTACGTACTGGTGGCAGCTCCATGCTGAAATGACTGGTGCCCTGAGCGTCCTCCATTTTGGGATGCCCGGGCCCTGTCATTGGAATCGGTAGATTCTGGATGGAGACAAAATGGCCCCCATGGCCTCTTGCCTTCCATCACCTGTTACCTTGATCTTCCTGAAGTCCCGAGAAGCCCTGCCTCTGTCCCTTCCCCCCGACTGGCTGTTAGGTGGAAGTTCCATATATGGTAGTGTGGGGAAGTGCCGACCAGACTGGCTGGAGCCTTCTCAGCGACCGCATGTTGTGGGTATGCCTGTGGGTGGGACCTGGGTGAATGGAGTGTGTGATGAATATACATTCTATGTTGTGGCTGTCTAGTATCTGGTGGTTGACACAATGGTTGAGACAGCCCTGCCGGAAACCGGTATGAATGCAGCTTGGAGTGTTGAATGGCTCGGGACTTGTCCCAATACACATAACTTGTTGTGGGTGTCTGGAGAGAAGTGAATGGGCTGAATGCCCTGTGTGCCTGATTGGCTGCCTGCCTGCATGAATGACCGTAGTCGTGATTGGATGCTTGAGTGTGACCCAGCGGAATGAATGGGAGATCAACAGTATATCTGGGGACCACTCACTGCTAGGAATTGTGTTCAGAAGCTGAAGTCCACTACGAAGAGTTACTGGAGTAACTGACGCTTGATCTTGAAACCCTGCTGCACGAGAGGAATTGCTGTTGCTCTCCTTCACAATCTGAAAGCTGCTGTGCTTCAATAACTGACCCAGAGAGGACCTGGTAAGGCCCCCTCTTCCCGAGCTACGAGGGACTATCGTGCACAGCTGATCTTTGCTTAAGCTCCCTGGTAGACAGACCTTCGACAGGCTGCTGATCCGATAAGGGGATTGCTGCGGAACTCCAAGGAGAAGCGCCCAGACTGTTGTCCGCCACTGTCGACGACCGCCGTCGCCGACTGTAGCCGCCGCGCTGCCATTACCTAAGAACTTCATTGAACCAAGTATGCTTTCGTGCGCATCGTTGCTGCTGTACCCTGCTCGAGAAGGCCTGACCGTCGACGCGCCGAGGAGCATTCACCGGTGGGTTTCCCGCCACCCAAAGACCACTGAGACACTGACGACTCGACGCCCTTGCTGGGCCACAGTTCTTCAACTCTTTGTGGTCCAGAACTATCGACAGCGAGGTGCCCCGCACGCCTGTTCCTGGTAGGACGTTTACACTTCCCCGTCAACGAGTACCGCTAGGAACGACGTGGCCACTTCACCGTCGTAGCTTGACCTGTTCTCCGTCAGACGTTCGACGACCCGTGACTCCTGCCTGAAAGGGAGGACACTCAAGAAGGGTAACGCTACAACGCCAAGGTATTTGGGGTTGCAGAACTATTGGAAAGTCTAGTGTGAACAATATATAGACTGGGCTTGTATCTTTCTTCTACAGGTTGCCCAGGTGGGGGGATCTCCACACACAGGTTAATGGTAGTGACCAGTATTCTGCCAATTGTTCAACCATCTTGCTTTTCTTCCTCTCTCTACTGCTGATTTCCTCTTTATTCTGATATGTGTGTCATTCTGACTGTATGGACTTTAATGAGATCTAATAACGTTAGTGGTACCACTTTAGAAACTGTATATATTTACCATTGCTGATTTTCGGAGTACAAAGTGAGTTACCGTGATATTGTATATACCTTTGAACATTAATTATATAAAGACTGTGTTGCAACCAAAACAGTGTGTGGACATTCCTTTGTGGGTGCTTGGGGATTACACTGTACTTAAGAACCAGCTCGCATCACCTCCTGAGAAGCTAGGCCTTGATTGCTACGTTACCAATAATAGAGAATCTTGGCAGGGCTCTCTGTGCCCCCCCTCTACCATATAGAGAGTGGAAGTGCAGACCCCCCCTCCGGTCTTTACACATACAACAATGTAGTATTTATAATTGCTAGTACATTCGCTTTAAGTCTCCCGGACTCCCCCGAGACGGGGGAGCTCGGGAGACTTGAAACAAAAGGCACGGCATACATAAATACAACAACGTTGTATTTATAATCACAGCTACATTCTTTTTAAGTCTCCTGGGCTCCCCCAAGATGGGGGAGTCCGGGAGACTTAAAAAGAAAGCCACACAATCATAAATACAATGCTGTTGCATTTATAATTGCCTGAATTTTCGCTTTAAGTTTCCTCGGCTCCCCCAGCTCAGGGGAGCCCGGGAAAGCAATAAAACAAAGAAGCACTCACCAGCAGGGCAGGAAGGAGCCTGACAGCATTCTCTGCTCTCCGACTGTAATAAGCAAAAGCTCCCAGCAGGGGGCTTTTGCTTCATTATTGCTGCAAGAGCAGAGCTTAACACAAGCACAGGAGGTTCATTTATTTCACAAAATGGAGACCTCCTAGTGCTTGAAATGTTTGTCTTTGAGCCTTATTTGCTCAAAATTTGACATAGGACTTTCTTTAAAACTATTTTGTATATATATTTTTTATTATGGCCCATCTTTTGAGACAATAAAATTTGTGAGTGAACTTCCCCTTTAACGACATCTCAGAGATGCCATACTTTATCACCCAATTTGTTAGGTGCATAAGTGGTGCTGGCAGAGGAGAATAGGCGTACACTGGCTGCTCAGCAGTTGGCGCGGCCTCTAGGACCGTTGCTAAGCCATAAAGTGAGGACAACATTTGAAAATGCTTTCAAGTGAGCCTGAACCTAAGGTGTGAATGCAACAATATTGCCATCTAATAAAATACACTAATAAATGGAACATGGAACTGCCTTGCAAACAACTGAATAATACAGCAGTATCTTGGATATGCCGGTCATGAGCTAGAAAGATGAGTATATTCTTGCAACTCTGATATCATAAAAATGACCACAGGATACATAAAGATACTTTGTTATTTGCTAGATGCGATAGCCCAGAATGGACCAAGGCTCTGTCAGCCACACCCTCTAACTTCCGGTCATGCAGTCAAAGGTTACGACTATTTCATAACAGGCAGTGAGATCTCAGATTTACCAGTGGTTATTGAAACAGTCTGGTGATATCACATCATTGCCATCAATGAGTTTCAGCCCATGTAATGGATAAGTAAGAGCGATGGTGCCCTGTGATGCGAGGAATGGCCAAGATTTAATGAGCCTTCTGTGGCAGCTGAAAGGGGCTTCCCAGGAGACCATTTGAGTGGTTGAGTTTGTCAAGTGTGCGTTAGAACGATTTGACTGCATGATACAGCCACGCAAACCACTCCTAGGTGTGAACGATAGTAACGCAACATCAGTCTTAGCTCTTGCATTGCTCTCCGGCTAAGTCAAAGGTCAACATTTTGATATAGAATGGCTATGGTGCTCACTTCTGCTACTGATGACTTGTATTTCTATAGCATCATTTTGTCTTGGGGATATTTTTTTTGTTTTATGTTCTTTCATGAATTGCCTCAATCAATTTGAATAAAGTTTTATACAAGATCTAACAATAAAATGGACAAGTTTCCCACAATATTGCCCTGAAATGTTCAAAATGTGCCAAATTCACACCAGACAACTTTTTTATTTCAACCTTCCCACAACCAAGTCTGGCCAATGTTCCTGAATGGATCATTGTCCACGTGGACAAGTTCATTATAATCAGCAAAGGGTCAGGCTTTTCCAATGACCTTAGCCGTTTGAGGGCCTTTGAAGTATTGTCCCTTGGTCAAACTTGACATGTTAGAGCTCTTCCACGTCTCCAGATGCATTGTTGCAATACCTGAAGCATTGAAATCAGTGATCATAAAAGACAGACTGGGTCCAGAGGGCCCAGCCAAATAACTCACCTGTCTCCCTTTGCCAACCATTTCAAACCCACCACAGAAATAGAACCAGGCTCATTTTCAGGGGGAGGGAAATAATGTATCGGACTTGGCCCCCGACCGTGTTCAGACCAGGCAGGTATGCACAAAGAGTGTAAGTAACAAAACCCGCATTTGAGCATTTCAGGATGGGGATGGACCTTGGTGGTCTTGGGGCCCTGGTATTATGAGGCCTTTGCTTTGAACACTGTTGAACGCCCTTCTCCTGCAAGGCTCAATTTGGGCTCTGCATCGCCTTTCTCTTGCCTCCAGTAAATAAACAGTGCAGCTGCTAGGCTTTCTTCCGTATTCCAAGAGACATTTCCCCAACCATCAACTTTTTTTTATTTTCTGCTTAAAATTCCCCAAATACTGTTTAGTTCTTTGTGTCAGGTGCACAATGCCATTTCCGCTTGAAGCCTTTGCCTGTAGTGGAGGGCCTAACGGCTGTGCCTTTGCAGGGCTCCGCGCTCAGCTTAAGAATCTAGCTGCTCCTTCTTTGAGGAACACAATGATAGGCAGGACGTGTTTAGCCGTGTTAGCGTCCCTGCTGTCCCTTTGATGGTCGCTATCCTCGTGGCTCTCTTTACATTTGCCATGAATATATTGCAATGATGTGCTAATCCCTTGTCAACCCTGTGTTTGTGCTTTCAGAAACTGCAGCGAAAGGCATTACAGATATTGACGGTGATGTCAAACCGCATGTGTTCCCGCCACTCAACTTATGGAGACGCAAAGATCAGGTTCAGGTACAAAATATTTGTCATTTTTCAAATATGTTTCCGACATAGTGATTTTCATCTCTAGCGTCAGGCTTTGCAAAAGTGATTGGTTCATGGCATGTCTACAGTGCATTATTGCCCACAGCCAGCATCCGGGGACATTGCTGAGTGTGGAAACCTTCAGTTCACCCACTAATTGGTTGCCGCATGGACATCCTGCCCTTGGGTGGTAGCGGTGTGCGGTATAAATCAACATAGCAATACATCTGCTGCTCACCCTTTCCCGGAGTGCCAAGTCAAGGCACCTCCACCCACACTCAATAGACAGCGCTAGGGCCAGGCTCTATTTCACTGTGCCTACAGCCATTTTGTGAAGTGAGAGAGTCAAACCTTCCACAACTGTCACAGCTACTATAGCTCAAATTGTGGTGGCAGATTTAGTGATGTGGACATGGCCCAATTGAATGAATCTTGAAATGACCCATAGGCATCCCTAAAAGGGAACACATCTCCACAGCCAGACAACAAGCCCACTGGTTGCCCGTCCGCCAACGTGTCCTCTTCAAAACACTTGCCCTCACCCACAAATGCATCGATCTCACGGCCCGCCCTACCTTTCTCAGAGAGTTATCATACCCCCCATCTCCAGACCCACATGATCACCCTAAGCCAACTTGCTACCGGTACCCATAGTTAAGCGTGCCAGAGGAGGGGGTGCTAGCTTCCCTTCCATCGCTGACAAGCAATGGAACCCCCTCCCGCTCGCCCTCAGATCTGAACCCTCACACCTCGCATTTCGCAAAGCCATCAATACTAGAATATTTGCCTAAACCTCCCACATAACCCACTTTCGGCGTGAGGCCGAGACAACTGTGCATGTAGACTATAAACAACTGTATGTGCTACACACTATGTAACCCTGTGCAGTCTTATCACCCTTCATGTAACACGTCCTGCATAATTAAGTACATCTATGTGCAAATGTAACTAAGCCGAT
Organism: Ambystoma mexicanum; assembly: GCF_040938575.1. Taxonomy (NCBI): domain Eukaryota; kingdom Metazoa; phylum Chordata; class Amphibia; order Caudata; family Ambystomatidae; genus Ambystoma; species Ambystoma mexicanum. The sequence continues at coordinate 1,462,821,394 of NC_090935.1, forward strand.
TCCAGGTAACAGCGCCAGGATGCCTCTTGCCTGCTTTGTGCGCTTTATAAATGCACATAAATAAATAACTAAATAAATAAATAAATGTCTTGCCAGACGGTAATGATTTTTGATAATAGCTGCCAGGTTGTGCACAGTGAGCAAGAGAGTATCACTTGATCTTGGTACTTTGTGCAATCGTCATATAACTGTGACACAGGTGAACAATGTTGACTTATGGTAAAGTTGTAGGACTTCTTGACCACCATGTTATTTTAATTTCCTAACTAAAACAACAAGGGGCTTTTACCATGAAGTGTCATTGTGCCATTTATCCACTCATTTGTTGGTTTTTGTTCGAGAGGGTCCTCTGAGCACGGTGTTCAGGGTGGGCGGACACCATCCTAAGTGTAGGCAAAAGGTTTCCATATGCTTGTAATTTCCCGCCTACCGGTAACTGTGGTCGATTGTGCAAGGTACCTTATCAGGAGGAGAGGAAGATGGGCAAGAATCTAGAGTAACGTAGTAATAGTATGAATAAAGGAAGTTCCACTCAGTGGTAATAATTATTTATTTATTGTGCATTTGTAAGGTGCTTATACAAAAAGAAATTGTGTTTCAAAGTGCCCAAATAATATTAAATAATAAGGTACTTCTTGTTGAAGGTGTTTGTGCAGGTAACTTAAGCAACAGCACCAGTGGAAGTAGGGTTTTCCAAGTGGTAATGGCCCAGAGTCCTTGCTAATGCAGCAAGCTAAGGGAGAGCCTTTAATGGGGCTTTGGCCCCATTACTACCTGGGAAAGGCAGTATCCTAGGGTGTTACAGCTATAGCACCCTCAACTGTCCGGCTGCCAATAGCCCTTTTTCTGGTTGAAAAATGGCTGGCACAGAGTGTGCCGGGCATTTCTCAAGTAAAACAAGGATTGGCATAGCCAACGGTCTTGGCTTTTTTGTAGGCATGGAATCTGCATTTTCCGGGCACTGCCCTCATGGTACTACTAGGCCATAAGATTGCAAAATCTGTCAAATGGTGTTAGTGCCTAGACATATTATGGAAGTGCCTGGCAAATGCCTATCCAATGACTTTGTGAGCCAGGGACCCAGAGCGGATCGAGAGCATTAAGTGGGGGAAATAGGGGTTGTGGAAGGAAGGGAGGGGAAGGGATCTGGGGGGGCAGTAAGTGAAGAAGTACAGGCCCAGCGGTGGGAGTAGGGAGCGGGAGGGACAGATGATGGAAGAGCAGGATCTGCGCAAGACCATCGACGGGACACAAGTTATGGGCCCTTACCATGATCTAAGACCCACATTAAGAACCCTCTGATTGTCTCTATTGACCGTCCTGAATGCTAAAAGTAAGTCATCCATGTTCAGAAAGTCTCTTGGAGTGCTTAATACACACAATACACAAGGTCAGTTTTCGTTGCTGGTTCTGCAATGGTTATTTATTGTTGGCCCAAAAAGATGTCTACATAGTGAAGTGTGGGCACCACAGGAGTGGCACCACATGTCAGGCACTTTATGTGTTGCAGGGAAGGCAAAGGCTCCAGTCCTAGTGTCCTTGCTGGCCATAAACTGAGTTAAGCTTTGTAAATGCAGTTTCCACTCTGTCTCAGTTATACAGTGTTTCAGCGAATGTGCTCTTGACTCTTTGTCCTCCTGGTCAGCTTAGTGACCAGGGCAGACAAGGTTTCCAGAGAACACATGGTTGTGGGTACGCCATTTCTCCAATGCTTAGCCTGCTGTCTTGGATAACAGCTTCAGGCCTCAAGTTCTTTCAAAGTCTGGTTCTCTCTGTGTCCGGTGTTCGGTGTTCCATCTCCTCGTGTCGGCTCCTCTCAGACACTGAGTATCAAGGATTTGCTGGGATCAATGGGAGTATTTGGATCGAATAAGTGCACTTCTTTTCTATCTATTTCACTGCTGACCAGGCAGCCACAGTAGAAAGCTCTGCATGAATAATACACTGAATAAGTGGCTCTAGTGGAGATCTCTCTCTTCTCTATTTGGTTTATTACTTTTTCAACAACTTTAATACTAACCCTGACTTACCTCTTAGGATACCAACACAAGAGTCAATTGCTGCCTTCTGCACCCCATCTCAACAACACTTCTCCCTTTATAAGATGTTCTTCTTTCTATCTTCGCAGAACTTAACCATCACTGCCCTGATGAAGGCGGAATACATCACTGCTCTTTACTTTCCTTGTGATCAGTAACCGCCGAAACGCAAGAACTGTGAGGGGACTGTGGGGTTCACTCCATCCACCCACACATTTGACACCTCCTCTAAATTAGGATCCCCCACTGCGTTGGCAAACTCTTACCTCGGAAAAAGACGATATACCTGACAAGAAATATCAGGACTTTTTTTTTTTGCATTTTCTTTTCCAGACCTCCTACTGGGAACAACAAGGACTTACTTCCCAACCATAGCAGCACAAACCATGTTGACCGTATTGATTTGTTCCTAATTTTGTGGTAGGACAGGCAGGCACGTCCTGTCCTAATTTTGCTGCTACTGTCAACTATATGCTTCTCTTCCCTTACTTCTGCCTATCATTCTTCCCTCTTATCTGCATGTCCGTCCGTTTTTATCTGACACCACCACTTGGATCTAAACCTATTTTTTCTGTGACTAGAGAACAGGAAAGTATAGGGTGTGTGTCGTAATATAACAAGTTGTTTTTTATTATCACATTTCATGTTTTGATTCATATCACGGATATTGGTTGCAATTTTTACAGGTCTGGCAGGACAACCACCAGACAAACAGTGATCTTCACAATCTGCTTGTGCAACCAAATATAGAATTGTCTTACTTCAATTGAGACTTGTGTTTTGTTGTTGTTTGTTTTTTCACTTAGTTTTTGTCGTTATATTTGCCTCTTCTTGGTACTCCACCTGTCTTGTCAAGAGGATTAGATCCAATAGACATCGTGGCATTCATTGCATTAACATTGGGTTGACAATGGGAGCTTTAGGAATAATATTAACCCCCGTCTGTTCTGAAAAACCCATGGCACAGCGACACCCTCTATCCTATGATTTACATCTTAGTGACCAGGGCAGACAAGGTTTCCAGAGGACACATGGTTGTGGGCACGCCATTTCTCCATAGCTTGCTTAGCCTGCTGTCTTGGATAGCAGCTTCAGGTCTCAAGTTCTTTCAAAGGCTCGTTCTCTCCGTGCCCGGTGTTCGGGGTTCCATCTCGTCGTGTCGGCTCCACTCAGACACTGAGCATCAAGGATTTACTGGGATCAGTGGATCCTTCAGAGCTTATGGCTTGGCTCGTTCCTCTTTAATATCAGAGAGGAAACCCGGTAGACTACTGTACAAACAGGTTGGCAGTGTCTACTCTGTCTATATCCGGGTGGATCAATATCAGTCTGTCTTTTATGATCACTGATTTCAATGCTTCAGGTATTGCAACAATGCATCTGCAGCCATGGAAGAGCTCTATCAAATTTGACCAAGGGACAATACTTCAAAGGCCCTCAAACGGCTAAGGTTATTGGAAAAGCCTGACCCTTTGCTGATTATAATGAACTTGTCCGCGTGGACAATGATCCATTCAGGAACATTGGCCAGACTTGGTTGTGGGAAGGTTGAAATAAAAAGTTGCCTGGTGTGAACTTGGCACATTTTGAACATTTCAGGGCAATATTGTGGGAATCTTGTCAATTTTATTGTTAGATCTTGTATAACACTTTATTCAAATTGATTGAGGCAATTCATGAAAGTACATAAAACAATTGATATGTTTACTTTGCTGTAATTCCTCCTTGCCTGTGTGCCCATTTCCATGGACATAGCTATAGGACTTAGGCTGTCTCCATGACAACGTCAATACATCTATCTTAGCGTCAATAGCAGCGTTATGTGGTACATTCCTACGCTGGACCGCTGCATGCAGCTATGCATCCTTCGTTAGGCGGGCAGAGCGCTGACTCATCGTTAGATCAGGGCTGTAGCCTGACTTTGTTTCTCCGCTTCCCACAGTGTTGCAGATGTGTTTGACTTTGCATCCTGTAAGCTCGGGAGCAAGATGGTCTAAGCTAAAGTGCTTTGGGATATTCTCCCTTGGCTGCATTTTTATCCTGTGTACTTTGTTTTAAAGGCGGCAGGTATGTAACATCTGCGCCCTGCATTTTGACCTCGCCTCTTGCTAGCCGCGGGGCTCTTTTTGGTAACGGATTGCCACTTTATTTATCGGTGCTGCTCTTCGGACATAGTTCACTGCGCCACGCCGTTGTCATTAGCTACTTACGAGAGCTACTATACCTATGGCCTCACTTATGGTACTTCACTATCTATTCACGGGTTATCCAATCTGCCCATGGGGTACTCCTTTCTGTGGTATTTGCCCCGTTGGTTTTGCTAGGCTTATAAATATGCTGGCCTTTAAAATATTTTTTTAAAATAATATCTGTTTTGTTTTGCCCCTTACCGCGCCTTTCACATTATCACTTATGGTCCACCCGGAATAGTAGCTTCACCGATTTGACTTTGTTCTGACTTCCTTATCCTCGTGATTTGTTATTGGCATTTGTTATTGGCCTTTGTTTGCAGGATATCTGATTTTGTATCCCTTTGGGTGCTACCTGTCCCGTGGAGACCAACATCAGACACGTGTAGTGGAGAGTTTCCCTTACCGGTCTTGAGACGCTGTTTGGCCCGCCCTCTACCTTTATAGGCAGGGGAGCTCTATTCCTCGGCACTACTTGTAGTAACCCCTCTACCTGATAGTTGCCCTTTTTGGTTTTATCTACTGATTTAGTGATTGTGTTGTGAGCACAGATATAGCTATGTGTTAAAAGCTCATGTTAGAAGCTTTTCTTGTATTATATACTTTGTAGGACAGATTCATCTTCCTATTCCAACTTATCCATTGAAGTTGCGAGCCCCCACGAGCACCAGACAAAGTACACTTTCCTTTTTGGTTCTCCAGTTCAGTAAGTTAGAACTTTACGAAGTAATTTAGCTATTCACCAGCTGATCTTTGGTTTTCATATTTTTTAACTCTACAGGTGCTATGAGACTGACCCAGTCTGTGACTCTATAGGAACTAGGTTTTTCATTGTAACTATTTTCTCCTGATGAATGTTCGTTATTCATGTTTGTGAACAGAAACATGTCGAGACAGCTCTCTGGATTGAAAACAGAGGTGTGACAATATGACATACTAATCCATAAGGAGTTTGGTACACAGCAGGTTGTCCTAGATGTACTCTGTTTTTCTTGAATTTGTTTTAGCTAGCATTTACTGCCCATTACGTATTCCTATGTTTGTTTGAGAAGTTTCGTATTGTGGACCACTGATTTTAATCATGTTTTTTAACCTTTCTGGCTTATTATTAAAAATTATGTTGTAATTTTTTAAATGTGTCTGGTCTCCCCTTCCTCTTAGATGTTTTGAGATTAGTACCTGTATCGCTAGCTCTGTCTTCTATTATATTTTGGCTCGTTCCTCTACATCAAGGGGGAGATCCCCCCGCTTTTGGTCAAAAGAGGTCTGATGTCTTGAAATACTAGGCAGAGCTTCCATTTCATACCAGATCTTAGACTTGGAGTCTTCCTGTGCACTGCAGGACCAGTCCCCAGGTTCAATAAATTCAGGATGCAGATGAACAGGTTAAATAAGAACTTGGGAGTAGAGTTTTCCACATCATTGAGTTGTATTAATGTGGGCCTTTGCCAACCAATCACCGGGGTACTTGATTTGTCAACGTTCATGTGCTTATTGCCCGATGTTCTCTCTTGTGTTGAGTCAGACCTTGAATCCAATACACCATTCCAAGCAGGACATATCTGGATCCAGCTCCAGGAGCCCTGTCTCTTTATGAGGGAGGAAGTACACACAACCATATATGTCACTCAGAGGAAGATTTACCAATCGCCAGGCAGACAAACGGCGAGCGGGCCCCTGTGCCCTGCCACTGCCCCACCCCTTCCCAGTCTCTCAGAGACAGTGTGCGTCAGAGCACAGCTGCAATCCAGTGACTTAGAGCAGTATCAGATATGCATATTGGTAGCCGGATTCCTCGAAAACTGAGTGACAGAGAGCAGGAAGCTGCAAAGGTAGCTCAGCAGCTTGATTGACTGTTGCAGAGATGTAATGAATTTAGAGCTGCCTTGAAATCCTCCTAAAAAAGGTGCTGTAAAATGCATTATGTCACCCTGGTGAGGAGTTAGCAGTGGTCTGTTTGAAAATTATAAATACATCATGCCACCTCCCCCCAATGATATATCTGCTTATATTTTATATTAAAAACAGTCACCGGACTCCCTTTTGAAAGGTCTTTGGGCCACCCTGGATATCCAATGGGCCCCCCTAATGGGGGAAGCCCCACAGAGATTACTGGGTTAGGGTCTCCTTCTTTGCCCCTTTGCTTGTTTACATCCAGGATGGGGGTATGGGAATTAGTGAAAACCAAACCTTTGAACCCATGCTGTAAAAACCTAATGCACCCTGTTAATACATTCAGTCAAAATCGCGTCTCGTGTACATAACGAGGGCCTTCAAGATCCGCCACAGATTGCACAGCAGCAAACATTTGACCTCTGAGACTCGCCAACGACCAACTACTCTGCATGCCTCCTATTGTAAGCTTCAACCACTTATTCACTATTCACAAAACAAAAAGGGCAGACCAGCAAGATCCCATGGCCAGTTGGTGTACTGACCCAAACTCCAGATCCACACCCAGGGCATTCTGGTACATGTATGCCAACTTGCAAGGTTCCAACCTGAACCAGCCCTTGCAGCGCTAGCTCACTCTGCATGCCTATGCGATCATCCCATGATACCTTAGCAGTTATTATTGGGGTATTTATTGAGGGAGGACCTGGCTTCGGGAAGCATCGAGCCGTTCACAATCATCGGGGGAACAATACAGTAAGGGAAGCAGAGAAAAAAGGAACAGGGAGCTCACATGGAAGGGTGGGCAGTTGACAGCATGGGGGGGAGACAGTAGGGGAGTAGATCACTGAGTCCCATGTAGGGTAGGAAGTGTATTGAAAGAAAGGTTGTGGAGGAAGCAGTGCATGGTTGCAGCACATGGTTGCAGCTAGAGCACTGCTAGTAATCAGAAGAATGCTCTGCTGATCCCAAGCCACACATAGCCCTGCTAAAAGCAACACTGCAAGTTCACAGTGTGTGCTGGGAGAAGGAGCACCCGCCAAGGCACTATCGAAGCCTACTCACCCACTAGGAGCCTTGTGTGAGACCTTCCATCAAACTGTGATAGGACTACCCCAGCCCGGTCAGGAACACGCCTGGCATGGTCCTCAATGGAGTAAGTGACCCTCAAAAAAAAGTGCAACGGGGTAGCAGTAGAGCATCAGAGCAGGAGGGGCAAGGACACTGGACAGCCACTTTTCGTAGCACAAGGGTTGCAAAGAGAGTTGGAGAGAGAATGCCCTGCCCAGCCAATACCCGAGCCGAGTCCCTTCACAGCTGTTTCGTGCAAGGATCAGGGCAAGATCTTACTGCTTTTAATTATCACTAAAACAGTGCCAGCATGGCTCTTACCACTGCGCTCCACTTCCTCCATGCTTCAGGGCCCAAGGGCGGGCATCAGCATCACTGAAGCCATCAACCCAATGGCTCTTCTTCGTATTAGAGATCTAGGAGTGAAATTTAGGAGTTGGAGAGGGTTGAGGGACTGAGTTTACAACAAAAGCTTTCTGTAGCCTCTGCTATACTGACATCTCAAAGTAAACTGCAACACAGAAACAGCATGTGTTGTGGGGGGAAAGGAGCGAGTAGGAGGCCATATGGGGAGTGGGGGTAGCTGGCACAGATAAGGGGGGCACTTGTTGAGGGCAGGAAAGCATTTGTTTTTTGCAGCTATGTCGGCCAGCAACACGATTGCCATCCAGGTCTCCCATCCATGCAGTAACCAGGACAGGCCTGCTTAGGTTCAAAGTTAGGAAGGGGCCAGCCTCCTCGAGCCATGTTACCCAATAAATGAGCCAAAATCACAAGACCACTTAGAGAAATGGGTCAGCCCTTTCCTTGCTTTGAAGCTAAGCAGGGTCAGTACCCCTTTGATGACAACCAGGGTCAGTCCCGGCTACTGCACGGGTGGGCGACCGAATGGGTATTCAAATGTATTTTTTGTTTTTTTAACCGTGCTACTGTCAGTCCTTGAAGGTTTTGCACTCAGAGCCATTTTCTTGCCTTTTGCTGAATTGCATTCTGGTATTTCTAGTCTCCCAGTCAATAAGACAAACAAATAATAGATATTTTTGCATCAAAAGTGGGTGTCCCATCCCGGCAGTAACTGAGAGAAACCCTGCTTTGCTTCAAAGCAAAGAAGAGGTCAGCCTCCTAAGGACATATTGCCTAATAAATGAGCCCACCTTACAAGACCACTTAGAGAACCATGGCCTAAGGGGGCTGGATCCTTCCTCGTTTTGAAACTAAGCAGGGTCGGTCCGGGTTACTGAATGGATGGCAGACAGTCCACAGTCCCGAATGCCGTGTGTTTTCTTAGTTTTAAATATCTCATAACACACGGCATCCGCATTCTTTTTTTTTTAATCAAACAATTTTTATTGATTTTTCACATTCGTTGTAAACAACACAGTTGCTCGTAAACTCTACGTGTTGCCCCCCGCCTCCCCTTGCTCCCTGGGTGTCAGTAAACCAGTCATAATCTCAGAATTACTAGCAGTGTTAGGCAGTGTTCCATTGGCGTTTGCATGATTCGCACTTTCCTTCTAAGTGTAGATACCGGGCTAGGCAGCAGACCAGTCAGTGAATGTCCTCCCATTTCTGCCATATTTTCTTCGCTTTGTCAGGGCAACCTCTTGCGGTATACATCGGTGTTCCATTGCGGCTCATATGTCGACGTCTGTGACCCACTGATCGAAACTGGGAGTGGCCTCCGAGCCCCAAAGTTGCACAATGTTCCTTCTGAGCACTGCCGTGGCAGTAGACAGAAACAACTTTTCATATCTTGACAGATCGCTTTCGTCATCCACCTCCAGCAATAGCTGCTTTGGTTCTCTTGGTATTGTTTTGCCTATGACCCTAGATAACTCGTCGCAACACACCTGCCAGTATTGCTGTCTGTGGTCGCATTCCCATAAAATGTGAAAGAAGGTGCCTTCCTCATGTTTACAGCACAAGCACCGTGGATCTGAGACTTTTCCCCACCGGAAGAGGGCCACTCTCGGGTAGTAGGTACGGTGTAGAACTTAAGTTGGACGAGCCGGAGTCTGGATGAGATTGCGGTCTCCCTGGGTACATTAACGCAGTAATCCAGTCTTCTGGTTGTATTTCTCCTACATCCCGTTCCCATTTGGCCTTGAGGCTGACTAAATCCTTTGTGGAAAAGGCTGTGATCGCATTGCACATTGTTGAGGTGACTTTGTTGTTGATCTTTTCGGGGATCATGTTGCGTTCAATCGGGGTATATTCAGGCATATTGTTCATGTCCGGGAGATGGGACCATAGTGCGTGCCTCATTTGGGTGTAGTGGTAGTGTTCTGTTGGTGGGAGAGAGAAACTGGACTGCAAAGAATCAAATGTGGCTATCTCGCCCCCTTGTATGACATCTTTGATCCTCGTTATCCTGTGTGTTACGCAGGTGGACCATTTAGGGAGCTTGTTGATTTCTGGGAGATGTCTTTTGTTCCATAGTGGTTGCTCTGGTGTCAGTTTCATGTCCCAGACCATGTACTTATGTGTCTCTACACATATCCGAGGCAGAAGCGATAGCATGGACGGTGGGGAAGCTCTGTTCAGGGTGCGGTATAGGAGTTCGATGGAGGGTGTTCCCCTGCTGGTGTTTATTGCTCTGATATGTGCAATGTTGCGTCCCCATGTAGTATGTCATTCACGACCGCCATCTGGCTTGCCCAGTAGTATGTTTGTAGCCTGGGCAGTCCAATTCCTCCCTCCCAGATGGATTTTTGGAGAGTGGCAAAGTGATATACGCGGATGACCACCGCACCATAGCAGTTTCCGAAGGGCGCAATCTATTTTCTGGAATTCATGCATTAGGATATGTAGTGGGGCGTTCTGTAGGACGTATAGGAAGTGGGGGAGGGCAATCATTTTGAAGAGGGCTGCTCTGCCCAGTATAGTTAGCGGTAGCGAAGCCCAGTGACGCATATCCTCTACGAATCTCGTTGTGATGGGATGTAGGTTTTCGGTTATGTAAACTGTGAGACTGTTTGTCATCTGTATGCCGAGGTACTTGGGTCGCATTTTTTCGATGCGGTATGGGCAGTTTGCTGGGGCTATGTTGTGCGTCCTCCCTATCGGGAATAAAATAGATTTAGACCAGTTGACTCGTAGTCCACTGAAGGCTCCATAACTCTCTAACAAGTCTGTGATTGCAGGGCTTGAGTTGACCGGGTCCCTCAGGTAGATTAATAGGTTGTCTGCATACAGTGAGACCCTGTCTTCCCAAGTTTCTGACCATCGTAAGCCCTCCCACATCTCTGGCTCCCTCAGCAGTGTTGCGAGGGGTTCTATGGCTAGCGTGAATATCATGGCTGATGGGGGACAGCCTTGTCTCGTGCCCCTCCCTAAGGTTAAGGGTTCTAACCTCCAGCCATTGACCCTGGTTCTCGTCCTTGGACAATTATATAGGAGTTTCACCGATGTCATGAATTGGTGACCGAAGCCTATACAATGCATTATTTCCCATATGGCCTCCCAGTGCACCGAGTCGAAGGCTTTTTCGAAGTCGATGGCGAGCAAAGCCATTTGACCCCGAAATCTGTATGCTCTTTCTAGAGCTGAATGTAATCTGTATATGTTCATCCGGGTTGACCTCTGTGGCATGAAGCCGCATTGGTCCGGGTGGATCAGGGATGAAATGACCAATTGGAGTCGGTCGGCTAGTACCTTCGCAAGGATTTTCGTGTCGCCATTTATGAGGGAGATCGGTCTGTATGTCCCGCAGTTTTCGGGGGGTTTGTCTGCCTTGGGTAGCACTATTATCATGGCTTCTCTGAGGTCTGGTGACAGGGAGCCCTGGCCTCGCGCGTGCCGATACATGCGCAGTAGATGTGGGGCAATCTCTTTCACCTCTATCTCCTGCCATAGTTCTGTTGGGAAGCCATTCGGGCCTGGGGATTTCCCGGATTGGAGTCCCGACATGGCTGCTGTCACTTCTTCTTCTGTAATCTCCTTCTCTAGAAGGGTCTGCTGCTCTGTGGTGAGGGTGGGAGGGTTATTTCTTCCATGAACGATTTGTCTATGGGGGAGAGGGGTGCTCTATACAGATCCGCATAGAATGTGGCGAAGCCCTCCGCTATGTCTCTGTCCGTTGTTAGTGGGAGAGTGAGAGTCACCATTACTGAGTCATCTAACATGGTTGCACCCTTCTTCCCTGCATTCTAGCCATGCTAGCATTTTACTGGCTTTGTCCCCAGTCTCATACACTCTTGCGCGTAGGGCTCTATGCGCCTGCTTGGCATTGTCCAGGGCTATGCATTCTTTTTTTTTTTAACCGTGCTACTGTCAGTCCTTGAAAGTTTTGCACTCAGAGACCATTTTTTGCCTTTTACTGAATTGCATTCCGGTATTTGTAGTCTCCCAGTCAATGAGACAAAAACAAATAGATATTTTTGCATCAACAGTGGGTTTCCCATCCCGGCAGTAACTGAGATGAAACCTGCTTAGCTTCAAAGCAAGGAAGGGGTCAGCGCCCTAAGGCCATATTGTCTAATAAATGAGGCCACCTTACAAGACCACTTAGAGAAACATGGCCTAAGGAGGCTGGATCCTTCCTCACTTTGAAACTAAGCCGGGTCAGTCCTTCTTACTGCATGGATGGCCGACAGTCCACAGTCCCAAATGCTGTGTGTTTTCTTAATTTTAAATATCTCATAACACACGGCATCCACATTATTTATTTTAAAAACCGTGCTACTGTCATACCTTGAAAGGTTTCCACTCAGAGACCATTTTTTCACCTTTTGCTGAATTCCATTCTGGTAGTTGTAGTCTCACAATCAAGATGGGTGGAATAATGCCAAAATTGTACACTTTTTCCCTAACATAGTTCTATAAGGATTTATATATTTCAGTGACACTATGGTATGTGTACTTTCCAAGTTAGCTTTACAAAGCAGAGTATTGTTGAAAGCCAGACTTGGGGGTGAGAAGGGAAAATGATGAGAGGGCAAGTAAGTCATGAGTATTTGCCCACGATGTTGCAAGAGAGTTTACAATCCTGTACACTGATACAATTATTTTCTCCTGATTGTGGCTGCTTTTCAGGGCATTAGTAAAGGACAGATGTGGGTGGACATCATAACTTTTCTTCAGAGGGCAGAGGCAACCCCTTGGTTTTTTTGAGGTTGGCAAGCTTGCTCAAATATTCGGCTACCAGGATTTTACTCAGGTTGTCATGCTCCAAGTGCAGACGCTTACTCACAAGACCACAAGGACTTGTTTCATATTGGGATTTCGTTTTCCAGGGAATACTTTATGACAGATTGCTCGCATTAAAATGTGAGTAACTTTTATATTTTGCCAGCATATTTATTGGAACATTTCCTCTTCCAGGTTATTTTTCTGGTGTTCCTTACTTTTTTTAAAGTCCAATGCTATTTTGTCTTGTGCACCTTCGTCTAAGGAGTAGGTCTGTTGAACTACGTTTGTATATTTCACTTTAAGATATATGTTCACTTAGTGTGCAAATATTCATGGGTGCCAGTTTTTGATTTTCGCTATGTGGGCAAAAGTACCTGTTATTTTTGCAGCTGGACATTTTTTCCCTTCTATGTGCTGCTTAAATGAGGTTAATGGCACAGGGCATTAACTAAAAACATTGGTTTCCAAAGCCAGCAATCTTTTATACATAATACAAAAATATATATTTTTACAGCTACAGTGACATCAGTGGGTGAAAAATCACTGGTGACCAGGGTCTCCCAACAATGCAGTAAACATGACCAATCCTGCTTAGCTTTAAAGTCTGGAATAGGCCAGCCCTCTCAGGCCATGGTGCCTAATAAATGAAGCAAAGTTCCAAGACCACTTAAAGCAACATGGCCTGAGGGGGCCAGCCCCTTCGTCACTTTGAAGCTAAGTAGTACTTTGCGTATAATCATAGGTTCCAGCTTTTGATTTTTGCTATGGGTGCAGAAAGTACCTGGGCATATATTATTCATTCAGCTGGTCATTTTGTTACAGTTTTCCGTGCTGCTTAAATGTGGTTAGATGGGACAGGAGATTTCGGCGTGGCCAGTTAGGTGCATGCCGTTATGGCACGACTGTTTCGCTGCAGGTCCCGTTTGGGCACACACAGGTAGATGCAGCCAGTTTGGCGCAGGGACCTCTCAGCGCAAGGATGTTTTGTCGCAAGAGGTTGCAATTGACATGTCATTAATCTGCAGGCACTTTGCATTTTGTACCTCTCGACGCAAGGATGTTTTGCACTTTGCATTTTGGAATATGTATTAAACATGAAACACATTTATATACTGCAACATTATAAAACAGAATGGAACATGTATTAAACCGTCTCTAGGCAAAATTATAAAACAGAAAAAATACATGTGTGCTGAACGCTGCCTGCGTGAACCCTGACCTGCAGGAGTTCAAGATGCCACACTTAACCATTATGCTACAATTATATTATTGTTTTGGATTCTCACAAGTTTCAAACTTAGCCTTTTACAATTGGACATATTAAATTGTAGGCTAAGTATGAAATGTATGCACTGTTAAGCACTAAGCCATTGGGGCATAGTGGTTGAATGCTGGTCCTTGAACTCTGGCAAACCAGGGTTCAAGATTTTTTTTCTTTTTCTTTTTTTATTTGCATATGGTTTATACAAAACCTTTACAAAAGGAAATTTTACAAATCTGAGTTTGGTTAAAACAAGAATAAGATATTTACATACATTTACGTAAAAGCAACATTATTAAAATGTTAATCTTGAAACCAACACGTTGACCACAGTTTTCCATAACACAATGTCCAAATCATTGCATGTGCAAGACAAAAAAGAGCATATATAGGGACCACAACACAAGAGCTTGTTGCTGCAGCACAGGGTTATTAGAAACACTAGACCACGTAATCAGAAATAGTCAATCCTAGTAAATTACATTTGGCATCAGTTCCTTATTGATAACAGTCAGAAACCGAGTGAACGCTATAATCAAAGAGTAGTTGTTCCCCCACATACATCTCATCCAGAGAAAGTTTCTTGAATAGTTGGTGTCACCAACATTATCTTTACCAAATATCTTAATTCTAGCTGTAGTAAAGAGATGTTTGAGTGTTTCGATTTGACTTGTATCAGATCAAAATCGACACATGATATTGGATCCCTCTGTCCCCATTTTGTCCAAGTATTTGATCCGCTCTCTGGTGTGAAAGTGGTTAAATTTGAATCTCATATATAATGCTTGTGCTTTATTACACGGAAAGCACTGCAAATATGCACACCGTATTGATCTCTTCCTTGTGAAAAGAGCATATTCCTGATGCAAACTGTGTTTGCCTGGTGCATCAATTGTACAAGACCAATCAAAACTGTAAACCTTTTTTTAACAGATTCTGGTCGTGTGGTCAAATCGTGTTCCTCAGTACCAATCCTTCCCAATAGTGTTTGCCGTCTTTCGCGAAATAGAGTCAAGGATGGCGAAGGAGAATCCCTTAGCTTGTCCCCTAGGACTTTATATAACGAGTTACTCTGAGGATTCATAATGTTTGAATAGTTGAGTAGTGATCTCTATTGATGTTTAGAAGATAATGAACAGATTCTCAGTTCATGCCTAACAACTGGATTCGGCAGTGATTTAGCAAGCCCCAGAGTCTCTTTCCAAATGCGTCCCTGTATTTGATTGAGAAACGTGCTCATGTCTAACAGACACATTTCCAGTCCATGTTGTAAGATAGATTCAACTTTTAAGGTGTAAAATTGAATGGCTGGCATGAGAGAGAATTTACAATATTTTTTGTACAGAACTTTAATTTGAGAAAGAAGCTGCCTGAGTTTATGCGTAAGTGAATTTCTCCACATAGTTGCAGAGGATATGTCACACAAGTTGTACCCCATTTAACGAAGTTGAAATACACGTTCAATTATTCCATCGCCCACGTCATGGTTTTGATTTATTTCCTACCTGCAAAGACAACAATCTTTGATTTCTCTGCATTAGGATGCAAATTGAATTCACAAGCATAAACCAAACAAATCCGAAGTTTACTTTGAAGCCCAAATGGAGTTTTGCTGAAAAAGATTAAATCATTGGCAAACGCCATCCAATTAATGTGTAATTTGCCCAACCTGACGGGAAAAGTACTGTGGTCTTGCCATATATCATCAAAATCACTTAAATAGAGGTTAAACAAGGTTGATGCCAAGTTACATCCTTGTTCAACTCCAATGGACGTGGAGATTGCATCGGTTAATGCACCTTCCTGGTTAATGTGCTTGTGATAACTAGTGTTTTGATGTAGCATCGAAATGAGCAGAATTAAGGTGGCAGAGATACCATACTTTGCCATGTTTTGCCATAAGAGAGCTTGAATGACGCAATCAAATGCAGAGGTCATATCGAGCAATGCCATGGAGATAGGCTCACTTGCTGATTTGTTTACTGTTTTGAGAGGATGAGCCAAGTTGGTTGCATTTAGTGCAGTGCCCATTTTTTTTTTTACAAAAGCCTTTCTGAAAGCGTGACAAAATAGCATTATCTTGAATTAAATTTCCGAGGTCATTGAGAATTAAGATGGTAAAGACTTTAGAAGAAGCATCCATCAAAGCAATAGCTCTATAATTCGGTGCATTTAGAGGGTCACCTTTCTTAAAAATTGGAAACTAAAAGTGATTAAAGCCATGATTCCGGGACCCGTTTAGTTTAATTTTGAAAATTAGATCTTATTTGATTTTCAAGATTGAAGCCCATAACAAAGAATCAGATTTCAAGACACACGATGGAATACCGTCCGGTTAGCTCCTTTAGAAGAATTCAACTTTGTGATAGCCCCCTGAATATCCTTGATGTTCCATTGGCAGAGTCCTAAGGTTGAATTTCTGTGGTTCAGGCCAATGATATGAGCATACGCATTAGGTGTTTGTTAAATTTGAATGTAGTGACAAACCCACACCTCAGCAGGGATAGAAGAGTTCATGGACACAACTGTGCAGTTAGAGGCATCCCTCATGAGAGCCCAGATAGGTTTTTTTTATCATGTTTACAGAGAAGTTTGATCATATTCTGATTATCAGTGATATGCATCTGAATTTTTAATGATTTTATTCTATTCTTGTTGGTCTGAATAATCTGCTTTTTAAACCGATTGTGTTGTTCAGCTGGAAGTCTACACACTAGAAGTGCCCTCCATTTTTTATTTTTCACCCGCTTGGAATCTGCGACGTCAGGATTATAGATGTGTTTTTTACAAGTAAGGTTAACCTGGGTATGTTTAACAATTTTGTTAAGGATGCTTCTAACTATATCATTAATATGATTCTCAGCTTGCTGAAGACCTGTCTCACAAATGTAAACTCCATCCGTAATCAGAAGTTGTCTCCTAAGTAGAACAAGAAAATGATGACATAATTTGCTGCTCCACTGAAGAGACAACCCTGACTGCTCAAATTCTACTAGTGAGAGAGTAGGCATTATTTCATGGGTCAAGGTTCTGTAATTAACATTGAGTTTAATGATCATATAATCACCCAAACAAGGATTAAGCGCAATCACCTTTTCACATCTATTTATTATGTGTGAAGAAACATAAGAGCAATCTATATGAGATTTATGATGACCTCTTTGCCAACTAAGAGTACCATTCTCTCCTTCAACAAGTTCATATCCCATTAAGGAAGAAAAGTATCCCAACTTTGACCTTTAACAACGAAAGATGAATAACACTTTCAGGTGTTTGGGAGTTGGTTAGAGATGGCACCCCTTGCACTGGGAGGTATGGGCGGGCACCGCTAAGTTATTCAATTTACTGTGGAAATTTACAAAGTTCCTTGTAGGGTTAATGGCGAGTCCCAGAGACCCAGTATACACTGTACTGGTATGAAAAATGATCAAGACAGTGTGTCCGATGAAAAGGAATGTCATCAGACCCGGGGTCGCCAATTAGGTAGTGGAAACTACTGTTGAATTGTACTCATTAATTTAATATACAAGAAAACAAACAAAAGTTCCATGTGAAAAAATAGTTTTTTTTTCTCGTTTTTCTTGTGGTGCTATGTAGTTAAAAAATTATTTCGATGACGAGCAGAATCCAAATATTGCCAATGCATTTCGGACCTATTAGTTGGTTCTTCTTCGGGGCGAATTCTACAAAATTAAAGCAAACAATATACAGACTTATTTAGACCAGGTTGGGAAAACATTACTAGTCCGCATAATCAATCAAAATCAATCAAAATCAATCAAAAAAACATGTTACTGGCACATGGATGCTAGAGAACACGGTAATGCACAGCGTTATTCATGTAAAGTACCTGCAGTTTGTCTTTGTTTGGAGCATATATTATGTATGCTTGTGCTCAATTCCATAATTATAATTTCTATTTCTATATGGCCGCACTAAATTTCCATCACTCAAGCAGAAAACCATTTGTTTGTCTCCACTACGTGTTTTGGCTAATATGTACCGATTCACTCCTTTTCTGAAAAACACATCACAACGGGACTTGTTCTGGTATTCCAATACGTAACAATGTGTTAAACTGTGTCTCTAGTGTCTCAAATAAACATAAGTCTTCCTACCATTTTGTGCAGGGAAGATGTCTCCCATCAGTGTATTCTTCTGTTGACCTGATAATGGCGAACGTTACAGCGGCATCTAGTTGAGCTTTAATCTAGTTGTCATGCAGCATGGGACCTTAATGAATTATTCAATATGTGCGCATTACTATCGCTGTCTACATCAAAGATAATAACTAAATGTATTGCCAAGGTTTATTGGCAATTGGCTTACCGTGATGGTCCTAGTCGGATTGATGCACTCAAAGCCGCGTATGTGCTGCTACGGTCTACAATCGGGTATACGGATGTTGCCAAGGAAGTGTTGTTAGTAACGCTGTTGCGTGCTTACTTGCAAGCAAGTCGTAATACGTCGTATTGCTGGTAGTCAAGGGAATGGTGTAACCATAGTCCTACGCAAAAGTAGTTTATAAAGCTGAAGTAGTCTGCTATATAAAGTTACTTACAGCTCAATCACTAAAATGTGCTTTACCGTAAAAACAGAAAGCATATTAAGTTCAGCAATAAATCGGAAAGATGGATCTAATGGAAGTACTCAATGGATGTCCATATTAGAGTACAAGGTAATACTGTGCACTGTCTATTAAATAATGGTATTAAGTGAAATAAAGACGCATCAAGTGTTGTTAGGATACTGAATCTCTGATCACATAGATAGCGTACATTACCTACTAGTTAATGACATTTAAGGAGGTCAAAACATGCTGATTGTTACTATGGCGAATCTAGCGTTGTTACTATGGTGAATCTAGCGTCACCAGTTTGATATATGGCTTATGTGGAATGCCTGCAGTCTTAATTACGAGTGGTAGCCAGAGAGAATGAGGTTTGTTTCTAGTCAAAGGCTGCTATGGGTAAATGGACTGCGTAGCTGGATCTTGATATTAAGGAGAAACTGGGCCTATGTGGCGCCGTGTTAATGGGTCAAAGAATGTCTCTGTACTCAGAAATGAGAAAGTATGTCCGCATTCATTATGTACTCATTGGGGATATACAGGGCTTCAATGCAGGCAAATATGTGATATATATCTCTTGATTACAATTTTTACAGATGCAAGCTAACATGTACAACAAAAAAGGAAGTTAGTAGTTTACATATGTTCTGCACAATATTTGGGTGGTGCAACGTAGGTGAGCTTTACATGCAATTTATACGGATATGAACATCAAAGAAAGTTAAGCCAACATGTACAAAACAAGGGAAGTTAGTTGGTTCCAAATATTTCACATAATATTTAGATATTACAATGCAGGCGAGCTTCTCATAGAGTACTCGTCTCCCCTGGTAGAATTTGGTGAATGACATTTGCATCTCAGAAAGGGAAGTTCAAATGAGGGTCAATGCACACAAACAGAGTGCAAGAAGTTATTGATTCCATGATGTTATTCCACTTTAGGGCCCTTTATTTTTCATAGGAAACAATGCAAATCCAATTCTTCGTTAAGTCCACGAGGGGATTCTGTGTCCAGTCTGTCGATCGAATATGCTTCCCTCTGTTCAAGTTTCTTAGAAACACTGGTTCTTGAATTAGTTGTCTGTACCACTTCTAAGATCTGGAATCTTACTTGTGTCACTTGGTGTTTAGCCTGGTCAAAGTGTCTTGCAACTGGTGAGTGTTGGTTGTGGGTCCTTATTCTTGATTTATGCTCGTTCCATCTAAGCCTTGGTTTTCTAGTAGTTTGTCCAATGTGTAGGAGGCCACACAGGCATTTGATGCAGTATATAACTCCTTGGGATATACAGGTCGCATGATATTTAATTTTCATTTTCTCTCCAGTCCTGGGGTGCGTAACTGTATTGCCTTTTTTGATCTTATTACAATTACTACATGACATACATGAAAAAGTTCCTTACTTTTTCGGTTTCAGTTTTTTAGTTCCTGTGGGTTTTGTCTTCACAAGCAGGTCCCTTAGGTTGCTGCTCCGTTGGTTGGCAAATATTGGTTTGTTTGAAAGATTTCTGGAATTTGTCATCACAGGTTAGCAAGGGCCAATGTTTCAATATGATCTTCTTGATTCTGGTGTCTCTATGTTATATTTGCTCACAAAGACTAATGGATTATCAGTTGCAGTGGTAGTTTTAGGAATCTGTAGGGAGTTTATTTTCTGGAGTGATGCTGTACAGAGTTCTTCCTCCTTATATCCTCTTCCTTTAAATTTGCCTAACACCTCCTTCTTTTCTTGTTCGTATTTCCAGTCAGTGTTGGTAATTCGTTTTATATGTAACGGTTGACTATATGGCAGACTTTTGACGGTAGAAGGCGGATGAAAACTCATCCTGTGTAGAGGGTTATTTCTGTCTGTGAGTTTATGATATACGTTGGTTTCAAATTAAGGTGCATTAGCAGTTACTAGAACATCCAGGAAATGCACACTTGGTTGCCCCACTTCATGCATAAATTGAATCCTCAAATCAATCATATTCATGTATGCCAAAAAGGAGCTGAGTGTCTGCTGTGTGCCGCTCCAAACCAAAGAGATGTCATCTATATACCTCCCCCAGTGTTTCATGTGTTTATGCCAGACCGGATGCTTGGTAATGTGATCTTCCTCAAATTTCAACATAAATGAGTTTGCATATGCGGAGCCATGGTGGCCCCCATGGCTGTTCCACTGGTTTGTAAGGAGTAAATGTGCTTGTATTGAAAATAAGCATTTTAGACAATGAATTCCAGTAATATCATGAGCCATTCCTTGGATGCTCCTACTTCCTCCTCTTGTAATAGCAGCCATTTCACCGCCTGTTAACCCAACAAGTGCGGAATGGAGGAATATAGACTATTGACGTCAATTGTAACCAAGATGTCTTGTTCATTAAGTCGAATCTGCGATAGTCTGTTCAAGAAATCAGTTGTGTCCTTGATATAGGAAGGATACTTCTGTATAATTGGTTGTAGTATTGTATCAGTGTAAATGTCAAGTGGTTGTAGAATACTGTGAGTAGCGGCCACTATGGGTCATCCTGGAGGGTTGGTTAGGGATTTGTGGATCTTGGAAAGAAGATAAAGATGTGCTACTTTTGGAAAGTTCTCTGTGAGAAAAACTTGGGTTTTTTCATTAATCCAGTCATTCTCTTCTGCCATCTCCAGAATCGTTTTCAGATTTTCCATGATGTCTTTGGTTGAGTGAAAAGGTAAGATGCTATATACGTTGGTGTCGCTGGGCTGTCTTAAACACTCAGCTTGATAATCCTCTGTGTTCATTACTACCAATGCACCTCCTTTGTCTGCCGGACGAATGGTGATGTTTCGTCTTCGTACAGATTCCTAATAATTGAGAGGTCATTCTTGCTCAAATTATGATCTTTTTCAAATCTTGAAGAATGGGTTCATGGAACAGGTCAATGGTACCATGTGGTAGCGGTGGTACATAGTTGCTTTTAGGTTTAAGTTCTAAGTACTGATTAGTTGTCTGACTCTCTGGGATCTCAATGTCTGCGAAGTAGGCTTTTAATTTCATTTTATGAATGAATTAAAAGAGTTCAACCTTTGTGTCAAACAGATTAGTTCCAAATGTTGGCACGAAACTCAAACCCTTTTGTAAAAAAAAAATTCTCAGAGATACTGAGTCTACAAGTTGATATGTTAATAATTAGACTCTCCTTTTCGGTTTCTGTGTTGTTTCCTTTCCTGCGGCCCCCCCTGGTTCTTTTCTACTTTTGTCCTTGTCTAGAAAAGGTTGCTTAGGTGGTCTCTCCTCTCTTGCTTGGGTCTCATCCGTGCTGGTTGTTTGTTCCTCGTTGTTTGTAGATGTAGGAACTCTTGAAGTACTTGGGCGTGATTGCGAGTCAGAGTCTGAGCTGGAATGGTCAGAGGAATCCCGTGGTTGATGGGCTGTCCAGGGTTCCTGTATTTTTCCATCCACATGTATACCTCATTGTGGTAATCATAGGTATCTCTTGTGAATTTAGTGATTTTCTTGTTTTCTAGCTCAGACTTATATTGTTCTAATTTGTTGTTAATATCCTCAAGCATACGTTCTCAGTTCAAGCTTTTGCTGAGCTCAGTTTTAATTTCCTCTATATCAATTGCAATTGATTTCAATTCATTAGCTAGTTCTTGAATGGTTAGAAGGAACAAGTCGAGTGAGCATTTGTTGAGTATATTTTACCATTTGCAGACAAATTCCTTGTTCTCCTTACAGAGAGTTGGACGCAGGGGCATCCGTAGTCTTCTTGGTATCCATTGTGCACGATAGTTTTTTGTTAAAGTTGTAGCATGCAGTTTCCGATTAATTTCTTTTCTGATCAGATATTCAAGCTGTTTTATTTTTTTGGACGGATCTGTGCTAGAAGAGCTGGTGCTTGTTTCCTTAATTAAATGCTTCAGTGCTATGGTTTGGAATTCCCTTGTTTTATTGATAAAAACCGTTTTCATCAAAGGTTCAACCCAAGACCAGTCCTGAACGGAACTGGCCAAGGATGATAGTTGGTTGAACAGATTTTCATTTGATGATGTTGATGTAGTATTATTTGATTGATTTGTATTCACTTGCACAATTTCTTTATCATGAGTCTCAATAAGCGAATGAGCTTCATCCTTGGAGTTCAATAAAGTAAGCTGAAGCCCCAGTAACAGGAGGTCAGTGCGTTGTTCCCAAATAGGTTTTGTAATAATGAGTGAATGGAGTTGACATATCATATGATTATTATTCTTCAGAGACAATGTCACCCAATCAATGTCATCGAAATTCAAAAGCCTCAACGATGGAATTTGTTTGAATGTATTTAGAATAAAAGATCGATTAATTCTATCCATTCCATTATTTTAATGTCATTCTCCCACCCGAGAATATTCGAGAAAGGAGAGTTCAAATAATTAGGTTCAGACACATCCGAGGGAACAGTTACTGGATAATACTACTTTTTATCAGTGTCATTTGTGTCAGTATTTAAATGAGGTATCAATTTGACTACAGTGTTTGTATTCATATTTGAGTGTGAAATCAGTTTGTCTGTGGTGTTTGATTTCGTATTGATGGAAACAGACATTCCCATAGAAACAGGATCACCAAAAACTAATTTCCTGTATTAGGGAGGAAATTAGACATCTTAGTTTCTTTTAGGCCAATCCCCCCACAAAGGAGTGGAATGGGTAAAGACATCGAGTCTAATAGCTGTGTGCAAAATAGTGCATTAAAATCAGTCTCTACTGCGTTATGTGAAGTTCCAGATGCAGCTTTCTTTTTTGTCCGTTTGGACATCTGAGATTTCTTGTATATGATTTTTGGTTTCTTAATTTTTCTGATTTAGATGTTAAATGTTAAAGGTATTTATTTTGTGCACTGTCACCAACGGAGTTGGGCCCCTGGCGCTCAGACAGATCTGCAAGACAAGAGGGCGGGAGGGTTAGATTAGTCGGGTAAAGAGGGAGTAGGAGAAGGAGAGAAGTGGTGTGCTGTTGGCGGCGTCAGTTCGTTTTACACCGTGCGCTGAGCTTTGGTGTGAGTATCGGACCGGAGCGAGGCCTTGTGTACTGTTGGTGCGGTTTATGTGTTGTTTGTTTGTTGTTGCTGTGTGGTGAAGTGCGTGTGGTTTGCTGGGCGAGGAATGGTTGGGTGGATTTTCGGGTGAATTAGGTATGCAGAGATTTGAAGTGGGTTAGTGGGTTGTATGTCCTGATACTACCAGATCCTGTTCTGTTTAACTAGCATTCCTATGGGTAGGCTTAGTTGCTGGTTTCCTTTCTTGACCATCTAACTGTTGTGGGTGATGGCGCGGCACATTCCCGGCTGAATTGTATTGTAGATCTATGATCTCATCCTCTTTAAACAAATTGCATACATTCTTAACAGAGGAATTGTGTCCCGTTATTTCACACATTGGCTGATTTTTAGATTTTTTTTAGAGACAAATCAGTTTGCTTGTTTTTATTTGCTCCTCTTTTGTTAGCTCTAAGCTCTTTACGCTTGATTCTACGAGAAAAGAAGGCCTCTGGTGATATGGATTTTTGTATGACAGGTAGGGATGAAGATTTATTTAACAGATTCCGTTCAGTTGTTTTATCCATTTGTTCCATCAATCAGTCAGAGGAGAAGGACTATTGGGAGCATTAAGATCACATCCTATTACCTCTTCATCCGCTTGTGATACCTGAAATCTGCACCTAGGATCATTCCCTGCTGAATCATGCAATGCTTTTATATTTGACTCAAGTTCAACTATTTAGCCAAATTGGTATTTACGTTTTCCCATATATCCTGGCCATTGAGTTGTAGAGTGTCATCAGAGACATGATTGGAGCCCCCAATGACATTCTCTCTCAACGGCGTTGAATACACTTGCGAAGAATGAGAAACAGTTGTTTGAGAAGATTGAGTGGAGATTTGAGTGTCATCAGTTTGACATATTCTAGAGATGTAAAGTACCTGTTGATTATCAGGTCTCCTTTCGAGTGTTGCATTTAATCTGGTCTCTTGTGCAAAGATGAACCCCTCTAATTTATACATTTTGGCAAGTATCTCTGACAAAGTTAAAGTGGATCAGTGAATGGGGATGACATGGATTATTGAAAAAATATTACAAATTTTAATCAATAAACACATAGTACATCATTGTATGTATTGCTTTTAAAAACATAAGTGTCAATTCATCATCATATATTTCATATAGTCAACTTTCATACTCAATCCCAAACTCACTCATTCATACAGTCATTTGTTAAAAAAACAGATTTGGCAAATTATACATAATGTATTGTTCTCCTGATACAAGTATTTCCAATAGTGATTATCACAAGTATTTACGATCCAGTCCTTATTTTCAGGTGTCGTGTTTTATCTGATTTGCTAATTAACCAGAATGTTCACACAATCGGTGACACGTGTTTCGGTCCACATTTAACAGAACTGACTGTCTTTGATTTTCAAGACCTTCTTCAGGATGTAGGGCACAAACTATTAGGTCTGCCCTTATATTTGGAATGGTATAAGCCAATTTCAGATCCCCATGTGTCAATTCAAGGAATGGTGAGTAGATAGTTAGAGCAAATCCTCAGTGTCTATGGCTTTGTTAAGACCAGTTTCTACTTGTTCGTAGCCACAAGGTATAGGTTTTCAATGTTCCAGGGTGTTGCCAAATTCCCTCCTGCTCCCAACACCCAAATTCCTATTCAAGCTCTGTGAATACGTACCTCCTCCTTCAACAACTTACAGATCCCCTACTGCCATTCAACCCAAACAAATGGAGGTGCAGGAGAAATCATGAATATAGCTAAGTTACATGTCTTGTATATATTGTTATGTGCCACATGTCCCTTGTTATTTGGAAGATGATCATTCAGATTTAATTTTTACTTTGCATGTTGGGACTTGTAGTTCTGGACACTTTATGGACAAAACAAAACTACAAGTCACAAAATACAACCAAAAAAATAAGAACTGGATGGCCATCTTCCGAATTACATGGATACATGCACACACACACACACACACACACACACTTGACGTGTCACAATGCTTACATACACACATGTGTGCACACGCGTGCGGACACACAAACACTCGCCTTGACGGAGAAAATGCACACTGCAGGCACAATCCCTCACACACACCTTCACACCATATACAAACACACACGCGCTCACATCAAACACACACATTGCATGTATACCCTCTCAGATGACATGCACACCCTCACACCACACATTCCGCCTCACACTGCATATATACACTAACCGACCACTAGCTATGGCCTTTGGTGCTGGCCAGTGACCCCAGCCTTTGTCATGGCCAAGTCCACAGCCTAAATTGGTATTAAGGTAATCAAAAGTTTTCATGAGCTAAATCATAAATGATGTTATGTCTAATTCCATTATTGATGTAATCAGTTATATACAATGTAATTAGTGTTGTCACCAGTGATGGGATTTGTAATGTCATCAGTGTTCTCATTCAACATGTAATTAGTGATTTCATCAGTGTAGTCATCATTGTGATCATAGGCTGCGCAACAGGGGGCTCAAAGTTAAAGTAGCTTTAGCTGAATTTCAGGTTTTTTGTTGCGTTGAGTTCTCACGTCCCTGCAACTAAAGTTTTTTCCCTCCCTGATACCCAGTTCATGCTATACAAAACCACATACATAAATAATGGATGTAAAAATGCAATAAAGAAAGAAAATAAATGTACATGTGATGTTCAACTGAGATTGCAATGTGAGTAGAATCATGGAGGAAAAGTGATGTGGTGTCATTTATATGGAGGATTATTTTCCTTTTGTGTTTGTTTTAAAAAAAAAGGCATTTCTGTTGGATACCAACAATTTGTTTTTGCCTTTTTTATTAAATGGACGTGCAACTATAAAGGATGTGATACATATTTACATATGATGAAATCTTTTCATACATTCAAAATCAAATTCTTCTGCAAAATATGTTTTTTTTGCCATAGGGTTGAACAATAAAAGTGATGATGCTCTTCAGAGTTTCTTTCTTCTATACAGTCGAAAAATTGGACATCCTCACTGCCATGATGATTTTGATATCTATTGCTTTTTAACATTTATTTAGCTAGTGTATGACTCATAAGGGGCATTAAGCTAGCTTTCTCTATGTCAAACCTCACACTGCTAAGTGGGGCCCGATGTCCTAACAATACACAACACTGAACATGGAATGTTCAGTTTGTGGAAACACATGAGTTACAAACAGCTGCTCTACTGTTAATGTCTAAAACAAGTTTCCATTTTGTTCTTCTTCAGTGCCTTAGTGACTTTTGCACAAAAGGTGCCTTCAGCAGAATTTAAGGACGTTCTGCCCATTGTTGACGAGTGTGTTCCAATGTTGGCTAAGTGTTGTACTTCCTTTACTGACAACTGCATGGAGAGCGAGGTACAGTAGTAACATTCCTTTACCTTACAAACATGTTAACAATACATTGCTTACTTATTCATCACTATCGGTTCATGTACATGTAACAAGATCATATTTCTGTCTACAACGTAATAATAGTGCATTGCTTTCTCCGAAATGATTTGCTATCATGTGCACGATGGGCAGTTATTTTAGTTATTTATGCCTCCATTCATAATTTACACAATAAATCAACAGCCTGGTCTTCAGGAATTGGGTGCACAGATTTTCTTTCAATTCAGCTTAGTTGTTCTGTTTTTTTATGTTTTTTTAAGGCTGTCAAGACAAAGAAAAACACCAACTTCAAATATGTGTACATTTATAGTTCAACTTTTACCCAAGTGCTGAATAAAAAAATAATTCAATACCATTGATACGTTTCAGATGATACGAACTTTGGTTCTGGTTGAGAATGCATCAAAATGTTAAAGATCTTTGACAAGGACATGAATTTCCAATCATTTATGGCAGGGTTTGCTCCAAATACGTTGTCCCATATAACTTGATCTCCAACAGGTGTATTGTGGTGACCATATTACATCACCAAGATTTCATTGTGATTCTCCAGAAAATTACGGTTGAAATGGACATGATTTTGGGCCTCTCGGGGGAAATATAAACTAAAAGGGCAGAATGCCTTGGTGAATTCTACAGCTAATAAAAAAAAAAACTTTTCAAATATATGCGATGAACCCTACGGATCCCTTACTAAAGCCCTGCCTAAAGTCTCTTCCCGGGTGGCCAGCGAAAAGCAGATGCTTTCTGATCCTGACCTTGAGCATGGTGTACTGTCGGAGGATCGCCTGTGGGGCGAAAATGGTCAGGCAAGTGAGGGATATCCATGGAATGAGGTGCAATATTTAACCTCTTTTAAGGAGGAACGTTTCAAGTTACCACATTATGTAATGGCTTGTTGCTATAATAGTTCTACTGTTTCCCAAGCTAACCATCTGAATGGGGGCGGAATTAGCCAGAAATCCTGTGGTGTTAAAAGTGATAAACATCCCTCTCAAACCCAAGACAATCCCATTGTCAGAAATCTTTCTAACTCCCATAAGCATAATTGTTAAATAAAAACATCCTTAAAAATAAAGATCTATACTCCTCTATTCAAACTTGCCTTATAAATTACTCTTGTGACATCTCTTTAGTGAATAATCTAGAGAATGAAAGTCAAATTTGTAATAAAGTAGAATGGTTGGGAAAACTATCTTTGTTTTTAGGGACTTCAAGTCCCATAATTCCCTCAGTACTTGGACGAGGAAGAGGGATGAAGAGGAACAGGGATGTAGGAGTGGTCAGTTAATTGGCAACAATGACCCACACCTGAGGGAGACTGAGAGGCTTAAATGGCCCCCTCAGGTGTGGGCTAGAGAGAATCCAGAGAAGCGAAAGCAGGAGAAGCAGGAAGGGAGAAGTCCTGACAAGCTGTGCAGGCCATTTATGCTGTGGAAGTCGGAACTAGAGGAGCGAGGAGACGGCAAGACCAGTATGGGTCTCAGAAGGGTCTGTTCCCTACCTATCCCAACTGCAGTGGTCGCGCAGCAGGAAGTGAAAGGAAACGCTTGCCCATTCATATCACGTTGTGCAGAGCTTGTGCAGCAGAAGGCAGAAGGGGTGAGAGCAGCCAAGACGTCCCCGGTGGCTGGATTGCACCAGGGATGTTCAGAGGTGAAGGAGGCTTAAACCTGGCATGGCAGAAGTGAAAGCGACCTAAGAAAGGTCTGTCACCTGGTTGGGAGAAGCCACTGGTGTCGAGGTTCTGCAAATCAAAGCAGAGTGCGGAGAAGAGACTTACCCGGTGAGTCTGAGGCAAGGGAGGGACTCCGGGGCACTCCGATAATGTCTGTGTCTGCCATGCAGATTGTTTCATTGTATGAGTGAAATATTTGCAGACAAGCTGTATGAGTGCCGAACTGTCAAAAATCAATGCAAGTGTCTTGCTGTAAACTTAAATGGCTCCAACCCTAAGTCTGTAAGGTCTTGGAAACTCCAACTACCCGGTGGGGAAGCCTCTTTGAACTCTGACGGGCACAACCAATACCTAAGCCAAAAGAGTTGGAACAGGAAATATCACTCTATGAACTATTGGCAGAGGCAAGAGGGGAACAGTAAGAGGACCAAAGTTTCGAAATGTGGCTGTTCATGCTTTGGGAGATTTATAGATGTGGTTAGTACAAACACACATTGCCAAAGCCAAGAAAGAGGCAAAGTAAAACCATATTCATATCACTGTTTGGCTGTTGACGCAGAAGGGGAAAGAAGATGGCAAACAGGTTGCCCTTCTGGAGAAGGTTATCCAGAGGGAGATGAGCATATTTTGAAAAGAAATGGTAAATGTCTATTTCCCTGATAGCAGCTGAACATTTGAAGTCGCTAAAATGTTGTGAAGTTGTTCTTTTGTCTCAAACCGGAAGGTGTTACTGACGAGTAATTTCATCACTATGAAGTGTTTTCGGGCAGGCGATTATACCTGAGTGACCATACCTTTGGTGTAGCAGTAGGTGTTGAAGTTGTGGCAACCAAGGCTGTTTGTTACACTGAGAAGAGAAGGTTTTACATTGACTTTGGAAAGTGGTATCTCTTCAGAAGTCTGAGTATTGGGCAAATCATCCTGACAACAGACAATTGTTATTCATTGGAGAAGACAAATAAGAAGCTTGTTTCTAAAGTGATGGAAAGTATTTTTGTTACAAAGTTGAAATCATCAAGAACTACTTGGAACTTTGTGATCAACCAGGATTTCCTAATTTTCTTTTGGACTGTAGAACAATTTCCTGCTCAAATCTGAGGAAGGGGAATTCACCCAGATACTGAGAAGAGACAATGATTATATTAAAAAGAAGGGTTGGCAGAAAGGCACTACTGAGAGTCAGCGCACATACTTTAAGAGAATATTGTGTCGATGGGCTGCAGGTAAAAGCAAGTTGTAGGTAGCCTGCCATGTTACCCACAGGAATGTGCTAAACAGAAGGAGGTTGTTTGCTTTCACTCTACGCACTTAAACAACAAAATAAATGCAAGTTTTGCACAATTTAATTGACAAAATGTAATTTACAAAAGTTGCTGTAAAGTTATACTAATACATTTTTCTCAATTCATTGGGCTCCACTATATCTCCGCTGTTGCGAGTTCAGTGCACTCTATTGAGTGTGAATAATTCAGAGCTTGAATGCTGCTGCTCGAGCTCCAAAAGTACTTTTGTACTTCGCACATTTCTCAAGGACTTCTAAGCCTCAGAGGAAGAGCCTTACAGCTCGAAACACGTGTCAGGCTGCCCTGTTCTCAATTCAATTGTGCAAAACTTGCATTTATTTTGTTGTTTAAGTTCGCAGAGTGAAAGCAAACAACCTCCTTCTGTATAGCACAATGATTATATTATGAACATACGGATGTATTACGCTTTTTGTTTATTGAATTGAGATGCCATGTGTTTTCCTTGTTACCTTGTTGAATGAACAAGTGTGAGGGCCAGATATCCTTTATTAGAGTGTTTCTTTTCATCTGTGTTAGGCAGGAAAATCCTCATCAGAGTGGGGATACTGAGGTGTTCATCCAAACTTTTCTTTTAATAAACTGGCTGAATTTGAAAATCATAAACAAAGTTGTCCGCCTCACATTTCTGACACCTCACATATACCACACTAAAACCTGTATAAACTAAGACATGTTCAGAAAATAGGGTGACAGTTTTAAAACCTCTTGGAGACACTGGGTTTATTAATTGCCTATCTATTTATAACATTTTATCTAAAGACAAATACAAATATGTTTTGAAAACGTACACTATTTGTAAACCAGCAATCAATTTTTGATGGATTATGAGCGGCCATACATATTGGAAAGGAATCCATCGATAATTGAAATTCCCAATCAAAGTTACGCCTGTCAATTCTTTTGTCATCTATGAGCAGTACAACATCTTTTAAAAGTGTGTACAATTAGGAAATGTCGACTTAATCTCCATTCAAGCTGAAATAACACATGGGACATAAGCACTTACAATATCTGGGTATCTCATAAAATAGTGAAGAAATGTGCAGGTTTTTGATCAAGGAACATTAGCCAATCTTGACATTTAAAGACGAAGAGGAATGTGTTATGTTCGACTACCTGACGCAGACCTTTATTGGTGACATCAGGGAAAAATTAATTAGGATTCTGTGTTATTGTGAAGAATTGGATTAGCCAACACATATCCCTAATGTATCTCACTTTTTGCGTGAGTTTTTGATTGTAAAAGGTAGAATGACTGGCCTTGCAAAATCCACTCGACCACTAGCATAGCCAAGTAGTTTCCAGGAAAGTTGCTCTGTTGAGGCCCACTCTGTGTCGCTGTTAGTCTCCGTTGCCACTTACACCAGTTGTTTGAATGTGAAAAGCAACATTATGAATGGACAATTGTTGATGACTAATTAATATCAGGTTATATCAGGTTGAAGTTAACAGCCATAGTCTTGGTGTGGATTTTAGCAGATAATGTGCATGACAGACATTATTTACATGGATTCCTATGGAACATGACTCCAAAGCATCTCATCCTGCATTAAACTCCAGGATGGACACAGATGCTGTTGGGTTTGTGATGTTTAGTGGATGGTGATTCCAGATTTTTGATTTAGGATGAATGCCCTTGCTCCCCCTTTCAAATTGTTTGCTAAACCATTATTTGAAAACCAAGCATACAACAATTTACTATGCAGACTTTCTACACCGTTATTACAATTCAATCCGATGTCGCCACATTAACAACATAAAATGTATGTGTAACCACACATTTAATTATGGGTCTGTCAAAAACTGGTTATGTACTTAGTAACATGAAAAATAAATATGAACAACAATAAACTTTGTAGACCTGTTTGTTTTATGTAGATGACGCTGATGGGAGATTTTATGGGAAAAATGCATGCATCTTATTTTGGTTGCCGGGTCAACTTGGATGTTCGTTTCAGTGTTTTGTGTCCTTTCAGGTTTTGTGCTTTTTTCCCATGTCACAGTTCTGTCAAACAAATATATATAGATATACGTATGTGTCTATTGGCATCCGCTTTCCCTTGGTGTTGTGGTCCAGGCCAATGTTTGTTTGTGTAATGGTGGATGATGGTAAATTCCACCATCAGGGGGGGTAGGTGGGTCTTTGAGGTGGTTTCACCTCATCAGTGACTGGTGCTCCCCTGCAGAGAAACACGGGTGGGCATTCCGAAAAGGTGATAAAAAAATAAACGAAATCGGTGGAAAAGTGGAGAAAAAAAAGAAGGAAAGGGAAGAGAAGAGAGGAACTTGGAGGAAGTTTGTGCCTTCCTATCTGCGCCAGTTCCACGCTTGGCAGGCCTTTCGGCCTGTTTGAAGTTTGCTCTCCTTTCCGGAGAGGAGTGAGGAAAGCAGGGCCTCATATGACAGTCACCAGCAGGGCGGTGGTCTGCTGTTTCCCCAGGGCTGTTTTCAGTCAGAGGGGGCATTGCAGTGCCTACCCCACTTTTCCTGTTTGAATGGCAAGGTAGGAGTGGGGTAATTTGAGAGGACAGAGGGAACGAAGAAATAAAAACGAGAAGAGAAGGGAAGAAAGAGGGTCTTGTATCCTATGTTTGTTCCTGTCCGTGACAGACAGGCCAGACTGGCAGACTACCTGGACCTCTGATTTAGCGATGAGGAAGAGATAAGGAAAACCCCTGTAGAAGAAAGACACAGACACATGGGTCTTAGCGTGCTTTATTTGGTTGGATTGGTGCTGTTTTAAGCAGAGGTCAGGAGCCTGACCCAGTTCCAGGCAGTGGATTCCCCTTTCATGGGTTTATAATTCCCCTCGCTGGACACAACCAACAGAGTGTGGTGTTGGTTCATGTCTCCCGAGGTGATTTGCACAATACTTTCATGAACAGCTGCTGGTGGTGACAGACTTTAAACTCTGGACACTTTTGACAGCAGGTGTATTTTACCATGTTATGACACAGGCTGGAGCAATATATAATTACATATAGGGGTTATTTCCACTGATGGGCAGTGCCTCTATTGTGATGCAACACTGTTAAGCATATGAAAATATAACCCTTTTCTGCCTTATTTAAAGCTTTGGTCTACAACTTTTTTACGGGCTCTATATTTAGTGGATCTACTGGGAATTATATTTTTTTATTGGGTTCTCTCTCCTATCGAGTGTGATGCTCCCCAGCACCGGGGGCTTCCCGGTGTTCTATGGCCTGTGTCGTTCCACTGCAGGCCCAAAGAAATCACAGGACGTGGAGCGGCGTGTGATGCGTCTTCTTTATTTAACAATGTCCCCACAACTAAACTCCCCACGCCGCCCGCCTCCCTAACCCCAACTTCATTTCTCCCCCCTTTTTTAAGATAACAGGTCACTCACAGTTTGTCAGTCCATTTCCTCAATAAGTCTCAGAGGCTTCATTCGACATCTCTGAGGCCTCTGGGGGACGCGAGTCACCGGCGGGGATGAGGCCTCTCTCCCGCCACGTCATCTTCTTCTGACTGCTCCCCGTCTCCAAGATAGGGTTCGTCGGACGGCCTTTCCCCAGGACTCTAATACATATGCTCCCACCCGAGGGTTGGCGAGGCCTCAATCTTCTTGAGGTGGGTCGAGTTTCTCGTCACTGCCGATTGTATACCCACTGGCTATGTTCATGGTGCCTTTCTTGTGGGTCACTATTAGGTGTTCAGGGGCAAAAGTGGTGTCTTCCTTCGGACCCTTTGGTTGACGTACCAGCACTTGGCCTCCTAGTTCAATGGTGCTGTCCTGAGCCCGCCTCCGGGTGTCAGCTCGATCCTTCATCTTGCTCTTCTCTTCCTGGTCTTTGTCTCTCACTTGATGTTCAAGCGGCATCGGCGCCTTTTTGATGCCTCGTTTTGATGTGGCGTCGACACATAAAGTCTGCAGGGCATACTCCTGTGGTGCTGGGTGGAGTGTGGCAGTACTCCTGCAATAGCTGGTAGAGTTCTTGCTCGAAGGGTTTGTTGAGTATGTAGGCTATCTGCAGTGTCCTCTTGATGCTTGCCATAAACTCTCGACGATGCCGTTGGCTTGGGGTCATCACGGGGTCCCTTTCCTGTGCTGGAACCCCATGTACTTCGCAAAGTTTTGGAAATCCTGGCTTGTGAAAGGCGGGACATTGTCTGATTTTATAACTCTCAGGATTCCGTATGTGGACAGCATACGGTCTAGTACCGGGATCGCGCACCTGGCCGACGTGCTCTCGACAAGCTGGGCTTCCGGAAACTGAGAGATCTCGTCTATCAGTACGAAGACATATGTGCCATTGAACAGGGGACCGAAGATTTCCACCGCCAGTTCTTCCCAGACAGCCTCGGGGAGTGGATACATTTGTAGTGGATTCGGTACGGAGGCAGAGCCACTTCTGCACAGACAGGGCATCCCCTTACCATTTCCTCTACCATGGCGTCCAGTTTGGGAAACCACACCTTTTGTCGAAGAAGCTGCTTCGTTGACACCACCCCCCGGTGACCTTCATGAGCCAGCCTGATTATCTTCTCCCGTAGTGCCTCTGGAATGACCACTTTGCAGCCCTTGAGGATGATGTGGTCTTCGTCTAAGCACTGGATATCATCCCGTAAGGCTTTGTTCTCATTCCTGGCTTGATGCTTGACCACGATGCTGATGGCCTTGTCCTGCTCGGACGCTGCCACAAGGTCAGCCCAGGCCACTGGGAGCAGCTGGAGTTGGTGTACCACGTAGTTGATGTACGCGTCGGCAATGGATGGCCCTACCTGTGCCAGGCCTGTCGGGTGGCGGGATAGATAGTCCGCTGGATTGTCCTCCTTGCCTGGCCGATGTTGTATGTTAAATTTGTAATCCTGCAGGTGCAGACCCCATCTGGTTATCATGTGGGGCATTCTGGCCTTTGGGTCCCCGTATATTGTTATAATGCCTTCCCATGCAGGAACAGGTGGAAGTATTCACAGGCCCATACCACGACTAGACTCTTCTTTTCCGCCTTGGTGTAGGCCTGTTTCGTGGCCTTGAGGTTCCTGCTGGCAAAGATGAAGACATTGGAGTGGTCTGCGGGGTCCCTCTGCATCAGGATTGCTCCGAGTCCCATGGGACTGACATCCACGATTACTTCAGTCTTCCTTTGTGCGTCGAAGTATGCAATGTCCTCCGCACAGGCAATGTTATTGCAAATCGTTTCAAATGCGCTCTGGCAGTCCCTTGACCACTCAAACAGCTGATCTTTGCGGGTAAGGAGTTGAAGCGGGTTGCTTACAGTGGCATAGTCCTTGAGATATCGGGAGCAATAGCTCGCCAGACCCATGAACGACCGTAGCTCAGATGTGTTCTGAGGGGGTTGTGCCGTGTTGAGTGCTGCCACTTTGTCCGGGTCCGGTTGCATTCCCTTTTCTGAGAAGATGTGTGTCAGTGCCAGCCAAAAGCTTCCATGTGTAGACTTGACACGTAGTGAAGTTATACTTTCTTCCTACCAATGTGATTAACTGAATGCTAAAATAACATACAGTGGGACCTATTGATTGAAAGATGGATGGATGGATCCCATGAATCACCAAGCTGTAAGGAAACAATGTACACGTTAACAAAATTAACCTTACTGAGTCTAAACTAAAGATCAGACCAAAGACAATACAGAGCTGTGCAGTAAGCGCAGGTTCCTTGCAAGAAACTGTGAAGGCACAGGTAGGTGGTTGGTTAACAACTACAGTAGAAACAAGAACAGAATTAACCTCGGGCTCAAGATCCACTGAGCTCCAGAAACCCCCTTAGAAGTGTGCTTACTGTGGAATCCGAAAAGCGTAACAAAAATATGACTGAAGACCTCAAGGGTAAGTAAACATTACCAGAAAGCTGAAAAGGAACAAATGTACTTCCCGCGTTGCGCGCGTTCGCGTCCTCAATGGAAGTGTAACTAAAATTAAAAGCAACAATCCTTTCCCATGTTGCGCGCGTTCGCGCCCTCAGATGAACAGAAGAAATGAAGAGAAGGTTCTTTCCCACGGAGCGCACGTTCGCGTCCTCAGCGGAGTTGTAGGTGGAAGAAAACAAAGTTCTATCCCACAGAGCGCGTGTTTGCGTCCTCACTTGAACTGCAGTGTTAAAGTAAGATGGTAAGGTAGAACTGAGCACCGGGGAAAAGACAGAAGGAGCGAAGAAGAAACCCTATTCAGGTAAGGACAAGAACAACGATAGAGCTGTGACCAAGAAAGCACAAATATAAGTCGGCGTCACTACAAACAAGGGTAATCCAATAGCAGGTCGAAATTCAGTACGGGTCAAAAATCATAACGAGGCAAATCAGAATCCAAGGGGCAGACATAGGCAAAAACGTAGAAACGAACCAGGGTTTGGCAACAAGTAAAACAATGACCCAATATAACAGTCGAAGTTTGTTCAGAAGCACCAAGCTGAACACTGGAAGGGCTAATAAGGACGAATACACGCAGCTTACCCAAGCGTAAGGGATGCCAGCGTTGCCGTGGCAACCTCCAGTCTCTGTGTCCCGGTTTACCACTAAAGAATTTTCTTAAAGGGAAAGTACGCCTGATTGCTGGAAACTGAAAGTGCCTAGCGTGTAACCCTGTATTAAATTTGTCTTGTAGTGGACTCCTCATGTGTGTGCGCCTCTGGATCATGACAGTACCCTCCCGCAAAGGAGGACCCCCCTGGTCGACCAATAGTCGGCAACAAGACGGGGGGCATGAATATTCGTGGCAGGTTCCCAAGTCCGGTCCTCTGCGTCGTAACCTTTCCAATCCACGAAATACAATCTGACTCCCCTGGAATCCTTGGAGTCAAGAACCTTGTTGACTTCATACTTCAAATTCCCCTGTACGAGAACGGGCTGCGGGTGTGATACATAACACAGAGAGCCGTGATCTTTGATACTGCAAAGTAAGGCAACGCAAAAATTGTTCCATGGTGGAATTGAGTCGCTCAGTTTGGCCATCGGTTTGAGGGCGATAAGCACTAGAAAATCGATCATCAATACCCAAAGAACCGGTAAGAGACGGCCAAAAACGAGATGTGAATTGAGAGCCTCTGTCTGTAACTATAATAGAAGGAAGACCAAAAAACCTGAATACATTCTTAATGAAGAGGTCAGCTAGCACAGGAGCTGAAGGAAGACCATGGCAAGGCACAAACAAGACAAACTTAGTATGATAGTCAATGATAACCCATATTGTATCATAGCTGTCAACCGGTGGCAAGTCAACCACAAAATCCATAGAAATCATGGACCATGGATGTTTCCGGAATTGGAATTGGTTGCAAAAGGCCTACTGGCTTGGTGTTAGTCCCTTTACATTGAGCACATACCGCACACGTTGTAACGTAATCGGTGACATATTTTTTCATCGCGGGCCACCAACACCATCGCTGTAATAGATATAGTGTCTTCTTTATGCCAGGGTGTGGTGCCACCAAAGAATCATGGCACCATTTCATGGCTTTACAACATTTGGCATGATGCGGTAAAAATACCCTCCCTTGTGCGTAGGGTATTGATCGCACAACGTCCAGCTTGTAGGTCTCAATTTCCGAAGGGGACATATGAACCCAATCTTGTAGATCACTACAAAAAGTAGGTTGCAAAGTACAGCTGCAAATGACCTGATGAGGAAGTAACAAGGGTGCATTAGTCCTATTAGGGACAGAGACCTGGTGCATACGAGACAAAGCGTCAGCCTTTGTATATAACAAGCCAGGGCGATATGTGATGATAAAATTAAACATGGAGAGAAATTCATGCCATCTCGCATGTCGGGCAGTAGTGCACTTGACTGATTGCAGGTCCAACAAATCGCAGTGGTCGGTGTATACTTGAACCGGCAATGAAGTACCCAATAAATGATGTCTCCATACAAGGAAGGCGTCTCTAACTGTCAATAATTGCCTCTCAGTGATGGTATAGTTACATTCGTAGGATGTTAACTTTCTAGAATGGTAAGCAATTGGATGCAAACCGCTGGAATCTGGACATTCCTGAGACAGAACAGCCCCCAATGCAACATCCGAAGCATCTGCCTCCACAACAAATGGAAGAGCCAGATTTGGGTGTTGAAGAACAGGAGCAGTCGTAAAAGCAGATTTGAGCGCCAAAAAAGCAGTTTCAGCCTTGATATCCCAATGAAATGCCTTCTTACTGCCTGTAAGTGTTGTCAATGGGACCACGATGGTGGAGAAATCGTGAATGAAATGCCTATAAAAATTGACGAATCCTAAAAAGGATTGTAATGCCTTCAAGGTCGTGGAAATGGGCCATTCCAGGACAGCCTTTACTTTGGTATTACTCATTTGTATCCCTTTACTAGTAATCTCGTAACCAAGAAATTCAACCTCAGAAGCGTGAAATGTACATTTCTCCAGTTTCGCATATAGGTTGTTTTCTCTTAATCGCTAGAGGACCTTGGAAACATGAGACACAATGAGTTCATAAGATATATCAAGATATCATCCAGGTATACAACCAAAAATTGATCCATCATGTCTCGAAAAAATATCATTTATGAAATACTGGAAAGTGGCAGGGGCATTACAGAGCCCAAATGGCATTATCAAATACTCAAATAGTCTGTACTTTGTTTTAGAAGCGGTTTTCCACTCATCGCCTTCTCGAATGTGGACCAAATTGTAGGCACTGCTTAGATCTAACTTGGTGAAGATTGCAGCAGTACCCAGTTGGTCCAGAAGTACAGAGATTAACAGAATTGGGTATTGGTTCCTTATTGTGATAGCATTGAGGGCTCTACAGTCTATGCAGGGACGTAAATCAGCCTCCTTCTTAGGGACAAAAAACAATGGTGAAGCTGCCGGAGGACGAGATGGTCGTATAAACCCGGATTTCAGAGACTTATCGATATATTCTTTGATTAGAAGATCCTCCTTTTGAGTCAATGAATAGATCATCCCTGATGGGATCTGGGCCTCTGGTACCAAATCTATCGCACAGTCATAGGGCCTGTGTGGTGGCAAGACTTCAGCACCCTCTTCATCAAATACATCCTGAAATACCTGATACTCTGAAGGTAAGGGACGAGAAAGTACAGCTCCAACTGTGGGTGCAGTGTCCAGCAATGGACGACAAGGATTGTGAACATATTCATCCATCTCAAGGCAATGAGAGCGGCAATATTCTGATAGGAACTCCATCTTCCCTGAACCCCAATCCACCAAAGGATTATGGGTGCGCAACCAAAACTCCCCCAAAATCAATTTATATTTGGGGGCTGCGATAAGATCAAATGTGATGGACTCAGAATGACCAGATATTGTTTCCATGGTTAAGTCCGCGGTTTGTTCTGTCACTAAGCCAGACAGGCGAGTAGACCCGTCAACAGCGTTCACTAATTCGGGTTCCGGTTTGGGAACAACCCCTAAGCCTAGGGATCTCGCATACTGATCATCAATGCAGTTACCAGTTGCCCCAGAATCCAGCACCGCCAGGGAGGTAATGGACTCAGAAGACCACTGGCCGAAACGTGACCGGTACGGTAAAAGGACTGATACCACAGGAATACACAGAATGGTAATTACCCGACAATGGGATTCCCTTCATTGTCAGGCTTTCCCGTTTCCCTGTTTCTTATTTGGTTTCTTAGGACATAACTTCAGAAAATGTTCCGAAGAGCCACAATAAAAGCAGAGGTTGTTCTTTGCATGGGCTCCGGCGTGCTTAATGTCAAGGGTGAGACACTCACCATGGGGGGTGCAGGGGGAAGACCCCTCTTTTCGCCCTTCCGTTCGGCTTTACGTGAATCTATTTGGAGTATGAGATCCAACAATTCAGGAAATGCAGTAGGAACCACTGGTACCAAAGGTAGAGTGTCTTTTAAGCTGTCTGAAAGCCCCTTGTAAAAAAATTGATGCTTTCTTGTCATCTGGCCAAGCTGTTTCCGCAGTTACTTGATTAAACTTAGCAAGATATGCCAAAAGGGTTGAGTCTCCTTGTTTCAGATTCAATAACTCTAGGTCAAGGGTCTGAGACTTATAGCGTGTATCAAACACTTTACTTATAGCATCAATTAATGCATCACAGTCATAAAGTAATTGTCTACCCTCTTCCAATAAAGGATTAGCCCATGCTGCCTCCGTTCCCCCTAAATGAGAGAGAAGAAAGCCACCTTAGTAGTAGAATCCAGAAATGAACCGGGTCTGCACAAGAAATGCAGACGACATTGATTAAGGAAAGTCCTGAATGTTTTCAGATCTCCATGAAACCGCTCTGGTGGGGGGGCCCAAGGGAAACTGTGAAGTGACATACACTGGAGCGGTCTGAGGTACAGGAACAACACCCGAAGCCTCTTCCTGTTGAGGAGATGGAGGCACCTGTGATAACGCATGAGAAGCAACTCGTCAATTCGACGCTGTGTAGCATCATGTGCATTGACCATATCAGTCCTAAATTCCGTTTCCAGCTGAAGAATACTAGCTAGGGACTCAGTAGGATACATTATATCAGGCTTCTGAATATGTCAGTGCCAGCCAAAAGCTTCCACGTGTAGACTTGACACATAGTGAAGTTATACTTTCTTCCTAACAATGTGACCCACTGAATGCTAAAATAACATGCAGAGGGACCTATTGATTGAAAGATGGATGGATGGATCCCACAAATCACCAAGCTGTAAGGAAACAATGTACACGTTAACAAAATTAATCTTACTGAACCTAAACTAAAGAGCAGACCAAAACCAATACAGACCTGTGCAATAAGCACAGGTTCCTTGCAGGAAACTGTGAAGGCACAGGTAGGTGGTTGGTTAACAACTACAGAAGAAACAAGAACAGAATTAACCTCGGGCTCAAGATCCCCTGAGCTCCAGAAACCCTCTTAGAAGTGTGCTTACCGTGGAATCCGAAAAGCGCAGACAAAAATATGACTGAAGACCTCAAGGGTAAGTAAACATTACCAGAAAGCTGAAAAGGAACAAATGTACTTCCCGCGTTGCGCGCATTCGCGTCCTCAATGGAAGTGTAACTAAAATTAAAAGCAACAATCCTTTCCCATGTTGCGCGCGTTCGCGCCCTCAGATGAACAGAAGAAATGAAGAGAAGGTTCTTTCCCACGGAGCGCACGTTCGCGTCCTCAGCGGAGTTGTAGGTGGAAGAAAACAAAGTTCTATCCCACAGAGCGCGTGTTTGCGTCCTCACTTGAACTGCAGTGTTAAAGTAAGATGGTAAGGTAGAACTGAGCACCGGGGAAAAGACAGAAGGAGCGAAGAAGAAACCCTATTCAGGTAAGGACAAGAACAACGATAGAGCTGTGACCAAGAAAGCACAAATATAAGTCGGCGTCACTACAAACAAGGGTAATCCAATAGCAGGTCGAAATTCAGTACGGGTCAAAAATCATAACGAGGCAAATCAGAATCCAAGGGGCAGACATAGGCAAAAACGTAGAAACGAACCAGGGTTTGGCAACAAGTAAAACAATGACCCAATATAACAGTCGAAGTTTGTTCAGAAGCACCAAGCTGAACACTGGAAGGGCTAATAAGGACGAATACACGCAGCTTACCCAAGCGTAAGGGATGCCAGCGTTGCCGTGGCAACCTCCAGTCTCTGTGTCCCGGTTTACCACTAAAGAATTTTCTTAAAGGGAAAGTACGCCTGATTGCTGGAAACTGAAAGTGCCTAGCGTGTAACCCTGTATTAAATTTGTCTTGTAGTGGACTCCTCATGTGTGTGCGCCTCTGGATCATGACAGTACCCTCCCGCAAAGGAGGACCCCCCTGGTCGACCAATAGTCGGCAACAAGACGGGGGGCATGAATATTCGTGGCAGGTTCCCAAGTCCGGTCCTCTGCGTCGTAACCTTTCCAATCCACGAAATACAATCTGACTCCCCTGGAATCCTTGGAGTCAAGAACCTTGTTGACTTCATACTTCAAATTCCCCTGTACGAGAACGGGCTGCGGGTGTGATACATAACACAGAGAGCCGTGATCTTTGATACTGCAAAGTAAGGCAACGCAAAAATTGTTCCATGGTGGAATTGAGTCGCTCAGTTTGGCCATCGGTTTGAGGGCGATAAGCACTAGAAAATCGATCATCAATACCCAAAGAACCGGTAAGAGACCGCCAAAAACGAGATGTGAATTGAGAGCCTCTGTCTGTAACTATAATAGAAGGAAGACCAAAAAACCTGAATACATTCTTAATGAAGAGGTCAGCTAGCACAGGAGCTGAAGGAAGACCATGGCAAGGCACAAACAAGACAAACTTAGTATGATAGTCAATGATAACCCATATTGTATCATAGCTGTCAACCGGTGGCAAGTCAACCACAAAATCCATAGAAATCATGGACCATGGATGTTTCCGGAATTGGAATTGGTTGCAAAAGGCCTACTGGCTTGGTGTTAGTCCCTTTACATTGAGCACATACCGCACACGTTGTAACGTAATCGGTGACATATTTTTTCATCGCGGGCCACCAACACCATCGCTGTAATAGATATAGTGTCTTCTTTATGCCAGGGTGTGGTGCCACCAAAGAATCATGGCACCATTTCATGGCTTTACAACATTTGGCATGATGCGGTAAAAATACCCTCCCTTGTGCGTAGGGTATTGATCGCACAACGTCCAGCTTGTAGGTCTCAATTTCCGAAGGGGACATATGAACCCAATCTTGTAGATCACTACAAAAAGTAGGTTGCAAAGTACAGCTGCAAATGACCTGATGAGGAAGTAACAAGGGTGCATTAGTCCTGTTAGGGACAGAGACCTGGTGCATACGAGACAAAGCGTCAGCCTTTGTATATAACAAGCCAGGGC
The DNA here is from genome assembly GCF_040938575.1 of Ambystoma mexicanum. Classification (NCBI taxonomy): domain Eukaryota; kingdom Metazoa; phylum Chordata; class Amphibia; order Caudata; family Ambystomatidae; genus Ambystoma; species Ambystoma mexicanum. The sequence continues at coordinate 1,462,863,700 of NC_090935.1, forward strand.
GATATGTGATGATAAAATTAAACATGGAGAGAAATTCATGCCATCTCGCATGTCGGGCAGTAGTGCACTTGACTGATTGCAGGTCCAACAAATCGCAGTGGTCGGTGTATACTTGAACCGGCAATGAAGTACCCAATAAATGATGTCTCCATACAAGGAAGGCGTCTCTAACTGTCAATAATTGCCTCTCAGTGATGGTATAGTTACATTCGTAGGATGTTAACTTTCTAGAATGGTAAGCAACTGGATGCAAACCGCTGGAATCTGGACATTCCTGAGACAGAACAGCCCCCAATGCAACATCCGAAGCATCTGCCTCCACAACAAATGGAAGAGCCAGATTTGGGTGTTGAAGAACAGGAGCAGTCGTAAAAGCAGATTTGAGCGCCAAAAAAGCAGTTTCAGCCTTGATATCCCAATGAAATGCCTTCTTACTGCCTGTAAGTGTTGTCAATGGGACCACGATGGTGGAGAAATCGTGAATGAAATGCCTATAAAAATTGGCGAATCCTAAAAAGGATTGTAATGCCTTCAAGGTCGTGGAAATGGGCCATTCCAGGACAGCCTTTACTTTGGTATTACTCATTTGTATCCCTTTACTAGTAATCTCGTAACCAAGAAATTCAACCTCAGAAGCGTGAAATGTACATTTCTCCAGTTTCGCATATAGGTTGTTTTCTCTTAATCGCTAGAGGACCTTGGAAACATGAGACACAATGAGTTCATAAGATATATCAAGATATCATCCAGGTATACAACCAAAAATTGATCCATCATGTCTCGAAAAAATATCATTTATGAAATACTGGAAAGTGGCAGGGGCATTACAGAGCCCAAATGGCATTATCAAATACTCAAATAGTCTGTACTTTGTTTTAGAAGCGGTTTTCCACTCATCGCCTTCTCGAATGTGGACCAAATTGTAGGCACCGCTTAGATCTAACTTGGTGAAGATTGCAGCAGTACCCAGTTGGTCCAGAAGTACAGAGATTAACAGAATTGGGTATTGGTTCCTTATTGTGATAGCATTGAGGGCTCTACAGTCTATGCAGGGACGTAAATCAGCCTCCTTCTTAGGGACAAAAAACAATGGTGAAGCTGCCGGAGGACGAGATGGTCGTATAAACCCGGATTTCAGAGACTTATCGATATATTCTTTGATTAGAAGATCCTCCTTTTGAGTCAATGAATAGATCCTCCCTGATGGGATCTGGGCCTCTGGTACCAAATCTATCGCACAGTCATAGGGCCTGTGTGGTGGCAAGACTTCAGCACCCTCTTCATCAAATACATCCTGAAATACCTGATACTCTGAAGGTAAGGGACGAGAAAGTACAGCTCCAACTGTGGGTGCAGTGTCCAGCAATGGACGACAAGGATTGTGAACATATTCATCCATCTCAAGGCAATGAGAGCGGCAATATTCTGATAGGAACTCCATCTTCCCTGAACCCCAATCCACCAAAGGATTATGGGTGCGCAACCAAAACTCCCCCAAAATCAATTTATATTTGGGGGCTGCGATAAGATCAAATGTGATGGACTCAGAATGACCAGATATTGTTTCCATGGTTAAGTCCGCGGTTTGTTCTGTCACTAAGCCAGACAGGCGAGTAGACCCGTCAACAGCGTTCACTAATTCGGGTTCCGGTTTGGGAACAACCCCTAAGCCTAGGGATCTCGCATACTGATCATCAATGCAGTTACCAGTTGCCCCAGAATCCAGCACCGCCAGGGAGGTAATGGACTCAGAAGACCACTGGCCGAAACGTGACCGGTACGGTAAAAGGACTGATACCACAGGAATACACAGAATGGTAATTACCCGACAATGGGATTCCCTTCATTGTCAGGCTTTCCCGTTTCCCTGTTTCTTATTTGGTTTCTTAGGACATAACTTCAGAAAATGTTCCGAAGAGCCACAATAAAAGCAGAGGTTGTTCTTTGCATGGGCTCGGGCGTGCTTAATGTCAAGGGTGAGACACTCACCATGGGGGGTGCAGGGGGAAGACCCCTCTTTTCGCCCTTCCGTTCGGCTTTACGTGAATCTATTTGGAGTATGAGATCCAACAATTCAGGAAATGCAGTAGGAACCACTGGTACCAAAGGTAGAGTGTCTTTTAAGCTGTCTGAAAGCCCCTTGTAAAAAAATTGATGCTTTCTTGTCATCTGGCCAAGCTGTTTCCGCAGTTACTTGATTAAACTTAGCAAGATATGCCAAAAGGGTTGAGTCTCCTTGTTTCAGATTCAATAACTCTAGGTCAAGGGTCTGAGACTTATAGCGTGTATCAAACACTTTACTTATAGCATCAATTAATGCATCACAGTCATAAAGTAATTGTCTACCCTCTTCCAATAAAGGATTAGCCCATGCTGCCTCCGTTCCCCCTAAATGAGAGAGAAGAAAGCCACCTTAGTAGTAGAATCCAGAAATGAACCGGGTCTGCACAAGAAATGCAGACGACATTGATTAAGGAAAGTCCTGAATGTTTTCGGATCTCCATGAAACCGCTCTGGTGGGGGGGCCCAAGGGAAACTGTGAAGTGACATACACTGGAGCGGTCTGAGGTACAGGAACAACACCCGAAGCCTCTTCCTGTTGAGGAGATGGAGGCACCTGTGATAACGCATGAGAAGCAACTCGTCAATTCGACGCTGTGTAGCATCATGTGCATTGACCATATCAGTCCTAAATTCCGTTTCCAGCTGAAGAATACTAGCTAGGGACTCAGTAGGATACATTATATCAGGCTTCTGAATATGTCAGTGCCAGCCAAAAGCTTCCACGTGTAGACTTGACACATAGTGAAGTTATACTTTCTTCCTAACAATGTGACCCACTGAATGCTAAAATAACATGCAGAGGGACCTATTGATTGAAAGATGGATGGATGGATCCCACAAATCACCAAGCTGTAAGGAAACAATGTACACGTTAACAAAATTAATCTTACTGAACCTAAACTAAAGAGCAGACCAAAACCAATACAGACCTGTGCAATAAGCACAGGTTCCTTGCAGGAAACTGTGAAGGCACAGGTAGGTGGTTGGTTAACAACTACAGAAGAAACAAGAACAGAATTAACCTCGGGCTCAAGATCCCCTGAGCTCCAGAAACCCTCTTAGAAGTGTGCTTACCGTGGAATCCGAAAAGCGCAGACAAAAATATGACTGAAGACCTCAAGGGTAAGTAAACATTACCAGAAAGCTGAAAAGGAACAAATGTACTTCCCACGTTGCGTGTGTTCGCGTCCTCAATTGAAGTGTAACAAAAATGAAAAGCAACAATCCTTTCCCACGTTGCATGCGTTTGCGCCCTCAGATGAATAGAAGAAATGAAGAGAAGGTTCTTTCCCACGGAGCGCGCGTTTGCGTCCTCAGTGGAGTTGGAGACGGAAGAAAACAAAGTTCTATCCCACGGAGTGCCGTTTCGCATCCTCACTTGAACTGCAGTGTTAAAGTAAGAAGGTAAGGTAGAACTGAGCACCGGGGAAAAGGCAGAAGGAGCGAAGAAGAAACCCTGTTCAGGTATGGACAAGAACAACGATAGAGCCGTGACCAAGAAAGCACAAATAGAAGTCGGCGTCACTACAAACAAGGATAATCCAATAGCAGGTTGAAATTCAGTCCGGGTCAAAAATCCTAACGAGGCAAATCAGAATCCAAAGGGCAGGCAAAAGCAAAAATGTAGAAACGAAGCAGTGTTTGGCAACAAGAAAAACAATAACCCAATAAAACAGTTGATGAAGTTTGTTCAGAAGCACCAAGCTGAATACCGGAAGGGCTAATAAGGACGAATCACTGAGCTGAATATCTGAAGGGCTAATAAGGACGAATACATGTGACCTTACGCAGCTTACCCCAGCGTAATGCACGCCAGCATTGCCATGGCAACCTCCAGTCTCTGTGTCCCAGCTTACCTCTGAAGACTTTTCTTAAAGGGAAAGTATGCCGGATTGCTGGAAACTGAAAGCGCCTAGAGTGTAACCCTTTATTAACCTTGTCTTGTAGTGGACTCCTCATGTGTGTGCACCTCTGGATAGTGACAATGTGGTCGAAAACCCAAGTGACCCTTTCCCAAATTTGCACTTTGCTTTGTTGAGGGTGAGGCCAGTGGCTTCAAGTGCGGAACACACTTAGTGCAGGGCTACGTTATGTTCCTCTTTAGATTTTCCGAAGATCAACACGTTGTCCGAATAGTTGAGGCAGTTGGGTACAGGCCATATGACTTTGTGAATCTCCTCCTGAAATATCTTGGCAGCCGACGATATTTCGAAACTGAGTCTTTTGTATTGAAACAGCCCTAAGTGCGTCATGAACGTGGTGATATATCGAGATTTGGGCGCTATCTCGATCTGGTGGTACCCTTTTGTGAGGTTCAGTTTGGAAAATAACTTCGTCTTGTGGAGGAGATGGATCATGTCAGTGATTGTTGGTGCTTGGTGACGTTCACGCTCAATTGCTTCATTGCCTCACCTCATGTCCACGCATAGTCGTATGGATCCATCCGGTGACTTCTTGGGCACTGGGACTATGGGTGAGACCCACAGGGTGGGGCCGGTGACTGGCTCGATTACCTGCTGTTGCAGCAGTTTGTCCAGTTCCTCCTCGACTTGCCTCTGTATATTCACGGGTATGCCCTGGTAGTGTTGGGCCACAGGACAGACCTCCGGATTCATGTGCAGTTGTATCTTCCTGTGTTTCAGTTTTCCCGAACCTTTGAATAGCCTTGGGAATGCCGCTTCCACGTCTTCTGAGATGGCAAAGTACTTGTGGGCCATTAGCTGGTATAATATGTGTACTAGCCCCATATCGACTGCCGCCCTGAAGCTGAGTATTCAGTCACTGTTGACTTCCGTCTTGAGGACGTGTAGCTGGATCTTGGCTGCATGGGTTTTGTGAGTGCACCAGGCTGTTATTACGCCCTTGCAGGGCAGGAGCGTGGTCGGCTCACACGGGTATATGTCAACTGTTTGCTTTTTGAGTTTCGGAGGATTGGCGAGGGTGTTGTATGCCTCTTCACTGATGATATTGACTGTCACCCCCCCCTGTTAATGAGGAACTCCAGCGGGGTGCCGTTGACTATGTTGGGTGGTGGTATGGTTGTGAGAGCCCACGCATAGCCCTTCTTTCACTGGTCGCCTGCAGATGATGGGGAATCAGTGCTCAACGGTGACCTCATCTCTATGTACCTCATGAATCTCCTCCAGCTACTGCGCCTGACGCCATCAGGAGCCCGACGGTCATCTTGGGTGTACATGCTACGGTGTTCTCGATCTTTCTTCCTCTGACCCCTGGGCTCACCTTCCTACCGTTTGCCTGGTGGGCTTGCCCGGGCGCTTCTCCGTCGTTCTGGAAATCTCTGCCTGCTGGTTATATTGATTGGTGCTTTTTTGCAAACAGCCCGGAAGGGGTCCTCTCCACCGCATGCAGCACATTGCTGTCCCAGAGCAGAACATTCACCCATGTGGGGGTACTCTTATCCGCACTGGAAACACGTAGCATCTGACCTGCTGCCTGGTTGATTCGGCGCCGTAGAGAGTTTGTTGATGGTGTCTGTTTCAGCAGGTTCATGCTGTTTGGTCATTTTCCCCAAGCTGTCGAGCTGGGACTCTACCGCTGCTTCCATCCTAGCCAAGGCTAAAATGTCCTCTAGCGACCTCTGTTTCTGCAGTAGTTTCTTCCTGAATGCTTGCGACTCGCAGCCTGTGATGACTTGAGACCTCAGGGCCTCCTCGTTCAAATATCTGTGGAATTCGCAGAACTTGAGTTTGATGCAGAGCCTCATGACAAAGTTATCGAGGGAATCCCCTTTGTCCTGACGTCTTGGTATGAAAGATGTGCCTCTCATAGTCTTTGTTGGTGTGAGATGCAAAATATTCGGACAATTTCTCATGCAGGTTGCGATACGATGCAATGTCTAGGTCAAGCATCTCCCCCGCGATGTCCCGTACGGTGGGTCCCACCACCATGGACAAGGTGTTCTTCAGCGGGCGTTGTCCATGAGTCCTATGGCCCCCACATAGAACTTGAAGTCCCTCAGACAGATTGCCCATCGTGGCTCCAGATTGCTGGTGTCTCGCAAGTCGAAACGGTGAGGTAGGTCTAATACTTGTGAAGCACCGCCTGAAGTGTTTGCCGGTCCTGTGGTGCTTCCAGGCATGCCGTCGGCTGACGCGGAGGAGGCTTCCTGATCCGACATGTTGGGAGGCTCTGGTGGCCTTGGCTGGGCCTGTGAAATGGTGTCTTGCTCTACCCTTGCTGCTGTCTGCTGGGTAGTTGTCTACGACCTAGTGCTATTCGGCTGCACTGGCCTAGCTGTTGTCCTCAGGTCTTGTTGCGTGCAATCCCTGTCACAGGGCATTTCCCTGTCCTCCTCTGCCGGTGCAATGAGTGGCTCCTGTAGGCCTCTTGTGGCCTGTACCACGTGGAGATGGGCGGGGGGTGCTTCCCTCATTCTGTTGTGGCCTATCTCCTTTTGTCTTAGGCCTTGTCACCACTAACCTTTGTCCCACACTTGGGGACCAGTATTGGCCACAAGGGCACTGTCGGGCCGTATGCATGCTGTCCCCTTGTTGGTGGATACGGCCACATGTCTGTGAGGGATGCTGGCGGGCCGTGAGGGCTGGAGGATGTGGTGTGTGGGGGAGGGCTTCCTAGCCTCCCTGCTTGCTGCTGGTGCTGCGGCTCCGTGACTTGAAGAGGGGCAGGCCTAATGAGGGGAGGTACGCTGACACATGTTAGCAATGCCCAACGGCATCGCCCCGGCCCGCGCCTCACTGAGCTGCGCTCATGCGCCTCCTGACAGCACTGCGTGTGCTCGGCGAACCCTCATCTCCAATTTGAGGCTGCCCAGTACCGGGGGCTACCCGGTGTACTATGGGGTACGTGGTTCCACTGCAGGCCCAAAGAAAGCGCAGGATGCGGAGCGGCGTGTGATGCGTCTTCTTTATTTAACAATGTCCATGGAAATGAACTCCCCACGCCGCCCGCCTCCATAACCCCAACGTCATTTCCCTTAACACGGCCCAAACATGGGCCATCCCCCACAATGCTGTGGTGGGTGAATCAGTCGCCATGGCGACGTGATATCGAGGATCCCAATCAGACGGACTGTCAATGTTTGTTGTAGTTGTTGGGTTTGGCCTCTCTGTGGGGAATCTAGAGCGTGTTTCAGAGGGTACTAAGTAAACGTTTCCTTTCCTGACTGGCGAGCCTGCATTTCGCTCTTGTGCGGTTACCATAAGGCTGTCGTGTTATTTTTTTTTTTTTGCCATCTCGAGACGTGGGGTGGCAACGCTCAGCAGCTGCCATCCATCCTTCAGGGGCCTATTTGGTAGTTTAGTTATTCCGACATTCCCAAGGTATACAAGGTGTTGCTTGTATGAAGTGGGGCTACCTTACTTTGAACAAATCTCCTGCACGTGTTTCCTGTCTGTTTTCGTTTCATCGGTCGAGGTGGTTTCGCTGACTTACTTGGTGGGCGGGGGAGGGGGGGGAAACTCGCCTTACATTTTGAAGGCACTGCTGAGATCCGGGGAAGTACATCAGGTGTAGTGGCGAATCTCCCTCACGGAGCTAACATGGCGCATGCATATTTTTTACATTGGGTGCACACTGAAAAGCTCAGTCCTGCGGTCTGTTTCCTAGTGGGAGAGGTCCCCTTACATATCACAACTAATGACATCCTGGCTATGACTGGCCATTTGGATCCCTGCGCTGGAAAGGTGAAAAGTGTTGGGCGCATTCCGGGTGAAGACACCAAATGTTATATGCTGTGTTATGGTTGTAATTCTCTTACAGGTAAAACCTTGCCTTCTGAGATTCGAGGTGGGGAGCCCCTGATTGTTTGCCCAATCTAGACTTTAGATGCCTGCCCTGGAATACCTCTGCGCCCTGAACCTAATGTATCGACCAAAGATGCCATAGTCATTTCGGCTGCTGTGGTAGAGTCTGTTAGAGTGGCATTGGAGCGGCAACCTACACCATATTTCATGCCTGAACATAGAACTTACACCCGACTACGACCATTTTCAGGAAAGAAGCCTGTCCCAAAGGGAGAGGAGGCCTATGAGTTATGGGTGGACCTCACCAAGCTTATGTTGCAAGACTGGAAGGTGTCAGATCAGGGGAAGAGAAGGCGAGAAGTAGAGACTCTAAGGTATCCTGCACTGAAGACGGTACTGTCACTTCGAGCTTTGTGCCCCTACCCTACTTCCCAGCAAGTGATGGGAGCGTTGGAGGGATCTTTTGGAACTACTGAGCATGGGGAGGCACTTATGATGAGGTTCCATGCTACCACGTTGAAGCCGGGACAGAAGCTATCCAACTATCTGGTAAGGATTGAACACATTTTACATTTGGCCCACACAAAGAAGAGGGGTGGAGACTTCCAGACTGAACCGTCGTCGATTGAAGCAACTAATCAGATGGGCTAAGCAGCTATACTGTTACTGCAGATGTGACTATGTGAGAATCTGGATAAACCCCCCTCCTATGCAGAGTTGCTAAGGTCCATTAGGGCTCTAGAAGAGGAGACCGGTGATTTCATTGTGCAGAGGCATCCAGTACAATACGAGACCACTTCACCCAGCGCTAAAACCCCTCAGAAGAAGCAGATGAAGAGCTACAGCAACTGGTTAGGAAGCTCCAAACCCAGCTGACAGCATGGGAGAACCCAGAGCTCAACCAGGACAGGGTGAGAAGCCCCTATCCACCATCCCGGGAATGGGAGAATCAGGCATACCGACGGGCACAAGAGCCCAGAGAATCTTCTTCACAGTCTTCTGCAACTTTACCACCATGGAGATTTTGTCATCGATGTGGAGCTGACAATCCTTCAACTTGCCTGTGCGACAGAGACCCAGAACATGCCATAGTAGCTTCTCGGTTGGATGCTCTTAAGCCCATACCTGTAAGGGGATTTTCGGGAAATGCTCAGGAGGCTCTAGAGGAGGAGCAGCTAGAACCTTGTCAGCCAGAGTGAGCTCCACTAAAGCTAGCAACGACAACTCGGCAAGGATGTCGAACCATTGACCATCAGCGAACATCAAACTAAGGCTCAGGTAGGTCCAATGACTGACCATCTCCGTCAGGTTCATGAGCTCTGTAACCTCAAGGCTGAGCTGTCAGCAAACTGTTCCAGGCTGCAAACCCAAGCACCTAGGCACTGTGGCATCCCAGCAGGCCCCATTTGGCACACCATGACCATCCCAGTTGACCTTGAAGGGCAAAGAACCATAGCATTATTGGACATTGGCTCGCAGGTCACCATTGTGTATGAGCCTTACTATCGCCAGCATATGTTGCATCTACAGTTGAAACCTTTGGAGGGGTTGAATCTGATGGGCATTGGAGATGCTGCCTGTAGATACCTGGGATACGTCTGTGTAAAAATCAATCTAACGCAAGAAGTGGCTGGAGTGAACACCACATTGAATACCATGGCATTGGTGTGCACCATGAAGAACCAGAATCCTGAGGTGCCGCTGGTCATGGGCACCAACTCTGCACTGTTTGGTACGTTAGCCAAACTGTATATGGAGATGACCAGCCCACAGTTTGCCAGAATGCTGAAGATGCACTCAGCCTGCCAACAGGACATCCTCAATAGAGGCATGGAGAAGCATGAACGACCTGAAGGTCCCATGGGAGATGTAACCACCACCAATCATGGTCAAGCTGAAATACCACCTGGCAGAACTGTGATGAGTCTGGCTACGTAAGCCTCAGAGAACATAACTGCTACAGAAGGTTGGTATGGAGGCTCCCGAGAGTAAAGGCATTGCCCGGAGGTCTGTTGGTGCAGCATACTCTAGTAACTGACAATGGCAAGGGGCTGAAGAACACCAGAGTCCCTATAACCAACTTTACTGACAAGATCATACACATCCCTTGGGGCCTGAAGTTTGTGCAGTTCTATCTCACTGACTCACTGTCCCAGGCTAATGCAGCACAGAGCGACCATCCTACATTTGATGTCAAGATAATTTACTTTGGGTACTCGTCTCTGTCGGAAGGAGACAAAGAACATCTACACAGCCAGGTATTGCTGTGAGCCGATGTATTTTCCACGAGTGACGAGGGTCTGGGTGAAGCTCAGGGAGTGGAGCACCATATCCGGCTGAATAATGACACCCCATTCTGAGACAGGCCATGCAGATAAGCACCTGCTGATGCGGAGGACGTTCGACTGTATCTCAAGGAACGCTCAAATGCTGGAATCATTCAAGAGTCCTGAAGTCCCTATGCCTCGCCAATAGTGGTGGCCAGGAAGAAGAATAACGATGTGCGGCTCTGCATTGACTATAGGCGTCTGAACAGTAGAACAGTTCCTGACCAGTATACCACACCCTGAGTAGACAAAGCTCTAGATTGTCTGGCTGGGAGCAAGTGGTTCTCGGTCCTTGATTTAAGGAGCTGATATTATTAGATTCCTATACTGCCCTAAGACAAGGAAAAGACTGTTTTCATCTGCCCGTTGAGATTTTACCAATTCACCCGTATGCCTCAAGGGATATCAGGAGCTCCATCCACTTTTCAGTGACTGATGGAATGAACGGTGGGTGACATGAATTTGTTGGCGGTACTGGTCTACCTTGATGATGTCATAATTTTTTGAAAGACCTTGGAAGAGAATCATCAATGACTCTTAAAGGTTCTAGATCAGCTTAAACAGCAAGGCCTAAAGGTGTCCTTGGAGAAATGTCAGTTTTAGAGAATCAGTGTGAAGTATATCTGCCATGTGGTATCAGCAGATGGAGTCAGTGTGGATCCTGTCAAGGTGGACGATCTCAGGAACTGGCCCATACCACAGAACCTGTGGGAGATAAGGAGTTTCCTGTGGTTTTGCAACTATTACAGGAGATTTGTGCCAGGTTTTGCCCATATAGTCCGGCCACTTACTGAACTGACCAAAGGCTATCCTGCTCACAGAACACAGCGACTAGTGGGGGAAACAATGGCAAAGCCCTAATATCATCCAAAAGAAAATGTTGGCTTGGTGTGGAGTGAAGAGTGTGACCAAGCTTTTGCCAAGCTGCATAAGGCCCTCTCAGAAGCGCTCGTTCTGGCCTATGCAGATCCTTCACTGCCATACATTGTACACCTAGATGTCAGTTATGATGGTTTGGGTGGCGTATTATATCAGGAGCAACAAGGTGCTGTCAGAGTTGTGACGTTCGCCAGCCGCTGATTAAGCCCTACAGAGATACACTATCCGACTCACAAGCTGGAATTACTGGCCCTCAAGTGGGTGGTGATGGAAAGATGCATGATTACCTTTACGGGGTAACATTCACTGTAAGAACTGACAACAATGCACTGACCTACAAATCTGCCAAATTCGATGCCACGGGCTGACGGCTTTGTCATCTTACCATTTCCAGTTAGAGTACCGCCCTGGAGTCAACAATATTGACACTGATGCCCTATCCAGGAGACCACCTTCCAGAGAGATAGCGGAATATATGTACACCCCGAGATGGCATATGGTGCAACTGTGAGGGCTATTTGTCTGAACTAAACTTTCCGACATACTGAACCGATTCGTCTTATCGACTGCCAATGGAGTTCCTGTGAGCTATTGTGATGCCACCAGTCTGATGGCCCCAGAATTGCCTCACATGACCAGGGCAGAGTTAAGACAAACCCAACAGAAAGACACTGAGCTGCGAGAGTTGCTCAAAGCCAAAGAAAATGGGGCAGAGGGTCCACCGGACAGTCTGAACAGGGCAAGTCGACAGAGCTACAACAAAGAATGGAAAACTCTATTATTGAACAGTGGAGTGTTGTTCAAAGAGAGTCAAGGACGACTTCTCCATCGACTCATGTTTCCTTGCACGCTCCGCCCAGTGGCGCTGCGCACCCTGCATGACCAACCTGGGCATCTTGGAATTTAACGCACCCTAGATTTAATCCAAAGTCGTTTCAACTGGCCACAATTGAGCCCTGAAGTAGAGGACTACTGCCGAACATGTCCCCATTTCATCACCAGGAAGACGCTCATCCGTCTGGCCACAGCACTTCGACACCTACGGACCTCGGGAACAATGGATTTCTGGATAGTATGTGTTGACTTCCTGAGCCTTGAACTAGACAGCAGAGGGACCCAAAATATTCTGGTGGTAACCAATCATTTTACAAGGCATGCCCAAGCATACCCGATGAAAGACCAAAAGGCCACCACGATAGTCAAAGTACTGTGTGACAAATTCTTTGGTCATTATGGTTGGCCAGTACGCCTCCATTCAGACCAAGGGCTGGACTTTGAATCCAAGCTGATTAAAGAACCTATGCATTTGATTGGGGTGCGGAAGACAAGGACTTCCATGTACCACCCTCAAGGTGATGCGCAAGCTGAAGGTTTCAATCGCACGTTACTGAGTATGCTGGTTATTCTGACTGCCGTTTGGGGTCTCTGCAGATGGTACTGGTGAGGAAAACTACCATAGGTACGTCAAAGACCCCAAGATCAACTGAAACAAGCTTTCCAGCTGGCCCAAGCCACTGTTCAACACAAATGCCAGGGAAAACAAGAAAAGGTATCTGGGAGGGACTCCCAGGTATGCCAGAGTCAGGCTCGGGGTCCGCCGACTTCGAGGGCCCAAAACCCTACACAGAGCAAACGGAAGACTCAGCCAACGGCAAGTAATACTGCGGTTTATTGCAAATAAAACCAACAGGGATCAACAAAAGAAAATGAGAATTCTATGGCACATTGGCACATTTACTCTTTCCCTGGCGCGCAGGCCAGTTTTGTGTGACTCTGGCATCATCAATTGGCCCCTTTCCCAAAAAACCTAATTGCATGAGGGATTGGGTATTGGGAGTATTAATACCTATCGGAGAACCTATAGGTGATATTCTACTGGTCCTCGCATGTCAGGTGGCTGGCCTGTCCCATCCCCAAGAAACTATCTATTACATTGTTGCAGAGTAGTGGGTTTACCATTGGTTCTTGTCCCTTGCCATCCACCCTGGGTTTCTAAAGTGTGATTGGTTAGAGCTGATCTCCCCAGGCCTGGAATCTGAATCTGTTCTCAGCTCGCTGTGCACCTTTTCAAGGTGATGTGAAAGGATTATGTGTCTGCATTGTAACTTGTGTGTACCACCTATGCCTATGAAAATGTGCTCCTCACATCGCAACACTTGTTGCAGTCTGTGTCTGGCTTGCTGAGATCGGCTCCCCTTTCCCACCACGGATGATTGTCCTTTGTCTTGTTCGACTTTACCATGTGTTTAGGATCTACAAAATTGAGCTCTAATGAGGATTTATTCAGTTTCTCTACAGCTGGTCCCCTTGTCGTCTGAGGTTGGAATGTGTCCACGTATCTCTGACCTTGGCTGTGAGCCTGCTTCTTGCTCCATGCAGCCTGAGTCAGCTTTTGCTCGTCTCGTTCTCAGTAGTTTGACGTCTGCTGTAATTTTCCTAAACTTTATAGGTTTTCTATATGTTAGTCATACTTGGTCCTATCAGGTTCCATATAAATATCCCTGTAGTCCCATAAGGTTACTCACGTTAAACTTCTTCCTCAGGATCGCTTGTGCCTTGCGGTTCTGCGTTACTGAATTTGGTTAATGAAAAAAATAATAAAATCATTGACAATATGTATATGTATCTGTCCTCTAGCTATAGAACTGTGCACGCATGTTCTTCATGTGTACGAGTGTGTGTTTGTGTGGTGCAGTGCAGGACTGCTAGTGTGCTTCATGTCTGATGCTGCTGTGGTGGGGTGTCACTAATGATGTCAGCACTGTGGCTTTGTGGTGCTTAGTAGAGGCTGTCCATATAGGTGTTCCGGTCCACGATCTCCGGCTCTTCTCCCACACATGTAAAGATTTGCATTGTATTCGGTCTGTATGGCTGGCTCAGAGGATATGGGGGGTGGAGGGGTGGTCTCGGGGGCCCCCTCTTGAGGTATGATGGCAACGTCAGACTGTTGATCGGGTGCACATAAGAAGTTTAGGGAAAAGAGGACGTAATAGGTTGGGGACTCGTTGGGAGTCTTGGGCCTATATTGTTGAGTGCCAGCTACCGAGTCTACCCATTTTCAGACTGAGAGAAGAAGGGAAACCTCGAAATGTGAAAACTCTCCAACGGAATCACCTCCTACACATAGTTGATGATGTGGAAATGAATCCGGCGGTTGCTGAAGTCCCTCTTTCACCCAGTACGAGGATCACCAGAAGTCGGCAACAGGAGTCATACACGAGGACGTCACACAACCCGCTGAGCCAAATCCTGTACCGTCTGTAGTCTCCAGCTCAAAGGAAAAAGAAAATGATGAGGGTGGAGAACCCCTAAAAAAAGAAGTGACCATGAGGCTCTCAGTAATTCAGGCCAGTCAAGAAGAAGAGGAAGGGGTAGGACATGAAGATTCTGAGAGCTTAAACATAGCATGAAAGTGAAAACACAACTCCGGGGCCCACAGAGTGTATAGGCATTCTGAGAACAGGAGAGAGGTACTGGCTACTGTTAACACAGATTTTTTTTTCCTACCACAAGATGAACAGCGGCAGAGTTCAGGCTCTGCAACTATGGACAGACCTCCTGCACCAGTAGAAAGCACAGAAGCAGAATCTGAATCTCGGTGATCCCACGGTGAGGTCAAACCTGTGAGGATGCTGAGCTTTGATGCTTCTGGGGAACAATACGAGACTACTAGAAGGGGAATTCCGTTACGAGTTTCTCTATGCGCAAGGTCAAACTCAGCCACGCAAGCTTCCACTACTCAACCATGGTGGAATGTCCTGTTGCTATGGAACGAGTCCTTTCAGATGTTGCTGTATGCACCTCATGGATAAAACAAACCTTTAGGGACAAGGGTTTTGAAGGACAGAGGGTGTGTGTAACCCCACATTTAATTCTGGGTCTGTCAAAGAACAGTTATGTACTTAGTAACATGACAAAAAATGTGAAGAACAATAAACCTTGAAGACCTGTTTGTTTTAGGGAGATGTCGCTGATGGGGGATTTTATGGGAAACATGTGTGCATTTTATTTTGGTTGCCAGGTCAACTTGGAATATCGTTTCATTGTTTTGTGTCCTTTCGTGTTTTCTGTTTTTTCTCCTCTGTCCGAGTCCTGTCAAATAAATATATATAGATATACATATGTGTCTATTGGCATCCGTTTTCCCTTGGTGTTGTGGTCCAGCCCAGGGGCGTTGCTAGGGGGGGGCTAAGGGGGCTATAGCCCCTGATCTTTTGGTTGTAGCCCCGGACAGAATCTCGGGAGCTACAGCCAAAAGACTAGCTAGCCCCCAGTCCCAACAGTTCTGACATCAGCTTAGCCCCGGGTCTTTTCCGGACCTAGCAACTCCCCTTGTCCAGCCCAATGTTTGTTTGTGTAATGGGGAATGGCACACTGTTATGGGTAAGTTGGAGTTCACGGGTTATACTCAATGTTCGACGTAACTATAGCTTGATTCTGGTCATTATATTATTTTTTATAGAAGATGATGATGAAAATTGTCACAGAAGCTCACCAGTTCATGTAACATTATACTCTGTTGTAGCCAACCAGATGCAAACAAAACAGTTTATACGATTACAACATTACATAAAGTTACACTTACATGAACACTGGCAAAGTTAGCAGTTTTTGCTCTTCTGCAGGCGTACATGATCACCAATTCACATATTTTTAACATTGCAATCTCAAAAGCATTTCTAATATGTTACTGCCATTCTTTATCTTTTCTTTAAAAAGAAAACATTGATAACAAGCTGCTATTAGTATTTACATTGTCTATGAAAGGATAATACACGAGAACAGGCAAAGTCCTTTAATTTAGGTCAGTGTGCTGGAACGCTGTATTGTTTAGAAGTCAAGTGGTTAAAATTGCACTGGGTTAAAACTTTTTTTTAACACAAAAATCGGCTTGAAAGCTTCAATTAACTCATTAACTTTCTGACAGATGTTTTTGCTGGCAGACATGATTGTTTTAAATCACCTACATGTGATAAGAATTGAGACAGCAAAGAAACCCTGATATTGGTCATGGTAGTGGTTTCTATGTATCCCTTCACAAATGACAGAAAAAGTGCCAATACCACATTTACTTTCCATAGCAATGATTGTGCGCCTTTAGGTTGGTATCGCCACCTCTATAAGCGAAAACTAAAAAGGAACTTTTAGTGTCACAAAAGCTAGCATGCCATGACATGAATGCTGTCCGGATAGCTCATATACTGTAGCATGGCGTCACTTGCGTTCTTACTCTGATGACAAACAAGACAACTAACAACACACAGAATTATTTCCTAGACTTGCATGGATATGTGAGAATGTATCTGATCCCAAAAAAACATGTAAACGTCTACCAAGCTTTTAAGGCACTTTTGCGGTCGAGAATGAACCTGGCCGTTATTGTGATCATTTGTTGTTATTGCAGATATCTACGCATGTGCAAACAGTCTGCACTAAGCTCTCCTCCAAGAGCGCAAAGGTTGCTGAATGCTGCAAAAGGACTTCCATCGAAGCCTTGCTTTGCCTCCATTCCATGCCCAGCGCGGGCCCCATCAAGCTCCCGCAAGCGCAGAGGCCAACCAACGCAGAGCTCTGCAACCAGAACAGGAACCACGAGTTGGACAAGTAAGCATGCTGGGCGCGCAGCGTTGACATGTCGGATTACGCCACAGTGCGCTGCGTGATTGCGTCACATTACAAAACAGCCAACTGCCGCCTGAGAACGGTTGACTTTTTTATGACCACAATGGTAATGCGGTTAGTGATCATTTTGAAACTGAGAGCAAGAAACCCAAAATTGTGAAATCTGTGGAAGCAGAAGGGTTTTGTGCCAGACACTTTGTGGAAGCTTTTTTATGGCAAGATATGAGTGGTTTGAAATGAAAGTGGGTTATTTTTCGTGAATTTCAGAAGGTATGCAGAAATGGCCCGAACTGGATATCAAGGGACAATAATGTATTATTGAACTGAGATAATAGCGGATATTGATGAGTGCAGCCAATCAAATTGTACTGTTAGCAGCCCAAAACATACCTAACTATATGTACATTACCAAACAGCCAAATTAGTGCTGCAGCACCCTGAGGTAGGCAGATATTTGTGTTACTACCACACAGCTTCAATGTACCACCCTCCTGAATATGCCCATTTCTAGCGCAACCTCCGCAAACACATTACCTTCCTGGAGGTCGTGTATAGACTACCGAGTCCTGCCTGCTCTTTTCCAGAAGTATTTGCAAATGATCTTGCTTTTATGGCAATAGCAACAAAGCAGTTAGTGATAAAGGGAACGGCGACCAAAATGCGTGGGGGAGTCAACTCATGTAATGGCTTGGCAGGTGAAGAACGATGGTCTGGAGGGTTGCTCAGAGCAATGCCAGAGGTTAAGGTTAATTCCAAACCTTCCAGCCATCACCTCTTTGTTTTTGCTTTGTCACCCTAAGTGGGACGGGTATGCCCAGACGTGGGCTCCTTTCATGTTAGGCCTATATACCCAAGCTACTCTACACTGCTGAGTCCCAACAAGGCTGACACATGTTTGGGGATGCTTGAGGTCTCGTGCAGAAGGGATGTGACCTAACAGTTTGGGCTGGACTGCCCCTTTTGGGGTGGGACCAAGCCTGATTTGCATATGTTATTTCCCATTTTGTAATGGCTTGGCAGGCGAAGAACTATGGTCTAGAGGCTTGCCCAGAGCAATGCCAGAGGTTACGATTAATTTCAAACCTTCCAGCCATCAGCTCTTTTGTTTTGGATTCAGAGAGATTCCATTCAAACCAGGCAACCTCAGAAGAACATCCAGGGGGGAGGATAACACTTCATATCCACCACCATCAAAGAATACAGAAGGATGGCTGGCCTTGATGTAGACTCAAGCCAACTCCCTTTGCAGATCACATGACCTCAGGCACATGGCCTTATCACAAGTTATCAGCCCACACAGCCTAGGTACAACTCACATTATTCAGCACCTCTCGAGGAGAGATTAGCCTTCAAAAGGAGTCCAGCCAAAGGAGCGAGTGTAAAGCCCTGGTAGCGCTGGAATGAGGGAGGAAAGCAGAAGATCCTGGGATACCACTGTGCAGGATACCCTGAGCGAGGAGAAAGTGATAGCATATGCCTGGAAAAAAGGAGAAACTGGTGCATGCAAGGGGGCCGAAGAATAACGTAGAGGGAGGTAGAGATTGCGTTTGAAGAAGGTGTAGTAGTGTTAGAGGAGGGCAGTAATAGTTGTGGGGAGCAGGAAGGAGGTCCTTGCTTGTAAGAGAGGGGAGAATTGCAGGGGAGCAGAATCAGAGAACACTTTGGATAGTAAAGTGGGGATACCATATAGAAGAGGGAGGAGAGGAATATAGTGCAGGATATAACATTTATTTGAATGGTGTCAGTGGAAGATAGTGGAGTATTGAAGAGGAACGATTGGAGTATTGTACTGAGGAGCAAGAGGGGAGCCAACAGCTAAGAGGAGAGGAGAAAGAAGTCAGAAGAGGAGGTGTCCACCGCGGGAGGAGTGCTGTTGGCAGGAGAAACAAAGGGGCAATCATGACAAGAGGGAAGAAGGGACTGTGCAGCTGGAGAAGGGGATAGATCTGGATCATCTTTGGCAGGGTAGATCTGAAACCACCCCTTTGGCTTGCAAGGATTGGGAGGTTCCGGGGGACCACATTGGTCAAGGAGAGAGGACAGAGGCAGGTGGAGCAATTTGACAGTAAGGTTGTGCCAGGACACAGGAAGCACAGCCCACAGCCCATGAGTAGCAGTCAGGGAGGAAAAGGGATAGAGGGAGAATCCCAGGAGAAGTGGGTGGAAGGTGAAAATGGGGCTACACTTGCCTGCCAATCAACACCAGGATGTACCAGCCCCACTCGGAAGCGCCAACCTTGGGCACAGCCTGGCAAGAAGTCTTGGCCGACCCACCCGGAGAATTCCCCCAAGAAACTCCATAGGAGGCAGTGTGCAGGAGGGTTCAAAAACATTTGGCTGCCCGAGAAATGTGGCTTCATGGCTGGGAAAAATCTACAACCAGAGCAAAGGGTTGGAGGCCTGGAATAACGTATTCAGTCTACATCACGTTCAAAAATGGCATCTCCCTTGAGGAGGAAACCTTTAACTTTTGGCTTTGGAGGAATTGTTGGAACACTTTGCTTTGCACGAGCCATCTGGTTTGGATTATTTTGGTTTCATTTCTGGAACTTGGCAAGAGCGAACATTTACCTGACAGGCCCTTTGGAGCAAGAGGGGGGAACCCTGTTTTACTGACCCATTCTTGAAAGAGAGGCTGGCTCTTCCCTCACTTGCATCCTGCCACTTGGAGACACCATCACCGTGACACATTATATTTACTTTGTATGACATTTAGTTTGTATAAAAAGCTTTTTTTTTAAAGTACAACATATAGTGTGAAGAAAACTCAGTTCTGTCGCATGACACAAAAACAAATGTTGGTTTATGTTTCTTGGGATTTACTGCAAGAGTACACACTTTGCTTTTGTTTGCCCCTTCAGCCTTCAAAACAGAGGATGATTCCCAAATTTCGCATGAATGTTGCACAATTCTGTGTTCAGAATATCTCATCAAGATAGTGCTCCTTGCCATGGAAAGTGTCCAAACTGAAGCACAGCATCTGCCTGGGGCTAGTGCAGGGTGACACTTGCATGTCCGGAATCCCTATATGTCTGCTTCAGCTTCTTGATGTCTGTACAGCTATCATGTCTGCCATTTGCCAGGGATGCCTAGTTCACCTAGTAGGTTCCTAAATTCAGTCAAATGCGTTTATTAACCTTCGACTCAGGGGAAGTCCATGACATGTCACAGACGAGCAATTCTTTCAGGGTTATCTTTCTTCCAATGTTATGACAGCCCTACCCATTGTGCATCGATAGAGGAAGAGAGATTTTAGAAACACGTTTCTGCTGTTAGTAGCAGGGGTGGACTGGCCTATAGGAAACTCTGGAGATTTCCCGGTGACTGGCCTATAGGGAACTCTGGAGATTTCCCAGTGGGCCTCTGCACCCCGGGGCTCTTAAGTGTGGTATTTTCAAATTTTCCCATAGGAAAAGGGTTGGGTTTGCTGAAAATGTGTAACATGGGGCCACTTTGAAAATTATTTCCAGGGCCTCTTTTTCTGGTTAGTAGGCGTTTTGTGTGAACACGCCCCCAACACTCACCCGCATACAAGCCCCCCCCTTTTGCTTAAGTGCAGTACACCCGAGAGGCAAACGTAATGTTAACAAGGAGGAAGTATTTGGCATCTGTTGGTGCTTGAAACCTGTACTAGAGAAATACGAAGATGTTATTTGTTTAATGCACTGTCACCTATCACGATCTTGTCTTTAAGAGATCACATGGATTTTTATTTTACGTCTTCACTTCTAACTTTTCATTTTTACTTTGTTTTGTTTTTCTTCTGGATTATCAATAGCTAGAACCCACTGAACTCCTACCCATTTGGGCTCCGACTCCCCTCTTCCCATCATTATACGTTTCATACGTGTTCACATATTCTAAGACATTGGACATCGTAATTGCGCTCTGGAACTTTCCGGAAACTACAGATGCATGGATGTGAATGACTACGGAACCCTGTTTATGTATAATGGTATCGGTTGAATGCTAGTTCAAGCATTGAGGTCACCAAGTGATGCCTGGAAGCTAGATGAAGCATCCAAGGTTCAACTTAGGGAATATGGTGGGATGTTCCTTGCTACAAGAGTCCAATAATCAGAATGAAGGGACCCAAGCCATGTGCAGGTCCATTATGAGACAAGTGTTTGAAACCACCCAATACAACCCGTCATGGAGGGCATCAGTAACATCAGCCCCCTCGGGAAGGAGCAGGAAACTATTTGCAAATAATTCAATTTTTCAGAAAACACTCACATGCTTTCTTTCATGGAGAACAAGAATTCCAAGAATTCCAAATGCCCCCTTTCCAGTTCCAGTTCCAGTTCCATGGTGGCCAAAGTAGATAGAAGAGAAGCAGATTGGGTAAGGGATGACCAATGAGAAAAGCAAGAGGATTTTCATTTTTATAAAATAGTAAAGTGAGTGGTGGATGTGGGTGGGTGCAAGACTAGACTAGAGTGGGCCATTGGAGGAGGGAGGGTGGTGGAGAGACGCCAGGATCTTGCAGCTGAGGACGGGGAGTGTCCTGTTGCTGTGAGGGCCTCAGGTAGCAATGTACTTGGAGATAAGACCTGTGTTATGCTGTCCAGGATTGACTCGCCCACAGTAGAGGGGCGCTAAAGTTCATATTAAACATTAGCCCCAGGCGTATCCTTTGTGACAGCAGCAGGTGTTTCATCAGAGACAGTTCTCTTTAATCCAACACATATTCCTTAATGTAGTGGGGGTAACTTGGAGAATTTACCTTTCAGTCACCTGTGTAGGGTGAGGAGATAGGTGATCAAAATCCGCCATTAGAAGACCCAGTGTCTTGAAAGGAAACCCAGCTTGTTCGTGGTTTGATGTAGAATCCAGCAGCACCTCCAGCTGTGGGGACTTGGTCCTTAGTGCGCGTACGCAAGACTCTTGTATTTATAGAGGTGGCCTAGTTCGTGTCTCTCTGACAGTGAAACAAAGGGCATATGGAGGAGAATAAAGCATATATGATAGTTATGTGCCAAAGCCCACATTGAAGGCATCTATTTTTCACACAATAAGGAGGTTATCACAGAAAAGGTAAACCAGAGCTCCTTTTCTTTGTTTTACTTTTAAAAATCAGGCTTAATGAACATGTAGCTGTGTCTGCGCTGGGGGTGAGCGGGTTAGTGCCTTACCCCATTTATCCTGGATTTTTATAAATATCTTCAGCTTTCCCCAGAAGTGACTTTTTGGGTAATTTGCATAATTCAAAGTTTGTTCTTTAAAAAACAAAGTTAAACAGTACATATATCTACATTTTTGTGTTGCCCTTTATACACTGGACCTATTTATTATTATTAATATTAAATAGTATGTATTATATAAATACGGTTTACAAAATAAACTTTCATACACCAAACAATAAGCGCAATAAAACTATATAACAATGACAGATATCTATTTCTGTTAAGAATGTGATCAAAGTTCATATCTATAATCAATTACATTAAGGCACTATCCAAATTATCAGTGATGAAATAAACCATCAGCCCTACCCCAAAACGTATGTCTGCAAATTCTTTTTGAGAAGATTTTCAAAAATCTGCTATCACTCGGAAAAGGGATAGTTCTCCACTCTTTAGTCATCATAGCCAAAATCTATCAACATGTATGTGGCACACCATCCAGTCAAGTTTCCCAAAGCCTTTTTCCCTTTGTCTGGGCAATTCAAGATAAGATTATGTAAGGCTTTTAAATCTGCCCGTGAATGGCATACGCGGGTATCTGTAGAAATGATCGAATACAAAAATACCCAATGAGAAATGACCGAATTTTTTGCTCAAATTCAGTAGGCATTTTTGTTCATTTTTATTAAAAATAGATGAGGGGTGGGGTAAAGGATAGATTAAGGTAGGGGTAAGTGTGGTTAAGTGTGGGGTCTCCCCATAAAATAAAATGTGGTAATTTCTCAGTAGGTTATGTTTATTCAATCATTTCACGGTAATCTGCATATGCGATATGCTCTAGTACGATGAATATCTTGTATAGCACCCAGTTGGTTCATCCTAAATTTCAAGCATATCCAACATTTCTCTCGGCAAAGGGAAGAAACCAGGTTGTGTTATGGGGTATACTCAGATGGAAACACCTTCATATACTCCTGTGACAGAAGTATATACACTTTTCCCTGTATCTGGCCCAGGAAGGCAAGGAACACATTGCTATGCTGGGTGGGGAGCATTAGGGAAGCCCAGTGTATTGCAGATTTTCAGAAATATTTTCAGCACTCCAATCACCAGTCCCAGTGTGTTTTGGTAATTTTTTGTAATTAACTGAAGTTGTAAAAAACGTAAAACAAATCTAATCAACACATATATTTGAATTGGTTTTCAGTTAAAATTATGAGTGAACAGCAATGTTCAAGGCATTTGACATTCATTTTAAGGGGGTGACATTTCCCGAGTAGGACTGCGGGGTGAAATTTACACATTTTGAATTAGAAGAGATAATATGTCGGTCTCTTCAATGTAACAGATTGAAACTAGATGTTTCGTAGTCAACATAAATAGTTGACCTATGAGGCAATTCAATTTTCAGTGAGCAAACACTGAACATAGCACCGTAGAATGAAATGCCAAGGAGGGGCATTGCTTCATTACAGTGGCATCTTGCTGAGGACACTGCCGTGTCAATCAGCACGGTTCCGTCTCTCGTCACCTTTAAGAGCCATTGGGGCCATGTAATGTCAGGCCCACCTCGTATCGAAATAGAATCAACATAGAGGGCTTCTAAATTGAACAATAAACCAATCAAAGCACAAGTCCAATCGAAGAGTCATCATTTTCCAGTGCATAGCCCTTGCAGAAATTCCTGTTTTTCCTGCTGTATGTATAGAGTGCAATCCCCAAAACCCCACACGCGCCAACTTGAGGCAGTTGAAACCATTTGAGTCTGGTCAACTGGAATATCCACCAGGTTAAGCAAATTCACGCTGCAAAGAACGCTATAATACACATGTAAACACAGTCTTGCTCTTTCACACGTTTTAGACCTTGAGGTCCTTTAGAGAACAGTGTGTTAGTTTGGAAGAAACAAAACGGTGTGGGAGCCCCTCTACCGAGAACGAACACGGCCAAATAACCTGTTCTTGTGGAAGGTGTCCAGCCGGGAGGGTCTACAACCTCGTTTGAGCTCACTATACCTTTCACAGAGGAGAAATATCCATTTGCACATCCGTCTTTGTCCCACCCACCAGGGCAGTCCAGCAGTTATTTTGGAAGAAAAATCCACTCACAGAGAATGTTTCAAACATCATATTGTACTTTCGCTCATTGGAACACACAGGTGTGGATTTCTGCAGTCGACGGTGGATTACAATGTGGAAAGTTGTAGGCAACACCATGGGCATTGGTTTAGTCTTGCTTGGCTGTCTGTTTCAGATACACCTTTGAGATAGCCAGGAGGAACACAAAACTGCCTGAAGCATTTGTGCACAAGCTGCATGGAGCTGTTCAGAGTGTGATTGACGGTTGCTGTGCTGCTGAGCGCCCCAATTTATGTCTGGCCAACAAGGTAAGTTGTAAATGCCTCCAGAAGTTGTTTTATTTTCAGTTATATGCAATAATATGTGTGGTTTCCTTGGATACGTGTTTTGAAAAAAATCAATGTTTATCAATTTACATTGATTTGTATTTGTTTTGCTCTTAGTAATGAGTTGCTGCTTAGTTGGGAGCACATTGTTACACATCACAATACGTGTACTGATTTCAGCAACCACTGAAGAAAGCAGAATGGCACTGACATTAGTTCGAAAAAGTGTGTCATTTTTAAGCCAAATCAAAAATAAATGTCTTGGTAAGATTAATATTGACATTGTGCATCTGGATAAATATAGTTATTCATTTTCATTTTTATTTATTTTACATTTGTAGCGGCGTACAAGGCCCTGGATCATCTAGGCGCTAGTTGCAGGAGCAGAGAGAAAAGGGGGATGAGGGGAGAGGAGGAATATAAAAGGGGAACAAGTTGTTTGAGACGCCAAGTCTTAGGTTCATCCTGAAGGAAGGTTTCACACGCTTAGGGGCAGGGGCACGTTATTTGAACAGCCAAGTCTCAAAGTTCTTCCTGAAGCCATTGTAGGAAGGTTCCCTCTGCAGGGAAAGAGGGAGTGAGTTCCAGAGTGTGGCAGCAGTGACGGGGAAGCTGGAGTGACCAGCTCTGCTGCACTTGAATTTAGGGATAGGGAGGTGGTGACTGTAGGTTGTTCTCAGCGGTCTGGCGGGGCAGTGTCTTCGAAGTCTCTGTGAGATAGGGAGGTGCAGAGTTGGTGAAGTAGCAGTGGGCAATGGAGAGGTTTTTTTTTTAAAATTAAATTTTTATTGGATTTTCAGGACAACAGCAAATGTATTCAAAAACAACTTCTGGGCACAAGCCCATCACCAGAAAAACGATATGCCATTGTTCCCTGATACATTCTCCCAACCTCCCCTGACCCCCCTAACCAATTTTCTCGGGGACTCAATCCGCTTGTCCATGCTGAGCTATTTGGGGCAGCTCCGACCGGGTTCCAGGCCGTCAGTGATTAACCGACTCTTCTGATTCTGCATCAGTTTGTTCGCTACCAGGGCATGTTTTGGGCCGGGTCAAGTGCCCCTGGGAGCCTTCGGGCAGATCCTCCCTGTTAACAAACACCTCTTTGAATTGCAGCCAGTCAGTCTCTATCTGGGCACTTGAGCCGTGTATTGCTGCGGTAAGTCTTTCCATAAAGTAGATGTCTTTGGCCACTGCCACCCATTCTCTTCTTGTGGGAAGGGCAGGCCTCTTCCAAGTTCTTGCCCTAGCAGCTCTGGCTGCGAGCAATAGCGAGTGTGTGAGGTCTGGCAACTTTTCCCAGTGATCATCATTCTGCTGCAGACCAAATAGTATCAGAATTGGGTCTTGTGGGAATGTCCCCTGCCCCGCTTCCTTGATCCACCTCCGACCAGTTTGCTTGGACCTTCCTACATGACCACCACATGTGCCAATAGTTGGCTCTTTCCCCACATCCATGCCAGCACAATGGAACTACATCTGGGAACATCCTAGAGAGGGTGATCGGGTCGTACTGCCACCTGTGAAGCAGTTTGATGGCATGTGTCTTATATTGGCAGGAGATTGATGTTTTAAATGCTCTGCTGCAGAGTTGACTGAAAAGATGAGGCGGAGGCGATAACAAAGAGGACAGAGGTAAGTTTATTACTGAAAAGGGGCCCGCCGTGCCCGTCCTCTGCTAACGCCTCCAACGGTCTGCGGATCACGCGAACTAAGCTCGTAGTCACACGAGGAGAATAGTTCGCGTGCCCCGCATTCCAAAAGGACCGTCACTACACACCTCCCTCCTTACAGAACAAAGATAAAATTCGAAAGGTTAACTGTAACATTTCCATTTAAAAATATAAATATAATTTTTCATAGAATATTAGAGCTAATAAAACTCTTAAGCGTATCCATTCAAATAAAATCTGTCCACACCACAAATTTTAATTCAAACGCCTATCTCAATGAGATGCATAGTCTTTCATCCACACAGGTTTTGACCTGAATCTCTGATAGCTACCAGAACTGCTATCGACATTCTTATCAACCACATTATCTTTCCCAACTTGAACACTTCCCTCAGAACTGTCATGAGCACTTCCAACCCCACCTTGAACTCTTCCCCTCTCCTCATCTCTTTGGATTCATTATTTTCCCTTCTCTTATCCTCACAGTATGCTTTTGCAATCCTCCCTTTGGACCAGACCTCTCCTCCTTCCAATATAACCACACTCTTCTTCACTGCAGAGATCCTTTTTGGACCCAAAAACTTGCTATCCAGACATTTGTTCACTAGTCTGGGATTCTTTACGTATATCATGTCTCCTACTTTCCACTCACGTTCTTTCACTTTCTCCCGTGCATCAAAACACATTTTGTTTCTTTCTTGGCTCTCCCTGATACATTTCATTATCTGTTTTCTATCAACATGAACAACTCCCGCTACTCCCAAACAACCTGGACAGAGCTTAGTTCCAGGTTCCCTTCCTTTAAGAGAAACAAATGGTGACACCTTTGTCACCGAATGTGGAATAGTGAGATAGTTCCATGCCATTATTTCTAACATCTGCTTCCATGGCTGCCTTGCCCTCTTGGCTAGCTGTAAACCTTCTTTCAAAAGATGGTTTACCCTTTCCACCAGGCCATTGGCCCTTGGGTGGTACAACGCAGTTCTAACATGCCTAATGCCATAGCTGCTGAGAAATGTTTTCATTGCTACCGAGACAAACTGGACTCCGTTATCTGAAACCAGTTCAGTGGGCACACCCTCTCTTAGGAAACATTTTTCTAGGAACACAATAAGCTCTCTAGCCGTGACCTCTCTTACTGCTTCCCATTCTATCCATTTTGTGTGGAAATCTACCAACACAAATAAAAATTTCAATCCATCACCTAATCCCATTATGGGTCCCACAATATCCACCGCAACCTTAGACCATGTTAAAACTCAACGGTGTTTCTCTTGTCACCTTGGTTTTGTCACTTAATTGGCACTCCATGCAATCCTTCACCCACCTTTCTGCCATTTTATCTATACGCGGCCACCAGAAATTCTGTCTGAGTTTCCTCTTCATTGCACTTTCCCCTGGATGGCCCTCATGGGCCAGCTCCAAAAGAGTCTGCCGGATCGCCAGCGGAGGTATCACACAACGTCCTCTCCTCAATCTTCCCTCACTTATGTTCAACTCTTCCTTAACTTCCCACCAAATGTTAAAATTCTTATCCAAATTACTCTTGTGGGGCCATCCCTTCACAGTCCATTCTTTGATCAACTTAAGCTCCTCATCAGACTCCTCCACCTGTAACCACTTTTCTTGGTCCACTGCCTTGCTGACCTCAGCTATCACTGATTCTTCCACTGTCTCATCCTCCACTGTCTCAGTTTCTTTTAAAGGCATTCTCGATAGACAATCCGCTACCGAATTCTTCTTCCCAGGAAGGTAACTTAGGTCAAAGTTATACCCTTGAAGACCTAGACCCCACCTGCTTATCCTAGGCGAGCCCAAAGCCCACCTACCACTCTCGAATAATTGTACCAATGGCTTGTGATCAGAGTGAACTACAAATCGCCTGCCCCACAAGAAAAATGTAAAATGTATCACAGCCCAAAACATGGCCAAAGTCTCTCTTTCAATTACTGAATACTTGAACTCCGCTCCCCTCAACGCTCTTGAAGCAAAAGCAATCACTCTCTCCTTCTTGTCCTCATCCAATCGTACCAAAGTGGCTCCCAACCCCTTCAAACTTGCATCTACAATTAGAATAGTCTTATCCCCGGGGTTAAACCTCCCAATAGACGATGCTTTACTGATTGCTTCTTTGATACCTTCAAATGCCTTCCCACATTCTGGAGTCCACTCAAATCTCGACCCCTTTTTTAATATCATTCTTATTGGAGCCGAGACTGTTGCAAAATCTTTCACAAAACGATGATAATATTCTGCAAGGCCTAAAAATGACCTCACTTGGTCCTTATCTGTCAACCTTCCCAACACTTCTCTCAATACTTCATCATGTTCCACCTTAGATTTTGCAAACACAAGCATATCATCTTGGAACACTACAACATTCCTCACACCCTCCATCACTTTGTCCATAACTCTCTGAAATACAGCCACTGCCGAGGCAAGCCCGAATGGCATCCTTCGATACTTGAAAGTTCCAAAAACCGTAATGAACGCTGTGAAATGCTGGCATTCTTCTTTCAGGGGTATCTGGTGATAAGCCTGAGACAGGTCAATCACAGAGAAAACTCGGGCCTTGTCTAGAGTTGATAATTTGTCACTTATGATCGGCAATGGGTGCCTGTCCACCAGAATGTTACTGTTAATGTCCCTCATATCAACGCAAAGTCTTATGTCACCATTTGCCTTGGCTGCCACAACGACTGGTGACAACCATTCTGAACTTTCACTTTCTTCAATAATTCCTTTCTGTAATAAGGACTCTATTTCAGACTTCAGTCTCTCTCTTAGGTTATGAGGTATCGGCCTCACCTTATGCACCTTGGGCACTGCTCCTGCTTTTAAGCGAATCTCATGTTCAAAGTCTCTCACCATTCCCAATTCTCCTTTAAAACTGCCGGGAACTCCTCCTGCCATTTGTCCTGTACCTCAGCCACAGAAACAGGATCCTCTGCACTTGCTTGTATCCTTATACCAAGCTTGCGCTGTTCCTCCCAGCCTAACAAAGACGAGCCTTCCCGTGTGACAAACACATCTGAATCACAACTTCTGCCCTTGTACTTAATCATTGCTTTGAACCTGTCCAGCACATCTATCTTCACGTTTCCATAGGCCTATGGTTCTATGCCGTGCTCCTCCAAATCCTCTATCTTCCTTTGCAAACATACTTCATATGTTTTCCTCGAGATCAGCGTCCATGGAGAGCAACTATCCACTTTTAATGCCACCACCCTTCCATTCATCATAAACACGTCAGTTGGAGCACTTCGCTTTCCGGATAGTTCTGATACTTCCAGCACGTGTTTGGTCTGGGTCAGCTGGGCAACATCCACGTTTTCTTCCTGCTCCGAAATCCTTGCACCAGACCCTATGCACTGCACTTGCCCTGATTCTCTGCACACCCTGGCGAAATGCCCTTTTTTCTTGCACTTCAAACAGAAAATGTTCCTTGCCGGACAAAACGTGCTCGTGGATATGTGGCGATTGCTTCCACATTTGTAGCATTTAACTTCCCTGCTCAAATTTATTTTCTTAAATGCTCTCACAGCTGCTACTTCACCCTCTGCTTTTTCACTCTTCATCGTGGACATGTACTTGTGAGTCTGTTCCATTCCTCTTGCAATCTCAATTGCTACCTCTAAAGTCATATCTTTGGTTAACAGTCTTTCTTGTATTTTCATGTAGCTTGTGCAACGCACCAGCTGATCTCGTATCAACGAGTCTGTCAATCCTCCGAATTCACATGCGTGACTCAATGACCTTAACGCTGCCACAAAGTTCTCTACTGGTTCCTGTGGCTCTTGGACTCTTTGGAAGAACTTGTGCCTTTCGAATGTCGTGTTCTTTTTTGCTTCAAAATGGATTTCCAGTTTCCGCTCAGCTATAATGTACTGGTCCACATCACCTTGGCCCTCGAGTGGTGGCTGAGGTAAGCCATCATAGACACTGCGACCCTCAGTGCCCAGGTTGTGCAGAAGTATTGCCTCTTTCCTCCCTGGCGCAAATTTGTCGCCTCCAATTGCTTCCAGGTATGTGTCAAAAATCTTTTTCCACCTGTCCCACCTTATGGGTGGTGCTCCCGGCTCAGGTAAGAAAGGTGGGGGCGGGGCCATGCTTGCCGCCGCCATGATGAGTGAAGGGTGTTACACACTGCACTAGGCTAACCAAATTTGCTTGTCTGTTCTTCAATTCTGCACAAATGTCTCTGGATGCTTTAACTCAGGGCTTGATACTTGTTAGTTTCTGTGTGCACTTCTTTTACTGTACTTGGACAAAGGTAGCTACAAATAAAGCTTTCTGATTCACAACTCTTCTCCTTTTTTTTTTCTTTCTTATGCCTGTAGGGATTGTTTTCCCTTTGTTTTGAGGGCGTGTCCCTTTTGGCCTCCTGAGAATTCAGCCCTTATGTATGGTTGGCCGCCCCCTCCTCCCCTCCTCCTCACCTCATGAGAGTTCCAGGGGAGCGCAACTATCACGGCCTTGCGCTCTGGATAACGCGGGTCGTGTGTCTCCAGCGGCGCCGCGGCTCCACCCAGCCCTGGGTCTCCAGCCGTTCGCGTTGGCGAGGCCCTGTCAGCAGGGAGGGGCTGGGGTGGCACTGCGGCGACTCTCTGCAAGACTGCCCTTCATTCGCTGCGGGCCGCTGGCTGTCTCCATGCCATGGCGGGCCCCCTAGTCCTCGTCACCAATGAAAAGATGAGGCGGAGGCGATATCAAAGAGGACAGAGGTAAGTTTATTACTGAAAAGGGGCCCGCCGTGCCCGTCCTCTGCTAACGCCTCCAACGGTCTGCGGGTCAAGCAAACTAAGCTCCATAGTCACACGAGGAGAATAGTTTGCGTGCCCTGCATTCCAAAAGGACCGTCACTACATCGCCCCCAGAGACTGTCCCCAAGTCCACAGCCCAGGTCCTTCTCCCATTTTCTCCTGAGGCCTTTGGTTGTTCCCACCCGGGGGGCCAAGAGGGCAGCATTGAGAAGTGAGATGAGCCCTTTCATTTCTACTTGGGTGTCTAGGATTTTCTCTACTGGGGTAAGTTTTCTTTGAATGTGGGGCTTATGTTTCTGTTGCATTAGGATACCCTTAAGCCATAGATAAAGGAGCGGGGAGAGCCTGCCGATTCCCAGTGCCTCCTCGAGCTCTTGAATACTTATAAAAGAGTCCTCCCTCACCAGCTGGCCGACTCTACAGAGACTTGCTTGAAACCAGGACTGGTAGTGTTCATGACCTGGGATTTCCTCCAGTACTGGCGTGGACCAAATGTGGCTCAGGGGGGAGGGCCATGTGGCCACCTTCTTCCCGTGCCCCTTCCCTTCCAATGCCTTCCACATTGTGCCTAGTATCGGGTGTTCCCTGATTCTTCTTGGAAGCTTTTTCATTGGGACCCATAAACATTCTCCGACTGTGACTGGACTCAGGATGGAGTTCTCGAGGTAGACCCATTGTTTGTCCAGGTCCTCTCTAAGATGTGGGGCCAGGGCTCTGAGTTGGGCTGCTCTGTGGTATATGCGCAGGTCCGGGAGGGAGACCCCCCCTCTTTCTTTGGGGAGTGTGAGGGTTTCGTATCCTATTCTAGGTCTCTGGCCCTGCCATATGAATTTCATTATGCGTTTTTGGGCTTCTTTGAGGTGGGCTTCCGGGGCCTCCAACGGGAGCATCTGGAAAAGGTATAGGACCTTGGGGAGGAGGTTCATCTTTATGGCCTTTATTCTTCCCATCCACGAGATTTGCCCCTTACCCCATCCCTACATTTCTCTGTATAGTTTGTCAAACAGCGGGGGGTAGTTCGCCTGATTTAAGTCCTCATGCAGTCTAACGATATTAATCCCCAGGTAAATACGGAGTGAATTAGTCCCGGCATGTGGCCGCCAAGTATCGTGGCAATTATCCTAGTGAATAGTTTTGCATCCACATTTAGGAGGGAGATTGGTCTGTAGGACCGGCAATCGGCCAGATCCTTACCCTCCTTGGGGATCACTGTGATTAGTGCCTTGCCAAAGGACGGTGGTGCCCTCCCCGTTGTCATGATGCTGGAGAATAGGCCTGCCACGAACCCCGCCAGTTTGCCCCCAAAGGCCTTGTAGAAGCCTGCAGTGAACCTGTCCTCCCCTGGGTCTCTCCCCAGCTTTAATCCTGATATTGCCTTGAGGACCTCCTCTTCTGTTATTGGGGAGTCCATGGGCCAACGCCTCTGGGGAACCAAGGGCGGGAAGGGTGAACCCATCAAGGTATGTCTTGAGTGCAACCTCATCTGCTTCCCCTTCCCTTCCGTAGAGAGTCTCATAGAACCCAGCGAATTTCTCCGCTATGCCTTCTGGATCCGTTCCTTCCCCCTCTTCCCCGCCTGCAATTCCTGCCACCCACCTGTCCGCCCTCTGTCTTTGGAGCTTGGATGCCAACATGGCATCAGCCTTATCACCTTTTTCATAATATCTTTGCCGCAGGTGTTGGAGGCTCGCTACGATTTTGCCCATTTCAAGTTCTCTCAGCTCTTGTCTTTTCCCCCTTGCCTCACCCAGGTCCCTCTCCTCCTCCCCCTTCCCTTCGGCCCTCTCCAGCGCTATTATCTCTGACCGCAATCTGTGGGTCAGGAGGGTCCTTATCCGTTTTTTTGAAGCCCCTTCCCTGATCAGTCTGCCTCTCCAGGTTGCCTTTGCCGCCTCCCATACCGTCTCTATGCTGACCTCACCCGTGTCGTTCAGCTCAAAATATTCTTTAATTGCCGTACCCATCTCCTCCTTAAAGACCGCATCCCGGAGTAGGAAGTCATTACATTTCCATAGGGATTCCCTGGGTTTCAGGCCTAGGATACTAAAGTCTGACCAGACCAAATCGTGATCCGACCAGCTGACCGGGCGGATATCACAGGACTCCACTCTGCTCATGTTCTGGTATTCTGTGAAGAGATAATCTATTATAGTCCTAGTGCCGTGGACTGCAGACTAGAAGGTGTACCCCTTTGTGGTCGGGTGTAGCTCCCTCCACATGTCTACCAGCCCGTGATCCCACATCAGGTCCCGAAATTTCCCAAGTGGTCGCCCCCCTCTGCCGCCCAGCAGAATGACCTCTCCACTATGGTCCAGCTCCCGGTTTGCCCACATGTTAAAGTCCCCACCCAGCAACAGTAGTCCTTCAACCTTGGTCATTATCTCCCCCATTGCCTCTTGGATGAATTTGATCTGGCCCACATTGGGGCAGTATATGACCGCTAGGGTGACTCTGGAGTTGTGTAAATTACCCGATACCACCAGGGATCTCCCATCCTTCCTTCCCCACTTGGTTACCTCAGTGAGCCTCTGGTTCTTGTGTAGGAGGATCCCGACTCCGCCTCTCTTTATGTGTGCGGATGCCCAGAAGGTCTGGCCCACCTGCGATCCCGGGATGGCCCTCTCCTCCCCCTTCACCATTCTGGTTTCCTGGACAAAGAGAACGTCCAAATTGGCGTTCTTCATTTCGCTCCCCAAGAGGGAGCGCTTCGCTGGTGAATTTAGCCCCTTAGCGTTAAGCGACCCTATCCTCAGTGTCTCGACCCAGCCCATCCTCTCATTGCCTGTCATTGATTCTTTGTCTTGAGTGTATCTTCTTCCCGGTTCCGTGTGGGCTGCTCCATTCCCATACGCAGTTGAATCGGTGTTGAGTCCGAGAGTCCCTTTCCCCATCCCCCTCCTTTATCCCCTCCCCCCTCCCACCCCTGTTCTTGACGCCTGCCAACGGGCAAGCCACCAGGGTGAAAACCTATCCATCCACCGCAGTTCTCTCGACGAGCTCCGTGTCCCCGGCCGGGGGTATTTAGTTCAAGCCCTTACATTCTTTATTGGAGGGTGTTTATCCACCTAGTCATCTCCAGCCTCCACCGTGGGGGTATTAGGTTTCTTGAATTTTCTCCTGCCCTTCGTCTTCTTCTTTGTGGACCAAGGGCCCTCCTGTTCTCACCTGTCATCCCGCGTTGCCTGTATGTCCACCTCGATTCCTTCCTCCGAGATGTCGCCCTTAAGCACCTGCAGCACCTGCGAGGCTTCTTTACCACTAGTAACTCTGTAGTCTACACCAACGTGTTCAAAGGATAGGGCAAATGGAAAGGACCACCTATATCTTATGTTCTGGCCCGTGAGCCACTGGGTGTGTGGCCGACACTCTCTTCTGCGGGTGAGTGTGAGGGTTGAGATGCCCTGGTATATCCTGATTGTGTTACCTTCGAAGATGAAACTCTCCAGTCTTTTTGGCTTCTCCAGCACCTCAATTTTCTCTCTGTAGTGGAGGAAGCGCACAACGATGGACCTTGGGCCTCCCCCTCCACCCCCCTCCTTGATGTGCTCTTTCCAGCTGGACCTCCTTACCCCCCTCCAATGTGAAGAGTTGGTGTATGAGTCCCTGGACTTTCCTTCCCACGTCGGCGGCTGTCTCCCCTCTCTGCTGTGTCACGCCCATGATGCGCAGGTTATTTTGACGTTCCCTGTTTTCTAAGTCATCCATCTTCAAGATCACGTCCTCCTCTCTTATTTCTAAGTCCGTTAGCCTCGCCTCATACTTCATGTTCAGCAAATCTGTCTGGAGGTGGTTGTTTTCCATCCCTTCCATTTTTTCCTCCATCGTATCCACTCTCCCCCTGAGGTCCACTATTGAGGCTTGAATATCCGTTCGGATTGCTTTAATTTCTTGTAGGATATCCTTGAGATCATCCTTCGTTAGCACTGCCGAGGAGGGGTCGGGGCTTGTGGGCATGGTGGCTCTGTGCGCCTCGCTCGGGGCAGTATGTGACCTGCGAAAGAATTCGAGGGAGATGATTGCACTGACGGCCAGGGTCTGCTCCGTCTCTTTGGTGTGCCTTGCTGTGGGGGTGCTATATGCACCTGCCTTGCCTGTTCCCGCTATCCCACTTAATGGTCACAGTCCGTCCCTATTTCCCGATTACAATGTCCACAGGCGGGGGACCCAGCGGGACCCTGGGATTTCCTGGTGGGGCACAGCTCCAGGGGCTGGGTCCTGCTTCTCCGGGCAAGCCTACGTTGTCAAGTCTGAGGGAAGGCTTGTGGGCCCTCCAGGGGTGAGTAAGGCCCGCCCCACTTTCCCTGATATGGTCTCTCTGCGCAGATTCCCCTCACCCCCCCCTCACCTTCTCCTGCCTCCTGTTAGGGTGCACCGGGCCCGGGCTCCTCCACTGTTGGCCCCGGAGTGTGCCGGTTCCTGGTCTGGCGCATGCGGGAGGTGGTGTAGTCACTTGCCCAACCGCGTGCTCTTGAGGACCCACAGAGTGTCCCCCCGCTATGCGCCGCTCCGGGAGGCCTCTAGGCGCCACGGGTCCGGACTGGACTCTTCCCCCCTTCCGGGCCTATGGGGTACTCAGCTTCTGCAGGGAGCGTGTCCCGGTGCCCCCCACTCTAGGCCTTGGGGACCGGGGCGGGAGGGGGAGCCCCACCCCCAGTTCCTTGATTCTGTTCTGTGGTGTGTGCGGGGGAGGGGGGAAAGTCCCGGTGCCCCCGGCTCCGTGGGGGAAGCGGTTTCCAAGGGCTCGTCTTTGGAGGGGGTCCTGGGGCAGGCGCCCTCCCAGCCCGACTTCTCCTGGGCCCGGCGGGGTCCGATGCACTTCTGCATTGTCCGCGTGGGTCTGCGAACCTGGCCCGGGCTCCTTCACTGTGGGCCCTGATGCATGCGCTCCACCTTCTGGGCGCTGTGGAAGGCGGATTGTCGGGCCTCCGTCACCCGCACAACTGGTGTCCGCCGGGCACCCTCCCCCCCGTGGGGCACTATGAGTTTTCTCCGGGTGCCGGGGGTACGAGCCGAGCCCTTGTCCGCCTTTGGGCCTGTGTGGGCTCAACAGGAGCGGAGGGCATGCCCCGGCACCCTCAACACAAATGTTCGGGCGCTGGGGGGGGGGGGATCTCAACCCAAGGTCCCCAGTCCTGTTTCTGCGAATGCTGGGGGGGTCTCCGGCAACTCGTGCCCCGCAGCCGTCCTTTCAGGGGCCGGTGGCTCCGTGGGGCGGTCCGTCGCCCCGCGCTCTGCCCCGCAGGGAACCCCGTCTGCAACGGTCTCCTGGCACAGCTCCTTTGGGTATTCGATCCTGGACCAGTCTCAGTTAGGTCTCTGGGGGCCCTCGGACGGCTCGGCAGCCCCCACGGGGCTCGGGTCCTCTCCTGCACCACGCACTAATACCAGCTGGGGATTTGGATAGCCCACTAGGCCCTGCGGTGCTGGAGGAGCGCGAGAGCTACATGTCTGACATTCTCCGCGCCCCCTGGTGTTCTCGAGAGGATTTTAAATTGGATTCTTTCCCTGGCGTGGAGCCAGTGTGCGTTTCTTCTGGCTTCTGTGATGTGGTCTTGTTTGCCGAAGTCCAAACCTGCACGGAGGGCATTATTTTGGATAATTAGAAGCTTGTTGAGGCTTCTTTTGGTGGTTCCACATAGGAGTGCATACCAATAATCAGGTTTTGAGTCTATGATTGCGCTGGCGATAGTGAGGCGATTGTCCATAGATAGGAACGATTTGCTGGCATTTATGAGTTTCGTGGCAAAAGCTGCAGTGGAGGCAATATGGTTGATTTGGCGTATCATGCTGAGGGTGGCGTCCAGGTAGATGCCCAGTGCCTTTAGCACTGGAGAAATGGTGAAGGCTTTATGGGCAGGGTCAAGTTTGGCAAGGTGGGCCGGAGTGCCAACAAGTAGAACCTCAGTTTTGTCATTGTTTTGACACAGTAGGTGAGTGGCCATCCAGGATTGGACAGTCTTTTAGATCAAGGTTACTTTGATGGAGTCTATATGATGGTCGCCTGTGGGGCTGAGGATCTGGGTGTCATCGGCATAGTTTGTATATGTAGTTCTGAGGGAGTTCAAGTGATCAAAAAAGGGTTTAGTGTAAGCGTTATATAGGGTAGGAGAAATGCAGCAACCTTGTGGTACCCCACATGAAGTAGAAGCAAGAGGGACGGATGGGTTGTCGGCGAAGACTCTGCAGGGTGTGTTTGCGAGGAAGGAGACAATCCAGCTGGTTGCTTTTCGTAGAGAAGAAGGCATAGTTGGTAAGGTGTTGGCAAAGCTTAAGTGGTCTACAAAGTTGGAGGCAGCGGAGATATCAAGGAATAGAAGGAGGGCAATATTACTCGACTCTATGGCGTCATC
Organism: Ambystoma mexicanum; assembly: GCF_040938575.1. NCBI lineage: Eukaryota > Metazoa > Chordata > Amphibia > Caudata > Ambystomatidae > Ambystoma > Ambystoma mexicanum. The sequence continues at coordinate 1,462,900,631 of NC_090935.1, forward strand.
AAGTCGGATTTTCAGGTTAGCAATGCTGTTCTGTGCGGTGTCCCAGGCGGAATCCTGATTGTCGGGGGTTGACGATACAGTGCAGGCCCAGGAATTTCTGGATTTGAAGGTAGGTGGCTCTGTCAATGATTTTGAGGAGGAATGGGACGGTAGTAATGGGCCGGTAGTTGGTTGGGAAAGCCGGGTCGAGTGAGTGCTTCTGAGGAGTGGTGAGACGCAAGATTCTTTGAGCGAGTAGGGGACAGTGCAGGATGCAAAGGAGGCATTGATAATGTTGGTGATGAGTGGTAGCAATGCTTCAGCACACTCTTTGATGAGGGGAGAAGGGCAGATATGGATATGGCGCAAGGGTTGAGACCTTAACCTTATCCTTAACTGACACAGGTGTCCCTTTTCATTTATTTTCTTATTTCTGTGTACATCTGTCTTTTTGCCTGTTTTGGCTATTCCCTCTGCCATTGATTTACTTATACAGTTTTCAAATATTATTACTAATGTGGACTAAATTTAAATACTCATTTCTCTAATGCCCATTTAACACCCTTATTGTACAATCCTCCTAGTGATTTAAATGGGCCGGTCCTAGCCAGCTGTTAGAGCCAGCACTTCAAATTCTTCTCAGTAATGAGTACCGAAACTTCTCCAAACTGAAGGAGAGTACCAATACTCCAATATATGATATGACATGATATGATATGGCATTTATAACGCGCCTATACACAAGTGTTTCAAGGTGCGACGAGGCAAGGGAGAGGGAACAGAGGGAAGACAGACAACGATCCTACTAGGCCAGGTGTCATTCAGATCCTGCAAGTGCGTGGGGAGGGGAAGGACGAAAGTGCAGGGGGAAGGTGGAGGGGACAGTGCAGTACATGGGATAAAAAAGAAATAACAAAAGTAAAAGTACGGCCAGCAGGTGGCAAGTGCAAGGGTAAGTGCAGACATCAGGTGTGAAGTGCTGGTTGTGGGTCTGTAGGGATACAGAAAACAGTCCTGAAGCGCGGGGGTTGCCAGGAAGGCAGTGCATGAGTGTGACTGGCGGGTAAGGGGACCTGGGCCCGAGATCAGAGGGTGGCCAGGTAACCAGTGCAGTTTCATTGTCAGCCAGGAAGTCAGCAAGGGAGAGGTGGAGAAAAAGCAGAAGCAAAGAGAAAGGTTTTGAGATGCTTCCAGAACTGGAGTTCTTTTCCTCAGGTTTCAGAGAGGCAGAGAGGCTGTTCCAGAGGGAGGTCCCAGCTGAAGAAAGAGATCTACCACCAACTCGTTACTTGGAATTGATGTAGAAGCGACTGACTCGGGTCGGGGTGGCTGAGGATGATATCGTCGCCCTTCGGGCAGAGGTGACCGCCCTGTCCAGAAAGGTCCTGGATGTTAGCAAGAAGAATGAAGACCTGGAGTCGCACTCCAGATGCAACAACCTATGCATTATAGGGGTTCCCGAAGATAAGATTGATGGCTCCATGGAAGACTACGTCGAGCACATCCTACTTTAGTTCCTGGACTCCCCAAAACTCTCCCCGCAGTTTTCAATAGAGAGAGCCCACCGATCCCTAACAGCAAAACCCAGGCCAGGTGCCCCCCCTCGTCCCATTATAGCAAGAGTGCTGAACTATCGGGATAGGGATTCCCTTCTCCGAGCAGCAAGAGCCAAAGGCAACCTCTTTCTAGGCTCCTCCAGAATCCACCTTTATCCAGACTTTTCTGTGACTGTTCAACAAGAGCGAAACACCTTTCTGGCCACCAAGAAGCGGCTGCAAGACCTATAGGTTAAATATTCAATGCTCTACCCTGCCAAACTCAGGATTGAGCACTCAAATCAAGTTTCCTTCTTTACCATCCCTGAGGAGGCCTCTAAATGTATTGATGAACATTTCCCAGGCTAACCACACTTGGCTTCACTACTGTGTTCATTCTAGACTGTTCTTTAATGGCCATTCGACAGTACTGGGTGTGGTCCAGGCTTGGAAGCCTGATGTGTTACATGCCACTGGACTCATTGGATTGACTGTCATCCAGCTCTGACCCACGACGTTTGCTACTTAGTTCCTTTTTATTGCTCCAGCATTGTGCACCACATACTACCTAGATAACACCCCACTTCGGAAGTATTGCGGCTCACGGCCGATGCACAGCCCCTCAGGCGTTGCTGCCTTCGGTCATGGTTCAGTTGAGGGTTTGTTGGAATGTCATCTCTCTGTTTGGGGGAGGGGTGTGAGAGGGAGCGTGTTGTGGGGGCATAATGTTGAAAAAAGGCTTGACGAGCTACTGGGAATCTGAGTACTTAAATGCATGCAGATTATTATTACCAGATCCAGACCCTTACATGTCTGGACCGGATCCTGTGGAGCATGCACTGGTATGGGCAACTGCTTAATGTTGCTGTTTCCCCGACTAAATGGCTGATGAAGGGATTGTCTGTATGAGTTGAAATGTCAGGGGGCTGGGCAACCACACCAAAATGCGCAAAATGCAACTATACATAGAAAGACATGAAGAAACGCATGCTCTGTCCAGTGGATGTGAAAGGTTTGCACGATCATGGGGCCCCCAACGCTATTACACTGACTACTCCACCCAGAACCGCAGAGTTATGATCTTAATCCATAAATCCCTCAAATTTCAGCATACAACGACTCAGGTAGACTCCCTGGGACGCTATGTCGCACCTTGAAACACTTGTGTATAGGCGCGTTATAAATGTCATATCATATCATATCATATATCATATCATATCATGTATTACTATTCGGGGCCCTGCAGGGCAAAGAGGTTTTTTGCTCAACATATACCGTCCCAACATCGATGACCCCGATTTTTACACACACCTATCCTCTGATCTGTCTGGATTTCCTTTGGTCCATATCCTGTGGGGCGGTGACTTCAACACTATTTTCAACATTAACCTTGATAGATCAGGCTCTAGACCCCGCCAGCTCTCCAGGGCAGCCAAGACCATGATAGAGGTACAGGCCCAATTAGAATTTACAGGCATGTGGAGATTAATTCATCCCAATTCATAAAATTATTCCTTTTACTCCTCTGTGCATGACTCGCACTCACGCATTTATACATGACTTTTTTCAGATATACTTCTCAGGTCCATTACCCACATGTCTATCCTTCCCAGAACATTCTCAGACCATTCCCCCGTGACACTCGCCCTCAGGTGGAGTTCAGACAGCCCAGGGGTCAGCTCATGAAGGCTGAAACCACACTCCTTACTGGATATTGCTCTTGAAAATGAACTGGGAACCTCCATTGATGGCTTTTTCACATTAAACACTGGTTGCGTCAAAACACAGGCCACCCTCTGGGAAGCATTTAAAACTTATATCAGGGGTATTGAAATCTCCAAAGAGGCAGGGATTCATAAAGTGATCCGGAGGAATATCGCAAAGATTGAAACCTGTCTCGCCACGCTGGAAGCCCAATGCTCCTCACAATCGCCCATTGGTCTCACTGATGTGGGCGCGGAGCTGGATTCGTTCCACGCCTAGCACGAATGGAAACTCCTCGATTATCCCTGATTCGCAATACGGATAGGGCGAGCGCTCTGGACAAGTCCTTGCTAGACTGATCAGTCAAGAAAACGTATCGCCACACATCCCGGATATTGAGAGAGCTGATGGCACCCTGGCCCTGTCATCACACAATATGAATACTGAATTCCGCTCCTTTTACGAAACACTCTACTCTAATACAGACAGTGTCCTTGCTGCTGACATAGAGACATTCTTAGAAAGCCTCCCCCTTTCTGTCCTCTCCTCTCCTCTCCTCTCCTCTGAGAGCAGAGATGCCCTATATACCCTGATAACCCCTGAGGAAATATCTAAGGCCATTGACACCCTAGCCTCGGGAAAGGCCTTCCCCGCTGAGTTTTATAAGCATTACAAGACCCGCCTGGTTCCCCAACTAGCAGCCCTATGGAAGGAGGCCTTCGAGACTGGCACCCTTCCCCCCTCTCTGCGGGAGGCGATAATCTCGGTACTACTTAAACGCGTAAACCTCCCACGCAATGTGGTTCTTATCGACCCCCTCTCCCTTATCAACTGTGATGTCAAAATCTACGCGAAAGTGCTGGCCCTGAGACTGGCTCCTTATATGTCATTCATTATTCACCCAGATCAGTCTGGGTTTATTCTGGGGCGGTCCAACTCCTTTAATCTATGCCGTCTATTTGACATAGTTGCCTGTATTGACCCAGACGCCCAGGCAGTTGCAGCTACGCTCGATCTGCATAAAGCATTTGACTCTGTTTCCTAGAGTTATCTATGGCATAACTTCTTAAACCATTTTCCTATTTGCTTCACTTACACAGTATTGCCTCTGTGTGGTGCAGTCTCACTTTGACATTGATATACTGTGTATGTGATGTATAAAACTATTGGTAAATAATAGGTTTTAACTGCATTTGTGTTGAGGACTAAATATATCCTGGGACTGAATCTCAAGAACATCGCGCAACCTAAATTAGGTCTCAGCACAAACCTATGAACATCAATGTCTTGCGGACGCTTACTGTGTACCAAGAACCTAGTTTGCTCTCCTCCAGCGTTCTAACTGTAACTTATAAACTCTGTAATTATTGTACATTACTGTTTTTGTGCAACTATGCAGCATGTACCTTGTAAATGCTGTATATTATATATTGAAACATTGTTAACGACATATACTGTAACCTAAGCCTAACGTTGTCATGTATTGCTCGCGCCCATTTACCTTCAGGTTTGGCGTGCCATACAAATAAATAAACAAACAAACAAGTCCTGGACAAGTGTAACTTCGGTCCCCGGTTTCGGGCCTGGGTTAAATTATTATACTCGGCTCCCATTGCCAGGGTCCGCACTGAAGACCGCTGCTCAGCCCAATTCCAAATATCCAGAGGAATGAGACAGGGCTGTTCTTTCTCTCCACTGATATTTGCCATCGCCATTGAGCCCCTGGCCGACAGAATATGCCAACAACACGCACATAGAGGCATAAAACTATCTGTTCTCCTCCTTCCGAGATCATCTCCTTCTATGAGGACAACGCTGTCCTTTTCATCCGTTCTCCAGAACATTACCTAGGCCCAATACTTGAAGATGTGGTACTCTTTGGTGAGCTGTCGGGTCTCAGAGTAAACTGCTCTAAATCTGTATTATTTCCATAGACTGAAGTCAGCCCTAGATCCTGTAGGATTCGCCTGGTCACACTGCGAGATCACCTACCTTGGAGTAGTGGTCCCACAACAGCAAACCTCCTTATTTGAAGCCAACTTTGGGAAATACCTGATCACCCTCGCCCGAAAATACATTGGGTGGACTAAACTACCAATCTCCCTAGCGGGTAAGATTGCCATCCTTAAGATGGTAGTACTGCCCCAACTCTAGTACAGATTCCTAAATATTCCCTTATGGCCTGGCCACAAATTCTTTAAAGCACTGACCGGGACCCTCAAGACCTTCTTATAGCACTACGGTGCGGTCCGTCTCAAACTGGAAACGCTGACTACCCCAATGTCAAGAGGCGGATTTGGTGCCCCCCAATTTGAAAGATATTGGATGGCTGCTTAGGCCCACTATGCCTCATACTGGTTTGTATCCACTGACCCCCCACGTTAGACTTGAACGCCTGGCCGTGGATGAACGCGATCATCGCTCATTAGTTCTCCCCTCCCGCTCCAGTAAATTTGAACCACTTGATCCAGCCGGTTCCATGGCACTGGCCTTGAATAAGGTGTGGAAACAGGCTAACACCCCATGCCCCTTCCATGGGGACCTCCCCCCCTGGAACTTTCTCCCTGAGTCTCCCCGAGTTGACCCCACAACAACCCGTCTCTGGCCTGGTGCGGGTCTTGGGACTATACGCAATGTCTTTGACCAAGGTATCTTCGTGGAATGGCCAGACCTACCAGAACCCCTGCTAGGCAGGCCCTCCCATTGGCTACACTATGCAGGTCTGCGCCGCTCCCTCAAGCACAGGTGCCCAGACTTCCCATCAATCCCTCCTGATTTTTTGATTCTAGCTGAAATCTTGAACACCACGTCCTACAGGGGGAATGTCTCCTGATTGTATGCCCTCCTGCAGGGCAGGCCCCCCACCCGTTTACTAAACTCAGAGACTCCTGGGGTGAAGACCTAGGCATCGAAAGGACTGACCAACGCTGGGGCCACATATGTGCCGGCATTCATGACATCTCATACAACTATCGATTTAAGCTGATTCAATTTAAGATACTCCATAGATTTCACTACACTCCGATCAGTCTGAACCACATGTCAAAAGATCATCCCCTATATGCCCAAGATGTGGATCCAATGATGCAAACTATTCACACATGATTTGGTCCTGCCCCTCCCCCTCCCTCTCCCTGTTCTGGGAGGAAGTATGTGCTAGTATATCTGACATAATGGATTGCACTATCATCCCATCTCCATTGACCTGTCTCTTCCATGACTTTCCCCGGCTGAGACGCGACTCCAAGAGGCTAGTAGCTACTAGCTACCCAATGTATTCTATTGCTGTGGCTCTGCCCCGGGGCCCCCAAACATGCTCAGTGGCTTTGGGCGGTTACACAGGCTTCTGACACAGAGGAATGCTGGGCAGGTCTGCAACCTATAGCCACTAGACTCAGGAACATTTGCGGGGCCGTCACGAGGGGGGGCGGGAGGGGCAAACTGCCCCGGGCCTCGCGCTTGCAGGTGGCCTCGCGGCCCCCTCTCCTACATAGAAGGCTGCACAGTCCACCCGGGTCCATTATTCACACGCGGGTCTGTGCTGTCTCCTATCTGTCCCAGAACTTATTTTGCTGTTTGTTCGAAGCCGTTTGGCTCTGCAACAAACAGCAAAATAATGGGAGACAGCAGGGCTCAGAAGTGAGCTCTGCTGTTTCCCATTATTCAGCCGACAACGTGGACATGCTGCCTAACAGGAGAGGACTCCTCTCCTGTCAGTCAGTGTGTTTGCGTTGCTCATTGTGAACATGCTGGCTGACAGGAGAGGAGTTCTCTCCTGTCAGGCTGCATGTCTACGTGTCTGAGTGAGTGCCATCCGGTCCCCCGTGGCTCGGGTGCTTTTCAAGGGTGCATGGAGGTAAGTGTTTTTTATTTAAATTTATATGTGTATATATGTGTATTGAAATTAAATGAGTATGTATATATGCATGGATGCGTGTGTGTATGTTGGTGCTTATGTTGGTGTCAATGCTGTGTTTGGTTTTATGTATGCGTGCAGCAAGGAGTTGTGTGACTGGTGGATGAATGCATGGGTGAAAGTGTTGTATGTGAGTGTGTGCGCCAGTCCCCACCCCTAAATTTAGCAGACCTGCGGGCCACTTAATTAAGGTGTGGGGTCATGGCATCAGTGGTGCACCTAGGCTATAATGTCAGGGGGGGGTGGACGAACACTTCAAATGTTGGGAGGGGCGCTAACTTCAGAGCCTGTGGGGGGAGGGGCAAACTTACTTGTGTGGGCACATCTAAAAAATGTCCACATTAGAATGAGACTATTCTGATGAAGCTTCAATGTTACAAGCAGTTAACTCTCGCCCTCATTTCTGAAACGTCACACTTACGGAGTGCTGTGAGAATTAGATGTCTCATGTCATCACTTCCCTTCCAATCAATCCCCTGGCATGCAAGTGATAACCCCATCACAATATCAATTACCTAAAAATGTATGTTTATGAATGCAGGTGCTAACAGTGAAATGTTTATGTTAGTAATTTCAGGGCCTTTTAACAGCAAAGCACAGGCCCCGTTTAATGTCTGTGTCTTGTTCCATCTGGCCACAGCTCTGTTGGTCAGCTTGGCAGGGGCTGGATGACCGTTTTGAAAGCGGATTGTGAGTGGGGCCAATGTGGGGCCAATAAACCCATTGCGCTGTCGGTCTCCCCACTGAGGGATGGTGTCTGGGTCTTTCAGCGTTTGCAGTTAAAATGGGCCCCCAAGCAGCTGTCTTATGACAGATACCTACTGATAATCTGCAGCTTTTAACCACCTCACTGTATTATTTTGACTTAATTATTTATTTAAGCACTCCACAGGTGCCTTGGCCTATTTTTCCAATCTGTAAGGCCTGGGGTGCCCACAAACATTGCAAAGAAATGGGCCCCCACTAGCCCTGACACATCTTCAACCAGCCCTGCTCCCACTTCCCTCCCAACGCCCTGAGCCCAGCTAAGAAGCTGAATAGCAATTTCACCTTCCCTTTGGCCACTAGTCGTACCTTTCACCCCCAATTCAAAGGCTCTTTACTTTCATAAAGCTATGCTAATCTCTGGAGAGGTGGGCCATCTAAAAGCTGAGACCAGAAGTTAAGAATTTGGCTTTATCAAAGTTAGTCTGTTGATATTGCATGGATAGGCATTTGTACTCTGCATGTTTGATGCTGCTGCCACTCCATAACGAGAGCTACGGGCTGGCGACACTTTGAGAGAGGCCTTCTGGCTCAAAGTGGGAGGGCTTCAGCCCTCGCTAGCCAGTGGCTGGCTCCGCCCAAGTAGCCAAGTCGAGTCAACAAAACCCAACATTTCGGGAGGGGGCTAGAGCCCGATCTGCTCAGTGGTGTTGCACCCTACGTGTCTTTCACTGAAGTCCTGTTAAAAAAAACATTGGCAAAGCCAACAGTTTTGGCTTTTGCATAAGTATTAGGCATTTGACAGGCACTGCTATTAGATGCTCAGGTACTCAAACCAGTTTGCACCTGCTACTGTCAATGGCCAGTTAATACCAATACAGCAATGCCGTTACCATGCCTAGATGAAAGCCCAAACTGTTAGGATTGCCAATGCTTGTTTTGCTTTACCCATGTTGCACAGGACTGTGCATCAAGGTTAAAGCAAACATACTACTTGACTAAATTGGCCCACGTTGAATTTAGGCCAATCGAGCCAGTAATAACATTTATGGTGCACAGTCAGCCTGGACATACTTCTTGTGGCATGGCATTTTTACTGGCTGGGACGGCGTGCATGGTAATAATGGCATATATTGGTGCAGCCTGCATGGACCACATGGGAACAACCAGCATGAATATATCTTTATACTAGCATTTGTTGTGTGCAACGGCGGCATGAAATATATTGGAAAATGTTCCTGTGCATGGTTGGTGACTTGCAACTATTGGGTTTTTCCATGTGCTTCCATACAAAACAAATTGCAAACTGTATGAATTTCTACCCAATTTCACAAAGAAAGTGCTGTAAAATGCATAAGTGTAACCCGATGTTTCAAACATTTTCTTGGGAGTGAGAAACCCCCTCAAATAACCCTTGTTTGGTTTGGGCTCCCTGACTGTGCTCTGCCGATCCTGCATAATTGGCACAAACATTTAAGCCTCTTCAGTTCAGAAATTCACCTGCCTCCACTGTACATCATCCATCTGTCACTGAGTATGATGTGTGTTTTAATGCGCACACAGGGGCAGGGTGCTCCTTAATGCTGGCATCAGGCACCACATGCCGTCATGCCATCCTGTATATGTTTATGCCTATGATACAAGGGTTAGTCTGGCATAAAACCTTTCTTCAGTAGAGAAATATAACTTTGCTGTAGGTGATTTGCAGTTGTTGTAATAAACCATATTTGGGTTCCTCTACACAAACTCAAAGGGATATTTCTCGAGTCCCCTGTTTGCAAAGGTGCTGCAGCGGGCCCAGTGCTTAACATCAAAAGGGGGCCTCGCCAAGTGCTTTGCCCTGGACCTCACCACATCTTGTGACAGCCCTGAACATTTGGACTCTTTTTCGCTCATATATCTCCTTCTCAACAGCGGCCAGATTTCCCCAGCTCTCAATTCTGATCAATGTATGTACCTTTCCTATCAATGTGCCATCTATATCGTTGATTACTGTAACCCCAACTGGTGTTTGCTGCTCTGTATAATCTCCTGCCAGACTATGTGCATAGAATGTTTACTTATTGACCGTCTGTGTGCTGCTCGCTTTCTCCGTTGTGACGTCAAGCCGGATAAATAAAGTTTAATTTAAAAAAAAAAATGAAATCATCTTTACTTCTTCAGCCTTTGCTATGGGAAGCTGTGCCTACCCCACCTCTCTTGCCCATCCCATCCCCACACCTTTCAGCCCTACCCTGCCCACAGTGGAAGCCCCATGCCAGGCAGATCCATACAGGGCATTCAGGATAGCTTTGCTAACCACCATCAAATAGGAGGCTCCCTGCTCAGGCCATCTGCAATGCCACTTTGTCATTGTCACCTCTGACTTCTTTACCTCCCTTGAAAGATAATGTGAAAAAACTGTAGATAGCACAGCAGCAAAGTAAATGCAGTCTAAGCAGCCCAATTGAACAGACCATCCACGAGTAGCCCCAAGCTCTTTGCGGACGTGATCATTGTTTTGGAAATGGGTTCATTATAAACAATAAATATGTTCATGTTTTCTCTCCCTTCTGCGGTAAATCCAGCTTCATTGTGATCAGTTGATTCCTGGGAGGGCTATGCAATGGTATCTGTGTCCTTTCCTGTTTGCCCGTATGCTGCCGCTAACTCCAGTGGCATACCTACAAACGGTATTCCAGGAACATTACTGGTGGCGGGAATACCAGTTTTTCCCCATTCCATGGAGTCTCTGGGGGCCTGATTTACCTCCAGCTCTTGGTTGGAGGTAAACCAGGTAACCCCCACCGGCAAACTTGTAGTTTGGGGGTACAGGAAAAGTCGTGGTTACGGATTTACTGCCACTTTTTTCCCGCAACGCCAAACTTGTAATGAGACCCTGGTCTTAATACTTAATACTCCACTGGCAGTGAATGGTTTGCGGATTTTCATTAACATGAATTAATTGCACTTTTCTGTGAGTTATCCCGTACAGAAAGCACATCTCGTCCTAAACAGAAGTTGGAATACTGTTTTATTCATGCATGGTTGCCCCTGGTGGTCTCTTTTTGGATGTGCTAATGGTTTGCTGCAGAAACAAGCTGATTCGCAGTGTATGTGGTAAAAAAACATACAGTCTGTTGTTGTATTTGTGATTTAAACAATGCTTTATATTTGAACCTAGGGGGCGACTAGTGTAAGCCCAAAAGTGCATGCACCTCATATACTTAAATGTCAAACAGTGTATGCTAAAAGCAATTATTATAGAGCCTAAAATTGAGCTCAATGGTATTTGTGTTTTGTTCTGTTTTGTTTGTAACTGTGCCAATTGTCACTACCCACAACACGAAATGCTCTGGGACAGCAGCAGGGGCCTTTCAACCTTTCAGTTGAAAGTGGCCATGAGACTCCTGGGGGCCCCAACAACTGCCCTGTGTTGGCCACCAGCTTACTTTTGACACTGCAATGTCCGCCTTTCATTCTGGACTTTAAATGTACGCTTTGCAGCACGCAGATTACAAGCTGCATTTGCTGAAGCCCTTCAGAGGGTCTCCTCCTTTGGCACATTTTTACTCCATTTTTACTCCAGTTTCCCTACTTTAGCCCCTTGCTGACAAGTATTAATGGCTTATCAGTGGGTGTTTAGTGTTTTCTCCCGGCTAGCTGGACATCTCCTGACAATCAGTGGCAATTAACTTCATGTCTTCATTATAATGTATGCCTCCCATGGGTGCCTAAGGCTGTTATTCTCCACTCTAAGCAAGAGAAGCCACAACCATCATGTTGGAATGGGCCTCCACCAGCTGAGACACATCTTCAGCTGGCCCTGTCAATGCTTTAGTATAGAATTCTAATCAGGACGGATAATGCCGCAAGTTGCTGGTCTCCAGGGTGCTCTGTAATGCTGAGCAACACAAGCTCTGCTAGGAAAATTCTTATGGCTAACTATTTAAGATCCTTAGTGGTATTCTCACTTATATTACATCCTGTGTCTTTGAAGTATTGCCATGGTGTATGCATATCTTGTCGCATAATGCCTGAAGCACGCTGCATCCTATTGCGTCCAACAGTAGCTCTGTACAGCTCCACTACATCATCTTTTAATACACCAGAAGGTGACTTTATCAAGGATACCTGTCATGACCCATCATTATATCATAATGCATCATTGCTCTATAACTTGGAAGGTTTTTTGCCCACTGCCAGGTATCCATATATGGCGCTGTGCAAACAGTTTCTATACAATGGCAGTGGGATGAGGAGAGGGTTACGTCAGACAACTTGAAAAGGGCACAGGGAGGATCACAAAAAGCAAGACACGAAGAGCGAGGCACATAGAAAGTGATTCAAATGGAGAACTACACGAAAAGAGAGGGAAACAGAGAGTGAAATTGGCAGAAGTAAGGCGGGTAAGCCTGACAGGGCTCGAGACTAGAGCAATTTTTTGACTCTGGGTGGGTGGGGCTGAGGCCCCACCCACTTCAATCTAGACTGCTGAGTACCTGCACTTATTTTTTTCCATTTCAAGCACTGATCCCGCCCCAACATTCTGTGACAAGAAACGGGCCATATTTGAATTTTTTTTATACTTTATTACAGTAAAAGATGGAAGTCAAAGGTGGCCCTCTAACTTTATGCGGGAGAAGTTACCACTGTTTCATTTACAGATATAGCCAGCTTGTCTTCAGAAAAAAATCAATCTGCCTACCAAATTCTCACTGATTTTATGACACACACAGTCATTCATATGAAATAAATATATACATTTCTAAACCTCTTATCTGAAAAATGCAATGCAGTTTACATTTCTGTACATGTAGCTTGTTGGCTAGTGAGTTTAAATACTTTGCACAGCATATACATGAAACATAAAACTGACTTTTTTTAATGAAATATTTTTCAGAACACTTAATTGTCTCCAATATCAATGACAAGCATTCATATCAGACAATAATTACATAAAAGTCGGCATTAATATGAATTACATTTAAATGCATCTCCCGCCGCAGGTGTAGGTGTGGTGCTGTGGGTTCCTAGCATGTGCATGTAAGTGAAATCCAAGCTATGGTGAATTGCATCAAAATATAACGCTTGAGTTTAGGGAATCTGTGTTATCATCTTAGAATGCACAGAACATTGATTTATCTACATTGTTATAACCTAACATTATGATTTTCATAAAGGACAACATGGAATTGAAGTAGTTCAGCAATGCTCCCTTTTGCCTAATATGTCTTTTTAAAGCAGTGGTCTTAAAAATACTCATTTAGGCTATGAAGTGTTCACCTTGGTTCAAAGATGCAGTTGGTGACTATACCTCTGAACACACCTGCAGGGTTCAGTTTACTGGGCTTTGGTTGAAAGGGACTGTTTAAACTAGTCTTCCTTTGACTTTGAATATGCTCAGAAAGCAGGAAACATTTCACACTAACATGCAACAAGATTCTATTGGGAATGTGTGCCTTCTAGTGGCATTCCTCCCAAGTTCCACCCACTCCAGGGAATTAACAGAGAAATGATTCTACAGGACCTGAGTCTTTTTGTACTCACTTTGAATTATTCCATTAAAGTACAGAGCCAGCATGGACACTCACAACCTACAGGTAATCTCCCCAGTAGGCCAGACCCTTCTTTGTCCCACTTTATCCACCTCTGGGAATTAGGTCTGTCTCAGGTAAAATCTGCTTCTGGCTTCTTCTTGGATGAGGCCCAATGTCTCTCTTATCTCCAGATATTATACTCATCCAATTGGACAGATGTTCCCCTCTCAGCATGCTTTAAGGTTCCAGAGCTCTCTCTCCACTTCATGTGGGTTTCAATGTAAGCATCCCCCACTTTTTCCCGACAGTGTGTCATTTGACAAAGCAATTTCTGATTGGTGAAATCTTCTCATTGGCTTGCTTAACAGACTGACACTCCCAGAGAATACACCCCTTAATCTCATAGATTGATCATGTTTTTGTGCATGTGACAAGGGTGGAGCTGGAAAACTCAATCATATTTGCCTCCATATCTATCTTTAGGAATGTTTCCATCAATGTAATATGTATTTTAGATTGCACGATCAAGCCAAATTCAGGCATATGTAACTTAAGCTTGTGAGATACATTTTGACTGAATTAGTAATATGTATAAAATTTATCAAGGTTTTATAAATGTGAATATGTTGTGTTTAGTCTCATTTTGTAGTAGAGGCTCTCGCAGTTTGGGCCTTTGATTGAAAACCTCTGCATTGTAAAGCTACAACCCAAATTGTTTAAATGCACCATATAATGCTGATTTAAAAGGTCCACATTCGGACTGTGTACATGAAAATCTGTCAGCATAATGAACAATTTAAGCAGCTCTCAGAGGCCCTTTGAGAAACGAATAAATGGTATGAGTGACTGACAGGTCTTTTTTGAAGCCTTGCATTAACTCCAAATGGTGAATTTTATGGGGAGGCAGAGTCAGAGTTGTGGTTGGAAACCAGGTCTTTCCATCATGTGACCAACTCAGATCTTTATCAGCTGGAGGAGCATTTATCTGGCTCTACTAGAACATAAAGATGTATATATAAGCTAGTTTTCTAATCCCTGAGTACATGATTCTTTTGTTCTACTGGGGTCAATGTGTTTCTTTGCTGAAAGATAAATAGGTTTGCTTTCCCCAGGTGGCTGAGCTAATCTTCTGAGGTCATAAATCTCCTGCTTTTAGAAATGTGTTCTCATGTAGTTTGAATAGAAACTTAGCCTGTGTCAGACTCACTGTAGAATCACCAAAGCAAGCATTGGCCGAGCCAACATTTGGGGGACTGCTGTTTTCCATCTAATAATTTGAAGTGCCTAATTTCTAATATGTTAGATACACCCACATATTTGTGGTGTGATTTGAACATGTAGGCCTTCATTTATAATTTCATTACAGTGATTTATTCCCACAACATTTGTCAGAGTAATAGCACACTATGCACTTGTACTGTCATCAGGCAAAGACATCATTTTTTCATTTGTCATTGCTTCACATGCCTTGAATGAAATACATTGCATAATACAAACTCATATTGTCACTAAGCTGTGCTCCATTTAAAAACACATGCCATGCTGGTATATAAAACTACATGTGAATATATTGGCTGATGTGGTGTTTGAACTAAACATTACAGGTGCACAAACTAGGCTCTCTTTATATTCTTGGCAGCATTTTCCCAGATGATGTAGAAGTTATTTGGCTTTGTCATATTTTGTTATGCCCAGTTCACTAGATATATATTATTCAAAGTTTCCAGTGAGCTTCACACTATTTGTAGGGAATGTAATATATTCTTAGATGAAGTGTTGCTCTGCATTTCACAGGTTCCATATTTCTTGTTTGCAGTGTTCGGAAAAGTACATTATGTTTTAATGCAGTAAAGTACCACACTTCTTGTTCATAGTTTGAGAAATGTGCACCACATATAAAGCCAACAAGTCACTATTTCAGTATTGTGTGCTCTGATTACACCAGTGTCCATCTTCCTTTAAATGTTTCCCCTACAAAGTGTGATATGATGCAGACCCGAACCTCATTGCCCACCTGAGCACTGTGAAGAAATGATATAACACAGAGAATTAGTCTGAAAGGGTGCAAGCTAACACAAGATTACTACAATGTGCAGAAGAGTTACTCTGCCCTCAAAGGGCATCACAGCACTGTGCAACTGATAGTACAACAATAAACATAACATAATACATAGGAATTGTCAGAGAAACCAGGTTCACACGAGAACAGCAAAGACAAACAGTTGATTACATTGCAACACATAAAAAAACAAAAAGGCTGACAGCATCTCCATCTACCTTCCAGCAGCAACCTAATCTCAGCCCCTAAAACCCTGTATTTTATATAATACTTTGACAGTGGCAGATCAAAACTGAAACCTAAGATAACAAATACAATAAGGGCCTTGCCGGCACCTGGGAAGACACCTCAATTTGCTTTGGAGAACAAGTCCCACTAAGTCCTTCTTTTACATGTACATTAATCTGTCATTGATGCAGTCTTGTATGACGTCTGTCACACCTAATACCTGACCCAGAGCCTTCCCGTAAGTTCCGGCTATGGCAGGAATCAGCCACCTCTTTCTCAAATGCTGGTAACTCGATTTGTACATGCAAAACTAGAATCCTTCATCATCCAGGCACTCACGTTTCAAAACACAGTGCCAGCACTTCTAATGCCAGCCAGCTATTGAGACGTTGGTTCAATAAGTACACTTCAAAATAGCTATATTACAAGTCTGGGCTGCAAGGATAAGTTTAGCAAAGCAATCAAAGACACAGAAACTCACAACAAAGCTGAAGAAAAAAATGTAAGCAGTCTACCACAGTATAAACAAATAAAAAATACTTATTTTTGAGCACCCACAACTGCAGAATGGGTGGCTGCGAGAAATTGCAGTGAGAGAATGTAAGGGTGAAAGAAAGAAATGCTGACTACTCAAGACTGTTAAAGTATGGTCAACATATGGGCTGCCATAAGACTAGTACTGGCCAATGGGCCTATATGTATGTAAACACTTCACATGTCTACAAGGGAGTATGTTTCGTAGAACAAACATGGTTGATCTGTCAGGTTGACAAAGAGGGTATGCGCTGAAGGCCTTCTACATAGGGATTGGGATGAGGTAGTTTGGGTAAATCTGAGGGTCATTTTCTGATATCTGTTGATAATCAGATCGTTCAGTGAGTTAAGCACTCATAGCTGAGATAGGTGCTCACTCTGTGGAACAAAATTCTCAGTCATGTTTGAGCCAACTCACACATTCAACATTCCCAGATGAATACACAGAGAATCAATACATTAGTTCAACAGAACATAGGCATTCTTTTTGCATTTAAACTTACGGCGGCATAAAAAAGGGGGAGTTTGAGGTGTAGCTCATGAATAGACAAACCATAACAAAAAATGAACAGGGAAGCATATGTATTGGAGACAGAGAGTGGAAGTGTTAGCAGGTACAGTGTTATAATGAGTCAGGAAAACCACTCAGCGCCTCTTTACAGCAGTATCTTTGTGTTACATGTTCAGGCTATCATCCGAAGCACTCCTGGAGGTCTGAGTCTGCTGGCCTGCTTTGTGTGCCACCTTTCCGCCGTTCCCAAATCAGGGGACGTGCCTTCTTGATTGCGGCGGCGCAGCTATGGAACAAGCTGCCCGTGACATTGAAAAAACATCCAACCATCTGGCTTTCAGGAAGGCTCTTAAAACGTCTCTCTTTTAGTTTTAGCGACTGATGGTTGATGGCTTCGTTTTTCAGGGTTTCTGTGCTCTTGCTCTCCAGCGCCATGATGCTTCCGAGCGACCTGGCGCTATATAAGAAATCTTAACATAACATTACATAGCATAACACTACAAAACTGAGTACTCATTATTATTGCAGATGTGCCAATTGTCATTTGTGAGAAAACTCTTCAAGAGGAGAGTTTTGCGCTACCTTTGCCAGAGGGCAACTAAGGCACTGGGTGTATGTAGCGCGAGTGGAAGCGAGCGCCAGATATTTCGTGAACACTCCTAGAAGCTACTGTTGGCATTTGGTGTACGTCCGCAGGTGGTAGTGCAGGCGACCATCGTACCCTGAAGCTTGTCCTGCTTTTGAGCTGTATTCCGATTTCCTTGCAGTGATGCTTCCCTCACACCCTTGTGAGGCATTCTACTGCACAGCATTCCATCTGAGAATCTGCAAGTTTATGATTGCCAGCCTGCCACAAGCGGATCCTGATTTCATCAACGACTATAATAACCCATTTGCGTTTTGTTCATTTTAGATAAAATCTGTTTTTTAATTCTAAAAAGGAACAAACATTTTAGCCCATTTGTGTCCATTAATATTAAGACAAGCTGCCAGGAATTTTCCCTGGCAAATGCCAGCTAGTCACCCACGGTGGTTGTGGAATGGGAACAACACCAGTGAATGTTAGCACAGTGTGCTCTGTATATCCAGCAGCCTTCAGATGGTGGCATACCATGTGTGCCACTTTGATAACGTCATCTGGACATGCGTGTGCTGCTGCACCACTCTCCTCCTGTAACCCACCTTCTGTCACATGTCTTCAAATCTGGTTACCACTTTCTCATGCATGGGGACATGCTCAAGGCCTCGGAAATGGCGCATTCCTAGTTTGTAAGCCCATTGGAGTAAGGCAGCCATGTTGTACCATGCACACCTGTGAAATCCCTCAGTTGCCCTGTCACTGAGCGGATGAGTATACTTGACTGGCCCCAAGCGGTGTAAGGCGGCTTGAGAGGAGGGGTGGAGCCCCCAATATTCTTTACTAGATTGGTTCAGGAGCACCCTAGGATGGGGAAGCAGCCAGCCATGTTGATTGGACCATGGGCTGACTCCAGTGGTGAAGTTCCCTGCTCTGATTCTGCCTCACAGGCTCTCCCCCCCGCCCCCTCGGGACCTCTCATGGAGCTGCGTCTGTTGCTGCAACGAGTGGACATGGAGGAGCGGCTCTGCTGCGCGCTCCCCTTATCCTATCACTGGAGCCATCTTGAGTGCATTTTTTTAGACAGGAAAAATGGCTCGCACTCTCCATGCACTCTGTTGTTTCTATAATAAATCTTTTTTTTTAAACCTCATCAGCACTCTGGACATAATTGAATGGTGCTAAAAATGGTTCACCACCCTTGTTAAAGACCTGACTATTAACAAGGGATGTGGTCTGTTACTGCCCGTTACGGCCTCCCATAATGTTTCCTTTCAATGCATATTTTTCAAGTAACTAATTATTAAATACAGTTATTAACATGTAGGGTTGAAAATGTTGTGTTTGCACATTTTGTCAAAGACCTCAGCATTTCTGCTGGCCCGATGGCCATGTCTATGCTGCGAACACTGCCAAGCATGGCAGGAAGAGTGGATATATGCTGGGCAGTCAGTCACATGGTCTGGGAGGAGGAAATGGTACATTCCACTTAGCTTTAGACCCTGCAGCATGGGAGCATGGGACACGTGGAAGGCCTGGATAAGGTTGTGAAGCCTTACCCACGTGGGGGCACAATACGTCACAGAAAGGATTGGCGCGTCGAAGCAAATAAAGTGGGGATTTGGCACAGTAACGTAATGGAACCTGTGAGGCCAATATCCGTCAACTAGTGTAGAAGCCGTATACACGGGCCAGTGGGCATTAACACAGCAGGACCCCTATATATCCTAAGGCAACAGCTCCCTCTAGTGGTGACAACAGGTGAAGGACGCTATGCCTCCATATATCCTAATTATTATTATTATAACTGTTCTTTTAGAACGGCTTGGTTTCTAAGCGCGGGATCGGGATTCAAACCTGTGTTGGCTGTGTTGTCTTTCTTTCCAAGAGCTATCCCCCCTCACTAAGGCAATAGCTCCCTCAAGCGGTGAAAACAGACAAAGCTGTGACTTTATCGACACATATACAGGGAGAAACATACATCGGGCACACATTTAGCACAGCCAAAGGGTAGCCGGTGATGGGAAGTGACAGGGGGTTGGGGGGATAACTGGCAATTACAACATGAGGCATACCCAACCATGATGGCCACACCGCCAAATGACCCGTGGAATGATGGGAGATGCCACGTCCCACAAAGCCCATTGACACTCCTGGGGCACTTAGGCACACAAAACTGGCCATGAACGGGTTAATAGGCACTTTTGTGTCATGGCAATTCTCAAAATCTCTTGAAACCTTTTCCTTCCACCATGGGACAAGTTGAGGACCAAGAAAACGGACATTGCAAGGTTTGTGAACAATATAGGCAGTGTTAGTCATTTTAGGTGTGCTCCGCAGCTGGACGGCGGGTAGGCAGGAGAATGGCACGTGACTCCAGTCCCACTATACTGCCTTGCAGGGGCATCCAGGGACACTCTCAATGGATTCCAAACGGCCATCACAACGTGTATGAACACTTCTGGGGCGTGTGAAGGGTCTTCACGCTAGAATCGCAGATGAGTGGCGGGGCCGTGGGTGGGAAATGGCACTGCCTTTGAGTCTTAAGATACACTTTTCTTGCTCTCTGGCTGGACATGCTCAATGCACACAAACTGGGCCCTACACGTACTTGTGAGTTATTATGCAGACTCACTGTATTCACATCTGCTCTGGCCGGGTGAGATTGATTGTAACCGGATTGGGGCCCACCACTGCACAGATGCAGGCCAAGCTCTTTATTCATACCTTACACGTGCGTTAGATGCTCGGTGTGGTTTAGTGCAGTGGGCACGCGGATTCAGTGCTCGGCATTTCCATCGCTATCCACAGTTGGCGATTGTGTCACAAATTATAATTTGCTCACTTACATGCAAATATGTAGAAACACAGTATTGCAACAGGTTTTTGTGTTCTCCTGTGATTTTACCGAACATGTTTTTTCGATGGATTTTTTAACCGAAACAAATCCATCAAAAAAAGTTTTCTTTTTAAATATATATGGAGGCTAATGGGTTTAAACTGGTGGGGAGGGGGTTAAACCATAGGGAAACAGGGATTTGGAGTGGTGACCCCCAAATAAAATAAAAAATCCAGTGGTTTTTTTTTTTAATGGATTTTTTTCGGTAAAAGAAAATCCATCAAAAAATTGGCTTCGGTAAAACCACAGTGAGCTGTTTTTGTTGATAACATTGCAGGCTCAAGCAAAGGTTCACCAACTACAGTTCTACTGGGAAGGGTCCAAGGAGGTGCAAGCAATCCTACGTTGCCCGCATTAGCCTGGTTGCATGGCTGCCTGGGCGCGGTTCCATCCCGAGCATGGAATGTAACCGTAGGCATTATGGGATGCTTTAACAGAAGGCTGAGCGGAGAAAGGGCTGAGGCCCTACTCTTTATGTTGCTGTGTGGGTTGGAGATTGGGGTGGTGGTATTATGGTTGGTGTTGGTTCTGCTGGAGCACCTGGTACTGCAGGTGGCTACTAATGGTCTGTGGAGATGCAGGAGGGGTGGAGAGAGATTGGTCTACACTGAGGATGCTGGATGCCTGGGGATTAGCAGAGGAGTTAGAGTGATGGGAATCCAGAGGGCATCATTGTGAGAACAGATTTGGACTTTTTAGTTGTGACAGCTTGAGCACACTTGATGGGAAAGGACACGACCCATTCGGGGACTCACGCAGGCTTCAGGGTTTGGCGATAGATCTTACCTTAGATTCAGCCAATGAATGCACGGAGGTCCAACAGGATCGTGGCATCTGCCTTTCTTTTGTTCATGATGTGAAGCGTGTCATCAACAATTAGAAGAGTGGTAGTTTCCATTTTGCATCCTGACCGGAATAATGGCTTGATGCTTCACTAAGAGTTTGTCATCTGCAACACACTACAGCATTGCACCACAATTTGATAACTGTGATACTTGCCATTGCTGGAAATGAGTGGCCTGTTCTGCAGCGGTAGTTGTAGGGATTTTATGGGGCCACAGAAGAGCATGGCCTAGACTCAGATGTTTTGGCAATTCTTCTAGACGTGGGAAGATGTTGACAATTCTGTGCCAGACGAGGCTAAGACTTTATGTTAATGGTGCTGTGGTTATAGAGGTTGATAGGCGGTCCTGCTGTAACTCAATGGTTTTAGCAAGGCGCCATTTTGTTTCCTAGATCTATGGAGGAGATTGGAATGTTTGGCGGGCCACTGACTTCATGTGCCGCGAAGGAGTTTGTTATGTCTAGCCTGACATACGTTGTGGGTGATTTCAGCAAAGACATCAATGTCATGAGCATTCCGGAGCTTAGCAGGGGCTGTTAAAGGCATGCCTAGTTATGCTAAAGGCATTATCTGGACCCTTTCTTGAAACTTTGATTTAGTTCAAATAGCTATCTTTGCCACTAATTTAGTTCTTACTTAACAATTCATGAATGTTACTTCACGACATTTACCATGTCTGTAAAATCGTAGATCTAAACAGTCTCCAAGACTCGCCATTATCAACAGTTGTGTGAAACAAGTTCAGCATTACTTTAGCTCAGTGGTATTCAAACTGTTTCATACTGAGCCCTCGCGCCCCGCCTGATTCCAAATATTGTTTCCGTGCCCGCACACAAGCTATAACTGCTTATATTTTCTATTAATCGCTATTCTGTGCCGTGTTGCCGTATTTATTAACGTACCTTGCATTTTCTTTTCTTTTTAGAAATATGTTTGAGATTAATGACGAGTTAATGTGAGACTTGGAATTGGAAGTGAGTGTTTGAAAGGATTGGAAGCTTATTTATTTATTTTATTTTGTTGTGATTTGTAGCGAAAGTTTGTGGAAGCTAAATGTTACAATTAAAAAAAAAGAAAGAAATTAATCGCTTTTATTTTCTAATAGAAACAGTACCATAATCCCTTTTTTATAGGGCTCGTGCCCCTCCTGGACATCATTCAGGGCCCCATGGGGAGGGGGGTAGCCCCACAGTTTAACGACCATTCCTTTAGATTGTATATGTCCTGGGTCTGAAAGATGAGCTCTGGACGCAGTAAGGAATGTGGACGTGTCATAACTCGCTCAGCAGGCAGAGAATTCAGAGGTTCGAAGGCGTTTTTTCCGTGTATTCGACTGAGGGAGGAGACAAACAAATTTGAGGAGAGTGCTCTAAAAAAGCGGTCGTGATTCTGTGCCACCAGACACATGCTACAACAGACCAAGAAATCAACGGGGCCACTACATCTCCCTCAGGCAAATTCCAATACCAGTGGAACTTCACTATTTGGGGGCTGGGGGCTGGGCAGGCTCGAACTGGCCTATATGGCAATAGGCTCATGGTCGAACCAAAAACACAAAATGCTGGTGTGAGTCCGTTTTCTTGGTCAAAGTGGGACACCTTTTTGGCCAATTTGGACCAGTTGGATGAGTTAATTCACTCTGCGACTAGTAGTTTTGACCAGTGTTGCTGAATGAATATTCCTTAAAATGCGCAATTAGCATCACACTTTATCAAAAAACTCCCCACTCAAACACTGTCACAAAAGGAATGAATAGCCATTTGCAACTGTGGGCCACTTTTTCATTGGTGCCCGAGAGAGTCAGACTTAGAAGCAGAGGGGAGCTCTGAGGGAATTCACCCTCAGATAGAATGCCACTAACATCAACAAGCGTTCATCACCTCCAATCAGAAACATGGAACCACAGGGTTTGAAAAATGCGTTTGTCAATAAGGTTGACTTGAATATAGTTCACTAGCAAAATATTGAGCAGAAGGAAAAGCGTGAAAAGGCTCCAAACAAAACGAAACTGTTTGGGGAGGGTGGAAGGGGCGTTAGGCGAGGGGAACAGTAAATATGGGGGATGTAACAGGGAAAGCAAGAAGTTCAATGGACGCACATACCAATGCCCAGACCTCACAGTACTGCTCTACTGCTAAAGGTTGCCAGCCCAGATGCCGGCCACCCACACGATGTACAGAGATCTGCTCGCTTTAAACAATGAAATAAAAATAAAAAACCGTTTCATTTGGTCAGCAAAATTGTCAAAAACTTTGGGGGTCATTACGAGTGTGGCGGTAAGGGGTTAACAGCACCAGTAAAGGTGCCGGAGTCGTCAACCCCTTACCACAGCATTACGAGTCTGCTTGCGGGAACCCGCTAAGGACGCCTGGTTTCACCAGGCGCCCTTAGCGGGCCCATGAGCAGACCAGGATGCTAGCAATGGTCCCGTTATTAACAGGCCCGTTGCTAGCTCCCTCCCCATTCCCATTGAGCCTTATCAGGGCTCGAATGGGAATGGGGATGGGTTCCCTGAATGAGGAATTACCGGGCCCTCCAAGGTCATAATGGCCCAGTAATTCCTCATTCAGGGAACCCGGACCCGGTACTCGGTAAGGGGGTAACCATGCCACTAATAGCAGCATGGTTACCGCCTAACTCGTAATGACGGCTGTTGTTTCTTAAATGCTGCTATAGGACATTACTGAACAGGCTGGACATGGCACTATTCGGGACATTATGGGGCTCATCGTGGGCAACTTGAAACCCAATAGAAACATTGCCACTGCCCACCCGCTGCTGTTAAAGTTCACAAAAGTGCTTGATTTCTGGGGCCATGGGCACTTTCCAGAGTGTGGTTGCTCTGGGCCATGGATTTTCTCCATGATCTTGAGAAAGGTCGCTGGCGATATATTGCTTTTGATGGATAACCGCATGAGTTCTCAATCAATCAGCATCCTCAAATGAAAGTTCTGTGGCACTCAGGAGACTGGCGTGAATACCATCCTGTATGATAACATCCTAAAGCAGCAGTTTCCCCAATGTTATCCGTGAACGTGACTGCACCTACATGGCTCCAAAACAACCAAATGCCAGGAAGCATGCCTAGAGGAAATGGAAGTTATAAAACATCATACCTATGCAGATGGTGTGTGGTGCAGACCTCTGCTTTGCACATGTCTGGGGTCTGCTCTCTGGTGCCAGCCACAACTCCATACTCTTGAGAAACTGCTCGCCTTGGAAGCAAGACGACATGGAGCAGCACAGGTTCGATCCCCGGGTCCGTGCTTAGAAACCTCTGGGTATTAAGCGCATTATAAATAACTTATTATATATCATATCATAGCCTCAAAGGTCATATGCACACCAGCACGCTGTGCTTCATAATACCCTGAACCTGCACAATAGCAACCTGGGGAATCTGGTGATGGCTGAGTAGCCTGCATTCTCACAGAGGACTTGCAACACCCAATGAATCCCAATGCGGAAGACAGCCCGGCATACACGCTCTGTGATAATGTCCCTGCGTAAAACAGGGGAGCATGTGCATACCAACAAATGTAGCATGCATCAAAATGATGGAAAGAGACGATGCTGAGCTGGAGCCAGAAAATAGGACTCTGATAAGCCCTATACCGGGGAGAGGTCTTGGAGGTATCATGAAAGCAGGAAGACTTAAGAAGAGTCCAGACTGTGAGCAACACGGAAGAGCCTTCCAGGAGACCTTTTTGCTTCTTTTGTTAGACTAGGCTTGGGCATTTGGGAGTAGAATTCATACACTCTTGTTAGCCACTGCTTGGAGCATGTGTGTTGTAGCCTAAGGCAGCCACAAGGCTATGGTCTCGTTAAGGTAGGGATTTGGAACTTTCTGTTGGCCACTTCCTTGGACACTTTTTTATAGATTAGGGTGTCCATGGAGGGACAAGGACTCTTGAGACTATGTCTAAAACTTTATGATTTGCACCCTTATCCTTGGAAGGGTTGGACCTGAAGTAAACCCCACTTAGTGGTATCCCATTCCTGACACCGTTTGCTTTAGGAAAACCCTTATTATTAGTAAATGTGTCCCTGGTTCCAATAGGCATACCGTCTAGCTACTTCCCTAACAAAATACAAAATAAAGCCATCCTTTTAAGCCACATTTATCTGGTTCCACATGTATCATAGATTGGCCTTACCACAGATGTTGTACAGAGTTGGTACTCTTGTTCACAAGAGTATTGCCTAGCATTTCGTTGCTGGACTGCCCTTGGGCAGGACAAAGACTGATATGTAGTGGAAATGTCTCTTCTGTGATAGGATGATGAGTTAAAGACTCTGGTTGAGACTCTAACCCGGATATAGGCCGGTAGTATAGAAACTCCCAGAACCCCCATTGTTTTTGCATATTAAGTAGCTTTGGGTTTTCACCCTAACTTACTAGGGTAATCCAGATGTGGAACCCTTGCTCACTGTTCTAAGAGAGGCACAGTGTCATAATGCCTACTCCCGGGAAGCCAGTTCAGGCCCAGCGTCCCCGAAGGCAGACATCATGTCCCCAGGGAGGGACCCAGCAACCCCTTATAGGGGCTCTTTGGACATTGTCCTGGCGCCTTTGGCGCCAGGCTCATAGAAGGCATCAGTCCTGGCACCATAGGCGCCAGGCTCATTATGGGAGTGCTTGGATGGACTTACCTGATGCAGACCATGCTGCCGGATCCAGACCTCCTTGAGGTCTGAAAGGGACTATTTTACCTATGGGACTATTTTACCACTCAGATGTGGCTGAGGAGGAATACTTACCTGGAACTACTTTGGGGGCTATTTAAACCACGCCCAGACAGCAGCTCACGCTTCACGTTGTTGTGCATCTAGCAGCTGGACGCTCACCGTGTTTGCTCCTGCATCCTGGCTCCCGCCACGCCCGCCTGCAACCTGGAACACCTGAAAAGGAAGGAAAGGAGAGAAAGGTGAATAATTGAACTTTACCTACCTCCATCCGGAGTCCGGAACCATCACTCCGACGATCCTGAGAAAAGACATTATTTTTAGAAGCGCATCGCATCACTCGCTGCAGCGCCACGTTCCACTCACCTTCACGAAGCACCCTCGGGCTCTTCAGCGACCATTGGCACCATCCATCGCCTTTCAGCGCCTAAGGAGATAAAGAGACAAAACAAAGGTGAGCGAAGGAACAGATTGAGGAAGGCCTGATTCTTCCACCTTAAGACTTACCTGATTTTTGTTGGGACAATCTTTCCACACCTCGGGTCGGCGCCGCTTCTTTGGCACTTCCGTACCCCGGCCCCTAAGGGGAAAAAGACACACGCATTCGTGGGTGAAAGCAAGATCACTAAGGGAACCATCCATCAAAAAGACTCACCAGAGTTTATCTTCGGCGAATCCATTCTTCTACGCGGATTCTTCATCCTACATCTGAAATAGAGAAAAGGACAACGGACAATTAAGGCTTGAACATTTGCAACTGAATACTTACGGCCTCATATCGGAAAAGTCAAGCGGAGTTGAATACTCACCAAACCCGAGATCCAGTGAAGTAACTGGAAATCAACGTGCCCCTGCATCGGAAGCAGGATGGAGAGCTCGTCCTTTCAGACTCTAAGGTGAGACTCTACGGGGAATCGCGGAGGGGGTCCGAGGAGTGTGAGAGGGGGAAGGGGGGAAATCCGACACATTATCCAGCAGACAGTTAATCCCCTTTTCCATCTACAGAAGGATTCTTCTACGGGCCAGACAGGCGAGGTTTGGGGGTCCGGTCCAGTCCGTCTTCCGAGTCCTGCACATCACCTTAGAAGAGGTCATAGCAGTCCAGAACAGGTCGGCGCCTCCGTGGGAATCAGGTGAGCGTTACAGAACGCGAAGCCTACCTACAATTTCCCACCCGGGCGCTATGGAGACTTCCGAGACAGACCAGCTGGCCCAGCTATTGGGGGAATTACGGGCTGAAGTTCATTCCGCTCGCCAGGAGACGAATGCCCTCAGCAGAGAGTTGATTGTATCTAAAGAACAAACTGATGATCTTGCCAGACAGCTATTACAAGGTCAGGCTGGTCAAACTCCTTTACCAGGTTCTGGGGGTAATTCCGCCCCAGTGGTTTCAAATAACCCCGTGCAAATTAATCTACCTGGAAATATGCCACTTGCCCCACCGGAACGTTTTGCCGGGGACCCCAAAAGGTTTGCCCTATTCATGAATCAATGCCGATTGCACTTCCTCTGCAGACCTGGGGCCTTCCCTAACGACCAAACCAAGGTCGCTTTTGTACTATCATATCTCAGCGGCTGTGCTGCGGATTGGTCAGTTCCACTGGTTACTCAAGATGACCCAATTCTTCGGAACTTTCAAGCCTTCCAGACAAGCATGGAAAGACTTTTTGCGCTGCATTCTCAGGGACAGGCCCTGGACAACGAGCTTCTATCCCTACGACAGGGTAACCAGGACCTCTTAGCCTATATCGCGACCTTCAATTGGTTAATTGTGGAGACTGGATGGCCGGAGGATAAAAGAATCACGTTATTCCATCGAGGTCTACGTGGAGAACTTAAGGATGTCCTGGCCCAGGTCGTAAATCCACCCCAAGACTGCTCTGAATATATAGACTTGGTGGTCCAATTAGATCACAGGCTTCAAAACAGAAAGGCAGATCGGTCCAAGTTTGAGACCCGGGTTTTGGTCAAAACCCATGTTAACCCCAAGGGTGCCGATGTTACTGAACCTATGCAAATTGGAGGGGTTAAAGGACCTTTAACTCAAAAAGAGCGTGAACGAAGACGGCAAATGCAATTATGCCTTTATTGTGGGGCTTCTGGACACTTTTTACAAGATTGCCCTATAAAACCGTCTAAGAAGGCGGTAGGAGTCGCTGATAAGAACCTGATGGAATCTGAGTCGGGAAACGACCACGCCCGACAAGCGTAGGGGTCCGCTTGCCGAGCTTAAAAACTAACTCTCTGACCTCGCATTTCATCATGCCAATGGTCCTCGTAAATCCGAAGCAGCCTGGGCGGTTACATGCCATTAAGGCATACATCGATAGTGGGGCTATAGGAAACTATGTGGATCATGAATTGGCTTCCAGGATCAACCTCCCTCTTTGCCCTAAAGCCAGTAAGGATGTCATCACCACAGTGGATGGAACCGAAATCGCTTCTGGGCCGGTAACACACTCCACTACTGATGTGACATTGTTGGGTCAAGAGACGGACATCGGGAGGCAATTGTGTTTGATGTAATCAAGGCTCCGCAATTTCAAGTAAATCTAGGAATCCCTTGGTTGGAAACACATAATCCTCAAATTGACTGGCGAGCAAAGAGGATAACCTTTCCAGATTGTGCACAAACCTGTTATCCAAGAAATCCAAATATTGGCCTAGCTACAGTAACCCCTGTCATTTTGCAAATACCGCCAGAATACCAAGAATTTCAAGCCGTCTTCCAAAAGGAACAGGTCAACACTCTACCGCCTCACAGGTCGTACGATTGCCAGATCGATCTATTGCCCGGTGCACAACCCCCTTGCAGCAGGATCTATGCCCTTACCGAACCCGAGAATCTTCATTTACGACAATATCTAGATCAGTACCTAGCCAATGGTTTTATTCGCCCGTCTAAGTCTCCTGCATCCTCGGCTTTATTCTTCGTGCCTAAAAAAGAAGGCGACCTCAGAACTTGTATTGACTACCGCGCATTGAACCAGATAACTGTTAAAAACCGATACCCTTTGCCTCTGATCCCTGAACTCCTTGACCAGGTGAAGGATGCCTGCATATACACCAAGTTAGATCTCCGGAGGGCCTACCATCTGGTGCGAATAAAGGAAGGCGATGAATGGAAAACTGCCTTCTGCACCAAATATGGGCTATTCGAGTCCCAGGTGATGCCTTTCGGATTGTGCAATGCACCGGCTGCCTTCCAATACTTCATGAACGATGTCTTTCGGGAACTCATTGACGTTTGTGTTGTCGTATATATCGATGACATTCTTGTGTACTCCTCTTCGGAATCTGATCATAGAAAACATGTCAGGGCAGTTCTCGAGAAATTGCGCCAACACAAACTATTTGCTAAACTTGAAAAATGTGTTTTCCATGCCACGGAAGTCGAGTTTCTTGGTTTCATCCTGACACCTAAAGGAGTCCGCATGGACTCACGAAAAGTGGATGCTATCCTCAAATGGCCATCGCCTAGCTCCGTGAAAGGTGTTGAAAGCATGCTTGGCTTTGCCAATTTTTATCGCAGGTTTATCCCGGAATTTTCTCGTGTGGTTCAACCCATCACTGCGCTCATAAGGAAAAATAAACGTTTCGAATGGTCTGAAGAAGCCGAGCAGGCCTTTCAGGAACTAAAAGCTAAATTTACCTCCACACCTGTATTGAAGCACCCACGCCCAGATCTCCCTTATGTCATCGAAACTGACGCATCCAGCCTAGCCATGGGAGCTGTCCTGTCTCAAAGAGATCCCGAAACTAACCAACTGCATCTTGTTGCATTTTGGTCCAGAAAATTCTCGGCACCCGAGGTTAACTACGCAATCACTGACAAAGAACTGTTAGCCATTAAATCCGCCTTTAAAGCCTGGCGGCATTATCTACTTG
The DNA here is from genome assembly GCF_040938575.1 of Ambystoma mexicanum. Lineage (NCBI taxonomy): Eukaryota > Metazoa > Chordata > Amphibia > Caudata > Ambystomatidae > Ambystoma > Ambystoma mexicanum. The sequence goes on from NC_090935.1 coordinate 1,462,930,215, forward strand.
GCGCTAGACATACCATCACGGTGATCACCGACCACCGGAACTTACAGTATTTAAGGCTTAGTCATCTCGACAGCTCCGTTGGGCTTTGTTTTTTGCGGAATTCGATTTTGTAATCACCTACCGTCCTGGCTGTAAGAATGGCAAAGCGGACGCTCTATCCCGAATAGGAATGGGAGAAACTGATACTAACTCAGAACCTGTACCGATAATTCCCGAACAGAGAATTTTGGGCATGAATTCTTTACAAACGCTTGAAGACATTCAAGCTAGAGTTAAACAACTCCTGGACCCTACAAACTTACAGGATTGGGTACAAAAGGGATCCGACTTTACTATAAATAATGATTTACCTTATTTCCAAGGGCGCTTATTTCTGCCACACAAGGAATTACAAGAGCTCGTTATTTCTCGTTATCATGATACACTACTAGAGGGGCACCCCGGTATTGCCAAGACGGAAGAAAAGGTGAAACGACAATTCTGGTGGCCTTCTTGGCGAAAAGATGTTAAATCATTTGTGATGTCCTGTGGTGTTTGCGCCCAAAATAAAGGCCAAAAGAAAAGACCAGCCGGTCTCCTTCAACCTTTAGACATTCCGCCAGCACCTTGGCACACCCTATCATTGGATTTTATTACGGACTTACCTCCTTGTTCAGGATATAACACTATTCTTGTTATTGTGGATTTATTTTCCAAAATGGCCCACTTCATTCCATTGAAAGGTTTACCTTCAGCTTCAGTTCTAGCCAAGGAATTCCTTGAAAATATTGTTCGTTTACATGGATTCCCGTCTGTACTTATCTCAGACCGGGGAAGCCAATTCATTTCCCACTTTTGGCGTAGATGTTGTCAATTGGCACAAATCGATGTAAGATTATCGACTAGTCACCACCCTCAGACCGATGGTCAAACAGAGAGGACGAATCAGACCCTTGAGCAATATTTACGGTGTATGTTGCAGCAATCTGAAAGTAACTGGAAAGACATTTTTTGGATAGCCGAATATGCATATAATAATTTGGAACACTCTGGAACTGGGCAAAGTCCTTTTTATACTTTATATGGGCATCACCCGTGAACCTCAGACCTCGACTCGCCTCAAGGCCTCGGAATGCCCGCAGTGGACCATCTGCATTTTACAATTACCCAAGCCTACAAAGAAGCAACTACACATTTACAACAAGCCAAGAGAAAATACAAGAAGAATGCTGACCTGCATCGGAGTGAAGCACCTCAGTACCAGATTGGGGACCAAGTATGGCTGGCTACCAGGCACTTATCGCTCAAGGGACCTTGAACTTTAATCCAAAATATCTGGGGCCTTACTCCATTACGGCCATAATCAATCCAGCGGCCGTTAAACTTGATTTACCAGCTAACATGCGAATTCACCCTGTTTTTCATGTGTCACTTTTGAAACCATTGCAACCTGAAACCAGACTAATCAAGCCTCCAGAACACATTCAAATAGATGGAGAACCTGAATTCGAGGTGAAGAACATTTTAGATTCAAAGATGTTAAGGTCAAAACCTTTCTATCTAATCGATTGGAAGGGATACGGGCCTCAGGAGAGGTCGTGGGAACCCAGTAACCATGTACATGCACCTCGATTAATTAAGAAATTTCACCGGATCTTCCCAAACAAACCAAAACCCCCGGTGGGAACAATCTTGGGAGGGGCCTTGGGGGAGAGTGCTGTTATGATGCCTACTCCCGGGAAGCCAGTTCAGGCCCAGCGTCCCCGAAAGCAGACATCATGTCCCCAGGGAGGGACCCAGCAACCCCTTATAGGGGCTCTTTGGACATTGTCCTGGCGCCTTTGGCGCCAGGCTCATAGAAGGCATCAGTCCTGGCACCATAGGCGCCAGGCTCATTATGGGAGTGCTTGGATGGACTTACCTGATGCAGACCATGCTGCCGGATCCAGACCTCCTTGAGGTCTGAAAGGGACTATTTTAACTATGGGACTATTTTACCACTCGGGCGTGGCTGAGGAAGAATACTTACCTGGAACTACTTTGGGGGCTATTTAAACCACGCCCAGACAGCAGCTCACGCTTCGCGTTGTTCTGCATCTAGCAGCTGGACGCTCACCGTGTTTGCTCCTGCATCCTGGCTCAGCCACGCCCGCCTGGATGGAAAGAGACGATGCTGAGCTGGAGCCAGAAAATAGGACTCTGATAAGCCCTATACCGGGGAGAGGTCTTGGAGGTATCATGAAAGCAGGAAGACTTAAGAAGAGTCCAGACTGTGAGCAACACGGAAGAGCCTTCCAGGAGACCTTTTTGCTTCTTTTGTTAGACTAGGCTTGGGCATTTGGGAGTAGAATTCATACACTCTTGTTAGCCACTGCTTGGAGCATGTGTGTTGTAGCCTAAGGCAGCCACAAGGCTATGGTCTCGTTAAGGTAGGGATTTGGAACTTTCTGTTGGCCACTTCCTTGGACACTTTTTTATAGATTAGGGTGTCCATGGAGGGACAAGGACTCTTGAGACTATGTCTAAAACTTTATGATTTGCACCCTTATCCTTGGAAGGGTTGGACCTGAAGTAAACCCCACTTAGTGGTATCCCATTCCTGACACCGTTTGCTTTAGGAAAACCCTTATTATTAGTAAATGTGTCCCTGGTTCCAATAGGCATACCGTCTAGCTACTTCCCTAACAAAATACAAAATAAAGCCATCCTTTTAAGCCACATTTATCTGGTTCCACATGTATCATAGATTGGCCTTACCACAGATGTTGTACAGAGTTGGTACTCTTGTTCACAAGAGTATTGCCTAGCATTTCGTTGCTGGACTGCCCTTGGGCAGGACAAAGACTGATATGTAGTGGAAATGTCTCTTCTGTGATAGGATGATGAGTTAAAGACTCTGGTTGAGACTCTAACCCGGATATAGGCCGGTAGTAGAGAAACTCCCAGAACCCCCATTGTTTTTGCATATTAAGTAGCTTTGGGTTTTCACCCTAACTTACTAGGGTAATCCAGATGTGGAACCCTTGCTCACTGTTCTAAGAGAGGCACAGTGTCATAATGCCTACTCCCGGGAAGCCAGTTCAGGCCCAGCGTCCCCGAAGGCAGACGACATGTCCCCAGGGAGGGACCCAGCAACCCCTTATAGGGGCTCTTTGGACATTGTCCTGGCGCCTTTGGCGCCAGGCTCATAGAAGGCATCAGTCCTGGCACCATAGGCGCCAGGCTCATTATGGGAGTGCTTGGATGGACTTACCTGATGCAGACCATGCTGCCGGATCCAGACCTCCTTGAGGTCTGAAAGGGACTATTTTACCTATGGGACTATTTTACCACTCAGATGTGGCTGAGGAGGAATACTTACCTGGAACTACTTTGGGGGCTATTTAAACCACGCCCAGACAGCAGCTCACGCTTCACGTTGTTGTGCATCTAGCAGCTGGACGCTCACCGTGTTTGCTCCTGCATCCTGGCTCCCGCCACGCCCGCCTGCAACCTGGAACACCTGAAAAGGAAGGAAAGGAGAGAAAGGTGAATAATTGAACTTTACCTACCTCCATCCGGAGTCCGGAACCATCACTCCGACGATCCTGAGAAAAGACATTATTTTTAGAAGCGCATCGCATCACTCGCTGCAGCGCCACGTTCCACTCACCTTCACGAAGCACCCTCGGGCTCTTCAGCGACCATTGGCACCATCCATCGCCTTTCAGCGCCTAAGGAGATAAAGAGACAAAACAAAGGTGAGCGAAGGAACAGATTGAGGAAGGCCTGATTCTTCCACCTTAAGACTTACCTGATTTTTGTTGGGACAATCTTTCCACACCTCGGGTCGGCGCCGCTTCTTTGGCACTTCCGTACCCCGGCCCCTAAGGGGAAAAAGACACACGCATTCGTGGGTGAAAGCAAGATCACTAAGGGAACCATCCATCAAAAAGACTCACCAGAGTTTATCTTCGGCGAATCCATTCTTCTACGCGGATTCTTCATCCTACATCTGAAATAGAGAAAAGGACAACGGACAATTAAGGCTTGAACATTTGCAACTGAATACTTACGGCCTCATATCGGAAAAGTCAAGCGGAGTTGAATACTCACCAAACCCGAGATCCAGTGAAGTAACTGGAAATCAACGTGCCCCTGCATCGGAAGCAGGATGGAGAGCTCGTCCTTTCAGACTCTAAGGTGAGACTCTACGGGGAATCGCGGAGGGGGTCCGAGGAGTGTGAGAGGGGGAAGGGGGGAAATCCGACACATTATCCAGCAGACAGTTAATCCCCTTTTCCATCTACAGAAGGATTCTTCTACGGGCCAGACAGGCGAGGTTTGGGGGTCCGGTCCAGTCCGTCTTCCGAGTCCTGCACATCACCTTAGAAGAGGTCATAGCAGTCCAGAACAGGTCGGCGCCTCCGTGGGAATCAGGTGAGCGTTACAGAACGCGAAGCCTACCTACAATTTCCCACCCGGGCGCTATGGAGACTTCCGAGACAGACCAGCTGGCCCAGCTATTGGGGGAATTACGGGCTGAAGTTCATTCCGCTCGCCAGGAGACGAATGCCCTCAGCAGAGAGTTGATTGTATCTAAAGAACAAACTGATGATCTTGCCAGACAGCTATTACAAGGTCAGGCTGGTCAAACTCCTTTACCAGGTTCTGGGGGTAATTCCGCCCCAGTGGTTTCAAATAACCCCGTGCAAATTAATCTACCTGGAAATATGCCACTTGCCCCACCGGAACGTTTTGCCGGGGACCCCAAAAGGTTTGCCCTATTCATGAATCAATGCCGATTGCACTTCCTCTGCAGACCTGGGGCCTTCCCTAACGACCAAACCAAGGTCGCTTTTGTACTATCATATCTCAGCGGCTGTGCTGCGGATTGGTCAGTTCCACTGGTTACTCAAGATGACCCAATTCTTCGGAACTTTCAAGCCTTCCAGACAAGCATGGAAAGACTTTTTGCGCTGCATTCTCAGGGACAGGCCCTGGACAACGAGCTTCTATCCCTACGACAGGGTAACCAGGACCTCTTAGCCTATATCGCGACCTTCAATTGGTTAATTGTGGAGACTGGATGGCCGGAGGATAAAAGAATCACGTTATTCCATCGAGGTCTACGTGGAGAACTTAAGGATGTCCTGGCCCAGGTCGTAAATCCACCCCAAGACTGCTCTGAATATATAGACTTGGTGGTCCAATTAGATCACAGGCTTCAAAACAGAAAGGCAGATCGGTCCAAGTTTGAGACCCGGGTTTTGGTCAAAACCCATGTTAACCCCAAGGGTGCCGATGTTACCGAACCTATGCAAATTGGAGGGGTTAAAGGACCTTTAACTCAAAAAGAGCGTGAACGAAGACGGCAAATGCAATTATGCCTTTATTGTGGGGCTTCTGGACACTTTTTACAAGATTGCCCTATAAAACCGTCTAAGAAGGCGGTAGGAGTCGCTGATAAGAACCTGATGGAATCTGAGTCGGGAAACGACCACGCCCGACAAGCGTAGGGGTCCGCTTGCCGAGCTTAAAAACTAACTCTCTGACCTCGCATTTCATCATGCCAATGGTCCTCGTAAATCCGAAGCAGCCTGGGCGGTTACATGCCATTAAGGCATACATCGATAGTGGGGCTATAGGAAACTATGTGGATCATGAATTGGCTTCCAGGATCAACCTCCCTCTTTGCCCTAAAGCCAGTAAGGATGTCATCACCACAGTGGATGGAACCGAAATCGCTTCTGGGCCGGTAACACACTCCACTACTGATGTGACATTGTTGGGTCAAGAGACGGACATCGGGAGGCAATTGTGTTTGATGTAATCAAGGCTCCGCAATTTCAAGTAAATCTAGGAATCCCTTGGTTGGAAACACATAATCCTCAAATTGACTGGCGAGCAAAGAGGATAACCTTTCCAGATTGTGCACAAACCTGTTATCCAAGAAATCCAAATATTGGCCTAGCTACAGTAACCCCTGTCATTTTGCAAATACCGCCAGAATACCAAGAATTTCAAGCCGTCTTCCAAAAGGAACAGGTCAACACTCTACCGCCTCACAGGTCGTACGATTGCCAGATCGATCTATTGCCCGGTGCACAACCCCCTTGCAGCAGGATCTATGCCCTTACCGAACCCGAGAATCTTCATTTACGACAATATCTAGATCAGTACCTAGCCAATGGTTTTATTCGCCCGTCTAAGTCTCCTGCATCCTCGGCTTTATTCTTCGTGCCTAAAAAAGAAGGCGACCTCAGAACTTGTATTGACTACCGCGCATTGAACCAGATAACTGTTAAAAACCGATACCCTTTGCCTCTGATCCCTGAACTCCTTGACCAGGTGAAGGATGCCTGCATATACACCAAGTTAGATCTCCGGAGGGCCTACCATCTGGTGCGAATAAAGGAAGGCGATGAATGGAAAACTGCCTTCTGCACCAAATATGGGCTATTCGAGTCCCAGGTGATGCCTTTCGGATTGTGCAATGCACCGGCTGCCTTCCAATACTTCATGAACGATGTCTTTCGGGAACTCATTGACGTTTGTGTTGTCGTATATATCGATGACATTCTTGTGTACTCCTCTTCGGAATCTGATCATAGAAAACATGTCAGGGCAGTTCTCGAGAAATTGCGCCAACACAAACTATTTGCTAAACTTGAAAAATGTGTTTTCCATGCCACGGAAGTCGAGTTTCTTGGTTTCATCCTGACACCTAAAGGAGTCCGCATGGACTCACGAAAAGTGGATGCTATCCTCAAATGGCCATCGCCTAGCTCCGTGAAAGGTGTTGAAAGCATGCTTGGCTTTGCCAATTTTTATCGCAGGTTTATCCCGGAATTTTCTCGTGTGGTTCAACCCATCACTGCGCTCATAAGGAAAAATAAACGTTTCGAATGGTCTGAAGAAGCCGAGCAGGCCTTTCAGGAACTAAAAGCTAAATTTACCTCCACACCTGTATTGAAGCACCCACGCCCAGATCTCCCTTATGTCATCGAAACTGACGCATCCAGCCTAGCCATGGGAGCTGTCCTGTCTCAAAGAGATCCCGAAACTAACCAACTGCATCCTGTTGCATTTTGGTCCAGAAAATTCTCGGCACCCGAGGTTAACTACGCAATCACTGACAAAGAACTGTTAGCCATTAAATCCGCCTTTAAAGCCTGGCGGCATTATCTACTTGGCGCTAGACATACCATCACGGTGATCACCGACCACCGGAACTTACAGTATTTAAGGCTTAGTCATCTCGACAGCTCCGTTGGGCTTTGTTTTTTGCGGAATTCGATTTTGTAATCACCTACCGTCCTGGCTGTAAGAATGGCAAAGCGGACGCTCTATCCCGAATAGGAATGGGAGAAACTGATACTAACTCAGAACCTGTACCGATAATTCCCGAACAGAGAATTTTGGGCATGAATTCTTTACAAACGCTTGAAGACATTCAAGCTAGAGTTAAACAACTCCTGGACCCTACAAACTTACAGGATTGGGTACAAAAGGGATCTGACTTTACTATAAATAATGATTTACCTTATTTCCAAGGGCGCTTATTTCTGCCACACAAGGAATTACAAGAGCTCGTTATTTCTCGTTATCATGATACACTACTAGAGGGGCACCCCGGTATTGCCAAGACGGAAGAAAAGGTGAAACGACAATTCTGGTGGCCTTCTTGGCGAAAAGATGTTAAATCATTTGTGATGTCCTGTGGTGTTTGCGCCCAAAATAAAGGCCAAAAGAAAAGACCAGCCGGTCTCCTTCAACCTTTAGACATTCCGCCAGCACCTTGGCACACCCTATCATTGGATTTTATTACGGACTTACCTCCTTGTTCAGGATATAACACTATTCTTGTTATTGTGGATTTATTTTCCAAAATGGCCCACTTCATTCCATTGAAAGGTTTACCTTCAGCTTCAGTTCTAGCCAAGGAATTCCTTGAAAATATTGTTCGTTTACATGGATTCCCGTCTGTACTTATCTCAGACCGGGGAAGCCAATTCATTTCCCACTTTTGGCGTAGATGTTGTCAATTGGCACAAATCGATGTAAGATTATCGACTAGTCACCACCCTCAGACCGATGGTCAAACAGAGAGGACGAATCAGACCCTTGAGCAATATTTACGGTGTATGTTGCAGCAATCTGAAAGTAACTGGAAAGACATTTTTTGGATAGCCGAATATGCATATAATAATTTGGAACACTCTGGAACTGGGCAAAGTCCTTTTTATACTTTATATGGGCATCACCCGTGAACCTCAGACCTCGACTCGCCTCAAGGCCTCGGAATGCCCGCAGTGGACCATCTGCATTCTACAATTACCCAAGCCTACAAAGAAGCAACTACACATTTACAACAAGCCAAGAGAAAATACAAGAAGAATGCTGACCTGCATCGGAGTGAAGCACCTCAGTACCAGATTGGGGACCAAGTATGGCTGGCTACGAGGCACTTATCGCTCAAGGGACCTTGAACTTTAATCCAAAATATCTGGGGCCTTACTCCATTACGGCCATAATCAATCCAGCGGCCGTTAAACTTGATTTACCAGCTAACATGCGAATTCACCCTGTTTTTCATGTGTCACTTTTGAAACCATTGCAACCTGAAACCAGACTAATCAAGCCTCCAGAACACATTCAAATAGATGGAGAACCTGAATTCGAGGTGAAGAACATTTTAGATTCAAAGATGTTAAGGTCAAAACCTTTCTATCTAATCGATTGGAAGGGATACGGGCCTCAGGAGAGGTCGTGGGAACCCAGTAACCATGTACATGCACCTCGATTAATTAAGAAATTTCACCGGATCTTCCCAAACAAACCAAAACCCCCGGCGGGAACAATCTTGGGAGGGGCCTTGGGGGAGAGTGCTGTCATGATGCCTACTCCTGGGAAGCCAGTTCAGGCCCAGCGTCCCCGAAAGCAGACATCATGTCCCCAGGGAGGGACCCAGCAACCCCTTATAGGGGCTCTTTGGACATTGTCCTGGCGCCTTTGGCGCCAGGCTCATAGAAGGCATCAGTCCTGGCACCATAGGCGCCAGGCTCATTATGGGAGTGCTTGGATGGACTTACCTGATGCAGACCATGCTGCCGGATCCAGACCTCCTTGAGGTCTGAAAGGGACTATTTTAACTATGGGACTATTTTACCACTCGGGCGTGGCTGAGGAAGAATACTTACCTGGAACTACTTTGGGGGCTATTTAAACCACGCCCAGACAGCAGCTCACGCTTCGCGTTGTTCTGCATCTAGCAGCTGGACGCTCACCGTGTTTGCTCCTGCATCCTGGCTCAGCCACGCCCGCCTGCAACCTGGAACACCTGAAAAGGAAGGAAAGGAGAGAAAGGTGAATAATTGAACTTTACCTACCTCCATCTGGAGTCCGGAACCATCACTCCGACGATCCTGAGAAAAGACATTATATTTAGAAGCGCATCGCATCGCTCGCTGCAGCGCCGCGTTCCACTCACCTTCACGAGGCGCCCTCGGGCTCTTCAGCGACCATTGGCACCATCCGTCGCCTTTCAGCGCCTAAGGAGAAAAAGAGACAAAACAAAGGTGAGCGAAGGAACAGATTGAGGAAAGCCTGATTCTTCCACCTTAAGACTTACCTGATTTTTGTTGGGACAATCTTTCCACACCTCAGCGCCGCTTCTTTGGCACTTCCGTACTCCGGCCCCTAAGGGGAAAAAGACACACGCATTAGTGGGTGAAAGCAAGATCACTAAGGGAACCATCCATCAAAAAGACTCACCAGAGTTTACCTTTGGCGAATCCATTCCTCTGCGTGGATTCTTCATCCTACATCTGAAATAGAGAAAAGGACAACTGACAATTAAGGCTTGAACATTTGCAACTGAATACTTACGGCCTCATATCGGAAAAGTCAAGCGGAGTTGAATACTCACCAAACCCGAGATCCAGTGAAGTAACTGGAAATCAACGCGCCCCTGCATCGGAAGCAGGATGGAGAGCTTGTCCTTTCAGACTCTAAGGTGAGACTCTACGGGGAATCGCGGAGGGGGTTCGAGGAGTGTGAGAGGGGGAAGGGGGGAATCCGACACATTATCCAGCAGACAGTTAATCCCCTTTTCCATCTACAGAAGGATTCTTCTACGGGCCAGACAGGTGAGGTTTGGGGGTCCGGTCCAGTCCCTCTTCCGAGTCCTGCGCATCACCTTAGAAGAGGTCATAGCAGTCCAGAACAGGTCGGCGCCTCCGTGGGAATCAGGTGAGCGTTACACACAGCTCCACCTCACTGACGAGACCCAAACAGGCCAAAACACGTGTCTGGGTTTGCTGTTGGTACTCTTGTTCACAAGAGAATTGCCAGGCATTTTGGTGCTGGACTGCCCTTGGGCAGGACAAAGACTGATATGTAGTGGAAATGTCTCTTCAGTGAAAGGATGGTGAGCTAAAGACTCTGGTTGAGACTCTAACCCGGGATATAGGCTGGTAGTAGAGAACCTCCCAGAACTCCCCTTGTTTTTGTTTATACATATCCTTGGGCCAGTGACAAGTGGGAATAAATGATTAACATCAAACTACTGTTGGATTTTAATGTGGGACAGTGAAATATTAAGTTATATGGAAGCAGTCTGGGTGGAGAGCCCACAAGTAGAGTACTTGTCTCTGACATGAGGGCAGCCATATGAATTTGGTGACAGGGCCGATTTAGCTCGTCGTCTTTCCGAGGTCAATAAATCACGCACCATAATAAATAGGGTAATAATACCATCTATTTGCACTTTGGCACCCCCGGGCTATCTTTCACAGAATAGAAACAGTTGTGCAATGTCAAACTCATGCATACATACACAAATTAATTTCACTGCAGCCTCACACTGAGTTAAGACTTTTTCAGCACACTCTCCTCTGTGATCTTCCTGTTTCTTTTTAATGGATGTGTGTAGTGCGTGTATATATGAGCGTGGCTTGACTGTGGAAATCTCGCATGTTGCTTGTTCACATACAAAGTGATCAATCCCCAAACAACATTTGATTTTCACGAAGGTGTAACAAGTGAGACCTACACATCAAGAGCTGTCGGCCATCTTGTAAATTGCACACATATTGAAATAGAGTATACCAATGGGAAATGCCACTACAAAAACTTTAAAAGATTTTAAAATAATGAAAGGTAAATACTTCTAGGCAGTTTTATTCATATAATTGCATTACTGCTCTAAACTGTGAACATGGCATTACCCCTCCAGTAAAACTATATAGGCAAATAAAGATGCCATTTACCAAAATATGTATGAATTTTAACAAAATGCCCCTATGTTCTTTGTATACCGAAACTTATAGATAAATATGTGCTCTGCATAAGTTTAAATCACGGACTAGAACCCTTAAATGATTATTACCTATGACCAAAATGTCAATACTGTCTCGCTGATACCATTGTCATACATCCAAAAGGTACACACCATGGAAAGTAATGAAGTGCAGGTGCTGAACAATGTGATTTTAATATTACCAACATGGGGTGGGGGGAGTGCATACTGCAGCACGAACTAGATGGCTCCATTTTCCACATAATACAAATCAATAAAGTGCTAATGCTAGATATTCCTGATTTGAATATTATCACCCTGAAAAAGAAGAACCTAACAGTGCAAAATGCGGCCTGAACTAAAGTGCCACTGCTTCACTTTCCACGTGGTCCAGATCAATAAAAAACGGAGGCACAGATTTCCAATATACGACGCAATCTAAAACATCCTTAAGATTAGCATGATGACACAATACATCAAACCATTTCTAATATTAGATAAACAGATTTGTTATTTAACAATCTGTGCCTAATGCTACTTGCTTTAAATTGCTAATGCAACACATTACATGCATATGATAAAAGATGTGTAAATTATATATGTAAACGTCCAGGAAGCATCCCCGACCTAATACATAAAGGACTGATGCAATAAACGAAGTAATAAAGGTCTCATGTATTAACTGCCCTCCAAACCTAACCTGAATGGGAAAAAAGGCACAATCACAAAGACCCACACTTAGAAAGTCCTCAAATGGTTCAATTTAAAGGTCCTTCCAAATTCAGCGGGTACAAAGAGAGATGACAATGATTCTAAATAGTAAAGTGAACAAACATGCCATAGAAAATCACATTTCAATAAATGAATCAAAAAAGGAAAGAGAAAAAGAAAAAGAAATTGAAATACTATTAAAAAATAGTCTACGGGTAAGATTTGATTATAACACAGTGATTTCATTGATTCGGATGTCCAATTAAATCATGTCAGCCGCCTGCATACAAGCCATTGGTGGCTATTAATAGTGATTACATGTTTTTTTATTTATATCCCCTGGTTAATACTAACTGTAGCCTCCACAGTGACATATTTCATATGGATCAAACACAAAAGAAAAAAGTGTGCAATTCCTCATCGACATTGTGTCCCACTGGATACTGGGTCTCAAAATCAAGAAAACATCTGATCTCTAGCTGTCTAAGTAAAAGTTCCCTATTCCCATCTCTGAGTAAAATATCAATCCTGTGTCGGCAACAAAAGCTGAAATCTGCCAGACTGCATTCATGAACCTCATGAAAATGTTTGGCCATGGGATAGGTGAAGTCTGCATTCTCTATTGCTCTGATATGTTGCAAACTGTGTACTTTCAATTTGCAAATAATGCTACCCACATACCTTTTATAAAATGTACACATCAAGACATAAACCACAAAATCTGTGTTACATGCAATTTTTTAACCAAGCTTTACTGTGTGTCCCTAAACGGGATGCCTGCAGAAAGTACACTTTTTTTGCAAATTGACAGGCCTTACATTTAAGACATTTAAAAAAGCCTGTACCCGAATCTCCTGATCATTGACTGGCCAGACTGATCTTCTCACATTTCAACAAGTTTGAGACAAAAGTGTCCCACATAGAGGTAGAAGGTGATACTGGGGTGTGCCCCCAAAATGGACATGATATTCTTGTCCAGCTTGAGTATTTGCCAATGTCGATGAAGAATTTCTCTAATCCGTTTGAATTGAGGGCCAAATGTGAGAAAGAGTCTAGTTTCCTCATGTTTATCACACATTATCTCAAGATTGGATGATGTTAGAAGTGAATCTCTATTGCACAAATGGGCGTTGATGTATGCGCTCTCACTAACTCTTTTAGGATATGCTTGCTGTCTAACCACTCCAGCTGTGACCTTACTTTCTCTGTCAGAGATCTCCAAGGTAGAAAAATTCCTACACAATCTAATAAATTCCCCATAGGGAATGCTCCAAATTAAACTTTTAGGATGACTCCTTCTCGCATGGAGGAGTGCATTTGTCCTATAGAGCTCAGTTATGATTTTCCCTTGTTCCTGTTTTACTAACACATCCAAAAAGACTATAGACTCTTGGCTGTGGGAAACGGTGAACTGCAAGTTGAACGTGTTGACATTAAGAGTATTCACCCAAGGCATAAAAGAAGCAGTGGCGCATAGCAATTTTCTATGTAATTCTGTAGGTTGGATCATTAAATTGACACTTGTGTAGCACAACTGGCGATTTAAATTACCCTGTTCAATGAAAACAGCTCACCCTGCATTCTTCTCTTGCCCACAGGACTTTCCCCACCCTTTTTCTCTGCAAGTTTAAAGTGGTAATGGAGGGAGAGAGAGAGAGAGAGAGAGAGAGAGAGAGAGAGAGAGAGAGAGAGAGAGAGAGAGAGAGAGAGAGAGAGAGAATCAGCAATCATCTCCTCCACTTTCTTTTAAAAATGGAAGACCTTTGTGGGAGTGCTATCCAAGTAAAGTGTGTTCTTCTTTTTTAAATAATTGAAAACCAGAAGTAGTCAGGGTGATCATTTTTATAGAGATAACTATATTCTGTTTTGCAAAGATCAGTATGTGTTAGCTTGTTTTTTTTACACAACAGTCAGGGACGTCATTTAACCAGAATATCAGGTATAGCAGAATTAACATCATACGACCCTTGACCTATGATGACATCTTAGTAAGTGATATGTGGCCACGCCCCCAAATGACATCACAGGAAGATGTGGCAAATGGCCTTTCACTCCTCGACAAAACAGGAATCGGCATCACATAGCATTGTTCCTCAGTACACTAAGACATATATGCTTACAATATCACTGTACTAATATACATTTCATACAAGAATAGATCACCATCCCAACGTTAAGATCAGTGTTTATAGGCCCATATTACCAAATGACCTTGAATGTAAGCAGACATCCAACACAACAACCTACCATTCATTGTACATCACTCGAACAAAACTGTAAACAGACAGAGCATCTCAAAGAGGCCTAAACCCCAAAGCACAGACATCAAGTGCCCGCCAAGTGTCTGGCCACAGACTGGAAACAGCAACTGACCAACACAAGTCCAACTAGAAGACAATCATGCTCTGTATAATGTCATGGTTTTATACTTTGACAATACGCTCAGGAATCTTCTTGTCAATAGTGCACTTTGAACCATTACACAGCAACAAACTCCTGCCAGTCACCCAGAGCCTGAATATCCCCCAACCATTTTCACCAGGGGCAACCCACCATCCACTGCGAGTTGCTGAGGGCCCTCTGTCAACAGCTTTAAATGTCTGGCACCCACTCCCACCCTCCAACAGCTTACATCTTCAATACCTTCATGTTTACCCAGTGCCACTCTCCAGCAACTTAAGTGTCCAGCAATCTCCAACACCATCAACCTCAAGCAAACTAGCAACTTAAGTCTCCAGTACCCTCCTTCAACACCCAAATAGTGCGAGTCTCAATTACCCCCTCAAACATCTTATATCTGCATTCAATGCATTTCAACTCTCTTAGAACACATTATGTCTCAAACACTCTCTCCCAACATCTGTAAATTACTAGTGCAACATCGTAAGTCTCCAGTACCATCCTCCATAACATTGAGCCTCAAGCACAAACAGCAGCAACATCTGCATGACATCACCCCTAGAAAGGCCAATTTTACTATTTTCTTTGGTCTTTTATATGGTGCTTAATGCCAGATTCCTCCAGCTACTAAGCACTGGAATAGGAACTGAACCCATGTTGCACTGTATCCCCTTGTTCCCAAATCAAGTGTGTTGCCCCTGAGCTATCCTTCCAAACATATATTTGTTTTGCTTGAGGAAGCAACAGATGGTTTACTTCAAAGTCAAAAGGGCACCTTCATGTATGTAAATCAATGATCTCATCTTGCGTCTATCTACAGTGTGCCTGTGATGCAAGTCTTCCAGATCTGGGCCAGGTCACACAGTACACAGGCAGGATTATTGGCAGAAGCCACTGGGGCACACTCCTCTCATCACAGGCCCAGTGGCTCACTGGATGTGCAAAGCAGAAAACGTGAAACACTGACGAGATTTGCGCTCATGCTGGGCTGTCAGTGAGTACTGCAGGCTGCTCTTACCCATTCACAGCTCGCTAGACCTAGCCCTCATACCCTTTCTGTTGCTACTGTACTGGATATGAGCTGCACAGACATCACTGCTCTGAACCCAACCATTCAGGCATTCTTCACTAATGGACAGGCAACCTGTTAATGATGGCGGATTCATGGTTTTTCCTGCATCACTAATATTTTTCCAACAAACAAGATCTAGATTTCAGGTGAAAAAAGCGGTGGCACATTTAACTGCATTTACAACAGGCTTATTCAGGTGCAACACAGATATCTGCTCTTGGCACTGCCTCTTTGTCCAGTGGCCCAGGGGTCGCAATGACAGGTATAAGAGTAGCAGAGGGGGAGTCAGGGGTAGCAGCTGCTACCCCAGGCAAACCCCAAATTAAGTCCCTGGTCCAGCAATTCCATTCCTAAAAAATAAGTTGTTACCCAATGCATAATTACAGTTTTTCTACTGCAAAACACTGCATTGTATCCATGTTTTTCAGTAAGGTTTAGCTTAGTTTATCTAAAATCTCAGTGTCCACTACATTTCATTTTGTAGCGTAGTGTCCATCATATTAATGAGAGAACACCTTTTAACACTGACTACACCCTACTGCATGGAGCATTGCACTAAAACTAGTTTCAGAGCCTTTTTTATCAAATCATATTATTTATTTCTATCAATTCATGCAGCTAACCTTTAAATTGTACAGACACTCATCTCACTAACGTCTTACTTCAGAGGTACACAAAGATGTTGTATTGTTACTCATTTTATATCTTGGGTAAATATTAGTACACAATTGCTAATGAAATACGTTTGTTGGCTAATCAAGACCTTTTTAATTAGCAACGTCTGCTAATCAATTTTTGAAAACAAATGTATGTCTTCTTCACCAACTCTGTCCATTCTGCTTCACTGCCTTTCCACAAGACAGGCCCAGAATACCTTCAACAGAAAATCACCCACAACCAACCCAACAGAAACCTGCTTTCAGGCACGGCACTCCTCCTGGTTATCCTGTCCTTTAAATCAACCAGAATAGGAGGCTCCACCTTCTCCGTCCAAGGCCCCACTATCTGGATTTCAATGCCACCCAACATCCAATGCATAGAGGACCACTTGGACATCTGGAGGGCCCCCAAGACATTGCTATTCCCCCTTGAACCCTCACAAACCCTGCCCTA
Source organism: Ambystoma mexicanum (assembly GCF_040938575.1). Classification (NCBI taxonomy): domain Eukaryota; kingdom Metazoa; phylum Chordata; class Amphibia; order Caudata; family Ambystomatidae; genus Ambystoma; species Ambystoma mexicanum. The sequence continues at coordinate 1,462,946,771 of NC_090935.1, forward strand.
TTGAGCCAGTCAATCAATCCGGAAAGGCCTGGGCAGTGATGAACTTCCATGAATTCACATAATGATGGTAATAATAATCTAATAATCTCAAGAAGAACACAAGATATAGTCCATGCTGCATCTTTGAAACCAAGAAGCCAGCAAAAGATGATGGGTACGTATCACACTTCCATTCTTATGAATGATAGCCAAAGGCAAGTCCACTCACCTGCACACATCTGCAATCATACTCCATTCCCAATGACATATTGCAGAACACTTCTGCCATTGGAATGTAGCTATCGCCATGAGAAAAATTCAGTCTAGCTGGACACATGAGGAATATAATACTCTTGCACTCTCTCAACTTCTAAGTACCCATCCGTTTGCCAGCTCGATATGGATAGCTAATAGGGACCTGGCCACCTCTACACATTTCCCCTTTGGCTTAGACACACATTCTAAACTCATCTGTCAAATGTTCCCATACCCGGACTTCGGTCACCCGAGGGCGTTCAATCAACAGTGCATTGGGACCATAACAAAGGGAAAGATGCTGCATATGACAATTACAATACAATACAATGTGACAAACAAATCATCAATGAAGCGTAGCCACGGTATGATTTTGTCAGTATGGATAACATTTTCATTGGACCACACAATTTACTTTTCCCACCATCCCATTGTTAGGTTCTCATACAAGGGAGCAAAAGGGGTCCCCATTACAGTACCCTGTAACTGTCTAAAATAGTTATCAAACAGACCAATGTTGGAAAGACAAAGATCAATCATTTCAATAACCATTTCCGTGTATCTTAAATAATTCAGAGATTGAGTATTCACAAAATATTCACAAGCCTTCTTCCCAGTTCCATGTTTTATGGATGTATAGAGGGAAACCACATCCATGGTGGCTAACATTAAGTTCTCTTCCCATGGTATATTGTCAATTTTCTGTAGGAAATCTTTTGTGTCTCTCAAATAATGTGGTCACAAGTGGCAAGAACACTTCATCCACATATTTAGACATGTTTTCAAGGAGAGCCCTCACACATGTTACAATTGGACTTTTTGGTGTTTTTTGGGGGTTCTTGTGGCTTTTTGGAAGAAGGTAAATGGTTAGCATGATTGAATATTTGGGATATAAAAATCTGCATCCATCCTCATCCAATATGCCATACATTTTCCACTTTGAGGGAAAGGTTTCCGATTGCTTGTCCATATCTCCAATAGGATTGGAGGTGAGTTTGGCATAACACGTAGAAACCTTCAGTTGGTTGAATTCACATGTATAATCTCTCTTATTCATGATCTTGATATTGCTGCCTTTGTCAGAGGGCACTATAATGCAATCAGTAAGATCTTGTAGTACTAATGAGATGTCTCTGTCTATTTTGGATACATTTCCACATCGTCGCATCAAACTAAATGTTCTGATCTTCTTCAAATCATTAATTAGTAAATCTTGGAAAGCCTCTATTTGGCCACCAGGTTGTGAAGGTGGATTACATCTAGATTGACTTTTTAGCTGATTTTTCGTAGACTATTCCACATTAATGCCCAGATCATTCCAATTGATAAGTTCTGTAGTATCTTCAGCCCTGAGGCTAAGATCCAAATGGACCAAATAGGATGGGGTCTCTATAGGATGGGGGATGACTACGTTGGTTTTTCCTCCTTGAGGTGGAATCTGTGGTTTATTTTTGGGGTTTATACTGAAAACGTTCTTGAGGCAGACCTTGTGCATGTATTTATCAAAATCAATACTTTGTACATAATCACAGTGCGCGATGGGCCAAAAGTTCAAACCTAGTTAACATCTTCTGTTGCTCCGGGGTCAGTATGTGACCTGACAAGTTTATCATTTGCATGTTCCTCTGGTCTTTCTTTTGTTCCCCATCCGTTTCCCATGAAGTGTTGATGTATGGTTGAGTGCATTTTTGGCCCCTCTGTCCTCGCCTGGTTTCATTCTTTCTCCAATTCCTTGTCGTCTGCAACAGCTCCTTCCTCTGACCTTCATATTTGTTCTTTCCTCTTGGCATATTAGTCTAATTTCTTCAAAGAAATTCAACCTAACTACTGGTTCTTCATTCTCACTATTGGCCACTTCAGATTCTGAGATTGTGGTGATGTCACTAGACTGTGGTTCTTGCTCCTCACATTTTGTCGTGGTTTGTTTCCTAAGGGAATCAAATCTATGGGCAAATGGAGGAACCCGCCCAGTCTCATCATCCTGTTAGTCTCTTAGGAACTTTTGCTGTTTTTTCTGTTTGATTTCTCTCCCATATATGTTGAAGTGTGTTTTGATGTTAGCTTGTAGTTTCTTACCTTCCTCACTTTGAGGTATGTTATTAATTTTCTCTTCTATTTCACTGATCTTATGTAGCAATCTACCCCAATCATTCCGTGCATATTCAATGAGGATATTAAGAAACATTGTCAAAAACCCATTAGTTGCCTCACCCCACTCCTGTAACATAGCAAGATCTTGCTCCCCAAAAGAGGGAATAATTAAAATGCGTAGACCTCTTAGAACTCTACCAACATCCATGTAGTTTTGTAGAGAGTGTTCCTCCCACCATTAACTGATCTCCTCTTTTGGCATTTCTCTACACCTCTCTAAGAAGAGAAAGTTGACTGTTTTCAACCATGAAAACCGTAGCAGGATTTTTCTTGCATGCACTTTGTATTTCACAAAATAATGTTTGAGTTCATTCTCTACGGGCCGCTTCCTTGTCTGCCTGAGAATTCATATTATTCCTGGAGGTAGAACTTTTACCAGAGTAATCATACAAATCTCTGGATGCCATCATTGTGGTCATATGCTGCGCAATAGGGGTTGCAAACTTAAGGTGGCTTTCGCTGAATTTCAGGGGTTTTGTTGCGTTAGGTACTCACCTTAACATCCCTGTAACTAAAGTTTTTTCCTTGAATATATATACATCTATATTTTCTTTGTGTGTAGCTTTAGAGGTTGGCAAATGCAGATACTGTTTATTTTAAAGAATACCAAACGTGATTTAACTCTTTACTGGACAGGGCATTGCCATGACAATCATGTTGTGTGTGTTTCCTAAAATATAAAATGGTGCAACACTAAGTCACATTCATAATTGGGTGAATAAATTGCACCTAAACATTATGTTGAGTGTTAAATCATTGTGTAGCTAAATGTGGAGCTTCTGAAAGGGCTTAAACTAAGTGGTTGAAACCTCAGGAACTGTTGAGGTGAGGACTATGCAGAGTAAGTATTCCATAAGAACATAAGACATAAGGTCACCGGCAGCATGGCATTTTTGTGAAGCACAAAAGTTATCCGCCATTTCAGATTTTTAGGATTGGAACAAGTTACATATACCTAGGAAGCGGCGTTAGGGGATGGAAGAGTGGGTACATTGTGATAAGTCAATTGTCCACTTTAAATCCTGAGACACTTGAGTGTACCTGTTGTTCGAAATAGCAATCACACAAATGCTCTTTGGTAAATCATAAGGGATTTCAATGATTTATACGCAAGTCGAGTTTTTTGTGTATCAGTGTTGATCATTGCCAATGAAAGTCATGCGTAGTTATCCATGAGGCAGATTAATAGTAGCACAAAGCAGCAACACAATGACACATATAGTGAAAGGAAGGACATCTGTAATATTATGGTGCATATTTTGATAGGACACTGTACGTACTTTACTTCCGGAAACATCATCTCCACCAGCGAACCACACGGCATGGTATTTTGATGTATGTCCCACACAGAGCTGGCAGGCGGTGTGTCAAGCCACCGTCTGCCTCCCAGAATCTTCATGTCGGTGGAGATTCTTGAATCCACATGGCATATTCCTTAAAGAATTATGCCCATGCAGTCTGCCAAGTGCGGATTAGGTGGGTGGCATTTATGATTAAGTGAATGAATCGGTGTAGCTACTGGATGGAAACTCAGACCTGCCTGGTTTTCCATGAAGAATTTACCCCCATTCATAAAATCAGTCAAAATAGCATGAAGAGGACTGCTTACCTATATGTGGTAAGCGTCTCTCAATACAATTCCTGGGCCATTTCGAAATAGCCGGCTCAGCGTTTAATATTGTAATAGCAGGTTATTTAAAGTCTGTTCAATAAGATATAGGGCCTCATTACACGGTAGGCTGTAAGGGTTAACGGTCACCGGTAAGGGTACCGGTGACCGTTAACCCTTACCGCCTTATTACGAGGTCCATTTGCGGGTTGGTAAGCAGGCGTTAAAAAACAAACCCGCAAAGGGACCAGGGTGCTAATTACGGTACAGCAATTTGCGGTACCGTAATTAGCACCTTCCCCATTCCCATTATGCCCTATGGGGCAAAAATGGGAATGGGGAAGGGCAATGGAGGAAGGGGGAATTACCGTCCTGCCAACCTTGGATTAGGGCGGTAATTCCCCTTTCCTCCATGGCGGTAACGGTAATTTACCGGCATGGACCAAGGTGCTATTAGCACCTTGGTTTACCGCCTTCCGTGTAAGGAGGCCCTATACTGTTTTTTGTTTTGCTTTATTGAATTTCATACCGCTCTTGAAAATGCTGAAATACAGCGAAACGTGCAAACTAACACATGATGAAGGTGGTTGGTTGCTCAACGGAATAAGATTTCACTAAGCAAAACCCTGTTTGAGATGCTCATTGCAATTTATTTGAATAGGAATGTCTATCTGAAACATTCCAATGGTTTTTGGCATGATGATGAGCACATCTTCATTCATCGCAATCACTTTTTGAAAGAAATGATGAACGTTCTAGTATATGTTCCATAAGTGAGTTACCTGGAGCTCTGCTTTTTGTTGTCGTCAAGATGTGACTTAATCCACCGACAGTGGGAGTGAAAAGATTTCGTAACAACTTAAACACCACTGATGAAGAAACAATATTATAACTCTAGGTGTTATTAAGAGAAGGTTAAACCACGTTGTTTCCTGTGAGAGATGGCTGGTGTCAATATGTACGGAATTGTATTAACCCATAACTTCCTACAAAAGCATGATTGGTGTTATAAAGTGGTAAATCCCGGGCTTGCAATTATTCTCTTTGTTGTCATGTTTTGCACACACTTGTCAGTATTTACATGTTATATATCTACGCAACAAAGTGGCTGCAAGGCCACACGCTGGAGCTACACAAAATACAGACAATACGAAATCAGTAAAACCAAAAATGAATATATATATATATATATATTTATCTTGCTTTTCATAGAGGCCACAGCTAAGGGATCAGATGTTTAAGTTCATCGCAGAAGCAAATGAATTGTGTGGAGATTACAACAAATATGCCTACACTGAGTTCAAGAAAAGGTAGGTTCAAATTATGCGAGAGCGCTCTTGAGGTATGAGGGACTTGCTTTTCAGATCCATATGACTTCCTCGCCCTATTATACACGAGCATCACTCCAGATTGTAGTAAGGCACGGTTTGCAATATTGTATGGAAGCAGGGTATCTACTGCAACCTTTCTTTAAAACGTATCCAAAATGTACTTGTCTCCCTTCCTACAATTCTATATTTTCACTTGATGTAACTGGACACAAAAAAAATGTATCCTTTTGAGGAGTCAATAGGTATGTAAATGTAGGGTTCCATGTGATGTTACCCAAGTTATTTTTGCCGAATCAACTTTTTCCCAGAAAACAAATATTGATTTTTTTTATTGGGCCCCCCCGAACACCCTTTTTGCCTACATTTCTAACCCCACCCGGAATCCCTCCAGCCCGTTTAACTCCTGACCAGCACCCCATATATATTTTTGTTTCAGTATCATTTTTTCGGTAACATCACTGGATACCTAAATTGAGTGATACTGCTCTGTGGGTTCTTTATTTCATCTTCTTTGTTGGATGGTTGCGTAGGCAGTGCATTGCTTGCCTCGAAGCGATAGCAATACCACGTGCAGGATATCGTAACCAGCCTTAGATAGAGACAAGTGGCTTTGGTGGGATTTAAATGCGCAACACCTGGATCCACAGGGAGCTCCACGCCGGGCATCAGTAGACGTGGGATTTTCTCCTCAGATTTCTGCAATCAATAGCTACCATTGCTGAAAGCAGAGATCGGAGGGTCCCCACAGAATTGTGAGTTTACCACCCCGATGGTAATAAAATTTGAAGAGCCTCACAATTTATTTATTTATTTATTTTCACAGCCCCTCACAACTTATTTGTAATTTTTAAAATAAAAATGATATAATATGATATGGCATTTATAACGCGCCTATACACAAGTGTTTCAAGGCGCGAAAAGGTAAGGGAGGGGGAACAGAGGGAAGACTCACAACGATCTTACTAGGCCAGGTGTCATTCCGATCACGCAAGTGCATAGGGATGGGTCAAGGGGGAAAGTGCTGGGGGGGCAGGGGGAGGGGACAGTGCAGTACATGGGATAATAGAATAAATAAATAAACAATAAGTGAAAGTACAGCCAGTAGGTGGCAGGTGCAAGGGTAAGTGCAGAAATCAGGTGTCAAGTGCTGGTAGTGACACTGTGGGTATACAGAAAAAAACTGTCCCCAAGTGCGGGGGTTGCCAGCAAGGCAGTGCAGGTGTGACTGGCGGGGGAGGGACCTGAGCCCGAGATCAGAGTGTGGCCAGATAACCAATGCAGATTCAGTTTCAGCCAGGAGGTCAGCAGGGGAGAGGAGGAGAAAAAGCAGAAGCAAAAATAAAGGTTTTGAGGTGCTTCCGGTACAGGAGATGGTTCTCCTCAAGTTTCAGGCAGGCAGGGAGGCAGTTCCAGCGGGAGTCCCCAGCCGAAGGAAGAGATCTACCACCAACCCGTTGCTTGGAGAAGCGACTGACCCTGAGGGAATTGGAGGCGGATGAGCGGTGAGCTTGAGAAGGAAGATATTTAGGAAGAGAGCGTTGAAGGTATTGAGGCCCCAGACCCCAGAAGGCCTTGTGGGAAATGCAGAGGGTTTTGAACATAATCCTTGCAGTCACTGGGAGCCAATGCAGATATTTCAGTCCTCAGAGATACGATCCCTGGGCTCGAGGCCAAGGACAAGTCTTGCAGTCCTGTTCTGGATGAGTTGCAGAGGGCGGAGAGTAGTAGCATTTCCAACCCAATTTGGGGGGGAAGTAAATGGATATGGTACAATAGAGAATCAAACTACTGCTGAAGCCAGTACAATAAAACACAAGCGGGTCTTTAATGACCCTTCTGTGCATTTTACAAATTAAAACGAGTGAGAATGTGGGATTCTGCAATGCCCTCTTTTGCATTGTCTTCAGGGGTCCCCTTGAACCCATGTGTCCCTTAAGTTGATGGTATGCACTAGCAGATTCACTTTACTTAACCTTGTACGAGGGCCTGCTCTCCCTGAGGCTCCCTGTGGAGCGATAAAAAAAGTTTTGCCCCGGAGCCATCAGGATTGGGATTGAAATGAGTATGGGGATGACCCCTTCACCCCTCATTAGGATGAATTCATATGCTGTGTGGCAAAATGGGGCTACTTTTTAAGGGTGTAAATATGCCCTAAGGAGAATCAACAGTTTAAGGGACAAAACGTTTCCAATATGCTGAGGGAGGTGGGCATAACCTTTGCCGAACTCCTATGAAGAGTGCCAAATCACGACCATGCAGTCTGTATCTCCAGAAAGACTGCATGAGGTAAATACTTCATGAACTATTTGAAATATCACATGTGTATACCATTACCACCTGACTCAGTGTGGGCCAGTCAGATCATTCACGAATAGAGGATATCATCCTTGGGCATTATATTGCTATAGGAACTATGGGCCACATTATGAGTATGGCGGTGTGGGAAAAAAGTAGCAGTAACGGCATTACTGCCACTGTTCCCGCTCTGGCATGCTCCGCCATACTACGCATTATGCTTGAGGTTAATCCTCCCACTTTCCGCCGAAGAAATCAGCAAAATCGGGGGAATTTCGTCAGTAATTCCACCAGTGGGAATTCCACCAAAATCCCCAATCGAGTCTTATGGACTCTAAATTAATGGGGACTAACACTGCCACCACCACTTGTAATCTGGTGGTAAACCCGCTGGACCAAGTGGCAGTAACTGTAATTCCGGTAGGAAGTATTCTGAAAGAATTACCGTTGGAACACCGCCCAACTCGTAATGATGCCCTATATGTTTTCATCTCATGACAACTTATCAAAATGCAACCCAATGCGATTGTCAGCTTTTTTCTAATGTTGTCTATAACATCTTTTTTATGTACATTTTACCTAAGCACATATCACCAACACGTTTTTTCTTGTAATGTGCAGCCTGTTGTGTGTTATAATTAATTTACCTGAATGTAATGATGAACATAATCCCCCTTTTCCCCTCTACTGGTTTCTCCATCTCCTTTACCTCCCCCTCTTTAATGTCTTCTGGTTTAATCTCATTGGGCCTTACAGTACTGGGCAGATTTTCGGCATATTTTATCACATGTAATATTTTGAGGGTCTCTGCACGATTAGGAATGTACCGCCCTACTGATGGTAATAACATGCAGTTTTCCATAAAATCTGCAGGTTTTGTTTTTGTCACTTTAAAAAAAAACTCAGTGTTCTACCCCTGCGTGGTGATGGGAATATGCTGGGTAGAGTAGGAGCTCGCATACCAGCTGCTCAACTGCCCCATCTACTGTCATGCTCAGCAGGGCAGTAATGAACCTTTGCTTTGTTATAAGAAAATGAGGGACTGGTCATGTGAGATGCCGCCTTTTTTACCTTTGTAGCGGTTTGCCCATCACATTCTTGCCCCTTCACCTGAAAGGGATGGGCGCTTGGGAGACTTCCAGTTTAGAACGTTACTGCCGGATACCTCCTTTGGGCCATTGGGGCAGGTTCTCAAAAAGTGGTGCAAGGAAAATAAACCGCTCAAAAAGTGTGCTTGTTTTAACTTAATCCACTTCAAGAAATGCATATGTCATCTTATTCACAAAGGTGACCTGCGCATTTCTTGGCGGTTGTCCAGCAGCACAGCATATGGACTGGCCCGCTCTCAACTCTGATGCATTACAGGCTCCCAGTAGACACGTGGGTGCTGCGAGCACACTTCACAGTGACAGAAGTACCAACAAAAGGTGAAAAAACATTTCTATCCCTGTCCGGGAGATAGAAATGCAAATGGGACAGCAGTGATTCATACCACCGCTGTTCCACTTTAAAGATAATTACATGAACAGGGTCAAGAGTGACCTAATCATGTATTGCACCCCCTCCTTCCTCTCCCCCACACCGGGCACCTGTTCCAGGCAGGCACAGGGGACTGTCTTGGAGTTCTGTGCATTTTAAAGCTCATCCTATTTCTGGGTTCTGGATTATAAAGCACCCGAACGCTCCCTTATTGGCTCACATGCACAAAGATGGTTGGGAATGGAGTCTGAATGTTCACTTCTATAATGATCTTTGTGACCAGGCCACAGTGTTTATTAGGGAAAATGATATATGCTAGGCCATCCCATCTCTTGGTTCAAAAACGTTTGGAGAGTCTGCCCCTTTGTGTATCCTTTGTCATGTCTTTTCCCTGCTTACTGTTCATTTATTTTTAAATTAGCATTTTAGTGTGAATGGGGATCTTTGTATAACAACTGTATTTTTCTCATGTTGTGTTTTGTGTGCACCTTAGCGAGTATTTTCAGGGACATTGGGGGTCATTACGAGTTTGGAGGTAGCCATGGTGCTATTAGCGCCATGGCTGCCTCCAAAGTCGTCTCTGGGTCCGGGTTCCCTGAATGAGGACTTACCGGGTCATTCCAACCTTGGAGGACCCAGTAAGTCCCCATTCAAAAAACCCATCCTCATTCCCATTCGAGCCCCCATAGGGCTCAATGGGATTGAGGAGGGAGCTAATTACGGGCCCGTAAATAACGGGTCCGTTATTAGCTCCTTGGTCCCTTAGCGGCTCCCGCTAAGGATGGCTGGTTTTACCAGCCGCCCTTAGTGGGACCCGCTAAGGGACCTCGTAATGCGACGGTAAGGAGTTAACGGCACTGGCATCCTTACAGGCGCCATTAACCCCTTACCGCCGCATTCAGATCTGTACAGTGTTTTGTTTTCATTGGGCCTCATTACGAGTAGGGTGGTAAGGGATACTGGGCACCGGTAAGGAGACCGGTGATGGTAATCCCCTACCGCCCTATTCCGAGGTCCCTTAACGGGGACTGTAAGGAATGTGTGGTCAGACCACACGTCCCTTACGGGTCCCGCTAAGGGACCAGGGCGCTAATAACAGGCTTCCACGTCGTGAGCCCGTTATTAGTGCCCTCCCCATTCCCATTGAGCCCTATGGGGGCTCAAATGGGAATGGGGAATGGCATGTTCAGTGGGGACTTACCGGTCCCGCCAGGGTCGGACTAGACCGGTAAGTCCCCATTGAACTACACTGGTGCCGGACCCGTTATTGGTGGCAGTCATGGCGCAAATAGCGCCATGACTACCACCAATCTCGGAATGAGGCCCATAGTGTTTTGCTTCTTTGAAATGTGTGTTCAATACATCCGGTGAGATGTGTGACTCAATGGGGGTCATTACGAGTTTGGAGGTAGTCATGGTGCAAATAGCACCATGGCTGCCTCCAAACTCGTGTCCGGGTCCGGGTTCACTGAATGGGGATTTACCGGGTCATTCCAACCTTGGAGGACCCGGTAAGTACCCATTCAGAAAACCATTCCCCATTCCCATTCGAGCCCCCGTAGGGCTCAATGGAAATGGGGAAGGAGCTAATAACGGGCCCGCAAATAGTGGGCCTGTTATTAGCTCCATGGTCCCTTAATGGTCCCCGCTAAGGTCGGCTGGTAAAACCAGCCGATCCTGGTGGGACCCGTTAAGGGACCTCTTAATAGGGCGGTAGGGGGTTAGCGGTACCGGCATCCTTACCGGTGCCGTTAACCCCCTACCGCCAGGGTCGGAATGACCCCCAATGTATATATGATGTATTCATGTCTTGGGTCATGCAGGGGTGAACATTCCCATTGAACAGCACTGATCAGTCTGAGACAGGCAGGAAGTAGTGAGAGAAGCTGGCCATGTAACAAGATAAGCCTGTGGTAATGAAAATGTAAAACCATTGGAAACAACATGATAGGGGGCTAAAGGATAGGTAACCTTTAAAGGTCTTCCTCATTCCCTGTGTGCAAGGGAAATTCCACAGACCAGCGCCCTGGGCAGATGAAGACCTGTCCAAGAACCAGTGAGTGGGATAGTTAGGGCTCTCACCCGCAGGTATTGAGAGAGATCGGGCATTTCTGAAAAATATCTTGTGTAAAACTAAATAACAAAACTGGGGCCTTTCCATCACCAAGATTGTTCAGTCATATTTCATTGTTCAATTACTGTTAAAAGAAATACTTATAAGCATTATAAAAAATTAAAATGTGTAAACCTTTTAAGAACCCGATCATTCAATTACTTATGTCATTCAAAATACATAACAGACTGCCCTTAAACACACCTGAACTGGTATAGAACCTACCAGTATTAGGTTAAGAAATATATTTTAAAAAACTTTAGAGCCAAGTTCTATGATATGTGATTGGTTATTTATAACGTACTTAATACCCACAGGTTTCTAAGCACAGACCCGGGGATCGAACCTGTGTTACTCCGTATCATCTTGCTGCCAAGGCGAGCACATTGTCTCTGAGCTATCCGGCCGTGGTTCCACAAGTCAGTTTGCGTTCAGTTAGTGAACAAAGAGTCCCTAAAAACATGTGTACAGAATGATACAGAAAATGGCACCGATGGTACAGAAAACCATGACATAACAGACACATAGATGTGCAGAGATATGCATATCTTTCTGTCCCTGCCAGTAACCTGCAGGGCACACACACAATGTGTAAAACATGTTCTTTACAAACTCTATTTGTCTTCTTCTGTGAAGAGTGCAGGGTGCCCATGCCATGCACATTATGGTTACCACTTTTACCAATTTCTGTTCGTACATCCTGGATTATCTCTAAGTACAATTTTGCCAGCCTCTTTGGACGGAGAGAAACTCTTACCTTTTCAGTAAGGGTTTAATCAAATGATGTCTGGGTGCCACGAGATGTTTGCATGCAAAGAGAGCGCATAACAGTGATTCCGCCCCTATACCACAGAGCTTGCAAATTCTGTTTGACTTTAATAGTTTGGTTCTTACAAGTTGGTCAGAAAGGACCAGGACTTGCCCAATGCACTAAGTAAGACGTGTTCATCTTATTTTGTTTGAAACCCATTGAAATATGTCTGGCTATAAACCCTGTCCCATGGTGTCAAGGAGTAGAAAGGAGACTAAGGCAAAAATTCCAGAAGGATCACATTCTTGGTAGGTGAATTGTGGGGTGCATTAAAAGGCCCCAAACAGAAGTCCCTTTCATCTGAATGGCAGGCACTTAAACCCTGCAACAAAAACGGCCTGGCTTTTGCTTTTATTTTCACCTGAATGGCAGGCATTTAAACACTGCAACAAAAACTGCCTGGCTTTTGCTTTTCATGTCAAGTTAAAGAGCCATGCAAAAAGGAGCCTACCTGTCATTATCAATGGACAAGCAGTAATTTAATTCACAATAGAAGGAGGAATCAAATAATCCTTTGACATGCAAAACAGGATTTTTAAACATTAAAAGAAAACACGGCCTGCACATGTGTGTGCAAATAAAAACGGCTTTAAAAAGCCACAATGGTAAAAATATCACTGCTCACAGAAAAATGTCAGGAACGCAAAACATGATGTGTCGGTTGACCAAACCAATGCATATTGCTTCTTACCCACAAAACTCCAGTGACATTTGAAGAGACACTAATTCTTTGGGAAAAACCTGTTTCTGGCTGAGGGCAACACTTCACAAAGGAAAACTCCACTTCCAGCTGGATGTCACATCTCCTATCTAATGACCCCGCAATAAAAGTTGGTGCTTCTAAAAGCGTCAATATTCAGTATGCTCCAGACCTGCTGACTAGGAAAGCAGGGACTTCAAGAGAAAGCCATTCTTGGCTGCAGCATGACTAAAAGGTGAAACCTCTGGTCACAGGCTGGCCCAGGGGGGCAGATGGAGGGGCTGGATGGAGCAGCCCTCCCATTTGCTTTACAGGAACACTCACAATTAATTTAAAATACTATTTTCATTTAGGCCTGTTGTGCAGCAACCATGCTGTGGATTGATTTCATTTTTATACCATTATTTATGTAATTTCCAGGCAGTTTGGGGGATATAAAATGCATCTACATGTGGCTCTGGGAGCTGTAATGGCCATTCAAACTATGTTTCTGGCTGATCTGAACATGTTACAAATGTGAGAGTTGGTGAAAAGGTGGAAAATGAAATTAGGGATATGCTAAATAACGTACATCTTCATAACTGTTGTGCATTTTATGGAAATGACAAAAATGTGCCAGATAGCCATGCTACATCGTACGGATTTGGCAATCGGCCTATCTAATTCCCCATGATCAGCTAATACAGAAAATATGTTTATTATGGCAGTTGCTAGTACAATTAGGAGGTTGTGATACATAACTAGTTTTTGCAAAAATGTTGAAAGAAGAACAAAGAATGATCACAAATGGGAAAAGACAGATGTTTCTCCAAACCCCTAAATCAATCCTGACTGGAGTCGGAGAGAGAGATGGTAACTGTCCAAACCTAGTGAAATCCATTAATTCCCCCATTGAATTTTACGGGATTGGGATTGGTGGAATACAAAACCAGCATTATTTTTCCCAGTGTTTTTGTTAATTGTTATAGTTATAAAGTGTTGCCTAAAAGAATCAATCCATTGTGATCTGGGAAACAAATTTGCCCCTGTGTTTAAATTGGGCCCTGATAAATGAATTTCCATTTGCCACTGTCATTCCTCTTTGCATTTGCTATCCTAACCCAAAACTGATTTTCCTTTTTGTGAGCTAACCTCTTTCGCAGAGCCTACCTGTCATTTGCAGCCTCAGTAAAAAAACAAATTCCATTTGCATTTTCTTTTCCATTGAAATTATGCCTAACATCCCAAAAAACAATTTTCCGCTTCTGTTCCTCTTTCCCTATTGTGTGGTCAAAACTATTTTTCATTTGCATTCCCTTTCCATTGCCAATGTGGTGTATATTCTAAAAATCAATTTTCCCCTTGTGTGCTGATTAGTATTCCCTAAAATCTCTACCTATCTTTCTAAACATAAGCAAGAGAATTCCCTGGTTTTCCATCTGTTTCCACTAGCAGTTGTGAGAAATAATTAAAAACCCCATTCTTCCATTCATACTCCAAAAATGGATTTTCCCCTGCTTTGGTGGTTCCCCATCTTGTTTTTGTGAACACCACACCAAAACCGATGCCCCCCCCCTGGATTCTTACTCCCTGCCACTGCCTTCCATTCAAAGGAATCAAGTCCAATTGATGTTAGGGTTTGAGTGTCGCAGGAGGAAGTGCTTAACGCTAGTGCTTTCATTGTGTGCTAAATTGTTCATTTTCTGTTCTGCCATAAAAAAGGAAGTAACTGTGATAGTATATCTTAACCTGGTTGTTTTGTAGAGATTATTGCATTTTGTATTGCCACAACATTGGTGGTTGTTGTAATTGGTTGATTTTCCTTTGACATTAAATAATAAATTAATAAATATTTTACTGATACATACCGACCTGGTTCCTAGTCCATTGTGACACAAGGTGTTTGTGGAGGTTGGGTGTGAGACGGGTTGGTGACAGAATTAACACAGGATGGACCAAAATCAATTTCCTGGGCAGGGTCCAGTGATTATCTGATCACTGATTATCAACTTAAACATTTTACAATCCAATGTATCTCAGAATTGTGGTCCAACTGAGCTGGCCTTTTTGGCCACCTTAAGGTGGTCATACGGGTTTTCTGCACCCTTTCTCACTCTGCCAGTCTCCCGCTTTGGGGAGTCCCACCCCTTCTTTTTTCTACCAGTCTTGGGCTTAAGGGGATTCCTCACCTTTCTTCACTCCTCCAGTCTCGAGCTTAAGGGTGTCCTGCACCCTTTTCCTTTCTGCTGTTCTTATGCTGAAAGAGGTTCATGCACACTTCTCCCCACTCCAGCCCTGGACTTGGTAGTTAGTTGTTAGGTTTTCTCACAGGCGCTGAGGTGTTGACATTGTGTAATCCAGAGTACCTTCATATCTTCTTTTACCTCTTTCTTTGGCTGCTTTCTGACCAGTGGCGGCTGCTTTCATAGGGCGGCCGGGCGCCGCCCCCCCCAGAAAGAGCAGAGGCCAAAAAGACATTAATCAAGATGGTAAAAGAGATTAATCAAGATGGATGCATTTCCTTTGCCAACAGCGCGGGGGCGCTGTGGCAAGACAACAATTACAGTGTATGTGTAACAATTCCTAAGGGCCGGCCCGGCTTTCAGAGCGGGGCGCGTCCCGTTTTACGCATCTTTTTTCAATAGTAGAGTGCGTGGAGCTCGTAGCTGCACGCACTCTACGTAAGCCCCTTTAATTAACAGGCTGGCGGGGCGCTTCAGGAGTGGCCCCGCCAGTATAAAATGTGCGCAAACAGCGCACTGAGGAATGAAATTCCCTCCCTCCTGCGTGGATACAGTAATGTCATTGGCTGTTTGCCAGCCAATGACAATCCTTGCATTGGCTGGCAAACAGCCAATGACATTACTGTATCTATGCAGGGTGTGTGCGTGCGCCTGCGCCACCTTCACATGTCTCCAGTCTCCCCCTGGCCCTGATTCTTTCTTTGAGGAGTTGACGACGACACAAACACGACGCAAGCTGAGCTGCTGCCCTGCCCTGAGACCACCAGCTCAGCAGAGACGGCCTGGTCCACGACGAGCTTTCCGGCGGTAAGTACTAGTAAAGTGTACCCCCAGATGTTGTTTGTGTCTGTGGGCCCGGGGAGTGTAACACCACAGCCCCAGGCCCCAGCACTGAACGACGTGTAGGCCAGGGCCTACACGTCTTTCAGTGTTGCTGACTGTCGTGCCGTGTAGGCAACTTGGGGCCTAAACTTGTGTCTGTGTCCCACTCCCCAACGGGGAGTGGGACACAGACACAAGTTTAGGCCCCAAGTTGCCTACACGCACGGCAGACGGGCCCGCTACCACCAAGGCAGGGGCCGCATGCGGCCTGCCTGGGCCTTTCTTTACCCATGGTCCGTGGCCCAAGGGCCTTGGGCCACGGACCGTAATGAAGCAAGGCCCAGGCAGGCATGCTGCACGTTGAATCTCCCCAAAAAATGTGCCGTTTTATATTTTCGCCATTTTTCGTGAAAAATGCCGAAAATATAAAACGGCACAACCCAGGGAGAGCCCTGGCAGGGCGAGGGAGATGCCCATGGCTGGTGGTGGCCTAGCATGATGAGAGAGAGAACAGTGTGCCATGAAGGACGAGGGGGATTGGGAATGATTGGGGGAAGGCTGGGGCACTATAGCATGCACAGACGGACTGTATTTGGTAGTCTGCAGCAGCGCAGCCTACTGGAACGCTGCCATTCGCACTCAAGTCCATGACGCCAACCCACTGGGGGCGGGCGAGGATATAGCGCCTAGCATGCACTCCGAAGCAGTTAGCGTCTGGTTTCCGCTAGCTTCCATTCTCTACACACACATGTGCAATCATTGAAAGGTGTAGAATTGCCCTGTTTATTTCGATGTCATTTATATGTCATTTCTGTGTTTTTTTTGTTTCTCCCCCGCCAACCCCCCTGCTGACTTGTCGCCTTGAGGGTCGCTTCTGGGTGCTGCGTACAGGTTGCTCTTTCGATAGATTAGGCGTGTCCGAGCTATCATCAGTTATTGAAAAATAGCATTTTGGTGTATCTCTTTTTGATAAGTTGTAGGATTTCTTTTCAAAGTGGATGTTTAGTTTGTGTGCAGTTGCATGGAATTCATTAGCTGCATTTTAACCACAGGAGCCGGGACGCATTACTGATTGTTTCCAGCGCCGGAGCGGCCGGGGCTGCACGAGGCAGAGAAGGTCTTATTTTCCCCAAAATGAATCTTTTCCAGTGCGCGTTAAAGCTGCTCCAGGGCATTAAAGTCTACTAGGGTTTAGTCCCAAGAAGTAACGCACCCACAGAGTCCTGTGTAAAGGATTTCAGAATTCAGATGCTTAGCCTTGGAGAGTTAAAGGTGAGGGCGGAGTCCTGGGCGCAAGGCTGATGGCAACGGTCAGGGAGAGTTAACGGAAGGGTGAGAATATTTGAGGGGCTGGGAAGGACGGGATAAGGCTATTGGGGAGACGATGGACAGGCAGAGGAAGGGTGAGGAGCGGGGAGGGGACCGAAAGGAACGATGCTCATTTATGCAAGGATTGCCTTTTGTAGACAGTGGCGAGGTGAACATTTCGAGAGGTAATGGGTTCTGGAATGAAGGGTGGAAGGCTGCCGGCCGGGTTGAAAGATACTGGGAGTGGGAGATGAGAGATTGTGGACGCGAGAGGCCGGGGAGTTGAGGAGCACGGTGAGGACACCGGAGGGATGGATGAGGGGCTCTGGGGGAGGGAGGCCCATGAGTAGGCTGACATGCGGTGGCGGGATAGGATAGGAAGCATTACTGACTGCTCTTACCTGCCGAAAAGGCGTTGTGGAGGTTCCTGTGGGGCCCGCTGGGTGCGCTGCTGCTCCTGCGGTGCAAGTAGAAGTTACTGCGGCCTTGTATACATCCCAGGCCCCCCAATGCCCCCATGTCTGTGGGCATCCTGCTCATCCCAGGCCAGGGTCCAGGGATGGAGTTTCCTTCCTGTCCACGCTGCTGTTCCACACTGTCCAAGTCCCTGGAAGTTCAGCTTTGTTTTGAGGCCGGCTACACTCCTGGGACCCTTTATGGAGGTAGGTGGGGTGGATAGACCCCTAGGTAAAAATGCGGCAGGTGTGAGGCCCTCCCTTTCGGTGGGTTTTTTGGACGGTAAATTGCACATTTTGTAGGCCATTTTTCCAAAAGTTTCACGGGGGGAGAACCCCCACGCACCCCCCTTGGAGGGGTCGGCTCGCGCGCTGCGCGCACTCGCTACTAAATTCGCCCTGGAAAATGTACGCCCCACCAGCTTTCAAACTCACCAGCCGCCACTGTTTCTGACCTTCCTACTATCCTCCATCACCTGGTCCTGACCTTCACCAACATTTTCTTTCTCGCCACACACTACCTGATGCTTACTGGCCTCCTGCTTACCTACTCTTGACACCTTCTGTTGATGTTCACCAACATCCTTATCTCTTCCCCTCCTGATCTCCCCTAACATCCTCCTTAACCGTTACGCCCACCTCATCCTCCTGATATTTACCAACCTCCTACAGATGACTGCCACCTTCCTCAATTCTTCATCTCCTTCTGATATTTATGACCTCACTCCTTAAATCCTTCCACCTTTTCCAAAAAGTTCTCCTTTCGCCTTCTTGTCCCCTTCTAACCTCCATCCTCCTCTCCTGATTTCTCTTCTATCACAACAGCCATACTCTCCAGGCTCCCCCTCCTCTACCTCTCCAGCCTCCTATCTCTTTGTAGGCATCTTATTCTCTGGAATCATCTCCAAACCCTCACCGGTAGCTCTTTTGCCAATCACCCACACTGTCTGACCGAGTCAGAGTTTCTCGAGCCCTCTCCCTGGGCCAGACTTTCTGTGAGGGTCTACCCCTTTAATGGATAACTGGTGAAGGACTCTAATTGCCTTGAATCGATAGGTTCACCTGGAGTCAATAATTCACTGGCACATTGGAGCAAGTCTGCAAGTGGCTGGTTGGATTTTCTTTTTGTCTTTGATGTAGTCGATAGGTAGACGCAAGGACTGTAATACACTGCTTTCCCTATGCCAGATATTTGCAAACGCTAATATGTATGGGGTACATAATTCATGAACTCATACTCCCGCTGTGTCCGCTTGGTTCGAGGAACGAGTGTTTGCTGCATTATTGGAATGGACTTAGACCCTACCCAAACTCCCTTCCTCTACCACGTTGAAGATCTTTGTGAACTCATGTTGCCCACGCGCATCTGCAAGAGAGGTTGCGCAGCAATTCAAAAAGGGCCCTGATTGGCATGCTGGGCAGTAACTGCTCACGCAGGTTTTCTAATGTTTTTTATAGAATGTTCATAGCCTCCGTGTCTTAATGCAGCAGTGCTGTTGGTATGGCTCTTCCTGAAATAAGGGGACCATGTGATATTTGGGTCTTGAGGCTGTTGGTAATGGTTGGGTTGCCAACCTTTCCGAAGTCAGAGTTTCTCTTCTTAGTGGCTTAAGTGGCTTAGGGTTGTTGGGTCCATCATACTCTAGATGGGGGTGGTACCCACCCTCTAGGTTAGCCCACTAGCTGTCCCCATAATAAGGCTAAGGACTTCATGACACCGCCCTTACAATGTCACACACTATTTTGATCTTTTTACGCTTCTGCAATAGCAGTTTAAACAATGTTCAGTCGACTGATGAGTTGGCATGATGAGTATCTATCCCAAAATCCATTCTTTCTTTAGATACCACTTTTATGGTGCATTGTTTACAAATCATGTCTCCAGTATCTACGTCGTCCTGACAAAACCCTTAATAAAAGTCCTGTTTAGCCTGGCTTAGCCTATTATTCAAGGCCAGCCTGCAGCCATCAATGACGTCCAGCTCATTTCAAGTCTCAGCGCTTGTATGTGAGAGATTGGCATTACACCCAAAAAGAGTTCCACATCCAGCCCTCTAACAGATCCAAACTGCATTTATCAGCATGGCACCATGCTTAATCATGGAAGCAAGGAGTGGGATCCTAATTTATTGCCAAATGTCGTCGCTTCCTCCGCCGATTGCGGCCAATGTTAGTCTTGTTTCAAAATGAGGATGCCAAATTAATTAAGACTAGACCACTACCCCCACATGTGTGAAAGCAGGGAGTCTCTTCACTTTCTCATGGCCGATTTGATTTGATTTGAGGTATTTGTATAGCGCTTGTATCACGAACTGAATCGAATCACAGCGCAGATGTTAAGTCTAAGAGCATAGCTCAAACGATTTGTCAACTGATTATCAATCGTTCTTTTCTATCAGTAGTGGTTCTCTATTTAAACAGGTGAGTTTTTAATTTCTTCCGAAAAGCTGACATGGACTCCATACTCCTCAGATCAAGAGGGAGACCATTCCAAAACTTTGGACCGAAAACAGAAAATCTACAGTCTCCTCTAGTCACACATGTAGTGGGAGAAACCATTAGCAAGTGCTTATCACTTGTTCTCAGTGATCAAATTGGTTGGTAACACTCTATCCTATCCACCAGATAGCTTAGTGCTAACTTGTTCAGGCATTTAAATATTAAACCTCCTGTTTTAAATGTAATGCGATCTTCCACTGTCAGCCAGAGGAGAGATCGGCGCAGGTATGATATCGGAGATGACTTTCTTACTCCAAATACTAGGCGGACTGACGCATTTTGTGCTTTTTGCAGACGTTGGATTTGTTTGGCTGGTGCCACCATCTGTAGGCTATTGCAGTAGTCCAATTTAGAGTTTATCAAACCTCCCACTACAACAGCGTGATTTTTTTTTAAGACGTAGGGAAGAGCCTGTCAGAGCATCCGAAGTATGTAAAAAGCGGCCCAGACATTGGCTGTCACTTGACCGTCACATCCCAGATTTCTCTGCTATATGCATCCAAGATTCTTGATCTTACTGGTGTCTCCCAGCACCTTTGGGGCTAGCACGTGTGCCGAGTGGTGCTAGGGGTGCTGGCCAATGAGCCCTCTGTGGGGTTGACAGAGCTGGATTGCTCAGACCCTGTCCCCCAGATGTGCTCCATGGTCTGCTGCATGTTGGCCTGCATGGCCTCAGAGATGCCTTCTGTGAGCTCCCGCACTCTTTGAACATAGACAGTCAGGGCAGCAGATGTGTCAGCCACCTGACGTTGGTCACGGTCCATGAGCCTGACAATCCTGTTGGTGGAAGCCTGTACATAATCCGGGATGACCTGGAGGTGGAGGACCTGTGCATCTGCAAGCGTCTCCTGGTGCACCTGGCGCTCCTCCATCACGTCCAGCCTCCTCACAAGTGTTTTATCAGGTGTGGTTTGGGGAATGGGTTAAGGGCTGTGGAGAGGTCTGGGGCTGAAGGCCAGTGACCCATAGGACCTGATTTCAGAGACACCCTCTGACCCCTGCCCATGATGCTGACTTCCCCCGCTCAGTTGTCGAGTACCTCTCATGGGCCTGTTGGGCAGTGGAATGCATCATGCCTCCCACACACCTGCCAGCAGCCAGTTACACCATCATGTCCACATTGTCCTGCTATTGGGGGGCAGTCACAAGTGCCAGGGGTGCAGTCCCAGAGGCCGGGTCCCCATCTCCCCATCACTGATAATGGGTACAGTGCTTGCGCTGGCAGGTGTGGGGGCAGCTTGACCCTGGTGTCATTTGCCATCCCCTTCGCCTGCCCTTTACGTTGCTAGCCGGTGCTGGGGTGGCGGCCGATGGTGTGCACCTGGAGACCCGGCCATGGGAGGTTGATGGCCCTTCACCCTCCTCCTTCTCCTTAGTTGGCTGCGACCCTGTTGGGTGAACAATGACATACAGTCACTCAAAATGCATATTGGTACCTTGACTTGCTAGTCACACATGCTGCGTGGTGGAGGGCCATCCCACACATGTGGATTACAGTGCAGGGCCATTTTCAGACCATTGCCCATGGCCCCAGTGAGGTGGGTGTAATGGCTGCTGAGGGTGGACTCTCCATTGACAGGTGCTGCCAAGGTGGACATTCCATGGGGTGGCGTGGGGGGCACTATGGCACCTGGCCTTACTCAGCACACATGGGAGCTGCACAGGCCCAGCCATAGCTGTGATGCCGTCCGGGGCGACATAACAGTAATTTTGGCACCCCACCCACTCTGGTGTCGGAAGGAGGAAGGGGGTAACTTTGCACCTGGTATTGGCGCTCCATTTCAGTGTTTGACTCCCTGTTCCCATGCTGGAGCCGGGAGTTCAACACTTCAATCGGGTGCTGTTGCTACACCAGCATGGTGCAGCTGCCCCATGCAGGTCTGGCATCAGCACCCTATTGTAATGTCATGCGCCCTGCTCCTATGCTGGCATTTATTTAATTTATTTATGTCTTTTTTGATTGTGAATTTGTTTGGCGCTTATACAACAAGTAAATTGTGTTTGAAAGCGCATAGGGTTGCATGTGCACCCAGGCACATTCATACCACTCTGCATGGTTATGTGCACAGTTGCCCACCTACCCCTGCATGCAGTGATAGCATTGGCCCTGGCAGCACACAGGGAATATTGATGAGCTGCGCACAATCCTCCCGTGAATTGTCAGGGGATGGGGGGGCTTCAGACTCACCCGATTGGACTTGGCTGCTGGCTCCTGCCTCAGCTCCACGACTCCATATATCCCCTCCATGTCCAGGATGGAGGACGCCTTCTCCTCTCACGTGGTGAGGATGAGGCGCTCCATGGTGCCACCTCCAGTGACTCCTGCTGGCGTTGTGATAGGAGGCTGCGCACCCTCACCCTGAGGTCTTTCCACCTCTTCCTGCAGTCCTCCCCATCCCGGGGGGTTGTGCCCAGGGCCGTGATGTTTTGGAAGATGGATGCCCAGATGGCTGAGGTGCGATGGCCTGAGGTCTTCCTGTGGCAGCTGCCATACAGTTCATCTGCATGTGCCATCACTTCATCAGTGAGGAACTCCAGCTCCCACTCAGTGAACTTGGGCTTTCTGTGTTCTGGCACCTTGGCTTTGGCTCTGTCCTGGGACATGGTTCCTGTATCATTCTGCTGTGGATGGCTACAGGAAGTGGTGGATTGAGTTCATAAAATGGCCGCTGCTGTGCTTCCTGTTCCAGGCTATTTCCGTCGACGGTAATTCCGCCGGAGGATTTCGCTCTAATTGCATGGTGGTAACAGTAATTCCGATTGATGGTGGTGAATTTACTGTTGAGGAAGGCCTGTTTTGGCGGTAATTCCGTCGGCTGGAATGACCATTTCCGTCGCTGGTGTGTGCACGCTTCCAACCGGTTGTAATGTGGTGCTAATTCCTCCAGACTCCATGTTGGTAACAGAAATTCCACCTGGCAGAATTACCACTGTATTACCAACAAACTCGTAATGGACCCCATTGTTTTTTTTTTCTCAACTTTATTTAACAATTTTTCCAAAAGTCACAATTGAAAAACATACCAGTAAGAACAAGGTATAAGCAATTCCATACATATCACTTCTCTAAAATACATACAACAATCAATTCATCATCGCCATAAAATTCCCACCCCATATTCTACACTAAACAAAATAAAACACACCAAACAGGACAAGACAATCACCCCCCACCTAACTCCTCATCAATGTTACAACCAAAGAATAAATCCTACCCCATTGTTTTTTAATGTTTGTTGGTAAGCAAGGTGGTATGGCTGAATATATAAAAAATGTATTACACACCTGGGGACTATAATCATTTACTGTAATTACTTTATTCCAATATATTAAGAAGATTGGAGTTCAATTGTTTGAGTTTTATAGGAAATTACTGTAGGATCACTGTTGAAAATCCTAGGCAAATTATGGCACTAGTAGCTTGTGGTCTAACTGACATGGACCTCATTAGGAGTTTGACGGTAACCGCAGGTGCTACCGACAGGTTTCTGCCGAACTTGTAACACTGTTCCGCCGCCTGATATCCCGGTGCTAACGGGACATTACAAGTCCCGGCAGCCCTGGATCTCAGGCAGTGGAAAGTGCAAGTCCCCATTCCCGTGGAGTCCTATAGGACTCCACGGGAATGGGGACACGGAAGCACTTGCACTGTTGCTAACGGTGCCGGTACTTCTGTGAAAACCATGTCTGCAGGGGCCGGTGCACCCGGCAGGTTAGACCTGCCGGGAGCAACGGCCACTGCAGAGATAGTTGTAGTCTGGTGGTCCGCAAAGGGTGCTGGTACGTTGCTAGCGGCACCCTTATTTCCAGACCGCCAGACCTAGAATGAGGCCCATAGTGTCCTCTAGCAGTATTATTAGACGTCAATGTGTCTGCAACATCTTATAATTATTTCATTGTATCGAAACAGTTTTAAGAGAACTCATAACCTCATGTATGGAGAGGTACTACTTTGCTCCTGGTCATCATATATTTAGAACTTGTGATTTTCTTTACTTTTATACAGGTTAACGAACATGTTCAACAAGAAGGTGCCAAAGCCATCCCAAGATAGACTCACAGAGATGGTGGAAGAGCGGGCAAACTTGGCATCAACCTGCTGCAGTGTCAATGCACCCCCTGTGTTCTGCAACGAGAAGGTGAGAGGCACGTTCACGCAAAGTGTAAGAATGCAGGGGTCACCGAACAGAGACTAGCCCGTCTGCATTTTAGACATATTTAACTTTTTTCATTTAAACTATACTCGCTATTTCTACAGTCCCTTGAAGTTATAGTAGGTTTGGAAACTGGGAGAAGGTGGGTGCTGCTGACACAAGGAAGCCAAAGATTGGCCATTTTCGTCCTTGTTCAGTGTGTCTGCTCCAGACAACAGTGGCCTGGCTGTTGAGATGTGCACATTAGTCTTTGTAAACACAGTACACTGTCGTGCTAAATATTGTGATGATTTGCTCAACCCTCACTTGAAGAATGATGGGTAAAATAAACTACAAAATACATTTATAAATCTATTCTGTACCCTAATGTATTAATGTACAACGTGTAAATGCATTTCCCAGCTATACCTCCACTGTAACTATGCTCCCCGCAAGTAACACTGCCTCGATGAGCAAAGGCTGCCTTTGCGCTATACAAATGTAAAAAATAAATAACTAAATAAATAAATAAATAGATAACTAAATAAATAAATACATACATACATAAGGGTGTCTGGGGCCTGAACCAGAAATCTTACTGTAATCATGGCTTACTGTGCAAGCACTGACAGAAAATAGTGGTTGCTTACAGGAACCAAGAAACGTAAGAATAAGTGCTCATTTTAGTAGAGTCAGTGTGCAGAATCGAATAAACAGGACAGTTCAAACAGTTGAGAAATAAACCAATGATAGTCCAAATTCATAAATTCAAAATCCTAATAATTTAATAAGCTAAAGAAATACAAATCCTAATCATGTGCTCTTCCCGCTAAATCCAAGGTAATATTCCTAGACAAAAAAAAAATGAGTTGATTATTTCTAGCTTATTGTCAGGTGGCGCATTGGAGTATGGCGCCCCTTTTCTCTCCTTGCATTCCTTCCGGGGCCTGCTGCTCTCGGAAGAGCAGTTCCGTAAAGGGGCCGCCAGGGGGCAGGAGGAGCATTAAGTCACCATACATCCAGGCCACCCCACCCACCAGCCGTGCTCCCAGGGTGATTGGGGAGGAGTGTGGAAGGATAGACAGGTTGGCAGGCAGCAGGGACTCAATGGCCCTCTACAAGCCTGGGGCCTCCCCCACGGGGTAGCTCACAGGCGGGCCAGGTGCAGGCGACAGGAGTGTCTCCCATGCAGAGCCCTCCACGGAGTTCATCACCCCTTTCCATCAAAGCATGAAAAGAGAAACAGAGAAAGGCCAACAAACGGTCACTAGTTATTGCAGTGGTACCAACTGCTACGGGATGCGGCAGAGGACACACAAAATAACAAAGTGTGCATTATCCACTGCATCCATCACACAACCATCCCTCCTAATGGATAAGCCTTGCCTTCATTTTAATTGGTGATTGTGAACAACCCAAGTCAAAGTCGAACATGGGTTGTACAACTCCGTGCCTTGAGTGCAGGAATCCTGGCAGCTTTTCAGGATATCCCTCATTAATATTTTTGAGGAAAAATGTGCATACCTTTAGAATCATTGAATGCTAATTTATCTCATGAATATTAATGAGGGGTGTCCTTAAAACCTGGCATGGATCCAGCTCTCGAGGTCTGGGATTAGACAAGTATCCCCGTCTCCTTCACTAACTTTCTGTTGATGCCACTGAAGGGGCAGTCAGTGGCCTAAATTCACCGACAGTGGGATTTCTTCTGACTAAAGATAGGCTGCAAGGACCTTGAATCATGTGACTGGAATTCGTGAAAACTTGAAAACCCTGCCCAGATGTATGTGATTAATAATGAAGCACGCCCTTCTAGCAGTGGGCGGAACCATTCTATCCGCTAAATCGTGTGCATTTTTGGGAAACGTCTAACGTCCCACTGATCATTTCTATCACCTGCCCAGTTGCCTAAGAAACCGATTATAAAGTGGTGTGGTATTTAGGTCCCCGTACTGAATATTTTACATTTATTTCTTCAGACAAATATTGATTTTTTAAAGTTAGTTTTGAAGCTGTGTGTTAATCTGTAAAACATGAATTGTTAGTTTATAAAAGAAGTAACCCTGAAGGAGTGCATTTCGCAACACTTAATTACCCAATTTATATATCCGACCCACTTCTACATTTTAGGCACGATATGAACAAATAAATGAAACGATTTTGTATTTGATTTCAGATAAAGACGGGCATGGAGCAGATGTGATCCCAGATGTGATCCCAGCGCTATTGCTTTGCACGATAGGTATGTGTTTGCAAACAGAAAGCTTATGTTTTGGCATGTGATATTTGCATAGTGCCTAACTGCAATGGGCATGGTCATGAAGCGCTTTGGGTTGCCTGGGAGTTCGGCAGACCTTAGTCTGAACACACACAATGAATGACACACTGCCTTCCAAGAGGAGGAGGACGCATGACAATGCCCATTGACAGTCGGTGGAAAAGGCACATTTGGAAGCGATGACTAGTTCTGGAACCTTCCATTGAGCAGGTTGATGTGCTGGGTGCTGTGTGAATTGATACACCAGTGGATATGTGGGTGCTGCCGTGAGGGCCACATTTGGCAAGGGTCTCAGCCAACACATTTGGGGATTCTGAACTAAACGCGATTACATGACTCTATATCCCTAGAGCAACTCATTGCAGTTGAGTGTTGTCACACATGGCTCAAGGAACATTGTAATGCTCAAGGACAGTTCAAGGGTTTTTATTAAACTTTCAAAGGGCGCTATGGCCATCTCTCTCTCACCTAGAAGCACCTCCACCGTAACCGAGTCGGCCTTAATCCCAGAGTATTAGGTCAGGATTATAGTATACGAGGATCTGAAATGGCTACGGTGATGACCTTATGGCGGTTCGCCTTGTCAATCAATCTAGGCTCCCCCAGGGGCTCCCCCTTACGAACTGTCCTTACTTTATCCACTTGTTGGTGTTTTATAGAAATGGGGAATTGTGCCTTACAGACACCCTCTTGTAGTCAGTACTTCTACCACACACAGGGCCTCATTACGAGGCTTGGGCTCCCGTAATGAAGGGTGCCGTACGGGACTGGCACCCTTCATTACGGGAGCGCCGATTATGAGGTTCCCTTTGCGGGACCCTGTAAGGAAGCCTGGTAAAACCAGGCGTCCTTTCCGGGTCCCGCGAGGGGAAGAGGGAGGCAATAACGGGCCAGATGTAATCTGCCCATTATTACCTCCCTCCCCGTACCCACTGAACCCTATGGGGGCTCAAATGGGAATGGGGATGGGTTCCTGCAAGGAGGAATTACTGGGTCCTCCTATGTTGGAATGACCCGGTAAGTCCTCATTGCAGGAACCCGGTATTGGAGCCCTGTATGGAGGAAGCCATGGCGCTAATAGCACCATGGCTACCTCCATATTCGTAATGAGGCCCACACTCTCTCCATCCCTGCTCTCTCAATACACTCATCCTATAACTCCTGCCTCTTCTTCAGCTACTACACTGTCCATCAATTACTCTCACTCTTTCTAGGCCTCGCCTATACCCTTTGATGTTGTGCCACTCTTGCTTCTACCTCCACACTACCACTCCCTCCGCCTCACTACTACTACTCCAATTACTACTCCCTCCTCCACACTATTACTACTCCCGCCTCCACACTATTACTACTCCCTACTCCACACTATTACTACTCCCTACTCCACACTATTACTACTCCCTCCTCCACACTATTACCACTCCCGCCTCCACACTATTACTACTCCCTACTCCACACTATTACTACTCCCTACTCCACACTATTACTACTCCCTCCTCCACACTATTACCACTCCCGCCTCCACACTATTACTACTCCCTACTCCACACTATTACTACTCCCTACTCCACACTATTACTACTCCCGCCTCCACACTATTACTAGTCCCTCCTCCACACTATTACTACTCCCTACTCCACACTATTACTACTCCCGCCTCCACACTATTACTAGTCCCTACTCCACATTATTACTACTCCCACCTCCACACTATTACTACTCCCTACTCCACACTATTACTACTCCCTCCTCCACACTATTACTACTCCCTCCTCCACACCATTACTACTCCCGCCTCCACACTATTACTACTCCTGCCTCCACACTATTACTAGTCCCTACTCCACACTATTACTACTCCCTCCTCCACACTATTACTACTCCCTCCTCCACTCCATTTCTACTCCCTACTCAACACTATTACTACTCCCTACTCCACACTATTACTACTCCCGCCTCCACACTATTACTACTCCCTCCTCCACACTATTACTACTCCCTCCTCCACACCATTACTACTCCCGCCTCCACACTATTACTACTCCCACCTCCACACTATTACTACTCCCTAATCCACACTATTACTACTCCCTCCTCCACACCATTACTACTCCCTACTCCACACTATTACTACTCCCTACTTCACACTATTACTACCCCTGCCTCCACACTATTACTAGTTCCTACTCCACACTATTACTACTCCCGCCTCCACACTATTACTAGTCCCTACTCCACACTATTACTACTCCCACCTCCACACTATTACTAGTCCCTACTCCACACTATTACTACTCCCTCCTCCACACTATTACTACTCCCTACTCCACACTATTACTACTCCCGCCTCCACACTATTACTAGTCCCTACTCCACACTATTACTACTCCCACCTCCACACTATTACTAGTCCCTACTCCACACTATTACTACTCCCACCTCCACACTATTACTACTCCCTAATCCACACTATTACTACTCCCTCCTCCACACTATTACTACTCCCTCCTCCACACCATTACTACTCCCGCCTCCACACTATTACTACTCCCTACTCCACACTATTACTACTCCTGCCTCCACACTATTACTACTCCCTAATCCCCACTATTACTACTCCCTCCTCCACACTATTACTACTCCCTCCTCCACACCATTACTACTCCCGCCTACACACTATTACTACTCCCTCCTCCACACCATTACTACTCCCGCCTCCACACTATTACTACTCCCTACTCCACACTATTACTACTCCTGCCTCCACACTATTACTACTCCCTAATCCCCACTATTACTACTCCCTCCTCCACACTATTACTACTCCCTCCTCCACACCATTACTACTCCCGCCTCCACACTATTACTACTCCCTCCTCCACACCATTACTACTCCCGCCTCCACACTATTACTACTCCCTACTCCACACTATTACTACTCCTGCCTCCACACTATTACTACTCCCTAATCCCCACTATTACTACTCCCTCCTCCACACTATTACTACTCCCTCCTCCACACCATTACTACTCCCGCCTCCACACTATTACTACTCCCTCCTCCACACCATTACTACTCCCGCCTCCACACTATTACTACTCCTGCCTCCACACTATTACTACTCCCTAATCCCCACTATTACTACTCCCTCCTCCACACTATTACTACCCCCTCCTCCACACCATTACTACTCCCGCCTCCACACTATAACTACTCCCTCCTCCACACCATTACTACTCCCGCCTCCACACTATTACTACTCCTGCCTCCACACTATTACTACTCCCTAATCCCCACTATTACTACTCCCTCCTCCACACTATTACTACTTCCTCCTCCACACCATTACTACTCCCGCTTCCACACTATTACTACTCTCTCCTCCACACCATTACTACTCCCGCCTCCACACTATTACTACTCCTGCCTCCACACTATTACTACTCCCTAATCCCCACTATTACTACTCCGTCCTCCACACCATTACTACTCCCGCCTCCACACTATTACTACTCCCTCCTCCACACCATTACTACTCCCGCCTCCACACTATTACTACTCCTGCCTCCACACTATTACTACTCCCTAATCCCCACTATTACTACTCCCTCCTCCACACTATTACTACTCCCTCCTCCACACCATTACTACTCCCGCCTCCACACTATTACTACTCCTGCCTCCACACTATTACTACTCCCTAATCCCCACTATTACTACTCCGTCCTCCACACTATTACTACTCCCTCCTCCACACCATTACTACTCCCGCCTCCACACTATTACTACTCCCTGGTGGCTCCTCTTGGGCGCTGGGCACCCTCTTTCTGTGCTCCAAAAACGACATGTGCTGCACATTTAACAGCCATTTCACTGTCATCCCTACACAGTTCAGCATGTACATACACCCTTATGATTATTGTGTTGATGCCATGGAAGTCACAGCCCGCGGCTGGCACACCTGCTAAGTAGGCTGAAGTAATGCACATTATTTTAAGGCTCTTTCCGTGCATGACACCCAGGATGCACGAACCGGGGCAATAAGGCTTGAAGGCTCGGTTACCGAGCTTGCTTATCTGAAAGAGATGGGAGCATTGCCCATTCCCCCGTTGCCTGGAGCTTTTCGCCCCTCTCACCTCCCCAACAGATAAGCACCACGGTACCCTTCCAGTGCACAAACGGGAACTGGAAGGGGGGGGGCAGTGGGGAGCAGAGCAGCACATGCAGGAAGAGGCCCCAGAGGAGGGCCTGAGCACCAGTTCAGTGGGGAGGAGCAGAGCAGCACATGCAGGAAGAGGCCCCGGAGGAGGGCCTGAGGACCAGTGCAGTGGGGAGGAGCAGAGCAGGACGTGCAGGAAGAGGCCCCGGAGGAGGGCCTGGGGACCAGTGCAGTGGGGAGGAGCAGAGCAGCACATGCAGGAAGAGGCCCCGGAGGAGGGCCTGAGCACCAGTGCAGTGGGGAGGAGCAGAGCAGCACATGCAGGAAGAGGCCCCGGAGGAGGGCCTGGGGACCAGTGCAGTGGGGAGGAGCAGAGCAGCACATGCAGGAAGAGGCCCCGGAGGAGGGCCTGGTGACCGGTGCAGTGGAAAGGAGCAGAGCAGCACATGCAGGAAGAGGCCCCGGAGGAGGGCCTGAGGACCAGTGCAGTGGGGAGGAGCAGAGCAGCACATGCAGGAAGAGGCCCCGGAGGAGGGCCTGGTGACCGGTGCAGTGGAAAGGAGCAGAGCAGCACATGCAGGAAGAGGCCCCGGAGGAGGGCCTGGTGACCGGTGCAGTGGGGAGCAGCAGAGCAGCACATGCAGGAAGAGGCCCCGGAGGAGGGCCTGGGGATCAGTGCAGTGGGGAGGAGCAGAGCAGCACATGCAGGAAGAGGCCCCGGAGGAGGGCCTGAGCACCAGTGCAGTGGGGAGGAGCAGAGCACAGCACATGCAGGAAGAGGCCCCAGAGGAGGGCCTGAGCACCAGTTCAGTGGGGAAGAGCAGAGCAGCACATGCAGGAAGAGGCCCCGGAGGAGGGCCTGAGCACCAGTGCAGTGGGGAGGAGCAGAGCAGCACATGCAGGAAGAGGCCCCGGAGGAGGGCCTGGCGACCGGTGCAGTGGGGAGCAGCAGAGCAGCACATGCAGGAAGAGGCCCCGGAGGAGGGCCTGGGGACCGGTGCAGTGGGGAGAAGCAGAGCAGCACATGCCGGAAGAGGCCCCGGAGTAGGGTCTGGGGATCAGTGCAGTGGGGAGGGGCAGAGCAGCACGTGCAGGAAGAGGCCCCGGAGGAGGGCCTGGGCACCAGTGCAGTGCAGAGGAGCAGAGCTGCACGTGCAGGAAGAGGCCCCGAATGGGAGCCTGAGGACCAGTGCAGTGGGGAGGAGCGGAGCAGCACGTGCCGGAAGAGGCCCCGGAGGAGGGCCTGGGGATCAGTGCAGTGGGGAGGAGCAGAGCAGCACATGCAGGAAGAGGCTGTGGAGGAGGGCCTGAGGACCAGTGCAGTGGGGAGGAGCAGAGCAGCACGTGTAGGAAGAGGCCCCGTAGGAGGGCCTGGGTGGGGAGGAGCAGAGCAGCACGTGTAGGAAGAGGCCCCGGAGGAGGGCCTGGGGATCAGTGCAGTGAGGAGCAGCGAGCAGCGCGTGCAGGAAGAGGCCCCGGAGGAGGGCCTGGGGACCAGTGCAGTGGGGAGGAGCAGAGCAGCACATGCAGGAAGAGGCCCCGGAGGAGGGCCTGAGGACCAGTGCAGTGGGGAGGGGCAGAGCAGCACGTGCAGGAAGAGGCCCCGGAGGAGGGCCTGGGGACCAGTGCAGTGGGGAGGAGCAGAGCAGCACATGCAGGAAGAGGCCCCGGAGGAGGGCCTGAGGACCAGTGCAGTGGGGAGGAGCAGAGCAGCACATGCAGGAAGAGGCCCCGGAGGAGGGCCTGAGCACCAGTGCAGTGGGGAGGAGCAGAGCAGGACGTGCAGGAAGAGGCCCCGTAGGAGGGCCTGGGGACCGGTGCAGTGGGGAGGAGCAGAGCAGCACATGCAGGAAGAGGCCCCGGAGGAGGGCCTGGGGACCGGTGCAGTGGGGAGGAGCAGAGCAGCACGCACAGGAGGAGGGCCTGGGGACCAGTGCAGTGGGGAGGAGCAGAGCAGCACACACAGGAGGAGGGCCTGGGGACCAGTGCAGTGGGGAGGAGCAGATCAGCACGTGCAGGAAGAGGCCCCGGAGGAGGGCCTGGGGACCGGTGCACTGGGGAGGAGCGGAGCAGCATGCACAGGAAGAGGCGCCGGAGGAGGGCCCGGGGACCGGTGCAGTGGGGAGGAGCAGAGCAGCATGCACAGGAGGAGGGCCTGAGGACCAGTGCAGTGGGGAGGGGCAGATCAGCACGTGTAGGAAGAGGCCCTGGAGGAGGGCCTGAGGACCGGTGCAGTGGGGAGGAGCGAGCAGCACGTGCAGGAAGAGGCCCCGGAGGAGGGCCTGGGTGGGGAGGAGCGGAGCAGCACGTGCAGGAAGAGGCCCCGGAGGAGGGCCTGGGTGGGGAGGAGCGGAGCAGCACGTGCAGGAAGAGGCCCCGGAGGAGGGCCTGGGTGGGGAGGAGCGGAGCAGCACGTGCCGGAAGAGGCCCCGGAGGAGGGCCTGGGGACCAGTGCAGTGCAGAGGAGCAGAGCTGCACGTGCAGGAAGAGGCCCCGGAGGAGGGCCTGAGGACCAGTGCAGTGGGGAGGAGCAGAGCAGCACATGCCGGAAGAGGCCCCGGAGGAGGGCCTGGGGATCAGTGCAGTGGGGAGGGGCAGAGCAGCACGTGCAGGAGGAGGGCCTGGAGGAGGGCCTGAGGACCAGTGCAGTGGGGAGGAGCAGAGCAGCACATGCAGGAAGAGGCCCCGGAGGAGGGCCTGAGGACCAGTGCAGTGGGGAGGAGCAGAGCAGGACGTGCAGGAAGAGGCCCCGGAGGAGGGCCTGGGGACCAGTGCAGTGGGGAGGAGCAGAGCAGCACATGCAGGAAGAGGCCCCGGAGGAGGGCCTGAGCACCAGTGCAGTGGGGAGGAGCAGAGCAGCACATGCAGGAAGAGGCCCCGGAGGAGGGCCTGGGGACCAGTGCAGTGGGGAGGAGCAGAGCAGCACATGCAGGAAGAGGCCCCGGAGGAGGGCCTGGTGACCGGTGCAGTGGAAAGGAGCAGAGCAGCACATGCAGGAAGAGGCCCCGGAGGAGGGCCTGAGGACCAGTGCAGTGGGGAGCAGCAGAGCAGCACATGCAGGAAGAGGCCCCGGAGGAGGGCCTGGGGATCAGTGCAGTGGGGAGGAGCAGAGCAGCACATGCAGGAAGAGGCCCCGGAGGAGGGCCTGAGCACCAGTGCAGTGGGGAGGAGCAGAGCACAGCACATGCAGGAAGAGGCCCCAGAGGAGGGCCTGAGCACCAGTTCAGTGGGGAAGAGCAGAGCAGCACATGCAGGAAGAGGCCCCGGAGGAGGGCCTGAGCACCAGTGCAGTGGGGAGGAGCAGAGCAGCACATGCAGGAAGAGGCCCCGGAGGAGGGCCTGGCGACCGGTGCAGTGGGGAGCAGCAGAGCAGCACATGCAGGAAGAGGCCCCGGAGGAGGGCCTGGTGACCGGTGCAGTGGAAAGGAGCAGAGCAGCACATGCAGGAAGAGGCCCCGGAGGAGGGCCTGGTGACCGGTGCAGTGGGGAGCAGCAGAGCAGCACATGCAGGAAGAGGCCCCGGAGGAGGGCCTGGGGATCAGTGCAGTGGGGAGGAGCAGAGCAGCACATGCAGGAAGAGGCCCCGGAGGAGGGCCTGAGCACCAGTGCAGTGGGGAGGAGCAGAGCACAGCACATGCAGGAAGAGGCCCCAGAGGAGGGCCTGAGCACCAGTTCAGTGGGGAAGAGCAGAGCAGCACATGCAGGAAGAGGCCCCGGAGGAGGGCCTGAGCACCAGTGCAGTGGGGAGGAGCAGAGCAGCACATGCAGGAAGAGGCCCCGGAGGAGGGCCTGGCGACCGGTGCAGTGGGGAGCAGCAGAGCAGCACATGCAGGAAGAGGCCCCGGAGGAGGGCCTGGGGACCGGTGCAGTGGGGAGAAGCAGAGCAGCACATGCCGGAAGAGGCCCCGGAGTAGGGTCTGGGGATCAGTGCAGTGGGGAGGGGCAGAGCAGCACGTGCAGGAAGAGGCCCCGGAGGAGGGCCTGGGCACCAGTGCAGTGCAGAGGAGCAGAGCTGCACGTGCAGGAAGAGGCCCCGAATGGGAGCCTGAGGACCAGTGCAGTGGGGAGGAGCGGAGCAGCACGTGCCGGAAGAGGCCCCGGAGGAGGGCCTGGGGATCAGTGCAGTGGGGAGGAGCAGAGCAGCACATGCAGGAAGAGGCTGTGGAGGAGGGCCTGAGGACCAGTGCAGTGGGGAGGAGCAGAGCAGCACGTGTAGGAAGAGGCCCCGTAGGAGGGCCTGGGTGGGGAGGAGCAGAGCAGCACGTGTAGGAAGAGGCCCCGGAGGAGGGCCTGGGGATCAGTGCAGTGAGGAGCAGCGAGCAGCGCGTGCAGGAAGAGGCCCCGGAGGAGGGCCTGGGGACCAGTGCAGTGGGGAGGAGCAGAGCAGCACATGCAGGAAGAGGCCCCGGAGGAGGGCCTGAGGACCAGTGCAGTGGGGAGGGGCAGAGCAGCACGTGCAGGAAGAGGCCCCGGAGGAGGGCCTGGGGACCAGTGCAGTGGGGAGGAGCAGAGCAGCACATGCAGGAAGAGGCCCCGGAGGAGGGCCTGAGGACCAGTGCAGTGGGGAGGAGCAGAGCAGCACATGCAGGAAGAGGCCCCGGAGGAGGGCCTGAGCACCAGTGCAGTGGGGAGGAGCAGAGCAGGACGTGCAGGAAGAGGCCCCGTAGGAGGGCCTGGGGACCGGTGCAGTGGGGAGGAGCAGAGCAGCACATGCAGGAAGAGGCCCCGGAGGAGGGCCTGGGGACCGGTGCAGTGGGGAGGAGCAGAGCAGCACGCACAGGAGGAGGGCCTGGGGACCAGTGCAGTGGGGAGGAGCAGAGCAGCACACACAGGAGGAGGGCCTGGGGACCAGTGCAGTGGGGAGGAGCAGATCAGCACGTGCAGGAAGAGGCCCCGGAGGAGGGCCTGGGGACCGGTGCACTGGGGAGGAGCGGAGCAGCATGCACAGGAAGAGGCGCCGGAGGAGGGCCCGGGGACCGGTGCAGTGGGGAGGAGCAGAGCAGCATGCACAGGAGGAGGGCCTGAGGACCAGTGCAGTGGGGAGGGGCAGATCAGCACGTGTAGGAAGAGGCCCTGGAGGAGGGCCTGAGGACCGGTGCAGTGGGGAGGAGCGAGCAGCACGTGCAGGAAGAGGCCCCGGAGGAGGGCCTGGGTGGGGAGGAGTGGAGCAGCACGTGCAGGAAGAGGCCCCGGAGGAGGGCCTGGGTGGGGAGGAGCGGAGCAGCACGTGCAGGAAGAGGCCCCGGAGGAGGGCCTGGGTGGGGAGGAGCGGAGCAGCACGTGCCGGAAGAGGCCCCGGAGGAGGGCCTGGGGACCAGTGCAGTGCAGAGGAGCAGAGCTGCACGTGCAGGAAGAGGCCCCGGAGGAGGGCCTGAGGACCAGTGCAGTGGGGAGGAGCAGAGCAGCACATGCCGGAAGAGGCCCCGGAGGAGGGCCTGGGGATCAGTGCAGTGGGGAGGGGCAGAGCAGCACGTGCAGGAGGAGGGCCTGGAGGAGGGCCTGAGGACCAGTGCAGTGGGGAGGAGCAGAGCAGCACATGCAGGAAGAGGCCCCGGAGGAGGACCTGGGGACCGGTGCAGTGGGGAGGAGCGGAGAAGCACGTGCAGGAAGAGGCCCTGGAGGAGGGCCTGAGGACCAGTGCAGTGGGGAGGAGCAGAGCAGCACGCACAGGAGGAGGGCCTGGGGACCAGTGCAGTGGGGAGGAGCCGAGCAGCACGTGCAGGAGGAGGGCCTGAGGACCGGTGCAGTGGGGAGGAGCAGAGCAGCACATGCAGGAAGAGGCCCTGGAGGAGGGCCTGGGGACCGGTGCAGTGGGGAGGAGCAGAGCAGCACGCACAGGAGGAGGGCCTGGGGACCGGTGCAGTGGGGAGGAGCGGAGCAGCACACACAGGAGGAGGGCCTGGGGACCGGTGCAGTGGGGAGGAGCAGATCAGCACGTGCAGGAAGAGGCCCCAGAGGAGGGCCTGAGCACCAGTTCAGTGGGGAGGAGCAGAGCAGCACATGCAGGAAGAGGCCCCGGAGGAGGGCCTGAGGACCAGTGCAGTGGGGAGGAGCAGAGCAGGACGTGCAGGAAGAGGCCCCGGAGGAGGGCCTGGGGACCAGTGCAGTGGGGAGGAGCAGAGCAGCACATGCAGGAAGAGGCCCCGGAGGAGGGCCTGAGCACCAGTGCAGTGGGGAGGAGCAGAGCAGCACATGCAGGAAGAGGCCCCGGAGGAGGGCCTGGGGACCAGTGCAGTGGGGAGGAGCAGAGCAGCACATGCAGGAAGAGGCCCCGGAGGAGGGCCTGGTGACCGGTGCAGTGGAAAGGAGCAGAGCAGCACATGCAGGAAGAGGCCCCGGAGGAGGGCCTGAGGACCAGTGCAGTGGGGAGGAGCAGAGCAGCACATGCAGGAAGAGGCCCCGGAGGAGGGCCTGGTGACCGGTGCAGTGGAAAGGAGCAGAGCAGCACATGCAGGAAGAGGCCCCGGAGGAGGGCCTGGTGACCGGTGCAGTGGGGAGCAGCAGAGCAGCACATGCAGGAAGAGGCCCCGGAGGAGGGCCTGGGGATCAGTGCAGTGGGGAGGAGCAGAGCAGCACATGCAGGAAGAGGCCCCGGAGGAGGGCCTGAGCACCAGTGCAGTGGGGAGGAGCAGAGCACAGCACATGCAGGAAGAGGCCCCAGAGGAGGGCCTGAGCACCAGTTCAGTGGGGAAGAGCAGAGCAGCACATGCAGGAAGAGGCCCCGGAGGAGGGCCTGAGCACCAGTGCAGTGGGGAGGAGCAGAGCAGCACATGCAGGAAGAGGCCCCGGAGGAGGGCCTGGCGACCGGTGCAGTGGGGAGCAGCAGAGCAGCACATGCAGGAAGAGGCCCCGGAGGAGGGCCTGGGGACCGGTGCAGTGGGGAGAAGCAGAGCAGCACATGCCGGAAGAGGCCCCGGAGTAGGGTCTGGGGATCAGTGCAGTGGGGAGGGGCAGAGCAGCACGTGCAGGAAGAGGCCCCGGAGGAGGGCCTGGGCACCAGTGCAGTGCAGAGGAGCAGAGCTGCACGTGCAGGAAGAGGCCCCGAATGGGAGCCTGAGGACCAGTGCAGTGGGGAGGAGCGGAGCAGCACGTGCCGGAAGAGGCCCCGGAGGAGGGCCTGGGGATCAGTGCAGTGGGGAGGAGCAGAGCAGCACATGCAGGAAGAGGCTGTGGAGGAGGGCCTGAGGACCAGTGCAGTGGGGAGGAGCAGAGCAGCACGTGTAGGAAGAGGCCCCGTAGGAGGGCCTGGGTGGGGAGGAGCAGAGCAGCACGTGTAGGAAGAGGCCCCGGAGGAGGGCCTGGGGATCAGTGCAGTGAGGAGCAGCGAGCAGCGCGTGCAGGAAGAGGCCCCGGAGGAGGGCCTGGGGACCAGTGCAGTGGGGAGGAGCAGAGCAGCACATGCAGGAAGAGGCCCCGGAGGAGGGCCTGAGGACCAGTGCAGTGGGGAGGGGCAGAGCAGCACGTGCAGGAAGAGGCCCCGGAGGAGGGCCTGGGGACCAGTGCAGTGGGGAGGAGCAGAGCAGCACATGCAGGAAGAGGCCCCGGAGGAGGGCCTGAGGACCAGTGCAGTGGGGAGGAGCAGAGCAGCACATGCAGGAAGAGGCCCCGGAGGAGGGCCTGAGCACCAGTGCAGTGGGGAGGAGCAGAGCAGGACGTGCAGGAAGAGGCCCCGTAGGAGGGCCTGGGGACCGGTGCAGTGGGGAGGAGCAGAGCAGCACATGCAGGAAGAGGCCCCGGAGGAGGGCCTGGGGACCGGTGCAGTGGGGAGGAGCAGAGCAGCACGCACAGGAGGAGGGCCTGGGGACCAGTGCAGTGGGGAGGAGCAGAGCAGCACACACAGGAGGAGGGCCTGGGGACCAGTGCAGTGGGGAGGAGCAGATCAGCACGTGCAGGAAGAGGCCCCGGAGGAGGGCCTGGGGACCGGTGCACTGGGGAGGAGCGGAGCAGCATGCACAGGAAGAGGCGCCGGAGGAGGGCCCGGGGACCGGTGCAGTGGGGAGGAGCAGAGCAGCATGCACAGGAGGAGGGCCTGAGGACCAGTGCAGTGGGGAGGGGCAGATCAGCACGTGTAGGAAGAGGCCCTGGAGGAGGGCCTGAGGACCGGTGCAGTGGGGAGGAGCGAGCAGCACGTGCAGGAAGAGGCCCCGGAGGAGGGCCTGGGTGGGGAGGAGCGGAGCAGCACGTGCAGGAAGAGGCCCCGGAGGAGGGCCTGGGTGGGGAGGAGCGGAGCAGCACGTGCAGGAAGAGGCCCCGGAGGAGGGCCTGGGTGGGGAGGAGCGGAGCAGCACGTGCCGGAAGAGGCCCCGGAGGAGGGCCTGGGGACCAGTGCAGTGCAGAGGAGCAGAGCTGCACGTGCAGGAAGAGGCCCCGGAGGAGGGCCTGAGGACCAGTGCAGTGGGGAGGAGCAGAGCAGCACATGCCGGAAGAGGCCCCGGAGGAGGGCCTGGGGATCAGTGCAGTGGGGAGGGGCAGAGCAGCACGTGCAGGAGGAGGGCCTGGAGGAGGGCCTGAGGACCAGTGCAGTGGGGAGGAGCAGAGCAGCACATGCAGGAAGAGGCCCCGGAGGAGGGCCTGAGGACCAGTGCAGTGGGGAGGAGCAGAGCAGGACGTGCAGGAAGAGGCCCCGGAGGAGGGCCTGGGGACCAGTGCAGTGGGGAGGAGCAGAGCAGCACATGCAGGAAGAGGCCCCGGAGGAGGGCCTGAGCACCAGTGCAGTGGGGAGGAGCAGAGCAGCACATGCAGGAAGAGGCCCCGGAGGAGGGCCTGGGGACCAGTGCAGTGGGGAGGAGCAGAGCAGCACATGCAGGAAGAGGCCCCGGAGGAGGGCCTGGTGACCGGTGCAGTGGAAAGGAGCAGAGCAGCACATGCAGGAAGAGGCCCCGGAGGAGGGCCTGAGGACCAGTGCAGTGGGGAGCAGCAGAGCAGCACATGCAGGAAGAGGCCCCGGAGGAGGGCCTGGGGATCAGTGCAGTGGGGAGGAGCAGAGCAGCACATGCAGGAAGAGGCCCCGGAGGAGGGCCTGAGCACCAGTGCAGTGGGGAGGAGCACAGCACAGCACATGCAGGAAGAGGCCCCAGAGGAGGGCCTGAGCACCAGTTCAGTGGGGAAGAGCAGAGCAGCACATGCAGGAAGAGGCCCCGGAGGAGGGCCTGAGCACCAGTGCAGTGGGGAGGAGCAGAGCAGCACATGCAGGAAGAGGCCCCGGAGGAGGGCCTGGCGACCGGTGCAGTGGGGAGCAGCAGAGCAGCACATGCAGGAAGAGGCCCCGGAGGAGGGCCTGGTGACCGGTGCAGTGGAAAGGAGCAGAGCAGCACATGCAGGAAGAGGCCCCGGAGGAGGGCCTGGTGACCGGTGCAGTGGGGAGCAGCAGAGCAGCACATGCAGGAAGAGGCCCCGGAGGAGGGCCTGGGGATCAGTGCAGTGGGGAGGAGCAGAGCAGCACATGCAGGAAGAGGCCCCGGAGGAGGGCCTGAGCACCAGTGCAGTGGGGAGGAGCAGAGCACAGCACATGCAGGAAGAGGCCCCAGAGGAGGGCCTGAGCACCAGTTCAGTGGGGAAGAGCAGAGCAGCACATGCAGGAAGAGGCCCCGGAGGAGGGCCTGAGCACCAGTGCAGTGGGGAGGAGCAGAGCAGCACATGCAGGAAGAGGCCCCGGAGGAGGGCCTGGCGACCGGTGCAGTGGGGAGCAGCAGAGCAGCACATGCAGGAAGAGGCCCCGGAGGAGGGCCTGGGGACCGGTGCAGTGGGGAGAAGCAGAGCAGCACATGCCGGAAGAGGCCCCGGAGTAGGGTCTGGGGATCAGTGCAGTGGGGAGGGGCAGAGCAGCACGTGCAGGAAGAGGCCCCGGAGGAGGGCCTGGGCACCAGTGCAGTGCAGAGGAGCAGAGCTGCACGTGCAGGAAGAGGCCCCGAATGGGAGCCTGAGGACCAGTGCAGTGGGGAGGAGCGGAGCAGCACGTGCCGGAAGAGGCCCCGGAGGAGGGCCTGGGGATCAGTGCAGTGGGGAGGAGCAGAGCAGCACATGCAGGAAGAGGCTGTGGAGGAGGGCCTGAGGACCAGTGCAGTGGGGAGGAGCAGAGCAGCACGTGTAGGAAGAGGCCCCGTAGGAGGGCCTGGGTGGGGAGGAGCAGAGCAGCACGTGTAGGAAGAGGCCCCGGAGGAGGGCCTGGGGATCAGTGCAGTGAGGAGCAGCGAGCAGCGCGTGCAGGAAGAGGCCCCGGAGGAGGGCCTGGGGACCAGTGCAGTGGGGAGGAGCAGAGCAGCACATGCAGGAAGAGGCCCCGGAGGAGGGCCTGAGAACCAGTGCAGTGGGGAGGGGCAGAGCAGCACGTGCAGGAAGAGGCCCCGGAGGAGGGCCTGGGGACCAGTGCAGTGGGGAGGAGCAGAGCAGCACATGCAGGAAGAGGCCCCGGAGGAGGGCCTGAGGACCAGTGCAGTGGGGAGGAGCAGAGCAGCACATGCAGGAAGAGGCCCCGGAGGAGGGCCTGAGCACCAGTGCAGTGGGGAGGAGCAGAGCAGGACGTGCAGGAAGAGGCCCCGTAGGAGGGCCTGGGGACCGGTGCAGTGGGGAGGAGCAGAGCAGCACATGCAGGAAGAGGCCCCGGAGGAGGGCCTGGGGACCGGTGCAGTGGGGAGGAGCAGAGAAGCACGCACAGGAGGAGGGCCTGGGGACCAGTGCAGTGGGGAGGAGCAGAGCAGCACACACAGGAGGAGGGCCTGGGGACCAGTGCAGTGGGGAGGAGCAGATCAGCACGTGCAGGAAGAGGCCCCGGAGGAGGGCCTGGGGACCGGTGCACTGGGGAGGAGCGGAGCAGCATGCACAGGAAGAGGCGCCGGAGGAGGGCCCGGGGACCGGTGCAGTGGGGAGGAGCAGAGCAGCATGCACAGGAGGAGGGCCTGAGGACCAGTGCAGTGGGGAGGGGCAGATCAGCACGTGTAGGAAGAGGCCCTGGAGGAGGGCCTGAGGACCGGTGCAGTGGGGAGGAGCGAGCAGCACGTGCAGGAAGAGGCCCCGGAGGAGGGCCTGGGTGGGGAGGAGTGGAGCAGCACGTGCAGGAAGAGGCCCCGGAGGAGGGCCTGGGTGGGGAGGAGCGGAGCAGCACGTGCAGGAAGAGGCCCCGGAGGAGGGCCTGGGTGGGGAGGAGCGGAGCACCACGTGCCGGAAGAGGCCCCGGAGGAGGGCCTGGGGACCAGTGCAGTGCAGAGGAGCAGAGCTGCACGTGCAGGAAGAGGCCCCGGAGGAGGGCCTGAGGACCAGTGCAGTGGGGAGGAGCAGAGCAGCACATGCCGGAAGAGGCCCCGGAGGAGGGCCTGGGGATCAGTGCAGTGGGGAGGGGCAGAGCAGCACGTGCAGGAGGAGGGCCTGGAGGAGGGCCTGAGGACCAGTGCAGTGGGGAGGAGCAGAGCAGCACATGCAGGAAGAGGCCCCGGAGGAGGACCTGGGGACCGGTGCAGTGGGGAGGAGCGGAGAAGCACGTGCAGGAAGAGGCCCTGGAGGAGGGCCTGAGGACCAGTGCAGTGGGGAGGAGCAGAGCAGCACGCACAGGAGGAGGGCCTGGGGACCAGTGCAGTGGGGAGGAGCCGAGCAGCACGTGCAGGAGGAGGGCCTGAGGACCGGTGCAGTGGGGAGGAGCAGAGCAGCACATGCAGGAAGAGGCCCTGGAGGAGGGCCTGGGGACCGGTGCAGTGGGGAGGAGCAGAGCAGCACGCACAGGAGGAGGGCCTGGGGACCGGTGCAGTGGGGAGGAGCGGAGCAGCACACACAGGAGGAGGGCCTGGGGACCGGTGCAGTGGGGAGGAGCAGAGC
Organism: Ambystoma mexicanum; assembly: GCF_040938575.1. Lineage (NCBI taxonomy): Eukaryota > Metazoa > Chordata > Amphibia > Caudata > Ambystomatidae > Ambystoma > Ambystoma mexicanum. The sequence goes on from NC_090935.1 coordinate 1,462,989,176, forward strand.
AGCACATGCAGGAAGAGTCCCTGGAGGAGGGCCTGAGGACCGGTGCAGTGGGGAGGAGCAGAGCTGCACGTGCAGGAAGAGGCCCCGGAGGAGGGCCTGAGGACCGGTGCAGTGGGGAGGAGCAGAGCAGCACATGCCGGAAGAGGCCCCGGAGGAGGGCCTGGGGATCAGTGCAGTGGGGAGGGGCAGAGCAGCACGTGCAGGAGGAGGGCCTGGAGGAGGACCTGGGGACCGGTGCAGTGGGGAGGAGCGGAGCAGCATGTGCAGGAAGAGGCCCCGGAGGAGGGCCTGAGGACCACGCACAGGAGGAGGGCCTGAGGACCGGTGCAGTGGGGAGGAGCAGAGCAGCACGCGCAGGAGGAGGTCCTGGAGGAGGAGATGAAGGATCCGGTCTGTCAGTGCCTGAGCATCAAACTGCTAAAGAAGCATGGAGCTTCTAAATAAAATGGTAGCAGGGCAGGGGGAAGGGAGAGAGAGAGGAGAATCTAAGGTTTTGAGGCTCTGGAGAGGAGGGAACTGATTGAACCTCAGAGGTCAGGAAACGCTAGACCTTCATACGCTCCCTATCCCCAAAAATCGGCACCAGCGCGGAATAGAAAAGGTAATTCCATATAGAATAGCACTCCTTTGTCAGTGACCGATTGTAACACAAAAACTAAAACCCCTCGTGTTAAGGCTGGGGCAGGGGTGCATGAACTAAAGATTCAGGCGGTGCGGGTGGTGGAAGCTGAAAGGAAGGCGGTCAAGAACACCCCAAAGAGTAACATGAGATATGAAGCAGAAAAGCAAACGTGCACATCCAATGTAAAAAGGAATCACACACCCACCTTATCCAGCGGGAGCCTGGAGACACCGTTCCTCGGTTGCGATTCCAGCCGATTTGGAACAGGGTCATGACCTCGGCTGCTTTGCGATGGGTGAGAACCACTGTGGAGCAGAGAGAGAAAAGGGGCGAGTGCTGCACACACAGCTCCCGCCGTGGCATCCAGAAGGGTTCAAGCGAGAGGAGGACACCTACCAATGCACAACTGCAATCGCACTAGCAACAGCGTACAGAGTATCTATCATATGCCCTAGCATCCTGCCTGACCCTGACCCTGTCGCCATATAAAGGCGTCCAACTATCCTAAAATGGCTGATCAAGGGTGTCCTTTATGTACAATATATAGATCGTTGTTTTGTTCTCCTCGTTCCCCTCCCTTGCCTTGTCGCGCTCTGAAACACTTGTGCACGAGCGCGAAAGAAATAGAATATCAATTCAATATCAATTTGAAGTGACGGATTCCCAGGAGCCAAGGTGAGTTTCCTCAAAAAAACGTATTTATTGTCATAAAAGAATGAAGCCCTCCTACTGCTGATGAATCTAAGCATCAGGGGAGTTGCAAACCTATATGTACAGCGCAGTATATTCCCTTGGGGGTCCCATATCTCCAAGGAGATTGCAAAACAGGTTTGTTGTGGGTAACTACAGACATGGCAACAACAGTCAGCTGACATTTCAAACTGCACATGAGCACATAACATGTTTATCCATACAGTTGGCATAAGAACCTTAACATGTTTGTTTGTCAGAGTTACAAGAATGTGTGTTCCCATAGAGGGTGGTATCACCATAACAAGTTTATTCCCAGCAGGTAATAAAGTGATCTTGCTGTTGCATTTTAAACTTACATGAAACCATCCTAACATTTTAATTCTCTAACCTCCATAAGCACTTGCTCTAACGTGATGGTCTTAAGGTGACATTGGCAAACTTAGATGGCCAAGACTCTATTTATTATCGTATAGTCAGAGCCAGCGTCAATAAGTATTTTAACTGGAGTTTCATTGACACCCACTATTGAGTGTGGTTTTCCATCTATGTCAGACCCAACACTACATACTGCCCATGTGATGCCAGAGGACTCCTCTTCAGAGGACTGACCTTCTGAAACTTCATTTTCAGTATTGCCATTCATCTCGTTTACCAGCTTCTTAGCCAGGCTATGGCAATGTTTGTTGAAATGGCCTTTTCTACCACATGTCCTGCATTATGCGTTGCGTGCAGAGCAAGATGCATTATTGGCTAAATGTGAGGAGCTGCCACATCTGAAGCCTTTCTGGGTGGCAGTGGGTTTGGGAACAGTTGGGGTTTTTTGTCGGCAGTCCTACTGGTTTTCTTTTCCTTTTTGACACGTTTCTTTGGTTCCGGAGGAGAAATGGCACAAATGGAATCTTTACTCTCTTTGTTTTCTAGCTGTTTGTCTCATGTCATCATATGTTCAATTCTTTTGGCAATGTCTAAAGCTTCATCCAAAGTGGGATCTCCCTTTGCCCATATTTCCTCCCTTATTTTTAATTATTTTACTTTAAGCATACATTGATCATTTGCTCATCATAAGATGAACCAAAATTACATGAATTGTCCAATTCTCTAAGTGCTGTAATAAATGACTCAATAGATTCCTCTTTTGCATGTTCTCTTGTGCTGAAGTGATAGCGTTGCAACACAATGCGTCCACGTTTTTCATAATGTTTATCAAGTTTTAAAAATATGATCTCATATGGAGTGGAAAGACAGTGTTTTGTACACAGTCACGTGGTAGCAGTATGTGGTGAAGATCCTTGACAAAGTGCTGCCAGGGATGAAATGGTAATATAATACCTGTGCTTACCTGCGGGTTGGGATGGATGATACCGCACAGCTCATGCTACACTCTATACCAGCGTGTACATGGGTGTAACACTCTCTGAGCCGCACAGACATAGAAATAAAGATCTGCATGCATGGGTACAGTAATGGGGAGCTGCCCAACGGTAGGACGCCATGGTTATAAGCAGAATGGACAATCAGCCAACATTATCCCATATCCAGTGCCAAATCAGTCACAGCAGGGGAGGCAGAAGATAGTGCTAGGAGGGAAGTGGTGAAATGAAATTCAGCTGAGCGGCCCACTCGGAAAGTCTTACCGGGATGAGCACCCCGCAAGGAAGAGACGGTGGAGTGGAAAGCAGTTTGTGTGGGCTGAAGAAGTGATCTGGAGAGTTGCAAACATATAAATACAGTACAGTGTAACCCTGTGGAGGATCCATATCTCCAAGGAGATTGCAAAACGTGTTTGTTGTGATTTACTACAGACATGGCAATAACAGTGAGGAGCATTTTCAAACAGGGCATGAGCACATTACATGTTTATCCATATATGGCATAAGAACCATAACATGTTTGTTTGTCAGAGTTACAAGAATGTGTGTTCCCATATAGGGTGGTATCATCATAACAGGTTTATTCACAGCAGTTAATATTAAGATGAATCTCAAATAATAGTTACCAATGCCCATATAAGGTAACAGTTGGCCTCATTACAACTGTGCCGGTCCAGAAACAATGGTGCCGGCAAGCCTACCGGCACCAGTGTTTCCAGACCTGCACAGTCCAACTCTGCAGGAGGGTGCCGTCCCGCCCGGCAGGGACAGACCTGCCGTGCAGGACGGCGCCCGCTCGCAGAGTTCTCATGGAAGCACCGGCATTGTTGTTAACGGAGCCGATGCTCCAGTGTCCCCATTCCCAGTCTTTTTTGACTTCATGGGAATGAAGACTAACACAATTACCGGTGCCTGACTTTCCGGCCACTGGACTTGGACTAGCCCGGTGGCACCGGGAAATCAAGCGCTGGTAATTGTTTCCTGGTATGGCGGCAACCTGCCGGTTTTACCGGCAAGGTTACCGCCGGACACGTAATGAAGCCCAGTGTCTTTTACAGTAATATTATGATAGCTGCCATTAATTAATAATGCAATATAAGAGAGATATAACTATTCTATTCCTTTCTAGGCAGGGGAATAATGCGCATGGTTATTGGTTATTAACAATGCTAATTATTGACCCAAACCAATTAATCATTTTTCGTCCAGAGCTATCGCTCATTTGTCAAACAGGTACAACGACTGAGCCTTTATGGGCTAGGTCTGAAAGATATCACCTAATATTGCCCATGCCTAAGAATGAGTGATATTTTCCAATATGTGTATGTGTGTGTGTATGTAGTTAACGGAAATGGCTATCAGTACAGTTTGGGGATATAATTGGTCATTGATTTCTCAAAGCTCTTTTGATTGCATGTCCTTCTCAGGTGTCAAGCGGGATGTATTAAAGTACACAAAGCAGCCCGTCTGAGACATCAGCAACTCACTATCACCAGTCACTGCAGGGAACTGACAGGTGGAACACAATTGTTCTGTGGAAATGCGCCTTCCATCGTCCCATGAAAAGACTCTTTCCAATGTTTTTATCTTTCGAATGGTACATTGATGGGAAGGGGGTTATCTTTACATTTCAAGGCGACTAGCAAGAGTTTGGCAGAAATCATGAGGGAGTGGCTGCATTTATCTGTTTTGGTGAACGGCTCTTTGCCGGCATGTTGCACAGAACGCTACCACTCACGCTTTGCCACTTGGAGCTATCTCACAGGGTTGGGAAATTCTGATCTGCGGGACACAAGAACATCTCTGCAGCAGGATCTTTAACACCCAAGCCATCTGACAGGGATTGGAAAGTACATTGACATATTTTAATTTGATTTCATTTAGATTTTTATATTTAAGTGGATTTTCTGGATGCTGAGGAGTTGATTTTTTTTAAAGTTCATGTATTTTATTGTGTTCATAAAAAAGACAAACATAGTGTAGAATTCACATATTGAAAGGAACAACATTGCAAGCCAAAGGACAGTGAATTTGGTGGACTGAACCCCAATTAGCAAACAATCTAAGGTTTGAAAGCAATGTGTATTGCCTCAAGTCATTTGGGGCTAAATGAGTAGCTTAAATGAGTCTAAATTTACTAAGCTTCGAAAAAGGGTGTAAGTAGAAAAATGACTTAAGCACTTACTTAAGCTACTTATTTAGCTTATTACATCAGCCCCATTCGTCTTTAGTAGAACCTAAAAGTTTGAATATGACAGAATCAATACCTTAACATAACTAAGACCAATTTCAAGGCATATAGGAAGAACACAATGTTTAAATTGAGCACCTACTGACATTGCATTAGTCAGCAACTGTCAGCAGTTCGAAGAATGACAGAATGCAGTGTAATATTGAAAGTACAAGAATTGCTGGGATTTGTACGAAGGAAAGATTGTACAGCAAAAAGTCAGTTATGACCGGAATATCTAAAGACAAATTATGTTTAGGACCCCTAAAATAAAGAGTAAAAAATGAGAACACGAGGGAAAAGGGGAAAGCAGGTAATGCTATGAATACAAATCAAAGGCTACATTTGCCATAAAATATTAAATGTAAAGCTATACATTTTAGAAAATGTGCATACATAAATGGGCTACTGTTAGCATAATTCACGAAATGGTGGTCAGTAACACTGCACAAAGGTCAGCAGCTCTGTTACTGTAACAGACACTTTGAAACCTATCACTGTGCATTAATCAATATAAGACATTTTAAAAGAGAGAATGTAGCTAACTACAGACAAGGACGTCGAAGGGTGCACCTTGGCCTTCAAACAGAACATTTGCAAGGGGGTTTGGAATTCATGGCATTTCGATATTGATTAGTTCAATTTATCAGAAACATTAACTTATTTAGGTCTGCCAGAAGACAGAAAGTTAATGGGTGTGTACCAATCAGTTCCATGTGTTGTTAAAAGCTTGGGAGATGCAGCTAGCCATTTTTCTAACCTATGAATATTATAGATGCCACTCTAACAAAGGTTTCAATGAATATTAAAGGTGTTTTCCAATTGGCAGTGACTGAATAGTCACAGTAAAAAAAAATATCAAGATAAAGCAAGAATAACCGTTTCCAGAAGAGTCAACATACGTTTACCTATTAAAATGCCCCCCTAACTAAGAGTTACATAAAAGGCCCTGTGAAGGGCAAGGTACTGAGTAAGGCTACCTGAGGTGGCGATCTATTGCCAATCAGAGAAAAAATCCCAATGCCAATTTATTTTACAGCTTGTTTCCCAATGTACTTAAAAAAAATCCTCTTTTTTATTCAATAAAGAATAATAAATGAATGCATTATGTCATGGATGGCTTCACCAAAATGAGGGAAAACAGTTCGAGGGTTTTTATATTTGACTGCAGGGTGAGCCACCTAAGGGAGATCCCTGTCTCGTCCCTCGACCTCCCACCCTATGCCAGGCCCCCTATTCCTGGAGTGTTTCGTGCAATTATGGATCGGCTGCCCTATTGCCTGACCTAGCCTATCCTATTGCTGCGGGCCTAAAAGACATAACCTTATCTACATTACTTCCTCCAGGACTTCCTAAGGTTTCCCTAATTTCCTCATGCTCTACAGTTTCTTCAATGCTCTTCCAGAGGGGGCCTGTCCCCTCACAGTCTCTCTCTTTCTCTCTCTCTCTCTCTCTCTCTCTCTCTCTCTCTCTCTCTCTCTCTCTCTCTCTCTAACTTCCTCTCTCTCTCTCCTTCTCTCTCTCTCTCTCTCTCTCTCTCTATTTCTCTCTCACTCTTCCTCTCACTCCTGTTCCCATTCTTACCCACCTTATGTCTCCCTCGATTCTCCTCCTACTCTCTCCTACTCTCTCTTCCCTCGCCACGTCTGGTATTTCTTGTCCTTCCTGCTCTCTCCCTCTCTCTGTAACCTTCCCTTTGTCTCTCTCTCTCTCCCTCCTCCTCTCTCTCCCTGAATTCCTTCTTTACTCCAATCTCCCTCTTCCTCGCTCCCTCAGTCTTCTTGCTATACTTCCTTCTCTCTCTACACTCCCTTCCTTTTACTGCTCTCTCGTAGCTGCCCCTCCTCCACTTCTGTGTCCCTGCTGTCTTTTTCAGTCTCTTACTACACGCCCCTCTCCTCCTACTACTCTCCTATCCACAAACACCCATTCCCCCCCTGTTTCCTCTCTCTTTCACTCACACTTCCTTTCTCCCTTTCACTGCCTCTTTCTTTCTACTACTCTCACCTTCCACTAACCACTCTCACTCTTTCCAATCTCCCGCTACTCTCTCTTTCTACACTCTAACATAAGTCTCACAATCACTCCTGTCACCTTTCACACTGGTACAGCTCTTTGTCACAAACAATACCTCAACTGCTCTCCTTACCCAATAGCGCCACAGACTTCTTAGCACTACACTGCAACTTCTCCGGGTCTCTCAGTCCACCACCACACCTGACCTCACCCTAACATCTTTCACTTGGTTGTATGCCAGCAAGCCTTTTATACCTGTTGTCTATCGGTTTTGCTGTTTCCTTCCCCAACCCATTGGGTCCCTTTTTCACTAGGTCTTTGGGGCCAATCTAGTTCTAGACTTTTCCCTGGGGCCAGGTCATTGCGGTACACAGGTTAAAAAAACTTTTTAGGCCCTGACCCCTTTTCGTTCACTCATATCCTCACCTTCCCTCTGCATTAGGATGCTAGGTTTTGGGCTGGGAAGTTCGATGTTGCTGTGAATTGGAACGTCTTGTTCGGCGTCTTTCTTTCTTTGCTTCCTCAGTTTAGTTGCTGGCATGTTGGATTCTGGATCTTGCGGTCCTGAAAATCATCAAAGATAACACGGGCCAGAGAAGAGGTTGGTAGGCATTGTGTGATTGACATTGGTACCCACTGGTAGGCGCCTATCGCAGGGTGGCAGGGGTCCCTTTTCCCTTATGTTATGACAGGGTCAAGTCCTGACCCTGCCACACAAGAACAGGTCATTTTGATACAGCATAGTCTGGTAGGATCAGAATCAATACCGTGGAAGTGACTGAATCCAATGTTTTCGAGCAAGAAGTGTTTTCTTAATGTTTTTACCTGAAAAAAACATTCAAAATAAAATATATGTGGGGGTGGGGTAAGGGATATTAATAAAGGTAAGGAGAAGGAAGGCTGCAGGGGGTCTCCCCCTGCGATAAAAAAAATGATTTGGTCACTTCACTCTTTCGATAACTTGGATTCGGTCAAATCACCTACATCTGATCAGAATAGTAATGTTTCAATACAAAGGTAGGTTTTGCATGATAGCATCTACCAATTTAATATATTGAAGATGTGCAGAAGTGGAAGGACATAATTTAATTTCACATTAACGGATAAAATACTTTCATAAACAAAACCATGAGAAACAGGTTTAATACCTTTATTTTTTTAAATTGTAATTGGTTTACACAACCTTAAACATTTTATAGAATTATCACAAATTCATAAAACAGTGTTTCATCCTACACAATTCATCTTGCAATTTATACATTTACATAAAAGCAAATCCAGAGTAAAAATATGAAAAATTACCTTCATGGTGATTTAGGTTCTTTTAGTCCAAGCCCTCCCTCCTTCACAACTGTTTGGGAACGCCTGGATCTGCAGGCATGGTGGAAAAAGCTGGCTGAAAAGGATAGCTGTTACTTTAAGAAAATTGAAGGTGTAGGGCCTACGCCACGCGTGTGTCCCTGTGCTCACCGGGGCCACACCTTACCCCTATGTCACCAACATTCCACACCCAGTTCCTGTGGTTCTGCCGATGGCTGTAGAATTTAAGTATATGCTTACTATAGGGGATGGATGGGTGGGTGTTGTGAAACAGGGAGAGCCTGGACTAAGAGAACCTGAATGACCCTGAAAGTAATTTCTCATTTCTCTTTCATCCTGGCTCTCCTTCCTTCCCAACTGGTTGGGACCAGACCAAAAAGCTTTAGATTAAATAAGGGCAGAGGAGACAGCATATATGGAATTTAGGCAAACAAGTTACGGAGCACCTTTTGGCCGAATTTAGCATAATTTCTAAAGGATGTATCCATAGCACAGTGCTGGAATGTGCCCGAAGACTCTGCAGAGTCGGGAGCCCTTTCATATCATAAGCCTTGGAGATACAGGAGACAACCCATCTGGTGATGGAATCTTTAGCTGTTTTATTGCCAGGAGATGGACCTAGATTATGTAATGTCTCCTCGGCCGCGGAAGCACGCGGGCTATGAAGAAAAACAGGAAGACATATTTCTTGATTCAGATGAAAATCGGAAACCACCTTTGGTAGAAAGCAGGGGGCCATACGAAGGACTACTTTATCCTTATGGGAAACTATGTAAGGTTCCTTTGAGGAGAGAGCTTGGAGTTCTCCAATCCTTCTAGCCAAACTAATGACTACTAAAAATGCTGTTTTCCAGGTTAGAAGTTCTAATTCGCATGATGCCATAGGCTCAAATGTTTTTTTGCATTAGAGCTGACAAAGCTGCGGAGATCCCACTGAGTAGGAGGTTCACAAATAGGGGAATGTAAACGTAGTAGGCCCTCAAAGTGCCTACGAATGGCTTCATTTGAAAGCGAGAAAGACTTATGTTCTCTGTTTAAGTATGCTCCAACAGCCGATAAGTAATGTTTGCAAGTGTCTACATGTGAAAACTAGATGAGACATGATGGACATGACATTATCAATAGAAGCCTCTAGAGGATTAAGGTGGCGGTCTAAGGCCCAGTGACAGAACCATAACCATTTGGTATGATATTGCTTCTTAGTAGAAGCTTTTCTGGAAGCTGACATGATTGTTAGATTTTGTTCTGACAATTGTAAGTGGGAGAAGGCTATTTTTTCAGGAACCAAGCCTTCAAGTTCAGCAATTGAGTGGAGGGGTGAAGAACCTGTCCTTTCTGTTGAGTCAACAGATCCCTCATGATAGGAGATCTAATTTGGAAGTCCCTGCTAACTCCAGGAGGTCTGGAAACCAAATCTGGCAATGCCAGAATGGAGCCATAAGAACCATTGTTAGATTCTGTGACATTTTAAAACTAAGCAATGGCTTGTGTATGAATGGGAGAGGTGGAAAAGCGTAAAGTGCTGGGAGGGGCATGGCTAAGCAGCCATGCTGTAAGGACGTTCTCTCTACAGCTCCTGCTCGATCCGACACAATTATTGGCAAAGAAGGGAATCCTGTGAGCCCTAACACCTGACAGTGAGCCAATCTTGGAGAGAAAACCGCGGGAACATATGGGCCAAGTCCAAGTGAAACCAGACGGTGCATAGTGAAGAGCGAGCCCGCCGATGCAAACACCCTGGCATGTGGACAACTACCCAAGATGGCGGCAGCCGCTGGTATGGCAACCTGGACCAACCCTGCAGTGGTACAGAAGCGTTGAGTACAGGTGCCGGCGGTGGCGCACAAACTGGGGGGTGCGCCACAAACGTCCAATTGAGGCAAGCGTGAGTGGAGCGGGCTGAGTCTGTGAGGATCCCAACACAGGGCTGCAGGGAGTGTTGTGTGGCCACGGCGGCAACCAGAAGATCGGCGGCACTGCTAAGCGGCTCACCAAAGTGTTAGGACAGGGCAGACATGACCCCTGAAACGCAAGCGGACAGACTTTAGAGCATGTAAGCAAAACCGTACGAAAGCAACCGAGAAGGTAAAGCAGCAGTGCACACACATCAAGCCTGCAGCTTCAGACGAACATCTCCTTACACTCTGGGAAGCACTTAGAGACACAAGAGGTGGCTCTTTACAACCCCCGAAATGGTGCAAGAGCAAAAGAGAACAATATTTGTAAAAACCCTGAGGGGGGGACACATGAGCAGGGTGACAAGACAGATTCGAGTACGAGGAGCACAGGTTGTATAACCCTGTGACCTTGAATGCAGTAACCCTGATAGTTTGTGTTGGTTGCTACATGCGTAGAAGAGCCCAATGCAGCTGGGAGACACAAGTAACATTTGACTGCGGTGCACCCTGATCACACTGAACCGCCTTGGGGAAAGGAGCATATTCAAACATCAAGGATTGTATTGGCACACGCCTAGTAATGACGAGGTACGAATATCGCCCGAGAGCAGGACATGTGTAATGCTCACCTGAATCCCTCGGAGGCGCAGGTCTGGGCTGGGGGTTCTCGGAGTCTTCTAGGGTCACGCGCAGGCCTCGAATGCCACCCTGGAAAGGCCCTCTCCTCACTGAGATCTTGATCTGAAGGGTGAGGTGTCTGCAATTAGGAGAGCAAGGGGTTAATAGGATATATAAGCCTGACTGGGCAAGCTGACTCCCCTTCCTGGTACTCCCCAAGTAGTTTGTAGGCTAAACGTGCTCACCTTATATAGGTGAAAGCGGAGCTCTCCATCCTGCGTCTGTGCAGGGGCGCCGAAGCCAGTTACTTCACTGGTTAATTGTCCAGCCTCTTGGTTGCAGAGGATGAAGATTTGGAGCTAGGCCGTCGTTAGCAGCACGAACGGCGGTTGCTTGAATATGGAGGTCCAGAGAGCGATGGAATGGCGAAGGTATTGCAGGCACGTAAGTAGAAAATGTCAATTCGAAGTTTAAAGCACTTCTTAATGTCTCTTTTCCTTTTTCAGGTTGCAGAAGCAGCTGGGTAGAAAAATAGATGTCGAGGAATGCGCCGAGGAGTGAGAAAGATGAGAGCTGCCCAAAACACGTGCGTATGGATGGAGTTTGTATTTCTTAATGATGTCCTTTTGTTTTGCAGATGCGAGTAGCAGCGTCGGCGGAGGCGAGAAGAATACAGCGCAGGTAGGGAAAGTTTCACGATGGTTACTAACCAATGTCCTTGCTTCCACAGGGTGCCGAAAAATGGAAAGATGCAGCCCGTGGCTTGAGATGCACCGATGGATTGGGTAAGAGCTGCGCTGGTTTTTATCTCGTGCAAACCTGGTGTTCTTTTCCCTTCTCAGATGCTGCAGAAGACGAAGATGGTATTTCAGAAGGTAAGATTACGGATTTCTCTTCCCTAGATGCAGAAGTTGAAGATTCTCTGGAGCTGACACGGTGAGCGTCTTGCTGCTATTGCAGAATAACACGAAGCACGTTGCTCTGATCGGGCGTGGTTTAAATAGTCCTACTGGAGTGCTTAGGTGTCTCCTTCCACAGCAGCCTCGCCCAGGTAAGAAGTCCCAGCTTCCAGAATAGTTCCAGTATCCAGTCCCAGGGAGTGGTGCTGGCCACACCCAGAAGGTAAAGTAGTTCCAGCCATGGATGGATGAGGATTTCATCCTGCAGGTGAGTGAGCAGCATGGTCTGCAGCCGGTAGGTCCACCCAAGCACCATTCCTTTCATCATGAGCCCGGCACGTCCTGTGCCGGGACTGGGTCCCCTTATGAGCCTGGCGCCACTAGCGCCAGGACAAGGTCCATAAGGCCCCTATGGGAGCCGATGGGTGCCTGAAAATGAAGTTGTGACCCAGCTTCCGAGGCAGTTGGGCTAAACCTGACTCCTTGGAGGCTGCGGTCATGACAGTACCCCACCTCAAGGCCCCTCCCAAGCTTGTCTTTTCCGGAGGTTTTGGCTTGTTGGGAAAAGCCCGATGGAATTTTCGGACTAAACGAGGTGCATGTACATATTCTGAGGGTTCCCTAGATCTCTCCTGGGGTCCATATCCCTTCCAATCAATCAGGTAGTATAGTCTTGATTTGGATATTTTGGAGTCCAAGATGTCTCGAATTTCAAATTCGGATTCTCCGTCAACTTGGATTGGCTCAGGAGGTTTAGTCAAACGGGTTCCGGGTTTCACAGGTTTCAGGAGAGAAACATGGAAGACAGGATGTATCTTCATTCGAGTAGGTAATTCTAGTTTGACAGCCACTGGGTTAATCACGGCCGTGATCGAGTAGGGTCCTAAATATCTTGGGTTGAAGGGGCGTGGCCCTTTTAAAGATAAATGTTTAGTGGACAGCCAGACTTGATCTCCTTTTTGATATTGAGGAGCCTCTTTTCGATGTTGGTCTGCTCCTTTTTTGTATGATTCTTTAGCTCGCTGAAGATGAGCTGTGGCTTCTTTAAATGCTTGAGTTATCGTCGAATGCAGATGGTCAACAGCAGGTGTTCCGAGAGCTTGAGGTGGGTCCAGATTTGAGGTTCGAGGATGACTTCCATACAGCAGGAAAAAAGGGGTTTTTCCTGTCCCAGAATGGATTGAATTATTGTAAGCGTATTCAGCAATCCAAAGGACATCCTTCCAAGTACCCTCGGATTGATGCAACATGCAGCGCACATATTGTTCTAGAGTTTGGTTAGTTCTCTCAGTCTGCCCATCGGTTTGAGGATGATGGCTGGTGGAAAGTCGTACATCAATCTGTGCTAAACGACAACAACTCCGCCAAAAATGGGAAATGAATTGGCTCCCTCGGTCAGAGATTAGTACTGAAGGGAAACCGTGCAACCGGACAATGTTTTCAAGAAATTCTCGGGCTAGAATGGAAGCTGTAGGTAAACCCTTCAGTGGGATAAAATGAGCCATTTTTGAAAAAAGGTCCACGATCACTAGAATTGTGTTGTATCCGGAGCAAGGGGGTAAGTCCGTGATAAAATCCATCGAGAGCGTGTGCCAAGGGCCTGGTGGAATGTCTATTGGACGTAATAATCCTGCTGGTTTTTCCTTCTGACTCTTGTTTTGTGTGCAGATACCACAAGAAGCCACAAACTCCTTAACATCTTTCCTCCAAGATGGCCACCAAAAATGCCTTTTAATTTTCTCTGAGGTTTTGGCAACTCCAGGATGTCCTTCCATTAGAGAATCATGGTAGCAGGTGATGACCTGTTTTTGTAAGTCAGCGCAGGGTAAGAATAGTCTTCCTTGGAAATACAATAGATTCTGATCTATTGTAAAATCCTTTCCTTTCAATTGCCAATTCGATGAATCTTCGGGAGTTATGAGTTGATTGACCCTTGCTTTAATCTCTTCGAGGGATGATGTGTTGATTACTCCTAGTATCTTTTGTTCAGGAATTATTGGCACCGGCTCCGTATTAGCTGTAAGTTCGTCTACCCCTATCCGGGAAAGGGCGTCTGCTTTTCCGTTCCTAATGCCTGGTCGAAATGTGATTACAAAATCGAATTCTGCGAAGAATAAAGCCCAGCGTAGTTGCCTCGAAGACTGAGCTTTAGCTGACTTCAGGTACTGGAGGTTACGGTGATCCGTGATTACAGTTACTGTGTGCCGGGCTCCCAAAAGATAATGCCGCCAGGCCTTAAAGGCGGACTTAATTGCCAAGAGTTCTTTGTCCGTAATTGTGTAGTTGATTTCAGGAGCCGAAAATTTGCGAGACCAAAAGGCTACAGGGTGTAACTGGTGCGTTTCGGGGTCTCTTTGTGACAGCACCGCCCCCATTGCAAGACTGGAAGCATCTGTCTCGACGATGTAGGGAAGTTCTGGACGGGGATGCCGTAAGACTGGAGCAGAGATAAATTTGGCTTTTAATTCTTGGAAGGCTTGTTCGGCTTCTGGAGTCCACTCGAATTTTTTATTCTTTTTCAGAAGAGCCGTGATAGGTTGGACTACCCGAGAGAATTCAGGAATGAACCTTCGGTAAAAATTAGCGAAGCCCAGCATGCTCTGCACACCTTTCACGGAAGTTGGGGAAGGCCATTTGGTGATAGCATCCACTTTTCTTGAGTCCATGTGAACTCCGTTGGGTGATAAGATGAACCCTAAAAATTCCACTTCCTTTGCGTGAAAGGTGCACTTCTCCAGTTTAGCAAACAAGCGGTGTTGGCGAAGTCTCTGTAAAACCGCTGTGACGTGTCTACGATGATCAGATTCTGAGGCTGAGTATATCAGGATGTCGTCAATATAAACGACTACGCACACATCAATAAGTTCTCTGAGGACATCATTCATGAAAAACTGGAAAGCGGCCGGTGCGTTACATAGTCCGAAGGGCATTACTTGATACTCAAATAATCCATATTTAGTGCGAAAGGCCGTCTTCCATTCGTCGCCCTCCTTAATGCGTACCAAATGGTAAGCTCCTCTGAGGTCTAACTTTGTGTATATGCAGGCGCCTTTTACCTGGTCCAATAATTCAGGAATCAAGGGCAACGGGTATCGGTTTTTGACTGTAATCTGGTTCAGGGCGCGATAATCGATACACGTTCTTAGGTCACCTTCCTTTTTCGGGACGAAGAACAAAGCTGAGGAAGCTGGGGATTTCGAGGGGCGGATGAATCCGTTAGCCAAGTACTGGTCCAAGTATTGCCTGAGATGGAGGTTTTCTGGTTCAGTGAGGGCATATATTCTACTGCACGGAGGGGTGGACCCAGGTATCAGGTCTATCTGGCAGTCGTATGACCGATGTGGAGGCAGGGTGTTGGCTTGATCTTTCTGAAAGACGTCGCTGAACTCTTGGTATTGCAGAGGTAATCGGGGGTCCTCGGAAGTGATGGCTGCTAGCTTGATTTCGGGCTGAGGATAACAGGTTGAAGCGCATTCTGGAAACCGAATCACCTTGGCTCGCCAGTTTATCTGAGGATTGTGTTTTTCCAACCAAGGCATTCCCAGAATCACCTGAAACTGCGGGGCCTTGATTACATCAAACACGATCTTCTCCCGATGTCCGCCTTGACATAACAACGTTACCTCCATGGTGGTATGAGAAACTGGTCCGGAAGCTATTTCAGTACCATCCACTGTAGTGATTACGTCCTTTACCATCTTGGGACGTAGGGGAAGATCCATCCTGGTAGCCAAGTCGTGGTCCACATAATTACCGATTGCTCCGCTATCGATGTATACTTTGATAGCATGCATGCGATCTGGTCTATTGGGACATATGAGGACCATAGGCATTACCAAATGCGAGGCCAAGGAACTGGTTCTAACGCTCGGCAAGCGGACCTCTACGCTTGTCGGGCGAGGTCGTTTCCCGATTCCAGTTTCTCAGCAGTTTTATCAGAAGCTCCTACGGTCTTCTTGACCGGTTTCACTGAGCAATCACGAAGGAAATGTCCAGAATTCCCACAGTATAGGCACAGCTGTAATTGCCTTCTTCTTTCCCGTTCTTTCTGGGTTAATGGTCCTTTTACTACTCCTATTTGCATTGGTTCCACGGAGTCATTCCCTTTAGCGGAGCTCTGAGGTCTTGAAAGTACCCGGGTTTCAAATCTGGATCGATCGGTCTTCCTGTTCTGTAGCCGATGATCTAATTGGACCACTAGGCCGATATAATCTGAACAGTCTTGCGGCGGATTCACCACCTGAGCTAAAACGTCTTTAAGTTCCCCACGTAGACCTCTGTAGAAGAGCGTGATTCTCTTACCTTCAGGCCACCTGGTCTCAACCACCAGTCTATTAAAGGACGCTATGTAAGCCAGGAGATCCTGATTACCTTGTCTGAGTGACAGGAGTTCATTGTCCAAGGCCTGCCCCTGCGAATGTCTTGCGAACAACTTTTCCATACTGGTCTGAAAGTCTTGAAAGTTATAGAGGAGCGGGTCATCCTGTGTCACGAGAGGAATGGACCAGTCTGCAGCACTACCGCTAAGATAGGAAAGTACAAACGCTACCTTGGCTTGGTCCGTTGGGAATGCGGCGGGTCTACACAGAAAGTGCAAGCGGCATTGATTGATGAATACTGCATATCGCTTTGGTTCACCGGAAAAACGTTCGGGCGGGGCCAAAGGCACATTCCCTGGCAGATTAATTTGCACCGGATTACTTGAGGTTGTAGGAGTGCCGCCCCCTCCATAGGGAGGCAGTGGCGTCTGTCCCGCTTGAGCCTGTAGCAACTGTCTGGCCAGATCATCAGTCCGTTCCTTGGCAATGATCAACTCCCTTCGTAAAGCGTTTGTTTCTTGGCGAGATGCGTGTACTTCTGCCCTTAGTTCCCCAAGCAATTGAGCCAGTTGATCTGTGTCGGAGGTTTCCATTGCGCCTGGGTGGGAATATTGCGGTGGGCTTCGCGTTCTGTAACGCTCACCTGAATCCCTCGGAGGCGCAGGTCTGGGCTGGGGGTTCTCGGAGTCTTCTAGGGTCACGCGCAGGCCTCGAATGCCACCCTGGAAAGGCCCTCTCCTCACTGAGATCTTGATCTGAAGGGTGAGGTGTCTGCAATTAGGAGAGCAAGGGGTTAATAGGATATATAAGCCTGACTGGGCAAGCTGACTCCCCTTCCTGGTACTCCCCAAGTAGTTCGTAGGCTAAACGTGCTCACCTTACATAGGTGAAAGCGGAGCTCTCCATCCTGCGTCTGTGCAGGGGCGCCAAAGCCAGTTACTTCACTGGTTAATTGGCCAGCCTCTTGGTTGCAGAGGATGAAGATTTGGAGCTAGGCCGTCGTTAGCAGCACGAACGGCGGTTGCTTGAATATGGCGGTCCGGAGAGCGATGGAATGGCGAAGGTATTGCAGGCACGTAAGTAGAAAATGTCAATTCGAAGTTTAAAGCACTTCTTAATGTCTCTTTTCCTTTTTCAGGTTGCAGAAGCAGCTGGGTAGAAAAATAGATGTCGAGGAATGAATGCGCCAAGGAGTGAGAAAGATGAGAGCTGCCCAAAACACGTGCATATGGATGGAGTTTGTATTTCTTAATGATGTCCTTTTGTTTTGCAGATGCGAGTAGCAGCGTCGGCGGAGGCGAGAAGAATACAGCGCAGGTAGGGAAAGTTTCACGATGGTTACTAACCAATGTCCTTGCTTCCACAGGGTGCCGAAAAATGGAAAGCTGCAGCCCGTGGCTTGAGATGCACCGATGGATTGGGTAAGAGCTGCGCTGGTTTTTATCTCGTGCAAACCTGGTGTTCTTTTCCCTTCTCAGATGCTGCAGAAGACGAAGATGGTATTTCAGAAGGTAAGATTACGGATTTCTCTTCCCTAGATGCAGAAGTTGAAGATTCTCTGGAGCTGACACGGTGAGCGTCTTGCTGCTATTGCAGAATAACGCGAAGCACGTTGCTCTGATCGGGCGTGGTTTAAATAGTCCTACTGGAGTGCTTAGGTGTCTCCTTCCACAGCAGCCTCGCCCAGGTAAGAAGTCCCAGCTTCCAGAATAGTTCCAGTATCCAGTCCCAGGGAGTGGTGCTGGCCACACCCAGAAGGTAAAGTAGTTCCAGCCATGGATGGATGAGGATTTCATCCTGCAGGTGAGTGAGCAGCATGGTCTGCAGCCGGTAGGTCCACCCAAGCACCATTCCTTTCATCATGAGCCCGGCACGTCCTGTGCCGGGACTGGGTCCCCTTATGAGCCTGGCGCCACTAGCGCCAGGACAAGGTCCATAAGGCCCCTATGGGAGCCGATGGGTGCCTGAAAATGAAGTTGTGACCCAGCTTCCGAGGCAGTTGGGCTAAACCTGACTCCTTGGAGGCTGCGGTCATGACAGTACCCCACCTCAAGGCCCCTCCCAAGCTTGTCTTTTCCGGAGGTTTTGGCTTGTTGGGAAAAGCCCGATGGAATTTTCGGACTAAACGAGGTGCATGTACATATTCTGAGGGTTCCCTAGATCTCTCCTGGGGTCCATATCCCTTCCAATCAATCAGGTAGTATAGTCTTGATTTGGAAATTTTGGAGTCCAAGATGTCTCGAATTTCAAATTCGGATTCTCCGTCAACTTGGATTGGCTCAGGAGGTTTAGTCAAACGGGTTCCGGGTTTCACAGGTTTCAGGAGAGAAACATGGAAGACAGGATGTATCTTCATTCGAGTAGGTAATTCTAGTTTGACAGCCACTGGGTTAATCACGGCCGTGATCGAGTAGGGTCCTAAATATCTTGGGTTGAAGGTGCGTGGCCCTTTTAAAGATAAATGTTTAGTGGACAGCCAGACTTGATCTCCTTTTTGATATTGAGGAGCCTCTTTTCGATGTTGGTCTGCTCCTTTTTTGTATGATTCTTTAGCTCGCTGAAGATGAGCTGTGGCTTCTTTAAATGCTTGAGTTATCGTCGAATGCAGATGGTCAACAGCAGGTGTTCCGAGAGCTTGAGGTGGGTCCAGATTTGAGGTTCGAGGATGACTTCCATACAGCAGGAAAAAAGGGGTTTTTCCTGTCCCAGAATGGATTGAATTATTGTAAGCGTATTCAGCAATCCAAAGGACATCCTTCCAAGTACCCTCGGATTGATGCAACATGCAGCGCACATATTGTTCTAGAGTTTGGTTAGTTCTCTCAGTCTGCCCATCGGTTTGAGGATGATGGCTGGTGGAAAGTCGTACATCAATCTGTGCTAAACGACAACAACTCCGCCAAAAATGGGAAATGAATTGGCTCCCTCGGTCAGAGATTAGTACTGAAGGGAAACCGTGCAACCGGACAATGTTTTCAAGAAATTCTCGGGCTAGAATGGAAGCTGTAGGTAAACCCTTCAGTGGGATAAAATGAGCCATTTTTGAAAAAAGGTCCACGATCACTAGAATTGTGTTGTATCCGGAGCAAGGGGGTAAGTCCGTGATAAAATCCATCGAGAGCGTGTGCCAAGGGCCTGGTGGAATGTCTATTGGACGTAATAATCCTGCTGGTTTTTCCTTCTGACTCTTGTTTTGTGTGCAGATACCACAAGAAGCCACAAACTCCTTAACATCTTTCCTCCAAGATGGCCACCAAAAATGCCTTTTAATTTTCTCTGAGGTTTTGGCAACTCCAGGATGTCCTTCCATTAGAGAATCATGGTAGCAGGTGATGACCTGTTTTTGTAAGTCAGCGCAGGGTAAGAATAGTCTTCCTTGGAAATACAATAGATTCTGATCTATTGTAAAATCCTTTCCTTTCAATTGCCAATTCGATGAATCTTCGGGAGTTATGAGTTGATTGACCCTTGCTTTAATCTCTTCGAGGGATGATGTGTTGATTACTCCTAGTATCTTTTGTTCAGGAATTATTGGCACCGGCTCCGGATTAGCTGTAAGTTCGTCTACCCCTATCCGGGAAAGGGCGTCTGCTTTTCCGTTCCTAATGCCTGGTCGAAATGTGATTACAAAATCGAATTCTGCGAAGAATAAAGCCCAGCGTAGTTGCCTCGAAGACTGAGCTTTAGCTGACTTCAGGTACTGGAGGTTACGGTGATCCGTGATTACAGTTACTGTGTGCCGGGCTCCCAAAAGATAATGCCGCCAGGCCTTAAAGGCGGACTTAATTGCCAAGAGTTCTTTGTCCGTAATTGTGTAGTTGATTTCAGGAGCCGAAAATTTGCGAGACCAAAAGGCTACAGGGTGTAACTGGTGCGTTTCGGGGTCTCTTTGTGACAGCACCGCCCCCATTGCAAGACTGGAAGCATCTGTCTCGACGATGTAGGGAAGTTCTGGACGGGGATGCCGTAAGACTGGAGCAGAGATAAATTTGGCTTTTAATTCTTGGAAGGCTTGTTCGGCTTCTGGAGTCCACTCGAATGTTTTATTCTTTTTCAGAAGAGCCGTGATAGGTTGGACTACCCGAGAGAATTCAGGAATGAACCTTCGGTAAAAATTAGCGAAGCCCAGCATGCTCTGCACACCTTTCACGGAAGTTGGGGAAGGCCATTTGGTGATAGCATCCACTTTTCTTGAGTCCATGTGAACTCCGTTGGGTGATAAGATGAACCCTAAAAATTCCACTTCCTTTGCGTGAAAGGTGCACTTCTCCAGTTTAGCAAACAAGCGGTGTTGGCGAAGTCTCTGTAAAACCACTGTGACGTGTCTACGATGATCAGATTCTGAGGCTGAGTATATCAGGATGTCGTCAATATAAACGACTACGCACACATCAATAAGTTCTCTGAGGACATCATTCATGAAAAACTGGAAAGCGGCCGGTGCGTTACATAGTCCGAAGGGCATTACTTGATACTCAAATAATCCATATTTAGTGCGAAAGGCCGTCTTCCATTCGTCGCCCTCCTTAATGCGTACCAAATGGTAAGCTCCTCTGAGGTCTAACTTTGTGTATATGCAGGCGCCTTTTACCTGGTCCAATAATTCAGGAATCAAGGGCAACGGGTATCGGTTTTTGACTGTAATCTGGTTCAGGGCGCGATAATCGATACACGTTCTTAGGTCACCTTCCTTTTTCGGGACGAAGAACAAAGCTGAGGAAGCTGGGGATTTCGAGGGGCGGATGAATCCGTTAGCCAAGTACTGGTCCAAGTATTGCCTGAGATGGAGGTTTTCTGGTTCAGTGAGGGCATATATTCTACTGCACGGAGGGGTGGACCCAGGTATCAGGTCTATCTGGCAGTCGTATGACCGATGTGGAGGCAGGGTGTTGGCTTGATCTTTCTGAAAGACGTCGCTGAACTCTTGGTATTGCAGAGGTAATCGGGGGTCCTCGGAAGTGATGGCTGCTAGCTTGATTTCGGGCTGAGGATAGCAGGTTGAAGCGCATTCTGGAAACCGAATCACCTTGGCTCGCCAGTTTATCTGAGGATTGTGTTTTTCCAACCAAGGCATTCCCAGAATCACCTGAAACTGCGGGGCCTTGATTACATCAAACACGATCTTCTCCCGATGTCCGCCTTGACATAACAACGTTACCTCCATGGTGGTATGAGAAACTGGTCCGGAAGCTATTTCAGTACCATCCACTGTAGTGATTACGTCCTTTACCATCTTGGGACGTAGGGGAAGATCCATCCTGGTAGCCAAGTCGTGGTCCACATAATTACCGATTGCTCCGCTATCGATGTATACTTTGATAGCATGCATGCGATCTGGTCTATTGGGACATATGAGGACCATAGGCATTACCAAATGCGAGGCCAAGGAACTGGTTCTAACGCTCGGCAAGCGGACCTCTACGCTTGTCGGGCGAGGTCGTTTCCCGATTCCAGTTTCTCAGCAGTTTTATCAGAAGCTCCTACGGTCTTCTTGACCGGTTTCACTGAGCAATCACGAAGGAAATGTCCAGAATTCCCACAGTATAGGCACAGCTGTAATTGCCTTCTTCTTTCCCGTTCTTTCTGGGTTAATGGTCCTTTTACTACTCCTATTTGCATTGGTTCCACGGAGTCATTCCCTTTAGCGGAGCTCTGAGGTCTTGAAAGTACCCGGGTTTCAAATCTGGATCGATCGGTCTTCCTGTTCTGTAGCCGATGATCTAATTGGACCACTAGGCCGATATAATCTGAACAGTCTTACGGCGGATTCACCACCTGAGCTAAAACGTCTTTAAGTTCCCCACGTAGACCTCTGTAGAAGAGCGTGATTCTCTTACCTTCAGGCCACCTGGTCTCAACCACCAGTCTATTAAAGGACGCTATGTAAGCCAGGAGATCCTGATTACCTTGTCTGAGTGACAGGAGTTCATTGTCCAAGGCCTGCCCCTGCGAATGTCTTGCGAACAACTTTTCCATACTGGTCTGAAAGTCTTGAAAGTTATAGAGGAGCGGGTCATCCTGTGTCACGAGAGGAATGGACCAGTCTGCAGCACTACCGCTAAGATAGGAAAGTACAAACGCTACCTTGGCTTGGTCCGTTGGGAATGCGGCGGGTCTACACAGAAAGTGCATGCGGCATTGATTGATGAATACTGCATATCGCTTTGGTTCACCGGAAAAACGTTCGGGCGGGGCCAAAGGCACATTCCCTGGCAGATTAATTTGCACCGGATTACTTGAGGTTGTAGGAGTGCCGCCCCCTCCATAGGGAGGCAGTGGCGTCTGTCCCGCTTGAGCCTGTAGCAACTGTCTGGCCAGATCATCAGTCCGTTCCTTGGCAATGATCAACTCCCTTCGTAAAGCGTTTGTTTCTTGGCGAGATGCGTGTACTTCTGCCCTTAGTTCCCCAAGCAATTGAGCCAGTTGATCTGTGTCGGAGGTTTCCATTGCGCCTGGGTGGGAATATTGCGGTGGGCTTCGCGTTCTGTAACGCTCACCTGAATCCCTCGGAGGCGCAGGTCTGGGCTGGGGGTTCTCGGAGTCTTCTAGGGTCACGCGCAGGCCTCGAATGCCACCCTGGAAAGGCCCTCTCCTCACTGAGATCTTGATCTGAAGGGTGAGGTGTCTGCAATTAGGAGAGCAAGGGGTTAATAGGATATATAAGCCTGACTGGGCAAGCTGACTCCCCTTCCTGGTACTCCCCAAGTAGTTCGTAGGCTAAACGTGCTCACCTTACATAGGTGAAAGCGGAGCTCTCCATCCTGCGTCTGTGCAGGGGCGCCGAAGCCAGTTACTTCACTGGTTAATTGGCCAGCCTCTTGGTTGCAGAGGATGAAGATTTGGAGCTAGGCCGTCGTTAGCAGCACGAACGGCGGTTGCTTGAATATGGAGGTCCGGAGAGCGATGGAATGGCGAAGGTATTGCAGGCACGTAAGTAGAAAATGTCAATTCGAAGTTTAAAGCACTTCTTAATGTCTCTTTTCCTTTTTCAGGTTGCAGAAGCAGCTGGGTAGAAAAACAGATGTCGAGGAATGAATGCGCCGAGGAGTGAGAAAGATGAGAGCTGCCCAAAACACGTGCATATGGATGGAGTTTGTATTTCTTAATGATGTCCTTTTGTTTTGCAGATGCGAGTAGCAGCGTCGGCGGAGGCGAGAAGAATACAGCGCAGGTAGGGAAAGTTTCACGATGGTTACTAACCAATGTCCTTGCTTCCACAGGGTGCCGAAAAATGGAAAGCTGCAGCCCGTGGCTTGAGATGCACCGATGGATTGGGTAAGAGCTGCGCTGGTTTTTATCTCGTGCAAACCTGGTGTTCTTTTCCCTTCTCAGATGCTGCAGAAGACGAAGATGGTATTTCAGAAGGTAAGATTACGGATTTCTCTTCCCTAGATGCAGAAGTTGAAGATTCTCTGGAGCTGACACGGTGAGCGTCTTGCTGCTATTGCAGAATAACGCGAAGCACGTTGCTCTGATCGGGCGTGGTTTAAATAGTCCTACTGGAGTGCTTAGGTGTCTCCTTCCACAGCAGCCTCGCCCAGGTAAGAAGTCCCAGCTTCCAGAATAGTTCCAGTATCCAGTCCCAGGGAGTGGTGCTGGCCACACCCAGAAGGTAAAGTAGTTCCAGCCATGGATGGATGAGGATTTCATCCTGCAGGTGAGTGAGCAGCATGGTCTGCAGCCGGTAGGTCCACCCAAGCACCATTCCTTTCATCATGAGCCCGGCACGTCCTGGGTCCCCTTATGAGCCTGGCGCCACTGGCGCCAGGACAAGGTCCATAAGGCCCCTATGGGAGCCGATGGGTGCCTGAAAATGAAGTTGTGACCCAGCTTCCGAGGCAGTTGGGCTAAACCTGACTCCTTGGAGGCTGCGGTCATGACAACATGAGTCAGTTGGCAAGAGTTCCACACATATTCGAGGGAAGAGTTGAAGATGCGGAAGGGTGAGCCAGAAGAAATAATGTCAGAATTATTAGCCTCCCTGAAGTGAAAGAAGGAACAAACCCCACAAACTTTGTTGAGAAGATGCTATTGCAGGAAATTGGCCCAAGCACCCTCACTCAAGGCTTTACAGTCGAACAGGCACACAGATCCCTAGCCAGGAAACTGCTACCGGAGGCCCCACCACAGCCCATCATAGCCTGGATCATAAACTATAAAGACAGAGAAAAGCTCCTAGAACACTTTGGAAAAGGTGGTACGATACAAGAGCATCTGCAAAAATTACAGCATACCCTGATTACACCCTGCAAGTGCGCAAACAAAGGATGCACTTCACCTCAGTGAAGAAGAGGCTCCAGGAATCTAATCTCAAATATATGCTGTTGTACCTGGCGAGGATGAAGATCATACGTAATGGCCGAGCCGTCTTCTTTGATACTCCGGAGGATGCACATAAGTGGATGGACACATCCACTTGCCATCGGGGGCCGAGGGACAAGCGGTAGACACTGCAGACACATGATGGGAGCATCTCATAAGCGCTGGGGGGAGCACGATTGGACTAACTGCTAACTAACTGCAGGGAGCGACGAACCCACATAAAGAATAACCTTTGGCGCCAGCTTCTTTTTGAGGATAGCAGGAGCAAACAATGTGGACTTCCGGAAGCCAGGAGCACTTTGCAAGAGAGCGTCCTTTACCCAAGATTGGTTTTATTTTCGGATACCAGCTGTTACATATCTGCCCGCTGCACTCCAGACACCAGTGAACAAGATAATGGGGCAGGAGTGAGAAGCAGGAACGCCTGAGCACAAGGTACAGAGCTGGGCCATTGTTGGGGGTTGGGAGGGAATGGGGGTTGTGGGGACAGTTAGGAGACAGCCTATATAGCCACACAAAACACACACAATAGGAACATTAAACCATTGGGATACACAAAGGATTTCACCTATGATGGAGGAACTTCTGGAATGTCAGGGGGCTCAATAGTTACTTTAAGAGGAACAGGATAATGACATACTTGCGCCAAAAAATACATATAGCACTCCTATAAGAGACGCACCTTACTGATGAGAAACTAACCGCTCTCACCAAGGGGTCGGAATGGCCATCACCCTGGGCTCGCCATATTCGGCATAAGCCAGAGTGGTATTGATATGGATAGCACCGACCGTACCCTTTCAGGTTCTTAAAATAGTCAAAGATAAGGAAGGCAGGATGGTTATAGTACAGGGCTTATTGGGGAAAAAGGAATTGTGTATTATTAACACTTACGCCCCAAACCACGACTCTGCTGCCTATTTCCACTTGCTATACCCTTGAATTGTCCCATATAGTAATTGCACAGTAGTGTGGGGTGGAGACCTCAATTGCACATTAAACCCTAGACTTGACAAATCAGATAATAAACTCATGCACCCATCCCCCTCAACTAAAGTCCTGAACACCTTGCTACAAGCGTTCAATCTGACTGAAATCTGGAGGGCCCTTCACCCGCAGGTCAGAGGATACTTACATTACACAGCCCTGAAAGACCTATTTACTAGACTAGATTATGGGGGTCATTACGAGGTAGGCAGTAAGGGTTTAATGGCACTGGTAAAGTTGCCAGAGCCGGCAACCGCTTACCGCCTCACTACGGGTTCTGCTCGCAGGACCCGCTAAGGCCGCCTGGTAAAACCAGGAATCTTTATCGGGTCCCGCAAGCAGACCAGGGAGCTAACAACAGGCCTGTTTTTAACGGGCCTGTTGTTAGCACCCTCCCCATTCCCATTGAGCCCTACGGGGGGGGGCAAAAAGTAATGCCCCAAAAAAGGAAGGAGTCGCAGTGCAGCAAAATTCGGACTCGCCCATTAGGCAGAGAAACAGGAACTAGGTGTGGAACGTTGGTGATGTAGGAGTAAGGTGTGGGCCCGGCGCATGAAGGACGCACACGTGAGGTAGGCCTTACACCATGAATTTTCTTAAAGTGACAGCTATCTTTTGCAGCCAGCTTTTTCTGTCCGCCTGTGGATGCAGGCGTTCCCAACCAGTTGGGAAGGAGGGAGAGCTAGGACGAAAGAGGAAAAAATCCCAAGGAATCATAATACTGTTAGTGTTAATAGCTGTTATGAGAATTGGAGATTTATTATACATAATAATAATATGTTGATAGGTAGTTAGTTAATAGATGACTACCCATACAGTACATAGACTAAGACTCTATAAGAAAGACTCTCCCAACATGGCATGTATTTTCCTAATGAACTAACTGCACAAGTGCCATGATTATTGGTTTATGGGTGCCAGCTAATAGAAGATGCCACAATGTTTCAGAGCAATACATTCGAATCTCAGTTATAAAGCGGTAGAACCACCGATACATAACTTCCGTGGTCTGAGAACATTCTAGAATGAGATGGTTCCATGTTTCTTTGTTCCCTTGTCAGAGACAACAGACTGTCACAGGCTGCAATCCTTCTGCAAAGCCTATTTGCATCCAATGTCCATATGATTTTTAACCTAAATCTGAGGTAAAGCGTTCTCATTTTGCGGTCTGGAAACGAATTTCTATGAGTGGTCTGTCTGAAGAGTGCATATACTTTAAATTTTCGAATCTGTTCATTCTGGTTGCACCCATCCCCTATTTTCACTTCAATTTTGACCTTATTTGTATTACCAAGTAACTCGTTGTCTTTCTTTAATAAGCGTTTGCAGACAAAACATGTCCATGTTTATTGGAATATGCTTGCTATGCTAAACATATTGGGCCTCATTACGAGTATGGTAGTATGGTAACAACGGTGCCGGTAGCGATACCGGTGCCGTTGTTGCCTTACCGCTATGAGTTCTGCTTGCGGGTTCCGGTACAGCCACCAGGTTTTACCAGGTGGCCGTACCGGCACCCGCAAGCAGAACTTGATGGTAGCAACGGTACCGTTAATAACGATACCGTTGCTTCCACCCTCCCCATTAATCCCTATGGGGCTCAAATGGGAATGGGGATTAATTTTTACCGCCGACCAGAAAAGGGCAATTACTGGGTCCGCCAAGGTCGTAATGACCCGGTAATTGCCCTTTTCTGGACGTCGGATAAAAATCAATGCATTTACTACAGGCACGGCTACCGCCATACTTGTAATGAGGCCCATTGTGAATTATTTTGAGAGGATTTCTAAACATATGGATGAGAAATGATTTAAGGTGGGAGCTGGTAGGTAGTGTTTTTGGTTTTGCGATATAACATTTTAGAGCATTTACTAGGTCAGCAGTGGGAAGGGGGAAGGAATTTGTTTTTCAAGTGTTAGACACATCATGGGTTTGGAAACCTTACTGGGCAGGGAAACAGCTTGCGCTTGCTTAAGGATAAAGGCAGCATGATACAATTTCAAAATGTGTGACTTTATCACCACCATTGTCCTTGATATGCTTGGGTTTACTAACAAAGCAATTTTATCTTCCTTCCCCCAGCACCCGCCCGCCTCCCCACCCAGCAAAATTGGGTTAAAATGGAATAACTTGTTTTCAATGGAGGCTGTCCATTTTTAGACTGGGTGGTTATAAATACATCCCAGAAATGTGTGCCATTGACTAAGCATAGCTAGGGAGCCCCAAGCAACCAAAGCAGGGCTTTGGACAATTCTCCCCCATTAATCTCTTTTAAATATTTAGTTAAAATTGATGCATTTCGCAGAAAACCTTTTGTGAAAAATGGTGTAAAACCAAGATGGCAGCTCACCAACAGCACACAGAAACATTTTTCAAATCTTTTTCATGATGCCTTTCCGCACAATATGTGCCAGTATTCAGCCAGTGTAAAAAGACATTTTCATACGGGTTGAGCACACAATAAATGCCGGAATAAGACAAGTCCATGCTGGTGTTGGCAATATATGCCAGTATTTCCATGGTAGTACACCCTCAGGTTTGCTTTGTCCATAATGCCAACAATGCCACTGTAACACACTTATATGCTGGCTGTGCTAGTAGCGCAAATAGCAACATCCCAGTAGGAATACTAGTGGGAAGTCAACTCTATGCAGCAGCCGTCTAATGGCGTGACATGTCTGCCACTACAGGGCTGCATGTGGGCTGCATGTCCCGGGATACATGTCCCCTAACTCTGTGCAGCAGCCGTCTAATGGCACGACATGCCTGCCACTACATGGCTGCATGTCCCGGGATACATGTCCCCTAACTCTGTGCAGCAGCCGTCTAATGGCACGACATGCCTGCCACTACAGGGCTGCATGTCCCGGGATACATGTCCCCTAACTCTGTGCAGCAGCCGTCTAATGGCACGACATGCCTGCCACTACAGGGCTGCATGTCCCGGGATACATGTCCCCTAACTCTGTGCAGCAGCCGTCTAATGGCACGACATGCCTGCCACTACAGGGCTGCATGTCCCGGGATACATGTCCCCTAACTCTGTGCAGCAGCCGTCTAATGGCACGACATGCCTGCCACTACAGGCCTGCATGCCCCGGGATACATGTCCCCTAACTCTGTGCAGCAGCCGTCTAATGGCACGACATGCCTGCCACTACATGGCTGCATGCCCCGGGATACATGTCCCCTAACTCTGTGCAGAAGCCGTCTAATGGCACGACATGCCTGCCACTACAGGGCTGCATGCCCCGGGATACATGTCCCCTAACTCTGTGCAGCAGCCGTCTAATGGCACGACATGCCTGCCACTACAGGGCTGCATGCCCCGGGACACATGTCCCCTAACTCTGTGCAGCAGCCGTCTAATGGCACGACATGCCTGCCACTACAGGGCTGCATGCCCCGGGACACATGTCCCCTAACTCTGTGCAGCAGCCGTCTAATGGCGCGACATGCCTGCCACTACAGGGCTGCATGTCCCGGGACACATGTCCCCTAACTCTGTGCAGCAGCCGTCTAATGGCGCGACATGCCTGCCACTACAGGGCTGCATGTCCCGGGACACATGTCCCCTAACTCTGTGCAGCAGCCGTCTAATGGCGCGACATGCCTGCCACTACAGGGCTGCATGTCCCGGGACACATGTCCCCTAACTCTGTGCAGCAGCCGTCTAATGGCGCGACATGCCTGCCACTACAGGGCTGCATGTCCCGGGACACATGTCACCTAACTCTGTGCAGCAGCCGTCTAATGGCGCGACATGCCTGCCACTACAGGGCTGCATGTCCCGGGACACATGTCACCTAACTCTGTGCAGCAGCCGTCTAACGGCGCGACATGCCTGCCACTACAGGGCAGCATGTCCCGGGACACATGTCACCTAACTCTGTGCAGCAGCCGTCTAACGGCGCGACATGCCTGCCACTACAGGGCAGCATGTCCCGGGACACATGTCCCCTAACTCTGTGCAGCAGCCGTCTAACGGCGCGACATGCCTGCCACTACAGGGCTGCATGTCCCGGGACACATGTCACCTAACTCTGTGCAGCAGCCGTCTAACGGCGCGACATGCCTGCCACTACAGGGCAGCATGTCCCGGGACACATGTCCCCTAACTCTGTGCAGCAGCCGTCTAACGGCGCGACATG
This sequence comes from Ambystoma mexicanum, assembly GCF_040938575.1. Lineage (NCBI taxonomy): Eukaryota > Metazoa > Chordata > Amphibia > Caudata > Ambystomatidae > Ambystoma > Ambystoma mexicanum. Next base: position 1,463,018,621 of record NC_090935.1, read on the forward strand.
CCTGCCACTACAGGGCTGCATGTCCCGGGACACATGTCCCCTAACTCTGTGCAGCAGCCGTCTAACGGCGCGACATGCCTGCCACTACAGGGCAGCATGTCCCGGGACACATGTCCCCTAACTCTGTGCAGCAGCCGTCTAACGGCACGACATGCCTGCCACTACAGGGCTGCATGTCCTGAGATTCAGCCGGCCTCTTGCAGTGAAAAGCCTATGAATTCCAGTGAGCACCCTGCATTATCCAAACCTATGCTCTCCCACCCCATGGGCCTCAATCTGCCCGAATGCAGACACTCAGAGAGGCTCCGACAGGTGGTGATTTGCTGAATGGACTCTGCGGCCTACTCACTACAGCTAACCCCAGAAGCCACGTCGCAGAAGGCTCACTCCTCTACACAGGTTTACGTTGCTCAGAATTCCGCAAAGAGTGCACTCTACCTCGCACTATGCAGAGGCGCACACCGGAAATACAGAATGCCATCATCATATGTTCATGTGGCCCTTCATGCTGAATGCCTCCTACTTCTAACCAGCCCAATGATGGGTGTTATTGCACAACGTCATCACTTCCCTCAGCACTCTTTATTTTATTGCATTTTGTATCATCAGTCCTCTGAAAATGTCGTATAGTGATGACGTCAAGAGAGCCGCAAAATGATGCTTAACTTGTCAAAGTCTTATAAAGTTCTGTTTATTTTCACAGGCAGAAAAAGAATATGGAGATGGATGATCTGCTTGCTGATTGGCTGCCGCCAGTGCCATTAATCCGCGCATGATTCTAGAATGAGTTGGAACATCCCCAGACTGAAGGCAGCGCGCGCTCACGTTCAACCTGGCAACTCCAGTTGCCTTTTTGTCTTCTCTGTAGTTAATGATGAATGACAAATGCCAGCACTCACGTGACATGTCTAAACCTATTAAAATATGCCTGAAAGCTAGACCGGTGCCTTACTCTTTACAGGTAAACTCAAAGGAATGCAATCTGATAAGTGTGCAAGTAAATGCTTGAGAGGGCACCATATGCTTCGTTGTGGTGTTAGTGCATTGGTGGCATAAGCCCCCAAAGATGTCAAAATATGCACGTATGGGTTTTCAGGGCATGGCACTTGAATGTGCGCATGGTTTTCTTTCTCACCCTCTCCACACCCATGGCACTGGCAATAGGTTGCCCTGCCCAGTAAACTACCACCTCACAGAAGCCACGCTCAAACGGGGTCTCTTTGAAATAATGGGATCAATCTGCTTAAAGAATGGGATTGGCTAAGGGACATATTTTCACCAAAATGCCTGTCCTGGAAAATAGAGGGTGTTGGCTTGCGTGTGCTGTGCTTATAACGCGCCTTTTGTGGGATGGCCCTTTTCTCACCCTGGGGTTCCTCCCACCCCCGCCCATTTCCTGTCGCCTGGAGTCACCCTGTCTGGGTTGTGTTCCCCCAGCTATTCCTAACAAAGGAGGAAGGGGGAAGCAGGGAGCCTCCTGTGGCCTGATGGGCGATGCGGCTACGGCAGCGTCGACCCAGGCCTCCCTTTGCTCAGCACGTCCCCCGACATGGAGGTCTGTTCCCAGAGCGAACCTCATGGAACACTAGCGTGAAACCATTGCCCTATTATTTTTGCAGAACGGTCAGGGTAAATGCGCCAAACGTTTGGGTGCAGCAGGTGACAGACCACGCACCGGAACTTACCAGAACCTGGGATTCTTGGTTGCTAAAGGTGACATGACTGACTGACCAATTGGGACTGAGGAGACAATCCAGTGCTAGCACAGAGAAAGGAGGAGCGCTTGTTACTCTGAACATCAAACCTCCACCCTGTGCTCAGTGCCTGCACATGGCTCTTTTGCATTGCGGTATTAGCAGGCAGACCCTGCCAGAACACCGCACACCCAGGTCTGCTCAGGTTTCTGTCTTTCTCTGTCTGTCTGCAAATTACCAAATGCAGCTGAGGAAGAAGGTGACCATCTGGATTCCAATCCAGGGATGCCATTTGGGGGTCACTAGAGCGACCCTTCTGGTCTCCCTTGTGACCCCTGGCTGCCCTTTGCGACCCCTACCATATTGAAAAAAACAGACATAAAAACGGAAGCTCTGAGTGTCGTGGTCTAATTAGGCCCCTCCATATAAAGGCATGACACAGGGCACGTCTTAACTTCTTTATTCTCCAAAAGGAACTGCCTTCCCACTCCTTCCCGCCTCCCCTCCCCTCCTCTCCCACTCCCATCCCTGGTTTCACTTTCCCCTTAAAGGGGCAGGTGTCCCTTTCCTCATAACACCCCCCTCTTATCAAGGAAGTTCAGTGTCTACATTTCTTCGATGAGACGGGAGGGCTTCCTTGAGACCCTCTGAGGTCGGCTGGCCGGGTCACTTCTTTCGTCGTCCAGTCCTTTCGACATGGGGACCTGCTCTGATCATGGGGTCAGCTCTGCTTCGTTCTTTAAATAGTTTCGCCGTGATTTCTGGGGGAAGGGCGTTCAGTGACATGTATGCAATGTATTCTTCTGCTTCACCCTGCATCCTGGTGTCTGTGGCCTTGTCAGGATGTCTTGACAGGTAATAAGCTGGGTTGGCTTCCCCTCCAGGTTTGTGGACGATGGTGTAGTCGTACTCCTGGAGGCGGATGCCCCACCGTTTAATGCGTGGCGGCATCTTTATCTTGGGGTTTCCAAATAGGGCCAGCAGGGCCTGGTGGTCGGTGATCAGTGTAAAGGTCCTTCCAATGACAAAATGGTTACATTTTTCGCACGCCCAGACTGCTGCTAGGCTCTCACATTCTGCTTGCGAGTAGGTTTGCTCGGTTGTGTTCAGTGTGCGGCTGGTGTATGTGACCACATGGGTTTCAGTGTTCTGTTGCGGGTTGGTCTGTGCTAATATAGTCCTAAGTCCTACGGGGCTGGCATCCACGGTTATTTCCATGTCCCATTGTGGGTTGAAATATGCTAGCTGTCGGTTGGTTGCTAGTTCTCGTTTGATTGTGGAGAATGCTTGTTGGCATTGTGCCACCCAGATGAAAGGTTGGTCCTTCTTCAGCAGTTGTCGTAAAGGGTTGGTGAGAGTCGCATAGTGGGGGAGGTATCGTGGGCAATACCCTGCCACGCGCAGGAATTAGCACAATTCAGACACATCTTTCAGGCTTGTCAGGTTCACTATGGTGCTGATTTTGTCTGGATCTGCTTTGATGCCTTAGTCCGAAAAGATGTGGCCAAAGAAACACAGGCTGTGTGTGTTGACTTCACACTTCGGGCCATTGAGTGTGAGGCCGGCTTCCTGGAGGATGTGGCAGACCTGGTGCAATGCGTCATCGTGTTGGTCCTGAGTTACTCCAAAGACCAAGATGTCGTCGCTGTAGTTGAACGCATTGGTCACCGGACTGATTAGTTTGCAAATAGTTTCATGGAAAATTTCGGCCGCTGATGATATTCCGAAATTCAGCCTCTTGTAGTGAAATAGTCCTTCGTGTGTTGTGAAGGTTGTTATTGGTCTTGACTCAGGATCAATGACCAGCTGGTGGTAGCCTTGGTTCAAGTCCAGCTTTGAGAATCGGGTGGCCTGGTTGAGTCTCACCAGCATGTCTTCTATGTTTGGTCCTGGGTGCCTTTCCTGTTGAATAGCTGTGTTGGGGATCCTCATGTTAACACAGAGTCGGAGGCGTCCATCGGCTTTGGGGACGACTACTAATGGGGACACCCATGGTGTGGGCCCTTCTGCTCTCTCTATGATGTCGTATTCGAGTAGAAGCCGCAGTTTGTGTGTTACCTTAGCTTGCAGGTGAAATCCAATTCTTCTGGGGTGTTGGGGTACGGGTCGCACTGAGGGGTCGATGTGCAGTTTGATCACATTACCTTTCAGCAAGCCAACACCTTTGAAAAGGTTGGGGAACGTGACTGGCAGTGTCTCGATGTCAAGTGGCTTTTGGATGATGGCCCGTATGGACTGGGTGTTAGGTGGGAATCCTTGGATTGCCTCTGACTGGTCGTAGTGAATGTCTATTAGGTGTAGCGCGATGGCTGTTTTGTGACTCAGGAGGCATCTCCCTGTTGCCGGGCTGTGGATGACGTGGATCGTTGTCGGTACTCTCCTCCCTCTGTGTACTAGATCACACAGGAATTGACCTTCGGATGTTAGGGGTAGGGTTGCACCACATTGAAAGATGTGGGCTTGAGACGGCTGTAGGGGATATTTCTCGGTCAGGTCTTCGTATGTTTTCTGGTTCATGACGTTGACTGTGGCGCCTGTGTCAACAAGGAATTGAGTGCTGATCCCTCCTAGATGGACTGTCACTCGGGGCGCTGTGCTGTCATCGGATGAGTCGGAAATGAGCAGGATATATTCCCTGCTGTATCGGTCATATTCTGCTTATTGCTCCGAGTCTGTCGGCTGTTCTTCCATAAGGGGATTTTCATATGGATCTCGGGTGTTGAATTCCCTTCTTAAGTCTTCGTCGGGAATGGTCTGCATGTGGTAGATTTGCTCTTGGCTATTGTAGGCTTCATTGGTTGGTTCCACCTGCAGGTTCTCTACGGCTCTGATGAACCTGGGATGGGCAAGGTTCCTGGGACTGTTGTTTCTGGTGTTGCCCCTCTCGAGGTATGGTCGCGGGTTGAAGGACCTTGGCGGTTCATACCGTCTGTTTTGCGTTGGCTGGCTCGGGGGCCAGTACGCTTGTAGTTGTGGTGTCTTATCTCGGCACATGCTCTGGAAGTGGTTTTCCTGGCCACACCTCATACACATTTGGCCAATTGCAGAGCACTGACCTTTGTGGGGAAATTAAAACCCACTGCGGTAACATTGTCTCTCTGATTGGGTTCGGCGTGTCGGGTTCCAGGAGCCTTGTCGGTAGGGGTTGCCAAGCTGGCATCCTTGTCCTTGTGGGTTGGTGATGATGGCCGCTATCGTATCCAACTTTTTCGGGTTCTCTATGTTGGCCGCTTGGACATCCACGCGCTTGTATACTCTAGCCAGTTCTGCTATCTCTTGCAGAGGGAGGGGCTTCTTTAGTACGTGTTTCCAGAACTGGGAGGACAGGCATCCTTCGATTGCCCTCAGCTGGATGGCTTCGTCATCATTGAAGTTCGCAAAGTCGCAATATGTTATTTTCCTCTGGAGGCGTAGTACGAACTGACCTATCGTTTCATGAGGCATCCGAGTGCATTGGTTGAAGGTGTAACGTTCATAATCCCTGTTTGGTACAACAACTAGGCGGCGGTTGATGGCGTCAATTAGTCTTTGGTATGTCGTCCTCTCAGGGTGCAGGATTGTTTTAATGACGTTCCTGATATGCTTTCCGACGAGGTTGGTGAAGATGTCTAGCTTGTTTGGCGCATCCTGGTTTCCCACATCTCTCATAAATTCGTCCATCCATTCCTGCCATCTCTGTCCTTGATTTTCCTGAGGCTCCAGTGCGAAAGTGGTTGGGTGGGGTAGGAATGATAGCGGGTTTGTGGGGGTTACTCCGGGTGTAGATGGTGCAGCAGCATCTACTGCGGCGCTTCCTGATTGCGACATCTTGGGTTTGGCTTGTTTCTTGCTGACATACTTCTGGTTGCTGGTTTCTGGCCGTGGCCTGTGGCAGGTTGCCCTTGCTTTGTCACAGGCGTGGTGCCGTGTGTGCCTGTGGTTTGCTACTATGGTGCGCGTGGTCTTCAATCTTATGGTGTGTACCCTTTGGTTTGGTGTTTCCCACTTAAATCTTCCTCTCTTTCCGGTGTCGTTGATGAGTTATGCCTCTTTGTAGAGGCCGTCCTCGCTTTCTAGTGGCTTTGTTATGGTTATGTCCACTGTATGCTCTCTGTGACAGTATTCCTCGCTTTCAAGTGCCTTTATCAATGTTATGGTCAACCTGTGTCCTCTGTGATGGTATTCCTCGCTTTCACGTGGCTTTATCAATGTTATGGTCACTCTGTGCTTTCTGTAACAGTATTCCTCGCTTTCAAGTGGCTTTATCAATGTTATGTCTCTCTTCTTTAAGGAGGATTTGCACAAGGTTTCCCGGAGTATTGAGGTTTTATGCAGTAGTTGGTTGTGTTGGTTGTGTTTCTTTGCTGGTGCTTGTGTCATTATGCATAATTCTTGTATTCTTGACCGTTGGTCTTACTATGAGCGAGGCATTTCCATGTGGTTCGTGCTGTTGGTTTATGGGGAGATGTGGTGCAGATGGATTGTCTGTATCATGCAGGGCTTTGGCTGCCTTCGTTTTATTTTTTATTTACCAGGGTATTACGGTGGTAAATTATCAAGATGGGGAAACGTCCCAGTAGCAATATAAACCAGCGGCAGATTAACAAAGTGGCAAGATATCACAGTGGCAAGTTATCCAAATGTTAGAAAACATCCCAGTTGCAGATTGTCGAAGTGGGAGGATATTACCGCTGCTAGTTACCACAATGGGAAAATAACACAATAGCAAAATATTCCAGTGGCAAAGAATCTCAATAGGAAAGAATCAAAATGGTCAAATATCACAGTGGCAAGTTATCAAAAAGGGACAATAACAGTGGCCGATTATCACAGTGGGACGATATCGCAGTGGCATGTTGTCCACTGGGAACATATCACAGTGTCAGGATATCCCAGTTGCTGAGTAGATCAGTCGCAAGTTATTCCACTGTCAGAGTATCCCAGTGGCAGAGTATCCCAGTGGCAGAGTATCCCAGTGGCAAGTTATACCAGTGGCAAAGTATCCCAGTTGCAATGCATGCCAGTCACAAACTATCCAAGTTGTAAAGTATCCCAGTGGGCAAATATCCAAGTGGCAGGATATCACCATGTCAGGTTATCAAAATGGCAGTCTTCCAATGCGCCTCCACAACTTGGCAAAATATCTCAATGGCAAGTCATCAAAATGGCAAAGACTTCCAGTGGCAGATTATAAAAAATGGCAAAATATCACAGTGACAAGTTATCAAAATGCCAAAGTCTCCCATTGACCATTTTTCAAAATAAAACGTTACTCACAGTTGTGACTGAAGTACTCCTAGTTCATAGTCCCCTTTCCTCCATACTGTAAGGGCATCCTGGCATAGGATTGGTACCATAACCAGTTTGCCCTGCAAAAGTGTATTTCCCCATTAAATCTAGTGTGCCCCGTGGCCACACTGTGAGTGTGCCCACGCTACTCTAGCCCCACCCACCGGTGCCTCACCTCAGTCCCCTTTGTAGCATCGGACACAAGACGGTCCATCATGGCAACATTTTGGTATTGGGATGGAGGGAGGGATGTATGGAGGAAAGGGGACTCTGGACTCAGAGTGCTTCAGTCACTACTGTGAGTACATGTTTACTACTCCTTCACCCTATCCTCTTTCCTCCATAATGCATGGGAGATTTAAATGCACCATATAGATTGGGAGGGGGAGTACATTCCTTCATGGCTTGTTTGGCAAACAGGTTTCTTAACAGTACTTGACCAAATGCAGCATCTGACCTGGCCTGGTATCCAGGCAGTAATGCTTACACAAAGCAGATCAGATTGCAATGCCCCCGTTGCTGCTTTGCTAATGACATCCCCCCGGACTTGCTGCTGAAATGCCACTCCTGTGGATTTCGCTCTGACGGCATGAGCATGCATACCCAGTGGGGGAGCTTTGGCGGCTACTATCCACCAAGCTATTGAGGCAGAAGGTTGCCTCTGATTTTCTCAGTTTCCTAGTACCGTCTTGGTAGAATTTTAGTGATCTACGAACATCAAGGCTATGCAAACCCTTGTTGGGTTCAGAAGTAGGGTCTGCGAAAAAGGTTGGAGCCCAATCTCCTGCTTGAGATGAAACGCTGACACAGTTTTGGGTAAGAACTTTGGGTGCACCCTGAGGACCACCTTATCTTTGTGAAACACTGTATAAGGTTCATTAGCAGATAATGTTTGGATCTCACTAATCCTCTATGCTGATGTTACTGCCACTAACAGCACGGTTTTATAAGTAACCAATTTAATATCCTCAAAGCTCATAGGTTCGAATGGCTTATGAGCCAGGGACGCAAGAATCACATTGGGATCCCAGACTGAATGCGGTCTAGATATTGGGGGGTGCATCGTAGTTAGTCCTTGTAAATGCCTCTTAGCTGCTGGGTTAGCTGAGGAAAATAGTAACTTCTCAGGGTTCTTATATGATCCTATTGGAGCCAGGCATGTGCAGCAAGTATCAACTTTCACACCTGGCTGTGCGAGATAAGCAGAGAAGGATAACACATTGTCTAGCGAGCAAGTGGGAGGGTTGACCTCATTATTACTTGCCCAAAAACAGAACCAAAACCACTTGCTTTTATACTGGGATCTGGTAGATTATTTTCTAGCATTTTTTATCATTTGGAGATTTTGTGTTGGCTCCTCAGGAACCATGCTATGAGTGCACGTTTGTAAGGGGCTTTATGAATCACTGGCCCGCCCTGTTGAGTTACCAGGTGATGTCGCCCTGTCTGTAACTGAATGGGCATTAGTTGAAACAAGTGAATGAAACACTTGTATAGCAGCACGATAGAAATAAAATATCAATATCAATAGCAATGAGGTTGGAGAATTGTACCGTGCTGGCCAATGAGGGGCTATCAGAATCATTGAGCTACCCTGAGACTCCCTGAATCTGCGAATGACCCTTTGTAAGAGAGGCGTTGGAGGAAAGGCGTAGCACCAAAGCCCATCCAACGGGATCTGAAATGCATTCCTGAGAGACCCCTGCCCCTCGCCTGTCCATGAGGTGAACCAGGCACATTTTGTGTTGTCTTTCATGGCAAATAGGTCCACAATCGAGTGACCTCAGGACCTGAATACCATGTTAATGGCTACTTGATTTAGCTTCCACTCATAAGAAGTGGTGGCGAGCCTGCTCAGTCTGTCCGCTTCCGCATTGTCCTCCTCCGCCAGGTGAACTGCTCTGAAGAAAATATTGTGAGACAAAGCCCAGTTTTATGTCTCCACTGCCAGTCTGCACAGGGCTGGAGAATTCAGGGCTAAAACTATGCGAGAAGTTCCAGATAGTTTATGTGGTGCTGTCTCTACACATTGAACCATTTTCTTTGTACATGGTGAACTCCTAACATGGCCCCTCAATCATCCATCAATGAGTCTGTTGTCTTTATAACAGTGAGGGGTCGGACGGAAGACAGCTGTGCCCATCGCACTGTCTACCTGAGTCCACCAGACCAGGTGTTGTTTTGAAGAGATCATGATGGGAATTTCATCGAATTGATTTCCTGTTTCTAGGTCCCAAGACTTGGATAACTGAATTTGTGTGGATCTCGGTTTGAGCCTGGTGAAAGGTACTGTGAGAACGCATGATACCATCAGACCTGGCAAATGTTGGTAGCACCACGCAGTGGTGCATAGTCTGGAGAGAAAATTATTGATTGCTGTTACAATAACCATGAATCTCTCCTGTGTTGGGAGCATCCACTCAGTGAGGGTGTCCTATCATATGCCCAGAAAGATCAGGTCCTGAGTTGGCCCTAGTTCTAATTTCCTGAGGTTTATTGAGAACCTGAGGTCGAATAAAAATAAAAGGTCTCCAAATGGACCATTCCGCCCCTCTAGATAGCTGAATCTGATTAATCAGTCGTCCTGGTAAGGATATATGTCAGGACCCTCTTGCCTCAGGAGGAATGCCACTGCATTCATCATTTTTGTAAATACGCGAGGAGCCGAGTTTAGGCCCAAAGGGAGCTTTGTACTGAAAATGATGTCCCATCAATCCAAATCTCAGCAACTGTCTGTGTGGTTGCCATATGGGAATATATAGGTAGGCGTCCTTCAGTTCCAGGGAGCACATCCAATCTCCCTTGCAGAGAGCTTTGGCGATATGCACTGGCTTCACCCTCTTGAACTTGTCCTAGAAAAATGCAAGATTGAGGTAAGACAGGTCAGGAACCACTCGCAGGTCTGCCTGGTTCTTTTTGTGGATTGCAAAGATCTGTAAGTAAAATCCTTGACCTATATCTGAGTGGGGAAGCGCTTCTACAGCTTGGTTCTCGATGAGGTTGTTTATCTCCAGTAATATTGCCAGAGAGACAATTTGCAGCAGGGCAGGAGAAGAGGGAAACATGGGGGGAATTGTTAGTCGAAAACCCCTTGAAACTACAGATAGTAGCCAAGGGTCTTGGAAAAACAAGACACCATTGCGGTAAATGCTGAGCTAGTCTGACCCCCACTGGGGTGTCGTGGACTCCTCATTACTTTTTTGTTTTTCAGTTTTGGGAGGTAGAGGGGGACGAGTATAAACACTTTGTTGCAGTTCGCTGCTGCCTTTTGTGATGTGTGCTCAGAGATTGCTCTGGCTGCCTGGCTCTTCTGACTTGGAAGGCTCTGAAACCTGCAAAAGAGCAGGGTCGCCGGTCGTGCCTAGTCTGTCCATGCGAAAAGCTTTAAGTCGCTGGTTTGGTTAAAACGCAAATGGGCACTGTTGTTTTTCTTGTTCAGTTCCTCAACTGTGGAGGAATGAAATAACTCAGTATCTTCGAAGGGCAACTCCAGAATTTGATCTTGATGTCTGTGGTAAACTTGGTGGAGTACATCCAAGCCAAAGGCCTCATATCTGTGCAATGGCCCTACAACTACTTACAGTGTCCATTTGAGACACTGACACCTCAAGCATGTCTTGGGCTACCTTTGCTTCTGCCGGACCAGTTTTGAAGGCTGCTTGTGGTGAACAGGTAAGTCTCTGAGGAAATCTCCTTTTTCCCTCCATAATCGTTGATTGGCAGCTGCCAATAATGTGACACTCCATTTCTTTCCCCCAATCAAGGGAGAGAGGAAAGCTTGGCCAATGATAAGTGAGAGGGGCAGGCTTAGCTAGGCCCAGGCACACACCCATTTTCAAAACACATAAAAAGAGCCATTGAAACCCAGGTAGGGACATTCACTTTCCACTTTCTTGCGGGGCACTTTGCCGGGAGACTTCAGACCTCACATCCAGAGATCCAGACTTCAAATCCATCAATCTCCAGAGACTAGAAATTAACTCCAGAATTTGTAGCAGAGAGGCTTGAATCCACAAGCTGAATCCTCTTCAGCAGGCCTCAAAACCAACCAAACTATTTAACAGCCGGGCGAGCTGTTTGAATTCTTTGTCAAGAACTTTTGCAAGAACCTGTAGCAGTATCCAGAAAGCAGTGCTGTACCCGGAACCAGAGAGAACCAGAGACCAGATCGCTGTGAAGAACTGCTAGCAGAAGTCCAGCCAATCCTGACCCGATCGGTGACGAAGCCGCATTCCTGTCCAAAATCTAGTGTGAGTACCCAGCTAGCACTGTGCCAAAACCAATCTCTTAGTTTAAAATAATTTAATCCAAACTATTTTAGCCTATTAGAACTGCCTCCTAGAATCGTGTCATTCTGTCATCTTTAAAACTGAAAACTGTCATCTGTCATTCTGAGGTTTAAAATTTCAAATCCGAAAAACTACCTTTACTAAATCGGCCATATCTCCTACTCCTTATAGTGCCTCCGTAATTGCGCTCGACACACGCGACTAAATTTGCCGCGATTTGACATTTTGCATAATTTCAGCCACGTGTAAAAATATTTGTCCTTGCTTTCCTTGCTGAAATTCGTGTGCAACCTGACAATCATTCATAGAGCATTGCTAAAGTGATCCTGAATTAATTTAAGTATCTCTCACTCACCCTGAACCTCCTATACGGAATTAAAAGCATTTTTTCACATATTTTTCACTTAATTGCAACCACATCAAAGTATATTGCCTGTGTTTAAAACTCCTACCTGTTTTCCTCTAAGCTTGCTAGGGGGAACTGAATTATATTTGATTGCATTCCTGAGAACTGTGTGCTTTCCTCCCATCTCTTTACATTGCATAAAGGGGGGTGAATTGTCAAAGAAAAGTGATTACATTGTCTTTTGGTTGAAGTCACATCAAGTTTATTTTCTGTACTGCATTTTCATTCATCATTGCATTGTCCTTGAAGCCATAAAAGCATTCTCAGCTACTTTATCCTCTCTTTATCACTTCTAAGCCATCAAAAAGAGTGTACCACTGTAACATTATCCATTGTTGATCACTATCATCTTCACAAGTGTGCTATCAAACATTAATTTATTATAAAAGTGTGATATATATATTGTTTAATTTTCAAATAAACCTTTTAATTTGCAAAACAAACCTACTTCTTGGCTCAGCGGGGTCAGGCGGATTCTGAGAGAGGGGTGTTATATAAGGGTTGTCATCCAGAGTAAACGAACTGGACATAAAAATATATCAATAAGGGTTTCCCTCAGCATCCCAGACTAGGCATTGACTTAGCTGTAGTGTTGAATTGAAGTCGCTTACAAAGTGGGGGCTCGTAGCTGGAGATTCTGGATTAGATTTACCACTTGTGCAGCTTAATACAGTGTGCCAACTGACCGGATACACATATCCGGTTAGATCACCACGCTGTTTTACACTGTGAAAGCACTCCTCAAAGAAACGCTCTAAGGAAACGGTCTGTTTTGCAAAATAAAATACAAACTTCTGTAAGTCAGGAAGGAACTCAAATTCCAGAATGACGACACTGGTAGACATCAAAATAGCCAGAGAGCACTTCTTACATAAGCTATTTGTGAGAGGTGAATGGACTGAGCAGGGCCAGGATGCGTGGTTGCAGGCAATCACACAACAGGTCACGGCAACTGGGTTAGATATCTGGAGAGATCAGGGTCCCTTACATGTGGCCCTGAGCGAACTATACATGGCTCCTAAAGCTAAAGATGAACACGACAAGATGGTTAGGATAGCGGCATATTTGTATCTATATATGGGAGCCATGCAGGACAAATGTGCTGAAGGCCAAGATCTGGCAAGTAGGCAACTGGTGGCATTAGAGAAGGCTCAATCTGACCTGGTCTCTTCTGAGCAGAGGCTGCAGAGGAGCCAGGAGTCAGAAAATGATAGTAGGCAGTATATCATTAAAATAAAAGAGGACATGGATATACTGCAACAGGAAAAGACAGACCAGGATACCAGAATTCTGGCTTTGCAGAAGGAGCACCAAGACAGTTTGGACTCCTTACTGCAGAGCCAGAAAAAGCTGGAGCAACAGATCAATTTCAACAGGGCTTGCTAGGTCACACCAGGAGGGTGGAGGAGGCTCTGGCAAGAAAGGAGCAGGCCAGTAGGGATGGGACTCAGGAGGTAACGCTCCTGCAGCAGAGACTGGCCCAGTACTCCAGAACCAATCAGGAGGCACAGAGAGAGAATTAGGCTCTCTGTCAGCACAATGATAGGCTCCAGCAACAGGTAGCCATGCAGGAGAGACTGATAGAGTCTAGTAAGGCCTTAACTGAGGAACTGAAAGCACAGGCTCTTGCATTGCAACAGGGAGCAGGGGCTGACAGAGATGAAGTTCGCTGGGAAAGGGAAACACCTGAGCATAACCTCAGAAGCCCTAGTACCAGAGGCCTACATCTCTCTCAGTCCCTGGACCCTGCCACCCCCATGTCCCCTGGTGCGCATGAGCACAGGGCCACAGGAATGGCAGATTACTATCCAGCCAAAAGTATGGGGCTCATAGGCCAGTACCACCCAGGAATGGATGGGCGGGCACCGGGGTATGGGCACCTAAGTACAGTGCAATTTAGTGGGGAACCCCAGGAAATTAGGCCCCCTGAGGGCATCCTAAAAACCTCTGCCCAGTTAGGTCACTGGGGGGGGGTACCCATCAAATCCTGGTAGCAAGGAGGGATCTGAAGACTCCTCTGAGCGTCACAGGACACAGGAGACCAGGTCCCCACATTCTGCCAGCTATTCCCAGGCTCGCAGAATCTGGGAAAACCTGGAAGATCAGACGGGCACCACTGGGAGCAGTGCTTCTGAATCAGAGGATGAATGAATCAGGGTTACCCGAACCAAAAAGGCCAATAAGGTGAAAAGGGCCTTGCTTATTGACCCCTTAAAACAGATTATGGCAATCAGGAGTGTCATCACGCCTTATCATAAGAACGCCAAGTATTCTGTTTGGGAACACTTGCAGCTCTATGAGCAAATGATGGAGACTTTCCTTTTGAAGGACAGAAGTAGCTGCATCCAGTACGTCAAATGGACATTCTCCCCTGAATACTCCAGTTTCTTTGCGGGGCTGGAGGACCAAAACCATTCAAGATGGTCCACATATAGGGCGGCCATCTTGAAACATTTTTCTGTACATAGAAATCCCCAAGAGGCTCGCAAGGCAGCCTACAATTTGCAATGTGGGGAGGATCAGGCCCCACAAGAATTCGTGCAAGAATTGAAGCGTGCCTTTGCGCAGACCACCAGAAGGGTGCGCACGGACAGCAGAGAATTCATCAACACATTTTGTCCATGCTCTTCCCAAGTACATAATGACCCAGCTTGTGAGAGATTTTCACGAGAAAATATCTTTAGACTGGGTCATTGAGCAAGCCACCCGCATCTATGAGGTGCAGAAGCCCATAGAAAATAAAAGTAATGCGCAGAAAAACCCCAAAACCAACAGCACCCCTGCTGCTGCCAAGGTGGCAGAGGTAAAGGTTGCCCCCGTTTTAGATTTGGAGATGGGGGGGCCTAAAAACCTGCCTGCGCCAAATAATTCACAGCCCAGAAGGCCCTCAGGCCAGTCACAGAGAGGGAGTCGAGGAGGTAGTCCCACAAATGAGGTCCCTCGCTCCCCTGATTATGTAAGTCCCCGCTACAAGGGAAACCGACCCATCCTGGGTTATTTGTGGACTCCTCCAGCCCAAGGGGGGGAATCCAGCCAAGCACCTAACCCGGGGAACTTCCCTCCTAACTTTCCCCAGGAGGGCAGAAATTCACCAAATCCTGGGCAGAACTTTTTCCCCAGGTATCCACACAATTTCCAACCCCAAAACCATCCATCCTTCTTTCCCCAATTCCCTGAGCCCAGACAACCTAATCCGGGAGAGGGGAGGCCAAGGGTGGAGGGGTACCCAAATCTTCCCAATCCGGGGTATTACCAGAGAAGGGATAGCTACCCTTCCCGGGATCAGCCCAGGGGAGAAAATAGAGCCCCGTATCAGCCTGAGCGGGTTTCACAACTTGAGCGCCAGGTCCAAAATATGGCACGGGATCTGGGTCACATACTGAGGGCTCAACAGAACTCTCAGATGAGCATGCCACCGCAGAATGCCCCAAACTCTGGGCCTGGTGCTCCAGAACAATGACGGGGGCAGCACCCTGATAACCCACCGGTTCCCAGGGAGGAGGCACAAGGGGAAGGGAGGTGTAAAGCCTTGGAGGAAGCTTCCTTCCCAACTTGTAAACAGCCCCTGGAAAACCAGGAACCCGAAACAAAATCTCCTACCCCTGAAAGTCTGCCACCCAAGGAGCAGAGAGGAGGTAGGAGAAACAAAGGACCCAAACAGACCCACTTTGTGGAGGAGGTACAGGTCTTCCATTTTGAGGGAGAGGGATCCTTAGAGGATCCTGGGAAAAGGACCTTCTCCTTCCGAGATGGGGGAACTCCTCCCAAGGAAAAATGGGTCCCACGAGATTCCAATCCAGACTGGGTAGATGTGGGGATTGCGCTGTCGCCGCCCATCATCCTATCCCAGAACCAACAAAACCAAAAACCCCTGGTTCAAACCCATCCTGGTGACTGCCTCCCAAAAGGCATTGGTGGCCCAGAACCGGAACCAGCGGAACCTAAAACCGAATCAACAGACTGGGTAGATGTGGGGATTGAGCTGTCACCGCCCATCATTCTACCCCAGAACCAACAATACCAAAATCCTATGGGTCAAACCTATCCTGATGACTGCCTCCAAAAAGGGGGGGGGGGCAGCCCAGAACCCGAAACCATTTCCAGTTGCCAACTTTTTCTTTCAGATTCCCCAGGCTCTCCACAGAATTCTGCCCAAATCTCTTCTCTCGCCATGTCCAAAACCAGAAAATTAGCCCACCAGTTGTCCAAAAATGTGCATTATCTGTGCCCCCTTGAGGAGAAGGACGGAAGATACTATGCCCCGGTACAAGTACAGGGGCAGGGTACAATTTGGGCACTGGTGGACACTGGATCCCAAGCTACCCTTCTGTCCAAAAGGGCCTTTGATGAACTAAATGCAGGAAGGGGGGAGAATTACCGAATTCCTCTCACCTCTCTTCCTGGACAACTGCAGAACTTTGACGGGAAGGAAATTCCTGTCGAGGGGACTGCAGACTTGGACATTAAAATTGGGCGAGACAAGGTGAAACACCCGGTCATAGTAGTAACTCCAGAGGGCACCCCATGTTTACTAGGGAATGACCTCCTGAGAAGGTTGTCACCCCTAATAGATTGTGTAAACAAGGTCCTCTGGACCCAGACTAGCCGACCAATAAAATTAAAACAGAGTGTCAACCATGTTAGTTTAAATGGCACCTGCCACATGGTTGAACAAAAATCTGACCAAGTAGAATTTCACTTCCAGAACAACTAAATTCCAGACATGACAGTAATAGCAGTAGGACATCAGACTGGTGATGGGGGGTCCTCTCTATTTCTGAAAATCAACCTTCCTTCCAATTTAAGGTGGTATTCCACACTAGAAGGAAATACTCTGAGATTCTTTACTAATCCACAATCAGACACTCCCACTCCTATTGTCCAGAAAGAGGTGAAATCAGCCCAGAGCCTGGCTGATATTTAGCAAATTGGAGAGCAGTTGTTCATCCCTGTTCAGTTAAATGATGGGAAGGACTCTGTTGTCGCTCGAGTGTGTGTGAACAACGGTAAGAGCTTCATCAGCGAAGCCATGTTCTGCCAACTCCCAAAAGATCCAGCCATTCCCACATTTAAACTGATAGACAAATGGGAAATGGATCTGGAAACACCCTATTCCAAACATCTCCTGCCAAGCAGGTGTATGCTCAAAATCTCCATTGGCAACAAGAGCATAGTCCATAATTGTTGGGTCGTGCGAGAAGTCACTGCCGCCTTTTACTTAGGCAGTGACATTCTCAATCGCTTCGCCATTAGTTCGGACCTAATAAACTTCAAAGCTTGGTCCCGATTAGCGGATAATCCCATGGGCTTTGATGATCCAGAAAAAGCATTTAGGTCAGCTCAATTGCTACCTTATGCAGTTGAAATTCAGATTAAAGAGGAAGTCACCATCCCAGAAAGGACCCAACAATTCTCCCTGGAAGTGAAAGTTAAAAGAGGACAAAAATTGAAAAACCCTGATGCTTATATTCATCTAAATGCTTCTCTCCAACAGCAAGGGTTAGGGGTAAACCCAACACCATTAGTCAACATAGAACCTGACACCATTCCAATAGAGGTGGATAACAGCGACTTAAAGAGTATTACTCTAGCCGCAGGCACCATTATTGGAATGGCGGTTGATGACCGACATTTCTCCATTGATTTAGGAAATGAACTGTTAGGACCAATCCCCAAGAACTGTTTTGACAGTGACAGTGAGGACAATACAACACCAGACAGGATTTTCACCTGGCATGGGGGGAACTTCCTGGTGTACACTTCTTGCCCTTATGGTAAGGAAGATGTGACTTGTGACTTCAGGAGGGATGAGGGGATTTTCCAGGTCCATGAGGGCTGCCTTTCCCACCTGAAGCCTCCAGTCCAAATCAGCACTCTGACCAGGGACTTCTCCACCCAGCTGGAGGTGGCCGCTGAGATAGCCAAACCAGAAGTCTTTCCAGGCTTCAGGCAGATGGTGGAAGAGAGAGTCAACCTAGCTGATGCCTGTGTGACTCTGGAACAGAAGCAAAAGTTGAAACAAGTTTTCTTGGATTTCCAAGATCTCTTTGCGGTAGACTCATATGACTGTGGTCGCACCGACATCCACACAACAACAATTCCCACGGACCCGGGCATGACTCCAGTGTTTGTGAAGCAATATCGCTTGCCTCTCGCATCCATGGAGTCCCTTACTGAAATAATTAAGAACCTTGAGTCCCGGGGAATAATCCGTCCAGTACACAGCACCTTCAATAATCCGGTGCTGGGAATATTGAAGCCAAACGGCCAGTGGAGACTCTGTGCCGACCTTAGGGAGCTCAACAAACGGGTCCATACTTCCCGATGGCCTCTGCCCTACATTGACCAAGGGCTGGCCCAGATCCAGGGGTCACAGGTATTCACAGCAATAGACCTGACCAATGGATACTGGACCGTGCCTGTCAGTAGAGAGGACCAATACAAACTGGCTTTTACCTTTGGGGGCCAGCAGTACACATGGACCCGGACTCCCTTCGGAAACCTCAACTCCGGCAATTAATTCAACATTTTCCTACATAAGGCCATGCCCGACCTGGGTGCGAGGGGTAACCTGGCTTATGTAGATGATGTCCTCATCAAAAGTTCATCTGTGGAGGAACACATAGTGGAGATCCGTTATGTTCTGACGCAGTTGAGGGCCGCCAGAGCAAAACTTTCCTTTCAGAAAGCACAGTGGTGTGGAACCCGTGTTAATTTCTTGGGGCATGAGATTACTCCTCAGGGTCTCTGTCCCCAGGAAAAGAAAGTGGAAGCACTTCAGAAACTGAAGGATCCCACAACTCTGCGGGAACTAAGGAGCCTCCTTGGACTGACTAATTACAGCAGAAAGTTCATTGAAGGCTACGCAGAGATCACTAGACCCCTGATTCATCTCTTGAAGGGGGGCGTCAAGTGGGAATGGGGTCCAGAACAATCCGAGGCAGTAAGACAACTCAAGAGAAGCCTCTCACAAGTGCCTTGCCTAGCTTACCCTGTCAGAAACAAGGAGTTCTTTCTGGAAACAGGGTTCTCTAATACGTGCTTGACGGCAGTGTTATACCAAAAGCATGACAAGGTCAATAAAGTAATCTCCTATGCGAGCAAAACTTTATCCTCTGTGGAGGAAAAATTCAACGATTGTGAGAAGGCACTCCTGGCAATGGTGTGGGCATTGAAGAATTACCGCCCGTTTATCCAGGGGGAACACATCATAGTGGAGACTCCACACCAGCCTCTGCAATACCCCCAAAGTGATAGAATCCGGGCCGGAAATGTGAGTAATTCCCGAATTACTTCCTGGATTCTGTCAATGCAAGGCTTTCCTGTGGAGGTCAGATATGGCCAAAACAAGAAGAGTCCCCTCGCGCAAGGTCTGGCTGACTTGCATGATTGTGCCAGAGAAAACTGTCTCGAGGACGAAAGTCTAAAAATCAAGGACAACATGGAGGCATACCTTAATTCCCCACACAAAGTCTTTGAAGAAGACAAGTGTGAGGGAATGTCCACTGTCTATGTGGATGGATGCTCTTACCATGTTGACAACAACGGGGAAAAAGAACTCGTGGCCGGCGTAGGGAACACATGGGTGAATGAGTCCCCAGAACCCTCCGCTGGATACAAAATTGGTCCCTGAAGTAGTCAGGTGGCAGAATTGATGGCTGTGCATCAAGCCATCCTCACTGCTGTCCAACATCGACTCCACGAACTGGTCATAATCACAGATTCGGATTATGTACGGAACGGGTTCGTGGAGCACCTGGTTAACTGGAAAACCAGAGGCATGCTATGTGCTAATAACAAACCTTTAAAACATGGGAAGTTAATTCAAAATATTGATGACCTGGTCACCTCGAATGGGATGACCATCTACTGGAAAAAGATCAAGGGTCATTCCTAAGTAGAGGGACCAGACAAAACTGGAAATGACTTAGCTGATCAGCTGGCCAAAACCGGGGCCATCCAAGGGGATCTAATAGAAATAGAGTCCCTGTTGGGGGAAATCCAGGTCATGGCTATCACTAGGTCCCAGACAAATGCTCACAATGATCTTTCAACTGCACAATGGAGTAAGGAGACCCCTGATGCTGATTTGATTACAGCTCAGAAAGGGGATCCAATAATTGGTAAGTTTTACCAACACATTGAGGACCCTGAGAACTTTCCCCTGACGGATACCGATTACATTGGGAAGAAGGACCTTTGATGAAATGTCCAAAGATGTTCCGAATCCAAGACGGTTTGTTGGTAAGGAAATCCCAAGCTGGCGATGATCAGTGGGTGGTTCCTACCTCATTCCGAAGCCTGATGTTGAGTCACGCCCATGATGCGGCCACCGCCGGTCATAGGGAGTTTCATACAACACTGGAAATCTTAGGAGAGGTTGCATACTGGCCTCATATGGGCCAGGACCTCAACCAATACTTGAAGGGGTGTCTGGTGTGTGCACAATTTCAGCCATCATCCCTCACACACCGTGCACCTCTCCAAAAGAGAGGGATGACACTGTCATGGTCAGATTTGCAAATCGACTTCGTAGGCCCTGTAATTCGCTCGTCTAGAGGAAACAAGTACATGTTGACCATCACATGCTTGTTTACCAAGTGGGTGGAATGTCTCCCGACCCCAAACTGCAAGGCAGAAACAGCAGCTGCCCTGATGATTAACCACATCTTTTCCCGTTTTGGTCTACCTCAAAGGATTGAGTCAGACAGAGGTAGCCATTTCACCAGCGAGGTAATGACAAAGATGTGGGAGATACTGGGGGTTAAAAAGAAGCTACATATTGCTTACCGGCCAGCTTCTTCTGGAGCAGTAGAGAGATACAACCGAACCATTGTGAGCATATTAAAAAAGTTTGTGGCAGATTCTGGGCCAAGTTGGGATATCCGATTACCTCTGGTCCTAATGGCCATCAGATCGACCCCTTCATCTGCAACTAAAATGTCACCATTTGAGTTGATGACCGGACGCAAGATGGTGCTTCCCCAGCATTTGCTCTACAGGACCCAAGAGCAGACACTGATAAATGCCTCCACAACTCATGAGTATGTGGAGAATTTAAGGAAACACCTTCAGCATGCTTTTGCCTATGCTCAGCGGAATCTAGAAAGATCAGCTGATAGCATGAAAACCCACTACGACCTGAAGACCACCAGGAAGGAATATACTGTGGGAGACCGGGTCTATCTATACAATTTCCAAAGGAACCAGGCCAAACAGCGAAAAGTTTTGCCTACGTGGAAGGGACCGTTTGAAATTATAGACAAAATCTCCCCTGTAGCCTATAAGATCCGCATCCCCAAAGGTAGTCTGGCGGAAGGGGAAGACAAGTGGGTACATATAAATCAGCTAAAGTGTTGCCATCCCAGGCACACTCTACAGCAACTGGAGGAGTCCTCTGCAATACCAGAGGGGACCGCTCCAGATTAATTCAGTTCCCATCCTAAAATATCCCACATATAGTCTCTAAAATATTATGATTGGAAAAAAAAATGTTTCATGTTATATCTTGTTTTAAAACAAGACTGAAAAATGTAACCGGATGCATAAAATGTATATGGTCACCACACCATTAATAGTGGTGGGAAAAGGTCTAGGAATGTGTATTGCCGCTTTGCTTTGTCGTCCTAGGAGAAAGAAAACCCGGAGACTGACCACGGAAGGTGACCTGGGGACCGGGAGCGAAGATCCGAGGGGCCCGGGGTACCGCCCAATCCTCCCATCAGGACCAGCAAAGAGAACTGATTGATCGACTGGAGGGAGGAAAAGATGCTGAACTGTGCCATCTACAGAATTGGAAGAAGATGAGGCGAACATCCCAGATCTTGCGAGTTCCATCAGTGAAAGATCAGAATGGCCATCGCAAGAGGGGGGGCTTGTGGGATGTTTTTACCCATGCATCCAAGCCCTACCATAAAACTGTGCATTACTGGCATTGAAAACATCATGAGGGCCAGAACTCCCCAGAGAGTGCACAGGGAAAACATGAAGAATAGGCTGCCACCCATTTTTGCCTATGTTGTGAGCACAGGAGGGCACTGCCTAAAACCACCATTGGGCTACACACACAGTAGCCTGAAACCATTGGGAATGGCAATGCTGATTGCCAAAAGCAACCCAGAACTGTGGGGAATTCATTTTCTTAATGTCAAAAATGGATGCAATACTGGTGCTCACCACTATCAGAAAACCGGCGTTTTAAAACCACCAGACTTTTGTGTAAAACTGAACAAATGGACCCAAACCAGGCAAAGGAAAGACTTGCTAAGAGGTGGATACAATGTAAAACTATATTCTGAAATGACTTGAAGGAAGTAATTATTTATGTATATATAAAAAATAGCTGGGGATGTCAGCAGCTTAAGTGAATTTGGGTTTAAAGCCACTAAAATCGAAATGTTTAGAATAAATGAGTGACCTACTTGTGAGTGTCACATAGGTTGCAATTGTTTAAATGTCATAGCTTTGAACTTAGAATCAGCATTCTAGCTGCATGTGCAAAAATTGTAAGTTGGATTTCAATGTAGAAAACTGGGAACTAAAGTGACATTTAGCTGAATTCTGCCTGACAACTACCCCCGACAGGAGTTGAACTGGCTCAACAACTCTTCCCAGGCCTGGCTGCATCCTGCTGCCCCTGCCAAAAGGAGATGACACCTCTCTGATTGGATTAGGGGAGGAGCACCTGCGGACTACAGGAAACTAAACAAAGCCCTGTCCTGGACTCAGGCAAATGTTATATTGGGGGGGGTTGTAAAATGGCTTCCTCTTGGGAGAAACTGGGAGGGGCAGTGCCTGTGAGAGCAAGCTGAGCTTGGGGGAAGTGGATAAACCAGAAATTCCACCATGTGCTTTGGAAAACCACACCCCTTTGGGGCCAGAGCATGATTTTAAAAAGATGGATAATTCACAGTGCGGACTTGTCAAAATTATATAAATAACATCATCATTCGTGTGATTTTCTGTGCACATTTTAAGAGGTGTTAGGACCCTGTGGTATGTTCTTGGGGATAGTAGCGGAAAAAAAGGTTGTTACTCAAAAAGTATGCATGTTAAAAATCTGACACTTTATCATCTGAAACCCATATCCCTGGTGCACATTTGTGTAAAATCTGGAAAGATTTAGAGGTCGTTATCTGGATGAAAAGGGGAGAATTCTGTCATAAGTGGACACGACATCGTACAAAGAGAGGGATCGGATGGTTTGGTGCTACAGAAAATATGTTAACTGGACCTATAATATTAGAAAAATGGTACATAGATAAATATGTATTTGGGTCAGAAATAGATTTGTGTGCAATTTGACAAGGGGAGGTTCCTCTGACCATAAAACCTACAGCATCACTCTGACACTCCATTTCTTTCCCCCAATCAAGGGAGAGAGGAAAGCTTGGCCAATGATAAGTGAGAGGGGCAGGCTTAGCTAGGCCCAGGCACAATCCCATTTTCAAAACACATAAAAAGAGCCATTGAAACCCAGGTAGGGACATTCACTTTCCACTTTCTTGCGGGACGCTTTGCTGGGAGACTTCAGACCTCACATCCAGAGATCCAGACTTCAAATCCATCAATCTCCAGAGACTAGAAATTAACTCTAGAATTTGTAGCAGAGAGGCCTGAATCCACAAGCGGAATCCTCTTCAGCAGGCCTCAAAACCAACCAAACTATTCAACAGCCGGGCAAGCTGTTTGAATTCTTTGCCAAGAACTTTTGCAAGAACCTGTAGCAGTATCCAGAAAGCAGTGCTGTATCCGGAACCAGAGAGAAACAGAGACCAGATCGCTGTGAAGAACTGCTAGCAGAAGTCCAGCCAATCCTGACCCGATCGGTGACGAAGCCGCATTCCTGTCCAAAATCTAGTGTGAGTACCCAGTTAGCACTGTGCCAAAACCAATCTCTTAGTTTAAAATAATCTAATCCAAACTATTTTAGCCTATTAGAACTGCCTCCTAGAATCGTGTCATTCTGTCATCTTTAAAACTGAAAACTGTATTCTGTCATTCTGAGCTTTAAAATTTCAAATCCGAAAAACTACCTTTACTAAATCGGCCGTATCTCCGGAACCGTTTGTGCGAGGAGCGAGTTTTAACTGTCATCTGCTAAGATTCTAAGCTTTCTAACGAGCCTAGAACCGACTTCCTACTCCTTATAGTGCCTCCGTAATTGCGCTCGACACACGCGACTAAATTTGCCGCGATTTGACATTTTGCTTAATTTCAGCCACGTGTAAAAATATTTGTCCTTGCTTTCCTTGCTGAAATTCGTGTGCAACCTGACAATCATTCATAGAGCATTGCTAAAGTGATCCTGAATTAATTTAAGTATCTCTCACTCACCCTGAACCTCCTATACGGAATTAAAAGCATTTTTCACATATTTTTCACTTAATTGCAACCACATCAAAGTATATTGCCTTTGTTTAAAACTCCTACCTGTTTTCCTCTAAGCTTGCTAGGGGGGAACTGAATTATATTTGATTGCATTCCTGAGAACTGTGTGCTTTCCTCCCATCTCTTTACATTGCATAAAGGGGGGGGTGAATTGTCAAAGAAAAGTGATTACATTGTCTTTTGGTTGAAGTCACATCAAGTTTATTTTCTGTACTGCATTTTCATTCATCATTGCATTGTCCTTGAAGCCATAAAAGCATTCTCAGCTACTTTATCCTCTCTATATCACTTCTAAGCCATCAAAAAGAGTGTACCACTGTAACATTATCCATTGTTGATCACTATCATCTTCACAAGTGTGCTATCAAACATTAATTTATTATAAAAGTGTGATATATATATATATATTGTTTAATTTTCAAATAAACCTTTTAATTTGCAAAACAAACCTACTTCTTGGCTCAGCGGGGTCAGGGGGATTCTGAGAGAGGGGTGTTATATAAGGGTTGTCATCCAGAGTAAACGAACTGGACATAAAAATATATCAATAAGGGTTTCCCTCAGCATCCCAGACTAGGCATTGACTTAGCTGTAGTGTTGAATTGAAGTCGCTTACAACCAGCCGGTCCATTGACACCTGACCTGGTAGGACCCGAAGACCCCACGGTACATGTACCGGTAGCCTGAGAGACCTCAGGTTTCGCGTCGGTATGAGGATCTCTAGGTCCCCTCTCAGCAGAAGGAGTCCACTGAGGTACTGATGAAGAATGAGGACTTACCAGCCTGACGGTCCTTGTCATTCAACAAGCAAAGTTCTTAAGGTGATCTGTAGGAGACAGCGTAAATATCTCCCTCCATCTGGCAAAGCGATTCTTCAATGACCTGGGAGTAAGTGCGTCACACTCTGTGCAGGAATCCCACCAGTGATCGGGCTATAGACACTCTAACCAGAGCCAATGGGACTCCGATGCCGGGATGGAGCTGTCGCAGGAGGCGCACCTATAAAACCAGTTGCAGCGGACATACGCCAGAGAATGAGGCGTTGCAGCCAGTGGAAAAGAAAGACTAGGAAAAACTTCTATGCAGTGAACAATTCACATGTTCGTGCAGGGTGGTTCTGATACTGTCCGTGCAGAAAAGTGGACTGAGGTGAGGTGCTGGTCGGTGGGGCTAGAGGTGCATGGGCACAGCCACGAGCATGGGACATAGGAGTATTCACAAATCTCTCAAAACATGGCTCTTTCAACAACACCTAGCCAGGGACTAATTCCAATGGATGCACATTCCAATGCACAGACATCACAGTACTGCTCTACTGCTAAAAGATGCCAGCCCGGATGCCGGCTACCCATACCCTGTACAGCACTCTGCTGCTCTCAAGCTACGTCTGCGCTTTAAACACTACAATAAAAAAATACAAATATGGAAAAACATCACAGTGTCACATTATTGAAAAGGCAAAGTGTAAAAATATCTCAGTGGCAGTTTTTTAAAAATGGCAAAATATCACAGTGTGTGACAAGGCCAGTGCTACGGCCTTGCCAAGAGGGCATGGGATCCCCTGTCGGCTGGGGATGGAAGCCCACCAGGAAGAAATCCAGGGCCAGTGAACCTTGCTGTTTCTAACCCCTCCCGGGTGGGGAAGGCAGGGCCAGTATCCAATGGAGAGAAGAGGGGGAGCATAAAGAGACCGACAAGAAACATGAAGTTGTGCATAGTTCGGGTAAGGTCAGAGGAGGAGGACAAGGTGGCAGACCAAGAGACTAGCAAGAGGAAGGGAGGAGCAGCGGAGTGTGGAGACGATATCTCAAGAAGTTGAGTTATTGGTTAGTGAGTACAAGTGGTACTGTATTGTGAGTGTGTGTGGAAAACTAAAAAGTGTGGTGAGGGAGTACAGGGATTGAATGAAAAGTGCTTTTGTGAGTGAAGTTAGGGTGTCTGAGTAGGAGGTGGGGTGACGGTTTAGTGGTAGTGTAGAGGAGGGAATGTTAGAGTGGCGGTGGGAGAAGTAGTGTGGAGGAGGGGGTTGTAGAGTTGAGGAAGGAGTTGTATCGTAGAAGAGGGAGTAGTAGAGTTAAAGAGGGAGTAGTAATGTGGAGGAGCGATTTGTAATGAGGAAGAGTGAGTTGCTGTGCTGAGGTGGGAGTACTAGTGCAAGGGAGGGCATAGTAACATCAAAGGGTGTGCGCGAGGCCTGGAAGGAACGCAAAACATCGGAGGGATATGGAAGAAGTGGGAAGAGTGTATCAGTGGGTAGAGTTTAGGAGGAGAGTAGGGACAAAAAAGGGAGAGGGAAAGGAGAACGTGAGCATGATAGAAAGAAGACCAAGTCGGGCAGAGTGTCTGTAACGCACAATCCCCAACCCATTGCAATACTAGAAACTGGATATAGTAGGGACACTCCTAGGAAGGCCCTGAGTGAGATTTGACAGGGAAGGCACCTTGCCTTTAGGTTCTCACATCCATTCTAAGTCAAATCTTTGACAGTAGTGGTGAACAATCACTATCTACTAACCCAGGGCCAGGGATGCCTGGGTTAGGGGGGAGGTGGTTTATATGATGAGAGAGAGAGAGGGCGTCCATAAGGGCCCATTGAAAAAACGATAAAAACCCTTGACCCGTCTCTGATGCCTGGAGTGTTTCTTGTGACATCTGTGACAAGTGGAAAGGTATGAATATGGCAAAGTCTCCCAGTGACAGTTATTCTAAAATGGCAACATAACACAGTGGCAAGTCATCAACATGGCAAACTATCCCAATGGCAGGTTAGCAAAACAGCAAAATATCACAATGGCCAGTTATCAGGATGGGAGAGAATCTCAGTTGCGGTTATATGTGATTTTACAGACAGAAGAATCACAGTGGTACATTTCATCATGACCAAAATACAGAAAAACACTGATTTTTTTATTTCATTTATTTGGGGGGGATCCCCCCTCCAAGCCCCCTGATTTTCTATCCTTATAACGCTGCCTTAACCCCATCCCGACTCATTTTAACCCCTTGCCCAGCTACTCTTTATATATTTATTTAATATTTTCAGTGGTTTTCGGTATTATGGTCTTCGGTTAAATGTACCACTCTGAATTATTTTCGGTAAATTGACTGGGTACCCTCAGTGGCAAAGTATCCCAGTAGAAAAGTGGCAAAGTAGCATGTTATCCAAATTGTAAAGTAGCTCTGTAGCAATTATTTTAACAGGCCAAGAACCACAGTGCAAATTATCAAAGGAGGCAAATTGCCAAAGTGCTCATGTATTACAGTGGTGGAATATAATTTCATGGGTCAGAGTAGAGGGTGTTGCAAAGCAGGGCTAGGGCGCCAGGCGAACAGGCAAGAGGAGGTACCCTTAGTCATTTCTCTTTTCTCACTGCCTGGGCACGGCTGCCCTAAGCAGTTTGTATAAGAGCAGTGTGCCATGTCACATGACCCTGGATACAACCAATCCAATGTTGGGGGGAAGGGTGGGCAGAGGCGCATGGGGAGGCAGTGGGTGGCAGGGGGAGATGGTGAAAAGCACTGATTGAGCTTTTGAATGTGTCTCAAAGAGAATAAGGAAAATAGCTGCAGAGATAAATGTCTGAGCCCAAGATTCCAGTCCTTACCTTGCACTTAGTGTTCATTGGTAGTGAATGCGGAGGCCTACTCCACCTTCAGCTTCACTGTTACTGTTCCGGCTGACGCGACCCTGGATACAGCCAATCCAAGGAGGGGAAGGCGAATGGAGTGAGGTGTAGGGGCGAAGAGGCTGAAAAGCACAGATTGCACTTTTGAATTTACCCCAAAGGAAAAGAGAAACCCACTGCAGGGATCAATTATGACTCATCCGAGATTCCATACCTTACCTTGCTCTCCGTGCTTGTCAGTAGCGAATAGTTGATGGGTCCCTTTTTCTCATCATGTTATATTTGACTGGTGGGAAAGCCCCCTGCTTCCGACCTTAGTCCTGCGTTCCTTTGGATAGGGTTTTGATATAAAGTGTATATACATATTATATAAAAATGACATCAATGTTTTCTACATATCGTTTTTATATAAAATACATATTATATAAGGTGGGTATAATTGTATATCAGTTTGATATAAAGTGAATATAAATTTACATAAAATGTATGTAAACATTCGAGCAGCGGGTTGTTGTGCTGCTGGACCGACTATGGGGGGCGAAGTGAGCTCTGAAGACACAGACTGTGAACTTAGGGTTTGCAGAGTGACGTGGCAATGACGCAGGAAGAGGGGTTCCACCCAGGGAGATAGGAAGCATATATACATTTTATAGATAGTATAGATGAGGTCATCATGTTATAATTTTAATGACATGCGCTAGAGAGTTTGCTTCAACGGCTAGTGAAGGAGGAACAGCTGTTTGTGAACCGTGCACATTTTTTCTGATGGAAGAATCCATAAGGGCTGGCGATTGGTGGCTTTGCCAGGAAACAGCCACACCTGCAAACAACAGATCTTTTAATCCCATATTGAAAGTCCAGGGGGCTTGTTTCACCAAGTAGTAACTAGACCACTGGGTGAATTACAAGACGATACATACCTCAATGTAACATCCATCATTTCAATCAATGCCTGGTTAAATTAAATTGAAATCCCTTATTGTTGTACTGATTATTTTCTCATCTTCCAGGTGACACCTTGTGCTCGGCCTAGCTACCATGAAGTGAGCAGTTTTTAGAATTTTAAAAAGTCACCATTCCACCTCCTTCAATTCAAACCATTACCTCCACGTACCTCATCCTCGTCCTAGTACTCACCTATGAGGCTCCGCCTCTCATACAGGAACTTTTTTTCCTTTTTTTCTTGGAAGTATAAACCTCCTACTTAACCACAATACACCAGTTCTTTTTCTCCTGTCTCTGACAGGGACCGGTTATTCCTGGAGCGGGGCTCTGGGAAACATCGTTGTTGAGTCTTTCCGTGGTGGCGTTCTCCAGCGGGGCGCTAGCGTGTATCCGGTAAGATGTAGGCTCCCTGCGGGGTTTGGGGTCCGGTTGAGCATTCTAGTCTGGCACGGGCCTCCCCGGCAGCCTGACCTGGGGAGGGGGCGGTCTGGTTATCTGGGCGGCCTCGAGTTTCTCAGTGGTTCCTGTTTCCTCAGTGGAGAGAAGATACAGGTTCCACAGCAACGTGTAGCTGCAGGATTGGTTTTGGCTGCTCTGATGGGCAAACAGTCAGCCAAACACAAGCATGTGGACTCTCCCGGGAGTTTTCCAAGTCCTGACTGGAACCACACCAGAAAGAACCATAAAAAGCCCATGGCTTTGAAATTCTCTTTATGCCCGAGGGTCTTGTGAAACAAGCCATTACAGAGCATGAGCATGTCCAGGGCAGGCGCAGGAATCGAGCAAGCCCCTCTTCAGTCTCTTCATCCTCCTTGTCCTCCTTGTCCCCATCCACGTCCTCTGCTTCCATGCATTCATTGGTGGGTTCGGAGTCTGACGTGGAGGCTTAGGGGAAATATCTGTCCCGGGAGGAAGTGGAGATGGTTATATCCCAGATTTGGGACTCCATGGGTTTTTCTGACCATGTGGAAGGGGAGTGCTTGTCGGACCTGAAGAAAAGGCAATATAAGCACACCCCAAAGCTGGGCCTGATATCGGATATAAAGTCCAAAGTGCTATGTGAATGGAAAGACCCCAAGCACATCTCCATGCCATGCTTCATGGCGCGACCCTACCCTTTGAAGGGGGAAGAGGAGTTTCTTCTGGACACAGTGGCTGGAGATGATATTTTGGCCAGTTTGGTGGGATGCTCCTCCATGGCTGCAGAGGAGGCTGCTTTTCGGGACCCAGTGGACCAAAGGGCAAATACCGCTTTGAAGAAACCTCATATGGGTTCCCATCTGGTGCTGAGGGCTAACGTCTACAGTTAGTAAATGGTGAAGACGGTTCTAGGGGGCTTGCAGCTTCTCCTTTAGATCGTGCATGTGCGCAGACAAGAAGTGCAGGGGAGAGGAAGAGGGAGAAGTGCACCCAGTAGAACAGTGCCCTAGGTTAAGTGCATCCAAGGGGAACATGCCCAGGAAGTGCAGGGAAGGCCAGGTGGCAGTGCAGGAGGAACCAAAGGCAACTGCTAAGGGCTGGGGAAGTGGGCAGTGGGGCAGGTGTCCGAAATGACACAGAGGAGCACCAGGATGCCAGTCAAAGTAACAGCAGGATGGAGAGAAGGATAGCAGAGGGAAGGCAGAGAAAAAAGGAAATGGGGAAAGGTTAGCAGGGGAGAGACAGAGAGAAGGAAGAGGAGAAAAGGAAGGCCTTGAGGAGCTTCCGGATCTTAAGGACATCCAGCTCAAGGCAGAGATTGGCAGAGGGGCCATTCCAGATGGAGACACCTTCAGAGGATATAGATCTACCACCCAGTCTAAACTTGGAGAAGCAACATACCCGCGGAGAATTGGAGGTCGATCAGCGGAGGGCTCTGGAAGGAAGGTACTTAGGAAACTAGCATTGGAGATAGTGCGGCCCCCGGCCCCAGAAGTCCTTGTGGTCAATGCAGAGTGTCTTGAACTTCATCCTTGCAGCCACTGGGAGCCAGTGGAGGGATTTCAGAATCGTAGAAATGCAGACCCTGGGCTTGAGGCCAAGGATAAATCTTGCAGTCCTGTTTTGGATGAGTTGCAGAGGGCAGAGGGTAGAGTTAGGCAGATTGAGAAATAGGCTATTGCAATAGTCATGCCAAGAGGGAACCAGGGCTCTGGAGACAGTGATCTTCTGGGGGAAGTTGAGAAAAGGTAGAATATCTATGAGGAGGTGCAGTTGGAAATGGGACTTTTTAGAGATGTCCATGATGTGTCGAGAGAAGGAGAGAGTGGACTCGAAGAATACCCTGAGGTTTTTTGCCTCACAAGAGGGTGAGGGTGAGGGCACAGGGCCAAGGGCGGCCGGCCAGAGTGAAATGGGAAAAGCAGGAGCAAGGGTCCCAATGAGAAGGATCTCTCTCCTACTTGCATTAAGGCAGAGGTCATTAGAGGCGCACCAATCCTGAATAGTGAAAAGATAGCCAGGGATGATCGAGGAGGAAGAGGAGGCCGAGGGTAGCCTGAAAGAAAGCTGTGTGTCATCTGCATAACAATGAGAGTTAGAGGAAAAGGTAGATATCATTTGGGCCAAGGGGGCCAGATAGACATTGAAAATCCAGGGCGAGAGGATAGATCCCTGGGGAACGCCAAATGTTGATAGTGTGATGGAGGAGAGGAAGTACCCAAGTTCAACCTTGGAAGGTCGGTCCAAGAAGAAAGAGAATAGCCACGCCAGAGCCTGATCCGTGATGTCCGGGGTATCCCAGAGACAGGTGATCAGGATGTTGTGGTTCAGCATGTCAAAAACAGAAGAAGGGTCAAGGAAGATGAGGACAGAGGGAGAGTTAGAGTCAAGGTTAGAGAGCAAATCTTCACTTGTGTTCAGGAGAGCGGTTTCTGTGCTTCTGGCTGCTCTGAAGCCAGACTGATGGTCATGGAGAAAACCAACAGATTCAGTGTAGTGGGTTAGCTAGGAGATAGCCAATTTCTCCAGGAGTTTGCCCAGGAAAGGATTAATTGTCATGATGCCTACCCCCGGGGACCCAGACCATGTCCAGCAACCCCGGAAGCAGGCATCAAGTTATCCTAAGCAAGCCCAAAAACCCCTGCTAGTGGCTATTTGGGGCCAGTCCTGGCGCCTATGGTGCCAGGCTCATATGGAGAGTCAGTCCTGGCGCCATAGGTGCCAGGCTCATAGATTAAAACTTACCTGATGCAGACCATGCTGCAAACTTACCTGATGCAGACCATGCTGCAAGAGCTCCAAGCCAAAAGAGGCTTGGAAGGGACTACTTTACTTAGGGACTATTTTTTACTCGGGCGGGGCTGGGGAGGAATACTTACCTGGGACTACTTTGGAGGCTATTTAAACCACGCCCAAAGAGCAGCACATGCTTCGCGTTATTCTGCATCCAGCAGCGTAACACTCACCGTGCCTGCAAG
This sequence comes from Ambystoma mexicanum, assembly GCF_040938575.1. Taxonomy (NCBI): domain Eukaryota; kingdom Metazoa; phylum Chordata; class Amphibia; order Caudata; family Ambystomatidae; genus Ambystoma; species Ambystoma mexicanum. The sequence goes on from NC_090935.1 coordinate 1,463,050,637, forward strand.
TCTGCATCCAGCCTTCTGCCATGCCTGCCTCGAGTTTGGAGCTCCTAGAAAAAGGGAGACAGAAGGAGAAAAGGTTAGAATAAGAGCAATACCTTTAATCCTTACCTGAATTCCCGATCCATCGCGCCTTCGAGCTGGAAGAAAGAAGTTATTTTTATGCGCGTCGCCTCGCCTGCTGCAGCGCCGCGCTGAACTCACCGGCCTTCGCAGCGTCTTCACATTCCACCGCATCCTCCTGCATGTTCCCGCCGCACTCCGGCACCTAAAGAGAAGACAAGAACAGCAAGGTGAGCTAAGGGAATGTACAGAGGAATATTAGTTATCCCCCCATAGACTTACCTGATTTTTCCACCGAGGGTACTATTCCTCTTCACGGGTCGGTGCAGCTTCCACTGCATCCTCGCCGAACCCCGGCCCCTAAGGGGAAACAAAAGGACAGCAAGGTGAAACAAAGGGACTAACAAGGGGAACCCTCCTCACCACAATAGACTTACCTGATTTTACCGCCGGAGGTATTATTCCCCAAGACTTCATACTTTCTCTCAGCACCTGAATAAGGGAGAAAGCAACAGGTTACATATTGACTTTGTTTTATCGAACTGTATTGGAAAATACAAATCCTTACCAGAATACTACCGGTTGCCACGAGGAACTCTTCATTAGGGTCAAGCTGCAACCTGCAAGGAATCGGACAAGAGTGAAAGTCAGGCATTTGAACTCTTACGAACTTAATACTTACGGCGTCTTGACGGGAATCTCGGAGTCAATATTGTTCTAAAACTCACCAATTCCTTCGAGCCAGTGAAGCAACTGGTTATCAACGCGCCCCTGCGCTCAATGCAGGATGGAGAGCTCATCTTTTCAAACCATCAGGTGAGACTATAAGAGGGGACATCGAAAGCGATCTGTGGGGAGAACAGCGGGGGTGGGGGGATTTACACTCAACTCCACAGGTGGTTAATTCCCTTTCTCCATTTGCAGAAGAATATTCCTGCGGGCCAAGCAAACGAAGCTAGGTGGGCCAGTCCAGTCTGTCATCTCGGCCCTACGCGTCACATTGGTGGAGACCGCAGCTGTCCAGTTCCGATCGACGCCTCTGTGGGAGCCAGGTGAGCGTAACAGAACGCGAAGCCTACCCACAAATTCCCACCTGGGCGTTATGGATACCTCAGAGACTGACCAATTGGTCCAATTGCTAGGGGAACTGAGGGCTGAAGTGCATTCCACCCGTCAAGAAACCAATGCTCTTAGGAGAGAACTGATTTTGTCAAAGGAGCGAACTGATGACCTTGCTAGGCAACTATTGCAAAGCCAGGCTGGACAAGCACCCCTACCTGGTTCCAGGGGAAATCCAGCTCCTGTGTTATCTAGTAACCCTGTGCAAATAAACCTACCAGGAAATATTCCATTAGCTCCACCCGAACGCTTTGCCGGAGATCCCAAAAGGTTTGCCGTGTTTATGAACCAATGGCGTTTGCACTTTTTATGCAGACCTGGAGCCTTCCCAAATGATCAAGCCAAGGTAGCCTTTGTATTGTCATATCTCAGCGGCAGTGCAGCTGATTGGTGAATTCCACTAGTTACTCAGGATGACCCAATTCTTCGGGATTTTCAGGGCTTTCAAACGAGCATGGAAAGACTATTTGCCCGGCACTCCCAAGGACAGGCCCTGGATTACGAACTATTGTCCCTACGACAGGGTAACCAGGACCTTCTATCCTACATCGCAACCTTTAATAGGTTGATAGTGGAAACTGAATGGCCTGAGGTAAAACGAATCACGTTATTTCATCGAGGGCTTCGAGGAGAACTCAAGGATGTCTTGGCTCAAGTCGTGAACCCACCTCAAGACTGCGCTGAATATATAGACTTAGTGGTCCAGTTAGATCACAGGCTTCAGAACAGAAAGGCTGATCGAGCCAAGTTTGAGAATCGGGCGTTGGTCAAAACCCACGCTAACCCCAAAGGAGCAGATGCTTCAGAACCCATGCAAATCGGAGGGGTTAAAGGCTCCATAACCCAGAAGGAAAGAGAAAGGAGACGGCAAATGCAATTGTGTCTATATTGTGGAACTTCTGGGTATTTTCTACGGGATTGCCCTGTAAAACCACCCAAGAAGGTGGTAGGAGCTGCTGAGAAAAGCCATATAGAGTCAGACTCGAGAAACGAACACGCCCGACAAGCGTAGAGGTCCGCTTGCCGAGCTTGAAGAAGAATACTCAGACCTTACATTTCATCATACCAATGGTCCTCATAGATCCTGGGCAGCCATCGCGTATGCACGCAGTAAGGGCATACATTGATAGCGGGGCCATAGGAAACTATGTGGACTATGAATTGGCTTCCAGGATGAATCTACCTCCCTGCCGAAAAACCACCTCAGATGTCATCACCACAGTCGATGGAACTGAAATTGCCTCTGGGCCTGTAACTCATTCCACCGCAGAGATGACACTATTGGGTCAGGATGGGCATCGAGAGACTATTGTGTTTGATCTAATCAAAGCCCCACAGTTCCAAATAATACTGGGGATACCTTGGTTGGAACACATAATCCTTGTATTGATTGGCGAGAGAAGAGAATAACCTTCCTGGATTGTGCACAAGCCTGTTACCCAAAGAAAAGTCAGAACGCAGGCCTGGCCACAGTAACCACAGCAGTCATGCAACTACCTCCAGAATACCAAGAATTCCAGGATGTCTTCCAAAAAGAACAGGCAAACACCTTACCTCCTAACAGATCGTACGATTGTCAAATCGATCTCATACCCGGTGCACAACGCCATTGTAGCAGGATCTATGCCCTTACGGAACCTGAGAACCTTCACCTACGACAATACTTAGACCAGTACCTTGCCAATGGCTTTATTCGCCCATCCAAGTCCCCTGCATCTTCAGCTTTGTTCTTCGTGCCCAAAAAGGAAGATGACCTCAGAACGTGCATAGACTACCGCTCATTGAACCAGATAACTGTTAAGAACCGATACCCATTGCCTCTGATCCCTGAACTACTAGACCAAGTGAAGGACGCTTGTATATACACTAAATTAGATCTCCGGGGGGCATACCATCTGGTACGTGTAAAAGAAGGCGACTAATGGAAGACTGCTTTCCGCACTAAGTATGGGTTATTTGAATACCAGGTGATGCCTTTCGGGTTGTGCAATGCACCAGCAGCCTTCCAATACTTCATGAACGATGTCCTTCGTGAACTCATTGACGTTTGTGTTGTCGTATATATCGATGATATTCTAGTATACTCCTCTTCAGAATCTGACCATGTGAAGCACATCCAAGCAGTCCTTGAGAGATTGCGCCAGCACAAACTATATGCAAAACTGGAAAAATGCGTTTTTCATGCCACAGAAGTTGAATTCCTTGGGTTTATCCTGACCCCAAAGGGAGTCCGAATGGACTCACGAAAGGTGGACGCAATCCTTAAGTGGCCATCACCAAGTTCAGTTAAAGGAGTACAAAGCATGCTCAGCTTTGCCAATTTCTACCGCAGATTCAACCCGGATTTTTCACATGTTGTACATCCCATCACAGCACTCTTGCGAAAAAATAAACGCTTTATGTGGACTGAAGAAGCTGAAAATGCCTTCCAAGAGCTGAAAGCGAAATTCACGTCTGCACCTGTCTCAAAGCAACCGCGCCCTGAACTTCCATACATAGTGGAAACCGATGCATCCAGTCTAGCCATGGTAGCTGTCCTGTCTCAAAAGGACTCTGAAACTGGCCAGCTTCATCCAGTAGCATTTTGGTCCAGAAAGTTCTTGGCACCCGAGTTAAACTATGCGGTTACCGACAAGGAGTTATTAGCCATTAAATCCGCCTTCAAGGCTTGGCGGCACTATCTTCTCGGTGCCAGGCATACCATTACTGTGATCACCGATCACCGGAACTTACAGTATTTAAAGACAGCCAAGGCCCAATCGTCCGTCAACTCCGATGGGCATTGTTCTTTGCCAAGTTTGATTTCGTAATAACCTATCGACTAGGTTGTAAGAATGGTAAAGCAGACGCCTTATCCCGAATAGGGATGGGAGAGGCAGAAGTGAACCCAGAACCAGTACCTATAATTTCCGAACAAAGAATTCTTGGCATGACTACTCTACAGACACTAGAGGACATTCAGGTAAAGATCCTGCAACTCTTTGATCCTACAGCCCTGCAGGACTGGGTAAAAAAAGGCCCGGACTACTCTGTCACCAATGATCTGCCTTATTACCAAGGGCGGCTATTTCTGCCACACAAGGAACTACAAGAGCTAGTCATTTCCCGTTATCATGATACCCTAATGGAGGGGCACCCAGGTATTGCAAAAACTGAAGCTAAAATTAAAAGACAATTCTGGTGGCCCACCTGGCGAAAGGATATTAAATCATTTGTGATGTCTTGTGGCATTTGCGCCCAAAACAAAAGTCAAAAGAAAAAACCAACTGGACTCTTACAACCTTTAGACATTCCGCCTACACCATGGCACACCTTATCGTTAGACTTTATTACTGATCTACCCCCATGCAATGGATTTAACACCATTCTAGTTATTGTGGATCTTTTTTCCAAGATGGCCCACTTTATTCCTTTAAAGGGATTACCTTCAGCTTCAATCCTGGCCAAGGAGTTCCTCGAAAACATTGTTCGCATACACAGATTTCCGTCCATATTGGTCTCTGACAGGGGCAGTCAATTCATTTCACATTTTTGGAAAAAATGCTGTCAATTGGCGCAAATCGATGTGAGGTTATCGACAAAGTCACCACCCCCAGACCGATGGTCAAATGGAGAGGACCAACCAGACTCTCGAACAATACCTGCGTTGTATGTTACATCAGACTGAGAGTAATTGGAAAGACATTCTTTGGATCGCCAAATATGCATACAATAATTCAGTACACTCTGGAACTGGACAAAGCCCCTTTTATACCTTATATGGGCACCATCCTCGAACCTCAGACCTTGACTCACCCCAACACTTAGAAATGCCCGCAGTGGACCATCTGCACGCTACGATTACACAAGCCTTTAAGGAAGCAACTACACATTTAAAACAGGTGAAAAAATACAAGAACGATGCTGATCGGCATAGAAGTGATACTCCACAATACCAGATAGGGGACCAAGTATGGTTAGCCACAAAACATATACCTCTAAAGGGAACACGGACCTTTAACACCAGATATTTGGGACCTTACTCTATTAAGGCCATTATCAACCCGGTGGCTGTCAAGTTGGACTTACCTGCTAATATGCGAATTCACCCCGTCTTTCATGTGTCACTTTTGAAGCCAGTACAACCAAGGACAAGACTAACCAAGCCACCAGACCCTATCCTTGTAGACGGAGAACCCGAATTTGAAGTTAAGAACATCCTGGACTCCAAGCTGATAAAGTCAAAACTCTTTTATTTAATCGACTGGAAAGGTTACGGACCACAGGAAAGGTCATGGGAACCTAGTGACCATGTTCATGCACCCCGATTGGTGAAAACATTCCACCGAAATTTCCCAGACAAACTGAAACCACAGGGAAGAACGCCTTTAGGAGGGGCCTTGGGGGGGGGAGTGCTGTCACGATGCCTACCCCCGGGGACCCAGACCACGTCCAGCAACCCCGGAAGCAGGCATCAAGTTATCCTAAGCAAGCCCAACAACCCCTGCTAGGGGCTATTTGGGTCCAGTCCTGGCGCCTATGGCGCCAGGCTCATACGGAGAGTCAGTCCTGGCACCATAGGTGCCAGGCTCATAGATTAAAACTTACCTGATGCAGACCATGCTGCACGAGCTCCAAGCCAAAAGAGGCTTGGAAGGGACTACTTTACTTAGGGACTATTTTTTACTAGGGCGCGGCTGGGGAGGAATACTTACCTGGGACTACTTTGGAGGCTATTTAAACCACGCCCGAAGAGCAGCACACGCTTCGCGGTATTCTGCATCCAGCAGCGTAACACTCACCGTGCCTGCAAGTCTGCATCCAGCCTTCTGCCACGCCCGCCTCGAGTTTGGAGCTCCTAGAAAAAGGGAGAAAGAAGGAGAAAAGGTTAGAACAAGAGCAATACTTTTAATCCTTTCCTGAATTCCCGATCCATCGCGCCTTCGAGCTGGAAGAAATAAGTTATTTTTATGCGCGTCACCTCGCCTGCTGCAGCGCCGCGCTGAACTCACCGGCCTTCGGAGCATCTTCACATTCCACTGCATCCTCCTGCATGTTCCCGCCGCACTCCGGCACCTAAAGAGAAGACAAGAACAGCAAGGTGAGCTAAGGGAATACACAGAGGAATATTAGTTACTCCCCCATAGACTTACCTGATTTTACCACCGGGGGTACTATTCCTCTTCACGGGTCGGCGCAGCTTCCACTGCATCCTCGCAGAACCCCGGCCCCTAAGGGGAAACAAAAGGACAGCAAGGTGAAACAAAGGGACTAACAAGGGGAACCCTCCTCACCACAATAGACTTACCTGATTTTACCGCCAGAGGTATTATTACCCAAGACTTCATACTTTCTCTCAGCGCCTGAATAAGGGAGAAAGCAACAGGTTACATATTGACTTTGTTTTATCGAACTGTGTTGGAAAATACAAATCCTTACCAGAATACTACCGGTTGCCACGAGGAACTCTTCATTAGGGTCAAGCTGCACTCTGCAAGGAATCGGAGAAGAGTGAAAGTCAGGCATTTGAACTCTTACGAACTTAATACTTACGGCGTCTTGCCGGGAATCTCGGAGTCAATATTGTTCTGGAACTCACCAATTCCTTCGAGCCAGTGAAGCAACTGGTTATCAACGCGCCCCTGCGCTCAATGCAGGATGAAGAACTCATCTTTTCAAACCATCAGGTGAGACTATAAGAGGGGACATCGAAGGCGATCTGTGGGGAGAACAGCGGGGGTGGGGGGATTTACGCTCAACTCCATGGGTGGTTAATTCCCTTTCTCCATTTGCAGAACAATATTCCTACGGGCCAAGCAAACGAAGCTAGGTGTGCCAGTCCAGTCCGTCATCTCGGCCCTATGCGTCACATTGGTGGAGACCACAGCTGTCCAGTTCCGATCGACGCCTCTGTGGGAGCCAGGTGAGCGTAACATTAATAGAAATTGGGCTATAGTTTTCCGGGATGGAGGGGTCGGCAGAGGCTTTTTGAGCAGGGGTGCACAAGGGAGTGCTTGAGAGGAGAGGGGAAGACTCCAGTGGCAAATGAGTGGTTGCAGATATCAGACAAGGCTGGAGTGAGAGAGTCAATGTTGTCCTTAATAGTCCTGGAGGGGCAGGGAGATTCTTGTTTGGATGAGACTTTCATAGATCAGACTTGTTTGGAAACCTCGTCAGGTGTGACAGGAGGGAGAGAGGAGAGGAGGAGGGGAGAAGGGGCAGCCAAGGAGGGCCTGTGAGAGGTAGAGGGAGGGGAACAGATGAGAGTGAGCACAGGATGTCCTGAGTATTTGTGATGAAATGAGTGGCCAGGGCTGAGCAGAGGGCCTGGGTGGGTGTGGTAGAAGAAGATACTGCAGTATGATTGGCCAGCTCCTCGCAGATTTTAAAAAGTTTGGCCGTGTTGTTAGATGCCGCAGAGATGCGGGCTTGAATGTAAACTCTTTTTTTTTTGGAGAGGATAGAGTCTAGATGGCTTTTGAAGTAGGCGGCAGGCCAGTTTGTCAGAGGGTGAACCTGAAGCTCCCCATTTCTGTTCAGCTGCTGTGCACTTGCGTTTCAAGGCGGCCTGGTCGGAGTCGTACCAAGAATTTCACTTTTTGGCAGGCTTCAGGCGGATCCTCATGACAGGGGCAAGGATGTCAAGAGTGCTAGAGATGGTCAAGATTGTTAGAGATGAGAGGTGAAAGTTGGAAAGGGCTGTGTCGGGATGGGAGTCAGCCGCAGGAGTAGGTGGAGGAGAGTAGGTGGAGGCAACGGCTGCCACTGACACTATCTTCATGGGTCGGATGACCGTGAACCAGGGAGGAAGTGCTTGGTGGGCCATTACTAAGGGAACAGGAAGCTTCAAGTGAGAAGAGAGAAGAAACTGATAAGTCCAGGAGAGAGGAGTAGTGAGAGGGTTAGAGAGAGGGATGTCAGAGGTGATGAGGGCATCCAAGGTGTGTCCGGCAGAGTGGGTCGGACCAGAGGTAGAATGGAAAGTGAGAGAGAGTCGCAATGGTTGCGGAAAAGCCTTGAGAAGTCAGGAGAGTCCAGGTGGATGTTGTGATGCCCAAAGAGGAGAAACTGGGAGGTAGAGGAGAGGAGAGAAGAAGTGAGGTCAGCCCATTCAGAGATGGAGCTTGTGGCCTGGCCAGGTGGCCAGTAGAAGATGGCCAGGGTCAAAGGGGAGCCCGCAGAAACAGAGAGCCGGCAGACCAGGAGGAGTAGGCTTCAGTGGGAATGAATGAGACATGAATCCACTCAGGAAAACTCAGGGCTACTCCGTCCTTGGGCCTGTTGGGCCTGGGCTCGGAGAGGATCTTGTAGCCTGCAGAGAGAAGTGTGTCAAAACTCATGACAGAGCTGGCCTTAAACCATGTCTTGGTAAGGGCAAGAACATCTAGATCCAGCAGTTCAAGGAGGTGGCAGTGTTTGACAGCAGAGCAACAGTTAAGAGTAGCAATGTGGAGCAGGTTGCCACTTTTGAAAGACTTCCAGGGAGGGGTGCAGGGGACAGGGGTCCCTACCGAACGTGGCAGAGGAGCCTGGGAGGTTTAGGGAGGAGGAGGCAGATGAGACAAGGAAGATGTGGATGGCAAAGGGGCTAGAGAGGTGGCAGCCAAAGGAGGTGAGGTAACCAGGAGAAAGGCATCAGAGAGGCAGCCAGAGAGGTAGAGGATGAGGGAGGCAAGGGAGCCAGGACAGCCAAACCTGGCAAGGGAGTAATAGTAACAGAGGGAGCGGGTGGCAAGGGAGCCATGGAGGTGGGTGGCAAGAGCACCAGAGTAGCAGAGGGAGGGTGGCAAGGGAGCTAGAGTAGAGGAGGGAGGGGGTGGCAAGGAAGCCGAGGAGGTGGGTGGCAAGAGAGCCAGAGTAGCAGACAGAGGGGGTGTCAAGGGAGCCAGAGTAGCAGAGGGCGGGGGTGGCAAGGGAGCCATGCAGGTGGGTGGCAAGGGAGCCAGAGTAATGGAGGGAGGGGGTGGCAAGGAGCCATGGAAGAAGATGGCAAGGGAGCCAAGGTGGCGGGTCTTTACGAAGGTGGTGGTGCCATTGGTGGGGCGTTTGCATCTGCAGGGGATCCAGCTATTCCCATACTTGGACGACTGGCTGATCAAGGCAGATCCCTGATGCACTGTTCAGTCTCTTCTTCTCCTTGTCTGCCAGTCGCTCCAGGGGTAGGGCTGCCTGATCAACTGGGAAAAGTCACAGCTGGCCCCTTTGCAGGACCTAGTGTTCCTTGGAGCTCGGTTCTGCACCAGAAGTGGGAAGGTTCTTCCACTCCGCGCCAGCGCTCTCGGGCTCCAATCTCCCCTTTCAGATGTCCTTCAACGTCCCTGGGCATCGGCGAGAGAGCTCCTGGTGATACAGGGTGAACACCCAAAAAGATTGAAGATAAAAAACATATGGCACATTTTACCGAGTTTAGGCTGCACGAAAATCTCGTATAGCCTAAGAAGTTGAACCAATATGCCATACAAACCATTACAGTGAAGAAGTGCAGCGGAGCCTGCAGGGGTGTCCCCCCCACCCTTCCTCACTGAAATGTGAGCAGGGGTTGCGTGGGTGTCCCCCGCTCCCATCTCAAAAAAGTAAAAAAAAAAAGGAAAAGCGGACCCTGCGGCACCGGTTCCCACACACTCAAGTGAAGGGAACCAGCATCACAGAGGGATGCTAGAGATGGCGGCACACACAGAGTTCTGCTGCCTACAGGTACGTATGGCGGTGGGGGCACAGGGGATAGTCTGAAATGTTCAGGGAGAGAAAACTAACTTTCAGTCTTTTCTCCCTCTAACAATAACAGTAGATCATACAGGAGAACATGGCTTCTTGTGTTTTTCTGTTCTCCTGGGCCCGCCTTCATCTTTGCCCCTTGGTGGTACATCTACTACTTCACTGATCCCCCTCCTCCGAATCTCTCGAATAGTGGGTCCTGATTTTGAGCAATGTGCGGGAGGCTCTGGGTTGGTGGTTGCGGAATTCCTCCCCACAATGGGGGGTGGAGTTGGATCATTCCCCTCAGGTGGTTCTGACCACCGACGCCTGTGGCTTCGGGTAGGGGGCCTCCCTGGGTCTCTGTCTGCGCAGGAGCAGTGGGACATGGAGGGGCTCCATCGATCAACGAATTGGAGAGATATGGTGGCACCTTGTCGGTCTCTCCTGTGGTTTGCTCACCTACGACAGGGTCGGGCTGTCTTGGTTCGGACCAACAATTTATCTGCCATGGCCTATGTCAACAATCAGGGGGGTTTGGGGTCGAGGGCCCTGAATTCTCTGGCAGGTTGCACAGGGGTTTGGGACAAGCGGCATTTGCTTTCCCTGGAGGAGGTCGACATTCATGGGGTGTAGAATGTGGTTGGGGATCGTCTCAGCCGGGTGTTCCCTGTCTTCCCGGAGTTGGTCTTGTCCGATCAGGTGTTCATGAAAGTTTGTCACCGGTTCGGGACTTCAGTGTTGTATCTGTTTGCATCCCCCTCCTCGGCGAAGGTCCCTAGGTTTTGTTCACGGTTCCAGTCAGTGGGGATATGGGCATGGACGCCCTAAATATCGAATGGCCTCGGGGTATCCTGTATGCATTCCCTCCTCTTGCACTAATTCCCAGGGTAGTTCAGAAGATCCGCCGGAGTTCATCTCTGGTGATCTTGGTGGTTCCCGTTTGGCCTCGCAGGGGGTGGTTCCCGTCGCTCATGGATCTCCAGGTATGGGAAGTCTGGGGATTCCCAGCTTGCCTTTTTGCCGTTTTCAGGGGGGTCTGGTGGCGGCGTTACCTGTGATCGCTGGTCTGTTTGGCTCCTGAAAGGATAAGGTTGTTGACTTGAGGTCTCTCAGCACCAGTGGTAGAAACCATTATACATTCCAGGTGGCCTAGCATCTTGAAGGCCTACGATAGGCAGTGAGCCCATTATATCCTCTGGTGTGAGGGTTGTGGTGTACCGGGAGTGTCAGTCATATTTGGCCACTGGTCTTTCTGTCCCTCCTGGTGTGCACGGTCATTCTAGCAGGGGTATGGCCGCTTCCTGGGCGGATGCTCAGGGTGTTCCATTGCATGAGATTTGCAGGGCCGCTACCTGAGAGGACCCCAATACTTTTATCATGCATTACAGACGAGTGTTGTTGCATTGAGAGCTGGCTGTACTTTTGCATTTCTGCTTCCTGTGGGCCCTTTCACTTGTTTTTGCTTGGGGATGCCTCATAGGTGAGTACTGGGATGAGGAAGAGGGACGTGGAGGAAATGCTCAGATTACTTACCAGTACTCTTCAATACTCCTAGTCCTACTCTTGCTCGTCACAGTACTGCTGACCCTCCACACCCTCCCGTGGTGTGAAAGGGCCCAGGATCTGTCCAGGCTTGCTACATACTGGTGTACTGTGGGTACATATGAGGTTAATACCTCCAAGAAAAAAAGAAAATCAATTCCTGTATGAGAGGCAGAGCCTCATAGTTGAGTACTGTGACGAGGAAGAGTAGGACTAGGAGTAATGTAGATTACCAGTAAGTAATCTGAGCATGAACACCCTCATTTGGGTCCGGGCGGGGTGGCAGTAGGTGGGTGGTCTCTCCCAGGCTTCATATCCTCAGAAATGTTTTATAACATCTCATGCCACTGTTTTTTTTGGAAGAGACTGGAAGATGAGCCAAGTACTGGTATTGGTAAAAGGGAAGAGATTTCTTAAGCATTGACTAATAAAGCAAACTGCTTCCAATCAAAAATGACTTATTTAAGCATGTGCTAAACCCTACCCAGATACGCACAAGACAAAAAAATATGAATTTGCTAGTCAGTGAACATTTACTTAGTAGTTTATTCAATGCTTAGAGGCTAAATTAGTGGCTTGTAGAGAAGAGAAATGCTCACCGCTGCTTGGGAACAATGCAAACATTCCAACCAATTGATCAGTGCTTAAGCAAACATTACCCTTTGCCCAGGGTATCCATCTAAAAATACTCCTAACACTCGTTCTCAGAAAAGAGCCATATGCCTTTCAGGGAAGCAAGCTTAACAGCGGCCAATAGATGGCAGCAAACCTCTTCCTGTAGATGCAGAGATATTAAACTATCGGTACAGTCCTTTTGGGCGCTACCGTTTCGGCGCTGGCCAGTTTGGCGCGACCGCTTTGGCGCGGCGGCCAATTCGGCGCGCCTACTTTGGCGCAGAAGCCTTTCTGGCGCCGTTGATTTGGCGCGAGGTACATTTGGACGTGGCTAACATTGCAGCCACGTCTAAACGCCCTCACGCCAAACCATGCAATGGGAAAACTGAGAAGCGCAGGTGTGCTACAGGTCAGTGACCCTCTGCACTCCAGTATCCTGCAGTAACATTTCAGGGGCACGCACTGGCACATGCAACCCCTTCCCCGCTTTTGCCCCGGATGGCAAGCACACGCACTCTCGCATTTTGGGCAGATATACACACAGTGCGGGGGACACGCTTTTGTGTTCAGCTCACACACAACCCACTCACAGGGCCGGCAACAGACTGTATTACACAGTAGGTACATATGCATACATTGCAGGGACAAACGCTGTCTCACTACATGTGCCCGCATATCGTGCGTCCAATACCCACAAAGCTGGCACACGCACACTGGCATTGTGGGACCAGCATAGATTCGAACATTACACCGCAGAGACAACCCATCGCGTGACAGAAAAAGGCACCCGCACACTGTCCGAAATACACAATGGCAGACTATGGGAAACAGAGATCCAATACAGGGAGCACGAACCGTAGGGAAAAACACTCACAGTGCAAGGACTCACACTCTCTCACTGCACTACCGGGAAAAAAGCACTCAGGTGCTGTGCTCCTAAAATTCCCACTGCAGGGACACAAACTCTCACACTGTGTGACGACAGATACGCACACATTTCACAGGCACACTGCACACATATACACACTGCAGGGGCATAAACTCTTGCACTGTTGTGTCACACTCGCGCCGCTGCACGCCACAGGACACGCACTCTCACCTGGGTCCGATGCACACACTGCCTTCTCACTGCTTCAGTTACACGCACTCTCACATTGTGGCCCGAGACCCGCACCCATACTGTCACTGTGGGGACGCAGTGCCTTACACCACAGGGACAGGTATTCTTACATTGCGGGTCAGACACAAACAGGGGTCAAGCTCTCACACTGAGAAAACGGGGACAGAGCAGGGGCAGGTATTTCACACTGCAGGCGGCGTGCGCGTACATTGCTCTTCACACTGAACTCCTCTGCCTTGTTCCCCTGCTCTCCCCTCACATGCACCCAGCCAGCGTTCCAGCTGGCATCCCTCGCGCCAAAAGATCCCGGCGGCGAAACGTTCCTGCGCCGAACTGGGCACGCCGAACTGGGTGCGCAAAAATGTCTGCTGCGCCAAAGTGGTCGCGCCGAATCGGCCCGCGCCGAACTGGCTGCGCCAATACGTCCTGCTCCGTATACTATTTGTTATACACAATCAGCACAAAAGTGGGAGTGGCAAGGGATCCTAGTCATATGCAGTCACTCCTAGCACGCACATGCATGCTGGGAGCCCATAATATATGTGTATTCAGGCACTAATATATACAAAGGGGCCACCAGTGCACCCAGTGAGAAAAGCGCATGTCACTTTGTGAATAAGGTAATCTGTGTAGTTGTCCTAATCACGCAAGTGAAAAAAAAAATTGCGGTGTCTTTGTTTATTACACTAACGTGATTCTTCAGAATTCGCCCCAAAAGCACATTGCATATGACTGCAGATTTGCAGTTCAGAAATAGCACGCGCTTAAAATGTATGGATTACAGGTGGAAAGAAAGCAGTGCATTCCGGTTGCATTTTTTGGGAAGCATACATGGAAACTGCAGAGATCACGATCCTGAGTCACAGTGTTCTCGAACCTGGCTTCTCGAACCGTTCGAACTAGAAGCAATGTTCACTTTTTGAATTAGGCCTCTGCCATCATTCAGTTGTGGGCATCTTGCAAACAGCGCTCTACCGCGAGCTGAACCTGAAATAAAACAGGTCCTTAATATTGTCTGTATATTTGTTGGATAATATTCCCCCATCAGAAAAATAATAGGCCACGAACAAATGTATATTTGTGACCTTTAAAATTACTTTCTGTGTGCTGGCAGTCAGTTCATTTTCATGACCAGCAGGTGGCGATCACCCGCCCATTCCTATATTATTTTACACATGGGGATCAACCCTCAAAGTGATCTCTTTGCATGTAAACCCTTTCTGGGGGGTCAGTGGACATACATCCTGGTTCAGGCGGCCGAGAGACAAGAGGTGGACTGTGGGCTTGTGGCATTGCAGACATCTCCTAAGTCAGTGTGGAACATTACCAGTAGAGAGAGCAGGGAGTTTGGGGTGGACTGTGGGCTTGTGGCATCGCAGATCTTTCCCAAGTCAGCGTGGAACATCACCTGTAGAGAGAGGAGGGAGTTTAGAGTGGACTGTGGGCTTGTGGCATCTCAGATCTTTCCCAAGTCAGTGTGGAGCATTACCTGTAGAGAGAGCAGGGAGTTTAGAGTGGACTGTGGGCTTGTGGCATCTCAGATCTTTCCCAAGTCAGTGTGGAGCATTACCTGTAGAGAGAGCAGGGAGTTTAGAGTGGACTGTGGGCTTGTGGCATCTCAGATCTTTCCCAAGTCAGTGTGGAGCATTACCTGTAGAGAGAGCAGGGAGTTTAGAGTGGACTGTGGGCTTGTGGCATCTCAGATCTTTCCCAAGTCAGTGTGGAACATTACCTGTAGAGAGAGCAGGGAGTTTAGAGTGGACTGTGGGCTTGTGGCATCTCAGATCTTTCCCAAGTCAGTGTGGAACATTACCTGTAGAGAGAGCAGGGAGTTTAGAGTGGACTGTGGGCTTGTGGCATCTCAGATCTTTCCCAAGTCAGTGTGGAACATTACCTGTAGAGAGAGCAGGGAGTTTAGAGTGGACTGTGGGCTTGTGGCATCTCAGATCTTTCCCAAGTCAGTGTGGAACATTATCTGTGGAGTGAGCAGGGAGATTAGGGTGGACCATGAGCTCGTGGCATCGAGGAACTTCCCCACGTCCGTGTGGAACATTACCTGTAGAACGATCAGAGAATTTAGGGTGGATTGTGGGCTTGTGAGATCGCGCAGCATTACCCGTAGAGAGAGCAGGGAGCTTAGAGTGGACCATCGGCTTGTGGCATCAAGGATCTTTCCAAGTCGGTGTGGAACATTACCTGTATAGAGAGCAGAGTGTTAAGAGTGGACTGTGGGCTTGTGGCCTCGCAGATCTTTCCCAAGTCCGTGTGGAGCATTACCTGTAGAGAGAGCAGAGTGTTAAGAGTGGACTGTGGGCTTGTGGCATTGCAGAAATTTCCCAAGTCAGTGTGGAACATCACCTGTAGAGCGAGCAGGGAGTTTAGAGTGGACTGTGGGCTTGTGGCATCGCAGATCTTTCCCAAGTCAGCGTGGAACATCACCTGTAGAGAGAGGAGGGAGTTTAGAGTGGACTGTGGGCTTGTGGCATCTCAGATCTTTCCCAAGTCAGTGTGGAGCATTACCTGTAGAGAGAGCAGGGAGTTTAGAGTGGACTGTGGGCTTGTGGCATCTCAGATCTTTCCCAAGTCAGTGTGGAACATTACCTGTAGAGAGAGCAGGGAGTTTAGAGTGGACTGTGGGCTTGTGGCATCTCAGATCTTTCCCAAGTCAGTGTGGAACATTACCTGTAGAGAGAGCAGGGAGTTTAGAGTGGACTGTGGGCTTGTGGCATCTCAGATCTTTCCCAAGTCAGTGTGGAACATTACCTGTAGAGAGAGCAGGGAGTTTAGAGTGGACTGTGGGCTTGTGGCATCTCAGATTTTTCCTTAATCAGTGTGAAGCATTATCTGCAGAGAGAGGAGGGAGTTTAGGGTAAACTGTGGGCTTTTGGCATCGCAGATCTTTCCCAAGTCAGTGTGGAACATTACCTGTAGAGAGAGCAGGGAGTTTAGAGTGGACTGTGGGCTTATGGCATCTCAGATCTTTCCCAAGTCAGTGTGGAACATTACCTGTAGAGAGAGCAGGGAGTTTAGAGTGGACTGTGGGCTTGTGGCATCTCAGATCTTTCCCAAGTCAGTGTGGAACATTACCTGTAGAGAGAGCAGGGAGTTTAGAGTGGACTGTGGGCTTGTGGCATCTCAGATCTTTCCCAAGTCAGTGTGGAACATTACCTGTAGAGAGAGCAGGGAGTTTAGGGCGGACGATGGGCTTGTGGCATTGCAGAAATTTCCCAAGTCAGTGTGGAACATTACCTGTAGGGAGATCAGAGAGACAAGAGGTGGACTGTGGGCTTCTGGCATCAAAGAACATTCCCACGCCAGTGTCGAGCATTGCCTGTAGAGAGAGAAGGGCGTTTAGGGTGGACTATGGGCTTGTGGCGTTGAGGAACTGTCCCAAGTCAGTGTGGAAAATTACCTGTAGAGTGAGCAGGGAGTTTAGGGTGGACCATGGGCTTGTGACATCACAGAAATATCCCAAGTATGAATGGAACATGACCTGTCGAGTGAGCAGGGAGTTCCGGGTGGACTGTGGACTTGTGGCATCGAGGAACTTCCACATGTTAGTGTGGAACATTACCTGTAGAGCGATCAGGCAATTTAGGGTGGACTATGGGCTTGTGGCATCGCAGATCTTTCCCAGGTCATTGTGGAGTATTACCTGTAGAGAGAGAGGGGAGTTTAGAGTGGACTGTCGCTGGTGGCATCTCAGATCTTTCCCAAATCAGTGTGCAACATTACCTGTAGAGCCAGGTGGAGTTTAGGGTGGACTGTGGGCTAGTGGCATCGTACAACTTTCTCAAGGTAGTGTGGAACATTACCTGTAGAGCCAGCAGGGAGTTTAGGGTGGACTGCATGCTTGTGGCATTGTAGAACCTTCCCAAGGAAGTGTGGAACTTTACCTGTAGAGGTAGCAGAGAGTTTATGGTGGACTGTTGCATTGCAGATCAATCCCAAGGCAGTGTGGGAAGTTACCTGTAGAGCAAGAAGGGAGTTTACGGTGGAACGTGGGCTTGTGGCATGCTTTCGCAAGTGAGTGTGGAGCATTTCCTGTAGAGTGAGCAGGGAGTTCAGGGTGGACCGTGGGCGTGTGGCATCGCAGGCATTTTCCAAGGCATTGTGGACCATTACCTGTAGAGAGAGCAGGGCGGTTAGGGCTTCATGTCACACTTGGAGGAACTACCTGAGCGCAGAAGCTGCAGCCGCGCACTCCGTGCCCCAAACAATCCCAAGGTGGTGCTGAATGCCACACTGGCATTTAACTCTTTACCAGATCAAGTGGGGAACAAATAGGCGAGACTCACAGGTAACCAACCACGAAACAGATTTAATCCGAAGCCAATAAATGGAGACGGATTGAATAAAGGCGCGAGCCAATGAAATATACATAGCCTATAGTTAAACACATGGCCATAGAGTTGGCTTATTGTACAGACTTGTTAATGTAGAAATGTGATTTATTGTTGTTAATTTGTAATGAATAATATTTTTTGACCTTTGTGACAATTAAAGAAGAAACTTTTCATTTTCTACACACATGTGGAGTTATAGCAATGAAGTATACTTAACATGACTCGGGCGACAGCAGAGGACAGCAAGAAGCAAGAGGAGGAGGGCCCTGTGGGAATGTAAACCTCTGGAAGTACAGAGACAGCGCCTGATAGATAGGGGAGAGAGGCGGAGAGGTGTCGGAGAGGGCTGAGGACAGCTTACCAAGGCACAAGTAAGAAGGGGAAAGCCTGAGAGCAGGCAAGCAAATCTTGCTGGGAGAGACTGGGAGGCCACTCCATTAGAAAGGGGGACTGGCTGGACTACTGAGCGCAAGGGTCTGAGAAAGGGGGCCAGCTGAGGCTCAGGGTGTACTGATTGGTGCCAAAAGCAAAGGACTAGACATCGAGCAAGGAGGGGAGATCAGCTGAGGAGCGCATCCATCAGCTGGCGAAGAGGGAAAGTGGCGGAGGGGCAACCAGGGGAAGAGGAGTGGCACAGCATCTCCCCGAGAAGTGGTGAACCCAGCTTGCAGAGGTGGACCGGAGGATGTAGATCATGGGTGCACAACATACGGCCCGCGGGCCAGTTGCGGCCCGCCATGCTCTTTTGTCCGGCCCGTGAGGCACAAAGACTTTCCTAATGGAGGGCGGCCCGCGGCCGCCCTCCATTAGGAAAGTCTTTGTTGTCTTCCGGGCGGACAAAACACTGGCCCTCATTGGCTCAGCACACACAGGCACCACGTCGCTCCTACGAGCCACGTAATGCGTGTGTGCTGCACCAATGGAGGGCCAGCACTACGGCTGGCGTGGTCCATAAGGCTTGATGCCGGAAGGCATTTCAGCCTTGGACCACGCCAGCCGTAGTACGATTCCAGCGTTCCAGCTTACCTGCCGCTTACCTGCCTGCCTTCCACCACGTCTCCGGTAAGTGCTCTGTTTGTGTTTGTGTGTCGGGTTTGTTTTGCTTTATGTTTGTGTGTGTATGTTGAGATGCGGGGGTGGGGGGGTGTGTCGGATGTGTATGAATGTTTGTATTTGAATGTATTTTGTGTGTATGTTGAGATGCGGGGGCGGGGGTGTGTGTCGGATGTGTATGAATGTTTGTATTTGAATGTATTTTGTGTGAATGTTGAGATGCTGGGGTGGGGGGTGTGTTGGATGTGTATGAATGCATGTATTTGAATGTTTTTTGTGTGTATGTTGAGATGCGAGGGTGGGGGGGGGTTGTCGGATGTGTATGAATGTTTTGATTTGAATTTTTTTTGTGTGCTGAGTTGGGGGGTGGGGGTTCGGGTCTGTATGGGTGCATGTTTGTGTGTGTGCTGAGATGGGGTGTGGGGGGTTCGAGTCTGTATGGGTGCATGCTTGAGAGTGTGTGCTGAGTTGGGGGGTGGGGGTTCGGGTCTCTATGGGTGCTTGTTTGAGAGTGTGCTGATTTGGGGGTGTGGGGGGTTAAATGTTAAATGTTAAATGTTAAAGGTATTTGTACCGCGCACCGTCATCAACGGAATTGGTCCCCAGGCGCTCAGGCGGATCTGCAAACGATAAAGGTGGGATGGGTTAGTAGGTTGAAGAAGGGAGTAGGATAGTGAGAGAAGTGGTGTGCTGTTGGCCGCTTCAACTCAGTATACACCGGGTGCTGAGCTTTGGTGCAGGTATCGGATTGGAGTCAGTCCACGTGTGCTGTTGTTCCGGTTTATGTATTGTTGCAGTGTTGTGAAGTGCGTGCGGTTTGTTGTGCGAGAGATGGTTGTGTGAGTTTTTGAGTGAGATAAGTATGCAGAGTTTGAGCTTATTGGTTAGTGGGTTACCTGACCTTTACCAATGCTAGTACTCGCGGTTCTGGGGAGAGTGGCACTTGTTGGCCCTCGCATTCCCATCTAGGCGCGGCGCAGGCCAATGATTGGGGCTCCATACTGGTGTGATCATGCCAACATTCACACTTTTATCTGGTCGCGGCGCAGGCTAGTGTTTAGAGATCGGTCCAGGAGTGGGCAAGCTAGCGTTCACAACTCCATCCGAACGCCACGCAGGTTGGTGTTCACGGCTTTGATTGTGGCATAAGCTAGCATTCACGTTTCCTAAGCGCGGGCGTGTTATCCTTCGAACAGTCCTATCCACATGCGACGCAGGCCAACGTCTATCTAGATGCGTCTGCCAGTCTGGCTGTGTTCGTCCAGTGCGTAAGACCGGGAGAGTGTAGGTCTAGGGTTTGTCTGGGTCTAGTTAGGTGGTCAGTCTCTGTAGCCTTCCTTTGCGGCTGTCTTCCATGATGTCTTATGCTCTGTTGAGTGGTTGGTTCTTTGGCTTGAGCGTTTGTTCAATTTGAGAGTGGCCGAAGTTGGGGTTATTTTCATCATTGTTTTAGTGTATGGGCATTCCAGTGCGTCTCTGTATTGGTTACGCTTTGAAGAGCCATGATTTGAGGAGTTTCCTGAATGCTAGGTGGTTTGTTGTATTCTGTATATTCTTAGGTAGGTTGTTCCAAGTTTTGGGTGCCTGGTGAGAGAAAGACGATCCTCCGAATTTTTTCCTGTTGTAGGGTTTTGGTTCCAGGCGTATGTCTGTGCTTGATCTTAGTGTTCTTGTCGGTTGATGTAGGCACAGTTTTGCGCTTAGGAATTCTGTGCCTTGTTTGTGTATTGCTCTGTGCGTGATGCACATGGCTTTGAACTTTATTCGCTGTTTCAGCGGTAGCCAGTGTAGTATTTTTAGCGCGGGTGTGATGTGTTCTCTTCTGGGTAGCTTGAAGAGAAGTCTGGCTGCTGCATTTTGTATGCGTTGCCCATGTATAAGCTATTGGCATAGTCTACTCTGGACATGATCAGAGCGATGATGGTAAGTGTTTTGTTGGCGAACGACAGGAATGGTAGGATCCTTTTTGCTGCTCGCAGGAGGAAGAACATTTCTTGATTACTGAGTTTACTTGTGGCTCCAGGGTGAGGTTGTTATCCATCAGGACCCCCAGGTTTTTTACCGTAGATGAAGGTTCTGGTGTGGTGCCGAGCTCTCTTGGCCATGGGATGTAGTTGATGTCTCCTCCCTTTTTTGAAACAATCATTATCTCTGTTTTACCTGGGTTGATTTTGAGATGGTTGAGATTCATCCAGTTGAATATGTCTCGAAGGCAATTCTCTAGTAGGGTGCTTTCTTCTCGGGTGTCTTGTATGTTGAAGATTATTTGTGTATTGTCGGCGTAGTTGTAGCATGTGAGGCCGTGTTTTTTGATGAGTTTGATTAATAGGTACATGTAGATGTTGAATAGAAGTGGGGAGAAGGATGATCCTTGTGGTACTCCGCACGTGAAGACTCTGGGTTTGGATTTACAAGGTTTCATCCATATTGTTTCTGTTCTGTTTGTTAGGAAGGATTTGATCCATAGTAGGGCAGTGTCTGTTATCCCTAGTCCTTCTAATCTCTTTATGAGGATGGCGTGGTTGACGGTGTCGAAGGCTGCAGACAGATCAAGGAGAATCAGGGCAGTGCTGTTGTTTGAGTCTGCGTTTGTTTTTAGGTCGTCCCATATTGAGAGGAGAGCCGATTCTGTTCCTCTCATGGGTCTAAAGCCAACTTGTGCCTGGTCTAGTAGGCAGTGCTCTTCTATGAATTCTTGGGTTATTTGGTAGACGTACGTTTCTAGCACTTTGGCTGTGTAGGGTATGTTGGAGATGGGTCTGTAGTTAGATGGGTCCTCCACGTTTCCTGTTGTGTCTTTAAGTAGTGGCTTGATGTAAGCCGTTTTGAAAGCCTGCGGTACTTTGCCTGTTGAGATTGAGAGGTTGAGGAGATTCCTGTGGTATTCCATGGGGGTTCCTTGTTTGAGAATTGTTTTGTATATGTCCGGAGGGCAAGGGTCTTCAGGAGAGCCTGGTTTGTTGCTTCGGTTTACCAGTTTGACGAAAGCCTCAACTGATATTTCTGGGAAGTTTCGTAGCTTGTTTGTGTGTTCCTCGTCTGTGTCGGTGGGGTTTGAGTTGTGGACGCTCGGATTGTTTCGTATGGTGTGTTGGATGGAGGTTATTTTGTTTTTGAAGTGGTCTCCGAGGTCCTCGCAGAGTTTCGTCGATGGGGATTGGCGTGTTGTTGCAGGCCGGCAGGTTTTTTATTTCGTTTATGATTTTGAATAGTTCTTTTTGAGCGTTTGGTGCTCTGGTGATTCGGTTGTCGTAATGTTTCCTCTTCGCTTTTTGTATTTCCTTTTTATATGCGCGGATCTGTTGTAGGAATTTCATTTTGTTTGCAGTGGTGTTGTTGGTCCTCCATTCAGCTTCTAGTTTTCGGTTTTTCCTTTTCATGGCGTTGAGTAGTGGGGTGAACCATTTTGCTGATGTTTTCTTGCGTGATGGGGTGAAAGGCTTTTCTTTGGCGATGTCGTCAAGGGTTGTTGTGATCCAGGTATGAAGTAGGGCAACTTTTTTGTCTAGGTCTGCTTCTTCCATTGTTGATGCTTGTGGTTTGCTTAGTTCTAGGAGCTCGGTTAGGTTGGAGTTTTTTATGGTTCTCCAGTTTCTTTCCATCACGATGGGTTGTTTTTCTTGTTGCTTTTTTGTCGGAATAATGAGGTGGCCGTCTTTTTCCGGCGTCTGTCAGGAAATTCCTTGCATGTTTCGAGGTTTCCGTGTTGGGGTGTCGGTGTACCGTAGTTGTTGCGAGGTAAGGTGTGAGGTATAGGGATTTTTCTCTTGTGGATTTTGTTCCGGTTGTGTCTGCTTTAGGCGTGTTTTCTTGCAATGGGGCAGTTTCTTGTGGGTTCTGTCGGTGTTGTGTGTACGCGTCTCTTGTTGCTCGGTCTTGTTCTCTTTCTCGGCGTCCTTTTCTGGTACGGGCCATTTTCCAGTCTAGATGCAGGCGTAGTGTGGTAGTTGGTCCTCTATGCTGTGTTGTGCGGTCGCCGTGACCTCGGTTTCCTTCTCTGGGTACGCTGGGGTGTTCTCTGGCTCAGTGTTGCTTTCTGTCGGTGGGTGGGGGGTGCTTCCTAAGGGTAAACTGTTGGGGGGTGTGGGGGGTTAGGGCGTTAGTGGTCTGTGGGTATGGAATTTAGTTGAGTTAGGTAGTGGCGGGTTTTCGGGATTAGTGGGTACTGAACTAAGCGCGGTTAGATTATTTGAGAGACCTGTATAGTGGGAGAGAGGCCTATCAGTGCAGTCTAGATATCATACAGTGCAATTAGGAGACAGAGCCCTGCTAAATTTGGGAGACCTGTATAGTGGGAGAGAGGCCTATCAGGGCAATCTAGATATCATACAGTGTAATTAGGAGACGGAGCCCTGCTAAATTTGGGAGACCTGTATAGTGGGAGAGAGGCCTATCATTGTGCTGAGTTGGGGGTGGGGGGTTCGGATCTGTATGGGTGCATGCTTGAGAGTGTGTGCTGAGTTGGGGAGTGGGGGGTTTGGAGTTGGGGGGTGGGGGGTTCGGGTCTTTATGGGTGCATGTTTGTGTGTGTGCTGAGTTGGGGGTGGGGGTTCGGGTCTGTATGGGTGCTTGTTTGAGAGTGTGCTGATTTGGGGGGGTGGGGGTTTCGGGTCTGTATGGGTGCATGTTTGTGTGTGTGCTGAGTTGGGGGTGGGGGGGTTCGGATCTGTATGGGTGCATGCTTGAGAGTGTGTGCTGAGTTGGGGAGTGGGGGGTTTGGAGTTGGGGGGGTGGGGGGTTCGGGTCTTTATGGGTGCATGTTTGTGTGTGTGCTGAGTTGGGGGGTGGGGGGTTCGGGTCTGTATGGGTGCTTGTTTGAGAGTGTGCTGATTTGGGGGGGTGGGGGGTTCGGGTCTGTATGGGTGCATGTTTGTGTGTGTGCTGAGTTGGGGGGTGGGTGGTTCGGGTCTGTATGGGTGCATGCTTGAGAGTGTGTGGGCTGAGTTGGGGGGTGGGGGGTTTGGAGTTGGGGGGTTTAGGTCTTTATGGGTGCATGTTTGTGTGTGTGCTGAGTTGGGGGGTGGGGGTTCAGGTCTGTATTGTTGCTGGTTTGTGTGTGCTGATTTGGGGGGTGGGGGTTTGGTTGGGGGTGACGGGGCCATGGGGTGGGGGGTTTGGTTGGGGGTGAGGAGGCCATGGGGCATAGTGTTTGGTTGGGGTGAGGGGGCCATGGGGCATAGTGTTTGGTTGGGGGTAAGGGGAACCTGGGGCATAGTGTTTGGTTGGGGGTGAGGGGGCCATGGGGCATAGTGTT
Source organism: Ambystoma mexicanum (assembly GCF_040938575.1). NCBI lineage: Eukaryota > Metazoa > Chordata > Amphibia > Caudata > Ambystomatidae > Ambystoma > Ambystoma mexicanum. Next base: position 1,463,074,419 of record NC_090935.1, read on the forward strand.
GAACTCAGAGTGAACCCAATAATAAAGCTAAAACAGGCACAGTTAGGAGATGTTCATCTTTGGCTTTTTGAGGAAACCTGACTCAACGAAGGCCATACTCCTCTTGGGCAACCCAAATAGCAAACTGTAGCAGTCCAAAATAACGGCATGTCCAATCTAGGGTGAATAAAATATATATAAGTTAATTAAACAGGCGAGATACAATAACTAAATAGAAATAAATTATAACAATGGAAAATGTGTAGTACAAAATGTAAGTTTGAAATGCAAATAAAAATCGTTACCCCTCAAAAACATTCTTTTCCCATGTGTTTAGTACAACTTGGGGGTTTAAAAAGCCTCCTGCCACGCCCCGCCTACCGCCCCGCCCACATTTACTTTTCGGCCCACTATAGCCCTCATGTAAGGTACTTTTGGCCCTCTGTCAAAATCAGTTGTGCACCCCTGATGTAGATGGAACCGAGAAGGAAAAGCACTAAAGATGGAACTCGGGAGCATAAGGGACGCCAGCGGGGGCACACTCAGACCACGCTTCACTTTGGCAACCAGGCACCAGGAAACCAAGCAGTGTGCAGTGACAAAGAGAAGGCATTCACCAAGGACAATTTGCATGTGGCCCTGGCCAAGTTTAAGGTGGAGTTAACAGAGACAGTCAAAGCAGAAGGGGCCGGCATCAGGGAAGAGCTCTCACAGGTGATCACAGCGAATCGCAGAGACATTGACGCACTACGTGAACAAGTGATGGAAGTGGAGGGTAACATCACAGGACTGGCCGAAAAAGTCCCAGTATTGACACAGCAGGCACAAGGGGCAGATGAACGGATAAGAGCTTTGGAGGAAAAGTGCGAGGATATGGAAAACAGATCAGAGAGGGACAATGTCTGGGTCAAAGACCTGAAGGAGGGGGTGGAAGGCACAGAGGGTTGCATCTAGGAGATGTTTACGGACCTCACAGAGGGGGAACAAAGCCGGAGCATGAAAATCGAGAGAGTGCATAGGGTGGGGAGTGAGAAAGCAGACCCAGGAGCTAGGCCAAGGGACATTCCGGTGTAGATGCACAGCTTCAAAGGCAAATCACGGCTTATGACCGCAGCAAGAGGAAAAGGGAAAATTTGGCTGGGGGCTGCGAAATACAATTATACTATGACTTGTCTCAGTCAACCCTGGCGAGGAGAAGTCTGTTTAAACCACTCACGGAGGAACTTAATAAGAGGGAAATTAGATACTGGTGGCTCTTCCCAACAAGGCTCCAGTTTTGCATGAGGAATGAGGAAATGACTGTCTCTAAGGTGGAGGACGGCCTAAGAGCATTGGGCATGTGTTCCCGAGACTCTGTGGAGGCGAGAGCAGAGAAGCAACAAGGGGAGAAGTCAGGAGCAGAACAGAACAGAACTACCCCCTGTGGTGGAATTCCAAAATTGGGAAGAAGGCGTGAAGTGGACAGATGAATGAAGGAGGGGTTCATATCGGCAAGCCTGCAAGTCTCACTATTAGGTACGAAGAAGGCTAACGCAGGAGATGGGGAGGGCCCGGGGGTAGCGAGGAGGAGTGAACACTGCACAATGTTTGTATACGGGGGCCACGTCGAGCACCTGGACGATGGATCCAGGGATAGTTATGGATGGGGTATATGCTAGTCTGGGGGCAACCAGGTAAAACACTGTATAAGGGGCTTAATCTGGGAAAGGAATATGTCCTGGGAAGAAAGAGCACTTCCAAACATGGAGAGATGTATAAACTAGAGTCATGGAATGTGAGGGGGCTGAAAAGCCAGAGTAAGAGAGTTGTGGTCCAACAGAAGATTAAAAAAAGGGGAGCAGAGATAATCTGCCTTCAAGAAACACACCTAATGAAGGGGGATGTGGGCTGTCTCCATACCAGGCAATATCCACTTCAATACCATGCTGTAGCGGGAGGTAAAAGGGCCGGGTTGGCCATTCCCTTTCACATGTCTATGAAGCTGGAAGAGGCCACGGTAAAACGGGACCCAGAGGGGAGATATATATTGGTAAAGGGGACAGTGCGAGGGCAATTGTACACATGGGCATCGGTGAATGCACCTAACCAGGGACAGGAGAGGATTTTGGAGGGGTGCTTGGCTGAGTTGGGCAGATTTGGGGAGGGTGAGCTGGTTTTGGCAGGAGACTGCAATTTAGCCATGGACCAGACTATTGATTGATCGGGAGGGGTGAGGAGACACGCAATAGGGACAATGTCCAAACAGTTGAAAAGAGAGAATTGAAGAAATGAGTCACAAGGATACATGGCGGATACAGCACCCGCTACTACTTCGACTTGCATATCCATAAAACATATTCCCGGATAGATTACATTTTGGCAACGCAGAGGGTAGTTCAGGCAATTGCAAAAGTACAGATAGGAAGCGTGACGATCTCAGACCACGCACTAGTCAGATTGGAGTGGGAAGGAGGATGTAAGGGTTGGAGACTTAAGGAATACCTCCTTAGGGACCAAGAGGTGCAGCAGCAGGTGGAGGCTGGGATTCACAGGTTCATAGAGAAGCGTGGGGAAAGGAGGGAAGAGATGGGAGAACAGTGGGACACATTCAAGATTAGGGCCATGAACTGCCTCATAGAAGCCTCAAAGAGACTAAGGGAAGCGAGAAGGGAAGCAGAGATGGACCTAGAAAAGGAAATACAGGAGCTGGAGGCTGCCCATAAGCAGAAGGGTACAATCAAAGTTGCTAGGCAACTTGGCCATGTGAGGAGACAGCTTAAACAGCTGATTAGTAGGTCAGTGGAGAGCACCCTCTTGAAGAGTCGGCAGACATTCTACGAGTATGGGAATAAGGTGGGGATGGTTCTAGCAAGGCAATTTGGGGCCAAGGAACATGGGGGCATTCATAGCTAACTTGGAAGATGAAGGGGGTTATCTGGTGGAGACGGAGGGAGGTAAACGCAGGATTGTCCAGGATGTGTTTGCACATCTCTATAGGGAGGAGCCATGTGATAAAGAAGACCAGAAGGCATACCTGACAGGGTGAGTGGGACCGCGGCTGTCCTCTGAACAAATAGAGCAACTGGATGCACCCATTACGTGGGAGGAGGTACAAAGTGCAATAGCGCAGCTAAAATCACACAAGAGTCTAGTGGCGGACGGGCTGATGGCAGCGTTTTACACAACATTTAGCCAGTCGCTGTCCAATGGACTGGCATAGGTATTCAATGACTTCCGAGAAATGGACAAGAAAATGCCCTCCATGGAGATGGCGCACATCACCTTCATCCCGAAACCAGGGAAGAACCCACAGTTTAGTTCCTCATATCGGCCGATTGCACTTATGAATGTGGATGCCAAGCTAAATACAAGGGTCTTCGTGGCCAGGCTGGAACAGGCTCTTCCGGAACTAATAGCTCAGGACCAGTCAGGATTTATTATGGAGCTGAATAAGGGTCTTTGTGGCCAGGCTGGAACAGGCACTTCCGGAACTAATAGCTCAGGACCAGTCAGGATTTATTATGGGGCTGAATACGTTTGACAATGTGAGGAGGGTCCTGCACATAATCGACAAAGCCACAAGAGGGTGAGGGGGTGACTCCACACCTTCCTGCTTACTAATGCTCGATGCGAGAAGACGTTTGATAGCGTTAACTGGGATTTCATGAGCCAAACGCTGAGCAGGGTGGCAGTGGGCCTGAACTTTCTGAGGCGAGTTCAGGGAAATTAGCAGAATCCCCAAGCTAGGGTCAAGGTAAACAGAAGGCTGACAAGCCTGTTTTCAATCACCCGGGGAACCAAACAAGGGTGCCCACTCTCCCCCCTACTCTTTGCGCTGGTAATGGAACACTTTGCACATCGGATAAGGGAGAATAGGGAGGTGCTAGGGGTCAAATGGGTGAACTTGCATCACAAAATTGGCCTATTCGCTGATGATGCGGTTTTCATGGTCACTAGGCCGTAGACGTCACTATCGACAAAAATGAGGAGATACAGGCTTTCTCTGCAGTATCCGGTTTCAAGGTGAACTATGCCAAATCAGAGATACTCAATCTATCAGTGGGGGAGGAGTGGAAACATTTCAAGACAATTACCCCATTCAAGTGGGTGACGGGTCCGATTAGGTATCGGGGGTGAACATGACGGCAACCATAAACCAAATCATAGGGGCAAACTATCCACCACTGGTAACACAAGCCAGAGCAGACCTGGCGAGATGGAAAGGGCTGTACATATCATGATTAGTAAGGATTGCCATTGTGAAGATGAATGTTCTCCCCCGTCTGCTATATCTCTTTCAGGCGATTCTCCTACCAATACCGGGGAAGACGATAATGGAGATCCAGGAGAAGATATTATGGATTTCAAATGGAACTGAAAGAAGCTCCGTATAGGGAGGAAGATTTTATTTAGAGATAAAAAACACGGGGTTGGGGGTAGAAGAGAAGGTACAAAGAAGCACTGGGCATGGAACAGGCAGTGGCGGGAGAATATCTCTGGAAAATGCCCTGGATGAGAAAGGAGGATAGCCAGGAGGGCTCCTGGAGAACCCAATCACAAGGAACACCCTGAGGATCTGGGACCGGTTGAACAAGAGGCTCGGGTTGGCACCATGGCCATCACCGCAGACCGCTGTCTTTCGTAATACATTTCCGCCAGGAATGGATTATAATAGGTTCAATCGGTGAGGGGATCTCTATGAAGGGAACTAGCTCAAATCGTTTGAGAGTTGCTGTAGGGAGTTTGACCTAGAAAAAGGAGGATCCGTATGCCTACCAGCAGATGAAACACTGGGTGAGTGCTCCAAGGATAAGGGAGGGTGCCACACGGGACCTAACGGAATGGGAAAGGCTGCTGTTATTTAGTGAGAATAGCAGAATTTTTATCTTGACCATTTATAAGGTCCTGTGAGATGGGGAGGGACTGGAGAAGGGGGCAATGAGAAACAAATTGGAGACTGGGCTGGGGAGGATATTCACGGATAGGGAGTGGGGACATGCTATAAAGGGATGGTACAGACCTACACCTCCGTACAGCACCAGGAGCTAAAATATAAAATGCTACACTGGTGGGACTACACCCCAGAGAAGCTTCATAAAATTCACAACTCACAATCGCCACTATGCTGGCGGGAATGTGGGTGGGAGGGAACAACAGAGCATATTTGGTGTGGATGCCCGCAGCTCACACACTTCTGGCAGGAGGTTAAGTCAAGGGTGGGTGGGGTACGGGGACTAGACATAGAAGTGGACAGGGCTATGGCAATCTTGAAAATCTTGCTAAGGGGGAGCATCGATTCGGAGGGCGAGTAGGAACACTGTGGGCAAACCTGTTAATGAGCATCAGATGCTGCATAGTGAAACTGTGGAGGCATAAGGAACCACCGTCCATTATACAATGGTACTACGCAATCTGGGACTGATGTTGCTATGGAAAAAATTACGGCGATTGTACTGGGTATGATGGGGAGGTTTGGGAAAGTTTGATTGCCCTTTCTTACCTATGCACTTAAAGACTATACTTGCTTATACATTCCAAAGAGACTGAGGACACTTGGGATGTTACTGGAGGAAGATGATTGAGCCATGGGAGAGGTACTGAGGGACTGTCATCCCTAGACTAGTGGGTGGGGTTGAGGAGTTGACGCAGTTACTGTTAAAAAGGTTCGTTGTTGGTAAGCTCATATGAGACGAACTATGCAAACTGTTATGCTATTGTACTTGTGAATGTTCATGTGCTAATAAAGATTTGGTTGAAAGAAAATTCATGCACAAACTCCCTACCACCCACTCATCCCCATAGACAGTCTAGCTGACTGTATGTAACTTTTGTGGTATATTCGGCCCCTCCAGCGAAATCAGTTTTGCACCCCATGTCTAGGGTGATACCTGCCTGATTGTTGACTCTGACCTTAATGTTGTCTTAATTTTGGCCTGGCAGTATGGTCTATAACGCCCGATATTGACCAGACACTGACCGATATTGACCAGACACTGAGCTCTGAGACTAACTGGGCTGACTCCTGTGCCTGAAACTCACTTAAAATGAGTGTACAAGGACACTGCTTATCTGGTCTCTCTGACTAACAGACTTGACCATGTGCTGGAACCAGGAAATTAGATGGGCACCTACACTGACATATACGTGGCACTTACCTTGCTCGCAGGTGGCATGGCTGCCCTTAGCATACATGCCAACATTTTTAATCCCCTGGGAGGGAGATTGTATAACAGGAAGCGGGAGAACGACATTTCCCCATTGAACTGCCTTGGGGTTCTGCACATTTTAGGTGGGAGACTCAAAAATCGGAAGTGCCCAGCCTAAATCGGGAGGGTTGGCATGTATGCCCTAGGCATGTAGCCCCCCCTCACTGGTGAAATTTGGGAGTTGGCCTGTCTGAACAAACAAGCAGTCTTTTACCAAAGCCATAGCTCTCAACTCACACGCTTTTGGTGGGTGTCACCCGCCTTGTAAAGAGCTGTCTCCCCCGCCAAGCCTCCTGCACGCCCATTCATTTCAATGGGCCTCTGACTTTTTTCACCCACCTTTGCGACAGAAATGGTTGAGAGCTGCTAAAGCCAAAATTGTTGACTTTTCCAATACTTGTTTTTTCCACATTGTGGATAAAGTCGTCATAAAATATATGCTAGCTTGTACATTTTTTTTAAACTGACTAGTGAATGAGCGGTTCAAAAACATATTGTACAGAGAAAAAAGAAATCACGCTTAACAGCAGTTGTTCTTGAATCCATTTCATTATTTTCCACCCGTTAAAGCCTAACATTTTGAAAGGGCACCTTAAGTTTAAAACCCTGCCCTGACGTGCCACGAATAAAACGAATCGCCTGAACTACGGACACGTTGAAAGTTCATAGCTTTTCATTAATCCCTAATAGAAAATTCCAGCACGACAAAGCCCTAGTCACGCGATAATCATGGCTCTCCGGTGACCTTTGAACGTTCGAATGGGGTTAGAAGGCTGTCACGTGGGTAGGTGAAGGGCCTACGTGTTGCTGCTGCACGTGACCTTCACGCACGGCTGCGGCTTGTTTTAATTTAGTCTCAGGTATCACCCGTTTGTCTTTTCTTCTGTAATGGTTTGGAATGTAAGGTCAGGCACCCGCATAAGTTTTATGGCAGCAGAGCTGTAGTCCAGTCTAGAAATTCGCTTTTCTTTTAATTAACCTAAGGATTGGGCGGCGAATAAAGTGATGGGCAATTATAGTTCTCTAATGGAACACTTACAGACATGCGTGGATTCCGTGTTAGGCTTTATCCTCGTGCTTTCCTACCTGTGACTGATTAAAGGGACAGAGCCGTGCCCTGAATTTTTTCCACAAGAGTAATTAATTGCTTATATCTCTTTAGTTTATGTTGGGAAACCAAATCGTGATATTTTCTGCACCGTTCGGTGGTGTCTTGCAATTCAGCCTTAGGTCCGTGGTAAATGGCTGTAGGCTGAGAAGAGGTATTACAAGGGCCAAGGAAGCCGGGTTTGGTTATTGCAAACATATGACATCTGCATGTATGCCAACCCTCCCGATTTAGGCAGGAGACACGATTTTTTAAATAAAAAATATAGCTATTTTTTACTTTCTATAATCCCAACCCCAATGCAATTGAATGGCGACATTTTATTCTTCCGCTTTTTGAGAGAAAATCTCCCACACAGCTGCTGCACAATGTTGGCATGTATGCATCTTCAAATAACCAAACAGTTATTTAAGTGAGCATTTCAACTAATGGGAAAACGTAGGGGATAAGCAACCCCACTTCATAAGTAGCAAGCAGTGTGCACAAGCTGAAGTGTGCCTTTGAATTTTTTTTTTATTTAACAGCCAACTGCTGCCTTTTAATAATATCACAAAACAAACAAAAGAAGAAGATAAAACCTGTGTGGAAAACTCCTCCCCCACACAATCAAACATTCAACCCCCCACCTTTAACAAAAAGAACAATAAAAAGCCAATATTCAACTAAACTTTACACCTCTCAAGGATACATTAAAAAGAGGATTTTCAACAGGGATTTCCACATCCCAACGCACCCTGTCCTCCCACACATGACACATTTTACAGCAAACGTAGGTATCTATTAATCTTTGTTGATAGTCTCAAGGCTTTCTTTTATAGTCACCCAGAGGCACGTGAGATGATATATCAAGGAAATATCTTCCCCACTCATAAAACAATTCCACAATTACTTTCCACCAGGTTCCTCCCTGTTGAGTTTCCTGCGTGCTCTGGATCTGTTGTCTTTAAAGAAAGTGCATTGTATTAAGAGATGTTTCACTGACTCCAGCTTTGCCTGCTTAAAATAACTACTCGTTCGATTGTCCATAGGAATGTATGTTCTGGTTCCTAACACTTCAAAAGTATTAGCCAGAGTGAATTTGATTCTTATGTATTCAACCCTCATAAGAGAGTTCGGAAACTCGATAAGGTATCTAGCCATTGTTCTCAAGGTAGGTTCGTCCAGCAGATAATTCTTGGAGCTGTTTATTGTAGCCAGGTTCACTAAGTTCTGCATCCTATCAACCCGATTTTTTTCTGCCTTCGTTATGTTCTTTAGTCTACACTGGGGGATCCTGGTTATTTCAAAATTCAATCTACAGTGCCAGACAGTAGTCTCCGTCACCTCTGTCTCGGGAGGATAGCTCAGGGGCAATGCGCTCGCCCTGGAAGCAAGATGACGCGGAGCAACACAGGTTTGATCCCTGGGTCCGCGCTTAGAAACCTCTGGGTATTAAGTGTGTTATAATTAACCAATCATCATAATCATCATGGTAGTCAGGAACGTTTTTATGGAAAGTGCCTTAATTTTTCATGCCTCCACAGCTGAGTGGTTTATGAGAGTATGATCCTCAGCGTTAGTCAATCTCAGTAATATCTCACTCTTCTTTTCTGTAAGTAGATCACAGAGCTCGTATGACATTCTTGCCTTAAGTACTCAATGGGCTTATTCGTAGGGAAATTGAGCAATGATCCCAGGCATCTAGCCTCAATTTTTTTCCAGCTCCTTCACCTTTACAATTGGCCCAGGCTTCTGCCCCATACAACAATTTGGAGACAATTTTTGCCATATACGCCTTAACCACAGCCTCAACCGAATAACCCACGTGATGTTTTATGAATAGTTTAATGCCTCCAACTTGTTGTTTAACCATGGTCTCCAGATAGCCTAGTTGGGGTCTCCAAGAGAGATGGCGAGTCATCAACACTCCCAAGATATTTATATTCAGTGATGCACACCATGATACCACCATTTAATCTGCACGTATAATCTTCCCCCTCCTTCGTGTTGTTTTTTTAAAGACCATGGTCTTAGATTTACCAATATTTATCTTTAAGTTGTGTAGATAAGCAAACATGTCAAATGTTATCAATTAGCACCTGCAATCCCCAAGGAGTTGTATCTATCTGCATAACCTAATCAGGGGGCCCCCAATTTCAGCAGCTAGGTATCTGCTGCCTGAAGATATTCAGACAAATCAGCAAGATATAGGTAAAAAAAATCACCGGGGCAAGAATGCACCCTTGCTTCAGATCTATACAAGTAGGAATGGCTTCAGTGAGATGTCCCGCCTGGTCAAGTCTGACTTCAACAGCCATGCCCTGATATAGGAGAACAATCAAACTTAAAAGGCCAACTGGGATTCCCCAATCATAAAGCTTCTTCCACAATAGATTTCTGTCAACTGTGTCAAAGGTGGCATTGAAGTCTATAAAGGCCATGTAAATGTCCTGCCCATAGAGACTGCAGACTCCAGGCGCCCTCCACCCCCGTGATCAGATCAGTGAGATTATCCAGAGTGGAGAAAGACTTTCAAAATCCAGGAGTGATTTCTGCCTGGCCCAATCTGCAAAATCACATAGAAGTAACCTGGCAAACAATTTTGATGAAACATCCAGCATCGCAAGGATGAGTTAGTACATGGGGGTCATCACGTGTGTGAATAGGGACCAGAATAGTATTTTGCCAAGTAGCCAATATCCTGTTGGTCAGGCTAATGCTTTTGAAGACTGGCATGAGAATTGTACTCCATATAACTCGATTAAGTGTCATAAGAGTACTACACAGTCTATCTGGCCCAGGTGCTTGAGATCTCTTGCTGTCCTGAATACGATTATCCACTTCCGCTTCTGTGAAGTCTCCTGCCCAAGGAACAGGCCAGTCACCCTGTCAAACCTCGGTATTAAGTGGTTTCCCCAAAGTTGCTTTTATATACTGGCTCCATGCCTCCTAAGAAGCCCCTTCCACCAGACGTCCATGCTTGGAATGACCATTCATGCATTGCCAAAAGCCCTGTTTATCATTTGCCATCTTTCAGTACATTGGGTGCTTCTCAGTTTAGGTGGCCAATTTCTGTACCTCAGCTTGGCACCTTTAATGCACCCAGTGGCTTCCAAGGGGTGGCATCTGCGTGCAAAAGTTCTTTAATCTCGCTTTTCAAAGCCCTTTTTGGTCACCTCTCCTCTGATCATACGAATGCTTATGCTTCTTGAGCCCATGTTGAGCTAATTTATAGCACCTACTGCTCACTACTGTTGTTTGGGGGAAACAGTGCTCCACTAAAATATTTTCAAATCTACTGATCAAAAGACCCTCTATGTTTTCATTATTATCATCTACCATATTCCAAGACCTACTGCCCTTCTTCAAACCGGAGGAGCTCCATTCCTTTCACAGAGACCAACTCATTAGCTTTCAGCATGCTTCCTGGACTCCACTTAAAGCGGTTGCCGGCTTCATTAATCTCGATCTCCCCTATGGTGTCATTATCTCCTCTTGCAACATAGGTTGCTCTACGTAATATCATGGGATAGTGATCACCTCCTGCATGTGGTTCCACTACAAGACCTGTGACAGAACGAAAACATCTGGATGACACAAAACAGTAGGCAAGGGTGGAGCAACTCATTGTACTAACCCTAGTAAATGCCACAGGTAGGTAGGTCACCTTTGGTCCTGCCAGTACGCATGGTAAGTAGTTAACTATGCAGGAGCCTAGGCCAACTACATCCTTTATCATTATGTACTGTTTCCTTTAATGCCCTCCAGCGGGATGCCCTACTAATCTTCTAATTTGTTTGGTTCCAGAGTCGGCATTTTGACATTAAAATCACCCATCACTTAGATGGGAAGGTCCAAATCAATGGAATCTACAATACATATTGCATTGATAGCATTCATAAGTTCCAGAAGTTTCCCCCTGGCCAGGAGGACCATATAGATTCATGCACAACATCTTCTTCAAGTTACCAAAATAATTACCAGTAATCAGACCAGCCAACAAATATTCATATCCTACTTCAATTATTTCAATATCTAATGAATTGAGGACCCTAAGAATTGCCCTACCCTTTGACCTCCCACTAGTACCCTTGATAGCCAATTTGTGAATTGTAATTCTTCCATCAAATATGATGGCTCAGTTTTCTGTGGCATCACAACAGCACAGCCCTCCATCACTACACCCAACCCATCTTCCTCCCATAATGTGAATGGCCTGTGGTGTTCCCGGATGCAACGGTGGGCCATTTATTAGGGTCTATGGAGAATATGAGGTTGTAGGGTACCAGCCAACCATGTCCAGTTTTCCTCCTTATGTGTCCTTGCTCTTGCGTTGTTCTCATTCCTCTTTAGGCATGCTGTGTTCTTTCCTGGGAAATTGCTATCATCAATTTTTCTTCTGACTGAATCTTGTCTCTATCTGACCACACTGGCCTTTGCGTGCAATTATGTGCATTCTCCTTGTAGTCATTAACCAGGCCCATAGAGATTTCATAACCCAACCTCTTAAAACTATGCTGGCGATGCATGATCATGGACACAGTCCCGGACCGGCAGTGCACAATATCTGTTAACCTAGCAATATCCTCTGCTTGTTCCACAAGCCGTAAGTCTTCCGAAAATATGAGGCGGAGCGGAACAATTAAGTGGAGTAGATCCAAATGGCATTCCTATTTAACATGCGCCGCAACGGGAAGCAGAAAAGACTTTCTATTTTAAGTATCCTTCCCAGTGTATTAGCCCCCTCCAGCATGTCTGAGACCTTCCGTTACCAGGTAACCGCTCATAATCACCATTGTACTGTGGTTAAGACACAATGGGCCTCATTACAACCCTGATGGTAGAGTGATAAGGGTGCCGGTAGTGCTGCCGGTGCCGCTATCACTCTACCGCCACATTACGAGTTCTGCTCGCGGGGCTGCTCTTCACGCCTGGTCAGACCAGACGTGCAGAGCGGCACCCGCTAGCAGAACAGGATGGTAGACATGGTCCCGTTATTTATGGGACCGTTGTTACCATCCTCCCCATTCCCATTGAGCCCTATGGGGGCTCAAATGGGAATGGGGACTTACCAGGCCCGGGTCCTGCGAATGGGAATTACCGGACCGAGAAAGGTCGGAATGGCCCGGTTATTCCCATTTTGCAGGACCCGGACCCGAGTTTGGGGGTAGCCATGCCAGTAAAAACGGCATGGCTACCTCCTAACTTGTAATGAGGCCCAATTTCCTTATTTTGAGGCCTATTAAATTTGAGGCCACAAGACTCTCTGCTATTGTACTGAATTTCTTCAGGTTTCCCAAAACGTAACTCAACCCCTTGCAAATCAGTAGAGTCTTCGAATTCCATAGCTTCCATCACAGGATGGGATTTCCGTTTAGAGATGTCATGGGTCAAAAAGTTTCTAATATCTGGTTGTCTCACATCTCCAGCTTCAGATCGCCATGTGCCCCCACCCCCTTTTTTATTTCCCCCCCACCTTTCTAGGGGCTAGTATGGTAGGTGCGGCCCTTACACACTGTAGTGGATGAGAAGTCAACAGTAAGGGAATACAACTATGCAAATTTGAGATGGACATGTGGTTTAATTTATTTCCAGTTCCCGTTTCACTCTAAGTGGGCACAGTTCGTATGGACACACCCTCTTCTACTCCATCTGCCCTTGAACCTGGGCAATTTAGTTACTTGATTGACAAATGTGTACTTTTTTTCTTTTTCTCTTTTTTCCCTTTTAGCCTTTTTTCGTAATAGTCTTTTCTCTTTCATGCACTTATTACACTGTGTTAGACAACATACTTCTTGACTCTTGGACTTATTCAATTGAACATTATTTTTGACAATTTCACTGCTGACAGTAGGTGGCAGAATTTCCGAATGGATGTTCACTTGTGATTCACATTGGGCAGTTTGCAGTACATTTAAAATCACTTCCCCAACATCTGACCTGATCGAATCATCTATATTACATGTCACATTGGAGGTAAAAGATTGAATTCCCAAATGTCTGCAAATAGGCTGTAGCATGCTCGTGTGCTCACTTAGAATCTTAAATACCCTGTCATTATGATTGACCAGCCAAGTGAGTAAACGTCTGGTACCTGAAGTTTAGTAGTAGAGGAGTGAGAGCTGTTGGCAGGCAGGCGATCACTGCAGGCATCAACTCCACTACTGTTCTGATCCATTTTTTTGGATAACGAGTGGTTCGCCTGCTCTGATACTAATTTTGAGCTGTTAATGCCCATGAAGTCGAAGACCCTGTGAAACCAGCCCTACTGTGACAAGCCCACACCGACCATGAAGAATCCTAACCCATGATTACATACTCAGCCCAAGAAGATGGAGTAATGAGGCTCAAGCCTCGGTGTCTGATAATCACTGCTGATGGATACAATCTGTCAGCAAGAAGAAGAAAGAAGAGAGCACAGGTAGGCACGAGTTCCTTTTCTCCTTTCACTTGCGTCAGAATGAATCCCTAATCTGCCTTCTAAAAAAAAACTAGAGACGAGTTATGAGGCACAAGTGCTTCCTCCCCATTGGGGACCATAACACTGAACTGGTCCTTTTTATTTACATCCTGCTCAACAAGAGACGTCAGGTTATCTTCAACACGGCAAGCCTCACACGGTTTTACCATGGCACGTGTCAAATGATCACTGTCTGATTCCTCAGTGTCGGTCGGTGTAAAGGGATGAGATAATTGATTCAGTTAGTTTGGTGCCAAGCCAGGCCAGGGAAGCGCTGGGCTGTTCACCAGCACACATTGCCATCCCCAGATGTATATTGTTCATGAAGAACTTCGTAATCTTCTGAGAGTGGAAATTGTTTTTGATACTATTCACCCTTGATAGCCGTAGGGTAACAAGCCCCTTATTTGAATTTCTAATGTCATAGGTGTGAGTATTGACCAAAGCAGCCACACCTACCACTCACCCCAGGGACTCCAGTTGTAATCCTTCTTCATTTGGCTCCTCCATAACTCGCAGCTCCTGGCACAGACTATGGTGTAAGTAGTTCCTTTACTGGGCTGGGTCATGCTTATGTGCAAGGACATAATTTGGGGACGCCCGGGGCTGCGACTGCAACCCCCTGAGGTCTCCCTTGCAACCCCTAAAAAATATTATGACTGTCTTTTTTATTGAAACTCCTGTGCTGTGGCCAGCGCCATGTGGCTCTTTGATTCTGGAGCGGCTGGCTTTCTTGTTCAGGCTTCTTAAAAAACTGGGGGTTCCACAAGTGTACCTCTTTGAGCAGTGACCCTAAATAAGAAAGAATAAGAATAACAAATCATTTGTCTTTCTGGAATTCTATACAATAATTGCTATACTCATTGAAGGTTTACTTCAAGGACACTTCAGGGGGGTGAGTCACTGATTTAGTCTGTTCTTAAAGACCTCATATTCACAGTGCAGACAAAAACCTCCCAAAAGCATTTAGAGTAGAATAAGCATCCATTTCACACTATGTATTTTGCTTTTCGCAAGTTGCAGTTACAGCATGCTTTTTTCTGCTGTTGGTTCTGTTGCGATCATCACAAGACATTCCATCTCGGTGTCCTCGGTCACTTGACAAAATCCTTGTGCATAAAAGCTTGTGTACAGTGTAGAAATGTTTGACCATAGCACATAAATGGGCCTTGCATTTCATTGTGCCACAATGAATGCTTTGTTGTATTGTGTCTATCCGTCCGATCTCCCTGGCATGCTGTTCAGGATGTTTGTTTGCATGTATGAGGTAACGAGTGCCCAGAAAACGGGATGCCGTGTGAGTGCGTTGCTTTTCCTGCACTTCTCTAAATCCTTTAATACACAGTAATGAAACCTCCCAATGCTATGTATTTTGCCAACCTTTGAAGCCTGAAAAGTAGATCCACACAGGCTTGACATGTGGCCAACTTTGCACCAGACCTGCAGATGAACTGGCCTGGTGTTAAATCTCAGTTACCAGTTTAATGGTATGCACTACAGAGTGTAATTTCCTTTCTGACTTTGAGACCATTCACACATGTAATTACTCATTTTACTATAGCTGGTAAAATAGCTCAGTGGGTTGAGCGCTCACTGCTGAGATGTGTGTGTGATCTGAAGGTTGCAGGTTCAAATCCCGGCAAGGCCAACTCAGCCTTTCGTTCTTCTGAGGTTGAATAATGAGTGTGTATATTTGTCTATATAAAGCAATCAAGCATAAGTGCCATATAATAAGACATCATTATCGTTTGGCCTTGGACATCTACTTGCATTCACAGTAATTTGGTAATATGGGCCTATACCAACTGATATTAACGCTACATATGGTGATCCATTCTTGTATGAAATGTATATCACATTACAGTGATAGTCTAACCATATTTTTTGTAGTGTACTTAGGAACAATGCTATTTGATGCCACTTCTGTCAAGGGTTGAAAGATCATGTTCAATCGCTTCCCGTGATGTCACTTCGGGGGGGGTCAAATTATATCACTTCCTATGATGTCATCAGAGGTCAAGGTGTGTGTGATGTCACTTCTGCTACCCTTGGTATTTTGGTGAAATGACATACCTGCTTATGGGAGTACTCTGCCAAAATGGAAGCCTATTCTAAATTCATAAAGATATTTGGAGAAAGTGAAAGCGAACATTACATAGAGATTTTATCTGTTCGCTGTGTCACGTTACATTCATGTTAAAACCTAACTACAGCAATGTAATGTAATGGGCATTTGTATAGCGTCTTTCACCATGGTATGGTCTCAACGTGCTGCAGGTTGGGCGCCCTTGGAGACTGAAGTCCAAGTATGGGACATTTGTCAGAGAGTTATAGAATGCGTAGGTACATTTTAGCCAATACAAAGGTAGGTAGGGGTGGCCAAGTCCCTGGTAGTCACCCATGTTGAGCAGGCATCTGGGTGGGGGCAGATAGGTAGTCTGGAGACTATGCGTGATAGATGTGATGTTTGCACCCGGACCAAATTTATCATGGGGGATAGTTGCATTCTAATGGCAGAGGTGTTGTGCAAAGTGTCTTAGAGTAGGGCATGGTTGCTGAGGGTAATCTGGAGAGGGTGCGAGAGATACATTATGTGCGCAGCTAGACAAATGGCCACTGAACTGTCCTGACAACGTAGTGTGGGCCTGTTTTGCACAGCTGGTAGTTGTAACCAATGACACTGACCCCATGTGCTTTACAATACACAAGTGGGAACACTTTTTCACTCAAAAGCTATCTATAAGTACCACTCAATCAGCACTTTTAAAATATGCGAAGGTGGGCAACTGTGTTTTGTTTGGTGCTTGGCGTGTAGTTTGTCTCAGTGCAACCCGCCTATCTGCTGCCTGACCTGAGTGGCCTGCACTCTCTGCAACAAAGTTTTGTTTTAACATGATCTAGTCAGTGACTTTGTTTTAAGGAGAAGCAGCCCAGTGGTGCAGCCAGGTCTTATTGAGAATGTGTTTTCCTGAACATTATAAATGTGGGCCCTAGGTAGAGCTCCCCCACAATGAAACGAGATGTATTTATTTTATCAAGGAGTTTTCATTTTCATGTTCTCATGGACCAGACCAGAGTTTGAACTAGGGGTAACATTTTGAAACTGATGCATAAACAGCAAATGTTAACAATCATGATTTGAAATTGATGAGAAATTTGGACACAATAACCACAATAAACCAAAAATTGGGGCGCAAAATCAAGGATACTGAAGCCTTTTTCTTTTCTATACTCAGCCATCTTTATTGGGCAGCCTCAATAATAGAGTGTCCAACCTTGCAGCTCATCACTCAGAAAAGCGTTAATGACCCGCAACTCATTGAGATCCGTCAACAGCTGCTAAAATGCTGCAAATTTAATTATAAATACCAGAGTTTGGACTATGTTATAGTTGGAACTAATTAAAAGACACAATTGAACCAAAATGACCACTTTCATTTTACCAGAACACAGTAATGTGAGCCCAAAAAATATCCTCTGAATTTTAGTACTGTATTTTCAAGGTGTGGAAGAAAAGAAACGGTTTCATAAGGGTATCTGCTTGTAGTCATTGCATGATAAGGACCAGCAGTTTGCTGTAGTGTGTGTTTAAGTGATGAAAAAGTATAAGTGCTAAAAAAAAGGAAATGTTTATGTATGTCTAACAAGCACATGTGGACAAGCAGTTTAAAAAGAACGTGAATTTACTTAGTAATTCAGTTTGTTGTCTTGCAAAATACGATTGCCAACTGCAGGGTGTGGAGTGAGATCAGATTGCACCAGTTGCAGTTTGAAATACTCCAGCGTTCACTTTTACTAGAACGCCTTTCACCGGGAAAGGAGTAAAACGCACTGCATGGGAGTGAGTATCAGTAGCGTCACAACATTTTAAGTAACCCTGCTTAATACTTAATATTACCCAACGGAGTGATATTAGTTTTATCAACTACGTGAAGATAAAAGAAAGAGTCGGCCATGCCAAAATGTAAGAATATGCATTTTATTACCCTCCTGGTGCAAAACTGTAATACCTGTTGAGTATGATCATTCTAAAGCCTGCTGAAGGCAGGAATGCAGAAAAAAACACGATCTAAGTTTCGCACCTAACATCAAGACCTCATGCACACTCCTGTTTTTCCCGCATGTGTATCACATGCCATTTTGTATTCCTGTACATATATCAAATGCATGTCTCCAAGAATCAGAATGCAATGTGATGTGAACCTAAAACCAAGAGGTTCACTTCACACCTAACATGGCACAACTGGAGATCTCTGCAAACTACCAGACCCCGTGTGATAAGACACTGTTTTTAGCAATTGTCTGACTCATGGAAGCATGTTGGTACTAATGTTCATACCATTCTAAATCTACAGGTAAGGGGGTTAAACCATTTCAAATGAATCTCACAATTATGACGTGGTCTTCTTTGAGTTTGTTTTAACAGCAGGGACGCCCTGCAGAGGCTCCTGGTGCTTTTATTTATAGGATAGGTTTTCCATATGGGAAGAAAGTTGTTACAAAGACGTGAAGCTTGCCCCACTTATGGCCATTTTTTAATGTTAATGGTATATGTGTTTCTTGAAGGCAGGAGCGTGCCTGAACTCCTAGCAGTTGAGAGCAAGGGGTGATAGGTCGCCTTCCCCTACCTAGAGACCCTGAGTCGCAAAAGGTTATATCCAAGGTAACCTCATGTGATTTTAAGGTTACACATACCACACCTGATTCACACAAGTATGTTGCTTTTTACTTTTCAATTTATTATTCAAATAATGAGTATATAAAAACAAACCTAAATCTATAAAAACAAACTGTGCTAATCACTTACAGACCGCAATCTAACTCTTACTAGGTGCGAGCAACGCTGGATTTATGAAACTAATTCTGTAAAGGGTGGCTTAAATGTAGCCGTTGAGTGGAACACATTTTTGTGAATGAAGGAACACATGTTTCACCCATGGCACCACGTGATCCGTCTCGGTGTTTAGCCAATCACAATATGTCTCCTCTATCTGGGATAGAAATTGATAAAGCAATACCCCCTGGGTCAGTGTTGTCGCAGGCAGAGTTGTTTTTTACACATGTCTGTGTACAACTCTGTCAACATCAATGAACCACACACCATTTAAACGATATGTTCAAGCTAATAATTTTTAATGTATATTTTCATTGCACAACGATCCCTCATGCATGTTTGCACACAGAAAGCAGACTAACACTAAGTACTAACATGCCAATAGTTGTGTGACAACCAATAAGATATGCTCCTACGCAAATTTCACGTTGAATGTCTGTAAAACAATACACCATGTACCGGTAAAAATCGACAGGTCAAGTGGTGTTTAAACAATATTCATTGTGCACAATGAACTGTGTCTGTGGTCTGATGAAGTGTACTAATATACACAGCTGATTATGTGTTTTAACTACATCTCCCAGCAGTACCACAGTGTTTTCAGTGTCTCTGAGCCAGAATATTTAGTCTAAAGTATATAGGCATCTGGCTCAGATAAAATATGAACATGCTAATATTATGTTACAACATACAACGCACGGCCTGAAACGTTATGTCAAAGTTCGTTTATGCAATTCTGTATATACCAAGCATCAACAACATAAGTGGTCTGTTCTAATTGTAAACTACATTTACTCTCTCGCTATGCACAATGCAACTGTGTTTGACTTGATGGTTTGTACCTCTCACTCCGTTGACATCAATATACAGAGTATACTACATGCACTACATTTCCCAGCATGCACAGTATAGGTGTACAGTGCCTGACCGGCAGAAGAGTTAGCCAAAAAGGTTTTTTAATTATGAGTATCCGATTATGCCCTGGGGCCGTTTTGCTATTTATGTTCAAACACATGGCACCAGGCTTTTTGCAAAGTAATCACACGTGAAAGGAGAAAAAGTTGGGATGCAAAAAGCTTTTTTGCGAACGCACACGTGATATACACCACGTGCTGATGACGTTCCCTTTAAATAATAGACTTAGCCGACACACCACGTTGCATGGTGAATCAGTAGACCCCGGTTTCGAACGCATGGACTATGGCTCGTGTCGAAGGTGAGTTGAGACATCATTTATATGGCGCTGCAGGCATGAGCTTTTTATATAAATCGCCTTGCGCTGTTCCCAAAGTACTTTAATCATTGGGCAAGCGTTTCTTTCTGCGTTTGCAACACATCTTTGCAATATGTAATAATGTATCAGCTGCTATTCATTATGTTTTATAAGAACTAAAGTTACAAAACATTCTCTTTACAATATAAAGTACCCCAGCTACCGGGCCAGCGAGTTTTCGTGTTTGTAATACATCTGTGCATCATGCACTGATGTATAAGCCACTATTCATTGTTTCAAAACAACACGATTTAGAATAGATTCCGATGTTCCATATATGAAAATGTGTGGAAGTGCAAATGCCATTTAGTAATTCTACATGGTCCAACAATATGTTTGCCACACTAGATTAAATATTGCCACAATGATGTGAGATGATGGCATTCTCAATGGCTGGCAACCTACGAATAAAACAAGTAATAATCAATAATTGGACCTTATTTACTGCCATAAGCCCTGATTGATTTTGTTACCTTTTGCAGCCACTGCGCATCAACATCAACAAATGGAAGTGCCTTCATTTTGAATTCCGCACTATTGCGAATTGAGCCGAGTGAAGCTCCTATGCTTCACCAGTTCGCCAAGATTGAATCACGAAAGGTACTTTTAATAAACTATTGGTACCCACTAATCAATATGTAATTGACTAAGTAATGTAGAGCCAAAATAGGCGCCTAATCGATCACTGTCCGTACGTTTTACAGACACAGTGCATGAAATGAAATTTACGGCATTCCTGTAGGAACCTGTTGAAATTGCCGACAAATACTACCATATACGACCCAAAGAAATGGAGAAACTCTCAGGTTAGTCCAAGTTACTGCAGTTCTAATACTGGCAGTCCACACAGTTTTTAAGAATTGGTGAACAATATGTCCCAAACTATACAACCTTTTTACGTATTCCTTTTTTATGTATTCAAATCTAGATGTTCTACTAATGGGAAAGTATTTATTACGGAAAAGTACAAATCTGCCCCTGTCCTGAAGACAGCCATTATCAACATCCAGACCAACGGCACCAGAGAGAGTCCCGTATGAGTCAGAAAGGCCGAAACATATGTCGACTTGTTAATAGGAACTTGTGTATTTGCTGATTCCTACCTCTCATATTGAATAAATTGCAATAGGATAGCTGGCGTGTATTAAATAACCCGCAGCTACCCTACATTAATGCAAGTTAATCTAAACAGAGTGACTAATAAACTAAAAATATAATATTAGATCATTCACTCTGGTTAAAAAACCTTTTAGGCATACATTAGGAGTTGGGAGACCACAATATATTTTGACTCTTCCGTGTAATCATATGCGTACATACTCACAGTAATACATACTGTTCTTTCCCGTTACCTTTCACTATGGTTTTTGACATCCTGAAAGGCCTGGTGGACCTTCACCAGTTAGATTGTAAGTGATTAGCACAGTTTGCTTTTATAGATTTAGGTTTGTTTTTATATACTCATTATTTGAATAATAAATTGAAAAGTAAAAAGCAACATACTTGTGTGAATCAGGTGTGGTATGTGTAACCTTAAAATCACATGAGGTTACCTTGGATATAACCTTTTGCGACTCAGGATCTCTAGGTAGGGGAAGGCGACCTATCACCCCTTGCTCTCAACGTATCAGTCTCCCATTGATAGTGTCGCCCCCCCGAAAACAAAAAACTGGGAGTACCCAATCTTATAACACTGAACTCCTAGCAGTACTGCCTACCCATTCCCATTCTTTTATTTCCTTGAAGCACATTCCATGCAGGTGTATGCTTGGACTCCTTCTGACTTCCTATTGTAGTCTGTTTTCTGGGGTTTTTCCAGAAGTCTTTTTTCCATTTTTACTAAACCCTTTCCTATATCTGAGCAGTTTGGCATGGTTGCACAGTGGATACACATTATAGGCACATCTAGTGTGGGCTGAAGGAGCACCAAAGGGTAGCATGTCTTTTACCGTTCATGCACAAAACGCTCAACGTGCTCTCAATTCTTACTCCTTGGTAAGGACCACCAATTATCCTACCTAAAGGCTGTGTTGCTCCTACTCAGAGACACTGTTTTAAACTAGCAGCTAGGCCAGGGACACTCATTATACGGCCGGTGGGCCAACTCTAGTCTTTTGGCCAATCACGGCCCATTTGGCCATTTGCCGTGGGCCCACCTGGCCTCACCTTTGCCCTGCCTCTGCTGTAAAGCTATGCACTGCAGTGATGACGAAAAGGGGCCAGCTTGATATGTTTGGACCTTGTTTGCTTAATGTTTAAAGTGTTATTTATTTCAGCATCATCTTTGGGTTCAGGATCAAGTGGTAGGTCATTCTGCCAGAGTCATGGTAGTAAAATGGTGGAAGCTAACAAGAATTTAGAATATAAATGTATATCCCATAATAGAGGCAGATGAACAATAAAAAACAATTCAAAAGCCAAACTATATTTCTTAGTCACTTATTGTTCATGTTGAATCCAGGAAGCACTTTTTATTTAAAGGGCACAGCATTCCATGTGCAGATATTGGCACCATATGCAAACACAGCAGAGATGTCTCATATGCATCCCTTAGTCACCAAATCTAATATGCAGTCTCACATATCTTTTTGCTGTCATCCTATGTCATGCACAACCTCAAATGGCAAAGCAATGCCAGTTAATCTCTTGAACATGTATAGAAACCAACTGTAAGATGCCGACTTCACATGTCAAGTTGCTACAGTATGTCAAGTACAGCCTAAAATACATCACCAATGCCATCCTATTCCAGTTAATGCCTCATGTCCATGGTATACACTATTGTGTTTTTAGATGTCACTTCATGCCACTTCAGCTGATAAGATAGCTCAGCGAGTTGAGCGCTCGCTGCTGTGATCTATGTGTGATCTGCAGGTCCCAGGATCAAATCCCGGCAAGATCAACTCGGCCTTTCCTCCTCCCGAGGTCGATAAATGAGTACCAACTTCGTTTGGGATGATTAATGTATGTAAATATGGTCTATGTCTAGCGAATAGGCGTAAGCGCTACATAAATAACAAATCATTATCATTCCTCATGCTTCTAAGCACTGTAGATATTGGTGTTATTATTGCCCCATTTTATGGAACTAAGTTTATCAACCACGAAAGAATGACAGGCTAAGTCAGCCCTGCTACAGAATTCAAACTGGCAATGGTCATGCTGGCCCCTTGTGAGAAGCGTGCACTTTACTTCAGAGTTATCCACCCAGACAGCTCAGATAGTGACATGTGTGAGATACTCTATAACCCCACACGTTCATGGATTAACATTGTATGCTAAGCAGAGCCTCAAATGCAACAGGCTTCCCACCCAGTGGCAGCTAATTCCTCATATGCACGGTCCTGTTCTAAGTGATCTTAAAATGCAAGCTATTACAACCATTGTTTCAAATGGCGGTGTGAAGTTGTACAACCATTGTGAAAGTGTTTCTTTTTTTAAACCGCCTCATGTTTTTTGGTCAGCGTTACGAGTTCAAAGTGCTCTATGCTTTGACACAGTTTCTTTTTCACAGTTATTTCTTGTGGGAGAACTAACATTTGATATATTTATCCCTCCACATCTATTT
Organism: Ambystoma mexicanum; assembly: GCF_040938575.1. NCBI lineage: Eukaryota > Metazoa > Chordata > Amphibia > Caudata > Ambystomatidae > Ambystoma > Ambystoma mexicanum. Next base: position 1,463,097,805 of record NC_090935.1, read on the forward strand.
AAATGTCTATGGTTTAAAACACGCCTCTACACCTGCAGAAAACAGCACACCATTAACAATCGTAAAACATCCTATTTCATCCTAATTCGATGAATAAAAAAACAACTTTCATAAATAGCAATTAAATAACAATAACAATTTTAAATAGCAAATAATCTCAATGATATCTAAACTACTTAAAACACAGTTATCCCTCCTATTCAATCAAATTTCAACGTGGTAAAGAATTAATTAAAAGAGGAGATAGGGTCCTTATTACATTTCTAGGCCACAACCTAAATGTAAGTGGTAATAACAATATTCCCCTTTTATAATAGTTCACAAGCCTGCAAGAATCTCACTACACCCAGAGATAATGCCACGGTATTCCTCCCCCCCAGCATATTCCACCACACATTCTCAGAGTCCACAAGGGCTGGATTCCATGCAAAATGGAAGGTCGCTGCAAGAGGAAGGAGGTCAACTGGTCAAGAGCCAGGTCCGTGATGCCAAGGGAATCATGGAGCCGATTTATCAGGGTGGCATGATTGACCGTATGAAAGGCACAGGAAAGGTCAAGAAGTATGAGTACGGAAAGAGAGCTGGAATCAAGATTAGAGAGAAAGTCTTCACAGGTGTTCAGGAGAGCAGTATCCGTGCCTCTGGCAACTCTGAACCCAGTCCGGTGGTCGTGGAGACAACATGATTTTCTACTCTTTAATTAGTCTGCAAAATGATAATTTTTTATATTTAAACGCATTGACACTCTTGCCAAAATTATGCAACATTGCTCCCACTTTATAGTTTTGGGAATCTTACATTTTTGGCATATTGATCTTGAAAGTTCCTCTACTAAAATACTCTTTGCCATGATGGCTGATTTAGTTCAATCTCATTAAGAATTAATTCTGCACGCACATACCTGGCCATAGTTTGGGCTGCATTTTTTCAAAAGCTGCGCAAGATTCTTTGCTTGATATCCCAAACCTTTTCCCAATCAACTAGTTGGAACATATTTGTCTCCCTTTCTCTTTTACATTAGCCGAAAAACCATAAATGATCAGGGATAAAGCATCTGTCAGAATTGGTAGGAAATTATAATTGATCAATACAATTTCAGTGCCAATTTGTCTAACTGATCTTGACCATAAATTTGTACTGGCTAAATATCCTGATTTACCTGTATATTAATGCTGTAATAAAACCTGAAACCATTAGAAATAGTATCTCCCCTTGTGCAAATAGTTGACAAACAAAATAAAAGAGGATCTCAGCCGCCATGATTTTCAGCCTAACTTAGGAAATGTTGGAGATTCATGAAGAAACATCACCAGGCAGAAAGAAAGTGTCAGCTAAATGGTTGCCTGATACAGCATGATAAAATGTAAATTCTCAAAAATTACTATAACAAGTTGATTCATAATACCACATCATCTTTCTATGCAAACCAGATACCTGAAGCCCCAGTCAGTATTAAAGAATTGTTTAAAGTTTTAAATGAACTGAAGTCAACCTCCATGGCAAATAACCTACTTTTCACAACTGTGTGACACTCTAGCGCTTTTTCTTTGATGATAAAGTAAAGCATGTTAGGGACAACATTGAATTGCACACACTTGATCATGTTTCTTAGCTTATAAGGATCTTTCAAGTCCTCCAGTGTGTGATCCAATTACCTTGCATTTCTTAATACATATTGCCAAAGTAACAACATCTCTGTCAGAATAAGGACCCATGCACAGTAACATTGGTAAAAGCTTTTGGACCTCTTTTGTCCCCAGACGTACATAATATTATAATTTCTTCATTAGAAACAGCCATTTTCCCTCAGTGCTTCAACACAGCAGTGTCCTTGCTCTTTTGAATAAGAAGGACCTAGATCGAAAACAACTTCCGTCTCTGGTAGAAAATCTAAACCTTCTTGACAGTAATCAAGCTGGTTTTAGACCCAGAAGAGGGTTGGAATCTGTCTTGGTATCAGCCATGGACGGCCTGAGGAGGGTGTCCGATTGCAGCTGTGTCTCTTCTCGGTCTACAGGCAGCTTTTGACACAGTTGACCGAATCACCCTCTTGAGCCGCCTTCATTCTTATATCTTACAGGAGCTGGCCCTAGAGTGGGCACACTCCTTTTTGAGTGGTAGAACAGTGTGCGTGGCTTTGGCACAAAACCTATGCAGCTGACCTGGGCCTTCCCCAGGGCTCAAAATTATTGCCCCTTCTTTTTTATCTGTGTCGTAGCCCATTGGACACACTTTTATAGTCCAACGGGACATCATTTTACATGTGCGTAGATGCTCCCCAGGTCCTCCTTATACTTGAGGAGGATCTCGGCAACACTGTGTCTACTTTTAGACATTCGCTGGAGAAGACTATTTCGTGGATGCACAAAATTCGACTGAACCTTAATCTGTCAAAAAAAAGTAATTGCTTTTGGTAGAAATCCTTCATTTTGGTGCAGTGCATACTGTGCATATATTTTGGTAAATGACACCAAGCAACGTTCCCAGGCCCAAACATGGTGCATTGTGTTAGATTCTGAACTTTCCTTGGGGCCAGGGATAACCGCCCTGGTGAAATAATGTCTTTACCATTTGAAGATCCTTTGCTATCTCTGGAAAGGATTGCCCACTCAACAGATAATTGTCTTGCATACTGATTTATGTCTTCTCTGTTGGATTACTGCATCACCCTATATCATGGTTTGCCAAAAGAAATGATTTTTCACTTACAGCAAATTCAGATGACTTTGTGATTTAAAAAAACAAGATCACTTTACCAGAGCTCTGAAGCAGCTTCACTGGTTACCAGTGACAAGGTGCATTGAATTTAAAGCACAAAGGGCCTCACTACAAGTATGGTGTTAAGTGGTCAACGTTACCACTATGTCAAATTAGGAGATCGGCCCTGGAGTGGTTGATTAACCTCCAGAAAAATCCTGGAGGTAAATTCTCGGACTCAATGGCGAAAAATCGGCAGAATCAGCGTAATTACAGCAGCAGAAATTCTGCTCTGGTAATGTCACCAAAAAAGCCCCATTGTGTCACCACCACTTGTAATCTGGCAGTAATTCCATCAGACCAAGTGGCGGCAATGGTACATTTATGGCCGGGATAAGTAATGAGGCCCCACATAAAATACTTAGGGCTATTTATCAACTAGGACCCCTCTTTTTGTAGGTTACGTTTTATAAATATTGTCCCTCTTGTGATCTGCGCTTATCAGACCTTGCATTGTTATCTTAGACTGCAGCCTATTATCCCACTCATTAATACCCAACGTCTCCTTATGTGATTTCATTGCTAGTGGTGTTGCCGTTCACTCCTCTGCAAGTCTGGCACAATAATGGGATAATAGAAACTCAAATTAGTACAATATAAGGTAAAGATTGTCCGGTTAATACAGGTCAAATTTGAATTAAAAACATATGGCAACATTAGCTGAATTTGTAATTGTCTTTAGCATCCACAGGGAGCATGAACAAGGCGATGAGGTAAGCCAGCTACTTGCCAAGCAACATTTCCAATCACTCAAGGATTCAAGTTCTTCGACTAAAAATGCTATAAAGCGGACTCCATGCACAAATTATCTCTACCAAGACTCTCTCCAGAGTTGGCAAAGGAGCAAGCAAGCTTTAGAGAGGCCTATTACAGAGAAGCAAATGATGGCAGCTTTAAAAAATATGACCCTGGAAATAAACAGATTATACCAAGTCCAGCTCCAAACCGGAATCCTGTTAAAAGATAAAGAAACACAGGATTGTGAAGGATGAAGAAAAAGGGCTTAAAGAAACAACTTAAGATTCATAAATTGGAGGATGGGGCCTAAAATGGATAGGTTATGAAGATGTCTGCAACTCATTTATTGTGGTGATTGATTCTGAATAGACTGAAAGAGCCCTAGACACCAAAACCACCAAATGCCATGTACGGTCTTGATCAGTTGTCTGAGTTCATTTTGATAAAAGGATGGGGTTTCAGTAAGGGCCACCAGCATGCACAGTGTTTGCAGGTCCACAGTGGACTGGCAGTGGGTGCAAGGGTAAAGTATGGCGGAATTAGGAATTTTTGGGGCCACACTTCAAATAACGTTCCCTGGATATTTCCATGGGCTGTCCATGAAGTAGAGGAATTAATTGCCAGAATTAAGAGGGAGTGAAAGGGAAAACACACCAAGTTGATTTTATTGCATTTGGGAAGTTATTGGTCAAATTGTTCCATATCTAGCTCAAGTTCATAGCTTTCATCTTTTCTATTAGTCTTTTGCAGTTTTATGTTGGCATTCATGCCTAAAACAAGTATTTAATTAGATTTTGGGTTAATAATTTTCTATCAGCTGTACTTGAAGATCAGGCCTCTTGCCTCAGTGGTGAGATGTAGTCCCCTTAATGCATTCCACATCTAAAAATTATATTCAGTGCAATATCTGTTAGTGTTGCTAGGATACAAGCTTAAATTACAAGAGATCAACAGCATCTACAGTGCTTGGTAGAATGGAGTGCTGGAACAGATGGCAGAGTTCCTTTGAGGATGTCGAAGAACACATAAGAGCGAAGGCAGATGCTTCTACTCTGTGGCTTTGTCTGGTGACGCTGGCTCCTTGTGCAATGTGATGTCGAGCTGCCACTATAATGCTGTTTGCTGGAGCTACTCTGAATCCTCCACTGCCCACCTTGCTATGGCATTTGGGCAGTGCAAATGGGAAAGGTAGGTCTTTGGTGCTCAGGGCTGCATTGGCATGAGCTGTGGAGTCCACCCTGCTGCACGGGAGCTGGGGCCGCTGGAGCCCCATTTCCTAATTTGTGTGGTGCGTGTCAAATGTGGACTAGGAGGTGCATGTGTCTCACAGATCATCACAGGCTGGTGATTGGAAGAATCTAACTGGGAGCTTTGCAGGATGTGCACACAGGATTTGTGTGACATTGCAGACGTGGCATGGGGAAATAAGACGCATGCTTGGTTGCATACAGCTTGGAATTTGAGGATCTGGGTCAGAGCTTTGCCAACACCTCCTTGTTTCTGACCCTGACGTAACTTACAGGACGGACGGTGTTTGCCATGAGTGACTCCTTTTCTGTGAGTTGAGGCCAGTGGTGGGCGATTACACTGCATTTTACTTCAGCCTCAATGTGCCCTGTAGGAAGACTACTGCGGTGCCTGCGCTGCTCCCTCCTATTTTCAGCAGCCCAGGTGGGTTTCTACCACCAGCTGGGAGTATGTTATATTATCCCTTTTCCACTCATTGACACATTATCTCCCTTGCTGACTTCTTCCCTCTCTGGTGACACTCATAATGGATTAAATAGCATGATGTGGCACCTGAGTCCTTGTGGGCCCATCGCCACCTCTTTCGCTTTTTGAAAGATTTTGGAAGTTGAGTGTACTCCTTATTATGATGCTCTATCATCCACCGTGGTGGTACCACTCACCTCCTTTGGTTTTCATTCACTCTTTAATTTGGAATCCAAATATGTGCTTGCTTGAAACGATTGCTTGTTTTTCTCTGTGTTCTGTGCTGTATTACATTTTTAGTGCCAAGAAGCCACTCAACCACGAAAGTTGTTTCTCAAATAAGTGAAATTGGAATTGGGAAACGGTGCCACAAAAAGATTGGATGGAGGGCAAATCTCCAACAGTCTAGGAAGAGATGGAAACAGCCTTGGATACATGTAATAAGCTGCACTTATCACTCAGGGTGGATCCATTCAGCATGCTTATCAACTTAATATCTATCATGTTCGCTCTTAAAATAGCAGAACTCAGCTGAGTAGGCCTCAAAGCAGACACCACACTGTGTTTTGTATTTGACATATGCAAATACATACAGATGCCAAATTCTCTATCTATTAACCCAGTGGGCAAATAGCACATAGATCAATTGGAGCATAACGGCACACATGTTGAAGAGGGAGTCAGGATCCTGGGACCACCTCGCTTCCATCAAGTTCATGACAAGACAAAAGGCCAGAAAACACTGCAACCAACCATTCTATTTCGGACACATCCCAAATGCACCAATGATCGACAAATACACTGAGAGGTACCCTCTCAGTCAGCCATACAGACCAGGTGCGGTACAAATCGATCCATGCGTGAGTGAAGAGCCACAGGAGGTGGTCAGATACACCTATATGGACAGCCTGGACTAAGAACCAAGAAGCCACGCTGATGACATCATTAGAGACACCATGACATAGCAGCGTTAGACATGAAACACACGTGAAATCTGCACTGAGACAGAGCCCACAGCCAAGGTCAAGAGATACAAAGATATTCTAATCCCCAGACAAATGCACGGATGACAGAAAATATGTAAATAGTGGTTTTACTGTGGGTTGGGCGTTTTAGCTCAGGTCATAGATGACAGTATCCCTGTAAGTGTTAGCAAGGGAGCTTGTCTAGATTGCGGAAGATGAGTCGACTGGTTAAGTCTCTTGGAGTGAGACGTTTTGCACGCTAGGCGACGCAGCGGGTACAGTTCGATCACAAGAGAATATTGGCATACTCTGCCTGGAGGCAGGAAGACAGCTGTGGGTTTTTTGTATGTTTTGGGATATAACAGTGTGCCTGCAGTATTCGATTTGTCAGGACTACCTTGGTTAGTATATTGGTGACGTCACCCATAGGTTTGCATATAGGACACGTGAGCGTGAGATGGTGAGGAGCTATCATTGGAAACTTGAGATCGGCAGACGAGGTGAACAGGTGGTGGTTTGCGGAAGGCGCATGCGCAAGAGTGTGGGCGTGTCTGAGGAGCCAGTGACGGTGGGTTTGTGAAGAGACATGCAGAGCCAGAGAGGCTCGTAGCAACTTGAAAAGTATTGTTATTACATTGTACCTTTCTCCAAAAACAGCGGATTGTCGAAAAACCTTGACTTGATGTAAAGGAAAGAAAACTGTATCAGGGGAAGTGCAGAGGTGACACGCCCCTACAGCGCTTGTGTAAGACATTCCCACCTTACTGGGAGAAAATATGTAAATATAGCATAGAATGGTCCAAAAGCACCGAGGAAAAGTTAACTAAACCATGGCCACCATGCAGAAGTTTCTCCAAAGACATGCAGCATTCACTACGGACACACATACAGGGTGCATATAAGGGGAAGAAGTTAACAAAAACGCATGGCCATATTCGAGCTATGGCACATGTTCTAGGAGGGCGAGGAGGATGAAGCAAGGAGTCAGTGGATTCTGAGCCAGCAGGAGGTGAAGGAGCCAGGGACTCACCCCTCCGCTCCCCCACAGGTTCCTCCGAGTGTACTTTCTGATGGCACACACCATGAGCAAGGGATGCACCCATTACAAGACATAAGAGCCCGACGAGAATTGAGAGCAGCAGAGGGGTATTCAAATCTGACATATAAGCCACCACCATATACAAAGGAGGCGGGGCAGAGGTACTCGGGCAGCCTGCTACTGAAAGGGAAACAAGCAGCAAGGCGCAGAAGGGTGCGAGGGAGTTGCACAGGAGCACTGCCACTAAGGAGTGTATAAGAGGACAGGTACTACTGAAGCTGGAAGGGAAAACAGACGGGGAGGCAGAACAGGTTACTAAGGCAATGGAAGGTCAGAAGGGAAGAAGCAAAGCATCAGACTGGGCGGAGATAAAGGACGAGGCAGATAGGAGAGAGAAGGAACGGGAGGAGAAATTTGAAAGAGAATACAAGGAAAGGAGAAGGGAAGAGAAGTTGGAGAGAGAGGATAGGGAACGAAGGAAGGAGGAGGAGAAGGAACAGATGGAGAGAGAAAGAGAATAGAGGATCAAAAGGGATCGCAAAGAGATTGCAAAGAAAAAAAGAAGTGGGACAGAAAGACAAGGGAGGTAGAAGAGATTGAGAGGCGAAGGCAAATAGCAGAGCAGGAAAATGCAAGTTGGCTGAAAGGGAACAGAGAAGTTACAGCTGGACAGACTGGCAAGGGAACAAGCCCGCAGGGAGGAGGACGAGTGGGCAATAAGGGCGGTGAAGTCACAGGGGACAATGGACAGGGGAATCAACAGACTTGAGGAGAACAGACAAACACAGCCAGATAGCACAAGCTCACGGGGCAGGAGCACAACAGACAGAGATGGAGCAGGCCTAGGGGCCTGGGGAGAAGGAAGTAGATATGACTTAAGGGATATTGACCTCAGCATGAAACCTAATACAAATTTGACCTCTAGGAGACTGAGTTTTGCAGATGGTTTTTGCAGTAACATGGGCTCACGGACTGACAATGAAGACAGGAACAGTGGGGACAAGAGGGAGGAGCAATATTGATCCGGCACGGCTGGCGAATGACTTACACACCCTACATGACGCCACTACATATGTCAACAGGCACAGAGACCTCCCAGCATGAAGGAAGGGGGAAACAGCAAAAGCTTGCTCAAGGGGAAGGTTAATGAGGAGATATAACAAAAGTGTTTGGGTACCCATACTAGAACCCATAGACATATACGCAGGCATCAAAAGCGAGAGAGGGGACAGGCAGGTCAGACTGACTAGAAGCAAGAACACATGGGGAGGAGGGGTTCACACAGATGCCATTATAGGAAATGGGAGGGGTACAACCTCAGTATATACCATGGAAACACGTGGAGAAGGAGAATGTGAAGTGCAGACCACCCTAATTAAGTGCTGGAGCTGGGAAGTGGATTTATGAGATGGAAAGGATGACAGCGGGAAACAGGCTAGCAGTGGGAGACGTAAAGGGACTACTAGTGGTGATCATCTGGGACGCTGCTGATGACATATGGAAAAGGGTGGGGTTCCCTGGAGTGACAACCCAAAACACGGTGCACGATGGCTCGCCGTTTGTAAACTGCAGAGCTGCCCAATGGCAAGCATTAAGGACACAATACCCAGACACCTCAATTATGTCCTAGAAAATGAGGGAAGACCAAGACCCCTTGCAGTATATACAGAAGATTCAAGAGGTTTGGTGGCTTGAAACTCGAGAACCATTGAACAAAAACAGAAGCAATATTTTATCACCTACTAGTGCAGGGGCTGCCAGCGCCTGTCAAGAAACACCTGAGGAAGTTGGTAGGCATGGAAGCAAAAGGCTGGCCAGAAATACGGTATCCGGTCATTACATCGACAACCACAGCATCGACAGCCATACCATCGAAAAAAATGCATCGAAAAAAAAGCATCTAATGCATTTTTCTAAATGGTAAAGGGTTTAGTTTAATAAACATGGGGTTTAAAGGTTATAAAAGAGGGGTTAGGGGACCCCCAATTAAAAAGAAAATGGAAAAAATGCATTAGATGCTTTTTTCAATGCTTTTTTTAGATGGTATGGCATTAGATGGCTTTGGCTGTCGATGGAATGACCATAAACCCAGAAATACAGCTCACAGTGGTTCACCATTGTGGACTGTGACAGGAGAAGCTCAAGAAAAATGCGGAGGACAGGAATATAGACAAATCGAAACTGGTACAGAAAAAACGATCAAAATACGCGATAGAGGGGCAGTGGTAACCAGCCCCACGACAGGGAATGCAACAGCCACAGCCGCAGGAGTTCCGCCCATGGGCGGAGGGTTCATGGGGCAGGGAAATGCACAGCAAGGGTTTCGAGAAAGAGGGGGACAACTGAGAGGGCATGCGTTTGGACCACAGATGCATCATAACCAATGGGGCTTTCCAGGAGGGTTTCGGGGATATGGGCATCAGGTGCAACGGGGCCCACAGGAGTTTTCAGGGGGTTTCCAAGTGCAAGGGAGGGAGCCACCACCTGTAGGCAATTGGGACACATTTCAAGAGTGTGTAAGAGCAGGACGATGCAGCAGAACTGGGGAGCACAGTGCCAGCAGCCATATCAAGGGCACCAGGTTCACTACTATACACACGACCAACAACAGCTAGGACAGATACAGGGCGCACACCAGCAGATGCCACAAGCACAAGTACAGACAACACAGATGCAAGCACCAGTGCCGCAATATTTACAAGCACCACAGGCTCATGGAAACACCCAGCAATTGGCACAAATACAGAGCTAGGATGCAGCAGCACAGCAATGACACAGCAGCACACGTGGACTTCATGGCAACGGTTCCTGTTAGAGTACTTGGAGGAGTTACCATGGTGGAGAACAACCCCTTTACAGCAAATGGGATGTCCTTATACCCTCAATAGGAAAGCCCACAGATGTACTTGATGTGTCCCATCCTGTCAATCACACCCAACCCTGCGAAGGAACCTCACATAGGGGTAGCTATAAGTGGCAACACCTTTTCCTTTCTTGTTGACACAGGGACAACTATGTCCTGCATTCGGGAAGGAACATTTAAGTTGTCAGATGATGCCATGAACACTCAAGGATTCTCTGGGGCTCTGGAAGTGGTTCCTTTCACAGACGACATTTCACTTTCTATAGGAGATCACGATCTATATCTGCCTTTACTTTACTCTCAACAGACACCTGTAAATATACTGGGATGCAGGTTGAACACAGTTACAGATGAAGAGCTATTCAGGGAAGAGAGGTTATAGTTAGAGATGGTGTTTGAGGTGAGTGTGACTTACTTGTAGAGGATACACTACAGGGAGGTACCACAGAGGATGCCAATGGCACTGGTAGCAATGCAACCAAAGAAAAGACAATGGGGTTAGCTTAAATGGCCCAATGATTCATCCCCATACTCAAACATGTGTTCTACTTCCAAACTAAAGGAACCACTTGGCCTTCGTGTTGTGATTTCTGTGGCTGAAATGATCAGGTAACGTAGTCCTCTAACACATGTGAGACTACATTGACACAACTTTTAAAATATTGCTGTCTAGTATAAATGCGAAAACACCTGAGAATAAAGGTTATTCGCCAGATTCTTGTAATGAACTGATTGGGTGAATCCTATCGGTGTAAACGACTAGGTTCTAAATATACATCAGTACTTCATTCTACTACACTTTTTTTCTTACAGTGGTGAATAAACCCAACATGTTTCGTTCTAATTTTATAAATACACGTTTAAGAAGAACCTCATCAGGGGAACTTTGACTCAGCAGGTCGCATAAGTTGTGTATATTTTCTTTTCTTTCCCCCATCAGATAGAGAACAACTGATCTTCTCAACCTTTAGAAAAAACAACATGAAAAGACACGTCAATCATGCTGTCTCCTTATTATTGGAAAAAAATAGAAGAGAAAATCTTCTATTCATGGCTCACTGCAAAGCAGATTATTCACTCTTTCTGCAGTAGGAGGTAGATGTGTCTTCATTGTAGACTGCCATCTGTTAAAACAACACTTGGACTAAATTAACTAGATAGGTAAGAAGCTGAGAAGTGCAAACATGGCGTATTTCAAAAAAGGTAGCAGGCGCTCCTCTCCAGAAAGAACATGGCATGATAACCTGTTCTGAGATGAGAGTTTGCAGCACATACTTGTGCTGTGAACTCTCATCTCAGAACAGGTTATCATGCCATGTTCTTTCTGGAGAGGAGCGCCTGCTACCTTTTTTCAAACATGCCGAATGTTCATATCCTATTCTTATAAAAATATTTGGCAATAATTGTAACAAGTTAATCTCAAGAAACTCTAAAAAAGACTTATTTTCAGAGGGAACTCATTTGTACTAAGAGTCAAAAACTACCCTCAAGACTATTCTCGTAATCCAACGTTCCTTCTGTCTAAACATGGGAACTTTCAGACCATGGCCCTCATTAGGACCCTGGCGGATTTTTACCGCCATCCACGGACTTTCCGGCCATGGCGCAAAGTCCCTTTACGCCATGGCCGATGGCGGACTTACCGCCCCATTCCGAGGTCGGCGGGGCGGTAAGTCCCCATTGTCCCATTTACCCTTCCCCATTCCCATTTCGGCCCCATAGGGCTCAATGGGAGTGGGGAAGGAGTTAATTACGCCACCGTAAAATACGGTGGCGTAATTAACACCAAGGTCCCAGAGCGCCATGGATTTTTCCGCCCGCAAAAAGCGGGCGGAAAAGTGTCCATGGCGCTCTGGAAACTCGTAGTTGGCGGTAAGGGGTCGGCGCAGCTAACGCTGGCGCAGACCCCTTAGCGCCAGGGTCGTAATGAGGGCCCATATGTTAATATTCTGTGTCTATTCAAACGGTCTAAAAGGCAACACTGGGAGACAAAACGAAGAGAGTTCAATAACGTTCTAACTTACACGATTATGATGATTTGTTCTGTACCTTCATTGTTCGGGCATCTGGAAGGCCCCGATTTGTATAATTTATTGTAAGCCTCCAAACAGTCAGTCTGTAACCTCAGTGCTGAAACACTCGTGGTCTGTATCCACACTGTGCCGTTTAGCTAAGAGAGAACCAGGAAACACCCATAAGTATCGTTCTCGCTATTCCTCTACACAGAGCACAATGGACTTTTTATCTTATACAACAAATAGAACAGTGCAGTCACGGTTGTCAATATCGTAGTTCAACCTCTTTAATAAAAAAGAAAAAAACGTGTCTCTAAATACGTTGAGTGTGAGTAACAATTGTAAAATTTAGTTTAGATCCTACAGCGACGCCATTTCATACGCGGTGTACAACAACAACAACTTACTCATACTAATGTTCATTTTAAGTTCACTTCAGACAGAGACTGCTTGAATCGTGACAAAACATTAGGAGCGTACCGCAACTACTTACTTTAACAAAGTAAACTATAATCTTCGTCATTCGTCTGAAATAAGCAAATTAGTCAGCTGACTCCTCATGGCAACGTGAAGACACATAATTTAAAGGGGCAGGATGCTTTGACGTATAAAATACGAAAGTCACCTACATGATCTAAAGTAACCAATCGGGAACGTTCTATTGTAATTCCTTTAAACTCGTTCTTCGCTAGGTACGTCACGGCAATAAAGTATTTGTGATGGACTACAGGGCATTTTACTACTGAGTCGGCTGTGTGCAGAAATACAATGTTGCACATAATATCATCAGAAAGAAACACTTTTTCGATTCCTTAAACCGCAATTCTATCCACATTCGGTAGCAAAAGATTTTAATGAATATAACTACCAAGGGGACATAGAAAAATGCAAAGATGGTCAATTACAACTTCAGAAGGATTATTCAAAAACATTTATGGTAGATTCAGCCATTCAATTTGGTCATTACGGCCTGAAACAACAGAATCGCACAAAAAAATTAGCCATTGTTTCTTCGCAAATAATCGTTTATTCACGTATTCGCCAAATTTCTGGGCTGGGATATACAACAATACTGTCCACCTCAAATCCTCGTTTGTGTGTTCCAACATCATAGAATGATTCACTAAAGGAGCTGTTAATACTTTATTCCTAATGCAACTCCTGTGTTCTGAAATTCTAATTTTGATCTTCTGCACAGTCATCCCTATTTAGATCTTATGACACGGGCACCAAATTGCATATACTACATTACTTATATTGCAATTTGTAAACATTTTTTTGCAACCAATGTCTCTTTAGTCCTAAACCAACCTGGGTACTCCTTCGTGTCAGATTACAATTGACACAAAGACCAAAAGGTGAATGGCCTAACACTCTTGAAAGGCCCCATAATTCACCTACACTCCTTCGTGGTAAAATTGCCTTTGTGATATCATTTTTTGTTAGCAAATCTTTAAGATTTGCTCCTCTCTTAAAAGCACATAGTGGCGGTTCGAGAGGGCACTCACCCCTTGACAATATATGCCAGTGTTTCTTAATCATCTTAAGTATATAGTTAGAAACAGAGGTATACGTACTCACAAAGACAATCCCCGTCTTAGCCTCTGATTTCTCAGGATATTCAAGGAGCGCTTCACGGTTATTATTAGTAGATCTTTTAAATGCCCGCTTCACAATTCTTTTAGGGTATTGGCGTGAAATCAGTTTCGAGCTCAATGTTTGGGCTTCCGACAAGAAAATAGTATTGGTCGAACTACTTCTCTTCAGGCGCAAGAATTACCCGAGTGGAAGGTTCTCCCTGGTATGACGTGGGTGACAACTGTGAAAAACCAGGAGGGAATTCCGGTCTGTAGGCTTGTGGAAGGGTTTTACCTTAAGGATGTTACAAGTGGTGTCTATCCAAATAGTGACGTCTAAGAAATTGATCTCCACATTACTTTGAGTAAAAGTAAACTTAAGGAACTGGTTTTGGACATTAATCCAATCCATAAATTCCTCCAACAAAGCCAATCACCCATTCCAGACAATTAGAATGTCATCAACATAGCGTCACCAGAACCCCAACTTTGAAAAGTAGGGGTTCGAGGTGCTATACATTGTCTGGAGCTGGAATGATTCTACAAAAAGGTTAGCAGCTGAAGGGGCCACAGAGGGCCCCATAGCTGTACCATGAACCTGTTGATATAGTTGACCATTAAAGTTGAAATAATTTTCAGTCAATGGCATTTCGGTGCACCACAAGATGAAATTGTTTGGTGTGGTGCCCTCTGTCCTTTTGAAAACTAAAACTTCCTCAATGACGTTTAAAGTTTCTAACTCAGGTATACAGGTTTAAAGAGACACAATATCAAGACTGACCAGTAACTGGCTGGTCGGATCGAATTGCATATCATCCACCATATAAATGAATACATAGTCGACACAAACGGTTTTAAATACCTATCAGCGAACTTAGACAATGGCTCCAAAACTAAACCCATACCCGAGGCTATCGGGCGACCGGTGGGATTAACCAGGGATTTGTGTATTTTTGGGAGGATGTAAAATTTGGGTACCATTGGATTACGTACTACCAAATAATCTTGTTCTTGTTGACATATCCAACCACTTGAAAATGTTTTCTCGACCTTCGTGGAGATTAATAATTAAAGTTGACTCATAGGGTCTTTTGGGATAGGTTTGTAGAATGTTCTGTCTTTGAGCTGGCGTTCACATTCCGTGCTATAAACATAATGGTTGAGCATCACGATCGCGCCACCCTTATCAGCCTTCCGTAAAATTATACTAGAATTTGAGGCCCTTAGTGGCCCTAAGGCTAAACTCTTCACTGCTCTGGTAGCGCCACCCCCATTCTGCAAAGAGGATCTGGCATAGGTGCCCAGCACCCTGTAGATAACCAGTGCCTAGGATTTGGGGCCCTTGAAGAGCATTGACTGGGGAGTGAAGATCAAGCTGAAGCCAGGAGTAATTCTGCCAAGAGTGAAAGAGTACCCACTCACAAAAGAGGCAGATGAAGGCATTTATTAGACAATCACAGCACTGATAGATTGAGGCATTCTGGTGCCATCAGATTCACCATGTAACACTGCAGTGTAACCAGTGAAAGGCAAAGGGGGGGTCATGCCATTTTATACAAGAATTAAGGCCCTGCTTTGCCGTCATTGATTTGAAGAATGCATTCTTCTCAGTACCACTACACCCAGACTCTCAAGACTTGACGTCCTTTATGTATAGAAACCGGAAGTGGAAACATACAATACTTCCTCAGGGGTACTGCAAGTCACCATCTATCTTTAACAGAGTGATACAGATGGACCTGGGCAGCATACAGATGGAGAACACACTTTTACAGTACGTAGAAAACATTTTGACTTAAAGCCAGACAAGTGTAGACAGGACTCGGTGCACATGCTGACAGTGTTAGCTGACACAGGCTATAAGGTGGACAAGGGTAAGCTATAGAACTGTCAGAAAGAGGTGCTATACATTGGACAGACATTATCCCAAAATGGCCGACAGATTACCCCAGAAAGGGCAGAGACAATACGCAAAACAGCCAAGCCCACGACAGTGAGAGAAATGCAGCAGTTCTTAGGGTTGTGTAAGTACTGCAGAGCATGGGTCTTTGACTACATTACATACAAGTACAATACTATTGGGCACTCTGAAGGAAGCACCGAAGGGGCACAATACACTGACATGGACAATAGATATGACCGATGCCTTTGACATCTTGAAAGAGGAAATAAGCACAGCACCAGTGCTAGGGATCCCAGACTACAAAAAGCAATTTTTCCTGTTCTCACAAACTGATGGTGTAGTGATGAAAGCAGTATTGACACAGAAAACAAGCATGGGACACAAGCCAATAGCCTACTATAGTGGGAAGCTTGACCCAGTAATGAGATGACATTATCAGTGCGAACAAGCTTTGGCATCTGCCACCTTCACAGTGGAAAAATCAGCAGCAATAATCATGGGGTGCACTACCACTCTTTACGTGTAGCACGCCATCTTTGCAATACTGCAGAAGCCAAAGAGCACCTTGACTACACAAAGAGCACCAGGGTACAAAGTGATACTATCAAATGCATCTCTGAAGATAGTGAGATGCAGGCTTGTCAACCCAGCAATTTTCCTAGCAGATATCCTACAATAGGGTGACTATGTACACGACTGCGCAGAAAACATACAGGCATTCAGCGACACTCGCAAAGTAGATGAAGACACACTTGAGGGGGGAGACGTGCTGCACATTGGTGGGTCATCAAATATTGACCAGACAGATGAGGTCAGACATACAGGAGCTGCAGTAGTAAGGTTGAAGGAAGATGGGATGAGTGAGGTAGTAGTAAGTGCGCGATTACATCCCATTTCTCAGCACAAGCAGCAGAAATAGTGGCCCTAAGGCTAGCATTAGAGCACAGCAGAGACAAGGAGGTGACAGTATACTCTGACTCGGCTTATGTGACGTCGACAGTACACACAGGACTGGCACAATGGATCAGGAGAGGATTCAGAAGAGCAGACAGGACACCAGTACAGCATGCATATTAATTGGGCAAACTGATTGAAGTAATTGATTACCCAGCACGGATAGCCGTAGTGAAGTGCCAAGCACACACTAGGTGGGCAGATCCTATCTCAAGGGGGAACGAAGCAGCAGAATTTGAAGCAAAATCTGCAGCATATTTTGGAGAGCTATTAGAAATGGAGACAGCATCAACTACTTGAGATTGCACAAGGAACATGGTACTAAAAGAAGGCTACAATGCGCTGCCAGAAACACAGATTATTGAACTGCAGGGAGCTAAACCCAGGTAAGGGAAGGATTTGTGGATTAAAAGGGGATCTACAATGCCTCCAACAGATGCCCTGTGGCCGCAGAATAACACAGGGAAAGAGGTCATGCCACAAACATTATTGAACACTGCACTGAAACAATTGCACCATCCCACACACACGTGGGAAGAGATAATTGCTGCCCACATCAGAGAAACATGGTTCTGTCCTAATTTGGCAGAACATGTGGCTGAATTTACTGCAAGTCATACCTTGAGAGTTGTGAGAGGAGCCATAACTCAACCAGTTGTTCCATTCCAGCATTTACATGTCAACTATGTTGACATGGTCCAAGTGTGTCAAGGGTACCACTACATGATAGTGGTTGTGTGTCCATTCTTCAGGTGGATAGAGGCAGGGCCCTGTTGACATGCCGACGCCCTCAGGGCAGACAAATTCTCCATCAGGGAAGTGTTCTCAAGATGGGGCGTGTGTGAGGTCCTTGCGTCTGCAACGGCCCTCACTTCGCCAATCAGATGTTCCAGCACATCACCACGTTGCTGGGCATTCAACACAAGTTTGCCTGTGCGTACCACCCGCAAGCAAATGGGATGTGTGAACACCTGAATGGTCTCCTGAAGGAGGCCATAGCCAAAATACAGCAGAGCATGAAGAAATATTGGCTGCATTGCTTACCTCTCGCTTGTTTGCATTGCGCAATAAGCCAGGGTTCGACCACCATTTAATGCTCCATGAAGTGGTGACAGGATGGCACATGCATCTCCCATTGGCTCCTCCCACAATAGCACTAAAATACTGTGAGAATAGTGCAGATGTGTTAGGACAGAAAATGTATGAGTACATTACTTCCTTGATTGCTAGTGCCTCTTTTATCTCTTGCCAGATACTGCGACACCAGGGGGCCCAGAAGACAGCGCAGAGTGCAACTGCAACAACGCACCCCAAGACTCCAGACTTAAAAACCCAGTGAATGTAGGGGACAATGTGCTGCTAAGGAATTTTATTAGGCGCTGGAATGCACCACAATTTACAGGACCTTACATTGTAGAAAAGGTAGCAGACCGTACTGTCAAGCTAGAGGGGAAGTCAGTCTGGAACCATCTCTCGGACATAAAGCCCTACAAAGCAGCAGCTTCACCTGGCAACAAGTTCAACTGGACCAACATTCAGCAGCTAGAGGAGCTACAAGACAATTCTGAACTTACAGTGCCGAGTGGAGGACACCCAAGTGTTACTCGCTCACGGGCAGCAAAGTTAGGGACCGGACTGCTCATCGACTTAGAGTGAGGGTACACTGTCTGTTAGTTTATTCTCTACACACCTTTCACAAGTTATCCGATGTAACTGTGATGATTGTTCACGTTGCCCGCTGCCCACCACCCGGATACTGTCCCAAACCAATTTGTCCACACTGTGAGAAGACCCAGTAGATTCAGTTCATTACCTTGCCTTTATAGAGTACTTGGCCCAAACATACCTGCAGCTCGAGCACGGCAATCCCCCTATCCTTGCCACACTTAGAAACCCATCAGTAAACAAAGTGTGGGAAGAAGTGTTTGCATTTGCCATAAATGATTATTTGTTCCACAGGGTTTAAGAGTTATTTACAATATTAAAACAGTAACACGTTTCTTCGCACATTTCAGGCGGGCAGCTATATCTCCAAGCTGCAGGAGGATCAGCAGCACAGGTAAAAATGAGTTAAATAATATAGAATACAGCTATCTTGTTGTTCATGATTATTCCTAGCAGTATTGTTGTGTTTATATTTTGGAGGATCTCCTTCGTTGCCAGTGCTACCACTTTATCCTCTACTAACATTCCCTCAACCCAAGCAGGTGGAACGACCATGTCAGGTGGAAAGGAGAGCACTGTAGAAACGGTAAGGAGGGGTAAGTGCAGTATTGACACAGACCTGAAAGGGGTAGACATGTATCTCACCGACACTGCTCGAGTGTCTAATAACATGTGGTACAAACACATGACCAAAGTAGGTAAGGAAACCACCGGGGAGAGCTGTTATGTCTGCTCATTAATCCCCGATGCCATGTCTGCCTCCAGAACGTTCATAGCAACTGAAATACCAACAGCAAGAGTACAATGCTTAATGTATCTCTCGATGAGGACAACTTGAGGAAGAGTCCAGGGAAAGACAGCAAAACTGAAATGGATGTCCAGAGCAACGTTCCCGTATGACGATAATTACATAAAGACATTAGACATGATGAACAATTACTGGCAGTTAAATGAAGCCATACAATATGTGAAAGATGGGCCGAAGAAGGGAGAAACTAAGACTATAACACTGGAGGAATTGCCATGTCCATGGACAAGAGTGAAGGAAACAGGAGAACCTGCTGCTGGGAAAGACCGCAGATACTTGTGTATGGCCAAGTGTATACAGAAGACGGATGGAATGATGGAGTGGTGGGAAGCAAAGCACTTACACTAGCACAATCACTAGTAAAAACAGTGCAGGAAGAGAACGACAAGTGTCTGAAGGAATGGGATGCGAGTGCAAAGTTACTGACAAGGGTGGGGAATGAAGCAGGGCCGATTCC
This sequence comes from Ambystoma mexicanum, assembly GCF_040938575.1. Classification (NCBI taxonomy): domain Eukaryota; kingdom Metazoa; phylum Chordata; class Amphibia; order Caudata; family Ambystomatidae; genus Ambystoma; species Ambystoma mexicanum. The sequence goes on from NC_090935.1 coordinate 1,463,117,259, forward strand.
AAAAATACCCCTGAAGACGCAAGCACTGTGCTATCAGAATAACAGTGAAGTTGATGTTGGCGAGAATGTCGGATGCAGAAGCATAGAACAGTATGCAGCAATGAAGGTGGGCACTGCAGTAATGATGGACCATTACTGGTCATGCAGATCTAAGGCATACGAGGAGCTGTTTGGGGAAGAGTTTGCTCGCTGGTACACATCAACATGCCGTCCTTGGTTGTGCCACAGAAAGATGTGAAGCTCGATGAGCTATCGAAGATGGACACCAACAAAAGGAAAAAGAGGTCTGTGCAAGAGGAACTACCAGGAAAGGAAAAGAAGCCAGATGAACTGAGTAGAGTAAAGAGAGGTGGAAATTACTTCTCAGAAGTATCAGAAACAGCACCAGATGATGTCCCAGCAGAACACAGCCAGTTCAGCAGGACACAGTTGCTCTTCGCATCAATAATACCATCCGTACAGACATACACAAATGCGCAATGGCTACAGATTACCCATTGGGAGCTGATGGTGACAATGAACTCCACCGTGAATGGTTCAACGCAAAAAAAGAAGAGCTCCAAGCATTACGGTTGGTGGTACTCCAGAATAGATACGTTCTGGATCTGCTCACAGCAATGGAAGGAGGAGTTTGCACAAAAATTGGGAGTTCCTGTTGCACGTTCATACCTTCCAATGACAAAGACAATGGTACCCTGTCAGAAGCAGCATTTCAACTATCCCAGATGCATGCCAAAACGGAAGAAGAAGCAAAGGAGACTGGAAAGGAACAGAGCTGGATAGCATACAGATGGTCATGGATGCCATCATGGCTGTCAGATGCACTAAAGGTGATAATGGGAGCACTACTACTGGCAGCAGTATCGATGTGCTGGATAGAAATCTGCCTCACCAAGTGTAATAAGGCGGCAGAGGAAGTAATCGGGATGCAGGTCCTGATGGATGTGAACATAGGAGGAGCAAGGGATGAGATTATGGCAGAAAGAAACAAGATAAGAGAGAGAATAGCGACATGTGAATTGTCCCCGCTTGGAGAAATGAATCTGGACAACCCGTTTGATTCAAAGTGTTAATGACGGAAAATGGGTGTGGTGCAACCCCGAAGGAGTGTGCTGTTATGTGAACTGGTCTTTCGATGATCATACGAATTAGTATGGACACCCCAGAGGAATAACGAGGATATGGCAGCCAAGAGCAAAGGGCCATGGTCAGAGACACCTTCATGGACAGGCTGGACTAAGCACCAAGAAGCCACATTGCTGACGTCTTAGAGACACCACGACATAGCAGCGTTAGACATGAAGCACACATGCAATCAACACTGCGTGACACAAATACACACTCGAATACATGAAGAACATGAGCATACAGTTCTATAGTTAGAGGACAGATACATATACATACTGTCATTGCCTTTATTATTTTTGCCAATAGCCAAATGCAGTAACGCAGAAACTGCAAGGCACAAGAGATCCTGAGAAAGCTTGCTGATGCTTAAAGCCATTAGTCACATTGATATACAGGTGAACATATGGAACCTGATCAAATCACATATAGCTAACTCATAGAGAATGTAGTATAACATGGACAATGTAGAAGCTGCATTATTAGGTTAAGGAAAATTACAGCAGACCTCAAATCATTGAGCAGGAGACGAGCTGAGCTGATTCAGGCAGGACAGGGAGCCAGACGAGTGAGACAGAGCCCACAGCCAAGGTCGAGAGATACAAAGAATTCCAATCCCCAGATGACAAAGAGACCAACTTCACCAAAACGGAATAAAGTCTCATAATTCAGAGCTGCAGAGCTCAATTTTGCAGTCTCTAAACATGTGATGCAGCCGAAGCAGACAATAGACAGTGATCAATGGTGAGAAAGGGGGGCTGCAGCCCGACGCAAGCTGCAACAAGTGTGCAACAAATGTGCAACAAAGTGTTGCGATGAGCGGGACATGGTCTCATAGGCAAAGGTGGTGCATACAAGTTACATTACAGACACATAATCATTCAAACCACCTTGAGAAGGTGCACAGTGAGCTGAGAACCATTTCGGGTCCCAGGCTTGGGGACTTCAGCTCTAGCCAATCACAGTTTAGCACTCTAGGGGTGGATAGCAACGGGCGAGAACCAATGGTAGGCCCACTACTCTGCAACAATGTAGTAAGTTAGATTTTGGTGAAGGGACAGGCCAGCCACCTGACATGTAAGAACCAGTAGAATAACATGTAAATGTGCCCATATAGGTTATTATGCTCCTGACGGCCAATACCACACAGTGATCGTTTTTTGGAGAAAGGACCAAGTGATGATGGAGTAGTGACATGTTTTGAAGACAAAACTGACCTATGCGCCATTTGCTGTGTGACAAGCTGGAGTTTTTCGGAGTTCTTGTATCGATCCTTTTTGGTTTTGGCTGTAATAAACCACAGTTTGAACTTGCCGTTGACTGAGTCCTCCGTGTAGACTGGGGCAGGGAGTTGGGCCCTCCAAGTCCGCGAACTTCCAGCATCGCTCTGGCATACCTGGGTGTTATCCCCAACAATGTTTAGAAGCCCTCCTCTGGAATAACAAAAGTAATAGGGATTGACACTCAGCCCTTTAGTTGGAAAGCATGGGAGTACTATAAGATTCGGAAAATAGAGGGTGCACTTTGAAACAAAAAAGTAGTTTCCTTGTTTGACATTTTACAATACATTACAATCTATTTTTTATAGTGCTAACAACCCTGAAGGACATCAAAGCGCTGAAACGCCAAAAGATGTTGGGCAACCCATCAGACAGAGATACAGCAGGCACAAGACAAGCTGTCAGAAGAAATGGCTCTTCGATTGTTTTTCAAATTTAAAGATAGTGTTCTATGCTAGGAATTGCAGAAGGCAAGTACTTCCAGAATCTGGCCACTTGGATTTCAAAGGAACGGCCCACTCATTTCTTACATCTTAAAGGTGGTACAACAAACAGCTGTTTATCATTAGAGCATAACACTCTCAATGATCAAACCCAATTCCCCAGTTTTTCAGATAACTAAGGGCGAGGCCATGCAAGGCCATGTGTGCAAGGGCATGAGACATTAGTAGCAGGAAATCACCTCCCATGTTCAGAACAAGAGCTATGCATTCACTTTGGAAGCTATCTAGACAATCTCCTGTCAGATTCTCTGCAGGATTCAAACCCTCCATCACCCCAAGAGACCTTGAACCTTGTACCTAGTCTCTGCACTGCACTCTCCCATACAATAGATGAAACATAGACCAAATAGACGCAGAACTAAGCTTTCAGTTCTCAGAGGTCTAATGGACTGAGTTATTAACTAGCACAGAGAAAGCATGAAAGAAGCTTGCACAAAACACCCACATTTCACAACGTTGCTTGAATTATACTAGACTCCAACTAAACCTTTAATTTCATTCAAAATATTTTTTAAATATAACTTTACAACATAGAAATGCTTCTAGCATTCACAGTAAAATATTATCATCTGAGGGTCAAGGGAATGTTCCACATTGCAGCCCTGAAAATCCAGACTTCCTTTGGTTTTGGCAAATTTTGGATGGCCGTGTTCTCTCCAATTATCGAAAACGCATGGCTTCAACAGATTTTCCCTGTAGAAAGCTCAGGCAACATGACCTAGGCTGGAACAACATCAGCTGTCCGAGTCATCCTATGGAGCTTTCTCAGCTCAGGCAAACACCTGTGTCAATGAGGTTTCTCCGGTGTATCCGCACAGGTGACCAATAGACTGTTTAGTAGTTTAATCTGGCAGGCTCTCTTGCTCCACTCGCGTGAGTAAGATATGACACACCTATACACAAGTGTTTCAAGGCACGATGAGGCAAGGGCAGGGGAACAAAGGGAGGACCGAGACAGCAACCTTACTAGACCAAGTGACATTGAGATCGTGCAAGTGCAGGAGAGAGGGGAGGGGAGAAGTGCCAGGGGAGGGGTAGGAGGGCAGTGCTGTACATGGAATCAAAATAATAACAAGAAGTGCGGCCAGCAGGTGGCAGGTGCAAGGGTAAGTGCTGACAGGTGTCCAATAAGTACAGGTAGGGGACTGTAGGGTTACAGATACAGACCCAAGTGCAAGGGTTGCCAGGAGGCAGTGCGGGTGTGCAACTGGGCAGGCAGAGATCTGGGCCCGAATCAGAGGATAGTCAGGTGACCAGTGCAGTATCAGACAGGAGATCAGCAAGGGAGAGGAAGAGAGAAGGCATAAGCAAAGAGGAAAGTCTTGAGGTGCTTCCGGAACCAGAGATGCTTCTCCTAAAATTTCAGAGAGGCAGGGAGGCTGTTCCAGAGGGAAGCTCCAGCTGAAGAAAGAGATCTACCCCCAACTCGTTGCTTGGAGAAGCGTCTGACCCTGAGGGAGTTGGAGACGGAGGAGCGAAGGACTTGAGTAGGAAGATATTTCTGCATCTTTAACTGAACAATACTTGGACTTGCAATTTTTCACAGAAATGGGGGGAGTGAGGGTCAACTTGGTATTAGGAAACGAATACCACAGTGGAGGTGTGTTGCTCTTCTGAAGGTCTTCCAAATAAATCCTGTTCCATGCCACAACTGTTACAACCCGTTAGTTGCCTTCAGCAATGACCCTGTTTTAGTCTTTGTGCCCCCTCTTCATAAACTGGAAGGTGGGTTCATTTGTCCAGTGTGTAGACGCACGTGGCAGTTTCTGGCTGACAAGCCCATGTTGAGGACTGCCGTCCTTTTCTGAACAACCTGCGTTTGGGGACCGCTTTATTTTCTGTCATGTTAAAGTTATGTTAAGTGTGGTATTGGCGGTACCACCTGGCGGCAGCATTATCACCGCTTAGAGACTCCTGTGTGGAAGAAACGCACTATGAAGAAATTGGAATATGGTTATTTTTCTAGAAGTACCCCTTAAAGGTATAACGTGTATTTCTACCGTTAAAAATTTTCGGTTTTTTACAAAATGTCTGGGAATGTCAACAGGCTGTGTGAATGAAAGCGCAGATGTACCTTCAAAGCTTTACTGGAGGCAAGAGAAAGAGAGCTTACACATCAGCATCCAATCCTTTCCATGAGATGGCTCCAAGTGAGTCACCCCTAACTCCTCTTGCTCTCCAGGCACCCTCAAGCATATGCCATCTAGACAGCGAAGTACAAGCACCATTCACACCCGGGGAAGGGTGCTCAGCCAGTCAGGTGGCTGGAACAGCAGGCAAGAATACACAATCCCCACCCACTCTCCCAGCCCGAGGCCCTTCCCCGGGTGGTGCTTTTTTTTTCCTTTTATTTCATATCGGGGAGGCAACAGGGAGCCTCTCACTGTTGCCTGCCTATGCCCTTCACTTACCTGCGGGAGCAGAGCATTGCGCTCAGGTCCGTGACTCCTCCCGTCTGGCCACCGCCATAGACACGGAAAAGGGACCTAGTGCCTTTTCCATGTGGTGGCTGACATCTTTTCTTTTATTTTCTTTCATTGTTCACTGGGAGATCGGCTGCGCTAGCAGTGCGGATCTCCTGATGAAAAATGTTCACAGCTATTCGCACCCCAGACAAACCCCAGGGAGTGAATGGCTTTAATGCCCTGCCAGGAGGGCGGACATGGCCTTTAATGCCCACAGGCCATAGTGCCCTTTCAGAGGAGTTATTTGATAAGGGATTTGGTGGCTTGCTTTCAAAGTCTTAGTACCCGAGACTTGCTACAACTAATGCAGCCATGGGCAAATGACAGCTTTCCAATTAGAGGCCAGGCTCCCTTAGTATTTGAGCGAGAAGCTGTGTGTCGAACGATAGTGCCTAGAATCTACCTACAAATCCCCAGAAATCCCAGTTAAACGTCATAGGACACCCCTAAATCTGTAACATCCCAGACGCACTGCTTGGACAAGAAAGTCATACTTGCACCCTTGGCAAGAACCTGCAGGGTCATGAAAGAGGGCACCATTTCGAGGCCAAGCACCTGCTTGCTACTAGATGACTCTTCAGGGACTGTGGCAGCAGTAGTCCGGCACCCACATTTTTCTAGAAGTTATCAGTAGTACGTTGTCCTCCCTAGACACTGTAGGGTGACTGCCCCCTTTATAACCCTTCTTGACACCCTAACTAGGACATTTCGCAGTGACTGAGCCCAATCACAACCCTGAGGCCAGGCAGACCCCTACTTAGTGGATTCCACACGTTAGTTGGCCACACTTATATCAGTCATCATTACCAAATATTTAATATGATATCCTCAGTATATTTCTTTGTCTGTGCGAAGGCCCTGACTAGTCGAGAAAACCACACCTCGATCACCGATCATTTCCTACCCACACATTCACCCCATTCAAATTCTCTGTTGTCATTTTTGGATTCCTGTGAAGAGTGCAGATCACCTTATCCAAAAAGATGACCTGCACATTTATTAAGGACTGTGCACCAGGGCAAATGATGCCTGGGCGGCCTCTTGAATTAATCAATGTTGAGCACTCATCTCCAGCACTAATGTATTACAGGCTCACAGCATTCGCTTAAGATCTAGGAACACATTTCATCATGATGGGCACTGCAGGTTCATATCACTGCACAGGTGGGTCCAAAGTCTCCCTTTCATATATTGCATACACTGCACCTGTTTCAAAAAGGCAGAGAGAAATGATTTACTTTCCCACACATCTGAACGCACATTTGGTTTATTGATAACATGTTTAAAAAGCTGCAATAACATTTCACAATTAAAAAGAAGTCTTAGTTACTTACCTGTAACTGTATTTCTCCAGCATTGGTATCTTTCATAGATTCACATGCTTGAATATTCCCCGTCGTCAGACTGGGAATCCTCGGTGATAAATTAAATAATAATAATAATAATAATAATAATTTTTTTAAAAATTTTTTTAAAATATATATATATATATATATATATATATATATATATATATATATACACTGCCACCCAGCAGTGCATGTACATAGCCCATTATAGCCTATGAGCCACTTCATTGTGTAGTCCCTCCACCTCACTTTGGTCCTTTATGGCCCAGCCAATGAGGTGGCAGGGCTTAAGCTCCGCCCCCGGCAGCCATCTTCAGATTTTGAACCGTAGAGATTACAGTATGATGGATGCCGAGCATAGGAGCAGCCTCTCAGGGGAGGCGGGCTGGCGCATGTGAATCTATGAAAGATACCAATGCTGGAGAAATACAGTTACAGGTAAGTAACTAAGACTTCTCCAGCATTGGATCTTTCATAGATTCAGATGCTTGAATAGAATACCAAGCAGTTAAAACATGCCACCATTATATACATATATGCATAATTACATAAAAACATATTTCTGATCAAACCTTTACCATGCAGCAACACAACGGTTACATACTTCGGGAAAGGTGGGAAAGGAGACTGGTCCTACCTTATACAAAGAGATGGCGGAGCACTGCCTGTCCAACTGCAGTTTCTTTGTTGGTATTTTCAGTCAGGCAGTAGTGTTTCGCGAAAGTATGCAGAGTGCTCCACGTGGCAGCTCTGCATATGTCTTTCAAGGCCACCCCTGCGTGGAATGCTGTTGACGCCGCTCTTCCTCTGGTGGAGTGCGCAGACGGCGGTCTAGTTAAAGGGTCGCCTTTCAACTGATGACAGTGGGTGATGCAGGACGATACCCAGCGTGCCAGGCTTTGTTTGGATATATGTTGGCCCTTGATACGGCCAGAGAAGGAAATGAATAGCCGATTTGAGGAGCGGAACTCCTTGGTTCTTTGCAAGTAAAACTTCAACACCCTAGAAACGTCTAGAGAGTGTAATGTCCTTTCCGCTTCAGAAGCGTGATTCTGGAAGAAGGTTGGTAAAACAATGCGCTCAGTGAACGACATCTCCGAAAGTACCTTGGGGAGGAACTTCGGGTGAGGCCTTAAGATGACGCGGTCCTTCTGGAACAAGGTAAACGGAGGTTCCGAAGACAAAGCTTGCAACTCACTGATCCTTCTGGCCGATGTGATGGCTACCAGGAAGGATGTCTTCCAGGACAAGAATTTCATATCGCATCTATGTATGGGCTCGAAGGGAGGTTGCATGAGGGCTGTTAAGACGGTGTTGAGGCTCCAGTCCGGAACTGGTGTAGGTGTAGGCGGATAAGTACGCATCAGTCCTTTCAGGAAGATCTTGATCGCTGGTAAGGCGAGTAAGGCTTGCGTCTCCGCGGTTACTGTGTAGGCCGCTATGGCTGACAGATGGACCTTGATAGTGGACAGTGAGAGCCCTGATTTAGCCAGGTGCAACAAGTAAGGCAGAATTTGATCAACCGAGGCCGTGAGGGGATCGATCGCAGAGGTCTCGCACCATTTGGAAAACCTGGTCCATTTTCTGGTGTAGGTGAGTTGCGTGGACGGGGCTCTAGCGGCCCTGATGATATCCCAGCATTCTGATGGTAACTTTAGGTGCATCAGTTTACGCTGCTCAGGAACCATGCTTTGAGGGACAGGCTCCTCGGGTCGTGGTGGAGGACCTTGCGGTTCTGTTGTGTCAGTAGATATTGATGTGATTTGAGACGAATCGGTGTTTTGCAGGATAGATGTCTCAGCGTTGGGTACCAGACTTGCCGTGCCCAATCGGGTGCAATGAGAATCAAGGAACAATCCTGTTCTTTCACCCTGCGAAGTACCCTCGACATGAGGGGAATGGGTGGGAAGGCGTAGAGGAGTTTCCCCGACCAATCCACTGAGAACGCGTCTCCCAGCGATTGGTGCTCGGGGTATCTTGACGCAAATATCTTGCATTTTTTGTTGTTCCTGGTGGCAAAAAGGTCGATTTGCGGATGGCCCCATAAGGCAAATATCCGTCGGGTTTCTCTGTCGTCCAACTCCCACTCGTGTGACGCTCTGTATTCTCTGCTTAATCTGTCCGCTAGGACATTGTCCACTCCTGGAAGGTGCTCTGCCCTGATCTGTATCCCGTAGCGCAAGGCCCATGCCCATAGCTGTTGGGCTTCTTGCGATAGAATCTGAGACCTCGTGCCTCCCTGCTTGTTTGTATAGTGCATGGAGGTCGTGTTGTCTGTCTGGACTGTAAGAACTTGACCAGCTATAACCGGTAGGAAGGCTTTCAGTGCCAACCTTACGGCCCTGAGCTCCAACACGTTGATGTGGAACTGGGACTCTTGTGCCGACCAAGATCCCTTGGTTTGGAGGTCCGCAAGATGAGCGCCCCAGCCTGATAAGGAAGCGTCCGTCCGCAGCAGGAGGGTCGATGTCGGTGCTTGAAATGGCATTCCCTGTAGAAGATTCCTCGGAGTGTTCCACCATCGAAGGGCCTTGTGCACCGTCGATGGAATCTGGACAATGTCTTCCCAGCATCCGAAAGCTTGTTTCCATTGGTGGTCCAGAGCTTCCTGAACCGGCCTCATGCGAAGCCTGCAGTTCGGTATGAGGAATATGCATGATGACATCATGCCCAATAGGGATTTGTAAGAGCGTATAGAAGTTGTCTCTTTCTGTAGGAAGTTCGAAGTTAAGCGTAGAATCGCTGCTATTCTCTCTGTGGATGGTTTCACTCTGGGAATGCTGGAGTCGAGCTCGGCTCCCAGGAAGAGAGCTACCTTGCTGGGAACAAGGCAGGACTTCGTCTGGTTGATGGAGAAACCTAACTCTTTTAGGAGGTTGACCATCCTCGACACTGCCGAACGAGCCTTTGCAGCTGAACTTGCCTTTATCAGCCAATCATCCAGGTATGGAAAAAACGTCCGTTCCTGCTCTCCTGAGACTTGCCGCTACCGGTGCCAGGCATTTCGTGAAAACTCTTGGCGCCGATTTTAGACCGAACGGAAGCACTTGAAATTGAAAGTGGAGCCCTCCCACTGTGAACCTGAGGAACTGCCTGTGTGCTGGATGGATCGGAATGTGGAAGTATGCATCCTCCAAGTCTAAAGTGGCCAAGAAGTCGTGCTTGTTTAACCAAGGTAGCACCCCTTGTAGAGCAACCATCTTGAAAGTTATCTGCTTGATGAACTTGTTGAGAGCCCTCAGGTCCAAGATGGGCCTCCATTGACCGTTTTTCTTTCTGACGAGGAAGAAACGGGAGTAGAAACCTTTTCCCCTCTGAGAATAGGGTACTGGTTCTACTGCTGCCTTCTGGAGCAGTTTTTTCACTTCGGACATGACCTGTCTTAGCATATGCATTCTGCGGGGAGTTGGAGGAAGGGAAGGAGGTTGGTCCAGAAATTCCAAGGTGTGACCCTTTCGGATCACCTGTAACACCCATTTGTCCGATGTAATTGACTGCCAGCGCTGGAAAAACTGGCTCACCCTTCCCCCCACCGGGGCGTGGCGAAGGGGGGGGGAGATTGGTCGTCAGTTCTGCTTGCCTTGCGACTTCCCTTGGGCGGAGCCACGTCTGCCTCTATGGGCGTATCTGTTGGATGACTGATATTTATTGGCTTGGTACGTGCCGCCTTGTGCTTTTTGACCATAGGAGGAACGACTGTATCCCCTGAACTTGGAAGATGAACCTCTAAAGGGACGAAAAGACCGATGGTCCTTACTTTTGTCCTTTAAAGAACTGATGGCTCTGGCTGTGTCAGTGTCTGTCTTGATTGCCTTCAAATGGTCGTCTATCTTTTTCCCAAAGAGATCTTGGCCGTCAAATGGCATGTCTAGTATCTGCGCCTAAACTTCAGGTCTAAAGTTAGTAGCCTTCATCCAGGCCTGCCTTCTGAGCACTGTGCCGTGCGCCATCTGCCTGAAGCCTGATTCGGCCACATCAACTGCTGCGTCGATCATGTGATCCGATGTTGCTTCACCATCCGCGATTATGGATTTTGCCTCCTCCTGGAGCTCCGGTGGTAATTGTTTCGCCAAGTTAGACATGTGGAGCCAAAGCTCGCGATCGAATCTTGCGGTCATGGCCAGTGCATTACCCGCTCTGATTGTAAGTGATGCAGAAGATGACACTTTCCTGCCCATGGCTTCCAATTTACGTCCGTCCTTATCCGGTGGGGCCGACAATGGCGAGGAGGGGTTGGCGAGTTTCTTTCTGGCCGCCACTGTAATAACTGAGTCCGGTTTCGTATGACCCCTTAAACAAAGCGGTGCCGAATCCGGAGCTTTATATTTCTTTTCTGGCCTGGACACCAACGCCGGAGTCGATAAGGACGTAGATAGGATCTTGGATCCGGAATCCCAGATGGTATCGAGGAGGGGAATTGTGGTCACTGTCCTCCTTCGTTTGTCCCTGTGCTCATAGAGCACTGATTGCCTTTCCTCCGAAGAAACCTGAATTTTAAACAGTTCTGCGGCTTTACCTATTATGGTGTGGAAAGAGACGAGATCATCCGGTGGTGAGGCCTTGCCCGGCGAGTCTCTCCTCCTGGGCTTCTCGACGACGTAGTCATCCCAATCACTGGGTGCGTCTGGCTCCTGAGTTATTTCTCCTTCTTCTGGTTCCGAAAATTCACCAAAAGGATCCTCCTGCCAGTCTGATACCGAGATGGTGGACGGTACCATGGTGGGATCTACGTCCGGAGATCGCGGTCTGTGCGATGACTGTGGTGACGGGACTCTTGTAGGTGAAGCACTGTGGGTGCTGCTCCTCGGTCTTCGAGCAGGTGATCTCATCCGTTTTTGCGGTCTACTCCTGTAAGGAGAGCAACCCGATGTGCCTGGAATCGGGGATGACTCTCTAGGAATGGGATTAATCGGAATTTGCTTCTCCCCTTGCCGTTTGTAAAATTTTTCTACAATCCTCTGCACGGATAACATGAGCACCGGGTCATGAGGATATACGGATTCTCCCGTGGACGGGTGCCAAGGAGGGCTGTATTGTTTCGGTAAGGGACCGATGGACTCTTCCACCACTTCCGCATCAGAGAATTCTTCCTGAAGAATTATATCTGGAAGTTCTGCCATGTGCCCCAAAGGTGAAAATTGCTGCACCAGAGGTTCAGTTACAGAATTCTTCTCAATGATATTGCTTGTAATGACAGGAGCTTCAAGAGTGAGAGGCAGTAATTCCTCTGTAACTGCCGAAATTTGCGGTGCCTCTGAAGGCGTTATGGATGATGTTATCCTCGTCGACGACTGAGATTTTCCCGTCGACGAGGGCTTTGCCGCCGACTGAGATTGTCCCGTCGACGACTGAGATTGTCCCGTCGACGAATGCTTTGCTGTCGACTGAGATTTTCCCGTCGACGAGGGATTCGTCGTCGACGACTGACATTTTCCCGTCGACGAGGGCTTCGTTGACGAATGTGGAGTGTGTTCCGTGGACGACTGCGTCACGGATGAATGCTTCGTGGACGAGTGGTGTTTCTTGCTCGTCGACGATTGCTTCGCGGTCGACATGTCCGATGACGATGATCTAACTGTCGACGATGTCTTAAGCGTCGTCGTCGTCGATGCTAGTTTCGTCGACGGTATGGCCGATGACGGGCCTTTACCTTTCCCTTCATTCGTGGGCGGTTTACCCGCCGACGACTGCCCCCCCCGTTTTTTGCAAACTCCTCCTTACCTCTGGAGGCAGATTTTGCTGACTTTTTCTGGCTTGATAGCTCAACTGGAGGCAGAAAGGGTATCAATTCCAGCTTTCTCTTTTTGGATTTGGGAGAGGAACTCCTTTCCACTGAAGAGGCCCTTCTCTTTGAAGTTTGCCTCTCAGATGGAATGCTGGATTGGACAGGAGCTGTTCTGACAGACTCTTCGTCCGAAGATTGATCCCTGGATTCCAGGTATGAAAGGAGTCTTCTATGTCTGTCATGAAGGGTCTTGGTGGAAAAAGTTTTACAAATCTCACATTTTTTAATGTCATGTGGGTACAGACAATAAATGCAATGTTCGTGGGGGTCCTTGTAGTAAACCAATTTCTTCTTGCACCTCGTGCAGTCCCTGAACAGGGAAGGCTTCCTGACAGCCTGAGGTGCCTCCATTTCTGAAGAGAAGTTCAGTCGACGATTTTGAGAGGAAAACAACAAGTTTTGCCACCAAGGTTAATTGGAAAGAAAGCCCTTAAGAAGGGGAACAAGATGGAATATATTTTACAAATATATTCCACACAAAAGTAGAAAGAATTTGAAAAAGCTCAGAGAGCTTGAGGATTCCCTGTGTCTGATAGACTGCGGTGAAAAATCTGAAGATGGCTGCCGGGGGCGGAGCTTAAGCCCTGCCACCTCATTGGCTGGGGCCATAAAGGACCAAAGTGAGGTGGAGGGACTACACAATGAAGTGGCTCATAGGCTATAATGGGCTATGTACATGCACTGCTGGGTGGCAGGTTTTCCAAATGGTGCGAGACCTCTGCGATCGATCCCCTCACGGCCTCGGTTGATCAAATTCTGCCTTACTTGTTGCACCTGGCTAAATCAGGGCTCTCACTGTCCTCTATCAAGGTCCATCTGTCAGCCATAGCGGCCTACACAGTAACCGCGGAGACGCAAGCCTTACTCGCCTTACCAGCGATCAAGATCTTCCTGAAAGGACTGATGCGTACTTATCCGCCTACACCTACACCAGTTCCGGACTGGAGCCTCAACACCGTCTTAACAGCCCTCATGCAACCTCCCTTCGAGCCCATACATAGATGCGATATGAAATTCTTGTCCTGGAAGACATCCTTCCTGGTAGCCATCACATCGGCCAGAAGGATCAGTGAGTTGCAAGCTTTGTCTTCGGAACCTCCGTTTACCTTGTTCCAGAAGGACCGCGTCATCTTAAGGCCTCACCCGAAGTTCCTCCCCAAGGTACTTTCGGAGATGTTGTTCACTGAGCGCATTGTTTTACCAACCTTCTTCCAGAATCACGCTTCTGAAGCGGAAAGGACATTACACTCTCTAGACGTTTCTAGGGTGTTGAAGTTTTACTTGCAAAGAACCAAGGAGTTCCGCTCCTCAAATCGGCTATTCATTTCCTTCTCTGGCCGTACCAAGGGCCAACATATATCCAAACAAAGCCTGGCACGCTGGGTATCGTCCTGCATCACCCACTGTCATCAGTTGAAAGGCGACCCTTTAACTAGACCGCCGTCTGCGCACTCCACCAGAGTAAGAGCGGCGTCAACAGCATTCCACGCAGGGGTGGCCTTGAAAGACATATGCAGAGCTGCCACGTGGAGCACTCTGCATACTTTCGCGAAACACTACTGCCTGACTGAAAATACCAACAAAGAAACTGCAGTTGGACAGGCAGTGCTCCGCCATCTCTTTGTATAAGGTAGGACCAGCCTCCTTTCCCACCTTTCCCGAAGTATGTAACCGTTGTGTTGCTGCATGGTAAAGGTTTGATCAGAAATATGTTTTTCTGTAATTATGCATATATGTATATAATGGTGGCATGTTTTAACTGCTTGGTATTCTATTCAAGCATCTGAATCTATGAAAGATCCAATGCTGGAGAAGTCTTAGTTACTTACCTGTAACTGTATTTCTCCAGCATTTGTATCTTTCATAGATTCACATGTGCCCGCCCGCCTCCCCTGAGAGGCTGCTCCTATGCTCGGCATCCATCATACTGTAATCTCTACGGTTCAAAATCTGAAGATGGCTGCCGGGGGCGGAGTTTAAGCCCTGCCACCTCATTGGCTGGGGCCATAAAGGACCAAAGTGAGGTGGAGGGACTACACAATGAAGTGGCTCATAGGCTATAATGGGCTATGTACATGCACTGCTGGGTGGCAGTGTATATATATATATATATATATATATATATATATATATATATATATATATATATATATATATATAAAAAATATATTATTATTATTATTTAATTTATCACCGAGGATTCCCAGTCTGACGACGGGGAATATTCAAGCATGTGAATCTATGAAAGATCCAATGCTGGAGAAGTAGTAATTAGAAGATAAATGAAGCTGTGCTCTCTCCTTCGGCGAAATATGGGGCCTCTTTGAAAGAAACTCACACATATAATGGAATAATAGCAGGGTGCAACAAGCTGATGGTTTGTGTCCTTGGCATGGACAGAAGAAGATATGATAGCAGCATGGCCGAGCTCTCATGGGACGGAGAGCAGCTGCAGAATTTGGGAGTGAAACTAAGATAGCAAGATGTGTGGTCACACTGGATGGAGCTTTCACTGTATCTAATTTGTTGCCATGAGGCAGTCGGTTTCGCTCTCTCCATTATTCGCTTAATTGAACACCTTGTGAGTTACACATCTGGTGTCATTGGCTAGCATACTAACCAACTGGGATAGGGAAATGTAGTAACCCTATCAGAATAGGAAAAATGTACTAACCAATTAGCATAGGGCAATTTCTGTAGATTTAGGTTTTTTATATGCAAGAAATAATAGGATGCTCAAAATGTGGTCATAAATAAAGTTTAGATCGTATTTTAAATTATTCAGATTTTGTGGTTTTCGTCTTTAAATATTACTGTCTGACGTGGGAGTTCTCAGCTTTTCGGTCTCAAGAGACTGAGTGACCTCTCCGGGCTGTTAATTCACTATATTAAATCTGTGTTTTTTCGCAAATTGTGGGTCTCATCAGTGTTTCCTGGAAATCATTAAGGGTCTTCGTTTAGATCTGGTGACTCTGACTTGATCTCCACTGGCTCCAGAGGAAGGTCTACATCATTGTGTAAATAAGTGTTTTTTATTTGTTTTTAAGATGTGCTATTAACCATGTACATAAATATGTTTTCCTTTGTTTAGTATTAGTAGCCGTTGTGGAGATGAATGTGTTTTGGAGTCAAATATTTGTAGTAATTGTGTTAACAAAGGTGTTATTGCTTGATGAGGTTAGCTGTTGGTTGAGTGAACTGGTTCTATTGTCAGATTGTGTGTAGTTGAAATATTAAAATTTGCAATTTTGGTGGAAGGTGTAGCTACTGGGTCAGTGTTGACAGGAAGTTGTGTGGCACGGTGGACACACCTTTCGAGCATATGTGCAAAGTGCTCCCACAGCATAAAGAAAAGATTTTGGAATACCACAAATAGTGGGCACAGTGAATGATAGGGAAAATGTTTACAGCATGGCCTGAGGAAGACACGTATGAGAAAGGTTTATTGGAACATATGCATACATATTTGTAATCAACATGTAATTGAAGAATCAGCAAGGTAGTCTAAAGTCATGGCAAATGTTTGTGGAAGAAGGAAATACCTCTGACAATGGCGGAAGGGGATTGACTCTAACGGTTAAACAGACAGTCTCTGATAGGTGTCTCACCACCCCCATACGGGTCCTACGCCTTATGACGTTAGGGGACAGGAGGAGGACAATGGAACAGAGGCAAATCAGAGGAGGAGGAGGTGATATCATATAGGAGGAACCTCCGACCATTGCCCCGGTCGGATGACCCTTGCTAAAACAGAGAAAAGGGGGCAAGTCGCCCGGCCCATACAGCAGGGAACACAGTTACAAGTGCTCCAGAAGCAGCTAGGGGGGGGACACAGGATGTGCACTGGCATCACATGGATCAGCAAAACGTAATGAACACCTTGCCCTCCCTTATAGCAGGAGCAGGCGAGTGGATGTATCCCCTTGAGAAATATACTGCAGGCATCAAACTAGCTGTGGTTGACATGAAAAGTGTATTTGCCTCTCTGGTAGGAGAACAAGCAGACAAGATTTGGAAAAAGGTGTGGTATCCAGGAGAAACATTGAAAGACATCGCTCATGATGGCGCCTCATTTAATAACTGCTGAGCACACTTGTGGAAAGTATTGAGAGACATATACCCAGATAGGCCCAATAGGCCCACCTCATGCTCCACAAAAAGAAGGCAGATGAAGAACCTGCAGCTTATATACATCAGATACAAGAAATGTGGCGGACAGAGACAGAGGATGTGTGGGACAAGAATATTATTGTTTTTTATCATGTGCTGCACAGGGGACTCCCTACAGACATACAAGCAGATTTAAACAGGTTGTTGGGTTAGAAGCTAAAGAATGATCAGAAATACAGGCACACATAGTACACTACTGCCAACAGAGACAAGAAAAGGATAAGGATTAGACCGAGCAAGCACAAAGGGCAGAAGCAAAGTTAGGGCATAAAAGGTTAGCAAAGATGAGTGTGGATGGATGGTGATAACCAATGTGGTGGGAGGGTAACAGGAGCAAGGCCCCCCACAGAAATGGACAGAGGGGTCCAAACGTGTGAGGAGGGAAATGGGAAGTGTTCAGAGAGGTTCAGAGAGGTTCAGGGAAGTGTTCAGAGAGGTAGATAAGGTTTCCAGAGGGGCAGAGGGTAGGATTTGGGGGCATGAGGCCTCAAATGGGGAAGCAGTGTTGTCCTGTGGGAAAATGGGTCACTTTGCACGAGAATGTAGGTGTTATGCCTGCAAGGTTTCGTTCCAGGCTACGCACGCTTCATGCAACCAGGAAACGAATATTTCTGAACCCGGCTTTCCGAGGCGGCTGGAGGTTGCCATGGAAGTTAGGCAATACGTTGCTAGGGAGGCGCAACGTACGTGCTGGGTCACGGCGCTGATCATGTGTTCTTGGTTACTTAACACCGCCTCCCTGCTTGTTCGGTGCTTCTGATCAAGTATTGTTTCTGGGAGCTCCTCGTTTTTGATCTTGTTTCCTGATTCCCTGGTTTTCTGACTCTTGCTATTGAACCCGACCTTGATTTCGGATCCTCCTTGTCTGTTCCGGTGCTTCGGTGATATCCTGTTTTTTTTTTAACTTCGCCTTCCGTCCCTGGATTTGAATTTGTCTACTCCTTGGCCTGTTTTTGCTTGTGTGGTTACGACCCGGTTTGTTAAAAGGATTGCGTTCCTAAGTTAACTTTTCTTACTTCTCGGTACGATCACGGCTACGTGGTAGCATTAGCCGTCCAGAGACACAGCCTCCGCTGCGTCGTGGGATCGCCTCGCTGCACGGTGGGAGACGTTCTGTCCAGCGACACCGCCTCCACTGCGTCGGGGGACAGCCTCTGCTGCAACGTGGGACCGCTACCCGTCCGGCAAACACAGACTCTGCTGCTCCGCGGGAGAGATAACTTTCTGTTTGAAGGATTACTCATAAAACATACAGGGTTTGATTTCCTCGTTTCTCCAGTATGTGTCAGTGAATCCGGGTACATCAATATCGGAATTCATGGTAAGAAGTTATTGGACAGTTAAAGTATTCTTGGCAGTCTCGTACTTAAGGGGTTGTGATCAGAAGGGTGGTTACTGTTTTGCAGTACTTACTACGAATTATGACTCATGCTCAGAGATTAGCTCTGCCCTTGATTAGCTTATTGGGGAAGGAGTGTTAGTAACTGTTTCAAGTATAAGAGTATACTTGTATACTAATTGTGCTTCCTTCCTTCTACAGCTACGTGGGTCTCGACGGGAATTCCATATATCTTTCAATTAATTGATCCCTCTGTATGTGTGATTGGTACCATTCAGAGGGTTACATTAGTGGGAAGAATTCATCTTCTACACTACGGGGTCAACCAGTGAAGAGGAATTCTGACATAATCAGAAGCCTTTAAACACGGACCCCAACGAGACCTTAACTAACCTCCTCCAATTAGTGGCAGATCTGAGAACAGATATGGCTAATGCTCACGCCGCTACTCAACAACAAATTCTGGAACTCCAAACGGCTATTCAGCCAATGCCTCAAGCAGCACCAGTACTATCGGCTGCCCCGGTACTGGAACCTGCACAGGCAGGGGCCGGGCCAGTGTATGTCACAACTCAATTTCCTTTGGCCCCACCGGAGAGATTCCATGGGGAACCAAAACATTTCAGGACGTTTCTAAATCAATGTCGCCTACATTTTCTATGTCGACCTGGTTCATTTCCTGATTCAGCAACAAAGGCAGCCTTCCTACTGTCCCATCTTGGAGGTACTGCCACTGCCTGGGCTAACCCTCTCCTGGAAGTGGGAAGTCCTTTATTGTTCGACTGTGACGCCTTGATTGAAGCGATGGGGAAAGTATTCGATACTCGATGCAAGGCCCAAGTCATGGAGTTGGAATTGCTAAGTTTGCAACAAGGGGATATGACGCTCTTGGGTTATTTAGCAAAGTTTAATCAATTAGCGGCTGAGACGGGCTGGCCTGATGATAAGAAGGCCTCTTTGTTTTACAAGGGATTATCCAAAACCTTAAAAGATACCCTTGCTATGGTTCCAGTAGTACCAGCTTCTTTTCCGGAATTACTAGAGCTAGTCCTTCAGATAGACGGCCGCAAGGCAGCTCGAAAAGGGGAGAAACGAGGTGTGGCTCCTGACGTCCACATCAACCCTACATCGTCTACTGTTGCGCCAGAACCAATGCAGATCAGGGCAGCTACACGAGGTCCTCTTTCGCCAGAAGAAAGAGAGAATCGTAAGAGAAACAATCTATGTTTCTATTGCGGATCATCGGAACATCTATTGAAAGCCTGTACCAAGAAACCCTCCAAAAGACAGGGAAACGCGAAAGCTCGGCAATGAAAGGAGTCCAATTGCCGAGTAATTACGTTTTCAAGGACTCCCTGCTAGTTCGACCTGTTGAAATGGAGGTAAATTTCAAGCTATCACAAGACAAAATTGTTCAAGCCACAGCAATCATAGATTCTGGCGCTGCAGGAAATTATATTGATACCTTGTATGCCAGAGATCTGGGTATTCCCATTATTGATAAAGCAAATCCTATAGCCGTGAACGCTGTGGATGGCTCTTCCCTGGTATCTGGAATGGTGATCCAGCAAACAGAGGATTTGGCAATGGAGACTATAATGGGACATTCAGAAACTATTTTCTTCGATCTCATAACTGCCCCGCAGTTCAAGCTCATATTGGGGCTTCCGTGGTTACGCTTACACAATCCATCCATTGACTGGCACTTAGGTAGGATCGAGTTTATGTCAGAGTATTGTGAGAATCTGTGTTGGAAGAACAAGCTCCCAGCAAATAGTCCTTGCCATTCTCTATTGGATATTGCCTCTACTGTTGGAGCGGTTATAACCAGTGTTTTGCCTACGGAATATTCTCAATTCAAAGATATGTTCATTGAAGGAGGTGGGTCGGTTTTGCCTCCGCACAGACCCTACGACTGTCCCATCGATCTGGTGCCTGGGGGTAAGTTCCCATCAGGCAGGATATATTCCTTAACCCACAAAGAAGATCTCGTTCTTAAAGAATATATAGATCAGTCGCTAAAATCAGGGTTTATACGCCCCTCTCGTTCACCGTCGGCTTGTCCTTTAGTTTTTGTGCCCAAAAAGGAGGGGGATCTCCGTCCATGCATTGATTATAGGGCTCTCAATTCCATCACTGTTAGGAATCAATATCCCATCCCTCTCATCTCTGTACTCCT
This sequence comes from Ambystoma mexicanum, assembly GCF_040938575.1. Classification (NCBI taxonomy): domain Eukaryota; kingdom Metazoa; phylum Chordata; class Amphibia; order Caudata; family Ambystomatidae; genus Ambystoma; species Ambystoma mexicanum. The sequence continues at coordinate 1,463,137,454 of NC_090935.1, forward strand.
GGATCAACTGGGTTCGTCGGTTGTGTTCACCAAATTGGATCTACGCGGTGCTTACAATTTAGTAAGAATCCGTAGCGGAGATGAGTGGAAAACGGCATTCAAAACCAGGTACGGATTGTTTGAATACAGAGTCATGCCATTCGGACTCTGTAATGCCCCCGCTACATTTCAATATTTCATCAATGATGTTTTTCACGACATGATGGACCAATTTCTGATAGTTTACTTGGACGACATCTTGATATATTCCACATCCTATGAGTTACATGTAACACACGTTGCTCGCGTGTTGCATAGACTACGTGAAAACCATCTGTTTGCTAAGTTAGAGAAGTGTATTTTCCATGCTTCAGAAGTGGAGTTTCTCGGGTATGACATAACCAGTAAAGGAATTCAAATGAGTCAATCTAAAGTTAAGGTGGTTTTAGAGTGGCCCCCACCCACCTCGTTGAAAGCTCTGCAATCCTTTTTGGGGTTTGCTAATTTCTACAGGAGGTTTATTAGGGATTTTTCTGCTTTGGTCGCCCCATTAACAGCCTTAACAAGCAACAAAAAGGGTTTTCTTTGGGACAGGGTTTGTGAGCAAGCCTTCCAGTGTCTCAAAGCTGCATTTACTAGCGCTCCGGTGATTCAACACCCTAATCCTGGCCTACCCTTTGTGGTAGAAGCTGATGCTTCAGACATTGCCCTTGGTGCCATTTTGTCTCAGGAGTGTCCGGAAACCAAGGGGTTGCATCCGGTGGCTTTTCATTCAAGGAAATTGACCTCCTATGAACGAAACTACACTATTACTGAAAGAGAATTGTTAGCGGAGTTCGGGCAGAGTTCAGTCTGCGGCAGACTCTGGTGGAGTGTGGAGTGAGGAGCTGCAGCGACGTGTCTTTCAACTGTTTGCTTTCTGCAAGTGTGTGGCTGACGGTGTCGTACACCTTTAACAAATCAAGCCCCACCGACTTTAAAAACCTGCCTCGAGCGCGGAGCGCGCGCGGAGTTCGGGCAGAGTTCAGTCTGCGGCAGTCCGCGGCTGAACGGAGGCTGCTTGCTGCCCATCGTCAACTTTGCTTAGCTTTGCGTCAGCTGACTGCCGACCCAGGCCATCGTCCAGTGAAGGTAAGGAAAGTATTCTTTACCCCGTTTCGGATGGCCGAAAATGGGCCTTTGACCCGAGCTATGGCAAAGCAAACGATACATCCTAGAGACAATTCGGTAAATACGATTCTTGCCGAGCGACCCAGAAAGTTTGGAGCTGGCACACTTACCCCTCAGGGAGGTGGGCCAGCCACTGAAGATAATGTAGTTAATGAATCTCCTACACAAGGGTGCTCGCTCCCGACGTCGGCTTCATTGAGGGGATATGATTGGGGAAAACAGAGCGAGCCCTGTATAAATGCCCCCCTTTTGCCTGCCGTAATAACTGAAATGGTCACACTACCAGGTCCTTCTGTAGTGAATGATCTAGCAGTGCAATTCTTGAGCAATTCCCTGAACTTAACCCCGTCCAAATTACCATCATCAGTGGGGCATGGCATGGACAGTCTCTCCCAGACAGGGGTGGGGCGCGCGCAGGCTTTGGACTCAAATTTGCCTACATGTGAAGCCACCGTAACGATTGCGCAGAGCCCTGTGCCTGAGCCTTTGCTACCACCTCTAACGAGAGAAGTAAGGCATGCTTGTAGGGGAAGGCCAGTGAGGAGCTTGTTGGAGGTGGACAGCTCTCCCCTTGCCTATAGTGCATCAAGAGAGATTGGGAACGAGATTATCCGAACTACAAATGGCGAGCGGCCGCCAAAAATAGACTTAACATGTCCTGCGGGAATCTTCTCCTTCGACGTCACCGACACCGAACTGCTGGAGTTTGAGACTCGGTCCTCGCAGAGCGGACATGAAACATCTAAATCGAAGTCCCTAGGTCCAAGGCAAGATGTTGTACAAGCGGTGGCGGATTCACAAACTGGGGTAACAGAAACCGCAAACAATGGTGGGCAAGTGAGCGTTCATGTACAACAAAAAAATGTTGTTCTAGATGAGAACCTAATGCATGTAAGCTCTGAAGACAAGACTGACAAAGGGAGTTCAATAAATATGCCACCGACTCCCTTGATGGCGGTGGGCGGGGAGACAATACCACCTTTGACAGCAGTGTGTGGTATTGATGTAATCAACAGTTCACCACAGCCTTGCTCCAATAATGCGCTGCATCTGTTCGATCTGGCTGGGAGAGAGGCGCGTTTAACACAACGTCTGAAGGACGACTTTGAGCAAATTAAGGTTCGGCTGTCGAGTATCCCCAGACCAGTGCCAGTGTCTAGTGTTACGTGCACATCTAACTCCATGCCTGCAAATCAAGAAAAGTCCGGCAGTGCTTACATACATACAACAGCCGGACCGGGAGAACATGAAATACCGGACAGCTCTTCTTGCGCCCCTTACCTCCCGATGTGTGCTACTTTACGGACTGGGGGCAGAGGCGGGCCCCTCATGCTGAACAAACCTCAAAAGCACATTCCGAGTATGGTCATGCACTGTTCTACCCCTAAGGAGATGGCGGCCTCGCTTGTCTTGCCAAAAAAATTGGTAGATTGTGATGTTGCTGATATATGTATAAACAAGGATACAAGCAAACATAACTTGATGAATGAATCGACGAAAGAGGCCGCGGCAGCCCTTAAATCGAATCTGTCTGCGGCTGCGGCACTACAAATACATAATAATGTGATGGCTGCAACATCAGTTGCTCTCATTCCTTTTACTAAATTATACGAGAGCATAAATGACTCAGTGCAATCAAATGGGGGTCGTCTGGATCACATCATGGAACGGCTAGTAAAGCAAGACCAAATCATTTCACTGCTCCAACTAAATCTGGAAAGTGAAAGATCTGCTTCTGTTTCCCTGCAAAAATTAGTGAATGATATGATAACAAATGAGATCAACGAAAAAAAAGAACTGATAACAGCTTTTTCGTCGTGCTTAAAGCAAATAACCCTGATGACGAACCAGATAGCCCAAAGAATAATTAACCTAGATGTTCCACCGCAGGGGCCGATTGGTCCAGTGGCCGATATTATAAATGAGCAGTCGAGGCCAACTTTAATAGACATCGCAGGAAATGCAAATGCGAATGAGAATTGTGAACTCAATCTACCGGTAGTTGAAAAGTCGTCAAAAGGTTTGGCGTCGCAATTGGAAGTTATTGATGCCCAACTGGCTGAGATTGCTGAAAAGTGTCCAAATTCCTCCACAGAACCGGAGAAAGAAAAATTGACGACTGAGCAAGAAAAGGAAACTTTAACACCTTTGCCTCGTACAATCTCAGTAGCATCTTTTGGCATTTTCAGTGGCCTGGCAAAAAACCTAAATATGGCAAAGGAAATCACCACGAAAGAGAAAGCAAAACAACTGATAAAGGACCATCCAAAAAAAAGGACTGAAAAGTTAAAGAATTGCGACTCTCGAAAAGGGGCTGGCAACGCAAAGAAATTTATACGTAATCTAACGACACCTGCTAAAGTGACCCCCTTCTTTAGACCTTCGAAAGAAAATTTGGCACAGCAGACTAAAGGGTCAAAAAGGGTTGTTGTGAAAGGGCCGGCAATTACATGTGATATGAATAACCCAAAAAAACGACAAAGACTTGATTCAGATGATCTGATAAACGTGGTGGAGAATACTTCTATTGACTTATGTAATTTATCTACATACTCTCATGATGATGAGTGTGGAGCCCGTAAGATCGATACCTCGAATAGTTCAATGAGTACGCTTGACTCAATTGAGTCAAATGAGCCCGAGGAAAGACGGCCGACAAATCCGTGGGCCATAAGTAAAAAGGTCTGTCTCAAACAAAAATCACCACTGAGTAAAATTAGTCACTCTTCAAAACCAGTGCCATCTACATCGAAGTGTAATGCTGGGCCATCCACCAGAGTGGCAACTTCTGGTGGGGCTACCGTGACTGAGCATGATAGCAGTAAAACAACGATGGGGCTAAATCCAAAGTTAACAGCTGCTCAGCGACTAAAGGAGTCCTTGAAACACAATCACGAAATGCAAGATTCAGGCAAACAGTCCAATATCCGAATCGCAATCGTGAATATTTTGAAAGAGGATCGTGATGTGAACATGAACAGGAGAAATGTACTGTGCTTATTACACTCAGTGCCTGCATTAAGAACGATAACCTCCAATGATATTGCAATCATCGAATATATGTCGGAGGACTATGCAGACCAGGTGTATCTCCATATAAAATCTCATGCAGTAAGAAAAGTCATATTGGCAGCCAAAGTCGAATTATTGCAACTTGGATTCGACATTAGTGAGCATAAATCTGTCCCGCACACAGCTGGCAACCCTTTGTGTGAATCGGAAAACAGATTAGCACCTAATGAACAGAGAAAAAATAACATAAGAAACCAATTACGAACAGGAACATATGCAAAATCAATGACAAAAAGAAACATGTACGATGGCCAGATATATTAGCTGGGGGACGTGAAGGCCAAAGATGTGGTCTCCCTGGTCTCGTGGAACACGAGGGGATTCTCCCATCTACTTGAGGAATTTCCAATTGATCTAGAGAACAACTTCATAATCTGCCTACAAGAGACGTGGCTAAGGTCCGTGCCTGTTAAAGATGGTTATGTCACCTTGATAAACTCTGCAGGCAAAAATGAGCATGGACGTCCCTTTTCGGGCCTTTTAACCATGATTAAAATCGGGCTTGGATGGACAGTAATTAAAATTGTAAATCCTAACATCTTTATACAAAGTACCTTACTCCAGTGTAAACCAAGCAGCCCTGGACTACACCAATATATCTTATTATTAAATGTATATTGGAACCCAGTGATGATAACTCTGAAGAATTTCATAACTGCGGTAACCACAATCCTAGACAAAAATTTGCAGGTCAGAAGCAACATCATGATCATTATTGCTGGCGACATGAACCTAACCTGGTTTGATATAAAAGGTAACAAATTGCTTACTAAGGGAGAAATGGAATCCCGACAACATGATAGACGTAAGCATTGGGACAACATCATGAAGACCTACGATTGTGTCATGGTAAATGGGCAAATTGATGGAGACATACCTCCAAATACTACTTGGCATAATATGGGTCACGCAAAGGTACTAGACTACATTTGGGTGTCTAAACACTCCTGGAATAAAATCAGAAAAATGAATGTGATCAAGACAACAAAAAGTGACCACGAAATATTGGTGATGGGCTTGTATATAAGTAACAATCCAGAATTGCAGACCTTCGGACAAGCTCTCGAAGTAAATAATGGAAAAAACAAGCTGCGACTATCTTCGCAACAAATAATTACGCTATCAAAGGTCATGGATAATGACAGGATCTCCACCTACAATAAAGTGGATTATGTGTCGTTTTTGCCTCAGCAAAATGGCGTCCCATTATGGAAGAAAAACACCAATAAGCAGCATCTGCATGGCTGGAGTACGATGGTAAATGAAAAAAAAAAGACGCTTCAAAGTGAGATACGTAAGCTGAAATCACAAGGAGGCATAAAGAATATCGATATGATAAAAAAAAAGAGGCAGGTTTACCGTAATTGGATTAAAGCATACAGGTATCAGCGTGATCAGGAACGAGGTGAACAAATGCTAGGCCTGATGAAATCCAACAAATGTAGAGAAATATGGCACATACTAAATAGCTGCTCAAATAATCAAGCAACTAAGATGGCCAACGTAGTATCGGAAGCTGAGTGGAATCAACATTTTACAAAAGTATTTGCAGGTGAGACTGAATGCGAAGTAAAAAAAGAAGAAGCATCGACAGGAAATTGGGACTGTATTGAATCTGTCGATGACATACTCCTTGCAATCAATTCCCTGAATAATTCACGTGCGGCAGGCCCCGATGGCATATCGAATGTGATGCTTAAACAAAATAAAGCAGAATGGGCGGAATTTATTGCAAAATTATTTACAAAGATAGCAACATCGAAGAAAATCCCCATAACCTGGACATCTGCCATTATCGTACCGATATTCAAGAAGGGTGATCGGGCAAATCCAGCAAATTACCGCCCTATCGCCCTGTTGGATACCATCGGCAAAGTGTTCGCTAACTTTCTACAAAAAAAAATAACAAAGTGGGCCATTTCAGCCAAAATTGTGGACTGCAGACAAACTGGGTTTACCAAGGGTGTTGGTACTGAGAACAACCTGACGCTGCTTAACATCTTAAAACTGACAGCTCTGGCGAGTAAAACAAAGTTGTTTATAGCTTTCATTGACCTTCACCAAGCTTTTGATTGCATAGATCGGAAATTGCTATGGGACAAACTAAAAAAATGGAATTGTCCTCAGGATCTATTGCAGCCAATAATTGCTTTACACACATCAACCACAATACAAATAAGGCTAAATGAAGCAGGACTCTTGTCGAACAAAATGAGGACACAAAGAGGTGTGAAGCAAGGGTGCCCAATAGCTGCATGCTTATTTAAGCTGTTCATCGCTGATATTCCGGCTGCTTTGTGTAATGTCCGATGTTTCCCCCCAAAGATAAATGGTTCTCACATAAACTGCATGATATATGCGGACGATATCGTGCTAGTTGATAACACGCAGATTGGCCTCCAGCATCTTTTGCAAAAAATACAAGCCTACATGAATCAAAATCACTTAAAAATAAACATATCAAAAACAAAAATCATGAAGATTGGACCAAAAAGCGGCACAAGGTCAAGTTCCTTTAAGTGGAGACTTGGAAACATGACCCTAGACGAAGTTACTGAAATGAGATATCTAGGAATCATGTTCAGTCCATCAATTTGTGAGCGGAACTGGGTCAAGACGTTGAGTTCCGGATGACCACTTTGGCAGTACAAGGAGCCCGGTTCCATTATCTCTTCGGCAAGTTCTCCCTCGCTCCGATCCGGCTATTCTACCTCCAAAAAGTGATTTCGTCAATCACCTATGGAGCAGAGGCTGGTTGGAACCTGGACCACTCAATTTGGGCAAAATTAGAAGGCCAGTTTTGGAAACGTGTTTTAAGACTACCAAAATGCGTTTCCATAAAGGTTATAAGGCAGGAGTTAGCACTTGACGACCTATATACAACTATTATCTGGAAAACACTGGCATTAATGCGTAAGATGCTAATTACAAAGAAAGACCCACTGTACAAAATTTTGGCGGTGACAGAGGCAAAACACGTAGGGGGTGTTTTTGCGAAATGGTTGGAAAAAGCAAATAACATCATGTTGGCTGCCAATATAAGCAATGAAATGCTAATAAAGTGGCCACAATTAGCAAAAAAGAGACTAAAAGAATGGTCCTGGGCATGTAACATGGATAAACTAGAAGGGTTAACAACTGCCCCCAAACTAGGACCAACAGCAAACAAACTGAATAAACTGCCAGGATATCTCACTCAATTTCCATCAAGGCACCATCGGGATCGATTTCTCAGACTTCGGCTGAATGCTCTAAGAACAAGAGAAGTACTATTCATAAGAAAAGACGCAGAGACAAGTGACAATTTGTGTAGATTCTGCCGAAATGAAATGGAGACAGTAAGACATTTGATAACCGCCTGCCCCAAACTCCATTCTTTAAGATCTCTACACCTTAGGAAGTTCGCACCACTAAATGAGAACATGGACGAGTGGTGGTATCGAATCTTGAGTGGAAATTCTATTATCTTAACCTGTGCGGTGATCAACTTTATTGATGCCCTAAATGTCTGATAAGATATGTGGGCCAAGGGTCTGGCATAAGGATTGTATAAGGATATGTGTAAGGAACTGTGTGTTAGAACAAAAAGTTTATATTAAACTATAAAAAAAAAAAAAAAAAATTGTTAGCGGTACGGGACTCCTTCCTGACCTGGCAACATCATTTATTGGGTACAGCATACCCAGTTCAAGTTTTCACTGATCACAAAAATTTAGTGGCTTTACAGTCAGATAAGTGTTCTACGGCCAGGCATGCTAGGTGGCATGAGTTCTTTTCAATGTTCAACTTCACCATAACATATCGCCCCGGTTCTTTGCACACGAAGGCTGATGCTCTTTCACGCCTCCATGGCGAGCCATCTCCTCCAAACACAGATGGTCGTCCTCTATTGCCATTTCAGGTGATTTGTGGTTGTACCTTACAAACTACCCTGCGGGATGAATTGCAGAAATGGGTGAGAGTCAATCCTACGGAAGCAGCTGAACTTAATATTGAAGTTATTAACGGTTTGCCCCATATCAAGGGGGTGTTGTTCCTTCCAGATGCTGGTGTTCGTAAAAAGGCCATCAAATGGTGCCATGACTCGATGTTAGCAGCACATCCGGGTACGAAGAAGACCCTCGATCTTCTACAATGCTGGTGCTGGTGGCCTTCTATCGCTAAAGATGTTGCAGAACACATCGCTCGTTGCTATGTATGTGCTCAGTGTAAAAGTTCACGTTCCAAACCTGTAGGTTTACTTCAGTCTATGCCTGTTCCTGACTATCCGTGGTACATGATTTCCATGGACTTTGTGGTGGACTTGCCACCGGTTTCTGGTTTCAACACCATATGGGTGGTCATTGATTATTTTATCAAGATGGCGTTGTTCATACTTTGTCAGGGTCTTCCTACCGCGCCAGCTTTGGCGGATCTGTTCCTAAAGAATGTTTTCCGTTTTTTTGGCCTCCCGTCTACTATCATTTCGGATAGGGGTTCGCAGTTTACGTCTCGTTTCTGGAAATCCCTTACCAATTCCTTTGGGATTGATGAAAGGTATTCCAGCTCGTACCATCCTCAAACGGACGGACAGACCGAGCGCCTCAATTCAACTATGGAACAGTACCTTAGATGCCTTACTCACCAGTATCAGGACACCTGGCTTTCGTTACTTTCTATGGCAGAATTTGCATATAACAACTCTCTCCACACATCTACACGCTCTTCGCCATTCTTTGCCTTATTTGGTAGACATCCTAGGTCCATGCCTCTCTCTCCGGCTCTTCCTACACATCACCCCGCGGCGTCTGCTTGTATTCAGCAGCTTGTTTCAATACAGACGCAGGTAAAACTTCATCTCAAAAATGCTCAGTCCGATGCTAAACGTTTTGCTGACGTTCGTCGTTCTCCGGCCCCTACATACGCAGTGGGGGGTAAAGTTTGGCTGTCCACGAGGAATTTGCATATTCCTGGTAGACGAACACTTCTCCCACGCTACATCGGTCCGTTTGTCATCACGGCAGTGATAAATCCTGTTGTTGTACGACTGTCTCTACCTGCCAAGTGGAAGATACACCCTGTCTTCCATGTATCTCTTGTTAAGATTTTTCATCCTGGTACCACGCTCCCTTCCCGCCCGCCTCCTCTGTCTGTGAAGGGTGAGGATGAGTATGAAGTCCACAAAATACTGGATACCAAGGTTTCCAGGGGTGTCAGGATGTATTACGTAGATTGGAAGGGATACGGTCCGGAAGAGAGAACTTGGGAACCTGTGGGTCATATTCATGCTCGTCGATTGGTATCAGAGTTCTGGGCCTCGAGGGGACGGGACCCGTCTTTGGGAGAGGGTACTGTTATGCCTGCAAGGTTTTGTTCCAGGCTACGCACGCTTCATGCAACCAGGAAACGAATATTTCTGAACCCGGCTTTCCGAGGCGGCTGGAGGTTGCCATGGAAGTTAGGCAATACGTTGCTAGGGAGGCGCAACATACGTGCTGGGTCACGGCGCTGATCATGTGTTCTTGGTTACTTAACACCGCCTCCCTGCTTGTTCGGTGCTTCTGATCAAGTATTGTTTCTGGGAGCTCCTCGTTTTTGATCTTGTTTCCTGATTCCCTGGTTTTCTGACTCTTGCTATTGAACCCGACCTTGATTTCGGATCCTCCTTGTCTGTTCCGGTGCTTCGGTGATATCCTGTTTTTTTTTTAACTTCGCCTTCCGTCCCTGGATTTGAATTTGTCTACTCCTTGGCCTGTTTTTGCTTGTGTGGTTACGACCCGGTTTGTTAAAAGGATTGCGTTCCTAAGTTAACTCTTCTTACTTCTCGGTACGATCACGGCTACGTGGTAGCATTAGCCGTCCAGAGACACAGCCTCCGCTGCGTCGTGGGATCGCCTCCGCTGCACGGTGGGAGACGTTCTGTCCAGTGACACCGCCTCCACTGAGTCGGGGGACAGCCTCTGCTGCAACGTGGGACCGCTACCCGTCCGGCAAATACAGCCTCCGCTGCACCGTGGGAAACGTTCGCCGTCCAGCGACACAGCCTCCGCTGCGCCGGGGGACAGCCTCTGCTGCAACGTGGGAGCGCTACCCGTCCGGCGAACACAGACTCTGCTGCTCCGCGGGAGAGGTAACTTTCTGTTTGAAGGATTACTCATAAAACATACGGGGTTTGATTTCCTCGTTTCTCCAGTATGTGTCAGTGAATCCGGGTACATCAGTATCGGAATTCATGGTAAGAAGTTATTGTACAGTTAAAGTATTCTTGGCAGTCTCGTACTTAAGGGGTTGTGATCAGAAGGGTGGTTACTGTTTTGCAGTACTTACTACCAATTATGACTCATGCTCAGAGATTAGCTCTGCCCTTGATTAGCTTATTGGGGAAGGAGTGTTAGTAACTGTTTCAAGCATAAGAGTATACTTGTAAACTAATTGTGCTTCCTTCCTTCTACAGCTACGTGGGTCTCGACGGGAATTCCATATATCTTTCAATTAATTGATCCCTCTGTATGTGTGATTGGTACCATTCAGAGGATTACATTAGTGGGAAGAATTCATCTTCTACACTACGGGGTCAACCAGTGAAGAGGAATTCTGACAGTAGGCCAGCGATCCTCTTTAACTATACATCCAAGCATATCGTCCAGTGCTTCACCCACAGCTCCAGTACAGAACACAACCCCAGTACACCCTGCAGGTTCCATGCCCACCTCTGTATGCCCCAGGCCTGGTGCAGGAGCAGACACAAACCCTAGCCCCAAATTTCACCCAGTCACCTGTTCAGCTGTGCGATAAGAACTCCCTACCACAAGGCACCGTAACTCACTACATGGGGGCAAACATGCTAGGGGGCAACCCTTTCCTGCTCCCAGGATCTAACACAATAGGACAGCCACCAGGGAGCTCTGGTGTCTCCGGTACTATCAATAACTACTGACCCAGATAAGGAACCCCAGGTGGGAGTGAAGATAGGGAATTGAACATTTTCCTTTTTGGCCGACACAGGAGCAATGAAATCCTGCATTAAGGAGGAGTCAATCCCAATTTCGGACAACATTATGGACATGCAGGGGTTTTCTGGGACTGTGATATTGGTTCCCTTCACTGAAGATTTACCTATGACCATAGGCGCGTATGAGCAATCGGCTTCTTAGTTATATTTATGAGACTCCCCAGTCAATCTCCTGGGTAGAGACCTTATGAGCAAATTGAATCTGACATCTGTGAAATTCAGGGGTCGGACAAAGGGTAAATGCTTGAAAATGTCTTTATTTAAATATTAAAGGGGTTGGAGAAATGCCAAATGTGCCCTATTTCTAAATGGGAGTAGGCTCAACCATTACACAAAACAATAGTTCAGTTGTTGTCAGGATGTCAAAACAATAAAGTATCCACAGTCCTATGTCCAAAAAACTGCTCTGACCCTCACACTGAATATACAACAAAACTAGTATTCAGGTAAATAAATAATATTAGGCTGCTTTTCTGCAGCCGTTTTAAAAGCAAATATTATTTGCCAGACGGACACTCCCCTTCACTAGTCTTTTCCCATGTGGTAGAGCTTTAGATCCCTGATGCCAGGCGGACACTCCCCCTTACTGGTCTTTTCCCATTTGGTAGAGCATTAGAGCCCTAATGCCAGGGGGACGCTACCCTTCCCTGGTCTTTTCCCACATGGTAGAGGTTTTGGGTTTCTTGGTATTTTCTTCTTATCAAGTGCCACAAATAATTGTCTTAAAAAAAGATTCAAACTCTCAAGTTTTGGTGGGACTAGATTTGATGTTCAGGCCCCTCAGGCCTGGAGCAAGCTTCCCATCCACCTGAGGAAGACTAACTCCATTGTTGAGTTCAAGAAGGGAGCCAAGATCCATCTGTTTGATCTTGTTCCGGATTGACTTCTCTATTCTTTGGCTTAGTAGGGGAGTTAAGCTATCTTCAGTTCATTCCCCATTCAGATTAACTCTTCCGCTTCCTGGCCATCCCTCTTGTATTTTCTGTGTGCTTTATCCTTGTTGATTGTGGGCTCTGAGGCCTTCGCGTGATTTAGCGTGTTATACAAATTAAATCAAATCAAATCAAGTTTGTCTTTGATAGCTCACAGTCTTATTGTACATAAACAATTGAGCTCCTCCTGTATCCTCCGTCTCGTTTCAAAAGGTCTCACCAGAACAAGGAAAGATTAGAATAACAAGGTCTCACTAAGAAGGGCTCCTGTTCTCCTTTTTAATACTAATATTCTCTTAGCGCCAAATGAGGAGGTGTTAGATATCTTATGTCCCCAGATGCAAGTTCATTTTCAAATGGTTTCACAAAGCACTATGCCAGGGTAAATGTATACTTCAAGTTCCACAATGCTTGTCTTTCTTTATTCATTGATTTCACTACATAATACCTTCTTGCTACTTTTGTTTCTGTAATAAGTAACAGTGCCTTTAAATCACGTAGTTTCGGTACAGAATATCTTCCTGCTACTTTTGTTTCCATACGCGATCATTCTACACAATTTGAGCCAGAGAATAACTTTCCTGTTTCATCTAAACACAAGGAGCTTCTCAATTTAATTTTTCAACGCATGGAGATTCACTTCATCCTCGCTCACTCTGGTTACATTGTATCGATCTATTCTCCTTACATCAATGTCAATTTCACTATAGTTAACTGGTGGTCAAGATCTTCAAAAGGGTTCCACTTTGCAACACTCAACGGCTCTCCTTTGATGCTTCCTTCTTACCGCATTTAGTCGTAAAGTGTATGCTGGGCTTCTCATCCACCCCTCTGATCCTCCTACGTTTTTCCACTCTACAGGAGAATGAATACTTGATGGAAGGGGGAAGGCAGACTCTGCATACAGCCCCCTTCTCTCACATAGTCTCATGTCCTCAGGGTTCCTGTTCTCTCACCATAACCTCCACAACCATCTCCTCTTACAGTCTTTCAGGGTCTCAGCATTTCCCGGATGGCTCACTGCTCTCCAGCAATTCCCTTTAACTTTTCTCCAACTTCCAGTGATTTGCTTTCATGTTCTGTTGCTTTCTCTAGGCTTCCCTGGTCTGCCTGGACACTCCAGTGCACTACTTCCACCACTGCTACTGCCTCTGCCACGCTCTCTACCGCCACGTCTGCTGCTACCTGCTTCTGGCCCGATCTCAGTCCTTCTCTTTTGTTTCCAGCCTTTTCAATGTACATAAAAAAGGACTCAGGTGTTGGGACTTAGGTTTTACTCCTTCGGTCTCCAGATGCAGCTTCCTCATCCCAGTGACCTCAGTGTGGGTGTTGCTTTACAGATATACATATACCCATATGGTATATCTGGATACACCTTGTAAGAAGAGGTGGAATTGGGCATACATTTTTGGGGCTTTGGTGTTGGAATGCTGATCTTTCTCCTTCATTCTGGGGAAAACTAATTTTGTTTTTCTCAAATCTCATTTACATAGGAAGGCATAGTGTGTTCCACGCCAGGCATGTACATCATGATGTCCACATCAGTAGTACAAGCAACATCTGGCCACAGCGACCGGCAAGGATTACCACTGCATCTAGACTTGTTCCTCTATGGGGTAACAGTTGTATTAGGATGGGTGCCGGGGATCAAAGACAAGATTTGGCGTGTACCGGCTGAATTCCTATTCCGACTGGTGGTCCAGCAGGAATGGCCGCCAGGCACCATTATCAAAATATACCTAGAGGCAGTAATTATCAAGAGAAACATGGTACTCTTCTCTGGTTTGGATGAGGAGGATCAGGAATAATGCTTAGGTTTATGTATTGACCCAACACAGCGATTGAGGGATGTGTCTGATGAACAGCTGTTCAATTGCACAGAACAAGAGTGGGAAATTATATTAGAAATGTTCATAGGCTTGCTAATGAGGATAGGGGCGGTTCACATTAAACTTAAACTAAAACAAGGAGCAGTCTTGCCCTGAGTAAAACAATACCCTATGTCAGAGGAAGCGTAGCAAGGCATATTTTCCATTTCACAGGCTTCATGGCAGCAGGCCATAATACAACCACCAGAGTACCCATGCAACACGGCTATCTGTCCTGTGAATAAAAGCAAAAGGTTAATCTTGCAGGATGATGCAGGACTTGCCACCAATGAACAACATTGTAGAGGCAGAATTCCCAGTGGTGCCCAACCCCGCCACCATTGTGTGTAACATCCCCACAGAAGCAACATGTTTTACAGTAATTTACAGTAATAGACCTCAAGAATGCTTTTTTCTCAATCCCATTACATCATCAGTGTCAGTGGCTCACTGCATTCACCTATAGAAGGCAAATATTTCAACATACAGCATTTTTAACAGGGTGTTACAAATATACCTAGATAACTTGCAGGCAAAAAGCACAGTGATTCAGTATGTAGACATCCTCCTGGTCTGCAGTGCGACAGAAGAGCAATGTAGAAATTACTCAGTAACAGTCCTGACCCTATTGGCAGAAATGGGGTACAAAGTATATAAGGTTAAGCAGTATTGACATCAAGAGGTTTTGTAGCTAGGGCAGATAATATCAGTAGGCTGAAAAACAATACCAGAAGGGGCCACAGCAGTACAGAGCACACCACAGCCAACCACGGTCAAAAAGATACACAGTTTTAAGGGTTATGTAACTACTGTCGAGCATGGATATTTGACTATTCAAAATACACTAAACCACTACTTGAAGGGCTAAAAGAAGCACAGAAAGCAAAAGAGCACATTATTTGGACAGACCAGATGATCAAATCATTTCAGGAACTTAAGAAAGCGATCAGCAGTGCCCCACTTCTTGCCACATCAGATTATGGGAAACAATTATTTTTGTTCTCACACTCAAACGCTCAGGTGATGGCAGCTGTTCTCACACAGAAGATCTCAATGGGACATAAGACACTGGCTTATTACAGTGGTCCTCTGGACCCAGTGAATCAGGAACACTTCCCATGGGAGCAGGCCTTAGCAGCATCTGTTTTTGCAATACAGACTCATCCACTATCACTATAGTGGTGCCCTGTCACCCTTTACATGGAATAGGCAATTTTCGCAATCCTAGAGAAATCAAAATCCACTGCCACAGCTCAACTAGCATCAGGGTGTGAGGTCATTCTATCCAATTCCTCAATCAACATTGTGAGGTGCCAAGTTGTTAATCCAACTACACTTATTGCAGAACCAGTACAGGAACAAGATACAGTACACAATTGCACTATTTATGAGGACATCTCGGACGAGGATCCCTGCATTAGGGAGGATGCACTCCAAGAAGGAGGCGTGTTCTTCATTGATGGGTCATCGACTATTGATCAGAACACGGGGATCAGGCACATGAGGGCAGCAGTAGTTACCCTCGAATCAGGGGAATAGTAGTACAAGTCAAATTGCCTTTGCACAATTCGGCACAAGCAACAGAGCTTGTGACCCTCATAACAGTGTTAGAATTATCTCAGGGGTGCCCTATTACTATTTACTCAGATTCAGCATACATCACATCCACAGTACACTGCAGCCTCTCCAGATAGTGGAGGAGAGGGTTTAAAAGATCCGATGGTACACCTATGCGGCACGCTGCACTACTTTCAAGGTTGATAGATGCACTAGTGCTCCCTGCAGTAGTAGTGGTAGTAAAATGCACAGCCCACACAAACATAGACCCAGTTGCTTTTGCCAATCGTGCAGATTCAGCAGCAAAACAAGCAGCATACTTAGATGACCCCACCGACGTAAAAAACTTTGCAGATATAGCCGCAAAAGAAGCAGCATACTTTGCAGATCCCGATGGCATAACATCCACTAAATTCTCAGTACAAATAGTAGAAATTGCATCCTACAACACCATTCTCCTGACCCAGATTATTGATCTACAGGCACAGGCTCCCCAGCAGGAAAAACAAGTATAGACAAAAGGGGATTGCTCTGTATCTCCCACAAACCTCATATGGAGGCAAACATTTCAGGAAAATGAGTCAAGCTCCCAGAGCTTCTCACAATTGCCCTTGAACAATTACACTTCCCAGCACACACGTCCAAAGAGTATATTGCTACAGAATTGCAACAGGACTGGTTTATTGCAAACCTCCAAGAGCTCTTTGCTGATTACACAACAAACTGCATCACCTGCCAGAAGTATACTACCAGTAGAACCCCTTCACACACTTAAAGCCACCTTGCCCCACCCGTCAGGACGCTTTCGGCATCAACACATTGACGATGTCGACATGGTTAACAGATACAGTAAGTATTGTTACCTTATTGTTGTGCTTTGTCCTTTTTCATGATGGATTGTGGCTGGTCTCTGTATCAGCCCTGATGCCAAATGTGGAGCCAGAGTTTTGGTGCGAGAAGCATTTCCCCAATGGGGAATTTGTGATGTGATCTGGTCCGACAATGGGGCCCACTTCTTTAATGACATGTTCAAAGAAATGTGCCTTTTGTTAGGAATTAAACATAAACTGTGTTCAGTATCCCACTGCCAGGCCAACATGGTGGCTGAGAGAATGAATGGCCTCTTAAAGCAAAGGCTGGCTAAAATGTATGTCACATTGAAAACGTCTTGGTTACACTGCCTGCCTGTCACCTTATTTGCGCTGTACAACCAGCCAGAGTCAGACCATAACCTTACTCCACACAAAATTGGAACAGGAAGGAGGCTCCACACACCCCTTACACCTGCATGCACAGCATCCGATGCATGCAAGTCTGCACACATTTTAGGAGAAGAGTTTCAGGGATATCTAAGGGAATTAACAAAATCTTTCAGATTTACTCTCGCCAAATTGAACCCGCATGCCAAGGGCTAGCTCCATCACTGCCTGACGCCTCATCACAGCAACAAGAGTAATCGCAATCACAGCTACAACAACGTTTTGCTGGCAACAAAGTATACGTGCGCAACTTCCATTCGCAAGTGGACAGAATGTCGCTTCGACTGACCTTTTGATGTGGTCTAAGCTACTCCAAATCCGTTAAAGTATCTGGAAGACGAGCGTGAATCCCTCTCAGCAACGTTTGCAAGGACAGGAGTTCCATCACCCCCTCCAACAGCAAGAGGAATAAGAGGGGGAGTCCAAAGGAGAGTATTGTCTGAACCTTTTTAAACACTATGGGCCTCATTATATTGTTGTCGGTCTGGAAACAATGGTGCCGGTAAGCTCACCGGCACCCTTGTTTCCAGACCGGCAAACTACGTGTTTGCCTGCGGGAGCCGTTGTGCCCGACAGGTCTGACCCTGCCGGGCACAAGGGTACTGTAGGCAAACCCTTCACGGAAGCACCGGCCTGTTAGCAATGAGCCGGTGGTACCGGCAAGTCAAGCGCCAGTACATTTTTATGGGTCCGCCGGCAACCCGGCAGGGTTATCGCCGGACCTGTAATGAGACCCTATGACTTTTTACTCCTTTTTAAACACTGACTTTTTTCTTACCTCCTTTGCATCCATTTGGGCAAATAGACATTACATAACAAATCCAGAGAAATGTCTCCACACTTAGGCAGTAGATGCCTTGTTTTTGCATCTTCTGTTTTCCCATGTCATACTTTATCTGCTTACCTGCTCATAAGGGTTGGCCTTATAATGTTACTAACAACGAAAATGCATCTGCAAATATGAATGTTTCGATGACAACAGTTAAGAGGGATATTTCGAATCTAAATGTTATCCCAGACAAATCCGACTATGTGCATCACCATGCAGAGGAGAACATTTGGTTTCACCCCCACATGAAGGCAGTGCAGAAAGAGAAATCGAGTGACTCCTATTTTGTCTGTTCACTAATCCCCTATGCAACAGTCACACCTAGGTTGTTTTTACCCCACTAACTGCCAATAAGTGAGGCAATTTACTTAGTTCGCCTGGCTTTATGCACAGTGTGAGGTATTGTCCATGCAAATGAGGTCTACATTCGGTAGCAGGCAGTTAGCACAACAGTATATGAAAACAATTATGTAGAGGAGGAATTGATTACACAAGAATATGGGTTGAGTACTCGTATACAAATTTGTATTGATAGAGGGGGCAGAGATGGACAAATGAGGAATGGGAAAGGGTTGCCAGGAAGAGTGGGTTCTTTCTAGCAATGTCTTCTAACTCCAAATGCATTAATGATACAGGGCTGAACCAGTCCCATTCTGGACATAGGCCTGGCTTGCTGGTGCAGGGTGCCATCTATTACAAAGGCGAATGGGTTTGCAGGGACAACTGGCTGCAGGAAGGTTGTTTGGACCAAGCAATGATATGATGCAATAGATAAATATGACCTGTTCTTCTACATGGGGCAGTTAATCAAAAAATCTAGCATGGATAATTCTGAATGAACTTCCGATCAGAATCATGAAACCTACACGGTTTTCCTTATGTTTCACAAGCAATGGCAGCATTTTTGTGGGAGCAAATACGAATTACAACAAGTCTGTTCAACTTCTTGACATAAAAGAGGGCACTGCAGCACTCATGGACGTTTATTGGGTTTGGGGGGGGACACACCTACACCCAACTGTCAACATTCTGGGGAGGGCTGTGCTCAATGACCATGTTGCAAACTCCCATATTGGTGTCCTGATGTCAACATTACTGACCTCCACAAGCATCCCATTGTCAGGAAGGTCTGTCATCTCCTCTTCTTCCTGAGATGCTCCAGTCTCCCTTTCCTCCCCTTCCTCCTCACCTTGAAGTCTCCGGTGTTGAGTCAGCTTTGGATTGTCCTTTGTTCGGGTCTTCACTCCTTTTTTTTTAAGATAGGGACGACCAAGGTAGGACGCCACAGTGACACCCTTTGGGTGATCTGTGGCAACCCTCCTCGGTCGCTGGTCAATGGGGAAAAAGCCAGTGGCACAAAAAACCCCGGAAGATTAGGATCTTCAAACGCAGTGAGGTTGTAGTAAACACACTCCGGAGGCAGCAGCAGAGGGAGAGGAATCTGATGAACACGGTCCAAAAATAGAAGAAATTCCAATAATAATCGGGTATGAGACCAGATAAATGGAAAAGTTCCAAAGCTGATAGAACAGTAGAGGGCTTGGCGAGGCAATCCACAAGACAGGCTGAGGTCAGAACCGGGATATCAACAGGAAGTAGTTCCGATACTGGATAAACAGGTGAGGGCTGGGCGAGGCAATCCACAAGACAGGCAATGGTCGGTACACGGAGATGTAAACAGATAGGAACAGAGGAGGGCAAAAGAAGAGGACCAAGACAGGTAAGTACCATACAGGAAGAAAGCAAGAATAAGCAGAATAAGTATAGAGAGAAAGGCACAAGATGGATGGGAGGAAGGATAAGAGACGGGAACGGGACAGACAAGGGAGAAGGAGTCAAAAAGGCGAGGAGAAAATACTGGTTAAAGGTACGGAGCGCAAGGGGAAAAGAAAGGAAAAGGAGGACAACAGAGGGGAAAAGGGAAACTCCACGAAAAAACAACAGCAGCGCTGGAACAAGACAAAAACACTGTACGTTACAACGCACCTGACCCCGGAAGTGACAGGATTAAATACCGGTGTCAGGAACGTCGCTACGACAACTAGACCGTACCGCGCGCTTCCCAAAAAACGTGATGGAACTCGCTATGGCGGGCGCAGTTTCCACTTCTTCCAAAGCCACCAGGTTCCCTGAGGCGTGACACCCATGTTCAAGCCATTGCATCTACTGCACCCGCGGGTCCGCTGATCTGTGGGCCTACGTTGACAATGCAGCAGCAATTACCTGTCCCAAGAATCAAAGGACAAGCACGATGCAATACACCAAAGAATATCAACTATTTAACAAAACTGAAAGGTTTTTCACCTCTCTTCTTGCTCCTGCAGTGCAAGCAGCAGCTAACGCCAAATGGAGGTAAATCACCAAATGGGAATCAATCCAACTGGCCAGCGATACAGAGAACAAGCTGAATGCCGTCAGGGAAGAACATAGAGCTATAATTATAACAATGTTGCAAAATATGTATGTTTTAGACCTCATGACTGCAATGTAGGGTGGGGTCTGTGCAAAGATAGGCACTTCTTGCTGCACTTACCCACCTTCAAATGATGCAAAAAACTGAAGCATTACATAAGCAATAAATGCCCTGTACAGTCTGTGCACCACCATGGAAGATGAAGATGGGGTACAAGGGGGTGATTGGTTTTAATTGATCTTTTCATGGGTGCACCCATGGATACATAAACTCCTGAAACTATTGCTCCCTTTTATTTTTCTCTTGTTGGTTTTCATTTTACCTGTCAATTAGCTTTGGGATGCTGCAAGACAATGATGGATAAGATAATGCCCATGATGTCTCTCACATTAAAACCTATTGATGACAGAATGTCCATACCCAGACTGCCTCAGAGACTTGTGAGGACAAGCCTTGCATGGTTTACATATCAAACCCAATAGGCCTTGTAGGAACTCTTTTTTAATGACCCTAAAAATTACTTTGATATATATATTGACCCCACAGCTGATGGAGATTGCTCTTTTTAGCATGTAGCCCAGAAAAATATAAAGGAGTTCAAAACATTTTTTTTTATCAGGCATCTACACCATATCAGAACAATAATGGACCAGCTATGCCACAGCTCCTTTCCTTTACTTTGTCGAGTGATATGCATGTAGACTTCCTAGACTTCCTAGCCTCCCTGCCCTGGGTGTCTCACCCTTGTATATGTTTTTGTTGTTGACAAGATGAATGTAAACAGATTAAAACATTGCCCTGATGCCTTCGGGCGTGGGCGTTTTACAAATGCAAGAATGAATCAATAAAAATAAAGTGTGGGTGCCTGCCATGTCTCCTTGCAGTTGCCTTCTCCTCCTGTTTGGTTTGTCCTCTCGGGAGGCTCCTGCTCCTCATCTTGGAATCTTCTGCACTGGAACTACCTGTCATCAGCGTCTCTGAGCCACGGTTCACCTTGTGGTTTTTCTGGCTTGTCCATTTTTTCATCATTTCCATCTTGTCATCCTTGCAGCTGCCTGGCTCGTGTTGTGTTCCTTTGCATTAGCAGGGTGGCTACTCGGAAGGATAGGCCTTACCTTGCTACCTGAGTGAAAAGGAAGACCCTTAGTGATTTCGAGGCAACAATGATGAGTCACACGAGTTTCAAGAAAACACAGGTTTAATACAGTGAATTAATGGCCAGGAGAGTTTCCCACTCAGTAGGAAGGTGGGTTAACCCCTAGTGTCCCAGCCGACGTGAGATTGGTGTGAAGATCTGGGCGTTATAAATATGGGAGTGTAGCAGTCAGCTTTGGTGGTCCTCACCCCCTTCTCACTCCACATCTGGGTTGGGGTGCGAAGGAGCATGAGTAACAATTAGGCAAATATTTATTTCCTGTAGCTGTTCATATTCATTGCTGTATTGAAGACATTATGGCCTGAATCTAGATCAATGCTTCCAAGTAAGGCAACATCTGCAATACACACCTCTATTGATAATAAAACGACCTGCTTCACCAAAAGTCATCATGAACTATGTTCCACAGTTGAATCGGTAGACCACGATTCGCCATGGTCTCCAAACCGCATATTTGTAACACTTGAGAATTAAAGTGATAGTGAGCTTTCCAAAATGGCACCCGTGTTCACCTACATCATGTGACCTGCATAGGTATGGACATAATAAAGGGACTTCTGTTGTGGTGAGATGCCAGACTTGACCCAGACCTGTAGCAGATGAAACGTGTTGGGTGTCTTTCTTCCACTCCTAATTAGCCAATCTGTTTTTAATTTTTTTTTAATGAATTCAATCATTTTTACTTGGTTTCGTCTTGGAGTGCCTCCTTTTCCTTTTATTTGTTGATGTTCTGTAACCCTCTATTACAGTAGTGATCCAACTAAGATTGCATATTTATTAGCTTTTCATCTACATGTTATTGTGAGCCTGTATGATTGCTTTATTAGAAAAGTGCATGATGAGAAGGCCACAGGGAAACCCGTGAAGACCAAGGAGTATACAGTGCAGCCCCATATATATGCATGGTGGCGGGCATCTCATGAAGCCCCTGAGCACATATTTCAGGGGCCCTTTAATGTTGTCCTATTAAGCCACTGTGAAGAGCACCCACATTAGGTGAAAGTGGCTAACAAAGAGCAACAGAGGTTCGAATCCCGGATCCGCGCTTAGAAACCAAACTCAGGTATGGTATTAGGCGCGTTATAAAAAAACAATTACATTTTTTTTAAATCAATGCTTATTTAATATATAAACGTCCAAAATGTAGTTTTTGCCACTGCCCGTCTGTTAGGCAGAATCCCGTGCAGTGCCGTTAGGGACCACTACACACAATTAAGACTACAGGAGGCAATACAAGTTTTACCCTTGGTACAAGCCTGTACTACTATGTGAGAGTGGTAGCAGTGGCGGAGCAGCCAGGCTTATCTCAAGAGTATTATGAGCAGTAGCAGAGATTACACAAAGTGATTTCGACCACGGAAGAGGATCCTCTGGCTGTAGAAGATGAGCTGGTTATCTCCATCAAGCTCAAGGGAAGAAGACTCAGGACTGGATCTTCTCTGAGTCGTTGAAGGGCAGATAGCTCAGGACTGCAGCAGGGCTTCACCCGGACGGGGTAGTTGCAGCAGCTGTCGTTCTCTCCACTTCTCTTTGGTTCCTTGCAGTTGCAGTGGCGACTCTCTGACTTCTAGCCCAAGAGACCTGCCTTTTATGCGAAAAACACCCATTCACACAGCCTGGCTGTCAATCACCCAGCAGGGGAGTTGTCCAGCTCGGACAACTACCCTGGCCAATCATGACAAAGTGTGACTTGGGTTTCCTAGGATACCCTGTGCAGGGGGTGACTACACCCCTCCCTCACATTCAGCCCACCTAGACACCCAGGCGCCTTGAGGAGGGCTTCTGGGCAGAAGCCCGCCAAATGACAGTGAACAAAGAAGGCGAACCTAGTTTGCCGCACAAAGTAAAACACAAGAAGGACTTTAACAAAAAGAAATGGCGAATAAACCCAAACGGAGCCAAGAGAAAGACGATTTGGTCAAGCGGGTTTATGTTCGAGGCTTATATAATAGCCAAGAACAGTACCACGGTTATCTAATATAATCGCGGTAGAAAAGTTAGGGTAGATACCGCTGCCACCAGCCAAGTCTAAATGTTAAAAGAGTGAAACAATGCTCTAGGAGGTACAGATACAAAGGGCTACGAGTTAACCCTTTCCAGTACTCCATGGAAAATGGGGTGTACTGGGATCTGTTGTAGATTGACTAAGTAAAGTTAATTGTAACTTTACCCTTTTCTGGGGCACAGTAGTCGCCTCAGAAATTGAGTCGAGGGAAGTCTCAAAGACAACCCTGAAGGTGCTGTGTGACACACAAAAAGAAGGGGGCTACTGAAGTGGTGTACTTCAGAGTCCACAATCACAAAAACAAGTAGAAACACATAGCAAACACAGGTAAGAGTGGGGGAAAAGCTCTCACTCTTACCAAGTAGAAAAAAATAAACTCCAGAAGTCCACAAAGCTGCTGGGGGACTCACTAGGTGAGGGAAATTAGCCATAAATGAGAATTCTCCCTAACACCCCCCCCCCAGACTAAGGGACAGGAGGATGTAATCCACTCCTGGATGGACCTCATACCTCTAGTCGGTTACAAACATCCTAGAGAGACCAGCAGCATTTTGGTGGTGACTTCCTGCTCTGTGCTCAATAGAAAAATCAAATCCTTGGAGGCAGATTGACCATCTGAGTAACTTTGGGTTTTCCCCTTTCATTTGCATCAGCCATCTCAAGTGTTAGTGGTCAGTCTGAATAGTGAAGGTAGATCCATACAAGTATGGTCTAAACCTCTTCAGTGCCCACACAAAAGCAAAGCATTCTCTTTCTATTGTTGCCCACCTTGTCTCAGGAGCCTTTAACTTCCTGCTGATGAAACAAATGGGGTGTTCCCTACCTTTCTCATCCAGTTGACTAAGGACTGCACCTATACCTACATTAGAAGCATCAGTTTGTACAATGAAGGGTTGGTGATAGTCAGGAACTCTTAGGACTGGAGCTTGACAAAGGGCTTTCTTTAGGCCTTCAAAGGCTTGATTGTACTCCTCATTCCACCTGACCTTTTTTGGAAATTTGGGAGAGGAGATGACATTCAAGGGAGAAGCTATGGTCACATAGTTCTCTATGAAGTTCCTATAATACCCAGTGAGACCTAGGAAGGCTTCGGTTTGAGTAGTAGGGGTGGCCCAGTTTTGTACAGCTTGTACTTTGCTAGGCAGTGGCCTTATTTCACCTCCTCCGACCTCATGTCCAAGGTAGACCACTGAACTCTGACCAATTTGACATTTGCTTGCCTTTATGGTCAGATGGGCCTATTCAAGAGCCTGTTCAAGAGCCTGCAATACATACCCTAGGTGTTCAACACATTCTTTCCATGTAGGGCTGAACACTGCAATGTCATCCAAGTATGCCATGCAGAAGTCCTCCATCCCATTCAGAACTTGATTGACCATCCTCTGAAATGTAGCAAGTGCATTCTTTAGTCCAAAAGGCATTACCTTGAATTGGTAGAGGCCAGCTGGGGTGGAGAATGCAGTTTTCTCCTTGGCATGGCCTGTCAGGGCTATTTGCCAATAGCCTGACGTTAGGTCAAATGTGCTGAGGTACTTGGCTGCACCAAGTTTGTCCACCAGCTCATCTGTTCTAGGCAAAGGATGGGCATCAGTCGTAGTGACTGCATTTAGAGCTCTATAGTCCACGCAGAATCTCAACTCCTTGGATCCTCCCTTTGGTACACGAACAACTGGGCTAGACCATGGGCTAGTAGAGGGTTCTATTACCCCGAGTTCAAGCATCTTGTTGACCTCATTCCTTATGTGGGATCTGACATTGTCTGACATTCTGTACCCCCTGCTTTTGACAGGCAAACAGTCACCAGTGTGTATGTCATGCTGGCCCCAAGGGGTCAAGCCTGGTGAAAGTGAGAACAGGGAAGCAAACTGATTCAACAGTAACTTGCACTCATCCTGCTGGTCAGATGTGAGACTGGAAGAGAGATTAACTTCTTTCACTTGCTCATCTAAAGGTAAGCCTCTGAGGAGGTCAGGTAGAGGTTCACTCTCCTCCTGAGCTAAAGCTAGAAGCAAAGCTCCTATGTCAGGTCTAGAGACATAAGCCTTTAAACGGTTGGTGTGAAAGACTCTGGGAGCCTCCTTAGGATTGCCTAAATCCACCAGATAGTTCACCTCTCCACGTTTACCCACAACCTTGAAGGGTCCTATCCATTTGTTCTGCAAGGCCCTCTGCCACGTGGGGACCATAACAAGAACCAGCTGGTCTTGAGTAAACGCAACCATGTTAGCCTTCTGGTCATGCCAATGTTTGACCAGAGCTTGACCAGCCTTCAAGTTACACTTGCCTCTGCCATCATGTGTGACATTCTCCTCCGGAGACCTATCACATAGTCAGTCACTCTGACTGGCTTGGGGGAAGGAGCACTCTCCAACCCCTCCTTAATCAGGGCCAATGGACCTCTGACTGGATGGCCTGAATCCTACTCCCTCCTGAGGGACATCTCTATATGCAAAGAGAAGGCATGGCAGTAGAAGGTCCCACTTTCTTCTAAGGGGTTCTTTTAAAGCACCTATCATGCTTTTCATAGTTCTGTTAAACCTCTCTACCAGTCCATTGGTTTGAGGTGGTAGGCAGTTGAGAACTTGTAGGTGACTCCACAGGTTTTCCACATGGTTTGCATGTAGTGGGACATACAATTTGATCCCCTGTCAGATATCACCTCCTTAGGAAAACCTACTCTGGCAAAAATACCAGGTAGGGCCTTAGCTACAGCCAGAGCCGTAACAGTCCTCATAGGTATGGTTTCAGGAAATCTAGTGGCATGGTCCACTACAACCAGGATAAACCTGTTGCCTGAAGTTGTGAGAGGGTCAAGAGGACCAACAATGTCAATCCTGACCCTCTCAAAAGTGATTCCCACCACTGGGAGAGGCACTAAGGGTGCCACATTCTTGGATCCACTCTTGCCAGAGGTTTGACAGGTGTGGCAGCTTCTGTAGAATTTGTCTACTTCTGTACCCATCTTAGGCCAGTAGAAGGGCAGAGATAGCCTTTCTTTGGTCTTCTTAAAACTTAAGTGACCAGCCAAAGGTACCTCATAGGCTAACTGCAGAAACTGGGGTCAGTTCACTAGAGGTACCACAAGTCTTCTGTAGTCTCCAGGGGTTGACTCGGTTGGTTCACTGTAGAAGAGGCCATCTTCCCAGTGCAACCTATACTTCCCAGGCTCAGTCCCATTGAGCTGAGAAGCTGCCTGTTGGCGAAGACCTTCCAAGGTAGGACACTCTCTTTGTCCCTTACTGAAATCTTCCCTGTTGGGTCCACCTTCTGCCAGTAAAGACTGCAGCTCAGGATGGTCAACAGGGTAAAGATCTCCTACCAAGGTAAGATCCTCTTCTAGATCTGATTCCTCAGTATCTAGTTTGACCATACAGGGTTGAACCTCACACTCAGCCTCAGCTGGTGTGGGAGTCACAGGTGTGACTTTGGACAGTCTCGGAGATGTCCTTCTGGGCACAGGAGTGTTTGCTGGTTTCTTGCTGGCAGACTTAGGTTTCCCCTTTGTCTTTTCTTGTCCTGCAATGGCAGTAAGTAAGTCCTGTGGACTTGGGGTGATACCTTCCTCTATCATGTCCCCAGGAGAGCCTCTTAAGGTTCTCTCCCTTGCAGACCTTGTGAGCTCCTGCTTCCTTCTGCTGAGGGTCCTGGGGGTGCTAGACACAACTCCAAGAGTTTTAAGGTCATTACCCAACAAGAACCTCCCAGGTACGTTATTTTGCACACTTACAGGTATTCTGACAGTCATGTCATTACACTGGATGAGAGCTGGTAACTGGGGAACCATTTGCACAGGGCCTCCAGATAACTTGGTTAAGTGTTTGGGTGCCTTAGCAACATCCTCCATTTTGAAAAAACATTAATCAACCACAGTTATGCTGGCTCCAGTGTCTCTGATGGTCTCCTGACCATTCACAAGAACACTATCTTTATAATACTCTTTAGTATTATCTGGGATTGAGTTGTAGACATCTAAGTTCTGTTGTTCCCAAAGACCCAAGGACACTAAAGAAACACTACCCGAGACTCTCATGGGCTCATCAGCTAGTAGATGAAAGTTTCCACTGGTCATAGGTACTTCATCCACCTGGGAGAAGGCTAAGGAGACAGTGTTGATCCTGGAAGGTTTACCCTTACACTTGGGATCTCCTTTCACATGACCAGGCAACCCACAAACAAAACGTTTTCCATTCTCTGGAATGGGGGTTTGCCCTGGCCTCCATCTGGTGTGGAACCAGGTGGTACACTAGCCTGATTCGGTTTACTTTGTGGTTGACCCTGGTTATGTTTGGGGCCCTCTTTTGGATTGGAATTATTGGAATTTTCTTTGTTGTCTTTCTTTGGCTGCTTCCCCTCATCCTTCTTCTGAGTAGCCCCAGAATCCTTGTGAGTGGCCCTGTTGGCAACCCACAAGTCAGCAGCCTTAGCTAGCTTCTTAGGATCTATCTCCTTTGAATCAGCCAAGTGTTGTCTAAGCTCAGGAGAGCAGACATCAAAAATAGACTCCAACATTACAAGATTCCTCAAACCTTCATAAGTGTTCACTTTGTAACCCTTAACCCAACCATCTAAGTTTTTCAAACATTCACACACCCAGGTAGCCCAAGGGGTACCATCATGTTTTTTGAGGGTTCTAAACCTCTTAAGATACTGGTAAGTGGTCTTCCCAAACCTAACTATTAATGCTAGTTTCACACACTCATAATCCTGCTTATCCTCCTCCACAACTCCATTACAGCATCACTTGCAACAGGGTGAAGCCTAGAGAAAAGCCAAGGAATCAACTGATTCCCTGAGATACCTTGAATCCCATGATTGTACTCAAACATTGTTAACCAATCCAAAATATCAAGTTTAGTCTCATACATACCAATCATTTCCTTTGGCATACAGGGTCTCTTAGGGCTGGAAGCCGTAGAAGACTCTGGGAGAGAAGCATTTTCTAGAGACAGTTTCTTCATTTCTAGTTCATGGTTCAGCTCAATTTCTCTGAGCCTTAACTCTTGATGTTTCATGGCAGTTTGTGCATTAATACGTTTCACTTCTAATTCAATTCTCATTTTCTCAAGTGCAATAAACTCAGGAGTAAGTGTAAGACCTGTGGGGGTCCCTGTGGACAGAGGTTGTGCATTCTGATCAGGCAAGGGAGTTGCAGGGTTTCCTAGCAAGGACTCCTCTACTTCTTCACAATGAACACTCTCAGAATCAGAAACATCACATTTGCTGGAGTGGTAGGTCCTTCTGACCCACTCTCCAGGCTTTTTCCCATTAACTTTGCAACCAGTTCGGATTTCTTTCCTTTACCAGAGATATTCTTATTCCTACACATGGATCTCAGAACCTCAGCAATATAGAGTAAAAGACTCTCTTCAGTGTAGTTTTCCATTTTTGACATGATTTCTCAGTTAAATAGAATTAGTGGTGTTAGCCTTTTGGTTAGTTGAACCCAAGCATCAGCAGCACTCTAAGTGTAATCACTCTACTTCCAAATCCTCACCGCTGTACACCAGTGTTAGGCAGAATCCCGTGCAGTGCCCTTAGGGACCACTACACACAATTAAGACTACAGGTGGCAATACAAGTTTTACCTTTGGTACAAGCCTGTACTACTATGTCATAGTGGTAGCAGTGGCGGAGCAGCCATGCTTATCTCAAGAGTATATGAGCAGTAGCAGAGATTACACAAAGGGACCACAATTACTGTGACTCAAGCAAACACTGACTCAAGGTTTCAGGTAGAAAAATATAAAGACATTTATTTTTAAACCATTCGTTATAAACACAACACTTCTATTAAACTTCAATAAAAACCACACGTTAAATATACTACAACTAACCAATTCACATTGTACAGTAAGTCTCAAGGTAAGTACCCTGTGTTTGAATGAACCGCTGTTATGAACAAAACATGTTACCGCAAATACGATTGCGATCACTTTTTGACAGTTCGGTCTACTAAACAAACACGTATCCGTGACATGAAATGCTACAGGGGCAAAAACACACTTAGCACCTGAGATACCCAGAGGAAGTTGGAGGCAAAAATCACAGGCAATATTTTGGTTAGGCAGGCAGAATCAAGAAACACTCAGAGACAGGAGGTCAAAGTCAAAGGGCCGGATCCAGGGTCAAAAGACACTGGGGCCAGTTGCCGAAGATCACACGGTCAGACAGTTCACGATTCAACGTAGTGAAAAGTACTTCGATATTGTCAATGTTTGGAAGCAAAAGTTATAAGAAGGAGGGAAGACAAGGGCAAGCCTTGGAAATGAAGAAAAAGGGATTCACCCAGTTTCCTCAATAGAACACAGTACCTTGTTCCAGTGGTGCAGCTAGTGCCCTGGCAGTTGCTCCTGTTGGTTTCCTGCAGACCCACGATTCCTGGAGCATTGTTGTGAAGGAGGACTTCTGAAGGGGGTCTGCACCACACAGGGATGAAGCCGGCAGCAGCGACAAGGAATAAAAGATGCGCTCCTTAAAAACAGGAGAGATTCTTCAGGTGGCTATCCGGACCACTACAGCAGTGTGCAGCGATTTTGACCACGGAAGAGGATCCTCTGGCTGTAGAAGATGAGCTGGTTATCCCCACTAAGCTCAAGGGAAGAAGACTCCGGACTGGATCTTCTCTGAGTCGTTGAAGGGCAGATAGTTCAGGACTGCAGCAGGGCTTCACCGGGATGGGGTAGTTGCAGCAGCTGTTGTTCTCTCTGCTTCTCTTCGGTTCCTTGTAGTTCCAGTGGCGACTCTCTGACTTCTAGCCCAAGAGACCTGCCTTTTATGCGAAAAACCCCCATTCACACAGCCTGGCTGTCAATCACCCAGCAGGGGGGTTGTCCAGCCCGGACAACTACCCTGGCCAATCATGACAAAGTGCGACTTGGATTTCCTAGGATATCCTGTGCAGGGGGTGACTACACCCCTCCCTCACATTCAGCCCACTTAGACACCCAGGCGCCTTGAGGAGGGCTTCTGGGCAGAAGCCCGCCAAAAGACAGTGAACAAAGAAGGCGAACCCAGTTTGCCACGCAAAGTAAAACACAAGAAGGACTTTAACAAAAAGAAATGGTGAACAAACCCAGCCGGAGCCATTAGAAAGACAATTTGGTCAAGCGGGTTTATGTTCGAGGCTAATATAATAGCCAAGAACAGTACCACGGTTATCTAATATAATCGCGGTAGAAAAGTTAGGGTAGATTCCACTGCTACCTGCCAAGTCTAAATGTTAAAAGAGTGAAACAATGCTCTAGGAGGTACAAATACAAAGGGCTATGAGTTAACCCTTTCCAGTACTCCATGGAAGATGGGGTGTACTGGATCTGTGATAGATTGACTAAGTAAAGTTAATGGTAACTTTACCTTTTTCTGGGGGACAGTAGTCACCTCAGAAATGGAGTTGAGGGAAGTCTCAAAGACAACCCTGTGTCATGGCACTGAAGGTGTTGTGTGACACACAAAAAGAAGGGGGCTACTGAAGTGGTGTACTTCGGAGTCCACAATCACAAAAACAAGTAGAAACACATAGCAAAACACAGGTAAGAGTGGGGGAAAAGCTCTCACTCTTAACAAGTGGAAAAAAATAAACTCCAGAAGTTGCTGAGGGACACAATAGGTGTGGGAAATTAGCCATAAATGACAATTCTCCCTAACACGGTCCAAGACAGGATCCTTTTTTCACACTGAAATACCTATATTTGTTTACATATAAGTGCTTAACCCAATAGCACTCAAAGCGATGTATTGGATCTCTATGGTTTCAAAAGCTGATTCACTGCATTTGTGTTTAATTGTATGTTTTATTTATTCCCTTTTGGGTCCTGAGCACAGGCCTCGCTCCGAGAAGTAACAGAGAGCCGGCTGCACGTCGTTAGGGAAAGCAGGCGTTCGTTGGATGCTTGGGGGAAGTTCTCGCAACATAGCCTTTAATGACCGCCACCCATTTAGGGGAGCAAGAAACGGTTAACTGGTGCATATCAGCATTTTAGTGCTTTTGTTGGACCAATAATGGTATACGAATAATCACCAGCTTTTTATAGGTTTCCTACGTATTAGCACAATTGACCTAAAAGCATTTGACCGAAAATATTTAATCATATTTTTTTTACCTTTTTTTCAGTCAAATTTAATTAAATATATTTATATCGGGGCAGGTAAGGGTATAAATTAGGTTGATGGGAAGTGCGAGGGGACTCCCACCGCAATTTAGACCGAAAAAAAGGTCAAATAAATCCAATCAAATGCGATTAGGTCAAAAGTTTTAGGTCAAATAGACCCAAAGCTTTTGTACAGCACTTAAGAAAGGAACGTGGAAATGAGTGGCTCAGAGAGCCATTGAGTAGCAGCGCGATTGATGTCACATACCGAGTAAAGTTAGCCGTGTTCATCTGAGCCTTCTCTGCCCCCAGTGCAGCATGAGAACGCTCTGCGAGGGTAGATCAAAGCACGGGCTAATTTGCTTTAATGGCAAACTATTGGAACCCCCAGACACTGTCCGCATCTATTACCCGGGAAGGTCAGCGTGGCATTATTCAAATGAGAGGGCACCTGCTGAAGGGGGAGGGGGCATGTATTGCACTTCCAGGTCATAGGCCATTGCCGCCATGAAGGCGCCCTTTGTTGGGGTTTGACAGGGAAGGTGTTTGTGTGCGTCACTGGCATAAATTAATCTTCATTGGCCCCATGCGTCCTGACAGCGTTTTCACTGGTCTGATGGATGGGACTGGTCTGCAATATTTCTCAGCTACTATGATAACTGTAGCAATTTTCTGGCGGTGGAACAAAAAACACATAGTTTGTCTTCTATTATATTTTTTTGTAAAGTGTGGGATTTTCTTAGCGGATAAGCAGCCACGTGTGTAACAGGGAAATCCTGATTAGACGTGACAGGGTGCCTCTCCGTCCATGGCTCCGGAAGCCGCAATGCTTCCTGGATCACTTTGGCTATAGTGTGAATTGTGCCGGAAGGGGAGGGACGGGGGAATGTCAGGTAGCGCCAGTCTCCCAAAATATACTAAACTTCATATTATAAACACACAAGTAACACAGAAACGCAACATTGGCCACAGAAGCGCGCAAGACCCTACACTTGGCCTGGGTAAATCATTTCAGAAACGGCATTGTTTGCGGTTGCTCCTTTAAAAAAAACGATGAAATAAAATGCAATCAAACCTATGTTTTTGGGAGAGAGGACATAATAAGAGATAGCCTGTGGTCACTTAGTGGCACACCGATGCTCGTATAGGTTTCCAGTGCACAGGGGTGCCCACTGCATCCCCCCACATTGTATTAAAGCACTGTCTCATCTGGTAGGTGTCTAGGAGCTGGGCAGCCACCTAGGGTAAAACAGAGGCATTCCAGATGAAGAATCTGGAAAAACAAAGACAAAAAGTACAATCAAAATAAAATCAGACATTTAGGGAATGTATATTTAATAAAAGGAACCGCTGCAATATAAAAAAAAATAACCAAATAAGAACCAGCAAAATGTTAAACCAAATGTGAAAATGGAAGTCTGACAAGGGTGTAGGAAAAAGGTTAAACTTGCAACAAGATTCACTGGACGTGATATCCTGAGCCTTGGACCCACAACAGAGAATGCCCGATTGGGCATCCCTTGAAATGACCGCACCAGCACAAAGAACCTTCCTCCTTCCTTCGACCTGTAGAAATATTCACCATTGGAGAAAAGTGAACATGGTCTACAATGCTTTTTGTTTAATGCCATATCTATTGTGTACCTCTCTCACAGTCATATGCTGACACCACACATTTATTGCCAGAGGTGCCCACTCCCCTCCAACTGCACAGACAAAGCTCTTTGGGTTAAAGAGAAGGCAGGGAGTTTCTTCAGGACTGTCCAAGGTATGGACCTTCTCCTGCCCGCGTGTTGTCGTGGCTAGCTATGTTGTGAAATGTGAAAGAAAGCAAGCATGTCACCTGAAGTAATCAGGCCTCCAGCCTCCCCTCCATTTATTTATTTATTCATTTAAATGCTGGGAGGAACAATGCTCTTTTGATCACAAAGGAATGTACAATCGATCAGAAATCAAATTTCTCAGGAAGCAGTGAGCATCTTACAATGGGATGAGATGAGTGTTATTCTGACCAGGTTGTGGAGGGGAGTAAATGGAACAGCCACCAGGGACAATACATGGGTGGACATACATAGATGAAGGACAACCAACATTAGACATTTGTAAGTGGAGGTAGGCGATACGGCCAGCTTTGTTAGTATTGTGAACATGGCACCTCAAATCTACTTTAGTTTCCTAAGAGAGTCATGTTGCTTCAGAGCATACCCCTATATGGATTAGGGTGTTGCTGCCATGCGCTAGTTGGAATCTGTGACCAAACTGCATAGTCTCTTTGTCAACTTACTGCTGGACTATTCCTCCAAGTCCACCCTCAAGCGTCAAATCCAATCCATGTTTCTGCGATAATAACTCAAAATGGATTGAAGCTAAATGGGAGTTACTTACATAGTGAGGGGTCACCCTGAAGACCTGGTGTTGTTAGGGCTCTTGAGGACTTAGAGCCCCCTGTGATAGAGATCCCCATTTTCGTGACAGAATACCAATCACTTCAGGGAGGTTCTTACTTAGTGCTCGCACCACTTACCAGCTCTGGGTGAGTTTAGAAAGTTAACTTTTGAATCCCACACGCAGGAAAAGTAATTATATGGCTCAGTATGATTCGCACCCGGGAAGGACCAATCAAACTCTGTCTTTTCTGGGCACAATTGTGCAGTCACCGCCCGCGCAAGTGGAAAATAAAGTTTTAAAAAATGGCGGCGGTTGCCATTTTCTTTTCCTCTGATGGGAGATGGGCTCATGCTGAGTTCATCTCCCATCGGGTATGAAAAAAAAGAAAACTATCCACAGCCGATAAATCCAGGGGTGCAAGTAGCTTTCACGCCCCGACTGGGGGCGGACATGGGGTTTATCAGCCCGAGCTGAGGGACGAGCTTTGCTCAGGTCTACCAAAGATCGGGCTGGCGCCTGTTAAACCCCATGTCCGCCCCCAGCCGGGGCATAAAAGCTATATTCATTCACACCTGTAGTTTCATTCCAACAGATGTTTGCTATCAACA
This sequence comes from Ambystoma mexicanum, assembly GCF_040938575.1. Classification (NCBI taxonomy): domain Eukaryota; kingdom Metazoa; phylum Chordata; class Amphibia; order Caudata; family Ambystomatidae; genus Ambystoma; species Ambystoma mexicanum. The sequence continues at coordinate 1,463,171,768 of NC_090935.1, forward strand.
TCTATGTGGCAAATCGTTTTTTATTTATCAATGTTTGGCAATGTCATTCTGGTAAGATAGTTGAACGGTATTAAAATGTTGATCTTCACCAGGCCAGTCGTCGCCTAAAGATTTACATCAACATTTTGAATTTGAATTTGAATTTGTTATCAATCTTGCATTATATGTAACTAACTACATCATTTGTTCACTGACGTATTTTGCTTTAAATCAAGCATATTAATGTAATTGGTGTGCATCATCATCATCTGGTGATTGTAGTACTTATTTCACACCCCTAAAGGAATATCTCTCCTTTAGCTACAAACATTGAGGTTTATGGTAATGCAATGAGATGCACAAACAAGGGGAGTCCTGGGAGTGTATCTCTACTGGCCTATATCCCGGGTTAGAGTCTCAACCAGAGTCTTTAGCTCACCATCTTTTCAGAGAAGAGAAATGTCCACTACATATCAGTCTTTGTCCTGCCCAAGGGCAGTCCAGCACCGAAATGCCCGCCAATTCTCTTCTGAACAAGGGTACCAACAGCAACCCCAGACACATGTTTTCGGCCTAGTTGGGCCTTGTCAGTAAGGTGGAGTTATGCCTCTCTAAGAACAGTGAGCAAGGGTTCCACGTGTGGAGTACCCTAGTAACTGAGGGTGAAAAACCAAAGCTACTTAACATGCACAAACAAGGGGAGTCCTGGGAGTGTATCTCTACTGGCCTATATCTCGGGTTAGAGTCTCAACCAGAATCTTTAGCTCACCATCTTTCACAGAAGAGAAATGTCCACTACATATCACTCTTTGTCCTGCCCAAGGGCAGTCCAGCACTGAAATGCCAGACAATTCTCTTCTTACAAGAGTACCAACAGCAACCCCAGACACTTATTTTGGCCTGGTTGGGCTTCGTCAGTAAGGTAGAGCTGTGCCTCTCTAAGAACAGTGAGCAAGGGTTCCACTTCTGGATTACCCTAGTAACCCTACACCTTGTTTGTACATACTAAGGAGCTTTGGGTTTTCTCCCTAGGTTATTAGGGTTTTGATGTCCACACAATTTCCGTTAGTGCCTCCTGAAAGATTCCAAGATGATCCAAAATCATACCGCACCTTCATTAATCAATGCAAGCTACATTTCCTATGTTTTCCCACCTCATTTCCGGATGCTCTAGTAAGGCAGCATTTGCTCTTTCTTATCTTGGCGGTACCGCTGCCGCCTGAGGTACTCCATTATTAGAGTCCAACAGCCATATGTTGTATGATTGCGATGCTCTTTTCACTGCTATGAATCGTGTCTTCGACACCCGCTACAAGACGCAACCCACTGATTTAGAATTTCTTGATCTTAAACAGGGCGGTACCCCTTTGCTTACATATCTAGCAAAGTTCAATCAGTTGACTGCAGAAACGGGATGGCCTGAGGAGAAAAAAGTCTTTTACAGAGGGCTGTCTGATGAATTAAATGATGTAATCACCACAGTCTTCGTGGTACCCGTGGGGTTTCCTGAATTACTCTATCTGGTACTCCAGATCGATGCTCAAAGAGCCGAACGAAGGGGTGAGAAGAGGCTTCCTCAACTCTGACCTGCTAAATTGGAAACATCCGTTATGACCACGACTGATAGCGAACACATGCAAATCGTTGCAGTTTGTGGTCCTCTGTCCACTGTGGAAAGGGAACATCGGCGTTCTGCGAATTTATGTATGTATTGTGGTTCGGCAAACCAATTCTTGTGTAATTGTCCTAAAAACCAGTACAGAAATAGGGAAACTCCAGGGCTCCGCTGTAGAAGGGGTCCCTCAGTCGAGCAATAACCCTTTGGACTCTTTGTCTCCTACCACTTTGTTGCCTGTCTACCTTCCTGTCTCCCTTGCCTTGTCCGACGATCTAACATTACAAACCTGAGCGGTCCTTGATTCCGGGGCCATCAGGAATTACATGGATATTGCGTCTGTCCATCTGGTCAAGCTATCAGCTGTTTCTAAAGCACAACCTGATATGGTCAGTGCAGCTGATGGGACTGCCCCTGTTTCCGGTCTGCTGACCGAACAGACCCCTTGTATCATGATGACCACTGATTCCGGACACCAAGAATGGCTGTCCTTTGATCTTATAGCTGCTCCTCAGTACAAAGTTATTTTGGGCATTCCATGGTTACAGAACCACAATACACACATAGACTGCATGAAATGTGAGGTTTAATTTTTGTCAGAGCACTGTCATGATCTTTGCTTCGACTGTAGTGTGCAATTGCCCACGTATTGCCATACTCAAGGCTGTTTCCTCGATCAGTGCCGTAACCAGACTTGTGGACACCAAAATTCTTGCTCCTTATCAGGAGTATTCGGATATCTTTGATAAGGGCAAAGCCGAACAGTTACCTCCTCACTGTCTCTATGATTGTCCAATAGATTTGGTCCCAGGTTCCAAAATCCCTAGTAGATGTGTATACTCCCTTACAATCAATGAAGACAAGCTCCTGAAGGAATATTCGGACAAGGCACTAGCTAACGGTTTTATCCGCCCTTCTAGGTCCCCTGATGCTTCTCTGTTGTTCTTTTTGCGCCAAAACAGGAAGGTGACCTGAGGGTCTGTATTGATAATAGGGCTTTGAATTTCATCACTGTAAAGAACCAGTACTCATTTCCTCTCAGTTCAGTCCTCTTGGATCAACTCGTCTCCTCAGTGATTTTTACTAAGCTGGATCTAAGAAGCGCTTACAATCTTGTTAGAATAAAAGAAGGGGGAGAATGGAAGACTGCATTTAAAACTCATTATGGTCTATGTGAATACCTGGTGATGCCTTTCAGACTCTGTAACGCTCCCGTCACCTTTCAATACTTCATGAATGAAATTTTTCAAGACATGTCAAATCAATAGGGGGTCATATACATGGATGATATCATGATTTATTCGGACACTGTTGAACAATATGTAGAACATGTCTGTCTGTCCTGCAAAGGTTGAGAGAACACCACTTGTTTTCCAAAGAGGAAAAATGCATGTTCCACATTACAGAAGTTGAGATTTTAGGTTATGACATTACGGATAAAAGTTTTAAGATAAGTCACTCGCAAAAGTGAAAGCAGTACTGGATTGACCCGTTCCTGGTTCTTTGAAGGCTTTGCAGTTCTTTCTCAGATTCTCAAACTTCTATAGAAGGTTTATTCACTTTTTGTCCTCTATTGTGACCCCCTTAACTAGTCTGACTAGTCCTAAAGTGCCTTTTAGATGGAAGAAGGCACAGAAGGCATGTGAGTGTCTGAAAACGACTTCACCACTGCTCCACTCTTACAACACCCTGATTCTCTGCTGCTATACATAGTGGAAGCGGACACCTCCGGAATCGATATAGGAGTGATTCTTTCACAACCATGTCCTGGCACCGGTAAAACACATCCCATGGCCTTTTAGTCTCGCAAACTGACCCTTTCCAAATGGAACTACACCATTGCTGACAGCAAGCTGCTAGCCATCAGGGACGCATTCACTGAGTGGCGCCATCATTTATCGGGAGCCCGTCATACAGTGACCATTTTCACAGAACATCATAATCTGCTTGCCCTCAAGTCTGTAAAATGCGTGACCGTTAGGCAGGCCCGTTGGCATTCTTTCTTTTTCTTGTTGATTTCCTCATCACCTATAGACCTGCTGTCCTCCATACCAAGACAGGCACTCTTTCTCGCTTTGGCAAAGCAGTTTCCTCACTGGGAGGTGATCAGCCTCTTTTGCTTCCCCACCAGGTGGCTTGTGTCTCTAACCCTCATAAAACACTCAAGGAAAAGATCCGATCCTGGGTTCTTGCCCATCCCACTGATGTGGAAGACATCAACGCTCACATCATTAACGGCTTGCCATACGTTCAGGACTGGATCTACAACCCGATGAAGAATCCTGCCGGTGTGCCCTGCAGTGGTGTCATGATTCCCTGATAGCCGTTCATCCAGGGAGGAGTAAAACTCTGGAGTTACTGCGCAGATGGCCTTGGTGGCCTCCTATGTCCCGGAATGTCACTGACTATATCACAACATGTTCTGTGTGTGCGCGCAGTCTAAGGACAGACACACAAACCAATGGGTCTCTAAAGCCCACTCCCCATTCCTCACAAGCCCTGGTATATGGCATCAATGGACTTTATTGTTGAACTCTCGCCGGTCCGTAACCACAATACCATATGGGTTGTCATTGACTACTTTACCAAATTGGCTATCTTTGTACCTTGTATCGGTGCACCTTTTGCCCCTCTGTTGGCTGATCTCTATCTGAAGCATGTCTTTTGTTTCTTTGGTTTACCCACTGTTATCGTCTCCGATAGGGGTACTTAATTCACTTTACATTTTTGGTGAGCATTGACTTCATCTTTTGTCATCGGTGATCGGTATTCCAGTGCCTATCATCCTCAAACCGACGGGAAAACCGAGAGACTGAATGCCACTTTAGAGCTATACCTTTGCTATCTTTGCTTGCAACATCAAGAATCTTGGGTGAACGTTCTGTTTTCTGCCGAGTTTGCCTACAACAACTCGGTTCATTCCTCTATTGGTTTCTCTCCTTTCCACACCTTGTATGGTCAATATCCTTGTTCGATCCCTCTGGAAGCTTCTCTCCCTTATGAGAATCCTGCTGCCCACGCTTCCGTTTGGGATCTTGTAGCACTGCATAGGTCAGTTAGGCACCATTTGGAACAGGCACAGGCCCGCGCGAAGAAATACGCGGACATGCACCACACCCCTGATCCGAGCTATCGAGTTTGCATGAAGGTTTGGTTATCCACCAAAAATCTGAGGATCCATGGTACACGCAAGTTCTTACTGCGTTACGTAGGTCCTTACGACATACTCTGCATCATCAATCCTGTTGCTGTACGCATACGTCTTGTGGCCACTTGGCTTGTCCATCCACTTTTCCATGTGTCCCTTTTGAAGCCTTGTTTACCCACTACTAGGTTGTCTACTTGTCCACTCCCTGTAGTGGTGGATGGTGATGTGGAATACAAGGTTAGCGCCATTCTTGACATGAGGATACGGAAGGATAGACGTTTTTATTTGGTGGATTGGAAGGGCTACGGTCCGGAAGAACAGAGTTGGGAGCCTCGTGAGAACATCTGTACTCCTTTATTGTTGGCTGCTTTCATGCCTCAAAGGGGGTGTCATTTGCTTTGGGAGAGGATATTGTCACGGTTCGTGAACGCGGTTCCCGCTTTCCACATAAGCGGCACCGTCCATTGAAGTGCACCCTATGCTCCTGGAGGTTGCCATGGCGCTTACACCAATGCTGTGAGTTCACACAACGCTCCTCAGTATCTGAGCGTCTCCACCGTTGCCACGACTATGCAGTGGACAGCCAATACATGGCACACACCTGTACGTCACTACATGAGGCAGAAACAACATGTAAATATAAAGAAGTGAAACTCCATAATGCCAGTGCTTCTGATTATAGTAAGTCCTCCTTGTCTCATTATTCTGTAAATCTACATTGTTCCTTGTCTACCAATGCTGACCTTTGTATTGTGATTACCGACTTGCGTTGGATTGCGTTTTTGTACCTTTTTGACTTCACGGTTGAACAAACATTTCTTCTGTTACACGGATTGCCTACTGGATTTCCCTTGACAGATTTGGGTCTTTTTTCACCAGCCTTACTTGACAGCGTGCACTGACCCTTGGATGGTACGCTGAGACATCAGCCTGCACCCTGTCTACCTTTAGTGTGCCCTTGTGCCGCCCGGGAAACCGGTCCTTACTAACTCATTTGCTTTTTGTTTTGTGTGTGCTGTTTGGGAAACCCTTTCAGGAATCTTAATCCAAGTTGGGAGTTTTTTGCCACCAGCCAGCCTCCTTATATTGAAACCCATTCCCAGTGCGTATATCAATCTGTTAATTTTATTTGTACTACATACTCAGGTAGTAAAACCTGTCCTCCTTTTTCTTACAGCCTGGTGAATACCTTGCGCAATTTTTTTTCTCTTTCATGTGAACCTCTATCCTATCCGTTTAGGTTTTAATGGACAAGGCGTTGTTCACAGGAAAGGTCGCCCTCTCAGAGAGGCCCACAGTGGGCTGGACAGCTGCAACATTCCCAATGGAAGGTTTCTCCCTATCTTTCGAGGATTCGCTTACGTGAGTACTGACACCTAACCAGGCCGAAACACGTGTCTGGGGTTGCTGTTGGTACTCTTGTTCAGAAGAGAATTGTGTGGCATTTTGGTGCTGGGCTGCCCTTGGGCAGGACAAAGACTGATATGTAGTGGACATTTATTTTCTGTGAAAGGGATGGTGAGCTAAAGACTCTGGTTGAGACTCTAACCCAGGATATAGGCCGGTAGAGAAACACTCCCAGGACCCCCCTTGTTTGTGCAATGCGATGAGATAACATTGAATGAAAGGCCATATTCATATAGTAACAATGAACAAAGAAAACATTCAATAGCACTCAATTTCTCCTCTATCATTCCTCATGGCTAAGGGCCCCAGAGGTCCCCTCAAAAGCATTGTTGTTCATATACATCTTTCTGTGACAAGTTGGCCACTCTAACCAAAGAAGGTTTATCTATAACCTCCCCTTCTTAGAGACACGATATGCTCCGTCAACTGCTGCATTAAACGTTGTTTAAGCTTTTTGGACGGCATTGTTGATGTCCGTTCTTTTATTGTTTTGTTAAAACTATGCTCAGAAATTCCTTTTTTTCCTTGAGTGCTATCTCACCTTAACAGATTTTACCTCAGGGACATTTTAGTAGATGCATGACATAGCCTGTATTAGATGTAAAATAATCTTCGAATTAAATGACAACAACTGGGGAATTCATAAGTAGCCAAAGAGGAATGGTGGTAACATGAGGAAGGCTTGCTAGGGACATTGAGGCCTCTGGCCTCTTACTCCCATGAGGGAGCTGACTCCGCGTAGCACACATTGCGGCATGCCCGCGCACTGAACCTTGGTAAACAATGCTCACCCTAGATGGGGGTTTCTTCATAAATCGCCTGCTAGGGTCAATGCCTCAAGGACCCACTATGCCTTCATGAAGGCCAGGTCTTAAATCCATGCTCTTACTTTGCTCCTGCAAGTGGGCCCTGGGCAAATAGGAATTAGATGACAACAGATACTCTATTCAAAATAATAATTTATTTTACGAGTAACACAAATTGCGCTTCCAACATGAATAATGAAATTTCATATTAACGCAATGTTTCATTTAAAAATAACAAAACGTTAGCATACTCCTATGTCTGGCTACAGACAACAGAGGGACAAATTAAAGTATCTTTTTCACCATCTAAATGATATTTCCAATGTACCGTGCATCACATATAACGTGTTATTAAACTAGTCTGTTCCTTGCAGGACTGTTATAAAAATGTGCCCTAAAGAAAGACAGTGGGCCTCATTACAAGTTAGCCGGTCCGGATTTAACGGTGTTGGTAAAACCATACCGGCATCGTTTTCCGGACCGGCTAACTACAAGTTCTGGGGCTGTGTGGTGTTACACCCGCCAGGTTTGACCGGCGTATCGCCACCGCCCGCAGATGGACATAGTGTTTCCGCGGCCCCCATTCCCGTGGAGTCCTACCACAGGAATTGGGAGTAACGGAATGCCAGCGCTGGAATTACTGGTACCACCGGGGCTGTAATGCCCCAGTAATTCCGGCAAGTCCGGCGCCGTTAAATTCCCATGAGTCTGGCGGCAGCCTGACGGTTTTACCGGCACGGCTACTGCCGGACTCGTAATGAGGGCCAGTGTATTGCTGTGCCATTGTCTTGACACTGTAACTAGCACGTCGATGCCCCTGGGCTTTGAGCGCTGCTATAAATGCATAAATAAATAAAATACATCTGTTTAAAGAAATTGAAAATCCAATTCAAATCAAGCACAGTTCCTGTGCAGCTCGTTTCTCACGTGTGAAGAAATAGCTCAGTGGGCCTTTTAGCTGATCATCTATTGACACACATACCTAAGAGACTCAAGAAAAGCTTTTGGGCAAAAGATGATTTTTTTCTAAAAATGCTGGCAATCAATAAGTTGCTGTAATACTCTCCGTACCTAGGTATGGAAACTAACGTGCAGAATTGTCTGCTGATTCCCCTTGTCAAGTTGCTTGGTTTTAGGCAATATTTAAACAAGATGGCTGCCATGGAGAAGGGAACTACCCATAGTCCCTTCTCCCTATCTATAGCAGCCATTGCTACAGCAGAGGAATAGCTGGACCATTGAGTGTTTCAGGTGCCAGCAGGGAATGGGGAAGTGGCAGGCTAGAGGGGTGAGTCATCGAGGGAGGTGGACATTGGGGGAGGGGTTGAACATGCGGATGAGCACTTACCAGCTACCCAGCAGGGAAGATGGTAGGCCTCCTGCTTCTGAGGAGGGTCGTAACTGGGGCTTTACCAAGAGGTAAGGCCCCTGTTCAGAGCTTGCTGACTGGCTGGAAGGCCCTCTGACACCCCCGCCCCCTCCCGGTGTGCTAACAGACTTTTAATCCATTATATATGTTTTAAGGCTCTACCTCACAGTGTTCTATCGCTGGGTCCTCGTTTTAATAATATGGTGGAAGATAGGAGCCACAGTATACAATTTTCCCACGGAAAGAATCAAAAGCACTTCTACATGCAACAAGTATTTGGCCCTTTACATACTGAAGGATATCTAACCGGATGTCACAAACAAGCCCTTTCCCGCCTAAGAAAATATCAACAAGTCTCTGTGCTAGGTTCTCCCACACATCCGTGTGTTCTACTTACATGCTGCTTGAACAGGGGGCTGTTTTGATTTCTTTGTTTATTAAATTTGTCAATATTTCTTTGCAAAAAGGGGTGATACTGACAGAATTGAAAATATCTGCAGTGCCCTCTTTGCTCCAAAAACGTGATCTTGACCTATTGGTCCTCAAAATCTTTAGGCCCTTAGCTGAAGTAGCATGTCTGCTTAAAATGATCATAAAGATGTTGGTGAGGCCTAGAAGTATGTCTGCTCCAGTCCAGTTACAAACGTCAGTGGAAAAGGAAGGGTGTACTTGATAAACTCACCCAGTTTCCAGTCTAAGCACAGGACAGGGACAGCACTGGTGGCCATGACCAGTGTGACCTCAATGAGAGTCCAGCAGTAAATGAGTATGGGGGCGTTGGTGGGGTGGTGGGGTGGAAGGAGTGGAAAGGACTTACAGTACATGAGAAGAGGTGAAGCAGGAGGGGTTGGAAGAGTGGAAGGAGAAGAAGAGTGTTTTGGGGGGGCAGGAAAGTAGGAGGTGGGAGGATCAATTGAATGAAAAAGGGTGAGAGTTATTTCTCTAGATGAATTGAGCTTGGAAGGAGGGAATCAGTGGGAAAACTGCAGAGAGTTGGAATGAGGAGAGAAGAAACATTGGGACCGAGAATTTGAGATCCACCCATAGAGCGCTTAGGAGGAGGTGGGAGAAGAGACAACCCTTGGCAGGTGCACAATGCTGGAAATTGAAGTTATTTACTGTGGGATCCCACCAGTGACGGGGGTGGGTTTGTTTCCACCCCTTTCCATAAATGTTTGCCTTGCAGCAGATTAATCATGAACACCTAGAAAATAACCCAAGGGAGGAGTGTTTCCTATAATGTTGCTGGTGAATTATAAAAGGTGCACTGTCATGCTCCCTCGTACCGCTTGCCCAGCTTCATGCATACTCAACACACATCCAGGACCAGACATTTGTGCAACAGACACATGCTACACTACACGCCTAGGATCAGACACGCGCACAACAAACATGGATACACCAACATGCATGCATCCACAATCACGTGCTTAATTGCAGTGCCCATCCTGGCACCTGCATCCCCAGTGGTGCTTAGGCTCGGATAGACCAGGATGTGTGGCGGCCCGGGCGCCATGCATTCACATTTCTGAACAGCATGCTCTGGTTTGCTTGGCAACCATGTAGAGAGCACAGAGCCTCGCTCTCACTCTGCAGAGTTATTTAAATCCCCTTTACTGGTTGCTGGGCACATCTTATTGTGCTCTGTAAGTACTCTGTTAGTTTTGCAGACTTTTCCGTCTGCCTTGTCTTTTGTGCCTACCCCTGTCCTTATGTCTAGGTTTACATGTTTATTCTTCCTGATTCTGCCCAGGCTGCTTGGTCTTGCTTGTCCTCCCCAGCCTGCTCTTAGGTTCTACTGACTCAGCCCAGGCATCCTGCTCTTCCTGCTTGTTCAGACTCATCTCTTCTGAGCTCTACTAAGCCCCTGTAGTCTGGGACTCACCTGCTCTGATCTGCCTTCCACTCTTGCCTGGATATCCACTCACTGAGTCCTGTGGTTATGGCCTACATGACCTCACCTGCTGCTACTGATCATATACGCTTCCTTTTTCAGTGTCTGCCGTGTCCTCAAATCACGTTAATACAGGGGAAGCTTCCACACGGTGTGTGGAGTCGGGGTGACAAGACCAGGTTTTCACCTTCCTGGGAGCATCAAACTGATTCTCCGCTCTACACAACATCTGTGCACATCCAGGACCATTCATGACGGATCAAAGGAAGCGCTCAGGTACAAGATCATCTGACATGCACAGCTTTGTACCCTAAAAAGCTGCATTAAGATATTTCCTGCACAGTACAATCCCAGCAAGAGATTCCACAGGCATTTTGATCTGACATTCAAGTGGCCTTGTGGAAGCGTCTCTTTCCCCCGATCCTCATGACTGCGTTTGGAATCCCCGCTTCTGAACACACTAAGACAATTAATCAATTGATGTCTGCAAATGGATTTTTTCCAGATCTGAGATCAGGGGGGGCATTTTTTGCTGAATCCCGGGTCTGGTCAAATCCGGCCCAAAGTCCAGAATGTGAGAAGCATGAGAGGGAAATTGAGTAATATCTGACATGGAAAATAGAAAGATATTGGTGGAAGGTCTGAGATCCTTTTGGACAAGATTCAGAGTGGGTCTGAAGAATTACATGGAGAAGAAGGAAGAAGGAGTAGGTGGGCATCAGGAGAAGGTTGTTGACAAGCAAAAAAAGAGATGGATACAGAAGAGAGGGGTGGGGGTGCAGACGAGGCCTGGAAATAGATGCAATAAAGGCCAGGAGAGGCAGAACCAGTTTGATGGACAGGGACCCCCAGAAGAAAGCACCCTTACCTACAGATGGTAGCTTGAGGCCATCTCAGTCTCTGGTCTGACTTTGTATGGATGTGAGATGGGTGTTTCATTTTCTTTCCTGATGATTGAATTTCCGGAATGGTTCATGAAATTGTTGACTTCTCAGCTTATGTTTCAAGGAATTATGCCAGTCACAGTGTGTCAGGGACTCGCCTCTGTGGTAGACTGGGTGCTCGGGGATCCCTCAGTGCCCATCCAGTCTTTTATAACGTTCCTGGTGGACACTCCATCAGGAAGGATCACCTGTTGACAATCCCTTTACCATGTTTTATGCCAGTGTCAGGGAGGGATATTATACCAGACACCATTTACATGGCAAGGCAAACTCACTGCTTCCCTCTGGCCTGTTGTGTGAAGCCACGCTGTGAGCGCCAAGGCTGAAGAGACCCTGAAGTGGTGGAGTGTGGAGGGGAATCCAAGTGGCAGCTGGTGTTGGTGGACACAGTGGAATAAGAAGACTGTACCCACTCAGCGCACAAATGTTGTTGAGATCATAATTCAATCAATCCTGGTGCAGGGAACCATAAAGCAGATCTGCTAAGAAACCATATTGAGTGTCTAGTTTAAAGATGTGGGTAGTGTTCTGGAGTCCTTTGACTAGGGAAACTGAAGTACAATTGTACAGTATATAATATCAATGCGAGGAAGAGGGGAAACATGAAAGGCAGTGGGAACAGCTGCCACTGTCATGGCCCTGGGATAAAGATGAAAAGGCCAAGATAATCATCGCAATTACTGAGACACTTTAATCTCATGCCACAGTAAAAAATAAAGTCCTGTGATGTGTGAGTTATGATGGTGTTCCAGAGAATTGGCATCTTTGTGGCAAGATCTGCAGGCGAAGGGAAGAAACATTCGTTAAGCCTAATAGCAAAGTCCCTGAGAGAGTTTGGAGAGAGAGGTACACATAAACTGTTTTGGGCCATGACCAGGAAGCTGGCAGGAGCCAGGGAATGTTGGGATGGAGCTGTTCGAACAGCCTGCTGGGGCTGTAGCCCAGGTTCTGGTGCGAATACTGAGTCCATCAGAGTTGAAGAGAATGAAAAGTGAGACATTGCTACTCTGATGGTGCTAGAACCTGGTAAGTACTGGAGCTCATGAGAAACTGAAAAATTGCCTGTAGTGGGCTCAAGTGACCCATGGCTTTTGGGAAACAATAATTGCACCAGAACCAGCCTACCATTCATAACTACTAACTTCATCACAAACTATTGGCTGGATACTGTGCTCATGGAACACGAGAGGACATTCCCATTTGTTTGACTCACCTGTCCCAGAACTTGAACCCTTTCAAGTAATTTGTCTTCAAGAAACTTGGCACACCAAGCCGCCGACTTGTGATGGATATATAACTGAGCTTAACCCGGCCCTGCAAGGTGCCCGGGGACGTGCCCCCTCTGGCCTACTGACACTGATTAAGATTACTCCAGCCTGGAGCTTTTTTGAAATGGAGAACATCAACCCATGGACCCAATTCACTTTGATCAAGATTTCTAAACCAATCAACTCGGCCTATCAAAGTCAACAGAATAGCCCTACCGTTAGTTTGATTGCAATTATAAATGTGTATTGGAATCCAGCGGCAATAAATGACAACATCCTGGATGGCATCTTTTTGACCATCGATAGACTCAACGTGAGATTCCTCAATATCGACTTCATCATCTGTGGGGACATTAATATCCATCTCTTTACTTCTACTGGTCTCCTCAAACCTCCTGATGATTTGACAATCAGAGCCCTCCGTTGGTCCAAAGAAATTACCATGAGAAACCTGATTCTAATGACCCACCCTTGCGACGAACACAAGTTGCTGATTCCCACCTGGTCTTGCAGAAACACCAAGTCAATCATCGATTACATTTACCTTTCACCAACTTTGCGTAATTTGATACTGGAATATGCAGTCCAACCATCTGCTAAGAGCGACCATTCTATGCTCATCATGTGTGGCACCGGAATGTTTGATCAGAACATGAAAATTCCAGCTCCACCTTTAGAATTTACAGGAACAACCACCAGACTAAGACTTAGTTTAAAACATCAAGTCTTCCTGCCGCAGACTTTCTGTCAAACCTACATGCCAGATGAAGAAAAGCTAAATTACGATTTCATGCTGATCCCCTTCCAGATCAATGCCACTACAGCAGAAAAGCCTGTTCATCGGAATCATTATAATCCTGAGCTAGCAAATAAAAAGAAAATCCTCCGGCAACACCTCTGCAAATGGAGAAAGAATCCCACATCCAAAAATCTGCAAAATATGAAAAAAGCAAAACAAGATTTCAGAAATTGGAAAAAAAAACATGAGATGTCTTTGCAACAAACAGATGCCGAAACCAGACTTCTTACGCTCAAAAAAAAGAACTTGAGGAATCTGTGGAATTTGCTAAACCATGACCCCAATCACCAACACCAGATGGTCTCCAATGTCTCGGAACAAAAATGGATCTCACACTTCTCTAACCTGTATAATCCCGGAGCCAAGAAGAAACCTCGGCAGAACTAATCATCTCGAATCAATGGACCATTCTTTGGGATAAACATCATTTCCAACAGATGATCAAAAAACTCAATGCCTCTCGTGCCCCTGGCCCCGATGGCCTGTCTAATGCCATTCTGAAACAGGCTACGGAGACTTGGACAAACTTAATGGACCTTATTCTGACCTTCATCAATAAACTAAAATCGATACCAGAGACTTGGACTAGAGCAGTGGTGATCCCGATCTATAAACAAGGCGACAGAGATAATCCATCTAACTTTAGACCTATTGCTCTCCTAGATCACTGGGAAAATTGTTTGCGACATACCTCCTTCAAAAACTGACTGCATGGGCCAAAGAATCAAACCGCTTCGATGCTCGACAAACAGGCTTCACGCCAAATATGGGCACAAATGTGAATCTTCTGATTCTAAATTTAATAAAGCATGAAGCCCTAAGAAACAACTCTCAAGTGTATGCCGCCTTCATAGACCTCCGTATGGCATTTGACGCCATAAATGGGAACAAACTCTGGCAAAAACGTGCAAAATGGAAATGTCCACTAGAGATCAGCGAACCCATCAAGCTACTCTACACCAATACGTCTGTCACCGTCAGATTAACAAAACAAGGACTCACTACACGCGAAATAAGAACACACAATGGCCTAAAGCAGGGAAGCCCCCTCGCTGCAACTTTGTACAATTTATACACTGCTGATTATTTCATCCACATCAAATCTGACTCACTTAACCCGCCAAAAATCAATTCCTTTCCGATTGCATACCTCATGTATGCTGACAACATTGTACTTCTGGATAAAACTCCATCAGGCTTACAAGAGAACCTGCTGATGACAGAAACATACATGAACACCAACGAGTTGCAGATCAATGTCAAAAACCCCAAAATAATGACATTAACTAAACATCAAACTACAAACACCCGACTTAGACTCACAAATTTCATCATGGAGAACAAACCACTTGAAGTAGTTACAACTTTCAAATACCTTGGTGTACTAATTAATCATCAGAAGGCTGAAACAGCTTGGGTGACTTCAATGGAAGGTAAGATCCAAAGGTTAGCCAGACAAGGAGTGATGTTACAGAGACGCTATTGCAAATTCTCCCTAAAACCCATCCTGGCGTTCTACCGTCAAAAGGTCATTCCCATCATTACCTACGGGAGTGATGCCATGATTATAGCAACAGAGGTAAACTGGCAAACCTTAGAAGCAGCTTTCTGGCAAAAGATTCTGAACCTTCCAAAAAGTTTTCCCATGGTCAGAATACGGTTTGAAGTGGCCCTACAATCCCTCTCCTCGATTGTATGGTGGAAGCAGATGGACCTCTTGCGCAAGCTGATAAATGAAAACGAAAATCCAATCCCAGCACTTCATATTCTACGAGAGACCCCGCATGCCATGAACAACACTATGCTGAAAACGTGGAAAGCCACCTTATTCCAACAAATGGCAAAAGAAGACATAACAATAGAAATGCTTACCAACCACCCTCAGCGTGCGAAGCTAAAAATGCAGCAAAACGACTGGGCTAAAACATCTGCAGAAAAACAAAGATACTCCATGAACCTACAATGCTCGATTGACATCCGCGCAATTCACGAACTCCCGCAATATATGGCACTTTTCCCAGATCCAATCGTCCGTACTGCTTTCATGAAAATCCATCTGAACACCTATCCAACCAGACAAAGACTAGCTAATATTCATCAAATACCCATGAAGGATCAATTCTGCCGCTTCTGCTTGGACAAAAACACACCTGAAACCCTGAAACATCTCATTATGATCTGCCCAGCCCTTGTCGATAAGAGAATTCTATTTGTCAATTTATTTAAGATTTCTGAACAGCAAGAAGAAGGAGAGTCCAGATGGCTGAAGATCTTAAGAGGCCAAGACAAGAAACTGATCTATACAGTTGTCCAATTTCTTGCGGACATCCTTGAGTATCCAAAAGAACCAAATTCAGAAATTGTACATTGTAGAAACTCGCTCTTTTGCAATAACTTTATGCTATGTTACTATTAAGATGTGATATAATTTAATGAAACCAAATGAAAAGTTTATGTTTAAACTAAATCATTTTAAATAAAAAACATTAAAAAAAACAATAATTGCACCCCTCTTATCACTGAACGTACTCCAGGGCAAGGTGCCTGTTGGACCATTGAAGGTGCCCAAGGTCAAGGGTGGGTATATGCACAAGGTCTTTCCCCGGTTGAAGCGTGATGGAGCTATAACTAATAATCCCAGGAAAGCAACGTGTCTGCTGACAACTATTACCACATCCAATAAAGAAGCCTGCTTGGGTTCTTTAAACACCATGAATTTAAAGGTGAAAGGAAGAATGATTTCAGGGTATGGCAGGTCTGTTAGTTAGGAAACTGGACATTGGACTAAGAACATTAGGGGCCTCATTACGAGTATGGAGGTAGCCATGCCTCAATAACGGCATGGCTGCCTCCATACCGGGCTCCAGTACCCGGTTCCTCCAATGAGGATTTACCGGGCTATTCCAGCCATGGAGGACCCGTTAAATCCTCATTGGAAAAACCCATCCCAATTCCCATTTGAGCCCCCATAGGGCTCAATGCGAATGCGGAGGGAGCTAATAACGGGCCCGTTAATAACGGGCCCGTTATTAGCTCCTTGGTCCCCTCGCAGGACCCGGAAAGGACGTCTGGTTTTACCAGGATTCCCTGAAACCGCAGGACATTCAGATTTAGTGAATGCTAGGGATAGAAAATCATTTTACACTATTTATGCAGAGGAGTCTGCCTTTTAGTAGACACACCAAAGAGGGAGAAATACCTTGAAATATACTCCCCATGTGTCATTTTTTAGAAAACCAGTAATAGTTGGAAAGTAGTGAGTCAGACTAGGGTAGCTTCTTATCTATCCCCTTTCCTAGATAGGTGGCACACCAGCGCCAACTAGGATCAGAGCTCTGTTTGGGATAGCGATAGATAGACTTTCTGATAGGATGATTGAGTGAGCTGCAGGCCACTCATCAAATAGAAGTTATGAATAAAACCTCAAAAATCGTCCCCCCTTGTTGTGTGATTATACGCTGAGTATTAGATGGAGGTCGCTCCTCCTTGGGCCCGCCCCCCATTGTGTTTTGTTACTCCTTCTAGGTTTGAACCAGAGTGGCACATTTATTTACTGCTGCATTGTGATATTGTTATAACCTATTTTGATTTTGAATGTTTTGGCTGCTCTACCCTCAGTCCTGAAGGAGTTATTCCATTGTGACTCTGAGCCTCAATCCCAGGGTGGGAGGAAAGTGAACCAAAGAACAAAGCTAGGCCGTGGTCCGTGAAATCCGAACCAGGGCCAGTGAATGAGAGAAGAATGGAAACAAAGGGTACGGCCGGATGACCTCCCGCCCGCCAGGTCTGACCTGGTGGGCGGAAAGGCACCCGTTCACACACTTTGACGGTAGCACCGGCACCATTATGAATGGTGCCGGTGCTACCGTCTTCCCCATTCCCATTGAGTCCTATGGGACTCAAATGGGAATGGGGAGTAACTGTTTCCGATTCCCCATTGCCAGGCACTGGAAAAAATTCACAACTCATGCGGCAGCTTGCCGTTTTGACTGGCACGGCTACCGCCAGAGTTGTAATGAGGCCCATTGTCTTGGTTTACACCCTCTGATCCAGGACCCTGCATACCCAATTATTGCTATCTTTTATTTATTACCAGCAGTTGCCCCCGTGCTTTGCATTGTAATTCGCACTAAAAAGAAATTGTCAGACAGAGGTATAATTATATTTTATACGTTTTGCATTGTCTACACCATGTAACCTACCCACATGCCAAATTTCAGGTTTGTAGCGTGTTGGGAAGTATGTGAACATTTCGAATAGAGACACACACATACCCACACATTTCACATTTATATATATATATATATATAATAGATAGAGTAACCCTTTCCCTGCTAAGACACAACCTTTGTTTAATTGAGAATAATCCTTACATTTGGTGTGTAAAGTACTCTGTTCCTCCTCCATCGTGACACATTTTGCCATTCGTAGCGTCAGAGTCCCCTAAAGCCCCTAGTAAGGCACCCGGTGAAACCGTGATCTCAAGTGCGGCACACTTTCGAGAAGATGGTTACAAAACATCTGAGATGAGGCAAATGTGGCTGCAGTCACTTTTCACAAACTCTCTGCTAAAGGGTACTCCGCTCAATCCACTCAATCCCTCCAAAATGGAGGTCATTGGGACCAATAGTAGTATTAGCGTGTAGTGCTTGGGGGGTGAATGATGGATTGCTGATGCTCTATGAAGCGGTTGACAACATGCAATATCTCTCTGTGGTCTTATAAGCGGCTGCAGTACCCATGCAAGGGACAGCTGGCACAGCCGGTTCCATGGCATCGACGCTCATTGATTCCCTTAAAGTGGCAGGAGTGTCTATGGTGGTTATTAGACAAGCCTTTGACTTCTGTTAGTGGTACGCTGGGGTAGTTAGGGGATTCTATGCATGCCGGCCTCAACCCCAGTATGACATAGCTTGTGGCAGCACACAGCCCTCTTGTCAACCCCACCTTCCATTAGAAAGGTTAGGCAGGCAACAGTGTTATTGTATTTTCATACCCATAATGCATTGTTCAGTGGCACTGATCTGGAGGTGGACTTCCAGGGATGGCTATTGTGTGGTGGTGAGGCATGTGTGACCTAGCTGAAATAACACATTCTACTCTCACTATTTATTTATTTATACAGGCATGAACAATGCTCTTTTGATCACAAACAACGTACCCTAGATAAGAAATCAGATTTGATGGGAAGTAGTGAGCTTCTTACAATGTGGTGATTTAGAGTTACATTCTGACTAGGCTGTGGTGGGGAGTAAACAGAACAGTCACCAGAGACAATACATGGGTGGCCTTACATAGATTAAGGACACTTAATATTAAACATTTTAAGTGCAGGTGGGCAGTGTGGCCAGCTATGTTAGGGATGTGACCATGATGGATGAACTGCTACAGTCAAGGCAGAGAAAGTGAGGGACAGGGCTAGAGACGAGGGGAAAATGTTAGCTTGAATGCAGATGAGAGGTAGGTTAAGAGGGTAACTCGAGGAGGTAGGCTTTCAATTTGGCTTTGAACAAATCAGTGTGGGCTGTTTCTCTGTTGACGCTTTCATTTGAACTGCCAGTTTTCTTCATGCTTTTTTGAACCCCCCCATTATATTTATGGTATTTCCTGAACAGAACTCCAACAAAAAATGATGTCGGACTCTACTGGACTGATGATCGTTAATATGGCTGAAATGCGTATGTAGTTGTCTGCGTCCTTGGGAATGACTGTCTTGGGTTGTTTAAACTATGTATAAAATAGCTCTGCAATATCAGATAAAGAGAATTTTCTGGAGCCTAAAACATTCATTTGAGATAATTTGCATGTGCACAATGCTCTGAATTGGAGGTGAATTTACAGAGATGGCTAACGGGGGAGGCTGGGGCATGTGTGCTTTAGTTGAATAGGCCTATTCTAATCTCACATTTCAGGTAGGGGGGTATTTCTCATGCTTTTTTAAACACACCATAGCAATGATGTTTGATATACATCTTGAGTGAAAAACGTTTAGTTGAAGAAGTGACATTAGGGTACTAGTTTAATGGAAAGAAATGAAATTCAGCATGTGTTGGATGATATATCATCTTAACTCCGAGTCCCCTGGTACGCAGCCCATATACACAATCTTCATTGCCAAGAGAGGTTATGGCACAGAGCCTTCATTTTATGCATCATAATCTCGCCCTGCAGCTTGCCGGCGGATTTGTTGCACTCCAGCAGCTTCGGTCACCAGAGGGTTTCTTCCCTCTCCTACAGTCTGCCTTCTGCATCGCAGGCCCTCCGTGAGTGTGCTTCCCTCCTGGACAACGTCTGCCTCTCTGCACTGTGGGTCTGCATGGGCTTTGCCAAGCTCTCCGTCTGTGCCAAGCCGTGAACGGAGATGCCATTGTCTCTGCCTTTGAATGACAGCTGACCAATAGGATTACTCCCGGGTGCATTTCCCGGGAGGATAGCTTAGCGGCACTGTGCTCGCCTAGGAAGCAATACAACATGAAGCAACACAGGTTCGATCCCCAGGTCTGTGCTTGGAAACCTCTGGGTATTTAAGTGCGTTAAAAATACGCAACTAAGACAAAAAACAATTACACAAAAAAAAACGAATTCCTGTAACAGTACCTCGATGCCCGTGGGCTGTGTGAGCGCTTTAAAAATGCAAAATCATTTTTTTTTAAAGAATGTGTTCTTGTCAGTGATCTTCATTACTCGTGGCCTCTTTCTCGTCCCAGTAGTTCTTGCCTGAGATATACTACAAAAACATATGGGAGTAGTGGGTAGTGTGGAATTGGAGGGGTTTTGAGGGAAGGTGGGAGGTTCAAAGGGATACTGTGTTCTCCCGAGATGGTCACTACTCTCAATGGAGTCCTCCCTCCCCATGAGATCCTCCCCCTGAGCACCACCCCCAGGGGAACTATCAGGTAGCGGCCTCACCTACCTTGCCTCATGGGAAGGGGCTCGCCCATCAGAAGCAGTGATGATACCTTGGGATTTGTCACACAATGGTCTGGAAGCTTTCTTTTTCCAGGGCAGTGCTTCTGAGAGGAGAGACTTTCCTAGTCGTGTGTGTGAAGGGAACACTATTTACTTTTTTATATACAATTGCACTGATGAAGGTTATATATGGTATTTTTCACAACATGGGTTTATGGTGGTGTATACATGCAAACATGCGTACTTACATTCAGAGGGCATTGTTCATGTGGAGAGTTCGAACATGTGTCCATGTCGGATGGATAGGCTTGTTCAGTCTTGGTTTTTGCTTTTTACTCTCTGGGTTGTAAGTGCTTTATGATAGTTCTGGCATGCAAGTTAAGAAACAGGAATGGAGGGGCTACCTGCACTTGATACGGGGCACCTTCAGACCTCTACACATGTCATTCCTACACGATTGCTTTCATGATAAAATTGAGTAACATTTAAAAAAAGAATATTCTGCATATTAACTTTGGATGTACTTCGTACATTAAATAGCATGTTTACATGTGAGCAGTTGTACTACCTGCATTCTAATTAGGGAAACACATGTTATGCTGACTTGGGCATTATGTTGTAAGTGATTATGCTGATAAGAGGGAAATGTTAGTAAGTAATTAATTGTTAATTTGTAGATCTGTGTTATAGTTGCCAAACAAATACACAGACATGCAGCTACTGTGTAACAATCTTTCCCTATATTTCTTTTTGCATGTAATTTCCCATGCCCAGCATTTTTCTGACCCACTTACAGTACTAGTTTTCCCTTGTCCTCTTCCCTAACTCTGTCCTTGCCCACGTAACCATGTGGCAGGGTACCATGGCAGGGTAAGGAGAAGGTTAAGGGGTGGTTGTCTCCCTTGGGCCCATCCTCTGCATTTCTGTGCACCTCTCCCTCTTGCATCATCGTTTGTCCTTTAGGACTCATACCTTGTCATACTTCTTTATCTTGCTTAGATTACAAAATATAAATACACAATTTAATTGGTGCTGGAGTCCCTGCCATGAGCGGAGTGGCACCACACAGGTTCAACTTGCTGCTGCTCATGGGTTGCTAGGCAACCAAGTTCAGATCTTGGCCGGGCCAAAATGTGTGTTATCGCTTTCGCTGCTAGGCATCCTCAATCCTGTTGCCCCGAACAGGAGAGAAGACTGATCACTGCATGCAAGGCTACATTTTTACAATGGGAATGCTGGGATATGAACGTGTTTTACAGTGACACTACTGGCATATGTTTAGGCCACAGGCATCATGAACATCTCCTAAAATGCTCCTGTATACTGTTATTGACCCTACTGTATCATTTGTACATTTTTGGTTTTTTATCCCATTTTCTCAAAACTGTGATGCAATAATGCAGCATTTCAGCTAGTTAGTTTAAACACATTTTCAGGGAAGGGATCTTACCTCACTCATGGCTTCCTCACTACAATCAGTCACTCGTGCTAATTTGGGGGACATATTAATGCCTCTCTATTGAAAATGCTCACCAGTGATCTTGATCCATTTAGAATGCCAGTGCCCCCTCAGGAGCCATTCACCCAACCTAACACCAAAAACGGTCTCTGCCACTGCGTGGGTAGGTCACAACAGTATGAACTGAGTACATCTGTGGCCAGGGCTGCTGGTAGAATGAGCAAACGCAGCGCACCTCTCTGTCCCCACAAATTCAAAGTGTCTTAACGGGGACAATGAGCTCCTGTGATAAGACCGTTGTGCATCCTCTTGTGCATGCGCGGAGTCATACCCTTGCATGCTGAGTTATGTATCGCAAGCTTCTAAACAGTGGGGTAACAACACACAGCCTTGCGGGCCTTCTCACTGCTATCTTGATTCACCCTCATAGATTTGACCATCTTAGTGCCTCTCTAAGCACAGTGAGCAAGGGGCCCACGTCTGGATAACCCTGGGTAGCTTAGGGTGAAACCCAAGTTCCTAAAAGTACAAAAATGAGGTCTGGGATCACCCTCTACTGAGAACGAACACGGCCAAATAACCTGTGCTTTGGGAAGGTGCCCACCCGGGAGGGTCATCAACCACGTTTGAGCGCACTGTACCTTTCACAGAGGAGAAATCTCCATTTGCATTCCAGTCGTTGTCTGACCCACCTGGGCAGTTGAGCACTGAAATGCTAGGCAATTCTCCTCTGAACAAGAGCATCAACAGCAACCCCATACACGTGTTTCAGCTTAGGCGGGGCTCCTGCACTCCTTTGTAACTTTGTACTGTTAACTAGTTAGGCAATAGGAGGCAGAAACGCCCACGTAGTGCTGACCTGCTCACGAGTTCACACCGGCTGCCATGCCTTTGATTCTGTACAATCACCTCTAACCTCGTGTTCATTCATGTCAAGAAAAAATAATTGCAACAGCTCAGTCAGCAATTTCTCACCATATCAACGGTGGCGCGGGAGATTATTAATCGAGCACAGCCCTGAACAGCAGCGTAGCAAGTTATCACCCCCCAGAAATAATCAGTACTGCTTATCTCGCACTTGATGTGTGTGGCTCTTTGTTGCTGCAGTCAAACGTATGCATTAACCCTGTAGGCTTCTGCCAAGGGCAACCTTTGGGTGAAGAGGCGCGTGGATCTGATCGGCAGGCTGTTAACTTCCTGCGTCACTCTTTCACATCCTGGGTCAAAAAACGTCACTTTTTTTTATTACCATGTTTAAAATGTAATGATGCTTCAGAAGGATTTGCAACAAACTATGAATGTGTATCCAGTTACTCACACACCTTTGGCGGGCGTCAACCGTCGTGGAGTCGCTTCACACGCACCCGCCAGCCGCCAAAAAGGACATTATCCACTTTCACCATCCAACACATTTTCCCCATTTTTAAATCAGCCTACGTGGCCAATTTTAGGAAATTTCAGTGTTAATAACCAGTCCAATTTATTGCCAAATTCGCATTCCATATCTGTGTGAATGTGTTGCTGCAGGTTCAAATCCCGGCCAGGGCAAGGCAGTCCATCACCCCCCTCTCCCCCCGACTCCCCTCCCCAACCCAGGTTGATACATTGAGTACCATTATCCTGGGTAATATAATACCGCTTATTATATACAGGCTGAGGAATATGTCATGACGTGCGGGATGAAGCCGGCTACTATTATCACCACAATTATTATTATTATTGTTTCTATGTAAGTAATTAATTATGCCAAAATACTTCACAAAAGTATAAAAGTCGTTGTGGTGTGCATTCATTGCACTTTACGTAGGCAACTGAAACAGTGCTTTCCCCTGTATCTGTTGAACCCGTGATCCGTGATGGGATCTTCACTGCAAATGTCAGGCGACTTATCACGCCCATTCCAAACCAACATGCCAACGTTGGCAAGAATCACTGCACTGCTTCGTAAATTGTAAGAAGTTGGAAAAAACACACATGATTCTCAAAAACAAGTGCAAATAACAAATACACAGATAATGTGTTTTTTTTATTTACACTTATTTGCGAAATGCACACCTTATTCTCAATGTGCATTTCAGTGAGACTGGACAGCAGAGCAAAACATGTGCTGTCCAGCCCACTTGCCTACATTAGTGGGGGGGGGGTGCATGCTCCCCACACTAATTAATTAATAGAACCTGAGGGGGGGGGCATTACCGAAGGCCCCGGGGCATTACCAGAGTCGGTAATGCCCCCGCCGCAAGGGTTCTATTGCTATTAGTATCCCGGCCCGCAAAATTTGCGTGACCGGGGTACTAAAAGCAATTTTTTTCTGTCGCGAAACGCTGCGGCGTTTCAACGCAGCAGCGTTTTGGGACAGAAACGACCAAGAAAATGGCCACCGCCATGGAAAGGGAAAACGGAGTCCGTTTTCCCTTTCCATGGCGGCGATCGGGAGTGGAATCGCTGGGAACAGAAGTGTTCCCAGTGCGTCCGCTCCCGAAAAAGGATAAAAAAAAGGTAAGTGGGGTTGGGTGGGCGGGAGTGGGACGGGGGAAAAAGAAAAAAAAAAAAAGTACCTGCGTCCCCGGTGGGGGACGAGGGAAGCCCCCAGCCGTGTGGAGGCACAGAGCGGGTATGGCCCCGCTCCGAGTCTCCACACGGCTGGAGGCTTCCCTCGTCCCCCGCCGGGGACGCAGGATCAAGAAGGTAAGTTGGGGGGGTAGGTGGGAGTATGGGGACGGAAGGGAAGGGAAAAAAAAAAGAAAAAAGACTTGCCCGAGTCTCCGGTTGGGGGCGAAGGCAGCCTCTCAGCCGCGGGGAGGCTCGGAGCGTGGATGGCCCCGCTTCGAGCCTCCTCATTGGCTGAAGGGCTGCCACGCCCCCTGCCGGGGACAAAGGCCGTGGAATCCAACGGAGGTATTCCCGGCTGGGTAGGGACCTGGCGAGAGCCAATCAGAATGCTTGTTGCATTCTGATTGTCTCTCGCCGGGGTACTAATGTATGATAGTCTTCCAGTCTTCCAACACCCAGGTGCTGGAAACACATTTCGTAGTGATGGGCCCTTTAAGCATTTCTATTACTGTTTGAGGGATAGAAATGCAAGTGGAACAGCAGCATGTCATACCGCTGCTGTTCCTCTTAAAAATAAATCATGACAGGGTCAGGAATGGCCGTCTCATGCGATGCACAGCCCCCCTTTTGTGCACCTTTTAAAATGCTTCCCGTTTGTGGCTATGTCCCCTTACTGGCACAAAGGGAGGAAAAGAGGACACTTGAAAGTGCTCATCCATGATGCGCATATCCAAGTGCCCTCGTGCACAGGGTGCAGCTTTTTATTGGCACTTGCGCACCACATTGCCTACAACAATAAACGTCTTGATAATCTGTGCCTCATATTTTTGTTTTCTTAGAATGATGTTCTCCATAGGGAATATTAATTCTGTGAGATTGTTGGCACATGTACATTTTGCCTTGAAGATGAGCCTTGGTAAAAAAATTCAAAAAAGCCTCATGAAAGCTCGAGATAGAAACTTGTGAAGAAGCTGCATTTAGCTGTATTTTGAACACATGCTGAGTGGAGTCTTACTTGCACATAGATGCATTATAGACAAACACACCTAATGCCACACCATGAACAATTCCTAAAGCCAAGCATAGCATTCTGCACACCAAAAAAGGACATTATGTACAATATTACGAACGGTTAAGGAGATCATATTAATTTTAAAAAATTGCAATGCAGACACGCATTACGAGGTTGGCGGCAGCCCTAACAGCGAACGCCGCGCCTGACTTTCGGTTGCCACCGAGACATTACAAGTCATGTACATCACTTGCCTGAATGCTATAGTGTTCAATGATTTGCATACAATGGTAACAGACCATTCGAAGGCGCAAATGTTGAAATTAGAAACGTACCCTATAATGATAAGTATTTACAAGTCATACCATCCTGTTCTCTTACAATGCAAAGAAACACATTTATGTGTGTGTATGTGGCCACTGTTTGATCATACAGTGTGAGGCTCTGGGTGTCGAGGTGTGCATACAGGACACGCATGTGTTTGGCATGTGTTGGCATGTCCAAATGGCTGTTTACATGGGTGAAAAGGATCAGCTGTGTACATCTACAGGAGATCCCACCCCCTAGCTCCCCTGTATTGGAGACATGAGATTGTGCCGTGCCTAATACCAGCCCTAACACCAATACCGCAGCGAGTGTTTGAAAGAAGATACCCATTGAGACAACCCTGCCGAATGTACCCTCGATGTGATGATAATTTACAGGAGGAAAAACCTGAAGGAGTATGAAAAGAAGCTAAACGGGTGAATTGATGACATCATAAAGAAGTGTGCACAATGTCTCAAGATAAAGAAGTATGACAAGGTATGAGTCCTAAAGGACAAACGATGATGCAAGAGGTCAATTGAACTATCGACTTAGACAAGAAGAAAACTACGCAATAAACAAGATGTTGAAGAAAACCGAAGTTCAATACACGTACAGACACTGAAACGCAAGATTTAAGTCATCATAGAAGCAAGCTTTAAGTAGTGAATAGAATGCCGGCGTGGCTGCCATTGTACAGAACCTGGACATTGATATAATGAATTTAGTAAGCCAGAACCCATGACGCAGGAATATAAAACTGTGTCACAGCAAGAATAATAGGCTCATGGAGTTGCATGGCGAGGCTGCCTGGCCTGGAGTCAAGACTGAAGCAACCAAGGTCAGCTATCTATTCTGAAACAGAATGAGTGTGCAGAGGATGAATCTTCTCTTGTTAAGATGCAAGAAAGAACGCCTAGGAAGCCGAGTTTTAATTCCTTTAGAGCATTTAAAACCCTGCGAAATGGACCAGATCGTGGTCTCTTGTCACGTGCGCCAAGGATGGAAATAGAGCTCGAACTTGGAGTCCCAGACACGATAGCGAGTGCCCTCACTCCCGTGCATTCCCAAAGATGAGAATACTCTACAAGGCCAAGTACAAAGACAATTTCATGGCAGAAGGCATGGGTGATGAGAGATGCTGGGCTAATTGGGTGGTGGGGTAGTTTCATGCCCTATCTCCTTGCACCTGGGTCTGGGCTTACGTGCTGCTAAATGAACCAAATGTTCCAGACATAACCCAAGCGTGTCAACGAATTGTATTAGTCCATATAACAAATTACCTTACAGTTTGAAGACCAATGAGAAACTATGGGCCCTATTACGACCCTGGCGGTACGGGGTGAACGGCGCTGTAAAAGGTGCCGGCGCCGTTTACCCCATACCACCTCATTACGAGGTCCCCTCGCGGGACCCAGGAAGTAACGCCTGGTCAAACAAGGTGTGCTTACCGGGTCCCGCGAGGGGAAGAGGGAACAAACAAGGGGCCAACTCGTTATGGCCCGTTATTTGCTCCTTCTCCCATTCCCATTTAGCCCTATGGGGGGCTGAAATGGGAATGGGGAAGGACCGGGTCCGGGTCCTTGGAGGGAGGAATTACCGGGCCTTCCGAACTCGGAATGGCCCGGTAATCCCTCATTCTGTGGACCCGGACATGATTTCGGCGGCAGCCATGCCACCAATAGCGGTATGGCTACCGCCGAGGTCGTAATGAGGCCCTATGTATCTAATGTTTCTGAAATTACATGTTTTTAAAGGTAGGCATAAGTTGTCCACCTGATAACGAACAGCCAATAACAATCCCAGCTCCTTTATAAAAGTATACTTAGATGTCTCCCTTAACCAATCCTGACCCTTCATAGGTTTTCACTATTGCCACATAGTATGATGTCACTCTGATGTATTTTTCATCTAAAAAACATTTTTCTGTCAGGATCATTGAGGGGCTGAGTGTACCTCCATTGATGTTCATTGTAACCTCCCTGTTTTAGGTAATTGTTAATAAAACAGTACTTTGCCATCTTACTGAGTTGGTTCTGTTATTTGAACCCATAATTACTCTGGTGTAATACCATCCTTTCCATATGAAAGTTCCTAAGGGCCATGTGCTCACAGGTTTCTCAGGCAGATGACTGTGCACAAGCGTTACCTGGCACTTGCCATCCTTTCATCATCGAGACCAACTGTTCCTTTCCTGTTACATGTATGCTCATGTGAAGAAACTGTTAACCAGTTGCTCCCTCACTCGCGCTGCACTCACGCTGTGCCCCCCCTAGATCAGGACCCTGACACGTGGATGTGTCCTGAGGTCAGAGACCATGTCGGCATGTATACCTTTGCACACTGTGATGTTATCTAGATGTAGAATGCAACAAGCATGTATGTTGTCACAAATGATGTGAGGCCTGTGCAGGAGCACCCTCCTCCCCCACCCAAGAGTCGTTTGGGCTTCTGAAGCGGGTCTTCATGATAACTATGAACCACTCAATGATAGCCCTGGTAACCCTGTGTGCCGCATTGTAGCTTTGTTGTTGTGTACTGATGGGCCATCTGTAGGGAGTCATGAGGTAGGTGCGCAATGGGTAAACGGAATCACCTGTGTGAGGAAGGACATGATTGGTGTTAGTGCATATTGAGTGACCCCTCTTGGGAAGTGTTGGCTTTGTGTGGACCCTGTGATGGTGTACATGTGCTGCGATGGTCATGTGGCCATGCGCAAGGCTCTCTATGTGTGTGTTAGGATGTGGGGGGAATCTTGGTACTTACTGTAAGGAACACACAGTGGCAGCAGTAAAGACAGACACAAGTGATCACAGTTCAAGGGTGTTTATTAAACTGTAAATGCAGGGTGGAAAAATGCCTAGCCTAAACCTCAATCTAAGATGGGAGCAAGCTTCGACCATCAAATGAAAAATAAGGCAATCCTTGTGGCGTCTTGTCAAAATAAAAGGCCTATACTAAAAAACGAACTAGTGCCAAATCCTTACAACTAATTACAGAAAGAGTGTGGGATAGGGTTTTCAATAAAGAAAAAAGTGTTCACAAATAATAGGTCAGGATGTGATTGCCACGGGTCTCCCTTCCCCACGTTTTGAGCACAGGACAAGGCGGATCGCCTGAGCACAGCACACACTCGAGCTTTCCCAGTACGAGCCGACAGTTCTGTTCCAGCTATCAAGTTCTTCGATGGTTCAGTCTCTCTCAACAAAAGTCTCTTGCCTTCGAGGGCCTGATGTATTCAACAAAGAAACAAAAAGTTCTATTCCACATATACGTTTGGTGATGGCTTCACCCCTTGTTCCCCCTCTTCTGGGCGTAGACCCCTCATGAATTGTATACAACAAAACAAATAAACAGTTCTTTTCTCACTGTACATTGGGTGATGAATTTCCACCCCTGGATCTCCCTCTTTCGGGCTCGGACCCCTCTCAGACACCAGCTTCCCTCTTTTGGGCTCACTATGGCTTTTCATGCCTTCATGAATCTTAATGTCTTTTTAAACAGCTCTTCAGGCTTTTCCCCTTTTTGTTGGTATCCTTTTGGCGGGTTCACTCTTACCAACTTTACAGACAGTTAATTGTGAACATCCCTCGGTCGGGTTCACTTCGGTCAACACACTATTCATAGGGACTTCAGACTTCGCCCCTTTTCGTTAGCATTCCTCCGCCGGGTTCACTCTTGTCAACCTTTGCAACACACTGTTCATGCACTCATTCCACCAAGCGAGATTCATTTCCCTTAGCTTCGCAATCATCTGTCAATCAAAGACAGAGGATTTTACACGACCCCTGCATGACCACTTTGACCTCTTCTCACCTTTCCCCAAGCCCTTTTGGTTACAGTAATCTCTACCATCGGGCAATCGCCCAGGGTTTCCTGCGTGAGCACCCACGTGGTGCCAGACTCTTCTGTTACTGGTTTCCCCCCTCTTTCATCAATAGTATCTTTATGCTTTACAAAGTTCAAATTAGCCATTGGATATTTTTCATTCAACAGAGTTTGGCTTCTCATCAACACTCCCCTCGACTCACCGGCTGCGATGAACTGCTTGGGTGTCTTACTCCTTGGAGTCAAGGTTGGCACCACAGAGACAAGTGTCTCTTCCCGGCTTGTTAATCAGCGGAGGAGGGTCTTGTGTACCATTGATCTCTGCTGCAACACGCGCTGGCTATTGATCGCAGACTTATGATTTCTTCTGCGGATGTTTCATGGGCCTTGGTCGGAAAGGGCAAGGTCGCTTCTCTCCCTGTCACCCTCTCGGTCTGCGCTGTCTTTCTCCTCCTCTTGAACTGCTGTGCTGAGCTGGCTCTCAC
This sequence comes from Ambystoma mexicanum, assembly GCF_040938575.1. NCBI lineage: Eukaryota > Metazoa > Chordata > Amphibia > Caudata > Ambystomatidae > Ambystoma > Ambystoma mexicanum. The sequence continues at coordinate 1,463,201,549 of NC_090935.1, forward strand.
ATTGTGCAGTCTACCTTGCTCGTATCACGCTCTCTTGCTCCACCTTTTATCCCTATGGTGAAAGGAAAGGGCCATCAAGTGTGTGTGATTTTGGTCCATTGCCTGACTCTGCCTGGCCCTTAGGTTGGGACATGTCAGTTAAACAGCTTTGGCCTTTGTCCGTTGTCTTTCGTGGTGTGTGAAAGTGCTTGTGTTGGGGAAGAGAATGGGGGGTTTAGAGTATCTGAGCATCTTACATGGTAAGTAGCAAAAAGGTATTATGAGACTGGGATTGGTTGGTTAATTCGGAATGATGAGATGGATAGAGTTTGTGAAACAGACGGGACTGACCAGGATTATTTTCGTGAAAGGAACAGGGGGAATTGTGGGAATGGTAGTGTTTTGTCAATGCGGTTTGAAGTTTGCAACATGCCAATCAGAGGGACGGGATTGGTAGAGTTTGGTCAAGGTAGATTGGGTGTTCTGGAAAGAATAATCATAGGGACGTGGTGAAGAATGGTTGGGAGTATTCGGGTGGAAAATAGGAAAACAATGATTCCGGGAATTGTTGTTTTTGAGGGTAACAGTGTTCCCAGTTGGTCTATCAGAGTTTTCGGGGTGGCAGAATTTTATTAAGGGAGTTTCTCTGGGCAGAAGGAAGGAAGTTGTGGAATAACCAAAGAAGATCTCAGGGATTTAATCCGTCTCTTCTTCTTCCGCACTAGAGTACTGCGTCTTACCTGGGGCACTTCCCCAAGCATAACCCTGGAATCCACCATCCAGGTGATCCTCTCTTGCTCGACTGTTCCTAGGGTTGGGGTCTGATAGTTTTGGCCCTTTCCAGGCCACCTGAATAAGGGCTTCCGAGATTTCCTTCAGAGAATACCCTCAGGTTTCTCACATTACCTAGCAGCCACATATCCCTGTAGCATCTGGCTTCCAAGTGCACAAACAAACTGGAACACCTGAAGATGTGGCTGTCATAGATGGAGCACAGGAAGTTGGCATGCACATCCATGAACAGATCACCTCCATCGCAGAGCAGTTGCGTGTTGACTGAGTGCCAGCGGTGCCAGTTGCAGTAGACGTATGCAACATCCTGGAGGGGGTGGAGGGGCGCGACATGGGTGCAGTCTATGGTACCGATCACTCAGGGAATCAATGCGTCACATATAGTTGGCGTGCCACCTCTGTGTATTCTTCCAGGGTTGAGGGCATGTGGACATGTAGTGAGCTGTGTGATGTGATGCATGCCACTACTTGGCACAGAGTGCGTGACTAGATGGCCAGGGATATGCCTGCAGTGATGAGACTGGTCCTCTGGAATGAGCCCATGGTGAAGAAATGCAGGATGGCCTGGAGTTTCACATGTTCCCCGATGACATGTGAAAACACGGTGCTGGGGTGCAAGTCCCTCTCCCACTCCTGCAACATGTCCACAATGATGTGCTGAGGGAACACATTTTTTTCGACATTTTTTTTCTCGAAATAATGACTTTCGACATTATTGTTTTCGAAATTATCACTATAAACCCTCTGCAACACCTGTGTGTCAGCGATACCGAAGAGGGTGACCCTGGTGTGGGAGACCTGCTCCTTTCGTCTTCTCCTGTGCTGGGGTGCGGCAGTGGCCGCTAAGACAGCATCATCGCATTCCTGGGCATACAGCACTATCACCAAGTCGCAGGGATACATTTTATGTGATGGAATCTCTGGCGCTGTGTGCCTTTATAATGTCACATGTGGCGTTCTTATGTGCGTGCATGTGTGCATGATCACTGTATGTGTTGTGTTGTTCGTGATTGTGTTGGATGGGGTGCTGCTGTGGGTGTGAATATTTTGGTGTTGTGTGTGAATTTTGCATGGGTTTGTTAGTCCTGTTTACATGTTTGTTTGTTCTACATGTGATGTTGCAATACGTGTATTTAGTGTATTTAGTGTGTTATGTGGTGTTGTACGGGATGTATGATGGTTTTTGGGAGTCCCCATCATCCTCTTGGGTGGCTTACAGGTGATGATGGTGGATGATGTTTCTTTTGGGGAATTTTCTTGGCAGAGATATGCATTTTTGTGGCATATCAGTGGTTTTTACGAATATTCGGATTGCCGTACATTTCACTGTTGGTGGAAGTTCCACACTCACTTACACTTATTTACTTGACTTCCGCCTTCCATCGTAGATGGTGTAAGTCTTTTTCATATATCGGTGTAAATGACATCTTCTTTTTGGTGTAAGTTTTACTTGCGCTACTTATTTGCCTTAGTAAATTGGCCCCCATATACGTATATATGTATGAGCAAAAGGAGTTTACCAAAAGAGAGGTTGAAGTTAACACGTAATATGCTTCTAACTCTATCAATCTTTTAAAAAAACAAGAATACAAGATGACATGTTAAGAAAGGAAGCTACTCCTCACTGATGAGGCCCAACAAGCCCACAACATGTCTGGGGATGCTTGTGGTCTCGTGCAGAAGGGATGTGACCTAGCAGTTTGGGCTGGACTGCCCCTTTTGGCGTGGGACCAAGACTGATTTGCATATGGTCTTTCCCCTTCTGTAATGGCTTGGCAAGAAAAAAATGATGGTCTGGAAGGTTGCCCAGAGCAATGTCAGAGGTTAAGATTCATTCTAAACCTTCCAGCCATTACCTCTTTGTTTTTGCTAAGTTAAGAAAGGAGCAATTTCTGTGCATGATAAATATCAGGTAGACAACAAACAACAAGCATGTCCCAAAATAAAGCAGTAATTTAACAACAGTGTAATACTTTACCTCAAGAAATCACGGCACCCCAAACTCTTTTTTATACAAATCATGCAAGCCATTCACCCCAGTGGAATCAGGGAAACGTTATAAAAAACCTCTGGTTTCTAACTTCCTCCTTTGTCCTTTTTTTTGTCAATTTCCGATGGGCAATCGCCAGTAGGCTGACCAGTCAACAACACCAACTTCGGAATCTGTATGTCTGCCATTATTCATGAAAAAAAGCTTGGCTCTGCACCAGCCCTCCGCAGCTGTGCCAGTGTAAAGTTGTGAGGCCTCCTTTAGAGGTGCATAATGGTAGTAGCACTTTCCATGGCACTTCACTCCACTTTCTCGTTTGAGCCCATCGCTCCATTGCCAGCTCCTATTGAAATGTTCAGATTTATTTTCCGGTTGACCAAAGATTACATCTGTTTCCAAAAAAAGCTCTGTTTTTCCTATCAGGACTTGTCCCACTCTATCTTTTGTTGTCTCCTCATATTTTCCTGTCCTTTTAGGTCCCCTAATTGCAGTCACAGTTTGATGTCAATGCTGCAAATGCCGGCTGGGCTGCCATCTTTCCTGTCTTCTGTTGGGCATTACATTGACTCCATGTTGCCTCTGCTGAGAGCATGAAGACAATGGGCCTCATTACGAGCATGAAGGTAATGAAAAAAGGAAGACGGAACGGTAATACCGGCATCGAGTACCGGTCCAAGCCATTATGAGCCTCAAAACCCGGCATTGCCGCCACTGCCTGTACCGTGCCCCTACTTACCGGCATGCGCGCGTCCATGCGCCCTTGGCGGCGGCAATACCGGGATGTTGCTAACAGGAGGACAACACAAGTAAGGCGGGCATGCACCTACCAGCATCCCGAAGGTGTTAAATAGGGTCTGGACGATGGTGCTACTACAGGCATCACGGATTGCCCGTAAATAGCAAACTGCTGTGTACCATACTGCCACAGGTGCACTCAATCGCCACAGGTGGAGCCAATGGAGCCTGTCCCAGCACAAAAGGAGCACACCCACACACCACACCCCTTCCAACACCAAAATGATCCCACTTGATGTAGCAATTCTGGGGCTGGAGGACATGCCTGCACTGCTACACCAGCAACAACAAGTACAACAACAGGCAGCACAGAGGAGACGCAGGAGGAGAAGGAGGGTGAGACAGGCCCAGCAAGTCCCACCAGTGCAGCCAGTGGTACCACGTACGCAGCCACTAATCCCTCGCATCAGAGCCAGTCCATTCAACCTAACCCCTGCGCAGATCCACACCCTGTACCGTTTGGACTGGGACACCATCACCACCGTAGTGGACATGATACACGACGACATCGTCAGCCTGATAGAAATCCGCACTGCCATCCTCACTCTACTGAAGGTAGTGTCTGGGCTCCACTTCCTGGCCACAGGCACCTACCAGCACACAGTGGGCCAGCTGCATGGCATATCACAACCACTCTTTCTTTTCACTCATGCTGACCCAAGTGCTGGATGCCCTCCTGAAGCATGCAAGCATCCACATATCCCTACCACGGACTGGCCAGGAGCTCACTGACACTAAAGTAGGCTTCCATGTACTGGCAGGCATGCCCAGTTGCGTCAGTGCCCTCGACTGCACCCATGTAGAATTGGTGGTCCCTCATGCCAATGAGGTAGTGTACCGCAATCGCAAGCAATGCCACTCCATCAATGTGCAGATGATATGTGACTCCAGCAAGATGATCACACATTGTTGTACCCAATATCCCGGATCCACACATGATGCCCTGGTGCTGTGTAACTCCTCGCTACCCCGCTACATGGAGCGACATGCTGGACGACGTGCCTGGCTGCTGGGTAAGTTGCCTGACTGGCCCATGGCAGTGCAGTGGGGGGGGTGAGATTGGGGGGGATGCAGGATGCATACTCCACCGGGTGAGATTGGGGGGTGCATACTCCACCTGGGTGAGATTGGGGGAGGGATGCATACTACACCTGGGAGAGATTTAGCGGTGAGTGGACAATGTACATAGAGCTAAGCACTGTTGCCCTGAACATCCCAACCTGAACATGACACATCAATGCTGTACATAAGACCAATGCTGCACAGCGATAACAATATGCCAGACGCACAAGCAGGCCACCATGGGAATGTCAAGCGATGGATGACAAAACATGATTACACATGTGGCAATGCCGCCAGTGGGAATTCATACAGAGTACCACACATCGCCAATATGGGTGGCAAGACATTGTTCCGCATCCACAGTACATCTGCATCAGCATGCAAGTGAACACCCTGCATCATCTGAACAACGCAATCCACACCATCAGACCATAGTACAGTACACATTACATCAAAATAACCTGTGTGCATACATCCAGGGATATGTGCATGTCAACACCAAATAGCTGCAGCCATAGCAGTGATTTCAAATGGTGTCAGGTCAGATATTGACTTACACATACCTCATTGTGCTCCCATGCAGGTGATGGTGGCTATCCCTTGAAGCCGTGGCTACTTACCCCGTACGGAACCCACAGAACAGGCACGAAGAGGAGTACAATCGGGTTCATACCCGTACCCGTGTTGTTATTGAGCAGACATTTGGCCTGTTGAAGGCACGGTTCCGCTGCCTCAGCAGGTCTGGTGGAGCACTCCTTTACGGGCCTGAGAAGGTGGGAAAGATCACCATGGTCTGTGTCATGCAGCACAACATGTGTACCCGGAGAAACGTACGACTGCCACCTGACATTGACCTGCATGCACCGGGTGAGGACGATGAGGATGATGATGGAGGAGAATCAGCACCCCTGGCAGTTTGCGATGCACAAGATGGCCGTGCTGTGCGCCAATCACTGATTGACGATTTCTTCTGAACCACAGGAATGCTGATGGTTCTGTGTTAGTACTACACTGGGCACTGGGATCGTGTGGACATGGACACAGGGTGTGTGGGTAGTTGGGCACTGTGCGCTGTCAGGAATTGAATAAACACACACAAAATGAACAATGTCCAGTCATGATATGATTTTGAACACAACGGGTGTATTGGAAAATTAACAATATTGTGCTTCATCCCTCCACCTCTCACACGTCCTCCGTCCTCCCACACCCCCAAAACCCCCAACACCCCATACCTCCCAACACACAAGCCCCCCAAAAACCCCAAGCCCCCCAAAAACCCCCAACACCCCCAAACACCACCAACACCACCTCCCCCCTCACCCATTGTCACCCACGCACGATGTGCCAATCATGATTGGGTGAAGATGGATGGCTGTGCGACCGCTGACACAGGTTTTTGCTGCTGCATATGGTCTAGAATCCTGCCAAGGACCTGTGTAACCGCAGCTAAACTGTCTGGATTACAATGGTGTTGGAGTTCATGGCCATTATGGAAGCTGCATTTGCCTCCCGTATCTCACGGCGGGTCTGTTCCCCCTCCGCCACATACTGCCGGACCAGTTCAATCATACTGTCCTGGTGGGCCTCAACCCTCGTCAGGCGGGCCTCCATGTCAGTGGGGGCTGTGGAGGTGGATGGTGCAGTGGCAGAGTGGCCCATTGCTGGACTGCCCTCTGATGTGGTCGACAGATGCGGACTCCCCAGTACAACGGCATGTTCCTCCATGGGGCATACTGGTGTGCCCTGTGTGGAGTGCTGGGGGGTGGGCTGGGGGCTCGGGGTATGGGGACATACAACATGGATGTTGTTATCCATATCTGAGAATTCCTTGGCGTGGATCTCCATATCGCTGAGGGGGGCAGTGGCTGCTACCTCCCCTATGGAACTAGTGGCAGCAGACTGCATTCCATCACCCTCTGCCTCTGCAAGAGTTGCCAACTCCGTAGTTGTACTCTGGGCGTTGGTGTTGTCCTGGAAGTAGAAGGTCCAATGCCTTCTTGGCTGGCCCTGGATCCCTTTGAGGATTTCAAGGCATTTGGGGCAGGGTCCTGCCCTTCACTTTCTGCGTCTGTGCCTGTGGGGGAACAAGAGATTCAGGGCATCAGTGATGGTGTTACGTGCAAGATGCATGATTTGGTGCTGTTAAGTAGTTCATGTTTCATGCATTGCATTCTTGTAGGTGTGACACACAGGGTACTTTCAATGGGTGGGGGCATATTGCCATACGCCATGGACACTTCGTTCTGGACTGATCCGTACTAGTTGGCATACCGTTGTATTGCGGTTTGCGTGATGTGTGACATGTGATTGATCTGTGTGTGTTGTATGTCTGTTGGTAATGGGATTGGCACGCAGCATGCATTTCATTGTGCCAGGGTTTGGGTCACCATTTGGACATGGATCTGTATATGTGTGTATGATGGCCCATGCATTGGCTTGGTTCACTTTCAGATCTGTTGTGCTACGTCATGCTTTGGTTCTCTGGGGTTTGTGGGGACACTCACCTCCATCTCCCAATGACGGCACACCTGTCTCCATTTCTCCAAAGCCCTCGATCGATTCCATGTTGATCATGATGCTGCACGTCTCCTCCCATCGCATCAATTTGGTGGGTGAGTGGTCCCCGCCACCTGTAGCCATGGCCTCCCTGCGATTGGCTGAAAGTATGTTGCGCACCCGGAGACGTAGATCGTCCCACCTTTTTTTGCAGGCCCTCACCGTGCGGGGGGTGGTGCCAACCGCAGTCAACTTCCGTGCCACCTCCTCCCATATTTGTTTTTGCGCAATTGGGCTTCGCGTTATTGGCAAAGACCTCATCGGCATGGCCTGCCAGCGTGCCCGCCAGCATGTTCAGCTCCTCGTCCGAGAAGCGCTTCTTGCGCATGCAGGGGGTGGACTTCCGAGTTGCCTTGGACATGATGGGTTGATTGGGCCTGCTCTCCACTCTGTACCACTGCTGTGTTAAGAGGATTGCAATGGATTGTGTTTTTTAAGATGGCCGCCGGTGCATTTCCCGTTCCGGCGTGATGACGTTACTTCCGGGTCCGGTATTACGGACCCAGTATTTGCATGATGGTATTGCCGGGTCCGTTATTAAGGGGTTGCTCCTGGGCAGAGGCTGTATCGGCGGGTCCCGTTATGGCGCTATCGGGAGTTGTGGGGTCTTTAGCGGCATGGCGGTGCAGCCATTACCGGCATGGGCGTTCGCGCCTGCTCGCGCTCTCGTAATCAGCCGCTATTTGCAGTGTCGAGGGTACACGGACGCGCTAATTACACAATGCGGTAATGACTGCGTTTTTCCCGCGATTCTCGTAATGAGGGCCAATGTTTCTGATACATGGCTCTCGACATCAAGCACTCTATTCACATCTGTTGGAGGTGTGATATAGCTCTACCGCTGTACTCTCACTCATTGATGCTCCTGAGGTTTGTTTGTTTATTTATTTGTATTGTGCACCCAACCCGTAGGTATCTGGGCGCATTGCACAGAAATACAAGTGTTACAGTTCCACATAACGATGAATACAATCCGAATACAGTATTGCATAGAAATACATGAGTTACAGTTCCACACCGAGGTAAATACAATCCATATAGAGTACAGTAGTAGACTTACATAGTAGGCCGACAAAGGAGACAGTGCAAGGCAAGATCAGTGCTCGTCAAGCGACACAGGAGGTAAAAAACAGGGGGAAGTCAAATGTCATTCGAGATTAACCACTTTTTGGTGTGTTTCCTGAAGATTTGGAATGTCTGGTCCATTTGCAAGTGAATGGGGAGAGAATTCCAAAAATCGGCAGCCTGGACAGGAAAGCTTGGCTCTGGAAATCAGGTAATACCATTACCCGATTTCCCGTCAAGCATAAACAAGTGGGTAGAGTCCTCGATATACAAATAGGCAGCATGCCTTTGGAAGTCTAAAAGTGGCATTAAAAATTAAAACTACGATTGTTGCTTTTGCAAACTTGTAAAATCCTTTCTCTGTAATCAATGAGTCTTTGGTTAGACTTTGTGTGCCGCCCTCAGCACCAGAAGATGATTCACCCTTGACCTCAATCACTAATCACACACTCACTTGTTCAATCACTCCCATGCAGCAAACAAGACCATGTTGAGAGCAGGCGGCACCGGGCAAATGCAGCCTTTCTGCGCATATGGAACATGCAACATGATGAGTACTCCTCTACAGGACCACTGCGATGTGTAGAGGATAACACTAATACTCATCCGCACACTACTGCTAAACCAGCAGTGATCTCAGTCATAAAGGTGAAACAGGCACAGACCGCTGGGAATACCTTCTAACCCTCTTGTGGTAATGGGGGCGGGGGCCCAGGCCAGGCTATTCTCTTCACTACGGACGGGAGCTAACACAGAAGCAGTCCCATTACAATAGAGCTGTGGTACCAACATAAAAGAATGCCCAACCAGGTTTCTATAATCATAGGAAAACTTTAATGAAACTTAAAATGCTATGACCGACCCCAGAAGAGAAGGCACAGAATATGCAGGCTTTTAACGAAATAGAGCACGCTGGGTCCAAAGACAGGGGTGCACAGCTAATCATTTCAGAGCAAAGTCAAGTTCAATGAAGAATATACGGAATGGTTGCTTAAAATGTCTCTAGACCCTGGCTTTTAGTGCAGGCTGGACCAGAGCCACTTAAAATACCCTTTGCCCTTGTTTTTGGGCCTCAACAGCATCTAGGTGCTATTGCAGAGTTTGAGACAGCATTGGGAGGGGTTGAGGTGATGGCTTGCAGCTGGTCGGATGGGAATCTAGACAGGTCAAGAAGATTGCTTCAAGCAGATCGAGTCTGCTCTGAAATGGGTCGAAATGATTGCTCCCTTTGGGTCGAGTTGGCATCAAGATGGGGGAGATGATGGCTTCCAGCAGGTTGAGCCAGCATTGAGACGGGCAAGATGATTGCCTCAAGTGAGTCACGTCAGTATTGAGATGGATCGATGGCAGATTAACAGCAGTGGAAGTCAAAGGCAGCTCCGGGTGCTTACAGCGGCTCACAGATCATCTTGAAGCGGTAGAACCAATCTAGAAAGCAGGCAAACAGTGCACAGAGCTGTTGCACGACTTCTAGTTGCTAGAGGACCATATCAAGTGCCTTCAGGGCCAAGGTGGTTCCTTGGTGTGCACTTCACAGCCACTAGATTTGTCAGAGAGCACTTGCAGGTGTTGATACCCCAGTGAGCAGGTGTCTGGGCACCAATGCTCTCAGCATGCCTTGTCCAGACAGCAGATCACACCACATGTTCCCCTGTGATGGTTGGGGAAAGAACATACTCCTTTCTTAGAAGTCTTCATATTTACCACTATAGAGGAGGACTTTGGGACAGAGTGTACTCCCAGTGAAGCTTCAGGTGAAACTCGTTTTCTTCTGTTGTCCAACGATAATTCAACAATGAAGATGGCTCCCCCACACCTTTTATTTAGGCAATCTTCCACAGATGTGTCCCCTTACAGCCATCTTGTGATGGTCCCAGAATACTTTGTCTGCAGGAAGTAGGGGCAGGCAAAGGAAGTGTTGGAACCCTGGGGGATTCCAAGATGGCGTGACTCTTCTGTGGACTGGCACTCCTCTCCTGACTGCTCTGCATCAAGGGGTCTCTGGTCATCACCATATTGGTGCAGGTTTTACCTTTAAAGCAGTGGTTAACAGCTGAACTTGTGGGGAGATTTCTTGTCCTCTGGAGAAGGTGACAAGCCTCCCCAGAGAGGTTAAAAGTGGGGTTTCCTGTCCTAGATTCTTAGGTCACATCAGATCCAGTTCTATATTCTGATAACACATAGGGCCCTGCGCTGAAATGATTCAGTAGCAACCAAGCTGGTAATAATATATCAGCAATAGGTTTTAGCCAATATAAATATAGATTCACAGGGGCCGCCCTGGCCAAAATAATCATGGCTCAAATTTAGAGTTTAATCTGCAACCAGGTTCTGAGACCACACATTTATAGAATTGTGGATCAGGGTGCCCACGGTTATAGGCAGACCTTAACTGCTGGAACTTTAGGACCTACCAAGGTGCTGGCAGGAAGGCACATTTTACTTTGTAACTGCCATGTTGCCAAACTGGAAGACAGCTACTGAGAGGTGTCAGTAGACAGGCTCAGCAGAGTCACATGTTTGTACTATAGCTTTTGTCAGGAAACAGTATGAAAATGCAGTCTGATTAGCAGACCTCCCTTCCAATGACAAATGTTTCCACATCATTTTGTATTAAAATGTAAAAATATCAGGCTATTCCGCCCTTCCAAATGGCATTCTGTCACAGAAATGTATGGATTGGGGCGGTCTCTTTCTATTCTTATGAGTTATCTAGGGTAGAATGAGTTATGCTTTCGCAGCTGAAACATGTGGTGTTAGGTGTTTAACAGATGACGTCCACCTAATTCCTTTCCTTTCTTCCACCTTCTCTGGTTCCCTCTTCTCTATCTCCTCTTATCTGTTTGCCTCCTTCACTCTATTTCAACATTTCCCCACTCATTACTTACTCGTTCCTCTCTGATACTTGGTTCCCTCCTACCCCCTCCCAACCCCTTCAATTTTCTTCTTTCTCTCTTTGTACAGCGAGACTGTGATTACTATACATTCAGGGCATTTTAAACATTTGCCAAAAGTGTTTCTAACCTGCACAGCAAATGGCTTGGGAACAGGACGCCTCGGCCATTCAAGGCATTTCTAGATGGTGGCAGGAGAAGGGCTGGAATCCAAGATGGCAGACAGGACAGATGAAGCATTGATCCTGCCTCCCAGGCACAAAGTGAGGCCAGATGCCCTCATCATCAGCCAATCCCAACTCTACACCGATTACAAGAGACAGGTGCAGACATTCACCAAAAGCCCAACCCAAGCAATATAAAACCCAGAGGCCCCCAGTCAGTTGGTGTAGGTTGTTGAAGAAGGCAGTCATGTCAGACTCTGATACAGCATTGGAGAGAGATAAGAGGGCTGGTGAGGGGGAGTTGGAGGGGCCGGAGTTGAGAGGGAGAGAATGGTCAGGAGGAATTAGTAACATCAGGAAGTGAAGGCAGCTCAGAGAAAGAAGAAGTGGTAATATCAAAAGGTGGTACAGTGGAAGGAGCGGTGGAGGTAGTATCATGGAGGAGGGCAACCCCGCAGTTATTCAGAACAGGATGTTTTCAGTGGGCGAGGTCACCCCTTTGCAGGATTAGAGGGTGCAAGGAGGAACGAGACCCAGACAAGGAGGGCATAGGAGGAATAGTCAGGGCCATCAAACGCCCTGAGTTTGGTGCGAGGAGGAGACTAGCCTTCGGGACAAGCAGGGTGATATGAGGCAGCAGCAATGATCCCCAGAACCATCTCACAAAGGCGGAAGAGCTGCACAAGTATCAACAGTTGGTCGAGAAAAATGACCCGACTGACCAAGAGACATCTGTGGAACCAGACTAGTGACAGGGTTCAGGAACCCCTAGGAAGCCTCCAAGGAGGAGTGAGAGACATTTCAGGATTTGAAGGCCCCCTGTGAAACCTGCAGTGACATTGCAGAGGTGAAACAACACCGCACCCTGTGGAGTGACTTGGTTTCCTTATTTTAGAGTTCTGTTATTTCACCTTTTTGCATAAATAAGCCTAGTGATTCATTCTTCATTATTCTAGTCTTTTGGGCGTCCTGTATGGGCCGCCTAACACGACCAAAGTATTTTTGGAATATCTCCTCAAACATGGCGCTTCAGCAGAGATGCTAACCTCACTAATAATTTGCAAATAAGGTGACACTTAATCTTAAGGGAATGATATGTCCTTGAGACTGACAAGAGTGATATGGCCATGTAGATTTTTAAATCTTGGGCCTCGTTATAAGTTTGCCGGTCCAGGAACTACAGTACCGGTAAGCATGCTTTGTGCCCATGGGTGCCTTTCTGCCCGCCAGGTCGGACCTGGCAGGCAGAAAGGCACCCGTGAGCACAGCATGTCGGATGCACCGGCACCGTTATAAACGGTGCCGGTGCATCCGACCACCCCATTCCCATTGGGAATCAATTTGGGCTCAAATGGGAATGGGGAGTAATGGATTCCGGCCCCTGGCAATGGGGACATACAGGGTCCGCCAAGGTGGGAATGGCCCTGTACGTCCCCATTGCCAGGGGCTGGAAAAATGCAACTCCGGCGGCAGCTGACTACCACCAGGGTTGTAATGAGGCCCGTTGTGTCTCTATCCTGTATTCACTGCACCTAACGCAAAAATGTAGCCCAAAGATTTGTGACAGGTCTAAGTTGCTGGGGCCCGGTCACACCAAAACATCCCAGATACCTTTGACTGCCTCTTGAGCGTGGATTAAGTTAAGGTAGCTTTGCATCATCAACAAACGACATCACCCAAACAAATCCACCAAACAGACAAGCAAAGCCATGATGTTTAAGGCACAAACTGCCCTGTTTCACTGCATGCTCCCTCAGGGTTGCCTTCATTGACTTTTAAAACACTTTGTTAAACTACATCAGAATTGCAATCAAACATTCTAGCATTCAGAAAACCTCTGGAAATGCGAATTTCCAAATAGGGATCTGTTCCCTCTTAAGCATGAGCAAACCAACACAAAGGTTAAGCACTCTTCTGTTAACCCAACACACTATTGATAACTGCTTTGGACAGAAAATTCTCTTCCCTCAACTGCTACATTCCATATTAACTTTGTGTGACAACCACATACTATGTTTCTGTTTACTATCCCTACTTGTATGGCTATCGTTATTTGCTGCATGGCACAGTGACATCACAGCACTGCTATACAATGCTATACATAATCAAATGAAATAATAAAGATATACCAAACAAGACTCAAGACAGTTAACATAAATATTGAACACTTTGATAGCAGGTTTTTGCTTGTGTGGTGGGCGTGTGCCCCTGTTTTAGATTTCTTTAAGTGCCAAGTCTCTACATTAGCAGAATTCCGTAGGGTGTAAAACGCAGAGTGTCATCAATGAAGGAGAAACGTTGCCCATGAAACTAATAGGCACACCTTTCTAGAGCCCCCGAGCCTGCAGTTTCTCATCTAAGAAAGAGAGAAGAAGATGTTTCTCCAGGGTACATCTAAACCTTCAATGCAATTGCGCTATTTTCCGAGCCCTACGAAGCTTTAATTTGAAAGCTAGACAGTGTCAAATTCCTTTGTACCATGGTTAATCAAAACGTTGCAGACATAGTACAGACCTATGGCGAAAACTTTCATACACGTATTAAGAGACTGATATGATCAAAAAAAGCGTTCACTGGTTTGCCCCTTAAATTTTGTTTGCCCAAGATTCTTGAAAAAAACGGGGCTGAATCTGAGCTAGCACAAATTTCTGCGTGGGTCTACAAAAGAGAAAATAAGGGGTTTCAAGCTGTAGTGTTAAGGTAATCTTAGTTTAATTGAAGTATTTTCAATTGAAAACATATGATTTTCTTTACAAAGGTTGATTCTGAGTGCTGTCTGAATTCCGTTCATTCAGAGTATTGCCTTCATTCACAATTGATTCAATTGTCCGTCTCAATTGTTGGTACATTAGTATATTCTAGTCCTTCTCAAATGTTAGTGTATTGGTGTCCTCTGATGTCTGAATTATCTTCATTCAGGGTTGGTTCAATTATCCTTCTCAATACTTAGTAAATTGTTGGTACATTAGTGTCTTCTACACGTGTTTCACCACTGCCATTGAGTGGCTCATTAGGAGAGACCGTCTTGACTAATTGGATGATTGTGCTTCTAGAAATACCAAGCTATATTGATGTCTACTGGTGTTCCTGATGATGAACATTGTTGGTAAAATGCTGGATTTCCCCTTATAAGGTGGAATACCCTGGAAAGGAACTGGAAGCTGGATATCCTTTTGACAAGCTTGTTCAAACAAGTAGAGTGCCGATCCTGATCATCATCAAGAACTCCAGTGGACAACAATATAGCATGGTCTTTTAACAAGTATGATACAATTCTCTCTCTCAACCAGGATTCAGAAGAGTTACGACCCAACCCCAGCAATTAGGTATGCACCTGTGGGGAATCTGCTACTCAAGACCACTGTAGCCATAGCACAAGGGATGATTGTGGAGGATACATTTGATCACACTTGCTGGCCTGCACAGTCTGGTATGCATAGAGGACAGTCTTTCTGGGCTATCTGTGGGCTGGGCCCGTCCTCTTGATAGACCTGTCAAAAAAGAGCATTTCTCCTGGGTCTGTGAAGAAATGCAAATTATTGTTGCAAAGGATTCAACATTTTGCCTGAAATTGCATGGCATGTCGAATTTCCCATATGAGTTTATAAACCTCACTGAAGTACTTCCTTAATGCTTGAACTGATGGACTTAAGTCTGGTTACAGTTGCCCTGTGTGACGACTCAATCTGGAAATAGGAAGAGCAGGCAGGGCTTCCTATCAGCTGTGGCAAAAACATCTCCAAAACACTTCCATCAAGCTGGTTTATGTGGGCTCAGGGAGGCCCAGCATGCGGATGGTGTTACGTCTTGCCCGGTTTTCAACATCATCAGTCTTAGCATGGATGCTACGTAGCTTAGTTTAGAGTGTATCCATAGAGGATTCCATGTCTTCTGTATTTGAAATTCTGTCCTCAGTCTCTGAAACCCTGGTTTTGAGTTTGAAGACCCTATCTTGGCTGTCAGGGTGTCCAGTTTGTTCTCTGTAGTGCCCATCCATGTTTGGAGATGGTGGAAAGTTTCTGCTATGGCATGGAAGGAGCTTTGGATGGCGTGTCTATTTTGGGAGGTTCTCCACCTTTGCTTTACTGGTCTGGGGTTTGTGCATTTTTCTTAGTAAAACCATCTATTTTTGTTTGCTTTTTCATGGCACCAGACATATCCACTATAATAAGGGTGGAACGTCTGCTTCTATTCCTCTTTCACCAGTTTGTGTGAGCGCCAAGGTCCCCTGCCGATTGTACTTCTGTAATTCAGCCATGATGTTTGGCTCAGCAGTGGTTAGGATCCCTTGCTTGATCCACCAGGAGAGGGTACAGCTCCACGCAGCGTGCCACAAGACCAATTCTTTAATTCAGCCGTGATGGGCAGCTCATTGCCGAATGAGGTGACCTGCCAGCTTTCTGGAGCACCAGGGTAGGCCAGGGCCCTCAGTCCAGTGCACCTCAATTAGTATTTTGGTCGTTCCAGGTAGTCAACCAGGAGAGAGACCAACTCCCTGCGGTTAGCGCCTCTGTGTTTTCAGCAGGACCGGGCAGTGCTGCACTAGGTGGCACAGTTCCGGCCAAGGCGTCCCACCAGTCTGCCAGCTCCCAGGAGAGTGCCAGCTTAGTGTGTTGTTTCCCACAGGGCACATGCCCGCTGCAGCCTCCAAGAGGAATGCTATTTGTGCATGTCTGGAGAGGACTTTACAAAGCACCCCTCCCAGAAGTTCAGTTACCTGCCGAGGTCTGCCTCGTGAGATGCCGATCGCATATTTAGCTGCCCCACTGCTCACTGGTCCCGCCCCACCAGCCAGACACAGGAGGCCAGCCAGCATTCACTGACCACCTTGTTCAGCCTCTGCTGCCATTACCCAGGGAGCCGACCCTCCTGGACCAGGAGCCATGCTGCAGAATCAAGCAAGCCCAGGAGTGTGCACCTCCTCTCGTTCCGACACAGTCTCCAGCTTGCCATGGGTGAGCAGCGTTGTCCTCCGCCACCTTACATGGTTCTTGGGCCTAGAATTACAGTCAATTAAGTCTTGCACAGGATGGGATTATAAGGATAATATTATACAGTGGGAGCTGTAGAGGTTTACGGCTATCTTGGTCAGCTTCTCATTGGTGCCCACTTTGTCCCTTGGGTTTGTTGTCACATAACTTGGTTGACTTAAGAGGGCCATAGGATTACCCTTAACCTTCCCTATATACAAGTGACTGCTGTTAGGCATTCTGCTGTTGATGATATGCATAAGTGCAACTTAACATATCCGCTGGGTAACTGGCTCTCCAGGATCCCTCAACATTTCCCAGGATTCAGGATTCCTTCAGAACTTTGGGTCTTTGGCTTCCTGAGGGGTTCCTAATTGGGTAGGCATGTGTTTTTAGAGTTCGCGGCAGGAGGGTTCAAGCTGAGGGTGGTGATAACCGGGGGCTCTGGGGGATTCTCCCTGTACCTCTTATGGGCCCTGCATCATGTGCTTTGTGGTGGAACCCAGTACCCTGGGTCATTCCCAGATCACACAGTCTCCAGTATGGGACCTTTTCACAGGAGGCCCTTGTCATGATAATCTAGAATTACCAAATTTCATGAACAAGTGTTAGAAATTCTAAACAAACCCTAATCCATTAGACCGGGCTA
Source organism: Ambystoma mexicanum (assembly GCF_040938575.1). Classification (NCBI taxonomy): domain Eukaryota; kingdom Metazoa; phylum Chordata; class Amphibia; order Caudata; family Ambystomatidae; genus Ambystoma; species Ambystoma mexicanum. The sequence goes on from NC_090935.1 coordinate 1,463,218,468, forward strand.
CACTGGAGGCAATAACATTGTCTGCCAAAGCAGTATACAAAATTCAAAAAAGATTATACCTGATTTGAACTGAGCCACATACTGGCATGTATTAGCCTACCTAAGCTAAAGGTCACAAACTTTTACACTGGAGCAAATCATGAGAGGCTCACGAGTTCAGATTTGAACCTGCAGCTTTATACCTGAGTGGCACAAGGTCAAACTGGAGGAAATCCTGAGAGGCCTAAAGCATCTCTGAGATGCCCTTGAGCAAACCTTTGTGAATAGTATTTGTGCAAGATGCTCTAGGCCTCTCTGGAGTTGCTCCAGTTTTCACATTTGTGAATGAGGTATAAGGCAGCAGGTGCTAATATGAGATGATCATGGAAACTCCTGACTTGCTCCATTGTTTGCAAACCAGTGCAACGATGTCTAGATGGTACAAATCAATAATGAGGACACCGGATGTGTAAAGAAATCTAAAAAAAAACAGTCTGTGTGACTTAAAAACAAAATGCAGTGCCTTCAGATCTTACTGTGACCGTGAAATACATGGATCTTAAAAGGTGAGGAGGACAAAAGAATTGTGGGTATTTCATATTAATATTAAATTACTATACGTCATTTAAAAGAGGATGGCAGGCTAAAGTGTATCAGGAATTTTACGATAGCATTTCAGGATCCTGGAGATATGCTACAGCTTGTGGCTCTGAAAAAGAACCCTAGCTGAAAGGACTTCTGAAGAGTCCCATGCCTGCTGATGATGATAGGTGGAAAGGTCTTCTGAAGAGTCCCATGCCTGCTGATGATGATAGGTGGAAAGGTCTTCTGAAGAGTCACATACCTGCTGATGATGATAGGTGGAAAGGTCTTCTGAAGAGTCCCATGCCTGCTGATGATGATAGGTGGAAAGGTCTTCTGAAGAGTCCCATGCCTGCTGATGATGATAGGTGGAAAGGTCTTCTGAAGAGTCACATACCTGCTGATGATGATAGGTGGAAAGGTCTTCTGAAGAGTCACATGCCTGCTGATGATGATAGGTGGAAAGGTCTTCTGAAGAGTCCCATGCCTGCTGATGATGATAGGTGGAAAGGTCTTCTGAAGAGTCCCATACCTGCTGATGATGATAGGTGGAAAGGTCTTCTGAAGAGTCACATACCTGCTGATGATGATAGGTGGAAGGTATTTTGAAGAGTCACATACCTGCTGATGATGATAGGTGGAAGGTATTTTGAAGAGTCACATACCTGCTGATGATGATAGGTGGAAAGGTCTTCTGAAGAGTCACATACCTGCTGATGATGATAGGTGGAAAGGTCTTCTGAAGAGTCACATACCTGCTGATGATGATAGGTGGAAAGGTCTTCTGAAGAGTCCCATACCTGCTGATGATGATAGGTGGAAAGGTCTTCTGAAGAGTCACATACCTGCTGATGATGATAGGTGGAAAGGTCTTCTGAAGAGTCACATACCTGCTGATGATGATAGGTGGAAAGGTCTTCTGAAGAGTCCCATGCCTGCTGATGATGATAGGTGGAAAGGTCTTCTGAAGAGTCCCATACCTGCTGATGATGATAGGTGGAAAGGTCTTCTGAAGAGTCACATACCTGCTGATGATGCTAGGTGGAAAGGTCTTCTGAAGAGTCACATACCTGCTGATGATGATAGGTGGAAAGGTCTTCTGAAGAGTCCCATACCTGCTGATGATGATAGGTGGAAAGGTCTTCTGAAGAGTCACATGCCTGCTGATGATGATAGGTGGAAAGGTCTTCTGAAGAGTCACATGCCTGCTGATGATGATAGGTGGAAAGGTCTTCTGAAGAGTCCCATGCCTGCTGATGATGATAGGTGGAAAGGTCTTCTGAAGAGTCCCATACCTGCTGATGATGATAGGTGGAAAGGTCTTCTGAAGAGTCACATACCTGCTGATGATGATAGGTGGAAGGTATTTTGAAGAGTCACATACCTGCTGATGATGATAGGTGGAAGGTATTTTGAAGAGTCACATACCTGCTGATGATGATAGGTGGAAAGGTCTTCTGAAGAGTCACATACCTGCTGATGATGATAGGTGGAAAGTTCTTCTGAAGAGTCACATACCTGCTGATGATGATAGGTGGAAGGTATTTTGAAGAGTCACATACCTGCTGATGATGATAGGAGGCGGACCAGCAAGATATTCTCGTCTAGTGGTCTATGCTGTAGAAAGGCTGAGCAATCCAGCTTTACATGTATCTTTGACGGTAGCTTGAGATTAGGCAGTAGGTAGGTTGCAACTAGGTTCTTTTTTTTATGTGCCCTAGAATAAAGAGGGGGTACCTTAATTGGTTTAGTGTCTGCAGATTCGGTTCACGTATTTGTTGAATGTTCTTGCATGAGCAGGTTTTGGACAGTGGTTGCAGGCAGCGTACCTATCATTTTTCAGAATGAAGTTCTTCCTAGTGCCTTTGCTATGCTCTTTGCTCCCTCTTGAAATGCACTTGAACAGAGTGTGTATTGCTTTTGGCACCAAGCTCTTTTTATTGCGAGGGGTACGATTCTGAGATCTTGGAAAAAGATGTGACCTTCCTCAACATGATGAATGGAACTTTTGATGACAAGAATGGCACATTTTATTTGCAATAGTCAATGATATGAAAGATTGTGGGTTCCTTCTCAGATATCAATGCAGCTCCAAAGGATCTATGGATGAATTTTGAATTGAGGTTGTAACTTTGGAAGTTGTTTAGAAGTCGCATACAAAAAGCTATTTTATTACAATATATTGCATGCAAAGGCCCTTTTGCAAGACAAACCAGTTTTGTGTGTGAAACACATTGGGCCTCATTACAAGTATGGCGGAAAGGCAACAGCGGTGCTGGTATCGCTACCTGCACCGTTGCTACCGTACCGCCATACTAGTAGTTCTGCTTGCGGGTGCCCTTGCAGCCACCAGGTCTGACCTGGTGGCCGTACCGGCACCCGTGAGCAGAACATGATGGTAGCACTGGTACCGTTATTAACAGTACCGGTGCTACCACCCTCACCATTCCCATTTGAGCCCTATGGGGCTCAAATGGGAATGGGGATGTACCGGGCCCGGCACCCACGAAAGGGCAATTACCGGGTCCGGCTGGGCCGGAATAGCCCGGTAATTGCCCATTCGCAAGTGCTGGACCCGGATGCGGTTTTGGAGGTAGCCAATTGACATTGTAATAACATTGTTTTTCTTGTATACTGTGTAAGGCTCCTTTCACTTTGTTGGATTGCTGCCTCGATACCCTGTCATTGAGGGGTCCGTCAAAGCTTGCACTGAAAAACCACTCTGCCCATGCTCTCTTGTCAGCCTGCGCACCATCCATTTGCAGCGCCACATCTCCAGAACTCTTTATGACATATATATTACACTGCCAGACCGTTTTTAGCACCGACTTTAACTGGTTGATGTTGGCATTTTGGCAAGAAGAAATCACATTTGTCACAAGGATAGGACTCTGGCCTTGTCAGGAGGAAGCAGGGAGGAATCCCACGGCAGCCCTGTCCCTGGGATCAGGTGCAAACATGAAGGTACAATGCCCTGTTGGGCCCCCTGTGCCTGTGTGTCTGTGAGCAGTACCCTGGCATCCAACCATACCTCATTAGGAGACGTCTGGCCTGTGTCAACCTTCAGTGATGGAGTTGCTAGACGAGAAGACCTGCCCATCCTGCTTATTGGTAGGAGCCAGGTGCCGGCCACAGCATGTGCCAGACCAGTAAGGGGAGGTGATAGCAACTGTGACCAAGCTTGTCCCAGAGCCACAATGCCACGCAGCTGTGGCTCAGCTCCCTCCACCGGCGGAGAACCAAAACAGACCAGGGGTTGAGCCAGATAAATCTGTGACCAAGGTTGCTGCCCTACTACACCACCGGGGACAAGTAAGCTTACTGGCACCATTGTTTCTGGACCGGCATATTACAACTCTCCAGACGCGGGCCATCACGCCGGGCAGGTCAGACCTGCCGGGCGGAACGGCACCTTCCCGCAGAGTTTTCACTGAAGCACTGGCACTGTTGTTAATGGTGCCAGTGCTTCCATGGTCCCTATTCCTATAGAGTGGCATAGGACTCTACGAGAATGGGGACTTACAATTTGCTGACGTCTGACTTCCCGGATCGCTGGGGTTGGAATCCCCCAGTGTTACCGGGAAGTCAGGTGCCGGTAAATCATTACGGGTCTGGAGAAAGGCTACTGCAGAGGGAGTGTGCGTGTAGTAGTGAGAGCAAAGGAGTAGTAGTCGTCAGAGGAGAGTAGCAGTAGTGAGAGGAGCAGTAGTAGTGAGAGATTAGTAGTAGTGAGAAAAGAGCAGCATTAGTGAGAGGAAAGGAGTATTAGTGGTGAGAGGAGAGAAACAGTACTAGTGAGCGGGGAGGAGTAGTAGTGAGAGGAGATGAGCAATAGTATTGAGAGTAGTAGGAGTGAGAGAGTAGTAGTGAGAAGATAGGAGCGGTAGTCATAGAAAGGTGTGAAAGGAGGAAGGTAGTTCTGGTAGAGAGCGGAGGCGTAGTGAGAGAAGGAGAGTGGGAGGAGAGGAGAGTGGGAGATGAATAACTTAATATCTAAGGGTAGAGGTAGGAAGGCAGAGTGAAATGCTGGAGGGACAGAATGTTGGAGGGAAGGAGACAGGGAAAGAGGTAAGAAAAGAGGGCAAGGTGAGACTCAGCGTGAGTGGCCTAGATGTTTCAAGGCACTGTCCCCAACTCCCCCTAGAAGACTAAACAGGGCTAGATAAGAGATAGCTAGGAAGCCCAGAAGGAGTCAGTGAGTCCACGTTTTAGGGTAACCACTGCAGCATTACATCTAAGCGAATAGACAGTAGCGGTTTCCCTTCTGTAGTAATAACCAGTGGTTAAAGGCGCCTGGTCTAGGGCAGGAATCCCAGGAGAGACAAGACAGCGAGGGGCGGCCCTACCATCAATTTCCAAGACCCCTTATTGTCAACCAGCACCTCCAATCAAAGAAATCGCCTGGGTTTCGTCTTGCCTACGTTTGTGGTGGTTGCAATAAAACCCCTTGAACCACCTGAATGATTCAAAGTGATTTCGGCAGAGTCTGTCACATATTGTATGACGTGTAGATATTTATGTATGCCATTTCATTTTGTAGTGGATATTAAGACACAAAAAGAGGAAAAGAAATCACAGGGTATCTCAAGAAGGCATTGGTCAAGAAACATAAAGTGGAACCTCATGCTGATGTACCTTTAGGAAGAGCAATCCCCCCGCGAACCTCACTACATTCTCAAAGTGTGAGGCAATAGAAATAGGCAGCTTCAAACCACGAGGGAAACTCAACAATAACGTTCTCTATTATTCCCTGAAAAACCAACAGAGAGGGTTGAGAGTTGCAGGGCACACAAAATATACAATAGGTCCTGTCATACACTACATACTAGACAAGGGAGCAGATTCAGTTGCAATGGTGTGTCACCTGCACACAAAGTTTAAACAATTAGCTTGCTATGTGGGATTATTCTGGGTGTTAAAGGCAAGTAACTACCGCTCTAATGATTGTGCCATTCTACACTGAATTACAGAATTATTCTATAAGGTAGTTAATTTGCTGATTGAAATTAATGATGATAATAACCTTGAACTATTTCTGCCTCTTTTAGTCTAATCTGCCTTTTTTTTGCATTATTTATTTATTTTGTATTTTATTTATGTATTGGACATTCGTATGGCGCATATACCCAAGTATTTCCAGGTGCCACAAGACAAGATGGAGGGGGCGAGGGGTGGGGGGTATGGGAATCAACAAAGTAGAAAAAGAAAACTGGTTATATTAGCCTTGTGACAATCCTACTGTGCTAGTGCATGAACAAGGTGGCAAGTGCAGGGGGAGGGAGACAAGGGAGAAATGCAGGAGTGGGGTGCTACCAAGGGAGGGGGCAGGAAAGTGATGGGTGGGCCGAGGCAGCAAGTGCCAGGGGGAGGAGGGGGGAAGGAGGATGAGTGCGGTGGACAGGGAGGAACCGTTTGGGTTAGTCCAGGAAAGGGAGCCCGAGGGCAAGTGCTGGCAGGGGATGCTGGGGGGACTGGTAGGGGGTGGTCTGGCCCATGTATGACTCTGAAGGGACCAGGCCCCAGTCGCAGCAGCAAAGGCAGTTTAGCATGGGAATGGGAAGGAAGAGGAGAAAAGGAAAGCCTTGAGAAGTTTCCGGAACTTAAGAAGATCCGGCTCAAGTTTCAGAGGGAGGCTGTTCCAAAGGGAGGAGCCAGCTGAGTAAAGGGATTTACCTCCCACTCTCTGCTTGGAGAAACGTTTGACCTGCAGAGAGTTGGAGCCAGAGGACCAAAGGACTTCGGCTGGGAGGCATTTAGGGAGGGAAAGCTGGATGTAGAGAGGCCCCAGGACCCAGACAGCCTTGTGGATGATGCAAAGGGTCTTGAATTTGATCCTTGCGGTCACCGGGAGCGAGTGTACAGATGTTAGGGCTGGAGAGATGTGGTCCCGGGCTGGAACCCAAGGATAAGTCTTGCAGTCATATTCTGGATAAGTTGAAGGGGGCAAATAGAGGAAAGAGGCAGATTTTGGAAAAGACTATTGCAGTAGTCTAGCCTAGAGAGAACCAGGGTTCTGGAGATGTTGAGCTTCTGGGGGAGGACAGGTAGAAGGCCTCTGAGAAGGTGCAGCTGAAAGTTGAACTACTTGACAAGATCTGTGATGTGTGAAGAGGAGAGAGAGGAGTCAAAGATGTCCCCAAGGTTTTTTGCCTCACCCGTGGGTGAGGGGTAGGGACCCAAGCAGTCTGGCCAGAGAGTGGGAGGGAAACAAGGAACAGGCGTCCCAATGAGAAGGATCTGTGTCTTACTGGCATTAAGGCAGAGATCATTGGCGGAGCACCATGCCTAAATAGCAGTCAAGCAGTCAGGTATGAGGGAGGAGTCAAAGGAGGTAGAGGATGGCAGCTTGAAGGCGAGCTGTGTGTCATCTGCATAACACTGGAAACAAGGGGAGAAGGTAGCCATCAGGTGGGCCAGAGGGGTGAAGGCGCTCACTCCCCACTTCACCAACAAAAACTCAGAATAAAGGACACATCCCAGTAGGGAATGAGACCAAGAGATTGGTATGGAGATTCTGCAAAGGTTTATATAAGATTCAGCATCCAGAGAACTCTGCTGCCTCGAGAACGCTCTAGCAAACAATCCAGAAACAATATGTTTTAAAGGGTTACAGTGTCATCACTGACGATTTCTATACGGTCTACAACTTACATTTCCGTTGGTTAGGGAGGGGGTGCACATATGGTTCTGTAAGGGCGGCTCCACTGGATTGGCTGATGACTTGGTGGGAGGATGGGCATCACGTGGTTCAGCTGGGCTGGTCCGTGCGAGGTGAAGGTTAGATCAGGTCCGGAGAGGCGGCTGGTTCTGGCTAAACTAATCTACACACTTATCCTAGACATGCAGTAAATAATGATCATCACTATACCTTTAAAGTATTGTCCGCCGCTGCGTTCCCGAGTGAGATAGTGTCTGTGTCATTCGTGTGGGCCTGGCACTTCACTAAGGCCACTACTGATGGCTCTGCTAATGTTTCAATGAGGTCATTGAACAATTGTGCGTGTTGTACGGGAGAGACATCTGCTCTCCTGAATCCTCTTTGTTGCCATCGTGAAAAGCCAGAATGCACTGTCGTTGTCACATATGCCGAGTCAGAGTAAATTGTCACTGCACATCCTTTGGTTGTATGCAATGCTTCAATTAAGGCTATCAGTTCTGCTGCTTGTGCTGAAAAGTGGGAGGGGAGACGTTTTACTTCATATTCATTCCCTTCTACTCTCACCACTGCAGCCCTATGTGTTTTTCGCCTGTCTCACAGTCAATGGGCACTGATCCGTCCACGAAGTACACTTCACCTCCGTCTAGGGCATTTTCACTGGCCTTGGGAATATAGTCACCTTCCCGTTCGTATGTAGCGCAGTCGTGTGCTTGCATGTCTTCTACTGTGCAGGGTTCTGTGATAAAGGTAGCTGGGTTTACAGTTTTACAACGTACAACGTGTATGTTTGGGCTTGAAAATATTATTTCGTATGCAGTTGCTCTCTGTGTGGTGAGTGTAGACTTTGACCTCTCTAGTATAGCAAACAGAGTGTTCAAAAAATAGTGTTACAGAGCATCCCATTACTATTGTGGCGCTTTTCTCTATCGTGAAGGCTACTGCAGCGAGTGCTTGTTCGCACGCAAAGTGCAATGTGCCGCTGTAATTGGCCAATGGCTTGTGGCCTAATGATGTTTTTTATGTCAAGACTGCTGTCATTAGTATGCCATTGCAATGGGAGAATAAATAAAACTCCCGATCATAATCTGTTGTCGCTAGGACGGGTGCTGTGGTGATGGGATCTTGTAATTTAAGAAATTGTGTGATCATTAATTGGGTCCATTTTATGGGGGTGCTGTTCTTTTGAGCTTCTTTCAGCGCCTGCAGAAAGGGGCGTGTGTATGCAGCATAGTCTAATATCCATGCACGGAAATAATTGCATATGCCGAGGAATTTTTGCATGTCTTTCACAGTTTTGGGCATTAGAGTGTGACATATTGCTGCTGCTCTGTCTGGTACAATCCTTTTACCATCCTTTTATATTAACTGCCCCAGATACAACACTTCTGCTAAGCAGTACTGCAGTTTTCCTTTGTCCATTTTGTACCCTTTTGTGGCTAGTAGGTTCAATAACGTTATTGAGTCTGCTCTACATTGCTCTTCACTTTCACTGCAAATTAGATCATCTACGCATTGAATTATTGTGCTTTTTACATCAATATTGCCAAGGTCTTTGTGCAGTATTCTGTTAAATATACTGGGACTTTCACAGTAACCTTGGGGTAATCTACAATGCTCATATCTTTTTACCCCCAGGGTAAATGCTGTTAGGTATTGGCAACTGGGGTTGAGTGGTACTGAGAAGAAGGCATTCTTCAAATCCACAACTGTGAAACACGTGGCTTCTTTTGGGACTCTGCACAAAATGGATGCAGGGGTTGGCATTAGGGGAAACTCCTTTTGTATGATGTCATTAAGTAGGCGGAGATCCTGGATCATCATCCAAGCCCCGCCCTTTGCTTTTTCTGTAGGATAAATCGCAGTGATCATGGTGAGTTTGATGGTACAATTATGCCCTGTTGTAGTAGTGCATTTATTGTTTCCTTTATTCCTTCTTCTGCCTCTCTGGATAGTGGGTACTGCTTTACTCTGGGTGGCACTGCACCTGGTTTCAGTTTTATTCTTATGGGTGTTACCCCCTGTAAGAGCCCTACGTCATGGGGTCCTGTTGTCCATAAATCTGGTAGTACTTGTTTCATATCTTCATCAAAAATAGAAGGTGGTGCACTGACGCTGGCCATGAGGGGGTTATTTATCTCCCTGTGTTGAATCATTATGTCCCAGGGCACACATATTTGCATTATTATCTCCCCGTCAGTGTCACTGTCAGTGAACAGTTCTTCATCAGTAAGGTCTCACAGCGCTATGTTTGGGTCTATACACAACCCTGTTTACCACTCACATCCATGCATGTCCAGTCCTATTGCCACAATATGTTTGGCCGATACTTGCATCCGCTGTAGGTTAACTGAAAGGATGGTGCAGGGCACAATTTCTGAGCTTACCACAGGGCGAAAAACAAAATCAGATGGCACCCTCCATTCTTTCTGTGTAATTTCAGGCATCACTCTAGCTAGAACCTGTATCCCATAGATGAACATGTCAACGTCCGTGGGCACCCCTCGCACTGCAACTTCATTTGTCATGGTACTGATCATTCAACATTGCTCTTATTGGACATACCCCTGGGGTGGAGCACACTACTCCTCCTTCTGTAAATGAGATGATCATGTTAAGCTTGCTAAGGAGGTGCCTCCCCAGCAAATTTATGGGCAAATCTTTGTGGTATAACAGGGGTGCCTGTACCGTTTTTCCTCCCACCGTTATATCCAAATCTTTTGTGCTTTTGTGTAGGGAACCTTCAAAATTGCCCAAGAAAATCCCTGCATTTCCAAATTTCGGCCCAAGAGAGGAAACCGGCCTTCCATAAGGCACGATTTTTCCGCTCCTGAGTCCACCATGAAGATGAACTGTTTGTTTCCCATCTCTGCCCCCACCAGTGCTTCCTCTTCTGGACGTAGGGTAGTCAATAAGACTGGACACAAAAGTACTCTCTGTGGGCTGTCCTAATCTCGGTATGTGTTTCTTCCTGGGATGTAGAAAACGCTTTCTGCAATCACTGCTGTTCTGCGGAATGGTGCAGGTGCGCCATTGGCGGTCGCAGCAAAAATATTTGGGTGGGTGTTCCCAATGGTGTTTTGGCAAGCTACTTGGGGCTGCATGCCCTGCTGTGGCGCTTGTGGTCTTTGTTGAATTTGTTGTGTTTCTGGCTGGTAATCATTATAATATCGCTTCTGTTGCCCATGACCACCCATTGGCAATCCATAAGGGCTGCCTGGATGAGGGTGACCACATTTTTGTTAATTTCCAGTCGGCGGGGGCCCTTGATAATATCCCATGGTTCTGGTGCATCATTCCCTTGAAAAACGTCCCCATTTCCCACAATTCCAGCACGACCCCTGACCCCCCTCCCCGAGCCCCTTGTCCTCCAAAACCCCTACCCCCTTGACCTCCAAACCCCCCTCTCTGCCCCCTGTACCCACCTCGTCCTCTTATAGGTCTTGCCTGCCATTGGGGACCCTCGTATTGCACCTCGCCAGCCCATTGCTCCTGCCTGTTTGTGGACCAGGTTGCTGCCATCCTTGCCAGTGAACCACCTGACTCCTCCTCCCCGTCTCTCTGTCTCTCAGTGGGCAGGGCTGCTGTAACCGCAGCAACCTTCACCAGTTTATTCTGTACAAGCTTGGTCTTGTCTGCCAACCTCCTCTGTGCAATTTCTTTCTTTCTTTGATCCTCCTACAGTGGTGTACTATAATGCTCTGAATTTCAGGGCAGCCTTTGGCTTCTATCCCAGCAATTTTATCCAAGGTTTTTTGTACCTCCTTTGGAAGGCCGCTTTTGATGATAAAGTAGAAAAGGGAGGTTAATTGGTCCCAAGCCGTGCCATTTTCCGATCTACACATGTCCGGCACCCGGAGAATGTACTGCACACCCTCTTTCTCCTCCCCCATGGTGCATTGCATTACCAAATATAAATCTGGGGTATCAGGGAAGGCCCTCCGCAGTACATCCCATACCTGAGCCCTTACATTGTTAAATGCCGACCCATCATGGTGGTCACAATTTGTTGTTACTCCTGGGAAACCCGCCTTCACCCACACCCTGTTTGCTTGGTCTCCCACTCCAGATACTAACAAGCTTTTCATGTCCCCTACAGCCAGTGGGACCCCTGCAGTGTTTTTTTTCAAATGCGTGTATCCATTTTCCTGCCCCTCTCGAGAGTGGGGGGGCAATACTTTCAACAAATTATTCTTGTCCATCTGTGCCCATTGTATATAATGGGGTCTCCCTGTTCCCTTGTGGATGAGAGGCATTTGCAGTTTTGTTTTACTACCTTTCTTACTTTGTACCCCTTTTGCTTTACTCAGTGTCATGTTTCCCAACCTACTCCTTAACCTCCCCTGCCACCTTTGTCGTACCATCCCATCTTCTGGCTCTTCTCGTAGTGGCAGGGGCATTCCTGCTGCTGTTGCTCCTTCCTCATACTCATCTAGATCGCTCCACATCTCCTCCATTTCCCTGTCCAATTGTCCACTTCCTTGATCCTCCGCTGCTTGGCTATCTTCTTGTTCTACTCGTACAATCCTTATGGGGGTATTGTTAAGGTGGAAGAAAAACTCTGCAGATTTCCACTCATCTTCCGGCCTGCTAAATGCATTCCCGGACGGGAGTGGGGATGGTGTTGGCCTACCTGCCGAGATCGATGGCGCCTTCCCCCCGGGCAACATTTGGCCTCTGTCACATAATGCTCTTAATCGTGGCTATTCCATCTGCGTTGAGGCAAGTTGCCTTTCTAAATCACCAGTGAAGCATACAAGGTTTACTGGAGGCACGCTCGTGGGTCTGTACAACCCTCTAGGATCATAGGGAGGCAGGGCTGTTGCTGCGGGAGTGGGGGGTGCACTTGGTGCAGGCAAATAAAATGGGTCACTGTATCCCGCAGCAGGCCTAGTTAACAGTGGGTAAAGCATAGTGGGTTCTTTGTCCCCTGTTTTTACCATTTTCCCCTCAGCTCTTTCTCCCCCCTCCCCTGCTGGAACCGGTGCCGTTTCAGACGACACTTCCTTATCTGTACCGCTGGTCGGGGATGTTTCCTCAAACATCCTCCAAAGGTCTAATACTTTGTGTCTGTTTTGAAGTCGCTTTCCCCGATACTTTGCTAATAGGTGGGTTGTTACAAGATCTAATATTCATTTGTCAAATGAGAGGTGCAAGAGCAGGTTTGTTGAGATGGATGAACTAAAAGTCATGGTTTTGCCCGGTCACACACAGGACAGTGATCTCAGAGGAAGGAATGAAATGAATACATTGTATGCAACATCTTGTCTCAGAGAATCTGTGAGAAAGGGACTTGGGAGGCACAGGCACATGAGGAAAAAGGTGGGTGCTGTCAGTGCTCACTGTGTGCGCGGCGCTCCTGAGGGGAGAGGAGACTTCACAATATCAGAATGTGGCCTAGTCCAAAGATGGAGTCGAGGGTACACAAAACAGAGTCCAAGTCTGTCTTGCAATAGCCCCACCTCTGCTTACGCCAGGGCCTTTTTTCCTATGGCCGCAGAAGGGCAAGGAAGGCGTCCCCCCACTAGTGCAAGATCAAGTGGTCCCTTTCGCGTAGAATGTATGGTGGGGGCTCAACCAACCCCTTCCTTCCTTACAGAGGCCAGGTAGATATCGAAGAGCCATGGCCATAGGATAGAGCCCTCTAGAATGCCACAGGTAGAGAGTGAGGAAGAGGAGAGAAAATAACCCATTTTCACTTGGGATGGTCTGTTTGAAAGGAAGGAGGTAAGCCATGCCAGCGCCCTGTCTGTGATGCCCAGGGCATCATGGAGATGGTTTATGAGGATAGAGTGGTTGACTGTGTCAAAGGCAGAAGAATGATCTAGGAGGATCAGAACAGAGGATTAGAGAGTAGGTCTTCACGGGTGTCCAGGAGAGCAGTTACATGCATATCTCGATTGTTATTTACCACTTCAAATGAAATATTACATATTTTAGTGGGTCATTAACAAACAATATTTTTAGGAGTACATTAGACTTACTTCTAGAAAAAGTATTCACATAAGCAATTCACTCTCAATTCATAAAAAGACTTGCAAGTAATTTGGAAAAGGATTTTCTACTTTTGTCTTGGCTTACTCCAAGAAGAGCAAACAATGAGGTTTTATCTCTGAGAGTTGGAAGATTGGCACTATTGTGCGAGTCCATAAAAATGTTATGAAATTCCTACCCTCTTCCTATTGCCCAAGTACCTTGTGGTACGGGATGTCTAAACTCTTTTCGGGTGTCCTGTTTCTTCGATTGGAGGACTGTGTTAAGGAAAGGAACATCTTGTCTGACTCCCAGGTGGCCTTTAGACTGGGTCTGCGAACTGTTAACCAATGCATTAACCTTTATTTTATCCTGGCCAAGTATGTATATCTCCTAAAGACCCCAGTCTTTTTCGGCCTTTATGGACCTTAGTTCTGCCTTTAACCACGTGGATGGGGGTCCCCCCTTGAAAGACCTTGAAGAGATGGGGAGACCGCTACTTTGAATGCTGGAATCACTTCATACTGGCTTCAGAGATACAAGTCAGTTATGGACAGGCTGGGGAGCTAAGTAGCTTTATTAAGGTAGGAAAAGGGGTGAGGCAGGGGTGTGTGCTTGCTCTACTCCTGTTAAATCTTTACACTAATTCTCTCCCATTGCACTTGTAAAGTCAGGATGCAGACGTACCCATATAAGAAGGCAGACGCATCTCGGTGCTGAGTTATGCCGCTGATGCGACTCTTATATCAAGTATCCCGAAGTCCCTCCAGATTTTGGTCAATGGTTATGGAAAATACATGTCCAGTAGAGGACTTATGGTAAATGTTGGTAAAGGCTATGTAATGTGGTTTTCCAGTAAATCTTAACTCAGTCCTAGAATAACCCTAAAGGATTTATGTCTATCACCTTGCCAAAACATTGAGTATCTAGGTGTTATTTTTCACACTAGGCTTTCATGGAATGACAACATCAGTAAATGCAGAGTAAAGATTAATCAAATTACAGGTGGCATTTTTACATTCCCGAAGACTCTGCATCACTATTCGGTCAATCACATGCTGACAGCCTAGAGGGGAAAGAGTGTGGCAGTGGGGTCTTATGGCAGAGAAGTATGGGCTGTGCGTAACCTCGATTTCTTACACCACAAAGAAAATGCTTTTCTCTCTCGCCTGTTGGGTGTCCCTTCTTCCACCTCTACATATATTATTTATTTATGTATTTATTTATTTATTTGTATTTGTAAAGCGTGCAACAGCCCGTGGCGCTACTTACAGAGAGTGGGCAAACTTAGTTCCAAGAAGGAGCATTATACAATTTTTACATTTGATCATTTTCAATACAGTTCAAGAGTTTACACAGTTACATTTACAATCCGGGAGGTGGTAGGAGACATAGGGAAGCCAGAAGTAAGCAGGGTCGAGGGTAGGTGTCAGTTGAAAGGGAAGTTTTAAAAACATTTCGGAAGGCAAGGAGGGAAGTCACAGCTCTGAGGGTAGTAGGGAGCGAGTTCCAGAGTTTGGGTGCAATGCACGGGAAGCCTATTACACCTGCTTTCCCTCTATTGATGTGGGGGGTGATAAGTTGATTGGTGTAGCGAGTTCTTGACGAGAGGAAGTGGTTCTGGATAAAGTTTCTGATAGATATGAGGGTGCAGTGAAGTTGAGGCATTTGTGAGTGATGGTGAGGATTTTAAAGGTAATGCGGTCTTTGACAGGGAGCCAGTGAACTGCCTGTCTGGCTTGTGTGATGTGGTCCCTTCTGGGGATTCTCAGGGCTGCTCTTAGGGCATTGTTTGGGTGATTTGGAGTCTATTTAGGTTTTTTATGGAGGTACCTGCTAAGAGGGCATTGCAATAGTCTAGCTTGGCACCTATGGTGGCTCTGGCTATTGAGAGACAATTTGGCTTAGTGAGGTAAGGTTTTATGGCATTAATGAGCTTCGTGCTGTGCGCTGATGCAGAGGCAATGGCCCTGACTTGCCTATTCATTGATAGCGTAGCATCAATGTGGACACTTATGTCTTGGCGGGCGAGGAAAAGGGAATGATGGAATTATCAATGTTAAAGTTGGTGTAGAGGCGGTCTAGTTTGGCTAGCGTGGCTTTTTGACCGAGGATTAGGATCTCTGTGTTATCCCCATGGAGGCATAGGCCATTTGACGCCATCCAGGCTTGGATTGTGACGTAGATTTGGAGTAAGGCCTTGGCATCTTGGTCATAGGATCCGGATAGTGGTAGGAGTACTTGGGCGTCGTCAGCATAGTTTGTATATGCTATTCCAAGTGAATCAAGCTTGTTGAAGAGAGGCTTTGTGAATAGATTAAACAAAGTAGGGGCTGTGCATGAGCCTTGCAGGACTCCACAGTAGATAGTGGTAGGGGCTGCATTCGTAATATTTGAGAATACATGAATTGCTCTACCCTCGAGGAAGGAGGTAATCCAGGAGGCTGCTTGTTCGGAGAATTGGTCTGCTTGTGTGAGGTGGGTGGTAAGAGTCTTATGATCTACAAGATCAAAGGTTGCCGAGAGGTCTAGGAGGAGGAAGGCAGGCTTGCCTATATCCATAATTTGAGTGATTCGTTTTTTTAAGTCTAGAAGGGCAGTTTGCGTGCAGTGCCGTGCCCTTTGCGGAATCCAGATTGTGTTTTACCTAAGATAGAATTTGTTTCCAGGTAGAGTTGAATCTGGCTATGGGCTGCCTTGTCCAGAATTTTAAGAAGGAAAGGGACGGTGGTTATGGGCCAATAATTGTTTGGCTGGGCTGGGTCTAGTGTGGGTTTTTTCAGGTGGGGGCGTACCCATGCTTCTTTGAGGCTATTGGGAATGATGCCTGTTTTAAAAGAGGAGTTTATGAATGCTGTTAGAAGCGGGGCGAGGGCTTCGGCACAATCCTTGATGATCTTAGGTGGGCATATGTTGCCTTTGCAGATAGATGGTTTGAGATGTTCTATAACTTCTGATTCTGTGGTATCCCTAAAAGAGAATTGGGGGAGGTGGGGATCCTTAAGCTGAGATGGAGTTTGACCTGGCAGGTGCTAGCTAGGTAGAGCCTTGTAATGCTCTTGTAATTTTTTTTGGAGGAGGACTATTTTATGACTGTATGCTTGCACACCAGGTTTCGTCTTTAATGATCTCGTCTGGGCTGGTCGGCGGTGCGATGAGTTCATTAAAGATAGTGAAAATGTCCTTAGTTTGGCATTTGGCATTAGATATTCGATCGTTGAATTAGTTAGATTTGGCTGTGAATATGGCCTCTTTATACAGACGCACGGACCGGTTGAAGCTTTCTTTGATAGAGTCATCGTGTTTGGCATCATCTTATGATACCCTAGCCCATATTACCCATCTAGAAACTGGATTGATCCATCTTTTGTATATCCTTCTTCTAAAACCTGTTTTATTTTGCCACTCTTTTTGGTCTATCCGTTATGAAAGCTTATCTAAAAACATATTAGAGATTTGCTCTCTCTAGGTAACTGTGATAAAATCAGCTGGTTGTGGTTCATAAAAGCTTCTCTGAGAACTGTGGGACTGAGTCAGAACTTTGACATCCCTTAACACATTATTGATGTGTCAGAGGGTTTCTTAAAACACAAGTTTTTCCATTTGTGAGAAAATCAAAGGGAGGAACTGAATATGTTTAAATCCTCAGTGAGGCAGTATGTTCCCCTCTCTCCCATGTCTGGGGAAACGGGCTATCTTCTTATGGTCACAAATTTGTATCATCACACTCTCCTGAACAAGGCCAGATTAAATGTCCTCCCTGTTAAAGCACTGACTGGCAAGTGGCTGGGGCAAAGGCATGCAGAGGATGTCTGCTGCCTATGTGGTTCTTATGATACCCTAGCCCATTTTGCCTTATTCTGTCCACTCTATGAATATTTAAGGAACCACTTGATCTCTTTGGGTTTGTGGAATTAGGCAATGGAAATCTGATCTTTTATTGCTTTGATCTCTTCCTGATGCAAAGTCTGATTTTAAATGTGCAAGTTATTTGCAATCCACTTGGAAACATAGGCCTCATCACGAGTTGGGTGGTATCCCGGCAGTATTACCACCGGGATACCGCTGGGGATAATAGCGTTACCGCCGAACCCCCCGGCGATATTAGCGCCGGATCAATGGTTTGGCGGAACGGGAAATCCCCATTCCCCATTCGGCCCATTTGGGAATTCCCCATTGGGCCCAATGGGGGATTTTCGGCGGGATTACCGTCGGTGGTATTTCTGCACGGTAATAGCACTGAAAATCGGCAAATGCTGGGGGTAAATTGTATCATTCTGTGAACTCTGTTTTTTTATGGATTGAGCAAATTAGAAATAAACTGGTTTGATTGAAAATGGAAGTTCCGAGGGGAGTGTTAGGGAGTTGGTGGTGTGTCAAGGATGTCTCAATAAACAGCACTTGCTTAAAAAAACTATTTTGAATGCACTGACGGTGCACCTGAACAATCCAGGTGCAAATGTTGGATGTGGGGAGTGAAAGTGAATGAAAATGTATGTACACATAGTGCGTGAAGAAAAAAGGGAAAAGTATTGGTAAAATAATTTGAAGTGAATGAAACTAAGTTTATAAAGGTTTTGTGTACCATTTTACAAGTTACTCTGTCAGACCACCAATTGTAAGGATAAGGGTGTTCTTTTTGAGAATCCCATTTTGAGATGTAAGTTTTGACACATCTTGCAAGTTTTTTGAAGATGCAATAACTTTCCCCAATAAGGTGATTATCTGTGATTGAGCTCCTTAGTGTATTGGTGTTGCTGCCTAAATCACTTGAATGTTTCATATCATTTGACATAATGTTTTTGCTTTTGAAGTGCTTGTGATTAAAAAGAAAAAAAACCTTACACACTACATACAATTCATCAAAAATACATACATATTGCACTATTCTCATCATCACATAATACATTACACTTTGATTCTTAACAATTCATTGTGCTTTTATTCTAATGTCTAAAAACATTAGGAATGGTAACATTAAAACACCTAAAATTATTAAAATAAACTATCCACCTTTTCAATTCTCTTAATCACAAGTTGCCATGTATGATACAAGTTGTAACTTAAATGTATATTTTGACATCAATAGATGTATGCCCATGTTTGATCTTCCCTTATGGTACTGATACTCCTAAAATCTCCATAGCCTTTAAGATACATATCAGTTAGTATTGAACACCCTGTTAATACATGTCTAGCATTCTCTACCACTTCATGACATAATCGACAAAGTCTTTCTTGTCTAGGAATCGCAAAGCAAGCACCAAATCGAGACCAGGTAAGTAACTGCTCCACTCGCAGCTTTAGAATAAATCTTCTTACCTTAGGGTCACTGATATTCACAATATACTTAGCTTGTCCATCCTTGCTAAAACCTTGTTTTACATAGTTCACAAAGGACGTTTTTTTCCCCCAGACCTCTCAAATTAAAATCACAGCCCCAAATTTCCGCTTTCTTTTTTATTTCTTTGGCTCCCAACCCAATGTTTATTGGATGTTCAATTTATAGGCCAATCATGTTTAGAAAAGTGTTAATGTCCACTAGCCATTTCTTTTATGTCTGGTGTGTGGACTCCAAATAGAGTAGCTTGTCAAAAAGGTTATATATCTGAGTATATTGAGTACTCTCTTCAACCATCATTAGATAAAAAACACTTGTGACCAGAGATGTGAGCCCTAGCTCACATCGAATGGCTTAAATGGGAGTCGAGGAGGAGAGGCCCAAAGCAACATGCCAAATTCTACTTTACAATTTAGAGAGCTCTTCGTTACATAGCACCTTCATTCCATAGAGGGCACTTAGTGTAGTACAGCTTTTATAGACTCTAAACATACCCTCTATAGAAATGACTGCTCTATGGTCAGCAAATCTTCTTATAGCATTAAACTTTTTTTTCTATTTTACTAGTAGTGTGCAAAGCCAGTTTATTGATAGTGAGAGTATCTGTAAGAGGGATGCCCAGGAATGTATATTTTTCAACTCTTTCAATAGTTTCATCCTTGACTTTCAACCTAAAACTAGTATACTTTCCTTAAAGGTTGATGACCAGTTTTGCTTTCTCGGATCATCTCTCAAAACACAAATTGTCACCTTTGGATCAATAGAATTATATGTGTACACACTAAACTACAAATACTTTTTTTCAAGGGATATAGCATGTTTAACCATCAATGGTATTTGGTGACTTTTACTTGAGTCCCTCAAGCCTAAAATTGTTATTATCAGCGTTAGGAAAGCAATTAGGTTAACCTAGAAAAGTGAAATAAAACGACAGGAGAAACCAATGTAGAAAGTTGCTTTATTTTCAATAAACATTTGTCTTTGAAAAATATTAATGCTAAATCATTATAATATTTGTATTTCTTGATTCCATAGAAGCCATAATTAAAACATTCATACAATTTTAAAATGCTATTTTGTCAAAATAATAGAGTGCTTTATGCTATCGGAACAAAGGATATTTCAGTAAAGTGTTTTTTGTCTTTGTTTTCTTTTGTTCTGCTATGTTGAGATTATTTTAATCAAAGTGCTCAGTTGATGTATTACCCACTAAGTCAATTTACTCAGAAGATATGCAAATATTTGAATAGTATGTTGGGTCCAAATAAACGCTAGTAGCATTACGTTTAGACCCTGTGATAGCCACAGCATAAGGTGAAGCGAGACAGATAAATTGTTCAGCATGGAGGAACTTTATGAATGGAACGAAAATAGCTTTGCTCTATATAGAGTTATGGTTTTGGAAATCATTTTTAGGATATGACGCCTCAGTAAATTAAGGATGTATCCGGAGGCCAGACTGCAAAGATTAGCACTCGTTTTGTCTTTTGTGGGGTTTGTCTGTAAGAATGCTTATAAAAATCTGAACTACATTCTGTAGAATGCCACTCAATGCAGAAATCTTGTTTTCGCAAAACGTATTTGTGTGTTACGTTTTTCAGGATTGTTTTCACTACTGTGCTTTAGTTAGGAGACATGTAACTGGGCTTAAAATATAGAAAACAAAACAATATTGTAAATGCGTTATCCCATTGCAAAACAATTCCAATATTCTTCAATGCAGTCCTTTGGCTGATAATATTTTAAGTTGGTTTCATGTGCAACTCAGTAGTCAAAACATTTCAGGTATATTGTTAGTAAATGGAAGACCTTCTATAAGGATATTGATCTGCAGGTTAAATAAACACAAACGGACTAGTACAAAGTAAGCATGTTTATATAAAAACGGAGGACATGTCCGGCAGTTCTGTCACTCCTAATTATTGCTCAACAGGGTTCCTGTTAGAGCACCTTAGTCCTAGACCATCTGATGTACAAGGAGATGCCGACAGCCCCTTACTGCCCTTTTAATGGCAGCTCTTGGACATCATAACTCCATTTTTAAAATGTATTTATTTATTGTTCATTTGTTAGGTGCTTATACAGTAAGCCAATTCTGTTTCAAAGCGCCCACAGGGCAGCAGGCAGGGAACATGGGATTGAAAAAACAATGAATACAGTGGAAAATAAAGACGGGCCTACTATTACTTGTGAGTATTCATAACGTGCAAGTGCAGCGAGAAGGTGGGGAATGGGGGCTATTGCTGGAATGTCCATGCTCCGGGGTGAGAAGCAGATGAAGTGCATAGTATGGTAAGTGCTATTGGGTAGAAAGTGCAAGCCTACAGTAATGAGGCTGGTGGAAGCCAAGACAAGTGCTAAGTGGTAGGCAGAGGCTAGGGCAATTGGGTATGGGATGCCAGGTCCCCAAGTGATACATAAGGGCCCTGGCCACCAATCACAGTGACTGTTAGATTAGCAGAGGAGGGACGAAGGGAAGGAGGAGGTGAAGAGGAAAGTCTTGAGGCGTTTTCAGAATTTGAGGAGGTCCTGCTCAAGATGAAGAGGGAGGGGGAGGCTGTTCCATAAGATCAAGCCAGTTGAAGAAAGTGATCGGCCTACGGCCCTCTGTAGCAAAACGCTTTACAGAGAGAGTTGGTGCCAGAGTACCGCAGAGGTCTAGAGGGAAAGCATTTAGTGAGAAAGTTGCAGATAGCGTGGTCCCAGGCCCCAGACAGCCTTGTGGATGATGTAGAGGGATATGAACTTAATCCATGCTGCAACCAGGAGCCAGTGAAGAGTTTTTAGGGCCCGGGAGATGGGACCCCTGGGCTTAAGGCCAAGGATAAGTCTTGCTGCCCTATTCTAGATTAGCTTGAGGGATTGTAAAGTGGAAGAAGGTAGATGAGGAGAAGGCTAGCATTGTAGTCAAGCATAGAGAGAACCAGAGCTCGGGTAACATTGAGCTTCTGGAGGTAAGTGAAAAAAGGGAGAATTCCTTTTAGAAGGAAGAGTTGAAGTGGGACTTCTTGGCAATCTCCTGGGTTTGAGGGGGCAAGGCGAGAGAGAAGTTGAAGAGGACTCCAAGGTTTCTGGCTTCAGAAGAAGGAGCAGGCGGAGAGCCCATAGAGGATGGCCAGAGTGAGGGGAAAAAGGAGGGAGCAGGGAGCACTCACTGAATAGGAGCACTGAAATATACAATGCCGCCAGAAAACAAAGCTCAATTATCATGCTAGTTTTCATAATCCTGTGTGAATGCATGCTGACATAATACCACCATGCAGCTGTGTGAAAAACCTAGCCAATAACAGACCTTTTACAGAAAAGCAGCTATATCATTCAGACAGGCAAATCGCAATTAATGCTGCAAAGTGGCATTTCTCTATTCACAGGTATTGTTTTTAAATTATTATAAAAATAATTGAAAATGTCCTGTCCCAATGAAACGGGGGCTTGAGATATAGCAGAAGTATGAGCTGTGTGGAATGACCCATTAAACTTAAAAAACATGTTTTAGTAGGTTTGAAATCGTGTACAGGGTTGCATAGGCACATTTTGTGAACACTTTTCTAAACATTTTTAAGCGAGGAGTATTATTCCGATTTTCAAATTGAATGTAGTTTGGAAGGTTTTCGGTCTGAAAGTCAATTTGTTGGCGAAATAAGAATCATCCCTATTTCACCATAAATATTTGCAATATAAGTGTTTTACTAAAACAAAATGATTTTTAAAAAACAAAAAAAACATTTTCTTTAAAAAACGTTTTAAAAAAATGATTCCTTGAAAAAACATATCCATTAGTTAAAGAAATAAGCAATTGACAGTAAGCTAATTTGCTTCCTGTTAACCATGAAATAATGCTTTATGTTTAACTTGGGAGCTTAGCCTAGGATATGTGATCATGATGTTGCCCTAATTAGTCTATAGGGCCATAGTCACATTTTTAAAATGTTGTCCCTGAACATGTTTCAGGAAATATTAGCTAGTATTTAAATGTTTGTTTCCAACACACTTGGCGGTGACGGTATGAACGGTGCCGCTAAGGCACCGCCACCATTCATACTGTCCCGCCGCATTACGAGTTCTGTTCCCGGGTTCCTGACAGCCCGCCAGGTCTTACCTGACGGACTGTGCGGCACCCGCGAGCAGAACTCGAAATTGCGCTGGCACCGCAATGCTGGCACATCCATGCTACCCACGCAATACCGCCCTCTTTCATGGGTAGCAATACCGCCACCCGCGAATGGGCAATTACCGGCCCATTCATCTCGTAACGGGCCGGTTATTGCCAATTGCGGGAGGCGGTGCCAGTAGCAAGCATGGCGGTAGCCATACACGTAATGAGGCCCACTGTCACACATACAAGTGACCTTGACCATGTGCTTTCAGGAAAGAAACCAGTGGCCCTTCCTTGTCTCTGCCACCCAGACTTACACTGAACTCTCTGACACAATGAATGTACTCAGGGAGGGCACACTTTTGAACTTTTCTGAACTACCTCTACATCTGAGAGTGGCAGCCTACAAAGAGTGGATTGCAATAGAATATAGACTGCTATCATATGCCCATGTGTGTACTGCGCGATTTATAAAGTATGCCTCTTCCATTCACATGGCACTGCATTATAGCTTAAGAAAGTGGCATCTTATAAGCATCAATGGTGTTTATATATGGGCATGGTGGGAACAGCCATTATAACAGTGATAGAAAGCTGTGTGCATATAGACCACTCAAGGAATGCACAATGACGTTGGTTGGGAACAATACATTATCAAAGCTGTCGGAACATATTTCTAACATTAACATGGCACACAGTTACTGATTTAGGCCGATTTATTGCAGGAGGTTTCTATGAACAGTGAGTGCTTTCTGATTAGTCTGACTGCCCTGCGAGGAGACGGGAAAGCTAGAGACTATGATTGGGCCTTTTCCAGATGTTGTTACTTTGGAATAAACAACACTTGGAGAAGTCATTTAGCTGAAACAATTTACACTCGATTTAGTCCATTATCTTTACCTCAGGAAGCTGATTGCTGTCAACTAGCAAAAGTCTCATTGATTGAACAGTCACGCCTCACCTGACAACGGATAGTATAGACTTCCGTTGTATACCTATAGGACCTGAGGATAATAAAACATGTGTATTGTGTCACATAGACCTATATCAACACACACTTATGTCCAGAGCAACAAAGGGGACCGTGCTTGATTTAGAAAAATATAATTTTACAAGTATTGATTAGTTGGCAAACTTTAACCGTCTTTTGTGGCCTCTAATGGTGCATTTAAGAAGCCAAAATCATATGAATAATTCAGCTGGTCTATGTCATGTGACAGTCACTGGGAATCCAGTTTCAGAGGGCTTGGAAACCAATATTACTTATTACCTACAAAGTGCAACAAAATGTGTCAACCTGGTGGGTTAAAGGGCTGAGTCGACCTGACTGGGGTTTCGAAACCATGATGCATGGCATCGTCCCGTTCCCAAGTCGAGCATTTTGTGCTCTCTTTGCGGATCACTTGATAAAGTGCATTGTACATGGTTGTGCTTTTCATTTACCACTGTAACCTTGAAAAGATAAACCTATGCAGGAAAGGGTGTGTCCAATATTACAATTTAGAAAGTGTGATTAGCCTTGCCAGGAGAAAATCCATCCATATCTAAACTCTATGGCCCTCATTCCAGGTCTGGCGATAAGCCTGCCGGTGATACTGGCAGCTTGCCACCGGACCCGTAAAAAATTACTGGCGCCTGACTTCCCGGTTACACCGGGGTATTACAACCCCGGCGGCCGGGAAGTCAGGCGCTGGTAATCTTGCAAGTCCCCATTCCCATGGATTACCTCCATGGGAATGGGGACCACGGAAGCACCGGCACTGTTAATAACAGAGTCTTACTGTGCCGGTCCGGTAACAACGGTGCCGGTAGGCTTGCCGCACCACTCTTACTGGACCAGCATTGTAATAATGAGGCCCTAGATGTTGGAAGAAAGAATTCTAACAGGCTTCCAATCGGAATTTAGATTGTATGTATAATGCACTTCTACAGTGCATACTACCCATACAAAAAGCAAGCCTCATGGACTCACATTAAGTCCTACTTGCACAGAAATCACCAATTTAAAATGATCTAACTGAAAATATAACATATATCTTGCATTGAAAAAAACACTTTTTTTGCAGTACTATTTATAACAATGTAGTGCATTATATGTTATGTATTGTTTTCTGAAACATTAAATATGATTGTGTACCCCCAATTCAGTTGCAAAGTCACCCTGGTGTAATCCATTTTAGGTTTAATATCTGGCACCCACACTTAAATTGCCAGAAATTATTTAAAATAATGGTGACACAACTTGCAACCTACAAATGTGGGGGTGGTCAGTCGGTCAAAAGATGATCCGTAGATACTCCAGTGAGAATAGTAGAAACAGCAAACATTTTGAACAGTGTGTGCTTTCTATTAAAACAAAACCTTTTGTCATAGTTTTCAACAGTTTTGTATTTTCAGTTTTGGTCTACTGGATGCTAAGGGTGTGTCTTGAGCTTTGCTGATGAAGAGGAACACAGTAACAAAATGCAGATTTTGGCTTTAAAACCCATGGGAATTTAGGAGACAGGCTCTAGGGTGACATGCAACCGTACCACATTTCCAAAGTGAATTACTGCAATGAGGATGATTAGTTGAAAAGATTTAGCCCAGCTCTGATCTGTTAAAAGTAGTATGCCACCACTGTACATTAACAGAAAGAGATTCTGCCAACATGATCCTGTTGCCTTAATTTGTTTCATAGAACCTGACATGAATATCACCACCTTGGACCACAGCGTAATAAATGGTGAATACTTTGACCAACAAAAAGCTTACAGTGCTGCTCTTCCTATTGTCCTGACTTCACCAGCCATTATAGTTCAACAGTCACACTTATCTTATAGAACGTGTACAGACATACATTCTATATACGTAGACACAAATGTTCATGCACACCCCGTTACTTGTCTCACATTACTGCATACAATGTCAACAAGTCAGAGTTATTAGCATCTGTGTCCTGACCTTTTTTCATGCCAGTGTTGCAAGTCATTGTTATTACATCATGGACACATCTCATAAATCGTAAAATAACATTGTTTAATTAAAATATATAGCCTTCATTGTTCAGTTACAATAGCTTTTTCTATAAATGTAAGAAAGTCATGAATTTCTTCGAGACTGGTGTGCAAAAGGTTAACAATTTGATTGAGCCCAAGGTCTTACTGTTAAAGAGTTAAATACTATTTGTGTTGCTTTAATCACAATATATACAATATATTTGTACAGAAAAAAACTGGCATCTACAAAAAGAGGTAGAGCTACTCAGTACTATAGGTTTCCTGCTGCAGGAAAAAATAATTTTCTTTACAGTCATTTAAAAAAGTTTTAAAAATTTACAAAAGAAGTTGCAGGTTATGCCCCATAATTCATCAATGAAATCAAGGGGGGAATACTTTTCAACATACTTAACAGACAAGTCCATTTAAACATTACAAAAACAAGTTGCATAGCAGAGGGACAAGAGCACATTTGATACCTGGGTACCGTCTTCACTGCGCTCAGAAATACGTACCATGTTTCCTCTCTCTTAACTCTACAGAAAGCTAATGGTTAAGTGGGCACATCGGTATATTCCAGTAGGGTGACAGGGACCTACAAGAAATTAGATCAAATTGTGCCCAAAGATCTACTTTGTTCAGTATGAAAACAAACGGCGGCTGTCCCCTGGGTCCAGTGCAAACAGCTTATGTGAGATCCATACAAATAGTTCAAGCACCTAAGACACTGCCCGCCTTTAGGAAGAAGAAGGAGGAGTAGCCCACGATAGCGGCGTCAGAAGGCAGAAATGTTGCATGGAGGTGATCTCCTGCACTTGTTCATTTGGGGTAGAGAGCAGCTTCAGTGGCAGGGAGAGAGCAATCAGCAGAAAGTCATTCCCGCAGTTGAGCAACAGCAGTAGCTCAAAACAGTTCCTGTGCATTAGCAAAGAAAATATAATTTGATATTTGGCTAGTTACAAAAGGAGGTTCAGTATCACATCATCAAATGGGTTACAGCGTCGTTTCTGTTCCTCTGCTCCTCCAGAAATAACCGTCATCGTCAGGATCAAGTTCTATTCTAATTGTAGGCACAACTCGTACTGGTGGAGGGCTGAAAAAAAAAGAAGCAAGGTAAATGAGCTTCCTTCTACCCCTGTGCGCTCACTGAGTAACCTGAATCACGTTAAGCTACCTAGTGTGGCACTACACTGCAGTGCAACTGACTGCATGTAGAAATGTTCTACAAACATATATTGATGACGTCGCAGGTGCAGTGCTCATCTGTTTATGTTTCAACTCCTTTTTACAATTGTGTATACTTTTGTAAGCATCACGAAATGGGAAATATATTCAGATTTCAACATGTAATAACATTCATATTAAAACTACAATACTATCTACGACAAACAAAATCTCTTACTGTTGACGAGTACGTAGGTTACAGACAGTCACTGTCAGTGAAAGCGAAATCAACGGTAATGTGAGATAAGACTTTGTGTGTCAAGGAAAGATGGTTGTGTTTTGCTCCCACTATTGCCCATTTAATAATAACATAAGCTATAAAATGTTAGCGGAGAAGAAGGATTTTGTTACGGCCTGCAAACTCTAGAAAGATGGAAGAGCCAAACAAAGTTGGAAAGACAATTGGAAAGCTCATTGGGTGACATTGAATCTCTGCAAGGAGTCTTAGAAACATCTACAACTGATTTTCTGCCTACAGGAAAATGAAGCACGCCTCTTTTTTCATACGGCGATGAAGCTGTCCTAAATGCCAAAAACATTTAAAGCGAATGTAGTAAAGCCCACAATGTTAATAATATTTTATACCAGCAGGAGGCGTATGGTCATAACAAATGAGTTTGATTATCTTGGAATACAGTTTGCAGGAAATCTGAAGGGCAAGGTCAAGGATGCTAAAGAAGTCCTACCTGTGACCCAAGCAGAGGCTGGCCTCTTCGGATTGCCTAAACATGTACTGTACAAGTCCAACCGGTGGAGACCAGGCTCAGAGGCTACAGAGCAAATGTGCAAACATGGGCCTTCTCTTCATATAGGAGTATGCTAACACTACCAATGACTACACCTGTCTATGAAATGCATGGCAATTTGGGTTTGGGGTACGTGAAAGACCAAATGGAAATGGGCCTAACCCCTGTTTGTCTTTCAATTTGGATTAATGACCAGGACATAATCAACAATGATATTACAAGTAAGAAAGCATTCAGAATCCCATGGTTTGCTCAAGTCAAGAAGGTACTGATATAGCTGTGGTGCAATGGTTCCACTTACCAAATTTGACCCCAAAAGAATGCAAAATTACTAGCTAAAAACCTAAGCTGCACACATTTGAACATGGAAGGGAGCATGTCGAATTGGCGAAACCTAGTAACTACTCTTGTGCTGTTGTTAGCACCCAGTGTACGTATAACTATACTTGCTCTGATGCACTAATATGTGACACAGATCTTTTATTGTTGGCTTGAGATTTAACTTGTTTCTGAGAAAATGGTCACTTGAGAGTTGTAGCCAGAGGATCAGGGCTCAGCCAATCAGTCTGAGCCCAATGCCGTCTGTATTCACCAGTGAAAGTGCACATTCTGGGCAGCTTGAGAGTTAGCCACCCCAAACAGTGGCTGCCATTACCACCGGGCCCGACTGCCACCTCCATTAGCGTTAACAAAACCACGGGTGCTAAAGCCTTTTTTTTTAACCAGAAAATGACAAATACAACTTCCCTCATGCCTGTGTGTGTGGCCGAACCCTCGGTTCTGCCATCCATTTTTCATGTGGATAACTTCTGCATAACCAACAGTGAAACCAAACTAAACTTTCTTTTTTTCTTCTTTTTTTAAAGGAATGCCTGAGCACCCTTGGGTGCAAATGGTGATAACTGCAAGTGTGCTAGTTGGTCACCTGCTGGTAATGCGTTGCACGGCACTCACTACAGGGCCTTGCCCTTAAGATGAGAGGAGGGCCGTTACTGGTAGGGTAGGCCTGCTCTGGCAAGTATCATTGACCCAAAAGTGAGAGTTATTTTGCAGCTCCTGCCAACAAAATCAGGGTAAGCACCATTACCCCGATTTTGAGAAGCAAGGAATTCAGACAATGTAGGCCACACCTTTTACATTGTTTACTCAATGTCAGAAAGATGGTTTCATGGGCATTACAGTATTACCTAGAAAGGTTGTCGCCAATAAGGCACAGAGCTATGCAAGGTTTATCTATTACTACTGTCAATCCAGAGAATAACACTGGGCCTGGGTGAATTCCTTTTTCAATGATCTGGGTTATATCATTAATAACTAGACAGGCTAGTTGCCTGTTACAGATTTGTAATAAGCATACTGCACTTAGTGGGCATTTTAAAGATAATATCTGGAAAACTTGTATTCAAGTGAAATATTATTCCATTGCATCGTCATTATTCTGTATTAAGAATCATATGTATAGGTTTTTATTTGTTAATGCACTTAATTTTATGTAACTGATATTTACTATTGGATCTTGGTTGTATGCTGCATTAACTATGTATAGTTGTTTAATCCTGTATTAGTTGTATGTATTAGACTTTGGCATTCGAATAAAGTAATAAGGAGTGAATGAGACACCACGCTATGCTTCATTGCGGTCACGCTCACTAAAATGGAAGACATCTCAGTGTGTCTAGACCTACCCATCAGTCCACGCAGAGCTTCCTCAAAATGTCCCTTGTAAAACGGTGTTAGGAGATAATCAATAGAAGATGGCAGCAGTCAGCAGGTAATGTATACTATTAAGGATTAATAGCCCTATACTTGTTAACACCTTAATGATATCTTCTTCTGCCAGGACAAAATAAGCTTAGACATTTTGATAGTGCGATCTGGGAAATGTGTTGATGTTGTCGCTGATAACAATGGTTCCATGATTATGATTATTTCTATTTTTATTGGCAACATTCACAAAGAATGATCTAGTCAGTAAAAATGCACAAACACAAGTTTAGTTAATAATCACTCTTTGAACTACAAGCTAGAAGTGCTATAATTTGCTCGTACCGTTAATATTCTCAATCCAATATCAATCAAAAGTACTTTACAGTATCTGGTATCTCCTAAATAGTGAGTACTGTCTTGCCAACTTGCTCTTTCTGCCCAGCCAGCACAATTAGAATACCTTCCTCGTGTGCACTTATAATTTGACTCATTTCAGGTAGATCTGCAATAGCATTGGAAGTACAATTCTTGCACTGGAAGAAAGAAAGTTCCAATATTTAATCAGTATGCCCAGCACAATCACATTTGCCATTCTTTAATGAGTTTTTATTAACCTTTTCTAATAGACCACCTAACTGATTTCCAATAGACAATACCATGTTCTGATATTGACTTGACTCTGTTTGCAATTTTAAATGAGATTCCCCACTTAAAGGTCCATGCACACTTAATCCTCTGTACATTTCAAAGGCACACTAATTTGTTTTTATGAATCAAGTTTATTTTTCCTGCTCAACTTGATTATTTTGTTTTTATAATAACGTACTTGGGCCAATTGGCCAATCGTGCAATTCTCCTCACAAACCTAATTAGTTTGGGTGCAGAAGTATCACATTTCTTCCACAGTACAGCGCATTTAATTTAAATGCCAGAAAGGTAAGGGGAGAGCAGGGAAGAGGGACAGTTCTGTTGAGCCACTTGTAGGTCTGCCAAGCATCGTGTGGAATGTAAGTGGGTCACAGGTCATTCTTGACACAAGCCCCATCACTATGCTCATGCATAGTTGCTCCTTGCAACATTTCAAGATAATCACATTTCTCTTCAGACTTTCCATCTACTGTTCAAGCCCTTATGACCTCCAGAAATGATGTCTTGCTAAGCATCCTACCAGCAGGAGGCTACTCTGCACTTGGCACACCCTAGGTGCTGTGCAAGCTGGTCATTTGATCACATTATTAACCCCATGTTGTTATGATTGCATTGCCTAAGATGTGTGTACATTGTGATGCCTGGAGTGCTTGGCCAACATACTCCAATTGGCAGGGTCGCCAGTAGCACAGGTCTTCTGTGGCTGAATACCAGTTATTTTAATAATAATATGAACTATTTTATTATGTATGCAATTGTTTTTTCCAGGGAGGATAAAAAGAATGTCAACAGACATTGTTCTCCTACTTTTTCCATAAGTCCATCATTAATGTGTAATCTTTTTACGTAAGTCCATTTCTTCTGAATTAGTTGAAAGATTTTGTCAGATGCTGCCTGCGCACATTAGGTAGTGTAGACCTGATAAGCAAATATACTCCTTTGGGTTATTTCTCTATCTTGCTCGTAAAATGGTGTAAAATAAGAGTATTCAAAGTATCGTCTAATTGAGCATTTTAGGCCTCAAAGTAAAGCTTGGTAATGCAATGATGCTCATATGGCACCTTTGAACATTTCTGGAATTTGCACTGCCTTAAGAAGAGTTTGATTATTTGTCCCTATGGGCACTCATTATTGGCCACTCAAGTGCAGGGAAGACAAGACACAATCCACATGGGTATCGTTTGTGAGGTACCATCACTTCCTGTGGAACCCACACTACACTGACTTTTTGGAGGCCAAGCAGGCCTGATTTCTTCAGTACTATGTATTTACTAGCTCAGTATATTTTTCTGTTACCGTTTTTCCTCTGATCAGTAAATGGTAGTAAGCAGTACTATCTAAGAACAATACATTTTCATTGACCTTTGTAAGTCATTTGTTGCCTCAGTGCGTGTAATCCACAAATGCCCACTAATCTGACCAGAGGCTCTTATTTTAAGAACTACCTCTCACTGCATGCTATGACCTATAAACAAACCATCTGTCACTACCCAACTTAAAAGTGC
Source organism: Ambystoma mexicanum (assembly GCF_040938575.1). NCBI lineage: Eukaryota > Metazoa > Chordata > Amphibia > Caudata > Ambystomatidae > Ambystoma > Ambystoma mexicanum. The sequence continues at coordinate 1,463,249,902 of NC_090935.1, forward strand.
CTTTGCTTTTCCATGAATTTTACAGAATGTCAGGCCTAAGAGAGGCAGTATAAATCAGCGACACAGATTTTTCTACGGAAAACAGATTTCTTAATTAGTGCAGATTTTCCGAGTTTCCCCACATATTTTAAACATTTTGAATATTTTCTGCAGATTTTCTGTCCATGCATACTGAATTTTGTCCCAAGGGGGGTAAAACAGACTGATTTGGGCACACAGGGACATCTCTGATTTTAATATGAAAATGGGGATGAAATTGTTAGATGAACAAGGAGAAGTAAATAGGTGTGCTGAGGAAAATGAAAGAGAATCCAAGGAGTACTCCTAATAGCAAGGATATCTAGTACTATAAAAGAAGACATAGGAATGATGTTAGAAGAATAAAACAACTGGGTGCAGTAAGTCCCCTGATGGAAAGTCAATTTGAAAAGGTTGAAACAATGTTATAGAAATAGAGTAAAATCTATTCTGGCACAGATATATCCAAGGGAGGTGGAAAAGATGCTCTCCTGCTAATGCTAAAGGCTAAATGGGAAATAAACTATTGGAGGTTAATTAAAATGAAAGATGAATTTCAATGCTTAACTCAATCAAACCCCATTTCTGAATCCACTTGGGTACAGCATCTTACGAATTTATATTTGAAATCTGAAGCTTCTTTTTTAAATTGGGAAAGTCTCAAGAAAGAAACCTGGCTCTTGAATCCAACAGTGAACCAAATTGAAAACATCATGAGACTTATCAGTTACTCAAGGGCACCAGGACTTAATGGTCTTTGTAATTAGGTTATTAAAGAAGATCCCATAATGTTGGCAGGAATTCTGTGTAGTATTTTCCAGTCTATTATTTCTTTATAAAATAAGACACTGCTGACTTGGAAGGTGGCACACATAGTACCCATTTTCAAAAAAAGTGACAGGGATTCACCTTTAAATGAGAGGCCTACTGCCATACTAGACGCGGAATCAAAACATGTTGCGTCACTATTGCTTATGTCACTTAAAGAGTGGGCCAATTAAAATGGTATTTTAAAGCCCAACCAAGTGGGTTTTCGAATGGGGGTGGGTACAATAGTAGCATGATGGGTAATTAATTACTTGCAGAGCCTTGCCTGGGATGGCGTGGTAAAGGAGGTGTTTGTGGTCACATTGGATCTCTATCTTGCCTTTGATCAAGTAAATAGAGACAAACTGTGGTTAAAATTACAGAAGTGGGGGTTGCCGGGTGGTTTGTTAACCATTCTATGGGAATGATAATGTATCATTTATCTAGGACAAGGGTCTGCAACCTTAGCTTTCCAGATGTTTTGGACTATGATTCCCATGATCGCTTAGCACTGACTATGCTGGATAGGAATGCTTGGAATTGTAGTCCCCAAATATCTGGAGAGCCAGAGGTTATAGACCCCTGATCTAGGAAATGGCCATGACAGACTATTGTCCCAATCACTACAGAATCCCAAGCTTTGAGGCTATTGAAATGCCAGTTAAATGCTCTACAACAGCCATGCAACATACCTTTCTATATATGTGACCCATTTACTTAAAAGGGTCTGTATATGGCTTGGGGTGAACAACGGGTTCTTTTCACTACCGGGAACTACTCTATTCACACCAACAAATAACACTTTATGACAAGTCAGGTCAATATTAGAATGCAAAGAGTGGATATGGGTTTTCCATAACTATCCTCATATCCACAGAGTCCTGAGGCATGAACCTTAAATGCACTGGCCCTCATTACGACCCTGGCGGAGTGGGATACCGCCAGCGGTAATCGTGGCGGACCCGTCCGCCGTACTACGAGTTCCCTTAGCGCCATGGAGGTTTTCTCCGCCTGGTTTTACCGGGCGGAGAAAACCATGGCGCTAAGGGAACTCATTGTTAGTTACGCCGCCGTACTTTACGGCGGCGTAATTAACTCCTTCCCCACTCCCATTATACCCTATGGGGCAAGAATGGGAATGGGGAAGGGTAAAATGGGGATTGGGGATTTACCGCTCCGCCAAGGTCGGCATGGGGTGGTAAATCCGCCAACCCCCATGGCGCTATCGGCGGCTTTCCGCCATGCTCCGCGGTGCATTTTGCACCGCGAAATCCGCCAGGGTCGTAATGAGGGCCACTGTCCTGAAGTCTAATGGCTAGAGTGAAATGAATCATTCTAAGGTCAGAATAGAAACTGGTGGACACAGGAGGTTTCATTTACATATATCCCTTTACCAGGTCAGCATTAGACAAATATTTTCAAATAATTTCTAATGGCTAATGTTACAACAACTCATATCCCCCTGGAAAAAAAGAAATTTATAAGGCACTGATTGCTACCAAGCATAAGCACACTTTGAATCCAATACCAAATAAACACAGGGAACGATGAAAGGGGGTGGGTGCCCTTCCTACCCATAGCATTTGGCCACCTATAAATACAAGTTGCTTGCTTCTCCTCACTTTCATACTGTTGATCAGATATGGTCCCACCATGTTGAAAGTATAATAAAGCAGTGGCAACTTGAATACAAGCAAACCTGACACCAACACTGGTGCCATAGTCTGCTCAGTGACAAAGCTACTGGTTTTGTGTTAATAAACCAATGTGCACCTACGCTATCAAAGGAACTTTTCCGATCAAATATGCTAAAAACCCTGAGCTGTCGGGTTTTGGTGATGCCTAGGGCTAAAACTTTGCAGAGACGTCATTTTTTTGCACTGGTCCAGTGGCCATGCCGTGACACCAATAGAGGGCGTGAGAACTCTCCTTTGAGTTTAAGGATGGAAGAACCCGAATTTGGTTTGTTATTATGAATACAAATAAAAGGAATCAAAGCTGTGCTCAAGCCAATAATCATGGACAGGCTACTAGCTGCACAGAGATGTCAATCAAATAACATCATCAGACAGCGTTAAACCAGTTCCTACATGGAATTGGAATCAACTCTTTCTTTCTCTATGAAAGTGCAGAAGATGACCCAAAACACACATGACACCAAATGGCTCTTTTAAAAAAACCTTTTTTTATAGTTGGCAGGAATTTCCAGGTAAAATGAGGACCAGTCTCTCCAGTAGAGGTTCACTCGAAAGCCATGAGTATGCATGACCAGGTGCCATGCATATAACCGGTATCCTCACTATCTATTAGCACTGCAAAGCACGTTGCCAACAAAGCATCCTTCTTTAGCGAGGACAGACCCTACTTGACCTCCTAAGTGTCAATTTCAAAGGCATTCTACATTCAACTCCCTCTCCCTAAATACCTCCCGGCTCGAGCACTTCAGTCCTCTAGCTCCAACTCTCTGCAGATCCGTCGTTTCTCTAAGCAGAGAGTGCAGAGTAGATTTCTATCTTCGGCAGGAGCCTCCTTCTGGAATGGCCTCCCTGCCTCTCTCAGACTTCAGCCGGATCTCCTTAAGTTCCCGAAGCGGCTCAAGACCCTGCTCTTCCCTTCTTCCTTCCTTCTATCTTCCTGTGCTAATCCCCCGTCTGCCTACTGCAACTGGCAGCCTGGTTCCTCATGAGTCTTGCAGGGCATCAGGCCCTCGCGTCCAGTCTGCCTCAGCATCCGCTCAACCTAGCACTGCCCTTCTGGGCCCCCTCTCTGACCAGCCTTGAGGGTTGACAACCCCCCTGAGTCTGGTCCACGCTCCATTCCCCGCACTAGTCGGTGATCCCTGTTCATCCTCTGGCACTTGCCCTCTTGGGCTCCCATAGCTCTTGTCTAACCCTGCACTTCCTGCTGCTGCACTTGCACGATCCAAATGTCACAAGGCCTAGTAGGACTGTTACTGTTTTTAAATCCCCTTGACCCCCCTCCCTCCCCCCCACTGTTTTATATCTTGTGGCGCCTGGTAACACATTGTGTATAGGCGCCTTATGAATATGCAATAAATAAGGCATTCTTCTTCCCTTTGTGCATTCCAATCATTGTCTGCTGCCAATGCCTGCCTTAGAGGGGGCATCTATCTCATTTGGACACAAGTATCCTCAAATGTAGGTTAAAAAATCCCCACTTAGGACACCTGAAGCGGCTTTATTTTGGCAGATGAGTTTTCTCTCTCTCATAGTGATTGGCTTTCTGTGGTATGTGGCATAATTAAAAAATACGAACGGTTTGTGGAAGAAGCCAGAGAAATGGCACCAGAGCAGACTAGGGCAGTTGAACTAACTAGTATGAAGGAAGGGTGCAAATAGGATTCTGCTTATGCTCTGAAATGTTATGCCTAGAATAGACCGAAAACGTGCTATGTTCAGGTCACCCAAGAATCCTATAATTCTATGATTGTCTAACAATTGCTATAATGCTACTGCTGCAGCCATGCTTCACCGAAATGAAGTGGACCCCAGGTGCTCTGTAACATTTGCATAAGGACACTTCCCTGAATGTGCTGTAACCTTGGTAGAAATTTCTGTTGGTCAGTTGCAAATGTTTCTACTCGAATAGCAGTGCATGGGGATTTAGAATCGGGCCAAGACAACAAAACAAAACAAACAAGGGGCAATCGACTGATTAAATAACACAAACTAAAACACATTTATATCCAACACTATATAGCAACATGACAAACCATGGTTTATTCACATTTACCTCCCTATGCACCATTTTATACAAAAATACCTGTATGACAATTTAATTTAATGTCCACAAGCAAGAAGGAGATCTGTCATCATGCACGGTGGAACATGAATCATTTTGGTGTCCGGGTCTGCTGCCTGAAGCCAGGAGCTCTGAAGAGCCATCTGCGTGAGTTGCATCTTGAGACGAGCAAGGGGAAGAGCAAGCACGCACAAGGCCATGAGGCCTAGAAGCCTCTGGAACCACCAGGCCGACATGCTCTCTGACTGAAGGAAAACCTGACACGTGGTCAACAGATCCGCCATCCTGTCCACAGTCAGGCACACTCTGCAGTCGATCGTGTTCCAATGGAAACCCGGGAATATCAGGTCTTGAGAGATCGTCATGGAGGATTTCCACCAGTTCACTGACAGCCCAAGGCAGAACATGAGCTGGAGGAGGGACTGAAGGTTGCTCGAGGCTTTCACTGGACAAGGACTGCGCAGAAGCCAGTCGTCCAAAAATGGACACACATGAATACCCTGTAGCCGCATAAATGCCGCAATGACCGACATCATCTTCATGAAGACACCCGGCGCTGAGCTTAGACCAAAAGGGAGCACTCTGAATTGGAAGTGCTTCTCACTCAGGGAGAACTGCAGACATTTCCGATGCGGGCTCCAGATCAGGATATGCATATACGCGTCCTGAAGGTCCACAACACTGAGGCAGTCGCCCTTCTGAAGAGAGGACTTTATTTGGCAGGGCATGATCATCTTGAATTTCTCTTGGGGAAGAGAAAGGTTGAATTGGGAAAGGTCTAGGATGGTGCGCAGGTCAGCCTGGTTGGGTTTGGGCACCATGAACAGACGAGAGTAAAAACCGTCCCCTCTTTCCACTAGGGGAACGGGTTCCACCGCCTTGAGATCTAGAAGCTTCTGGGCCTCGGCTCTGAGGGAGAGCGTCCCCGACTGCTGAAAGGGAGGATTGAAGGGTGCGGTAGTGGGGAGGGGCAAGCGGGAGCCCGCCCAAGTGATGGAGAAAACCCACCGGTCTTCGGTGATGGTTTGCCAAGCCTCCAGATGAGACAAGATTCGTCCTCCCACTGGAGTCTCGTGCGAGCGCCAAAAAATATAATTTTGCAGACTTTTCGGGGGAGAGACTACCTGTCCCTGAAGAGGAGGCTGAAGACCAAGAGAAAAATCGACCACGTTACTGTCTCCGATGGGTGCTACCTGTCGGAGGATCAGCTCTGCGTGACCTGCGGTCCTGGAACCCTCTGAAGCCTGAGGAGGACAGAGACTGGGATCCAGATATCTGAGCTTTGATTGGGGGCTTCACAAGCACTGACAGAGACTTGGCAGTTTGCGTGCTCGCCTTAGTCTTTGTGAGTTCGTCATCCGTTGAAGTATGAAACAACTCTTTGCCATCAAAAGGCAGGTCCAGAACTATCTTGGACCTCCTTCGAAAAATGTTGTTGCATGAAGCCAAGCTTGACGAGAGATGTCCACCCCCAACATGAGGCCTTGAGCTGAGGTATCAACATGGTTTGCAGTAGCCTCCAGAATATCCTGCGGCAATACCGTGACGTTTGACGAACTGCCTTTAAAGTCTTTCAGCCTGTCCCCAGGAATGAACTCCTGGAGGTCTGCCTAATCCCTCCACAGTTTTATATTTGCTGCCAGCAAAATAAGCTCTGCGTTAGCTTGACGCAATTGCAGTGCCGAGTTGGCAAAAACCTTCTTGGCCAAGGAATCGAGCAACTTGTCTTCCCTGGTCAGAACTTGAGCTGCAGCAGCAGAGGTCGCAGAGGCCGGCTTGGATTGCAGAGTGGCGGCAGCTGCCACTGTTGATGAAGGGAGCAGATATGACACCAAGGCTACTTCCTCTGAGGTGTGAAGCCTGTAACGGGCGTCAATTCTCTTCTTGATATGTAGCCCTTTGTGGGGTTTATTCCAGACTTTGCGGGCCTCGGCCAGAATGTCCCTCTGAAGGAACAGGCCGGTTCGCTCCTGCAGAGACAAGGTGAGCGCCCCCGAAGGCACTGCTTCCTGCGGAGAGGGTGCCTCAGGTACTGGTATGTCAAGGAGTGATATCATGTCCAGGACCCGGTCGTGGAATGCTCTAACAGAGCGGGGCTGGTTCTCACTATCCTGATCTGCCTGAGGGTCGTCCAGTACGTCAGGATCTGCCGGTTGCGATGCGACCAGCATCAAATTGACATCTCGCTCTGCTGGAGTCTTGTCAACTGGGGACAAAGGAGGCAGAGGCGGAAGAGGTGGTGCGGGCCGGGAGATAGAGGCGGTACCACTGCCGGGGCGACAGGTGCTGTGACTCGAACTGTCGGGGCAGGATGCGGCACCAGAGGGCAGATCTCCCTAAAAAGACTGTTAAAGTACTCCCTCATGGGATCAGAGTTCATAAGACTGTGAAACTTCCCGAAAAAGGCATCCTCTGCCGAAGCTTTAGGCACTGGAGTGGGCAGAGGCCACTCATGAGGGGCATACCCCCACAAACGTAAAGAGGAAGGCTGCCAAGAGGACCCGCCACTAACCGGGTCTACATAGACCATTGGGGCAGAAGTAGGAGGAAGCAAGACTGTATGTGGCAGTGGCATCCGAGCATGCCAGTCATAAGAGGGGTGGAACGGATTCACACTGTCCCGTGGAAAAGGTTGGCCACCAAAAAGAAGTGTCCCAGCACCTGCCGTCGATAGCGTGGGTGTGAGGGAAGAATCCAAAATGGCCGCTGTAGACCACGCGGGAAGGCCCACTATTTTGTTAGCATCTGAGGAGAACTGGGTCACATCTGTGGATGAGGCAGGTAACTCCACAGACTGGTCAGGGGACTTGATCGAAACTTTAGCTTTGACACAAGGATCCTTGGCAGAGCCGGAACTATGGGGCCTGGGATGTTTAGTCTCCAAGAGAGGAACCTCAGCAAAGCCGGTAACAGAGGAGCAATGGTCAGCAACCTCTCCCAGTGCCCCCTCAACAGAACCGGTATCACTGCGAGCACGAGAATGTTGAGGAATCCACCTCACAGACAAGACCTTACCGGGTCTCTCAGTTCTGTCGGTAAACACCTAAGCCTCGATGATAGGAGCCTCGGAACAGAGTCAAGACTGTATAGCTCCCACGAGAGGGGCCTTGAACCGTGATACAGTACAGAAAGCCTCAACAGAGGCCTCAGGACGCACCCCGGTGTCTGTATGGGAAGCTCCAGACAAGGAGACCTCGGAAGGAACTCCGGTACCCAACGCCCCTGCACGACTGGGCTGGCTATTAGCACCTGGTTGGTGAACCTCGGATTGTGATCTGGTGTCGGCAGGCCCCTCGCAGGAACCCTTTGAGAAAACCCTGGTACGCCTATTATGCCTGCAAGGCACCTCAGGGGAGAGCCTGGTAGCAGAACTCTTGAAGCCCCTCCCGGACCTGGAGGACCTCGGGAAGGAGTACCCCGGCCGGGGTGCCCTACAAAGTAAGGAACTTACCGGGCGTCTCTTCTTTTCGTCGATGAAGAGTTGAAAATGCAGTGGAGGAACTCGCTGGAAGATCTCCTCCCACCGAAGAAGATGACGCTGAAGTGCCCGGACCGAAAGGGAGTCGCAGTAGAAACACGAGTCCCAACGGTGATCCGGTCCCAGACACTCTAAACATAAAGAATGGGGATTCGCCCAAGCGAAGCGATGTTCGCAAGAGGAACAAGAGACAAATCCCAAACGATCCGGCATAGACGGAGGACTACGCGACCGCAGAACCGGAGCAGGAGAGAAGGACAACGGGAAAGAAGAAAAATGTCTTCCCGCTGATGCAAGTGCATCCAGCCCCGACCGCGCAGAGAAAAGGACTGAAGGGCAGTGCGCGAGGAGGAGCTAAGGAGGGTGGGGTTACGGTTGCGTGTGGTACCCCGCGTAAAAAGAGAAGAAGGACAACATTTTCAATTTGATGCTTTTTTTTTACAAAAGTGCTCCGGTCCCGTCCCACTGTATGGAATGTCCCAAAAGTATAGAGGAAAGGGGGTGGGACGTAGGAGTAATTGTATTACAAACAGCACTTTAAATTATGATCCCTCATCAGGAGATCTCTTAAAAATTGACAGTGCCGCCAAGTAGCCCTTTGTCGTGGTCACTTGTACCCAGAGTGGGTCAAGTGGAGCAAGAAAGATATAACAGTGGGAAGTTTACATGTGAAAGGATCACATTTCCTTTCCCTGCACCAGCTGTGAAACGTAGTCCAACAGCAGCAGTATAGGGATTTAGTTGCTGGTATTCTAGCCCAAAGCAACCCCTGCATCACATCTTCTGCAAGGTCCCAATCTACATATCTCACCCTTTCAGACACCAGGCGTGAAGGTTGAGAGTTGTGATCTTATTATTATTATTATTATTATTATTATTATTATTATTATTATTATTATTATTATCATCTCTAGGTCAAGAATGCAAACTACCTCTTGCGAGAGTAGGTCCTCTCTTTGGGGAAGATGCATGGGAGGGCAGATGTCCATCTCTAGAAGGTCCAGGTACCACGCCCTCCTGGCCCAATCCAGAGCAATCAGGCTCATATTTTTCCTGAACTTTCTCAACCTCCTTATTATGTGAGGAATGACGGGACTGGAGGAAACGCCTACAGCAGTGGAAACTCCCACTCCACCACAAACACGTCCCCTAAAGCTCCTCTTGGGGGACATTCCCTGGAGCGGAACTGCTCGCACTTCCTGTCGACATTGGTCACAAACAGATCCACTTGAGGGGTTCTCCATAGGGCAAAGACCTCCAGAAGGATTTTCTGAGCTATTTCCCATTTGTGGGAGATCGTACTCTGTCTACGCCCCCTGTCTTGTTGAGGTAGTGCATGGCCACTGTGCAGTCCGTCATTATCAGGACACTTCTCCCACGTATTGAGGGAAGGAAGGCCATCAGAGCTAATCTGATTGGCCTCAGCTCCAAAAGGTTGATATGGAGCCTGGACTCTGACTGAGACCAGTGTCCACTTACTGAAAGATCTTTCATATGCGCTCCCAATCCTGTGAGGGAGGCGTCTGTCACAACTGTCCTCTCCGGCCATGGTTGCCAAAAGGGTTCTCCTCTCATCACATTCCCTCGGCTGGTCCACCACAGGAGATCCTGGGAGACCTTTGTTGGGACCTGAAGAATGTTCATCATTCTGCTGGAGAATTGAGACCACTGGGATCTGAGAGCCCACTGAAGGGATCTCATTCTCAGATTAGCTTCTGGCAACAGAACAATGCAGGATGCCATGAGGCCGAGCAACCTTAGGATGAGGCCGAGCAACCTTAGGAAGTCGAAGGCCGAGAGATGTTGGGTATGCTATACTTTCTGGACCATCTCTGAGAGATTATAATTATAATTGTTCTTTTGTAACATGCTTAATACCTGAGATTGGTTTCTAAGCGTGTGATGGGGATTCAAACCTGGGTTGCGCTGTGTTGTCTTGCTTCCAAGACAAACGTGTTGCCCCTGAGCTATCCCCTCTCACCATGAGATATCCCCCCCACCAAGAGAGATGTTGAGCCCTCAACTCAGGTGGCAAAGCTTATCCCAAGGCTGAAGCCAGGACTGCTCGAATAAATTAAAGCTTCTGTGAAGGTGTCAAATGGGACTTCTTGACGTTCAGGGGGAAGCCCAGCTCGTGGAGGAAGTGGCAGGTGCAATTGAGATGACTCAGAGACTGTTCCGGAGAACAAGCCCTGATTAGCCACTCGTCCATGTGAATCCTCTCCCTCCTAAGACTGGCTGGCACCGCTGCCATAAGCCTGGTGAAGACCCCCAGGACTGAGCCGAATGGCAGAACCCGAAACTGATCATGAGAAGTGGCAACCGCAAACCTCAGGTACTTTTTGTGCTTCTGTTGTATGGGCACATGAAAGTAAGCATCCGGAAGAAGGTCAAATGGCACCAACCAATTCTGGAGTCGAAGGGCCTGAAGGATCTGCGAAAGAGTTACCATCTTGAACTTGTCCTTCCTGGGGAACTTTCAAGCATCTCAAGTCAAAGATGGGTCGCACTCCTCCCTCCTTCTTGGGGATTAGGAAGTAGGGAGAATACCAACCATGGCTTCTCACTGCTGCAGGTACTAGCTCTATTAGACCTTTCTCCAACAAGATGAGAATCTCTTGTTGGAGGAGTAGATCTGGAACCAAGGTAGACCTTACTTCCCGGGGGGCATCCGGGGGTTTCTTTAAAAATGGGAGTAAATAACCGTCAGCTACCATTTGCAGCACCCATGCATCTGAAGTTATATTTCGCCAACTCCGGAGATGTTGCAATAGTCTGTCTCCTACCACAGACTTGTGGGTGAGAAAGTCATTTTGTTGCACCGGTTGCAGCTGAGGGCAATTCAGTGGTTGTTGCACGGGGAGTTCTACCTCCTCTGCCTCTGGTTCCATGAGGAGCTTTTCTCTGGCCCCTTTGTGAGAACTGTCCTCTTCCTCTAGAGATGGAAGAATAGAAACAAAAAGGGCGTCCTCTACACCTTTTTCATGAGGGTTGCACTGGTTGGGCCTCATTACGACCCAGGCGGTAAGGGGTTTACGGCAGCGTAAACAGCGCCGACCCTTACCGCCTGAGTACGAGGTCCCTTAGCGCCATGGAGCTTTTAACACCTGTGTTAAAATCCATGGCGCTAAGGGACCATGGAGTTAATTACGCCACCGTAATTTACGGTGGCGTAATTAACGCCTTCCCCACTCCCATTATGCCCTATGGGGCAGAAATGGGAATGGGGAAGGGTAAATGGGGATTGGGGACTTACCGCCCCGCCAAGGTCGGAATGGGGCGGTAAATCCGCCAACCACCATGGCGTAAACGTAGTTTACGCCATGGTTGTAAAGTCACGGCCCAGGCGGTAACTTACCGCCTGGGTCGTAATGAGGCCCGTTGTCTGATTGTCGCCCCTAAGGATTTAGCTGCTTCCCTTGAAGCCTGCAGCTTCTCCAAGCTGTTGTCAGCCTTCTCACCACAAAGATAAGTGCCATCAAAGGGCATATCCAGCAAATGTGCTTGGACATCTGCTGAATAACCTGACTTCATGAGCCATGACATGCGTCTCAGCACAGTACTGGCAGCCATAGATCTACTCACAGAATCCACATTATCCAGACAAGACTGTAAAGATTGCCTCATGGCATCCTTTACATCTTGGATTAGGTTTAAAACCCATCCCTCTCTTCTCCTTATAGTATGTGGTCTGCTGCAAGGACAGCTACACCCCAAAGGGTGTGTGTGTACTTGGCTAAGGCACTTGTAGCATTGACCGATTTCAGTGCCATGCTTCCTGCGCTAAACATTCTCTTTCCCAATGAATCAACCTTCCTATCGTCCTTGTCAGCAGGAGTCGAAGGGTAAGCTGCAGACCTAGAGAATACTGTTGCTGCTTGAACCACAAGGCTCTCTTGTGTTGGATGCCTGCTGAGGAAGGGAGGGTCTATAGAAACTGTTCTGTACTTCTTTGTCAACAGCTTATTAATAGGAGGTATAGCATCTGGCTTCAGCCAATTTTCCATTACCCTCACTCTTAAAGCAGCCTGAAAAGGTAACACAGCTTAATTTACTGGTCCACTACCTAAATTATCAGTAAGGTCATTAGTTTCTATAAATGCAGCTGGTTTTTACCACCCTAGATATTCAGAAACTTTACTTTTTAATGACCTATAGGAAGGATCTGAATATCCAGCCACCCCTGGGTTCCCAAAGTCAGTTTCAGGAGATGTATCCCATCTGCTGGTCTCTTTTAGTGTCTCTACCAGATTTTGCATTTTTGATTCTGGAGACATAAGCTTCTCTGGGGCACTGGTTGTTCCAAACATATACCCAAATGGAGCTTGTTCCTCCTCTTGATCCTCCTTGAAGATGGAACCCATAGACCTAATGAAATCTGGTCAAGGTAGTGGTTTGAAAGAATTTGTCGAGTCAATCGTAAGTTTTAAAGTCTTTGAAGGCACAGAATGCCCTGATGGCTTCGAAGGAGCCGAGGGTGTCGATGACTTCACAGAAGGGGTCGGTGAATGAGCCGATGGTTTTAAATGCTTCAACGGCTTCAATTTGATTATGTGCCTCGACGGTTCAGGCGCAGTACTCAACGGCTTCAACAACTTTAACGAAAGCTCTGAGAACGTAGATGAAGGCCCTGAATCTTTTTTCTCCGAGGAGGAAAGTGTTGATTTTATCTGATGTGGCAAAGAAGACCCCTTCGACTTGTGTCGAGGAGCCTCTCTTCCTGGGCTCTTAGGTACGCGAGAAGGGGACACACAAGACTGTCTAGTGGTCTTTTTAGACACAGAGGGGTGGCTTCATTTCTTGGACTCCTTGATAGGGGCACTCAGAGGAGCCTGCCTCTGAAAAATGTCAAGCATTTTTAAGCGTAAATCTTCCCATTCGACAGGAGTCAAAGATTCTTAGGGAAAGACACTCCATCGGGAGAGGAGGAAGAAGATGATGACAATCTGTGGTTTTGCTTCTTGCTCTTTTTGTGAAAAGACGATGAGTGTCACAAACTTGACCTCGAGCGTCTTCGATGTTTAGAACGCTTTTTCTCAGGGCACTCATCCCTCAATTCAGAGGACAACTTTCTTTTGGATGGGGTAATGGATGGGGATTTGGGAGAGGGCTTACCTGCATCAAGCTTCCCCTTCCTTCCCTGCAAGGCCTTGTCTGTCATGGATTGACACGAGCACCAGTCGTCCACCTTGTGGCCTATCCCCAAACACTCATGCAGACACGATGCTAGTCTGAGATGGACATTTTTGAACCACAGTCTGCACACTACTTAAATCCAGTCTTCAGTGTTGAGAACATGTCGTGTCATCGACGTCACAGTGAGGGACGCTATGGAGGACGTCGAGGGCCATGGCTCAACACCACACGACGCTCGACCTTATGAAAAAAATCCATAGCAAGCTGCAAGCAGACTTGGATACATCAAAGATGAGGAATATGTGGGAGGACACAATCCATTTGAAATGTATATGCATTTTGCTTCAAAATAGGATGCCACACGCAAAGAAGGACAAATGCTGTAAATTAAGATTTGGGAAGTTAACAAACTTAATGAAACAATCCATGCTTTCAGATTTCAATAGAGATGATGAACTGCTACATTTTGAGAAAAAAAGGACACTGCTCATGTAAATGCTTGCAGCTTTCCTTCATTGAATTATTCTCCCCAACCTGACATTCATGAGGTGAGAATGACCTTGCAGGAGGGTCCAGCTTACAAGCCGGAGAGCATTGAAAGAAATCAACAAATAATATTTCCATATCCAGCTTCAGCTGCTTCAAAAAAGATTTCCAGCAGAGGGCGTAGAGCGTCGATGTCAGTCGACTCGATGTCCCTCGCAGGCCTCCGTCCCAAAGTCGACATCATTGATGGCATAAAGTGCACGCAGCAACGGTTGGCTTCAGTTCTGTTTTTAAATCATGTATATGATAACCTACACCCGACAGTTACTTACACTGAAAGAGCGAAGATTGCAATCACATGGAACATTCTACTGCAGGCAGGTTGGGAAGGGCGATGAGGAATACGTGGGAGGAACATCCAGTCCAAAGAACGTTCCATGGGTAAGTAACTTGTTCTTCGAATTGATTGTGTCCTCCCACGTATTCCTCCTCTTATGATAAACTCCCAAAGCTGTGTAAGTATTCCTGGAGGAGGGAGTCAAAGTTTTCACGTTCATAATCATTTAGGAGTTCTTTCATTGGTCCGTGTGCACAGAATGTAGCACTGCCTTTCCAAATAAACATTCCCGGCATGAGGAAGAGTCCAGATTATAGTGTTTGGTAAAGGTGTCTACGGACCATGTGGCTGCTGCACAAATATCCCGAATTGGGACAACCCTCTGTAATGCAGAGGAGGTAGCCATGCCCTTGGTCTAATGGGCTCTAAGACCCGCTGAGGGCTCCTTTCCTGCTAATCTGCAGCATTCATTTATGGCATACTCAACTTGTGGCCCGTGTAACCTACAAAAAGTTGATGATCGTGTCTTATCTTAGACATACTGGAGATGTAAAATGTCAGCACATGTCTAGGATCAAGCCTGTGTAATCTCTCCTCTTCCTTTCCAGGATGAGGAGGAGGATAAAAGGAAGGTAGAATTATTTTCGGAGTTAAATGGAACTCAGACACAATCTTGGGCAAGAAGGTCGGTTTCACCTTAAGGACCACCTTGTATAGGGAGGCTTGTAGGACAACGCCTGAAGTTCCCTCACTCTTCGGGCTGATGTAATGGTCACTAAAAGGATGGTCTTTAAGGTTAACAACCTTAAAGGGCAGGTATGGATAGGCAAAAAAGGAGCATGCATGCATTAGAAATCTCAATTCTAGATTGAGGTCCCAAGTTGAGACTTAAAATGGGACTGGGGGAAATGTATTTGTCAGTCCTTTTAAGAATTGTTTCAGAAAGGGAATCTTGAAAAATAGAGAGAGCTGCAAGATACCCCTTGATTGTACCAACCTGGAGCCCCAGGTTGTCCAGGTGTAATAAGAATGATAACCCCATAGGTGTCCTGCATGTGAACAGATCCACATTCTTATCCCTGCACCAGGTGCAGAATTTGTTCCAATGGCAGCGGTACAAGGACTTTGTTTCTGGCAAAATCTCCATTACGTCTTCCGGGAGGTCCCAATCCTTGTATCTGAACCACTCGGAAACCATGCGTGAAGGTTGGGAGTCTTGACCTCTGGATGGAGAATCTCTCTCTCTCTCTCTCTCTCTCTCTCTCTCTCTCTCTCTCTCTCTCTCTCTCTCTCTCTCTCTCTCTCTCCCTCCCTCTCTCCCCCTCTCCCTCTCCCTGTCCCTCTCCCTCTCTCTCTCTCTCTTCCTCTCTCTCTGGTCCTCTCTTTGCGTGGAAGATGTATTGGAGGGAAGATGGACATGTCCAGAAGGTCCGGGTACCACATCCCCCTGGCCCAATCCGGAGCAATTAGGATCATGGATTTCCTGAACCTCTTGCTGACTTGAGGAATGATGGGATTGGAGGAAATGCATACAGGAGTGGACACTCCAAGTCCACTACGATTGCGTCTCCTAGAGCAGTACCGTTCGCACTTCCGGTTGACACCGGTCGTGAACAGATCCCCTTTGGGGGTTCCCCAAAGGGTGAAGATCTCTTGAAGGATATCCTGAGCTAGTTCCCACTCGTGGGAGAGTGTGCTCTGCCTGCTCAGAGCATCCGCCGCCATATTCTCCACTCTGGCTAGGTGAAATGCTGATAGGGAGATTCCTTCATGGAGGATAGCTCAGGGGCAACGTGCTCGCCTTGGAAGCAAGACGACACGGAGCACCACAGGTTCAATCCCCGGGTCTGCGCTTAGAAACCTCTGGGTATTAAGCGCTTTATAAATAACCTATCATATCATATCAATTGCCCAGTACCAGAGCTGCATTGCCTCTCTGCAAAGTGGTCGTGACCCTACACCACTTCTCTTGTTGAGGTAGTACATGGTCACTGTGTTGTCCGTCATTATCGGGACATTCTTTCCCCATACAGAAGGCAGAAAGGCCTTCAGCGCTAGTCTGATTGCCCTCAGCTCCAAAAGGTTGATATGTAGTTTGGACTCTGATGGAAACCAGCGACCCCTGATTGTCAGGTCGTTAGTATGTGCTCCCCACTCTGTGAGAGAGGTGTCCGTTACTACCTTTAATTCCGGCCATGGTTGGCAAAATGGTTCTCCCTTCAAAATGTTGTCCACGCAGGCCCACCACAGGAGATCCTAATCAACTCTTTGGGGCCTGAAGGAGATCTGACACCCTGCGTGAGAATTGAGACCATTGAGTCCTGGGAGCCCACTGGAGGGATCTCATTCGCAGGCGTGCCTCTGGCACCAGAAAAATGCAGGATGCCATGAGGCCGAGCAATCTCAGAAAGTTGAAGGCCCGGGAGACGCTGGCCACTCTGGAATTTGGTGACCATCTGCAGAATGTCTTGAGCCCTCCAGCAAGGCTTTACCTAGGGACGCATCCAGTACTGCTCCAATGTATAGGAGCTTTTGAGATGGTATCATGTGAGACTTCTGGATGTTGAGGGAGAAGCCTGGTCTGTGAAGGGAGTGACAGGTGGAGCTGAGATGTTCCAGGGCCTGTTTGGGGGAACTGGCCCTGATCAGTCAATCTTCCAGGTAGGGCTAGAGGTGAATCCCCCCTCTCCTGAGACTCGCTACCACCACGCCATTAACCTGGTGAAAACCCTCGGGCAGAGGTCAGCCCAAATGGCAGAACTTGAACCTGATAATGAGAACCGCCAACGGCGAACCTCAGGTACCTTCTGTGCTTGTGATGGATTGGCACATGAAAGTAAGCATCCTGAAGGTCCAATGATACCATCCAGTCCTGAAGCTGGAGGGCACGAAGGATATGAGAAAGGGTAACCATCTTGAACTTGTCCATTCTGAGGTAATTGTACAAGTCTTTTAAATCCAAGATGGGTCTCAATCCTCTGTCCTTTTTTGGAATTAGAAAGTAGGGGGAATACCAACTCTTGTTCCTCTGCACTACAGGTACTCGTTCTATAGCACCTTTCTCTAGCAGGGTTAATATTTCCTGCATAAAGTGCGGATCTGGAACTTTGAAAGAGCTGTTACCCGGTGGATGACTCTGAGGCTTTCTTAGAAAGGGAAGGCAGTAACCCTGGGCAACTGTTTCCAATGCCCATGCATCTGAAGTAATGCCGAGCCATTCATTCAGATGCAGTGAAAGTCCCTCTCCCACTGGGGTCTTGTGAACTAAGACCTCAGAGAGGTTTTGAGGCGCTGGAGCAGTGGCTGATGGTAAAGTAGCCGCTACCTGGGCGGTCTTAGTGACTCTTCCCCGTCCACCACGGGGAAATCTTTTCTGACCTCTTTGATTGGACAGTCCTCTCCCCCTTCCAACTGAGGAGTAATAGTGAAAGGACCTACCCCTCCAAGGTGTGCAGGTGGGGCGGTTTTGTTTCTGTCTAATAGCAGCACCAAGGGACTTTGCTGCCGCTTTAGATGTCTGAAATTTCGCCACGCTCTCATCAGCCTTGCTACCAAATAAATGTGTGCCATCAAAGGACATATTAAGCAATCTAGATTGCACATCTAGGGCAAAACCAGACTTTCTTAACCAGGCAAATCTGCGCAGAACTGTACTAGCCGCCATGGACCTGCTCATGCTGTCAGCAGTGTCGAGATCTGTCGGGAGGGATTTGCACATTGCATCTTTCCCATCCCTAATTAGATTTAAAAATCCGTCCCTTTCCTTCCCTTTGGGGATATGATCAGCCACATTCAATCAGTGTGAGTGAATCTGGCCAACATGCACGTAGCATTTGCTGACTTTAGGGCCATACTTCCCGCAGAGAAAACCTTCTTGGCCCAAGCGTCGTAACGCTTGTCATCTCTGTCTAGGGAAATAGTCGGGTATGCGTTCTGTTTAGAGGTTGATGTGGAAGCTTGTACCACTAAACTTTCAGGAATGGGATGCTTTGTCAAGTAACTGGGGTCACTAACTGAATGCCCTGTATTTTGATGTTAATTTTTTATTCACTGTCGGAATCAATTCTGGTGTCTTCCAATTTGTACTCACTCTCCTTTGCAATGCCACATGAAAAGGAAGAATAGGATCCTCCCGGGGTCCCTTATCTAGGATGTCAGTCAGATCCTGTTCGTATATTGATGTTGGTCTTTTCCACCCCATATACTCTACCACTCTGGACATTAACTATCTATAAGACCCTTCAGCATGGTCATTAGGGTCCGGTCTCCCAAACTCTAATTCTGGGGATGTATCTAGTCCACTTGCAGGGACTCCTGTACGTTTTTCAGCCTTGATTCCTCTGAGATCAAGTGCTCAGGGACCTCAGGTGATCCATACTGAAGACCAGAAGGTTGTGAATCATCCAAAGAATCTTCTGCTTCTTCATAAATCGAAGAAAGTGACTCAAAGAAGTTCTTTCTTGGTAATGGTGTATACACCTTTTCTGTAATCCTTGATGGAATCGATGGTGGCGCCCAAATCTTTGACACA
The DNA here is from genome assembly GCF_040938575.1 of Ambystoma mexicanum. Classification (NCBI taxonomy): domain Eukaryota; kingdom Metazoa; phylum Chordata; class Amphibia; order Caudata; family Ambystomatidae; genus Ambystoma; species Ambystoma mexicanum. Next base: position 1,463,268,457 of record NC_090935.1, read on the forward strand.
GTCGACATCGAGGGCTTTGACACAGTCGACGTCGAGAGCCTCTACGCTTTCGGCATCGAGGACTTGTCTGATGCTTTCGGCGCTGAGGACTTGTCAAACGCCTTTGGCGTCGAAGACCTGTCATGATCCGATGAGGAGTCTTTCAGCACCGATGGCGTTGATGACTTCTTCCTCGAGGAAGATTTGTCTTGACTCAAGGGATCCTTTGATCGCTCTCGAGGAGATTTTCCTTTGCCTTCTGGGCCAGAGGGTGCAAGGTTTTTGCCCTTATCCTTTTTCTTGTCAAGTTTTTCGACCTGGGCATGGCTTCCATGAGTTTTCGAGGGGGTCAAGACCGCATTCTCAAAAACTTGCATCATTTTCATTCTGAACTTCTCCCACTCAGTTGGAGAGGGTGATTTCATCAGGCATTTAACCCGTTCTGGGGAGGAACTCGAAGACGAAGACCGTGACCTATGGTGCCTTTTCCTCGACTGTTGTGAAGATGACGAGTGGTGAGAACCACTGCGTGATCTCAATCTCTTTTTCTCAACTTTTCTGAGGACACTTTTTTCGACGGGGTCATCGAAGGGGATTTTGACCTACCTGCCGCTAATTTTCCTCTTTGCTCTTTTAGGTCTTTCGCTGTTATCGATAGGGAGGCCTTACAGTCGAAGGTAGTGTGAGAGGAACCGAGGCACCACAGACACACCCGATGGGGCTCCGTAAGGGACATTTTCGCCCCACAATCTTGGCACTCTTAAACCCGATCTCGGAGTCAAAGACGCCAACGATGATGCCATTTCTCAATAATATACTCAATGATTCTCTATAGGCAACAGAAGCGTACCATATCCGAAGCGATAACTTTCACAAAAAAACAGAACTGAAGCCAACGGTCGCTGGGTGTGCTTTATACCATCAATGTCATTGACATGATACGGAGACCTCTGAGGGACATCGAGTCGACTGACATCGACGCACATCGCCCGCTGCTGGATAAAATTTCCAAAGCTGCTGGAGCTGGATATGGAAATATCATAAGAGGAGCAATACGTGGGAGGACACAATCCATTCAAAAGCAGATTTGCAAATCTGGGAAAAGGCTACAAAAACCTGTGAAACAGAATAATAAAATGTGTACTGATAATGATCTTTTTCTGAATTGTTCTATGAGAAAACATTGAATCGTTAATGTAAACTTTTCAAAATCTCGAATAGAAAAGAAAATGTTGAAAGTGAAAATGTATTGCATTTCCCTTACCTCACTAAAAAACTCATTTGAGGACACAGACATTAATTCTTATTTTCCCAAAAACCTTTCCCTTCTTCCTAAACCTTACTCCAAAGTGCAGAATTTGATTTAAAAAAGGTAACGCACAACATTGCAAAAGTTTATTTTTCTGAATCTATGATTATTTTTAATTCAGCGTTACGTGCATTGTTTTCATTCACTCTTTTTACGAGTAGATCTCGTAGGACAGTGACATAAGTGAAAACGCACCCTCACCACACAATTTTGGGCGGAGGAAGTACATGTAGAACAAAGCTATCTTTGGCAGCTTATGTGGTAAAGGAGAGCAAGAACAAACATTACCCAGGATGAAACGTATCCTATACATAGAATTCTCTTATGATGTCTGTGCATTGGGAACTGAGCATATGCACAGTCCTCCGACCCTGAGAGCTGGCTGCAATTCTGTGTGTAAAGGAAACAATATCTATAGATGGCCCTTGGATTGAATGACTGATGTCCCAGCCATTTTAGCGGTGGACTGAGCTAGTTGGGGGAGTTGGTGGGGAATGGTACAAAGAAACCAGCACGCAAGGACGGGATAGACTCAGGGAAGAAGGTGCTGGCCTCAAGATGGAATGCGTGCTTGTATCATGAGATTCAGTCCTCATTCCTCAACACCACCATATCCTTGCATGCTAATTTTGCAATAATCACCCATTACACAGGCTAGAACAGGTGGTAACGGCTTGGAGCCTGAGTTAAAGGCCTGAGTGTAGTGCACTCCTCTAATGAGGCTCCCTGGTGCGATTAGGACACACTCCAGCCCACGGAACAGGTGATTATTACTATTAGCACTCCGGGTTACCAATCTGGTAACCCGGGATGCTAAGAGCAAAGTGCTTTGTTTGAATGAACGGGACGCCTCATGGCATCCGTTCATTCAAACTAAATACAAGCTAAAGATGGCCACCATGGATCGTGAATGCGGGCTCGGCACCGAGCCCCATTTCCATGGTGGCCAGCGGGAACAGCGGAGCGGAGACAGTGCCGCAGCAGCAATCAGGTAAGTGGGCCAATGGGGGATTAAACATAAGAAGGGAGGGTAGGGGGAAGATGGTGGCGCGGGGGAAGCAGCCATCAGGTTGCTCAGAATGTGGGCTTGGATCGGTCGATGCAGCATGCGATCCGAGCAACCTGATCGGTTGCCTCCCCTGCCCTGGGTGCTAATTATCAAACAAACATCTGTGGTCAGTCTTATGTTCCCAACATGCTCTTTGATTGTACAAAGTAGGTTGGGACTCTCGCTGGTGTTATTTGTACCCTTCCTCTTTCTCACTGGCGTATTCTGAAAAAAGTACAATACGAGTATGTGAAACTGTACATCTTGATATGATAAGCTATCAGAAAATAATTCATATGGTTACTAGGTTTTCATAATGTGCTTTGCTAAGTAAGACAAGTGTAGCGTTCTTATTATGACTATAACGTATATTGTGAGTCATCATTACAAATAAGTTTTAAAAGAGCCAGTATACAAGGTTGGTACAATTAAATCATTCCTTTTTGAATAGCTGCTTGTGTAACCTCTACCCACCTCAAGCTGTCTGTTTTGTTCTCTTGTCACACAGTTATCAGCTGTGGCTCGGGTGGCTCTAGGAAATGTGCACCTGATTCTGTGACCCTCACCCACACAGAAGACAGAGACCGAGTGAGATAGAGAGAGAGGGTGACAGAGAGAGTCAGAGCGAGAGGGAGAGGGAGAGAGAGACAGAGAGAGAGATTGCACCATTGGAAAATGCTTTTGCAAATCAGGCCCATAGAGTGAGACAGAAAGAGTGAGAAAGCAACACTGTCAGGGAGAGAGGCAGTGAACGAGTGGGAAAGAGAATGAGTACACTTAGTTTTATATATTTTATTTTGGTGTTTTATAGAGTGCCAAATTGCATCTGAAGAGCTGCATCAGGGTGCTTACACAGGAATTCTACTGGCTTGGACTTTCCTTGTGAAGTCAGAGATGGTCAATCACAATAGAATTCACAGCGATAAGCAACCATATGCCCGGGATAGGACTGCCGACACTTTAATCCACTTAGGTAAAAGTACAGAGCACTTTTTGCCCGCAAAGTATGAGCACTGAGGGGTCTGGAAGAAGGTATCGGTGAGGGGGAACCTGATGAACTGGCCGTGAACAGATGACGGTGAACTGAGAGGAGTGAGCAGCGGCGTAAGGAGACGGGGAGGCCCACTGAAAGAAGGAGTAGAGTAACGGCCCGGACCCTGACACGGCCGCAGCAGTGCAGGTTAACCGCGCCTCACTCCAGAGGCTCAGTGTGCGTGGCAACGGTGATCAGAAGTGGCCGGTGAAGGAGAGGATAGTCGGGCGTGCACTCAACACGCCGTCACACAGGAGAGGTGCCCGCCCCAAGCTTCTGAAGAACGTGCTGTGGGGAGGCGCACCGGGAAGAGGACAGCGCAGAGCAGTGGCCAGCTGGAAGGAGGCAGCGGTGCAGCGACCACAATGCAGACGGAGCAACCCGCTTGCTGAGAAGATGCGAACTGCCCCGGTGGGGGAACAGAGGCCCCCCGCAGCAAAACGAAGAGACCGAGAAGGAGGTGGAACCCGAGAGGAAAGCGGGAAGGTTAATCGTGCATCGGATTGAAGCGTCACAGTATCTCAGGTACGGCCGGACCCCCATCCCTGTGTAGTATATTGATATTTGAAGGAAGACAGGAGCCAGGCAGGGGTTTCACCAGTGCTTTATTTCACGTGGCTACTCTGGAACAGTTCTCATATAAACGAGGCCCTAAGTGGCAAAGGCCAACGTGGCCAACTGGGGCAGGGTTGCAGTAGCTTTAACGTTGCAGCTTTAATGCTGAATTAATCCCGTGCTCGGAGGAGCCGGGAAGACGCAGCTGTCCGTGTCCTCAGCTCGTCCCGTAATGCGCGCGTAGCACGCGGGGGCGGAGCTGCGGGCGCGGGCGAGATCTCGCGAGAGCGGGGCTCTCGCGACATCTCTACACACCTCCCTTTTTCAATACGAAACGGGTTCACTGTAACACATAGTCATTGTATCTCACCGGTCTTCTGTGCTCCCTTCTGGGCCTCTCACTGGTTGCAGGGCACGGTCTCTGCTGAACCGGTTCTGGACTCACATTCGGTTCTTCCGGTTCTGTTTCGGTTTCATCTCTTTCTCCGTCGCTTCCTTCGGGTTCTCGTTCCTCGTTTCTCTCGTCATCTCTTTCGGTTTCTATGCGGGGTGTCTCAGGGGTCCTCGCTTTTTCTTGCCTTCGCTGGTATAGTGCTACCCTTTCAAAGTTCCACGTGCGCCCGTCTTCTGTGCGGACGTGATTGGTTCCTTTGTGAGTTACCTTTATGGGCTGACTATACCGGGATCCTGTGGCTTGATCTTTTCTTGGCAGTTTGATTTTGACCCAGTCCCCTTTTTCTATGTTGGGCGCTTGCTTCGTCCTTCTTCTTTCGTCACTCCACGATTTCATGCGTGTCTTGTTTCTCTCAATGCGCCATACCACTTCTGTCATGTCAACTGCTTCATCTTCTCTTACTTTCGACAGCCATGGTGGAATGAGGGTGGATGCCGCACTCCTCCCTCTCAACATTTTGAACGGGGATATTTGAGTAATTCCGTTTAGCGTGAGCCTGTGGGCCGCTATGGCTCCTTTGGTGGTTTTGAGGGGGTCCATACCCGACGCTGTTGCCAGTTGGATGGCCCCTTTTATGAACCTGTTCGCCCTCTCCACAAGTCCATTTGCTTGGGGGTGATACAAAGCCGCCTTCTTTTGTTTGATGTGGTTCCTTCTTAAAAATTCTTCCATGTCTTTGGAAACTAGTTGCACCCCATTGTCTGTGACGACTTCTTTGGGGAGGCCTTCCCTTTGGAAGATTTCAGTGAGTACTTCAATGACTGTCTCAGTGGTTATGTTTGGGACAAACTCGGCTTCCACCCACTTGGATAGATAGTCGACCAGCACTATGCCGTATTTGTGTTCTGTTTCCATCGCCTCCAGGGGCCCTATGAAGTCTATGCCCACTTTGGACCATACTGCTTCTGGTATCTCCGTAGGTATGAGAGGTGCTTGGCGAACTTTCAGTCTTTTGTCGCTGTTTAGGCATTCATGGCAGCGCTCTGTCATGGAGCGTATTTCCTGGTCCATGGACGGCCACCAGTACGCTTCTCTCACCCTGCGGTGGGTCATCGTGTTCCTGAGGTGTCCCGCGTGGGCCCTGCAGAGAATTGTGCGCCTCATTCCTGTGGGGGGAATGATTTGGTCCATTTTCATGATTATCCCCTCTGTTTCTGACAACTCATCTTGCACCTTCCAATATGGTCTCATGCCTTCTGGCAGCATTTTCTCATTTGGCCACCCTTCTCTGATCCATTTGCGAATCTTAGCCATGGTCGGGTCATTCTCATCTTCTTCTTCCCAGTGTCTCTCACTGAGTTCCATGTAGTCTGGGGCCCTTATGTCTGAGATGGATGCGACAATGCATTCTCCGTGTAGGAATGTGGTAGCCCTCTCCTTGTTTTCTGGCAGTCTCGACATGCAGTCGGCTTGGGAGTTTTTCCAGCCTGAGATGTGATGGATTTAAAATGTGTATTCCTGTAGTTTCGCTGCAATGCGAGCTAGTCTGGGCGTGGATGCTTTGGTGCCTCCCGGACTAAGCATGTGGATGAGCGGCTTGTGATCTGTCACCAACTTGAACTTTGTGCCCCACACGTATGTTCTGAAATGTTCGACTGCCCATGCGCATGCTAGCATTTCTTTTTCAATGGTAGAATAGTTCTGTTCCACCTCTGATAGTGCCTTTGACGCAAAGGCCACCACATGTTCGGTGTCACCTCTCCTCTGCGTTAGCACTGCTCCTAGTCCGTACGCACTGGCGTCAGTGGTAATGACCATATCCCACTCTGGGTTAAAAGGTTGAAGACATGGGGCTTTCATGATATGTTGCCTTATGGTGTCCATCGCCCTCTTCTGGGGTTCCTTCCACACAAATTCTGTCCCTTTTTTGAGTAGATCGCGTAGGGGTGAGGTGGTTTCTGAAAACTTTGGTATGAATTTCGCATAGTACTCTGCCAATCCTAGAAATGACCTCACCTCTTCTTTGGTGGCGGGGTCAGGAGCTTTGATGATGGCTTGCATAAGATTCTGTTTTGGACTGATTCCTTTTTCCGAAATCTTGTACCCCAGATATTCAACTTCTTTTACCCCAAATGAACATTTCTCATGACGTAAGCGCACTCCTGCTTCTTGTAGCTTGTTGAGAACCAATTTGAGGGTGGTATCGTGCGTCTGTTTGTCCTTTGCGTAAACCAATATGTCATCCTGAAAATATACCACATTTTTGACTTTCCTTAGCAGGACGTCCATCATGCGTTGAAAGGCAGATGCGGCCGATGACAACCCGAAAGGCATTTTGGTGAATTGAAATGTGCCAAATGGAGTGATAAATGCTCTACACCCTGCTAACGCAGTGGGGAACAGCAGTGTACAGAAAGGCGGCTGAGAGGTGGGGAAACCGGGAGGAACTGCAACGTGGCACGGAAAAGGCCCTTCAAAGGGGGCACAATACACCCGTAGTGGCGCTCAGTAGGCAGCAGGACGGCACAATCCCCAAAGTGTGCCCCTAAGCCCGGGTGAAGCGCAGCACAAGCAACAAGGCAACCCTGGGCACTGGTGGCCCACAGGAGGAATACAGTCACCGAAGCGGAGAGCGCAGGAGTCCAATAGGGAGAGCGGGCTGCTGGCGGTGTGACAAGGCAAGAAAGAAAAATAAGCAAGGGAGAAAGCCCGCCTCACACCAGAGCAACCAGGAAGGCAGGAAAGTGCTGTCATAGACTGAGCAGAGGCCAACGGTCATCCCAACCACACCCCTGGTCCTGGAAGCACCAACCAGCAATAAGACACGCTGTCAGGGGTCAAAGGAATCAAGACAAGCGACTAGGAGGAACAGAGTGGGGTGGAAACAGGAGGACGGCGCAGAAAGAAGCCCGTTGAGGCGGATGTGACTCAACCAGGGGCCAGTAGACAAAGCAGTGAGGAAACCTGGGACAGAGAGCATTGGTAGAGCTGAAACGCTCCTGGAAGTGCCAGAATGGCAGCTTGCCCAAAACATGAGGGCAGTGGGGAGGTAAAGCTGCACGCCCGGCATTGGAGACCACTCAACACCTACTGGGCTACGTGCAAGAGGAACAGAGATCTGGCCAAGACGTAAAGAGGCTGGAAATAAGTGAGTCAGATACAGCCACTGCACAGCCGACAGTTGCTCACAAACATGCTTCCCAACAAAAAGGCGAGCAGAGGAGGAAATCACACACGGATAGCATGGTGAAAGAAGGTACAGGCCAGAGGGGAGAAAGGGAGAAGGCTGCAAGTGGCGCAAAGTGGAGACGTACAGAGCTGTGGGCCAGTGGAGTGAGTGGAGTGGAGTGAGCAAAATAAGCAAATGGAACAGTAGTCCACGGTAAGGGCTGAGCGAGCAGGAAGGAGCAGAGGAAAGGTCCTGACAGAAGGAAGGGAAGGAGAAAGGATCAAAGGAGCAAGGAGAGAACAAAGGGGGCACCGGGAGCGGAGGCAAGATAAAGATGTGAAGCCACAACCAGGGAAGCCAGGAGGACCAACAAGAAACGCCCCTGAGGTGAAAATGATGACAGAGATGGACATGTCCCTGTATTCAACAAAGGACGACTCGGGGCACATCCTGGCGGAAATCAAAGCTCTCAGGGGAGATATACAAGCCTCGCTAGCCGACCTGACTGGCAGGATGACCATGGTTGAGAGCAAAGTGGAGGGGCTTAAACACAACCAACTCAATGCAGACATGGTCGAAATGAGGTTGGACGCCAGGCTGACAGAGCTGGAGCTTTGTGAAGAAGTGATGCTCAAAATGTATGATTTAGAAAACAGAGCGAGTCGCAATAACATAAGGCTGCTGGGGCTGAAAGAAACGACAAGAGAAACTCTGAGGCAAGTAGAGGAGAAAGTACAGGCTCTAGTCTTCGAAGCAGAAGGAGGAAAACTGGTGCACCTTGAGAGAACACATAGAGGAGGCAAACCATATGGAAGTGGCCCCCGCTCCAGTGTGGCAAAATCCTAAGCTACAAGGACAAAACCGAAGTCCTGAATAGGGCAAAGCAACAAAGGGAATTGGATTTTGAAGGCTTTAAAGTCACAATCTACCAGGACCTATCTAATCTAACACTCTCCAGGCGTAGAGATTGCAGGCCCCTCAGAAAGTGATTACGGGAAAAGGGCATCAGGTACAGATGGGACTACCCTTTCTCACTGCAATTCAAGGTAGGAGAAGTGGACTACTGTATAACATTGGTGGACGAAGCGGAGCAGACCCTATGTCATCTCACAGCGGATACTGAGTCTGCATCAAGGAGCCCCCAGGGGCCGTCCACAAGCCGGGAACAAGCAAGACCTGCACCCGGCCCACAGAGGAGGAAACGAGGACAAACAGGGAGAAAATATATGAGACTAAACAAACTGTCGCCCTGCAAGATACCCACAACACCGGAACAGCCGCCGGAACATGTCTCTGGGGAAAAGGCTGTGTGAAAGCTGGTGAGAAGAACAGCATAATCGCGTTGAAAAGCAAAAGTATGAAAATGAATTGCTGGAGGGAGTTAGAAGATTCCGCTCCAAAGAGGCCCTATGTGGGAGAGAGGGCGTCTCAATGGCTTTTTTTTAAAGCAACAAGTTAAGGTTACAAATTGTTTCAAAGTTAAGAGGGGGCTTTGTAATGGGGTTGGCCCCGGGAAGAGAGCGTCAATCCAGGTAAAATAGGAGTCAACGATGAAGACAAGAAGGAAAGGGAAGGGTCACCAACCATGCAAAGGTGGAAAAGAAGGGCAGGGTGGTACAATCACAAAAGGAAAAGGTGAAGCGGATAAGGGTCTGGTTGTAGGCACGTTAAATGTGAAAGGCCTAAACTCCCCGATGAAGAGGTCTCTAGCTGCGAGGGAATTCCACAAGGCCTCCTTAGATGTGCTCTTCCTGCAGGAAACGTGCCTATTACATGGAGAAGAGCGGGCGCAGATGGGGAGGGGGGATAGGACAGGTCCACTGGGCAACTGGAAATACCGAGAGGTGGTGTGTTGGTATAGTGCTACATAAACAATGTAGGTTACAGGACTGTGTGGCCACGAGCCTGTGTGAAAGAAGGTTGCTGATATTGCAGGTTACCATGGAGGGGACGAGAGTATTACTGGCAGTGACATACGCACCCAATCAGGGGGAAGCACAATGTATACTCAATGCGCTCAATGCAATACAAGGGCTCGAAGCCGAACTGTACATCATAGGAGGGGACTCTGACTCTTGGGCAAATGAAACCTCGGACAGGAGCACCGCTGGGGAGAAGCCAGAGGGAAGGGAAGACAGGCCGGGGCACCTGGGACGGGCAATAGAGGCACATGGCCTAGTGGACGTGTGGAGAAGGCAGCACCCACGAGAGGAAGGTTACACCTTCTTCTCAACCCTGCACAAAACATATACTAGGATCGATTACCTGTTCTTAAACAAAGACCGAGGCATGAGGGTGATTAGTAGTAGTATTAGGCCAGTGGGGTGGACCGACCACGATATGGTGATAATGTCCTTAGATATCGAAGGATTGCAGAGACCAGACAGCAGCTGGAGCTGCAATGAATCACTCTGGGGAGACCCACACTTTGCAGACCACCTGGCCAAGGCAATAGTGGAATACTTTGAAATAAATGACACAGGGGAAGTGTGCACAGAAGTGGTCTGGGATGCAGGGAAAGCAGTCTGGAGGGGACCGCTGATCAGAGAGGGAGCGAGGCGGAAAAGGGAAAGGGGATTCCAGGAAGAGTGATTGAGGAAAGAGACAGTGGAGGGGGAGGAAAGGATGCATGCTATAGAGGGGAACACAGATGAGATTAGAGAAGAGTTGTTATCCAAGAGGGCGAAGCTGAAAGCGTTAGGGATGAGGAAACCCTGTGGAAACTGAGATACCTCAAGCAGAAATATTATGAAAAAGGGGACAAGGCAGATGCGCTGTTAGCGGCTAGACTGTGGGCGCAGAGAGCAGAGAGATTGGTGTCCACCCTGTGGGGCCCATAGGGGAAAGCCAGGACTCACCAAAAGATGTGGCCAAAGGTTTTGCCCGATACTATGAGAAGCTATACAAGTCCGAAGCCCCTAGCGGGGAAGCTGAAGTGGGGGAATATTTGAGGGAAGTGACCCTTACCATGCTCACAGGCCCAGAGGTGGAGCACCTAGAGAGCCCGATAACAGCAGAAGAGGTGCAGGATGCAATATCGCTCCTCCCGAATGGAAAGGCGCCGGGAGAGGACGGATACACCATAGGGTTCTACAAAACATACATTGGGGTCCTATCACAGCATATGGTGAAATTATACAACCATATCCTAGACACAGGGGAGGCACCTGCAACGTTCAGCAGGGCATTAATACCAGTAATCCGGAAGGAAGGAAGGGACTCAGCCCAATGCTGATCATACCGCCCCATCTCGCTCCTGAAATTCGATTAGAAAATATTCACACAAATCCTAGCAACACGCTTTGAAGGTCAAATTACCCTGTATTGTCCACCCAGATCATATAGGGCCCTGATGCAATTCAGAAGACCTTGGATCTTAAGGAACAAACTAAGGGAGACCCAGGGGGCCGAGCGTTATTAAGCTTGGACGCAGAAAAGACCTTTGGAAGAGCCGAATGGGGCTTTCTCTTTGCCATATAGTGCGAAAGATAGGAGTGGGGGACAGAATGTGTCGTGCGATCGGGAGCAACCTACTCTGGGCCAACGGCGAGGGTGGTCGTAAACAGGACTAAGTCACGAGAACTTGGGCTTGGCAGGGGAACCAGGCAGGGATGACCCCTTTCGCCCCTTCTGTTTGCATTGACAATGGAACCGTTGGGGGAAAAAATACGCAGGGACGACTAGATAAAAGGGATCGGGGTGGGGCAGAAAGCCACCAGGTAAGCATGTACGCTGATGACATACTGTTATACCTCACAGAGATAATGGGAGTCAGTCCCGAGGGTACTCAGGGAATTGGAAGAATATGGGAGGGTGTCGGGCTTCAAGGTAAATAAGTCAATTCTGCTTCCCATCCAAGAGCTAACAGGGGAACAAGTAATGAATGGGAAGGGCTAGGGATACCGGTGGAGGGGAATAGTATCAAATACTTAGAGGAGAGAATACCCAAAGAGCTGGATAAGCTATTTGAGAGAAACTTCCCCCCCACTGTTGTACAAGCTCTTTGGCGAACTTGATACCTGGTCTAAGCTTACTATCTCCTGGCTAGGAAGGTTAAATGCAATAAAAATGGTGCTTCTCCCCAGAGTGTTGTACCTATACCAGGCGCTGCCAACAGAGTTGCCAGACTCGCACTTTATAGAATTGAAAAGAAGGATAGTGAAATTCCTGTGGCAAGGGAAGAAACAAAGAGTGGCATATAGAATACTAGTGCATCTTAAAGAAAAAGGAGGAGTGGGTCTACCTGATATGCGCATCTATTACAGAGCGGCCCAATTCAGAGCTATGATCCCCCACTTGAGGACAGACAAGGAGAAACAATGGGTGGGTATACAGAACTACCTATTTAGACCGGTCACGCTAGGGGAGTGGCTTTGGGCACCAGCAAAGGCGGCCCCTAGAAGGATACAATCGCACAAGATTCTGGGCCCGTTTTGGAATCTGTGGAGGGTCAAAAGGGAAATGGTGGGGGTCACAACATGGCCCTCGCCACTAAGCCACATATGGGCCCCCCCGATACGAGATCGCATCCCAGACCTCGAGAGGGTTAAAGATTGGTTTGAGGCAGGGTTGGAGAGAATAGGACAGGTCCTAAAGAAGGATGAATTCATAGGCCTAGAGGAGCTGGAAGAGGCCCTGGGTATAGGCAAAATCTCTGTATTTAAATACTTGCAGCTTAAAGTGGTGCTAATGGCGGAGGAATGGAGGGAGGGACTACAAAGGGAGCTGATGGGCACAGACAGGATACTGAACACAGAGAGGAGTACAAGGGGTGTAATTTCCAAACGGTATCAGGCCCTGTTGGAGGCGCAGGGTGGGGAGATAGACACATTTAAGAGGAGATGGGAGCGTGATATGGGAATGGAAATGGAAGCGGACCACTGGAGAAGATTATGTGTGAGTGCACACCGCACCTCGTTGACTTGCCAAAAATAAACTTCATGGGCTCAAGCTTTTATATGTGTGGCAGTGGGACCAAGTCAGGATATCAAAGATGTACCCAGGGGCGGACTCCATTGCTGGAGAAAATGCGGGAAAACAGCAGATTATTGGCACATGTGGTGGGGGTGCGAGAAGGTACAGAAGTACTGGAAGGAGATTCTGGGGTGGATAAAGGATCTGGAGAGGGTGACAGGCGCCCGGACCCCGTACCAGTATTGGTTGGCATGGAGATGGTAGAAGGGGACTAAATAAAACTTCTGCATATGACCCATTACCTGTTGCTAGCGGCCAGGGCGTGCCTGGTAGGGCTCCCGAGCGAAAGACAGTGGGCAACGAAAGCCATGGACTTTTATAGACTGGAACAGCTGGCCAGATAAATACATGATTTGACCCCATCAAGGGAAATGGAGTGGTCAGCCTTCCTCGAGAAGTATGACTCGGAAAGGCCACAACTGGATGCTGGGAAGGGGGCCCGGAGACTATAAATGACTCAATGGGGGGTGAATGAACGAGGCATGATGAACACAGATGAGGAGGGTGGAAGTGGGGAGGACTGGCTAGAACTGGACACAGGGGGAGAGGGAACAAACAGTGCTGGGGAACCACAACTTAGACCCGGCGGTGCTGATGAACATTCCACAAGTGAACATGGAAGAATGACTCTAAGCAGGCATGGGAATAAATGACCAAAGGAGTTGGGAAAACAGGATCCAGTGGAATTATTGATGTGGCCACCCCGGGGCCTTACGAGATGTAAGGTGTGAGTGGGAGGGGGAGCGTGGTAGTGGAGAGTGGAGGGTGAAAGCGCAGTTGTTGTTGGGGGGAGGGTGTAAATAGAAAATCTGCATGGTGAAAGATCTCCAAGTGCGAGAACACCAGTTTTGTATGCTTCATTTGTGCAAATTCACCAATAAAAATATTTTTGAAAAAAAAGAGTTTCAAACATTGCCAGAAAGTCCTTTTTCTGACCTCTGTATTAAATTGAAAAAAACATAGCAGGTCCAGTTGGCCTCATCGCCTTCAGCACGCTTGCACAAGCATGCCTGGTAAATGGGGCAAGGAGTTGCGGGTTTCTTATGAAGACAGCTCTCAATATACTGCAGAGCATGCAAAGCCAGGTAGCATGTGTGGGGGAGGTTGGATTCAACTTGGAACGCTGATCGATGCTGGACTGGGGTTTTAGAGAAATGTGTTGTAATTGAAGGAATCGTGAGCCTCTGGCTTGCTGGGAGAAGAACAGCACGTGCCATGATGGAATGGCCCTAAGGAAACAAGGAGGACGTGCCCCAGTAAGCTTTAGAACATCTTCCTGGAACTCACAACCTCTAGGAAAGAAGAACTCGAGGTGTGGCCAGAAGCTACTACAGGTAGCAGGCACCCACGTTGCAGAGCTGGGAATATGTGCTGAACCATACATGCTTATGCAGGTTTTCTGGATCCTCCAGGGACAAGAGGTGTGATTTTGCAGCCGTCTCATCATAACTCTGCAGCATAAATTCTTACAGTTTTCTGAATATTTTAGATTCTATTTAAAGAGTACAGCAACATTATTGAAAGAGAACAGGGTGCAGAAATATCACATTTGCTGAAAATAACTTTTACGTCATTGAAACGGGATTTATCTGAATAGATAGCTTCACATAGTTCATCTAGAACGAAGCTTGGCATATCTATTTGTGTTCTTTCTTTGCCCATGATGCTGCCTTTTGTGAAGGTTTTGGATTGGAAATCAGAGCAAAATGCCTGGAGAAGTGACATGAGCTCAGACCTGATTCCATGAGGGGTAGCCTGCCCTGATTCCATGATGCATAGTTCCCCCCACCCCCGATTCAATTAAGGATAGCCCAGCTCCGAGTCCAGAAAGGATAGCCCGCCCTGATTCCTTCAAAGAGAGCCCACCCTGATTCCTTCAAAGAGAGCCCACCCTGATTCCTTCAAAGAGAGCCCACCCCGATTCCTTCAAGGAGAGCACATCCCGATTCCTTCAAGGAGAGCACATCCCGATTCCTTCTAGGAGAGCACATCCCGATTCCTTCAAGGAGAGCACATCCCGATTCCTTCAAGGAGAGCACATCCTGATTCCATGATGCATAGCCCCTGCCCCAATTCTATGAAGGATAGCCCACACGGATTCCATGAAGGAGAGACCACCCTGATTCCATGAAGGTGAGACCACCCTAATTCCATGCAGGGGAACCCACCCTGATTCCATGATGCATGGCCCCCGCCCCGATTCTATGAAGGATAGCCCACACGGATTCCATGAAGGAGAGACCACCCTGATTCCATGAAGGTGAGACCACCCTAATTCCATGCAGGGGAACCCACCCTGATTCCATGATGCATGGCCCCCGCCCCGATTCTATGAAGGATAGCCCACACGGATTCCATGAAGGAGAGACCACCCTGATTCTATAAAGGATCGCCTGCCCTCATTCCATGACGGATAGCCGGACTCACCTTGGCATGTTGTATGACTGAAGGAAAGGAATTCTTTCAGCACGACGTGTGTCGCTCAAGGAATGTCGGTGAATTCTCTCCTGCAGGAGATAAAATATAAATAAGCACGGTTAGTTTATGAAATCTCTTTCAGAGTACTGCAGAGGACCAGGACTTTTAGCAATGTCCCATTTACCAAGCACTGGGCTAGCAGGTGAATTCCTAGCCTCATTAAGATCATCTGGCTAAAGCCACCTTCACCAGGAGAACCCCATCACCATGCATTCAATAAATGCTGTTAGCCTACGTTTCCTTTCATGTGAACTTTAAATGTCCTGAGTGATGATGGCTGCAATTTAGGGCAGGTGTCTTTTGATGTACTTCAGAAACATGACGCGGTCAGCTGCATTACAAGAGGCTCAACATCGAGTCCTTTACTTGAAAACTGGCCTTCTATTCACACTATAGCCACGCTTTTGGAGACCATATGCGGTCTTCTTCTAATACTCTTTCCGACTTTGGCCAATATCTTTTGTTTTGAAGATGCTTCCAAAATACCACCCGTCTTCTACTAAGTGCTCAATGGTTAATTTGTGATTTGGCAAAAAATGTTGCAAGCGTCACAGAGCCTATTTATTTATAGCAAAGTATATTGTCTGCATACTTGATTTCTGATCTCCCAATGTTGGAAACATTGTACAGGAACAAAAAACCCAAGCGAAGCCCATACTGAGGGCAGACCTTGGTGCGATTCCCTTTAGGTTATCAGAAGCACACATGGAACAACTTTGCTGAAGGAAAGGTCACTTTCTTTTTTGCATTAGCTTTTCTAATAGTTAATGCTGTACAATTTAAAAGTAACCTTTTCATGGGGGCTGGTCTGTATTTTTTTCATAGAAGAGCCATCCTCTAGGCAAGAGGCACACTATTTGATACCTAGGAATATACTTTGGCGTTGTGTACCCGTCCACCGGGGTTGGGGGGGTTACGGCCCATGGCCCCAGTTCGCTCAGGACATTAACGAGGGCCCAGCACAGTTACCCCCCGGTGTTTTGCCCGTGGAACGGGTACATAAGGCCATTAGCACCCTGGGTTACCAAAACGGCAACCCCGGGGTGCTAAAAAAAAAAGAATCTTTTACCAGCATGTCCACCATGGGAAGGCGAGGCCGGGCTCTGTATGGAGCCCCTCTTCCCTTTCCATGGCAGCCGTGGGAAGCTGAGAGGAAGGTGCGGCTGCGGCAGCCGCTGCAGCCGGAATACGTTGAGTGGGGGGAGGAGGAGTTCGTAAAGAAAAGAAAAACAGGGGAGAGCTTGGGGGGAGGAGATGGAGATGGGGGAATCCGGCCGTTATACGAGACAGTTAGGAACGCGGGCTTACATCGCTGGTTCAAGCCTGCTTCCTAGCAACCTGATTGGCTCCCCTGCCCAGGGTGCTAATTGTTTTTACAACTAGGGGCAGTTAAAAAGCCCCACACTAGCAAGCAGTCAGCCCCCCACATATGAAGAAGTGTCATGATGAAATATCTAACAGTGAACTGTAGGAATTGCGCATTTAGCTTCAACACATGGCTGCGTATATGACGTATTCCCATCAATTACTTTGAACAAGTTCTATTTACATTTTTAGGTTTGGGGTGAATGTGCCAGTTATATTTTAGGGCAGAAAACTCAGCAGCCTCTGCATTCCCATGTTTCCTTTTTCTTAGAGGGCCTACCCCCTCCCTGATCATCCACCATCCCCACCAAATCCCCTTCCCGTTACTCACACTGCACGGGTGGTAAACAGGAATGCTGTCGCTGGCAGAAAGGAACTGGAAAGAAGACCCAGCTCTCATTCCTGACCCTCTAGACCACTTCGCTTCATCATTTAATAACCCCATGAACTTTTATATTCCACACTGTCTTGTGTTGATGACAACAATGAAGTATTTAGCACCAATTTGAACTTATACTTGGTTTACCCTCCTTTGTGCTGATCAGAACTCATTTTTAGTCATGGAAGAGTAGCTTTCTCTTGCGTGGGAGGGTCATGCCCGCCAGGCACACAAAATCGGGGTACATTTGGCCGTGATATTGAACCGAAGTGTGTCAAATGCCTCTAAATCACAAACAAAAAAGAGTTTATCTTTAAACATTTTGCTGTCTCCTTTTACAAAAGTCTGTGGCTCCAGGTTGCATCTAAAAAAGTTACTCTGCGCATTTATTGTACAATGTAATGTGCAAATCACCATCATTATTATAGTACACAGTGGGAGTACCAACTTACCAACAATATAACGGCCGCCCATGAAAAGCAAATCAATTTGTATCAAAAGCCATTGTAATATCACGTTATTGCCTTCTTTGCAAGAGATAGCGTAATAACAAACGATAATCATATTGAAATCAATGGCACCTATAAAGGTCAATAGGTTAATGATGATGGATGATTGGCTATTTTGTTTTCTTAATTGAATATGAATGAATTTAGAGAGGTGGAGGAAGTGAGTGCTCCATTTTGAATGTTGATTTGATGATGTGGTTTGGACCATTGAAATCCAAACCTTGCATAGTGTGGAAACCAGAAAGAGTTAATCAGTGGGAAAATGGAAACAATGAAAGAGCACAACCATCTGGTACCGACCACAGGAACCAGATAGGGAGCACAATGGCATCTGAGACGACAGGTCACACCGGACAGAGGAAAGTAGATGGGAAACGAGCAAAGACCAGCAGCATGCAAAGACAGAGTGGAATGACAGGCGGCACTCTTAACAGGATGAGAGGAGCATGTTGGTCTTCTGTGATTTTGGGATGAGTGGTTTTCCCGGCAAAGCAGGCTCAGGCAGGCATGCAAGAGGTTAGTTCTACTCACTGTCGGAAGGTTTGCTATCAATTAGAAACGGCTCCTTTTCCATGATGTCCATTGGAATTTTAATACTTGGGACCTTTTCTGGGTAGGGACAGTCAGACTGTGGAAAAAGACGTGTAAATTGACTTAGCATGTCATCATGGTCATAACCCCCAACGGTCCTCCACTGAGCGCCATTCTCCCTCTTGCACGTTCTTGAGAACCTCTCTGATGTTTGACATGTGTGAGAAGGTGGCCATTCCAAACCTCCCCATTTCCATTCACACTTCAAAGCAACCCACTTCTACAGTACCATACCCCTTGAAAGTAATACAACAAAAAATACAACCCGATCGCTGAATTCTGAGTTTTATCCATGGCTCATTTTAAGGCTAAAGTTGTTAAATTGGGGGACTGCCATTTTTGGCTCTCCAGATGATTTGGGTGACAGCTCCCATCATCCCTGGCTTCCATCATCCTTGGCCAGCATAGTCAATGGCAAGGGATCATGGGAAGTGTAGTCCAAAACATCTGAAGAGCCAAAGGTTGCAGAACTCAGTGTTAAATAGATAGCACTTTTAGAGACCAAACTGCTACTTCCGCGTTCTCCTTAAAAGCCAGCAGGTGGTGCATCATTTTTAAAAGAGAACCCTCATAACCGTTTGCACTACTTAGCCTTCCATTTACATTACTATACATTTATGCAACTGAGTTTTCTTATCAAAATTAATATAAAACCTTTAAGAACGAGCATTAAGGTGTCAACTGCAGACAAAAATCTGGCACTGTTTTTACATCGTCAATCAATTTTCTGCATGTTTTCCTGCACTTGACAAAGAGCACAATGTCATCAGTCGTGCTCCAAGTTATTCTGGTTTATGGCGTTGTGTACTGATGTAGAACTAGCATCATAGTTTAAAGAATACACTCCAGAGGGTACGTCCTCCCATAAAACACACTCCTGTTTATTCAAATTGTTCGCGTGTCCTTTAGTGAAGAAGGTCTTCGCCGTAGCACTACAAAAACGAGCTCTAGTTCCCAAAAACATTCTATAGTAGCAGTATACCAAAAAGCATTCTGTAGTAGCAGTATACCAAAAAACATTCTGTAGTAGCAGTATACCATAAAACATTCTGTAGTAGCAGTATACCATAAAACATTCTGTAGTAGCAGTACCAAAAAACATTCTGTAGCAGCAGTATACCAAAAAACATTCTGTAGTAGCAGTATACCAAAAAACATTCTGTAGTAGCAGTATACCAAAAAACATTCTGTAGCAGCAGTATACCAAAAAACATTCTGTAGTAGCAGTATACCATAAAACATTCTGTAGTAGCAGTACCAAAAAACATTCTGTAGCAGCAGTATACCAAAAAACATTCTGTAGTAGCAGTATACCAAAAAACATTCTGTAGTAGCAGTATACCAAAAAACATTCTGTAGTAGCAGTATACCAAAAAACATTCTGTAGCAGCAGTATACCAAAAAACATTCTGTAGTAGCAGTATACCATAAAACATTCTGTAGTAGCAGCACCAAAAAGCATTCTGTAGCAGCAGTACCAAAATACATTCTGTAGTAGCAGTATACCATAAAACATTCTGTAGTAGCAGTATACCATAAAACATTCTGTAGTAGCAGTATACCAAAAAACATTCTGTAGTAGCAGTATACCATAAAACATTCTGTAGTAGCAGTACCAAAATACATTCTGTAGTAGCAGTATACCCAAAACATTCTGTAGTAGCAGTATACCAAAAAACATTCTGTAGTAGCAGTATACCAAAAAACATTCTGTAGTAGCAGTATACCAAAAAACATTCTGTAGCAGCAGCATACCAAAAAACATTCTGTAGTAGCAGTATACCATAAAACATTCTGTAGTAGCAGTACCAAAAAGCATTCTGTAGCAGCAGTATACCAAAATACATTCTGTAGTAGCAGTATACCCAAAACATTCTGTAGTAGCAGTATACCAAAAAACATTCTGTAGTAGCAGTATACCCAAAGCATTCTGTAGTAGCAGTATACCAAAAAACATTCTGTAGTAGCAGTATACCAAAAACATTCTGTAGTAGCTGTATACCAAAAAAGTAGTGGAACTGTTGCATTGCTGGGGAATGGGGTAGGTTTGAATAGAGTGCCACACATGTGTCATGGGGTTGGGGCTAGGGGACGGTTCACAGCCAAGTGGCTGGAATAGGCACACAAAAAAAGGCTGTCCCTGTATTGTTTTCATTTTTCTCTCAGTGGGTACCCCCACGGGTTGTCTTACACTAGCCCAAGTGACTAGTCACTAATGCTCCTACTACAACTGCACACTTGTCTAGTGTCACAATGGGACAGATTCCATCCTGGGGGTGCAGACGGCATAACATCAAATATGAGCAGCAAGCACATAGCAGGGCCAATATGGAAGCAGGTCCACTAGCTTAATATCTCCTACCCCCTTCATTGTTATTTTCCCTTATTCTCACTCTTAAGCATATTACACAAGATGAAAAACATAACCAGAGGATAAGAATGAAACTGGAGTTTTGCTGGATATTGACATATGGTTACCTAAGGAACCATGTCTCTGGAAACGAAGATAACGTCATGTCTTGTAGGCGGAGGACCTCTTCACACACCAATCAGTTATAGAGAGACAAAGTACATTTGATTTCCTAACTCTTATATTACAAATAAAGTCACATCACAAAATTATCTCAAGGAAGAAATGGAATTGTCGTGCCTCTTCACTAACTTGAACATCCCATAGTCTGCAGTGTTCCCTACTGTGCAACGTCAAGCTCTTCTCTGGTCAAATATGCCTCTTGGCCAAGTAAAATACCTAGTTATATCTATACGCTCAACTTCTACCAAAAAGGCATTTATGTGGCTTAGAGCAATGTAAACATACAATGATGAGTACAAAACTCCTCATCAGAGGCCACTTTACTACTTTGTAAAAAGAGAAATAATAAGTACCTACCTAGGTTCCTAGTCTTTCTTGTTTTCCACCGTCTTGTTTTCTGAGTGCTGGCAAACACACCCACCAACCCACATCCCTGCCACACACACGAACCCACCTTCCGTGAAGCCGCACTTCCAATGCACAAACTACACATCAACAGGTGCTAGCATATTTGAATATCCTCAGCACTAGGCAACTCGGAGATTCCAATATATTTGCTTTCTACACTGTATGCATTAATATAGGGGGTGGGGTGACATTTACGTTCTAGCTCTATTCAACTGAGAAGATAATTGCCTCTTATCATGGTCGATCCTCCGCTTAAACTGGTCCAGTTGTCTACATCTATCGGCAGAACCCTTAGCATGATATGTTATGTTGATAAGCTTATATAATGTGCAAATCACCAATGTGGTGGTCTGACAGCACCAAGGCTTTTAGCGTCAGAGATTCAACAAATTCTAGTGCCGCGATGAGATTAAACAGAAGGCAGCGTTGCGCCGTGCGGGCATTAAACTGAACGGATTGCGCCAGCCATCCATGAGGAATTGTTCACTCTGCATTCGCTGAGGATCTGCAACCCCAACAGCACAAACTCAAACCAGGAACTCAATTAGATCAAATGTCAGGCTGGAGAGCTGCATGTAATATCAGCATTAGCCGCCCATATGTCACTGATGAATGTGAAGCAGGACCAGGGAACAGAAGTCACGCACGGCTTCACAGCAGAGACAGGCCCTTGCCCTGGGTTAAATGTTAAGCCGGGATTAACAAAACCACAGTGAAATACCTCGAACATCGTGACTGAGCGAGCACAGCACGTCCCCGTGCTGGCAGGGCACGCTTTCATCTCCATCACAATGCTCTGGTGTTAACATGGCTCCTAACGGTGGTGCCAATGAGGATACTAATCCGATGGGGCGACACAAGGAGTGAAAGCCTGGCAGGCAGCCTTGACCCAATGTCCTTGCAATATCCCCACTGCACTCGAAGAAAAGTCAAAGGGTGCACTGGAAGCTAGAAACGCGAATGCAGGTATGGGCACATGGCGCATGCGATCACTTTTCCGTTTGGTGATCTGTCACTAGAAGTATTGCACTGAAAGCGGGATCACAAAGGGATTGAGTGTTGATGCGCAGACCTTTCACTCTATAGTGATTGCACCATTCGTATACAGTTCAGCCATCTTGTTAAACTTTCAGAAATTTTACTAGCTTCTCAAATCTATGATGATTATTTTTAGATGGAATAGTGGACTAAAAAAATGAATTCTTGGTGTCTAAAGCAATCTCGGAGAACTTTTCTCTGCCCACGTTCTGGGCAGCACCCCGGTCCCCTGGTTGGTAACTGAGCAAGGCACTGGTTTTAAACAGCAGCACCCCCACAATGTGACTAAACGAGAGTCGGTGTGTGCTTGGCTCCAGATGCCGCTGCTCTGGAATGGAGCGTGCTACTACTGAAGAGGGCGAGTAGGTGATTTACCAGGTGGTTTAGGTGGCAGGGTCAGGGCTTTCCCCCACACCCAAAGAGTTCAGTTCCTTCTCTTGGAAAGGAATACCCGTACTGTGTATTTTCTTCTTGGAAGTTCTGTGAGAATGCCCTACAGCTGAGTTGTGTGCCACTACGCCTTCTCCTGCATTCCTCTGTCACACATTGATGGGAGGGGATAGGCTGGGCCTCTGCATGGTACAGCTGTGAGAATGCTCACCTCCAATCATAACACCGATAGAAGGTGTACAGCTTCTAAAACGTTTGCATCTGATTCCAAAGGTAAGAACAATGCAATATGGGAGCAATGTCTAACCCAAGCATGTAAGTCTAGGGATGTGTTCTAGATATATATTGCTATTCAATGAAGCTGGGTAGATCCACTATCACACCCCCAGCGCAGCCAGAAATCCAAACAGCATGTCTGGAGAAGGCAACACACTTTTCCTGCAAAGAATGGAAACATCACATGTCCCCCAAAGTGCATCAGTTAGTTTGCCCATTTCTGCCTGCGCGGCTGCACTGTGAAGAGATTATAGTCCGCAGTAGAGAGCTTCACCTGCCATTATATGCTATATCCCAAATTGCAGGCCCAAGCTGTAGATCGGGGCCAAAACGAGCGTGGTGGCACATATAACAAAGGGGGTAGCCTTTCACTGATGGTCTACAATGCTATAAACAACATTCCATCTATTGAGGGCAACATTTACTAAACATAATAGTGACAGAGAGTGCAAATATTGGAACATAGGCCAATATCCTCTGTCATTAGACATCTTCCACACCAGTATTTTCAACGGTGCACTCAACATATCAATGATCTGATAACCATAAAACATGAATCCACGCTGGACAGTGGTGGCAAATTGATAAGACCAAACCATGTCTAGACTGCTCCATTAGCTGAGATATGATGGTCATCCTAACACCGACTCCAAAACCAGTGACTTATTTCTTTATGCCATCCATATCCCCCCACCACCTAAACTTGCCCACACCCAATAGCTCAAGGTGCACTCCCAAAATAGTGCCCCATGAACATTCGCAGGTCACAGATCCACATTTTGGTGTCCCACAAATATTGAGGGGTCACACTTGGGGGTCGAAAACGCCATCCCATCAATACTCCAAAGCATTCTGTTTCCCCTGATCTTCCCTCCCCTGTTCTCTGTAGCTTCTCTCACCCCCACAGTTCCTCAAGCAGTAAAAGGTGTTTTCTATTTCCATTGTAAAAGCGCTGGATATAGAAAAAAGTGGCATTGCTGGGAATTCCGTTTATTTCTATAGAAATTGGGTGTATATGTCTCTCTTAGGGGCTGTGAAAGGGTTAACAATCCCCAATGCCACGTGGGTGACAGCCAGACCCCAGTAGGGCAGTTGGGTATATTTTATATAATTTCCCAAATGACCCCCTGGCCACCTCTTCTGATAATGCCACTCAAAAGAGGAAAAAAGGTACATTGTAAGTAAACTCTAATTCTAGGCCTAATGCACATATTATTTACGTCTCTTCCCTAGTAACTGTCCTGGGTGTATGCCCCATTATACCACCCCTCAACCACCTGGCATACTATCACCCAGACAACCATCCAATATTGAAAAGGCACCCACCCAGGTCCTGTCGCCTCAATGGAATAGGTATCATATGTACAATATGGTTGCAAGAAATTACATTATTTTCTTACTGTTCAATAGAAACGTTAACAGAGGACCCTGTGGAGGACAGCAGCACATTTGGAAAATGGAGAACATCTGGGCGACATCGAATCACCAACAAGTCTAGTGGTTCAGGTTATCGTGGAACTCATCTTCCCAGCACTTCCACCCACACCCCTATTCTCAGGAGCGGGCATGTTTCCAGGACGTGACCCAAAGGCAGGACACTGTGTGTCCTTTCTGAAAATGCTGGAACATTGCTTACATCTTCGACATCGCTGTCTACGCTGCCCTTCTTCTTCTTCTTCTTTTTCTCATCCTCCTTTTTCTTCTTATCTTTTTCAGGAATGACATCATCTAGGAAGCTGAGATCGTGCTGGGAGAAGAAGTAGTCCATGGCTTTTCTGACAGCTACAAGGGCCAGGATCTGTAATGAGGGAAACATTAAGCATTCGCTTTAGAATTCATGGGAGCCCGCCACGGGCATCCTACCTCTCACAAATTCAAATGATCATTTACATTCCTTACACAAAAAACAGGCATTACGATCGGACTCTCACCAGCTTCTCACGATTCCTAAATGTCGCAGGAAACGACTGGGGGGGTCGCTCCTTTTCTGTCTTGGTGCCCAGCCTACGGAATGCCCTCCCTTTAGGCTTAAGGACTCTCGCTGACTATCTTCCCTTCAGGAGAGCCCTGAAGACACATTTGTTGCATCTTTCTCTCTCACCTTGCTAGATCTCTGTGCCACCCGAGCCTCTGAGTCTGCCCACTCCCGTCAGCGCCTAGACGCCCTATGGGCCTTAGCTGCACTCTACAAATCTTATAATAATATTAATAATAATAATATTTGGTGATAAACACTCTGGGAGGGGCGTGAGTTTAATTTTAATGTGATCATCTGCTTAATGTGTGATTCATTGAGAAGGATAATGAAGGAAGGATAACTGTCTGACCTACCATCACTGGAAAGATTATAGCAGCCACAGTCGACTTGAGAATCCAGAGCATGGCCAGGCACACCACCTGAAGGAACGTAAAGAGATGAACCCGGCGTAGCGGGACGTGACGCAGGTAGATGAAATCCGGCTGGTGCTTGGGGGGCATCAACAGCAGCTTCAGGCGGTCCATGAACTGGGAGTGGGAAAGAGAAGCCATGAAGAAACCATGTTACCCCTGCAACAGGATGAGAAGTAACACATGCAGGGGGCGATGCACAAAAAAGTTTCTGTGAGTAGATCGGATTCACAGGGAATATGTCGGGAGCAAGCCAGAGGTACTCATTCATTTCTTTAGTAATTAAATAGCCCTCACCACTTTTATGTCTGGAGTAAGTCAGAGTGACTCGTTGCAACTTCTTTGTGAATCGAATAACACTCTCCAGATTTAATACAGGAGTAATTCAAAGTATTTTTTTTGAAAATCGGCCCAAAAATGAGTACATATTATGAGGAATATACATTTAAAACATTAACATTTTTGCAAACACAGTGGCCTGCAGATACTTAATTCCCTGCTTTTGGCGGATTGGTAGACACACGTTCAGGACAGGAAGAAGTGCCTTGGAATGCAGAGACCGACTTAAATAGTTATTTCCTTCAGTCGCCAAAGGTGTTCTGATTGTAGATCATTTGAAGCAGCTTGTAGGGGACAGGGGCTTGGTGTGATTCAGGGAAGAAGAGAACACAGGCAGGGATTCCAAACCTGAGTTCACCAGGAGAATCCGGAATCCCTCTATGAACCACAGTGCTGCATTTCTCAGTGGGATGAGTCTGTTTTCAAGGAAAAGAAATGGCACATCTGGCTTTGTGTACAAACAAGTATCTGCAAATCGAAGGTTTCATGCTGGGATCAATGCACATTGGGAGTTACTGCTGAAAACTCAGGAGAGCAAAAAGAATTCGACAGACTGGGTAAGGGGCCATGCTCAGTCAGTCATGTGGGTAACTCTGGACAGAATAGCGCTCTGATGAACTTACAAGAGCAATCTTGCAAAAGGCCAAGTGTGACCTTCTGAATAGCTAGAGAAGTAACAATCATGAAGAAAAAGTTACTCACAGTAGTGACTTCTGTACTCCTAATCCAGAGTCATCTTTCCTTCATACCATATGGGCGTCCACTGTAGGGGACGGGCCAGAGCATGCAGCACCGCAAGAGTGCTTTCCCCTTTAAATTGTAGACTTGCGCCGGGCGCGGCAGAGTGGGTGGGAGTGTCTTCAGCCTGCGAGCCCCGCCTACCAGAGACCAGCCGTCAGTGCCCCATTTTCTGCAAGAAAGGCCTCAGAAAACTATTTTGAGGGGATTGGAGGGAGGGCCAAATGGAGGAAAGGGGACTCTGGACTAGGGGTACAGAATTTGCTACTGTGAGTAACTTTTTCTCACTCCAAGTCCCATCCCGTTTCCTTCATACCATATGAGCAAATACAAAGCACGTGAATCTGATGGGAGGAGGAACCTGAACTGCACTGGGAGAACAGATTACTCAAAAATGCAGAATCCATGCGGGACGTAGCATCCATGTAGTAATGTTTATGAAAAGCAGAGGGTGTTGACCAAGCCATTGCCTTACTGATTATATCCCAACACACCCTCCTGTTGAAGGCGAGGCTGTAGCTCTGGCCCTCGCTGCGTGCGCATGCAAACCGGTGGGGGAGGAATCCGTTGAATCTTGTATGCCTCCAGGATGGTGGAAATCATCCATCGCGCAATTGAGGCCCTGGACGCCCCATGCCCTAGAGATGATCCCCCAAATGTGGCAAAAAGAGCTTCTGACTTAGGGACTTGTTCAGTGCGTGCCAGATAACACCTGAGAGCTCTGCGTACATCCTAAGAGTGGAGAGTTTCTTCAGCTTTGGAAGTCGGGTTGGAAAAAATGTATTTAAGCATATTTCTTGATTGATGTGGAATGAGGACACAATCTTAGGAAGCAAAGAAGGGTGTGTTCCTAACACAACGTTGTCATTGTGGAAAACCGTAAAAGGCTCAGAAGAAGATATGGTATGAATTTCACTTATTCTACTTACGGAGGTGAGCTATACAAGGAGAACTATTTTCAAGTTACCAATTCAATATCAGCCGAAAGAAAAATATTTAGCTCCCACAGGGGTATGGTTTTTTGACTGGAGGGGACATTCCTAAGAGGCCTTCTAAATGGCACTTAACAATAGGGTTCGCAGAGGAGAGAAGTGTATCTTACGAGTTTCTATATGCGCCAATGTTGGCCAGGTAACTTCTGCAAGTATCTACTTGTACTCCTGATTGTGCGAAGTAAAATGAAGCAGAAAGGACTTCATCCACCTTGTATTTTCAGGGTTTAGCTTTCTTGTCTAGTGCACAGTGGCAAAACCGCATCCATTTTGTATGGTATTCAGACCTCTTGAATGGTTTTCTGTCTGAATAACTTTTAAGTTGTCATTGGAAAAGCCCAAAAGCCTGACCTGAAAGCAGCTTGTTTTTCTGTCAGTAAATGCAGCAATCTTGTCCTCTTTTGAAAGTAAGGCTGTAGAATTAGCTGATGACGAAGAAGCTGAAGATGCTGACTTCCCATGCAAAGATGCAGCTGAGACCACAGAATACAATGGTTGAGGGTGAGTAGAAAACTCAGATGACATCTGTCTGTATCTTGCGTGTATTTCCTTATTTGTAGGAGGGTGTGTGAGGCTTCTGCCAGGTTTATGCTGCTAGAAATAAAAACTCTTTTTGCAACGGGATGTCAGACAGCCCAGACGATTGCATGGCTTGCACCTCCGCAAAAACCTCACCTTCAGAAGCAGTCTCTTGGGGGGTGCAATGCCCAGAAAGGAAGAAATGACCACCACCCAACTATGGAAAGATCTGGCAGATAATGATAACTCCTCCACCTGCCCCTCATTACTCATATTCAGAGTCTGGAACAGGAGTGGATGAAGACGACCGATCAGGGACTTCTGCAGTCTTATCAGGGATGACCCCCCTGCGGAGGAGAAGGAATTGTAGGGAGATTGGGTTGCAGAGGCCCCGCAGTCTGAGGCGCAGCTCAGTCTGTCCAGCTTCTTGTTGATCTGGGTGTTGGCCCTGGGCTTCTCCCAGACCTTTCTCACCAGAAGGACATCCTTCTGGAGAGGCATGCCAGACCGGATCATGGTGCAGTTGTCCAAAACCTCTGCTAGCACTGCCGACTCCTGGGGGGCTTCCTCTGGCAGAGGGAGGCCCAAGAACTCTGCTAGACCCTGAAAGGCCTTAATGGATCCCGAGGGCCCATTGTCCTGGGCATCATTGCCGTCATGGCCCCCACGCCTCTTTTTGACAGACCGTAGGGAGTCCGGACCCAGAGGAGGGACCGGCACTGGAAACGGCAGCGCTGGAGGAACGGGAAGTGGACCCAGAGGAGGAAGCCGGGGAGGAACCACCTGCAGGATAACCTCTTTTACTATATCCTTTCGGAGCCCTGTCATCTTTGGGGAACGCAGGAGGAAGAGGAATGCTCGAAGAAGCAGTCCTCTGTAGGTGCCAAATCCCTAGGTGCCCGGCCCTCCAAGGCAATGGCTCACCACTCCTGGTCAAAGCGCCGGGCGCCTGATTTGTGTAGCTGTAAGGTTGCGATGTGTAGATGTACCCTTGAGGAGACCAGATGCCTGTACCATAAAGACCGCTGCTGCTTCCGGAGGGAAGGGGGCTGGTATCTTCCTGCAAAGCCCATTCAATTGGCAAAAGCACGGGCGGGCCCTGAGTTGAATCCAAAATGGCCACCGGTCTGGCAGGCTCCGCCACGTGCCGCTCCACCATTTTGAAGCCTTGTCCATGCCCTGGGTAGGAGGGTGCAAAGGCCCTGAAACACAAGAGGCCTTAGACATGGGAGGATACAACCTGGCTCTTGCACCCAAAGCAGAAACGTCGACCTCA
Source organism: Ambystoma mexicanum (assembly GCF_040938575.1). Taxonomy (NCBI): domain Eukaryota; kingdom Metazoa; phylum Chordata; class Amphibia; order Caudata; family Ambystomatidae; genus Ambystoma; species Ambystoma mexicanum. The sequence continues at coordinate 1,463,297,137 of NC_090935.1, forward strand.
GAGATGGCTCTGGTAGGTGCCGAGCCCTCGACCGGAAGGGCCGGTTGTTGTAACGCTGTGATTCACAATCTCAGAGCGAGCTCCGGTAGTCTGGACGCCCTCGACACCTGTGTCGGCAGTCATGCTGGATTGTGCCGAGGCCTGACTCTTGGAGCTGGCACCCAACAATCCCTTATCCCTTGGACAGCCCAGTCGAGTCCCTGAGCCTTGGAAGCCAGCAGCCTGGATGGCCTGGATAGCCAGGATGGCCTCAGGTCTGCCCCCCAAGGGCCTGGAACAGCCCCCTGACCCAAGCCTTAGAGGCCAAGGGCCTGCCAGAACCTGAATCAGTGGAACCCTTGTCCGTGGGAACCCCAGGGAAGCAGTTGCCACTCTGAGGAGCCATGCTGAACAGATGGCCTACCTTGTCTTGATGAGAGGTCCTGGAGACGAAGTCCTTAAGGTGGGGTGGAGGAGAAGTTTGGAAGATCTCCAAGCGGTGGTCGGGCCCTGGGTCCTCAAGACAGAGTGCATGGGGTCTGGGGCCAGGAACGAGCGGTCGCATGAGGCTTATCTCGTGAATCCTCCTGCAGCCGACATGCGCCGGGGGAGGCGAGGCACCCAAGGGAGGTTAAATAAGATTGAAAAACAAAAACTGGGACGAAGCGGAAAGTTAAAAAAGTCTCTGCGCTGGCTGCTAGATCCGACACCGACTGTGCTGAAAAAGGGACTGGGGAGAGGCGCTGGAGTGCATGGCCTCAGCGGGGCATTCCCATGCCCGAGGCTGCACCCCCGCACACTATACTAAATTAAAAGGGGAAGTTCATTTTTCGCTGCCAATCTTGGAAAGTTCTTTGACAAAAAGGGTAGGGACATTGCAATGGTACAGGGATTTTCCTCCTCCAAACCCCATACATCATTGGCAGTTAAGCAGCAGATATTGTAATGTCATTCCCTGAAAGTGGGGAAGATCTGAGCAGCAGTTACCTTTTTGAACCCTTCTTCTTAAGCTGTTGGCTGAAAAGGATTGAGTACAGCATGAGCCTAATCTTTCTAATTACAAGTTCCACCTCGCCAGCTTCCAATACCACCTGCACTTCAAATTGCAAAAGGAGACAGTGTGGAGACATCTTGCGTTTGGAAGAGCATGGAAAAGGAGACATTTCAAAATCAGGATGGGCTAACCCTTTGCATTTATGTGCAGTGCCCATAGGTTCTAAGAAGCATGCTTTACTGCAAAAGGGGTTTGTTCACTCTACCACCTAAATAGAATGGTAAAAAATATTGAGTATGTTTCCTCAATGGAAAGTATCACAAGTTGTGGAGATGCGTTTGGCAGTGAGGATTATTAGTGAAGGAGGTAAAGGTTCAATGTGTAGTTCTCCTGGCAGATTTAGACCCACAGCACCAAGGGCTGACTTACCAGGAAGTTCCTGGGGATTGCTGTTATTGCTCTAATAGTTTTTCTGTGTACTAGGCTCTGCCATGCAAGGTGAAAGAGTCAACGGACCAGCCAGACCTAAGTTCTGTTTAAAAAAGGTTTTATTGAATGAAGTGTACAAAGGATGGCGAAAACAAACACACAAAATGGGCCTTTACCAACTAAAACTATCAGGGATATCTATATCCCTCCAAGGCCGAGGCAGTGTCGTGGGAGGGAGTGCGTCTGAAGGAAATGAAAATGCTCAAGCTCAAGTCTATGATAGCCAGGTACCAGGTTCCCGTAGTCCTGTGTTGTGGGTTTCCAGGGGTTACTGAACCCTGGCATTGCATGCTTTCAGGAGTACTCAAACCCTTCTCTCAGGCTCAGAGTTAGCATCAGGTTTTAGTGTTTCCCTCACCCTTCTTCCTAAAGTGACATGTAGGACTATCTACAGCCTGTCAGTTTTGTTGTGCCACCTCAAGGAACGAGAGGCAGAGTTTCTGCACCACAGGAGCGCCCAGGCCCCCCCACCACCAGTTTTCTTCTTGGGGCTGTTGGTCCATTTCCCGTCATTAAGAGCAATGAAGGAAGGGTTCTGTGTTTTCTTAAAGGCTGAGTCTCCCCGACCTGCCTACCCCTTCCTCCCAGTGTACTGGTCTTGGTCCTCTCTTTTGCCTCTCATAATCTCCCTGCCATGTGCTCATTCCTCATCCAACATCTAACATCTGACTAGGGACAACTGGGCCTGCAGAAAACTTCTTCGCCTGACTATTTTTCATGCTCCTCAGTACTTCTACTTCCTTCTGATGTTCTCCAACCACCTTCCTATTCTCCTCAACTGCCTTCTGCTGCTCTCTGCTTTCCTCAACACTTTTAAAATTTCTGTCTTCTTCAGATTACTCCTAATCTTTTTCAACCACCTCTGTCTCCATCTCTCTTCTCCCATCTCCTCTCCAAACTCTCTTTGCCACTGTCTAAAAACTTCTCCATCTCCTTCCCAACAACTCCTGATAGTCTCCTCCTCTCTGATATTCACCCACCTGCTCTCTCTTGTATATTTCAACCTTCTGATTTTCCTTACCAACCTCCTTAAACTCTCCATTTACTCCAGGCCTCACTGTCTGCACCAACCTCTTCAAACAGTCACCATCTGCTTCCTGACATGTTTCAACACAATCCACCTTATTGTCACCAAATCTATGTGAAAATATCAAGTCCATTACTGTGAAGCCGAAAATGCACATTTCTTTCTTTTACCCCATTTCTCTGCATATAAATGCGTTGGGAGATCCCCCGCAGCTCCCCCATACTCACCCACACTTTTTATTAACTTAACCCAACCCCCGACATATACATGCAGGGAAATTGGGTCATTTAAAATCAGCATTTTCGGGTTCGCAGTGATGGGCTGTGATATCTTTTAGTAATACCTTATCACCAACCTCCTACTAAATACCCCTCAGATTAAAAGCCCTTCTTCAGCCTCCTGGGCATGTATCCACAACAGGTCCCTGCTGACATGGCCTCATCCAGCTCCCAGGTATCCCGTCTAGTCTAGTATGTATTTATCCATAACAAATTCATCCTAGTGAGGCCTCACACAGCCCCCCAAATCTCCCTTACAGCCTCCCTGATCTGGCCTCACCCCAGCCTCCTGTATCATCTTCCAACTAGTTATCTCTTGCCTGGCGTCACCAAACCGCTTGAACCTCTCCTCCAGCCTCTTCTGTTTTCCCTCCATATTCACCTATCACTTCCAAAGTTCACTCTCCAATAGCCACCCAACAGACTGAGTTTGTGGGCTTTTATAGCTCTGTTCTCTCTTCACTTGGGCTTGGCTCTTTGTGAAGGTCTGCACCTATATTTTGGAGTTGGTGAGAGGCTGGGTTTGGATGCCCCTACTAAGCTCAACTCCGCTCACTCTCTATTTAAGGGGCTGAACCAAGCCTTTACCTAGCTTGTCGACCATCTTGGAATCCACTCCTCTTTCCTGTTACAGAAGAGATCTCTCTGGGAAGAACAAAGTTTCGCCTGTTGGACTTTCTCAAGGCGGTTAACATATGTTGGGTCTTCTACTTGTCCGTTTGATACATGTAGTAGTTCCTTGTGTTTACATTCTTTTCAATTTTTCAATTTCTATGGCATGTCCTTGTAGGTTCCAGTCGCTGCAATTCTTATACTGATCAGAGTGTTTTAAGTATGTTCAATTCAGTTCTTCTCTCCATATGAGTGACATGGTCTCCTTATTCTTGGGGTTCCATTCCCCGTTCCGATTTCCAGATTTTACCAAAGGAACAACTAGATGTATCAAATGGACAAGTAGAAGTCTCAATATATGCTAACCACCTTGAAAAACCCCAACGGGTGAGACTTTGCGGCCTTAAGAGTTGGTGGCACATTAGACCAATATGTCAGGCTGACAAGCCACCAATCTACTAACACACTGATATATGTGATGTAACAAAGCAGAATTTGCCACTAGACAATATATAAAAACCTGAACAGTTAAATCATGCATTAGGTGTTCTATTTATGGGAGTTACGCTTTTTCCAAGGGAACTTGTTCTGATACTATATAATAAGGCTCAGGCTGTGAGCCTTCCCTCGTACTAAGCTGCACTCTCAACTACTAAAAAAGGATACAATTCCAAATAATTGAAACCATCTGGAGGCGCCGCCAAACGCAGCTTAACAACCACCCTAATTCATTTGCACAGCCTTTGTCAATTTTCTTTACAAATGATGATGAAAGAGCAGCAGTGAATAATGAGATCTATCAGTAATCAGCGCTTTGAAATCGTCCTTAGACATAGAGTACTAAGAATGGCTATAAAGGGGTCTTAGCACAATCAATACATTTCTAATGAAGAAAAATACCTAAAATTTAGAAACGAAGACAAAAGGACAATACTTGGTTGAAATCTTATAAGATTTTACTAAACAATGGACAATGGGTTGAGATGTTGGAAGTAATAGGAAACAACAGTGTGGGCATTTGTAGTTTGGGATTTCTTCAACTGCAAGGTGCAGAATTAAATGTATATGGAATATGTGTAGCTGTCTCATGCAATAAAATCCAATTTAGAGAAAAGCAAACGCCCTTTGCTGTAATTACCTCTGTAACATACTAGAAAAAACGACCAAATGACCCACACTGTAATCGCAATAATCTTTTGCCGGCTCAGTAAACTAAAACAAATTGTTCATCGCGTTTAGCGACTTTTAATAGCTTAGTACAAGAGTGGTTATGTTTCTGCTTAACAATTTCCCTTTCTGTTGTTTACTTGACTCAGAGCATTGATTTAATTTGTTTTGTACCACACACTTAGAGATTTGCCCTTGCTGCACTGATTCACATCTAGAAGGTACCCTCTGTGATAGTTCCTGATAGCTTGATTCACATCTAGAGGCTGCCCCTTATATAATACTGTAATCGATTTGCCTGTGCCTCTCACTTATTTACTCACATCTAGAAAGTACCCTCTGTGACTTCGACATCGTTCCTGATATCTCAATTCACATCTAGAGGCAGCCCCCTCATTTAATACTGTAATCGATTTGCCTGCGCCTCTCACTTATTTACTCACATCTAGAAAGTACAATCTGTGACATAGACATTGTTCCTGATATCTCAATTCACATCTAGAGGGTGCCCCCTTAAATAATACTGTAATCCATTTGCCTTTGATGCTCACTTAAATTTGCCCTGGCTGTCAGCTTAATCTGCATACTCGAAAGTGCCCACTGTGTCTCATACCCTTCTAATAAGTGCACACTGTGTCTCATACCCTTCTAGAAAGTGCACACTGTGATATTTCTGTGATTTAGTTGCATCTTCCCCTCACTTAGAACTCCCTACTGCTACCCTCTTTAGCCCTCTCCCACTGCCCCAGCGATCAGAATCTAGACGCAGATTGCAAATCCTGCGCCTATACATCTACTGTTACTAGTTCATCAACCTCTAGGTACTACACTGATCTCCAACAGGATGGAGTTCCCAACTCTTGATATACCCCCTCTCCAACCCTCAAACCACCCTCACTACCCCCCTTGACCCACCCCTCCTCTCTCATATTTCTACCTCCGCCTGCCCAACTCTTCCCAGCCCCCATCAATGTAACCCCCCAGCAGACACTCAGGCACCCAGCCCCTCTCGTGACCCTCCTCAACCTGTCTCAACACCCCTGAATGTTCCTATGACACCCACTACCCCACCGTCCAGACATGTCCCTCAAGCCCCCACTCCGAAGAGCACCACGAAAGCCACATCCCCTCACAAAGTCACTGCCATCCTCTTTAACGCCCGCTGGATAGCAAGAAACAGACACAGCATTGTTGACCTCCTATCTTCTGACAAGCCAGACCTCATTTTTATCACTGAAACCTGGTTCTCTGACAACTTTGCTCCTGTAGCACATGAATACTTCCCACTGGGCTACTCACTCATTGCCCACAATAAACCCTGCAGAGATGGCGGAGTGACAGTCCTCTACAATTGTCATTTCTCCGTCTCACTTGTTGAATCCCAAACTTGCACTGCCTCCTGTGAATCCCTTCTAGTAACACTATCTCTACCACTGACCTTCGCCCACAGTTTCCGCCTCATCTACAGAACCCCTGGATATGACAGACATTTCGCCAACAACCTCTGTGATTCAATAGCTACCATTCAAGTAAATCACCCATCTCTTACACTCCTAGGAGACTTAAACATCTGGTTCGATATTCCCTCTAACTCCATGACTAAACTGGTGGTTGACAGTCTTGATGCGCTCAACCTCTCCCTTTGCAGGTCCAACCCACCCAGATGGGCACACCCTTGATGCAATTTCAGGTCCCATGACCTGATTTACTTATCCCGGCTCAAAACACTCATCTGGACTGACCACTATGCCATCCCTTTCTCTATCCACACCCCCACCCCTCCTCCTACTGCTCCACTGCCCCCCCTGGGGATCTCAAATGCTGGAACAAAATCAAGATCCTTCCCGACCTAGCCGAAGCCCTTCTTCTTCGACCCCTGGCAACACTGCCCCCGATAGAGCCTTAACCATCGACTCCTTTGACTCCTGGCTGAATGACTCACTAATTCCTCTCACCCCCTTGCACCCCACTTCCTCGCGCAATGGACCCTCCCCAAAATGGTTCACGCCCCTCCCGAGGAACGCCCAAAAAACAAAATAACTCTCTTGAATGGAATTGGTGAGCATCTAAATCAATCTCAGCAGATCTATGTTCGTCCTGCACCATAGTAACTACAAAGCTGAAATCCGAAAGGCCAAAAAAGCCTACTACGATAAACAAATTCTCGACTGTGGCAACCGAAGCAAAGAACTCCACATGATAATTTCAGAATTCGTCAAACCCACTTGCTCCTCTAGGCAATCCACCCCGACACAAACACTCTGCGACTCCCTCTACCTTCACTTCTACAACACTGCTCTTGACAGGACGACTTCCCTTAACAGCAAACTGCCCTTCCTCTCCCCGCTCCCACCACCGACCGCTCCTGCTCCCATTACCCCGACGCCCATTCCTCCTACCTTCGACTCCTTCAAACCATTCTCCAGAGACAAGTTCATTGACTTACTATCCGCCAGCAAACCCTCCTGGTCACCCCTCGACCCTTGCCCCACCTCTGTCCTGAAAGAAATATTCTCATCTACCTGCGCTGGAGACCATGCAAGAGCCATACTAAATGATTCCCTCACCTCTGGTATCTTCCCAGATGCCTTCAAAATAGCGCATGTCAAGCCTCTTCTAAAATGACTTCCCTCGACCCGCTTGACTGAAAAAACTGCACACCAATCTCCTATACCAGATTTCTAGTAAAACTAATCGACCGGACAGCATACTTCCAGCTCAACGCCTTTGCAGAATCCAATGGTCTTCTCGACCCTGCACAATCAGGCTTCAGACCACGACATGGAACAGAAACCACTCTCGATCTAGGATGATCTCAAGGTCACTGCAGACTCTGAAGGTTGCGCTGCACTGATTCTGTTTGATCTATCTGCAGCCTTTGACACCGTTAACCACTCAATCCTCCTTGACCGCCTTCACTCCCTAGGAATCCGAGGCACTGCTCTCAAATGGATCGCCTCCTCCCTCAGCGACAGGAAGCAGATAACCCTCCTCTCCCCTTTTGTCTCAACTGCTTGCTCGGTGAACACTGGAGTACCCTAAGGCGCATTGACTATCGGCTCTCCTGTTCAATCTCTATATGACCACTCTACCAGGAATCATCCGCATGCACAACATCTTGTTGCCCTTCTACCACATCCGCTCCCTTGGTCCTCGTCGCTCAGCCCACCTCCGACACAGTAAAAAACCTAGGCTGCACTATGGACTCAGGCTTAACAATCTCCCGTCAGATTAACAACATGTCAAAATGCTGTCACTACCACCTCAAACTTCTCAGACGCATTTTTCACTACCTCTTCTTCCCGGACAGACTTACTGCAGTTATGTCTTTTGTGATGTTGAGATTGGACAATGCCAAATCCCTATACCTAGGAGCCCCGGCACAACAACTCAACAAACACCAATGAGCACAAAACACTGTCGCAAAACTGCTCCTTGCCCTAGGTCAGAGACCAAAACTCACCTGCACTCCGAACCCTTCACTGGCCCCCAGTCGGACGAAGGGCCACCTTCAAGACCCTTTGCATTACTCACCGAGCAGTGCACAAGACTGGCCCATTATACCTACAAGATAAGATAAAGCCATACCTCCCGTCCCGCACCCTAAGATCATGCACTGCCCTCCTTCTAGCGATCCTAACCTCTAAGTCTGTTAGGATCGGAGGATCTGCCTTCTCTACCTTGGCCCCAACTCTGTGGAATTCGCTTGCCTCACATATTCGACACACCCAAGACTATATGGTTTTCGCAAAGCCCTAAAAATGTGTCTCTTTTCGTAATACCAACAACACCCATCTGAAGTGATTGAATCCTGGAACCGGATTTCTAATTGCTCAATGACATCCAGAGTCATGTCACCATTGAATACTTTTAGTAATTCGCTAGTAAGCATCCGCTTGCCTGAATTCCAGAATATCAATCTCCTTTAATCATAACTCCACCCAAATACTCACCCCCATATCACTATGCTTACTCTCTACTCCACACCATCACACATTTAGAGTGCAGCTATAACCCTCGATCAATTTGGCCTAGCTGCTCACATATGAACACTACCCCATGAACACTGTAATAAAACGCAGCTATATCCCATGACGAACTGGCCTAGCTGCACACATAAGCGTCCTATAGGCCTAACGCAGCCAGAACCCAGTCTAGGTGTCCACCCACCAGATTGCACACATTCAACTGATATCATCACCACCACACCTTATGCTAGGATGTAGCTACCATCAGGCAATTACATCAGCTGCACATATAACTGCACCCTACGACACTTAGTCTCTCAATTGACCTGGACTGCAGTCCCCGAGGGCGTTCAGCCTACCAGCGCTTTGAGGTCACACCAATGATATATGGAGCGATATATAAATGCCAAATAACATAACATAACATAAGGTTTGGCAATTGATGAATGTGAATAACATCTACCAGTTACAGGTATAAGCGAACCATGTTTCTTTGATACAATGTCCTTTCATCGCCGTTAATATAAACGCCTGGTATTTAAAAGTGTACTTAATTATGAAAATGTTAAACTACATTTTTAGGGGGGTGGGAAAGGGCAGATAAGGGGTAGGTGGGTGGGGAATAGGTAAAAATAGGTTGGTGAGGGGTTATTGGGGGGGGTAAACCCCCAAAACAAAACAAAAAATGTGATGTACATTTTTGTAATTATGTACACGTTTAAATGCCAGGCGTTTAAATTACCGGCGATGAAAGAACATAGAACCGTTTCTTTTACATATTTAATGGACAATGTGAGACAGCTTTTCTTGCAAACTGGCTCAATCTTAGGAGGATCAATTACTTAGCGGTTTACCATAAATTCAATATGACATTATGGGGGAACCTTTAGTGATATTACGATGGTCATTTTGAAGTTAAAGCGATGGTCTAGTAAAAATTTTTATTTAAAAAATAGATAGGCCACATAAAAAAAAATACTAGCATCCTCCGTTTTAAAACTTCGTATGTAAAATTTTGAGCTATTCAAGCTCAAAATTCGAAAAAGCAAGCAGAGGGGCGCAGACATTTTGTGAAATGGAGGCCCTCCTGTGCTGGCTTTTGCTTTTGCGGCACTAATGAAGGAAAAGCCAGCCAGCTGTAGTAAACAAAGTCTACCGCTGGGTGGCTTTCCCTTCATTAGTGCCGGGACTCGGAGGACGCGGACCGGAGAGCAGAGCAGGAAAGCTGCGGCTGAATCTCGGTAAGTGCTATTTATTTTTTTTACAAAAAATAAGCACTAGCTGCGGTTTTTTTTCTAAGTTTTCCAGGCTGGAGGAGCCCGGAAAACTTAGAAATAAAACCGCAGCTTTAAAAACGTATTTATGTTTGCGGTCGCTTTTGAAGCGACCGCAAACATAAATACAACGTTATTGTGTTGTAAAACGCTGCGGTTTTCCTTTCCAAGTTTCTCAGGCTCCTCCGGCTCGGAGGAGCCTGAGAAACGTGGAAAGAAAAACCGCAGCGTTTTCCAACACAACCGCGTGTGTTTCTGCCTGCTGTGGCTATCACTTTGGGTCTCCGGTGCTGAGCACCGGAGACCCAAAGTGAAAGCCACAGCAGGCAGAAACGCACGCAGTTATGTTTACATGCCGTGTAGTGTTTCTACCTGCAGCTGATTTCCCATTTGGGGCTCTCGGGCTCCCCGCGGGGAGCCCGAGAGCCCCAAATGGGAAATGCTAAATGCTGCGTTGTCTGCCTAAATCTGCTTTCCCATTTGGGGCTCTCGGGCTCCCCGTGGGGAGCCCGAGAGCCCCAAATGGAAAAGCAGATTCAGGCAGACATAACGCGGTTGTTTTCCGCAATGCCGCGTTGTGTCTGCCTGAATCTGCTTTACCATTTGGGGCTCTCGGGCTCCCCCGGTTGTTTTCCGCAATGCCGCGTTGTGTCTGCCTGAATCTGCTTTACCATTTGGGGCTCTCTGGCTCCCCGTGGGGAGCTGCGGTTTTTCTTTCCAAGTTTCTCAGGCTCCTCCGAGCCGGAGGAGCCTGAGAAACTTGGAAAGAAAAACCACAGCGTTTTCCAACACAATAACGTTGTATTTATGTTTGCGGTCGCTTCATAAGCGACTGCAAACATAAATACGTTTTTAAGGCTGCGGTTTTATTTCTAAGTTTTCCGGGCTCCTCCAGCCTGGAAAACTTAGAAAAAAAACCGCAGCTAGTGCTTATTTTTTGTAAAAAAAATAAATAGCACTTACCGAGATTCAGCTGCAGCTTTCCTGCTCTGGTCTCCGGTCCGCGTCCTCCGAGTCCCGGCACTAATGAAGGGAAGGCCACCCAGCGGTAGACTTTATTTACTACAGCTGGCTGGCTTTTCCATCATTAGTGCCTCAAAAGCAAAAGCCAGCACAGGAGGGCCTCCATTTCACAAAATGGCTGCGCCCCTGTGCTTGCTTTTTCGAATTTTGAGCTTGAATAGCTCAAAATTTTACATAGGAAGTTTTAAAACGGAGGATGCTAGTATTTTTTTTTATGTGGCCTATCTATTTTTTAAATAAAAATTTTCACTAGACCATCCCTTTAAAGAATTGAAGCGCCTGGATGGTTTCAGTAATTTGGCTCTTAAGGGCATGCCATATTTCTGGAGCAGTGTCCGATATATGTTGACAATGACCATAGGGTTTACAGAAACTATTGCTGTCACTATTTTGATGTCAGTTTATACAAATGGTTGAGACAGCACAGTTGTTGACATCCTTTAAGACCTGATTTAAAGATGGACATGGTACAATGGCAAATGTCCCTGCCCTGTATTTATAAGAAACCGCTGCATGTGACGATCAATTATTTCTCCTCAGCTTTTGATTTTATAAACCTATATAAATTATGGAACAAACTGGCTGCATGGGAACGCAGCCAGGTTTATTACATATATAATTGTTGCTGCAAGAGAGAACAGAGTGCCAGTCTAAATAACCTTGCAGTGGTTGCCCACAGAATACTGAACAAAGGGTGTTAAAACAGCTATGCACGTATGTAATGTAACCTACATTTTGCAGATCTATTAGAGGAGTTAAATAACTGTTAAATGTTACACCTTAAGGGGATCCCAGCATATAGCCTGGTTAACGTACATGGACAACATTGTATTGACTGCTCCGGCCCCAATTGGCATTTAAAAATTAATGATTCAGATAGTTCAATTTACAATAGAATTGTATATGGATGTTAATTATGATAAATGCAAAGTACTTTGCTTCAGATGTCAGAACACAAAATTCTGCACGATTTGGTCAATGCAATGAATGGGCGACATATTTAGTCAGTAAATATTTACAAATACTTGTGTGTCATGTTTAATAAAGGTGTTACATGGTTTTATCATCAAGCATCATCACTCACGAGGCCCATTCAGCAATGATGGCTTTGGAGAATTTCCATTTGAATTATGGGGGCCTCTTGCTAATAGTTTCGTGCCTTCTATAGTGTAGAAATGGGTATTACCAAAATTGACCTTTTACAATTGATCTTTTGCACAATTGACCTAATTTAGAGTGGTCCTAATTGACCTTCTGCACAGTTGACTTTAATATTACTTTAGCTATTTTATATATGTATTGGGTGGGTTTGGGATTATAAATAATATAAAGGGATTGGGTGGGGTGTTCCGGACGGGGTTTGGATTGGGTGGGAGTTGCGGGGGGGTTTCCCCCCACATATATGTCCGAAATGACCTTCTAAATTAGGTCAATTCTCCCAAGGTCAATTCTCCCGAGGTCAACTGTGAAAAGGTCAATTAGTATACAACCCAGAAATGTGGGCTTTGGAGAACTTGGTGTGAAGAAAGAAATTGGAGGGGAGAAGTTCGTGGCCTATACTTGCGCTTCCAAAATGACATCAATTAAGTATACCTGGTTGGACGTTGGGCTCGTTTTCTTAGCCACACGAGGAAATGGAACGTATGTATTTATTGATAATGTAATTGAATTATATGTGCTAAAGGTACATTTACTGAATAAAGCAATTACTGACTGACTGAAATGGACAGGTGTTAAATTACTATATGAAGATATGTGAGGCACAGTCAAATGCATTATTGTCATGTAGTAAGGAAGGGATGGATTGCACGGTAAAACATGAAATTAGCCATCTTCATAAATGCACTACACTTATTAATGAATTGAACATAGAGAATATGACTGAAAGAAGTGCTGTGGAGTAAAATAGTAGTAATAGTGAAAGAATTAGATTAAAATGAGAATGTGGAATATTCAGCTAAATTAAGAAGGATACAAGAAAATGTAAACCCCCCCCCCCCGGACCTCACCACGATGGGTGAGGTTCCTATGTTTGTTGACCTATTTCAAAGCCTGCAACTGTAACATATATATAGAAATGTGCACTACAATAGGGTGCAAACTAATGACGTGATAGAAGCATGCCCTGAAATCCAACGGCATATGCAAAGATTTTGAATTTGTAAAAAAGATTCACTGCATAGAAACTCTAGACTAGAGCGTGTATTGATAAGAGTTTGGGGCTCCGAATGCATTATGAAGGGATTGGTGAAGACATCCAAATTTAGCCCGAATTCATGTGCGCGGGTAATTTAAAGAACATTTTATTAGTTGTACGCGTGTGTGAATATGTGGAAATAACTTTTTTAAGCAACTGCTGTGTTGTCTTTGATGGTTGTGATAAATACATGGTTTGTATAACCCAGAATATGCAATCAGAAACTGTAAAAAGGGGGTCTTTATAACAGTTTTAATGCGAGCAGTCTACAGCAGTCCTTGTCTGTAGCCTGCAGTCTGTCTACAGTCCTTGCTGCCGTGGAGGAGGAGCTGATAAAACCCCTACTGCAACGTGAAGCGGCACGCGGAGTTGGCTCGCCGAGTTGCGAGCAGTCTACAGCAGTCCTTGGGCCTCATTACGACCCTGGAGGTAACCATGGCGCCAATAGCGCCATGGTTGCCTCCAAAACCTTACCGATTCCGCCATGGTGAATGGAGCAATTACCGCCCCATTCCAAGGTTGGCGGGGGCGGCAATTGCGCATTCACCATGGCCCTTCCCCATTCCCATTTTAGCCCCCATAGGGCTCAATGAGAATGGGGAAGGCGGTAATAACGGTACCGCAAATTGCGGTACCGTTATTACCTCTAAAGTCCCTTTGCGGGTCCCATCCTTAATGGCTGGTTTTACCAGCCGTTAAGGGAGGACCCGCAAAGGGAACTCATAATAGGGCGTTAAGGGATTGCCAGTATGGTGCCCTTACTGGTACCGGTAATCCCTTACTGCCCAGGTCGTAATGAGGCCCCTTGTCTGCAGCCTGCAGTCTGTCTACAGTCCTTGCTGCCGTGGAGGAGGAGATGACAAACCCCTACTGCTACGCGAAGTGGCACGCGGAGATGGCTCGCTGAGTTGCGAGCAGTCTACAGCAGTCCTTGTCTGCAGCCTGCAGTCTGTCTACAGTCCTTGCTGCCGCGGAGGAGGAGCTGACAAAACCCCTACTGCAACGAGAAGCGGCACGCGGAGTTGGCTCGCCGAGTTGCGAGCAGTCTACAGCAGTCTACAGCAGTCCACGGCCGCCATGGACAACATGGAGGTCTCGGAAACTCCCCTACTCCCAAGGCAAAAGTGTAATCAGGTTCAACCGGTCCAGCCATCAACCCCCCTTGGTCACGTACTGAGAAGCCAGTACTCCCGTCTTGAATGGCTAAATGGAAAAGGTAAATATCGAACACACCTAAAATCAAGAAGGGGAGACATTACACCTTCATCCTCCCTTTCGGCTTCTAGCCCCTCAGACGTCCAGTCGCCCGTGGGTCTGCGTACTAACTCTGGTGAAGATGGCGGGTGGTCTGGGTCCCACGTGCATGATTCTGACGAGGGCGTTCAGACAGACGATATTTTTGGACAGACCACCCCCCCCACCCCATGCTCCGAACTTACCACTGACGACACTTGGAGCGCTCTGAAGGGTCGTTTGGGGGGCGGCCAGAACTTGTTCTTAGAGACGCCATCTTCCTTCACGAACCACCAGGTGATGAGTCCTACCGACGGCCCGCCTCCGCTGTGGCGAGTGGGGACATAACCGACGGAGTCGAAGGACGCCGCCGGTCTGACCCCAGCGAGCCGGTCGTGGACCAACCACCCAGAAAAAAGCTCTCTGAACCCGCTGTGCTTGTTGCACAGCAGCAATACAAGTAACCCGATACCAGACTACCACCAGTGAGAAACGTGGATAAAGCAAGTCTGTAAACAGCCTTGCCACGCATGGAAACGCAAAACACCACCCACGTTGAACTCCACCCAAAGCCGAGCCTCCCACAATTCGTCTCTTGTGAGGACAACACAGACGCACCTCCTGCGCGATTCCCATATCCGTCTCCTGGAACCAAAGGAACGGAGGCTCTGTCAGGCTCCTCTTCACTTGTACACGAGGGAGAGCAGACAGGCGATCCCGCAGAAGCTGAAACGCCACCTGACACCTCAAAAAGTTTAGCAAGTGAACCTTTTGCTCTCCAAAGACAAACAGCATTGGCCATACTTAAAAAGAAAAAAGCCCTGCAACAAAAAAAACCACGAGACCAAGGTGAGCACATAAGCGCCGGTCTCCATCAAAGGAAACATTGTGTGACTACCAAGAAACCTGACTCAGGGAAAGCGGCCCTCCCTAAGCCCTTAATGTCCCACGCATTGAAAGACTTCTTTTCCAAGCAAATGAAGAGAATATTAGAGTCACAGACAGAACTCTCTGACGCAGAATTACTGGATGCGGTGTCAGAAACGCCTTCTGCCCCCAAACAAAGGAAAACTTTGGAAAACAACTCTGTGAGTCTACTCCCAGAGACCTCGCAGCCGTACGCACCAAAGATTCCAGCTCCACCGTTTGAAGACCACCGACTACGAAACAATCACCCAAACTCGCCCAAACGAGTAGTGGCAGCAATTCCATGTCAACTGTCTGCTGAAGTAGATCCTCTGTATCTACCAGGGAACAACGGCATGGAAAAAGATCTACGGGATCGGTCAGTTATCACCCAAGTAGACGAAACTGGACAAAGAAACAAATCTCATCTAGCTCCTAACTGCTCCCCATTGCTACCGGGAAGTCCAAAAACGAATATAACCAGGTTATTCCGTCTTCATCAAAACAAAGTGACAATCCAATAAATGCATTGACTCCTATAAGAAATAGAAGATTTAGTGACTCGTGCATGAGTCAACACAAAGATACATAAGGAAAGAACACTGACCTTGTAACAATTATGTCAGCAATTACGGTGGGATTGACCCCCTTTGTAAAACTATACGAATCAATAAATGACTCTATGAAAGACTCGCTTACGATATCAGCAACGACAAATTCAAAGGTGATTTTTCTGGATGGGTTTATTACCGCATTAGATCAAAAAAACACCAAGCGTGAACGACTATGGGAACTAAGAATTGCTCGACTAGAAGACCAAATAAGAACACGACCCCCCACACAAGCCTGTGTGGCACACCAACATAGCTCTCATACAACAACTCACACAATGGCTGGGAAATCTGCTATTGAAAAAAATGATCGGGCAATACAAACTACCCCTGCACTTGAAACAGCCGCAGTGGTTGGCGATCCAAAAGGTCACAAGCCTAATGGGCAATCGGCTCTAACCGAAAAAAAAAGTTAACTCACACTACTAAGGAGGTAAAAAAAAAAAAGAGAGAAAGACCCAACAAAAATCGCCACAATTTTCAATTTTACTAAATCGGGTGTGTCTCTTCAACCTAAATCAGCGATATCTTTAGCACCGATCTTGAACACGCCCAATAAAGAAACATCACAGATGGACCAAACAATAATCGAGTTGGACAACTCGCAGACACTTCCTACAGACTCGTTGGTGAATTCATCTTTATTGGATCTAACAGTACATCTGGATCAGGCAGAACCCACTGAACTCCCCCACAGTTCATATAGGACCTTGGCCCCAACGTCTGACAAAGTCTTTATATCCCTTCCCTCAAACAAACTCGCAAAACTAACACTGACTATGTCAAAACCAGTGACTTCTTCCACAGCCACTCCATCAGACGAGTCTTCGACCGAGGCATAGACCAAAAAAGTGTCTAACAAAACTCAACCCATAGATGCAGAAAAGCAGGGCTCCTCCGAAAATGACCGCTTAACAACCGTTAAGGAACCAATCCGGAAAACTACCTGAGAATACCAAAAAGACCAAAAGCGTTCAAATTTTCGATCTCAAATGACCAAAGATCAAGCCCTATTCACATCTTCAAGATGGAACAATTAGCAGTGGGAAAAAACTTCCTGGTGCTAAATAGAAAAACAGTTTTAAACATCCTAACAAAAGTGCCTAATTTGAAGTCTTTGTCTACGACATGCTTTGTTCTGATTGAACCCTACCACAGGGAAAAAAGGGCCAAAGCATATTTACATGTGAAAAATGTATCCCAACATGAGCTAAGTAAAGACGTACATGTGATATTGGACCAATTGGGTTTCAGCCTTTTAGAAATACAATCCCTGTCAGTAACACTGACAAATTCCTCTCTACAGCATAAATTAGAAGCGCCAAGTGACCACTCTAAGCAAAAAACAGTAGACATGTATACAAGCAAAAGACGGGGCAATTACACAGATACGGCTGAGCCACGACGTGAGAGGTTTAAACAGGGCTCCAACGTACGCTACAAAAGAACATATTATCCAAGAACAGAAGACAGAAGCGATTCGAAAAAAAGGCGACTAAGATCAGATCGAAATTACGTAGATGAATCTTTCCCAAAACATAGAGAAGAGCAGGTCAGAAGTCTGAAAAGAGCCCCGGAAGGCCCATGGAGCTGGCTGAAAAAAGTCCTAAACACTAATCCTCAAAATTAGCAGGGAAATAAAACAGACTTTCAATCTACAGACTACTTGTTACAACCGTCTGTCGTCGATACCCTCAAAGTCAACACAATGTGTTCGTGGAACACGAGGGGACATGACCATCTGCTAAACCCCGGCACTCAAGATTTAGTTCAATTTGATATAATATGTCTCCAGGAGACCTGGTTGAGGGAAAAACCTGTGCTTGATGGCTACGACACTGAAATATCACCGGCGGTGAAGGGCATTTTAGGCAGACCATCGTCTGGCCTTTTGACAGCAGTTCGTATTGGCTCTGGCATCTCAAGAAAAGCGAAGGTGGTAGAAACCTACGGCGTTCTGGCTCTCCAGATGGAGTGGACCCACCCAAATGAAGATGCAAAGGGCAGACTGAAGACTAACCTCGCCATTATAAACGTCTACTGGAACCCCCAAAGAGTTAACAACAACGACTTCTGAGACTCAGTGATGAACATACTAGATAAATTTACAACAGAATTGAGTACTGACCACATCATTATCTGTGGCGATTTTAATGCAAAGTGTCAACTACCTTCTCGCTCCTTACCTATTACAGCAGCTGGTGTAAGAGGAGAGCTATGGTCAAATTTGATGGACACCAGAAACATCCACAACGTGGCATCTGTCCGAGGCCAACTGCCTACTTTTCGTACATGGGAACAAGCACACGCATCAGCAACGTTGGATTACATCTTCATCTCCCACGCTTTACTACCATACATGAGCTCCTACGAGGTCTACAAAACGATAGAAAGTGACCATAACTTGTTAGCCATGGTCTTTGAATCCGCAAACGTAAATCAAACGACGATGATAACCATTATAGTAGCCTGAGGGATGCTATAAGAGTGTACAGATCTTGGCTAAGACAACGGAAAGCAGCAATCTACCAAAACGACGCGGAACAAATGCTCAAAACTCTTCAAAGAGCACAAGAGACTTTTGGGCCTTAATAAAAAAACAAAGAATGGCAAACTGATAACCAGTTGATAAACTCCATATCCGAATCAACTTGGATATCATTTTTTTCTACTCAATTCGCCCCAATGCCCTGCCCATTAAACACTGTCACATTTTCCAACGAAACATCATGGGTGAATTTAGTTGACCAGGAAGATGTGCTGTTAGCAGTCACAAAACTGAAATCATCCCGGGGCCCTGGCCCGGACAGTCTAACTAATATAGAGCTGAAAAAGCACCCGGCGGAATGGTCTTGCTTGATAACTAAAATCTACGAGCAATGTAAAACTACCAAACAAATTCCGTCGACATGGACCGAGGCGGTGATTGTTCCAATTTTCAAAAAAGGAAATAGAGACAATCCGGCTAATTACCGCCCAATAGCCTTGTCAGACATCATTTTTTTTTTTTAAAACGTATTTTATTGGTTTTGATAGAAAAAAGAAAAAGAAAACGTGCAATACAACAAGAAATCAACATTGGTTTGAACTGGGGAGGAGACGGTGAGGGGGAAACAAGGGGGGGGGAACAAACAAATCAACAACAGTCTTCATGTTGTAGCAAACTTACAGTGGACGGGTGGGTTAGGGGCAATGACCCAAAGTTTCAGGAAGCAAGAGGGGTCAAACACAGGGGCGGTTCCACCAATGCCGGCATCCGAGCAGTGTCAATGCAGTGGTGTGGGACTTCAGGGGGGTTTGTAGTCAGCGCTGAAGCGTATGTCTCTGAGGAGGGCCTTCCATGATTCCAAAGTGCCACCTTCGGTTTCGCCACTGTTCGTGATTCCTTCCTGCCAGGCCCTGGTTTCAGCTGTTGTCCATCTCTCGAGTTCTTTGAGCCATCTCTCTTGCCTGGGGCCCGACGGCGTCTTCCAGGCCATCGCTATTGTTCTTTTAGCCAGGATACATGAGATGTCCATTAATTTAACAGCGTGCTTGGATTTGCTAGGTCTGGGGTAGGTCCCCAGGAGGCACTCGCCAGGAGTCCATTCGTATCTTGTCATTCCGGCGTCCATGCAGGTCTGTTTGGCCTTGGACCACAGTGCCATCGCCTTGGTGCAGGTCCAGAACATGTGAATCACATCTGCTTTATCATTCCCGCACCAGGGGCATGCAGGGGAGGATGTCTTATTGAAGGAGGCAACCCTATGTGGGGTCATGTATGTCCTGTAAAGAACGTTCAATTGGATCTGGCCAAACCTGGTGTTCCTGGATACTTTTTTGGGAAATATCAGCGCTCTTTCCCATTCTTTATCTGAAATCGGGGTCTCAAGGTCCGCCTCCCATTTTGTCCTCAGATCTTCGCATTTAGGGTTGGTTTTATCACATAGTCTGCTGTAAAGCCTGGAGACAGGTCTCCAGCCGTCCGAGAGGTCATGCATCTCTTGTAGCAGAGGGTCAGGGGAGGGCTCCTCCGGCCATCCGGTCCATTGTTTCTTAGCAGTTTGTTTGAGGCGATGGTACCAGAGGAACTGGCCCGGGGGAATTCCATCGGCAGCCTTAAGAGATTCGAAATCCCTGAATTCTCCCTCCTCATACATGTCGCTCCATGTGTAAATGCCGGCCTCTTCCCACCTCCTTGCCGTAGAGATGTCTGCAGCCGTTCGACAGGTGTCTGCTAGGATGGGATTGTCCGGAGAGTATGGGTGTCGTATTCGCCTGATGCAGCAGGACCTGGCCCATATCTTTCTTCCCAGGTCAATCACCATGGAGGGGACCGGGGGTTGCCATGTAGGGTGCCATAGGATCTCCTTGGGGATCACATTGTCCAAGGGTTGCCTCAGCAGTTCGGTCTCTGCTGAAGGCTCATCCGAGAGCCATCTCGTTATGTGACTCAGCTGGGCAGCCAGGTAGTACAACTGGAGAT
Source organism: Ambystoma mexicanum (assembly GCF_040938575.1). Taxonomy (NCBI): domain Eukaryota; kingdom Metazoa; phylum Chordata; class Amphibia; order Caudata; family Ambystomatidae; genus Ambystoma; species Ambystoma mexicanum. The sequence continues at coordinate 1,463,317,360 of NC_090935.1, forward strand.
CCGGTAACTTTATTCCGCCTTCTTTGTGTGGGAGAGAGAGGACGGACAGCGACAGTTTATGCCTGTGTGGGCCCCAAAGGAAGTCCCTGATGATGGCCTCCAGCTTCTTGAAGAAGGACGGTCTAATGTAATGGCAAATGTTTACGAAGAAATACAGGAATCGGGGGAGTACGATCATCTTGACAATCGCTGCCCTGCCCACCATGGCCAATGGGAGCTTGGACCAAAACTTTATAGAACTTCGGAGACTCGTGATGGCGGCCTCGGTGTTGTGTTCATGCATGAGTAGCGGGGTGTGGCTTATGTTGATCCCCAAATAACGGAACTGGACCAGTTGCCAGCTTATTCCTATCTCTGGGAGATTGTTTTCCGGAATGTTGCGTAAGCCCGCCAAGGGGAAGGCAGAGGACTTATTCCTACTAAAGCGGATCCCTGAGTACTTCGCATAGTTGTCCAGTATCTCCAACGCGGTTGGCGCGTTAACTTCGGGGGAGCTTAGGTAAAGAAGGACGTCGTCTGCATACAAGGATATTATGTGGTGTGCATTGCCCACCTTAATGCCAGCATCGAAAAGCTGCTGCCTGAAGTATAATGCAATCGGTTCCAGGCCCAGTATGTACAGCATGGGTGATAACGGGCAGCCCTGCCTTGTTCCCCTTTGTATATCCCAAGCCGCTGAAACCACTCTTCCCGTTCTTACTCTCGCCGTCGGGGAATTGTAGAGGACCTCAACCCACCTGATGAAGCCCCCTCCAAAGCCAAATCTTCTCAGGACCTCCCTGATCCACTCCCAGTATATGGAGTCGAAGGCCTTGATGGCGTCGAGCGACAACACCGCCAGGTCCTCGTCCCTGTCATATGTTTCGGCCATTACATGCTGCAACCTCCGGAGGTTAGCAGTGGTGTTACGCCCAGGAACGAATCCGTTCTGATCTTCGTGAACGATGGAACCCACCACCCTGGCTAGCTTGCGGGCCAATATGGATGTGAGGATCTTGGCATCGTAGTTTAGCATAGCCAGAGGGCGATAGGACTCACAGTCGGTGGGCGATTTGTGTGGCTTGAGCATGGGGACTATTATGGTTTCCTTCATGGTGTTGGGGAGAATCCCATCCGTGTGTGCCTCCTGGTAGACCTCGTGGAGAACTGGGGCAAGGATGGACTCATACGCTTTATAGAACTCAGGTGGGAGGCCGTCACTGCCAGGGGCTTTGTTGTTGGAGAGGGACCTGATTGCCCCTTGAACGTCCTCAAGAGTGATCTCGGTTTCCAGCTCCTCTCTCTGCTCGAGCGAAATGTGGGGAAGTTCTATCTCCTCGAGTGTGTCTATGATGTCTGCAGCAGGAATCTGGGTCTTGTGGGTATACAGTTCTGTGTAGAATTTAGCAAAGGCTTCATTGATCCCTAGCTGAGTCGAGTGGGATGACCCATTAGCGTCCCGTATCTCCACTGGGAGATGTTTGGGGTGTTCCCGTTTGCAGAGCCATGCTAGTAGTCTTCCCGGTTTGTCCGATTCTTTATGAGATCTGGCGGTGTGCGTGGCGAAATCAAATTTTTCCAGTCTTTCCCATGCCTGCTGACATTCTGTGCGGGCTTCCTTCAGCTTGGTCTCTGTCTCCATAGAGTTGTCGCATGTGGACTCCAGTCGGGAGATCTCAGCTTCCTGTGCTTCCAGGGTTCTCCGCAACTGCCTGCGAGTTCCGCCGGCTCTCGATATGATTTCGCCTCTGGTCACCACCTTCATTGCTTCCCATAATGTGCCCCAGGAGGGGACCGAACCGATGTTGTTCTCCAAGTATTCTTCCAATTTTTCGGCAAGGGTTTCCCTGAACTCGAGGTCCGCAAGTGCCGCGGTCGGCATCCTCCACATGGGGATCGGGGGTCTGGGGCCTCTCATTTGCCATAACATGGTCAGTGGGGAGTGGTCGGAGATCGTCCGCCCCAGGTATTCTGTGGTTGCTATGTGTGGGGTAAGTTCCTTATTGATGAACAGATAGTCAATTCTTGTGTGAACTCCGTGTGGAGCTGAGTAGTGGGAGTAGGACCTGTCGGTCGGATGGTGTTCCCTCCAGATGTCCACTAAGTTGAGTTGCTCCAGAGTTTCCCTCAAGGCACCGGATGTGAGGCTGCTCGGGCGTGGGGGGGGCAGCGATCTGTCTGCACTCGTGTCAGCAACACAGTTGAAGTCCCCTCCCCATATGAAGGTGCGGTCCCGGTACCGAGTCAGCTTCGTTATCAATGTGGCGAGGTACGCCGATATCCCGTGATGAGGGAAGTAAGAGTTGATGAAGCAGACTGGGGTTTGTTCCAATGTGCCCCAAATCGCTGTGAATCTCCCTTCTTTATCTTGTTCACTTCCCTCCATCTGGAAGGGGACGTCCGGGCTTATCCATATTAGCACCCCTCTGGCGTATTTAGAGTAGGGGGACCCTCTAACAGTCCCAGCCCATCGGTCTGCAATTTTAGACATGGCCTCCGTCGTGAGGTGAGTCTCTTGAAGGAGTGCAATGGAGATTTTCTTCCTCCTGAGGTAGGACTGTATACGATTGCGCCTGAGGTATGAGCCCATGCCCCGCACATTCCAGGTCATTACAGTAAGCTGTGCCGCCATCCGGTTCGAGTTTCAGATTTGGTGTGGGACTCTGGGGTCCGACTCCACTTCAGTCTTGTTCGGGTGGGCTGCAGGGGGGATACCACTGCATTTCGTTCATCGGTGTCATGTCCCAGACCCATCTCGGTCTGCGTTGGCAAAAGAGGCATGAAGACTGTACAACTAATAAAACTAACAACAAAACTTAAACTGGTGCGCCCAGCAACTACAACATTGTCGCGGTGCTCAGGCGCTCTCGAGCCGTCGGAGCCCATCCGGGAGTCGGGCGCGAGCTGGGTCAGGCGGGTGCCCAGACCGGGTAAATACTACGCTGGGGGTGGGGCAAGGGCCTGGCGGCAGAGCCGAACGAGGCCGTTTCCAAGTGAAAAAACTGTAGTTGGATTATCTTCTGTATTCCGGTCTCACGTGCGATGTTTCTTACATGGGGGTCGCTGGGGGGTTAGGTCTCGGTCTGTGAGTTGTCCTTGCCATCCGCCAGGTTATTATCCTCAAGCCACATGTTGGCCGCATCTGGGTTCTCGAGAAATACCACTCTCTCCTTGTAGACAACCCTTAGGCGCGATGGATAAAGTAGTCTATATTTTAGGTTCAGTTGTCGGAGCCGGGCTTTTATCGGGACAAATGAGTTCCGCTCTCTTTGTACCTTCTGCGTGTAGTCCGGATAAATGGAGATTTTGGAGTCTCCTCGCTCGATGGGGCCCCCCTCCCTGGATCGCCGTAAGATAGTTTCTCTGTCCTGAAAGTTCAGTATCTTAGCGATTATGGGTCTGGGGTGCGATCCGGGGGGAGGGCGCCTCTGAAGGGATCTGTGGGCCCTTTCGACAGAGAATCCCTGGGTCAATTTGCCGGCCCCTATTTCTTGTAGCAGAAGGGTTTCGACGAAGGATGTGGTATTTACTCCCTCGTTCCCCTCCGGGACCCCCAGGATCCTGATGTTGCTCCGTCTGGCCCGACCTTCGGCCTCCTCCGCCTTTTCCTCCAAAAAGGTGACTTTCCTCTTCAGGAGGACAACTTCGGACTTTATGGCTGTGATGGCCGTGGAGGCTTCCTCTGCCGACTGTTCAACGGTCGCGACCCTCTCCGTTAAGTTGCGAGCGTCTTGGCGGATCAGTTGAATATCGACTTTGAATTCGTCGATCTTGGAGTCTATATGCGTCTTTAGCGAGGCTATAGCATCAAGTATCTGAGAGTGGTTATCGGCCGCCACCTCTTCGCTCGACTGGGCAACTTCAGAGGAGCTGGCCTTGGAATGAGTGGGGGTCTTCGCCCTGGTGGAAACAAAGGAGTCCATGGTGGCGGCTCTGGTCTTGTTCTTGGCGGCCATCTTGGGGCGATGGTTGCGGGTGTTTTAGGCCTCAAAAGTTAGTTCACTTGTGAGATCACTGGTGGGGCCCTTCACCTGGCCAAATATCGGGCCGTGAGCTGTGGTCTGCCCCCGTGTGTGATGGTGTGGTCCGTAGAGGTGGTCTCTAGAAGAGCGGAGCCTCTCTTTTGCTGCTGCCTCTCCCCGCCGGGCCCTGGAATCCGTTGGGGGAGGGGGTACCCCTCGCAGGCACCGCTATGCTGTGCGGGGCGCCATCTTGGATCCAGTAAGAACGGGAGGGGGGGAGAACCGATTCAGGGCCACCGGAGTCTCAGGGGGGTCCAATTTGGTGGGCCCAACAACTATTCAGGTGCAGGGCTGCTTCGCCCAACCGCTCGTTCCTTTTCAGAAGTCGGGGTCGCACGCGAGCCGGAGAAAAAGGATCAGGAAACGGCGTCTCGGCCGGAGCTCGGCGGATCAGCTACCGCTCGCCATCGGCGCCAAGCCACGCCCTGCCTTGTCAGACATCATGGCAACATTTCTGCAACTCTGCTTCTTTCCAGATTCCAAAAGTGGGCACGAAACTCTCCATCTTTAGACCCCCCTGCAATCGGGTTTCGTAAAGAACGCTAGCACCAGTATTAACATCATGATTCTGAACATCATAAAAGAAAACATAAAAAACAGTGCCCCGAAAGTGTTCCTAGCGTTCATTGATCTGTCGCAGGCTTTCGACAAAATTAGTCGACAAAAACTGTGGTCAAAACTAACCAACTGGAACTGTCCCATTGAAATTCTGGAGCCAGTAATCGCACTCTACACAGATACGACTATCCGAGTTCAATTAAACCGGCAAGGCATGTTATCCAACCAGATTAAGTCTGAACGTGGAGTCAAACAAGGCTGCCCTCTCGCGCCGGCCCTTTTTATCGCCTTCCTGTGAGACTTCCAGTACACCCAATCATCGATCAGAGTATTTCCACCTAAAGTAGAAAATAACCCAGTGCCAAGACTGCTCTAGGTGGACGATCTGATCCTTATGGACCATACGCAAATAGGTCTCCAGCGCCAATTATCAAACTTGGCAAAATATATAACGGCAAATGACCTGGAGATAAATACCGAGAAATCTAAAATCTTGATCTTGGCCAACAAGCGTCCCAAAGGCAGAGCGAGCGGCAACTGGTACCTCAACAATATAAAGATCGAGATAGTGACAGATATAAAGTACTTGGGTATAATGATTGACAAATCTAGGTCTGAGAAATCAATGTATCAGGCCCTCTGGAGCAAAGCAAAAACGTTGACTACACAAACAAGGCTAATTGACCGCAAATATGGGAAATTTTCCCTTTTACCAGCGATCCAGTTTTACAAACAGAAGGTGGTCCCCTCGTTAACCTACGGAATGGACGTGGCGTTAAACATACAAGAATCAATATGGCCAAAACTCGAGGGATATCTCTGGAAAGTGGTCCTGGGTCTGCCTAAATCTACATCGATATCAGCCATCAGACGTGAGCTTGGCCTGCTGTCATTGGCGGCTTCAGTGGAACAAGGGCAATTGAGAACCCTGAGGAAAATCTTAAAGCCAGAAAACCTTTCTATCTATAAAATGATTCAGGCAGAACGCCACTAAGGGCGCTGCAAAGCCCTGAACACTTGGGAGCAGAAACTCATGCTGAAGCTTAAAGATCTGGGTTGTACCCAAGATGACTTAATACAAAATCCTGAAAAAGTCAAAGCCAAAGTGGAAAATGAAGACTGGATCAAAACGTGTGACACGGCTACAGCACACAAATTACTACACCATCTACCCCCAACTACTAACAAATTGAAACTCCCGCTAAACTACTGTATAAAATTTCCAAATAAGAACTTTCAGAAATTTTACATGAAAATAAGACTAAATTTATTCCAACTCAAGAAATCCGGGCCATCCGCTACTGAACAGCTTCGAAAACGTGTAGACTCTGTTCAAATACCGAAATGGCGGAAACAGCAAGGCATTTGCTCCTGAATTATCCTAAAACAGCCTACCTGCGCGAAGCCTTTTTGTTACCTCTATTCAACGACTCCTCGCTGAGAGAAGAACACCTATGGTGGTGTAATTTGGTAGCAGGAGAAAAGACGAAATGGTCAATTGTCGCAGTCAAGATGCTGGAGGCAGCTCTGAAACAGGCCACAGAGACTGAAAATCCACCCATCAGCTAACTACCTAAGCCAGACCTCTTCGATCATTACTATTAATTTCTACTTATAAATTTACTGTGAACTGTTTCTTGTAAAAATCAATTTCCTTTTTGGTTATAATCAAGTAAAAAAAAAAAATTAAAACAAAATAAATTACTTGAATAAGTTACTAAGATTACCCTGGGCATACCAATTGCTCCCTCTTATAATCTACGAGCACAATAGGAAGCTGTTGCTTCTGGGTGGATGAAACGGTCCTCAACCAGCAAAGAGTAATAGCAATAATATAAACTAGCATTGGCAAAGCCAACAGTCTGGGCTTTTGTGTAGGCATGGGTAAGGCACTTGCCAAGCACTACCTTAGTGATATTAACTGTTCATTGATGGAAGCAGGTGCAAAGAGTACCTCAGCATCTAATAGCAGTGCCTGGCAAATGCCTAATACTTACACACAAGCCACAACTGTTGGCTTTGACAAGGCATGTTTTTAACAGGTCTTCGCGGAAGGACACACCTAGTGCTTATAAATTGAGTGGCTGAAGGCAGATCGGGTTAACACCTTTTTATTGGCCTAGTAACAGGTTTACAACTCCAATTAAGTCATAAACTCTCAGAATACTGCTTCGAAAAAACACCAGCAGGCACTTTGATTGCAGAATTTGACGGTAAGGCTTGATTAAAGAAAGCTCAAAGAGTTTCCATAGAGCAGTGTTTTGGGCCGGGAGGGGCGGGAACTGAGTGGGAATGGCCATAGGGATTAGCATGACCATGGGCACGTAACCAAATAATACCTACAAGCTGTGTGTTCCCCCTCATATGGCATTTCTCCCTATCTGTACTTTAATGCAAAGGTTTCGGTTTATAGGAGGCGCAAGCGCCACCCTATAGCCCAAACTAAAAAGTACAGGTGGTTCAAGGGCAGATGGGCTTCCCACAATGTCAGATGAAAAGTTAAATGAATTGCTGCGATTTGGCAGAGCAGGGTTTCGTCCCTATAGCTAGGCGCAAGAGGAAACCTAGCTGCCAGCAGCCTGAGACAGAAAGCAAAATCCACTTACTGTCTCCTGCCAATTGCTGCAATGCATTTCTTTGTGAATCTGAGGACGTGTACAATGCGATCCCACAGCACAATGAAAAAAGCCATTTAAGGGAGCCAACTGCACGAGGAACACAGGGCGCTATGTAAAATGGTTTCTCCTTCAGGAGGAAGTGGCACCTAGCTACGCATGATGCCAATGCCTCTAAATTGTACCAAAGAGGCAAATAGTGCAAGGAACACATTGCCAATGTCTCCATGAAAGGCTGTCTGCGTCTGTGCAGATATGTTTACTCCCCCAGGCGTAGTGTCATTTTATCACCCCACCAGCCCTGACTCTTACAATGTGACCAGTTACTATGCTTTTATGGTCAGATAGCACTCTTTGGTACCCCTCCTATTGGCAACGTTAGCAGGCACCTAAAACGGGCCTAAATTGTGAAGCCAAGGTTTGGTGGAAAAGAGTCTTTCAAAAAGTGCAAAACAAAGCATGGAAAGAAGGAAAGTTTCTGCGTAAGACTGACTTAGAGAACGCCCTTAACGTGACCACCATGTGACCACCTCCCCTGTTGCACCTTCAGCTGAAAGGGATTTCAACAGATCAGTGTTGGGAGAACAACTTGTAATTTGAACACACTCTTAACACACACAAAGACTCAAAGGGCCTCATCTACGAGTTGTACGAGTCACTCTTGACGAGGGGTCACATAGGACCACGGAATACTCGGAAACAATAGTCCACTGACGTCCAGCTCACTGATGAAACAGATGTGTGTCGTGTTATTTATAAAGCGGTCTGGCCATCTATCTTAGGGGCCCAGTATAAAATGCACAACAGTAGAGTTGTGTTGGGATGGCGCCTCACCCACTCAAGACTTTCCAAAATGTAGCCTGCCCTTCGCCCTTTGTGTTGGAGAAGTCGTGGCTTGAAATGAACACACTGGCACGTGTGGTGGCAATGTCCCCTTAGTAAGATGCGTTTGGAAGGAGGTGTTAGGGTGGGTCAAGGACATAGATGGCATAGAAAGGGGGCAGTGCAGGGTAATGCAGCATATCTAGTGGTGCCTCACATGCAGAGGAACCTGCTTCTAGAGGCGAGAGTCTGCCTTGCCCGCCGCCACACATGAGTGGTGGAATGATAGGACATATATGACAAGGAAAGCTGCGATACTACTGGAGTCACACACCCATATCGACATGGAATGGTTGCCTTTCTTAGAATACTATAACCTATACAAGCAGACAGACAAAATACGAAAGAGCCCACTTAGATGCGATGACTAACATCGAATCAGACCCCTGTACCCTGCGAATCCCTCCTCACCGCCCATACTAGTCATTGCTGGATCTGGCAAATTCGACTCCCATCAAAGGTATTCCCAGCACCCTTTATCTCCATCATCCCAATGTGGGGAGAGGAGGTTGGGTGGGGGGGGGGGGGTCTTCGACGGGACATTCAATAGGAGAAATGTGATTGTACTATTGCACTGATCTGACTACGGGATTCAAATTGGGATGGCGTATAGGATTTGTATTGTGCTGAAAACAGTATTGCTCGCGCGTTTTATTTTTGTTGTGATAGTGTTCCCTTCTGAAAACATCAATAAAAACACATTTTTAAAGCAAAGTGCAAAAGAAATGCTCCCTCCATGACTTCTCGGGCAGGTTTTTTGCCCTCGAAGGAGGAGAATACTGGCGAGTGACGCTCGCATTTTCTTTTTGTTGTGATATTGTTCCCTTGTGAAAACCTCAATAAAAACACATTTTTTTTGTTTTAAAGTGCAAAAGAAATGCTCCCTCCATGACTTCTCGGGCAGGTTTTTTGCCCTCGAAGGAGGAGAATACTGGCGAGTGACGCTCGCATTTTCTTATTGTTGTGATATTGTTCCCTTGTGAAAACCTCAATAAAAACATTTTTTTTAAAGTGCTAAAGAAATGGTCCCTCCTTGACTTCTCGAGCAGGTTTTTTTGCCTGTCAAGGAGGGGCATACTGGTGAGTAACTGTTCGTTCACAAGGCCCTTTGCCCTGGGTGCTCGGAATTCCAGGAAAATGCTAATTGGGTGCCTGCTGCTTTCATAATCAGCAAAGTCACAGAGTGATTACAAGTGGGAGCGCCAACCTTCAAGAACACACCTCTGCAGTTGCCAGGCTTACATGGCGAGTAGCACCTCTACTTGAAAGTATCCACCGACATGGTTATCCTGTCACGTGACCTGACTGCAGATACAGCAGATAACGCCGGAGCGATAATGTTTGGAAACACTTGCTAACTATGCCAGTCGATACCTGTGATGTGGAAATCAGGTGTGTGAGGGCATAAAAAGGCGTGGGAAGGCAGGCTTCTCTAGAGGACAGAAAGGAGAGCAGAGCTTAATGATTGCACGGGTTCAGCCTCGCGCTTCTGGGGATCACCTGACTGGCAGAAAGACGGCATGCGGTTACCATGGCAACTCACCTGCACTCCATTCAGTGAGGCGACGCCCATGTATAGGAAGACCCCGTAGAGCACAGGCATGGGAATAAACTGCAGGAAGGAACAGAAGAGGGACACACCATTAATACTGATAAGCGCACAACACTGAACACTGTCACAAAAGCAGTCCCTGAAACCTATGAACCCAGAGTGTAACTTTCTGTGAGCGCAGTGATTCTGTAATGATAACAAATACATATTATAATGAACACACATACTTTTGTCCAAACTCTCGCTTGACATTTTACTGTACTCTCAGCATTTGCGTCTTCCACCCCTAGAGAACACAATACCACATGGCGCATAACTCACCCACTCACGTGAGCGCCATTGCCTCTTCAGCAGCCTACGCCACCAAGTTCTTGAATGCATTCAGACCCTTCCTTTCCAAAAACCACTGTCGAACCATCACCTGTGCAATCATAGGATCCAGGCTCGACTACTGTAATGTTCTAGTCACAGGTACCTCCACTGGTAACATCCACAAACTCCAAGTCACCCAAAACAATGCCCTCAGAGCAGCCCTTAATATCCCAAAAAGAGAACATATCTCCAGAGCAAGAAGAGAAGCACATTGGCTCCCCGTCCATGAGCACATCTCCTTCAAAACCCTAGCCATTGCCCACAAATCCCTCTCCAACACAGCTCCCGCTTACCTCGCCCAAGAATCACTGTAGGCCACGCCCCTACACCCACCAGCTCACTGTGCCCAAAGTAAAGAAATGCAAAGCTGGTGGCGCAAGTTTCCCCTATTTGGCTCCCAATCTCTGGAACAGCCTCCCACCATCCCATAGGGCAGAAAAATACTCCTGGCTTTACCGCAAAGCGCTCAAAACTCAGCTCTTCTCCCAAAACTCCCCCAGGCCACCGCCCCTTTCCACCTGAAAACTAACAATGTCATACCCCTTTACTTTATGAGATTGTCATTAGAACCACATGTACTGGTATGACCTGCTTATTGTATGTACTGCATGGCGTAAGCATGATTACTTGACACGTTCCTGCAACAGTGCCTCAATGCCCACGGGTTGTATGAGCGCTATACAGATGAAATAAATAAAGAAATAAATCATCTTGAAAATGACCTTCAGGTTTGAGTATGTGCCATTTCGAGAAAAAAGAGTCAAAGTACTGCCCCAACGTCCTTACCCCAACACTCAAAGATTGCTGTTTACATAATTCGAATGACAAAAGCACGTTGCTAGCCATAAAATGCATTGTGCAAACTAGACCTGGGGGAGGCAGAGATTTCATGGGAAGAGCCGAACCTGGGGTTCTAGCATGGCTCTTTGGGTCCACCACGAGCCGAGTCCGGGAAATGGGGTGACATGTGATTATAAATAACCAAAAAGAAAAAAAAGAAAGAAATATTAATGTAGAAAACAAAAATATCGATTATCTTTTAAATTGGGGGAAGGGAAGCAGCCCTCCAGGTCCCCCGTTTCCCACACTTCTAATACCACCCGCACCCCCATACCATTTAACCCCTTAGCCCCACCTATTTATTTTTTATATTTTCTACGTAAATATTTCATTTGATGTTTTATTTTCGTTATAATCACTGCATACTGGTAAATGGCTGTGCAACATGGGGGGTAAAGGGGTAAAAAAAAGGGCCGTTGGCAAGGGAAGGTATTGGGGCAATAAAAGAGGCCAAAGCAGTTTGGGGCAAGAAAAGGGACTGGGGCAGGAAAAGGGGCTAAAGGTAGCAACAAAAGGGGATAAAAAATACTGGGGGCAACACACTTGGCTAAAGGGGGTGGGGCAACAAGGGACAAAAACAGGGGGGACTGATGGGCAACAATTGGCTAAAGGTTTTGGAGCTACAAAAGGGGCATGTACAGAAACGAAAGGGTGATGGGGCAATAAAAGGGCAATGCCCCGAGATGGTGGTCAGGCCAGAGCCCTAGGTGGGGCTCGGGTTGGCCGGAGGCCCTCTGAACTCACCCAGCTCTAGAAACCAGGCAAGGTTTCAGAGTCGTGCTTATCTCTGCTTTCTTGTGACCCCAAAAAGGTTTTGTATTTAGCCTAAGGTTATTTCGGGCGATACAAATTATGGCTTCACGCGGCGATGCCCCAACATGGATCCACTAATGTTTCAAGTCGTTACTGAATACAATGCCTAATTGCTAAATGATATGGTGGGAAGTATACTTTTCTGGCAGAAAAATATGTATTAATTTTCCATATCATATGATATTTTGAATCTTTGATCCTTGGTGCTATACAAAACCTTTACACCATTGCCAAACTCTCCAAGTGGAGCATGATTTGCTGTTTTCTCTGCCAACACCGCTGAGGATTTAACAAAGCCTTGTATTCTCAGCACTTGTGTTTAGAACTTTGCATGTACACAGCAGGAAACCACTGTTAAGTTGCAAGGGCTTCTCTTTACGGTTGGCGGTCGTCTTCGTGGCCTAGAATCAGATTGCATGCAACCCAGCTACCGATTAGACTACAGGAGCAAACTTGCATCTTCCTTGGCCACCATTGTAAATTGTCCAAACTCTCCTAGATGTCCATAAAATACTATGTCAAACTTATGTCTTATTGGGTGATAAAGCCTGAGGTGGTCCTGGAAGGTAAAGGCCCACCAGCCCAAGGTAACATCGAGAGCTGTGGTCCAGTGTGGATGGTATGGTGCACCCATGAGGGCTTTATCACCATTAGCACCCTGGGTGTACAATCTGGGGTGCTAATGCTAATGGTTACATATTTTGGAAAATCATGGCCGAGGGCTCAGAGAGAAGACCCACCTCCATTTCTATGCCAGAGTGTGAAATCGCAGAGCACGAGCAAATGGGAGAGGGGAGAAGAGGGTTCGGAGGTGGGATAAGGAGGTCAGATGCGGGTTGAGTTTATTTGTTACTTTTTGGGAAGGGGCTGATGATGGACCCAAAGGCTTGTAACCAGCAGCAAGTTGTAGCAGGGCAGAAGTCAGGGGGCGGCAAGGGACCGGGCATACCATAAGCAACCAACAGAGGTAGGGCGAGCTCAGAATCTGAATAACCTGACTAGTTGCCGGACCTCAAGAGGGTCCTAATAAATTAGTAATCAACTATCGGGCAGTGGAATTCAGCTCCTGGACATACTGACGTATGGTGATCTGGGCCACCAAAGGCCATTTTGTTGCAGGATCTCTCCCAAGGCACATCCATGACAGACTCGAAAACCCAACCAACCAGATCCCTATTTGCCAAGCACTTCACCATCCTCACCTGCATTTCCATACACTTCCGTGTCAGATGCGGGCACAGTGCACCTCTACCTCTGGTGAAAGAGCTGCTCTCGGGAGCTCCAGTCAAGCAGCACATCAGGGATCTCGGGGGCAAGGGCTTCACATTGAGGGGCAGAACCTTCAGAGCACGGACCCCAGGGGCACAGGAAGAGTTGGAGCCAGGATCGCCGTTTCCTCACGGTCACTACGGTATCAGAAAGGCAAACCTCTCTACTCCACCGAATAGTCAGCAGATAAAGACCCAGAACAGGAAGCAGGCAACACCTCACCCTCTGGCGCTCATCACAAGCACACACATGATGGTATTCCGATGAGGTTTATATGTGCCAGCACATGAGAAATCACCAATGACTTTATATTACCTCCACGTCCCGCTTCCTGGTCCAGTACTTACCTATGAGGGAAGTACTCCTTCTTTCCCATGCACCTCCCCTGTTCCTGGGAGTAAAACCCTCCCCTCATACCAGCATGCATTCGTTTTTTAAATTCTTGCCTGACAGCAAAGACTCTGGTGGGTGGCTGTGCTACTTACTGTTCGATCCTCTCTCTGCTGTGCTTAGAGGGACACCTTTCCAGACTCCCCCAAGGAAGGCGAGCAGCAAGGCTGACAAGCCGGATGTGGCCAGCAGTGCCTCCTCATGCCCCTGCTGAGAGAGGGGCTTCGGTTGAGTAGGATGTTGCAGTCCGGGTGTCCTGGTGGCTAGGATGGCAGACGGCAGGCCGGCACACTCCAGGGGCTCTTTTTAGGAAGGGAGCGCTGAGCTCCTCTTCAGCCCAGGGTGCAGAATTGCCAAGCCTGGGCAACAAGGTAAGTTGAGGGACGGCGTGGAATGGGTGGCGGCCATCTTGCGTTGAGCGCATGGAGCTCATAATGTACAGGAGGGGCACGTTTCCTGCCATGGGGATGTGCAGGGAGCAATGAAAATAAAAGGTAGTTCTGGCGCGTCAGCTCTGCAGTTGGCTTGTGCGTGTGAGGACTAGAGGACTCTCTGGTCTATTATCTTTTGGTTGCTACCACGTTGAACTCCAGATCAAAGTCTCTCAAAAGGAGACAACATAAAAAGAAAAGAGTGACCAGGCCTATGTCTGTAAAGAGGATGTGCACATTTTCAAGAAAGCCCAGGCTGCTTCGTCCTCATCTTCCTGGTGCTCCTCTGAAGTCTCAGATTAGAACGAGGAGGATCGAAAAGGGAATCATTTAGACAAGGAATCGATGGTGAGGCTGCTCTTGCAAGTGGCAGTGTACATGGGTTTTCAGAGGACCCCCTCCTTCGCTTTAAACACACATTGAGGGCCAGCCTTCCTCTTTGACAGTAGGTGAAGGAGGACGTTTTAACTGGAATGACCAGAGAGTGCCTGTGTCCCTAGATTTACGACCAGGTTTTACCCACGTAGGGCGTAGGAGAAGACTTCCACAAGCGGTGGTGGAGGATACGATAATACCTAGTTTGGTGGGAAGATCTCCTATGTCTCCAGAAGAGACAATAAGAGAGAGAGATTGGGGATAAGAAGGTGGATTCCATTTTGTAGAAGGTCTATGCTAGGTCCAATCTCGTGTTATGTACAGCAACGTATGCCGCATATAATGCTGAAACCGTCCTGGGATCCATAAGAACACTGGCCCGCACATTGGAGGAAGGGGCAGACCATGCGCCATTCTTACAGGTTTTAAAGAGGCACATTGAACTCCTTTCGGACTTAGCCTGTGATAAGGTTAAAGTGGCTGCTATTTTCATGGGTGCTGCCATTTCGGGGAGAAGGCGTATGCATGCTAGGGATTGGCACACTGAGTCCTATCAAAACGCCACTGCAATGAAGATGCCTTTTGAAGGGAGAAAGTTGCTTTGGGCGAATTGGAGGACAAAGTCCATCAGGTCTTCAAAACCAATATCCATGCTGGCAAACTATGCAGAAAGTGGCCGACGAAATCCAGACCTTTGGGGGAAAGTGTGAAAAAATATGGCAGGACCAAGCAACTCAATAAAGGATCGCAGAAGAGCTGGGGGAAAGGAAAGCAGCAGACCCCGAGGAAGATAGGAAAAACGCCATCTCCAGTGCATACTCAGAAGACCTGATGTCAGGCCAGTGGGGGTAAAACTCACATTTTTCTCAGGAGCCTGGGAGGCCCTGTCCTCGGATGCGTGGGTGAACTGAGTACTGAGGAATGGTTACAAAATAGAGGTGTTTCCCCCCTTCTACCAGGATTGGAGCGATCTACACTCCACTACCCAAGAATGAATTTTCACGAAAATATTGGATCCGGTGGTGACAAGGCTTCATTCTAAAGGGATACAGACCTTTCTTTACCTGGACGGCTGGCTTATCAGGGCCTCATCTCAGGAGGGCCTGCTGCAGTATGTGGCCACTACGTGCACTACATTGGAGAGCATGGGGTTCATTCTGAATGAAGCAAAGTCACATCTGCATCCATCACATTCTAATTAAATTGTGCCGGTCTTGGACAGCCAAGGGCAGAGTGGTGTTATTGGAAGAGAGGGCTGTCAGACTGCAGTGTCTGATCCGGTCATTGATGGGTCTTCTGCAGGCAGATCCATGGTCATATGGCTTAATGTGTGTACTTAGTCCCCTGGGTCAGGTTGCATATGAGGCCCCTGCTTTCTCATCTGCACAGGGACTGGGTTGTGGAGTCACAGGACTTTGAGAAATTGATCTCGGTGCCTGGAGCCCTGAAGGAACAGCTCTAGTGGTGGTTACAACCCGAAAACCTCCTGAAAGAGTTGCCTCTATGTCTATGTGGTAACTGTGGCCTTGTCTGACCACAGTTACCACAGATGCTAGCAAACTGGTTTTGGAGGGGGTACTGTGGGGAAACTCACGCATCACGAAAAAGTTGGGATACTTAGGAGGCAGCCCGCTACTCTAACTGGAGGGAGCTGGCAGCAGCAGGCAGGGCCCAGCAGCAGGAGCTGGCAGCAGCAGGCAGGGCCCAGCAGCAGGCAGGGCCCAGCAGCAGGAGCTGGCAGCAGCAGGCAGGGCCCAGCAGCAGGCAGGAGCTGGCAGCAGCAGGCAGGGCCCAGCAGCAGGCAGGGCCCAGCAGCTGTTTGTATATGCTATCCAGGGGAAGGCAGTAGTTCTCAGAATAGACAATACTTCAGCCACAGCACACATAGAATGGCAGTGGGGGGGCAGGTGAAGAGGTTAGGAGGACCTGGAACATGCCCTAGGGCAATGGATGGTGATGCACCTGCTGTCTTTGAAAGCTGTCCACATAAAGGCAGAAGAGAACTTGGTGGGGGTTTGGTTGAGTCTGGTTTTTCTGTCCCCTTCTTGGGAACTGAAACAGGAGGTGTTTCACTTGATTGGTCTACATTTTGGAACTCTGCTGTTCGACCTGATTGCCTCTCTCCTCAATAGGAAGTTGGAGAGATTCTGCTCCAGGTTCCCTTGCCTGGAGGTGTGGGGGATAGATGCTATAAATACTCCTTGGCTCGAGGGGCTTTTATATGCATTGCGTCTGCTCCTATTAATTCTGAAGGTTATGGTGAAGATCGGGGACTCACCTTTGGAGGTGATTCTCCTGGTGTCCTTTTGGCCTTAGAGACTGTGGTACCCTTTGGTAATAGAGCTGGCTGTTGCTCCAGTGCTTTTGATTCCATTATGCCTTTATCCATTGATTCTGAACACAGAAGAGGTGGTGTCCATGGTGCCATGTTGGGGGGCTTGGAAACTGAAAGGGAAGGCTTGCAGAGGTTGGATCTAACCCTGCTTTTGGCTAAGAGGGTTCAGTGTGTGAGAAGACTCGCTACCTTGAAGGTGTATGATAGGCACTGGGGGAATTTCTCAAAGTGAAGCTCTAAAAAATGGGGGTGCTTGAAGTGCAGAGTCCGACTGTGGCCATTTTGCAGTTTTTAAGTAAAGGGTTTGATTTGGGCCTGGCTGTTTCAACCTTAAGAGCCCAATGGGCGGCCATCCGGGGAGTGCAGGATCCTGGGGAGCAGGACACCGAGAATGTGAATCTGGGTAATAGGTTGGTGATGGATATCCAGTCAATAGATCTGATGCATTTCAGAGTGGACCATAATACTGAAAAACACTGCAAACGTAAATTAAATAAATAAAGGGTAGTGGGATAAAGGGGTTAAAATGGGTCGGGATGGGGTTCGGGTGGTGTTATAAGGGTAAAAGAAAAGGGGTTTAGGGGGCAAATCATTTTTTGTTAAAGAATTTGGTGTTTTTTGGTATTTTTCCACAATTAAATTTACGACTCTGTAATTGTGGTTGGTAAAATCACATACAACCTTGTTGAAGGGCTCCTCTATTTCCAGACCCAGTCTAGTCTCAGGGCTACCTAAATGAGACTTGCTGTTGGTGTTGAAAGCCTTTCAGGAGGCGCCCCTTGAGCCCATGCAGGAGATGGAGCTAACATGTTTTACGCTTAAGGCTGTGTACCTAGTTGCTATCACCTCAGCCAGGAGATTGGGAGACATCTGGGCTCTTTTGTGTAAGCCCCCTCACTTAGGGTTACGCACGGATGCGCTATATATCTACGCTTTTCGTCCAAGGGTGGCCCAATATTTCATTAGACTTAAGAGATTGTCCTTCCCTCCTTCTTCTAGTACCTTAAGTCTCCAGAGGATATGCTGTGGCAAGCTCTGGGCGTCAGGAGGATCATTCTCATGCATCTGGACAATACTGCCTCCATACGCAAATCAGGTAGCCTGTGGGGGTGCAAATCCATGTAGGAAGGCCTCTGTTCCTTCTTTCAGTCACTGGAATACTGATTTGATTAAGCTGGATTATGAGGGGTCCTGCCCGCACCTTCCTATGGAGGTTCGGGGACATTCTACGAGGGGAATGTCGGCTTGCTGGGCTGAAGCCCAAGGTGTGGATTTACAGGACATTTGCAGGGATGCTACCAGAAGACACCAATACTTTCATGAGACATTATTGTCTGAATTTGCACTCAGAAGGCGCATTCTCATTCGATAGGGGGATTCTGAGTGTGAGCAATTTATAAACAGACATTTTGACTAAGTATTTAATGAATAGTTGGTGAGGTGTGCGCTTGGCATACTTTTGGACAGAGTCTGATTTCTCAAACCATTCTAACGAGGCCTCCGTTATATACCTCATAAATAAGTACTGGACGATGAAGAGGGACATGGACATAATGATCCGATAATTTACTGGTAATATTCATTACTCCTAGTCCTGCTCTTCCTCGTCTATGTACTTAAATCCCACCACTCCCTCCTTCCTCCACATATGGGGTGGAATAGGTGTTAGCATCTTAGTTGGAAATATGAAGAAACTAATACATGCTGGTGTGAGGAGAGTGTTATTCTCCGAGGAATATAGGAGGGGCATGGGAGAGAAAAGACATAGAAAAGGGGTTCCTAGCAGAGAGGGTGCTACACTAGTAAGTAATGAGACGAGGAAGAGAAGGAATAAGAGTAAAGAAAATTACCGGTAAGTAATTGATTCATAGTTTTTTTTTGTGTGTGATTTTTTTGCATTTATAGAGCGCACCAGACGAAATGAACCGTATATTGGCGCACATGACACGGCTGAGTGGACGAGAAAGATTGAAACAGACTTCCAAAAAACAGGGGTCGTCTACCTAAAAATGAAGGTTTTCAGTGCCTGGCGAAATTGGAGACGTGAACTCATTGTTCT
The DNA here is from genome assembly GCF_040938575.1 of Ambystoma mexicanum. Taxonomy (NCBI): domain Eukaryota; kingdom Metazoa; phylum Chordata; class Amphibia; order Caudata; family Ambystomatidae; genus Ambystoma; species Ambystoma mexicanum. The sequence continues at coordinate 1,463,335,852 of NC_090935.1, forward strand.
CAGAGGTAGTGGCAGAGAATTCCACAGCCTGGGACCAAAAACTGAAAATCTTCTGTCACCTCTAGATGTAAAAGCCTAGTGAGGGATGATAAGAAGATGTCTGTCGCTGGATCGCAATTGTCTTGTCGGGTGATATGGCAGTATAAACTCTTGTAAATACAAAGGAGCCATGCCATTGATACATTTGAAGACAATACAGGCTGTTTTAAACTTAATGCGATCCTCAACTGATAGCCAATGCAACTCCCGGCGAAATAGAGACACATGGTCAGCTTTTCTTAGCCTAAATATAAGTCTGACAGCCGCATTTTGTGCTTTCTGGAGCTGATGAAGCCGTTTGGCAGGAATGCCCAACAATTGGCTATTACAATAGTCCAAATGGGCACTAGTCAGTGCTCCTACCACAGATGCATGATCTTTAGTTGGTATGTAGGGGAGTGCTTGGCATAGCATTCGTAAAACAAAATGTATTGCTTTAATCTTGGCTCCCACCTGGGCATCACTGCCCAGGTCTTCTTGCCACATACATCCCAGATTTTTGACTTTAGATACAAATTTGAGGCTCTTGCCCAAGAGTGATGGAATAGGCAACTTCTTGGCTGCTAAGAGCAGATTTTTAGGTCAGAATAGTATGAGTTCAGTTTTTGCAGCATTAAGTTGTAAATAATTCTTGGAAATCCAGTACTTCTTCCAGGCATAGCTCCAGATTGCTAAATGCTTCTTGGAAGTTAGTGATTCGTACAAAAATCTGAGTGTCATCAGCATACGAGTGGAAGTCCAGCTGATAGCGTCTCAGGATTTCAAGAAGTGGCCAAAAATACAAATTGAACAGCAGTGGGGACAGGGAGGATCCCTGCGGAACCCCACAGTTCAAACAGATGAGGTCTGACAGGAACTCCCCCAATCTTACACGCTGTTGACGGTTGGTCAAAAAAGACCTGAACCAATTTAGCGCTGAATCAGACACTCTTTTCCTACCTCCTGTAGTCGTTCCAAGAGAATTTGATGGTTTACTGTATCAAAGGCCGCGGACAGGTCTAGCATAACCAGGAGTTTAAGCTCCCCTTGATCCGCGGCCTTTAATAGTTGGTCTTGTACTACTAACAGGGTAGTCTCGGTTCCGTATTTTGGTCAGAACCCAGATTGAAATATGTCCCGTAATAATTCATGTTCAACAAAATCCTGGAGTTGGTTGGTTATAACCTTTTCGAGGACCTTTGCTGGCCATGGCAGTCCTGCGATAGGACGATAATTCTGTAGTACCTCAAAATCTAGTGATGGTTTTTTCAATAGAGGTGACACAACTGTAAGTTTCAAACTCTCCGGAACAATCCCCTCCCATAACGACTTGTTAACATCCCATCATCCAGGGGCTGTAGAGGCTGCAGTTGCACTTAATTACTGATACAGCAGGTGAACATGTCCATTTTCAATAGAAAAAGCTCTTACAACATAGGTTTCAAAGTCAGAGATTTTTTGTGGGATTTGGAGCTTCGAAAAGACACAAGAACATGCTTGGTATGCGCGCCCCTCATAAAACGAACACATCCTTAACTGCAACGCCTAGTACTGCATATTTTCAGATTGGAATAGCTGTTTTATAATCTCCTGATTTGCTCAGATGGCACCTGGAACCTGGAACGGGAAATGCTTAACTTCAAAGGGTGGGCCTCTGAATGAGCGAGCCAGTGCGTGGATAGCACATATATAGGTAGCACAAGAAGTTGCACCAAACTGTCTCAGAGTTGCTATAGTACAACCTTCTTATCTCCCACCGTAGGACAGAGGGAGCGCCCAGACCCATGATCTAGGCCATTGCACGGGCACACGACATATTGGCGCCAGGAGCGCTCTACTGCACCGTAACTGCTTTATTTCTCACCTCATCTCTGCAGACCAATGGCGAGAAAAGCCACTGAATAGTTCAAAGGCACACTTCCCCACGGCAGCACCTGTGTTCAGAGAAACTGGCTGAAATGTGCAGGGCCTGGTACAGGGCAGCCAGGGTGAGGACAGGGCTAGCAGGGGTGAAGCAGCTTGAGAACACCACATCAAAGGGCAACGCTTTTGTTATCCCATAGGAGCTGTCAGAGCTGCCAACTGCCCAGCGAGGGCATGTGCTGAGCTGGGGAGAATAGTCCCAATCCGACATCCTGGATGGGTGTTTCCCGGTGAGATCGTATCCTGCATGGAGCATCTGTGTGCAAATGTGCATCTTACACTTTCATAGAAAAGAAAAGTCATTTCCAAACTCAAAAATGCTGCTTAAACTTGCATTCACTGGCTTTCTCTGAAATGTGTTTCTTAGTTTTTTATCGGAATACTACACAAATTTCCATTAATAATTGTGTCCCTTCCTTTGTGTTTTATCACAGGCTATACTTATAAAGACGTATGCTTGTCAAACTGGTTAATCACAAATAAATGCTTTGGTTGTGCAGACATCAGTTATTAGGAAATTAAACTAGATTCATTGGTTCCAACTTTTGATTTTCACTACAGGGTCAGAAATACCCCCACCTCCGCCCTGAATATAAGCAAGCAACCAGCCGAACCCATGCCCTGCCCAAAAACATTGTATAGCACTTGTTTTTTTAAAAGAATTTCAAAAAGTCATACGATGAACCAGTTTTAAATATATAACATCTCAGCAACAGTCTCTCAACCTGCTGAGCTACCGTGGTAGCCTTCTACTGTAGAGAATGTCTATAGATCCCTCAATGTACCAAAAATCACTGTATTACCAACAGTTTTTTGGGTGCACTGCTGCCATACAAGTGATTTAAAGTGGAATTGATGTACAGTGTAGAGTTTGGAAAGAAGCAGCATGAAAGAAATCACGCCCTTTTTATTAAGCTATTATTTTGAGGACAAAATTTGAGCAGAGTTCAACTGCTAGCTCCACCCTCTCAGAACTCCGCCCCCCTGATACAAACTCTGCCACCACCCTGCGGGATACCGCCTTACAATTTTTCCATTTCCACCACTGATCAGTGCTGGAAATAGAAACCATTTTTGGAGGGGAACTGTCACCTCTTTGGAGGGGCATGGCTGTGGGAAGGCGGGGTCAGGCCCAAGGGGTGTGGCCCCCAGCAAGGTTGCGCAACACAGTATCTCTTCATCTAACCCAATCCTAGCAATCTGCATAAAAGCAAAGAGCATTATGGGAACATCATAATGTCCACAATTTTAAATGTTAAATATGTCTTACATTGATACAGTAAGAAGCCCTTTTAGGTGAATAATGGACTCACTCTTCTGTTTTGATTGGTCACAATATTCACCCTAATAAAGAAATGTCTGTAAATTGCAGGTTGAGCAGACTGCTTTCAAGAAGCGGATGGCGGATGCGTTCGGGAGTGGCGAGTAGTTGGCGGAGCTGGGGACGGGGTGTGAGTTGGTGGGGGGTGTTTGTTTGCGGTAGGGAAGCTGTTGGTGTGGATTGGTGGGGTGTGGTTGTTTGCGGTTGGGTGGCTGGTGGTGTGGAATTGGGGGTGGTGGTTGTTCGTGGTTAGGTGGCTGGAGGTTCGTGTGGAAGTTTGGGTGTCGCTCGGGTTGGTCGCGGTGGGTGGGCGGCGGCGCGCGGTGCCTCGCCTGAAGCGCATGTGTAGGCGTACGGGCCGGGGTCTCGCGGGTCTGCGCGCCGGTCTCCGGGGCTCGCTGGGTGGTGTTTTGAGTGGTGGGGGGGTGTGTTTGTGGTGGCTGGTGGTGTTGTATTGGGGGGTGTGGTTGTTTGTGGTTGGGTAGCTGGTGGTTTGTGTGGAAGTGTGGCCTGTGTGTTGATTGGTGAGGTTGGTGCACATCATCCTTTAGGATGGGGAAGCGCCTGCGTGGGTCCGCCCACGCATTCGATAATTAAGAAGAAGAAGAGAGTAAGCACTGTGCCGTCTGCGGATTAAGTCCAGCACCTGGGAGACATTTGCCCGCCCCTGGCCCTGGGGGACGGAGCAACACTCTTGCAAGACATTTTTTTGCTTCTTGTTCCGGCACAATTCCTGCACTGCCGCTGATGCATTCCTCGAGATGTAGTCTCCCCGTTCACTCTTGCCTTTTTGGTGCTTAATAAAGATCCTGTTTGTTACGCATAACATCGGTCCCTTTGGGGGTAACGGAAGAGAAAAAAAGGCAAAGGCTGTTGGCAGCTAGGTCTCCTCGGAAAGCAGTTTCACCTCTACTCTGCATCACGTGACATTGTCCAGGAGCATGGCAGCGTAACTGGAACTAGAAAAACACCACGCGAAGTAGAACTACGCGTGACCTTGGCCAAGTGTCTTTCCTACGCCTTTGTTTAGTGGCCTGTGAAGGGCAGATCCTGGCTATTGCTGTTTTCCGACAAGTCTCGTCATTATTCAAACGAGATCTTTGATTTAAGACGCGTGGCATGTTAGTCACTAAGCCTGTATAATGAAATCAATGCACGAAACCAGGAAAAGGACGCTGTCTCTTTTGTCTGATTAGTGAATTACGTTTAGAGATTGAGTTCCACTGAATCTAACAAATACACTCGCACTTGGATGCAATGGCAGGAAATTGCCGCAGGGTGGCAGGCAAAGGACGTTCACTAAACGTTCATGCAAAGCGCACACGTTCACTTGAAGGGGACCGTTTCTGCTAGAGAGGATACAGTAACGTGGAGCTGCGGTTTTCATTTTCCTCTACTTCTCGTACTTCTCGGACAGGGTGTAGAGCAGTGGTCTTCAAACTTTTTTGGCCTGGGCCCCCCCCCCCCCCCCGGGCAAAATCTGGGCAGGCCGGCCCCCCCACAAAATAGTAGCGAAAGATGTCAACATTGCATCTGATTTTTAGTTTTGGTTAATAGAGGTGTCACTATGCACATGTATCAGAAAAAAAATATTGACAAAGCAGGCACATGAGGAGGACTGCATGTAAGGTAGTAGCAGCCCGTCTATCCAGAGAGCTTATGGTAATACCAATTTAATGACAGACTGCACCGGCGGAAAGGGTGTGGGGGACGGGTTTATTTTGGTCGGAGTAGTAGCCTCCTATCCGCAAAAAAAATGCCCTTGATCTCGCATACATGCCAACATTCCGATGTACCTGGGCGGAGGATTTTGTGAGAGAAATCGGGAGATGTAAGTTTCCCCACAGGAATGCATTGGTGATAGAATTATTTTAGGTGGGAGAACGTGAAAAATGACAATGGGCCTCTATTCCGACCTTTGCGTGACCGGTAAGTCCCCATTGAAAAGCCATTCCCCATTCCCATTTGAGCCCCTATAGGGCTCACTGGGAAGGCGCTAATAACGGTACTGCAAATTGCAATACCGTTATTAGCTCTGAAGTCCCTTAACGGGTCCCTTCCTTCAGGCGTTAAGGAAGGGACCCGCTAAGGGAACTCGGAATAGGGCGCAAAAGGATTACCGGCATCGGTGTCCTTACCGGTGGCCGGTATCTCTTTGCACCCAACTCGTAATGAGGCCCAATATTTTTCACTGAAAAAAGGGAATCCGATGTAACATTAATGCAGTTTAACTTGACATTTTAAAACTGCTTGTCACTTTAGTGCTCTATTAGAGTAATTTTGGGTCATATTGCCTTAGCCAATTCGGCAGGCCTCCCCTAGCTCCACCACCAGAGGCCATCTGCAGATTTGACAGCACACATGATGTGGCAGTATGAGCCCAGAAGAGCCATCAGAGGGGTTGGTGGGAGAGTCGCATGTAAATCTATTAAAGATACCAATGCTGGAGAACAGGAGTTACACGTAAGTAACTTATTCCTTCACCAGCATTGGATTGTTCATAGATTCACATGCTGTTTGAATAAGATTACAAAGTAGTACCTACATACAACCAAAAGGGACGGAGGCATAGCTCAGCAGAAGTAACTAACTCACTACCGGAATACTCACAGCACGCAAACAGGTTTGCAAGCACTGCTTGGCAAAGCCGGGTCTCCTCTCTGGAATTCCTATCGACGCAGTAGAACCATGTGAAGGTATGGACTCCATGTGGCCGACATGCAAATGTCCAGCAGGGGAACACCAGATAGGAATGCTGTAGTAGAAGCCACAGCCCTCCTCAATTATGCTCTTGGTCTGCCTGGAAAGGGCATGTTGGCCATTCAATGGCAGTGTGAAATACACACCCCAAACTATCTTGCAATAGAAAACTTTGAAAAGGCTTTGCCCTTGCCGGAGGGTCCGAAAACCACAAATTATTTTGATGATTTGCAAAATTTCTAAGTGCAAGTCAAATAAAACTTGAGGGGTGAGGCTACATCTAGAGAATGCAACAAGCGTTCAACTGGAGATGAGGGATAGCCAAAGAATGGGTAATTCAGGTGGAAAGGAGAAAAGACCTTTGGCATGAAGGAAGGGTTTGTGCGATAGACCATTCTAAACTGATTAAAAGTAAAGTAGGGAGGCTTACAGGAGAGAGCCTGCATTTCACCCACCCATTTGGCTGAAGTTATGGCAGCTAGGAAGGCTGTTTTCTAGGAGAGAAATATCAAAAAGGCTGTGTGCATAGGCTCTAAAGGAGGAGCCATGAACTTGGCGAGGACCATGTTGAGGTCCCATGCTGGAGCAGGAGTTCGGACAGGAGGGAAGGAGCGAAACAGTAATTTAAGGAATTCCTTGACTAGCCTGTCAGACCAAAGAGAAGGCGTATTTGGAGAACGCATGTAGCTTGAAATAGCTGCCAAGCGCACCTTGATGGAAGAGTATGCTAGACTGGCATTAGCCAAAGAGGGTAGATACAGTAAGATCTCTTGAGCCTTTACATGAAACAGGTCAATGTTCTGACATGCACACCAGACGGCAAAGCGTTTCCAATTGATCCTGTAGCTAGACAGCGTAGTTGGCACGCTGTAGGAGCTAGGCCATCAAGTTGTGGGACACTGGATAGTGGTGTAACACATACCTGCCATCTCTGCAGAGGAAATTGAAGAGAGGAGGCAACCTGATGGGAGGGGCCACTGCGAACTGGAGAAGGTCTGAGTAGCAAATTTGCTGTGGCCAGGCCGGGGCTAACAGGATCATCCTGCACCGCTGTTGTTTAAGTATACTGAGCACTCGAGGGACGAGCGGGATCTGGGAAAAAGCATAGAAGAACATTTCTTGCCACTGGAACGAGAATACGTCTCATAGTCTGAGGAAACCTCCTTGCAAATTTTGTGCATTTCTTGTTCGTCGCCATCAAGAAGAGATCAACTACCGGAAACCACCACCAGGAGAAGATGCAGAGAACCTGGTCTTGCAGAAAGTCCCATTCGTGGCAAGATCTGAGTTCCATGCTGAGAGAATCTGCTATTGTGTTGTGGATTCCAGGCAGATGAAAGAGAGTCATTGTGTATCAGCATCCACAACCACAATGCCTGGGTCTCTGCTGACAGGATTGGCAAGCAGGTTCCCTCATGCTTGCGAATATAGAACATGGTGGTTGTGTTATCCGTGAAGACGCAAACCACCTGATTTTGCAGTTGAGGCTTGAAAGACTTCACGGCCCAGAAGACTGCTTGCAGCTCCAGAACACTGATGTGGAGTATCTTCTCATCGGGAGACCAGAGGCTTCCGGAGTAGAATTAGTTTGTGTGAGCCCCCCTAGTGAGGTGTCCCTTGTGACAGTGATCTGATGGTCTGGGAGGCAAAAAGGGGCACCTTGAGTGAGATGGGGATGACCATCATCACCAATGAATGGGTGTTACCCAGAATTCGACACGCCCACACTCTGGGGTTGATTGTGTATAGCCCGTCAATAGAAGTAAGGGGTTGGGCCGGAGTGTGGTCAGGCTTATTTTGGATCCTAACACAAGAAAAAGTGTCACCTCTGTTTTTTTGTGCAACCCTGACACAAATTAGTGGGTACACAGATATATCTAATCAATGGTGTTGTTGAGAAACAGAGATCCAAATTGAACTGAACAATAGAGTCATCAGCCTGAGTGCTTGGTCCAAAGGTATACAATATAAATAAAGAAACAGAACTGCCGACATGTGCTTGACCCTCTACAACGGATCTTTTTCAAGGCAAAACGTGATGTTACAGTAGCTTGGATTGCAAAGGGAAGTATGAAGCAGCCGGTCGGGCGGTACAATTTGGCGCTTGTATATGGATTGCCGAGTCAGCGGTGGCTTTGTAAACAATGTGGTGCTCTTGTACGTATGAGAAAAGGTTACGAAGATTGCAAAATGAGTCAGTTCCCCGTAGTGGTCACAATATGAAACCTGCTAATACTGGGGTTGTATCCCTTGCGAAAGCGATTTGTCCGGGCATAGATTGCTTGGTACAACACTCGTACAACTCGTCATATTGACACCACTACAGGGAACAAACAAATTTTGCAATCTTCGTAACCTTTTCTCATACGTTTAGACTGTGTCTGCTACAAGAGCACCACGTTGTTTACATAGCCAGCGCCGACTGTTCCTTTCCATTGGTTTGTCTATTTTTTGGCAGGCTGCCTTCAGACAGTCTCCCTTCCCCCTTTTAAATCCCTCCCCACAGCTCATTGAGCTGTGGGGTTCCTCGGGGGTCAGCCTTGAGCCCCCTTCTGTTTAATTTATACATGCAACCATTGGTGTGCAATTCTATTCTTATGCCGATGATACACAGATCCTCTTCCGTTTAAATGCTCCAGCCTCAGATCCTCCCTCTAGGCCATGGGTGCACAACATACGGCCCGCGGGCCAGTTGCGGCCCGCCATGCTCTTTTGTCCGGCCCGCGAGGCACACAGACTTTCCTAATGGAGGGCGGCCCCCTAAAGATCATACACCTAGGTCCAGAATTGTCCCTGGACATAGTATGAAAGTAACAAATGTTTGCCCTCCACCCCCACTTACTATCCCCTCTCCCTCTCCAGCACTATCTGAAATGTCGTCAGGCCTAGTACGATAAAAGCTTGTTTTGTTCCTCTCCCTCCTTTCTCCTCCCCTCTCCCTCACCTTGTGTAATTCTCCGGCTCTACCAGAAATGTTGTCAGGCCTAGGACGGTAGTCGCCTGTCTGTTCCCATTTCCTTCCTATCTGTGTCGCTAGGCCGAGTACGATAGTTAATTTCGCATTCTTGTTGTTCATGGCCTGCAAGAATGTTTTGTATTTCCCTTGTTCCCTCCCTTGTCGAGAAGCGCTTTGAAACACATTGTGTATAGGCGCTATGTAAATAAACTATCATAGCATATCATTAGAGATGTTGGGCCAGAGTGTCAAGGGTCAGCAGTGGGTGTGGTTTTTTTGTACATTCCTAAAGCTTTCAAAATCGGCTGCAGCCTTTTCTAGTATGGTCCTGGATGATGTCTGCTCCTGTAATTTTTCAACTAAACCTCAATCAAGCTTTTGAGACCCATTGAGTGTGGGTAATTGTTACCTTTCTACAACCCCATCAAGCATTGTTCAGGGGGATAGAAGCACAAGCAGAAACTATTTCTCTGGCGCAATATGGTAGAGCTCCTGTCAGTTTTGCCCTGCCCAGGAAGAAACTGAGATCAGTTTCTTTATATGTTCACTAAAGTAATTGGTCATCCTGTGATAAATCCTTTCAAAAGCTCATAATTTGGCAACAGCTTGTGCTTTGAAATGTTATTTTTTTTTTAAGTACGTCCTCAATTTCCACCTTAATCTCAAACATAGCAGGTTGATATGCTATGCAGCCCGCTATTCCTGAAAGTATCCATCAATAAGTGCATGAAAAGGTATGCTGGCAAGGCTATGTTCTTTATCTGATCTTTTTCTTTTGTCGCTTGTAGGATTCTCAAAAAAGTATATAATTTGTATATACTCTAGACTTGGACCGTCGTAGTGGGAGCATAACAGTGGATTTCGTATCTTTATCCAAAGATGTCCCTGCCAATGTTCAGTGCAGTAAAAAAAAAGAAAGATTGACCAGGAGCACCGTCAATTTAAGGATGAGTGGACTGAGAAGTTTTTTTTCATGGAGTCCAAACCTGATGTGTACTCGTGTCTCATTTGTCTCGAATGCATAGCAGTCCCCAAGGAATATAATATCCGCCGCCATTGTGAATCAAAACATTCACAATATAAGGATTTGCAGGGGGAAGCGAGAATTAAGAAAGCTGGGGAGCTAAAAACACAGCTGGCTAAGCAACAGGGTGTTTTTGCCCAGAAAAAAAAGAATCTGAATGTGCCACCTTTGCGAGTTATAAGGTTGCAGTTTATTGCTAGGTCAGCACGTCCTTTCACAGATGGGGATTTCGTTAAAGACTGCCTGATGGAGATTTGCGAGGCAGTGTGTAAAGAAAAAAAAGATGCTTTTACAAATGTCCCCCTTTCACGTATGAGTATCCAGGGCGTATTGTAGATATGGCTGACAATTGTTACAGCCAACTGAAAATGCGGTGTAAGGATGTCAAGTTCTTTTCAGCCGCCCTTGATGAGAGCACAGATGCAAGTGACACAGCCCAACTCTTAATTTTCATTCGGGGGGTCGATAAGGAACAAGTTACTTACCTGTAACTGTTGTTCTCCAGCATGGGTCTGGCATGGATTCACATACTCATGAATATTCCCCGTCGTCAGGCTGGGAATCCTCGGTAAAGAAAAAATCAGTATCAGTTTCGTTTCTGATCTGTCTTTCGTAGTAGTAACCAATCACTGATCTCTGCGTCATACTGACCACAGCCAATGTCTGCCCTCTACCTAAGCCCTGCCTCTGGCAGCCATCTTCAGATTTGGTAGCACGTGAAGTGGCAGTATGACCAAGTGAAGAGCCGCAGAGGGGTAGGCGGGAGGGTTCGCATGTGAATCCATGCCAGACCCATGCTGGAGAACAACAGTTACAGGTAAGTAACTTGTTCCTTCTCCAGCATGGGGTCTGGCATGGATTCACATGCTCATGAATAAAGAATACATAGCAGTACACACATGCACTACCACGGGAGGTCAACATTAAGCAATTCTTACCTCCTCACCAGGCTCACCTTAGGCGAACAGATTGCGCAGCACTGCTTGGCCAACCCTGGACTCCTCCCTGGAATCCCGATCGACGCAGTAGAATTTCGTGAAGGTGTGCGTCGACCTCCACGTAGCAGCCTGCAGATGTCCAGCAAGGGCACACCAGATAGGAACGCCGTGGTAGCTGCGATCGCTCTGGTGGAATGGGCTCTCGGACGGCCAGGCAGCGGTCGGTTTGCCAACCGATGACAGTACATGATACAGCCGGAGAGCCATCTGGAAATGGAGGCCTTTGAGAGAGCCTTCCCCTGATTGACAGGTCCAAAGTTCACAAAAAGTTGTGACGTCTTCCGAAAACACTTCGTGCGGTCCACGTAAAACTTCAGCGCTCTAGCCACATCCAGCGAGTGCAAAGTCCTTTCGGCCGGCGACGAAGGCGACGGGAAGAAAACAGGCAACACCAAGGGTTCGTTGAGGTGGAAGTCCGACGGCACCTTGGGCATGAAGGAGGGGTGCGTCCTGAGCACTACCCTCGTGTCGTGAAAAGTCAAGTACGGGGGCTTGCAGGAAAGGGCCTGGATCTCTCCCACTCTTCGTGCGGAGGTGATGGCCACAAGAAACGCTGTTTTCCACGACAAGAACTTCAACGGAGCCGAGTGCAGAGGCTCGACCGGAGGTCCCATGAGCTTGGTCAGCACCACGTTGAGCTCCCACGCCGGGGCCGGAGCCTTCACCGGCGGGAACGATCTGAACAGTCCCTTCATGAATTCTTTCACCAGACGATGAGACCACAAAAACGTCCGCCCCGTGGTTCTGGTGTATCGGGAGATCGCAGCAAGATGAATCTTGATGGACGTGTGCGCCAGTCCAGCCTTGGCCAGCGTCAGAAGGTACGGCAGTACCTGGGGAGCCGTAATCCGTAGAGGGTTAATCTCCTGTGCGTGGCACCAGACAGAGAACCTCTTCCATTTGTGTCCATAGCATTTAAGAGTTGAGGACGCCCTGGCCTTTGCAAGAACCTCTCTGCAGTCGGCCGGTATGTCGTATCCTCCAAACTCTAACGCTGCAGGATCCAGGACTGCAAGTTCAGCGACTTCGGGTCGTGATGGAGGATGGCGCCTCCTTCCCTGGAGAGACGATCCGCGTCCACTGGCAGCTTGATTGACGGGGACGCTGACAAGTCCAGAAGGTCCGGGAACCATATCTGCCTCGGCCACGTGGGTGCGACGAGGATCATCCTGCACCGTGACCTCTTGAGCTGGTTGATGAGCCGGATCAGCAATGGCAATGGAGGGAACGCATATAGAAACAGGCCCTCCCAGGGGAACGAGAAAGCATCGCCCATGCTCCTCGGCTGGGGAAACCTGATGGCGAACCTCCGGCACTTGGAGTTCGTCGCCGTCGCGAACAGATCAATCTGGGGTGTGCCCCACCGTCGGAAGAGGCGGTCCACTAGATCCTGTCGTAGTTCCCACTCCTGGCACGAGCGCAGCTCTCTGCTGAGCGAGTCGGCGATGGTGTTTTTTATCCCTGCCAGATGAAACGGCACCAGAAACATCCCTTGGGCGACGGCCCAATGCCACAGATCCTGCGCCTCCTTGGACAGGGCTGGGGACCTGGTTCCGCCCTGCTTCCTGATGTAGAACATGGTGGTGGTGTTGTCGGTGAAGATCCTCACCACCTTGCCCTTGAGGGATGGAAGAAAGGACCTGAGGGCCCAAAACACTGCACGGAGCTCCAGGACGTTGATATGGAGGGACTTCTCCGTCGGAAGCCAAAGGCCTCTCGCGTGCAGATTTTCGTTGTGCGCTCCCCACCCTTCCAGGGAGGCATCTGTGGTCACTGTCTCCTGGTGGCCGGGGGTCTGGAAGTCCATGCCGCCGTCAGATGCCCGTGGGTGCCCCACCACCGGATCGCTCATCGGAAACTCTTGTCGAGTGTGATCCTCTCCTCGAAGCTGCCCGTCGTCTGGATCCAGCGCGCGTCCAGGAACTCCTGCAACGGGCGCATCCGGAGCCTGCACAGGCGGATGAGATAAATGCAAGAAGACATCATTCCGAGGAGGGATTTGATGGACCTCACCCTGGCCGCGTCCGCAACCAGCATCCGCTGCACCTTGCCCAAGATGGCCCTCGTCCTTTCCTCCGACGGAGAGGCCAGAAGCGACACTGTGTCGAGCTTCGCTCCCAGAAACAGTGCGTCTTGCGCGGGCACCAGGTGGGACTTGGCGTAGTTTAAGGAGAATCCCAGGTCCGTGAGTAGTTGGACGGTCCTTGCCGTGTGCTCCACGGCGAGCTCCTTCGTCTTTGCTCGGATGAGCCAGTCGTCCAGGTAGGGGTAGACGTGGATCCCCTCTGGGCGCAGCTGCGCCGCCACCGGTGCGAGGCACTTGGTGAACACCCTGGGTGCCGACCTCAATCCGAAGGGAAGGGCTCTGAACTGGTAGTGACGCCCTTGGACCACGAACCTGAGAAACTTTCGGTGTCCCTTTAGGATCGGAATATGGAAGTAGGCATCCTCCAAATCCAACGACGACAGGAAATCGCCCTCCTCCAGTTGACCCAGGATGTGTTGGAGGGTGACCATCCGGAACTTCTGTGCCTTGATGAATGTGTTCAGTCATCGTAGGTCCAGGATGGGACGCCATCCTCCCGTCTTCTTCTTCACGAGGAAGTATCTTGAGTAAACTCCGGAGCCCCGAAGCCTCTTTGGGACGAGCTCGATGGCGCCCTTCTTAAGCATCGCCTTTACCTCCAAGAGAAGTTGAGGGACGTGATGTTCTTTCCTGGCCACAGGGGGGACGCGCAGGCACCTCTTTAGAAACTCGAGCGCGTGACCCTGAGCTAGGGCGTCCAGCACCCAACGGTCGGTGGAGATGGACTCCCACACGCTGACGAAGCTCGCCAGCCGGCCTCCCACCGGGGTGCTTCGGTCGGGGCCTGACCCCACGGCCGGTTCAGTCCTGCTTCGACGAGGCTTTGCCGCCTTGTCCTCCTTGGCGACGGACGGCGGGGTCCGCCTGACTTGCCTCGTCCCCTGTAAGCTTCCTGTGACGACGAACGGGCCGCTTGACGGTAGGTGGAAAATCCACCGCTGGAACCTTTGGAGGCACCCTGTTTGCCTCCGCCCCTCCGAAAGGGCGGCCGCCGTTGCTGGAGAACCCCAAGAGCCTGGGCCGTCTCCGTGTCCGCCTTGATGGCTTGAAGGGAATCGTCCACTGTTTTCCCAAACAGGTTGTTTCCGTCGAACGGCATGTTCAAGACTCTGGTCTGCACGTCCTGACGGAAGTCGGTAGCCTTGAGCCATCCACGCCGCCTAAGGCACACGCCGTTGCCCAACTGGCGAAATCCAGTGTCAGCGATGTCCGTCGCAATCGTAATGGCGTGGTCCAACACCACCTCTCTTTCATGCAAGATCTATAGGGCTTCCGCCCTCTTGTCGTCTGGTAGGAAGTCCAGCAGGGGGGTCAGTTTGTACCACAACTCCCTGTCGTAGCGGGCTACGATAGCCAAGGCGTTGGCCGCCTTAATCGTCGTCGCTGTCCCATCGTGTCTAATTTCTTTCCCTCGCCGTCCGGTGGGGAGGTCGACGTAGAGGCCGCGCCCCCCCAGCTTTCTTCCTGGCCGCCACGGAGACGACCGAGTCCGGGGTCGGCTGTGCCCGAAGGCACAAAGGGGCCGCGTCCAGGACCCGGTACTTCTTCTCGTACCGATCCCTTCTAGCCGGCGTCGTGGATGGGTTCTTGAGGAGGGCGAGGCCCTCATCCCAAATATCGTCCAGTAGAGGTACAGCGAGGACCGTCTTCCTCTTGGCCTCATGTCGTTGATAAAGGAAACCTTCCTTCTTCTTCTCTTCCGGGCAGAGCTGGAAAAGCTTGGATGCCCTGGCGATCATGGAGTGAAACGATCCAAACTCGTCGGGCGGGGAAGCCCGGGTGGGAGGTGACGACGGGAGATCCTCGTTGTAAACCTTGTCGTCTGTACCAGTCGCGGTCGTGTCAGTCCCTGTATCATCCCCACGTGTCGTGGACGGGGAGGAGGGCTGAACAGGGCGCGATGGCTGAAAAGGAGGTGGAGGATGAATCCTTCTTCTCTTAGGGGGAGGGCTCCCAGAAGGGCCTGGCTCCGGGTCCCCCGTCGGGAGCGGTTCCTCCGTTGGTGGTAACGGCAGTCTCGTCCTTATCTCCGAGCATAAGGACTGTATAGCCAACAAAATGGCCGCCGAGTTGTCTTGCGGCACTGGTTGAGGGGAGTCCGACGGGCGGTCAGGAGCCCCGTCGGCACCCTCGACGTTCTCGTCGTCTCCTACGTCGGGGTCCCTCCCGACGGGCTGGTCTTCTTCCACGCCAACACCGTGGCTTAAGACTTCGATCAGCTCTTCCTCAGAGGTTGAGGCCGAATCCACGACGACCTCCTGCCCCCCCTTTTTCTTCTCCGTCAGAGGTTTCACGGGGGTCCTGTCGATGGGCATGAAAGAGGACTCCCTCCGCGGTGGCAGGGAGACTCTGGGCCCCGAGGTCGCCACCACTGGTGTAGCCTCCACAGGCTGAGCCAGGGCCGCCGCAACTGTCTCGATAGAGGCCTTGGCCGGATGGATTAAGGCTTTCACCACTTTAGGTGCACTCACCGCCTTCTCCTTGGGCGGAGGGTCACCGCCTCGCTCCCCCTCCGATGGGGCCTTCGAGCTCGACCAGGGTCTCTCCAGGAGCTTCGCTGGGTGCTCGGCCTTCCTCTTACCCGAGCCAGAGCGTTGGCTCGTGGTTGATGGCGCCGGGGAGGATGCGCCCTGCCTGGTGCCCGTAGAGCCTGACCGTTCGGCGTTCCTGGTGCCAGCGGACTCGCAGTGCTTGGCCTTCTGTTGGACCCCCGTCGCCGGGGCGCCCTCAAAGGTCTTAGAAGACCGCTCGGACTTCTTCTTCTTCTCGCCTGACGGGCTCTTTCCTTCCAGCCAGTTGGCGAGACGTTGATGGCGGTCCTTCATGGTCCGCTCCGACATATTGCCGCAAAACGCACAGTCCTTCTCCACATGCGTCTTGTCCTCATGTAGGCAGTAAAGGCAAAGGGAGTGTTCGTCCTCCTTAAAGACATTCTGAAGCTGGCATCCAGGGCAGACCCTGAACAGCTTTCCGGGCGTCGAGCTTCCCTTCTCCTGGGCCATGTCCGAGATGGGCCTGAGAAACTTCTGGAGTCCTCCAAAAGCGTGACTCGATGAAATCTTCACCCTTGAGGGGTGTAGACGAATCCGACACGGGTCCCCGTTGATCGGATGAAGAAACGGTGGAGCGTGAGGCTCTTTTGACCGAAAAAAGCGAAATTCTTTTGAGAAAAAACGTGAAAAATAGCACTAACGCTCGAGAGCAATAGCACGAGGATCCCAACACTTGAACGTGCGGTAAAAATCTGAAGATGGCTGCCAGAGGCGGGGCTTAGGTAGAGGGCAGTCATTGGCTGTGGTCAGTATGACGCAGAGATCAGTGATTGGTTACTACTACGAAAGACAGATCAGAAACGAAACTGATACTGATTTTTTCTTTACCGAGGATTCCCAGCCTGACGACGGGGAATATTCATCAGCATGTGAATCCATGCCAGACCCCATGCTGGAGAATCAATGCAAAGTATTTCAGGAACTGGCTTCCGTGGTATATTTGCATGGCAGGACTACTGGTGCTGACATTTTTAATGCCTTTCAAAAAGTCATCGATGATTTAAATTTGCCATGGGATGCATTGGTAGGCGTGACGACTGATGGGGCGCCAGCCATGGTTGGGGAGCAAATGGGTTTATTGGCTGCTTGAAAAGGCACTTGGGCGAGAAGGCTGTCCATTAAAAAAATTATCACTGCATCATCCACCAGGAGGCATTATGTGCAAAACATTTGAAATTCACTCAAGTGATGGACTTTGTTGTGAAAACGGTTAATTTTGTCCGGGCACGCTCTTTAAATCACTGATTGTTTCAGGCATTTCTAGAAGAGGTAAAGGCGGATTATGGTGATCTCCTATATCACACCGATGTTCGATGGCTTAGTCGTGGCAATGTGCTGAAGCGATTCTTTGCTTTATGGCACAAAATAAAAGCATTCCTTGATGAAAAGGGAATGGACACTTCTGTCATGCTAGATATTGACTGGGTAGCTGACTTTGCTTTTCTAACTGACCTGACAGGCCATTTCAATGATTTAAATTTAAAGTTGCAAGGAAGCCAAAATCTCATATCGGATCTGTTTGAGGCAGTTTGTGCCTTTGAAATAAAGTTAAGGCTTCTGACAGCCCAACTGGAGAAAGTGATGCTGGCACACTACCCCGCATGTGCAGAGGGTTTCCCCCATGACAAGTATGTAGGGTGGTATCAGCATGTGAAGGTCCTGAAGGAACTGCAAAATGTTTTTGAGAATCGTTTCTCACAATTCAAATCCCAGCAAGCCTCTTTTAAACTTTTTTCAGACCCTTTCTCAGCTGATGTTGACAGTGTGCAACCTGAACTGCAACTGGAACTGATTGAACTTCAGTGCTGTAGTGCCCTCAAAAATAAGCACAGAGAGATGCCTTTGTTAGTCTCCTATCAGTCTCCGGACACTGCTCAATTCCCCAATCTGTCACGGGAAGCATTAAAGATGGTATCTATGTTTGGCAGTACTTACATTTGTGAGCACGTTTTTTCACAAATGAAACTACATAAATCCAGCCTAAGGACAAGACTAACTGACCAACATCTCCATGCTATCCTGAGAGTAGGAACAACCTCACTGGAGCCCGAGATCCAGAAACTGACAGCTGAGAAACGCTGCAATGTTTCTCACTGATCAACTATGTCTGTTTCACTGTTTCATCCTGTATGATTTGGGGAAATGTATAGTACAAAATGTAAGTTTTAAATACAAATAAAACGGTACACCTCCAAAATGGTGTTTTTTCCAACTGTCATAGTGTTTGGTTGGGGGTGAGGGGGCCATGGGGCATAGTGTTTGGTTGGGGGTGAGGGTGCCATGGGGCATAGTGTTTGGTTGGGTGTGAGGGGGCCATGGGGCATAGTGTTTGGTTGGGGGTAAGGGGCCCTGGGGCATAGTGTTTGGTTGGGGGTGAGGGACATGGGGCATAATGTTTGGTTGGGGGTGAGGGAGCCATGGAGCATAGTGTTTGGTTGGGGGTAAGGGGGCCCTGGGGCATAGTGTTTGGTTGGGGGTGAGGGGGCCATAGGGCATAGTGTTTGGTTGGGGTGAGGGGGCCATGGGGCATTGTGTTTGGTTGGGTGTGAGGGACATGGGGCATAGTGTTTGGTTGGGGGTAAGGGGGCCATGGGGCATAGTGTTTGGTTGGGGGTGAGGGGGCCATGGGGCATAGTGTTTGGTTGGGGGTGAGGGGGCCATGGGGCATAGTGTTTGGTTGGGGGTGAAGGGGCCATGATATGATATGATATGGCATTTGTAACGCGCCTATACACAAGTGTTTCAAGGCGCGATGAGGCAGGGAGGGGGGAACAAGGGGAAGACAGACAACGATCCTACCAGGCCTGGTGTCATTCAGATCGCGCAAGTGCAGGGGTAGGGGGAAGGGAAGAAGTGCAAGGGGAAGGGGAGGGGGGAAGTGCAGTACAAAGTAAGTAGAATAAAAATAAATAAATAGGGCCAGCTGGTGGCAAGTACAAGGTAAGTGCAGACAAGTGCTGGGAAGGGGGGGCTGCAGGGATACAGAGACAGTCCCGCAGTGCAGGGGTTGCCAGGGAGGCAGTGCAAGTGGAGAGTGGCTGGGCCCAGGACCGAGGTCGCTGAGAGTGGCCCAGTTGCAGATTCAGTGCAGTTTCAGTGAAGAATTTAGCAGGGGAGATGGAGAGAGAAAGCAGAAGCAAAGAGGAAGGTTTTGAGGTGCTTCCGGAACCGGAAATGGTTCTCCTCAAGTTTCAGGGAGGCAGGAAGGCTGTTCCAGAGGGAGGCCCCTGCCGCAGAGAGAGATCTACCCCCAGCTCGTTGCTTCGAGAAGCGGCTGACCCTGAGGGATTTGGAGACGGATGAGCGAAGGTCTCGGGAAGGAAGATATTTAGAAAGAGAGAGTTGAAGGTATTTAGGCCCCAGGCCCCAGAAGGCCTTGTGGACAATGCAGAGGGTTTTGAACTTAATCCTCACAGCCACTGGGAGCCAGTGTAGAGATTTCAGTGCTGGAGAGATACGGTCCCTGGGCTTGAGGCCAAGGACAAGTCTCGCAGTTCTGTTCTGGATGAGTTGCAGAGGGCGGAGAGTGGAGGCAGGCAGATTAAGATAGAGGCTGTTACAGTAGTCCAGCTTCGAGAGAACCAGGGCTCGGGAGACAGTGAGCTTCTGGGGGAAGGAGAGGAAGGGAAGAATACCTCTGAGGAGGTGCCATGGGGCATTGTGTTTGGTTGGGTGTGAGGGGGCCATGGGGCAGAGTGTTTGGTTGGGGGTAAGGGGGCCCTGGGGCATAGTGTTTGGTTGGGGGTGAGGGTGCCATGGGACATAGTGTTTGGTTGGGGTTGAGGGTGCAATGGGGCATAATGTTTGGTTGGGTGTGAGGGGGCCATGGGGCATAGTGTTTGGTTGGGGGTGAGGGACATGGGGCATAGTGTTTGGTTGTGGGTGAGGGGGCCATGGGGCATAGTGTTTGGTTGGGGGTGAGGGGGCCATGGGGCATAGTGTTTGGTTGGGGGTAAGGGGGCCCTGGGGCATAATGTTTGGTTGGGGGTGAGGGACATGGGGCATAATGTTTGGTTGGGGATGAGGGGGCCATGGGGCATAGTGGTTGGTTGGGGGTAAGGGGTCCTGGGGCATAGTGTTTGGTTGGGGGTGAGGGACATGGGGCATAGCATTTGGTTGGGGGTGAGGGGGCCATGGGGCATAGTTTTTGGTTGGGGGCGAGGGGGCCATGGGGCATTGTGTTTGGTTGGTGGTGAGGGACATGGGGCATAGTGTTTGGTTGGGGGTGAGGGGGCCATGGGGCGTAGTGTTTGGTTGGGAGTGAGGGGGCCATGGGGCATTGTGTTTGGTTGGGTGTGAGGGGGCCATGGGGCATAGTGTTTGGTTGGGGGTAAGGGGGCCCTGGGGCATAGTGTTTGGTTGGGGTGAGGGTGCCATGGGGCATAGTGTTTGGTTGGGGGTGAGGGGGCCATGGGGCATAGTGTTTGGTTGGGGGTGAGAGTGCCATGGGGCATAATGTTTGGTTGGGTGTGAGGGACATGGGGCATAGCATTTGGTTGCGGGTGAGGGGGCCATGGGGCATAGTGTTGCACTCCAAGAGTGAACCCAATAATAAAGCTAAAACAGGCACAGTTAGGAGATGTTCATCTTTGGCTTTTTGAGGAAACCTGACTCAACGAAGGCCATACTCCTCTTGGGCAACCCAAATAGCAAACGGTAGCAGTCCAAAATAACGGCATGTCCAATCTAGGGTCAATAAAATATATATAAGTTAATTAAACAGGCGAGATACAATAACTAAATAGAAATAAATTATAACAAAGGAAAATGTGTAGTACAAAATGTAAGTTTGAAATGCAAATAAAAATCGTTACCCCTCAAAAACATTCTTTTTCCATGTGTTTAGTACAAATTGGGGGTTTTAAAAGCCTGCCACGCCCCGCGTACCGCCCCGCCCACATTTACTTTTCGGCCCACTATAGCCCTCATGTAAGGTACTTTCGGCCCTCTGTCAAAATCAGTTGTGCACCCCTGCTCTAGGCTAAATGACTGCCTTTCTTCAGTTTGAAAGTGGATGGCCAATAACTTGCTTAGACTTAGCCCCGTCTGGAGCCAGTTCTAGAAGTGAAAAGTTTGGGTATTAAACTCATGGCCAGTGGTTCTAGAAAAAAACACATTTCCTTCAGTCTACCATTCAGGCTTTATTAAGTTGAAAGCCTTAAAAAAGTCCTACCTTTCCTTCCTCCTGAGTCTAAGGCCAAGGTGGTTACTTCATCCATTATGGGGTGCGTTGATTACTGCAACGGCATCTGGCAACCTGAGGTTCTGTTACAACGTCTACAAATGCTGCATAACTCAGCCACTCGGCTGGCTCTGAGAGCCCCTAGACTTTCACACTCTTAAGACTTGCTCCGTCAGCTGCACTGGCTCCCTATTAGTAGCTGGGTTAAGTTTAAGACTTTGTGCCTTGTGCACCGCCCCATTCACAACTCTGGCGCTGAGTTCTTACGGTCCAAGTTGACTTCCTACAAGCCTGTGAGAGCTCTCCACTACTCCTCTCAAGCTTTGTGATGCATCCCAAGATTTCCAAGGGCTCGGGCAGGGGAAGATCTTTCGCAGTGCTGGCCTTCATGCTTTGGAACTCCCTGTTGATGCACCTCCATAACATCCCTGAATATATGTAGTTTCGGAAGAATCTGAAGACTTACCTGTTCTGACCCTGCTCTGCACTAGTTCTCACCTATCTCTTTTCTAGCGCTTGGATGCCTTTTTTGGCCTTATTCAGCGCTTTATACATCTCTATACCTTACAGTACATTACAGTTACTTTAATTACTCATACGTCCCATCCCCTTTCCTCCATCCTTGTGGGTGATTCCACCAAACAAGACCATTGCGTGGAGTTTTGACAACCTGCCTCATACTTAAGAAGAATCAAAAGGGTTCCTCAGAACCGCCTGACCGAACTTTGCATCCTGCCTGGAGCTGGTGTCCAAGGAGCAGTGCTTACAGAATGAAGGAGTGGCCCAAGTAGCCACTCTGCTGATGACATCCCAAGAAGCATGTCTATGAAAGGAGACAGTCATAGCTTTAGCTCTGACGGCATGGGCATAGATCCCTGCTGAAAAAACGTGCTCTTGGGAATTCTTGTAGGCCCTAATGGCTGCTAGATAGGTGCTGGGGATCGGGAGATGGACAGGCCCCTGGGAGTACAACTGCAGCAGATCCTCGAACCAAGCCCTCGAAGGCCAGTGGGGGGCAAGCAGGATGAGGCTGCAACCCACCGAAGCCCGGAACTTGCGGAGAGTCTGCTGGAGCAACAGAGGAGGAGGAAGCACATACCACCTGCGGCCGTGCCAACAGAGCTGGAACGCGTCCCCCAGAGATCCCTGATCCCGTCCTGCCCACAAAGCAAACCAGGGGCATTTGGAATTCAGAGGAGATGCGACAAAGTCCAGATCCGGAAACCCCTATCTCTGGAACAAGGGCAACAAACAGTTGATGTGCAACTCCCATTTGTAGTTGTTGAACCCCAAGTGGCTGAATTGGCCCACTTCCGCATTGCTGTCCCCTGCAAGATGGATCGAGGAAATCCATATCCACTCTGATAGGGCCCATTCTCAAATTGAAACCGCCTCCATGCACAGGAGGGGGGAACGAGTGCCACCTTGCTTGTTCAAGTAGAACGTTGTTGTGGAATTGTCAGTCTTGAGCAGCAACGCCTGGTCCCTGATGACCAGCAGAAATGCCCTGAGAGCCAGGCCCACTGCACTGAGCTCGAGCAGATAGATATGCAGGAGTGCCTCTGCCCTGGACCATGCACCAGTAATCGAGTGGCCCTCCAGAGTAGCCCCTCTAGCCTGAAAGGGAGGAATCCGTTGTCACTACCAGAGTGGGCTCCGGTAGGGTGCAGGGCGCTCCCTCTGCCACATTGCAGTCCATCAGCCACCAGTGATGACCCGGGAGGAGGGACAGGGGAATTGGAATTTTGTCCGACTGCGACCCGGTTTCCTGGTCACAATTGGATGCCAGGTGGAACAGGAGGCATCTCATCTTGAGGCAGGTGTGCCGAACTGTGAGCAGACAAGAAGCCAACAGGCCCAGGAGGTACTGGAACCATCATGTCGAGGTGGTCGAATTGGCTTGAAAGTGTCCTATTGCCTTGTGTAGGGACATAAGCCTCTCAGGCATGGGGAACAACCGCTGCACGACTGTGTCCCAGAGCAGTCCAAGGAACAGCAGGTCCTGGGTGAGGTTTAGCTGTGACTTCTGCCGGTTGAGGGATAACCCCAGCTGGTGCGAGCTGCCCCTCACCAGCCAGTCGTCCAAGTAGGTGTATAAGTGATGGCCCTCCAGGCGGAGATGACCAGACACCGCATTCATTAGCTTCGCGAACACACGATGGACCTAATTGAGGCCGAAAGGCAGCACCTTGAACTGGAAGTAGTATGACATAATCGTGAACCGCAGGAATTTCCGATGCGGTTGGTAGAGGGGGACATGAAGGTATGCATCCTTGAGGTCTGGGGAACACATCCAGTCCCCTGTGCATAGAGACTCGGCTATGCGGGCTGGAGTAATCCTCTTGAAGGGTTTCGAGCGGTAAAGATAGGTTGAGGAATGACTGGTCCAGGACTACCCTAAGGCCAGCCTAGTTGTTCTTGGGTACTACAAATATTCTGGAGTAGAAGCCGGAGCCCCTGTCTGACTGAGGAACCGGCTTCACCTCCTGCATTTTCAAAATAGACGATCTCCCGTAAAAGGGCCCAGGGACCCTATCTGAAGTAGGGGAGGAGAAGAAGGTAGAGGAAAAAGAAGAGGTAGACTGAAGCCCATGGAGACTATAGAAAGAATCCAAGGGCTCTTGAAACAGCGCATCCAGATGTCTCTAAAGAGAGCCAGCCAGGCCCCCACAGGTGAGCTGTGTTCCCTGACCGTTACGTCATTGCTTTTTGGCATCTGAGGCAGGAGTGGGGCACGGGGAGTGGAAAAAACCACTGCTGCTTCCTCCTGTGGCCACTAGGGGACTTGTTTGTGTGCTTCGCACCGCAGTCCAGAAACCCCTTGGAGCCGCTGAAGGAACAGAGTTTAAAGTCAGTCTTGCTGTGGGTCTGAGGGAAGGACTTCTACCCTGGTTTAGTCAGGATGGCCAAGGACTTAGCGTTCTGCATAGAGGTCGTCCTTTTTGTCAGCTCGTCATCTGTGGACGAATAAAAAAGGACTGTCCACTCAAAAGGAAGATCTAAGATCCTCTCTTGCACATCCAAGGAGAATTTATTGTCATGCATCCACGCCGTCCGCCTCATCTCGACCCTCAGGCATAAGCCTCTGCTTGCTGTGTCGATGTGGGAGACCGAAAACTCCATGAGGTCCTGTGCAACTACATGGACCTCCTCCACACAGGCCTTGAAGGAGGCCTGCCTCTCCAGAGGGAGGTTGGGCAGAAACTCCCCGATCTCTCGCCACAGCTTCTGGTTCTCCACGGCTAGGAGGGTGTCGGCCTGTCGCACGTGCAGCCCAGCATTGAGATAACAACGCTTGCCAAAAGACTCAAGGGGCCTGTCCTCCCTGGAAAGACAACTGGAGGCGGTGCCTACCAAGGATGATGAGGACGACGGTTTGGAGTATAAGGACGCTGCCACCAGAACTGAAGAGTAGAGGTGGGGGTGGGAGGCCAGAAGGACTGGTTCTCCATCCAAAATCTGAAACCGTCTGTCCAACTTCTTGTTAATCTGGGAGTTGGCCCTGGGCTTCTCTCAGACTTTTCTAACCACACACAGGACAACTTTCTGGAGGGGAATGCCGGAATGGCTCGTGGCGTGCCGGGCCAGAACCTTCACCAGCACCTCTGATGGTTATGAAACGCGTTCAATGACGCCGAAGGCTTTGTCCTGCGTGTTATCGCCCCCCCCCGTTTTCCCAGATGGAGGAGAGCTCGGTCCTGTGACATAGGAGCTGGAGGCCCCCCCCCCCCTGATCAGCACTCAAAGGTGGCTAGGTATCAACAGGCGACTGCGGGGGAGGACGAGACGTTGGTGGTACAGGAGGAGTAGGCGGGCTCGAGAGTACCAAACGGGCCTGGACCGGATGAGGAAGGGGCTGCAGCGCTAGCACTGCTGGAGGGACAGGAGAAGGGCCTAGTGGAGGAGGTCTAGGAAGCATGGCCTGCCGTGTCACCTCCTTGATGATGCCCTTGAGGAGACCTGCCATCTGGGGTGAGTGCATAAGGAGGAGGACACGCTCGAAGAAGTGATCCTCACATGCTGCTGTATCGCGAAGGGCACGGCCCTCAGCCGCACTGGGACTCCTTTCCTGATCGAAGTGTCTAGGAGGCTCAGGTGTGTAACCATGAGGCTTAGAGGGGTAGATGTAACACTGCGGAGACCATCCGCCTGTACCATAGGGCCTGCAGCCACTTCCTAAGGGAAGGGGACTGGAACCTTCTTGCAGTGCCGACTCTGTAGGTGAGGGACCCGAGAGAGGCCCTGAGCCCGAATCCAAGATGGCCACCAGCCTTTTAGGCTCCGCCACATGCTTGTCTGCCATCTTTGGGCCTGGTGCCATTCCCTCGGATGGAGGGCGCGCAGGCCCTGTGCTGCGTGCTGGCTCAGACATGGAAGGGCACTCCTTGGCCCTAGAACTTGAAGCAGGAGCGTCGTCCTTGGAGATGGCTCTGGTAGGCTCAAAGCCCTCATCCCGCAGGCCGGTAGACAAATCCACTTGCACAACGACCTCAGAGTTGGCTCTGGTAGACTGTGCGCCCTCAGCTACTGAGCTGGTAGCCATTTTGGATCGTGCTTCAAACTGACTCCTGGAAGCAGAACTTGATGTTCCTGTGCATCCTGTTGCAGAAGAGGAGGACGAGCTGAATCGCCCCTCTGTGGACCACCCGGAAGAGTCCCTTGGACCCTTGGCCTGGGAGCCGGTAGCCATACCAGCCTTGGTTCTGTCGATGAAACGCCCGGAAGAGCTCGTGGCCCCTCGGCTTGGGAGCCGGTAGCCTTAACAGCCAGAATCTAAGATCCCCTTCAAAGTGAAAACCCTCAGGAAGGAGTCTCTGTGGTGAGGGTCCTTGCTAAACAAAGGACCTAACTTGTCCTGATGTTGGGTCCCAGCGACAACCTCTTTAAAATGACCAGCAGGAGAAGAATGGAAGATCTCCCTCCAGCGGGCAAGACAATTCGTCAAGGCTCAGTGACCGAGAGCGCTGCAAGCCGTATAAGCATCCCAGTGGTGGTCGGGCCCGAGGCACTCAAGACAGAGTGCATGGGGTTCCGAGGCCAGGAATGAGTGATTGCAGGATGCATATCTTGTGAAGTCTCCTGCAACCTACATGCTGTGGGGCAGGCAAGACACTGAAGAGAGGTGGAAAAAGATTTTAAAAACTAAGAACGGCGAGCACACAGAAAGCTAAAAAAGCTTCCGTGCCTAGCTGCCAGGTCTGACATCGTCCGTGCGGAAATAGGGACTGGGGTGAGGTGCCAGAGGGCAGGGTCTCGGAGGCCTTCTCACACCCGGGGTTGCGTCCCGACATGCTGTACTAATTTTAAAGAGGAAGCTCAATTTTTTGCTGCCAAAGGTTCCGGTACTGTCCCCATGTTGGGGGACGCCCATGTGTATGGAGGAAAGGGGACGGGACATATGAGTATGTATATTATACTTGTTGGGGCTAGCCTTTGTGTAATGTCATGTACCTCAAATACACTCAGCAGACAGGACTCAATCATGGCGCATGCTATTATAGAGTTAATGGAACCGATTATATCTTGCCAGTGGCGAGTTTGGGACAGTGGCCCCATATGTCTAGGTATGTGCCCCCTGCCCTGCAACCCCTCCAGCAAAGACCGGATTCAACGTGTGTGACGTTCTTCAATCTGTCACGGGTAAGATACCATCTCAATAGCAGTTTAAAGCCCTTTTCGCTATATGTGGAGCACTGTGAAGACTTCTTATAATACCTGTCCCAGCTCTTAGCCCAGGATTTGTCAGTAATTACTGTCCCAAAGTCGTTATGCCAGGAAATAGTGTATGTGGGAAAGCTGCTATTTTCCCTCGAACAGAGACACCTATATAGATCAGAGATTAGGTCAGCGATACTAGCAGAAGGGAATATGAATTGCTCGAATTCTGTATACGGACGAGTTGTTGCTGCCTGGTTGATGTAGTGTAGGGCTGAGTGTCTCAGTTGGAAGTAGAGGTGGTGCTCCTTCTCCAGAATTCTGATTGTGGTTTGCAGGATTTGAAAGATCGAATCTCCACCTGAAAAAATAAGTAATTCCTACACTCCCTTGCTCCAGGTGCAGAAAATCAAACTGTCGTAAGCCAGGGAAAGATCAGTGTTATACTGCATCCTAGTGAAGGGATCAGGATAGGAGGTGAGATTGTAAGTGTTAATGAGGTTGTCCCAGACCCTAATTGTAGTTCTGGTGGAAGGAAGTTCGCACATTGCCAGTGATATATCCCTACGGGGAAGCCAGGGCATACATCTGAGGCGTTTGCCAACAAGAGCCTCCTCCAATGCCTTGCAAGCCTTGGGAGAAGAGGGATCCAGCCAGTCCCTAATGGCCCTCAGCTGAGTTGCTTAATAATATCCCAAGGGGAGTACCAGACCCCCTCTGTGCCCTGGATGGAAAAGAGTTTTCCCAGATACTCTATGGAAGTACTTTTTCTCCAGGTAAAGGCCAACAACTCTTGCTGGATTTGGTTAAGAGATTTCCTTGGGATGGGAAGTGGCAGAGCTTGAAAAAGTAGAGGAATTTTGGTCAAATATTCATTTTGATAGCTTAGACCCTGCCCAACCATTACACAGACGTGAACCTTTTCTTAAGTTCCATCTAGGATAGTTGCTGTTGTATACGGAGGAGCAGTGAGTAGTAATAGTGACCCATAAATAGGAGATGGATCCTTATGCCCATCAAAAGGGAGTTGTGTACTGTAGTTGATGTTACTGTTCTTGGGGGATATTTAGGTTCATTGCGTCCTATTAATCCAGGTTCACCCTGAAGCCAGATATGGCCTCATACTCCCTGAGAAGCCACAGGAGTGGTGGGAATGAAGTGGCGCGTTAGGCATGTCAGTTTGCTTTATCCTCATACGGAGAGGCTCTGCCACTAAAGCAAAAAAGAGGGGAGACAGCAGACAACCTTGCTGAGTCACCCTAGTCAAGGGAAATCTATTCCACATAAAACCGTTTATTTCAAATCCTAGCATGGGGGTTGGCGTTTAAGGCAAACCTCCTTTGATAAAGTGCTCACCCAAACTAAATCTCGGTTATAATGCACTCAGGAAGGGCCACTGAACTCGGGCAAAGGCCTTTTTTGCATCTAATGTCAGGACGATGGCTGCCTTCTTGGTACCGCGAGCTAAGTCAATACAATCAACAACTTTCTGCACGTTGTCCGGGGCCGACCTTCCTGCGATAAAGCATGATTGTTCTGGAGCTATAATACCAGGCAAGACCTCCTCGGGTCTGTTTGAGAGAATTTGTGCATAAATGTTTGCGTCAGTATTTAATACCGCAATGGGCCTATAGGAGGAGCATTTGGTTGGATCTTGCCACTACTTGTTTGTGAGAGAAATTTGCACTTCGGAAATTGTGTCCAGGACCCACCCCATTTCAAACATGTGGGCTGGTATTTTTCTTTCTCTCTTCCCCTGATGTGAGCCTGGCTCCCGACCCCGCTTGCCTCCCCACGTTTCATTACTCTTGTATTCATTAGTTAACACAGTGTTCCAAGCTGTAACAGGAGACAGGCCTCTCTACTCTTAACTTCTCCAAACCTTCAGCTCTGGAACTTGCCTACTTCTCTGCTATGAGCTTGCACTGGCGTAAGACGCCCCTTGCATACTTTATGGCTGTGTGTGGTGTGTGCACTTAAGCGAATGAATGGCTTTCATGTGGAATATTGCAGAGCCCCTTTGTGACCTAGGGAGCATTTACCAATTCTGCCCTACATTTTTGTATGAAAATTAGGCATTGCACATTTTTCTTGCTCTACTTTCAATAATGAAAGATTTGATGTAAACAAAAGTGATGGCCTGCGGCTTAGAAGCAAGCATTTCTTTCACTGTATGGCCAGCATCCTATTATTTCTTAGCATGGACTACAGCTGTAATGTTTTCTTTTGTAGGTTGTGTACACTGTTCCAAGCAAGCTTTCAGTGTTAAAAGGTACCTTTTCTGAACGGCCTTTCCCTGCCAACCTTGTATCTTGTGGTAGGGAGGGCAAAACTACTGCTCTGAAGCAAGCCCTCACCAGCGTGCCTTGCCCACAGCAACTTCCTTGCCAACCAGGGCCGCTTGAAATGTAACTTTCATTTGTTTGATTACATCACTTAATGCAAGTACAGTGAACTGATGACAAACCATATGTCGAGTCATGCTTCAGTGACTCGTGTATGCATTGTTTTGTGGAGTATTCCATGCGGTTCTGTCTCATTAACAACTGAAATTGAAATGTTGGAACAGATGTAATTAATAGCAAAAACACACAACACACGTGATGATTTCGTGGGTACAATACAAGGATTGGGACAGAGTCTGCCCGTGTTCCGATATTTACCTTTAGAATAGGAGCCATGAAGACCGATAGACCGGTAAGGAGGAACACAACTGTCCCCGTCACTCTTTGTTCCCTGCAATTAAATAACACCATTACAATACATATGGCATCATCTACTCATTCAAAGGGTCACCAATTAGGTTTAAAATAACAGACTACAGATTTAAGCCATGGACAGACTGTGATATCAACATGTGTTCAGCCTGAACTAGCAATAAAACAGGACCTTTCAGCCAATGCTCGGGTGATCCACAACGGACACATGAAGCCCCCTGGAGCAGGGGTGGACTGGGAACCAAAACAGGCCCTGGACATCATTTTCAAACTGGCCCCATATTACAAATTTTCAGCAAGCCTAAAACTTTTCCTATCAGAAAAGAACAAAATATGTAACCGCACAAAAGAGTGCCAGGGTGCAGTGGCCTGCTGGGAAATCTACATAGTTTTCGATAGGCCAGTCCCCCCCTGCCCTCGGGAAGAGAGCCTCTGTGGGTGCAGAGCTTGTGGATGAAAGTGCTGCAATAGCACCGGCCTGTCTGTGCCGAGGTGAAAAGGCAGTGCACTGTGCACGGTCCAGGCACCATATGAACAATGACTTCAACAATGCGGCTGTGAGGGGAAGCATTCATAGAATTCAAAGACTTCCTCTCTGCACATGTGACCACACGGTTAAGACAACTGCTCGGTTACACTCTCAGAACATACCGTCATCTTTCATGGGAAAACAAAGACACAAATGTGTCAGACGTGCTGACGTTTTCCACCCGGTATTCTTGAGCCTTAAATTAATCTTCATGGCAGAAGAGGAACAGCACACCTCCCATTTGCATTGCATCGGCTTATTTCTTTTCGACTATGAGGTGGCACTGATCTACCTTGAATTCACAGTCTGTTTCTCTTTGAAGCTGTTTTGTTATGGTGGGGAGTCCAGAAGCACTCTAGGAGACAACTGCTCGGGACGTAATGTGTGACGCCAGCCACTAGATACCTGGAGGACTCGGAGACGAGATGTAAATCCTTCCTATTCTAAAATATACTCCACCAGAGGTCTCCTCGACACTATCGCCACCCCTCTCCCATACACCACACCAATCCCAGCCAGTCACCTCGAAGGAAGCTGACTCAAACAGTTCCCTTCATGCTCCGGTAGGCAGCAGTGTGAAGGATCGTGGCCAAAGAGCATGACGCCGGGCCCAGATAGGCACCGATGCCACACCATCCTTATGTTTGTGTTCAAGTACCAACAGAGACAGGCTAAGAATTCTAAACCAGTAATCATGTCCTTGGGCATATCCTTCAGAAGGGCCATCAACCCAAATGTTAGGGTGTGCAAGAATGAATGCTTGTTTGTCTAGGTGGGAACGTGCTGGGTCAGATCAATGAGTTCTGGTCAGGAAGAAGTTGCTACTACTTGGGGCGAATCCTGTGGGACGATAATTGCTCCTATGAGTGATGAAGAGGGGCACATTATGCATTTAATCAGAATGCTTTTGGACAGTGGGTTGGTGTGGACATTCTTACATGATCACAGATGGAGAGGGGAATTTAACTTTCAGTTGTCTATGACCTATAATGGTCACACTAGTAAAAAGAAAGAGAAACACAGTTCCCAGAATTCAGCGTGTGAGAATTCACTTCTCACACTACGGAAACAGCAAATCCTGTAGATTAAGAGAGGCAGATTAAAATAATTGTATGTCATCTCACCTTTCGCCACACTTAGTTTGGATCCCTGATTGGACATTTTCTTTTTGCTTCAAACTACAACCAATAAGCTATGCAGATTGCTCTATAAGAATGGGGGACATAAACTTCAAGGGTTACTGGCGGTCATGAGAGCAATACTGTCTTATTCCTGCCTTATAATTATTCTGACCACCGCTGCAGCAGCCAAGGAGCCATGGGGCTGATGTGTTTTCATGAAGCCCTCTGCCATCCCTGAGAAGCAGTGCTTGGACCAGCATGTGGGCCCACCCTTTGTTCAAGGTTTGCTAGCCCAAGTCATGAAGTCCTTATAGAAGACCAGCAGCAGTTGTCCAGCAGTTGTCCAAGGACATAAGCAATTTACCTTAAGGGGTTTTGCCAAAAACGCAAAGGCACTGCCCATTGCTGATGCTAGGGCAGGAATTGTGCTGGACTTTCCACTTTAACTGTAACTGTCTACAGAAAAGCAAAGTATGCTACTCCTACAGGGGCTCATCCATGGTGAGAATCCCTTTTATCATCTAGTACAATCAATCTTTTTGACTCCCTTGCACTCCCAAAAGAACCCGCGGGGAGTTCCTGCCAGTGACTTCTGTGCTGCTCCAATGACCTTGCTTCCTTAATCCCCCTCCAGCAATGCATCCTCGTGCCAAGGGAATTCCTTTCAACTCAAGAGTTCCTCACTGAGTAAAGCTGTAGGGCCAAACCAAGGGCACAGAAGAGACTTCCACAACTGTTTACTCTTTTTGGAATACACTTTATACATCAAATTCTTTACTTCTTAGCTGTTCTGGATTGTGCTTGTCATTTCTTTGACAATCAAGTAATTTTCTAGGGCTAATTCTTAAGCTCAGTTTAACAATAAAAAAAGATCTACCTAAGGGAATCTTTTCCACACCTTTGTGAAAAGATGAGTTTAGTTGCGGAAGTTCATATACTGAGAAGTTTTACCTTCTCTTCCACTTGAATCTGGCTATGACTTCTGAACAACATAATTATATAATACTTTTCAAGAGGTAATGAGAGGTAGCATAGAACGAGTGTCACTAGAGCAACCGCCAGTGTCTGCATTATTCCTGTGTATCCAAAGTGGCAATCAATCGCCATAAGTGTGGTTCGTAGGAGCCACCAGTGCGGAGTAATGCCTGTGGGAGAAAAGATATTCTCTGGAAAAGATATTCACTCAGAAGGTCATTGATTTCTGATCTAAAAAATAGAATGGTTATGTGACGGAGGAGTGTATTATTAACCTGTACATTTACAATGTTGTACAAATCCGTTAAACCTGTACATGAATTTCGCTATAACTTTTAATCTGGCAATTGTATTGTTAAGTATTATGCGCTGTCTTTATGTGTTGTTTTCATGTTTGATGTTTTTATAGATTTTTATCAGTCTAAAGCTTTATATGATATGATTAATCTTTTGGAGAAAATTGAATCTTATCTTGCAAATGTATACATCTCTGAATAGTTGGTATGAAGCTAGGTTTCCGTGACAATCCACAAACACTCAATGGCAGCTCCATTTCGCTGAGCTTTTAAACTGAAGATGAGATTCATTTAGAGAAATTGTTCTTCCACCAGGCAGTGGCTATGCTAAAATGATGTCTGCCACTCCAGTCAACACACCAGCAATGATTCAAATAAGCCTTGCAGTTCTAGCACTGATCTGAGTAAAAGACTGAATTATGAGTAGCATGAGTTAGACAAGATTTATTTTTAAAATTGTGCTATGGTTAAATATGAGACCTTACATAAACACCTTACAAATATATATTCTAAAATACAAGTACAAATTCGTCATTGAGTATTAAATAAAATCCACAATTCATGTCAATGCCACATTTAAAAAAAAGAAATCATTGAGACCATTCATTGAAAATGATTCTAATAATAAGAAGCACTCAATTCAGAAAGGGAAAGACAAATGTGCTGTATATATCTCAAAGTTGCTAATATTAGGGCAAGTTATTTAGCCTCGAAAATGTGTTGCCAACACTCCAAAGAGTTTATTGATGGATGAGGGGCTGTATACACTTTTGCCAAAAAATAGGCTTCTTATGTAATCAAAATTTGAACATTGCAATAATACATGAAACAAAGTCTCCATTTCAGACACCATGAAACAAAAATGACAGGTGCGGTAAAACCGTACTCTACCTGTTCTCGCCCCCAGAACTTCACCCATAGGTAATACGTTCAATCAAATAGAACAGCTGCGAGGGCAGAAGGCTGACATTCATCATAAATGCAAGCAGAGAAACTAAATTGTACGGTCCCTACACACGTGATCTGAACCTGGGGAACAAGGCCTATTCATCCTGAGGCAGACAGAAACTGTTGTTCCCATCAAAATGAAGACAGAAGATGCAGAAATGTAACACAGAAAAAAGCTGGAGGCTGAAATGTCCTTGCTCAGGGCCAGAGGAGTCAGAGAGGTGGTAACATTGGTGGGAGACAGGCGGGACCCTGGAGCCATTCTCTCCACCCATCATTGTGTTCACATGCTGGTTAATTTCCCAAGTTGAGAAGGCTCCCTAACCTATATGGCCAGGCCAATCAGATCATCTATGCCCTATAGGACAGTACATCTGTCTATACTGTTCACACAATCCCATCTCGCCTAAGCTCGAAAAATGTAACTTTTGATTGTGATGTAATGATTCAATCTATAGCTACGGTGTCTCTGTACCCTTCTTACCCACCATGGGGTGTTTTTCACCAACTTTGCCGATGACACCCAATTAGTGATAGAACTTAGTGGATGTTATAACACAGACAATATCAGGATTGCTGATATCTATAACACCATTGAGGCATGGATGAAGATAAACTGTCTATGCCTGAATGGAAGTAAGACTGAGTTTATGATCTTTGGATCATCCCAGGCCAGGTCTAAAATTAACTCAGATTACGTCTCCTTCAGCATTAGAGATGCCTGCATCTCGGTATTGAGCAAAGTTGAAACACTAGGTTTATATCTAGAGTCGTTTCTAGGTGCTGAAGCACATGTGGCACATCTGACGAAAATTTGGCAATACTATCAGAGACTACTTAAGTCTATTAGACCATTCTTGAATGAAAAAAACTGTTCCATCAGTGCAGGGGCCACAATTCTCTCACAACTAGATTATGGCAAAACCCTGCTGGTAGGAGCCAATAAGGGCTGCCTCCGGCAATTCTAGACCATACAAAACAACGCAGTGAGAACCATCAGACGCAAAACTAGAAGGGAGCACATAGATCGAAAGTCACTCCATTGGTTAGCCCTGGCGGAACGTATCTCTTTTAAATCGCTGACCATTGTGCACCGTTGCATATACGGGGAGGCCCCGGCTTACTTGAAAGATCAAATAAGTCCATACAAACCGTGCCGCCCGTTAAGATCGGAAGCGCAAGACTTGATCGGACACATTAGCGCTAAAACAAAAAATGGGCTTGGATGCTCCTTTGCCGGAAAAGCAGCTCAACTATGGAATGGATTACCTTCCCCTCGATTGGAATCAAACTACCTAGCTTTCAGAAAGAAACTAAACATTATTATTCAGATAAATGATTAACAAATTGAGATGATCATCCTGCTGTCTCTTCATCCTTATTGTTGTTCTTGTCTGGTTGTATGCGCCCTGATGCCTGTAGGCTTTGGTGCACTATAAATAAATAAATAAAATAAAAAATAAAAAAATGGCAGAATAAAACCTTGCTACCAGCCTGTAATGAACTGAGAGTGCATATGGAAGCTGCAGAAATCTGTGTGCCTATCCATGCTTTTGAATCAATAAAGCAGTAATTTGTCACATTGCTGCACTCCTCTGTTGCTTGGGCACAGGGGATTTCCCTTAAGCTAACCTCTGGTTTTTAATTCCGCTTCAAGGATGTGAAGGAGTCTGCAGCTGAGTTATACTGTATACATACCATCCACAGTAACTAGCATTTCTATGCTGTCTTATTGGAATGTATGCTCACCCTCCATGTGTCTGTAATGAAATAACCTGTGATGTGAGGCTGCCACCCTCCCACCACATATGCAAACTCAACTCTTTTGGGTACGTCCCACTCAACAAAATAAATGCCTGATATTGAACTCCATTTCACTCCCTGTGGAGACTCAAGAGCTTGAGAGGTGGGTGTGGGCCATTAGCCTCTTAGTATGCTTTCTACTCAGAGCTACCCCTGTGACCAGGAGTAAGTGCCCTCGAGAACACTTTGCCTCTCATCCAGCGACCCCAATAACCTGGGGGGCCAACTTCAAAACGTTGTTCTCAAGGGGGAATTGTGATGGAAAAGTTTGAAGACCACTGGAAGAGATCTATTCACACTATAAAAAGCAGCAGTCAAGTCTATTGAAAACGCATAGACAGGCATACCCTCCCCCCATGGTTAAATCCTGCCCCTGCTACACACGCAGGACAAAGACATTTAGAGATGCACTTAGGTTCTTGCTAAAATCTGTCTGGAGGGGATCCACTAGCATTGTTTTTTTTAGCTGAGGCCTCCAATTCAAACAAAACCATACTTGTAAAGATTCTACTCCCTCCAACTAACAGCGTGATTAGTCTATAATTACTGGGGTTCAATTGATTGCCCTTCTTCTAAATTAATACAATATAAGCATTGGTCCAAGATAAGGAATACATTGTGAATCAAGTATCTGTCTGAAAAAGCATATTCAATATCCCAGCACAAAGTCGTAGTGAGTTTTTAAAGATGTTGACAGACAGTCCATCCGGACCACACGCTCTGGAAGATTTCATAGAAGTAATTCAGTTTTCTATATCTTCTGAATCAAAAATTAGTTCCCAAGATATCAACTTGGGGTCCCAATTCTGTGGTGGACTCAATTAACTCAGTGATTAAGATACTCTTTGGAAATGTGATATCCAAATAGATTCTGAAACTGGTTAGTCAGGCATGATTCCTGATACACGGTAGCCCTATTAATCAGATTTATTTTATTGGTTTTTTAAAACGTGCCTAATACCATACCTGGGTTTGGTTTCTAAGCCCGGATCCGGGATTCGAACCTCTGTCGCTCGGTGTGGTCTTGCTTCCAAGACCAGCCCATTGCCCCTGTGCTATCCTCAATTCCTCCTTCAGATGCCAGAAATTATTCAACTTTATATGCGCAAAGATATTTAGCATCGTTTCATTTTGTTATTGGTGAGCATTATATTTATATACTTTTAGCCAGTTCTTATGATTCTGTTTGAGCTTCCTACACAACAGAACTCGTTCCTCAATAGGAACAATACCCTTAACAAGATTGCTTATGTTGCACACCAATTTACCCTTCAATGTGTAAGTATGTCAAAAGGCTTATTGAAAGGCATCCTTAGATACTTAGAGAAAGCGGCTTTGTACCTCAGCAAGTTGACCATTATATTCTGAAGAAAGTTACTAAAATTAGTTGTGGAAAAGCAATCAAACCTGTGCTCACTATCCAAAGGATCAACACAGGAGGATTCATTCCTATTAAAGCTATTAATTAAGGAATCTTTCCAAATATTTAACTCAGTTTCATCTTCAAATTCGCTAACGCAGAGACTATTGGTCATACTATTGGTCATAATTTTAAAGCAACATCAGAACCGCCTTATGGTCACCCAGGGAAGTATCAATGACACAACATTTCAAGCAGCCCAAAAATATGGAGCAAAATGCCTTACTCTTGATATTGCCCTCAATGCTGCCATTGAACGTTAATAGAGCCCATGTATCTAGGAGTTCTACAAAATACTCATGCTACTCATAAGTGAATAAGTGTGGAGAGTAAGAGCGGATCCCTTCAAAAAGGACTGGGCAATAGTGATTGAAGTCTCCTGCCTTTAGAATGCCACTATTTGACTAAGAACTCAAACATAGACAGATTAGAAGAGAAATTAGAACTCAAGTTAGACTGTGCCCCCCGTTTGGTCTGTATATTTGTATTGTTCCTAATTATATTGATTTAATGTCACTTTGTATGTGGTTCATGTCAAGCACACGAGTAAGTGCCTACCGGTCAGCCTCTTTAGTGGCCTTATGCAATTTCTGTTTATAAAGGTCCCCAGCTTCGATGTTAGCTTGAAGAACAGGTGAGGCCTGGAGATGTTTCTTGTTTCGAGGGCCAAGCTGCGATAAATGACTTGAGCCATGTGCAGGGCTCTAGCCTAATGGTGTTCAAACTGGGGGGTAAGCCCCATTAGAGGGGCCCATAGGAGTGTCCATGTGGGAATGCGCCTGCAGCATTTTGGTGACTCCACCAACAGTTGTTTTACTCAATGGGGTGACTCAGCCAAAGAAGTTTGGAAACCACATCTTTAGATCTATCCTGAGGCGGTTTTGACAAGGACTCATTCGGGAAAATAGGAACAAGCTTGCTATAGTTATAACGTACTCACTTCTGTACGGCTTTGTCTGCTTGCTTTTACCTACTTTCATCACTGGCACATTCCTCTTGGATTACCCTAACTACCATGGCAAGGATTTCATGAAAGCTAGAATGTATGTGATAGATGCTGTGATTTCATACGTTCACATGCTATGCGCTTTATACTTGTAAGTAGTGAGGAGAATTGACAGAAAGAAAAAAATAAAACAAAGGTCTGCCACTGCAGAATGGGAAATTAAAATATAAATATATATTTAAAGTTATGCACTGGGGTGATACATTGTTGCGAGGACATTTTGCGGAGAGCTCTTGCTCTAACATACCTGACTCCCAAAAACTTTGGTTGCTCTCCGGGCGCTGATGTCTCTGTCTCCATCTTCAAGCTGTCGATGTGTGCAATGGAGATGACGGTAGCCGCGACATACCAGGGCAGAGCCATGAAGGAGCACACCACCATGAGAATCGCCACCCAAAACAGGTCCAGGTGATACCCTGCGCCTTTCTACAGTGGACAACAAGGAGAATACCAGTTAGCCATGCGATGCTGCAGGGCACCAGGGAAAATGTGCCTGGTGAATTGGGCATTGAAACTAGATGGGTGATAAAAGACACAAAAAACACGGATAGGAAGATTTGTTTGTGAGAAAAGTGTAGAAATGTAGGACACACAACTCTTAAAGCTAAGTGCTAAGTTGTTGTACCAGCCCTGGATAAAGGGTGATATTCTATGTTCTGTATGGAAATAGTTGTCAGTGTGGCTTCAGTAATTTAACATGTGCCATTGTAGTTGAAGTACTGCTTAAAATAGACGTTCTTCACGCATGAAGATAATATATTATTACATTCAAATGTTCTATCAATACAGAGTGCAATCCATCATGCTAACAGAACTATAGCTGTGTAGTGCTACAGAGCTGCGAAATCAGGAATAATTACAGTATTCATTAACAACACAGCTAGGCTTATGTTTCCCACTAAAGATGATTAAAGTACAGTAAATGGGTGATAGCACTTAACCACAGAGTGGCCATATTACAGATTCAGAGCACAACATAATTCAGAGAAATTAGTCTGTACCCACAGCCTTTTTCTGTGCCCTCTGCACCTGAGGGTAGAAGTGGGCTGTGAAGAGGAGGACAAAACCACAATATTACTAGGCCTTGTGACATTCAGATCACGCAAGTGCGGGTAGCTGGGACGGGAGACGTGCCAGAGGGCATGGGGAGCGGAGAAGGGCAGGTAGCTCAATAAGTGCTGCCGGGGGGTGGCTCATAAGTGCTGCCGGGAGGTGGCTCATACATGCAGAGAGACCAGGGAATGTAGGGTTGCAGATACAAACCCTTAAGTGCTGGGGCAGCCCGGAGGCAGTGCAAGGGCGACTAGACATGCAGGAGCCTGGGCCCGAGTTTCGGTGGGTGGCCAGGTGACCAGAGTGCAAAGCAGTCAGGGACATCAGCAAAGGAGAGTAAGAGAGAAAGCGGAAGCGAAAAGGAAGGTCTTGAGTTGCTTCTGGAACCGGAGGTGGATCTGCTCAAGTTTAAGAGAGGCAGGGAGGCTGTTCCAGAGGGAGACCCCAGCCGAGAAAACAGATCTACCCCCACCCCCCAGCCCCATTGTCTGCTTGGAGAAGCGTCTGACTCTCAGAGAGTTGGAGGTGGATGAGGGAGGGCTCGAGAAGGAAAATGTTAAAATGTTAGGAAGAGAAAGTTGAAGGTAGTGCGCTCCCAGGCCCCAGAAAGCCTTGTGGACGATGCAAAGGGTCTTGAACTTGATCCTTACAGCCACAGAGAACCAGTGGAGAGATTCAGAGCTGGAGAGATACAATCCCTGAGCTTGAGGCAAGAACAAGATTTACAGTCCTGTTCTGGATAAGTTGTAAAGGTCAAAGAGTAGAGACAGGCAGGTTCAGGAGAAAAAATTACTTACCCCTGGTATAATATGATATGATATGATAGTTTATGTATATAGCGCCTATATACAATGTGTTTCAAAATCTTCTTTTGACTGGATGTTCCTCCCATGTATTCCTCATCTTTGATATTTGTTATCCAGCTTCATCTTCTTTCGGAAAAATATTTTGGGCAGAGGGCGCTGTGCGTCGATGGCAGCGACTCGATGTCCCTCGAGGGCCTTCGTTTCGAGGATGATGTCATCGAAGGTATATATAGCACATGTAGTGCCTGCTGGCTTCAGTTGTTTTTTACCACAGTAGAAATAGCTGCACAACCACGGCTTTGACCGTACTTAGTATTGAGTGAATGAAAGCTTTAATAGCATGGGAGATTCTACTGAGGGGTAGGTTGGGAGGTTGATGAGGAATACGTGGGAGGAACATCCAGTCGAAAGAACCTTACGAGGGGTAAGTAACTTGTTCTTCCAATGGATTGTGTCCTCCCACGTATTACTCATCTTTGATAGACTCCGAAAGCAGTATTTGATTTGGAGGAGGCAGTAGAATTTAATTTGTAAAAGTTCTCATGAACCGAATTCAAGACTGCTTTTCCAAAACTCCCATCCTGACTGAGGGAAGGCTCCAGGCAGTAATGTTTTGTGAAAGTGTGAATAGTCGACCACGTTGCTGCTTCACAAATACTTTTTTTTTTTTTTTAAACTTTTATTTATTCAGCTCGGTGACACAAGTACAGGTGAGTCAACATAAACCATACAGGGTAAACAGTAATCAAACAATATGAATACGCATAATTTATACAAGCAAAGCATCAGAAGAAAAAAAAACGGCCAAAAAGAAAGGAGTTGGGTGCATACGCACGTGAGGGCCCATGGGAGGTCGGACCACCCATACATGAGGGAGATAATTCAACGGGGAATCTTGAAAACAGTATGGGGGGTGGGTCAAGCAGAGGTAGGAGAAGACCCCGGATCCGAGTCAGATTCAATGGAGGACATAAATAAACGAAACTGCAGCCATATATCCCTAGGCCTGGAATGAGTGGGCTGCTGTGCCGCCCAGACCTCCTCCGTATCAGAGGCCCATGTCACTGCCCTAAGCCATTGTGCGTGGGTAGGGGTGTAAGGCCGAAGCCAACAAAGCAGAATTGTGCGCACAGCAAGTAGCATGCACAGTCCAGCAAGTTTTCTGGAGTCACGGTGGAGGTCGGGGAAGTCGTGAAACAAACATGTCATTGGGCAAGTCGGGGGCAAGACCACAGCATGTGAAGATAGTCTGCATTCTCGCATGCGCATCTGGGGCACCCAGGGGGGGAGTCGTTTGAAATGCGATGCAGTCTGGCCGGAGTGTAGTGGTATCTATGATGTACCTTGAATTGGATTAATTTAAACCGGGAGTTGAAAGAGACATCCCGGGTGCATGAGCACATGTGGGCCCAGCGTTCGTCAGTCATCTCGAGTCCAAGGTCGATCTCCCAATAGTGCCGGAGTTTAGAGAATGTGGGGGGCGACCTAGTTTGGAGGAGAGTGTATAATCTCGAGATTTTGGCCCCTCAGGGGGACGGGAGAGGTTAATTCAGCAACTGCAGGTTCGTCAGGAGGTAACGCCGGGAAGCATGTGTACTTGTGTTTGAGTACCCTACGGAGTGAAGAATATTGAAGCCAAATAGAAGGTCTCTGTCTGAGAGAAGCCGGGAGGTCAGGCCACTCAATAAAAATGCCTTGATCAAAGAGGTCACGGAGTAGTTCATACCCGGCGTCGGCCCAGCAACGAACCACGGAAGGAGGAACCCGTGGGACCTCAGGGTAAAAGTTCCAGATCGGGAGATTGCCATGAAAGGGGTGAGTAACACCTAGTATCCGCCATAGTTTGGACAAGGCCAGCGATGTGCACGTCGCAGGGTCCAAGGAGCCCGGTACCATTGGGATGGGTGAGATCACAAGAGATCGAATGTCGCGGTCGCTGACTGACAGTCTCTCCAGCCTAACATGAGGAGGGGAGTCTGGGATAGCGAACCAATG
This sequence comes from Ambystoma mexicanum, assembly GCF_040938575.1. Taxonomy (NCBI): domain Eukaryota; kingdom Metazoa; phylum Chordata; class Amphibia; order Caudata; family Ambystomatidae; genus Ambystoma; species Ambystoma mexicanum. The sequence continues at coordinate 1,463,376,936 of NC_090935.1, forward strand.
CGCAGTGTGTTGGAGTTGTGCAGCCAACCAATACCTAAAGAAGTCCGGTGCACCGAATCCACCAGTTTCCATCGGAGCAGAAAGTGTCTCAAGTTTTAGGCGGACTGCACCAGAATGCCAAAGGAATGAGTTCAGGGTGCGAGACAACATCTGGAAGTAATCTGTTCCCGGCCACTGGGGGATGTTGGCAAACTTATACAGTAGCTGTGGAAGTACCACCATCTTCAGAACTCCTATCCTACCCGCCAATGAGATCGGAAGTTTATCCCAGCCCTGTATTTTAACTGCAAGGTTCACTAGGTATGACTGGTAGTTTTCCTGCAGGACCCGTTCGGCATGCCTGGACACCACCACGCCCAAGTAAGTGAACTTAGATTGGGCCCATGCGAATCCCATGGTATCAGGAGGCGGAAGAGTGCTAGGAGTGAGCGGGAAAAGGGTTGATTTGGAGCAGTTTACCGTGAGACCAGAGATACGACCGAATAGGGCAACATCCTCCAGTATAGGGGCCAGGTTAATCTCAGGGGAACGGATATAAAGGAGGACGTCATCAGCATACAGAGAGACTATATCCGAGGAGCCGGCTGTGTGCAGGCCCCTGTGGGAATGGTTCTGGCGCAGCATGTCGGCGAACGGCTCCATCGCTAAAGCAAAGATTAAGGGCGAAAGGGGACAACCCTGTCTAGTGCCCCTGGCAACGTGGAAAAGAGGGGAACAGCGGCCCTCGGTGCGGACTCTGGCCACTGGATCGGAGTAGAGTAGTTTTATCCAAGACACAAATGTGGGGCCGAATTTGCACCTGTCAAGTACCCGCCACAAGTAGTTCCATGAGACCGAGTCAAAGGCCTTTTGCATATCTAGGGCCGCGGTCACCGCATGTACATCAGGGCTTACTCTACTTATAATGCTAAATAGACGTCTCAAGTTCAAGGAGGTGGAACGGTTCGGGATAAAACCCGACTGGTCTGGGTGGATGATGTGTGGCATAAGGGGGATAAGCCGCAGAGCGAGTGCCTTAGCATATATCTTGACATCACAGTTAATCAATGAAAGCGGGCGGTAAGAGCCGCATTGGGTAGAGGGTTTGTTAGGTTTGAGCAGAACTGTGATAGTAGCTTCACGGAGTGAGGGGGGAAACCGACCCATTTCCACAGACTCCTCCCAGAGTGCCGTCAGATGGGGGAGCAGGAGCGATTTAAAGCGTTTATAGAACTCGATGGGTATACCATCCGAGCCTGGGGATTTGCCTGAAGCCAGGGAGTCCGTGGCCTCCGAGAACTCCTGAGGGGTGAGCGAGCTCTCGAGGGCTCCAATAGTGGCGGGAGAGAGGGCCGAGAGGGGAAGTTTGTCAAGGTAAGCATCAATTTCGGCCGTAGTGGCAACGTCGGAGTGAGCGTACAGGGATTGATAAAAGGAGAGGAATTCAGCATTGACCTCTCCAGAGGAAGTGGCCAGCGACCCATCCGGTCTCTCAATCCCGGGAATGGATGTGGGGCCGAATTCTCGGCGAAGCAGTCTAGCCAAGAGCCGGCTGGGGCGCTCACCCTCTCCGTATCTTCTTGCCTGACCGGGGCTGTCCAGGAACTTCAGCTCGCGGTCAGCGAGCGAGCGAAAGGTGTCCAGCTCCGTGCCAATTAACGCAAGGATTTCCGGATTCGGGTCCGAGGTGTACTGGGCTTCCAACCTAGATAGTGTGGCCTCACTCCCAGCGATTTCCCTCCGGATAGTCTTAAGGATACCGTTCTCCTTGGAGAGGGCGATGCCTCTGATATAGACCTTGAAGGCCTCCCATAGTATGGCTTGCGAGGAAACTGAATCAGTGTTGATCCTGAAGAACTCCTCAATTGCCGACTCCATCTCCGAGCAAAAGACCGGGTCGAGGAGAGAGAGGGGTTTCATCCTCCAGTACCTGGCCCGATCCCGATCGAGGCCCCAGCACAGGGTGACAGTCACCGGGGAGTGGTCCGATAGGGTCCTAGGAAGAATCGCCATATTAGTCACGGTCTTAAGTAGGTCGCCAGATAACAACCATCTATCAATCCGGGAGAAGGAATCGTGAACCGAGGAGTAAAAAGAATAGGAGCGGGAGTCTGGGTATAGGAACCTCCAGGCATCAAACAAGGATAGACGAGGAAGTGAGGAGAGTGCGGTGTATGCTGCTCTAGAGAGTTGACGAGGTCTGGAACCGGATCTATCAAGATCGACATCAAATATCGTATTGAAGTCACCTCCCCAGAGTATCGGGATCAGGGGGAAACCTGCTAGGAGATTTATGAGATCAGTATAAAAGTCGGGATCATCAATGTTAGGGCCATATATATTGAGCAATACAATCTCTCTATTTTGTAGAACACCGTGGAGAAGAACGTACCTGCCCTGGGGGTCGATTAGGGTAGTAGTGGGGATAAATCTAAGGCTCCTATGAATGAGGGTCATGACCCCGCGGCTCTGGGTGGAGTATGTAGTGAAGTACCTCTGTGGGCCCCATGATCTTGCGAACTTGTCACAAAACTCCGTGCGTGCATGCGTTTCCTGAAGGAACAGGACTTTAGCCCGGTGTCGTTCGGCCTGAAGTTGTAACAACCTCATCTTTTTGTGGTTTCCCAACCCCCTTACATTCCAACTCATGAACGTCAAAGGATCTTCACCAATCCCTCCATCAGTAGTCATCGAAAAACACGGGTGTATGAAAGTATGCACCCCATGGTCGTCTCCCAGTGCGCGCAAATCTGTATTGCCACTGGGGGCATAGTAGTTCGTACTCAACCTTCCCTGTGAACACCAAGCTTTTTTTAACATAAAACCCCATTCCCCCCTCCCCCTCCCACATTCCTCCCCCAAACGGAGGGATGACCGCCCTATACCCCAACAGGAAAAACAAAAACAGTGGCATCAACGCCTGGGGGGCCTGTGAGGTGGCCTGGCGGTGATGCTCCGAACCGTGAGGCAGTGAACGGATAGCTGTATATGCCCGTTCTTAGTGTCCGTATCCCTCTAAAGGAGGTCCCGTGAGGGCGGGGGCAGTTATGGCAAACACAATGTAAATCAATCTATCGGGGAAAGCCGACTACGTAGCATAAAACAATGTGCAGCAGACAACATAGGCAAAAGAAACACAACAAGAAAGCAACTGGCTTAATTAGGTGCAGTCAAGTGTTCTCGTCGGGATACCATAGGACAATGACAAAGTGCTGATGGGCCAAAGCAGTGCCGAAGTAGGATAGAGAGGTATCCGCTGATCGAATGTTCTAAAACAATAGTGTGCCAGTGATAGTGTTCGCTAGCAGATTGTTTCAACCAGGAAAGCGTTCGTCTATGAACCTAGAGGCTTCCTCAGGCAACGTAAAAAAATAAACACGACTGGCGTGTTCAACACGTAACTTAGCGGGATACAGCATAGAGTATTTCACCTGGAGGTCGCGTAATCTCTTCTTCACTGCAAGGAAAGTCCTGCGCTCCCGTTGTACTGCTATCGAAAAGTCCGGATACAGATGGATCCTGGCACCACCCAGGAGGAGATCTCCCTTGGCCCTCGCCGCCCTGAGGAGAGTGTCCCGATCTCGAAAGTTTAAAAGCCTAGCAATTATCGGGCGTGGAGGTGCTCCAGGTTTTGGTTTCGCCGCGAGAGAGCGATGGGCCCTCTCGATCGCAAACTGCGGGGAGAGTTTCGGGGAGTCGAGGAGTTGAAGCAGCATACTCTCCACATAGTCCTCCATAGGTCCTTGCAGACCATCCTCCGGAACCCCGACAATGCGGAGGTTGTTGCGTCTCGAGCGAGACTCCAGGTCTTCATTTTTCTTCTCCACTTCGGCAACTCGGGTGGATAGCGTAGACACCTCTGCGCGGAGAGAACCCAGGCCGTCCTCGGCAGTGCTCACCCGCTCCTCAATCTCGGTCACTCGACCATCGGTTCTCTCCATGTGCGCCTTGATGGAGGATATCGTGCCATTCATATCGTCGAGCTTACTGTGTATAGTGGTAAACCCTTCGCGGATAAACTCCAACATTTTCTGGGAATCGGGTGGTTCCGGGGTGAGTGAGGCGTCTTGTGTAGATGTCTCCCCTGCAAGGGGGGTCGGGGGTTTAGCGAACATGTTGATGGAGGATTGCTTCTTGCCGGTCCGTGTCGACATGTCGCCGATGCAGGGGTAGGCCCAGGTTGCGCCGAGCAACGGGTGTATCGGCCCGTGCGAGATCAAGGTGGCCGGCGGGAAGGATTCGGCTGAAAAACTGCGTTACGGTTGAAGGGGGGCCGCCCTATGCGTAGTCGATGGGACTCAGTATAAGGCGCTGAAGGTCGGATAGCAGACAGCACACCGCCCTGGATGGGGCAGCGGAGCGGAACGCTCAGGAGTCCGGAGAGGGAGCCGCACGCCGAGCGCGGGGCGCCCCTCCCCCACACAGTAGGCCGCACGCCGCGGGGCTCGAGTGAAGGGCCCTGGAGCCGGTTATGGGGATCAGCAGGCCGGCGGCCCCGCCCAGCACGTAGAGGTCCAAAACTCCGCAATGGAGAAGGTCCGGAGATCGAAACTCGCACAGTAGATTCCCCGTCCGGTTAATGACCCGCGCCGGGGACCAGCTTCGCGTTGTGCCGGGGCAATCAGGAGATTTTCAGCGTGAGGTTGCCGCACGGGACGGAGCGATGAATCAGGCGGCCATCTTGCTTCGAGCGCAACAGCGCCCCCCCCACAAATACTTTTTATCGTTACACCCCTTTGCAGGGTTGTAGAGGTAGCCATGCCCCTGGTGGAATGGGCCCTTAATCATTCAGGAGGATCCTTACCTGCCAGTCTGTAACATTCTGAGATTGCCAGAATGATGCACCTGGATAGGGTCTGTTTTGTAACAGCCTGACCCAGTTTGTGGCCCATATATCCAATGAAAAGCTAATCATCAATGCAAAGTTTGACAGTCTAGATATATAAAAGCTTAAAGCTCTGCGAGGGTCCAACCTATGTAACCTTTCCTTCTCCTTGCCAGGATGAGTTTGGGGATAGAAAGAAGGTAAAACAATTTTCTGTCCTTCTTGAAAATCAGAAATGATTTTGGGTAAAAATGAAGGTTTAACCCTCAGAACAACCCTATGCTTATGGAAGATAGTAAAGGGTAGCTTGGACGAAAGTGCCTGCAACTCACTCTACAGGCTGAAGTTAAAGCTACCAATAGAATGGTGTTAAAGGTTAACAACCTTAGAAGACATGAGTGTAAAGGTTCAAAGGGTGCACACATTAGGAATTTTAGTACTAAATTAATGTCCCAAATTGGAACCTGGAAAGGAGAAGGGGGAACACATTGGTGAGCCCCTTTAGAAATTGTGTCACCAGTGTAATCATGAAATATGAACATTCTTCAGTCGAGCGCTTAAAGATGGATAGCGCCGCCAAATAGCCTTTAATAGTTCCAACCTGGAGCCCCAGATTGGCTAAGGGTAGTAGAAAGGATAACACCTCACATGTTTTGCACAGAAAAGGGTCTACATTTTTGTCCCGGCATCAGCTGCAGAATGTGTTCCAACAGCAACAGTACAAGGACTTTGTTGCTGGCCTTCTGGCTGAAAGTAAAATCTCCATTACGTCATCCAGGAGGTCCTGATACTTGTATCTTGGCCTCTCAGATCCCAAACGTGAAGGCTGAGTGTTTTGACCTCTGGATGGAGAACCTGACCCTCCTCTCGCGAGAGAAGGTCCTCTCTTATTGGAAGACATATGGGAGGACAGATGGACATGTCCAGAAGGTCCGGGTACCACGTCTCCTGGCCCAATCCGGGTCAATTGGGATCATGTGTTGCCTGAACTTTCTCAACCTCCTGATCTTGTGAGGAATGATGGGGACTGGAGGAAACGCGTACAGGTGTGGAAACTCCCAGTCCACTATGAACGCGTCCATTAGAGCACCTCTTGGGGGAAATTCCCTGGAGCAGTACAGTTCGCACTTCTGGTTGACACTGGTCATGAACAGATCCCCTTGAGGGGATCCCCAAAGGGTGAAGATCTCTTGAAGGACTTCCTGAGCTAGTTCCCATTCGCGGGACACGGTGCTCTGCCTGCTCAGACCATCCGCCGACATGTTCTCTTCTCCGGCTAGATGAACAGTCGATAGAGAGATACCTTTTTGGATAGACCAGTACCAGAGCTGTATTGCCTCTCTGCACAGTGTTAGTGACCCCACACCTCCTCTCTTGTTGAGGTAGTACATGGCCACTGTGTTGTCCGTCATTATCAGGAAATTCCTTCCCCATACAGAGGGCAGGAAGGCCTTCAGCGCTAGTCTGATTGCCTTTAGCTTTAAAAGATTGATATGTAGTTTGACTGTCAGATCGTTAGTGTGGGCTCCCCACCCCGCGAGTGAGGCATCCATCACTACCATTATCTCTGGCCATGGTTGCCAAAAGGGTTCTCCCTTCAGAATATTGTCCTCGCAGGTCCACCACAGAAGATCCTGTGAGACCCTGCTTGAAACTTGAAGCAGGTCCGACATCTTTCCTGAGAACAGGGACCATTGAGTTCTGAGAGCCCATTGAAGGGATCTCATTCTCAGGCGGGCCTCTGGAACCAGAAAGATTGAGGATGCCATGAGGCCGAGCAACCTCAGAAAATCAAAGGCCATGAGACGCTGGGCACTTAGAAATTTGGCGACCATCTGCAGAATGTACTGAGCCCTCAACTCGGCGAGCTCTTTCCCAAGGATGTATCCAGAATAGCTCCAATGAACTGGAGTTTCTGAGAAGGTGTCATATGGGACTTCTTGTAATTGAGGGAGAAGCCCAGTCTGTGGAGAGAGTGGCAGGTGACGTTGAGATGATCCCGGACTTGTTCGGCAAAACATACCCTGATCAATCAAACATCCAGGTAGGGGTAGACGCGAATCCCCCCTCTCCTGAGACTCGCTGCCACTACAGCCATCAGTTTGGTGAAAACCCTTGGGTGGAGGTCACCCCGAATGGCAGAACTTGAAATTGATAATGAGAACCGGCAACTGAGAACCTCTGGCCTTTTCTGTGCTTTGATGGATTGGCACATGAAAATAAGCATCCTGAAGGTCCAATGACACTATCCAATCCTAGAGTTGGAGGGAGAAAGTATGACCATCTTGAACTTGTTCAAGTATCTCAAGTCCAAGATGGGGTTCAGTCCTCTGTCCTTTTTGGGTATTAGGAGATAAGAGGAATACCATCCCTTTTTACTCTCCGCTACAGGCACTGGTTCTATAGCGCCTTTCTCTAGAAGGGTTAAAATCTCCTGCACAAGGAGCGGATCTGGAATCCTCAAAGAGTGGCTCGCTGGTGGATTGCTCTGAGGTCTCTGTATGAAAGGAAGGCAGTACCCGTGGACTATGGTTTCCAATGCCCAAGCATCCAAAGTAATACCTGCCATTCTTCTTAATGCTGAGACAGTCTGACCCCCACTGGTGAACTGTGACTCAAGACCTCACTGAGGTTTTGAGGCGGCTGATGCAGTGGCAGATGGTAAAGATGCCCCTGCCTGAGCTGGCTTCGCACCTCTCCCTCGTCCACCACGAGGGAACTTTCTTTGGCCACTTTGACCAGCCATTCCTCTCGCCCTTTCAACTGAGGAGTAGAAGCGAAAAGATCTACCCCTCAATGGCTGTCCACTAGGTCGAAAAGGCTGAAGTTGCCTAATGGCGGCACCTAAAGATTTGGCTGCCGCCTTTGAAGTCTGAAATTTCTCAAGGCTCTCGTCAGCCTTGTTGCCAAAAAGAGGAGACCTGTCAAAGGGCATGTTGAGGAGTCTGGATTGCACATCTGGTGCAAAACCCAACTTCATCAAACACGTAAATCTGTGCATAACGGTGCTAGTAGCCATGGCTCTGCTGATGCTGTCAGCAGAATCCAGACCTGACTGAAGAGACTCACACATGGCTTCTTTGCCGTCCCTAATTATGGCCAAGAACCCGTTTCTTTCATCCCCCTCGGGAATGTGCTCTGCTGCCATGGAAATGCAGTCCCATAGAGTGAATGTACATTTTGCAAGGGCACATGTGGAGTTGGCTGATTTGAGTGCCATACTTCTTGCAGAAAATAACTTCCTTGCCCATTCATCTACTCTTTTGTCATCCATTTCTGGAGGGATGGTAGGGTAAGCTGCTTGCTTAGAAGTTGCGGTAGCTGCCTGTACCAGCAGACTGTCTGGAGTTGGGTGTTTAGACAGGTAGTCAGGGTCACTACTGGAAGGGTGGTCCTTCTTGTTCAAGTTTTTATTCACAACCGGATTGGTTTCTGGCATCTCCAAATTTGTCCCCACTCTTTTCTGCAGAGCAATGTGGAAAGGTAATATAGGATCTGACTGAGGACCTTTATCCAGGATTTCCATCAGATCATCCTGTTCGAATGGTAACGGAGGCCTACTCCACCACATATATTCCACTACCTTGGCCATGAGCTGTCTGTATGGTGCAGCAGCATGCTCCCCATCCTCTGGTCTTCCAAACTCAAGCTCAGGTGAGGTGTCCATCTCACTGGCCATCTGCAGGTTGTCATAAAGGTTTTTCAACCTTGATTCCTCAGAGATAAAACTTTCTGGCACATTTGGCATACCATATTGGAGGCCAAATGGTGCATCATTATCTGAGGGTTCATTCTCCTCATAAATTGAGGTAAGGGACTTAAAATAGTCCTTCTTTGGTAAAGGTGTATATGTTTTTTCAGGCATCTAGGGTTTGATGAATAGTGGATTAGATGCTGGAGAATTCGCTGACACTTTTTTACCTGGCACCATAGGTTTTGATGGGGCGCTCGATGTTGATGTCGATGGCGCGGCTTGCTTTGATGGCGCAGCTAGCGTCGAAGGTGACGCCGATGTCGGGGGCTTGGCTGGCATCGAAGGCGCAGCTGGCGTCAATGGTGTCGATGACCTCGACCCAGGTTTCTTATGTTTTCTGCTCGAAGGATCCTTCGATGATACGTCGTCGACTTGAGGTCTCCACGGCTCTCAGTGAGGATCAGTCCTTCGTCCCGGGCTCAAGGGCACGTGGGATTTAGATCAAGCCCTTTCCTTACCGGCTTCTTTGGAAGGCGCGGTAGGAGCATAGCTTTCTGTGGGTTTCTGCTTTACAAAGATTGTTAGCATTTCTGCTTTAAAAGCCTTCCATTCGGGAGGAGTGGATTTTTTGGTTGGGCAACAAACCCTCTCAGGGGGGTTGTCCGCCCATGAAGTCACAGAAGGCGAGTTATGGTGCCTCTCTTCTGACTTCTTCGATGACGAGGAGTGGTGGGAGCCACTCCTCGATCTCAACCTCTTAACTTTCTTCCTCCAAGGAGAGTCGCCCCCCAACTCGTTGGTCGAAGGTTTCTTGGTCGGGGTAGTTGATTTTGGGGTTCGCCCTACCGCCAATTTCTGCATAAAGAGGTCTGGGAAACCCTCTACCGGTACGAAAATGGTCCATTGACCTGTTCTTGGGTGGATGTCCCCGGGAGGGTCTCAACCACGCTTTAGCTCACTATACTTTTCACAGAGGAGAAATTTCCATACATATATCAGTCTTTGTCCCACCCGTAGGTAGTCCAGCACCAAAATGGTAGGCAATTCTCCTCTGAACAAGAGTACCAACAGCCACCCCAGACACCCTTTCACTCCTTCAGGGCCTTCCCGGTCATCGACTGGCACTTGTAGCAGGCCGAGGTCTTATGCTCCACTCCGAGACACCATAGACATATACGGTGTGGATCGCTCAATGACATCTTCGATTCACAATCGCAACAATACTTGAATGCAGTCTTCGGGGTAGTCGGTGTCAATGAAGAAGAAATACTCGCGTATGATTAATAATGAAGTGCGCCGTATTTCTCAAAGCGATAGTATTCACGGAAAAACGGAAGGGAAGCCAACAAACGCTGCATGTGCTATATATACTTTCAATAACATCATCCTCGAGACGAAGGCCCTCGATGGACATCGAGCCAACGCCATCAATTCCTCTGGTAAAAAAAAAATTCCAAAGCAGCTGAAGCTGGATAACAAATATCAAAGATGAGGAATACGTGGGAGGACACAATCCATTCGAAAGAGGTTTGCAATAGTCCAACCTAGAGAGGACCAGGGCTCTGGAGACAGTGAGCATCTGGGGGAAGTGAGAAAAGGCAGAATACCTCTGAAGAGGTGCAGCTGATAGTGTGACTTCTTAGAGACGTCAGAGATGTGAGGAGAGAAGGAGAGGGTGGAGTCGAAGATGACACCAAGCTTCTTAGCCTCACAGGAAGGAGCAGGAAGAGGTCCCAGGGTGGGCGGCCAGAGAGAGATAGGACAAGAGGGAGCAGGTGCCCCGATGAGGAGGATAGCGCCCAAGAAGCAAGAGTTGTGGAGGATAAGGTAGGCTTCTCGATGGGGCCGAGAGGAAAGAGTTTTGATAAAGCCCTCAAAGCACAGTCAACATACTCTTATTTCTTGTGAAGTACAAGCTTATCTATTATGGTCCCACCTGTTGAATGGCAGATCCTTAATCATTAGGGCAAGATTCAACAAACTGCCTTTAAAGGTTTTGGTTGCTTTGTGGGTTAATTCGTATGGTATGACTAATTGCCAATTATGTGGGGCTGCTGTGGAAAACCTATTGCATTTCCTGTTATTTTGTCCGGTTTGCTCGGGAATTAGATGCAGAACCTTGCTCCATATACTGAACGACTCTTGAATCCATAATTGTAGCACTGCCTTACTTTATCTCTTAAGAGCAGGGACTCATGTGTTGGTTGGGCGCTACTGCCATGTTTAGAACAGGCTTTACAGGCAAGAAAGCGAGATCGTTTGCCATGTGATGAGCATATTTACAAGTAGAATGACGTGTGCTTTGGGGAGCCAAACCAATCTTGTGTTCACATATTTATTGTTGACTGGTGCTATTTAATTCCCATATATTAGATATTATGTATTAACTATTGGCCATTTTATCAATTACTTGATGATTCTTGCATGGGTGTTTGAAAAGTGAATGTACATATGATGTATTTTAACTTGCTTTGTCGAAATATAGCCTATCTTCTTGTTGGCAATGAAGGTCTAGTGCCACAACTTGTGGGTTTCATCCATTCCACCTTCTCAAGTATTACTGCCAAGGGTCAAGCCTTGCCCAGCCATCGCACTGCTCCTGTATTCTTCCTTCAAGAGTCCTCTCTGGTCAACATCTGCGAAATGCCACTCCATCTCTGTCATGGTATTTTCTCCTGGACTGCTATTCACTTGCATCCTTGGGTCCTCTGAAATCACCCCACTCGACTTGATGCTGTTCCCCATAACATCACCTCTGCTTTATCCTAGAAATGAGGCTGTTCTCCCCACCTTTTTGGATCCCCAGAACGGTATTGGACATACCACCCTGCCCCCCACCGGATCTGTTACTTGCCCAGACCCAAACCCTGTTTGACATAAACACATTTTCTATGCCCTTTCTGATTTGTGTTCCATTTTATGTGCCTGCTCGATCCAGTCTCCGCGACATCATATTCTCTTTTCCATGTTTGTAACCTCTGTTTTTTCTTTTTTCATAGCAGCCAGCGGCTTAATAAAAATAAATCCTTGTAAACCTTACATACCTGCCTCAGGGGGTTTTCATACAAGTAACCAAAACCCAATGAAGAGGCAAGCCCCATGCTTCAGGAAACTTCTATATGTGTATATATATATATATATATATATATATATATATATATATAGAGAGAGAGAGAGAGAGAGAGAGAGAGAGAGAGAGAGAGAGATAGAGATAGATAGATATCAAGGAATAAAACTTTATTTGCAGGGACGTTAAATTAAGAATTTAATGCAAAAAAAACATGAAATTCAGCTAAAACCACATTAACTTCGTGCCCCCTGTTGCACAGCCTTTGACCACAATAATGACATCACAGATGGCATCACATATGACTTCACTGATGACATCACTGGTGACATAAATAACTTCATCATCTATGACATCACTGGTGACATCACAAATTACATTACAACACTAACCAGTCATGACCAGTGGCCACAGCCTTTAGCTGTGCCCACTGTATATTTTAACACATTAAGGAGCCAATAGCCATGGCCTTTGGTTATGCCTGCTGCTTATTTTAACACATTAAGAGGCTACTAGCCATGGCTTTTGGCCAAGGTCTTTGGGCGTGTCCACTGTATATTTTAAAATGTTCCATTAAATATGCTGGCAAAGTATAAATGTTGCTCATCTTTTAAACCCAGCAATCTATAGTGAAATATTCCCTGGAAAACAAAATCCCAATACGTGTTTGTCGTTTTATGGGTAAGCGTCTGCACTGAGAACATGACAACTTCAGTAAAATCATGGTAGCCAAATACTTGAGCAAGCTTGTCAACTCCATAAAACAAGGGGTTGTGTACGCCCTCTGAGAAAAAGGTACGCTGTCCACCTCTATGTGTCATTTACTTGTGCCCTGAAAAGCAGCCACACTCAGGGAATAAAACTGCACCAGTGCCCAGGATTGCAAACTCTCTTGCCACATCCTGGACAAATACTCATAACTTACCTGCTCTATCACCATTTCACCTCCTCACCCCATGTCTGGCTTTCAACAATACTCTGCTTTATAAAGATAACTTGAAAAGTACACATACCACAGTGTCACTCAAATATATAAATCCTTAAAGAAATATGTTAGGCAAAAAGTGTACAATTGTAGCATTTTTCCACCCATCTTGACTGGGAGATTACAAATACCAGAATGCAATTCAGCAAAAGGCCAAAAAATGGTCTCTCAAAGAGCACTGGGAACATACAGGATCTGTAAGCCATATATATATATATATATACACACACACAAAATTCTGTGTTAAATGGTGCGTGACTCCAATACATGCCACTCACTTACCAACACAGCCCAAAAAACCCAAGCACTCAATCCCAGATCAACAGGGCCAAAACATAACTTTTATTGTTGATTAAATGTCATCAGATAAAACATTTTAAGTCAGCACAGACTTACAAATTAGTTGTAGGGTTACACAACCGCTAATGTGATTCCACGCGTTCCATCCTAACTCGGGGACTTCGTCAGGCTTTCCTTACAGCCTAAAGCTAACGGACTACCTTTATTTCTACAAACAGGAAATTCATTATCTCCGATCATGTGACTCATTTAAAATACCCTTCCATCTGGGTTAAACAGGGCGGCCATCTTGATCTACTCTATCCTGGCCATTTAATGCTCTGTTTATCTTTTTTAAAATATCTTTGAACATTCACCATACTTAAACATTCATGTAACAATATCTCCTTGTGTATTTCTTATTTTACATTGTTAATTTTGCCCAATGAACAAAATATCCTCACTAAATTTAATTACCATTGCAGTGAATCCTACATGGCCGTGGGTAAAACCTTGTAACCTATTGAGTCTAATCTATAGAGACTAAGAATTCAGCGGCAGCAATCGTTTCTCACAGTATACATAACTAGATGGTACATCTTACTCATATCGTTTACATTGCTGTACTACAACCGTAATATCACAACAAGATATGTGCAAAGATTTGTGGACAGCACATTACATTTCTATAATATATGTCGTTCAAAGTGACTGTGTGAAATAATATAACAGCATCAACAAGCACTCAAAAACGCTACTGAATTGTAGAATGGTTATAATAACAATGTTGCTCAAGTGGGCCATCACAGCTTGTTAGCAAAAATCAGATGGCTGCGAACACTCAAAGTGGTTAATAACCACTGAACAGGTTATCAAGCCATGTTCTTTCAAGAGAGGGGCGCATGCTACCTTTTTTGTATTAGCAACTCCTTACCCAAAGATAGCTGCTCTTTTGATGTGGGCCTCATAGCGGCTTGGCCTTTAGAGTGCAATACTTTCAAGGAATGACAGTAGCACGGTTAAAGAAAAATAATGCAGATGAAATGTGTTTTCTTAGTGTGTTATGAGATATTTCAAACTAACAAAACACACAGCATCCGGGACTGAGGACTGTCTCCCAACTGTGCAGTAACCAGGAACGAGCCTGCTTAGCTGCAAAGCTAGGAAGGAATGGACCCCTCAGGCCATGTTGCTCTAAGTGGTCTTGTAACTTGTGCTAATTTATTAGGCAACATGGCCTTCGGAGGCAGGCCCCTTCCTTGCTTTGAAACGAAGCAGGGTCGGTCCCGATTACTGCCTGGATGGGAGACCCGGAATGCTAGTTTAGTATGGACTACAGATAGCTGCGAGTATGTGTAGATGTATAGCCGCAAATATCGGACAAATGGGCAGGAAAAAATGCTTTTTTGCCCTCACCAAGTGTCCTCCTCATATGTGCCCGTTCCCCCACTCCCCTGAAGGCCCCCGCAACTCCCCTGACCTCTCCCATTCCCCCAACTCTCGCAGTTTCTGTGATGCAGTTTGCTATGAAAAGTCAGCTAATTGCGGTTATTCAGTCCGATAGCCAGGGTTACAGAAAAGCTTTGTGTTGCAAACTCAGTCCCGCCAACTCCCAAATTTCACTTGGTGTCCGCTTGCCCCCACTCCACTTCTAGCCCGGTGGCATTTGCGTGTTTTTGACATACAAAAGTCTTTTTTCTGTGTTTAATTTTCTGACATCCTTGGCTATAACCCCGGCAATCTCTCGCATTGAGAAACAAAAGACACACAGGTTCTTGGAAATGTATCCAAGATATAGCTTTCGAGGGGATTTGTTCCTCTGACGTATTCCACATCTATGACAGGTAATCACCACAGCTGTGCTGCTTCGGCAAATTTTTCGGCGTCTGCATCCTGCGTCGATGACGTCGATACGCTGTCCTCGAGGGGCTCCGTTGAGCCGACGTCGCCGGATGTCATAAGTAGGACGCACGATGCCCGTAGCCTCAGTTCCGTTTTTTCCGCGAACGTGTTCGCTTCGGCTTTCTCGACGCGCCTTGGTTTTTCTGATTTCTATCGGTTCTTCGAACTTGGTTGTTTGTGAAGATATCATGTCTTTGTCTTCTTCTACCCCGCGGTCGGGATTCAAGAAGTGTCGGGACTGCAGTTCCAAGATGTCGCTTACAGACCCGCATGACGTCAGCCTCTGGTGCCTCGGCGAGGACCACGCCACGGATAACTGTGACGATTACCAGTCTTTGACGACAAAGGCCTTGCAGGAGTGGAAGAAGAAGCTATCTGTAGGTAGGGTTTCCAAACCCCGAAAGTCGAAAACCGCTGGGCTTTTGACCGACGATTCGAGGGGCGACTCTCCGCGTCGGCGGGTCTCGGTCCCGGAGTGGTTCCTGCCATTCCTCTACCTCTTCTAGGCACTTGTGGAAGCGCCATCACAGGTTGCATTCCCGGTCCTCGTCCGAGGACTCCGCCTGACGGCGGGTAGCTTGACCTACCAAGCATTCCTCTCCTGCAGAATGGGACACATTTCGTAAGGAAATGATGGCGATTTTCGAATTGCAGGGCTCTGTTCCGTCCGCGCCTTCGAGAGAAGCCAGCAAGTAACGTGCTAGGGCCACCGCTCGCACGCCTTCGGGCTTGGGCGGTCGGCATGATCTTCGGGAGCCATCGAGGTCCTGATCGGACAAGGTAGATCGCCCTAGCCATGCCCGCTCCAGGTCCCGGTCCTCAACGCCCTTGAGACCGTCGGAGCCTGTGAGGTCTTCTAAGAAGACGTCGACGCCATGTCCGTTGGCTCTGCCTCCGAGGAAGTCGTCGACGCCACCGGCGCTGAGGCCGTCGAAGGACACGCTCGTGGCACCGCCCTCGGGGCCTGTGTCGAAGCCATCGGCACCACGCTCGACGTCGACGCCGATTCCGTTGAACCCCTCGAAACGCCTTTTGTGGAGGCTTTACCAGAGGTACCCCGTGCATCGATGGAAACTCCAAAGGCCCTGAAGAAGTCAGTGAGGCCTGTATTTGAACCTTTTTCTGTGCCTTCATCCAGGGATTTATTCCAGCCTCTGGATTACATCTCTGAGGTGGATGAAGGGTCTGATGAAGGTTTGGTTCCTGAGGAGGTTCCTGACGAACTTTTGTCTGGTCATAGCCAGTTGTAAGAACTACGTCAGTCTTTGCACAATGCCATTGGTCTGGACACCTTTCCGGAGGTTGAGTTCAGTAGGCCTCAGCCTGGCACGCACGCCGAGTCTTCGTACCGGCATCTCATGTCGAGGGTGACAGAGTACTTGGGGTGGTCTGTGCCACCAGTGGATTTTCTGCAGGATGACCTGACAGATATCCTTGACCAAGGTCCACTCACTGACCAGGTGTTGCCATTTCATATGGCTTTACAGAGAAGGGTGGCAGCGGCTTGGACTGCTCCGGAGAGTCTCCTGGCAGTGAGCAAGTCGTTGCTGAAAAAATACCCTCCAGCCAGTAGCGACCCCTGCTACTTGATGACGCACCCCACTCCGGAGAGTTTGGTGGTGCCCGTGGCTATGGCCCCGGCAAAGCAGGCGTCGTACCCTACCATCCCTCCTGATAGGGACGATAAACGTTTTGATGGCTGGGCGAAGAAAGTGTTTTCTTCAGGGGGTATGGCTTTACAGTCAGCCAACTCCGTGTGTGCCTTAGCACATTTCACTCACACTCTGTGGAATTGTGTGTCTTTGGCGCCTGAACATAGTCCCGAAGGGGAGGAACGGGATGGTTTTCTTGCCCTCGTTCAGGATGGCAAGGATGCCATGTGTGAATCCGTTCAGTCGGGTCTGGACATGGCAGACTGTGTCAGCCGGTCCGTGGCGGCGAGTACCGTGATGCGCAGATTTGCGTGGTTGCGGAAGTCGGGGTTTTCTCCTGACGTACAAGCCCGGCTTCTCAACATGCCCTTTGATGGTGTACATCTTTTAGGCAGCAATGCTGACGAGAGCCTTGAGAGGTTGCAGACCTCCAAAGCTGCAGCGAAGTCGTTGAGCGCTGCAGTCCGCCAACCTCTGCCTTTTTATCCTAGCGGACAGCAATGGAGGGGAGGTTCCTTTCGATGCTACTCGTCTTTTAGTAGATCGAGGGGAGCGGCCAGTCAAAGGGGCCAACGTAGGAGTACCAGAGGTGGAAAACAAGGTACTTGAGGTGCCAAAGCAGCTCGGGCAGTTGCCTCTTTGCCCTCAGGCACTGCCGCAGCCGCTTCAGCTCAGTCATGAGACCATATCCCATGGTTCGCCGGTTGGGGGAAGGCTGGCGCAGCATCTTGTAGAATGGCGTGCCATTATTTCAGATGTGTGGGTTCTGGAGATCATAGCCCACGGCTACTGTCTTCCTTTCCGGCAGAGGCCTCACGACAATCCACCGGGGAATCTCTCTTTGAAGAGACTGGATCCGCTCCTTGCAAAGGAAATCAAATTCCAGCTGGAGAAAGGCGCCATAGAACCGGTGCCTCTAGCGGAGAGGAACAAGGGATGGTAGTCCCCATATTTTTTGATCCCGAAAAAAGATGGGGGATTGAGACCGATCATGGACTTGTGTGGTTTGAACAAGCTCCTCAGGAAGGATAAGTTCAAGATGGTTACTCTTCCTCCAGGCCCTTCAACTTCAGGACTGGTTGGTGTCTTTCGACCTCAAGGACGCTTACTTTCATGTGCTGATTCATCCCAAGCATAAGAAGTACCTGAGGTTCACGGTTGGCGACTCGCATTTTCAGTTTTGAGTCCTGCCGTTCGGATTGACCTCTGCCCCGAGGGTCTTCACCAAGCTCAAGGTGGTGGTGGCAGCGTATCTCAGGAAAGGGGAGATTCACGTCTACCACTACCTGGACGATTGGTTGATCAGGGCGTGCTCTCCCGAGCAAGTCCTGGATCATCTGTCAGTCACCTGCCACTCCCTTCACAAGCTGGGCTTCTCCCTCAACTTAAAGAAGTCCCACTTGACACCTACCCAGCGGCTCCAGTACATCGGAGCAGTGCTTGACACATCTCTGGGGCAGTGTTCGCCTCCCCAAGTGAGGGCTCATCACATTCTGCAGATGGTGGACAAGTTTCAACGCGCCCAGAGTCTCCCGACGTTCGAGTTCTTTAGGTTGCTCGGCCTCATGGCATCCTGCATTCTTCTGGTGCCAGAGGCCAGGCTGCAGATGAGATTTTTGCAGTGGGCTCTCAAGATGCAGTGGTCGCAGGCCTCCGGCAGGATGTCGGTTCCAGTTCAGGTGCCGCCCTCGGTCGCCCAGGATCTTCTATGGTGGGCCCTCGAAGGCAATCTGATGAAAGGGGCTCCATTTTGGCTACTGTGGCCGGAGGTGACGATTGTGACGGACGCATCCCTCACGGGATGGGGAGCTCATGCCAATGAGTTTGGAGTCCAGACTCAATATCAATCTGTTGGAGCTGAGAGCCGCCAGGCTAGCCCTGAAGGCTTTTCTGCCGGCTGTGCGGAGAAAGAATGTCCTGATTCTGACGGACAATACAGTGGCCATGCACTGCCTCAACAAAAAGGGGGGGCAGGGTCTCTCCCTCTGTGCAGAGAGGCGACGCAGCTCTGGTTCTGGGCATCCAGCAAGAAATTTCGATCTCAGCAGTTCATCTGGCCAGAGACGAAAACTGAGCAGGCAGAGCACGGTCTCTCACGAGTGGAAGCTGGCTCAGGAGATTCTCCTGGAGATCTTCGCCCTTAGGTGGACCCCACAAGTGGATCTCTTTGCCACCAGTGTCAACCAGAAGTACGGGTTTCCTCCAGTCCCGTCATTCTGCAAGTGCTGCGGAGGTTACGGAGATTCGGTTCCTGAATGATCCTCATTTCTCCAGCATGGGCCAGGAGAATGTGGTACCCGGACCTTCTTGACATGTCCATCTGCCCTCCACGCCGTCTTCCCTACCAAGACGATCTGCTCTCACGGGAGGGGGGGTCAGGTTCTCCATCCAGAGGTCAAGTCCCTCAACCTTCATGCTTGGCTTCTGAAAGATTGAGATATAAGGATTGGGACCTCCCTGAAGACGTGATGGAGGTGCTGCTTTCGGCCAGAAGGCCCGTAACAAAGTCCCTGTACCATTGCCGTTGGAGAAAGTTCTGCAACTGGTGCAGGGTTAAGAATGTGGATCCTTTTTCATGTGCCATTCCTGTGGTTCTGCCTTTTTCCTTTCATTAGCCCACAAGGGCCTCTCAAGTGGGTACCATTAAAGGTTACCTGGGGTCGCTGTCCATATTTAAGCGCTTGTCTGAGGAGTGTTCTTATTTTAAGATTCCTTTGATTTCTCAGTTTTTGAAAGGGCTCACTAATGTGTTCCAACCGTCACCTTTCCAGGTGCCCGGTTGGGATTTGAACCTGGTTCTAAAATTCCTAATGGGAGCTCCGTTTGAGCCTTTACATTCTTGTCCTTTGAGACTGTTGACCTTTAAAACTGTATTTTTAGTTGCGGTTACTTCTGCTCGCAGAGTGAGTGAGTTGCAGGCACTATCCGCCAAGCCACCCTTCACGGTGTTCCATAAGGACAGGGTCGTCCTTAGGGTTTGTCCTTCTTTTCTTCCGAAGGTTGTGTCGGAATTTCATTTAAGCCAGAAGGTCATTCTTCCGGCGTTCTATCCTCCTCCGCATCCTAGTAAGGAAGAGGAGAGGCTCCATAGGTTGGATCCTAGGAGAGCCTTAAGCTTCTACATCTCACGCATGTCCCAGGTCAGAGTGGACGATCAGCTCTTTGTAGGATACGCTGGAAGGCGTTTGGGTCAAGCTGTTACTAAGCAGACCTTGGTCAGATGGATTATCTTGACCATCTCGTCTGGCGGGTAAGGACCCTCTTGTAGGCTTGAGGGCCCATTCTACTGGGGGTGTGGCTGCCTCCACTGCTCTGCAGAGGGGTGTTCCCTTTCGTAACATTTGTGAAGCAGCCACATGGGTCTCTGTCCATACTTTTGGAAAACATTACTCCCTGGACTCTTTCCATGGGCAAGACTTAGCCTTTGGTAAGGCCGTCCTCTATTTTGCAATTTGATTGGGCATTCTAAATTTCTAGATTCTTTTCCCACCTCCATACGTTGGTACTGCTTTGGGAGTCTGTCATAGATGTGGAATACGTTGGAGGAACAAATCCCCTCGAAGAACAAGTTACTTTCTTACCTAGTAACGTTCTTTCGATGGGATGTTCCGACGACATATTCCACATCCTACCCTCCCAGCCTGCCCCTCTACAGAATTTGTTATGCGATTGCAGCTTACGTTTCCGCAAGGCTTTCTGTAGTCATTCTGGCAGAAGATTGGTGCCACATGTTCTGGGGAAAAAACTACAACTGAGGCTACTGGCGTCGTGCGTCCAACTTACAAAATCCGGTGACGTTGGTTCGACGGAGGCCCTCAAGGACAGCATATCGACGTCATCGACACAGGACGCAGACGCCGAAACATTTTCCAAAAGAGCACACTATGGTGATTACCTGTCATAGATGTGGAATACATCATCAGAAAATCCCATCAAAAGAACGTTACCAGGTAAGAAAGTAACTTGTTCATTTATTTTGGAAGAGGGGGCACCTCTTTTCTCATCAAATATTTTAAAAACTACTGAACTGAATAACCCCAAACCAAAAAAGGATCGAGAGTCAATGCTTTGTGCCCAAGTTGTTTTGGACTTGGTCCAAATCCGTCTAGTAGTTTGGGTTGTGCGGTCTGGCAAACATTGACAGATTTTGTCTATCGGAAAATAAATGTGCAGTAGGTCGAAACTGCGTTTTCTTGTTTTTGTTTTCTTAATAACTTTTATTTTTTAACAAATCCTTCCCAAAATTTGCAGTCTGGGGTAGGGAGAGGGTGGTGCTGGCTCGGGGCCTCCCTAGTTGCCTTCAGAATTTCGACCAAATCCATCACACAAGTCAAATGTTATTAGCAATTCATTTTTTAGGGTTTCGTGTGGGAGTCCGCCACCGCCCTATAATATATATCCTATAATATATATCTGCAGTGGAATGGGTGCACCATGGGAAACGCACGTGTGCAAAGGCAAAGAAGCCAGCCATTGCTTTAAAGCGACACAGATTGGAAGATGGACAACCTCTGCTAAAGGTATAAATCAGCCTCCAAAAGGTCTCCAATATCGCACATTTTGTTTGTGGCCTTGCTCTCTACTGGTTCAGTAAAGAGGTCAGCACAAAGGTCCCCAACACGCACTGTGCCCCACAGGTTGCAGGGAGGGGCTCTCTTACCAGTGGGTTCCACCTAGATGGACGTCAACAATCCTGCCCGTGTCTCGCTCCGAGAGGCAATCCAGGGTGGAAATGAAAAGACTGCCCAGTTCCATTTCCTGCCGTATTGTGAACAATGCAATACACATCTTTTGCCTCCCCAGCAGGAACCTGCTCTGTGCTCATTGGCCACTGCACAGGGGCAGAACTAAAGGTAACACACGGCCTCCACTGTTCACCCACCATCGAGCATTGCGAGATCTTCCTCCACAGAGTCACGTGAACTTCATTTCATAATAACAAAAGCCTCGCTTTGATATATGACTTTCCAGAACTGTTGGGTGTGGGATGGAGGGAGACATTTAAGTCTTCAAAGAGGACTGTACGGGAATTCTTTTTAGAAGAATTTCATTTTTTTCTTTTCTGACCATACTACTTTTTAAGCAATGCGTGCACGTTCATGAGTGACGTCTCTTCTCAAATTACTAACAATACAGTTGTGTTTACTAAAATGTCATTGTAAAGTTTCCGTGTTCATGTTATATCGCAACAACAATCTTGTATAATAAAACAAAGTATGAAAAGATGGGATCAAAAATAGGGGAAAGGCGGTAAGAAGGGTTTGTGGGCTAAAAGTGGTGCGCCATAACGGACTAAAGCAAAGGGCATCCTACTAACGGGTACAACTTCCCAAACACAAACATCGCCATTCAAGCAAGCAGGGAGTTTTTCTCTTGTGTGACTCAAGGACTGCAAGCCTCCTTCGGTGGTAAATGACGGCCTCCTGAAAACAAGGAAGCAGTTCCCAAAAGCGCCCTCTGCAAAGAATAATAACTATGAAACGCACGTGGGGCGATTAGTTCACAAACCATAATGACTACCAGCAAAATCCCCATTAACAGATTTCATTCCAATCGCTTGCTTGTTGTTTCCAATAAACTGGCCACTGGATAATTCTGTGGCACAAATAAATGAATTTTCACAGAAAATGGTGTGTGTGTTTGTTTGTGGTAGCAAAGGCGTCAAGCAAAGTAATGAAATACTGCGCACGTCTTATTTAAGCCATCTCGACTAAAAATGCACCCAGGCGGCGCTCACACATACACTCCCTGTTAAAGGGGAGCATTTATCTTTTTAGAGCCTGATAAGAGAGGAGAACCCGCTGAAGACAGCGCCACTTGGGCTGGGTAGCTAAAGGAGGCACGCCATGTGCACGCTGGGTGGGTGATAGCATTCCCATGGCACCTTTGTAAGATCCGTTAGCTTCAGGTGCTGGACTATGGCAGAGTGCTGGAGAATGGTAACTCTCTGCGAGCTCTATGGAGCCACCCAATGGTGGCAGCGGCCAGCATTTAAATTCTAACTTTTTCAAGAAGTACACTTCTTATCCATTAGCAGAGCATGCCCTTTCTTTCAGTTACAATGACCTCTGCCAGGAAACGGTGAGGTATCACGTTCCTCTGAGATGCTGCCAGCATGGATAGGACAACCCAGCAGAGTTCTTTGAAGGCCAGTTCAGATGCTCCAACATGCTTTTGACATGAACTCAGCAGAAACATAAAATCTGCACCAACTGTGCTGGCACGAGGAAAAGCACTGTTAAGAATGTCAGATTTTGAAGGAACTTTTGGGTTGATATCACTTAGAACCCCCGCAACCTGATTAAATGCAAGAATTCGCACTGTCGCATTGGTGTGCCATAGAACGGAGATTTCGAGTTCCCCAACTCCGTTTGTTTAATTAGGAAACCAGGCTGCTGTGGTCACACTTGTTACTGCGCCAGAAAAAGAATTATGCTGGAGACTGAGTCCAATTGCTGTTGTGTGATAAGGAAGTTTAATTGATCTGCCCTATGGATTACACGTGTTTCGGCAAGGTGCCTTTCTCAAATCAGGGCTATCCAACTTTACTTCTCTTGATCATTACTGGAAGTGTAATAACGGGGATCAATCCCAACTGCAAATGTCATTGCCGCGTCCCGCGTTCAAGCGAAGTGTTAAGAATGTCATCACATTTTGAAGCACTGTCCAAATAAATACAAAGTGTTGACGTTTGAGAAGAACAGACGGTATGACCAGGAAAAACTCCAACAGAGGACCAGATAACTGGATACCCTCTTCAGGAGTTCAACTCAAGTGCCTCTCCGCACCAAACATGTAACTGAGAGGCTGCTACATTATCTGAAGTCCTGGCATTCCACTTTGACCTCAAGCAGTTTGCGATCTTGTCACGTGCTTCAACGTGAAGGCCTGCTGAGCTGATCTGAAGTGATGAAAGCCTATTGATTCAATAGCCAGGGCTTTCTCCTGTCTCAGAAAGTTGTCTCAAGAAAATGTCTGAGGACTGACTGACCATCAACACATCCCAATGATCTGATACTCACATAGCCAGCTCTGTCCTTTGGCAGTGGCTTTCCCTACCTGGAGCATTCAACTCACTCTCACATTACTTCACCACATTGCCCATCAAGCTGATCCATTATTGGACCAGCCAGTGGCAGAGCTATGGAGGCAATAAGGGGGGACATGTCCCCTTCATACTCCTGTTCATGTCTCAGTGCCCTCCGCCCCATGCTACTGGGCCCTGTCCAAAGAATACACAACTGCATTTATATTTGTATTCTAAGCACTGGCATGTTTCAACTCACAGTGCCAGTTGGGCTCCATGCAATCCACAGTGAATGTATCTTTCAGTCTGCATGGCATGAGTCTCTGCCGCTGAAGGGTACTGATCGCACACGGGCACCAGTCTCAGTATAGACCTTGCTTCAGATTGCATTGTTCTCCCTCGATTCAGTGATTCCCTTGTTTAGACTACCCCCTTTTTGAGTTCCCAACCCTTTCCAGGACACCACACGGGTTTTATTTCCACCGCCCCTGCCCATACTCTCCCTCTTATGCCAGCATCACAAAGAGAAGCTCCAGACAGAGAGAAGACACCATGATGGTGCAGAAAAAAATGGTTGTGGGCATGTGTATGAATGCAATATGTGTGTGTGTGTAAGAATGAGGGTGTGTGCTGGTGTGACTGTGTCTGCATGCATATGTGCAAGAGAGAATACATGTACATGCATACGTGAGTGAGTCTATTTGCATGTGTGAGTGAGTGCGTCTGTAAGGTGGTTGGATCTGTGCATGTATTGTGCGTTTGTTTTTGTTGGGAAGGGGAGCCGTGCCACACCATGAGTATGCTTCATATATCATGTGCACTATCATATACGTGTTTGTATAGTAGCAATAATTACATATATTCCACAGGAAGCTTAAACATCTCTTACAGAGCCATGCTGTAATATATGGAACACCCAAGCATCATGAATATGCTTACAGTAACGTAACAAGCCAGCATATATTGTGGGCACCATCAGTGTTTACAGTGAACATACTCACTTATAGTTGGGTGCATACAGCAAAAACACATATTTTACAGGTCCTTGCTGGCATATATAATGGACCCAGATATAATGAAAATATGCTTTTCAATGGCAGCCCTGCATATATTGTGGGCACCATCATACATTTGTTTTACATTGGCAAGGCTGGCATATATTTTGGCATAGGCAGCTTGGCACAAATTGTGAACACTGGCTTCATGAACATGTGCTCTAGAGTGACAATGCTGACATATACTGTGGGCACAATCATGGAAGTGTTTCACAGTGGCAATGTTGGCATTATGAACATGTTATAAAATGATCCTGTGTACCATTGATATCCTGGGATCCAGCTATGAGATTTTTTTCTCATATTACCCTACAGAACCAATTATACATTTTATGAATTCTTTCAAATTTTTCTCAGTATAGGCACCATAAAATGCACCATTTCAAACCATTAAAAAAAACTAAAGAAACATTTCTTTAGAATAGAACCCCATGATTCCTTCTACATTGTTTTGGGTTCCCTTGTTACGTTTGCTTGCCCTCATTTGCGGCCAATATTAATATTAATGCCTCTCCTGGCTTGAAAAGCTGCCTTGACCCCCAGTGCCACTAAAACAACCATTATAAAATGGATAAGAATTTCAGAGCATTTTCATCCTTCCATAATATTTAATTAATTGATTGAATAAACATAAAATGAGGCACCATTGGCTAACCAAAAGAAATGATTAGTGCAGTTTTTCTTGTGCTCGTTTCTTTTTTCCATCTGAAAAATGTCGTAGAATTGAACTAATGCTTGTAACTGTTATATTATTTTTCTCTTCGCCTTAAGTTCTTATCTTCAGACTGTTTTTGTATTTTCCATCATCGCTTAAGGGGATTACACCTGCAACTCGCTAAAGTTACCAACATGAGAGCTAACATTCTGGCATGTCTTAATTTACTTGTGTGGTTGTAAGCTGCTGAGTCTGGGGTGCAGAGGGAGCTCGAGTAGCCCATTAAGCATTAAAACTCTGTTTACCTTACCAACCCCACTGGCGTTCCCAAAGCCCTCGCCCTTAAATACACGACCAACACAGGATCAGAGCTTCCCACTTACATTCAGTGTCCGCAAACATTCCTTTTGTTCAACTTCCTTTTCCTTATTACTTTCCAATTCTTTACAAATTTCAAAACCAACAATGTAGGCTGCTAGACTCATATACATTTTATAAATTGACTACTGTTGTCATTCTGCCCAGCTAGTTACCTGGAACGTGGTTTCCCGTTCCAAACGGTGAGCCAGATCCTTGACTGCCAATAACCAAACCAAGTATTCGTTTTACCCAACACCCAAGTTTTCGATGATGTGATAATCAAAGCACATTACGTCTACCAAATTCTAGCAACGCAAGCAAGGGGAAAGAACATAAGGTCCTAGTCTGCGTCGGTACAAAATAGCAAACTCATTTGACTTTCCTAGAAGAGAATTCAGAAGCTCTATAGCAGCTACCAATACCTACACCAGCCTGGTCATAGCACAGAAATACAGAAAGTAAATCACATGATTTCTCTTCAGAAGGTGGAAGGTATGTGGCCCAGCTGACTACTTTGGGCTGACCCACTATGGTGTGCCACCACGATGGATCCTGTTTTCCAAACAGCTGCGAGTAACATGAAACACAAAACCCAGAAATAGGCAATGAAATCTTCCCAAGCCACAAGTATAGGTCCCTGCAGATGAACCTGCATACCACGCAATATATACTTACTCAATTTAGTCTGCCAGGTTTTCTCCAACTTCCTATTTGGGCTGCTTAAGAAAGGAGGGTCAGCCACAGTTTACTGACACTCGCCCAGCAGTTTTCAAAAGGAGCACACCAGAGAAAATGATTGGCATCACTGTTGCACTATTTTCCGAATTATAACTCTGGGACAGGCCGAAGACAGGTTCTCAGGTTCTCAGTTAATGTGATTACCTGCTGCTACTAACGGGTTAGGATACACATTGGCCTCATTGGAAGAAGATACACTGAATGAAGATAATTCCATTCAGGTGTCACTCAACACGAGTAGAACCCCCTCCAGTAAATTCATTTCGGGTTTCGGCACAGACATGAAGTGCCCAACAACTGGCATCATAACCTGTTCTGTGTTTTTTTTCCCACTTAGAGAGTCCGCAGCCATTGCTTTTTGCTCACTGTACTTTTCACAAAGGAGGAATATCAATTTGCATATCAGTCTTTGTCCCACCCACAAGGGCAGTCCAGCACCGAAAGGCTATGGCCATTCCCTTCTGAACAAGAGTACCAACAGCAACCCCATCCACGTGTTTCAGCCTTGTTGGGCCTCATCAGTGGGGTGGAGCTTTGCCTCTCTGAGCACAGTGAGCAGGGAGTCCACGTCTGGGTTTCTCTAGGTAATATAAGGTGTCCAACCCGGAGTTCCTTAGAAAAATACAAAAAAGGTAGCAGGCACCCCTCTCTAGAAAGAACATGGCATGATAACCTGCTCTGTGGGTTTTTCCCACTTTGAGAGTCTTATACAAGACGGATCTCCCTCTGTCCCACCCTACAAATGAACCAATACTCCTTTGGACGAGAACATTGACACCAGTAGCCTAAAGTACACCCGTGGAATCAGGCTCCGTGAAGGCACCTATATTGAGCAGCAGGGCTAGTTCAATAACCCGTCCTGATACGTCAAGTCGAATGACATATAATTAATGCATGTTTAAGTAATATTAATGGCTGTTGGCATTACTAACACATACAGAAATGAACCATAGGAAACGAGAATCAACACAGTGTGAACAATGCCCCTAAAAGTGCCCGTTCAGAGAAGTCACAAAGTAAAGCAAACTCACTCATGAAGGAACCCTCACATTTTGAACAGGTGGCAGAGCATGGCCAAGATCCATTTTGTTACCACTACTATCTGAATGTAACCATTTTTGGAAAGTGTTAACTCTGGGCGATCCACCTCTTCTAGTGACGAGCCCTTCCTGTGTTCCTTTCACCTAGTTTGTGAATAATACCTTTTAAGATAAGATAGCCAGTGCTGTTGGGCTTTCTAAGTGAGGCAGTTTGCCCAGACACCTGTGTGTATGATAGGTTTCCACTCCTTTAGTTGCCCCTCTGACACATTGGGCTTGCTCGGTGGCAAGCTGGCGCTGGAGTCCGCGCTCCTGAGTCTAAGGGTGAGATGAGAGCTTTCTGAGCAACAGCTGGCATGGTGTATTAGGGAAGGTCAGGATATGCACAGGTGCTCTCCTTAAGTTCTTGTATGCACAATTTAGTTCGCACAGGTGGAAACGAGAACATATGCATAATTAAATGTGATGGGAGTTAAGAGGCATACTCTGGAAATGGGATGCTTATTTTTTAGGTATTACCACTGTTGCAAAATGACAGTTTTGGCATATTTTTCACCACCCTTTTTGCCGTAAAAATGTAGATGGTAACTTTGGATAAGGGATATAGAAAGGTGGACTTAGCAGGCTGAAGGGGGAAGTGCGTGGAGGTCCACTCACCTCGTTTTGTGGTAAAAAAGGGGTAAAATCAGTAAAAGATATTTGGCGAAATGTCATTCAAGAGAAAATAATTGGGACACCTTCAGAGATGTATGTAATATGCAGCACTGCTTCTTTTCTTAATCATTTGAAATGCACAAAGCTGCATTGCTGGCAAGTGTTGCCATGCTGTTATTACTAACACAGCCTTGTTTTTCTCGCGTGTCATGTTCACGTCTATCACGGTGCATGCAGCGTCCCTCTTCTACCATGTCACCACTTCCAGAGCAGCATTGCTGGCAAGTGTTGCCATGTTGTTATTACTAACACAGCCTTGTTTTTCTCGTGTGTCATGTTCATGTCTATCACGATGCGTGCAGCGCCCCTCTTCTACCATATCGCCACTTCCAGAGCAGCATTGCTGGCAAGTGTTGCCATGTTGTTATTACTAACACAGCCTTGTTTTTCTCGCGTGTCATGTTCACGTCTATCACGATGCGTGCAGCGCCCCTCTTCTACCATGTCACCACTTCCAGAGCAGCATTGCCTCGCGTGTCATGTTCATGTCTATCACGATGCGTGCAGCGCCCCTCTTCTACCATGTCGCCACTTCCAGAGCAGCATTGCTGGCAAGTGTGCCATGTTGTTATTACTAACACAGCCTTGTTTTTCTCGCGTGTCATGTTCATGTCTATCACGATGCATGCAGCGCCCCTCTTCTACCATGTCACCACTTCCAGAGCAGCATTGCTGGCAAGTGTTGCCATGTTGTTATTACTAACACAGCCTTGTTTTTCTCACGTGTCATGTTCACGTCTATCATGATGCGTGCAGCGCCCCTCTTCTACCATGTCACCACTTCCAGAGCAGCATTGCTGACAAGTGTTGCCATGTTGTTATTACTAACACAGCCTTGTTTTTCTCACGTGTCATGTTCATGTCTATCACGATGCGTGCAGCGCCCCTCTTCTACCATGTCGCCACTTCCAGAGCAGCATTGCTGCCAAGTGTTGCCATGTTGTTATTACTAACACAGCCTTGTTTTTCTCGCATGTCATGTTCACGTCTATCACGATGCGTGCAGCGCCCCTCTTCTACCATGTCACCACTTCCAGAGCAGCATTGCCTCGCGTGTCATGTTCATGTCTATCACGATGCGTGCAGCGCCCCTCTTCTACCATGTCGCCACTTCCAGAGCAGCATTGCTGGCAAGTGTGCCATGTTGTTATTACTAACACAGCCTTGTTTTTCTCGCGTGTCATGTTCATGTCTATCACGATGCGTGCAGCGCCCCTCTTCTACCATGTCACCACTTCCAGAGCAGCATTGCTGGCAAGTGTTGCCATGTTGTTATTACTAACACAGCCTTGTTTTTCTCACGTGTCATGTTCACGTCTATCATGATGCGTGCAGCGCCCCTCTTCTACCATGTCACCACTTCCAGAGCAGCATTGCTGACAAGTGTTGCCATGTTGTTATTACTAACACAGCCTTGTTTTTCTCACGTGTCATGTTCATGTCTATCACGATGCGTGCAGCGCCCCTCTTCTACCATGTCGCCACTTCCAGAGCAGCATTGCTGGCAAGTGTTGCCATGTTGTTATTACTAACACAGCCTTGTTTTTCTCGCGTGTCATGTTCATGTCTATCACGATGCGTGCAGCGCCCCTCTTCTACCATGTCACCACTTCCAGAGCAGCATTGCTGGCAAGTGTTGCCATGTTGTTATTACTAACACAGCCTTGTTTTTCTCGCGTGTCATGTTCACGTCTATCACGATGCGTGCAGCGCCCCTCTTCTACCATGTCGCCACTTCCAGAGCAGCATTGCTGGCAAGTGTGCCATGTTGTTATTACTAACACAGCCTTGTTTTTCTCGCGTGTCATGTTCATGTCTATCACGATGCGTGCAGCGCCCCTCTTCTACCATGTCACCACTTCCAGAGCAGCATTGCTGGCAAGTGTTGCCATGTTGTTATTACTAACACAGCCTTGTTTTTCTCGTGTGTCATGTTCATGTCTATTACGATGCGTGCAGCGTCCCTCTTCTACCATGTCACCACTTCCAGAGCAGCATTGCTGGCAAGTGTTGCCATGTTGTTATTACTAACACAGCCTTGTTTTTCTCGCGTGTCATGTTCACGTCTATTATGATGCGTGCAGCGTCCCTCTTCTACCATGTCACCACTTTCAGAGCAGCATTGCTAGCAAGTGTTGCCATGTTGTTATTACTAACACAGCCTTGTTTTTCTCGCGTGTCATGTTCACGTCTATCACGATGCGTGCAGCGCCCCTCTTCTACCATGTCACCACTTCCAGAGCAGCATTGCTGGCAAGTGTTGCCATGTTGTTATTACTAACACAGCCTTGTTTTTCTCGCGTGTCATGTTCACGTCTATCACGATGCGTGCAGCGCCCCTCTTCTAAAATGTCACCACTTCCAGGGCAGCATTGCTGGCAAGTGTTGCCATGTTGTTATTACTAACACAGCCTTGTTTTTCTCGCGTGTCATGTTCACGTCTATCACGATGCGTGCAGCGTCCCTCTTCTACCATGTCACCACTACCAGAGCAGCATTGCTGGTAAGTGTTGCCATGTTGTTATTACTAACACAGCCTTGTTTTCCTCGCGTGTCATGTTCATGTCTATCAAGATGCGTGCAGCGTCCCTCTTCTACCATGTCACCACTTCCAGAGCAGCATTGCTGGCAAGTGTTGCCATGTTGTTATTACTAACACAGCCTTGTTTTTCTCGCGTGTCATGTTCATGTCTATCACGATGCGTGCAGCGTCTCTCTTCTACCATGTCACCACTTCCAGAGCAGCATTGCTGGCAAGTGTTGCCATGTTGTTATTACTAACACGGCCTTGTTTTTCTCGCGTGTCATGTTCATGTCTATCACGATGCGTGCAGCGCCCTCTTCTACCATGTCACCACTTCCAGAGCAGCATTGCTGGCAAGTGTTGCCATGTTGTTATTACTAACACGGCCTTGTTTTTCTCGCGTGTCATGTTCAAGTCTATCACGATGCGTGCAGCGTCCCTCTTCTACCATGTCACCACTTCCAGAGCAGCATTGCTGGCAAGTGTTGCCATGTTGTTATTACTAACACGGCCTTGTTTTTCTCGCGTGTCATGTTCACGTCTATTACAAAGCGTGCAGCGTCCCTCTTCTACCATGTCACCACTTCCAGAGCAGCATTGCTGGCAAGTGTTGCCATGTTGTTATTACTAACACGGCCTTGTTTTTCTCGCGTGTCATGTTCATGTCTATCACGATGCGTGCAGCGCCCCTCTTCTACCATGTCACCACTTCCAGAGCAGCATTGCTGGCAAGTGTTGCCATGTTGTTATTACTAACACGGCTTTGTTTTTCTCGTGTGTCATGTTCATGTCTATCACGATGCGTGCAGCGCCCCTCTTCTACCATGTCACCACTTCCAGAGCAGCATTGCTGGCAAGTGTTTCCATGTTGTTATTACTAACATGGCCTTGTTTTTCTGGCGTGTCATGTTCACGTCTATCACGATGCGTGCAGCGTCCCTCTTCTACCATGTCACCACTTCCAGAGCAGCATTGCCTCGCGTGTCATGTTCATGTCTATCACGATGCGTGCAGCGCCCCTCTTCTACCATGTCACCACTTCCAGAGCAGCATTGCTGACAAGTGTTGCCATGTTGTTATTACTAACACAGCCTTGTTTTTCTCACGTGTCATGTTCATGTCTATCACGATGCGTGCAGCGCCCCTCTTCTACCATGTCACCACTTCCAGAGCAGCATTGCTGGCAAGTGTTGCCATGTTGTTATTACTAACACAGCCTTGTTTTTCTCGCGTGTCATGTTCACGTCTATCACGGTGCATGCAGCGTCCCTCTTCTACCATGTCACCACTTCCAGAGCAGCATTGCTGGCAAGTGTTGGCATGTTGTTATTACTAACACAGCCTTGTTTTTCTCGCGTGTCATGTTCACGTCTATCACGATGCGTGCAGCGCCCCTCTTCTACCATGTCACCACTTCCAGAGCAGCATTGCTGGCAAGTGTTGCCATGTTGTTATTACTAACACTGCCCTGTTTTTCTCGCGTGTCATGTTCACGTCTATTACGATGCGTGCAGCGTCCCTCTTCTACCATGTCACCACTTCCAGAGCAGCATTGCTGGCAAGTGTTGCCATGTTGTTATTACTAACACAGCCCTGTTTTTCTCGCGTGTCATGTTCATTTCATGTCTATCACGATGCGTGCAGCGCCCCTCTTCTACCATGTCACCACTTCCAGAGCAGCATTGCTGACAAGTGTTGCCATGTTGTTATTACTAACACAGCCTTGTTTTTCTCGCGTGTCATGTTCATGTCTATCACGATGCGTGCAGCGCCCCTCTTCTACCATGTCACCACTTCCAGAGCAGCATTGCTGGCAAGTGTTGCCATGTTGTTATTACTAACACAGCCTTGTTTTTCTCGCGTGTCATGTTCATGTCTATCACGATGCGTGCAGCGTCCCTCTTCTACCATGTCACCAGTTCCAGAGCAGCATTGCCGGCCTTCTTTATCCAGTTCAAGCGTATGTGGTGCAGAGCACGAATGAGCATGGCATTCAGAATATGTGTGCTTCTCCTCACACTCGCACCTGTGAGAGGGCCCTGACCCACAACAACCTCTCTGGAAAGCGACCAGCAATGTGAGGGGATGTTACACCATGCTCTGAAATTCCTATCTCACAAGTGGGGGTCGCAGACGGGTGTCCTGGTCAGAAGGATCGCCCCTGTCCCTGAACATACCTTTCACCACACACCCTCCCTGTGTGTCTCTCACACTCACTTCCTAAACCTTTCCCACTGAGCCCCATCTCCTCCCTCCAGAGCCCTCTGCCCCATTGCCTGGATACCCCAGGGGTTCAGCCCTATGGGAACCACATGAGAACACAACTCTTCCATTTTAAGCGAGTGTGGCTCCTAATTGTATGAAAATATAATTTCTTTGTATTTTGTTTTTGTCCACTGATATTTTAATTTGAAGAATTGCCAACCATTCATTTGATATCTTAAGAGCACGGAGTTCAATGTTTGCACCGCTCTCTGCATCACTACAAAGCGATAAAATGATGGAAAGAAGGAGTGCAACCAACCTTTAGTTTGTGTTCCTTTCTGTTGACAATGACGCCTGTAATCTGCTGGTCCATGAAGATCAAAATGGTCACGAGCAAAGCAGGGATTGCTGCGGCAAGATACACCCACCAGGGGTTTCCTCCAAACGGTGGCACAAACCATCCACGGTTAGGACTCGTTGGCTTTGGGAAGGAAGAGAAGGCGTATTTGTAAAACAGATCACCATGGCTCATATTCGTCGCAAGCTATAGAATTGTGGGTGGTTCTCCATTCACAATGCCATGTGTTACAGTAGGGGGCTAGAAGCATATCATACACACAATAGAGAAGCTGAGTCTTACAACTAAGGATACCCAAGATGCAAAGCGCTGAGCTGAGAATGGTATAGCTAGTACCACTGCATTTCCCCCCTAAAATGTAATTCCCATACATGCAGTTCAGAGGGGGAGCCAGAAAATGTACTCGCTCCCTCCCATCAACTTCTACCACCTCACTCATGGTCTTCACTCACTTTCTCCACAAACAACATACCTGGTGTTCTGTCTCAAAGGGCCCTGGTACCTGTTCCTTCTCCTCCACCAAAAACGAC
The DNA here is from genome assembly GCF_040938575.1 of Ambystoma mexicanum. Taxonomy (NCBI): domain Eukaryota; kingdom Metazoa; phylum Chordata; class Amphibia; order Caudata; family Ambystomatidae; genus Ambystoma; species Ambystoma mexicanum. The sequence goes on from NC_090935.1 coordinate 1,463,410,525, forward strand.
TTACCTGCAGTGGTCAAAGTGGGCGGGAGCGGTTGGGAGTGCTGCTCCTGTACTTTTTTAAATTAAGTTGTACTGTGCCTATACTTTTATTTAAAAAAGAAACCGTTCTGGAATGGTTTCGTTTTAAAATAAAAGTGTAGGGAGAAGTTGAAACTGGCACTTTCAGTCAGTCCACTGCACTGGACGTTCCTTTTAACAGCGGGCACATATGTTGGGGGCTTGAATTGTGCATAACGATGTGGTTTGTGGTTAGCGGGGACATGCTTGCAGGGTACATAGTTCCACTGGGTTCTTTCGTGCACTTCGACCACTGCTTACCTGCAACCCTCCCCCTTGTGCCACCCACATCTCTTTCATTGATCTTCAGTCACTTCCCCATCTCATTTCTGTATACGAGGGGACAGGGGGGCTGCTTCCCATGACTAGCACCCTGCCCGTGCTCCATTGGCCTCTGGGCCCAGAGAAACTGCACCAAAGGAAGGAGTTTGGTTTGCAGGCTCGAGGCAGAGACCACAAAAAGGAGGCATGGCAACTGGCCTTGAAATACTTCACTGCTGCATTCTTCTGGAAGATACCGTGCGGGGACCTAAGCAACTGTGTACATTATTGTAGGAAGATGGAAACCTGGGGCACCCTTTGCTTGGAAACATATTACCCTAAAGTCTGCAACAGCCCCTGATCAGCTGCCATCAAATCTTTCAAAGGGCAAAGGGCGCTTATATCAGCAGAAAATGATGAGCAGAGGGTATGATTCTCTGCGCACAGTTTAGAAACACAGTCAGGGCCTGTACTGTAAGCCTACTTTATAGGTGTGTACCGTCTAAGGGTGCTGGCTTGGAAAGGCTTGTAGACATGCTCTTGCATGGAAAGCTTCAAGGCACTGTTTCACCAAGGTCTGGGTGGAATAAGCACTGGGATAACACAGCTTTACAAGTGATCGTACACACGCAGCAGAGAAGCCTTTAAAATACAGACACAGGATGCTGCACACATGCAAATGCTCCCAGGAAAAGTGTTCTCTTCTAAACTGCTGCATGAGAAAATGGGTGGCCATTTCACTGCAAGATCTCTTTGAGGCGGGTGCCCCGTTCTACCTTTTACTCAACCATGACCTGCTTTGTTGGGCAGATGCATGCATTCAAAAGTAGATGTTTACACCACGCGCCCACAAAAAAAGCATTAATAGATACAATTCCCTGCACAAATGTTAACTGCTGTTTGGTGGTTTACGATCTGAAGGTTGAACGCACGCATTTTTATAAAAGTCATATTTTAGTGAAACATTTCAACTCAAATATTTGCATCAATGTTTTAAGTTTCTGAAAATGTGCTTTCAGTGTAAATTGACCCCTCCCCCCCCTACTTCAGTTTAAATCACAGATGAGCATGGCACACATGTTATTTGTAGATGCCGACTCTAGCATTTGATCGTGATAGCTCTTTTTGAGAAACTCAAGTTTGCCAAGAGCAGATTTGCGAAGATCCGGCAGTCGCATCACTTTGCACTGGGTTCTTTCAATTCTCGCTCTGTGTAATTGTAGGCCTAGGAGCCAGCTAAGTACCAGCATGCCTTCATGTGAGTTAAAAATAATGAACCGCCTGAAGATCTCACGCCAGCAGTAGGGGAACCTGGCAGCTCCGATATTGAATTCTTGTGAGACATAGCTGCCAGGTATCCCAGGTCATGAGGGACACTTTCATTCATTCTGGAATTTTCAGCCAACAGTGCTTTGTATTTTGTAGTCTCTCTCTTTCTAAATGTGTATGGGCGCACGAGGCACGTCATGCAATGCCCTGCCAAAAAGACAGCCAGGACTGAATGAACTTGTACTACATGAAAACGAGTCACTTGGCTACCATGGTCTGATAAGTCCCACACATCATACGAGAATACACAGCAAACACATATAAAAAAGAAACAAGGCACAAGACCACTGAATGGATAAGGACCTTCTGTTTGAAACATACCTTGAACTCGCTTGGCACAATTAGTTTTGGCGTGTCCACGCCTAACAGGGCATCTAAACCACAGAAGATGAGAATGGAAAGGATAATGGCAAAGTCACTGATAAGCTTCCGGGCCTGAAAAACACAAACAGTACAAGACCAGTGAGCAAGACGCATTCAGACATTTAGTTGTGGCAAAACAGCTCTTGCACATTTGTTTCCAATATTCTCAACATAGCAACATGGAAGATAATCCATGATTGAATGTAATAATTTTACTACAAATGATGCGGGGAAAAACGTATGTGTTTCAATATTGGGATTGTGCCAAAGTGCATTGTGCAAACTGTAAAACCCAGTAAATGATGAGGAAAACAGGACCACGACTCCCAGAACTAAGGGATATACATATGTTTTTAAGAATTGTAGCTTAATGCAAATGCTAGCACCCCTCGATCACGCGGCCCCATGGACCTTCATTTGGAGATACACACCATCCTATACCCAATCATTCTCCATTGTGTCCAAGGCCACTACAAAGCGGCAGTCATTTAAATGGAACCGCCATGGATAAAAAGTGCTGCAGGTGTAACAGTATTTTAGGTCTATATTATGTGGCTCAGAATGCCTTCCCCCGCCCCCACACCTGAAAAAGGATGTTTAATAGAAAAGACACATGAAGCATATCACAAAGCCATCATGCAACCATTGGCTGACTCATTTCAGGACTGGGAACGACAATCCCCTCCGCTGTCCTAATTCTCTGTCTCATGCATGCGGTGTATACATGTTGCCACCTTGACTTTAAAACGCGGGCCAAGGAAAGATGCCAAGAGGTACACCCACCATATTTACCTCCATGCCAAAAATGCATGCATCTGGTCGGAAGGTTGACAGCCGATTCATGTCCATTTGCCCTGCATCCTCAGACATGTCTGCTCCATTATTGTGCTGTATAATTCTAACCCCAAATGATACACCATGCTGACTGGCATACCATAACATACCACACAGGCTACCCCGCTGGGTTGCTTCTTCACAGGACTGTACTAAAGAAGAAACATGTCCAACATTTGCCATTGTGTTAGGTGTTAGGAAGGCATGTTCCAATTGCCAGCTATTGCAGTATTCGGTGGCTGCATTGCATTGTTCTTACAGACACTCCAGTGTGTGGAGGGTTGAATTCCATTGAGTGGGTATTGTAGTTTTCAGCTGGTTGTAAGGGAGCTGTGCATGATTGTGGATTCACTAACACGTTTCAGGCACTGTAGGAGTGGTGAAAGTGTGCACATATTTTTTAAACCACACTATCACATTAAGTGGTGGGTAATGGATAATAACGTGGGTGCATGGTTTCACCTATCCTCAGGGAAGCTACAACATTAGACCCACTGTCTGGTGCCACAAAGCATGCTTGTAAACTCTGGGGAGTAAGCCAGTGTGCCACCGCCTCATTTACATTCTCCCAGAGATCCACTACCCTGTGGGACTTGCTGTCAACCCCTTCCATACACAAGGTGGCCTGCTGGTGAAAGTCATTCAGTGGCTGCTCTCCTTTGTATATTGCTGTCATGATGTACTGGGGAAGGTGACCCAATGTCTAGTGACAGCCATAAAATACATGACTTGGGCACTGGTCCACATTTCCATAGTCAGATGGACTTTCCGACCCTCAAAGTGGCCCAGTCTCACCCGCACTGCTTCTAGAACATGCTTGTTGAGGCTTGTGACTGAAGTGTTTGTGAAGTAGTGCCGACATTGAATTTTCCAGAGGGGATCAATGAGACCAACAAGCTGCCCGAAGCCTTTGCTTTGCACAAAGAAGTTGGGGCACAAATCTATTGCCTACATTTACAGAAAGTCTGTCATTGAAGAGACAAAGCTTTTCATGTTTTTTTGTGATAAGTTGTTTGTGTGCTGAAGGACTAACTCACAAAGATGTTTTTCACAAAGGGCTACTTAAAGTTGTGCATATGCACGATTGTTTGGTGTAATGTTATAGGTTGCTGGTAATAAGTGTCCACTGCCTGCAACAGAGGGGAGAAGGCTGTCCTGCCACCTTTTTCTTTTGCCAAACATATGGATCGTGCCCTCTCATTTGGGCCCGCAGGGAAGAGGTGCCCAAATTGGTTGCCGGCTTCTCTTGCACAACTGTTTCTTTTGCATATGTGGCTGGTGGAAATAGGTGGTTGTTGCTTTGCATTTGTGAAATAACTCCACACACCAGACTTTTTTGGAGAGCTGGAGAGCTGAGACAGGCCCTAACTTCCTCTCCTCCTTCTTATGGTCTGCTAAGTGAACCTTGCAGTGTATTCTGTATGGGTTCTATGTTAGAGATGACAGCGCTTTTCATGTGACTGCAAACATGAATGACCATTATCATGTGTGTTTTCTGACTGGCTTTGATAAAGACTACACTGAAGCATGGGGTGGATCTGAGGCTTGCTTCTGCTCGACAATGCTTGCACTTGACAATATGCCTTCTTCAACGCCTAGACCCTCTTGTTGTGTCTTGTTGTCCCTCTCGCCATCTATGGTATCATGAGGTGTTCGAGTCTCTATCAATAATCTGGGTTCCGAGCATAATCCTTGTCAAATTCCAAATTGTCGTCTGTTTCCACGTAAATCAGAGCTGGAAATCTACAGGGATTCTCTCTTGTTAATCATCTGTTGGTTGCTCCCTTACTTCCTGTGGTGATGTCATTTCTTCTCTGCGACGTCTCATAGGGCTGAGGCTCAACGCCTGCATCCTGAGCTTCATGCTTCATGCGTCCCCTACTGCAAGTGTGAGAATGATGCATGCCCGATAACATCTCTAGCCAATGCCCCTGATTTACTTTCCGCAGATGCCACTGTTCTTTGTAGGAGCAGGGGTGGACTGGGAACTAAAAGAGGCCCTGGAAATAAAGTTCAATGTGGCCCCACATGACACATTTTCAGCAAGCCCAATGCTTTTCCTATGAGAAAATTTGGAAATACCACACAAAAGAGGCCCAGGGTGCAGAGGCCCACCGGGAAATCTCCAGAGTTCCCTGTAGGCCAGTCCACCCCTGTGTAGGAGTCAAGGTCTGTGGCGAAGGATTGATCTGCATGGCCAGCACATAGACCTACACACTCTCTGGGCTTCTCCAACGCATACTGCGGCCGTAGTAGCAGGTGATAAATGCTCAATTCATGCATTCCTCTCCTCGTTCGACCCATACCCTGACCCTATCACGTTTGCCAACTGTAGTGTGTTCATATAAGCTACATATGCAACTCGACTGCACTACAATAAGCAGACTGTACAACAGTTTTGGCATACTCTCCTCCTCTGTCTATAACATGTGTGACTAAGAATGATTTAGTGTGTTCTCTTCCCACCTGCAAAACTGACATACACCTAAGAATGTTTTGATGTGCCCTCCCCCAAATATAAAATGGCATATGATGAAGAGTGCTTTGGCATGCTATCTCCTCCATCTATGAAAATTAATGTGCAACTAAGATCTGCTATGCTTTGGTGTGCTTGCTTTCTACCTGCAAAGATAACTTGTGCCTAAGAAGGATTTGGTGTGCTTCCTCCTACAGCTATAAAATGTATGTGTGACTAAAAATGCATTGAGGTCCTCTCTGCCCACCTACTAAAATGACATGCATCAAAGCTGGCTCTCTCCTCCGCCTATAAAATGAACATGTGACTAAGAATACTTTTGTATCCTGTTCTCCAACCTACAAAAATGAAATGCACCCAAGAATGTTTTGGCGTGCTCTTCTCTGCCTATAAAACGAAGTGTGACTAAGAACGCCTGGGTCTGCTCTCAATACACCCACAAAAAAGATGAAAAGAAATTTCGACATACTCTCTTCCTACCTACACAAATAAAATATGCCTAAGAATTATTTGGAGTGTTCTCTTCCCACCTACAAAACTACATTGTGTTTAAGAATGCTTTTGGCATGTTCTGCCCCACCTACAAAATGACCATGTGACCAAGAATGCTTTGGTGTGCTCTCCACTCCACCCACAAAAATGTCTTCCAATCCCCAACCACCTCCTGAAACCCCTACCCTAATTCCCTAACTTTAGATAGGTGATTTGATTGATTTTAAACTATTCAAACCTGACTTGCACTACAATCCTATACTACACTGTGACATTTCAAAACCCCTTCCCTATCTAGAGCTTGTGGATTTTCTCCTGCCTCTTCAAATGCCAACTGTCCCGAGTTCTACATGTGCTCCTTTATATAAATGCATGGGTGGGACCAACCGATTTGCTCAAAGTCACTGAAATCCAAGGGGTAAGAGTTTTGCTCAAACCGGCTCACTCATGCTTCTGGAAGACCACTACAGTGTTAACTGGCACAGTATAAAAGTGGCATAACATAAAGATTGTACAGAATCAGGTCAGGATTCTCTTTAATGAACAGAAAAGGTTATGATTTCACTCTGGGTATTTCATCAAGTAGCATTATTAATGTGTCTTTTAATTCAACTTCATTTTTCGTCTTGGCTCTGTGAGCAATGCAGAGGGTTTTGAAGTGGATTGTTTATTTGACCGGTAGCCAGTGGAGAGCTCTTAGGACTGGCGTTACATGTGTTCTTCTGTCGAGTCTGAGAAATAGTCCTGCTGCTGCATTCTGGATGCCTTCAGGTTTCTTTGTTAATGAGGTACTCCGGTAGGTCGATATAAAGGCTTTTGGTGATGAAAATATACCCTTGATGGCAGTGTTTCAATGAAAATGTATGGCATATTTTCAGTTTTGGGTAATTCATCCATGTCTTCAGAGAAGGCTAATATCAAGAACCCCGTCCACAAATAGGGGGAGTCATTTTTGAAAGAAAGATACACCCGAATCCATTTGGACCTGAGAGACAACATTTTGGACACCTACACCTCTGAATCCCTGCTTGGAGATTTCTCAGCATTACCCAAAGCTGCTCAAGAAGTGGCTGAGTGTTCCTCGCTAATAAGACCAAGTAGACGCTGGCAGAACTGCTTTTGGACTTTACCTATGATAGAGTCCACTCTACACCTCTGGCCATGGGGGCTACAGCGGCAGACAGAAGATAGATCCATGTAAGTAAATGGGAAGCAGAGCCATCCTAGAAGTCAACCACACTGAAAATGCCTTTCTAAAGAATACAAAATATGGCCATAATCTCAAGAGGAGGTCAAAATCACACACGGGTAGTGGGAAGCCCTCCTTGCATCCACCTTGCAAAGCTCATGTTTGTTCGTCTAGGGGCAGATTGCGATTCAGCACTAGGCCTGCCAACACAAGGAGGTTTAAGAAACCAAGCATCATTCCTGACTATGCCAGAATGACAGTGGGGCCACTGCGAGGAAGAATCCATCACTTCTTGTCAGTCCTGGAGAAATATATCAGAGACCTCTGGACATTAAGGATTGTGTAGGTGGGATATGGTATTGAATTTGTAGGTTGGCCTCCACGTTAACATTTCTGCGAAATATGATTCCACTGGATCCAACCAGGAAGGCAAACCGTCAACAGAGGATTTTGGATCTGATGAAGAAGGGCGCCATCAGTGTAGTTCCACCACATAATTCCAGAGTTTACTCTATCATTTTTAGTCTCCTGAATGAAGGAGGGGGGGGGGGTACGCTGATCCTGGAACTCAAAGATTTGAATATATTCAAGCTATATTCCATGTATTCTTTCATCAGCAGACCAGGGTGCTCATCCTAGCCTTGGATTTCCTGTTATCTGCAATACCAACCCTTCAAGCCCCTGCTTTCTGTGATATCAATTTCTGGACCTTGAATGTGTTTCTTTGAGTCGCAATAATGTCAGCTAGATGTCTGGGAGAAATAGTTGCCTTTCTTTCTTCAGACCACTTTCTGGTTTTCACAGATGAGGAGGTACTCTTGTACTTTGATCCCTCCATCAGGATTCAAGTTATATATATATTTCACCTGATCCAGGATCCTTTGGTCCCAGACTTCTTCCCTCTCCTTTGTCCCCAGTGGAATTGCCATAGCGCTCCTTTGATATCAAGAGGGGGTTATGCGTGTTTTTTGAGAGGACACCTTCCTTCAGAGCGTCTCATAATCTCTTCATTACCTTTGGTGCCTCAAACAAAGGGAGGCAAGCCTCTGCAGCACCCCTCAGCAGATGGTGGAGGAGCATCACTCTCTTATCTATTCTATTCAGAGCCTGCCCATTGTCTCCACGATTAAGGCTCAGTTCCACCAGGGCTAGGACAGCTTTTTGGATGAAGATCAGTGGAGAGCCCATCAATGAGTTCTCCAGCATGGCCACTTGGGACTCACCATCAACCTTTGTTGGCCACTACCAGCTAAACATGGATAATGGCTCGTCCAACTTTTTAAGAAGAGGTGTCATGGAGTGTCACAAAACCTTGCATTTTCATGTCTTTTTCTGAAATAAATCCAACTGGTGCATCCGCCCCCTGATCCTTTCCCTTACAATGCTGTCAGCACCTTCTAATGCCGTGTCCATGCTCTGGGGCCTGTTCTACTTGACAGGTGCACCACACCCCTTTGTACACTCCCCCAAACTGCCCAGCCACCTCTCCTGACTCCCTTCTGAGATGAATTCCCCTAAAATTCCCCTCCACCCCACTTACCTGATTTCCTGTTCCACAACACCAACTTCTGGGGCATATTTGCTGGTGGTGTCATCTAAAGTGGTATACTCCTGGCAGCATTTTGCACAGTGGCATAGAACGGGTGCCATGGAGGCCTTCAACAATCTATTTGTGAAGATGCATTGTATGAGTATGAACTTTGGCACTCCTCAAACGTAAGTACTGGGATGAGGAAGAGAGACATAGAGATAATCTCAGTCCTCATCACAAAAGGTACACCCACCACTCCCTGACACTGGAGGGAGGACTCGTCCTGGGGTGCTTGGATGCTAATAATGAGAAGATTGCAGATGAATGTCCACCTTTAGTCTAAAATGAGGTAAAGCAAGGACAAAAATAATATATATTTAAATATGGAATAGATTGCTGTGAGGCATAACATTCTTCTGGTTCTTGTAAGACCCTTGAGGCACGCACAATTACTCTTTCCTCACCATTCAAACAGAGGAGAATTAGTTTAATGTCACGACTTCATACTTTACCTCTAAGGGGCTGCATGCCTTGGCTGTTTCAAAAAATGGGTGCTGCTCCTGTGAATCTGGGGCTTTTCAAGATTTACGCATTTATGTTGATTTGTGACCTGCTGATCGATCGATTCTCGTGCTCTGAAACACTTGCATACGATCGCGATATAAATAAATGATCATATCATAAGGAGACAGCGACTGAGGAGGCATTTTATATATTTTAATATTAGAACTATAGCTGAGGCAATGCCATTTATTCTGTGCTGCATTGATAGCAGTATTAGTTCTGATCTGCGTGACTATCTGAACGCATATTTTAAAAGATTGTAGAAACAATTTTAATTTATTTTATATTATAATGTATTATATGTTTTGTATCTAAAGACAATTTTAATTGATTGTTATAAGATATTATACATTTTGTTTTCAGAGAACGTTTATATTTGTATAATATGCAGCTGTGTATTGCTATTGTATTTTTTGTGCTAATGGCGCAAGCCGAATAACAATGGTTCTTCTTCTTCTGCCCCTCCAAAAGTAAACAATTTCAAGCTCTCTTTAAACCCTAAGCAGATCTCCGGGGTGTGCCATCTGCATAGAATTGGAAGGTTTCAATTGGGAAGGGTAATGGTCTCATACTACAGCGCAGCCAGCTTGTCTCACACTCCACATTCCCCCTTCCACCCATGCACCCACAATTCTATCCACCACACATATGCAACACATCTACCTTTCTTCCTCGCTCATCACTCCTCACACCATCATCGCTCCTCAATTTTGCCATGCTTCCCAAATACCATTCCTGCCCCCTATAACGCTCACCGCACCCTTCATCACGTTCTCCAATTGGATTGGACCACTATACAAGAGCTCACCCTTCCTTATCACTCCATTCTTAATCCTCACCCACTCACCTACTTGAACTTTGGTAGGTTTGCATCCCCTACTCTCATTGACCCTCCACGTCAACATCTCCTTCTTCCAGCACACCTTCCTTCTCACATCCTCAACTACACAATCCGACTCTCATCCTTCCCAACCACAAGGGGGAAACCCTTGTATTACACTTTCTACCCCATATCATCTCAAAAGGAGTCACACCACTCACTGCATGCATGGACATTGTGAGTGTATACATTTGTTACTGCAGTGCCCCTTTATCTCCCCCACACAGACACTGGCCATCCGTACCGCATCCATTATGGATCTGTTCATCCTCTCAATGGCTCCATTAAACTCTGGGTGGTACAGAGCCTTTCCTTTGTATATAATCCCACATTTCTTCAGGTAATAGCCAAACTTCTTACTTACAAACTGGCTTCAATTATTGTTCAAAATACCTCCCGGATATCCCTCCCTTTCAAATATTTCTTCCAAAAAAACAGTGGCCACCACCACACTCGCTTACTCCACCACCTTGAAATCCACCCACCTAGATAACAGGTCCATCACCCCTATAATGAACCTGCCCTGATTTCTACCCAACACTACCGGCCCAGCACATCCATAAACAGTTCCTCCCATATGCCCTTTAGAACATCGACCTTAACCAGAGGCTGTGTTCGCACTGTCATTCCCTTACCTGCCATTTCACACAACTCTTCAGGCTTCTCTCTATCACACAATCAAATCCTTGCCACCAATGGTTATCCCTTAACACAGCCTTAGTTCCCGTTACACCAATGTACCCAGCATGGGCCACATCCACTGGTTTCTCCCTTAGACACAATGGAATAACTACTCTTCCCCCCCTGTACAACAGGCCTCCTGCCAAACTCAACTCCTCTCTCACCTCCCAATACACCCTCATCTCTTCAGACAATTTCCATTTGTCCGGCCAGTCCAACCTCATATATTGCACAACGCATGACATATTACTATCTTCTTGCATCCCTTTTCCCATTCCTTCCTTCCTATGACACCCTCATGTGTCACATACATCATTTCATACACAGCATCCTTCCCCTCGTTCTCTTCTTGTCCACCTAACCGGGACAAATGGTCTGCAAAAACATTCTTCTTTCCCGTAATTATCTCCCAACACAAATGCATGGCTTTGCATCCTGGCCACCCAACTAGCCACATGACGCAACACCTTATCCAGGCCCTTCATCTCAAAACCAGCTTTCAACGGCCTATGATTTGTCCTCAAGATAAACTCTGCTCCCCACATAAAATTCAGCAACTTCTCTACAGCCCAGTGACAAGCTAAAGTCTCCTTCTAGACCACCAATTATCGCCTTTCAGGTCCCCGTAAGACTTTTGAAGCATGCGCAATCACACTGTGTGCCTCCTTCACACAATTGCAATAGAACCGCTCCAATCCCCACATCACTGGCATCGACTGTAATTATCGACTTTCTTCCTATGTCAAATTGTTTCAGCACTGTCGCCATGTTAATTTCCTTTTCTATCACCACGAATTCCTTGTTAGCCTTCTCATTCCACAAAAATGGCCACCACGGAACGTGGAGAAGGGATGACATATAGTTCCTTCTCCCTTTCCATGGTAGCTATTAAAAAAGCAAAAAAAAGAAAAACAAAGAAAATGGCCACCATGGAAAGGAGCGGAGGGACTACGCGTAGTCCCTTCTCGCTTGCCATGGTTACCACTTGCAGAAAGAACCCGGGGCCGCGGCAGTAAGCAGTCTTGTTGGGCAGGTAGGGACCCGTGAGGGCCAATTAGATCATTTGAAACAATATGATTGTCTCTCGCCATGAACTAATAAGGTTTATGCACTGTTTACTTTCATGATCAGAAACAGATGCTTCATGCTTGTGTTTGATTGAGAGGATCTGAAAAGCACTAAAGCGCATTCTATGTCAAACTGAAAATGTATGCAACATTTTTATTGAAAACAAGGGTGATTTATTCTCTGGTTTTCTATACAGCCCTTGCTAACATAATCTTTCAATTTTTAGCACTCTATCAACAGGTATTAATGAAGCAATATATGGACCGAGGTGGTGGGCCGATCATGCCGGTAACAGCCCACTGCCCAAGTTAAGGGCCAGAGCGAAGCGAGGGTCCCTTAACGCGGGCGGCAGGGTGCTGTTACTGGGAATGTCGGGCCAACGCTGAGGTATATACCACCATTAGCACAGACGAGTAACACACGCAGATGCTTAATGGTGTTGTAAAAAAAAGTACTTACCTTTAGTCAGTCCTGTGACGCCGTCTCTGGGAGAGGGAGTCAACTTTCAGTGTTGATTAGGCCATCTTCCTCCCACAGACAACGTTGACTGACTGAAGCTTAGTATACTTCTCTTTTTTATATTACAGTTCCCTTTAGCACCCAAGTGTGTTTACTTGCGGGTGCTAAAGGTGCCACAGGGAGTGTGGGGAGAGCAAGTTTGGTGCAGGGCTAAGGGCGCTCAGCCATAGGGGACCTCAGAACACAGGCTTATACCAGAGGGTACAACCCGCCTTCTGAGCTCCTTGAATGCCTTTCACCCTGGCCTACCGTCCTAATAGTATCTAACTAATTTATCAACATTGTAAGAATGAAAGAGTCTGTGTGTGAGCTCTGCCGGGATTCAAACCTGCGATTGGGCCGAAAGGTTAACACAATAGCAAGCAGCAGTCTGTTAAATCAGCTATCTTCGCTGCTTTCTCCATGCTTTAAAAAAAAAGCACACATACATTGAAATTATACAATTACTGTTCCCCTACACAACAATTAAGCTGAAGCTGAAATGGCAAATTCTATTGAGGCGATATGCCCCGAGGTGGCGGGCCCACCCCACCCTGTGGGTAGCAGCCTGCCGCCCAAGTTAAGGACCAGAGCGAAGTGAGGGTCCCTTAACGAGGGTGGCAGGCCGGTACCCATAGGATGAGCCCAGCGACTGAGGGGCATATATTGCCATTATTACCTGTGTAGTACGCTACAAAAGTGTTAAGGGTTTTAAAGAAAACATTTCTTTTCAAAAAAGGAAATTATTTTCTCTCCATCGACGGGATGCCTCGCAGCATCCCGTTCACAGAGAGAAAATACTACACCAACATGGCCGCCATGGAAGTGGAAAGCGGGGCTCCGTATGGAGCCCCACGTCCATTTCTATGATGCCACACTGGTCTGGGAGCTGACAGTAACTGAAGCGGTGGGTCCCCGCTGCCGCAATCAGGTAAGTGGGATGGGGGAGCGAGATGGGGAAGATGGCGGGCGGGGGAACCAGCCAGCAGGTGGTTTGGAACGCAGACTGACATTAGTAGTGTCAGCCTGCGTTCCAAGCGCCCCGATTGGCTGGCACCAATGTCCAGGGTGCTAAAGTTTAAAACATTTATTTTTCTTAGACCGAGGGATAAAGCGCACAATCCAGTAGTAGGTTCTTATGGTGGTGATTCCAATGGAACAAACAGTTGTGATTTTAGTAAGGTGAAAGGGAATATACACACCTATGCTCAAAACAAGGGTTTTTATTTCAGTCCAGTAGAGCTTTTGCACTGAGTGATAAATCACTTTATGGCATCTATGTATGAAGGACAGTTGGCCAGTGGTTGCAATGGCAGTATCAGGGGTACAAAGGGGATTGGCAGGGTAGTAGCTGCTACCCCTCGCTAGCCACAAATGACTTCCATCACATCATCCTGTCATTTGAAAGTAATAGTGACGTCACTAGCTGTGAAGCCCTCCCAGAATGTTTAGAAACGCATTGTCAAGTAGCCCTAGGCAGAGCCATCTCAAGACGCTCCAGCAGATTCCCTCAAGCTGGGAACAATAACCATCTTTCACCCACACTCTTTTCTTTAAGCAGCACTTTTCCAATAGGGGCCGCTGCAGCAGACACCATGACCAGTGACGGCTAAATGGTGGGAGGGAGCCTATTCACTGACCAAATTGCTTCTAGTAAGGTTAATGCTTGCCAATTTTCACTGTCATTGAGACATTTCCCTTTCAAATCCAAGTTGACTTTTGAATCTGCTACCTACAAAGTAAATGCAGTCAAAATGTACACCTCTCTTTGTGGCACTCTGTATGTCTTCCACCATCGGTAATAGCAAAAAGTTGCAAACCTGTGTCAAACAATGAATGAAAGCCGGTGGCTAAGGGCCTCCTCTATGTTGGGCTGTATCCCAGCAGTAATTGCGTGGGGATACCGCCCAACGCTATTAGCGTTAGCACAACTCTGTCTGGCGCAATTTGCGCCGGATCCCAACTTGCAGTGGGGAGGCAAATCCCCATTCCCATTGGACCCAATGGGGATTTTTGGCGCTTTTAGCGCTGGTGCAATTTAACGCTCCGTTAATAACAATTAAAACAGGCTCAAAGGGGAGATTTTTACCTCCAGCAAAAAGCTGGCGGAACAACTCTCACTTTCCGCCCAACTCCAGATTGGGTGCAGCAATAATAGCCAGTAACATTCGATGGAATAAAACTGATCAGTTAGGCTGATATGTGTTGAAAATAGGGAGCAGGGGTTGCAGTGGTGTCCCCCGCTCCCTAAATTCACACGCATTAGCCTTTGGGTTTGCAGGGGTTTCCCCGCTCCCTTATTATTAGAGCAGGGGACCGAAAAAAAAAGAAAAGAAAAAAGGACTCTGCAGCGTCGGATCGCACCCGCGTTGGAGCGACGGATCTGACGCAGCAGTGCTGAAGTGGACCAGGCGGCGAGATAACAGGTAAGTGGGGGCTGCAAAGTTGACCGCGTGCAACATCATACGATATGATGTTGCACGCGGTCAGTTTATTTTCGATCTATTTTTTTCAGCCGATTTCTTTTCAGTCAAACCTACCCAAACCTGCTTCCTTCATATAGCATTTTTTACTTAAATGCAAAATGACGTTTGCTTAAAGAAGATAGAACTGCGAAATGCGACGTGTGATCTATTATGCGAGCAGTCTCATCACTAGCTACTACTATCTGGTGATGCACTTGAGAAAGGCAGGTAGTGGTTTGGCAGCATTCCTAGCTTTTTGGGGCTTTCGCATTTTAATACTTCGCAGTCGTCATGCCACTTCACATACAAATAACTGTTGTTCAGCAAAAGATGGACACATTAATGTATCCTCGGCATGCATGGGTGGACGTGGCAATGTGGGACATAAGAGGCAGTTTGGAACATAAGGGATGTTGCACTATTATTCAGAACCCCCTTTTGGGAAGAGGGAGGCACTGCGCCCATAACTGGCCGCATAAGCCCTGCCGAGGCTCACCTGGGATTGGTCTTGCTTGAGTGCTGTGCTTGCATCTTCCTGCTCTGCAGAGAGAGCCTTTCGCGAGGCTTCGCTACAGCACTGTGTATCAGATGCCAGGGCTCCCTTCGGCGAGGAAAGCAGACTGCACAGGCCGGTCAGTGGGTGAACCTGTAAACTCCAGCCCTCTGTGGAGTCCCCTTCCTCCGACAATTGGGCTCCTGTTCCCGGGGAAATTGAGTTTCACCGGAGAGATCAGCTTACACCCGCCTCCACAAAGGCACTTCAATTAGCAAATGGCTGCTACTGTCTGGACCTCTGTCTCACAGGTTTCAATTGCGAGCAACATTATCGCAATGTCTATTGTTTCCCTTTCAACCAATTTCTAATTGCCCCTATCAGAAGCCAGCTCATTACAACTATTTTAATTTAAAGAAACTCTTTGCGTTAGGCTTTGCAAAGGCAATTTTGATGTAATATTCTATTACCGACCTATGTGTGGGAGCCCTGCAACACGAGGTGTTTGTGCACTTGCCTCCCTTAACAATAATACAAAAAATCGAAATGATTGCTTAACACGAAAACACCTATTTATCAACGTAGCCATTGCCATAGTTCTTGCATTCATAAATATTTCTCATCCTCTAAAACCAAATTCAGTGAAATGCAATTAACGGGGCATACCATTTTTACAATAATTCAAAATCTTGCTGCTGTTAATGTTTTATCTACTCTCCAGCGGCAAAACAATTCCCATCTTAGTGTCAGCATTTGTATAAGTATTTCTCTTGCTACAGTGTCTTCCTTTTTATGATTGACTTTCAGTTCCTTGGAGAATTAATGTCATCAGACAATGAGAGAAAGTGTAGTCAGCACATCCATTATGCCACAAATGACTAAAGTAAAAGGTTTTTGTGAAGGATTGCCACCTGGCTAGGGCGTACAAGCACTAGCTTTTTTGAATTATATTGATAATAAAATGATGCGGGTAATCCATCTCAGAAAGAGTGGTCTGCTAGCTGCACCACCCCTGCATAGTGGACACCTGTGCCCCACTGATTCAGTATCCTGAGCAAAAGCCTCTGCTCTCTAGTGGCACAGAGCAAGTTCAGCTGTCACGCATGCCCTTATGACAGCTGCTGGTGCACAAGTCTCCGGCAGGCAGATTTAAAATTTCATACTCATGGGTCCATCAGTCTGGAGGCAGAGTAGACTGTAAGAATAAGCCATACTGATATCAGTATGGTGACTGATAGAAACCTAAGTATTTAGTCCCTCTGAGCTCAGACCAGTTATGACAGTGTATGTGGGTGCCAGGAAGCCTGGCTGTCTGCACTCCAGTGAATGAGACAAAAGGTGGGATGCCTACCCATATAGATACTCTGGGAGGATGGATAAGTGCCCTCTGCCAGGTTGGTTGTTCAGGAGATCTCGTAAGAGCCTGGCTTCCAAGAGGCACTTGCATATCAAAGGCTTGCCTCACACTAGGGGGCTGCCCACCAGAGAGCCTTTGAAGCTGCAGGCTTGAGGAGAGGCAGAGTTAGGGCAGTCAGAGAGCACTAGGGGACTTGAGGAAGGTTTTCTCCATCTAGCTTTTCTGTGGGGTTCTCTTTCCTTCCTGTCTCCTGCACTTCCTGTGGAACAAGGAACTCTGGCTATGACATCAGGAGGTAAAGGGCACCTTTCTCAGGGACATTGATTGGACCCCTCAAAAAAGACTTGCTTTCATCGAATTCCCTGTGACCGTTTACCTTTAAAATAGGGATTTGCAACTCCTTATTTGATTGGTATATGATAAGTCATTTATAACGTGCCTGTACACAAGTGTTTCTAATCGCGACAAGACAAGGAAGGGGAGACAAAGAGAATACAAAACAAACGATCTTACTAGGCCTTGTGTCACTCAGATTGTGCAAGTGCGAGGGGAAAGGGAGAAGAGAAGTGCCAGGAGGAGGAGGGAGGAGAGTACAATAGGCAAGCTCAAGTAAGTGCTGCCGGGGTGGCCGGCTCAAGTAAGTGCAAGGAGGCAGGGGACTGTAGGGTTGCAGATAGAGTCTCTAAGAGGCCCAGAGGCAGTGCAGGGGGCTACAGGACATGCACAAACCTGGTGCCCGTTAAGGTTCAGAGGGTGGCCAGGTAACCAGTTAGTGCAGCAGACAGGTACATCAGCAGGGGAGAGAGAGAGAGAAAGCAGAAGTGAAAGGGAAGCTCTTGAGTTGCTTCAGGAACCTTAGATGGTCCTGCTCAAGTCTGAGAGAGGCAGGGAGGATGTTCCAGAGGGAGACCCCAGCCGAGGACAGAGATCTTCCCCCCACTCTCTGCCTGGAGAAGCGTCTGACTCTCAGGGAGTTGGAGGTGGATGAGGGGAGGGCTCAAAAAGGAAAATGCTTCGGAAGAGAGTGTTGGATGTAGTGTGGTCCCCCCAGAAAGTCTTGTGGACAATGCAGAGGGTCTTGAACTTGATCCTTGCAGCCACCATGAGCCAGTGGAGAAATTTCAGGGCTGGAGAGATACGATCCCTGGGCTTGAGGCCAAGGACAAGTCTCGCAGTCCTGTTCTGGATTAGTTGCAAAGGGCAAAGAGTAGAGGCAGGCAGATTTAGAAGAACAAGTTACTTCTTACCTTGTAACGTTCTTTCGATGGGATGTTCCTCCGACGTATTCCTTATCTTGATAATAGATCACTTCCAGCTTGCTGGCCTCAGAAATTTTTTCAGTAGAGGGCGCGTCCCTCGACAGCCTCCTGATTGGCCCCGACGTCATCATGTGTATAAATAGACTCGCGCAGCGTCCGTTGCTCAGTTCCGTTTTGAAGCATAAAAGTAGCTGTGCATGAATTGGTTATTGACCTTGAAGGAGCGTAAGCTGCAACCACAAGGGAGGTTTTACTGAGGGGATGGATGGGAGGGGCGATAAGGAATACGTCGGAGGAACATCCCATCCAAAGAACCTTACAAGGTAAGAAGTAACTTGTTCTTCGAAGGGATTGTGTCCTCCGATGTATTCCTTATCTTGATAGACTCCCATAGCAGTGGTGTGTAAATGGAGGTGGGAGTAAAATTGCCATATTCCCCTTTAAGAATGAACAGAGTGTAACACAGATTTGCCAAATCTAGTCTCTTGGCTAGAGGAGGAATCCAGATTATAGAATTTTGTAAAGGTATGTGCGACCGACCATGTGGCAGCCGCACATATGTCTCGAATCGGTACCCCTCTTTGGAGGGCCGAAGAGGCTGCGATACCCCTGGTTGAATGAGCCCTAAGATTTTGAGGGGGCTCTTTCCCTGCCAATTTGTAACATTCTAGAATGGCTAAAATAATCCATCTGGAAATGGTCTGTTTTGTGATTGGCAATCCTAATGTGTGCCCTGTGTAACCTATGAACAGTTGGTCTGCTTGCCTAATCCTAGCAAGTCTGCTGATGTAAAAACTCAAGGTTTGCCTTGGATCCAGCCTATGTAGCCTCTCTTCCTCTTTCCCAGGATGGGGAGAAGGATAGAATGAAGGTAAGGTTATCTTCAGAGTGATGTGGAATTCAGAAACTACCTTTGGGAGGAAATTAGGCTTCACTTGTAGGACAACTTTGTCTTTGTGAAAAATAGTATGAGGGGGTTTACAAGATAGGGCTTGTAATTCGCTCACCCTCCTGGCAGATGTCAAAGCCACTAATAAGACAGTTTTAAGGGTGAGAAATCTTAACGAACAAGAGTGGAGTCGTTCAAAAGGAGTACCCATCAGGAAACTTAAGACTACATTTAAATCCCATAAGGGAACTTGGAACGGTCTCGGGGGATAGACATTAGTTAACCCCTTCAGAAATTGTATTACGAGGGGTCATTTTAAATATGATGGCTCCTCTGCAGTGCGTTTGAAGATCGATAGCGCTGCGAGGTTGCCCTTGATCGTACCAACTTGAAGACCTGAATTCGCCAAATACAGTAGAAAAGATAACACCATTGGTGTACAACATGAAAAGGGTTCAATATTCTTTTCTCGACACCAGCTGCAAAATTTGTTCCAACGGCAGCGGTATAAAGTCTTTGTTGCTGGCCTTCTGGCTGAAAGCAACACCTCCATGACGTCATCTCGGAGGTCCCAATCCTTGTATCTCAACCTTTCAGGACCCAAGCGTGAAGGTTGAGGGTTCTGATGTCTGGATGGAGAACCTGACCTCCCTTCTGCGAGGGAAGATCCTCCCTGTGTGGAAGACGAATCAGAGGGCAGATGGACATGTCCAGAAGGTCCGGGTACCACGTTCCCCTGGCCCAGTCTGGGGCAATTAGGATCATAGTCTTCCGGAATCTTCTCAACCTCCTGATCATCTGAGGAATGGCAGGGACTGGAAGAAACGCGTACAGAAGTGGAAACTCCCATTCTACCACGAACGCATCCCCTAGAGCTCCTCTCGGGGGAAATTCCCTTGAACAAAACTGATTGCACTTCCTGTTAATACTGGTGGCGAACATATCCACTTGAGGGGTTCCCCAAAGGGCGAAGATCTCTCGAAGGACTTCCTGAGCTATCTCCCACTCGTGAGAGACTGTGCTCTGCCTGCTCAGAGCGTCCGCTGTCAGGTTCTTCTCTCCGGCTAAGTGACCTGCCGAAAGAGAGATTCCTTCTTGCATTGCCCAAAACCAGAGCTGCATCGCCTCTCTGCACAGTGGCAGTGATCCTACGCCTTCTCTTTTGTTGAGGTAGTGCATTGTCCATCATTATTGGGACATTTTCCCTTGTACAGATGGCAGAAAAGCCTTCAGTGCTAGTATGATAGCTCTCAGCTCCAACAGGTTGATATGTAGTCTGGACTCCGATGGAGACCAACGACCGCTGATGGTCAAGTCGTTGGCATGGGCTCCCCACCCCGTGAGTGAGGCATCCGTGACTAATGTTATCTCCAGCCATGGTTGCCAAAACAGTTCTCCTTTCAAAATGTTCTCCCGACAGGCCCACCACTGAAGGTCTCGAGCCACTTTGTCCGGAACCTGAAGGAAATCTGTCATTCTTCCTGAGAATTGCGACCACTGAGTTCTTAGTGCCCACTGGAGAGATCTCACTCTCAGGCGAACTTCTGGCACAAGGAAGATGCAGGATGCCATGAGGCCTAGCAACCTCAAAAAGTTGAAGGATGGGAGACGTTGGGCATTTTGAAACTTGGTGACCATCTGCAGAATATCTTGAGCCCTCACCTCTGGTGGCGAGGCTTTCCCCAGGGAAGTGTCCAGGACCGCTCCGATGAACTGGAGTCTCTGTGATGGTATCATCTCTGACTTCTTTAAATTGAGGGAGAAGCCCAGTTTGTGAAGGAAGTGGCAGACATAATCTAGTTGAATCTGAGCTTGTTCCGAAGATACAGCTCTGATCAACCAATCGTCTAGGTAGGGGTAGACGTGAATCCCTTCCCTCCTTAGACTTGCAGCCACTACCGACATTAGCTTGGTGAAGACTCTCGGGCGGAGGTCAGCCCAAATGTCAGAACTCGAAATTGATAATGAGAGTTGCCAATTGCGAACCTCAGGTATTTCCTGTGTTTGAGATGGATTGGCACATGGAAATAAGCATCCTGAAGGTCCAGAGATACCAGCCAGTCCTGAAGCTGGAGGGCCTGAAGGATGTGAGAGAGAGTTAACATCTTGAACTTTTCCTTCCTGAGGAACTTGTTCAATTCTCGTAAGTCCAAGATAGGTCTCAGTCCTCCGTCCTTCTTTGGTATCAGGAAGTAGCGGAGTACCAACCCTTGTTCCTCTCCGCTACAGGTACCGGTTCTATGGCACCTTTCTCCAGCAGGTCTAGAATCTCCTGCAAAAGGAGCGGATCTGGAAACTTCAAAGAGTTGTTCCCCGGTGGATGACTCTGAGGGGTGCGTAGAAAAGGCAGGCAGTAACCTTGGGCAACTGTCTCCAATGCCCGAGCATCTGAGGAAATAGCCTGCCATTCCGTCAGATGTTGAGTTAACCTGCCCCCTACTGGTGTCTTGTGAGGAGAGTCCTCAGTGGTTTAGAGACAGCTGACGCAGATGCCGAGGGTAAAGGGGCACCTGCTGCTGCTGCGGCCTTTGTACTTTTAACCCGTCCACCTCGGGTGAATCTTTTTTGGCCTCTTTGAGCCGGCTGTCCTCTGCCTTTTTCGAATGCGGAATAAAAACCAAAGGACCTATCTCTACAAGAGGTTGCTGAGGGGCGATAGGGAGTTTGACGGATTGTAGCTCCAAGGGATTTTGCTGCTGCCTTGGATGTTTGTAACTTCTCTAGGCTGTGATCAGCCTTCTTACCAAATAAAGAAGAGCCGTCAAAGGGCATATTCAAAAGTCTGGCCTGTACATCTGGAGCAAAACCAGACTTTCGCAACCACACAAATCTGCGGATTGTATTACTTGCCGCCATGGCCCTGCTGATACTGTCAGCAGAATCAATGCCAGTTTGAAGGGATTCGCACATTGCGTCTTTACCATCTTTAATGATGTTCAGAAAAGCTTCCCTTTCTTCTCCTTCCGGTAGGCAATCAGCCGCTGATGAAGCACACTCCCAAAGTGTATGGCTGAATCTTGCGAGCATACAAGTAGCATTCATGGATTTAAGCGCCATGCTACACGCGGAAAAAACCTTTTTTGACATAGCGCCAAATCTCTTATCATCCCTGTCTTGTGGAACAGTAGGGTATGCAGATCTACTGTTCGATGAAGTTGCTGCTTGAACAACCAGACTCTCTGGAGTTGGACGTTTGGACAAATACTCAGGGTCAGAAGCAGATACCCTATATTTGGCAGATACTTTTTTGTTAACTGCCGGGATAACCTCAGGAGTTTCCCAGTTGGCCGATATTTTCCTCTGCAATCCAGTATGAAATGGCACCACAGGATCTTCCCGTGGGCCTTTAATTAAAATGTCTGTAAGATCATCTGGTTGAAAAGAATGTGAAGGTGTAGACCAACCCATGAATTCTATTATTCTGGCCATTAAAGTTCTGTAAGGGGTCTCAGCATGTTCCTTTGGGTCTGGTTTGGCAAATTCTACTTCTGGGGAAGTATCTAACCCACTTGCATCATGCAAGGATTCTTGAATGTCCTTCAACCTATTTTCTTCAAAAATAAATTCCTCTGGTACAGGTGTGGTAGTCCTCTCCAACCGAAAAGGTCTTTCATGATCAGAATCCCCCCCTTCCTCATAAATAGAGGACACGTCTCTGAAATAATCTCACCTTGGGAATGGCTTAAAACCCATTTTTAAAGCAGAAGGGGCCAAGCTTGTAGTAACCGGTTGAGAAAACGGCGAAGTTGTCGACGCGGAAGTCAAAGGCTTAGAAGAAACCGAAAGAGCTGTGGAAAAGGTATGAAGAGACTGTGAATAACTCGAGAGGATCGGAATCCTACTCAGAGTCGTCAAGGTTATCGACGACATTCTAGAGGTCATGATCGAAGCCCTCGGTATGACTACTGACTCCGAAGGAGTGACAGTAGTAGGTTTGTCCTTTATCGGCGTCGAAGACGGCGTCGATTCGACCGATCTGTGTGTCGATGGGCCCTTCGATAATGGCATCGATGATGCAGATTTATGAGTCGAAGAGACCTTCGACGATGGCGTCGATGACGCAGTCTTACCGCCTTTGCTCGAGGGTTCATGACGCTCTCAGGCAGTTTCTTTCGCCGGGTGCAACGACTCGCAGCATTTCGATCTTTCGGGTCTTTCACCCAGGGTATTACCTTTAGCCGTCTCCGAGGGGGTCGAGGCCGATTTCTCGAAGACGCTAAGCATCTTTTTACAGAATTCCTCCCACTTAGCTGGAGAGCTGTGTTTCGTGGGGCAGGTGACCATTTCTGGGGAAACAGAAGAAGACGAAGAAGAGTGTGATCTACGACGCCTCTTTTTCGAGTGTTTGGATCTTGAAGAATGATGGGAACCGCTTCGAAACCTCGAACGGGAATGTTTCCTGTGACGGCGAGGAGACAAATGTCTCGACTCTGCCGAGGAAACTTTCGAAGGAGTAGAAGTTTTAAGAGTCTTACCTCTTTAGAGCTTCCCCTTATGCTCCTTCAAGGCTTTCGTCGTTATGGACATGCAGTCCTCGCATTCTGAACAATGGTGCTCCGATCCCAGGCACCACAAACAGATCCTGTGAGGATCCGTCAATGACATTTTCTTTCCACAATCACAACACTTTTTGAAGCCGGACCGTGGGGTTGACAGTTCAGATGAGGAAACCATTGATTAGAGTAAGATATCTGCGAGGAAAAAGTAGAATCTACTTGAAGAACAAACTGAGCAACACGATTCCGAGGCCCACGAAGCGCGGTAAAACGGAACTGAGCAACGGACGCTGGGCGAGTCTATTTATACGCATGATGACGTTGGCACCAATACGGAGGCTGTCGAGGGACACCAACTCGAGGGACGTCGATGCGCAGCGCCCTCTACTGAAATTTTTTTCCGAGGCTAGCAAGCTGGAAGTGATCTATTATCAAGATAAGGAATACGTCGGAGGACACAATCCCTTTGAAAGAGGCTGTTGCAGTAGTCCAGCCTAGAGAGAACCAGGGCTCTGGAGATAGTGAGCTTCTGGGGGAAAGTGAGAAAAGGAATAATACCTCTGAGGAGGTGCAGCTGGTAGTGGGACTTCTTAGCGATGTCCTTGATGTGAGGAGAGAAGTAGAGGGTGAAGTCGAAGATAATACCAAGGTTTTTTGCCTCGCAGGAAGGTGCAGGTAGAGGGCCCATGGAGGGCAGCCAGAGTGAAAGAGGGAAATCGAGAGCAGGGGTCCAAATGAGAAGGATCTCAGTCTTACTGGTATCAAGGCAGAGATTGTTAGAGGCACATCATTCCTGAATCGCAGATAGACCGCCAGGAATGAGCAAGAAAGGAGAGGAGAGGAGTCTGAGGGGAGCCTAAAGGAGAGCTGACTGTCATCCGCATAACACTGAATGTTAGGAGAGAAGGTAGAGATGAGGTGGGCCAGAGGTGCCAAGTAAATGTTGAAGAGCCAGTGTGATTGGTTAGAACCCTGGGGAGCACCACATGTGGGGGGAGAGGCGGTGGAAAGAAAGGTCTCCAATTGGACCAGGGAGGGTTGATTGGAGAGGAAGGAGGTCAATCATGCTAGGACCTGACCCGTGATGCCCAGGTTGTCACAGAGACGATTGATCAGGATGGTGTGGTTGACTGTGTCGAAAGTAGAGGATAGATCATGGAGAATGAGGACAGAAGGAAGGCTAGAGTTGAGATTAGAGAGCAAGTCTTCACGTGTGTTCAGGAGAGCAGTTTCTGTTCTTCTGGCTGCTCTAAAGCCAGGCCGGTGGTTATGGAGACAACCAACAGATTCAGTATGGTGAGTAAACTGGGAAATGGCCAGCTTTTCTAGGAGTTTGCCCAGGAAAGGAGTGATAGAGATTGGGTGATAGTTCAGTTTTGTACCTTTAAGGCCATTAAAAAGAATTGATCAGGACCCTGTTGGGAGAGCAGTCCTTTCCAAAGCCCCCTGCCAGAGGTGAAGTCATATGTTCCAAGGCAGAGGCTAGCCTTGCTCCTACCCATTCCAAGGACACGTTGGGGGTGAAATTGCTGAGGATCAAAGGCCTACCACTATGCTAGCAAAACTCGCTAGGTTGGGGCAGAGCAGAGACTGAATGGGACTTACCTTGTCCTGGAGCACCTTACAGTGGGTCTCACAGAATTCAGAGAAGCCTGTCCACTGCCTGCACCTCCAAAAGAGAAAGGATCTCCCGTAAATGGGCCAGGGACCCTATCTGACAGAGAGGATGAGAGGAGGGTAGAGGAAAAGGAAGAGGAACACTGAAGCCTGTGGAGACCATAGAAAGGATCCAAGGACTCTTGCAATAATGCTTCCAGAGCCAGCCAGCCCCCTACAGGCAAGCTGTGTTCCCTGACTGTGACGTCACTGCTTCTTGGTGTCTGAAGTGGGAAAGGAGGAGGGGAAGCAGAATAAACTGTCCAAAGTCCTCTGCTGCTTCCTCCTGTGGTCACTGGGCGACCTGTCAGGCCTCTGTGCACCGCGGTCCCGAAACTCCTTGAAGCCGCTGCAAGCACGGGGTTTGAAGTCGGTCCTGCCCTGAGATTCAGGGACAGACTTCCGTCATGGCTTAGTCAGGATGGCCAAGAACTTTGCAGTTTGTGTAGCGGTCTTCTTCTTTGTCAACTCGTCCTCGATGGACGAATGAAAAAGGTCTGAGCCCTCGAAGGGAAGATCCAGGATCAGATCTTGCACTTAAATGAAAACTTAGTGGCATGCATCCACGCTCTCCATCTCATCTCCACCCCCAGGAACAGCTCTCTGTTTGCTATGTCTATGCGGGGGACCGAGAGGTGCCAAGACTTCTGAAATAATTGGCAACGAGTGTTGAACTATCCAAATGTTCGTGTTGAGATCTCAAGTCCATGCAGAGTCTCAGGTTCCCAATACACTTAGTTACTAGCATGATGGGAGACAACCAGTCTGTACTCTCCACCCTTTCTATGATTCCTCTCTGAAGCAACACATCTAGTTCACCTTTCAGCTTCTCCTTCATGTGATGAGGAACAGGGCTCACCTTATGGGTGACAGGGACAGACTCATCCTTGACCTTCATGCAATGTTCAAAGTCTCTCAGTTTTCTGAGCTCATCCGTAAACACCTCTGGAAAACACTAAGTTGACTTGTCTTCTACCACCGCCACAGACCCTGGTTCATTCGAGCTAGCTTGGATTTGAATATCCAGTTTGTCTTGTTCAGCCCAGCAGCGATGATCCTCTACGAGCCACATAAACATCTGCAGAGCACTTCCTCCCTTTACACTCTATTAAAGCAGAAAACTTGCAAACCAACTCAATCACCACTTCCCCATAGGCATATGGTTAAAACTCCCACAAGTCCATGAGTAAACTTCTCAACTAATATTCTGGTTCAGGGCGACCCACTGTCAACCTTCATTGGCAGAATCCTTCCATTCAACACAAAGTCAATTGGTCCCTGTGATGACGGTAATCTCAGACACATGCCGGACCTGTACTTTGGATGATTGTGGACCTGATTAAGAAACGTCCTGCTCTGGTCGTGGGCTCTACCATACTGACCACACCGTCTGTGACCCTTTATCTTACACTTAAGACAATTGGCATTCCTAGCCGAACAAAACAAGCTAGCAGACAAATGCCTGTTACTCCTACACTTGAAGCATTTAAAATGTCTGCAACTTTCACTCCCTTTCTTTTCCACTTTGAGTGCGCTTAGTTCCTGGTGTTGTTTTTCTAGTGTCATGCTCTTCATATCATGTGCAGTTTTCTCCATATTTCTGGTAACCTCTACAGTCTCTTCCAGTGTTGAATCTTTGGCTAGACGTTTTTCTTGCATTCTCGAGTTGTTGGTGACACTGACCACCTGGTCTTTGATTAGGGAGTTGGTCAAAGGTCCAAACTCATACGTGTGGCTCAATGTCCTCAGAGCAGCCACCTAATTATCCACTGGTTCCTGTGAGTCCTGAACTCTTTGAAAGAACTTGTTCGAACGTAATACTCTTCCTTGGTTCTAAGGGTTCTAGGAGTTTGTTAACTGCTAGGGTAAAGTCATTTTGCTCACATTGACCTTCCTCTGCTGGTTCCGGGAGACCATCGTAGACATGCGCCCCTCCGCACCATGGTTATGCAGAAGAACTGCCTGCTTCCTGGCATGTGCAAATTTATCTCCCCCAAGTTCTATCAAATCAGTATCGAATATCCTTTTCCAGTGCTCCCAATGGATTGGAGGAGTGCCAGATTCTGCGAGGAATTGTGGGGGAGGAGGTATGCTAGCGGCCACCATAATTGCAGTCACCTCTTCTCTAACTTTTCATCTCGTTCAGGGGTCTTATCTACTATATTTCATGTTTCCAACCCCTTCTGGATTTATTTTTTAGTTTTAGCCTATTGGCTTTTCCAGTACTTGTCACGCCTCAGTGTGTACGAGCGCAATACAAATAAAATATCCTATCATATATATCATATCAGCGCCTGCTGCACCACCGATGTTTATTGAGTTTGCCAATATCTGTCCCGCTCCGGAGGCACAAAGCAACGTCTTGTTGCTATGGACGCCCAGTGACCCACTGGTAGCCAGAGAGTGGCCATGCGTCGAGGTCGTTCCGTCTAGCGTGGCTCCTTCAGCCCACACGCACCGGGACGCACGCCTGCTCCAGCTCATGCCCTCTTTACCTTGCAGCTTTCTACCTCGCACACCCCCTCCCGCCCCTCCCCCCCCCCGGCACTGCTCTGTGTCCCAGGAGTTTTCGGAGCGGCACCAGGAGTCCTTGGAGGAATGCCACCTCGGCACATGCTGGCTGTATGCGACCTTTGGCCAGTCCGGGCCACTCACAGACGACGCTGACTCGCTCTGCTGGACTCTTCCAGGGGGGGCCCACAGGTTCTGACCGCCCCCTCACTGTACCTCTGACTCGTCACCGGTGTGAGAAAGACAAGGTAGCCCAAATTGATGAGTTCCTTTATTAATGAACTTGCAGAGTGCAGAGCACAATTCAGCCGGGCTAGCCCAACCGAAAAAGAACCTCAAGCCAACAACACTCTTCAGAACATATATACATCATAACACACTGCCAACCTGCCGTCCAGTTGCAAGGGTGCTACACAAAGTACCTAAGAAAGATAAAAGGAAAATAAATAAAATAAGAAGAGTTCGAATTGTTTAACAGCCTATTGGTCTATTTGTTGAACCATAAACGCTCTCCATTAGATATGCCAGTAATATCGTTTATCTCAGACATGCAGTCGCGCAGCTCTGTGGGCAGTGCGTATGTCCATCCCCGCAGACGCCCATGTGACCTGGTGCACTTTCAGGTATTTTTCCCCTTCGCCGCCCCCGTTCAGTCTCGGGAGGGCCCCATTCCAGAATCGGAAATGCTTTATGACTGTTAATGTGGAAAACGGTTCCGCTGCGAGCCGGATAAACATGAAACCTCACGTGCATCATTTTCCAGAACTCAAGCACTCTTGAGTGCAGCTGAGCAGGTCTGGGAATGACCTGTACGCACCCAGCTCCCGGATGTGCGTCGGCTTTGCTATTCATTTCTTTAAATTTCGCTCAATGGGATTTTAGCCACAAGTTAAATTGCGCGCCAAGTAGACAAATCCCTCGTGGTCTTGGAAATGAATGTGTGCGAACATCAAATAACACTCGAGCACTTGGAGTTCATGCCATTGGATTGGTCTGATCTGTCTGGGCCTGCTGTCCCCTCGCCAGGCAGGCATGTTCGGGATCTCCTGGAGCAGACATGGCAATGGCATCAGAAGCAAAGGGCGGCCTGGCCTTGCCCTTGTGCCTAGGTCCTCTTCTGGCAGGCCTGGGCACTGACTCCGAGTCAGGAGAACGTGGGAGGGTCGAGGTTTCTGGCCTTCTATGCAGCCGGGCCCATTTCCAGATCGACTTCCTCTTCCATCTACACCTTTGTCTCCAGATGATTTCTTTCGGTTTCACTTCTTCCCTTGTTACGCTGCATCAGCTTGGGGTGATTCAGGGGCACGCACCACGTGCTATTTCCCAAGGTGCATTACTAATGTGTTTTTATATTCATGCAGAGGGCTGAACCAATACAATTCCCGCGATTGTTCGCCCTTCTGGTAATGACCAAACAACCAATGTATAACAAGCATTGGCAATGCCAACAGTTATGACTTTTGATTAGGCAGGGAAAAGGCATTTGCCAGGCAGTGCCATAGTGGTATTCTGCTTTATTTCAAGGCACACGCAATCCAAGTTGTGATACCTTTTATTAGACTAACTAAAAAAATACTCTGGAACGGTGCAAGTCATTAACTTTGGAAGTCCTGCTGTGTTCTTTATCACATTGGTTTTACAGAGTAAATGTGTTTTTTACTTCATCCATTAAAAGCTATCAACACTTTTTTGAGGGATTCTAAAACCAGACCAACACTGCCAACCCTTTCTTTCCATATTTATTTAAAGACAAATATCACGATTTTAATACAAAATAGAAACACATTCTTGAAAACAAATCTTCTCTTACTAATAATGAAAGCCAATTAGTCCCTGTTTCGCTTTTTTTCCACTAAGCAGGCACTGCTCAATCCAGCTTGGCCACCCTTCCGATTAGTGCTTTGATATTGATATTGATATTTTATTTCGATTGCGCTCATGCACAAGTGTTTCAGAGCGCTCGTACTCAAGTGTTGCTGGGTCTTCCAAGACATCCTTCCATTACTGGAGCCAGACAAAAACTGCACTGGTTGCCCATCAAGCACCTGATTTCTTTTAAGATCCTTACACTTACTTTTAAGTGTTTGAACGCTGAAGCCCCCAGCTACCTCACTGAGCGCATTCAGCGCTATGTACTGGTACGACCCCTTAGGTCACTGGAACAGGCCAAGCTTATCCAGACCAGATTTGGCCTTACCAAATTTGGGAAAACCAGGTTTGATGTTGTGGCCCCTGTTATGTGAAACTCAATTCATCAAGTTATCCATCTCTCTTGTTGATTTCAAAAAGAAGCTGAAGACCTATCTTTTTACAGCCCCTTGCTTTCATGTTCTTTTTTTTTAATCCTGCATTCTCTTTTCTTTAATTGTCTGTTTGTTTCATGTTTTGTGTGCGACTTGAGGCCTGTGGGCGATTAGGCCCGTTAAGGAGAATTAAAATAAATAACTAATTAAGCACATGCTTAATCACAACAATTTTGATAGTTGGCCTATTTATGGGGTGCGTCCACGGGGTGTATGACCCCCCTACATTTCTCCTTAGCAGTTGCTCATTTGTACCGCTTCTTTCTAATACACAACATTACTCCCATTATTAAAGGCAGACGCTAGCAAACATAAGCTGTTTCCCAAAGGTTGTGTTGCAGAGCAATCCTGCCAGGTTGCACTACTACTGCACTGCTGCTCGCTTCTTGGAGTGACATAATCAGGTCAGCATTCCTGCCTGGAATGAGGGAACATCCATGCCACTAGATCTGCTCTGTGGCCAGATGTGCTGCATTGTGTCCCAGACAGTGCCTTTATACACTCCTAGACTTAAATGTTTTGTAGTAGTGCCTAATTTATAAATATTGATTAGGTAGTTGGCAAGTGCTGTCCTGCACTGTGGACATTGGCCTGCTTCTTTTCAGCATTTGTGATCCAGGGCAATGCAGTGCTGATTCCAATAATGTACATGCACTTAAAAAGCTCAAACATAGGACCTGAAAAATCTGCTTATCTGGACCAAATGGGATCCTCATTCTTAGGTCGAGGGCCTTGGCTCTCTAATGGTGGCCTATCTTGCCAGGGTGCGTAACATCATTCTTTTAAATAATTGACTACCAGAAACTGAGGATGTCAAACAACCTGTGATAATATTAGGAGGCTATGGCCACCATGGTTGCTGGCACTATGAAGTGGGTTATGACTTTGGGAGGTGGCCCGGAGTCAGTAGGTGGTGCAGGCTGAACTTTGGCCATGATAAGCCTGAGAGATTGCGTTTGGCTTTTGTAGATGGAACTACCCAGGGAGTAATATGTTTGAGAAAGTGGCTGGCAGCTGCTAAAGGATTCCTCCAAGGTGAGAAAATGCAAAGGGAATATGGACACGCGCTCTAGAAAGGAATAGCAGGTGCAATGGACATTGATGATGGACAAGCAGGAGTGAGCTACCTGAAGTGAGAGTACTAGTAGAAATCTTAATTTCAGCGATAACACACCATAAAAGAACACAAGGCAATATAAAAATAAGACAATCTTTCAGCAAATACAAAATATCATAAATAGTATAGTTAGATTAAGACAAGTAAAAACGTTTCCTAAAAGCATGATTGAAAAAGGTAACAATCACTTTAAATTCTACTTTAAGAGTGCAACTTTTCAATACTTCCAGTGCAGTAAAAATGTTTCCACCAAGAAGAGACCAAACTGGCTTCAACCAGCGGCATCTCTTCCTGGTGTAGGCAGGACAGAAACTAAAAAATAACTTTTCGTCCTCAACTGGGGCAAAACAACAGGGGCACCTGGCAAGCAGATTCTTCCCCCATTTGCAGGTGTGGCATGCAGGTGGCAAAATACCCAACCTGAGTTTTACAAATATAGTTTTCCCTTTCAAGTTCAAGTGGAAATCCAGTTACTGTTAAAATCCCCAGGACTTTTTAATCAAGTGGTAAGTGACCTCCCACTTGCTGCCAAGGAAGGAGTCAATCATCCTCCCCCAGGCCCAATGATTAAACAAGGTCCTAACAGGGCCTTTATATCCCAAACCTATCAGTAGGATTTGACAATAGGTCTGTAAGGCCAATATTAAGAAGCATAATTTGTACATGTGAGAACCAAGGGAACGAGCGACTTCCAGCCGTGCAAAGCAACTCGGTCAACCCTTCCCTATATGGTACAAGAGCCTCAGAGTTCCAGATCCTCATCCAGTATAACACAGGCAAGTGCATTATTAAGTATTTGATGTGGACTCACCCTACTTCACATACTACTTGCACAGAGGGAGCATTAATAGGCAAAGCAAGTCATCTTTTAAAGAATGTATTCTCGACCACTTGGATAGGTGCAGAATCAGCCCAGCCTCATAACTCCTCTCCATAGGAAATTTCCAATACCAATTGAATCAAGTATAGTTCTAGCAGTTACGAAATTGCCTCACCCCTCAATCGCGAAACCATACTGGTAATAAGGCCACACTGGCGTGCACCCGCCTAAGCACTGATTGCCGACTGGGGTGCCCATTTAAATTTTTGTTGAGTAAACCAGGACCAAATAATTGTAAGAATCGACCATCTTCAGTAATTGGTCATTCAAATAAAACTTGGATGCTAGACGAGCTTGATGCCCACGAGGGGCATATACCATTGTCTTCGTTTTTGACTTGTTGATACAAAGGCCTTTTATAACACATACTTTCCCAAAGGTGTCAAGTTGATGTTGTAACCCCACCAGTGTTTTAGCGAAAAGAACAGCATCATCAGCAAAGATAAGTAGGCTCCATTTGTGGGAACCCAAAGCAGGAGCATCCTTGGGCACTTTGTGCAGATCTGAGGCAATGTCATTAATAAATAAAAGAAATAAGAGAGGAGTCAACACACATCCTGTCTTACCCCGATCTCTATTGGGACTGGCTCTGTTTTTTCCCCATTGGGGCCCCAACTAATACGAGCACTGTTACCAGAGTATAATGACTTAATGGCTCGTCCCAGCGGTGGTGGGATTTGTATCCTCTCTAGGGACGCCCACAAACAATCTCAGGGAATAGTGTTGGAAGCCATTTGCAGGTCAACAAACACTAAATACATTGGGCGCAATTTCAATGTTACATGTTTGCGCAGCAAAAGATCAAACCTCATGGTTTGATCAAGTGTAGATACCCCAGGGCGAAAACATGCCTGTACATGCGAGAGGATACCCAAATTATACGCCCAGTATTCTAATCGATGCAGGACACCTTTGAATATATTTTCGATAAGGAATTGATCAGGGAAATGGGCCTAAAGTTTGACGGCAGCTTTGGATCCCCCTTCTTAAAAAGGAGAATAATAACAGCTTCTCTCCAGCTATCAGGAGGAGTATTTGTACGGAAAATAACATTAAAAAATGTGTTTAAAAAAGGGACCGAGATGCCAGGTTCACCCTTAAACAAATCTGCTGGAAGGGAATCAGGGCATTACTTAATAAACACAACCTGAATAAGAGCAGCTGGGCACTTGGCCTGTTTATACAACTATAGCTGTCATTTGCAACACACTGCCTCACTCTCTTGTCAGCACTTTTGCAGCTGCTCTACTATGCACTGCTCTGCAGTTCGGTGCAATGGATGCAATAGACAGTGTAAAGACACTTTTATGCCGGATATAGGGTGCTGGAAACAAGAACAATGAGAACTGTATGCTCACCCGGGTCAACTGAGGACTCTCCTTAGCTTTTCCCCCTTAATCCCTTGATCCAGAGGAACCAAGTCAGACTGTTCTAGAGGGTGAGTGTAAGCGTTCAGGGGACGGGAGAATCGGGAACCAGTCGAAAACCAGAGTCAGCAGGCACCGTTCTTTATGTTCTTTAGGAAACATGACTTATTCCTGGCTTTTTTTGGCACGCACTGTGGGGTGCTGAATGCACTCAATGCCGTGAGAACCCATTTCAAGTATGCAGCTGCAGTGAGGGAATTAAGCTCAAATCAGGCCAAGGCCCTCAACCTAAGATTCTTCACCAAAGTCTCCTGCGTTGCGCTGTCCATTGGATTTTCTGCCTCCAATCAACCTGGAAGTCTTGGTGGGGGTCTTGCTCTCACTTCTGAAAGCTCAAATCCCAGCGGCTCACAACCCGTAGGTAATGTAGATAATGGCGCATGCTCCAAGGACAGCCATAATCACTACCACGATCACAATCACTGCCAGAAAGTTAGAGGAAAGGTCTCAATAGCGTACCAAGCCACGTGTCAAGCTGCACAGCTCGTACTGAGCGTAATCTAACAGCCTCGCAGTACCAAAGCAGCCACTTCCGACAATCTCATTGATGATGGACAAGCAGGAGTGAGCTCCCTGAAGTGAGAGTATGATTCATCCCAGGATTGTATCTAGTCTTCGAGGCCGAATGAGGGAGTCGATAAAAGGCCCATCATCAGACCCATGGAGAGGTTGTAAAGACACTGATTTGTGCCTCTGGATTTGTTGCTTGCTAGCTTGACCAGGGACATTCTGCAGGTTATTTTATTGTATTGCTGGGGCATTATATTCACTTGTTTCTGTGTCGCCGAGTAAAGAAAGTGGGACACGCAAAGACTCGTCCCTAGAAATGGCTTCTGGGCAGGTCTTACCCGTAAGGCCCTTTGTGATCCCATAAATAATTTATGGTCAAATCATGTCTTTTTGGAGACGCGATGCTCGGTACCTGGGTTGGACGAAAGACGGCTAAGGTTATGTTGGATTCTGGTGCTTCCATTATCTATACTGATGCCATGTGGGTTAAAGAAATGGGCATTCCAGTGGTCACGAAAGCATACTCCGAACCAATACAGGCACCAAGAAGAAATCTCTTTTTTTACTTGATTGCAGGCTGCCAGTTTTGAGTAATTTTAGGTACTCCTTAGTTGCATTTGCATAACCCACCTACTGATTGGCTTCAAGGGACAGCAACCTTTTTCTTCAGAGTATTGTGCAGCAAATTACATGATGCCTTCCAGAATACAGGAATCTATTTGCCAATACCTGTTATTGGGATCTCACGAAATTGGCAGTGTCCTTCAAAACCTGCCGAAAGGATATCAACTTCCCTGACATAAGCAGTATGACTGCCCGATTGGCTTAGTGAAAGGGGCACGCATTCCTTGCGCTGTGAATACTCACTAACCTTGTCACAAGATCATGTATTACAGGACTTCATTGCAGCTCTATAAAATGGGTTTATTGGCCATTCGAGTTCACCTAAGGCCTCTCTGGTATTTCTTCACTCCAGATATGGAGAGAGTCTACTCCACTCCTATCACCTCTTTGGTATATTCCTTCCATTAACACGTGCCACTCTCTACCTGAAGGACCTATTGGCCAGGGGTGGACTGTGAACCAAAAGAGGCCCTGGAAATAATTTTTAAAGTGGCCCCATATTAGACATTTTCAGCAAGCCCAACCCTTTTCCTATGACAAAATGTGGAAACAAAATAGTTTACCACACAGAAGGGCGCAGAGGCCTACCAGGAAATATCCAGAGTTCTCTATAGGCCAGTCCACCCCTTCTCTTAGCCAACTGAACTGTTGACAGCGTGGCTCTGCTCCAGACTATTCCCTGCCTTCTTGTCCTGCCCATGTCATTCTTCTCGGTTTCCTGCACTCTGCTTTTCAGCTGCCAGCCACACCCTCCTGCTACTTCCTGTTTCCGGGTCTCACTCTTTCCGGGTGTTACAGAGGCCCATTTCCCATCGCAGCTCTCTGCCCTCATGACCACAGCTGTCCTCTTTCTTCCATCAGATTCCAGAGCAGATCCAGACTTCGGCACTGAGCCTCAGCACAGTGACAACCCCAAGAGGGTTTTTCCCTGTTCAAATCTTTCCCCCTCTTTGTGCCTGACCTTCCTATGCCACGTGTAAAGCAGTAGTTTAGTTTCTAGCAGTAAAGGGTCTTCTAAAAGGCACAGGCCATTCCTCTACTCTTCTCGGCAACCCATGAAATATCAGGGGACGCCAGTTTCTGAAAGAGAGTTTCAATAAGTCTCACAACATGGACGCTGAGGCATCACTGCATAACTCACATCCGGCAGTAGCAGGATAGTCCACTCTCTCATTCCCATGAGAACTGCCAATGCTCGCTCTGAAGACTCTCCACCGCTCACTGTACTATGCTTTTCAAGAGCTAGACTCAAACCACGGCTCGCGCTCATCAGGGCTTTCCAGCATCCACGACAACCATTCCTATTTAGAGCGCTGCTCCACTTTCAGTCACTCATAGCATTATTTCAGAGAAATATAAGAAATATAAAACTTCACAAATACAATAAACATAACAAGTATCACACTTACATTATATTAGATTCAATTGCATACAATGGCCCAATGGACCAGATATATCTCCGCTGGGGCTAATTTAGTTGCAAAGACGTCTCAGCATAAGTGTGACGCATAAACGCCAGTGCCTTAATGTCCCTTTAACTGTGGGAATTGGGGGCCAGTGGGACCAGCGGGCGTCCTTCTCCCCGGTGGGACGACAGTTCCTCCCGAGAGCACTGGCTGGCAGAGCAAGCTTCTCAATGGGCGAGCACTAAGTTCTATCATAGTGTTTATCTTTGGCCGGCATCTCCTGTTAAAAGACAACGGGCCTCATTATAAGTTTGCCGGTCCGGAAACAACGGTGCCGGTAAGCCTACCGGCACCGTTGTTTCCGGACCAGCAAACTACGAGTTCTGCCTGCCAGAGCCGCTGTGCCTAACAGGTCTAACCATGTCGGGCACAGCGGCCACGGTAGGCAGATTTGTCACGGGAGCACTGGCACCTTTGTTAACGGTGCCGTGGTCCCGTGTCCCCATTCCCAATGGGAATTAACTAAATTGCTGACGCCCGACTTCCCAGTCGCCGGACCTGGAATAGCCCGGTGGCACCGCGAAGTCAGGCGCCGGTAATTCATTCCGAGTCTGGTGGCAAGCCGCCGGTAGCACCGGCAGAGTTACCGCTAGACTCGGAATGAGGCCCATGTCCTGGCCATGCCTGGGTCCCCAAAATCTATTCGAACAGAGTCACAGGCGTTTCCCCCCTGTTGGCAGATCCTGTTGCAACTTATAATTCATTCTCTGGTTAGAAATAAGCATCCCCTCACTGTCCACATCCAGTGTAGACATTTATTTAGTAACGCATGCCAGTTTGGGGACCTTATGTAAAAATATTGTCCCCCCTTCCCAAGATGTCGATGCATGACTTCAATTACCGGTGGGGGTAGATGATTCATGGCCCATCCAGGGTACTGCCCTACCAGGAATAATATTAGCCCTGGGCACTGGCCTGACTTCTGCTTCGATTCAGGGGGCACGCAAAGCAATGTACTGCTATTAAGGTGGTCACAGCCACTCATTTCCTTTATGGGCTGGGACTCTTGATCCACTTGGACACAAGCAATGTTGGCGCTTGCTTGCTTCCCACTACTGCATTTCCCTCCGCCCTGGATTGGACTGGTGGCAGCAGAACATGTTGCAGGTGAAATCAAGGCAATTTATTGGCTGCCCTTTTTCCACTCTCTTTACTATGCCGTGAGCCCCCCGCAACCACTCCCTTCCCAACTGCCTCAATCAGAGTTAAAACTAAGTTCTTTATGGTCAAGAGTTCAGACACAGCAATACTACAGCGGCACTGCTTCTGCACTGGGCCCCCCTCGCCACTCTGTTCATGGACACATTTTACCCCTTGCTCATAGAGGAATGAAGGACAGGATGTTCTGCTAACCGGCGGGCATGACCTGGGACCACTCTGCCACATCATCCCTGTGAACAGCCTGGTAGTTTTCTCCACCCGGTGATAACCCACTGTAGAAACCATGTAGGTCAAGGATCTGCTTAGGGAGCAGAGCTAGCTCAGTAACAGTGTCTACTTGCGAGGGCATTCAACTCCCGCCCTCACGTAACACAAACATTTCCGGTCTGGCCGGGGGTGATGATGCTCCGTCCCGTGCTGCATTGGGGGCAGGGGGTCAGGAACTGTGGGGACCACAGGGGGTGCAATTGGAAGAAGTGGAATAATAGTGGAACTATCAGTTTCGTGGTCTTCACCTCCCCCGATGGCCACGTTTAGGTGAGGTCCGCTGGTAGTTGGGGGCAAGCTGCTATACAGCCCCCCAGATTGCAATTGGTCGGCACTGAGCTTGAAGCGATTATCTAAAGGCCGGTGCCCCGGAGAACGCTCAGAGCCCATCTCTTGATTGTTTAAACTAATGGACTTCTCACTTTAGGCAGGGGATTTTGATATTAATTGCAGCAACCCCCCCCCCCTGTTCCCCCTGCCCGCGGTCCAGGCTGACTGGGAAATTAAATGTGTTGAAAGAGCCCAAAAGCGGATGTATTTCACTAATGAAAGAGTGGTCTTCCTCCAAATGACACACATGCTAGGCTCACTGAACTAGTCTACAGCACTGGCTGAGGACGTGGGGGTTACAGTTGCCATGTTCCTCTTGACAGTCAATATTTTCCTCTTAGATATGCGTGATGTATAAGCACTCTGCGTGTCCTCCACTGAAGTCCTGTTAAAAACAAGATTGGCAAAGCCAACAGTTTTGGCTTGTGTATAAGTATTAGGCATTTGCCAGGCACTGCTACAATATGCCCACTCACTGGCACCATTTTACAGCTGCTACCACCGATGACCAGTGAATACCACTAACCCAGTGCCTGACAGATGCCTTTCCCATGACTACACAAACGCCCAAACTGTTTGCATGGCTTGTGCTTGATCCCTCTTGCATTGCAACTAATCTTATGTTAAATGTTACTACCAATGTGACGTTGTATGTCTTACCTCGAATGTTCCTTGACGCGCCCTACCCTGCCGCTCTACCTGATTCCTCCCCCCTCTGGTTCAGGGCTAATAACGCAGCCTTTGGCCTGGGGATGAATGCCCTCGACTTCGACTCTTCGCTCCACCCTTCCGTCTCTGGTATCTCTTCACCTAGGATCAGGCATGCAGGCAGTGGGATAAATTGTGAATATCCCTGACTTGTCCCGCTCTCCCACTCCTCTCTTCTAATTCCCCTCTTCTTCCCTTTTAGCCCGTGTGGCAAGGGATAGCCTTAAAGCACAGCTGCGAACGTCAGGACCCTTGATTTGCTGCCGCAATGTTGCAACTTACAAACCTACAAATACATTCATGAAATGTTACTCTTAAAAAAGAGCCCAATAACCCAGAGGACAGAAAATAAGATCGCCCAGCATCAAAAATTCATTAACTAGAATACGTGCATTGCTGCCTGCAGGTGTGCGCCACAATGACCAGGCGAACATGTGGCATCATTCCGAGAGAGATTCAGAGAGCGCAAGAGACCTATTTCTCTCAGCAGCCGTCTCGGTGCAACATGCCGTTGCCAAATGAAATGGTTAGTGGGATTTAGTATTCCAGCCACTGTGCCTCTCTGCATTTACAGTGAGTCATCTGGCTTTTCTCATGGCTTTGTGTCACTAGGTGGCTGGCTGCTCGGCCTGCATCCCAGGATGGGGGTTAACTGTACCATGGTTGTATTGCTTACTTATTTATTTGAATTTATAAAGCACCCAGCGGCCCGTAGGCACTGTGGCGCTGTTACAGAAGGTTACTTAATACAGCTAGGACAGGTAATTCATAGGCAATGACACAGTGGTACATGTCCAATGGCAATGGTGGGAGGGTGTTCCGAGGTTACAGTGGAACAGTGTGGAGACAGTGCACACTGAGAGAACGTGGGAAGAAAGGACTGGGGGTGGCAGGGAGAGTGGGGAGCGGAGTAAAGAGTTGTTTAGAAAGAGACAGCATCATTTCTGAGGATGATCTTTCCAAGCAAGTGCAAGTGATGTGGGGATGGGAGCGCATGTTATGCAAGCAACACAATACTCACCGTGGTGGGAAAATAGCGACTAGTCTTGAATTTCTTCAGGGCCATGGAGCAGGTGTAGGTCCCGAGGAAGAGGATGAAGGACATGAGAGTGATATCCGGGACATACTTGCAGTTGCTTCCGACCAGTAAGCCGCCATACTTCAAGCACTCTTTCTTGGAGAGCAGCGACCAGTCAATGGTGCCATTGTAAGCCTGCGGCAGAAAGGGATTAATTAGATAAGGTGAGCTCGCCCTTTCAAACACTGTGTGAATGCACCCAAAGTGCCCCACTCTGCAAGCCACAGCGGTGCTCACTCAACATACACAACTCTGCAGACACATTTTGAATACATATATTTTCTTATTTGACATCGGAAGCAAGTAGCTGTACTCACAGCAAGTTAATCTACAGACGCTGCAATGATTTGCATGGCAATTGAGAACAAAATGAAGGGGTGTCCCGGACTATGGGTACACGTGTTCCGATTATTCATAGCATCATTTCTCCGTCTATGTATATTTAATACATATGCATGTTTATTGTGGGATTTTTAAAGGTAGCATTGAACACCTGGCCTCCGCGCTGGTGAGATGCCCGCTGAAGTGGGTGATTACATCTTACTCGAGAAGCCCTTCCTATATTGTACTTACAAATGACATATAAATCATATTCCCTTATGTAACCATGATGGCTTCAATACATTGGTTCATGTGGCCGAGGAGCTTGGCCCCACCTAGGAATCCTAGTTTTCTACCTACTTTCTCTACTTTTGAGTGTTTCCTGGTTGGTGGGTTGGGTAACAGGAGAGCGAAACAAACGAGAAAGGGATCAGACCATTGCTATGGAATAAATGCGAGATTTATTACATTCATATTTCTATGAAGAATCCAGTCCAATCTGGGACCTTTTAGATGGGTTGGCTTCTTCAGATTCTAAGGCTGCTAGCACACGCCGTAACTATGGATGTACATTGTGATATCGTATCCCAAACGATCGAATGACGAAATCATGGAGCCCACTAGCCTGCATTTTGTAATTCGGTCTTTTGGGATTTTGGCTGTTTGTCACCCCGCACTGTCTATAATGTAAGCAGGGGACTCCCCGCAGCCCATTATACTGAACAGGGGTGCGGGGCATACCCCCACACCCCTGTTCGGTATTATGGGCTTGGATCTTATCTAGTATGCCGAATGTGCTCTAAACGTACATTCAGCATTTTAGAAGCGATCTTTTTGTGCAGTCCCTAACCGTGATGCGCCTGTATAGCGTGGGTAATTCAATCCCAGGTGTAAGTCGCCTACAATTATTAGTGGCCCAGCGGGCGCATGGGGGTTAGTAAAACCTCAAGCAATTTAGTCGGACAACCCAATTTTAATTCAAGGGGGCGATACATGATCAGACATTGTAAAAAAAGTTGGTTTTGTTAAAGGAATTTTGATAAACGTGACTTCGCAACCTTGGATGGGTGGGTTGACTTAACGATGGTTGCACAATTAAGGAAGATTTCTATATGATGGAAACTCCACCTCCTCTCCCTTCAGGTCTATTCGGATTGTAAACAGAATACCCGTCAGGCTTAGCGGCAAGAATGGCGGGCCCAGAATGGCGGCGCAGCCATGTTTCTGTGATAGCAAGGGTGTCCAAGCAGAAACTTGAGCCCGGCTGCAGGGAAGCAAGCTTCCATTCATTGGTGCGCGTTTTAAGGCGCCGTTTAATTGGACAGTAGTGGTTTTTCGGTTTGTTGATGACATGTTTTCAGAACATGTTGCGTTTCCAGCAGCTGTTTGGAAAGGTGAGCTTCTCCATGCACCTGACTTGATTTGCCGATGACTGGGTGTCATTGCCTGCGTATCTGTAGGGGGTCCCTCGGGGGGTGAGGGGGGGGGGGTTGTCAGATGTTAAAGAATCTGCGGAATGCTTCATGACTTTCATGCAGGGTCAGACCTTCACATTCACAGAAACATTCCAAAGGTTCGGAACTGTATGCGCCCTACTCCTACACAGCGGCTGCCATTCTCATGTAGCTCTCTGATGTCTTTCGGGGCCCTTTGATTAGCAACCCTTGCATTTTAGGTGTCCGAATAAAACTATTTTGCATCTCGAACAGAGAATACAAACTTCATTTATGTCAAACGTTTTAGCTGCTACACACTTTTATTAGAAAGCAATGATAAATTTGATATATCATCAATATTATTTAGTATTTCTTCATTATTGCCTCAAGTAAAATGTCGTCGCTATGATATTTGCTCAACACTTCTTCTTCTCGATGTTTCCATTTGGACATAGTGGCATCCATCCCACCTACTCTTGTCACGCATGCGCCTGAGAGTCTGGCTGGCCACGCTGATTGGATTGGCTGGACCTTGGATTGGATGCTTCATAGAGTAGAGGTGGGCAGTCCACCAGTCGGCGTGCAGCTCGCATGGCACAGGGCACCACTAGGGGCACCATGGCCCAAGAAGACACTGCTGCTGGGAACGAGGGAGTAGATACTGGTATTTCCTCCAGGTTGTGCCACATTTCTATATGCACTGAGGAAGCAAGAGCGGCCTGGCAGACCACCGCATGGGTTGGGCATGGGTTTCTTCTGACTAAACTGAGATGAGAGGGTGCAAGAAGGCATCTTTGGTGCACCTTCTTGTGCCACTGTGCTGCTCAGCAGACCTGTTCTTTGAGACAGCGAGCAGGAGACAGCTCACTCTCGGGAGAAAACCTATGCCCTCTAGCAAAGTGTGTGTCCTGCAGGTGTCTAGAGTGTTTGTGTGCTCGACTTTAAATAAGGCGCTACATTTCACCCATTCATATAGAATGACAATATGGCTGCATATCACCAACGCACCCTGGCCCTCAATTTGGAAAGGGCACTTTAAATATGACCCTTTACAGAATGGAAACACGTCGCGCGATAGCTGCATTGTTGTAAAATTACCCTCATAGAACATTCCGTCTCACCTGAAATTAATTGTATCTCTGTAAAGAACATCCAAAAATATGTATGGAAAGTCAGTTAAAAATAGAACATTCTGTCTCAGCGGAAAACACCATATGCACCCTCTGCCACCATCCACGTCATCAGATTCCACCATCATACACCCACACACTTTGCCACCATATGCATCCTCTGCCACCATCCACGTCATCAGATTCCACCATCATACACCCACACACTTTGCCACCATATGCATCCTCTGCCACCATCCACGTCATCAGATTCCACCATCATACACCCACACACTTTGCCACCATATGCATCCTCTGCCACCATCCACGTCATCAGATTCCACCATCATACACCCACACACTTTGCCACCATATGCATCCTCTGCCACCATCCACGTCATCAGATTCCACCATCATACACCCACACACTTTTCCAGCATATGCATTCTCTGCCACCATCACACCATCAGATTCCACCATCATGCACCCACACACTTTCCCACCATATGCATCCTCTGCCACCATTCACGCCATCAGATTCCACCATCATGCACCCACACACTTTGCCACCATATGCATTCTCTGCCACATCCACGCCATCAGATTCCACCATCATGCACCCACACACTTTGCCACCATATGCATTCTCTGCCACATCCACGCCATCAGATTACACCATCATAAACCTACACACTTTGCCACCATATGCATCCTCTGCCACCATCTACGCCATCAGATTCCACCATCATGCACCCACACACTTTGCCACCATATGCATTCTCTGCCACATCCACGCCATCAGATTACACCATCATAAACCTACACACTTTGCCACCATATGCATCCTCTGCCACCATCCACGTCATCAGATTCCACCATCATGCACCCACACACTTTTCCAGCATATGCATTCTCTGCCACCATCACACCATCAGATTCCACCATCATGCACCCACACACTTTGCCACCATATGCATCCTCTGCCACCATTCACGCCATCAGATTCCACCATCATGCACCCACACACTTTGCCACTATATGCATTATCTGCCACATCCACGCCATCAGATTCCACCATCATGCACCCACACACTTTGCCACCATATGCATTCTCTGCCACATCCACGCCATCAGATTACACCATCATAAACCTACACACTTTGCCACCATATGCATCCTCTGCCACCATCCACGCCATCAGATTCCACCATCATGCACCCACACACTTTGCCACCATATGCATTCTCTGCCACATCCACGCCATCAGATTACACCATCATAAACACTTTGTCACCATATGCATCCTCTGCCACCATCCACGCCATCAGATTCCACCATCATGCACCCACACACTTTGTCACCCTATGCACCCTCTGTCACCAGCCACACCATAATATTCCACCCATCCACTCTGCCACCATATGCACCCTGCCCTGCCAACCATATCAGCCTCCACCACCATACGCATCACCATCCACACAAACACACACAACATCAGCCTACGTCACCATGTGTGTAACCATCCACACATACCCACCATCAGACTAAGCCACCACAAACTCTGCATTACACCATCCATACACACCCTCCGCCACCATCTGTACCTTGCACAACCATCTCTAACATGAGCCTAGACCACCAAACATACCAATAAGCAAACATCATCACCAGTAGCCTGCATCACCATACACACCATCGTTCACACATACAAGCCATCAGCCTACACCAGCATGCACAACACCATTCACACATACCTACCTTCAGCCCACGCCCCCCTATACCACCATACACACATACCCTCTGCCACCGCACACACGCTATGACACCATCTGGAGAGAGCCACATCTTGCCTCATACCATT
This sequence comes from Ambystoma mexicanum, assembly GCF_040938575.1. Taxonomy (NCBI): domain Eukaryota; kingdom Metazoa; phylum Chordata; class Amphibia; order Caudata; family Ambystomatidae; genus Ambystoma; species Ambystoma mexicanum. Next base: position 1,463,454,472 of record NC_090935.1, read on the forward strand.
CAACACCCTTGAATGCCATACACACACTCACCTACCATACCATTAGACTGTAACACCAGCTGCAAGCTATGAGACCATCCACTCCCACTCTAGACCACCCTTCATCAACATACCCACTCTACACCATCACTCAAAACATCATCCCCGGCACCATACCCACTAATATCCAGGCATACCCACCATCAACCTTCGCCACCATATTTGCCAGTATCCACAAATACCCGCCACAAGACTAAACCACCATATGCAGTACCAACCATACATAGCCACTGTGAACCTATGCCACTATACGGCTCCTCAATCTCTGTGTCACTTAACACCCTTTGCCCCAATCCACACCCACTGCCGCAATCCACACCCATAGACAAAATCAACACGCTTTGCCACTTTGTCACATTCCACACCTTCCATCACAATCCATATGGCCCAAACCACGCTGTGCCGTCTGCCCCAATCGGCTAATATCAGCCTATTCTGGACCCAAACAAATAATAGACAGCAATTCATGTTTTTATTTTTTTTTAACTTAAGGGAACTGTCATTAAAAAAGCACAAACGTTGGAAATATAAATGTTAAGGTTACTTTAAACCCTCAATGTAAATTAAATTTTCATGCACATAAATATGGCCTCTTAAATACAAATGACACCCTTATTCACACCACACAACTAATCCACAACACGTTCTTCACCTCAAGATCCAATGCCAAAATGAAGTTAAGGTTTCACTTGCACAGTTAGCCTTGTGAAGTAGCGGTGTGGTGTGATTTCTAGCGTGAGAGACTATAATTAGTTTTATCGATATTTAACATTAATTTGTGTGGACTTCTATAAAACACACGCGTTTTAATTTACTGCATAGAGCAAAGCCCCGCATGTGCCACTGGTATTCGGAACTGTAAGGATCAACTCTTTACAGAGTTGGCAAAAGTGTGCAGTGATGTCCATGCCATGCTCTGCTCTATGCTCGAGAGGCAAGGCACGGTGGCCAGGCTTCCATGCTCTATGCTCGAGAGGCGAGGCACGGTGGTCAGGCTTCCATGCTCTATGCTCGAGAGGCAAGGCACGGTGGCAGGGCTCCATGCCATGCTCGAGAGGCAAGGCTGGGTGGCCGGGCTTCCATGCTCTATGCTCGAGAGGCAAGGCACGGTGGCCGGGCTTCCATGCTCTATGCTCGAGAGGCGAGGCACGGTGGCCAGGCTTCCATGCTCTATGCTCTAGAGGCAAGGCACAGTGGCAGGGCTTCCATGCTATATGCTGGAGAGGCAAGGCACGGTAGCCAGGTTTCCATGCTCTATGCTCGAGAGGCAAGGCACGGTGGCAGGGCTCCATGCCATGCTCGAGAGGCAAGGCAGGGAGGCCGGGCTTCCATGCTCTATGCTCGAGAGACAAGGCACGGTGGCCGGGCTTCCATGCTCTATGCTCGAGAGGCAAGGCACGGTGGCCGGGCTTCCATGCTATGCTCGAGAGGCAAGGCACGGTGGCAGGGCTTCCATGCTCTATGCTTGAGACGCAAGGCACGATGGCCGCGCTTCCATGCTCTATGCTCTAGAGGCAAGGCACAGTGGCAGGGCTTCCATGCTCTATGCTCGAGAGGCGAGGCACGGTGGCCAGGCTTTCATGCTCTATGCTCGAGAGGCAAGGCACGGTGGCAGGGCTCCATGCCATGCTCGAGAGGCAAGGCGGCCAGGCTTCCATGCTCTATGCTCGAAAGGCAAGGCACGGTGGCAGGGCTCCATGCCATGCTCGAGAGGCAAGGTAGGGAGACCGGGCTTCCATGCTCTATGCTCGAGAGGCAAGGCACGGTGGCAGGGCTCCATGCCATGCTCGAGAGGCAAGGCGGCCAGGCTTCCATGCTCTATGCTCGAGAGGCAAGGCACGGTGGCCGTCTTCCAGCGAGAGGTAGTGATTCACTTAATCTCATTATCTGGTGCATCATTTCTCTCCTCGTGCTTTACGAAACTATGTAAGCCTATTACCCAGGCATGCGTGTGTCCGTATGTCACGTTATAAAATCGCCTCACCCAGGAGTGGGTGCAGCTTACCAGCTAGCCACAAGATGTCAGGCGTTCGCTCTTTATGGACCCCTGTCAGACTATTTTCCCTTCTTATTCTCGGCGTTTTCTTTTCTGAAATCTGACACTTTTGAAGAACTTGCTTTAAATCTCTAATCTCACATTTCTTCTCAACGGGGCCACTTTTTTTTAGGCCGAATGTCCTAATCGCTCTCACCTGATCCCTCTGTACGTTCTACCCACACCTCACTCTTTTCAACTGTTCTCTGTTCTTCCTTTTCTCCACTCTTTTCTCCTCAGCTATTCACCCTCATTCTTACGACCCCTCTCGTTCTGTCCATACAACGCTTTTTGAATCTGCTTCCATTCGTGACCCATTCCTGTATCCGCCATTTTTAACCCCCTTAGTGAACTCCTGGGACTTGAAGTTCAATTCTCTAATAGCTCCATTTAACAGCTGCGCTAAATCTTTTGTTGCCCTCTGGCAACAATCCTAAATCACCCAAGCACACCTATGTATCTATACACTTTCTCTCCAGAAAACCTTCTGTAGATGCTTGGCTAACCACTCATTTAAAACACTTTGGAGCTCATGTTCTACAGGGGCGTAAAGTTAATGGAAAGAGTAAAAAGCTTGCGTAAGGGTTTTACGCCTTGCATTAATATTAACCCTCTTTTCATTCATTTGTATGTGGGAGTGGAGCAGCCGGACGCAACTTGAACATCTGCCGTCTTTCTTCCTCTCCGCCATACAAATGCTCAAGCATTTGCAACTGCATGGATTTTCATGCCAGCCCAAATGCTCGAGATCCCTATGGGGTCCGCCTGCTTTTTGCGTCAAGGGATCCATTGTAAACGCTGCCTGCCATGCTCACATGGCACAACGTGTTTACAATTGCAATTAAACCCTGCCCGACATGTTCGCATGTCCGGCAAGGTTTAATTATAATAGTGAACACTGCTTATCATGCACACATAGGAAGCAGTGTTCACAATCGTAATTAAATCCTGCCGACATGCTTGTAGGGGGTTTAATCATAATTGTGCGCAACGCTCATAATTAAAAGTGAACGCTGCCTGACAAGCAAGCACATGTACGCCACCTTTTGCCCCGCACGTTTGCACTCCACCGTGCAAATGATGAAACTTACCAGCGGGGAGCCGTTTACATTTGCAGTGCTAACGTAAAGGCCCCCTGCCATCAAAATATATGTAGGAGCATAATTGAGCTCAAATGGCAGCTCATTTGGGCCTGATTCACAACGCATTTTTCGATGCCTGCATCCCATTGGAAACACTTTCTGAGTCAAGCTCATTTTCCCTTTATTCGGTTCTCTCCAGACTTAGTGAATGCTCCCTGCACGTCCAGCCCTCTTTTTGTTTTGGCTGTTCTCATGCCTCTGCTCGTTATTTCTCTGCTCATTTGACTAATTCTTTCCCTCCATATCTTTATTGATCTTGCCTACGATTTCAACCCAGTTGGCCTTCTCTTATTGTTGTCTCTGTTGTTATTGTTATTGTTTATTCATTTATAGTGCGCCCGCGCCCGGAGGCATCGGGGCGCAAAGCATGTAACAGAGTTACATATGACAGTATAAAATATAAACAATACAGCATATATACAATGTGCAGCCATATACAGGAGAGTGTGTCATCGAGGTACATATATACAATAGGTAGATTACTTAGTGGCTGTTTTTTATTTAGCTGAAATTCAATAGAGTGAGATCCCAGGAAACATACTAGGCGGTCAGCATTCTAGGGAGTGCAACCACTTTTTGACATTGGCTTTAAAGCAATGGAAGGGAGATATGCCTCTTAATGAGCCAGGGATGGAGTTTGTATGGGAGGACCGGTCCAGAAGACCCCCCTCCCATACCTCTTCTCCCCCGGTGAGGTTCATGGCTCACCGGGTGTCCTTCCTGCCACCAGGGCCCAGGTGGCGGGTGGGGCACTGGCTGAAGACATTGACCAAACCTGTTCAATTTAGCTAGGCCCTGGAAACCATTTTGTATAATAGAAATGGCTTGAGCTCTGTGCACCGCCACACGGCCCCCACCCTTGGAGAGTATCACTTATCCCTGTGGCCACAGCTCCCTGGCTGATCCGCTAAGAGCCCGTTCCCATGAGCAGACGGACATGAGCTAGTGTTAGATACCAACACTGTAACATTTCACCTTCCGCAGTGTATCGCTGTTTCCAGCAGGGCCTGGGTGGAAAAGAACTGTACAATGGTCCCCTGACAAAAGCAAAGTCCCCAAATACTAATGAGCAAACCACCTTTGATGAAAGCGTTCTCTCCACAACCTCTCTGGCTAAAAAACCTGTAAAATATATGAAAATGGCAGGATGGGTGCTCATATAACATTAGGGATGAAGCACCCACATCCCTGTAGCTATGCGCAAATGGTAAAAACGTCCCGGTGGTTTTTCATGTTATGTGTGTTATCGAAAAGACTGCACCCCACAGTCCCGCACCAAAACTGAACTTATGCTGCTAGAGTGCAAGGGAAGACAAATGCAACCATACTAAGGGCTCATGTAAGGGGTGCACGAAGATGCACCATATGGGTGTCCGAGCCCACTATGTGCCACTGCCGCCAGTCGCAGTGGCGGGTTGTTCCTGCGTGCTCCACCAACCTTAGTCCTACCTCACTTACCCTGTATGTATAAGCATATAACAAAATGTTGTAGTTGCTAAAAACGTAGTGAACAAGTAATGTGCTCAAACTGGCCATATAGATGGCACCAGCAATGTCAAAAACATGAGCTTTGGAAAGACTTAATGAGTATTGTATATTATATGAATGTTTATGTCTCTTCCACTTAAAGTCTGCAACACACGAGGAAAATACCTTTGTGAGCACATGCAAGGCCATTCGCCCTCCCTCCCAGTGAAGCCTACCAGACGAAAAAGCAGAGGCCTGTGCCGCACTGCTCCACCTCCCCCAATTCGGCTGGAGCCGCTTCAAGCATTCGCATTCCCCCGCAGCACCCAAGCCCACAGCCTGCCACCTGAATTATTTACAACCCAGCAGTAAACCCTGGCCTTAAAACACAGATCCAAAGGCGCCCTGTCCTAGACTCCACGACCCGCTGGCTCACCCTAGGTTAATGGCCCCTGTAAAATTAGGACACCCAATATTATGGCAACATCACAAGAACACATCCATAATGACTTCTAACAAGACATGATAACATAGACCGCCTGTCCCATGCCCCTAGACCCAACCCCACGACCTCTGATACCCGGTCAACAGGATGGTGGTAACCATGTATTGACGAATCGCCGACAGACCCCACTCCAGGTGCATTCCTCCTGTGTTGCATTAACCTGTAGAATAACCTATTAGAAGATTTACCAGGGAAGATAATATTGCAATGTTGAATGACTGCGGTGTGCGTGGCCCTAGGGCAGAAAGTCAGGAAAGACATTCATCTCTGACACTGATCATGGTTGGCACAACAACACCGTCCGGATGAGCCCAGTTGACCTGCCAGGCCCAGCCCAACCCACGAGGGTAACCAGTGACGTCCTCCAGCCGCGGCAAACCACATCGCAGCAGCACCTATAGCTAGTCGTCGCCACGCAATCCCCACGAACTTGTGCCCCCTATAGCATGTAGGTTCTTATGACGTTTTTTGTAAATATATACGCCTGTCTTTGCTATTGTCAGACAGAGCGCTCTCGGAGTTTGCAGAGTTCTTTGCATGCCCTATTTTGATTGATAAACTCCCATTTAAGCTCACCCGCACTTTGTCCTGGCCTTATTCCCATCTTGGGAGAGTCCATTATTGTCTCTCATTGCGGGGAGGATCGTGCTATCTGGGGACGCTTGCCTTCAGTGGTGACCCCGACGTGATTTTAACTTCTCTCCTAATATATATATATCCTTACCGTCCCCTTTGGCACGAAAATCTCCGGTCGAAAAGGGATACGCACAGTGCGCCGGCTCCGGGAGGCTGCCCGCCAACGGCGACCGGTACGCTCAGAAGTGCGCACTCACCAGAGAGAGGGTACGGGATCCCGGTTGAAAAATCCCCTTTGAGTACCGCTCGCCGGAGCCGGGGCTGACCGTTGAGCAAACGGCAACACTGCCTGGACGGACCCAGTTTCGGAGACTCTCGGTTCAAGACGGGCACGTGAGTATTGAGTGCGAGAGACCTTAAAGGGAGCAAGGGAGGAAATATAGAACGGGGAACAAGGCTGGTTGAAAGGGGGGCACTTTTGGTCTACTAAGGACCATCCTAAACCTTCTTTGCTTTTTCTTTGCATATGGCCATTAGGATTAAGAGGTGAACAGAGATAAAGAGACGGGAACCTAGCTCCGCAAGGGGGTGGAAGGCGGCGCCGAATAGTGCTATCTTGACTAGTACTGGCAATATATGAAGAAGTGGAATATGAGATAAAGGTGTCTGGTAAAGGAAGACCCGGAAAATACATTAGTGACTGCTACTATTTCTATTCTTCTCTCTGGGTTTACGGGTAAATAAAAGCGGGTTAGTACAAACAAAGATATAATAATAAGTAGAAAAATAATTTTACATCAAAACTAGAAAGACAAATATATATATATATATCAGATTGAGACGGACAGGGACAGTTGAAAAGGGAGGAAAGAGAGGACAAACTGGGCTGTGAATAGAGTGCTGCTTATGAGTGTGTATGCATCGTATATGTCAGAACATATTTGATATAATAAGCGTGTAAAGGTGGTCAGAAATACGTAATTGTGGTATGGTTACGGTAAGTGTGACCAGGAGAAACATCAGAAAGAAGAGTGTAATGTGGTACAGTGAGTGTTCATTTCTTTGATCTGCTGGGTTCAATTGTCAAAGTTATTGATGGTTAGCTCTTGTACGTGCCCCCTAAAGGGTATAGAATAGAGGCTGTGTGCAGCCATTCTCATACTGTACAGGTGGCAGGAAAACGCGCCAATGCTCAATAAGACATAAGTACGAGAGTTCACACGGTGACACGTTCATAGTAAGAGGCAGACATACATAGAGAGGTACACTAGCACCCAGCAAGTACGAAGTATGGGGGCAGACACACCCTTATCACATATTTGTAAGAGGTTACCTGGGTACGCAGAACGGATTAAGAAATATCATGACCAGTGGATCACAGAGTTGAAAGGAGAAGGGTTACCTCAGATATGGCCAGAAGGGGGATCATTTGACAAAAGCGTCTTAGATATGGTAGCCACATGCATTTGTTTGAAATATAAGGGGAAGCAGCTACACAATAGGAGGGAAATACTAGACCTATGGAGACTGTATGAAGAAATACCCCCTCCTAAGAAAAGGAAATTAGATACTGACCTACCATCTACTACTGACAACCCATTGCTGATACCAAAAGATGACAAGGTACTTTCAGAAGAGAAGCCACCGATTGAGGTAACTAGGTTGTACCCAATGCTAAATAAGCCAGTGCCCGCAGAAGGATATAGCAACCCAATTTATGTACCCCCAACGACAACCACTACCACTCAAGGGCCAACTGCACCACCACCATATGAGAGTCATAGGGAACGAGAGCAGGTAAGTACACCAAGGGTGGATATAGAGAAATTGACAGGGGATCTAGAATCCAGACTCTCTATATCCAAAGATGAGCTCTCGAGAATTAAAAGTATATGTGAGCGGACTGCAATCAGCACCGCTAGATCAGAGCCTGCATCAGGAGCGCAGAGTGAGAATAGGACATTTGGAGAAGGATGGAAAAAAGGAGAGATACTGTTTCGGATAGAAGAAGAACCAACACGGATAATTGAACTAGAGGGAAGAGAGGGGTGTAGTGGTGATGAAGTAAGGACCACAGGAGGCAGAGAGGAGCTATTGTGTGATATAGGGGATGACTTAGAAGAAGGTGAAAGGCTAAGTGTGGCAATGGGAGGGGGAAGCGAGGAGTTGGATGGTGCATGCTCAATGAGAACAATGGACGAGGAATGGACAGGGCGACTAAGGAACAGATTGGGAAAAATGGCGCCATTAGGAAAATCAGGAGTAAAGATGAGTGCAGATACAACGACAAAGGGGAAGCTACAACTCCCATTGATACATAGAGGAGGAGGGATCCGAATTACATACCCTGGGCTCAGATGGACAAGGCCAATTTGCTAAAATTATTGCCCCCGCTATCAGGAGGGGCAAGCAAGTCGATATATGCCTTTGAGAAACACACAGCCGGGGTACCTCTAGCAATAGGTGACGTGAAGAGTTTGCTAGTATCAGCAGTTGGGGATCAAGCTGACAGAGTATGGGTAAAAGCTGGCTTCCCAGGAGTAACGTTAGACTGCGATCGTAATGATGGTGCCTCTTTCAATACAGTACGTGCCAGGGTGTGGGATGCCTTGCGGGAAACGTTCCCAGATACCCCAGATTTCCAGTCGGTAATGCAATGTACAATGAATGACAGGGAAGATGCTATGGATTACAGTTTTCGAGTCCAAGAGATGTGGAGAACCGAAACGGGCACGCCCAGGTATCAGTCAACATCATTATTCTATTTTATAATAAAGAGGGGGCTCCCAAAAGAGGTGCAAAAAGCACTTGACAAAATAGCAGGTATTGAAGCAAAAGGTTGGCCCGTAATTCAGAGCATAATAGTTCACCACTGTAAAAGAATAAAAGAAAGGGAAAAGGAGGTGGCACAGAGAAGATTGGCAGACGAAGCGAAACTAGTACAGACAAAGCTGGTGAAGGTCGCCGCGGCAGTAGCCGCGCTCCCACACAGCAGGGAGGGAGATGATGAGGAGGAGGGGCTGGTAGCAATACAAGGAAGGATGGCAACGAATTGGACAGGAGCAGGACAGAGGCAGTGGAACGAGCAGGAGCAGAGTGGAGGTCCGCAGTGGCAAGAGTGGGCCCCTCGAGGGGTCGAAGAGGGGGTGGACAAGGGTATGGGGGAATGGGAGGAAACGGATGGCAGGGCCCCAGGGGTGCACAAGGAAGTTGTTGGAACTGCGGGAGGTGGGGGCACTTTTCAAGAGAGTGCAGGAGTAGACCAAACAACGGGTTTCCGGAGGTAGAACACTATGGCCATCCTCATCCGGGGAGCCCATATGGTCTCCCAATGGGACAACAACAAAGGGACCCAGGGCAGGGGTACCTTGAACAATGGCAGGGACGCCAATACAGAACACAGAATCACCTGCAAAACAATGACACTATGCACTACACCCCAGGCAACCCTTTCGCGACAACAGCAAATGGAGCCCCAGCACCAGCCCCCTATAGCGGTGTATCAGTAGTTTCAGGGAGTGTGTTCAACCAGGGGGGGGCTATGGGACACCCCGCATAGGACAGCCCACAGAGAACACTTGCGTGTCCTGTCCTATCTACCACCTATGATGCAGCAGAGGAACCATTGGTAGGGGCGCAGATAGGAGACAAGCAGTTCATATTCATGGTGGATTCGGGAGCGGAGAAATCATGCATTAGGGAGGGCCGGTTTCCGTTATCTAACCGGAAGTTAGAGACGCAGGGGTTCTCTGGGGCTGTAATTGAAGTATCTTATACAGAAGCTTTGGATGTGACAGTGGGGGGTAAAACTATAAAAACACCCTTACTGTATTACGAACAATCGCCAATAAATTTGCTAGGGAGGGACCTTCTTAGTAAGCTTAACATGACAATATCATTCACAGAAAGGGGAATAGTGTGTTCAACACCAGGAATCTGCCCATTACGTGTAATGCTGGTAGTACAGGCTCAAACAACTGCCCCGGAAATACGTGGCCTGCCAGTGGATGAAAGAATGTTTATTGAAGGTTTGAAAACACTGGCCCAAGTAGTTCCTGAGCTAAAAAAGCTGGATTGGAGAATACCCGCCGAATTCATCTTCCACCCAATAGTGCGCCCAGACATAGCACCAGGGTCGGTGGTATCATTAAACTTGCATGCTGTACAGGTATCAGCGAAAAGGATTGCAGTAATTGGGATGGACATAGATGGATGTGAATGGCGCACTGTGCTGTGCGTCAACGCCAATATTGCCCTACGAGACTTATCTGATGAGGATCTCTTCTCTGATTCAGACAATGATGGTGAAATAATAATTGAAATATTAATGCCCTGTGACATTTTGATTCAGGCTAGGCAAATTCCCGTTCAATTGATGGCAGTAGTGGGAACACCACCATCATTTTTTGACAACGACATGCGACTGGTGCCAGGCAATTTGTGGACAACAGGCCCCCATGATGTGGGGTTGTTGCATGGAGTGACGCCAGTGGTCATAAAACTCAAACAAGGGGCAATCCTGCCCTGAGTAAAGCAATATCCATTGTCCCGCGAGGCGGAGGAAGGAATAAAAGAGACAATAAATGCATTATTAGCTCAGGGAATAATAGTGCCTTCAAACTCACCATGCAACACCTGTATCTACCCGATTAAAAAAGCAAAGGGAGGGGCTTGGAGGATGATCCAGGATTTACGCCCCTTAAATGACGTCATACAGAAAGAGTTCCCTTTAGTCCCGAACCCTGCTTCAATATTGTGCAGTATCCCAAAAACGGCCTCACATTTTACAGTGGTCGATTTGAAAAACGTGTTCTTCTCCATCCCCTTGGCTAAAGAAAGCAGATACCTGACGGCATTCACCTTAGGGGGAAAGAGATACGAACATTGCAGATTACCACAGGGATACTGTGAGAGCCCAAGTATATTCAACCGCATACTACACGAAGACCTGGGTAATTTATCAGTTGAAAGCACAATCATTCAGTATGTAGACGATCTGCTTGTCTGCGCACAGAATGAAGAAACGTGCAGAAAAGACTCAGTAACACTCCTGTCACTGCTGGCAAACAAGGGGTACAAAGTGGACAAGGAAAAGCTACAATACTGTCAGGAAGAGGTCTTATACTTAGGGCAGCTGATATCGAAAGACGGGAAGAGAATAATCCCTGACAGGGTAGAAGCCATAAGATCAGTAAGAGAACCCACAACAGTGAATGAGATGCAGAAATTCCTGGGAATGTGCAATTATTGCAGAGCATGGATATTAGATTATGCAGCCTACACAAGACCGTTACTGCAAGCACTCAAGGAGGCAAAACACGAGAACAGGAAAATAGAATGGTCAGAAGAGATGAGTGACTCATTCAAGTCACTAAAAGAATTGATTTCGAGTGCTCCAGTACTCGCCAACCCTGATTATGAACGCAAGTTTTTCCTATTTTCACATTGTAAGGGAACACTCATGACCGCTGTACTGACACAAAAGACTTCTCTAGGACACAAACCATTGGCTTACTATAGTGGCACCTTGGATGCGGTGATGCAAGGACACTTCGCGTGCGAGCAGTCTCTCGCCGCCGCCGCGTTCTCCATTGAGAAAAGTGCCACAATAGTGATGGGATGCCCTGTCACATTGTTTGTGGAACATTCATTATTTGCAATACTTGAAAGATCCAAAAGTACACTGACCACACAGCGAGCAACTGCCTATGAGATAATATTGTCGAGCGCCAATATCAATGTGGTACGATGCAGGACAGTGAATCCAGCAACATTCATTACAGAAGCATGCACACTTGAAGACATGCAGGAACACAACTGTGCAACTTACACAGGGGAAACAGGGGAAGACACGGTGGTGTGTGAGAAGGCCCTGAGCGAGGGGGAGGTGTACTTTGTGGATGGGTCAGCATCAATCGACATGGACACGGGAGAGAAACATGTAGGGTTGGCAGTGGTGAGGTTAGAAGAAGGTGAGTATGAGACACTAGTGCAGTATCGCCTTCCATCCCATTTCTCAGCACAGGCGGCGGAACTCGTTGCCCTAATAGAAGCACTACATGCAGCTAAAGGTTGTGCAGTAACAATATACACAGATTCAGCTTACATGACGACGACAGTACATGGAGGTCTGGCAAGATGGGGGCGGAGGGGGTTTCGAAGAGCAGATGGGACTCCAGTGCAGCATGCAGAATTGCTAAAGGAGTTAATTGAGGCCCTAAAGGACCCAACAGTGGTAGCAATAGTGAAGTGCCAAGCACATACGTCCAACACAGACGTTGTGTCTTTGGGGAACACGGCAGCGGACGCTGCTGCCAAGGAAGCTTCATACTTTGAAAAACATGAAACAGGTGAGTACATGCTGCAGCACAAGACAAACGAAGAGCTCCCAGAAGGATACAATGCGATGCCCATATCAATAATACTAGAGTTACAGGAAGGAGCAAGTGGCGATGAAAAGATGATGTGGGTAAAATGAGGGGGCAGCCAATCAGCAACAGACTTACTCTGGCGACAAAATAACTCAGGAAAAGTGGTAATGCCAGTAAAACTATTAGAAATAGCGTTTCAACAATTACACTTCCCAGCACACAACAGGAAACAACACATTGCAGCAGAGATACAAGAGGAGTGGTTCGTACCCTGTCTTCAGGAGCACATATCTAGATTGACAATGGAGTGCACAACATGCCAGATATACAACTCTGGAATGACATTACGTACACTCAGAGGAACAATTCCAAAACCTATTGGGCCATTCAGAGAGCTACACATTGACTACGCAGACATGGGAGAAAGGTGCAATGGGGCACGCTACATGATTGTGGTTGTATGCCCATTTTCGAGGTGGGTGGAAGCAGGCCCATGTGTACGACCTGATGCTAAAAGCACTGCAAAGTTCCTGGTAAGGGAAGTATTCCCGCGCTGGGGGATTTGTGACTTAGTTCGCTCAGACAACGGCACTCACTTTGTGAACGAGCTCTTCAAAGAAGCAACGACACTATTGGGAATAAAACATAAATTGAGCTTGATTTATCATCCTCAAAGTAATGGCGTGGTAGAAAAGATGAACGGCCTGTTAAAAGGAAGATTATCGAAATTATGCTTCTCATTAAAGAAGAACTGGATTTACTGTTTGCCCCTTGCGCTGTTTGAGCTGAGAAATCAGCCAAGCAAGGACCACCATTTGTCCCCGCACGAAATAGTGACCGGGAGGCGAATGCACACAGCACATTCCCCACTGCGCCAACATTCAGACGTGCACAGAAGTGCTGCGATATTGGGAGATGAGTTCACAGACTACCTAAAAAAGCTAACTAGGGCAGCACGCACAATATCAAAGTAGCTCTCCCCACCATTCACAAGGGAAGAAGGGAACACAACGGAGTCCCTTACGGAGCCTGAAACACCGGTACAACTGGTGCCGGGAGAGTTCATTTATGTCCGGAGCTTTGTGCGTCGGTGGAATGCACCACGGTTCCACGGACCATACGAAGTGGTATTTTGTACTCCTATGGCTGTAAAAGTGAAGGGCCTTAAGTACTGGATACATTTGACGGATGTACGAAGGGCATATAATAGTGTGCGGGAGGAGGTGGATGAGGGGACACAGACAACAGCAAACAATACAAATGAAAATAATGAGTGAATGTGAACATGTGTGTGGCGGAAATGCACCTGATTGAGAAAGTTTATGACGAGAACCGTTACATTTAAGGGTATCTATAAAGATGAAAAGATTGAAAAAACATATATATATATGGACTTATGAGTAAATACTAATGTGATAAAAATGTATAGTGTCTGCTCCCTTGTCTGTACATCCCCAACCCCACCCCCTACCCACTTCCATTCCCCTTCCATGATATCTCGGCACTGGTAGTGCCAACAAAATGTTTACATGCATGCACTTAATGCACTTTTATATCTCAAACAGGAAATACCATGGCAACTAACGGGCAGCCTGCAAAGGATAGATTTATTAGATATAGAGAATTTTTAGCTGAGAGATGTAGATATTCGTATGAGTGTGGATTGTCGATATGCATTACATTATTTTTTGCAATGATGTTTGGCCTGGTTACGTATTGGTTCATAGCGTTCATCTCTATCGAGATGAACGAGGGGGGAGGGATTAACGGGACTAATGTGCCAAATGAAACAGCAATTGTAAATACTAAAGAAGGTGATTTTTTGGTATGGGATGGAACTAAACTGGTATGGGGATATTACATGACACCATCCAATGTTGCTATCTCGCATAATGAAGGTCTGCAGGGAAAAATGCAAAACAGCACAATTTCCCTGCCAAAGGAATCTAATTACAATGCCCGCAGTCTAAATGATCGTAACCCCTCTGCTATATCCTGGTTATATAACACCCCCACCAGTAGGCCCACTCCCGTAACCAAAAACACACTGCCAGATAGCATAAAGAAGGAGAATGACGAAATGACAGCGAAATATGAAATATTATATGATAATTGGGCAAAGGGGGGGAGAGGGAGAAAGGGGGGCCCACACTGTCCATCGCCCATGAGGCCGGGAAATACCTTAGAAAAAGGAATAAAAGGCGGAGAATGGAGGCGGGGAGGAGGAAATATGATGAATATTATGGGTTAGGATTAGACAAAATGGAAGACCCACGACACCCCCACCAGACAAATAAATGGTATGCGGACATGAGTGCAACGGCTAAGCAAACAACGAACGAGAGCTGTTATGTCTGCTCCCTCATTCCCCATGCTTCAGGTACACCCAAAGTATTGTTACCGAAAGAGTTGCCTATTGTCGATGCCCAGTGTCTCCTTCATCTCACGTTGTGCAGAATTAAGAACACCTTCCAGGCACATGAGGTAACTTTCAGGATGCTGCAGAACAAAAAGACCTGTTACCCAAAGGCAGTAGGAGTGGTCTGTTTGGAGGAGCCATTTTTTATAATACAAGGGACACTTTTTTCGGACAACAAGTGGAAGGACGAAGAAATAATGTGCAAGGCTGAAGCACTGCGGGGTGTGGCACAAGGGAAACTGCAATGGATAAAAGAGACATGCACACCCATATGGAAGGAACACATTTCAAAATTGACTTGGGTAACGGCCATCGAAAAACCCTTCAAGCTGCAGAAAGAAATAAACTATGAACTGTGTTTCAAGGGAGACGGGAGGACCACCATGGGGGCAAACAAGAACTGTAACAAGACCCTCACCATCCCAGATATGAGAAAAGGGACAGCGGCCCTAATGGATACCTATTGGTTATGTGGCAACCAAGCATACCTGCACCTCCCACAATCCTGGGGTGGCAGCTGTTCATTGGCCACCCTGCACTCCGCGCTAATGGTAATACCGGAAAGCCACATTGATGGGGACAAAGAGACGCGAGGAAAATCTCAACAGAGTGGGGCCCCACCAACTGCAGAATCACAAGTATATGTCCTGTCCTCCGGAAACAAGGAAGGGGCGCTGTCCCGAAACAGACGGTCATCGAACTACATATCGAAAGCATCATCAGAACTGCTTGCACAGATCCCAGATAGATAATGATTATTCAGCTCTGCAGAAACGTTCTTCGCCTCACTCATCCCAAGCATCCAGGCGCGAGCAAACGCAAAGTGGATCCAAATCACACGTTGGGAACTGATCCAATTGGCAAATGATACTGAAGAAGGGTTTAACGTAATAAAAGTAGAACTACGAGCACTGCGGCTAATGACCATGCAGAACAGGTATGTCATGGACCTGTTGACAGCAATGGACGGAGGTGTTTGCCGAAAAATTGGAAGTGCCTGCTGCACTTTCGTACCTTCTGAAGACGCAGATAACGGCTCCCTATCCCATGTGATCGAAGCAGTACATAGCCTAGGAGAAAGAATGAGAATGGAAGGTGGAGCAGAAGAAAGTACATGGTTCGACAATATCTTCTCCTGGGTCCCATCATGGCTGGGAATGACTGTCAAGTTTCTGATGGCGGCCGTAGTGTTCCTCCTTTTCATTTTCTGCCTGTGCCAGGTGGGTCTTCGATGTTGTGCCAACGCAGTACCGAATGGTGCAATGATGATGGTGACAATGGGCAATGCCCGCGGTACAATGGAAACTATGCAGGAAGCACAGGTACAAACGGGTACAGATTACACGTCAAGATTCCAGATGGTGCCCATGTACCATGACAAGGATATAGTAGATAAGCTATGGCACACTACAATTAAAGAGCCCCGGGTACTCGAATGGTACGAGGAAGTGTGGGTGGACCTAGAAGGGGATAGCGGTTGTATATACCTGACCTGTACCCCAGATGAATATGCTAGGAGAGGTGAAAGTCTGCGAGGGGTATGCAGGGCATGGATGCCCATAAAAGGGACCCCTGCATGGGATGACGCTATAGCTGACGAGGAAGAGTGCAGGAGATTGGATGATTTAAAGTATTTGTTACTTAAGTAACGAAAGGGGGGAAATGTATGGGAGGACCAGTCCAGAAGACCCCCCTCCCATACCTCTTCTCCCCCGGTGAGGTTCATGGCTCACCGGGTGTCCTCCCTGCCACCTGGGCCCAGGTGGCGGGTGGGGCACTGGCTGAAGACATTGACCAAACCTGTTCAATTTAGCTAGGCCCTGGAAACCATTTTGTATAATAGAAATGGCTTGAGCCCTGCGCACCGCCACACGGCCCCCACCCTTGGAGAGTATCACTTATCCCTGTGGCCACAGCTCCCTGGCTGATCCGCTAAGAGCCCGTTCCCACGAGCAGACGGACATGAGCTAGTGTTAGATACCAACACTGTAACATTTCACCTTCCGCAGTGTATCGCTGTTTCCAGCATGACCCGGCCGGCAGGGCCTGGGTGGAAAAGAACTGTACAATGGTCCCCTGACAAAAGCAAAGTCCCCAAATACTAATGAGCAAACCACCTTTGATGAAAGCGTTCTCTCCACAACCTCTCTGACTAAAAAACCTGTAAAATATATGAAAATGGCAGGATGGGTGCTCATATAACATTAGGGATGAAGCACCCACATCTGTAGCTATGCGAAAATGGTAAAAACGTCCCGGTGGTTTTTCATGTTATGTGTGTTATCGAAAAGACTGCACCCCACAGTCCTGCGCCAAAACTGAACTAATGCTGCTAGAGTGCAAGGGAAGACAAATGCAACCATACTAAGGGCTCATGTAAGGGGTGCACGAAGATGCACCATATGGGTGTCTGAGTCCACTATGTGCCACTGCCGCCAGTCGCAGTGGCGGGTTGTTCCTGCGTGCTCCACCAACCTTACTACTACCTCACTTACCGTGTATGTATAAGCATATAACAAAATGTTGCAGTTGCTAAAAACGTAGTGAACAAGTAATGTTCTCAAACTGGCCATATAGATGGCACCAGCAATGTCAAAAATGTCAAAAATGTGAGCTTTGGAAAGACTTAATGAGTATTGTATATTATATGAATGTTTACGTCTCTTCCACTTAAAGTCTGCAATACACAAGGAAAATACCTTTGTGAGCACATGCAAGGCCATTCCCCCTCCCTCCCAGTGAAGCCTACCAGACGAAAAAGCAGAGGCCTGTGCCGCACTGCTCCACCTCCCCCAATTCGGCTGGAGCCGCTTCAAGCATTCACATTCCCCCGCGGCACCCAAAGCCACAGCCTGCCACCTGAATTATTTACAACCCAGCAGTAAACCCCGACCTTAAAACACAGATCCAAAGGCGCCCTGTCCTAGACTCCACGACCCGCTGGCCCACCCTAGGTTAATGGCCCCTGTAAAATTAGGACACCCAATATTCTGGCAACATCACAAGAACACATCCATAATGACTTCAAACAAGACATGATAACATAGACCGCCTGTCCCATGCCCCTAGACCCAACCCCACGACCTGGAAAGCTGGCATCTCCAGTTTTTTAAAGTTTGAACATGGGTATTCTGAGACTATTGGATTGTGCTTTTCTAATGGGACGTGTTGAGGTGTGTTTGGAGAAACTGTCCGTGAGGTATAGAGGGGCCTTGTTGGACAGGCATTTGCGAGTGATGTTGTGTGATTTGAGCTTAATTCTGTCATTTATGGAAAGCCAGTTAGTATCACGTCTCACGTGGGAGATGTGTTGGGATTTGGGTATGCCTAGAGCTGCTCTTAGGGCGTTATTCTGGATTGTCTGTAATTTAGTGGTGTTGTGTTTGCTGGTGTCTAAGTATAAGGAATTGCAGTAGTCCACTTTGGAGAGGATTAAGGCTCTAGCAATTGTAATATAGCTTGCCGTTGACAGGAATGGTTTGCATGCATAAATCAGTTTGCAAGTATAGTTAGTGGCAGATGCTGTGGTGCTGATTTGTTTATTAAGGTTGAGACCTGAGTCTAGGTAGAAACCTAAGGTCTTGACCTTGTGAGAAACTTTGATCTTAATACCATCAATGAGGATGGAGTTATAGAGGACGGATAGATTAGTCAATTTTTTAGGGGACCCAACGATTAGGAGCTCCGTTTTTTCATCGTTGAGGCACATGCCGTGGGTGGCCATCCATGTTTGTATAATTAGATACATTTTTATTGATCATGATTGTGTCTTTGTCGTGGTCACCTAGGATGGGGATGAGAATCTGCGTGTTGTCAGCATAGTTGGTATATGAGACACCCAGATTGTCAATTATGTTACACAGGGGCTTTGTAAAGATTTTATATAGGGTTGGGGGGACGCAGGAACCTTGAGGTACTCCGCATGTAATAGGTATTGGGTCTGCTGTGGCGATAGGAGAGAAGACTCGCATAGACCTGTTGTCCAGGAATGAGCTTATCCAGGCGGTAGCTTCCTTAGAGAAGTGAACAGCTGTTTTGAGGTGATTGCACAGGATATTATGGTCTACGAGGTCGAACGCAGCGGACAAGTCCAATAGGAGAAGGATGGAGGCTTCACCTTTATCTTTCCGGTCGTCTAATTGATTCTTTAGGTCTATGAGGGCTGTCTCTGTCCCGTGTCTGGGAATGAAACCTGATTGGCGTGTACCTAGTAGGTTGTTGATCTCCAGATAGGCTTGAATCTGGAGGTAAGCAGCTTTGTTAAGGATTTTGAGAAGAAAGGGTACGGTTGTGATTGGCCTAAAATTGGTGGGAATATTGGGGTCTAGATTAGTCTTTTTTAGTAAGGGTAGTAGCCAGGCATCCTTGAGATTGGTGGGTACTGAGCAAGATTTGAAGTAGGTGTTGATAATAGTGGAGATGAACAGAGCCAGGTTTCTTGCAGCTTCTTTAATGATGGGTGATGCGCAGGTGTCCCCAGGCATTTAGACGGTTTTAGGGAGGAGATTATTTTCTCAGCCTCAGCGGTTGAGTTGGAGTTGAATTTAAATTGGTGACTCTGCCTGGTTTGCTGGGAGGAGGTTTCACGCAGAATGGTTTCTTGTGTTTCCAAGGCAATTTTATGAAGGGTGGCTTTTTTGGCATTGATTTTTCCTTGGAGTAAGGTAATTTTATTGCAGAGGGCATTTTGGATAATTGTACAACAGGGTTTATTTTTGATGCATGAATTCCAAGGCTTGACCGGGGTTTCTAATTCCCTTAGGATAGTGAAGATTTCGCTAGTGTTTGAATTGGCTTTTTCAATTCTATCATTAAAGGTGTCTTTTTTTGTTTGAATGATTTCCTTTTTGTACTTGACAGCCAGTGATGTGAGAAGGAGCTTATTCTGGGCTGTTGTTTTTTTTCCATTTGTTCTCAGCAAGTCCTTTCTCTATGCGTAGGGCTTTTAGGCTGGGAGTAAACTGCGTGTTTAGGTGAGCCATGGGTTTCTCTTTGCTGAGTTTAAGTGGAGCAATGGTATCAATGGCTGCGTTGATGGTATTATTGTACAAGTCAACTAGATCAGTGGGATTGGAGGGTCGGTTCACAGGGTTGGTGATGGGTAGCAAATTGTTTCTTTTAGTTACATGATGTTTTCTGAGTTATACATCTACAACCAACAGAAGGACATACATTGAGGGAACAGCCATAATGAGCATAGGAGCCGAGCACAGTCCAGTTGTGTAATTATTCGGTTATTCTGCCTCTATGGGGTTCCCTCGGGCCTTGCAATTGGTGCATTATTCAGATCTATGGACCCCCAACTTCCTATCATCACCTCATTTGGGTTTGAACCTCAGTTTTATGCTGCCAATCTTTCCCTTCATTCACCAAATCTTTCAATAAATGTCGTTCTGTCTCTTTGCTATCCACATTTGGATATCTGTCAACTCCCTTCATCTCCACACTTCTAAAAAATGTAATCATATTTTGCATTCCTTCACTAGTTGTCGTGTCCCCCCGCACCCCTTTGCTACCACATTCTTCCCTTCTTCCTTCATTCCCCTACACACTTGGGATCATCTTTGAGCCTGGCTTTAGCGTTTCCAGTCACATTTCTAATGCATCATGGCCATTGATTCTGAAACACTATCAAACTCCATCAACTCATCACTCATGCCAACCAGACCCCTACTGCAGACTGTCAAATTCTCTCATCTTCACTAGTGCTGCTCATTGTATCCCGAGCTGCTTGTCCTCTCACTGCCCATACACTCTTCAGAATTCTGCCTCTACCACTTCCAGCTATACTCAAGAGATGTCCAAATCGCTCCTTGAAATGCCCATTGTGCACTGTCAAATAGCGGTGAATTGATATGAAAAAGTCATTTCTAATACCTTCCCATTTAACAAGGAAAGGATTCTTCCATATTTCCATCGGTTTCTTTTTCAGTGTAGGCCAGTAGTAGCCTTCATTAGCACCCATGAAGGGCCCTGCAAACATGGGCAATATTGGCCAGTATTGCTCTGCAGGGATCCGCTCAACTCTCGCCTTTTATTTTTACTTATCCTTGCCCCTCTTTATCTGCAGTGGCATTTCCCACAGTGGCTCCTCTCTCAAGGCCTCACTGTGATGATCTCTGTTGTTTGGGCTGCCCCAAAAAATACAATGGAGCGTTATCCTTTTGGAAGAACCTCCCATCCTATTTTAGTGGTGGCCATGATAGATTGCTATTTTTACTGTGGGAAACGTGTGAGTGTTCAGTATGGCAAGAAGAGTGAGAAAATGTTCTGTGACATCTGACTGCATGAAACTTTTGGTCACATTTTCCAGTGATTTGTTTTAGGGGCGGGGGGCAGCTCCCCAAATCCCAAGGTTTTCTCCAACATTCCTACCGTTCTCCCCTCCCCAGCCCCTATTTTACCACCACCACAAACCTCTTTCGCCCCACACTTTCTGCTGTAAAATGCAGTACATTTTCCCACTGCAAAATGCAATCAGTCGGCTGCACCAGATGGGGTGTAGCTTTTTCTATTTATTTATTTTATTTTATTTTTATCTGTACATTTTTTCAGCACACAAAGCCCTGAAGCATCTAGGCGCTAGTTACAGAAAGTGCATAGTACAGTTCATAGAGTGCAAGAAAACGTAAATGGGTTATAGACGAGAATTGGGGTGTGCATACAGGCTGGCAAAGCCTCATCTCATGGTACGCGGGGGTACCTCAGACGTGCAGAGAGGCATGAAAAGCAAAAATAGGTGTGTGTGCACAAACTGACAAAGCCTCATACCATGGTGTGGGGGCTACTTCAGACATGCAGACAGGCATGAAAGACAAAGTAGGTGTGTGTACAAAGACTGTCAAAGCCTCACCTCATGTTGCGGGGGGTAACTTCAGACATGCAGACAGGTAAAATAGGTGTGTCTACGCAAACTGGCAAAGCCTCACCTCATGGTGTGGGGGAGCTACTTCAGGCGTGTAGACAGGCATGAAAGACAAAGTAGGCGTGTGTACACAAACTCGCAAAACCTCACCTCATGGTGCGGAGTGCTACTTCAGGCATGCAGACAGGCATGAAAGGCAAAGTAGGTGTGTGTACACAAACTGGCAAAGCCTCACCTCATGGTACGGGCGGCTACTTCAGACATGTGGACAGGTATATGACAGGCATAGTCGGCAACATTTGGGTCCGGTGGATGCGCAAACAGATGAAAGCCTCTCCACATGGCTACAGTAAGGGAGCATGGAGGCAAGGTGATAGTGGGGCAAGTGAAATCGGAAGCAGAAGGCTGCATCTCAAGGTGCAGGGAGTTGCAGATCAATGCAGTAGTAACAGAAGTAAACAGTGAAGGAATGGCATGTCGAGGGGAATCAGTATGACAACACAGAATAAAACCCTGCTCCTTCCAATCACATGAAGGGGTATACGTGACGTTAACAGGCAGTAAGTAAAAGGAGCGAATTGGCAATAGTTTAGGCTAGGGCAGCAGTGGAATAAGAAACTCCTGATGGAAAGGAAGGGTCGGCACGTGCAGGCACAGACTGGTTAATCTGCTCACGGGTAGCTGGGCTGATTCACAGGAGCGGACTCCAGTAGGTTTAAGCTACAAAGTACAGGTTGCATTACAAAAATGCAGCACTGGTCTGAAAGTTAAGTCCGATGGGTGGAGTTATAGAATACAGCACACGGCTGAGTAGATCCAATCCGATAGTTGTAGACATAAAATGGACATACATAAATTAATTGGTTAGATCTGGTCCGGCAAAGCCACATCCAGGTGAAGGGGGCTACGTCGGACGCAGAGAGCAAGTACAAGCATTAGGGTTAGAGTTGGTAGGCAGTCAGAGTCTTGCCTTTCGTGTCACGCACTGAAGGCAGTATAGAAGAGCATCCCTGGGTTTGGTAGAGGCAGATATCTCCCATGCTGGACCGGGGAGTAAAGAAGATCGTAGGGGGGGAGTGAAGGCGGTATGAGGCTGCCGTCAGGATAGTAAGGCCCAGACAGTGCCAGAAAGGGTTCACTGCTAAAGGTCTTGAAAGGAGGCCTTTTAAGGGGGCCAGCGTTGCCTGCCAGCTCCCAGCAGGAAACTGCATATGAAGCACAGCCATTCCATAGGGCCAAGGTGAGGTCAAGCTCACACGTTGGCTGGGCTCAGTGATTTCATCCTGGTAGCCGTTTTAAAAGGGGTTCCTGCTGGTATTCAAATACAAAGCCTTATCTTCACGTCAGATACCATCTGGCATTTATTCTATGCATGGTTTATAAACCTATTCAATCTTAAACTCAACCATGGCCCCTTGGATTCTGTTTTTGAGTGTCTCTCTCTGCTCTACACCTAGCCCGGTTCAGTCTTTCACACAAATCCACATTCACTACCCTTCAGTCTTGGAGAAAGGCAGTGGACTGATTCGCTATGGAGGGTGAGATGTAGGGTGAAGTGACCAGCGATTGGTGAGATGTTCTATAAAGATTAGGGTCTGCAGGTCCTCTCGAAGTGTAGGATGGAAGGGGCCAGTGTGATCTGCACTGGTAACCTTTCCAGAGATAGGGTGAATAGAAGAAAAATGGCTGTTTCCTTGTTTTCTGCCTTTGCTTTTCTTTATTTCCAGGCTGGCAATGGTGTGTATTCTAATGGTCTGCTGGCATCCGGCAATGGTGAATTTCTCGGCAGAGTGGTGTTTTGGTTGTGACTGATTTTCAGGTGATATAGGATGTCTTGAATATGATTCATGTTTGAAGGGACAACCACTGACGCCCTTTGAGGATGTGGATGATGTGGTTGAATGTTCTTAGTCCCGTAATGAGGCATGCTGTAGTATGCTGAACAGTTTTAAGAGATGCAAAGTTGGCATCTGGGACTCTTGAATGTAAAGCGTTGCCACCGACAATGCAGGAGATGGCCAGGGCTTTGACAACTGTTCTGAAACTCATGGTTGGGATGTAGGGCTTGGCTTCACAGAAGACCGTGAGCTGTCACCAGGCTATTTGGGTCTTCGTGGTGATCGTTGTTTTGAATTAGAGTTCACAGTCGATGGTGAAGCTAAGAAATATCATTATTTAACATACATCTTAAACTGTTTAAGACAATTGTGACAAACAGGCTAGGTAAGTGTATGGATGAAATCGGACACAGTCAGGTTTTATGAGACAAAGATTTGGCTTTGATAACATCAGAACACTTCTTGATATTTTGGGCCTTCGTAGGGAAGCCACTCTGGGGGCTGCTATGGTGGTTTTAGATTCTGAAAAAGCTTTTGATAGAGTAAACTGGATTTCTTTGGAATGTACAATGAAGGAAATGGGTTTTGGGGAGGTTTTTCTGAGGGCAATATGTTGCTTACATGCTGGAGCGACGGCTAAGGTTTAGCTGAATGGAGATCTTTCAAAAGTAATTGTTCTAACAAGGGGAGCAAGACAGGGGGTGTCCTTTATCCCATTTTCTATTTAATATTGCTGTTGAAGGAATGGGTCGCTTGCGCTGTGATTACAGTGGCTCCAGTTGGGCCTTGTTTAGCCTGCGATGGGCGTCCTGAGTTGTCCGTGCAATAGTACCAATAGCCTTGATAATCACAGCGCACGCGACTGATTCCTTCAAACAGGACCCCATAGGGGCAACACACCGGTACCAATAGCCTTGATAAAGACCTCCGGGTCAAAACACGTGTCGGCTGACAACAAGGGGACTCAAGACCCCCAAATGTACAACATGTATGCTACAATTCAAATGAAAACCAACCACTTTCACAAATAAAAGCAAAATGATATCGCAGACACTAGTGTGCAAGAATATTTTCTTTGAGACCTAAAAGCAAGATAGCCAGGAAACCCCCTCCCCCCCTTCTTCTACCTTACAAATGAGGTGTTTGGCTAATCCTCCAACAGTTACCTGTGATCTTGCAACCTGCTTTCCTACGCCGATGCACAAGGAACAACAGAGCCCAGCAAGGTCATTTCCAAATCTAGAGCCAACTACGTTTCTGTAATATATGTCAAGTCTGTGGGGCCCATGGGATTTGCACCAATGGACTGAACCAGCCTGTCCTCTCCTGTTTAAATAAGACATCAAGGGCAGGAGGCCCACTGGAAGCTAGTTGTACATGCCATCAAGACTTAAGCTCAGCATATTTGTCCTTAAGCTTTATGCGAGCAGCCACAAGATCTTGAAATGCACTGTCATTCACCCTGACCTGGAGCATTTTTGTGGGATATTATGGAATTCTGTGTGACAGAACTGCTGTTTAGAAAGCCACTGCTGATCGAATAAACAGATAATGTGAGTGTGATGCCAAACCAGAAAGCAATTCTCGTGACATGGTACTCAGAAGGTTGATATTTTATTAAACAGGAAGCACAGAGGGTGTGGATGCAAAGGAGCAGCCACCCTAATCCCGAGTTTCAGGGCTTGATCTGTGATTTGCTTGTCATTCCTCCCTGCCTGTGACAATGCAGAGGGTGCGGGGTACTAGGGAAAGGTGGCAGGTAGACCACAGTCATCTGTTAGGGGTGAAACTGAAATATTTTTGCAGCAGTAAGAGGGTGCAATGCTGGTAGTGGCCAGGCATCTCAAGATGACACAGAATGTTGAATTCAAGGCTCCCTCTCATGGGGACTTTGTGATGCCTTGTAGGCTCCTCTGGTTTCTTCTGAAAAGCTATGGGTGACTCTGGAGGCTGCGCTATAGACCTTCTGGAGTCTTTCTAAGTGATATCTTTGAGAGAACAGAATAAAGGGTGCTGCTAGATGCTAGCTTCGCTATGAACAACGGGCAGCTAAAATATGGGAGTTGAATAGGATGGGCCTAGCTTGGCCATGATCATGGTTTGTGCAGAACCGGTAATGGTGGAGCTGTAGAGAACGGCGAGGTGTATTCTGCCAAATAGGGTGTGGGAAGAGATGGTATTAATGGAAACAAAGGGCATTATTGAGAACTTACCTTAGGCAAGGATGTTGTCCCAAACCACGTGGGTAGGTTGGGTACATGATGAGGGAATAAGACAAGCTGGCATGGGTCAACTGTGAGGCAGGTTTCTAAGAATTATTAGCGCTGCAATACTACAACTTTTTCAAATCTCTTGGCCCTTGATGTATGAAAGCCATGAAGCCGGAAGCCTGATGCCGGAAACCTGATGCTCAAATGTGTACCAAAGCGTGACATGCAGTATGTGCGGCTTCTGTGTACGCAGCCTGCACAATGAGAATGGTGAAAGATCGGGGAGGTGGGAGAGTATCTGGTAATATCATCCCCACCAATAATATCGCCATATTTGTTTGTTTGTTTGTTTATTTGTTTGGTAATGCGCACCAAACCCTTGGGTAACCGGGCGCAGCAATGTACATGAAGACTTAAGCTTGTTACAATATTTGGCATGAATATGGCGAACGCAAGGCAAAAAGAAATATATACAGTAATACAATATTTGGCATGAGTATACCGGACACAAGGTAAAAAGAAATATATACAGTAAAGTATGCAAACATGTGTGCACGTACAAGACATAGCTTAAAGGAGTATGAAGCATTCTAGCAAGACTGTCTAGTAGCTGAATATATGATTAAGTTTATAGGTCAAACTATAAAGCTAGGTATCATATACTTGTAGGTGGGTGTTAGTCAGGTTATGTGTCATTGGTTAGGTATCATATACTTGTAGGTGGGTGTTAGTCAGGTTATGTGTCATTGGCCCGCAGCCAGTTAATTATTTTGTGTCTAAATTTAGGGTACGGTTGTTCAGTTCTAAGGTCGAGAGGTAACTTGTTCCAACAGTGAGCAGCTTTGACTGGGAAGCTAGTTCCTCCCGCGGTTGATCGCTTAAACCGCGGAGTTTCTAGTTTAAAGGTATTGGCCGATCTCATGGGTCGCGTGGAGGTTTTCCTCGTAATTTTTTCCATAAGATACGGGGGGGCTAGGTTGTTCAGACATTTAGAGGTGATGGAAGCTGTTTTGAGTAAGATTCTGTCCGTTATTTTTACCCAATTAACCTCTTTCCTGAATTTGGTGATGTGCTCTCTGTGGGGGATGTTTAGTGCTGCTCTCAAGGCATTGTTCTGCAGTCTTTGAATTTTGTCTTTGATGTATTTGTTAGCTCCTGAGTACAGGGCATTACAGTAGTCTAACCTAGACATGATGAGAGCATTAGCTAGAGTGATGCAGCTAGAGCTGGAGAGGTACGGTCTGGCTGCGCGGATGAGTTTGCAGGTGTAGGTGGTAGAGGAGGCGAGGGAGTTGATCTGCTTCTTGAGAGTGAGGGAGGAGTCCAGATAGAATCCAAGGGTTTTAACCACAGGCATCACTTTGATAGGGTTGTTATCAATGCTGAAGGATGTGTAGTTTGGGCCTATATATATGGTCGTCAGGAACGGCCACAGGCAATATTATTAGTGGGGATAATTTTTGGGGTAAATGGGAGTCCCCACTCCCTTTAAAATAATATAGGGGTTGCGGGGGTGTCCCCCACAGTATCAATGGTTTAATATTTTTGCAAAAATACAGTGCCATTCTTGTATGGCGATATTTTTGTGGGGATATTAACACGTGGAACCGGTGAAAGTGGGTGGCAGGGCTGAAAAGCAGAGGTGATTGCATGAGAGGGGATCACCCCCCACTCCCTCCACAATGGACCCGGAGAAGGTAATGGGAACAGAAGACTGAATTTGCGGGGGCGCGCCAGATTCCACAAAGTATGTCTTTTGTTCTCTGTATTCAGATCCCAATCCTCTCTTGGAGTTATTGCCAGGAGAGATGAACAGTTGGTATGTATTTCTTGAGTATGTCCAGGTCAAGGCAATGATATTGAGGCTGGGGTATAGGGCGCAGAAACTCATATTTTGGGCATAGAAAAGCATGTCGGTACCGTAGTTCCCGGACCGCCATACTATGAGCTGTGCATACGGGTGCCTGTCAGCCCGCCACGTCTGGCGGACAGAGCGGCACCCGCGAGCGCAGCATGTCGGATGCACCGGCACGTCGTTGAATGCAGGAATTTCCGGGTCCGTCAATGTCGGTATTAACCGATAATTCCTCAATGACTGGTGCCAGAGAAAATGCAACTCCGGCAGGCAGCCGTGCCTGTTTTAAAGGGCACGGCTACCACCAGGGTTATAATGAGGCCCAATGTCTGTAGGGGGTTCATGAGGGAAATGTGGAGGGCCTATTAGACAGAAGTGTTCTCTGGGTATGGTGAGAAACAGCTCCTTAACGGGAGAGTCTGGGGGAAGGCTCGTGGGAGGTGGTAGTCAGGTATGTTGTGATGAGCCTCTAAAAGTGGGTCATCTTACTGTTGAACCAGCAAGTACAATAGGAGCATGTGAGAGCAAGTCAGGAGGTGGTGTGTCAACCAAACCCACAGTCATGAGGAGGGCCGTTTGCAAGGCAGAATATGCCTGGTTTCAGGAGATGGGTTGAGGGCTGAGAGAAAGGCTGGATTAATCTCTTGAAAGGCAGAGGAGCATAGGGTAATCGACAGAGGGGATGCAGACAAAGGCTGACGTGCATCTGGTCTTAGTGAGGTCAATTCAAATACTGAATTCCGCGATCAACAGCAGTTTGTTTGCTTCTAAATCTCAAGTGCCAGAGGGTATCCAAAGCAGAGGAGGAGCAGGGGTTATAAGGATTGGCAATTGCCTAACAGAACTCTCGATGAAGAGGTGAAGAAGGGGGAATGTTAAATGCATAGATTTCAGCATTGAGGACTGTGAGGGAAAGGAGGATAAATATGATTCTATTGGATTTCTTGTGGAGGACACTTTTTTCACTTCTTTACTGGATAGCTTGTGGAGCATTTGTCTTGAGGACCCAAGTGGGGAAGTTCTGGGGTGTTGTTGCAGCTGGGGTAAATTCCGTTTTCTTCTAAGACAAAGAAGTCAAGGTTATAGGCAGAGTTCAGGAGAAAGTAGAGTAGGCATTGAGGTGGGATGCAGGATGGCAGAGCATGCATGGAGGCAGGATAACCGATTGAAGAGCAGGCATTGAGCAGAGCACACATAATATCACCTAAAGGAGAAGCAGAGATTGTTGAACGAGTTGTAGCACAGGGCAAAGGCTGCTAGCTGGGGCACCCCATGGTAGAGGATTGACCCTCTGCCATTTCTGAGCTATAAACCAGGTTTCGTGTTGTGAGGGGGACGGTGAGAAGGAAAGAAAGTCCTGGGTTCAGAGGCAAAGGGGGGGGCATGGATGGGTGGGGCCTCTACTCACATGAGGTGGAAGAACCGTCTGGAATGAGCATGATGTCATCTGGCAATTCCTAATGGCAGGGTACAATAGTTGATGGCCTCCCTTCACATAAGCTGCTGCATGCATATTAGACTAATATGTTCATGTTACATGCTAGTGGGGGGGGCAACTGGGCTGCCTGGAGGGGCTTAAGCTCCCTTGCACCTCAGGGCAAGATAATGTATGTATGGGGTGATTTACACAGCACAAACCTACCTAGAAAACAAAAAGCCCTAAACAACAAAGGGAGGGGTATGTAGTGGGGAATTGTCTTGTCAGTCTATGGTCCTCATGCGTCGGGGAAGTTTTCCCTGAAGGGCAAAGTCTTCAGTTCTTTCCTGAATTGCAGGATGGAGGGAGCCAGCCTGATGTTAGCAGGAAGGTGGTGCCAAAGCGTGGGAACATAGTAGTAAAATGCTTGCTTTCTGGTCTTCTCCTTTTTGCACTTCATGGATTCCAGTCTGGCGATAGCTAGACTCCTGGGGTTGTGTTGCCCTCCTGATACAGTGATCATTTCAGCTTAGTATAATGGTGTCTTGGATATTAGAGCTTGGTAGATGATGCAGGCTGTCTGGAAGATGGTGCAAGCTTGGAGGCCTATCCAGTGTAATTCTTTGAGAGTAGGGGAGATGTGGTCAAAGGCCTTAAGTCCTGCAATGAGGCTTACTGCAACATGCTGTACAGATTTCAGATCGGCCAGACCTGTGGTTGGGGCATCTGCCAGGAGAGTGTTGCCATCCTCCAGGTAGGAGAGCAATATGGCCTCGGCTACGGATGTTAAGTTGGAGGCAGGGATGAATGGTAGGATTGAGAGCTGGTGCCATGCATTTTGTGCCTTCTTGGTGATATGTGCTTTGAAGGCCACAATTGATCATGAAGCAGAGGGACTTTGAACTAGGGATTATTGGGGAGGAGTGGGGCAGAGGAGCCATTGAGATCCATTTCTGTCAGCCTGTTGTGAACTTGAGTGCATTTGGTGGTTTCTCCTCCGAGGATGAACTATGTTTTGGTAGTTTTGGTAGGGTTGAGTTTCAAGTAGGCCCTTGACATCCAGACTTGACTGGTGAGGAGGCAGTGTTTCAGTTAGTGAAGGTTCTCGAGACAGTTGATCTTGTGGCATAGCTGTGTATCATCGGCATACTGCTGGATTTTAATTTTGAATTTGGTCAAGAGTGCACCCAATGGCTCCATGTAGAGTTTGTAGATTGCAGAGAGGATGGAGCTATGTGGTACTCTGCAGGTCATCGGATATTGCTGGGATCTGCAGGTGCCCATCTGAACAAGCTTGTGTATATTATGCTGAGGAAGAAGTAATATCATTGGAGAACTGTGGAATCACATTCCATGCAAGAGGACAGGGTGCTGAGTAGCATTTTGCAGTCCACCTTATTGAAAGTGGCAGAGAGGTTATCAGGACCAAGAGGCATGGGTCGCCTTTGTCCATGATGAGGAGTGCCTCCTCAATTACCTGGATGGTCGCAGTCTTAGTGCTGTATCTTGGTTGCAAGCCAGACTTGTATTCTCGATTTAGATTGAATCAGATTATCTTTTTGTGCAGTTGGAACATATTGGTTTTCTCAATGATCTTGCTAATGAAGGTAGGTGGTACATAATGATAGGGGTGTAGTGTGCTAGGTCGTCCAGGTCTAGAGTGGGTTTTTATTTAGTAAGTGAGGGATCTGGCCAGTTTATAGTGGACCTGGAAAGATACCGTTCATGAAGGAGGTGTTGCTAGTATGGAGTTGAGAGTGAGAGTGTTTCCTGTAATGCTCTTCACGATGGAGGCTTGAATTATTTTGTCTTGGTAGGAGATCGCCTTGAGTGATGTAAGAATGTTTGAAGTTCGCCCGGTGTGAAGGTCTTAAATTCTGAGCATCTTGGGATAGGGGATGTGGCAAAGCTAGGCTGTCTATGGCGGGTATGATGTTGTCAATGTGGCTTTTGATCTTGCTTATTTTGCATGTGAAGAACATGTTAATTGCACTGCATCACTCTGTGGATTTGGGTACTGTGGGATTTGATAGAGGGTCGATGCAGTGCTTGATGGCCTTGAAGAGGGATCTCTTCTTGTTGGAAGCTTCTGCTATGGATGATGTGTAGAAATATGATTTGAATGAGGTGATGATGGTCCTGCGGGCTACTAGTGGCTTTTCAAGGTGGCAAGATCTTCTTGTAGTTGTGTGTTTTTGCAGATATTATTTTGTTTGCGGAGGGTACACTTAGTGTCAGTGAGTTCTTGTGTATAACAACGTATGGATGGCTTGGTTTTGTTCTTTCATAGTTTTAACAGTGCATCGACGCTTGCAAAGTCAGTCTGTGGTTGAGCGTGTGAGGAGGAAGTTGACGTTGGATGAGTTAGTGTAAAAACCAGGCTGGTGAGGTTTTTCTGTATGCCGTGGAAGGGTACGTTTTTGAATAAACTTGGAGGTGTCTTTGTTGGTTTCAGTCAGGGGTGGACTGGCCTATAGGGAACTCTGGAGATTTCCCGGTGGGCCTCTGCACACTGGGCCTCTTTTGAGTGGTATTTCCAAATTTTCTCATAGGAAAAGCATTGGGCTTGCTGAAAAGGTGCCATATGGGGCCACTTTGAACATTATTTCCAGGGCCTCTTTTGGTCCCCAGTAATTATTTCCAGGGCATCTTTTAGTTCCCAGTCCAGCCCTGGTTTCAGTTGCTCTCGATGGGAGGGTTTGGACGGGTGAGGCTTGATATTTATAGCTGCATGGGCAGTCCAGTCGATTTGTACAGCGGGGAGACATTTGATTTGTGGGGATGCTGTGAATACTAGCTCAAAAGTGTTACCTTTAGTGTGGGTGGCATCAGTGTTGAATTGCGCAATGTATAAGGAGATTGATGTCTCCTGGGATGAAGATTGATGGAAAGGTTGACATGTGATGAAAAATGGAGATTACAAGCACAAGCACAGGGGTTTAAAGGAAGGGAGGGTGATGACCCACACAGAAGGGGGAGGGGATGCAGAAAACAGTTGCAGGAGCAGGGGGAAAAGGAGGGAAAAATAGACACAAAAGTAGAGACAAAATGGAGACAACAAGCACAACCACAGCGTTTTAAAGGCAGGGAGGGGGAAGACGCGCACAAAGCGAGGGATGGGAGGCCCACACAGAGCGAGGGATGGGTGGCAGAAAACATTCAAAGAAAGAGGGTGAAAAGGTAGAGAAAACGGAGGAAAAAAAGAAAAATTTAGACAACAACCACAAACACAGAGTTTTAAAGGCGAGGCGAGGTGTCAAGCAGAGGGAGTGGGTAGAGACAGAAAGTAGTCACAGAAGCTGGGGAAACAGAAGGAAAACATGGAAACAAAATGGAGACAACAAGCACAAACTGTGTGGTTTAAAGGCACAGAGTGTGATGAACCAGACAGAGGAAGGGAGGGGATGCAGAAAGCAAGCACCGGAGCAGGGGGAAAATGCAGCAACAAACAAAGACAACATGGAGACAGCAATCCTAAAAGCTCAGGATATTGACGGCAGGGGGGTGGCTACACAAAGAAGGGAGGGAGACGAGGCAAAAAGCAGTAATACGAGCAGGGGGAAAAGGAGAACATAATGGAGGCAAAAACTCAGTTTCATGGAGAACCTGGGCATCAATGGCGTTGGGTTTGGCCAGAGCATTAGTTGATGTGGACACTGGCACCATTGGTTGGGGGGGGAGTTTAATCCCCCCCATTCCTTTTGTGCCCACTTGTTGCTAACAGTTGAGGTTTGTGGTGAATGGAAGGGGTCCCAGCCCACGGGTACTCCATGAGAATGCTCATCAAGGGTTTGAATATGAACGGCCAACATGTCTTTGTGGAATTGGAGTGTGGCCACTGAGGAAAGTCCATCCAAAGTAAAATGAATATTACAGTCCCTCCTTGCCTTCATTTCAATAGCTCGCTCTACTGTATCACATCAATTGCAAGTACATGGTGTGCAATCTCCATTATTCTTAGAAATACGCTTGACTGTTCCAGGTCCTTGTGGGACTTTCCATTAGCTTTTCCATTCACTCTGCTTAAGGCTAGCATATACTTAATTAGAGTCTTGCATAGCTAATAAGTAAGGGCAGGGATAGCAAAACAGCTAAGTTACGGCAAGTATCAGTGGCCGGTTTGGGTAAAATGCATAGGTTCACTT
Source organism: Ambystoma mexicanum (assembly GCF_040938575.1). Lineage (NCBI taxonomy): Eukaryota > Metazoa > Chordata > Amphibia > Caudata > Ambystomatidae > Ambystoma > Ambystoma mexicanum. The sequence continues at coordinate 1,463,487,356 of NC_090935.1, forward strand.
TAGCAAAATGGTCCTTAGAATCTTCTGCCAATGAGCTGACCAAGATAGGTAGCGGGCAGCGGAAAAGACTCCTAGAAGCACTGTTAGGAAGTACTCTTAGAAGACTTTGCCCTTATGCCCTTGGGGCAGGCCTCCCCCCAACTACTCGACTGATAGGGGAGCAAAGGAATGAGAAGACCATGTCATTCTTCCTGAAAGACCTTTGGCTGTTGGACTATGACCAGGTGAAGATGGCAGTTTCTGCTGGCTTTAGCACTGAGGACAGAATGAAGCTTCAGGCTCTTTGCTCCGGAGGGCGGTGCTCACATTGAGGCTGGTACGGTATGTGATGGGCTCCAGTGTTCCCGCCCCCGATCATCTACTGAAGGTACCACCTGGCCCTCTTCCCAGGTGGTATCAGTCTTTGCCCATATAGCATCAGAGCTGTCATCACCCCAACTACTCTCCTGACGGGTGTCAGAGGAGACAAGAAGACGGCTTCCTCTCTCCTGAAATACCTCTGGGGTGCCTGACTATGCCCAGAGACTGATGGCAGTAGCCACTGACCAGAAGCACTGACGTCCAGTCCACAAGCTGTGAGCTCCATACTCCCGAGGGATGTACTCTGATTTTATTTATTTATTGTTTGTTATATAGCGCTTATATACAGGTGAAGTGCTACAAAGTGCTTTAAGGCGGGAAGGTAACAAGGAAATACAGTAATCATTCTTAGGCCTTGAAGATTCCGAATTACCTAAACAGAAAAACTTGCATACTAGGCCTGACAACATTTCTCCTAGTGCAACTGCATGAAATGGTACAGTGAGAATAAGCTCGGGAGGGGGTGGGGGCACAAAACTGTGAAGGGGTTGTGGGGGGAAAGGACAGACAAACTAATTTGTACTAGTACATTTAGATCCTGTATGCGTACAGACCGAGGTGCAGAGTTGGGGGGGAGCATTGGGGGAACAAGGAGTCAGTTCCAGCAGAGCCCTGGGTTAAGTGCAGAGAGGTTGCCCTGATCAAGGAGTGTAAGCTGAAAGTGCAGTAGTGTTGACAGTAGTGTTGACAAAGTGCAGCGGTCCGGAGGCAAATGCAAAAGACTGGCGGGGGAGCCTGGGACCTATAGGCTCTGGAGGTGAACCAGCAAAACTGAACAGTGTTAGGGAGGAGAAGGAGGGTGGAGCGAAAAGAAAGGAGGTTTGCAGAGGAGAGGGAGAGAGAAGGATGAAGAGAAAAGAAAGGTCTTGAGGAGTTTCTGGGACTTAAGGTACTCCGGCTCAAGACAGAGAGAGGCAGGGAGGCTGTTCCAGAGGGAGGCACCTGCAGAGGATAATGATCTACCCCCAAATCTCGTTTGTGAAAGCGGCTCACCCCCAGAGAGTTGGGGGAGGACGAGCGGAGGACTCTAGAGGGAGAGTATTTAGGAAGGAGAACGTTATTACCATGCGTTGTAGTTGCCAAAATGATGTTATCCTCCCCTCCTGGTCTTCCACACACACCCACTCATCTCCATCAGACAGTTTTTCATATTGAGTTGCTCCTATCGCAGAAAGTAGTCCTTTTCACCCATCATACTCACACTGCCTGCTAGACCACCCTCCCCACATACCTGCCTTCACTCGCGCTTACCTTCCAAGAGTCCAGTGGTAGTGTTGGAAATCTTCACCCCACTTTCCCGCTAGCAGCATTCTTTCCCTGCATTCACCGCTCTTTATTTCAGTCTTTATGACGCTTTTAAGGTTGCAGGGATTAGTAACATATTGTTTCCTCTCTATTAATTCAAGCCTGTCATCTTCTATGTTAAGTTAGTTGAAAGTGTGTTTTCAGATCTCTGCTGCCCAAGATTTGGAGAAGGCAGTTTGTTCTACAGTTGAGTGCACTAGAGGTAATTGTTAGGGCTAATTGTCTACTTTCGGTTAGGTTCGCAAACAATCTTTTAGAGGAAGCAATAAAAACATAAGGTGTCTGCCAACTGGACACAACTGAGAGAAGGTTGGAACGAGGAATTTTAGATTCAATGCTAATATCTGGTTACTCTCACAAATTTCCTGCAGTCACTCTATGAGAAGCACCTAGACTGGTCTGTAATGGTAATGCAACATAACTACATTTCTACATCCGGTCTTGTCAAATGGTAAAGTTTACAAATGAAATATGTGCAAGTGGTACAGGCACATCTTATAAAAATGTTGAATAAACGAAAAAAGAACTCAACCCCATTCCCTGCTTCCCTGCTTGCGAATATAAAGATTCCACATTTTAGGCAAGACCAAGTCCCTGGCACACACCTAGGATGGGAAATTCCTGCTATCCACGCAGCCTGATCACCTGCTATATCGAGCCGTTTGTGCAGATGTCCGAAGGCTTTCTTTTCTCCGTTATCGTGAGGAGATAATGGGCATGCATCCATTACCTGGTGTTCCGCTTACTCTCCTCCCTTTGCCCAGTGTACAGTAAAGCCTGAACCTCATGTTACAGGTCTGAGGAGTTCTCCTATTTGTGAAGGGAGGGCGGGGCGAGTGCAAGGCTAGGGCACCCATGCTGTCCTATTCGGCATTATTTGTTTCTACTATTGAAGACACATCGTAGCACAGAAAGCAGCTACACAGGGATATATCTTATTGTCAGCAGATGATGCAATGACAGAACTCGAGACCCAATGTCAAAACAATGTGCAGCTGTCACATCCTGTACCTCCGCCAGACTTTTGAATGTAACCAAAGAGAAGCACCAGGCCCTCAACCCAGTCTATTATTTTAAGTCTGAACAATGCAATCCTACCATTATCGGAGCCACTATGCGCCAGTATGTGTCCTTGCGATTTAGGGTGCAGACTGCTAAAAGGGCGGGAATATTGTGAGGTACCATGGTGCCTGATGGTAGATACAGGGGCAGTGATGTTCCACTACAATTTGCACCAAGCCGGCAAGCCAAGTCACTCCCTGCTTTGGTTGTGCAGTGACTTTGAAATATTGTTCACCAAGTAGTTTAAATGCATCCGTGTGATTACAAATAAAAAAGATGACTCGTTGCTTACTGAGACAGCACCACACAGCAAACAACCTTATGCCCTCCTAAAATGTGACTTCTAATAGCTATCTGGAGGGCAGATGTATGTCCCGTGACAGGACCGCCATCAGCAAACACCCGGAGCTAGCCTGCATCAGTGTCTGGCTTCAGTACTTGAATGTATGTCATTGCCGTTTCCTTAGTGATGTAACACACGTCCTCTTTATAAAGATCATTTTGTATTTCTTGTCTCTAATAAGTGAAGAACAAGAATTCAAATCCAGTAACCTCTTATTCTTAGAGTGCTGTAATTTCTCCCCAAAATAGCCCATCCCATCCACGCCGGATGCCACGCAATGGAATACAACCACCACTTTAGAGAACTCACTCCTTGAAATGTCTTTACACACTCACCATATCAGTAGAGGCATTAGTCAGGAATTGCGTTGTAGTAGCAGCAGTGGTCATGTTGAACAAAGAACTATTTGCTGAAACAGAAAACAAGAACATGTACACATGTTATCTCGACATATCAGTGTGCCATAAATAACATCCACAGTAAAGTGACTTGCATGGAATCTACCCTCTGGAACAGAAGTAAAGAGAAATCATTTCTGTAAGAAAAGGAACGACAATCTAAAAGCTTTAGCGGGATGCACTGGGTGAGATAACGTCCAGCAGTGATAGGCCTTCAAAGGGGAATCTACGTAGCATAGACAGTGTGGGGGTCATGTTCAACCTGGTAGAGCACCGCAGCAAGGCGTAAACAGAAGGCATGAAGACAGTTACACCTTGCTATATATCGCTTTGTTAGATTTGACAAAGGTCTTGAGGTGGCACAAGGGAAATACTTTTCCGCCTCATGCTTCCCACTCCCACAGCCAAACCTCTGTATTTTAGTGCCAGCTTGAGATGTTCCTGCTGCTGTAAAAGTAGTGGATTCCTATGATATCAGCCTGCTCTTAGCATCTTGTACAAGCTAGTGGAGTGCAAAGGAATCCATTCCAAATGTCCTTTGCAAAGTGTACTTTGCAGACGGCATTCACAGAACGGAGAGTGACAAGGAAGAGTAAAGGCGATTTCGCCTGGTTTTCCTCTTCCATTATCCACTCCGTTTTGTAAATGCGGGAAATCACATGCAGGGGAACTAACAGCACGTGAGTGCTAACGTTGGTGGCTCCTTGCATGAAACTAACATTTCTTACAAAATGAGCCTAAGCGTGAGTTAATCCTATTTCCGACAACTGTAGGCGTGTGTATACATTGTGGTGGAGGGGCAAATGGAAGGTGACACTTTCTTAAACCTGAAGGAAGTGTGGGAGATGTTCAAACCTGCCAAAAGTTGCTCATGATAAACAGCCGATAGGTATTTTATTTGAGAGTACATACACGATAAGAATACTGGAACTTTACATTGTATTGGCACCCTTACACAAATTAGAGATTTGAGCCAGCTGCACACTGTACATACTTGAGTCTAGTGAGTAGCAATAGTGGAGTGGAGTTCTGGTTAGAAACTTCGATTTGTGAAAAACCGATATTCTACATAAGTTCCTGAATGATGAAATGATCGAATTATTGACATTCAATGCAGAATATATGAGTGGTATTCACTGACGGGCACCGACTGCTCTGCAGAGGACTGTGTTTGTGTGTGTGTGTGTGATAATCACTCCAGCTGGTGGTAGATGTCCTTAAGTCAGAGTGGCCTCTACCGGATGTTTCACAATCTTAAGCAGTGCTCTTTTAAGCATCTCTCATGCACTTTCTTGAGTAAACACAATATGGCTGCTGTGTAATGTTTATTCTTCATTAGGAACATTTTCAATTTTGAAATACCAGTGAGATCAATGTACTCACTGCAGCTTTAATCCTCTGCTGTACACTCATCCTGCACCATTGCGAATGCCTGCCATTCCATGCCTGGGTACTACTAGAAACCCCAAACTGCCTATGGGTGAAGGTAAAGCTGCCTCACTTTTGGTTCTACTTCGTTTTTCAACTTGCCAGTGTCTTCGAGTAACAAGGCTGATTAGTTGTGTGAAAATGCAAACTTATAATACGTGACTCTCTGACACTCATCTCAGCTGCATCACTCGCATTTGAAATTAAAGGAAATTGCTAACTGTCCCTGCATTTTGCAAATGAATAATTCATCTACTATTTTATTACACATTTTGATCATGGAAAGATTATGTAATTTGGTTTAAGTTTCATCTTCTTTGGTAGATTCTTTTTAGAATAATTGTTTTTACAAAAAGCTAAACAGGGCGCAGCTTAACCATTGACAGCTGTGGACCTGATTTCTTGAGAAACATTATGTTCTATGATCTCGGAGATGACCTATGATCTCAGGACTGCTAGGTCTACGAGTAAGCACGCCCTCTGGCCAGTAGGTAACTAGCAATCAACTTGTCTAGTGTGTAACTCATCCTTCAGCTACACAACTGAACAACAAGCACAGTGTGACGCCGGCCGATTCACAGCTTGGATGAGTGTCACTATGAATATATGAAGCTAAATGATTGCCATAATGAATACCTGTGGCATCGGGAAAGGAACTGTTGGGCTCAGGGAGAGCTTTGCCACTTTTATGGCGAAGAACCTGGACAAATGACTTTTTTTTCACTGGGTGCAAGGCAGACAATTGTGGAACTCTGGAAGTGATGTCTGGTCCAAACCAATCGGTGTGGACCCAAAGACTTTTGTTTTTGTGACCACTGGAGATATCATGAGACAGCCTTTTGTCATTCGTGGAGCAGAGTGCCCCATAAGATGTATTGACCACAGTGATGACTTTCTTTCACCTGGAACCAAACAGAACATTTTTTTAGCCGTTAGAACTATCTGCCAGTGTCGACTGACTGATCTCTGGCTCTTGAGAGTGAAGACTTCTAAAATTTGTGGCGCACGCACATAGCGTGCCTTACCCCCCCTGTTAGAGAACGTGCAGATGGAGCCAGTATTAGACTCTTTCAACGTTTCTGCTGGGCTTGGTAACCAAAAGATTGTATAATATGACTACGTTGCCTGCCATTCTGAAAGGACCGGTCACTAGTAAACAGGTGTCTAATGTGGCCATCATGCTCCCAAAATCAGGGAAGCATAGTAGAAAGCCCAGCAGAAGTTAAGGGGAAGGGGAACCGCTGTTCAGAGAAGGAAACAACTGGGAAAATATTCCCATTAGGTTGCACCGATGATTTCTGAGAGCCCATTCTTTTAACGCAGGACAGTAAACATCACCTTGCTAACCTAGTGGAAACAGGGGAAAGCCATGAGGCAGGTATGCAGCCGAAGATTGTTGCAGAGAACTTTCATTTGGAGGAAAAAACGATCACGAGAGAGGCGGCTGGAAAATGAGATGTGCCATTCTGCCCCCACTGCGAGTGTCCCTTGAGCACTGGTGCCAGTACGCTGGGAAATGGTGAGCTCAGGGGAGTTTGGTATGTGCACTAGCGTCATTGCCCAATGGCCCTTGCACTAACAGACGCATTGCTGCAGGCAGCCTTCAAGGTGTAGCAGCCCCTGTACTTTGGCTCCCAGGATGCAGAGGAGGCTTATATTAAAGGAAAATGTTCTCCCTTACCTGCAAGTTCCAAACCTTTGGGTCCTGCCTGGATGAGGAGTTCATGTCATTTCATGGGATGACCACAGAAAGATCAGGCGTGGGCCTTTGGAAGTGGTCCTGGGCAATGACTACAAGTGCCCCATTTTTTGTTGACTTTATCAACCACAAAAACAAGTTAAGTAGCAACACAGCAAGCTCATTCCCAGTACTTCAAATAGCTAATAGAATGAGAAGATATTTTGGCAAAGATCCAGAAAATGAAAATACCTTAAATGTATTTAGCAGTAGCAGTGGTAAAAGTGTACCGAAAAAAAGTTGTGGAACTGTGGTCTTGGCAGGGAAGAGAGTAGGCGGAAGCATAGTGCATCATGTGACAAGGACTTGCGGTCAGGGCATTGCAATAAAAGGCATACAATAAGCTGTGTTGCATAGCAATTTGCTATGCAATTCTGTCAGTTTCCTAATGAAATGGCAAAGATAGCTATTTAAGATGCCCTCTTTAGTGAAAGCACAGCTCGCCCTGCATTCCTCTCTTGCTCTCTGTGCTCTCTTCCCCCTCTTGTCTTTGTTCACTTCAAGTCCTAATGGAGATAAAGTGCAGCAGTAATCATCTCCTCCACTCTTAAGTGCCAAAGGCATGAGTGGGAGTGCTAGGCAAGAATTTCCTTTTCTTTTTCAAATAATTGCAAGCCATGAAATAATCAGGATACTACTTTTATTAAGCTTTCTATATCCTGTCTGGTAAAGACCAGAATGTGTCAACTTTCTATTTTGTTTAAAAGACAGTCATGCATTTCCATTCCTAAAAATGTAGGTTGTTACATAATGCATGATTAGAGTATTGACACTGTAAAACACATCATCTCCATGGTTTACAGTAAAGTTTAGGTTAGTGTATCTAAATGCCATTGTGTCATCTATATTTCATTTTGCTGGGGAAGATGCATCATATTGACGAGTGTATACTTTTGAAAATGTAGCAATCACATGATCAAATGCTTTTGATGCACACCTAGTTTTGTAACTTGCAGGATGCATACATCTTGCAACTGGTGCTTAACCCATGAGCAAACCCATACTCCTAGACATGCTATATTATCACCCAGTTGCTTTATACCATGTACCCTGAAATTGAGATGAGCACAAACTACAATAGTACATTTAGTTTGCCCAGTTCTCTGCCTGCTACACAATCCACTGTTTTGTCTCTTACATAATTAATACACAAAGCGAACTAGATGCTTACACACAGTAGTGATCAATTGTTCTATTCAATCTGTACCTTTACATATCTATTGCAATAACAAACACTGTAGTTAGCTGTCAGAGCTTGCTTTGCTTTATGATTATGATTGCATTATATATTACCACCTGCAGGAGACAGCTGGCCAAACTGTTTTCAGAGACTTTTTTTTATCAATTCTATTTATTTGTGTTCATTCATGCATCTAACCTTCTACATTTTACAGACATTCAGCTGTGGCTCGCAAAGTCTTTTCGCCCACTCGCATAGTCAAGCACATTTTATGACTGGCGAGTAGCATTTGCAAGAGATGTTTGAAACATTTATGTAACATTTACTGTGTTTGCAGTAAATATCAAACAAAAGTTTCACTGTGCATGGCTGGCCTCTGGGTGGCAGCAGTGTGCCAAACAGAGCGGGTTTCTAATGAAATGCACCACTGTACACAAATCACATTTGAAATTTGTTGTCCTCCATTCCTATGGGTCAAGTGCATTTCTCTTAGGTTGAATAGGGAAACTAAGTTACCCAACCTGCAGGTCTAGTTGAATTTTAAAGAATTTGCAATGCCAGACCCCTCTAAATAATGTCTTATTTCAGCAGTATGCAAAATTGCTGTATTTCTCATTTCATGTCTTGGGTACAAATAACTTCTGGTGACATTAACAATATTAGTACAACATTGCTAATCAAATGGGTCTGTTTGCTAATCAAATAGTTTTTAATTAGCAAACTCTGCTAATCAATTTTTGAAAACTAATGGATGCCTTGCAATAGTCTAAGTGACTAGTAGCTAAGACACCTATTACAACTTTACACTTGCACAGGGACATGAATGGACAAATCCTCTACAAAGAATGGTGAGTATTGTTGCGAAAAGTAGAGGAATAGTGAACAGAAAAAATAAAAGTAGTGGAACTCCGCTCCCGACCGTTCCCACTCACTTCAATCACTGAGTAGTAGTCCTTACCAAGGAGATTTTTCAATTTAAAATAATACAAAATATATATAATTTAAACTCGAGTATGGAAAACAGTAAGAAACAACTGCGCTCACTAGATTAGGAGTTAGAAAACTGAAAAAGGAAGTTGGCCAGCTGGAAGGGCTGCTGTGACCACAAGGAGCGCAGTGGATATTGGTCAATATGGAAAGAGAAGTTTACTTGCCTTTTAGTGCAGCGGTACATTTGTGATATTTTAATTGTTACAAACATACGTATTCTTTTCTGGGATGAGCCACCTGCACAGGTTTAGATTTAAAGTGTTGGACGCTAATATGGCTCACTTGTTAGTTAGTTAGGATTTTGAATATTATACTGGACATGTGTACAATGCCCACAGGTGTCAGCAGACTGTCTATAAGGGCAGGATCCTATCAGCGAGCACTGGTTGCACAGGGTATTGAATAGAGGGGGCATCTGCTGTATGAGAGAACAATAGCAGCAAGCAGCATTGGTGCGTTGGAATTGACTTGTGTACTTTTGATGTTGGTAGGAGAGAGGAAAGATAAGAAAGAAAGATATGGGCTTGACTCCAAGAGCTGCTTGTATTTGAACTAGAGTCCTATTTATCTTTTAACCTGTACCCATCCACCTATATCAATCTTTGACTTATTAGCAGGAATATTTGCTTTCACGCCTCCCTGCACCTGTAGTAATGGAAGTAGGTCTATTGAGCGTTTTTTTTATCGTTTCCCCCCCGAATTGCACTGCTCGAATTTTCGGCCAAAAATGTAGCTGGCAAGTTGGGGTTAGGTTATACTAGTGTGGGTGCGATTGGGGGCATGTAGGCGCAGTGGTGATGCGTGTGGGGGTCTCTCCCCGATTGCTATAAAAAAATGTGAGCAAACAAATTTGAGAAATGAAAAAAACGATAAATAAAACGATCAGCAGTCTTGACAGCTTCCTGGCACCACTGCATGATCTGGGTGCTCATCCTCTTCAAGGTGGGACCCCATGGGAGGGGGCTACCACGTTTCGTCACTGCTGCAGCCAGAGCCTGCCCACACCTTGCACTGTGCTTGAACAGCATAGGAGGATGGGCAGGTCCCATTTTTCATTTGCGCTCCAGCACAAATGCGTCTTCTTGCGCTGGGGGCCTATGCCGGCCTCTTCAACCGGTCTGTACTACGTACACAGCCTAGCAGTTCCCTCTTCTGTGTCCACCCTGACTGGCCCCGGGATGGGTGTCTTGCATGACATGCTGCACCGCCTGGTCCTAGGTTGCTCCACTCACGGCCCGGGGCTGGGCGGCCATCTCCTACTTCACTGGGTTGGCAGCATGGGGCTGCTTCTCTTTGGGCCCACCCAGTCTGGTCCCCAGGTGGGCTGGCTTCTTGCTCAGGCTGGGACTTCACCCAGGCTGCCTCGCCCATGTGGCCCGGGCCAGTGGTGGTCTGGCCTAGAGGGAACTCTGGCCTCAGCACCATGTAACTCTTTGGTCTGTTTATACACCCTGGTTTTTCTGCTCCTCTTATCCTCTCTTCGTTGCATCCTGCCCCTGTCCTTCCATCTCTCTGCCACATCCTTTTCCAGATGTTGTTGTTGGGGAATTCTCCTGAGCCATAGTTAGAAGCATGGGTTTGCTTGTTTGCATGATGGGCCACTTTGAAAAAAATGTCCAGAGCTACTTTTGGTTGCCAGTTCACCTCTGCCCGGGGCTTGTCCCCACGGCCATGGCATAGTGAGCCTGGCTTGTCTGCTCCCTGAGGCCACTGGCAGTAGGGGTGTGCTCGAGGCCAAAGCCCCCGAGAGAGCTGTCCTTCAGCGCCTATTCTGCTCCTTCCCCCTTCTTTCCCACCGTCCAAGACTCCCAGGCCATGGAGTGTCTTTATTTATCTTTTTCCTACAGGTGTTGAGTCTTGTAATCCACTAAATGGGCCAGGGGTTAGAGCTGTTCGGGAAAGAAGGGGTTTTGCAGGCAGAAATGCCAAATGACAGAGTTATAAAGTGATTACATTTGCATTTGTGATGTTTTTAGATTCATTCGCTGGCACATGTAACAACGGGTTGTGCCTACTGCTCGCAATTGGAGACACCCTGCTTTAGTTGTGCTGTAAGGACCGCCTGTCGGTGCACAAACCCATCATGTCACTGGGCCTCATGCTCACCTTATGCGGCCCCATTCAATGACTGAACATGATCTACACTTTGGGCAGCGATTACTGTTGGCACCGCCCTTGCAGCGTTGGCAGGCAGCTGCTGGCGTATTCCCACTGGATAATCTTGAACTCCCGTGCACTCGGCATCAGCTCTGCGCGCCCAGCAGCGCGTGCTCATCTCCCCAGGTGAGAATGCGACGCTCCCATTTCCCAGAGAGCCTCTTGCGTGACGCAGCCGCGATGGGTTCCCAGGAGGGCGCGCTCCGAGGACAGGAAGTCAACAGACGATCCAGACAGAAGCCATGACGGAAACCTAGCTTGGGCCATTTCTGTTCCGTTCCCGGATTCCCGCAGCCAAATCAGCATTTCACATGTTTGAAAGCTTGCCAACTGGACAGATTCTCATACACAGAGGCGCGGCTAGGATGACAGCTTGCACCTGCTGCAAGCACCTGCTACAAGCGCCACTGTAACACCAGCACAGACAGTCTCACATGGCAGAGAAGATTTCCCGAGGCTCACCTTTCACACCAGAGCTGTGCAACGCCAGAACAGAAGCCGTGAAAAGGAGCACCTTGTGGATCCAATGGGGACACCCTTGGTGGCAAAGCTTTTGGGGGATCCAAGAATGAAGGACCTGGGCCAGCCCCATCCTGCTGCGTAGTACCAAACATCTAACCGGGAGGGTCCGGGAGGATAGCTCAGGGGCAACGCGTTTGTCTTGGAAACAAAACAACGCAGAGCAACACAGGTTTGAATCCCGGTCCAGTGCTTAGAGGCTTGTTTCGGTATGAAGCGCATTATACAAGATTAATTAATTAATTTAATTTCCCAAGGTTACTGCCACCACTGAGGCAGACCAAGAATACTACCTCCCAGTCCATTGAAATGGGGGGAAAAGACAGAATCAAGGATGGGGACCCTTCAGCCCTGTAAGGCAGGCTTTTCTCACAGCCTGGAGAGTTGACACAGTTCATGGGATTGGGTTTGGGGTTATTCTTTGCAATTGAGAAAACACTTCTCGGAGCTTCAGTGCATCCAAAAGACTTCTCATTGAGTCAGCTTTTCCAAATATCGTTACTAAAAAAGCATATTTTTAGAGTGATATAAGAGCATTGTAGAAAATGTACTGGTCACACTAAAATGGGTTACTTGAATAAAACGTGGCCAATTCCGAATCGACCTGGACAAGCACACTGCATTTTATTCTTAGACCTTTTATAGATTCTCTATCTCAAGTCCAAACTTTTCTTTCAGGGAATTCCAAGGCGTGCTCCCGGGAAGGCTATATCAAGGTTAAAATCCAATTTCAGCCAAGAGACAGAACCAATGTTAAAAACAGAAAGCCGACTGTTAACATGAGGGCGGTATTACCCAAAGTGAACAGGGCAGAATTGGTCGCAAACGAATTGGCAGCATTTTTTTGCAGCCGTTTAGACCGAAAATATATGTGGGGGGTGGGTTTGGGGTAATAAATAATATAGGTGGATTGGATGGGGGGAGCGGGGGTTCCCCCCAGCATATATTTTCGGTCAAAATGGCTGCAAGAAATTCAGCCAAATCGGACAGGAGCAACTTGATACGAGCAATTCGTATACATCCCAAGTGACCATGTGAGATGGATGTCATTTGCAGTCAGTGCATTGCAGTGGCCAAATACTAAGGCCACGAAAGTGAGATCTCGAAGGATCGGGCAGGAGCTGAATCGAGGAATCCATTAACAGGCACCTTTCCCGGCACATGCCGCAGCCAGCTTGAGAAAGCAGTCCTCCTTCTCAAAAAGAGCAAGAGTGACTCTATGTTTCCCACCCTCTACTTTCTTTTATTTGCATTTATTTATTGAAAATGAACACTGTACTAGGGGCATATTGAGGGCTGACACAAGCAGATTTATGAGAGGTTTACAGACACTTAAAAACATTATGTAGTAGTTAATACATAAAACCAGCATGGAGCTTAAAAAAAAAAAAGAAGTAAAAAAAGGATTTAGAAAGACCGCTCGGAAATCAAACTGTCACGCCCCAGCCACACACGAGTATGCACGATTTCCGGAAATCCAGCAGGCGAGGGTGGAGGTGAGGGCGGGATCACCATCCGAAGGGGTGGGCGGTTCTGAATGTCATATCACAGCCGACACAAAATCAGCTGAAAAGGAAAACGTCCTTTTTTGTGTTCAGCCTTTAAAATGTGGAAATGTCACATAGAACCCATTAAAACCACCAGGGGGCAGGAAAGAAGCTGGTAACAGTCAATAGTGATAGCACAAATAGATATCCAGTAATTACAGTATTGACAAGGGAGAGGTTCACCGTCTTTCAGGGAGCAGGGACTGCAGGCGGCAGAGGCGTGTACGAAATCTGTCACTCTTTCAAATGGACACAAGTAGGCCCGAGGCCACCTGTACTTCTCACAATGGCAACATTGTTTCGGGACCCATCTGATGAGCATCAGAGCTTATAGCCTCGGGAGGTGTTGGACTTTCAGCCTGCGATGTAGTGAGCCTCACTTCCTAACAAGGGAGGAGAAAAGCTCTTGGCAGAAACGGAAGGTTTCAATCCTGTTTCACAACGCTCGTCACCCGAAAGCCATCTGTGGTGAGGGCGCCACAATAATACAGAGTGGAGACCCCGACAAGCTGCAGTAGTGGCCTGCTACTGAGCAGCACAGGATAAGGAGGCGGGCAGCCTATACTGGAAAGGGGCGCTCACTTATTTTCCTTTGGACTGGCAGGCACTGAAGGTTAGTCTGTGGTGTGGTTTAGATTTAAATCAAGCTCAACTCATTTTAAACTTGGGTTCTTGCCAAAGATTGTGGCCAGAAAGTGGGGAGCAGACTTACTAATGAGCCCACTGCCGTTCCCTGGAAATCTCTGTGTTTAGTATTGCTGTAAAATGGACACTCAGTGGCCTTTGATTTAGGACTTTATAAAGCACCCACTCCCACCCACCCCCGTGATAGCCATTGAAGACGTGCCTCTTGCTACCACATCTGCCACCGGTGTAGCTGCTTGCTAGCTGAACCTGTGCCCCTCCACATGCAAACACACCCTCTTCTTGGAGCATGTGAGGGGGACATTTTGCAAATGCTATCTCTTTCGCAATGTAAAAAGCATTAGCGCATGGTGGTTCCTCCCTCACTTTTTGTCCGAATAATGCAAGATCACAGCAGTCTTGTCTGGAGCAGCTAAGAACAATAAGGAGAACCTGTTCTCCTCATGAAGAGCAGTCGCAACAAGCACAGAGTGGCCGAGGGGTGAAGAGAGGCACAAGTCCTTTCACCTCCCGGGGATCTTCCCTTCATGCCAGGTAGTTTCAGTAGAGGAGGGTACAGGAGTGGCTAGTTACAGGACTCTTTGGGGTGCTTCTTTAAGTTTTTCATGTAAGAGGCGATTCCAGCGATTTCAAGTTGTCCCATAATAGGTGTGAGTTGCTCAGCTAGTCCTGTGGATGGCGGTACTAGTAGTCCTACATTTATGAATGGAACATCACACCACACCTACATTAGAGGAAGTACGAATAACAGTACTCAAGTGCTGGATTTGCTGAACATCACTTTCAGGTTCTACACGTTTTCTTTAAATAAGTTTGAATGATCAAGGAGTGCTGTATGATGAGAAAAGTGGGCAGTCATTTGTCAACATTACAAGGTTCCCTTAACTGCGGGCGTGTGCGGAGCCTACAATTATTTCTTATGGGAATTCTGGACGAACACAGACACTCTCCGAACTTAGGGGGTTAATTTGAACATTGAGTTATCAAAATGGACTCGTGGCCCTCATTTGCTGAACACCAGGCATGGGTTTTTGTCGATCTATGTGATCACTGCGCCGCGCGTAATGTTGACCACAAATATGTCGACCTCCATTACAGCGCGTCGCAGTGGTCACATAGATCACTAATTTCCCGTACTCCCACCCCCCTATGCACTTACTGTCTTGGCGGCACAGAAGTGTGCAAAAAACCTTTTCATTATGATGGGGTTAATTTATCTGAGGAGGGCACTGATGTTTTTCTGCAAACAATCTTCGGCCAGGTATGCCCGATTAAGCACAGTACCTGCAATGGGGGAGTGTGTGCCCGCCAGTAGGCGCCCCCCACTGTGGCGGACAATCATGGGACCCTTCGCAAAGTTTAGGGGAGGGAAGGAGACTAAAGTGTGGAATCTTATATTTATCTGCCAAGGTTGTGGGTGGGGGATGGTCAGAGCTTATGGTTGGCCTACTGGTCATAAAGCCCAGGCTCAACCCCCTTGGTTGCCCACTGGGTGTCAGGTGAAGGTATCCATGGATGGGTATGGTTGCTCCCCATGTGAACAGTTGATTGTAAGCAAGATGGTATGTGTGCTCATGTGCCGGGTGTGGTCACAGCCAATGCGCAAATGAAAGTGGTATGCTTTGTCCGAAGGAAGGGGTCCCATTATCCCATGTATCCTGCATAATATATTCCTACGTCGAGTTTTTAAAAACAGCGGCCAAGGTCTTTTAATCCCATGCATTGAGTGTTTGTTTTCTGTGGGGCAGTGATGGCCTCTTGCGTCACCTATGGAGCCGTGTTGCTTGCATAGCGGCTGCGGTCATTTGGTGGAGGCAGAGGGTCACGGGCATAGGTAATAGCACCCCTCCACCCTGCACATGACCAGGCCCTTTTCGGCCTTACTTTTCTAGAGCTTTAGTGTGCAAGGTGGGGGTTTGCAAGGGCTGTCCTGGAGAGGAAATTTGAAGGGGTGACAATGGGGCGGAGCAAGGGCTTGATTCAGAATTTTTCCTCAGCAGGTAGTTTCCATGCAGATCTGTGGCAAAGGAAAAGCATGTTATACTGCCAATCATATTCATTTAGCCCATGGGCCCAGGTATACCCCCATGGGCTACACTGCAGGGTAGTCCAACTCCAGGCCTGGAGGGACAGATCTCTTGCTTCTTCCTGTCTCGCTTCTATTAATACCCCAATGTTTGAACAACCTTTCATGACCTCTAAAATTCTATTCTTCCCCACTAAGCACCCTACCCCCTCACTGGCTCTCCTTTCTGTGCATAACCTGTCTGTCTGTTTGGGGCCTGACCCTCACTGTTATCAATGGCAATGCCATGACATTCTGATATCAGGGTCCCACTGCGCGCAAGGACCACCATTTTCAGCTCCCAATGGCCTAGTACTTCTGTCTGCTTATTCTGGATCATGCTTCTCTTAAAGGCATTCCAAAAACCTTGTCTTTCCTTACCACGACTATTCTGCTGCAAATTAATCTGCAGCCATTTTCTTGTGTCTAGGCAGTATACTGGTTTGTATTCTCAGGAGGTACCACCTGAATGCTTTTATTTTGCTTCTGCGCCCCCCAGCTTGGTAGTTTAATGTTAAGTACCTCCCACTACCTTCATTATATCTAGCCAAGTAAGTAGCTCTATTATTGGGAAGACGCTAGTTATACGTCTCTCCGCTGGATATTAAATACACAATTATACAAGTCGTAACGTTTAAACATCCAGTACATTTCTATCAATGTAAATCCGTTCAGCCATGTTGATAACCCAGCGTATACACTGCCCATTGGCCTCAGCAAGCACCTCCATTAATGAGCGGTTAACGAGAAAAAGTGGGGGGTTTGTAAAGGTTTAGGCCCACAGCAATTATGAGAAACTCCCGTTAGCATCGAGAACAGGGTTACTCCCGTGTACGCAGCTCCCAACAAAACCATAGTTTTGGGGAGGTGTGAAGATAGAGAATAATTTCAGTCCTCAACCATTTCCATTTGCCAGTGCCTCTGAAATCATGTATCTAGCACTGCACCCCTAAATGGGAATAGGGGAAGAAATGAAAAGAGAGAGAAAGAAAGAGAGACATCTTTGTGATTCTGACAAATGGCAATGAACCAAAGTATCCCTTTGGTGGTGTCAGAAATGAGCGGGGTCCAGGCGGAGCTCTCTGCATTCTTCTCTCTCCCTATTGTTCTTGAGCTGCCATTTTGTCTCTGGTGCTCTCAGCGCCACTGGCACGATCACACGGCGTAGCCACACCTCGCAAGTAGTTTATGTAGTAAGTGATGGGGCATTCCAGGTGGCTGCTTGGACTGTATGCATTCATGGTGGTGCAAAGCATGTGTCAAAGGAGATTGATCGGACAATGCACGTTGCTGATGGGGCATTTACACACCGTGTAAGACGCATAGAATAAGGCACATTGTTTGCGGAGCAGTTTGTGTGGCTGATGATGCAAAGAGGTGCGGTTGAGGGGACATCCATAATGGGGAAGGAAAAGCAGGTGCGGCTGAATGCACATAACCTGGCCGACAGATAAGAGTAAGGGATGTACCAGTGACCTTTACTCCCTAAAAGAAAAACAGGGAGTGAAATGACTTCAGACATATAGGAGCATGTCCCCCTGATGTACCACACAAAGCTACATGCAAGTGTTTGGAGCAGTAGTACATGTGAGCCACAGGAAGAACCTCTGCTATTATTACTGACTGATCTGAGTAGGCAAACATGTATCCTTTAATGAGCAGGAATATCTAGCTGCAATGAAATATTTATTACAAAAACATTTCTGTTTTGCACTTTAAAACATATTTTTACTTGCTTATAAAATACTCCCATTTGAAAGGGGAGTTACTTTTTTAATCCCTAAAATATCATTTTACTCGCAAATGTAAGAAATAAGGAGTCCAATCCGCCAACTCCGAAAGCTTATCTGGAGATCTGGACATAACAGATGACCGATGGGATCACACGAGTGGCGGCTCAAAGAGTACATGCTGCCGATGGGGGAATACATGTGGGTTTTTATTAGTTAAGTGTGGCTTGTAGAAACGACATATAGCTACTGGAACTTACGTATATATCTAATGGAACAATGCATGTTGCTGGTGGTTAATTAATCAGCCCATAGTGATTAGAACAATTAATTAATGGTGTATTTACATGTGGATTAGGGGGTATTAGTCTTGGCTGATATACAATAGTATGCAGCATCTGCAGTACGATTACCAAGTAAAAGCAGCTGCATTTGAGTGTTGTGCATGCACTACTCTTAGATATGTATGGCCCCTTGTTCCCATGTGGCTGGAGGCGTGGAGGAAGTTCGAGTGATTTGGCTGAAAGGTGTGCATTACAGGTGATGGGCCTGTGATGAATTGGATTCTACCTTGCAGGAGTACAAGGTTGAGTAGGGGTAAAAAGGGTCCACCCACTCCTACAAGCCAAAACACAACACAATTATAAAGGTAAAACAGGGAGAGATCGCTTTTTGTGCTAACATAGCCCGAGCCAAGGCTATATACTCAAGAGGGGCGTGAAGGTGAACCATTAGTGACCCAACCAATATTTAATGTATTTATTTATTTTATTGTTCATTTATAACACACTTAATACCAGAAAGTGGTGTCTAAGCATGGGATCGGGATTCATACCTGTGTTGCGCCGTGCTGCCTTGCTTCCAAGACAAACACGTTGCCCCTGAGCTAACCTTCCTCCCCAGTATCACAGTCCAAAATAAAAGAAATGTCCAATCAAGTTACTATAAACATACATATACTTTAATTAAACACACCATCTGCACACATAACGAAAAGAAAGGATATCGTACTGAAAACAGGAGCAATCGTGTCCAAACCAGGATCCAAGAGGCCTGTGGGGGCAGTTTAATGCAACAGTACCTGGATTTAGATCTTTGTGGGCTGACATATCAGACCCAGGATCAAACGTTGATGCAAGCTGATCAGGCTCAGTTTGGGCACATGGGGTCGTGGAGGCCCTGGCAGCAAGCGGGCATCAAGTATGGGCAAATGTGGTAGCTCTGTGTGGTAGAACAGCAGCTCTTCAAAGATGCAAGTCGGGACGGTCCCTAGAACGCTTTGCAGTTGGACAGGCCGAGTCAGAGTTTAGCCGCTGGGAGGGGTCGGCGAGTGACGCTCCAGCGGTTCGTGTCAGTGGGCAATGGTCGTCAAAGTGATTGAGGGTGCGCTGATGTGCAATCGATGAGGCAGCAGTACATGGGCTAACTGGGCCAAACCGTGGTTGAAACCCCTGTTAGAATAGGTGAGTGACTCTCCAAAGGTTCGGTTCGGGGTCCGGCATTGAGCAGTCGCTTCGGGCCTACCAGATAACGTGCTTCACTAGGACACAATGCAGTGTTGAGCAGCTTTAAATGCAAGCAAATAGTATGGCTGGTTGGAGAAGCGCAGACACCAGTGCTGTCCCTATGGATCAAGATGCGAGGAACACAGAGAGACTGGTTTGGCGCGGTAGAACAGGGAGCTTCAGTTGATCTGGCCCTCTGGTTGCAAGAGGCCTTTGCAAAGGACTCGAGGACAGGATGCTTCCATTCAGGGTCTGCTCTCTCAGCTTAGGAGATTTGTTGCAGAATGGCTGGTCCTGGTCCACAGCACTGGCAACTCCCGATGTGCCCTGAGAGTGTTTAGGGGACAGATCATCCTTCTGTCTTGGACGTCGCCTTCTACACCACGGGGTGCAGACCCCTTCTGTTAAAGGCACAGGTCTTCAGGTGATTGGTCTAATGCTAGCCTAATTTAGGGGATCAATCCCTGCTCCTGGCTGGAATGGACTATGCCCTGTTGATGTCACACACAAAGTGCTTTGCTGCAGAGGAAGTGGAGGAGACAGCAAAGGGAAAGAGTGACAGTGAGAAACAAGATGGTCGAAGGCTTCTTCCAGTGTTCACAGCACTCCTGCCTATCCTACTTTCACCTCCTTCCCTTCTACTGGCAACAAAGACTTTTAGACATGCAGCATCTCCCTGAAATGAGGCTCCTCCTCCTGAATGGGTGTGTTCCTTTGATACCTGGGTCCAGGACAGCTGTCTGCTCTGCAGCTGATTCTGGGAGAGGGTGTTACCGGCCCTCACAAAGAGAATCAAAGAGAGGCAGGGTCCTCTGAATTTCTGTCCTGCTGTGTAGCAGTATCTACATGTCGGGCCCCAATACACATTCCCTTCCACAACAGAGCGGACTCACAGGCGCTGACACATGTGCGATGATAATTAGGATGTGGCGGCCATGATCACAAGTAGCTCCATGCACTATGCCTAAACTCAGGCATAGCTTATTCTTAGAAAGCCACCTGCCACCATCATAGGGTCTCATGATCATTGTAGTTTGGATACAGGGGGCATATCTTAAATGTCGCCCCTGTGCTGCAGTGACTTTGCTGTCGCTGCAGCAGTCAAGTGGGCATCTTGTGACCTTCCACGAGCAGAGTGGGTGCTGCAGATCAGGTAACTGAGGCAGCACGGCACAAGTACACTATGATTTTGGCATGAAGTTGCAACAACAGGGGATCTGGTTAGCAGAATACCCCTTTCGAGAAGGACTCACCTGCGTCATTTTATGTACTAATAAATATCAAAAAAGCCATGGCTTTGCACACTTGCCAGGCGTCAATTCCTCAAAGGGTCCATTCTGGAAATGTAAAGCAGGTGGGAAGCTTAAAAGACCCATTTCTTCTTTTACACATTGTCTGTGTCTGCAATAGGCCCCAAACGGCAGAGGAGAAGATGCTGCAGAAAGAGTACACCCCAAAGGGCAATCCTTTGTGAATCAGGAATGCCATCCCAATGCCATCCCAAAAGTGTTTTATTGAAACCCCCGAAGATCTACAAAACATTTTTTTTTGCATTAGAAGCACTTGCAGATTTAGGTTAATTTTGAAAGGAATAATTACATAGTTTGAATACATACTTGCAGTGTTATTCTTTTAAGTCTATGTGTTTCTACAAATGGACTTAGATATTGGAGCAGACTGAATAATGTACGCTTTGACCCCCGAAAAGAAAGGTTCCTCATTGCTTGCTAGCTTCTGTCGGGGCCAAGGGCTGTCTGGGGCTTTAACCCAGTTCTGTGAAAGGTGGACTTTGCAGATGTATTGTCTTTGCTCGAGAACAATTCACTGGTTACATGTGCAGCGCCTGGCATTCAGCAAGTTCTTCCCCACAGCCCTCTCTTGCTCCGTAGCTTGGTTTGCGCTTCAGTAAATCCCATACATTCAGGAATACACACATACATCTTTACACAGGTATGTACTGTGAAAATGAGCAAATATCTTACCACATTGTTGAATCAAGTGGGATCTAAGTTAAAAAAAAAACTGACGTCTGATGAAGACAAAATGAGGATCTTTTCTCTGCAGGTTGTGGGGAGACACACGTGGTATGCAACGCACCGTAGATTATTATTGTACCTTTTACTTTGAATTCATTCCATGAATGTGAGAATCTTACACCTCCCTCCTTCACCCCAGCCTACTCTTGCAGTAGGTAGATAGGCCACGTGATAAGCTGATGCAATGCCTCAGCAGCCCTTTCTTTCTAAACTATCTCTTTCTCTCTCACACCCACATATACGCAGCCAAATTCCTCCATTTTCATACTCTCTCTTCCCCTTTCACCCCTCCCCTCCCTGCATCTGTATTCCTACGCTCCAGGAACTTTTCATCCTCATCCTTCTTTTTTCCTCACCCTCTTTTCCTCTTTCTTCTCTCTGTCCCTATTGGATCCTCACTCCTTGGTCTCCTCCTCTAGCGAAGAGCGTCGAGTTACGCTTTGCTGCTTCTTCACTGACTGTTTCTGTGGCTTTGAAGCAGTCTTCGCAGCTTCTTCTATATGTACATTAATGATTTGTGATTGGTGACCCTGGTTTGCACTTTACTGACTCTTCTCTAAATGCATGGATGTCATTTGAAGGTTGTCAGGGGTTGCATCGGTGACTCCTGGTGACTCCCATCCAACCTTTGGCAGTGCCTCTGTCACCCTTAGTGAAGGATTGCAGCGGCAGTGTCCAAACGAAAATAATACAGGAACTTGGAACCCTTTTTAATTTCAGAAATATAGGTTAGGCAGACTGCATTCCACATTTAGAGTCATCTTGATTGTTTGATGTTTGAGACCTCCAGTGTTGTGCAATAATGCTGCAGAATTTGATGTTACTATGGCCTAGATTTCCCTGTATCCAGATAAGATAGTTGGTATTATATCATACTTTTATGTATATCGCTTTATGTCTGACTCCTGACTCCTTAAAAATAGGTGTTATTACTATGCAGTGTAATAGTTCTTAATTTATTGACCTCAGAAGGATGAAAGGGTGATTCAGCCCTGCTGAAATATGAACTTGGAAAGTACATGCTGAGACATGTCAGAGTTGAACTTTGAACTCGCTGAGCTATTCAATTGTGACACATTATGTTGCTTAAACAATTGAGCCTTAAAATAAAAATGGTTAGGACATCTACCCACCCCCCTCTCTTGTCCCCTCCAGTCCTTTTTACAACAAAATATAACAATACTATTATCAGGTTTACTAGTGGGCCATAACACATTGCTCCTGCTTCTGAGCACGTAACTATACATTTAATGCTGTATGTACATTTAAGGAGAAATAGCTGGTAAGATAGCTCAGTGTGTTAAGTGCTCACTACTGAGCACTATCTGTGTTCATCAAGTAACAGGTTTGAATCCTAACAAGGTATATTCAACCTTTCATCCTTCTGAGGTCGACAAATAAATATTGAGATTGGCGGGCAACAGCTGAAAAATAATGGATTATTAAAAATGTAAGCTTCAATAAATTCAGGAATAACCTCAGAACGATGTCAAATTCTTAAATTGGTGTCGCTTTAAACAGGGTTTCTTTGCTTCCTTGAGATAAGTGTGAATATGATTTTATAATGGGATGTCTGAAGCTGAGTGAGACTTGGTTTTGAATGCATTGTAATAAAAAAATATTTAAAAAATACACAGAGAGATATATAATGATAGATTTTTGCAAACTTTGTTAATGTTGTGCAAACTTTCTTAATTCCACCTTTATCTCGCCTGATGTTTTGGACAACATCTCCCATCAAGTTTATACAAAAATAGCCAATTCTGCGGGATCCTGGAAGTCATAGGCCAAACAACCGATTTGTCAGAGGCTGCATACCCCTGATGGTAAAGATGCAATGTCTACGAGGAACTAAGTGGAGTATCATTGGCATAGGACGGCAGCCACTGGGCATGAGGCTGCACATTACATGCACTGACATATCATTTGCAAGAGGATTTTTAGGTATCCAGTTATAGTTTTGAAAAAATAGTTTCTGCATACAAAAGTAAGTTAAAAAGTTTATAATACAAAGTTTCGAGAAAAAAACATTTTGAACCCCCCATTAAAAAAAAATGCATTCTAAACTTTTTTTCCAATGCTTTTATGTAGAAACTTTTGACTGTCGAAAAAATCACTATAAACCGCTTTTTATAGTCATTTCCTGTGGCATTTGAGGCTACACATCACCTATGGTAAAGATATCATTCATACGAGGAACTATGTGGTGTTTATGGATCATTTGAAGCTGAACTTGGCAAATGATGGCATCAATTACAAATAAGGCTGCATATATGGTACCTTATTCAGTCCATAAGAATACCATGCATATAACATTGAATGGCATTAGCGGGGCACTCGAGACTGCACTTAACATATCATGGCAGCAATCATACATTGAGGCTCTCTCTAACATGTGGTGACTATACCAGGTGTTTGAAGCATTAACTGACTGAGTGGAATTGATAGACATTTGAGGATGCAGTTGGTATATGACAGAAGCCACTGTATGTAAAGCTGTTGCTAATACATTTGGACTCTGCCTAGGTTGTAACGCTATAATAGACATAAGAGGAGAGTAGCCTAAAACAAAGACTACATTTGTCATACTGTATTATGGCAGCACCTGGGAAGGTGAGGCTTTACTTGGCATATGATTACTACATGGTATGTTATGTTGATTTATACCCTGCACCACTGTCACCTGCATGTTCTCTAGGCGCTCATCTGGCTATGTAAGAAAAGAGGGTCTGGTTGGTTATTGAGGGAGAGAAGGCTAGAATAGAGTTTTTGCTCATCTGTTGATGCATGTAGAACCAGGATAAACTGACGCCTGTGAGCTTTCTCAATGTGCTTCATGTGAACTGGGCTTCTTGTGTCCGTAAGGGTAGGGTCCAGTATCTGAGTTGTTTGTTGTCAGCATATTAGGTTTGCAGCATGATTCGAGAGGGGTGTGCCGTTTGTGTGCTTTGGTGGGTTGTTTCACTAGCCCTATGGGCTTGTGTAGTATGTGAGAGTTTGTGGAAGTGTGGAAACGAGAAGTGGGGTTGATTAGTTGGTTTCTGGTGAAATCTATACTTGACATGTAAGTCAATCAATGGTTAGAAAACACATTAAATTGCCATGTGAGGCTATAGAGGCATATGCATGTTAGTGGCGCTGGACTATTTTGGTTCCATTGGGTCTAACCCTGTCATACCATGACCCCCTTAATGCCATATCAAGGCAGCACCCAGTTAAAATGTGGTTGGTATCTACAAAGGTCTTATGTCTGATTTAGTACTGGTTTGCTATTTTATGAAATGTAAGCTTATGTACGTTTTTACACTCATCGGTTACTCCAGGTGATGACATTAGGGTTAACTGTGGTGTTGTGTCATGTGATTTCATCAGGGCCACTGGTCGTATAAAATCACTTCCTCACTTCCTGTGATGTCATCCGGTGTGTGATGTCACTTGTGCTACCCCTGGCATTTTGGTGAATAGACATCCCTGTCTGAATGTGCCCAGTGCGGCAAGGTAGAGCCCGTCATGGGAAGCAGTGCAGTGTTAGCTTTAGCATATGACCAAGAGACCCTCCTCCTACCTCTTTCTCGTCACCTCACTTCCTCTGTAACTTTCTCTGAGTCTCAGGAATGAGCTGCATGTACATTCATGAACCGCACATTTGCTCGGGTAGGTGGTTATAGGTTATTTCGAGCAAATGTCCCCAATTGTACGTCGACTGATGTTGAAAGTGTAAAGAGTCCAGGTGATTGCAGGGGAACACATCAGTCCTATATGTGCATGTTTTGACGCTGCCCTTGTCCTTCGGCTATTAGAGGCACCCAGGGGACAGAAAGTGAGGACATCGCTCTGCAATACAGTTGCGAAATAGGAAGTGGAGCGACTAAAGTAGATCATTAGTGTTAGTACATGGACCGTGGGGAGCAGTAGACAGCAGAGGCGTCATGTGATGATACTGGAATTCACATGGATCTGGAAGGGAGGGGTGAGTTAGTGCATAGCCCACCAATGCAGCACACCCTTACCTGGCTCCGGGGGGAAGCAGGCACAGCTGTACTGGGTGATGTAGTCCACCTTGAAATGTGAATTGATTGGGTAATAGTCTGCCAACTTGATCATCTTCTTGAAAGCATCGTAAATGAAGATGAAGCTGATCAGGGACGAGAAGCCTTCTTCCGTGAAGCGGGTAAAGTATTTCACCAGGAAGCTGGCATCTGTGGCAACCAGAATAAGACACTGGAAGGCAGACCACAGGCCAATCCAGAGGCGGAACTCCAAATAGTCAAACTCGTTGTCCCTGTAAAGCAATTGCAGGTGTCAGTGGGGAGATATGCAGGGGCCAGGGACATTTCCAAGGTTAGGGGTCCTGGTTTCATAAGTATAATGTTCTTGGTCCTATTTGACTTGAGGGCCTGGCAGGGCTCTGCAATATCTGAACCATACACATGAGATTAAAAACAAGGCAAAACATGCCGTTGATGGTTTAACTTGCGTGACAAGTAAGCTACGTTGCACTGTTGCTATAAAGCTTTCTGTAAAGTAGTTCTACTTCAGGAGGAAATCCTCTCAAAAGAGGTTTGATGGAAACACTCAAGACTCAATCTTCTTGCTAGGCACAGCCTGCCAGGGAATATCCCCCCCCCCACTTCTAAATCTGGGGTTTATTTTCTTTCTGGTGATTCTTCTCGGGATCTGCACAGTGCGGGATCAGGCATTGTTTTCATGCAGATGAAAACCCTCCGAAGGAGCCATAACTGCGGGCGAATCCATGACAAATGCCCTGTTTTGTACCAGCTGCTATCATCGTGGGTGTAACCCCCACACAGCAATGCACTGTAATGGCCATTCATAAGGTTCAACATGGCCTCAAACATGATCATTACCGGGCTTTGCACCAGGTCTGAGGTGGCGCACACAGTGCCCACCCGTACTCTGGGTGCTCAGAGTCACATGCTATCTGCGGAATGCAGACCCGACTGAGTTGTGTGCGCATGCCTGGGTTAAATGAACAGACATGCAGACACACCACTGCAGGACCAAACACCAAGCAGAATATGCAGGTGAAAAAATGGTGAAAGACTTCTTCATGGTTTTCCAACGGAATCCACGGGCAGGAGAATGGCCCCCTCTGTGTGTTTGGTTGTACAATTGCAAGCGAGTATCCATAATGCCTTGTGATGGCACTTCAATGGGCAAGTCTTTTGCATTGGCTGCCAACTTTGAATGTATCGCTTGCTAAGGGGCCGATCGTGTGGCGAGCAGGCTTTCCTCTGCCCTTATCCTCATCACAACCTCTGGTGCTGTCATATACTTTTACTTGGACCGCCCTTGTTGACTTACTTGCTGAAATTAAAGAGGAGCCGCTCAAAGACCAGCACTGGGCCCGTACTGCTCAGAATGGTAAGTGGCTGCCCCCCGAAAAGGCAGAAGACTGCTCCAGAGACCGCTGTTCCCAGAAAGCTCTCCAACACGCCCTGAAGAAGACACAAAGCACAAGAGTGAGAGTCTGCTGCTGTGTAAGGAGGTGACTCATAACCAGACATGCCAGTAAGTCCCTGACTACAAAGGAAGGAAGCACATTGATGTCACAGCTTTTTTTTACCAGAGTACCCACATTATGGCAATCCAGGCCAGTGACGACTGATTTAGATAATTATACGGGACATTTCACAGGCAATGCACTTTGATGTTGCTATAGATAAAACAGAACCTGAGTAAAGTATTGAAACTCTACAAGCCCTTGACGTGGACGTCA
Source organism: Ambystoma mexicanum (assembly GCF_040938575.1). NCBI lineage: Eukaryota > Metazoa > Chordata > Amphibia > Caudata > Ambystomatidae > Ambystoma > Ambystoma mexicanum. Next base: position 1,463,514,104 of record NC_090935.1, read on the forward strand.
CAAGAACAACTGATACAAACACACCAGATTAATGGAGGATACGTTTAGAACTAAACTTGGGGGAACATTAACCACTCTGTCAGAAAGTAGCAATGTGGGTGCGCATATACAATGAGTCGCAGCAGGGGTAAGCGCTTCCACACAAGTCAATGCACAGCCCACCAGGAAAGGTTCTCAGTCACAACTTGCAACACATGTTTAGTTTGCTGGTCATGCACGGAGAAAGAAACGGGTTTATGCGATTAGTAAGGAAAATAGAAAACAACATGGAAGAACATCTCTATTAATAAAGAAATTGCATTTCTCCTTGCCAGTGTATGTATTGGTGGAATCGTTCAAATTTGTACCACGATATTGGAGTACAAATTGCATACTTCTACATGGAACATACCTACCACATAATACATACTAATGTATTAAAGACTACAACACTCATTGCGTGCGCCCAATAATTTACGATTTGTTAATCCATAGAAAGCGCTTGGACAGTTGCGCTTGTTATCTTCCAGGGAATTCTGAGACAGCACTTGTATGTCTCCGGGTGAAATGTTTGGGAATGTACTTAGGTGAGCGAGTGGGATCACTTGCAAAGCATGCACCAGAAACCCAGAAACTAAATAGCCCCTGTAGAAGCCTGCATCCACCCCCTTCGGTAATACTACTGGGAGTGGTTTGTGCACATATGATGAAACCCCACAAAGTTGTCACCTTTGCACCACATTTTGAGTTGACACGGAACATGTAATACGGCCTTACAATGGCCAGAGATACTATGAGAGTTGTGAAGATGAATGCCTGCCCTTTCTGCATTTTCCTATTATTTGCCGGCTCGGACTGGCCTGTAGGGCAATGACCGAACCCACAACACAAAATGCTCGTGTGGGCCAGTTTTTTTGGTCAAAGTAGGCCACTTTTTTTTGGCCAATGTGGGCCAGTTTGATGAGTTACTTCACCATGTGGCTAGTAGTTTTGATCATTGTTACTGAATAAATATTCTTTAAAATGCGCATGGGTACTAATTGCCATTTGCAACGGTGGGCCACTTTTTGATTGGCGCCTGAGACAATTTTATGCCCCAGTCCGATCCCGATTATTAGACGTTGAACATACATGTTTTCGAAATATTTCAGCAGGGAAAGGAAACCACTGCTCCACTAAACCTTTGTGCTAGTACTATTTATATTATTACTATTATAGCTCTTGCTGTTATTACACAAATAATGATGGGGTTTTAAACAGTTGCGTGTGGCCTCTTGCTGCATGACTATGGCCAATGATATCAGGGCTAATTAGGCCAGTCGGGCCAGCAGCCATAGACATTCGAACAAATCTAAAATGAACAAGTGTTTGGCCACGAAGTAGAAACGACTTAAAGGGGCGATGCAGTACCAGCAACATCTGTTTTTGATTGTGCCCGAAGACCCCAATAGAATTGGCTTGGGTTTCGAGTTATCATTAAATGACATAGATTTGTGAAGGCTTAACTTGACGGACCTAATTTAAATGAAATTCACATCATCCTGATCTTTGTATGCCACTATTCAACACAATTCCAAATGTGTCCAAACATTTGTCTATGATCCGCGGAACACATTCTATTACTCTTGGGAAGGCCTATCAGTAGAAATGGCCACAACATAAACACCAATGCAAGAAACATATTGCACTGTTTATTTTGCAGCTATAGTCTAAAATGGTTGGGAATGATTTTATGCAATAGTTTTAATAATGATTATTAGCACCCAGGCGGGGGAAGCCAGCCAATCAGGTGGCTAGGAACGCAAGTTTGAACCGCTGATGCAAGCCCACCTTCCAGCCAGTCTAACGCCCGCCGCCATCTTCCCCTCACCCTCCTCGCTGTTTTAAAAAAATAATCCTTTCCCACCCCCACTCACATTATTTCGGCTGCAGCGGCACTCGCCGCCACAGCGGCTCTTTCTTCCTGGCTCCTTCTGGCTGCCATGGAAAGGGAAGAGGGGCTCCGTACGGAGCCCCGCCTTCCCTTTTCCATGGCAAGCATCTTTGTAAAGGATTTTCCTTCATTCAACAGGACGATTGCAGCTTCCCATCAAATGAAGGAATATCCTTTTTTTTAGCACCCCAGGTTACCGCTTTGGCAACCCAGGGTAATAATAGCCTTAAGTCCCGATTGGAAGGGCTGGAACGGGGTTAACAGCCCGGAGCCCTCGTTATCCGCCCTCGCTTCGCTCAAACCAATAACTTTGCCTGCCGGGCCGTTAACCCCCGTTCCAGCCCTTAGTACGGGGGCTTAACGCCATATAATAATACTTTTATACTAAAGGTTTTAGGAGTAGGTTAAAATACTATCTTGTATAGCACTATTTAAATGGACTAGTTTGGATTAGAAGAGATCCGACCATATTTCAAATAATTTTTTTTTTTACTGTTTTGTATATTTAAATTTATTGATGGACTGTTTATAATATATTTGTAATATGCTTTGATGGAATTTTTCTAAATAAAGGAAGTTCAAGAGAAGTTAATGTATGCATTTGCTACCACGGATGTTTCAGTCCTGTATAGTACTGTACTAGCCATGTGGCGCCAATTGCATCACCTTCCGGAGGATGAAGGGCTGATTCCCCTGGCCAGGTTTAGACACAGATCTTAATGGCAAAAGTTGTATTCAATGAGCTATCCTGCTCATCAAATGCTGCCTGAGAAGATAGCTCAAGGGCAAACTCCCATCTTGGGGAAAAAAGTGAAGGGCTTAGAAACTGTCCAACATTAAGCGCAATAAAAATGAGCAACACAAGAAAATGCTTCCTTCTGAAATTCGAAAGCAGCAGCAGGCCAAGGAAAGAGCCGTGTCTGGCAGAAGACAATGAAAGCAAAAACAGGAATCTTCCAAGTTATTACTTCATGCACAACTCCAGAATCTAAGCAGCGGTCTGGTGTTACACTTCAGGCTTCCCCGCGGTCCTCCTTGCAGAGTACGACATCTTTACAAGCTCCTCTATGGCCCAGATACAGGCTACCATGGCGTCTGTACAAACTTCGACGCACTCTGGGTCAGCTGACACATCTTGTACGTGGAAGACGTACGGCAAGACACACCCCTCTTATGACTATAAAGCCACCGTCTTCCAAGGGGCTCGCTGCTGCTAATTAGCGTTACAAGCTACACGCGGTTTCGTCCGTTTCCTCCTACACGATTCCTCATTTGAAGTCCTGGTTTTGACCTTTGCCTGACTACTGGACTGCCTTGTCTCTTTCTTCATTCCTGTCGTGTTCGTCTGGTTGTTTGACTTGGAACGTTACTGGATCCGGCTCCCTTTGGTCTCCTGCGGTACTTCATTCCTGGTTACCGCTTCTGCACTCGGAACCAAATTGCTGTCTATTATCCGGATCTTTTCTACAGCTACTCGGGATACATGTGTGCTAAGGTACTTTGGCTATTCCCCATCTCTGCTACTGTTTATCTACACGACTTGCTTGGATATTTGTCTTCTGTTGGATTCTGGGACATTGAGTGACTTTCCTGGGAGATTCCTTAAGTGCATATAAACGCTTTCCTGATACTGCACCAACCCGGTACTAGTGCGACCCTGGTGCCGTCCGGGGCTACCTCCCTATACTAACATCCCTGTTTGTTATTTTCTCCTGTCGTTGTCATCTGTTTCCTGGATTCCTTTCCTCCATATATCTTTATTCAGGTTAGTTGTTATCTATTCTATATATAGTTGGGACCGATATTGAATTAGACCATTTCCACTCATGTTGTGTCGTTCCTTGTAGATCCACCCCGGGGAAGCTCCACTTCAATATCTATCTAGGTAGTTGCCCATTTAATTCAACTGTTCTAACCATTTGCATTAACCTCAACACTGTCTAATATCTTTGTATTCCTTTGCAGCATTGGTATTGGTGGTGTGTGTTCTCCCCGCTCTTTTATTCAATTGACACCTCCAGCAGAGAGGTGCATTGTGGAAAAGAGCCCCTCTTTGAGGAAGCCTGAGTCTTGTACTCAGGGGAGCTGGGATGGAAGACTGAATATCGATTCTTGTACCATCATCTCCAAGGTCACTTCTCTGCAACTTCGGCATATTTCGCAGTGGTGAGTAACACCTGGGTATTGAACCCATGCTGCTCAGCTCTGTCTTGTTTCCATGATAGGGGTGTTGCCCCTGAGCTATCCTCCCAGCTCTAGCCACCCCATGGAAAGTACTGTATCATGTTATCATTTCTTGCTTTCAGAACAGTGCGCCAGAATTGCAAGTTCTGGCCATTTTATGGTGGGCAAGTAGAATTCTTAGCCATTGTTCTGTTGCTGTACGGTTTCATCAAATGAGCAGGGGCAATTTGATTGGATAACTCAATATGAAAACACATTTTAAATGCATTGATATATTTCAAATAAAAAAAAAATGGACATAAGTACAATGCAGAATTCACAAGAGCATTAATTGGGCCTTGTAGGGTAGTATATAGTTGTGAACATTGTTCACTGCTTCAAAAGTCCAGAAGAGAGCTGCATTTGGGAAAGGGAGGAAGGCCAGGAAAGCTTAGTGTGTACCTACAGTGGAAGAGGTACTTTCCATAGAGGGGTAAAAGATTTCGGAGTTTGATCCGGGGTCAGAAAAAGGTTTTATTTATTCAATTTTGTGTTTATTTTACCATTTTAGAGCCATAAGGGGCACATATGATATCATGCAGGCCTGAAAATGTGAACTCTCCATTAGCCAGTCGTATTTCTGATGCTTGTATCTGTGTAGATTCACATGCTTTGCATAGGCTGACATCTAGTGGAAGTTGCAGAGTATTGCACATAGAGTTTTCGAAGTTCGAAAAGGGACGTCGGCAGGGCGTGACTGTAAAACGATCCCTAGTGTGATGTATCCTGTACCCATGATCGCTCAAGCGTCGAGGTCCCTCCGACTATTTGTTTCTGACAAGAGGGATTGTAAATTGTAAGCGTGAAGTGTAAGTAGAGGTGTGAAAGATCTATTTTTCCCCCCGGCACTTTCTACTCCAAGAGGGGACGAAGGGCGGGCGCATGTGAATTTAAGCAGATACAAGCATCAGAAATACTATTACGGTGAGTAATATTTCCCTTCTGAGACTTGTGGATCTGCTTAGAATCACATGCTTTGCATAGATTAGTGAGCAGTACTAGTAGGCAGAGGTGGTTTATTAGAAGGTAATGCTGTAAAGAGATGTTTCAGCACCGCTTGTCCCACCTGTGTATCACCCCTAGAATGTGTGTCCAGACAGTAATGTTGGGTGAAGGTGTGTACTGAACTCGAAGTGGCAGCCTTGCAAATGGCGTCTAAAGGCATGGTTGATATGAAGGCTAACTCAGTCCCTCGAGTTGATTGTGCTCTGGGTTTAAAGGGCAATGTTCTCCTGGCAAGAGAGTAACAGAGTTGGATGCAGTTGACAATCCATTTAGAAATCGCTGCCTTAGAGATAGGGTCCAATTCTCTTCCAGTGGCTATAGATACAAAGAAACAATCTGTCCTTCTGATCGACTTTGTCTTTTGAAGGTAGAACATGACAGTTCTGCGCACGTCCAGTGTATGTACACTTCTTTCTGTTGGGTTTGATGGGTTTTGGAAAAACGCAGGCAGTTCTATACTTTGGTTGACATGGAATTTTGATATGAATTTGGGTGAGAAGCGTGATGTGTGCGTAGCACCACCTTGTCCTTGTGTATAACTATGAAGGGGTCTTGTACAGACAGTGCTTGTAGTTCACTAACTCTTTTGATCGAAGTAACGGCTATTAGTAAGGCCGTTTTGTATGTAAGGTGTTTAAGGCTGACTTTGTGCATGGGCTCAAAGGGGGCAACCATGAGCCTTGCGAGTACGAAATTGAGGTCCCAGCCAGGAGTAGGATTAGAGATAGGAGGGTACAGTTTTTTGATGCCCTCCATGAAAGCCTTTACTACGGGCACCTTCCACTATGAAATTTTGTTTTGAGACGAAGTGTAAGCGGAGAGAGCCGCTAGGTGTACTTTGAGTGAGTTAAAGGATAATCCTGAGTCAAGTAGGTTGAGCAGGTAGTTGACTATGTTAGTGGGTGAACAGTCGGGTGGATTCAGAGACCGTGTTCTGCACCATAACACAAAGCGTATACATTTGATAAAATAGCAGTGCTTTGTGTTAGGCTTGAGTGCCTCCTTGAGTATTTCCATGCACCTTTGGTCTGGGCTAAGTTCAGCTTCTGAGGGCTCGGTGCAGCGTTGTTCCTTGATCCTGGGTCAGCAGGTTCTCCGTGCAGGGTAGTCTCATGGAAGGACACAGGGACATCATTTGTAAGTGTGTGAACCAGGTCTGGCGGGCCCACATTGGAGCTATTAGGATTAGTGTTACTTGTTCCGTTGTAGCTTGTTGACTATTTTGCTGAGCAGAGGTGTCGGGGGGAGGTTGAGAAGCATATGATATTTCCTTGACCAGTTCATCAGAACTGCGTTCCCCTTGGATCCTTTCTGGGGAAACCTGGATGTGTAATCTTGGCATTGCGCGTTTTCCAGGGTTGTGAAAAGGTCTATCGCTGGGAACCCCCAGTTTGAGAAGATATTGCTTAGCACATTTATGTTCAGTTGCCATTTGTGCTCCGAGGGTAGCATTGTACTCCTGCTTAGTATGTCTGCCAGAGAATTGAGTTCCCGTGGAACATGTTGTGCACTAGGTACATGTTGTGATGCAGTGCCCACTGCCAGATGTTCTGGGCTAGCCCTCAGGGACAGCCCTGGAGTATGAGTACCCCCGTTTGTTTACATAAAACATAGACGTGGTACTGTCCGTAAGGACTAGGACTGTCTTGTGCGCTAGCTGAGTCTTGAATGCTTCAAGTGCCTTTAAAATCGCTAATAGTTCCAGAAGGTTGATGTGCTTCTTGGGTAGCACCTATTTCCACAGTCTGCGAGCAGTGTGATGTAGGAAGTGAGAGCCCCACCCAGTCAGCGATGCATCTGTTGTGAGAATGGCCTCGATCGCTGTTGTGTGGAAAGGCTGGTCCCTTAGCATATTGTCTCTGTTCCACCACAGTAGTGATTGAACCAGAAATTGTGAAACTACCACTAGATTGTCCCACAACCAGCTTGATTGCAACCATTGGTTCGCTAGCCACTCTTGCACTGGATGCATGCGCAGCCTGGCGTGAGGCACTAGGTAGATGCAGGAAGCCATCAAACCCAGCAGGCGCAATACCTTTCGTACCATCACATGACGATCGGCTACATACCAAGGTGTTTGAAACATCATGTTTGGACCCTCTATTCAGAGGGGTAGACTAGTCCGCCGTCTGTTTTGATTAGTGCCTCCAGAAATTGCTTTACTTGGCTGGGCACTAGACTTGACTTCTTTTCATTTTATGGAGAAGCCCAATTGGAACAGCAGCTTGATAGTTTGTTGCATGTTTTGAATGCACCTTTGGGGAGAGTTCTCGGTAATTAGACAGTCATCTATGTAACGGTACACTGGAATGGACTGCCGGCTCAAGTGGGCAGCCACCACTTCTACGATCTTTGTGAATACCTTTGGGGCTGACGCAATGAGGAATGCTAGCTCCTTCAATTGGTAGTGCTCATTTCCCAATTTGAATCTGAGTTATTGTTGTTGCACTAGCAAAATTGAAATATGAAAGTAGGCATCTTTCATGTCCAATGTTGCTATGTTATCCCCTATTTTCAATAGTGGGATGACCTCCTGCAGCATTGTCATCCTGAATTATTGAGGTTTGACATACGTGTTTGCAGGGCGCAGGTACGGCCAACGGTAATAGCGCTACTGTAACCCGGTCCAACGCAATTTGTGTTGGATCACATGTTGCAAGCGGGGCGTAAATACCCATTGGGTCCAAAGGACCCAATGCGTCTAGTGAGCACTATTAAGGCCGTCAGTAATAGCGCTGAAAACGGCTGAAAAAGCCCGAAAATTGAAATTTTTACCTCCTGCAAACATCTGGAGGTAAAAATGCCATTTTCCGCCCAACTTGTGATTTGGCCAACCCTTAAATGCGCCGGTAACACCGTTACCGCCGCATTTAAGGGCTCAAGCCAAACTCATGATGAGGTCCAATGTGCCAAGGAACATTTTGTTGGTAGGCGACGGCATGAACATGCAATCCTTGGGCACGGTTTTGTTTTGCAGTTTGTAAGATTCCATGATGCACAAAACAATCCAGCGTGCTATAGTTGCTACCCAGGTAAGCTCCTAAAATATGACCTGCAAGATTTTACCTTGATGCCCGAGGTGGTGATATAAGACAAAAAGGATAAAATGTTGTCTAGAGGAGTCTGGCGTTGGTCTACAGACTGAATGCTCAAACATCCAGTAACAGAAACAAGGCCATTTACTCTAATACTGGCTAGGTTTCTGTAAACTATTTCACCTGACCCCTCTGTTGGCTGAGCAAGTTGTGAGAAACTGGAAACTGGAGAGGCCCTGAGAGACTCAGTCTCAGAAGATCTGAGTACCATATTCGTGTGGGCCAGTTCAGAACCACCAGGATCAATGCACAGTGGACTGAGTTGCAGAGCTTGGCCAGTGCTCTTGGAATGAGCAGAAGAGGGGGACGAGCATACAAGGATTCGTGGTTCAATGAGATCTGGAGAGCATCTCGCACGGAATCCAGGCCTTGTCCCAGTAACGATGCAAAAGGCTAGCATTTGTTATTGTGAATCATTGCAAACAGATTTGCGAGTGGGAATTCCATTATCTGAAATATCTCGGTCACTAATGAGATTCTTTTTTCCTACTCGTGATTGTAGTGAGATAAATGACTGAGCTTGTCCGCTCTCATGTTGAGATCGCTCGCCAAGTGGATTGCCTGTAGAGATATTTGGTGTTCAATTGCCCACTCCCAGATTTGAATCACCAACCTGCATGGAGGAGATCATGTCCCCCTCTTCTTGTTGATATAGAACATTGGTGTCCTACTGTTTGTTCTTATGAGGATGGAGGAATTTTGAATGACAGGGAGAGAGGATTTCAATGCCTTGAAAATTGCAAGAAGTTCCAGGAGATTTATATGAAACTTGCTTTCCTTCAGAGACCAGAGAGCATGTGACTGAAGCTAACCGAAGGTTGCCCCTAGCACGTAAGGGATGAGTCCAAAGCTATCACATGAGTCTGAGGCAAATCTGAAAGGAGACTCCTCCTTGCAATTTGCTCTGGTTAGTACGTCCAACTTCAGCTCTGAATTGAGATTCTCGCAGATTGTTTCTGCACCTCCTGATCCCAACAGGCTGCAAGGTGTAACTGTAAGTGCCTCATTTTGAGGCAGGCAAACACAACTGCCAGAATGGAAGCTGGCAACAACTTTAAAAGGTGTTGCAACCACCAATTTCATGTTTCTTGATGGGTAGGCGATTTTGGGAAAAGGAGGAGATGAGGGGATCGAAAGTCTGTACCATCTGGACACCACAAAAAGAATCCAACAATCCCCAGAAATGTACCGCCCGCCCTGATGAAATTGGGCAATCCTGCCCCCTACTGAGTACTGTTTGATCTGGACAACCACCTCACTTCTTTTTGCCTTCTGATGTACTGGTGGTGGAAGAGGAGAAAAAACCTTTATGAGAGAATCTCTGTTTCTTTCGGCTTTGAGATCTTGGAGACCTGTGATGTTTTCTGCTCTTCCTGTTTTTGTAGCCACAAACCCACCAAGACTTTTGAGGAGCCTTTGATAAAACAGTAAGTGATTTTGATGTCAAAGTCAAAGTTTTCTTTTTATTCAACTCCTAATCCAATGACGAATAATAAAGGTAATTTCCCTCAAATGGGAGATTGACCATTTTGTCTTGCATGCCCTTATTTCATCTGATTGCCCTATTCCAGGCAGTGTGTTGCGTGTCTATTCATTTGCCCATTGCCCAGGATGCAGTGTCAATGTGATCCATGGACGATTCTCTTGCCTCTTTCAAGTCTGATTTAAAGGCCGCTACTCGCTCCAGTGGGAGGTATTACTGGAAGTCTGAGATTCCGAGCCATAGTCGTTAGTTGCCAGTTTACAACAGTGCGTCAGCGTTGGCTTACCGAAAATTGAAAAGACCATTACAACACACATTTTTGCCACATGCCTCTAAAGTCTTATCCTTCTACAATAACAGAGACTCAGATTGGCCCTTAAAGGAAGAGGAGGTTGAAGACCTGGCCATAAGGGTGGCAGCCGCCAAGACCGAGCACTGTGGCTTTGGTGGGGTGTTATCCACAGTTTTTTCACTTCTGCATCCTTTTGAATAGCTATGCTCGACATGTTTTCCTTATCCAAAGACAAAATACCTGAAAGCACATCAGGCTTTGTTGCAATCTCCTCCAGAACTGCCAGGTTGAGGAATTCCTGGACTCTCCACATTCAGCTGTGAAAAGCTTTTGCCGACATAAGTGTTTCATCTTCAACGTTGTCATCATCAATGTCCCGTATTGGACGCTTTGATTGAGGTGTAGTATCCACGGGTGCTAGCCCTGAAGATATATCAGGAGTTACCCCCTGGGCGACTGTGTACTGCTCTAGATAACACAGTCGGAGCCCTAGGAGGCAATAATGGCGGTGGATATAGTGAGTTGAACAGGCTGATTAGGTAGAGTAGGCATCGTCTGTGGAATTACTTCCTTAATAAAGTTTTTTAAGTAACCTACCATGGGATCCAAAAGCATGATCTGCTGGAACCTGAAGATGCCGAAGCTATAGGTGTCCATGATGATGACGATGAAGGTGTCCAATTTGGGGTGTGAGCCAGATACCATGTAGAGTGCATAGTGGGGGCAGTGCCACAAATCACATTGAAGAGGAGGGAATCAGGTAGGAAGCCTGCCATGTTGTGACTGGAGACCAATCCACTTCACAGATAGATTTTTTGCTCACTAGGAGGCAAAGCAATCTGAGGAGTATGGGAGCTCTACTGACCACTGACTCCGGTGAGGATATATTTCTGAAGTGGCTCCTGATGATGATGCAAACTCGTTAATGTGCCCCGGTGGAGACACGCAGAAAACTTCTCTCCAGCGAGCTAATCTTCTGAGTAGTGGCCAGGGAGAAAACTCGTGGCAAGAAGTACAGGCCACCCACCTGTGGTTGGGGCCCAAACACTCCAAACAGTGAGTATCGGAGTCCACCACCATGTGGTGACTGCAGCATGAAGCGCAGGCTGTGAAACCCATTACGCCTGTCATAAATTGATCCACGTGCATTTCTAGAAGGGGAGGTGGAATGGTAAAAGAGAGGGAAAAATGTGTGGCAAAAAATGTCCACTGAGCACCCAGTCCTGTCGAAGGGGTAAAAAGGACTACGGGGTGTTGCCGGAGGGTGGAGGTAGTGTGGATGGAAATGCCTACGCCCCTGCATCTACTGTGCAACAAAGAAATTCCTTAAAGGGAAAGTAGCTACTTTTATGCTGTGCTAAAAGTACTTCGGTCCCTTCCCTAAGGACAGGCACCCATAATTATGGAGGAAAGAGTACGGGCTTAGAAGTATAATTGAAAGTCCAGCCCTAAAAAGGCCAAACATGTCATGTTGATGCCAGTTCAGTGCCCCTTGCTACACTTGCTCGTTTACAGTGCAGCAATGGATATTATTGGATGGTGCAGACAATATTTGCCTGGGGTTAATCTATTGGTTATCTTGAGAGTGTCCTTAATGTGTTTGTAAATAAATCTGGGTGGGAAAATGTATAGGGATCAGGACGGGTGGGGGTGGGTGAGTAGGGGGGAGTGCAGAGGCTAGTAAAAATGAATGGGAAAGTCTATCATTATGTATGCCAAGGATAAAGGACAGTTGGACTCAATCCTGCTAAAGGATCAGAGCACTTTTCCAACTTTATTCAGTGAGTTGGTCACTATGGTCCAGTTACACATCAAAGTTTAATTCAACTGTTTTAGATGACCACAGGCCAGACACAGCATTCATAACTAATCATTGCAGGCCTTCAAAGTGCGAGTTGGGTGCTGATTTGGGTCTATTGCTTGGGCAGAAGCCATCATGGTAGTCATCGACGATGGCATTAGCTCCATAGTGGGATCACAGTTGGGCCGTCATAACTATTTTCAACAATTTGGAATTACATAGCCATGTGGCAATGGCTCTACAGTGTATAGGATTGCAGGGGTCAGGAAATGGCTTCTTGAGCAGTGTTGAGACAACAGCAGCGTGAAGTCCATTGAGGAGTGAGCTAGAAAGGTGAGAAGTGTTCATTGCTTTGCATAGGCCTGCAAAGGATATGGGGCCAATTACCTTTATGAACATACCTGGACCATGGTTAGGGGAACATCAAGAAATATGTCAACTTGGCTTTGAGTGAGTGGCAATACAGCAGTGAGGCTTGGAGGATGAAGAGTTGCTGGTGCTAAAGGAGGTGGTGCCTGGTGGCTGGAGAAGTGGGAGTCAGTAGAATTGAAGGACATTGAAAATATATTGTGCTAATTTTGTCTTCAAAGAAGGGGAAAAACTGGTCAATGAAGGGCTGCGAAAAATGGAATGTAAGAGTGGATGGAGACAGTCCGGGAAAAATGTATTCGAATAATGGAGATTTCTTTTGAGTGCTGATTAAGTTCTTCCATTTGTTATAAAATAATATGTGCATTAATCCCCGATTGCTTTTAACGTGTGTACAGAAGCAGGAATTGAGACTCAGATTTGAGGCATTTGCATTTAAGCACATTGTTCATTTGAGGTTAATGCTATCCGAAGGCAGCTATTTTGCAAGGCCACGTTTAGAGTGTGGTTTAGAGGGCTGGAAAGGATCTCCGAAGTTGATGGGTGAATTATTAATTCACAATAGCTTTTAATATGGGTACAGATGTTGGAAATGAGGCATGGATGGGAGGCATTTGCATTCATGCACATGTTTGTTCATTCGAGGCCAATGCGGTCCTGGTTTAGTTAGATAGCTGCAAAGGATCTCCAAGTTTGATGGCCCACTTACTCATTCCGATAGCTTTTAATGTGGGTAAATAAGCGGAAATTGAGACATAGGGCCTCATTCCGAGTGCAGCGATAAGGGGTTAATGATGGCGGTAAGGATGCCAGTGCCGTTAACCCCTTACTGCCGCATTCCGAGGTCCTTTAGCGGGTCCCGCTAAGGGCGGCTGGCAAAACCAGCTGCCATTAGCGGGAGCCGCTAAAGGACCAGGGAGCTAATGACGGATCCGTTATTAACGGGCCCGTTATTAGCTCCCTCCCCATTCCCATTGAACCCTATGGGGGCTCAAATGGGAATGGGGATGGCTTCCCTGAATGGGGAAATACCGGGTCCTCCAAGGTTGGAATGACCCGGTAAGTCCACATTCAGGGAACCCGTACCCGGTATGCGGTAAGGGCATAGCCATGGTGTTAAGAGCACCATGGCTACCTCCAAACTCGGAATGAGGCCCATAGATTTAAGGCATCTACATTCAACCACATTTTTTGTTCATTTTAAGCCAATGCAGTCTGAATTCAGCTATTTGGCAAGGCCAGGTTTAGAGTGTGGTTTAGAGTGCTGCAAAGGATCGCTGAGATTGATGGCTGAATTTAGGCAAGTGAGTACTACGTCAAGGCTGAGAGGGAAGGGATAAGAGATGAGGGGAGGGACAAATCTGCAGAGCATTATGTGAGGTCATGCTTTGCAGGGTTAGGAATGTGGGAAAGGGCTAGGGAATGCTTTGTCTAAGCTCCAGGGATGGGGTTCAACAGTGCCTGAGGGGTTATGATGTGAAGATATACAATAGCCAAGCAGCTGTGTGATGAGTGGGACTCCTGAATTTCCAAATGGGAGAGGTCAGAGCATTACGAGGTTTTGGGCCAGTGGATGGATACACATTGTGCCTTGATGGTAGAGTGGTTTAGTTTGTGGATGGCCCTAAAGATCATGAATGTAGTCATGAGATCGGGTTTGATTTTATTTTGTAATGGGGGTCCACGCAGAGCCTACGTGATGAGGATAGCCCTGGGCCAACACCCAAAGCCCATGCTCAGCCCTATAGCATTACATTGGATGTCTTGGAGCAGCTGCATCAAACCTCATGGAAGTCCAGGGACAAGAAGGGACACTTGCACAGGACAATGGATCAATGTGTGAATCCCACATTGCAAGTTGGAGGAAGACAAGAAGGCGCTTAGCTCCCATTGGGCTTTTGGGCATTGATAATGGATTGATCTGTGTGGTTAGGAATGGGGAGCAGTTTTGGCGTTAAAACCCTTTAAAAAGAAAAATCTAGTTTTGCAGAATACAATTAGAATACGCATTTTAGCACTCAGTTTTCAGCTGTGGACATTTTTTTATTTTTTTTATTGGGCATTTGTATGGCACTTATGCATCAAGGAATTGTGTTTCAAAGAACTGTACTGGTGCAGCTTGTCATATATATTTGTGTGTCTTCAAGCCCTAAATTGATAGGTTAATAGCGGCAAGGAGATAATGGGCAGCCTTGGGGACAGCAATGAGCCCTAGGCAATGCTGTAGTCAAACGAGGTGCAGTTGCTGCTCCAAATACATGGAGCCACCAATTGCCATCAGTTCAGTGCTTAAAGTAGTAAATAAGTCAACCGACGGCCGAACCACTGCGCACGGTGATGCTTTACAGTCTCTGAAGAAGGTTCCTGTGGTCAACAGTGCCAAACGATGCAGCAATGTTAAGAAATAGCAGCAACGTTGTTCTCTGCAAGTCTACCACGAGCAAGAAATCTGCAGGAGGTATACTGCATAGTTATCTCTGTGCTGTGCTGAAGCCGGACTAGAGAAGGCCGTGGGGGCAGAGGTGTCAGTGTGAACTGACAGAGTTCCAGGGCCAGCTCATCAATTACTTTCACTATTCATTGAATATTTGATACAAGCTGCTATTTAGATGGGTCAGCCCTGGGGAAGGTAGTGGCAATAGCTTGAGTGAAGAATTAATGTCCCCCTCAGTGAGCAGTATGAGTGACATGACTGAAGAATATTTCACATGCAGGATATCAGAAAGGGGACAGATGGAGGCTTAGCTCGAGCCTATACCAGATACAACCTAGTTCAATGTTACCAGTGTTAAGGAAAGAAAACTGTGGAGATATTTGGAAGTCGAGCCTTCATCCACTGCAGGGGGCTGGTGTGTTATGTGTTTCTGGGGACAATATCGAGGAGTCACACAATAGCTGCATTTTGGTAATGTACTGCGTATGATGGAGGTGCTTAGGAAAGTGGCTGTGTTTATCAGCAGCCTAGGGGTTCCGGAACCTCTCAAACATCTAGACGTGTTAAGATTAAGAATTGGATCCACATCCAATTGGAATTCTGGTGTATGTTTGTTTTGATGTGAGAAGTGTTAGTCATAGGCCATGCTGCTGCTCCTTCAGGATGAAGAAGGGAGGTAGCTTTACTGTAAATCTCATGACCCCCTCGCTGGCAGGGCCGTGCTCCCTGCAGTGCCACCTGTGAAGCCCAAGGATTTTCAGAAGGACTAGGGCATGATATATTTAGGTTCTCTCCACTGTAACTTCCCCTATTTTCTGGTCAGAACTCTTTTTATAATGGAATATCTTGTATCCAGCAATTAGTAGGAAGGAAATGCAAGTGACTGCCTGCTGAACCATCAAGCGATCTCTGAATAATTAGTGGAACTGTACATTTGGATTGAGGCGTAGGGGAATTAACATATGTTATTGGATCATAATTACTAGCTTTGGTGGGAACTGAACTGTCAAACATTTCCCCAATCACAATTGGGCCTGTAGAGCTGAGAAGAGGTCCCTACCTGTTGCAAATCCCCGTGGGCAGAGCCTTATGCCCAACTCTGCCAGGTGGGCATGTTCCTTGCAAAGGAGACCCAGATCATAACTTCAGCAGAATTGCCAACCATGTTGAGAATATAGTGTTGGCAGAATCGGGAAAACTAATAAATAAAGACCAATTTGAACTCTTTTTTTTAAATTTTTTTTTTACTTATATCCAAGTTGCTAAAAAGTTGGGAATAACGTATAGAACGATCAGCAAACTACCACAACAGTTTTAAATCTACGGATCATTTTTATAACTTTTAATAAGGAGCCCTAATGTTATGTAAATTCTGCATAACATTCTGAATTTAACAGATCATGGCAACGTGTTCAAACATTTTCAATTTCTTTTTAGCAAACTGCATTTTTGAAATTTCAAAATCAGTTGTATAAACGTTAGGCCAGTTACTTGAAAACATCTAAATGACCTAAGGTAATATGCAACATGTGACCAATGTTTGGTATGTTCTATTGTGTAAGATAAACATCTATTTAGAAAACGACTCAAATTATTTCTAAATCGATTCAAGAACAGCAGATTCACGACTTTAAAATCCTAAAAATAAATAAATTAATTGTATTACATTATTTTGTATTTGAAGAAACTAAAATGCATTTTACAGCCACACCAATTAATTTAAAGGTTGTCAAACTAAAATGCATTTTACAGCCAAACCAATCAATTTATAGGTTGTCAAAAAGACCCATGATTAAATTTGTCCACAAATGAAATTGTCCCGCATTACGCCTGATATGTAAAATCATAGATAGGGACACATCTAGCTGCTGCAACAACAAAAAGTTGGAATCACAGGCCCAAAGAGACAAGAAAGGGGCCGGGAGAGCTAAAGATTATCAGTGGCATACTATGTGTTTACCTTACTGTAAAACAGGCCAATTTTAAAATGGACCCAAGGGCCTGGTCTGCTGATGCACTAGAGTGCTGCCATTGTTGCCATACAAACCTGCATGTTTTCTGTAGCATCGCCAAGCAGTCCCCCAAAGGTAATAGCATTGGTCACTGTTCCAAGATAGATAAAGAGGATGGCTGAAAGAGACTGGATACTTAACGCATCATAAAAGTCACTAGCAAAAAATGGTGCTTTCCTCTGTATATCTTTGATTAGCCCACCACAAAATCTGCAGAGAGGAAACAAACAGAGCAATAGAGACCGGTATTAAAGACTGACACTACATGGACAAGGTTAACAGTAAACACATGTATCAGCAGGTTCCTAGCCAGCTGTGCATTTCAGAGTTCGGTGCCTCATTAAGGGAGGGCAATGGAGCTGAATGCAGAAGGACCTGGGGTTGAGGAAGGACGCAGATTTTTCTGTAGCCTTTGACAACTTTGTCTTTTTTTGATCAGGGTGCCAGTACTACATTGTAGTAGGATGCCCACTGAAATGTGTTCAGTCTTCCATTGGCACTAGCGATTTGCAGCCTCACCCACACCCCAACTTCCCCGCACATGAGATCATTTGTGGGTTAAAGTTCACCTTCTATGCTAGTAATTGTGACCATTCCAATGCCCCATATTTCAGCACTTTCGCTCTTGTGCAGGAAGGGTTTGAGAAATGGAACTTCCTTTCTTCACTGTAAAAAACGAACCCTATTTCAAACTCCAAGTGATTTAGGAACCTCAATGTATGTGTCTATGCTACCTTCATTATATATTTAGGGAGAACCAATTATCACCTTTTATTCTGCCAAAACCAAGGAAGAATGAGGTCCATTCAAGTAACTGGCATCAGCTTTTACCCGTGTCTACAGGCTTTGGTTTATTTTCTGCCTTGTGGCTGCGCGCCCACATGCATCTATGCTACAAAACGTTACACATTCTGCTAACTAACATGCATGTATCTGCAGTGGCTAATTGCTCGGTAACCCCTAATCAAGAATCTTTTTTTAATGTCTTCAGGTCAGACCTTTTCTGAAAAGGGTTAAAAAGGAAATGTTCGCCATTTGGCCAGTCTTGCTCTTGCTTGTAGATTCAACTAAGTTATTTCTTAAGTCTTTCTTTACCTACTCTCTTTTTAAGTGAATCTATAATTTTGATTTAAAATTTAAAATGTCTCTATTGCAAGGGAGTTTTAACATCAGCTAGAAGAGTAATAAAGAATCAGGCTTTTTTTAGCCAAGGATCTTGCCACTGGTTATCATTAACGGTGTGATGAAGTTTAGAAAACACCCAACATTTCCCCCTGAAGTAGGTTCAGATTTGTGTATACACTTGGCTGCTTTTGCCTTTGTTTTTTTCAGATTCCTAATCCACCAAGAGAAAGATCTCTTCTTTCAATGAGGGAGAAGAACTATGATAGTACATTGACAGAAAGCGGAATCTTGGGCCATCCACACAGACGGATGCCGGTTTTAAAAGCTAAACCCATTTCAAGCAAGGTATTGCCAAATAGGCCGCAGCAGGAATCAGGCTCTGCTCCCCTAAAGCCAACAGACGTTTGTGATGCAGACTCTAAATATGATTCCAAGTGCGGAAAAGCTGCCACACAGGAAGCTTTTTTTTAAACTAAAGCTACATTTTTCATAAATGTGTAAGTCGGTTCCCTAGACGGAGGCTAGTGTAACCGCTCATTGCGCAATAGGACATAGTAGCCCAAGAACGCTAGGCGCCATTGCTCCGGTGCAGTTATACTGGCACCATCAGGGAAGGAGATTAGGATTTTCTTTGCCAAACACACTGTGTGCCCCACACATCCTCTTACATACCTTCACCAGCAGCACCCGATAACAGAAACAGGAAGTCGTCAATGTCTACTACAATGAAAACCAGCATCTTGCAGGTCATAGTTTTGGTGGTGTCACCAGGGATAACCTACAGCGTCTGTCAAACTAAGTGTGTCTGTCTGTCAATGGTTCACCACACTGCCCCATCTGCCAGGGAGGAGGGATTCTACTTGGGCTCCCATGGAGTGCCAGTGCCACTCTTCTACTGTGGTAATAATGTTATCATTGAACCCAGTGGACCCTTGCCGGTCTAGATGACCACTGTTTAATCAGATGGTGGTGCATTTAGCACATCTCCCATTTCAGATAAGCGTGGGGTGTATTCACCACCTGAAAGTCTCAGAGTGGTGCTTCGTTTTGTAGTTACCCTCTAGTTGTAAGCAACTCTCCCAATGTTAAATGCATTCCCCACTCATTTAGGTAGGGCTTCTTCAGGCACTCTGCTATGGTAACGAAAATGATTGGAAATATTTGAACTTTAATTCAGTGAGGTTACCTGTTCCTCTCCCTCACACACAACCAAGCCCAGCACTCACCGGCCTGTTCGTTGCAATTCTTCACTGTCACCATGTCCTCCGCCTCCGTCATCATGAGGGGCGTCACCGTTCATCTGCAAGTTGTCCCCACCTGAGTACATGTTCTTTCTGGGGAGAATTACAAACAATACAAATGTTGAGCCTGTTCAATGCATGTGACATCCGAAGGTGCGGATGTATGTGTATGAACATGTTTGTGTGTATTCATTGATTCACTGATCTACTGTGACTATCAACTGTCATGTCAATTAGTGTTAAGGATGCTCACAGTTTTTGTAAGTTCAACATCAGTTCAATTGTGAACAGGATTTAATCAGCCAAAACCACTGAGAAAATTCTTCTTCTTAACACGGAAACTTCATCTGACCATTCAAATAGTCCTTAGACTCTGTCAACCTACTACTCATCATCCATCTCATAACTCTGGGGTGACCTCCCAGTCTGCAGAGGCGTAATGCTGGCTGTGTCCATTTATAAAGGAGTGGAATCGCTCGGCTCATGTTGGCCGGCAAACCTCATATCAAAGGCCTTTCAGGTGTTAGCTTGAACTTACTGGTACTTTTCTTTTATTCTTTGGTCATTATTTCGGGAACCACTATAGCTGAAGTAATCCTTTCATCGAGCACTTGTTCCACTTTTCCTTACTCAGCAGCAGTTGGTGGCTCCTTAGGTTGTGCCCGATACGTGTTACGTAGACACATTGTTGTGTTCACATTTATGTTCAGTCAGAAGTATGAACATGACTCAAGGCTCCAGACCCTTCATGAGGAGTGTTCGCAGAGTGATGTCAAGCAAATGTGGCCCTTGGAATGTATAGAAACATTTAACTCGACATCTCGAAGAGATAACAGGCCTTCCTTCTGCCTTATTCAGACGTCTTCTCCTGTACCACACACACACACACACACACTAATTCAGTCGGCTCTTGCACCCATATTTCAGTGACTTTTTTGCATTCTCTGTCTGCTGTGTAATTCTGCAAACTGAAAGAATGCAGTGAACGCTAGTACTGTTGACCACCCACTGCCGACTTGGCTCAGCTGGGTATACAGTCAAGTTTAAGCTTTCTGTATCATTCCAGAGGAGAAACATTCAAATGCAAGTGAGTCTGGTCCCGCCCACACGGCCAGTCCAGCACTGAAATGCAAATCTTCTACAAACAGTATTAAAATCAATTCCTTAATCTGAAAACATTCTGCTTACATAATTGACAGAGCGTATTTGCCCAGGGCCCCTGAGGGGGCATTAGAGGGGTGAAATGCCATCGCTGATTTGGCCAGGCTGGCAGCACCGGGAAAGGGGAGAAAGTGCAGGGGGAAACAAATGGAGTAGGGATCCTGTACCTGCCTGCAGTGCATTAGGCATGCACCATGCCCATGGTGTGAATTTGGGGTGCAAATGAACCAGGGGATGAACACATAGGGTCAACGGTTAGGGGGCACAAAAGGATGCCTCTGCAAAGCGGGAGAGCTTTTTCACACAGAAAAACATCAGGTGCAATAAAAATAATATTCTGCCCACTTCCCCCTGTCCCCCAGGCAGAAATAGTTCTAATGACGTCACTGTCACAATGAAGAGTTACATGGTGGTCAAGAAGATAAAAAATGGCTGCCGCCAATATCGCTGTGGGCAGCATGGAAAATAATAGACAACAGAAGAGGGGGAGGTAAGACAATCACCCAAGCGCTCGCACTCTCACAATAACTGGGCAGAAGGCAGCGGGTGATTGTATGGTGTAGGTGCTCTGGCCCAACACTCTACGGTACAAGGAATGAGTTGATGAACATATACAATCACACTGCGCCAAACACTCTAAGTTTGTGTGCAAAGTTGCATAGATTTTTTATTAGTTCATCCAAAATCAACCTGACACGTGTTTCGAGCCTAAGCGGTGGCCAAACTTGGTTACTTCAGGGTAGGTCGAACGGTTTTCACAAATGTGGTGGTTGCAGCATGTGTGCTCATGCATTAGAAACAGCATTGGTAGACTTTGGAACATTGGGAAAACATGCAATAACATTATTTATCAATTGCAACACCACGTTTGTGGTGTATTGCATTATTTGTATTTGTGGTTTACATTACATTGGCAGCACCATCAGGCTTTTGACAATTAGAATCAGCGAACACTTGTCAACAATATTGAATCAGGAAAACAAATATCCCTTAGCAACACATTGGCAGAAAACTCATCAATTGGATAATAAAAAAGATATCAAATTCGTAGGTATGTCCAAGGTTAGTCTCCCACAGAGGGGAGCCAACCTTGAACTGAAATGAAGACAACTTGAGACCAGATTAATCTGTCAGTATAGAACGGTTTCCAGGGGTTTAAACACGGATCATGAATTTTCTGTATTTCTCTGTATGTATTTACAGTTTAACCCAGTTTTTTTAAACCTAAAATTCAACAATTGTATTTCATGTAGTTTGTGCATGCCTTTTGAGCAATGATATCCTGCGGCCTACAGTATTGCAATCACACATTTGAGATTACCAATGTTATGCAGTCTTATATCGACAGTTGTCCGATGCATTGTTATACTGATCCTACATTATTCATAATGCAGTACAGGCTTTTAAAGTGATAAGTTGACATATCGTCACATTGATCCCAATGTATACATGTGTTTGCGAATTCCCAAAGTTATTTGGGTTAAATACAATGTAAGTTCTGTTTTTTGCATAAATTGTTCTAGTCTCTTGGAATTGTTAATCATCCGGACACGTGACATATCTTATGTGTTTGTATAATAGCCACTTGCATAATAGGCTTGACAACTTACTAGATGACATATTGTCACATTGATTTTCATGTATACATGTGTTTGCGAAGTTTTAAAGTCATTTGGGTTAAATACAATGCACGCTTTGTTTTCTGTACACGTGGTTTAAGTTTACTGGAATAGTTCATTTATTCGGACGCATGACATAGGGTAACATCCATGGTTTGTTAATATTCATGAATTTGCATAATAGCCATTTGTGCCGCTGGAGTCACATCAGTATGCACTTGTTATTTTTTCTCACGACCAAGAGAAGTGCAATGAAATCAACTGTAGACTGATACAGCCTTTTCATGCTTTTTGGAAGGAGTTAGATTATGTTATTGGGTCTATGTACATAGTTACACTGGTATTACAAGGCTATAATTTAGGTTTTTCATGGGCATATGCGTCTAATTTAATTATTTAATTGAGC
The DNA here is from genome assembly GCF_040938575.1 of Ambystoma mexicanum. Taxonomy (NCBI): domain Eukaryota; kingdom Metazoa; phylum Chordata; class Amphibia; order Caudata; family Ambystomatidae; genus Ambystoma; species Ambystoma mexicanum. Next base: position 1,463,536,282 of record NC_090935.1, read on the forward strand.
ACGGTTACAACTAATATATATCTACAGCGTTGCACGCATGCAGTGCTGAGGGCACTGTTACCAAGAATTAAATACACTTATACAGCGGTATGTGTATTAATTGGCAATTCCTGACACAAGCAGTAAGTGCATGAATACATGGCAGCAATATGTGCCTAAAGTTATTACGGCTTTGTAAATTGAAACTTGCATATATCGGCCAGCATGGGTTATGGGAGCAGGTGAGTGGACTATTACCCTGAGGAACAGCAGTGTCACACACATCCAAGATGGTGTAGACACTGGAAGTTGGTGTCTGGTCTAGTTGACGGTGCCGTAGCAGCCAGAAAACATCACATGTATCAAGTTAGGTTGTACGTGGAAGCGCAACCCTGTTAAATTCAGACGGATACCGAAAGGCGAAGTAAGCGGTAGCACTGTAGACTTTGTCATCGTCCCTGGGGGGTGATTATTTTGTTAATTAGGATTGATTGAAGGGTCCTTGTATCAACACACATGCAATACGCACATTGTGCATTTCTTGGGGGGGGGTTATTAGTGAATTAATTGAAGCAGATTGGAGGGTCCGTGCTTTAAATTAAACGCATTCTATTACTGTTGTTTGACCCTTCCGCGTTTGGATGAATCTAAGCAGATTGGAGTGCGTGAGTAGAAATACGCACTAAAACAATTGTGTTGGCTCTTTTATTTCTCTTCTTTTCCCTTTTTTTCTTTTCAGATCAATTTATTTGACCCCCTTATCGTGATGTGGCACCCTTTTGAACAAAATTATAAACGTGTAACTGGATTAATTTAGCTATGTTGGATTGTTCAATCAGAACACAGCAATTATAATCGGTGAGGCACATTAGCGATAAATTACTAAGGTATTTATTTGGCGTTTGACTACGGGTGATTTCACAATACACATTTTATTAACAATTTTCACCTTATGGAGATGGGGTAATATATCCAGTTTATTTGAATTGAATTGACTATTAAGACAATACGCTTAATGGTAAGTGGCAATATGGAGTTTGTGTTATACGCATCTCAGTAAGTGAGAATATTAATTGTTCATATTTCATTAAAAATGTCTTTTGGCTTCATTTTATTTTGTGGACATAGTGAAATTACGAACAATGCAAGGTAATCCCCTCTTAAATGGCATAGATGATGCGACCCACTGCACAAGTGACTGTTTTTTGCATTTCATCAATACAATAATTAGCATTCACTAATTGTGTTTTTATGTGATTTGTTTCCTTTTTTTTCTTTATCATGATTCTTCATTCATCTCGTATGGTTTGTATATTAACACTTGGTCATTTGACTATCTGCATTTTGATTGTTGACACCATTTGTGCAGCCTTGGTGTTTCACGCCCGTTCAAACTTATATTGGTTCATCTTTGTAAATGTGTTCCAATTTTCTAATTGTATGGGACGAATCTCTTCAGCCTCAGAGGAAGAGCTTAGGCTCGAAACACGCGTCAGGCTGATTTTGGATGGACTAATAAAAAATCTATGCAACTGTGCACACAAACTTAAGAGTGTTTGGTGCAGTGTGATTGTATATGTTCATTAACTCATTCCTGGAAAATAATAGGCACGACAGAACGGGCATGGCAGGAGTCTTGTAAAAGATGGGCAACAGGCCAACACAGCACTCTACAGGTGGGTTTGAAGGGATAGGAAAACGGTGTTGGCCCTTACATTAAGATAGCAGATGATTCATGGATCACAAAAGTAAGCTTCAGTTTTATGTGAATAGCACTCTTTGGGGGAGGGGCTAAGTTATTGTGGAAAGATAGGAACAAAAATGGGGTCATGTGGGCTCAGCATAAAGCAGTTATGACAATATCTTTTTCAAAGGCACCCAAATATTCCTCGGTATATGATCATTCATTTTCAAAGTAATTAAAGAGAAACCTGTGGTGTCAGGAGAGGTTCAACATACTGTAAATGTCAAGAAACGTACAGTCAGATCTTTCATCTGATCTAAAAATGCAACCTTCTTTTCATAAACACCATAGTGAATTACCTTTTCACTTTGCTGTACGTTCCAGAATCACTGATACCAATCAAAATGAGAAAATATGAGGCATACATAGAGCAGCTGGAGGGCAGCCCCTTCTTGCTTATTAGCCGGTTACCTTTTATCTGACGATGGGAGGGACTTTGGCGGTTCTATTCTGATGGTGGGGTCCCATTCCCCTGGAGGAAGGACAATCACCTCATCCAGGAACTCATCGATTCCAGCGATCAGATCTTCACGGTTCTTCGCTTTGTAGGCGATGTCATGGAAGACCTGCGAAGGCAGGAAAACCATGTGTCTAGCAAGATCTACAATTAAGTTGCTCCAGTTTATTAACAGAAAGGGAACAGCAGATGTTTCATGATAATCTACTGGGGAGAGCTATCTTGACACATTCTGAAATTTCAGGGGCTTCTCTGGAGTAAGTTAGTGTTCCATGCGATATTGAGATTGGGATCCGCTAACTACTGTATATAGCAACATGTTTATGGGTTTGTTATTCAAAGGGCCCTTGTTTCTGTTGAAGTGTGCAGACCATTTCTATAATAATCACACAAACAACCATCCAATCTCCAATTTCAACCAACATGTTAGTAACTCGGGGTAGCTGTATCTTCAGATGAGAGCATTTACTTCTGGAGACTGAATACGGAAGGAAAAATCCTAGAATACAATGTGAGGGCCAGTAATTAGTGTTACCGATGAGCTCTTTGCTCCTGTACTGTCTACATTCTTTAAGGAGAAACGGCATAAAGCTTAGGTCGTTTTCACACCTTTTTTTCCTGGATAGAGATAAGTGCAATATTTGGTATTGAGGTTCATGTAGGAAATACATCTGTATCATAACTCCCTTTTATTGAACATACTCTGAGCATTTGTTCATTCATTATGCTTCTACTCAGCTTTTATGAGGGCCTCCCATAGCAAAAGGCATACACATAAGTTGTATTAGATCTGGGAGCGGTTTGTCACATAGGATTCGTTTAGTATTAAATATATTTGTGTTGACTTCAATATGCATATAAGCAGAAGGAGAATGGCTAGAACTTCAATTTGAGAAAAATAGCCAGCTAAGCCAAAATATTAGAAATAGCAATTTTGAATGGGTGCAAGGATTTTGCAGGTGGTAAGTCAGCTGGGGGGTCACTGGAGTGAGACACTTCCCATATTTCGTAGCTGGCACTCTGGCATGGAGAAATTAGACCAACCAGGGTAGCAACACAAAGTAGACAAAGCAGTGTTTGAATCCCCCACCCCACAAACGATTGAATTATCAATTGATTCACTTTAGTCATACCCTGGTTGAATTAGAAGGCTTGCCTGATTTCCTTCTGTTTGCAGATAGGCACAGGGGGGATTTTGCATAATGCTATGCAACATATTCACTCAGTCAGTGAGCAGTGATTTCTTAAGAGAGTAGATTCTTTCCTGTGCTTGTGGAGATCTAGTCCTTTGGACCAAAAGATGTCTGGTGTCTGGTGTCTGCTTTCAGTACTTCCACGGTGACATGAGAAAGGAGCGTGCTCTATTGTTGTAGAATATCCGATGCTAGGTTCAGAGACCAAAGCTGGGGAAGGAACACTGGAATGCCTTAGAACGCCTTATATGCCATAGGTTTCCACATCTTATAAAATTGCTTATATGCTTAGATTCTCTCAAAGGCACAACTATGTCCACTCCCTTTGCTTATCTTGCTGAAGACTACCACTGCAGGGTGAAGGCTACTCCAATTCAGCTCCCGATATTAAACATTCCCTGCTAAACCCAGCTCACTTCTCCCTATACCTGAGGAGCAGTTTCTGAATGTGTGTGATGTCTGCACAGGCCGCTCATATATATCCATGGCATCATAGGCTGAATACCAACTACACCCCCCAACTCCCTCCCCCCACCCCAACAATTGCCCAGCTCTGTACCTTGTGCTCAGGCATACCTGCTTCTCGTTTCAATCCCGGTTGTCTTGACTCTGGCGACTGCAATGCAGTGGGAGGATACATAACAACTAGTATCCATTAACTAACAACTAACTTGGGTGTAGGCTGCTCTCGCAATGTACTCTTCTGAGAGGCTTTGTCGTTGCTCCTTCGTCCTTCCTGCGGATTGTCGATAGTGTTACACAGAAGTTCCTTATAAAGTATTTGCTTAATGTTCCGCTTAGGTCAGTTTGTGCGTGTTCTTGTCTAGTATTCAATATACTCGTTCACGGCTGTGTCGTGCCCATGGCTTCCTCCTCCAGCTCTTTTGGAAAGTTTTCCATGTCCAGCCATTTGTGCGCCTCCTCCGAAGTCTCAAAGAAGGCCGCTCTGCCATTTCATATAATCTTCAATTTCGCCGGATACAGCAACAAGTATTTCACATTGGCGTTGCAAAGTCTCTTTTTCACTGAGGTGAAATGTAGCCTTTGTTTCTGTACCAGTAAGGTGTAGTTAGGATATGCTGTGATTGCCGCAGACCGTCTCCTTAACATGCAAGCCTTCCTGAAGTATTCTAGGATCTTCTCTCTGTCCTTCTAGTTCAGAATGCGGGCTATGATTGGTCTCGGAGGGCTCCCGGTGGTGGTTTCCTGAACAGCGATCTACGTGCTCATTCTACTTGAAGCTTTGGGATAGTGAACCAGTGCAAATTTCCTGTAGGAATATGTTTTCAACTAACTCTGTAGGGTTTGTCCCTTCCTCACCCTCGGGAAGGCCAATGATTCGGACATTATTCCTGCGTGCCAGACCCTCTGCATCCTCCACCCTGTCCTTCAAGTTCTTCATTTGTTGTTTCAGTCATGAGATATTCGCTGTGGTGTCTTGCAAGCATACAGTGTACTTTGTGACTTGTTGTTATAGTGCCCCTGTACGTTCGGCTAGGAATCTGACATCGTGGTGCAGTAGATTAACATCAATGCTGATGGCATCCATCGTGGTCTCCAGCGTAATCTTTAGGGCTGCGATGGCTGCCAGGAACTGCTGATCTCCTGTCCGTCCTGGCTGACCCTGTTGTTCCGGGCCTGGTGGCGTGATCATGACGCTTGTATTAGTGGGTTTCATGAACGTGTCTAACGTAGGCTGCTTCGCTTTGCCTTTTGCAGCTTCAGATGTCATTTGTACACCTTGGCCGTGACAATATCCGCTCAATGTTTCTCTTGTTAATTTAGGCTGTGTCCGGAGTGATTTGGGCTCCTGCTGCTGCCTAGTCCTGTTATCGGAGCGTATCTGTACTCCCTGGGTCAGTGCGCTCATGTGGGGTCTCAACTGGCCTCGCCAGGGCATACGCAGTTGTGCCTGTGGTTAAGCGGTAGCTAGTTGCACACGCTGGCCTCTCAGGTGGCGTCCACTGTGCTCTTACGCCCTTGATCCGCTGTTGTTATGTAGCAGTGTACTGCTTCGCCGAACAGGCTGTGTACCTGCCCTCCTTGTCTAGACCAGTTTCCTTTGTTCTGCCACACTATTGTACCCCACACAGTGTTCTACATGAGGGGTTGGGGCGAGTGGTGGTTCAAGTGCCCTGGGCATCCACTATGTCCCTGTTGAAGGGATGCTGGTTGATACACTTGTTGGTCTCTCTGTCTCTTGGCATGCATGCTACAGGAGACAGGTTTGTGCCTCAATGTCTTGCCGTTGTACTTGCATTAATCTAGTCTGGTGTTGACTCTCATGGGCCTATGTGGAGAGCAGCCGTGTCTTACAATGCAGGATTATGCCTTAAACCAGCCTCCTTGGTGTGTCTGTTCTCCATTTTTAGTCCGGCTCCTATTCAGCTCACAATAACAGCCTTCCTGCCGTTTTATGGGCTGCAGAGCCCGGGACACAAAAGATCCTCCTATACTAGGTCATGCAGCAAGTATGATGGACCAAAGGGAGGTTCCACAGGTTGTCAAAGCCCGCTGGGTCTCCATTGAAAAATGTTAGGTGCAGCGTTGATGGCACTGCGATGGCACCATATAGTGTGCTTTTCACTCCTGCCCACTCTGACAGCGATGTCTGTACTCATGTGGCTACGCTTTGGGCAGCTTATGGGTGAGTTGTTTTCTGCTGCAGCGGATCGCTTAGTGGGGAGGCAGACACGCCCCCAGTTGATTCATTCTACCAGCTCTGTTCTCCGTGAGGTTGCACCGCCGTTACTTTGGGCACTCGACAGCCCCTGGGCACAGCATCCTACCCATCAGCGCTTTCCTATTTTCTGTGCAGTGGATGGTCTACTTTCCACCTACTCGAGACCACTGGCTCCAGTATTCCGACTCTGCGCCGTCACCACCATTCATACAATTGTACCGCTGCGATTGCTGGCGGTCTGCTCCCTTGTCCCATGGACAATCTGCTCTGGTTGCACGGAGGTCCTTCCGCCGTGGACCGCATGGGGCAAGTTGTCCCTCAATTCTACCGCCATCTTGCCTTTGTCCCCGGCACACCGGTGCAGATTTTGGAGGGTGCATTCTCGTTCGTCAGGTCCTCCAGCGTTACCCAACTTCGACACTGTGGTCCTGTGATGTTCACCATAAACACACTGATTTTTCATGTTGTGTGTTCCGAGGAATCTGCCATAGTTGTATTAATATTGCCGGATCACGAAGGAGCTTCCACCGGAGCAACCTTTCACATGGCTAACTAGCCACATCCCAAGGACTTTCTAAACTTGATACCAATGGGATGAGAAAGTAGAGTTGCCGCGGGAGTGGAGGGGGATACCTTTGCGATATATATGTGGGAGTCTTTTCTTATTTTATATTCTCAATAAAATGTATTCAGTGTCCCACTGTAAACTATGATTATTTCCGTGTAATTTAGAAAGTGTCCAAGTAACAGGCAGTACAATATTTTGATCTTAAAGGATCAAAAGTCAAATGCTTGTGCACAAAATGTCTGCACTGTAAACCCCCCTAATCCGCCACAATAGATGTGTACATACACAGAACGCAGCCACTGTACGGGGTCCAACTCCAACCAGCAAGTGGATTAGCGGAAGGTTAATTCATTCATTCGTTCAGACTGTGATGAAATCCCATTCTGTCCAGAAGAAGCACAGGGGGAGCAAAGGCCACAATCTGCTATGCCCAAATCTCTATCCCAACCCAGATCAGAGGTGTTTCAGTCATAAATGTAAAACAGCTCAAAGTTAACAGCAGTCCACCTGTGGATTCATATTTGTAAAATGAGCTATAGGCAGGCTATGCTCTCCAGAGATGTGTGTCATCAGCAAAAGCTTTCAGTCAGCAATGCTGTGTGTGTTCAGTAAAGTAATGTGCAAGCAGGGCTTTATAAACCTGTCCTTTGCTTGAATACAAACAATAATCAAAATGTCACCCATATAAGGAAAATAAACATGTATACGAGCTGCACATAGAGGGAATCAAATTGAAGCATGGAGAACAAAAATGTAAATGAAGTAAAAAGGAAAACACACAGATTGGTTACTTTTCCTGCCTTGGCTAGGGTGGGTAAAGGCCAGGTCGTCAGGGCATTTAGAAGGCCTGTGAAAGGGCACCTAGTCCGCCAGTTCGCTACCTTTGTCTCCTTAGAAGCCTTGACTGCACTGGCAGGTCTTCTTGGTGCTTCTTTATATGTTTGAGTCATGGTTAAGTGACAGAAACGAAAGATTTGGTCACAGCATTTCAATGCGGTGAGGCTCTTTAAAAGACTTGACCAAAGGAGGGGCTTCTAGCAGGGTATCTCGGATGGCTCTCCGGGCTCGCTTCAAAAGCAAAGCGGGGTTTTGGACACATACAGCAGTCAGGTGTATGAAGTATTGGGGAGCATGATCAGAAGTTCAGAAGTGGCTTGCTGTCTCGTAACAGGCTCACATTCTTCTTTTGAAAGTCTGAGCAACAACAGTGTCCAAAGGAATGCCTTAGGACAGGACATTCATGCGTGCTGGATGTCTGTAAATAAAACCTTTGGAGCTGGAGCTCTCATTTGCCTTTACTCCACAGGGCAAGTATGCTGAGAATCCACTGGCACTTTCACCACTCTCGGTGCACAAGTGTCCTGGTAAAGGGGTCCACAGTCAAGGAAAAGTCCAAGTTGTCCCAGTGATTTCCCTTCTGTTTCTTGGGGATGGTAATGCAAGGGCTTCTTCTCCCTCCTTGGATAAGCTGTCTTCCCTCCTATGAAAGGTGAACCTGCACTGTCGACAGCTCCAACAAGTATTACCAGAGTGTGGGTTTCCCATTCCATTTATAGGCACATTCTGGAAGGCAGTTCAACGCCCCCTGTTAGAATTCAATGGGGACGTCTCCCAGGAGAAGTGCCCCTCCTCGTTTGCAGCAATTCAAAGAGGCCTCAGATCCCAGAGGAGTCACTAGTCACCAAGCATTAATGGAGACATTGATTTTATTAAGTTACAGCTTCCTTGCGACCTTACCTTCTCCCATGTCCTGCCTCCTCCGGACTTTCCCCTTCCTTTTATGCCTTCAGCTTATTCTTCAGAAACCGGCCTCTCCACATGTGGGTGAGGTGGAGAAGTCTCCCTTGTGGCTTACCAATGGTTTCTTTCCTGTGTAGGACTGACACCATTTGCTATCAGTTGTAAAGTCTGGATATCTAGACTAATTGTGTGTTTCATCTGATCAGCCGATAAGCACAAGGCAAGTTTGGTGACATAAAATCAGTGAGATCAGGATTGGCTATAACTCTATTTGTCTTCGCACAACAATATTCTTCGTTGGCAGAATATGTATTTACATTTGGATTTACCTAGCATCCAATGTGCCCAATGGCCAGATAGTGCTGTCCGTTTTGAGAAGGCACTGGATATACCAATGGGATTTAACATGGGGACTGTATGTTCTTGGAGCCTGTGGGTTCTTCCAGGGAGTTACCAGGAAAAGTGGCTACAACGTGTTTCAGGAGCAGATTAATGGGCTAATTCATAGAATTCTGCGCGCAAGTGGCGCACGCGGCTGGCGCACAGTGTGCGCGTGCAACTTTCTGTGCCAGCCGGGTGCGCTAAAATCCATTTCCACGCACAGCGTATTCATGGATTTTAACATCCAAAACCAGCCGTGGCGCAGCGACCCTGCAGCAGCGCCAGTTACGCCCCTAACCCCTCCCCGTGCACCATGTACAGCGCACAAATCCTGTACATGGCGCACAGGCTCACAACCATGAAAACGCCTGTAAAACTCCCCGCGCACCCCTCTGAATACACGTACCCCGCTGCGCGGGTAGTCTCACACGCGATTGGGCCTGTGCGAATGGGGTACGTGTATTACTGGGGTTTGCGTGAAGTTTCACACACGATTGGCCCAGTGCGAGTGGGGTACGTGTATTACTGGGGTGCGCGGGAAGTTTCACACGCGATTGGCCCTGTGCATGCGGGGTACGTGGATTTGGGGGGTGTGCTGGAAGTTTCACAAGCGGCAGGCCCTGTGCGTGCGGGCTACGTGGATTACTGGGGTGCGTGGGAAGTTTCACACGTGATTGGGCCTGTGCATGCGGGGTACGTGGATTTGGGGGGTGTGTGGGAAGTTTCACACGCGACAGGCCCTGTCCGTGCGGGCTACGTGGATAACTGGGGTGCGCGGGAAGTTTCACATGCGATTGGGCCTGTGCGAGCGGGGTACGTGGATTACTGGGGTGCGCAGGAATTTTCACACGCGATTCGCCCTGTGCGTGCGGGGTACGTGGATTTGGGGGGTGCGCGGGAAGTTTCACACATGGCAGGCCCTGTGCATGCGGGCTACATGGATTACTGGGGTGAGCGGGAAGTTTCACACGCGATTGGGCCTGTGCGAGCGGGGTACGTGTATAACGCGGTACGGGGAAGTTCCACACGTGCTTTCGCTGTCAGAGCGGGGTACCTGTATCCAGGTGGGTGCGCGGGGAGTCCCACACGTCAATTGGCAGTGTGGGTTCTCACAGGTGTGCCCTCTACCCCTTCCACGGACCATGCAGGCAACCCACACCACAGGGGACTACCCAGCACCCCTGGTCATGTCCCGCAGGCAGTCCATCCACCATGGGCATGCCCCCAGCCAGGCCACATGTCATCTTGCACTAGTGATCACCAACTCATGTCCCCCAGCACCCCCACCCCCCAGCAGTGAGGGGCACCTGCCAGCAGGCCCCCACTCATGTCCCCCTGCACCCCCACCCCCAGCAGTGAGGGGCACCTGTCAGCAGGCCCCCACTCATGTCCCCCAGCACCCCCACCCCCCAGCAGTGAGGGGCACCTGCCAGCAGGCCCCCATTCATGTCCCCAGCACCCCCACCCCCCAGCAGTGAGGGGCACCTGCCAGCAGGCCCCCACTCATGTCCCCCTGCAGCCCCACCCCCCAGAAGTGAGGGGCACCTGCCAGCAGGCTCCCACTCATGTCCCCCTGCACCCCCACCCTCCAGCAGTGAGGGCCACCTGCCAGCAGGCCCCCACTCATGTCCCCCTGCACCCCCACCCCCCAGCAGTGAGGGGCACCTGCTAGCAGGCCCCCACTCATATACCTCAGCACCCCCACCCCCCAGCAGTGAGGGGCACCTGCCAGCAGGCCCCCACTCATGTCCCACTCAAGTCCCCCAGCACCACCAACCCCCAGCAGTGAGGGCACCTGCCAGTAGGCCCCCACTCATGTCCCCCTGCACCCCCACCCCCCAGCAGTGAGAGGCACCTGCCAGAAGGACCCCACTCATGTCCCCCAGCACCCCCACCCCCCAGCAGTGAGGGGCACCTTCCAGCAGACCCCCACTCATGTCCCAACCATGTCCCCCAGCACCACCACCTTCCAGCAGTGAGGGGCACCTGCCAGCAGGCCTCCACGCATGTCCCACTCATGTCCCCCAGCACCCCCTGCACCCCCACCCCCCAGCAGTGAGGGGCACCTGCCATCAGGCCCCCACTCATGTCCCCCAGCACCCCCACCCCCCAGGAGTGAGGGGCACCTGCCAGCAGGCCCCCACTCATGTCACACTCATGTCCCCCAGCACCCCCACCCCCCAGCAGTGAGGGGCACCTGCCAGCAGGCCCCCACTCATGTCCCCCTGCACCCCCACCCACTCACCCACCCAGCAGTGACATGCCCATCTCATGACACAAACCAAATGTCAACTATGTACATCAACACATGTCCGTCACACACACACACACACACACACACACACACACACACACACACACACACAAACACACACACACAGGTTGCCATTGATTGAGTAAACTCACATGTCGACATGCATGAACCCAATGAGCGAATCCCACACATTGAAGTAGAACATCAAAATGTATTAACATGAACATCAATTTAAAGTAATTAAAGCATAAAAAAATGGCAATCATGAAATGGAATGCATGTCCAAATAAAAAAAAAAATCCTCAAAAAATCCCAAGTAATCCAAAAGAAAAATGGCCAAAACTCTCTGTCCACCAAACCAAATCCAAATGAAACGCAACAAGGTAAATCCATTGATCCATGGTGAAATGAAATTAAAATGTCCAAATAAATCCAACGTCCAACTATGTACAATCCAATTTTCAACGGTCCATGAGCCCATCGAAATAAATGAAACCTATCTAATAACCTACCTAACAAAAAAACTATATACAAAAGTTTGGGGACTAGTCCAAAAGCCCCAAAATAAAAAAAAAAGAAAAGGAAACCTAACACTATAAATTATTTACCATGGCGGCAGGCAAGTCCTGCGGCTCACTCACTGATGTTTTCCGCCAGGGCATCATCGAACTCCATGTCTATTTGCTGGAGGCGGGCCTCTGTCCTGGCCCCGAGGTCTCGCATGGAGGCACTCATAGCCTGTTCCAACTCCCTGCGAGTTGCCTCGAGGCACTCTGCCCGCCTCAACACCCGACGCATGGAGAACTCCGCCCTGACCATGGTGACTGCGCCTCTTCCGCCCGCCGCCGCTCCGCACCTATACGCTGGCCCAACCGCAGCCACACGGAAGACACACCCATTCCAGGGTCCTCCTGCCCTCTGGCCGATGCCTGCCCCCCTGATGTCGATGGCCCGAGCCATCATTGCTCCCACCTAGAGCCTGCTCCTGCTGCTGCTGCTGCTGTCCATGTGCCCTGTCCGATGATGCCTGCACATCCTCCATCAGCTGGTCTTCAGTTGTGGTGTCCACTCCTGCTAGACCGCCGAATCCCGAGTGTGGCAGGGATGGAATCTCCACCAAGCTGGCTTTGTTGGTCAGGCCTGGTCCACAGGGGACCCTGGTGGAATCTGGGCCGGAAGACGGCAGGGAGAATGACTGGCGCATAGTCTCCACAGAGGAGGAGAGGTCCGCCAGAGTGCGCGTCGCATGTAGGAACCCACCGACCAGGGCCCCTCCCAACAGTGTCACGTCGCAACGCTGCTGTTCGTGATGGCGTGCGTTCTCCGCCCAGGAAGAACGCATGTCGTCACGAATGTCACGCGTGCACAATGTGACACCAATCAGGATGGAGCCCATACGTTCATGGGACCCCTCGTCCGCAGGTAGTGGAGAGGCAGATGACATGGCACTCTCCCCTACCTGTGGACGGGCCTGGGACGGGGAATCCCTGCTGGTGCATGGTGGTGCAGTCACAGGGTCAAGGACAGCGACATGCACAGGCCCCTCTGCGGTGACCTGTGCTGCCTCCTGACCCTGGCCCTGGTCTGCACCACTTGCACCAGTGGTACTACCCCCACCAGGCCCTATGTGCGGCTCAGTAGCGGGTTCCTCCTCCTCTGTGGAGACCACCAACCTGGATGTCTCCACACCGTCTTCCGCCATTGCAAGCCCCTGTGGGCGCTCACTCGGCCCTTCCGCCACAGCCGTAGTGGCAGACGCGGCACCAGCCTACTTGCTCCCGGATGCTGGCAAGTCCTGGGAGGGTGGCTGGGCCTTGCGTCGCCGCCCAGTGGAGGCATCCCCGCTGCTTGGCTCCACAGCGCCGTCTCCGCCCTCTTCTTCACTTGACGCTGCGTAGAGGGAGACATAGAACACAAGCATCAGGGTACAGTACAATATTCCCCTAGACAGGTCGCAATAACACATGAGTGGCAGTGTCAAACGTCACTTCCATCCTGTCCCTCCACAACACATGGGTGAATGCACGCAACACACATGCAGCAACAGGCACGGCGCCTGCAATCATCATCAGCATCCATGTACACGGGCCTCTATTAACCAAAATGTTGCCTTCAAACTCACATGCATCATGGCTCACACTGATTCCATGAACACACATCACCGGAGGGTCATGCATCATGGCTTGTATACCACAGACACAGTGGATAGACCCAGTGCATACAACGGTGACTGCATTGCATGAGTGAATGTTCACATCATCACGGACATGTGTCATGCATTCATGGCGTTTCAAAGTCACACACACACTTCTCAGACACACACACATGTGCCCCATACATGTACATGACAGCAGCACCCATCCCTCACACCCCCTCCATGTCCAAGAACAGAGACTGGCATGCTTCCACGTGTGCATTTGGCATACAGCTCCCCATGTTGCATTGTAACACATGCACCAACCATGTGGTTCACACATTACTGGTCTCACATGCATGACCATGATGTGCCTGCACACACACATCCATACATGTCCTATGTCACACATACAGGCAAGTATCAGACTACCAGTACACTGCAACATGCCCTGTCTCACACACCAATGCTTGGCCACTTACCGCTCAACTCCAGACAGGGTCTTCCTCCGAAGGATCTGGGCATGGAGCGCTGGGCATACACGTTCCAGGACCCTCATCTGGATGTCACTCATGCTGACCCGGCCCCCCTCCATGAGGTGCCGGGCCTTGTAGAGGATCCTGGACCTGACGTCCTCCCAGCGCTTCTTGACATGCTTGATGTCGCGGGTTGCCACTCCCTCAGCGTTGATGGCAACCACTACGTTGTCCCAGATCCTCTCCCGTCCTTCCTTGTTGGCGCGTGATGTTCCGAAGAGGGCATCAAAATGCTCCAGGACATGCTTCACCAGGACACCAACTTCCTTCACACTGAAGCTGGTGGCCCTCTGCCTCTCTGGCTGGGGGTCGCCAGTGGTCTCAGATGGTGTTTGCCCCAACATGGCGACCCCCGAGGCATGCGTGGGTGGGCAACTGGATCCTGGGGCTGGGCTGTGGAGCAATGGTATCCCAGTCAGGAGTCTTCTGTTCCAGCAGGGGTGGACACAGCAACTGGAACCCTGGCTGACGTGCAGGCACCAAATAGCAGGGCACGTGGGCAGCAGGCAGGCAGCAGCAGATGGCAGGTGGGAGCGTGCTCGGGGATCCCGGGGGAAGTAATTCGGCCTTCTGGGCAGGAGCGTGGTCTTCCGTGTGTTGTTGCGTGGCCAGCTTGATACGGAGTGATTTGGCACGTGAAAATCTTGCACGTCTGCGTGTAATTCGAGGAAAGGCCCTTAGCGCGTAAGCGCGTCTGTGAAGTTACGGGCGTTTCCCTCGTGACGTGGGCATAGTGGTTCAGCGCGCGTGAAAAAACTGCACGTCCGTGTGTGAATGCGTGTAATCCGAGGAAAGGGCCTACACGCGTCTGTGACGTTATGCGCGCGGGCGTTTCCCTCGTGACATGGGCCTAGTGAATCAGCACGTGAATACACCGCACGTACGCAAATTCATTAGACCAAAGTCTGTGATGTGAAGCGACGCGCAAGGGCATTTCCCTCAACACGGGTGCACGTTCATCCTACACGTGCGAAAACTGCACGTCCGAGTGTCAGCTCGTGTAATTGGAGGAAAGGGCCTTAGCGCGTACACGGGTAAGTGACGTTGTCCATGTGGGCAGGTTTAAAAGGTACGTGTAGGACGCCATTTACTTGTACATGCTTTTCATGGAGAGCGAGTGGGTGAATTTTGTACTTCTTGTCAGTTCACATGCAATTACTTCACAGCGTTTCAAGTTCGTACTCCCTGTTACCTCTGAGAGCGTTAAGTTTTTTGGTTGGCCCTGTTTCCTCAGACAGCGTTCATTTCTTCTTTTGTCCTGTTTCCTCAGACAGCGTACAATTCTTTTTCACGTTCTTTTTCCAGGAATACGGTGAGGCGTGCACGTATTTACCAACTGTGCTTGCCCTGTGTGTTGCGTACCCCTTCAGAGGTCATTGTAGGCTGCGTGTATTACGCGTACGCTTATTTTTGTGTTTCTGGGTGCCACAGCGTAGTGCGGGTTCATTTTTCCACACACGTGGTCTACGAGGGGTTGCGTGCACGTTCATTTTTGTTTTCGGGGTGCCTGTGCGTCGCGTGACCTGTCATCTTCCCCCAGGGGTCATTAGCAGCCTTGCTAGAGCACTAGGGTACGAATTCCATCTAGTACCCTACCCCTTTCACCCCCAATTGCCCAGGACAATAGTTTACTGCTACTCCCATACCCACAACAACATCAGTGCCATGGTTGGGAGGCGACCAAGCGGTAATGGAGGCAAAGGTGGCCGACCTTCAAAAGGTGGGCATGGTGGGCACGGTAGGGGACATGGCCAGGATTTGCAGGGTGCCCCTAGACCCCCATGTGTGGAGGACCAATCAGGGACACCCATTCCCCACCCCCCATAGTTGTGGGAAACGTAGCTGACACCATCCCAGCTCAGCCCTTGTTGGACCGGCCCATTGTGGCACCTGAACCGGCACAGGAAGACTCCCAGGCTGACTTCCAGGTCAGCAAGTCTAAGCCACGTGTGGCGGTGTAAGTTGTTGTCACCAGGCCACGTGGATCTGGAGCAGCAATGTCATCTGCTGCCCCAAGTAGGCAGGGTGGGGAGGCTGCAGGGGCAGCTGCAGCTCTATCCACCCCAGCTCTGAGTCTCCCAGCCGGGACAGTGTCGGTCCAGGTCCATCAGACTGACGTTGCCCTTGCCAACATCACCCTGCAGCCAATGCCTGCACCAAGACCTATGGTCATTGTGCCTTGGCACACTCCTAGTACACAGTCCACCGGCGCTTCTGCCCCTACTCACCAGAGCGGCGTAAGCCACTCAGGATCCACACCACCTTTGAAAAAGAAGAACAAGGGTGCTCTGGCACTACATGCTGAGACCCCAGACACGGCTACACACTCCGGCACGTCGAGGAAGCCTAGCTTTAATGACGCCGAACTTGATGCACTTGTGGCCTATTTGTTGGAACATAGCCGCGAAATGGTGGTGACTGCAGGGTGCAAGACCACACCTGGTCAACGTAGGGCACACTGGCAGACCATCACGGACCACATTAGTGCCCTTTGATTTGTGAGGCGCACAGCTGATGTTTGCTACAAGCGGTGGAATGACCTGAAACACAGAGCAAAGAACAAGCTGGCCTCAAATCATGCCTCTACTCTGGTGACTGGCGGTGGGTTTTCACCAGAGGACAACAAACTCACTGAACACGAGTCTGTTGCTGGAACCTTCGTCACAGAGGAACAGATCCAAGGCGTGGGAGGCCTACCTGATTACGACGCATTGTCCGGTGAGTGCCCATGCATGTGTGTGTAATCCATGTGTATGTTGTTTGGGTGACGGGTTCTGATTGAGTGCCAGGTGAGCGTGTGTACTCCAGAGTGGTATGGGTCACCCATGTGCTTCCTCCAATACATTCACGTGCCTTGGATTTGGGTATGACAGTATCCCTTCTGCCCACAGTAGCCAATTAGCGCCACATTACTGCAGTTGCCCTTGACCTGTCATCTTGCAACAACAATGTTCAGCTTTTGTCAGTGTTCATTCTGGCTGATTGTTTCAAGTCTCCCATTTTTGCTACGCATTTATCAGCACTAATGCCATATATGTGACATGCTTCTGTCATTGATTACACCCCACATTGGCCCACATTTGTTGCCTTGTTATGTGAATGATTAGACCATTCAGGCTGATTGAGTATTGGCCTGCTCACATTAATTATTGGGGCCTTTTTGAATGTAGAACATGATAGTTGTTTCCTGTCATGTTAAAGTGACCAACCATTGATGTGTACATCTGCCTACAAATACTGTATTATTGTACAATAGAAGTGTTTCGTGTGTGGCACATGCATCTTTTGCCATACTATTTAGCATTTTTCATCTCATCATGTCCATCTCATATGGATGGGTGACAGTACTCATTCACTGACATATCGCTGTAGTTGTGTAATGTACCATGGCTATGCTACATGCCATCTGTGCGCTGGCATGTGTCATGTATGTGTACTGGACATGCCACTCACAGGCTAATGTGTGATGCCAGTTCTACCCACCATGCAGCACGTGTGTTGCTTTTCCATCTTGGTGTCCTCAGTGTCTGCTTTTTGCCTCCCCTTCCAACTCATTGACAGTGCATGCATGCCAGGGTTATAGTCATGTGGGACATGTGTAAATCATGTACAGGATCTCTGTCTTGTCAGGCCTATGTGTGTGCTATGGTGCTCATGCCTGTTTGCATTTGTTGTATTTCATGTTTTTGTAGGTGATGACGCACTTGATGCTGGTGAGGTTGAGGAGATGGTGCAGACCCAGGAGGGATCTCAGCCACGACCGAGCACCAGTGAAGGCCGTGGTGTGGTGGTGGGTGAAAACCCAATCTTACTGCAGACCATTCTGTCCAGGGGTGCCTCTGGGTGCACCTCCCCAGACCTCTATTCAGGTGCTGAATCGGATGATGAGACTTATGTGCTGTCGCAGGTGAGTGCTTCTGGCAGGGATTCTGTTCTGTCCAACCCACCTGCACCAGGGGTAGAACCCTCTATGGGGATGTCAGTGTGGGTAGGTCCGCCTTTGGCGGTTACGGATGCAGGGTCACACTCCACAACATCTGATCCTGTTCCTGGGCCAGCAGATTAGAGGGGGAATGCAGTCCTGCAGCCTCTGTGCTTGTGCATCCATGTCTTCCTCAAAATTTGCAGGTACCTTCTTCATGTCTTCACAAGGCCGTCTCCTTTGCAGATGGAGTTCATGTTGTATGCAGTACACTGACACATTTGCGTGGCAGCAACACTCTGCAGTTGGAAGGGGTCGATGTGCTGGCTTATTCAGGTTGTAAGACTACCACTACTTTGACTTTGTACTGTCATGTTTTTGCAATGTTTCATGCTGTGTTGATGTATTGTGGTGTTAAGTATTTGGTCATGTGTGCTGTTTGTTATTGATTGCTGGGAGAATATTGTCTGTGGGCTGTTTCCATTTGGGACAGTGCACTTTGTGACACTTGTGTCAAGTCTTGTGCATTGCTTTGTTTGCTTTCACATTGCATGACATGCCATGGTGTGTTGGGTGGCGGAGATGAGGAGGGGTTGTGTGACATGGCGCTATTTTCATGTTGTATTTTGCTAGGGGGTAGTCATTCATGCAGCATGAATGTATGTCTTTTAATGACACAGCATTGGTTGTCTTTGGGTAGGTAGGGATGCACACAATGTAACACTTCCAGGTGACCAATCTCAGGCTGGTATGGTTGTGACAGTGGACTGTCCCTTATGTCATCATCATTGATTGTCAGCTGGTATGTGCCAGGTCTGTGTGCACTCCACAGGGGTGTGATTTTAGGTGAAGTAATTAGCCACCAGCTGCATACGGGCTGCATACGGGCTGCCTCACCACGTGCCCTTCCCCCCTCCCATGCGCAGCAGCCGTGCATGTGGTTGGGGATGTGGGGGCACCACCATGTCCACCGGCAGGCCCCAGCCTGTTGCAACGTTGTGCAGGACACATGCTGCCACTATGATCCTGCACACTACTGGGGAAGCGTATAGCAGCTGCCCACCAGAACGGTCAAGGGAGCGAAAGCGTGACTTGAGCACTCCGAATGTGCGCTCCACTATGCCACGGGTTGCAATATGGGCTGTGTTGTATCTTACCTTGGGTGGTGTGGTGGGGTTCCGAATTGGCGTCATCATGTGGGTGCTCAGAGGGTAGGCACAGGAAGGTGATGATGGGTATCATTAGTGGGGTTGTGACATTACTCAGTATCTGACATGCAGGCATGTGCAGTGGCATTTATACTCACCAAGCAGCCATGTATCGCCATGCCGCCCAGCTTCTAGGTCCCGGTTTAGGGTTGACATTCTGTATATGAAACTGTCATGGGTGGACCCTGGATAGTTGGCATATACTGAGGGGATGATTCCCTTGGCATCACATACTACCTGCACGTTGATGCAATGCCAGTGCTTGCGGTTTCTATTGATGTGCTCTGATGCCCTCGGAGGATGTAGAGCCACATGGGTGCAATCAATGTCACCTAGTACTTTGGGGAAGTGTGCCACCCCGTAAAAATCCTGGGCAACAGCCTACCTTTCTGCAGGTGTTCTGGGCAGGTATATGTGCCTGCAGACTGAGGGGCGTGCAGCCATGATGGCCAAGACCTGGTGCAGGCAGCGTGACTGTGTGGCCTGTGACACCCCACCCCCACTATGGCACTTGTCCGCTGAAATGACCCAGTAGCCAAGATGTGCAGTACATTGAGCACCTTTTCCAAGGGGCTCAGTGCTTGGGAGCACAGGGTGGGTGATGTGAGGTCATCCTCCCATTCACTCACCAGGTTGAGTACTATATGAGGTGGAAACCTTTACCTCCCATACACCTGGTCATCAGGCATCCCAAAAAGGCTGGTTCTGGGTGTAAAAATTCTGGCCCTGACTATCCTTCTCCTCCTCCTGTGGTATCCCACGACCAGTGCTGCGAGGAACGGTATATACATCGTAGCGTCTGAGCTTGTTTGTTGTTTGCGCGCACTTTTATGCTGCGCGGGTCCACATACGCCTGCTTCATGCTGGTGTACATGTTTCCAGATTAGCGCGTCTTTTTTGCCGCCTGCGTTAGCCCCGTTCGATTCCATGAATACGTGTTGTAGGCGCGCGTGTGGGTGTTCCACGCATTTGCCTCCTGTACTTCCCCCGTAACGCCCACATTTTCACGCGTTGTTCCCCATTCCACGTGTTACGCCCCGTGTTCCGCCTACTTTTGTTGTGTGCACTGCGCTAAGTGCGCTTTCGCTGTGCGCATAGCGCACGCTGTTTGATGACGTGTGCGCCCGTGTGCACCACGCAGGATTTTAGCGCACATCCATGGATTTACACACGCACGGACTTCCATGAATCGCTGTGCGCGTGTTTCGCTGCTATTTTCACACTTGCGCTGCGATTCGCACGCTTGCGCGGGAATTTTCAGCGCACATTAATTCCATGAATCAGCCTGTTGATGTTTTACATACCTTTTGTATCTGAAATGTAGTCATACAACTCTCAGCTGTTGGTGTGTCCTTCAACTGTGCACAGCACAAATATACATGTTTTCACTGTCTGGGTGACCCTAATGTTGTTACTCACTTACTGAGCCCAACATAACTTTTTAGCTAGAGAGCATGTGCAGAAAGTGTGTTTATTCAACAAACCACACTTTCCAGCAGAGACACCACAATCAGGTTGTGGTCTAAAAATAAAGAAACTCAGGAGAGTACATTGTGAACACAGACCGAGGCATGAAACACCCTTCAGCTGGCAGGAGATTAATTAGTTTGAAAATAGCTAAGTAGACTACATTACAAATTAAACAAAGGACAGGAGAGAACAGGGAGGGGTGACAAGGACGCTTGAAGAGAGAAGTTGCATGCTTTTTGAGACAGAAGCCCACTATGGTGTAGGCAGCCTAATGTTTCTATTATTACTTTGCTCCACTTACACCTCACCCTACTCGAAGGTGAGTGTTGTTATCAAAGAGATCAGAAAAAGAAGCACTGCAGTTTATGCATTATTTGCATTCAACCATATAATATTTAAAATATACTGCGGCAGTCCAATAACTTAAACTTTGTACATTTGAAACTTTGTCACACTGTGGGCAGAATTCCTAGGCCAGGGCATACAATGAATGATACAGTGAATAATTAAAAAGCCTCCAGCACTGGTAAATGGAGCTGGGAACTGACTTACCTCATCAGACATCAAGGTGGCTATGGAGCGGCCGATCTCATGATACGACTTAGCTTTACCTTTAGGACCCAAGAGAATGAACAGAAACCTGATGGGGGGAAAAAAGGGAAATCGCATAAACTCTCCAAGTGAAGACATACATGCAGTAGTTCGCAGGCTGCAGACACGCTTGGGATGGTAGATGTCAATCTTCTAATATGGCATTCATTGCCACACATGGGGGGCTGCCCAAGCTGCAATGGCCCACTAACCTAAGGTGATAGGTCCAAGTGAAGCATAGACTCCACAAAGGACTTCAGGCCACTAAAGGACAGGACACCCCTACTGTGCGGCCATCAAGGGCTATCAGCATGCTGTGTGAGACAGATGCTGGATTAGAGGTCAGATGCAGAGAAACAAATGAGGCTCGGCCAGGTGGCAGCATCAAGAATAATGTTGCACATCAGTTGGAAGTGCGGAGCAGGGTACTGCATGCCGAAGACCGGTGAGGAACTGCAGCACGAGGACTCACGAGGGCCATTGGGAGGGAAGGATGTCCCTATGGAGGAGTCAGTGTTTGTCAAGCATGGTGATCCGGCGAGGGGATACCAGGCAGGAAATGGCTGGCAGAGCAGGGAGTCCAGATCGCCTTGGGTTTTGCATGCACAAATGCAGGGAACACAGCCCTATAATGCAGGTGTAAGCCTGCATTCACTGCATCCCGACTGGTTCATAACAGCTCACTGGCATGCCCTAGAGTGCTTCTTCCTGAAAATGGGCATAGCCACATTTTCTGAATGTGACTTGGCTCTGGGCAGAATCCGCCAAAATAGGGCCATAGGAGTGTCCTGTGGCATAAACATAAGAATACACAAAGAGGAATATCAGATCACATGATGCCCGACTAAGCAATGTAGCATAGATGTCTTTATGGGAGGAAAAAAGGGGAAAGTGTCATGGGCTCCCATCCTGAGACGGGCCCCTTCACCCGACTGCAATTATCGGAAGGAGTTAGTGCACATTTGTTTTACAAAACATGAATAATAAATGCCATCATATTATCTGGTGCGCTGCTTAGGCTCTACCCTGCTTGCAGGCAAAGGTCGGATCTGATCAATTAATCCTGTACGTACACTTTGAGTGTTTACTATGCACAACTTGTGCAGTGCTTTCCTCTTTCTTTGGGGAAAATATTGATCAAATACAATAACCATAGTTGAAATGTATATTAACAAGTTTGATTACCAAAATGGTTGAGAAGATAGCTCATTGTTTAGATCTATGCTCATATGCCAGATCACAGAAACACATTCTAGCAAGGCAGACTCTTCTCGCTGAGGTTGAAAAACTTCAGTGTATAAACTCTAGTGCTCGTAACACCTACTCTGTTATAAAACACCTGACTGGCATCAGAAAGCACTAGTTATAAAAAATAATAGTGTATCATGATGGTTCATGTCTAGTGCTTAATTCCTCCAGATGACAGTTGTAAATTCTGGGTAGCCACCCCCAGTGAAGAGCATAAATCATTAGTTGAGAAACTCGATTAGGGAGCCAAATTCGAGACTGTAATCCAATTGACGAAATCATATTGATGAGCAAATACCCAGGCTTTGCCAGCGGATAATAATATGATCCTGGACAAATCTTAATTCACTATGGGGTAATGAGCTGTGTTGCCTCCTCACATTTTGGTGGCATGGCGGTGGCATCGCATATCCCATCACTTGCTCTTTCACTTCATACATGTCATTTGAATGAAAGGGGTTCTAGACGGGCGAGAGATGACCAAATGTCACAGGCCTCTGTCAAGGTTACTTTTAGGTCAACAATTAAATCACAACATGAATGAAAATCCACAAGTCAATGTCAAACGACGACTATAGAGAGATGACTGTATCAAATCATTTTCTTTTATTATGGTGTATTTGAAGCTTTAAAATACAGTTTCTGATTCTAGAATTGACGCAGCGTAGGTGCTTAGCGCGGCAGCCTGTATTAATCCTGGAAAAAAACTGAAATAATGGCACAGTCAGTTAAGATGATTGATTCTCCAACTGGAAGAAGACGCAGAGAAAGGGAAGGAAGTAATGAAGAACTGGTCTCTGAAATCTACCCAGCCATCAAAAAGAGTCAGAGAAGAAGATTTGATACGTCAAGCCTGGGATGTAGATCAAACAACAGAGGATTACCTTATGAATATAAGAAATGGTGTAGTACATTCCATTGGCAAAATAAACAAATTGTGCTGGAGACGAGACAAGACCATGCCCAGGTTAAGAAGTGCACAGAGGAACTTGAAAAAGAGTATCGGGCTCTGAAGACAAATGGCCTGATTCACAGAATGTTTCCAATGGGATTGTGCCATTATAAAACACTTCCATGAATCAGGCCCAACACCTCAGCTCTGGAAAAGAGAATTTCAGACCTGTCTCTGGTATTGGATATGGCTATTAATAGCTGAACAAGAACATGTTTCAAGGAGATTAAACTTAAGGATTCTGGGTTTCACTGAGGATGTAGAATAGGGAAGACCTATGGAATTTCTTCAAAAAACATTGCCACCCGAGAAATTATTGGGGATTAAGAGGGCTCATCACACACTGGCCTCCAAACCTACAATCGGCCAACCCCCAAGAGCTTTTGTAATATGGTTTCTGCATTATCCAGTTAAAGAAATGGTATTAAAGAGATCAAAAGAACTTGGAGAAGTACTATGGAATGAACGCAGGGTTCATTTCTTCAATGATTATGGCAAGGAAGTGGTTGTACAAAGGAAAGGGTTTGCAGAAGTGAAACAGACAGCTAGAGCAGAAAAGCTCACTTATTATATTTTCTACCATTGGTATCCTAAAAATTGTCATTGATCCAGTCACCCATTCATCTACAGATCATGACATGGCAAAACTGTTTCTCGAAAAAGGGAGAGTTGCCCCATACAGGAACAATATAGGAAATTGAAGCATAGAATTTACAATTGGATTTGAATATTTTCTTATATTATACTGTAGGATTTGATCAGTAGCTTTTGTTGAGTGTTTATCTTGTGTGCAAAGTTGTTTTTCATTTGTTTTAATTAAAAAAAAAAGTATTAACTAATTAGTTTGGTTCCATGCATTACAGTTTGGCAAAGATGCATTATGCATGAGTCAAACATTTGGAATTTAAATATTCAGTGTAGCAGTGTTCTTTATGTGAAATGTTTCTTCCTCTAATGTGTGGAATGGAGCGTGCATAATGGCGCCCTCCGATAATCTTCCCATCGCGCTGCACACATTAATTTCAAATGCATGCACTTGGAGGAGTCTACCGCTGTAGAGATGCTCTGGTTCCCAACATCAGAGTGATTGCCCTACTCTCGCCTGGCGGTGTCGAGGGAAAAAGGTATTTTGCTGCTGTTCTGGCTCTGGACCGGCCCTGCCTAGATGTTTACTGTTTTGGTGAGTGATGTTATTTGTTTGCCCTGATGGTGCCTACCTAGTGCCCTGCCCCGTTTTTGTAGATGTCAAGGGATGAAGGGTGATATGGGCGTTTCCACGGGGGGGAGCAACGAGGGCGGCTTTCTAGGTGCAGTAGTCCTTAATGATACATGGAGACCCACATGCAACAATTGGTTAATAAGTATATTATGTATATGTAAAATGTAGGTATGTGTATGCATTGTTGTATTGTAGGACATTTTTATAGTGTGGCATTCGCCCAAAGGCATCTTGGCGCTCCTCGCCGGGTAGTTAAACAGAAGAAAGTTAGAAGAGATGAGTCTTCAAGGCCATTCGAAAGGCCAAGTGGCTGACCGAGGCTGTGAGAGGACCCGGCAGAGAGTTCCAGAGACGAGCGGCCACCACTGAGAAGGAGCGGCCCCCGATCCGGCTGTATTTCACTACAGGGATGGAAACTAAGCAGGCATCTGCGGAGCGCAACGCCAGGCCTTCAACTTATGGCCGAAATTTAGCTTGAAGATATTCGCCTCCTTGACTATAAAAAGCCAGATGAACAAGACAAAGTTCTTGTGTGGTTAAAGTTCTCGTAAGCATACATACAATATAAGAGACATTTTAGTTTATACTCTTTAGATAAATAAACAGGACTTCGTTTGTTTATAGGCCAGGGGAGCTCATAAAAGTTAGGTTTTCTTTTGTAAATTAGAAACAAGTAGGTATAGCTCATAGACACATATGGGGAAAGAGACTAGTACCATTTGAAATTAATGTATATGAGTGTATTATAGCTTGGTCTTGGATGGTCTCTTTTTTAAATATACATGTTTAGAAGGGGGAGAGAAGAAATGTGAACTACTGACTTGACTGATTTTTTATTTTGAGGGAGGCTGACAACAGCTGACCTGAACATATTAGATTTAGATTGCGTACCTTCCGTGACAAAATGTACTAGGCATCTTATTTAACTTTTAAATTAGACATTAGCCTAGATTTTTAGAGAGCAACATAATATGTTGGGTTAGTTGGATACCCTTCCATTTATACAAGTTATAATTATACCCTCCTTTCTAAATCATTTTTGTTTTTTTACGTCTACGTTATTGTGGCATGTTGTATTGTTCTGAGCATCAATATGTTGAATTAGGACAATTTATGGCTGAACGTTTGAATATTTTAAGTTGGAATGTAAAGGGTGCAAATAACCCGATGAAGAGAAGAAAACTTTAAGCCTTTCTGTGTAGGGAAAAAGCAGACATAGGGGGTCATTACGAGTTTGCCGGTATCCCGCCGGTATTTCCGGCGGGATACTGGCAAACTGACCCTATTGTTTCCACCAGCTGATGGCCCAGAATTGCCGAGATAGTTGAGGTGGTGGAATGGGCAGTAAATCCCCATTCCATGGTGGCCCATTTCTGGCATCGGTAATACCAGTGCCAGAAATACCGGGTGTTTTTTGCCAGTAGGGGCCTGATTTACCTCCAGCTGTTGGTTGGAGGTAAATCAGTGAACCCCCACTGGCAAATTTGTAGTTAGTAGATGGGAGAGGTACATCTATGCTACTGATTCCAGTGCTACTGATTCCAGTACGGCCCGTGGGATTCAGCCCATCTACTGTGGATGAAAAGGGAACCCGCCATTTGAAGGCATGGCCCCTTGACCACCGTAACTTTCAACTGGACTTCTTATGGGATTCATCTCAATTTCTGTACTTGATTCATCCGTGCATATCACACCATTAGATGTGATTGTCTTATCTGAAGCATTTCTGAACCGTGATTCCTATTCACTAATATTTTGCCGCCCAACTCTACCTCACATGACGACATCTCTTTATGTTACTCGTACTACCATTTCAAGATATTGGGCTTGAGAACGACCAGTTTGGTCGAAACACGTGTCGGCTGTACAGAATCTGATTAAACATTTTCATGCAAATATTATGCATTATATGTGTATCGGTCACTATTACTCTGTAACTGTGATTATCCCAGCAACATATGTTTAGGGCAGTGTGCGTTTGACTACACTAAGTCAATGTAGGCTACAGTATGGAGCTGGCCGATGAATGGATACTCGGGATGGGAATTAATGCTCCTAAGACTGGTTAAAAGGCTTGGTGAAAGGATGCTTAAATATTACTCTGGAATAAGCTTTTAAGAATAAAGCCCTGCCCATGACCCATGTTTAGGCTAAAATGTCATCTTTCGCCTGACCTTCCAAAGTATTGAAATAATTATAACATGTTCAAGGTCCAGCAATAAAGTGATTATCAAGGCTATGAGATCACTGCCTGGATTAAAGGTAAAGGAGCCCCCGGTACTGGAATCAGTAGCATAGATGCACCTCTCCCACCCTGCTCTCAGAACTCCTCTTCTTAGGGTTTTACATTTTTATTTTAAGTACCAATAATAAACACAGATAACATGTAACAACAGTAATTCAATAAAAACATAAGCAGCTGAAACAGTGCAAGCAAACGATATAGCAATCAGGTTACAGCAAGCAGGATATCCATGACGCCAAGATGAGAGAGAAAAAAAACAAAGAAAACAAAATCACATCATACATCATGAAACCAGACATATAATACATGCAGCAGGACCTTATCATAATACGAGTAGGGCCATCAAAATCGCATCAGTGAAAATATTTCAAGTAAACCCTTCCATGAGCACATCAGAGAACTCCTCCTCTTAAGAGGAATATCTAAGACGGAGGAACATTTGGATTGGTTTTCTATTGAGACTAGAATGGGATCTGTCTTTTCTTCTTGTTTTGGACCTTTTGTCCTTTCATTGGCTTGCTGACCCTCCGGATCAAATGGTACCAAAGAGTTACTGCCAGACCCTTGAAGGAGCTAGGGGCCAACTCTGTGGGCTCGGATTCTAGCCATGCCCTACTAGACCATTCCTAAAATTTGGCCAAGGACTTATCAATCACAAGGACGCTGTAACCTGTACAAACTAATGCCAAGGCCTTACCATATCATGATAACGTGTGCTGACAAAAAAAGGACTGTGGTAAATGGGGATTTTAGTCTTGTGGCTGTAAATATTCCCCAGAAATGGACCTTAATATAATGAGGAATCAAGGTTTTCTAATGACAGTACAGTACAGCACCATGCTGAACAATATCCCAGACTCCCTGTTGTGCCTGTTCACAGTGAGGTGCATATTGTCACTCTACCTTTTCAAAAATAACTCTTTGCTGTTTTCTCAGGCAATGCATGTCAGCTGCCCAGAATCAGGATTAATTCATGTATTTGGTCATTTATAAAGCGCTCCTGACCCTGGGTATCTGGGCGCATACAAGAAACCTTATATTACAGTTACAGGCAGGCAGGTGTGAACTTCATACTAGAAAAGAGTTGCAGGAAGAATGCATTAATGATCACATTAGACATCACAAAATATTCAGTGTATTAAACAGTTCTGCATGTTATATTACAAGTGTATTGTAAAAAAGACCAAGTATCATGTTTGCAAGACCACATAAGTGTGAACAACGTGAGCAGGGTACTTATGGGAGCTCCTGTGTTAACAGCCAGGTTTTCACTTTTTTCCTGAAACCCCAGAATGAGGGTTCAGCTCTTAGCACTACTGGAATGGAATGTCATAGTTTAGCCACAGTGTAATGGGTGAGTGATGACCACGTAGGTCTGTCAGACTGGTTTCTAGTGAATTTGCATGTGAGACATTTAGGAGCTGAGTTGGATAGACATTTGTGGGTTAGAACTAGGGCTTTGAACACAATTCTGTCTTGAACTGGCAACCAGTGGGAGCTACGTCTAGCTGCATTGATAAGGTGAGTTTTTGGGATATTGGGAGCAGTCCTCAGAACGTTATTTTGCAATATTTGTAGTTTTTTTTATATTGCATTTTTTGGTCCCTAGGTAGAGGGCATTGCAGTAATCTAATTTAGACAATATGAGGGCTCTTGCTAAGGTAGTGCAGCTTTCCGTGGATAAGAAGGGCTGCAGGCATTGATCAGTTTGCATGTATAAGCCGTGGCAGAGGCTGTGGCATTAACTTGTTTGGTGACAGTGAGTGAGGAGTCTCAGTAAATTCCTATGGTCTTCACTTCCTTGGAAACTTTGATTTTGATACCGTCGATGTTGAAGGTTTTGAATTGATTGTCCAGTGAATTCAATTTAGTCTTGGATCCAATGAGGAGTATACTTGAATAAGTTAGATGGGTGTTTTAATCAAGAATAATTGTACACGTTTGATGGGTGGTTCATATATATATATGGGATACATTACTCACCGTAATCGTATTTCTGATGCTTGTATCTGCTTAGATTCACATGCTGTACATAGGCCGACATCTAGTGGAAGCTGCGGAGTATTACAGTTTGTTTTTCGAAACTCAAAAATGGGCGTCGACACAGGGCGTGCCAGTAATACTATCCCTAGTGTGACATCCACTCTACCCAAGATCCCTCACGCGTCTAGGATCCTCAGATTGTATTTTTTCTGACATGAGGTAGCATGAGGAGTAGCGTGAGTACAGATAATCCAAGCAGATAGACAGAAAGGTAAGACTACAAGCCATCATGCGCCTTCTCTCAGAGGGGAGGAAGGGTGGGTCGCATGTGAATCTAAGCAGATACAAGCATCAGAAATACGATTACGGTGAGTAATGTATCCCTTCTGAGGCTTGTGGAAACTGCTTAGATCACATGCTGTGCATAGATTAGCGAGCAGTACCTGAAGAAGGAGGTGGGATGTGAGAAGGGTCATGAGCAAATAAGTGTCTTAGAACCGCTTGTCCCACTTGTGTATCTGCCTTGGAATGGGTGTCAATGCAGTAATGCTGAGTAAAAGTGTGAATAGAGCTCCAAGTAGCTGCTTTGCAAATGGTGTCAAGGGGTATATTTGCAATGAAAGCCAGAGTGGCCCCAATGCCTCTAGTAGAGTGGGCTCTTGGCGTGAAAGGCAGAGTTCTTTCAGAAAGTGAGTAACACAGCTGGATACAGTTAATAATCCACTTCGAGATGGCACCTTTAGAGACGTGATCCCCCTCTCTGCCTGTAGCTACGGAGACAAACAGTTGATCTGTTTTCCTTAGCGGTCTGGTCTTATTTACATAGTAGAGGACCACCCTACGCACATCTAGGGTGTGTAGTTTCACCTCAGCCGAGCTTTGCGGGTCCTGGAAGAAGGCCGGAAGCTCGATGGACTGGTTTACATGGAATTTAGATATAAATTTAGGTGAGAACCTAGGGTGTGTGCGTAAAACCAGTTTGTCTTTATGGACAGTAAAGAAGGGATCCTGCACTGACAGAGCCTGAATTTCACTGACCCTTCTTATAGAAGTAATAGCTACTAAGAAGGCCGTTTTATAAGTCAGGTGTTTGAGACTGCTTTTATGCATGGGTTCGAAAGGGGGGCCCATGAGCTTGGCTAGCACCACATTAAGGTCCCACCCTGGTGGTGGGTTTGAAATAGGAGGGTGAAGTCTCTTTACTCCTTCCATGAAGGCTTTAACTACTGGTACTTTCCACGACAAAACCTTGCTATGGGAAGTGGTGTAAGCCAACAGGGCTGCCAGGTGTACTTTCAGTGAGTTAAAAACCAATCCTGCATCCAGCAGGTGGAGCATGTATGTAACAATAGTGGAAGGAGTGCAATCAACCGGGTTGATTGATCTACACTGGCACCGGATAACGAACCTCTTCCACTTGTCAAAGTAACAGTGCCTTGTGTTTGGTTTCCTAGATTCCTTTAGGATGTCCATACACCTCTGTGGCAAATTGAGATGTCCAAACTCTATGACCTCAGGAGCCATGCTGCCAGGTTCATTGAGTTGGGTTGCTGGTGCACTGTTTGACCTTGGTGCTGGGACAATAGGTTGTACCAGGCTGGAAGTTTGATGGGCTCGCACACCGCCATCCTGCGTAGGTGTGGGAACCACAGTTGTCTTGCCCACATGGGAGCAACTAGGACGAGCGTCATCGACTCTCTGTTCATCTTGTTCACCACTTTCCTGATGAGAGGAGTTGGTGGAAAAGCGTACGCAAACATCCCTGACCAGTTCATCCACAGGGCGTTCCCCTGGGAGTCTGGTTGGGGGAACCTGGATGCAAATCCTGGGCATTGTCTGTTTTCGCTTCTGGCGAATAGTTCTATAATGGGGAAACCCCACTGAGAGAAGATATCTTCTACGACCTCTCTGTGTAGAACCCAATCGTGTTCCTCTGGGAGGGAGTCTCTGCTCAGAGCATCCGCTAGGGAATTGAGCTCCCCTGGAACATGTTGCGATGACAGGAAGATGTTCCGTCTGAGTGCCCATATCCAGATTTTCTGGGCAAGCTTGGACAGATTTGGTGAGCGAGTCCCTCCTTGCTTGTTCAGGTAGAACATGGCTGTTGTGCTGTCCGTCCGGATTTGCACTCACAGGTTTAGTAGGTGGGGCTCGAACGCCTGAAGCACTCTGAATACTGCCAGAAGCTCTAGCAGGTTGATGTGGTTCTTGGCCACTGAGTGAGACCAGAGACCCTGAGCTGTGTGGTGGAGATGGTGAGCTCCCCACCCCATCAGGCATGCATCTGTAGTGACTATTGCCTGTACCTCAGGATCGTAAAAGGGTTTCCCCTGTGCGAGATTCTCTCTTGTCCACCAGTGAAGGCTTTGTACCAGTGTTGGTGAAACGACCACTAGATCGTCCCACTGACCACTTGCCTGAGACCACTGTTTCGCCAACCATTCCTGCATGGGGCGCATGCGCAGGCGCGCGTGGGGGACCAGGTAAATACATGACGCCATCATGCCCAGTAAACGCATTGCTTTGCGTACCGTTATTTGTTGACCGGACTGATAATGCGGAATTTGCAGTAGTATATTCCGAATTCTTTCTTCTGAAGGAAAGGTCACCCCCTCTTGGGTATCTAGGATTGCTCCTAGGAATTGTTTGAGGTGCTTGGCACTAGGCTTGACTTTTTCTTGTTGATTGAGAAGCCTAACTCGTAAAGGAGGTCGATAGTCCTTTGAATGTTTGTCCTGCAAATTCCTGGGGTTTCCCCCGTTATGAGCCAGTCGTCCAGATAAGGGTACACTGGGATTGCCTCCCTGCGTAGGTGTGCAGCCGCCACCGCCAGTACCTTGGTGAATACCCTTGGTGCTGAAGCTCTCCCGAAGGGCAGTACCTTGAATTGGTAGTGTCGACTGTCCACCTTGAAGCGCAAATACTTTCTGTGCGCTGGGAACATGGAAATATGAAAATAAGCATCTTTCATATCCAAGGTTGGGGGGATTACCTCTTGTAGCGTGGTCATACGAAATATTTGGGGCTTGACATACTTGTTGGCAATACTGGGTGCATTGTCAAATCTTTCTTTGGCACAAGGAAGTAAGTTGAATAAATACCCTTGTTTACCTGGTGTCCCGGGACGAGTTCTATCGCGTCCTTTTCTAGCAGAATGGCGATCTCCTCGAGGACTCTTTGTCGTGGAGGATGGTTCCGGGGACGCTGCAGTAGTTCTATACAATATCCTGTGGAATCTGTTGACAGCACCCATCTGTCTGATGTGATCCCTTCCCAAGCCTGGGTGAAGTTGGAAATGCGTCCCCCTACTGGGGTTGCGTGAGAAGGGACCCTGAACTGAGCGTCACTGCTTTGGTGGAGGCGTGCCGCCTCCCTTGTTGGGGCTGCCTCTGCCTTTACCACGACCTCTCCTATTACCCCTGCCGTAACCCTGGGTAGACTGTTGGTTGTTGTTCCACTGTGTACCCTGCCCTTGGGAATAGGTAGATCCTCTCTGGGAATTTTGGCCGCGTGGGCGACGAAAATTACTATTCCCTCTCTGGTTAGGGGGTTTATTGGTTAACTGGCCAAGGGACTTGAGTGTTTCGTATTCGTCCTTGGCATTCTTCAGTGCGTCTTCGACCGCCTTACCAAACAACAGATCGGTTTCCACCGGTTTGTCCAACAATGATGCCTGGGTTTCTGCCTTAAACCCAGACTGCTGTAACCACGCATGTCTCTTGATAACAGTGCCTTCCGCTATCAATCTGCCTGCGTTGTCCGCGGCGTCGAAGGTTGCTTTCAAAATGCAATCAGACACGGCTCTACCCTCTGCGGAAATCCGAGCTAACTGGCCCTTTAAAGGTTCATGAGCAGATGCTATGAGTGCCGCGACTTCTTCCCACTGATGGCAGTTGTAGCTGGCCAACAGGGTGGTGGAGTTTGCAATCCTTGCTTGATAGGCGGACGTTGAGGCTACTTTCCTGCTGAAACCGTATAGTTTTTTGCTCTCCTTGTCGGGAGGAGCTTTGGACGATGACAAGGGTGTTCCAGCCCTCTTACGAGTGTTGGTGACAACTAGGGAGTCTGGCTTCAGATGTCCTCTTATATAGAGAGGGTCAGACTGGGCCGCCCTGAAAAGTTTTTCAACCCTGGGATTGACTGCTCTGGTGAGGTTCGGGTTCACCAGGGACGGATCTATTCTCCCCTGAATGGACTTCAGGATAGGGATGGTCTGGGCAACAGGCCTCCTTTCTCCCACTAACTCTTCCGCGAAGTCCCTTTCCTCCTGGACACTGTGGGTGTCAATGTGGAAATGTTCTGCTGCGCGTGCAAGAACCTCGTTTAGGAGGGGTTGGTTATCGACCGGGGAGTCGGTAACCGGGGCTTCGTTCTCTACCGGGGAATCTACTCTGTATGTTTCTGGGTCCTCCTCTTCCTCTTCCTGGTCCTCATCATCCCCATAGTAGCCCGTCCCGGTTTGCTCTTCTATCATACCAAATTCTTGGTCCTCACAAAAGGAAGCCTCTCCTTGATACAGTGAGTATGGTCTGGCCTATGGTTGTACCTCAAAGGGTTCTGACCTCATCGGAGTTTCAAACCGGGGCTTTTTACTTGGGGGAATAGGATCAGTAGAGCCTGAGGGTGTCGCCCCCTGTGGATCATACGAGAGGAAATGTTCTGGATTTTTATCATAAAAATCTGCCAAAGAAGACATTCTTGACATGACCCTATCTATGTCTTCACTGGACCATTTTTTGGAACTGGGGATGACTCTCTCAGCAAGTCTATGGGATTTATCTTGAGTAGCTTTGCTGGTTTTAGACATATCAGCAGACCTGGTTTTGTCTGTCTGTTTAGGGGGAGTGGTGTGTTTCACAGGTGTGGAAGAGTGCAAAGGTTGTTTCTTCTGCTGTTTTCCCCCCCTCCCTGTGGGTGGAAAAATGTTTTCCCTGTCCTTTAGTGGCTCCGGAGGTTTTCGACGCCTGGCGTCGAGGATCGGGGGTGGTGTCCCTGTCCTTCGAGCGTGGGGCCTCGCTGGTTTTAACTGCGGGCTCCGACTCCTGGAGCGCGGCCTGGGGGTAGAAGTCGTCTTCGTCTTCCGATGATCGAACTTCTGTTAGCCTAGGGAGCGAGGCACTCTTGGGAAGAGTGGATGATTGCCTGGAGTCATGCGGCGATCTTGAGGACCCCGAATCGGACCGTTGTGTTTGTGCCTCTTTCCGAGAACTCGATGTCGTCGAGTCTCGGTTGGACTTAGTGTGTTTAGTGTGTGTAGTATGTGAAGCGCTTGTGTCGCCGGGGGTCTTCCCCATAGCCGCCCTGCCGGACGACCTTCCGAGGTCGGGGACCTGCGCTTGGCTGTCTTTCGACGCCGTAATGCCCTCGCCGTCCGAAAGTACGGCGTTGCTGCCGTCGCTGAAGGCGCCCTCCGCTGCCATGGCCGCCTGCCTGGCGTGGTGGGCCCAACGCTTCGTCGAACGGTCCTTAAGTGTCTTAGGTTTAAACCTACTACATGCTCTGCAGTTCGCTTCGGGGTAGTCCCTCGGCAAGCAGAGATTGCACGTGGCGTGCCTGTCGACCCAAGGGTATTTGCGATTGCACTTGGGGCAGAATTGAAAAGGGGTACCCTCCATACGCACCTTGAGGCAGCGGGCTGTTAAGTGTAGGAAATGTATAAGGTGTACCATATACCAAGAGTGTAGAGTGTAGAGTATGTACTACCCCCCACTCTCCCTACTTGCAGGGCCAAGGCCAGAGGCCTTCCAAGGCCCGGGCCGAGGCCAGCGGCCTTCCGAGGCCCAAATCCGTCGTGCAGCAGCCGACGGTCGATTTCTTCTCCAGCCGGCGTCGAGTGTCGAAGTTCGACGTTGGGGTGGGGAAGGATGTCAATTGATTATTATTTAAAATTTTTAGCAAAAGTATGGCTAAGGCCAGGGGACTCCGCAAAATGCTTCCGACCAGTATGGCGGAAAAAAACAATCTGAGGATCCTAGACGCGTGAGGGATCTTGGGTACAGTGGATGTCACACTAGGGATAGTATTACTGGCACGCCCTGTGTCGACGCCCATTTTCGAGTTTCGAAAAACAAACTGTAATACTCTGCAGCTTCCACTAGATGTCGGCCTATGCGCAGCATGTGATCTAAGCAGATTCCACAAGCCTCAAAAATATATATATATACACACATGTATAGGGAGAGAGAGAAATTAGAGGACACGTATTGCAATGGTTGTGGTAATTTCTGTATGCCAGACAGCAGCTGGTGGTAATGGGACAGAATCCCTCAACCATTTAGGACTCTGTTTGGTGTCCCGCAGGGTTCAATTCTTTCACCAGTGCTGCTTATACTTTATATGGAGCCGCTACACATGTGTATCTGAGAATATTTTCGGAGAAAGATAGGTCACATATAGAAGTATATAGTCGTAGAAGTTGAGCGTTTGGAATCTGGAGTTTCAAATATGCTTACACTAAGAAAAGATATTTTTCAGGAGAGTCTGTTACCGCATGGAATCCTCTGCCTAGTGATCGTCGGTATCCAGTCCCTTGTTCGCCCACACCAATCTAGTCAAGCCTGAATGTCGTCTCTTTTTCTCATCAGATCAGTATTTCGTTTATTCACAATCTCACCTAACCTTATGAAATTCACGGAGCTTCCCCGCACTCCAGTGGTCACTAGCAAATACATGTCCATAGTAATCAATTTGATTACAATGGGCCTCATTACGACCCTGGCGGAGTGGGTTTACGCCAGCGGTATTCGCGGCGGACCCGTCCGCCCTACTACGAGTTCCCGTAGCGCCATGGAGCGTTTTCCGCCTGGTTCTTCCGGGCGGAGAAATCCATGGCGCTAAGGGACCTTGTTGTTAATTACGCCACCGTATTTTACGGTGGCGTAATTAACGCCTTCCCCACTCCCATTATACCCTATGGGGCAAAAATGGGAATGGGGAAGGGTAAAATGGGGAATGGGGATTTACCGCCCCGCCAAGGTCGGAATGGGGCGGTAAATCCGCCAACCCCCATGGCGCTATCGACAGCTTTCCGCCGTGCTCCATGGTGCATTTAGCACCGCGATTTCCGCCAGGGTCGTAATGAGGCCCAATGTGTTTTAAGGACGATTACAGTGTTTAAATAAAGGCAGTTGTGAGGGGTGGAGTGTTAATTAGGTGATTAAGGGGGGCCTAACCCATCTTTTTATTGTTTCACATTCATATCTTGGCTGAAGCATTTTATATGTTTAAATACTAGTGTCAAGATTTTGGGGTTGATGTTGTGGTGAAATTAGATGTTAGTATTTGAGGTCGAGATTTAGGTAGGTGATCATTTCAGGACCACGTTTAGGACAGGTGATATTATGGTAGCTGATTAAAAGACATCGATCCGTGATCTTCGTGTGATAACCCACTGCTTGAAGTTCAGCAAAAATCTGGTTTCATGGTTGTGGCAATCTGTCTTTCAAGGGCTCTTTGACCATTTTGACCATGCAAGGTGATGTTTCAATGTTAGGTTTTTATTGTTGTGTATTGGTTGTTTTGTTTTGTAGCTTAATGCGATTATATTCGTATTTTGTGAAATGCTCTGATGCACCAGTACTAGGTTTGCAAGACAGAAACATTTTAAACAATATATATATATATATATATATATGCGTGTGAAACATATATATATATATATATATATTGTAGCAGCAGAGGGAAGCAGAAGATAAAACAAGTCGTTGAAAAATATATTGTAGCTGCATTTGAGAAGTTCTACAATTGAGCGAAATCCCCCATTAAAAAGCCAATATAAACGAATGCAAACAAGAGCTTCCCATTGTCTGTTGCTCACACAAATTGGTGGGGAAAGAGAGCAGTGCAGAGGGGCGGTTCTGGCAAAAACAGCTGCATAATCCCAGGCAGGTTCCTCAGCAGGTAGAAGGGAGGAAGAGCATTTACGAGACTGCCATTTAAGGTGAAAGACTGAGCTCAAAGCTATACTTCATACATTGATATAGGTCGCTATGCCTGGATCCACACCCTATGCATTTTTTATCTTTTTTGATTCATGCATATGGATTGTGATGCATTTTGATGTGGAAACAAATGATTCTGAAACAGAAAGATTTTGCTTAGATTTTTTGTCTTACCGCGTTGGTACAGGAACCTCGGTCAGAGACCCCAGCATGACTGCCTGCTGCAACCGCACAAAAGCAATGAAAGGACTTTCCAAGAAGTCCACCTCCCCCACGAGCACATTAGAAGCTTCTGCATCCCGTGGCAACTTCTTCATGAATTTATTCTTCAGCTGAAATAAAGAGGCAACGTTGTTTTACACTCTGTGACAAGATGACTTATTAATACCTTCTAACAAGTTCACGTCACAGGGTATACTCTTACATCTGCCTGTGCCAAATAGCACCAACAATCAAGTTCAGATTGGTCAGACGCAGAACAGCCTCACCAGATCAGCAGTCTCCGTCTGCACTATCTGCCTCAGTGCCTCTGATGATATCCATACACTAACCCATTCAATGTGCCTCACGTGAAAATTCATTTTAACTACCCAATTGAAATTGGCTCACATTTAAATGACCGTTGTTTGATTGGGGACTTATAACGCCTTTCCAACACAAGCCACTGAAACTCCTAACGCTTTTCAAATTCTGAATCTGATGCCAAACCCGTTCCTACATAATAGCTGCAGAAAAACCCCACCCTTGTCAGATGCTCGCCAAAAGTATTGCATTGTACCCTTCCCTCTCTCTGTGATTCAAATGCTGATGCATTCCAATGCGGGCTAAAGTGCATAATACAGGAGCACAATCGAGGAATTAACCAGTTTCTCATCACTCATCTCTACGCGTGTATCAAATCTCTGGGATCCTTCATCAATAGTGGCTCACCTTTGAGCTATCCTTCAAAATCCTCATACCACTTTCTTCAGCTTATTTAAAGGACACGCATCTGCATATTTCATAGCCAGACACACTTAACTCTCATAAAAGTCATCACATCTCCATAAGGTGATTTTTATTTAATGCTAGCAAAAAGTACCCGTTCTCCAAACGGCTTCTCTGGACAGACATGAAAACACTCCCAGCAATTGTTTAAAATAGTATTCTATTAGGAGGAATGTTATTTCAAATCATATATGTATTTATCATGCTTTGGATTGTGTAACCATATAAACATGAGACTTATCGAGTGTATATTTGTTTGACTTGCTTTGTAGAATACATTGAAAACACTTGCCCCTGATGAAGAGTCAAACTCGAAACGAGTTGGGCTAACTGCACAATACATATTTGTATTTTGTGAATTATCGAATGGTCATTTGGATTATTATCGTGGAAATTATTGATTGCTTAAACGCATTCAAGTGTCTGTAAATTGTATTTAAATAGTAACGTGTCAAGTAGTGACCCTGGTTTCAGGATAGCCTACTTGTGCATTGTGTATCTAAAAAATGTTGGCTATTACCCCCAGGCCATAGACAGTGTGCAGGGGACGTGAGTTCCCTAACAGGGAACTTTAGTTCTAGGTGTGTGGCTGGCTGACATACCCCAGAGCAGACATGCAGGGGAGGCGAGAGTTGGTGTGCTGCTGCATACTGGGACCTACTGCGGTCTCTCCCCACCCGTTGCCTCACCCAGGAGTGGTGCAGTTCGCTGCGGTGCATTGCACTGCAAATGTCTCAGGAACCGTGCAGTCTAGGGTTGAGGACCGGTCCTTCTATGACCACATTGGTGTTTTGCCGATTTCAGGCAACCGTCTCATGTGTGAAGTCCAGACGAAGGGGTGGGCTGTCCAAATGTTATGTAAGCAGTAATGTCTGGAGGGTCCTAACAGGTACCTATGCAAAATGTAGTGCACATTGCTGAAACGGTGTGGAATTGTTTACGGGACAACGCTTGGCCAAGTCAAAAGCCCACAAATTTAGAGTTCTGCTGAAATCCAGGGAAAGGGGTGGGCTGTACAAATGTCATGCAGCCAGTAATGTCCGGAGGGTCCAAACAATTAATTATACTAAATGTGGTGCAGATTGGTGAAACGGTGCAGAATTGTATACGGAACAGCACTTCGCCAAGCCACAAACCCACACATTTTCACTTTTATAAATATAGATGATACAACTGCCAAACGATGGTCCATTCCTGAAAAACCGATTGCATTTTTGATTTCAAATGATGTCCTCAATCTTTTCAATATAATTCTTTACACAGAATTATTTAAAAAGTACACATTTTCATCAGAGCTCATATGTAAAAAATGCAGGAAACACAATAATAAAATACAAATCAAAACTTCATATTGAAAATAAATGAACACAAGGTCAGAATCTGCTCAACATTGTTTCATGAATTGCGAGAGTACGTGCCCGTCCTGAAGCTGTAAAAGGAATCCTCCTCCCAAGGGCCAGTGTAGCAGACCAAGAGTGATCTTATGTTTTTTCAGTCTATATTGGCACCTGTCTCTGGGGCTTCATCTAACTACCCAGGCTCTTGCCAGGGGTGTGCAAGGGATTACTACTAAACCTGGCTGACAACATGTTAAAATGAGGAATGAGTTCAGACAAGTAAGCTGCATTTTTGTTGCGCCTCCCTATTCTTGAGCATTTGATCCTCATGTAGCACATCCATTGAGTGTTCGTCCTCCAGTACCAATTTTTTTCTAGGAGTATATGAGAGTTTTTTCAAAGGACTACAAGGACAGGACATTAGGGGCAGTGGCACACACAAAATGTGGGGGCCTCCACGCAAGCCATGCTCCCCCCCAGCTCCTTAAGAAATCATGTGCCACGCCAGACTCCAGCACAGCCTGGACCACCACACATGCCTAATGCCCATGAGGGTCATGCTGCTGCAGGAGCACACCCGCGCTATAGTAGGTGAGAGAGCCGGGTACATATTTATATCAAAGCTTAAATCGTTCACCCAGCGTATACATTTTGCACCCAACTGTACTGTTGTTGATTTTCTTTTTATTGGGGGCAGGGGGTGTAAATATGTGCCATAAGTATGCAAGAGCATAGTGAGGTAGCCAGAACCAACAAAAAGGGTTTCAGTGAGGGTTCTCCCACAGAGAACATATTTTGACTAATGGGTTAAAATGCTGCATTATACAGCACACTTTATGTGAAAAATTGGGGAAAAAGCCAGATAGTTTGCAATCAGTTTTGTAGAGTAACCTATGAACAAATCCCAAAGTTGCAAGTTACAACAGTGCACAGGAGCATTTTCTAATGAATCTGCATGGCTTATCCAACTATATATGTCAGCAAATCAACAACAAATTCAGATATATAGATACAAAGTCACATGAACACGTTGCCTGGAAGGGGGCTGGTGTAAGGTGGGCTAAAGGAAGGGACTGCCTTTTGCAAGCCCATTATTTACATGAGGAGGAGGAGACCAGAATATGGGAAACTGAGAAGACGCAGGGGCACAATAGGCAGCTAATTACAGATTCATCTTGTACCATACGATGTTTGCCAACTTCGAAATGGGCATGAAGACCACAGGAAGAGCATGTGAAATAGAGAACAGGGCCTCCCTTTGGCAGAGGATTTGCTTGTACCCGGCAATTTCACAAATCATTAATCACAGGCTGACTGGGGAGGTGATTGGGTCAGGTTTTGGGGCATAGTTTCTACGCTTCCCAGGGGACCTGTCACCCACTCAAACAAAACGCCCTCCACAAAAAAAACAGACTGGAATAAGAGGTGCCATGCCAACCTCCTGACTGCATCAGTCCACCACTGAACTGAGTATATCCTTCTCACAAACCTGCCACCGCCCAGCACACAGCCACAGCCTACATCTTGCCACTTGGGCACCCAGTCAGAGCACTGACCCTCAGGTTATTGAATCTAAACTACTCTTGACAGCAGCTTATATTCAGAAACAAAACAGCCCTTATTTCATCAAAGCAAGTGGACTGAAGTGCAACATCATTTCTTTGATCATCTTCCTAAACAAATAAATGTGCCCATATTTACAATTGGCCCCCACCGGGAACACTGAGCAATTGATGCACGTCATGAGCTACCGAAACAAATGGTACTACTCTTCGGCCCGCCATCATATACCTTTAGTAGAATGACCTGGAGGCTTCACCTGCCAGGTCTGGGGCGTGCTCTGTCGAGTTGGGCAACCTGGCACAGGCCAGATCCCAATATGGGCCCAGGTTACAGAAAGTGAGCAAACCGAAAATATGCCCTCGGTTTTCTTGCTTAACAGAAAGGGCCCAGTACACTCACGTGCAGCTGGCAATCGAGAGTGCCTTTCTTGACAGGGTATAGCTACATTACAAGGTCCACCATCTTATTAGGTAAAACTCGTGTACTCGTGAACAAATACAGCTGGAAGATGGAGTGTTCAACAACATGCCTTAAACAAGCACATTGGGGTGGCCGTGTTCTCTGTGCTGCCCTTTCTTGTTTTAAGTCTGGTTTATCTACTTGTCTACTGCTAGGTTATCGCT
Organism: Ambystoma mexicanum; assembly: GCF_040938575.1. Classification (NCBI taxonomy): domain Eukaryota; kingdom Metazoa; phylum Chordata; class Amphibia; order Caudata; family Ambystomatidae; genus Ambystoma; species Ambystoma mexicanum. The sequence goes on from NC_090935.1 coordinate 1,463,577,239, forward strand.
CCCTAAATGATATACTGTGTATGCCCATGGGAACCCCAAGGCAACGCGCTAAACAGCTCCCGCGGGGCCTTGCTCCACAGTCGGCAGAGGGGCGTCGGCCAAGCCTAACTTTTGCAGAGCATAGGAACATCCCTTGAAAGGTAGGGTCATGGATGCGCGTCCATTTGCAACACCAAATATGAACACTTCATGGTGATACAGTGAGACACATGTCAGTCTTGTCTGAGTCCTGCAACTGCCCCTGGTCAGGGCGGCTGCCTGTTGGATGCATCTGTCTGATCTACACTTTGTGCAGTCCTCTTATCCTGTTCCAGGACTGGCAAGGCTGCATGAAAGTGAACGATTGCCAATGGCAGGGGGCAGGGACCAATGGTGCCATGGGGTCAGTGCCTCTGAGGCCTGCGGTAGGTCTGGAAAGCTGCTAAACCAGTATCCTTTGCCCACAACTATTGTCTCTGATCTAAACGAGCTGAGTCCTTTCTATTCTACACAAGTACATCCAGGGTCAGACTGGGCCATAAAATTGTCTTGGGCACCAATAAAAAAGTGTCCCACCGTTGCAAATGGCTATTCATTCCTTTGTGACACTGTTTGAATAGTACCCAAGGGGGAGTTTTTTATTAAAATGTGATGCAAATTGTGCATTTTGAAGAATATTCAGCAACACTGGTCAAAACTATTAACCGCATAGTGAAGTAATTCATCAAACTGGCCCACATTGACCAAAAGAGTGGCGCACTTTGAGCAGAAAAACTGGACCACCCCAGCATTTTGCATTTTTGGTTCGGCCATGGGTCTATTACCCTATAGGCCAGTCCGAGCCTGAGTACACCACTTCACCTGTTCTCAAAAGAGACACACATTTATATGATAAAATGCAACGAGTGGAAAACGGCACCCCAGAATTGGTAAAGGCATCTGGATATATGCCGGCACAGGCTTTCAAGTTGCATTGTTACATTTTTTTCTGTACAAGAATCTTTCTACAAATTTTTCTATAGAAGGAAGTGGCTTTGTAAGACTGTCTCGCTAAAAAAATTCCACTATCTAGACATAGACAATTAGACAATGTAAGTCTTCAAAAGCTCTGGATCACTCCTTCATTTAAACCCAAAACCCAAAGGGTCAGATGTTCCTCCTTCCACCCCGGTTCCCATTGACGAGAGGTGAGGTTCCTGGGGTGCGGTCTTATTCACCATCTGCAGCATCAACCTTCATCCCTTTGCAAACATCATCCATGCCTCTAGATTGAACATTTGCATTGACACCAATGATACCCAGATCCTGCTTTGTCTAAACCCTAGTAACAGAGATCCCCTCCTGGCACCTTGTCGCAAATCTGTGAATGCCTGAATGTGCCAAAATGGCTGCAATAAACACTCTCAGGACCTGAAATCCTTCTCCTTGGGAAAGACCCTATCCTATAGAATATGGCTTTCATACCCTGCCAGAAGGGTGGACATGGCTGTTAATGGCCCGCCAGCCCAAGCTAAGGCAGGCCCGAGCAAAGGGATGCGCTCCATTAAAGGCCATGTCCATCCGACTGGCAGGGCATGAAATCCATTTGCACCCCGGGGGTTCGTCTGGGGTGTGCATGGCTTTCAGAATTTTTTCATCAGGAGATCTGCAGTGCTAGCGCAGCTGATCTCCCGATGAAAAACCGAGAAAAAAACAAAAACCAACAAAGAAAATGCCAAGCATATCGAAAACGGATTAAGTTCCTTTTCAATGTCTATGGCGGCGGCCAGCAGTGAGGAGCTTCTGGAACGCAGGGTTCCACAGGTAAGTGGGGGGGGTGCGGAAGCAACAGGGATAAACTCCCTGTTGGCTCCATGTAATGAAAAAAGGGAAGGAAAAAAAGCACCACCCAGGGAAGAGCCTCGGGTGGCTGGGACAGTGGGCGGGGATTGTATATTCTCACCCACTGTTCCAGCCACCTGATTGGCTGAGTGCAATTCCTCGGGTGCAAACGAGTATCTCTGCCTTCAGCCATCATGTCTTGGCCTCTCTTCCACCCCAGCCAATCTATCAAAGGGCTGGACTTTTTCAGCAAACCCTGTCCTTTGCTGCACAATAGAGCTCCACCAGCAGATCCAAATCAAGCACCTCCACAGTATGTTGTCCTTTCTCGACAGCGATAAAGTCAATGCCATAAGCACCTCAATCTCCTCTCGCCTAGACTACGGCAACAGCTTCTATCTGGATCTCCAATCCGGCCAAATTCAACAGCTCCGTTAGGTCCAAAATGCAGTGGCCGGACACTGTCTTCACTCCAACCACAGAGAACATATATCTGCTGCCTCATCTTCCCTTCATTGGCTCCCAGTATCAAAGAGAATGAAATTCAAGGATGGCTACAGCACTCTGTAGACTTGGTCCAGTCTTCCCATCTACAATTTCGCCAGTAGTACCTCTGCATCCCACTCATGCTGAACTTCTACGGAATCCAAAAATCAGCATAAAGGCCAAAAAGCCTTTTGCTACCTGGGGCAAAACTGTGCAACTCCCTGCCCATTGCACTCTTTCATGAACGTAATCTAACGAGATTCAGGAGAGTACTCAAAACCTGGTGTGGGCAAAGCCAATCTCCTTCCTGGGTCTCTTGCTGTTCTGCGGATCCTTTCATCCTAAGCTTGCACTCTTGGGCCACCTTTGGCACCTTGCCCGTAACAAGCCTAATAAACACATAACTAATTTGGGCACAGAAGTTGGAAGATCATGCACGGTGCTGCATTAAGCGTTCTGCAACAGAAGTGCATTGGACTGTTTAACTTCCCAAGGGGAAAATACATGCATTGCCCAGTTTAATGTGCAGAAAACAAGGTAAGAAAACAAGGTAAGCAGCAGCACACCAGCATACTTCAAAGGACAAAAAGTCAAATGGACTTGTGTGATCTGAAAGGATAGTGCTTTTGCAAAGAGAGTGCAATTGTTCGCTCTGAGTGCAGCCTGCAGAGTACAGAAGTGCAGTTATGCAGTCTGAGATTGATTGGATCAACATTTTAAAACCCCATAGGTTTTCACCGGGACCAGTATATATTATTTATTTTATGTTTTTATTGTGCATTCAGCTTTAAAACTAGTTAAAACTTTACACAAATCCATCAGCTCAAAAATAAAAGAAAAAGACAATACAAACTTGTCATTTCAATTAAAACCATCATCATCGATTATTGCACAATTACATAACATTATTTTTAAAAACAGCAGAAGTTAATCATATTAAAATACAATTAGAAAAGTTTATCAAGAATTATTAATTTTCTTGCATGACAGCTCTAACAGATGTTTCTCTCCCATGCTACATGTGCTTCTAAAGATAAAAGACCCAAGTCATGTCTAATTAAACTGATAGGTATGGCCTGAGAAAGTCTTAATACCCTCTTCCAAATTAGGTCTTCTAGATGACAAAAGTCTTCCTTCAGTAGACTATGATGGATCTAAGTACCATAGATGAACATGGTTAACATTTTTGATTTATAATATTTCAAAAGGGGTATTATGGAAAACTTGCCATATTTATAGTAAAACATTTTCATTGGTGCCACTGCTTTAGATGCCTTTAAGAAGAAACCTTCCATTACTGCTTTCTTGATGGCGTGCTGTAAATGTCAAAACCTAGGTACCTCATGTTAACAACTTTGACCACTCGCTCCCCCGTAACCAAACTTTCTTTTTCTTTATACCTTTCCCTGCTGTCAGGGTTATTAGCTGTGTTTTTGTGTGTTTATTGTCAATTCATTTTCTTCACAATATAAATTAAGAGCGTTCAGCAATCTTTGTATGCCCACCCTAGTGCAGTCCAGCAAAATGATGTCATCTGCATATGTGATCCAGAAAATATTTGTACCCAACACTTTAGGGGCAATGAAGGAAGATTGCTGGAGGCATTCACCCAGGTGCGCCATGTATGTGTTAAATAAAAATGGTGCACGGATACAGCATTGATGGAGGCCGTTGTTGGTAATTATCCTCCCTGAAAGGAGACCTTCCTGGTTTAGTCTATGCCTAATAAACGAATGGTCATGCAGACGGATCAGCAGTGCCAACAGTCCCTTCGGGAGTCCCCAATCCTCAAGTTCTTTCTAAAGAATGTCCCTATTTACATGTTCAAAGGCTAGGGATAAGTCAACCGATACCACATAGACCTCCTTATATACTCCCTCCTAAACCAAGCGTTGGAAGTGATTTATCACCCATCCCGCCAGGTTAGTACCTACATCAGGCCAAAAACCCAATTGGTTGGGCCTAAGAATATCATTTGTTCTGGCCCATTCTTCCAAAGATGAGAGTAATACTGCTCCAAATATTTTGGGGTCCGAGTCCAGAAGGGCAACTGGTCTGTAATTTTCCAGAGCCTCCCTGTCTCCTTTCTTATAAATAGGGACTATATGTGCTTCCTTCCAGGATCCAGGTGTGCATTTCGTTTGAATAATTGACTGGAAGTAGCTATGTAAAATATTTGCCCAAAGTTCAGGGGGCGCCTTCATCACTTTATTACAGAGCCCATTCGGTCCGGGCGCCAAGGAATTGCTTCTACTCCGAATTATCGATTCAATTCCTTCTGCAGACAATGCCAGAGTCCAGTCTACTGATTCTAAACAATCCCAACTCCTCAGGGTGTCTGCTGGTAGGTTATACAAATGGAAAAAGTGAGAGGACCAAGCCTGCTCAGTCGAAGAACTTCTTGTTAAAGAGCCTCCACAATGAGATGCAGTAGAGAAGATATGACTTACCTGTTCCTGTCGAGTGAAGGCCCTGGGGTGCTGTGACGGGGATCGCGAGCAGGTTTCCCTCCACCGCGCCAGATGATTATTCGGAGACCACAATGTTAAAGCATTGCATGCCGCGCAGGAATCCCACCAGTATTCAGCCCTCAGACTCTCTAAACAGAACGATAAGTGGTCTGAAGCCGGGAAGGATCTCTCACAGGATGAGCAACCGGCGAACCCGCTCAGAGCCGATATAGGCCAGGGAGAAAGGCACTGGAGGCTGGTGTTGAATTGAGGAGCAGCGGCGCTGGGTCCAGCGATGCAGTACGGTTCAGCAGTATTGATGGCTTGCTGGGAATGGCAGGCAATGTTGGGTCAGTGGTGCTGATAGACTTGGCATCCTTGGGTGCAGTGAAGCAGAGACTGGCCTTTGGTAGAGAGCAGGCTTGGCTACCTCAACACAGCGTTGGGGTACTGAATGGTGTTGGCAGAGCTTGAAGAATCTGTGGACCAGGCAGCAGTGTCAAGTTGGGGATGCTAGAAGACTGAACAGTCTCATAAGGAGAGACAGCGGAGCTTTGGCTTCAAGTGAAAGTGGCAGAATGCGGCAGCCGTTGGACGTCGAGGTTGGAGAGGACTCCAGCAATTTCTATGCAGCAGATTGGACCACCCAAAAGGTGTCCAAACCAGTCTTTATGCAGTTTGGAGATGCAAAGAGAGGTGTCACTTGCTTGGCTCTGTGGTTGCAGGGAGTTCTAATCCAGGGGCCCTAGGACAAGGTCCGTCATTCTGCACTCCCTCTCAAGTATATTGGTGTGCAACTACAGGAAATCCTTCACCTCCAGTGAACAGGAGGCTGGACATGGTAAGATTAGCATTTGGAATTTTCTGTTGGCCACTTTGTTGGAATTTACTTTGTAAACTAAGGTGTCCTCCAAGGGATAAGGGCTCTTAAACTGCAGTTAAGAACGTTCTCATTTGGACATTCCTCTTTATGGGTGTGGAACACCTTAGTATGGCCCTCATTACGGGGTAGCTGGTAAAATCCGCTGGTAGGCAGCGGGTTACCGGTAACCCTGTAACACTGTTACCACTGCCTGACATCCTGGCGCTACCGGGATATCACAGGGGGCGGCGGTACAGTTATTTCCAATGCCCATGGAGTTGCATAGGACTCCATGGGAATGGGAAACCTGAAGCACAGGCACCGTTAGTAACAGTGCCAGTGCTTCAGTGAAAAGCCTGCTGGTAGGGGCCTGAACTCCTGGCAGGTCAGGCCTGTCGGGGAGACCGTGCCCCTACCGGCAGACTCGTGGTTTGTCGGTCCGGAGAGGGTGCTGGTACTTTGCTAGCAGCACCTTTATTTCCAGACTGCCAACCTTATAATGAGGCCCTATGTGTTTTCCCATCCCTGACACTTTTTGCTTTAGGACCGTTCTTATTAGTTATAGATGTTTCCCTAGTTCCTATAGGCCTTCGGTCCAACCCTTTCTTTATCAGAATACATTTTGTGAAACTCACTTATATTGTATCATAAGTGTCATTGCTCTGTGCGGAAATGTGGCGGGAAGCCACCGGCAGGGAAGACGTTGTGGGTACAGGGACAAGACCAAAATATCGAGGGGCGGAGATGAAGGAGTCAGCCTTCTTAGATCAGTAAATCAGGCTTGATTCTGGTTCTCCTGATTAGCTGGCGCCTTCTCCTGGTTTCTCAAGTTAATTTGAGCGCCAAGAAAGATAATGTGATTGGATTAAAAGTGTCGTATGCTGACACTCGAGCAGCGGGCCAGAGAACTGAAAATACTCAATGACAACACAATTTGCCCTAGCTATTTAATATTGGGCTCAAAGCAGGTTCAAGAGGTTTGAGAATTGCTTGAAAGGTACCCGAGTTGTGTTTTATAAAATACAAAATGTACAAATATTTTCAGATAGTATTTAGTGTGTGTGTGAGATCAAGTGTTTCCATGGGCTTTCCGGTGCTGAAAGCTTCGTTTCCCACAAACAGCGAGTGAAGCACCCTTTAGTTAGGTTGACCCTCCGTCCCGGGGGCCCTGGGAGTTTTTTCATTTTAGAAACCCTGTCCGGGGTTTGCATGGTTGGGCGACTATGGTAATTAAAATTGGAATTATTTTCCACAACACGTTCAGAATGTTGGAGTTGGAGGATTGGCTCGAACCTCCAACCTTTCAGGTAAGAGTCACAACACTTACTGACTGTGCTACAGAGACTGGCTTGGAAACAATCGTACAGCGAGCCATGTAACATCAGTTGTAGCAAACGCTTGTTTTGAATTAACATGCCAAGATTCCCAGACAAAACTGCACAAATGAGATCATATACAGTTTATAAAAAGGAGAAGTGCTGGAACTATGATTGGGTGGTGGTTGTGGGTGCGTGTTGGGGGCGGTAATTGGTGGGCTGTGATGTGGTAGTCCCTCTTTTATGTTGTTGGTCATCCCGGTTTTTCGTTTTGGAAATCTGGTCACCCTACCTTTAGTACAAGCCTGCAAGGTGTGCTTACAAGAAGAAAGAGAAAGCCCTTACACACCTACACACGGTAGGTAGATACTTGGAATACGACAGCTTCGTGAAAAAGCATGAAAACAAAATACACAGTACAGTAATGCTCAACCTGGTAACTGCATAGCAACTGAAACTCCTACTGCTTGTCTTCGCCGGCCCTTCTCCTGAGAGAAAAACATGAATCACGTTTGTAGCCAAATTGCGAACAGGAAGGCCTGTGTTCGTCTCGGGAAGGGCACTGCCCACCCCTTCTGAGATTTACCCATGGCAAAGAGTGTGAGAATGCCAAGTAAGGCAATCACTAGAAACAATTCTGCGCACAACGAGAGGGGTTTGGGGGTTTATCTGACAAAACTATCTTTCAAAGTAGCCCCTCGGTTGGAAATCCGGCTTTGTAAACTGAAAGGCACAGCCTGGTCCCTGGCAAAGCACAGCGAGGTGAAGGAGGCACGGCGAGAAAGGCTTCATCAGCATGCAGAGCGGGCCAGCGACCACAAGCTCTTCCAACGTTTCCAGGAGAAGAAATGACCAGCGCTAACCTTGCTGCACTGCAGCCTTTTAGCTTCCAGGGACATCTATCACAGCATAAGAGATGTGTCCCTGTGCTGGGAACCGCAGCACTGTGCAGAAAAAACTGGAATAATATCCGCTTCCGGTTTTTCGCTTCTAATGCCATCTTTAGAGTTTCAGTGTGCCCCACGGTGGATACTAAGTGAAAACCATGACAGAACTGTTCATGGAGTTTTGGTGCAGCAGGAAAATCGAAATTATTCCCCACAATGACACTGGGCCTCATTACAAGTGTGGCGGTCCGGAAACAAGGGTGTTGGCCAGCTTACCGGTAGGTAGCCTTGTTTCTGGACTGCCGTACTACGAGTCTGCCTGCCGGGCACATCGGCCCAGGTAGGCAGAGTTGTTACGGAAGCACCGGCACCGTTAGCAACGGTGCCAGTGCTTCTGCCCCCCACTTCCATAGAGTCCTATGGGAGTGGGGACTTACGAAATCCAGCGCCTGACTTCCCGCGCCGCCACGGTGGCACCAGGAAGTCAGGAGCTGGATTCAGTGCTACAGGGTTGGCAGCAACCCGCCGGTCGCACCAGCAGGTTACAACCAACCTCGGAATGAGGCCCACTGAATCAGTAGGTTTCTTAATGGGCGCAATTCAAAGTGCATACCTGTCCGGAAGGATTCCAGAAGACTCTGAAAACACTCATGCTAGGAGTTGTGAAAGCTCTCTTTCAGCTTCTCGGGGTGGCACTAGCTAAAGGAGGGAGTAGGCACAAGACTTGGCATTCAAAAGAATTATCAGATGTGTACTCTATGGACCTTGATTTACAAAGCGTTTTCCAATGGGATTTTCCCATTGAAACCCCTCTTATTTTAAAAAACATGTTTTGCTAGTGTCACACTGTTAAAATAGAAAACTGCCAAATTAACCAGAAATGGGCTTCAGAAAAGGCTACCTTTTTGGTCAGAATAAAGTGTATACCTGGTTGCTTTGGCATCACTATAAACGTCATACTGCCACCCAGATTTGTGAAAGTCAACCAACTGGCATGCTTCTGGCTGGCATCTATGACCCTGAAGGAAGGGTCAAATCACAGGTTACTGGATACCACTTCCTCCATAACAAAATGGGCTAGGGCAAGAAGAGGACGGGTCAGAGCAGTACAGGGTACGGAAGAGTAGGGACAGAGTAGCTTCCCCAGAAGCAGACACATGTGCCTCATGGACTCAGTCCACAGCCATTGGTGGCGGAGCAGGATAACTCAGGAAAATCATTGGGCCTCATTACAAGCATGGCGGTCCGGGAACTACGGTAGTGGTAAGCATGCCGGTACTGTAGTTCCCGGGACCCATACTACGTGCTCTGCTCGCGGGTGCCGTTTCAACCGCCAGGTTTTTCCTGGCGGGTGTAACGGCACCCGCGAGCAGAGCACGTCAGATGCACCGGCACAACTCTGTATGTGCCGGTGCATCCTACCTACCCATCCCCATTCAGCCCTATAGGGCAGAATGGGGATCGGGAGGCCCTTGATTCCGGCACCCGCAAATGGGCAGTTACCGGGTCCGCCGAGCACGGCATGACCCGGTTCTTGCCCATTCGCGGGTGCCGGAAAAAATGCAACTCCGGCGGCAGACGTGCTCTTAACAAGGGCATGGCTACCATCAGAGTTCTAATGAGGCCCTTTGTCTCCCTGGCAACAAGCATCAAGAGAAGTGACCTTTATATTGCAACCCCAGAAGTCTATGTATACCATGCGATTTCCATTCCTGACCTCTACAAGAAATGCCATGAGGCCTTGTATAGTGCATCTCTGCCATTTCTGCAGCCTTTTTGCGTCTAACCCTGCTAGAAAAGAGGAAGAATACTTGTTAGTGAGCTAGAGGGAGGGGCAGGTGCGATATCCAAGGTATTGATGAGTGCAGGTCAAAAGTACCCAAGTACTGAGTGCTGGTATGGTCCTAACTGGTTGGATGGTTACACTTGGGTATGCATTTGATCTGAAGAGGAACCAACAAGATCTGATAAGTCACAGAACCGCAAATCTGGGTTAGTCTCTGGCTTGGGGTGGAGGATGTGTGATGGAGTTTAAGATGTGAGCTTTGGCACAGCCCTGTCTAGGTACATTTGGTATTTGGAGGCATGAAGTTGGGTTGTGCCAGCTGGTACATGTGTGTTGTGTAAGGTGAAAAAAGATGTATAAATGAGTGGGGTCGATTGAAAGGAGTGGAGCAGACAACCTGGGGGGTGGGTAGCATAAGTGCAGTGGGGCAAATGCTTGGAACAGCATCCCAGTGGGGCACAATCAACGAGCAAAGACAAAGGGGAGGGGCGTACATGTAGTGGGGCACAGCCGAGAAGCAAAATTAGAGTGGGCACAACCTCAGAAATGGCATATGTACAAAATCAGTGTAGGGCATAACCTAGGAACACACTCACAGTGGGTGGCATACACGTAGTGGGACAAAACCTAGGAGCAAAATCATTAAGGGGCATACATGCAAGGGGGGACAACATAGGAGCAACATCAAAGTGGGGCGCAACCTAACAAGAAACCTAGGCACACAACAAAATCACAGTGGGGCACATCAATGCAAAGGGGTACAAAATAAATGCCAAAATATGGTTGCAATGTGGAAGAATTGGAACCCATTATCTGTAAATGCAGCCGGGGAACTAATTGTCTCGCCACAGTTACTCCACGTGATGTGCATGTTTGACTCATTTGGACCTAGGTGTTAGAGGCACGAGTATTTGGTAAATTGTAAACAATAGCCATGCTTCAGCTCCTCTTTTAACAGAGGAATCCCTTTTCTGTGAACTATCAAAAACGCATTTGATGTGAATAAATTAATGAATCTGTGGTGCTATACATGCCAGCTCATTCATTCACTCACGTTCTCACTCACCCATTCACTCACACTGCCCCTCATTCAGTTGGTCTTTTCTTCATTAACTCATTCTGACCTCATTCTTTTACTCCTTCAATCATTCATTCACTGCTTCACTCAATAAAATCCAAGACTACACTCACTCAATTATTCCCTCATTCCTTGTCTCACTCATAATACAATGAAGTGCTTTGAAGCACTTCACCTGTGTATAAGCGATTTACAAATACACAATTACAATAACAGTGCATTGCTCCTGTCACAATGAGTAGTTTTGTGTTTTTGTATTATATCTCACAGCATTCATGCAGCAGTGATGTCCAAGTGGCAAGCTTTGGAACGATTGCTTTATGCAAAGTTGCAAACGCACGTTGTTGTATACATCAGATGAATTGCTCAGATTCTTTGCTATCACAAAACGACGGCACACCTAAATCGCTGCTCCTGCTACTCTTGCCTTTCATTGTGAGCATGATCAGTTTGTGTTAAACTGTACACACTCTTTGGCCACATATTATTGATTATTTGACCATGCGTTCTCCCAATCCATGTCACTTGACAATCACCCGTCTGCTTTCCAAGAGCATCGAACTGGTGTGTATGGTGCTGAATAGTTAGTGAGGATGTGTAGCTCAGTCTTGCGCTGGGTGCCTGAATGATTTAGAGACTTCATTGTCACAGTACCTGCCACAGCAAGGGCATACTCCTCAAGCCACCTTTGCATCAAACATTGATCTGACAAGGTTTATCATACTGTGTTGATGGTTACTGTGTCCTGAAAGTTTACTTAAAAAAGAAACTATTAATACCCAGAATCTAGTCTCCCTACATTTTGTGTGATAGCAAGATAAAGGAAAGCAGACGGCGTGCCAATAGAAAACAGTGTTAATGAACAAGTGATAAAATACAAAGTAGCTAGTATGGTATTAACACAAACAGGACTCTTCTGTGCCAGAGAAACTATTGTGACGTTAGCAGTATAAAACTGTTTTTAAGCATAAATATACAAATGCAAAAATACAAGGTAGCCAGTATACCTTTGAGTCAAACAAAACAAAACACTAATCTTTAATGTCAGAACAACATCTATGCCAAAAAAGCGCCTGTGCCAACACATGTTTCAAGCACTGAGCCTTCGTCAGGGCAAGTGATTAGACACAAACAAAGTGTTATGAAGAACTGTTCGGACAGTAGAGAATCCTTCTGGATCGATAGACTCAGTGCATTAACCCAAGAGGGTATGAATGATGACATCCATTTTTCATGTTTTCTGTAATATTCCAAATATATCTTTGTGAAAGAAAGTCTTATGCCTAATTGATTTCAGTTAGTACAGTGTGAAATGTTCTTTACACATGTGGTCACAATTTGTTGGGATACTGTTGCCCTAAGATATTATATTAAGAGCAAGAGTTTATCTTTCACAAATGTGACCTGGCAATTACATTATGCTGTTTGTGACATTCTTTAAAAGGTTGTCACTAGATTATGTATAATACATTAAGAATAAGGGTCTGTCATTCACATATGTGGCCTGGTAGTTTACATCTAATTAGGAGCACGGTTACTTTATGATATTTATGACATTCTTCCAATAGTTGTTACTATACTACATATGGTACCAAGTACAAAGTGTGTATTTATCATCATCTCATTTTGCTGTTGCCAAGAGGGAATATTTTGTTACATAGAATCTTATGATCCAGAAATTCTTTTTGTTTTAATTTAGTTGCCATTTTTTCTAGATGTCGTGTCATGGCTATTCTTGAATAATGTGGAACAATGGGTTCCCAATTGTACACAACCTTACATTTCAGTTTTACCCATATATATTTACATTTCATGCACATTTTTTGAGGTTTCGGTTGAGGTTTAGACATCTCTCATGTATGGTTGTTTTAATCTCCAGGATGTTTGCTTATTTATCAGGCTCTTAAGCCTGATCTATGAAATCATCAAATTCACATGATGACCTCATAGTATGATGTCACCACGTGACGCGTGCTACGTGGGTAGCCTGGTATTTAAGATTGCATAGATAGCAGGGAGGCTTTCCAAGTGGCTACAAGCCACATATCTATGTCTGGGCAGGAACACATCCAATTGGTACATAGAGGCACAGCTTCGTCTTTGGGACATTGGAGATTTTACTGAAAAATACATGCTGATCTCATTACCTTTATTTGTGGGTTTCATCAGTGTGTGGGACAAGCGGATATTGAAGGATTTTCTCTAGCTGCCAGGTATTACATTGACATAAAAATGTGGTGAACGCATATGTTGTTGCACATACTTTCATTTCAGAACAGGTGATCATGCCATGTTCTTTCTGGAGAGGAGCGCCAGCTACCTTTTTTTGAAATATTTGCAAGGAACTTGGGGTTGGTCACCCTAGGTTACCTGGGGGCAACCAGACGTGGATTCCTTGCTCACTGTGCTCACAGAGGCGCAGCTTCACCTCACTGATGAGGCCCAACAAGGCTGAAACAAGTGTATGGCGTTGCTGTTGGTACTCTTGTTCAGAGAGGAATTTCCATAGCACTTCGGTGCTGGACTGCCCATGTGGGTGGGACAAAGACTGATATGCAAATGGGTATTTCCCCATCTGTGAAAGGTACAGTGAGCAAAAAGCGTGTGCTGCAAACTCTCATTTCAGAACAGGTTATCATGCCATGTCCTTTCTGGAGAGGAGCGCCAGCTACCTTTTTTTGAAACATACTTTATATTATCTAGCTGCATTACATTTTTCTGTTTTAGGAATTCTGTTTTTATTGATTTTTATTCTTTGTGACACACGTTTGGTGATTTGAGGACAAGTGCTTTTGGATATAGGTACATTTATTTATGTTTAGTTAGGTGTGCATAACTACTAGCTGAAATACCCGTTCTCCGAGCGGGTTCTGTAGACAGACATGATAACACTCTCATCAATTGTTGAAAATGATTGATCCTGTAGGTCGCTGTCCCACCTCTGGCGTGGTGCAGTTTGTTGCGGTGCAAATATATCACAAAGCGTGTATCCTAGGGCCTTGTTTTGTTCTTTGTGTCGGGACGGGTTGGGAAACAACATTTTTTGTTTCCCTTCCCGGTGAACATGGTTTGCGGCTTCTTCGGCAGGCCCCATCTCAAAAAATACTCTGGAAAAGTAATTTCACCTGATGCAGCAAAAATGTGGAAACTTCTGCAATGCTACTTGCCTTCGCCTTTGCCTCTCAGGTCCATTCCCCTTTCAAACATTTTTTGTTTCCCTTCCCGGTGAACATGGTTTATGGTTTCATCAGCAGACCACAAACCCACAAACAAATGATGTGAACTTTTGTCGAAATCTGCGAATTGGGTGGGGTGTCCACATGTCATGTAGCCAGTAATGCCAGAAGGGTCCTAATATGTAACTAAGCAAAATTTGGTACAGATTGGTGAAACGATGTGGAATTGTTTAAGGAACAACGCTTCACCAAGCCACAAACTCACCAACAAATTTTGACTTGTGCTGACACCCACAAATCCCATCACAAACGCATAGACACATTTTGACTTTTATATATATATCTCGATACATGGGTTGGAATTTCGATTTTTGATTGTAGTCATGCTTGTTTTTTTTACACTTCTTGTGATTATTTTTGCAGATTTGGTCCTGAAGACAGACTTTGGTCCGAAATGCATTGGTCTAATTATGTTACTCACATCACATGTGGATCTGGTTGCCTCATTGTTTGCACTGTGTTGGTCTTGCAATTAAAATATTGAATCACCATATTATGAGTTACAAAGAATATTTTGTGTGTTGGCATAATTGAGTCTTTAGGTCAATGACCTTAGGGTGAGCACACAGTGCCAGTAGGTCTCTCTTGGTTTATCTATTCTTCTCTGAAACGAACCTGGGCCATCAACTATCCATTCGTGAGGTTGACAACAAGCATGCTTTGATCACCAGCATCTGCAGCTACAAACCCAAGCAACACTGTCAACTCCGTGGGCAATACGTGGACTATTTTTAGGAATTAGATTTTACTGACATATGTGCGAAGGAGTTGGTAAGCAAATCTATTTTGAGGAAAAGGTGTGCAGACTGACTTTTAATGCCCTTACATCATGATTTTGGTAGGGAATGTGGCAAAGAACAGAGTGTTCGTTTTTACACTACCCCCTTTTTTTCTTCTCGTTTGATAAATGTAGAAACTGCGCGCTGTGCCAGCCAAAAATTGCAATCAGTTACCAGAAATCTGCTGGGAAGGTCAGTGGGAGGGGGTAACATTCCCACTGCAAGACGATCTGCAGAGGGTCACATAGTACGAACATGGTTGGGGTTTCCTTGCACATCCAATGGGATCCATTCCCAGCAAATGAGGAGCTGGCCCTTTGACATTTCAATGTCTCTTTCTTTCCATCCAGACTCGGAAAGTGTATTTGAACCACCCACTGGTCTCTCATATCTCTGTGTCCCCAGAACACCAGACCTGCTCGCTATAAGCCCAGGGAGGCAGCAACTGAACTGCCCATGGTCATTCAGTAGAAACCAGTCGCAAGACAGGGCATCAGCAGCAGTCTAATACCACAAGGAGAAGCTTTTCTTTAAAAGTAGAGTCTATGATATAATTTCAGTTATGTTGTATTAATTGTCATTTAACACCATTATAACCTTAAAACGGATAGGGAGCCAGCTTTCTCCCTGTGGTCCGTTATGGGCTAGAGAGAAGTGGCTGACCTGGTATCCGCATGCCTGACATTTGGCAAGGCCTGACTTTTCTCTTTGGTTGTGCATGGAAAAAACACACTTATAGGCTTACAGTCTGCCTTCTATTTCTCTGCTTGAACGGGGTTACCGAAAGGTAACCAAGAGAGCAATCACACACTGGCTGATGCTCTGTGACTCTCCACTCGTACACCGTTTCCCATACCCCAAGGCCCTTTGGGAATGTTCATTCTGTGAGGAGGCCTCAGAGTGTACACACGTTATATTTATCATGGCAAACTATGGCATTTAAAGAGTGACGTGTCACAATCGAAAATGGAAACGTGGATTATTAAAGGACGTACAACCCACACAATACCCATTCTCCTGCGTCCATGCAATCTGACTGAAGGAGCCCGATTGCGTGCAGGCTGTTCATCTGGATACTGACGGTTCACTGCACACAACGATGAGTGTCAAAGGAACCTGAGCAAACCCTGGGCTACCGTGCCTTTCCCTGCTGCATGTGGAGAACCGGGAGTGATCTCCATCATGCACGCATGTGTATAGCAGAGGTCTGCAGCGGTTTCATCCATGACAACAATGGTGAGTGTTACTCCACATGAGCCTCAAAGACAACTTTCCATCAAACACCAGCCCCAGTTTGTGCATTGTCTCCTTCATAGATACTATAGTTCTACCAACATCTCCCTCTTCCCCCGCCCAAGAACAATAGTTTTGTGCTCAAAACAGTGAAGCATCATTGCAAGCCTTTCCATGCTACCAGCACCTTCACATCCTTACAATGGCTTCCATGAGTTTTCTTTTTGCATGCCTCAATCTTCCATCCCCATCTAAATTCTATCCAACATCCACAGCTCTCCTTTAAGCTTCCCTCTTCTACGCCCTCTTCTTCCTCTCTCATGCCTGACTGCCTGACTGCTATTCAGGCATGATGCTCTGCTAATGATCTCTGCCTTAATGCCAGTAAGACAGAGATCCTTTTCATTGGGACGCCTGCTCCCTGTTTCCCCTCTACTCTGTGGCCACAGCCCTCACAGCCTCTTGTGAGGCAAATAATCTCTGGGTCACCATCGACTCCTTTCTCTCTCCTTTTCCCCTCACACCATGGACCTTGCCAAGAAGACCAACGTTCAGCTCCACCTCCTCAGAGGCATTCTCCCTGTCCTCACCTTTCCCCAGAAGCTCAATATCTCCAGAGCTCTGATCCTCTCCAGGCTGGACTACTGCAACAGTCTCTTCCTCAATCTGCTTCTTTCCTTCCTTTGCCCTCTTCAACTAATCCAGAACAGGACTGCAAGACTTATCCTTGGCCTCAAGCTCAGGAACCGCATCTCTCCAGCCCTAAAATCTCTCTACTGGCTCTGGTGGCTACAGGGATCAAATGCAAGACCCTCTGCATCACCCACAAGGCTTTCTTGGGCCTGGGACCCTGCTACATCCAACCTTCTCTCCTTAAATACCTCCTTGCTAGTGTTGTTCATCCTCTAGCTCCAACTCTATGCTGATCAGTTGTTTTTCCAAGCAGAGAGTGGGGGGTAGATCTCTTTCTCTGGCAGGAGCCTCCCTCTGGAACAGCCTCCCTGCCCCACTCAGACTTGAGCCAGATCGCCTTAAATTCTGGAAGCTTTTCAAGACTTTCCTTTTCTCCTCCCCCTTCCCTCTCCCCCTCCAATGCTAATGTCCCCCTGCTGCTGCGACTGGTGCCTAGTCCCTTATGAGACTTACAGAGGCCAGGCCCCCCTCAACCAGTCTACCCCAGCACACCAAACCAGCACTTGCCCTTGGGCACCCTTCCCAGTTCAGCCTGATTCTGGGCCACCGTATCCCTGCACTAGTTGACCCTGGATAAGCGCCTACAACCCGAATGACACTCCTTAATCCATCAGTGGTGAATAATTTGATCCACTTAAAACTCTACGTCTCTGACGGTCTAAAAGAACTCAATCACAGAGAATTATCCACGCTGAGCCAAACTTTCACATAAGCATTCAGCTTTACTAAACAAGGTCCTAGTACCACTAGGTTTTGGAAAATTGAACGCCATGCCTGTCTCAATTTCTCTAGGTCACAAAGTGAGATTCGTGGTTTTATTTGTTCAGTTATTACATCAGAAGGAAATAAAAATATGAGTGCAGATATCCAGCAGGTCTGACAAGGTTGATGGGAGACTAAAGATACAATGCATTAGAAAAAGATCCTGGAAAAGCCTGGGACCACATTAGGGTTTCACGAATTAAGGTCACAGAGGTTATTGGCAGAGGACAATTATCAGCAACTGCCGGGTTGAAGGTTGTAATGAAGATTGCGGACATGAGAGCAGGGAATAGAGCATTTGGGTTACGTGCTGTGAGAAGAATAATGAAAAATGCGACCAGGCCCCGGTGCACTCGGGGCTGGTGAAACAATGAGGGGTCTGAGGGTGGAGAGGAAGGTGACTGGGTTTTTGTGAGGTGGTGGCGGTTAACCATGAATACATTATTAAAACACTGTCACTAATCTAGATGGCTCTGTTATGCACTAAGAACCAACATGCCTGTTGAGGGACTGATAACAATATTTTGTATTCTTACATAGTGCTTGATTTGGCATTCCTCGCACTGTAGTATCAAATGTTGCTATTAATCAATTTTGTGAGACTTAACTTGTCATCCTGGAAGGACAAAGGGCTGCATCGACCCTGCAGCTGGATTTGAATTTGCAAAGCGCAGGCTGTCCCTGGTAATGGAACAAGCACCTGACCTGTGAGCTTTCCACAGCAGTGGCTATGAATTTTGGGAAAGTGAAAGGCTTATGAGTGGCCAAGTCAAGGCCTTTAAGAGTTGGATGGGGTAATGCGTGGAACATAAACCCTTTCCCAGACTGGAGCACATTTTCTCTGTCATAAACTGGTACCATATATCTTGCACCATTACCCTATGCTTCCTGTAGCTTTCCAAAGAACCTGGGTAGGGAAAGCTCTCGTACTTGGCACGAGCAGGAGTGTTGACTACCTGTTCCTCAGATGAAATCTGAAAGCGATTCTCATCTCGCAATGCGGCCTATTATTTGTTCTGTCGTCCGTAATCTACAGGCAGGCAGCAACAGTGATAAGAGATTATTGCAATGGAAATAGTCATCATTTCTAAAGCCCCAGAACATACAAGCAATGAGAAGGCTCAGGAATCAAACAGAGCAGGGTCGGCTTCCTGGTCAGGGCATAACTTAACTGGACAGTAAGTGAGAGGCAGATTTCAAACATGTTTAGCATCATTAGCGGGTGTGGTGATGAAAGAGGTGAGCTGCATTGCACTGTCAGAGTAGACTACTAAACTGTGGGTGAAGGATTATAATGATATATAATGATAATGATAGGATGATAATGTCTGGGGAAGTAAGATGGAGGAAGAGTTGTTTTGGTGCTGTGGAAAAGAAAGGGAGAAGAAGAATAGTAGCCGGATTGAGATGAAAGTAGCCCAGGACCTTCTAGTGCCACGTAGGCGAGTAGCAGATGGGGATGTGTGGATAGGCTAGAAGAACATGTCATAATCCAGAGCTGGTCAGGGAAGTACAATGCAGAGATGGCGAGGTGCTGTATACCGGAATTCTCCAACAGAAAAAGCCACTCCATGCTTTCATATCTGCACACCATAGATTTAAACACAGCAGATCGAAACTGGAATGATTTACATCGCTCTGTTGTCATACAAACCTAGCTTGATTGCAGCTCTGGACGACCGAAGATGGGGACCCCTGTTTTACTTAGCAGAGGAGGGAACAAAGACTGGAGCCACGAGGGTGGGGGTTGAACACGGGTGGGTAGGTGGTGGAAGCGGTCCAGAAACACCAGGTTATCAGGGAGGTTTTGGTGTGAAGGGTTGGGGAAAGCCAGCAGAGAGTGGGGACCAGAGATGACTAAGACAGGCAGCTTGCACGGGCACACGTTGCAGTTCCTGGTCTCAAAGGAGGCTAAGATGGCGAGGATGAGGAGAACAGAGGGGAAGCTATAATAAGCGATGGAAATGACATTCAAAACATTCATGATGGCTGTTTCTTTGGCAACCATTCCGTGACACCTTGTTTACAGGAGGTGAATAGATTGGTGGCGAAGAGACAGCAGGTGAGTCAATTGCAGCCACTCGTCTTTGGAGTCTGAGAGAAATATAGAAAGACTGTGAGGGTTGAATGGCGTGAAAAGATTCAGAGAGGGTTTTTTTGAGTACAGGAAATACTACTATGGTTTTGAAGCAGGCAAAGTAGAATAAAGTAGTTGAATGGTAGAGCGAAGTGGTGGGAAACCAGGGAGGCAGGATTTTGGTCAGCTGAACGGCAAATGGATCAATTGGGCCACAGGAACATCTGGCTGGTGGATAATAGTGAGTATTCAACAGAATGGGTACTCCCAATTTTTTGATATGGGGTTTCAACGGTACCGAGAGAGTGCATTGTATGAACCATAAGGCCGAAACATATGTCGACTCTATATTAGGAACTCAGTATTTTATTTTTCCTATCTCTCAGTTTCACAACAAGCTGTCAATAAAGGGTAGTGTGGAGAACATGTCTTCAGATACCCCAGATTGTTCTTTAAATCAATTACTGAGTGGTGGTAAATAGGTATACTGAATCAACATCTTACAACCGCTCTAAAACACTTTGCTACAAGTATGTACACGTAAGGGACCAGCGATCTGGTTCCTAACTTGGTCATTAACAATGTGTGCATGAATTTTTTCTGGTTATTTTGTTTTCACTTTTATTCATCATGATAGGTTTGGTGTCACTACACCAGTTAGATTGTAAGTGGTTAGCACAGATTTTGGTACTTTTAGTAAGTAATGTGTAGGACTTTGTGTTAGTCCTTTTTTTACGTTGTTGCATAAGATGCACATAAATAAATGAATACATTTTTTATAAATTGATTAAAATTGTGGTATGATCAATCTTTGATTTATCAGGATTACCTTGGTATTCAGCCTGTAAGTGCCTCAGGGACTAAAGGAGGGGGTAGTTATCCTATCATTTTTTGGCTGGTGGAGATTAGTGCCTGTTTCTCTTGGTTGATGGGGCAGAAGGAAGAGATAGTGGAGGCAAAGGGGCTAAGGGCGTGGTAGGCTTAAGTGGGAGTTTCATATAATTCTGCTTTTTTTAATTAAGAATCACGAACTGCGAAGCCAATCATGAACTGCGAAGGAGATGTGACACAGGGATAAGCAGGGACTTGTTTCTCACAGGATTCATAAGAGTAAGAAGACATTCGTGCCTTGATGTCACTGAGGCGGTTATACAGATGTCAGACATCAGCCGGGGCTTACACCTGCAGATGAACTTGAGTGGCGTCCACTTACTGGCGCATGGGGGATGCCTGAGCTTGTTACCTTCTCTCCCAGCTGCTCCATGGAGATGTTAAACAGCATATGTCAGACGATGGAACCCTAATGCGCTCCACAAGACAGGGTAAGGCCAGGAGGAACCCACCTGGACAAACGGAGACCGTTCAGCTTTGAATAATGAAAAACGCTTCAGGATTAAACCCTCCATCCCATGCAGATGGGAACACTGGACCAAAATGCTCAACGGTCCACCATTTTAAAAGCGGTAGTGAGATCAACAAGGACTATCAAATGGCACCCATAATATCTGGCAACCTTGTAGCGTAGTCCTTGGCCTACAGGGTTTCAGTGTAAGGTGGGGCACGAAAACCAGATTGCATGAAGAAACTACACTGTGTGCAGTAACATCATTCTGTAAGGTGTTTCAGCACACCTTCCAAGGAGCTTGCTGAAAAAAGGAGGGAAGTGGTGCGGTAGCCAGATCACAAGGGTACAAAAGTAGCATTCTTAAGCAAAGAGAGCACCTGACAGCTTTCTTTTTATGCTTTTTTTAGAGTGCATTTCCTAGTGTTGACCGAAGAAGACTTTGAGCCGTTTTAGAAGAAGTGGAGGTCCCTGTAGCTGGCATTATTAGAAGCAATCCAATATCTATACACGGACAAGCAGCCAAGATTTGTTTCAGACAGGGTGGTGAGTGCAGCAAGCCTTTTCCAGTGAGGGGGGTTGGAACGCAGGGCGGGCTAATGCCCCACTCTTATTTCTATTGCATTTAAACCAGAGGTTTATGTATCAAACATAAAATGTCTAGTCTTGGGGCGACAAATCACTGCTATGTGGCTGAACCTTTTGAGCGTCTGTGACAGGACATTGTGTGGGAAAGAGGGTGGAGAAATGAGGGATTGTGATTGTGCAGTTGGTGGCACTGATGGCCTGCCTCACCTCTTGCTGTCCTGGACAGGGTACACCACCCAAACATGGATGTAGGTGGAGAGAGAAGGCAATGGACATGATTATAAGTCCACAGGATGACGATATAAAGTATATATTAGTAAAACATGACGGTCGAGGGTATTAAAGTGAGCCAATGTTTTGAGGTTTGCTGAAAGGGGGTTGGTCGAAGTTCCAAGTAATACTAGCATTTATGTTGTGTTTTAAGCTAGAGGTTGCATAACCTGAACGTTTATTTATTAGGGTATTCAGATCAGATACTTTCCCTAAATTATTTGTCATGTTGAACAAGGTTTTAGTAAAATCATTGTGTTTGGGCATGAAGTTTTACTTTTATTGAACTATATGTTCTTTTGGTTGTATTTTAAAGGCAGAAACCAAATGACAGTTATGAATGAAATGGAGTAGGAGTAGGGTTGATGGGTGCCAGGGCTCTGGAAATATTAGCCACATTTGTTTCTGGCAGGAGGAGGAGGAGAATGCAGGGAGCAGCGCATGCAGAACTCATTAAAAGGTATACATGGGGCATTCCGGGTGAAGAGGGCGCTTCAGGCAGCACTTGGCGGCCTGGAAAAGCTGACTGAGGTGACTAACAGTAGGGGCGCTTCTCATTCTGAAGGCCCTTAGAGTCGCGTGAAAGAAGGCGGCTAAAGTGTGAGCTATGTTTCCTCCATTTCACTCCCCTCATCCTGGTGATCTTGAGGAAATCTGGAGGACCATTCCTTGGCGAAAGGTGCGAGCGCGAGAGAATATCGCGCTGCGGAGAGCGAGAGAGAAGGAAGCCAGCGGGGAAGGGACCCTTTCAGGCGTTGGCACCGTTGCAGTCGAGATACTAGACAGCTCACCAATCAAAAGAGCAGCTGACACATTTCGGGAAGTGAATGCGAGAGCCAGCAGGACATTCCAGTTTGCTCACAGCTGGCAAAAAGAAATAAAAAAACGGACAAATATCGTAAAATGATCAGAAATGTCCATCCAAAGAGGCGCCGCCACCTGAATTACATTCAATTTCAAAAGGATCTGGTTCAGAGTGTTCCCGTCCACACGAGTCGGCTTAGTGATAGCCTAAGGTCACCATGACTGAGGGCAGCAGCCAAATGTGGATTCAAATCAGCCAGAAATATGTTAACGCTGTGAGAAGAAGGATTCTGCACACAAAATAAGCTGTGTCTCGAGAGGTGAGGATTGTATATGGGGGACACTATAAAAAGGATAAAAATGAACTAAAAATGTTGAACAAAGAGCAGTAAAAAAACAGGTAAAGGGCAGAAGAACGGTGGCGTCAACAATTGCCACTTAGCCGGGAGGATAGCGCAGGGGCAAGTGTCTTCTTTTGGAACAAGGGGCAGCACCGGTCCGAACCCCACTCCTGTGCCTAGGCATGAAGCCTGATACAAAAACCGAATTCCATTTTTAATTTAAATAACCCTCAGCCTACCTTAAAAAGCCCCCACAGGAGTGTGTGCGGTTCCGGCATGCTTTCAGCGAGCACTGCGCGCGGTGCCTGGACCTCTCACCGCTCTCCTCTGTTTGGGGGAAGGAGGCAGCTATGGGGCGCAAAGTGCGCAAGTGCCTGTGGGGGGACAGGAAATACGCATGTCGAAGGAAATGCCAGGTGAGAGACCGGGGCACCATGCTTGGACTTGGTAGGGTCCGGCAGGGGGGAGGGGACTCAGTCGGGCCATTTTCTAGACAATACTCCGCCCTGGGCTAAACACCAGAATATAACCGCCTTAGGCTGCTTTTCCACTGCGAGCCCACACTACACTCCCTCTCCAACCTTATTAAAGCAATGGTATTCAAATACGTTGCAGTGACTTATATTTAAAATTAATACGTAAACAGCAATGTGTGAAAACATATTGCAAATAGAAATGTAATTTCATTATCCTGTGTTTATGTTAATTATGACCGAACTAAATGGCACTCTTGGTGCTGCACAATTTCTCTCACAATTGAAAGTGTAACCAGAGCCCAAAGGTATCTTCAGTGGGTGAACTCAGTGCTCAAATGCCTTTCCAATCGCCCCGAGGGAAGCATGAAATAGGGCTGTTCGAGAAAGCGAAGGAATTGGGCATTGGGGGAAAAGGGGGCTGTTCCCAGCTATATTAGAAGCTGCTTCTAAGTGCTATCAGAGAAGAGAAGTGAATTAGGCAGGCTATGAGGTCAAGCGCTCCTACCATGTGACACAGTACAAAGCACCAATCCATGAGCTTTGAATAGCAACATCTGCCCTGTATGGAAGATATGTGTCTAAATGGATTTATCTTAAACCAATTCACTATAAATACACAGCATCTACCGTGCAGTGAGAGTACCTGACTATTAGGTGGCAATACGTAGAAAATACTACAACGCAGTTACGTGATGGCAAAAGCTACCTAATGGTGTAAATTCCTGGCCATATAATGATACCTTCTGGCAAATTGTTGCATGCCCGATTCTAAACTCTGCAATAATCCCAAGTGCAACATACCCAGTTCAGGAATGGGGCAATGCCATGCGACTAGTTTGAAAGCCTGATTGGCCTTTTGCAGGCGATGAATCAAGCATGATCAGTGGGTAATAGCATTGAGTATTACAGAGCTTAGAAGTGGTCCATCTACACGAAGCTCTATACAATTACCAAATTATTATTTTACAATGCAAGTATAAGGCCAACATATTGAAATACCTAGTGAATTGTGAGAGTTGCTGGTTTGTCTGAGCACCTGGCAAAGATGAGAGTACCTTATTGTATGATGACAACACCTTTAATATCTTGTGAGCAGAACAACCTGGCAAAACATAGCAAATACGGGTAACTTGAGCATGCAATTGTAACACTAGGCTAATTGGGAGGGTGCATGTGATGTCAAATCTACAATAGCAACAGTGAAAAAAAGTCAATACACACAAGTCAAAACTGTTGGGTTTGTTAATGCTTCTTTTCTACCTTTGCACATACAATTTTATCACACTAAATAACACACGCACAAACACACACACACACACACAAAAGAAATTGCTTCAGGACGAATACACCAGCAAACAAAGGCAGCTGTCCCCTTAACGTCTATGCCATTAGCCTCCCATTTTTCCAACTCCTCGACCCTTCTCCTAAAAACTTAAGGGCAGCAACAAGCACAATGGGTAACAATATTGCTTCTTTCCCCTTATTACTCAAAATATTTGTGTTGCCTCCTAGTAAACAGCATAGTTTGGCATTGTGACTTCATGTCACCCGAAGATGTGCTCTCCAGTCCTGGGCTTTCATGTAGCAAATCAGTGCATTCTGGGAGTTGTAGTCTTTTTTTGGTTCCAAATTAATAAACATACCAAAAAACAATGATATTCCAGAGAAACCCCTGTGGTGTCCAGAAGACATGGACTCACTAATTTGATCACCCGAAAACATCATATGTGCAAGTATATTAGCCTACTCCCCTGCTAGAAGACCATAAATGGATGCCAATGCCTCCCTTCCTGATACATGAATCCTTCATGTAGCCACTTATTTCGGTCTTCCAGCCCTGCCCACACAACTTCCGTCTCCTGCAGGCAGTTTCAGGCCCTTGAGTAAGCCAGCAAAATAAAAGGAAAATGCCTTTTTAATCCATCATTACCCCCCTTCGCCCCAAACCATCAATTCTGGCATGCCAGCGCCTCATTCCAGCAATTATCACATTGTCCAAGGTGGTGGGGCAGTTTGAGGATGTTTAGTTTCACAAAAAGATGGACAACTGGAATGTGTGAGCGAATCTGAAGAGTATTAAGCCAGTCGCTGCATTATAGGGGGTAGATGGAAAAGGGCACGGCAGGTTATTGTCCCCTGCCTCTGTCTACATTTTGCTTCTGCCTGTTCATGACTTTACAGAGCAAAGGTTTGCTGCTCTCCCATGTGAGAGATTTAGGGGCTGCATCTCCGATGCACCTTCCGCCCAGCTATGCCCTGGGCTATTGCCCAGTTTGCCCATCCCTAGAAACAGCTCTTGGCTTAGTAACTAACAGGGTTCAGTCACAACCCCACGTGAAATAAAACAAAACGGAATGCTGGGTGGCAGCACACAATAGAAATGCATGCAATCAAACCAAAATATGCATTTCGAGGCCAGCATTTTGCTGTCAGCATGTATTCAGGAGGATAGCTCAGGGGCAACACACTCGCCTTGGAAGCAAGACGACGCGTAGCAACACAGGTTCGACCCCTGGGTCGGCGCTTAGAAACCTCTGGGTAAGCGCATTCAAAATAACCAATTATAATTACATGAGGTGGAGCGTTACTGAACCGTTTTTACCAGCAAAACTTAATTTCCAAAAGCAAGGTATTTATCACTTGCACGCAGGCACATGGGGGAATTATTGCCAGACCGAGTGGCAAAATGCACAGCAATGTCTTAGGCGAAGACACACCTGGTGAATTTGTTACCTATCATCTCGTGGCTACTCAAGAAGGTATACCAGAGTGCTTTGTAACCTGCCCTGGCTGACACTGAGTCAAGGACACTTAGGCAATGGAGCTACACCTTGCAGGACTAGTCTTCCCCGCACGTGGTCCCTTGTCATCCGCCCTGGAAGGCACACCGAGCTCCAAGCCTCGAGTTGCAGGACCAGTAGATGTAGATGGCCTAGAGGTGGGAAATCCCTAACATCGCAGGCGACCACTGGCAATCAGGAAAGAGAGAGGCAACTCCCCAAGACTCCACATGTACCTATTCTCTTCCTCTCCCCTGTCTGGGCTCCGTCACCTTCAGATAAAACAGCTGCATTCAGTACAGCAAGGCAAAGTCCGAGAAGGTGGGCCTGCGGTTAGAACATGTCAGGTACCCCACATGTGCCTGCATTGCCTTGCTTCCTGCAAAGCGTAGGATACTGTGGCGACTGAAACAGCATTGCTCTATTCGTGGCAAACTTGAGTTCAGCCCCATTCGCATTTTATGAAGGAACTGCTGCTTGCCCCCATGTTAAAGCAAAAAGGAACCTCATTAATCTGTCCAAAAACCAAACTGGACGGTGCGTGCGGAGGTGTTATTTCTGCACGGAGCTTTACGCAGTATGCCCCACAATGCGGCATCTTGGCTTCTACTAGTCTGGGCCCCTCTTGTCACCTGAGATACTCCGGGGTGTGAGCTTGTTGTCTGTGCTCCTCTCTTTGCACATGAGATCCTTGCTGTGTGCTTAGAGCTTTTAATGAGATTACAGGAGGCAGGCAGACTCTAAGCAGGCACATCCTATTGTAAATTGAGCAAGTTTCACCTCTGAGCCCACCAAAGCCATCGGAAATCTATGGGGGAACAGGAGCAGTGGCGTGTAAACGGTGGCGGGGCGGCCATGCTGCATGACAGCGAACACATTAGCCAAGTTGGCGAACAGACTGATCGTGGTGTCACACATCGAAAAAAGTGACACAATATTCCCATCACCTCCATGTTGGTTTTCTGTGACAACTACATTTTGCAATAGCAGAGCTGTCTGGGGGTGAGGGCCCGTCTAGCAATGGACAATCAGAGACGCTAGACCCATAAAGCACAGGCAGCCCTTTAGCACCTCTGCCCCATCCCTGGTGCCACACTGTCCACAGATATCTTTACAATGTGCATTTTGCACACGCTTCTTCAGATTGTTTTCTGCACACATATCTAAGGTTTTAATCTCCTGCCAGACATGTCTGCCAATGATTTGTTTTAAAGAAATCACTACTTCGGATCGCTTTGGAAAAATAAATATTACAGTATAATCTCGAGAAAATCCAGGCAAGTGGGAAAAGCCGTGGAAAGTAAAAATATCGCAATTAGGCGGTTCCATCGCGACACTTCAGTCGACTTTAATATGCATTTTATTCGAATAACGTGATCGGTGTCTATTTCATGCTTCGTGTGACACGAAGCATGGAAGAGAATCCCAAGTCCGGAGAGAACCGCAGACTGCCTTTCCGTTTGTGCATCCAGATCTGCACATCTCTTATTCACAGACCGTAACTGGGCAAGAAGTTGTGAGGGTGCAGCCACACACCCTCAACTGGTTGATATACAGAACCTTCACGCAAGCACACCACATGGGGACTTATTATACATATATAGATATATATATTCAAAAATCCACATTTAGCCAAAAATCTCTGCGCTCTACCTCTATCAAATAGCTGGTGCTACCGGGCTACAGCTTGGCTAAGCTGACAACATTTCAAAAATGTATCAAACTACAGACTCCAGCCAGAGAAGTGTTTAAGGCTGAGAGTATCATAGCACAATAATGCCCAAGCACTCTAGACCGCTTTGGTGAAAACATATATATTTTATTTCTTCATTGCAATAATGAGCATCAGTGTTAAAAAATACTTATTCAATTCTATGCAGACCAGGTAAAAAGCATGATGAGTACCTCACCGGGTGGAGTTCGCCACGCGTTCCACTCTATTCAAAGAGCTTCGTCAAGCTATTTGTAATCCATTTGTTTGCACTCCCGCTGTTGTTTTTAAAAGGTAACCAAGTGGGCGTTAACGTGCTACGCGAGCGCTCTGTCTCGCTCTCTACATTGGATCATGTGACCACTACTGGCTTTCTGACCAAACGGGTCATAGAGTCATGTGACTCTGAGTGAGCTGTAATCAAGATGTCTCTAAAGCTCTGAAATTACGCGCGGAATAATGCCCGCCATCTTGGAATGGTCTTAAAGTTTATTTGATATCCTAATAAATAAAGGCAAGTGCCTACATCATTAGAAAGGACCTCTCACACTCATGCAGTTAATACCCACTTGGTTGGTTACTATACAAATTAAATTTCGCGGGAATATTCCACTAGTGTGATTTCTATTGTTACAATAGGCACGAGAGGACAGAAATCCAATTTCCGTCGTCACGCCTATAAAGCTCCACGGTGATTACCATTGCATGCAGAAACAAAGGAATGCAGTCTAAGTTAGTGCTCGTGCTAGTGCTCGTGCCTAATGTAACATATGATTCCAACAATTAGTGGAATCCACATATGTATATGTACTTCTGAAAGTTAAAATAGTTTGTTTATGCATGTTCAATTGTCTATGCATAAAACCGTGCAAAATTGCATTTTAATAAAGTGCAATAAGCTTGTGCAAATTAGCTATTTAAAGTGCCAGTGCATTATTCATAATGTCATATACAATGTGTAAACATAAGGTGCTGACTGTATGTTAGAAGTACTTATCTCATTCTCTAAAAAAAACAGGTACACAATATACAGAATTTTTAGGATACAGTTTAGATGTCCATATGTTAAGTCATATTTTTCTAGTAATACATCAAATAGAGAAGTCAAGTTCATTGTTATTTTTCAAATGGCTCTGAACAGATTTAAAAGAGATGCTGGTTGTTTCATCAATTTCATCAGTGTTTTTACACAAACGTTCATGGCATCTATAGGAGAATGTGCTGGAGTAAACCCTAACTCCGCCCATCAGCTCTATCCATATCACTCTGACCACCCATGCCCTCCCAGCTCCCCCATATTAATATTATACTCTAAACCCCGCCCACATATATATGTTGTGTAAGGGGGGGGTAATAAAAAAAGTCTGCATTTTTCGGCCGTCGCAATTCCCAGGTCGACATTTTTGTACGATTCCCTTTTTTTCTACACTTCGACCAGTGTTTGGCAGACTGCGGGTAATTCTACATCACTCTTTTCCCTCACCCTACAATAGTGGATTAATGATGTGAAATGGTGTCCTCAGTGGTAGTTATGCTTTTGAAGGGAATCGTACATGATAAACTGTTACTTATGGCCAGCAGAAAGTATATATGTGGTGTCTTTTATATGGACATGGGCAAGTTCAGTAATACACCCAACGAATGGTAGGCCCACCTAGATACAAACCCACAAACACACGCTTTTTTTCCAATAGCATTTCATTGTGCCTTTTCTTCAATCAACATAGTATATTCATCTTCACATTACATATTAACAGTGAAAGATAAATATTCATATACAAAATAATGAACCAACTATTTAGACTTGGCATATAAATTGGACTATGTCAAAAACGAAACATAAACAAATCTAACCATGTCCGTAATGTGTCCAAGTTGCGATTCCCAGTATTACTTTACTTTTCTTCTTCAGCACCTCATTTCCCCCTCACAAATCAACTTAACTGAAAACCAGTAATGTGTAAATTGCAGTACACAAGGGTGCTGGGGCGGCCCATCACAAATATGCATGCTAACTCTGTTAGTAAATCCAAGGGTGTTTATTGCGACTTTACAAATAGCTTGGGCCAAGGGTTCTTGGAAAGTCCTCACGGCTGAGTGGGTTCTTGGGGATTTGGCGTTAGGGACATCCCTCGCTCTCATCTACCCCTGCCATTACCCTCCTCCCTAACCCAGGCGTCCTTAACAGGTATTAGTACTATCGATCGGTACCACCTGTTGTCGCTTTTTCTGGGGCTAAGTATGACTTCCCTAAAACATGAGCTAACTTTCTCCCTTGGGGTCTTCTGGCTTTCCCACTTTGTATTCTTAGGTGAGTTAGGGTTGGTGCCTTCTTTCACTCAGTGTCACTCTTACTTCTCTCATGCCCAGTAGTACCTAACCCTTCACTTGTATTGGTCTCTACAGATGTTCTCTTCCCATCAGCTATTGTCCCTCCGATCTCTCACTCTGCCTTTCCACCTCCACTCATTGATCTGACTTCTTCTCAACTCTATCCCTTCCTACTGTCGCTACCTCCTGCTGCCTCCGTTATTCCTTTCTTCCCACTCTACTTCTTTGCCTCTGGCTATTCTTCTTGTTATAGGTGCTCTCTCTATTCTTACCACTAGATACCCCTATTCGCCTACTCCCTTTCACTCCTTCTACTCATCCTCTACTTCTGTTCTTACTCCATTATTAACACTATCCCTTACATACTACTACTACTGTAAAACTATTTATTTGTCTACTCACTAGTGCACTCTATAACCCTCTACTACCAACTACCACTTAATTGCCTGTTTCTCTCCCTCGCTACTCTGCTACTCCTGCTACCCACCATCTCTAATCCAAACTACTACTGCTACCCTCTACCACTACTACCACTACTCTGCTATGCCTACTCAACCTCTACTCCACACACACTCCACTCTCACACCCAAACACTCCACAGACCCCCTCCTTATAATAGCCTCTGCACCACCTTCACCCAGGATTTGTCTACTTACCTTATCCAATAGCTGACATGTCTCATGGGGTGTGCTGGTAAGCCCCATCCCCTCACAATGACCTGGTACTGGTCAATAGGGAACTTCTGTTCCCTCTTTCCTAGGCCTGAGGATAGGGTCTAATTTACCATTCCCTGGTAGTTTATTGGGAACTTTACCAATACAGCCTTTGTCTTTAAACTGTAATCCCTGGTGGGCTAGTGGTGGTGTGCAGGTTCTATTTCTGGATGCCGCATTGACGCCTATAGCTTCTGCGGCGTCCTTCTCATGTTTGCCCGGTGTTGTGCTGTTTGTGACATCTCCAGGGATACTGGTAGTCCTCTGCTGAATGGCCCCTGCCGGTGTTGCCACGATAGGTGCACCCAGCAGCATTTGGCTGCTGGCTGTACAGCCACCCACATCTTCTGGGCTGCAGTGGGACCTTCTGCGGCCCTGCCGACTCCTCCTTTCTCTGCGGCAGAGTCCAGTCCGGGACTTTCCACCTTCAGGTAGGCGTGGGGAGGGAGTGGGCATTCCCAAACACACTCCAGCACTGTGGGTGGGTTGCGCACACAGGCCCCGTCACACAAGATAGTCTGAGACGCAGTGCTATTGTATTGTAATGTCAGTGATAGGAGAACATGTTCCAATCCCACAAGAATTTTCGACTGAAACCTGTCCAAGAGTTTTTCTAGGATTTGTTCCAGCAATACCAGCTGGTATCTCTCTACGAAGAGTGACCACTCGAGTTTGTAACTCTTTAGAATGTCTTGCAGCAGTGTTGTGGGATTCTCTACGTTGTAGATTTATTTTGCTTTTCTCACCCATTCCTGTTACGTAGGGAGACATGGAAATTTCCAATGTATGACTACACAAGCCCTTGCTGCCAAAAGCAAGTTGCATGTCAAGAAGATAGCCCACATCCAAGCTATCATCTCTGTGGCATCTAACAACTCAGCCGAACTCTTTCAAATCTGCAAGGAACTGGCCAATCCTGCTGCAGTCTCTACATCCCCTGTCCCCTCCCAGTCCCTCTGCACAGCCCTGGCTTCTCATTTCATCTCTAAAACTCAGGACAGCCTGTCCTCTCTCTCTTCTTCCCCTCCTCCCTCTACTCCCTGCTCTTCCCCTGGTCCTTCTTTGGTCATCCCTCACCCCTCCCTCTGCCTTTCTCCTGTTCTCCCCAGCCAAGGTTTCTGGACAAGTCCGATCTATGAAAGTCTTGTCAAAACAGGTTCACCCCTGTTCCTCCAAAACCATCAAGGACCATATTGACACCCTGGCTCCTGCTCTGGTTGAATTCTGCAACTACTCATTCGCCACTGCAGTCTTCCCTTCCCTCCTTAAGTACTCCCCGTTCACCCTCTTCTTAAGAAACCCTCTGCTAATCCTTCCTGCCCGGCTAACTATTGCCCAATCTCCATCACTCCTTTCCTGGGAAAACTCCTGGAAAAGATGGCCATCTCCCAGTTTAAACTTCACACTGAATCTGTTGGTTGTCTCCATGACCATCGGTCTGGCTTCAGAGCTTCCAGAAGCACAGAAACTGCTCTCCTGAACATGCGTGAAGACCTGCTCTCCAACCTCGATTGCAATACCCCTTGTGCCTCATCTTACTAGATCTCTCTTCTGCCTTTGACAAGGTCAACCATGCCATCCAGCTCAACCATCTACGTGATAACCTGGGTATCACCGATCAGGCCCTGGCTTGGTTGACCTCTTTCCTCTCCGATCGACCCTCCCAGGTCCAACTTGGGTTCTTCCTCTCCTCTATCTCCATCTCTACCTCTTTGGTGTTCCTCAGGGGTCTAACCTCTCTCCCTGGCTGTTCAACCAATACCTGGCACTTCTTACCCATCGCATTGCCACTCTCTGCGTCAACTTTCAGTGCTATGCGGACGACACCCAGCTCATTTTCAGGCTCCCTTGCGCCACCTCTTCTCCTTCTCTAGTCTCTGACTGTCTCTCTGCTATCCAGGTGTTGTGTGACACCAATGCTCTCTGCCTTAATGCCAATAAGACTGAGATTCTCCTCATCAGCACACCTGATCCCTCGTTTCCTGTCGCTCTCTGGCCGGCCTCTCTTGGCCCTCTTCCTGCTCCCACCTCTGAGGCTAAAAACCTCAGGGTCATATTCGACTCAACACTCTCGTCTCCTCACATCTCTGACGTCTCTAAGAAGTCACACTGCCAGCTGCACCTCCTCAGAGGTATTCTTCCTTTCCTCTCCTTCCCCCAGAAGCTCACTGTCTCCAGAGCTCTGGTTCTCTCTAGGCTTGACTACTGTAACATCCTCTTTCTAAATCTGCATGCCTCTACTCTCCGCCCTCTGCAACTCATCCAAAACAAGACTGCGAGACTTGTCCTTGGCCTCAAGCCCAGGGATCGTATCTCTCCAGGACCAAAATCTCTGCACTGGCTCCCAGTGGCGGCGAGGATTACATTCAAAACCCTCTGCATTGCCCACAAAGCCTTCTGGGGCCTGGGGCCTCAATATCTTCAATTCTCTCTTCCTAAATATCTTCCTTCTCGAGCTCTTCACTCAGCCTCCTCCAACTCCCTCAGGGTCAGTCACTTCTCAAAGCAACAAGTTGGTGGTAGATCTCTTTCTTCTGCTGGGGCCTACCTCTGGAACAGCCTCACTGCCTCTCTGAAACTTGAAGAGAACCATCTCCGGTTCCGGAAGCACCTCAAGACCTTCTTCTTTGCTTCTGCTTTCTCTCCTCCTCTCCCCTGCTGACCTCCTGTCTGAAACTGCACTGGTTACCTGGCTACCCTCTGATCTCGGGCCCAGGTACCCCCCCCTGCCAGTTGCACACCTGCACTGCCCCCCTGGCAACCCTTGCACTCTGGGACTGTTTCTGTATTCCTACAACCCGTTACCAGCACTTGACACCTGCTGTCTGCACTTACCCTTGCACTTGCCTCCAGCTGGCCGCACTTTTTATTTATTGTCTTTATTTATTTTACTGTTATCCTATGTACTGCACTTCTCCCTCCCTCTTCCCCCTGCATTTTTCCCTTCCACCCCTCCCCTGCACTTGCGCGATCTCAATATCATCAGACCTAGTAAGATTGTTGTCTCTGTCTTCCCTCTGTTCCCCCTTCCTTGCTCGCCGCGCCTTGAAACACGCAGGGAAAAAGGTTTGCTGTGCAGTATAAAATGCATGTGCTAACTCAAGGCAGGTCCAATCCCATCAGAGTGGAAAAAGAGGACTGAGGTGAGGTGAGGCTCCGGCGGGTGGTGCTAGCAGGGCATGGATACGCCTGCGGCTGCGCCTTAGTGTGTTTCAAAATTAAAGGGTACATTTCATTTTTAGCGAGGGAAAATGGTACTGGTCCCATCCCTGCACCGGGAGCTAATACAATATATTTGGCTTCTTGCACAAGTACAACTTCTGCTGTATTTTCTGTAAAGTGATGCAAATTATGTGATCTTTCAGCTAACGAATTCTCCACCATTTGACGGTAAAAGAGATGTGTTAAAAAATTCACAAGGGCCAGTCTTTCATCAGCAAATATAATTTTTGAAGCGCTTCATCTAATGGACATTGTGGTACCTAAATATCCATCCCCACATTTTGCACCATGTTTCATTTCCAGTTGCCATTTTTGCCATTTTTGAATGTGCCGAGTCTGCTATTGACCATGTAAAAAGTATCTGTTTAGTGCATGGTCAAGAGTCACATCCAAATCTGCCTTGAGGTCCTGTGAAAAGTGCTGGGTTAAAATTCCATCTGCAAAGTGAAACCAAAAGGAATTTGCACTGGTTTCATTCCCGCGGGATTACCATTCCATTTGCACTGCCATCGGAATTGTGTGCGCTAAGTGGCATATTTCGTCCATCACGGATTTGCGCCATTTCTTGTAGGTTTCACAGGCTGTTGCCCGAGTTCGTCCGTGCAAAACATTGCACCAGCACGACGGCATGTTTTGCCCGCCGTTGTCAGATTTCTCCTGTGTGAACCATTCCGCGGCGAACCGGCACGTTTTGCAGTATGACGAAGCATTTCAGTCTAGGGGTGCTGAAATGAAGTACTAAGCACATGATCAAGAAATGTGCACCCGGCATGGCTGAATCCAAAACGGACTAATGCAAACATGCGTGCGAAAGAGAATCAAGAAATGTGCACCCGGCATGGCTGAATCCAAAACGGACTAATGCAAACATGCGTGCGAAAGAGAATCAAGAAATGTGCACCCGGCATGGCTGAATCCAAAACGGACTAATGCAAACATGCGTGCGAAAGAGAATCAAGAAATGTGCACCCGGCATGGCTGAATCCAAAACGGACTAATGCAAACATGCGTGCGAAAGAGAATCAAGAAATGTGCACCCGGCATGGCTGAATCCAAAACGGACTAATGCAAACATGCGTGCGAAAGAGAATCAAGAAATGTGCACCCTGCATGGCTGAATCCAAAACGGACTAATGCAAACATGCGTGCGAAAGAGAATCAAGAAATGTGCACCCTGCATGGCTGAATCCAAAACGGACTAATGCAAACATGCGTGCGAAAGAGAATCAAGAAATGTGCACCCTGCATGGCTGAATCCAAAACGGACTAATGCAAACATGCGTGCGAAAGAGAATCAAGAAATGTGCACCCTGCATGGCTGAATCCAAAACGGACTAATGCAAACATGCGTGCGAAAGAGAATCAAGAAATGTGCACCCTGCATGGCTGAATCCAAAACGGACTAATGCAAACATGCGTGCGAAAGAGAATCAAGAAATGTGCACCCTGCATGGCTGAATCCAAAACGGACTAATGCAAACATGCGTGCGAAAGAGAATCAAGAAATGTGCACCCTGCATGGCTGAATCCAAAACGGACTAATGCAAACATGCGTGCGAAAGAGAATCAAGAAATGTGCACCCTGCATGGCTGAATCCAAAACGGACTAATGCAAACATGCGTGCGAAAGAGAATCAAGAAATGTGCACCCTGCATGGCTGAATCCAAAACGGACTAATGCAAATATGCGTGCGAAAGAGAATCAAGAAATGTGCACCCTGCATGGCCGAATCCAAAATGGACTAATGCAAACATGGGTGCGAAAGAGAATCATGCAGGTCACGTGAAATACGTGAGGTACACGACAGAGAAACAACACATCCCAAAATGAAAGTGAAATGCGGTATGCGTGTGGCCGAATCCTCCAAAAGCGAAGCTTCTTCTTCGATTTGGCAGGTTTCGCTGTAAGGGGATAAGGGGAGCCAGCACATGACAGCACATTTTCCGCATTTCACGACCCGAGGGAGGAGTGTGAACATTTCGGCAAATCCACGGCCATGGCGGAAATAGCAGAGATGGGCAAAGCTGATTCAAATCTGAGAGATTTCGTTTCCACGGCTGGCGGAGCGGGATCTAGCAATTTTGCCCAGCACTATATGTGATGTCATGTCTATACTGTGTCTGGCTACAAACTGAATCAGTCAATATATTAAATTTACCAATCTTCAATCACCATGAACAATTCACTTTGAATTCTGTTTAATTTTTTAAATAAACATTTAACTTCTAATTATAAGATACCATTCACAAACACTGCCTCTGTACTCAGTGAGACCATAGACAAAGGACCATGGGCCTCATTACGACCCTGGCGGAGTGGGTTTACGCCAGCGGTATTCACGGCGGACCCGTCCGCCCTACTACGAGTTCCCGTAGCGCCATGGAGCGTTTTCCGCCTGGTTTTTCCGGGCGGAGAAATCCATGGCGCTACGGGACCTTGTTGTTAATTACGCCACCGTATTTTACGGTGGCGTAATTAACGCCTTCGCCACTCCCATTATACCCTATGGGGCAAAAATGGGAATGGTAAAATGGGGAATGGGGATTTACCGCCCCGCCAAGGTCAGAATGGGGCGGTAAATCCGCCAACCCCCATGGCGCTATCGGCAGCTTTCCGCCGTGCTCCATGGTGCATATTGCACCACGATTTCCGCCAGGGTCGTAATGAGGCCCCATGAAATTACATGCACTACTGCAATTTCACGCAAATGTGATCTTGTACACTTTTTTTGTGTTACTCAATGCATCAGTGAGTGAACACCAGTGATGTCATCACCCTACGTCCCCGCTCAACAAAACTCAATTTATTTGGAAATATTTGTATTTTACATTTAAATTATAGGCTCACTTTACGGTGATATGACTAATTTCATATCCCCAATATACAGTCACACCCCACATTTCTGGGAAGAAAACAGACAGTGATTTCTCAGAATTCAAAATATATTTAAAGAATTAAAGTCTATTCAAACAAAGATGCTCTTCCGCTTTATACCAAGGAAAACAGGGTGCAGCTTTCTCTGAACATTTACATGTACCTTTTAATCCATATATGTGTGCCACTTTCAATCTATATAGGTGATCACAGCGTTCAATGAGCTTGTGTGTGCAGCTTTCTCTTAACATGTCTATCTTCCACTCCACATATGCGTGCAACTGTCAATCTACATGTGTGTACAGCTTTCAATGATCATGTGTTTGTACAGATTTCTGCCTATTTCTTATTCATTTGCTTTCAAATGGATGCCCCTTTAATTCCTGGGACTTTACCATGGATACTCTATAGAGACAATTTGGAGTTATCTCAGGGTCCGACTTACATTTTACATGTGGCTTCTCATATCTGGGGCATTAGCTCTGACCCTCAATCTGGACTTACTGCCACAGCAAGGTCCTTCTCAGCTGGCTGTCTAGAACCCAGTCTCCGGGTTACCGCAGTTCATGTGTGATAGAACCCAGTCTCCAACATGGCTTACTCCTCATTTCCTGAAAGGGATCCTTTCTCCTGCCAGCCTGGAAACTAGTTTTCAATTAGTCGCAGCTCCCCATCTATCCCCTTCCACTTGTATAAAAAATATGATTTAATATTAAATTTAAATTCATGTGCAAGCTATTTTATAAAGCGTGGCTTCCACCAGCTTTATGGCACAGAAGGAATGTTGGAATTCACTCCTAAACATATGGAAATGCAATTTTGTAATGCTGAAACTTTGGAAGTGAATGTGTGGATTTAATCAAATAAAGATCCTTATATTCTGATCAGAACGCACAATTTAATACTCTGAATGTCCCTGATTGATGTGTATTTGCAGAGATAGTAATTTGTCCTACTTTGTACATATTATTTTTCATCATGCACCAGGCAAATTTTAGGTTTGGGGGCATGACATCATTTTTACTAACAAACTGCAATTTGTTTTTAAATTGGTAGGAGCTTGCGCTATAAATATCTGATTTTTTAAATTACTATATTTGGGGGTTAAAATGCAAAATGTAACTTTCTTATTCAGTATATAAGTGAAGAAATGCTGACTTCGGCCAACAGAAGTCAATGTTGGTACATCCCATGCACATTCTCCTTCATGATATTAATACATTTAAAAACGAGTTTCTTTGGCTTTTTCACAGAGGTCAGATAAGGTGTCCCATGACTTTTAGCTAAATGGATTTCATGCAAGACCTTGATTTGATGACTGTGCTAGGTCTCTACGTGCTGCATCCATTAGCTAACATATGGCAATGCTTATGCCTGGGCTTTCAGATCCAGTTTGAACACGATGAATCAAGGTTCTACTGTGGCCTCATATCTTCTGAACTGGTCGGGAGGCTGGAGTGAGATTAATCCTAGTCAACCCCAGTGAACACCAAGATACATGTTCCTGTACATTCTTCTGCATGTCCTCACATACTGATCTGGCAATAGTTGAATAAACACAACAAATGCATTTGTGTCTTTAAAGCATTAAATCAGGCCTTTTTGCACTACATGTAGATAGAAAGTTGCAATTTAAATAGATAAAATTCTCTGCATTTCCATAGCACTGACAATCCAGTTCATGGATTTCTACAAAATGGTTACAGTTTGCCTCTGGGACGTGCACGCAGTCATTTGCATTTCACAGGGGCACCCTTTTTCTTCATGGCAGCGTGTAAGATGGACAATCCTTGTGCTTACGCCCCCGAGAAACTCTGAAGCTCATGCCCTGCAAATAGCTAGTGGTCCTTTGGCGGTGGGACAACATTTGGCCCAAGTTTAGAAAAGTCAACTATCAGATCTCATATCAAAAGAAAATAATTTGTAAAACACTTAAATCCCTCTGCACACAAGAATCCGGCCTGGCCCCTGAGACAATATAACCTCCCTGATCCAGAAATTCCCCACCTAGGTGAACACACCCACAACACTGAAAATCACAAAACACAAACTAGGCCACTCTTAAGGCTGGCCATTCAGCACAGCCACCAGGCAACCACGTAAGCAGGGATCAAGTCGAGGGTAGTGTCTGCCCACTTTTTTCCCAGGGTGGACACAGTGCCCCCGAGGCCAAATGTAAAATGAAAAACAAATGTATGCCGACCTCGGGACTCGAGCAGGCGAACACTTCACCACTGCACCATATAAACAAATGAGAAATATCAAACAACTAAAGTTGAAATGTCACATTTCAGGACTGCATGTTCCAGAGAAACATTGGCATTGATTCTTGGAGTTCAAAAGATTAACACCTCTTGTTTTTTGGTGTCTTGATTATATGAAAGGCAAATGCCTTTGTCCTGTGCAATTGTTTTAGTTATGCGAGGCCAATTGAATGAAATGTGTATATTTCACCTTGATATCCTAATTTCTGGTGACGCCAGATCCCATTCTGTATGTTAATGAGTCTCCCCACTTTTCTTTAGGACTTCACCCCTGCATTAGGACATTACCTGCTAAGGTCAACAGAAAGACGGCAACCGCTCCACAGGTC
Source organism: Ambystoma mexicanum (assembly GCF_040938575.1). Taxonomy (NCBI): domain Eukaryota; kingdom Metazoa; phylum Chordata; class Amphibia; order Caudata; family Ambystomatidae; genus Ambystoma; species Ambystoma mexicanum. Next base: position 1,463,616,730 of record NC_090935.1, read on the forward strand.
ATCAAGTTAAATGACCAACTGTAAAGCATAAACTCCCATCCTAAAAACTACTACAGACCAACCACCGTCACTTTACCCCACCACCAATCTTCAATATTTGTTCTGTTTATGTCTGAGTTTTCTTCTAAATATGCAGGTACCCACTTGACTGATTCAGGAACTTTCCTGATCCTTTATTATAGGTGGTCTCACTTCCTGTGTCAGACTGTAGGTGCTTGCATATACCAGGAGCAGACAGTCAGCAGCTGCACACCTAATCTATCTCCACCCTGGACAGCGATTTGGTGCTGGGTTGTATTGCGGACACTTTGCTGGGAGGCCTAAGCGAGCCGCACTACATTCGATGGCGCGCTCTCCTCTCCACTCTGTTCCTTGGGAGATGATTCGAAGAAGGCGATAAACATTTGGCATAGAGGTTCTGTTTGTTGAGCTAAATCTGCCCTGCAAGCAGGTCAAAGTCAGCTTCGGAAAGTACCTTCGATCTCTGACCAAGTTACTGATTACGGGATCCTTGGCCTTGCTGGGCCACGCCTCGCAGACACAGCGGCTGGAAGGGGCGAGGCTGATGCTGTGCAGCTATACCTCCAGCTGGGCCCTAGCCAAACACTGGTCGGGAGGGAAGGGAGCAGGGCGTCAGAGTCTAAAGCAGCAGTCCTGTTTATTTCCATCTATACAGAAGCTGTCAGACACAGCATCATTCACCGCAGGCCCACGCTGGCCAAGTGGCGCCTAACTGGTCTGAAAGCAGTCCTACTTACCTTTAAGCGTTGCCGAAACCAAACAATGGCGGGTTTAAAAGTGCCACTGCACAAAACATTTCATCAAAACAGTTTCCAAACCTAAGGGAGTGGCCATTGTAAATAGATGAACTGTCGACACTGACCTTCCATGGTCTGACCTTCACAAGGATGCAGGCTCGCTTCAGCCCAATGCAGTGCGGGTTGCACGATGTATTCCCTTATCCAAATGCATCTTTACACGCTCCATGATTGCCAATGACTGAACTGGACAAATATTTCAGGGTGCACAGGAGTAGTACTAGTGAAGAAGTGTTCATGGCCTATCGCTATCATTTCTACTTTGTTCACTCGGTTTACAATACATCTGAATTAGCAGCAGGGCAGCGCAAAATAGAGTGTATGCCATGTTACGATAGTCATCATATTTTGTTAAATAGGACAGCAGTCATGTATAAGCCGCGAGTAGAAGGTCATTAGATGTCATTTTCTACGACCTCCTAAAGCGCACCTAAACTCCAAAAGGTGTCCTTTCTGCAGCATTAGTCACTTGCAGTTAGCATTAAAACAGTCAACATTGCCTTTACTCCTTTTTGCACATCTTAATGCAAATAGTGTAAATGTCACCTGCCATGTACACATGGCATTCAGCATTTACAATGGATTTCTATGGAATCCGTCTGCTTTTGGCAGGTTTAAGAAAGCAGGTGCGTCCCATGGCAATACGATGCATTCAGGCGCCTACCAATCAGACACAGCAGATGGAGATTTGCATGGTGCAGCGAATGGGGGTAAAGGACAAGCTAATTCCCCCTTATGAAAAATGAGCCACAGTAAAAAAAAATGGCACACACATCTGTGCATTCATTACAAGCATGCAGACTGCCACACAACCACTGCCAGAAACATTAGTACCAGCCCATTTTTTAAACATTTATTTTTTACTTGTCCCCAATATCGTTATTCCTGATTATTTCCAGTTCTCTTGTTATTTTCTCAAGAAAATTGATTCCTGCACACGCTAGTGCTATTTTCTTTCCCTCCAAAAACAGTCTCCATCACTCGTCCGCTGTCAAGGATTTGTACTCTTCAATGTATTTCGCTGAGAACAGTGTTCGGACTTCTGTCACTGCTGGACATAAGAGTAACAGGTGCTTTACTGTTTCCAGATTCCCTTCGAGATGAGAGAGTCCACATCTTGCATTATTTACTAGCAGTTTTTCCCTTGCATGGCGATATGCATTCGTAGCATAGGAATTTATTTAACCTTATGCGCAGCACTTGATTTCGATGATGTTTACCTGGACATTTCCATGAGTATTGCGGAAGTGTATCTCTCATTCGCAGTACTTCAGCCATGCTCAGAAGGGATTTATATTGAGTCATTACTTCCAGCGAGTTGATCCAGTAGTCTCTTTTCAACTTCTCTTTCACTTTCTCTGGGTTTGTTAATAATGTTTCCAGGGACGAATTTAAAAACCCAAGATGTTTCTCACCGTTTTCTTTCCAGCTATTTAATATTGCCGAACCTTTTCCTTGTCCTTTTAGTTGTACTTTTAGTTTAAGAATTCTATAGGTCATCACCGGTTTGTCTTGTGCAATTTTTCTTAGTAGTCCCAGCGTTTTCCACAATATAATCGATTGTAATGACTGCAGGCCTAGCTCTGCTTTTATTGCTACCATGGACAAACACTTTGGGAGCTTCAAAGTTGTTTTCTAAAATCTACTCTCCAAGGTAGATGAGATCTTCCTGGATAAATTCAAACTTGCCTCACCACCATAGGTGAGGATCGGTACTACCTTTGGTACTACTTTTTGTATATAAAAGCATTGCAAAGGAGTTAGTGAGAATGTACTGTACCGTACACGCAGTATAGCCCTTGTGAGGCTAGCATTTTTACTTTTGAACAAAGATCCAGTTGCCACTTCTTTTCCGCAATGGAGGTGTTAAATTTTATTCCCAGATATTGTATCAAGTCCACCGATTCTAATTTCTCGTTTCCGATTTTCTAGTTGAACGTTTTGATGTTTTTCCTCTGGTTACAGCCTATTGACATGATCTTGGATTTATTACTGGTTATAACCCGGTCATTTGTTTGCATGTACACTTGCAGTTTGTCAAGCAGATGTTGTATCCCGATCTGGGTTTGGTCCATTAAGACCAGATTGTCAACGTAAGCAAGTGCCGATATTTCCTCGTTGTTCAGCTTAGGTGGAAAATGCTTTGTGTATCTGCAAGATATAGCTTAAAGAGGGTCGCTGCCAGTGGGCATCCATGTTTAACTCCCCTTTTACCCTTGTTTGCTGTTGACATGGCCCCCTCATTATCCAGCCATACACGTGTTGTCGTGTTTCTATGTAGGGCTTCGATCGGACATAGAAGCTCATCGGGACACTTCCATCCCTGCAGTTTGGTCCACAGTTCCTGCCTGTTTACGCCATCTAAAGCTTGTTTTAAGTCAATTAAGGCAAGATGTAGTGTGCCCTTATTTCTTACTGATTCTAGCTTTAGTAATGACAGGATAAACAAGTTCAGATCGGTACCTGTGCCCAGTTTGACACGGGTCAGTTATCTCAGTGCTCTCTGCCCACTGTGTTAATTTCTCTTGGAGGAAGGCCGCAAAGATTTTCCTAATCACATCGAGCAGGGCTATCGGCCGGTAGTTAGTGCTAGATCGGCTCTCGCACCTTTTTTGTAAATAGGCACAATTATAATTGTTGTCCATGAGGCTGGTAGCGTTCCACATTTCTTGATGTGCTTAAAAATGGTCGCTATAATTCTTGTCCAAGCCTCTGGGTCAGCCTTTAAATGTTAGCCCATCGGGCCCAGGAGCTGATGAGTTTTTAAGTTTTCTTATCGATGCTTCGATTTGACAGTCTTCTACTGTCGTATTCCATGACTCTTGGATACCTGCAGTTGGACCCAACTTTCCTGTGGCAGAACTAGCAAACACCTTTGAGTAGTGTTCTACCCACTTGGATTCTTTGATTCCACTGATTAAACGGCTCTGTTGAATGCCTATGGAATCTGTCAGATTGTCTACACCTGCTAAAAGCAGGCCGATTCCATAGGAATCTATTACAAAACTTGCCTGCCATACATAAATGGCAGGCGGTATTTCCCAATTTGCACTAAGAAATGCAAACGGGAGGAGTAAAGGCACACGCACCTGTTTTTGCTTCTTCGTTTTGCACGCCAATAGTACAAATGATGAAAATGACATGCAGAAGCGCCAATGGACAGGGCCCCTACATGCAACCTATGAGGTTTTGAAGATGGATCTGCCGGGTCCTCAATGTATTCGCCCTGAACATAAGATGACATGCGAATCTCAAATCAAAGCGCAACACAAGTGCACCTCTTGAAATCAAGGAATATAACAAGTGCACTTACTGCACGAATATGCATCTCCGTGACTGAAAGATATTCAAATGGGCGCAATTATTTGAACAACAATTAGACATTTGGTTTGACGATACATTCAAAATTTGTTACAAAACTGTGCAACACAACACTGAGATTTCTGCATAATAGGCAATACCTTCCTACAGCTAGACAAAGGAAGATGGTTTCATATCGTCATGACATATAAGCTGTTGGGTACAAGACAAGCGCGAGCCACACAGCCCGGGAAAGATACGTTTCAGCAGTTTTGTTTCAGCTTGACTAAGGTCCTTCGTCATGGATTTATTAGAACTGCTATGTCCCAATGTTTACATTTGTCATCTACGTTTATACACACGTGTTTAAAAAATACATTGTGCCTCAATTATCGCAGCAAAATACTCTATAAATCAAATGCAGAGTAGGTAATTGTAGGTATGGAAAAATCTAAGAACTGTCAATCGTGATAAGTTTGAGTAAAAAGTCTACCGTTTTGCCTTAATTTTAGGCATGGGATAGACATTTGCCAAACACTGTCATAATGGCCATAAAATGGCAACAGTTAGAAAATCATGCGAGTACATGTGCCTATGAAGTCAGTGTCTGGAAAATAGGTATCTAATACATACACACACACCAAAACTGTTTGCTATGTTATGCTTGTTTCAACAGGAATTCAGTGCAAGGAACAGATGGAGGACATACATATTGCTTATAAATCAAGTGGCTGCCAGCACGTTTTGTTAAAACATTTTTATGACACTGGAAGCTACCTCATTTACAGACACAATTAAGCTTTAAACTCTCAGGGGTCTGCTTAGAAATAACACAGGGATGCACAGTACAGTACAAAGTGGGATGTTACAGCGTAATATGGCTAGCTCAAAGAGATCCCAGGAGGGTGTGTTTTGGACGGGGAGGGGCAGGTAGTGGATGGAGATGTCCATAGGGGTTCGTATGGCCATGAGTGGTCAATGGTTGGGCAAATAACCTAATAGCCACAAGCTGGGTGTCCCTCCTCACATCCCATCACCCTCCTATATGCAATCCATTGAAAAATGTCTGGCATATAGGTCGCACTAAATCAGCACCTAACAGCTGAAACAAAACAAAATGATGTTTTTCCAAAACACAACTTGCTGTAAATTAAAAATTGTGTTGGTTGAATTAGTGGGGGAAATTAGAGTGCTAACAATTAACCAGACTGGAGATGCGCAATGGTTTAAGAATGTCTAGTAATTGTTTAATTTGTTCATTATATTTATAAATGAATAGCTCTATGTACTAACAACAAACTCTAAGTGATGTACCAGCATTAACTCCTTAGAGCGCGTGCTACTTCTTCGCCAAGAAGGCTTTTCCCAGGTAAATTAAATCCCTTAATGCACCATAGAATAGAATTTAAACAGAAAAATGCAAAATGGGCATACATTCACAAGCCCGAATTTCTGTGCAACAGATTGAAACATAAATCACTTAGTTCATTTCCGATCCTACCTCCATCACAAGCAATAAATGTATATGAACAGTACACATTGTGTCTGAACATTCCACTGAATACATAATCCTCCTGATGGCAGGGAATCTATCTACTGTAAGGTTTCGCGGTCTTGCACATTACCAAAATCTAAATGGTTACACTCACTCAACGAGTGATCCCAGCTAAGCAATATCTGTGTGTGTGTGTGCCTTGTCTCAATCGCAGATCATAGAGCTATTCATGTGTAAATATAATTAACAGATTAAACAATTACCAGACATTCTTAAACCGCTGCGCATCTCCAGTCTGGTTAATGTTAGGTTGACTGTTTATACAGGTTGGTTTATGTAGTGACAGCCGCAGGACTATTGATGCTGCAGGTCCTATGCTAATTAGATCCCATACTCAAACTTTGACTCTAATAGGGTCCTCCAAAGTCTAGTTTAGGAGAGCGCAGCGTCCCATTATTAAACACTGATCCCCCTTTTTAAATTAGAGAACTATTTCAATCACTCCACACATTCCAACATGAAGTGTACGCAAAAAGTAAATCACCTTAAGAAAAATGCTGGTACACAGTGTCACAAAGCCATCACAATCAACATGTAGGCCTGTTGTACGCACAGTAAAGCTCTCACATATTGATACTTTCACGTCACGGAAAACCTTCAATTTAGTTCATGAGTCCAGCGTCTAACAGCGCTGAGGCAACGATCCTCTGCTTTCAGTCCTATTTGCTTAATTTCAGAGGAATTTTACACCACCTCCCGCCAACTGCCAGCCCTGCATGGGTGGATCGCAACGGCGTTACCCGCTGTCCCTCCAAACACCGAACTCCTCTACAGCTAAGATGTTCCTAGCCCACCTCCTGCCAACCCTGCACGGCTGGAGTCCAACCGTGCTACCCGCTGTCCCTCCAAACACCGAAATCCTCTACAGCTAAAATGTTCCTGGCCCCCCTTGGCAGACCACCCTGTGTTTATGTTCATTGACAGCTCACAGTTGTCCATAGTTCTACATGGTCAGAACAGCTGGCCATAGTGTTTGTCTGTATATCCCGCCTGATCTCGGAACTTTCCCAAATGATCACAAATGCAAAATTCGCATACTCGCACGCATACCACAAGTGGTGCATACCAAACACACGTGTCCACATCACGCCCTCCTCGTGCTCCTTTCATTGAAACAGATGAATGCATAAAACGAGCAAAGGGGGTTGGGATTACGTGTGGCTTGAAATGTATGCACGCCCCACAATACCAACCTGGAAACATGCCCAAGCTGCACCTTTGCTGCATTGTCCAAACCGTGCATTCATAAATGCGCTCTTTGGGATGACTACAAAGTGCAAGCATTCCACCAGACATTACTCCTTTAACCACAGAAGTGCTGTCTGTATGTGCTGGCCACAACAGCATGTGCCCCGTTGTTGTGTCAGGCCACTTGAGTGTTGGACGTATTGCAAGGCTTGAGGTCTAGCCATCCTGGAGACACACAATGACAAGTGCAGGAAATGACAGTGTAAGGGACGGCTTACCTGCTCCTTGTCTGGCTTGTCAGAGACGTCATTCAGGCTGGTGGAAGTCAGGTTCCTATGGGTCATTGTCGGGCTGCCTGCAAGGACAAGAGCACGACTCAGATAGTGCACAGCATGCCAGCAAGATGGACTCGGCACAGCTACAGAAGCGATTGCGAAAGTCTACCTAGGAGAGGCCAGAGGGAAGCAGCACAGTAGGCGGAAGAGGAGGAACAGGAAAGACGAAAAGACTCCGAGATTCCAGCAAGCACCCCAGCGCAGTACCATCTCACATCTCAAAATGGCAAAAGCACACAAACCAGCTTGCTGAAGAAAATACTGTTCATTAGTCTCTGATGTTGGTTTCTAAAACATGAGTTATTTGGTGAATTGTCATTAGGGGTCAGCCATTTTCTCTGGGCTCAAGAGAGGGAGACAGAAGAACGATTCTCGTGACTTTAGCAACGCAGAAGTGAAGACGATACCTGTGCAGGCTCCGAGGAAGCCACGTCCTCCGAGCGAAGCTCCTAGCGCAGCTGCTGGGCGTCCGCTGTCTTCAGTGGTCTCCGTGTTGGGCTAGACTCCAGTTAAACATCTCAACTTTTAGGAACAAGTTCTGAGTGGCATACCAAGACACATCCCATGAAGGCTTCGCCCGCTGGGAAATAGGCCCCTCCCTTTCACCGCTGCACCATGAGGGGACTGAAGCCTCCCCCCACCTCCAGGGCTGTTGCTATATCCCTTTGGTTGGTTCAAGCTGCAAGTATTTGTTAGGAAAACAGACAGCATCATCTCATGCCAATGCAGTTTCCAATTACAAATAGCTGTGGGGCACCACCACCAGAATTCATGTTAATTGGTCAAAATATTTTTCCGGTACAACTGAAATCGGTTTTCAAAGTCCCCCATTTGATGATTTCTGACACTTTTGATGCAGTACCAAATATAGGCCACGATGAAAATGCCCAAAAAACTAGCAAACGCTATGTGCTATGATGCAGTGCTCAATTGTCATCACCTAGGATACTGACAAACATGTTCTTCAAAACAAATGAATACAAATACGCAGAGGCAGTTTTGTATGTTTTTACACATCTGTTCGATTTTGTTAAGGAGTCCCCACACACAGCGGGATACAGAGCAACAAAAAAACACAATTGCAGTCTCCAGACCGCGCCTCTGAAACCTTGACAAACAAAAGACTGAGGGCCTCATTACAAGGGTGGCGCTCCCGTAATGAAGGGTGCCGATACGGGACTGAAACCCTTCTTTATGGGAGCGCCAATTACGAGGTTCCCGTTGGGGGACCCGGAACAGACGTCTGGTAAAACCAGATGTCTTTTCTGGGTCCCGCGAGGGGAAGAGGGAGGTACTAACGGACCATTCGTAATGTGCCCGTTATTACCTCCCTCCCCATTCCCATTGAGCCCTACGGGGGGCTCAAATGGGAGTGGGGAATGGTTCCTTAAAGGAGGAATTACCGGGTCCTCCAATGTTGGAATGACCCGCTTATTCCTCATTGAAGGAACCCGGTAATGGAGCCCGGTTTGGAGATAGCCTTGCTGCTAATAGCACCATGGCTACCTCCAAACTCGTAATGTGTTTGGAGGCCCTGAGTCAGAAAGTGCGGCCCGCAGTGAGTCTGGAATGGAGAGGGGGGGGCATGTTCAAAATGGAAAGGGGGAAGGGAAAGGCAGGCATAAAACCGACCTTCCGCAAAGTCGGTCTCATGCCTACAAGATTTAGACATAGAACCGAAAATCTGCTCCATGTTTCCACACTCCATGGAGGAAATCTGCATGTATCTCCGCTTGCATCACAATTTTGATGTGGGCTGGGAAGCGTGGATCCCTACGGGCAGGGCCGGCCTTAGAGGCGGCATCGCCCCAGGCAGCTAAACATGTGGCACACCTTCCTCTGCGTGCCCCAGGACATCCAGGGGGATAACGGGGGGAGGGAGAACCACATTTTTCAATAGGCACCGATGCAAAAGCATTTAATTTCAATAGGGTGCATGCCGTGCCTTCTCCCACCACGCCAGCGCGGGTAAGACCTTGAAAAACTCCACCAAACTGGCGTGTTGGGGGGCTAATGGCGGCCCAGAAAGCCGATCGGCCGGGTCTACCCTAAGGCTGGCTCTGCCAGAGGATTTTGATCACCATTTTGCATGTTAATACAGTAGGCAGAGACTGTAAGAAGCCCTGGTAAATGTGCCCACTCTGTTTTGACATGGCGGCATGGGCATCATTTTAGGGGGGGGACAGGATGTTTGTCTCTCCCCCAACTTTCATGGCACAACATTTTGTCCCCATTCATTTGGCTGGGGCACCTTTTCTTCAGATGTCATGTCCCACCCAACATGTTCAGCAAAGTTACTCCACTGCATGGCGGCCACCATTGCCAATCACTGCTGTGCATGCATGCGCACACGCAGTGATTCATGAGTATTACCTGCATGGCCTGGATGCTTGCATGCAAATCCGGGGACCACCCATATTCCCATGCAAACCGCCAATCCATACGGATAATGTCTACGATAGGGTGGAGTGTTCCCAGGGCATAGGTTGTCGGTGTGTGCTCAGCCCCCACTACCCCACGCATCAGCATACAAACATAGATAGAAGCCTGGTGGTCGCTGCTTTGCCATTTTTAAAAACATTATGTGAGAATGTAGTAAGTTACCGGCGCTTTTATCATTTTTAATTGTATTCTATTGCATGACATCGTTTGCTCCATGTTTTATTTTTGGCTCTGGCATGTTCCTGTTGGAGTTTGTAATACGTCCTGTTTGTGGACCGGGCTGGAGTAAGCGTTTACTCTCCAGTGGCGCCTCACTACATGTTTCTTGCTAAAAGGAGTGAGAAGCCGCTGCGATACTGGCGGTGGACACCACTCTCTTGAGCTTGCCAGAGGTGAAGAGACACTTTAAGGAGCAAGATAAACTGACCATCGGGAGGCCTGTAAAATCAACCCACATATGCAAGTTGAATGGTGCCCCGGCAAGATGCACAAAACACCCCAAAATCCCTGTTCCTATTAAAGGGAAAGTGCATTCAGTGAACATTTCTAGGTGAGAATAAGGTTTTGGATTGAGGACAGCTCTATAATATATTCTAAAACAATTATACAAATATTGTTAGTGTAGTGTGTAATCCTGTAAATCTACTTGCAACTGCGGTGTCTCGGTAGCTGGACATACACGGCTTTATGGTAAATCCGGTAGCCGGTTCCTTATCTTTCAACAAATCCCTGTACAACCTACAGTGATCCGATATTGCCGGGAAGCAATGAAGAGGTCGGTTTCATAGCGAGGGCTCTACCACGTGTCATTTGTCTAAACTGGTCGTTAATTACCCCTAATTGAAGGCAAAAGTGCCCAGTGCCCCTCGCTGCATTAAGAGTGGATAGTCCCAGGGCAAAAGGGGCACTGTAACGTGCAGAATATGCCCACAAAACAGAAGAATAATCTCCAACACCCCAGGAGCCATACAGGGTGAAGAACACCCAGAGACCCGCACCCACAGTGACAGCTGCTGTGGGGTCACGCATTACCCTCAAGGTGCATTAGAACTCTCTCCGGAAACGCCCCCCTCTTCATCAGCAAAGAAGCAACTTTAGATAAGTCAAGTTACAGTTCTTGTCGCTAAGAGAATCTGACCACTCGTTCATAGGTGTGTAGCAAAACAGCGCGGCAACTCTTCACAGCAACTCTTCTCCACAACGAACAGACCCCAAACGAGAAAAACAGAGCGCCAGTCACGGTTCACAGTTATTTGTCACAAGGCATCATCATCTTGCAATATTATTCCTGGTCTACTCTGTAGCGCACAAATAACATCACATATCCAGACAACAAAGTAAATTAGTTCAAGGTACCCACGACATAGAAATCCAGTTTGAAAAGAAAACAAGCAGCAGGGATTGCAAACAAAAGAGCACAGAACGAAATGACTAGGATGAAGTATAAGACTTGAATGAATAAGAAAGACTACAGGTATCTATACATCCAAGAGCAGTAAAAAGTTTGCCAGTCTCTTGTTGATGGATGAATGTATTTAGGAGTGTTTTTGTATGAAATGTCTATGCCACTTCTGAATTCATTATGAGTTATTAAGAGTGTGTTAACCCATTTTTTCCCTGGGCTGAGTGATTTTAGATGTATGACGGAATGTGCTGGGCGAAATGTGTGCAGTGAAGTAACATTGGTTGGCCTTTATATCGGTAGGTAGTGCATACAATGAGTCTATTGGTTGTCAATTTCAAATTCAAGTACTGTGTTAATAATCCTTTGTTCACAGGTTCCCAAATTGCAAAGGACATAATCCGCATAATGTATTTGTGTTACTCTGTTATGCACCAGTGGTTAGGGGGAGGGGAGTCTATTGTACTGTACTGAGTGTATTGCACCTGTAGAACCAATATTGAAGTGTTCAGATTAGGGGAGGGGGAACAGGGGCATGGGGTTCTTTGGAATGTTTTTTCTTGGAAAGAAGCAGTTGCATCTTCTAACTACCATTACCTTAAGAGCGTGGTTTTCTTTATTGCTTCTTTTATTTTATTATCAGGGCTGGTGCTGACCAGCATTTCCAAGGAAAGAATGGTGACTAAGGCTGGAGATTAATTGTGTTTTGTTTCATGGAAAGTAAATGGTATTAATACACTGTTAAAAAGGAAAATAGTAATTAACCACGTCAATGACTTAAAGGCAGATATATGTTTACTACAGGAAACACACATGCTACAAGAGGAGGTGAACAGACTGAAGAAAGGATGGGCAGGGTGTGTATTTGGTTCATCCTATAACTCAAGATCATGCGGAGTGGCAATATTAATACGTAGAAATTCCCCAGTTCATATACTGAAACAGTATTCAGACAAGGAGGAAGAATGATTGCATTGGTATTGAATATCCAAGGGGAAATTGTAGCGTTGTGTAACATTTATGTGCCAACGGTGGATGATAGGTCATTCTATAGATATATTGCCCTGACACTACTGGACATGAATACCTCAAACATAATACTTGGTGGAGATTTCAACGAGGTGCTTGAACCGTTGATTGACAAAAGTAAATGTACTATGACTCGAGTAAGGAAGAGCCATTCTACGTCTTTACATGCCTTAATTACTCAGCACAATTTGGCAGACGCGTGGAGACTAGAGCATCCGTCGACCAAAGACTACAATTTCTTCTCTAACACACACAATACATACTCTAGATTGGACATGATACTAGTGTCTGGCAAAGTCGCAGAAAATTACAGAAATGGAGTGATTTGGGATATACACCTACACCAGTGGAAATGCGTCTAGGCCTATGTTTTAATATAAATAGGACTTGTTCATGGAAGATGAACACATTACTACAAGATGAAGACGAATTTGTTGAGGAAATTATCTGTGAAACTAATCATTTAATTGAAGAAAACCACACAAGGGAGCTGGATGCAACAATAGTCTGGGAAGCCTTCAAATGCTCCAGGAGGGGCTTATTGATCAGTTTATCGAGCGGTCAGAAAAATAACCATGAAACTGAAGGCTTGGCCCTGGACAAGAAGATTAAAGGTCTGACATAAGAAATGTTACGTGACTCAAATGCTGAAAAAGTTAAGGAACCACGCAACATAAAAAGTGAATATAACAAGAAAATGTCTGAAAAGACGGAACAAACATTATTTCGTATCAAATGTACATATTTTGAAAATGGTGAAAATTGTGACTGTTGGTTAGCCATCGCTTAATGAGGAGGCAGACAGAGCAATGCCATCAACCGCTAAATTGGACGGGTCCATTACTTTTAACCCTACAGAGATTAATGAGGTATTCAAGGACTATTATGAATGACTATACTCCAATGAAATGAATATATCTGGAGACTTAAGGAGTTTTAAAGCAGATCTAGAATTGCCGAAATTAACAGCGGAAGAGATGAACAACTTGAAAGGCGAATTGACGGTTGATGAACTCTGGAAATCTATTGCATCTTTGAATTCTGGGAAATCGCCAGGACCGGATGGGATACCAGCTGAATTCTATAAGATTATGCCAGAATCCATACTTAAACTCGTACGTGACATGTTTGTGTCGCCTCTATCTGAAGGGATGTTACCCCAAAACTTGCCACTATTTTAGTAATCAAAAAGAAAGATAAGGACCTGACATACAGTCTATTGAATACAGACAATACAATTTTGGCGAAAACCTTAGCAGGAAGATTAGAAGTATTGCTACCGAAGTTGGTGCATGAAAACCAATCAAGATCTATCAAAGGTAGACATGCAGCTAATAATATGAGAAGACTCTTGGAACCCATATCGCAAACTACAGACAATTGTGACGATACGGCAGCCTTCTCTTTGGATGCTGAGAAAGACTTTGACTGGGTGAATTGGAAATTGGAGTTATTTGTATGACGTATTGAAATAAATGGGTCTTGGAGAATGCTTTATAAATTGGGTTAAGCTATTATACTCCAGCCCAACAGCAGGAAGTGGAACACATGGGATGAGATCTGAGCGCTTTGAACTGGAATGGGGTACTAGGCAGGGGTGTCCTTTGTCCCTGCTTCTATTTGTAATTGCAATTGAACCTTTGGCGGCTGCAATTCGCTAACATGAGAAAATACAAGGAACCGGCTACGGAGGAGTAGGACAGAAATTATGGCTCTATGCGGATGACCTATTACTGGTGCGGTGGACCTGGGCAATTCACTGCCAACTCTTATGGCGCTAACAATGAGTTATGATAGGCTGGTGGTTACTTCTCTTGGATTTAAATGGTGTCCGGAGAATCTTTAATACTTTGGCATCTGGATGACCAAAAAATATGAAGAAATGGCACAGGACTTAAGCAGGATTTGGAGAGGTGGAAGCTGTTGAATCTATCTTTATGGGGTAAAGTCAATCCATTTAAAATGATCTCCACTCCAAGGATAACTTATGTTTTGAGCATGCTACCTTTTGAATGTTGGGAGGAAATTTTGGAAAGAACTAAATGCTCTTATACAGAATTTCCTTTGGGACAACACACCACCAAGGATGAAATTATGGAAATTGCAATTGCCTCTGGAGAGAGGTGCTTTGGGGGTTTCAAATGTTTACGCATATCATCTGGGATTTATGGCATGATATTATGCACCGTTCATGGAAAAGGAACCTGATGAATGGACCAAGGCGGAAGCACGTCATTAGGGCCTCTAGCACTGAGAGCTATCCTGACAACCACATCAGGACGAAGAAATAAAGTGGAACCCACAACGCAATTTTTGAGAAGCTCTTGGAAGGAGTTCATGAATCTTCTAGGGGAGAACGCCTTTAAGAGTCTTGACTCTTCATATGGTACAACCCTAAAATAATGGAAAATGGGAAAAACATTTTTGGGCAGATTGTTTCTTGGGAGGTGTACTGTGGATCAGGGATCTGAGACGTAATGACAGATGGCTGACCCTGAGTCAAGTAATTGATATGTAGGGAATACCAAATTGCACACAACGTGATTACAAGAGGCTTAACAAGGCTATTGGAGAAATTGAGTCTGAAAATGGTGCTGATTTTGTAGCCCTAAATGCAAGTGGCAAAGCAGAAGGTAGCAGGCTAGCAAGTAGATACTATAAACTGATTGTGTCTATGTCGAAGGATAACCGATCACTAATGTAAGAATGGACCAGGAGATTAACATGTGAAATTACACAGGAACGATGGGAGAACGTATGTAAGAAGGTACGCCTGTCTTTTGTGAGTTTGAGAAAGAGATCGCGTCAGATTAAGATCCTGAATAGGGAACATAAGAGAGGTTTGTCTGATACTAATGACTGTAAGGGATGTATTCACAGAGTGTGTGAGAGTGAGTCATTTCTGAGGAACACTCTGTATCATTTTTAACAATGTGTTAGGGCAGACCTTGGATTATGATTATGATTATATTACATTCATTCTTGGTGATGATGAATTGCTGAGTGATCTATGCAATTCACAACGAAAATGGCTATTTACAGGAGCCGTAGTGGCCAAAAAACGGATACTAGGAGGATGGAAATAGAGATTGTCTCCAGAAGTGGATATTTGAATGGATGAAATGTTGAAATTGCCTCATGAGGAAAGGTTGATCTATCGCCGGAAGAAAAGAATTGACTTTTTAAAAAGATATGGGGTTGTTTCCTGGACATGTACTAGCTCTGATAAAGCGGTTTATGTTTTTTTTTTCTTTTTGGGGAGGGGGTTTAGGAGGTAAACTGTTTGTAATTCACTTTGTGAAGTATTTGTAAATTCTATAAAATCTTAAAAATAAAAAGTGTGTTGAAGAGTTTAGAACTATTAAAATTGGTAATACCAAAACAGCCATTAATAACTGTTAAACCTTGACAAAGCACAAAACAGTGGGTGTGGTTAGGCTCTCATGATGCTCTCACTTTCTTCCTAGTGCCAGATGAAAAAGAAACAATTTTTTTTATGTTAAAAGTTTTTTCTTCACATTGTTTTCTTCTTATTAATACATATGTGTAGCTCTATAATCATTGTTCCTAAATGGTAAGTATCTAATTTTTGGTTTCACTAATAATCAACAAGAGGCACAGGACAATATCTCTTCCAAAGAGTCATACATGTGTGTAAATACCTCCATATAGGCCCTGATTACAAGTTTGCCAGTATCCTGCCGTATTACCGGTGGGAAATTGGAAAACTGCACTTACCGTCTCTGCCGCCCGATATTCCGGTATTGCCGTAATATTACGGGCAGCGGAATGCCCGTAAATTCCCATTCCCATAGGAGTCCATGGGGATGGGATTTCCTGAACCACTGGCACCGTTAGTAACAGTGCCGGTGATTCAGGTATTTGTTTGCCAGTAGGGGCCTGAACTCCCGGCAGGTCAGACCTGGCGGGAGATCCGTGGCCCCCACTGGCAAACTTAAGTGTGCCGGTGCCGAAAAAATAGGATAGCTGAAATTACCAGCATTTTTTCCAGACCGGCAACCTCGTAATGAGGCCATTTGAATGTTTGGTTATTTTTATTTTGGTGACCTGGTATTTTCAGATGGTTATGAAAATGCAATCAATTAGCATCGGCAGTTGTAGAACAGAGGAACGTGTAGCATTCGTTTCTCTCCTCTTTTCTGTGTCTGCTGATAGCGCGTGATTGTGCATTTGGATCGACTGCATTTTCCCGAATGACGAAATAGAGACTGCTTTCCTAAATGGGAACGCAATGACGTGTTGCTGAACACCTGCTGACATTTTTTTACCACCATCAAACTTCACGACACAGTGGCAGTGATGGAAAGAGCAAAGGGACCGACGCTTGGTGTCGCGGAAGTCCCCCTTCCTCTTCCAGAACCTGTAACAGTGGAGCAGACAGAACAAAGGGTATTTATGGGTGAGAAGGGGGTGGAGGGGTGTCTGCCCCCCCAGAAAAGCAAGACAGATGAGAGGCGAGTAGGCAGCAAGAGTATGTCATGTTTGTCAAGGGAACTGGGAAGTGGGGCAGTCAAGGAGCAGGGATAAAGGATTAACCCAGAAGATCAAAGAAGGCGAGAGGTGGTAAAAAGACGCAAGATGGGAGGGCGGGTGAAGGAAGAGTGAGAACATTTGAGGTGGTGTGGGGCAAAGTGGGAACTACAAACGGGAGCCGCTTCTTGGTGAGTCCTGGGAAACGGGAAGACGTGTACATTTAGGGGAAAGAGGTTCGGGAAAGGGGATGTCAGAAACGGGACAGTGGATAGGTGTCCTTGAGCATGTCCAATAAGGAGGGTTTACCAGGACAAGAATAAGGAAAATATGAACAGGAGAATGCATGTCAGAAGGAGTGGCTTCAGCATTACACACCTAGATCCGCGATTGCTGAGGGCGTGGCGCATCATGTCAGCTAAGGCCGGAATCATTTCGTCTTGGTTGGAGGCAGGTCTTTCCTTTTATTAGCTTGAGCGTGTATTACTGTTGATGTGCATGAGAGATACACATTGCTGGATAGCCTAAGCTCCCATGATGATGCTACATGCAACAGTTATATTATGCAAAGGCCTTTTGTGTGTGTTGTGGTTTATGGGGCATGTCCATGAACATAATTCATAAGCAGAATAGCAGTCAAAGTACCTCGAGGGAGGACCTTCCACACAGCAACACTCTGACATTGTTTATGAAATAATGAGTATACAGCAAAGACACAAATTCTCAATTTTATTGCAAACGGCTATCAGTTTGACATCGTCCGTGTACACCCTCAATGATTTGATCAGTATTTATTTGTCATTTCCCCAGTTTCGCCCATTTACAAAGTCTCGCCCCCCCCCCTGTCATTGACTTACTGAGCCATCCCATGTTGGGAGTGAGCCATCCCACGCTGGGACTTCGCCGCACTCGGGGGTCATCGTCCGATGTGCGGGTTGCTAGGCATGGGACAGAGCTGTCAAGTGGATTGCGTGCTTTGTGGGCCAGAAGCAGAATGCAGGAGAAGAAGGCACAAGAGCAGCAGCAGCAGCAGAAGAAGAAGAAGAAGGAGAGGCACAATTAACAAGTAAGAAACCGAAGCAAGGGAAGGAAAGGTCAACATTGATCCAGCAAAGCATGAACGCATTCAAAGATTACCCCAGTGTTACAATAGATTACAAGAAGACAGTAAATCTTTAAATTTCAAACTTGTCTTGTTAGTTCTTTGCCACTAGCGTGTAAAACTATTGTGCCCATATAAATAAGTGATAAGCCCCCCCACAATCTGTCTCCTAAACGATCAAGTGCATGAGACATTGCATAGAAGTATTAGTACAAACATGTGATTCCAAGCCACAGAGCTGCTCAATGACAACCCTCATGGCACTCACATCCTTTGTACTTTACCTTCTGCATCCAATCATGAAAGCCCTCCTCAAGTCTCATGGCTTACACAACAGAACCGTTTCACTACAACCTTGGGAGGTTTGGCTGCTGCCTTCTTCCCCACAGCTTGGAGTGACTCAGATATGTATGCAATATATTCATTCACACGAACTTTGCCCACTTCCCAGCCTGTTTCTTCTCGCACACACAGCAGGATCTTCACAGGGCCATTGTTAGTAACACAGGCAAAGTAGATTCTACGGGTGCTTGTCAGTTGACACAATGACGAACACGTGGTAGGAACATATGCAAGAACGGGTGGAAGCGCCTGGTCTCTTGATGGCAAAAAGTGTGGGGGTGGCTCCGTTAGGTGTGTTTGAACATTGTGTACAACCTAGGCAGTGAGTAAACACATTTGCCAATGAGAATACACCCCATCTTAGATACAAGGGGGTCAGCACACACACTTGTGTGGTGTCCTTCCAGGATTACCTTTCTGCCAGTTACACTCAGTGACTGTGTGAGAGTGCTTATGTACATTTGTGCCAAAGTCCCATGTATATACATTCAAAAAACAAAGTGTGTGTGAAGATTCAATTCCAGAAACATGTACATTATCCAGAAAGGGGTTTTTAATAACATATACAATGTCCTACAATCACATGTCGACAAAAAAAACACATAATTAACAACAATACATCAAACACAAAGGACATATACGAAGTGCATCTGATAGCAGCAAAACATTTCTGAATAAAGTGTTGTGTGTAAAACATTCATAATATTGCATAAAACTCAAACCTGTTATGACCTCCTGGGCCTCCTGAGGCAAACATGTCTACTAGAACAGACAAGGCTGATATCTACTGGTGCTGCCTTCCATGTGAGTTGAGTTTGAGTGTCCTTATTATGCGAGCGCAATGGAATCTGTCTGTAGGGAGCCAGTCCTGATGAAAACATCGTCTGGATTTGGATTAGGGAATTGTTGATTCTAGAGAAGGGACAACTGTTTAGTGTCTCTGCTTGAGCTCAGTAGTGGAAGACAAAAATATGACATTTAGAAATGTGTCTCTTCTAGTAGACTTTTTGGGCTCAGGTCATAACATTGCATAACAATCTGTTTTCGTATATGTGTCTTATATATTATTGTGAATGTTTTGCACACAGCACTTTGTTCTGAAATGTTTTTGCTGCTATCAGATGCACTTCATATGTATATCCTTTGTGTCTGTGATGCATTGTTTTTGGCGACATGGGATTCCATTTTCTATATTGTAAGATATTGCATATCTCATTAAACGTTTTCTTGATAGTGTGTATATGTTTTTGGAATTGAAACTTCACACACACTTTTCTTTTTGAATTTATAGACTGTCGCCCCGATGTGGAAGGGGTTATGGGGCCTACCTACCTTTTTGTAAGACAAAGTTCCATGTCTTAACAACTGCAGAATGGAGTTGGGCGCCATTGGGGCCAGGGACCACACTCTGCTCCATGATACAGGCCCCAGAGGAGGTAAGTATATGGTGAATCACCCTGGCCACGCAGTAGACCCCTGGCCTTGTCTGCATGGCCCAGATTGCTACCCAGGATAGGAAGACGTCTGAAGGCACACCAATGTGTACAAGGGGAGGTGAAGCTCAGGTGGTCCACAGATGGCGCAAAGCATGTATTGCCTGTGAGAACACTTGGTTTGTTCAAAGGCTCCAATGCATCCTGTCAACCAATCCACAATAGGACTGCAAGACCTATCCTTGGCCTCAAGCCCAGGGACCACATCGCTCCAGCCCTAAAATCTCTCCACTGGCTCCCGGTGGCTGCAAGGATGAAATTCAAGACCCTCTGCATCATCCACAGGGCTTTCTGGGGTGTGGGACCCCGCTACATATAACTCTCTCTCCCTAAATACCCTCCTGCTTGAGCCCTTTGGTCCTCTAGCTCCAACTCTCTGCAGAGAGACGTTTTTCCAAGCAGTGAGTGGGGGTTAGATCTCTCTCTTTGGCAGGTGCCTCCCTCTGGAATGGCCTCTCTCCCCCTCGCAGACTTGAGCCAGACCTCTTGAACTTCCAGAAGCTTCTCAAGACCGTGCTCTTCTCCACTTCCTTCCCCTCACACTCCCTTGCTAATGCCCCCATCTGCCCTGCGACTGGCAGCCTGGTCCCTTATGAGTCTTACATGGTACCAGACTCCTTGACCAGTCCATACCAGAAGCCCCCCAAACCAGCACTGCCCTTATGGGTCCCGTTCCCTGAGTAGCCTGGTGGGTTGGGCATCCCTCTCCTAGACGGTGGTCCACCCCGGCATCCATGGAACTTTCCCCCCAGGGGCCCCTCATCACTTGCCTAGCCCCTGGGGACTTTCTTCCTTCTACCCCCTGCATTTTTATGCCCCTTCCTCTGACTGTCACTTACAACCCCCTGCCCTCGAACACTCCCCCCCCTGCAATTCTTGTTACTGCACTTGCACAATCCGAATGTCACAAGACCTAGTAGGACCGTTATTGTTGTTTATCTCCCGTGCCCCCTCCCTTTTTTGTCTTGTAGCACCTGGAAAAACCATTATGCTGTATAGGGCGCCTTATAAATATTCAATAAATAAAATAAGCACTACTAATTGCATTGTTTGCAAGCCCCAAGTGGTGCAGTTTGCAGGGCCTTGTGATAAGGAAAAATCAGAAATCATATCAAGTAATCTAGTGAGAGAGAGGCCCATTCCATCTGCTTCCACAGATGACTGTAGTTTAGCGTCTGAATCCAAGAAGAGACCAAAATAGCCTTGATTTGCAGAACCTCGAGGCTGACTTCTCAGCCATTACTCCCCGGGGACAGAGATGTAGTCCCAATAGCTACTGACCAATCCCTGAACATGACTTCATGTTCTACAGACCCGAGTACCCTCACCTTGGTAGGCCTATGGGAACCGCCCTGATCAGAAATAAAAGGGAGCAGCCACAATGGAAAGGTTTGGAGTTCAGAGAAGGTGTTTGCAGCGTTTTTATGAGATGGAGTAGCAGAGTGCCAGATAGAGGAGTGTTTAAAAAGTGTACGGAAGAAGGAGCAGAGGGAGAATGTGGATAAAAGAAGCAAACAGGACTTTGGAGGGAGTGGATAGGGAAGAGTGAAGGTAGGAGGTGTCAATAGCAGAGAGTGACTGGAATAATAGGTGGCGCAGCAAAATAAGTAAGACTGGGGGAGGGAAGCAGAAAACCAGAGGTTGGGAGAAGAACAGAGTGGAGGCAAGGAGGGGCAGAGGTGAAGAGAAGTCAGGTGGAGGAATAAGTTGCACAGTGGCGTGTCATGGAGGCAATAGAGGAGGGCAGAAGCGAGGAAGCAGAGAGAAAAAAGTAGGAGGACAAGAATAAGAAATGAAGTAGAGAGAAGGTATAAACAAGTAGAGGGTGGGGAAAGAAGGCCCTGCAGGACTGATTACTCAACACATCATTCAGTGGGGGAAAGAGTTTGGCCAGCAGCGGAAGGGTTGGAGAAGGCAGATGAACAAGTCCCAGCCCCAACCAAGAGGGAAGGGGATATATTCCAGAGGGGAATGTTTGTGCGCACGAGCCTAATGCCAAACCTGCAGCACCCAGGGCATTAGACATGGTGTTGCTAGACAATCTCATAAATGCAGAAAAGACAAGGCAACACCTGCAAATAAACCAGTTAAGTCAAGAAAGACTTTGCAAGACTGTCAAGACACAAGTGCTGGGGCCCATAAAACCTCAAAGGTTGAGTGACTGTTTGCCGCCAAGAGAAGTGACTATCCACAGCAGGAATGAGAGGGAGTTAATGAGAACCCTGCTCCTAAGAACGCCTGCTGTCTTTGCACCCATTGTGCGTACACACACCTTGTGATTTCAGTTAAATATAAAACCCAGGCATTTTGCGTTATTCTTAGGTAGCCCTTGTCACTCGGCTTCTTGACTCTGCTGTGTCTATTGATCCACGGCCATGACATTAAACAGTCGGACCCACATACCAGTATCAAAGTTACTATGTGAACTGAGTTATTGAAATTTGTGGACAATAAATGTTCAGAAATTAGAGCACAGAAAATGGAAGCTATATCCCAGCCCACAGATTGGATACCGCCCTGGAGATTATAGTGAAACCTTCCAACATGCTCTTGGGGCATTTCAGATTGAAGAGACTGAGCAAAGGTTGGTCAATGGAGAGACCTGCTATATTAGCAAACATCTGTGACTTTTGAGTTCCACTGTTTCAACACTGGTTAAACCTTCATGAAAAAGCTGCAGCTCTCATCTCACACACTAGTGATATTTTAACCACTCTGTATACGCGCTTCTTAACGATGCATCCCTTTTATAAAGAAAAAAACAACATATGTAAAGATATAAGAAGACATTTGATCAATAAAGGATGTCTGTGGCATCTATTGGTGATATTTGGCGCCTATTAAGTGGTGATGATGACATAAGAAGTCTAGGCAAAGTTAGCCTCAACAGCATCTGCATGCAGTAGTATAACGCAGAATTGTTAATACCATCACCAACACAAGGGAGCGCTTTCCTATATCCAATGCAGTCATATACGAATGTATGTCAACTCCTTGAATTTACAGAGGCCAGAGTGAAAAAGGAACTACTGAATAAATAAATGAAAACATGGTCAGCTTTTCGAACCCATAGCTATTGCATTTAAATCCAATGTTATGGTTTTTCTAGGTAAAAGGGAGAACTTTATCTGAGATAAGAGCCATCTTCATCATTTTACACTTTGGCTGTACACTGGGTCAGGAAAGCCCAGGAGAATACCGAATCCCAATGTGTCACCAGATTCTGTGATCCTTGACGATCTCAGATGCAGGCTTTACATTTCCTGAATTGGAAGCACAGGCTGGGCAGGGAGCCGAGAGGCGATTATTGCGTGGAAGCTCAATACAAATCTAGGCGAGAGTTTTGGGGTAGGCTGTGCAAGTCCCTTCGCAAAAGGAATACAAATGAAGGCAAGAAGAAAGGACTTGCGCAGAACACGGGACGGAGATATGCATTAGGAGTCAACATATCAAACTGCCCTCTTTGAAGAAAATATAATCCTTTCAGCGAGCAACACAGAATCATCTTTTGTAGCAATCAGGGATTAGCTCTACACTTTTGGGAAACCACCAAGTTTCAGAGTAACTTCTGAAAGATCGAAACCTCTAAGGTTATCGAGAAAACCTGAAAAAGAATCCTCATAAAAATGATTTCCCATTCAAATGGGCAAACTTAGAGGCACACTATTTGAGGAATAAGTATCAGGCGGATCGATATGACACTTCATATTCACAAAAGTATGCTAAAGATTGCAGCGACACATTTGTATTCAGGAGAGGGGTGCGGCTGAAACCTCAATTCTATCCCGTGCCCCCTCTCCGCTATACAAATGAATGAAAATGGGGTTGTAGGCAGGGGTACTCAGGAAAAGATCTCAGCCTCACGGCTGTAACAGAGAGCCGCCACAGGAAAAGTCACCCTAAAATAGAATTGTCTTCAGGATCATCCACTTATACTATAAAAATGTCACGTCATGTACATTTACACTGTTGGCCAGTAGCCTCAAAAACACCCTCACCACTCCTCATCCTCAGTGCTGTGAGGCTGTGGCATTCCACACTAAAAAAACAACGGGCATCTCAGACAGTGAAGTAACACACGCAAACTCCCTTTACAGGAACTGTGCGGCAACTCTGCGTTTAGACGGTGTATTTGAATATTACACAAATCCCTCCCATGGTACCCGCACCGCAATAATGCAAGTCTGGCACTCTGAGGGTTGGCAAAAACACCTGAGGACTCTTTCCTTGTGTGTCCACCTCATATGGCTTGCATACATTACATTATGGGCTCCATCACGTCTGACAGTGGGCTGAGCAATCGCAGATTAAAACCTTATGATCAAACACGCCATCACATTTTAAGTGTATGCTGGAGCACATATCAAGCTCCTCAGGCAACCACGCATTAAAAACTACCACACAGGTTTATGCTTGTTCACAGGAGCATTAAGGTTTGCCATTTTTCTAATAACCCTATGCTTTGGTCGTACTACACTGACTGGACAGTCACAACAACGATCACAAGCTCTATCCCTACTTCTCATTTGCTTTCTTAAATGTGCAAATCTTTTATGTGCATTGAACCTTTCTCCTCCTCTGCTCTCTCTCCTCCTCTGCTGTTCTCCCTAATAGACAAAGGTCTTGATACCTGTGTCAGGAGCAGAATATGCCACTCATAGCAGAGTGGAGCAGAGTACAGGTGAGGTATTGATTGTGAGAGATAGGGGTACCCGTTGTATGTAGTGCATTGTGAGAAAGAGAGAGAAAGACATGAGAATGATGGGTAGAGAAAGTGCAGGGGGAAACAGAGAGAGAGTGATAGAGAGACTGTATGCTAGGAGGGTGGGGGAAGAGTGGAAAGCAGTAGTGGGAGAAAAGGTGAGGGTGGAGGGAAGCAGGAAGGGGGTTAGTTGTAAAAGATAGGCAAAGAGAGTTTAGTGACAGAAGGACACAGAAGCGTAGATAGAGGACTAGGTGTGGAGGGTAGGGTGGAGAATGGAAAGGAGAGGTGTGTGTGGATAGGGTAGTAGAGAAAGGTGAGCACAGCACCATATCCCTGAGTAAAGAAAGGTGGTAAGAAGGAAGTATTGAAGGAATGTAGCAGAGTGAGGAGGGGTGAGAGCAAAGGAGGAGGAAGAGGTGGGTGTGAACATCAGAGGAGCAGAAGAGAAAGAGAGTGGAAGATGATCTGAAGACGCGATACAGCACAAAAAGGGGGTGCCCGAGGGAGAGGCTGGACCAGAGTGTCTGATATTGCTACTTCCAAATCATCAGTGCCTGATGGGATATGTGGGGATCATCAAAGCAATATAACCTTGATAGCCTTGTGGTTGGAACATTGGGGCATGTTTGCAAAATAGCAATAACTCATGGTTGGTTTAAAAAGGCTTGAAAAAAACACTTTCACCTGAAATGTGAAAGAAGAGAGTCCATTTGAGCCAAGTCACACATTCAACAATGCCACCTAGTAGCCATCGCTGGAAGCTCACCTCAAATTAGCCCAAATGCAAACCTTTTTCTCCAGGAAATTGTTTTTGTCTTAGAGGGCAGTGCTACCTTATATATAGCTTCATCAACCCAAGAAAGACATTTCTTACAGATTTTGCTCTGCAACCACAACGTTCCGTTAACACAATTTTTTCACTGAATTTCACAGGTTTTTTATTAGAGCAAGTTGCCCAAAATGTCCCCTTCACGTTTTTTAATGAATTTCAACGGTTTTTACTGGAGCAATTTAACCATAACGTCCTTTTAACAATTTGTTTTCATTGAAAATATATATGTATATATACATATATATATGGGATACATTACTCACCGTAATCGTATTTCTGATGCTTGTATCTGCTTAGATTCACATGCTGTGCATAGGCCGACATCTAGTGGAAGCTGCGGAGTATTACAGTTTGTTTTTCGAAGTCGAAAAATGGGCGTCGACACAGGGCGTGCCAGTAATACTATCCCTAGTGTGACGTCCCCTGTACCCATGATCCCTCACGCGTCTAGGATCCCCAGATTGTGTTTTTCCTGACATGAGGTAGCATGAGGAGTAGCGTGAGTACAGATAGTCCAAGCAGATAGACAGAAAGGTAAGACTACAAGCAACCATGCGCCTTCTCTCGGAGGGGAGGAAGGGTGGGTCGCATGTGAATCTAAGCAGATACAAGCATCAGAAATACGATTAGGGTGAGTAATGTATCCCTTCTGAGGCTTGTGGAATCTGCTTAGATCACATGCTGTGCATAGATTAGCGAGCAGTACCAGAAGAAGGAGGTGGGATGTGAGAAGGGTCATGAGCAAACAGGTGTCTTAGAACCGCTTGTCCCACTTGTGTATCTGCCTTGGAATGAGTGTCAATGCAGTAATGCTGAGTAAAAGTGTGAATAGAGCTCCAAGTAGCTGCTTTGCAAATGGTGTCAAGGGGAACATTTGCAATGAAAGCCAGAGTGGCCCCAATGCCTCTGGTAGAGTGGGCCCTTGGCGTAAAAGGCAGAGTTTTTTCAGAAAGAGAGTAACACAGCTGTATACAGTTGATAATCCACTTTGAGATAGCGCCCTTAGAGACGCGATCCCCCTCTCTGCCTGTAGCTACGGAGACAAACAGTTGATCTGTTTTCCTTAGCGGTCTGGTTTTATTTACATAGTATAAGACCGCCCTACGCACATCTAGGGTGTGTAGTTTCACCTCAGCTGAGCTTTGTGGGTTTTGGAAGAAAGCCGGAAGCTCGATGGACTGGTTTACATGGAACTTGGATATGAATTTTGGTGAGAATCTAGGGTGTGTGCGTAAAACCAGTTTGTCCTTGTGGATAGTAAAGAAAGGATCTTGCACTGACAGAGCCTGAATTTCACTGACCCTTCTTATGGAGGTAATGGCTACTAAGAAGGCCGTTTTATAAGTCAGGTGTTTGAGACTACTTTTATGCATGGGTTCGAAGGGGGGCCCCATGAGCTTAGATAGCACCACATTGAGATCCCATCCTGGCGGTGGGTTCGAGATAGGAGGGTGAAGTCTCTTTACTCCTTCCATGAAGGCTTTAACCACTGGTACTTTCCACCACGAAACCTTGTTATGGGATGTGGTGTAGGCTGAGAGGGCTGCCAGGTGTACTTTCAGAGAGTTAAAAACCAACCCTGCATCCAGCAGGTGGAGCATGTATGTTACAACGTTGGAAGGAGTGCAATCAACCGGGTTGATTTGTTTACTCTGGCACCAGATAACGAATCTTTTCCACTTGTCAAAGTAACAGTGCCTTGTATTTGGTTTCCTGGACTCTTTTAGAATGTCCATACACCTCTGTGGTAATTTGAGATGTCCAAACTCTATGACTTCAGGAGCCATGCTGCTAGGTTCATAGAGTTGGGTTCCTGATGCACTGTTTGACCTTGTTGCTGGGACAGAAGGTTGTACCAGGCTGGGAGTCTGATGGGCTCGCATACCGCCATCCTGCGTAGGTGTGGAAACCATGGTTGTCTCGCCCACATGGGAGCAACTAGGATGAGCGTCATCGATTCCTTGTTCATCTTGTACACCACCTTCCTGATGAGAGGAGTTGGTGGGAAGGCGTACGCAAACATCCCTGACCAGTTCATCCACAGGGCATTCCCCTGGGAGTCCGGTTGTGGGAACCTGGATGCAAATCCTGGGCATTGTTTGTTTTCGCTTGTGGCGAATAGGTCTATAGTGGGGAAACCCCACTGAGAGAAGAGATCTTCTACTACGTCTTTGTGAAGGACCCATTCGTGTTCTTCTGGGAGGGAGTCTCTGCTTAGAGCATCCGCTAGGGAATTGAGCTCCCCTGGAACATGTTGCGATGACAGGAAGATGTTCCGTCTGAGTGCCCATATCCATATTTTCTGGGCAAGCTTGGACAGATTCGGCGAACGAGTCCCTCCTTGCTTGTTCAGATAGAACATGGCTGTCGTGCTGTCCGTCCTGATCTGCACCGACAAGTTTAGTAGATGGGGCTCGAACGCCTGCAGCGCTCGGAATACTGCCAGAAGCTCTAGCAGATTGATGTGGTTCTTGGCTACTGAGTGAGACCAGAGACCCTGAGCTGTGTGGTGGAGATGGTGAGCTCCCCACCCCGTCAGGCATGCATCTGTCGTCACCACTGCCTGTACTTCGGGATCGTAAAAGGGTTTCCCCTTTGCGAGATTCTCTCTTGTCCACCAGTGTAGGTTCTGTACGAGTGTTGGCGAAACGACCACTAGATCGTCCCACTGACCACTTGCCTGAGACCACTGTTTCGCCAACCATTCCTGCATGGGACGCATGCGCAGACGCGCGTGGGGGACCAGGTAAATGCATGACGCCATCATGCCGAGTAACCGCATAGCTTTGCGTACTGTTATCTGTTGACCTGACTGATAATGCGGAATTTGCAGAAGTATGTTCCGAATTCTTTCTTCCGAAGGGAAGGTCAATCCTTTCTGAGTATCTAGGATAGCTCCTAGAAACTGTTTTGAGGTGCTTGGCACCAGACTTGACTTTTTCTCGTTGATGGAGAAGCCTAATTCGTGGAGGAGGTCGATGGTCCTCTGAATGTTTGACCTGCAGATTCCTGGGGTTTCCCCCGTTATGAGCCAGTCGTCCAGATAAGGGTACACTGGGATTGCCTCCCTGCGTAGGTGTGCAGCTGCCACCGCCAGTACCTTGGTGAATACCCTTGGTGCAGAAGCAATCCCGAAGGGCAGTACCTTGAATTGGTAGTGGCGACTGTCCACCTTGAAGCGCAAGTATTTTCTGTGCGCCGGGAGCATGGAAATATGAAAATAGGCATCTTTCATATCCAAGGTTGCCATGAAATCCCCCTTTTTTAGGAGTGGGATTACCTCTTGTAGTGTGGTCATACGGAATTTTTGGGGCTTGACATACTTGTTGGCAGGCCGTAAGTCCAAAACTGGACGCATTGTTAAATCTTTCTTTGGCACAAGGAAGTAAGTTGAATAGATACCCTTGTTTACCTGGTGTCCCGGGACGAGTTCTATCGCGTCCTTTTCTAGCAGAATGGCGATCTCCTCGAGGAGAATCTTCTGATGTTGTAAAGAGTGGACTTTTTGTCTTGGAGGATGGTTTAGGGGACGTTGCAGTAGTTCTATGCAGTACCCATTGGATACTGTTGACAGCACCCATCTGTCGGATGTTATCCCTTCCCATGCCTGGGTGAAACTTGATATTCGTCCCCCTACTGGGGTTGCATGGGAAGGGACCCTGAACTGAGCGTCACTGCTTTGGTGGAGGCGTGCCTCCTCCTTTACTGGGGCTGCCTCTGCCTCTACCACGTCCTCTTTTACTACCCCTACCATACGCCTGGGTAGACTGTTGTGAGCTGGTGTTCCACTGTGTACCCTGGGTGTGGGAGTAGCTATTTCCTCTATTGGAATTTTGGCCGCGGGGGCGACGAAAATTGCCATTCCCTCTTTGGTTAGGTGGTTTGGTAGTTAACTGGCCAAGGGATTTGAGGGTGTCGAATTCTTCCTTAGCGTCGTCCTCGACTGCCTTCCCAAACAGGAGATCTCTTTCCACTGGTTTGTCTAAGAGCGCAGCTTGTGTTTCTGCTTTGAATCCCGACTGCCTCAACCAAGCATGCCTTTTGATGACAGTCCCCTCTGCTATAAGTCTACCCGCATTGTCAGCGGCGTCCAGAGTTGCTTTTACAGTGCAGCCTGACACGTTCCTTCCGCACAAATGCGAGCTAGCTGGCTTTTAAGGGGTTCGGGAGCAGAGTCTATTAGTGCTGCCACTTCTTCCCACTGGTGACAGTTGTAGCTAGCCAACAGTGTGGTGGAATTCGCGATTCTGGCTTGGTAGGCTGCCGTGGAAGCTACTTTCCTGCCAAAACCATAAAGTTTTTTACTTTCTTTGTCGGGGGGAGCCTCAGAGGAAGATAATGGTGTACCAGCTCTTTTGCGGGTGTTGGTTACTACTAGAGAGTCTGGCTTAAGTTGACCTCTAATATATAGGGGGTCCGACTGGGCTGCTTTAAACAGCTTCTCCACTCTCGGATTTACAGGTCTTGTCAGGTTTGGGTTGACAAGGGATGGTGCTATTCTGCGTTGAACAGATTTTAGGATGGGAATGGTCTGGGCTACTGGCTTCCTTTCCCCTATTAGTTCTTCCGCAAAGTCCCTTTCTTCCTGGACACCTTGTGTGTCTATGTGGAAGTGGTTAGCTGCCCGAAAGAGCAGTTCATTCAGGAGGGGCTGATTATCTATTGGGGAGTCAGACACTGGGGCTTCCCTTTCGACTGGTGAGTCCATTCTGAAAATATCTGGGCTATTTTCTGGCTCATCCTCGTCTTCGTCTTCGCCGTAATAATCTGATCCTGCAGGATCTTCTGGCGTGTCAATTTCCTGACCTTCTATCAGGGAAGAGTTTCCTTGGTCTGTAGGGAAGAGGTAAGAATAGGGTTGGACCTCGATGGGGTCTAAAGGCCTAAATGGTGTCTCGACCCGGGGTCTTTTATTTGAGGGGATAGGGTCCCCTGACCCTGAGGGAGAATCTTCCTGAGGGTTTAAAGCTAGGAGTTGTTCAGGGTGTCTTTCGAAAAAATTCGCCAAGGAAGACATCCTTGACATTACTCTGTCAATGTCCTCGCATGACCAGAGTTTTGAGCTTGGGGTGACCTTGCTGGGACTTTCTATGGATTGGCCCTGAGAAGACTTGGTCAGTTCTTTTGTAGTGGAGGACTGCAAGGGTTGTTTCCTTTGCTGTTTACCCCCTTCCCCGTGGGTGGAAGTGTGTTTCCCCTTTCCCTTATCTTTCGACGCCTGGCGCCGAGGATCGGAGGTGGAATCCCTGTCTTTCGAACTAGCCTTCGAAACTGGCCCCTCTTTACTCCCAAGTGATGTACCCTTTTCCTGGGGTGCAGGCTGGGGGTGGAAGTCGTGTTCGTCTCCGGACGATTGATCTTCCGGGATATTAATGGTCGAGGCACTCTGTGCAAGTGTGGAGGCTTGCCTGACGTCGTGCGGCGACCTCGACCGGGACCGCCCAGAGGACGTCCTTTCGGACCGCTCCTTCTGTGCCTCTTTCCGAGGTTTCGACGACGTCGAATCTCGGGTGGATTTTTTGTGTTTAGCGTGTGTATGTGTAACGCTTTTGTCGCCGGGGGACTTCCCCATAGTCGCCGGGACGGACGACCTTCCGAGGCCGGGGACGTGCGTTCGGCTGTCCTTCGACGCCTTGGTGCCCTCGCCGTCCGAAAGTTCGGCGTCGCTGCCGTCGCTGAAGGTACCCTCCGCCTCCATAGCTGCTAGCTTGGCGTGGTGGGCCCAACGCTTGGTGGAGCGGTCCTTAAGAGTTTTGGCCTTAAACCTATTACAGGCCCTGCAACCCGTCTCGGGGTGGTCTCTGGGTAGGCAAAGGTTGCACGTAGCGTGCTTATCTACCCAAGGGTATTTCTTATTACACTTGGGGCAAAACTGAAAGGGCGTACCCTCCATACGCGCCTGTGGGCAGCGGGCAAGTGTGTGTAGGTAATAAGGTGTCGAGTGTGGAAGTGTACCACCCCCACTCTCCCTACTTGTAGGGCCGAGGCCAGCGGCCCAGGCCCGAGCCGAGGCGGAAGCCTCAAGGCCCAATCCGTCGGGTATTCGACGTTGATCTCCTCCCCGGTTCGGCGTCGAGATGTTGATCGACGAAAGGTTGGCCAAACGGGGCAAATTAGAATTAGTTTAGAGTGAAAATATGGCAAAGCCAGGGAACTCCGATGAAGTGCTTCCGACCAGAATGGCGGAAAAAAACAATCTGGGGATCCTAGACGCGTGAGGGATCATGGGTACAGGGGACGTCACACTAGGGATAGTATTACTGGCACGCCCTGTGTCGACGCCCATTTTTCGACTTCGAAAAACAAACTGTAATACTCTGCAGCTTCCACTAGATGTCGGCCTATGCACAGCATGTGATCTAAGCAGATTCCACAAGCCTCAGAAATATATATATATTCGCCCAGGATTGGAGAGTTTAAGTTTGATTGTTGCTGTGACCATCCGACCTGAGGTTTAAGCTTTTGTAGGCAATTTCATTACATTGGAAATAACAGATATTACTATAATAGTACTCATTTAATCAACTCTTTAACTGACAGAGTTTGACCATATGCATGCATGTTCCACAAAGGTCACTGGAGATCTGTCAATATGTGGACATGGTTTCCTCTTCCCTACCTCTTCCCTCACTCTATTTATGAGCTTGTCCCCTTTTTTCATACAGGGCTCCATTGCTTGCTAAGTTTTCAATGTTCAAATCATAAGCATACACACATAAGAAATTGTTTCTTCGCCTGCTGCAAAACAGTAATCTGCATTTAAAATACCTTCTCGGTGAAAACATTCTGAAGATGGTGATGCAGACAAACCACTTTCCACGTATTGTTTTCATGAACACATTTCTAGGGTGCACTCATGAGTAAAGTATATGACCTGCCCCTATGTCTCACCTACTTCGTGAGCGGTGTCTGCAGCACTCATTTTGGCCGTTGACCAGGACCACAGACTCACTTCATTACATTAAAAGATCTGCAACAACATTCCAAGACTCCTATCGTTAGATAACAGGAAACATGTCAGGCATTAGGCAGGTTTTCCACACCCCATCTTGCGGCAAGGTCGCTGAAGGATACGTGAACATTGCAAACATGATGGTTGTAGCTTCTGTGCAATAAAATAGTGAACACTGGATTGACATGGTCTTACTAGACATGTTGCGTCAATGCAAACATGACAATTATCACTACCAGTCATCATAGAATTTGACAAATGGCATTTGACAGCTGAAGAAGAACATACTGTGCAGCCACTGGTCACTACAGAGGCCCTACCATGGTCTTGATACACTGATAATTCAATAAACTAGTCCTTTTCCTACTTTCTATCTTTATATTTTGCCAGGATATTTCCACTTCTTGTCCCCTTAGTGGATTTTACTTCACTTTGACAGGAACAGCCTCATGCCCAGTGTAATGCCCACCTCTGTCATCTAACGAATATACAGTGACAAGCATGTAAGTATTCTGTACGTTATAGTGGGCTATTGCGTTAGGCTATTTTCAGTTTAGATCACTACCTTCTTAATAGTTGTTTTGGAAGGCCAGGATTTACAATAGGGAAGCAAGACCCCTCCCCTAAACATCTCCCAGGGAACGGAGGAAGATACTGAATCCAACGGACCCTCCAGCAGCTCCAGAACTGATCCTCAGCCAGCACACAGCGTGCCCTGCTAGGCTCGCCAGCAAGCTTCCTAGATGGGAAGTGCCAGAGAGTCCCTGAACCAAACCAAGGACAAGGCCGTTGCCTGCAAAACTCTCCTCAGCTTTGGGCCATCCGCCTTAAAAGACGACACAAGCCCAGTGAAGTAGCTAGGAGGAGTGCATCAACAAGCATCAACCAGCATCCACATTAAAGGAAATTTCCGAGTCAGTCAAGCCCCTCGAGCTGCAACCTACTGCACCGCTGACTGTTATCATGCTGCAGTCACTGATGTCATCCGAGACACCTCGGCCAGTGCTTCAGACCCGCCAATCAGCACTGAGACAAAGATTCCTGACCCCGAGCTGCTGTGTAGGCCAGCCTGCAGCCATCCGTCCATCCTCGCTCACAAACTGCCTTCCGCCTGTTACCCGCAGTTGTCTCCCGTCTATGAGCTCTATCGCAGGAGTGGCAAAGCGCCTTGAAACCGATTCGACCCTGTCGAGCACCAAGAACCTCTACAAGCACAAGGTCATGGTTCTGTCCTCTTGGGCCTTCTCCGAAGTCCCCTTGTGATATTTTACGACCCATTGCTCCCTTTGTGCTGAAACCAAGCATCCTTCAACGGATTGGTATGATGTGACCATGGCATAATTGTTTGCAGCGGATTTGACCATAGTCAATGTGCCTCGAACCCAATTTTACTGTGGCCAAAATCATACCAATCCATTCCCCGTCAGTCCCCCCAATACATCCCCACCTCCCTCCCCCCACTTACCTTTCACCGTCCACTTGCATCTGACCCTGCGGCGTCAGTTCCATCTCTTACTTCCGTCCTGGAAGTGGGGGACACCCCCTTCCCATTATAATGAGCAAAGGGAGCGGGGGACGCCCCGCAAGCCTCGTTCGGCTTGTTCGCTATAATGGAAACATATGGCCCATTTGACTGAATTTTCGATTGTACGATCATTTCGTAGAGCCTAAATTCGGTCAAATGGGCCATACAGTCAAAGAAATTCGGTCAAATTGGCCAATACCTCCTTGAACTAGTGTGATTAATTACTTTACAGACTCCTCTCCTGTCAGTATCCTGAGTGCATCTCTTTTCCTTCTTAAAACTATCTGTCCTCTGCATTCCTTTACAGGGTGGGTTGCATTTTGTAGTGTGCTAGAACTGTCTGTTGAATAATAATAAAGTAGATATTTGTATACAACCTTGACTGGACAGTCTCTTTTATCATTTATTTATTTATTTGTATAGCGCCAGTAGCTCGCAAGCATCATGGCGCTAACATATAGACAATTGGTACAAAACAGGTAATCACAGGACAATTAGCTCCAGTATGTGGTTATGGTTTATGTCTAGTATGCATTGAATTATTTGTAAAGGTGAGTCTTGAGTTTTTTCCAAAAGCTTGTGTAATTCTGTTCTAACATGATAGGAAGTGGAAGATTGTTCCACATCATGGCGGCCTTAATGTGGAATGCGTTGGGTAATCATTGGGTAATAATTGTATTTTTGCTGTGTTGCAACTAACCAACGATCCACAAACTTGCGGAGATAAGTCTGCCGTTCCGTCCACGTCACCAAAATTAGACAAGGAGGTTTATGATTTGATTGTGTTTCCAATCTGTTTGTATCCCTTCTTGTGTACTAAAGACATGGGGCTGATTGATGGTTTAGAAACTGATATTAATCCCACTGGTGTCCGCTGGAAGTTGATTCGTCACATCAGCAGAATTGCAAATTCAAATGTATACAACCTATGCACAGACACGTGGCCCATTGTCGTGTGCATAGAGTGGCCTAGAGTGGCATATGCTGCCCTTGGAATCTGCATGGCCACCCCAGGTGCACCCCTGTGTGTGCGTGTGCGCTGATACTTCATGCCACCTCTGCATAAGCCAGTGCCCCAATTGGGCCACCACAGTCAAATGAGTCTGGCCACGCTGCTGATGTGTCCACTGGTCTACACTATGAGCAGCCTAGGTTTATCTTGTAGGTGAACCCGATGGTTCTTCCTTTTGTTTATTTTCCTCCCTGTTATCGCTGTAGATGGATTTTGCCTCTCCTGCCTGTTTGGTGAACTACTGAGCATTATAAATTGCTTCATCGATCCCAAACCTCTGGAAATGGGTAAGCTGAAGAGGGCTCGCTAGTTGCACGCATTCCCCTAACTGGTACTCATTACTCCTCCTACAGGCTTCTAGAGTGGTTTCCTAATGTAGGACCTTGATCCTTCCGAATACTTAGTGGCAGCCAATGGCAACTCATTGGCTGGGTGGATATTTGCAGGATTGATGCATTGCGGGCATGACTTCGGGTTCCTCCATATAAAAAGAAGCGCATGTATGGGTCACCTTCCGTTGCCTTGACTCTTTAGCTGTATGGCTAGGAACAATCCTGCCCTAAGAAACGCTATTGGTAATCACCTCTCCATTACGCTTCCTGACCTTGTTTCAACTGATCCCGTTCATAATTGTACTGTACCCTTTGCCTTTTGCTTCCTTCGTGGGCATTTCGTGTTCTGTACACACAGACAGGAGCACCTATCACTTCCGATTGTCCAGTTGTGGAGCAAGGGGCGTACAACACACTTTGTGGGCCACTTCAGGATTACCTCCTTCCCTGTTGCACACCCCCGCCAGGCACAGGGAAATCCTGCAAACTTTGTTTGACACTGCTTTTAGAGCAAGCTTGCAACAACTGATTTCCCAGAGAGCTTGTCCTGTTCATGTTGACAAATAAACGGGTGACACCTGCAAGGGCCAGCAAAATAAAACGGAAACGCGCGCAGATACCCAACGGTGAGCTACACACGTCTAGCTACACTAACGAGCAGAAAGCTGAAACGCTCGCTGAGCTCCAGAAAGCACATCTTGTCGCCACGGGAAGTGGAAGGGCAGTCGTTTCCACCGCAGTAAGTTTAAAGGGCCAGTGTTGGCAGCAGCTGCCCACCGCGTTGCGCTTTCAGCACTGCAGCGGCGGCGGCGGCCACCCCTATCCGTGGTGCTGAAACATTTGCCGAAATGGCGGCCCAACGCAAGGAGTGGCTGATTTTGTGGGAAAATCCAGGACTTGTAAATACCAACACAGTGAAGCACGCGCCTTGTGGGACAAGAGACAAAATAATAATTAGATTAAGTGACGACTTTCCACACACAGCTGATGAGCCCGTTTCCCATTTGACCGTAAGGCTGGGGGTGCGTGTGGTCACATATTCCAGTGGAAGATGAGCTGGGGCACGTACGTAAACGGAACTATCCACCATATTACCAATACGCATGAATATGCCATCGCTGCCCATAACTATTGCAGAATTGCATACGTTGCAAAATAACGTTGAATGTCTTGCACGTCCGTCTGTATTTCAGCTATTTAAGCTCCATTTAACCGGCAGGTTAATTTCATTATAATTCACTGATATCGGAAATAAACCCTCCCTTGCGCACATTTGTGTTGATGTATCCATCTTCTGATGTCGAAATAGACCTTCCCTACCAACATTTACAACTCAAAACTTCAAAACTTCATGCAAATAATTTTGGGCGGGAAAGTTCAGAGAGCAATAATAATAGTTTAGAGGCCATCAAAAGACCAAGATTGCTCCTGAGAGCAGCATCTTCCCGACTTCATTTGACCAGATTACTCTGTGCAACCCAGATCAGCAGATTCCAGTCCGGAGCTTTGCTTTGACTTTAGTTCCTTTTGAAGTGACCCAAGACTACAACACAGTAAAGAAGAAACGCACGGAGGTAAGGACTTCCTGCCTCGTTGGGTAACTTTATCTGAGCCTCCTGTGCAGCCCTGCAGAATCTTCTGACAAACAAAAACATCCCAGAAACCCATAAACCGTGCATATTTCAGAAATATTTCCCACTTAAGGTTTAAGCACAATGTTACTGAACAAGCAAACATAACCATCTGATGAACGTTGTGCATTTTAGGCACACTCTTCAGTTATCATCTCAGAAAGGATGGCAAGGAATGGCCATCAGGCGTGAAATACGGCTGAATGCCAGAATTTGCAATTTTGACCAGAAAACAAATAATGGCCAACAGAAGATCATTAGCAGTAATGAACACCAGACCGAGATAGTCCTATTGATGAACAAGTAGGATATTTTCTATAATAAGAACGGGCAGATGATTAATAATGTTCAGTTTAGGTGATAGTAATGGGAACCACCAGACTGATATATGCCCAAATCTAACAGACATGTACAAACAACCCCCAATTCATCTTTAACTGAAACATTCCCTCCCTCCCAACCACCAAAGAACAGCACCAACTGCATGCATACACTTGCAGGAACCTCTCCACCTTCCTACACAGTATCCAACAGACCACAGGTGCTTGGGAGTAGAGTAAATAAAAGAGAGCGGATGGGAAATGAAGGAGAGGGAAAGAATTGTAGTGGAAAAGTTGTCACCTTGAGAAGCAGAAGTTCTCGGTTCTATTACCACCTCCCCCAAATGACCAGAATTGTGTCATCCATTTAATCTCCCTGTGCTTCTGTTGGCTGCCAAACAAGGGGGTCCTTGGTGATAAAGCAATCACTAACGTAAAGCACACCTGTGAGCCAAATCAATGGCCTAAGAGAGGGTATGATGCATTGTAGCAGCTAAATTAATAGTTACTCACTGTAGCGACTAACGTACTCCTAGTCCATAGTCCCCTTTCCTCCATACTGCATGGGCGTCCCTCTCTAGGGATGGGAGATAGAACCTTTTTCTCCAGTAAAAACTTTTTTTCCCCTTTAAATTTAGAGGCACGTGGGAGCACAGCCCTAGGAGCATGTGCTCCCCTGACTCCTCCCACCGCCCTCACACCTCAGTCCTAAAGACACCATTATTATTAGGGGGGAGATGGTGGAACATATGGAAGAAAGGGGACTATGGACTAGGATTATGTTAGTCACTACAGTGAGTAACTATTAATTACTCATATGTCCTGTTACCGCTTCCTCTATACTGCATCGGCGATTACAACTGAATGTAGCCCTATGGTGAAGAGAAGACCCCCCTTAAGCAAACAAGTTCCTCAGAACCGCCTGTCCAAAAGCCGTATCTGATCTAGAGCAGGCGTCCAAACAGTAGAGCTTACAGAAAGCCGAAGGGGTGGCCCAGGCGGCCGCCCTGCTGATGACCGGCCACGGGACCTGCCGCTGGAATGCAACAGCCTGGCCTTGGCTCCGACAGCGTAGGCGTGCATGTTAGCTGGAAGTGGTTTGTGCGGCCTCTCATAGGCCTCCTTGATGGTTGAAACCATCCACCTTGCTATAGAGGCCTGATGACCTGGCCTTGACCTCCCCCGACGGTGACAAACAGAGCGTCGACCTTGCGGAAGCTCTTGGTCCTGTCCAGAGAGAATTTCATAGCGCATCTCACATCCAAACAGTGTAAGACGCTCTGAGCATTGTCCTTAGGATCGGCAAAAAAACGTAGATAAAACTATCTCTTCGTTCGGATGGAAAGTGGAGACTACCTTAGGTAGGAACGCGGGGTGCGCTCTGAGGACCACCTCATCCTTGTGAAAGGTAGACTAGGGTTCCGATGCTACCAGAGCCTGGATCTCACTCACTCTGCGAGCCGAGGTGAGACCCACCAACAAAGCTGTTTTAATTGTGACCAGTCTGATGTCCGCAGACGCCATTGGTTGCAAAGGTTTGTGTGCCTGAGTGCCCAACAGTACATTGGGATCCCACATGAGGTGTGGCTTCTAGATGGGTGGGTATAGCCTGTTGTGGCCCGCCAGATGATGCTTGAACACCGGGTTGGAGGAGGAGAAGAGCTCCTCCTCAGAATTCCTGTAGGCCCCCATGGCTGCCAAGTAGGTGCAGCAGGTGTCTATTTGCACCTCTGAGTGAGCGAGGTGTGCCGAGAATGAGAGCACATCATCCAATGTGCAAGTAAGGGGGTTGATCTCCTAGAGTCCAACCAGTGACAGAACCTAGCCCATTTACTTTTCTACTGGCTACTAGTAGCCCTGCTCCTAGCACCCTGAATGATGTCCAGGTAAGCCTGAGACAGGCTCAGATGCTTCAGTGTAACCTGTTCAGGAACCAGACTGCGAGGGCTAATTTCTGTGGAGTGGGTGGATGACCCTGCCCCCCTGCTGTGAGAGGAGATGAGCTGGCCCCAGCGGCAGGTGAATGGGTGGCCTGTTCGAGAGGCTGAGGAGCTCCGAGAACCACGGTTTTGCTGGCCACCACAGAGCTATCAGAATGACAAAAATTACTTTCATTATACCCCCACAGGCTTGATATTTAATGACCTTATCCATACAAGATGAGCTCCAGATAAGTATGGACAGCAGAGGAATGCTGGTGGCAGTTCACATAAGGTATATGGGCTAATCCCCTGCCCACAGAAACTTAAAACACATAGTTAAGAGGCAAATCAAGGTTGAAAAAAAGTCTAGTGTAACTTTGAGGTTGTGCCAAAAGATATCTGGCCCTGTTGGCAGCTCGAGAAGCATGTTCTACAATATAACAAGGTTGCTGCCTGTATCCAGATACTCACTCACCATCTTAGAAGCCAGGGCTCTGGTGGCTTCCATATATCGCCACTTGAACAGACCCTCCACGCCTACAAGAGACCCAGTGGTTGCTGCTTTGGGGTGCACTGAAAAATCAATGCTACGACTACAGGGCACATTTGACGTAGGACCATCAGTGTGCTCAAGCATTCCTTGTAATGAAGCAGTTGAGAAAGGAGATAGGACATGCAGCAGTGATTAAAGGGAGTAAGGTCATGGAGAACACGCTTGAATACCTGGAAAACATTTTAAGAGTCGAAGCAGATTAGAGTTATTAGTCTCCCAGCATGAGTGGCATGAGAAGACGCAACGTTTTTTGCCTCCACTGTGCTTCCGAAAATGCTCACCATACAAAAGGAGTTGGATTATAGAATTAAGAGATGCACCTCAAAAAATGCCAGAGATTCAAAAGTGGGGCCAACACTTATCATTAAGGTCTTGGATAAACAAGACAGGGATAGAATTTTGAAAGCTGCAAGTGGAAAAGAGACACTAGAGTATCAACAGCATAGAGTTATGATCTTTCCAGACCTGGCTTCTGCAGCTCATAAGAGGAGGAAGAAACTGGACGCTCTGAAAAAGATCTTTCCTGGCACAAGGGGTGAAAGCTGGACTACTAAGAATGGCTAAACTGCGATTCACCTGGCAGGAGGAAGAATATATTTTTTGGGATGCAGAGATGGTGGAGGAGATACTGAAGACCATACCCAAGGCGGCCAGGGTCAATGCAGATAAGGGTTGAAAGGACACGGATTGTAATCCAGACAAGATATTCGCAAATATAAGATGGGGTTGTTCTTTCTGAGTGCACAACGTGTTTAGGGTCTGTGATAAGCCAGAGGAAGATGGGGGAATTCCGAGCCAATTGAATAAATAAATCTCCTTTTGTTCATGAGTGAGCTGATGATGTCATAGAGTATCAAGATGGGAGGGCCTTCTGCTAGATGGACCTATAACTGAGCCAATAGGAGATAAAGGATTGTCCTGATAGGTGCCTTACTTTAATACTGGACTTCTGTTGTTGTTATTGTCCAGGGCTTTGAAAAGGTTGAAGAGGACAGGGCCTGCCCCGAAGAAGAAACCGCCTATGAATGGGCGTATTAAATTGCTGGAACCAAGAATAGCCAAGTTACGCTCCAGTTGAGCATCGCACGAATATTTGTAGAAATAGATCACAGAGAAGCAAGTTAAGGAGTTTTGGGAAGTGTAGAGTTAAATTCTGACATGGGAAGTCGTCACAACGGCCGGGAGACCGCAGAGAAGCAGGCAAGGCCAGCTCTGAGGCTATACAAAGCAGCGAGCCCCTCCGTGCTGAAGGGAGAAAAGCCAGAGGAGCCGAGAGCGTCGCCGCTCATTTCCTCCGGCCCTCACCATCGTGGAGGAGGAGCTAAGTGGCGAGCCTCCAACAGCTGACTGAGAAGCGTGAGAGTGAATGAAGGATCACGCCAGCCGCCGTGTGTGAAAAAGAAGTGAAATAAAGCCGACGAAGGAGTCAAGCTGACGGCAGAACGAAGACCTGAAGGCTACAGTCTCGGGGATGCCTGACAACAGCTGACTTCAGGATCGCGGAAGAGACGGAGGGAGAAGACACTTACGCTGGTGAGAAAATATGGCAAAGAAGAAGGTAGACAGCTGATTCACGGACCGCAGAGGATGCGGAGGGAGGCGAGACACCTGCAGGTGAGAGAAGCTCCATAAAAGGAGGTGGGGACCTCTGTGACAGGCTGAGACATTAACAGGGGTAACAGAAAGTGAAAAGAGCAAAGATAAAGAAGGAGAGGGGATGAGACTGGCAAAGTGCCAATAAAACTTTATGGGGCTGTATATCAGAGGATCAAGGATGGCGTGGTAGGAAATCTAATGGCTGCCTACCTTAACCCTTACCTACCACACAAGCTCAGCCAACTGAGGCGTTTAAAGGGAAAGATTCCACAAAGAGACTAAACATTGAAGGAACAGCCTACCAGCTATCTGGCCACGACCTAAAGACTCTTTAAAGGCAGCAAGTTTAACTCAGATGCAATGTTCCAAGAACTGAAAGTTTCTCTATTGTAATAGGGAAACAGGACAATAAAAGTTTAGAGAAGTTATACTTATTCTTTTAACTAGGAAATTAAAGAATTAAATCGTTTAAGCCAATCCCTGTGTTGAGTGGTCTATTCCTACCCGCTTCATTACATTGGTGACACAGATTGTAATCCAGACAAGATATTTGCAAATATAAAGGTGGGGTTGTTCTTTCTGAATGCACAACGTGTTTAGGGTCATTATTTAAATGGAAACTAGTCAGGGGGTTACTTACTATGAAGAAATATCAGGTAGTGGAGAGTTTTCAATTATAGGGGTTTTAGAACTAGAATCATGAGAGAGCGAATTAGTGTAAAATTAGACAATAGAATATCAGTTATAGGAGACACTATACACATTGAGATGAATATAATTGTGTTGTGTCTATAAAGGGCAGAGATATGAATGTGTTTTTTCTGTTGCAAATGATATCTTTTTTGTGAAAGTGCTACAATATGAAGGAAGGAGTTTGTTGGGCTTTATTTTAAAGGACAGGGTGTGCCCAAAATGATAATGGAAAAGGACTAAAAACATCTGCTTGGTCGAGAAGGACACCCAGGGAGACACCATAACCTATGGCCAATTAGAAACAAGCTCTAGGGGGAATAGTAAGGGGATAACAGACATATAATTTCAAT
Organism: Ambystoma mexicanum; assembly: GCF_040938575.1. Taxonomy (NCBI): domain Eukaryota; kingdom Metazoa; phylum Chordata; class Amphibia; order Caudata; family Ambystomatidae; genus Ambystoma; species Ambystoma mexicanum. The sequence goes on from NC_090935.1 coordinate 1,463,658,650, forward strand.
CCATGCATTATTTCATGTAGGGGTTTTGGACAATGAATCTTAAAGGGAATTTCTTCTGCTCCTGCGTATTTATTTTACCTCCACATGGTTATGAGGAGAACCATTGAACCCCCAGGCTATTTAATTTTGTCATTGTATAAGGGTGAACTTGTATTGTAAGTGGGCCTCAATAAACAGAAATGGAAAAAGTATACATACAGGACTTTTGCTTTGCACAATATTACAAAGAAGTGCTGTTATCAGGGGACTGTTGCATGACTCCCCCTCTCCCATGTGAATATGGTGCTGAGGTTTTCTAACGTGTGTGCAAAATATGCTTACAATAACTTCATTAGATTTCTGCAGGTTTTTGGTTAGGGAAGCTTTATTATTGATTCATAACACATAGAATTTTGGTTCACCCACCAAACCTGGGAGAAAGGTTTCAGGAATTTATTAAACAGATATCAGTTCTGTTTGCTTTTTCAATTCACAGATTAGGTCCCACTGGCACAAAATTATGTTTCTGCTCTATCTATTCAAGAGTTAGGGGTTGCATGACATTTGAATCTTCATAATTTTCTAGATCAATACAAATGACACAATCAAACTTGCGCTCATTTTCAAATGTAGTTTAAATACAGCCTTCACAGAACACACATCATGAAACTCATTTTCATCAGGCCACAGTCCAATGTTGACTATATCTGTGATAGCTCTTAGGTATTTTTTAAATATCGCTTGTCAAATACTATCCTGTCAGCGCTGGGAAGTGTTTACTGTGTTACACATTGCACAGCAGAGAAAAAGCATGTTTGTATTTATTTAAATGTAATCTCTCTCAGTCTTAAACACAATGAAATCAGGATGTTACTCACACTAGCAAGCTACGATATCCTCTTCTCTTTCTATGAATAATAATTTGTCAACCCCCTTTCTCAATGTGCAGGAATGCTGTTTTCTAAATAAAATCAAGTCTCACTGGGCCTTCAAATGATGAAAGGCACAGTGCATTTGACCATTTGGGAAGAGCACCCCATTCATAGCAACCCTATATCCCCCAATTAATTTGCACTCCATGCACTAATAAGAGCAATAATTCCTGGGCGCTTATCTCATTACATTTGGGGAGTTTTCAAACTCATAATTGTTTTCTTTTGTGGCATCAAGCCAGGAGAAACCCTCAAGTGTTCCCAGGGAAGTTTCAGCCAGCAGGTCCCTCCTTGTCACTTCTATGAAGTCAGGATTGCCTAAGGTCCCCTTCTCGGCAGGTTCCTCTGTGGACAGGACCTATCCCTCGGAACAGGAATCATTCCTTTTGCTGCCCTTAAGTTGGTGTCTCTCTGATTTACCCATACTTATTCCCATCAGATACTGCTATTCTACCATTTACAATAAAAAGGAATTCTCACACTCTATCATGATGATGATGCATTTGCTAATTCATGAAGTCCTTGCATTGACATGGTCAATAGTCAGTCACTCCCAATAAATACACCCCCCACACTTCAATGGATGTTCATATTTTCTGTTTCTGGTCAGAAAAGGGGGGGGGGCCCAAACTACTTATAATACTTTACATGCTAAATAGTTTTTAGTTTATAATTTAGGGTAGTCACATGCAAACTTAATGAAACCTGAATTACTGTAATCTGCCATCATAGACACACATCTGGGTATGCAACATAAATGTATAGCATATTCATTTATAATTTCATGGATACTAATGATTTTGTTAATTATTAAAATCATAGACAAAATGTGATGTTAATTTGAAGATGAGGATCTGAGCTTCAAAAACACACTTTGGTTTTTCTCTAAGTGGTATGATTTGAACATTATAAGTAATATTAGCTATTGCATATAGGATCAATGGTAAATAACATGTGGTGTTTAAACCAATGTTAAAACATAATTTGACATGCCCTGTACTTCAACCTGGCGGTCTCAGGCTCAGAAGATGAGTTATATGTAAACATATCTTTTTGAAGCCTTCATCAATGATTGATTGAGCACTTTTGACAGGTATCTTTGTACTGATCGCACACTTACATGTGCGTACGCCACCATTTGTACTCCACCATGTACTCCACCATGCAAATGACGGCAATTTGGTGGCGGGTATCGCCTACGTGTTTGTCAACACTTAACGGCTCTCCACCACCAAATTACTCATTTGTATAAAATTAGCTCCTTTGTATTTTTGTCTTTACACTGACCTATCGGTAGGTAGGGAAAAAGATGTTCTCGTCTGGGCTTGGTACACTTAGTTTTCACCAAAAAAACATGAGGTCGGAGGAGACACGTCTTAGAAAATCGTTGCCTTGTAAAGCTGTGTTGAGTGACTTTTGGACAGAGACAAATATATCCTATAGCTCATGTCTCATGATAAATGAGCAACTGCAGTGTATATGTTAAATACAGAAAGTTCTTCCCACTTTCAATTCATTAAGCTCATTCATACCTGCAGGTCTAACAAGCTTTAAATGTCTTTCATGTAGACCATGACACTCACATAGTGGGACCTTGTTTTTCTCATAAGACTAGATATTGCCCTAAATGCTCATTCGGCGAGAATGTCCTGGGCAGTGTGATATCCTTATTAAATACACAATATTATTCCCATAAAGTCTCATTGTGGGTCCAGCTTGTGCATTTTTAAAGTGCTCTTCAGAACTGGCTGGGACTAGGATGTATACAAAGCCCTAGTTTCTACTGTCCATAACGTTTGCTAACTGTAATGAACTCGTAATGGGACAAATTGCTAGAGTAGGTGATTTACAAACACCTATGATACTCCTATTTATTTTAACTGGAAATGATAAGACAACAATGTTTGTTTTGTTTTATTTATTTACATATATGAACCAAACAAAGAGGCGGCACACAAAGTGCCAGGATCACACTCAGCTGCACCCAGTAATTGATGCACAAGACAAAAAAATTAATTTATTGCAAATAAATCTGCAGGCAGGAGGAGAGCAAAAAGGTGACGGGTTTCGCACCCGACCAGGTGCATGTTTGCTTTTAAAGGGACAACCAAGTGATCCTTCCCCTGTTCTGTGAAGCTCCATATCCCTCTGGAGGGCTGCTATGGAGGAAATGGAAGCATGGACCTTCCTGGAAACATCTGTGCCGTTCACACTGCCCCAACAAAGATGGTGGACATCTAAGTTATGTTTCTTTGTTTCCAACAAACCAAGATGCTGGCTATGCTTATCCCACAACAGCATGATGCCACAATGTCACTGTAACATCGTGATGTCACAACATCTCTGAAGTATGTTATGGCCGTTGCCGCTGAAGAATCATGTCTTTTAAAGAAGATGAAACCGGTCAGCCAGTGCTTCACAATGCACAGGTTTTTGTTAACCGGTAAAAACATCTGCTCTATTCCTTGCCTTCCTGTCCCTGTTCCTGGATTCTTCCTCCTAGTTCTCCCTCCAAGCTCTTTTTTAGCTCTTTCCCTGATTACTTGGATTTTACTTATTCTGCTGCAGCGGTTGCTCTTCTCTACATCAGGGTTTTTTCCCAGCTCAGCTTTTCCCTTGGCAGCTGCCATGAGACGCACAAGCCTTCCCAAGCATTCTCGGTGGGCCTCGTGAGATTCATTCGAGACTAGCCATAATCTCCAAAGTAGCAGCATCTAAGTCACAAGCTAAGCAGGTACGCACATTCTTAACAGTTTTTTTACACTGCGAAAAAAGGAAAAAGTTGAAAAGGTCATGCTAAAACAAATAGTGTTGGGTAGGAATCATGTGGCAGAAGCCCCCCTAAGCAGACTATTATGATTGATATCACAGATGTATCAGCCATGTGATCCCATGCTCAGCTCTGGAAGGATTATGTGTATTCTGACCAGACAAGCTGAGCAATGCCAAATGACAGGACATGAACCTGAATTGCCATGCATCTTCTTTGTTCTCTTTGTGAGGGCAGGTAGCACCCTCTGTCACAGACAGCCACACAACAGACAGCTGTACTGGGCCAAAGCATCAAAGAAGCACACCCATTCAAAGGGAGGAGCCTCACAACAAGGTGCTACATTTCAAAAAAACTATTAGTCCTAGTGAGAAGGGAATGGAGCAGAGTTAGAGCAGAAAGGAGGGATCGGTACAGTGGAGGACGAATTCCACCATCTTGTTTCTATCTGCTTCTCCTCTCTCTCTCCTTCCTCTCCCCTCAACTTACTCTAGAACAAAGCAGTTTGGGTGTGATGTCAGAAGAGCAAAGTTCACTTACATCAAGAACAGGGATTGGCCCACTAAGGTGGGCTAGCATTAGTCCAATCACCTTCAGGCTTTTGCCTTTGAAAGAAGGGGTCTTCCACAACTTCTTTGATTCGCTCTGGAACAAAACTGATAAGGATTCATTGGACCTCTTTTAGGAGAGTTTCACTTTCCAACGCCCTCAAACACTGTGGTAAAGGAGTAGTCCAAGCCAGAGGAGAACTCTGCCCCCTGCCCACTCCAAGGGCACATTGGGGGTGCCCCTTGATGTGGACCAGGACCTGCACCAGAAGCTCACAAAGCTGGGAGAGCAGACCCACAAAAGGCTCACCATGTCCTTGAGCCCCTGAATTTGGGTCTCACAGCATCTGGTGGAACAGATCAGCTAAGGCTCCCTGTATTGCCACCTCAAAACCGGTCGGACTGGCTTTGAAGGCACACTCAATGCCATCCATGTCAAAGGATCCGGTTGGTGCTTCTTTCTGGTACTCCTGTGAACCTGCGAAGTTCCTGCATCTTGAGCCCGAAAAGTCACTTTCCGAAACAAACCAGGGGATACACCACTACTCGACCCGAGCCGCCTTTGAACTGCTGGTTTGCCCGACCACACTGGAGCAACAGGATCACTGCTTCGATGACTCGCCAACCACCATCTCAATACACTGAAGCATTACTCATTGACCTTTCCCGGCAGTCAAAACCCGTTTCTACCAGGCTCAACCTCAAACACATCCTGGTGAGGGCCCTGACCTGTCTTTGCCGAACGCTGCCCAACTCCCACTTGCTGCTGGGACACACCCGATCCACAATACCCAAACTGAGGTTGACCCACGCGCGCACTGCTCGAAGCTGGGTTCTACACCACTAAAACGCCAATAACTGCAAAAAGGCACTATTGACTATTAATTGAAACCTTGGTCCAGTTCTGGCCCATAGAGACTGGTTATGTCACTAATTATTTTTTTGCATCCAAGAAACATCTACTTTTTAAAGAATATTGTGTTTTTTATTTGCCTTACACCCCTGATTCATTACTCAGAGTGCTCCATTGTCCTATACCTGCTTATTCATTGTTCTTCCCTCAGAGATGGGTTTTGTGTAGTGTTTTTCCATTTAGTTATTTTTGCAGGTGGTGTATTTTATTAAAGTATATCTATTTTTATATAACCTCGATTGGACAATCCCTTAATTTTGGACTGTTATGTTTTGCAGTTTGAGTCGCTACTGAATCACATTCACAACCCTCTTGAGAGGATAGCCTTCTCTCGATCAACGTTACCACAAAAGGTGAAGGAGTGTCACGCTCCAGAGTTTCTCCTGATCCCGCCTTGCAGGCCGAGAGGCTGGCGACTTTATTCACGTTGGCGGGTGCCTCAAGGTACTGTGCTTACCTTCTGGCGCCCGGCCTCCAGTCTGCTGTTGACGGGCATGTGGCAGTGACATCGCCCCCCTTTGGCGCTGCCATGTTCTTCTTTGGCTTCCTGGGATGATGCATCATCTGTCAGCCAATCACACAGACAGGGAAGATGTTGCTAGGCAACCAGGCCCAAGCAACCTCATATCACACAGAGGCATAAAAGAGCAGAAAGCACTTAGCTTGGCGCATCTCAACTTCCTTATTATTCATACTGCTCTCCGTTCACCCGCTCTGTGGTCCTCTTCTGTCCTGGCCTTCTGCCTGGTCTTTCTCTCCCTCAGTCCTGTTTTCCTCTGGTCTGTTTACTTTCCTCTTTGTTCTTAGCCCATTGCTGCCTCGTCTTGTATCGTGCTCACAATTGCTATTCCATCGTAGTGCCCCAGTTCAGTGCGTGGCACAGTTCCTGCACCACGTTAATCTGGGGAACCCTCTCATTGTGCAAGAAGACATGCCCTGTATCCGGCCTCCGATCAGTCACATATTCGGTTGGCAGGTGTAGGTTGGGTTTTTGGTACTGCCTTTTTCTTCATTAGGACTGCGGTAGACAATGTGGCGACTCCTGCCCAACGGTCCACATGCTCAGGTACGCGTAAGCGCTCCGATCTGCTTGACAAGGAGGTACATCTCTTAACTGCTCTTGATTTGTAGAAGTGAGATGGCTGGGTGGGCAGCTTAGCCTCTACTCCATCTTTTACTCCTTCAAGGCAGAATCAATTTCATCACACTTGGACTGATTCAAGGTGGGTGCATGAGTTCCAACATGGCCCATAGCACACTAGCTTGGGCAACCCTCCTAGTGATCCCTGGCATTCCCATTCTGGATTACTGTCTGGATTTTGTAAACAGTATGAGAGCAATGTCTGGGCATCCTGAATCAACCTATTCCACCCAGGAGTCTTTATTTGATTAACATCAGAGTAACCAAAACCTTTCGACCTTTGCAATTCATAAATAGGTCACCTCTGAAACGGCTTGGCCAGAAGAGGTCCAAATAACATTACTTCATGGGGGTTTAAGTGAAAGTTTGAAAGATGAACTGGCTTGAGTACCCAGACTGATGAGGTTCACAAAATTAATCACCCTTATTCTACAATTCAACTATCGCCTGCAGGAGCGTCATACCGAGATGAAAAAGCTCAGGGACACTATCCAGATGCCCTCTTCAACCATTGCAGTTGAAAAAAGGGGATGCACCTGAACCATTGAAGATCACAGCCATGCATGATCCTCTCACAAAAGAAGAGAGGAAGAGAAGAACATCACAAGGGCTCTGTAAGTTTTGTGCCTCAAAGGAACACATGGTCAGAGACTGGCCCATTGCCCCCCTCAACCCCTGGATTTGGGAAATGCCAGCTACCGGTCATTGCAGGAACACCTGACCAGGGTCTAACCAAACCTGTCCCACTACTTCACTCCTATCACATACCAGAAACCCTACAGTACACTGTGTGCTTTTGAATGTCTCCAAAAATATTTCAGAAACATCAGTTCTAACAGTTCACACCCTACTGGACTGTGTAGCAGCTGGTGTTTTTATGGATAATTCATGCTCAAAGGATAATGCCATTCCTCGTATTACAAAGGAGTTTGGTTTACCAGTAGGAGGTGTGAACGGCCAACTGCAGGTTTCTGGCTCAGTCAGAGGAGATTGCACCGTTATTGCTGATGATAGACAATCATCATGAGAAGCTTCACTTTGACTTCATAAAGGCTAAACGCTTTCCTATAATTCATGGGTTTCCAAGGATACAGACTCACAATCCTTACATCAATGCGTCCTCAGGCACTTTGTTCTTAGGATCAGAGCATCATGTTAGCCATTGCTATTACCTGATGCCCAAATACCTTTCCGGTGAATGTACGCTTGCTCAGAACCAGAGAAGACAGCACTTCATGAATACAGTTCTATGTGATCAATGCGACCACACATAATTGCGACGGCTGAAAATGCCGACTTTTTAATTTTTAAAATGTTTTAATTAAACCCCCTTTACACCACATATATGTAGGGGGAGACCCCCGCAGTCTTCCCATATCACGTTCATTTCCCATACCCCCCCACATACATATGTGGTGTAAAGGGGGTGTTTAAAAAACAAAAGTCGGCCAGTTTTCCTTCGCAATTGTGAGGGCAACATTTTGTAGACCAATCTAACCAATGACAGCAAAGATTAGGTGTAAGGGCTATCTCCCTGTAGCAATGATTCCTTCAAACAAACAAATAGGTGAGTTTGTCCCATCCACTGAGTACTGGAAGGCACACCCTTTCCTTTTGTTTAAAATGGTTATACAAAATGTGCACTCTTAGATTGCGCCAGACATTCAAATAAATGTTTTCAAAGGCCAATTTCAGCTCATAATTTTGCGATTTATATTTCATTACATGCCATATGGGCTAACACCTGTTTTGGCCGCCTAGACCTTTCTCAAAGCTGGGCTCAATACTGTACATTTTCATTGTACAAGCTGATGAATCATATTCTATATCTATCACATTCACAACATATATACACATATTTAATGTTTTTTGTGTAGACAGAAAGGACAGGATTGGTTTTAGGTCGGATTGGTAAGGGAAGAGAGACAACACCATCCGCCACTAGTTACACTATTTCTCTAATTACAAGCTAATTTGAATTAACAAATTTCTAGAGTACTCGATTATAATAATACACATAACAGTAATCTTCAAATACTGACTCCTTGCCATTCTCACTATTTAAAGTTAGTTATACCATAACATTCAGCGTGCTTTAGCCAAATCTATTCAACCCATATCACTTTGTTCCAAAACACTAGAAAGGATTACAATTGGACTGAACATTCATGTCTAATTATTCATACACCCCAATATTTCACCCTTAGTGACATTATTCTGCCTTTTTCAATAAGTTTTCATCACCAATGTGAAGAGTTTATCTATGTCCCTGTTAGGGTTAGGACTCACCACACCATGCTTGAGACTTCATATAATTTGTTATAGTTGATATAGTTTTGCGAAGGATGATTCTCCCAACTCATTTATCAGGGATATATCCCTAGATTCTGAAAGAGATATTGTTTTATTAGGTGTCTCTAACTATTTCTTTAGTGTGGTCTCTGTCTGTGTATTACTTTGGTACTAGAAATGGCCTGCCCTCAGCGCACCGAAGGTGCACCCAAGTTAAGCCTGTTTGTGCACACTCTGTGCCGTGGACTGATTGCCATGACACCACTGCCTGCATTATATGGACAAAACAAAACAGAAGCTACTACCTATGGCCCCTCCTAATACAGTTCTACCGTTTCCTAACTGCCCGACAACTCCACCTCAGAGAGTCTCTCTTAACACGCTGATGGTGCTCCTTCTTAACGCCCGCTCTCTGGTCAACCACGCAGCTTCCTGCTGCGATCTCCTTGTTGATTTAACCCCAGATGTACTATGCATCGCTGAAACCTGGTTGAGTGATGCCTCTAGCCCTGTGGTGGTTCAGTTTCTGCCTGAAGGTATTGCTATTATTTTTAAAACTGTTAGGCACTCGTGTTGTGTCACTAACTCATTCCATTAAAATGGAAGCGTTTTTAATAAAAATCCCTATCTTAGTCCCGTCCAACCTCCATATTTTGGTGGTATATCGTCCACCCGGAACAGATAATTTTTTCTGTGACCAATTCTTAGAACTTACATTTCCGCACCTGACAATCACAGGCGATTTTAATCTTCATTTTAATGCCCCTCGCACTGGTTCTATTAAACACTTTTGTGAAGCCATGAATGACATGAATGACTTGGGGCTGGGTCAATTGCTCACCGCCCCAACTCAGCTGGCAATACACTTGATCTAGTGTTTGCCAGGGTTCCTCTGGTCTCTACCTTTCCACCCTTTCCCATTATATGGTCTGACCTTATGGTTGTTCCTTTTCTCATACAGGTCCACACTTCTCAAGTTAACCCTGAATGCAAATACCAGTTGCGTCGCAGCTGGCACTAAATCTCTAATGTGGATATGACTTTTAGCATTCGGGCGCACTGCCTCACCTCAGAATCTATAAACTTCTCTGTGCTGACTAAGAGCTTTGGCCTGGTGGGCAACACACTAGCTTCACTAACACTTTGCAAACTGATGGGCCACCCTTTTCAGCGCTGGTTCACTGATGAGCTAAAAGGCATGTAGGTTTTGAAACAGCAGGCTGAGCAGAAATGGCGGCTCACCAACTCTTCCTGTGATAAAATAGCATTCTCCAAGTCTTGTAAATATTACCACATAGCAATGAATCTGGCCAAATGTACCTTCTACAAACAGAAGGTTGAAAAGGCACTTAATCAGCCCAGAGAGATGGTTTAATTGGTACAGTTACTCCCCTCCTGAGACCACATTTAAGGTTACCCATTCCCCGGCTTTTTGTGATGACTTAGCTAGCTTCTTCATCAGTAAAGTCAACAACATACGTGAACAGATTTGTCTATCTAGTTTCCCCCTCTAATAGGACTGAGGTTCTAACCTCTATGTCTGAACATAGTTGGTCTACATTTCTGATCTTTTTCATTCAAGATGTGGAAGCAGCAATTAGACGACTTAAATCTCCCTTGCCTTCAGATGCAATCCCCATTGGAACCCTAAAGGAAATTGTTCCTCGTATTTCCACCTGGTTGACAGAAGCGGTTAATGATTCTTGCCGGACAGGCTCCATTCCTACGGAGTTTAAACAATTGATGGTTTTCCCCCCTCTTTAAAAAAAACATCTCTGAATTCTTCTGTACACGCCAATTTCCGTCCCATCTCGCTTCTGTCCTTCTTTATGAAGCTGCTGGCGTCCCTGGTCCCGCCCCTTCTCAATTCCTTTTTGGAGCGTTCTTCTTATTTGAACCTGTTTCAATCACGTTATCGTCCTGGTCGATGCATGGAAAGCAGGCTGGTTTCAGTGCATGATGACCTCTACTTGCTGGCTGATAAAGGCACAGTGGGTGCCCTCATTTTGCTGGATCTATCAGCGACTTTCGATACAGTTGACCACCAGGTGCTACTCGATTGCCTTGCCCTGGCCGGTCTCTCAGGGTCAGGTTCTGGCTTGGTTTGCCTCTTTTTTGGCAGACTGTAACGAGACACTAGCGCTCTCCGCTTTTCTTTCTGCAGCCTCTTCTTTGCTCTGTGGGGACCCTCAGGGCTCCGCCTTGACACCGGTACTCTTTAAAATCTATATTCAGCTCTTGTGTTTCTCATCTGCTGCCATCGCTTCAGGTGTTACTTCTATGCTGATGATACTCAAATCATCGTCTGGCTTGACTCTACTCAGTCGGGCATAACATCTCAATTTAGGGGCTGTCAGAGGTGGGTGATGGATGGGCAACAACTGTCTGAAACTTAATGGGGACAAGGAGGAGGTCTTGATGGTGTACCCTTCTCATGGTCCCAACTCTGTCTCTTTCTCTTCCACTCTTGTCGGGTCTTTTGCCTTTTGGCCTGCAGAGCTGGTTCCTTGTCCCATGCCCATGGTAAAGAACCTGGGGTTTATATTCTCTTCCTCCCTGTCTACCTGTGCCCAGGTAAGCGCCATCTTTAGGGCTGGGTTTTCCAACTCCGAGTACTAGGCAAAGTCTTGCTGTTCATCCCAGTTCAGTTTAGGCCAGTGGTGACGGCCTCTTTGATTCTTAGTTGTTTAGATTGCTGCAACTCCCTCTTCCTTGCCCAGCCCTGTATCTACTTCACCATTTACAGCTCCTTTAGAACTATGCGGCCCAGATCTGCACAGGCACTCCCTTTGGCTCTCATATATCACCAATTCTTAGTTCACTCCTTTGGCTACCTGTTCTTCTTGTTAGTTCATCGTGCCTTTTAGGGCTTGGGAACGGAGTACCTGCAGGAAAAATTCCGGCCCTATTTACCATCTCATATGCTGCGCTCCTCCTCAATAGTGGCCGCTAAATTGTGGAATTCTATACCCTGGATTCTTTGTGCCACAAACAACCTTTTTGCATTCCGACGTGCACTTGTTCTAACAATTATATCTTTCAGTCTCTTAATCCTGGACTACTTCCTTTTAGCGCCAAGATACCTCCCATGTGCAGATGCGTGCTAAGGGTGCCATTTTAGGGGGCTTAAATGCCTGTCAGCAAATAGTGACGTCACGCATATTTGCGTGCAACGTCATCACGTTACCGCTGCCATATTTTGGGAAAACCTCCCTGTGTTGCCAACCTCTATACTGCCCTACAATAATCTATAGTGAACCTATAGTGTTCCTACATCACTCCATTAATGAAATCATTCCTGAATGTTGCATTTAAATTAGAACCGTTACATCTTATTTGTTAACTTGACTACCCCTTCTTCTATGATTATTACACAAATTCGATGTGAATTCATTAAACCCATGTATAAGGCCACAGCATTTAGTATCTTTAAATTTACTTAAATTTACTTAAATGCAAAATATTCAATCTTGAACATGTTTTGGCACCACTCCCTTAACCAAATGATTAAAGTATTGCATTTAGCTTTCGGTCAATTGCTCCTTATTGCTAATAATCTCCACTGTCCATACTGGTCAATTAACCAAATTACTTTTACACATTTGGTCCTCAACCTCATACTCATACTAGCAGAACATTATAATAGTGGCAGGTTTGACCTATATTTACATAGCACCCATCAACTTCTCATGATTCGCCACCATTATTACAAGTACATGGCTAATGAACCCCGCCTTGCACAGTAGGCTATTAATCCTGAGGAAATCCTGAGTTACAGAAAAAGGCCCATCTCATGATCCTTATTTAGACCAAATTCAGTATAACCAATCTAACTAATGATCTTATTGCAAAATTCAAATCGCTTTCTGAGGCGACTCTCTTTTTTGTCCCGAAGAAAAACTGCTCCAAACTACAGCCATGCCTTGATTATAGAGGGCTATTTAATGTCACAGTAAAGCACAAATACCCTCTTCCACTCATATCAGACATTCTGGAGGCAGTACATGATGCTACCATATTTACCAAGCTTGATCTCAGGGAAGCCTATAACTTAATATGCATCAAGCCGGAGATGAGTGGTAGAGGGGTTCAGACACTTAAAGTACGGGGTTATGCCTTTCATACTCGCAAATACCCCTTCTGTCTTCCAACAGTTGATCGACCAAATCGTTTTCGGATACACTCCTGCAATCTGTAATCATTTATTTGGACAACATCTTGATATACTCTAAAGATCTTACTGAGCATGTACAGTGAAAACTGCAACGTAACCACTTCCTAGCCAAGTTGGAAAAATGTTTATTTCTTCAAAACTCCATTCCGTATCTAGGATACATTCTATCGGACAACAGAACTGCTATGGATCATTGTAAACTGTCTGCCATCCTGGAATGGAAAGCTCCTCGATCCGTAAAAGAACTTCAATGATTTGTCAGAGTCACAAACTTGTACAGAAAATTCATATCAAACTACTGCAATACATTTCTCACTATGACTTGATTACTAAGAAAGGGAGTGCACTTCCAGTGGGATGCCTCAGCTGAAGAAACATTTCGTGCTCTGAACGTGCCCTTTCAATGGCACCCATTCTGTTTCGGCCCGACTCCGTTAAACCCTTTGTGGTATAGCGTGAAGCGTTCAACGAAGCAATAGGCACTGTGCTGGAAGAACTACAAGACAATGGCACGGAGCACCCAATTGCCCATCTATTATGTGCACTTTCAAGTTCGGAAAAGAGCTACGCACTGCTCGTAAAGGAACTTCTTGCTATAAAACAAGTCTACATAGAATTGAGAAATCTGTTGCTATGAGTCAGTCGTCCCATTAAGATAAGGACTGGCCATCGAAACCTGAAAGTATTACAGCACAGCAGTATGAGTGCTGCCACAGTCGTCAAGCACAGTCTGCATATTTATTTCTCCAATATGACATCTGACTAACCTACCTTCCAGGAACAGAAAACATGACCATACATTTCCCTTCTAGGAAGATGTGCACCACACCTACTACACTAAAACCGGAGAGAATGTTACCTCAGGCCTCTTTTGTTTTTGCTCTTACAGACTTCCTCCATGAGTAAAGACAGCCACAGCGATTGACCACTCCCATAAAATCCAGGTGTTGATCCAACAACAGTTTCTGAGAGTCAAGGCTTGCTGTTCCATGGGCAGAGACTATATGTACCTACCCCAAAACTACAGCAGGAGGTTCTATGTATGTGCCATGACAGCACATCTGTGGGTCACAGGGGAATCAATGCCATTGTTGAAAACATTCACTGACGTTTCTGGTGGCCTTGAAAATAGACATTGAAAATTATGTATAAGCATGTAAGGTTTACATACAATCTAAGTCTCCATGTATTAAGCCACCAGGACGACTCCAGCGTATACCTATTCCAGATAGGCCATGGAAGTGAATCTGCTCTGACTTCATTGTGGACCTTCCCAGACAACCATCCTGGTCACATTGGACACCTTGTCTAAGCTGGCATCAGGTACCATTGGCATCAGCAATGGCCCAGTGTTTTTTGCTACACATATTCTGATTACACGGTTTGCCTGATAACATTATATCAGATAAGGCTCCTCAGTACGTATCTCGCTTTTGGAAGCAGTTGTGTAAACTGTTGGGTATTCATAGGGCCTTTTCCACGTGATACCACCCACAAATGAATGGACAAAGAGAGGGACGAAACCAGTCCCTTGAACAGTATAAGAGCGAGATGATTTGTTTCCACATCCCAGGATAACTGGTGTGAGTTTTTACTGTTGGCAGAATTTGCCCATGATAACACGCTACACATTACTATTGGCAATATTCCATGCTACAGCACTTATTGATTCCATCCTCAAGTCCTGCCTACACCCATGGACACTTACCTTCCAGATGTGAATATGGTCATTTCAGATGTCCAAGAAGGCCACAGAAAGGCAAAGGGACTAATTACAACTTTGATGGTGTGAAATTAAAGTGTCCGTATTACAGTATACTAGCATGTTTCTGCACCGGCAAAGTACAAGTTTGCTGGTGGGGTGAATTACCTCCAGCTAAGAGATGGAGGTAATTCTGCCACCGCATTGGCAGAAATAGTCGGTATTACCGGCACCGGTATTACTGGTGCCGGTAATACCGGAAAATTCACAAATGGAGTCCTATGAGACTTAATGGAATGGGGATTTACAACCCTTACCACCACTCGGAATCCGGTGGTAATACCATCAGACCAAGTGCCAATAACGGTGTTACCATTTGCCGGTATCCCGGAAGGCCTTCCAAAAGACACAATACGTGACGTGCACCACAAAGAGAATGTCAGCATGCAACACCTGATGGATGGCCTTAAAGCCCATCAAGTTCTCCACTGTCTGCACCCCACACTAATACACAGAAATTGGATGTGCCAACACATGATACACATACCAACTAAGCCACCTGTACATGGCAGTTGGGCACCTTTGCCAAGAGACATCAAACATCAAAACAATACATCACTCAAACCAACTTATACATCACAGTCTCAACCAATGCATCTTCGCACTATGGGCATGTGGCTTTCATTTGGGCAGAGAGGCCTGGGTCTGGTACTTCTGAAACGGACACATCAGCATAACAGCAAAGCTATCTTGCATTTTCCCTTCTTCCCACTAAGAAAACCACGCATTGACTCAATAAGATTGATCACAACCCCCATCACAACATAAATCGCTGATGTGAAATCTTTTTTCATTTTTTATTTAATTTCAGTTACATTTGTAAAATTTTTTAACAATAAGTACTGAGCAGAATAAACTGCATCTGGCTTCAGATGAAACTCGGAATGAAGCACTTCTCGAGAGGTTTTCTGGGATATGTTTAGTGACTATCCAGATTGTGAGAAAAGAAAGGCTTTCTGTTGCTTACGAAAACAAAACCATGAGAGACTCCAAGGTTCAAAGTGTGACAGGGAGGCCATTCAATGACCTTGCGCCAACTACTGAGAAGTGGTGAGTGGCCTCTTGTTGAGCAACGGCTTTTAAAAACCACAAACAAGTGGCCGTTTGATGATCAGAGTGCTTGAGAGGGCAGGTAGAGTTGAATTCTCTGGCAAGGTAAGGTGTGGCCAGTCAATAAACGCACTTGAAAACAAGACATAAGATCTTAAATAGGTTTTGTGAGTGCAAATGTAGCAGGCGAAGACTACGCCTGGGCAGAGGGATTGAGGAGTCCTGTGGTAGTTTCAGCATGAGTCAAACCGCAGCATTTTGAGCAATTTGAAGGCAGCAAATCATATATTTGGGCAGGCCGGCATGAAGAGCCTTCATGCAGTCTAGCTTAGAGTGTACTAGTGTGCAGACTACAGAGGCATGTCGGAGGTTGAAAGATAAGGGAGAATTCTCCTAAGGAGACGGATACAAAAAAAAACGTGTTTGACGCATTCATGAATTTGATTGGATAAAGTGAATTTGGAATATAATATGACCGCAAGATTTTTCTGTTTATTTTATTTTTTGGCATGATGGAGATTTTAAATCAAGGTGTCCCATTGGGAGCTTCACTGCGCATCCTCAAACCAAAAGCTGCCCCTGCCACTGTGTGGTGATGCTTAGAAATAAAGTGAACACCAGCATGAAGTGATATGAATAAATCAAAGAGATTGGCAAGGAGAGGTAGGGCAAGCGATGGGGTGGAGTGGCCAACTGCTGAATGTGAAACCTGAAAATCTGGATCCTACCCTCGCAATCCCAAATTGATATTATAGTGTGGAAATCGATGTACCTCCTTGTGCTCCAGCTCAGCTAGCTGTTATTTTTGTTCCACACTTAAAATCAAATGTCTTCAGTGCGCATTAATGAACAACAGTAACTCTCGATGTTTTACAGTTGTCAGGAGGAGCTAGATTACCTTTCTCATCTGTCACCGTCTAGGAGCAGGGGTGGGCACATGCAGACTGTGCCCAGTCATTATAACTGCTGTAGCTAGGCTGCCCCCTCTCATTTGGCAATTTGACTAAACTTGTGTGATGTATGAGTTTTCTCTTACCTGGCCTGTCCTTATTCGAACCCTACAATCCAGAGATTGACTGGCATGAAATGGTCCTCACAATGTGTCAAATTTCCCACAACCCTGTTTTCCTAGTTGGGCATATACTCCACATCTGCTCCCAAGTGGAGAGCACCACAGCGTGAGCTATGTGTACATGTCCTCTTTGGAACAGATGCTGCAGATCTCAAGCTCTTTGGGGGAAATTGGAATGTCACTTATCAAAAATAATGAATATGTTGTGGTTGCTTTATGTCTGATGTGACAGAACCACAAGGCCCAATTGCCTGAATAAACAGGCCAAATCCACACCCAACTGCCTTTTGAAAAGGTTCTGTTTCTGTATGAAACCCAAGTGAATACAGAAAACGGCCAAAGGTGAGCCCAACAGGCCCCAAATATAGACTTAAAGCAAAGGCAAAGACCTGTAGAATGCAGCCCTAATCAACGGCAGATGTCAGCATGCTACGAAGAGTTTAACAATGTGATGAGGCGATCTTAATTTGATACACAATACCGTGACTGTCAGGCTACACTGAACAGTACGTTGTTTAACACAACGCTCTACAAAGGCAGGAAATATGCATGGGATGGATCGGGAATATGCAGGCTAGGCCAAACTGGAAACCATGAAGGAATTGTGTCACAAGAAGAGAAAAGAGAAAGCAAGTACAGAAAAAAGGGGGCGTGGACCTGAAGAGCCAAGGGGAAAAGCTGAAATCCATATAGGGCCGGTGTGTCAAAAGAAGGCAAGAAATATATAGAGCGGCGGGGCAAGTAATAGGCCAGCACGGGAACTTACCCGGCAATCAGAAGGTGCATGCACGGACAAACATGCATTTTTGTAGCTTTTGGAACTACCTCCAAATGTATTTAAAAACAATTTGACACTCCTCAAACAAACCAGATAAAATGTTGTGAATATATGATAACACATCAACCACACATTCCTACTGGATGACAGTTCCTCTCTCCTCCTCTCCCTTTTGTAGTGCAAAGAGCTGTTTATAAGTGAAATGGTTCCTTGCTGGCTCCAACACATCCCGTTAGGAGTGTTCACGCTTGTGCATGTGATAACCCTTCACAGCTCGCCCTAGTTCTGGAAGGGCAACCCCTACAATTATACGAATACTGCATACATGCTTTTGCCATGGTGTCTCTTGCTCAGGGGTTTACAAGGCAATCTGGCAGAGATCAATACCCAGTAAGGGGCCAATGGCACTGCACATTTGAGATTGTAGTGTTGTTGGACAGCCCATCCTACTCCCAGCTTCCTTTAATTTAATGTCAGCATGCTTCTCTTCAACTTCCTGCACTGTGGCACACGCATTTATATATATATATATATATATATATATATATAGAGAGAGAGAGAGAGAGAGAGAGAGAGAGAGAGAGAGAGAGAGAGAGAAAAGTTCTACAGGTTTCCCTTTGTATCTGTGCTAATGGTGGTTCTGAGCCCTTCTTTGTATCTAAGGTGCAATGTAAGCACCAATAAGGGGTTCTCTTTAATAATGGACTCATTGTTTCTTGTTGCTGTGGTTTATCTGCCTCTTTTCCTCACAGACGTGAGTGCATTCCAGGCCCAGAGGTGAAGCGTGACTTGCAAAACATGATGCAGATGGTGATTGGTGTTTGATGTCAAGCCAATCGGGTGTAGAAGTGAGCAGATTTGAGTAGGAATTCCACATATGTGCACATATCCTTACTTGGCTTTTCAATGCTGACACCTCTTTATTTAGTCTCGTCTTGGAACGAGGATGGGGCTAATATCTGTCACTTGTCCATCGACGGGCAAGGCCGGAAACTAGTGCCATGTCACCCATTCAGAGTTTAGCTTCTCTTTCCATGAGTATCTTTTAGTCTAGCATTTCAATTAATTTGTGAATAAAAAATATAAAACGAAAATCAATGATTGAACGACGTTTTGAAAATAATGTCATGGTTCAGTGATTAATGAACCAGATCAAGCTATATCGACTAGCCCCCTGCTAGACTTTAGTTTTAAAATTAGAATGAAAGCTACATGCATTTGAAATAACCGGTCATGCTAAGCCTCAGTTCCCTTTCTGAATATCGCCTGCATAATGCCCCTACTCTGTATAGGTCTGGCCATTCTTACGGGACTTCGGCCAGTATGCTTTAAAAATCCCCTCTCTCTCCGTTCTCTCTCTCTCGCTCTCTCTCGCCCAGCAGCCACCTGTACTTTGCCTAGACCTGGCGGTGTTGGCTCGCATGAGTTCACATGTGGTATCAGTGAGTATCAGTGAGTCAAACGCTTGCCATGAATCAACGTTGTAGCAACCGATAAGTCATTCCCTAGCTTGCCTGGTGCTCAGCAAGGATGTCTACATGTAAATGACTGATCTAATACTTCTGTTGGCCGCAAAAAGGCGATATGGGCAATATGCCTGACTTTGTCCAGTCTTTTTGTGATGAGTTTTTATAACATGGAAAGGGTGTAGGATGTAAAAATGCCAAAGGGCCTCCTTCTCTGCATGTTTGATTACTTCACGTCTAGCTGGGCTGTGCAAGTCCTAATGACGTCCTTTTACAAGGTCCTCATAGTGGCCAAAAATCAGATTTTCAAATATTGGAAATCATTCTAAGGGCTCCATAAGTGGAGGATGGATGCAGATTTCGAAACCTTCTCGGACAGAGAGTCATTTCTGAGTTAGTCCTTTTAATGGATTGTAAATTCCAACTCCTGTCTGTCATTATTCTGTCCCTGTTATCTTTAGTTCCTGCCCAGGCCTCGCCTTATCCATTGCATGTTCCTGTCACTGTGAACATCCACTGATAATATTGGGGCAAGAAAAAGGCGGCAAATGCATTTTCTGACGCATTTGGGGGTGGGTTGGTTATATGCACATATTAAGGAGATAATGGGTGACTGCGTATAAAGCTGTGGAAAAATGCGTTTAAAATGGAGGCATTTTCAGCCGCAGCATTTTTGGCTGCAACATTATCACGTAGAACCTCACTGTTAGTACGTAATTTCTTACCTTACCCATTCTAACTATTGTTCGGAGACTCTTGTCATTGAATCTTGTGAAAATACTTAAAGCACGCACCATAAGTGCCCATTAATAGAATCCATGTTAGAAATGGACGCAGTTTTGAACCTCCCATTCTAGTCTATTCGAATTGTCATTACTCATTCATTACTTCTGGTAATACAACTGTGTGAGTACATTTACTTCGTCTGAATTTTAAAAAAATGCATGCAAGACGGGGATGGGGGGGCTACTAGTGACTAATGAGGCGAACTCGCTTGGCACAAATGATCCTCAATTGACCCTCCTTTTGCTGAACCTCGGCAATGATTCACCTCCAGATCAGGGATTGTCGATACCTTTTGAAATGCATAAAAAGAAAATGCGACACAAAATAACAGCAATCCCATATTGATACAACTTTGAGAGATTGGGATCAAAGCTTAAGTTATAGTTTGATACCTGCTGACCATTGGAAATTCTACGAAAAAGCAGCCCATATTTTATATTTCAAACAAGCAGCCATCAAGAGAATGAAGCCGACATGTGGAATAAGTGAGTTACTTTTAAGTACAATGGCATTGCTCTCCCAAAAGAGTTCACAAATTAAGTAGCTAACAGGACATGTGTAGGGGTTTCAGATGCAGATATACTCATCACAGTTGTTTTAATGTTCAGACGACTTGACCAATACATTATTCACTGAGTCCCTCCAATGATCCACTGCAGGGACCAAGAAGTACTCAGTAGGCTCCTGCAGGCCCTGCTTGAGAAGCTGTAGGAGCGATGCTGGGTGAAACATGTTTCCCGGATATCCCCCCTCAGCTCTGGTGCTGCAGCACTGGGTGTGGCGGTGAGGGCTGGAAGGCCCCCATAAGCATCCCCATACCACCCCACATTGTATTTCTTTTTTTAGCTAGCAGTGGTACACAGCTTTCCTTTGCCCATCATTTCTAAGTCATTGGGCATGATTTACAAATCATTTTTCAATGGGATTGCATCATCATAAAACACTTTTGTACACCAGGCCCTCCCTCCTGTTATCTCCCTCCTCACAGCCAGCAGGCCAGGAGGGTCGGCAGCAACCTTTGCATTGCAGGAACGGGTCGGCTCTACCAGATTTGGCACACCAGCGAGACTGCTTTACCAGGAGCACAGTTCTAGGGTGCTGCAGCCCTATAGCTGCTCTGGCTCAGATGCAACGGATGTCCTTTTGCAGAGTCCTAAAGAGCACAATGCAGAGAAATATTGAGTGACAATTCCTGCAACCAGACACACTCGAAGGCTTGCCATAAGATGGAGATGGACCATGAATGTGATCAAGGCACTCAAAGAGAATGCAAGAGCAAAAGCAAAAGGAAATGCCACAGACAGCGGGCCCTGCATTACCGTTATCAGGGGTGGAAAACAGCCTACTTGCACTTGAGACGGTTTTCCCGATGTCAGCCAGGGAGCGCAGGTTGGATTTTTTGGTCTGATGCCGATGCTTCCGGAGCAGCGTGCGCGTCACATTTTCCTTCATGTCAGCTTTCAGTAGCCCAAGCTCGATCTGGTTGTTGATCACAATCTCTGTCACGCAAGATAAAACAATACATTCATTTTCACGTTCCAAAGACGTTTTAAAAATTATGATTATAAGTAAAGTTTTTGATGTTGACCTAGTAGCACACTTTTCACAAATGAGCACACCTTAATATCATTTCATGTACAAATAACCCAAAAATCATGAACAAATTCAGATCTCTTAATATTGTGTGTAATACAAAACAGATATTGAGAAATGGCATTAATGAGGCCAAAACATTGTTGCTGGCGAATTGATACAACTATTTTCATACATAGAAAAATATAGTTTTTCATTGTTGAATTATCTGGATCTTTTTCGTCTCAAATTACTTAAATTGTTGTCCACATTAGAATGCGGTAGTCGAACTGCATGTTCTGGGAACAATCTATACATAAAACGGAAAATCTGTTAATTTGTTCCTCATACAATTCCACACTGTTCAACCAATTTGCACCACATTTTGCACAGTTAACTGTTATGACCCTCCGGATGTCACTGGCTACGTTACATGTTCACATCCCACACCGTGCCCTGGATTTCAGCCCGTGCACATATGAGACGGTTGTCTGGAAGCAGAAAAACATCATGGTGGTCGCAGAAGGACCGGACAGAGCTCATATGAAGTGTCTGGACCTGAGGAACAGAACTTCAAGGTCCCCTGAAAACCACGCTTGAAGGCCCTTGGATGCACTGTTTCTGAGACATTTGCACTGCAAAGCACAAAACCTCATTGTGGTGATAGAAGGACCGGACAAAGCTCATTTGAACTGTCTCGGAGCCAGGAACAAAACCTGAAGGCTCAAAAACCATTTTTCAAGGCCTTAGTATGCACCATTTCTGAGATATCTGCACCGCAATATACTACATTGCGCCAGGGTGAGACGGCAGGTGGGGAGAGTGCACAGAAGTTCACTTCATGCTGCAGCACGCCAATTCCCCGCCCCTCCATGTCTGCTCTGTGATTGTCACAATTGATGAGAGTGTTATCATGTCTGTCTACAGAACCCATGCAAAGTACTGCCACATTTTGCTAGTACGTTATAAAATGAAAAAGTTAATAAGAAAACAAAACACTGCAGTTTTCAGCCCATTTATTTTCCTATAGAGAAAAAGTTCAATTTTTGAACAGCCCTAGCACGAAAACCGTTGTGCAGATTTGGACCAAATTAAAAACAAATTGGGCACAAAGCATTGACTTAATTTCCATGACTGGCTTGAGGTAAATCCATCCAGTAGTTTTTAAAATATTTAACAGAGAAGGGGGTGCCCCCTGCTCCTATACACCTTTATATCGGCCATGGTGCTTTGCAGCAGAGAGGCTGAGCGAGGCTAATAACATTTGACAAGCTGGAAAGATTTGGATGAAATTTCCCAAACATAAAGGTTGTCAAGTGTCCCCCCAAACTGGAAATGCTGATAACAATACATTAAAAAGGAAGACTTTATTAAAAAAACATAAAAACACAGTTTTCAGCCTTCTCCCATTTATTTTGCCATAGAGAAAACATGCAGTTTTTGAACAGCTGTAGAGCGAAAACCACTTGGCAGATTTGGACCAAATAAGAAACAATTAGGGCACAAAGCACTGACTTAATTTTCTTTACTAGTTTGGGGTACATTCATCCAATAGTTATTAAAATATTCGACAGAGACATGGGTGTGCCTCCTGTTCCTTAAAACCTTTATATATATGGGCCTTGGTGTTTTGCAGCAGAGAAGCGTTTCAGAAAAGAAATGCCATCATTACTTTTTTGCTCACTGTGAGTGATTCCCGCAATATTAACGGGAGAAGCCACAAATGAAAGAACTCAGAATGCTATTTAGAGGAGGAAAAACTATGCCAACAAACTTTGGAATGAACTCCCCAGGACCATACATAGTCTAATAACATTCTCAACTTCAGAAAGAGACTCAAAACTCTTCTGTTTATGTGTGGTGTTGAACGACAGAGCTTAGATAGCCTGGCCATAGGCGCTATGTAAATGCCAATACCAATAGCAATAGCAATCATATCAGGCTAGAGGTCAGGAGTGGCAAAGAAGACACCATGTGAAGTTGGGGATTTGGGGGTTGGTTGGGAGATAGTTATGGGTAGACAATGTTCAGTTTATCTGGGGAAGACCTCAGTAAACTCACAAGAGTACCAAGGCAACGCCAGAAGATGCGATCAGACAAAAATGTGTCACACGAAGCAATGAGTGATAGGGGGTCATGGGAGAAGGTTAGGGAGTGTAAAAGTAATTGAGTGGAGTGAGGGGACCTGGAAAAAAGAATGGGGGCACATGTTGCGTGCCTCTGAGGAGGTGACAGCCTTTTCAATTATGAGCCATTTTTCCTGCTATCGCAGCATCCGTCGAACTGCTACTCTACCGCAGGAATTTCTGATATTGGAAATGGTTACTGTGAAAGTATCAAGGCAATAAGGAGTTGGTTTCAAGCAAGTGCACTTCAACTATGCGACCCCTCTTGAGCACCGTATACCCACAATAATGACATCGCTGGAGACATCACTAATTAAATCACAAATGGCATGACTGATGACATCATTGATGGCATTACTAATGATATCATACAAAACATCACTGATGAGATCAATAATTACATCATCTATGACATTATTGATCATATAAGTTATAATATCTTTGTTCACCTCTTTTGACACATATTTTATTTTATTACCCTTTACAATACTAACAATACTAACAACATAATATGGAACAACACACTGATACAGAAGCATCGTGATTACGTGTGGAGCATTCATTTATATTAAGTCTGAAATTACTCAATGAGAACAAGCGCCAAGATTAATCATCATCACCGCTATTTATTCATCTAATATTGTGTGCCCTTTAGATGACACGTGTTTCGGCTATCCACCTTTACCAAATCAGGGCATGTTTGTTTTTCATAAATCCTTGGTGGTCTCAGTAGTTCTTTTGTGTTATTTGTGTTATAGACTATGAGAGCCGCCGCGTAGGACAAACTATGCGAATAAACTGGGATTTAACCCAAATAACACGAAAGAACTAGTGAGACCACCAAGGACTTATGAAAAACAAATATGCCTCGATTTGAAAAGGGCAGATAGCCGAAACAAGTGTCATCTAAAGGGCACACAATTTAGATGAATAAATAGTGGTGATGATGATTAATCTTGGCGCTTGTTCTCATTGAGTAATTTTAGACTTATTATGAGGAGCGGCATTTGGCTTTTTGCTGTTAAACTCTTTTTGAGACGCAACAAGAACAAAACTAGAACAAAACAAGGCAATTTTCATTGGAGGAGTCGTCGAGCATACCAATTTAAAGAAAATAGTCCCTAGTTTGCTTTAACCTATTAATTTATATTACCTATCAACATATACAATTATAAAGAAAAATATGTAATGTTAAACAAATAGTTTGAATTTCATGTATTAATTAGGAAGCAATTACAATACTTAATTGCATGGAAAGTACTTGATTCAGTTAAATCTATTTCTGGTATGTCAAGCACAATGTAAATATATGTAGTAGTGAAAGAAATCAGAATAGATAAAAGTAGAAACCTGTTTAATAGTAAGTGTTATGAAAATAGTAAATGTTTACATTTATAATCCTCCTTACTGTAATAACATTACATAAACACATTTTTACATAAACACATTTTCGAAATGACAAGTTTTATTTTTTTTAAATCACATCTAATATAAAGTGTGTGCCCGTGTGCATTGTAATAGTATAGAATCGATAAAATACAAAAATAAATCAGTTACTTATACTACATAATTATATGTATAGAAAGAAATGAAGATTAGAAAGTAAATATTTAATTATAGACATGGCAATTGTATTACTAATATTTGTTGTCATTTCATTTGAAAATAAATTATGAATTTGTATTCCAGTATAACAGATCACCTTCCAAAGTGCCTAATGCTTATATACTACTCTTCATTGTTATAAACACTCTATGCCCTTACGATTGTGCACTGTACACTACATTTAAAGAAACAAGGTCATAATACAATAAGCTGTGTGAGTATGAAATGTGTGCATCATTTTAGGTTAAAAAAAAAATTGTCATATTTCAAAAAGTAATTAATCAAAGCTCTAATATCAGTGATGTCATCAGAGATGACATACATGATGTAATGTGTGATGTAATTAGTGGCCATGGCTACCAAAGAAACCTGTTGGTGCAATATGTATAGTGGCCAAGACCAAAGGCCATGGCCAAAGGCCTTGGCTAGTGGGACCCAAAGAAATGTCTTGGTGCAACATGTAGAGTGGCCACAGCCAACTGCCATGGCCACTTCTCATGGCTGAAGGCCATGTCTAGTGGGCCCCATACAAATGTATTGGTGCACCATGGAACGTGACCAAGGCCTGATCATGGCGAAAGACCATGGCTACTGGGCCCCGAAGCATACTATTTGGCCAACATGGACAGTTCCCAAGGCTGAAGGCCACGGCTAGAGGAACCCAAAGATTTGTTTTATTTTTATTTTGTTTACAGCACAGACCTAGTTCAAGAGCAGCAGAGTACTGTACAGAGTGTGGGTAGCTGGCATTTTGGGTTGCCATCTTTTAACAGCAATGCAGTACTGTGAGGTCTGTGCGTCTGTATGTGCGTCCAATGGAATTAGTTCTGGTCAGGTGTTGTTGAAAGAGACACGTTTTGAGAGATTTGCAAAAGTGGAACATTTTGGGGGCATTGCAAGGCAACACCAGGATCGAGTTCCAAGGGTGGGTGGATGGCAAGAGAAGAATTGTCTGTATATCTTCTCTTTGTGGACAAGTTGTGATTCAAGCCGGTTGGTCGATTTGCAGTGAGCGTGTGCCACCAGATATGTGGAGATTAGCCGCCAGGTACGCTGGTGTGCTTCTTGTGTCTGCTTTGTAGATAATAAATGCAGTCTTCAACAGTATCCTGGCTTGGAGTGGAAGCCAATTTAGTTTGCGTAGGATAGGGGTAATTCATTCAAGAATACTATTGGTGCAACATGGAAAGCTGCCATGGCTGAAGGATGCTGCCACTGGCCATGGCTGAAGGCCAAAGCCGATGTCTATTGGCCACAGCAAACGGCTATGGCTAGTGGGCCCCAAAGAAACTTACTGGTACAATATGTAGAGTGGCCAAGGCTGAAGGCCAAAGGCCATGGCTAGGGGGCCCCAAAGAAACGTCCAACATGTACAGCCAAAGACCATGGCAAGTGAGCCCCTAGGAAACCTATTGGTGCAACATGTGCAGTGGCCACGGGTGAAGGCCATGGTTACTGGCTATGGCCAAAGGCCATGGCTAGTGGGCCCCAAATAAAACTATTGTTGTAACTTGTAAATTGGCCCAGGCTGACGACTGTGGCCACAGGTCATGGCAAAAGGCCATGGCTAGTGGGCCCAAAGAAAGCTATTGGTGCAACATGGACAATGGCCAAGGCCTGATAATGTCCGAAGGCCATGGCTTGAGGGCCCCAAAGAATGCTTGGACAGTTGCCAAGGCTAAAGGCAAAGCCACCTTAACTATTTGCCGCCTGTTGCGCAGTGTATGACCACAATGATGACATCAGCGATTGCATCAATGATGACATCACTGATCACATCACTAATTACACCATATATGACATCACTGATGGCATCAGTGATGACATCATACATGCAATAACTCATTATGTATGTTAAAATATTTCTGGGTCACTTTCTTGGTACATATGTTATTTCAGTATACTTAATAACAATAAGAACATGACAAACAACAATAGACGGGTACACATGTATGATATGAGTACTTGTGGAACATTCATTTGTAGTATGTAATAAAGGATGATATTTAAAATATAAATATGTACATTTTTAGAAATATCTTTAATTTCGTTTAATAGCAAGCAATTAAAATAGTCCATTCCATAGAATGTACCTGATTGTGGCAAATGTACTTTAGATATTTGTAAGATAATATAATATGGGTATACAGTACTAAAGAAATGATAAAAAGAATAGATAGAAATAGATACACGTTGAATCCTGAGTGTTTCCAAAAATGCTAAATATTGTGCTTATTATAAAAATTGTATAAAGGTATTGTTTTCTAAACGAGAAGTGTTAAAAAAATCACATGTAAAACAAAGTACATGCACTTATGTATTGTGATATATTTTAAGAATACTACGCATAGGTATTCTAAAAGAATATTAATTCTACATAATTATATATACAAAAGTAATGAAGCTTAGAAATTGAAGATTTACTTTTAGACATGCAATTGGATTTTTATTACTTTCGGCTATTTATTTTCTAAATGAATTATTAATTTGTATTACAGTCCAATAGATGACATGCCAACTGAAATTAATCTGTACATACTATACTATTTTTTGTTGTACTCATTTTTGTATGTAATTGTTATCTATTGTAATTGGTTATTTATAATGCGCTTAATAACCAGGTTTCTAAGCGCAGACCCGAGGATCGAACCTGTGCTGTTCGCGTCGTCTTGCTTCCAAAGCAAGCACGTTGCCCCTCTGCTATCCTCCCGAGAATACAAATTGTGGACCATGCACTAAATGAAAGAATTTCCAGCAGCATAAAATGTACTTTGATAATATGAATGTATATTTTATGTAAAAGAAAATAGTCCTAAAGTTTGAAAATGTAATTAATGTAACCAGTGCTTTTATCAGTCAAGTCATATATGATGTTATGTCCGATGACATCAGTGATCCCATATATGATGTAGTTAGTGATGTCACCAGTGAGGTCATCAGTGATGCCATCTATGATGTCATCATTGTGGTCATATGCTGCACAACAGGGGGTGAGTAGTTAAGGTGGCTTTGCTTGAGTTGTGTGCCGAATTTCAATGGTTTTGTTGCGTTACATTTTCACCTTAACGTCTCTTGAACTAAGGTTTTTCACGGAATATATAGTCACTGGAAAAACGAGTTAAGGGATCCGATTTAACCTAGCAAAACACTTGAAATTCAGCGGATGTGGGAAGTTAGGATCATCTTAACTCGGCGCCCAGAATAAAACAAGTAGATAAATCCAACTTCATTTAGAGTCATCTGTTGATCCCTTGGCCGTCACACCTCCCAAAGGAACTCCTCTCTTTCTTGTGCATTTATAGATGGTGAAAAAGCACTTTTTGTAGGGTACAGAGTACTCCTCTTGGTGGTAATAAATCCAAAAGGGTTATACAGTACAAAATCTGGCAACCTTTCCGTCGTTGATGACTCACAAATACTGGCTTCTGGTAGCTGAATAAATGATCCAATCCTCCTGGACGTATTTGCCACTTTCTAAAGTGTTGATCATCAAATCATCCGAGCCCAGCTCTTGGATATTGGTGTCCAAACATCTTTATCATCCTGGATCATCTCCTTTCTATCCAACAGAAGCAGAATCGTCTCCCTTCCACCTCATCAATCAAACACTTAAACCCTCTGATGTGGTGTCCTGGTGTGTTGTAAATCCTTTGAACATGTACCTAGGCCCCCTAACTTAGTCCGCTTATTTGGCCTCATATTACATTCCCGAGGATGAAACTCAGATTCTTGTGATGTTGGACAAAAATCCAGATCGCCCTGTCAACAGTCTTTGCTAATGCATCACTGCCATTTACCTTTGAAGGCGTAACAACTGGCTGAACTTTAATGCTGACAAAAAGGTGGCCCTCATAAATAACCCCTCCCGTGGTCTGCTCCCTCTCCGCCCTCTGTCATTGGCCCACATCATCAACGCATGGCAGTGGTCTAAGCTCTCTCTGTCATCCAATATAAATTCAGTTGTCAGCTCCAGTTTTGTTCAATTTGGCACTCTCAGGGGTGTTCTTGCTTTGCAAATGTTCCTGTCCACAGCGTTTGGAGCACTTTCCTGAAGACACTGGAACCACCGCAACTATGGGTCAAAAATATTTCTGACCACATTTCCTTCCCATGAGCCTTAAGCACTATGCTATTCCACCACAATCCTGGTTACAGCATCAGGAGACCACCTTAGTGGTGAATGATGCACTTCACACACTCCAATAATGATGTTATTTAAAAGCAGAATATGGGCCAGTAGGAAGTAAAGGAATAAAAAAAATAAAGTTAATAATAGCACGGTGCAGAATACAAAGGTATTGAAATAATATTTAATTAATCCTGTGATATTAATGTTGTAGGTTTTCCTTGTTACTGAAACATTGGGTCAGCTTTCTTAGACAGAAAAGACCCAGCAGTGGCAGGAGCGGACATGGAGTATGGCATGCATCCGACCCTCGCCCACTGAAGGACAGTGGATGATTGACAGTAAGCTACGCTCCCCTGCTGCTATTAACGCTACTATCATCATTCCTTCCCCACTGTCCACTAGAACAGACCCACAGCTGTGCAGATGGGCGCATAGAGTGGTAGAGAACAGTGCAGTACAAGGTGGATGCGTGAGAAGCAGGGAGAGGAAATGCGGGAGCATACATTGGGTAGTTTCCTCCAGATCAATTATTCATATTTAATTGTAGATACTAGGTTCTAGGCCACAACCTCTTGCTCATAAATATATTTTTAAGCAACTGCCATTGGCGTTGACTCCTATAAATCTTCACAATTCATTAAGTTTAAACAAGGTCACATATGCGGTTGCACATGTTAGTGAGACAAAATGTAATTAGGGGGCATAGTGTTGTCCCACTCGTTTAATCAGTTTCAGTGTGCACCCTTTGGGACAGAAGTGAATTGTGAAAAGGCCAAAGCAAAACTATAGGAAAAAAATAAGAGATTCAAGAAATAAACTGTCGGGCAGATTTGTGAGACTTACTGAAAAGATTCTGGAGCACATAATTCACATTTAATTTAAAAACAGCAATTATTTTAAGTCTTCAGAATTAGGCTCAACTTGCCTTTCTGGTACCCTTTCAATAAAAGCAGAGAGGTCAACAAATTATGGAAATTTTGAGATGGGAAGGCGGGGGGGGGGGGGGGGGGAATTATAGAGATGCCCTTGGTTAAACTCTCATTTACATCAAGTAATTAATTAGCTATTCCCACAGCCTGTCATAGACTTGCTTACAGCCAGAACACAGTTGTAAATACATAGTTCGCTGGTAGGCATTAGCCATTTGAATGGCTTTTTCTAATGTGGGTGTGTGGAGTTGGTACACCACCTTCTGCAGATATGGGGGCAAAGAGTCAATGAACGGCTCCAGTATTAACATGTCTTCAGCCACAGCCATTTATTTATCATGTTCTGAACTCAGTAGGATCCGATCAAGGATCATGAGCAAAAACTGTGTGTTTATGTTGGGTCAGTAATTTAGTGCTGTCTTGGGACATAGACCTGGTTTTTTAATTAGAGCAGTAATCCAAGCCTCTTTGAGATTATCTGGGATGTGGTTTTCTAAAAAAGAGGTATTTATACATTTGCAGAGTACACCAATCAATTGTGGTGTACATTCCATTATAACCATAGCTGGACATACATTCCCTGGGCTTAAGTGCAGCAATGATTTTCACTAGTTCAGCTTCAGTAACTGGCTTCAAACTGAACTGAAGTTCTGTGTTTTTAATCTGTCGTATGGCCCCCTCTTTATGGCTAGTCTCTTTAGTCAGACAGATTTCCTTTTTAGTTTCAATCCTTTTTTTTATTGTATCAATTTTTTCCATCATGGCATTCTGGATCGTATTGCACCAATCATCATTTTTTTCGATGGTGTCTGTATTTTCTCTACATGGTTTTTCTAAATCTTTTAATATTTTTAAAAGTTCTTTAGAACTAGATTGTGCATTTAAAATGTTTTAATTATTAAAATTATTCTTTGCTATAATCATGGCCTGTCTAAATTCTTTAGTAGCAACTCGACACATCGCCTTCTCAGCCAGACCTCTCCAAGTTTACAAAGAAGGCTGCAGTGTTCTCTCCATTCCCCAGTTTTTGAAGCATCGTTGGTGGTACAACTGGGTGCCCCTGTGTCTCCACCAGCGCACCCTACAGGGCAGTCAGTGTCTTGGGGTGTTGGAGGTTAACTGTTAGCTGCCCCTCCAGCAATGTTCTTAGTAGGTCTTTAATGGCTGCTGGGGCTCAGGGTCCTATCTTGTTCGCTGGGTGGCTCAAAGGGCACTGCTACCTCTTCTTCCTGCTTGTCACCAAGCATCTCTCAACTGATGTAAGGCAGGTGTGCCAGGGATTGCTTGTAGTCTGCCCCACCTGGGTTGGGCTTTCTCTAGTCCGATTGGGTGTTACCAGGCCTCCCTAATAGCTTCCACCAGATTGGGTTTTGCATTCCCTGCCAGGGTTCCCTCTCATCCTGCTAAATTCAAGGAGTCGACTGTCTTGTCAGACAGAGTCTCTAAACTGGGAAGCTCCAACCCCAGTTCCAATTCCCACACATCCCTGTCAATGGCTTCAGCAGCTGCTATGACCCAGTACTTCCCTGCTTCCGAATGGCCATTCATCTTTTCCTAGCAGATGGATGTACCTCTGGTTTCCCCGTGTGGGTGGTCTCTATGTCGTGGCCTAAACAATCCCACAATCACACCACTTGTCACGCTTTGCACCAGGAATTTCATGAACATTACTCATTTCAACTTTGTATTAGAAAGAAATAGGTATATGCAGATCACTTGGGTTTCCCAGATTTGGGGTGGCCTCCACAGCTTACCTCCACATTGGCTCTAACCTCCCTAGCCCAGACGTCCCTATTACCCCACAATGGTCCTCAAAATACCAGTAGACTATTGCCAAGTGAACCCTACTGTCTGGATCTAGCCCTTACCCTAATGGGGGGTCTTAAGGCTGTGGCCTTATATAATGTTCTCCCTCAGGGACATACTAAGGGCCCTATAACACATCCTGTTTGTTCTGTCTCTTTCCTTTCAATGGTTAACTCCACAGATTCTCCTCACTCTCCCGTCTTCTCGCTCTCTCACGCATCCTCCTCCCTCCTTCTCACTCTGTCTCTCTCTCCACACTCTCCTTCCACTGATATTACTGGTCTCTTCTACTTCTGCTACCTCCACCCTCCCCTCTCCCTATGTTCCATTTGCTGGTTTTACTTCTCTCTCTCCAT
Organism: Ambystoma mexicanum; assembly: GCF_040938575.1. Lineage (NCBI taxonomy): Eukaryota > Metazoa > Chordata > Amphibia > Caudata > Ambystomatidae > Ambystoma > Ambystoma mexicanum. Next base: position 1,463,690,836 of record NC_090935.1, read on the forward strand.
CTCTCTCTCTAGCTCTCGTTCCACACTCTGTTCCCTGTTCTTGCCTCTCTTTCTCTCTCTCTGCTTCCCACCTTCCTCCTAGTCTTCCCAACACTCCTCACAACCATCCTTGCACCTGTAGCTACTCTCTGCCACCCTCCTAACTCTCACTTCTTTCTAGCTTTCATACATACACACACACATGCGCGAGCGCGCGCACACGCACGCACGCACACACACACAAAAACTCTGTCTCACTGCTTTTAATTCCCCTCCCTTCTCTCTATCCTTCTCTAGTCAATCCTTAGCTCCCTCACAAACAAACAACTCAACAGGTGCCACCCTCTCAGACCAAATACCTTGCCTTCACTTTATACTCCAACAGTGTACTCCACCGCTCTTTCAACATGGTAAACCTTCCTCGCTGGTCTCTTGGTCTCTGCTCACGACCTCAGCCAAACACCTTTCATCCCCTTCTTCACCTGCTGGATGTTTGGAACTCTGTTCTCTATGTCTAAACCCTTTAACGGTCATTTACATCAGCTGTTCCCCTAAGCTAATTGCTAGCTGAGCTAATCCTGAGGGGTCCCGGACTTTGCCTGGGAGTCTTTAAGAAGGCTTCTTTCCAGCCGCATTTTCAATCTCTATTCTTGTGCAGGCAGCAATGTGCTGAGGCTGATAGCTGTTCCTGTGATTCTCTCAAAATGTTAGTACATTTTGCTGATATCCCCCCATTCCGCTATGGTCGTCTGGGTTTGGTAGGTTGGGTGTCTGATTCCTTTTGGGAATGTAACATTCAATTGATTCAAATTTTGGTCACAGCTTCATTCCTCTTTCTCCAGGGTGGGTTTTCAAGGTAGCACCCATCTGCATTCTGGGGTTTGTGGTCCCCGTCTCCTACTACTTGCTCTTGTTCTATGGCTCGGCTCAGCAAATCCAGTCCAGCTTCACAAGGGTTAGGTTTTCACAGGTCTTGAGATGTTCTGAAAAAGAAAGAAAACAGAAATGGCCAGGACAGAGGCAGATCGGGACAGCGATACCAATAGCCCTGCTCATCTTCAAGCACTCTCAGGATCTAGGGACTGGCATCTCTCTCAATCCCCCCTCCCCCATGCTACCCTGATAGCCTTCCTACCACAGGTTGAGAGATGTCCCTACAACCCCCTCACAGGGTCATATCCATGACCCTATAAACACTGGGACCAAAAAAGGGGGCAAAAAAGACCTTTGGGTAAACATGCAAAACTAGTCTTACTAAAGGTACCAGAGGAAATCTGCAAGTGATGGTCTGTGCAGATTGACTTAATTATAAAACTGAGGAACAGTGGGCTACAGTGGGTTAGGTAGCAGTAAGCAGTGTTCCCTCAAAAGAGGCTACTGCTTCATATAGGCCCTTGTTATCTTCTCACAATGGGTGAACTTGCAGATCATGCTCAATTAACCAAATAAAAATGATCAGGGTCTCTTCATGTTGATTCATTCCGGAATAGGAGAATTGGTTTACTTTGATGAATATTAAAATGGAAGCACAGCCCTGTAATGTGAATCCCATGTGCAAGGATGACAAGAAAAGTTATATAGAATTGAAGAATTGGGAAGAATGAGAAAATGAAAACAGGATTGTCTGTGTGAGGGACCAAGACGCATTCAGATTGCTTCACATTTCTGCCGACAAATAAAAGCGTAAAATCACAGATCTGGCCTGTGACACTATCCCCTGTCTGGCCCCTGTGGTGCGTGTGAGGGCAGCCCAAGCCACGGGGCCCCATCACTAGTTACGTAATGCGGAACCTGGGGGGAGCAGTATACGGAGGATCCTCATGTTACTCCTACAGAGCATGGGGGCGGGATGGCAGGGGATCATCACATTGAGGAAAGCCTAATGATGACGGGATGAATAATATTGGTTGAAACTTGAAGAGGGACTGCTCCATATAAAGAAAAAACGTGGGCAGAAATGTGTGTACTTCTAGATCCCAAATAATACTATGCCTGCATATGAACACTCATTTCTAATTTATTTTATATTTGTATTCCTTATTTACTGCCTAGAAAGGTCAATTATTTCGAGTCCCCACACCGAGGCTAAAAAAAAAAAAGTACATTCAAAGGCCTGAGCTGGTTTGGTAATGAATGAAGGAAATCGAAACAAGCTCTTCTCCCCTCAACATGGGGACAAGAAATTGAGAGGAAATTTCGCATAGGTAGTTAAAGTTTAAAGACATTTGTAAACTGAGTGAACTGGATTGGCCACTTGACAGAGGGGCATAATGGAGGATGCTGTGATGAGAAGAGATAATACAACATTTTGTTGATTAAAAGTCAGGGGCCATTCTACGGTCAATTACCGGCCAAATGATACCGGTCTGATCCCCTCAGAATGGGTACAACACTCCTCCATGGAATATAAATCAGTAGTAGAATTACTTGGTAGATCCTCCCACATGAACAAATCGATCTTGCACCTCTGCCGAGTTTTCAAATTAAATTCACTACTGTTGAAGTTGCTTGGGTGACTTTCAAACCGCTAACAAAATTCCTGGCAGGATGCAAGAATAAGCACAGGTGTATTGAAGTCGAATGCAGGCCTATGGGCACCATTCTTTGTGAGGGTCTTTAAAGGAATTTGGGGTCCTGGTTGGACACCAAATACCTGGAACAAATGTGAGTGTTCCCCTATTTAAAAAGTGGGAACATGTGACCCTGATATTGTACAGGATGATTTCACTACTAGACCATGCCAGTAAGTTATTTGGGTGTCTAATATCGAAAAATGTCAGACCGGGAAGTCGCAGAAAATATTTTGGCTGACTCTCAAGGCGGCTTCAGACCAGGTACTGGAACAAAAGAACAAGCTCCGTTTGTATACCTGATAGTTGCCAAACACGTTTTTATTTATTTGTCAACACCCTGCACGGCCTTCATGGACCTTTCATCAGTCTTTCACGTGATCGAAAGTTCATTATTAAGGGAGGTTTTTAACAGACTTACATATGCAGATTTACACGAAGGTACAGTGTCAAGAGTTCGCTACGGTCCTAATGAGGAATACACTCGTTTTATTAGAGCGTGGCAAGGTACGGCCGCTTTAGAAGGACCGCTTGGTAGATGGGCAACTTGTGCCTGGGAAGTCACGCTGACGACGCAGCCAGAGTGTGCACACTCCCAAAGCGCTACAGACATATATTGATTAACAAATATGAGGCGTGGTCACTTATCGCTCAATGTTTTTAAATCTAAAATATTAGTACTAAATACTCAAATATTAGCAGTGGGAGCCAAAAGAACTCACTCTTATTTTACCGTGAATGGGGCAAAACAGGACCGCGTAAAACGCTTTTCATTTCTAGTGATGACCTTTTCACAGAACCGGAGTGGGAACCTATTAAATCGCCAAAAGTATCCATGGCGCACCCCTTGGACGCCATACTGGCCAGAAGCAACTTTCTAGAATGTCAGTCTGCTGAAACTGTCGAGCTTTGTTCATGTGATGGTGAAACATTTAAGAATGTGCCACTTTCTCCTTCAGCAACTCACAGAGTGGGGTACTTTGAAGTTTTGGAGGACATGCTGGTTGAAGTTAATGGTTTTACTGTAGCTTCCAAGAAGTGAACGAATTGTTTGGGTTCACTTACCTTTACTCCAGTCATCAATCTCAGCCCAGAAATATGCTTAACATGTGTGTCTTGAGCAAATGGGGTGGGGAAAGGCTCATAAAAAACGGAAAGAGAGAGAGTAGGCATGTGGCCATTTGAAGAAGAGGAGCAGTCCGCAGCGAGAGAAGGAATTGAAGGTATAATAGGAGATGGAGGTTCAGAATGAGTTGGAGGCTCGGGGGGTGCAGTTGGCTTTGATGGTGCGGGTGGAGGTGGTGGTGCAGAAATAGTTGAAAAGCAGAAGAAGGCTGAGGGGAACAAGGAGTTGAACATGCAGAAAAAGGAGGGGGAGATGCCAGAGGAGTTGAAGGTGAAAAAATGGAGGTGCTTAGGGAGTAGAAGGTTCTGGTGGCATGGGTAAAGACCAAGGAGGAGGGCGAGAGCCAGAGATGTTGCAGGTGGAGAAGGTCAAGGAGGGTCGAAGAGTGCAATAGAGGTTGGAGAAGTTGAAGTGGAGTGAGGGAGAGTTAAACCATCTGGACAGAGAAAAGCAGAGTTGGAAGGAGGAAAGAATGGTACTGGGAGAGATGAGGGAAGCAGATAGAAGAAGGGTGAGACATCCCTTGGAGATGTAGGGAAAGGAACAGGCAAAGAGTATGACAATAGAAGCCTATTTGTTGTTGGGGAAAAGTGGGAGGAGAAATTAGCATGTTGCGGAACATTAACGAGGTGAGTGTGCAGCCAGTTCCAGGGCAAGAGGTCAGGTGTTGCAAGGGGCCAATAGGCATCAATGAACAGCATCTCAGGAGGGCGATTAAGACAGGCCTGGGTGGTTGCAGGTTCAGATGCCCGTGAGGTGAGCCAGTGCCTCAGTAGGTGCCTAGAGACCCCACCTGGGTGGCCAATCTCATCTCTGGGAGATGTTGTGGAACCTGCTTCAAATAGCCCTTGAACTTCAACATACCTTCTTGGAGCAAGTTAGGGATGTTACTCAAGCCATAGCCTGTCAGAAGAGGCTCCCCAGCAACCAGGACCTCTGTCGTTAGAATAACTTGTCCAATAAAGTCTTTGAGTGACACCAGGGAGAGACCTGAAAAGGCTTCAGGAAGAACCTTTCAATGCAAGGAGCCTTGTTTTGCTTTTCTGACACCTTTTGAGTTGCCAAAGATTGTCCATAGTCTGAAATAAATCTTCCTGGCCTAGATCTATGAGTTGCATCCTCTGTGAACTCGACTAGACTCCATGACAGGCCTTCCTTTCATGAAAGGCCATTCAAAGGAAGATGACTGACCGTCACTGATAGATGATGCTGGGATCAAAATGAAAGAATGTCCACGCAGATCACATTAAACTAAATAGTTCAGCGAAGACCTCTTTCTACTTGGAGTGAGGGAAGATGGATGGTGGTATTAATGAGTTAAATTTCATCGCCTCGCACTAATAGGACATTCCTGGGCAAAAAAACAAACATGAAAGTAAGATACAGTGTGTCCTCGTCTAATGTCACTTCCTTTTTCTGGGCCCATTTCACAGCAACTAGATAGTTCTAGAAGGAAATAAGTCTTGTCATTAAAACATATCATATTCAGAGACAACATTTTCTTTTTAATAAATGTGCAAGACCTTTACAGATAAAACCTCACCCGATTTTCAGTAATATTTCTCGTTGCTTATTGACTGTTTTCCAGCACATTTGGGGACTACAGATATGTTTGAAAAGAAAATAACAATACATTTGTCCCCGGCCTATGTGAACACAGATTGGAACAGCATGATAGCACCATTCTAGATGTATTAACATGTATCCGAAAGGGTGTATTGGCATTTAAGTGGGAATAAGTGATACTTAAGAGATTAAGTGACAGCAGAAAAATATAACATTTTCTGTTGGAATATTGTTTTCTGAAACATACTGAGTGGCAGGGCAAGAGCACGAAATCATATTTCGGGTTGGGACAAGAAGGAGAGGCTTTTTTGTTTTAATTTGAAGATCCACTCTAAAGAAAGTATGGCGTTGAACATTTGTAATTTGTATTACACTTGCATTTGGTAATTCTGCATTAAACGAGGAGTGGAACAGCGAATATGAAGAGGCATTGCCCAAAATCAAGCAAGCTATCGTGGGCTGCGCATGGAAGAGGGGAGTGTTATGGTCCTGAGAAATAAGACTAAGGAAACTTAAGAACATATATGTTTCATTGTGCCCCCATCCTATCATGGTGTGATACCACGGTGTGGACTGCTGACACCGCAGGCTCTCACACACAATGGTGGGCAAAATAGGCCAGAAAACACTGGAAGTGTGCATCGCCCTAGACAATGTGATATATTACACAATGATGTTTCTGCCCTGGGGATTGCTGGAATCTGCCAGTGAGCTGCCCAATTAATTGCACTGCCTTGTTAGCTACGACACGCTACCAAGGAGTTACAACCGAGGATGGATACACTTTGGAACCAAAGGTTGAGCACAAACTGCTGAGATATAAAAAAAAAAAATGACACATCTTTCTTGGGAAATACTGCTCGGTAAACAAGTGTTGACGTTAGCTTCCTGACCGATAGATCAATCATTACTGTGGGTGGAATGAGTTTCATAAAATGATTATTAATGTTTAACTTGTATACTAGTGATAAACACAGCCATGAAGCAATTCTCCATGCTGCTCAAGCTGCACATAGCTGGACATATGACCATTTGCCTAGATTGAAGAAGATGATGGTGAATTAGAACAAGCCTATGTTCAACACCGGATTTTGTAAACCTCTGATCCGGAGGCACATTATGCAAGGCGGGGGCTATGGGCTTTTTCTACAGAATGCTTACCAACATCTTCCGAAATAAGTTCTTTCTCTCTGACAATGACAGAGGTTAATACATTGGGACTCATTACGAGGTTGGAGGTAGTCATGGCGCTTTTAGCGCCATGACTACCTCCAATACCGGTACCTAGTCCGCCCTCGTTCAATGGGGACTTACCGGTCTAGTCTGACCTTTGCGGGACCGGTAAGTCCCCATTGAAAAAGCCATTCCCCATTCCCATGTCAGCCCCCATAGGGCTCAATGGGAATGGGGAAGGCGCTAAATTAGCTCTGAAGTCCCTTAACAGGCCCCGTCCATAACGCCTGGTAAAACCAGGTGTTAAGGAAGGGACTCGCTAAGGGACCTCGGAATAGGGCACAAAGGGATTACCAGCACTGATGTCCTTAACGGTCCCCGGTATCCCTTTGCGCCCAATGTATAAGACCATATTACTCAGAGCTGGAACAATGCATAAGCTGTCAAAGTCTTGTAGATTTTTTAATTAAAGGGTGTAGTGGGAAATGATCTTGCACCATTTAATGAAAAAATCGACGAGACTTCGAAAGCTTAAGCATTGTCCCAACACTGCAATCCATAACATAGTGTAAAACCCTGCATTTATTTGTGAATTTGAAACAGGGCTAACGCAGCGTCAAGCCTTTCTTTAAACGAAAGCATGTGTGTCTGTTTCCGGAGAACCACAAAAAATAAAAAAGGCATCACCACACACCTACTATCTGAGGAAGTGACGTGGCCTCCAGATCAAGCAGGATCGTCCCCTTTTCGATGCATGTCCGGAGTTCAAACAAGCTGTGCAGTGACAATGTCGCAACATGAGGCTTGCTCCATCTCTCGCCACCCTGCTCCACCTTCTCCTCAAACTTGATCCACCTGGCAAAAGAAAAGAGGGAATTATTGCAGGGGGCAGGAATATCTATAGTTTGCCCCAAAGATCCTGAGTAAGGCTACGCAGCATTGTCACAGGGAGGGAGGCTGAAGTAATTCAGTCTTTCAGATTCACCTTCAACCATAAACCCTTTCCTGTCATGAAATCCTGCAAGACACTAGAAGGCAGTGAGATTGGAAATTCCTTTTATACATACAAGGCTGTACAGTGCACATGTGCTGAGAAGGCTTTCACACATGGGATGCAGTATGATAGACATGAAGCATAGCTGCCAGAGCGCATGGGGGGAGCGGGATGTGGGGGCATTGCAGTGCATTGCGTGCTGGCCTACCCCATTACTATTCAAAGATTGGGCACATGCTCATTCCTGACCACTCATTCGCGAGTTGGCCCACAGTTGGTGGCCTGTTGGCGGCACAGAGACATTTACATGTCATGCTAATGGGGCGAGTTCTTAAAGGGGCGGTGGCATGATTTCAGAAGACGGAAAATAATGATATTCTGATTTCTCACTTCATCATCATATTCTGCAGACAATTAAGTCTTGCCAAACCTCCTGTTTCATTAAACAAAACTCCATATCCAATTCCCAACCCTCTGCTTCTGGGCCTTCAATGGTACTTGCCGGTTATTTCTCATTCTGTTGACAGACCTTCTTTCCTAATGTACAATGCATGGGGGGGGGACTCATACAGTAGTGCAGTGCAATAAAAAGTGGGGGTAAGTGGTAGTAACTATATTACCACTGCACTACCGCACCACCATATTACGGGTTTGGCGGTAAGATGAAAGATTTACCTGCAGCAAAAAGCTGAAGGAAAATCTTCCACTTTACTACAAAACATTGTTGGATTTATCTTGTGGTATTAGCGCTCACAGTGAATCTGGTAAAAATCCCCATGGAAACTATTAAACCTCCAAAAATGGGGACAAACACAACCAGGTCACCACTTGTAAACCTGTGGCATAATCCACAGGACAGAGTGATGGTAACAGAAAATGAGGTCGGCCGCAATTCAGAGGGTTTGTCACTAATCTCGAAATGGGTCGAACGCACAACAGCAAATATTGCTAGATGACGGGAGCAGCGCTTCTGAGCCTGACTTGGGTCTTATCAAGGCCTGGATCGGAGGAAGGAGGAGGTACTGGCCTAAGAATGATTACACATCTGGCAAGGCTGAATACCATGAAGTTGCCCGGCCGCCCTCTTGATGCCCGAAGATGCCATTGGGAGCACAACGTAGGCTTGCGCACACAGAGAACTGCATTTCAGTGTCAGCCCGCCAACAGGAAAGTTATGTCATTGGGAGGCTGGGTGCTGCTTAGCTCGAGTTTGTACTTGCTGGTTGCAGTGCAGTGCATGATAAAAGTCTACTAACAATTCGAAGAGAGGGAGGCAGTCAAATGGGAGGCCTTCCTCTTTGTCCTCTAGCCAGAGAACAAAAGGGCCCTGTCCTTCCAAAGAGAATTTCAAGAAATGTTTAGATAGTGTCTCCTGCCACTGCCAACATCCAAGCAGGGTTGTCTCCCCGTTTTCCTGAATAATTAGGGAAAGAAGTGGAATAATCCGGAAAATGTATTTCTTTTTTTTGTGCAATTTTGTGTTTCGGTTTTAAAGTAAACTTGTCACAAAAGTAATACAAAGCAATTAAAGTATCACGTCATCATCTACATAATATCCAAATAAAAACTATATTAAAAAAATACATATTAAATGATTTGATAGATGGAGACTTGCGATATAAATACGTTACATAAATATCAACATGAAGTCTACAAATATTATAAAAAAGGTATACTTCATTTATCCTCTTGTACATTTCTAATTAATACTTCAGTTTGAAATTGTTCCCTACTACCATTCAACAAGGCCCAAATGCCTACGAAACCTCAGTACTCTAATGGACAAAGCGACCGATCTACCCGAATGACATTGATGCCGAAACAGTTCTGCCACAATCTAGATATTAACCCATAAAAAGAGGCCTCTTCTCAAAAATCATCGGACAGTCCACCACCAGATGTTTCAACGACTCAGTTACAGTGAATGTTTTACAAAACCTACAGCAAGCAGCAGGGCAATCAGCACAGGAACGCAGGTTTTGGATTTCCCTAGCCAAGATCAGGTCAAATTTAAATCTCATAAAAAGTGTCCTCAAACTAGCATCTGGGAATTTCGCTAGATAAACGGGCAATTGGCCCCATTTCTTGTGGTCACCACAATCTGGCAACTCCTATGATGGAGGAGGAGGAGTCTGCTGAAAAGGTGGATTGGATTCGCCATCTACATCGCAAATGTCAGCATTAAGTCATGTCAGTAGAATGGTGCGGTCCCAGAGTCAGTCATATGTTTTATTAAGAATGCAGTCTAAGAGATATTGAGTGCCAGGGTTCTTATGCTGATACATTGCAGGAAGTTTACCTGGACTCAATCTTGCCTGATCTGGCATGCAAGGCACATGCGCAAGCAGCAGGTATTGGCGACCATGGACTCCATAAAGGAATGCAATGTGTATACAGTCTTGAGGAAGGCCTATTTATCAGTGGGTCCGCTGTATGTGGCAATGGCCTACTCCTAGTAGAGATCAACTTCATTAAAGTCAGTTATTTGTGACATTTATCTGGCACACCATGCTGAGAGACTTTACTCCCTCTATGCAGCAATCAAAGAACATGCAGGCTGGCAACAAAGCACGATCATGTCAGAAATTGCTAACGATGTGCAATGACTGCGGCAGCAACATCCAGATGGAACATCTATGTGAGAGATGTGTGCGTGTGGGGGGCGGGGGGTTGCCTGCCAAACATGTATGCTTCCACAGAATGCTCTTTTGTAGAAAGGAGGCTACTCCTTTACAAGCCAGTTAAAATGTTCAAGAAGGCATTTGACAAGAACACACCCCTTCTGATTGCAGGGCAAGCCACCCGCATCTTTGGACATACCAGGAGGCTCACTTGCCCACAAAACACACCCGATAATGATTCAGTAGGGGTCAAGCTATACTCATAGCAGGATTACTGATCAATCTCAGGCAATGAAATCCAGTAGAAAAGTAAACACGCTTGCTTAGCAGAAAGGTCTATGGATATACAACAAGAGGTTGCAGCTGGCGCTGTCCCAGAGTCTATGGCCCCTCAGGGCTCACTTCCAGATGTTGCAGGTGCTGGCCGAGGATTTCTTCCACAAGAACATGAAGGGAGAAACTTTGGGGATAGAAGGCCAGGAGCATAATTCTGCTATGAGTACTGTTACCCCGGACGCCGCAGGTGCACATCCTCTTGTCCTGCTGAAATCTGACTGAAATCTGATCTCCGGAAGCTACAGGGAGTTGATCCACGCGTGGGGGGAGCTCAGGAGGCATGCTACAGCATTAGCTTTGCCCTAGAAATGTGCAGATAAAAGTATCCACCAGTATCCAAATGATTAATGGCAGATATCAGTAGATAAAGCTGTAGTGAAATGAATAGGATTTCATAGAACAAGGCAAACTATCAGATTGGCATGGGCAGAGATTGTCCACTTGTGATAAGCTAGAGGCAGTGCACAAGGAAATGATTACACTTTGCAAACATGTTGAGGGAATGGTGAAAACCAATGTATCCAAGGCATAGGTCAGTGTGTATCTCTCTCTTTAGATCTTTAGACTGCAGGACTGTAATGGCTGCAACCTTTCCCAGCCCACATCTCTGGCTTCTGTACACTTCACTGTCCAGACCGAACAGTCTTCAACATCCAGCCAAAAACGAGAGAGGGAGAGAGAGGGCACGAGAGAGGAAAAGGGAGAGGGCGAGGGAGCGCTGTAGCGGAGACAGCTTTTGGTACTGGGGGGGAGGGGCGGCCAATTGGGGGCCAGCGGTAGGCTGCGAGGAACACTGAGCCCCAGAAGGGAAACAGGGGGGGCAGTCGCCCTACCTGTTATCCTTCTGGTTCCACCACTGAGGGAGAGGGAAAGGGAAATGAAGAGGGAGAGAGGGAGAGATAGGAAGAGGAATACAAGGGCATGGAACTATACTGACTGACTAGATCAGGAAACACTTACATTGTTTCAAGAGGGAGTTAGAGAGAGATGCTCTTTGCCTTCAAGCCATCACAACCAGTCAGACAGTTTCTTAGGTAGTAGGGTTACTGATTTATTGATTCAGGCATGGAGTTTTGTGAAGCCTGGAATAGGGAAAGACGGTCCTCAAAGGAAGTACAAACAATTGAGATTTCTATGTTGCAACGTTACAAGTGTCCTGGGTCTGATTGTCCAAGAAGGTGCGGTTCTTGGTAGCAGTGCATTAATTTGCAGAGTTTGTAATATAGGTGACTTGGTCTGTAGGCATCCTTTGTTTAATGGGTTGCCAGAGTCATTAACACTAGGATCGGTCTGACCTGCAGTGTCTTCTCATTTCCTTTGATTCTTGGCAAGGTAATAAGGCCTTTGGCGATGGATACAGTAATGCTGTGTTTGTGAAATGCATTGGCAAGTATGAAAGCTTTTGAGGTGGTAGGAGTTATTATGGATCAACTTGTTCAGGGTGAATCCTACAGTAGAGTGTGCGCCTATGGGGTAAGACACATGAGGGATTCCTTTCTTGGATGTTGGTTGGGCAGCTCTTAGCACTGTGCCCTCCACCTTAATTTGCGGAAGGGGGCTGGCAGATTCCTCAAGCTTTGAATCTGCCTCATTGTGTTGGAGAGGGGGAGCACTTGAAAACACAAACACCCAAACTGTTATGTTATGTTATTGTGACTTGTACTGCGCACCGCTGTCATTTTTTGTGGTCCCCAGGAGCCCTGGCGGATCTGAAAAGGAAGGAGGGTTGGGAGGGCTTAGTTAGTGGGATAGAGAGGGAAAAGCGCAAGAGAGCTTTGATTGGTAGATTCAGTTCAGAAAAAATGGTCACTGGGTGATGGTTTGCTTTTAGTTGGTAGTCGTTTTGTGGTGTTTGGTGTATGAGTCTGTGTGTAGAGATTTGTGTGTGGCTGGATTGGGATTTTGTTTGGTGTTGATTGATGTGTGCAGTTTACAGTGGTTTATGCTTCTCTGCGGCAGATCTATGGTGTGTTTTGTAAGTCGGCTATCAGAGTGTTGTTAGTGGGTCGGTGGCCAGTTGCATCACGTTCTGCAAAGTTCGATTTGTTAGCTATCTTCAACATTCTTCTAAATGCAACACATTGGTTACCTTCCCTTTTCATTTAAGTGCAATACATTGGCTACCTTCACACTTCATCTCAGCGCAGTACGTTGGCTACCTCCAAAATTCAACTACGTGCAACAGATTGGCTACCTTCACAATTGTAATACAAATCAGATCTGTTTGGTGCATTTCATTGCTGTTGAGAGTCATGGCTGTTTGGGAGGTTTGGGCATATTCTCAACGTGTAATGAATTTTACGAGGAAGAGTGACAGAGGGCAAAAGTCTTGACTACAAATTCCTTACCTTATTACTTACTACACTCCCACCCTCCATCTGTGTGGTCGCAAAAACAACAAGGAGAAAGCGCTACATAATGAACAGGAAGAGTTACATGATTGTTAAAATAGAGCATCGGGATTTATGGATGGTTAGGGGCTAACGTAAAGTTGTGTTCCATGAGCCAGCAGTTTGCTGTTATGTCTGGAAAGACCTCTGTGTGTTGGTGCTGTGGCAAGGCACTGTATGCACATCATGATTGAGAGTGTCGCATGTAATCAGGATGGTTTTCCTATGCAAGCATGCTGTAAGCATCATGCAAGCAAGACGACAACAAGGGGATCAAAATGCACTCCTTTTACAGAACGCTTAAGGCAAACAAAAGGGCCTAAGTATTGTCAAGTGGGGCACATCTGAACAGCTTTTAAATCAAGCCTCACCACAATGTCACTTCATTTTATGTGCAATTGTGCATATGTGTGCATTCTCACACTTTTGAAAGCAGACTAAGAATGTCATTCTTTGAAAAATTATCTTACACAATGTTTCCCTTATGGAACATACAAGATATATTTCGAATGGGTGGGACTCAGTGTAATTCATTCTTCTGAATGTAAGTGCATTGTGAGATGACCATATCTTGCCACGTTTCCTCAACTAGAGGACATAGCGATCTTACAAAGAAGCCTTATCTATTCTCAACATCTTGAAATATCATGGAATCAAACCCCTTGTTACGCTTCCCACCAACCCGCAATAGACACATTGCTAATAGAGTAAATCATATCCAACGGGGTTGGCCAACAATTAATGTCAAATTATTTTAAGTTAAAAAAGCATGTTTTCAAACAGAAAATAATGTAAGCGCACGTTAGCCGCAAATTAGGACCCATGTTTACCAAAATAGAAAAAGCAGTCCTTTATTATGTAACAGATATCTGTCTCCATGCCTGAAGGGCGCTTACTGAAATGAAATGACCATGCAATGCAGACACAACATGGCCAATGTAGTGCACATCAACTGCAAAATCTCTAGGAGGATTGTCTGAGAACATTGTTTAAATGCATTTATGTGGTGCCGCTGTTGAATTAACAATGAAGTAGAAATGCATGCACTGACATTTTATACCTGCAAATGGATTGCAGAAGGGCACATCCTAGCATATCCACTTTGCCTTTTTTCCTACTTAAGTAGTCATTTGCATCTATCCAAGGGCAAGATTAGCATATTCTTTTGGAGCAAATGTTGCTATCTTTAAGAACTCACTTGTCTGCAATACATGGGATTTGTTTTCTTAGTTTATGACAACAGTATGGGTAAGCAATCTTTTCTTTTGTCAGAAGAGTCATAGGCTACAGCAAGCTTCACATCAAAGAGAACTTGGAATACTGATTTCTGAGACTGGGGGTTCAGAAAATAGCCAATGGCAGCAAAGGAAGACAGTGACACCATGTGTGGTGTGCACCTGCTATTCTGTCAGGACTGTCCCGCTAAACGTCAGGCAGGAATAAGGAAAGGACGAATGGGAAACCAGGTTCATTGATGGCATGAAAGACAGGAGGCAAAGTCGGAGGCACAACCCCTTTCTTGGACAAAATGAGGTCTGCGAGAGGATTTGATATTCCCGAAGAATGGGCCCTGGCAGATCCCTTGTTTCTCATTAAGGAGTAAATAAATAAAGCACAGACTTGTGGTTGTAGGAAAGAAACATGTGCCAGGTAAGACGTGTTTCTTTCTAGAGTTCGTCTTTAGTGAGGAGGAAGTACTACAGTGTCTAGGGAGTAAGCAAGCTAGCAAACAGCCTGACCAGTTCAGCTCCCTCCCCAAATATTGGGGTCTCTGTACTTATGCATCTTAAAGGGCCTGTCAATGTGAAAGGTATAAATAAATAAAAGCATTTCTATTCCTGTTTCAGGATAGAAATGCAATGTGACAGCAGCATTCAAACCGCGGCTTCCTCACTTAAAGGAATACCTGGCAGTCTCAGGATTGACCCTGCCATTCATTTCAGATCCACCCGGGTTTCTTTTCTATCCATTCCAATGGGCATCACATTTCTTCATTCCGGATGCGTAACGAAATACGCAGAAACACCCCCTTATTTGCCCAAAAGTGCAAAGGGGTGGAAAAGGACGTCGGAATGTGTATCTACAATGCCCACTCTAAATACCCCTGGGCCTGGTGCGCTATACAAATAAAATAAATACAAAGGATACAAATGCCCATTGTGCATAGGCCACTTTTTTGCAGCAAGTGATGGGATGTGGTAGTGCATCTCATCACTTGCACCAAAAAACATTTTGTGAATCTGGCCCAAATAGTTTTATTAAAGTTGAAGTCAATTAACATCAATACACTTAGATTTCACCGATGAGTAACCACATACAGCCATGTTTCTCTGAAATGTAACCACAGTCTTGAGCCTTGAGCATTGCAACTAGTGAATGTACTTCTAATGAGTTCATTACTAGCGTGGACTCAAGTAAACATGAGCGAGCCGTCGCTTGAGAAAGAAAGGCAATGGTCGCAATCGAAAACAAGAAAACAAATGCACTTTGCAAACCAAAGCTTCACTCGTGGAAAATGATTCCCCAAACTCCCCGCATCCCGAGAGACAGAAAGGAAAAAGAACCCAGTTCATTTAAAGCGGTTTAATGATTGCTCACGTGCTTTCTGCAGGGGCAGAAAGGGCCATCATAAGTGAGATGTCTTGAGTACAAAGGTGAACGGTACTGCAGCACATGATGTTATTGAGTCATTCACGTTCATAGCCCGCATTCCATTGAACATGGCCACATTTACAAGGTTGGGGATGGTTCTTTTCTGTTCTGTCGTCATCTCGGTTGGGTATCACTCAGTCCAAGGTATCACTGCAAGTGCCCCCCATGCTAATGTTCACGTCTTTCTTTGATATGATAGTTTATTTATATAGCGCCTATACACAATGTGTTTTAAAGCGCTTTCCCTTGCAAAACATGGCTGTCAGAAGGGGACAAGGGCTTCAACAACTGCGGCGTGCCTCTTGCCACCACTAACAACGAGTGCACTACTCTTTTACTCACTTCATCATAAGGTTCGTGTTCTGAAATATCTGTACAGCAACAAACACGCTATGCTTTCTACGAAAAAGGTCTTAAATGCGGACATTTTGGGTCTGAAGTACAAACGCGTTTTACAATGGCGCAATCCCATTGAAAACATTTTGTAAATAAGGCCCTTTGTCCTGTTGCCCTAGTCTCGATAAATTATTTTGATGCAGCTCTTGAAGTTGCCGGATCCTGGCATCTAATTTGGGCAATAAGTGTTCTACTTTTTGGAGGATTCCCTTGTGTGATTGAAAACCAATATCAGTAACACATTTATTAGCCGGTAAGATAGCTCAGCAGGTTGAGCGCTCGCTGCTGCGATCTGAGCGTGATCTGCAGGTCGCAGGTTCGAATCCTGGCAAGGCCAAATCAGCCTTTCATCCTTCCGAGGTCGATAAATGAGTACCAATTTCGGTTGGGTGATATTGCATGTAAATATGTGCTCTGTAAAGTGCTTTGGATTATATATAAATAACACATCATTATCATTAAGATGGATGCATTTACTTAAAATGTACCCTAACTTTTCACCCAAAAATGTCTGCTCCTACCAACTTCTATTGTTGCAACACTCATGGTCTCCTACTGATAGCAGAGTTCCGGCAATTGGCTTGCAATAAACCTGCTCCAAATTTAGCACAACCAAAATGTTACAGACGAAGAAAAAAAAATCTGGTTCTGCGCAAATTATGAAAGACAAATATCAAAATCAGAACCAAAGCAGGAGCAAATCAAAATCCCTCAATTTCTGGTAAAGATCAGAAATGCCCAGACATTTTTAAACCAGTGACATTTGTAAAGGTGCATAACTTGAAAATCAACATCAAAATCAAGAGAGGAACATGTTGTAAGTGGGTGCAAAAGCGACCTTAGAACACGGGATGGTGTGCTGCACGTTATGCTATTTTGCCTATTACATAATTTGCTACAAAGTTGAATTATTAAACCCGTACCAAGAGAGAAGAAGTTTAGACAATGTCGTCCTGCTCTACTGTTTTTAATGATGTGCAAGGAACCTATACTCTGCAATGTATTGGAAAGTGATTTAATTAATGCTGCTAGAATCAGGTGAGGATTTCTATACAAACAATTTGAATGCAGGTTTTATGTTCTTAACAATATAGGTCATTTGGATATATTTTATGAACTTGTGAGTTGTATTCTGGACAATTGTGCTGCGGGTTTACCTTTTTTAATATGATGTACTATTTTTGAACGTATTTTACATTTGTATGTGCTCTGCGCTATAGAAGAACAAGTTACTTCTTACCTTGTAATGTTCTTTCGATGGGATGTTCCTCCGACGTATTCCTTATCTTTGATGTTATCCATTCCAGCTTTCTGGCCTCGGAATTTTTTTCAGTAGAGGGCGCTACGCGTCGACTTCCCTCGAGCTGGTGTCCCTTGACAGCCTCCGTATCGGCGCTGACGTCATCGTGCGTATAAATATACTCACGCAGCGTCCGTTGCCAAGTTCCATTTTGAAGCATAAAATTAGCTGTGCATGAATTGGTTATTCACCTTGAAGGAGCGTAAACTGCAACTACTAGGGAAGTTTTACTGCGGGGATGGATGGGAGGGGCAATAAGGAATACGTCGGAGGAACATCCGATCGAAAGAACGTTACAAGGTAAGAAGTAACTTGTTCTTCAAAGGGATTGTGTCCTCTGACGTATTCCTTATCTTTGATAGACTCCCATAGCAGTGGTGTAAAAAAGGAGGTAGGAGTAAAATTGGAATATTTCCCTTTAAGAGTGTACAGAATGTAACACAGCTTTGCCAAATTGTGTCTCCTGGCTAGAGGAGGAATCCAGGCTGTACAATTTTGTAAAGGTATGTGCGGACGACCATGTGGCAGCCGCACAAATGTCTCGAATCGGAACCCCTCTTTGGAGAGCCGAAGAGGCTGCGATACCTCTGGTTGAATGAGCCCTAAGATGTTGAGGGGGTTCTTTCCCTGCCAATTTGTAGCATTCTAAAATGGTTAAAATAATCCATCTTGAAATGGTTTGTTTCGTGATTGGCAATCCAAATTTGAGTCCTGCATAACCTACAAACAGTTGGTCTGCTTGCCTTATCCTAGCAAGTCTGCTGATATAAAAACTCAAGGCACGCCTTGGATCCAGCCTATGTAACCTCTCTTCCTCTTTCCCTGGGTGGAGAGGAGGATAGGATGAAGGTAAAGTTATTTTCTGCGTAATGTGGAATTCAGAAACTACCTTTGGGAGAAAATTAGGCTTCACTTGTAAAACAACCTTGTCTTTATGAAAGGTTGTATGAGGAGGTTTGCAGGATATAGCTTGTAATTCGCTCACTCTTCTGGCAGATGTTAGAGCCACTAGGAATACTGTTTTAAGAGTGAGAAACCTTAATGAACAAGAGTGGAGTGGTTCAAAAGGAGTACCCATCAGAAAATGTAAGATTAGATTTAGGTCCCACAATGGAACTTGGAAGGGCTTTGGGGGAAAAACATTAGTTAACCCTTTTAGGAATTGGATTACCAGGGGTAATTTGAAATATGAAGGCTCCTCTGCAGTGCGCTTAAAGATTGACAGCGCTGCGAGGTAACCCTTGATCGTAGCAACTTGAAGACCTGAATTTGCTAAGTAGAGTAAGAAAGATAACACCATTGGTGTACTGCATGAGAAGGGTTCGATATTCTTTTCTCTACACCAGCTGCAGAATTTGTTCCAACGGCAGCGGTATAAAGTCTTTGCTGCTGGTCTTAAAGCTGAAAGCAATACCTCCATGACGTCATCCGGGAGAACCCAATCCTTGTATCTCAACCTTTCAGAAACCAAGCGTGAAGGTTGAGAGTTCTGATGTCTGGACGTAGAACCTGACATCCCTTCTGCGAGAGAAGATCCTCCCTTTGCGGAAGACAAATTGGAGGGCATATAGACATGTCCAGAAGGTCCGGGTACCGAGTTCTCCTGGCCCAATCTGGGGCAATTAGGATCATGGTTTTCCGGAATCTTTCAACCTCCTGATCATTTGAGGAATGACAGGGACTGGAGGAAACGCTTACAGAAGTGGAAACTCCCAGTCTACTATGAACCCGTCCCCCAGAGCTCCTCTCGGAGGAAATTCCCTTGAACAGAACCGATCGCTCTTCCTGTTGATGCTGGTGGCGAACAGATCCACTTGAGGGGTTCCCCAAAGGGCGAAGATCTCTTGAAGGACTTCCTGAGCTAGCTCCCACTCATGGGAGATTGTGCTCTGCCTGCTCAGAGCGTCCGCCTTCAAGTTCTTCTCTGCGGCTAAGTGAACTGCCGATAGAGAGATTCCTTCCTGAACTGCCCAAAACTAGAGCTGCATTGCCTCTCTGCACAGTGGCAGTGATCCTACGCCTCCTCTTCTGTTGAGGTAGTGCATGGCCACTGTGTTGTCCGTCATTATCAGGGCGTTTTTCCCCTGTACTGATGGCAGAAAAGGTTTCAGCGCTAGTCTGATTGCTCTCAGCTCCAACAGGTTGATATGTAGTCTGGACTCCGATGGAGACCAACGACCGCTGATGGTTAAGTCGTTGGCATGGGCTCCCCACCCTGTGAGTGAGGCATCCGTGACTACTGTTATCTCTGGCCATGGTTGCCAAAACTGTTCTCCTTTCAAAATGTTCTCCCGACAGGCCCACCACTGAAGGTCTCGAGCCCCTCTGTCGGGGACTTGAAGGAGATCTGACATTCTTCCTGAGAATTGCGACCATTGGGTTCTTAGTGCCCAGTGGAGGGATCTCATTCTCAGGCGAGCCTCTGGCACTAGGAAGATGCAGGATTCCATGACGCCTAGCAACCTCAAAAAGTCGAAGGCTGGAAGACGTTGGGCATTTAGAAACTTGGAGACCATCTGCAGAATATCTTGAGCCCTCGCCTCTGGTGGCGAGGCTTTCCCCAGGGAAGTGTCCAGGACCGCTCCAATGAACTGGAGTCTCTGTGATGGTATCATCTGTGACTTCTTTAAGTTGAGGGAGAAGCCTAGCTTCTGAAGGAAGTGGCAGACATAATCTAGCTGGATCTGAGCTTGTTCCGAAGATACTGTTCTGATCAACCAATCGTCCAGGTAGGAGTAGACGTGGATCTCTTCTCTCCTTAGACTTGCAGCCACTACCGACATTAGCTTGGTGAAGACCCTCGGGGCGCAGGTCAGTCCAAATGGCAGAACTCGAAATTGATAGTGAGAGTTGCCAATTGCGAAGCTCAGGTATTTCCTGTGTTTGAGATGGATTGGCACATAGAAATAAGCATCCTGAAGGTCTAGAGATACCAACCAGTCCTGAAGCTGGAGGGCCTGGAGGATCTGAGAAAGAGTTACCATCTTGAACTTGTCTTTCCTGAGGAATTTGTTCAATTCTTGCAAGTCCAAGATGGGTCTCAGTCCCCCGTCCTTCTTTGGTACTAGGAAGTAGGGGGAATACCAACCCTTGTTCCTCTCCGCTACGGGTACCGGCTCTATGGCACCCTGCTCTAGCAGGTCTACAATCTCCTGCATAAGGAGCGGGTCTGGAAATTTCAAAGAGTTGTTCCCCGGTGGATGGCTCTGAGGGGTGTGTAGGAAGGGCAGTGCCATTCTGCCAGATGTTGAGTTAACCTGCCCCCTACAGGTGTCTTGTGAGGGGAGACCTCAGAGGGGTTTGGAAGCGGCTGACGCTGATGCCGAGGGTAAAGTGGCACCTGCTGCTGCGGCTTTCATACCTTTGACCCGTCCACCACGGGTGAATCGTTTCTGGTCCCTTTGAGCTGGATGTCCTCTGCCTTTTCCGAATGCGGATTAAAAGCGAAAGGACCTACCCCTCCAGGAAGCTCCTGAGGGACGATTCAGAGTCTGCTGGATTGCAGCCCCAAGAGATTTCGCTGCTGCCTTGGATGTTTGTAATCTCTCCCGGCTGTCACCAAATAAAGAAGTGCCGTCAAAGGGCATGTTCAAAAGTCTGGCTTGTACATCTGGAGCAAAACCAGACTTCCGCAACCACGCAAATCTGCGGATTGTGGTACTTGCCGCCATGGCCCTGCTGATACTGTCA
Source organism: Ambystoma mexicanum (assembly GCF_040938575.1). Classification (NCBI taxonomy): domain Eukaryota; kingdom Metazoa; phylum Chordata; class Amphibia; order Caudata; family Ambystomatidae; genus Ambystoma; species Ambystoma mexicanum. Next base: position 1,463,711,629 of record NC_090935.1, read on the forward strand.
GCAGAATCAATGCCTGTTTGAAGGGATTCGCACATTGCATCCTTTCCATCCCAGATGATGTTTAAGAATGCGTCCCTTTCCTCTCCTTCTGGGAGACAGTCAGCCAGAGATGAAGCACACTCCCAAAGTGTATGGCTGAATCTTGCTAGCGTGCAAGTGGCGTTAATAGATTTAAACGCCATGCCGAAAAGACTTTCCTTGACTTGGCATCAAATCTTTTATCATCCCTGTTCTGTGGAATAGTAGGGTATGCAGACCTACTATTAGATGAAGTTACTGCCTGTACAACCAAACTCTCTGGAGTTGGGTGCTTGCTCAAATATTCAGGATCTGAAGCAGATACACTGTATTCAGCAGAAAGTTTCTTGTTTACTGCCAGGATATCTTCAGGAGTTTCCCAATTTGCAGTGATTTTTCTCTGGAGGGCAGTATGGAAGGGAACTACAGGATCCTCCTGTGGACCTTTATCTAAAATATCAGTAAGGTCATCCTGTTGAAAAGAGGGTGTGGGTGTAGACCACCCCATGAATTCAACTATTCTGGCCATCAGGGGTCTCAGCATGCTCCCCAGGGTCTGGTTTAGCAAACTCTACTTCTGGAGAAGTATCTAAACCACTTGCCTCATGTAGAGAATCCTGAAGGTCTTTTAATCTGTTCTATTCAGAGATTAATTCCTCTGGCATGGGTGTTGTAGTCCTTTGTAAACCAAAAGGTCTCTCATGGTCGGAATCCTCCCCTTCCTCATATATAGAGGACAAGGCTCTAAAATAGTCAGACCTAGGATATGGTTTAAAACCCATTTCTAGAGCAGAAGGAGCCAAACTGGTTGTCACTGGCTGAGAAAACATCGAGGTTGTCGACGTAGAAGTCAAAGGCTTCAACAATCCTGAAAAGGGCGTCGAAAAAGTTTGAAAAGACCTCAATGTACTCGAGAGGATCAGGATCCTACAATTGTCGACGGCATCGTCGATGTAATGGTCGAAGTCCTCAACACCTCTACTGTCTGAGATGTAGTGACAGTTGTAGGTCTGTCCTTTATCGGAGTCGATAGTGGCATCGAAGACGGCGTCGATGTAACCGGTCTATGCGTCGAAGGGCCCTTCGACAAAGGCATCGATGACGCAGATATGTGCGTCGAAGTAACCCTCGACGGCGGCGTTGATGACGCGGTTTTACTGCCTTTACAGTTTCTCTCGCCGGGTTCAACGACTCGCAGCGTTTTGATTTTTCGGGCTTTTCACCCAGGGTATCACCTTTAGACGTTTCTGAGGGGGTCGAGGCCGCTCTCTCGAAGACGCTAAGCATTTTCTTACAGAATTCCTCCCACTTAGCTGGAGAGCTGTGTTTCATGGGGCAGGTGACCCTTTCTGGGGAGGTAGAGGAAGAAGAAGAAGAGGGAGATCTACAACGTCTCTTCTTAGAGTGTTTTGATCTCGAAGACTGATGGGAACCGCTTCGAGACCTTGAACGGGAATGTTTCTTGTGACGACGAGGAGACAAATGTCTCGACTCTGCCGAAGAAACTTTCAAGGGAGTGGAAGTTTTAAGAGTCTTACCTCTTTCTAACTTCCCCCTTACGCTCCTTCAAGGCTTTCGCCATCATGGATATAGAGTCCTCGCATTCCGAACAGTGATGCTCCGATCCCAGGAACCACAAACAGATCCTGTGAGGATCCGTCAATGACATTTTCTTCCCACAGTCACAACACTTTTTGAAACCGGACCGTGGGGTCGATGGTTCGGATGAAGAAGCCATCGAATTTAGATGACATCTTCGAAGAATAAGCAGAATCTTCCTGAAGAAAGGAACTGAGCGACCTGTTTCCGAAGCCCACGAAGCGCGGAAAAACAGAACTGAGCAACGGACGCTGCGCCAGTCTATTTATACGCACAATGACATCAGCGCCGATACGGAGGCTGTCGAGGGACACCAGCTTCAGGGATGTCGATGCGCAGCGCCCTCTACTGAAAGAATTTCCGAGGCCAGCAAGCTGGAATGGATAACATCAAAGATAAGGAATACGTCGGAGGACACAATCCCTTCGAAAATGAGTTTGATATTAAGATTCTAGCCCTGTATATAATTTGTTCAGCAATTGTTTGAGAGAGAGGGATCTACTTACATGAACCTGTGGTTCAATGTCAGTGTAAGGAAAATCATAATTATAACAATTGTTTTTTTATAACGCGCTAAAATACCAAAGATGTTTCGAAGCACAAACCCGGGATTCGAACCTGTTGCTCTGCATCGTCTTGCTTCCAACATGAACACGTTGCCACTGAGCTATACTACTTGTGCAATTACGCCATATGTACGAAAGCTGTCAGCGTATTATGGGTTTCTTTGCAATTTGCAAACAGTTTTTGCAAAGCAACTTAACCCCATTAATAAATGGGGACATTTTCCTTTTCGTTAAAAGGACGGAGGTGTGGGAAGGAGTTTTGAGACTACTCCTGCCCGGGCATACCTCATAGCCACGTCAATCTCGTGCCAAGTAATACTTTTGTATAGTCACCAAGCAGCTTGCGTTGGGGTAGCTGAGCCAAACCCAATGCTTGCAAGTCAGAAGATGCAAAGAATTGAGATAAATGCAATAGAAGTAAATACAGTTGTAAAGAAGATGGAGGCTAGATATGCATAATCTAAAAATGAAACGCACCTTAGTTGCCTGTGAAAAGGATAGGGGTAGTCTGGCTTGATAAAACCATGCTGGGATGAGAGACAGGATGCCCAGTGACCAAGTCAGAATGGAATATTGACTCCTGTCTCAAGGCATGGGGGTGGGCTATACAGCACAGGAAAGCCGACCTAGCAGGGCAATATAACCTAGAGGCAGTACACGATGAGAGTTGAGGGTCGGCCTCCTAGTCCCAGATCATTTATTGTATTTATTTATTTGTTATGCACCAAAAACCCAATAGGTATCAGGGTGCAACAAAAACACACCGGGCAAAACATAAAGCACAAGGCAACCTAAAGAACAGGCGAGGATTGTCTATTCAAACAGCACAGTTTTTAATCGCTTGCAGAAAGGCATTACGTTCTCTTCCAGTCATAGAGCCAAAGGAAGTCGGTTCCAAGCAGATGCTGCTAGAAAAGGGAAGGATCTGCCATAACCCGTAACTCGATTTGGCTTTGGGCAGACAAGCAGTTGGCTAGTGCTTGATCTCAGGTACTCTTTTTGGCTGATAATTAATTAGCTTACCTTTCAGATATGCTGAGACTTTTCCATGGATGCACTTGTTGCCAGAGTGAGAATCTTAAATTTCACTCTAGATTTCCCACGGAAGCCAATGAAGATCTTTTCTATATTCTGAAATGTGTTCTCTTCGGGGCCCGTTTTTAATGATATGGATAGCATCATTCTGCCACCTAAGAGAGCATTTCAATAACAGATTCAAGATAGAATCGTTTCTCTGGCCAAGGTTTCACAGTTCTACTCGGAGATAAATGGTTTAATTTGCCTGAGTAGCTTGAAGTGATATTGTATGGTGTTTCCTAAATTATGAACCAGTCTATCGGAACTCAGGGAGGGGTTCAGGTAGATACCTAAGGTTTTAACCTTGCTCTGTGTCAAGATTTTACAGTTGGCAATGAGAAAGCTTGCATAGTGGGGGTCCAACTTCGATCTAGTGTGAGGTGGATCAAAAAGCAAAAGCTCAGTTTTTGAATTGTAAAGGCACAACTGGTGCATGGTCAACCACTGCTTTACGTGTTTAACGACGGGATTAAGCTTTGTTGAATCTAAGTCATAGTCACTTTCCAGGCTAAGCAAAAGCTGTGTATCATCTGCATCATTTGAAAATTGGACACCCATTTTAGATAGCAAATCACAGAGAGATTTAAGATAAAGGTTCAAGAGAGCCAGAGATAGACGGGCCCCCTGGTGTACGCCACATCAAATAGGAGCAGGATCGGAACAGGAGTCATCCCAATGCACACAGGAAACCCTACATGATAGAAAAGAGTGACTCCACGTAATAGCACCTACCAACCCTATCCATAGTAAGTAGGAGAATATGATGATCTAACAGTTTGAACACTGCAGATAAATCCAGCAACACCAGCAATCCACACCGGCTTTTATCAACCATATCAAGCATGTCAGTCTGTAAATCCAGAAGCACAGTCTCTGGGTTGTGGTAAGCCCTGTACCCTGACTGCCTGGGGTGCAAGATGGAGTTTTGATCCAAGAAGCTCTGAAACTGTCTGGTGGCTATTTTATCCACTATCTTCAAGAGAAAGAATGATTTAGTAATAGGTCTAAGGTTAGCGGTATCTTCTGGACTGAGACCAGCTTTTTTAATTAGTGGAGGGACAGTGACTTCCTTAATACCATCAGGGACAGTATGATACTGAAAGGAAGCATTAACAAAACGGGTAAGGAATGGTGCAAAAAGTACTTTGTCATCCAAGACAAGTTTGTAGGGTAGAATATCCCCAGGAGGTTGGTTGCATTTCATTAAGTGCTTCCACCAGCTCAGGTACCGTTATGGCCCTAAAAGAAAAATCTTGATTTTCCCTCACCTGCTCCTCTCCCTCGGACACAGAGGAACTCAAACCTGGGAGAGCCGGGGAAACACATGAATTGTCTGGAAGATTTACATTTATCCTATCTCGTGCAGCGAAAATTGTATCTGCAAAAGCTTGCTGCACTCTAGAGCAGTCTTCCTTTGTTGGCACAAAGGTCTGCGGCTGGACTTTAGGGTTATCTAACATTCTTAAGATCTTAAAGAGCTGCCCTGATCTGAGTGATGTTGCCTTAGATCTGGACAATTGCAAATGATTTTCCTCTTGCCGATGCCCTAGCCCTCTGTTGTGCAGGCATGTTAGGTATGTTGATTCTAAATAAGCTAAGGCCATAATTATATGCAAAACATCTATTACGAAAGCTGTGAGGGCAGCCCAGTGGATTGAGGTTTATTCTATGCAGAGCCCTGTGGATTCTGGGAGACTAACACTAAGTTTGCCTAATGTGATGAAACAAAATCTGATTTACAAAATGCTGTGCCTAGACACAAGCACCTCAGGATCCTGTATGACAGAAGGGATACCTGTGGGGCAGGCGAGACCAACATCCAGTGCAGAAGCAGGGACACAGTGTGCCTGTGTGGAGACCACTCCATCTCAGCATACACCTTACCAGCTGCAACAGTACTAAAGAGTACAGCCATGCAGGCACCATGGAAGCTGGAGGGCATGAGAGCTACATAGGAGCACCATTCAATAGGCACTAGGGCGGTACTTGTGCCTGATGCCAAGTAGGGCCACAGAAATGTATGCAAGCTTGGAAAGCCACTGATGCATAGCAGATGGGACAAATAAAGCTATTAGTTGATCTAGCACAATTCAATTGGAAAACAATTGTATCCGCTGGGAAAAGAGAGCATTAGGAGGGAGACTAAAGACAGGCCATATAAAAGGCCAAAGTTAGGCCTTAGGCAAAATTGTAGAAGTCCTCCAGGAATAAGAAGGGCAAAAAGAGAGAGAAAGCCAGATCCCAGGTTCACACAAGGAGAGACTGTCACAGGACTAGAGGCCCAGGTGGCGAAAGGTTGTGAAAGTCCTGAGTCAACTTGGCGGGCTGGCCAAAATGTTGATGCTGATATAGAGAAAGGGTCCTAGTAGTCAGGCCACATGGACATTTTGTCTGTAAACTGCATTTCCTAGGTCGCCTCTTAAAAATACGACCCAGGAAACGCTGCCTGAATTACTGAATAACCGAACAGGAAGCGGCACAGAAAAGGGAATTTGTAGGTATGAGGGAGCAGGTAAGTGCGTGTGCGTGGGAGGGATGGTAATGGGGGTTTGGAGGCTGTGCTTGTGTTGGGAGAGCAGCATGAAGGAGGGTTGCGGGTAACCCCGAATTAAATGAAAATTATGACAGTGGTCCTACACCCCTGCCAAATGGCAATCTGTCACACACCCTCCAGCCAAAAAAGTTTACACAGACTTTTGCTAAGACGAGAAAATAACTTGTTTCCATTTTCGCTAGCAGGCTGAGATCCAGACTTGGGCAGCATGCCCATTTTTCTTTTCAAATTTGAACTTTATTGAAGATTTTATGCCACATATATCAAACCACAATGGTCGTGGCTCGTATCTACGCCCCTCAGGACCATTTGGGCATTAAAACACATTAGGCAACCAGACGTGGTCTCCCTCTCACTGTGCTTAGAGAGGCATCAGCTTCACCTCACTGATGATCCCCAACAAGGGTGAAACACGTGTATGGGGTTGCTGGTGGTACTCTCGTTCAGGTTGGAATTGCCATTGCATTTCGGTGCTGGACTGCACCTGGGCAGGACAAAGACTTATATGCAAATGGATATTTCCCATCTGTGAAAGGCACAGTGAGTAAAAGCAGTGGCTGCGAACTCTCAAGTGGTTAATAACCACTGAACAGGTTATCAGGCCTTGTTCTTTCGAGAGAGGGGCGCCCGCTACCTTTGCAAACTACATTAGTCAACCCCCCCTGCCAATTTCATCCATTCTCGCCACCCCTCGCCCCCATCCCCTTTGGTACGCTTCTTCCCCATTCACAGAGCAGAGCATAACAACTTTGTGCACATTGATGAATGAACATTTCAACCCCTTTTGTACTGATTTCCTCCTAGGTGAGCTCCTTTGGAGAGTCAATTAACGTGGTCCCCGTCTCCCTGTTGGGGCTCTTGAGTCCTTAGGTCCTTTCCGGGACTCCTCCCCCTCCTACCGCACATTTCGACCAATGCATTCTGTAGGCCCGGGCCCATGTATTTTGCAATAAATTCCCCCCATTCCATCTCCAGCGGCCCGGCTAATCCATGGAGACCTGCTGTGATTCTTTCCATAGAGTATACATTTCGGGCAACATAGGTCCACTCTGGTTTACTGGGAAGGTGCTTGTTTTTCCATTTGGTTGCAATACATACCCTTGCGGCCAGCATTAACGCTGGTGCCATTTTCGGGAGTCTTGAATATTCCCCCTCCTCCTCCTCCATCCCAAACAGTTCCAACATGGGTGACTTCATTCGGCTTATACCATCAAGGTCTTTTATCCATCCCAGGACTTCATCCCAAAATGTCTGCACCTTCGGACACCCCACCACATGTGCCAGTAGTCAGCAAGCTCCTCACACCTTCTCCAACATTTGGGGCTTGAATTTGGGAACATTTTTGAGTCTGACCGGGATGTAGTGCCATCTGTGGAGTAGTTTAATGGAGTGGAGTTTATATTGGCAAGAGATTGATGTCTTGGCTACCCCCCTGCAGTGCCTGCCCCAAAGGTCCGGTTCATTATCTGTTCCTATATCCCTTTCCCATAGGTCTCTCAGTTTTTCTGTAGATCCTCTACTCGATCCAACCAAGGCCCCATACATAGCAGAGATCAGCCCCCTTGTTTCTGTCCTTTTATCTAGGAGTCTTCGAAGGGTGTGAGGTTCCTCTGTATTTTCCCCTTAGGTTCCGTTCCTGTGAGGGCCCCTTTTAGCTGCAAGTAAATAAATATTGAGAGCTTGCCTATGCCCAATGCCTCCTCTAGCTTGGTTATTGAGATAAATATAACCCCTCCCCCAGACCCCAGGGCTGTCCTATTCTTTCAAGCCCCGCATCATACCATTTCTGGAATTTCTCTGTGTTAGGGATCACATCCCTCACTCCAGGTACCCAGAGATGCCCCAACAGTGAGGGCCAGGTGGTCACACCCCCCATATCGCCTCCCTGTCTCCAGATGTCCCATAAAGTCCCCACAAAGGGGTGTTCACAGATTCTATTCGGGATCTTGTTTCTCGGGACCCATAACCATTCTCCGACTGTGGCCGGATGAAGAAGTAGGTTATCGAGCGCGACCCACTGCAGGTCATGTTGAGATCGGAGATGAGGTATTAGCACTCAGAGTTGCGCTGCCTTGTAATAGAGGTTCATGTCTGGGAAGCCCACTCCCTTTTTCTCCTTTGGTAATACCAGTGTACTGCTGGGGATCCTCGTCTTTTCCCCTGCCACAGAAACCTTAAAATGGAGCTCTGGATTTCCCTGAAGAATGTATCTGCGATCCGGATGGGGAGCATTTGGAACAAATAGAGGACTCTGGGGAGGACCACCATTTTAATCGCGTTAAGGCGACCCAACCAGGATATTGTGAGCTTCTGCCATTTTAGAAAGTCTGCCTTCATTTTGTCCATCAGCGGGGGAAAATTTGCCTCAAATAGGTTCCCGCAGGTCCTTCTGAACTTTATGCCCAGGTATTTCATCTTGTTCAGGCTGATCTGCACCCGAGTGATGTGAACCTTTCTATCTCCCTCTCCCTTCTCCTGTCTAGGGGAAAGAGCACCGACTTGGATCTGTTGATTTTCAATCCTGCCATGGAATCGTATTGCTCAATCAGTTGGAGCACTATGGAGTTCAATGGGTCCCTAATGTGTAGGAGCATATCCTCCGCATACAATGCGACTTTGTATTCCACCTCCCCACTCAAAAATCCCACCACCCCTGGGTCCGCTCTAGAGAGTGCAAACAGTGTCAGGGATAGAGGGCAGCCCTGCCTAGTACCCCTTCCCAATTTTAACCAACACGAGTACCCTCCATTGACCATAACGCACGCTAGAGGCGACGAGTCCACCACCATCATCCCCGAAGGAGGTTTGCCCCATTCCGTATTTTATAAGCAATGCCTTAAGAAATCCCCATTCTATCCTTTCAAATGTCGTCCCCTGGGCTGCATGAATTAGGTGGAGGGTCTTCCGCATTGTGTCCGCTCCCTGTCGGCCCTTTATAAGGCCCACTTGGTCCGGGTAGATTAGCTCCGGCATGTATCCCTCTAGTCTGCTCGCTAGGATTCGGGTGTATATTTTGGCATATATGTTCAGGAGAGAGATCGGGCGATAAGATGCGCATCCCCGGGGATCCGTCCCTTCCTTGTGTATTAGTGTGATGGGCGCCCAGCCAAATGATTCGGGGACCTTCCCTGTGTTCAATATAGTGTTGAACAATTCCGTCATGAATTGCATTAGGGCATGCAGAAATGTCTTATAATACCCTGCAGTGAATCAATCCTCCCCTGGGGCCTTACCCAGTGATAATCTTTTTATCGCATTCTTGACTTCTTCCTCTGTTATGGGTGCATCTAATAAACTAGACTCTGCGGGGAAACGTTTGGGTAGGTGGATGTTTCCTAGGTGCCTGTCTATATTGCCCTCTTTGTGCTCGAGCTCTGAGCAATATAATTGCTCGTAGAAGGCTGCGAAAGCCTCAAACGAATTGTACTTTCCATCCGTTCCCTCAATTTGTGCGACCCATCTCTGGCTCCGTTGCCCCCTTAATCTTGTCGCCAGTAATGCGTCTGCCTTATCTCATTTCTCATAGAATTTTTGTTTTAAGAACTGTAGGTTTCAGATTATTTTCCCTTCCTCCAGTAGGAGCAGTTCCTCCCTTTTCCCCCTTGCCTCCTCTATATATTCCTCCCACCTCCCCAACGGCTCATGCGCTCTTTTGTCCAGTTGTCCAGTTGTCTTATCTCTTCTCTTAGTCTACTTTTGATTAGTGCCCGTTCCCTCTTTTGCCTCGGCCCTTCTCTTTTTAGGATCCCTCTCCAAGTGGCCTTCCCCGCTTCCCAGACGACATCTCTCTCGACCTGTATGATTTATCTTAAAGTATTCCCCAATTGCCTTGCTCATCTCCTAGTGAAATACAGGATCCCCCCCACAGTGAGTCATTGCACCTCCATTTTGCCCCATGGGCGTCAAACCCATCCATTGTAATTCCAACGTGACCATATCATGGTCGGACCAAGAAATCAGAATGATCGTTGAGACCAATGCCTCTTCCCACAAGTCTCTAGAGATTTAGAGGTAGACTATTCTGGTCTATGTCCCATGCAGGGTCGAGTAGAAAGTATACCCTCTTTCCCGGGGGTCGAAATGTCATCATGTGTCTCTGAGCCCATATCCCTCAAGTGTCTCCTGGAATTCCTGATACCCTAGTCTTGGCATGGCCTCTCCTGTAGTGCTTGTCTGTCTAATTCTATATCAGCCCATATATTGTAGTCCCTGCCTGTGATAAGATGTCCCGTGCTTTCTACTAGTGTGTTTGCAAATGTATTTTTCAAAAATCTAAGCTGGCCCTGGTTTGGGCCATTTAACCGTGGCAAATATGAAACGGACCTTCCTTATGGTGTCCGACACCAACAGGGCCCTGCCATCGACGTCCGACCAGACCTTAGTCGCTTCCATCTTGATCGCCTTGTTAACCAGAATCCCCACTCTGGCCTTTCTCAAAGGACCCGAGCCCCAGTATTCACTGCCGATTTGCCCATTTGGAATCCTTCTCTCTTCCCTTTTAACAAATCTGGTCTCTTGTAGGAATAGGATATCCAGTCCTAGACATCCGGAATTCCCTTGCAACCAATGATCTTTTTCGTGGGCGAGTACAGCCCTTTTACATTCAGGGTACCTACCCTCAGGATGCCACCCCGGGATCCCACGTCAACCGTCGCCTGTCCGGGAGTTCGATTGCTTCCACTTAAGAAGATTATATGTGTCAGTATGAGTTGTGCCATCGAATCCAAATAATATGGATAGAGCCTGTACCAAGGGTCTCTTCCTTCCCCACTGACCACCTCCCCTCAGGAATCCCTTCCCCCTCCCCCTGGGCATCCAATCGCCCCCGGCAAATGGCACCAGGTTGGAAGCAAACCACCTACGGCCCCACGTTCAGTCGGGTCCCTTTCTCGTGAAACCACTTGTTCTATAGCCCTTCCTCCTCACCCCCCCCACCAAAGGTTTCTCCAAAAACAACAAAAAATATCCCCCCCCCCCCGAGTTCCTCATTCCCCTCAATAAACTGTTTACAGGATAACAACATTAGCGGGTTTCAGAACAACCAAAAACTGAGAGCCACCCAACATGGGTGTCTCTACGATTCAATTACCCTCAAATGAGCGACAGCCATAGAGGCACAGGCCGGCGTTACTTCATGTCGCATCCCCCGGTGGTGTGCCCAGTTTACTGTACTTTTCGGGAGCCTGGACTACGTCTTCTTCTCGGGCCCCTTGTCTGCCTTTGTCGCTCCTCTGCCTTTTCCCTCGAGGTGTGTGGGCTCTCTGCTTCTCCCATGAGCCCCCTTGTGACCCTGCGTATGTCCTCCTCCGTGTTGAGCTTGTGTTTGCAGCCATCAGTTTCGAAGAAAATTGAGAATGGGAACCCCCACCTGTATCTGACCCCTTTCTCATTTTACCACTTGGTGAGGGGTGAGTAGAGCCTTCTCTTTTCGTGGGGGTAAGCGAAGACAGGTCCTGAAAGACTGTGATCTTTGAAGAGCCATATTACACCGGGCCCTTTTTCCTCACCCTTTCAAGGATCTTGAGCTTGTCCCATAGTTATGAAAGCGGGCAAGGACTTATCTGGGACCTCCGGTAGTGCCTCCTGCCCTGTGCATTCTTTCAATTTTTGCCTCATCTATCGTGTATTGTCGAAGACAAGTCTAGTAATCTTGTACAGGGTTCTCGTCAGGTCTGTCTCCGTCTCTCCCTCCTTGTCTGGGATTCCCAAAATTCGGAGGTTGTTGCACATTTCACCATTTTCAACGTCGTCGAATTTGAGCCTTATCTCCTCCTCTCTCCACTCTACCTCTGAAAGGCGTACGTCCATCTAGGTCTCCAGGGTGTCCAATGAGGACTGGTTGTGCTCTACCTATTCCAGTCTTTCCTCCGTCTTGTAGATCCTTTGGGTGATTTTGTCAACCCTACCATCAATGTCTGCTCTCATATTCCTGATCTCCTCCATTAGTGCTGCCACATCTTTTTTAGTTACGGCTGACTCCCCCTCGGCTTCAGACATGGTGTTCCATCTGTCCTGCCCTCCTTCGTTTTTGTCTTGGGCTATATTTAAAATTAATCAGCTTCTCACTTGCATCCATGTGCCCTCTTTCTCCTCCATATCTGTCATTGATCGAGGGTAATCCCCCTTTTGGTGTTAGCTGGACACTTTATCCTCCTGTGGCACAGAGGTCTCCTGGGTATCGGTGGCTTGTGGTTCCTTGTCTGGGGTTTTGGGCTCCGATTTCTTCTGAGGCTTATCAATTTATGGTGGTCTCCTGTTGCCAATTTACCCAGCTACAACTGCCACTTCCGTCCGTGGACCGTAGGGGCCCTCACCTCTTCGGTCTGCCCCTGCACAGACCAGGGCCTTCCGTCTCGGGCCGAACCGCTCAGGTTCACCCAACAGTCGTCAGAGTATGGAGGCGGGCACACGCCCCTGCTTAGGGGGCCCACAACTCCCTGTTCTTCTTCTAGTTCCGACCCCTTGTTGGACCTTCAGGATTCTCACGCTCTACTATGGCCTGCTCTTCTCCCTGTTGGGACTCTTTAGCCTAGCTGTGGGGGTCTTGGTTTGCGGGGCCCCGATCATATTCACCTTGACACTATGTGCCTCTCTCAGAGTGTGCTGGTGTCCAGCTCCTTGTATGCGGTTGTCCGCTTGGTGGTCGGTCCCCTGTTCCTACTAGGACCGAAGGGGTCCATGTGTGGCTGCCGGGTTCAGTGCCTCTCAGGCCGCCCGAGTCGCTGGTCTGTTAGTGCATGGGCTGATGATTGATAAGTCCGGGAGTAGGCTCTAGTGTCCGGCCATACAGGTATGGTGGGGGGTCCTCTACCCCATCCCTGAGGTCCTCTCTCCCTGATTGGGTCTGCTGTGGGGCTCCGGTGAGTCAAGGGGCCCCAGATGCCTCTCACAGTGTCCCAGCTTAGGCCTGGGGCACTGATCGCCGGGAGGGGCCACACCCACCTCTTAATTTTGACCTCTTTATTATTGACCTCTCTCCCCAGTACAGGCCACTTCTACTGTTCTACAAGCTCTGGAAGGTGCAGAGGCCCTGGATGGGCTGCAGGTGGAAGACACAACCGCCCCTGTGTCTTCCTCTCAGTCCGGCCTGTGTCAGTAGTGGGCTGCTACCACTTGGTTTGCTCTGCGTCCCAGCCAAGACAGATCACATTAGGTTTCGAACTGGCCACAACACGGCCGATCTCCAGTGTTTCTGTGCGGTTTCGCATTGCTCTTTCACTCACTTGGGCGGGGGGCTCCTCCCTTCAACCTCCGCACCGAGTGAGCGCCTGGGGTGGGGGTTGGGGGAGTAGGGGCTTCTTTCACTTTCCGGGACCACTGCGGGAGAGGAGTGGAATCAAGGACTTCTCATCTGCGTGCCCCCTAGTGGCCCCAGCATGCCCATTTTAACTCCTGTAGAGAAATGGTCCATCCTTTTAAATTGTTAAAAAGGATAACACTTTGGGACTTTCAACATAATATTTCACTTCATGCAGATGACGTGCTTATTTACATGTCATGACCAGAAACACCTCTCGAAGTCCTGCTTGATATTCACCAATTGCATGTAATTGCAGCAGGTTACAAAATACACTTACCAAACCCGAATTAGTGGTCATTTTTGAAAGGCAAAACATAAATCCAATTATGCTCGGCCCATTTCACCGACAAACCAAAACATTTAAATATGTGTAGAAACGGATATCAGAAACTCCCAGAGAGCTGCTATCCCTCAAATTTGTTCCAGTCATGAAAAAGGTCAACCCAGACCAAGCTAGGTGGAATATTCTTCCACGCTGACCCTCACTGGGATAAACAATGCACTCAAATGAATGCAATGTCTAAACTTCTATATTTGTCTCAGATTTAGCCTATTCCAGTCCCAGCAAAGTTAGCTAGATCCATTGATGTTCACTTTGCTAAATTGATGTGGTGGCATAGGAAAGTGAGGCACCCTACCATTGGGTTCACAGAGAGATGTCCAACGATTATGCACTGACAATGGGCGATCCCTTTTCCACAGCCATCCCCCTATTGCGCATCACACATATACTTAGCTATCCCGGGGAAAGGGAGGTACATCTGCAGACACTTCCTGATAAGCTGAGGAAACTATTGGATCCCTCAGTTTGTTATAATAAATGTTCATGTTGGGAAGACGCAATAACTGACCCCGATATCCAATATCTGAGCATTAAACCATCATATGCGCTTCTCATGCCTAATAATGGTACTATGAGAAACGTACTGGCTGATAGCCCCACCATATATTTAGTCTGTGTAATTAATGAATCTGAATTTTAAACCTCTTAGTATCTAATTCTAAATGTCTATTAATAGTGAAGCACAATATAAAATAATTCATTATATTTAATATACACGACAAAGATTGCAACTATTTGGTATTGGAGAATCTGATCAATGTCAGTGTGCCTGCGACTCATTGGGAACGTGGGGACATATGCTTTGGAGATGCCCAAGAAGTCGCACTCAATGGACACACGGAAGAGGCTCAGAGAAGTGTTTAAGTGTAAATTCCCAACTTCATTGCCCTTTTGTTTGTTTGGATAAGGTGTTTGTCACTCACGCAAAATGACTGTTTAAAAAGGGTAGTGTCTACTGCCCCATGTGTGGTCTGTAAATCCATTACTATGCCTTGGAAATCTGGAAGAGGCCCCATAATTAAAAGATGGTAAACTCCTTGCCTGACACAATTCTGTGCAGTGGAGAGCAAAGGCCTGTAGAAAAGGCTTTGTCCACAAAAGATCTGAAATAATATGTGCTATTTATCGCTGTTTTTTATGATATCTCATATGAAATTATGGTGTTTTCTTTTTTTGGTACTTTTATGATATGTTGCTAGAGACATTTTATTGTGAAACAGGATGATAACCACTAAGGATGTGCTAGGATTGTCAATGAGAGGTGTAACAAAGTTACTCACCGTAGTGACTACCTTATTCCTAGGCCATAGTTCCCTTTCCTCCATACTTTTGGAACATTCCATCCTTCGGGACGGGACCGGAGCACTTTGAAGCATCAAAAACGACTTGTTGTCCTTCTTTTATTTTTACGCAGGGACACCGCATGTGGCCGTAATCCCGTAATCCTGCTTCCTGAGCTCCGTCCCGGGCATCGCCCTTGAGTCTCCTTTTCTATCAACAAAGTCGAAGGACCATTAGCAAAATAGAGGAATCTTTTTAGAGGGCATGGCGGGCGGGCGTATGGAGGAATGGGGACTATGGACTAGGAGTAAGGTAGTCACTATAGTGAGCAACTTTGTTATACTCCTATGTCCCGTCCCTTTCCTCCATACTTTTCGGCGAATCCGAAGCACCGGCCAAAGAAACGGGAGGGTGGAAATTTCCCTTACTGGACCAGGTTTTTGAAAACAGCCTTGCCAAACCGGGCATCAGCCCGGGAGCTCAGGTCAAGACAATAGTGTCTACAAAAAGCAGAGGGAGAAGCCCACATAGCCGCATTGGCTATGGACTCCCAAGAGACATATTTCTGGAATGCAACAGAAGCCGCTTTGCCTCAGACCAAATGTGCATGAACGCCCTTTGGGGCCTAAAAGTCTAAGAACTGTATGAGCCTCTGAGAAACAGGAAGCGACCCATCGTGAAATGGAAACCTTTGAAGCCGGTTTCCCTTTTGGGTCCCCAAAAGTAACAAAGAGTTGTGGGGAGCTTCTGAAATCACTTGTTCTTTGAAGATAAAATTTCAGAACTCTTCTGACATCTAGGTTATGGAGTAACCTTTCTGCATCCGAGACCGGGTCCGGAAAGAAAACGGGCAGGGAGATTGACTGGTTTATGTGGAACTCTGAGACAATTTTTGGTAGGAAAGAAGGATGTGTGCGAAGCACAACCTCATCCTTGTGAAAGGCAAGAACGGATGTTCGACAGAGAGAGCTTGAACCTCGCTCATTCTTCTCGCATATGTAACTGCAATTAAGAAGGCCACTTTCCAGGAGAGAAAGTTCTGTAGTGGCGAGTGGTTCGAACGGCTTGTAACACAGGGTGGTAAGGACCATGTTTGGATCCCATTTTGGGTGAGGCGGCTTCACCGGTAGAAAGAGGTGAAAGAGACCTACGAAATGCTTCTTGATTACTGGGTTTGTTAGCAAAAAGCAGCATCTATCTGTAGAAAGATAAGCTGCAATGGCTGACTGATATGTTCTGCACGATAAGACGTGGATGCCAGAGGCGGCAAGGTCCGATATAAAAGACAAGGCACAGTCAATAGAAGCATGTTGAAGGTCAAGCTGTTAGCAAGTCACCAATGACAAAAACAAAGCCATTTACTTGTATACTGCACCGTTGTTGAAGGGTTACGTTCCACCTAGATTATGCGCGTATTATCCTCCAAAAGGTTAAACTGCTCTAAGATATTGAACTCAGGCACCAGGCCATCAAGTTGAAGGATTGTGGGGAGGCGTGCCACACCTGGTGATTGCTCTGGTGCAGGAGACTGGGAATCTGCAGTTATCTGATTGGGTCGCATATTGATAGGTGCTGAAGCTCTGAGAACCAGAACCTGGCTGGCCATTAAGGAGCTATGAAACGGAGAGTGCAGTTGGAGGCACTCCTGAGCTTCCATAGTGAACAATGCATCAACGGCAGAGGGGGAAGGCATAAGCCTTCATGTTGTCCCATGGAATCTCAAGCTCATCCCCCATGGAAGATGCTACGAGACTGTCCCTGGAGGCATAGAGTGGCAGTGTCCTGTTGGTTGCAGTCACAAAGAGGTCCACCGTTGGAGAGCCCCATTGCTGGAAAGGTTTGTCAAGAACATCGCTGTTCATTTCCCACTCAGAATTCTCCATAGACATGCGGCTCAGGGAATCCGCCACAACATTGTTCCATCCTGGAATGGGGACGACTTGTAGCCAGACACTGAGTTGCATTGCCCAATTCCAAACCCAGACAGCTAGGTCCACCAGAGGAGGCTCCCTGGTGGCCCCCTGCTTGTTGACGTAAACATAGCCACAGAATTGTCCGTGCACATTCCCACTACCTTGTTGATGATAGAAGGCCGGAAGGCTTTCAATGCCAGGAAAACCGCCAAGAGTTTCAGGTAGTTGATATGGGACATCCTGTCTTGGGGTGTCCACAGATCGTACAACTCGAGATGACTCAATGTAGCTCCCCACCCCAGAAGGGAGGAGTTAGTTGTGACCGTGACCTGTGGTAAAGGCTTTTGGAAGGTGGTTCGCAAAGAGAGGTTGTTGGAGGTTGTCCAACATTGAAGATCCAACGTCATGGAAGATGGGATCGGTATCATTTTGGAGTCTGGGTCCAAAGCTTGGGACCAGCAACTCTGAAGCGCTACATGTGTGCGCCCCATTCTGAGTCTTGCAAGAGGAAGAGCTAGAACACATGAGGCCATGGAGTCTTTGCAACCACCAGGCTGACCTGTGGGAGGAGTTCGGAAAAAGATCTCAAGTGGTTGACAAATCCGCAATTCTGTCCCACGTTAAGAAGAATATGGCACTGACAGTATCCCAACGGAAACCTAGAAATATCAGGTCCTGAGGAGCAACCGTCATTGACGATTTCTGCCAGTTCAACAACAGCCACAGTTGGGACGGGAGCTTGAAGAGAGACTTAAGATTGGCTGCTGGAGTCTGAGGGCATGGACCCCGCAGAAGCCAATCGTCTAAATATGGATAGACATGAACTCCCTACAGTCTGAGGAATGCTGTGCTGATCGCCATTATCTTTGTAAAGACACGCAGTCCTGAGCTGAGACCAAATGGCAGCACTCAATATTGGAAATGTCGAAGGTATTTCCGATGTGAGGGCCAAATCAGGATCTGCATATAAGCATCTTGGAGATCTACCACACTGAGCCATTCACCCTTCCTGAGAGAGGGGCTATTCTGGATGGACGTGATCATCTTGAAATTCTCTTGAGGAAGGGAAAGGTTGAAGCTGGAGAGGTTGCGGATAGTGCGCAGGCCAGTCTGGTTGGGTTTGGCAACTGTAAATAGATGGGAGTAATATTGCTCCCTCAGGGGAACAGGTTCCACTGCTCTGAGGTTCAAAAGTTTTTGTATCTCGGCTCTGAGGGAGGGAGACCCAGTCTGCTGAAAAGGAGGGTGAGATGGTGGGATATGAGGAAGAGAGAGATGGAAGCCCACTCGGGTGATAGACAAAACCCATTGGTCTTCTGTTATGGTCTTCCACGCCTTCAGATGAGACGATATACATCCTCCCACCGGAGTCTCGTGTGACTGATGGAAAACATAATTTAGATGATTTATCAGGGCGAGAGCTCCCGTTGAAGAAGAGGAGGCTGAGGACCAAGAGAAAAAACAGCCACTCTGTCTTTGCTGCTTGCGTCGAGGCACACCAGAGGAACCTTCTACTCTGCGTGCTCGATGCTTCTGGAAAGCTCTAAAACCCGAAAAGGATCTTATTTGGGTGCCCAACCTCTGTGTATAGGCTGCTTTAGCTGGAGGCTATTTTGCTAGGAATGTCAAAGATTTAGCCGTCAATGCGCTTGCTTTCATCTTGTTGAGTTCCTTGTCAGCGGAGGAGTAGAAAAGCTCTTTGCATTCACAGGGGAGGTCGAGTACTTTGTCTTGAACCTCTTTTGAAAACTTTGTAGCATGAAGCCATGTCTGGCGGGAATTGTCTATTCCCACCATAAGCCACCGAGCGGACGTGTCCACATGATGGGCTGCGAGCTCCAGCATGACCTGAGCCAGAACTCTAGCATTAGATAGGCCTTCTTTAACATTTTCTAGCCTGTCCTGTGGTATACAATCTTGGAATTCTGAAAGCTCTCTCCACAGTTTGAGGTTGGCAGCCACCAGAATTACTTCAGTATTCGCTTGACACAGCTGAAGACCTGTATTTGAAAAAAAAAATACTGAACCCATCCAGAATTTTTTCCTCCTTGGATAAGACCTGTGAGTCAGCCATGGAGGAGGTTGAAGAAGGCTTCGCCTGGAGTGTGGCTGCTGTTCCTACTGTTGATGAAGGAATGAGTGGAGCTTGTAGCAAGCGTCAATTTATTTATATGCTGCTCGGAATGAGGTTTTTCCCAGACCTTACGGACTTCAGCCAGCACATCTTTTCGAAGAAAAAGACCTATGCGCTCCTGTGAAGTCAAGGTTAACGCTCCTGAGGGAACTCCTTCTTGTGAAGCCAGAGGCTCGGGCATTGGAATTTCCAGCAATGCCATCATATCTAAAACCCAGTCAGGAAAAGTTCTGACGGAGTAGGGTGGACCTTCACTATCCTGGTCTGCGTGTTCCTTGTCTGTTTTGGCAGGAACAGAAAACTGATCCATGACACGTGTACCTCAAACACCTTGGGCAAATCCATTTGCATTACTGGCGTCGCAGGAACCAGTGAAAGCGGAGGCAATGGTGGCAGTGTAAGAGGAGGCTCCACTGGAATTGGAGGAGGCACTACCGGATACCTACTGAAGAGGAGGATGAGCAGGCTGTGGCTCGAGAGGCCTAGGATATATTTATTTGAAAAGATCCTTAAAGTAAACCTTCATCGAATCTGAGTGCATGAGGGCCTGGCATTTGCCAAAGAATGCGTCTTCAGGGGAAGGTCAAGGCAGAGGAGTGGGTAGAGGCCGCTGTGGAGGGGCATATCCCCAAGATGGCACTGAGGCAGGTTCCCAAGATGCCCCCCCAGCTGGATCCACATAAACTAAAGGAGCGGACGCAGGAGGAAGTGAGACCGCGTGAGGCAGCGGAAACCTTGCACGCCAGTCAGTTGGCAGGTGAAAAGGGTTTCTATTATCCCTGTTTTCTGGAAAAGTTGCCTGGCCCCAAACGTAGGGCCTCCTGTCCCAGCCGTCGAAAAAGTTGGTTTGGAGGAGCTTGTCAAAATGTCTGCCTCTGGCTGCGTGGGTTGGGCCGCCATTTTGTCACTGCCTTAAGTCACAGGTTTATGTGAGGCCATTGTCACCACAGGAGTTGTAGGGGTTTGGAGTCAGTTTTAGCCCTCTGACAGGGAACATCGACAGAGCTGATACTGGAAGACCTGGAGCGTTTTTCACCCCCTTTAAACTCGGCAGAAGTATTAGCCCTCGATGAGGGAGCCTAGGCAGGACCGGTGCCTCAAGACTTAGGGCCTGTGCCCTCCTTCTTTGCCCCCTCAGCAGGACCGGTATGACCACAAGATTCCTTGTGGGAAAGCTTAGGTTCACACCTGGTAGCCAGAGTCCCAAATTGGGACCCCTTGATCCTGCTGGTTTTGATTATAGCCCCTATTTGGGGATCCTCAGGAGTGATCCCGGTATTTTTAAACTTAGAGACTAGGCTCGGTACATTTAGCCTCAGACTGGGAAACCTCGGGAATAACCCCCGTTGAAGTAGCCCCAGAAACTTTGGGCTTAATTTTAGTTCCCAGAAGGGACATCTCAGAGTAAAATCTGGCCATTTCAGCCCCTTGACAGGGGACCTCAGAGGAAACTCTGGAATCCAGGTTAGATCCCTTTTGGGATACCTCAGCAAGAACCCTAGTATAAGAGGCACTTGTACCCCTCCCGGAACCAGAATACCCCGGGAAGGAGTCCCCATGGCCGGGGTGCCCTAAAAAGGAAGGCACTTAGCAGACGCTTCCTTTTTCGATTAACTTCTGTAAATGTGGAGGAGGTAGCCAGGACACGAATCCCTGATGCTCCCGCACTGATGAACGTGAAGAAGACCGTGTTACCGGAGCAGGAAGATGAATGACAAGTGGGAAAATAAGAAAAAATCCCCACGATGCAAGTGCATCTGACCCCGACCGTGCCAAGAAAAGGACTGAAGGTTGATGCGCGGGGCAGAGCTCGGGAAGGCAGGGTTATGGCCATGTGCCGTGGCCACGTGCAGTGGCCCCGCATAAAAATAGAAGAAAGGCAAAAAGTCGTTTTTGATGCTTCAAAGTGTTACGGTCCTGTCCTCAAGGACAGAATGTCCCAAAAGTATGGAGGAAAGGGAACAGGACATAGCAGTGTGGCTGGTATGGATTAGAGACATGATATTGTGAGCAGGGTAACTAAAGAGAAAGCACAGTAAATGTATGTTTAATTGGACATTTTCAAACATATTGAAATACGTAGGAAAATAATTGCTGTACTTTACTATGTGGTAACCAGAAAAACAAGGTACACTCTTCCCCATCCATTCAAGCTGTGTTTAACCCCTGGATCAGAAGCGTGGCTGATGTCTGATAATAATAGTATTCGTCTATCTAGCATATCATGCACGAATGTAGGCGCTTAAGAAATGTGGTCCCCAATTGAACTGTTCTATGTTTCTTTTTTTGCACTCAAAATACCATGATCTTGTTACAGATGTTTGTAATTGATGGCATTTATATGTTAATAAATGTTTATAAACAAAGGTTTGGACAACAGTTAGAGCTCAACATGTTTTAATTTACCTGAACCTCTCCATAAATAATAGTTGAGATAAACAACTAACTAACGCAACCTTTTTGACCCCTTTCCTTTTATAACAAACAAGGACAATCTCCCAACCTGACCCACTCAACTCCTTCTTCTTGGGGACCTCAATATCCATCTAGACTCTCCTTGTTCCTCCTCTGTACTCTTCCGTGACCTCTGTGATCCCCTCTCCCTTCCTATCCTCCCATCTGGCTCGACTCACTCTGTAGGGCACACACTTGATGTCTTCATCCCCTCCATCCCTCTGACCACTCGTCTCTCCTGGAGCGATCACTCCCTCCTCTCCTCTTATCTCTCCCTCTCTTACCCCAGGCCAAGACTACCCCAACACTGCCACCTAGCTTCTCGGACATCCAGCCAATGAAGCATGTGTCAGTTGAGGCTTCGCCGCCACCTCCCCCCCTCCACCTCTGGCTGAATCACACCATGACACAGCCCTTTCCATGCTCTACTCTTCTATCTCTGATACTCTTGATGCTCTTGCCCCTATTATGAAGATCTGTTTGAAGCCCAAAGCCAAGTGAAATTCTTGGTATGACTCTGACCTAGCTACACTTAAACATAAGTGTAGGGTGGCTGAGAGGAAATGGAGGGCTTCTTGTTCATCCTCTGACAAACTGGCCTGTCGCCTGCTCCAAAGGCAATACCGACTCTCTGTCCACACTAAGAAGAGAGTCCACATCCAAGCCCGTTTCTCTGCGGCATCTAACAACTCGGCCGAATTCTTTAAAATCTCCAAGGAGCTGGGCAGCCCGGATGCAGTCTCTACCTCTCCTATCGCCTCCCAGGCCCTTTGCACGGCCCTTGCCTCTCACTTTGTCTAAAAAACCCAGGATATCCTGTCTACCCTCTCGTACCCTCCCCCTCTTCTCCCCTCACCTTCTTTGAACTCTGGCCCTCCCACAGCCACCCCCTCCCTCTTTCTCGTCCTTTCCTCTTTTCTCCCCTGACATCTCTAGACAAGTCTGATCTATGTCAAAGCAGGTTCTTCCCTGTTCTTCCAAAACCATCAAGGACCACATCGACACCCTCGCTCCTGACCTGGCTGATTTCTGCAACCTCACCTTTGCCTCAGGAGCCTTCCCCTCCCCTCCGAAGCACTCTCTTGTGCACCGTCTTCTCAAGAAACCCACAGCTGATCCTTCTTGCCTGGCTAACTATCGCCCAATCTCCATCACTCCTTTTCTGGGCAAACTCTTGGAAAAGCTGGGCAACTCGCAGCTTAACCTTCATTCTGATTCTGTTGGTTGTCTCCATATCAGTCTGGCTTTAGAACTACCAGAAGCAGAGAAACTGCTCTCCTGAACAGCCGTGAAGATGTGCTCTCCAAACCTGACTCTAACATCCCCTCTGTCCTCATCCTACTCGATCTCTCTTCTGCCTTTGAGACAGTCAATCATACCATCCTGCTCAACCTTCACCATGACAACCTGGGTATCAACGATCAGGCTCTGGCCTGGCTGACCTCTTTCCTCTCTGATCGACCCTCCCAGGTCCAACTTGGGTCCTTCCTTTCTTCTATCTCCCTTTCTACCTGCGGTGTTCCCCAGGGGTCTAATCTCTCACCCTGGCTTTTCAACCAATATCTGGGAATTCTCGCCCACCGCATTACCCTTTTCTGCTCCAATTTTCTGTGCTATGCTGATGACACTCAACTCATTTTCAGGCTTCTCTCGGCCACCTCTTCTCCTTCTCTCATCTCAGATTGCCTATCTGCCATTCAGGATTGGCATGCTGCCAACGACCTCTGGCTGAACTCCAGCAAGATGGAGATCCTTCTCATCGGCACACACTCACCCTCCTTTCCTGTCACTCTCTGGCTGGCCACCGTTGGCCCTCCTCCTACCCCCACTTGCGAGGCTAAGAACCTTGGGGTCATCTTTGACTCCACGCTTTTCTTCTCTGCCCACATATCTGATGTCTCAAAAAAGTCAAACTTCCTACTGCACCTCCTCAGAGGTATTCTGCCTTTCCTCTTCTTGCCCCAGAAGCTTACTATCTCTCGAGCCATGGTTCTCTCTAGGTTGGATTATTGCAACACCCTCTTTCTAAATCTACCTGTTTCTGCTCTCTGCCCTTTGCAACTTATCCAGAACAGGACTGCAAGACTTGTCCTTGGCCTCAAGCCCTGGGATCGTATCTCTCCAGCCCTGATATCTCTCCACTGGCTCCCAGTGGATGCAAGGATTAAATTCAAGACCTTTTGCATTGTCCACAAGGCTTTCTGGGGCATGGGTCCAAAATACCTTCAGCTGTCCCTCCGTAAATACCTTCCGTCCCGAGCTCTTCGCTCCTCCACCTCTAAATCCCTCCGGGTCAATAGTTTTTCAAAGAAACGAACTGGGGGTATACCTTTGTCTTCGGCTGGGGCCTCCCTCTAGAACAGCCTCCCTGTCACTCTGAAACTTGAGGAGAACCATCTCCGGTTCTGGAAGCACCTCAAGACCTTCCATTTTGCTTCTGCCTTCGCTCCGCCTCTCCCCTGCTGATCTGTTCTGTCTCTGCATCGTGCACCTTGTTACCCTCTGACTTTCGGGCCCAGGTCCCTGGTCATCCTGCCACCCACCTGCACTGCCTCCTGGCAATCCCTTGCACTGGGGTCTGTATCTGTAAGCCTACAGTCCCCCCTTTTTTTCCTGCCCTTATCAGACACACATTGTCTGTTGCCTTAAACCTAGCACTTGCCACCTGTCTGGCTGCACTAACACTGTTTGTTGCTTTATTATTATTTATTTATTTTTATTACGCTTCTCAGCACTTTCCACTTCTCCCTCCCTCCCATGCACTTTCCCCTTTTCCCCCTCTCATGCACTTGCGCGTCCTCAATGTCACTGGGCCTAATAAGATAGATCTTTTTTTGTTCTCCCTTGTTTCCCCTCTCTTGCCTCATAGCGCTCTCAAACACTTGTGTACGAGCGCGATACAAATAAAATATCAATATCAATAACTGCTTTTTTACTGTGAAAATGCATTCTTCTATACCAGTAGAGCATGAACAAATCTCCAAAGTTGGGTGGATGTCATACATATTGATTACTGCCCTTAGCCAGTTGCTTACACAGAGAAACTAGCACCAAAATGGTAAAAAGTTAAATACAATGACAACTGAAACACATTCCGCCTTGATTTAGGGGTTGGTGGAAGGTCAATTATGCCTATATCCACTAACCCCCCCAGCAAGCCACTAGTACCACCTGATTTGAAGGTGGGGCTACTGCCAGCTCTCTTGTTGTAGATCTGCCTTCATCTGGCCTCTCGTCTCCTTCACTAAAGCAAGCAACTAAAACCAACACTTGTTTCAGTGAATGGTGCTGCACGTCAGCGGGTGGACATAGCAAGTGACTACCCCCCACCTCGCATCTGTCACTAGCACCCTTCCGACCGTCCTACCAGTCCCCAGGGAACACAAGGGGGCTGTGTCTCATCAGTAGCACATCCAAGGCTGAGAGGTGGGATACTATTGGCATCATAGATGCCTGGAAGGAAGGTGGGATTCGGGCCTGGAAGAAAGGTGGGATTCGGGCCTGGAAGGAAGGTGGGATTCGGGCATCTGCGTCCCCTCCAGCCCCGAGCTGGTAGATGCACCTGCTTCTGCAAGGCTGATTACTGCCTCCAAGTCACTGGTGGTGGCTTCTTTGCTAAATCGGGTGACAGTGGCGTCTTGGCAAAACCACTTCTTCTACTAGTTGTCTAAATTGAACCCCCAGTGCACAAAATGACTCTCCTAGAAACAAGTAAAACGTCTTTTGTAGCGGCCATAATGACAGTTAACAGGTTACGAGGGCTCTCCACTGGAAGCACAGTGGTTGATCATGGCGACGTCATCTGTATTGAAATGAATGGGAAGTGACTTTGTACAAATGTTGCAGAGGATAAAGAGTGTGTTTGCATTCAAGCACATAAAGAGTAATTTTGGGTTCTGTGCGATTCCATCATGTGGATTTATTTGCTCGCATCCAATTCCATCAAATGCTTTTTTTTCTTTTAAACATTTTGCTGCAAATATATGTGGGGGAGGCCCCCACACATGGCCGCCCCTAGTGGCACCAGCGCCCTGGGCGAATTGGCGTCCCCCGCTCGCCACGTGCCCCTGGTCAACAGGGGGAGGGGCGGACGGGGAGAGGGTCATGGGGGGGCAGGCGTAGCACTTTTTTTATTTTTCTATCCCTCCCCGCTCCAGCGCCTGGCAGTTAATCACTGGAATAGGACGCGCATGTGCCCTATTCCAATGAAAACCGCCTCACTCCTGGGTCGGCGTGGGAGGTATTCATCAGCACCCTATTGTTATTAAATGCACCCGCCAACGCGGGCTCATTTAATAACAAAAGTGCGTCTGCCGCGCCTTTTCCCACCTCGCCAGCTCGGGGGAGCCCTTGAAAGACTCCCCGAACTGGCGTGGTGGGGGGCTAATGGGGCCCTTGGGGGGCATGGCGCTCCAGCGGTCGCCAGCCCGCCCTGCCTCCACAGCCCCCTTTATCCCCCCACCTTATTTATTACCCTTACCCAGCTGCCACATATATATGTGGAAAAATGCGGCTGACAAAATGCGATGGATTTGGCTGCGACCAAATCTACAGCTATGAAATCTCCCTTTACCGTAATTTAGCCTTATGCATTTGTGGGCTGGAGAGAGAAATAGCCTCACGTGTGCTAAAGTGGGAGTATTTTCCTGAACCATACAGAGAGGGTGCATCGCCTCTAGTTACCATACCAGTTTAGCAGCTAATGGGGCCGTGCCCGTGTATTCATGAGGATGTTCAGGTAAGTTGCCCGTTGTCCACAGCAAAGGGCGAGGATTTGTTTCCTCTGTATGCTGGTGGGCCATGTTGTCCACAGCAAAGGACGAGGATTTGTTTCCCCTGTATGCTGGTGGGCCATGTTGTCCACAGCAAAGGGCGAGGATTTGTTTCCTCTGTATGCTGGTGGGCCATGTTGTCCACAGCAAAGGGCGAGGATTTGTTTCCTCTGTATGCTGGTGGGCCATGTTGTCCACAGCAAAGGGCGAGGATTTGTTTCCTCTGTATGCTGGTGGGCCATGTTGTCCACAGCAAAGGACGAGGATTTGTTTCCCCTGTATGCTGGTGGGCCATGTTGTCCACAGCAAAGGGCGAGGATTTGTTTCCCCTGTATGCTGGTGGGCCATTTTAATGAGTCAACATTCACCGCAACTTGCTTCTTGAAAAGAAAGCCTTTCCGTTGTTTGTGGTACATTAAGAGGAAGGGCAGGCACCTCTAATAGGAGTGTCTTGACTTTAAAAACGTCTGTCACTAAAAATGATCTTTCTGCATGAAGCAGAATGTATATAGGGTGTAGACACTGTCAAGAAACGTTTTTGTTACTGGAAATTCAGACAGCAAGAAAAAATGCCTCAGCAATTTCATAAAGACGAGACATTCTGTAAATGGAACTCTGGGCAGCATTTTTGCTTCTCTCTTTTGAAGAGACAGCCCATGTTAAACACCAACTTGGTCAGGAAAACACTTCTAAAATAGCAGCAAACTATCACAGCAGAAAAAACATGAAATCATGTTTTAATACAGTGGTTCATGATGAATCCCTGACTTCTAAGTGCTGTAATGAACAGTGTTATTAATCCCCAATTTAATGGTACTCACTTTATTAACCACAGGAGAATGAGGGGATACAAGGCATTGGTGAAAGTACTTAACTCTTCAAGCTTTGTTACCAGCTTAGAAGAAAAAGTTACCCGTGGTAACGTTCTTTCGACTGGATGTTCCTCCCCTGTACTCCTCACCTTTGATACATCTGAGTCAGCTTGCAGCTTGCTTCAGATTTTTTTTTCCACAGAGTCGAGCGTCGTGCAGCGTCGGGTTATGGTCATCGACGGCCTACATACTGTCCTCAGCCGTGACGTTGACGCTGGTATACGAAGCACGTGCAGTGATTGTTACCTCCATTCTAGTTTTTTCCCCTTATTCTGTATGGCTTGTTACTGATGGAGACAAATCTGATGTTGCGAGAAAGAAAGGTGTAAAACACAGAAATTCTTGGCAAGCAAGAGGGCAAGTTTGGGAGGGCGATGAGGAATATGTGGGAAGAACATCCAGTCAAAAGAACGTTACCATTGGTAAAGAACTTGTTCTTGGAATGAATTGTGTCCTTCCACATATTCTTCATCACACTCCCATAGCAGTTTGTCTTAGGAGGTGTGTGCTAAGAATTTCTATTTGTTGATGTTTTGGGGGACAGCTTTTCCAAATTTGGCCTCATCTCCTGACAAAGAGTCTAGGCATTAAAATCTGCTGAATGTATGAAGAGACAACCAAGTTGCGCTCTGCAGATATCCTGCACAGACACCCCTCTAGTGGATTGCGCTCTCAAGCCTTTGGCCGAGTCTTTCCATGCTAGTGAGTAGCATTCAGTAATGCACATAAGTATCCACCTTGAAATGGTTTGCTTTGTTACCGCCAAACCTAACCTCTGTCCTGCCTATCCTACAAAAAAGTTGGTTATCCTGACGAATATTAGCTATTCGTGAAATGTAATGACTAAACACCCTTCTAGGGTGTAGCCGATGAAGCCTCTCCCCTTCTTTTGATGGGTGAGGCGGTGGGGAAAAAGACGGTATGACTATCTGTTGCTTCAGATGAAATTCTGATACCACTTTTGGAAGAAAAGATGAACGGACTCTCAACACTACCTTATCCTTAAAAAAGGACGTAAAAGGTGGTTTTGAAGACAAAGCCTGCAGTTTGCTTACTCTGCGGGCAGGCGTTTTAGCTAACAAGAAGGCAGTCGTAAGTGTTAGCATCCTCAAAGGACACGAAACTAATGGCTCAAAAAGAGCCCCCATTAGGTACTTTAACACTAAGTTCAAGTCCCATGATGGCACGATAAAATGAGTTGGTGGAAACAAATGTGTTAGTTCTTTTAGAAACTGTATGACAATCAGCACTTTAAAGTACAATCCCTCATCAGGAGATCTCTTAAAAATTGAAAAAAGAAAAAAGTGCCGCTAAGTAGCCTTTGACTGTAGCCACTTATGACCCTGAATGGATCAAATGGAATAAAAAAGAAAGAACAATAGGAAGCTTGCCTGTGAAAGGATCAACTTTCTTCTCCCTGCACCAGCTGCAAAACTTGTTCCAACGGCAGTGGTACTGGGATGTAGTTGCTTGTTTTCTAGCTGAAAGCAACACCTCCATCATGTCTTCGGGAAAGGTCCCAATACTTGTATCTCACCCTCTCAGACACCAGACATGAAGATTGAGAGTCCTGATCTCTGGGTGAAGAAGCAATCTCCCTCTTGCGAGAGTAGGTCCTCTCTTTAGGGAAGACGAATTGGCAGGCCGATAACCATTTCCAGAAGGCCCAGGTACCACGTTCTCCTGGCTCAATCCAGAGCAATGAGGATCATGGTTTTCCCAAACTTCCTCAACCAGAATGTCGGAGACCTGTTGAAACGCGTACAGAAGTGGAAACTCCCAGTTCGCGCCTTGAAACACTTGTGTATAGGTGGGTTATAAATGCCATATCATATCATATCATGTGTCCCCAGAGCTCCTTTTGGGGAAATTCTCTGGAGCACAACTGCTCGCACTTCCTGGTGACACTGGTCGCGAACAGATCCATTTGAAGAATTACCCAACTGGCAAAGATCTCTATAAGGACTTCCTTAGCGAACTCCCACTCATGGGAGATTGTACTCTGCCTTCTCAGAGCGTCCTCTGCCGTGTTTTCTTCTCTGGCTAGATGAACTGCAACAAGGGATGGGTAGACCTCTACTTCACTGACAAAGTAACAATAATAATATACACAAAATTATGTCAGTGGAAAAAATCAAGTTTAAGGAGGAGTCCGGCAACAAGGACAGGGAGAGGGGTCACCAAATTCGGAACCACAGATCAGACCATACAAAAAAAGAAATAATTAAAGAACATGAACATTTTGTTTTTATTTCATTATACATTTAAAACATACATATTAAATCATGTTTGCGAGCTCATGTCTAAATAGCAACATTTGATTCACAAATAAAGTGCATAACCAAGCAGAATGCTTGTCTAAAAACACGGCTGATAATTCAATCAGTACCAACCTAATGTAGCCGAGCAATCTGAACAACAAGCCGGTTGAAGGGGATCATCCGGATAGGTGGTCAGAAGCTACGTCACACTAATTAATATACAAACAGCCACAAATACATGGACAAGGCAATTATAATGACTTCTTAAATTAGAACTCAAGCGGGGTGCAATACGTCTGGTATATTAATTAGTGTGACGTAGCTTCTGACCACCTAGCCGGATGATCCCCTTCAACCAGCTTGTTGTTCAGATTGCTCGGCTACATTAGGTTGGTACTGATTTAATTATCAGCCGTGTTTTTAGACAAGCATTCTGCTTGGTTATGCACTTTATTTGTGAATCAAATGTTGCTATTGTTTTAAATGTATAATGAAATAAAAACAAAATGTTCATGTTCTTTAATTATTTCTTTTTTTGTATGGTCTGATCTGTGGTTCCGAATTTGGTGACCCCTCTTCCTGTCCTTGTTGCCGGACTCCTCCTTAAACTTGATTTTTTCCACTGACATAATTTTGTGTATATTATAAGTGTGACTAAGATGACTCAGACTGTTCCAGAGAACAAGCCCTCATCAACCAGTCGTCCAGGTACGGATAGATGTGAATCCCTTCCCTCCTTAGACTTGCTGCCACAAATGCCATAAGCTTGGTGAAGACCCTTGAGGCAGAGGTGAGACCGAATGGTAGAACTCGAAACTGATAATGAAAATTGCCAACTGCGAACCTCAGGTACTTCCTGTGCTTGCGATGGATGAGCACATGAAAGTAAGCATCCTGAAGGTTCAATGACACCAACCAATCTTGGAGCCTAAGGTCAGAAGGATCGGTGAAAGAGTTACCGCCTTGAACTTGTCCTTCCTGAGGAACTTTTTCAAGCATCTCAAGTCCAAGATGGGTTAGGAAATAGGCAGAGTACCAAACCTGGTTTCTCTCTGCTGCAGGTACCTGCCCTATTACACCTTTCTCCAACAGGATAAGAATTTCCTGTTGAGGAGCAGATCTGGATCCAATGAAGATTGGACTCTTGGGGGGCAATCCAGGGGCTTCTTTATGAAAGGGAGGTAGTAACCGTAGGCCACCGTTTGTATCACCCATGCATCCTAAGTTAGGCCTCTCCATCTCCGGAGATGTTGTGACAGCCTGCCTCCTACTACAGATTTTTGGGTGAGGGAGTCAAAGGGATTTTGCTGTCTGAGCCGCAGCTGAGGGCAATTCAGCGGGTGTTACGCAATGTGTTCTACCTCCTATGCCTCTCACTCCACGAGCTGCCCTTCTCTGACAACTTTGAGAGTATTGTCCTCTTCCTCTTGAAATGCAAGAGTTAAAGCAAAAAGGACATCCTCTCCACCCTTGTACTGAAGGTTGTACAAGCTGTCTTATTGGAGACACCAAAGATTAAGCTGCTGCTCTTGAAGCCTGCAGTTTCTCTAGGCTGCTGTCAGCTTTCTGACCAAAACATTGAGTCCCATCGAAGGGCATTTCCAGGAAACGTTCCTGGACATCTGGTGTAAAACCTGATCTCCTGAGCCATGCTAGGCATCTTAGTACTGTACTGGCAGCCGTTGTCCTGCTTACAGAATCAAGCCTATCCAGGCTGGACTGTAACGATTGCCTCATAGCATATTTCCCATCCTGGTTTAGATTTTAAAATCCATCCCCCTCTTCACCCTCTGGTATATGATCTGCTGCTAGGGCAGCCAGTCCCCAAAGGGTATGCATATATTTTGCCAGAGCACTGGTGGCATTTGCAGATCTCAGTGCCATACTACTCACACTGAACATTCTCTTTCCTATGGCATCAACCTTTCTATCATCCTTTCAGCTGAGGTAGAAGGATAAGCTGGCGCGCTGGACGAAGATGTCGCAGCCTGAACCACCAGACGTTCTGGTGTTGGGTGTCTGTTGAGAAAGGGTGGATCTATGGAAGCTGCTCTATATTTTGTTGTCAGTAACTGGTGTAAGAGAATACGGCTTCAGCCAATTCTCCATCACTCTAACTCTCAAAGCGGTGTGAAAGGGTAGCAGTGCTTCTTTTACTGGTCCATTGTCCAGTATATTTGTAAGGTCATCTTTGTCAACTACTGCAGCTGGTTTAGACCGTCCAAGATATTCTGAGACTTTACTGACCTATAAGATGGGTCTGAATAGCCCACCACCTCTGGATTTCCAAAATCTGTCTAAGGTGAAGTCTCCCAACTGCTAGTCTCTTTCAGGGTTTCTACAAGATACCTCATCTTTGATTCCTGAGAAATAAGCTCTTCTGGTACCTTGGGAGTCCGAAATACCTACCCAAATGGAGCTTGGTCCTCCTCTTCCCTAAAGATAAACCCCATGGATTTAAAGAAATCCAGTCTAGGCAGTGGTTTTTATGACTTTGCAGAGTCAGTCAAGGTCTTAGTAGGCTTTGAAGGCACTGAATGCACCAATGGCGTTGAGGGCGCTGAGTGCTTCGAAGAAGGGGACGGTGAATGCCTCGATGGCTTTAATTTAATTACATGCCTCAACGGTTCAGGTGAATCTCTCGATGGCTTCGGCAGTTTAGGAGAAATCCTTGAGATCAGAGTTTAAGCCCCTGAACTTTTTGCCTTTGAGGAGGAAGATGATGGCTTCACCTTGTGCGTCGACGAAGGATCCTCCGATTTGTGGCAAGCAACCTCTCTTCCCGGGCTCTTAGGCACATGGGAAGGAGACGCTTCAGACTCCCCGATGGTCTTTCGAGATGCAGAGGGAGGGGTGGGGGCTAGATTTCTTTGACCTCTTGGGAGGGGCCCTCGGAGGAGCCAAACTTTTAAAAATGTCAAGCATT
Source organism: Ambystoma mexicanum (assembly GCF_040938575.1). Classification (NCBI taxonomy): domain Eukaryota; kingdom Metazoa; phylum Chordata; class Amphibia; order Caudata; family Ambystomatidae; genus Ambystoma; species Ambystoma mexicanum. Next base: position 1,463,743,699 of record NC_090935.1, read on the forward strand.
TTCAGGCGGAAATCTTCCCATTCCGCAGGAGTCGATGTCTTTTTCGGAAAGGGGACTCTGTCAGGAGAGGAGGAAGAAGTCGATGAAGACCTAGTGCATTGCTTCTTGCTTTTTTTGAGGGAGGATGACAACAAGCGTCGTGTCCTCGATCTCGAGAGCTTCTGATGCCTAGAGCGCTTTTTCTCAGGGGATATGTCCATAGAGTCGGAGGAAGATTTTCTTTTAGATAGGGTAATGGAGGAGGATTTGCGAGAGGGCTTATCTGCTTCAGGTTTACCCTTCCTTCCCCGCAAGCGCTTAACCGTCATGGACTGGCACGAGCCACAGTCATCATCCTTGTGGCCTACCCCTAGACACCATAGGGAGACTTGGTCCGGGTCTGTGATGGACATGTTTGCCCCACAATCAGCATACCACTTAAAACTGGTCATGTTGAGTAGTCGATAAATCAACCATTGAAGTAACATGATGTTGCTCCGAAGCATGCTACCATGCAGAAAAAACAGAACTGAGGTCACAGTCACCGTGCGTGCTTCATATACCAACGTCAACATCGTGGCCGAGGACAGTACTGAGGCCATCGAGGCCCTGACTCAACGCCATACAACGCTCGACTCTTATGGAGAAAAGAAATCCAAAGCAAGCTCCAAGCAGACTTGGATGTATCAAAGATACGCAATACGTGGGACACAAGGTTCTTGCCACCTACCTGCAGCCACTCTGCTCCTCACCGCTGTCCGCTGCATGCTCTGCTTCTCCCAGTCTATCTTCTGTCTTTACCCTGTAAGGCTAAGCCCCCCTCCCCTACAGTGAGGAAGGACTTCTCATGTGCGGGCAGCCATTTTCTCTTGGCTTTCTATTTTTATTGAGTACCCCACACCTTCACCCCAAAGCTCCTCTCCTACCACCCGTTGCGGTGGCCGGGTGCTAACAGCAACATTACCCATGGCAGCAGGGCAACAGAGGTTCTTATGAAACTGCTTATGTGCCCTTATTTCGCTGTGGTCCACAAGTCGGGCTTGCAGACTCATAAGAACCCAGATTTCCCACAAACAAAGGCAATATTGTTTAAAGGTAGATTATGTTAACCCATTACATTATTCTGATTAGGAACAAGTTATGATATATGATATGATAAGTCATTTATAACGTGCCTGTACACATGTGTTTGCAAACAATTCCACCTTATGGGGGACCCGGTAATACGTGTAATCAGGTCAAAATTCCCCAGAGCGTGGTTTACAGAATCCTCATATCACATGGAAGGAGAGAGAGTGATTGTAAGATTGCCAGTGCATTTATCATTACATTTCCATTTCAGAAGCACTAATGTTCCCCTAATTGGAGGGAAACAGCTGGCCATTGATGAAGGTGATGTGTCCCTATCGAATTGGGATAGAAAACATGTCAACCTTCAACTTCATCTTTACCGCAAAACTATATCTGTTCCTTGCAAAAATCTAAAACTAGGCAAAGATTAGCTCAAGGATTGTTTCAGTCTCACCCGCTGCTGAAATTCAACTGCACAAATTCAATCTGCAAACAATAAAAATAGAACATTCAGGCAGGGGCTGCACAATGTATTATACCCTCGGCTGAATATTTATGCCATAAAGCACTAAAATGATTGGGCAAAAAAGGGCATCCAAAACACATATAGGATGTCCCTAATTAAGTGGTCGACCGGTGTCTGCAACTGCAACAACTGGGTTGCAACCGTCGGGGTCATAGATCATGTGTCTTCTGTTCGGGGGCAACACTGCAGATGTTTGTTCATCTGCTCACTTCTTGTCAGTCACCCTGAGATATTTGTCTTCAGCCATTTTACAGCGCGTGTGCCCGCCCCTCTCCGGGCACATATTACACATCAGGAACCAATGCAGTTCATCAGCGAAGGCTGGCAGTCATTTGTAATCTGAAGGAGTCTAAACATATGCATAGCGCATCCATTACAAGAGAGGCGACAGGTCCTTGCACAATGTAGTGCTTAGGGAAGGCATAGCGCATCCATTACAAGAGAGGCGACAGGTCCTTGCACAGTGTAGTGCTTAGGGAAGGCATAGCGCATCCATTACAAGAGAGGCGACAGGTCCTTGCACAGTCTAGTGCTTAGGGAAGGCATAGCGCATCCATTACAAGAGAGGCGACAGGTCCTTGCACAGTCTAGTGCTTAGGGAAGGCATAGCGCATCCATTACAAGAGAGGCGACAGGTCCTTGCACAGTGTAGTGCTTAGGGAAGGCATAGCGCATCCATTACAAGAGAGGCGACAAGTCCTTGCACAATGTAGTGCTTAGGGAAGGCATAGAGCATCCACTTGGCTGGCCTTCCGCTTTTTCAAGGAGGGGCGCGTTTTGGATTGAAACAGACTATTTGCTAGCTCTTGTACACTGCCGTAATGGCGTGCATGCCCACCTATAACTGGTAGCAGTAAGCTAGGCATATCATTATCCAGTGAGAAACCCAGGCATTGACGCTGGTAATGCCCAGAGTGGAATGCCTAGAACAGCCATCTCGGCTCACCACAATCTGCATTCACTACAATGCCATGAAACTCCACTTTTGGGTGACAGCCCGTGCTTTTATAGGCTAGTCTTCATGAATTAAAATGATCGGTGACTGAAATGGCTGGTGGTGTTTATGTGCAAATGAGTAGAGAAAATCGTAGGCGCTTGAAAGGACTGTTAAGTACCGTCATCTACCATTGGGCATGTGTCTTAATGTAAAATCGAAGTCAATCAGACTGGTGCAAACAGTTTTGACATATAGAATGTTGGAGACTACCTCTAATGTATTTGGATATCTTTGCGTAAAGGCTTACTGAGAAGGGTGCATTTCTAGATTCTCTACACTAATCTGAAAGACTACTCCATGAAGAACGATATGACCATTTCAATGCAATCTCTTGTTTTGCTTGTTAGTATAATTAGAGAAACTTCTAGTATGGAAACCGCCGGGTAGTGCTGCTGCTGTTCGATGTGTACCTGGGTTCATCGGCAAGGTGTGGCATCTTCTCGGCAATCTACTGCACTTAAACTGCCTTGGCATGCACTTCATCCACACCTGCTACTTTTAGTGCCTTCATCGAAACGAAGGCCATGCATTTCCCTTAAAAGACGTGATGCACGTGGAACGGATCCCGCTTCCTGTTCAGCCACTCTGCAGTCCTGCCAGGGGAGAATTCCACCCAACCCACCTCTCCCCGTGTGCAGATTCTCTCTAGCAAGGCAGCGATGCCCCTGACTGAGGCGGGGTCCTGCATTATTAAAGTGGCTGCCATTCATTTAAACTCACTTGACATATTGCTCTACTTTCAGTTCGTTAATCTCTTTTTCAGCGTTCATATTGAATAATGAAATGTTAGGTACTTTTCTTTAGTTAAACAATAGCCCAGCCGTGTTTTACAAATATTACAATTTTTCCTTGAAACCCTTGAACGCCCATGACCGTACTTTGGTCTCACCGTATTCCAGTAACGATTTACAGTTTCGTTAACACATGGACTGTACAGCCCTGCACTGAACGGAGCACAGACACACAAGCACACACAAGAACAAACTGGACCATTCTGACAGCAGCCTTAACTTTGGCAGTTTAAATAGAATTGTTTTCGATGAGAAGCGATTCTGACCGTGCCTTCAAACAGGAGTGCGTGTCCCGTGGCCACGTTGATGAGAAGTACCACAAGGTCACATCTCACTTGAATTAAAATTAGAGTGCTGTGGTCGTGCTGTTCAAGGTTGCCAGCCACAAGCAATCGAGAGGACTACACTGACGGACACGCCCAGCTCCACCCAGCCCTCTTTAGGAGGAGCAACAATGCCAATTTTAAGAGGTATAACATTGTGCGTTTTCGCTCTACAAAATGCTTTGTGGTCTAGGTCTTGACAGCTCATGTGTTAAGCCTCCGCCTCTGAAATGGGTCTAGCGTGCAGTAGCAACTTCGAATTCCAGCAGGGGCGTCACAGCCCTTCATCATTCCGAGGTCAATACATTGGTAACTGTACAACTGGGAAATCAGCAATCATTACGATGCTTTCAAGTGGGAGGAATAGGCCAAAAAACGCTAGATATAGACATGAAAAACACCGGCCAAAAGGCTTTCCTGGCCTGTAGGAGCCTGGCAACTTTAGTAGCGGACTCAGTTGTCCCGCAGACAGTCACCGCCTCAAGGGATGGCCATGTGATGGAGGTTCGGTGACGTGAGCGGGTCCACAGACCGACTGACGGTTGGAGAGGACGCAGAGCCGAAGTCGAGTGGGGCTCGCTTTCATTACTGACCACTTAACTTATCTGTAGTTCCCTGTGTAACAATATATCCCTTTTCTGTTTACGTACTGCGTGTCCCGATACGTCCATTACATTACACTAACCAAGACAAATGCCCAAACTAAGCAAAGGACTGTACAAGTTACTGGTACAGCCGAGAACACCAGCCTTTAAGGATATTATACTGCCCAAGATGGTGATATGTCTACTCGCGAAACGACAAATGCATAATGCAACAGAGGTTTCTCAAGAAAAAAACACTACCCAAAACATGGCTGCCACAGAATAACAACGTTACTCACCTTAGTGACTATCTTACTCCTAGTCCATAGTCCCCTTTACTCCATATTTATGGGACATTCCATCCTTCGGGACGGGACCGCAGCACTTTTGTCAAAAAGCATAAAAATGTAATTGCTGTCCTTCTTTTATTTTTACACGGGGCCACCGCACTTGGCCGTAACCCCACCCACCTGAGCTCCGCCCCACACATCGCCCTTCAGTCCTTTTCTATCGCCAGGTCTGCAACCATTTAGCAACAATAGAGGATATTTTTTAGAGGGGATGGCGGGTGGGCGTATGGCGCAACGGAGACTATGGACTTGGAGTAAGATATTCACTATGGCGAGTAACTTTGTTATACTCCTACGTCCCGTCCCCTTTCCTCCATACTTGTGAGAGATTCCCAAGCACAACCAGAGGTAGTACGGGTGGATGGAAAATCCCTTCACTGAAACAAGTTTTTGAGGACAGCCTGGCTAAATTGGGCATCAGACCTGGAGCTCAGGTCTAAGCAGTAATGCTAGCAGAAAGCCGATGGGGAGGCCCATGTAGCTGCCTTGGCGATGGACTCCCAAGGAACATACTTTTGGAAGGCAACAGCAGCCGCTTTGCCAGAGACTAGATGTGCATGGATTGCCTTTGGTGGTTGAAGGCCTTGGATCTTATAGGCCTCTGAAATACACAAGACAATCCAGTGGAAAAATTGATGCTTTATAAGCTGTTTTCCCTTTAGGGTCACCAAACGTAACAAAGAGTTGTGAAGAGCTGCTGAGTTCACTCGTTCTATCGAGGTAAAACTTCAGGGCTCGCCTGACATCCAAACTTTGTAGAAGTCTCTTGGCATCAGATGCCGGGCTCGAGAAGAAGACTTGTACGGAGATAGATTGGTTCAAATGAAAGTCAGTAACCACCTTAGGCAGGAAGGAAGGATGAGTGCGAAGCACAGCTTTATCCTTGTGGAAAGTGAGGAACATATGTTCCACAGAAAGCGCTTGTAGTTAGCTTACTCGCCTTGTGGATGTTACTGCAATCAGAAAAGCAACCTTCCAAGAAAGGTATGTAAGATCAATAGTGGCCATGGGTTCAAACGCCTTATGGCATAAAGCGGTGAGTACCACATTTAAATCCAACTTGGGAAGCGGAGTCGGCACCGGCTGCTAAAGATGAAGAAGCCCTGCAAAAGGCCTTTTGATGACTGGATACGTCAATGAAAAGGAACAGCTGTCTGTGGACAGGTAGGCCGCAATGGCGGATAAATACGTCCTGCAAGACAGAACATGAATGCCAGAAGTTGCCAGGTGAGACACAAAGGATAGGACATGTCGACCGTAGCATGCCTGGGATCGAGCTGTTTAGCTAAGCACCAGTGGCAAAACAGAGCCATTTGCTCCTATACTGGGCCCTCGTAGAAGGTTTCCTGGCCACTTGGTTAATGCGCATATTGTCTTCAGACAGATTGAACTGCGCTAAAGATCTCAACTCAGGCACCAGGCTGCTAAAATGAACGATTGAGGGGAGGGGTGCCACAGCTGGTGATTGCTCTGGTGAAGAAGGTCGGGTATCAGCGGCAATCTGATCGGAGGAAGAATCGACAGATGATGAAGATCCGAAAACCAGAATCTGGCTGGCCACCAAGGAACTATGCACAGGACAGTGCAGTTTGATGCAGCCCTGAGCTTGCAGAGTGACCAGTGAATCAGTGGCAATGGAGGGAAGGAGTAATGGAGGAAAGGGCTTCTTCCAGGGAGGATGCCCCAAGCCCATCTCTGGATGCATAAAGAGGAAGTTTCCTGTTTGCAGAAGTCGCAAAGAGGTCCACCTCTGGAGTGCCCCATTGATGGAAGATGTTGGAGAGGGCATCGATGTTCATCTCCCACATGTAGCTGGCTGCTGACTGATGACTGAGTGAATCTGCAGTCACATTGATGTGACCCGGGATGTGTACAGCCTGGAGCCAGACCTTGTGCCGGATGGCCCAGACCCAAATTTGTATGGAAAGATCCACAGGGAGATGTTACTTGGTTGCCGTCCTGCCTGTTGATTTAAAACATCGCCATCGAATTGTCCGTGTGAATACGGACTACCCTGTTGGTGATAGCCAGATGAAAGTCTTTGAGCGCCAGGAACACAGCCGGGAGTTCCAGGTAATTGACATGAAACTGACTGTCCTGAAGCGTCCAGAGGTCGAAAACTTCGAGGTGATGCAGAGTCGCGCCCCACCCCAGAAGGGAGGAGTCTGCAGTAACCGTCACTTGTGGGCAGGGCTCCCGGAAGGGGATTCCCACTGAAAGGTTGTTGGTCGAGGACCACCATTGTAGATCCCCTGTCGAGGAGGATGGAACTGGAATTATCTTGGAATCTGGATCCGATGCCTGAGACCAGCAGCTCCGGAGAGCTAGCTGAGTGCGCCTCATCTTCAGACGTGTGAGAGGTAGAGCTAGCATGCAAGAGGCCATGAGACCCAGAAGTCTTTGGAACCACCAGGCCGTCATGTGCGAGGACTGGAGTAAGAGCTGGCACGTGGTCGAAAGGTCTGCAATCCTGTCTGCCATTAGGAACACCTTGGTACTGACTGTATTTCAACTGAAACCTAGGAAGAGCAGGTCTTGAGAGACCATCATGGACGATTTCCACTAATTCACTGACAGCCCAAGATGGAACAGGAGCTGAAGGGGAGACTGAAGATTGGTCAAGGCCACCTGTGGGCAAGGACTGCGCAGGAGCCAATCGTCTAAGTATGGATAAACATGAACCCCCTGCAGTCTGAGGAAAGCTGCGATGACCGTTATCATCTTCATAAAGACTTGCAGCGCTGAGCTGAGACCAAAAGGGAGTACATGAAACTGGAAGTGTTCCACTCCCATGGAGAACCGCAGATATTTTTGATGCAGGTTCCAAATCAGAATGTGCATGTATGCATCCTGGAGGTCTACCACGCTGAGCCAGTCGCCCTTGCAAAGAGAGGACTTTATCTGGCAAGGCGTGATCATCTTGAATTTCTCTTCAGGAAGAGAAAGATTGTACTGGGAAAGATCAAGGATAGTGCGCAGGCCAGCCTGGTTTGGTTTGGGCACTGCGAACAGATGTGAGTAGTAGCCCTCCCATTGCTCCCTGAGGGGAACAGGCTCCACCGCTCTGAGGGCTAGAAGTTTCTGTACCTCGGCTCTGAGGGAGGGTGACCCAGTCTGCTGGAAAGGAGGGTTGAAGGGTGGAGTAGGGGGAAGGGTATGTGGAAGCCCACCCGAGCGATTGACAAAACCCATCGGTTTTGGGTGATGGTCTGCTACGCCTCCAGATGAGACAAAATGAATCCTCCCACCAGAGTCTTGTGCGACCGACAAAAATACCATTTGGATGATTTTTTGGCAGGTAGACTACCTGTCCCTGGAGAGGAGGATGACGGGGAGAGAAACATTTCTGCCACCCTGCCGCTGCTGCTTACGGCGGTGCCCGCCAGCCGGAGCCTCAGATCAGCACGCACAATGATCCTGAAAACCCCTGAATCCAGAGAAGGACCGAGTTTAGGACCCTGACATCTGTGTAGAAGGAGCCTTAGCTGGAGTTTTCGCCAGGACCGATAAAGACTTGGATGTTTGAGTGCCCGCCTTAGTCTTCATGAGTGCCTCATCTGTGGAGGAATGGGACAATTCCTTGCGATCAAAAGGAAGATCCAGCACCTTGTCCTGCACTTCCTTTGAGAACTTCGTTGCATGGAGCCACGCTTGGCATGAGATGTCAATCTTGACCATAAGGCCTCGAGCGAAGGTATCCACGGGGTGTGCCGCAGCCTCCAGTAGATCCTGTGCCAACACTCTGGCGTCCGACAAACCGGCTTTGAAGTCCTCGAGCCTATCCACAGGAATGCATTCTTGGAAATCGGCTAGCTCCATCCACAGCTTGACATTGGACACTGCCAGGATAATCTCGGCATTAGCCAGATGAAGTTGTAGCGCCGTATTGGAAAATACTTTCTTGCCAAGAGGTTTGTCCCCCATGGAGAGGATTTGGGCCGCTCGCTGCAGTGCAGGTTGGAGGGGGTCGGCTTGGACTGGAGGGTGGCTGCTGCTACCCCCGTCGACGATGGAAGCAACAAAGATATGTCCTCTAAGGTATGAAGCTTGTATTGAGTGTCAATCCTCTTGTTGAGATGCTGCCCGGAATTAGGTTTTTCCCAGACCTTGTGGGCCTCAGCCAAGACGTCCTTCTGGAGGAACAGGCTGGTTCGCTTCTGAGGCGATAGAGTAAAGGCTCCAGAAAGCAGCCCCTCCTGTGGAGCGGGGGCCTCGGGTACTGGAATTTCAAGCAGGGCCATCATTTCCAGCACCAGGTCATGAAATGCTCTAATAGAGCAGGGCGGCTCATCAGTGTCCTGCTCCGCCTGGTCTTCATCCAGTGAAGCGGGAGCAGAAGACTGATCACTGGCACGTAGCGCCCTAAAGTATTGTTTGCAGAGCACCCAACTTTTCTATCGGGGAAACGGAGGCAGGGGAGGAAGTGGTGGAGGAGGTATTGCAGGCAGTGATGGAGGGGGTGGCACCAACAGGGCCTGCATCAGATCTGATGAAGCAGGTGCAGGTACAGGAGGTCTAGGATACATTTCCCTAAACATAACCCTAAAGTACGCCTTCATGGGATCAGAATGCACCAGCGTCTGAAATTTCCCCAAAAACGCAACATCGGACGAAGGTCTAGGTGCTGGAGTGGGCAGAGGCCGCTCGGAAGGGGCATACCCTCATAAACGCAATGAGGATGGTTGCCAGGAAGGACCTCCTGCAATTGGGCCACATAGATCAGGGGTGCGGAACCAGGAGGGAACAAGACTGTATGAGGCAACGGTGCCCAAGCACACCAATTGATTGAAGGGCGGAACAGGTTGTTGTTAACTACATGGCATGGAAAAAGCTGCTCAGCCCCAAAAGGAATCCACCAGCACCAGCCGTAGTGAACATTGATGTAAGAGAGGTAGTCAAAATGGCCGCCGTTGTCCACAGAGATTGGGCTGCCATTTTGTCGACACTTGAGATGAACTGCATCACAGGAGAAAGTGAGGCAATGGTCTCCTCAGGGGAGCCAGGGGTCTTATGTGACATTTTAGCCTTGAAACAAGGACCCTCAGCAGATCCAGTACTGCCAGAGCTAGGTTGTTTACTAGATACCTTAGGGATTGCCCCAGAATTAGCCTCCTGTGAAGGAACCTCAGCAGTGGCGGTACTCAAAGACCTGTGGTGCGTGAACGCCTTCTTTGCCCCCTCGGCAGAACTGGTACCACCACGCCCCTGAGCGTGGGAAGGTTGAGGAATATACCTCACTGCCAGGACACTCAAAGAGGATCCCTCAATTCTGCCAGTTTTGGATTTAGCCCCAAGAAGGGGATCCTCGGGATGGAACCCGGTATGTTTAGCTCCCTCAAGAGGGGCCTCGAGTCGAGACTCGGTGTGGAAAGCTCCAGAAACAGAGACCTCAGGGCGAACCACGGTACCCAAAACCAAAGATATGGGCTTAACTTTAGCGCCCAAACGGGGAACCTCAGAAGAATGTCCATTTTTGGCAGGCCCACTCTGGAGACCCTCGGAAGAAGCTCTGGTCCACCTATTAGACCCCTTGTGGGACACCTCAGGGATACCCCTGGTAGAAGAGCTACTTGAGCCCCTACCGGTCCTTGAAGACCCCGAGAAGGAGTCCCCTGGCCAGGGTGCCCTAAAAAGTAAAGAACTCACCATGCATTTCTTTTTCTCGTCGAATAAGAGCTCCAAATGTCGTGGAGGAACGCGTTGAAACACCTCCTCCCACCCGACAAGACGATCCTGGAGTGCCCGGACGGAGAGGGAGTCGCAATAAAAGCATGAGTCCCAACAGTGTTCCGGGCCTAGACACTCCAGGCCAAGAGAGTGGGGATCCGCCCTCATGAAACGGCGTTCGCAGGATGAACAGGACACGAATCCCAGACGTTCCGGCATAGACGAAGGACAAGATGGCCATGGAACCGGAACAGGAAGGAAGAACAAAGGGAATAAAAAGAAATATTCCCAGGGATGCTGGTGCGTCCGGCCCCGACTGCGCAGAGAAAAGGACTGATGGGTGATGCGCGGAGCGTAGCACAGAAGGGCGGGGTTATAACACGTGCGGTGGCCCCGCGTAAAAATAAAAGAAGGACAAAAATTAAATGTTGATGCTTTTTGACAAAAGTACTCTGGTACCGTCCCGAAGGACGGAATGTCCCACAAGTATGGAGGAAAGGGGACGGGACGTAGGAGTAATGGGAAAGGGAACTACTGGTAGTCTGTTTTCATAAGCGACCATGTTAGGAGCATGATGAGGCGAGCACACAAGTAACAAGAGTAAGGTAAATTGGGGAGAACAAACATGATGGGAGAGGGTGATGGGAGGCAGATCGAGAAGCAAATCAGATAAGGTAACCCTGGCTACGAGGATGCAGAGGGCTTAGGGGAGACAGGCAGTAACAGTGCCCAAGAGAGCTAACTGCATGAGGGTACTGGGGTGACCATGTAGCCATTAGCATCCACTAATTGAACAAATTCCTTACCCCAGGCAATGTTCTTTCCACTGGATGTTCCTCCCACAGATTCCTCATCTTTGATACACCAGTGTCCTGCTTGAAGCTTTGGAAACTTTTTCGACAGCAAAGGGCACCGTGCGTCATCATTTCGATGTCCCTAGGCGGCTTCTATTCCTGTATTTGGATTTGACATTGACATTGTGATAAATAGCACGCACTGCACCAGTTGCCTCAGCTCTAGTTTTTCCCTCTTTCGCACAGCCGACTTAAGAATACATAACCTGCATGGGTGTTGAAAAAGAGGGTAGTATATTAAACATTTCACCCACAGTCAGAGGGATAGGCTGAGAGGGTGATGAGGAATCTGTGGCAGGAACATCCAGTAGAAAGAAAATTACAAGGGGTAAGTAATTTGTTCTTCTAATGGGTTGTGTCCTGCACAGATTCCTCATCTTTGATAGACTCCCAAAGTAGTTAGAAGGAGGTGGGACCAGTTCATTACTGGTTTATGTTGTGCAAAACTGCTTTCCCAACCCTAACGTCCTGACCTATGTTCCCTCTAAGCTGTGTGCATGTGAGCTTGATCAGCTTCCCTCTGGGTGCTGTTCAGAGGAGCTTTAGCTACGCACACATACATTTACCCCAATCACATACATTCATACTGCACACGCTACAGTAGTCACCTGTCATTTGCTTTCTCTGTTAAATAGGGAAATGTTCAGGTTTATACCTGAATATTTACACTACTTAACAGAGAAAGAAAATGCTCCTGCAAATTAAGGTTTCACTGAGCACTTGAATACTCCTATTAAAGATTTTTTGAGAGAGTGACTTTACAAACAATCTTGTTTTCCCTGCAGAATAATTTTGTGAAGTATTCAGAGTTGCAAATTGTTCTGGCTCTTCTTAAACTGCCCGACAATATCATGGTAACTTTTTAAATATGTGTTTACGTGCTACGTATTGTGCTAAGCATTATAGGTATGCAAATATCCCTGGGAGTGTCTTAATGCTACAATTCTGAGATGAGCCTATCTTCCTTATTTGTGAACCCTGACAACTAGTATTGGAGACCAGTATAGGTGATGGGGCGATAATGGTGTTGGGGTGTGGTTATTGGGTCACAGGAGCACATTCATTGGAGGTGAACGAAAAATTAGCCACCCTCAAAATCCAAGTTTGATGTTTCAGCAGTACAGTGAAACAAATGTGGTGTTTGCTTCGGAGGCCAGTGACCTCTAGTAAACGTCTAGGAAATTGCATATCCTGTATCTTTTCTGTACTCATCTGGTAAGACTTTTCAAAATAAACACTTTTTCTGTCATTAAAGATAATAGCATCCCCTCCATTGTGTTTAACAGTAAACTGTGAATTGCAGAGGAAGGACCCCTAGTTACAATAGAAGGTACTGTATCAGTTATCCCTCTAAGCAGTGCAGCTATTCGCTTATAAGGCAAAAAACGGATGTGATTTTTGCCTACGGGCCATCCTGGGGGACATCAGTGAAGCTCCTATATGATTAGGGTGGGGTGCAGAGGGGTGGAAAAATATCTATACGCAGATTCTATGCCCAATCATTTCACTTCCTCTGACAGTATTCCAAGCATGGCTCTTGGTAAGATTTTGAAATGGCAGTATTTTACTCCCATTTTTTTTAATTTGAGTAAAATGATGTTTCAGGGAGTAAAAAGTAATTCACGTTGTTAGTGGGGGTACTTTATAGGTGAGTGGAAATATACGAAACTCTAGAACTTTTGCCAAAGGGGATTCATTTTAGCAGATCAGGTAGCGCTATTACTGGAGCTTCTTCCTGAGCCTATGCACTGCAGGTACCACTGATCCGGAAATATCAGTGGAACTTTGTGGATGCAAGCAGGAGTTAGGCGTCTGTGTCTATGGTTTCCTAGTTTTTGTTGGCGTATTTCCAATACTCTATTTTTTATACTGGGAATGTTTTCCTGTTTTTAGGGAGTAAAAGGGTCTAGTTACGCTGAGTGTAGTCTCTGCTACGTACTCAGAGCATTGTAAAATTGATTGTAAGCAGTGGCACAGGAATTCTGATAATCATACTCTATGACACAGCAATTCTGATGTAGTTATTCTCCTGGCATATGCATTGCGAGAGTCATGTTCCCCTAGCCTTGAATTACTTAAATCTAGTGCCACATGAACCTTTGTTGGCATGTTTCGGTTGTCATTATTCTGTTTACAGGTAATGCATCAAATCTGAACTGTTTGAGAGCCACGTGAGTTATGATGAGAGATATGTGTTCTTTGTAACATTTTCAGAGGAGTGTTTTTTTTCCAGTAGTATTAAACATGCGATGCATGTCCTGTGACCATTGTTTAGCATTGGAGAAAATAAATAGCCTCAACTAAACCCATTGTTTATACTGGATCTACAATGTTTTTCTTTGGCACGCACATGTATGTATGTATTTTTCGCATAGGTACTTGAGCTAGATCTTGAGCCTGATCTTGAAATTTCGGTCTGATTTATGAGCTCTCTTAGAAAAACCTATAAAACATTTGTAAGCCAATATACATGGAAAAAGTGATGTACATTGCATTGTTGGTATGCATTTGTAAACCATTTCAAAGGTTGAAGAGGGGACAATTCCCTTCCACTCTCACTTCACATATAAAAGCTCAATAACTAATCATGCCCACAAAGCAGCTCACCTTGTTAGTTTGTTGCGCACATGGAAAATAATGTCAGCACAAAAGCAAACCGTTTCTTCACTTATGTTATGTTATCTTAAAAGAAATGTATACCACACACAATCACCACCTAAGTGGTCTTCTGGAGCTCTGGAGGATCTCAAAAGCAAGAGGGTAAGGTGGGGGGTAAGTTAGTAGGACTGAGCGCGAGGCAAGCGCAAGAGAGCTGTGATGTGCTGTTGGCAGCCTCAGTTCAGTTTACACCGTTTGCTGAGTGTTTTTCGGTTGGCAGCCGTCATGTGCTGTTTGCATGAGGCTATGGGCTTCATTACACGTACGGCGGTAAGGGTTAACGGTCACCGTTAATAGTACCGGTGACTGTTAACCCTTACCGCCTTACTACGAGGTCCCTTTGCGGGTTGGAGAATTTAACGCCTGCTTTTTGCAGGCGTTAAAAACCAACCCGCAAAGGGACCAGGGAGTTAATTACGGTACCGCAATTTGCGGTGCCGTAATTAGCACCTTCCCCATTCCCATTATGAACTATGGGGCAAAAATGGGAATGGGGAAGGGCAATGGGGGAAGGGGGAATTACCGCCCCACCAACCTTGGAATAGGGCGGTAATTCCCCTTTCCACCAAGGCAGTGCCGGTATTTTACCGGCATGGACCAAGGTGCTAATAGCACCTTAGTCCACTGCCGTCCGTGTAATGAGGCCCTATGTGTTGTTTGTTTCGTTGCAGTGTAGTGAAGTGTGTGCGATCGGTTGTGCCTTAGAGGTATGGTTGTGTTTAGTTAGAGTTTGAGAGGCATGTGCAAAGGTTTGCACTTTTTAGTAGGGTTGGTTAGTGGCATAACTATCTAGGTGTGACACAAGGCTAGTCTTCACAATTCTATCTAATTGTGATGCAATTTAATCATCACAATTTTATCTAGGTGTGAGACAAGGCTTATTTTAACCATTTTATCTAGGTGTGACGCCAAGCTAATCTTCATAATTCTTCCTAATTGTGATGCATGTCAATCTTTACAAAAAAAGAACAAGTTACTTACCAACTGGTAACGTTCTTTCGATTGGATGTTACTCCAACGTATTCCTCATCTTTGATGTATTCCATCCAGCTTCAGCTGCTTCGGGAAATAATTTCGGCAGAGGGCGCCGTGCGTCGATGTCGTCGAGTCGATGGTCCCTGGAAAGCCTCCGTCGAGGGTGACATCATCGGGTGTATAAGTAGCACGCGCGGCGCTCGTTGGCCTCAGTTCTGTTTTTCCCCCTTTCATTATCGATTTTCCACTGCGCAGACTGTGCAGATATTTTGCCTTGCGAGCGTTGGAGTGGCAACAGCCTGGGAAAAATCTACAGAGGGGTAGGTTGGGAGGGCAATGAGGAATACGTTGGAGGAACATCCAATCGAACGAACGTTACCAGTTGGTAAGTAACTTGTTCTTCGAGTGGATTGTGTCCTCCAACGTATTCCTCATCTTTGATAGACTCCCAAAGCAGTAAGGATAATTCTTATGGAGGAGGGATTAGATTTTTTTTTTTTATTATTATTATTTTTATATCTTCAGATGGCTGAGTATAGGACTGCTCTCACAAAATATTGCTCCTTAGATTGGGAAGCATCTAGGTTGCAGAATTTTGAAAAAGTATGCAGCGATGACCAAGTCACAGCTTCACAAATGGACCTTATAGGAACACCTCTTTGCAGGGCTGTAGACGAAGCGATGCCCCTAGTGGAATGAGCCCTTAAACCTTCTGGTGGGTCGTTTCCCGCCAGTCTGTAGCATTCCGAAATGCAAAGCACAATCCAGCATGATATTGTCTGTTTTGTTACTGATTGACCCAATCTTTTTCCTGTGTAGCCAATAAACAGTTGGTTGTCCAATCTAAGCCTAGAAAGCCTAGAGATATAAAAGCTTAAAGCTCTTTTTGGATCCAACCTGTGTAATCTTTCCTCCTCCTTACTAGGATGGGGTGGAGGATAGAATGCATGTAACACAATGTTTTGATTTAAGTGAAACTCAGATACCACTTTTGGTAAAAAATAGGGTTTAACCTTCAACACAACTCTGTCCTTATGAAACACAGTAGGGTGGCCCAGAAGACAGTGCCTGCAATTTGCTCACTCTTCTTGCAGATGTTAAAGCAACTAGGAAAGCAGTCTTCCATTGTAGTAATCTTAATGGACACGTGTGCAAAGGCTCAAAAGGAGCACACATTAAGAATTTTAGGACCAAATTGAGATCCCAAATCGGTACTTGAAATGGGTGAGGAAGAAACACATTAGTGAGTCCTTTTAAGAATTGTATTATCAAAGGAATTTTAAAGTAGGAGCATTCTTCCGACGAGCGCTTGAAGATGGAAAGCGCCGCAAGATAACCTTTAATGGTTCCAACATTCAGACCTCTATGTGCTAAGGTCAGAAGAAAAGATAGTACTTCCGGAGTAGAACATAGGATCGACATTCTTTTCTCTGCACCAGTTGCAAAACTTTTTCCAACGGCAACGGTATAGAGACTTTGTTGCTGGTCTTCTTGCCGAAAGCAACACCTCCATAACGTCATCTGGAAGGTTCCAATCCCTGTATCTCAGCCTTTCGGATACCAAGCATGAAGGTTGAGCATTTTGACCTCTGGATGGAGAACCTGACCCTCCATTTGAGAGAGAAGGTTCTCTCTCTGAGGAAGACGTACTGGAGGACAAATGGACATGTCTAGAAGGTCCGGGTACCACGTTCTCCTGGCCCAATCCGGGGCAATTAGGATCATGCAGCTCCCAAACCGTCTCAGTCTCCTGACGACCTGAGGAATGACGGGAATCGGAGGGAACGCATACAATAGTGGGAAATTCCACTCCACCACAAACGCGTCCCTCAGGGCTCCTCTCGGGGGAAATTCCCTTGAGCAATAACTTTCTCACTTTCAGTTGATACCGGTCGCAAATAGGTCTACCTGAGGGGTTCCCCAAAGGGCGAAGATCTCTAGAATGACTTCCTGAGCCAGTTCCCATTTGTGGGACACTGTGCTCTGCCTGCTCAGAGCATCTGCCGTCATATTCCCTTCCCCGGCTAGGTGAACTGCTGTTAAAGAGATTCCTTCTTGAATTGCCCAATACCAGAGTTGCATTGCCTCTCTGCACAGAGGTAGCGACCCTACACCTCCTCTTTTGTTTAGATAATGCATGGCCACTGTGTTGTCCGTCATTATCAGGACATTCTTTCCTCTGACAGATGGCTGGAAAGCCTTCAGCGCTAGTCTGATTGCTCTCAGCTCCAGAAGGTTGATGTGTAGTTTGGACCCCGATCGAGACCAACGACCGCTGATTGTCAGATCGTTGGCATGAGCTCCCCACCCCTTGAGTGAGGCGTCCGTCACAGCTGTAATCTCCGGCCATGATTGCCAAAAGGGTTCTCCTTTCAGAATATTCTCTGAACAAGTCCACCATAGAAGATCCTGACGAACCTTGTTCGGAATCTGGAGAAGATCCATCATTTGACCTGAGAACTGGGACCATTGAGTCTTTAGAGCCCATTGAAGGGATCTCATTCTCAGGCGTGCCTCTGGCACCAGAAAGATGCAGGATGCCATGAGGCCGAGTAACCTTAAGAAGTCGTAAGCCTGAAGATTTTGGGCGTTTTGGAATTTGGAAACCATCTGAAGAATGTCTTGAGCCCTCGACCTGGGAAGTGAGCTCTTTCCCAGGGATGCGTCTAACACAGCTCCTATATATTGGAGCCATTGAGAAGGTGTAATTTGTGACTTCTTGAAATTGAGGGAGAAGCCCAGACTGTGGAGGAAATGGCAGGTGATTTTCAGGTGATCCAGTGCCTGTTCGGCAGATCGTGCTCTGATCAACCAATCGCCCAGATAGGGATGAGGTGTGCTGCCACTACTACCATCAATTTGGTGAAGACCCTCGGGGCGGAGGTCAATCCGAATGGAAGGACTCGAAACTGATAATGTGAGTCGCCAACCACGAACCTCAGGTATTTTCTGTGCTTGAGATGAATCGGCACATGAAAATAAGCATCCTGGAGGTCCAATGACACCAACCAGTCCTGAAGCTGAAGGGCCTGAAGGATCTGAGAAAGAGTGACCATCTTGAACTTGTCCTTCCTGAGGAACTTGTTCAAGTTTCTTAAGTCCAGGATGGGTCTCAGTCCTCCGTCCTTTTTGGGGATAAAAAAATATGGGGAGTACCATCCCATGTTCCTCTCCGCTGCAGGTACCGGTTCTATAGCACCTTTCTCCAGCATGGTTAGAACTTCCTGCTGTAGGAGCGGGTCCGAAAACTTCAAAGGGTGTCTCCCTGGTGGATTGCTTTGAGGTTGCCTTAGAAAAGGAAGGCAGTAACCTTGGGCTATTATTTCTAGAGCCCAAACATCTGAAGTAATGGCTCGCCATTCTTTCAGATGCTGTGACAGCCTGCCTCCTACAGGTGTTTTGTGATGCAAGTCCTCAAAGTGGTTTTGTGGCGGTTGCTGCAGCCGCTGATGGCAAAGAGGCTGTAGCTGGAGCTGGCTTTGCACGTGTAACGATAGGATCGTCCCCTCCAAGATTGATTTGTCGCACGAAAGGGCTGAGGTTGCCTGATAGCAGCTCCCAACGACTTGGCAGCTGCCTTTGAGGACTGCAACCTCTCAAGGCTCTCGTCAGCCTTGCTGCCAAAAAGGTGAGACCCGTCAAAGGACATGTTCAGAAGACGGTTCTGTACGTCTGGTGCAAAACCCGACTTCTGTTACCATGCAAATCTACGCATTACTGTGCTAGTGGCCATGGACCTGCTCACACTATCAACAGTGTCCAAACCAGATTCAAGGTATTCCTGCATAGCTTCCTTTCCATCTCTAACAATGGCTAGGAATCCTTCCCTTTCTTCCCCTTCTGGTATGTGCTCCGCCGCCATTGCAATGCACTCCCAAAGAGTGTAGGAAAACTTTGCCAAGGCACAAGTGGAGTTGGCTGATTTTAATGCCATGCTCCCAGCTGAAAATACCTTCCGTGCCCAGCCATCCACATGCTTATCGTCCCTGTCTGGAGGGATAGCCGGGTACGCAAGTTTGTTAGAAGCTGTGGCTGCCTGCATGACCAAACTTTCGGGAGTGGGATGTTTAGACAGATAGCCGGTGTCGCTACTGGCAGCGTGGTATTTTGAAGTAAGGGATTTATTCACTGGAGGAATAGAATCCTGCGTCTCCCCATTTTTGGCCACCCTATTTTGTAAGGCCACATGGAAAGGTAGAATTGGGTCTTCAGTAGGACCATGGTCCAGTATGTCTGTAAGATCATCTTGGACAAATTGGGCTGTAGGCCTGGCCCAGCCCAAATAATCTACTACCATATTCATTAACTGACGTTATGATGGATTGGCATGTTCACCTGGCTCTGGTCTACCAAATTCATTTTCTGGGGACGTATCAATACCACTTGCATTGTGCAATGATTCAACCAAACCCTTCATCCTGCTTTCCTCTGAAATCAGGCATTCAGGAACATTTGGAGTACCAAATTCAAGCCCAAAAGGTACATTTTCCTCATCAGATCTTTCTTGTTCCTCAAAAATTGAGGTCAGGGATTTGAAAAACTCCTTCCTAGGCAGAGGCTTGAAAACCTTCTCTGGAGGAGGTAGAGGAGGAGTGCTAATGGTTCCTGAATGCAACCCAGGTGTTTTAGCCTTTTCTTTATCTCTTCCCAGCTGATCTTGTCGAGCTGGAAGTTTCGGCGTTGAGGGCTTCGGCGTAGACGTCGACAAAGGCGTCGATAACGTCGACGTAGTACCCAACTTCGACGGCATCGGCTTCGAAGGCACCTCCATCATTTTTATTCTAAATGCTTCCCATTCTTCGGATGATGAATGTTTTGTGGGACATTTCATCCTTTTTGGGGACTCGTCCGAAGACAAAGTGGAGGGGGACCTGTGGCGTTGTTTCTTTGATTTTTTTGTCAAAGACAACGAGCGATGGGAATCGCTTCGGGACCAAGAAAGATGCCTTTCGCGTCGAGGAGATTTCTCCTCACGGGACTTCGACTCGACGCTAGAAGCTTTTCGGTCGGATTTACGACCTACTTGCAGTTTTCCCCTCCTCTCTCGCAAGGCTTTCCCCGTCATCGCTTGACACTTCATACAGGCCTCCATGTCGTGGCCTTCTCCAAGGCACCATAAGCCCTCTCGGTGCAGATCGGTAATCGACATTTTTGAGTTGCACGATTTGCAACGATTTGCATTTTTTTAAACCCGATTTCAGCATCGTGGTCGGCGTCGATGACGAAGACATATTTAGTTATTTATTCTTTCTTCACAGAACTCGAGGCGCGCCGAATCTCCAAAGCAACGTACACTGCGGAAAAACAGAACTGAGGCCAACGGGCGCCGCGCGTGCTACTTACATACACCCGATGATGTCAACCTCGACTGAGGCCTTCGAGGGACCATCGACTCGGCGCCCTCTGCCAAAATTGTTTTCCGAAGCAGCTGAAGCTGGATGGAATACATCAAAGATGAGGAATAAGTTGGAGGACACAATCCACTCGAATGTAATTTATTTTATTGTGACTCTGTTTTTTTCAAACTTTTCAAAAATACAAATCCATACCTTGAAGCATCGTTTACAATGTTATCTCGATGTGATGCATGCTGATCTCCACAATTCTTTCTGGATGTGACGCAAGTCTAATTTTCACAATTCTATCTAATTGCAATGCATGTTAATCTTCACAATTTTATCTAGAATAATTTTATTGAGAAAAATCATATTAAAAAAAATTAAAGGGAACATTGGTCCTGACCCAACAAGGTGTCCAAACAGTAATGTTTTGAGAAGGTGTGTATCGAAGATCAAGTTGTAGCATTGCAAATGTCCTGCACCGGTACACCTCTCTGCAGAGCCAAAGTAATTGCCACTCCTCTGGTGGAATGTGCCCTTAGATTTTCAGGGACATCTTTCCCAGTCAAAGAATAACATTCTGAAATGCAGAATGATCCAGTGTGACAAGGTCTGTTTAGTCACAGCTTCAGACAGTCTGTGTCCAGTCTAACCAACAAAGAGTTGATCATCTTGCCTGACATTTGTCAATCTGGCAACATAAAAATTCAGAGCCCTTTTTGGGTCAAATCTGTGCAACCTCTCTTCCTCCTTGGAAGGATGAGGAGGTGGATAGAATGTGGGCAAGGTAATCTTTTGTGTCAGATAAAATTCAGACACCACCTTGAGAAGCAAGGAGGGGCAAACCCACAAGACTACCTTCTCCTTAGAAAATTTAGTGAAAGGAGGTTTACAAGAAAGAGCCTGTAGCTCACTCACTCTGCAAACAGAAGTGATAGCCACCAGGAACATTGTCTTGAGTGTTAATAATCTGAGCAGACAGGAACAGAGAGGTTCAAATGGAGCTCCCATTTAAAATGTGAGCACCAAGTTCAGATACCAAGACGGCACTATAAATGTGACCAGTGGTGTGCGATTGAAGATGGATAATGCCACCAGGTAGCCTTTGGCTGTAGTCACCTGCAGCCCCTAATGGGCCAGGTACAGCAGAAAAGAAAGCACTGTAGGTGTACCACAAGCGAAAGGATCAATATCTTTAGCACTACACTAGCTGCAAAACATATTCCAACGGCAGTGGTATAGTGCTGTTATTGCTGGTCTTCTGGTGAAAGCAACACCTCCATTATGTCTTCTGGGAGGTCCCAGTCTTTGTATCTTAACCTCTCAGAAACCAGGTGTGAAATTTCAGAGTTCTGATTTCTGGGTGAAGAAGATGGCCTCCTCTTGGGAGAGCAGTTACACTTTCTGGTGAAGACAGAATGGAGGGCAGATGGGCATGTCTAGAAGGTACCACATCCTCCTGGACACGTCTAGAAAGTACCATGTCCTTCTGGCCCAATTCGGAGCAATCAGAATCATGGACTTCCCGAACTTCCTTAACCTCCTAATGACATGAGGGATGTCAGGGGCTGGTGGGAACGCATACAGGAGTGTAAAATCCCAGTCCACCATGAAAGGGTCCCCCAGAGCTCATCTCTGCAGAACAGGTCACATTTCCTATTGATACCGGACAAAAACAGATCCACTTGAGGGGTTCCCCAATGGGCGAGGATCTCTAGAAGCACTTCCTGAGCTAACTACCACTCGTGGGACCCTGCTCTGCCTGATCAGAGCATCCACCAGCGTGTTCTCTTCTTCAGCTAGGGGAATGGCTGATAAAGAGATTCCCTTTTCAATGCCCAAAACCAGAGCCGCATTGCCTCCCTGCACAGTGCTATGAGCCTACACCTTCCTCTTTCGTTGAAGTAATGCATGGCCACTGTGTTGTATGTCATTATCAGGATGTTCTTCACCTGTATGGACGGCAAAAAAGGCCATCAGCTTTAGTCTGATTGCCCTCAGCTGTGTAGTCTGGATTCTGATGGGGACCAAAGACCACTGATCGTGAGATTGTTCATGTGGGTTCCCCAACCCATGAGGAAAGAATCTGTGACTACTGTCATCTCTGGCCAGGGTTGACAAAAGGGTTCCCCTATCATCACATTCTCTTTGCAGGCCCACCAGAGGAGATCCTGCGTGACCTTCCTCAGGACCTGAAGAAGGTCCATCATCCTGTCTGAGAATCGTGACCATTGGGATATGAGGGCCAATCCGGGGACCCTCATCCCTAAACAAGCCTCTGGCGCCAGGAAAATGCAGGATGCCATGATGCCCAGCAACCCTAGAAAATTGAAAGCTGGTAGATGTTGGGCATTTTGAAATCTTGTCACAATCGGCAAGAAATGCTGAGCCCTCCACTCGGGAGGCAAAGCCTTCACAGAGGAAGAGTTGATGGATGGCTCCAAATAATTGAAGCTTTTGGGGAGGTGTCACCTGGGACTTCTTGAACTTGAGGGAGAAGCTCAGTTTGTGGAGAGAGTGGCAAGTGCTGTTGAGAAATTCCACAGCGTGTTCGGGAGAGTGATCTCTGATCAGCCAATCGACTAGGTAGGGAAAGATGTGAATCCCTCCCCTCCTTAGATTTGCTGCCACCACCGCTATCAACTTGGTGAAGACCCTCAGTGTGGAGATCTGCCCAAAATCCAATACTCACAACTGAAAGTGAGAGCTGACAATTGCAAACCTCAGGTATTTCCTGTGCTTGGGATGTATAGGCACATAAAAGTAAGCATCTTAAAGATCGAGGGCCACCATCCAATCCTGGAGCTGAAGGGCCTGGAAGATCTATGAAACAGTGACCATCTTGAATCTGTCCTTCCGGAGGAACGTGTTCAAGTGTCTCAGGTCCAAGATGGGTTGCAGTCCTCCATCTTTCTTGGGAAACAGGAAATAAGTGGAGTTCCAAACTTTGCATTGCTTCGCTACAGGTACCCTTTCTACGGCACCTTAATCCAGCAGGGAGACAATCACTTGCAGCAGGTTTTGGTTCCAGAGGAGATTGCTCGCTCATGGGACAATCTGGAGGCCTTTTTAGAAATGGGAGAGCGTACCCTTGAGCTACCGTCTGCAGCGCCCAAGCATTCGAAGTAATCTGTGGCCACACTTTGAGATCCTGCGTTAACCTGCCTCCCAACAGAGTCTTGTGAGTGAAGCACTCAAAGTGGTTTTGGAGCTGCGGCCGTGGCAGAGGGTGAAGAGGAAGTGACTGTCTGAGCTGTTCTTCCCCTACTGCCTCTTGTGCAATATGGAAACCTCCTCTGCCCTCTTTTGGCCGACTAGCCTCTACTTCTCTGTCCACATGAAGAGTAGAAGTGAAAGGAACGGCCGATACAACTCTGGGAAGGCAGATGTTGCTGCTGAGGTTGAAGGATGGTTGCACCAAAGGATTGTGCAGCCACCTTAGAAGCTTGCAGCTTCTCTAAGCTTTCATCATCTGTTCCTCCAAGGAGGTTTGACTCATTGAAGGGCATGTCCAAAACTCTCAACTGGACATCAGGATCACAATCAGATGTGCAAAGTCATGCAAATCTTCTTATGACTGTACTTACTGCCATAGAGCGACCAACACAGCCAGAAGCATCCAGTCTCGATTGGAGAGACTGGCACGCAACCTCCTTACCATCGTTGATGATGTTCATAAAGCCATCCCTCACTGATGTTCATAAAGCCATCCCTCATTTCCCCCTCAGGAGTATTTTCAGCCGCTTGGGAGACAACATCCCACAAAGTGAATGTGTATTTGGCTAAGGCGCAAGACGCATTAATGGCCTTAAGTGCCATACTGCCAGCAGAGAACACTCTTTTCGCTAGCATGTCTTATTTCTTGTCATCCCTATCAGGTGGGATTGGAGATGAGCAGTTGCTGTAGACGTGGAAGTAGCTGCTTGTACCACCAACCTGTCAGTGGTAGGATGCCTGTAGAGAAAACAGGATCAATAGCTGATGGTTTACATTTTCTTACCAACTCCTTGTTGACAGCAGGAGTGGTATCCGGCTTCTGACAATTTTCCAAGATATTGTTCTTGAGTGCAGAATGAAAGGAAGTACAGGTTCTATGGGGGGGGGGGGGGTTCTTTGTCCAGGATATCTGTGCGGTCAACCTGTACGCCTTTGCAGGACATCCCCAACCCAAATATTCAGTGACCTTGTTCATCACTGGCCTGTACGCTGCACTTAGATGAACAGCTGGGTCTGGTGAAGCAAATTCTACTTCTGGAGAAGTTGTCTAAACCACTGGCTTCTTTAAGGCAAGCAACCAAGTCCCATATTTGAGATTTCTCAAATATGAGTTCCTCTGGGACATTGGGTGTTCCAAAACTTTCCTCTTCTTCTTCCTCCTCAAAAATGGATTGAAAAGACTTAGGTCCTTCTTCGATAATGGTTTAAAACTCGAAGATGGATCGGAGGATGATGTTGATGGCTTTGACAATGAAGATGTGGAAGCCTTTGGCTTCAATACTTCTCTTGCAGTCAACACTGTCGACGTCAGACGAGTAGGCATCTCAGAAAACCTCTGACCCAGGCTCTTGGGCTGGTGAGTCAGAGCCTTCGACGACTCCCTACTTGCTTTAGAAGGCATGGTCAGATTGTTAACCTTTTTTGGCTCTTTCAGGTGACCAGGAGGGGCTACCTTCGAGAAAACATCCATGAGCTTCTGACAGAGCTCTTCCCAATCAGTTGCTGAAGCAAACTTGTCTGGGAAACATACCTTTCTCTTGTCAGGCCAGGAATCCAATGATGAAGAACGTTGGCTTCTCTTCTTGGATTTTCTTCGAGAAGACGAAGATGAAGAGTGGCGCAAATCGCTCCTTGATCTCGACTGTTTAAAATGCTTGAAGAGTTTCTTAAACATTTGAGCTGATTTATCTCTCGAACTCCTATTTTAGGAGAATTTCCTCTTTGAAGGAGTAGAGGAC
Source organism: Ambystoma mexicanum (assembly GCF_040938575.1). Classification (NCBI taxonomy): domain Eukaryota; kingdom Metazoa; phylum Chordata; class Amphibia; order Caudata; family Ambystomatidae; genus Ambystoma; species Ambystoma mexicanum. The sequence continues at coordinate 1,463,768,768 of NC_090935.1, forward strand.
GGGGATTTTGATACCGACCGACCTAAGGTGAGTTTAGACTTCCTCTCCTTCAAGGCCTTGCTACTGGCAGAAACCACAGTCGTCGACTTTGTGCACTTTACAGAGACACCAGAGGCATATTTTGTGTGGATCTGTGATTAACATCTTCGAGTCACAATACATACACCTCCTGAAACCGAGTAGACATACTCAAAGATAACAGAACTATGCAAAAGAATCCCTGAGGCGAGTCGAAACATTAAAGCCTTCTGTGCATGTGGGAAAATGGCACTGAAATAACAGGCACAGTGCGTGCTATTTATACCAATGTAAACGTCACGTCCAAGTGTGCTAATGGAAGCTGTGTTTCCGAAGCTGCAAGCAGGAAATCGGTATATGAAAGATGAGGAATCCGTGGGAGCACACAATCTATTAGAAATTAATTTACATTGTTTGAGAGGAAAAAACAAGAAACAACTGTGCATGCGACAGAAGGGCATCAACGCAGAAGTGAATAGGCATGAAAGGCACAGGACAGCCAGCTCTATGTACATGCCTAGCCCAAAGTATCCCGGTAGCCTTAGGAAGGGGCAGATCACAAGCTCAGTGAGCTGAAAATAATGGCAGGTTGAGGTACTGAAAGCCGCGCAGAGGCCTCAGAATGTGGCCATTTCACTGGCCCACCCCTTCAGGGTGCTAATATTGTAAGGGGACCTGCCCCCTTTCTAAAGCTACATACACCTCTTTCTAACATGCTTATGTTGGTTAGTTGGAGGTGAGCAATAACAGTTCAGGCACATGGGATGCAAATAAAGTCTGCCTCAAGGTTATTGTCAAGGACTACGGAAGTACATGTCATTGTGGACGACAAACAGGTTGAACGCCTAATGGGAAGAACGCCTAATGGGAAGAACCAGAGTGGGGAGTTGCATTGCAGGCTATGCCGTTTAATAAGCAATGTAGAGCCTATGTCATTTGAATTCTCGTAGAAGTGCAATGCATTGTAAATGGGCAGCCACCAAAGACATTTCACGGGTTCTTTACATACACGAACACAGTTGCTCTATCTGCTCTTCTAAAACACATGCAACGTAATGGAAAGGTTATATGCATGTACTATTTGCGCCTATATCTGACATATTCATCATTATTTAAGACCGGGGGCCTGATTTACAAAGCATTTTTCTATGGGATTGCACCATTGTAAAATGGGTTTGTAAATCAGACCCCAACTCTCTTGTTCAGTGGCATTAAATAATGGAACAAGAAGAGAGGCTTATAGATGCATATGAAACACCCTAAGAACTCAGGCTGAAGGGACCTAATTTGGAGAAGAAACTTAAATAATGAATAAATAAAAGGCTCAAAGAGCTCGAGGTGGCAACCATTTTGGACTGTTGCACAATGAGCATTCCTTGGGGGCAGCATTACAACGCTGCTGCGAAGCAGTCACGTGTGTAAGGGTCAACTTCTATGGTGGCTGGTAAGATGAACCAGTGGGCATAACTGGTGAAAATCTTGTAGCACTGCAGGATTAGTTCCTTGATACTTCAACTTTGGTGAGAAATACGCAAACGAGCCAGCAATTCAATGTTTCTTTCAAGCCACACATCTTTGCAGTCTCTATTACAGTTCAGACCTGTGGAAAGAAAATCACATATGGTCTTTCCCCCTTCTGTAATGGCTTGGCAGGTGAAGAACGATGGTCTGGAGGGTTGCCCAGAGCAATGCCAGTGGTTAAGGTTCATTCTAAACCTTCCAGCCATCACTTCTTTTGTTTTGCTGTAAACGAAATCACACAACATAACAAAAACAACGATAGAATTGGATAACCAGTTCTCATGTGACATCCTTGACATACACATTAGCCACAGCATCAACTGTGCCCTCACTTCACAGGATTAAAGTTAAGTAAATAAGCATTGGCAATGCCAGGAATTTGAGCTTTTGTGTATGCATGGGAAAAGCACTTGCCAGGCACTGACGTAGTAGTATTAACATCCCATTGATGGTAGCAGGTGCACAATAGTGCTGGTATATGGGCATTAGAAAGCAGTGTCTGGCAAATACCTAATACTTAAACACAAGCCAAAACTGTTGGCTTTGCCAGTACTTGTTTATAACAGGACTTCTGTGAAGGATATGCATACTTCTTAGAAATCAAGTGGCTGAAGGCAGACCTGGTTAAGACATTTTTCATTACACCGGTAGCAGGTTTACAGATCCAATTACATCATTACCTCTCAGAAGACTGCTTTGAAAAAACAAATTCATGCTCTTCGAGTGCAAAGTTTTATAGTAGGCCTTTATTAAAGAGAGTTTAAAGAGTTCCCATGAGGTGGTGTTTTGGGTGGCGAGGGGCCGGAAGTGGGTGGCGATTGCCATAGGGAGTAACATGGCTGTGGGCAGTCAATGGGTGGGCAAATAACCAAACGACACCTAGAAGCTTTGTGTCCCTCCTCATATGCCATTTCTCCCTAGCTGTACTCTAATGCAATAGTTTTGGCCTATTGGGGGTGCTAATGTGCCACCTAATAGCCCAAACAAAAACTGTCAATAACTTATTTAATATGGGTGTCATCTGTAAGGGCCAAACCTAGCTTTATCACTTATTGGCCAAAAAATGGTGAATCGCAAGTGACCAAAGAATGAAGCTGGTGTATGTTAAGGTAATCGGTGGCAAGAATGAACAATTTAAATATCCACCACTCCAGTAAGTGGCTTGTACTATCCCACTGTCATCTCTCTGAAGGTTGCTTCCTTATAGATACAATGGAAAGATGAGCACGACAAGTGGTAAACCAAGTGGCACCAGTTGCCCATATAGGGCAACTGGCAGAAATGATAAGCTGTGTATCAGGTCACCACCTTGAACCGCACCACGTTTGCAGCAGGTTACGTGAAAGTCATATTGATGATCTCCCCTCTCTTGTAGCCACTGATCCCTTCCCAATATATCCCCTCCATTGTGATCATTTTTAGTGTGATCTCCAGAAGAGGGAATGGCCTGCATTTGAGCTTGAGAGGGCAGAGAGATATTACACGTTTTTTTCAACAGGATTGTGCCATTGTAAAACGCGTCTGCAAATCAGGCCCCACCAATGCTAAGTAATCTATTGGTTAGTCCCTAGTTTCTGCAATGAGCAATGAGTGAGCTTTACTAACTCTCATGTCTGTCACCTTCAAAGTCACAGGCATTGACTGCTCCAACAACCTTCTCTCCAGTGTCTCACGTGCACACTTTGAAATCCAGATTTATTTTACACCCAATAGATTTTGAAAAGGTGCCTTTGAAGATTTGAAATTGATTGGGGCAGTTGCCAGAGTGGCCGCTGTTAGATCTGCCCCGCATTCCTGGATGGACATTAACTAAATGCACCAGCATAAGCTTGCCTTTTCCTGCAAGTACCATATCACATTGCTGCAGTGGTGGGGTGCAAACATGCACTAGGCCAGGGCTCTGAATTTAGAAATCAATAGCAATTGAGAGCCAATAGGACATGCCTGAAGCAGAAGTGGAAACGAGTGGAAGAAATAGCATGCATGCAGGATAGAAGGAGAGATGGCACCCTGTGGAAAAACAATGATGAGAAGGTATGTCCCAGCCAGAGACCGTTCCAGTTGGATATCTTGGCAGGTCCATTGCCACATCAGGTGGCAATATGGAAGGCCTAGTGTGGGGCAAACTGTTGATAAATGACTGAATGCCATCAATAAACCTTCTAGAAGTACCCCCTTCAAGAGAGAGGCCTGGGCCAAAAACGCCCTGCCTATTCGGCTGGCTAGGAGGGCATGTCCACTCCACAGTCGGCAGGGTAGAGAACACGACACACCACACAATGTAAATGTTTATTCTTCTGACAATAAATGTAACCCACCCAACAGCAAAATAAAGTTTTGCTTTTGTCAAGTGAGGGACACCTGTGTCTTAATGATTTGTTAGGGAAAATTCCAATGTATCAAACAGGTATTTCATGCCAGGGGCATTTTGCATGCAGCCACACATTTGCATGCAGCCGCACACTCTTATGAGATGCAGAGAGGTTCACATTGTGGCCTGTATCTTTTACATTGAGATAAACTGAACAGTCAAGTTGTTTTTGTGTGCTTGTGTGCCACGGTGTATGGCTGTCTGCAAGCATGTTTCAGGCATTTCATATTTATTTTGATTGCCTTTTGATTGCCTTTTGTATTAGCTCTAGTAAAACGAATGACAACTTTCTCCAAAACGTATCTATATTTGTCGGTTTTTTAAGCATTTTGGACCAGCCGTTAAGGTAGGGACCCGCAAAGGGACCTTGAAGGTAATTACGGTACCGCAATTTGCAGTACCGTAATTACCGCCTTCCCCTTTCCCATTGAGCCCTATGGGGAAAAATGGGAATGGGGACGGGCCAATGGTAAATGGGGAATTATCGCCCCGCCAACCTTGGAATGGGGTGGTAATTCCCCATTTCACCATGGCGGAATCGTTAAGTTACCGGCGTTAACCATGGCGCTAATAGCGCCATGGTTAACGCCGGGGTTGTAATGAGAGCCAATGTATTTCTAAGATGGCTAATCTTTCCACAGTTCCTCCCCTTTGGAATGTAATCCAATAGAACACACGTACATCAAGGTATCCAGTCTGGGATCTCATTTAGGACATTTTTGCATGGCATGTCGGGTCTGTGATTTGGCATAAGGTCCTGCAGAGAAGAAATCAGACATGGAGGCCCTTATAGGTGATATCCACGAGGCGTAGAAGAAAAGAACACTTTGCTGCATATGTTATTGGAAATGCGTTTCAGGGGACGTGACATGGGTAAAGGCGCTTTTTGAGCCACTGGGTGTGCAAAATTGCTGGTTTTGTTACTGGGGGCAGAAAGGTTGATTGGGAGAAAAATGTGCCCCTCTGCTGTTCCCAGCGTGGTATCAAAAATCAGCTTTTGGCTGTGAAATTGATGCCCTTTTTGCAAAATGTGTCATGTGTTCACAAACGTGTTGCCCAGTTAGGAGGAACAACATGTTTCATTCCTTCTAATTGGCAGACATGTTTGCATGCCCAAGGCAAAAATGACAAAGAAATAACGAGAAATGTGTGCTGCCTCGAGCTGCTGAATCGTTGGAAATTGTGCCCCACCGGCAGAGTAGAATTATGGGCGGAATCTGCCAATTCGCCTCCACCAGCAGATATTTCACCCGCTCCCAACAAGCCACTGTAAACTTCAAGTGATGTGTTACGCGAACAAGATTACAGGGCTCTACCCAAATGACAGGATTGGGGAATCTGGCATTGGATGATGAGCATCTTGTGGTACATTCTCCAATGACTCCCCTTGCTAAGCCCACCATTGCTCAGATAGAAAATTGTTAACCTACCGTAGCGTTTGGCGGCAGGATGGAAGGGATGTTTTACTTAGCTGTCCAGGTAGGACACAGACTTTTATGGTGGTTGGGCTGAAATGTGACGATCAGAACCAATTTGTGTGTAGAAATTGCTGTGATTTTAACCATAAATTAGGATTTGCATATTGTCATAATGTGGGCACTCTGGAATGCCGGGTCATGTTGCTGCGCGGCCAGCATTCCAGGTGCAGTTAACGGCTGGGAGAGGGGCTAAGTGCAGACATGCCAACATTCCGAAGCCCCGAAGAGGGAGATTTCAGCACCGAAAACGGGAGAATGCATTTTCTCCATAGGAATGCATTGGGGATATTGTTATTTTAGGCGGGAGACAGTAAAAAATAGCACTGTTTTTAATGAACAAATCTGGAGTCTCCCACCTAAATCGGGAGGGTTGGCATGCATGTAAGTGGTGGTGTGGCCACAGGGTCTACCCTAATAAATAAAGGACTTTCTCACCCCATTCACTTCCTCCGGCATTTCTTAACTGGCGACGAGGCTGGCAAGGGACAGACCCTGAGACCCACGTGTGCAGCAATCAACGTGTTGGCAAACCTGGCGGCCACGGCTCAACCCTGCTATCCCTCGACCCATTGTGGAGACTGTAAGGGTAGAGGGAGTGGGCAGGATGGCCCACGGGGAGCTGCCAGTCAAGGGGAGGAAAATTGGCCATGCCGAAGTAGCCCAATCCACCAGAGCTGATCCGTTAGAGGAAAGGACTCAGCAACATCGACGTTCCCAGCGGCCATCTTTGTTTGCCAGGCAACGTTTTGTTTACATTTTTACGGCAATTTGCACGGAACGAGCAGGAGGAGGAAAAACAAGGATTTTGGATTCTGAGAGCCACTCAACTTCCGATTTTGTCACATTCAAGGCAAACACAGGTACTGTGGCAATTTTGTATTTCAGTACTGCACTACTAGGAGTGCTGACAAGCAGTATTTGGAACCTGTGGGTTTTTTGCTTTGGAAGGCTGCCCCACCCACCGGAGAGTGAAGAAATTGGCACAAGTAACCTTCAGCTGTTTCATCAGGTATCACAGGAAGACAAACAGGCAGCATACCTGTATGACGTAGGTGATATGTGAGTGACCAGTCTTGGAATGTGACAGGTGCTGTGACAACAGGAACATATATTGTGACGCACTGCTGCACTGCAGGTGGCAGCGAGCAGCACTGACATACAAGGCATTTGTGGGCGAGTCACAGGTGCAAAGGACTGTTGGGGCCCGCAGTCATCATGCAACACAGTAACACCGGGCTCCCTCCAGCATTTCTGATATCATCAGGTGAACTCCCAGTTGCGTGGGACTTATGGGTGGAGGCGTTTAAAGTATACATGAGAGCGGCGGAAGGAATGAAATACAGTGATGATGAAAAGAAGGCAGCGCTATTGAATTGTATTGGGACTGAGGGACTCAGAATGTTCAGACATCTTCCAGGTGAGGAAGTGTATGTGCCAGGCGGTGGAGAAGGAGAGAGAGTGCTGAGCGCATATGAAACAGCTCTCAATAAATTGGAAGGACAGTTCGGAAAGAGACCCAACGTGGTGCACGAGCAGTATCATTTTTTCTCCAGGGCACAAGGAGTTGGTGAAGGCATTGATGCATATGTTACAGCACTGCAGACTCTGTTGGCTACATGCACATTTACTGGTGTGCAGGAGGAGTACATCAGGGACCAGATCATGATGAAAACCAGTAATTCCAAAGTCAGTGAAAGGCTATGGATAGAGAGAGATCCACCTTTGGACAAAGTGATAGAGATTGCATGAGCCATAGAAGAGTCACGCGCTAGTGTTCAAGTTGTCACTGAGAACACAGACAGGCAAGGCCAAGGAGAGTCGATTCAAGAGGTGTTGCCACATTTCAAGAAAGGGGGCAGCCATGTCAGGAAGAAGGTGAAGTTTGAGGGGTAGTTCAGCAGATCTAGTAGAGTGAACTATGGCAGTGTTGTAAGGGAGGCATGTAAAGAATGTGGTTGGTCGAGTCATCCCAATGGAGCAAAAGAGTGTCCTGCATGTGCTGTAACGTGCAGGCGGTGCAAGATGAAAGGATGTGCAGGATGAATGCAGAGGAGAGTAATGTTCAAGGGAGACAGAACATCAGGATGATTGAAGCTGATGGGGTACCAGGAAGTGCTGGAAGTTTTGACAGCAGTGTGGTGAGGGAAGAGGTGATATTGTATGTCACGGGTAGAGCGGGGCGATGGGACATGTTGACCGTGAATGGTGTGTTTTTGGAAATGTTAGTAGATTCTGGTTCTCCGTATACCATGATCTCTCCAGAGGTGTAGAAGGAGAATTTTGAGAAGGAGGTGTCTGCTCTCAAACCTCTGGACAATAATCCTAGTGCATATGGTCAAGCACCCATAAAGGTATTGGGGTATGAATGGGTACAAATTGAATTCAAGGGTCATAGCATGGAAGGGAAATTGTGTGCGGCACATAAAGGTGCAAGTGTGTTGGGATGGGATGAGCAGGCTGCTCTTGATATTGAAATCGGCCTGGGAAGAGCGTGCCTGTGCTGAGTGTGGAGGAAGTGTCGGGTGAAGTCATGTCGGCGCGACATTTCTGCATCAAGTATGCCACAGTATTTGAGAAGCTGCTGGGTATGTTGTGTTGATTTTCACATAGAATTGTTTTTAAAATGGGGGCGGTGCCGAAAGTACACAAGGTCAGAGGGGTCCCCGTTTTGGCCAGGGAAGGGTTGAAATCGGAATTGGAAAAGTGGAAGGAGGCGGGGAGAATAAAGGAAATTGAAAGTTCTGAATGGTTATCCCCTGTGGTGTTAGCACTGAAACAGGATGGTGGATTAAGGATGTGTGTAGACCTGAGGGAGCTGAATTCCAGTATTTGGGTGGATCGCCATCTGCTACCAAACAGGAATGAATGAATTACTTTTGACAATGGGACATGCAGAGTCCAGATTAACCTGCATGAGGAATCGTGACCATTGACTTCATTTGTGACACCTTTTGGGGCATATATGTTTTGTCGCGTGCCATTCGGGTTAGCGCCTGCGTCTGCATTTTTTCAGCGTTTGATGCAGATATTGTTTGGAAGTGTTCAGGGAGTGAGCTATTTTCAAGATTACATTTTAATGTGGGGTAAGGACAAAAGGGAACATGACGAGAGGGTGCATCGGCTCATGCAAATTCTGCAGTGGAATGGTTTGACAGTGAAGTTATTGAAGTGCCAGGTGGCGGTTCCCAGTGTGACGTATTTAGGGCACACACTCGATGCTGGTGGCATAAGGTTTAGGGAAAGGTTGGTCAGGGTCAGGAGGGAGGCTCCTTCGCCTGTGATTAAGGAGCAACTCAGGTTGTTTTGGGGTATGACGGAGTACTACATCAAGGTTATACCTTTATATGCGGAAATGACTGTGTGCATGCATGCTTTGTTGAAGAAGAATGCCAGGTTTGAGTGGACTCAGCAATATCAGGCTGAATTTATTCAATTGAAGGAAGATGTAGACAGCGTGCCGTCTTTGAAGTCATTTGACCCGAAGAACAACACAGTGCTTACAGTGGATCTTAGTGATGTCGGCTTAGGGACAGTTTTGGAGCAGTGGCAGGATTGTGTGTGTAAGCTGCTTGCATTTGCGTCCAGCGCGCTTAGGGATGCTGAGAAACTGTATGCTTTAATTGAGAGGGAGGCGTTTGCTGCTTCCCAGGCTTCAAAGCATTTTAGGATTTTTCTGTGGGGTATTCCATATACCATCAAGACGGACCACAAACCGCTGGTATATGTGCTCACCACCAAGGGTGTGGCATCTGTGTCCCCTAAGCTTGTGAGCTGGATGGTAGACCTGCGAGAATTTCATTTTATGGTGGAGTATTTACCAAGCAAAAGGAATGTGGTAGCAAATTGTTTATCACGATTGCTAGTGGAGGCACCGGAAGAGCATGGGAAGTGCGAGATATGCACCAAGGTGGTGTGTGTGCTTCTAGCTATGGATAAGGATGAGTGGGAGATGGAGTCGGTCAAGGGTGCAGAGTTGGCGTGGATTAGAGATGGCTGGGAAGCTGTCAAGGGTAGGGAGGAAGGAAAGGGGTAAATGCAGGTTGTGAGTGAATTGGCGGAAGGACCATGGGGTGTCACGAGAGGAGAGAGGTTGGTGCCTCCCGTGTGTGTGAGAGCAAGGCTTGTTGATCTGGTGCATGAGGGGCATTTGGGTAGGTCCTTGACCAAAGGAGGTTGCCGGAGGCGTATTGGTGGCCGGCTATGGATAAGGAGGTAGAAGTGGTAGTGAAGGAGTGTGTGGCATGTGCCATGAGTGATAAGAGCAGAGTGTTGCGCCCGCAACCTGTGTACCCCATGGATGTTCCCAATGAGGTATGGTCCAAGGTGGCTTTGGACATTATGGGCCCCATGGAGTGTTTGGAGGGGGGGTTTGAGATATGTGGTGGTGTTGGTTGACTATACTTTGCGGTGGGTTACGGCTGCTGCTTTTGAAACAGTAACCACGGATAAGGTGATTGGTTTCCTAAAAAGGATATTTTATAGAGAAGGTGTACCCGGGAGTATGGTCAGAGACAACAGGGTGCAGTTTGTGTCCCAGCTATTCCAGGATTTCTTGAGAAACAATGGTATCAGGCACCATGGGCAGCTTTGTACAATCCAAGTGCAAATGGTTTGGTGGAAAGAATTAATAGTTTTGTGAAGGGTGCTATTCAGCTGGCTATCGCCAATGGGTTATGTTGGCAGGATGTGGTTCCAGAGGCGCTGACTGCATATAGGGGGACACCTTGGGAGTTTACAGGCAAGTCACTGTTTGAACTCATGAGGGGTAGGAAGGCTGGGTCGAGATTAAGGACAGCTGCCCTTGGTGGAGGTGTGATCACAGAGGTGAACATGTCAGAGGTGTTGCAAAGGCTGCGTGCACACCAAGATTGTGTGAGAGCACAGCAGAGCGGGAAAAGACCATTAAGGTCGAGGTGGGTGATCGTGTTTGTGTGAAAAACCCTAGGTTTGTTCCAAAGGGGAGGAGTACATTTATGTCCCTGTTTGTGGTGGTGAGGGTGGGGACAGGATATGTGGTTCTTGATGATGGCACATGGTGGAGTAAGAGAAGGGTTGTGGTGTTAAAGGGTACTGCCGTGGCACCATTGGATCTGTGTGATTCTGTTTTGGATTCGCAGTTAAGTGATTTCTGTGTGGGACAGCATGTGTCTGGAACCACGGGGAAGTTGGTGGTGGGACGCAATGAGTTATCTGCTGGTGACAGTCGGGAGGATGGAGTGAGTGTCGCGTCTGAGGAATGTGTTTCTCTGTCATCGAGTAGGAATGGGGGGCGTCCATTGAGAGTGCGAGTGCCTTCTGTTAGAATGAAGGATCATGTTTGGAAGGGTGCTAGTGAGTAATATGTGTGTGTAGTTCAGTGTGTGTGTGGGTTCATTGCCATTGGGTTCATTGCCTTGCATACATGTGTCTGATTGTTGTAATTTGCGTGTGAGCCTTGCGCACACATCGTATGTTTAATCTGTTTTATCTTATATTCATTTTTTTCATTTTTCATCATCACGCATGTGGTTACTTTAGGTAACAAGTGCGATTTGTGTTATGTTGTTCACTTGTGTTCTTATTTCTACAGTTTCTTCGATGTCCATGTGCTAAGGGGGGGGAGATGTGTCATAATGTGGGCACTCTGGAATGCCGGCTCGCGTTGCTGTGCGGCCAGCATTCCAGGTGCATTTGCAGTCTCAAATACAATTGATAGCGAATTGGTCTTTGGTTGACAGTGTTTTTATTTTGATAAAGGTAATTTGAGTGCTGCTTGGTGGTGACTAGTAACACTCAGACTGCTGAGTGTGTCACAATTTATGAAGAACAGAATTTTCAAGTCACCTTCTAGCGCACCTAAAGTTAACGCTAACTATAGGTTAAATGATTGTTCTTAAAAAGTAGTACCCCATGAGGGCACTACTATTTAAGAACAATTTTTGGAGGATCATTTTTGGAATAAAAAATCCTCATGATACAACAAACATGATTTTTGGAACATCATTTAAGCTATAGTTAGCGTTAACTTTAGGTGCACTAGAAGGTGACTTGAAAATTCTGTTCTTCAAGCATTCCAGGTGCAGTTAACGGCTGGGAGAGGGGCTAACGTTCCTACCCCATTCACTGCCTCCGGCATTTCTTCACATGTCTGTCAGTGAGTACATGTTTGTCCAAGCGGCCCCATTGATTGCTGTATCTTGCTGTCGGGGTCCTGCTAGTCTCTTTAGTTCAAATGTGCTGCAACTACACGTAAAGCAGCACAGGATCCCAGGATGATGTCACAGCTGGCAAGTCATAATGATGATCGGGTCTCAATATCAACAGGTGCATACTAGTTTGCTTTCTTTAACTAACTCCCTTTAAAGATTAAGTAGCAAGGTAACAAATGAGGTAAGAAGTAAAAACTCAAGTACAACACGGATTAGGCTGCACTCTGCAATGCCCAGGCATATGTATTGTGTGGAAACCCACTTCCTCTGCATATTTTAGTGTTGTCTTTGCATTTTGGTTTGTTTATGGCATGTTTCCTGTAGACATATAAGAGCACAGAAATGAAGTGGCTAATTTACGACCTCTCGTCATTTTATCAAGACGATGTGGGGATTCATGTCAATGGTGTCTGTGACATCATCTCTTCCTGGTTCTGAAATATTTGGAGAAAACATCCACTTGCCGGACCCTTGACTGTTTGAATCGCATAACACAACTTAGGTATCTTAGGAAGCCCACATTTTCATCCACTTCAGAATGGCTGAATTGGTTCTCACCAAACCCTAAGAAGTGATGCAGCCATGGTTGCTGTTAACTATTAGTGTCTTAATACACTCTTCAGTGCATTCGCAAAGATGCATTTTCCATGTATATCTGCGCCCCGCACAACCATGCTGCTGTACTTTTCTGAGAATGTTACCACAGAATCAAACCACAGGGGAGGACGATGCGTTCACATATTTTTCAGTGGGGAACTCGGTCATGAAGAGCTTCAAGAACACAGGGTCTTCACGATAACCATGTAAATAACTCCCATTAGACTCCCTACAGCCACAACATTTTGTTCTATTTGAAAATCCTGAAAACATGACGTGGTCTTAGATAATGAAGATCCGACTGGAAGGACCCTGTAATATGAAGAAAGCTATGACTTTGCCAACCAAAGAGCGAAATCTTTGAAAGATGCTTAATAACACCAGATCTCCCTCAGATTTTGGGAGCTCTTCAGTGTGATGTAACTGACGAGCTGTAGCGAGTAGACACTCTAGGAGCCAATGCCATCCATCTGCAAAGACATTGCCACTACATCAGAAGTGGGAACGTAAAGGTCCTTCTTTGAGGGCAAATCGCCATTGGAACTGCCTTCTGTGAACTGTGACGTTCCCAGCCCAAATGTCTTGATTTCTTTGTTGACGTCCAGCGTGTTTCTCAAATCGATTAAATTTGAGCAGCTGTCAGGATTAGGGCTTACAGTGTGCGCCATCTCTTAGGAGTGTGGTCTAACTTGAAGGGATATGAGTGCTTATCAATGTAAGAAGCCCTGTTCAGTCCTTAGGTCAGACTCCAGCACTGTACTGCTCCCGAGGCTCCCCTTTTAATGTATTGCCTGGCTACAGTGATCCCAGAATACATCTGTCTATCCTCTACCGCAGACAGAGAGATTGGAGCATATCCCCCAAGACCTCCGGCATTGGCTACTTGTCATACGGGGCCTGGGTGCACCTGGGTGATGCCTAAGGTATGTATCTAGCATGCCCATCCTCTGATGGAGTGGCCAGCAGCAGAATCCAGCAGACACTCAGGCACTAAGGGAAAACATATGCAGCCCGTCCTAAGAAAGCCTCCGCCAAATGCTTCACGCCATCTGAGCCTTCTATGCTCTTCATCCCGCAGAGGCCGAGCAGTGAGTGCCATGAAACTGTGGAATACCATTACCTATGTTTAAAGCACTAGAAGTGGGGGGTGGGGGGTGGGGGGGGGGGTGTCCCGCCTCAATTGCTATACAAAAATTTGAAATTATTAATATTATTATGACATCAACTTTACAAAAAACCCTGTAGTTGTGTACTGCAAAAGTCGAATAGATAATTGGCATTCGCTGATGCAATACACAATGCACTTTCTAGTAAAGGAGGTGACATTTTAAATGATAAAGTATTTGAGCAAACTAAGTAGACCACTTTGAACCTCTTACTGTGAATGGGATCACAAGTGTCCAGAGCAAACTCCCTCCACTAACAGAACAGAACAAGGGGCAGAAGCGCCCTCGTCGCTGGGAGTCCGTTCTGCCAATGCCTGGCATATCATTAAATCTTCACCAACTCAACTCCTGTGATACAGTTAAAGTGGGGGTTCCCGGTGAGAAACCGGGCCTTCATTTGAGGTTTTTGTTTCAGTCTTTTAATGAGCCGCTTCTGCCAGCAGCCCAGCGCCGAGGGCCGGGGGCAAGCGGACTGCAGAGTCATTCTACAGGAAGAAGCATACAAGTAAAGCACCGGACGGGCGCGTTCCCTCGATGGGCAACGTCACAAGGGCTTACTTTTCATGTGAATGAATGTTCCCAGAGAATGTACAGATTCTCCTCCCCTACTCGAGCTCTGTCCAGATACCCATGTGTCTCCTGTCCAAATACACGTGCCTGGTGTCCGAATGCAAATGTGCTGTGTGGGTGAATGCAGGGGGCCGGCGCAGTTCATTAGGGAACTGGTCGGCATAATTGCATGCAGTTCACTGCGCATGCAGAAGGATTCCGCGCTGATGACATGAGGGCAGTAAACTAGGGCAGCGGAGCGAGGAGGGGGGGGCCTCTCGCGGCCGCGCGGGTTGGTTCTCTCCCGGCTTGTCTAGGGAGCCCGCACACAGGTGCGCTCTCTTGTGTACACCACCAATGATGCCCTTGGGTCGTGTGTGTGTAGAGTGCATCTCGGTTTCCCACTTCCCAGTTTGCACAGGGAAACACTGCCGGCCCCGGCAGTCAAAGGGTTTTCGCCCCCCCCCCCCCAGAAGAGAACAGAGGAACTGGGTGGGCATTCTGAACTGAACGCCACGTGTGTTCTGAAGTGGCACCCGTGCCATTAAGATGCAGAGGGCCAGCATTATATTCTGGCGGTTCTCCGAGGACTGGAGCAATGGAAACCAAAGGAATGCAGCAAGTGGCGACACTCTTTGCGTGCACGTTACATCGAAGTTGCTGTCGAGCTGTGCGCCTCTGGGGCCTGCGGCAGCACCTTCAGTGGGTTACGCGTGGGGGCACGCAGCAGTGCCCGCACTTCTAGCAAGCAGCCCATGCCTGGGGCCGCTCTACACCAAGCACCGGGGCAGGGGAATGGCAACAGTCACTCAGCTACGGCAAGGCACAGAAGGGGAAGGGGAAAGAGGCAGCCTACTGTGACAATCGGATATGTACTGACGAGTTGGCAGCAGGTGGCCGCGTGCAGAGTCTCACCTGGCTGTCTCCTTCCACTCCATCTCCTGCCCGTCGACGGCCAGGAGCTCGTCCAGTTCCGTGAAGAGCTGCGGGGGGGCCGGGCTGTCATCTTCCTCTCCCAGGATGAAGCGGATGCGCTCGGCGGCCGGAGAGACTGTGGAGGTGAAAATACTGCGGTTAACGGCCTGATTGATGACCAGCGAAGTGCGGCTCAGCACCCTGCCGCTCTCCGCGTAACCATTCAGCATGTTCTCCAGGCACTCTTTCTCATAGGACATCCTACTCTCCCCCCCGGCAGCTCCCAGCGACAAGCAGGGGCACTTGGGATGCGAGAGGGGCTCTGAGGCTGCGGTCCAGCGCCCACCAACCCCAGGGAGAGCAAGGAGACTGCTGCAAGCTAGCGCCTATAGCACTTTGCGGGGGGACCTTTAGCACTCTGCCCAGTCCTGGCTTGCAACTCTTTCTTTATACAGCAGAAAACCAGTTTGAGCCACACTGGCACTGGGCATATACAGAGGCTAGCACATCCCAGCCATGCCCCCTCCCCCTCCCACTCCCTCATCTCCTCCTCTCCTCCTCTCCACCTCTTCTCTTGCAAACTAAACGTGCACTTGTTTTTTATTGGCTCCCAATTCACCTGTAACCTCCCAGGTTCCTTGCAATTAAGGGAATGTTTAACACAAGTTTGTCTATTCCTTGCATGAAGACTGCGCCTGAATATGTTTAGTCAGGCACTAGTGAACCTGAAAAACAAGCCAGAGTCCAATAATGGTCATTTAAACGAAAGCACAACTGCGGTTATAACACATGCAAACATGCTTTATGTCAGTATTTGCTATAATATTTATATGAAAAAAATAAGCAAACACACCCCGGTGACACTGAGAGCCTCATACTAAAAATGAAGTCAGGAGATTCCGGTTAAGGGCAGGAATGAGAGAAAAAAGGGAACGAGGTTACTATTTCACTTTTACAAATGAAAGTGGGCGTTACATAATGATGCTCTTACATTCTGTCATACCTTTTCTGAAACGTGAAGAGCATTTGGTTACTATTTGTAAGCACACACATTCACAGACACACTACACAAACATTACACATTAATTACAAAAACCAGCTGAAGGGTTAATCAACTTCTAAAGTGCATGTTTGCAGAAAAGATTACACCACCAACAACATCATCAAAGCCAACACCACCGGTGGCTTTACCAACCCCATTGGCATTGGTACAGACAACAATGATTACATCGTACACAAAATCAGACATCCTTGCCCTGCGCGTACCATCCACACACTCCTCCACGGTCCCTCTGGGTCCTCTACAAACAGCGGTACTCATGCACCCTCCATAGATTGTGTGATTCCCCTAAATGTCCAATGCCTATTCATGGCACCATAAGACTTCAATGACCGCTCCTGTTCCCAGGTGTCCTAAAACCTACTACGGTGTTTCACACAAACTCCTGATGATATGAACTTTCCTACACTCCTGACACAAATGTCCGTCCCACACACTTCAAGTACTCATCTTCCCCCTGTACATACAGCCGAAAACCACCCATAGTCCCCAAATCCAAATTCTATCCAAACACACCCTTTGCGCCCTCCTATGGGTTTCAGGTCTATTGTGTGGACTTGGACCCCTATGCAACTCTAGGAGAGATGATCTTATAGGGTGGAGTAACATTTCCACTACAATAACTTCCATGAACCTGAGCCCAAGAGTGTTGCTTGTATTGCGAAAAATGCATTATGTTTGCACATCGGCACTACAGGAATTATGTATGCTCCGGGATATGTGTGCAGGTGTGGTTTTGGTTGCCTGTGTTAGAAAGTTCTGTGTTGGGGCCTTGTATGTTCTCTACGCACATGGAATGTGTGTGCGGGTTTCTTTGTGGATCGATCTCTGCATGGATAATCTCTATGCTTGTTTCAATGGGGAAATGGCCCTGGGGTGTGTGCTGTGTACAGGTAAGAGAGGTTGCTTGCGGTAAGTGGTTGTGAATGAGGGGCTGGTGTGTATTGATTGGTGTGTGTGGGGGTGATGTCCTTCTGTAAGGCAGATGTTTCTGAATAAGTGTGGGAAAGTGCATGCATGTGGCGTGGTCAACACTGAGCATAGTGTTGGTTCCTGTGCCAAAGGTGGCTTCTTCATATCAAGGAGCCTTCGTCTGATGATATAGGCCCTGATTTTATGCCGGTTGCCATCCTAGGAAAAGAACATCGTCATGGGGCCAAGTCGTAGTGGTGAGCTGCTGCTGCTCAATTTACAGCTGTTGTTCACCTCAGGGAAGGGATTGACATTGCGGTAATAGTCAAAATGTGAAGGTGTTACCAGTCACTACAAAGTGATCCTTATTGAACATAATGCACCTAATAATATCGTATAACTTTTCAGTAGGTCAAGGTGGTGTCAATAACACCATGATGCTTCCCTTGGTTTCAAAGTAGTGGCATCTTGATGAGTGACATGCAGAGATGCTTGAGGGACCTAGCTTCTGGCAAAAGCACTTGGTTGCCAGTCTATACTGCAAGGTGCTGCCAATATAAGCGATTGAGGTCAAGGCACCTACAATTTTGCACACGACATCAAAGCAAAAAGTTATATTCCACAGTGATGCCAAACACATCAGATTATTTCTCACTGTAATAGAAGGTTGGCAACATCATCAGGATACTACCAATGATAGCATGGTACTTCTTCAGGTGACACCATGCTGTTAATAATGCCAGGTGCAGTACATTATATCAAGGTACTACTGGAGGATATCAAAAGATGCTACTAATAGTGTGATAGTGTGTATGTGCGTGCGCACCCCTGTGTGTGTGTCTATGTGTGTGCGCCTGTATGCACATGCGTGTGTGTGTGTGTGTTTGTGTAGTACACTTATGCATGTCAAGCCCTAAGATTTCCTTTATTTTTGCACATATGAAATCTGGCTAACTTTGTAGTTATGGGGCTATTGGCCATGTCCGGAAGATCTGCTTCTGTGCAATCCTCATGCAAGGTCTGCAACTAAGTCATGTTCTCCACTGGGGCCGTGGTACTATAAACCAGGAGCAATGACGCGCTCCTGAAATCCAATGCAGTAGAACCCATTGCTCCCCAGGAAATTAGCTGGGGAAATTAGGTCGGTAGTTTGGGAAACTTTCAGACATTATAATTGTAACTCTGCCTATCCTAAAAAGGTTCACTTACTTAAGGGAGGCTCCTGAAATGTTTCTTAAAAGCCACAAAGCTCCACCAACAATGACAAGACATCTTGTATCAACATGCCGTTCTGGATAATCACTAATGTAATCGTGATGGGGTTTGAAACTGCACTGCCAGCAAGAGCATTGCTAACCGTCCTTGTAGGGGCTATACGATTTCCGAATGAGTCCAGCTTGTTAACAAAACAGGATGCTGGGCTATTTGAACCTAGTGTACAGGGAGAGCCCATTTTCCTCACTGAATTTGTCAAGGGATAGGCCTTATGGAGAAGTGACTGCCATTGCTTTGGGTGCCTAGTCCCTCTGCCACAAGAATGCGAGCATGGCTCATTCTGACAAGAGCTAGTTTGCAGCTCCACAAGGTGCTCTAGTAGGGAATTTAAAAGAAAGTGAAGAGTGCCTCCCACTTGTGACATCCGTTGATTTTCTTTAGGCACATTTTTGTCAAGGACTTGGTCATTTTGTCACCATAGTCTAAAGAAATGATGGATCCATTGAAAAGAAACAGTAAAATATCTACATGAACTTATATGCGAAAAAAAGCATTAGAGCGAACCTGGGAAACATACTACACTATGTCTAAGTCCAAACGTAAACGCAGTCCTTGTGATGACAAGCCAAGGACAGGAGGAATTCACTGCAGTCCTCTGTCCCAGCAGCTTCTCCATGGAGTTCCCGAGAGCCTGATCCCTCAATAGAGCACACGCTCAGAAATGGATGGGACACAAAAGTTTGTTTGTTTATTTATTTATATTGAGCGCCAGACCCGGGGGTATCAGGGCGCAGAAGGTTACAAGAAGATTCTCAGGTTAGGTTACACATAGCATATATACAAATCAAGGAATCAATGAAATACAGATATAAATAACTCGGTGACAAGGAGCCAGCCTTTGATACAGGCTTTTGGCAGGGAATAGGTCTACCATCAGGTAGAACATCCATCCCAAAGCTATCAGATTATAGTTACATTGCACTTATATAGGGCTGGCAGATGTCCTTTGGCATTATTCCTTATAAATATGCATATTCCATGTGCCAGTGCAAAATGCTTATGTTCTTCATTATTAATACTATAAGGAGTAAAAGTAAGTTCCATGCGCGACTCCTGAGAGGTTGCACAGCGGCTGCTGCCGATGGATTTTAGTTAGTACTGGTAAAAGAATCGGGAATCATATTTATGGGAGGGGATTGTCAACAATGACAGGAAATGGCACAATGGCTCGAACTATACGACCGGCACCCAACAAAGGCCAGAAGAACTCACTATGAACAAAAAGGTCTCATGGAAAAGGAGTCAACAGTGGGCGAGTAGGCGATCAAAAGATGACCATCACAGGGTCTGTCCAAAGGCCTGCCAAAGGCTAGGAAGATGCATTTTGGTATTTTGTGTCTTTGGCCGCTCCATAGGCAATTGATCAGATATCTTGCATCGAAAGACCCTGCATAACTCATTGACTTTCTCATCAAAAAACTTTAGCCCCACTAACGAGGAACTATTGTACCAAATAAGGCGGACTCATGATGCAATGAATTTTTCACTAAATTGCACATGCATCTATACTTTGTTTCTGTTATTGAACTGAATCTGAAGCATCATTCGTTTTGAGTTGTTTTATTATGTTTTGAATAGATGAAACCTGTCTGTACTATTTGTTTATAACCTGTTTTAAAATGTATCGATGTTTTTTTCAAATACATTTCTTATCAATTTTTGGTTTAAATGTTGTATTGTTTCTTTGAAGATGTTTAGAATTAACCTCCCGAGTGGGTGGTAAAGATTCATTGAGCGGCTGATTCTTTCTGGGATTGCTAGAATTTAGCAACTCACTTCTTTTCTCAACAGCCCAGGATATCAGGCCAAACAACTGTTTTGACCTGCTCTTCCTGAACCTCTGTGGTTACAGCTACAACAGTAAGGGTACCTTTCTAGTTTTATCGACTCCTGAGAGGTTGCACAGTGGCTGCTGCCGATGGATTTTAGTTAGTACTGGTAAAAGAATCGGGAATCATATTTATGGGAGGGGATTGTCAACAATGACATGAAATGGCACAATGGCTCGAACTATACGACCGGCACCCAACAAAGGCCAGAAGAACTCACTATGAACAAAAAAGTCTCATGGAAAAGGAGTCAACAGTGGGCGAGTAGGCGATCAAAAGATGACCATCACAGGGTCTGTCCAAAGGCCTGCCAAAGGCTAGGAAGATGCATTTTGGTATTTTGTGTCTTTGGCCGCTCCATAGGTTCATCACGATTCTATCACTGACGGAGGTTTTGGGGGGCAGGCCTGCGGGTCACACACTAGTACTCTTTCACGCTCACCATCTCGGCAGCACTGGATGTACGGGACCTGGGAATTCTGACCTATGAAAGAGTGTGCAGAGATGATCTTTCGGCATCTAAGTGTACTGGGTTCAGTGGGCTGTGTGCTGGGCGAGTTATAAGGCACAGTTTTGAGGGTGAGGAGGTGGCAGCCTTTAGGAAAATCAGGGAGCTTGATGGGGAACCACCTGCCACTACACTGCGTCACATCCCGTCAATGCCCAACATTTTGCTATCCACACAGCTGCTCTGATCTTTTCTAACACCTTCACCTCTTTACATAGATGTCATAATTAGGGCATGGGCCAGCAGCATGGAGTCGATAAGGTCAGAAATCGAAATGGTTGTTGAAAAGGCAAACAGGGAAAACAATAAACAAAATCATTGAAGATGGACTGGGATGGGCTGTTGCTCCGGGAAACCCACCCTAACACCCATACTAGTGTGTTGGTGAACACTATCCATAGCTCCCTGCTGCAGCGAACGGAATACAGTGATTCTCCATGATTTGCCAGAAATCATACGGCAGGCACAAACGGGTAAGGGTTCTGGCCTGGCAGCGGTAAAAGAGTTGTTTATTTGGCACGCTCACCGGTGGCTCCAGGTGCCTCCCTTCACACGCAGGGCATGTGTCGAATGCACGAAGTACTACACGATCGGCATGCCTCCTACCTCTCCTAGCGTGAGTGGCCGGTACATAGGCCTCCTACCGTAGCCACGTTGCCTACCTGCTCTGGAGGCAGAATTGTGAGGAATGGTATAAGCTGCACTGCTATGCGCATGCGCAAGACATCCACGACTGTACTGCATCGCTTGGCTCATTCACATAGGATCAGCCCTAAGAATCCCATCTTCCAAGTGAAAACTGATGTAGGTAGTACAGATGAAAGACCAGATGTCGGGATATCTCAGGGACCCTTGGTCCTGTCACAGGAGCCATTGCTGTTGTGTCTGTTATCACTGGAGAAGAATCAATGTGTCTATGCGTCAGCAGCCAGCCTTTGACTCAGGCTTTTGGCAGGGAACAGGTCTACCGTCAGGTAGAACAGCCATCCCAGAGCTATCAGATTATAGTTACATTGCTTTTATGAAGGGCTGACAGATGTCCTTTGGCATTAGTCCTTATACATATTCGTATTCCATGTGCCAGTACAAAACGCTTATGTTCTTCATTATTAATATTATAAGGAGTAAAAAGTTAGTCCATGCGCGACTCCTGAGAGCTGCCGATAGATTTATTTTGTACGGGGAGGGATATAGACTCTACTAGGCTTACAGGTTAGTGTTAGGGAGGTTTGTCTACAGTCTTCTGGCGAGGATTGTAAGAATACCTATCCTGAGTGAAGTAGAGGAGTGTCCACAAAGTTTGCCAATAACCCTCTAAATGGTAATGTAGAACAGCAGTCTGGCTTTACAATTAGTGGATTAGTGGGCTAGTATCAAGGTACACTTAGGTCCATGCGCACACACAACAAAATACACTTAGGTCCATGCGCACACACAACAAAATACACTTAGGTCCATGCGCACACACAACAAAATACACTCCACATAATACATTCTCTAAACCAGGAAATAATGGGCTCAACTCATAAGGTCTCATATGGTTATAGGTGAAAGGTAGGTAAGGGGCACGTACAGCCCACATGTGACGGAGAAGCAATGACCATCCAGCTAGGGAATCTTGGGGGCCTTCACGGAAACATTTGGACCACAGTTCTAGAACGAGAGGCCAGGAGAAGGATGGCTGCAGAGTGTAACGTCCAGTCACATGAATGTTAAAGAAGCGATCCAGGGGACAAAAGAACCACAGTGCAACCGCATGCAGGGTACCCTGGAACAGGAGAGCAGTGATGGACGGGGGTTAAAGGACCAAGGACATCTACTCAAAGTGGTACCCTGGAACAGGAGAGCAGTGATGGACGGGGGTTAAAGGACCAAGGACATCTACTCAAAGTGGTACCCTGGAACAGGAGAGCAGTGATGGACGGGGGTTAAAGGACCAAGGACATCTACTCAAAGTGATGCTTGCAGCATAAATGGCACAGGAAACGCATGTGAATATGGGAGCATAGGAGTCAGGATTGTGCCTAGCTTGTATGTGCTTGCAGTATCCTGTCTGTATGAATGAAGTCCCAGGTACAGATGAAGCTCAGACATCCGGATACCCGAAGGACTAACCCATTGTGAGGAGGGCACTGAATCAGCAACGGGCATCGAAGGAGCAGTGAAGAGGGCCCAGCAAGAGTCACAGGCATCCCAGCGGGGAATAAAGGCTCAGGCAGGCGGCAGGAAAAAGCCCAATAGTAGAGAGAAGCTGCAGAAGGTGACCCATCCTGCCCCACAAGGAGTAGAGGTCAGGTGGAGTAACCAGTGGGCCCAGAAGGGATAGGAAGGTTTCTGGGGAGCAGCAGGACTCGCGGGACTGATATCCCAGCGCCGATGGCCAGAGGAAAGCTGCAGAAGAGCCCAGACACATGTCTACAGTAAAGTAGACGTAGGAGACTTCCACAGAAGGACAGGGCCTAGTCAGTAGAGAATGCCACAGCGGCCTCAGGAGTCATCCATCTCACCAGCATAGCTTGCAGGTCAGTAACAAGCAGGTTTGGACATGATAAGGAGTTAGTCCTATATGTACACATTCACACAGAGTCACGGATAACACTGCACACCGGTCCACAGGAATGCAGCGGTTTGGGAAGGGATAAAATCTCAGGCATAACCAAATACTTCTGGATTGGTAATTCTAACATACCCCAGTACATTTTACCCTGGATCAAACTCAAGGAGAGGATGCCTTTGTGGGCTCAAGATCAGCTGACGTGAGCAAAATATCCACTATGGCCTTCCGCCGTGGTCCACACAGATAAATAAAGGCCACAGAATAAAATGGCCAGGACAATAGTACAGTAACCACCATCATTTTCCCCAGCATGCTCACAGAGTGAGAGAACACATCCTAGGACCAAATGCGTTGCTAAAAAGCCCTCCTGCCCTACTAACCCATATGGACTAATGTTGCAGCTGCTGGCCGACTTCAGTAGAAGTCCATCTGACAGCAAGCGAAAGTAAGAATCCTTAGCAGCCTGTACAAAGCTTAGAGGACCCACAAAGTTTGCAGACGAAGACCAAACAATTGGTATTCTGCTCTTACAGGTTGTAGGAGCTCTGCTTGGATGGTAGAATGGGCCTCTGTGTGATGCTTTCAGTTGCTGCATCCTGAGATATTAGACGTGTGTGGGGAGGGCCATTATTCTTTGACAGAGACTCGCTGCCATATTAAGGTTCATCCAGAATAACAGCAGTGTTATTTCTGTCTAGCCCAATATTCCGCGGTGCAGGGGGCAGAGCTACAAGTGAGATTGTCAATGTAGCGAAAACCTTTTGGCAGCTACTTCATTGAGCGGCATATGCTTCATTTGGGCGCAGCGCTTCCCTGATAGGTAACACAGCAGAGGTGGCACTTGATGTGTCAGTGGCCATTAGAATCATGTGAACACGTTTCTGCAATGCAGCTATTACACATTTCCATAGTTTGTCCAAGCAGTACATTACTAGGAGGATGTTTCTTTTTTTAATCTTATGGTTTTGCAGCTGAGCAGGCTATATGCTACACCACGGTGCTTCAAAGCGTTGGGGGTAGGGGAATAGGTGAGGCGAGGGAGGCATAAAGAAAGGGTGCAGTGCAGCAAACGTTCATGGCACACATGTAGAACTTTACTGGCAATACGTACACTTATTTGGCAGACACTGAGGCCTGATTTACAAAGCGGTTGTCAATGGGATTGTTTAATTGTAAAAGACTTTTGTAAATCAGGCCTATGGTCTTTAATTTTCAAAAGGCTGAGGATAGGAACGTTGGAGTCAATGTGGTTTGGGAACATCCCGATACTTGTCAATGCATTTGGGGTGCAAACCTGGAGGGCCAACCCTTTTGCCCTGAGCTCCCGGAGGCTGAAATGCATTTGCTCGGCCACGGCAAACCCAGAGACTACTCAATGGGAAGCTGCCTAAATGGATTCCAAAGCCATCAACATCCCGGCAGGTTTTCCCTCAAAGGTGTAAGGTTAATGGGTTACATCTTTTCCAGGATTTGTCTGTTAAAGAGTGTAACGATCTGAATGATTTGTATGGACATAGTATTCATGTTCATAATTGGAAACGAGCAAGCATAGTGTTGCTCTTTGAGCCGCTAGTCTCTTTTAGTTTGAGCTATTATGTGGCGCTTCAGCTTAAGCGCCATCTATGAGTCAAAACGATTGTATTGGTGTACAGGTAGGCGGAGGGAGGAGCCATACGAGGAGGGACACGTAGCGTCTGGGTGTTGTTTAGTTATTTACCCACCCCCTGACTGCCCGTGGCAATGCTTATCCCTATGGCTATTCCCACTGACTACCTGCCCCTAGCCCCCAAAACTCATGCTCCTGGAGTCTCTCTGTGCTTGCTCCTTCTATCGCGAGATAACATCAAACGTTAGCATGTCACCGTCTTTGCTACGCAGTCTGCTGGGAGTTAATGGTTTGTTACAGCTGCAAATGCCACTGGAGCACTGGAGTAACCTTGCTGACAATGTTGGGAGGGACATGGCATCTAAATGGAAGGGGCCCCTGCCAAATGAATGGAACAAAATGGAGTGCCACAAAAGTGGGGGACAAGGGAGGGGAGAGACAAACACCCTTGTCCCCCCTTAAAAATGACACCCATGTAGTGTAGCAATAAAAATGCCTTCACCTTCTATGAACGGAGGTCCCGTTAAAAACAAACAACGAGAAATCCAACAGTTTTGGCTTGAGGTAGCAGGCATTTGCCAGGTACTGCTGTCATTTGCCCAGGTAATAGCTCGGATGTTGCGATTTTACGGCCATTATGCCAATGCCTAGTAAATAATGCCTATCCCATGCTACACAAAAGCCCAATCTGTTGGCTTTGACAATACTTGTTAAATATATTGCTTCTGGTTCTGCTCCATGCCACATCAGCTCACACAAAAGGCAGGGTAAGCCCATGTGGGCCCATGCACACCGGGCTACTGTCGGCAATGGCCTTGGCATGCGTAGACATGGCTTCTCAATGATGTAAAGCACCTGCTCTACCTCTTGCTTACTTCAATTAGCTGTAAACCCTGGCCAAGTTCAGGATCTCGCAATTCTAACTGTTAGATCAGTACGTTTCTTCCAAAGGCTCTCCTTCGGGTATGTTTTATTTTGTACCATGTACTGGAAGGGAAAGGTAAGTAAGACCTGTCATATTTAATACCATCTCCACAGCTGAAAACACGTCAAACATCAAAAACGTTTGTTGATTTAGTTGAGAAAGTAGCTTTAAAATCGCCATGTCTGGTAATATGTGGAGATGCAAATGCACGGCTCGACGAGTCTACCAATAAAAAAGCTGGTGGACTGATCTCTAACTCACTGCTTCACTTAACGTAGAAACGTCTTCCCGTTTCTTGGGTGGAGTCGGATTGCTCTGCCGCTGTTACCGATAAGAGAATTTGGTCTAACATTTAGTTTGAACCCTCTTTTTTCCGTTGGGATTGATAGTTTCACACCCCTCACCAGAAGGCTGTGGAAAAAGCTCCCTGACACCTGGTGGGCAGCCGTTGGATGTTCAGGGGTAGGACTCAGTGACCTCCCATTAGGGGCTAAAAATGCTACCACCAAACTCTACACAGCAGGACACTAAAAGAACAATACATTACTTATTTCTTGCAAGTTACTTCTAAATGTAAACACGGTTTACTTGCTCGTGTGTATGTTATTATCCTAAATTGTTTTAACTTGCCTTCCTTTTCTGTAAATTCCTGATAAGGTAAGACTTACCTCCAACTAGGTTCTATGGTGGTTATCGATTTTATTTTCAGTGTGGTTAGCTATCCATAACAAAAAAACACTAATTTACTTGACTTGTGTGTATATTATTATTTGTGCAACACCATTTACCTGGCAGTTCTGTAGGTTACTGTGAACATAAACTGTTACACTTGCCAGTAGGTTTATTGTTTGTATGTTTGGTAACTTACATTTTTCTAGTATGGGTTGCTAACTATGTTTTAAGATTTAATATTCTTTTCAGAATGTTATTCTTTGAAGGTAAGAAGTTAGTTACTGTTCGTTTTAGTTAGCTATCTCTTAGGCAATTACTTCTTTTGCTTACCTTGTGCGAGTTTTCTTGTTTATTGGATAAATGAATTGTACCCGTGTAAAGATGCAATTCTTTACCAATGGGACCCTTGAACATAATGAATGCTGAAAAGTTGACAGCTAATTGTAATGCTAGAGGTCACACAGTATCAGGCTCACACTGAACATATTGCTGCTGAGGCTGGAAGTATAGCCTTTGGTTTCAGTACGACGCTCATTCACCCTGTTTTTTTTTCCCAGCATTTTTTGCCATTTTATTGCTGAAAAAACATCAAAAAATATGATATGGGGAGGGCACAAGGGGCAGGGTGGGGTGGTTTATAGGGATAAATAATAGGGGATTAGGGTTTGGGGGGATCCCCCATATAAAAATAAAAAAATCAATGATTTTCTTCTGCAAAATCTTTGCAGCAAAAAGTGCAGTGAAACAAAACGGTGAAAGAATGAACATAGAACCTTGGTCTCCCACTAGTGTGTCTGCTTCTGTAGAACCTTCAGCCCTCTCAGACACTGCACTGAGAGGGAGTACCAATGAGGAAGGGCTAGACAATTGAGCAAGGAAAAGTCAAAGCTAAATTTAAAGATTATCAAGTCAGAAAGGGGGCAGAAAAGGTTGGAAAGAAAGCTGGTTTAGAGAGGGAAAGAGAGGGGCAGGGAACACCATATCGAACTTACAAAGTTGGAGTTAGATTTTGCTCAGAGTAGAAGTAACAAGAGTTCTGGGATTTGTCTTAGGTTTCCCTTTACCCCAATCTCCCTAAGAACCGGATGCAGTTGCAAGGCAAGTATATTTTTTAATAGATGAATGGGTGTGAGGCAGTCAGTCTGCATCTCTTCTTTCGCATCTTGCCCTAATTGCATGCAGTGATTTTCTGCAGTTGAACGAGACGGAGCGAGAGAAGTTTGAAAATATGAAAACAGCTCTCACTCTGAGATTTGTTAAGACCCCCACCCAATTTCCAAGGAACTTTGATGAGCTCAAAAAGAAAGACAGTGTCTAGTCGGTGTCTCTGATGAATGATTTCTTGAAAAACATGCACGGTTGGTGAATGGCCTCAAGAAAAACTCATTTGAAGGCATGATTCATGTAGCCATGCTCAAGCACATAATGGACACCCAGTTGGATTAGCTTTTGGCTGACTACACTTTGTTGTGACTTTGTGTGAGCGGGGCCGTCTGGTTGCGAAGTGTGCTTGTCTGTGGTGTAACGGAAGGAGGTATGTTGTCACTGACTTTCCTGCCTTGTCCCTGGTACCTGAATGCATGGGGTGTGAATACTAGGCATGATGTCATGAATGGAATGTTAGGAGAGTGACTGGAATGTTGAGTGTGAAGGTGATTCCACGGTTACTAGTCTTTCCACCGGAGATTTACCATCGAACATAAAATGCATCAAGTTATCCAACGAAAAATGTTCCATCTAACTGCCATACATAAAGTGCAAAGTGTTTATGCATCGAAACCCTTTAATAGAATAAGGTTTTGTTATATAAACATTTTACAATTTTTGCATGGAAATTCGATGAAGCATGCTTAACGGTATAACGTTACAGGGAGCTGTCCACTGCTGAAATGTATAATTGTAACACTGGACAGCTCGCTGTAACCTGTGGTATTCATTGTTCTTGGGGGGTCCTCCCCATACCCCCTCAACCCCCAGGGGTCCTCCCTCCTAACCCCCCAACCCCCCAAACCCCATTTTAAAACCCCATTTTAAAAAATAAACCCTTTCCTCAACCCATTGAATTTCCAACCCAAACATACATTCATTTTAAAGGTATGTTTGAGTTGAAAA
This sequence comes from Ambystoma mexicanum, assembly GCF_040938575.1. NCBI lineage: Eukaryota > Metazoa > Chordata > Amphibia > Caudata > Ambystomatidae > Ambystoma > Ambystoma mexicanum. Next base: position 1,463,797,027 of record NC_090935.1, read on the forward strand.
TCCATCGAAATTCATTCAATGAATATGCTTTTCGTTGGAAAAGCATTTCGATTAATGAATTTCGATGGATAATGATTCGATGAAAATATTTTCGATGGAAAGACTGCACAACGATTCCACCCAGGGCAGTAGGAAGATGCAGCCTGGGTAGTGGGAGCCAGTGGGCTCCACTCTGTACTTCCCCATCTCCTTGATGTACCTGATCTGATCTGATTAACATTGAAGCTGATTAAAGTAACTTGAATAAGAGCTGCGGCTTACCTGAGTATCCTGAGTAACCCTGACATATGATCATAACAACTAGGCGTAACTAACACACAGGTAGCGGCACCACACCAACATTACAAAAAACCACAACCATCACAACAAACACGCTGACAACTTCCACCCACCACTGCCACTGTCGGGTCACGAGCCTGCCACACTGGAGCACTACCCGGCCCACATTGGGCCAACAAACAATCCAAACCATCATGGAGAAACACTATCACCTCCCATCCACCACTGCCACTGGCTTGCTCCCACTACGTCAATGATTTAAATTGGCTGGAATCCTGCTTTGCTTCCACCCTTCTCTGGCTGGGTCTCAAACCTGGAACTGAAGTTTTCAAGGCGGTCTCCTCTGGTGTTCCATTGGGGTTGGTTGCTTCTTTTGCTGCATTTGTGGGATACTTACCTAGCTTTAACTTATAACTGCATCTGGCTTGTATGAATTGTCCCATTATTTTCCCATTGTTTTCCATTGGCATAATTTTTACCAACTTTTGAACTCCTACAAACTAATGAAAATGGGTACTTTCTATCATGCATGTTCAGGCCAAGACCTGCCAAACACCGTCAGAACCTAAAGCGGTTCGAATCATGTACAATGGCAGTAAGGCCCTCTATAAATAGCACATTATATCAGCCACTACTGACCGTATTGTTCATATCCTTCACTGAGGAGTTTCCAATTTATGATAACCATAATTATGTTTTGGTCTAGGCCAGATATTAAACAGAAGGCAAGGGCTACAAAATTCTGTGGTTACAGGATAAGCCAAATATATTATTCAAATTGCAAAACATGGTGCTGCTATTCAGTTCTCTTCCCTCTCTATGGTATAGTTGTTCATCTGGTACATTCTCTGATCAAACTCCTCTATTGTTTTTAATTATGTTCCTTGAGGTTTTGGTAGCAGTATGCTTATCAAATACAAGAGTGAACTAGGCGTACATATGCAAACTATACTTTTTCAACAATAACTAAAGGCTAGCTTAGCAGAGCAGAAGAAAATGCTGGTAATTGTGGTTATTGGGAATTCAATACATCACAGTACGAAAACATCTGTTCCCTTGTTGTCTTATTACTGCTGATGACATTTTGGGATTGAATCGTGTTTAAACAGGAATTCTATTTAGGGAAAACGTATCAAGAGGGGCCTAACAGAAAGTGTAATGTGAAAGACCTTCCTGGCAGACCAAGAGAAGAGATATGCATAGATTTTCATTTATTGGAAATGTCTGCCTCTTACTTGCTGTCAGGATTGAAAAGACTGTCTTCGTCATTTTGAGTTTAATGAAATGATAAGAAAATGCAGGACCTAATGCAACTTTACGTATAGAAAACTACATATGTTTTAAGTGACTGGCTTTATTTCGAGTGTAAAGCAAAATGGTAAAAATATGTATGCACTATTGCTTTATTATGAAAAATCTAATTTCACTGAATAGAGATGCTATTTCATAAGGTCAAACTGAAACCTCATTTAAAAGTATCATTTCTCATCTGCTGTGCATACTAAACAGGTAACAGAAACACTTTGTAGCTCATTTTTTGAGCGCTGCGGAAATGAACCGTGATGTTAATCAACAGTGTAAAAGCCTTGTGCAAAGCTTTTACGCGGTAGATTGCCATCATGTCCCATTTTCATGAATTTATATAGAAGAGAAGAGGGGCGAAACAGGACTTATGTTTCTGCCACTTCCTTCCTCTATGCCATACAAATACTCCAGCATTTGCCGGCAGGAATTTTCATACTGGTGCAAATGGTGGATATTCCTATGGAGTCCGCTGGCAATTTGCAACAGCAAAAAGCAAGTGGACCCCATAGGAGCCCTGAAAGGTCAGAAAAAAGGTGACTGTCAATGAGATGCCCGCACACACACAGACATCTGCTTTTAAATTAATTAGGCAAGGTTATGGATAATATTCACAGCCAGAAAATGTTGCTTTAGATAATCAGAACATGAAGAGGAATTATCACTGCCCTCTCCCCATTGGAGAACAACTGCAATTGCACGATTGAACATCTATTCCATTTAACATGAAGGATACTGAACATTAAAATGTGTAATCACAAAATTAATTAGTGTATTTTAAACGAAGTTCCCATTGATCTTGGATTTTGATATTGTGTAGCCAAAGATTGTATAAATCCGATTATGTAAAATAAAATGGGGGTCACTATGTTTTGAATTGCCAGAAAATGGTAAAAACATTTACAATGGTCACATTTTGTCGCATAATATTCATTAAACTCTCTAAATGTTCACCTAGACATGCAGAATCTTAAAATATCAATGCCATTAAGTTGGCTTGTCCACAACCAAATGTATATGAAAAATGAAATTATGTATTTCGTTTTACCACCCATTTTTGTGGCTGGGAAACGACACCTCTGTGACAATGCTGGGTGGAGTAGGCAGTGCTAAGCATGGCATACACACTAGGCGAGATTATTATGAAATAATGGGTGAGGAAGATTAAGAAGGGCAACAAACTAGACATTGGAGAGCACAAAGACTAATTATAGCCAGAGGGAAAACATGTCCATTGAGGGAAGGCGGCCAGTCCAGCAAGGAGAGAGTGAGCAATCCATGGAGATTGATTTTCAATAAACCACCTGAACCTAGGATTTGCTTTTGAAATATCAGGCAGTCTGAGTTCCTCACTGGTTCTCACAAAATCAGAAGTTACATATTTAAATGTAAATTAATAGAAACCCCTACAAATCCCCATATTGTCCAATTTGATCTGGGTAAAATCTGCGAAGATAAAAGGACTGGGAATGCAGGTGGTGGCCAAATTTGAAAACAGAGACACAGGTGCTAATATCCCAATGTTCTGTGCTTCTCATTTATATCAAATAAAAAAGTGAGCTATTATTCTTAAAGGCCTAATTGATATTTTATTGAAAAATTATATTCAAGTCTGACGGACATTTGCATGCCACTTTAAAGTGGGATTGCCTTTGTAAAGTGAAGTATTTTTTGTGAATAAAATGTGTGCTTGAAACCGATGTTGGGTCAGTTCGATCATAGTGAAGTCATACATCACTATTGTCTAAGAGATATCCTGCATTTTATGCCAGCAGTGTAGACCATAGTTAAAGATTGGATGTTTGTGCAATGAAATTGCTACTGAAAGAATTATTTCTATTGAGTAAGAAATGTGCGAAGTGCAATCCTCTGCATTCCCATGCCTTCGATGCACAGGCAGAATCAGGTATAATATGAGTGTGAAGGGGGTCTTCAACTAAGTATCCGTCGATGGAGAATAGCACCTCTCCAGCCCATAAATATAAAGAGACTGAAAGCATTACATGCAGGCCCTTTTAAAACTGTGCATGCCTACAATTAAAGGAACACATTCAAATTAACGGAAAGCCACACACACCCCACACACCATAAACAAGAAGAGCAAATCCAGGTTCAATGAAAGCGGCCTACACATGCCTATAGAGAGCCACCCTACACATTCAGAGAATGGAGTAAACATGTGAGATCAGAACAGAACATATAGCTTCTCAAAAAACATTACCTGTGAATTCGAACTTTCATAAGCCAATGCAAGCAAGCCTCCTTTTCCATGTACATGGCTTAATACATAGTCCGATGGTAGCTGGTCAGTGACTATATGTCAAGTGGCCTCTATAGAGTTAATACATTCACTATCGCACATTTGCATTGGGGGGTCGGTGGAGTGTAAAGGTATTTTGATTCTTATTTTTCCTTTCCTCTGCGACCATACTTACCTTGATGCTGGAGAAAATCAAATGTTTTAATCATACTAGCATTATGTGAAATGGTTCTATTGAATAATTAGTGGTGTTTATAAACATGCCAGTATTAAGCAGAAATGTTAGAATGCCTAGTGTCCTTTTGATTACCATAATATTTAGAGGAAGACTGCATGATTGAAAGTGGATGCCTTTGTGGACTTATAATAGTGAGATTCATATATGCAAATAACATTTTGTTTTAAGTATTTGTTTTGGATACATACAATATTGCAGTGATCTCCAGGCTAAAGTTGAAGACCTAGTTGTTTGACATAACTTCTTCTTTTAACTAAATCACGATTTTGGATTTCCTCACTGTCTCATCTTTGCCCTGAATTGTGGGGGTGGGATTGTATAGATGGGAGTATGAGCTTGGCATGTCACATCTGCCTGGACAATATCAAAACATATAATGTTCTCAACAAACCACAAGAGGGTATGCATCTTTTCATCAAAAGCAAGCTGTTGTACGGCACAACAGAGCACACGTGATTGCCGCCTGTCTCGTTTGCGAGACTAAATGAGGTTGCGTCCATCTGCCACATTGATATTTCCAGGCCCTGCAGCGTAGCAGCACACAGTCATATCTCCAGTCACTTGATAGCACAACTCCAGCGGTGAAGAGACGAGGGAAGGAAGTTCAAATGCCTTTTCCAGGAGCTTGCGCAGATGCGGGGTAGATGGGGGCTCCAAAGGCCGCAGGAGCATTCACACGGTTTAGCAGAGCGGCTTGAAGGATCATGGAAGAGGCAGCTTCCACCTGCCACATGCGTGTGCATTTTGCTGCTGCTCGAGGCGTAGCTGGTGGGTATCCTGCAGCAGGAAGAAATGATCCCTACAGGGATTACCTCCAAGTTTGACCCTGTCCTCAGCCCCCAAATCTAGTTCCTGCACCCATGCATGTTTTGGGGGATGTCCAATTCCCCTCGCATTGCCTGTTGCGGGATAGGCCCCAGCACCTGCTCCTTGCTCACGCTTTAACATATTTCCCTTCTGATGCTCGTATGCCCGTGTCTTGCAGAGTTAGCCAGCCGCTAAGAGCTGTCAGCCACAGCGTCTCACCTAGGCCATGCCCTCCAAAGTACTAATCAGCACGACTGCCACAAGCTCCTGGAAAGTGACAAGTATTGGCAATGCTCCCTTCTAGAGTGCTGTGAGTACATTGGCATAGCTAAAACGGTTTGCTTCGTAAGTGTGTGTATTACCAAGGAGTAGGCTTGAACATGTTTAAATCACTGACTTTTGCTTAGTTCATATGGAATATTATATAAGCTAACGTCTACAATGTGTGAAATGGTTTTGTCTCAACTTATCAAAAACCTCATCACGTTTTATTGCAGCCTGTGAAATGTTCTGCCTTACTTCTAGCAACGAGAGCTTTTTTGCCTAGTCGCATCAGAAAAGAAGCTCGTCAGATGGCCACACTTAAAACAGGGAATGGTCTCTTTCGTTCAGCATTAAAACCCACAATCACCTGCAGGGTCCGACAGGGCCATAACATTGTCTCGGGCACCAATGAAAAAGTGGCCCACCGTTGCAAATGGCTATTCATTCCTTTTGTGACACTGTTTGAATAGTAAGGAGGGGGGAGTTTTTTGATAACGTGTGATGCAAATTGTGCATTTTAAAGAATATTTATTCAGCAACACTGGTCAAAACTACTAGCCGCAGAGTGAATGAACTCATCAAACTGGTCCAAATTGGTCAGAAAAGTGTCCCACTTTGACCCAAAAAACTGGCCCACACCGGCATTTTGTGTTTTTGGTTTGGCCTTGTGCCTATTGCCCTATAGGCCAGTCCGAGCCTGGTCACCTGCAGTAAATACATGTGTTTTGTACTAAGAACAGGTGAAGTCATTCTACCTAGCAAAGCCGATGAAACCACCAACCTAATAAAAGAGTTTGCAGGACCAGCCCCCTCCCCCCCACAAAACACGCCCCCGGCATCGGTGTGTAGGCTAATAAAACATGCATGGGTGTTTCTTGTGCGTTTAGCCTATTCTGCAAGGTGAGCTGGGCGTACTTAGAGAAGGCACCACATGTAAATGGCTGATGATGACTGGGGCGTTACTGACCCATGCAGTGAACCCACAAGACCTCCTGCCGCATTAACTCTAACCCAGGGGTGCACAACTGATTTTGACAGAAGGCCGAAAGTACCTTAAATGAGGGCTATAGTGGGCCGAAAAGTAAATGGGGGTGGGGCGGTAGGCGGGACGTGGCAGGGGGCTTTTTCAACCCCCAATTTGTATTAAACACATGGAAAAAGAATATGTTTTTGAGGGGTAACGATTTTTATTACACATTTTCCATTGTTATAATTTATTTCTATTTAGTTATTGTAAATCGTCTGTTTAATTAAATTATATATATTTCATTGACCCTTGATTGGACATTCCGTTATTTTGGACTGCTATAGTTTGCTGTTTGGGTTGCCCAAGAGGAGTATGGCCTTCGTTGAGTCAGGTTTCCTCAAAAAGCAAAGGCTGTACATCTCCTAACTGTGCGTGTTTTAGATTTATTATTGAGATCACTCATGCAGTGCAATACTATGCCCCATGGCTCCCACCCCCAACCAAACACTATGCCCCATGGCCCCCTCACCCCCAACCAAACACTATGCCCCATGGCCCCCTCGCCCCCAATCAAACACTATGCCCCCTGACCCTCGCCCCCAACCAAACACTATGCCCCATGGCTCCCACCCCCAACCAAACACTATGCCCATGGCCCCCTCACCCCCAACCAAACACTATGCCCCATGGCTACCACCCCCAACCAAACACTATGCCCCATGGCCCCCACGCCTCAAGCAAACACTATGCCCCATGGCACCCTCACCCCCCAAGCAAACACTATGCCCCCTGTCCCTCACCCCGAACCAAACACTATGCCCCATGGCTCCCACCCCCAACCTGTTGACCTGTAGACAGACACCCACCAATCATTTCTCCCCAGCTAACATTCCAATGGGCCTGGGCAATGTGGAGTGGCAGGGTAGAAATGTTTGGCTTCCATTTGACTTTGCCAGCACCCATCACACAACCAAGTGGGACAGCATTGGGATTCATGTACTGATGCAGACATCTTCAGCCTTCAGGACCCTGAATCCGGAACATCTCAATGGCATCAAATTCCGTCAACATGCACATGCAACAATGGGTGGTTATTGAATGAATGTTTTACTATGTTATATACCGTTATTGATAAGTGCCATCCCTAATAATGCAGACATTTCCAGCTGCATTGGTTAGCTTCTGACCTGTGTTGGCCTCTAAGCCCAAATCTCGAATTCTAAGGATCAAATGAGCATGGCACCGGAACTTGCTTTGTGCCCACGAGAGAGTTTGGTAGAACAGGAATTTGGCCTGCTCCACTTTTGATAGTAATCTATTGCAAATAAAGTAGTCTCTCTTGTGAATACAGTTCCTCTTCAATTGGTTTTGTTTGCTTTGTATGAAGAGATGTGCCCATCCCCCATCAGGGGCGCCCATCCCCCCATCAGGCACGATCTCGAAGAAACTCAACACACACACTCAAACATGCACCCATACAGACCCGAACCCCCCACCGCCCAACTCAGCACACAAACTCTCAAGCATGCACCCATACAGACCCGAACCCCCACTTCCCAAATCAGCACACTCTCAAACATGCACCCATACAGACCCGAACCCCCATCCCCAACTCAACACACACACTCAAACATGCACCCATACAGACCCGAACCCCCCACCCCCAACTCAGCACACAAACTCTCAAGCATGCACGCATACAGACCCAAACCCCCACCCCCCAAATCAGCACACTCTCAAACATGCACCCATACAGACCCAAACCCCCCACCCCCAACTCAGCACACACTCAAACAAGCACCATACAGACCCGAACCCCCAACCCCCAACTCAGCACACAAACTCTCAAGCAGGCACGCATACAGACCCGAACCCCCACCCCCCAAATCAGCACACTCTCAAACATGCACCCATACAGACCCAAACCCCCCCACCACCCAAATCAGAACACTCTCAAACATGCACCTATACAGACACAAACCCCGAACCCCCAACTCAGCACACACACACAAACATGCGCCCATACAGACCCCGAACCCCCACCCCCCAACTCCGAACACCCCACCCCCCAACTCAGCACACACACTCAAACATGAACCCATACAGACCCGAACCCCCCACCCCCCAACTCAGCACACAAACTCTCAAGCATGCCCCCATACAGACCCAAACCCCCACCCCCCAAATCAGCACACTCTCAAACATGCACCCATACAGACCCAAACCCCCCACCCCCAAATCAGCACACTCTCAAACATGCACCCATACAGACCCAAACCCCCCACCCCCAACTCAGCACACACACTCAAACATGCACCCATACAGACCAGAACCCCCCACCCTCAACTCAGCACACAAACTCTCAAGCATGCACCCGAACCCCCACCCCCCAAATCAGCACACTCTCAAACATGCACCCATACAGACCTGAACCCCCACCCCCCAAATCAGCACACTCTCAAACATGCACCTATACAGACCCGAACCCCCCACCCCCAACTCAGCACTCTCAAACATGCACCCATACAGACCTGAACCCCCACCCCCCAAATCAGCACACTCTCAAACATGCACCTATACAGACCCGAACCCCCCACCCCCAAATCAGCACTCTCAAACATGCACCCATACAGACCCAGACCCCCCACCCCCCAAATCAGCACACTCTCAAACATGCACCCATACAGACCCAAACCCCCCACCCCCCAACTAAGCACACAAACACTCAAATATGCACCCATACAGACCCAAACCCCCCACCCCCAACTCAGCACACAAACACTCAAACATGCACCCATACAGACCCGAACCCCCCACCCCCAACTCAGCACACACACTCAAACATGCACCATACAGACCCGAACCCCCCACCCCCCAACTCAGCACACAAACTCTCAAGCATGCACCCATACAGACCCGAACCCCCACTTCCCAAATCAGCACACTCTCAAACATGCACCCATACAGACCCGAACCCCCATCCCCAACTCAGCACACAAACTCTCAAGCATGCACGCATACAGACCCAAACCCCCACCCCCCAAATCAGCACACTCTCAAACATGCACCCATACAGACCCAAACCCTCCACCCCCAACTCAGCACACACACTCAAACATGCACCATACAGACCCGAACCCCCCAACCCCCAACTCAGCACACAAACTCTCAAGCATGCACCCATACAGACCCGAACCCCCCACCCCCCAAATCAGCACACTCTCGAACATGCACCCATACAGACCCAAACCCCCCCACCCCCCAAATCAGCACACTCTCAAACATGCACCCATACAGACCCTGAACCCCCCACCCACCAACTCCGAACACCCCACCCCCCAACTCAGCACACACACTCAAACATGCACCCATACAGACCCAAACCCCCCACCCCCAAATCAGCACACTCTCAAACATGCACCCATACAGACCCAAACCCACCACCCCCAACTCAGCACACACACTCAAACATGCACCCATACAGACCTGAGCCCCCCACCCCCCAACTCAGCACACAAACTCTCAAGCATGCACCCGAACTCCCCACCCCCAAATCAGCACACTCTCAAACATGCACCCATACAGACCCGAACCCCCACCCCCCAAATCAGCACACTCTCAAACATGCACCCATACAGACCCGAACCCCCCACCCCAACTCAGCACACACACTCAAACATGCACCATACAGACCCAAACCCCCCAACTCAACACACACACTCAAACATGCACCATACAGACCCGAACCCCCCACCCCCAACTCAGCACACAAACTCTCAAGCATGCACCCATACAGACCCGAACTCCCACCCCCCAAATCTGCACACTCTCAAACATGCACCCATACAGACCCGAACCCCCACCCCCAACTCAACACACACACTAAAACATGCACCCATACAGACCCGAGCCCCTCACCCCCAACTCAGCACACAAACTCTCAAGCATGCACCCATACAGACCTGAACCCCCACCCCACAAATCAGCACACTCTCAAACATGCACCCATACAGACCCGAACCCCCCACCCCCAACTCAGCACACACTCAAACAAGCACCATACAGACCCGAACCCCCAACCCCCAACTCCGCACACAAACTCTCAAGCAGGCACGCATACAGACCCGAACCCCCACCCCCCAAATCAGCACACTCTCAAACATGCACCCATACAGACCCAAACCCCCCCACCACCCAAATCAGAACACTCTCAAACATGCACCTATACAGACACAAACCCCGAACCCCCAACTCAGCACACACACACAAACATGCGCCCATACAGACCCCGAACCCCCACCCCCCAACTCCGAACACCCCACCCCCCAACTCAGCACACACACTCAAACATGAACCCATACAGACCCGAACCCCCCACCCCCCAACTCAGCACACAAACTCTCAAGCATGCCCCCATACAGACCCAAACCCCCACCCCCCAAATCAGCACACTCTCAAACATGCACCCATACAGACCCAAACCCCCCACCCCCAAATCAGCACACTCTCAAACATGCACCCATACAGACCCAAACCCCCCACCCCCAACTCAGCACACACACTCAAACATGCACCCATACAGACCAGAACCCCCCACCCTCAACTCAGCACACAAACTCTCAAGCATGCACCCGAACCCCCACCCCCCAAATCAGCACACTCTCAAACATGCACCCATACAGACCTGAACCCCCACCCCCCAAATCAGCACACTCTCAAACATGCACCTATACAGACCCGAACCCCCCACCCCCAACTCAGCACTCTCAAACATGCACCCATACAGACCTGAACCCCCACCCCCCAAATCAGCACACTCTCAAACATGCACCTATACAGACCCGAACCCCCCACCCCCCAAATCAGCACTCTCAAACATGCACCCATACAGACCCAGACCCCCCACCCCCCAAATCAGCACACTCTCAAACATGCACCCATACAGACCCAAACCCCCCACCCCCCAACTAAGCACACAAACACTCAAATATGCACCCATACAGACCCAAACCCCCCACCCCCAACTCAGCACACAAACACTCAAACATGCACCCATACAGACCCGAACCCCCCACCCCCAAATCAGCACACTCTCAAACATGCACCCATATAGACCCGAACACCCCACCCCCTAACTCAGCACACAAACTCTCAAGCATGCACCCATACAGACCCAAACTCCCCCCAACTCAGCACACACACTCAAACATGCACCCATACAGACCCAAACCCCCCACCCCCCAACTCAGCACACAAACTCCCAAGCATGCACCCATACAGACCCAAACCCCCCACCCCCTAACTCAGCACACAAACTCAAGCATTCACCCATACAGACCCAAACCCCCCACACCCCAACTCAGCACGCACACTCTCAAGCATGCACCCATACAGACCCAAACCCCCCACCCCCCAACTCAGCACACACACTCTCAAGCATGCACCCATGCAGACCAGAAACCCCCACCCCCCAAATCAGCATACAAACTAGCAAGCATGCACACATACAGACCCTGCATCTCAACATACACCACACTTACACTCCAAAACAAACATTCATGCACACCCGACACATCCCCCACCCCCACATCTCAACAAACACTGCACAAACATACAAAAACAAACATTCATGCACATCCGACACCCCCCACCCCCGCATCTCAACATACACAACACATTCAAAAACAAACATTCATGCACACCCGACACCCCCCACCCCGCATCTCAACATACACAAAACAAACATACAAAAACAAACATTCATGCACACCCGACACCCCCCACGCCCCCATCTCAACATACACAACACAAACATACAGCAAAACAGACCTGACACACAAACACACAGACCACTTACCGGAGACGTGCTGGAAGACAGGTAAACTGGAACGCTGCTGAGGTAACTGGAGTCGTACTACGGCTGGCGTGGCAAGGCTGAAATGCCTTCCGGCATCAAGCCTTATGGACCACGCCAGCCGTAGTGCTAGCACTCCATTGGTGCAGCACACACGCACTACGTGACTCGTAGGAGCGACGTGGTGCGTGTGTGCTGAGCCAATGAGGGCCAGTGTTTTGTCCAGCCCGGAAGACAACAAAGACTTTCCTAATGGAGGGCGGCCGATGCTGCTTGCAGGCCGCCCTCCATTAGGAAAGTCTTTGTGCCTCGCGGGCCGGACAAAATGGTATGGCGAGCCGTAACTGGCCCGCGGGCCGTATGTTGTGCACCCATGCTCTAACCGAACCACTACACTCTGTGGCATTCAACACTGCCCCTCACTTGCCTTGCAATTCAGCCTAGTCAATCCACCCAAAGTGCTCTGTAACCTGCCAGTGCTAGACTCCATGTGCTGCTTTTCTTAAATGTATGTTGCATGTTTTACTAAATGAGCGCTCCAGTTTTTACTAAAGCCTCACCCACCATATGGGAAATCAGGTTACATATGTAAGACAACTGCGATTCAGTTGTTATGACAACGCAAATATCTGCGGTTGCAATCTTTTAAATGGGACTGATTCCATCCAAAAAAAGACATTGGGCCTCATTCCGAGATTGGTGGTAGTCATGGCGCTATTTGCGCCATGACTGCCACCAATAACGGGTCCGGCACCGGTCTAGTTCAATGGGGACTTATTGGTGTAGTCCGACCTTTGCGTGACCGGTAAATCCCCATTGAAAATGCCATTTCCCATTCCCAATGGGAATGGAGAGAGCGCAAATAATGGGCTTGCGCGTGTCAAGCCTGTTATTTGCGCCCTAGTCCCTTAGCGGGTCCCGTCCATAACGCCTGGTCAGTAGGGGGTAAGGGATTACCGGCACCACTGGTCTCCTTACTGGTGCCCGGTATCCCTTACTGCTCCACTCGTAATGACCCCCATTGCCTCATTATGAGTATGCTGGTCCGGTAACAATGGTGCCGGTAACCGGCACTGTTGTTAGCGGACCGGCATACTCCGAGTTTTGCGTGCGGGTGCCTTTCTGCCAGCCAGGTCTGACGTGGTGGGCGGAAAGGCACCTGCTCGCAGACTTTGATGGATGCACCGGCACTGTGGGACCACCGGGGCTGTAATGCCCTGGTAATTCCCCAAAGCCAGGTGCTGGAAAAAATGCGCAACTCCGGCGACAGCCTGCCGTTTTTACCGGCACGGCTACCACCGGGGTTGTAATGACCCCCAATGTTTAATCTGCAGAAATGGGTTACTTTTGTCCAGAAATCTGAGGTTATGATAGATAAAATATGTCCGATGCAGCTCCCAGAATACAAAGAGTGCTCTACTTACCAGACGCATATGTTTGGGTATAGGTTGGGATGGGCTTTATAAAGCCCTTGGTCGCCAAAAGTCATCATGGAAATGGTTTGGAAAGTGAAAGGGAAATAGTAGAGTTTAATATGGCGACAAAACACTCATTACTAGGCGAGACGTAAGGGAAGGGCGTTTTTGATGTTGCAAACGTTAAAGGTAAACTTCAAAGAGAGGAAGCAAGCACTGAGAAATCCACTCCGCCCTCTCCCAATTAAGAGTGGTTTAAGTGATGGGCAAAGAGTAGATAGTGTTTAGTGGATCAAACAACACAATCCGTCAAGTAGTTAGTTGGAAATCAGAAAAGCAGCACTGCTCCTTGTAATGCCCAATGAAATTGGCAAAGAAACTTAAATGCAAGTCTTCGACTGGCTAGAAGCCAGTGAGGTTTAACTAGCATTGACATTGAAGTCACAAGAGCCAAGCTAGCTCAGGCCCTCTGGATCCACAGTAGAGGGAGAATAAGGCAATCTGGTGGTCCAGGATGCATGCCTTTCCTCAGTCAGCCAGTCAGTCATAATTCCTTTATTCGACATTAAGTCGTCAGGTACATAACAAAATACACAAAGAAACATATAATCATACAAAAATTAAATCAATATTTAAAAAGGGTTTTGTGGTATACTAAAACGTTTAAAAGAATTCAGTAGCTAGTTAAAAACCTTGTTAAAAACTTCACAGCAACAACACACCCTACAATCTTAAAATGTCAATCCATTAACTAGCAGCATCATAGCAACCACGTGTAGAGTTAGTTCAATGCCCTTTTGCTCTGCAACCAGGCTCTATGAATGTAGCGAGCAGTGGCAATTACTACAGACAGATGAGGTGACTACATTGCAGTTTTTAAAGTGCGTGGGCAGCATCCGTAAGGATACACCTCAGATAATGCGCCTCAGCCGAATGGTCGAGGGGCGGATTTACAGGAAATGGGACACAGTGTCATTTGCAGCACCACACATTGGGCAGGACCCCTCCACGATCGTGTAAAAGCTGTGACTGGGAGAATACCTGGCCTAAAAAGTGCATAAAGTAATTTTTCATAGGCAGGAAGAATTATATCTAAGTATAATTTAAACCCCATCTCTGGCTCGTGCTCAAAGTACTCCAGGCTCAGCTTCAATTTAGAGGCATCTGTCATGAGCGGATCTATGGCCCATGACCTTACTCATACGTTTAGAAGCTCCAGGCTTGACAATGAGATGGACTGTGGGTTTACCCAAAGCTTGGCTGCATTTAGTTCATGGAGCATGATCTTAACATGGGTCAACCATTTAAAACTCCCGCCCCCCCCCCATCCAAGGACAGGAGGTGTGAAATCACATCCCTACACTGAGCCAAACCTGGTTGAGACCATAGTCTGGCCCAATAAAAAAACGATTTGCACAAGGCTTCCGTACTTACTGGCGTTATGCCATATTCATAATGAACCAGTGCTGTCGGGGCACTCAAAGGGAGTAACAATAAATTCTTTGGGAATTTATTCTCTCCTCTAACCAATTTCCCAACATTTGAGTACCCCGAATGTTCTGCTCCATATAACACTGCCGACAATGCTTGCCTTTTATACATATTCAGAGCCAGCGATATGGCACTACTACCACAGCGTTTAAAAAAGGACAAAATGACTCCAGTATACTTCTCCAAGGTTATAGTGACTTTGTCTACCTCAGTCTCCCATCCCAGTAACTCCTGGAATCTCACTCCTAGGTAGTCAAAATGATCAACCTGTTCTCTTGTAAGACCCCTACTTCCAACTAGCTAGAAACATGCCTCGAAGATTTGGGTCTGAATACCATTGATTCGGTCTTACTGATGTTCAGTCCCAGTTGTAAATCCTTGTACTTGTCCAAAATAATGGTCATGGATTTCTGCAGTCCATGCGGTGTGGTGGTAATTAAAATCGCATTGTGTGCTTAAAAAAAGAGCTGGAAACCTAGCTGAAGTCATTCTGGGGCAGTCCTGGGCCCCACTTAACAATACATCAATGATTTCCTGGATATAAATGTTAAATAAAAGTCTGGCCAGGACACAGCCCTGCCTGACTCCACAGCCAACATCGAAGGTGCTCGTTGACTCCCATCCGAGCCCATCGCGTACACAGGACTTAGTGTCTTGAGTAAAGCTTAGACATAATAAAAATCAAGTAGATAGGGGCTTTGCGAGCCAAGAGAACCTGCCACAACTTTGCTCTGGATACTGAGTCAAAAGCTGTCCTTAGATCCAAGAACAGCACATACAACTTTATTTTCCACAATGCAGTATACTTTTGGATTACCGAAAACAGGATGAAGCCCTGGTCCACCGTGCCTCTACCCTTCCTAAAGCCTGCCTGGTGGTCACTGATGATATTGTGATCCATCTATGCTTGGAGGCGTAACTTTGCCAAACAGCTTTCCTGTGCCATCTAATAGGGAGATGAGCCTATAATTAGACAGGCTGTCCCTACCACCTTTCTTATAGATGAGGACAATCACTGCCTCATGATATGATATGTCAATTATAACGCACCTGTACACAAGTGTTTCTAGGCGTGACAAGACAAAGAGGGGAAGACAGAGGGAGGACAAAACAAACGATCTTACTAGGCCATGTGTCATTCAGATTGTGCAAGTGCAAACAGAAAAAAGTGCAGGGGGAGGTAGAAGGGGGAAGTGCTAGCGAGAGGGAAGGGGGAAGTACCATCAGGTCAGCATTGCTCTAAGGAGAAGCAGCCAAGGAAGCACGGCTCGGGCTAAGTGCAGGAGGCAGGGGACATAGGGTTACAGTTACAGCCCCAAAGTGCACAGTAAGCCCGCTGGCACTGCAGGGGAGACTGGTCGTGGAGGAGCCTAGTACCCAGCGAGACACTGGGGGTAGCCAGGCAACCATTCAGCGCAGAAGACAAGAAAGTCAGCAGGGGAGAGAGAGAGAAAACAGATGTGAAAAGGAAGGTCTTGAGCTGCTTCCAGAACATCAGGTAGCCCGGCTCCAGTTTGAGAGGGGCAGGGAGGCCATTCCAGAGGGAGGCACCTGCAGAAGAGAGAGATCTACTCACCACTCTCTGCCTGGAGAAGCGTCTGTCCCCAGAGAGTTGGAGGTGGCAGAGCAAAGGGCTCGAGAAGGAAGGTGTTTTGGAATGCCTTATGCGAGGAATCAGAAATCTGCCCCATAGCAGGGTGGCATTAAATAAATAATTGCACAACATAGGTGCCCAAATAGAGACCTCAATTTTAAATAAGTCTAACAGAATTAGGTCTGGGCCTGTAGACTTCCCATTCGTCGAAGATCCAATAGCATCCACTACCTCTTTCTCCATAATGATGGGGAATTCTAAAACTGGCAGCTCTTGCAATGCTGATATAGGTAAAAGGGGGGAGGAGAGGTAATACAAACCTGAAAAGTGCGACCACCAATCCTCACCGCTAATACAACAATTCAGAAGTTGCTCACCCTTCAACTTCCCATCAGTGACCTTTTGTCCAAAATAACGCAGTGTCCCCAGACTGGAGGGCACTGCGAACGGCCACCCACTTTTCGACAACATAATCCTTCTTTTTGCTGGCAAACTCTTGTACTGGGCTCTTATCTAGCACAATTTGATTCTATCCACCCCCTCTACAGTGCCAATACATTTATCAATTTCTCTTTTGGCTGCACCACAAGCCCCATCATACTGGCTTTCGTGACGCATCATTTTCCTCTTTATTTCACCAGCTGGGCCGGTGAAATATGGGTGGATACTGGACTTTAATTTCCCAAACTCATAAAAATCATTAATGGTAATTAAGTTATCAAGAATAGAGTTATAAATACTAGATTTAACTTCACGTGCCAAAACGTTGGCCCACTTCACCGCTTTACGAGCGTGGCCATTAATCTCTACCTGCTTTGTAACTAGAAGAACCTTGGCATTGCCCACCTCCAGATTTTCATCTAAGATGCAAACAAATATAGGCAAATGATCGCTTTCGTCCCGTTCCAAAATCCCAAACTCTAATAAGTGAGTTGACCATTATGACCTTGAAAAGTCCATTTAGCTGGGTGGTCGCTAGCGAACCTGCCATTACATGCTCCTAAATTCAAAATGGACATGATACATGCAGATTCCACTTCTAGACGGTGTGGTCTACCAGGATAAGGCGCATTCAAACTAGGAATGTCCCAGGCCATGTCCTGGTCATCCCATATCCCTGACAGATCTTTCAGTGATTCAACTGTATGTTGAAGTCCCCAACTGCTAAGGTGTAAAAATACATGGGAGAATAAAAACATTCGATTGACATCATGCTCCCGAGGCACTCCAGGGTAGCTAGACCCCGCAAGCACATTGGCCTATTGTAAACATTGAACAAACAGAATGATCCTTTATTACTGGTTCTAATAAGCAGCATCTGGAGTTCAGGGGAAGATCTTGTTAAAACAAACTTCTATCTTCCAGCCCAGTGTCACCTCAATCCAGACCAGACAACCACCACTAGATCTACCCCTCGGGCCCTTGACTGCTGTGATCTGGAAGCACTGATAAGCTTACAGCATCACTGAGTTAAGTGCCCAAGTCTCCTGAAGGACGATGACATTGAAACCACGTACAAATGCAGACCATTTCCTGCGTCGAGGCGTGCAGAGATCAGTGCAAAATAGCAGTAGCTCTAAGATGTAGGGGGAGAAAATGAAAAGTTGACAGCAAAAATGCAGCCACCGGCTACAGCACTGATGGGTGGAGAGAAAGGTCCTGCTGAAAGCAGAATCCAAACATAAGTAAGCGGGACAGGGGCAGCATTCATTTCTGCAGGCCAGGTATGACAGTCCCAATCGACAATTGTTTATATATCGCTGGTATATTAATGTTTTCATGAGTGCACTAGCATTGAGTATAAGCAGTATGCCTTTCATTGCTGGTGAGAGATGTTCTTCACATGTGAAACTCCCTTTTTAAACTTGAAGAATGGCGCATTACATACTGCCGGTCAAAAGAAGACAGATTTCCTTGCCAGAGGGCAGAAAAGCTGGTGGTCACGCATTTGGGCATTCGGCTCCCAGGAGACCTGTCTCAATTATGTTCTTTTAACTATGATCCAATGCTGAAGAAACTGAAGAAAGACCTTATAATTTAGGCACCCCAGGTTCGCTCTTGGTACGGTCGGATGATATCCTTTAAAATGAATGTTCTTCCCTGAATGCTCTACCTCTTCTCGTCATTACCTATGATTATCCTGGACGGTTACTTTAGAGAATTATGGAGTATGCTCAGTAGACTTGTTTGGCAAAAAACTCAACACTCACTCTGCCTAGGGAATGGGGAGGGTTTGCTACCCGGATATGAAGTTATACTATAAAGCAGCACATTTGGGGATCCTACTGGAGCACCTCAGAGATAACTTGGGCAATTATTTCACTTATCTAGAGGACGTCGAAGCCCACCCTAAAAAGATCTAAAAAGATAAGAGATTTACTATGGACTCCACCGCCAATGGTGCCCAGGAAATTAAGAGAGCATCCGACTCTGGAGTCTTATGGTCCCTATGGAGGAAAAAAAAGACAAACTTGTGCTTGTCGACCTGGCAATCCCCATTATCCTCGGTCTGGGGGCCCCCCATGAACATGCACGAGGCCGGGGTTTCGTCATTCACAGGAGTGGTCAGACAAGGGACTTGAGAAAGCAGGCCAGCTATTCTCAGAGGGATCATTTGTAGAATGCGAAACACTCTGGGAAGTGTTAGGCCAAGAGTCCCTCTCCATTTATGAATACCTGAGACTGAGAGGATTGCTCCAGGTAAAAGGTGGGGGACCAACTATCTAGGGAATTGACACAATTCAAGATGGTATTAGCCTCCGTAGAGAGCAGAAAGGGCATCCTCTCCAGTCTCTATAAGGCCATGATCCCATCCGACGTTGATAACAGACAAGACTTTAAACGAAGGTGGGAGGATTGGGTGGGAGGTGAGATTATGGAGGAGACGTGGGGTAGTATATTTAAAATAACCTTTAATGGAAATGTATTCACTTCTACAATGGAACATAAATTCAAAGTATTACACGGATGGCACAGAGAACCTCTTAGGCTCTCCAAGATATTTCTAGGCTCATGCCCTCTATGTCCACAGGACTGTGGCCAGCTGGGGCAGGGTCACTGTTCCATATGTGTTGGCAGTGCCCCAAGATCCAGATTTACTGGGCTGAGTTACTGAGCTGGATGAAGGACGTGACGGGTGTACAGCTCGTTCTTGACCCCCTTCAAATGTTACTAGGCAAGAGTAACAGAGAGGAGAATAGGTTCCAGAGGTTATGGGGGGCAATGTTAAGAGTGGGCAAAATCGCAGTGGCACAGAAGTGGAAACCTTGGCCACCCAGGATAAAGGTGTATGGGAACAGAAACTCAGAGACATATACACGATGGAAAAGCTTACAGCCATAATCAATGACCATTTGGGTTTGTTCCATGATGAATGGTGCTCGCTAATCACAAAGTGGGAATTGAATTAAGATTCTTAGCAGAGTTCCGAGAGCTAGGGTGCTGAACACTTAAGCTTGGGAGCAGATCTCAACACCTCGGGGTAGCTGATGTATGTAACGTTCGGGCCCCAGATGCACTGTAATATGATGGAGTTGGCATGTGGGTGGGAGAAGGGGCGTGATGTTCAAACCAAAGGCGGACTCTGCTGGGAGGCCTCTGTATCCGGGTATGGGTTGGGAAAAATGAGATGTGATGGGTCAGTCGTGGAATGAGAATCACGCCTGTTTATACCGCTCTATCTACTTGGTGACTACCAGAGTTAATGTAAGAGTATCTTTCGGGAACTTGGGGGCGGGGGTAGAGTGGGGGGGTATTATATGTTATCTCTGTTGTAGTGTTTATATGGACTAATGTTGGAGCAAAAGATAACTTGCAAAGACAAATTTAAGTTTTAAAAAAAAGGTGGACAGCAGCAAACAGTGCCCAGGCAGTATAGCACTGTCCAAGATATAGAAGTGGATAGAAAAATCAGACCCTCATCAAGGTCCCCTTATTCTAAATAACTGATTAATGATTGTGAAAAGGCAACAGGTGAGTTGAGTTTTTAGTTTGGGAATTTCCAGAGTGCGACCAGATTTGCTTGTTGTCGCTTATAAGACTCCTGTGAGACGGCGATTTCTGTGTAGGCGGCTTTGGGTAAATTGATGTACACGGAGAGAGCTTTGTAGACAATGGAACGCACCATAAACGTAATCCTTGCCTCAAGTCGCAGAGGAGGAATGAAGATAAGATGAGAAATGCTGCGATTGTCATTTCTAGCCCCTGTGATCAGGCAAGATGTGCTATTCAGAATTGGCTTTCAGCTGTGCCACCGAGGATTTAGGGAGGCAAATGAAAGGCAACAGGTAAAAACAGCCTTTTAAATATGCCTTTGTGTAAAAGGTTGACAGAAAATGTATTAGGCAGAGGGGAAGTGTCAAAGAGTAACTATTAAGAATAAAACAATAATGAAAGGGGAGGTGGTTACGAAGGGAAGGCAGGGGCAATGGGGCGAAGAACCTGGCTCAAACCGGCTGAATTCAGTCTGACTAATTTACAAAGGCAGTTTTAAAAACACTATTATCACATTGAACCAAATTAGAAGGGCATTTCCCAGGTCAGGTGCGAGAGTATCATATACTGGGACAGCAACCTGAAGCCTTCATGAGGATAAAAGGTATCATTTTTCTCCGGTGATGGAGTTGTTAACTTCTCTCTTTTGGTTATTTATTTTATTTAGTTATTTGCATTTTTAAAGCGCTCACACAGCCCGCGGGCATCAAGGCACCGTTACAGGAATTGTTTGTTTTAGTTGTATGTTGCATATTTATAACGCGCTTAAATTCTAAGCACGGACCCGGGGATCGAACCTGTGTTGCTTCGTGTCGTCTTGTCTCCAAGGCGAGCACGTTGCCGCTGAGCTATCCTCCGGGGACGGTTCGGTTAGTGTTGTAGGCGTGCAAGCTCAGACGCGAGTCAAAAGTGCATATTGAAAAAAATATATATTTTGGGATTGTTGAGTCTGTGAGGAATGTGTTAGTACTAACTACGTAATTCATTGAGCATTCTGGTAAGATTGGGCATGGCCATTAATTGTAGAGGTCTTGGAAAATTAATGGAGGTGCAATATTACAGGGACCAAGAGAATCTTGGAAGTGGTCATATTTGGAGACAACGATTAAAAAAATAACAACATTATTTATTTCATATAAATTCAACAGAGATAATCATAGATTTACTTTAAAAAAACAATCAATTCAAAACAAAAGGACAATGATAAAAGAATTAGTTAAACAAGGCCAATCGTGACACTCACACCCATATACTCAAATAATCCATCACAAACATGCTGCATCAAACAATCGATAGCAATTCAGAACATATGACCCTATTCAAAAAATTCAGTATGGCCACAAGATGGTTTTTAAATTCATATTTCTATCTTCAGGCAATTTTTCATGGACCGACTGGTTTCGACATATGGCTTCTAATTTAACACGTCTTCATCAGGGATACATTGTCAACCTAAAAATATACAATGATAAAATGACATCATCCATGCAACCCAGACCAGATTTTGAAACTAATTTTTCACAAGAACACCATTTTAAAATTATTTCAAGTGTCCTGTCACCATGTGAAAGCCAAAACTGAATTTAAAATATCTCCCTGCTAGAGCCCTTCGGTCTGCTAGCTCCAACTCTCTGCAAATCAGACAATTCTCTAAGCAAACAGTGGGGGGTAGACCACTCTCGCTCTTGAATAATCTATCTGCCCCTCTCAGGATTGAGCCGGATCTCCTCAAGTTCCGGAAGCTCCTCAAGACCCTCCTTTTCACAGGCTACTTCCCTCTCCCCCTCTTGCCCTCCCCTGCTAACACCTTCTTCTGCCTGAGTGACTGGCTCCCTCCCAATCATCCCCCTTTCCTTGCACGTTCCTGCATTCCCTTGCACTTGCCCTCTGGCCTCTCCTTAGCACTTGCACCTAGCCTCTTCACCCTTTATCCCTTCCCTTCCCTTCTTATCAGTGTGTTTTTGCGCAGACTGCACACACACCCCCTCGCACTTCTTATTCTTCACTTGCACGATCTGAATGTCACAAGGCCTAGTAGGACCATTACTGTATCTTTCTCCCTTTTCTCCCCGCCCCTTTTATCTTGTGGCGCCTTGAAACACTATCTGTTGTATAGGCGCCTTACAAATATTCAATAAATAAATAAAATAAGTATTCAGACTAACAGTTACTGATGTTACACTTCTCGTCATTATGGGGGACAAGATAATAAGTGATCACATAATATGCCAACGGTTTACAAGTTTATTTGAAATACAAGCATCCCATCACTTATCCATCAAACCCGCTTAGTCTAATTTGAGTAAGAGATTTGCACAATGGCTCAAGATGAGCTGCACCAGACCACTTTACATAACATTTTCATGGGACCATTTCTGGCCATCAAATGGGCTATCTTTAATTCCCCATTCCGACAGGGAATAAAAAGCAAAGTATTTCTTTCTGCAAGTGCCAGAACAATAAAAACATTTTGCAGCTTTCCTCGCTTAGGATGCACAACTAGCAGGGCAAAGAAAGATAGTGAACACAGAGGCACCACTCATACACAGCCATCCATTAAGCAGTGTTCACGAAGCAGTGCTCCCTCCGCCACAGTTTTAGCAGCAGCCTTCCGAGAAGGGAGGTTGTCCATTTCTATCATTCAATCCTGCTCATAGGTGAGGGGACAGAAACTAGAGTGACGGGTGGCATTTCTCTGTCCCTATGAGGCTCAGGGAAGTAGTGGCAACACGGCCATTCCGGCGGGGGGGGGGGGGGTACATGTAAGGTCCACATGTCCAGCATCCAGACACACCCTTTCAGCCTTCACCATTTTCGAAGAACATGCCCAAAAAGAAGTATTAAAAGTTCACTGTCCACATTACATGTTTTGCTTTTATTAATCAAAATATTACTTCAAATAAAAGGTTCAAACTTAGTTGAGTCTTTGGAAAAAAAAGAGTGCTTATTAATTATCAAGTAATGATCGACAAATACGATCGAACATATTGTCCCCCCAATGCTTTCAATTCTCAAACCATCATCATTAAGGTTATACACCCCCCCCCAATATAAAAACATGATCAAACATTGTAAATCCAAAGGGATACAAGACTAACGGCCCTGAGCACCTAAGTCAACTCATCTCAGTAACAGCACTAGCCCCTTCATTGTGGATAACTGTGGGCCGGCCCACGCTAGTGCATCCTAAAGTGACAGTCAAACCCAGAAATCATGAAAGGCACCACACTCCACTTTAGAAGTGTCCCATTCCTGTTATAGGATTGGGACGCCAAGCACACATCTACTATGACGGGAAATGCCAATTTAAACAGCATGACAGTTTCATTACCAGAGATGATCACAGTCGCATAGTTTCCCATTTTGAACTGCAAGGGTTATGACTTTCTTTCCATAAAATGCCATAATTTCTGTTTTTATTGGCAGTGTACCCTGGCTAGTTAAAGGTAATAACATCTGCCTCAGCAAACACTGCCACAAGGTCTTAAAAATGTAACAACCATTTAACAGTCAGACCAGAACCAGATCACGTGTCTGGAGAGGGTCATGTGGGAGCCACCCCATGGTCCCTGCAGGAACAATGTGCAATGAGCTGCCACTTCACACATCACACAAATCTCATGCCGTTCTCCGACACTTCACTATACCCGCCACCTCCAACAACTGCCAAACAGCATTTGCCGTACACATTTGAGATGTACGATGAGCACAGCTTTCACAACATTACTTCTAACATCTTTCAAATTGAGAAATTGCCCCTTCCAAAAATGTCGGAATTTAACACTTGAAACGATTAACGTTTTACCATTCCTTTGATAGTGTAAATAAAGAAGTTAAGAAACAATGGAAAAACCAATACATCCGACTTTGCAGATGTAGAGGGTAAGAGATTCTTTGTCCTCGGGTGATAATACCAAAATAGTAGCCTCTACATTTGCTAAGCTATACTGATTGGCTTTGCCAATGTGTGTTATGAGGCTTGCCATGAAGGACTGGAAGGGCCGTAAAGGTTTATAGACAAGGCTCCCAATCATGGTTGAATTCTTTAAGCCACGGCAGCAATAGACATTAGCACCCATGATAGAATGATGGAATCCTGGGAGCCAATCAAAATCCAGCACTTCCGGTCAAAATGTGCAAGTGTAGCCATGGATCCTGATGACCCTCAGGATTCCATGTACCACCAGCTTGTTGTCCAGTCCCTGCTCACTCACTACTCAGTTTCTCTTCCTACTCCCTCACACACGGCCTTACCTGTGCCTGCTTCCTCTGCCTCTCCTGGTTTCTCCCCACCACCAGATTCTACAACTGTGTCTCGAAACTCCCTGGCGCCTACTCCTCAGGCCTCTCCCTCGCCACCCAATGCACTGTAGCAACATCGAAGACAGACTCCCACAGGCAGACTGTTGAGTGACTGTGTTTAGGCGGCCATGCTTCAATGGCCTTCCCCTATTTTGTTTTAGGTTTTTTTCACAGCAATTAGCTGTACTATCAGCACCACGCAGCTGCAAGCAAGAATGCTTAAATAATAATGTTCAGAACAAAAATAAACACAATGCAATGCAGCACTAAAGTGTAAAAAAAATGAATGTACCGAGCAGTAAGGAAACAGAACAAAATCTTAAAAGCGGCTTTAAAGAACTCTCTCCCTGACTTTAAGAGTTCCACTCACCACTACAACACAACTTTCAGCATGATGCACTCGCTTTGCACCCCAGAGCAGCTGATAGACAATAGTGCCCCTCTAAACCATCTTCAAAAGCTTTCACAGAGAGCTAAAGGTTTCTCTAGCTAAATTTAAAAGTAAGGCCTCTGCTGTAAATATTGTCACTGGATTCAGTAGTTTCCCCAAACTGCAGAAAAGCTAACGTGCCGTTTCCACATTATTTTATTTAAGCCTTCATTTTGTCTGTAAATGACTTCGTTGGTAAACATTTTTACCATGGAAAAGCAGGCATTTGACCAATATGCTAATGTCCTAGTCGAAATGAAGGTAAACTGGAAATCTGTGCCCTTATACGAGCCAATAGATCAAAGGTGTTACCTTCAAGTTCTATGAAGATCGCTGCTTATAGTCTGTGAAAGCAAACTTCCATACTGATCTCCGGTCCTCGGGTGCAGCAAAGACTATCCATCACGATTGGCAATAAGTAATATTTGCATCCGAAAGATCAAATGGGAAATAATATCTTATTGAGTCGTTGTCCTGAGAACATGATGTGTTTGTAGATTCAAGGATCACAGCTGTGCATCACTGCCTCACACAAGCAAACGATAATGGCAGTCAAAACAATGACTTAGTAACTGTAAGACAATGCATGCTCTTGTTGCCATGGTATAGCTGTGCCCACCAAACATGACAACTCCTTTAAAATAATATGGTAATCCTTGCAAATATCTGACCAAACACTCCTAGAGCATTGGGGGCGCTGTAGCACCACTTTTCTTTGATCTAGGTGGGGGTGCTGTTTTTAAACATCATAGCCTATATTAGCTGTTGTTCTCTTTAGAGGACTTTATAGTCAGACATGTAACATTTCAAATTATGAAAACCTCAGCTTCTGGCAAATCCCTTTAAACAACCAATCTGCATAAGTTGATCTAAGAATGTGTCATGAAGCAGAGTGGGGATCAAAACAAAGGTAGCTATATAAAGCGTTTCATTTGTAATAAAAAGAGAAAAGGGGTTCAATTCAGGTAAATATCAGAATGGCTTCTCTTCTGGTTGAAACAGATGGCAAATAAATGACAGGATGGATTTTCCTCAGATTGGAAGCAAGTAATCATCAGATCACTTTCTGGAACTAGCAGTCTCAAAGTTTGGGTCCCCCTGCTCACACATCTACAGAGGATCCTTTTTGCCGACAGTCTGAAGTATTTTAAGTGACCTCAGCATTTCTCTACACCAGTTTTTTCTCCTTTACTGGCTCCATATGGTTTCGCTCCAGTGGTCACCTACTGATACACTTCAAATATGGGAAGCCACTGGTAAGTGGACATGGGTCAACACATGCAATCCACATACGTTTCTGCCTGGTCTTTGGCAGGGTAGGTTGGTTCTCGGAAGAAGGTACTTCTGGTTCTGGCTTAAATGCTGCTGACCACTCCCCAGTTCCCACCCACTTGATGTCCCCATAGTGCTTCTGTAATGGTCAGCGAAACAAAAACAATTGAACATCTCCTAACAAAATGCAAGAACATTACATCAAATCGGATGAAGCACTTGAGTGGCTTTACTCCTGCGGCAGCAAGTAAGCGAGACTGGTGGTCCTACGGGTGTGCTGGGCACTGCATCAAATTGAGCTGCGCAGTAGTAGATTTCATGGATTCACTAAAACTCGACAAAAAGTGCTGACTGTCTAAAGATTGTGAGCCCATGTGGACATTAGACCCTATGTTTTCTTTTCTTTTATGTATAAGGACTCTTGTGACCTAATGAGTTCACGATTTACAAGATGTAACAAAAGCTTGAAGTTCCAGTGTTACATTGGGCCTTCAGGCAGAAGTTTCAATACAAAAAAAAAAAGTAATGGTCTTGTTAATTTGTATTTATAATCTTCTCTCATCTTGTCTACACTAGCTTGTTCTTACTTGATCTGAATTTACAGCACCTCCTCAATAGTATGCCACATGCTCATACTTCCTCCTGCCCCTAAAGGTCCAGCAGAGGTAGCGTGTATCTCCAGCACCTTCCATCTCTGTCGCTGCCTCTCTAGGCTTGCCCCCAGTCCATTCTTTTTTGCAGCCTCGCCTGTGTCTTCTTCCTTAAGGGCTTCTGTCCATTGTGCCCATCCCCTTCCAAGCATGTCTTTCTTTTCTCTGTATCTCCGCCCCGATTTTCACCATTCCCTTCTGTTTGTGAAATACTCTAATCGTCCCCTCTTATGGGTCATTCACAAATTCCCTCTTTGACTTCCTCAACCTCCTTGTCCCGGGGTGCTGCCCTTCCATGCTTTCCTCAGCCTCTTGCGTTCCTATTTTTCTCACCTCCTGAGTCTTGCTCACCCAACCTCTGGAGTCGCTCTCTCTTCCCAAACTCTGGGGTCTTGTGCGTGCCATCCTCTTCTGATGTTCTTCTCCTCCTTCCTCAACCCTTCCTGCTCTCCTCTAATGTACCTTCTCCTCCCTTCAGTCACCTCCCCTCCTCTCGTACAGCCCCTCTAAAGTTTAGTTTTTATTGTATTTCTTTACAGCGTATTTTGAATACACAATTCATTCATCCCAACAAATAAAAACACAATTAAATAGCATACAATTCATCAACCATTTATGCAGTTCCAGTCTTGTTTTTCCTAATCCTCCTACAGCAATCAGAAAGTGACTCAATGCCCAACAGACCCGTAGGTCCTTGGCTTGCATCAAATAAATGTAGGCAATGTGACATTGATTAGAATTAAGAAGTCTTAAGAGTGGTAATAATAAGAATTTACGTAGAATAGAATACCAGTCCCAAAAAATAACATATGCATGTTACTTTCAATTGATACATTATCACATAAACAAAATATTGTAGTGTGTTTGTTACAAGCTTGCCTATTCACAAATAGTGGTAACTGGGGAAACCGCAAGCGTGTTATTAATTTCCTCGCTTGATTATCTGGCAGTAAGGGCAAGTTATTCATAGTACAGTCAGAAGTAGTAGACTGGAAAGGCATATAAGCTTGCACAGAAGCCTTACTGTCACCTGTGTGTATGCAGACATAATCTGATTTACATGGAATTGCTTTTTTGAGATGCTTCATATGTCTCCTATTTATCATTTCTGGTTGATTCCATTCATTCCATTGAAACATTTGTTTATAGGCGCGTTATAAATGCCATATCATATCATCATATCATATCATTAATCATATAATATGTTCTTAGCAAAATATAACCACAGAATGTCTAAGGTTTCTCTAATTTTAAGATGCCTTTTAAGATTGCCTTATTAAGAAAAAAATTATAATTTTCCCATATTGAAGTCCATAACAGAGCTGGCGCATATTGAAATCTGAATAAAAGAGAGATTATACCACTCTCGTAATATAGAAGTGCTTCTGCAGTAGCATGGGAAGCTCCAAGCAGTGTTTTGAAAAAAATGCAACTATACTAGGGCCAGTTGGCTACAATTTTTTACCATGGCCCTGAGCTATGCTAACATCTTCATGTACAAATACGAAGAGTGACCACATCCTACATCATCATGTCTGGCGTAAGTACTTCAGGTATTGGGGTAGGTAAATTGACAACATTTCAGAGTATGGACAGGCACAGAGGAAGAATTTGTATTTGTTCAGCACCTATTCAAATAGCGTTGATGAGCTTATACAATTCACCACTACACACATCAGAAATACTGTCGACTTAATCAATGTCACTGTCACACATATTGAGAACAGACTACAAACCACACAATATCTTGAAACTCACCGACCGCAACAACTTATTACACAGACTGAGTTTTCACCCGCCGAGTATCATCAAAAGCCAATTTTTAAGGGTCAAGAAGATTGTACAAGACAAATCAGACTGCGCCAGACATCTAAAAGACATGTCAGACAGGTCAAAAACAAGAGGATATCATGAATCACAGATCACAAGCTCACTAAACAAAGTATAAAATGTCACCAGAGAGGCCATACTAACTAAAGAAAGTGTGAAAACACAACCTCCATTGATCTAGGTCTCCAAGTACTCCACACAGAGTCAAAAAAATTAAAAGAATTGTCAACAAACATTGACATTTCTTATCCCGAGACAGGACATTAGGAGAACTATATAAGAACCTACTTGTGTTTGCCTACAACAGGAGCAGAAATATCAGAGACATGTTAGTCAGGAGCGATAACAAGAAACACTGAAAACCCCCCAAAGGTGCAGCACCTTCCCATGTCTCTGATGCATAAACTGCAGCTTCATACAGAAGGGAAATGTAGGGTTGCATCCCAATTCAGGGCGGAAGATTTATCTGAAATGTGTTGGTACTTGCTTCAGTAGCAACATAATATATTGCATTAAGTGTCCTTGCGGCAAGTACTATGTTGGGCAATCAAAACGAAAAGCAAGACTTCGGTGGAACGAACACTGCTCTAATGTGCATGCAGTTAACATGAGATCCCCAGTAACCCAGCACTTTCAGGAAGCAAAACATCAAGTCTCGCAAATGAGGTTTCAAATCTTAGAGGTAGTAGAAAAAAGACCAGGGCAATGCAACATTACCAAACTTTTAGATCAAAGGGGAAACATATTGGGTAGACCGATTACACTCCTTGCACCCAGTTGGGATGAACAAAGAATGCAACTTTGCATGTTTCATTTAAGTCAAATACTTGCAAATGGTAAATGAATATGATCTGATGAAGTTGTAATGTGGCAACGTCATCTAAGTCAAACACATTGTAAAATATCAATATACATGATCTGACAAAGTTGTGATGTGACAATGTTCAAAAATATAAAGGTCTTCTTGATGCTATGAATATCAGTACAATGTTGGGGTGAACCTCTATGGAATGTTAGCCCCCAAAGAAAATTGTGCCAAAGTGTGTAATTGTATACTTGAATAACAACAGCTTGATCATATGGGAATTATGACATGTAAATACGCCCAAGAATTGTTATCTATCGATATTAAAGTGAAAAATGTGAACTTGGATCAGATAAGGGTTAAGTCATCAAAATGTACCTAGGGTATTCTTAATTTAGCACAACTTGAGGGAAAATCATACAATTGTCAATATAACATTGGGACACAAGATGCATTCTTGGTACCCTACATATGAATATAATATGTATATAATCCAATATGGCACCACCAAAAAACAACTGTGAAAGTATGGAGCCCTGCGCAGGCTATCAAATAATTACGAAAATGCACCGGGCACACGATAACCTCACAAGAACGGTGACATCATCGTGTTAGCGCCCGCCGGCGCCATTTACGAAAACATAGCCCAGCCGGCACCGGGGATCTGCTTTTACAGCAATCCATGTGTGCCTGACGGCATCCTAGAAGGCTGATTGTAGATAAGTGTAGAACCAAAAAGGCAAGTTAGTCAGCTGACATTACATTAAAGAATATGCACATTTTCATTATGTCCCTGGCGGGACACGTGAAGAGAAGATATATACATTGCTGAAGAACATTATGCCTGACAATAGGAGGTATGAACTTTCCTATACACTCACATTCAATGCTTTTGTATACATCTTTTAAATTGTATTTGAGTTTGACATCCAGAATCATACTGACAGCAAAACACCTGTGTCGTGGGGCTAGAAGGCAGATCCTAGGGGTTGAAGACAGATCCTAGGATAATGGCATGCCGGAAATCTAAATACAAGGCTCTACTTGTGCAAACAAAGACACAACAATTAATTCTTCCAAAACTGAGCCAAGATATTTAGATAAAATATTATAATTGCATTTAGTTACAAGTTGTATTTATTTTGATGTTTATGTAGAACTTGGTCCCTGAAGATGGTCTTCTGGAGCAAAATGCATTGGACTTTTTAGAGAGCCTGTCTCTTTAAAATAAACATTCTTTTTATGGGGCATGCAAGGGTGTAGAATTAAGACTCTGACACAGAGAGGTCATGGTGATTATTAGAAGGGGCATGGCCGGCAGGCAACTGATGCAAAGCAGGCTCCGTGGAGCTCCCTCCGCCCACCCAACATTATCCTTAAGAGATCCCGGTGACGGCGACGCAAACTAGATACAGACGGTGATCCATGCAGGGGAACGTGTGGGCCACCCACAGAGCCCACTGTATCCATGAAACGAGCTGAAATTCTCAGGTAACTCCTGGTAGACTGATAAGTGTGATTTGTGCTTCCAAAATGGCCACCGCTCCCTGATTTGCGGGTGTGCAAGCCTGCAGCAACTTCACGAGAGGTGCCAGCAGCAGGGAAGCAGTGTAGAGGCCATTGACTGTGGAAAAGGCAAACAGCAGTGCCCGTTGTGAGCGGCAGGCAGCAGGGTCCCCACAACAGCGACTCGCCCGGGAGATGAGCTGCAGAAGACGGCACAGAGGCAGAGCCTGTGAGAGAGGCGCAGGCATCAGCGGCCCCACGGTGGGAGACAGCGGTGTGGGGGTGGGCAGTTGTGGTCCCCACCGGCAATGGAGACTAGCACAATAATGCTCCGGTGATCGGTTCCACCACCCTGCGACCGACATCAGGGAAAGCAGGACACATTAAGCCTTCAGCAAACGCAGAGCGTCCAGGAGGACATTGGCAGTACCGGGAAGAGGGAACCTATGCTGCCATGAGCAACAGTCGTCAGTGACAGCTGAGAGGTAGGCTGAGTGCAGCTATTCCAGCCCCTGGAGCCTGGAGGTGCAGCAGACGGCAAGGGGCAGGCTGAAAGGGCCCCATGTGCTTCGACCTGGCAGTGGAGAGGAGGAAGTGAGCAGCAGGGTGGAGGCCTGCCCAGAGGGCGCTTGGGGGCCCTGTCAAAGCTGCATACAGAGAGGAAGCCTGAAGAGAGGCCCCTGCACAGTGAGGGCTACAGTGATTCCACAAGGGTTGGTGGTGGAGAGGGATTTGACTTTGTATTGCTGGTAGCAACCCGCAGGAGGACAACAAGAGTGCATCGCCACCTGGGACCAGTGTGAGAACATTGCTCAAGTGCACCAGGGGGCCCGAGGAGGCTGGATGGTTGTGGGCTCCAGGGATCAGCGTGGAGGGCACAAGAGCGGTGCGCATCCTAGTCATTCACTAAGAAGTCACAGTGCTTTTAAACCCAGAGGTGTGGAGGTGGGGAGGAAGCAGGCAACACAGGACCGAGACCCCTGGTGTGGGTCGCACTAGCAGCTGCAGGGCAGTCCTCCGTAATCTGCCTAGATTTAAACGGGTCAAGGTACGCAGACGCCAGGCCAGATGTTGAACGGCAAGGGCAAGCAGCCCAAGATGGACAAGTTCACGACGCCGGTCCCGCAGAAGCTGCCTCCCCTCCAGTACCACAGGACAGTCAAACCTGGAGGGCAAAATAATCGAGGTCCTGCAGGCAGTGCAGAGCTCCAGGATGGTGCTGGAGTTCCAAATTGGCACATTGAGCGAGGAATTGAATTTCATCAGGGCAGACATGCAAAAGTCAGCAGAGAGGCAGAAGGCAACTTCTGGGTGGGTTGCGGCAATGGAGGGGGAGGTGCAGATCCCCAAGAAGCAGGTGGCTGCACTTGTGCTGACCACCAAGGCTCTGTAAACCCATGCAGAGTGCTTCTGTAGAAGGAACAATATGCGAGTAGTAGGCCTCCCGGAGAATGCAGAAGGAGGCTCAAAGGAGTTGTTTTTGGAGAAGTGACTACCAGAGACCTTGGGCTATAAGGGTCTGTCACGATGGTCTGCCATGGAACGGGCATAAAGGGTGCCAGCACAGAGACCGATATTGGGAGGCCGCCCCAGACCGTTCGTAGCCTGAATCTTTAACTACTGTTATAGGCACGTCCTGCTGCCGGCAGCCAGAAGAAGGGGCCTGATCAGTCATTCTAACTCTACAGTCATGATGTTCCTGGACAATACAAGAAAGGTACAGCAGCAACGGCAGTTTTGAGGAGATAAAAAGGATCCTGCGGGAGCACGAGGTACGCTACATGCTACTGTACCCGGCCAAGCTCAAAATCATAAATGGGGACAAGCATTGGCTTTGCAACACCCTAGAGGAGGCCTGGGAGTGGTGGGAGTCAGAAGACAGCTGTTCAGCGGGCACCTCCAGGAAGCAACGCAGCCAGCATGGCAAAAGGTGGGGGCTCGACCGAGCCCGAAGGAGAGAGACAACCACCCAATGACCAGGCTGAGTCGGGCAAGGTCATATTGAAGGACGTTGAGACCCTTCAGCTGTACAAGGAGGATGAGGGATTGTATGGGACATCAGCGGAGAATCCCATGGGGGCGACCCCATAACTAAGAACTCGCACCACAGAGCAGCACATGGAATGCCGCTGAACAGCAGCGGCAAAGGTTGTCACCGTGACATGCACATGGGCGGGGGGACGCCGAGGAGGCCGATTCCTCTTTCTTAAACCCCCCCATGAGAGCGCAGAGTGGCCCGGTGCCCTCGCTGGTGGGGTGGTGCCTGAAGTGCACCTCGAGCACAACCGCACAGTCGACCTCTCGTGAAAGGGGTGGACCATAGGGGGTGCACTAGCTGCAGGTATTTTGGTTTGTTCAAGTTCTTTTGGTTATGGGGGTTCTGTGGGGGAGTCGGGGGCGGGGAGGGGGCCGGGTGAGAAGGGGATTTGGCGATGGGGAGGGTCCCAGCTTAGTGAGGTATGAAGGGATGGGCTCTGCAAGGTCCCCAGCTGTTAAGGAGAAGGGGGGTTGTGGTCAGACAAATGGTGCCAGTGACGATTCTTACCTGGAATGTGAGAGTACTGGGACGCCAAGCTAAGCGTCAGGAGGTACTGGGGTTCCTGAAAAGAGGGGGAATACAAATAGCGCTTCTCCAAGAGACACATTTAAACAAAGAAGAGCTGGGAAAAGTGAAGACCGCGTGGGGTGGGGAAGTTTACGGGACAATCAATTCCTCATACGCCACGGGGGTCTTAATCTGGAAAGCAAACAGGGTTCCCCTTCAAATTACCAAGGTGAGGCAGGATGAGGAGGGGTGGACTTAATTCTGCTGGGGGAGATGGAGGGAAGGGAGATATGCCTAGTTAATTCCTATGCTCCCAAAGTCGACAATGATGCATACTATTCTGGGGGTGGTGGGCATGATAGGAGGGCATGGCTATAGTGACCAGATTTGGGGGAGGGGACTTCAACTGCATGCTCAGCCTCAACTGAACCGGTCAGACTTGAACGAGCGCGGTAAGCCCTTGGCCTCTAGGTCCCTGGGTCGCACATTGGCAGACCTCGGTCTTATGAATCTCGGGAAAGCAAGGCAGGGCGAAGAGAAGGGCTACTCTTTCTATTCCCACCCGCATGGGACATACTCCCGAATTGATCATCTGTCTGTGGGGAGGGAGAAGTTCCGCCAGTTCTGGGATACTGACTACATGGGTAGGACGCTGTCAGACCACGCCACCTTAAAGGCCACAATGTTCTGGGGTAGGAGGACGTGCGCTATCCCCAGTGGTTGCGTGATGAGGCCCTGACGGTCGAGACTTATGCGGAAGAGCTTACAAAGGCCATAGTGGTATACTTTGATTTCAATGAGGGCTCAGTGGGAGACTACAGGATTCTCTGAGAGGCCTTCAAAGTTACCATATGGGGCAAATGCATGCCCACATGCCACAGGGTCCGATCAACGCTACTGGCCACCTTGAAAACAGAGGAGAAAAGGATGCGAAAACTGGAGGGGAGATGGCGATGGTGTCACTGTGTGGGGCAGATCACCTAAAGGCGAGGGTGAACCAGCAACAGGCTCAGGAATGACTAGGTAAGCATGATTTTGCACATTATACTGCTAAGATTCCCGGTAAGGGAGAAAAGGCAGGGAACGTCCTGGCATGGCTGGTCAGAAGGGAAAACAGCCCGGGCACCTCATTACACAAAGTGAGAATGAGGCGGGACCCTGATCAAGGTCGCAGGAGGGCATAAATGCTGTCTTCCAGAATTACTACGAGCAGCTGTATGTGCAAAATCCCAGGGTGCATGTCCCATACATGTTAGAAGTGTTGAACCATTTGGAAGACCTCATAGGTTATAAGGCGAGCCTGGATAAGTCGCTGGTGTTCCCACTGGGTGATTTGAGGGGAAAAGTGGTGCAGGACATCCCCGAGGTGGGGTTACAGTGGAAAGTGGAATCTATGGGCCTCATTACAGGTTGGGCGGTCCGGAATTAACAGTGGCGGTAAACCCGGACCGCCCGATCCAGAGTCCTGCAGGCGGGAGGTGATCTTCCCGCCAGGTCTGACCTGGCGGGATGAACACCTCCCGCCTGCAGGCGGATGTGGAAACACCAGCACCATCACGAGATGGTGCCAGTGTTTCCACTTCCCCATTCCCATTGAGTCCTACGGGACTCAATGGGAATGGGGATTTACCGAATTCCGCCTCCAGAATTCCCGGGACACCGGGGCTGTAATGCCCTGGTAATTCCGGGAGTCACGGAGGCGGAATGGTAATACGAGTCCGGCGGTAACCAGGCGGTTACCCAATGTGGCCCAATGTGTTCACTCGTCGACACATTTCAATATAATGTGGGGAGGGTGCGCATGGGAATAGATGACAGGATAACATTCTGGAACTGGGTGCCTCTATCCCTCATGGGTAAGATTGCTATCTGTAAAATGATGATCCTCCGCAGGTTGCTCTACTTCTTTGCAATCATCCCTTATATGGCCAGACCACCCTTCTTTAAATGATTGGATTACAAGATAACAGACCTGGGAAGTGTCACAGGGTGGCACTAGCCATGCTGTGTAGAGGGCGATAGGAGGCGGGATTAGCTATACCAGATTACTAATTGTACTTTCTAGCATCCCAACGACAACATACTATTAAATGGGATAGGGGGGAATGGTGAATAGATAGGCAATTAATGCCTAGGAAGCACTACTCAGGACTCAAAATGTTATGGAAAGCAAAAGGGAAAGTGAAAGAATCATGCTTAACCACAGTGGTCAGGCAGGCCTAGAAGAGGACCCAAGTCAAGTTCCGTATGGGGGCGGGATATAGTCCCTTATAATCACTGACACAAAGGTGGCAGTGATTATAAGGGACATAGGGGACACCAAATGTGCTTCAGGAGGGTGCCAGACTTTGGGAGACCATTTAATAGGGGAACTGTGCTGTCTTTCAGTGCTTGGGCTGAGAGGTAACGGGTGTCGACAGGACAGTTCCTAAACTATGCCAGACTGACTAATGCCATGACGATCAAGTGGGACGCGATACAAGAGGAACCCCCAACTGCTTCTATTATTCAGGCAATACTGACCAAGGGGAATTAGGGGCATGCTATATCCAGACTATATACTGCATTGCAGGACAGTAGAACGCTCCCGCAGCTTAAGGTGAAGGACAAGTAGGAGCGTGATATGCGAGTTACGTTCGAGGAACCGGCTTGGCGTAAAAAATGTAGGAATGTGGGAAAGTCTCGAGAAATTCCAGATTTAAACTAATTCATTTCAGTATTTTACATCGGGTATATCTAACCCCCTCACCTACAAAACTGCATATAATGAACCCCAACCACCTGCACCAATGTCTGAGGTGTGGGCAACACACATCAGGTTTCTGGCATATGGTCTGCGTGTGCACGGTAATAGCGGAATACTGCCAATGGGTGATGGCGAAGATCAATGCACTGCTGGGGAGTCAGGTGGAGTGTTCTCCCAAGGTGTGTCTGCTGTGGGTGGATCCCAGGGGTCGGGGGGCCATGGAGTCAGAGAACGAGAATGGCAGCCTTCCTGTTACTACTAATCAAACGCAGGCTGGAAACCTCATGGAAGTGCCCTAGGGGCCGCTCCTCGCGCAAAGGGTGGCAGACGTGCAGAGGTGAGTGGCCACGGAGCAGGGAGAGGCACAGGCACTGAGGAGGAAAGAGGGGTCTAGGGGAAGCGACTGGCCTGGAACTTCCTTATGCAGGATTTACGGACCTCCCCCAATGATCTCTCTCTGTGAGGACCAGCAGTACTCCACTGAGGAGACTCTTGGACATTGTGGGGAGCAGAGATTGTGAGAGGTGACCGGCCTGCCAAGCTGATGGGGGAGGTGGGAGGGCAGAGAGAATGCTGGGCCAAGTATGTAGAGACTGGACTGGGACCGAGGATGGGAGGTGCTGGGAACTGTTGTTGACTGGTTCAAAATTAATAAAAAGCTATTTTTTAAAAATTTTGATTATTAGAAACTTTTATTCATGTGTTAAAAGGAAAATAAAACCCTATCTCGCCCCAATTCTAAGAGGGGTTTCACTGCCTCAACGAAAAAAAAGTAGTGTCAGAATGTCCAAACCAAAGTCCCAATGTCCAATGTCAGAATCCAACTCTGTCCCTCACATTTAAGTTTAAACTAAAATGAAAGCAAGGTATTTCCAGCCCAAAGGGAGTGGTACCCTTCATTTGGACAAAAGGCAGTTCTGGAATCTTCAGACCTTGACGTATTGGGGAATATCTCCCTTCCTTGTTCAGGCTTCTTATTAAGATCAACAACTTTAGGAGGAAATTCCATCCCCTTGTTGGCCTTTCTCAGGCTTCTTTTTTGTCCCTGAGTCCCTGTCCCTGAATGGCAGGCCTGGTTCCTTTTCACAATGCACAATTGCAAAGCACAAAAGGAGTTTGGATGTATTTCTAAACTTGACACTGATTGGCAGGCCTGGTTTCCTCCCACCAGGCACTGCGACAAAGAAGAACAGACTGGATGCCAGTAGTGCGTCCCTGACCCTGGTTGGCAGACCTGATTTCCTCCCACAAGGTGCTGTGATGAAAAAGAACAAACTGGATGCGCTCCAAGCTGTGGTGGGTCCTTGGCCCTGTTTGGCAGACTTGGTTTCCTCCCATCGGGCACTGCAATGAAGACAAACAGCCTAGATGCACTCCCAAGCTGTGATGGGTACCTGACCTTTGTTGGCAGACCTGGTCTCCTCCCACTAGGTACTGTGATGAAGATGAACAGCGTGGTTGCACTACTAAGCTGTGGTGGGTCTCTGACCCTAGCTGACAGACCTGGTTTACTCTTACCAGGCACTGTGATGAAGAAGAACAGCCTAGATGCACTCCCAAGCTGTGGTGGATGTTTGAACCTTGTTGGCAGACCTGGTCTCCTGCCACCAGGCACTGCAACGAAGAAGAACAGCCTGGATGTACTCCCAAGCTGTGCTAACCCAAACAGACTTGGTTTACTCGCCTGCCAAGTACTGCATTTACTGTCTATCAGTTTCACAGTTCACTTTATATGGGTGCAGGTCCCAAGCTCACAATTCTGACATTGATTTCCCACTTTGTAGACTCGGTTCACTCTCCTGCCAAGCCTTGGCACAAGCCCATGTCAAATGAACCACTTCTCCCATGGTTTCAGTATCCCAGCGTATTTTCCCAGCCCCGCAGCTCATGCCACCACGTGCTTGGCCTTCCAGAGCCTCCGGGACAGCTGGGCTTGGCCACGGGTCTCCGGTGGCATTCTGGAGCTTCTCCATCACCCTCCGGCACCGCCACAGTCTAATTCTTCTTCCTGGCAGCGCAGTTTCTGCCCTGTGCACTCCCAGAATGTCAGGAATGCCTGGAGTTTCAGCCCGTCTGCTGGCTGTATGGTCCTCATGTCCTGGATTGGCCTTGGGTTCTCTCCCTCCATTCTCGGTGTCCGGGTCAGCTTCCGCCTTCACTCCTGGTTCGTGCATGCTCTCATGGCTCCTCAATGAAGGGCTCAACACTTTGTCAAGACCTTCTTCGCTATTCACATAGCCTCTGCCAATCAGTTGTCGAGAATCACTAGAAGAAGCACAGTGGTTCTGGTAAGTATTTAGTACTGCTCTGCGCCTCCTCCTCGTACCAGTACTGAGTGAGAAATGGTTGTAACTCACGAGATATCTTCCTTGTCTCAGTACTTTCTACTTTTTTGACTACAAAAATGCAGGGTGTATGAGGGTAGGGATGGAGAGGGATGGGGTGAAGGAGAGGTGGGTTTTTTGTAGGGCGGGGGTCTAGGGTCAGGTGAATGGCAGGGATACCACGTTATCCCGATATGGTTGTCTTTGGTCCCAAAGGGTGTTTCCCCTCCCATGAGATCCACCCGCTGACTTCCACCCCCAGGTGAACTATTGGGCAGCTGCCTCACCTCCCTGGTCTCATGGGAAGTGGCTCCCCCCCTACGTAAGCAGTGATGACATCCTGGGATTTGTCAAAGGAGATGGCAAAGTGGATAAGGGAATGTTTGGAGGGAGAAGGGTTGACAGAGAGAGGAGAGGAGCTAAGGGAGGAGGATGGGACGATGAGCTCACGGAAATTCCCATTTATGACAGCCCACAAGTTGTGCAGATTGATCAGAGAGTGGAGTATAGACGAAGCTGATTGCCCTTAATCATGTTAGAATGATGGAGAGCTTGGAATCACCCATTATAATGACAGAGACATCATCCATCAGGTCTAATTCAGAGAAGAGGGGTTCTAGGGTGCAATGTGGGTGGTAAATACTGAGGATGGTAAGAGGGGTGGGAGAAAAATGTTCAATGGAAGAGGGAGGAAATGTGCAGGGGGATGTACCGTCAGCCCCTCGGCTGACGGTACATTCCTTCTAATCATTAGGCTAACATGAACTCCTTTTTAGTTAGTCAAGGAGAGCAAAAGAAGGTAGCAAGGTCAGTGAGGAGGGCAGGCAAAGTGGCAATGTTGCGAGGAGAGGTTGATCCAGGTTTTGTTAATGTCCATCACTGAGAATGTGTGCTAACGGGAGTCCAAGTGGTCAGTTATGAAATGTGTTTTGTTGCAGAGGGATTGGGCCTTCCAGAATTCAGAAGAGGCCACAGAGGGCTGTAGGGGGAGTACTCAGTAACAGGTGGGCAGAGGGGATAAGGTTGGAGTGGGTAGAGCAGCAAATAGGGTAGCGTTTGGAGAGACAGTGCAGGATAGAACTGAAGTGAGAGTGAGCATGAGACAGGAGGAGCAATGGACCAGAGAGTGGGGTGGGTGATAAATTCCCCTGACTAAGCCTGAAGTTGAATGGTGGCATTGTCAAGTGAGCCAAGTGCCACCACAAGTGAGGTACTGCTGGGCCTAGGGTTGGCATGGGGAAGATCCCCTGAGTACCCCCACCATAACACTTGTGAAAAGCAGGGGATCGCCACAGAGTACTCTTATGTATTGCTGGCTGTTTAAAGAAAATGGGACTGTACAAAAGATGCTTCCCTCCAGCTATTTGTAAAACATGAAAAAGCCATAATTTCAAACCACTCTTACACTCGCAAACACAATCTCTGCCTGAACATTTAGCCTAGATGGAAAGACCTTACTGGTTTACTTATAACACTCGAGCCACAAGCCCAAGAGTTCTCCCCCACACCTGTGTAATTTAAACACACCCTGCATGAAAATAGAGACATCCACAGAGAGGCGGAGGTAACCAGTGAAGGCGCAGGAGCTTCAGCTGGGATGTGCACAAGTGCTCCTCTTTGCGCACAGATACCAGCAAGTACAAAATCAAGATGACAGAACAGTTTCTTGATACTGCAGTCCACAGGTTCACAGGTTTAAGTCCTGCAGCCTCACCCTCAGCTGAGGAAACAGTGGTTTTACAATTCTATAACCAATTAGACACACATATGCAAGCCATATAACTTCAATTACCTGCCTGACAATGGATAGAAGGGTCTGGCCCAGGAAAGAGAGTGCAGGCCGTTGTAGAAGAAGCAAGGCGAGAGGAGGTTGGAGACTGAAGAAGACAGGAAGCTAGAATGGAGGATCAGAATGCAGGAGGAAAATATCAGGAGGCTGTAGGAAAAAGTAGACAGAAGGGTGAAGGAGAGGAGTCAAGGCAGGTGGGGGAGGAGGTGTATACGAACAGAGGGGGGAAGTGTTTAAGAACAGAGAAGAGAAGATGGATAAGAACAGAGGGAAGGGGGTGGATGAGAACAGAGAGGAGGAGGTCCATGAGAAGAGAGAAGAGGAGGTGGAAGAGAATAGACAGGAGGAGGAGAAGGTTACGAGCAAAAAGGAGAAGAGAGCTGAGTAGGAGCTGGTAGAGAACAGCGAGAAGGTGATAAAGAATGCAAGAAGATCAGATGGAGGTTGGAGAAAGGAAGCAAGAGAAGTGAGGAGACGTGAGTGAACAGGGTGAATAGGTAGAAAACAGAAGATCACCAAGGAAGAGAAAAAGCAACCCCCCGTTTCAGAGTCCACGTCTAGAGGGGGTGAAAAATGAGCATGTGCTTGAACATCAAGGAGGAGTAGGAGAAGCCATTGTTTGGGAAGGAGGAAGGAGAAGACCTCAGGAACAAGACCACAAGAACAAGCATATGGCAAGACTTTGAGTAGGAGAATGGGTTGGTGAGCCAAGGATCTCAGTTGTGGAGGTGGCAAGAGGCCTAGTGCAGTACCCCCAGGAAAAATATTAGTTAACCTCTCTCCTGCACAAAGTCCTTGCCCTTCCTGATGGAAGGAGTCCAAACCCCACAACCTACAAGATGAGCACTTCTGAACCAGAGACTGAGGGAGGATATCACCCTGCCATACCCGAACTGTAACAGTCATCCTTGAAATATCTCATCCAAAGAATGAGCAACCTAAAAGATCCTAAGAGTGTCCTATTTGTGGGGAGGAATAAAAGAATCTCCTGATTCATGCATTTTATATGTAGCCACTCTTTTGGGGCACTTTCTTTTGGACTGCAGACTCAGGAATTATCAGCCACTTGAAAGCATGCTTTCAAGCTGGCCAGAGTACCGTGGACCAGGCCTTTAGACTTACCTTACTCCTAAAGAAGTGTGTAATCTTGAGTAAAAATTAAAATCTATGCAGTCTTCATTGATTTGAAAACTGCTTTTGATAGGGTCCCATGCATCCAACTGTGGCAGGTTCTGAGGGACAGACAAATACTAGAACATCTACTCACTCTGGTTCAGCTCCTATATACAGGAAATAGCTCTGCTGTGCGCTGGGGACTGGCTGGGGAATTGTCATGTCCCTTTAATGTTGAGATGGGTGTCAGGCACGGTTTTGTATTGGCCCCTTTCCCCGTCTGTGTGTATATTAATGAGGTAATTAGTGACCTAACTGAACATTGTATGGATCCACCAAGGTTAGGTACTGATAGGCACCATTCTTCGCAGATGATGCGGTCCTTCTGTCCACAACACAAGTGGGGCTCACGCAGACTGGTTTTTTTGGCAGGAAATGTAAGAGCCTGGGTCTGGAGATTAATGTTGTTAAAACGAAAGTCATGACCTTCGGGCCCTCCCACTGCAAATCTTATCCGCTGATAATGGACATAGAGAGCAACAGGTTGGAGCAGGTAGTCTCATATGACTATTTAGGCTTAAGGTTTGCAGAACATTGCATTTGGTCATCCCATCTTGCAAAGGCCACCACAATTTTACATTGTAACTGTGGGGTTGTGAGAAGCTTTTCCAATAGGCATGGGGGTATAGCAATCCTACCATCAATCAAGGTGTATAACTGACAGGCCAAACCTTCGGCCTTATAAGAGGCAGAGCTTTGGGGGTGTACAATGTTCATGAGTTTACCACCATTGAAAATAGTTTTTTTAAAAGCTATTGCTTCTTCCCCAAAGTATACCTAGTGCATCACTCCGCTTGTAGCTGGACATCGGGCCTGGATCTAGTGTTCGTCAGGGCTGGATAGATACAGAGAATCTCTTGGGCACGTTATGCTACTAGAGGGTGAAAGATCACTTCCGTGGCTCCAAGATTTCAAGAGAACTTTGAAAGAACTGGGTCTCTGCTCTTATTGGGAAAATGTGCATACTTTGCAACCTGGTTTGAAAACTATTATTAAGGAGGCAGCCAGGGTCCAAGTACGGCATAGGATGGAATCTGCCTGTTTTCAGGTGACAATAGGGAAACTATATTTTGAATGCAAACCTGACTTTAGTTATGAAGAATACCTGAATGTTATCGCTCTGCCGTTTGCACAAGCACTTTATCTCAAATTCAGGTCTAAGACTCTGAATGTACCTGGAAGACCAATGGGGCAAGTCTTTGCCCCATAAGTAAAGAGGGAGATGAATCTTTAGTCCACTTTATGTTATTTTGTGTCTATTACCAGAACCTCAGCTTTAGATATCTGAAACCATTATTTACATCACTGGGGGTACGCAGGGTAATCCAGGCAATGAGTCTGTGCAAATCAACGCATAATCTGAATGTCGTTCGCTTTATCGTGAAGTACCTGTATCGTCCATGGCTCACAAAGACCTGGTTGCTGAAAGGGGTGGAACAGTGTTGAGCTGGCTAAGAGCGATATTTTTGTAAATAAGGATTTTTATCACTTACCTAGGACGTATTTTGTAATAACATTGTTACCTACGCAATTTTTAATTTTGTATCTCTCCAGCCCTAAAAACTCTCCACTGGTTCCCAGTTGCTACAAGGATCAAATTCAAATCCCTCTGCATCATCCATAAGGCTGTATGGGGCCTGGGACCACGCTTTCTACAACTTGCTCTTACTAAATACTCTCCATCTCGATCTCTACGTTCCTCTGGTACCAACTCTCTGTGTGTCAAGCGACTTGCTAAAGAGAGGGCAGCTGGCCAATCTCTTTCTTCAGCTGGCTCCCTCTTATTGAACAGCCTGCCCCTCCCTCTTCATCTTCAGCCGGATCCCCTCAAATTCCAAATGCTCCTAAAGACTTTCCTTTTCACCTCCTCATTCCCTTCCTCCCTCCTCTACTAATCTCACAGTTGCTGAGATTGGTGACCAGGGCCCTTATGTGTCTTTCTGGGTCCTGGTCTCCCACACCCAATCACATTCAGCCTCCACCCGCTCCCAGCACTTGCCTTGGTGCCCACCGACCAATACCACTGTAGGCCTGCAAAACTTATTACTGACAGCTGACCCCTCCCTAGCACTTACTCCACTGGGAAACTGCATCTGCTGCTCACTCATGAGCACGGCCACTCCTAGCAC
Organism: Ambystoma mexicanum; assembly: GCF_040938575.1. NCBI lineage: Eukaryota > Metazoa > Chordata > Amphibia > Caudata > Ambystomatidae > Ambystoma > Ambystoma mexicanum. Next base: position 1,463,840,992 of record NC_090935.1, read on the forward strand.
TTACGCCCCACTCGGTCTTCCCCTCTCCTCTCTCTGCACTTGCACGTTCTGAATGCTCACAAGGCCTAGTATGTCCGTCTTTATCCTTCGGTGTTCTAATTATTTTTCAATCGCACGTTTCCTCCCTGTTGCCCTGTGGGCGCTTTGAAACACAATTTACTTGCTGTATGAGCACCTAACAAATGCTCAATAAACAATTAAATAAATATAATAGGATTTCAATATTTTACCCTGATCCTCCTATCTTAATTTTTTTTTCATAATGGTGTGGTCTTAAATTCAATATGTAATTGTGCAATGGTGTGCTTTTTAAATCAGTTTTTAATTGTACATTGATGATGGTTGCCTAATGATTTTATATCGAATAAAGTCTTATAGAATGAATGAATGATTGCAGACTTTATACATGATGTGTGGCCATCATTTTACGACAATCATTTAACTACCCGCCTCCAGGAAAGAGCTAGACCTGGTGTCGGAGAAGGAACTGTAGAACTGTTTGTACCATTTTGGGTGAAAAGGAGGAGAATTAGTGTCCATGCTGCGCAATGTAGTCATCCTTTTTGGCTTGGAGATGAGGAAGGCAAGCCAGGCAAACAGGCAAAAGGGTGTAAAGGTTTTACTCTTGCCCAAGCTGCCTTTCGCCTGGACGCCGTAACTTTGCAGAGAGGGTGAGATGCGGTGTAGGATGCCCAATGGAGGTTCAGCTGCCCGTCCACCTGTCCCATTGCTGGAGATGCTCAAGTTCTCCTATGGCTGCGTCATGTTGGGTAAGTTGGACCAGTGAAAATCAGCAATGAAGGTCTTTTGCAGATGGTGTAGCGTGGTGTAGCTTCCCCACGCCTGAGATCCACAAATGAACGGGGAAAGAAGTGTGCTAGCGGCCGGGTAGCTAAGGACAGTCTTCATTACAATCTGTCCTTGAGCTCATTAAACATTGTAGACAAAGAAAAGGGGGTTTTCAGGCTGATGATGGTTCCCCTGACTGAGAATTTTAGGTCTGATCAAAGACACATTTTCTTTCACTGTAGTTTTCTTATTTTGGAATCTTCAACGAAAGGCAGACTAGCACATTAGTGTAAGAAAAACGTGTGGAGCAGAGTTCTCTGGAGGTCTAGCTAGTTGCTAAGCATTGAGGCAAAATGTTATTGCCATAATAATCCTAAATACCCACATCTAGATGGGACTCCTGTACGCGATTCACCTGGCATATTGCAAACCATTTTGCATCATATAATCCCCACAAAATGACTCATCGGTTTTTATGTTAAAGCACCCTCACAAAATAGTATTTTGCACACCAATATCAATTTTGGGGGGATGGATAAGTTTCTTTCCTGGGGGCAGGGAGCATTATTTAGTGACTTTAAAGTTACCATACAGTATAATACTATTCTGCTTAATCTAGAAAGTGTGCTGCATTTTGCAGCTTTGCTATAAAAACCTTCCTGTTCTGAGCACATGCTTTGAAGGTATAAAAAAGCATATACAATTTGAAAGGTGTTGCAAATGTTTATGATCCTTCATGACTAAGCAAGCAATATGCATATGTGTATGGTATAAAAACTTAAATCATCCTGGACTTGTTGCCATAACGCTAAGGGCCCAAATATATTGCTCAATATGAGCCTCTTCTAAAGAAGGATGAAAAATGAGCAAAATAGATAGATATATGGTCATGTGAGAGAGCAAGGAATGTCAGAAATACAAAGCCCTGCAGTAAGAATGAGATGTCAGCGGACAAATAATTCAGCAGATACAAAAAAATATGTATTTGAATTTGTGTTTTATATAGCACGATCCTAGCTAGGATGCAACATGTCGTTTTGGGTAACCCATGGAGTATGGAGGAGGGGGTAACAGGACGTGGCACGGGATGTTCCAGCCATGGGTTTGGGATGTGGTGTGGGAAAGAAATGAGCATAGGTGGCACCTAAGCATTGACTGACAAGTAAGGTCTTAAGTTCCTTTTTGACCTGCAAAAGTGTTGGCGTGATTCAGAGCGCTACCAAGATGGTATTAAAGTAAGCAAGGGTGCATCATGAGAAGGCCTATTTCCTGGTTTTATCCTTGCATACTAGTTTCGCCTCAAGCCTAATGTCCTGGCTCTTGGAGGAGCACGATCCACATGAGTTACAGAGCGTTGCAGCTGGGTATGCTGGTGTCTGAGTGCTAGTTGTGTGAGGAGCCAGGAATGAAACATGAACACAGAGAGTTTAAATTTGTGGCTATAGGGCCTCATTACACGGTAGGCGGTAGGGGTTTACCGGTACCGGTAAGGGCACCGGTACCGGTAAACCCCTACCGCCTTACTACGAGTTCCCTTTGCGGGACCCGACTTTAACGGCTGGTTTTACCAGCCGTTAAAGTAGGGTGCCGCAAAGGGACCTCGGAGCTAATTACAGTACCGCAATTTGCGGTACCGTAATTAGCACCTTCCCCATTCCCATTATGCCCTATGGGGGCAAAAATGGGAATGGGGAAGAGCCTTGGTGAATGGGGAATTACCACCCCCGCTCACCTTGGTGTAGGGCGGTAATTCCGCCATCCACCAAGGTGGACATGGTAAAATACCGGCTGTAACCATGGCGCTAATTGTTGATGGTTGCCTAATGATTTTATATCGAATAAAGTCTTATAGAATGAATGAATGATTGCAGACTTTATACATGATGTGTGGCCATCATTTTACGACAATCATTTAACTACCCGCCCCCAGGAAAGAGCTAGACCTGGTGTCGGAGAAGGAACTGTAGAACTGTTTGTACCATTTTTGGTTGTGCAGACATTTATGTAACCCACCACCAATAATAGCGCCATGGTTACCGCCTACCGTGTAATGAGGCCCATAGACTTTTATTGAAACAAAAAGGGGTTTGGAAAATGCCTCACTATCCAATGCCAAGATGTCCAAAGTAAAATATCCTGTGTCTGAAATACTATTCTGGCCCTCACACTCTGGAAATTACCTCTAAGGTGAAAAGGGAAATGTCTTTGATTTGATTTGAATTATTTGTAATCGTGCACCTAACAAAACTAATCGTATCTGGGGGCAGATGTGTTAAATGAATATGACTCATTTCTCTGTGAGACCCTTATAATTTAGGAACATTTCACTACAGTTAGCAGAAAAGAGAGGTCTTCACCGCCTTTCGGAATAAAAAGAGAGTTTTCTGTTCTTGAATGGTTCTCAGCAGGCTGTTCCAAAGTTTTGGACCATAGACTCCAAATCTTCGGTCCCAAATCTTCTGTTCAGCTGTCTGGATCATGGTACATGGAGTATAGGTCTTGATTGTATCGACCAAATAGCTAGGTGCTAGCTGGTTCACGCATTTGAACATAAGACATAAAAGCTTGAAGTGTATGTGTTCTTTCACCGCTAGCCAGTGAAGAGATCGTCTTAGATTGGAAATAGGGGATGATTTTGCCACCCCAAAAACCAATCTAACTGCCGCATTTTGAGCTACTTGCAGTCTGCGTAGTTGAAATGCTGGAATTACTGTTAGCAGAGCATTTCCGTAGTCCAGTTGGGAGTTAATAAGAGTCCCCACGACTGGTCCTTGTTTGCTAAAAACGGGGAATTTGTCTAAGCATCCGTAATGTGAAAAACACAGATTGAACTTTAACACTAACCTGGGCTCTACTCCCCATATTATCTTCCCAAATACAATCCAACATTTTTATTTTTGGGTAGAATTCCAATTGAGAGCCCAGGAAATAAGGTGACAAAACCTGTTTATTATGTTGCAGGTGATGTTTGGAGCCAAGCAGTGCTACCTCCATTTTATTAGGGATTAACAACAGCTGATTAGGTCAACTCAAACACAAAATTTCCACATGGACAGTTGGAGAGTATGGCTCCCCTCCCTTGTATTTCTCTTCACTGCTCTTTAAACCTTTAAGGATGTGAGTTTTCCTTGGGTTTATTTCGGTCGCAAAATAACTTGTATGCAAAACAACTGGGCTGTTAATCTTAACTTTGATAGGATGCCCGGGGTACTCTACTGCCGGGCTTCTTCTCCTCTTCAACCTAATTTTAACACAGTCTTTGGCTATACCTGATGTATCCTTATCAGGACTCCCTCATGTGCTTTACTTTACATACTGTCCAACTTGACTTTTCCTGTGATACTCTCCTGCTAGAGCTTGCTCATATACTTCATTCAATACACTTACAAACTTGAATCTGCCTGGCATACTCTCCTGCCAGGACCTTCTCTTGTGCTTTACTCAGCACTCTTGCAACTTGAATCGGCCTGGTATACTCTCTAGCCAGGACTTTCTCTTGTGCTTCACTTAACACACTTGCAACTTGAGTCTGCCTGGTATACTCTCCTGCCATGACTTTCTCCGGTACTTCACTTAACACACTTGCAACTTGAATCTGCCCGCTATATTCTCCTGCCAGGACTTTCTCTGGTGCTTCACTTGACACACTTGCAACTTGAATCTGCCTGGTATTCTTTCCGGCCAGGACTTTCTCATATGTTTCACTGGGAACACTTACAAATGTGACAATATTTCATATTGGTTTTATTATGTTTTTAGGACATATTGAGTCTCCCATTCCTTCTCATTTGCTTTATTTATTCTCAACCCCTTGGTAGGGTTGCAAACATTGTTTCTCCTGTGGTAAGCAATCAGTGGCTTTTTGTGCATCCCGTTCCTTCTTTAGGGTCTGACGCCTATGCGTTCCTTGCAGCTTGCGCTTACCTGCTCTGGGTATCTCCGGCTTCAGCGGCATGGATGCTGCTCTTCGGTCCCTGCATATGCCAGGAAGTCTTCCCTTCTCTTCCTCTGGTGGCATCTTCACAGTGAACTGCCTCCTGCAGTCTGCCCTCATCGACCTCCTACTTGAGCCGGTTGGCTCCAGGTACCTCTCAACAGCAAAGCGGACCCTTGGTCGATACAGAGGGGATGAGATTCTCTCAGCCAGGGTCTCTCTCCCATCAGCTGGTTTCATGGTTTAAATGTCCCGGCAGCAAGTATGCACTTACAACCACTACAGTGCAGCCTGTGCTTCTGGCATCCATCACTTTATTACTCCCCTCCGCCTCCACGTCCCAGTACTTTTGCATCCAGGGAAAGAGAATTCAGTTCTTGTTGACTTACATACAGAGTATGGGAAGGTATTATTGGCAGCTTGACAATAAGCCATTAAGGCATGAGGAATGGAGGGAGTATCCCTAAAAGAAAAAGGAGGATATCATATCTCGTCTGATTATGTTGTATCACTGTTCTGAGAGTTGCGTCCCCCCATGTGATCCACCCTCATGTAGCCGCCCCCAAGGTCAGGGTCGGGTAGTGGCTGCAGTCCCCTGGCCACATGGGGAGAGGCCACCGCTGGGAAATGAGTGATGATACCATTGGATTCATCACAGTTGACGTATATGTCATGCAGGCAGTCTTAAAGAGTAGTTTGTCTGGAATGGGAAGCCAGTGAAGTTCCCTTAGGATGGGACAAACGTGGCTGATTTTTTTATTGAACCACTATGTGTCCTGCAGTTGCATGTTGGGTATCCCTGAGTGGGGACAGGTGGGCCGCCAGAACACTGGTAAGGAGGTTGTTTCCCCCATATATTTGGTAGATTACCAGGACCTGGACTGTGGTTCTGAAATACTCCAGTAAAAGGAAGGATTTTATCATCTGGAGGAGGGGTAGCTGGTAGCAGGCTATTTGGGATTGTTTGTTGATTTGTTATCAAAGAGAGAGTACTGTCTATAGTGAACCCAAGTGATTTGGTAGTCTGAGCTAGCTAGGTGAGGTGTGAAGCTGTCAAGATGTATTTTGTTTAGCCACCCTTGAATTATATCCTGCTTAGATTGGTGACAAATTCCATCTCTGTAGGAATGAGCTTCAAGTATGTGCTTGTCACCTGGGCTTGGGTGGAGGTGAGGCAATTCCTGTGGTGTGAGGTGTCCTGGGTACAACTAACTTTTAGGTATAATTGGGTATCGCTTGCTTGTTGGTGGGGTGAGATGGGGTTATTGAAAAGTGACCCATACGGCTCCATGTGTAGATCAAAGATCAACAGTGAGAGTATTGAGCCTTGTGGGACTCCGAAGGTGAGCAGCTGGCAGTCTGATGTGAAGTTGCCCTTCTGAATGGCTTGGTGTCTATCCAATAGGTAAGATATGAACCAGTTGAGAACTTTGCCCAAGAAACCTATTCTGGAGGAAGGTTTTGAAGAGTCTCATCTAAGACTTGGATGGTGGCTGTTTCAGTTGTTCATTTTGCTCTGAACCCAGATTGATAATCGCAGAGGAGGCCATGAAGATTAATCTGATCATGGTTGGTTGGCATATGCCTTTCAAATGATTTTGCCAATGAATGGGAGGCTCGTGATTGGTTGGTGATTAGCAAGATCATCTGGATCGAAAGACATTGGTGATGTCGGCAGTGTGACGGGCGGCCAAGTGTGCATTTAACATTTCGTCAAACAAATTAAATCCTTGTTTTTAATTTGAAGTAACGCCTGTGATGCATTGCTGCAAATTTTTGGGTAATGTGATTTTATGTAGCGTTTTCAGTATTTTGCTCAACGTGTTCTCATTTTTTTTCGGCTTTTATAAAATCCTAATTTTCTGAAAAGATTATTATTTTGTCTCTGACAAAACATATTGTTTTCCAAGTTGTACAGTTTCTGTTGTGCGTTTTTACCATAAATGTCTCCAGAACATGGCAACATAGATACCTATTTTTTTTTTTATAAAAGGCATGTTTCAGAGAATATTACAAAACCATATGATGCTGGCTGAAGTATGCTTTCCTGCAACCTCATATTTTAAATCCGAAAATAATGTATGCTTCTGACTCAAAAAAACACTGCCGGGCGTCATGCAAATACAATACTTCACTGCAAGTCAATTTATCATTATACATCTGTGACAAATATTCTTTTGATTAATACTTGAGGTTTGCTGCCTTTTTTCACTCAATGCTGACCTAAAACTACACTTGGGGTGGTGTCCCACAAATGCTGTTTGCTTGCATATTACCCTGGGGCTCCTGTTCCCCAAGAAAGGGACAGCTTCTTCAGCGGGTGCTTTTTCAAGAGCCTGGCACCGACTGAAGCACTCCTGCTCGAACTGGTTCTTCTAAATAAAGCAGTGCCAGCTTTCGTAGGATCCCAAGGCATGATGACCTCATGCGAACATTGGGTCGCCATTCGTTCCCATGCAACGGCGGGCAAGCTTTAAGACTGTGCCCTGCTTCTTTTGTACCAGTGCGACTGAGTAATTCAGGAACTTGCTTGCTCTTCCTCTCACTCTTCTGGCAGGAACTAAACCTATTCAGCTGGCATTGGCCTTCCACAGGCAATTCATCACTTGCTGTGACTGCGGTTTTGTTCCAAGGAAGGATCACTGTAAACAAGAAAGCATAGGATTTTATCTTCCGCTTTTTAGGGGACCTTAAGGCCCAAAGTAACTCTCTGTGCTTGGCTTCAAATGCATGAACGTGGTCAACTCCTGAGTCGTTTCATAATTCTTCGATTTTTTGGAGTTTGGCAAGTAGTTCTGGAGGCCTATCCTAGAAGCAGCTGCAACTGAATGTGTAATGGACGGGCAGCCTCGTATCGCCATCATCATCACCTCTGTGTTAATGATGCAATGTAGTCTTCACTCAAGTTGACATCACAACATCTTAAAAACACTTCAAATATTAAGAGACAATTTAAAACATATATTAAAAGAAATGACGACACACACCATGAAGAAACGAAACGTTAAGGTGCTGCCACACAAACATGGCATAATAAAAGGGAGATATCAGAGCCAGAGTAAGATATTCTTGTATATGGAAAGGGTGCTGTTTCTTAAGCAGAGTGGTGGTGGGAAGGGATTGCCTTGGCAGATAGCCCCTCGCAGACAGAACTGCAAGCAGCAAAATGCTTTGCTGGTCATGCTGTGTAGGAGAAAAGTGTGGAATTCAAAATACTATGTACTCCCGTTAGCACACTGTTGCATTAGAATGTTAAGTAGGTACTGCAAACAATGTTTCTTGCCCATGCAAGGTGAGGCTTTAGGCCTTACTGCCTATGTCCGTGCGATGAAGGCTCTTCGCTTCGTTTGTAGCCATCTGCACCTTCACATTTCTCACTTCTGGCATGTTTCCCTTTTGGCATATGTAAGCATGTTTTAGGGTCCATATTCTTAGGGAAAGCGGCTTTAGCAGACAGAAGTCATACTGTAAGCGTACTCACCTGCCTCACACCGTGTGTGAACGTGATAGGAGCATATTCAGCTCAACTAAATGTATCACTATATGCTGCCCTTCCGGATAACACTGTCTCCACGTGTGAGAACGCAGCTGGTATCAAAGACTTGTATGCTGAAGCGTTGTTCCCTGCTTGTGGCATTGCTTTAGTATGATTCCTTGCCCTATATGGACCTCCCGTTCCATTGCAATGCATGTGTTCCTTTGGATATAAGAGAACAGTGCTTGGAGCGAGGGGGCGTTCCCACTTGCGTCAATGTCTTGCAATATCGTTGGCTTCTTGTTGTCGTAATGTTGCTTGCTTTCTACTAATAAATTGTTCACCAACCCACCGGAATAATCAGTGGTAATTGTTCTACGGCAAGTAGTAATAAGAAAATAAATATCCAAAAGATCAAAGTGGATCATGCAGGTAGTATCCTATCGCTAAACCAACAGCGCTGCCATATATCAAATCAGGAGGTTTCAAAGAAGTGTACATCAGTGCCTTCTTGCCCCAAAAGAATCATTTCCAGAAGGACACCCACAATATGAGCATCCTTTAGCCCCAGAAAGAGCTTGTATATTTGGCTTTCTATGACTTAAGCAAGACATTTTTAAGTACATGCATCACATTCTCAGGATGGACTTATCACGATGAGGGAGTGAAAAGGTGAGTGAGAGCCATATGTATTTGGAACCAATGGAAAATGAAGAGTGCTTTGCCGGGTGATTTGGTTAATCAACCACCTCAGCCTTGACTTCTATTAGATTTCCTCATTTACAGGTTATGTCTGAAAAAATGGGGGCCTGTGTACATCATATAGTGATAATCCCTGGCATGGATGAGTGGGGTGTCTTGACCAACACAGATGAGCAGGTTAATGGGCATCTTCTGCTCAAGTGGGAAACCAAGGTTATTCACAGTGCATCCTGGGTGGTACAGAGGCCCATCTATCTCTGAGGCATCAACACAACCTTAGAAGGACAGTGCCAACGCTGTTCTCCCTCACACAATTGGTGGACGCATTTTTGTGAAGTGCATTAAACATGTTTTTCTTCCTGTACCTTGCATGTTAAATCAAACCCAGCTTCCTATGGGAAGGGACTAGCATTTTGTGAGCCTGACTGCTGTCAGCATCTCAATTTAATGGCATGTTTAGCCACTTGGCCACTAGCCACCACTAATGACATGGCTTGCCACTTTGAGCCAGGCAGCAAAGTTGCCTCACATAAGGGAAATGAATGGGAGCCAATTGGTTGACCTGCGGCATGAACATGAAACATCACCAGGTGACTGTTTTTGGAAAAATAGTCATTGTATTCTTAAGTAACCTGTTTTTTTTTACTGAAGATTAATTACATTCTATCAAGAAAATAAAAGTCCACATCAATTTAGGTGGAGAATAAATCTATTTCTTTTTTAGAAGTTTCCCTTTAAAACTGGGATTCTGTTATATGCTGTACAGGTTCCAATAAGATACGCTTAAAGTTTTCACGTCTCCATCACATGCTTTCTTCCCCTAGAAGTATCAGAGCCACACTGTGACATCTAGGAAACCCCAAAGGAAACACAACACCACAAACCGTATTCCACAAAATTACATGTGACTAACATACTCCTAATCTCCCAAAAATGTGCCTTTCCCTTTAAATTTGGATGCACGGGGGCCTGGCCTGCCCAGGAGATTCCCCCCTGACCAACTAGTCGTTGAGGTAAGGCTAGACATCTAGGCGTTCTGACCCGAGTTGTGCTGCCACAGTGTTCATGAGTCTTGTGAAGACCCTGGGGGCTGAGTCGAGGCCAAACGCTAGCACCTTGTATTGGAAATGCAGGCCCATGACCCGAAACCTGAGGAACGAATGATCGTGCTGCCAAATAGGGATGTGTAGATATGCATCTTTTAGATCCAGGGAGCAGAGCACACCCAGTGTCCCACACACAGTGACTCCGCTATCAGAGCTGGCGTGACCATCTTGAACTTCTGCAAGGGCAGATTCATGTTTAAGGACAGATCTAGGACTACTCGCAGGCCTGCCTGGTTTGTTTTCTGAATAGCGAATATGCGGGAGTAAAAACCCAACCCCTGCTGAGGTATTGGAAGCTCCTCTACCTCTTCGCTCACTATAAGTGAGTGTATTTCCACTAGAAGTGATGGTGTGCCGATCTTGGGGAGGGACGGAGAAAAGGGAGGGGACCAGAATGGGGAGGCGGAAGTTCTATGAGACTACCGACACACTTGTTGGCGGGAATGTCTGGGAGGAAGTCTGTGATCTCACACCATAGTCTTTGATTTGCAGCAGCGTGGATAGCGTCAGCATTTGCCTGCCTGAGGTGAAGCCCTGCGTTTGAATAGACATTTTTACCATAGGCCTCAAAGACCTTCTCCTCCTTCCCAGTAGCGCTGATGTGGATGTGCTGGTGGAAGACATCTGGGGTTTGGCATACATGAAAACCGCTGAGATGACAGACGACAACGGCTGGGGGTGTACTGACAAAAGTAATGTATCACATTCTACCTGCCTAAACCTGGCAATCAGCTTTTTGTTCACTGGCTTTGTGGAGTGTGGCTTCGCCCAACTGTTCTTAGCCAGAGCGTCAACATCCTTTTGCAGAGGAATACCTGACTTGGAGTCTGCGCGGATGGTGAGAACTTCTGCCAAGACAAGACACCAACTTCAGGCTGAACCTTTTCAGACTGTGGGATGCCCAGGTACTCTGCTAAACTGGCAATCCTATCATGGAATGCTCACGCCGACGATGAGGTTTCCTGTTCTACCTCATCAGTGGCTTGCTGGTCGCCTGTGTCAGAAGGGCCCGCGAGGTCCACCAGAGTTGGAGTGGCCGTAGGGGGAGGCATGCTCGCGCCCCCTTGGGTGGCTGGCGGGGCAGTAGGTGGAGGGCTTCCACTTGGTGTCTGTGGGTGTGCCAGCCCCTGTACAGGTACTGGCTGCTGCAGGAGCATGGGAGGGAGTATGTCCTGGATAATTCCCTTTAGGACGTACCCTGTTTGCAGGGAATGCATGAGGGTTAAAAATGTCTCTATGAACTGCTCCTCGCAGAAGGGCTGAGAGCGCTCTTGCACCGGTGCTTGCACAGGTGGTGCCATGTAACCCTGCTGTCTGCCCCCACTGAGCCTGTCATGTGAGAATGAGGCCTCAGTGTAGCACATGGGGCCCGACACAGTCGGTAGATAGTGGACCATGTGACCAGTGACGTGGGCGCCGGTGTCCAATCCACTCTGTGTGTTGATACCCACCTTTGGTGCTCGCCTGACATGCGAGCATCTGTTCTGGTCGCCATTTTGTCTCCCCGGACAGCAATTTTGTCTGCCCCTACAGGGCACACCTCTGTGCCTGACACAGACTTAGGCTCAGCCTGTTTTCTGGCACTCATAGGCTCTGCTCCTGCTTGCACCTCAGTACCTTGCCTGGTAGGTTGTTGACCCTCAGTCATGGTGCCGATAGTGCTATCAGCGCTGCGTACAGGGGCCCCCTCAGATCTAGGCCTGGTAACAGGACGCGTCCTGGTGTTTGAGCCTGGCTATGGGACCGGGAGGATCCTTGGGTCCCTCATCCATTAGGCTAGTAGATACTGGAGCCTCTGTACCCTTGCTTCCAGGACCTGACTAGACCCTCCCGCTGGTTGAACTCCCTGGGAAGTAGTCGCCGTTGCAGAGTGCTTTGGAGAAGAGTATACTGGTCTTCCTTCTAACATACTCCTTCACATGGTCTGCAGGAGATCTGTCGAACAGTTCCTTTCACCGTGCAAGCCGGTTCTTTTGGGACCGTGCAGTGAGTGTGTCACACACAGATCAGCTGTCCCATCCGTGGTCTTCCCCAAGGCACTGGAGGCAAAGGGCATGTGGATCCGAGGTAGGAAATGAACTGTTGCAAGACGGGCACCAACTGAAGCCTGCTGTGGCCGACATGCGCCGGGGACGGGCGAGGCCCCCATGAACGATTTATCTGTAAAAAATAGAAGTTAAATTGACAAAAAAACTAAGAAACTAGGGAAAAAGGCATGTGGAATTATAGGCCGTGAGGCTTAACCACAAGGGCTGGAGAATTCGGTCCGATCCAGTCAACGTGGAAAAGAGGACTGTGGTGTGGCGCTGGAGGGCGGAGTCAAGGGAGTGCATGCTCCCGGGACCACTGTGATACTGGAAATGCATTGCAGAGACAGGGCCTCCATATCCTTGTCCTTTATAGCTTTATCATGTATGTTCTGTCTTGTCTTCCGCGCAGGAGTTCATGTGGGACTCCTGGCGGTGCGGCTCTTCCTCTTTTTGGTTTGGTGAACAGACCCTTGGGATACCCTTATAGCACCCATGGGTGGAAGTACAACCCTGTACTCCTAATGTACGTTTTTTGGGCACCTGTGTGTGGCCCAAAGAGCAGGGTATGGGCTGGTGGCAGCGCCATGCTGAATTTGACAGGTGCTATGAGTATTCTCCATTTTGGGGATACCCAGGCCCTACCATTGGAATCAGTTGATTCCTGATAGGAAACAAGATGGCTCCTGTGAAATCTTGCTTTCTATCGCCTGTTACCTTATTTTCCTGAAGTCCCGGGAAGCTCTGACTCTGTCCCTTCCCCCTGACTGGCTGTTGGGTGGAAGTTCCATATATGGTAGTGTGGGGAAGTCCAGGCCAGACTGGCTGGAGCCTTCCCAATGACTGTATGTTGTAGGTAAGCCTGTGGGGTGGGACCTGGGTGAATGGAGTGTGTGACGAATACGCATTTCATGCTATGGGTGTCTAGTATCTAGTGGTTGACACAATGACTGAGAAAGCCCTCCCCGAAACTAGTATGAATGCAGTGTGAAGTGCTGAATGGCAGAGTGCTTGTCTGAATCCACATTCCGTGTTGTGAGTGTCTGGATGGAGAAGAATGGCCAGAATGCACTGTGAGCCTTATTGGCTGCCTGACTGCATGAATGCCCTTCTGAATGTTTGGTTGCCTGAGTGTGACCCAGCAGAGTGAATGGGAGATCAACAGTATATCTGGGGGCCTCTCACAGACGGAAATCATTCTGAAGCTGAAGTTGATACTTGATGCTTAACGTTGAAGCCCACTGGAAGAAGAAGAATTGCTGCTCCTGTCCTTCACCAATCTGAAAGCTGCGTGACTGTCAAGGAACTGATCCAAGAGAGGACCTGGCTAGGAGACCTCTTCCCGAGCTACGAGGGACCATCGTGCACCAGCTGATCTTTGCCAAAGCTCCGTGGACGTCAGATACTCGAAAGGCTGCCGACCGGAGAAGGGGACTGCCGCAGAATCACAAAGCGAAACGCCCAACCATTGAAGTCCATCGCCGACCGGAGCCGCAGTGCTCCTTTGCTTAAGACGCTTGATTCAAGGACTCCCTTGCTCATCACCGTCGACCGCTTTCGTCCTGCTGGAGAAAGTTAAGCTCGTCGACAACCGAGGAGAATCTGCCGGTGGGTTTCCCGCCACCCGAAGACCACAGAGATGCTGATGACCCGACGCCCTTGCTGGGCCAAAGTTCTTTATCGACTCTTTGCGGCAACGAACACTCGTCGTCGCGGTGCACTGCACGCCTCAGCTTGCAGGACATCTTCCACCGATCGTCAACGCGTATCGCAAGAACCGAAGCTGCTGCCGCAACAACAGTGTTCACCCTTTTTCTTCACCGACTCTCGATGACCGGAGTGCACTCAAGTAGGGCCCGTCGACGACTCAACGAAGAACTCTACGAAACCATGTACTTTGGAGTCATAGAACTTTCAGAAGGAATGAGATTATATTAAGTCTAATTGGACTGGGCTTGCCAATACGCTTTATTTACAGGTTGCCCAGGTGGGGGGATCCTCGCACAGAACTGTCTCTAGGTAGACGGGAGACTGTTCTGCCATTGCTTGATTTAACCTGCTTTCTTTCTGTGTCTATTGTTGATTCATCTTACAATCTGATTCGTATGCTATTTGGGGCTGTTAGCTGTGGTCGCATTTCAAAGGAATCGATAGTTACGCTATTCGTCCGTGTAAGGATATTGGCAGTTTGTCCAATACCCTAAACTTGTGTTCTAGGAGCAGAAGATATGGTTCATAGTTATTGGCGAATAGAGTGTGTCTATCCGATGCCTAATTAGCGAGCTGAGGTAGGTGACCATCGGAACTGTGTGGTGGCCTGGGATTGTTTAGTGGCTGGGGTGAGGGAGATGATTTCAGATTTTGCCTGGTAATCTTATAGCCGGAGTATTTTGCAAACACAGTAATCTCCTTCATTACTGGCGTTAGGTTTGTTTCTGGGTTTCTAATGTAAAGCATTGTGTCGTCAGCGTGCAGTGAAATAAACTGTGGAGGACCCCGAATGTGAATGCTGCTCCACGCATGCTCATATCTCATATAAGTGGAGATAACGGACAGCCTTGTCTAGTCCCCCTCCCTGTGTAAAGCTATTCGACAGGGATTTGTTGGTTCTAATCATGGCCCTAGGATCTTTGTATAAAACTCGTATATAACTTGTGACTACCGGGCCGAATCCCATTTTATCTAAGATGGCATACATATATCCCCATGATACAGAGTCAAATGCTTTTTCAGCATCTAGCGAGACCGCCACTGTTTTGGCCTTGGGGTCCATTTGACAGGAGATGGCAAAGAACCTGCAGAGTTTTAACGCCATGGAATGAGTGGGGATAAATACCCACTGGTCAGGATGGGCTTATTTGTTCATATAGGTTAAGAGGTGGTTAGCTATCGCTTTGGCACATATCTTGGTGTCAGCATTAATCAGTGCCAGGGGACGATAGGACGTGGGCTCCTGCGGGGGCTTGTGCGGCTTGAGTATAAATGTTATAATGGCCTCTTTCATGGTATTGGGTAGTTCCCTTTTCTCAAGCGCTTTCTCCCATACTGCCAGCAGCCTAGGGACTAGTTCAGATTTTAATTTCTTATATAGGTCCACTGGGATACCGTCCGAACTGGGTATCTTGCCTGCTCGTAGATCTGCAATCGCCTGTTCCAGCTCCTCGTGGTTAGGGGGAGATCTAAATTAGCCCTATCAGAATCATCCAATTTGGGTAGCGGGAATGAGTCCATATATTTGCAGAGCTCCTTGGGGGTCGCTTCATCTGAATTAGTATATAGTTTATTATAAAAGTTTCGGAACACCTTTTTTAATGCACACACTTTAGTATGCACCGCTCTGTCAGGTTGCACATTATTTGTCTCATCCCCTGCTCAGCTTTGATAAGATTGGCCAGTGATCTGCTTACCTTGTTTCCTTCGCCGTATCTCCTGGCCCTCACTGGTTGTGTTGCGTAGAACAGTTTGCATTCCGCCAATGCCCTAAATTTTGACAGTTCGTCGTGTATCCTTTTCAATTGCTCCTTCCCTCTGTCAAGAGCATGCGTGACATCTAGGCTTCTCAGCACCTGTTCAGAGTGATCCAGCTTGCGTCTAATTTCTCATAGTGCTCCGTATGTTTGTGCCATCAGTTGTCCCAAATCACGCTTTGAACGTTTCCCAGATTGTCGAGTTTGATTTAACCGATCCTGCGTTACGGTCGAAGAAGTCTATTATTTTAGTTCTTAAGAGGTTCAATAATGACATTGTCTTTCAGTAAAGCTGGTGGCATCCTCCAGTTGCGGGTGGTGTATTCTATTTCTGATGGCAGCAGTGCAAGGAGGACCGGGGAATGGTCCGACAGCGTACATGGGTGTATCCTACATTCACCCACATCAGCTATAAGGTCCAGGGAGCACAGCCAATAGTCAATACGGGAGCAGGATCCATGTACACTTGAGTAGAAAGTATACTCCCGTTCCTGGGGGTGTAGTTCCCTCCAAGCATCCGCCAAGGGCAGTGTGGACATGGCTTGTAGTATTGTTAGTGCAGATTTGGTGTGTTGTCTACGGCCTTGTGACGACCGGTCCAGTGTAGGATTCAAGATTGTATTGAGGTCGCCACCCCATATCACCCTTGCTTGGCCTATAGGTGATATCAGTGCCATTATCTGCAGGTAAAAATCTGGGGTATCGACGTTGGGGCCATATGAGTTTATCATAATCACATCTTTATTATGCAGCACCCCCACAGAATTGCATACCGTCCCTCTCTGTCCATTTCAGTCTTCGAGACCTGAAAGTTGGTTCTCTTGTGCATAACCGTAAGCACCCCCCTAGCTTGCAAGGAGTAGTCTGTGGCAAATTTTAACGGGCCCCAGCTTCGGGCAAAAGCATCCGTAACGTTTCTGGTGGCATGGGTCTCCTGTAGTAGGAGGATATCGCTTTTGTGTCTATTTGCGTAAGCTAATATTTTCCTCGCCTTGATCGGATGCGCCAGGCCTCTAATGTTGCATGTCAGGAGCTTAACCCCTTGTGTCTTACCAGATGCAGCCAGGCTCAATATGTGGTCCCGGCAGCCCCAGTATAGTACAGTTCATCCGATTGCAAATGGCTAGAGCACTTGTCAGTTTTTTTATTAGTCTTCTCCCTCCCCATCCTGATCTATCATCGCAGTTTCTGAGGATGTATTCTTTTGAAGCACTTTTTCACAGCTTTCCCCCATTAACAGTTTGGCAACAGGCCTGTACAGTCCCCTCCCCCGTCCCTCACTATCCCCCCAACTGGACAGTGTATCCCCTACCTTTAACATCAACATTTGAAAAATTGGGTAGCTCCATGTGGACGCCTCTATCTTAAGCCTGCCAGATAGCCTTGAGGGTCGCCGCGCGGTCTAGTAGCAGAACAGAATTAGCGTGAGATGTGTCGTATATTTGGGCTCCAACCCTGGGTCAGGTGTTCAATCTGGCCGGCGGAGTCTTCGCGTTTGGGGGCAGTGGGATATTGCACCCCATGTAGCCCATAGCGTCTTCAGGAATCTCAAAGAAGTGTGTCTTCCCGGCATACTGCAGACGAAGTCTAGCCGGAAACAACACTGCATATGGGATCGACCTCGACCTGAGCTCTTTTTTAACATGGTCAAAGGTTTGGTGGGCCGTCTGCACTCCACGTGAGAAATACAGATATATATGAATCCTGGTGGAGTCATAGGTTAATGTTCATTTCTCCCTCGAGAGTCTCAGAATCGTATCTCTATCTCGATTGTTGAGGAGACGAGCAATGACTATGCGTGGGGGCGCTCCCGGACTTGGAGGAGGAGCGAGGGACCTGTGGGCTCTCTCTATCAGAAATTGCTGCTAGAATTGTGCATCAGGGAGGACAGTGTTATAATTACTGCAAATTGCTTAAAGCGGTAGTTAGCCTCAGTAAATACAAAGGTTTAAACCCGCTCACCTTGACAATTCGGAGATCCAATATGGAAAAGGTAAGACAGCCAAAATAGAAGGCGGAAGGGAAAAGCTCTCACCCTTGGAGGGAAGGATTGGGACTGAAACTTCGGAACTGGACTTCGGAAGAACAAAGGATGAGAGGCAGATCTTCTGCAAGAACAGACAGGTAAGTGATCCTAATCGGGGCTAGAAGGGAAGATTTAGGGAATAAGGAACTTACCCAGACGGGTTTCAGAGCGGAAGGTAATGCCGTGGAGGAGGTTCTATAGACGGCTAAGTTAAGCAGGATTTGCCGGGTTGAACTGAACACGAAGGGAGCAGTGATTGGATAGCGTGAATGAAGATAATCTCTGAGAGATAGGTAAAGACAAGATTAGGACAGTTAAAGGGCAAACAAGAACTAATAGACAAGTAAGTACAGGATTCAATATCGAACTCACGGAGCGTCGGTAGCAGAAGCGACGCGATGAATCCTTGGCTTGGAGTCTTGAAATAGTATCACGTGAGCGGTCCGTGGCGTCTCGGAGAGACGTGAAAAGACTAGACCGTAGCTGTCGGCTGGAGGAACCCGACGGGCATCCATCTTGGAACTGCACTTCCGCACGATACCGCACAAGCGGGTACGGGACCATAGAGTCCATCTACCACAATGTGTAACAGACAGTGCGGATCACTTCTTCCAGAAAAACTTCCATTGTGGTGTTTGGTGACTTCTCAGCCAGGCTGACTACCCTGATGTTGTTGCGGCGTGATCTCGATTCTGGATCATCGCACTTAGCCTGGACCTGCTTTAGGCTCTTCTTGATGTCTTCTATGTCTTTGCCCTGCTTGGTCGAGGTGTCTTCCAGCTCCCCTATCCTGGTATCCGCCTCAGAGACTCTGGTGTTTACATGCTGCAGGTCCGACTTGATAGAGGATATGGTGTTGCCTATGTCATCTAATTTGCTATTCACAGCAGCAAATCCGTCCTGTAATGTCGTCATGCAGGGGTCTGCCGCGTTTTCGAGTGGCTCCTGAGATCCATGAGGATGCACCAGCGATGTCCCGTCTCTCCTTTCTTCCATGTTGGGGTTGGTAAACGCATCCATAGGGCTTTTTCTGTTGCCTTTGTTGCCCCATGTCATCTCTGAGAGGGTCTGATGCACAGGTGTGCCGTTCAAAGCAATGGCTGCTGTCGTGTACGAGTGTGCGTATGTTGTGTATGTGGTCACACAGCCCTGTCAGAGTGTTCACTGGACCGTTCGACCAGGCTGTTCCAGTGGCGCGAAGTCTGTAGACCTTAGCCTGATGCCTGCCAGTACTGTTGCGGGGTGGTCTCAGATACTCTTGGTTTTGGTATCACTGGTCCCAGCCCCCCACAAGCTTGGCCCTTATGGGTTAAGGTGGTGGGTTCCACTGTAGGGCTGTTATGACCGTTCCATGCAATCTCCTAGTGCAGCTGGGAGCAGGTTCATCCTGTTTAGTAGAAGCCTGTATGCGGAGCAGCCGTGCTTCAAAGGTGTAAGTAACTGTTTCATACAGCGGGTATTCCACACTGCGTGCAGCCCGCTGTTGGTCCTGTGCTCGTGTCAGAGCCCGGGCTGCGTCAGGTGGTGGTCTAAGTACTTTTTCCCCCCAAGTGCGCACTATAGGGGAGGCATCACTTGTCACGGACGAGTATTCACCCTTTGAGGTCTACCCCTCTCCCTCGCAATGGCGGTTCATTGCGACTACTGTCCGTTGAATGGTAGCCTGGCAGATAAAGTTGCTACGTGCTCAGGGCCAGGGCCCAGCAGAGTCCGGTGTTAATCTGAAATATACAGGAGTTCACCTCACGTACCTTCCAGGCGATCCGCAGTGCTTATGAGGCTCCCCTCGACCCGAGCGCCCTCACCGCTCTCTCACAGCGCACACAGTGGTTGCCGGGGAGAGGGAGCCCGTGCGCCGTCAGCTGCCAAGTAAATGTTGCAGATCACGGCTCCTCAGCAGTGGGCTGTCACCGGCTCTCGCAGTCTCGCCGCCGCACTCTTCCCCTGTTGGTTCACGGCCGCTGATGTTACATTGCGGGCAGACACAGGCTTCAATCGCTGCCAATCACAGGCTGGAGCCCTGTCCTGGCGCCAGGTCAAAGCCGCGCAGTGGGTGGGGGATGGGTGACACAGCCTTTTTTTCGCGCCTCCTGAGTCTACTCCGCAGCTCAGTAGACGTCGTCTTTCTCTGGGATGGTGGTCCGATGGGGAACGTACAAGCTGCCCCTGGCGCCCAAGAGTATCAGCCACCAGGTTCCGGGTGGTTTACTCATTCAGGCTACTTCGTTCTGCAGGATGGGCTAGAAAGGATTTATATGTGTGGCGCAGCAACGCGCTCAGGCGGCCATATTTGTTGGCGTCCAACAGCGCCCCCCAAAGGAATCGATAGTTAAGAGTGGTACCATACAGACCTGTATATATTTGCCATTATAGTATTGCCAGAGTACAAAGTGTGTTATTGTGATTGTGTATATAACGTGAATCTTATTTATATGAATTGTGTTTTAACATAGTGTGGGGACATTCCTTTGTGGGTCTTGGGGACTACACTGTACTTAAGAACCAGCCTCCATCACCTCCGGATAGCTTAAGCCTTGATTGCTCGTCCATAGCTACTGCATAGAGAATCTTGGCTGGGGTGCTCGGTGCTTCGACTCTGCCATATAGGGAGCAGGAGCAAAGATACCCCCCTGCGGTGCTTCACACCCACGCCCCACGCGTGTCCAATTTTAAGGGGAAAGGCTCATTTTCTGCAGAAAAGGTTCCAGTCCCGTCCCTCGCGAGAGACGCCCCTACAGAATGGAGGAAAGGGGACAGGACGTAGGAGTACACAAAGGAGGGCTATTGTCTACCTGCTCTATTTCTAACGACTGCTGACGTGAACACTTGTCAGATAGCCCCACAGCAAAACAAAAACTTTTAAAACTCTGAAGTGTCCCGAGGCCATGATAATAAGCCATTTTTGGTTGACATTAGGAACACAGAACGATGGTTATTCTTCCATTTTGTCAGTGGTCTGAATTCTTTGATTTCGCTTTTACCCCCGTTCTAGTCTGTATGTAATTTGGGACTTGAGAAAGGGTAGCACACTAATTACAGTATTTAATTCAACTATATATTCTGTTCCCCCTCTGCAAAAGCCTTCTACCGTTAACAGCAGCGCTGAAAAAAAGAACAGCATCTTTATTGCGATGCGGCAGGCGTGTCTCCTTCTGATTTCTCAAAGGCTGCATGAATGCTAGCTTCACTGCTGAAATGACAGACTTGACTTTGGAATGTGCTTCTCTCGAGCCCACTCGCCTAACCTTGAGAAGAATCTCTGAGTAACCTCATAAAGTGCAGTGAGCTGCAGTTCTGTACACCTCGTGCCGTGCAGTAGGGACTGAGCCGGAGCGGGCCGTGGCTGCAGGAGCCTGTTAACTCTCACCATGGCCAGGGCCAAGCACACGCCACTAATGGGAATGCATAATCACAGGGCCATTACTGTTGCTAGTTCATGTTAAAGCCCCTAATTAAAGTGCAGCAATTACCACGGGTTGTAATTACCGTACATTTACGTGTATCGGGACATGTTAAAACTATTTTATATGATGTTTTCTAAAGGCATTAGGGCTAATTGGTCTTTGTGAGCTCATTAAAGAGCTTGTTAATTATTACTAAATAGTTAAAACAAAATGCACAAGAAGACCTTTAGGTCAATTTAATAACAACGTGAGGCTACTGCAGCAAATATTTGTATTTAGTGAGATGTAAATGATTTGCTTCTGGCGTGCGCGCGGGTCTTGGGATACGGCTGCAGCAAACACGGCCTTTCCTAGGTCATCATGAGCACAGGGGGCGTGCTCCAGTTCCATGACTTCGGCGTCCATTCTGCAGGTGAGCGGAAGAGTGTTGACGCGCGAGACGCATCAACAAGAGAGACACAGGTGAGAGGGAGGCAGACACATGTCTTTCCGTTTTTCTTGTGGGGAGGGAGGCTGGTACGGCTCAGCAACAGGAACAACCAGAAAATTAAGCAAAGTGACGAAAGCTAAACCGTTAGGAACCTCTTTCTGGCTCACTCCTGGCATGGGCACACCACAGAGCTCTGCAAAAAGCGTGGAAGTTACCCAAAACAAAATGGAGGTTACTCCTCCATTAAACTTTCCTGTTGCCAGGGCCGGCGCTAGGATTTGTTGTGCCCGGGGAGGCAAAGGATGTGACATCAGAGAAAATGATCTCCCATGGTTTATACTCATGGGAGGATGACAATTGAGGACTTTGTGTTGGCGGGCTGCAGCCCATTGAGGTGTATAGATGTGTAATGGACTTGGTGGATGAGTGAACCAAAGCCGTGGCTAGCGGCACCTGCCGAAAGTGTGTGAATTGAGTGGTATGTGTATTTGAATGGTCACTGTTATTACTACATATGTGTTGCTATCGTGAGTGAGGCGTTTTGTAGTAGCCAACAATGTGAGCTGAATGAGTTTTAAGGGCTTCTAATTTTAGCCTCAGTAAGATGAAACGATTTGCACTTTAGTTAAGTGGCTATGCTGGGATGTCAGGCTAGCCTGCAACTCAATCACTTGAACACATATCTTCCCAGCTGTAGTTGGTAGACATTTTGTTTGGGACCCATCTTTTTTTTCAACTTTGGCTTGAAGACATCTATCTGGCTGTGAATTGCAGGACAAACAATGTGATTGTGTTTTGCCAACTGAAGAAGTGTTGCATTTGCAGCAGTTTCATGATTACTTCCTTTTTATGGTGCATATATATATTGAGCCATTTTGTCCAAGCTAACAATATGCTTTTAATTCAGAAGCTATTCATAAGGATTATTTTTCCTATCAAAAGAAATGAATCTCGAAGCAGTGTTTATTATTTTCAAAACATAAGTTGAGCTACATACCTATGTCTCCTACTATGACTGCAGGCTTCTTTGATGTCAGGGCAGGGACTGGGCCTGGGCCAGGTGGGGCAAAGTTCTTCTGCTGCAGAATTGCCTTATAGGGTGATCAAAGTAGTGCCTATATACCTGTTAGGTCTTGATTCAGAGAGAATATGCAATGTTGCAGATCTTCAAATGTTAACAAAATCAGCACAGTGGCAGCACCAGGGAAAACAGTCTCTCCAGTCCCGACGACAGCAGCCTCTCTTCCCACATCCCGAACAAATTATCATGACACACTTACCCCACCTCCTTTCCCCCCTTAGCCACAGGTTTGCTTTTAGCAATGCTCTGTTTTATAAAGATGACTTGAAAAGAACAAATCATAATAAAGTACGGGTACAACTAGGTAATGTTAAGCTAAAAGTGTACAATTGGTAGCGTTATGCACCCCCAATCCTGAATGCAAAACTACAAATACCAGAATGCAATTTAGTGGAAGGGTACACAAATGGCCTGTGGGTTTGCAAATTAACTTTAAAGACTTACAGAATCACAACAGTATATAATGCATGAAAAGGTAACTTGGTTGTTTTTCATTGTCTGACACAGGCATGCTTCATGCATGATTTGAGGGAAATATGACATTCTACTCCCCCCTCTTCTGGTTGTGGACATCTCTTGACTTCCTATTCACTTTACTCTCAAGTGTTATGGTATTCACGTCTGTGCTTTCTCGTGATGCAGGTTTCACTTCCCTTACTTTCTCTCAATGCGGGATTCACGTCCCTTGTTTTCAAAAGTGCTTGTAGATCAAAGTCTTTCGACTGGACAGGGATTTTGCTCGACCCTCTGCATGATCACTTTGACCTATTTGGCTGGCCCTCCTACAGCCTTCTGGTACTTGTAGTTTCTCTCATATGGGTCTCGACCAGTGTCTCAAATTAGCACCCACATGGTGCCACTTTCCCTTTGCAGATGGTCTCCCCTTTCACCTTTTTACAGTTCATTCAAAGTTTGTTAAACTTGGTTCAAACTTGCCACTTTGCGCTTCTCATTCAACACAGCCTGGTTCTTATCGATTCTCCCCTCGACTCACTGGCTGTGATGAACCACTTGGCTGTTGCCTCTTTGCAGTTAAGGCCAGTATCACGGGCGTGGGAGCTTCACTCACTCCTGCTATCGGCATAGGTTTGCCCCGTGTACCTTTGACATCTGCTGCAGGACAATTGTGGGGAAGGGAAAGGGCTGTCAGGTGTGTCTGATTCTGATCAATTGCCTGACTGACCTTTGTATTGGGACATGTCAGGTAAATGGCTCTGGTGTTAGTCCGTTGTCCTTTGTGTTGTGTGAAAGTGCTTGTGTGGGAAAGGGGAAAGGGGGGCCATTGGTGTGGACCGTCCTACGAAAAAAGGATGGTGAAAAGGTGTTAAAGGATGGAGAATACCGTGTCTCACCCGTCCGTGTCCCACTGCCACTCCCCGAGGACCCCCCATCCAGGTGATCCTCCCTAAATGGTCCACCCCCAGGAACTGGATCCAATAGCTATGGCCATGTCCTGGCCACCTGGATGACAGATCCCTGGGGACTAGCTAGGGAGACACCTTCAGGTTTCTCACATCATTGACATAGAACTTCAGCTCTTGAAAATAATCTTTACTAAACATTTGGCCTTTGTTTTTTGTTTGCCTTCAAATTAAATTAAATGTGTGCATAGCCAGTCTGGGGTATTAGTGTTTTTTTCCCTTTTTCTTTTTGTTTCTCATGTCCTATACAGTAACAGGGGATACATACATGGCATTTGTGGTGACATGTGTGGGTTCGTGAGCAGTGGATATATTATGGTTCATTTAGGGAGCATATTTGGTAAAATTGTGGGGTTTTCCTGTTTTGTGCTGTCACCATAAGGTCCCATTAAACAAAAGAATGTGTTCACTGAATTGCAAAGGTCGTTTCAGATCAACTTAACCTTAACATCTCTTCAAACTTGTTTCACTAAATTATCTTTTTTTGTTAAGATGTACGCTAATATATCTACTCTGCCAACTGGTCATGTCCGGGCACTTGAACGCCACCCATTGCATTCACTGGATATGCCCTACAGTGAAAATTCAGCCATGCCTTGGATTCCTTGAAGAGCGTCAATGTCCCCCATTGGGCATGACTTGCAGATATGCCGGTTTGGCAGAGGCATCTCATAGAAAACCAATGTGCACACTGGGTATGGCCTAGATCCATGGCCAGTGGGCATGTTGACTGGGGAATGACCTTCAGCCATGTCCCTCCTGAACACAATATGTATCAATTGGGTATGGCGTGTGACCCTATCAAGTGATCATTTACCCTGGAAGTGCCCGTGAGCCATGCCTGGATACTCAACCAATTCAATCTGGTCATTGTGCATGGCCTGTGGGCAGGCTCACTTGCCGCTTAGCCTGGGCATTTCTTTTGGCCAATCCCCAGGCAACGCAAGATACCTGCTGTGCCCACTGGCCATACTCTGCAGCCTTACTTTCCAGCCATTTTGACTGGGAAATGGCCTCTGGCTATGCCCATGGCACCACCAAGCCACCAGAATTGGCTCCAAGCATGGCCTCTGACCCTGCCCTGGGCACCTCCAGGCCACCCTATGCTGTCATGCCCAGTGGCCACTTTGGCCATTGTAGCGTCTTCGCCTGTTTTCCGGCCACCTTCAAGTCATCCATTACATTAATTGGGCATGGCCTAAGAAACCTCGGCCAAGGGCAATGTGCCCACTGTGCCCCACTGTGTATGATCTGCTGCCTTGCCCAGTGGCATATCTGCTAGAAGAATGGCAATTGGCCATGCCCCAGTAACCTCCTAGACACACAATGGGTCCACAGGGAATGGCCTTCAGTTCTGCTCCTTGGGCACTTCACCTATGGTCACCTAATGTGGCCATGCCCAGTATCCATTTTGCCTAGGTAATGCATTTGGTCATGCCTGAGTACCCCAAACCACAGAATGTCATCACTAGTCACAGCTTTGGGTATGCCCAGTGGGCACTTTACCCAGGACCGAGGTAACCAAAGACCAACTGTGCTGACTCGGCATGGTCTCTAGCCATGTCCAGTGGCAACTTTGCCCAGGGAATTGCTGCAGGGCATTCACAGGTACGACCAAGCAACCTGGTGTGCCCAATGAGCATGAATTAGGGCCATGCTCTTGTGACCACTTTACTCAGGGCATCAGCCGTGCCCCAGGCACTCACAAGCCATCCCTTGTGGCCATGTCCAGTGGCATGTCCAGTGGGTACCTCATCTGAGGTATGGCCATACACCAAGTACCCCAAATCTCCTGCAGCAGCAATGCCAAGTGGCCACTCTGTCAAAGGCATAGCCTTCACCCTTGTTCTGGGTATCCCCAAAGTAATCCAATGTGGCTAATGGCATGACCTTTGGTCACCCCTCATCACGACTTGTGGCCATGCCCGGTGGCAACTTAAATTGGGGAATGGCTGTCACCATTCCTCGGGACAAAGATTGGTCTGGAGGCTACCATTATCCCTATACAGTCAGGCAGCCACCCAGTGACTACTGGACACTATGCCTATAGCATGGCTTTCGCCCATGTGATGAGCACCCACAGTGGCAATGGCAGGACTGCAGACTACCACTAGCCCCGCAGAATCTGCAGTTGTGAGCTGAGTCGGCAGGTCTGAGTGCATTCAAGGACATTTTAAAACATCTGGGGGAACAACACCATAGGGTGATTGAGAGATGCCCCCAGTGGACGGCAACATGATCAAAACAACCTTAAAAACAGCAATCTCTCTCACACGATCAGCAGACAGACCTCAGATAAAAAAAAGCCTTGTGAGGAAGCCCCCACTCCCACCCCCCAACAGCAACAAATGGCTATTTTTATGGGATGAACAAATGAAGACTCAGTGAAAAAAACACTGTATTTGTTTCAATAATTTTGACATTCGATACCTCTATGGGTCACCCATCCTCATTAGGGTTGGGGGGGGACCCCAGAGGCCTGCAATGTCACTTTTCAAACTATTTACAGTGCAAGACCCACAGGACCCCGCAAAACATCTGCAAACAACAATGGAGTTTGTTTTACATTTGAATATAGAAGAGAATATATGCCCACTCTCCCGCTAAATTTAAAAGCTTTTTTTTTATTTTGTTGATTTTATCAGCTGTCTCAAATCTTCCAAGAGAATGAGACACTTGTCTGATTGTCTCTTTTATTGTTACAATACTATTGGTTTCTCAGTGAAATGTCCGCCTACCTTTGTACATGTTTGAGATAACTATTTATACAAAAAAACAATAATTGATGCATATATTGTGATCTTCTTTAAACCATTCACTTCAAATGAGCCATCATTATATGCAAATTGTGTTTAATCTTGCAGAAATAAAGATATCACATGAACCAACGATCCTACACATATGTCGAGCTTAGCTCTGCTTCAGGGCGCTAATCCATAACTCATTAAGTGCTACTAGGTTAACAAATGATTCTTGTTGGAATCAATCGTTACATCAGAGTTCTAATGTTTAACACAAATTGACATTCCGTTCATGGTTGATTACACTTTTGTCGTTGATACTTTGGTGTTAGTCATGGAGAAAATCAGATACATGACATGTATGTTACTTCACAAGTTAATAAAAATGTTCAGTTAATAATCCCACACAATAAAAAAACAAATCGTGAAAAGAATATTGGTTACAGTAAATATACATAAGATAAAAACGTACACTTTTTGTTCATGGAAAGTTTCATAAGGATTTGCCAAAGTGTCAAAATTATGAGCCAATCAGAAAGTGCTCTTTCTTTGGGGGTTCAACATAACCACAACTAAACACTCTACACATAGAAAAGGTTGCATTCAGCTTCACTTGCTTACCGCGCAAGGAAAATAAATAATTTCTTAAAAGGGTGTTTTTTTTCTTAGATTTTCAAAAAAATATACTATTTCTTGTATATGTTGCCAACATCCACAATTTTTGTCAGCTGTTTTGAAGGGCCTTCGGTTGACACTTTAATCATTGCCAAGCACACACCAGGGCTAATCATTTTGGGCCTTACATTTTAAATAGTTAGCTACGTTGTTGCTTTACACAATGAAATGCTGTTTCCAACATGTCCCTTTTTTTCTATGTAGCACACATTATTTCTAGATTAGTAGGTCTTTCTTTCAACTTCTGAGTGATAATCCTTTCTTGACAGCCATTTTATTTTTATTGTATTGGGTATTTATAATGCGCCTGTACAGCAAATGGTCTTTCAAGGCGCAACAATACAAAGGAGGGGCTGGTGGTAACAAAAACGGTCCTACTAGGCCTACCACGGGGAAGGTGGTTATGCAGTGCCAACTGCTGCCATCTTTGGACCATTTTGTTTGGCTATAGCTTGAAACACATATTTCGCCAACCACATCCTTGGCATTGTTTTCACTATGAATAAATAAATGAATAAAGTAGCCCAGCACCGAATTTAGAAGGAAACCTAGTATTTTTAATCTTAAAATCAAAAGCTCAACAAGCATCTGATGACTACACAATAGATTAGTACTGAGTAACCTCTTCAAAAATCAATCCTGTAGCAATTCACTATGTCAGTAATTAAATAGAGCCCTGATGAACAGCAAGGCTTGAAAAAAGTGTAGTCGCATGACAAGTGAACTAGATGATGGTGTAATTATGGGATGGTGACAAAATATCGAAACTTGCTAATTAAATAGTTATGGAACCTATGCGAACATATAATATGTGTTCTATCTGGCCCAATATATTTTGGAGACACTCAAAAAAGCATTTGGTCTATTTTAACATCTTGAATTTTAATAATCACTAGATATTCATGTAAGGGGGCGCAATTATCAGAGAAATCTTTTATTTAAACGACTCAAGTAGTTTGTGACGTATGTCAATTTTAATGGAGAATATCTTACATGTTATGGCTGAATCTGGTCTCATCAGATAAGGATCAATAGTTGAATCCAGTGGAATAAATTGTTAAGAGAAATCAAGTTGGGGAGTTTAAGTATTAACCAATCATTAACCGTCTAGACGAAATAAATGAGGGTCTCTGAGGTCTTCTCAAAGGTAATTTTAAAATGGATTGTTTGATTTCATAGAGAAAATGGCTGTTCGACTGAGTCCTTTTTTAAACTTTATTAAGGGGGAAAGTAGAGATAGATGGGAGTGCGATTGCCTTTCAAAATATGACTAAAAAAGGACCTTTTTTCAGAACCTAAGCTCTCATAAATTGTTAAGAAACTGTTTGTTTCATGGTCCATAACTAACAGACGCCCTCTATAACCAAACAAATTCAACATTTTCGATCTTACTTGTTTGGCTTTCAGAGACTGTTGTTTTCCAACCGCGTGTGCTCCTGTAGTAACCTACAAGCTTTCTGTTTTTGCACAGTCTGATACTACGTTCTCAATGCTTAAGTTGGTATGTCTAAAACGGGTGCTCTGTTCACAAAGCAAAATGGTCCGCAAGGTCTTGCCAGCACTGTTTTATTTACACTTTTCATGGGCTTTTCCAACACATAATCTGAACTTTGGACTTATGCCAAAAAACAGGGGGGTGGCAGGTGAGTACACAGGGAGCATTTATAACAGCAATGCTCCTTACTCCCCTTTCAGCATTTTAAGCCCTGTTGGTTAAGGTGATTTTCTTTATGCCACTCTCCAACGCATCCCCACGTTTTTCAGCCACCTGAATGCATTAACATCACCAGCTATCTTCTTCTATCCCCCAATATTAGCTGCACGAGTCCCTCTCCAAATTCCAACCAACAATCACATATTCACTGACCTAGAAAATCACACAGCACCCTACATCAAACACATGAATATACGAAATAAAACAATACAGTACTAATCTGCCAAACAATTGACCTTTGCATGTCATAGCCACAAGAATGTGTTGGAATGTACTGTTTATATTGCATGCTTAAGCTATGACCTGCAGAAGTCCCAGTCAATCTAAAGAACTTCAAGGCCATGACAATGGCTGTTAGGTATTATACAAATATATTATAAATAGTGAAAAAACTGTGGAAAATAACTTTTTAGGGGTCCAAATGCAGACCCTCACTGATATGCAATCACACTTTAAACTGTGATCTGGGGAATTATGAATTCTGCATAAAAGCTGAGTAACATAACATAACTTCCCATAAATAGTGCATAAAGACTATGGGGTGACCCTTTAGTGGTCTACATGTAGTCCCACTATATCAGCAAACTATGCTGCTAAGAAATGACACCCTAAAGGTGTGATTTAGAGAACATTGAAATTTGCATAAAAGCACAGTAACATAAAATAACATAGGTTATGGTGGTGGAAAGGAGAGGAATCAGACCTGTGGCAAGAGGGGGGCATAATATCATGTGCCTTAAAACGACTCAGAATGAGAGGAGGATACCCATCAATTCTGAAAAGCCTATGGCCTGGGAGAGACCTGCTTGTATCAAGGATGTAATTGCTTAGACATGCCTCATACCATACACTTGTGATTCGGGCAAGTTTAAAAGTTGCAGAATTAATGAGGAGATACAGTTAAACAAATTTCAAATTCCTAGAAACACGTCAGACAAAGGTTGTTCTCAAATGGAACTTGATGCTGATTCTGAAAAAGCAAAACATGTTCACCTCACATATCGGGGCATGGGGTAAATCACACAAATGGCATTTGTTTGACATGCGGGGAACACAAGGCGGCGGGTCTCGCATGCTAACCAAAGGACAACACCATGTGTGACACCTCTGTTTACATGGGCCAAATCAAGCTGACCTTAATTAATCAAGGTTCAAGTTTCCCGATGTATTTGCCATTTTAACATTATTTAAAAATAAACAGGCAATCAAAAGATACCTACATTGTAAAATAAAATGTAGTTTAATAGCTTTTGGAGCTAGCTCTGAAACTACGCAATACCATGTTCCCAATTTTTTTTGTGTGCCTCTTTGATCTAAACCTCTATCTCACAGTAGAAGTCACCCTTCTCTTTTTTAATTCGTTTATTGCAAACTTAAAAAAAAGAATTTGAAATCATATATCATTTGACATTGTCTATCACATTTACGAGCTCTATTTGAAAATTCTATTATCACTTTGCTCATTCTCACTTCCATTACAAATAAACAAGAAAGAAAAAAGAATACCATACAGATAACGTGACAGTGCTATTGTCATCTTTTGGCATTTGCTGCTGTGCATTCCCCCACTCTTCTATACTGCTGGACATTGATTTTTCAATCTCTTTACTCAGATATTTTTTTCTTAAGTCTCTTAGTTCCTCACAGTTTAGTACTAAGTGTTTCAATGTTTCCTCATCTCTGTTACAGAATCTGCACTGCAATTCATTTGCCCCGATTTCTTGTCTTATTTTTTTAATTTCTTTTGTTGGGAAGAGATTCAGTCTAAATTCAGGAAGTTAGCTCTTAGCTGCTTGCAGCAAAATATTTCCATATATTTTGGTATACAGTTTAGGCCTTTAGCTTCCATCGATCTGTTTGCCGTGCATCGGTGCTCCGTTCTATTCTCAATTGTATCTATCCAAACTTGTTAAAATAGTTTTTTTTATAGCATTGGGTGTTTTTGCAAGCATGTTTTCTTCTGAGTTAAGTTGTTTAAGAATTTCTTTGCATTTTGTTCTCCAACTCTGCAATATTGAGTCCTTTTCCATCTCATCCTGTTCCATCAACAGCTTGAATTGTGGACTTTCACCAGTTCCAATGGTTTTGCTATATAGAGCAATCGTGTTCCACATTATTCTCGCATTTATAGATTACAAACTCAGTTCATATAAAATGCACGCTGTTGGGATTCTTTGAGGTAACTGTAGGATTCTTTTCCAGAATGTATTTTCGCATCTAGACCAAATCACACTCGAGCATCCAAACATGGTTTCCGCACCATGTATTAGGGCTGGTACCACCTTGCTGTTATAAAAACTTAGGACTGGTTTATAGGAAAATGTCCCATACTTTTTTCTGGATGATTGCTCCTTGTGCAGTTAGTTGTATGTATTTACTGGTTATCTGTTTGATCATAGGCTGATCATTTATACTTGAGTTCACAAATATACCCAGGTATTTGTTACAAGGAATCTGGTTTAGGACATCTTTTCCCAGCATCACCTCAATTTCTCTTTGTTACATTTGACTCCCTTTAAGTTTTTGAATACTGGAATTTCTGATTTTGTCACATTTATTTCAAGCTCATTCTTTTCAATGTAATTCTTTAAGGCATTTAGCTTTCTTTGTAAGCCTATCAGAGTCATATCAAGCAGGAAAATATCGTCCACATACAGTATCCAGCTTATATGGGATCCATTCAGGTTTGGTGGGAATGATTTTACTCCTTCTAGGGCATTAGCAACTTCAGCAATGTAAAAGTTAAATAGCCTGATTCATGGAATTATGTGTGCCGAAAACGCAGATGTGTGCTACTTTCTGGCTGAAAATCCCTGTTTAAAGTATGGGGATTTTCGGCCAGAAAGTCACGCAAATCTGCGTTTTCAGCGCACATTATTCCATGAATCAGTGCGAAAGAGCGTTGCTCCCAGGGGGCAACCTTGTTGCACCCCACGTGCTGATTTTATTGGAATAGAGGGATGTCCTTCTCCATCAAGTCTAACCTTTTATTTTCGTATCAGAGTAGAGTTCTTTAATTGCTGATATCAGGCTCTGAGGACATCCATGATTCTGCAATTTTGACCACAATAATTTGCGCTCAATCCCATCGAATACACATGCGAGATCTATAAACGCTACATAGATTTGTGACCTTTCCGAATTGCTTAAATCCTCAGGAGGTTAATGATAAGCAGGTTCAACCCGCACCCTTTCATCACAATCACACCTTGACCCCAACACGCGACAATGCAGGTTTGGCACTTGGGGAATGGTCCACAATCTCTACTCCCTTTTCCACTTCCCTTCTTGTGTCCACTACAGTTATCTCGCACACAGTCCACTCTAAGCTTTGTCACTTCTCACAGCTCACTGGGGAATCCAAGAATATCTTTCCAGCATGTCTGACAGGCTAGGGTCAAACATTACAGAAACACAAGCCTTCATATTTCAAGGGTATGCTGGAGCGCAACTCACGCCTATGCATTAGCTTACTGATACAGTTCCAAACTTTTTTCAAGTCGGTGAAACTGCCCTTAGAAGCATTTTACTTTATCCGTTTCATTGGTCAGTGGTATCTTTTGATTGCTCTTCACTGACACTAAAGGCATGCAAACTATTTAATCTTAATTCCTTTCTTTATCATGAGTTGGTACTAATACGTCAGGCCAGGCAAGGTGGCAAGTCCTCTGCATCGCACGTGTCAAGATTCCTGGTGGCTTCAAGTCTACAACACAACTCCCACGAACAAGGCAAATCATTTGATTATTTGGGGATTAGATTTGCCTTTCATGGATCATGATAGCCTCAGGTGAAGAAATAAACAGTGATTTTAGAACAAGTAACAGGAGGGATACTTCGTTTTTTGTACAGCTGCGGTAGCTGATTTGTGGGTGCACCGTTAGAAGCCTATCAAGCCAGAGCCAAAGCTGGTGGTGAACCTTGGGGCC
Organism: Ambystoma mexicanum; assembly: GCF_040938575.1. NCBI lineage: Eukaryota > Metazoa > Chordata > Amphibia > Caudata > Ambystomatidae > Ambystoma > Ambystoma mexicanum. The sequence goes on from NC_090935.1 coordinate 1,463,873,913, forward strand.
ATGTAAACTCGCTCACTTTGCAGACAGCAAAGAACAATTTTTAGAAAAATAAAATGGAGGATTCTGTCTGCAACATCATCAATCCTTTTAGTTTTCTTACTGTTATGTAATGTTGCTGGTACTGCTGACAGACCGGTTCCAAGTGAATCTTGGGTTGATCATTGAATATTATATCACAATATATGATGCAATTTCTGTATGTACCTGATTTATGCCCATTACAGATATATCAATAAACAGATTTTAAAATAAATAAGACATATCTCTGAAGAGTTGGTGTTAAAACCTCCAATGCTTTGGGTAAGGATTTGGGCAAATCCTGCCCAGTCTATATAAAAAACCCACCTTACAGAACTTTGTGCATATCCAGGTTCAGAAAATCTCAAGAACCTTTGATCAATCAGAGACATAAAATAGATCCTTGATGGAAATAGGGGACACCAGTTCCTTCTCAACCATATGCCATGATAGAAATTCGGTACAGATATTTGGAAAAAAACAGTATTTTGAGAATTAAAGCTTTGTGATAACATCTGAAATCCGGAAATCTTATTGCACCATTATCACCAAGATGTTTTAACTTCTTAAGAGAAGTTCCTGCCTTTTTGTTACACCACATAAAATTCAAAAGAACTGAGTAGATTGATTTAAAAAAAGAAGCAGGGAGGGTGTCAGGAAGCATACCTAAATACTATAACACAATAGGGGACACCTCATTTTTTATGGATTCCAGTTGACCCCACCAAATCAAAAATAAAGGAGGCCAAAGGGCTACTGAGTCTCAGAGTCTAGACAGCAGAGCTGCTTCATTGAGCTTTACTGTTTCTTTCATTGAAGATGTAATGGAAATCCCAAACTATTTGATAGAGTTCTGACACTGCTTCAGCCTCTAACCCTCTATGTCATATTTAAAACAATGGAAATTAAGAAGTGTATTTTCGATTTACCTTTATTTAGTTGGGTCCTGAAAATGTGGAGGATAATATAAAAAAAACCCTGAGATTATGAAGATTAGAGCCAGGATTTTTCTGAAAGATTAAAACAGCATCTACATAGGCCAATAATATCATTTAATTCTGGACACACTTAACCCCATAGATATTTGCATTGTACCTAATTAATTAAGCAATAAACCCCGACAGGCGGGGGCATGACCGTGTCATGTAATGCCCTGGGGCTGACTTAAGGTGAGCCATGGGGCCTTACCAAACCTGGTAATGTGTGCCCCCTGAGGGGTTTAATGCCATTAGCATCCCATAAAGCTTACTGGGATGCTAATCGTTTTTTTATTGAACTGTTGCTGTTTCTGAACTTTAAAAACTACAATCCAAGAGGGCTACCATGGTCAAGTGAGAAGGAAACTACACATAGTCCCTTTTTCCTTTTCATAGTGGCCATTTCTGTGGCAGGGAAGAGTAGGAAGACAGAGTGTTGCAGACAATGGCAAGGGAACAGGTAGTTAAGGTAAGTAGATCCGAGGTTAAGGTGAAGGTGGAGGGCGAGAGGGTGGTGCTTGTGGAAATTAAGGGCGGGGTTAGGACATGGGGCACAGGAGTACTTACCTGCTGCCAGAAGGGACAAATGGTGGCCTCCCTGATGCTCAAGGGTCTTGAAAAGCAGGATTTACCATGAGGTAAAGCCCGTGTTTCAAGCTCCCTGATTGGCTTGGCAGCCCCCTGGCCTTCCCACCAAGGTGCAAATTCCAGAAATGGCTCCAGAGAAAAATTAAAAGAATAGGTGATGAAGGGAAGTCCTGGCAAGTGCCACACACAAGAGGAAAGAAGGAAGAAAATGTAATTTAATAAAGACAGATGTTTTAGAACAAGCATGTAGAAGATTGATGAGAGAAAAAAAATAGGAATCAAAAGCATGTCAATTTAATACCTCGAATAAATAATCCCATTCAACTCGAGCAAAGGCTTTTTCAGCATCTAAACCAATAGCACGTAAAATTATTTCTAATCTTATTCACCAAATGAAGCATATTAAAAAGGAGTTTAGAATTAGAAGATAAAACCCACTTTTACAAAACCCACCTGATCAATTTTTTCACCAGCCTAAAGTGAAAAGTCCTGTTCTATTCACATTGATTTTTGAAAAACAATGTACAATCAGAGATGATTAGACAGACTGGCTGCAGTTTTTCGGAAGTGAAAAGTCTTTACCAGATGTAGATAAAATTATCAGAAGGGCTTCAGAGAAAAAGCCAGAGGAAAAGCCTACATCAGAAAAATATGAAAATGAAACAGATAATTTAGGGGTTAGAAAAGTTGCAAAGTGAGCCACAAATCAGATAAAAATGCATCAGGACTAGAGCCTTACCTCTCTGAAGATCCTTATTTGCTTTATAAATGTCATTAATATGTGTAGGATCCTCCAAGGAACCAAGGTCACAGTGGGGATAAAATGTCCAAAACAGTTTATTGAAAAATGCCTTGGAGTTAATTGAAGTATTAGTATTTTTCCAGAAATGTAATTTTTTTGTAAAATCTTGTAAACACTTCCAAAATAGCCTTATTAGAGGAAACTAAAAACCCTTCCTCATTATTAATGCATGCAATACTACACTTTTTTTCTGTACTTTAAATAAGATGCAAGCTTTACTAGACATGTCATCAGTCTTGTTTTTATATTTTATTAGTACTCCACAATATTGCTCTTACATCTTTTTCTTAATTTTAAATTGGTAGGCTTTTCACTATGCTCATCGTATTTTTTATCTAAATCTTTTAGTTGTATAAACAGAGTCCAACAATTTCCTAGAGATTAAATTATGTGACCTCGAGCAGCTTTATCTGCATCCCAGTTATTAACTGGGGACATAGTGTAATCCTTATAAAACTCAAAAAACTGGTGATGGATTGTGTAAAGAGATTGCACAAATGTGTCATCACATAACAGAAATTGATTAAATCTCCATCTACTAGCTGATATACCCTTATCATGTAAAGCCTGAGTAGTAATAATTAGGGTATGATCTGAAATATCAATACTTTGCAATTTAGACTCAACAAAAGCAGCAAGTAGGGACTTGTAAACATGATCAATGCGATTGAACGTGCTATGTGGGATTGAGTGAAAAGTGAATTGTGTGCTAACCACCATCAGTCCACTAACCTTACTTCAGCAATACAATGTAAACATTGTTTATGCATTTTGCAACTTTTAAAATTAAGCTTTGATCCTCTATCCAAGCAGGGATTCATTATATTATAAAAATCACCATACAGTAATAGATTAGGATGAAAATAAAAATGTTTAAGATGAATCAAAAAATTGGGATCTGGATTAGTGGGACAATATATATTTAGAACAGAAACAATATCTGAATCAATCTGAAGTTTAACAAAAGACCATCTTTCTTTATCTTCAAATTATTTTTGTAAAATTTACGATTGTATTAATAAGGATAGTGACCCCATTCCGCTTCCCCTCCAATGGAAATCACATCTCCCACCCAAAACTGCTTTAGTTTCATCATCTCTTGCATGGATCAATGTCTTTCCTGTAAACAGGCAATAGAATGTTTTAATATATTCAGGTACGCTAAAACCTTTTGCATATTATAAGGGGTATTCAGGGCTTTATTGCTCATAAAATGCATTTAAATAACATTGGAAAAGGGGAACATTATTATTATCACAATTCAGCAATACAATCAGCAGAATTTATATCACAAAGTTATTTTAATTTCAAACTCTTTAAATTCTCTTTTTGACCCTATTAGGGTTAGCCACCCATAAACCATAGGATATCAGTTATAAATATAATTAGAGGATAAAACACAAGAGAAAAAATGAAAGGAATACGTAACAGCAACACTTGGATTACTATCACACAAAGTAATGTACTAACGAGAACATTTGAGGGAAAAGAACAATTTCTATACATGGAGGTACCTTATAAAACAGATGCCAGGCCCTAGTCCACCCGAGTTGCTTGCTGATAAACCTCCAGTTAAGTATTCCCATTAGAGGGTAGTTGACTCACCAGAGGCATTCTACCTTACATGTCCCAATAAAGTGCTTAAGAATGGAAGGATCAAAAACAGAATTCTCCCACCTAATAATAATAATCTTCCTCAGTACAAGTCACGTCCTCAAGGATCTAAATCGAATGTGTACAATGAGGACAGAGTATGAAAGCAATAATGAGGGCAGCCCAAAACTGACTGAGCAACACACTGCTTGAAATGTAGCCTTCCTCTGACTGGCGTGGTGTGCCTAGCATCTCACCTGGTTGGCCCGGCATGGCTGCTAGCATCTTTCCAGCAGGACAGGCTGGCAAGCATAGAAAGAGAGAAAGGAAAAACGATCCCAGGGAGGGAAGCCATAGTCTGCAGAGGCTTCTGGCACCTGTTGCATGTCAACAATGCTTCACAGCCAAAAAGACAAGCCCTCCTTTCTTTTTAGGGCCCTTGTTATCTCTCTGCAGTTTGCCATTCGAAATGATTATGTATGCTGTGGCCCCATTTGCACCTAAAATGTTTTGTTTCCTTCAGGTTCAAATGTGTTTTCATCACTTTACGATTGGAGGCCTGCACGGTGCTAATGCGGAGCCTGCTTTCCAAAAGAAGCGCTGTTGGCTCTGCACTTGCTTTGATGCGGAACAGCATCACTACAGCAAGTGAATACCAGTTCCTCACAGGCACACAGGACATGTGGCAGAGGTGAGCCACGTTCCTGTTCACCTTTTAACCATCAATGAAGTCGTCAATGATCAGAATGAAGATGTTTCTCACAGACAGCCAGTGAAAGGGCACGGCAGAGCAGCGGCTGGGGATAGTTACTGTTAAGCATCTAAATATTGTCTTGCTGAAGCCAAATACCCACTGCAGTTGTGTCCTACAAGGGCTGCTACTTGCTATCACTGATGCACGGCTGAGTGCCGGTCCCAGCCAAAACACATTCCCGGTGCTTGTCAGCACTGCACACAGCATGGCAAATTATAGCGACTCTTCTTGTGTTTATAATAACTTGGAGATTATTGGCCACTTTCCACTGCTAATACCGCCAAAAGCACTTAATGACAAAAGAAATGAGCATCACAGCACATTTCAGCACTAGTCAAACGGCCGACCCCCCCTCCCCCATCTCTGCATTAGAACTGTATTTTGAAAGGGCTACATTTAAATAATTCAAAAACTGTTTTGTGATAGTAACCTTATCCATGGTAACGGTTTTACTGAATTCTGAGCAGGAACAGAGCAAACTACACTAGTTCTCCTACCCCCTCGATAAATGCAGGCAGGCATGTTCCCTGTTTTCAAATACTTTTAATATTACCACTTGTATGTACACCACATTTCTACGAATTATCCAATCTAATTAATAATGTTATTTAGTATTTGAATGTTATTGAATTTGTATAGCGCTATAACCAAAGCGCTTCACAGACCTTACAACGGTACAAAGTGGGTAACAATCAATTAATTGATACTGATCTTTACCTTTACTTTAGAAAGCAAATATGTCACTACTAGTGTTAACATTCACTCTGCAAAAGACAAGAACATGAGACATTTACATGCACTTTAATTCAGGGCTGTGTACTAGAATAACACTAGAATAATTCATCCATCAACTTTCCTCAACCGTTTTTAAATGCAGAAATGTCTTCACCATGGCCAGCAAATATAAAATAGCATAGTTACAACAAAACAGTATAATGTGGAATGTGCATGAAATAACAGAGGCTAGATAAACACCACCAAAGCACTGCATCCCTCTCCAAATGCCACCATGGCTCCCTGTTGCCTCCTCACAATGAAAAACCTAGAAAAAAGCGCCACCCACGGAAGGCCATCGGGTGGCTGGGACAGCAGGCAGGGATTGTGTTTTCTCACCCACTGTTCCAGCCACCTGATTACTGAGTGCCCTACCCTGGATGCGAATAGAAACTAAGTGTCAGATGCAATAGCAAATACGCAAACCAGTTGTAGGAAGTACACTTGGGTGTCTGCAACCTTCAGACTCTCCAGATCCTGTGGACTACTACTTCTATTTGCCCCGTGGAAGCAGTCGATTGATAATTGGAGTCGTATGTCCAAAACATCTGGAGAGCCACAGGGTGCAGAGTCCTGATCTATACTGACTTAACGAGCAGTAACTGAAGATTATTTCGTCAGCTCAGTGGAAAATCCTTGGTGCTGTAAACAAACATTTTAATGAAGAGAACCAATACAAGTGGCCTCATTACGAGGTGGGCGGTAAGGAAATCTTTGCGGGTCCTCCCTTAACGCCTGGTTTTTCCAGGCGTTAAGGACAGGATCCGCAAATGGACTTTAGAGCTAATAACGGTACCACAATTAGCGGTACCGTTATTAGCGCCTTCCCCATTCCCATTGAGCACTACGGGGGCTCAAATGGGAATGGGGAAGGGCCCTGGTGAATGGGGAATTACCGGTCCTACCAACCTTGGAATGGACCAGTAATTGCTCCATTCACCAGGGCGGAGTCGGTAAGGTTTTACCTCCAACCTCGCAATGAGGCCCAGTGGGCCTCATTACGAATCAGGCGTTAAGGGGTTAACGGCGCCGTAAACGGCGCCGACCCTTAACGCCTGATTACAAGGTCCGTTAGCGCCATGGTGATATTAACGCCTGCTTTTTGCAGGCGTTAAAATCCATGGCGCTAAGGGACCATGGTGCTAATTACGCCACCGTAATTTACGGTGGCGTAATTAGCGCCTTCCCCACTCCCATTATGCCCTATGGGGCAAAAATGGGAATGGGGAAGGGTAAAATGGGAAATGGGGATTTACCGCCACACTCACCTTACAATGGGGCGGTAAATCCGCCATCCACCATGGTGTAAACGTAGTTTACACCATGGTGGTAAGGGTACGACCCAGGCAGTAACTTACCGCCTGGGTCGTAATGAGGCCTCTTAGTTGTGACTTTGCCAGCAACCTGCCAGCAGAAGTATTATGAATATTTCACTTCTTCAATCATAGACTTTTTTAATGTTGCTGCAAGATTATACTTTCCTGAATTTGCTTGGGGTAGGACAGCCACTGAAATTGGAAGCACATAGTGAAGGATCCTTCCTGCAACGTCATCAACCTAATCATGCAAAGGATGGGCACTGTGCAATGCCAGGAGTAACCTGGGTAGTAAGTTAAGGGATAATGTTAAAGCTCTGCCCTGATGTTATGCTCACCACTTGCTATGGAAGAAGTTGAACATAATGTCGGCCACCATGAACAGTATTGCTAGCCAGCAGGCCCTGCAACCCTGTCTCTGTGGCGTAATCAGTTGAGCATAACTGCTATGCTTGATAGGAAGGTTACTGTGACAGTGATGCGATTGAAAGGTGATTATTAGAATGGCATCTCAATAAGGCGTAGCACTAAGTGAACATTTTGTCACAAAATAGCCAACACATGGTTCACCAAGTTCATTTATTTTTGGGAGGATTTGAAGTCATTGATGAGACATACATATTGGCATTATTCTGTGGCTTTTGAGAAGATTAATTCGTTTGGTAAAAAGGTGTTATAGTTCAGTCATATGTATTACACGTGCCAGCATTAATAATACGTTGTTTAAAACGTGTACCTTATTTACCTTTAACAAACGACTTCTAAACTGCTTTAATTCCAAACAGTTGAAAAGGATATGGGTGGCCGAAGCCAGGTTTTTGCAGGCAACCTGTTAAGCATGCATACTGGTGGTATCCCGGGCAATTTGCCATCCACTTAGCGCACACTAGGACCTGCTGATGCCATATACGTTTAAAGAAGATCGCCACGCTTCAAACGCTACTGTTCCAAGAGACATTTTGGAAACACTGTCGAAGAGACGAACCGTCTGTCTACTTTTGTACCTGTGAACCTAGGTACATGTACGTGCAAAGATCCTAAGTATCAATTTTGTGGAAGTGTGTTACCCCTAGCAAGCAGTGATGGGCCGCCTATCTAGCTGAAAGATAGAGGGAAAACTGGCCCTATCTGCACTATCTGGTTTTTGAAAATCCAGCCACTCGCGTGGTTGAAACTGGCCAAAATCTGTTTCATTCTTAGCTGTTTTACGACGAAGTATGAAAGAAAATTCTAAAAATTCTTCGTTGCAAACGTGGGAAAGGGGCTGCTATGTGATCCTATTCCCCTATGTCTGCTCTTTACTGTTCCTGATAATATTTGTCATGTTCGCTGAATACGTTGGCAAAGAAAACAAGTGAGAAGAACAAGTTACTTCTTACCTGGTAACGTTCTTTCGACGGGATGTTCCTCCGACGTATTCCTTATCTTTGATAATACGTTTCCAGGTTGATGGCCTCGGAAATTTTTTCTGTAGAGGGCGCTGCGCGTCTACATCCGCCGAGTCGATGTACCTCGACGGCCACCGTATTGGCGCCGACGTCACCATGCCCATAAATAGCCACGCACTGCGTCCGTTGCTCAGTTCCGTTTTGTAGCATAAGAAAAGACATGCCTGAATCGGTTAGTAACCTTGAAGGAGCGAAAGCTGCAACCACAAGGGAAGTTATCACTGCGGGGATGGATGGGAGGGGCGATAAGGAATACGTCGGAGAAACATCCCGTTGAAAGAACGTTACCAGGTAAGAAGTAACTTGTTCTTCGAAGGGATTGTGTCCTCTGACGTATTCCTTATCTTTGATAGACTCCCATAGCAGTGGTATGTAATTGGAGGAGGGAGTGATAGTGTTATGTATCCCTTTAGGGATGGACTGAATGTAATACGGCCTTGCCAAATCTGGTCTCTTGAGCAGTGGAGGAATCCAGATTGTAAAATTTTGTGAATGTATGTGCGGACGACCATGTGGCAGCCGCACATATGTCCCGGACCGGTACCTCTCTCTGGAGAGCCAAAGAGGCTGCGATACCCCTGGTTGAATGAGCCTTGAGATTTTTGGGTGGCTCTTTCCCTGCTAGTCTATAACATTCCAGGATGGCCAAAATAATCCACCTGGAGATGGTTTGTTTTGTTATGGGTAGTCCCAACTTGTGACCTGAGTATCCTACAAACAGTTGGTCTGTTTGCCTGATCCTAGCCATTCTGCTGATGTAAAAGCTGAGAGCTCGCCTAGGGTCCAGCCTGTGTAGCCTTTCCTCCTCTTTCCCCGGATGGGGAGGAGGGTAGAATGAAGGCAAGGTAATTTTCTGAGTAATATGGAATTCAGAAACCACCTTTGGGAGGAAATTAGGCTTCATCTGTAGGACAACCTTGTCCTTGTGGAAGATTGTATGTGGGGGTTTACAGGAGAGAGCTTGTAGCTCACTCACCCTCCTAGCAGATGTTAGTGCTACCAGTAGGACAGTTTTAAGGGTGAGAAATCTCAATGCACAAGAGTGAAGAGGTTCGAATGGAGTGCCCATTAAGAAGTTTAAGACTAAATTTAAGTCCCATAATGGAACCTGGAATGGTTTTGGAGGGTAAACATTATTTAGACCCTTGAGAAATTGTACCACTAGAGGAATTTTGAAATACGATGGTTCCTCCGCAGTGCGCTTGAAGATAGAAAGCGCTGCGAGATAGCCTTTTACAGTGCCAACTTGAAGGCCTGAGTTTGCCAAGTAGAGTAGAAACGATAACACCGTTGGTGTACCACATGAAAAAGGGTCGATATTCTCTTCCCTACACCAGCTGCAAAACTTGTTCCAACGGCAGCGGTATAAAGACTTTGTTGCTGGTCTTCTGGCCGAAAGCAACACCTCCATGACGTCATCAGGGAGATCCCAATCCTTGTACCTCAACCTTTCAGAAGCCAAGCGTGAAGGTTGAGGGTTCTGGTGTATGGATGGAGAACCTGACCTCCCTTCTGCGAGAGAAGATTCTCTTTGAGTGGAAGACGGATTGGAGGGCAGATGGACATATCTAGAAGGTCCGGGTACCACGTTCTCCTGGCCCAATCCGGGGTAATTAGGATCATGGTTTTCCGGAATCTTCTCAACCTCCTGATCATTTGAGGAATAATAGGGACTGGTGGGAACGCGTAAAGGAGTGGAAACTCCCAGTCCACTACGAACGCATCTCCTAGAGCTCCTCGCGGGGGAAATTCCCTTGAACAGAACAGATCGCACTTCCTGTTGGTGCTTGTGGCAAACAGATCCACCTGATGGGTTCCCCAAAGGGCGAAGATCTCTTGAAGGACTTCCTGAGCTAGCTCCCACTCGTGGGAGACTGTGCTCTGCCTGCTCAGAGCGTCCGCTGTCAAATTCTTCTCTCCGGGTAGGTGGACTGCCGATAGAGAGATTCCTTCCCGAATTGCCCAAAACCAGAGCTGCATTGCCTCTCTGCACAGTGGCAGTGATCCTACGCCTCCTCTTTTGTTGAGGTAGTGCATGGCCACCGTGTTGTCCGTCATTATCAGGACATTTCTCCCTGTACTGATGGCAGGAAAGCTTTCAGCGCTATTCTGATCGCTCTCAGCTCTAATAGGTTGATATGTAGTCTGGACTCCGATGGAGACCAACGACCGCTGATGGTCAAGTCGTTGGCATGGGCTCCCCACCCTGTGAGCGAGGCGTCTGTGACTACTGTTATCTCCGGCCATGGTTGCCAAAACAGTTCTCCTTTCAAGATGTTCTCTGGATAGGCCCACCATTGAAGGTCGTGGGCGACCTTGTCCGGAATCCGGAGGAGGTCTGTCATTCTCCCTGAGAATTGTGACCACTGACTTCTCAGTGCCCACTGAAGAGATCTCATTCTCAGGCGAGCCTCTGGCACAAGGAAGATGCAGGATGCTATGAGGCCTAGCAACCTCAAAAAGTCGAAGGCTGGGAGACGCTGGGCATTTTGAAACTTGGTGACCATCTGTAGAATATCTTGAGCCCTCACCTCTGGTGGCGAGGCTTTTCCCAGGGAAGTGTCCAGGACCGCTCCAATGAACTGGAGTCTCTGAGATGGTATCATCTGTGACTTCTTTAAATTGAGGGAGAAGCCCAGTCTGTGAAGGAAGAGGCAGACATAATCTAGCTGGGTCTAGGCCTGTTCCGAAGATGCGGCCCTGATCAGCCAATCGTCCAGGTAGGGATAGACGTGGATCCCTTCCCTCCTTAGACTCGCCGCCACTACCGACATCAGCTTGGTGAAGACCCTCGGGGTGGAGGTCAGCCCAAATGGCAGAACTCGAAATTGATAATGAGAGTTGCCAATTGCGAACCTCAGGTATTTCCTGTGCTTGAGATGGATTGTCACATGGAAATAAGCATCCTGAAGGTCCAGAGATACCAGCCAGTCCTGGAGCTGGAGGGCCTGAAGGATCTGAGAGAGAGTTACCATCTTGAACTTGTCCTTCCTGAGGAACTTGTTCAATTCTCGTAAGTCCAGGATGGGTCTCAGTCCTCCGTCCTTCTTTGGTATGAGAAAGTAGGGGGAGTACCAGCCCTTGTTCCTGTCCGCTACAGGTACCGGTTCTATGGCACCTATCTCTAGCAGGTCCATAATTTCCTGCAAGAGGAGCGGATCTGGAACTTTTAGGGAGGTCTTCTCCGTTGGATGACTCTGAGGGATGTGTAGAAAGGGTAGGCAGTAACCTTGGGCAACTGTCTCCAACACCCAAGCATCTGACATTCTAGCCTGCCATTCCGTCAGATAGTGAGTTAACCTGCCCCCTACAGGTGTCTTGTGTGTGAAGGCCTCAGAGTGGTTTGGGGGCGGCTGATGCAAATGCCGAGGGTAAAGAGGCACCTGCTGCTGCTGTGGTCTTAGTACTTTTGACCCATCCACCTCGGGTGGATCTCGTTTGGCCTCTTTCAGCCGGTTGTCCTCTGCCTTTCCCGAATGCGGAATAATAGCGAAAGGACTTTCCTCTCCCAGAGGCTCCTGAGGGGCGAAAAGGAGTTTGGCGGATAGCAGCTCCTAAGGATTTTGCTGCTGCTTTAGAAGTCTGTAACTTTTCCAGACTGTCATCAGCCTTTTTCCCGAATAATGAAGAGCTGTCAAAGGGCATATTCAAAAGTCTGGCCTATACATCAGGGGCAAAGCCCGACTTTCGCAACCACGCATGCCTGCAGATTGTTGTACTTGCCGCCATGGCCCTGCTGATACTGTCAGCGGAATCAATGCCCGTTTGAAGTGATTCGCACATGGCATCTTTGCCATCTTTAATGATGTTAAGGAAGGCTTCCTTTTCCTCTCCTTCGGGTATGCAGTAAGCCGCTGATGAAGCACACTCCCATAGTGTGTGACTGAACCTGGCGAGCGTACAGGTGGGGTTGATGGACTTCAACAGCATACTACAGGCAGAGAAGACCTTCTTTGCCATAAAGTCGTACCTCTTGTCATCCCTATCCTGTGGGACAGTAGGGTAAGCACCGTTGGCTGTGGAGCCTTGGTCCTCTCTTTCATCGGTGTCGACGTCGGTGTCGAGTCTATCGACCGATGCGTCGAGGAACCCTTCAACAACGGCGTTGATGGCGCCGATCCGTGCATCGAAGGAATCTTCGACGATGGCGTCGAAGACGGTGCCTTCTTACCCGATTGCACATGGCGCTCTCGGGTGGAATGTTTTGCCGGCTGCTGCGACTCGCAGCGTTTTGATTTTTTGGGTTTTTCACCCGGGGTATCACCCTCAGCTGTCTTCGAGGGGGTCGAGGCCGCGTTCTCGAAGACGCTTAACATTTTCTTTCTGAATTCCTCCCACTCAGCTTGAGAACTGTGTTTGGTGGGACAGGAAACTCTTTCTGGGAACACAGAAGACGATGAGGAATGGGACCTTCGACGTCTCTTTTTTGAGTGTCTAGATCTCGACGAATGGTGGGAGCTGCTTCGAGATCTAGAATGGGAGTGTTTTCAACGGTGAGGAGACGAATGCCTCGACTCAGCCGACGAAACCTTTGATGAGGATTTGGCTGACTTACCTCTCTTGAGTTTCCCCTTTCGCTCCTTCAGGGCTTTCGCCGTCATGGACATGCAGTCCTCACACTCCGAACAATGGTGCTCGGACCCCAAGCACCATAAACAGACCGTGTGTGGATCCGTTATTGACATTTTTTTACCACAGTCTCGACATTTCTTGAAGCCGGATCGCGGCGTCGTCGGTTCTGATGAAGAAGCCATCGAGAACGATAAGGAATATTCGAGTCGAAATAGATAGTAAACCTGACTGAACTGACCAACGACGTTCCGAGGCCCCACAAAGCACGGAAAAACGGAACTGAGCAACGGACGCAGCGCGTGGCTATTTATGGGCATGGTGACGTCGCTGCCGATACGGTGGCCGTCGAGGGACATCGACTCGGCGGACGTCGACGCGCAGCGCCCTCTACAGAAAAAATGTCCGAGGCCAGCAAGCTGGAAACGTATTATCAAAGATAAGGAATACGTCGGAGGACACAATCCCTTCGAAATAACCTTCACTTGAACTTATTCTAAATCAGTCATTTGTCCAGGTGTGTATCTTTCCCTTACACATCCACTAGCATCGTCAACCGGTTTAGGTGGGAAACACTACTTTATACCACCTTCATCAGGACGGGTTAGTGTGAAGTCATGCACCTCCTTGCGTCTTGTACGGTTGCAAAACAATGATTCCACAACAGAATGTCTTTGTGCTCTGGAAGGAGTACACACTACAGTATGGTGCTTCCCTGGGGCATCATCTGAAAAATTGTTATGATGTGCATCAGTGGGCCCCCCCCCCCCATCTACTTGGCTATTCTGTGTCTCCTATGCCATGCCCACACAGATTCTCGTATGCAGCTCTCTTACAACTAATTTAGAATAAGTTCAAGTGAAGCTTATTTCTCACTTTTCTGCTTTGCCAACTCATTCAGTGAAAATGACAAATATTATCAGGAACAGGACAGGTGTTCCATGTCAGACCTCCATTCATGGGCGTAATGGGAGGGATGTGAAATTGAATATGACTGGCCATTAACTTCTACAACAACGGGACCCTCATGGTGCAAGTAACTCACAAAAACCTACTCAAATTTATATCCTACTGGAATATCTTCTTTCTCTGTTACAAGTGCAATTAATTATCCCTATCCCCAATAACACGGCAAACGACTAAAACCGGGTGGGAGGAGCCAGGAAAACGCTTGCATCTCAGCACACCTCATCCAGTAATGCGCCTGTTGTACCTCCTCATCCTGCCTTTACAGGATGAGTCACTTTCTCGGGTCGATTACAAGCAAAATGGTTCCTAATGTGTGATGGCATTATGCTTGACATCATTCACCACCAATTGCTATTGAGGCACCCAACAATGTGGCAATTTACAGCTAAAACCATTAATCCTAAAAAGACCCTGAACATCGAAATTCTTCCACTAAGCATGCATCCACTATCCCTGACCTACTCGAAGACCTGGATATTGATATCCTAGTCATTACTGAGACGTGGTTCATGAATAACTGCCCTACATTCTTGGATGTTCTTCTACTCGCTGGGGTTCAATCCTAGCCAAGAACTAAGCAGGGCGTCGGGAAGGATGATGGCCATCATTCACTCTGGATGCCAACCTCTCCTTTAACCTCTTCATCTCAGACATGAACATGATCTACCTTCCATGGTCAGACTTACACTTGATTCTGACTAAAATGCCCAGAATCAACAAAATATCCAATCCTCCCGCTATTATCACTAGAGCCTCTATTTAACTCAGACAAATTGAAAAGGTCATCACCTAAACTTCAAGAAGGCACACTCCTCATCAGAGGGTAATATACATCTTTCAAATATCTTGCGAAATCTTCAAAAACATGTCACCAAATTTCTAAACACTAGAATACCCATCTGTCAAAAAACAAAAATCCAACTGCAAAAGACATGACGTGAGTTTGCTCTCCTAAAAAGGACTAACAGGTAACCTGAATGAAAACGGCGAGAAACCGAAGAGAGCAGGGACTAAATAGCATGCCTGCAGCGCCAAAGAGTATTCCACTAGGTCAGCAATCACTCCTTTGTACAATGTCTGCACTTTTATTGGAAACGTACATGTTTCTGCATTTTAATGGTTAATATGGCTCTTGCAACACCGTTTTTTAGAAAATTATCGTTTGTATAAGTATGCTTTCATTTCCAACATTTGGTTGTTATACTCTGTGTTGAGTGTTAGTCACATGTTGTGCCTCATTATGAGGCAGGCGGAATGGGTTTAACGGCACCGGTAAAGGTGCCGGTGCTGTTAATCCCATTCTGCCCTATTACGAGGTTCCCTCGCGGGACTCACTCTGGACGTCTGGTCAGACCAGAAGTCCATTGTGGGTCCCGCGAGGGGACCAGGCAGCTAACAACGGGCCCGTTATTAGCTCCCTCCCCATTCAGCCATATGTGGGCTGAAATGGGAATGGGGATGTGTTCCCTGAATGGGGAAATACCGTGTCCTCCAAGGTTGGAATGACCCGGTATTTCCCCATTCATGTACCACGGACCCGGACCCGAGTTTGTAGGCACGGCTGCCTCCAAACTCGTAATGAGGCCCATTGTGTTAAGGAAATGTACTGACAGCAAGTATAAAGGTTTGAGTTGTAACTCACATTCTGCATATTTGTCTCAATAATGAGTTAGCTAGAGCCATAGTTCATTGGTTTTGCATCTCAGTTTTTGGTTTTTATCTTGAGTCTGAAGACTCGAGCTCCAATTTACACTTGGGCGGTAGCCCTTAAATGAAGCAGTAATGTTATTACCGCCACATGTAAGGGTTCGCCCAATCTCGAGTCTGGCAGCTAATTGTGCCGAAAATGCACTAATGGACGGACTGGGGAATACCCATTACCTCCCAACACTTGATCCGGCGCTAATAGCGCCGGACCATACCGCCCACTCGTGATTAGGTCTACATTTGCTCAGTCTAGTTCTCCCGTTCAGTGCATGTGGTCTCAAAATTTGTTATCACTTCATGAACTGTTTGCATGTACTTGTTTATAGGGACCACTTGCAACAACACATGCTTGACCTTGCTTGGTTAGGCCTAACCTGTTTTAAAAGTAGCAAGAGGAGAAACTAAAATCACTCTGGAGTTTTCTCCTGTCATGAATTAATAATGGTTGAAAGTTATAGGTCTAAGTCACAAAGTTCACATTGGTAATTAGAGTAATAATGTCCCAGCATGCCAGCATGTGAATCAGTATGCTGCCTGGCAGGAGGGCAAGCAATGCTACAAAGTAATTGAGGTCATTGACTTTCTGATGTAGAACAATGCTTAGAAAATATAGTGCCTTGCACAACAGTCAGGTAATGTAAAACGTTCTTGTTTTTCATACATTTAATGAAAAGACGAATATGCAGCTAATTAGCTGAATGTAACACCCAACATTTATTCATCCATCAATCAAACTCTCCCATGACTATGTGGATTTTATTACGGTTAAGAAAATCGGAAATTCAGAACAGCATAATCAAAAAGTTCAGGTAAAGAAGAAAATGTGTGTATGTGATAGAGAAAGAAAAAGAGAGGAGTGCATGTGTTGGTGTGCGGACTCACATGCGAGGCCCATGACTCGCCAGCAGCCCGATGAACATCTGTGACAGACTTCATTTTGTGCTCCCTTTTGTTTACTTAGCTCATGGTCAAGCAGTACAAATTACTTAACTTGGCTATTAAGATATACAATGAACCATTTAAATCCCATCACATGTTTGTTGTGTACAGTTACACAGTTACATATTCTTGTTATTGAACACCGCCAAAAGATTAATTCCCCAAATAGTCCTATTACACTTGGGAAAGGATTTCCAGCATCGGGCATTTCTGTATCGATGATAACTGCAAACATAAATCATCAGTTTGGGCATAGAAAGTCACATGGCCATCCACAAATTAATAAGGGACTTGTAAGCGCTACTGGCCTCTCGACTATTGTCTCCAGTGTACCATCCACGACTTGCTAGAAATGTTAAATCCCAAATCGATTAGTATTCAATCTCGGCACTCACAAGATCACACTGCAGACACCTGGAGACAGGAAAGCAATAATCAAGCGGGTCCAGTCTACAGTAAAGTATAGAAATCAGATTTAAATGATATAGCTTATATTTACTTCATAGCAGCGCTCTACATGACGTTACAAGAGATTATCTTATTAAATAACAAACTACATAATTCTCTAAGATTTCCTGTCAGCCATCCAGTGTCTGCTCCCTAGGTAGTGAGATGCAGGTAGATACAGGTGGTGGGTTAGTGGTTAACAAGAACCTATAATACCAAGAGATGGAACCCCCATGCCAGTGACACCTTGACAAAGATGGCACTGGGTGGCCAAGAAACCTTTGACTTGAGGTGCCTGAAGGAATCCTTACCTAATATGCTGAATTTCTCTCAATGCTGTTCAAAGGAGCAGACACACATACTGCCCAAAAGCCCACCCACCATATGTTCATTTTCTAGCAGCTCAATGTTTCAATGTTGAATCATTAAGGGTAGGTGAAAGTAACTCTAATCTGCTAAATTCATGCATCTTTGGAATGTTTAACAAATCCGTAATAGCCTTGCATAACACACAATACTGCTTTGCAGTATGGAGTTTAACTTTCCTTTCACAACAATACTTCTAAATTGTAATATGTTGTAGTGGTTGCGACCCTCAAACTCCTTATATTCTTTAATGTTTTCTAGAAATGCAAAGCCTAGGGTTTTCCTACATAGTATATACCACGGCTCCCCCTAAGCTTATGATTTTTTCAAATAAAACTATTTAGAGCTCACATTAAGATGTATACACTTGGTCAGACACGTGCGACAAACCCAACGAGTTTGTTACCTCTCCCCAAGGGGGAGCCACCCTCTTTGGGGTTAGGGAGGTGAGCCAGCTATGCTTAACACCCCCAAGCGGACAGGGGAAGCGGAATCCCTCTGGAGCTGACTCCCGCATGGCGACAGAGAAAAACCAGAGAGGGACTTAAGATACCATCCCTTTCCCTCAGAAACGAACACCTTCATGGGGTATACAGGAGCTAAGGTATGTGAGAACCCTTTAACAATGGCTGGCTTGGCTTCTGACCCAAACTTCATTCCATCTTCCTCATGGGAGACATCAGAATGGGGAAAAAACAGCCTCCAGGGGGCACGTCGGGAGGAGAACAAATCAGGAAGGAGTATCTGCACCGCCCACAGAGTTTAATTACACTGCAACACTCATTGAAAGAGACGCTCAGGGTGATGCTCGAAGAGACGGTCAGATAAATCCTAAGAAAGATGCTCAGAGGAATGGAACACCAGACGTGGCGTCACACCTGCACATCCACACTGTGAGAGGGCAACGTGCCCCGGCAGTCGAGTAACCAGAGTCACGCAGTGTGGTAGTCTGAGCAGGAATGGAGTAACTTTGCAAGCTGAGACAGAGGCCGGAAGTGGACCTGCCCATGGACTCCTGCACCGAGCCTGCGGGGACCAGGAAAAGAAGCCTCCATCCACGGAGCCCAGTTGAGGAGTGATGTAAGTGGCAAGACGAGGGCTTTTGGCCTACATCACCTTCCAAGTGAGCACCACTCAATATACACAGGTACACAGTGGCTACCAAGGAATGGGAGGAGGGTGGCAAGGCCAGCAAACAGAAAAGCCCCAGAGTGTGGTTGGAAACTGAAAGAATCCTTGGTGTGAGGGAGAAACAGAGGAGCCCCAGAGTCGGGAGGAAAACCTAAACAATCCCTGGTGTGGGGAAAAAACACACCACAAGAAGCCCCATAGTGGGAGGAGAAGCCGAAAGAAGCTCTAGTGTGGGGGAGAAACAGAGAAGCCCACACAGTGGGGAGAGAAACTAAAAGAAGCCCAACAGTGGGTAAGAAACAGAGGAGCCCCCCATAATGGGGAGAGAAGCTGAAGGAAGCCCTGGTGTGGGGAAGAAACAGAGAAGCCTTAGAGTTTGGAGGAAAACAGAGAGAAAACCAGAGGTGGGGAAAGATCAGAGAAGCCTCACAGTGGGGAGAGAAACCAGGAAGTAAGGAAAGAAGCAGCAAGAAGCCCTGGAGAGCAGGTAAGAGAGACAGAGAAAAGCCCCGTTTTGGTTAAAGAACCAAAGAGCTCAGAGTGGGAAATGAGCAAGAGCATACCCCAGAGTGGAGGAGGTAGAGATTGAAATAAAAAACAGACTGTGGGAAAAGGGAAATATAAAAGTCTCCCTGAAATGAGAAGGACAACTAAACACACACGTTTGAAGGAGAACCAGAGAGACCTGACTGAAACTCTGGGCTGAACTGTGAACATAGGAAGAGCCTATAGTAAAGCGACATAAGGATGGGGGAAGGGGTCAAACACAAACAGCCACCCTGTTTGCTTGGGTAAGGACCAAAGTGTGTCTTGGTTGTTGTTTCTTTTTATTTCTTTTGCCTACTAGGCAGATAAAGTAGGGTAGAATAGGATTTCTGGACAGGGGACTTCATTTCTTGTTGAACATCTTGACACTCTACTAAGCACACCTTTTGACCTGTATATAGAGTAGGGATACATATCTCAGACGTAGGAAAAGAGGAGGTCTTTCGAATTAGAGAAGAGAATAAAACATTCGAAAATGATGCCTCCTTGTATGTCTCCTGATTGGTTTATAGTCATAATCTCGAATACAAAAATGTCGAAAGTCATAATGTCGAAAAAATAAAGTCGAAAACAAAAATGTCGAATTTCTTTTTTTTTGATTGATTTTTATTCGAAATGGGGGGGTTCCCCCCCAACCCCCCTTTTTTAATTTTTTTTTATGTTTTACCCCTTTTTTTTTTACCACCGGAACCTCAAAAAACATGTAAATTAAAAAAAAAAACAATTCCACATTTTTGTTTTCGACATTATTGTTTCGACATTATTGTAATTCGACATTTTGTTTTCGAGATAATGACTGGACACCCTCCTGATTGACCTACCACATATGTCATGGCATGAAACGAACTGGCAAGCTTTGAACTGACTGATGCAAGTTCTTTTTGTGACATTGTATTCAGGAGTGCCCACCAGATATATGGGACTGTGGACATTTTCAAAGATTGACCCTGTTTATTAAATACCTTGCGGTGTACTAACACCTGTTGCACATTTCCTGAATACCCTTTGGCCCTATTTGGCTGCATCTAGGCAGCCCTCGATCCCCGCTTAGGCACCCTTTTCTACAATGCCCTTTCCAATGTCATTCAGATGCCAACACTGAGGTTTGTGCATAGAAACCAAACCAAAACGCTCTGGTAGTTCCACTACTGCCAGAATAGAACTCCCAAGGACTGATATAATGACGAAAGCATCATCCACTTGTAATGCTCATTTAAAGGTAGCAATGGCATAGAAAACAAGGAAAATTACTATCCATTACCTGATCTTGGCAGTTAGCAGTTATAAAGGGCAAATAAGTGTGGGAAGAGGGGTCAAGCAGTTTGGTTCCCCACTCAATCTCAAATTCCCTGTATACCTTAACTATAGCGTTTGAACATTCATTTAGGGCATTCAAGAAATTAAGGACATTTCAAGGGAAGGCCATACCACCTAGCACCTGCCTAGGAAAGTCCCAGCTGACCCTATTGAACACATCCTCGGCATCTGGAAGAATCTATGCAAACTGGTACTTCTGTATTAACACAAGTCTAAAGCAACATCTAACGATCTGTTAATGAAGATGTTATGCTGTAGCCTGCTTCTAACTGAAATTAACCAATGGTGGTCCTCTATGAAGAAGACATATATTACCCTAGCTACCTCTACTGCCATTACTTTAATAAAAACGTTGTGCCAGCCTAGGGGTATGTCTTTAGGAGGGTTGCAGTTGGGGTTCTTTTCTTTTTAAACAAGGACCACTATCGTTGAGGTCTGCCAATAGGCTATCACCCATCTCTGCTACTACACCTCCCTACAGAGGTCACAAACATATTCCTTCAGGATAGGCCAGAATATTTGATAAACCTCAAGAGGAAGGCCATTCTTGTTAATGCGGATGTCATTTTTGCAATGGTTTTAATCGATATCTAAACCTTGCCGTTATTGATGCCTCCAATAACTAACCCTGTAAGGAGATCGTTTCGGATATAGGAATGTCTGGTGACCGTGAAATACTGGTTTACCTCATACATTTGTATTCCTGATTCTAGGACTAGGGTAAGACCTATAGTAACCAGTTCTGCAGCACACTGCAAACTATATTTGGTGGCCACGTGCACTCCGAAGTGGGTTCACCCTAATACGCTTTCTGCCTCCAATAACGTCCCTATTTCACCTGGAAAGAGTAGAATAAGGCCTCTGGGAGATTCTTGTGTCTCCTCCCCTTGGATTTCTTCACATTGATCATATACGTATGTTTTGAATGAGTGCTAAATGATATGGACCAAAAGTCATATCCCAATATTTTTGGGCTGAATGGCGATATACAATATACATCTCAATATTGTTTATGTGGGTTAAATGCTCAGTTGTAAGCCAACTACATGCGAGATGCCAACAGTACTAATACTGATCAGTAAATGAAAAATACAACTCTAACATTGTCAGTTAACCTCCTAAATTTGCAATGTATTCAAAAGTACATCATCTCAATAATAATGGCAATACTAACACAAAAATGCAAGTAGGATACACATCCCTAAATGCACTGACATAGGCATTAAGTGGCATGTTGTCATATTGATTTGTCATCTTAATTTAATAGGTGACATATATATCTCACACTCCTTTTCAAATATATACGTATATCTCGATTTTAACGATATTGTCTAATCCTATATCGCTTTTGAAAACATATTGATATATCTCCAAAACTCGATATATCGCTCAACCCTATGTTGAATTCTGCAATTGATCCCAGTATAGTGCTGGGGGATTCTGAACATGCCTCTGAATATTGGCAATTCATTTGTTCATGCCCCTTAACCAGGCTTTACCCCTGGAGTCAACAAATTCTTGTTGTTTGACCTTAACAAAGATATCTGTAACTTGTTGATCTTCAGATGTTTTCAAATGAGGCTCCCATAATTGCTCACCACTGGCTATGCTGGATATGCCTGATGGGATTTGTAGTCCTACACATCTGGCGAGCCAAAGGTTTCAGACCTATGCCTTAGCATTTACCAATATGAGTTGGCATAAGCATCAAGCATTGACATAACCATGGCTCTCTTGCCCAATAGGACATCTTCTCTTTCCTAAATAACTAGGCTGAAGCTACTATATTTCAGTGTCTGAGAATGTGCTATGTGAGCGCTAAGAGGGGTTTCCAGCTGTGATTCCTTCTTGTAAGCCACACCTGAACAATATGTCAACACTGTTTGGGTCATGATACGTTTGCTGGTGTGCGAAAAATGCCAGTAAAAGTGTCAGGAATACCACCACCAGCACTTTTCCCTCACCGGGAAACTGCAAGTGTCCAATCACAAGTTCGGGGAAAAGTTGGAGGATTCCAGCTGGAGGTGAATGTGCTGACTTTCCGCCCATTTGCGGCGCAATTACCATGGCGCAATTACCACTGGGGTAATTGTGCCAAAAATGTCCCATTAAGTCCTATGGACTAAACAAAAAATTGGGACTTTCCTCACCATCGTCCACTTTTAATCCAGAGGCAATAGCGCTGGTCCAAGTGGCGGTCACAGTAATTGCGTTGGGCAGTATTCGGTGGATTTTCCACCAGGATACCGCCCATCTTGTGGTGAGGCCCTGAATCTTAAAACTCTCTTAAAGTGAAAGGCAAAAATTCTGTTGCTGGCTATGTGCGTCTGGCTAGGGAGTTTGAAGGTCCCTATAAGAGTATCATTACTAGCATTGCAGGTAACCTCCATTAGTTTGGACCTGACCTTCTTTCCATGGTGTTCATTGGTATTGGTGGAGTGCTCCTGTGACTGCCCCTGACTTGGTGCAGGGACCCTGTGGGGCTGGTATGGCTTTCCATGTACTTCAGTTCCGACAGGATAGACAGGAGACTTCATCACATATTTCCGCCTTTTCCTTGTACACCCCCCTATGAAGATCTGTGACTGGAAAAATAGAGACCCTATTCTTCCCAAACTCTTACATAGTCTGGCTAGGCTTTACCTGACTGGATGTGGTGATCTGAAGGCGTCCTTGTGATCAATCAACCAACCGTGTACCATCAATTTCTATTTCGCGGGCATCGATGGAATAGCTGGGGCGAGTACAGTTTGCATTCCCAAAGGCATTTGGTTCCTTGAGGAGGAGGTTGATTCCTCTTGGCTCACAATGGAAGCAGGCCATTTCTGAGATTGTGGGGAGTCTCCTACAAGCCAAATGAGGGCTACATCCTTCATTCCCTACTATACCGGACTCTCAGACTTGTGTGTGTTTTCTCTGTTGTTTAAATTGCATTGTGAAAGTCTTTAAAAAATTGCATTGTGAAACCTAGGCCTTTTCCCCACTATAAAGGACTCTCAGACTTGGGTGTGCTTTCTCTGTAGTTTAAATTGCATTGTGAAAGTCTTTAAAAATTGCATTGTGAAACCTAGGCCTTATTCCCACAATACATGGCTCTCAGACTTGGGTGTGCTTTCTCTGTTGTTTAAATTGCATTATGAAGTAGTGCCTTTCTGTGGTTTTGCCTCCTAGCAAAGCATTCATCCAGAGAACTTGTCTACCATTATCTAAGCACCTGCCGTTTTGTCCAATTGTCTACTATTGTCTCGTCTCGCTCTCGTCTGCTTGCGCCCCTCCCTGTGTCCTTCCCTAGTGCTCTCCCAGACCCCACCCACACCCTCTCTTCGTCTCTCCCTACCTACTCTATGGTGCTCTCTGTCTCTCCTATCGTTTCTAACTGCTTCTCTATTGACTATCCTGCTCTCCTCACTAAATCTGGTAGGAAGAAGTTTAAAAAGGACATCCTGGTCTCCAACATCGGCCTCCCTATTGCTGATACCTATACCAGTGCCTCCTCCAGGCAAACCCTCACTGACATCCTCATTGTTGTTCCTCACACGACCTATGGACTCTACATATGGTCTCCTTGCTCTCTCGTTACTCTTCTTCTCCCATCAATGGTGGCACCCGGTGGGAGGCCCTCCTGATCTCCGTCCACTCCTCTAAGGTCATCATGAATCAAGCCAACCTTCTCCTATTTGATAGACATTTCCCACACCTCATCAATTTCCTTTCTTCTCCTGCTGTCCCCTCTCTCCAATCCATGGCTTCCTTGCCACCCCCTGCTGTCTCCTCCTTGGCTACCTTGCCCTCTCCTCCTTCTTCTTCTGCCACCCCTAGGGCTTCTTCTACACCTCCACAGGGCGTACCACTGATTTGTACCCCACGCCGGAAGTCTTTCAAGGACGGCAACCTTCTCCATATTTCCACTCTAAACTCTCTCTCAGCTGTCAAACACTCCTCTGACATCTGCCGCATCCTCGAGGAACTTGCTCTTGATGTCCTCGGTCTCACCGAGACTTGGTTCACGGCCAGCTCTGTCACGAGCTTTGACCCACTCCTCCCTGATGGCTACAAGATCCTCTCTGCACCCAGATCCAACCGTTCTGGGGGGGCAGTAGCCCTGATCTTCCCTGAGTAGATTACTGCCTCTGTCATTCCTACTCAGGTCTACTCATCTTTTGGATGCCTCGTCTGCAGGCTCTCTCTCTCTCCTGGCCAATCCCTTACTATGACTACCACGTACCTGCCACCTGGTCAAATCTCCTCCTTCCTCTCTGAGTGGAAGGACCTCACCTCTTCCCTCCTGGTCTCGACCGCTCAACTCCTCCTTCTTGGAGACTTTAACATCCACCTGGATTTTTCTTGTCCTTCCTCTGGACTCTTCCGTGACCTCTGTGACTCTTTCTCACTCTCTATTTTCCCCTCTGGTCCGACTCACTCTGCAGGGCACACTCTGGATGTTCTGATCTCTTCAGACCTTCCCCTTTCGAACTCTCTCACCACTCCTCTCTCGTGGATGGAGTGATCACTTTCTCCTTTCCTCACAGCTCACCCTCTCTACCCCTCAGGCCAAGCCAACTCCAGCACTGCCACCTACCTTCTCGGTTATCCGACCCATGAAGCGTGTGTCAGTTGAGGCTTTTGCAGCAACGTTCTCACCCCCACCGCCCACCCACCCCCCGGCTGACTCACACCCTGACACAGCCCTTTTCATGCTCCACTCTGATCCACTTAAAGCCCAAAGCCAAGTGCAACTCTTGGTACAACTCAGACTACGTCACCCTTAAAAGTAAGTGCCGGGCGGCTGAGAGGAAATGGCATTCCTTCCGGTACACCATCTGACAAACTGGCCTGCCGCCTGCTCCAAAGGCAATACCGGCTCTCTCTCCACACCAAAAAGAGAGTCCACATCCAAGCCCGCGTCTCTGCGGCATCTAACAAGTCGGTGCTGTGGAATGAATGAAAGGTGTAAAAGCATTATGCCCACATTGTACATCTTTTATTCACGCTACACCACAGAGCAGAATTAGTTCCAGTGTTAATACTCAGGAAAAATTCACATTCACTTTAATGGAGGCCCTGTTATGTATCTTGTTTTATGTCCCTCAAGTAAAGTAGAAGACACATTTCTAGCATGCAGTTTTTTTGGGGCACTATGTGTGGATGTTAAGAACCTTTAAGAGTCAGCTGGCTAGTGAGCATTACTGTGGCCATTGAGGCTACTGTTCAACACTTCCCCCTAACAAAGTATATGGAAGGGGACAAATGAGAAGCAGCTAGCCACATTTTTTGGCAGAGTGCTTTCAATAAGGAGCGAAGTGGAGACTACCAAAAGAATCCAGGGACTGCTGAAACAATGCTTCTAGCTGTCCATGAAGTGAGCCAGCCAGCCCCTACAGGCGAGCTGTGTTCCCTGACCGTTACATCATTGCTTTTTGGCGTCCGAGGCAGAAGCCGAAGAGGGGCAGTGGAAAAAGCCCTGCAAGATCCTCTGCAGCATTCTCCTGTGGTTGCTGGGGGACCAGTCTGGCTGCCCCTAAACCCATTGAAGCCGCTCAAGGAGCAGGGTTTGAAATCGGACCTGCCCTGGGTCTGAGGGAAATACTTATGCTGTGGTTTGGTCAGCATGGCCAAGGACTTAGCAGTCTGTGCTGATGTCTTCTTTTTTGTCAGTTTGCCATCAATGAATGAATAAAAGGGGTGCATCCCTTTGAACGTAAGGTCTAGAATCCTCTCCTGCACATCCAAGGAGAGTTTTGTGGCATGCATGCACGCTGTCTGCCTCATCTCAACCCCTAGCCTAGAGTGCTCTGCTGGCTGTGTTGATGTGCGAGACCGCAGACTCAATGAGGTCCTGCGCAACTGTGCGGGCCACTGCCAAACTGGCTTTGAAGGAGGCCTGGCTCTCAGGAGGGAGATCAGGAAGGAACTCCCCGATCTCTCGCCACAGCTTCTGGTTCGGAGCGGCTAGGAAGGCGTCGGCGTTCACCTTTCACAGGTGCAGCCCGGCTTTGAGATGGCATCTCCTGCCTTAAGACTTGAAGGCCTTGCCTTCCTTTGAGAGCCAGCGGAAGGCAGCTCCTGCCGTGAACGATGAGGAAGATAGCTTGATATACAAGGAGGCTGCTGCCACAAATGAAGAGTGTGGTTGAGGGTGGTAGGCCGGGAGGACTGGGTCCCCATCCAATAGCCTAAAATGGCTGTCTTGTTTCTTGTTCATCTGGGCATTGGCCTTTTTAGCCACTGAAAGAACATCTTTCCGAAGGGGTATGCCCAAGGGGGTATGTGGCGAGCCAGGCTGGGACCTCTGCCAACACCCGTGATTACTGGGGGGCCTGCTCTGCCTGGGGATCCCCAAAAACCCCGCAAGGCCCTGTAGACGGTCATGAAATGCCTATGCCTTAACCCACGCCAAATGCTCTTAATCCTGTGCATCGTCGTCGCTGTCATCATCCCAACTCCCTTTTTTGCCAGTCGTGGTGAGTCTGGGTCTTGCATTAGAGGAGTCGGAGATGTCCCCCCTGGTCAGATCCTGAAGGCAGCTGTAATTCGACAGGCGACTGTGGAGGAGAAGGAGGTGTTGGTGCTACTAGAGGAGGAGGGCTCGGAAGTACTGGCAGGGCCTGGATCAGATACGGAACGGGCTGTGGTACTGGTACTCCCGAGGGGACTGGAGGAGGAGGCATAGGAGGCATGACTTGCAGAACCACTTCCTTGATAAGACCTTGAGGAGCCCCAACATCTGGGGAGAGCGCATGAGGTGCAGGAAGTGCTCAAAGAAGCAATCCTCACAGGCTGCCAGATCGCAGGGGCACGGCCCTCCACCGTACTGGGCCTTCTTTCCTAATCGATGCTAATAACCAACAAAACCTCACCCCTCTGCATACACCTTTCAAACCCTAGCTAAACCAACCATACCTCTAAAACCACAGAAAACCGCACGCACCTCACTACACTGCAACAACAACAAAAAACACACATAGCCATACACAACAGCACACAACCGATACCGACCGGATACCACACCAAAAAGCTCAGCGAACGGTGTTAACCGAACTGAAGCTGCGAACAGCACATCACAGCTCCCTTGCTCTTTCTCCAAACTTTGTCCTACTAACGTACCCCTACCAACCCCCTTTTTTCAGATCCGCCAGAGCGCCAGGGGACCACTCCAGTGGTGATAGTGCACGGTATACATATCCTTTAACATTAACATTAACATGGAAGCGCTGGGGAGCCTGGGGCGAGTATCCAAAAGGCTGAGAGGGATAAATGTAACCCTGCTGAGACCATCCGCCTGAGCCGTAGGGCCCGACGCCACTCCCTGAAGGAAGAGAACAAGCACTCTTGACTGACCCACTCTGAAGGCGAAGGAGCCGGTTGAAGCCCTTTCTCAGAGTCCAAGATGGTTGCTGGTCTTGAAGGTTCTGCGCATGCTTGTCTGCCATCTTTGGGCTTGGTGCCACGCCCTGGGAGGGAGGGTGCACAGGACCCCCGCCACCTGCTAACTCCAATATGGACGAGGACTCCTTGCCCCCGACCCTGAAGCAAAAGTACTGACCTCGGAGATGGTTCCAGTAGGCTTATGGCCCTCAGTCAGCAGGCTGGTAGTCGAATTGCCCTGCGTGACGACCTGAGAGGTAGCTCCGGTAGGCTAGACGCCCTCAGCTACGGAACCGGTAGGCGTCCTAGAACATGCTCCGAGCTGACTCCTGGAAGCAGAACTCAGCAATTCCTTTAACCCTGGTGCAGAAGAGGAAGACGAACTGGAGCGCCCCTCGGTGGACCACCTGGAAGAGGCCCTGGGCCCTCAGCTTCGGAGCTGGTAGACTTAACAGCCTCAGGTCTGTCCAAGGATCACCTGGAAGAGACTCTGGGGCCCTCAGCTTGGTAGCCGGTAGCCTTAATGGGATTGGATGTGCCAGATCCAGAGTCCAAGGCCCCTTTTCCGGAGGAAGGCCCCAGGAAGGAGTCCCCGTGCTGAGGGGCCTTGGTAAACAAAGGACCTATCTTTTCTTGATACAGGGTCCTAGCGACGATGGGGAGGAGAGGAATGGAAGATCTCCCTCGAGTGGGAAAAACGATTCTACAAGGCTCGGTGACCGAGAGAGCTCAAAGCAGCGCATGCATCCCAGCGGGATCGTGCCCGAGGCACTCAAGGCAGAGCGCATAGGGGACAGAGGCCAGAATGACCAATCGCAGGATGTGCATCTTGTCAAGCCTCCTGCAGCCTACATGCACTGGGGAGGCAAGGTACAGAAGGGTGGGGAAGCAATTAAAAAAACAAAAGAATGGGGAGCATGCAAAAAGTTTAAAATGTCCCTGCGCCTCGTTGCCAGGTCCTACACCGTCTGTGCGGAAAGTGGGACTGAGGTGAGGTGCCGGAGGGCAGGGTCTCAGAGGCGTTCCCACACCCTAGGGCGCGGTCCACACTCTATGCTAAATTTAAATTTTGTTTTATTTGATTTTGTTTGATTTGTAAAGAATCTTTACAAGTTTAAAATGTACAACTTTTAGCTTACAGCTTGAATCGATATAAAGTATAATACAACATGGTAAAATACTGAAACGTGCAGTCCACTACTATTTCTAGTGCATGTTTAAAACCGAATACAATTCCATTACATCATAATTTCATACTTAACTTGCTTCATTCTTTCATTACAAAAAATAAATATATTCAGTAAACCAAAGGGTCCACAATCCTTTTAAAACCATTGTCAACACACTGTTAAAAACGTTGTAAACCATTCTTATTTAAAAATTAAACATGATTTACTCAAAGTATATGCCTATCAATCATTACAATAGCTTTCCTGGTAGATCGTTTATTATATCACCATTTACCAATATATCAGAGAGGCGTCAGGCATTTAAACCTATTTGGGAACGGCAGAGGCTACATAGGCAGGACTAGTATAGCATTAATTTCCACATATCAAATTAGGACAGCTTAAAATCACAATGTGCAACTATTTGTTTTAAGGGTTTCACAAAATGCCGTCAGACCCAGTATAAATCTATATGTACCTGTTCTGAGTCGCTATTGAGGCAGTATGCCCAAAATGTTTCACTCTTAATTGCATCATTAATTTAAAGTGGTCGCTCATTTTTCTCTGCCAAATGTTCCGGTACCGTCCCCATGTTGGGGAACCCCCGCAAGGATGGAGGAAAGGGGACGGGGCACGTAAGTAAGCCAGATAAATAATATCAAGAGAAGAATAAAGCATTCATAATAAAAGAAAAGAAGCACCATTCAAAGGCTCATTACTTTCAATAACACTAATTCTATTTAACTTGAAATGGCGATTACCTATCTCTTTAAAATTGATTCAGCTTAGTGCAGTTTAAGCTTTCCACCTTAGTAATTTGGGTCATAGGACCTCAGATCATGAGCCAGGTCTTTGTTTACCCCATATGAGAATCATATGCCAAGCAAAATCATGCTCAAATTAGTTTTCCGGGCCCTGGTCATGAGTCTTGTTTATCCCAAGAAAAACTTTTACTTGGATCTGTTCTGACTCAGTATCACAGAAAATAACTTGTTTCCTATGTACCAACAGTGAAATCTGCAGGCCGAAATCGGCATTTACATACACTCCTGGTCAAGCTAAAGAGAAAGTTATTTGTGGTGCATTTAAACCACAAAAAATGAAATAAGAAATGTATAGCTCTATGGTGGAAGATCCTAGAAACTAACAACAAATTGCAATTTGTATATAAAAATACACCTTTCAGCAGATACAAAATCAGCTTGATTTATAATAATAATAAGTATACAGAATATAATAATATAATGATTATCTCTAAACATATATTTCTTACAGGGGCATGTAGCATCTTGAATCGTTCAACATGATGTGTAGACTGTATTGATCTTTATTTTATTAAAGTAGCACATTCACATCAAAAGTAAAATTACAAAACCGAAATGTCTCTTCTTCAGATTTGGAGGAGTTTTCCCCTTTCTTTTTTCAGTCACCGGAGTCGGAGGGCATAGCCCTTCCTTTCAAGTCATAAGACTAGAATTGGATCTTGCCAGTAACAAGAATAGGGGAGCAGTTTTATATTATAAAATATCTAGGGCAGATACGAGGATCAAGAGAAAGTTGATGGCTGGCAGGGAAGGGAACTGAGAGCAAACGGAGTACTGTTTTCAGGTAGAATGCAGACAAGAGCCCTTTCTGAAAAATATGAGCAGGCCATATTGGATATTGGTTTACAGGCAGGCAGCTGAAAGGGACCTTGCGGATGGAGTAACCCCAGACTGAGAAGGTCCTGGCTAATTTTCCAAAATCTAAAAAAGCCAAATTTAAAATGTAAGTAATGAGCCTCTTTTAAGTCCTGATTCCACACATAAAATGGTACGATGTTCTCTATGTATAACTGAATGCAAGTGAGATGAATTTCCAGAAAGCCATACTCATAGAAAGTGTTGTGGGTGAGAGCAGTGCTCCAGATAGGATTTTGGAGTGAGCGTATTTTACTCCCAATTTTTAGAATTAGAGAGTAAACCCAATTTCAAGAGAGTAAAAATGATTTTCCTTCTTCACAAGAGAGTAAAAAGTGTCTGACAACTATCTAATTTGTGAGTAAAATGCAAACTTTGTTCGAAAACATACGTAAAAAGAAAGCTGTATTTCAATGTGGTTCTAAATAATTTTGTGTACCTGTGGAAAACATTTTCCCCACACAAGAACCTTGTAGATGCATACTACCCAGCTTAATCTTCATGATACTTGGGCACCAACTCTGTTAGGAGTTCTACAGATGCCAGCTAGTTACATTGGGTGATTCATAAATCAAGTCCCTCACTCTACCAGCATCACTTCTCTGCCTCATGGGCCTACTGTTGCTGCCTGGCACTACCTGCTTGACAGACACTCCATGTTTTTGCTCCATCGCTCCTTCACTTTCTTACTTTGTTTCTCCCGTCTCTCACTTTTTGACGCTCTGCCTCTCACCCTTACGTGTTGTGATGCCACATTTTGCAGTCTGTTTCTCTGTCACTCTGCCTCTCCCATCTCTGCATTCTATTGTTGCTTTTTCTCTCCTATATCTCGCTGTATCGGTTGATATAATTCCTCTTCTTCTCTCATGTCATTACTCTGGCTATAGCTGTTTTTAATTTTCTTAGTTGTAGTTGCTACTCCTTTTGATTACCTTTCTTGCAGTGTCTGTTATTGGCCTGTCCTTCTCTAGTTTTGCTTTTCTATTTCGATCCCCCCCTACCTGCTGTTCATCTGTTTTATTTTACTGTCTCCAAATGTCTCTTTTCTATCCCTCACTTCTATTGTGTGTTTGTCCTATTATTAACTCAGTTTCCCTTCTCTCTTTCTTTGTTGCCCTACCATGTAGCACATTGCTCTCTCTTCCTGTTGCTCGAATTCCTGTTTTGGATTGTCTAGTGTGTTTTCTGTCTCTTCACCGCCCCCACCCCCTTCTCCGCCACACCTTTGTTCTTCTGTAATGCCTAGGTTCAGAGTTGCTCTTCTTCTCCTGTTTTTCTGTTTGTCTTTTAACATAGCACCAGTAAATATCCAAAAAGCTGAAAATGCCCTTTATTTTTAAAACTCTACTGCAGCTTTACCAGTGTGTGCTCCATTTTAGATGTGTGCAAACCTTCTTTTGGCCATTAGGCTGGGAATTATAGAGTTAGAGGTTTGTCTTACCAGATGCAGCAGTTGCTTGAATGCAGATGCTTTACCAACACTGTATGCCATTACAAGTACAAGAGCCCATATGAGATGTGTGTTCTGAGCCATTGCAGGTATAGCAGCCTCGATGAGGTGTGTATTCTAAACCATTACAAGTATATCAGTCCTGAAGAGTTGTGTGTTCTGAGGCATCACAGTTATAGCAGCCCAGATGAGATGTCTGTTCTGAGCCATTACAAGGTATAGCGGTCCTCATGGGATGTTCGTGTTCTACTTCTGAGCCATTACATGTAGCAGCCCCGATTGAGGTGTGTGTTCTGAGCCATTACAAGCACGGGGGCCCTGAAGAGTTGTGTTTTGAGAAACCACAGGTATAGCAGCCCTGATGGGTTGTGTGTTCTGAGCCATTACAAGTATGAAAAGCCCTGAAAAGCTGTGTGTTCTGAGCTATCACAGGTAAAGCAGCCCTGATGAGGTGTGTGTTCTGGGCCATGACAAACATAGCAGCCTTGAAGAGCTGTGTTCCGAGTAATCACAGGTATAGCAGCCCTGATGAGTTATGTGTTAAGAGCCATTACAAGTAGTGCATCCCAGATGAAATGTGTTTGTTCTGAATCAGTGTACTTCTAGTAGTACTTTTGATAAATCGAAAGTTAAGTCTACTGTATTACAATTGAATGTGACCTGCATCTTAACTGCATATCTCGGAGGCAAACTCATCAACTTACCTATTAACAGGATTTGAACTAACAGGTTACAAAATAATCTTTGCAGCAGGGTTATTGACCCACTAAGCTGCCTTTCCCAACAGGCTGTT
Organism: Ambystoma mexicanum; assembly: GCF_040938575.1. Taxonomy (NCBI): domain Eukaryota; kingdom Metazoa; phylum Chordata; class Amphibia; order Caudata; family Ambystomatidae; genus Ambystoma; species Ambystoma mexicanum. Next base: position 1,463,906,630 of record NC_090935.1, read on the forward strand.
GACACTGAAAGGCACATAGGGTTAGGGCACTGGCAGTTCCATGTGAGGCTTGCCTGATATAAATTACTTGTCAAAAGCTCTAAGCCTGTTCGGACTATCCTACATTAGTCAGGAGATTCATAATGAGGCTTTGCAATGTGCTAGATTTTTGGCAGTGGGACTCAGTAAACGGACATAGGAGAAGTAGACATTTTGAAAAGCGCAAGACTGAGTAGAAGGGATTGAAGTATATGACAGCATTGCCATCTTCTCACATTGTCAAATGTTGGTGGGACGAGCTCAGACACTGTTCTTGCTCTGTACTTTAGCTTGCTACAGAAAATCGAACATATGTTCGTGCTTTCTTGACAGCAGCTTTGTTAAGAAATTCAGGTACTGTCCCAAAACATAAACAGTCCTGCTACGAAATGTGGGCATGATGCAATCAGCCCTACTGTGAATATTTCGCATTGTACGATGACATACGCACAGTATAGCAACTCTGTTGATAAATTAGGCTACTTTTGACTGAATATATAGCAGTCCTGTTGAGAGGGGCGGGTACAATCAGTGCCACTGAAAATATAAACAGTACTGCTTCTACCTGTATCCATTATACCTGCTTGCAGTGGGTGATCAGAAGGGAGTTAACGTCCAGACCACACATATAGCTATGCAATTAGTGTGCTTCTGTGATGAAAAGAAAACAAAGTATGAAAGCTCCATGATTTATGGGGGTGGCCGGGTAAGTGGTACGCAAGGAAGAATTAAAAGGGCCGTATTGACAAGATTTCTGTGAGTAAAAGGCCTTATCTGCACCTTATCTGGAGGACTGAGTGAGAGATAGTTTAGAGAATTAATTATTTTCAATGAAAATCGAGTAAAGTGTAAAATCCATGCAATGCACTGCTAGACCTGTGTGTGATGTGAAAGGGCATGGGTGCTGTAATATTGTACCTTCCACTGGAGAATATTATATCTGCAGCCCAAAATCTATAGATCTGATGGCAAATGAATACAAATAGAGTGAAAGCTGCATTCATATATATTCATAGGAATCTGTACACACACAATTGTTCATTGTGCATATGGCATTACGGGTGACATCAACGAGAACGTGCCGATCTAAGCTGGTTATGACTTCCCAGATCTGCTAAATTATAAGGGTTTTGTTGCGTTTAAATCTGCTCAATTTATAATAATAATTTGTTTTTTAAATAGCGCTTTGATCTAAAGCGCTTTACATAGGACATATTTACATATTATTATTCCCCAATTGAAATTGGTTCTCCTTTATCAATCTCGGAAGGACGAAAGGCTCAGTTGGTCTTGCCGGGATTTGAACCTGGGACCTGCAGTGGCGCCGGGAAACTCTGTATAGGTGCCGTGCAAATGTCCCCAAAAAAACACACAGATCACAGCAACGAGCGTTTTCCCTGCTGAGCCATCACACTTAACTGGACTATATATATATATATATATATATATATATATATATATATATATATATATATATATATATATATATATATATATATATATATATATATATATATATATATAGTTTAGATGTAACAACCACTAGGCTAAGGCGGCCGCCATATTTTATTTACCATAGAGTGGAAAGAGATGATTGTACTTGTTATTTAAATATGCATTGAAAAATGCTTCATTTGGTGTGAACAAGCACGCAGCAGGGCGTGAAACGCATTACGTGTCATTTTTTTTTGTCTGCCCTCTTGTTGCCAGGGCTTTTGAATTGATTTACAAATAAAACGTCATTCTTTTTTTATTCAAAATTCTGTAGTACGGAGTATTTTCTGTTCGGCAAAGCTGAGTGCGACCTCTGCACGCTGGAGTGCATTTTGCATGTGTTCATGGTCTTTCGTGTTTTATTGTGGTTGGACAGCCTCATGAGGCTAGCACCACCTAATGGTTAAAGGCGCGCAGAGATTGTGTCCCACTCTGGAACTTTTGAAAACTCAACCCGCTGCTGCCGCGGATAAAGAAAACTCAGTGATCGCTTGACACGCCATGGGCTGCCCTCATACAGCGCTGTCTGTCACTGTGTTCGTGGATGCAAGACAAACACAAGCTTGAAGAGAGTGCTGAGTATGTTCGTTGTCCCAATTAGCGTGCGTGCCATTACTGATGTTCCTCATTTTTGCATCCCGTTACCTTAAGTATATTATTTATATGACTTACGACAGCTTTACCGTTTTGCTTAAAAACTCAGCCCTTTTTTTAACATGTTGGTAACAAGCGAGGCAGCAACACGCTCTCAGGCATTATTACTATTTGTTGAGAGTCAGGTGGGTGTCTCTCCACAAGTCAGTTAGCAGTCGGAACGCAGTGCAGGATGATTGTATTTCTAAAAAAATTGGAAAAATTACAGAAAAGAGAGATATCAAAGTGGTGGGAAGAGTCATTATTGCAGAATTCCCTGGATGTAGGGAGGATTCCCGTGGACTGCGAATTATACTGTTGTCAAAGAAATGACACAAGAGGACAACAGACAACAGAAAAGGAAAATAGGCAGCACACATGTGCAGACAGGTTGGTAAGGCCAATGTCAGGAAACGGCAAGCATAGGTCAGATTCTCACCATCTTGTGTGACAGCCTACAAAAAACAAGTATGCTGAATTCCGGACACGAGTAAACATTGCTCATTCAAAGGTAAGCTTTTCTTCTCCAAGGAATGCAAAAACATTCAGTTACGATCCAATTTTCGAGCACATCCAAACATAATCCCGGTGTGGAGATTTAGATAGAGTTACGAAAGGGGGGATAGCTCAGGGGCAATGTGCTCGCCTTGGAAGCAAGACGACACGGAGAAACACAGGTTCGATCCCCGGGTCCGTGCTTAGAAACCTCTGGGTATTAAGCGCGTTATAAATAACCTATCATATCATATCATATCAAGGAACAATTGTTCATTTTTAGTCAGCAAAATCTGCTTTCACTAATTAATACAGTCACTTAACAAGAAGACACCGCACATTTCGAATTAAGGGCTGCACTCAAGCTGTTCCCAGGCCTTATATACAGTGCCATCTCAACCTCTTTAAGCATGCCACTTGTGCCAAATAGCCTGCCCGATCCATTCCACAGGAACATGAATTGGGTAGCTAGGAGGTCGAGGGAAATGGAGATCAGTGCCTGAATCATTCAGAGCAGATTTGATAAGGGACTGATGCCAAACAAATCTATTTGGGTGGCATCTTTTCTCGATAGATCAACGATTGTTCCTGATGCCAGTCTGCCTCGCTAATGTTCAACAGGTTAGTCCTCTGCCACTTTTACATCAAAGCAGTGAGGAGGTATTTATTTATGGGCAAGAGTATCAGTTTCCTTTTTGAACAATTAACCTCGGCATCACCCTTTGCTTCATTTTTGGGCGAGATGACATCCTTCTCCCAAACCCATTCTCACTCTAGTAAACTCATTACAACTATGACTCTGGTCCAAGCAAATAAATGACCACACGGAAACCGTGGTGAGCCTGGGGCCCATTAACAGACTGCAGCGTAGAGATTGGTTCCCCGATCTCTGCATGAGAGGTGCATCAGCTGCCGAGCAGGGTGTATCAAGGGAAGCAGATGCTCCTGAAGTGGTGACACTGTTAAGAGGGGCCAACAGCTGTATTCAAGGCTGGGAAAGCCTAAACGGAGCCAGGAAAACCTGAATGGACAGGTGTCCAGAAGTGACGCCGATAAAGCAGATATATTTGACCAAAAAATGGCTTTGGGGAGTCCTGGAAAGAGAGACATTGTTATCCAAGGCTGGGAAAGCCGAAAAGGTTACGAGAGCCAGGAAAACCTGCACAGGCAGACGCCCAACCGAGGTCCGCTAAAGCAGGCCTAATTGAGAACCAACAGGATTTGGGGAGCCCTGTAAATTTAAAGGCTATAGAGCAAGATTGGCAACAGAGAGCACCAGGAGGGTTCATGTGCCCAAACCAAAGAAAGGAACGCTTTCCAACACCAAATCAGAAATGGTGGCATTGCATCGTAAAGATACCCTTATTCAACACAAAGAATGGAATGTCGTGGAACTGTATAAAGATTTGAGACTGGCTGTTCAAAGCTTGCAGAGAGGCTTTGCGGAAGACCACATTGTAAGACATTGAAGAACTTTTAAACCCATCCCTTGGAAAGAGATATGAGTAATTTGGGCCAAGCAAAACCCAAGGTTAGAGGCTATTGCTCCGGTCCATATTCTTGCTCTGTTTCTTTCTAAGTGGTAGGGCCAGATAATATATTGGGTTTGGAATAGGGACTATTTCTTTTGGACATTTGACAAGCACCATTTGTTTTAGTTTGTTAGGTAGGAAAATTCCCTTCCAGCGATAGGGCTAGCTAGTTTATTTAAATAAGAAACAAAACACCATTGAACATGTCACATCTTAGAGAAACTCCTTCTAGTTTGCTACAGACTCTTATGGAAAAAAGAAGTGCTAAAGAATAGTGGTAATATGTGTAAATACAGATCTACCTTATTCAGTAAAGAAGATAGGGCTTAAGATTCGAATACACAACCAAATATTGGACACAGTACTGACATTTTAGTGTAGTACAACTATACGATTATATTGAATGAGATCAAAAATGAATTGATTTTCTTACTTTAATCAAGCGCGATTTTGCCAAAGGAACTGTTGTTCTTTCACAGGTTCCACACTAAGTATCAAAATGTCTAGAAACATATGACATCAATTACTGTGGCAGACGTAGGTGTTAAAGTAAAACAGCATCTGGCCTCACCTTTTTCCTGGGAGTGTGCCCAAGCAGCAATAGCAAAGCTCAGCATGGACACCATATCCACAGCTATTATGTTCTGTTCCATTGTGTGACTATGCTTGGAACTACATATTACTAAGGCAACCAAGCACTTTGTGCTTTTATAGTTGCAACCTTTGCTCAGGAAAGAAGTACCAGAACCTTCAGCCATTCCATTTTGCACCACTCCTCAGAAAATCAATGTAATCCACAAGGAATGCAACCCATATCTTTAAATTAAAACATGCTATATCTAGCTAAGATTGCAAACATAATTGTAGGCTCAATTGAGCAAGCATTCTCTCTATGACCTCTTCACATCCTGGCATAACACATTTGGAGGTGATGTTTTCAGTTATTCTAGGCTGTAGACAAAGGCCAATCGACCATACTACTGTTGCCAGCCTCCGACACCACAGACTGTGACATCTCTTGGGAAGTTTGGCAATGTGGGCACGAATTAGCAAGATTGCTTAGCATGTTGAGAGCTCACCCGAGAGACCTGTGTTCATCTTGCAAGAAGCATATCCAACCCCCCACAGCACCAACTCAGCCCTGCATCCTTCCAAGGTTGATATATTGTGTACCTTAAAATTGGGTGAGAAAACACCTATTACTGCATCACCTAGAAGAAGGAGATATCCAACATTAGCTGCTATATAATAACGTGATATTATTATTGGGTCCGGTTGGATATGAAACATCATTCTCAGCCACCAGTGAGAATGGGAGAGCTCTTGCCAGATCCCAAGTGTTGCGCTGCATACATTTGAAAGACCCCCCACTTTGTCTCTCTCTCTCCCTCCCCCTTGATCGCTCTATCTCCCTAGCCCCCCTCTCTCTCTCTCTCTCTCTCTCTCTCTCTCTCTCTCTCTCTCTCTCTCTCCCTCTCCCCCTCTCTCTCCCCCCTCTCTCCCTCACCCACCCTCTCTCTCTCTCTCTCTCTCTCTCTCTCTCTGCATCTACCTCCCTCTTAACACTTACTTAAGGCCAGATGTAAGCAACAGGCTTTGGTTTCTGTTCTTTGTTGAGCTGTGTTTGAAACTGAATAGCATGAAGGCAATTTTTTTCCCTTGGACTCCCCCCCTACCCCCCCCCACACCTTCAAGCAATCAGGGGGGTCCCCTCAAAGATAAGATAACCAGTGTTGAACATAGTGCACTTAATCCAATACTGATGTTTTTAGGCAAGAGTCCTAACCAAAACCATCTTTTTCCTTACAAAGGCTCAGTGGGAAAAGCACCAACTCTTACCTCTAAGGTTTGTAAACTTGGCCTTTCGACTGTGATATGTCATTTGAGAATCAAGTAGAACAAGTCCTGCAGGTTGATCAAACTTCACTGCCGAACTCTCCTCCATATTAATAATAATAATAATATTACAATCTCCTACGTCAGAACCACTCAGGTGATTCAGATTGACTGTTTTTATGGTTTGTACCTAAGAACCCATACAGTTTATAAAAGAGTGAGATGTGTTATAGATCAGGACTGCTCTCTTTATACTGGGCACCTGCCCCATAGATCAGGTGCAGCCAGTTTTACGAAATCTCATTTGGTTCCCTATACAATTCTGAGTGGAATCGAAAGCCATGGGTGGCACATTAGGCTGGAGAATGCCGTCTTCCCAAGAAATGGAGTACTGCAACGTCAACTCAAGGGACCTGATCAAGAGCATAAGTGAAAATCTGTGCAGACGTCCACCACATTGTCCTCATACCCTCCCTCTCCCTCTTCCCCTGCAAGGTCTTGTGGCTATTTTGCTATTTCGGAACCTGGTAGGTTCTAGGTGCTTGACTAAAACGTTGTGGAGGTCATTTTAAAGAAAATGTGAATTGCCTAAGGTACCCATTATGTTTACGCTTATATGTAAGGTTCCTGTTTAATTTTCATTATTAACACCAAGAAGTGCAAATTGAAGGTGTAAAAGCAAGCAAAGTTGCCTTTACTCATTTAGTGTCAATGCGGCTTGCCATTTATGCATGGCAAACAAAATTCACAATGCAATCCTAAGGAAACCGCCTACTTTTAAGCATGGGGAAAAGCAGGCAAATTACATTAAAATGCCATGCTGCTGTAAATCCAAGCGTTTTTTCCTGGAAAAGGGGAGGCAGAAGCGATACTTCCATTCCATGTCGCCCACTACCTGCATCTTCATCCTACCATGAACATGCCTTTAATGGTACAAAACAACTTTTAAGAGAGGCGAAAAGGTGCTGCATCTATTTTAGAGCCCTTTTTATGCTGCAGGGAAATATACCTTCGAGGAAGGAGAAAAAATGAAGAGTTAGCAGTGATCTTGTCAAAGCAACTGAATCTCTGCATTCAGCATTGGTGGACGCCTCTTCAGAACATTCAGAGAGAGCTCTCTGGCTAGTATCCCTGAGTGTAGTTGAGAGAAACCGTCTGTTGACTTAAGGTTTTCCATGAATAAAGTAGCCCCGACCCACTGAGCCCACAACAGTGGCATAACTCTGTGCATCACATGGCAAAGAAATAAAACGTAATTCTATTAAGGCCACATACGAACAACGCATCCCCCATCCATGCCACCATCTATGCCAGTCACTTGTTTAAGACTACCATAGCTTAATAGTTATATCAAGTAATGGATATTTGGCATCAAGGGTCATTGATATGGTGATTGCTCTGTAGTCCATGATCCCCAGTGAGTTTTCCTTATGTGTTTCCATTTAGCGATTATAATCGTGCCATGCAGTCCCAAAAGATGTGTGGTAGAGAAGGCAAAACATATTCAACCAGTGGGCTTCATTTACTTTGAGGGCGGAATTAACCATTTCTAATACTTCTTTCTCACACACTCTTTCTCACAACAATGTGGTGATCGTTCACATAGTCTATCAATTGGTTTCTCAATTTGTGATCTCGCAAGACTCTGGTGATACCAATGTGGGGTTCTCGGATGGCAGCGGCACGGCAGTTGAATAGCATTGCCTTTCCTATCACACAACTGTTTCACTTTCATAAGTGGATCCACCGATGTGAAGACAAGAGTCCAATTCCCAGAATGCATTATGTTCTTAACTGCGCACCCAGATTGTTTATGATAACAAGGCTTTACGTGTCAGACACCCCCGTCCATTGAAATCTTTTTAACACTACTAAAAAAAAGTGCACAGGCTTATAAAAGGACATTGCAGACACATACATGGAGCCACAAGTGTCAATCTCTCAGTCCCTCCGTGCCAAATTTTCCATGCTACACAGAGGTCAAATGTATGCTATACCTGTGATTTAATGTGAAACACGGTATGAATAATCCCATTCATAAACTATATGTGGGAAGAATACTGTATCTATATTATCCATCAGAAAGATACCAATGCTGAGGCACTCGTTTTTCTAATGGAGACTGTCCTTCAACTGACTGATTCCTACCCTTTGGAAAGGCTCTCAAATCAGTAGCATTAGAGGCTGGAATGCAAGATATGATATGATATTTATAACGCGCTTATTACCCGGGGTCGAACCTGTGTTGCTCCGTGTCATCTTGCTTCCAAGGCAATCATTTTGCCCCTGAGCTATACTCCCGAGACTTACAAGGAACCAATAACCACACTGTAAAAAAATATCTGAAGAATGGAGGGGTTACAAAGTAGTCACACCCTCCTCTACCACAAAACAAAAAATAGAAAATAATTATAGGGCAAATTTGTGTTAACTGGAACTGACGACTGGTCAACAGAGAAAGACCCTTTTGAAATGCAGATGTGGTCGTCTGATCCTGGCAGACTGGACTTTGATACTCTCAGAAACCTCCTTGTTCACGCACTGAACAATACACCAGATTTGGGCTGCTTGATAATGGTATTTCCTATTCATGGTCGAGTGAAACCAATGTAAAGCTTGCCATTAACTATGAATTCCTCGCATCTACAGATACAGAAGCTAAGTATCCTGTTAGGGTCTCCGTGATGGAAATGCTCATCAGCATTGGAAAGATGTAGATATGGAAAAAATGCTGGCAGATAAATATTCTGAATAAAATGGTAAAAAGTGGCTACTTTAGGAAAGAAGGATGGTGTAACTGCAAGCATCACTTTCTCTTTGAAAGATGTCCGAAAAGGGCATTCCACGTACAAAGAGTGCAACTCAGTCATACTCCAGCAACGCGTATTGGTAATTGCTGTGAAGAAACATGTTTAACTGGTCAATAATCTCAGAGAGTGAGATTGCATAGCCTCAACTGGAACTGCCATGTATCGATGTAGGTGTCTTGCATACCACTTCAGGCTGCTTAAATGTATCATCGGGGAAGAGGAGAAAGGAGAAGGGAAGGAGCGCTGGGAGAGGAAACTGCAGGAAATAGGAATGGGAGGTTGGAAGAAAAATCAGAGGGAGTGACAGTGAAAACAAACAGGGTATGAAAGTGATTTAGCACTTAGGGCGCACCGTTAGAAGGGGAGTAGGACAGAGAGGTCCCAGGCATTCAGTACTTGTCCTCTTCCCCCAAAAGCGTCACATGACATGCCCTACCCAACTCCCTTCACATCACTCTTTCTTTCTCCCTCACTGAGGAACACTTTTACCTAGGAGTAGGGGGAACCAACCAGGTCTACACCCCTTCATTTCCCCTGGGTGATGGGGCATCAGTGAGCACAAGGACTTCAGGGTTCTAAGGCAGTCACCTACTTTGGGGTGCTAAGGAAAAGGCTCTGGAAGTCCCCTGGCTCAGTGTGACAAGGCCTAGGTTCTGGGTGCAGTGGCCTGGCCCTAGGCTGCGTTACAGACTTTGTTGTAGCTGTGCCATTGGCTAGAGGGATGTTTATAAATAGGCCTGTAGTATTTCAGAGCATAAGGAATGCATTCACGACTCATGGTGGGGAATTCACCTAATTTTTCTGCAGGATAAGAAAAGCCTGGGTAATCAGTGCACCCTGAATAACCAGCTTAGTGATTTGTTGGGGGAAAATTGGGATTTAAATGGAAGTGTAGGGTTGCATCATTCCTGTAACCTTTCCTCCTTTGAATATGGAGCAATTTTGGCTGAGATTATAGAGCAAATATCTCATAGGAAACTGCCCTATTATGGCAACTAATGGCAATCTCTTGTTGCATAATATGAGGTTTGATACAAGTATTTGAGTATCCAAAAGAGAACTTCGAAAAGATCGAACAGCCATTGCAATATATTCATTCAATAAGATTTGGGTTGCCAAGCACCTTTAAGCACGTAAGCGGGAATATCAGTGTTGGCTTGAGTCTTAGAAGAAGGAACAAAAACTGGACCAATGGGGGCACTGACTGGGGCTACTCTCGATAACAATAGCAAATAATTCCAGGAATTAGTCTGTGATACTGGTCGGACTAGACCTTGTATTGCCAACGTGGGTTGGGCACACTGGGAAACATTTTTGAGTGCGAACATTGGCAGGCGACTCAATGTTGCTGGGGACCTTGACCTTACAGCTGCTGTATGGGAGTGTAACCTGTGTGCATGAGACATTACTCATATAATTACTACTTTAAAGTCGTCTCGGGCCCCAGGAGCTGATGGTCTTAGCAAAGCACTTTTAAAACTGAACCCTGATTGGTGGGGTGGGCTGCTATTCCAGTAGTTTAGTAATATGCATATGCCTAATGTGTTACCCTCTAGCTGGCATGAAGAGTATAAACCTGCCCGTTCATAAGAAGGGTCCCGGTAGCAAACCCAAAAACTACTGTTTACTGGCAATGCTAGACGTTCCCTCAAAGGTTTTCGGCAGAGTCCTTTTATCCGAACTTTCTGCAAGGGCAACTGAATCAAAAACCATCCCCAAACAAGACAGGTTTTGTGATAGGTGGGGGCACTTTGACAAATCTATTAACCTTGTTGAATGCTGCACAGTACTCTTGGTATGTACTTGGACTAAGGGCCTACCTTGTTTACATGGACTTCAGTGCAGCATTTGACAATGTGTGCCGGGAAAAGGTTTGGAGGAAGTTGGTCACCTGGGGAATCCCATCTGGCCTATTGAGCATGATGGTTGCTAGTGTTAGAGTAAGACTGAATAATGTGGGTGCTCTTACTGGCCCTATTTCCACTTATACAGGCCTTAAGCAGGGGTGCATTTTGGCACTGCTGCTATTTAACTTGTTCTTAAGTGACCTTCCGAATGCTTTGGTCAATAATCATTTGCACCTCCAAGAATAGGCGCTGTTAAAATACTGTGGCTTGGATATGCTGACGATTTGATCCTTCTTAATTTAACCCTGAAGGGATTACAGTGTACCTTGGAGTGTCTAGCGAATTATTTCTCTGATAATGGCTTGCATAACAACTTGTCCAAAACAAAATCCCTGACTTTTTGCCCTAAATGATCAAACCGCTACACTCCACTTAAGCTTAAACTGGGGAATCAGCAAGTGGATGAAGCTTGCAGTTATGAGTATTTGGGCATTACCTTTGATTGTCATATGACGCGCAATGCCATTTCCAACGTTTATAGGGTAAAGTGTGTTCAGCTACAGCTGGGTTGAAGCTATTTGTTGAGAGGCATGCAGGATACTCTCTGATTAACTTGGTTAATTTGTAGAAGACCAAGATTAGGCCCATTTTACTTCATGGGTCAGACATTTGGGCCAGGGAAATCTTTGCTACAGTAACACTGCTAGAAAGAACCACACGAGAAAGCTGCTTAATCTTCCCAGCAACACCCCCATTTCAATTTATTCTGTATGAGGCACGCTTATTTTCTCTAGATTGCGCAAAAAAGATAAATAATACAAATTTGATTCTTAAGATTGTAAATTCAGTTTAAGGCACCCTGCTTTATGACAAAGGCCTGTTGATCTCAAATAACAATGTAGGCTGTAGTAGGATAACATATAGTCCAGCATATAAAGAAATTAGTTTGTGGATGGACAGTACGGGTAGCAACTTACTATTCACCTCTCGGAGAAAGCTGGATTTGACGAATAAAAAAGTCTGGCTGTTGACTAAGAACAAACAGTCAATTTGGCAAGTAACGCCTCTGCCAATGATTGTGTTTTATTTACTGATTGGGTAATGCTGGTGGAATCGGTACGTGAATGTGGCTACCTATTTGAGCATCAAGATTAATTTATTTGTAACAATGCGAATTGTTGATGACTGTAAGCTAATTCGCTCTGCTAATCGATTCTGAAGATTTTGCAGAACGTATGAACTGAAAACCTTTAAACACCTGTTGACAGAGTGTGAAGCATTCGGTGTATGGTATCGCCAACTGTATTTGGCAATCAATGAGAATGTTGTGAATACAACGTCTGAAACGTTATGGCATTTGTAGGATTATGATGTTTGTATCATTTATCAGATGGCTAAATTATGTAGCAAAATGTCTGACATACTTAATGGTTGGAAAATGTTACTGGATGTAAGGCATCAGGTTTGTTATTTTAGGAGCAATGTTTTATTGGGTTGTTATTTATTGATGATTTGTGTTGGTTTTATGATTTTATGAAAAGCCTATTAGGCTGTACCATACATTATTAAAAAAAAAGTTTTTTAAAGTCTGGCTTTGGAAGTGGGGGAAGAACGTGTAAAGTGTCAGTGATACTGGCACATGTAACTAGAGGACAGGAAAACATAAGCGGTAGCAGTTGAGGGGTTTTACCTGGCTTGAAACCTTTCCCCGCTCTTAAGATGTATATATACTTCATAAGTTCCATAGAAACGCATCAAAGACCTTGCTTGCTTTGAAAGTGTTCACAAAACATGTAAGAAACCTGAATGTACTGAGTGTGGCAAGGCCAGGGCATGACACATTACACTGACTTTAAGGTGTTTGTACAGAAAGCTTTATTGATACACCAGATGCAGTAAGGGTTGAATAAACGCCTACAGGTGTTAGGGCAGAAGTCAAAATAATAGGGTTCTACTAGAGTAAACAGTGCACGTGACATATCAACCTAAAAGGGGGATTTTCTCGAAGTTTGTTTCAGTTTGGACTATAAAGTTGGTAACCTAACCTTGCACAACACCTAGTCTCTTCTTGAGAATCCCTCATCTGTAAAAGTCGAAAGGTAGGCCAGCAAAAAGTCCCAACACCTAACTTTAAGAAGTCTTTAAGCCTCCTGGCTACCCTATGCTAAAACACAAAATGTTCCAAGGATTAGCCCAATGCAAATTGCCTAATCTTCAGAAGTCTAACTATATTCTAAAGCACCAAGCAGAAGTGTTCTTGTAGCAGTTGCATATAGTATGCTCTCTCCTTCAGGCCTCTCTGCTTTCACCTTGCTTCTTTGGGCCTCTCGCAGGATTTAGGAATCAAAGTTTACTCTCCTGCTGGCTTCCTTCAGCCCCATCACAATCACTTGCAGGTTTCTCTCAGTCCTTGGTTTCTTATGATTTTTGGTAAGTCTCATGCAGATCGTAGATTATATTTATAGATGGCTTGGTTTGGACGTCTGTCCCTTCTACACCATGGCTCACCTCTGCATCCATCAACAGTTCCCTCATGGACCATGGCCGCCTCTCACGATTCTCAATAGGTCCCTCCAGGAGCTTGGCTTTTTCAGGCTTCTCAGAAACAATGAGTATTTCTCCCCCCACACTCCCACCCATTAGGGCACGTTAGGCAGCCAATATTATTTCACCCCTTGCCATGGGTTCAGCCCCTCTCGCTTGTAGATGGTCTCAGGATATGATCTTCCAAGTCCCTCCTGGTTTGGAAGTTGCTTGACAACCACTGTGGGTATCTTCCGTCTCCATTGTATACTGGCCTGGACCGTGTCTAGCCAGATTTTCCTAACCTTCTTTTAGCTAGCACTATTCTCCTGGCTCCTTTCTTCATGAATTCCCCACTAGCTCCCCCTTATATCAAGCGAGCACGGATATGTATGCATGCCTTCCCCAGGATCCTCTACTTGACTGAAATTTCCCAGCCACTTCATACTCCCTAGAGAGGAGCCTGATGCCTAATCTTTCTCCTGATAGGTTGTTGGAATTCTCAAATATAATTCGTTATTCACAGGGGCCACTTGCTTTACCTCATTAAGTTATTAGTAACGTGGCTTTGTGTTGGATAATTGTATAATAGTTGTATTGCTTCTCACCCAGGACTGCAAGGCTTCAAAGGTCTTCTCAAAATGAGGCGACATCTTCGGATCTCTATGTGCATGGAGAGTAGTTCTGCATTGATCTGCCAATTCTCTGCTCAGCAATTACTCAGACTGTGTTCAGTGATCCTGCACTGTGAATCCTAGAGGCTGCACTCACTCACTTTCCTCCAGATAAGGGTCTAATTGAGTTTTACCATGACTTGAAAATGCAACATGTTTGCAGACTATTGGGCCTCATAACGAGTCTCGTGGTATCCGGGTGGTAATAGCACTGGTATACCGACAGAGCAAATAGCGCTACCGCCAATCGGTCCTGCGCTATTAGCGCCAGATCACGAGTAGCAGTACATCGGTAAATTCCCATTGTCCATTGGGTCCATTGGACCCAATAGGGCTGGGGGCGTCATTACCGCCAGCGGTAATTGCACCAGCGCTAATGGTGCCGAATACGGGCAGTAAGGGGACATTTTTACCTCCAGCAAAAAGCTGGAGGTAAACTCCCACTTACTGCTTGACTCATGATTGGGCCAACCGTTCAATGTGGCGATTATAGCGTTACCACCGCATTTAAGGGATAAGGCCCAACTCATGTGTGACCACTGCAATATCTTGACTATTGCTCAGTCACCCTCAAAATGCATCTCGCAATGCTTCTTGGGAGATGTAGTCCTGTGAGTTAGTATTTCTCAGTGCACCACACAACGGGGTATTACTACTTCTTGTGGGAAACAGTGATCCTGCAGGATACCTACTCCTCCATCCTCTGCAGGCATAGGCAGCGGACTGACCAGTGCAGCCCCGGGTGATTTGCTTCCCTCACATGTAAGAATTGAGATTTCAGACAACCCACCACAACAGATGCACAGTTCAGGTGACCATGAATTGGAAGATCATTGGAAACATTGTCAAGTATTAAAAAAAATGAATGGCACAGTGGCTGGAGTGACTCAACATCCAGGGTTTGAAAACACATAAGTGTGCTTTTGTTGCCAACTGGCATTATAAAAAAAACAGAACCGGTGGATTACCATACAGAAAAACACATCCTGGTAGGACTTGGAGAACAAGCTGGTCTCCACCCCCAAATCACAATGGGGTCCAGGGAGAGTGTGATTCCCCTGTGAAATTATCTGAAGGACACACGGATCAAATGTTATGTGTTGCAGGTACTACAGAAAATATCTCCTCCTTCTCGACAGAGGGCAGGAATAAAGAAAGGGCTCCCCAGATTGTGGTTTTGGAGTGGAGAGACAGAACGTGCCATGGCTTGCAGCCTCTCTACCTTTTGCAGAACTAAACTAATGCCTTCTCTTCGGATTCGGATGCTATTGATTTGTGGGCTCACCCCTTGGCGATCTAATTGTTCTGAAAAAGGGTAGGCCCATAACATACAGCACTTAACGGTAGAAGGAACATGAACTAAGTAACTTACCTATGATCCTGGAGGTTTCTGTTTCCACTTCAATCAAATGGACCCTGTCGGAGGCAATGCCCTGAAATTTTGTATGAACATTTGAAAGCAAACTTGAAGGTATGGATCCAGTAGCGCCTAAGGATGACCAATGATGTGCTCTTGGATATGCAGAGACAGTCAAACGAGTCCACGTGAGTGCACACTACCTGCTTTGCTGCCTTCATGCTATCTTCAACCATTTTTAAAAGTGCTGCTTGCATGGCCACGGTCATAATGGACAAAACCGCCATGGATACTTCACAAAGGGGATGGGTGACAATGTTCAAGTCAGATTAGCCCCATGAAAAGGGGGTTTCCCCAGAGGAAAGGAAATCCCACTCAAGTGAGTAAAGATGATTTGCACTTGATCAAGAGAAAAGGTCATGAAGACAATGTGGTGGGATACAATGCTTAAGGCACAGACAAGAAAACTGTTAGGGGGTAGTGTGTGTTGAAATAAACCCAGAATTTTGATGACCACACAACCTTCTTTGAAACAGAAGAAACTCGGGAAGGCTTGCCCTACAGGACCAGAACTGATTTGGTGGCGATATCAGATAAGGTAAGCAAAACATCTGACCTAGAGTGCAGCTCCTCGGTGTCAGTGGGAGCAAGTATCTTCCACTCAGCTACAAGTCTAGGCAGCCAAGGGTATTGACTGCTCTGGGCATGATGAGGTAAAAGGGGATGAATTATCGTGGGGTTAGGCATCAGCCTTAATCCTCCAGCTCAGGAATGGTGTGATCCCAATGGCATCCCTCAGGCCATCTGCTAGATTCAAAATAAGGCTCCTTACGTCCAGGGTCTGCACCACCTCCGCCCCAACCAAAGTCTCCAAACATTAAGTGGGCATCACTTTAGTCTTAAAATATGCTTTGAAATGTGAGAAGGTTGTTTTTATATATATTTTTTTAATTAAGTGTATTTGGTTTATTACAAACCTTTCACAATTAGCAAAGAAAAAATGTGTTTAGCAAAGAGATCAAGCATAAACAAGAGATCAAACATAAGCAAGTAGAGAAAAAAAGAGATCAAGAACAAAAAAAACCCTTACTAAAACAAATCTAACTTACAAAAGGCCTCCAAATTGAGCAAGGATTACTTGAAGAGTATTTAAAAACAAGTTTTGGACAAATTAGACAATATAACAACACATCTTCTTAGCTATACCAAATTACCAAATTAACTTTTTACATTGCATCTTCTTCGTCGATATGGTCTAGCCTTTTAAGGGTTTGTTCTAGAAATGTGACCGTTACAAAGTTTATTCTTGGGGTTCGACAGTCGTATATTAGGCTCCACCATTTCTCCGAGTCTAGGCCACATAATTCAACGATGTTGCTGTTTAGATACAAATTTCGGAGATCTCTTAGCTTTGTGCAGAATAGCACCAAGTGGCTGAGTGATTCTTCACTTCTTTTACACAATCTGCACTTTGTACATATCTTTTCTTTGGTATATCTTGCCTTTGTTGTTTTGTTTTGGAGGACAGTCAATATAAAACGCAGTAGCAGATCTCTTTGCTTACAATTTGGGAATTTTCTCAAATAGTCCGGTATAATGGACATCACACCGCAATTTGTTTTCAAGAGTGTATGAGTTTTTGACAATGCTCTTTATGTTTCAGTGTTTGACCAGTCCTCTGCCCATAGCATTCTTTTGACAGCTATTGGATTTTCAGCCAATGTTTGAATTTTAAGAGTTGACTCTTTTAAAATTCGTTCATTTTCTCTTTTCCAATCTTCTACTACTTTTTCTTCGAAGCTGTTGTTTTTGCAGAATATTTCGAATTGGGGAGGCATCAAGTTGATCATTATTTTTCTATACAACATCAGCTTATCATAGCGGATGTATGCGTATAGAGCTGTCAGGCCAAGTTCATGGCGAATTACCGTCATTGGTGTTGCTTTCGGTATCGGTAGGATGTTTTTCCAGAAAAGCCCTTCCAAGGTATTCCAGAACTCCTCTGAAATGTTCGTACAAGTCTCTGCTCCATATGTTAGTGTTGGTATTACTTTGAGCCTGTAGAATGTTATAAAATATGCTTTGAAATGTGAGAAGGTTGTTTTCATATACAAAAGATCATCCCTGGAGCCAGAAATGTGACACTGTTGTAAGTCAATGTCAGTCTTTACTGTTGGCTTCTGAGGGGAGAGATGCAGGCCAGATCTAATAGTGACAGCCGCATTGCTGGAGCAGAGAGGGCCCGAACACTGAGCCCATGGGGGTATAGAAGTTGGGCATAGGGTGGCGTACCTGTCTAATCTAGGAGCAACGTGGGCCTACACAAGAGGTGCCAACGCATGTTCGAAGATCCTGATTATACCCTGCCTGCAGATCTCTGATTCAGGGGAGGAAGCAGCACGAGAAAAGATGCACCCTTCTTGCTTACCTCTTATAGTGTGATAGCGATCCCTTCTGCAGGGAACTGAGTGCACAAAGGAGGCTCAATAGAAAAGATCGAGGAGAAGGATGTGACCATTGTCTGAAGGGAAAGCTCTCTGCAAGACCTGAAATACTTTCTGTTTTCGTTTTACAATTCCAAATGGCGCCTGCCCAGTGGGTTGTGTGCAAATTACTTACCTCCTCAAGCTGAAAACATCTGTTTGGAGAAATGCGTCAAAGACAGAGAGTGTCTGTAAAGTATGGAAAATAGAACTGGGGCGCACATGCACCTGCTACTTCCTGATTGTTAAATGGAACCAGTGTAGAGCCACACAGCTGCCACCTCGTGGCTTTGCAAAGCCCCCAGATACACTCTACACCTCTATCCGTAAAGATGAGGAATCTGTGGGAGGATGGTAGGCATTCGAAATACTTTTAGGAAACATGAAATTCCTCTGACCTCTCGCTCTCCCACGAGTTTCACATGAATGCCAGAGCAGAATTAGGCAGAGCATTAATATGGATTAGGTAATTATAACTGCACAGATTTAGGATTACCATGAGGTTTGCAGCTAAATTGGTTCACCGGCTGCACATGAGAAAATCGCCAGATCCATTGTCGCCCTTGCTTTTGCATGCTTCACAATCACAGGCAGCCTTTCCCTCCACCCCATGCCCTCCTTTCTCATATATGTGCATTCCTTTCAATATTAAGATATACTGGATACTGTTCTTCTTCATAAGACGAGCCCTTCCTCTATCTTAACTGAGACAAACCAGTAGCCCGGCTGTTCGAGCACTTTCAGTTTTACAGCATTCATTTGAAATATTCATAAATTTCACTTCACTATAAAGTCAAATCTTCCTTTCATTGAACAGCACTCACGTGATATATCCTCTCAGACACCAATTAACTGTTCACTGAGAGCAGTTCGCCCCCAGAGGCAGTTAAATTCCAACATTACTAACTCAAGGGGCAGATGAAATACCCAACTCCCACCACTAGTCATGGGAGGCACTCTTTAGTGTTAAACAGCAAGATGTTTGCAGTTTCAAAGCTGTGAGTCGAAGGAGTGACGACCGAATTTCAATGTAAACAATAATGATACTAACGGGCTCTAATGTCGTGATTAATAGCGGATGCCCCCCCCCCCCCGCTTCTATGTGCTGTAATAATAAATGTTTGCACCTAATTTAATGGTACTCCTTGAGGAGCAAGTCTCGTTGAAATACCACTAACTCTCCTGTTTGCAGAGGTTCACGCTTATGTATTTAGGATTCTTGCAGTGCCCATGACGACGTCAGAGTGTGAGGGTGATGAAAGCAAAGCAACAAGGGAGAAGCAACACAGAAGTTAAAACACCTGCAATGGGGGGATTGCAGGAGGGGGGGTTGGAGATTGGGGGGCATTGGGAACTTGGTACTGGCTTCGAATTGGCACACAAAGGCTTGCTAGGTGGCAAGGAGGGTGCTCCCGAAGTGGGGTTACATGGTGGCTGCAGCGAAGGAAGGGACACCGCAGGGTTGTTTGAGTATTGGCATGCTTAATGTCAAAGGATTGAATTCACCAACTAAAAGATCACCGGTTGCAAGGGAATTTCCGAGGGCGGAACTAGATAGCCTATTCCTCCAGGAGACTACATTTAGTTAGGGTGAAGAACGAAGGATCCCATGTGGATTAGATGGCCCATAAGGAAAGCGGGAGTGGGTATCCTAGTAAGTAGAGCACTCAAGATTGAGGTGTCTAAGGTCTGGTCAGACGTGGAGGGGAGGGCCCTTCTGGTCTCGGGTACCATTACGAAGGTGCGCTTCACGCTCGCCACCATTTATGCTCCAAACCAGGGACAGTTGAGATTTCTGAAGAGTACCCTCTCGAAAATATTGGATGAACGCTTGGACACCTTATTACAGGGGGTGACTTTAATATATGGGTGGATGTCAAGTTAGACAGAAAGGTGTTGCACGGTAGGGAACCTGAACTGCCAAGACTGGGATATGGGGAAGTCCAGGAGTCATTGGAAGTGTATGGGTTGCGAGACATATGACGCCTTTTGCACCCACAGGAAAGGGGGCATACCTTTTACTGCCCCCCCCATGGAATCTATACTAGGATTGATTATATGTATATTTCAAGTGACTTATGGAAAGAGTCGCAGAGTTTGGGGATTCGTCCGATTTCCTGGTCCGACCATGATATGGTGACAGTGGATTTGGGCTGCATGGGGATGAGCCCCACAGGCTCAAAATTGAGGTGTAATGAATTTCTATGGAAGGACCCAGTATTCCACTCAGAGATGGCTAAGGGAATTGACTTCATTAAGAATCACACAGGTGAGGTGGAGAAAATAATTATTTGGGAAGCAGGGAAGGCGACCTGGAGGGGGATTCTGATCAGGGAAGGGGATAGGAAGAAAAGGGAGCAGACACCTATTGAAAATAGGCTGAGGTAAGAGATGAAACAACTTGAAAAATGGGCGCATGAGTCCCCGGGAGTGGGGGGCGAGAGGCCTGTGTCTTGGAGGCATGGGGGAAAAGAGAGGAACTGCGGTTTCTGGAAGAGGGGAAAATAATTTGCAACTTGCAATTTCCGAAACAGAAGTTTTATGAGAAAAGGGACAAGGCGGTTGCACTCCTGGCAGCTAGACTAAGAGGGCAGCAAGCAGAAAGATGGGTTATAGAAATTGAAGGGAGCGACAGGGTTAATGAGCCTTTGACAGATGGAATTCCAGAGGCCTTTGCTTCCTTTTCTGAGAAGCTGTAAAAATAGAGACTAAGCCTGAGGTGGGAGACAAAGACACATACTTAGCTGTTATTCACCTGCCCAAACTGTCTAATGTGGAGACTAACATATTGGAGGCCCCCGTACCAAAGGAAGAAATTAATAAGGCAGTGGCAAGGTTACTACTGGGATCTAAGATCAGTACGTCTAAATCAGTATTTTCCACCTGGACAGGAAAAGGGATAAGGAAATAGGGAAGTTTGCACCTCTGGGTATGCAGGTCAACCTGGAAACGTTAAGATACCTGGGTATCAATGTCACGAGGGATATTGAGAAAATATTTGAGGAAAGCTTCCCCCCCTGATGGCGAAAATGAAGTCAGACAATATTGTGGTTGGGTCACCTCAATGAACTTAAAATGGTTTTCCTCCCGAGGATCGTTTATATATTCCAAATGCTGCCCATCTGGATCCTAGACTAATTTTCGAGAGACAAAGGGCCCCCTCCTGAGATTTCTTTGGCAGGGAAAAAGGCTAGTATACCCAGTCACATATTGGTCCTACCCAAAGAGAAAGAAGGAGTAGGCCTACCAGATGTGAAACTCTACTATAAAGCAGCTCAACTGTGAGTATGTATACCTCATTTTAGGGCCCAAAAGAATCTCTAATGGATTATGTTGGATAACTTACAGTTCACCCTGCTACAGTTGGGGAATGGATGAGGGTACTGAGAAGTAAGCTCCCCCGCAGAATTCGGAAGCACCCTATTGGCGGGGCCATATGGGACATCTGGAGACAAGGGGTAGAAATGAAAGGAGTAACAAAATGGCCCTCACCCCATGCACACCTCTAGGTAATGGGAATTAGCGAGGCTACCCCGAACCCGATAAGATTCCAGAAATCGCTTGAGGCGGGTCTGGAAAGGATTGGCCAGCTCTGGAGGAGGGTAGCTTCATCAATATAATCGAGCTAGAGGAGGCGCTGGGCATAGGCACACTTTCAGTCCTCTTGTAAATTCAGTTAAAGGGGGTGTTAACTGGAGTGGGTTGGAGGGAACAGATACAGAGAGACCTCAACCGCCTTTGAAACACTCTTACATATAGGGACCGAAATGAAGGGAATGATTTCAACAATGTACAGAGGGGCTCTTGTGGACTCCAGGAGTAGGTCCACTGAAAATCTGAGAAAACGGTGGGAACGAGACATGGAAGGGGATATAGACTCAGCTCTTTGGGGTAGACTCTGCAGGTGAGCTTCTCAGACATCGATCTCCAGTCAATATAAGCTGCATGCCATCAAACTCCTTCACAGGTGGCAACATGATCCAGTCAGACTTTCCAAAAATCTTTCAAAATAGAAGCAGCCCTGCTTGTTGGAGGGGATGTAGAGTGTGAGCTGACTATTCGCATATGTGGTAGGGGTGCCCAAGGGTGCAATTCCTCTGGGATGAAGTCCTGGGGTGGATTAAAGATCTGGACGTGATCACCCAGGTTAAATCGCCCATTATGGTCCTGTTATGTTTGGAGAGGGAGGAAGGAGACTATGTCAGACTGCCGAAAATGGCTGCATCTCTACTTTTAGCAGCAAGAGCTTGTCCAACCATGAAATGGAAAATTGTATATCCCCCACGCCCTGGTAAAAGGGAATGGATCAATGTTGCTAAGAACAGATGTAGCATGGAAAGAATAACAGCAGGGCTTTATGGACTGGCAGGCCCTCTTGAAATGGAGTGGAGAGAATGTATTGATAAATATATGAAGCCTGGAGCAAACCTATCAGCGGTTAACGCAAACAAATGAGAGAGGGGGATCTCAGAGTTCTCGGTGGTGATGAACAAGGACAGTGCCTGGCATGCTAATAGAATTGGACATGAGAGCACACCGGACTGGTGGCCAGGTGCCAAAGGTCAATGTTTATGGTGTTTTAGTCATCTAAAGGTTTTAAGATGTGGTTTAAGAAGAGAGAAATCAGTACCAAGTGGAGGAAGAGGTTGGATAAGGGGAGAGGAATTCAACGATGTTGAGGAGGAGGGGCATGGTGGAAAGAAGAACAAGTTACTTACCCTTGGTAACGTTCTTTCGACTGGATGTTCCTCCAACATATTCTTCATCTTCGATATGCAATGTGCAGCTTCGGCTGCTTCATAATTTTTTTGGGCAGAGGGTGCCCTGCATCGATGCATCGAGTCAATGTCCCTCGAAGGACTCAGTCGAGGATGACGTCATCCGATGTTATAAGTAGCACGCACAGCACCCGTTGGCCTCAGTTCTGTTTTTCCCTCCTTGTGCATCAGAAGCGCCCATAAATATGGGCAGGACAGTACTCAGCCTTGTGGGAACGACAGCTGCAAATACCATGGGAAATTCTAAAGAGGGGTAGGTTGGGATTCTTCATTTGTGGAAGATGTATCAGAGGACAGATAGACATGTCTAGAAGGTCCGGGTACCACGTTCTACCGGCCCAATCCGGGGCAATGAGGATCATGCGTTTTCCAAACCTCCTTAACCTCCTGGTTACTTGAGGAATGACAGGGGCTGGAGGAAACGCCTACAGCAATGGGAATTCCCAATCCACCATGAACGCATCCTCTATAGCTCCTCTCGGAGGAAATTCCCTTGAGCAGTACAGTTTGCACTTCCGGTTGACACCGGTCGCGAACAAATCCACTTGAGGGGTTCCCCAAAGGGCGAAGATCTCTTGAAGGACTTCCTGAGCTTGTTCCCACTCGTGGGAGACTGTGTTCTGCCTGCTCAGAGCGTCCGCTGCTGTGTTCTTCTCCCCGGCCAGATGAACCACAGAGAAAGCGATTTCTTCTTGAATAGCCCAATACCAAAGCTGCATTGCCTCTCTGCATAGTGGCAGTGACACTATTGTTGAGGTAGTGCATGCCCACTGTATTGTCTGTCATTATCAGGGCATTTTTTCTCCATACAGATGGCAGAAAAGCCTTCAGCACTAGGGTGATCGCTCTCAGCTCCAAAAGATTAATGTGTAGCTTGGACTCTGACGGAGACCAACGGCTGCTGACAGTCAACTCGTTGGCGGGAGCTCCCCACCCTGTGAGTGAGGCATCCGTCACTACAGTGATCTCCGGCCATGGTTGCCAAAAGTGTTCGCCTTTCAGAACATTGAACTCGCAGGCCCGCCACAGAAGATCCCATGAGACTCTGGGCGGAATCTGAAGGCGGTCCGACATCTGTTCCTGAGAACTGGGACCACTGCGATCGGAGAGCCCATTGAATGGATCGCATTTGCAAGCGGGCCTCTGGCACCAGGAAAATGCAGGATGCCATGAGGCCGAGCAGCCTCAAGAACTAGAAGGCCGGAGGAGTCTGGGCATTCCAGAATTTTGTTACCATCTGGAGAATGTCTTGAGCCCTCATCTTGGGAGACGAGCACTTTCCCAAGGAAGTGTCTAAAACAGCCCTGATGTACAGGAGCTGTTGGGAAGGTGTCATTTGGGACTTCTTGAAATTGAGGGAGAAGCCCAGTCTGTGAAGGAGTGGCAGGTAACGTTGAGATGATCCAAGGCTTGTTCGGGAGAATGCGCCCTGATCAGCCAAACATCCAGGTTGGGGTAGACGTGAATCTCCCCTCTCCTGCGATGCACTGTCACTACCACCAACAGTTTGGTGAATACCCCTCGGGTGGGGGTCAACCCGAATGGCAGGACTCGAAACTGATAGGGAGAGCCTCCAATGGCGAACCTCAGGTATTTCGTGTGCTTGAGATGGATCAGCAGATGAAAATAAGCATCCTGAAGGTCTAATGACACCAACCAATCCTGTAGTTGGAGGACCTGAAGGATCTGAGAAAGAGTGACCATCTTGAATTTGTCTTTCCTGAGGAACTTGTTCAAGTATCTCAAGTCCAAGATGGGTCTCTGTCCCACGTCCTTTTTGGGAATCAAAAAATATGGGGAATACCAACCCTTGTTCCTCTCCGCTACAGACACTGGTTCTATAGCGCCTTTCTCCAGCAGGGTTAATATCTCCTGCTCAAGAAGTGGATACGGAATCCTCAAAGAGTGTTTCCCCAGTGGATTGGTCTGAGGCGTCCTTAGAAAGGGAAGGCAGTAGCCGTGGTCTATTATTTCCAGAGCCCACGCTTCTGAAGTAATGGCTTGCCATTCTTCGAGATGCTGAGACAGTCTGCCCCCCACTGGAGAACTGTGACTGAAGCCTTCAGAGCGGTTTTGAAGCAGTTGTTGCAGCGGCCGTTGGTAAAGAGGCTGCTGCTCGAGTGGACTTGGCACCTCTACCTCGTCCACCACAAGGGAACTTTCGCTGGCCTCTTTGACTGGCCATTCCTCTTGCCCTTCCAAATGTAGTAGCGAAAAGATCTACCGCTCCATGGTTGTCTGCTGGAACGAAAAGGCTGAGGTTGCCTAACAGCAGTGTTTAAAGATTTGGCAGGGCCTTTAGGTTGCCACTTTTTGCCTCCTCCACTGCAGAAACACGGTCTTCAGGCTCAGTTATTCTCAAGGCGACCTTGAGGAGGTCATGCCGCGGAGGTCATGCCTCAGAGGTCCCACATCTAGACCACTGCGTCTATTTGTTGTTCCAGCTGGGTCCTGGATTGCTCTCAGGTTGTCTTGCGTGGCACAGGTGTCGCCTCCGCCGCCCCCTTCCATGATATGATGGGTTAGCCCCCCCCTCACATGTAGGCATCCACCCCTGCTTGCTGCCCAGCCTTCTTGGCTTAGTCCTTTTCCCTTGTCATGGCCAGCACTGCTGCCTCTCTGTTGAGGGCCATGTTAGTGTTGTCTGTGGGACTTTCGCACCCCTTCCCCTTGTCGGGCTGCGCCGCTGTAGTGTCTCACCTGGACCCTGGTTGAAAGCTCTTCTATAGATGTGCGCTGGTGGGGTGTGTGGGGGGGCAGGTATCTCCTCTGCTCGTTGTTCAGCGCCCCCAGTAATGGAGGAGGGCGGGGGGTGGGGAGACGGATCCAACCCTCCTGCAACTATATTAATCCCCTAGCCTCCTAATGTGCTGTCCTGGTCTGCCACGGTGCTTCCCACATGCATTGACGTCCTTATCTGCTGCAACCCATGCAGTGTGTGCTGCTGGTGTCTGCCGACTTAGTCTGGCCAGCTCACTGTGTGCTCTTTCACCCGTTTCTCCCAGCCCATAAATCTTCAGGCCCTCCACGGAGCCCCTCTGCTCTCTGAGGGGAGTGTCACCTCAGTTCCCAGCTCCGAGCAGGCACTTTGGTGTTACAGAGGCATGTACTGGCCCCGCAGGCTCTGGTTTAGCAGCGGATCTGGGGAGATGTTGGAAGGGGATCTTGCGACTTGGGTACCGAGGCCAGTGGTGCCCCGCTCAGACTCTCCTTTCTGCATTTAGCCCACATGCGCCGGTCAGCACTCTCTCCTCGTTCCCGCTGCTGGCACTTTGAGGGGCTGCTTTCTGGCTCAGCTGCCAGTGCAGTCTGCCACAATGTAATGCGGCCACAGGTGCCATCTTGCCTGTGGCCACCAATAATGCCTTGTTTTATCCTATATGCCCCGGGGAACCGGAAGTGGGCTCCACAGAGCAGTTCTCAGGCTATTCCGTTCTGCGTGGTGGGCTTTGTCCGGTCCTGATCAGTGCTTGGGGTGCTCTCCCCAGTCGTCAGATCTGGCTTCGGGGCAGAGTGACCTTGCAGCACAACTACTCCATCAGTCCCGCAACAGCACCCCTCTTGGTCCATTTCTTGAGGTAATCCAGTCCTTGGTTGTGGATAGCCCTGGCAGAAGATTGAATCTGATCCAGGAGCAACAGGACGCTAGTGAAGTTGGGCGAGAGCAGGTGAAGAGTGATCATGTGGTTAAAGATTAATAATCAGACTTATGGCATTGTTCTGGAAGGTTTGACGTTTTGCAAGCGAGGCATAGGGGAATTGAAAGTAGAGGGAGTTGGTAGAATTGATTATGTCTGTAGTTGTGGGAGATGAAAGTTGTGATGCTGCCAGCTGGCTTCAGCTTGAGGTTTTAGGATTTAATTAGTTGGTTGATATAGGTGTGAATGGCCATTTTGCCATCAAAGTTGAAAGCCATTTTACTAACTGATTTGGTTGGGGAGGACACTGGACCTAGTTGTGAAGGCCAGGCGAGAGAAGGAAATGGAGGGTGTGTAGAACCAAGGATTAAGGTTTCTGATTGGCTTCTCTGAGGGTGAGTGCTGACATTCATTCATCCATGTATTGCTTGGAGACAGTTCATGGAGTGATTTGAATGACGAATGCTAGAGAGAAGGATATTGATCAAGTAGGCTTGTCGCTCTTATCCCCATTTGGGTTTTTATATGCCTACATTTGGTGAGAGTAAAGAGCCTTGTGAAACTCTTCCGTCTAGGGTGGTTTAGTGTATTAAAAGAAAGAGTCTTGACTAAGTATAATACCCCATGAAAGCTGCAAAGAAATCGGAGGTTATGGGACCAATTCACAGAATGGATTTATGACAGAATCTAAGCCATGGCTAAATTACTCTAGCGTAGGTGCCTCAATTAGTCTCCATACATTAGCCAGAAAGAGCCATGGGCAAGATTTATGCAACTTACACCTGTCATAAAATAATGTGCGACAGGTTGGAATTTCAGACAAAGTGCCTGATCCTGGGATCCAATGTGTGCATATTGCAGGCACTTCATGCAGCACGCAAGTATTCTGTGGGCAATATGTACATTAAGAAATCGAACGAATGAATTCGGTAATATTGACTTTTCATTTCACTTTTTCTCTGTAACTTTGGCCAGTTCCTCCTCATAACTTTGGCCAGTTCCTCCTCAGATGCTGAAAATATTATACCTGTGGTTGCACCTGTGAGTGCGTTTTCCAACTCTTGCTAAAACATGTAGCTATAGAGCAGTCACCGGGTTCAAAGGTCAAGCTAAGGCACAATCAGATGTAGTCTACACTATTTGCAATCAAATAGAAGAAGTTACCTAAGGACTTTAAACAGTGTGTATAGGTCGGTGCTCTAAAGTCTAAAGCAGGGGCTGTTAGCACGCTCGTGAATTGGCCACTCAGTAAAGCAGCCTTGGAATGAAGAACAAGCATAAAAAGGGCTGTGTCGGTGGCTGAAGCATGATATGTGCCCAATGGAACATTGCAACATGTTCCTTTGTCATATATTTTACAGAGATATTTCTGCTGCAAAGTTCTTTCAATCGGGAGTAGGCATTGCGCGAATAGCATTACACAATTTAAGATCATTTTGGTTAGAGTTTGCCGTAGAGAACTTCATAAGTGAGGAAAATGCTAGAAGAAGCAAAAAGCACAAGCAAATGCACTCCATCCTTCATGGTTCTTTGTATGCAATTAAACATTCTAGTGGTGGGATTCCAAGCCCATTAATTAACCAAAGGGAATTGTCTTTAAAGTGAAGCTATCCACCCACCTTTACTACAGTTACAGTTGGTTCAGACTCGCTCTGTGGTAAATGTCACAATGAAAAGACCATTATCAGATAATATTTCCTCCACAAGAAAGAAGGCTGTCGGCAGTACATTCTGGGTGACCTTCGCTTTAAAGATATCGCCTCCTATTATTGTTTGGAAGAGATGGATGTGATCTCTGACTCAAAAGCCAGAGCTGGGTTACATGGTGGGGAGGCTGTAATCCTTGTATTGGTACTTAGGGAGAGGCTAACTAAAAACAGGATGTTCACCTGGCTCTCCAAAAGGGTACCCCAAACATACTCTGCCCGCACAAAAGGCGATACCAGAGGAATGTCACAACAGAACCACCCAGCTTTGCAGCAAATACATCTGCAATGGGAAATGTACATTGTTCGTGCATGTGTGGTTCTGCGTGGTTAGGTGACCCTTAGCCAGGTGAGAAGGAATGGGGCAGGTGGAGAGCTGAAGGGGGGAGTTTGCCAGGATGCAGGTGGGCAGCAGGGGGAGGGAGATTACTGGGGTCTCTCCATCACCGGTATGAGAACAGGACACATGGGTGAAGAAGGGGATAAGGATGGAAGAGGGTTAACAGAAGTCTCCCCCGTAGGCACATAAGGATGTGCGAGAAGGAAGAGGAAGCTGTGCGGGTAATCGGGGTGGTCTTACCAGGCTAAAAGGGAATATAGTCGGCAGCGACCTGCAGAAAAAGGGAAACGCTGAGGGCGATGCAGGGAGTGGGCGGCAAAAGGCCATGGAACCGTCACAATTGGATGCTACCTTGTTGAGAGCAACTCTATAAGAGAAAGTCACAAGAGCTCTTTGGTGACCCGTTTGGCTTGGATAAACGCATGAAACATTCAAGGGTCACTGTATTGCATTGCACACACTTCTTCTTTGCTTCTACCATCAGAACGTGTTCAGGCAGGTATTTGATATTATAACCACAGCAGTAACATCATGGCCAATGATAGTTTACATCTCCCAGCTTACATGATGAAATTCATTATATACCCACCGATTATTAGACCCGGTGCGCACATCCCTCTTTTGTGTTACAAATGCAGCACTACCTGAATACAAAGGTTGTCAATTAGACTGAGCATATTTGGATTCGGGCAGCAATGCACGCACGAGCCAATGTCCTTCGAATAGTTAAAATATAGGTTTAAAAAACAGAAGGGTTTGCGGGATAGCAGAAAGAAGTTGGTCCTCCTACAGCTTAACCCACTATGGTAATTCGCTGGGAAACACCTTAGTCCCCTAACGGCTCCAAGGATCCCAGTAGAAGGAAATACATGCACAAGATGTTTCCGTGACACTTTGTCTGCAGTGCAGGCGTATATATGGACATAGAGCCAAATAGTCTTAACCTAGGGCACTTGGACCGTTCCAGCTTCTTTTATATTTGCACTGGGGATACTTGATTAACCCTACAATGATTTCTTTCAGTGTAGATGTGGCCACTGCGTCAAGACTACAGAAAGCTTAGGCAACTCACCCTCACCTTGGTGAAACGCAATTTATCAACTGCTCAATTGCTAAAACAATAGCACACCGAGCCCATGCCAAAGGACATGATTTGTCCTCTTCTCCCTCCATTCACTCATCTGTTTTTTGTTGTTTGATTTTTTCAGAGAGGGGTGGCAGCATCTGGCTAAAAACCCTATATGATTACTATTAGAATTATTGTGATACCATGCTTTGAAGAAATAAGGGCACATTAACAAATATATTGTCCTGTCACTGATGTGCTGCTTTACTAGATTTGGCTCCTGTGGAAAGCTTTGTCAAACCTAACGGGGTCAAATGGAGAGGAGAGGGTGGCATTCACATAGGAATACAAGCCTGCGCCTGTGCTCTGCCGTCCTACCTATGCTCTCCACATTTGTAACAGAATCGATTTATTGTGAGCAATTTTCTTTTTTAAAGTTTAAAATAAATTTTTATCAGACATGACCATGTATTTTCAGGCTCCAGAAGCAAAGTAATTATTTTTAAGGAAAGGATCTTCTTAGTTCAACTTGACTTAGAACAAATGATGACAAGTGCAGTTTTACATATGATGAGTAGGCTAGCCATAGGGTGAGATTATAGGGGCGTTTAATGCTACATCTAGCATCTGAGGGTAGTACCTGCACATGTGGGATTAAACCTCAACGTATGATAAATGCAACTGACATATAATAGTATAAATGAAGCATGCAATGCTGCACTTGGCCTATGACTGCAACACCTGTATGTCTATACTTTACACATCGTGAATACACAAGGGCAATTGCGGCATTATTGAGGCATTAGAAGGTGCAATTGTGGGCCTACAGTTTACATACGTTAGTCACATGCCGAGGTACTCACACATTTGCTAAGCATTGCCATTATTGTGGAGGTGCTGAGGATTGCCCACTCACTCATAGAGACCTGAAATAGCAATGCCTGGAAAATGATGGTTCCACCTGCACAAAACATAAAGACATCTGGCAAATGCCTATCCAATACCTAAACAAACGCCAAAACAATTGACTTTGCCGATGCGTGTTTACTAACAATGTCCATGTTAGTGAAAAACCCAACTACAAATACGGGCTATTTATGGGTCCATTGTGGTCCTCCAGATTGGCAAACCCAAATTTGCTTTACAAACTAGAACATGTCAAATGAAGACCCCATGATGCAGACTGTGTTTTACTGGCAATCTTTGAGCCACTGACTTCAGATAGTTACATTGTCTGGCCTAGGTCATGAAATAATAGACATCATTAATACAGAATTTTCAGACTACATAAATTGCCTGTTTTGACAGATGCATTTTCTTTCCTGCATTATTTAAATCACTCTGCTACATGTTTCTAAAAAAACCGAAAAGCCCTGAAATGAATAAGCCTTAAACATGGCTTTTAGACAATGCTCTTAATCCAGAGCCATAATCTTGTTGGATCTGTAGTGTGATTGGCAAGCACAAAGGCCATGTATTCGAATATACAAAATCCATCTAGGAATGCAATGTCAGAGTTATTACAGAGCACACTGCCCTCTCCCTGGCCGTTCTCACCGCCCTGCATAGCATCTAAACACTAATCTATAATCTTATTGTTTTAAAACCATTTAACGAGAAACAAAAATGCAACCCAGCTTATAAGGGTGAGAAAAAGGTTCATTGGCGTGGCTGCTGAGAAATAGAGGCACGTGCAAGTTATTGTGCTCATCTTTGAGATGGAGTTTACCGAGACAAAAATGCTTCTATAAGAGAGTTTCTAGGTAATTCAGCTGAGAGCGCCACTTGGCCATGTCACTCTGTTATTGCCCAAAGTGACCATTAAATCTACACATATCACCACTATTTGCTCCCCAAACATGGCCACAGCGCTTCCCAAGCAGCCATACGAGACATTACAAGGTGCTACCGGCAGCCTACCGGCAACCTCGGCTTACCGTTTCCACCACCCTATATATTACAAGCAGCGGAGAAACAGTACATTCCCATTCCCGTGGAGTCCCCTAGTAACAGTGCTGGTGCTTTAGTGATTTTTCTGCCGGTAGGGGCCTGAACTACCGCCAGGTCAAATCTGCTGGTAGTACATAGGCCGTACTGGCAGAGTCGGAGTGACCCGTTCCGGAAAAGGTGCCGGTAACAGTTGTTACCAGCACTGTTCTCCAGACCGGGTCACTCATGATGAGGGCTATTGTCTATCATTTCATGTCATTGGGTGTCCTTCTCATTTAACAGGGGTAGAAGGGCCTGGCCTGTCCACAGCACATATGGGTGCACAGTTCCTAGGTACATTAGTGCGCAGGCATGTCTCATAGGCAAAGAATACATGGACTAATGTTTAGAACACTCAACCGTGCCGCAGCGAGCAGCCAAAAGTGCTGGTTTGAAGCCCCATAACTAATGCACTTTTTTTACATATTGCTTATTTCAGATATTTAACAAAGGGTAATGCTTTACTCTACTCTTTTTTAATTCAAAATAAATCTTGATATGAGGGTATTCAAAATATCCTGTCCCAAGATAGAACTCTACATGACTGATGCTCCCCTTTACTTATTTTTTAGTCTGGCCAATAAATTAGCATCAGGAGCATTGGGGGAATTTGAATTAAGATTTCAAAGATGTCACTAGTTTGATGCCCTCCTAAATGGCCAATACTGGTTGGGAAACTCGTACTCCAGAAGGTTTCATCATTAGATGAAATCCGTGCATGTTTCCTCTACTGTGGGGAGAGGAAGAGAGAAAGCAGAAGTGAAAAAGACAGTCTTGAGTTGCTTCCAGAACCGGAGGTGGTTCGGCTCAAGTTTGAGAGTGGCAGGGAGACTGTTCCAGAGGGAGAGATAGAAGAGAGGACAGACCCCAGTTGGACCTTAGAGGGTCGGTCAGTGAGAAAGGCGGTCAGCCAAGCCAGAGCCTGATCAGTGGTAACCCAGGTTATCACAGAGTCGATTGAGCAGGATGGCATGCTTGACCGTATCAAAAGCAGAAGATAGAGCGAGGAGCATGAGGACAGAAGGAAGGTTAGAGTCAAGATTAGAGAGCAGGTCTTCACGGGTGTTCAGAGGAGTAGTTTCCGAGCTTCTGGCAGCTCTGAAGCCAGACTGGTGGTCGTGGAGACAACCAACAGATTCAGTATGCAGATTAAGCTGGGAGATGGCCAGGGCAATGAGTTAGTACTGACGCCCCTTTTCACAAGGAAAAGTAAGCAAAGGCCAGAGACATTGACCTGTTGTTCCAGTCCCTGATAATTTAGCATTTCGTGACTAATGTAAGCTTCACATTTCAAAACAGTCTTCTGAAGGAACAGAATAGTTCCAAGGGATTTGTGCAGTTCAGCACACAGTCAAAAATAAATAACAGACATGAACGCGCTGGAGGTTTGGGATTGCATTTCCATCAGCAGTGACAGAGCTATGAAAGCAACAATGTTTAACTAAACATGCAACTGTCATTGCAGAGGTACAGAAGGAATGTCTTTATTAATTACTGTTAATCCCAATATGAGTACTTTTCTTTCTCTTCCCAGTCCTTATCCTATGCGACGTCTGGCTTTGTGGGATAGGAAACTCACAGCATATTTTAACCAATCATTACCCTGATTTGGATGACCTAAGCCCCTCCACTGAAGCAGAGATTGGGATCTAAGGGAGGGGTGAAGGGCCACCCACACCAATCATGAATCCTATTCAATGGCCAGCAGCTGAACTTTCCAATTGCCCACAGGGTGGGGGAGAACTTCTAGGGCTAGGAAGAGGAAGAGAGAAGCAAGTAATGGGAACACCAGTAGGTAATCAAGACATTAACTCATTGTCCCTCTTCCTCTTCCCAGTACTTGCAGTAGGAGGATATACCCAGCATCAACATAGGGGAATTACACACCATAAAGAAGTACCCACTCTGATGTTTATAAGGTTACTCACCATAGTGTCCACCTTGCTCCTAGTCCATAGCCCCCTTTCCTCCATACTTATGGGAGATTCCTCCATCCTGTGGGAGGGGACCGGGGCACTTTGAAAAAGCAACACATTTTTCCCAAAAATGTGTCCTTCCCCTCTTTTTACACGGGGTGCCGCATGCAGCCTTAACCCCGCCCTCCTTAGCTCTGCCCAACGCATCGCCCCTCAGTCCTTTTATACAGCCTTTAAGCAATAACAGAGGAAGCTTATTATAGGGGGCGGCAGGCGGGCGTATGGAGGAAAAGGGACTATGGACTAGGAGTAGGGTGGTCACTACGGTGAGTAACCTTATAATATTCTTACGATCCGTCCCCTTTCCTACATACTTATGGGAGATTCCCAAGCACTCCTCACAGGAATTACGGGTGGATGGAAACTCCTTACTGAAAAAGGTTTTTTAGCATAGCCTGGCCAAACTGAGCATCAGCTCTGGAACTCAGATCTAAACAATAGTGTTTACAAAAAGGTGATGGAGAGGTCCATGTCGCCGCTTTCACAATGGTCTCTCAGGGGACATAATACTGAAAAGCAACCACAGCTGCTTTGCCCCGTACCAGGTGTGCATGAATCCCTTTAGGAGGTTGGAGGCCCTGAACAGTGTAAGACTCCATAGTACAGGCAGCGCCAGCAACCCATCTGGAGATAGTTGCTTTGGAGGTCTGCTTTCCCTGCGGATTACCAAAGGTCACCAATAGTTCTGAAGAACTCCTAAATTCAGATGTTCTTTCCAGATAGAACTTAAGAGCTCTTCTAACATCTAGGCAATGCAAAACGCTTTCAGCTTCCGAAGCCGGGTTTGGGAAGAAAACGGGCAAGGAGATTGACTGATTTAGATGAAAATCCGAGACCACTTTCGGTAGGAAAGATGGATTCGTCCTCAGGACAACCTTATCCTTGTGGAAAACCAAGAAGGGATGCTCCACAGACAAAGCCTGGAGCTCACTCACACGTCATGCCGAAGTCACGGCGACCAAAAAAGACACTTTCCATGAAAAGTGCTTAAGATCTACCGTAGCCATTGGTTCGAAAGTTTTATGGCACAATGCCATAAGGACCACGTTCAGATCCCACGTTGGATGTGGTTTGCGAACAGGAGCGTAAAGACGCATTAGACCCGCAAAGTGCCTTTTAATCACTGGATTTGAAAGTGAAAAAGAGCACTGGTCTGTGGATAAGTAAGCGACAACATCCCAAAGTCCTGCATGAGAGGACATGAATGCCCGACTCCACTAGATGAGAGACAAAAGACAAGACTATGTCGATTGAAGCTACCCTGGGATCCAATTGTTTAGCTAAGCACCATTGGTAGAACCGAAGCCACTTGCTCCTGTACTGAGATCTCATCCGTCAAGGGTTTCCTGGCTGCCTGAATAATACGCATGTTATCAGCAAACAGGTTGAGATGCTCTAGAGACCTGAACTCAGGCACCATGCCGCCAAGGTGAACGATTGTGGGGAGGGGTGTCACAGCTGCCGATCTCTCTGCTGAAGCAGGTCGGGAACCAATGGAAGCCTGATCGGCACACACACCGCTCTGAAAACCAGAACCTGGCCGGCCACCATGTAGCTATGAGCAGAAGAGAACAGTTCACTGTGTTCCTCAGTTTGCAAATTGTCTGATGAATGAGAGGAAGGGGTGGAAAAGCATATGCCCTCATATTCAAGAGAACCTTCACCTTCAACTCCCACTCGTAGCTGATCATTGTACGTCGGCTGAGAGCATCCGCAGTTACATTCAGTGGACCCAAAATGTGTACGGCCACCAGCCAGATGCCATGCTGCACCGCCCATTCCCAAATCTGGATGGCAAGATCCACAAGAGGAGGGGACTTGGTACCACCCTGCTTGTTGATGTAAAACATGGATACCACATTATCCGTGTCGTAAAATATGGAGGTTGGCTCGTGGGACCCCTGCTGAGTGTAGATTCGGACCAAATTACGGTGATGCCGGCAATTGATAAACTGTCTGGTGAACATATTACAGTGATGACCTGGAATATACGGGTGTTTACTAATCATAAGAAATTTAGATTGATTACAAATTATGCGAAAAGTCACAGAGTAAAAATATCATGCCTGCAGGAGACGCATTTGGCCAGAGACCGTAGGCTTCACAGCGCCCCTGGATGGGGATACGCATGTATTGCTCATCCTTTACCTCCCACTCAAGAGTGGTGGCCATGTATATTCACTTATCGTTGGACTTTTAACTGCACAAACAGATTGGGGATGAGGAGGGGTGTTCTCATTCTGGCTGGGGAATGTGGGGGGATGCACATTCTTCTTTTCAATATATACGTTATGAATGCCCCCATTTTTTTCAGATCTGCATAAATTCCCGAATTATGAGGTAATCTGCATGGGTGACTTTAACATTGCTATATCCTTAGACCTAGATAGATCGTCCTCAAACCAACTCTCACTGCCTAGAGCTGCCACGAGGTGGGCGGCTATAGCTGAATACCATGGGCTGTTTGACACCTGGCGGCTTATGCATCCCGCCGCCTCGGAATACTCTTACTACTCCGGAGTACATAGCAGCTTGTCAAGAATAGATTATGTGATGGTCTATGTGGAAATTGTAGAAGCTAAGATTTTACCCCGGATGCTGTGCGATCACTCTCTGTGGTGGACTCCTTTCTCGGTCCGCCACATCCCCTAGACACCTGAGCTGGCGTTTCACAGGGTGCGCTCTGGAGGACGCTGTCTCCCGGGATGATCTTGAACAGGACATACCTGCCTTTTTTCAGATGAACGCTGGCTCCATTCTGGACCACAGACTTGTGTGGGAAACATTCAAGGTGCATATCAGCATGTGCTGTATTTCCAGGGTTGGGGTATTCTGAAATCGCTTTATTAGATCCATAATACTGCTCAAGGGTGAAATCAAGGATCTGGAACTTCAGCAGGGTCGCTGTGACACCCCAGCTATCAGCGTCCAGCTCTGGGAGGAATTGGCTCTCTTGGCCAGGAGGGAGGAGATGTTCCTTGG
Source organism: Ambystoma mexicanum (assembly GCF_040938575.1). Lineage (NCBI taxonomy): Eukaryota > Metazoa > Chordata > Amphibia > Caudata > Ambystomatidae > Ambystoma > Ambystoma mexicanum. Next base: position 1,463,942,807 of record NC_090935.1, read on the forward strand.
GTATCCTATTGTTACAGTTGCATACGGTGATGGTGACCGTCCTAGCCAGTCATTGGCTTGGGCTATAAAACGCGAACATCAACATGGTGCCATTATAGAAATCGAGACCCCGGCTGGGAACCCTAAGAGGGACCCTAAGGATATGAATGACATCTTCAGCTACTTTTATGAACATTTATACTCATCTCAAACCCCGCCAATGTATGCTTCAATTACACAATACTTGGCTAGGGTGGTACTGGGCTGGTTAGAGCTGACACAAAGAATTCCAACAAGTGATACTCTCTCTTCCCAACGGTAAGGCCCCCCGGGTTCGACGGGATCATAGCCGAAATGTAAAAGGAATATGCAGATCTCCTCATACCGCACCTGCGTAACATGTATGAATCCTCCATGGCATTTGGTGTCCTACCCGAGTCAACTAGAACCGCACTGGTAACGGTACTATTGAAACTCAAGACCTCTGCCACTAATTAACATGGACAAACAAATACTGGCTAAACAGCTGGCATATAGACTTTTACCATATGTGATTTCCCTGGTCCTTCCTGACCAGGCGGGCTTCATTTCGGGGAGATCCATCCATACTAATTTGAGGCACCTCTTTTCCCTTATGCATAATGTGGATCCCAAAGTCCTGATTGTCATGGCTGCCGAAAAAGCCTTCGATTCCGTGGAATGGCCCTTCCTTTACGAGGTCTTAAGGCGATCCGGGGTTGGGCTGACTTTCCTTCAATGGATACACCACGTCCAGAGCTGCAGAGTATACCAACCGCAAGATGTCAGACTTTATCTTGCCCATGCGGGCTCTTCGATTCTGTGGAATGGCCCTTCCCTTACGAGGTCTTAAGGCGATCCGGGGTTGGGCTGACTTTCCTTCAATGGATACACTACGTCCAGAGCTGCAGAGTATACCAACCGCAAGATGTCAGACTATATCTTGCCCATGCGGGCTCGAGACAGTCCTGCCCCCTTTCTCACATTCTTTTTGCCCTTGCAGTGGATCTTGCTGCCTCAGGGAATACCACACCCATAGGGGGATCAAGATCTATTCTCACAATGTCACTACATCTCTTGATAAAGACAATATGCTTCTGTATGTTAAACATCTCAGGCAGAACCTCCCACCACTGGTCCAGGAGATCTGCCATTTTGGTGATCCCTGCGGACTAAAGATAAACTCATCTAAATCAGAGAAGCTCCCGTTGACTCCTGGAGTGCAGCAGGCTGACGTGGGGGACTCCATCAGATTGTATCTTCAGGGCATACAATATATAGGGATACTGGTTGCATCGACTCTATCAGTCTTCTACGCGGAGAACAACGTAGCAGCACTTGAACAGCTGGAGAATAATGTTGAGACCTGGATTCTACTTCCTATATCGCAGCTGCTCAAATACCTTTGGCAAAGATGGAGATTCTCCCGAAACTCTTATATAACAATGTACTTATCTTGCCTCCCGCCAGCTTCTGGACGTGGCTTCGAAGCCTGATGGTGCGATTAGTATGGGCAGGTAAAAAGGCCAGGATATTGTATGACGTACTGACCTAAATGTATGAGAAAGGGGGCTTGGAATACCCCGATCGCTATGCTTACCACCTTGCTGTGCAGATACAATAGTCTGTCTTGTGGTGGTCTCCATCCTCAGAACTTCCACATATCTTGCTGGAAAAGGCAACCAAACACCTGAGTGGTTAAAGAGGACTACTATGGGGAAGCCCAGAGATGGACTACTATGGGGAAGCACCTATATGGCTTGTGATACCGGACTATGCAGCGCTCAGGGGTGAGGGTGATGTGTATTAACTGGGGACTTTATAGATAAGCATTGGGATAGGCAGGTGGAGGGCGGTGCAGGGGGGACTGTCATGTGATCAAACTGTTTGGGGGTATGTTTCGGCTTTTATGCCTTTTTCGACTGTACTGTGCCACTCTTTTTTTGTTAGTGGGGGTTGGAGTAGGGGAGGGTTTGGTTGAGGGTTCTGTTTATTGACCGTTTTTTTTATGGAAAACAAAGAAAGTTTTTTAAAAAAAAAAAAATGTTTAAAAGTGTAATCGAGAATATTGGCCTCATTATGAGTGTGGTTGTGCAGAAACAAGGGTGCCGATGAGCTTACCGGCACCCTTGTTTCCGGACCGCCACACTACGAGTTTGCCTGCTGGTGCCACTGCGCCTGGCAGGCTGACCCTGGTAGGCAAACACATCACGGAAGCCTCAGCACCGTTAGTAACGGTGCTGATGCTTCCATGAACCCATTCCCATGGAGTCCCGTAGGACTCCATGGGAATGGGGACTAACATTTTCTGGCACCCAGCTTCCCAGTTGGCCAGGACTTGTAATGTCCCAGTGGCACCAGGAAGCTAGGTGCCGGTAAAATGTTAACGAGTCTGGCGGCAACCCGTCGGTAGCCCCTGCAGGGTTACCGCCGGACTCGCAATGAGGCCCATTGTCAGGCCCAGGAGGTGAGGGTGGTATCTCTGGTACAGGAATAGTAGGAGGAGAAACCAAGGTTTCCTTAGTCAGGCAGAGGCCACCGACATCTGGCGAGCCCACAACACTTTGTGAATCAGTAGAAAGTGGTCAAGGCAAACAGGAGAAAGGGAGCCATGGGGCTAGACAAGGCATTCTTTCCTATTGCTAGAGGTTTCCAAGTCCATGTCATGTTTTGCCAGAGAAGTGTATCCTGACTGGAGGCAAATAAGTGAACTACTGGGGTTCCAAACCTGTTGCGAATTGACCCACAGAAGGATGGAAACACCCTGCTCAAGGTATCGTCCTGGACATTCTCCTCCCTGTGATATAATCAGCTTGAAGGGCCAGGTGATTGACCTATGCCCTTTTCATAATCTGGACAGCGATCCAGTGGAGTGAGTGGGACCTGGTACCACCCAGACATTTTAAGTACACTTTAGCTACCTGGTTGTCCATGCAGACCTTGTAAGTCGTTCCCAACAGGTGGGGTCCAGGGCCCAGAGAGCCCTCAAACGGCTGATAGCTCCCTCCATTTTGAGGACCTCTCTCCATCTCATTTGGACCATTTCGCCTGAATGACCAGGGACCCAAGTTTTGCACCGCACCATGTCTGACTGGCATCTGTTGTAAGTATGAGAGAGTGAGAGGGATCTAAGAAGAATACCTGAGACAGGTCATTCCCCTCCAGCCACAAGGGCGATGTCCTCTTGATACAGGGACTGATTGCTATCTCCGTGAAGTAGTCCCTGGAGGTCGCTTCCCAATTGGCCAGGAGGTGTAATACCAAAGGTCTCATGTGAAAGGGGCCAAGACCACCCCCGAATCCATGGGTTAAGAGTCAAACTCTATGGAATAACCACTGCATAGAGTGTCCTAGAAACAGGTCTCGCAACGTCTTCTTCCCAGATAGAGATGGACAGCTGGAGGCTGACAGACTCACTGGTGATGACAGAGTTCCAAGTGCCCCGAAGTCAGGGTGTGCCTTGAGTGGCCAAGGGAGGGGCTTTGAAATTGATGGGCTTAAACCCTTCTTTACCACAAAGCCTGACCTGCTTAGAGCGCCCCAGTGCTTGAACGGTGGCTCTTGATTGGTACCTGTAAGGCATCTCATGTTGAGCCTGTTTAGGATTGGGCTCAAACAGGGCATTATCCTCCTTCGCCTGATTCACTAGCTCGTTAATCTGGGAGCCAAAGATCTTTTGGCTGAAGAAAGGCAACCGCATCAATATGGCCTTCTGGAAGGTCTCTCCAGTCCACTGTCTACGCCAATCTTGGCGAAGTGAACTGAAACAGCCTCATAATGTCTGCAGAAATGTCACGGGCTGATTGGTCAAAAGAAATTTGATTTTCTGCCTCATACGGTAAGGACTAGGAAGAGGGATGAGGAGGTAATGTAAGGACTGTGCTCATTAGAGTACCATAGTAGATATCTCCTTGTCCTTACTGGCCAAGTGCCACACCAGACAACCATATTGCTTTCCCCAAACACTGTAGAAATTGGAAAAATTAATACTAGAATTGGCAATGCTAGGTTGTTAGAAAATAGGGCTTCGTGTGAGAGCAAAAACATACAACTTTTGGAAAATACAGGCAAATATTTCAGGGTGCAAATGGAAAAAATGTAAAGGGGATCCCACAAGGGCAGGGAAGGGGTGGAGTTTGGAGGAGGTGGCAGGGTTCCTAGGGGGCAGAGCTGACAGTTGAACTCCGATCAAAGAAAATGCTCAAAATAATAGTTTACAAATAGTGCAATTACTTTCATGAAGCTTCTTTCCAAACTCCACACTGTACATCAATTCCACTTTAAATCACTTCCATGGCAGTGGTGCACTCAAAATACTGTTGGTAATGCAGTGATTTTTAGTACATTAAAGTATCCATGGACACGCTCAATGGTGGAAGGCTACCAGGGTAGCCCAGCAGGTTGAGAGACTGTTGTTGAAATGTTACATATTAAAAACTGGTTGTTAATCGTATGACTTTTTGCAATTACTTATAAAAAAAACAAGTGTGATACAATCTGCTTGGCTAGGGCATCGGTTGGGCTGGCAGCTTGCTAATATTCAGGTCGAAGGTGGGGTATGTCTGTCCCTCAAGTGAAAATAGAAAGTTGGCACCCATGAATCCACAGTTTAATTTCCTAATAACAGTTGTCAGCACAACAGAAACATGTATTTGTTATTAAGCCGTTAGACAAGCATATAACATCTTTATAAATATCATATCAAAAAAGGCTGACCAAAAAAAAAAAGCGCGCGAATGACAGCTGGGGAAAGGAGCACAGAACATTTTGGAGCAAGCCCCCAGCTTCCCTCAGTGAAGCTGGGGGCTCGGCAAAGCCTTGTCAGGGCCGAGGAAGGCCGGTCCGGGGAAGACATCTGATGCCTGGTCTCGGACCGGGAAGAGCCAGCCAATTAACCAGCACTGACGTCCCCTAATTTCTACCCAAAGTACTGAAGGCTGGGAATGCACCACCCAGGTGCTGAAGGCACCAGTGGGGCTTGTTATGCAGATTTCTGAGTCCTATGGGCGTAATTTTAGGGGGGGCAGGGGTGTTTGTCCCCCCCAACTTTCATGACACACCATTTTGTCCCCATTCATTTGGCTGGGGCACCTTTTCTTCAGATGTCATGTCCCCCCCAGCTTTTTCATCATAGTTACTCCACTGTCGGCGCTCTGTTGACCCCACTCCGGATCTCCACAACCCCACGCCCATAAGCCCCAGCCACTCATATTATCCGTAGGATCAGTCAATTGTGCGCATCGGCGTATGTGGTGCCGTGAAGGCAGTTTGGTCCTGTGGATCGGTGCTTTCTCCGCACGTGTGCATCCCTGTGAATATCGGTACCCCTAGCACCATTGTCAAACGAGGGCTTGGCAGGCCTTCTCAAAACTCCATTTGAGCAGTGACCAAACTCGTGAGGAATGCGTTCTTCTACCCCACCCCCAGCATGTTTTTGTTCCCAAATGCAGCTCCGCTCTTTGTGCTCGCGCTCACCGTGTACACAGCAGTTTAACAGCTCCTAAAGTGTTCTAGTCGCCTCACAGGCCAGCAGTTTTCATGACCCAGCACTGGGCTCCCTCGTGTCAATGCCCACAGTGACATCCTCCGGTGGCTGAGAGACTGCACTTTCACGACGCGCATGTGAAAGCTGCTCCCGAGGCATACATCATAAGTCTTGGAGGAAATGCCTTGCCCCCTTGACAAATCATCCACTGCCCACCTCCCCGAGACGTGAATACATTTTACTGCGTACCTGATGAAAAACACATTTTTATTGTTTTCACAGCTGTTTCTCACGTTATCCTATTACAGCCTAATCGTGACTTAATTATATGCCCAATAGGAAAAAACACCCCAAAACAACTACAATGCCGGCTCAAGGTGAGCTCAGAGGTCGCGGCCACACAAGGGCGCTTCCAACGGCGCAGCAAATAGAGGGCGCATTCGTGTCATGCAAACAGCGCCTATTAAATAATCACGGCGTGATTCTTGATTCTTTAATAGGCGCTGTTTACATGACAGGGGGCGGGGGGCAAGGCGCCCTTAAACGCACTCACTTTACAAAGCAACGGTATAAGGATAATTCCAACGGACACTTTCACGCCTAACTAAAGGAGGGCTCACTAGCCCAACTCACTTCCGCTGAATAAAACGTACTCTTCTAGTTATGGATATATAAAAACATGTAGAATCTGTGTTGTCAAAAACAAGCACCTCTACGCAGCTTGTAATGTCTGAGGCCAACAATATGATAATATGATATGATATGATAAGGCATTTGTAACGCGCCTATACACAAGTGTTTCAAGGCGCGACGAGGCAGCGAGGGGGGAACAAGGGGAAGACAGACAACGATCCTACTAGGCCAGGTGTCATTCAGATCGCGCAAGTGCAGGGGTAGGGGAAAGGGAAAAAGTGCATGGGGGAGGGGGGAAGTGCAGTACAAGTAAGTAGAATAAAATAAATAAATAGGGCCAGCTGGTGGCAAGTGCAAGGTAAGTGCAGACAAGTGCTGGGAAGGGGGGGGCTGTAGGGATACAGAGACAGTCCCGCAGTGCAGGGGTTGCGGAGGCAGTGCAAGTGGAGAGTGGCTGGGCCCCGGGCCGAGGTCGGTGAGAGTGGCCCAGATGCAAATTCAGTGCAGTTTCAGTGAAGAATTTAGCAGGGGAGAGGGAGAGAAAAAGCAGAAGCAAACAGGAAGGTTTTGAGGTGCTTCTGGAACCAGAGATGGTTCTCCTCAAGTTTCAGGGAGGCAGGAAAGCTGTTCCAGAGGGAGGCCCCTGCCGTGGAGAGAGATCTACCCCCAGCTCGTTGCTTCGAGAAGCGGCTGACCCTGAGGGAGTTGGTGACGGGTGAGCGAAGGGCTTGGGAAGTAAGATATTTAGGAAGAGAGAGTTGAAGGTATTTAGGCCCCAGGCCCCAGAAGGCCTTGTGGACAATGCAGAGGGTTTTGAACTTTATCCCTGCACCCACTGGGAGCCAGTGTAGAGATTTCAGTCCTGGAGAGATACGGTCCCTGGGCTTGAGGCCAAGGACAAGTCTCGCAGTTCTGTTCTGGATGAGTTGCAGAGGGCAGAGAGTGGAGGCAGGCAGATTAAGATAGAGGCTGTTACAGTAGTCCAGCTTCGAGAGAACCAGGGCTCGGGAGAGTGAGCTTCTGGGGGAAGGAGAGGAAGGGAAGAATACCTCTGAGGAGGTGCAGCTGGTAGTGTGATTTCTTAGAGACGTCAGATATATGAGGAGAGAAGGAGAGTGTGGAGTCGAAGATGACCCCGAGGTTTTTTGCCTTGCAGGTAGGAGCAGGAAGAGGGCCAAGAGAGGCCGGCCAGAGAGCTGCAGGGAAGGAGGGAGTGGGTGTGCCGATGAGTAGAATATCAGTCTTACTGGCATTAAGGCAGAGGTCATTGGCGGCACACCATACCTGGATAGCAGACAGACAGTCAGAGATGAGGGAAGGAGAGGAGGAGGCCAAGGGTAGCCTGAAAATGAGCTGGGTATCGTCCGCATAGCACTGAAAGTTGGGGCAGAGAGCGGCGATGCGGTGGGCAAGGAGTGCCAGATACTGGTTGAACAGCCAGGGAGAGAGATTTGATCCCTGGGGGACACCACAGGTGGAGAAAAAGATGTCAGAGAGGAAAGACCCCAGTTGGACCTGGGAGGGTCGATTGGAATGGAAAGAGGTCAGCCACGCCAGAGCCTGACCATTGATACCCAGGTTATCATGGAGACGGATGAGCAGGATGGCATGGTTGACAGTGTCAAAGGCAGAAGAGAGATCGAGCAGAATGAGAACACACGGAGTGCTGGAGTCGAGGTTCAAGAGCAGGTCCTCACGGATGTTCAGGAGAGCAGTTTCCGTGCTTCTGTCAGCTCTGAAGCCAGATTGATGGTCATGAAGACTACCAACAGATTCAGCATGGAGGTTAAGCTGGGAGATGGCCAGTTTCTCCAGGAGCTTGCCCAGGAAGGGAGTGATGGAGATTGGGCGATAGTTAGCCGGACAGGAGGGGTCGGAAGAGGGTTTCTTAAGAAGAGGGTGCACAAGGGAGTGCTTAAGGGGGGGATGGGAAGACTCCAGAGGCGAAGGAGTGGTTGCAAAAGTCAGCCAGGGCAGGAGCCAGGGAGTCGATGTGGTCCTTGATAGTTTTGGAGGAACAGGGGTGAACCTGTTTAGACGAGACTTTCATAGATCGGACTTGTCTGGAAACCTTGTCAGCAGAAAGAAGGGGAAAGGCAGAGAAGGAGGGAGGAGGGGTGGCTGCAGAAGGGCCGGAGGAAGAGCCGGGAAGAGAGGGAGGGAGGTGATAGGAGGAGAGTGAGGACAGGATGTCCTGAGTTTTAGAGATGAAGTGAGAGGCCAGTGCAGTGCAGAGGGCCTGGGAGGGGACATGAGAGGTAGAGACTGCAGTGATTGCAGTGAATGCAGTGACTGCAACAATGATTTTAAGCGGATTACAAACAGCCCATTTAAGTTGGATTTGTGGTTTCAAGTACGTGATTCTGCGCAGAAACATATCCACTCTCCTGTACTAAACGTATGTAGATGAAAAAAAACACACACACACACACACACACAGAGCTGGATTAAGAAAAGGGTGGAAATAGGGCTGAACCTAGGAATTGGGGGGCATTTTGTTAGGTATTTGGTAACATAGCCAAAGCCAAGTGCAATTCCTGATATGACTCCGACCTAGCTACACTTAAACATAGGTGTAGGGCGGCTGAGATGAAATGGAGGGCTTCTTGTTCATCCTCTGACAAACTGGCCTGTCGTCTGCTCCATAGGCAATACCGACTCTCTGTCCGCAGTCCGCACTAAGAAGAGAGCCCACATTCAAGATCGTGTCTCTGCAGCATCTAAAAACTCGGCCGAACTCTTTAAAATCTGCAAGGGGCTTGCCAACCCTGTGGCAGTCTCCAATCCTCCCTCTTGCCTCCCAGGCTCTCTGCAATGCCCTTGCCTGCTCTCCTGAATATCCGTGAAGATCTGCTCTCCAACCTTGACTCCAACATTCCCTCTGTCCTCATCCTTCTTGATCTCTCTTCTCCCTCGGACACGGTCAACCACACCATCCTGCTCAACCGTCTCTGTGATAACCTGGGTATCACTGATCAGGCTCTGGCCTGGCTGACCTCTTACCTCTCTGATCGACACTCCCAGGTCCAACTGGGGTCCTTCCTATCATCTATCTTCCTCTCTACCTGTAGGGTTCCCCAGGGGTCTAACCTCTCACCATTGCTCCTCAACCAATACATGGCAACTCTCGCCCACTGCATTGCCATTTTCTGCCCAAATTTCCAGTGCTACCCTGATGACACTCAACACATTTTCTGGCTGCCCTCGGCCACCTCCTTTCCCTCTCTCTTCTCTGACTGCCTTACTGCCATTCAAGATTGGTGTGCCGCCAATGATCTTTGTCTGAATGCCAGCAAAATGGAGATCTTCCTCATCGGAATACCATCTCCATCCTTCTCCCTCACCCTGTGGCCGGCCTCCCTTGGCCCTCCTCTTACCCCTACCTGCGAGGCTAAGAAACCCGGGGTCATCTTTGACTCCACACTTTCCTTCTCCGCCCATATCTCTGAGGTCTCTAAAAAGTCAAACTTCCTACTGCACCTCCTCAGAGGTACTCTGACTTTCCTCTCCTTCCCTGAGAAGCTTACTGTCTCCCAAGCTCTGGTTCTCTCTAGGTTGGACTATTGTAACAGCCTCTTTCTAAATCTACCTGCCTCTACCCTCCGTCCTCTGCAACTTATCCAGAACAGGACTGCGAGACTTGTCCTTGGCCTCAAGCCCTGTGATCGTATCTCTCCAGCCCTGAAACCTCTCCATTGGCTCCCAGTGGATGCAAGGATTAAATTCAAAACCCTCTCCATTGTCCACAAGGCTTTCTGGGGCCTGGGTCCAAAATACCTTCAGCTATCCCTCCGCAAATGCCTCCCCTCTCTTGCTCTTCACTCCTCTACCTCTAACTACCTCCGGGTCAATCATTTTCCAAAGCAACGAGCTGGGGGTAGATCTCTATCTTCGGCTGGGGCCTCCCTCTGGAACAGCCTGCCTGCCAATCTAAAACTTGAGGAAAACCATCTCCGGTTCCGGAAGAACCTCAAGACCTTCCTCTTTGCTTCCCCCTTCGCTCCCTCTCTCCCCTGCTGATCTGCTCTCTCTTGGCACTGTGCACCTGGCCACCCTCTGTCCCCTGGGCCCAGTACCCTTACAGCCCCCCCCCATATTTCTTCTTTTTCTGCACTTATCAGACTTACCCAGTCTGCTGCCTTAAACACAGCACTTGCCACTTGCTGGCTGCACTACCACTGTTTATTGCCCCCATTTTCTATTTATTTCTATTTATTATTATTTATCTGCTCGCCTCTGCTCCGCACTTTGCACTCTCCCCCTTCCTTGCACTTTTCCCCTTTTCCCATTCCCATGCACTTGCGCATTCTCAATGTCACTGGGCCTAGTAAGATAGTTGTTGTTGTGTTGTGTTCTCCCCTGTTCCCATCCCTTGCCTAGTCATGCTCTGAAACACTTGTGTACAAGTGTGATACAAATAAAATATCATATTATATCATATCATATAGTACAGTTGACAGACTGATTCAGGAATAGAAGCAATCTCATTTAACTTTCAGAAAGTGATACAATGAGAACAATGGAACATAAGCTTATACCACTGAGACTTTGCTAGGGGAGGGGCAGATATGTCACATTTTGGGGTGCATCTCTCATCATTTTGTCCTCCCAATTGACCTCAGGAGTACCACTGAATTGGATGATAGTAAATGAGGAGATTTCATTAAATGTATTATGTTAGTCAAGGTGCCAAGAGTGCCCGGCTAATCCTTTATTCCGTAAAATGGAAACAAATGAGTTCAGTACAAATGGCTTCTATTAAAATGTGAAGATGTCATATTCCACTGGTATATTCAAAAGGCTGATAGTACTGAGAAACGGTTATTCCACATCAGGTGTGCCTGAATCAGTATTTAATTCTTCTCAGTGTAATAGAGTACCAGAGAAGGGGGTAATTTTAAATAGGGGGAATATGGCGACAGGGCAGTACTGTTGAAAGGCCATTAGGACTGGGGTGGAGTCAGGCATAAGGCAGGTGTTCCTGGCTCCACCTTTCATCCTGCTGAATGTGAGAACATGACTAATGTGTAAATAAGGAATAGTAAAATAGGGAGGTTTTAGAACAGTCCTGTGCCATTCTGTAATGGCTTTGTAGGCAGAAAAATGATGGCGTAGAGGGTGCTCAGAGCTAGGCCCATGGTTATGATTAATTCAAAACCTTCCAGCCATCACCCTTCAATGTTGCAACTGTGACCCAATTGGGTTGAGTATGCTCAAACATGTGTCCTGAACCTGCTAGGCCTGGAGACCCAAGCCACAGCTCACTGATGATGCCCAATGAGGCCAAAACATGTCTGAGGTTGATTGTGTTCTCGTGCAGAAGTGATTTGACCTAGTAGTTTGGGCTGGACTTTCCGTTTTGGGGTGGGACTAAGCCTGATTTGCATATGGTCTTTTCCCTTCTATAATAGCTTGGTAGGCTGAACACGATGGCCTGGGGGTTTGCCCAGAGCCATGCTCATTGCTATGATTAATTCAAAACCTTCCAGCCATCACCTTTCAGTTTTGCTTATGTCACCCTGAATGGGACAGGTATGCCCACATGTGGGTCCCCAGCCTGCTGAGCCTAGAAACCCAAACTACACCTCATTGGTGACCCTCAATGAGTATTAAACTTGTCTGGGGTTGTTTGTGGCCTTGTGCAGAAGCAATATGACCTAGTACTTTGGGCTGGACTGCCCCTTTTGGACACAGACACACTCACTCACGGAGAGATACCGATAGACTCACTCACGGACACACTGACTGATGCAGAGAAGGAAGAACTGATAACAACAGGAAGGTGAAGGAATAGATTGCTCTCCTTTTGGACCCATTGAGGGATTATTATCAAAGAATATAAGTGAGGCCTAGCAGGAGTTAAAGTCACAGGCCTTCTTCAGAGGAAGAGAAAGCAGACAGGCTGTGGAGAAAGCTGATCCTATCTTACTGGCTGAAGTCCACCTGTTCCTAGAGGGGGAGAAGTGAAGTAGTCCTTAAGAGGGTGGCCACCCGTCTGTGATTTCAGCTAAAAGAAATCCTGATGTGAGAATCATCTAAAAGGGAAGTAATCCTGAGGGAAGCGATCCTAAGAAGGGAATTAGATTAAATCCTGGCCATGTTCTTTGCTGTTACGGAGGGCTGGGAATATATACATTGATTGTGCATCCCGAGAAGTTAGGGAACATTTCAGAAGTGTATGTGCTTCTGGAAAAGATATATTTATTAGAATAGGTCCCATGGTGTTTATACAGTGAGATTCCCATGACCCTTTTCTCTGGCGATGACGTTTAGCACAGAAGAACTATTAACAGGGTCGAAAAGGCCATCTTACTGAAGTGACTAGTGTGTTGATTAGTTCTCATCATTGGGCTTTGGAACAAATTGTTTATCTTTAATCTGATTCCAGGATTTCTGTTTTGTTAATAAGTAGACCTTCTGTTCAACCCTGTGTGTTTCTTGTCCCAAAAGGGGAGGGAAGCTATAAGGAATCAATTCTATTAAATTGGGGGACCCAGATTTATAAAATGAACTTTATTAACTAAAGGAGTATTGTGTGTACCTTGTTTGGGGTGGGTGGAAAATTCCCCTGAATTAGATATGGCCCAGTTAAGACACCCTACACTCCAGGTTACACTCCCATTTCCCTGTGACTGTTAACCTTGTGCTCAGATAGTGGTATTGGTTCACTTGCTGAATAATGGTTTCATCCACCTTAAGTAATAACTTGGGCCTTTTCATCCTTCTCTTAGTGAAAAACATAGTTTTTAAAAATCATAATTGATTTTTAACCCTTTTTAAATTGCATAAGTGTTGGAGTATATTACATTATTTCTTTACCCCACATGATGTCAGTGACAGAAGGTTGTCATTGTATGCAAACACAAGAACTGGAAGTTTGCCTGCACCCTGAGTTTGGGCACCAGTGGCAGACAAAGGCAAGTTCTCAATCACTCCATTAATAAAAAGGCAGAACAATGTTGGCATCATCACACATCCGTGGCATACCCCATTTTGTACAGGAAAAGGGGGCATTTGTTCTCCACACATACCCCACCTCACCACTGCAGTGTTGCCTGTGTATAAGAAGAGTAGAGCGGACAGGAGCTCATGAGGGATCCCCAGTTTCTCACAGGATTCCCACAATTGTGCGTGTTGGACACTGTCTAAAGCAGTCTGTACATAAATAGAAATTACATATAAATTCATTTTCCTACGAGATTTGAATTTTTTGACAAACAGAAATAACCTAAAACTCTGGTCAACAGCAGGTTTCTTTGATAGGAAGAAGTGAAAGTTGAGGGTGATTAGAGTCAAAGTAGTCAGTGATGTAGGGGGAATTGTAGAGGGGTTGTGCATTCCAAAAGCCAAGTGAAAGAGTGATAGGAGATGCAGGAGGACAACGTGTGTTGTGCCGTAGGCAAGGAGGATAGATGAGGTTGGAGATCCTGGGAGCAGGGCAATGTCTTATTTGATCTGTGCAGGTGCAGAGGCGAAGAAGGAAAATGGGGAGGCTGGAGAGTGATGCAGAAGTTACACCAAGTTGAGACTATAGGCAATGAAAGAAGGGAAGGGGACACGTGAGTAGAAGGAGAAATGAAGCCAATTCAAAATGCATGATTAGGAGTATAAGAAATAGGCAAGTGAAGACAGTGAAGAACGGGTGCAGCGCAAGGGTGAGTAGAAAGGGAAGGGAGGGGTTTGGTGACTGAGAAGCAGCAGGTGTAAGTTTTGAGTTAGGCTAGAATGGGCCTACATATAACCAAAATACAGTAGAACAGGCCCAAAACAGCAATGTTCTTTGGTCCTATGAGGAAACAAAGGTTCTGCAGTGAAAGGATGGTCAATGGGTGGAAGAATCCCTATGCTTGAAAGCAGAAGTTGGGTGAAAGGTTAGCTCGGCGAAGCACTTACTTGGGCAGGGGTTCTGGGTCTATGCTCTTTCTAGCCACAACAGGACCACACAGGAAGCTGCCCTTTGCTGCTTTGGGCCCTTGACGGCAGACGCCTGGCCTGGTTGCCCAGGGACACAGAATAAAGAAGGCCATATGTCACACGTTCCTCTGGGAGCCAATCACAGAGTCATGGGTGTTGTAGGCCGGTGAGCTTCCTTTTGCAGGCAGGACTCTCCGATGGTGCACAAGGTCCTCTGGCAAAGCAGGACGTGGCAGCCAAGAAAAATGAAACTATTGAAAATGAACCCCTGGACAGTCACATGTCCCTTCAGGAGCCAAGCACAGTGCTCCAAATGGCTTCCTCACTTGAACCTCTGGACACTCACATGTCCCTTCGGAAGCCAAGCACAGTGCTCCAAATGGCTTCCACACTTGCAGGCAGAGTCCTGGGTATTGTAGGCTGAGGGGGGCTTTGTTTTGTAGGCAGGACCCTCAGCTGGTGTACAGGGTCACCTGACAAAGCAGGTTCCTTTCTCCCATGCATCCTTCACCTTGCATCCCTTCTAGCAACAGGAAACATCAGTTATTAACCTGTTGTGTTTAAAAAGGAGACCATGGGCCTCATTACAAGCCTGGCGGTCCGGGAACTATGGTACCGGTAAGCATGCCAGTACCATAGTTCCTGGACCACCATACTAGGAGCTCTGCGTCAGGTTTTCCTGGCGGGTGTAACGGCACCCGCGAGCAGAGCACGTCGGATGCACCGGCACAACTCTGAATGTGCCTCTGCATCCGACGTCCCCATCCCCATTCAGCCCCATAGGGCAGAATGGGGATCGGAAGGCCCTTGATTCCGGCACCCACAAATGGGCAATTACCGGGTCCGCCGAGCTCGGCATGACCCGGTTCTTGCCCATTCGCGGGTGCCGGAAAAAATGAAACTCCGGCGGCAGCCTTGCCATTTTTAACAGCACAGCTACCGCCAGATTTGTAATGAGGCCCCATGTGTTAGTGCTTTAAATTGGATGAGAAATCAAGGGGGCTCTCTAACAAGAGGGTGCGGCCCAAGTGCAAGGAGTGACCTAAAGAGTGCTGGGCAAAGACCTAAACAGTGCCAGGCAGTTTTGGCAAAGGTTTAGTTTAGTTTAGTTTGTTTATTTGTAAAGCGCAGCCCAACCCTTGGGTAATTGGGCGCTAAGAATCTTTCAGCTCAACAGTGGTTACGTATTGTTGCACAAACAGAATATGAACAGAAAAAGAAACATTACAGTAAATGGTACAATAGATCTTGTTACAGAGTGGTCCAAGGTAAGGTACAGTAAGACGTAGCGTGATCAGGTTACAGTTTGGATACCACCGTTATGATATGATGTACATTCATTCTATTGTTGGGTGAAGAGCAGTTCCTTGACTTTGGCTCTAAACGACCAAAATGAATTTTTCTGCTCTAATCGTCATAGGAAGTGCGTTCCAGTATTTAGCTGCCAATACCGGAAAGTTAGCTCCACCAGTGGTTTTCAGGTTGAACTTTCGTATGGTGAGTTAGTGAAGGTAGGGTGTTCTGGTTGGTCTGGTAGAGCACTGTCTCGTGAATTTGTCTGAAAGGTACCAGGGGGCTGTCAAGTGTAGGCATTTGCGTGTGATGACTAGTGCCCAAAGTTTAATTCTATATCGGATGGGGAGCCAGTGGGCTTCCTTTCTGAATGTGGTGATGTGGGCCTTCCGAGGAAGATTGAGAGCGCAGCGGAGGGCATTATTTTGCAGAATCTGCAGTCTGTTCAGGATGTGGTTAGTAGAGCCGAGGAAAAGAGTGTTGCAGTAATCTCATTTAGATAATATGAGGGCTCTAGCTAAAGTGAAGCAACTGTTAGTGGATAAAAATGGTCTGCAGGAATTTATAAGTTTATTGGTATAGGCCGTTGCTGAGATGGTGGCGTTGATTTGCTTTTTAAGGAAGAGTGTGGAGTCTAGGTATACTCTTAGAGTTTTGACTTCCTTAGATACTTTTATGACATTACCGTCTATGGTGAAGGAATGGTACCTGGGGTCCAGTTTGTTGAGACGGTGCTGTGAGCCGACAAAAAGCAGTTCCATCTTATCGTCATTTAAGCAGAGGCTGTGGGTGGCCATCCATGCTTGTATTCCTAGGTAGATCTTGTTCAG
The DNA here is from genome assembly GCF_040938575.1 of Ambystoma mexicanum. Classification (NCBI taxonomy): domain Eukaryota; kingdom Metazoa; phylum Chordata; class Amphibia; order Caudata; family Ambystomatidae; genus Ambystoma; species Ambystoma mexicanum. The sequence goes on from NC_090935.1 coordinate 1,463,958,959, forward strand.
TTTAGGAACATCCTCGTCATAATTCCCTGTGAGGGCGATGAGGACCTGGGTGTCATCAGCATAGTTGGTGTATGTGATGCCCAGGTCATCAAGGCAGTCAAAGAGGAGCTTGGTGAAGATGTGGTAAAGTGTGGGGGAGATACAAGAACCTTGGGGGACTCCACACTGGATTGGGACCGGGTCTGCAGAGGTGCCGCCCGAGGGGGCAAAGACCCTGGTTGTTCTGTCCGAGAGGAAAGACCGAATCCAATTGGTGGCATCCTGAGAGAATGCGGCAGCTGAGGAGAGGTGTTCGGTGAGAATTTGGTGATCGTCTAGGTCGAAGGCTGCAGACAGATCCAACAACAACAAAATAGCCAGCTTGCCCTTGTCTTTGGCTTCATCCATTTGGATTTTAGATCCAGGAGGGCTGTTTCTGTCCCGTGTCTGGGTCTAAAGCCGGATTGTCGCAGTCCTAGAAGGTTGTTGTCTTCCAAATGTTTTTTGAATTGGAGGTATACTACTCTGTCTAGTATTTTTAGGAGGAATGGGACCGTAGTGATGGGCCTATAATTAGTTGGAGTGTTGGGGTCTAAGTTAGGTTTTTTGAGCAGGGGTAGGACCCAAGCCTCTTTGAGGTTATTGGGGACTGGCGAGTTTTTAAATGAGGCATTAATAAGTGCGGTGATGAAGGGGGCCAGATCTCTGGCACCGTCCTTGATGACTGAGGCAGGACATAGGTCACCTAGACAGTTACAGGGTTTTAAGCTGGCAATTATGTTTATTACTTTGTCCTCCATAATGGGAGAGAAGTGGAATAGGGGGCAGTCAGGGGGTAGATGGCAATGCCGGTTGTCAGGGTGGTTCTTAGGCGTGAGATTGGCTTTTTTGGATTCTATTTTGGCTTGCAGGAGGGCTATTTTATTAGAGAGCGCTTGTTGGATATTATTGCACCAGGTTTTGTCCTTGATGCAGTCCTCAGTGGGGGGTACAGGAGATTCCAGTTCTCGTAAGATAGAAAAGAGCTCTTTAGTACTAGACTTAGCATTGTGTATTCTTGTGTTAAAGATCTCTTTTTTGGCATTCATAATAGCAGCTTCATATGTGGCTGCTGATAGGGTGAATGTTTGCTTGGAAGTGATCGATAGTGCTTTTCTCCAGCTGGATTCAGCTGTTCTCTTGAGGTTGCGCAATGCCTTAAATTCTGCCGAGAACCATTTGTTCACATGTGCAGTGGGTTTGGGCTTTCTCAATTTGTAAGGCACTATTAGATTCAAGGCTTGTTCCAGTGTATTATTGTAAAGGTCGACTAATGTTGCGGGGTTAGTGTTGGGGGATATACCAGTTTCTGAGGTAATGGGCATCATCAAAGGTCTCAAATTCTCGATGGTAATATTACGTTTGTTTCTGGCTAGGGTTTTCAGGCCCTCAGTAGTGTGTTCCTTTTTTTGAGTGGTTTTAGATATAGTAAATATGATAAGGTGGTGGTCTGACCAGGCACATGGTGTGATGTCAGTAACCGAGATGTTGTAGTTAGCTTTGGCGAGCCAGTCTAATGTTCTGCCTTTGGAGTGTGTAGGTGTGTTAATGTGTTGTGTCAAACCTAAGTGTGTAATAGTATCGCTGATTGAAGATGCGTTTGTATCATTAGGGTCCTCTAGGCCGAGGTTAAAATTGCCTAGTAATGTGATTTGTGAGCCAGGTTTTGTGTTGATTGTGAGTAGGTGGGAGATGGCCTCCTCAAAGGAGGTAATAGCTCCTGTGCGTACATGCATTGTGTGTTGCCTGCCACACCAATGCATCATGAGACAAACATGTATTTTCGGCATTAAGCATAGTCTCTGGCGGTCTTGTTCGCATCCTGTTTGCATATTGTAAATACATGGATCTAGCTCAGTTTGTAAATAAATAATTCTCTTACCTCAATATACAGACATAACAAACAACTAAATCAGTGAGTAAAACACATAATTCTACAAATAAATACCTTATAAGAAAAGGAGGGGGAGAAATAGCATCACGGTGTGTGCCTGGCTGTTTTGCATAGAAAGAAATTGCATTTTGGGAACATAAGAATGACGGCAGATCTGTACACTTGACAAATATGTCTGTCACATTGATTCAAGCATGCAACCCTTCTGAGTACGTAATGCACACTGGGCTTGCTAATTTCATGTGTCACAACACTAACCCTAACAGTACAATGTCTGACACCAGAAACTATATATAATCATTTGGAAAGCTTTAGCTCCCTGGCTGTGAGGCTTGGGCTGAACTGTGCAGAAGACATTTTTCTAAAAGCATTCCTTCCACAGCTTGAAATTCAGTGTTTGATCCCTCCCAGCATGCGTCTCCGAGAGTGTGCTTTATCTACTCGCAAGAGCGCACAGAAGAAATCATAGCAGTTTCTTAAAGTGGGGTCTGAGTGAGCCCCGGCTCAGGAGCAGTTTTTTAGAGACTGCCTGGGTGCTACTCTGACCCACTTGAAGTCGTGCCTTGTGGGTTTGGCTGGCAGTATGAGGTTGGTAGCCACAGTAAAGTCCTTGCAGGAGCAGCCTTTGCATTCACAAGGGTGGCAAAAGTATACAATGGCACACTTGTGAGCACAGCGTACTGCGCCCTTCTTAAGCGCCAGCAAGAAGTTCGCTTTGCTCACAGTATCCACTTTGATATAAGACGTCCTATAGTAATTAGAGGAGGGGTAACAAAATGCCTCCCCATTTGGGCAATGAAAAAAGAAACACTTCCTTGAACATATTTTGCGAGGCAAACAATGGAACATTTACTGTTCTTCTGTGGTGTTCCAAGAGCAGCCACTTTAGTTCCACAAGACTCCATCCACTCAAGGATATCTCAGTGGCCCTTCTTTTGGCTATTCAAATATGCCTAATCCTCAAGGAACAAGATAGAAATCCAATATATAATGAGAATATGGTATCATCGACAGTTTCATCAGATAATGCCAACCCGTCCGTTTAAAATAGAATGGTGGGACCAGAATAGGGAACAAAGTAAAAACGAATGAGGTGGAACACAAACATACTCTTAAGGCAGACGAATCTGACGTCATGGAGCTGCTCAAAGGCAGTACTGTTTGGACAGTCGGAAACACTCGTCAAAAAGCAGCTGCACAGCGCTCGCTGTCAGCACCTCGGGTGGAAGTGAATCAGTAGCTGGCATCGCTTGTCACAAACTGTAGTGTTGCCAGGGACGCACACCCAGGAACACATTTCATCGGGACGGTGCAGGGTGTAACAAACACACCATTGAGCCTGTTTGGTTTAGGAGGCTTTGTTGGGTTCAGGAGGATCAGCTCCTTGTATTATGCACCAGAAAGTACTTGCGTTAATGCTGTTATAATGGGGAATTTACGCAAAATAGCATGAGCGAACACACAAGACGGGCAGAACATCTCTCATCCACCACGGGACAGTACAGGAACTCTTGTTTTTTTACATGTTTTTGAGACATTCATTTTAATGAAGGTGTAACATTAGATGTCAAAAAGTGGGCAGTTGCTTGAGAACATATTAGCTTTATTAACCTTCAAAAATGTCCTTATTGAGCAGTAACTGTCAATGCAGATTACTTTTGTGGGCCTAAACAATCCCAGGAATATGGCTACCCCGTATTGCTAGTTGAAAAATACCACCATACACCTGGCTAAACTATGCCTCTGCTAATCACTGAGCAGACAAGAATTTTAAAGAAGAAACACCATGCCAGACCTACAAAGAATCAAACTTGTGACATAGAGAGTTTTGGTAAAGCTGTTCTGGTTAAATTGGGACAAACTGTTGCGAACAACAATATTTTCACTGATTCAATTGGTTTTTTGTGAAGGGGCTGGTACTTGACAACAGGGCTTGAATCTCTATGTACTAATAGCCAAATCATTATGGATCAAAAATGAAGATTTGTGTATAACTTTTATTGACCTGGCCATGGCTTTTAACACAGTTGATTGCAATGTTTTGTATATAAGCTTATACCAACTAGATATCCCAAGGAAGATACTATCGCTTTGAGTTACATTACATCAAGATAATTTTGCCATAGTTCGATATAGCAAACAGGACAAGCTACTGAAAGCTTTTCCAATTACCAGTGGGGGTCGTCAGGGTTGTGCGAAGGCTCCGCTATTCTTTAATTTATTCACTAATTCTTTGTATACCATCCCCTACCAAGTACATGCCCACACCCATTGTTTGGATAATACCTAAATTCCCTTTTTAGCCTATGCCGATGACTGGGTGTTGTTGGTCCATAACAGAAGTCGCTTCATCTTTTACATGACTCATATACGAAATATATGACAGGGAGAAGCACGTCAATTAATGCTATCAAGTCAGCAATCACTTTTTTCCATCCAAAAACGTTTGGGTCTAACGATTCTTTTTACACACAGGACGAGAGCATACCTCTTGTGAAGCAGTTTTATTATCTAGAGACAAGATTTTCTCCCACTCGCTTTAATGTGAAACATGTAATCAAACCAGTGCGTCCGATGAAACAAACAATAGGGGGTATTTCTAACTTTACACGTATTTTCAAGCCGGTTCACCCAGTCAACATGATGCTGAACGTGCACGAGTCGAACGTTTCCACGGTTGCACTTTACAGCTCTGCAGTGTGGGCTGTTAATGTATTGGTGAAACGATTATTGGTCTTGCCTATGTGGGCCCCCAATTTTCCTTGTCAAAGAGAAATTGGCCTTAGCTGCGAGATTGATCAATTTCGCGCAGCAGCAACTGTTCTCTTTTTAAAACCGATAGCTAAGCAAAAAGCTTGTCTTTCACAGACCATAATCCAAGATCTTTGGCTAAGAGATCAGCTGTCGCTAGTAACCTGGTTTCAGACATGTTAAGCAAGATCTTTGCCAAATTAACTTCGCTGCTGAATTCCTAGATCTTATGTTGTATCCATCTCTAAATCTGTCAACTGTTAAAAAATATAGAGGTGATTTATTGCGGCATATTCATCTGCTAGAACTGAGATCGAGTCGCTCAAACCCACAAATAAAATGCATGATGCTCTTGCCAGTTGGTCAGGCATTCAACGCACTTGCTCTGGTGACCCTGCATCAAACACTCTAGCTATAATCACCAAATTGAGATGTAATTGTGTGGGTTTGAATTCTGACATCTCGTTATGGAAAGATAAAGTGTTAGGGTCGAATCAATTCATGAAGGAAAGTGGTGTTTTAAGGCCCCGTTGGTTGTTCATGATTTATGGTTTGGCAATGGCCGTAGCGAATGCCAAACGTGCTGGAGGACAAAAACAAGGAGCTTCTCTGCAGGCAGAGCCACTTCTACAGCAGAATAAAAACACGCACAAATCTGGCACCATTACAGGTGTCATAGTGAGGTAAAAAGTGGTGTGCTGTGGGAACATCAACATTTTTTGCAGCTGATCAATGATGGGGGATCCAGGAGCCGTCATAACAAACAGACATTGTAGCCATGGGGCCTCCCAGCCATTCAGGGAGCTTAAAAAGCGTGCTTTATGTCATGGTAAATCACAATGTTCCTAGCCCCTGAGCAACGGGAGGCTGACATTTTTACCGCCGGGCAGCATGTAGGCACTCCTGCACCTGCTATCCCCCACCCCCAATTTCCACCTCCTCTGCCCCACCCCAACCCGTGCCCCAATAACCTGAGTCTGCCTGGTCCCTCGCCGGCGCCAGGAAACACGTGTAGTTCCCTTCTCCCTTGACCATGGTGTCCATTTTCGTTTGTAGGTTTATTTTAAGTTGAGAAACAACAACCGTGCCAGTTCTCAACTTAAAAAAACAAGAACACACCTGTAAGCAGGCCAGGATACCAATATCAATAAACCTCTCTGGTTGGGGGCATTACTGGCTCTGGTAATGCCCCAAGGCTCATATTAAGGTGCTGGCTTTGCTTGGGCCTGTTACTCTGTCCCCAGGCATTACCTGACCCAGTAATGCCCCTGCATGTCATTGTTTATTGTTGAAACAATTACTATTTACAGGCTGGGCACTGGCAGCAGATATATCTGTGCCCCTATATCTACAGGGCTTTCCACAACCATTTTCTCTGGAGCCGTGTAAACAATGATGTCAGCACATGACGTGCCATATCACCAACTTCTGAAAGTAACCTCTGATCAGATTCTCCTTTCATAAGCTCCATCCTAGAAGCATAGTGTGTATCTGTGCAATGCTGCAACAGCCTCATGATCTGCAGTGTGTGCTCTACAGTGGCACAGTGCAGGCCCAGAGGTCACAGTTACCCATATGACAGCTGCAGTGACCGCCAAGTCTCTGCAGCGCAGGGGGTGCATTTAAGATATGCACCCTTGTATCAAACCTATGATGATTATAAGTAGCCCATGATGGTGGCAAGGTAAACTCTAAATATAAGCTATGCCTAAGTTAAGGCATGGTGCACGGCACTATTCATGATTATTGCAGCCAAATCCAAATTGATATCACAAGGGTGTCAGCTCCTGTGAGCCAGGTCAGCTGTGGAAGGTAATGTGTATTCTGAACTGACAGGACAGGGGACGGAATGGCCAGGACTCTACTTTGATCTCTTTGTGAGGGTTGTAACGCCCATCGCCAGAGGCAGCCACGCTGCAGGAAGCTGTCCTGGGCCAAGCCAAGAAAGGAGCACATCAATTCAAGGACAGTACCCTCACACAAGGGTGCTGCATTTCTAAGGGCCTTTGATCCTATTGAGAAGGGAACAGGGTGGGGTTGGATAGTGTATCCCGGGGAGCTCTGTTCAGTGGAGGACCCCTCTCCTTCCTACCACTTCTCTTCCTCTAGAGTAAATTACTTTGGGTGTGATCTCAGAAGGGCAAAGTCCATTTCTTTCAAGCGCAGGGATTGAACCCCTGAAGCAGGCTAGATTTAGACCAATCACCTATAGGCTTTTGCCTTTAAAAGAAGGGGTCTCCCACCAGTTCTTCAGATCAACTTTTGGATTCCAACTCTGGAAGAAGATTTCATCGGACCTCTGTGGTTAGAGTTGACTTTCCAGAGCCATCCATCAGTGAGGTGGAGACTGAGAGTTCAAGGCAGAGGTGAGCTCTGTTCCCTACCCATCCCGAGAGCACATTGGGGGTGAACCTGCTGCTACAATCAGACTTGTCTCTCTGCCAGCCACACAGCTGCCAGGACCTCAACCTGGTGAAGGACCCCTAAAGGTGTGCACAGGCCTCCCTTCCTGAAACCCAGAGAACAACGCCTGAACTTGTCATTAAGACCCCTAAGTGGGACTCTCACAGCATCCAGAGAGCCAAGGCAGCCCATAACCCTCTGATTCCTTGCATTGAACCGGTCAAACTGTCATTGAGCCGGGCTCACCGCATTTCTAAAAAGCAGGACCCACTGGAGTTGTCTTTGGCACTCACCAAGTTTTTGGAACTAGAGCTGCTCATTTGAACCTGTACATCGCTGCACCACGTTAGCTGAGCGTATCATTGCCTAGGCTCGAACTACAAACTCCTTTGTTGCACCTGTCTCTGCCGAACTTCAGATCGTTCCGCCAGAAACTTTTCTGCTGACTGTCATCACCAATCAAACAGATCCTGGTGTCTCTTTGAGCCGCTAACGTCAGACACTACATCAAATTACTTTAACCAAACCTGCACATACAGTTGCCAGGGTCTTCGCCGTCAACTCGACCTTCTAACCGACCCTGGTGGCTTTCACGATCTGCATCCCGTCAAGCACTTAATTGAACCCGTCAGGCTGGCCAGCATATCCAGTCACCAGCTTCTTCGAACTGACCGCCAAACCAACTCTGTTAGCCCTCACGATTCACTTGTCTCCCCGAATCGCCTTTGAACCACAACAAGCTCTGTTTGACCCGTGCTTGAGAACGCTCCACGTCTACGCCACCACGACTGTTGCACTTAAACAGGCTCCAGGCGCATGAACAGCACCGAACAACCTGGTTCACCATAGTCACACCACCAAGAAGGTTCTATTGGCCCTTACATGCCCCCTTGGTCCATTTTGGGCCCTAGAAACTGGTTAGATCTCATGTGCACATTTTTTGCCCCCAGGACATATCGTTTTACCAAGAGCATTTTGGTTTCTGAAATTGCTTTCTCACCCATGTATTCCCACTCAGAGTGTTTGATTGTCTCTATTCTCACATCTCCTCTGTCCTTTCCACCGGGGTGGGTTTTTGGAAGTGTTTTCTATTTAGTTTTCTTGTATATAGTGTGCTTAAACGACATATATCTTGTTTAGAACCTTGATTGGACATTCCTTTTTTTTTTGTTAACTGTGATACTTTGCTGTTTGGCTCATTACTGAATCACATTCACACCCCTTTTAAGAGTATAGCCTTCCCCCGGCCCGCATTACCACAAAAGTCAAAGGAGGAATATCTCTTGACTGTGGCTGTTTTACCTTTATTACTTTGTTGGCTCTTGGTTTGTAGAAGTGTGAGGGTTGAGTGGGTGCTTGAGTCTATACTCATCATGGTATTCTTGCAGGATAAAAGTCAATTTGTCACAGTTCTCTTCTTTTGATCTGGATTTCTTTGTCGCCTGGATGTCCCAAAGCCACATACTGAACTCTCATGCTTAATGACATCTTATGGTGAAGTCAGCGTGAGCATACTGTTGCATAGGGTAGAATGTGTGCTGAAGGACCAAGTTTAGAGCCAACAAAATCCGGTTCTTTGCCTAATAGAGTATGGGGAATGTAAAATGAAGCTGTGCTGCTAGTATGGTTGCAGCGGATATTGGGTGAAAGCAGTAGGCCATAGCCACCATTAAGGACACCCCATCAACCCCTCCGCCCCCACCCCAACATAACCAGGCCCTTCTCGGCCTTTTTTGTCTATATCTTTCGGTGCGAGTTGGAGGAGTGTGCAAGGACTAACCAGGAGAGGGAATTTGAGGGTGTGGGGTAATGGGGCGGGGGGTGTCAAGGGGCTTTTAAATACTTGCTTCTTTCTGAAGCTAACCTCTTCATTTTTTAAAGCTGACTGTGTTCCTGCCTTTTTTAACAGTGTGCCTATGTTTTTTCCTCAGACTTCGCCCCCTGTCTAGGAGGCCAGTGTGCTGCACGCCACGTTCATCCCTCGACTTGGTTGCAAGGAACCCTCTCAGGAAGCAGACTGCAGAGACTTTCTGTGCACTGTCGTGGCTACTAAGGTCTGGCAAAGTACCCATTGGTTGCCCACTGGAAGTCAGGTGAAGGTGTCCATGAATGGTCATGGTTGCCCCCTATGTGAACATTTGATTGCAAGCAAAATGGCATCTGGGTACATGAAGTTGTTGCTGTCATCAGTGTCGTGTGTGGTCACTGCCATTGCACCAATAAAAGCATAATGCTTTGTCTGAAGGAAGGGGTCCTATTATCCTGTATATATTCCTGTCAAATTTTGAATGAAAGCATCCAATGACATTTTTAGTTTTGGTTTTTAGATTTGTAGTTATAGCTGGCACTTTAGGGCCACCTATAAGCCAAAACGATTACATTAGATTACAGCTAGGGAGAAATGGCATATGAGGAAGGATACAAAGCATGTAGGTGGTTTGGTTGTTGTTTGGTTATTTACCCACCCATTGACTGTCCATGGCCATGTTAATCCCTATTGCCATTCCCACCCACTTTCTGCCCCCTCTGCGAAGACATGTCCTCCAAGGATCTTTTTGAGCTGGGTTTATCAAGTCTTACGATCAAACTTTGCGCATGAAGTGCCTGCCAGTATTTTTTAAAGCTGTCTTCTGAAAGTTAATGACTTAAATGGAGCTGCACAAAGTGTTACTAGTGTAATAAAAATGTCTTAACCAGGTCTGCCTTCAGCCACTCGATTTATAAGCACTATGCATGTCTTCACAGAAGTCCTGTTAAAAGGTTTTGGGGTGTGTTTAAGTGTTAGTCATTTGCCAGGCACTGCTATTATATGCCCAGATACTTGCACCATTTTGCACCTTCTAGCATCTATGGTCATTTATTACCACTACGACAGTGCATGGCAAATGCCTTTCCCATTCCTATACAAAAACTATTGGCATTGCCAATCCTTGTCTCCCAGGCATTGAGTGTTTGTTTTCTGTGGGTCCAGTGATGGCCTCCTGCGTCACCTATAGAGCAGTGAACTAACCGTTTGTTGTTGAGAGCGAATTGTATTTTGCAGGCCCCTTGTTAAAATCATGCTGACTGACTCATGCTCGCATGCCTCCCAGGCAAATATCCTGCAATACAACTAAATTCAGTTATAGGAGCAGGTATTAATTACAGGACAACACATTTGTGGTTGCAAACACTATGCAAAAAAATATTATCTTGGACAGATCTTCTTTTCTTCCTCTTGCAACTTGGTTTCTTTAGCTGCAAACCACCAAAGGCTGAAACCTATACAAAGAAACACAATATGCATCCAGAAGTCTGTTTTTAAGTAGCATAACACTAATTTCTATTCTCTTTCCTTAGTCATACAAATTGAAAGCTGAGATGCCCCGACTTCCACCAGCTCCCTATGGTTAGCAGTGCAATAAGGCCTCATGAAAGAAGCCTTTTGTTTTGTGCATGTGAAACTTTGAAAATAATCAGATAATGCAGAGGCCCGCTTTCAAGGCCAAGACAGATAACTCCTTATCAAAAGCCTAAGATGGCTGGTGCCAGGTGCCTCTCGAAACAGTTGCTTTGCAGTCAAGGAAGCAGTTTACTGCTGTCTTAACAACTGTTCTGTGCTTCACGGTATTAAGAGTAAAGGCCCGGGTGCTGACTGAACTTTTGAATTAATGACAATAAAATAAATGCACGATCTTCCCCTACTTTTCCCATCCCACAGACGCCCATACTCTCATAAGGTCAGTAGAGAAGGCGGTGTGCACTCTTGCTCACCTATGCCCACTATGGAGGTGCTCGAAACACCTCTATCTCTCAGCTCTCTCCCCTAAACAGAGGGACTGAAGAAACGGGGTACAGGGGAGAGTGGAGGAAGCCCAGAAGGAGCTTTCCCTCTAAACTCCAAACGAAGAAATACCTTTTGGAGATCTGCCATCATTTGCATTTTGTATAGTGACAACGTAGTTTTGGTTAGCTGGTGAAACAGCTCAGTGGGTTAAGCACTCACTGCCGGTATTTGTGTCCATCCTAATGTTCATACATTTTTTCACACTGGGTGCTAGCAATATATTTTAGAGTATTGTGATTGATCAAATAAGTACCATTGTGTCGGGGAAAAGGAACACCTGTTACTTTCGATGCTACCAAACAACACACTCGTGGTAGCAAGCACTTCACAAGTTGTTTTTTTTATTAGGCATGGTACCTGTTTTTTCCGGCAGTTCAATTTCAATTTTTAGAAGGGGCTACGAACAGAAAACTGAGCCTGTTTCAAACTCACTTTTAAAATGAGGTGCCACTTGAAACTGAAGCAACCACAAATATATCTTTAATTGAAGGATTCCTCTGCAAGGCAGGTACACAAAACAAAGCCGTGATTGCAACATAGGACATAGGAATCCTAAACGTCCTTCAAATAAGCAGCTCACCAGGAATATTACTCTGGGAATCTACTAGCTGTTATCTCATGGTAAGAAGATAGGTTTGGGCTACCACCTCATCGAGCTAATACCTAAATATGCAGATTGGACTAAACATGTAATTCACACAGATTCATACAGTTCAAACGGTAGGAAAGCAAGCTGCACCGGTCAACCAACCTGACACTAGCCCAAAATCATGAATATGTAAGTAAAATAAACAAGCTAACCATGTGCGCTATATCCTACAGTTTATTGATCAAATAACTATAAGACAGAATAAAAAGTTCCAACATTTTCCGACAACAGTTATCTTTAATTGATTGCTGCCAACACGTGTTTGGACCTTAATTGTCAGGTCTTCCTTCATCAGGACGTTATTTGGAACTGTCTGATGTATAACAATGACAGTTATAAAGTGGAAGCCCCGGAGGTCCCAAGACCACCCCTCCGCCCCCCGAAATTCATCACGATACGAAAGCCCAGAAACGCTTGCAGCCACCATCTTATTTTGGGCAGATCCTGAGTGCACCAATGATTGACAAATACACTGAAAGGTATTCTCTCAGCCAGCCATACAGAACGAACACAATGCACATCTTTGTGTGGGAGAAGAGGCTGTGATCATGGACAGGGAAGCCTATATGGATAGCCTCGACTGAACACCAAGAAACCATGGCACTGACGCCACAACATAGCAGCGTTAAACATGAAGCACACTTGCAGTCCGCCATGCACCACATAAACACACACTCATATACATGAAGAACATGAGCGCACAGTTCTATAGCTTGAGGACAGATACATATACATACTGTTGATGCTTTTATTATTTTGTCATTAGCCAAATGCAGTAACACAGAACCACAAGGCACAAGAGATCCTGAACTAGCTTGCTGATGCTTACAGCTAACAGATGTGTTGACATACAGGAGTGTATATGGAACCTGATCTAACCACGTATAGCTAGCCCATAGGGAACGTAGCACAACATAGGCAATGTAGAAACCACATTATGTTTAGGGAAATAACAGCAGGCCTCAAGCCACTAAGCATGAGACGAGAAGAGCTGACTAAAGGCTGCACAGAGAGCAAGACACGTGAGAGAGGCCCACAGCCAAGGTCAGAGATATGAAGGCACATTCCAGTCCCCAGACGACAAAGGGACCAGCTGCAGAGCAACTGAATAAATCCTCATAAATGGGAGCTGCAGAGCTCAAATTCGTGGTCTCTAAACATGTGATGCAGCCAGACGAGACAATGTACAGTCACCCATGGTGAGAAAGAGGAGCTGATCCCAGCAAATTAGATGATGACCGCAACAAGTGTTGCAGCGTAGGAGAATATTCTCATAGGCAAAGGTGGTGTACACAAGTTACAATAAAGACACATAATCATTCACATCACCTTGAAGAGGTGCACAGTGAGCTGAGCACTTGATCAAGTCTCAGACCTGGGGGGCGGGAGGGGTGGATCAGCTCACACATCACAGTTTAGTGTTCTAAGAGCACTACTCTGCAACAATGTAATAGATAGTCTTTGGGGATGGGACAGGCCAGCCACCTGACATGCGAGGACCAGTAGGATAACACCTATAGGGTCCACTATAGGTTTTTATGAGAAGGGGCTGATTGGTGACCTCATATGGATACAAAACCAGCCTGCACGCTGTGGAGCTTTGAGCTGTACCTGAATCTTCCTGTGCTCTTGTACTGATCCCTGTTGGTTCTATTTGCAATGAACCGTAGTTTGTATTTGCCGTTGACCGAGTCCTTTATTTGTCCTGGGGAGGGTGTTGGGCCCTCCAAGTCTGCAGGCCCCCAGCATCGCTCTGGCATAGCTGGGAGTCTCCCCCAACAGTTAAAAGGCATCACTGTTCTGTTTATTCTTCAAATTCTATAGTCTTCTTTGTGCTTTAGTCATCTTGTTCCAACCTCGTTATCTGTAAGGTCTATCTTGGGTATAACTCTGCTGCAGCATGTTAGCAAAGATACATCTATATGTATCAATATAGCTCCATGGATTAACTTGGTTGTCAAAAAGCAATTCTATTCCAATGAAAGGCTTCCTCTTGCCTCTAGTTCTACTGATGTAAAAGTCTCACCCTATTATATGGCACAACAGTGTAGTGACCTAGAGAGAGAATTCCTGTCTAACCAAATATTGTAGTGACAAGAGTTGAAAAGGATGATCTTTTCTTACCGGAGAATTACAACTAGTCCAGAGAGTCTGTAAGTGTTCTCTTCTCCCATTGGAGCCCCTCACGAAAATGTGCTTTTTGGCAACCAAGTTAATCCATGGAGCTATATTGATGCATATAGATGTATCTTTGCTAACATGCTGCAGCAGAGTTATACCCAAGATAGACCTTACAGATACGCGAGGTTGGAACAAGATGGCTAAGGCACAAAGAAGACTATAGAATTTGAAGAATAAACAGAACAGTGATGCCTTTTAACTGACATTGTTATACGTCAGACAATTCCAAATAACGCGCTGATGAAGACCTGACAATTAAGGTCGAAACACCTGTTGGCAGCAATCAATTAAAGAGAACTGTGGTATCGGAAAGTTTTGGAACTTTGCTTCTGTCTGATAGTTATGTTATCTCATGGTAGTTCAAGGAGGCAAGCGAAGTGCCATTGGGCTTTTCTTCATACACACTGTGTGACTCCACCTCGGGTGCTTTGTTTCTCCCTGTGCTGAATGTCCCTCTCCCAACAGCACCAGGATATTTTGTGCATGTCGACGCAGGTTTTGCTTCTGCTGTGTTGGGTGGATGTAGGTTTTATGCCCCAGTGCTATAGGTTGCTCATGCTAACTTGCGTTCCTTAGTGTGGTTCGACTGCAGCTCTTTGACAACTCCTGTGCTTCCTGAGACTTCACCGTTTTTGGAAGACTGCCTATGTCCAGGATCTACAAGGGGATTGCTTCGTTTGCTGGGGTGTGTTTACCAATTATAGAATGTTTCAGTTTTGCTGCAGTTGAATTTCTTCAAAACAGCCACAATGTTTGGTGAGCCTTTTCTTGTGAGGCCTTATACCCTGTCATGGTTTCCCTGCATGTGATTTGGAGATGGTTACACGTTCCAGAGATGGGGTCCCATCAACACAGCAGGACCTTTCAACACAGAGGTCAGTATAACTTCCCAGAGCACACAAAATGTCATTCAACCACGATGTGCAAATGTTAGAAACACTCTTTAGATCAGTTCTTATAAGCCCTGGTGTTGTATCTACTGTCACGCTATGGCACACCATTTCCTCTGTACTTTGCTGGCGCGTGCCTGCCCAGTTATTTCCTCATTCAGCACGCAATGACCTTCCAACGTTCTATAATGGAATGCCATTGAGTGCTTGTATTTTGACAGTTGTGAGGTGTTAATGGTTGCCCTGCCAGAGGCAACTTGACATCCTGGAGGACAGACCTGTGTTGGGGTCTTTCATCTCAATAAAACCTATTGTGATACCAAACTTACTGTGTACGGGTCTCCGTTATCACATCTTGTGGCGACGAGGATGGAGAGAGACTCCAATGTAGTACAGAACATCCTGTTCTGATAGTCGGATGACGGTGGAGTCCCCTGTGACTGGTGGCAGTGGCGGCAAATGTCCTGAAGTGGGCTCCACTTTCACCACGGGAGTCAGATGCCAACTCTCACAGTCGGTGGGGGCCAAGTGGGCCGACTGCGAGATGCTGCGGGTGCAAGCTGGCGGAGTGCTTGCCACAGTGTGCCCAGATCTATGGTGAGGTACCTGATCACTGTAATGGTTCAGCCGGGTCAGAGCTGAAGGGGTGAGTTCCCACGGCTCACAGGCGTGCCGATCATAGCACATTGGTGGCAGAGTGCGCTGTACCATGGCCTCACTTACCAGGGCCTGGGTCGGGGCTCGAGATGTGGGCACGCATTGTGGTCCATATCGGGACCAGTGCCTGTGGGTGTGCCTTGTACTGCTAGTCTCCCATACAGGGGTCCAGGTCGGGGCTGGGGAGGTGGAATATACATGTGGTGTGTACACAGTCCTGAATATGGGCTGCCCAGCTGGTTTAGGCATTCTGCATACGGCATTATCTCCCAGATGCTACGAATGTGCCGTTGGTTCAGTGCCTCCCATAGCGGAGCCTAGGTCGGGGCTCAGGAGGTAGGCACGGGAGGTTTCGCGCTCTGAAACACTTGTGTACGGGCACGATATAAATACAATATCATATCATATCATAAGGGTTTGCAGCAGTACCAGTGCCGGGCCCACTCACTTCACACCAGAATTTGCACAAACCGGCACCATAATATCTTTGTAGCTGCCAAGAGCTGAATAGTAGCCAGTGAATTATCAAAGAACATTCAAATATTTGAAGATGTCTGGGAAGAATGCTCATCATTTGCACAATGCATGTCCAAACTGAACAAGGCAGCCACTTATCTTTGGAAAATACATTTGAGTGATATTAGGAAAATCCTTCTGTTGGCCTGAGTGCAAAATAAATGCACAATCACTGGATGCCTTTCACATGCTCTAAATCACTAGCTTATAATGCCAGGAAGGGTTCTGAAAAGAATCAACTCTCGCCCTGCAATGCAGCGAATAGATAAAGGAGATGTTGTTGTCCTTTTCCTGGTATGTACCAGAACGATTGATAATTATTGCCTAGCCTAGCAATAAATCCCCAAAACACTTGAAGCAGCAGTGACAGACCTGACCCCCACAGGGTCTGTAGGTGCAACAAATAATCTCGGACCAAGAAACGCTGGATGTTTACAGACAGGCACAGTACTTGCCACTCAAGCAAGGCAACCAGTGACACTAGGAAATGCCATGAAAACCGAACAAGTAGCCAATGACTGTAACCCCAGTAGCATAAACCGTGGCAATGATAGAGGAATTGGCCACATTGACTGACACCGAATGTTTAAATGCTTGTGCCATCCAAGACGTCAAAGCGCTTTTCTGACTTTTGTTTGCAGTCATGCAAAAAAGATACCCCTTTAGTTGCATACCTTTACTTTGGTCCGTCCTTTGACCTGGTATCAAGGGAAATCCTGTGGAAAGATGCAAGAAAAAGAAACAAACTTTTTGTTGGCTATAAAAAAAGAGTCCCTCTGGTGCACGAATACCTCACGATGAATCAAGAAGGGAAACTAAGCCATCGCTTTCCAGCTGCACACAGTCATGAAGGGAACCTTGCTAGTGCTAGTTCCGTTCTCACTTTACATCAACACTGGCTATGACGTGATATGGACTTTTTCCAGCTACACACAGTCAAGAAGGGAACCTTGCTAGTGCTAGTTCCTTTCTCACTTTACATCAACACTGGCTATGACGTGAAATGGACTTTTTCCAGCTACACACAGTCAAAAAGGGAACCTTGCTAGTGCTAGTTCCGTTCTCAGTTTACATCAACACTGGTTATGACGTGATATGGACTTTTTCCAGCTACACACAGTCAAGAAGGGAACCTTGCTAGTGCTAGTTCCTTTCTCACTTTACATCAACACTGGCTATGACGTGATATGGACTTTTTCCAGCTACACACAGTCAAGAAGGGAACCTTGCTAGTGCTAGTTCCTTTCTCACTTTACATCAACACTGGCTATGACGTGATATGGACTTTTTCCAGCTACACACAGTCAAGAAGGGAACCTTGCTAGTGCTAGTTCCTTTCTCACTTTACATCAACACTGGCTATGACGTGATATGGACTTTTTCCAGCTACGCACAGTCAAAAAGGGAACCTTGCTAGTGCTAGTTCCTTTCTCACTTTACATCAACACTGGCTATGACGTGATAAGGACTTTTTCAAGCTACACACAGTCAAGAAGGGAACCTTGCTAGTGCAAGTTCAATTCTCACTTTACATCAACACTGGCTATGACGTGATATGGACTTTTTCCAGGTGTGTACAATAGACACAGCTATTGCTATTTTCATATGGCTTGATCTTGCTAACTTCTACTCGTTAGGGACATCAAACCCAATTAACGTGCCCGAAGAATTGTATACAGAGAACCAACTTATCCATAACACCTCAAAATCAAAAACCATGGTATATGCCTGCACCCTTGAAAATGCAAACTAAAGTCGGCAAAGCTAGAGGGAGTAGTGCTAGAGGTGCATGGGCGTAATTTTAGGGGGGGCAGGGGTGTTTGTCCCCCCCAACTTTCATGGCACACCATTTTGTCCCCATTCATTTGGCTGGGGCACCTTTTCTTCAGATGTCATGTCCCCCACAAAATTTTCAGCAAAGTTACTCCACTGTAGAGGCGGCACTGGAGAACCCCATACTTGGACATCTACATTTTAAAAAGACACTTTCGCTGAAACCACATGTGCAGGCTCGATGCCCTAACACGATTTATACGAAGCCACAGGAGCAACTTTTCTAACTTTTCTGCTCAAATAAATAAAAACGAATGCTGGTAGCCAAATGGCCTGTGAGGTTGGCATCTGGGCCTCCACACAATTGTGGATGTATTGATAGTTTGCGGGGAACTGTTAGAAAAATCCAAACGTTCCTTCTCCTATGAAAATGTTTTCTAATGGCAGTAATGGAGTAGGAAATAGCATAGAAGCCAACCATGGAACAGTGGGGAACACACTCCACTCAAATCCACCACAAAAAAGAACTCGTCGAGGTGGCGTCATGTTCCCCAGGCACGCTCACTGTGAAACATTTTCCTACTACACGCAAGACTAGAAATAACATGTACCAACTTCAGAAATTGGCCAAATTAGCAGTAATATACGACATATGATCTGCACGCCAAAGCATGCCTGTCCGTTGCAACTTCCCCGGCTATCAAGAGCGAAGCCTTCGTGCCTAAGCCAGATGTGATAGTTTACTTGTAGACGATCTGCTCTTTAAGAAATCTTGCCATTGACTCTCTTTGCATAGGCGACCCCGAAAGCAAAGATCTTCATTTGGATTGAGGGGGAACCTACATTTATGCCAAAACTTATATTTTACTGGAGGATGTCGGCTGCATATTTCCATAGAGGCCCACGAACCCAAAGACAAAGCCCTTTGCGCCTCGGCTGCGGCCAGTCATGTAATCTCCTCACGCTGGTAAATTGTACTATGCACTTCGCTCTTCAGAGTAGGACTCATCATTAATACCGGGATTCCTGAGGGCCGATTATTAACCATTGGGATGCCTTTTAGCGGCTTATTTTGCCCTTCTAGTGAATATATGTCTAATCTTATAGGGAGGAAGTAAGATGTGATTACCTCCCCTGTACATATGCTTCTGCTCATTTATTAAAATGAGGAGTTTTGTCGGTAAGTCCCAAGCTGTGTATTTAATACAGCTTGTTGGTTCTTACCTCAAAACTAAGCACATTTCAAAAGAGTGTCTTCCCTGCTGTATGCTCCCCGTTCTCTTCCCCGTCAAATCAATCTTTTTGCGAAACGGAGCATTTGCTCTACTTCTGAGCTCCAGCAATAGTTTGGTGAAACTGGCCCTCGAGCTCATGTCAAGCACTCATGTGAAGCATGCCGGAATGCCGGCTTTTACTGACCACGCACAGGACGGTGCCCTTGTATAATAATACCGGTCCATGTTTTCTTTTGCTGGCTAGCGCTGCAGAAACATTTCTTTTGGCAGTTCTACAATGGTACTTATTCCTAGTTTCTCAGCGTGGTGCTTTCTTCTATGTTTGTCTTTCCTCATGATTCATTCTCAGAAGTCAATTTCCCTCCATTTCGATCAGATTGTGCTGCATCGGACCAGGGGCGGGGACAATGGCCTGGCAGTCCGGCTTGCCTTCTGCGCTCCTCGCCTTGGCATTGACTGGAGATGTACTCGGAGTATTAGACCCGTGCGTATCCTGTCCCGAAAAGTAGGTCACAGACACTCTGGAAACACAACTATTCCCGGCACGGTCTGCAGCATTACACTGTATCATGTTTCCCAAACAATTTCCATTTCATACAGAGAATCGGATATAAATCATGGGAGGCCAAAAAGGCGCACGTCCTGTCCTCGGCGGGGAGACTGCATTCATTTAAAGACACACTGCTGCCTACGAAAGGCCAACCAGCACCCCTTTGTTCTCAATGAAGCCGCCTTTACTTTGTTCGCCCATTTGTTTTTCTAAATCTCTGTCCTTTTTCATGAAAACAGGAATGTGTGTTTCAATCTTTGCACATTCCAAGTATCTGACAGTGATCGCAGATCTTTCTTTGGACGCTTGTTTTTTTTGTAACTGGATGGTTCAAGTAGCTGCATACCCAGTCAGCAATCCCTGGTGGGGTGAGGTTAATATGTTCCCAACAGGCAGTGTGGTATACCCGACTAAAAAGGAGTGTGGCAAATGGAAACTGAAACTTTATTTAATACTTTAAAACAAAGCAATAGAAATATTTCTGTCTGACAACAGTGCCTCCATATCTTTCAATGTTATGCCCTATGTTTGTATGATCGCTTTTTCAAGAAAAAATGACCATATGTAATGAAAAGCCAACATTATCTGCAGAATAACCAGGAGTAGGCAATGTCCAACCTTGCCACGTTTCGGTACGAACCTTCTTTAGGCTTGTCATAAAACACAGTGGCGTACTGTAAAAGAAAGGCATAAAGACTTTTCCGCCTTTCATTCACGCCACACCAGATTTTCAAATGTGCATGGCGGAGAGGAGGGCTAGCACGTAACTTGTGTTTCTGCTGCTTTCCTCTCTGCCATACAAATGCTCCAGCATTTTCACAGGCATGTATTTTCATGGTGGCACAGATGCTGGAGGACCCTATGGGGTCTACCAGCATAAAGCAAAACATGACCAGACAGAGGCAGCTTTTAGGGACATACTGTAAGCTGGGATCCCCCCACCCCTTTTCTCTTATTCATCATGGAACCTGGCACACGCTAAGGCCTAGAGCAAGCTATTGCCCTTAATCATGGGCAATTGTGCTAGACTCGTAACCCAAGCACCAACACTCTTGAGCTTGATCAAGGCCACGCAACTATACATCACACAATCAGCCACCAAGACTCTTGAGCTTGATCAAGACCACGCAACTATACACCACACAATCAGCCCTAGAAGGCACCTGCCTGCCAACACTACAACCCTGGAACCCCAGAGCTGAACTACATATCAGGGTACCATCCAACAGTTAAGCTTCTAATCACTCCTACCACTGAATGTATATAACAGAACTACCAACGGGTAATTCTATCTGGCAGAACTAGAAACCCTTGCGCAAATCAGCACTTATGAACTTGATCACTGACCTGCAATATGCACTATGCTATCAAACCGGGAATTGCCCCACTTCCTAATCCTCACGAAGAACTATAGCAAGAAACACCATAGCACTTACGTGTTGCTGATCCCCACTTTCCGGGTTTACCCAAGTAGAAATACCTATCAGGGATCCATTTAACAAACTGCTGACCAAGGGTAGCACTAGCAGCTGTGCAATAAGAACATGCATTTTTGGGACTGACCTCCCTGTGCTCCACCCACCAATTCTTCACCAAACAATGTGAGCGACTAAGATACAGCGCTGGTCCAAGCGCCTAGGTGCCTGCAAGCTGTGTGCGCTGTTACAAATGTACAAAATAAATAAATAATTGGATGAATAATCATCTAAGGTGTGATTTCAGGCTCTGTGTACAGCAATTAGGCGGCATGCAGGACAATTGAGTGCATGAGGAGACATAGGGCCCGATTCATGGAATATTTGCCCGGTTCAAAGTGAATTTGCACTGCTGACACAAACCCTGATTTATAGAACTGTGCAAAGGGTATTTTTGGTGTGCAAAGTCTGAGCAAAGTCATTTTGTACTGCAAAAATAGCTGTGCGCTGACTTTGCCCGGACTTTGCACTGCAAAAAAATACTTTGCGCGGTTCCATGAATCAGGGTTTGTGTCGGCAGTGCAAATTCACTTTGAACAGGGCAAATATTCCATGAATCTGGCCCTATGAGTGCTAGTAAAGCTAACAATGCCGAGAAACCACTACCTGCTTTTATCATCTAACCCACTTGATCATTTACATGAGTTTCTGTAAATTATGCAGGAAAAAAAGAGCTTCTGTGTTCTTTAATCTCAGATTTAAGATATTCTACTGGTCTTTTCTATGGCATTTTGCACCATTTCATAATAATAACGCTTAATGTTCACATTATAAATGTGGAACTAGAAGTGTCAGACCTAACCAAGAATAGGTTTGAACTTTCTGCTGGACATCCCTTTTGGATCTTTGATGATTGGCATAGGCAGTCCCTGTGGGGTCAGTGGACCTATAACAGCAGGTTCAGAGGTTTTATGGTCAAAGCCACGATCACCCTGAGGTGCAGGGAGCACAAGCAGAACACCCACTTTGTTAGCCTATACTTGACGCTAGTTCAAGTGTTTCCCTGCCTGTTCTTCGTAGAATATTTTCCTAGTACTCACGGGCATTCGTGCAATGCAAAATGTGATATTGTTAAATTGAATACAACAAGTCACCCAATTCTCAATGGTCTTCATTTCTCGGCATCACCATGGGTACCAAGTGGTGGAAACTAACCTGTCCTTCTAATATTAAAAGGTGGCAGAAGCCTCTGTACTTGCAGCAATTGTCTACTGAGAGAATAGTAACAGAGGCAAAAAAGAAACAAAAGGGGTGCTGTTCTCTGACAGCATCCTCCCACGTGTACATAGTGCTGAGAAAGGTTCACAGCGATTCCATTTAGCTCTGTTTGCAAAGATATGCAGCTGCTTCAAACTCTGGTGAGTTAACATGTTTTTGTGAGTGTGATCAGGTATTATTTGGGGATAAAGCCAGAACCGTACTATTGCGTATTCGTTTAGCATGTGGTGGGATGGAAATTAGATAAGCAGTCATGAAAGCTCTGGTCCATACTCACACGTTTGGACCCTACGTGATGCTCTTTACCCCTCACCTGGTAAACACGGTGGTAGGAGGTGGGAAATATCTGATACACTCCATCTAAAGCTGTTTGCCGAGGTCCAAGAGAGTAATCATGAATACTTACAACCCATTTTATGTAGTGTTTCATGCCCCAATCTTCTTGCTTCTGAGAATTGGAATACTATGTATTTTTATTATTACCCAACTCAAAGGTCAGTGGTCGAAGTGAGTGGGAACGGTCGGGAGCGGTGTCCCGCTGCTTTTATTTTTCACTGTTAACAGCTCCACTACTTTTTGTAACCATTTTCACCATTCCAGAACTGTTCTTTGTGAAGTTAAATCACACTTCTCCATTTTACTACAGATATCAGTTAAGCTACTCTCAAATCTGCTTCAACTCAATTGGATGTCCACCAGCATAACTGCAACCCTTGAAAAACGTGCTTCATGATGCGATCTTCCTTCCTACTCTGTCCCCTGCCAGAGTCACAGTCCACCTACTTTTTTGGTGCACTTCTATCGCTGTCAATGGTACTCCCTTTATCGACCTCAGAGGGACAAAGGGAAGCATACGCTCTGTCAGAATTCAGCCCAGTCATTGCAGGTGCACACAGATTAAAATAGGAAGATAATTTTAAGATACAATATTGATAATAATATGCAATATCTGGATCGGATTCCTTTGCCCTAACTCAAACCAATTCAATCCAGCTTTGCTATTGGCCTCCATCCCTTGAGAGCCTGGATTATTTCGCATTAGTCTCTTCAATTCTCTGGCCTCGTCAATCTCTCATCTGAGACCCCGTAATTCATGGCACTAACCTCTTGACCTCTTCCCAACTCCCATAAATCAGTCCTTCCTGTACGAGCCTATCAAGCCTTTCTCCATTGCATATTCAACAGCCTTAACTCCACAGCTCTTCGGTTGTTAGCAGGATTAAGCATTGATAGGGCAGAGTGAGTGTGACAGAAGATACAAAAGGGAAAGATTCAGGGCATGCTAGAGGGAGGACATGTTGGTATAGAGACAGTGGGATATCTGGCCAAGGAAGGTTAGGAATACTGTGGAGGAAAATAAGACGTGAAATACATGATTTGCAGTATCTTCAACACTGTCGCCAATGCTCCCCGTAGAGTCTCGAATCTTTGCTTATTCCAAGATCATACTGTGACTGAAAAAGAGAGGAAGCACATGTTGCTGCACAGAAAGGAGCTGCCAATCCTTGGTTTCTGCACTATTAATTCAATGTGATACCATGTCATTTTATTGGGATTTGTACCACGCACCCCAGACATTTGCATGATATCCACGTGTTAGGAACGATTCCTCTTTACTGCACCCTTCCTTCCATTTCTATGGACCCCAAACGTTTTGCTTTTATTTTTGTATCTCACCTGTTCTTTTTACAGTGCAGTGAAGCCTTACTCTTCACTACACTGGCTTTTGTTAATCTGTTATGGGGAAACGGAAAATGTCCCTCAGGCTGTCCGTACTGGGAAACATTGTTTGCCTTAGTCTGGTTACTTTGCTTCTACTTTTAGTAACTTGTTATCACTTCTGGTAACTTTCTATCATTGTACAATTCATCTTGCAATGCTGAACAATGGGGTACACTTTTTGTTTTGCCCTAGACTAACACTCAGAGGATTTTTGGTTACTCTAGGTGTACTAAATGGACAATATGGTGGCAGCACTGACTTTTTACAGTTTTTTTGGTGCATTTAATTTTAACCTTACTGCGTTAATCGTGGCTAGTGGTCAAACATGGCATGCCACAAGGATTTTTGCTTGTCTTTTGGCCATTTTGTCTTTCAGCCTTCTTCCTGGCCTGTGAAGCCAGGAAAGTCCTTATATGGAACAGCATGCAATCAAGCAAACCAAAGTCTCAGAGTGAAGCTTGCCCCAGAACACTAGTGCCCAGAGTTATTCAAGTATTTGCCTTTTTCATTCTTTGATCTGCTGCATGAAAGGCGCGGGCAGGCTTTACGCTTCACCATGAAAAGGGCCATTTCAGCCCCATCATTCTGTTACAGGCCAGATTGGATGTTTTGGGGATACAATTTCCTCCAATGGTGCCACTCTCCTCGCGGGCCTTTGACAGGTGCTGGTAATTGCCTTATGACAGCATCAGTCGTAGCTCCAACATTTGAAACCATTTTATTGGGCATTTTTTGGCACTTATAGTTATGTCATGTTATGTTATTGGGTTTCATATTATAAAACTACAACTGCAAACAATCAATCACCTTCACAATGTTCAGGGTACACGCCTAACTGTATTTGTTCATTCCTCCTTCGGTTGTGCACATACGAGAACACAGGATTATTCAGAAGGGCATACAATTAATGTATAAACATACCACCATATACTAATCACTTGTGAACATTTCAACCAGGAGTTGGAGAGACACATGTTTGGGGGCTTAGGCAGGATTCATTTTTCTTTGGGGAGACTGTGTTATTTTGGATTCCAAATCCTTTTGTTTTTAGCTAGGAAACTTATTTTTGGGAGTCAGGCACTCAGGAAGTTTATTTGGGAAGTAATTTTGTTTGCATGTTAAGGAATCCTTTTCTTTTGTGCTGTGATTTGAATTCGAAACCTTTGTCCCTTAACATTGGAAGCAAGTTTATTTAGAAAGCCCATTTTCGTTTGTTGGAGAAACCTCTTATATTTTATTTGAGAGACCTTTATGTTTTTCAAGAACACAACGTGCATTTTTATTCTGTTTAAAAGAACCTCTTTTTGGTTGGGAAAAATGGCAGAAAGGCTGGGGGAGGAATGTGATGTGGTGCTGCCTTTGCAGCATTACAGCAATCTGGATCCACATTGGACATAGATCTCTTATCCTCCCACTTGGAATCTGCAGAGGGGCATGCAGAGTTGATGAACATTCTTGGGCTGAGACACAATCTGACTCCTTCACCAGATGGTGATGCTGGAGAAGTTGTTGGTGGGATTGGTGGTGATGATGAGGATGGTACTGGGGGTGACTGTGGAAATGGCGGTGGCACAGAGGGAGGGGGGGGGGTGGGGAGTCTGAGCTGGAGGCCCAGCCAGGATTGCAGGGTTCAGGAGGAGAGCCAGTACTGCTAAAGCCAGGAGGCAACACAACGCCCAGTGTGTGTTAAAGGAAGGGCCATTTTTCCAAAAATGCATGAAGGAAAAGGAGAGAGCTCCCCCTTGCCATGATTCTATTGGGCCTGGGATCACTTTAAGGTTCCTGATGGGGTGTTAGCAGCAAAGGCAGAATCCATGGAGTGCACCTTATGTCTGGGGTCAAAGATCGTTAGACCAGGGAAGGTCTCTGCAACCCATTCCCTAGGTACCACAGAGCTCCTCAAACACCTGCAGTGCTGGCAACTGGATGTGCATGACAAGTTCCACCCACACCAAGCCCATACCAATGATGACGATGAGAGTGCAGCAGGGACCTCCCAGGAGAGCACAGGGGAATGGTGACAGAAACACAGCCATATCCATGTAGTGAATGAGTCCTGCTCATGCAGTGACCAGTTGGTACCTACCCACGAAATGGCTGGGCCAATCCCAAATGAGTGTCCTGGTGGTACCAGTGTGGCAGTTTGCATCTGAGTGATTGAGAGAGCAATTGATGGTTGCTTGAAAGAGAGATGGGCAGGGGGCATGAGAGTAGGCGTGTGAGAGAGGCATGCTGAGAGGGAAGCGAGAGGCAGGAGGGTGGAGGAGGACAGAAGCATGGTAGTGTTGGGAGGAGTGAGAGTTTGGAGAGAAGAGACTAGGGTCAGGAGGCAGTTGGAGGAAAGAGACAGGAGAAGTGGGAGGGAGAGATAAGAACCAGAGAGAGTGTAGTGGGCAGGAGAGGCCTGGGGGTGAAGACAGGGCAAGGGAAAGAGAACGGTAGAACTGGGAGACAAAGAGAAAGAGAGACAGAGACAGACAGAGAGAGAGAGAGAGAGAAAGAGAGAGAGGGAGAGACAGAGACAGAGAGAGATAAATGCCTAAAAGAGGAGACCAGAGTAGGGAGTAGAGAGTGAGGAAAAGGTTGAGCGATAGTTGTTTGAAGGGAAAGGCCACCAGAATAAAGTCTACCCTGCTAGGTCCCTGAGGTAGTCAAGGGCGATCCAGACGTGGACCCCTTGCTCACTGTTCTTAGAGAGGCACAGCTCCACCTCACTGATGATGCCCAACAAGTCTGAAACACGTGTATGGGGTTGCTTTTGGTGCTCTTGTTCAGAGGAGAATTGCCTAGAATATCGGTGCTGGACTGCCCCTGGGCAGGACAAAGACTGATATGCGGGGAAATGTCTTCTCTGTGAAAAATACAGTGAGCTAAAGACTTGGTAGAGTCTCTCCTAGGGGTTATTCACCCAAGAACAGGTCTTTGGGCTGTGTTCGTGCTGGTAGAGAGATTCCCAGACCCCCCTTTGTTTTGCATAAATTAACTTTGGGTCTCACCCTAAGTTACCAGGGTGATCCAGACGTGGACCCCTTGCTCACTGTTCTTAGAGAGGCACATCACCTCACTGATGATGCCCAACAAGGCTGAAACACGTGTATGGGGTTGCTGTTGGTACTCTTGTTCAGAGGAGAATTGCCTAGCATTTTGGTGCTGGACTGCCCCTGGGCAGGACAAAGACTGATATGCAGGGAAATTCCTTATCTGTGAACTGTGAAAGGGACAGTGAGCTAAAGACTTGGTAGAGTCTCTCCCACGGGTTATTCACCCGAGAACAGGTCATTGGGCTGTGTTCATGCTGGTAGAGAGATTCCCAGACCCCCCTTTGTTTTGCATAAATTAACTTTGGGTCTCACCCTAAGTTACCAGGGTGATCCAGACGTAGACACCTTGCTCACTGTTCTTAGAGAGGCACAGCTCCACCTCACTGATGATGCCCAGCAAGGCTGAAACACGTGTATGGGGTTGCTGTTGGTACTCTTGTTCAGAGGAGAATTGCCTAGCATTTTGGTGCTGGACTGCCCCTGGGCAGGACAAAGACTGATATGCGGGGACATTTCTTCTCTGTGAAAGGGACAGTGAGCTAAAGACTTGGTAGAGTCCCTCCCAGGGGTTATTCACCCAAGAACAGATCATTGGGCTGTGTTCGCGATGGTAGAGAGATTCCCAGACCCACCTTTGTTTATCATTAATTATGTGGCCAGCTGCGTTGTGGTCACTAAGTGGTAAACCTCAACTACCAAAATTCGAAAGTTTCAAAGAGTATTCAGTGTCGCAAATTGTGCTCAGCCTACTGCACTTGAATCAATACAGGTTTATTTAAGCGCCTGTCATAAATCATTCATTAGTCTTGGGTAATCCGTCAATGTCCGTTTAATTGACTTCAACTCAAGTTGAACTCACGGCTCTACTTTGTTTGTGCCCCAATTAGCAGTTACAATTGCGCTATTTCAGATATTATTATCTATCCCCGGTGGTTTACCAAGGTTGTGCTGTCCGGAATGCACAACCTTGGTAAACTACCAGGGAGAGATTGGAATATGTGAAATAGCGCAACTGTAACTGCCAATTGAGGCACAAACAAAGTAGAGCCCCGAGAACGACCCTATGGTTGAAACAGGTGTCGGCTGTCAGTTAAACTCAATTAAACGGACATTGATGGATTACTCAACACTAATGAATGATTTATAACAGGCACTTAAATAAACCTGTATTGAGTCAAGTTCAAAGACAGAGTGGTCTGGCACTGCGAGAGGGGTCCGGCACCGCAAAGGTGCTCAATCGAATGTCTCTTTAAGGTATCCAGCCAAGAAGTGGCAGAAATGTAAGTAGAAGAATGAGAAATGAAGTGAATCGAAGTGGTCCTGCGACGGTTTAAGAAAAACCCATCGCACATTCACAAGTCTTCGATTTTTGATATAAAGAGGAAAACTTAGAAAGTGAGATTACATGGTCCAAGCCCAAATGAGCGAGACCAACTGTGAACATTGTGCTAAAGGGGTCTGAGCCCAAATGAGTGAGACCAATTGTGAAGATTGTGCTAAAGGGGTCTGAGCCCGAAGAGGGAGATCCATGGGCTGTAACCAAACGAGGAAGACTAAGAGTGAACATTGTGTTGAAAGGGGTCTTAGCCTGAAGGAGAGAGACCGGTGATGAACACTGGAAGTGAGAACTTGTGAATGTGAAAATCCTGATAAGAACATAACTTTGGTGCTTGTTTGTTATGACAGGCCCTCTGCAGTAAGAGACTGTTAATGGGAAAGAGGCTTTGGCAGAAGGCCCTGATACCTATGCTTTTAAACTGTATCCTTATGGCAGAGAAGCCAGAGTGTATGCGATGCTCACATGTGCCGCCTTGCCCCTTGCTGAAAACGTGGAGAAGGGAAGCCAACTGCTCAATCAACCTGACATATTATTTCTTGAACACTTTTCTGTTTGCATACATTATTGTCCCAGACCTTTTGTATTTAGAAGTAAGGATTGGCAAAAGGTTCATTAGTATAGGCCCTTTTATTTTGACAGACTGCACTAGGACTGTGTTATTATTATTTGATGGGCGTAGCATGCTCCCATCCTTAGATGTAGGCTTAGATGGGCATTCCACCAACCCATTGAAGTTCAATAAACACCCTTGAACTCTGATCACTTGTGTCTGTCTTCACTGCTTGATACCATGCCTTGCTTACACTGTCCAGACACCAGTGACAGAATCTGAGCCATTTGCTCCTGTATAAAGTCTGTGGATGATACGCATATTGCCCCCCTCTGACCAATTGAACTGAGCTAGGGGCTTGACCTCAGGTATCAGGCAGCTAAACTGAGGGATTGTGGGGAGGGATGCCACACTCCCTGTTCGTTCTGGTGTAAGAGGTTGGTAATCTCTGGCAACTGGATCCGAGGGAAGGTTGACTCCATAAACCAGAACCTGACTGGCCACATCGGGGCTATGAAAATTAGGGAGGAGTTGTACGATCTCCTTAGTTTTAACAGGGCACGATGGATTAAGGGAAGAAGCGGAAAGGTAAATGCTGACATTCTGTGCCAGGAGATCTCGCACACATCCCCTAGAGAACCCATGCAGTGGCCCACCCTGGAGGCATAAAGCAGAAGTTTCCTGTTGTAGAATGCTGCAAACAGGTCCAAGGCTCCGAGTTCCCAACTGTGAAAAAATCTGGCACAGAACGTAAGCGTTCAATTCCCACTCGTGATGTGCAACGGATTAGTAACTGGGGGAGTCGGCCTCTGTGTTATCCTGACCAGGTAAATGGACTGCCTGAAGCCACATATTGTTTTTCACTGCCCATTCCCAAATCTGAACAGCCAAAAGTACCAGAGGCATAGACTGGGTCCAGCCTTGTTTGTTGACATTGAACATCACAACAGAGTTGCCCTTCCAGATGCGAACCGTTGTGTTGCAGATGTTGAACTGAAAAGCGTTTAGTGCAAAAAAATCACCAGACGTTCGAGATAGTTGATATGATGACCCCTGTACATGGGCGACCACAAGTCAAATACTTCCAAAGGGCTCTACATTATTCCCCAGCCAAGGAGAGAAGAGTCGGTTGATAACATGATCTGTGGGGACGGATCTAAAAATGGAGTTTCCACTGTACAATTGGTGAAGTTCGACCATCAGCAGAGGCCAATTGTCATTTCCCGAGACACAGGAATTCATTGAGTGGCTGGGTCCGCTGCCTGGGACCAGGCATATCTGAGTGTTAATTGGGTATGTCTCATCTTCAATCTCGCTAGAGGGATGGGCAAGACGGAGGATGCCATAAGGCTCACAAGTCTCTGAAACCACCATGCTGACATGTGGGTGTAACTGAGAAAAAGAGAAAATGTGCGTGGCAGGTATCCCATTCTGTCGCTGGCTAGAAAAACCCTGGCACAGACTGTGTTCCATTAAAAACCCAAGAAGATCAGGTCGTGCAAGGCTGCCATTGACGATTTTCGCCCCAGTTCATGACAACTCCAGCCTGAATAGCAGCTGGAGTAGTAGGTGTATGTGTGAAGCTGCTGGGAGCCAGGCGTCCAAATATGGATAGACATGAACTCCTCAAAGCGAGAGAAACGCAGCAATCACAGCCATCACCTTTGTGGAAACTGTTGCGTCGAGCTGAGCCCAAAAGGAAAACTTGCTACTGAAAGTGTTAGTTCCCTACCAAAAAAAGAAGGAATTTGCACTGCTGTGGCCACATGGGTATATGAAGGTATGCATCTTGAAGATCCACCACACAGAGCCAATCGTCCTTTGCAAGGGAGGATCGTAATTGTGAGGGCGTAATCCTCTTAAATCTTTCTTGGGGAATGTGCAGATTGAAGTCAGACAGGTCTAAAATAGTGCACAGGCCAGCCTGGTTGAATTTTGGCACAGTAAAAATTGGGGAATAGAAACCTACACACTCTTCCTCTGGAAGGATTTTCTCTATCACCCTCATGTCCAGAAGCTTCTGAACCTCGGCATGGAGAGAGGGAGATCCTGCTTGTTGCAGGGGATGACGGAATGGAGGAATCGGCTACCGACAACACTCACGGATCTTTGGTGATGGTCCACCATGCATCCAGGTGTAAGGAGATGCGTCCCCAGAGGACGGAGCACTGGTCCTGGAGGTAGAAGCTGCTGACAGGGAGAAAAAAATGGCCTCCTGTTTTTTGGAGTCTTCGCATAGTGCTGCTTGGGGACTAGTCGGCTGACTCATTTTGTGACTTTGGAAACCTTAAAACCCAGAAAAATACCTAGCTCAGTAATCAGACTTTTGTGGGTAAGAGGACTTTGTAGCAGGCTGCTTTGTTAAGACAAATCATTTGCAGTTAAAGTGCTTGCCTTGGTCTTCACTAACTCATCGTCAGTAGAACTGTGGAAAAGGTCTTTACCTTTGAAAGAAAGGTCTACAACCTTCTCTGCACCTCTTTTGTAAATTTAGTCACGTGCAACCACGCTTGCCATTTCACATCCACGCCCAGCATAAGCCCTCGGGCAGGAGTATCCATGTGATGTGACACAGATTATAATAGGTCCTGGGTCAGAACTCTGGAGTTTCATAAGCGGCTCTTAAAATCATCACGTCTGTTCTGAGGGATGAACTGTTCAAACTCAGACAGTTCCCTCCATGGCTTTAGATTAGCTGCCGCTAACACTGCCTCAGTATTTGCCTGTCGAAGTTGGAGGGAAGAGTTTGCAAAGACTTTCTTACCTACCACCTCTAATGCCTTATCTTCCTTCAAGAGCACCTGTGCCGCAGAGGAAGGGGTTGCTGAGGATTTCGAGGGTAGGGTTGCAGCTGCCACAACAGTTGAAGATGAAATAGGACATGTGGAAGGGGAAAATCTTCAGACACTTGCAATCTGTACCTGCCATATATTTTTTTATTCACATGATGGCCTGTGTGTGCTTTCTCCCATGGCTTGCGGGCTCCAGCCAACATTTCTTTTTGAATAAAAATACAGAGCGTTCTTGAGACTTTAACATAAGGATCCCTGACAACAATCCAGTTCGCTGCGCAGGAGGTTCAGGAGTTGGAATGTCCAAGAACGCCATGAGATCCAAGACCCTATCATGAAAGGCTTTGACTGAAGATAGAGGTTTGTCGTTCTCGTCAAGCCCAGCTGGCATTGCTATTTTGGTGACATCGTCTTTCGGAGGTGAAGAGCAAGGGGTGCAGGCTCAGGCTCGTTAAGCTCAGAGATCCACTCCAGTGGAGGCAGAGGCAGTAAAGGCAGCGCTTCCGTTGGAGTAGGTGGTGGAGGTGGAGACTCCTGAGGCTTAGGAAATATTTCCCTGAAGAAGTCCTTAAAGTGTGCACTCATTGGATCAGAATGCATTAGGTGCTGGAAACAGCAAAAGAATACTTCCTCAGAAGGTGGTCTTGGCCCTGGTGACAGAACCGGTCTTTCAAACGGGTTAGGACACAACAACTCTGTTGAGACTTGTTGCAAAGACGGACCTCCCAAGTATGGATCCACGTAGTGTAGTGGGGCTGATGTAGGAGGCATAGATATAGTCGGTTGAAGGGTTATCCTCAGAGTATATGGCAAATTTGTATGAAAAGGACTGGAGGCCCTGGATGGAGGCAGCAATAAATTGGACCTGGCATCCGTACCCGTCGCCATTAGCGGTGCAGACACAATGGCCAAACCGGAAGGGCCCGACAAAATCGTGGACACAGGTGGCGCTGGCTGAGGTGCCATTTTAAGTCCTTCTGAGGTGACCTGCATCACAGGTTTGTCGGAGGCCATGGTTGTTTTGGCCGCTTTCACTGGAGCTTAAAGCAATGGTTTAACCCTCTTAGAGGGATCCTTGGCAGGACTTTGGGCGTTTATCGGTCCTGTGCATTCCTTCGGGCTGGACAGTACAATGTTTAGCCCCTTTGAGCAGAACGGCAGAGGTTAATCCAGTCGAATTAGCCCCAGGATCCTCAGTCTTGCTGGAAACTTTAGCCCCTTTGCAGGGAACCTTGGGAGTTATGCTGGTACGTTTAGTCCCCTGCGGGGGAACCACATAGCACACTCCAGTATCCAGTTTAGGCCTCAAATGAGGTACCTCAGGTAGAGCCCTTGTAACGTTTGTGTCGGTCTGACCACTACCGGAACCGGATGAACCCGGGAAGGTGTCCCCAACGGGGTGCCCTAAAAAGTAGGGTACTTAACAGGCGTTTTCTTTTTTTGTCACTGCAATTCCAAAGATGAGGTGGAGGAATGCCGTGAAAGACTTCCTCTCACCTGACGAGCCTTTGTTCGAGTGTGTGCACCCAGAGGGAGTTGTAGCAGAAACACGAGTCCTAACGATGACATTACCAGATGAAGACAGATATCTTACTGACTTTTGGGAATGCTCACTAGCTGTTGATGTTGCCTGTCCTTCAAGCCTCTGCTTTGCAAGCAATCTTGCAAATGCCTCTTGAGTGCAGTCCTGCACTGTCCATCAATGTCTTCCGTATGTGCCATCCTATTGCCCATAGTATCGAATGCAGTTCCTTAACCTTAAAACAAGGGCCAACAAATGAGGCCAAAAGATAATCAATGTTTTCTTTCAAGTGTTTTATAAATGGGTCATTTTGAAAGATTACCAGCAGTTCTCTCATCTGCTGAATAATATCTGACATGCCCATACTATCATGTTCTGTTTCTCTTTTGGAAAGATTCACTTTGATTACGCTGATCAATGGAAATACTTTACTCACTGTGAGGTTCATATGTGAGTGGCTTCCTCAAAGGGCCGTAGCAGAGAGTAGTCATTGCGCATGAGCTGCCTCTCAGTTTGGTTCAGAAGGACACATCCAATGTACGATTGGCTGTAGATGTAGTCAACTGTAGCATTGTGTTGCTCATGCAGCCTAGTCAGGTATATACAGTGGCGCCTGGAAACACTTTCTGCTGTATAGGCGCCATACATGGCCAATAAATAAATGTAGAATCCCAGTGGGTTGGAACAGACATGTGTAGCTGGTCATGTGGGAGTTTATGCAGCACCTGAAATGCACTGAATGCATTTCTGTAACTGTAAGCCAGCTGAAACGATAGTAGATATTGTGTGCCATGAGCATATCACAGACATTGGAGCAATCGCTGACAAAACACTTCACCACAAGGTGGAGAACATGTGCAATGCACAGCGCATACATCGGATTCCACAGCCTTTGTGCAAAAATGACATTGGAGCCATTATGTGCTGCCACAAAAATCAATGCTAGTTGCCAGGATGTTACCACTCTGCACCACCTGGCTCCAATGTATCCCAAATATTTGCTCCTGTGTGGCTCCTACCATCAAAAACCTTGCACACACAAAGTGGCTTTTTGGTGTCCAGCATGCAGCTACTCTGATGTCTGCCCTTGCTCCCCAATAGAGGGGAAGGTGGCACAATGCACTGCTACAGCAATGTGATCAGTACCTTACCTGCTTGTGCACATATTCATACTGATATGGAGTTTCCGACCCTTTGACTTGTCCAAGACTTTCCTTACCCCCAAAAACTACTTCATTGCACAATGCACATACAGCCCTGCATGAGAGGTAGGTCTGGCTGTGAATTTGCCAGCAGGTATTAGCATTTGCCATCAGCCCTCTGAAACCTTGTCTTTCAACAAAGGCTTATGGCACATGGTCTACTGTAGGCATTATCACCAATTTAGCACTGAGCAGCTGTACTCATGGATGGCTACAATTATATTTCTGACTACGCTCAAATGTCTTGCTGGAGCTGGACATTGGGCCTCATTACAAGGTTGGTAGTGCGGGAAAAAATTGCCATTAAAGTCACTTTTCCTGCACAGCCAAAGTATAATATTTGTTGGATTAACTGCTGGCGGTATTACCGTGTGGTAAATCCACTGATTTGCAGGGGAAAAGTGTAGGATTTAACCTAGTTGCAGTAATTCCACCAAACATCCCCATGGAGTCCCATGAACTCCAGAAATGGGGAATTACCACCACGGGTAATCCCGTAGTAACTCCACGGGACCAAGTGGCGGTAACGGTAATTGAGTTTGGCAGTATTTTGGCAGATTTAATGACAGAATACCACTAAACTCGTAATGAGGGCCATTGTTCCTCTACCACTACTTTGTGCTTGAGTGCTGCTGATGGCACTAGCAGATACATTCCTTTGCTGAAGGGCTGACACATCTCCAAGTAGTGGGTTCACTACACCAACTAGTGGCCGCATTCTGCTGAGTGTTCACTGGCTCCTGGCACACTGCACATATAGCATGTGGCAAAATTCTACTCTTGAGCCTGTATAAATAAATTCCACACCGTAGATATGTGCTGTGGACTTGCACTAGGTGTCATTGGCTATTGAACAGAGGGAACAAAAAAGAGGAAACATGGCGCTCAACAAGGCGTAGAGGTGCAAGAGGTGGTACTGATTGTTGTGAGGTTCTGGTAGGTGCTGTCACTAACTTATGTACACAACTTCCACCTCTGGATCTCTGAGGCGTCCCAAAGAGAGATACTGAAACCTCGTCCCGTGTTCTCCACTAAGAAGAGGAGGTGTAGCCAACATACTGTTCATCATCATTACCCTCATCATCACACCATTGCCACCAACAAAATCAGAGGCCAAAGGAGTGGATGGAGTGGGAGATGCAATGTGTGCAATAGGCTGAGCAATAGCCTGCTCACCTAACGTGGGCAATTGGGCATGGCTCTGCTCTCCCTGACCTACTGCTGAGGCTCTGCAAATGCATATCCCCTCAAGAAAATTTACTACTTATTCCGCAGATTCAGTGGCAGTCTCTTCCGCTCGCACCACAACAGGTCCCTGCAGAACTTGGATGTGTACACTGGTGAGTGGTCTGTTGCAACAAGGAAGAATGGGTTACATCCACACTTCTGCCAAACTCTGATGTCAGTGAAGTTGGGATTTGGGCTCGCTCCCCTGAAGTGGCTGAAATAACTAAGCCAGAGGTAACATTGGAAGGACCTTTAGCCACCCCTACAAGTTTGAAAGCTTACAGTACTACTTGTAGCAGTGGCGGATGTTTAACCTGTGGTTATTGACTGACGTTGCACTTTTCTCCTACCCAGGATATTTACATTGACAGCAATCTCTGCAGCTAGTTTCAGCAGTTACCCATGCAACATTTGCACAGTGCCTCCCCGTCCCCTCCCACGTTTGAGCTTTTGCTCTGAGAACATCTTAATTAGTGTTGTGTTCTGCTTCAGGCACCACCAGCCCTTTTTTCAAAAGAAGGTTGTGCTGTATGCTCTTGAACTGACCTACTGAAAGTTGCTGAAATATTCACATGTGTTAAATCAAGTTCTTCTAGAATCCTACGGCTCGTAAGCATACAGTGTGTTGAATCACACAGCCAATCAACCTGCCACTAATGGCCACCGTCTGTGATAGCGACCACCTGCAACAATTTTTCCAGCACCCCCAAATATTTTTCTGTTCCCCCAAAACAATTCAACTGCAATTTCCTGTGTGAGTGCGCCCGTTCAAACAAGCTGGCCCAGCACACATTCCTCCTCCATTCTACTGCTAACTCCATGTGCTCAAGCAGGTGCTGTGTTATATCACATACCCATTCAACCTGCCACTAATGCCCACCACATATAGCCTCCAAGAATTTGCCTAGCACACCAACCTTTTTCTCATTTCACCCAAAGTTGTGGCAACTGCCTGTGTGAGAGCGCATGTTCAATCAAGCAGCTCAAGCCAGTGCATACATGGAACGTACTTTGTTGAGGTGCTGACGGAGAACGTGAATTCTCTCAAAAACTCCCAAAGGCTGACTTGCATTTCTGTAAAAATGCAGATGGCTTTACATGGGCTATTGCAAACAAATATATACTGTCCAGCATTGCTTACAATTACCCTGAGTTCTCTCCTATAGTAGTAAATGCACAACATGCAATGATGTTTTACTTCAAAGTCCAATAAACCCTACCCATAAATGGAAGTCAATGGCTAAAGCTCTTGAACAGCAACATACACCTAAAGCTTCCTTTCCTTTTATAGGTTCCTTCGTTCTGTCTCTCCCTGCAAATGTGTTAAATGCACAGCATGCTATTAAGTTTTGTTTAAATGCCCAAAAAGCCCTGCATAGAAAAGAAAGTCACATGTTCAAGCTCTGAAATAGCAAGATACCAGTTCACATCATCTTCCTCCCCCTCTGAAAGATTCCCAGTCACTCCTAAAGAGCTCCAACAGGCTTCTCCGATATAACACCAGGTGGCCCAGCCTGCCCAAACATCAGATCCAGAAAAACAAGAATATTTAGGCGATTTGGGATTTGGGTGAATAATTTGCCTCAGGCTTATGCTCCACTAATGTGCAAGTGCCTTAATCGATGTTTGTAGAAAAAGGTTGAACGTAGACCACCGTTTCTTAGATGGATTCCTGTATCATTTTACCATTAATAAAAAAAATCAAGAAATCCAGGGCCTTTACACCTTTGACAGATGGCAATCCTTCTCCTGCTAGTCGTCTAATCACTCTTATCTGCTTTGTGGGTCTCTGACTCCTCCTCTAACCTTCCCAGTGAGTGCTCTACAGCATAGAACACTGAGCAGTTTAGTGGGGGGGGGGGAACTATCGAGAAACCAACATACATCATGGTATGGAAAGGCCCAGCATGTCACAGCACATACCCCGGCTTCAACCACTGTCCCATAGATTGGGTCCATTAGGGATGGTGAGTGGTAGTTGGGTCAATACCAGATATCCTTTTACTGCATATCAGAGTCATGGTGGTTTCATATACAACCCAAGGACAATTACATAAAGAGCTTGCATAGTTATTTAATCAGTAATTGTGTGCAGTAAGAACAGATAAAATATGGTACAGGTGAGTTTCTCTGAACTCAAATACATATTTTATCTTCAAAATGAAAAATGTCAGTTCCTTATTAACTGACCCATAACACAGAAGAGATTGTGGTTACATTGGCACTGTGAAAGAAAAGGCAGAGCGGGTGACCACGCGTCTGCAGCTCGGGGACAAGCAGGAAAAGAATCGGCTGGTTTGGACTAGCAGCCCTCTTTGGCTACTCATTTAATGCGAGTGTGCGACGCTGGTAGACGTTAAGAATCTGTCGCCTTACAATATTCTGGCAGAATGCCTGAACAATGCTCCTTTTCATAAAAAGGAACCCTCAATGACTAAATAAAGTTAAAAAAGAATGCCACAGCAGAGTGTGTTGTCGGCCAAATCTGAGCTTTACAAGCGTGTTGAACATGAGTGGGCAAACCTTCCTACAAGAAAGCAAATAGTCTTCACGCAGACAGTGGGAATTGCCAAGATGGGGAAGGTACTCACTGAGGGGCTTGAGGATGCTCGCACTTGTGTCATCTGCATTTTCAGTATCCGATTTCTCAACATCTGAATTGTTATCAGAGTGTTTTTCTCGATCTTTCTTGTCCTTATGACCAGCCCGTCGCCTGTGACGTCTTCTCCGCCTGTAACTCTTTGGCACATGAACTCCAATGTAGACAGTGTGATGACCTACGAATGTATCAAGAACACTCATCAGAATCATAAAGGGTCCTTTAAACATTATTACATTTTACAAAATCTTGGAAGAGTCTAACAATATATATGTATTAATGTACATATAGCAAGACCACTGCTTCAATAGTGCCCAAAAACCTGACAAGAAACAAGCATATACACATGGGTTTCTGGGAGGCAGCAGGATAGATCTCTGGGATTTTGAAAATGCTATATGTGAATGTGAGCTCCGAGCCTACTGTGCCCAGATACCCCATCTACATCTCACTCATGATGCTTGAAGAGGCTAAAACATATCTGGGGTTCTCGTGCAGCAGGCATGTGATTTAGCACCCTTTTGTGGTGGGCATATGGTCTTTACTTTTCTGCAATGGCAGGGCAGTTCGAAAAAAACCGATGGTATAGCCTTTGGTCATGATTGATTCCCACCCTTCCAGCCTCATCCTTGGGCATTGCTTATGGTGGGACAGGTCTGTATGAATCATGAGCCTGCTGGCTTTTGAGACCCAACTACACATCACTGATGATTCCCAGTGAGTCAGGACCATGTCTGGGGCTACTTATGGTCTCATGCAGAAGGGATGTGATCCAGCAGTTTGGGCTGGACTACCTCTTTTGGGGTGAGGTCTTATTTGTATATAGACTTTCCACTTCTGTAATTGTTTGGCAGTTTGAAAAACAATGTTCTCGAGGGTTGCCCAGAGCAATGCCAGAGGTTATGATTGATAGCAAAATACTTCAGTATCATGCTTCAGTTTTGCATATGTGCAAGTCATTGCATGGTTATAGGTCGAAACATAATTTCAAAATCAATGTTACCTCCACCCACCATTTTACCTCCACCTATTTAATACCTTATTTCTTAGGGCACTCATCAAAACATGTTCACTTCCATAATAAAATATTGCACCCTGGGACATCAGA
Organism: Ambystoma mexicanum; assembly: GCF_040938575.1. NCBI lineage: Eukaryota > Metazoa > Chordata > Amphibia > Caudata > Ambystomatidae > Ambystoma > Ambystoma mexicanum. The sequence continues at coordinate 1,463,998,097 of NC_090935.1, forward strand.
ATGTGAGCAGACAAGGTAACCTTTTGTCCGACTCCTGTGGGCATGTGCACAAGTCCACATGAGGGAGGGGATTTTCCATTCATTCCAATGCACATCTCATTTTAGAAAGGTAGGCAACACAAAGAATGCAACCGTACAGAATTTCCCTGCACATGTTTGGAAAAGGCACGGTGGAAGACGCATTATGCATGATGGCCATGGCCATTACCCCTGTATAGTTATCTTCCACGGGACACTAGTGCTGCAAACAGCTGCTATTCTTATGGATATCCATCCATTAGACTACAAGTGTGGGTTTATTTCACTCTCTAAGTAACGTTCAAATGATGATGCAACCAGCACAGGCAGTAAGTAGCTCCTTACATAAATAACCCATATCTCATAATGCAGCCCTTACAATTATAAAAACAACATGTCAATTTATTAAATACTGATTAGCAGGAATAAATATGAAAAAATACACAAATCACAAAGCCTACCTCGTATGTTTCAACTTCCCACCACCTCCCTTCTACACTAGCCCCTTTAGTCCCCACCTGTTTTAAATCGCAAAATACATGTTCTAGGAGTTTTTCAGAGGGCATTTCTCAATTTAGTATATTTTGTACAAAGCACATATCAGAAAAGTCAATGTTAGCAAGAACAACAGTGTATGAAGAGCACTTGAGAGTTTATCCCTAAGCATTAATATGAGGAGGTGCGAATACCCTACAGACATGAATAATGACCTACCCACTCACTCTCTCTCTGGCGAGGTCAACTTTAGAAGGGAGTAGTTTCTTACCTGTAACTCCATTTCTCCAGCATTGGTATCTTTTATGGATTCACATGCTTAGAATATTCCCCCGTCGTCGGGCCGGGAACCTCAGTATATTTATGAAAATGTTTTTCCTCTGAAAAAACCCGACACTTTTGTTTCCTATCAACATCCTTTTGGCCCGCTTACGCGTGACCCAATAGGACGTACGGTATAAATAGCCCCTCCCCCGCGGCTCCCTTCAGATTTTAACTGACAAAGTAGTAGGGGCATATCAAGTTTGCACTCGGGGAGGCCGGCGGGCGCATGTGAATCCATGAAAGATACCAACGCTGGAGAAATGGAGTTACAGGTAAGAAACTACTCCCTTCTCCAGCATTGGATCTTTCATGGATTCACAGGCTTAGAATAGATTATATAGCAGTATTCCTAAACTGGAGGTGTGCAATGCAAACCAATACTACAAGAACACCACATGCAGTTAGCAAGAAAGCCCACAACCATGATACATTGAAAGGAGGTTACTCCCCTCTGTGGGGCTTACCTTACTGAAACATGTGTCGCAGGACTGCCCGTCCCATCTGCACGTCCGCTACATGCTGTTGCTCTAGGCAATAATACTGAGTAAATGAATGCAGCACTGACCAGGAGGCCGCCTGACAGATGTCCACCAGCGGGATTCCGGACCACAATGCCGCTGATGACAAGGTGGATCTTGTCGAGTGAGCCTTTGGACGTCTCTCAAGAGGCTTCCCCGCTTTAGAGTGGCAGAAGGCAATAGTTGATCACACCCAGCGGGCCAGTCCTTGTTTGGAGATTGGTCTTCCCTTTACAGAGGGTCCATAAGCAACAAACAGTTGTCTCGTACGCCTGAAATCTTGAGTACGACTCAGATAAAACTTCAATGCTCTTTTGACGTCCAACGTATGGAGAGCTTTTTCTGCGAAAGAAGAAGCTACAACGAAGAATGCTGGTAGCACAATCGAAGAGTGCTTGTGGAATGTAGTTGGAAACTTTGGTATAAAATGCGGGTTAGTTGCCAACACTACCTTGTCCTTGAAGAAACGCAAGCATGGGGGATCAATCACCAGCGCTTGCAGCTCCGACAGCCTTCTTGCTGAAGTAATGGCTACCAAAAAATCAATTTTCCACGACAAAAATTTGAGGGGTGATGACAGCATAGGCTCAAAAGGATCCTTCATTAGACCTGACCGCACCAGATTGAGACTCCAACTAGGAGGGAACTTTTTGGCCGGAGGAAAAGTTCGAAATAACCCTCTCAGGAAATGCTTGACTAGTCGGTCACTGAACAACGGAGTCCAGTGCCTCTTCCGGGTAAACCTTGAAATGGCTGCCAAGTGAACCTTAATGGAGGAGAAAGACTTTCCTTTTTTCGCCAAGTGTAGCAAATAAGGCAGAACTTGCTCTGAGGAGATGTTTATCGGGTCCACACTTGGTTGATCCCTACACCACACACAGTCTCTCTTCCATTTACATGCATATGAAACATTCGTGGACGGAGCCCTCGCCGCCTCCAAAATTCAGCGACAATCTGAAGAAATGTTTAGGGCCCCAAACTCGGAGAAGTCAGGAGCCAAGCCGTCAGGCTGAGGGAGCCCGGGTCGGGATGCCAAATCGCTCCCTTGTCCTGGAATATAAGGTCCGGCATCTCTTGAAACCTCACTGGGTCCGCCACAGATAGCTGGAGTAGGTCTGAAAACCATGACTGTCTCGCCCAGTGAGGAGCAATTGGAATCACACGGCATGGATATTTGTGAATCCATTGGAGTGTTTGACGAATGAGCGGGAACGGAGGGAACACATACGCGAACCTGCCCGTCCACGGGAAAGAGAACGCATTTCCCAGCGAGTTGGACTGTGGCCATCTGCTGGCGAATTGCTTGCACTTCTTGTTCTCCCGGGTCACGGAAAGATCCATCGAAGGACGACCCCATTTCCTGAAGATGCTCAACACCTGTTGATCGTTCAGCTCCCACTCGTGTAGTTGGTTCATCTGTCTGCTGAGAGAGTCTGCCTGTACATTGTTCACACCTGGTAGATGATACGCCACTATGCTTATTCCTTGTCCGAGGGCCCAAGGCCATATTTCCTGGGCTTTGCTCGAGAACATTCTGGAACGAGTGCCCCCTTGTTTCCCGAGGTAGAACATTGTGGTCGTATTGTCTGTCAAGGGTTTTGACCCATGTTGAATCAATAGACTGGGTAGATGTGGGGATGAGCTGTCGCCGCCCACATTTGCGCCAGAATCCTGGAGAACCGCGCAGTTTTGCGCACAGCAAAATGGTCCCCTGAGCTGCCACCCACCAGTACGAACGTGAAAGGCCAGGAGTGCCATGAGTGAAATGTGTGCCAAAGGAAAAACAGCAGTGCCAAGAACTTTTGTCAGAACCAGAGACCAGACCGCCGTGCAGTGCCAAGAACTTTTGCCAGAACCAGAGATCCAGACCGCTGTGCAGTGCCGCTAGCAGAGCTGACCCAGAAGGTAGAATTATCCAGTGAGCAGAACCAGGCAGAGACCGTCAGTGGCGAGGGAACCGCAGTCCAATCCTGACCCGATCCGTGGCGAAGTCGCATTCCTGTCCAAAATATAGTGTGAGTACCGCCAGCACTGTACCAAAACCAATCTCTTAGTTTAAAATAATCTAATCCAAACTATTTTAGCCTATTAGAACTGCCTCCTAGAATTGTGTCATTCTGTCATCTTTAAACCTGAAAACTGTCATCTGTCATTCTGAGCTTTCAAATTTCAAATCCGAAAAACTACCTTTACTAAATCGGCCGTATCTCCGGAACCGTTTGTGATAGAAGCGAGATTCAACTTTTATTTTGAAGCTGAGATTCTAAGCTTTCCAACAAGCTCTAAACCGACTTGCCTCATACTCCCTCCGTAATTGCGCTCGACACACGCGACTAAATTTGCCGCGATTTGACATTTTGCTTAATTTCAGCCACGTGTAAAAATATTTGTCCTTGCTTTCCTTTGCTGAAATTCGTTTGCAACCTGACAATCATTCATAGAGCATTGCTAAAGTGATCCTGAACTAATACAAAGTAGCTGTCACCCACCCTGAACCTCTAGAGGGAATTAAAATCATTTTAGCATATTTTTCACTTCTTTGCATACCACATCAAAGTATATTGCCTGTGTTTAAAACTCCTACCTGTTTTCCTCTAAGCTTGCTGGAGGGAACTGAATTATATTTGATTGCATTCCTGAGAACTGTGTGCTTTCCTTCCATCTCTTTACATTGCATAAAGGGGGGGGGGGTTTAATTGCTACCAGGGGGAAAAGTGATTACATTGTTTTGGTTGAAATCATGTCAAGTTTATTTTCTGTACTGCATTTCATTCATCATTGCATTGTCTTTGAAGCCATAAAAGCATTCTCAGCTACTTCATCCTCTCTATATCACTTCTAAGCCATCAAAAAGAGTGTACCACTGTAACATTATCCATTGTTGATCACTATCATCTTCACAAGTGTGCTATCACATATTAATTTACTATAAAAGTGTGATAGATATATATTGCTTAATTTTCAAATAAACCTTTAAATTTGCAAAACAAACCTACTTCTTGGCTCAGCAGGGTCAGGGGGTTCTGAGAGAGGGGTGTTATATAAGGGTTGTCATCCAGAGTAAACGAACTGGACATAAAAATACATCAATAAGGGCTTCCATCAGCATCCCAGACTAGGCATTGACTTAGCTGTAGTGTTGAATTGAATCCGCTTACATGTCTGTTAATATTCTCACCACTGATCACAGTATGCGCGGCAAAAACGACTTCAGAGCCCAACGCACCGCTCTCAGTTCCAGCACATTGATGTGAAGGGTCGACTCCTCTGGGGACCATTAGCCTTGAACTTGCAGGGACCCCAGATGGGCTCCCCATCCTGTTTGCGATGCATCCGTCACCACTGTCGATTGAGATTCCGGTTCCAGCAGAGGCATTCCTCTCTTCAGGTTGTCTGAACGTTGCCACCACTGAAGCGCTTTTAGAAGCTCACTGCTGATCTTCAATCTGTCGGACCACAATCCGTGACTTTGAGACCATCGATCTGCCAGAAATTCCTTTATCGGTCTCATGAAGAGACCACAGTTGTCCACTAGCGGAATACACAACGCCATGGCTCCTAGCAGCGACATGTATTTTCTGACTGACACCCTGATGCCAGTTCTCCACTCCTCTGCTCTTTGTTTGAGTTTTTGAACTCTCTCCAAGGAAGGCTTCACTAGTCCTGATTGAGTCTGGAACTCCGTGCCCAAAAACACCAAGCTCCTTGAGGGAGATAGAAAGGATTTTTCGAAGTTGATTGCAAAGCCTAACCGCTGTAGTAGTTGCATGGTGGTCTCTAGGCTTGCTTCCGTCACTGCCGGCGACGAGCCTCTTATTAGCCAGTTGTCCTGGTAAGGGTAGACGTGATGACCTTTTGTTCGTAGCCATGCTGCCACCGGAGCTAAACATTTCGTGAATGTCCTGGGAGACGATTTTAGGCCGAATGGAAGCACCTTGAACTGGTAATGACTCTGACCCACCACGAACCTTAGGAATCTTCTGTGTCTTCAACGTACCGGTATGTGGAAATATGCGTCTTGTAAGTCCAACGACACCAGAAAATCCCCCGGTCATATCGACCGGATGACCTCTTGAAGCGCAAGCATGTTGAACTTCAGGTGTTGCAGAGTCTTGTTGAGAGCTCGAAGGTCTAGAATGGGTCGCCACTTGCCGTTGGGTTTTTTGACCACGAAGTAACAGGAGTAAACTTCCAGGCCTCTCTCGGCCACCGGAACAAATTCTATAGACCCTTTTTGCAGGATAAGCAGCACCTCCTGCTGTAATATGTGAAGATGGGGTTGCGCCGAATACATAGGTGGAATTTGCGATGGCATGGTCTTGAATTGCAAAGAGTGGCCTAGTTTTACCATGTCTAGCACCCAACGGTCTGATATTATACTCCTCCATTCGTCGACGCGACGGGTCACTCTGCCTCCCAGGACGTCCTGAAGATTGTCATTGTTGGGACCTTGATTGTTTACTTTTGGCGGATGAAGACTGTCCTCCTCTACTCCTGGACCCCTGGAAATCCCGGCTTCTTCGTGTCGCCTGGACAGCTCGCCTGTACCCTTGGGAGGAGTATGATGATCTGTGTCAACTCCGATCCCTGGAAGCAACGAACCGGGAATTCCCTGAGGCTCCGCGGAAGGGCCGAAAAGGCCTAAAAGCTCGTCCACTTTGTAAGGCACCCAGCGAACTTGCCGTATCCGAATCTTCCTTCATGGCTTTAAGGGCGTCGTCGACCTTCTCCCCGAACAATTGCTCCCCTTCACATGGCATGTCTAACACTTTATACTGGACTTCCGGCCTAAAGTTTGTACATTTCAACCAGGCTTGCCTTCTTAGCACCACTCCATTATTTATTTGTTTGAACCCGGACTTCGCCAAATCCACAGCGATGTTGATAGAGTGGTTTGATGCCTCTTCCCCCTCACGCACTAGTAGCATGGCTGTCTTCCTGTGCTCTTCAGGCAGGTGTTCCATGATTGGGGCCAAACGATGACACATTTCAGGGTCGTATCTCGCCATGATAGCTAACGAGTTAGCCGCCTTGACCGTCGTCGCTCCCACTGCCAAGACTTTCTTACCAAAGGCATCCTGCCTTCTAGCTTCACTGTCCGGAGGTGTCGTGCACTTGTGTTGCGACCTAGCTTTTCTGCCAGCCGACACTACTGTTTCCGGGGAGGGTTGCACGGTGAAGCACTTAGGTGTAGAGTCCCGGGCTTTAAACGTCTTTTCTAACCTGCCCTTGATTGCCGGTTCCGAAAATGGATGACGCATGGTGCGCAAGCCTTCATGCCAAACATGGTCTAGAATGGGAACCGAGAAGACTGACTTTCTCCTCTTCCCCATATGGTCAAATAAGAAGCATTCCTTCTTTTCTTCCTCTGGGGTCAGACCAAATTCGATACAGGCTTTCGCAATCATGGCATGGAAGGACCGATGTCATCTGGCAGTGACGGTTGTGCTGGGCTTCTAGGAGCTTCCACTTCTCCATCCGATTCCCACGTAGGGTCCCTCGAAGGTGATGATGAAATGTCCGAGAAGGAATCTCTAGGCCCTTGATCTGATTCAGAATCTTGCAATTCACCCTCCTCCGGGTGTGACCGGGGGGGTTCTTCGCTAACCGGACGGGAGGCCGGCAAACCAGCCGTTGACGTTGATTGTGTAGCGGGACCTGCCGCGTCCTCAACAGATATCACTGGTATCCCTGGAGGTGTACCCGTGGGAGGTAGCCTTGTGTCTAATTGGCTTAAGAGGGATTGCAACGTAGACAACACTTGTAAAGACAATAGTGATTGTGGATTCAGCAGAGACGATGAAGAGGGGCATTTTGCATCCCCGAGGCCGTCGACGGGCCTACGCCCTGTAAACCAAGATCCGTTGGGCAAAGAATCTGCTCCCGCTCCTCCTCCATTGACGATACCCAGCAAGCCGATTCTGCTGTAATAGGGTATCCAACAGAATATATCATACACTGCCGGTTGCCAATCTGGAGGATCCACCGTCGAGGATGGAAATTTAGGTGCTACTTCCATGATCGTCGCTGCCGGGGTCGACGAGGCCACTGCAGGCATTGACTATGTAGGTGGTAGCGAAGCCGTCGACACCGGGACTATCGCTGACGGTAGTGGTAGTTGTGACGCAGCCTCTTTAGGCGATCCCGACTTTTTCGATTCTCTAGGCCGGTGCTTTGTCGAATCCCTACCCGAGGCAGACCTATGATGATCTCCTGAGGAGGATCTCCTTAAAGGGTCTTTCTCGTCCTTTTTAGATGAAGAGGAAGATTTCCCTTGTTGACTGCCCTGGTCCACACAACCATGCTTCGATGATGTTGAAGGGGCGTCTTTCGCCGGATGTTTCCCCAACGAGGAACGACTCTTTTCCTCAGGGCGTGGCTTCTTTGCCAGAGGCTCCGCTGACACAGAGCGACGAGGAACTACAGGGGACTTAGGCCTGCTCGATGTCAAACTGTGCACTGACCCTACCTCAGACTGAGGGTAGCCTCCTTCGTTCAGCCACGTTATTAGACGTTGATTACTGTCTTTCAATGTCTTTTGCGAGAACCCGTTGCAAACCTCACAGTTGTATGCAGAGTGATGGGGGTAAAGACAATAAAGGCAATCCATGTGCCCATCTCCTTCGTACACTTTCTTCATCCCACAAGTGGCACACGGGCGCAACAGCGCTTTCCCCCGACATAGGGAAAGAAAATACAACCTTACAAAGAGTAGAAACACAAGGTGATCCCGACTACTTTGGAGACAGATATCTTATCTGAAGGGATCCGCTGGGGCACGGCTATTTATACCGTACATCCTATTGGGTCACGTGTAAGCAGCCCATAAGAACGTCGATAGGACACAAAAGTGTCAGGTTTTTTCAAAGGAAAAACGTTTTCATAAATATACCGAGGATATACCGAGGTTCCCGGCCTGACGACAGGGGAATATTCTAAGCATGTGAATCCATGAAAGATCCAATGCTGGAGAAAGGATGCTAATCGAATAAAACAAAATCTCAGTTTCTAGTTGTAGCTTCTACAATTGGTGAGAGCCACATGCATGGGACATAACTATTGGTATGCAAAGTATATGTGGGTATGTAACTTTTTAGGCATTCGTGGAGGAATGTATTTACACCAGTACCATGACCACTAGCACTTTTTTTGAGTTGGACATGTTTTTATCATATTTCGTTGATTTAGAACAGTAATTCCATCCACAAAAACAGATGTCTGAAAGGTAATGGAGTAATTGCAGCCATTTAGCTGATCCTTATTTAACTGTGTATCCCATGTTCTGCCCGCAATAGCAAATGTCTGAAAAGTGATGGGTTAGTTACAGAAACGTCTGGTGTAATAACACTTTTGAATCCCAAGCAGTACACCTTCCCAGCACATACCCCCGAATAGAGTACTTTGCTTGTCTCTTTTTATTTCTTTTGTATAACAAAGTGATATGTAACTACTAGCCTTTTCCTTTTCTATACAAAAAATACAATAATAACATGTTATTTATTTGGTTGGGAACATTGGTAGAAAATGTCAGTTGAAATTTAAAGATATTTAATAGGGGGAACATTGCTACCAATACAAAATCAAAAATGTTTGGTTTTGCCAATACTGATATTTTTTAGAGATCCCAGAATACATTAATGATGATTAAATGCCTAATTATGAAAGCATGTTTGAAGGGCCATTCATTTGATTACAAAGTCAGTTGAAAATGTAAATGTGTAACAATAGAAAAACCTGAAACAATCTTCTTACCAAGAACTGATCTCTCCTTCTGTACTAGTAAGGTGTGATATGTATAAAACAATTCCCAAAACGATATCTGAACACTAAATGGATAGCAAATAAAACTACTAGAGAACAACAAAACCTAGGATAAAATAAAGTGTTCACTAGCAAAGCAAAGCAATAGACCATACAGTGGCTTCTAAAACTGATTAAGATTGTGCCTTGTGCAGTGATCGAAGTGTCTTTTCCACAGAACAGTGCCAAATCTGTAGTATTTGAGGGAAATCCTCAAGTCCGAGGGTAGCTACTCCACCATGTGCGGAAAGTCAGAATAAAGAGTCGGACACAGAGGCATGATTTTCACAAATTTCATTCTCTCATCCGACTCAAGAGACCTAATCTTTCCCCAAATCTGTGATATAAGCCCTACACTAAAGGTCAAAAAGGGTGCTCATCAGGGTGCCAAGATGGTTAAACATAAATGAAGTCCTCTGTCCAGAAATACTATTGTAACCTACAGTCTCTTTCTACTACTTAAAAGAAAACATAAAACAACAAAGGACTCCAACCAGGTCTCTCTGGTTTCTCTTTCACCTGGTGTGGAAATATGCAGACTTTCTCTCTTAGGGGAGCCTTTACTCTGTTTTGCACCCCCCCCCCCCAATCTGGGTCCTTTAAGGCTCTTTTGCACCACTCTGGATTATCTCGGTTCTCTAACCCTCACCGAGGCTCGTCTCAGTCTCCCTCCCCAATCTGGGGCGTATTGGTATTCTCTCCACTCGAGGGCTTGTCTCACTCTTTCCCCACACTGGGGCTTGTCTCTTTTTCCCTCCCCTCTCTGGGGCTTCTCTGTATTCTCCCCACTCTGGGGCTTCCCTCTGTCTTTCTTTCCACCCTGGGGTTCCTCTGTTATTTCCCTAATCCAAGGCTTGCTTCTCTCTCTTTCCCCACTATGGGGTTCATCCGATCCCTCCCTGCTATGAGGCTTGTCTCTGTTCTCTCCACATTGAGGTTTCTTGTTTTTTCCCCATGCTGAGGCTTGTTTCTCTCGCCTTCCCCACTCTAGGTTTTCCCTGATATATGAGGCTTGTCTCTGGCCTTCTCCCCACTCCGCTGTGTCTCTGTCTTGCCGTGCCGTCCACCTCCCATGCAGCGGGAGCCACGGTGCACCTGCTCATGATGTGTGGTGCTCCTCTGGTGGCTTATGCAGTCGGTCCAGCGTTCCCCTCTCCATGCAGCCACTTACGCGGCTGCTAAATTGGACTCTGCTTCGGATGACGGTCCCTCGTCTTCCCTGAGCGGGTCAACCTTGAGGCCTGTCCTCAACCCTCTGAGGTTCTTTGCTCCAGCTCGCGATGCAATGCCAGACGTTTCTGGTTAACTGTCTGCGAGGCCTTGCTGCACATGCCGAGCCCACACTGCGGCCCTGGGTGCAACGTCTAGCATTCTCTCACTCATGAGGGCCACACCTCCTGTGTGTGCCGAGACGTTCTTGAACTCTGCGGTCTCCGTGGATTCTCCGTTCGGATTGGCTCCTTGGATGACGTGCCTCCAAGAAAGTTAAGTTTGGGTCAGAAGCCTAGCTAGGCATTAAAGGGGTCATAGGCTTATGATACACCTTAGTTCCTACATAATGGTGTTAGGGTGTTAGTGTCTGGGGGAAGGGAAGGTAACTTAAGTCCCTGTCTGGAGTATTCCTGTCCCCTTAGGGGGAGTCACCTCCAGAGGGATTTCGATTACCCTGTCCCCTAGGGGTTGTTCAGAGGAGAATTGCCTAGCATTTCAGTGCTGGACAGCCCCAGGGCAGGACAAAGACTGATATGTTTGGGATATTTCTCCTCTGTGAAAAATAGTGAGCTAAAGACTCTGGTTAAGGCTCTTGTAACCAGGACGCATGTCTGGCAGAGAGTCTCCCAGGACCCCCCCTTATTATTTGCATATTTCAAGTAACTTTGCGTCTCACCCTGAATTACTAGGGGAATCCAGACGTGGACCCCTTGCTCACTATTCTTAGAGAGGCACAGCTACACCCTACTGATGAGGTTCAACCAGACCGAAACACAAGTCTGGGGTTGCTGCTGGTACTCTTGTTCAGAGGAGAATTGCCTAGCATTTCGGTGCTGAACTGCCCCAGGGCAGGACAAAGACTGATATGTTTGGGATATTTCTCCTCTGTGAAAGATAGTGAGCTAAAGACTCTGGGTAAGGCTCTTGTAACCAGGACGCATGTCTGGCAGAGAGTCTCCCAGGACCCCCCTTGTTATTACCCTAGGGGTTGTTAAGCATAGCTGCTCATCTTCCTAGTCCCAAAAGGGCTTCGTTCCTCCTTAGGGAGAGGTGATGAACTCTTTGGATTAGTCACACATGTCTGACCGTTTCATGTAGGATGGTGGGTAGGATACAGGGTAGGATTGTGCTAGAACATGTGCCTCTCCCCAGGTACCTCTACTGCCTTAGAATTCTGCTTCACCCCAGAGATGGGTTTTCTTGCAATACAGGCAGCATGTCCCTGCATGTTGTGATAGTTAGTTACACCTATAGTGCATGAAAGGTACCACACTCACAAAAGTACCACCACCACCAACATCAACAACCTCCTGTGGTGGTGCTGGTGAACACACAGCCCTGCAGGTGAATGCTGCCTGTATGCAGAGAGGGTGGATCTACCTGGGCAAGCCCAGAGGTCAGGAGGACTGAAGGCTGATTGTGTCAGTGGTTCCTGTGATGAGCAGGTGGCATTTAATATCCTGAGACTGTCCCACTTGCGGGCTTCTTTGGAAGGCGCAGTCCTGCAACAGGATGAATTGCACCATGCCACTGTTGCATGTGCCTGTGCTTGCTGTGCATTGATGTGGTAACCAATGTGCACCCTTGCCTTAGTATATCCTTGGTATACCCTGCTTGACTATCCTGTTTCATAGGTTGCCTTTCACAGTGCACCTCCCTTTGGCCGTTTTGTCCTCCAGCAAGCTGCAATATTCCCACACTCATGATGAGGTGGGCACTGGCATGGCTGGGCACGAGGTCCCCTGTTCTGCCTGAAAACTGACAACTGATTTCTGTGCCCATCTTGCACCTTCTGCAACGGCAGGCACAGGTGCAGAGGCGGCAGCCTCTTTCTCTTTCTGAGCCATGTAACGGCGGACCACCTCTGTCTCTGCCACCAATTGATCTTCTGTCTCCTCCATTTCTCGGGGTGTCCTACTCCTCCCAAACCAATCCCACATCTTTTCCATGCTAAGTTACTGCCACCTATCCAAATCCAAGGTCAAACATCTATTAGCCATTTTCCATAAAGTCTTCTAGTATAGCTGAGCTACCATGACATCCTGCATTGCCATGATATTAACTATGGCCTCCCAATCCAAATCCCCTGGCCCCTCAATAGCACCATCCACCACCTCAGGAACAAGGACTCGCTGCAGCAGAATGGTCTTCTCCTGTGTCTCTGCGTCCTCCAGAATCTATACATGCGTCCTCCTCTCCTTGCAGTGGGAATCCCGCCTTTGGCAGCTCCGCCTGCACTCTGCTTTGAGAGCTGTGCCCCTATAACACTCTCACTACAGGCGACACCTGCTGACTGCGGCTGTGGGGGACAGGCAAACATTCTCCTCCAAGACCTGGCCAAATTCTTTCTTCTATGAGAAGACAAACTGCTCTTCCTGTTCTGCCTCGCCCTCCAACACCCAGTCCTGCTCCATGATTTAAATTCCTTTACAACAATATCAGGTGATTAGTGCATACCAATGGACTCACCTTACACTAAAACAGACAACATACGGGAAGTTCACTAAAACACAGCAATGATTTTCTGGTCTATGCACAAATAGGGAGGTTTTGTATATTTCACAAACTAGCGAGAATGAAAAAAGTAACTTTGTTGGGGTAAAAGGTAAAGGCAGACCGCACGAGGACGTAGACCCAAACAATAGTAGAATAAACACTCTCAATTGTGATAAAAAATACAAAAGTGACTTTATTTTGGGCTTTTATAAACTTTTTTGGGTAAAGAAAATAAATGAGGTTCACAACGTATTTTTTTTAAGTTTTAGGTGACACTAAGCAGAAAGTCAGGGTAAGTAAGGAAAGATGACAAATGTATTTTATTTATTTTTACACGGCGGTATTTTAGCAGAATAACCATTGTCATCAAGAGTCTTCGTACATTGTCATTGGGGGTCGTATGCATTGTTCCAAAGAAGGGAGTACGGCTCAGGGGCAACGTCCTTTGCTTGGAAGCAAGACGACACGGAGCAACACAGGTTCGATCCCCTAGTCTGTGCTGGGGATTATTAAGCACGTTATAAATAACCAAGTAATATTACAAGAGTCAGGCATATTTGTCAAAAAGCCCGTTTTTTTTTTTGCTTCAATAGTGAGAGTTCATTTCTGATGGGGGACAATTTTCCACCGGGAGGGGGCAGTAACACAGAAGCTGGCACCCCCTGCGCGTTTGTGTTTGAACCTGGGTGTAAAAAGCGATGGCCGGATGAGGACCAGAGCTATCAGGTTACTGGTTTAGGAATGATGCTGGTGGTGAGATAGGAGGCGGCATTTTGGCGGAGGGGTGTTATAAACACAGACAAAAGGAATCAAAGTACAATCAACAGCAAGCACTAAAAACCTCTGCACTTGCAAAACAAGAACCACACAAACTCCACTTAAGTACACTAAGAACCGCCAAAACAACTATGAAACACGAGCTGTGTATCTTTCCTGTCCTCTTCTTACATCAAACTAAAACCCACAAAAGGAAAGTGAAAGAAAGCTTGACCTTTTATAGGGTCAGTGACAATTATCAGGGCCTGTTGGGCTGCGATCGGCCTGTCAAATCTCTATGCTAGAGCCGGCAGTTCTGATCTGGCCGCCCAAACTCAGATCTGCCGCAATGAACTCATTTGTGAGTGGAAGTGCTGTTTTGGGCTGCTGCCAAACTCCACGAGATCTTGCGGAACCACCAAATCCCGGCTCTGGGGTTCGATACAAGCTGCAAGGTCGGCTCCGCTGCAGTTCACCGGGCCTCAGTTTTATCAGTGTCCACGTTCAAGCTACAACACGTGAATATTCAAAGATGTTGTGGTTCTAAAACCATGTATAATTATTTTAAAAGTCGCTGTAGCTCGTTCATACCGAAAATCCAATCTTTTTAGACCCATGTTGTATCACGGCCATAAATTAGCAAATTGTGGATGGATGGTTAAAAAAGCAACAACAATAATTTGATGTCATATTCATTTAAAGGAAGCATTTATGAGGCAACCCACCATTCATTTAAAGTTTGCAACTTCAGCTCCCTTTATATCAACTGGATTCACAAAACAAAATCAGTTATAAGAATCGAACTAATATTGTATAACTATATCGCTCTTCCCAAACAAAGACAGTTGAAAATATACTTCCATGCCCTCATTTGTCCACATCAGGCAAGATGTTCCTGCTAAATTCACTCTACAGGGACTATATTGCAATAACCGAGGAATGGCAGACAAACTGAAGTCAGCAGGGTACAGAACTCAGCATGTGTATGCCAAGTTTTGTGCTGCATGTAGGTAAGTAAATCTGTAGTGTGATTATGTTTATTGAATTTACATAGCGCTTTAAGCCAAAGCGCTTTACAGTTTAACAACAAGTACAAAAGTGAGAGAAGCATAATTACAAACATGAAACAAGTCATTAGAACAATATGTAGAACAATTTACTAAAGGAGGGGAGAGTGTGGGAAGGGGAGGGGAGAAGGGTTAGGTGAAAGGGGTGACATGTCTGTTTTGAGGTCGGGAGGTGGGGGGAAGGTGTGACCGGTTTGAGGGGAAGAGGGGAAGGGAGGAAGGGGAAGGGGGGGCAATGAGGGGCGAGAGGTAGGGAAGGGGAGTCGGGGGGAGTGAAGAAGAAGGGATTTCAGGGAGGAGCAGAAGGATGGGTAGGTAGGGGTGGAGCGGAAAGAGAGCGGTAGGGAGTTTCAGTGTAGGGGGGGCCAAGAGTTGGAAGGAGTGGAAGTGTGAGGAGGCACCTGGGGCAGGGGGAACAGTGAGAAGGTAGAGGTCTGCTGAGCGGAGAGAGCAGGAGGGGGAGTAGAATGAGAGGAGGGAAGAGAGGTGGGGGAGCAGGTCATGGAGAGATTTATCGACAAGACAGAGGAATTGAAATTTCAGTTGTGAGAGGAAGAGAAGCCATCCAAGTTGAGAGAGGAAGAAATAGAGTCATGAGGGCCGAGAAGACAGAGTATGAATAGAGGAGTGATAGATGGATTTTAGGGGAGTTAGGTGAAAGACAGGGAGTCCAAAGAGGAGAGAGGAGCAGTAGAAGAGGCGGGAGAAAATAAGGGTGGAGATTAGGAGTTTAGAAGCATGAATGTGAGAGAGGAGCGGATCTTGCGGATGTTGAAGAAGTGGTGAAGACAGACTCAAGAGGTAAGAGAGATGTGGTTGGAGAAGGAGAGAGAGGAGTCGAGATGGAGGCCGAGATTGCGGGCCTGGGTATGGGGAGGTTGGAAGGTGGAAAGTGTATGAAAGGAGGGAGGGAGGGGGAGAGGGTGCTAGGAGGGAAGAAAAGCACCTCAGTTTTGTCAGCATTGAGGGAAAGAAAGTGGGATGACATCCAGTTTTATATGACCATGAGGCAGGAAGAAAGAGTGTGGTGGAGGTCTGATGTGAAGGAAGAGAAGGAAAGAAAGAGTTGGGTGTCATTGACGTAGAAGTGGTGGGAGATGCCGAAAGAAGAGATGACTGGGGCAAGAAGGGGGGTATAGAGAGAGAAAAGAAAAGGTCCAAGTACTGATCCCTGAGGGACTCCATAGTTCAGGGGATGCTGGAGGAGGTGCGGCCGCCCCAGGAGACAGTGAAGGATCGATTGGAGAGGTAAGAGGAGAGCCAGGAGAGGACAGAGCCTTTGAAGCCGAAGGAGGACCGAGTGCTAAGAAGTAAAGGGTGGTCTACGGTATCAAAAGCTGCAGAGAGGTCAAGGAGGATGAGAATTGAACATTGCTTAGCATAGCGAGCAGTGAGGAGAGAGTTGAGGACGTAGGTGAGCGCAGTCTCGGTGGAGTGTTTAGGACGAAAGCAGAAAGTTGAGAATAGGCGCTTGAGGAGTTTTGAGATGAAGGGAAGAAGAGATATTGGTCTGAAGTTGGAGGCAAGAAGAGGGCAAGACAAGCAGAAGGTTTCTTCAGGATAGGGATTATGGTGGCGTGTTTGAAAGCTGAAGGAAAGGTGGCGGAGGAGAAACAGATGTTGAAGAAGGTCGATAGGTAGGGATTAGGAGGGTAGATTTTGAGGATGAGGGAAGTGGGAATGGGTTCAGAGGGGGCAGCAGTAGGGTGAGTTTTGGACAGGAGAAGGGAGACACGGCCCAGAAGTAGAGCGCGAGGGCGCCAACAGCATCCAAATACTGGTGGATCTGGTGAGGCGGCTTGGTGATGCGCAGAGTCCTGGGAAGGGCGAGGCAACTCAGCAGGCAGACGATTAGAGCCCAGGTGGCGGCTCTGTGAGGGTGACGCCAGATGGCGGCTCAGTGAGGGTGATGCGGCCCAGCTGCGCACCCGAGACAGTCAGGAGGCAGCGGCCTGTGAGGGTGACGCCAGATGGCGGCACAGTGAGGGTGATGCAGCCCAGCTGCGCACCGGAGACAGTTGGATGAAGAGGCCAACCCGGGCCTCACAGGAGGAAGAGGCAGCGGCCTAGAGGCAGAGCGCCAGGACCATCCGATGCAGGAGAAGTGATTCCCGACAGGGTGCGGGTCCCGGAGGAATGGACAAGGTTGCCGAGAGAGATCAAGTAGCTGGCGTGGCTGGTGAATATTGGGGGATGAAGAAGAGGAGCTCCTGATGCAGGAGAAATGACTCACCGCAGGTTCCGGAGGAGTAGGCAAGGTCGCCAAAGAGATCCAGTGGCTGGTGTAGCTGGTGAGTATTGGGGGTCAGGCAGCAGGAGGAACTTGAGCGGGCAGGGGAGCGGGTCTGGAGCAGAGAGCGGCAGTCACAGCTGGGTGAGTGAGAGACGGCGGGTAGGCCGTAATGACGCTGATGCAGTGGAGTGCCGCTTGATGGGTTTGAGTGAAGGAGATAGCGTTTTAAGAGGAGATTTGATCCGGTTGTGCCTGGCGAGGAATAGAGAAAGACTGTGCTCCAAAAAGTTCAAGAAAATTGTTTTAAATATTGTTCTTGGTTGAAATGAGTCAGCCTGAGAGAGGAGGCACTGGGTCAGGCATCCGTGCTTCAGCGTCCCCTGGCACATCCTCCACCTAGCAGACCCAGCTCCACACGACACCTATAGACACGCTAACAACACCCATAGGCACTGACATTCCATGCAACCTCACACCCAGCTCCCATATCACTTCCAACATTCATAGGACTTTACAGATCATGTAACACATACATTTAGCCTATTCCTATAAAAATGACACACTGCTATTTTGTCCAAAAAGTGTGTCAGTCTGTTGCCCTCTCATCTCAAAGCATATCTCATTATTTGAGGATCCTGTTACGTATTCCAAATAGTATGTGATATTTTCAATAAATGATATTTCTGCAATAAAATCATGGCGTGGGCATTTTTCATAAAAAATGTAAAAATCGCACACAAAAAAAGAAAAAAGTGGTTTTGAATCGCGAGAGGCTGCACAAAGAGGGCATACGGGCTCATTCTCTGTATAGCTAATCAATGGCCTTGCATCCGGTGAGGCTGACAACAGACCCAACCTGAAGAGCAGCCCTTCAGCCTGGAGGGTTCTGTTAGAGCCACTCCGCTCTCCCTTTTGCGTAATTGTTCTTTATTGCTGTATAATTGTTATTTAAAAGATGTATTTGAATGTACCTTTCCTTTCCTTGTTAGTAGGGTGTACTTGCAAAACTTATTCAACATTTCCTGTTACATACGTTCTAGTGCTGGAGTGTGCATAGACTCGTAGGACCACCTTAGAGTCTATTCCTATTCTTTAATGTCTACTCAATGGGAGCCATTACGACCCTGGCAGTAGGGGGTGCACGGGGTCGGTAGAGCTGCCGGCCCCGTTAACCCCCTACCGCCTCATTACGAGGTCTCCTCGCGGGACCCGCTAAGGACGCCTGGCTTTACCAGGCGTCCTTAGAGGGTCCCGCGAGCAGACCAGGATGCAAACAACGGGCCCGTCATTAACAGGCCCGTTGTTTGCATCCTCCCCATTTCCATTGAGCCCTATGGGGACTCTAATGGGAACGGGGATGTACAGGGTCTGGGTTCGTGGAATGGGGAAATACCGGGCGCTCCAAGGTCGGAATGGCCCAGTATTTCCCCATTCCAGGAACACGGACCCGGTACCCAGAATGGGGATAGCCATGATTTCTTTGCTGATTTCTAGACACTCTCGTTCTGACTCTATCTTCTCAGAAGTGCTTACTGACCTCGTAGTTCAGGCCCTTCTTACATGCAGCCCTATAGTAAGACTGGGGGATTTTAACAGCTGACTCAGAGAAACAACAAACCGCATCACCAATAATCTTGAGTCACCTTAGTATCCTTGACCAACACAAGCTTGTTTTGTACCCCATATATCTTGCTGAGCTTACTCTTAGTGCTATTTTTGTCACCTTCGAAGTGATGAAAACAGCGTCCTCGTCCCCTCTTAACCGGTATCAGACATGCTCTGTCAGATCACTGATATGACTAGGAGTACAGCCCATCTTCCTTTGGCAAGGCATTCATTCAGTTCTCTCCTACTCAGTAGAATCCCTACCCCCCTCTTGCCTATGGCCCATTTCAGCAGTGGGTTATGTGATGAAACACTTAACTCGAGGTTGAGGTCATCTATGAGATGGTGCAGAAGACAGGACCGGTGAGACATAACCTGAGAGGTGTGGAGAAGAAGCACTTGACCAGAGAGCTGAAGGCCCAGAATGGTACTGAGAATCCAGATAACCTTAGGTGATGAGAATAAACACTTAAACCATACAGGTGAAAACCCAAGAGTAGCAAAACCGACAGGATACGACATACAGTGGTTTGAGGAGAGCCATTTTAGAACAACCGTGAATTGATAACCAGGCTTCCTGGCTGAAATATCAGACACTTAGATTGTGCCTGGAGAGGCCAAATATATTTATAGAACCCTGTAATCGATCTGCCTGACAAATGTCTACAATATCCAAGTAGGATATCCAATCACAACAGCAGAACATAGGCTGGAAAGCGATTTCTGATACATTTCTCAGAAACCTTTCTATGGACAATCCAAAGGTGAGTCCGACATCATAACCAGCCCACACTGGACAAAGCAGTAAACATTGGGGCAGCCTACCAGCATGCTGGCACCAACCACTTAGCATTGGTAGAAAGGCTTTAGATTAACCCGGTCAGAAACAGTAACAAATACAATTACCGACCACAGAATATCAATAGGTGAACAAAAAATAAATATAAACCCTGCCAGAGAGCTACACAAGCCCAACAAACGAACACCAACCAGGATTGAATTCATCATCAAACATTGCTTTATTCAGAATAGGCAATTCCAAGTTGCATTTAAATAATAACACAAACTCTATTTAAATTCATGAAAGTGTAAAATTAGTCTTTGCCTGTATTCTGGACACCTCCTTCAAGGACTGCATTAGAGACCAGAATACATCTGCCGAATGTTCCCAATAACAAACAAATAAGGGCGGGCTGGCAATGCCAGGACTGAGAACAACATTTTCTTTTTCTGGGTGTCTCATATTTGTTTGTTTTTATAAATAGCATATGAAATGTGCATTCTGGTATTCCTAAACAAAAATTGTAGTACAGTGGTCTTTCATTGCCACTGACTTTATCCATCTGGCCTTCCAAGCATTGATATTTAGATAATTAAATCGGAGCCTTATAATCAGACATCTGTCATTTAAAAGCCTGCATCTAAATAGGTACGGTTGTGGTTTGGTTTGGTTTGGTTTGATTTCATTTGAGATGGCCAGAATTGCCTGATTAAGGCGTTTGATTGGTTATAGCTCCTCTTTCTAATATTTAATGTCTGTTAAGAGATAGTCAGTTTTCCTATTGTGCATCGCCTTTTTGTTACGACACTTGGTAGAAGTTGCAGCAATGATGTATGTTGTTTGTACTTATTTAGTCATGTTATTGTGCAGAATCATTCTGAGTTTACTAAGTGTGGCCTCATTATTCTTGATGGCTCTTAATAGAAGCACTATATCACAGCTAATTTTGCTATCTCTTCATTGTATGGCACACCGACTTCAGAATGTGCGGCAAAGTATAGGACCGAATCGGGTAATCCAAGAATTCCTTTACAGACTTTATTTTGGATTTTTAGGAACGTATCTATCCGTTAGACTCTCCATGTACCTAAACCATACAAATCCACAGATTCAACCATCACCTCATAAACACACAGCATGTACTTTTTGGGTTGTTTTTTGCATTTCGCTGCGAATGAGAAAATACCTCCAATAGCTTGTGCCATATTACTCACTTGTTTCTCTAGATGTGGGGAGATTGAAAGTTTTTCGAAAATCGGCCACCTAAATAATCAAAGTATGTGTCATTTCCTATATCTTGTCCATCGAAATAGACGTTTCGCTTTGCCCCTCCCTTAGCAAAAATCAAAACTGCAGATTTTTTTACGCTTACATTTAAACCCAGTTCTAGCTCTATCATATACTTTCAGTAGGCATCAAATAACATTTAAAGGGAAGAACAAGTTACTTCTTACCTGGTAACATTCTTTCGACGGGATGTTCCTCCGACGTATTCCTTATCTTTGATAATAAGTTTCCAGCTTGCTGGCCTCGATATTTTTTTCTGCAGAGGGCGCTGTGCGTCGACGTCCGCCGAGTCGATGTCCCTCGACGGCCACCGCATCGGCGCCGACGTCACCATGCCCATAAATAGACACGCGCTGCGTCCGTTGCTCAGTTCCGTTTTGTAGTATAAGAAAAGACATGCCTGAATTGGTTAGTAACCTTGAAGGAGCGAAAGCTGCAACCACAAGGGAAGTTATCACTGCGGGGATGGATGGGAGGGGCGATAAGGAATATGTCAGAGGAACATCCCGTCGAAAGAACGTTACCAGGTAAGAAGTAACTTGTTCTTCGAAGGGATTGTGTCCTCCGACGTATTCCTTATCTTTGATAGACTCCCATAGCAGTGTTATGTAATTGGAGGAGGGAGTGATAGTGTTATGTATCCCTAAAGGAATGGACCGAGTGTAATACGGCCTTGCCAAATCTGGTCTCTTGAGCAGTGGAGGAATCCAGATTGTAAAATTTTGTGAATGTATGTGCGGACGACCATGTGGCAGCCGCACATATGTCCCAGACCGGTACCCCTCTCTGGAGAGCCGAAGAAGCTGCGATATCCCTGGTTGAATGAGCCCTGAGGTTTTGGGGTGGCTCTTTCCCTGCTAGTCTATAACATTCCAGGATGGCCAAGATAATCCACCTGGAGATGGTTTGTTTTGTTATGGGTAGTCCCGACTTGTGACCTGAGTATCCTACAAACAGCTGGTCTGCTTGCCTGATTCTAGCCATTCTGCTGATGTAAAAGCTGAGAGCTCGCCTAGGGTCCAGCCTGTGTAGCCTTTCCTCCTCTTTCCCCGGATGGGGAGGAGGGTAGAATGAAGGAAAGGTAATTTTCTGAGTAATATGGAATTCAGAAACCACCTTTGGGAGAACATTAGGCTTCACCTGGAGGACAACCTTGTCCTTGTGGAAGATTGTATGTGGGGGGTTACAGGAGAGAGCTTGTAGCTCACTCACCCTCCTAGCAGATGTTAGTGCTACAAGTAGGACAGTTTTAAGTGTGAGAAATCCCAATGCGCAAGAGTTAAGTGGCCGAATGGAGTGCCCATTAAGAAGTTTAAGACTAAATTTAAGTCCCATAATGGAACCTGGAATGGTTTTGGAGGGTAAACATTAGTTAGACCCTGGAGAAATTGTACCACTAGAGGAATTCTGAAATACGATGGTTCCTCCGCAGTGCGCTTGAAGATAGAAAGCGCTGCGAGATAGCCTTTTACAGTGCCAACTTGAAGTCCTGAGTTTGCCAAGTAGAGTAGAAACGATAACACTGTTGGTGTACCACATGAAAAAGGGTCGATATTCTCTTCCCTACACCAGCTGCAAAACTTGTTCCAACGGCAGCGGTATAAAGACTTTGTTGCTGGTCTTCTGGCTGAAAGCAACACCTCCATGACGTCATCATGGAGATCCCAATCCTTGTACCTCAACCTTTCAGAAGCCAAGCGTGAAGGTTGAGGGTTCTGGTGTCTGGATGGAGAACCTGTCCTCCCTTCTGCGAGAGAAGATTCTCTTTGAGTGGAAGACGGATTGGAGGACAGATGGACATATCTAGAAGGTCCGGGTACCACGTTCTCCTGGCCCAGTCCGGGGCAATTCGGATCATGGTTTTCCGGAATCTTCTCAACCTCCTGATCATTTGAGGAATAACAGGGACTGGTGGAAACGCGTAGAGGAGTGGAAACTCCCAGTCCACTACGAACGCGTCTCCTAGAGCTCCTCTCGGGGGAAATTCCCTTGAACAGAACAGATCGCACTTCCTGTTGGTGCTTGTGGCGAACAGATCCACCTGAGGGGTTCCCCAAAGGGCGAAGATCTCCTGAAGGACTTCCTGAGCTGGCTCCCATTCGTGGGAGACTGTGCTCTGCCTGCTCTGAGCGTCCGCTGTCAAATTCTTCTCTCCGGGTAGGTGGACTGCTGATAGAGAGATTCCTTCCCGAATTGCCCAAAACCAGAGCTGCATTGCCTCTCTGCACAGTGGCAGTGACCCTACGCCTCCTCTTTTGTTGAGGTAGTGCATGGCCACCGTGTTGTCCGTCATTATCAGCTTCCCCTTTTGCTCCTTCAGGGCTTTCGCCATCATGGACATGCAGTCCTCACACTCCGAACAATGGTGCTCGGACCCCAAGCACCATAAACAGACCCTGTGTGGATCTGTTATTGACATTTTTTTTACCGCAGTCTCGACATTTTTTGAAGCCGACTCGTGGCATCGTCGGTTCTGATGAAGAAGCCATCGAGAACGATAAGGAATATTAGTCGAAATAGATTTAGATAAACCTGACTGAACTGAGCAACGACGTTCCGAGGCCCCACGAAGCGCGGAAAAACGGAACTGAGCAACGGACGCAGCGCGTGTCTATTTATGGGCATGGTGACGTTGGCGCAGATGTGGTGGCCGTCGAGGGACATCGACTCGCCGGACGTCGACGCGCAGCGCAATCTGCAGAAAAAATTTCCGAGGCCAGCAAGCTGGAAATGTATTATCAAAGATAAGGAATACGTTGGAGGACACAATCCCTTCAAAATAAATGTTATGGCAAGCAATACGCTCTCATCTGCATATGACAGAACTGGGATCATTACACCAGTAATTTGAAGGCATTTGGTTTTCTCCTGCACAAAGATCCATAGAATGAGTGAGTAGATGTAATAGAAGGGGAGCCAGAAGGGGAGCCAAGACACAGTCTTGTCTGACTCCCTGTTTTACAAAAATGGGCTCAGTTGTAGGCACGTCTTTAGTATATTTAACTGTAGCTGTATTATTTTCATGTACTGTTATGATAACTCTTAGCAGTTCCACTGTTGTTGCTATTATAGCTGGGGTAGACCGGAGCTTCTGTCGATCAAGCAAGTCCAAAGCTATAGTTAGTTTCACAAACTTCACAAATGATATCTGACAAAACTAAGTTTGCTGCAAGCAAATATAAATGTAATGTTTTGTAATCGGCATCTAGAGTTGTCATAAAGCCTAAATGTGTTGGAGACAGAACGTGTTGTTTTAATTATGGAGATTAGGGAGATTATGGCTTCATCAAGAAAAAAAGACTGCTTATTGCCAGACACAATGGGCCTGATTTACAAAAATCTTTTTAATGGGAAAACCCCATTTGGAAAAGGCTTTGTAAATCAGGCCCAATGATATTTCAATTTTACAAGAATTGAAAGGCTGTGCCTCTACTTCTACTCCTGCAGATAACTCTGGGTGCCAACATATTCACAACAGCTTTGCTAACAAAACCCTCAGACATCAAGAGAATATCAATGCTCAGGGAAAGGCAGTACCTACTCAAGAGATTCCTATCATAAATAAGGTGGAATTGATCAATGACTCCCCCATCTTCACCTTTAATACAGTTTCCACGGATGAAGTAATTGAAGTGGTCTGTAAGCTTAAACCCACTTCCTGTAAAGGAGACACTTTTCCTGCATCTTTGTTTCAAGAATTCATCTAGACTCTTACCCCATGGGTTACTAGATTTGTAAACCGGTCTTTTCAAGAGTTGTATATCCCAGAAAGCATCAAGGAGGCATGGGTAACACCTCTGCTGAAATAGGACAATCTAGATCCAGCAGAAGCTGGTAATTATCGACCAATAACTAACGTTCCCTTCATCTTAAAAATACTGTAAATAGGCAATTTCATCCAGTATCAGGCATTTGCGGAGAACCATGACATACTAGCCACTCAGCAATCCGGTTTCCGCCCGAATCACGGGACTGAGTCGGCGCTTCTCGATTTAAAGTCACATATTGCTGGTATTGTAGATGATGGAAACACAGCATTACTATTGTTATTGGATCTTTCTGTCGCTTTCGATCTTGTCGATCATCAACTCTTTGCAGACAGATTGAACTCAGTTGGTAGATGCTCTAAAGAGGCGACTGCCTGGTTTAAATCATTCCTGGATCCCAGAAGCATCAGTGTTACTAAGGACAAAACCTTCTCTAACAGTGCAATCCTAACATTCGGTGTGCCTCAGAGGTCCTGTCTACCGCCCACTGCTTTTTAATGTATATTTGGAACTTCTTTGTGATCTTCTCTGGGCTATGGACATATATTTTGCCAATTATGTCGATGATACAGAGATCGTCATTAGGCTATCAGGTGTTTATAGTGAAGATTTGGAGCTTATAAATCACATTTTTCTACAAATCCAGAACTGGATGGTTCTGAATTGTTTGGCCTTTAACAACACCAAAACAGAGCTGCTCATTTTGGGAATTCAGCAACGTCTTAAGAAGCTTGATACAATTTATGAGAATTGTATGATTGGTCAACACAACATCCAAGTCTATAAGACCGTCAAGACTCTTGGAGTCTTCTTTGACCCTCAATTGTCATTTAATCGGCAAATTGTTTATTTAAAATCTTCCTGCTGCTTCTTTATACAGCTATTCTGGCAGATACAGCCGTTTCTGTCCAAAGACAATCTTGCCATGATTGCAACAGCCATTGTGAATTGCAAATGGGACTACTGTAATAGTCTTCTAATTGGCACCTCTCTGGCAAATATCAAGTCTCTGCAGGGCATTGATAATAGTGCTGTGCATTCCGTGAGTGGACTGAAACGTAACGCCGACATCTCTGAAGCTAGGCACAGTCTTCATTAGCTTCCTATTCAACAAAGGCTACGGTACAAGGGTTTAACTACTGTGTCTAAATGCCATCGTGGTGAAGCTCCATTGTATCTCATTTCTAGGCTCAAAAAGAGATCTATTGGACGCTCTCTACGATCAAATTGCACCATCTGCTTGGTACAACCCATCTCATCACTGAAGAAATTTGGCGGTGCCAGTTTTAAGCTTTGGGCTCCTTCTTTATGGAATTCAATGCCTAAACACCTTGCTGATAGTGACTCAACAGCTATTTTCAAGAAGCACCTAAAAATGTTCTTGTTCGATGCGGGACATGGGTAATTCATAATGGTCCCCCTGATGTTCCACCCTCTGTTTATGCTTACCTTTTAACAACATCCACTGATTTTATTAGTCTATAAGGGTGGCTTTGTTTTCTTTTCCAATGGCTTGTTTTGTTGTGTCTGCCTGTTTCTCTCTTGTGAGCGCCCTAGGACCTGTGGGTTAGTGGCGCAATACAAAAAGCCAGATAGATAGATAGATATGAAATCCAAGTGTAAAAAAGGGACAAAAACGAATTGCTTCCAACAACATTTTAATGCATTCCTTGTTATTGCCTGCATAAACTTTGAATTTCCTAGTAGGGTTATGATAAAGGCTCAAGGATATCTAAACTGAAAATCAAAGAGCCACATACTGATACCTTGTGGTCTTGTGGCTTGGGAGGCGTTGTCTGCATACCACACACATTACAGCCAAGGTCGGATTGGCCCATGGACCACTCGGCCCATGACCCGCCGAAAATCTTGTGCAGAAAAAACACCCACAATGGCATAATTCATCAAAGCAAGGTAACAGATGTTACCTTGCTTTGATGATTGATTTGCATGCATGTGTGCATTCCATCTCGGTGTCCACGGCCAGTTGACAAAATCCTTGAGCCTAAAAGCTTCTGTACAATGTAGAAATATTTCACCATAGCACATCAAGTGGCCATTGACTTCAGTGTGCCACAATGAATGCTTTGTTGCAATGTGTCTATCTTTCCCATTTCCCTGGCATGCTGTTCAGGATGTTTGTTTGCATACTCTGAGCACTTGGCGCCTCATAGAGTATGAGGTAACGAGTGCTCAGAGTATGGGATGTCCTGTGAGTGGGCTGCTTTCCCTATTTTGCCAACCTCTGAAGCCTGAAAGTAGATGCACGCAGGCTTGACATGCGGCCAACTTTGCACTAGACCTGCAGATTAACTTAACTGGTCTGCTGTTAAATCTCAGTTACCAGTTTAATGGTATCCACTACAGAATAATTGCTCATTTTATTATAGCCGATATGATAGCTCAGTGGGTTGAGCGCTCGCTGCTGCGATATGTGTGTGATCTGCAGGTTGCAGGTGCGAATTCCAGCAAGGCTATCTCAGCCTTTCATCCTTCTGAATAAATAAAGGTCGATAAATGAGTACCAACACAGGTTGGGTGATATTGTATGCATATCTGTTCTATAAAAAAGAGCTTAAGCGTAAGTGATATACAATAACGTATTATCATTTGGCCTTGGACGCCTGCTTGCATTCACAGTAATTTGACAATATGGATCTATACACATAGATATTAATTATACATATGGTGATCCATTCTTGTATGAAATGTATATCACATTAGTGAAATCATAACCATATTTTTCGTATTGTACTTAGGAACAATGCTATTTGATGCCACTTCCTGTTTTGTCAAGGAGTGAAAGGTCGTGTTTCATCGCTTCCTGGGATGTCACTTTCTGGTGGGGTCAAATGACATCACTTCCGGTGATGTCATCAGAGGTCAAGGGTCGTGAGGCAAGGGGTGGGCCACTTTTTTCTTGGATGTCCAGGCCTATTTCTTGTCACAGTCCGACCCTGATTACAGCCATCTTTATGTTATTATGTCCTTCCAGAAAGAAAAATTAAGTGTTTCTAGCATGAGACAGAATAAACACTATTTATAGTGTACCACCTTAGAATCTAGACTGGGCAGGGCTAGAATTAGAAAATAGACTATTTCAGGGCAAGGTCACTATCAATAGTACTTATTCTATTTCTTTGGTGGGTGAGACAATGATAATAAAAAAAAAAACTATTTACAGTCGGGCCCGCCTGTGTAAGAAACAGACAAAATACTATTTCTAGCGCTGGATACGGCGCAGGTCTTTCTTGTAATAATAATTTTAAAAAACATTATTGTCCTGCAGACGATTACAACCTGCTCTCCACCGCAGGGCTGCCTCAGACACATTTACTTGAACAAATCAATGAACATTTTGCCTATTCTGTGAAATTGGAATTATGATGCAACAATTCAGTTGATTGGCGACTTAACTAAACAATTTCACCTGGGACTAATCACCAGATCTGGACAAAAGAAGCCACTGTTGCATTTCGAACATTCTGCATATAATACCATTTTGTACAGCCATACAAAAAGAAAGGCAAAAACCATCTTGCACTCAGGGGCAAAGCAGCAAATACGTTTTTTTTCTGGTCAAGTTGTGTTAAGTTATTCAATAGAGAAAAAATGAATTACGCACTATTTATGGTGCTGTAAATATGTTTTTCTTTATTGCTGAAATGTGAAAAAATAGCCATAACCTGTTTCTCCATCGTGTAAATGGATTAGAAACACATGTTGCAAAATTATTTTTCATTTATTGGCCCTAGCAAAATCTATTGGTTCCAATATTTATAGCAGAATCAGAAAGAAATGTGCTTTATTATTGCCCAAAGGGAAAACTTTAGATAACAAGGTTCTTCGTGATTTTTTGGACGCCTGAGAAAATGATGAGAAGGGGGATGACAGAGAGCTCAGATTGTTGGAGATGTATGCATGTGTCGGGCACGTTGGAGCATATGTTGTGGGACTGTAGGTTGGTGAGGTTGTTTTGGGGTGAGGTTGATCGAGGGTGTGATGAGGTGATTGAGGAATTGCCTTCTCTGGACTTCAAGGATGGTGATATTGGGGAGTGATGAGTCTTTGGAAGATCTTACTCTGAGTCAGAAGAAGTGGTTGCTCCGAGGGGCAATGATCGGTAAGAAAATTGTTTTGAGAAACTGAAAATCTGTATCGACTTTAAATATTGAGACATGGTTGACTGAAATGCGAGACTTGGCAGAATTGGAGAGGATGCTCTACAGAAGGGAAGGGGAAATGCGTTTATTTGAGAAGATCTGGGGTACATTTCTTCAGTTGTACTAGACCTGGTGTTGTATATGTGTGAATGGGGGTTGTGGGGTGGGTAATTGGGAGATGTAATGGATTTGGTTGGGGCTATGCATGATCTATATCTCGCATTGTACAAAGTTGTTTTGTAGAATACTTTGTTTTAGTATATTAGTTTCATGAAGTCAATTCTATTGTACGTACTTTTGTTGTTCTGTAAATAAAAGTTTCAAAAAAAGAAAAAAAAAAGAAAACTGCAGTCAGGTTTTGTCTAAAACTTGAAACCTACTGCCGATTGATGGCACTGCT
Organism: Ambystoma mexicanum; assembly: GCF_040938575.1. Classification (NCBI taxonomy): domain Eukaryota; kingdom Metazoa; phylum Chordata; class Amphibia; order Caudata; family Ambystomatidae; genus Ambystoma; species Ambystoma mexicanum. Next base: position 1,464,027,019 of record NC_090935.1, read on the forward strand.
GCCTGATGGAGTAGGAGCACCACCACTGTTTGATGGGAAGATCTTCAACCTTCAATTGATAGACATTACTCCCTCAAACTGGAAGAAAAGAAATCTATAATCCTCCGATCAGGGAGAAATCCATAACTAATGTTAGAGAGATAAAGTATCTTATGGAGAGTCCCTTCTATCTGTTGGGAAGTCCCGTCCACTCAGCCACAGCCGATGATGTATCCTGCCTGAATTGATCGAATTCCTGCTGGGATTTCCAGAGCAAGAACAGGGACCTACAGGACCTGCAGTAACTCCTTGATATTTGGTGGACAGTAAGAGCATCCTTCTTCACGACCCTACTTCGGGATCCAGGTGTCAAGCAGCCAGTGACTTAGAGGTCTGAAACTGAGTAGTGCAGGCAAAAAAGATTCACAGATTCCTGAGCAAGAATTTGGTTCAGTAATTGCGTGGATGATGGGCACAGGTAGCCCAGAAGCCTAAATTGCCCCCATTTTGCAGGCACATCTCAGATACAGGAGTCATCTGCAGACTTTCACATTGGCCATCCTGTGGGGCTACAGTTTTCTCAGGCTAACAGCCTGGTAGCCTTTCATTGACAAATGCTCAGAGTGTTGGAAGGCTCCCCCTGGTGTGGGAGGCCTTTTAGCAGGCATATTTCTTTACACCCTCTGGGTGCAGCCCCTATGTGTAGACCACCCCAACCCTGGCCCTGTTGCTTCCCAGCCAGATTCACGGTTTATTAAAAAAACATACATACGGTAAGGGTGAAGAAGTAGACGCGGGATACAGAGGTGGTGTGTTTGTGGGCAATTGAAAGGAAATAGAGTGGAAACACTATTTGTCGCTATAACCAAGAGGGGTTTCCCTGCCTCAAACAAAACTAAGGATAGTGTCAGAATGTCAGTCAAAAGAAAAATAGTCCATTGTCCTATGTCCCAAACCGGTTTAGGACAATTTTCCTGAATCAAAAGGTTTATATGAACCTTTTGATCTAAAAATGCTACCACCAAGGGTTCCAACACCAAAAGTTCGAACCTTTGGGGGTAGCATTATAACAAAAAAAAACGGGGGCTGCAGGGGTGTCCCCCCGCATCACCCCGCTTACTATACTTCATGGTATAGTGAGCGGGGGATCCGGGGGACACCCCTGCAGCCTTCCGTTAACATAAAAAAGAGAGAGCGGGGGCTGTGGGGGTGTCCCCCGCATCACCCCGCTCACTATACTTCATGGTATAGTGAGCGGGCGCTGCAGGATCCTTTTCTTCTCTTTTTTTTTTTAAAACGGAAGGCTGCGGGGGTGTCGCCGCAGCCTTCCATTTAAAAAAAAAAAAGAGAAGAAAAGGACCCTGCAGTGCCAGTTCCCGATCACAGAAGTGAAAGGGAACTGGTGCTGCAAGAACCCAGCATGAAGACAAGGTAAGTGTGGTTTGTTTATGTTGGGGGTGTGGGTGGGGGTGTGCTGTGGGTGGGGGAGTGTTATGGGTATGTTGTGTGTGTGTGAGTGTGAGTTTGTATGTGTGTTCGCATGAGAAAGGTGCAAACATTTGGTAGTTTGCACCTTTCTCATGCAAACGATTTGCCTGCGGTAATTTCAGCCGTGGGCAAATCACTCAGATTCTCCCAAACCTATTTCTGTCCCTCACACTTCAAAAGAAAATTATAATACTAACTTCACCCTGATTCCAGAAAGGTGGTTCCTTCCTTCTTTATGGGTTTAGGCAGTTCCCTGGCCATCACTAGGCCTTTTGATATAGTTAGGCAGTTTGTTACTGTTGGGGAGTCTCCTTCTTCCCCTGGTCGTCACTAGGCCTTTCAAGTTATGATGGAGGGGGAGGTCTCCCTTTCCCAGGTCTTCTTAGACAACTCGTTACAGTTCTACAAAGATGGGGGACTCTATCTCCTTTCCCCCAATCCTTTCTTAGGCTCTATTTTAGTATTCCCAATGATGGTTTTGTTTTGCCAGAGGATATATTTCTCCTGCCCTGGCCTTCTCTTGTCTTTTGCAAAAGGGTATCTCTATCCCCTGGGTTTTCTCTTCCACTTGTAAGGGCCCCAGATCGCTTTCTCAGGCTTATAATGTCTCTCACTCAGGACTGGTTCATTATCCTGGTAGGTACTGTTTTGCAGATACAATTCTTTAATCCTTTCAGCATTTGGGTCCCAGACCCGTTTCTCAGGTTTATAATGTCTCTTAACCAGGCCCAGTTCACTAACCTGCTAGGCACTGTTTGACACATAAAGGTCTCTGGGATTCGTCCAAATACTGGTACGAGGAAGATGACGACTCTTGTACTCAGCTTGATTATTATCAGCAATTGGTTTTATCCCGGGGATCTCTTTTGCCCCGACTTGATTCAACCTGCACCCCTCCGGGTCTCAATAAGGTTTTTACTCTGTCCCCTGCTTCGTAGGGCCCTTTCCTGTTCATTAACACAGTTCTCTTTATAATCTCTTTCAACCCCAGGGAACTGCTCCTTACCCGTGGTTCGCGGGTTGCTTCTATCTCATGCTCCCTGCTTCTCTGAGCTTCTCTCTCCGGCTCTCGGCATCTGGGTTTCTCTCACTGGCTCTCAGCTTCTCTGTACTTCTCTGGCCGGCTCTCAGCTTCTCCGTGCTTTTCTCGCTGGGTCTCAGCTTCTCTGAGTTTCTCTCGCCGGCTATCATCTTTGCTGGGCTTCTCTTGCTGGCTCTTGGCTTCTCTCCCTGGGTCTCAGCTTCTCCTGGCTTCTCTCGGCCCTGCAAGTCGTGCAGCAGTTCCACAGCCCTTGGTCCCTGACACGTACAGCGGTACCTTCTTCCAATGTCCGGCTTGCCACCGGATAACTGCTTCACCCGCTGAGGTCTGCGTGTGTCAGCGGTGTGCTCCGCTGGGACACGAATGCTGGCTGTTCGGTCTCCTTCAGTCCCTGTTCTCCGCACGGCAGCTCCCTCCAGCTCACGGTTCCTCCAGGAAGGATTAGACCACGAGAAAAGTCCTTCCTCTACCCTTATCTTTGACCAGCAGCCCGTGTGAGTGTCAGTATGCTCGCTTTGGTCCTGCAAAGGTCTCTTCACTCCTCTTTTCTACTTCCTTGTGTCATGCAGCTGTCCCTGAGATCAAACCCCCTCCCTCTGGTCCTTCAGCAAAAACCTCAAAACCTGGCTCTTCTCTCAAGACAAGTAAGAGTACCTCAGCCCCCCATTACACCTGCCCCCCCTTAAATCCCCCATAACGGTAACTAATACGTCCCAACCTACCTATATTGAAATAATGCCCCTCCGGCACATTCTAATCTGATGTAACCCAACTATATAATGTAACCACTGTAACCAAGCCTGCATCACATTTATGTATCCTTGAACAATGTGTAACCACTGCAACTAAAGTATGTATCCTATGATGTAAGCAACTGTTGTAACCAACCAACCTAAGCAAAAAGCACCTAAATGCCTATGGGTTCCGTGCACTATACAAATATCAAAATAAATCAATAAAATTATCTACAGAGCCATAGTAGCTTTCCTTACACTTTCTCATCACAGTATGTTTTCCTTATACTCATAGACAGGTCTGCATAAAGTGACTAGGAGCAGAAAGAGGGGGTATAGAGGATAGAAGGGTTGTGGTCCTAAGGATGTGGTTGTGGGGGTAAAGTAGCAATTGTCATACCGCGTTCTCCCTCGATAGTCTTTTTCTCTTCTCCTATGGGATCCACCCGCTGAGTACCACTCCCAGGGGGACTATCGAGTAGCGACCTCACCTTTCTGGCCCCATGGAAAGGCTTCCCCTGTGGGGGAGAAGTGACGAGACCGAGGGATTCGTCACAATACATAAATAGATGTATTACACTTGCCTCTGTTCTTTGCTTCTTAAACAAAGGTGAAAGGGAAACATGTTCCTCCTTAATCTTAGCACCAGTTTCCTTTATAAACAGATCACGTATTGGCATATGTTTGAGTTTCACACGTACCTAATGATTCCTGTTAATGCTAAATTACTAAATTCACTTTCACTCAAAAAGGATTGAAAAATTGGAGTTTTGCAGTAATTCATATTATATCATTAGGCAGTCCAAGAATGAAGAGGGGCTCCCACATACTGTTTCTGCTATTCTGGGGAAAGCCTCTTTGGTGACCTTTCAGTGAACAGCCAGAGGGGATATTATGAATAGAAATGGCTTCATAATAACAAGAACTGCATTCATTTACAATATATTGTTCTCATGGGAAACCCTTGTTGTACAAGCAATTCGGAAATGTCTCAGAATAACACTGGCTCGAGCAATGGTGTCAATTGTTTCCTGATAGCGATTCGGGTAGGGGAGTGGAACAACTTTATCTTTCAAATCAAGAGCAGTGTAAATAAAGGCAGAACCACTTCCTTTTACAAATTCGGAAGGGATAATATCTTGCCCAGCCACCACCCTTTTGTGAAAAGATAACTGAAACATTGAAAATTAACTGCTTTGGCTCCCGCGCACAGTGCACTAGGCTGAAATGTTGAACGTTCAAGCAATTTTAAATGCCGGGGGTTGCAGTCTTGCCATCAATCCACACTTTTGTATGCGCTTAACCTCAGCATAAGGGCCCTATAACTAAAAGGCATTAATGAGGCGATATGGCCGAGGTGGCAGGCCGACCCTGTAGGTAACTGCCCGCCACCTAAGCTGAGATGCTAATTGTTGGGACCTGGGTAAGCCCAGTGATGGCGTGTGGGCCCCCTAGGGTCTGAGCACCAGCGCGCGCAGGCGGGCACGCAAGAACGCATGCCGGAGACGTCTGAGTGTTCCGGTGCTCCGGGGCGAACTGCCCGGGCACCGCCTTTATTAAATCAATGCGCATGCGCCGGCCCGCCGAGCCGCGCATGCGCACTTCGTGTACTACGTACACAACATCCCTCCTTTTCCCCCCAAACAACAAACACATTAAACAGGGGAGCCAACGTGGCTCAAATCAAACTGTACTTAACAGGGCCTATTACTCATGCCGCTGAGTCCATGATGAAATCCTGGAATCTTTGCGGTGGACGACGTCCTTCCCTGCGCGGGTACCTGGGTGAACCTCCCTCGGGGTTCTCTGGTCCCCCGGGGTCCTCTGGCGGTTCACCGCCTCCACGCGGCGCCTCCGCTGCTTGTCCTTGGTCAGGATTGGTTTCTTCTTCCGCTGCCACAGGTCCTATGCGCTTGAAGAAGAATACGTTTCTGGTTACTGTACCCCGCGCATTCGCAGCTGTGACCATTGACCCTTTGACATGAGTGACTCCCATTGGTTGGGTTTCGTAAGTCATCGAGAGTTTTCCTTCCGGTTTCCTGTTCCGGACTAGGACGGTGTCTCCTACCGCTATCTCTCTTTCTGGCAGCCTCCGCCTTGTTGTTTCGTTCTCGTTTCTCGCTGCTCTTTCTGCTGTCACCCGTGCGCTATCGATCACACCTGGGTGTCTGTCTCCCGCTTCGGGTATCAGCCCTCTGGGTATTCGCCTGAACAGCGCCTCGGCGGGAGCGATTCCGGTGGATCGATGTGGGGTGGACCGGTATTCACGAAGAAAGTCAATTAGATTGTGTCGTAGGTCCTCCCCTCCATTGACAGAAATTCGAAAAATCTTGTTCAGTGGCCGCATGAATCGCTCAACCTCTCCATTGGCCCTTGGCCATAGCGGGGTTACCTTCCGGTGCTTTATGCGTCGTTCTTCGCAGTACCTAGCAAACCGCTGCCCTTGGAACGGTGCTCCGTTGTCTGAGCAGATCTCAAAGGGGAACCCATGGGTGGCGAAAATTTTGTCCATTGCCAGGATGGTGTGATCACTGGCGGTGGATTCCACGAGCTCCACCTCCGGATACCTCGACCACTGGTCCGTGACCACCAGGAAATATAGGCCCCTTCCGGTCGAGCCGAAGTCTGCGTGCACCGTTCCCCATGGTACGTCACTCCGCTCCATGGCCCGAATGGGTGGGCCCCTTTCCACAGGACTCGTGGCTTGGCAGGGAATGCTGGTCCTCACAAACTCGGCCACCCTGTGCTCCAGATCGGGGAACCAGACCTTCAGCCTGAGGCGTGCCTTCATCTTGGCCATGCCTTGGTGCCCTGTGTGGGCCAACTGGAGGACTCTCATGACCAATGACCTGGGGATCACGATCTGGTGCCCTCGCAGTAACAGACCGTCCGTGGACACCAAGAGCTCGTGTCGAGCTTTCCACAGCAGTTGCAGGTCCCTTTGCACCTCCGGGTTCCTCCTGGCGTTGTTCAAAAGGATGTCCCACCACTCTCCTGTGGCCACCGCCCTTTTCACCCTCAGGAACGCCTCGTCGGAGTTCGAGTCGTCCGCAATGTCCTGTCTCGATAAGGCCACGGACAGGGCCGATTCAATGACGAGGTGTACGGCGTCCCCAGTGTCAGTCATCTCCACGGGACTCTGGGTATCCCTCGTGCCTGGATGATGAGAAAGATAGTCGGCTGGATTGTGTGTACCCGGGCGGTATACTAGCCTGACGCCGTACTCCATGAGGGATAGCATACATCTCTCGATGCGGGGTGGCGGCTTGGATGATGTTCCTGACAAAATAGGAATCAGGGGTTTATGGTCCGTTATCACGACGACAGGTTTGCCGAGGATGTAGATTCTGAAGTGTTTGCACCCCCACAGGATGGCGAGGGCCTCCCTTTCTATCTGGGAATATCTCCTCTCCGTGTCGGTGAGGGCTTTGCTGGCATATGCTATGGGCCTCATGACCCATAGTTCGTCTGCCTGCATGAGGACTGCCCCCAGTCCCACCGGGCTGGCATCTACCACAATCTCCGATTCCCGGCTGGGATTGAAATCTATCAAAATCCACATTTGCCATGGGGAGAAAATGGTCTTTGAGTGCCTGCTTGACTGCGTCATACGTGACCACGGGGATGACGAGGGAATCGTAGATTTTGTGGACTTCCGCGCCTGCCGAGTAGATCATAGTCACGATTTTGGTGTCATCATCGTTCACCCCAGATGCCCTGAAGAACATATCTAGCCTCTTGACCCACAGCAGCCACTTCGGGCCCAGTTTGGAAGGGGGGCCAGTAGTATCGAATTCAGGCATGGGGGCCAGGGAGCTGCGAGATCTGCGCGGGATTGGGGCTATGGCACCCTCATCATCAGTCTCTTCGCCCATTTCTGCGTCACGTACTCACAGTTATCTTTTCCTAGAATGATGGGCGGCTTGTCCCGGGCTTGTAGTAGTGCTGGGGTGTAGAAACCCACTTCTTTCTTCTTTGATGCCACAGCCCTGCGCCTGCAGGACTATGGGAGTTCCAAAAATTAAGTAGTATTCCCCAAAACACAGCTGGCAGGTGGCGCACGAGCACCCTCTCGGGCCGCAACCACTGCAGCTGTGTTTGAAGAGAGGAGCGAGCGAAAACAAAATGGCCGCCGGCACTCCGCGGGTCCGTGATACGGAAGAGCTTTCCGTCTCTCCGAGGCTGTCGGAGCAGGGAAGTGAGCCGTACCTCCTCGTCGCCAGTGTTGGTACCTGGGTAAGCCCAGTGATGGCGTGCGGACCCCCAAGGGTCTGAGCACCAGCGCGCGCGGGCGGGTGCGCAAGAACGCACGCAGGAGACGTCTGAGTGTTCCGGTGCTCCGGGGCGAACTGCCCGGGCACCGCCTTTATTAAATCAACGCGCATGCGCACTTCGTGTACTACGTACACAACACTAATGATGTATTTAAAAAAATAAAAATAAACGTAACTTTCTTGCGCAGCCCGGTACTATGCAGTGCTGCTGAAAGGAAGTCCCTTTTCCATGTTGATGACTGTGACGTCATCAACATGAAAACGAACTGGAAAAAAGCTTATTTTTTTCTTTTTTATCCAAAAAAGTTCACCATTGGCACCCGTCTCGGAAAGTGAACGGGGAGCAAGGAAGGGAAGGAGGTGCTGGCTGCCCAGCCAGCTCGGAACATGGGCTTGTACCATACAGTACTGCCTGTGTTCCGAGCCTCCTGATTGTCCAGCGCTCACACCCAGGGTGCTAATGGTAAATTGTGATTGCACCCTCCCCAGCATGGGCACCTATGCTTTGCTGGAAAGGTAAAATGTACCTCAGAAGCCTGGCTGCTTTACAGTGGGCTTCGTTAGACAAAATTTGAGTCAGGAAATGGTGGTGAGGGCTTGCCATCTGTACCAGATATCCTTTCAATAACTCAAGCAGACCGTTTGCCTACAATTGAGGTACCATTTTAAAGCACCTGCTTATTCTGTCTAGATAATCCCTAGCATATGTGGGTTACTTATCTCAGTCCATGAACATGGGGATATGAGGTACCTATATGGATCGTTAAGGGGGTGTGGCCTAATGGTGGGAAACGTCTACCGGTTCGTTAGGTCATGCCCCTTAACGAGCCGCGGCTTAATGGGCTGCAGGCGGCCCCTGCCAAGAAGCCCTTAGCAGAGATCAGCACCCTCCCCCCCTGCGAAGAGAGTGCTGATCTCTGCATTTTTTAACTAAAGGCACAACCCCTGCCAGGCATCATTTTGCAGGGATCATCACCCTAGCATCCCCGGTTGTTACGTTGATGATCCCTGCATCCCTTATATAAAAGGGATGGCTGGCGGGGAACAGCGGCACATAGTTACTTTCAACCTTAATGGTGGTGCTACCCCTCTCCAGGTTTTCCTTAGTTAAAGGGATGTCTGGCGAGGGGCCGATCCAGCCATTAAGGCTGTGAATGAGCGAGAGCTTCAGGCTTTAGAAAAAAAGCCTTGCCTTCCAGTGGCCCAACCTTTTCTTCCATAATGGTAGTACTGGCCCATGGGCATCTCATGGTTAAAGAAATGGCTGGCATGTGCCGGTGCCACCAATATGGAGAAACTTCCTTTTTTTCTAAAGCCTGAAGCTCTTGCACATGAGCGAGAGCTTTAGGCTTTAGAAAAAAAAGCTTTGGCCTCTAGTGGCCTCATCAGTTGGGGCTGCCAGGGGACATTAGGGAGTGAAGGTACGCATGCATATGTAACGTTGTGCTCACACTTGGAGTTTGTACTAATCACCATATGCGTTAAATGAATGTACTTTTTGCTAAAAGAAGAGGCCTTCTCTTTTATACGGCGGCGTTTAAGACCTGCTGACCCGGCAAGAACTTGTTTTTAACAGAAGAATTGTGTTTGGTCACTGTATGTCGAAGCATGCTGAGCCTGCTAAAACTATCTGCAGAATACGGGTGGGAGGAAGGAATGAGTAAGCATGGCCTCGAGCACAGAGATACGGGCACAAAGGGGCACGAAAGAATGTGAAGACCGGGATAACAGGAAACCACGATAGACCACGATAACAAATGTGCAATGGTTGTTCGTCAAACTCCAACTGGATACTTCAGATAAACTCCAACTGGAGATCCGCCCTGGGGTGGACGTGTGCTATGTGCAAGGCAATGTAAACAGAAAAGTATAAAAGAGCACGATGTGTAGAGGAAGGCACGGCACTTCGACGACTTGCTTTGCGAGACGTTTGAACTTGCGGCCCATTCGCGAATGCTTGTGCATTAATAAAGTAATGTTTACTTGGCTCTTTTCTGTCTGAGTTATTGCAGGGTCCCTCATTGTACTGGTTATGGTGACGGCGAGAAATCGCACCCACAATTTTGGTGTCAGAAGTGGGATGCGAAGGAGCGACCGTCCGTCACTGGGTGAGGAACGCCGCGGCGGAACAGGAGAAGGAATTGATCACGGGGCCCCAACAACTGAATCCGCACCTTTGATTGCAACCAACGCGTCATCCTTGTTTTTCCGGCTCCGTCGGCGGTGGAACAGCAGGCTGTCGCCCTTCGGGTCCGGAACACTCTGGCGGGACCCTTAAGGTAAGTGGTATGGATGGATGCATGATGGAATAAGGAAATAACGATTTAGGGTTTATGAAGAGGACGGTGGTATGTCCGTCTATGTAATAATAATAATGAAACGGTGATCTATTGATATTGGTATGGCGATATATGTCAGGAGGATGTACTGTTAATGTTAGCCTATTAATGCACATTTGGGAAAGGTGAGTGTTTTTAGGCAATTGCGGCATACCAACAAAATGGGTCAAGCGGCTTCCAGCAAGAGTGGTATAGGCAAGAGACACTATGCCCCTCTTGAAGGAACCCCTGCATTTGATATGTTGATTAAACATGGATTGAATTCAACATTGTTCTTAAGGGAGTGGTCTGAATATACAAAAGATTCGATTGAGCATAAATGGCCAGACACCGGGTCCTTTGATGTGGACCGCATATCCAAAGTAGAAATAGAATTAGTAAAAAGACGGGTCAGACCCGCACAGTTTGAGGCTATACGACTATGGAGGGTAGAAGCAATGCGCAGGCGCAATGCTCAGAACAAACAAAAGGCAAAGGGGCAGAAGAGAACAGTAAATCAAAAATTACGTGACCTAGAGATAAAAGAGAAGGATGAGAAACTAGACCAGTTGGATAGACGTATGATGATTAAGAATAGCGGGGGTATGTATCCTGCCTTGCCGGCGCCTCGGTATGAAGATGTGATAGGACTAGAAGCAGAACAAACAACGACTGAATTGTTATTTCCAGGGGCTACGGCTCCTCCGAGAGAAGCTGAGGGTGAGAGGGCGGAATTCCCAATGAAGTATGGAGACCCAGATAGGTTGATAGACCATAGGAGAACGACTACTCTAGAAAAGGATAGAGATGGAGACTTACAAATCCTTATGACCGGGCTGTATGGCACACCCCTCAATGACAGCCTACGGGACCAATTGGGGCGTTTGACACCTTTGGAATTTAGGACAGTGGCCACTAAACTATATACCTTTCATGAGGGTAACTGTAAATTGAGAGGACAGAGTACTGCGGATCTGCCCTCAGCATATCAGGACGCTGTCGCGTTACTACCAGTGACTGCGTCCAGTGTTCAGTTATGGGGATGTATGTCCGACATAATAGCGGAAGTCATAAGGGGCGGTGTTGAATGGGAGAAGGAAAAGAGGGCATGGGAAAGAGAGGTGAGGGAAAGAGAGGCTAAACTCAAAGATGCAGACCAGGCGGGCCAAAACGTAGCTAATCGTATGATAGCATCCATACACTCGCAGTCCATGTCCACCCTGGTGAGTCTGATGGAGGGCCTTGGCTGGCCTATACAAGTAAACGTAATTAAATATCTTCTTATTAGGGTGGATAATATAGAAGAGGAAAAGGAGCCTAGATATGTGTCCCAGTGGAATAGGATTAAGACGGAATTGGATAAGAAACTGCTACCTAATATAAGAGTGGATGATTCTGGGGCGGAAGACTGGAGAATGGCTAAGGTGGAGAAACTGTTAAAAGATTATAAAAAAATAAAAGAGAAAAACCTTAGTCACCAGTCCTCTGCTTCATCACCAGTGCAGGCTCTTGTAAGTGAACAAACAAACACGGAAAAGTTACTATCAATGCCAATGAGAGAGTGTCAACCCACCATAGATGCAGTTACTGGTAACATGATGCGCACCTCTGTGTATGTCCCCTTATCTCGAATAGAATTGATGCATATCACCAAGTCCATCCCCGACCCCCGTATAGACCCGCCAGGATTCTACAAAGAAGTAGGAAAGCTATTCAGACCCGGGTTATTTACTGTAGAGGATGTAGATAACATATTGTTAGCTATTGTCCCAGAGGAAATATGGACCCCCTTTCGTGCCAAAGACAATGATACAATAAAATGGAAAGATGTAATGGAGGCGAGTAAAAATAGGAAACTGCATGAGGAATATCCCGAACCCCTAAGGGGGCATGGCATGGCAGTCCTGAGGGCTCTAGAAAAGGTATTACCCCCATTTGATGTGAATGTGGAGAAACTGTCTGCTGTGATACAGGGCGCAAGTGAGGAAGTAGCACAGTACTTCCTGCGTTACGAAGCAGCATTTAAAGCACACAGTGGGCTAGAGATAGGGTCTGAGACGGGCCAACGGTACTTTGCCACAAACTTTATAGAAGGGCTCCACGGGCCAATCCAGGAGAACATTAGGAAGGCAGAAAGTACGTGGATGACTAGAAACCCCCGGGATCTCCTCGAAATGGCCAGGTATTATGAAAGAGGGGAAAGAGTAAAGGGACAACAAAAGGCACGACAAGAGAAGGATCTAAAAACCAAAGTGTTGATGCAACAGTTGCATCAAGGGCCCCAAGGTAGGTATAACTACAATAATAACGGCCCGTCACAGGGCTATAGTAGCAACATGATAGGGGGCCAAGGGACAGGTAGAGGTACAGTGCAAGGAGGTGCGCTATATGGGAGGAGGGATGGGCTACCCTAAGATGTATGTGCCTTCTGCAAGAGACCCGGACACTGGAAATCCCAGTGTCCCCAGTGTGGTGGGAGAGGAAGGGGCGTACGGCTCCCTTCACAGACAACATTTGCCCCAGGAAATAGGACTGGTGGGTACGGCAACCAAGACAATAGAATGTTTAAACCCCCTCAACCCAATGCCTTTGACGGACAAGCAAGAGGGGATGTTCCCTGGCCGGCCCCGCCTCCCCCCAATCTACTGTATCAGCCACGACAAACAACACAAGTACAAGGTGTATGCCAGGGCGAAGGATGTGGGGAAGGGGTATACTATAAGGACGACTTCCAGGATAACACAAGTGATATGTCCTGAGGAGGCCGAAATGAGAAAGCGGGAGTGGTACAAGTACCTATAGATCAGAGGGGGCCTTATGCCTCCATTAGGATCGGCCCCCACCAAAACTTGAGATGTCTGGTAGACACGGGAGCTGGAAACAGTTCCGTGAATATCAGAGCCGTCCCCGCTGTCCCATTATCGGATAAAAGCAAGGTATCAGTTGGATTTGGGGGAAATCCAATAAAGACTCCTGTAAGTGAAATAGTAGAAGCGGAACTTCATGGGGTAAAATGGGAGAATGGGTGGCTATTGACCAATCACTGCCCAGAAAACTTGTTAGGTATTGATGCATTAAAGACACTAGGGGCCACAATATATTGCTCCCCTCAGGGGGTGAGAATGACTATAAGCAAATCTATGGGTATGATAGGAGTAACGCAAACCCTGCCCCCGGAACTCCAAGACATCCCGAATGAACTATGGGCCACTCATGGGAATGATGTAGGGGTATTGGATATTTCCCCAGTAGTAATCAAACTAAAGCCCGGTGCCAGGTTGCCCAGGATAAAACAATATCGCATATCACACGAGGGAGAGCAGGCACTATATCAAATAGTACAGGATATGATACGGTTAGGGGTGGTAGAGCCAACAAATGATAGCCCTTGTAACTCTCCGATCCTTCCAGTACACAAGAAAGGTGATGAAGCCGTACCCTATCGTTTCATTATTGATTTGAGGGAGATAAACAAAATAGTAGAACCCAGATATCCAGTTGTCCCTAATATTGCAAGTGTACTCACTTTAATTCCCAAAACAGCGAAATGGTTTACGGTAATTGATTTGAAAAATTGCTTCTTCAGCATTCCTATTGCCGAAGAAAGCAGGTACCTGTTTAGTTTCACTCTTCGAGATAGACAGTACCAATTTACTAGAGCCCCGCAGGGATATACAGAAAGTCCCGCCATATTCAGCCAAGCACTAAAAACACAGATGGATAACCTAGCCCTACCCGCTAACACTGCTCTGATACAATATGTTGATGATTAGCTATTATGTGCAGCCACCGAAGAGGAATGCCATTATGTGACCAGATTGGTGCTAATGCACTTAGCAGAGAATAAGCACAAGGTAGCCCTAGCCAAAATGCAGTATGTAAAACAAAAGGTCCATTATTTAGGCTTTGAGTTGTCCGAAGAGGGGCGAACTCTGTCTACTGATCGCATTGCTTTGATACAGTCCATAAAAGGCCCCGACACGGCAAAAGGTCTCCGAAGGATAATTGGTGTTTTATCCTATTGTAGGCACTGGATTCCTGAATTCTCTGTATTGATCCAGCCCATGCTAAAAGCCTTAAAAGAAGTACAAGAAAACGGACCATTAGAATGGACACCTGAGATGGAAAAAGCCCTGACAGCTATGAAAGATGTTCTATGCCACGCACCGGCCTTAGGCACACCTGATTATACCAAGAGATTTTGCCTTTTCGTTGATGAACAGGAAGGTTGCGCTGTGTCAGTCTTAACGCAGGAATAAGGGGGTAAACAGAGACCATGTGCATATTTCTCCAGTGCTCTGGACTCAGTAGCTGGAGGCCTACCCCCATGCATGAGAGCAGTGGCTGCAGCAGCGGCAGCCCTAAAACAAAGTGCAGGTATCATCCTAGGGAGCGAAGTGACAGTAAAAGTCCTACATGCGGTGGACGTTCTCCTGAATAGAGTGCATACACAGCATTTGACCACAGCTAGACTCACACAGTATGAGATGATTCTGTTTGCCAGTAATGTAAAAATCGAACGATGTAACACTTTGAATCCAGCGACACTGCTTCCTTTGCCCGTCTCACCTAATGACATTAGGCATGATTGTGTGATCCAAATGGAAGAACACACTAAGGGTAGAGCAGACCTGCAAGACACCCCGCTGGTTGATAATGAGGGTATATTATTCTGTGATGGTTCCTGTTTCAAACTGCCAAATGGGGAGACAACAGCAGGGTATGCTGTAACCACAGGGGAGCGGTTGATTGAGAGTGGGAAAGTGTGTGAAAAATCGGCCCAGGCAGCAGAATTGATTGCGCTAACGAGAGCATTAGTGTTAAGCAGCGGTATGAAAGTGACAATTTATACTGATACAGCCTACGCTCATGGGGTGGTTTCCAGTTTTGGTAAACTCTGGGGAGAGCGTGGGTTTTTAACCTCCCAAGGTGATACTATTAAACATGCCCAATTGATTGCTGAATTATTACAAGCCCTTACATTGCCCAAGATGGTGGCCATAGTGAAATGCCCAGCGCATAAAAGGACTCTAGATTATGTCACGCAAGGAAACTCCTTAGCCGACCAGATGGCTAAACTAGCTGCCACAAGGGATACACGGTGGGAGGCCCGACAACTCATAGTGGGGAGGGATGTGACTATGGAAGGGACGAAGGAATTGAAGTCTTAGGTACCATTGAAGAAAGACTATCTTGGCACAAGGATGATCAATACGAGGAGACGGTAGATGGGCTATGGGCACATACCAATACGAATACTTGGGTACTACCTGATGCATACTTACCTGTGATAGTGAGTGTGGCTCATGGTCCAACTCACGTTAACGCAAGGACTATGGAAGAAGTTTTGAGTGCTGTGTGGTACAACAAAATATTGGGAATGTATTGTCGTCAATGGGCAAAACAATGTGAAATATGTGTTCTATACAATGTGGGGAAAGGTGTACCAGCCCCGGCGGGCCACAGTAAGTTACCCACCTGCCCTTTTGAGGTGGTGTATATGGACTTTATACAGCTGGAGCCTGTAAATAAACATTCCTACTGTTTGGTGATGAGATGTGGGTTCTCAGGATGGGTGGAAGCATATCCCCTGCGGGACAATAGTGCCACCTCCACAGCACAATGCATATTGAAACACTGGGTGCCCTTGTATACGGTCCCCAGATATCTATGGTCTGACAATGGGACTCATTTTACTGGTGAAGTAGTACGCAAAGTTTGCAAGGCCCTTGGTATTGATCAACGCTTCCATGCAGTTTTTCATCCTCAATCAGCTGGGATTATAGAGGGCACAAATAAGGTACTGAAGAACAAACTGGCAAAGGCTTGTGCTGAAACGGGACTGAAATGGCCGGATGCATTGCCTATTGCATTATTGAGTATGCGTACTATGCCTAAGCGTACACATGGTTTATCTCCTTTCGAAATTGTTATGGGGCGTCCACCAAGTATTGGGACCCCCATATCACCCAAGAGATTGTCTGAGCAAGCATGGCCTGCATTACAACAGTACTGTATTGGGTTAACTAATAGACTGATTTCTATTAATGCACAGGTGAACGCAGTAGCTCCATCTCCTCTGATAGGAGAAGGTCACGACGTGCAGCCCGGTGACTGGGTTGTTATAAAAGCCTTCGATCGCACCAGCGGACTGCAACCCAGATGGAAGGGCCCGTTTCAAGTGCTCCTCGCGACACAAACTGCGGTAAAAGTTGATGGCAAACCGCACTGGTACCACGTGAATCACGTCAAGAAGACGCTTCCACTACTGATTCCTCCAGAAAAGGGAACCAACCAACCCCAGGTTGCAACAGTACTGCCAGACGCCATTAGTAGGTGTGCCCATCATCTCCGATCCCGTGACCTGTATGTGCCAAGCAACGTGTAAGGACACTGTTTTGAACTTTGATCATTAGGGAGATGAACATTTGGACTCTCTTGTTGGTTTTAGCAGGATTGTGCCTTACTGAAGACAACGGGCTTGTAGCCTGAAGGGCCTCCGGCGTTCCCCTCATGGGACAGGCACTACGAGGCGTGGGACAGATCGGATGAAGGTTTTCAGTGAGACCTACCACTATTAGAGTAATAAGGACACTGGTGCTTTAAATAGGGAATACAGCTATATCGCTAGGTTGCATCTGATACGCATACGTACCTATAATTGAGCCACATACTGAATTATGTCTGCACCCGTATATGCTGGTTTAATCCCTGAGCAGATAAATGTATGCTCCCCAAACACAGAAGGTAAGAGAAAAACACCACTTTGCACCACAAGGAACAAAATCTTATTTTTTGTATGCTCGATAGTAGTATTTATAGCGTTCGCCATATTATTCTGGTATTTGGAACATCCATCTAGATATGAATTAAAGAACTTGTTACCCATGTCAAACGGAACAGGGAGAATAGATCGGGTCAAGAGCAGGAATCGAGATGCCTATGACCAACACGACCCGGAAGACTATGCTAAAAATGAATACGTGAAGATAATAAACACAACATATGGGGTAGTGAATAAAACTGATTGCTGGATCTGCACCCACATGCCCCGACATAGCAGTGAAGGCATCCCAGTGTACGCGTCGCCAGTTACTGAGGATGCCGGGTGTACATTAATTTACATGAGAATAGTGTCAGCACAGCAATACATGATACCGAATACCGCTTGTTATGTTAGAGGAGAGAACAAAACCCTTCTAATGGAAAAGATACGCTATAAAATCAAAACTGAGGGAATCGGGCTTGCACCTGCTATGGTACAGATAGTAAGAGAACCTCCTCCCCCTATCACCATCACACAAGAGTTTAGGCCAAAGAATATATGTTTTAAGAGAAGCGCAAGAGGTAATCAAAGAATGATCTCGGGGTGCAGTCAAATGGTGAATCTAAATAACTACACAAAGGGATTGTTACAGATAGAAGGACATGCCTACGTCTGTAACAAGAGGGCTTATTTGTGGTTAGCGAAAGATTTTGTTGGGGTATGTTACATAGCCAGAATAATGCCGGCTGTGATGGTATATGCCCCGTCTACTCTGCATAAAGAAATACACAGCAGAAATAAACGAGCAGTAAACCCAAAAATTCCTACGTATCAACCTACAGGATGGGAAACGTTTATAGATCTGATGGGGGCCCTGGTTCCTCCAGCGGGCATCTTTATGAACAGTCAAGAAATCCAAAAGCTAAGCAGGGCCCTTGAGTTCGTAATCGAAGAATCCGCAGACCTAATGGAAAACATCACTTATGAAATGAAAGCAATTCGGCTAGTGGCTCTCCAGAATAGGTATGTCTTAGACATACTCACTGCAGAAAGGGGCGGGGTCTGTTTCATGGTGGGGTCCCAATGTTGTGTTTACATACCAGAAGAAAGTACAGGAATCTTAGATGGAATAAACAAACTACATAAAATAGCGGATAGTATCCACCAGGAGGAAGGGTCAGGAGATAGCTGGTGGATGAAGCTCCTAAAAGAAATCGGGTGGCAGCTCCTTACGCCCATACTGGTTCTAGCGGCAATAGTTGTAGGAATTTGTCTCTGCATCCAATGCTTCCCGGTATGTGTGTTGTGCTGTGTTTCCATGTGTTCTTCCAGCATAACGCGCCTAAATCCAATGGATAAAAGCCATGTACAACAGGAATTTTTTGACATGGGAGGCCTGGAGAAGATTATGGTACATACATTATGTAATGATGTTGCTTTCCTGCCATCTGCTTATGCTAGGACTGCTTAGATTGATGCTCAAGTGTGAGCAAAGGGTGGATTGAAGGTACGCATGCATATGTAACGTTGTGCTCACACTTGGAGTTTGTACTAATCACCATATGCGTTAAATGAATGTACTTTTTGCTAAAAGAAGAGGACTTCTCTTTTATACGGCGGCGTTTAAGACCTGCTGACCCGGCAAGAACTTGTTTTTAACAGAAGAATTGTGTTTGGTCACTGTATGTCGAAGCATGCTGAGCCTCCTAAAACTATCTGCAGAATACGGGTGGGGGGAAGGAATGAGTAAGCATGGCCTCGAGCACAGAGATACGGGCACAAAGGGGCACGAAAGAATGTGAAGACCGGGATAACAGGAAACCACGATAGACCACGATAACAAATGTGCAATGGTTGTTCGTCAAACTCCAACTGGATACTTCAGATAAACTCCAACTGGAGATCCGCCCTGGGGTGGACGTGTGCTATGTGCAAGGCAATGTAAACAGAAAAGTATAAAAGAGCACGATGTGTAGAGGAAGGCGCGGCACTTCGACGACTTGCTTTGCGAGACGTTTGAACTTGCGGCCCATTCGCGAATGCTTGTGCATTAATAAAGTAATGTTTACTTGGCTCTTTTCTGTCTGAGTTATTGCAGGGTCCCTCATTGTACTGGTTATGGTGACGGCGAGAAATCGCACCCACAGGAGCCCCAGCAGGGCCCAGTCGCAGAACCATTTTTCTGAGCCTGCTGGGGCTCTGCCTTGGCTAGCTCCAGCTCACTTGAAGCCCTGTTATATGGGATAATTTTCCTGCACAATGCACGCCAAAAATATGCAATTACTTGTTCTATTGTGAATGTTGCTATTGTGGGGAGTGAAGCAATAGCACATTTACTTTGTCCTGGGTTATCTATCGATTATACAAGGAGAGAAATGTTTGTCTGTCAATAACAGGATCTTGGAATTAAGTTTTCCAGCAGGAGGTAGACCATGACTTGGCAGGGAGGGCTCCGAGCTATAGCCCCTGGAAACTCTGATACACATATTCAATCTCAGTCATCTAAGTCTCCCACTGACGGCTGCAGTGTATAGGCCAAAGGTATAGGGCTGCACCATGAGGATGGACGAGCAAGGTCTGGTTTCCCAGTTACTATGCTGCAAAAATCAACTCTCAGACCAGCTTAAGCACTCCTCTGCTATCCAGGCCACTATATAAGAAAACGTTCCTGTTCCCGCCAGCTGAACTAGCCCTGGGAAAAGCAGACGCATCAAAATAGACATGAAGGCCTCCTAGCCAACCCAGTCTGCAGCAGCTTTGATATCTCCAATGTGGAACACAACCTTTCATGTGCTGGCAGAAGCTTACTACCCAGACATTACAAGTGGGGGTTATTTCCTAAAGCAAAGAAGCAACATCTAGGAACCAATATTCTTCCATAATATGTTATCAGGTACTTCTCCAAAGTTTATGATGCCCTTTAACAGCTTTTGTAAAGTGCTGAAGGCTGGCTGCAATCGGATTCACCTAATCCCCTTATAGTTTCCAGAGGATTCAGGAGAGGACATATTACAGAGGTCGTGTTGCATGGTTGCTATATGTTTAGATGGAAGATAGAAATAACAATATTTGGATTTAATTAGATCTGTCAGCCCGTTTCATGGGAACCTTGTTACCACCAAAACTGGGAGTAGCTAGCTGTGTTCCTGCTTGAAAGGGAATTGCTCCAAAGACATTTTACTTTTACAAACTAGGTTAATTCACTCTCCCGGTCTACATCAGAAACAAATGGTTTATGTAGGCACTTAAGCTACCACCCATAGCTGTTAACGTTTCATAAGCTGTTCACTTCAAGGATGCCTGTACCCCAATAAGGAAGACAGACCTAACTGCGATTCTCAGTTGACTAACCAAACAGAAACCAATGTCCTACATTACATGATCCGGGAAGAGTGAACCTCTTTGAAAGTTTAGAAAGGTCACTTTGATTACAATATTGGATGTCAGAAACCAATGAGAGGAAATAGGTTGTGCAATTTAGGACACAAGGATAACATTTCCCAAAGCCAACATACTTCTGTGAGTGGTACCTAAGACTAATCGCAAATAAATACAATTTCCAATTCAAAGTCATCCATTTGGGGAAATGTCTATCACAAGAACATTCACCTTAGTCACTAAGGTAGTGACAACACATCTAAGACGCAAGCGGCATACAACAAATACATTTGCTGTTGCTTTAACAGTAGTAGCTCAGGCACAATCCAAAGAGAATGGTCCGCTTCCGTACGTACGTTTGAAAGTGCTGTTCGTAAAAAGTAGAAAAGAAAATGTGATTGCCCCACCTGTACAAAAGTGTATATAGATCTAAAAAACACAAGCATGCAGATCATTCTCTCTTCGAAGTTAATTTCATACCTCAGAAAAATGAATTGGTAGTTGTAGAGGAGTAGTCCCACTTTTCTTATTTCGATATTGGCACATAGAAGTATTCTCAATCAACCTCAACTAATTGCCACCCTAGACCCAAACGCCCAACCTAAACAATCTGACAAACACACACCCAAAACAGGAGCCTTTCGACATCCAGCACAGGTGAGCTTCTGCAATGAACAAAGTAAAGAACAAAACCTGCTGGCTGCCACATACCTGAGACAGGAACCTTTTTCGATTAGGTTCACCAACACATGTCTCACACTGGTGCACAATATAGCACACAAAAAACTAGGGATCAGACTTGGTTGGGTCGTTTTCCCTTAGGCATGCCATAAAACATATCCCGGAACAACAAGAACTCTGCTCTATATAGAACAAAATGTCTAAACACCACAACACTAGAATTCCAATGTTAATGTTTCAGTATAGTATTAAGAGATCATACCAGGAAGTGTTACTAATCGTAAATCCCTTCTTCTCTTAAACTAACGAAATAACATCTGAATTCCTGCCACCTTACACTACACACACACACACGCTGCAACTTCATGCCTATCATACCACACTAACCTGACAGAGCCATGCCAAAGCTCACAGCGTTAGCTCCATTTCACACCCCAAACTCAAAAGCAGGTCACCCAGTCTCAAAGAAGGGATTTATTAAATTTCGGGCTCTCCCTTCCAGATAAAACACATGCCCAAATTTTACCACCAAACTACACAGAATCATACTGGCACTCTGCACTTGGGTTCTTCTGGCCTGCACTCAACATTTCAGGTTTCACACCTGCAGCTCCCTTTCTTTCAGTAACAATCCCTACCCCACCTCTTTCCTTGCACAGTCCCCAGTAACGAGGTTGCCAACATGGAAGAGGCACAGTGTACAAGACCTCTTTAGATTAAATCATATTACATTCCTGGATGAGGCTTGTTTAGGTGGCTTTGCTTTCTCAGTCATGCCTGAATTCATAACCACGACCCATCTCGCAACTGCTATCATATGAACTAGGTCTACACGTCCTCTGGAAGTTTGTCTCAATAACACAATCTCTCAAACACTCTTTCGATGTGTTGGTGGTAACGCTTCATCAGAGCTGGGAAGGGATGACATCCTAGGTATGCATTAATAAGCTGTTTTTGTATTACTCAAGAGGAAACCAAATATATATTTGTTTGATCTGCGTAAAATAAGGGTTATTTTAATAGACTTTTTCATCCCCTTCTTACAAAGCTTTTGCGAGGATCTTGATGTTCCTTCACTGAGCTCACATACTAAGCATGTCTTCTGTAATTATCTAAATGCCACACATCACCCGTTAGAGGGCCACTCCTCTTAGGCAATGTTAAGTCTTCCCATTAGACATGGCGTGCCCACTTGAACACCTGTTTATTTGCTTTACAACACACCTAACAAGGCTTCTTTTTTAAAAAGGGAGCAGCCCGAAGGCTGTGTACAGAATTGTTCTTTTGGGCATGCTGGGAAAGACGGTTGCAGCACTTCCCCTGTGTGCAAACGTCTCTTTCAAGTGGTATAATCTTGCAATAAGGCACAGGAATCTGCCAAGTCGTGCCCTAAAATGAGAACCTCTCATAAAATGAATCTTCATGTAACTTACATTCTTCAGACCTGGATATCCCAGACAAAGAAATACTGCCATGGAACATCTCTGATTTGGCATTTACCTTGGTCTCTCTGTTGGGAAACAGGTATTACTGTAGAGTTATAAAGCGTTCTCCTTTTGCTAACTGGCATTTACATACCAAAAAAGTGGGAACACGTGATGCTTCTCCCCAGAGCAATATAGCAGCCATCAACCTTGACGAGTCCACTGGCAAAACATAGCGCCTTAGAAGTTTACAGCAAAGTGATGATCTGATTAAGGCATGCATCATTTCGACCCCAGTGGATTTCAGACTAATTGGGCCAACAATATCACTATCCAGTAAACCATTTCGCACAAGAGTTGCCACTTGTCACGAAGGATTAATGGATAAGGGTGGTATGGAACCAACCATTGCAGTTACCCAGATTGGTGACAGATTTAGCTCACTGACCAGAAAACCTACCAAAAGCGGTTCTTCACCTGTCACCAACATTAACCTACCTATATTGATAAAAGATTTCCCCCCCTTTACACTCCCAAGATCAGCAAAGTGAGTGCTTTCTCCCTGCTTGACTGGAATACCACTGGCCCGTGTAGCAATCTTTTAGCCTGTGGTACAGGCCATAGTAGATATGACCCAGTAGAACAGACAAGCTTAGGGCCAGGCAAAACAGAAGCCTTCAGCCAGGCACTCAGGGATGTCTATAGCTATGGCATAGATGACATTTTGGAGTAGCTATGGGTACCAAATGCTACCCCTGGCAATCAACTTGGCACCACTGGGACAGTTTCTGCAAACCCTGGCCCATTGGTCCTCAAACCCAAATATAAATTAATGATTTATTGTTTACTGAAAAATAATTGTTGGGCCTAAAATAAATCACTTTGGTTTAGGCACTGTGGGCCTCATTCTAAGTTTGCCGGTATCCTGGCGGTAGAGCCGCCAGATATCAGCAAATATAGATACTGTTTCCGGCATTCGGCCCGGCGGCATTGCCACTGGATTCTGAGTACTGGAGTGATGGTGTAAATCCCCATTCATGGAGAATCATAGGACACCATGAGGGGATTTCCCGTCATAACCGGCACCAGTAATGAGGGATTATTTTGCAGGTAGGGCGCCTGTTTTACCTCCAGCTAGAGGTAAGGCAGGCCCCCAACCGGCAAACCCGTAGTCGACCGGTCTGGTAAAGAGCCGGTATCCACGAATAACGCACTTTTATGCCAGACCAGTCGACTTAGAATGAGGCCCAGTATTTGGTCACCTGCAGTTATGACGGATTGAATAGTGGGAAAAAACACAATAACTCTTCCCTTTAGGAATGCACACTTTCTCCATTGGCAAAAGGAACTTACACATTTTCCACAATGGAACGTGTCATGGCATCCTCATTACTGTGTCGTTATCTACATTGCTTTTGTCTGTATTTGATTTGTCTGTGTGACATATCTGTGTTTGTAGCTTTCTTAAGTGTGATGGTTGATGTCCTAAGTGGGACTTGATTCTAACGTGCAAAACATAATACTCTACCTACTTTTGTGCATTTTCAAAATGAACTTCTTATGCAGTACGTAGAAAGAGATGGGGGTGCTCAGCAAATTATATGCTTGCTTGCCAGCAAATATGCTCATCCTGCATTTAATCATAATAAATCACACTTGTTATACACAACAGGTTCTGATAAAGATATTTTTTATATTTTGAGATTGAGGTTTGGTGCGTCACTTATCAGCTTTAATAAACACAAATAACTTGTTCTGCTTATGAACGAACACACTGCATACATTCTAAAATGATGTTAGTGTAAATTCAAAGATGGGATGTAGGACATTTGGTCTTCTGGGTGAATTAGATACAGTGCTACATGTCACCTGGACACACATCTTGGCTTCTTCATATGGTCAATATTTCTGATCCTGGGCAAATAAGTTAAACTTACAGAGCCTGACTTTTCTTAACTTCTTAAATTGAGATCACCTACAAGTGATTCAGTTCAGTTTGAACTATAAAAAAAAATAAACTGAATCATGTACCAATCATATCAGGTGTTATGTGTCACCTGTCATAAGATGATAGTACTTGGGTGATTGAGGCTGCACTTGGCATCTGATCCCAGCACTTGACCTATTGGGGCTTTAGCTTGCATATGCCGGCTATACATGGTGTCTAAGGCTCAACCTGGCATTCATTGGACCTACATGGGTGCATGAGGCTCCTGTTAGTAAATTATAGCAGTGCCTGACATTTGATGCATATTTAACTTATTATGACTCTAACTGGCAGGTGAGGCTTTAACCGACATAAAATGGCAATAAATAGTAATATATGTCTGTACAGGTTTTATAAACAGCGCTCCTGGCTGTGACTCTGACGTATCATCATGACTACATGTATTTACACATTGAGACAGCAACAGTTAATACATGGTTGAACAATCTAATAGCCTTGTGTACACGTTAGTGCTTTTTGTAACTTTATTGATGTTTTCTTTTATGGTGTCAATTTGATGCTGTCATCCAGGCCACAAGGCAAATGACATCACTACATGTGCTGTCAGTAGGGGACAATGCCATGTGATGTCACTTCTGGTGCTGTGGTTAGGTATGTGATGCCACTTCCACTACGCCTGGAATTTAGGTGAATTGACATCCATGGTGTGGGTCTGGAGTTAGGTACCTTCTTGAATAGAAAATGAAGCAGGTGATAAGTAAATCATGTGAAATCGAAATGCCCCAGAAAATCCACGTATGCAGATTTCAATCAAAGAGGACCTAGCCAGAGCAAAACTGCCAGCTAGTCTGCTATAATTTCTGGCCTCAAGAAGTACCAACTCCCAATCAAAGCTTTCTCTTCAGTGTGAAGGCACTTCATGCAGGACGACCGCGAGCTCTATGAGGCCCATCGAGATATGCGGTCTGCATCCACTGAAGCATTCCCTGCACAAGAACAGAGTGTCCTGAGAAGTGATCAAGACACATTCACCATGTGAATTCGCTGGCCGCATATATCGCTTCGACTTCTAGAATATGTCTCATCCCACTTGGAGCACTTCCCTCTAAAACATGTTCTTCACCTCAGCCTCTCCTGAGGTTCAAGCGATATTGTGGAACTCTCCTGGGACCCACCTGCTGAGAGGCTTGAACCCCAAGATCAGAACATTCCAGGAACTGACTGTGTGGAACTACCACGGGTGTCTGGTCCATTAAACTCATCCAGTGGACATTATGTCAGCAAGAGCATTTTCAATTTAGGCAAGAGCTTTCACTGAGAGCAGCAGCTGGGCCTATCTGAGGGTGAGATGGCTCCCTTAACCTTTAACTTTGAACAGCTCCTGCTTACTGCCGTTTGAGTTCGAGACAATCGAAACATACATTTTGCCAGTGACCCCTGCCACGCCAGCCTTGTTCACTTGCACCTTGCCTTAGGGTTTTGGGACTGGTCCCGCTGAAAATAACAACAGCAACACTTAGATGATTTTAGACATGTACTGCTTTCACAGAGTTGCATGGGCCTAAACTGTCTCTCACATTAAAGGTTACACCACTGCCACCCGTCATAGCCGTTCAGCCCTATTCACTTTTAAAGAGAAGCTGTCCCATCTGTTGTTATCATTTACACTTCATTTTTTCATTCCAGAACTTTTCAGCATTTATTTATTATTTCATTGATTCAGTGGCATTAGGTTGCTTGGGAACGCCAATTAATGGCAGCTGCATAATTCCTTTAGAGTATAATACATTGCTAATGTAACCAATTGGAATATTCTTATTTTTTGGTTTGGGCATGAAGTTATTTATCTCAGAACTGCAGTTCTCCAGCACCCCAGGCTGAGTTTAAACCTTTGAACCGAATCATGTTTTCAACGGTGACCCAAAGGGCACTTTGAGGAGACCTCCCCCTGGAAGCTCCCGTTGACGATGCTGTTAGATCTCAGCGAAGCACCATCCTTCCTTGGCCACTCTCACAGCCCACTGCTTCCTGCCTGATTGCTTGCATATTCCCATCAATGGTGTCGTGACGTGGCACCGTAGCGGGAAGGATGAAAACCCATCAGAGCCCCCTGCCAGAGGTCGATCCGGCTAGCGAGTCGATTGGTTGGCCACATCATATGTGACCCCCAGATGTTGCAGTTAATACCTTAGGTAATGGAGATGAGGCTCCGGAGCTCGGGTCTTCCTCCGCCGCATCAAGCACATTGCAATCAGGGAAAATAGATGGCACTATGTGCACATCTGATTTGGGAGCTATGAAGGGGAGCTGATGGACCCTTTTCTCAGCAGCTGTTTGCAATGCCTACCACATGCTTGCCTTCTTCTTCCTCTCATGCACTAAGTGTTGAAGATGGTCCCTAGCAGGAGGCACTTAACTGCTATCCACCATGCCATTTCTGATTCTTGTACATGATTTTGATTTTTGGGCATGCCATTTCCTTGGGTGCCAGGAGAGAGGACCAACTTGCTTATTCAAAGGGAAAAGTGATCCATCACGTCTTCATATTACCTACCTGATTAGCTTTGGTCCTACAGAATGAGATCAAGGATTTCTTAACCTTTGATCTGAGCTTGATTTCACATACATATGTTTCTGAGCTGCATTTCTGAGAGTCTTCTAATGGTGGTACAAGCCATTATTGCCCTCTTGTTTTGGAACATACAGTCATAGAAACATAAGGCAACATATCAAGCATTTTATATATTTATTTTATACCACTTTAGGAACTTTCCACCAACATAATAACATTTTCTCGGCATCAGTGCCTCTTAGCCCCTTTTTACATTTTGTTCATTCCATTCTTGCATTCTTACTAATTTTAAGACTTAAAGATACAATAAAAAAAAAGAGACTGTGTGGTAAGCCCTACTTTTGATCATTCTTTGGCAGGTTTGCAGCATGCTTTCATGCATGATCGGATTACATTTGTAGTGCAACAGAACATATGCATTTTGCATGTCAAACAAGCAATCATCATAAGGATGGATTAAGCCTCTTGCACAGCTTATTCATTTGATTTCGTTTTGGGATTCTTGAATGTATGTATCTAATAATATTTTAGCATCATCTTAAAAAGACTTTAGTGAAGGATTCGATACTATTAACCAAGTTATCGATTTATGTTTAATCAGTGCCAAGTATGTTTATGCCAAGGCAACTATTTTATAATAACATTTATGGCTCTTAGTTTGACCATCAATAAGGTGAACAGAAATAAACTGCGGGCTGTTTTGGCATCTCTTGACATCCCACTTGTATGTTTCTTATGATAGAGGCCTTGTATGCAGATACAAATGAATGTGTCGGGTTTGGAGAAGAAAACACATCTTCAGTCCTATTTAAGTGTTTTAATCGTGTCCATCAGGGTTGTGTTTTGGTCCACCTCCTTTTTAATGTGTACATTATGTTTTTAGAAAACCCCCCTCTTGATGTGCATGTGATAGTCAGCCTATACCAATTTTGAGCTACGCAGATGATTCCTCTCTTTGCTCTCCAGGCATCAATTTATGGATGTTATAACGTTATCACGAACCTTGATCTCGTATATAATAGTAGTAAATAAAACATTCTGATTGTTAGTGCTAACAGAAGAAACAATCATTTTCCCATATCATTTCCCATATTGTTGAACTTTGCTGTGCACTTTAGTTAGAAATTGTGTTGAATTCCACTGTGCTCTGAAGTTGTCATCCTGTTGAACCTTGCTGCGCTCCTTAGTTTCCTATTTTATTGAACCTTGCTGCACTCTTCAGGTTGCCACTTTGTTGAACCTTGATGCACCCCTTAGTTTACCACTTTTGTTGTTCCGTGCTGTGCTTATTAGTTAGCCATTTTGTTGAATTCCACTGTGCTCTGACGTTGCCATCCTGCTGAACCCTGCTGCACTTCTGTTCCCCATTTAATTGAACCTTGCTGCGCTCTTTAGCTAGCCACTCTGCTGAACCTTGCTACGCTCTTAAGTTAGCCATTGTGCTGAATTCCTGCTGTGCTCTGAAGTTGCCATCCTGTTGAACTTTGCTGGGCTCCTTAGTTTCCCATGTTATTGAAGCTTGCTGCACTCTTCAGTTTGCCACTTTGTTGAATCTTGCAGCGCCCCTTAGTTCACCACTTTTGTTGAACCTTGCTGTGCTCATTAGTTAGCCATTGTGTTGAATTCTACTGTGCTCTGAAGTGTGCCATTTTGTTGTACCTTGTTGCACACCTTAGCTAGCCATTTAGTTGACACACTGGTGGTCGGAAGTCTGCCATTTTGTTAAACCTTGATGCACACCTTAGCTATTGTGTTAAATTCTACTGTGCTCTGACATTTGCCACTTTGTCGAACCTTGCTGCACTCCTTAGTTTGCCAACAGGGCTCAATGTCCATTGTGAACTAAAGTCTGCCACTCTTTGAATGTTTTCCACTTAATTGAAGCTTGCTGCGCTCCCTAGTTTGCCATTATGGTGAACCTTGAGGCAGACCTTGGTTTGCCAATAGGGCTGAATTCTGCTTTTGACTGAAGCTCGCTATTGTGCTGAACCTCACTGCGCTACTTAGTTTGCAATTGGGCTAAAACTTGCTGTGCTCCTTAGTTTCAAATTGGTTTGGACCCTGCTGCGCTCCCTAGCTCACGATTGTGTGTAATTCCTCTGTGCAATGAAGAATACCATTGTATCTACTGCAACAATCTGGTAAGGCAGTAAGAATTGCAAGCACAGCCTCTCTTTGCTCCGGAACTCCTGCCACTACTCTTGCCATTGTATTGAAACCTACTGCGTAGGTACTTTGCCACTGATCCAAATTGTGCTGCGCGCTGAGGTTTCCCATCGCGTCGAATCCTGCAACCTTAGGAATCTTGCCATAGCCCTAAATCTTGCAGCGCTCTGAAGTTTGCCATTGTGCTGAGCCCTGCTGCATAGGAACTATGTCACAGATTTAATTGTTGTGGCACCAAACTAACTCCCCTGCTAAGCCTGCCACAATGTTGAACCCAACTACCCTGTGAAAGTTTACCACCGTTCGGAAGCCTGCCGCCTTCCAATTTCTACCACAACCTAATTCTCACTGACCCTCCTAAGCTACCACAGTGTTAAATCCTGCTGCCCCATGAAGTCTGCCAATCCTACACTCGGTGACTTGCCTCTGTGCTGAGACTTGCCACATAGTGAATTTGACCACTGCTATCCTGCTACCCTTGGAGTTTTGCCCCGGTGTTAAACCTAGCTGCACTGTGAAATCTGGCACAATCTTATACCCGCTAACCTAGCTAACACCATTACCGAATTTGCCATACTAAAATGTAACAAACCAGGTAATGCTGCTGCTGAATCTAGCCAGAATAGAATTGCAACAGTTAAGATAATGCTATCTTGAATTCAACTACACCAGAACAGGACTGAATTAGAGAGAAAAATACCTCTGCAAATCGCAACACAACAAAACCCCAGGACGGCACACGCCCCTGAATTATACCACAAACCAAAGCCTAAAACTGGGGTGGAAAAGCAAGCCATCGCAACCCTAAAACTACAGCAAGACAAACGTCACCGTGGGCCACAGAACACTGACTGACTACTGACCTCAAGAAAGCAATCAACTTCAGGAGGGCACCCACCCCGGAACCACATTACAAACCCGAACCCAAGACTACCTAGGGCACCCACCCCGGAAACACATTACAAACCCGAACCCAAGACTACCTCAAGACCAAGACGGCAAAGCAAGCCACCGCAATTTGACAAGAGGCAGGGTCCAACTGGTAGCATTTACAGTCCAGGGAATCCCATAACGCTGCACAACTCAGGACCCACCCGATCAAAACCAAAAACACAAAAATACAACCGCGAGACAAGACCGCACAGAAAGACAAACCATCCCAACCCCTCAGCGAGACAGACGTCACTGGCCCAAAACATACCAACCCAACCGAGAACAAAAAGTAACTAAATCTAGGAGGGCACTCGCCACCGGAAGACAGACATATATTTCAACAGATCAAAAACCCAAAACAGAGGCCCAACATAACTACTACAGAGAGGCAGACGCCACTGTGTGTCGGAGCACACCGACCTAACTTGAGCCCAGGAAAGTAACCAACCAAGGAGGTCACCCAAACCCAGAACATACCACGCATATATATGAAACCCGAACCACGAATCAACAAGCACAGCGAGGCAGGCGCCACAGTGTGTTGGAGCACACCAATCTAACCAAAACCGGGAAAGTAACCGACACAAGCAGGAAACCCACCCCTGAAACATATATATATATATCGGAGCACTCCAATCTAACCGGAGACCAGGAAAGCGTCAGAACACACCGGCCCAACCAGAGAGCAGACAAATAACTGACCCAGAAGGGCACCCGCTCCTGGAATTTACTGCAAAATATCACAATCCATTACAGATTCCAACACAGAAGCTACAATTTACAGCAACAGCCAGGCAATCACCACCTTATACTACAGCAGACTGTCCTACAACCTACCCCGGGAAAGAAAAGCTGCCCAAGAGTGCGCCTGCCCCTGGAATATACCACTAATCCAAATCCCAGACAAACATTTCACGATGTAAGTAGGACAAGGAAATA
This sequence comes from Ambystoma mexicanum, assembly GCF_040938575.1. Lineage (NCBI taxonomy): Eukaryota > Metazoa > Chordata > Amphibia > Caudata > Ambystomatidae > Ambystoma > Ambystoma mexicanum. The sequence goes on from NC_090935.1 coordinate 1,464,057,661, forward strand.
AGAATAGAAAACAAAAATAGGAAGGAATCCACACGCCAGGGGAAAGGAAACGACCGACCAGAATTCGCAACACCTCAAAATCGCCACTGACCAGCAATAAACAGAAGAAGGATACGGATTAAGACAAGAACAAAACAGAGTACATTTCCTGCTACCTTTCCACCTACAACCCTACCTCAATGGACAACAAACAACCCACAAACAACCCACACGCAAGGATGCAAACACCTCTGAGTCCCAAAAGACAGTCAGACCGCACACCACAAGACATAGAACTCAGCAACTCCAAAGACATCTTCGGAAAGACCCCAACAGCAATCAGAGCTGAGTTAGAACCCCTAACCATCTACATCCCCTACATAACCAAAGACTGGAAAAAAGATCACACATACAAACAACCCACTACTGCAAAACAGAACAAAGCAATCAATCCCTCAATTTAATTGAGCTCCTCAATGAAGAAACAGAAGCCACAACCACACCAACAGCAAACAATAACCGCATCCAGGAGAGAGCCTCGGGAAAAGAAAAGCCAACCAACACCACCCCGACTAAGATGCAGGAAAGTATAGGCAACAATAAAAAAAGGAAAATTACACACTCTACACTGAAACCTACTCAACGAATGATCCATGGACGAACACAAAACTGAAATGTATGACCTCCTATGTGAGAGCGCCACTGACGCACTCTCTCATGGAAACATGGCTATCGGACAATTACAAAACAATCGCCCAGAAAGCCATACCAGACAACTTCAAACAAATACATGCCAACTGAGAACAATGAAGAGGAGGTGGAATCGCAATGGTGCACAAAGATCACATTTGCGCCACACCACTCCCCCCTACTGACATAGAAGACTGCAAATCTCTCCTAATCAATATCAAGCTCAACGACCAAGCCAACCTACTGTTCCTCCAGATCTACAGACCGCCATCCTACAACCAGGGGTTAGCAATAAAGCTCACTGACTGCATCGTCAACCTTTCCACATAGTTATCCTGTGGGATTTCAACATCTGGTTCGAAAGAGAAAATTAAACCACTGCAAACTCCCTCAGCGCCCTACTCGAAACACTCCACTTCAAGTAAATAGTGAACAAACGTTTCCACAGTGCTGGACACACCTTGGACGCAATCATATGGACAGACGGACTCTTGCCCACCGCCCCACTGGTACTGATCATATGGAGTGTCCACCATTTGATCCCATTAAACGTTAAACTCCCAAACTGCATATTGCCCGGAAACACAATACTACACGCTATTAACAAAAGAGACTGCAAGAGTCTTGATCTGAATTCCCTAACAGAACTGATGGAAGGAAACAAACCAAACATCCTCCCATTAAATAGAATGACTCCAAACTAAGGGAAAAAAACATGTTACCTGGATTACATCAGCCTTAGACCAGTTAGCACCAGCAAAACCCTTCAAAGCCACTGAAAAAAATGGCAGCAGGAGGGTTCAAAGAAGAAATGAGGGAACTCAGAAAAACAAACAGCGAACTGGAAAAATTATGCAGAAACCATTACAATCAATCAGACAAAAAAATACCAATGACAACTCAGAATGTACAAATCAGCAGTCCTTAAAGCAAAAAAAGAAAACGCCACAACAATCCAATCAGCAACAAACCCACAAAAAGAACCATTCAAAATCAACAAAAAAATTCTAAACCCAACATCTTGCAAAAAAGGTGTCAGAACATCAAACTCCCTATGTTACGACATGACTAACCACCTAAGGACAAAAAGAGAAACAATTCAACAGACAATTAATGCAAGCCATACAACAATAAACACAATTAAGGAACAACCAATACCCAGCACACCACCAACCACAACACTCAACTGATTCAAACTCATAGATGAAGAAGCGTTCAACACACTAATAAAAGACACAAACCTTGCCGGATTCCCCAGTGACCATGCCCAGCATGCATCTTCAAAGAAATCCTCAACCAAAGAACCCCAGTATCATACTGATGAATCTATCCCTAAACATAGGAATAGTACTTAAAACCTTCAAATCAGCATACATCAAGCCCTCCCAAAAATGAAACCGGTAGTGCAGAAGATCCAACCAACTACAGATCTATATCAAATCTACCCTACCCAGCAAAACTATTGGAGAACCACATCTGCAACATCATACTCAACCACGTAGAAACCAACGGACCACTCAATCACTCCCAAGTTGGCTTCAGACCCATGAGTGGAACGGAATCAGCACTTATATCCATATGGCACGACCTAAAAATAAATGCAGCCAACAGCACCTCATCAGCCCTCATACTACTGGAACTATCAGCTGCTGTGGACACAGACACACATCCAGAGCCTGGAGGAACACAGGTTAAAAGACTACACTCTTCAATGGCTAAAATCTTTCCTCGCAAACCGAATTGAAAGAACTTGCCTACCGCCTTTTACATCTAACACCAAAACCATCTCCTGCGGCATACCACAAGGTTCTAGCCTCTCCCCCTTACTCTTCAACATATACATGTACTCCTTTAAAAAAGCTCATTCTAACCCACGGATTGACCACCTACAACTACGCAAATGACACCCAGTTCACCATCAAGATAACCTAACCCCAGGACCCAAACAACACCCTCAACAAATGCCTCACGGACATATACACCTGGATGACAATGAACAATCTCAAACTTAACCCGACCAAAACAGAAATAATGACCCCCCTCTACCTCCTTTGGATTACTCAAACAGACACACAACTGAACTGGCCACCAAGCATGGGAACCCAACCGGAAGCATCTGCTGTGATAAAGAAATACTCATAGACAACAGATTCTCAATAGAACCACAAGTCAACGCAATAGCTAAGAAATTCTTCTACCTCCTGGCTAATTAGAGGAATCCTCCCCTACCTATCCTTGCCACACAGAACCCTCGCAAACATCTCCTTAGTATGATCAACAATTAACTAAACAAACAGGCTCTACATTGGAATGCCAGAACGTCTCACTAAAAAACTCCAACACATCCAAAATGCTGCAGCAAGAATACTGCTGAGACCAAACAGAAGAGAGAACATCGCACCAGTCCTAAGAAGCCTACTCTGGCTCCCAGTAAAAAAATGCATTAACTTCAAAGCCCTCTGCATCGCCCACAAATCACTACATGGACAAGGAGACACATTTCTCCAAGCCAAAATCAACAGCTACCAACCAGGAAGAAACCTAAGAGCAAGCACCGGCAATCAATTCGAAACGAAACACTACAAAAAAGGAAAGTCTAGCAAACAGCATTCTCCTGTCTGATAGCTAATCTATGGTACTCAATTCCAAAGGAAATAAGAACGACAGAAGATCACTGTACCTTCAGAAAACAACTGAAAAATGGCTATTCAACTCACAGAAACTAGCATAATAAACAGACACAACGCACAACTATCACCACAAACCCAAGACAATCAAGGGACAGTACAGATCCTGGAACCAACAATAAAACAACCACACAGAAATAACCATTAACCACCCTGCTCCTTGCTCCTCTCCATCATACGCCACACATACATATCCAGCAAACGCCAGCCCTACTAGGCACAAAACACACAACCCACACTTCAACCAAAAGAACAAACTGCTGCAAACAAACAACCCAGACACTGGACGTTGTCCCTCTGGACACAATGACCCCAGTGCGCACAATCCAAACACACTCAGAAAGCTGACACGCACAGATGCCAGTTTCTTCTGGTTCTGAAAGCACCAACAGAAGAGCACAACCTCTATCCTATCCCTCATCCCTGAATAACCTTCACAACACTCTTACAGAACCTTGTGAGAGCCTGGAGACCATGCAAATTGTACAAACAGTGCACAGTATAAATCAACTTAAACATAAACATGTTTATAGATAAGGATGCATTAGAAAAAGTCTCTTAATTATCTAGGTGTTACCTTTCATGATAAATGGTGTGGTTAAAATACCAAAATGGTGCAGTTATTGGGTGGATCACTACAAGTACAACCGTTATATGATAATCAACTGACTGACAATATTTTGCCCATTTATGTATCAAAAACAAGGACTGTTGCACTTTGTGGATCGGAACTTTGGGGTTTCATATGCAGTAATAATTTACAGTAAAAGCAGGATACATTTTTGAAAATGCATTAAGGCTTCCACTTTCTGTGCCAAATTGTGCAATCCATCATGAGTTACATTTTAGTTATATTGGTCGCATATCTTCCGTTAGGCCAGTGTTATTCTAGTTTTCCATGAGGGAAAATCTTTCATCCCTTTTATCAGGAAAAATTATCTGTGCCATATTTTTTGAGAGATTGTGCAAGTTATGCTCAATGGTTTTAACATATTTAGATTATGTTACAAGAGTTCTACGTTATTACTACAAAGTACATTACTTTGTAGTAATTTACTTAGTTGCAATAACTTCTATTTCTTTTCGAATTTCGTTTTTTTATTTGGGCCTCCCCCCTGTTCTCCCTCCCCCTTCACTACCACCTCTACCCCAATCCCCCAAACCCCGGTTTTGCCCCTTATCACTTTAATACATGTATAAAATGTAATTAGAAGTGTTTGCAATGAAGTAAATTACCACAAAGTCATTTACTTCGTCGAAACAACGGGAGACCGTTACAAGCTATGTATCATTCTGACTGGTTTTGTGATCTGGAAAGTATAACAAAACCTACCAATCTGTAGCCAAAAGAGTATTATATTAGAAATGTAAAGATGAGAGGGAAATTAATGACTCATGCAGATAATTGAATAGGGGTCACTTTGCCACCTCATTGTATTCATCTATTGAACCATATTTATTATTGATTAATTTAGCACAGTTAAGGGCAGGACTAATAAGTTCCAGATTTGATATATTACATATAAATAATGTTACTGCAGGGTACAAAAATTCAAAATGCAAGCTACTAGCCAGACCTAAAAAGACACTTGCCACCTCAATTCTATACTTACACACAGCACACCTGGTTACTGCATTAGGGCCGCAATTATCTGAGGATTCAGATATGTGTCCTTTTTGCCATCAGTCAGTGGAAACAGATATGCACAGAGGCGTGGCTGGGGGAGTAGGGCCGCTGAGCGGGCTATAGCCCCGGGTCTTTTGGTTGTAGCCCCAGATAGAAGCTCAGGGGTTACAACCAAAAGGCTAGCAAGCCCCAAGTCCCGATAGTCCTGACATTAGCCTAGCCCAGATCTTTTCCTGAACTAGGAACACTCCTGGCTATGCATTTTACATTGTTTTGTAATATGTATTTGTTAACTCCCCGTAAAACCATTTGAACAATCCTACGGCAAAGAGGTTTTCGTCAGTGTCAGCCTGTATTTCATGATCTTCAAACTATTTCTGAACCTGCACTTGCTTCTACATTTGAATGCTATTTTCAAATTACATTAAGGATATTCATGAAATATCCACTGTAAGCCACAAGCTATACATATATAAAATGATCTACAGCAAGAACAGATGAACTTATCTGCCAGAAGAGCAGCTAAAGAAGAGGTAGAGCTAGAGACAGGATGTAGTTAAGTGGTTACAGACAGTAAGTTCTACGGACTACAAGAATGGACTAAAAGAAAGGGAAATGTAGTTTTCAAAGAGAAAATGGAAATGGAAAGTTTTGTTTATTTTTCCGTTTGAAATCTTAAAACTGCTAAAGAGTAGATTAAAGAAGTTGAAGCATAATGCATGCCTCCTGTCTTGACATAGAAGTATGTTTGCTTAATGTTGTTGTTGCATTTTGTATTGATGTTTCATGGTTGTTCTGTATGAATCTTTATATGGCTGTCAGCTGAAATAAAGATTTGAATGATTGATTGATTAATTAATTGACTGAATGCATGTAAATATTGATCAGCTAATTGTTGACAGTTTGAGGTTTTGCGTTTGAGAAGCAGTTGTACAGATAACAAAAGCCACTGAAAACAAGCAGTGAAGGATGATAAGTATTTTCTGACACACATGAGTCTATGCTGGGTTGCTCTGTTCTAAAGGCTCCCTTTTCTTTAAGGGGGCATCGTCCCCTCTTCCCTCAGCTAGCCTAAGTGGAACGGATTCCCAGCACCAAAAATAATGGTGGGTTGTTATCCATCCGCTTGTACCTTTGAGTGGAAAATCTTCAATTGTATTTGTTGCGACGTAATGGATGCTGCTGAGCTGGGAGGCCATGGGCATGCACTGGATAGGTACTTAATGTACAGCTTTTATAAAAAGTTATGAGTAGGGAAGCACAGTAGCTGCAAGATCTTGAATCCATTTCAAATAACTATAAATCAGAGATCTACCTATTAAACGGCATGTCACTAACTCTTATTTGGAAACATTTTGGTGATTAGTTCGTAGAATTGAGAAAAGTATGATGTTAGCAGATTTTAAAAAGCATGTTTATTTCAGTGTGCAGCACAGGGAAAGAGTACAATTAAAAGCTCACCATGATCATCATGCAGCAGAAGCCCATTTTGATCTGGCTTAGAAGGACATACTAATCTTCTAAAAGAAGGTCAAGGCAATATCACACAGTAGCCAGGCCCAGGCTAGCCCTGATTTGCCTCAGCAGACCTCACTCCCCTGCACCCACTCTTTCAAGTCTTTTCAGCCCATTAGACCTGAAGAGCTGATTAAGCTGTAGCCAGAAAAAAGGCCTCCTTGCTGTCATGGCATCCATGCCCTGCTATCACAATGAACGGGATAGCATAACCACTAAGGTACCGGCCCTGACCGCACTCATAAACTGCTCCTTCTCAGACAGCACAGTGCCAGAAGACTTCAAGAAAGCAAGCACCATGCCTCTTCTTAAAATAAAGTCTGTGGCCCCCAACGTGCCAGTTTTCAGCCCATCAGAAACAACCCCTTCATGGGTATAATTCTGTAGAAACTGGCAATAAAACAGCCCATAGATTACTGTGGGAAAATAAATATTTTCCGTGATGTCCACTCAGAGATCTACCCGCTACACGCTGCACTGGATGGGCTCTGCTGCTTACGAAGGAGGCTCTTTTGTCTATGTCAGTTCTCTTACTTTCTGACGTATCTGGAACTTTCAACACATTCAATATAGACATGACACTCTGAGCCTCCTGTGCACTGCACTAAAATGAACCTCTTAATTTCTTCTTGACAGGGTCCTGTGCATGAAATCTGCCCTTTTCTGCTCTGCGCTATTTGCCGGAACGACTGGAGTACTCCAAAGCTCAGTTCATTGATCACTCCACTCGAACTGTTACTTAAAGTCACTGACAGATATGCAGAGAGCTTCTCTATACTTTTCTACCTGTATGCGGATGACACGTAGATGGCCTTCAAATTGCTAACGCCTTGCCTGCTCATCTCATGCCATTACTAATTGTTTGGTCTCTGTCCAAGACTTGGCAATCGATAACCACCTGTGTCATAATGCAGCCAAGACGCAGATCATATTAATAGGAATGAGCACACCATACCCCTCCCCCCTTTGCTTGGCTGGACACCATGGACCCCACCCCTACGTCTGTTTGGCCAACGAATCTATGCACCTATTTTGATTGCAAACTTTATTTAAGCAGGCAGATTTGCAAACTTTCAAAAGGATGTCCTTTCCTCCAGGCTTAAATGCGTCCTACTGCTCATGAGCATGCATCATAACATTGAAGTGACTAGAGCTAAGGTTTTACATACAAAAGTGTGTGCCGGGGCCTCTCTAGACACTTGATCCACATTCTCCAACTAATACTAAACAAAGTGGCCAGGTTAAGTTAACTCTGAAACTAAAAATACGTGATCACATCGCCAAAGCCCTAACTGTGCTGCACTGGCTCCAGTTGCATAAAAAGATTACACTGATGTCCTTGTGCATCCTCCATAAAACACTTCACCGCAGGGAGCCAGGGTATCTACCTTCGTTGAAACTCACACACCCACTAGAACCTTAAGATCCTCAACAGTCAACAGGCTACAACTTTTTTTTACGAAGAAGCTTCTTGGCCAAACCTCAATTGGTGCGAGGGGCACCTGTCTCTAGAACCTTCTCCCAACCAATCTTCAACACGAAAAAACGTGACAAATTCAGAAAAACTTAAAACACACTCTTTTAAACAAGTCTTCCCACCAGACTTATTTTGGGTATCTTTCAACATTAATCAGGCCAGATCGGCCTCAAGTCCATGACAACTAAGGGCCTCCAGCAAAGCAATAACTGCACTCCTGGGCTGCAACGCTGACCAGCCCTGCCAGGGCTTGTTTTTGTACCTGCAGTTTATGCCTTTTCTCTTCAGCACTTCTTTCCATCCATGTTCCACAAAAAGTACTCCCCTTCCACCTTCCTTCTGCATTTACAGTTATCTCAATAGACCAAACCTGCAAATTATCATTTTCATGGTTTTGCAGTTGGTGCAGTACAAATCAAGAATAAATAAATAAACAATAATCACTTAAAAGATGTTTCTGGAAAGATTAGGTCACAAGCACTAGCACTGACTCTCAGGACAGGAGAATGCTCAAATATTTCAAATTAGAATGACATTCCTGCTATTTCTTATAAAACTTCCCATTTGATTATCTACTTTCATTCCACCTGTATATGGAAGCCACAGCATCTCTGATTTACCTTCTTCACAGAATATAGTGTTTGCATGGGGCATTTGTAAAAGAATATGTATTTATTTAAAAACTATTCTTAGGGTTAAACTTTGCAGGCATCATACCACTGTATAACTAAGATTGTATAAATAATGAAAAAATGTACAATAAAATCAAAAAAGACTACCTTGGCACGGGTAGTGTAGTTCAGTGGCAACGCTCTCGATTTGGAAGCAAGACGTGTACAGAGCAACACAGGTTTGAATCCCGGATCTGCGCTTAGAAACCTCTTTGGTATTAAGGGTGTTATAAATAACAAGCGGTCAGTGGACCGCGAAACGCGTAGACTCCGTCTACTATGCGCCAGTCACCTTGGGAGGGCCACAATGCGAGTGGCTTGTGAAAACTTTTTGCCTGCCAATTCGGATGTGCAATAATTTTATGGACATTTTTTTTAAACTAAAATAAAGTGGAATAATTTTGCATTTTGGTTTCCTGACTTTCCGAACTTATTTGGGACTAAGGAGTGCTCCTCCACCAACTGCCGATAGGACAGCTGAAGAAAGATATATATATATATATATATATATATATATATATATATATATATTTATATATATATATATATATATATATATATATATATATATATATACCAAAGATAACATGCAAAGGATGGATCTCTATAACATTTACAACCTATCAATAACAGACACAAATACACAAATAAACCACTTCCCGTCTTGTTGCCTGATATAGGATACACAAAACGGAGAAATTGACACTAAAGAAAGACAAAGTGTTAAAATTCCCCCATAATGGTACGTTCCGATTTCGATGCCCAGACTATCAATGATGCTTTAACGGTTTGCTCTTTTTATAGCTGCAAGTCTACTGTAGTCTTAAAATTGAATTGCTGTCAGTGCTGCATAAGGTATTCAAAATGCTCAATATATGTGGCAGATACAATGACATGCCTAGATAGATTGTTTTAAGAGCTACATATGCTATTTGAAAATGAGGATTTGTAGGATAGTGATGTTGATGATGTGGTTAAATGTGTCAGCTCCGGCAACAAGCCTGGCTGCAGCATAGGGCACCTCCTTGAACAAGACTAAAGAAGATAGTTTCATTTACAAAACCACAGCCTGGGAATGCCACTATCATTACAGATGCCAACATAAAACCTATTTACTTGGCCCTAACAATCAGGATTGAGATCAAGCTGTCATTAATTATCATCTCTTAGCAAAGCTGGATCAGCAACATTTTCTAAGATTATTACAAACACTCAGGTCCTAATTTACAACACGTTTTCAATTGGATAATACCATTGAAAAACGCGTTGTGAATCAGGCACTCAGTTTTTGTCATTTTCATTTTTAGGAAATAATGAGCATCCATTCACTCATTGATTTCAAGCTAGTGTCTCGGGTGTGTCATATTCTGAATGGCTGTTACTTGTTGGTGAAGTGGGTTGGCATCAGATACTCAGTTGATGCACCAATGAAATCGGTGGGTCCAATAACGAAAAAACTACTTGAGGACAGAATAGAAAACTGTCACACAGCGAATGGAAGTCACACACAGTCACTTCTAACTCTAACTGTTCAAAGCAATGTGATAGGAAAGAGGTAAACCTAGTCATAGCTTGCCGGTGAACCATGAGAATTCTCAAGGTGTGTAATACCCTGTTGTAAAAAATATCAAAAGTCACCAAGAGGGAGGATGAGCAAGCACACATATCCACCATGCTCTGAGTCTTGACCAACCCCTGGAAAGTGGCAGTAGTCTCCACACTCCACCCTGCATAACAGCTTGACTGGTGAGCCCAAACCTTGTCCAAGAATGGCACAGGAGTATAAGTCAATGGATGCGTCATACAGTTGGCTCAAAGATGATTTTTTAAGAGCCGTGTGTGATTTACGAAACTTTGTGACAGCAAAATATTCGTTAACAGCTCCGACAAAGGACACACAGCACAGAAAGTACATATCACTATCTGAGAGGAGAAACAGTTGCCAGCAAAAGGGGCATGTGGTTCATGTCTTCCACCGTCCCTCCACAGTCCTTTCCCTCTCCCATGACTATCGCCCCTAACATCCTTCAGACTATCAGCTGTAAATGGAGAGCATTCAATGCTAAACTGTAGTGGACCTCGAAGTCAATCAAGTGCATGGAAAGTGAGTCTATTTTTCTTTGTGGCAAATAGATAGGAACATAGGGCCTCATTACGAGTTCAGCAGTGTGGAGTAAAATGGTGGTAACGTGGAGGTAATATCATTATGGATACTGTACTGCCACTTTTCTGCATTGTGGAATTATGAGTTTAAATGAAAAGTGGAGGAGATCTCTCCTGCACACCGCAGGAGGTATCTCCTCCACTTCACCGGCAGAAACCTGAGGAATTACCACAGGGGAACATCTGCCAGACCTAGCGATGGCAATAGTAAAATGTTTAGCAGCCAAACCCACAATGAGGCACTTACAGCGCATATTTTCTGGAGTATGTTTAAGAACTTCCCTCATGAGAAAGCTCTTTTTACAACAGATATTTTGGTTTGTTTGCACCTATAGGAAAAATATATCAGAGAAGGAGAATAGTCTGCCTCAGTTTGATTCTGTAGCATTGTGTAATTTTGTTTTGTTCAAATGTAAACTAAGTAAAGAGACATTTTTCTGTAATCAGATCAAGCCCATTAGCCTTCACTGTTGTTATTAACCATGCGCCTGATTCAGCTCAGGTTCTTTTATTCAATGATTTAGGTACAAGAATATTGGCAAGAGAAGGGATGAACTGGTCTCATTATACTACGGTATAATGTATGCACATATAGGTGCTACCCTGCACTGCTTGTTGAGCCAATTCAGAGTTTGATGACATCACATTGTTTATGGGCATCTTCCAATATTTATTACATTTAACTTGACCCACTTTAGAACATTACATAGAAAATTCGAAAGGTAAACATGTATACAATCTTAGCGCCACCATGTATAGAGACCTCAGTCCAACATTAATTGAAGTAGCAGCACTTCAAAATAGACATGCATTTGTAACAGCAAACATTAACAAACTGGTAGAGCTGCGGTGTCTCCTTTTCATGGAGTTCTGCCTTCCGGAAGAGGAAGGAACAGATTCATGCATGCCAGGTTGTGGAAGCAAATTACTTCTGATGCCTCTCTTGCAAATGGGGGTCCACCTGGTGTATACCCTACCTAAGCAGATGATTGCTAGCCATTAAAAGCCAGAGTGTTGACGTGTGTACGTGTGGAGAGAAAAACCTGAAACTGCAGCGGAAAGTGCAGTGAGGGGGGAATCTTTGACACACAGCAAAGTGTGTGTGGAACATCTTTTTAAAACACTGAAAAGTAATGTTATGTACTGTTATGTTATTTGACATTTGTATAGCGCCTTTTACCATTGTTATGATTCCAAAGTGCTGTGGGTTGAACGCCCTCGGGGACCGCTGTCCAGGTCAGTGGAAACAGTAGTGTACTAGGGTTCTAGGTCGAAGTTTCGAATGCAAAGCATCGAATGACCAAAGGGTCGACTCAAAAGGACCGAAAACCAAAGGGTCGATTTATTTTTTATTTTTTGGGGGTGAGGTTTTGGGGGGTCGGGGGTCCCCCCGAAACCCCCTTTTTTGTGGTAAAAAACACTTTTTTTCCAAAACGGAAACCCCAAAAACAAATATAAAAAATAAATAAATTCGACCCTTTTGTTTTAGGTCAAATTGACTCTCACCTTTGGCATTCAATCCTTTTGAATTCAGTACTTTAACTGGGCACCGTGTATTACAACGTGCATTGGTGTCAGTATGTGTGCAGCCAGTGTGCAGTGGGTGATGTGTAGCTGCACAGTAGTGTTACCTATGGTGCAGTGGCTGTGTAAGGGCAGTAGAATGTTTGCAGTAAGACCAATGGAAATGGTATCTGCATTCTGACGACGCTGATGCTTGAGGGTGGCTTTATGTGTGCAGCTAGGCCGAAGGGTATATCTGCGTTCTAAAGGCTGTTGAGGTAAAGGTGTCCATGTGTAAGTATGTTAATTATTTTTATTATTATTTATTTATTTAGTACATTTGTAACAGCACACACAGCCCGTAGGCATATGGGCGCTTGGACCAGCGTGATGGCAAAGAACTGGGTGGGAAGGGGGAGGGGGGCATAGTGTCAGTTTAACAGGTAGATCTTGACCTGTTTTCTGAATGCGTTGTAGGACGGTTTGTCTCGTAGGTGTGCAGCTAGGCCAAATAATTTGAGGGGTGTAGCTGCATTCTAATTGTTTGTTGGTGCAGAGGCAAGAGTTAGCGCAGTGGTTTGTTTGAGTGTCTGTGTGTTTTCCAGGGGGAACTTGTTTCTGTTCAGCTTCCAGTCCCTGTCAAGGGTGTGGAATCTTCCTGTATCTTGGTCGGTCACATTGTTTGGTGAAGAACTGGTGGGTGGAGCACAGGGAGGTCAGTCCCAAAAACAAATGTTCCTATTGCTTAGCTGCTAGCGCTATCCTTGGTTAGCAATGTGTTAAATAGATCCCTGATAGGTATTTCTACTTGGGTATACCCGGATAGTTGGGATTAGCAAAACGGCAGTGAAAAAAAAAAGCCAGGGGCTCCGGGGGTGTCCCCCGCAACACCCCGTTCACTATATCATGCAGTATAGTGAGCATGGTGTTGCAGGGGACACCCCGCAGCTTACCCTAGCCAATACTAATAAAAAAAATACAAAAAATAAAAAGTTAGGGGCTTCGAGGGTGTCCCCCGCAACACCCTGCTCACTATACTATAAAGTATAGTGGGAGGGGATTGCGGGTGACACCCCTGCAGCTCACCTGAGCAAAAGTTATTTTTTTTAAAAAGGACTCTGCGGCGCCGGTTCTCGATCACGGAAGTGAAAGGGAACCGGCGCTGCAGGGACACAGCGCGTCTAAAGGAAAGGTAAGTAGGGGGTGTGAGTGATGGTGTGAGTGAGGAAATCTGCGTGATTTGTAATGGAAATGTTTGCATGGGAAATGTACGAACATTTTGTAATGCGTACATTTCCCATGCAAACATTTCCGTCGCAGGAAAATCAGCCGCGGATAAATCACGTAGATCTGTTTCTTGCTATAGTTCTTCGAGAGGATTAGCAAGTGGGGCAATTCCCGGTTTGATAGCATAGTGCATATTGCAGGTCAGTGATTATGTTCATAACTGCTGATTTGCGCAAGGGTTTCTAGTTCTGCCAGATAGAATTACCCGTCAGTAGTTCTGTTCTATACATTCAGTGGTAGGCGTGATTAACAGTTTAACAGTTGGACAGCCCCCTGATATCTAGTTCAGCTCTGGAATTCCAGGGGTGTAGTGTTAGCAGGCAGGTGCCTTCTAGGGCTGATTGTGTGGTGTATACTTGCATGGCCTTGATCAAGCTCAAGAGTGTTGGTGCTTGGGTTATGAGTCTGGCACAATTGCCCATGATTAAGGGCAATAGCTTGCTTTAGGACTTAGTGTGTGCCATGTTCCTATGATTAGTACATTATGTCGGGTGCAGGGCTCTGTCAGGGTGCCACTACCATTGAAATTCACACCTGAACAGAGGCCCAAGGTGCTGGGGTTGGGGATCGTCACGGCTTGACCTTCTATGGTGGGGTCCGTATTCAGCAGAGGTACCATGCCAGGTGCCAGTCTAGGTGATAGGACGAGCGGTTAGGCGAAGAGCCAGGTTTTGAGTGCCTTCCGGAACTCCATTTGGTCTTTTCTATGTCGAATATGGGGAGGCAGTGAGTTCCACAAGGTTGGCGCCAGGGTTGAGTAGGCTGACCCTCCGATCTTGGTGGAATTGGTGGTGGGGACCACTAGGAGGAGGGCAGTGCTTGACCAAAGGGTGTGGTTAGGGAGGTAGGGCGCAATCTGGTTTTGTAGGAATTTGGGGCCTGAATTTGAAGGTGGCCCTGTGTCCTTTGGGAGCCAGTGTAAGGTGCGGAGGGCCGATGTCATGTGGTCCCTTCATCCCAATGCGAGAAGTAGTCTGGCAGCCGAGTTCTGTACTCTTTGGAGTTTGTTTAACTGATAGGCCGGTGCACCCAGTTAGAGGGAGTTTGCATAGCCAAGTCTGGACATGATTATGGACATAATTGCAGTCTGTTTTGGCTACGTAAGGTAGGGAAAGATACGCTTCAGGAGCCTGAGGTGGAAATGGCAGGCTTTGGATGCATTGTTAATGTGGTGAGATAGAGTTAGGTCTGAGCCCATTGTGCAGCCAAGGTTTCTTACCGTGGTGGTGGTCATGACGGGAAGGCCCAATGAGGGTTGCCAGAGAGTCAGAAGGGGGGAAGGGCAGATTTTCCGCAAATCATGATCTCCGTTTTACCTGGGCTCAGAAGGAGGTGATTAGTCGTCTTCCTGCTGTCAATGTCTGAGAGATATGCTGCTAGATCAGGGCTGTGGTCTGAGGTCCATTTGGGAATTCTCATAATGATTTGTGTTAGTTGTTGCAAGTGAGGTTGTGTGAGCGGATGATCTTGGGGAGGGGGTCAGGTAGAGGTTGAAGAGGAGGGGAGAGAAGCAGGTTCCCTGGGGTACTCCAGTGTTTACTAGGCATGCAGCGGAGAAGAAAGGGGGAACGAGGGTGGTTTGCTGTCTGTTAGAGTGGAATGAGGCGATCCAGGAGGGAGCTAACTCACGCATTCCTAAGGAGTGCAGTTTGTCGAGGAGGATTATGTGAGTAAGCAGTGCAGTCAATGACTTTTGCCAGGAATCTGGTGTTGGAGATTGGGCGGTAGTTGACTGGTAATAGAGGGTCGAGGGATGCTTTTTTAAGCAGAGGTTTGATGTGTGCAATTTTAAAGGAGTCCGGCAAGTTGCCAGAAGTGAGAGAGAAATTGAGGATGGATCTTGTCAGTTCTTCTGCACAATGGAGGTGAAGATTTCTTTGAGGAGCGAGGCGGGACAAAGATCAAGCGGTGAGCTGGAGGGTTGGTGGTTGATAGTAGTTTCACAAACTCTTTGCGCAAGATGGGGTTGAAGGAGCAGAAAGAAGGGTTTTCGGGGGTGAGGGCAGGTGGGTCAGTTATAGCAGATGTAGAGCAGGTGGACAGGAAGCCGAGTTTGGCATTGATGTTGGGTGCCCTGTCTAGGGCTGTTTTGTGTTCAGACAGGGAATTGCATAGTGTCTGTGAGGAGGGAGTCGGGGTATGGTGCATGGCGGGTTCAGGAATTCAGTGATGATCTTGTGGAGCTCATTGCCGCCACTCTGGGAGTTCAGGAGCCTTTTTCTGTAGTAGGCTTTTTTGGCATTATAGATCTCTGATTTGTAGTTTTCTGTGGTGGTGGGCGAGTACTGATTTGCTTTGCAGTGTTCTGGAGGTTCGCCATTTGTGCTCAAGGGAGCGGTTATGTGTTTTTAGAATCTCCAGGAGGGGGGTGAACCATTTGGGTGTGGGTCCTTTGCGGGAGGGAGCGGCCTTGGGGATGGGGTTAGCGGAATGAGGGAGTCTTTTAGCCAGGAGTCGAAGAGTTCTATGGGTAGCCGTCCAGTTGTGGTCGGGAGTGATGGGAGGGCGCTAAGTATCGCTTCAGCCAGGTTCGGTCGTACCTTGACCTTGTTCCAGCACTCGACTTGAGATGTAGAGGCGGAGGATGGCATGGGGGGTGGCTGGTATGAGGATGGAGAAAGGAATGGCAGAGTGGTCTGTCCAGATGAGGGTTGGAAGGTGGACATGGAGACAAAGTCGGAGGAACTGAAAATGGTGTTGATGGTGTGGCCGCCTTTATGTGTTGGTCCTCCGATATGCTGGGTGAGGTTGACTGCCTCCAGGCTGTCGTTCAGTGGTACAGTCATGGAGTTGTTGGGGAGAGAATGTGTATTGAGACAAGGGACAAGGGTATGTCCTTGGGGATGAATGCACTGCTGAAAAGCCAATTTTCATTAAGCATAGAGCCCTAAATTATGTGTCCAATTTTGGAGGTCACAAATTTGAAAATCACCAATATGAACATGAAGCAATTATTGTTTTATTCATTTTTATATAGCGCACAACAGCCCATAGGCATCGTGGCGAATAGAAAATTAGAGAATAGAGTCAAAAAAGTGATCTGTACATCTCTCCTAATTGGATTTTGGTGTAAAGCGAGAATTTCGTCTGGAAAAATATTGCTCAAAATTTGACTATGTTTGTGTGTAGGAACATGGCAACTTAGATTGTGAGCATTGCTGGAGGAAATGGTATAAGAGATAAAAAATGATGAGCGACACCGACTGGGTTTAACAGAAAGGGAGCTTAAACAAGCTTTAGGGGCACAGAGTATGGGGAGCCCCCTCCCGTACTTTACCTATAGATTTATTTAAAAGTGAACCCACAATGAAGGCCCCTTATTTTATGGTTGTGGTTATTTGCATATACTTGAATAATTCCATGCCTGCTTTATGGTGTCTTGCTAAAATTGTACCCATTTTTTAGGAAGGGACCCCACTGTGACGCAGCCAGTTATTAGCTTATGGCCTTAATTGATTCCGGGCTTTAACCAATATTTAGGTTAAATAGGATTTTCAGAGGTTTCTATTATTGTACCCATTATATGCTAAATCACAGAAAAATGACTTAAGTGACTCAATTTGTGTTTTAGGGACTTTGTTGAAAGGAATGTTAAGGAAGCTTTCTACATATGTAGGATGACTACATATCCACAGCTGATAGTTGCAATTTTATGATTATCTAAGAAAAGATTTGTTGCGTAGACAGGACATGTTAGATGTGCCATTTACGATAAGCTTAAATTTATAGCCAGTTATTCTTTATCATAATCAATATTTGAGTGTTATTTTAATGTGTGTTTGTAATTGCTGTATTTTAACTATGATTCTGTTTTATCTTAATCTTTGGAATAGCACATTTTCGGTTTTTATGTTGATACGAGAGGAGAGATGTAAACCAAGGTAGATACTATGAACAGGACTGGCCCAGATGCGATAATGTGAATAATATCGAGCTGTATATTTCTTTTTCAGCAACATATAATTAAGTATTGCATTAAGTGCTTTGATGATATGCAATTTGTAAGTGTTTTACACGTTTGATTGTTTTAAAGAGTATTCATTTAAAATAAACCTATTGTGTCTGATTCCCAGAACGTTTTCCTATGGGATTGCGCCATTATAAAACACTTCCATGAATCAGGCCCAAGTCAGTCTGTCAGATAAAATCAAGCTTGGCAATTGACATCTTCCTTTTCCCCTCCCCAAGGAGAACATTATGGGGTATGGGGTGGAAACCTCACCATTTCATCACCTCCACTGCTACGACTGCCAGGCCTGACCCCTGAGCATCCCTAAAATCTGCCTCAATTACACTTGTTACTCTGTCAACAGACACATGAACATCCTGGTCCAGAGCAGGCTGTTTTACTGTTCCCACCTTCTTCTCGCACAGGCCCTCTGCGCGTGTGTTCCTCTTAACAAGGTACTGCACTTAGCTACCCATTCCCTCTAAGCTCTCCTCCGCCCTAGCCCACATCTGGGCAATACCTTGACATGGCATGGCTTTCCTTACAAAAGTGCTCCCTATTCAGATGCATTCTTCGCGTGTTTAAATCCACGAACGGATTACCCCCCCCCCACCCCCCACCTGGCTGAATCTAATCCCAATACTCATCCGCTTGCACTTTACGGTTCCAAGCTCTCCACACTCTGACCTTCCTTCTTCCCCCTTGTAATGTCCTTCACTTTCACTTCTTCACCGTCCTGGTTCTCCATCACTGGAATGCCCTTCCCCCTGAAATGAAAGCCATTCCACAGTGACTGCTTCAAGATTGTCATTAAAGAACCCACTTCTCTCCCGCAAGGGACCCCAGAGTCTAAGAGTGCTATCAGCTACAACCACCCATGATCCCTGACCACCGCCAACACTGGATTGCATATATGTCTATTTCTGTAAATGCTGTAATTACCGAAGATGTACTTTAAGTTTGTTGTGTGCTGTCCACATTCATGTTTTTCAGCTCCTTACACCAGTCATGGGGCTGCTCCAATCATCAATATGCTCTTTGAACAGTGCTTTTTGGAAATTCACTTTTCATTTCCAGTAAATAAACACAAACACACATATAAATACAAAACTTGAATTCTTAAATGAATACATTATTATGTAAATATATTAGATGTATATTGACCTACCCATAAGGTTTGCCAAGATCATTTTACATACACAGTACAATGTAGCTAAGCATCTCTGTATGGTCGGCACCCCCGTCTGTCTGTGTCTGTCTCTCTTTCTCTCTCGTTCTCTCACTGTCTCTCTTTCCATTATCCTTCATAGCTTCCGAAGCCATGTGATGAAACGGACTCACTCCACTGACACTGGGAAATGCTCCTAACATACACCTACTACTCCTACCAGATAAAGCCAGCCCGGCTCACACTTCTTCACTTACAACCCAGACCTATAGTCATGTTACTTTATATGGCATTTGTATAGTGGCTGCTGCCATTATTGTATGACCTCGAAGCGCTGTGGGAATTAACGCCCTTCGGAGGACCGTAGTCTGAGATGGAAGATGTGAAGCAGGGATTCGAAAATGCTTGGGTATATTTTTGCCAGCATAAAGGTAGGTACGGAGTGGGTATGTCCCTAATGGCACCAATAGATATCAGAGGAGAGGATGTGACTCAGCTGTATTATAATGGAGGTGGTGATGTGTGTTTGGGTGGGTGAGGTCTAGCAGTGTTTATTGCAGATGCATGGAGGGGGTGGGCCATGCCCCAGACGGGATACATCTGTGCTCCATTTTGATGGAGTGCTAGACGTTCCAGTGAAGCACAGCTGACATCTGGTCAGACGTGCTCTTGCAGAGCTTATCATAGGTCTAGCAAAGTGTAGGAACACACATCATAGAATCAATTCAGAGTGAATGAAAACTGTTTATCACAGAAATGTAAACCACAACCAGCAAATATATCATCAACTATTATGGTTCAAGCTGATATTACACATCTGAGAAGTTTCCCCTCAATGATCTCATACAGAATAAAAGGAATAGTTTTCCACTGACCTCTACTAACCATTCTCAGCAATTGAGATCCATCAGGGAATGGACAAATTTCACAGTCAGACACATACCCTTATGCCACTACATTCCTCAGCTCCCATTAGATCCAAACCCGACCAACAGGGATAAATCTGAGAACAAATGATACCATAGAATACTACCCCTTTTTGCACCTGACAGAGCAAATATAGAGAGAGGACGGAACGGATGAAGTGGACGGAACGGATGAAATGGACGGAACGGATGGAAAGGAGTGAATGAAGTGCATGGAACGGATGGAGTGGATGGAACGGATGGAGTGGATGGAACAGATGGAGCTACTGAAACCAGATGGAACGGATGAAGAGGATGGAATGGATGAAGTGGATGGAACGGATGAAATGGATGGGAAGAATAGAACGGGTAGGTGGAATGGATGGAGTGGATCGTGTGGATGGAGGAGATGAGTGGACAGAATGGATGACTGGAGGAGACGGATGATTGAACCGATGAAGTGGATGGCACGGATGAAGTGGATGGAACGGATAGAGTGGATGGTACGGATAGAGTGGGTGGTACGGATAGAGTGGGTAGTACGCATAGAGTGGGTGGTATGCATAGAGTGGATGGTACTCATAGTGTGAATGGAACGTATAGAGTGGATGGAACGCATAGAGTGGATGGAACCGACAAAGAGAATGGAACTGACATAGAGAATGGAACTGACAAAGAGAATGGAAGTGATGAAGTGGACGGAAGTGTTGAAGTGAATGGAATGGATGGATGGATGAAGTGGATAGATGGATGTATGAAGTGGGTAGTTGGATGGATGAAATGTTCGGATGGAGTGGATGGAGCAGATTGAATGGACAGAGTGGACAGAATGTATGAAGTAGATGGAACGGATGATATGAATTGAACAGATGATATGGATGGAACGGATTG
Source organism: Ambystoma mexicanum (assembly GCF_040938575.1). Classification (NCBI taxonomy): domain Eukaryota; kingdom Metazoa; phylum Chordata; class Amphibia; order Caudata; family Ambystomatidae; genus Ambystoma; species Ambystoma mexicanum. The sequence continues at coordinate 1,464,078,173 of NC_090935.1, forward strand.
AACAGATGGAACGGATGAATTGGATGGAACGGACAGAGTGGATGGAACGAACAGAGTGGATGGAACCGATGGAACTGATGGAACGGATGGAGTTGATGAAACCGGACGGCACGGATTAATTGGATGGAATGGATGAATTGGATGGAACGGACGGAGTGGATGGAACAGACGGAGTCGATGGAATGGATAGAGTGGATGGAACGGATAGAGTTGATGGAACGGATGGAGTTGATGAAACCGGACGGAACAGATGAAGTGGATGGAACGGATGAAGTGGATGGGAAGGATAGAGCGGGTGGGTGCAATGGATGGAGTGGATCGTGTGGATAGAGGAGATGAGTGGATAGAATGGATGACTGGACGAGGTGGATGATGGAACGGTTGAAGTGGATGGAATGGTTGAAGTGGATGGAATGGTTGAAGTGATTGGAACAGATGAAATGGATGACAGGAATTCATTGGATAGAACAGATGAAGTGGATGGAACGGATGTTACTGGACGATCAGATTAATCAGATAAACGGACGAAGCGGATAGAACCGATGAAGCAGACGGAACGGATGAAGCGGACGGAACGACTGCTATGTAGCTGTATCCCCATGTTACCCCATTCATCCTGTCGCTTTATATACGTATCCCGCTATATGCGCCCCCATCCTGCTCTCGTCCCTGACCGCTAGCGCTTCACTGAAAATCCACCATATCACACGACTACGCTTACTCTCTCCTATACACCATCATTCAATTAGAACACACCTATGCTATGACACATTCGGCCTAGCTGTTCTCACACTAACATGACCCCACTACCACCTCATCATCCTAATAAAACACAGCTAGCTGAGCACATTCTGGATAGTTTTAGGTGTCTCCTCAGGCCTAACGCAGCCAGAACTCAGCCTGAGTGTCCACCCTCCAGACTGAACACACCCAACTGATTTCTTCAGCACCACATCTACCGCTATGAAGCAGCTATCATGCAACAACCACACGAGCTGCACACATATCTGGTGCGCCCACGCACAATAACACATTCTCTCTCTCTACTGACCTGAACTACGTTTCCCAAGGGCGTTCAACCTACCAGCTCTTTGAGGTCATACCAATGATACATAAGGCGCTATAAAAATGCCAAGTAACATAACATAACTTGCATACAGCAGAACAACAGCAGCCAGCTTCAGCTACACCGCAACCCCAAACAATTCCCTTCTTTGGAAAGCTCATCCGTTTCCCTTCGGGTGAGGAATCCATAGAGGACGATCTGGAGCGATGAAGCCTCTTCTGAGATCTCCACGAAGGCGATGAAGAGGAATGACCTCAAACACTTAGTGTGCTTGCCGTGCCGCTTGGCTCGGTGTGGAGACCTCTCTCCTGCACTCTTATCTTCGGACAATTTCTTTGTGGGGGTTACCGAAGACAATTTTGGGGAGGGTTTGCCCAAAGAAAGTTTCCCCTTCCTCTCTTTTAAGGCTTTTCCAGTCATAGACTGACACGAGCCACAATCGGTGACGATGTGGGCCGACCCCAGGCACCAGAGACATACCCGATAAGGATCGGTTATAGACACTTTAGCCAAACACTAGGCACATCTCTTAAAGCCTGTTTTCGGGGTATGAGTCAGCCTTTTTCAGACAAAACCCGTAACTGCGCAGTTATCAAACACGCAGAGCCAAAGAACCGTTTCGAGCTACTGTGCAGAAAACTGAACAGAGCCGATGTGTGCCTTTTGTGCCAGAGTCAACGTCATACTCGAGGAGGACAGAGACCCTCGAAGGACACAAGTTCAACGACGCACAGCGCCCTATGCTGAGAAAAGGTTCTGAGCTGCAAGCAGGATATCAGAGTATATCAAAAATGAGGAATACATGGGAGGACACAATCCATTCAAAAGCAGTGTACTGACCATGAAATGGGTGAAGGGTTTCAGTTAAGAGGATGAAGATAGAAGAGGCTTTGGTCAATGACGGTGGCTATAATGAATGAAGCTATGTCATTCAGAGGTAAATCTACCTCCCCAAAGTTTGTTATCATCAATTTCAAGAAGTATAAAAAAAAATGATTCATTTATTGTGCTTATATGCATCGTCCAATCTGAATTATTGGTCCTGAAGAAGGCAACAACCAAGTCAATAGAACGTTGCCAAAACATCTGGTTAGAAGACAGTTAGACCCCACGCTACTGTTAACCAGTTAGAAGGGCACCCATCCGGCCCTTGACAATTAAGTTTAGATGTACCCCTGCTAAATGAATTCAACATTTGAAAAGTTGAAAATTCAACTGCGTGAATCAGTTTATATTTGACGAAATCAGTCATTATGTTAAAGTTATGAAAATATGTTTACTGTTTCATGTTATGTGTCGGAATTCTTTTTCTTCTTTTTATTTGTTTGAAATACCTCTATTGTGCACAACACTGTCATTGCCATGTTATTAGATTATGAAAACATAATTTGTATGACTTTGTGCTTACTGCGTGTTTGGTGTTACACACAGGTACAACAATAATAATAAAAAAATATATTTTTCTAAACAGGTGCATTGGTCAATATGAGGAAGATGAAGGTGCAATCACTGGGAACCATTTGCTAAGTATAGGGGACCAAAATATACACATGCAATAAGGTATAGTCATGTCTTTAAATTGTATATACATGTGTTGGGAACCCATTCGCGTATGCAGGATATTGAAGGAGTGACATGTGGTAATGAATATGTACGTGGGTGAAAATGACTTGGAAAGGAGCCAGTGATGGTAGGGGGCACGGAATATGCATGCACGGGAAAATGACTCAAAGAGACGCCAAGGGACGGCGCGAGGAAGGGGATATTATGTTACATGGGAGGGCTCAGGCGTTGGGGTGTGGATGGAGAGTTAGTTGGGCAAGGCGGTTGGGACGGGGTAGCGATCAGAAGGAAGCGGTCTCTGTGGGGAAAGAGGCAATGGGCAGGGGGAGAGGAGCATGTTAAAGATTGGGATGAGAGGATGGGGCAGCAAACGGACAAGGAGTTATGAGGGGGCAGATTTAGTTAAGAGGACAGGGTACAGCTGTCCATGATGGGGAAGGAATACTGCAAGCTAGATTTTAGGATGGTACCGGAGGGGCAGTGTATGGTCCTAAGCGGTAGTTGGGGCAGAAGAACAAGTTACTTACCAACTGTAACGTTCTTTCGATTGGATGTTCCTCCCACGTATTCCCTATCTTAGATATATCCTTACCTTCAGCTTTGCTGCTTCGGAAATTTTCTCTCTCTCCACCAGAGGGCGCTCCACTCGAGGCGGCAGCGTCGATGTCCCTCGGCGGCATCCGTTGCGTGTCGACATCATCCATAGTATAAATGCCTCGAGCGCGCCCATTGGCCTCAGTTCTGTTTTTTCGTATCAGGGCCCACGTATTATAAACAAAGGCGTGCCTCTTATTGACCCAAGCCTTGAAAGAATTTAGAGTGTAAACCACGTAAACTGTACTGTGGGGTAGGATGGGAGGGTCGATGAGGAATACGTGGGAGGAACATCCAATCGAAAGAACGTTACAGTTGGTAAGTAACTTGTTCTTCGAATGGATTGTGTCCTCCCACGTATTCCTCATCTTAGATAGATAGACTCCCAAAGCAGTTTTGTATTGGAGGCGGGAGTACATTTGCCTTTTAGTCATGTACCGAATGTAGTACAGAGTTGGCAAATAAACCTCCTTGAGATGTAGTTGAGTCCAAAGCATGATGTTTGATGAAAGTATGCATGGATGACCATGTGGCTGCTGCACAAATATCTTGCACAGGGACACCCCTCTTAAGTGCTGTTGAAGTTGCTATGCCCCTAGTTGAATGGGCTCTTAAGCCCTCAGGGGGATCTTTTCCAGCTAGCCTATAGCACTCTGTTATGGCTAAAATGATCCATCTTGATAATGTTTGTTTGGTTATGGCTAGTCCCAATTTACGGCCAGTGTATCCCACAAATAGTTGATCACACTGACGTATCTTTGACAATCTTGAGATGTAAAAGCTTAGAGCCCTTCTGGGATCTAGCCTATGCAGTCTTTTCTCTTCCTTACATGTGTGTGGAGGAGGGTAGAATGCAGGTAGAATTATTTTCTGTGACAGATGAAAGTCTGAAACTATTTTTGGCAGAAAAGATGGTTTAACTCAAAGGACAACTTTATCTTTATGAAAGATGGTGTGAGGAGGACCACTCGAAAGTGCCTGCAACTCAGTTACTCTGTTGGCTGAAGTCAATGCAATTAAAAGTATAGTTTTTAATGTAAGAAGCCTTAACGGACAAGAATGCAAAGGCTCAAAAGGTGCACATGTCAGAAATTAAGTACCAAATTTAAATCCCACACAGGAACTTAAAAAGGTACTGGTGGAAAAAACATTGCTTAAACCTTTTAGAAATTGTATTATTAAGGGTATCTTAAAATTAGATCTTTCTTCTGATGCGCTTGAAGATAGATAGCGCTGCTACATATCCTTTTATTGTGTAATAGAAAAGATAATACCATTGGAATGTCACATTCAAAAGGATCCACATTCTTATCCTTGCACCAGTTACTGAATTTATTCCAATGACACCGGTACAAAGATTTTGTTGCTGGCCTTCTGGCCGAGAGCAACACCTCCATAACATCATCCGGAAGGTCCCAATCCTTGTATCTCAACCTCTCAGAAGCCATGCGTGAAGGTTGAGTATGTTGACCTCTGGATGGAGAACATGACCTCCCTCTTGCGAGAGAAGATCCTCTCTTTTTGGAAGACGTATTGGAGGGCAGATGGACATGTCGAGAAGGTCCGGATACCACGTTCTCCTGGCCCAATCCGGGGCAATTAGGATCATGGTTTTCCTGAACTTTCTCAACCTCCTGATTACCTGAGGGATCACAGGGACTGGAGGGAACGCATATAGAAGAGGAAATTCCCACTCTACTACAAATGTGTCTCCTAAAGCTCCTCTCGGGGGAAATTCCCTTGAGCAGTACAGTTTGCACTTCCTGTTGACAATGGTCCCGAACAGATCCACTTGAGGGGTTCCCCAAAGGGCGAAGATCTCCATAAGGACTTCCCGAGCTATCTCCCACTCGTGAGAGACTGTGCTCTGCCTGCTCAGAGAGTCCGCCGCTGTGGTTTGCTCTCCTGCTAGGTGAATGGCAGATAGAGAGATCCCTTCTTGTATTACCCAGAACCAGAGCTGCATTGCATCTGGACAGTGGGTGACCCTACTCCTCCTCTCTTGTTGAGGTAGTACATGGCCACTGTGTTGTCCGTCATGATCAGGACATTCTTTCCCCGTACAGAGGGCAGGAAGGCCTTCAGAGCTAGTCTGGTCACCCTCAGCTCCAATAGGTTGATGTGTAGTCTGGACTCCGATAGAGACCAACGACCGCTGATTGTCAGATCATTGGTGTGGGCCCCCCAACCTGTGAGTGAGGCGTCCGTCACTACAGTGATCTCCGGCCATGGCTGCCAAAATGATTGTCCCTTGAGGATGTGTTCTTTGCAAGCCCACCATTGTAGGTCCAGAGCTACTCTGGTTGGAACTTGTAAAAGATCTGTCATTTCCCCTGAAAATTGGGACCATTGAGCCCTGAGGGCCCATTGAAGGGATCTCATCCTCAATCTGGCCTCTGGCACCAGAAAAATGCAGGATGCCATGAGGCCGAGCAACCTGAGAAAATCGAAGGTCGTTAGATACTGGGCATTCTGGAATTTTGTCACCATCTGCAGAATGTGGTGAGCTCTCTCTTCGGGAGGCGAGGCTTTGCCCGAACGAGTATCCAACACTGCTCCTATAAACTGGAGCTTCTGTGATGGTATCATGTTTGACTTTTTTAAATTCAGAGAAAACCCTAGTTTGTGAAGGAAGTGGCAAGTCTAGGATAGATGATCCTGGACTTGTTCGGGAGAACGTGACTTGATCATCCAATCGTCCAAATAGGGGTAGACATGAATCCCCCCTCTTCTGAGACTTGCTGCCACTACCGCCATCAACTTGGTGAAAACTCTTGGGGCGGAGGTCAACCCGAAAGGCAGAACTCGAAACTGATAGTGAGAGTTGCCAATCGCGAACCTCAGGTACTTTCTGTGCTTGAGATGGATTGGCACATGAAAGTAAGCATCCTGAAGGTCCAATGATACCAACCAGTCTTGAAGTTGGAGAGGCTGAAGGATCTGAGAAAGAGTGATCATCTTCAACTTGTCCTTCCTGAGGAACTTGTTCAAATTTCTCAAGTCCAAGATGGGTCTCAGTCGTCCGTCCTTCTTTGGAATGAGGAAATATGGAGAATACCAACCCTTGTTCCTCTCCGCTACAGGTACATGTTCTATTGCACCTTTCTGTAGCAGGGTTAAAACTTGCTGCAACAGGAGCGGGTCTGGATTTTTGGTAGAGTTGTAGTCTGGTGGGTGATTCTGAGGTTTCTTCAGAAAGGGAAGGCAGTAACCTTGGGATACTGTTTCCAGTGCCCATTCATCTAAAGTAATGCCTCGCCATTCTTTCAGATGCTGTGAGATCCTGCCTCCGACTGGGGTCTTGTGAGTCAAAACCTCAGAGTGGTTTTGCGGCAGCTCCAGCAGCGGTGAAGGGACAGATGCTGCTGCTGGGGCAGGTCTAGTGCCTCTTCCTCGCCCCGAGGACATTTTCTTTGCCCTCTTTGATTGGCCTGTCCCCTTCCTCTCCCAAATGAGGAGTAAAAACGAAATGGACGACCCCTCCAGGAAGATGAGCCTGTGTATTGGCGTTGTTGAGGTTGTCGTATAGAGGCACTAAGTGACTTTGCCACTGCCTTGGAGGTCTGCAGCCTCTCCAAACTTTCATCCGCCTTGCTGCCAAACAACCTCGAGCCATCAAATGGCATGTTAAGGAGTCTAGATTGAACATCTGGTGCGAAACCTGACTTCCTTAGCCACGCAAATCTGTGTAGCACTGCACTAGATGTCATGGACCTGCTGATACTGTCAGCAGTGTCCAAACCTGCTTGAAGGCATTCTCCCGAAGCCTCCTTACCATCGTTAATTATGGATAGGAAACCATCACGTTCCTCTCCTTCCGAGATGTGTTGAGCTGCCGCTGACATGCAGTCCCACAGAGTATAATTAAATCTAGCCAATGTACAAGATACATTGGTAGACTTTAGAGTCATGCTCCCTGATGTAAAGACCTTTTTCGACCAAGTATCTATTTTCTTGTCATCCCTATCAGGGGGAATAGTAGGGTATGCAGCATTTTTGTTGATGTGGCCGCCTGAACTACCAAGCTCTCAGGAGAAGGATGTTTGCTCAAGTATTTTGGGTCAGAGTTACAAGGTCTGTATTTTGCCACATATTTTTTATTCACTGCTGGACTAGATTCCAGCCTTTCCCAGGCAGCATTTACTCTTTTTTGCAGTGCAATATGAAAGGGAAGTATGGGGTCTGGTTGAGGTCCTCCTGACAAAATATCTGTCATATCATCATCCTGGTATACAGGTGCATTACTACCCAATCCCATAACTCTGTTACTCTATTCATAAGTTTTCTGTAACCCAGATCAGCATGTTCTGCTGGATCTGGTCTCTCAAATTCATATTTAGGAGAGGTGTCTATTTCCACTTGCAGACTGTAAACAGTCGTACAAACATCTTTTGTCCCATATTTTACACCTGCTGATGTAACCTCAGGTTCATCTTGTCCATATTCTTCATTTTCTGATGACATTTCCCCATATACAGAAGACATAGTGTGGAAAAAGTCATGTCTGTTTTCAGGGTGAAATACCTTCTCAGGAATATGTTTCAACCCTATATTTGGTGTCGACGTCGACAGAAAAGTCAATGGTGTCGAAGTCGTAGCCGTTACCTACAAAGTTGTCGAGGTATTCTTCGATGTTTTAGAAGGCACTATAAATGGTGTCGAAGGAATCTTCAAGGCAGTCAACGTTGTCGAAGGAATCTTCGAAACACTCGACGCCGTCGAAGAAGTCTTCGAGGTCATCAATAAAACACTCGACGTACCTTTTTTCTGTTGGGTCGTCGACCCTTTATACTCGATAGCCTTCGACAGAGCCTTCGAAGATGTTATTGTTGAAGTCTTTTATGACTTATCAACGTCAAAAGTCTTTTTCTTAGAGTCTGTCTTTTTAGGTGTCTGGGACGAGTCCTTAGAAGACACCCTCGACAATTTTTTGTCGGACTTTCTAGTTTTAGACCTTCCTCTGTCACTTTTGTGAGCAGAGGCATGACCTTCAACAGACATTTTTGAGGGGGTCTGGGCCGCGTTCTCAAAAATTTTCATCATAGACTCTCTAAATGCTTCCCACTTTTTAGGGGAGTCGTGCTTAGTTGGACAAGTAATAACTTCCTCTGAAGTTGAGGAAGAAGAGGAAGAGGGAGATCGGTGTCATCTCTTTTTCGCCTTCTTAGGCTAAGAATAAGAAGAGGACTTCCTTGATGTACTCCTCAATCGTGATTTTTTATGGCGTTTCGCCGAAGATTAAGCCGAATCTTTACTCCCCCTCGAAGAAAACTTCGAGGATTCCTCCCCCACCGCCAGTTTACCTCGTCTTTCTTTCAAGGCCTTATGGGTCATAGATTGGCATGAACCGCAGTCGTGGATCCGATGATCAGACCCGAGACACCAGAGACAGTTACGGTGAGGGTCGGTTATCGACATCTTCCTTCAGCACTTTAGACACTTTTTAAACCCCGTTTTCGGAGTTGATGGATTAGAGGAAGACGACATTATTCAATTAACTGAAGCACCGTTTTTATACAACCGAAGCAAAGCTAACGGAAATAAGAAACTGAGGCCAACTGGTGCGCTCGAGGCATTTATACTACGGATGACGTTGACACTTGACAGATGCCGCCGAGGGACATCGACGCCGCCTGCCTCAAGTGGAGCGCCCTCTGGTGGAGAGAGAAAAAATTTCCAAAGCAGCAAAGCTGAAGGTAAGGATATATCTAAGATGAGGAATACGTGGGAGGACACAATCCATTCGAAATAACACCGCTGGGGAAGGTTGTTCTGGTTGCCAGAGTCTCAGCCAGTTAAAGGAATGGTTGGTGTAAGCTTCAGGGTTTTTATATTGTTTAGGAGGGTGGTAAGTGCTGTTGAGACAGACAGGCTAGCCCAGGAGTACAGAAAGAGGAAGGAGCTAGTTGAACGAGAATGGTGCACCAGCTCGGGGAGGGGATAGTGGGAGACTTATAAACCCACTAGGGACTGAAAGGGGGAGGGAATACTTGAGGGGATGATTTAGGGAAGGAGGGGCAGGGTGGATAGGTATTTGTACAAAATATTTTTTAGTCTGTGAGGTTGAGAATCTAGGTTAGCAAATATTTGTAAACTTGGGTCTGTCTCATTAAAGCAACCTGTTCCACTTAACGTGAGTCTTAGAAGCTTTGGGGCAGTTTAGCCCAAAGATGTGCTTGCTTGGAGTTGACTTTACGAATGTTGTGATCCTGGGCCACTGTGTACTCGCAGCATTGTTCACTGCTTAAACTCTTGTCCACTGCCTGAGCCACCTAGCACTAAGGCTTATCTGCTACTGTTCCACTTTCTGCTTGTCAGTGGTGCAGCTGTCTTCACTTGAGTGTCCTTGAAGCTGCATTCTTACGTGGTGCAGTTACAGATTTTCCATTTGTTCACCTTTTTCTTACGGTGTGCTTTCCTTGTTGGGTGAGACTGCACCTCTGTCCTCCCTTGTATTTGATTTATACCCGTTGCCAGTGCAAGTGAATCCGGTGGTGAAAGTGGGTCCTGCCTGCTTACATAGAGCCTGCACTGCTTTCCTGCCCAGCCAATATTGACTGCTTACCTGCTCACTTAACTTCATTGTGACCTGCCTGCACCTCTTCCTCACAAGCGTTGCACCTCTGCCAGACAGCCTCATTATGAGTTAGATGGTAAGTGGTAAAATTGGCAGTAACTGAGTACCACTACACCAAATTATGAGGTTGGGTTTATAGTGGGGGATTTAACCCCAGGAAAACCTCAGAGGTAAATCTTCCCACTCAATGCCGAAAACTCATCAGAACTGGCGGAATTACCATGGCAGTAATCTTGCGGCGATAATTCTGCAAAAAAAATGCCACATTGGGTCCAATGGACCCAAAATTAATGGGAAATTACACCAACACTTGTAATCAGGCGGAAATTCCACCAGACTAAGTGGCGGTAACAGTAATTCCTAAGGGCAATTTTTTGGCAGATTTACAGCCAAATTTCCTCCTAACTCGTAATGAGGCCCAAAGAGTTTGGAATCGCATCCCCTCCCCCTTAGCATATGTTTGTGGTCCCTATGAAGCCTCTAGCTGAAAGGAGCCTATTCTCCACACAGCAGACGCTGTCACAGCCTCAGTCAATCGCAGAACACAACCACAACGGTCCCTGACTCTAATTCAGCTAAGCGTTTAACAGATCTGGACCAAAAACATCTAAAACCCAAACCACAAGGAATTGACCAGAACAGCTGACATCAGAGTCATTACCCCGGTAATTATGTTTTAACTATGATATACCGTCTGCATAACTGTGCTGTTTTCAACGAAATTCGGCTTTTGAATCCGATTCTGACACCTGGACCCAGTTGTTCACAGATGGTCTATGAAGGACTGGAACACATGATACCAAGAATCCAAGATCCATCCAGTAGCCGGAAATCTCAAGTGCTTCCCTGCCACTGACTTCAAGGCTATTCTGGTGCAGCATCGGGATCATCTCACTCTCCACCAATGTGGTCACTCGTGGCTCAGAACCTAAAAATGTAGTCAGCCGAAAATCCTGTTTAAATGAAAGACGGCCTGAAATGGCCCAACGCTAAACCTGTAACTATGCATGCACACTCACGCTTGAACCTAGGCCTGTTGGAAAAGTACTCTCCAAGCCAGTCATGTAGTAATTTTGGGTTTTCAAACGTATTTCTCCTACACACCATTTATACATAAATCTATCCGAATTTAATAGAGGCACAGTGCTACAATATTATTTCTGTCTGGACAGTGCTTTTTTAAATGATAGTGTTACCACCTATCTCCTCTGTCCCACTCCATTCCTGAGAGTTTAGCCTAGGTTGTTTGATCAAAACAAAACAATACGTGAGCAAACAACAGCTTTAGAGCCTGGTGAAGAATCCTAAGAACCCTCTTATGCTCAGTCATGGACATCCCTTCCTCTGGGATGAGAAAGGCTTGAATGCGAAACCTGGCTACTGCTTATACTACTTTCGGAGCATGCCTAACATCTCAAAGTCAGCAGATTTATAAATATCCATTCCCTTCCTGCCTAGGCCTGTCATATGGGTGTCTCTAATTAAAGGCTATAACACTTTACCATGGAATAAACTTTGTGGTCGGTACTCAACAAAAAATATACGGTTCTGACCTTCCAGGATATTTTATTTTCTAAACATATGCATGTCCATGCTTTCTGGACTTTAACCCATCTCAGGTGCATTTATTCCTCACCCCTCAGCTATTGAAGGTCACTGTGTACATATGTACTCGTGTCATGTGTGTTCAAGTGCAATCCTCATTACCCTGGTGCAAATAGTTGTCTTCCCAAAGCACAGGTGGAGCCTATGTAATGTGAGCCTATGGAAGCGAGGTGATTTGTGTGTGGTTATAGAAAGCGTTGCGCCTCTCATATTGCCTCATGGGTGAGGCGTCACATCAATTCCCCAGAAGGTATCTTCCCTGCAAGATGGCCACCATGCAGTCCGATCCATGTCCTTGGCTATCTTGCAGCCCCATGATGCAGTGTGTAATCTAAGGTCTCCCATTAACCCTATGCATGCCACTGCGGCGCACTTCTGCAAATGCAAATAGCTGTGTATACTGCCAGTGCAAAGATCCCATTGCTAGGATACTTCTGATTTGTGGGCAGAGAACCGAGAACAGAGCTGCAGATGGGGAAATACACAGTACCTTCAGCGATCAGAATTTGTGGGCATAATACCTAAGGAATTTTCAGATGTCCTAGCTGCCGTTGATCTTTAACGCGTGATAAAATGAATAGTATGGCTTTAACATCTAGATTAGAAACCTGCCTGATTACATGTCTTTGAAACGGGCATAGACCGCGTGTGCTCTTTTTTTTTTATAACAAACCCCTTCCTCATGACAGGGTAAAGGGGCCTTTGTAGTAAAGTTCTGAAGAGTAAGTGTTTTCTGCTTCTTGTTTCATTGTAAGGTCTGAGTTTCGACTGAGGTCTTTGTGCATTATGCGTGCAGGTGGCGGTGCCCAGCACTGCAAAACGACATTTGAACAGGAGTCACTGGAGCATATGCATCTATAATTACAATCCAGGTCAGTTGGATATTAAACACTGGCAATAACCAGGTGGGTGCTTTTCGTGAATGGGCCCTTTCAAGACGTTTCTATTATTCTGCGTTCAACGGTTGGAAGGCAGGAAGCAGTACAGGACGCCCATGTGGCAGTTTGCAATAGAATGCTGTGCAATTTCGGCATTCACTAATAAAATGCAGAGACCATGCACTACAGATTAACATTGTGCGTGTCCACAAGCTGGCAAATTAACAGACCAGCAGAAAATGGTGGCCTGTACCTACAGCCCATCTGCCCATGCTTCCCTTTCAGAGCTACTGGGCAAGAAAAAGGTATGTGCTTCTGCTCTGCAGATTCCATATGTTTTAAATATCGAGATTACAGGATGGCTCCACAGAAAAGATGAAATCACGCTACTTGCACGATGGCAAGTTGCCCTCACGATAGCCGAGGTGCTGTAAGGATGTTCTGGTGGCCTCCAACTACAGTGATAGTGTCCAGTGTATAAATGGACCCATCCACCCAGAGTCCAACAGTTGCCCATATACTTCCCAGCGGTGGAGGACTGGGAGCATTCCAAGGTGACTGAGAGGAGAAGGACGGGCAGATAAGGAATCTGCTTTAGAGACATTATATTCAGCAGAACCAACGCTACCCGTAAGTACATATCTTATTCTTCTAATGGATACCATCTCCACTACAGATTCCTTATCTTTGAAAGATTCTCCCAGAAATAGCTAACAGTTTGGAGTAGTGGGGTGTTTGGAATCTACAAGACAAAGAAAAATAAGTCCCAACTAAATATGAATGCAGTACAGATCTTCTAAACAAGACATCAACCCCAGTGTCTGAACTTAAGACAGTAGTGTTTCGAATACGTGTGCCGAGTCATAGAAGTCACCACCACCTTGATGATTCCTTAGACCGGCGCAACCTCTAGTAGAATGTGTCACAATCCCCTATGGGGGAATCATTTGCACCACCTCATAACAAATCCTAATACCTGTCACAAATGATAAGCTGATGGCCAACTTTGTCACAGCCACCCCTCTGCATGGCCAAAAGCAAAAACCAGGTCTCTGTCCATTCTGTATTGATCCAATCTAGCAATGTAAAGGTGCAGTGCCCTATTTAGGTCCAGTCTGGGTCGTATATCCTCGGCCTTGGAAGGATGAGGTTTGAGAAATAAAGAATGCAGTCACATCAAATGACTGATAAGGAATTCATTGATCACGTTCGGTAGAAACGACGACCTCTATATGAGCTTCATCTTGTCTTTCATTAGTACACTATAGAACCTGTCAGCTAACAGAGCATGTAACTCACTCACCCATCTGGCTGTGGCTATGGGCACCAAAAAGGCAGCCTTCAGGGTGAAGAACTTGAATCACAGCTGAGCATCAAGTTCAATGGTGGTGCCATCAACCATGACAGGACTGTGATGAAGTCTAACTGTATGTGGATATACAGTGCTTGTGGGCAGCGGATAATTAGAAACTGCCTGATAAAAAATATATTGAAAAAAGATCCCTGTTCATGCCCCCACAGAAATATAGTGTGTTCAGGTATTTCCTTACGGCAGAGATCAGCAGGTACTCCTTCAGTGAGTGGAAAATCCAGCAACCTTGCCACTAAGGACCGAAATAGACCAACCTGCTGATGATCGCACCACCTGCAAAAGAACTGCCACGTATGGGTTCCATGTACTCTACCAGCTAACCCCTAACCATGAGGCTTGGCACTTCTTCAGAAACCTGGGAACTCAGAAGCCAAGTTTGGAGCTGAAAGCTACCTTGGTCCGGTTGCTATACTATACCGAAATGCTGCATCTGCAGATCTCAAAATACCAGATCCTTCGAGCACAAGTTCTGCGTACCACCTTGGGGGACCCAACTTTATTGTTCCTCCATGGAACATGAAATTCCTCAGGACAATCTGCACCATGGGATGTGGCGGGAATATATACATGAACTCAAAGTCCCCAAGGCATTGCCACGAGCCTCTTCCTTGGGACCTCTCTGCAGCAGAATTCTTTGGAATTCTGGCTAGAGTGGGACAAAAAAAGTCAACTTGTGGCTGTCTCTCACTTCCTGAAATTGCAGTCCAACAGAGTCTGGCGCAGAGACTATTCATGTAACACTGACTGGAGCCTGCTTAGTGGGCCTGCCCATATATTGCTCTTTCTTGGCAGTTGGAACACCAGCATTGAAATGTCCCTAGCAGGTAGCCACAACCATAGGGCTTAAGCTTCTGTGTATAGCTTGAGTAACCTGCTCTGATTATCCGCTAGCACTTATACACACGGTGCAGTGCTAATGTAATTACCAAAAGGACTGCAACTCTTTCTAGAGTAAAAAATGTACATTCACCAGTAGCCATTTACTAGTGATAATTTTCTTTTGGCGAGTAAGAAATGGTGTGCTATCTATCTGTGTAGAATGGAGGTGGCGAGTGATTTTTTCAAGCTGGCTAGTGGCTTGTAACTTAACAATTTGACCCCCTATTCTTACCATTGAGTTGGGGTTGGAAAATGTACAAGTGAGATGAATCACCCTCTGCTTCAGCAAACCCATGTCGAGCCTCCCTTCTCGATTCTACCACCTCTTAAAAAGCACTGATGGGGCCACCCCAATCCATCATTGATGCATCCGTGACCTGTTCCTAAAAGATTGGGCGCGCTAAGAGCTTGCCCACCACCATATTCTGATCTTTTTCCCACTAGCTCAAGTTGTGCTAGCCAGACACTTACTGGCACCTTGTCCACCATAGACCTTGTCCAGTGACCCCCAATCTGAAGCTCAGCTCCAACTTTAGCAGCCTCATATGGAGCCTCACCTGATGAACCAGCACAAAAGAGGAGGTCAGCAGACCCAGTAACCTCAGGAATACCCAGGTTGCAGTCAGCTGGCTAGCCATTTCCTAATTGCTTTAAGCCTCTCTAGTGGTATGAAAGCCTTCTTCTCAATTGTATCCTGCACTGCCCCAATAAACTGCAGCTGCGTAGTCATGTGCAGATTTGACTTGATTATGTTGAAGCCCAGCATCTGTAGAAGCCACTGGTCTTTTGAAGTGCAGGAGAGAAGTACCACTCCACTGCCCAACAGGTACCCTCAAAATCCGAACTTGCAAAACAATCCTCCTCCTTATCCCCAGTTCCAGGACAATAGATCCCTGAACCAGGGAGCAGGAGAATCAGGACTCAAAATGATGGCGAAACTGTCAAATACCCGAGCTACTCCACTAGAAGAGACAGTTACCGTTTTAGGGAGGAGTAGAGGTATGAGCAGAGGCCTCCTTACAACCCAGAAAAAGTTACACAACTGCAGTGACAGGTCCAAAAATTGACAGACGGCCTGAGGAGCATGCTGAGGGCTCAGTCGAAACCCCAAAGTGTCTAGGCTCCCCAGAATACCCCAACACCTGTGTATGAGCCCCAGGGGGATGGGGGGGATGTCTGAAGGAAAGTTACGACGAGCAACAGGTTCCTGAGGATGGGGTCCTGGTTCAACAGAGATGTCAAGCCCGTGAGTAAACATCCTTTGTCACCAAAATAGAACAACTGGAAACCTCTCAGCCTGATATTGACTCTTCTACCCCAGAGAAGCTGAAACGCAAAGAACACTCACTTTGTGGAGGCCAAAAAACAAATAATCCCCTTCGAAAGAGGAGAATCCCCAGAGGATTCAGGTAAGGAGACTTTTTCTTTCAGGAATGGGGGGATTTATTTTATTTTATGTATTTGTTTTTAATGTGCCAAAAGCCCACAGGCATCGAATACAGCAACATTTACACAATAGGAACAAACATCAATAAACGGGATGAAATTAAATTCCTAAGCAGAATGTTGGAAAGGGAGCTAGTTACTTGAAGAGCAGAGCTTTTAAGGATTTCCTGAACACTCTTAAAACGGGTTCTGCTCTCAATGCAATAGGTAATGAGTTCCAGAAGTTAGCTGCTTTTACTGGAAAAGATCTTCTAAGGCCGTTTGCACGCCTGTGACCTGGACAGGTGATCAGCATTGGGTATGAGGAACGCAAAACTCTGGTTGGGTGATACTGAGGCATTCATGATTTAAGATAAACAGGAGCAGATCCATAGACACATCTGTGAATCAAAGTCCCTACTTTAAAGTTAATTTGTTCCTGGATGGGAAGCCAATGTAGGTCTCGTCTGTAATTTGAGATATTTTCTCGTCCTGTTATTTTCTTGACGATGCGTACTGCGTCGTTTGGCAAAACCTTTTCGTTTTTTCAGGTTGAGGCTCTAGGCAATAAAGAGTTACAATAATCAAGTCTCGATATGATGGTAGCTCAAGCAATGATTGCGCTGTTGTTTTCAGAAATATAAGGGCAGATATTCCTGAGAAGACGAAGATAGTAATTGTAATTCTTGCTCAGCTCGTTGACATATGTATCTGAATATAAAGAAGACTCCAGCTGGATACCAAGGGTTTTTACCTCATTCTGTACAGGGATGATGTTAGTTCCAATTTGGAAGCTTGCAAAGTCAGAACTCAATTTTTCCCGAGCTTGTTTTGAGCCAAAGATAAGAAGCTCTGTTTTGTTGCTGTTGAGACAGAGCCAATTTGATGACATCCAGGATTCAATTTGGTTGTAGATGTAAGATAGGACCGCAGAATCTAAGGTATATTAGCCAGACGTTTCTATGACCAGCTGGGTGTCATCTGCCTAGTTTGTATAAAATACATCCAGGTCATCCAGAAGTGAGCATAGAGCCGTGATATATAAGTTAAACAGAATGGGTGACAGGCTTGCCCCCTGAGGGACTCCACACCAGATTGGAGCTGTTGAGGAACAAGCTGGACCTCACTGGATCCTAGATTTGCGGTCAGATAGAAAAGAGTGAAACTAATAGACCACCCCCTCAGAACAATGACCCCGGTGGCGTTGGGAATGAAGGGGGAGATCATGGACCACCAAGTGGAATGCCGCTGACAAATACAGTAGAACCAGTAACCCCACTTTTACCTTCTCAATCATTTTCAGCATATGTGATTGGAGGTCCACTAATCCAGTTTCCGTGCTGTAACAGGCCCGAAATCCTGATTGTCTGCTATGAAAAATGGTATTAAATTCTACATATGATTGGATTGCTGGCAATTTTTGCTTCAAACACAGTCTGAACTGCTATGGAATCTTGATTTGTAGGCAAAAAGGAAAGGAAGTTTGAAGTGCCTTAGGCTTTTCACAAAGTTTGAGGGTCTCATAAAGTTTTCTGGAGCTATTAGCTGCTTTATTTATTTCTAGGTTGTAAATGTTACTTTTAAATAGTTTATCTGCTTCTTTCCAAGCCTTTTTATTTTCCTGAGACTGATGTTTTAACCAGAATGATTCCAATTTACGCTTTTCCCTTTTTAACGCTCTAAGGTATGGGGTAAATAATTTTTGGTGCACAAGTTTATCTCTTGCTGATCTAGTTTGAAAAGGTGCTGTTTTCTCCAACATCTTTGTCAAGTTTTTTACGAAAGACAGGACTAGATGTTCAACAGAGTCTGTATTTGATGTCTCAACCATAATTGTATTAAGGCAAGTTGATAGTTCCTGAGAATGTATCCTTTCAAAGTTAAAACTTGTAACAATTTTTGTAGGGTTGTAGTGTTAAACAGGGCCCTCTGGGAGTTAGATATGAAATTCAATGACATAATGGTACGACCAAATACAAGGCCGGGTCTGGTCAATATCAATTTTAAGACTTCTGGTTGTCACCTAGTCTAAAATATGTTTTTTATCTGTTGTAGGTTCGTTGTTCACAACTTGAACATTTATATTGTTTAAGGCTATCTCTAAATAAATTGCTTCAGTGTCTAATTTGTCGGCCCTCCAACGATTTATACCTCCTAAGAAAAGTAATGCACGGTTTGAGCCCTAGAAAGAATTTAGGATCTGGGGGATTTCTTTGTTGAACTCTGGCATAGCCGAAGGTGGACGATTAATTAGAACAAAATGTATACAACTGTTGGGGTTTGGAGTCATTTTACCATGTAGAATCTCGCAGCCCTGACAGGAAATTGGTGAATCGATAAGTCCTAAATCACTCTTTGCAATGATTGCTACTCCCCCTCCAAAGCCTTGTTAGTGGTTTTTACAGAAAATGGAGAAACCTAGGGGTACTGCTAGGCTTACCGATGGACTGCTGGTGTCTCTGATCCAAGTTTCTGGAAGGCACAAAATATCAAGATTGTTGTCTACGATCAGGTCTTGAATGTCCCGAGCATGACTGTTTAAAGATGTGGTATTCGAGAGGGCTATTTTTAGTTTTTCCCCTTTGCCTGTTAGGGAATGAAAATTACCTTAGTTGACGTTTCCTTGTTGCTGAGGGTATGAAATGAGATTATACTCTGGGGAAGTTGTCAAGAGGATAGTCACTTGGGAGATAGACCTACTAATCGTATGATCATGCTCAACAATTATTACTTGCTTTGCCGGCATTATGTGGGCTTCAATGTCTTTTACACAAGAAATTTAGATCCCTTTGGCTGTATCGGGAGGTAATGAATCGAGCGTGTTAATGTAATCCTGGTGCAAAGTTTGTAATTTCTGCCGTAATAACTTCTGCAGAAGCCCTAGGGGTGGATTGCAGGTTACACAAGTTGAGATAGCTCGTAAGTCCAGCTGGGAATGGGGAGTTGCCTAATACATCGAATTTTGTCCATTTTAATTTGTTTATGAAAGTGCTACGGATAGTGATTCTCCTGATGGAAAACCCATCTCTCTGTGAGTAAATAGTCTGTTTAGTACAGCGATAAACCGTAAAATCCCCTGGAATTACCTGTGGCCAGCAAGAGTGGGTCGCTGGATCCCCATGCACACCGATGACCGGTGAAGACCGGCTAGTTGCAGAAGCGACAGCACTGAATCGCCTGACATTTCTTCAAATGTGACTTTGGTAGTTACGGGAAATGTAGTTTTCTCACAGAGCAAAGCCCCAAGATTCAAATTGAGAGTGCTCTTCTCTCGGCCAACACACAACGTTTCAACAGTGTTCAGTAGATAGCATACACATCCAAACTAAAGTTCTGTAAAGCGAAATCTATCTAGAATGGAAAGGTTGTAGCACATTTCTAATTATCAATACTCGTGTCTAATGGATGAGCTCAAAAGCAGTAAAGACGTTACCTGAATACTCTCTTATCAAAGACAAATGGGTACCCAGGGACTCTGACTAAGACAGGGTAAGTATGGAGACTGACTCAGGGTGAGAGATTCCTAGACCCCAAAAATGCAGGCCACATAATACAGAAACTGTAGAGGTATCCTCCTCACAAACAGTTTCTAAGAACTGTCTCCAGGAAAAGGGGGACAGTAAAGATAGCAAAATGTCATGTCCTCCCTACAGATTCCCGATCTCCGACACAGAAAATCACCCAAGATCACACAGTGTCGAAGTTCAACATCAAGAAAATAACCACCAAGCTGGAAAATAACTTACACTTTCTTTGGACCCTTGAGGAAAAAGTGGGCAGAGTGTAGGCCCCGGTCAATGTACAAGGTCAGTGTGAATTATCATCTCTGGTGGATAGTGGATCCCAAGCCACTCTTCTGTCCAAAAAAAGGCATTCGACCAACTGAATATAAGAAGGGGGAGGGTCACCAGATTCCACTCATACCTCTTCCAGGACATCTCCAAAATTTCAATGGGAATGATACATACATCGAAAGGACTGCAGATCTAGAGATAGAAATTGGACGAAATTGGTTAAAACACCCTGTGATAGTCATGATTCCAGAGGGCACACCTTGTTTAATGGGGAACAATCTTCTTTAGAGGATATCGCCTCTGATCGACTGTATAAACAAGGCCCTCTGGATCCAGAATAACCGGCCTATGAAATTAAAATTAGTACAAAATATGTGAGTTTGAATGGCACCTGCCATTTAATCGAACAACATTCTTCGGAATTTCACTTCAAGAATAATCAGGTCCCAGACATCACCATCATCTTTGTAGGAGAACAAACGGGTGATGAGACCCTTTCTCAGTTCTTGAAAATCTGCCTTCCTCCTAATTTTAAGTGGTACTACACATTGGAAGGAAATACCTTGAGAATCAGAATCCTGAAGAAACCCTGAGTCTCATGAAAGAGGATGATGATGAACCAGCTCAAAGTCTGACCAACGTTCAGAAAAAGGGCAAACAATTGTTTTCCCCATTCAGAAAAATGAGGGGAGGAGCCAGTGCCTGCCAGAGTGTGCCTGAATAATGAAAAAAGCTTAATCAGTGAAGGATTATTCAGGATACGCTAACAAATCGGACCATTCCCACATTTAAATTGAGTGATAAATGGGAAGTGGATCCGGAAACACCAAATTCCAAAAATGTCCTGCATAGCAGGTGTATGCTAAAAATATCCACTGGCAACAAAAGCACAGAATGCAATTGTTGGGTCATTAGAAATGTCCCTACTGACTTTTATTTTGGGTAGGGACATTCTCAATCCATTTGCAATCAATTTGGATCTAATTAATAATAAAGTATGCTCCTAGGGGTAACCGCATGGGCTTTGACATGGGCTTTGACAACGCAGAAAAAGTTTTTCAGGTCAGCACAATTGCTGTCGTATGCGATTGAAGTTCAGGTGGCAAAAGAGGTCACCATCCCAGGACAGGTGCAACAATTCACTATTCTCCTCAAAATTAAGCAAAGACAGAACCTCCAATATTAGAACGCCTAGATAAATTTGAATTCTCATCTCCAACAACAAGGTTTGTATTTACATCTAGTGGATCTAGAACATGACACCATTCGAATATTGGTGTATAATAGCGACCCTCAAAGTATCACTTTGGGTGCATATACCCCTATTGGAATGGCGATTGATGGCCAACATTATTCCATTGATCTAGGTAACAAAATCCTTCGACCAATTCCAAACAACTGTTTCGACACCAGTGACCGTATCCCTCCAGAACAGATTTTTACGGGTCATGGGGGGAATTTCTTGGTGTACTCATCATGCCCTTTTGGGGTGGAAATGGTAACCTGTCACTTCAGAAAGGATGAGGAACCTCATGTCCAGGTGACCACCATAAAAAGATCTCTCCACCCAACTTGGGGATACAGCTGAAATTGCCAAGGTCTTTCCAGGTTTCAGGCAGATGGTCGAGGAATGGATCAATATCGCCAATGCTTGTGAGGCTGAGGAACAAAGACAGAAACTGAAACAGGTATTCCTCGACTTCCAGAATATCTTTTCAGTAGACTGATATGACTGTGGACCTACATCAATTCATTCAACCACCATACCCACGGACTCAGAGATGGCTTCAGAATTTGACAAAAAATACTGGTTACCTCTCGTGTCCATGGAGTCTAAAGAGAGGCAGATGAACATGTCCATCATTGTGTTGGCCCTTTCCCCATTTCAATGTTATAGACCTGAACAGTGTACATCACTCCTAGCGTCTACCCACTCACTGCCATTGTTACGCTGATGCGAGAGACGTTACTCCCTAAGGCAGACCTACAGACCCTTCCCTGATGTCACTGAGGCAATACACCTGCAGGCAATGGAGCAACCGAACAAGCTGTAATCATATAGAAGCCAAATTATGTCATGGCTGAGGCCATTACACGTAGGTGCATTAGACACAAAGTACATACACATACAACACAAAGATACATGAACATTAGGTCAAACTGCACTTAGACACAGAGAACATGCTTGCATCCACGAGGTTAGAAAACATACTCTCTTTTCTCTCTTTTCTATGCTGAAACCCAAGACGCATGCAAATATATACATACAGATGGAGGACACAGCCACACATAGGTGAATAAGACACATTGAGACGCTTTAAGACTGCAGAAGGGCCCTGTCTCGCTGAGCCAGCAGAAGAGCCAAACCTGAACAGCCCAGAGAGCAAGTGCACAGTTTGCCAAGGTGTCAGGGAAGGAAGATTTGGATTAGCACCTGAAAGGTACAGATGACAGACAGGACCCAGGCACGAGGCACAATCCTTGTATCTTTTTGTAGGTGGTCTCAGGAGAAGTTACTAGATATGGCCTGACCAATTACAGTACTAACTCCATATAGATTCTATATCTAACTGAATCATTCACCCAATCCCTGCTCACTTTAGATTCTGCGAATTACATTTTATTTGTGAAGTCATATTTGCTAAAAAACCTGTTGTCAAGCTTGAAGCAAGTGAGAGATAATTGGAAAAATTGGAAATCGCTATGATATCCAATGCTGTCCCTGTTTTATCTGTTTTTTGTTGAATAAAACAGTACTTTGCCATATTACTGGACTCTTCCATTTTTTGGGTGTGTGATTCCCCCTGGGCCATCCGCTGCATATCCATACGGGGGTTCCTCCCCATTATGACAAGTCATTCACAGAGATTTTTAAGTACTTCGAATTACCTTTAACAACCCGGTATTGGAGATACTAAAACCAAATGTGCAATGGAGGCTATGTGCAGACCTGAGGGAGTTGAAAAAAACGGGTCCACATGTCAAGATGACCACTTCCCTACATTGATCAAGGGCTCGCACAGATCCAAGGGTCAAAAGTGTACACAGCCCTTGATTTGACCAGCTGCTACTGGACAGTACCCGTGAGTAGGGAAGATGGATACAAGCGTGCCTTCACCTTCGTGGGCAGCAATTGTAAGGAAGGCATGGTATCAAGGTAAGACAGACACAAGTGGCCACAGTTTAAGGGTGTTTATTGAACTTTAACAAGGGTGTGATAAACGCCAATCTAATCCTAAATCTGCAGATGGGAGCAAGCTATGACCACCAAATAATAATAATGCAGTCCTAGTGGAGTCTCTTCAAAATAAAAGGGCCTATACTAAAAAACCTATTGCCAATTCTTACCACTAAATAAAAATAGTATGGGGTAATGTTCATGAAAAAGAAAGAACTGTTCACAAAATGATAATTCAGGATGTTCAGGCCGTTGGTCTCCCTTCCCCACGTTTTCAGCACGGGACAAGGCAGTTCACTCGAGCATAGCACACTCTTGGGCTTCTTCGGCATAGTTCCATTACCAACATCAAGGCCTTCTTTGCCCAAGTCTCTTAAGTTATCAAAGTCTCTTGATTCAGAGTGCCTAATGTACCAAAAAAAATGAAAAGTTCCTTAACAAGTATTCAAGTCAGGCGATTCGCTCTTCACCCTGGATCCCCTTCAGCCGGGCTCGGCTCCCTTTTGCACCACAATCTTTACTTTGGCTCCCCCTCTTCCGGACTCAGCTCCTCTTCTACAATGCTTATAGAATATCTTTTCTCAGGTGACTCACGGTTCACCCCGGATCCCCCTCAGTCAGGCTCAGATCCTTCTTTTACCCAATTAGTCTCCATCAGCCGGGCTCGGACCAATTGCATTTAGTATTAGCTATTGTAGACTTTTGAATATGCACAGGGTTTAGCTTGACCCGTTGCAGGACCACTTCGATTTCACAATTCACAATTTTACACTCCCAGTTGGATACCTAACAGAGACCTTTAAATGAGCGCCCTTGTGGTGCCAGACCACTCTGTATATGGTATCAAACTTGGCTTCAAAAGTTCAGTCACTTTTTGGATTTTCAATTATATTTGCGTCGCTTATCACATACGCCTCACACTCTGTCCTTTAAAGATTTTGTCATAAAATATTGCTGCTTGCAACCTTGGTTCTCACAGACCGGTCTGCTATCAGTCTCCCCAACTCACCGGCTGTGCTGACTTTACTGGCTCTGCTTTGTTGTAGGAATCAAGGACAGTACCACAGTGGCAATTGATCCTCCCCGCCTTGGCCATCGAAGCGGGAGGGCCCCAGCTACCTTTGACACACAAAGCACCTTTCTTCAGCTTTAATTCCCGATCGTATGCGTTTTATTCTCGAGGGCTTGTGAAAGTAGTGGTTCTTCTCCGAAAAGGTCAAGGGCACTTCCTTCCTTGTAGCCATCTTGTATTAAACTGCCATATTGGAACTGCTGCTTCTTTGTGTGTTTTGCCTTGTTCAGAGTGTGCTTTTTGTGCTTTTTATCCTTGTGGGGAAGTGTGATGGAAGTCAGGTGTGTGTAATTATCAGTAACTGCCTGACTCTGCATGACCCTTGTGTTGGGACATGTCAGGTATACGACTCAGGTGTTAGTCCATTTTCTCTCACAATTAGTTGTCCATGAGAAAGCGTGTGTGTCCACAAAGGGTGGTGTTGAGTTCCTAAGTATCGTACCTGGTAGGATGGGGAAAAGGTGTTAAAGGGAAGGAGATACCACGTCTCACCGTCCGGTGTCCCACTCTCACTCACCAAAGATCCCAACCAGGTGATCCTGCCGCACTGGTCCGCCCCCAGTAACTGGATCCAAAAGCGATGGCTGTGTCCTGGCCACCTGGATGACAGATCCCCGGGGACTAGCGGGTCGACATCTTCTGGTTTCTCACACAAAACACGTGGACCCAAACCCCCTTTGGATACATAAACTCCAGCTATAATTTCAACATCTTTCTGCATAAGGCCATGACTGATTTGGGCAAAAGGGGAAACCTGGCCTATGTAGATGATGTCTTGATCAAGAGGTAAACTGTGGAGGAACATATAGCAGATATCCGCTACGTTCTGACCCAACTGCATAAAGCCTGAGCAAAACTGTCCTTTCAGAAGGCACAGTTGTCATGAACTACAGAACACGCCCCTTTTGGACTTCCTGGTCCTTGTCTCAACGGGGCTTACACTCCCTTGTACTTCCAACATGGCCGTCCACTGTGAAACACCTTCCTCGCTCTACACCTTGGACGTAGCATGTTTTTATAGACCATGCCTCCCGCGGCTCCACGCATCTGAATGCTATTGCGAAGTAGCGACCAGACGTGTGCTCCGTAGCTCGCGGTGTTGTTCCCTTGCTTATTCCAGCCTACCCCATTCCTAGTCCCTATCCTTCCTTTCTTGATTCCTGGAATCGTGTGTTTGTAGCGCACTCTGTTAATTTCCCGGATTCCTGGATCCTTGCATCCCGGAACTTTGAACGCACGCTGGAGTCGGAAGAGACTTGTGCAGCCTTATTCAAGACTCGATCAATCCGCAAGAAGGCATCGATCAAGAAATCCAGTAAAGATCAAACTCAGGTGAGAAGGGGGTCACTCCTTGACAGTTTTAGATGCCAACCGACCAAACTCGATAAGGACATGGAAGCGGCCGTCCAGGACCTGATGCGTGGCATGCAAGAGCTATCAACCGAGGTGCAGAATCTAAAGGCGGAAAACGCCACTCTCAAACAATTAGTTCTATCCCGTGATTCCGCCACAAAAGAAAGTGTGTTGCTGGGCGGCATAGTGGACAAATACGATGGGTCGCCAAAAACCCTTCGCGGATTCCTGGATTCATGTTTGGTCCACTTTACTTTTAAGCCCTACTACTTTTCAACCCCCAGGGCTAAGGTGGGGTTCATAATTTCCCACCTTTCAGGAAACTCCTTAACCTGGGCTACGCCGCTCGTTAATTCCTGCGATGCTCTCCTAGATGACTATGATGGCTTCATACAAGCCCTTAAGACCATGTGTGACCGTCCAGAGCAGGTCCATAGTGCCCAGGAACACCTATTAGACTTTCAACAAGGATCCCAGGATATGCTCACCTATGTTACCCGATTAAAGCAATTAGTCAAGGAAGCTGATTGGTCCCCTGAGGTGAGTTTTACCCTTTTCAGGAGAGGACTGAATGAGGAGATTAAGGATGAGTTGGCCAGAGTGTCTCGCCCAAACTCATTCCAGGCACTAATGGACCTTGCCATGCAAATAGATTTCCGTATCCAGGAAAGGAAGAAAGAGAAGAAGAAATCCAGAGGTATTCCTCCGAAGCTGTCCTTTGAGAGTACCACCAAGACGGACACAAACCCAGGCTCAGTCTCTGAACCAGAACCCATGCAGATAGGAGCCTTCCGTGGACCTATATCCCCGCAAGAAAGAATGAGAAGGATTCATACGGGATTGTGCATGTATTGTGCCTCAGACAAACACTTGGTTAGGGAGTGTCCTCTAGCCCCTCCTCGGTGTTCGGGAAACGCCAGCTACCGATCCTAGATGGAGCAGAGCTTCGGGAGAGAGATGTTTGCTCCACATCAATTCCATCCTTGAACTCTCCTGGACAAAACAATTTGGTGATACGACAGGCCTTCCTGTCGCCCTCCAAGAATAAGACCTATCCCATTCTGGCCTTGGTAGCTTGCAGAGCTATGGGAATTTTCATTAATCAAGACTGGGTTGTTAGTCATCATATTCCGTACGAGACACGAAGCACCATGCAGCCGGTGGAAGCAATCGACGGAAGACCCCTCACTTCAGGACCCATAAGCCTGCAGACAAAAGAGATCCAGCTTTCCATAAACCATCACTAAGAGCGGATTACATTCAACATCATTAAGTCAGCTCATTACCCCATGGTATTGGGTATGCCCTGGTTACAGAAGCACAATCCGTATATCAATTGGACAGCAGGATCACTATTCCTAGGCTCAGAGTTTTGTATGTCCCACTGACTATTCCTGGATCCCTCCTCGACATCCCCTAAAGAACCACTAAGAGACCAGCAAACACCACTCATGGTTTACAATATCATACAAGTCCCAGAGGCCTATCAGGGATATGCTGATGTATTTTCAACTGCCGTAGTCCAGGCCTTACCCCCTCACAGACCTGAAGACTGTGCCATAGTTACAGATCCCTCAGCAGTGATTCCCTTTGGCAGAATGTTCATCCTTTCCGAACCAGAGAAAAAGGCCCTCCGAGAATACCTGGATACCAACCTTGAAAACGGCACCATAAAACCCTTAATATCTCCAGCGGGTGCTTCATTGTTCTTTGTTCCCAAGAAGGACACCAAGGAACTCAGACCTTGCCTCGACTATCGTGGCTTAAATCAATGCACCCTCAAAGATCGGTACCCACTACCTCTGATCTCGGATATCCTGGAAGCTGTGAGAAGCGCCGTAATATTCACGAAATTGGATCTCCGGGGTGCCTATCATTTAATCCGTGTCCGGGAAGGAGACGAATGGAAAACAGCCTTTAGAACACCCTTTGGTCACTATGAATATCTAGTCATGCCCTTTGGACTAGCTAATACCCCCGCAGTTTTTCAACATTTTTAATGCATAGGGTGTTTTCTGACATGTTATTCCTCTTCGTCATTGTCTATCTGGATGACATATTGATCTTTTCCAAGGATCCGCTAAAGCATGAAGAACATGTAAAGGCAGTATTACAACGACTCCGTGAACACAAACTTTTAGCCAAACCCGAAAAATGCTTGTTTCACGTGACTTCTGTTCACTACCTAGGATTCATCCTTAGCCCGGAAGGAATTGGTATGGACCATTCAAAGGTAAAGGCTATACTGGCATGGCCCGCTCCCATGTCCGTGAAACAAGTTCAATCCTTCCTGGGGTTTGCCAAATTCTACCGGAAGTTAATTTCTACCTTTTCCGAGATCGTTCAGCCGATCGTTGCCCTCTTGAAGAAAGACACCCCCTTTGTCTGGTGTACACCGCAAGATAAGGCATCCGAACGTTTAAAGACAGAGTTCACGCAAGCCCCCATCTTGTCCCAACCCAACATAAATCAGCCATTCCTAGTGGAAACGGATGCCTCTAACTACGCCATAGGAGCGGTCTTGAAGCAGGAACTTGAGGATAAACTGGAACACCCCATTGCTTACCTCTCACGAACCCTGACTCCCAGTGAGACACACTATTCTGTCCTGGAAAAGGAACTTTTAGCCATCCGCCAAGCCTTCACTGAATGGCGACATCTACTTCTGGGTGCTAGATATCCAGCTCAGGTCCGCACGGACCAACGGAATCTTCACATTTTACAGTTGTTGGAGTGCAGGAACAGTCGTGAGGCGTGTTGGGCCTACTTCTTTGCCCAGTACCAATTCCAAATCACTCATGTTCCCGGATCACAAAACATGATTGCTGACGCCTTATCTCGACGTCCTGATTATGTAACTACTGAAGACAAGGCCTATCCTAAGATGTTTCCCCACACGATCTTTGTAGCTGAAGCAGTCAACCTCCTGGAAGAAATTCGAGTGCAAACCCAATCCTCTGACCTCTGGAAGGATATCTCAAGGAAGAATCCATGGAACCTAAGAGTTAAGGAAGGATATTTATTCAAGGACAATGCACTGGTCATTCCTACACAGAAATTACAACAAAGAATAATAAACCTCTGTCATGATACCCTTCACTCTGGACATCGTGGCATAACCAACATCCTCCGCCTTATACAAAGACCGTTTTGGTGGCCTGGAATGAAGACCAACGTACAGCAGTACATCAAAGCTTGTACTTTCTGCAGTCAAAATAAATATGATAACAAGAGACTGGCGGGTCTTCTACTGCAACCTACACTGCCAACAAGGCCATGGGAATTCATTGCTACAGACTTCATTGTGGAATTACCATATTCCCGAGGATACACAACCATCATGGTTACCATAGACTTGTTCACTCATATGGCTCATTTTACACCCCTTTGTAAGCTGCCATCCTCGTCAGAGCTTGCTGGAATCTTCCTGGAACACATATTCCGTTTACATGGACTTCCTTCCAAGCTCATATCTGATCGGGGACCTCAATACGTCTCTCAATTCTGGAAACATCTCTGTCGCATTTTGGGAATCGAACGCGCCCTCTCGTCTGGTTATCATCCCCAAACCAACAGGGCCACAGAACGTGCTAATCAGACCCTGGAGCAGTATCTTTGATGTTTCGCCACCTGGGTTCAGGGTGACTGGTCCCTCCTGATACCCGTGGCTGAATTCGCCTACAACAATTCCGATCATTCAGCACTTAAGACCAGTCCATCCATCGGTTCTACCCTCTGTTCTCCCTCATCCTACACCAGTACTTAATGTCGACTCCTGGATAGAAACCCTCATCAACATACACCAGGAGGCCAAATAAAACGTACAGAGGGCCAGAACACAGACTAAGAGGTATGCGGATTTCAAAAGAAGACCAGGTCCTCTTTATGCAATCGGTGATCAAGTCTGGTTGTCCTCGAAATTACTACCCCGACATCTACAGCCAAACAAGTTGGCCCTTCGGTACTATGGTCCATTTCCCATCAAGGCAATTATCCATCCAGTTTCATACCGGATCAGACTACCAGACTCCTGGAAGAAAATTCACCCAGTATTTCACACATCCTTATTAAAACCCTACACCCAATCCTTCCAGAAATCCTGCCGACCTCCTCCTCTGCTGGTCGACAACCAATTGGAATATGAAGTATCGCGAATATGTGACTCCAGGTATAAAAGGGGTCAGCTTCAATACCTGGTTGAATGGAAAGGATATCCTCCTAGTGAAAGAACCTGGGAACCACTTTCTGATCTCAAGGACCCTCGACTACTCAGAAGATTTCACCTTATACACCCGGGTAAACCCAGAGCAACGGGTCTTCGGAGGAGGCATGCTGTCATGAACTACAGAACACGCCCCTTTTGGACTTCCTAGTCCTTGTCTCAACGGGGCTTACACTCCCTTGTACTTCCAACATGGCCGTCCACTGTGAAACACCTTCCTCGCTCTACACCTTGGACGTAGCGTGTTCTATTTATAGACCACGCCTCACGCGGCTCCGCACGTCTCAATGCTATTGCGAAGTAGCGACCAGACGTGTGCTCCGTAGCTCGCGGTATTGTTCCCTTGCTTATTCCAGCCTACCCCATTCCTAGTCACTTTCGTTCCTTTCTTGATTCCTGGACTCGTGTGCTTGTAGTGCACTCTGTTAATTTCCCGGATTCCTGGATCCTTGCATCCCGGAACTTTGAACGCACGCTGGAGTCGGAAGAGACTCGTGCAGCCTTATTCAAGGCTTGATCAGTCCTTAAGAAGGCATCGATCAAGAAATCCACTAAAGATCAAACTCAGGTGAGAAGGGGGGAACTCCTTGACAACAGTGGTGTATGACCCAAGTGAACTTCTTGGGGCACAAAATCACCCCTGAGGGTCTCAACCCCGAGGCGAAGAAGGTGGAAGCCTTATTAAAATTAAAAGACCGTACTACTCTTCAAGAATTAAGAAGCTTTCTTGGACTCACTAATTATAGTCAAAAGTTAATTGAAGACTATGCAGGTCACTCAACCCTTGGTCAATTTATTAAAGGTCTGAGTGAAGTGGGGGTGGGGTCCAGAACAATCGGAGGCAGTTAAACAACTGAAGAGGAGCCTATCACAAGCTCCTTGTTTGGCTTATCTGCTCAAGAATAAGGAGTTCTTCTCGGAGACAGGGTTTTCAGATAGCTGCCTGACAGTGGTATTGTATAAAAAGCATGACAAGGTCAAAAGAGTGATCTTGTACGTGAGCAAAACTTTGTCCTCTGTGGAGGAAAAATTCAATGACTGCAACAAGGTACTCCTGGTGACGTTGTGGGCATTGAAAAACTACCGCCCCTTTATCAAGGAGGAGCCCATAATAATAGAGACTCCTCACCAACCCCTGCAGCACTTAAAAAATGTGACAAGATCTGGGCAGTGAATGTAAGTAATTCCAAAATTATGCTGGCAAAGGCTTTCCTGTGGAGGTCAGATATGGCCTAAACAAGAAGAGTCCACTTGTGCAAGGATTGGCTGACTTGCATGATTGTGGTCAAGTAAACTCGAGGACAAAAGTCTAAGTGTCAAAGACAATATGAAGGGGTACCTAACATCCCCACACAACGTCTATGAAGAAGACACGTGTCAGGGGATACCCACAGTTTATGTGAATGGGTGTTCCTACCATGCTGGAAAAAGAACTAGTGACTGGCATTGGGAATGCCTGGGTGAATGATACCCCAGAGCCCTCTGCTGGTTACAAAATTGGACCCCAAAGTAGTCAGGTGGCAGAGTTGATGGCCGTACACCAAGCCCACCTCACTGCAGCACATCACCAACTCAAAGAACTGGTCATAACAACTGACTTTGATTATGCCAGTAATGGGTTCGTGGAACACCTGATTAACTGGAAGAATCAAGGCATACTGTGTGCCAAAAACAAACCATAGAAACAAGGGAAACTGATCCAGTCCATTGGTGATCTGATGACCTCTAATGTGATGACCATCTATTGAAAGAATATAAGGGGTAATTCAAAAATAGAGGGGGTGGATAAGACTGGGAATGACCTGGCTAACCAGCTGGCTAAAACCAGAGCTCTGCAGGGAGATTTCAATCACGTTGTAACCAGGTCTGAAACTCGAGCCAACAGTGAACTCTGAACTGCCCAGTGGAGTAATGATGCCCCGGATGCAGATTTGATCAATGCACACAAAGAGGACCAATTGTTGAAAATTTCCATCAACACATTGAAGTGGAGCTCCAGGTGTTGATGAAGTTTTCCAAAATGTTCTGAATCCAAGATGGTTTGTTAGTACAGAGATCCCTATCTGAGATGCGACCAGTGGGCGGTATATACCTCGTTCCGGAGCCTGATGTTGAATCATGCCCATGATGCTGCCACTGGTGGTCATAGGGGGTTAAATGCAACATTGGAAATCTTGTGGCAGGTTGCCTACTGCCCACACATGGGCCAGGACTTCAACACCTGTTTAAAGTGGTGTCTAGTGTGTGCTCAATTTCAACCAAGTTCCCTCACACACAGAGCTCCCCTACAGAAATTGGGAATGGCACTGCCTTGGTCAGATGTGCAAGTTGATTTAATTGTGCCAGTGATTCACTCCTCTAGAGGAAACAAGAACACGTTGACAGTAACATGCTTGTTTATCAAGTGGGTAGAATGTCTTCCTGCCCCAAATTGTAAGGGAAGAATGCTGCACGCTAATGATCAACCACATCTTCTCTTGTTTCGGCCTCCCGCAAAGGATTGAGTCAGACAGAGGAAGTCATTTTCCCAGTGAGCTGATGACCAAGATGTGGGAGATGTGGTACAAAGAAAACTCCACATTGCCTACCACCAGGCGTAGAGCAGAGGAATTGAGAGATATAACAAAAGAATTGTAAGCATACTAAAAAAGTTTGTGGCAGACTCTGGACCCAGTTGGGACATTCGATTACTCCTTGTCCTGATGGCCATTAGGTCTACACCATATTCTGCAACAAAGACTTCTACATTTGAGATTATGACCGGACAAGAAATTGTTAACTCAGCATCTGCTCTATAGAACTGAGGAGCAGGTGCTGCTTAATGCGTCCACTACTTATAAGTACATTGGGAACATTGCTTATGCTCAGCTCAACTTAGAGAAGTCAGCAAAAGGAAAGAAAATATATTATGACCTGAAGACCACAAAAAAAGAGTTCAAAGCAAGTGAAAAGTTTACCTGTACAATTTCCAGAGAAAACAGTGTGGTAGTTTTGAAATTGTAGACGAAATATCCCCTGTTGCCTATAAGATCCACTTCCAAAAAGGAGAACAGAGGGAAAAGAAATTGGTCCACATAAATCAGTTCAAAAGCTGTCATGCCAAACAAGCTTTAAGGGTGATTGTGGAGCCCCTGAAGTTGGAGCTGAGGAATCATCTGAGAGTTGAGAGCATAGTGCCCACTGCACGAGGAAGGAAAAAGAGGACATGCTCCATCTAAGAATTCCGACTCGAGAGAAAAACCCCACTCTTCCCTGCTCTTTCAAAGGAGGGAAGCCAGGATAAAAGAGCAGGGAGGGGGATATGTTTAATGGCAGCAGGCTCAAATGAATTGAAAGGCCACGTTAGGCCCAAACTGTGCAACAAGATACATAGCGAGATATGACTGACAAACAAAAAGTCCAGCCAGTTCATTTTCAAATTGCAAAACATGAAAACCCTGTGTCCTTTTATAAAGCAGGAAGGCCATGGAAATGTGGGCCTTCTGCGGACTGAAAACCACAATAACATGCTGTATTACATTGAAAGTAAAGAGTACAAAATGGGTTGTGCAAAGTGAATGACAAAGAGCTAAAATCAGAAGCGTACCTTTTCACTATGGTTCTCTCCCCTCCCCCAAATTTGGGAAGGACTTGTGCTTTGGAGGGGTGTCGGTTGCTGGTCACCTGAACAGAAAAAAACGTTTTCACTACAGCTACCAGAATCCTTTGAGTCTAATTAGACACACCTGCTCAACAGCCTCCCTGATGATTATTTGAGATAAGAAAGCGCTAGGAGGAGAACAACTACAGACCACAGAAATGCAGCCGAGGGATCTAACCCTGTTATTACTGAGTACCTGATTTGCAGCAAGGGATCTAACCCTGTTATTACTAAGTACCTGATTTGCAGCAGAAGGGATCTAACCCTGTGAGTTTTTGTCCATTTTGGGATTTGACCCAGCTACTTATATTTTTTACAACAGGTTCAATTGACCAGGACCGGGAGTGCGCGCCTCACCCACCTTCTCTTTTGTACCTTTTCACTATGGCATAAAAACTAAAAGGTACTTTTCACAACAAAGAACAGCATGGAAAAATAAAGATATTTGCGGCTTGGAAGGAAAGGACCTGTGCACCAGTGAACCTCCCTGGCCAAACCTTTTAAAGGTATATTATAACGTGAAGTGGAACAATGTCACTTTTGCAGCTAAAAACAATATACGCATGGGAAAAAAAATCTCCATGGCTAGAGTCCAGCGTATATAGATATGAGGATATAAATATGAACATTGATGGCATGATGCGAGATATTAAAAAGACCTCACATGAAGAGTAAATGTGACAGATCGGAAAGCAAGTGTTTCTATTATTCAAAGCACAGAAGGCTTGTGTCAGTGTACTTTTCCCCATAAAGTTAAAAACAGTGACCTTCCTCCACCATATACCAGGCTCTCTATCTGAAAGATTTTGCTTTGAAGTGTCAGGGCCAGAGATGAAGCTGTATTCATGCATGACAGTGGAATTTATTGGTGTGGCCGGGTCAACAGAAGGCTGCCATTAATGAGTTGAACTCTGTAAAATCCCCAAAGGTCAAGAATGTATGTGGTCCCTCTCTGGGCAGACTGGGGGTATGGACTGCTATCAAGATTGTCACATTAAGCCAGAAACCATTTGGACAGCAAGATAAGATCACTTTAGCATCCATTATCTCAGATGATTTACAACAAAGAATGCAGATGCCTATGGCTCAGGTTGAGTGGGGGAAGTGAAACTTAATATGCCATTAAAACCGGATATGCATATATGTAATTATTTTCCATTAGTTCACATTGAAGATCAGATTTGTTGATTTTCTCAGGAACCGTAAGTTGTAGAAAGATAACTGTGATGAATCCGATGGAGCCATTACTGTTTTCCCGGCGGTGACCTCCTCCAATGAGGCCAGAGGAAG
This sequence comes from Ambystoma mexicanum, assembly GCF_040938575.1. Lineage (NCBI taxonomy): Eukaryota > Metazoa > Chordata > Amphibia > Caudata > Ambystomatidae > Ambystoma > Ambystoma mexicanum. The sequence goes on from NC_090935.1 coordinate 1,464,112,681, forward strand.
GCAGCCGCTACCTGGTCCTGACCTAGGGGGCGACTATATGAGGGAGGATCACATGGGAGGAAACAACCTCTGGAAAAATACTATGGCTTCATCGGATGAGACATGGTATCCCCATTTTCCCTTCCAGGATAAATCTTCCATTTGCAACTCCCTCATGTCCTATTGGGGTTTATCCCCTAGTACTAAAGAAGAGTGCTAATGTCTCTCATTCCAACCTAGACACAAACTTTCAAACATGAACTTGCCCTCAAAACCTATTAGAGAAATGTCTCCAATGTTTTTGTGCAAACCAGCTACAAGGAACACTGTTACTGGGGACACCTTAACTATACTGACTTGCCTTCAGAATCTATTAAAAACATTCTTCTGATGTTTTCATGAAAGCCAGCTGAAAAGAACTACTGTTCGCAGAAACACCTTAATACTGCTGACTTGCCGTCAAGGCCTATTAAAAACATTCTTCCAGTGTTTTCGTTCAAGCTAGATGAAAAGGACTACTGGTCTCAGAAACACCTTAGCACTGCGACCAATCGAATCCCCGAGCACAGGCAATGTTCTAGTCGCTGGGCGCACCTGTGCCCCTGACATATAAAGCGGAACTGCGAGAAACCAAAGGAGAATGCTGGTGGGAGCAGGCTGCTCCTCTCTGACAGACGGGCTGAGAGGAAGAAGGTGGAGCCAACCAGCTCATATGCTGAGAAGTGGAAAGCTACAAAAATAGAACTACCTGTAGCGGGAACACCAGAAGCCAGAGCAGAGTTCCTGAGCGCTCGCCGGTAGAATGAAGCAGCAAAAGACTCATCAGAGATCCGAGTGAAGCAGAGAAGCCCTACTGGAACCGCGGGAAGCAGTGCTGTGGAAAGCCGACCTGCGTGAGGAAGAAACCACCCAAAGACTGCTGTCAGCAAGGCGGGAGAAAGTCAAGGGACGCCACAAAGACCCTGTAAATCCATGCTGGGATGAAGGGAGCAGTGGGGCATATTGGCAAGCACACCACATAGCTTAATTGAACAAGATGGAATGAAGAAAGAAAGAAAACCGTTTGCTGAAAGTGAGAAAGTGAAAGTGCATATGATAAAGGAGGGAATCTTTGAAATGTGCCTCTATGTACAATATCTTCATATACAAAATAATAACAAAGCAGTAAATAACGGACAAAGTGAACTAGCCAATAAGGCTAGAGGGGTGAATTACTCAGAGCGGAAGTGTGAGCAAAACACAATCAAGGTAATAAGCAATGGACAGGATGAACTAGCAAGAAGGGCTAATGTGATGATTGGTCAAGAGTGAAAGTGCAGACAAAAGCACATGATTACAAGAAGCCCTGGCAGAAGAGTATACCAGGATATCACAAGTGTGTGAATACAAGAAGCCCTGGCAGGAAAGTATACCAGGCACTCACAAGTGTGTGAATACAAGAAGCCTTAGCAGGAGAGTATACTAGGCAATGACAAATAATAGAATACAAGAAGCCCTGGCAGGAAAATATACCCAGCATCTACACGTGTTTGAATATAAGAGAGCAAAGAAGCCCTGGCAGGAGAGTACACCAGGTATCCTGATAACTCGAAGGCCAAAGATAACTGTGTATGATTTTTACTGTTGATCAAGAGGAAAGACAAGAACTGTTGTGTATAAAGAAATATGAAGGATCATGGGGAAGGGAGACACCCTCTGGTGTAAGGAGCAATATCCTTGAAAGACTTTTTGTTGGAGTTACTTATTGCTTTAGCCATTTGAACATTTCTAAAACACTGAACGCCAAAGACATTATCCTTTTCACTTTATAATTCACTGTGAGGGTCAGAACAGTACTTTGGACACAGCACGGTTTTGCGTTGGACATTCTGACACCAACAGATCCTTTGTTTTGAATTTAGGTAGGGAAACACCTCTAGTGCAGGGACAGAGAGGCATTCTCCCAACCCCTTTTATTTTCCATAAAAGTCTTTAGCCAAACTCATGTCTAACTTGTGTCCCAGTTTCATTCCTGATTCCTCATAAAACCCATATATTATGGGAAAGCTAATGAACAGACCCTTTTATTGATTCAACTCTTATAAATATTCGATCTTGGGAACAAATGTTATACCTAAAATGTGGCACTACCTCCCCGGAAAATTTCAAAAGGCAGAGATTCAGGGAGGTGATAGTTTAATAAATTGGATATCTGGTTAGAAAATGTTATGTTGAGAACTGTTATAATTTTTGAGTTATCCATGAATATCTGTTGTTCGGACATACAACATCGTGTAGACACCAGATACATCTTATCAAGTCCGGGCGGATGAGTAGAATTCGAAAAGATATATATTGTTAGGTTTATTTAGAAATTAGAGAAAGTCGTCATACAGAGAATTTTTCAGTACACAAATTACAATGTGTAAAAAGTAAATACAAGTGGGTGTACTGATCCCCTCCCAAATTTGGCATTAGAAAACTTAAGGGGCCAATCAGAACAGAGGGGCCAGCCCTACAAGAAGGGGGTGGAGAATAGTTGACAATGAAAAAGAATAGCCAATAAGCTGGCATATGATAATTCAGATTTTTTTGTGGGTGTGATTATGGGTTTATAAGATGTTGCACAATAAAAATCAAGGAGCTGCCTGGGAAATGAAGAGAGAACTGTCTAAAAACATCTGGGTGGAAAGATTGATGGATTGCATGGGAGACTGCCTAACACTACCTGGGTTGGAACTGCTTATGAGATTGTTGAAGGAAAACAGGGAAGCAGAGACATGATCTGGGATCTCTGCAAGGAAAGCTAAATAGAGGGATGAATGCTGGTGGCTATACCTGACTGAAGGGCCTGACCAGATCCCTTTGTTCCCCAAGAGAGGGTTCAGAAATGCTGATGCCTTTCCTGAGCACCAAACCCAGAGATCCAAAGTAAGTAATTGTCCAGCAGAACCAAGTGTGTTGCGGATCTGTTTGAGTTAATATCTTCCCCTTAATTAGTGGGTCGGAGGGACAAACTGAGTAGACCCTTAGCATATTTTACTGAAGAATATTTTAATTAACTCCCATATAGTCATTGAACGTGGGGGGAGCTCGGCCGAGTTTGAAACGTCTGCCCTCTTTCCTAGTGCTAATTCAAGTTATAGGCCCTCATTACAACACCGGCGGTAACCAATGGCGCTATTAGCACCATGGTTGCTGCCGGTATTGTAACAAGTCTGCCAATGGTAAATGGAGAAATACCACCCCATTCCAAGGTTGGCGGGGCGGTAATTCCCCATTTACCATTGGCCCTTCCCCATTCCCATTTTTGCCCCATACGGCTTAATGGGACTGGGGAAGGCGGTAATTACGGTACAGCAAATTGCGGTACCGTAATTACCTAGGCAGTCCCTTTGCTGACCCCCATAGTCATTTAAAATAATTGAGCATTCCTATTTCTCGTCCCCAACCCCAAAACTCCCTCAAGGGAAGGGGTGTCCTTATCTAAAAACGAAATTCCTAAATTGTTCACCATTCCAAAGACCTGGCCTTCAAGCAGAGGAGTGATAAATATATACTGAATGTCAGGGTTTTGGGTGCTGGGGCAGAGAAGTTTCTTGCTAAATGAAACAAAGTGTAGTTTCTAATTGAAAAATCACACTCTCTCATGAGAGTGAGAAAGTGACCCTGATAAAAGTAAGATTTTGTGTTGCTTCAGGCTGAAGGAGGAAGAGCTTCCATGTAATTGTAATAGGTTTTTTAAAATGGCTTAATACCCAGAGGTTTCTAAGCTCGGACCCGCAGATCGAACATGTGTTGCTCCGAGTTGTCTTGCTTCCAAAGCAAGCGCATTGCCACTTAGCTATCCTTGTGTGATAAATGTGCTATTTTTCAATGTTTGATGTGCTTTCACATTGCTAGTTTTAAATATGCGCAGAGGGATTGTAAATCAAGCGCACTGCATGGGAGCAGTTGTTTTACACAACTGAACAATGGCGCTGTGATTTAAATCCAACTTCAGAAAAGGATGACCAAGTTCATGATTTTGAAATGTTCCACAGTATTGTTTAATGTTGACATTCAGGGTTTTTTGTGGGAGAGCAGGGTTGAACTGTTTATTTGGTCTGTGTTCCATGTACACGAGATCCAAAAGGGAAATCCCCAAATGTTTGTTTTTGTATTGAAGCTTTGTTTTGTGCCACAGAGAAGGTGGCGTGTGTAATCATTTGGTGCAAATATTCATTGGACATATTATTCAATAAATATATATTCTGTCTGTACCACGGTCTGGTTCTTGGCTTATTGGTGGCACATGGGGATGGATCTACATGGCTCTATATGAGTCATAGACATGGCTAGACTGAATCAGACAAATTATATATAAGGGTAGTCTCTAAATATATCGTTACAGAACATCTCCTTATTGCACAGCAAATGAAACGTCAAGCATACAATGTACGGGACACTGCCATGTGCAACATCAACTGCACCCAGCTGCACAGAGGCTTGCACTGAAAACTGTTTTCAGAGTTTTTTTAATGACATTTATTTGTGTCCATTTTATGCAGCTAAACTTTATATTTTACAGACATTCATCTCACTAAAGTCTCACTTTAGCGGTACACAAAAATGCAATGTTGTTGCTCAATGTATGTCTTTGGTAAAGATAACATCTGGTGACATACAAAATATTAGTACACAATTGCTAATCAAATAGGTGAGTTTGCTAATCAAGAAAATTGTAATTAGCAAACTGCTAATCAATTTTTAAAAACAAATTCATGCCTTGCAGCGTTAGAGTAAGGATATCTCATGATCTTATAGAACGCATAAATACTTATACTGGCTAAAACAGGGTTGCATTCTTGCTCCAGCAGTGTTTATCCTTTATCTTTCAGACCTCTCTGCTTTTTTAGTAAATAGCAATGTCTCCCCAGACTTGATATGCATTGCATTTCTTGGCTGGGGTAAGCGGATGACATAGTCTTGTGAGATTACAATCCATCAGGCCTCCAACTCCAGTTTAATCATTTATACCAATAATCTACTGATAATGAGCTCCTTATAAATGCCATTAAACCAAAAATATGACTTTTTTTACGGGTCAGAATTAGAAAATGGCAAAGCCTTATCAGTGGCATATTGGACACAGGTTTGGATCAAGTTACTCAGTACAAGTATTTGGGTGTTGTTATTGATAATATCAATTGCAATGCCCAAATGAATAAGGTTAGGATCAAGTCATATCAACAACTAGGTGGCATCCTGGTGTTTGCCAGGCAAAACTGTTGATTCTCCTTAAAATCAATAGTTGAAGTTTACAAGGCAAACATTCCACCTACTATTCGTTTTGGAGCTGAGGTTTGAGGACATAAATATCTCATCAGTATAAAAAAAGCTTGAGGCCGCCTGCTTAAGGGGGCTGCTGGGCTGTTATCCTACTCTGGCAATTGGGTACCTGTATGCAAAATTTAATGTAGCTAGTATAACTAGCATTTGGACTGTTTGTTATTTAATTCTTCATTGGCAGCATTTGCATGCTGCCCCTACAACCCAACTATACTATATAGCTCAAACTATAAAAGAGCCTTTAAGGATTTTGAGTAATTGTACTCTGGGACTCTTGGTCAATGGTTTTAGCGCTCAACAACTTATAAATGAGATTAGCCCATCCGATACAAATTATATGCGTTATAAAACAGTGCTAAAAAATAAAACGCATGAACTACAATGTGAGCAAGCCAAAGTTCATCTGTCGTGTTGTTCCTTAAGCTCAGAATATATAAATCATTACCCTTAGTAAAGAAGCCATGATATCAACAGTAAGACAGACACAAGTGACCACAGTTCGAGGGTCATTATTGAACTTCAAAAAGGGTTTGAAAAAATGCCTATCTAATCCTAAATCTACAGATTGGAGCAAGCTACGACCATCAAATAATAATAACGCAGTCGAAGTGGTGTCTTGTCCAAATAAAAAGGGCCTATACTAATAAACGTATTGCCAATCGTTACCTCTAAATACAAATAGTGTGGGAAACACTGTTACGAAAAATAAAGAAGTGTTCACAAAATTATATATCAGGATATTCAGGCCATGGGCCTCCCTTTACCACATTTTCAGCATGGGACAATGCGGTACACTCAAGCTTAGCAAGGTCTCTGGCTTCTCTAGCATGAGGATACAGTTCAATCATTAGCTTCAGGGCCTTCCGTGTTCAATTCTCTTTGCCTTTCAAAGTCTCTTTTTCAGAGGGCCTGATGCGACAAACAAACAATACGTCTTTTCCTCTTAGGATTTCAAAGTACTAAATTTCCAAGATGATTCACTATTCACCTCGGATCCCCCTCAGCCGGGCTCATATCCTCTTAACAATGCATGTAGGATATTCATGCATCCAATTTACTTTTTAACTCAAACTTGCTTTAACCAAAAGCTCTCAGCTGATCGCCCTCCGCCAGGCTCGGACCAACTTCATCTACTTTGTCATCAACTTTCTTTACGCTATTAACATCAAAGTCTTTCGATTGTGCACAGGATTTTGCTTGACCCATTGTAGGATCGCTTCAATTTACAAATCTTTGTCACTCTTTTGCTTTTGCCACCTTTCAATTGGATACCTTACAGAGACTTTCGAATGAGCACGCACGCTATGCCGGATCACTCTGTCTAAGGTACCGTATCTTGGTTTCAAAGTTCAATCACTCATCTGTTGTTCAGTTTAACTCGCGTTGATTATCAAATACACTTCATACACTGTTTGCTTCAGCGTTCACTATACAATGTTGCCGATTGCAACCTTGGCTTCAACAGAGACCGGTCTGGTATCAGTCTCCACAACTCACCGGCTGTGCTGACTTCACTGCTGCTGCTTTGTTGTCGGAGCCAAGGACAGTACCACAGCGGCAAGTGATTCTTCCCGCCTTGCCTATCGACGCGGGAGAGCCCCAGGTACCTCTGACACACAATGCAGGAATATTCAGCGTTGTTTCCTGGTCTTACTTTTTCTATTCTCGAAGGTTCATGAAAGTAACAGTTCCTCGTCAAAAACGTCAAGGGCACTTCCCTCCTTGCAATACCCTTCTGTTTTGCTGTTTTTCACCTTGTATTTAACTGCCATTTTAGAACTGCTGCTTCCTCGTGTGCTTTGCCTCGCTCAAAGTGTGCTCTCGTGCTCCACCTTTTATCCGTGTGGGAAAGTCTAATGGAAGTCAGGTGTGTGTAATGCCTGACCCTGCCTGACCATTGTATTGGGACATGTCAGGTATACGGCTTGTGTGTTAGTCCATTTTCTCGCATAGCAAGCTGTCCGTGAGAAAGTGTTTGTGTTGGGAAAGAGGGGGAGTTGAGTTCCTAAGTATCCTACTACTCGCCATCCGTCTCACTCCCACTCCCGAAGACCCCTCACCCAAGTGATCCTCCCACACGGGTCCACCCCCAGGAACTGGATCCAAAGGCGATGGCCATGTCCTGGCCACCTGGATGACAGATCCCCAGGGATTAGTGGGTGAGACACCTTCAGGTTTCTCACACCTTGTGGCCTGGCGCTTGCAGCATACCTTTAAGATCTGCATGTGAATTGTATCACCAAAGCTTATCTCAAAATAAGATGTAATGGGGTTGACTCAGTGGAAGTTGGGGGAGCCAGGGAAGGTATCCCACGGCCCCTTAGGTGTTGTAGGTTCTGCAGCAATTTAGTTCTGTAGTCTGCTAAACACTTAATTATGGAATGCTAAAGGTTAATATCTCTGAGGTGTACGAGCACGTGGCAATGACACTGTTAGTTTCAACACTGATGATGTCGGGGTAGGTTTTTAAATGGCAATAATTTTTCCTGCATTTATCATCTGACCAAGTTATGAATTAACACTGAAAGTATGTTAAATATTTTGGAAATTGTTTTTAGTCAACTATTGATTACTGTATTGTATGCATTTTTGTAGAATTTTATTGTATAACTAATTTGAGTTAGCTTTTTTATTATTTTTTTAAAAGAATTGTATGCATGTTTAAAAATATTGTTAAATGGGGGGGCATTATTTAGTATAAAGGCTGTAATGGCTCATTTTCTTATTTGTTAAATTAACTATATAATTTGTCTTTAGTGCCAACAATTGTTGATGGTGAGAAAATTCATAGAAATCCATATTATGACATTCTTCTCTGATTCCAACAATTGCTGATAGGGTTGGTGAAAATAAAGTGCATTATATATTGTCAATTGCTGATAAAAGTAGGAACAAGTTACTTACCTGAAACTGTTGTTCTCCAGCATGGGTCTGGCATGGATTCACATGCTAATGAATATTCACTGTCATCAGGCTGGGAATCCTCAGTAAAGAAAAAATCAGTTTCAGTTTCGTTTCTGAACTGTCTTTCTCCTAATAACCAATCACTGGTCTCTGGGTCAAACTGCCCCCAGCCACTGACTGCCCTCTACCTAAGCCCCTCCTCTGGCAGCCATCTTCAGATTTGGTAGCACGTAAAGTGGCAGTAGGACCAAGTGAAGAGCCGCAGAGGGGTAGGAGGGAGGGTTCGCATGTGAATCCATGCCAGACCCATGCTGGAGAACAACAGTTACAGGTAAGTAACTTGTTCCTTCTTCAGCATGGGGTCTGGCATGGATTCACATGCTCATGAATATAAGAATACATAGCAGTACACACATGCACAACCACAGGAGGTGGCAAGGCTCAACATTAAGCATATCACCAACTCAACATTAAGCATCTCTTATCTTCTCACCAGGCCCATCTTCAGGCGAACAGGTTGCGGAGCACTGCCTGGCCGACTCTGGACTCCTCCCTGGAATCTCGGTCGACACAGTATAATCTCGTGAAGGTGTGCGTCGACCTCCACATAGCAGCCCTGCAGATGTCCAGCAGGGGCACACCAGATAGGAATGCCGTGGTAGCAGCGATCGCTCTGGTCGAATGGGCTCTCGGACGGCCAGGCAACGGTCGGTTTGCCAACCGGTGACAGTGCATGATGCAGCCGGAGAGCCATCTGGAAATGGAAGCCTTCGAGAGGGCCTTCCTTTGGTTCACAGGTCCAAAGTTCACAAACAGCTGTGATGTCTTCCGAAAACTCTTCGTGTGCTCCACGTAGAACTTCAGCGCTCTAGCTACATCCAGCGAGCGCAAAGTCCTCTCGGCCGGCAACAAAGGCGACGGGAAGAAAACAGGTAACACCAAGGGCTTGTTGAGATGGAAGTGCGACGGCACCTTGGGCATGAAGGAGGGGTGCGTCCTCAGCACCACCCTCGTCTCGTGGAAAGTCAAGTATGGGGGCTTGCAGGAGAGGGCCTGGATCTCTCCCACTCATCGTGCGGAGATGATGGCCACAAGAAATGCTGTTTTCCACGACAGGAACTTCAACGCTGCCGAATGCAGAGGCTCGAATGGAGGCCTCATGAGCCTGGTTAGCACCACGTTGAGTTCCCAAGCCGGTGCCGGAGCCTTCACCGGCGGGAACGATCGGAACAGTCCCTTCATGAACTCCTTCACCAGGCGATGGGACGACAGGGATGAAAGCCCCGGAGTTCTGGGGTAGCGGGAGGTAGCTGCCAGGTGGATCTTGATGGAAGCATGGGCCAGCCCCGCCTTGGTCAGCGATAGCAAGTACGGCAGTAATCTACAGAGGGTTAATCTTCTGTGCACGGCACCAGACAGAGAACCTCTTCCATTTGTGTCCATAGCACTTGAGAGTTGAGGACGCCCTGGCCTTTGCAAGCACCTCCATTCAGTCCGCCGGGATATCGTACCCTCCGAAATCTAGTGCTGCAGGAGCCAGGCCTGCAAGTTCAGCGACCCCAGGTCGTGGTGGAGGATGGCACCTCCTTCTCTGGAGAGGAGATCTGCGTCCGTTGGCAGTTTGACTGGGGGGAACGCTGACATGTCCAGAAGGTCCGGGAACCAGATCTGTCTCAGCCCCGCCGGTGCGACGAGGATCATCCTGCACCGGGACCGTCTGAGTTGGTTGATGAGTCGCAGCAGCAACGGCAACGGCGGGAAAGCATAGAGGAACAGGCCGTCCCAGGGGAATGAGAAGGCATTGCCCATGCTCTCCGACTGGGGGAACCCGCTGGCAAACCTCCGGCACTTGGCGTTCGTCGCCGTCGCGAATAAGTCGATCTGGGGATTGCCCCATCGTTGGAATAGTAGATCCACTTGATCTTGTCGCAGTTCCCACTCGTGGCATGAGCGTAGCTCCCTGCTGAGTGAGTCGGTGATGGTGTTCTTCATTCCTGCCAGGTGGAAGGGTACCAGAAACATCCCTTGGGCGACGGCCCAGTGCCACAGATCCTGGGCATCCTTGGATAGGGCTGGGGCTCTGGTGCCTCGTTGCTTCCAGATGTAGAAAATTGTGGTGGTGTTGTCCGTGAAGATCCTGACCACCTTGCCCTTGAGGGACGGAAGGAACGACCTGAGGGCCCAGAACACGGCTCGGAGCTCCAGGACGTTGATGTGTAGTGACCTCTCCTCCGGGAGCCTAAGGCCTCTTGCTTGAAGATCTCCAGTGTGCGCTCCCCATCCATCCAGGGAGGCATCCGTCGTCACCGTCTCCTGATGTGCCGGGGTCAGGAAGTCCCTACCCGGCACGAGATGCGCGCGGGTACCCCACAACCGGATCGCTTGGTGGAAGGTCTCGTTGAGCAAGAACCTGTCTTCAAAGCTGCCCGCCGCTTGCATCCAACTGGCGTTGAGGAACTCCTGCAGTGGACGCATCCGCAGCCTGCACAGGCGCACGAGGTAGATGCACGAGGACATCATGCCGAGAAGGGACTTGATGGACCTCACCCTGGCCACGTCCATGGTAGACAGCTGTTGCACCTTGCCCAGGATGGCCTTGGTCCTTTCCTCCGACGGAGAGGCCAATCACGCCACTGTGTCGAGCCTGGCTCCCAGAAAAAGAGCGACTTGCGACGGAACCAAGTGGGATTTCGCAAAGTTGATGGAAAATCCCAGATCCGTGAGCAGCTGGATGGTCTTCGCTGTGTGTTCGACAGCGAGTTCTCTTGTCCTTGCTCAGATGAGCCAATCGTCCAGGTAGGGGTGGACGTGGATCCCCTGCAGTCGCAGCCGCGCCGCCACTGGTGCTAGGTACTTGGTGAATACCCTGGGCACCGACTTCAATCCGAAGAGGAGGGCCTTGAACTGGTAGTGCCGTCCTTGGACTACGAATCTGAGAAACTTTTGATGTCCTTTTAGAATGGGGATGTGGAAGTAGGCATCCTCCAAGTCCAGCGACGATAGGAAGTCGCCCTCCTCCAGCTACCCCAGCACGTGCTGGAGAGTGACCATCCAGAACTTCTGGGACTTGATGTACTTGTTTAAACGATGAAGGTCCAGGATGGGTTGCCAGCCGCTGGTCTTCTTTCTTACGAGGAAGTATCGTGAGTACACTCCGGAGCCCCGGAGCCTCTTTGGGACGAGCATGATGGCTCCTTTCTTCAGCCCTTACTTCCTGCAGCAGTTGAGGGACGTGGTTTTCCTTCCTGGCCACGGGTGGAATGCGGGCGCACTTCGTTAGAAACTTGAGAGTGTGCCCACGGGCCAGGGCATCCAGCAACCATCAATCAGAGGAGATGAATTCCCACACGCTGACGAACTTCGCCAGCCGACCTCCCACCGGGGTGTTCAGGTGGGGGCCCGACGCTACGGCCGGTTCAGTCCTGCTTGGTAGTGGCCTTGCCGCCTTGGCCACCTTGACGACGAGATCCTCCTGACTTGCCACGTCCTCTGTAGGCCACCTGCGACGAGGAGCGGGCCGCCTGGCGTTACTTCGAGGAGCCGCCGCTGAATCCCTTGGAGGCATCTTGCTTGCCTCCAGAGTTCCAAAAGGGTGGCCGCCGTTGTTGTAAAACTCCCAAGGCCTGCGCCGTTTCCGTGTCGGCCTTGATGGCCTGTAGTGACTCGTCCACTGTCTTGCCAAACAGGTTGTTTCCATCGAAAGGCATGTCCAAAACTCTGGTTTGCACGTCCTGGTGGAAATCGGTTGCCTTGAGCCAACCACGCCGGCGAAGGCAAACACTGTTGCCCATCTGGCGGAAGCCGGTGTCAGCAATGTCCGTGGCCACCGTTATGGCGTGGTCCGACGCCACCTCGCCTTCCCGCAGTATCTCCAGGGCCTCAGCCCTCTTGTCGTCCGGGAGGAAATCCAGCAGAGGAGCGATCTTAAACCACAGCTCCCTGTCATAGTGGGCCATGATCGCAAGGGCGTTGGCCGCTTTAATCGTGGTCGCCGCCGACGAGATGACCCGTCGTCACATGGTGTCCAATTTCTTCCCTTCGCCGTCCGGCGGGGAGGTCGAAGTTGAAGCCATCGCCCCTGCCGCTTTCTTCTTGGCCGCCGCCGGACTGTCTCCGTCTGGACCGACCGGGGCTTATCCCGAAGCTTACCCGGGTTCTCCGACTTCCTTTTCCCGGAGCCAGAGCGTTGGCTCATGGTTGATGGCGTCGGTGAAAGTGCGCCCTGCCTGGCAGCCGAGGAACCCGACCGTTCGGCGCTCCCGTTGCCTGCGGACTTGCGGTGCTTTGACTTTTGTTGGGCCCCCGTCACCGGAGCGCCCTCAAAGGTCTTAGAAGACAAATCGCAAAATGCAGTAAAAGCTCGAGAGCTATAGCACGAGGACTCCCAACACTTGAACGTGTGGTAAAAATCTGAAGATGGCTGCCAGAGGAGGGGTTTAGGTAGAGGGCAGTCATTGGCTGGGGGCAGTATGACCCAGAGACCAGTGATTGGTTATTAGAAGAAAGACAGTTCAGAAACGAAACTGAAACTGATTCTTTCTTTACCGACGATTCCCAGCCTGACGACAGGGAATATTCATGAGCATGTGAATCCATGCCAGACCCCATGCTGGAGAACTAGAATAGACGAAAGCCAACAAGCTGTGATAATTAAAATGTTTATAGTTGTCTTGAATCATCATTCAGATTTGATTTTATAGGAATGGATGTTTGTGTGTATTCTAGATCTATTTAGTAAGGTAATAGCAGGCAGGATATTAGTCTTTTCTGTAGATTTCTGGCCTGTACTTATCTTTAAAGAATATTGTGGGTGATTTCCCCAGCATAAAGTTAGGCACCACCTTTTATTTTATTTACTATTTTAAAATAAAACAGACTATTCAGATAAAAATCAGCTTGGTTCTTGTCCCAGCATTTTGGGGTGGGATTGTTGTGGTAGTTGGTGTAATATTGAGGGGTCCTCAATACATGAATATGCAAATTAGACCAAATTGTCTGACAGACCAAATATGGTCACTTCCTACCATATACACAAAGAGGGACAAGGGATGAATGGCATGTGACCCACCAAGTCCTCAAGGCAAATGAAGACTACATCAATTTTGTGAATAGTTTGACAAAAAGGACCACAGCCAGGTAAAAGGGTCTCCATGAGGTGATAGCCACATTACACAAGGAAAGAAACACCACCAGTCTGGCTACATGAAAGAAAAGAGACCCATCCTTTTGCACAGATCACCTCTTTCTGTTTTTCTTATGCTTGTCAATTCTATTTGGAACAACCAGTTGTCTCGTGCTATCGAAATTGAAAGATAATTCAAACCAAAATCTTTAGGCATTCTCTCTGGAGTCCTTTGTGATTAATTTTCTCTACCTTTAGGAGCAGCACTTCCTAATGAATCTCCTGCTTGTGCTGTTGTGATGAGCATTCTGGCAAAGGACAAGAAAGGAAGACTGCATCCACGTTCCATAGTGTGCAGGACCCACTGGTCCATGGTCCCAGGCTTCCACTGGTGTAGTGTGGTGCATGAACACATCAAACCCGATTTCCAGGGGCAGACGCCCCATGAGAAGCTGCCGGCTGGCTAACTGTCTTCTTTTCGACTCTACACACCACAGGTTTCTTGAATGGCTGCCCTCTCATTGCTGGCCCCTACTGAAACAATGCTTCTGTGGGGTTACCAGCTTCAAATGACACTGGTGTGCCATTAATGTAGCTGAGAGACCCCCGGATCTGACTGATTGGCTCAGTTCTTGAAACCTTTCAAAGGTCGATCCACCGTGACGCCAAAACTTGCATCTCCTTACAAAAGCATGTTGATCCACCTTGACGCCAAAACTTGCATCTCCTTACAAAAGCATATTAATAAATTTGGACTGGAAATCAGGCAAAGATCCATTATGTCCAGGCCCACTTGTATAATATGTCTGAACTGCTCAAAACCATGAGTCATCACATCCCTTGATGCATTGCGGCCTTCCACAGGCAGGTGTTGAATTGGCCTTCCAACCATCTCCCACATGGCAAATTAGTACCTCTCTAAAGTCGTACTCACATTAACTGACTACAAGGCCAGTGAGTCAGAGGTAAAGACCTTCTTGGCCATGGCATCAATGACTTCCTCTCCAGCGGCAGGGTAGTGAATACATTGGTGCAGTCCCCTAAAATGTGCAGCACACACCACTAGTGTATCCACCACCAGGGGATAAAAACGATATATGGGGTCACTCCCAGATATTTGGCAGCCTCCTTTTCAGGCTGCCCTCGGCCACCTCCTCTCCCTCTCTCATCTCTGATTGCCTAACTGCCATTCAAGATTGGTGTGTCGCCAATGACCTTTGTCTGAATGCCAGCAAGACGGAGATCCTTCTCATCAGCACTCCTTCACCACCCTTTCCCCTCACTCGCTGGCTGGCCCCCCTTGACCCTTCTCCTACCCCCACCTGCGAGACTAAGAACCTCAGGGTCATCTTTGACTCCACGCTTTCTTTCTCCGCCCATATCTCTGAGGTCTCTAAAAATTCAAACTTCCCACTGCACCACCTCTCCTTCCCCCAGAAGCTCATGGTCTCCCAAGCTCTGGTTCTCTCTAGGTTGGACTATTGTTAACAGCCTCTTTCTAAAACTACCTGCCTCTACACTTGGCCCTCTGCAACTAATCCAGAACAGGACTGCAAGACTTGTCCTTGGTCTCAAGCCCTGGGATCGTATCTCTCCAGCTCTGAAATCTCTCCATTGGCTCCCAGTGGATGCAAGAATTAAATTCAACACCCTCTGCATTGTCCACAAGGCATTCTGGGGCCTGGGTCCAAAATACCTCCAGCTATCAAAGCAAATACCTCCCTTCTCGAGCTCTTCGCTCCTCTACCTCTAACTCCCTCAGGGTCAGTCGTTTTTCAAAGAAACGAGCTGGGGGTAGATTGCTGTCTTCGGCTGGGGCCTCCCTCTAGAACAGCCTCCCTGCCTCTCTAAAACTTGAGGAGAACCATCTCCGGTTCCAGAAGCACCTCAAGACCTTCCTCTTTGCTTCTGCCTTCACTCCCCCAATCCCCTGCTGATCTGTTTTCTATTGGCACCGTGCACCTGGCCACCGTCTGTTCTCCGGGCCCAGGTACCTGCTCACCATGCCCTCCTGCACTGCCTCTGGGCCACCCCTTGCACTGGGGTCTGTATCTGTACACATACAACCCTCCCCTTTCTCTTCCTGCACTTATCAGGCCTATCCTGTCTGCTGCCTTCAGCCCATCACTTGCCAATTGAGGGCTGCACTACCACTGTGTTGCCTTTATGATTTATTTATTTATTATTATTTATCTGTTTCTCCCTTGCTCCGCACTTTCCACTTCTCCCCCATCCATGCACTTTTCCCCTCCCCCATGCACTTGTGCATTCTCAATGTCACTGGGCCTAGTAAGGTCGTTGTTTTTGTTCTCCCCTGGTCCCCTCCCCTGCCTTGTCGCGCTCTGAAACACTTGTGTACGAGCACGATAGAAATAAAATATCAATATCAATATCCACACTGCCTTGCACCTATTTGGGCTAATTGCCAGGACAGAAACCAGTTTCCCCCAAATGTCAATAATTATTTTTTAAAGCACTCCCTTAATGAGCCCAAAGTTGATTCTATAGGGCTCTTCAACATCAAGTCTGTGATTTTGTACATCTGACCTTGCTCAGGAGCATCCAGGACCTGTGTATCTACTGCTTTCGCTAGCTATATTATCAGACCACTATTGAGCGGAAAATCAGCATTAGGCCCCATACGCACTTTTCAGCATGGTGTCCGGTTAAGCAGGGCTCAAGTCGAGGGTACTTGGGGGAGGGGGCGGAGTCCACCCACTTTATTCAGTGGGTGAACTCAGTCCCCCCAGCTAAAATGAGAAATATCAAATGTCCTCTTAAAATGTATGAATTAAAGCCGTCCTCGGCAATCACCAGATTTGTAGGCCGGACACTTCACCGCTACACTATATAACCTGAAGAAAAATAACAAACAACTAAAGGTGAAATGTCCCATTTCGGTACTGCAAGTTCCAGGGAAAACATGTGTATTGGTTCTTAGAGTTTAAAACATGCACACCTTTTAAAGTTTTCAAAAACACTATTGGAAGAAAATATCCTCTCTTGGTTTTGTGTGTGTGTTGATTTTATGAAAAGCAAATGCCATTCGTCCTGTTCAATTTGCGTGGTTATCCAAAGCCAATTTAATGAAATGTGACTATTTCACCTTAATGTTCTAATTTCTGGCGACGTCACATCCCATTGCGTTTGTTGATGAGTCCCCCTACTTTAATTTTTAGGACTTGATCCTGCGGTTAAGTGTGTAGGGCGCTTACACTCTGCAGATACCCAAGAACCTCTGCATCCACATCACCATGCTTGCTTTCTCCAAAGTTCTCCTGGGCTCTTGAATAGCGCTCTTCCCAATCACCAATTCCATATTCATCAATCCTCAGCAAGGCAACAACTCCTATGAGTGCTTCTAAGCATGGAGTTTCCAATTAGAAGCCACTCAGCCTCCACAGCACCTCAGCAGTGTTACCAGTAGCTTCACTCAACATTGCACCATCCTTTCACAGTGCCGCTTTTGCCTCCCTCGAGTCTACAGAGTCAGTAGAGGTGTCCCTGTCAAAGAGGTAAATAAAGATATCCGCCTGATCTTTAACGCACGGCAGGCTCTGTGAGAGGTACTATGAACTGTAGGTGCATCTCCCTAAATGAAGCTAACGTGTCACACCAGAATGATTCTTAATGCCTTATGATTTGAAAATCTTCGGGAACTTTTGAAGTGAGATCTGATTGCATGCCTCTTCCTTTGGAGCTGGCAGAAGTACTCAGGCCAGAGTACCTTCCTGTGAGTGCTCAGAATGCACATCTACAATATTTAAGCCTCAGGCTGCTCTCGTTACTCTTCTCCTGTGACTTGCACTCCCGGAAGTGCCTGACCTTCGATGTTAAGCCTCAGCATGCTTTACAGATTCTGCTGTTATGACAAGTCCTCAATCACCATATGCAACAGTCATGGGTGTCAGTGATGGACATCACACGGGGGAATGAGCCACAGGCTCTAGATCCAGAGGGCATCTTGTTTATTTTGGGCAAAGGTTTAGAAAAAAGCCAACCAAATTACAAAATAGGGGACCACATTCAAACTTGTCTCACAGTTGGAATCCATGAATCCGAGCATGTTTTGAACTCTGCTTACCTAAGGAGTCGGAAAAATAACTATTTTGCTTGGGGTGGGCGTTGTGACACCCTGGGCAACATACCTTTCAGGGGTGGTTACAAAGAAGCCCTTGTGGCACCGCAGGTTCAGGTTGTGCCACCTGACACCATGCAAGCATGATTTAAAATGTTTCAAGGTCTCAGCTTCAGACTAGATGTTCCAAAGAGAAGATAGTATCCATTAGAACCTGTCATTTATTGAAACCTCCCCGTCTAAAACACATTTCTGTCCTTTTGGTGACTCCTCCAATCATTGACATTAGTCTCCACTGCTTAACCGAGTCTTTGTATTATTTAACCAACTCTGCTGGTTCAAAGTATTGGCCCCAGTTGCCAATAAATGTTTAGGGCATGGGGTAGCTGTGCCAGATTTGTGCTATCTGAGGCCACTGGGTCATTTTGGTACCAAAATCCCTTAATATAGGGCCAGAGTTTATGTTTTTAGCATCAACCTGCCATTCCCTGATGTCCCCCAGATGTTGACACACTAGGTCCAATAACCACCCTTTATTCTGGCATTAGCCCCCAGTTGTGTTTCAGGACCATTTAGTGAACTAGCTGAAACTTCAGTTTAATATATTTTCACACACTCTTGTTCTAGTGATGGCACAAAGTCAGGTCTCTGATGTGTAAAGTGACAGTAGCTCCACAATGCACAGGTCTGGAGATAAGCAGACATGCTGCTGATGTGACAGTCAGTGGTGTTTTAATGGCATGCTTCATGACTATCACTTTGGAGCTGTAAAAACAAAACCTTAGATCAATTACACTTGTATCTCATATGAGGCATAAGGAAGGTTATGGGTCAGTTTGAAAACAGCAAGGTCACTTTCTGGGGACAAAATGTAAGTACTATATAACTGGGCCAATGCAAAACTGCCACGTCACCGTTGAAACTGGCTTGATAATTCTTTGGGGGCAATTGTAAACTAACATATAACAATTTCCAGGCCGCCAGTGAGTTGCTTGATCTTTTTTAATAAATTACATGTTCAGTTGAGATGTCATCTTCAACACAGTTACATTAAGAGATCAGGAAGATAGGAGGGGAGCCCACTGGCTCCCACCACCTAGGCTACATACTTCCAACTACCTAGGTGGAACCTTCATTCAACCCCAAGCATTGCAGACACACTCAGGACATTCCAATCATGACATCTCATCACTCACCATACATTCAGGTGCTAGGGAATAAACAGGGAATGATAATTTCATTTTCTGGGGACAACATTACATTTGCATTGTAATTTTTTAGGGGGCATTTGTTTTCTAGGGCAATATCCATAAATTAAATAACATGAAACTCCATTGGTTTTGGTTAAACTGACATGACAGTTATTTGGAGGCATTTTGAAAATGGCATGGAAAAATGTCATGAGACAATGAGAAACTGCCATGTTCATCTTCTGGAAACGATGATGCAACATAGCAGGCGTTGGGTCTGTCACACAGACACTCACACTAATGTTAGTAATACCTATGTATCTCTCTGGTACTGCCCTCGTGTAAATATTCCCTTCTCCTTCAGGAACCTCAGAATTTAGCCTCCTAATGTTTGCAGTTCTGATCTATGGTCCAAATTGTCTTGATTCACATGCACCCAAGCTATGATTCTCTTTCCTTTAATATCCACTTGTAGCTTTAAACGAAGGCATTAGTGCTTCAGATCCTTGTTAGCTGCCAGTCCTGGCATAATCAGTGGCATTTACCCATCTTGCTGCGTTCTATGGACTTCATTGGAATTTAAGCACCCTTTGGGTTCCTCAGACTTTTTTCTCAGCTCTAAGGCAAGGGGGCCTCCAAACATTATGTTGAAATTGGCCCCCACACATCTTCAGCCGGACCTGCCTTCTGATGCCTTCAAATGTAACCGATCCAAACCAGTACATATATAGCTCAATCATCAATTTCTAATCACTGAATAGTGAAATACCGTACGAGAAATCCCAAACATGTAAACAGTAATCTTGGCTGAAATACATTTGAGCGAACATGCCTTTTATTTGGAAATAGTAATTGAAGATACACTGAAAACTCGGAAATCATGTTTTAGTTTTGGCTATTAGGTGGCACTTAAGCACCACCTGTAAGCCAAAACTATTGCATTAGATTACAGATAGGGAAAAATGGCATATGAGGAGTGACACAAAGCTTGTTAGTGTTTGGTTATTTACTTACCCATTGACTGCCCACGGCCGAAATCCCTATGGCCTTTCCCACGCAGTTTCTTCCACTCCCCAGCCAAAAAACATCCTCCTGGGATCTGTTTGAGCTAGCTTTATCAATCCATACCATCAAACTTTGTGCAAGCAGTTAAACTGTTGGCGCTGCCAATGCTTGCATGTGTCGAAACTCATGGATCTATTTAATAGTCTACCTCTGAGCCACCCCCCCAAAAACCCCATTCAAACACAATCTCTTACAATGCCTCCTAAATGGAATAAGACTCCTTTTAGCTTTCGTTCCATGAGAGGGGTAACCCCTCCTGCACTTCATGAAATGTTCCAAGAGAGAGGTAACATCCCTGTACTTAACCCAATGCCCTGCTAGACTGGGCACAATTATTTCGTCCTCTCCGTCCCCTTGCACCTCCGTCTCCACCTTTGCATGACCTGAATTTACTAGGCTTAGTAAGTTCTGTCTTGTCCCCCGCCCTAAACTGGCTGAGCCTGTTACATTTCATGCACTTGGTGAAATGCTGTCAGGCCTAGTACGCTATTTACCTTTTGTTAGATAATTCGGAAACTTCAAGGCCTAAGAATAACTACTGTTTTCCCTTGCTCCCTTCCCACCTTGAAACGCTTTGAAGCCCTTCACTTGTGTATAAGCGCTGTACAAATAAACAATTACAATAGCCTCATATGCAGAGTAAGCCTTCTCTTCGCCTTGTTTGCCGGAGTTGTCTGTTTGTAGTGCACTAAAATAACTGCACTGCAGACTGGAGGGGCATTGTGTTTTCGAGCTTGAATGATGTGATACATATAAACCTATTATCCACAAACAGGTGACAATTGAAAGCATGCTACAGTTTTGTACAGCAACATGTTAGCGGGCAGGAAGTACCCATGCTGCGCTCGAAACATGAAAGGTTATATGAGGTGAGGGGCAGATTGTAAGAGTAGATGTGCGAGACAGGTAAGTGGATTTGTGTTAAGGCATGACTCAGAAAGCTCTAATGTTATTTTCAGCATTTATGCCTTTCAGCCATGCATCCAGAGGCCAATACTCTGCTGTTCCGTTTGTTTCTGCAGGATCTGGACAACGTTTACTCAGTCACGGAATGTCGATAATTGCTTAGATGGCTTCTGTGTGTCACGTAACGTCAAATTCACCTCCAGTTTTCTGGAATAGCAAGCTAGATCCGTAATAGAAAATATGGAATGTTAACGCTGTTGCTGAAAACAAAAATGATCCCCAGGCATTAGCTTTGACCGAAGGCCTGGAGCCTCAACATTCCAAGTGCGCAAGCAGATGCCTTTCTGCAAAGCTGCCGCTATTGGATAACAGCGCACACTGTTCTGCGCCGCCATGGAAGTCCTCCTTCAAATTGAAATGAAGCACAACTGCTCAGGCTGCCATAAAGCACATTGTTTTGCTGAAACGGAAAGGACGCCAAAAGCACGAGCAACAATTCCAGACCAAACAACAATAAATGCAGGAGCGGTTGCAGAGTGATTTTTGTTTTAGTTCCTTATGCTGCTAAGGTAAATTGTGCTTGCTGAATTTTGCCTATTATTTCAGAAGTAAGTTAAGAAGTATTTTTTTGGGTAGGCAATTAACTTACTGGATTCCAAAAGTAAATACCCAAATCTATTTAGATCCACTTGCTGCTGGCAGTGAAGATCTAACTAAATGCAATGCAGTGCAAGCTGCCCTTGCCCTGTCCTATTGACGTTTAGCCAACAGGACCATGGCAGACTAAGGCACAGGGAATATTGTCCTTGGGGAAGCACAATTCCTTCCATTTCAAGTGAAACACCACTTACCCACTTGCTTTAGAGGAGATCCACACCCGTTCTCACATTGTGAATGAGTGTGCCTCCACCGTCACTCAATAAGTACAACGTTGTGCTTATTTTCCCAACCCAACTGGCTTTTGCTGGTGTGTGACAGTGTTTCTCTTCCTGTGCCTGCCCTGAAGCATATGGAGACAGAAAAGTGGAGAACTCAACATAACTGTCTATGTGGTTCATGTGTGTGTGAGTGGTGGTGCGGAAGGGAAGGCATGAAGGAGTGAGGAGTGAAGTGAAACAAATGTGACTCCCTCCTTGGTCTATTGTTGCAAATGAATGCAATGATGGCTTCGCCGGGTGCACAGATTTCTCTGTATCAATAATGCCCTTTTTAAGGGTGGACGTCTCCTTGTGTGTCTCAGTAAGTGCTGCTATATAAGGTACCAAACAAAACTAGATACACATTTTTCTGAGGTATTAAAAGGTTTAAAAAGAGGGAAGGATAACGAAAGAGGGGGAACCTCAGACAAAAGTAAAGCATGGTAGATGTAAAAATAAATTTGGTCTACAATAATGATGCACCTCCTACTTCCTCTACTCTGGTGGCTAGTAGAAATTAAAAAGGGACTGTTGCCCCTAGGCTTCCAAGCATCTGTGACTCAGCGGCCATTTCTGAATGCCTTTTTCTTTTTTTCCTCCAACCACACCTCTGCTTAGCACCAGGATGTTAATAGTCTTATTGCCCACAGCTGCTGTGCAATATGGGCTCTTATGATCCCTCAACCCTTCATATGTGCCCTCACTTCATTCTGGCTTGTAAATTGGGCTTCCAGGCTCTAAAGACCCTGCATTGCCCGCACCTGGGGACAATAACGCTTGATTAGAACATTGGAATGCTGGCATTTCCATTGTAAACAATGCACTGTCAGAGAACAATAATGGGGCGATATGCCCTGAGGCGGCCAGCTGACCCTGTCAGTAATGGCCTGCCGCCACAAGTTAAGGGCCAGAGTGAAACTAGTATAAGCCCTTTGTAAACATATTCTAATGCTTCTCTTGGTTGTCATAAAAGATGTCAGATATTTATATTACCAAAGCAAGGCCTATGATCCACCAGGTGTAAGGACATGTGCAGACTTGAACTATGCTGTGCAGGAAAGAAAGAAACAGAGGAGAGGCCTTCTCGGTTTATGCCACAAGACTCCATAACCTTCTACTCGTTAACATCAGACTCGCCCCCTCCCTATGACAATTTAGGAAGGAGCTGAAGACCCTCCTCCCTAACACCTAGCTTCACACACCCTCCACTATCCACCCTACCTGAGACTGGGCGATATGCTCTCCACTCTTTCCTCCTCCTGGTTGCTTGTGACACCTTGCTAGCACTTGCCCATGCTACCCTCCCCTGGTGTGTGCTCCTTAGTCAATGTTTCTCTACTTCATTCGCTGTGTTCTTACCACTATGATTGCAAAGCACTCTGTTGCTTCCCGAAGCTGTGTTCACGCTCAATAAATACCTTAATAATAATGATAATGGTACTTATTTTGTCTACCTAAAACGAATGAGAGGCTGAATATACACATCAGAATTTGAGCTAGTAACATTTGGATGTACGTTAAAATAACATATCCCAACAGATCGAATTACAAAATTGCAGAGCCCACTGGCCCGCATCTTGTAATTCGATCCATTGGGATTTTGCCCTTTTGTCCCCCGCAGCCCATAATACCGAACGAAGGGAGCGGGGACACCCCTGCAGTCCCCGCTCCTCTGTTCGGTTTTATGGGTTTCAATCTAATCTACCATGCCGAATGCACACTAAACGTGCATTTGGCATTTTAGATACGATCTTTTCGTGCAATCCCGTAACATTTAATCTTACACACACAACTCTACAATGGATACAGTAGACCTGGGCTTCCTTACTGGATTATTGCTGCAAAGACAATATCACCCAGCAATCAGAACATGAAGGTGTTACAACGTGAAAGACATGGTAAGATAGGCAAGTACCTTTCTGTCAGCCTGAAACAGTAAATCTTGATAAGAATGCTGGGATTCGGCCCTAATGAGAAAAGAATCATTGACTTGAGTGACTAATGACGCTAATATCTCATTATGATATTGGGAGACATCCACATCCAGGTGCTACCTTTTCCTTGTCAAAGTCTGTGCTAGCAGTCAGAAGGAACAGGAATCAGAACCTCAGAACGTCATAATTGGCTGTGAAGAGCATCTGCTCTCGATCACCCATCCACAGAGGCACTGGGAATGCAGAATTCAAAAGTCTAGTCTCCTGCTGGAGACAGGTACAGCACAATGCAGGAACCAGAAATGCATGCATCTTGCAAAAACGTTATTGGGATAAGGGTTCAGGAGCTGTGTTTTAGCGGCAAAGGGAGCTCCCTTATTGGCGTGGAGGTTTTCTGAGTGAAAAAGAAGTGACTTGAAATTTTGAATGGTGAAGGTAATGGCCAAGGTGGAGAAGTAAGAGGAGAATGATTCTAATACAGAGCCGTGAACACATCCTTGAGGAGTGATGCACCTGGGGAAGTGGATGGGCAGCCAAAGGGGGAGGAAATAAGGTCACTGAGAGAAGGATCACGGGGGAGTTACTTGTAAGGATAGGCAAAGTGGGTTTGGTTATTAAGGTACATGCTCTTTAAAGCACTTATATGTCACCGTGTAGACAGCCCTCTAGCACTGAGACCTGTAGACACATAGAGCTGCAAACTCTGAGCATCTGTAGTGATATTTATCCTATTAGCCAGAGGCCTCTGAAGTCTGTAGTAAGCAAACACCTACCAGCACTATCGGAGAGGGAAAGAATGCTGTGCAAATGGGGAGGCAGACACGAGACAGGATAAGTCATTTTTTGTGCAAGTTGAAGGTATGAGGCATGCCACTGCATAAAGTGGGATATACCACGTTGTAACACAATCTTCTTCTCATAGCACAGTTACTGTCAATAGACATACTTTGTACTGCTACGGTGCATTATAATGTTTTTGGAATGTTTCGCATTATACTCTGGTGTTAAGCCACCATTCCAAGGGCTGGAACGGGGGAATGATGGGCCGGCAGCCCAAGTTAACGGCCTGAGTGAAGTGAGGTCCATTAATGAGGGCTCCATGCCGCTACCCCCCGTTCCAGCACTTGGAATGGGGGCTTAAGGCCATTAGCACCCTGAGTTACCAAAGCGGTAACCCGGGGTGCTAAAAAAAAGATTTTCCTTCGTTGAACAGGACGCCGCATGTGTCCTGTTGAACAAAGGAAAATCCTTTACAAAGATGGCTGCCATGGAAATGGAAGGCGGGGCGCTGTATGGAGCCCCTCTTCCCTTTCCATGGCAGCTTGTGGGAGGCAAGGGGAAGGAGCAGGTGTAAGGTAAGTAAGGATTTGGGGGGGATGCAACAAGAAAAAAAGAATCAATGCCACCGATGTGAGGGAACACGTCTATCCTACTTAAATCAGCGCACCACACGAGAGCCACACTAGAGGACACTCTGCCCAGTGACGAGGACATGAAAGGATTAAGAATGCGGATAAAAAACTATCTTTTGAAAAGTTTTAAAAATAAATATGTTTCCAAAATACTACAAACCTATATAAGGGTGATTTAGGCAAACACATTAGCCATTTGGTCTGGTTCGACTTTGGTCTAGTTGTACCTTAGTAGCTCCGTTGGTTAATGTCCCGCAAGTAGAGGTTTTCAGATTTAGCTATTATAAAATGTGACACGTTAAGACTTTTGGTGAAGATAAAGTAATAAATAAAATCGAACAATACCGTTTTGCTACCATTTTCATTAAATACTGTATCATGTATGTTTGTCCAAGCTGTTTCTATATGCATCTGCCACAAAAAGGCAAATCTATTCTATTCCTGGTGGGTTTGGAGCTCAGGAGGTATTTCCCACTACATACTTGTAAAATGACTTACTTACTACTGCTTTGGGTATAATGTATTAAACCTGCACCTTTAATTCTAGCCTACCCTTGCTCTTAGTGTGCTTCTGTATTTAGTGCTTGTCAACATCCAATAACGTCATTTATACTTGTTACTTACTGTACAGTTGTTGCTATCTGATTGGCTTTTATAGGAGGGCAAATAACATAGTCTTGTTTTCCTTTGCAGTGCTCTGTGAAATTGGAACAAGCTCCTAGAAATGTGGCCTCAATCCACTGCAGTAATGGGCGCACATTTTCAAGCTTATTGATTGAGGGCAGATAAGATAAAGGTAGGAGACACAACATAACGGGAATAAGAGAAATAAGAACAGTAAATATTTCCTGTAAAATTAAGATATTGTCCCCAATCGCAAATTGAATTTGCAGTAATCTGACAAACTAAAAGTGCATCAGAGAAAACCAAGTTAAATGCTCTACTTGTTGCCAATCCGACCTAAGTAGTTGACTACTTATGTTGTGTCTCCTACCTTTTTCTTTTGTTCTTTTTCCCTTAATTTTTTAGGTTTCCTTTTTTCCTTTTCCTTTCTCTCGGTTCTATAGTAATAATTTGTATTACTTTTGGGATTGGAAATTGGTTCTGTGCAATATGTTTTTGAATTATAATAGCATTATGCACTTTATATTCACTTTAGCTCATAGGATGCCTACTACATCAATATGCACTTTAATTGGAGATATCCAACACTGATTGATTTTATACTGTTTTATCATGATCTCAGCACTATGTTTAATGTTATTAGATATATGTATAATAAAGATTGACTGATTTTATATGATCCTTGGCCTGGCCTATCCCCTCATTGAGCTCCTACATTGAGAGCAAATTACCCCGCTTGATTCTTCAGCGGTTTGATTCACGTGACCCCCCCTTCTCTTTAACAGTGGGCCCCAGCACTGTTACCACCTGCTCTGGTCCACCAGATCGGGTATTATTGCTATTAGCACCCCGGGATTTTTAATCCAGAAACCTGCGATGCTGCCAGCAATGTATTCTATTTGAATGAATGGGATATCTCGCGGCATCCCGTTGATTCAAACAAAATACTTACCTAAGATGCCGCAAGGGACCTGGAAAGCGGGCCTCCATACGGAGCCCCTCTTCCATTTTCATGGCAGCCACCAGGTACACAGAGCGACAGTGAGACTCAGGTAAGTGAGGCTAGGCGGTGGGAAGGGACTGGGGACCTGAAGGGAATGAAAGGGAGTGTGGGGGGTTTGGAGGGAGATGATAACGTGGGATAAGCGGCCATCAGGCCGCTAGGAACGCAGGCTGAGATTGTGGGATTCAGTCCACGATCTGAGCATCCTGATTGGTTGCCTCTGCCGCACCAGGTGCTAATAAACTATATAAATGATGGAAGTTAATAGCAAATTTAATGGTACTCAATGAGTTGACCTCAGAAGATTGAAAGACTCAGTCATCCCCAACAGAATCCAAATATCAGATGTGCAGGATACACACCTCCTTTGGCAGGCACTCAATAAACAGCGCTACCTTAAAGGCAAGCAACATGTTGTGCCATATTAGCCTGGTGCCAAGGTTCTTTTTGATTTACAGTAAACCCAATGAAATTCTTTACTTGGGTGTTAAGATGACCCTAAAAAATGCAGTTTTAGGTGCCAACACGACTCCAAACAGCTTGCAAAAGTGACATGCTGTTACTAAATCACATTTTCAGTTGTCCCTTACTGTCTTTGACAGCAGGGTTCGCAATAATATTGTCATCTTCACTGACACCTTGCAGGAGCATGTTTTCTTTACTACTTAGATTCTGAAGAAACTGCTTATCCTATGAGGACTTCCTTTTCTAGTGTTGGTATGTTCTTAGATTATCTACGGACATTTTGCAGAAAATATTAATAGAATTTTCGGTATACAGTGTTTATATTGAATCCTGTATATTGAATCCCCATATATTGAATCTTTTATCTTGAAAACATTTATAGTGAATGTATTTAGGGTGGGGTTAAAGGGTTACTTTATTTGGTAAACGGTCAGGATGGGTTTTGAGGGGTGGGAAACGGGGGTTTGTGGTTGGGACCCCCCAAACAATTAAATGTATTCACAAGACACCCCCGACTCCTAAAACCCCCCACAAAAAATGCATTCTCGATAAAGGTTTTCAAGATAAAAGATTCGATATATGGGCATTCGGTATACATTACCTCGATATAAAGACATGTAACCTGCATTTTGTTGTAGCAAACAGGGTATAAATTAGGAGTTAGGTTTCCTGTGTGGTATTTCCACTGTGGTATCTGTGCTAATGTTTAGTTCCGCGATGAAACTCGTAGTGCTGTGTTTGTCTTATTCCACCGGCAATTTTAGAGTAAGTGTGTCTTCCAAAAATGTAATGCTCATCTCCGATATAGGGTTTCTGAGCGTTTGTTTCTTAAGGGGTTCTGGGTTTTTCATTGTGAGGGGGTGGCAAGACACCAGGTGTATGTTTTGTGCTGTGGGGGATGGGAGAAGAAGGATTCCAGTCAGATATTTTGTTTTGGGGATGGGGCAGAAAAATGTCAGGTATGGGTTTTGATGATGTGGTGGATGGATAGGAAGGACAGCCGGTATGGGTCATGTGATGTGGGAGATTGCAATGCAGGGCGCTAGGACGCCAGATGTTGGTCTTTTACTGTGTTCAAACAAAGGAGCATCACAGTGGTAAATGAGATTTTATGGCAAGGTAAGGATGGTAACAAGTCCAGCAGTTATCCTTGCTGGACTGCTGGAAGTACTGGGCTTTAGTGAGCCTGGTGTATTCCTGCATGTCCCCCTTCTCAGTGCGTGGTTGTTATGAGAAATGATTTGAAGAGACCCGTGACTGGAGAGTTCATTCCTTGTAGATCCTTCCCGTCTCCTTGAGCATGATAGGCCCTTTATTTGCTGGATCCCTCGCACCGGTACTGCGTTGGAATGAATGGTGCATGCCCCTTCCCCTCTAGGTAAGGCCAATGTTTCTGTTGTTTCTCTGCCCCCGGGGTCCCTGCTGTAAGGGCTAGCAGGAGTTTCTGCTGTCTAGCGTCTTCTCTCTTCTTCTCTGGCAAAGGGCAGGGCCACTTTTCTCCCTTGCCATTCCCTGGTATTCTGGGGTGGCTGCTCTGACAACTTGGGGTCTTGCCTCCCACTCTTTCATAGCCCCCGTCCTTTCTTTCCCCAACTCCTCGCTCCAGTTCCTGCCTGTTCCCACGGCATACCATGTGTCATGAAGGAGTGGTTACCCTTCTCCGGCATTCTCAGCGCCCATTTCCTTGCTTGGATTGTGTCATCTTCCACCTTCCCAACAAGCGTCAGATTAACCGGGTCACCCACTGCCGTCATCTTTCCTTTCTCCACTGCCCCTCGGCTCCCTGAGCCTTTCCCGCAGGTGAGTGTTCCTCCATCTGGGGGTTCTTTCTGTGGGCCTCGGGTCTCCTGACCCATCCTCCCCCACAGGTCCTGATCAAAAGTTAGGGAAGGACATTGTAACAAGTAATATTCATTATTCTGGAAAGGCCTTAGTCAGAGGACATTGTTAAAGGAGTAAGGTTGTAATTCTAGATACCATCTCAAGACATGTGGATTGGCATCTTTGTGTAGCAACAGCCATAGCAGCAGACTGTTATCCATAAAGAGGGTGAAGGATCTTGTCAAAATGGCCCATTTGATCATCAGGCATTTTCGATGATGGAATAGGACTGTTTGTGTGGTAAGAATTTCCAGCTGAGAAAAGTAACCAGGCATAAATCCTCAAGGGAGAGCAATGGGCCAAAACTGCTCCAACACGTATTCCCGGTATTGTACGATCGGCTAGAAAAAAAAGGTCCGACCGTACAATATGACCGAAAAATGCTACCACCAAAGGTTCGAACATTGCAGGTTAGTCAAAAAAATGTTTTAAAAAACAGCGTGGTATAGTGAGCGGGGGTTGCGTGGGAAACCCCAGAAGCCCCATAGTATGTAAGTGTGTTCGTATGAGAAAGGTCCAAACTTTTGGTAGTTCGCACCTTTCTCGTGCGAACTTTACGGCCGCGGCAAAATCAGCATAGTCATAATTACAAGAAACTAGTGATAGCCTCTTTTGAAACGTTCTAGAGCCGTAACTGAATCCAAGTCAATTCTTTGGAAGGGAACCTGTATAAGTGGCATAGAGGGCTTTTGTAATGGCTGCCTTTTTCGTTAGTTAACAAGATGGGCACTTTTGACAATATTGGGTAACTGGCATATATCCCTAGCCAGTAGAACCATAATTGAAACACTTATTGATTCTTTTTGGCCATAAATGGCCCCCACCCACATGGTTATGAGCCATTTGCAGCAGGTGTTTCCATCTGGTCAACGGTAAAAAAACATGTTGTTTTTCCACGTTAGAGTTGTTCATTATGACTCTATAGCTGAAACCAATGGTCTTGCAAAACCAAGGTTCTTTGGGGTATGGTGGTCTTGCTTCATTATCAGCATGGGCTTGGCAATTCTGTAAGGTGGAGTCCATTAACCGAGAAGCGTGAAAGCTCTGTTCACCATTCGGTAGATTCCAATCTATTTGTTCAGTCTGTTGAACGGTTGCCTGCCACCTTCTTCAATCTTCGGATTTTTTCCACTTTGATTTTGATAAGTGCCCTCCCTGGAGCTGCGTGGATGCGAGTTCCTGAACAGTGGCTTTTCTCCACCACCACTGTTCCATGATATCATTAATTCGTCAAATTGAAAGACATCTGGCCCTGCGACCACCAGGAGAAAGGGGAGAATTGCGACCGCCGATATTGCGGTCTTTTAATCGGATAAGCACTTGTTTGGATGCGTAGGGTTTAAAATCTGCATGTATACAGTGGACCCAGATTAGAGGTCCCCACTGGGATCTCTGAGCTCGGTACTTGCAGCTGTTTTCTGATTGTCGCTGTCAAGAAAGGCATGGTGGGTTCTCTGTCCAAGAGCCCTTCACAGATATAAGGATACTGTTGCTGTAATGGGACCCCTCTCACAATTTCACTACAGTTGAGCGGTATATGTCGGAATTTCTATTGGCTAATGGGTTTTCCTTTGGAGGACAAGTGGGCAATGTAGCCCCATTCCCTGCACTCAAAAGATTGCAGTGCTTTTGAAGTAACTGGGGTGATGATGATGGGACACCCAGACATAGGGGTTTCATTTCCCTTGCTCTAAATCGACCCTGTTCTTCTATTCAAATAATCCAATAATTCTTGAATGGAAAGGTTCTGGGAGCTATCACTCTCTTCCAAAGACAGGAGCAAGTAAGTAAGTGCTATGTTTTCCACAGAGATATCCGAAATCGGTGGTGTAGGTTCTGGTGTAGTGTACTGCTTAACTTTCGTTGCAAAACATGTCTTCAGCATAAATTTGCTAGTAAATTTTAAAAGATATTTTTGTATGTCCGTGTATCCATTGGAGGCCGAGGGTGCAAAGGATAAGCCTTTGTTTAGTAATGACGTCTCGTGTAGTGTAAGATTATACGAAACTAGATTATAGACCCGATTATTTATCTCACCTGTCTCTGCTGCCTCTGGTGCCAGGATCTTGTGATGCGTCTTTCTGGCTCTGGGTCGTGTCTTCTTTACTTTACTTTATCAATTTGTATTGCGCACCAGGGTACCGAGAGGCTTACGGGCTTCTGTTTGTGATGCCCTCCTATCTTACCTCTGATCCCTCTCCCTGTGTTGAAATATCTTCTTCTACAGGGACTTGAAAACTAACATGTTTGGCATTGGGTCTCCAGTTTGCCCTCTTGTAGCTGCAAATTTGGTCTAAAAAGGATGAGGAGGAACCCGACTTGTCAGAGGTACTCAGAACTGGAAGTCCTGTTGCTTCATCAATGCTAATTTCACCACCAATATCTGGATCGCTGTCAATATTGGAGCTAGCGGGTGATGATGCAGCACTATTTTCCTGTAAGGTTGATTTAAGTGGATTATCATATTTAGGCCAATAAGTAAAGACACTATCGTCCCTGTAGTCTTTATCATCCTGGGAAAACATGCTAGATTTGCACATCTTTACTTCATCTTGATGTTGTCTTAAAATTGTATAATACTTTTGTAAATCTAATCTTTGGAGGTTGTGGGTGCCTCCATGGCTTCAATTTCTTGTTTCAGTGTGTCAATTTGTGCCACTATTCTCCTATGTTCACAGTGTGCGTATTTGACAAGTAATTCGATCATGGTTTTTGAACTTGCTACAAGGTTAGTCTCCCACTTTTGTGCAAAATCGCTATTTTATGGATTCTCAAAATGAGGTCCCTAGGAATTGTGTCTTGATCTAATTATTTCTGCATGGTGATCTTTTCCCAGAATGTATTGATCTCTTTGATACTAAGTCGTTCTAATCTGACACATTTGTGTCTGATTGTGCAGTGCTCAAAAATGCATGTGCAGTAGAGTCCTGTGGGGCAAATAGAGCCTTGATATCCTGATCTTTACTAAGCAAATAATCAGCAGTTGACACCATATTGGAGAAATACACACATAGGTAGCAGCAGGGATTCAAATCTAACAATCAAAAACAGACCAACACAGTTGCTGCCTTTCTTCCAACGACTGCCCTCACTGATGGTTCTCATCCTTTTACAGTATATGGATTTGCGTTGAGGAGACCAATGCACTCCGCATGACCCCTCTTTAGAAATTGCACCTATTTGGATACCTTCGGTATGTATTGGGTTCCTAGAGACCCATGACGGTGATTGGTGTTGCCTATATGTGTGCTAGCACGAACTCACCACCCATTGTCATAATGGTTTGCCTGAGACCACAACCATTTTGGAAACTTCTCTCAATTGTGTGTGTGATCAGTGTTAGACAGCACAGTGTTAGATTGCATTTTGCAGTATTTCTCAGAGCAAGATTTTCGGGATTCTTTCTCTTAGCCTACTCCTGTACTACTCACACCATTTTTTCACTTAGCAGCCGCTGGCAATTCCCAATGGTTGGATTGGTTGGCCACTGGCATCTTCCCATGGCATTCACGGGGATTTTATTAACACCAAATCAATGGTCTTTTGCCACTTTTCTTGCATGTGTGTTCCATCCTTGTGTGTAGATATGTTTACTAATGCATTCTTATATGTGTTTTTGCTTGTCTTCTTTTGTTTTATTTTTACATATTCATGATGACTGAATTTATGGTCCCAAAGCTTGGTTCTCATTTTCTTATTTTTTGAAATTATGCTTTATTTGATTCATATTTTATTATTTTATGCTCATCAATTCTTTTGTGCACAAATGTCAATGTTTTGGTTTGACAATGTACATACATGTTCTAATACTCCAATTATATATATATACATCCCAGAAGAAGACCCAGCAGGTGGAAACACATGTTGGCTGTGTGACTTCTAGCATTGTGCATGGGTACTTCGACACATTTAATTTATTAAGACTTAATAAACGTATTCCAAGACAGCACAGTGAGACAGTGTTTCTCTTAATAGTCTCTTAATGGTTAGATTCTAGCAAAGAGGTTGTATGTGTTTGTTTACAAATTACATTTTATGCATGTGGGTATTTGTTAGTTTGTGTTTATATAGCGACTAGCAGTTGTACCTGAACTTTGCACGGTAATTCCTACAAAAAAATAATTAGCCAAAGGTATATTTATACTTTTTACTTTTTACATTGTCTACACCATAGAACCTACTCATATGCCAAATTTCAGGTTTGTAGCATGTTTGGAAGTATGTTAAACATTTCGAACAGACACGCACACATAAACACATGTCGCCCCCCCAAAAAAATGAGACTAAGGTATATTCATATTTTATACTTTTGTCATTGTCTACACCATGGAACCTACCCACATGCCAAATCTCAGGTTTGTACCCTGTTGGGAATTATGCTGAACATTTCAAACAGTCGGACACACATATCCAAGCATTGCAAACCGCTTTAAAAGAAAGAAAGTTAGAAAAATGTATAATAGATTGTCTACACAATGAGACCTACCCACATGCCAAATTTCATATGTGTAGCAAGTTAGGAAGTATGCTGAACATTTCAAACATACACACACACATATCCAAGCATTGCAGACCGCTAAAAAAAAGACAAATTTGAAATATTTATATTACATACTTTTAACATTGTCTACACCATGGAACATACCAAAATGCCAAATTTCAGGTTTGTAGCATGTTGGGAAGTATGCTGAAAATCTCAAACAGACACACACACATATCCACAAATTTCGATTTTATATACATACAGAGATGTTTTCAGATAAGGGGGTACATTTACTGACCCCCTGTTAAGATAAGAAATTCTGGTTGAAACGAATTTGGATTGTCTTTCTTCTACCCCCATCCCAGTCAAACTAGAATGACAATTTGAGGCTAAGAACCTCAGGGTTATCTTCGACTCCTCACTCTCATTCTCCCATGATATGATATGATATGATATGATATGATATGATAGGTTATTTATAACGCGCTTAATACCCACAGGCTTCTAAGCGCGGACCCGGGGATCGAACCTGTGTTGCTCCGTGTCGTCTTGTTTCCAAGGCGAGCACGTTGCCCCTGAGCTATCCTCCTGATGTCTCTAAGAAGTCAAACTACCAGCTGCACCTACTCGGAGGTATTCTTCCTTTCCTCTCCTTCCCCCAGAAGCTTACTGTATCTAGAGCTCTGGTTCTCTCTAGGCTTGACTACTGTAACAGTCTATTTTAAAATATGCCTGCCTCTACTCTCTGTCTTCTGCAACTGATCCAGAACAGGACTGCAAGACTTGTCCTTGGTCTCAAGCCCAGGGATCGTATCTCTCCAGCACTGAAATCCCCCATTGGCTCCCAGTGGCTGCCAGGATCAAAAATCAAGACCCTTTGCATTGTCCACAAGGCCTTCTGGGGCGTGGGACCAAAGTATCTCCAGCTTTCTTTTCTGAAGGATCTTTCTTCTCGAGCTCTTCACTCCTCCACCTCCAATTCCTTGATGGTCAGTCGCTTTTCTAAGCAACAAGTCAGTGGCAGATCTCTCTCTTCAGGCTGGCGCCTCCCTCTGGAACAGCCTCCCTGCCTCTTTGAACCTTGAGCAGAACTATCTCCAGTTCTGGAAGTAGCTCAAGACGTTCCTCTTTGCCTCTGCCTTCTCTCTTCCGCTACCTTGCTGATCTCCTGTCTGATACAGCACCTGTTACCTGGATACCCTCTGAACCACAGGCCCAGGTCCTGCCCTCCCAGTTGCACACCTGCACTGCCTACTGGCAACCCTACACTTGGGGCTGTTTCTGCCATCCTTCAACCCCCTAACTGCACTTATTCTGACACTTGTGTTTTCTGCTTTTGATCCCTGCACTGCCACCTGCTTGCCGCACTTCTTGTTTTGATGTTTGATCCTATGCCTTGCACTTGCTCCCCCTCCCCTTCCCCTGGCACGTCTCCTCTTCCTTCTGCCCTGCACTTGCATGATCTCAATGTCACTGGGCCTAGTAAGATTGTTGTCATGTCCCCCCTTGTTCCCCTCCCTTGCCTCGTCGCGCCATGAAACACTTGTGTATAGGCATGATATAAATAAAATATCATATATCATATCAATATGGCTATTGTGTTGTCTAATACATGAATACACATTTTACTTTTTTACTTGCTCTTGATGTCGACCCCATGTAAGTTATTGTGATGGAATGTCAAATGGGTGATTGCCCAAGTAAGAGGAAAAGAATATTAAAACAGTTAAAGAAATAAAAGAATATGTCGTCTTCTTACAGGAGACACATCTTATTGGTAAGGAGCGATAATACTTACTGAATAAAACGTATGATCGAGAAAGCTCCAGTTGTTTTCACACTAAGACTCATGGTGTAATCATCCTAGTTCATAGAAAATGGTGTTTTAGACTCATGTGGACAACTGATGATAAAGAGGAGAGATATGTTTTTGTGGAGGTGATGTTGGAGGGTAATCTATTAATTCTCGTGAATATTTACGTTTCAATTATATGAACCATCATTTATTTTGTGTCTAATTGGATAGTTTATTAGGAAGTCTTCAAAGTTATGATATTATAATAGGTGGAGACTTTGGATATAATATTAGGCGGGTCCTCCTGAGTTACATCCAGAGGTTAAATACTGCCTGGCCAGTGCTAAACTCATTCATTAATTCATGGAGTTTGGTAGATTCTTGGTGGTGCTTAAATCCTAGTACTAGACAGTACACATGTTATGCAGCTCCTCATGGTACATCTTCTCGAATAGATTATTATTTTATTTCACAATAATTGTTCTCAAAAGTGATATGTGCTGAAGTGGGGTAAATAATGCTTTCTGACAATTCTGATATTAGCTTTGTCCTGGATATATCCACCAACATATATGGTTCACCTGCATGCTAGAATGATAGGGAGAAGGGGTAGCCCCATCTGTACTGGACACCCTGCTCCACAAACCATATCGTCAGGATTTGCACAACCTCCTCTTGTCCAGTGTCGCCACACACAGATCTAGACAGTTCCTCATCTTTGCTCAATCCAGATCAATAACATCACATTTCCTATCGTCCACTAAAATGGGCATCTTATCTCTGAAGTAATGGAATTTGAATTTCGCTGCCTCTGTTCTGATTCCCTCCAAAAGACCGCCTCACTGTGCATCTGTCAATCATTATTTCTTTGCATCCTTCCTTATACACAACGTCCAGTGCACTCTTCACGTTTCTCTCCATGACTCTGGGGGATTCATGGTCTTTGTATGGGACACTCCAGATGCAGAGATTATTTCTGCATTCTTGATTTTCAATGTCGTCCACTTTCAACATAAGTTCGGTCTCACTCCACTCTAGGTCATGGATTCGGAATTCCAGTTTCAATTCAAGAACATCAGTTGACAGCTGATCGGTCTCCCAGGTTGGCAGTTGGTACCCTACTCTGTCCCCTATACTCTTAATTTCTATCGTGGAGGCCTGTACATCAGTTCTCAGTGCTGAAATCTCATCCAGGATGTTTTAATGTCAATCTTGGTGGCTATCTCAGAACCCACAGGGTCTTGGAAACGTCAATCCCTGGGTTATCTGCCAGCTTGGAAATTAAGAAGTCATAGAATTACCCTCCAAAAGAACAAACGCCATGTGCTATCCAATAGCAACCCAGACTCTGACAATATTGTGCACCGCCAACTAGGTAAGAGCTTCCACACTGAGGTCCATTAGAGCAACATGACTGGAAAGTAAGCTCTGTTTCCCACTATAAAGACATGAAATCGCCAGGTAGGAATTGGACAGTGTGCTGTTATCTCCCCATTTGTTGTCAAGCTCACATGCTACAGACTGGCACCTGAAGGCATCCATAGGACATGGGTCCTGCTCCAGACACTCCATCCAGATTGCTCCCCACCATTAAATCAAAGCCACTGCGTGCGTCACACCATGTTGCAAGGCTTTTTTACCCTAAATGTCGCTAAGCTAAGCCTATGCGCTGTTCCACTACAAGTTAGGTTTCGTCTCAAGGGGCAACAAAAATAACCCTGGCCACAATCGCCAGTCTAGGTTGTTCTCATCAAGGGACTCGCTGTTGGGGTGAACTTTCCTGCTTATGTCACGACACATACACTGCAGGTCCTTGGATTGCTCTATCTGCCCTTGCATACCAAAATGCTAGGTTTCCTCCCACGTACCACGGAGGTGAACTCTGCCCACTCCTGTCACCAAGTAATTTACGCGACATGGGGCTCCTTGTGTGTTCCAGTGGGGCTCTGTTATCATGCCCATGGTTACAGGCCTCTTCTTACCCTGTGGCTGTGTCAGACTGCCCCTATCCCTGCATATACACTCCAGGCCCAGGATTCACTCTGCTTGCCGCCGGACACTGACTCTAATGCCGGCCCACCTCCTGCATATTCCAGAGCTGAGGTCCACCTGGTTCTATCACCCAGGGTTTTTTGGAATGCAGAGCACCTTGTTTCTGTTCCCTGAGAGGGATCCTAAGCTGATCATGCAGTGGAGTGTTCATGGATGGGTGGGGGTGTCTGCAAAAATTCAAGCCTGGTACGAGGCTCTGGAGCTCTGAGACTAGGCAGCCATCTTGTCCAAGCCCGCAGGTGGTGTCCCAGAATCCGATGTTTTTGAGGTCCTTTTGGGCGTGGTAAGTGTTCCAGTGGAGGGCACTGGATTATTTGTTATCTTTATTTTTGATGACACCACGAATGGGCTCAATGATCAATTCTTTGAGTTGTCTGATGGTATGGCCTTCGTATATATTTTTACCAATGCATTCAATACCTACATAGCACAGGTTGCATTACAGTTAATGAAATGTCATATGATATATTCTTTTGATATTTTATAGCAAAATGTGGTTGTTTTTTTCTTGTCATATTGGCTGTGGCTACGGCTCGGGCAATTTATTATTTTTTATTTTAGGTTTACATTTCATTCATTTTTTCACCTCATATACTACACCTGAACTGTCTAAGCATATATATATATATATATATATATATATATATATATATATATATATATATATGTGCTGCTGCCACTTTCCACCTTGCCTGCTGTCTCTATTCTGCCGCTTATGTAAGCACCTAGTGATGTTTACTGCTGGTGTGCAATTTACATTTTATTTATGCCTTGAGGTATTTGCTGCCGCTTTATAGTTTGCACTTTGGACTGTGCCTCATGATCTCTGCTGCTGTTTATAATATTTATATCCACAACAGGCACATCACTGCTGGATTATGTGTACACCTGTGCTGCATCCGATTTCGTGTTCCAGCTTATATTTTACACCGAGACTGAGAGTTGCATTACATCGTTGTCTCATTACTGTAAACTTTAACTGCACGCCGTGATATTGAGCTGCTTCTTTATATTTTACACCGAGACTGAGAGTTGCATTACATCGTTGTCTCATTACTGTAAACTTTAACTGCACGCCGTGATATTGAGCTGCTTCTTTATATTTTACACCTGGACTACAAATCATGATATGATATCATCCCTCTGCGTCCCTTACATCTAGCCCTCACCAGCAGCTGTAGTTCACTTTCCATCCATTTCATTTTGCACCCAGCCTTCCCCTCAAGGCTATATTGCCATCGTCCTTTTGTACCACGAGATATTTGCTTCAGCTCTGTGATTTATACCTCGACTACATCTTAAGCAATGTTCTGCTGCGCTCTGTTTTGCACCTTCCCATGTTTTACTCTTTTATATTTGCAGCGCCTTGAGATCATCTTTACACATTCATATTTGCACCATGATTGTATCTTCTGCCTGCTGCTGTAGTTTATACTATTTAAACCTGGACTATGCCTGGTGGTATCCTGCTACTGTTCAAAGGCAGATATCACAACAAATCCAAAACCAGCAGACAGATTGTCTGACTGACGTTTGACACAAGAGACTCACCTCTCATTTGGTGACGAACACCCTGGTACTAAGATAGGACAACGCTGATCACTCCAACCAACCAATGTACTTAAACCTGATATGACAGGAACACAAAGAGGATGTTTCACTCAGAATTAAGGAACAGTAACCAACCAAGAAGCAAGAGGAAACATCTACCCCCCCCCCC
This sequence comes from Ambystoma mexicanum, assembly GCF_040938575.1. Lineage (NCBI taxonomy): Eukaryota > Metazoa > Chordata > Amphibia > Caudata > Ambystomatidae > Ambystoma > Ambystoma mexicanum. Next base: position 1,464,151,521 of record NC_090935.1, read on the forward strand.
CCCCCCACAAGTATGGCTCACTACATCTTCTTGCTACCGGTCATCAACCATACCCAAGGAAACACAAGGCACAACAACCCATCAGCTCAAACCAGAATAAAAAACGAACTAACCAAAACCAATCCATACTCCTGCATGTTCCAAAGCACCATGAGGCCATGAAAATGGGAGCACATGCTCTACATAAAACCCAATAACATAACATAACCTAAGCACCTGCGAGTGAAAAAAATGGTTTCTTATGGTCATAATTTGCACAATAAGAAAGAACATTTTTCCTTATGCTGTGTTTTATCTACATCTATACAACCGAGTAATTTTAGATCACTTTGGTCTTCATTAGGGCAATCTAATGGAGACTGAATATAAGATAGAGGAATCCAGGCGTAGTGAGGGAGAGAGGGAGAAACAATTGGGGAGCAAGTTAAGTTTTCTTCTTTTTTTAAAAAAACTGGGCAGGCAACGGAATGGTCAGGAAGTGAAAGGATGTGTCCACAGCCAGCATAGAAGGCGGGCTTAAGATGTTCAATACAGCCCATGTTCCTAGCTCACTAATTGGCTGGTGCCTCCTCCCAGGGTGCAAATGATTAACTTCTTCTTTTCTCAATCCTCATCCAGGTAGAAAAGCTGATAAATCCTACTAATGATGATCTGTCACAAGCCCGATTTACATATTTGCTGCAATGATACTGCTGGCTATTTATGAGCTATCTTCTCAATTTGGTGTTTTTTCTCACATGCCGCTCCGGCGACCAAATTGCGAGTTCACTTGCTGCCCAACACCCTACATAATCGTTTCTGAGAACGCTCGTTTTTACAAATCTTGTTTCCTGAATGATCATTTTATTTTCTGTTGTGGCATGGGTTTGCCATTAATCTTCTTTATTTGCCTGATAGAAAACCTCCTTCCACCTCGACTTGTGAATACAAAGGAAATCAGAAACATTTCATATGGGTACAACTTGTGCAGCTATGCCTAGGTGCAGAAAGAAACGGGTTGGAGAGCTCACGTCCTTACATTTTCTGAGGGGCTGCTAGGGTTATCCAGGCCTGCTGACAGCATTGTGTGGGCCTCTGCACTTTACCTGCTGTAGTGCATCAAAGGCATTGCCACCGTATGAGATGGCATATATGCGATTTCAATCTGCTGTTCCACTCTCGCCTCTGTGCTAAATATGCTGCTGCATGTCACACAAACACCAAAGCAGCTTTTCTTTCCTTGCTCTCGCCAGTCTGTGTGAGAGGATATTTTGCCGCTACCTGATCTCATGTATTAAGAACAGCCCTGCAGCGCTGAGCCTCCTCGCGGCACACCAATCTATAGAGGTGAAACGTGTCCTTAGAAGTATAACAAAAAACGAGAATGCATTTCTGACCTTTTGTGCTCAATCCGAAATGAATGGAGTTTAGGATGCAAACAAAGATTCCCACTGACAAAAACGGTTCATATCAAAATTGTGTTTTCTCTGCCTTTCCAAGCACTAGGAGTGGATACAATCCCAGTGGATCTGTACAAGAATGAAAGTGTAATTTCGGTGCCATTCCTTCAGAAACTATTTAATGCCATAAATAGTCTTTCAATGGTTCCCAAATCCTGGGTGCAGGCAGAAATAATACTGATATGTAACAAAGGCAGTAAAGATGAGCCTGCTAATTATGGACCTATTTCACTATTGGACTCTGCTGGCAACATATTTGCCAAAATCCTCTTATATTGCTATCAAGGTGGATTGAGGCGACCAAGGCTATTGATTATTGCCAGGCTGGGTTCCAACGTGGGGCAGCTACCCTAGACCAATACTTCAGACTCTCACTGCTTATTAACTAGTATACAAGGCATAAAATAAGCTGTGTTGCATAGCAATTTGATACGCAATTCTGTAGGCTTGCTAATGAAATTGGCACTTGTGTAGCAAAACTAGCTATTTAAGTTACCCTGTTCAATGAAAGCACAGCGTTCTGCGTTCAGCGTTCCTCTCTTGCCCTCAAGGCTCTCTCCACCCTCTTTTCTCAGTTCATTGCAAGTTCAAAACGGATAACGTAGAGAGATGCAGTAGTAATAATCTCCTTCACAAGTGCAGAGAATTGTTTTTCTTTTTCAAATAATTGCAAATCAGAGGTAATCGGGCTGATATATGGAATTAAGTACCTTCTACTGTATGCTGTATGGATATTGCAAGTCACCAAGTAGTTTTGTGACCAAATACAGGAACAAGGCTGAAGGTAGAGTTCCTTTATAAGGTCACGGAACTTCAAGATGACTTGCAATATCCTTTTTATGTATTTAGGGGATATTTCACACACTGTCATTCCCTTTCAATACCTCGTCTCTTAAGACATCTTCCATTTGCTGAGCCATATAATCAAAACAGAATCTGTTTGGATTTTAAAAAGCAAAAATGCAGCTCCTGATGTGTAGCAGAAAAATTGTTCAAAAGCAGTTTAACAAAAAGTATTGAAAAAAAGTTTAGTTTTGTGCTTGAAGTAATAACATGCAGATTCTTGCTCAAATGTGATGAACTCCAGCAGTGCACAAATTAAACATTCTACCATGAACAGTTCCTTGTCAAGTGATGGCTGTAAAGTGACACAGAAAACTATTCTGACAGCAAGAAATGTTAAAAGCTTTTCATTACTTTAATTAAGTGCTGCACTGAGACCTGGAATTCTCGCTGCTGGCTCAAGCAGCAGGCATTGTGACGTCACAATTGAAGACTATTAAATGATTACCGGGAAGTTGTGATTTCTTATTACAGGTCAGTTACGATGTCACAACTGTCATGTGATAAGACAACTATTTCAGGGCTTTTAAACAGATATTGCAGGTTGCCTTGTATTATAGATTTATTAAGCTAATTTTATCCTGACTGGCAAAGACCAGTATGTGTTACCTTTATTTTCTTTTAAAGACAATTATGCAATTCCATTCCTAAAATGTTACATAATGCATAATTACAGCATTTCTACTGTAAAACACTGCATTGACATAGTGTATATAAATCTCATAGTGTCAACTAGATTTCATGTTGTTGGAGAAGATGCATCTTATTTCTGAGCGAACACGTTTGAAAATGTACATGATCGCACGGCCACATGCTTTTGATAGCAAACCTGGTGCTGGTTGCATGTATCTGTGCAAGTGGTGCTCAATCCATGAGCTGATCCCATACTCCTTGACATTCTATGTTATCACCCTACTGTTTTGTTCCAGCTACCCTGAAAGTGAGATGGATGCAAACTGCAATGTTCCACCTAGTTTGCCCAGCTCTCTGCCTGCTACGCCACCCACTCTGTTTAGTCTCTTACTTTCTTTCCTCTTACATAATGAATAATTAAAGCTAGCTAGATGTTTACACAAAGTGGTGATCCGTCGTTCCATCCAGTCTGTTTATCTACAGATCTACTGCAATGCCAGACACTGTAGTTAGTCTCCAGAGCTCACTTTGCTCTAGGCTTGTGATTGCAATATATTAGCACCTGTGGGCAAGAGCTGGCCAAACTGTTTTCAGAGCCTTTTTTTTTTATCATATCTATTCATTTGAGTCCATCATGCAGTTAATCTTTCACAAAGACTCATCCAAGGTTTGCAAATACTTTTTGTCCAGTTGCATAGCCAAGAAGATTTTATGAGGGGCGAGTACCATTTGCAGGGGATGTTTGAAACTTGTATTTAACATTTACTTTGTTTGCAGTGAATGTTAAATAAAAGTTTCATCGCCGGATGGTGCCAAACAAGGTGGGTTGGTGGTGGCATACACCATTTTACAGAAAGTGCATTTAAATGTGTCGTCTGTTGCCGCAGGTCAAGTGCCCAGCGGGATTTTAAAGAATTTGCTGGGCCTGGCTCATCTCACTAATTTCTTACTACAACAGTACACAAAACTACTGTATTGTTGCTCACTTTGGGCCAGATTCACTGAAGCGTTTTATAATGGTGCATTCCCATGGGAAAACGCTCTGTGAATCAGGTTCTTTATGTCTTGGGTACAAATAACTTCCGGTAACATTAACAATATTAGTACAACATTGCTATTTAAATGGGTTTGTTTGCTAATCAAGAAAATGCAATTAACAAACTCTGCCATCAGTTTTTGAAAACTAATGTATGCCTTGCTGTCATATTGAGAAATGAAATTATATGTGCTATATGTGGTTTTAAAGTGTGCATTTGGCGGTGTACCCAAACTAAATCATGGGAGATACTGTTGTCTGCAGAAGTGCCATTATATTTGCTAAAAAAATGTAATGTTACTGTGCAGTGAAAAGAAATCATGCGAAAAATGGTGCGTGGCGGGCATCTGACCCCTTACTTCCCAGCGCAGAATGGTGTGAGACAGGGTTGCGTCCTGGTCTCAACCCTCTTCCGTCTGTTTATGAACTCCTTTTTTAATACCATCAATATGTTGGCCAGAGACGCTCCAACTTTGGGAAAGGGCAAAATCCTGTTACTTTTATTCACTGACAATGCAATTTTAATTCCCAGATTCCTTTGGGTGTGAGAAAGCAGTCGGCATGTTTCTATGAATACTGTGTTGAAAATGGCTTGGAAAGTAACGAGAAAAAAACGACAGCTATGTTTTCCCATCCCTTGTGCGGGTGGTCTGAACAAAGTGCCAACGCCGAATAAACCCTAGACAGAGTTAGCAAAGCTCTACTAGGTTTTGCGAAAAGCTCATGGCAATGGATCCATAAGGCCTTCACTTGAGGCATATAACCATGAGGCCAAGGCAGCTGCTATTTACGGATCAGAGATTTGGGGATATATGAAGGCTGATAAAGTAGGAATAATTGAAAATACCTTCTTCAGAAAATGGCGTCTGCCAAAAGGAACGCCAAATGTCCCCATTAAAATGCATAAAAATTGCCATAACATAAATCATGGAAGAGCCATTAGGCCAGTTCTTTACAGGCCATGCACATGGACGTCACCAGTGCTCATCAAATTGATGAGCACTGGCACTTACAGATGTCCTCTGTCAGGATGGGGGAAGTTCACTTCAGTGGTGTCAACCCAGGAAATGAACTCTTTTTTCTTTAGACCTGGTTATCTGTGGGAGGAACCTCTGTACAAATAACACAACTTACGCTTTTGGTGAAAAAGGCGTATAAAAGCTATAGTTATAATCAAATGAAAATGCAATACCAGGAGACTTAAGTTGCACAATTGTATTGGTCATTCAAACATGAGATCTGCTATGAAGCATGTCTGGACATCCTCCAACAGCAACATGCAAGATCATTATATATTAGATTCAGAGTGGGACTCTGCCAGTTGGCTCATTAAAAAAGCGCTGGAATCCAGAGAATTCAGATTTATGTTTACATTGCTCCAAAACCCTGGAAACTATTCAGCATTTGTTGTTTTTGTATCCCAAGTATCGACATCTGAGAACGGTACACGTGAAACCCATGCTTGCCAGTTATGTTATCAGAACTTAGTAAAGCGCAAGTATGCCGAAGGCATCATGGCGCTGGTGGCATGAAGGAGGTTACAATCTGAATCGCAATTAGAATAATAAAGTTTTCAATTTCCGACGAAAGATGAAGTGATCAGCGGTACTCCGCAGAGCAACGGGAAGTTCATTCCAGGCTTTTGCGGCCGCATTCGAGAAGGCACGTCCCCCTGACCGGGCCAGCCTAAACCGAGGGACAGCTATGAGGAGGGCTGACTGAGAACGGAGAGACCGGGTAGGAGAGTAGTGCACACATTTGGCCTCTCAGATACTCTGCTCCAGTACCGTAAAATCCCCGATGGACAATACACATGGATTTAAACATAATCCGTGCCTCAACGGGGAGCCAGTGCAGTTGCTTCAACAGAGGGAACATGTGTGTACCAAAAGGAGGGCGGAGGATGGATCTCGCAGAGTTATGGTGCTCGTATCATTAATAAAGCTCTGTTATTATGCACAACACTGCATAAAGCTGCATTAATTAACGTGGCAGCATACATACACTGGGAATGGCACTGCAGGAAAAAGTACATGTGAATGAGTTTGTCCAGATTTTCTGCAATCCTCATACTTTTATAACAGGGTATATCAAATATGTTTATTAATTGCATTTTATTCTTGTTATGGATCGATCCCAGCTGAGTATCCTGAACGATCTATATTGTTGTGCATGACTGCAGCCATGTAGGTGTGGTGGATTGTTTATGTGGCAGTTTATGACGTATGTCGAATAAATGAAATATGAGACGCATAACAAAAAGGTGAGTGCATTTCTGAACGTTTGCGCTCATTCAAAAACGAATGCAGTTTAGGTTGCAAAAAAAGATTTGCACTGACAAAAACGTTCAAATGTAAATCGCTTTTTCTCTGCCTTTCCTAATTGCTAGACAGGCGCCATGCATATTGACTGGCATGTCTTGTGCATAATGTCAGTGCTCTGTGAAACCCCAGATTTGCACCTCTGGCTGCAGATTCTTTGCAGGCTTCCCGTGATTGAGATGCGAAACTTGCCATCTGATAGAATTCCCGTGATGAATCAAGGAATCTGACGAGGCTAATAAGCACTTTCTCTCGGTCATCGTGATATACCCCTGTGTTTAAGTCAGGATTCAGATCATTGAAAATATCTGTATTTTTATGATATAACGCAAAAGCAAAGGGGGTATAAAAACAATGTCAGACGAACTGAAAGAGACACAGCCAAATCTTCGATGTGTCTTTTCTAACAACCATTAAATGGTTCTTCTTCAGGGGTGGACTGGCCCATAGGGAACTCTGGAGATTTCCCGGTGGGCCTCTGCACCCTGGGCCTCTTTTCTGTGGTATTTCCAAATTTTCTCATAGGAAAAGCATTGGGCTTGCTGAAAAGGTGTCATACAGGGCCACTTTGAATTTTATTTCCAGGGCCTCTTTTGGTCCCTAGTAATTATTTCCAGGGCCTCTTTTAGTTCCCAGTCCAGCCCTGTTCTTCTTACGGATTTTCAGCAAGAATGTATTCCATGGTTTGGCTCAGGGGATGGAAAAGAGATGTCCTGCAGCTCTTAAGTCCAATGCGTACCAACCCGAGCACAGGGTTGAGCTTCCTGCAAGCAAAACCCATAGAGATGTGTTGCGGCCACTCTTATTAACAGTAACTCCCGTGCTAGCATGTTTAGATATGTTGCTTGGCAATGCATGTTTTCTACCACTGTAAATAATACATATTACTATTATCCAACTCAGTCCTATTCTTTGTATTGACCTTGCAGCAATGAAAGGCTGATTTGTCCTTGCTGAGATGGATTTGAGCGCACAGATCTCAGCTGCACATGCTTATAGAACTCAGTTGCATTATTGGTAATTGTCCCATAACTATCGTTTTTCATTAAAACGTTCTTCCATATTAGCACCGGGCGAGGGCTGGGCAACCAATAAGGTTACACGCATCGAGAGCATTACTGCCGGTAGATGCTCATGTTCCGAGCAGCCTCATTGGCTGCTTGGCCTCTACTCATAAAACTCCCCTACCTTCTGTCCTTGACTTCCATGCTCCATCTCAGTGTCAGACCTGGATCCACCCTGTCCCCAGCCCGCCTGTTTACCCGGCAACTCTAACAAAAACCCCTTCCCCCCTGCTCTATCCCCTCTTGGTGCCATCCTCATCTTGTATCTTCACCCACTATGGAAAGTGAACATGGCCTCAACATATCGCAACCATTTCACATTTCCATGCAAGACATTTTTTGTCATTTTGTATTTATTTTATTTGTTGGTATTTTATATCATATTTTGTTGGTTATTTTATAGTGTTTGGAGAGCTGATGTAGATCACGCACTCTGCACAGCCTGCTTTTTAATAAAACAATCACCACTTAGCATGCAGGGTGTCAGCCACAGTGATCATAGCACTAATCATGAGTTTGGCGAGTCAAATCGGTTGGTAACAGCATTCTGTAAAAGGCACTCGCAGCATTTGGGCCTATTTACTTGCAGAGCTGGGTAGTATCACTGGTATAGCCTGCCAAACCTTTCATGATTTCAATCATGTTTTGGGCCTTTTTTCTCCAAAATGGTATCCTCTGGGAGAAAGAAATCCTTTTCCTCAGCTTTGGTTGCTCCATGGAATGCAAGCATATTACTTGTATTCTGTGTCTGTGTGAAGGGCGTACAATTTCATGTTGTAAGCCACTAGCCACACACACAAGTTACTCGCACTAATTTCAGAAAGACGGAAAGTTGGCGATACAAAACCGCAAGAAACGTTGTAAAACAGAACAATATATCATTTTTACTCGTCACGTTCTGTTTTTCATCATCATGGTATAGAAAAGGAAGTGTGGACTGTTCATTCTAGGGCGTTTGAAATGGAGTACCGGTAAGCCACTGCTAGCCAAGGAAAATGTGATTTACTGTGACTATAAACACAATGGATGATTATATTTATTTATTTACTTGAAGTGTGCCAGAGCCGCAGGCATCAGGGAGCAGAACGAGAAGAAAGGTCAGTTCAGATAAAAAAAGATCAGGACAAGAAGAAATTCGAAAAGCACTATTTAGGGGGTTAAAGGGTATGTTTGGAGAAAGTTTGATGGGTAGGGACGAATTTCATTGAATTGGCTCAACTAGGATTTAGTATCTCATAGGAAACAGTGGGAAAAAACCCCAGATAGAAACAGTTTAGTCAGTGGGAGGTGTAACAGAGCTCTTGGGTAAATAGAATGTCTGAGTTAATTACACAAGTCACCAACCTAGAAAGGACCAATATGCCAGCTCAACTAAAGCATGAGTTAACAAAGACATCAGTTTGGGATTTTGTTCTGGCACGAGATAGGCATTTGTCAGGCACTGCTACAAGGTGGTAACAGGTGGTAAATTGTGTGATTATATGGACATATGAGTGCAGTGCTGACAAAGGCATTTCTAATACCTATGCACAGGCCAAAAACCTTTGGCTTTTTTAATGCCTGTTTTTAAAATGCCGTCGGTGGAAGGAACATATTCAAGTGGCTGAATGCACACTTTGGATATATACCAAGAGCACATTTACAGCTACAATTAAGCCATTAAACCTCAGCAGGCTGCTCAGAAATAATGCTGGCAGGCCAACCTTTTATGTTATTACTTCATAGAGCCAGCTGAAAGAGAGCCAGGCGGGTGTGTTTTGGGCATTGGCAGGTGGTGGGAATGGCCATAGGGATTAGCATGGCCATGGGCAGTCAATGGATGGATAAATAACCAAAATACTCACAAACTGTGTGTCCCTCCACACATGTCATCTCCTTCCGAGCTGTACTCCAAATTGCAGGTTCAGAGATACATATTAGCTGATATTTTAGTTTAGTAATAAAAAAACATGCCCTTTTACACAGGGAAGCATTCGCCCACAGAGTGTATTGTAGCTTGCTATCCTGTTAGTAGATTTGCAGGAATGCAGATGGGAAAAAGGATCAAAGAAAAGGCCCGGTGAGGGTGTCGACAATGGATAACATGCAGGTAGAAACAAAGAGGGGCATGACAGGGTGATGCAATGAAGGTATAATCAGAAGGAAGACAGTATTAGCTTCGGAAGAGGGGGTCACTAATTAAAGATTATGCCAGTGGGTGGTGGGAGCATGGGTGCCAACTTTTGATTTTCAATACTGGTGCAGACATTTCCCCATCCTGCCTTGAATAAAAGGCCAATTCCTTGCCATGCCAAAACAGCACATTTTGCTGCACATTTCTTCAGGTGGTCTTGGAAAAAAGGTATACGATGTTCTCGCTCCTCTGAACAGAGGACATCTCAGTGCCAGGTACTCAATCTGATGAGCTGCCTTTGCAGCTTTATGCTTTAGGATTGGCACTCAACTTTACAAGAACTTAATATTGAATGTGGATCATTGCTACTGCTCGAAATCACAGCATTACCACAGTCCAGTTCACGACTTAACCCTGCACAGTCTCGTTTAGGATGAAAAGTGAAAAGAGTTATTATGGCGACAATGTGAGGTTACTGCCCCTCAGGCCTGTTTCTTGGGCCAGGCGAAGTGGGCGGCTGCCCGGGGCTCAATTGCTCCAGGGGGCGCATTTGCCCCGGGAGGTGAAACTTCGCTCTCGTGTGCATTGCCTTGCGGTGAGTAGCGGCATCGGGTGCTGCCTCTGCCTCTTCTAACCCACGTAACGTTAAGTGAGTCAGAGAGGCACAGCCTGGGCAAGCATTTTTTTAAAACATCGCACTGCACCCAAATCCCCTGTGATGGTTTCCGGCATCTGCCACATCAGCAGTATTGATCAGTCCTCCAGCGCCATGATGTTCCTTTGAGATGAAGTAAGTTTATGCCTTATAGATAATATTAAAGTTTAAGAGGGGGGGTGGGAAGGGCTCCGCGTTGGTTTGAACGTGTGTTTACATTCCAATGCGGCAAAGGCATAGCTGAATTGATTTAATGGTAATCAGCACTTTTTCGAAACTTCAGAGACCGCCGCAATATTATTGGTGCTGTTCTTTTCTGTCTTTGCAAAATCTTACTCCACTGCCTTTCCATGCACCCCACTATGTCACGATCACAAAGGAGGCAGTATTTCTCCAGGACGAAAGGGAACGTGGGGTTTATTATCTCAGACACTCTTGCAGATCTCTAGAGTTTCGCATATCCACCTTTTTGGATTTTTATTTTGTGTGTGTTTGGTGGCACTTGGGACAATTGGTTGTGAGGAGGAATACACAGCATGTGGGTGGGGTTTGGTTATTCACCCACCCATTGTCTCCCCATTGCAGTGCTAATCGCTGCAACCATTCCCACCCACTACCTGCTCCTCCCACCCAAAATAGGTATTACTGGGATCTATTTGAGCTAGTTCTATCAAGCCATTGCATCAACTGTGTGGTTTAAGGCCTTCTAGAGTTTTGGAGTACTCTTATGAGCGTTAATGGCTTAATTGTCGTTTTAAATGTGCTACTGATGTAATAATAAAAAGTTTTAACAAGAATTGCCTTCAGCCACTTGATATACATGCAGGAGGTGTGTCCTTGCATCTATTCTTTGCGCTGAAATCTGGGCTTTGGTAGAGGCATTAAATCGGAATTTGCCCATGTACACATTTTCCAGCTGTTACAATCTTACGTCCAAGTAGTAACGTTATGGCAGGGCCTGGCAAACAGTTCTGGAAATGGAAACATTTACTCTGGGAACCCTTTCCTCCTGAGGAGGCAGGGGTAGGGAGAGGAGAGTGTGGGGACAAGCAAGGAGCATTTTGGGAACATAAGAAAGGAATCCAATGGCCTGCACATTAACTTAAGGCATGAGTGCTGTATGGGCGATTTTATGGAATTGCTTGTTTTCGTAAAATGGTGAAAGTGTTGGATTTCAAACACGTTCGTCTTGTACTGCCACAAGGGCGTGAAGAGATATTCTGCAAACATAGCATGACATACTCTATAAATGTTGCTTGTGCAGCAAGCATGAACATTTCGCTAGCTCAACCCATGACTGCTACATATGCAGTGCCAGAGCCATACCTGTAATAATAAGATGAATCCCACAGGAAGGTGGATGGCTGTTGGGTATGTGGAGCAGTAGGGAGAGTTTGATTGCGATGATGTATGTGTGCCCGTCACTTACAATGCTGCATGCCTATCAACTCAAACCAGGTCTGTTGATACCCATTTCAGCTCAGGGGTCTTTAGGAACGTACATGTAAAGGATGGATCACACAGAATAACTCTGAGTCCAAATAACCAAACCAACTCAGGGAGATGGCAAAGTACTGTTTTATCAACAATTATCTAAAACAGGGAGTTATAACGAACATCAATGGATGGACGCTCGTTTTCTCTCAGCGATCTTTTCACACAACATAGACTTTATACTAAAAATACGTCAGAGGTGATGTCATACTACGTGGCAATAATAAAAAACCTACTCAGGACCTACAAGCCATCACAATGTAATAAAACCTGTTTCATTTGTATAGCAGTAATTTATTGGCTTTGAGTAGGAGTTACTTAAGCGTGGAGCGTAGTTAGAGAGAGTCGCACACATGTCATGTGCAGGGGGGCTCATTTTAGTATTTCGCCCTGGTCACCAAATGGACTAGAAGCTGCCCTGCTGCCGCTGATGCTAAAGAACTAAGGAGGCTGTGGCGGGTGGAGGCAAACAGATGGTTACAGTACAAGCAGAGCAAGCAGAATAATTCAGCCAGAAAGGGAACTGGGGGTACAGTGTTTAAGAGAAGTCACCTAAGACTATCTCCCTTTCATTTATTCTTTTTACTATGGAGTACTTTCACCGAACAGTCACTTTTTTACTGTATTCCTCCTATCGTGGGGGGGTGCAGTAGGCAAAATTGCAGAAAGGCAAACAGGAGCAGTGATAAAAGGAGGGGGTGGGCAGATAGGACGAGTGGTAAATTCCTTCCACAAGTGGGTGCAAACTCAGTGCTTTACATAAAAGGTGTGCAAATTAATGTTTAGTTTAATCATGTTTATCCGTTTCGTAAATGATGACACAAAAAGAATCGCTTTTTACGCCACAGTTTTACAAACCTACCTGCAGATCTTTCAGGTCCTGTGATTTTATTGCTTATGTATATGCGTCACTCCTCTAACACTCTGGTTACTGGCCCAGCGCAACTGTTTATCTAGACTGGGCCTGGAGGTCAGGTCGGCCCTCGGGAACCTGACTGCACAATGCAAACACCTTGCCTCTTTTGGTCTCGAGGGGTGGGGCAAAGTAGCTGGACTTAATTTCTGTACACTTAACATCAGTGCCGAGATATGAGGTAGTATGTGAGATGTTGATTTAGGCGCGAGGGTTCGGAGCAGCTTCTTCAGCAACGTCATGGAATAATTCAGAGAAGTGGTGGATGGGAGTAAATAGTTGTTGGGGGAGAGCCTACAGAGCCATTGTGGAGCGTCAATGCTATCAGGAGGCTCATCTGTGCAGATAGAAAAAAAGTGCATTTGTCTCAGCGGCTTTGGGCATACGAGCGACCAACGGAACACCAATGCAAAGAGGAAAATAACTATTTTACTGGCAGGTATTTGTATTTGTTTTTTATTTGTATTTTATTTATTTGTAAAGCGCACAAGGCCCAAAGGCATCCGGGTGCATCTCTTAGGTTACAACATGGTATGAAAAGACAGTGGCATTACAGAAATTTAGCAAAAAATTACAACGAAGATTAAGTACATACACATATATTACAGGACAGCTGGCTGCATATTTACAAAGGGGTGAGGCTGTAGGCAGTCATAAGGGTGGTGGCTAGTGAACTGACGGGGCGAGTCTTGGGCAGATGCCAAGTTTTGCCCATGTTTTTGAAGGTCTGGAAGGATGGTTCAGCTCTTAGTAGGTGGGGGAGCGAGTTCCAGAGTTTGGCCGCCATTATTGGGAAGCTAGTCCCACCAGATCTTTGAAGGCTGAAGCGAAGTATGGAGAGGCAGTTAGTCTGAGCACTTCTGAGGGGTCTGTTGGAGGTGTGGATAGAGAATCTGTTGGCCAAGTAGCTTGGTGCTTGGTTCGTGAGGCATTTGTGGGTGAGAGCAAGTGTTTTCAGGGATATTCTTTGCGCTACTGAAAGCCAGCCACATATAGTGAGGGGCACACATAGGGGTGCAGACAAGGCTTGCGTGGAAGAGGCGGCCTTTGCAGCATGACTAACCGGGCATGGGTACTCCACCAACCAGGCATGGTTACTCCACCCACTGGCATTGGCTTGTTTAAATTATAGACATACCTTTGCTGTTAGTTGAAAAACAGGAGATGATTTGCCTAAAGAAACAAGCCTCAAGGCCCGGCACCAGGCTTTGCACATTTACGGCAGAAGTTCGTAACCACATGAAGATGATGTGCCCCTGCCTCCAGGCACATCCTTCTCAGCCAATGAAGATTGGGTTTGGGCTCTGCCATTGGCTGAGGCTTCAACTGTTTTGATGAGCACACAGCATCGCAAAACAATTGGTGCCATGTACTAGCTCTCTGGCAGCCCAAGCAAAGAGAAGGGACTGCCGGGAGCTGCTGCATATCAAGTAGTTGCCTCAAACTTGTCCCATCCTTCTAAATTATCGTGCAATTACCTCCCAACTGTGGTTGATAGGGACGTGAATGCAGGCTGCAGAGCTCGTAGAGGCAGCAAACGTGCCAGGGTGCAAGCTCTCCAGATGGCCATTATTTCTTACTCGCCTCAGTGTCATTTTCACTCGCCAATTTCAAGTGTACATTTTGCACCCTGCTGTGTCCATAATGATAGGTGCACTACTAAAATAAGTTGAGGGCAAAGATCAATGTAGCTTGCCATATCTGTACACATGCTTCAGTGGAGCGCTCAAATGTTGGTAACAAAAGCAATACGGCTTTGCGTCCAGCTATTTAAAAGCTGAACGCAGGAATCCCCAGCACACAGGTTAAGAGCTTTTACATAGATCTAAGAGGGAAAACATTTGCTGCACATTCAAGCTTCACTTTCCTCTATGATACATTGCGCAGCAGAGGCGTTTATAGGGTGGGTATAGGGAGGCTATAGCCCCGGGTCGGGGTTACAACCAAAAAGGCTAGCTAGCCCCCAGTACTGACAGTCCCAAAATTAGCGTAGCACCGGATATTTTCCAGACCTAGAAACACCCCTGAGCAGCAGCATTAAGAAAACAAAGTCCAACCAAGACCGCGATCGGATCAACCAGCAAGGTTTGATCTGTAGCTACCAATCAGTATTCTGACGCTAATGCACCACTGAAGCCACTACCATCTAGGTCCTAGATGATGCTCTCCAGACCATAGATAAATGACATGTCTGCCTCTTGGTCCTCCTTGACCTCTCTGCCAGTTTTGACATGGTGGACCATGCCACACAAATCAACATTTTCCCTGACAGAATTTGTCTTCAAAGGCACACTCCTCAAAATTGTTCACCTCTTATCTCTTGGATAGACACCAAGCAGTCCAGATAGGCAATTTCAGGCCAGATTATTCTCCATATTGGGCCACAGGGGTCATATCTCGCTGGCCCAAAAATCTCACTTCACCAATATGCAGACAATACACAGTTATATCGGAAAGTAAGCTTTGCCCAAGACATCTTGTGTCTCAGAGTGTACCTTGCTTCCATTTTAGCATGGCTGACTAGCACCTACCTGAAGCCCAAACCTACAAAAACAGAATTCGAACTGGTAGGCCATCGGCTAAACAAGAGAACATTCAAGGATGGCTAACTGACAAGCACCTTGATTGATTCATACCTCATCTGACTTCATCAGCAAAATCACCTTGGTTCATTATCGATAGTGACCTCTCCCTCCGGCAACACTTTACAAAAAAAAAACCAGACCCTCTCCTATCAACTCGTTCTCTTCCAATAGATAGAACCCTTTCTCCCAGAGGGCCAGAGGACTTTATAATCACTGCTCAAACCCTAGTAATATCACACCTCAAATGATAGAATGCCATCCTCTCCAGCATCTCGGCTACACACCTAGCTGCCCAAAGGGCCATTCAACATGTCGCTTTATGCCCGATTGCAGGATCAAAGAGTTTTCACAATTTTCCAACCCATCCTAAGACAACTGCACTCTTTACCTGGTTCAGCTAAAATACTCTTCAAGACAGCCGGTTTCACGTACAAGGCAACATCCGCTCAGTAGCCTTCCTACATCACCACAAAACTCACCAGCTTGGGTGGCACGCACACCTCCAGGAGTCAGACCAATGCAAGACTCAAGACAAAACTGGCACACAAAGAAAAGAACAAGAAACACGCATTTTCTTGCTATCGACCTGCGTACTGGAGCACTCAACCAGTCGCACTTAGATTACCCCAACACTTTTGCAGATTAGGAAGGGCCTCATGACCCAACACTTCAGGTAATATCTGGTAGGAAACAACCACTGTGGGGTCAGGACTTCCCAGATCCACTGGCAAAACTTGTCCCCTCTGGGGACAACTTCAATTTTTGTCGTAATCCTCAAACATTGTGCAGCGTTTGTTGTTCTCAATCTAGGTTGTGCTCAAATGTTAGTTGCAACAAAGAGGAGGGGGAAAGGGAACATGGTGTTCTGTCACTAAAAGTTGTCACTTTTGTGACACGCCACAGTGAAGCCAAACCAAGTGTAACTGAACCTCAATATTTTAAAGTATACATTTAAGCATACACTTTTAAAACAAATATGTAATGTTAACAAGTGCTAAACTCCTCTAAGCACTAACTCTGACTATAATGTTGTTGGTCTTATGGGCAGAACATATGTGGAAGCATCCTCCTTGTTCTCAGTGTGCAGGGAGCACACAACCTTTACAGCACCACTCACTGTATCTGGTTTGGCTAACATGTGGTGCTTGGGCTTTGATTAGCACGTCCCCTGTAATTGTCTTTGGCGAGCAAATACACATTTAAAGTTACATAGCCAGCTTCTGGCTTCATTCTGTGGCAAAATCCTAGATAAGGCACTGGTGGGGCCAGTGAGTGGCTAGCGGATTATTATGGGACAGATTTACTAGCTTTGCCAGAGCAGAGCAAATAAATGCATTCAGGGGACCGGGTGGATGGAACCAAAATGATTGCTCAGGAAAAGCTATTAAACTTTCATTTTCAGGGTTACAGCCGGGGCACAAACTGTAAGGGCCAATTTAGATTGAAACGGTTGAAATTGCTATACGATTTACGCTCATTCACTCTGGACTGTTTAAACCTGGGGTTAGAGTTATGCGGGAAGCATAACAGATGGGTTGTGCTTCCCTTTTGGCCTGCACACAGGTTGTCTGCTTAGTTCCAGAAATTTCTCAAATAAACTGCACGCTATTCAATTGAATTGAGTTGAGTTGAAGGACTTCCCATTGGTGGGTCTCCAAAAAAGCCTGAACGTTGGTGAATACAGTGTGAACTCATAACAGCAACATATGCAGGCTGTTAGCGAGCCTGGCGGAAAATACTTGTCTATCTTAGTAAAGACCATCAATGTACAAAAAGCATGGTGAACAGGCAGGTGAGGTCGAGTTGACAGCTTGAGGTGGATCAAGGCAGTTTGAAAAGCACAGAAAGCAGGTCAGTTGGATTTCATAGCAGCCCGAAAATGACTTTGAGGGTGGTCCAGTTAGCTCCAGTTGGCTCAAAAGCGGTTTCAACCAGGAACCAAACCCCAAGGTTGCTCCTTTTGACCCTGGATTGATGTGTGACTCTACACGGGGTCTCAGAGGAAGGGTATGTTCTTCTTCTGTCAGAGAACATTTGCAAGTGTACAACCTCAAGTGGGCAGAGTTCTGGGTACCAGTGTTTCAGCAGCAGGCAGGTTTTCGACAGAAGGTCACTCCAAATGACCCTCTGATGTGGGTGAAGGGAAGGTGTTGCTCCTTCCTTGGGAATACTTATGCTCACCCCAATGGCAGGAGACTTGGGCCAGCAGGTTTCCCTTATAAGGGTACAGTGACATCTTTCATCTTCTTGAGCCCAAAGATGATTAAACTAAGTTGGGGTGGGGGGGCTCACTCCACTATACAGTAATTTGCCACAGCAGGTTGGTCCCTTTCAAGCAGCTGTAAGGAGTCAACCTCAGCTGCTGGCGCAGTCACAAATGTTGGGCATGCTGGTGTCAGCTCCCAGAGTGCCTTGTCTGCAGGAATTTGAGAGGGGACAGAGGAATTAGTGATGCCTAAACATTTCCAAGATGGTGGGACACTTCCTCTAGGGACAGATACTCTTCTAAACTCATTATACTTCCCTGCATGTCGTCCTGATTGAAGACTCTAGTACGATCCCCCTAGTATGACTTTCCCATTGTGCTAGCAGAGGTTCCTTTGAAGCAGTGGCTCCCATCCTACCCCCTGGGGGTATGCCTTCTGTCCATCTCGGAGGTGTCAGGCCTTCCCAGACAGAGAATCAAGGAGCCCTCCAGGGCTGGGCCCAGCAACCTGATGTGGGTGGAATCTGCCCCAGCCAGTAATAGGCAATAGCTCTGACAACTGCAAGGGCTACAGGAAACCTGTTGATAATAAAATGGCATCAGATGGTTTTGGCATCGCTGTATTTCCTCAGTGGCCGCTATATCACACCTGATATTTGTATATTTACGAAAACTGCCACCAGTCCATAGCGAGACAGTTATATGTAATTTGAATTACGGTTGTCCGCTGATAAAGGCAGCACATGGCTGTTGGAATTGTTTGGATATCAGCAGACTGTTTCAGGAATGTAAATGTTGCTCTAGGGCTGCTATGTTGCCAAACCAAGTGGCACTTGCTGGGATGTCAGTATACAGTGAGAAGCAAAGCGAAGACGTGTGAACTATACTTTTTCAGCATGGAGCATTTGGAAAGAGAAGCCTGATTAGTAGAGCTCACTTTCTGAGATAGAAAAACCAGCATCCTTTAACTTGGTAAAAAAAGAAAAAACTCAGGCTTTCACACCTCATGGAATTGGCAATTCCTGGCAATATGACACAAGGAGAATTTGCTCTCCCTTCGTCCATTTCACACAGTAGAGCGGCGAAACAGACAACAAAGTTAAATACACTGGCAAGGGAGCATCGACAAAGTAGAGCAGGTTTTTGTTTTCCAATAGGTGAGAAGACCAGATGACCCCGGTGAACCATAACTGTCATTAAATGATAAACATTTACAATATGTTTCTATCAAATCACCACATCCACACAGTGCTTTCAGTGAGATAAGAAACTGAAGAGGGTCCTTGACAAGACAGAAAACAAAATTCGCGAGTGGGGCCTATGACACGTCTTGCGAAGCCTAGGCTCCCATACCTGCTAACTGATCCACGATTTGTGAGCGTGGTCTGCAATTTAATGGTAATTTGCGTAAAACGCAAGTGCTCCTTTTTAACCCGTGAGGCAGGATCATAGGTTGGTCTACCACAGCCCTAAATGGTTTTTATTGCCCTGTCTGATGACCTTGCTCAGCTGAGCTTCTTTACAACGAGCAATACAAGAAGCTCATAGCGGATCCTTGATCTGCAGAAGGCAAGGAAACAACAACAACACAAGTGAAGCAGTTTAACCAATATTTCAATTTCGGGGAGGCGTGCAGCCTTTCTACTGCAGAGGACTTCTTCTAAGGTTTACTTGCTGATAACATAGTCTCAGAATCCTCAACCCTTTACATTTGTAAGACCTGTCCACTAACATGTTGTGCATTTTGAAATTCTAATTGAAATGCATTGTTTCAATACATATTTTGGGGAGACACAAGACTCGTTACATTATTTTCAACACCATTATGTTTTAGATCTACGAGGGATGGGAATGGGTAATCCTTTGTAGCTTCATTCTATACAGTGGCAGTAGATTTCAGGGGTGATGGGTCACAGCGAAGTGAACCAGAGGTTAGGATACTATAGGCAAGCCACCCCTCCTGAACGATGGGCAAAGCTATGCAAAAAAAGCAACGTTTGGGAGCAGGTACAAAAAGGTGGGCGGAACTGGTAGCAGGGGTTGCATGTATTTGCCACACAGATTACTCAAACGTTGGCATCAATGTAGAAGCTTTAAAAGACGTTTGGGCTATGTAACTGAAGGAGTGGCCTAACAGGTGCAGTCACATTTTCACACCTGCATGAACGGCAGTAAAACCTATTTTTAAAGGTTTATTAAAGATAAAATAATTAATCAGTAGTAAATAAATCTTGTAAAATAAAAATGTTTGAATAAAACAAATGAAATTAAATTAAATTTGGTCAATTCAGGTTCCAACCCTCAATTCATTTGAATGAAATCCATTATTTGTATGCATTACTTTTATGACAAC
This sequence comes from Ambystoma mexicanum, assembly GCF_040938575.1. Taxonomy (NCBI): domain Eukaryota; kingdom Metazoa; phylum Chordata; class Amphibia; order Caudata; family Ambystomatidae; genus Ambystoma; species Ambystoma mexicanum. The sequence goes on from NC_090935.1 coordinate 1,464,171,176, forward strand.
TTTCTAATGGCAAGACCTCAATATAATATATTACAAAAACCAAACAATGCATTTTCTATAATATAACTCTTTTCACATTATTACAAAAGAGAGAATCTTTTCAAACTTCAAATGCCTGAAACTGATATTAGCAACACGGCAGGAGCGACAGCCAATCGGGTTGTATCAAACCTGGGCTCAATCACAGGATTCAAGCCCAAGTTCGAAGCAAGGTGCGAGCTGCACGCATCCACCCTACTGCCAGTCCCAACCCGACTGTCTCCCACCCTCCACGCCTCACTGCATCACCTGCCTCTACCTCCCCATGCCATAGCTCTACACAGCCACTGCTGCCCACAATATCCACCATGGAAAATGCCCGCCTTCTCTCTCCATGGCAACCATGACTTCCTTATCCCTGTAAAGGCCGAAAGCCCACACTGCGGCCTGTGTTCTTTAAATTGTATAATGTTTTTTTTTTAGTTTTTTTTTTTTATTATTTACTTGTGCATAATCAAAATACATGATTTTTACAAGGCTAGCATCTTCCTAAGACAACTGACAGGCCGATCTTATTTATGAAAGTTCCCAGCTACTGTCAAGTAGACACCGTGTGTCAAGTATGTGAAAAACTTCCGAAGCATAATGGTTTTAACATCCTGGGGGTTTGTCTCAGGGAGCTATTAGTAATAATACACCATTCCATGGGCTTAACCATCCAGTAACGGGGCCTGCGTTAAGGCCCAAAGTGAAACATGAGTGTGTTACCAGTCGCTGAAGCCCTTGGAATTCGTTATTATTGCTTAAATGTGATTCTAATCATGAGTAATAGTGACATCAACTGGGAAAGAGAAGTACTATCAATTATTATCTTTTCATGGGAGCCAGGACAGAGCAATTATTGGAACATGTCGGGTTGAGCCCTTGCTACTCCCGGCCCTCTTAAATCCCTTCCCCTGCACATGTATCAATAGGGCAGTACCCAGTAACAAACGTGGAGTTTCGATCAGCTTTACACATTTTCTTCATTGCCCCCATGTCCCTCTTTCTTGTTCCAGTCCTTACTCATGAAGGCAAACCGCCTTCCGAACAGTAATCCACTCCTCTTCTTACTTACTTTTTTGTATTAATTCCCACCGCCATCCGTGGTATAAAAACCTATAGCCTTCCCACAACTTTCCTGTTTTCTTTTTTTTGTCCATTCAGGCAGCAATCCTATGCTCCTGTTTGGTGGTTTTCTTAGATGATGATACACAGTACTGGCTTTGAGGGACCAAAAAGATTTTACAGTATCAGGAGCCTCCTCCAGTTTCTACACTGTTTTGAGCCACAGTCGACCTGTTATGCTCTACGCACCATGATGAGTATTAATGTGTCCTTGTTTAAATACTGTTAGACAAATAAGCAGGGTGTGCCGTGGTGGTGCAAGGGGCCAACCAAACGTTCTGCTGTTGCTTGCACAAGAAAGGCAGTATTTCGTAGACTCCATACTACTGACATCATGGTGCGGCCTGCTCTAGAAATCACCCAGCACTCGGCTACACTATTGTTGTATGTATAGTACTGGCACTCAAACTACCCCTTCCACAAACACCAGAACATGCATGGACAAGACATACAACAGCATTACAGGGATACATTGTATCAAAGTTCAGTTGTCTATGACTCCTGGCAGCTTGAGGTCACAGAGAAAATGCACCATACAATGAAAGCATGTGGGGAAATCATCTTCATTGGATTTCACTTAGAGTTGTTCACCTCTCTTATTCAGCATTAAGTGAAGCATGAGAAACACCATTCCTCCTTTGATGTCAAGATTAGGAACATCATAAGAAGCAAAATAAGAGGGGAAGGGAAAATCAAAATGCATGCATCTCCTGCACCCTCTTCATCTTCTACCTCCCACACCACTAACCCTACTAAAAACCTACAACTTTCCTACAAACTCACTACTTAATCACCAAATACAACAGACACCTACCTCTACCACAGCACAAACCGGAAATCACACTGCAAACCGCACCCCCCTCTGTAATCTTACTCAACCCAACACCTGAAATCTCCATCACGACAGCACAGAAACACAAAATAATCCCATATAGAATCACACACTGAAACACCGAACCCATACATCTAGAAGCAAACCCAAAACACAGTGACCATTATTTCTGAACTGAAGCTGCCAACATCACAGTAAAAAGCTCTCATGCGCTATCCATCTTCCTCCCACTAATTAATCCTCCCAAACCCTTCTTTTTCAGATCCCCCTGAGCACATAGAGACCATAAAATGGTACCGGTGTGCGCTATAAATCTCAATAACATATAACGTCTTCTGTCCCTGACTTCTCTCCAGGAGAGGAATCACAGTGTGAACTTGGGAGACCTGTCATTGAGAAGAAGTTATCTTAGGTCCCCATGTCTGTTTCTCAATGATTGAGCTTTGCAAAACAGGGCACTCCTGATGTTTCCACAGAACTAATCTTGAGAGTGAGCACCGAGGTCCTGAGAGAACAGTAGAAGCCTAACAATATCTTGCAACCCAGGTTAATGGCAAAACTGTACCTGCTGGTAGGCGAGGACTTCATGCTGTCAAGTCTTAGTGACTGCCCCAGGATGACTCCAGACGATGTGGTGATAAGGGATCAAGTGGACAGGAAGGTAGACACCATGTGAGATGAGAACCATATAGGCATTCAGCTTTCCCCAAGGACTAACACCTATCTGTCCTCTACTGTCCAATCCCTCCTTCCAGGATCTCTACTCAGAATGGTAGTAGGGGCAGAGTGCCCCTCGCAGCTGGAGGCAAATCAACAGCGTGCAGAGATGCTGTGATAAATGGCATTCAACGGGGTTTGTTCAGCTTCTCTATCCATGGGAACATATGCAGTGGCTAGGAGGCACATCCAAATCTGGGATTGTTTGACTGATGACCTCACAGAAGAATGTAGTACTGGGAATTCCCTTCCAGGGATCAAGACTGTTTAAGGGCAAACTGGATGACAAAATAAATAAGGTATTTAAGGAAGAAAAACACATTCAAATCAATGCTCTCAACAAAAGTCTCAATCTCAAACCTTCAAGTCCAGCCCCTCTGTCTTTAGGAGCAGTGTCCAGCCTCATTTTCCATCCATGTGAGGTAGATTTCGATACAAAGGACAACCTAATAACACGGCCATCCTCCCAGAATCCAGATCTCCCACAAAGCATCAGTGGTTCAGACTAGGTAGGTATTCCAGAGAATAGCCCAATGGGGGTAGGGGAGGCAGACTGGACCAATTCTGCACTCAGGGGGCCAAGTCCATGGTTGCTCAGTCTCGGAATAGAATTCTCCTCTCTTCATACAAAGAGGGAGGAAACTGTCAACTCCTTGGATGCATGGCATGAGCAAGAGGTCTGCCTCGTGGGAATGCATACAATATCTTTAAAGGAAGGCTGCCATCCTATTATCTGCCGTGTCTACAAGACGTTTTGATGCTTTTGTCTCGTCCTTAGTTTAAAAATGTTTAAGAACAACAAAATGCTCCAGATTATCATCATTCTTTTCAAAGGGGTCTAGTTGGCTTCACTCGATCTTATGGATGTCTATGAGGGAATTGCACTACAAATACTTCAGCTTTGCCATAATGGTCCAGCATTTCCAATTTCATGTCCATCCCATAAGACTTTGATTGGCCAAGAGAGTGCTCATGAAGGCTCTGGCTCAACTGGTGGGGCTTCTCCAGAGGAGGGCGCCATTGTGTTCCCCTACCTACATGACTGGCTGAACCAGGCTGCTTCACAACTATCTAAAAGCTATGGTGTGCCTAGAATGTGCAAATTGTTAATGAAGCATGGGTTCCTTCTGAACAAAGGCAAGTCACATCTGGTTCCAACCTGGGACCTCCCGTTCATCCGCACCCACGTCCACACAGACGCAGGCCTGCTAACTCTCCCAGAGATCAGTGGCATTCCACTGTGACAGAAACTGATGAAGCTGTTGAAACTTTGCACCCAACAGTAAGCAACAGCTCACCAGAGGCTGGAAACAAAGGGGGTGAGGACCTCCTGTTTGTTTTTCACCTCATACAAGGCAACGCCTCTGCCCACTGATAGCTGATCTCCACCGATAGTGGTCCCTCATTCAAGTATTGCTTTAGAAGAAGAAGATTCCAATGTGGTGGAGTATGCCAGGGAGTCTGTTGAGGGAGGTCACTTTCAAACCCCTGGTACCAACGCTTATCATGACAGAAGAGTGTGCCCTGGGATTGGAAGCATGGAACGGAGAAGAGCAGCCAGAGAACAAGAATCAATAATGCTACACAACTGGAGAGAATTGGAAATGATAGACAACTCACTGAATGGCTCTAGTATGCTGTTCTTCTCGCTGCACTTACTTTGCAATTGAGTCGGTGTGTCAGTGCGTTCGTATGGCCTGATTTGATGCCTTTGGTATGCTTCAAAGTAAGGACTTGAACGTGCAAGAAAACTGTTAGGGGAAGGCCCTTATTGTGGTTGGTCTTCATTAGCAGCTTTTATCCAATATTGGCTGCACTTCACGAAGCAGGAATTACTGGGCATCATTAGCCGATAGGGGCCCGGCACACCTGGTTTCTTGTGGCTGGCTGCAGCCAGCGCTTTAAGTGGTGCCGGGGCCAAGCCCCGGCAGTCTCCAAAAAGTGGCAGCGAGCCGTGCTCTTGCGTTGCTCATATAAGGCCCTCACTATCCCCTGGGAGCAATCGAGTGCACACGGCCGACACGTCGTGCTGTGGGCGTGATGCATCATCTGTTTGGTGAGGAGGGGCTTAAAGGGAGATGACGTAGCCCTGTTCAGTTCCTCCCCACTAGGCAGAGGCTGATCGGGCCGCATGCTTTTCCAAAGACTGCCTGATGGAGGGGGGTCAGCGCTGCTGCTGGCACACGACACAGGGAGATGGGGGCGCACAAAAGCGATGACTGCCGTGCGCCCCTGCCCTCCCCACCACCTTGAGTAACATGAAGGAGGCTTTTGCTTTGAACAGTGCGTGGCTGCACTGTGCATTTCACAAGGCTTCTGTTTTGAACTGCTGGACACATGGCAATACTTGTACACGGAGCTCTCAAAGTGAGGGTTGGCAGCGCTAGATAAAGTATTCTGCGCTGGAATGTAAACTGGCAGTGCAAAGAACACCTCTGGGAAATGCTGCATCTCTTATGAAACATGAAACCCCCAATCCACTTATTGTGGCAAAGTGGGTTGGAGGAATATGCCGGTGCAAACCCTGCAGTGTTGGCGAAAGCAAATGGGAGGCTCCACAGTCTGAAGCGAGTGTGCATGTGGTTCATTGGCGCACACTTGTAAAATGTGTGAGCCATGGCATTAACGGCTGCTGTAGACGGAGGCAGAAGGGCTATAATGCCATTAAAATAGTGCACCAGTTATGGGTCGAATGTTCATTTTTATTCAAAGCCAGTCACAAAGGAGGAAAAAAAGGAATGTTTGAGGAGACGAATTCTACAAGAAACGATCACCCTGGGAATTTGCAGGAACTAACCAGGATGTCCGGAAGCGGGTCGGCACTGGCAGTGTTGCGATCTCCTCTGGCTTCCGTGTACCCCTTCATCTTCCCTTGCCACGTTCCCCTTCTCCAGCCATGGCCTGCTGTCTGCCTCTATGGCTCTCTGACAGGGCCTAGTAGGTGTTTCGAGTGGCCACCATCCTCCCCAGTTGAGCCTCAGCAACGCCTCAGCCTTTGCTCTCACCACCCCATGTCTTTCCAACTCGTGCCTCCTCTTCTCCCCCCGCCCACCTCGATTAACATGAACAAGGCTTTTGTTCACCACAGCGCGTTGCCGGCTGCACATTACATTTCACGAGCAGTGACTCATTTTCTATGGAAGTTTTGGAAAGAAAGCAGTGTCTTTCGAGCTGACTCCCAGCTCTACATAGTCAAACTTGAAAGCAACCATCATCTAAATGCAGGGCTCTGCGACCTTTGGCTCTCCAGATGTTTTGGACTACAACTCCTATGATCCCTCGCCATTGGCTATGCTGACTAGAGCTGAGGCGAGCTTTAGTCCAAATCATCTGGCGAGTTCAAAGGTTGCAGGCCCCGGATCCAATGTGTGTACAGTTACGCTCATTCGTTTGTCCCCATAAAGGGACCTTGCTGAGGCTGGCATTTCTCTGTGAGGGGTGCCTTATTCCCGTTCATTTCCTTCCAACACAGAAAGACTGTATACATGTAAAGAGCCCAACCGAGGCACATGCACTTTCCTTAGATGATTTACTTCTCACAGAAACGACGTGCCATGCTCGTGCCACACTGTTATTTCAGAGTGTATTACCACGAGGGGGGTTTAGTAATGTCTTATGCTTGGTAGCAGCCTTTATTGCGTACAATATCGCTTCAAAGTTCAGAGAACTGGGGCGGAAGGGTAAAAACTGCGGGACCGCTCATCTACGTGTTAGCATCGAAAACGCGTGTGTATTTCCATGTATGACAACTTCTTATTGTAAGGTCGGTCCGGTTTGGGCGGGCACGCGCTGGCTCTGCGTGCTGGGGCCCACACGCTCCCTCGCTTTCCTCAGATGCCAGTGTTCTGATGCGAGGTGAGTGTGGTGTGTGACATATACTCAACGCTAAACTTTCTTCTGGCCCACACTCCTCCGCAGAGCAGAATGCTTACAGCCGGAACAAGCAAGGGCCAGGCGGGGAAGACATCTGAAGACACCGGCCTTAGTGAAAGCACTTTATTTGCTGCATTCCTTAAAGTAACAGAAATGCCGCACAGGCGCGTACCCCACGAACTCAGCTGGAATTCTGAAATGAAACTTCACTGCCTACAGCACCACCTCGTCTGAAAAATGCAGATGTTTGGGATTGTTGGCATTCTCGACAAATGATAGCCTGGCTTATAAATCGCATTCTAGCCACATGCCCGGTAACGTACATTGCACAGAAATCCAGCAATAAGATCGTCTTTGGGAAGGACACGTGCACGCATGGCTCTGTAAAACACGTGTTCGTGCCGGCTGCACCCAAACGCCTGCCTGCAGGTCACTGTGTAGAGTGTGCGTTCATGAGGCTTCTGTCCGCAGCATGTGTTAGCAGGGCCATCTATAATACTTGCTCATGCTGGCTGTGCACGCATATACACCAGTATGCCACTGTACGGTATATGGTCAGGAGGCCTCTGTCCAAAATACATGTCGTCATAAGGCTGTAAACACTTGGTCATGGTGGCTGTGCCCAAATATATGTCAGCATGCCACAAACGATAAAGTAATCATACTGCCGATGCAGCCCCCACCGCCCCCCACCCCCGCCCCACGGCTCATAAGCTAACACTCACTCATACATGCCTTGGATTCCTCTACACAAACGCTCCCACACACACACACACACAGGCATGATGCAAAACACCGGAATTATGCCCACACGCACAAAACGGCTTTTTGGTTTTTGTTTAATCGTACCTTCATTCCCCATGGTGAGCACTTGCTTGCCCACCACTCGCAGTCCAATTCTGGCGGCGCTTCTTCAGGGTGGCCCAGGCACACACACATGCAAGCCAGGGAAAGCAGTGATGATATGGTGCTCTATTATAAGTGGGGACCCAGAGCTTGGCTGCAGGGCAACCAACGTTCAGGAGCAATGAGCGCAGTGAGCGTCAACCGCGTAGCTCACATCTCCTCCACCTGCACAGCCATGACGGTAACGGGATTAAGTCATTTACTTAAAAGTACAGGTGTCCAAGTGGAGGGTGGGGGTGCACACAGATCCTGCCCCTGCTACCTTACCTCTCCCAGTCTGCCACTGTCACTTTCTAATGCACCAACTCCTTATCCGGTGCTGCCCGCACCGCTCACTCATGCAGGGCCGCTCCCCGGCTGTAATGCAACCTCCCAAGTATGCATGCAAGCATCTTGCGCATCAGACAGCTGCAGCCCAAGTATTAGAGTACTCAGAGTGCCGCTCAATCCCTACTTAAGGAGGAGCTGTTATTAGTGAGTTCTTATCCTTTCTTCTAGGGCCAGAGGGCATCTCTCCTCTTCAAAACAAACGTTGACCAACCTCAGTCTATAGCACGGCAATGCTCGAATGTTCCTACATTGACAGCAAATGATTGGGTTGTTGCTGGTGGCTGCATCAAATACATTGCCTACAGGGATGCCAGTATACAAAAACAAAACACATCAATGTGCCAAGATGCAGGGAAACCAAACATGCATTTAAGAGCATCATTCCCTAATATATCCTCTACTCAGATTGCACCACTCGCTCCTTCCAAATGGCAGAGGATTTAATTCAGCTTTCAGCAGGACACACTCATCGTGCATCATGGACTAGCTGACTGGGACCAGGCCGCCTCTCTAATGTGAAACCTGAAACAAGGATAAACTGTGTCCTATTGCGCTATGGAGATAAAAGTATTGTGTGCCAGCTGCGTGGCGAGTAGTGTGTGGTTAACCCCGATACTACTACATATACTAGTCAAAGGTGAAAAAAGCACTTGCGCTCTGCGATGGGCCAGTAAAGTTCACAAAAATTGTCCAGTTATAAAGTGTCCCAAAGTCTCCAACTGATTGGTATTCCAGTTTATAGCCTGGTATTCAAGTTAGCAGGAACAGCCACCACGTGTTTCGACTAAAAAGCCTTTTTCAAGGCAATGGGTATCTCTCTGCGTTATCCAAATGTTTTTTTTCTATAGTTTATCAATAAGTAGATTGGAGCGTTCTTTTGAAGTAAGTATCAAATGATGTGGATAATGCTAAAGCCATCCGTCCCCCTAGTTGGAGTCAAAGATTTAGTGAGGTGTCCTGCATGGAGTCACTTCACGGATGCTCTGCGTGTCTGATACAGGTTCGATTCCCAGCAGGGCCAAACTCAGTCTTTCATCCTTCTGAGGTCGATAAATAAGTACCACACACTGTGATGCCGGAGGGTTCGTAGCGCTATATAAATGCTAAATTATTATTATTATTAAATTATTCTAGCTAAAAAGCCATAGAATTCTGTAGCATCACTGCTGCCGCAGGTAAGACACGTTACACAGATAAATGCAAATGTTGGGCAAGCTTTATTGTTGCCTGGTCACCGGAACTCGTGGGTTGGGTACCGAGATACCTTAGCAGATAAGTGGTAGGGCTACAGACACTGGTTAAACCACACCCTCTAGCCAGCTCCCCCCTCAACGGTCACAGGCAATCGTTCCCCCTAGAATCTCCACACTTGAAATCTTTCACATTCTCACCACGACGTCACAGACTCTGCCAACCCGAGTCCACACACCAAGATGAGATTACAACAAATTCACAATCAGTTCTGTAGGGGAATACATGAAAAACTGCAGAGGGTGCCAGTCCCCAACAATATATAGGAGTATTTTGGAACACAATCTCATGCTGGATGTTCGCAAAGAAAATCATAAGGCCCTGTCATACAATATGGCGGCATTGGCATTATAAAACACATTTACATAAGGCTTCTGACCAACAAGAATCATGAGGCAGTCTCTTGAAAATATACCGCTGCACCCCCCCACATATGATGCAAGTGCCCAAAGAGTATGACAAGGCCTATTACAAATAATATATGCCAATGCTGTCCCCCCCTTACTGTGGTTTTGACCAAAGAATAACATGAGGCATCTCACAATATATGCCAACGCTGGCCCCTTTCCTTTCTTTAATGCTGCTGGTGCCCACAGTCAATTATTTAGGCTGTCTTAACACTATATGCCAGTGCCGGTCTCCCTGACATCCCAGTTGTGCCCAAAGAATATTATGAGGACTGTCACAACAAACTAAGCCAGTGCTGACCAAGCTGTCATGTGGGTTGTGACAAAAGAATATCAAGAGACCTGTGTAAGGGTGCAGATGTATGAGACCGACACAAAGGTGGCATTTTGGTTGTTATAGACTTTTATTTTGAAGTAAAGTAACGTGGAAACCTTCCTGTCCCTAACGCTAAGAGGGGTTTCCCTGCCTGAAACAATAAGCTAAGGAGACTGTCAGAATATCCAAACTAATCAATTTCCACTGTTGTGTCAAAACCTATTTCCGTCCCTTACTTTAATCTACAACTAAGGATACATTTTGTGTCACCTTCAGAGAGGGTATCCTTTCTTGTGGGGTCAAGAGTTTTATAGTTTCTTGAAGACATAGATGTTCCAGGAAGAATATCTCCCATCCCCTGGTTTCTTTTAGTGTTCCAACCTAAGTGATAATGATTTCCTTGCTCCTTCCAATGTCTTACAGAACTCGGGAGTAAGACTCCCTTCCTCTTGTTTTCTTCTTGGATTTTGTATTTTGGTTGGGGATCCCAGACCTTGTCTGGTTTGACCTGTACTTCTTGACTCTGACTAAGATGAGGACTGATGAGGCTTGGATAGCCTTTTTGGGTGTGGGTCCCGAGTTCACATTTGCCTCCTTCTTGTTTTGGTCCACCTGGTTTACTAGCCTGCTAGGTACTGAGACTATGATGATGGCTGATGAGGCTTGGGTAGCCTTTTTGGGTGTGGGTCCCAGACTCACACTTGCTTCCTTCTTGGTTTAGTCCATCTGATTTCCTAGCATGTCAGGTACTGAGACTATGATGATGGCTCAGGATGCTTTTAAAGTTAAGTAGGTTTTCCTTACCGTGGTCCCAGGCCCTTGATTCCTGCTCTCCTCCTTGTTCCCGACTTCTGCAGTATTGCTTTGGAGTAATATCCTCTAAGCATGTGGTGCAGGTGGTACTGCCGGAAACACGCTGCTTCAGTTGGACTTATTTACATTTAGATAACAAGCAGACTGGAGTGGTCCAACTATTTGAAAAGAAGTAGTGGAGCCCTGCTCGCCACAAACCCCATCGACATGCCCCCTCCCACGCACAATATAAAATCCTAAACAAATGCGCCTGCTTTTTGAGGGGGCGTTCAATGCAGTGCACTGAAGTGCAAGTTTCAACTGCTTCCTACACTTTTATTTTCAACCGAAATCATTCCGGAACAGTTTCTTTTTAAAATAAAAGTATAGGACCAGTAAAACATAATTTAAAAAAGTAGAGTAGCACCGCTCCCAACCGCTACCCGTCCACTTCGACGACTGGCTAGAATGTGGATTTTATTATGTAATTTGTGTCTTTTTACTTAAATCGTGGTGGGATTCCCTTTTGAGGAGAGTATATTGCAAGGTAGTGCTTCAAGAGGCAAGGATGGTGATGCAACAAGCAAAAGGATTCTGTTTCGGGAGGGAAGCCGTAGTGCATCTCCCTTGTGACGATGTGCTACAGGGTGATTGGGCATGGAGTCCTCGTTTGCCTTGTGAAACGCAACAATGAAATCTATCCAAGACCGAGAAAGACACTCTGACTGTGAATAGTTGGAATACACGTGGCCATGAGCACTTTACACAAAGGGAGAGCTGTGACCACTCGGTTTTTACTGAATTGGATAGTGGTAATCTGGATTCAACTATAGGTATTCTGTCTGACTTTGCCAAACAATATCGAGCTTTAAAGCCTAAAGCCTAAAGGGAAGCACTCCAAGGGGACCTCTGGTAGTGGCACTTATGACATGGCTATTGCAGAGAAAAAGAGATCATTACAACGAAATGTGCACCACTTGAGGAGGCTCCTTAGGATGGGCCAACCTTCTGAGGCTAGTTGGAGGGAAAATATCGTTCACCTACGTAATAGGTACAAAAAATGCTTGCAAGTGCATAAGCACCCAAGTAGAACAGCCAGTTGGAAACTAATGTACCATACTCTCAGAAAGAAATATAGCTGGGCCTTTTGGCAGATATTGAAAGAATAGTTGCACAAGCAAAATAAAAATGAAGTAAATCCGATTAGGGAGTGTGGCTAGGTTGTCCATGTTGAAACGTTATTTGGTAAACCTGCATTATTGGAATCCCCTGTCCCTAGTTTGGCTGTCCCCAGGGCTAGGTATGATCTTACGATGAGCAGAGCAGATAGTCACAAGAACATTTTTAAATTAAAGCCTTCAAGAGCCCCTGGCCGGATGGGCTTTCTAACTTAGATCTGGTGAGAGATCTGAGTCTTTGATCGTATTTACTTCATGAATTATTCAGGAAAGTCATAACAAGTGATGAAATACCAGAATCCTGGAGGAAGTACATTCTAATTCCCGTGTACAAGAAAGGCCCTAGGGAAGACCTAGCTAATTATAGAATGTTCGCTATGCTGGATGCCCTGGGCAAGTTATTCTGAAATTTCTTGTTAGCGGAACATCTTACTTCGGAGAAGGAGAAGCAGCTATTGCCAGTGCAACAACCCGGTTTTAGAAGAGACATGAGCACGCTTCTTAATATCTGGACGGTAATGCGGTAGACACCAAGACGCTGCTATATATGGCTTTTATACATCATTCCAACGCCTTTAATAGAGTGGTGCGGAATAGGCTATGTGGCAAACTTTCCAAATGAGGTATAAATCTAGGACTGATTAGCCTGTTAACTCAATTCTATTCTGGAACGGCAGTAGCTGTGAGGCTTAGCTAGCAAGGGCAACTAAATCAGTGTATCCCCATTGCAGATAGATTGAAGAAGAGTTTTGTGTTAGTCCCCTCCTATTCAAATTATATAGGATAGGCATAAAGATGCATTGAAGGGTTGCAGCAACTTCCCCCATAGGCTACCCTCGCATCCCATATCCTTGTTGTCGGTTGCAGACAATACCGTCCTATTAGATAAAACCCCCATTGGGCTTCAGCGTTCTCTTATGCCCCTATTGGATTATTCTGAAGCAAACAATCTTTAAATAAATTGTTCTAAAACTAAAATCATGTTTGTTGCTAACAAACGTGCAGCTAGAAGCTTTATCTGGAAGCTTGATAGACTGCCCGTGGAAGTAGTGCAGTCCTGTGTCTACTTACATGCTCTAATAACTCCCACTTTAACACCCGAGCTGCTGAAGTACTATGTTTCCCCTACAACTCCGAGCAGGTTTGGGCTGATCAAATCATTTATCAGGTTAAGAGTGGCTACTCAGTAGAGGGTATGTTAACCATTTATAAAACAAGCATTATCCTGTACATTCCACAAGGTTTGGAGACCCCACACCTCAGAACTCCATACTCAACCCACCCACCCACTTCAGCTTCTCCAAAGTCTCTACATTAGAAGTGGAAAAATTCATCCTCAGCCTTAAACCGTCTAATTGCCAGGGCGACCCTTGCCAAGCACAAATAATTAAAGACGTGGCAAGAGACCTCTCACCATTCATTACCAAACTCATCAAACGCCGCCTTCTCTTCAGGCATCATCCCCAACAATCTCAAAGAGTCGTGTGTCCTCCCTCTACTCAAAAAACCCTAACTAGACCCTTCCATACCCACCAACTACAGACCCATCACCACCGTCCCCTTCCTGCTCAAAATATTAGATAAGACTGCCTATCAACAAATACAAAAACATCTTGAACAAAACCTCCTCCTGGGAATCCGGCAATCAGGCTTTAAACCCCAACATGGGACAGAAACTGCTCTCATTGATCTTAAGGCCCAAATCGACACTCTGAGAGATAATGGGAAAACTGCTCTACTACTCCTCCTAGACCCCTCAGCAGCATTTGATCTAGTAGATCACAACATTTTATGCAACCACTTGGACTCGGCTGCCCACTTCTCCCAAGAAACCATCAGTTGGATTGAGTAATTCCTGAGCAACAGATCTATGCAGGTCTTTTCCACCTCAGCCGACCCCATCCCCATCACATGTGGGGTCCCTCACGGTTCATGCGTCTTCCCCACACTCTATAACATGTTCACAAAGCCCCTGTATGATGATCTTGAGGGTCTGGGCATCACCTACACTAATTACCGATGATACCCAGATCCTCATCCCGTTGACAGGAGATTACAACAAGGATTTGGCCTTGGTGAATAGGGTATACCTCATCATCCAGGCATGGATGGCCTCCCACAGTCTATGCCTGAATGATGACAAGACTGAACTCATCACCGTCGGATCCACCCCTAATCTAAATAAACTGGATCATAACTACGCCAGCTTCATTATAGACAGCAATCCCATCAAGGTATCTAAAGAAGTGAAAACCCTAGGAATCTACCTAGACTCTGCCCTCTCCTTCCATAAACAGGTTAGCTCCATGGCCACCTCCACAGCCTACACATGTAAGCTTATAAGAGCAGCCAAACCTTTCCTATCCACTCAGAACTGCATTACCTTAGCCAGAGCCCTTGTATATCAAAACTAGACTATTGTAACGCCCTCTACGTAGGAGCCAACAAACAGGTAACCAATAAAATCCAGACCCTACAAAACAATGCTCTCAGAGCAGCACTCAGCATCCCCAAGAGAGAACATCTCTAACATCAGGAGAACTAAGAATTGGTTTACCACCACTGACAAAATACTGCTCAAAGTATCCTCCTTAAAACACAAATGCCTCAATAATGCAGCCCCCCGCTACTTAGCTGACAGAATAAAAAGATACACCGCTAACAGGCCCACCAGATCTACCAATGCTAACTTACTTACAGTTCCCAGATTTAATCGAACCAAAATGGGCGGCAACAGCTTCCAGGTGAAAGCAGCCCAACACTGGAACTCTTTACCACCCTCCCTTAGGACACCTCAAACCTATCCCCACTTTAGGCGTAGCTACATTCAGTGGTTAAAGAATAATGACCAATAACTGACCTCACCTTTACTAATCATGTAATTATGTATACCTGTAAACTGTAAACTGTATATTACTGCATCCATCGCAACTGTATCAACCTATGTACACACTGTAAATTACTGTACAGCACTGTAACCAAGCTGAGAATAACCTTGCTGCTCCTGCGCCCTCATAACTTCGGGTCTGGCGCACAATATAAATGAATAAACATACACATAAACATAAACAACTAAATTGGCTGGAAGGATTAGAAGGGAAACTGTGGAGATGTAACCTAGGGCTCCCTCAATCCCTCTCTGTTGAAGCTATCCGTTTGGAACTTGGGCTGGTCTCCTTGGTGACGTCTAAAGTAAAAAGAAGTATACTCTTAATAAAAATACTAACAAACAACGGTGAAACATTGCTAAAATGGAATATGAAAGCTGATAGATCAAGTACCCAAGTGGCAGGATCGATGAGGATGCTGTGGAATTCTTGTGCAGACTTCCATACACTGATTCGTTGGAATATGGATGACCTATCCAATTTGAATATGACCAGGAAAGCTTTGGTTGACAAGGCATATAGCTGGGACAGTGCTGCTAATGTTCACTACCTTCTGGGCAAAAGGTCGCTAAATGAGTTTGCCAGACAATCCTTTCCTTATTTGGCCCCTAGAGTTCTATTTTGCACACTACAGACCTTTAAATTGATTAATCCACGCCGAAATGAGGTCTCCCCCATAATCCAAGATGGAGGCTGCCGCTGGGTGGCAAAACAAAGCAGCATAACGGCGTGAATACGCTGCAACACGTACAGAGTACCAAACTAGCCCTGGGACCGGAGGACTATGCACCTGGCCCGACAAGCGCAGGACCCGGCGACCAAAGACAATAGAAGGTGGGACGCCTCTCCCTCCTCCCGGGGAGCCGAGTTGCAGGGTGGGCACGGAGCAGCTCGGTCAATTGGGGCGTGGCTTGACAGGGGCTGGTTGCCGTGCGCTGATGCGTGCCTGAATTGGGCCTGAGTTGGGATGCTGTGCTGGTCCAGCTTGCATTTGAACAAAGCGCAGGCCAGTCCCACAGTCGCAGTTGCAACTGTTGCACTGAGGTGCCATTTAAAGGTTCCCATCCAGGCTCGAACCCGAGAGACTTGTTCCTGGGACTGCGTTATAATGGAGGGGGCCTGGCCATTCTGCAGAGGCACTCGAGAACACGGCCCCAGGCTCATTGTTGTTATTGGGCTGGAATCATAATACCAAGGCTGATAGCTACAGTGTTGCTTCCCCACTGCCTTTTCGAACTCCAGGGAGTGCAAATCAGCTCCACACAACAACACAACCCTCATCCCTCCTCCTCCTTACATTGCCTTACAGCTGCATCAGGCGACAACAGTGCTGCCCAAACTGAGTGACACTCTCACTACTGCAGGGCTTACATTGGAGGAGCCGGGGGGTGACATTTTTTCTGCACTCTGTGCCATATACAGTCACTAAGACCACCTCCTGCCTACACGACGAGGAGCTACACCACTGCTGTAACCACCCACTACGGATGTCTCCTTCAAAACATAAGGGTAAAACTAACACCTTGGAACCATTTGTGAGTCATAACAAGCCTAATGCGACATCTAAGGAGACAAATAACGGACAGGCAACATTGCAGGCCCCCACGCCAGATACCCAAAAAAACAGATACAAACAGCAATCGCCTCTCTCCGAACATCACTTGAAAACAAAATAGATGAAGTGAAAGTTGACGTGCAGCTACTTCGACAAGACGTTAGGCAGTTATCTGAGCGGGTTGCAGTTGCTGAATCCACGCTAAAAACCACTACTCCCGTGACTTAAGATTTAGAGGTGAGAGTCAAAGACCTGGAAGACGGAGTCAAGTGCCGAAGAGGCGGACGGCCGGTTACGTAGGAAGAATATACGCATGCTGGGTGTACCAGAGGGCACTGAATGACCGGACCTGACCTCCTACTTCGAGAAACTTTTGCTACAAGAAGTTAATCCGGGAAAGCTGTCACAGGGCTTTGCAATTGAGAGAGCACATTGTTCTCTCCAGAAGAAACCACCCCCAGGCTCCCACCTTAGGCCATTGATAGCTAGGGTCCTCAACTTCCGAGATAGGGAAGTGATGCTGCAATTTTCCAGGGAAGGGGGTGAGATACTTCTTTACAATTCCAAAATCGACATCTACCCGGACTACATGACTGCCGCTCAGAGGCCTAGAAACACGTTTTTTTCCGATTAAAGCGAGGCTCCGGTAACTGCGGCTCAAATATATGCTTATCTACCCCAGTAGGCTGAATATCCTACACAACAGCAGATTATACTTCTTAGAAAGCCCAGAGGCGGCCAACATGTGGATGGTGCATAACAATCTTGCGGACAAAGGCAATCATGATCCCGGATAGAGTGTCTGGCCTGCCGGGCGCTTCCACACCTCTCAAAACTGTACTACAACTGTGACTTCCTATCCCAATGGTACGACCCTACAAGTAGGGTGCAGAATAAGCTGCCAGTAACCACAGATTCTGGGTCGGCCAAGTGACACACGTTTACTTCTTGGTCCAAACTACTGGCCCACCTGGACATTGCCAACAGATATTAACCAACAACCGCTAGTACTGTCCTTATCTGAACGGGGGGGGGGCAAATATAAGTTGCCAACTGCTGGTCTTAGTCGCCCGCTCACAAGTTGACACTAGGCACTGGCATGTTGCTATTCCTAACAGCTGGTATAGTAAGGCCATCCTAAGCCTTGTAGTTACAAGAATGCATGAATAACACAGATTTGTCAGGCACTATTCTAATGTTAGGTTGTTTGAGTTCATTCCATACATCACCACCTATAAGTATGAAACCGCAGTACGGAAAACGGATGTCGAAGGGGCGATCATCTGATTTTTGGGAAATTTCCTTCTTCATTGCAGACTGACTACCTCAATTCTACACATTGCTGGGGCTGTGGCTGGGCATAGTAAATACACTGGCCGATTGGAGCACCCCCTGGGCGCAAATGATGCTATCCAGAATGGAACAATACTATGGCCACAGTTAAAATACTGACCTGGAATGTGCGTGGTCTGAATTCCTACCTTCGTAGAAACTGGGTGAAGTCATATCTACAATGCAAAAAGATTTCCATTGCATTACTTGAAGAGCCATTTAATGGCTGAAGATCAAGAGACGCTTCTAAATCGATGAAGTGGGATTGGCTATAGGGCCACATAGTCTAAATTTGCTAGGGGTGCACTGACCTGGATTAGCAGATGATTGCCCTTCCAGTTGCTAGAAGTTGGAAGGCATGGGGAAGGAAGATCCAACACGGCTATATTAATCATAGAGAAATCTGCATTGTAAACTCATACTTCCCAAACCACACAATCTCGCCCCATGTGTGCAAGCTTTGTACTCTCATTGGGCCCAGTTAGGAGGAGGTCATCCAATGGGGGGGCGACTTCAACTGTGTGAGAAACACAGACACCCAAGCCCACATCCCTGCGGCATTCAACAACTTGGCCGAACTCTTTAAAATCTGCAAGGAGCTGGCCAATCCTGCTGCAGCCTCTACCTCTCTTGTCCCCTCACATGCCCTCTACACGGCCCTGGCTTCTCATTTCATCTCTAAAACTCAGGACATCCTGTCCTCTCTCTCTTCGTCTCCCCCTCCTCCCTCTACTCTCTGCTTTTCCTATGGCTCCTCTTTGGCCACACTCCTCCTTCCTTCTCTGCCTTTCCCCTGTTGTTCTCCCCAGATTAGGTTTTCAGACAAGTCTGATCTACGAAAGTCTTGTCCAAACAGGTTCTCCCTTGTTCCTCCAAAACCATTAGGAACACATTGACACCCGGCTCCTGCTATGGCTGACTTCTGCAACCACTCCTTCACCACTGGAGTCTTCCCTTCCCCCTGAAGCACTCTCTTGTGCATCCTCTTCTTGAGAAACCCTCAGCGGACCTCTCCTGCCTGGCTAACTGTTGCCCGATCTCCATCACTCCTTTCCTGGGCAACCTCTTGGAAAAGCTGACCATCCTTCAGCTTAATCTTCACACTGAATCTGTTGGTTGCCTCCATGACATAAGTCTGGCTTCAGAGCCGCCAGAAGTACGGAAACTGCTCTCCTGAACATCTGTGAAGACCTGCTCTCCAACCTCGATGCTAATACCCCCTGTGTCCTCATCTTACTTGATCTCTCTTCTGCCTTTGACACGGTCAACCATGCCATCCTGCTCAACCGTCTCTGTGATAACTTGGGTATCAGCGATCAGGCCCTGGCTTTGCTGACCTCTTTCCTCTCTGAAGGACCCTGCCAGGTCCAACTTGGATCCTTCCTCTCCTCTATCTCTCTCTCTATCTGTGGTGTTCCCCAGGGGTCTAACCTCTCGCCCTTGCTGTTCAACCAATACCTGGCACTTCTAGCCAACTGCATTGCCACTCTCTGCCCCAACTTTCAGTGCTATGCGGATAACACTCAGCCTATTTTCAGGCTCCCTTCTGCCACCTCTTCTCCATCTCTCATTTCTGACTTTCTGTCTGCTATACAATCCCGCCCCATGTGCGCAAGCTTTGTACTCTCATTGGGCCCAGTTGGGAGGAGGTCATTCAATGGGGGGGGCGACTTCAACTGTGTGAGAAACACACACACCCAAGCCCACATCCATGCGGCATTCAACAACTTGGCCAAACTCTTTAACATCTGCAAGGAGCTGGCCAATCCTGCTGCAGCCTCTACCTCTCCTGTCCCCTCACATGCCCTCTGCACAGCCCTGGCTTCTCATTTCATCTCTAAAACTCAGGACATCCTGTCCGCTCTCTCTTCGTCTCCCCCCTCCTCCCTCTACTCTCTACTCTTCCTATGGCCCCTCTTTGGCCACACTCCTTCCTTCTCTGCCTTTCCCCTGTTGTTCTCCCCAGATTAGGTTTTCAGACAAGTCCGATCTACGAAAGTCTTGTCCAAACAGGTTCTCCCTTGTTCCTCCAAAACCATTAAGGAACACATTGACACCCGGGCTCCTGCTATGGCTGACTTCTGCAACCACTCCTTCACCACTGGAGTCTTCCCTTCCCCCTGAAGCACTCTCTTGTGCATCCTCTTCTTGAGAAACCCTCAGCGGACCTCTCCTGCCTGGCTAACTGTTGCCCGATCTCCATAACTCCTTTCCTGGGCAACCTCTTGGAAAAGCTGACCATCCCTCAGCTTAATCTTCACACTGAATCTGTTGGTTGCCTCCATGACATAAGTCTGGCTTCAGAGCCGCCAGAAGTATGGAAACTGCTCTCCTGAACATCTGTGAAGACCTGCTCTCCAACCTCGATGCTAATACCCCCTGTGTCCTCATCTTACTTGATCTCTCTTCTGCCTTTGACACGGTCAACCATGCCATCCTGCTCAACCGTCTCTGTGATAACTTGGGTATCAGCGATCAGGCCCTGGCTTTACTGACCTCTTTCCTCTCTGAAGGACCCTCCCAGGTCCAACTTGGGTCCTTCCTCTCCTCTATCTCTCTCTCTATCTGTGGTGTTCCCCAGGGGTCTAACCTCTCGCCCTGGCTGTTCAACCAATACCTGGCACTTCTAGCCAACTGCATTGCCACTCTCTGCCCCAACTTTCAGTGCTATGCGGATAACACTCAGCTTATTTTCAGGCTCCCTTCTGCCACCTCTTCTCCATCTCTCATTTCTGACTTTCTGTCTGCTATACAATCCCGCCCCATGTGCGCAAGCTTTGTACTCTCATTGGGCCCAGTTGGGAGGAGGTCATTCAATTGGGGGGGCGACTTCAACTGTGTGAGAAACACACACACCCAAGCCCACATCCATGCGGCATTCAACAACTTGGCCAAACTCTTTAACATCTGCAAGGAGCTGGCCAATCCTGCTGCAGCCTCTACCTCTCCTGTCCCCTCACATGCCCTCTGCACAGCCCTGGCTTCTCATTTCATCTCTAAAACTCAGGACATCCTGTCCTCTCTCTCATCGTCTCCCCCCTCCTCCCTCTACTCTCTACTCTTCCTATGGCCCCTCTTTGGCCACACTCCTTCCTTCTCTGCCTTTCCCCTGTTGTTCTCCCCAGATTAGGTTTTCAGACAAGTCCGATCTACGAAAGTCTTGTCCAAACAGGTTCTCCCTTGTTCCTCCAAAACAATTAAGGAACACATTGACACCCGGGCTCCTGCTATGGCTGACTTCTGCAACCACTCCTTCACCACTGGAGTCTTCCCTTCCCCCTGAAGCACTCTCTTGTGCATCCTCTTCTTGAGAAACCCTCAGCGGACCTCTCCTGCCTGGCTAACTGTTGCCCGATCTCCATAACTCCTTTCCTGGGCAACCTCTTGGAAAAGCTGACCATCCCTCAGCTTAATCTTCACACTGAATCTGTTGGTTGCCTCCATGACATAAGTCTGGCTTCAGAGCCGCCAGAAGTATGGAAACTGCTCTCCTGAACATCTGTGAAGACCTGCTCTCCAACCTCGATGCTAATACCCCCTGTGTCCTCATCTTACTTGATCTCTCTTCTGCCTTTGACACGGTCAACCATGCCATCCTGCTCAACCGTCTCTGTGATAACTTGGGTATCAGCGATCAGGCCCTGGCTTTGCTGACCTCTTTCCTCTCTGAAGGACCCTCCCAGGTCCAACTTGGATCCTTCCTCTCCTCTATCTCTCTCTCTATCTGTGGTGTTCCCCAGGGGTCTAACCTCTCGCCCTGGCTGTTCAACCAATATCTGGCACTTCTAGCCCACAGCATTGCCACTCTCTGCCCCAACTTTCAGTGCTATGTGGATAACACTCAGCTTATTTTCAGGCTCCCTTCTGCCACCTCTTCTCCATCTCTCATTTCTGACTTTCTGTCTGCTATCCCGGAGTGGTGTGCCACCAATGATCTCTGCCTTAATGCCAGTAAGACTGAGTTTCTTTTCATCGGCACCCACGCTCCCTCCTTTCCTGTCGCTCTCTGGCCGGCCTCTCTTGGCCCTCTTCCTGCTCCCACCTGTGAGGCTAAAAACCATGAGGTCATCTTCGACTCCACACTCGCCTCTCTCCTCAGATCTCTGACGTCTCTAAGAAGTCCACTACCAAGTGCACCTCCTCAGAGGTATTCTTCCCTTCCTCTCCTTCCCCCAGAAGCTCACTGTCTCCAGAGCGCTGGTTCTCTCTAGACTGGACTACTGCAACAGCCTCCTTCTAAATCAGCATTTTCTAGTCTCTGACCTCTGAAACTCACCCAAAACAGGACTACAAGACTTGTTCTTGGCCTCAAGCTCAGGGATCGTATCTCTCCAGGACTGAAATCTCTTCACTGGCTCCTAGTGGCTGCGAGGATTAAGATCAAAACCCTCTGTATTGTCCACAAGGCCTTCTTGGGGGCCGGGGCTTCAATACCTTCAACTCTCTCTTCGTAAATATCTTCCTTCTCGTGCCCTTCGCTCCTCCGCCTCTAACTCCTTCAGGGTCAGTCGCTTCTCCAAGCAACGAGTTGGTGATAGATCTCTTTCCTCGGCTGGGGCCTCCCTCTGGAACAGCCTCCCTGCCTCTCTGAAACTTGAGGAGAACGATCTCTGGTTCTGGAAATACCTCACAACCTTCCAATTTGCTTCAGCTTTCTCTCTTCCTCTCCTATGCTCAACTCCTGGTTGAAATTGAAACTGCAATGGTCACCTGGGTCCCTCTGATCTCGGGCCCAGGACCCATCCCTGCCAGTTGCACTCCTGCACTGGTAGCCCCCCTGGTAACCCTTGCACTCAGAGTCTATTTCTGTATCCCTACAGTCCCCTACCAGCACTTGACACTTGATGTCTGCACTTACCCTTGCCCTTGCCACCAGCTGGCCTCCCTTTTTATTTATTTGTATGTATTTGTTGTATTTGTTTTACTGTGTGATCCCATGTACTGGACTGACCCCTCCTCTTATCCCTCACACTTTTCTCCTCCCCCTCCCCTGCACTTGCACGATCTCAATGTCACCCAGCCTAGTAAGATTGTTGCCTGTCTTCCCTTTGTTCCCCTTGCCTTGCCTTGTTGCGCCTTGAAACACTTGTGTATAGGCACGTTATAAATGCCATATCATATCATATCAGAAATGTAACACTGGACTGCTTTTCTGTCCCTTGTGACTTTGCCTCACCAGCAACCACTGCCTTAAACACTGCTTTAGAGGACCTCCACTTGGTCGATGTCTGAAGGGAGCTGCACCCTGAAACTAGAGGATACTCCTACTATTCCCCCCTCACAGAATATACACCAGGATCGACTACCTCTTCCCAGGGTCGGGACATTTACTCGAATTCCATAACGCGGAATACTTGGGCCTCACGGTGTCGGACCACTCTCCCCTTGTGGTGGAGTGGAATCTTGCCACCCTAGACCCCCTGTACCGACCTGTCATCTGCCCACAAGTATGCTGACATATGAGCCCTTTACGAATGAACTATTAACATCCCTGACCAATTTCTTCGAATAATAAGAGGGAGGCTATAGCGAAGGCTGGCGGCATCCGTCAGAACTTACAGGAGGGATTGGAAACTGCTGAAGAGGAAATCAAAACACTAGAAACCCAAGGTCCACACTGTCGAGTGAAAGAAGAGAAGTTATTTGAAATTTGCTCAAGGTGCCACGAAGCATGTGGAAGACTAGCTAAGTTCGACTATGTTACATGGACGGCCCGGTCCCATGTGGAGGGAGACAAAC
The DNA here is from genome assembly GCF_040938575.1 of Ambystoma mexicanum. Lineage (NCBI taxonomy): Eukaryota > Metazoa > Chordata > Amphibia > Caudata > Ambystomatidae > Ambystoma > Ambystoma mexicanum. The sequence goes on from NC_090935.1 coordinate 1,464,194,438, forward strand.
CTGGGAGACTACTTGCATGGCTCTACAAATGGGAACACCCTAGACCCCAGACAACACTGCTCTTAGACGAATGTGGGGTGCCATGGTGGTCCCAACTAGCAATTAATGACATATTTACCACATGTTACACACGATTATATGCCCATGATCACCCAGTCCCCTGGGAAGACATAACAGAAGCGCTCTTGTTGATTCGGCTTCCAAAGCTCACCCCTGATCAGTAAAACACCCTGGACTGACCCATTACTGTAGATGAAATAAGGGAGCAAATTCAAGGGGGGTCCTGGGAGTCCCTCTGCCAGACATTAGTACTGGTTACGAGAGCCTTACCCAGATTCTTTAGCTCACTAACTTTCACAGAGGAGAAATAACCAAAAAATATCAGTCTTTGTCTCACCCTAGGTTACTAGGGGAATCCAGACGTGGCCCCCTGCTCACTATTCTTAGAGAGGCACAGCTCCACCCTACTGATGAGGTCCAACCAGGCCGAAACACGAGTCTGGGGTTGCTGTTGGTACTCTTGTTCAGAGGAGAATTGCCTAGCATTTCGGTGCTGGACTGCCCCAGGGCAGGACAAAGACTGATATGTTTGGGATATTTCTTCTCTGTGAAAGATAGTGAGCTGAAGACTCTGGGTGAGTCTCTCTTAACCAGGACTAATGTCTGGCAGAGGGACTCCCAGGACCCCCTTGTTAATTTGATGAAATAAGGGAGACCCTCGCCTCCTTAGCTACCTGCAAGACGCCTGGCTTGGATGGTCTTTTCCCAGAATTTTATAAAACATATTGCCCTATCATAGCCCCGATACTTTTAAAAGTCTTTGAAGAAGCCTACAGTAAAGGCATACTATCGGCTAACATGCGGGAAACCTTGGCGCTACCCATTCCCAAACCAGAGAAACCTATGGACAAATGCGACTCATGCTGCCCCTTAGCCATGTTAAATGATGACATCAAAATACTTACAACGATTCTGGCAGTGCACCTCCGCCTACACATTTCTTCCCTAATACATATGGACCAAACTGGTTTCGTACCAGGCCGCAACACTACCATGAACCTCTGCAGGCTCCAGCACTTTATAGACCAAACCAATGCCCGTAAGGAACCCTACATAGTGGTGCCCTTAGACGCCATCAAGGCGTTTGATTCGGTTTACTGGGAGTGGTTGTTGGCCTTGCTGCAGAGCTTCGGGTTGGGGGCAAGCTTTGTCCGATGGGTAGAGTTGTAATACACCTGGCCAACAGCAAGGGTTAAATCAGGCTGTCAAATTTCAGAGGTGTGTAACATATGCCGGGGTGCCCGTCAAGGTTGCCCACTCTCACCCATGTTGTATATATTGGCCACGGAACCGTTGGCAGCATTCCTGCATCAGGAGTATCTAGATGCGGGTATTGAGACTGGTGGATCAAGACACTTGGTATCACTCTACGCAGACAACGCGCTCCTTTACCTATGCGATCCCTACTATAATCTCCCCTTGCTTCTGGATGTCCTGGATAGGTTTGCAAAACTATCCGGAATCTCCTTCAGTAGACTGAAAGCCTATATCGTCCCTCTAGGTGGACTCCGAGGACTGACACTCTACCCGAACTGGGTCTTTCTTGGGAGACATTTTCCTTTCAATACTTGGGCGTCCTGATCATACATACTTCGGAAAGCATGCATGAACACAACATCCTGAAAATGGTTGGAAACCTAAAGAAATCCATGTCCATATCCTTCTGGTCACGGTTACCACTCTTGCTTATGGGCAGAATCACCATTGTCAAAATGATTGTCCTCCCCAGGTTCCTCTACCACTTTATGAATGTTCATTACTATATAGGTAAGGCATTGGAAACACTGATTAGAGACTTTCTCTGGGGGTCGGCCGTCATAGACGAACCCTTGCAGTGTTATACCAGCCCTATAAAGATGGAGGGGTACAGTTACCAAGGCTCGAATAGTAGTACATGGCTGCCCAGCTAAGCTTTGTAACTAAATCGTTATCGGATTGCCCTTCCTCAGAATCAATGTAGTTGCAACACCTAATTATACCAGCCAAACTCAAAGAAGTACTGTGGCTCCCAGAAGTTCACATGTGCTCCCTACCCTTAATTGTCAGGATAGGACGTTGTATTTGGTCTAGGACCCTTACAGTGTTAGGGTTGCCCTGCCCATACTCTCCAGATGCGCCAATTGCGGCTGTTGTATGTGAGACCAGTGAAGACCTGAATACCTCCAGACACAGGGAAAACTATGGTTATACGCTTGGGATGACCTATACGATAACGGCAAGTTTAGAGAACTGACATATTTAATACAATAGACAGGCCTACCCAAAGGTCAATTTCTAAGATACATGAAGGTAAAAAGGGTGGCAAGTCGTAGATGGAAAGGGTGGCCTGAGGAACCAAAAGAATCACAATTTTTGACCCTGCTGTACACGCTGGAAGACGGCTGGAGACCGGTGTCGAGATTATACAGTCACCTAGTCAAGAGTACCAGTACTAGAAGTTCGGGCGTGAAAGATAAATGGGAACCATACATAGGAGCCAGCATGAGCGATGAGCAGAGGGAACGGGCGCTTGGTTTTCATAAGAATGTATCACGTAATGCCAGATTTAGGCTACTGCAGACAAATATTATTCACCGCACATGCATGACCCCCAGTAGAGTTGCCAAATTTAACAAAAACACACTGCCTATATGCCCATGGTGCCAACAAGATGGTGCCAACCTGATACATATGTCTTGGGAATGAGTTAAAGTGCAGTGCTTCTTGTACCATATAGAACAGACGTGTAAAACTGCTGGGATTACCAGACGCGATTGGTCCCGATGGAATTTCTGTTGGGCACATATGCCAGGAAAAGCAAAAATAAACACGTAATTAGATGCATTGATTTAGCATGCATGCTTGCGAAAAGGAGAATTGCCATGTCCTGGAAATCCCCAAAAGGCCCCCAATTTAAACTATGGCTACACAAGCTGGAAACCTGGTGTGCGGCTGAATCAAGAGCATGGTTCACGCCGCTGCAGTCAAACGAGGGTGACTCTACTGACACCTTTGTATCATGGAAGTCTCTTGTCCACTGTGACTTGCACTCATCAGACAATAAACCACCATGAGCTTTCTACCTAACCACAACGCTGTGTATCTACCTGTGAAATCAGAAACCTTGCAGCCCCTCACTGCCTGCTCCCACGCCAGGAAACACGCCCCCTTCTCTGCCAACCTATGGTTACCTAAATATGACACCCTTAACGTCCTACAAAGTGACCCATGTATGGAAGTTTGTTGTTCTTTCTCCCCCTTTTCCCCTCCCTCTTTTTTGTAGTTATTCCGTATCCCAGTTGAAGTTCATTATTATTCATTATTCATTATTATTGTAAAATGCAAAGACTGCAAAATGCTGTATTTTTGACCACGATACCAGTACTGATGTTATTGCATTGTCGCTCATTGCTCAATAAAGAAATGTAAAAATAAAACCACTGAACAGGGTTCTTAAGTATATTGTTTTTGTATCTGGGAAGTGACTTACATAGATGGACAAGGGGGGTATCCGACATAATGACAAAATCAAAACACAATTTACCAACAGTCAATAATCACTGCCTCAATACTCGCTCCTCCTTGTTTCTCATTTTTCCTACCCCTCCCCTACAATGTTTTTATACAACACTAACCCACCCACGTCTCTCTCCGAGACCACATGGCCTAACATCCCTCTTTTGAGCAGCACCACAAAAATGCTGCGGGAACAGCAAAAAAATGACACATATTGCCAGAACACACTTCAATTGAGGTCACTCATCAAACAATTATAGCCATTGATCAAACTGGCATTCCAGGAGAACCATTCCCAAGGATTGCCCTAAAAAGGTCAAAAAACCTAAAGGAATACCTTACACATGCACAGTTCCAGAAGAAATTTGCAAAAACCACATTTTGGAACTTGAGACAAATTACTGGCCATCATCCTTGTGGATCATGCACAGCGTGCAGATTCACCTGAAAAAATCACCTCTTTCACAGCTGAAGGCAGATTCAAAGAGTTCACCAACTGCAAAACATCAAACGTCATCTACTGTATACAATGCCCATGTGGCAAGAAATACAATAGCCAGACCTTGTGAACCATACACAAAACAATAGGAGAGTACAGCTCTAGAATAAGGAGTAGAACCCAGACAGCTCCCCAGTGACACATTTTATAGCCCACCAACACACACCAGATGATCTAGTGTGGTGGATTGCAGATAGTCAAGAATTCCTCAAAAAAGCACCAGGGCGCTCTTATGTAAAGATTCATGCTGGATTCGCAAACTGGGCTCCCATACTTCAGGATTGAATGAGGAACTGCCCTTTCCTTAGCAAAGCATGATGCCAACCACACAAACTATCGCCAGAGGGGGTTGATCCATAATCTTATAACACTGCGCAAAACATATTCGATATTGCCTCACCAAAGTAGGCACCCAATAGGATACTTACAACCGGGGCATGGAGTTTTAATGAGGTCCCTTTAACAACAATAGCAAGCAAGGCATACTGAGGGCAGTAGCGAACATATGGCACCTGCCCATAGATACGCACAGCATACATAGACATCTATAAATAGGCCAATGTATTCCAACTCTCATTCAATTATGAGCCAACATGAATGGTATCAGGCCCAACAATAGACCAGAACCGTGAATACGGAGAGACATGCGAACATCCTGATATGTTAGAAATCAGGGAATCAGGATACAGAGCTGAGGCCACGCTGGTTGCTGGGCGACGTGACGCTGCACTCCAGAGTAACAAGCGCAGGTGCAGAAAACAAAGGGCTGCCTAGCAACAAGACACTACCCAAACAAAAGGGTACGCATGCGCTATCAGTGGTCACCCATCATAGGAGACGCAGGTTAGCAACTCTAAGGGCGTGCCTTCTCCAGAAAGGAGAAATCTCTTCAAGTAAAAAGCCAGATTAACGCGGGTTGAGTATGTACAGCTAGATGGGCGAGTGTCAGCTAGAAATATTTTATTAATATGACACTAGTTTTTCACAGCGGCCCGGCACACAGACTTGCTACGGTGACAACACATGATCAGATAACAGCAATTCTAAATAAATGCACAAATTGAACGGCATTAGACAGGTCAGTGGATAAGGGGAAGACTGTGAGACGTTTAAATATCTTTATGCAGCACCTTCAAATATAACCCCAACCAGGGTAATAACAGGAATGTTATGCTGATAACATTCACAGATTACCATAAAAGGGGCCATTTTGGAACCAAACCCTGGGGCGCAATAATTTGAAGTGGGAATCAAACCCAGACCACTCTGGCACTGACAAGTAGCTCAGTGAAAAATCAAACAAGAAATAGCCCAAAAGCATTGTAAGAGATTCAGCCATGCACTCATTTATTGTAATGTATAAGAAAAGTATATCGGTCAGCCGGCAAAATATTGTAATGTATGAGAAAAGTATACCGGTCAGCCAGCAAAATGTTGCAACTATTTTAAACAGGAAAACTCCATACAATACAAACAGGAAGCATTCTAAAATGCTATGAGTGTGAGAAAAGGAGGACAAAAGTACAGTGCAAGATCAGTAACTTCTGATTAGCTCACATTGAGACAGGGACATTAGCTAATTGACCATTTTAGCATCAATATTCTTTTAATTCTTACACAGATAAATTCTATACGTTTTTGGTTTTCTTCCAGGGTCTCAACATACTAAAAAGTCCTGAGGAAAGTTGTGGAATTACAGAGCGGCCGAAACATCTGTTTGCTCCAAAATGAAAAAATGACTGTCCATAGATTTGGAAACGTAGTCCTGGATTTAAAACAAGTGTTTATTTGGGTGTTTAGTGGTGCTCACATCATAAGGTGTATTAAAACCTTGCTTCACTTACTCATTTATTATTTAGTTAAGTTAGAATGTATGCAATCCAAGCAACAGATGACACACCAGGTCATGCTGGTACCAAGTAATGCTTTTCAAGCAACCCTGGCTGAGGAGTCTTCTTCCTCTGATAACTCTGGAGCCGGAGATATTGTTATTGATATTTTATTTGTATTGCGCTCATATGCAAGTGTTTCAGAGCGTGACGGGGCAAAGGAGGGGAAAAAGGGAGAACAAAAACAACAATCTTACTAGGCCCAGTGAAATTGAGAACGCACAAGTGCAGAAGGGATGGGACATTGCAGACACTTCCTCACACAGCTTATAGAACGGGACGGAACATTCCAGATGTGTCCTTGATAGCTGAACCGTGTACACGCTGAAATTGCAAGAAATACAGGGATCTCACCTCCACACTAAATCTTAAAGTTCTACATGAGTCCTGGAGAACTGGACCCATGCTCATGTGGCCCAGCTAATGCAATACTCAGATGGGGCCCGCTACCTTGCCCCTTTACCCTGCCACCAGGCCTTAGGGCAGCTAATGGGATATTTTGCTGAGATCTAGGTTTATGGTTGAGAGTGTAGCTGCACAAGGATTACAGCAAGGCCTATCAGATCCTCTTGGCAGCATTCTGTGAGCAGTTTGAAGGCTGCTGAAGTCATGTCGGCAGATACAACACAATAAAGCACCACTGAGCCAGGCCAGAGCAGTCCTCAAACTGCTCTGGTTCACCATGTGCCCGGTATTAACATAATTTGCATAGGTTCTGCCACCACATGCCAATTCTTGCCATCACATGCCCAGGTATTTCCACCACCTAAAAGGTGCATATTCCCAGGAACTCTTTCAACATGCCTGATATTGGGATTATATGCACCGCCACCAAATAGCAGGTATTTCCATATGTTTTTATGTGATGTTTTAAGATGAGATTCATTGAGTTTCACTTGTTATTTCACCAATGAATAGCGGAATGTAATGGCCTTAAGATAATAGGAATAGTGCCATGTGATTATGTCCGGCAATGCTTATATGATAATGTTTACAAGTGAATGACTGGCTGCTTGTCGGTTTCAAATCTGCAGAAACAGATTTGCATGCTGTCTATGGAAGTCCACATGCAGGGTCCATTAATGCCTGGATTTAGGGTGGGTTAAAGATGTTGCACACACTGTACAGGAACATGGAGTGATTCCCTCCTGACCCGTTTTCTCTTAACAGGTGGAGCTGGGCGGGAGTGTAATCATACTGTCCTTGGGGGTAGGAAGGCTGGTTCTATGTTATTTTGCCGCAGAATTTTTGTCGCATGACTTTTCATTGCTGTTTTTTAATCGAAAAAAACTCATTGTTTTTTTTGGGGGGGTTACCCACCCAACACCTTTTTTTTATTTTATTATTCCCTTTCACCCACAAATATTTATTTAATTTTTAACCCCCCCCCCCCCAAAAACGGCGATGAAAAGTCCTGCAACGAAAAATCCCGCGGCAAAAGAACTGTATACCAGGAAGGCTATCCTATAGCTTGATGATGACAGTTACTGAAATACAGCCCCAAGGCCTCACATCTCTCACATTCCCCAGCAGTCTCTGCTGTCAATGCAAAGATACATTACATGGATTCAATAACAATAAACAGGCCAAAGGGACAGCCTGGTAGAAGAAACTACACAGTCAGAACATGGCCAGGCGCTCGCCAGATGGAGTTTTGAGGGCGTTTAGTGTTCCATAACAATGACAATTACATGATTCTACCTTACAACACAGGGGGAGGGGCTGACACTAGCCAAGTACAACAGCAAATAGAACAGTGTTTAAAGCGCAGCACACACAAAAATGCAAATAATAGATTGCATCATTCCGTAGCTCTATTTGTCACGCAATACCGTGTTTTAACAGTGTGGCCTGTATTATTAAAAATGAATACATTGGCACGCAGGTGCAGACGTTGCTCCCATTTGGTTATTTTAATGTGAGTTGCATTTTTCATTTGCTAAACCCGTTTCTATTTGCGAATTGCTTTAAACATTTTTGGACCAACAGTTGTGACCCTCTTTCACCATATAATAGCCACAATGTAAATACATTTATATGGATCAAAAACAGTGACATCAGCAAAGGATGTGCAATGCAATACTCCCTTGACATCAGGTAGGGTCAGTGCATCAGCTAAGGATGTGCAATGCAATACTCCCTTGACATCAGGTAGGGTCAGTGCATCAGCAAAGGATGTGCAATGCAATACTCCCTTGACATCAGGTAGGGTCAGTGTATCAGCTAAGGATGTGCAATGCAATACTCCCTTGACATCAGGTAGGGTCAGTGCATCAGCTAAGGATGTGCAATGCAATACTCCCTTGACATCAGGTAGGGTCAGTGCATCAGCAAAGGATGTGCAATGCAATACTCCCTTGACAATAAGGTAGGGTCAGTGCATCAGCTAAGGATGTGCAATGCAATACTCCCTTGACATCAGGTAGGGTCAGTGCATCAGCTAAGGATGTGCAATGCAATACTCCCTTGACATCAGGTAGGGTCAGTGCATCAGCAAAGGATGTGCAATGCAATACTCCCTTGACATCAGGTAGTGTCAGTGCATCAGCTAAGGATGTGCAATGCAATACTCCCTTGACATCAGGTAGGGTCAGTGCATCAGCTAAGTAAGCCCTTTTGAGACGAGTTTGAACCCAGAAAAAGAACATTTTCCAAATCGAGGAGATCAAAAAGTGAAATACTAATGTACATTGAAAGTGTTTAAAATATGATTTCCAGTTTCGTAGCCTCTGGGAACTGAGAACCAAAAGTGACCCGGTCATATTTTTTAAAGTGGCCCCATATTTGGATCTAAATATTGTGTGAAAAAAAATCACGAGCACAAAAATGTCGATTTCCGCCCCGCACATGTCACCCAATTATATGCAGAGGGAGACCCCACCCGCAGCCCCCGATACTCTCCCCATATTTGTATTACCCTAACCCACCCACCACATATATTTGCGGTGTAATGTGCAGTGCGAAATTCAGCATTTTGGTTTTCATGATTTACCTGATCAGTATTTTGGTATGATACCCCATATTTCACTGTGCAACTGAATGAAGAGAGCAAGACCAATCCTTCCTAGTAGCATTTGAGGGGTTTCTCCCCAAATACATTACAACAAACGGGTCCATATGGTGAATTTTAAAGCAAATTCTACTGGAAGCTTGAAATAGTTTATTTCGAATGGATGTGGTGGAGGAAGAAAGATGGAATGAAGGTGGCAGTGTGGATGGGAAAGAAGGTAAAAGGAGCAGAAAACCAAGGTACCCACACAAAACAGGCTCATGATGCAGAGGCCCACCAGGAAATCTCCAGAGTTCCCTCTATGCCAGTCTACCACTGATCAAAAAGATCAAATCAGTGTTCCAGACGGGCAAGTCACTGGTTTCCAGTTTGCCGAGTCGACTTTCTAGTCGGTTTGAGATGATGCTTCGGTTGGATTGAGTATGCACTCGGGATGCAGAGAGTCGGGTGCTTCCTCAGTGGCGAGCCAGTGATTAAATTGCTGTGGTTTCAAGATTCGCTGGGTTGCAAATGGCATTGAGACAGCTTGAAGAAGCAGGTAAGTGGTTCGAAGTTCGCAGAGTGCCAAAGCAGCACTTAGGGTCTTATCGCAGTTTTGACTGATTTGAGTGAGATTTTCAGTGATTTGAGCGTGAATGAGTTGGTTCAAAGAGGTATCGATGTGGCAAACAGGGTTTTGAGCTGCTTCTGGATGGCTGAGTTGCTGGCGAGCACAGTCTAGGGTGCCCAGGGATAATGTGTTTCATTTGCTCCACATTTCTACTCCAGGAATATTGTTTAGTACCTACAATGTTTTTTCACTGAATTTCGTAGGTTTTATTAATGCAAATTAACCATAATGTCCTTTTAACAAAGATTTTCACTGAATTTCAATGTTTTTATAACTAACGAAGTTTCATGATGTTCCAGATCTGTATGTAAGTTAATAATTCCACTTTTAACATATATGAAAGAACTATAAACTCTCCTTTAAGAAACATATGTCTAGCAGTGCATACGGATGCACCTCACTTTGAGCATGTTGGGGATACACGTCATGGATGAATTGCCTATGGCATGAGGCTCAACCATGATCCCTGCCCCACCAAACCACCCTACATATCAACTCAACCCATCCTGCTAGATGGTTCAGTGTCCACTATGCCCCCATAATATCACCGGGAGCCACTGTTCATGGTTTGCGGCAATGGCCAGTGGCCGCAATCCCTGGGGCACAGGCTTCAGCCATATTGCAAGGCCCGGCCATATTGCATGGCCCGACAACCAATCAATAGTAAAAACTGGGCAGCTCCACTTAACCATAATTTAACAAGGTATTTTTCAGTGCATTTCCAATGCTATTTATCCTGTTCCAGCCCTGGGTGTAAGTTATTAAAAATTCCTCTTCAAAATATATGAAACTACTATAACGTTCCTTTAACAATTTTTTGCGGTACACATTGATGTGTTTCACTTTTGAGCAACTCATACTGAAGATGCAATTTTTGTCTGAAATGCCTGGGGCATGAGTTTCAGCCATGCCCACCAAGCAAAATATGGAATTTCTGCACTGAAGTCAAATGTTTAATCTTGTTTTATGCCATCATTATATTTTATTTGTACATTACAAAAATGCAAACTTGGACAACAAGGCATCTGAGCGCTGAATGATACAGGTAAAATCCCTAATAACTATTAGCATCCGGGGTGTGGGGCGCAGCCAATCAGGTTCCGTGGATGACAGGCTGAAACCTCTGATCTCAGTCTGCGTTTCACGGTACCCACAAGCTGCCTCCCCTGCCCGAACCGCCATCTTATCCCCACCGTCCTTTCCCTTATTCCTTCTCAACCCTCAGCCCGATTTACCTCATTGTTGCAGCGGCAGCGCCCGCCACACCAGCTTCCCTTCATTCTGCTTTTCCGGCCGTCATGGAAATGGAAGAGTGGCTTTGTACTGAGACCCGCCTTCTACAACCATGGCAGCTATCTTTGGAAAGAATATTCATTCACTGAACGGGACGCACGCAACATCCCGTTCAATGAATGAAAACTAATTTTTTTAGCACCCCGGGTCACGGCTAATAGCGCTAGTAAAGGGTTCCACAGGCTATACCAGGGGTAAATGTCCCAGTGCACACATTAACCGCACTTGCTTCGCTCAGGCCATTAACTCGGGCCGTCGGGACTTTAACCCCTGGTGTAGCTTGGTACACGTTACTAATTCTTAATTAATAGCATATTTGTAGAATTCTGGCTGCGTCAGAACTCTCGGAATCTGGACACTTACTGTTGGTTGTTGCCCACAATTCCGAGAGGCCCACTGTCAGCACACAGCCTGTTTCTGCCACCCACGCTTGCCCACCCGATCTCCTCACCACGGCATATTTCTCTCGTCTGCTTTAACACTGCACCACCACACAGCTCTGACTCTATCTTCTTCAGTTTTCTGTTTCTCAATCTAAACACAGAAAAGGGACTATTTCAGACTATTCTTGGTCGGCATCTTTAAATGGGATTATGAATGTTTTTCAACTTGATGAACGCTGCAAAAACATGAACTTTTGTTGTGTTGTTTTACTGGCACACACCTCATGTGTTTACACTATCCTTGCGAAAGGGCACTAATTAAGCAATAATGATGTATTCCGAGAGCCATTACTCAGTGGACTTTTATGAGGCTAAGGGATGTGACCACCTGGCAATGGCCCGAGTTGGGGGCATTATTGCTATTAGAACATTCCACCAAACGAGGGTAGAATGTTTTGTTAAAAAACAAAAGACATAGGAGAAACATCATTTTGAGACAGAACACTTACACCAGCCATTATTGCTCTCGGCCACTGCATTTTCAGCAATGGAACTGGCCACTTCCAATCTTATAATGTGGAATTGCAGCCCAGTTGGGGAGGGCTGTAATAAGAGTTATCAGCTCACAACCGATGTATGGCCTAAAATGAAGCTGTGGGTGTGTATGGGGCAATACCACTGACTGCAGCCCTCCCACTAGGGCTGTAATGCTACTATGGTTTGTTAAAATCACAAAAGCATGCTAAAAACAAAAGAAAGCAGTTGGAAAAGGTGATTGGAACATTGCATTGAGCATTGTCCTGGTGGAATGTTGGCTAAGGGAGACACTATTGAGGTGGAATTTCGGGAGAGAAACATCAAACTTTGTATGTAATGTAGTATTAAATACATGTTTGGCCGTCAGGGTTTTGCTGGTAATGACCCCTCAGCCTAGGCCTTTGTAAGCCCGAACGAAGTGAGGGTCTGAACGAGCTTTCATAGCCATTACTGCCAACGCCCACACACCAAACTGGTGCTTAATGCTATTAGTAACCCAAGCCACTGTCTGTCCAGGGTGCTAACAGTGTTTTTTAAAAAGAAAATCGGATTTGTGCATAACATTTGTGCCCTATTTCCTTTCAAAAAAATAAAAACACAGCTGCCAGAGGAAAGAGTAAAGGGACTCAGCCCCTTTTCGCTTTCAACTGCCGAGCTGCGGGCAGACCACTGGACGCATAAAGAAGAGGCCACAGCAGGGAGTGCTGCCCTACCAGCAGGTAAGTGAGGGGATGTGACGATTAGTAGGAGGCAAATGGTAAAGAAAATAGTGCTGGGACCCAGACAAGAGGCATAGAGGCACAAGGAGTTGGCACAGGAGGTATGAATGGAATATGAGCTTATACTGGATTTTCAAGACTGTGTGCCTAGGCTCATGATTGGTGGGAACCACTCCCTCGGGTACCAATGGTGGGTTATTTACTCTAACCCCTCATTAGCAGACCTTGATTCACACAGGACGGCTAACTTTGGTTCTGGGCAATTAACCACTGTTAATGCCCTGCCGCAGGAATTAACATTAAAGTAATGTACAACACAAATACAGACCATGCTTAATATAACAGTACTTAAACCCCCAGAAAAGACACAGGTGCACAGTTGGGGGAACTGTTGAAGTCTGCAACAGCGTCAACTTTCAAATGATAGGTATTACTGCTGAGAAAGAAACGTTTTTTTGATACCCCGACTGAAAAATGTCAAGAAGAAAATTGTCTGTCTTCCCGAGGACCAGGATCCAACATGTGTATATCTAATTTTAATACAAGGTATAATTGCGGACCAAAATGGACAGATTCATGAAAAAGCCATAAAAGTTTAAAAGGCGTCTAGTTTTGCTTGGCAAACAATGAAGCAAGGTGTGATCAATACTGCCTACTCCGCCAAAAGGTAAGCTCGGTGCATAAAGGTTTTGGAAGTAATAAGCAAAAGTGAGTTACCATAGACCTAGTAAAAGCTAACACATGCCTGGAATACTATCCTCAAATCTACAGGAGCAGCTGAAATCACTCAGAGCAAAATGTAATGTCAAGCAAACGCACAGGGACTAAAGTTTGAGTAATTCTGTCAACCACAAATTCTTTTTATCTTACTTGCACATACACTGTGCCTGTCGAAGATAAAAACGTGCTATGAAGCTTAAGCTTGAGACAATGCACTGTTAATCCACTTTGGCCCTATAAGAGCCCTCCAGGCCCAGCCCTACAGATAAGAGGTGTTTCGGCCACTTTCACTACCTAGAAATAGGCAAATACTCCCCCAAAAATAAAAATAGGGAGCAGAAATACTCCCAACAAAAAATAAGAAACAGACACGTAGGACCTTGTGCCCCTGCATTTTCCCACACAGTTTCATGGATATGTTTGGAACAGTAATGCACGTAGTACCACAGGAAGAAACTACTATTATTACTGCCTAATTGTAAGAGGTGAACAGGTATCTTTCAATTTGTATCAATTCCTAGGTGTGCAAAGGAATTATTCTTAAACAAACATTTCCGTTTTCCAGTGAAAGCATTTTTACTCACACATAAAATACTCCCATTGGGAAATGGACTTATATTTTTACCCCCTAAAAAAAATATTTTACTCTCAACTTTAAACAATGGAGAGCAAAATGCTTGCACTTCAAAATCTTATCTAGAGCGCTGTCCAGGCTCAACCTCAGCGGATGACACCTGAAATATGACTGTAAATCATTTGCATAGGTGTTGAGCACTAATCTACAGATACTCAGTATGGAATCACGAGGGCCAGCAAAGAAAACAGAGACAGTGAAAAGATGGAGTTTGAGAGCAATTCGAAATGAACTAGCACAGATGCTCAGCTAAATCTGCTGGTCCTCACTATCTGAAGATGTCTTACTAAGAAAGAGGCAAACCAACTCAGGACGGGTCCCCGAAGTCCATCCAGGTCTCCATGGTATTTAGCAATTTCCCATCCTAAATTGTATTGAATGCCAGTGAGAGAATCAGGAGAATGAGTAGACAAAGTAAGCCTTCAGGCAACTGGATTTGTCAAGCACCTGGAGAGCACCCTGCTCTGTGTCGCTTTTGCAGTGCTCACCTCATGGCACTCACCAACATCCTCCTTGATTCACCAATGGCATCCCGGGCCTTTTTGTCTCACAAATCCCACTACTTTCTTCTCTCCCTTGCTGCCTGTGTCCCCAGGGTTCAACTACACCATTCTTGAGAGTGGCGTGGAACTTACACAGGGTTTGGGGAGAGCATGCCCTACACTGACAATATTGGAGATTCTGGACACATGTCTGCACTTCACACCCCAGAATGGCTAGCACCATTGAGCAGGTGGACCCCATGCTCTGTCAGAAAGTCTGAATTTGGCAAATACTGTTTCGGGCATAATGTAGAATGTTGAATGTTGAATGACACATGGTAATAGGAAAGAAACTGGCGGATATTGATATGTGTGAGGCTGTGACATGCGTGATTTGATGTAATTTTGGTACATTTCTGGGATTGTGATTTATCTGAACGAATGAATACGGACTTAGTGTGTTGCTGTATCTGTATTCTGTTATTGTTATAAAGATATTGGGTGGGGTTGGCATATCCATACTGTCAACTGGATGGGCAGTCTTGTATACTTCTGAGATGCTAAGTGCCATTTTTTTATGTGTCAATTGGCTGTTTGCTCTGTAAAGGCCACATTTGTTATATTGATACCGAATGATAATGTGGTGGTTAGGTTTGGGAGTATTCATTACTGTAGTAGTAGGGAATAGAGGTTAACGTGAAATTTGTTGTATAGTGCGGTCAAGTATGGTACATATCGAATGTTATGAACTGTTCAGTGAATATATCCTTAGGGGAGAGAATAGTTTACATTAATATATTTAATTGCGAGGGATATTTCTATATATATATAAAATTGGAACTGGTAGAGGGGTTTTCAGTGTTATTAGTAGTATTTGACTCTATTGGATGGGAAGACTGTATATTAAGGCTGAAGGGGCCATGTTATGAAACGTGAAGGTGTGAGGACATGGAAATTGTGGACTTCAAACCAACATGTTAATTCATGGGTTCTTCAGAATATATTGTTTAGAAGGGGGTAGCTCTATGTTTTAAGATATCTTTAGTTCTAATGAATAGGGTTGTGGGTGATGAAGAATTGGGGGTTTAAATATTGTGACAATAAGTTGGGGTAAATAGTGTTGATAGTATTTTATGTTTATTGGGGCATGGGATTACTGGTCAGTATTGTTCGGGATACAGTGTTAGTTGTATATATATTAACTCATTCATGGTCTGATGGTTATGTAAAATATTCATGGTTTCTACTTGTTGGTATTTTGTTTGTATTGTGTTGTGGTGTTGTTTTCTTGTTCTTTTTCTCTCCTCCCCTTCACTTTCTGTATTGCAGAATGGGTTTAATTGGTATTTTGGGCATGATATGTTTGTTTCGATTATATTAATAGCAGGATAGTTTGGAGCATTGTGGTATGAATACGTTAACTTTTGTTTCATGGAATGTGAAAGGCTTTGGCTGTGATATTAAACGACAGAAGGTAATGGCAAGAATTTGGAGGAGTAGAGGTGATTTGAGTTTCTTACAAGAGACTCCCTTAAATGAGCAGACTGAATGTTACTTAAATCCCAGATATTCACACATGGTTTCTAATTATTATGACTCCAGGTCAAGAGGAGTGAGGATAATGTTCAGGAGGGGTCTACCAATACAAATTGAAAAGACAATTAAAGATGAGGAAGGTCGTATTTTATTGCTTGATATACTTTATGATGGTAGGAAGGTGACAGTAGGGACAGTATATGCCCATGCTCTCCAAATGTGCAATTTTTCACTTTATTGAGTGATTTGCTGGATAAAATGGAAGGGGAAGTGCTAATTTTGGAAGGTGAGTTCAAGGTGGTGATGGATAGCAAGATAGACCGGAGATCAGACTGTAGGTACAGTAATGAAAATATTAGTGAAGAGTTACGGGTTTTTGCATTTAAGTATAGACTAATTGATGTATGGAGGGAACTTCATCATGGCGAAGAAGAATACACTTTCTATTCTTCAGTCCATAATTCCTACTCGAGGGTTGACTATTATCTCATTAGTAATGAACTGGTTAGTCAGAAATTGAGCTCAGGAAATTGAAGAGAGAGGTATTTCAGATCATGCACTGCTTGACATGCAGCTTCATCTTAAGGGAGTGAGAGAGAAGTCCAAAAGGTGGAGGATGCAAGCCAATCTACTTACGGATCCATTGGTAGTTGCAGGGTTGGGGGATTTTATTAAGAGATACTTTGAGGAGAATGATGGCTCAGTTGATATCAAGATCATTTGGGACTGTTTTAAGGCAGTATTACGATAAGCAGAGGGACGCATGCTAAGAAGAAGAGTCAGGAAATAATAAAAAAAATGGAAGAGGAGGTTAAAGAGTTGCAAAGGACTTGTGCGATTGTAGCTACAGAGTTCAATAGGACAAAATTGAAAAGACTAGAGGGTGAGATGAGGAACTATGTACAAACATTGGCGGGAAAAGGGTTATTTTATACAAAATAAACGTTTTGGGAATTTGGTGATAAAAATGGTAAATTGTTGGCCAATAACCTTAAAGGGATGATGACTGATACATGAGTTTCTTCCATACAAACCGAAGAAGGGGACACTTTGCATAGGAACATGGATATTTGTGAATATTTTCGGATTTATATATGCGGTTGTATAGGGAAGAACTCTCTCCTAGTGAAGAAGAATTGGGTAACTTCTTTGATAAAATTACTGTTTCGGTGTTATGTGCTGAAAAGAAAATTAAACTTGAGTCTATGATTAATGTTGCTGAAGTTTATAATGCAATATTATAGTTGAAGGAGGGAAAGTCACCAGGACCAGATGGTATTGTTTCATAATTCTATAAGATGTTTGCGACTCAATTATCGCCAATTTTATGTGGGATCTTTAATAACTTTATATCGTCAGGGGCATTGTGTGACTCGATGAAGGATGCATTGATCATTGTTGTTCCGCAGCCAGATAAAGATCATAAAAGATGTGGGAACTATAGGCCAATCTCTTTGTTGAATGTGGACCTTAAAATGTTTACCAAAATGTGGGCAAATCGGTTGATGACTTGTATGGGGGATCTGATTGATGAATCTCAGGTGGGTTTTACTCCGAGAAGGTTTGGTTATGACAACATAAGGATTGTCTTGAATTTTATTGGAGTACATTACGGCAAGGAGTCGAATGGGATTATAGGTTTTTTTGATGCTGAAAAAGCCTTTGATAGAGTTAATTGGGAGTTCCTGGAATATACGCTGTTGAAAATGGGGTTTGGTTCAGTATTTATACAAATGATTGATTATATCCACCGTGACGTTAAGGCGAAGGTATTTGTTAATGGATTGATTTCTGGATCCTTTCCTCCTAACTAAAGGCATCGCGACAGGGGTGTCCCTTGTTGCCATATTTTTTCAATTTGGCATTGGAACCTTTAGCAGCATACATCAGACAATGTGAGGGAATTAAGGGACTTTGTGTAGGAAAAACAGAAGTTAAAGTACTGTCTTATGCGGATGATATGATGATTCTCCTATCAAATCCTGAAGTATGTGGATCCTTGTTGAAACAAATGTTTGAAGAAGTGGGGAAACTGTCGGGGCACAAAGTAAATTGGGACAAAACTGAACTTTTTCCTCTATCTAAGACATGTAATAAGGGAATTTTAAGGTCCTGGAATTGTAAATGGTCTCCCTGGGGTGTTAACATATATAATTGGTGACTTGAAGAAAATTGTACTACATAATATTGATGAGGTATTAGACATCATTGCGTTATCTATTAAAAGATGGGAGGGGTTGAACTTGAATCTATTGGCAAAAATGAATGCGATTAAAATAGTTTTGTTGCCTAAGGTTTTATATATAATACAATCATTACCTTTATTGATTTATGAGAAAGAACTACTGAAGATTGACAAACTTTTTCAATCCTTTTTATGGGGACTTGGTAAAAGGTCTCGTATCCCGAAATATGTCTTGATGCAAAAATTTGAAGAGGGTGGGTTTGGCTATCCAGATTTGGTAAAATATTATAAGGCCTTTTTGCTCAAAAAAAGTTTGTATTATTTTAGAGAAGAGAATGTTGAAGTAACAATTTGGTTATGTATGGCGAGAGAGACTTGTGCGCCATATCACTTAAATAACCTTTATACTATGCGAAAGTTGTCAAATAAGAGGCTAAAATTGCAACCGATTATTGCCACTAGACAGATTCTATGGTCTTGGTTTTAGGTTTCAGTCAAGATGCGTCTATATGGCATAATGAGATATTACAACTTGATAATAGGTGTTTGCATTGGCAAAGTTGGATCGGGAAAGGTATATTAAATCTAAGTGATTTGTTTTATGGAAATCGACTATTGCAATTTGAGGAGCTGCAAGGTAAGTATAATTTAGGAAATAGAGAATGGAGTAGATATCTGGATTTGATTTCATTAATTAATCAAAGAATGAGTATGGCTGGTGATTCACTGGAGAAGAAACCAGAGATCTGCAAGCTGTTGGTTGGGCAAGAATATAATGTATGTACCTATATGAATTTCATGTCAATGGAGGTAGGACATATAGTTACTTGGCATGAGCTGAGGAATATATGGTCGAATGCTGTTAATATGGTCATTTTGGAAGAAGATTGGAGAGATGTTCTTAGAGTAGGCGTAAATTTGGGAAAGGATAAGAATTTGTGTTTAGCTAGGCAGAAAATACTTTGTAGGATTTATTGGACACCTTTAAGATGTTTAGATTGAAGCTGAGGATGGGTGAGTTGTGCTGGAGTTGTGGAAGAGACAGGGGTACCCTAATGCATTTACTTTGGGACTGCTCGAGAATGAAGGAATTTTGGAGAGATGTAATTGATAGGATTGATATGGTTTTTGATATTGTCATGCAAAGGTCTGCAGCAAATGTGATCTTGCTTTTACATAGAGGAAGGTGTGTGAACACTAGGAAATATAATATCTGGATAGATAAAGCTGTTATGGTGGAGAATAAGCTAATCCTTAGGGTCTGGAAGACTAGAAGGAAACCTACTGTTGAGAACTGGTTGGTAGAGCTGCAGGTTCTGTCCAAGTACGAAAAGATCTCAATTAAGGATAAAAGTAAAGAGGGTGATTATCTCTCATTATGGGGGCCATTCAATGCTTTATATGAGTGATGAAGTAGAAAGAGGGTGAGAAGGTGGGAGAGAGGAGTGAGAGGGCACCTCCCTTTCTCCCCCCCCCTCCTTTTCCTGTTGTCTTTTGTGGTGTTTTATGTGTGTTGGTGTGGATTTTATAATTGTTTCATGTTTTGCTATTTACATAGGGTGATAGCATATTGGTATATTTGGGTGTATACTGGAATTTTGGATATCTGTTACTGGTGTTATTGTTGTTGTATTAGATTTTATTGTTGTAATGCATTGAACTCTATGTGATGGAATTAGTTTTTGTTGGAAATCTAATAGAAAGATGTTTAAAACGTCTCTATATAAGTTGCTCCTGCAAGTGCAGCAGGGACCCTAAAGTTTTACTTGGATGGGTAGGACGTAGCACACACAAGATAGAGGATGTATATGGTTTGTTGTACTGGGAAAATAGGGTGGCTTTTAAAGTCAAGAGTCCCAGAAAGGTATGGAGTTCCATAAACATCTGCCGTGTCTGGAAAATATCTGTCATGTGCAGGGTTTTTCAGAAAGGGTAACATAGTCTGGATGTTGGTGCCGTTTAAGTGAAAGGGTGGGTGGAAAAAGAAAATGTTACTCAGCATAGGGACTAATGTACTACTGGTCCAGAGTCCACTTTCTTCATACTTTTGGGATATTTCATCATTCGGTGCAGCAGCGGAGCACTTAGCACCAAAAACGCATGTGCCCAATTTCATATTTATGCGAGGGCCTGTGCATGTGTGGCCTTAGACACGTCTTCCAATGCCCTGCCCTGAGCCTCACCATTAAGTCTTTTTCCAATCGTCAAGGTATGTGATTGACTAACAACAAAGGATATTTGAGAAGGGAACGGCACGAATGCGTATGGAAGAAAGGGGACTCTGGTCTAGGAGTACTTTCGCCACTATGGTGAGTAATTTGTTCTTACTCCTACATCCCATCACTTTTCCTCCAACGTTTTGTGAGATTCCTAAGCACGAAAAATATTAATTGGGTGAATGGTCCCAGTTCTAGCTTATGTTACGTAAAGAGGTTTTTTAGAAGCACCTGGCCAAACTGAGCATCGGGTCCAGAACTCAAGGCAGTATCACTGCAGATGGAGGAGCCCGGGTAGCTGCTTTTGCAATGGATTCCCCTGGGTCATACATCTGAAAAGCGATTAAAGGCCCCTTTAGCCCTGCCCAGGTGGGCATGAAGTTCTTTCAGAAGTGAAAGGTTCTGAACAGAACAGGCTTCCACAATGCATGAAACTGTCCTGCTGGAAATGGTGGCTTCAGTCCCTTTCTTCGGTTCGGCAAAGGTTACAAACAGGCTTAAAGCATTTCTGAAATCTTTGGTTCTATCAAGGTAAAACAAAAGAGCTCTCCTAATGCCTAGATCCTTTCTGTGTCATAAGATGGTGCAGGAAAAACCACAGGTAAAGAAATCTCTTGGTGATATGAAACTCAGTAACCACCTTTGGTAAAAAAAAAAAAAAAGATTGGTGAGTCCAATGGACCACTTTATCACAATGAAAATTTATAAAAGATTCCTCAGCACTAACTCTTCTTGCTAACATGATCGCTGCCAAGAAAGCGACCTTCCCGGAGACACATTTTATGTCAACCGTGGCCTTAAACTCAAGAGGTTTATAAGAAATGGCAGTTAAAAACCACATTGAGGTCCCATTTAGCATAAGGAGTCTTAACAGGGGGATAGATATGACAAAGGCCTCCGAAAAAGTGTTTAACTACTGGATTTGGTAAGTAAAAAGAGTTGTTTTTCGAGCTGATGGATACATTCTACAAGAATTTATTGGGATTTCTGATGCTGCAAGTTCAGGAATGATGGAAAGAACTTTGTCTACAGAAGCTGTCAATAGGTTTTCTAATTTCTCTAAACACCAGTGAAAAATTCTTAGCCACGTGTTCTTGTATTAGGCTCTTGAAGAAGGCTTATGCGCCACCTAGACTCAGTTGACCTAATGACCTGATCTCAGGTACCACAATGCCAAGTTCAGCGATGGCGGGGAGCAGTGCAATACTGGGCTGTTCTTCTGACAAAAGAGATCTGTGCGATAAGGAAGACGGATGGCCGGGCAAGTCACAAGTCTCATCAGGTTTGAAAACCAGAACCTCGCTAGCCACCCAGGGGCAGTGAATATCAGATTGCCATTAGTAAGACTCAATGGAACAAATGGTAGGAGAGAAGACTAAAGCAGTCAACACATTGCAACTTTTATCCCAAAGAGTTCTCTCAGGACACTCTCTCAAGGAGTAGAGGGGCGGCTCCTGTTCCCTTCTGTTGCAAATATACTGCCGTCAGTGTCTCTCCAATTGTTGACGATGTGACTCAGGACTTTGTTATTTAGTTACCATTCATGGCTCACAATAGCCAGAAGATTGAGGGAATCAACTACTGAATTCGCCATTTAGCCTGAAGCCATATCCCCCACTGAATCCCCCATTCCCAAATCTGTACCACCAGCAAGATGAAGTGGTGAGATATGGTGCCGCCCTGCATGTTCATATAAAACATTGATACTGCATTGTTGTTTTGGACCTGTACCAGCTTGTTCAAAGTGTTCAGTTGCAAGGCGTTGAACGCTATGAAAGTTCATGAACGCTCCAGGACATGTTTATGCTCCTTCCTTTCCACCAGAGTCCACAGATCAAAAAACCTGTAATTGACCTACTTTTGCTACCCAATCCAAAGGGGAAAAGTCTGTTGTAATAGTTATGTGAGGAAGAGGCTCAGAGAAAGGTGCTCTCTCAGATAGATTGACTGAATCTGACCACCATCCCAGGTCATATCTCATGTCTCATATCTTCTGGTATTGGATCAGCTGAGATTACATCTGCTTCAGAGCCATCTGGGTTTTTATCATCTTCAGTTTTGCTAGTGGTATCACTAGGACGCAAGTGGCCATCAGTCTGAGCAACCTGAAACCTCCAAGCGCTAATGAGCGCTGACTTGAGCAAGATGGAGCAAGTCCATTGCAAGTTCAGTATCCTCTCTGGTATGATGAATACCCTGGCCAATACCCTTTTCCAATAAAATCCTATGAAATTCAGATCTTGGGAGACCATCAAGGATGATTTCGTCTAATTTACTGATAGGCCCAGATGGCTGCTTGTCTGCTCAGTTGGATCCTCATCCTATAGTACAGGAAAAAAAGTTGTTGGGTATGCAACAAAAGACGGTTCCTAAACTGTACATGCAACGGGTGGCAGCCACAAACTCAAGAAGAAAGCCTCTAAATCAGAGTATGTATTTGCTATTATTCAAAGATGTTCCTGATCTACATTATTTTGCATCGGTTGACATTGAGTACATTCGTTTTCCCCATGCTCCTTCTACGGACACAGTGGAAATTGGGGTGAAATCGAGACTGGGTGCCAACACAATCCTGGCTACTGGGGTGATGGCAAATGGGAATATAAAGGGGGATCTTCCCCTGCAACAACTTGGAAGAGGGATGACTGCCATTCTATAATAGAGTATCTATTCCTTTCCAAAAATGTATTCGATCAGTGCCATAATTTCTCCATCACTACTGGCCTACCAAGTGACCATGAGATCCTTGAAGCAGTCTTTGTCCAACATATAGATATTGGGGAAGATTTCTACCCACGTGAATTGAGTGTTAACAATGGGAGGAATGTCTTAGTTACTTACCTGTAACTGTATTTCTCCAGCATTGGTATCTTTCATAGATTCAGATGCTTGAATATTCCCCGTCGTCAGACTGGGAATCCTCGGTGATAAATTTAATAATAATAATTTTTTTTAATTTTTTTTTTTAAATATACACACACTGCTACCTAGCAGTGCATGTACATAGCCCATTATGGCCTATGAGCCATTTCATTGTGTAGTCCCTCCACCTCACTTTGGTCCTTTATGGCCCCAGCCAATGAGGTGGCAGGGCTTAAGCTCCGCCCCCGGCAGCCATCTTCAGATTTTGAACCGTAGAGATTACAGTATGATGGATGCCGAGCATAGAAGCAGCCTCTCAGGGGAGGCGGGCGGGCGCATGTGAATCTATGAAAGATAACAATGCTGGAGAATACAGTTACAGGTAAGTAACTAAGACTTCTCCAGCATTGGATCTTTCATAGATTCAGATGCTTGAATAGAATACCAAGCAGTTAAAACATGCCACCATAATATACATATATGCATAAATACAGAAAAACATATTTCTGGTCAAACCTTTACCATGCAGCAACACAACGGTTACATACTTCGGGAAAGGTGGGAAAGGAGGCTGATCCTACCTTATACAAAGAGATGGCGGAGCACTGCCTGTCCAACTGCAGCTTCTTTGTTGGTATCTTCAGTCAGGCAGTAGTGTTTCGCGAAAGTATGCAGAGTGCTCCACGTGGCGGCTCTGCATATGTCCTTCAAGGCCACCCCTGCGTGGAATGCTGTTGACGCCGCTCTTCCTCTGGTGGAGTGCGCAGATGGCGGTCTAGTTAAAGGGTCGCCTTTCAACTGATGGCAGTGGGTGATGCAGGATGATACCCAGCGTGCCAGACTTTGTTTAGATATATGCTGACCCTTGGTACGGCCAGAGAACGAAATGAATAGCCGGTTTGAGGAGCGGAACTCCTTGGTTCTTTGCAAGTAAAACTTCAACACTCTAGCAACGTCTAGAGAATGTAATGTCTTTTCCGCTTCAGAAGCGTGATTCTGGAAGAAGGTTGGTAAAACAATGCGCTCAGTGAACGACATCTCCGAAAGTACCTTGGGGAGGAACTTCGGGTGAGGCCTTAAGATGACGCGGTCCTTCTGGAACAGAGTAAACGGAGGTTCTGAAGACAAAGCTTGCAACTCACTGATCCTTCTGGCTGAAGTGATGGCTATCAGGAAAGATGTCTTCCAGGACAAGAATTTCATATCGCATCTGTGTATGGGTTCGAAGGGAGGTTGCATGAGGGCTGTTAAGACGGTGTTGAGACTCCAGTCTGGAACTGGTGTAGGTGTAGGCGGATAAGTATGCATCAGTCCTTTCAGGAAGATCTTAACCGCTGGTAAGGAAAGTAAGGCTTGCGTCTCTGCGGTTACTGTGTAGGCCGCTATGGCTGACAGATGGACCTTGATAGAGGACAGTGAGAGCCCTGACTTAGCCAGGTGCAACAAGTAGGGCAGAATCTGATCAACCGAGGCCGAGAGGGGATCGATCGCAGAGGTCTCGCACCATTTGGAAAACCTGGTCCATTTCCTGGTGTAGGTAAGTTGCGTGGACGGGGCTCTAGCGGCCCTGATGATATCCCAGCATTCTGATGGTAACTTTAGGTGCATCAGTTTGCGCTGCTCAGGAACCATGCTTTGAGAGACAGGCTCCTCGGGTCGTGGTGGAGGACCTTGCGGTTCTGTTGTGTCAGTAGATATTGATGTGACTTGAGACGAATCGGGGGTCGGCAGGATAGGTGCCTCAGCGTCGGGTACCAGACTTGCCGTGCCCAATCCGGTGCAATAAGGATCAAAGAACAATCCTGTTCTTTTACCCTGCGAAGTACCCTCGACATGAGGGGAATGGGTGGGAAGGCTTAGAGGAACTTCCCCGACCAATCCACTGAGAACGCGTCTCCCAGTGATTGGTGCTCCGGGTATCTTGAAGCAAATCTCTTGCATTTTTTGTTGTTCCTGGTGGCAAAAAGGTCGATCTGCGGATGGCCCCATAAGGCAAATATCCGTTGGGTTTCTTTCTCGTCCAGCTCCCACTCGTGTGACGCTGTGTACTCTTTGCTTAGTCTGTCCGCTAGGACATTGTCCACTCCTGGAAGATGCTCTGCCCTGATCTGTATCCCGTAGCGCAAGGCCCATGCCCATAGCTGTTGGGCTTCTTGCGACAGGATCTGAGACCTCGTGCCTCCTTGCTTGTTTGTATAGTGCATGGAGGTCGTGTTGTCTGTCTGGACTGTAAGAGCTTGACCAGCTATAACCGGTAGGAAAGCTTTCAGCGCTAACCTTACGGCCCTGAGCTCTAACACGTTGATGTGGAGCTGGGACTCTTGTGCCGACCAAGATCCCTTGGTTTGGAGGTCCGCCAGATGAGCGCCCCAGCCTGATAAGGAAGCGTCCGTCCGCAGCAGGAGGGTCGATGTCGGTGCTTGAAACGGCATTCCCTGCAGAAGATTCCTCGGAACATTCCACCATCGAAGGGCCTTGTGCAACGTCGATGGAATCTGGACAATGTCTTCCCAGCATCCGAAAGCTTGTTTCCATTGGTGGTCCAGAGCTTCCTGAACCGGTCTCATGCGAAGCCTGCAGTTCGGTATGAGGAATATGCATGATGACATCATGCCCAATAGGGATTTGGAAGAGCTTACGGATGTTGTCTCTTTCTGTAGGAAGTTCGAAGTTGAGCGTAGAATCGCTGCTATTCTTTCTGTGGATGGCCTCACTCTGGGAATGCTGGTGTCGAGTTCGGCTCCCAGGAAGAGAGATACCTTGCTGGGAACGAGGCAGGACTTCGTCTGGTTTATGGAGAAACCTAACTCTTTTAGGAGGTTGACAGTCCTCGACACTGCCGAGCGAGCCTTTGCAGCGGAACTTGCCTTTATCAGCCAATCGTCCAGGTATGGAAAAAACGTCCGTTCCTGTCCTCCTGAGACTTGCCGCTACCACTGCCAAGTATTTTGGGAAAACTCTTGGAGCCGATTTTAGCCCGAACAGGAGCACTTGAAACTGAAAGTGGAGCTCTCCCACTGTGAACCTGAGGAACTGTCTGTGCGCTGGATGGATCGGAATATGGAAGTATGCGTCCTCCAAGTCTAAAGTGGCCAAGAAGTCGTGCTTGTTTAACCAAGGTAGCACCCCTTGTAAAGCTACCATCTTGAATGTTATGCGCTTGATGAATTTGTTGAGTGCCCTCAGGTCCAAGATGGGTCTCCATTGACCGTTTTTCTTTTTGACGAGGAAGAATCGGGAGTAGAAACCTTTTCCCCTCTGAGAATAAGGTACTGGTTCTACTGCTGCCTTCTGGAGCAGTTTTTGCACTTCGGACATGACCTGTCTTAGCATATGCACTCTGCGAGATGTTGGAGGCAGAGAAGGAGGTTGGTCCAGAAATTCTAAGGTGTGACCCTTTCGGATCACCTGCAACACCCATCTGTCCGATGTAATTGACTGCCAGCGCTGGAATAACTGGCTCACCCTTCCCCCCACCGGGGTGTGGTGAAGGGGGGGAGAAAATTGGTCGTCAGTTTTGCTTGCCTTGTGACTTCCCTTGGGCGGAGCCACGTCTGCCTCTATGGGCGTATCTGTTGGATGACTGATATTTATTGTCTTGGTACGTGCCGCCTTGTGCTTTTTGACCATAGGAGGAACGACTGTATCCTCTGAACTTGGAAGATGAACCTCTAAAGGGACGAAAAGACCGAGGGTCCTTACTTTTGTCCTTTAAAGAACTGATGGCTCTGGCTGTGTCCGTGTCTGTCTTGATTGCCTTCAAATGGTCGTCTATCTTTTTTCCAAAGAGATCTTGGCCATCAAACGGCATGTCTAATATCTGCGCCTGGACTTCAGGTCTAAAGTTAGTAGCCTTCATCCAGGCCTGCCTTCTGAGCACTGTGCCGTGCGCCATCTGCCTGAAGCCTGATTCGGCCACATCAACCGCTGCGTCGATCATGTGATCCGATGTTGCTTCACCATCCGCGATTATCGATTTTGCCTCCTCCTGTAGCTCCGGTGGTAATTGCTTCGCCAAGTTAGACATGCGGAGCCAAAGCTCGCGATCGAACCTTGCGGTCATGGCCAGCGCATTGCCCGCTCTGATTGTAAGGGATGCAGAAGATGATACTTTCCTGCCCATGGCTTCCAGTTTACGTCCGTCCTTATCCGGTGGTGCCGACAACGGTGAGGAGGGGTTGGCGAGTTTCTTTCTGGTCGCCACTGTAACAACCGAGTCTGGTTTCGTATGACCCCTCAAACAAAGCGGTGCCGAATCCGGAGCTTTATATTTCTTTTCTGGCCTGGACACCAACGCCGGAGTCGATAAGGGCGTGGATAGGATCTTGGATCCGGAATCCCAGATGGTATCGAGGAGAGGAATTGTGGTCACTGTCCTCCTTCGTTTGTCCCTGTGCTCATAGAGCACTGATTGCCTTTCCTCCGAAGAAACCTGAATTTTAAACAATTCTGCGGCCTTACCTATAATGGTGTGGAAAGAGACGAGATCATCCGGCGGTGAGGCCTTGCCCGGCGAGTCTCTCCTCCTGGGCTTCTCGACTACGTAGTCATCCCACTCACTGGGTGCGTCTGGCTCCTGTGTTATTTCTCCTTCTTCTGGTTCCGAGAATTCTCCAAAAGGATCCTCCTGCCAGTCTGATACCGAGATGGTGGACGGTACCATCGTAGGATCCACGTCCGGAGATCGCGGTCTGTGCGATGACTGTGGTGACAGGACTCTTGTAGGTGAAGCACTATGGGTGCTGCTCCTCGGTCTTCGAGCAGGTGATCTCATCCGTTTTTGCGGTCTACTCCTGTGAGGAGAGCAACCAGATGTGCCTGGAATCGGAGATGACTCTCTAGGAATAATTCCTGCTTCTAAGGGATTAATCGGGATTTGCTTCTCCCTTTGCCGTTTGTAAAATTCTTCTACAATCCTCTGCACGGATAACATGAGTATCGGGTCATGAGGATATTCGGATTCTCCCGTGGACGGGTGCCAAGGAGGGCTGTATTGTTTCGGTAAGGGACCGATGGACTCTTCCACCACTTCCGCATCAGAGAATTCTTCCTGAAGAATTACATCCGGAAGTTCTGCCATGTGCCCCAAAGGTGAAAATTGCTGTACCAGTGGTTCAGTCTCAGTATTCTTCTCAATGATATTGCTTTCAGTGACAGGAGTTTCAAATGTGGAGGGCAGTAATTCCTCCGTAACTGCCGAAATTTGTGGTGCCTCTGAAGGTGTTATGGACGATGCTATCTTCGTCGACGACTGAGATTTTCCCGTCGACGAGGGCTAAGCTGCCGACTGAGATTTTCCCGTCGACGAGGGCTTCGCCGTCGACTGAGATTTCCCCGTCGACGACTGCCCGTCGACGAGGGCTTCGTCGACGACTGACATTTTCCCGT
The DNA here is from genome assembly GCF_040938575.1 of Ambystoma mexicanum. NCBI lineage: Eukaryota > Metazoa > Chordata > Amphibia > Caudata > Ambystomatidae > Ambystoma > Ambystoma mexicanum. The sequence continues at coordinate 1,464,222,956 of NC_090935.1, forward strand.
CGACGAGGGCTTCGTTGACGAATGTGGAGTATGTTCCGTGGACGACTGCGTCATGGATGAATGCTTCGTGGACGAGTGGTGTTTCCTGCTCGTCGACGATTGCTTCGTGGTCGACATGTCCGATGACGATGATCTAATTGTCGACGATGTCTTAAGCGTCGTCGATGATGGTTTCGTCGACGGTATGGCCGATGACGGGCCTTTACCTTTCCCTTCATTCGTGGACGGTTTACCCGCCGACGACTGCCCCCCCCCGTTTTTTGCAAACTCCTCCTTACCTCTGCAGGCAGATTTTGCTGACTTTTTCTGGCTTGGTAAGTCAACTGGAGGCAGAAAGGGTATCAATTCCAGCTTCCTCTTTTTGGACTTGGGAGAGGAACTCCTTTCCACTGAAGAGGCCCTTCTCTTTGAAGTTTGTCTCTCAGATGGAGTGCTGGATTGGACAGGAGCTGTTCTGACAGACTCTTCGTCCGAAGATTGATCCCTGGATTCCAGGTATGAAAGGAGTCTTCTAACACTTCGTGCAGTCCCTGAACAGGGAAGGCTTCCTGACAGCCTGAGATGCCTCCATTTCTGAAGAGAAGTTCAGTCGACGATTTTGAGAGGAAAACAACAAGTTTTGTCTCCAAAGGTAATTGAAAACAAAGCCCCTAAGAAGGGAAACAAGATGGAATATATTTTTCCAAATATATTCCACACAAAAGTAGAAAGAATTTGAAAAAGCTCAGAGAGCTTGAGGATTCCCTATGTCTGTTAGACTGCGGTGAAAAATCTGAAGATGGCTGCCGGGGGCGGAGCTTAAGCCCTGCCACCTCATTTGCTGGGGCCATAAAGGACCAAAGTGAGGTGGAGGGACTACACAATGAAATGGCTCATAGGCCATAATGGGCTATGTACATGCACTGCTAGGTAGCAGTGTGTGTATATTTAAAAACAAAAAAAAAAATTATTATTATTAAATTTATCACCGAGGATTCCCAGTCTGACGACGGGGAATATTCAAGCATCTGAATCTATGAAAGATCCAATGCTGGAGAAACAGTGGTTAGATTCCGTAGCGGGGGCAGGGATCTCATTAACTCGCTCAATTCTACCTTTAACTCACTCACTGAAAATGAGTTAAAAACATTGTGTGATCCAAAAAAGTTTGTAAAACTCCTATGGGACCTAAATCCTCCTTGTACGGAGGGTCAGCAAACTATCATCAAACATAATCATCGTTTTGACGAGACCACATAGGGGAAAAAGGGAAATGAGGAAGGTTCTGAGGGAGTTGAAAAAAAATACAAAGGACAAGCCGGTGCTTCTGTGGGAGGTTAGAATTGTAAAAAAAATAACTATAGGGATTGGTCTCACATGCACCAGCGATTAAAACAAGATGGGGAATTGATGATGAAAGCAATCACGTTGCGGAACTCATGCAATTCGATGGACATCCCTCAGAACACACTACAGGATGGGGTGATACAGGAAATAATATGGGTAGACCACTTCTCTAAACTTTATGGAACATCAAAGCCCTTGAAGGCCTTACCCGCCAGTGTGGTAAATTGGGAACTAAATGTCTTGCGAGGCGAGATAAGAGCGTAATCAGCCCGTTGTTAGCTCCCTCTCCCATTCCCATTTAGCCCTATGGGGTCTCAAATGGGAATGGGGAAGTCTGGGTTCCCAGAGGGAGGATTTACCGGGCCCTCTGAACTCAGAATGGCCCGGTAATTCCCCATTCAGGGAACCCGGTAAAGGAGCCCGGTTTGGCGGCAGCCATGGAGCTAACAGCTCCATGGCTGCCGCCAAACACGTAATGAGGCCCATTGTGTTAAATGGAAATGCACGTTGAGAGTGACCAAAATGAACTGTAGCAGCCCTTCACTTTCAAAATGCCCCATTGAAAAACGAATACTGTGAGCAAAGAATAATAAATACACTGATTCAAAGCGCATTGAACCATGATAGTAAAATACATAGTTATTTCAAGGAATAAATGCTGCACAGGGAAAAAACGAATGTGACAATTGAGGAGGCTATTTTCTTTCATGTTCCACATGTACATTTCTCCTGAGTTCAGGAAAATACAACACTCAAGTTTCGATTCTGTGTGTGAGCCAGTTGCTGGGCAGAATGCTTAGACCATGATTAAAGGACTTTGCAAGGGCCTGATCTCTGGCAGGAGCAATATAATTACCATTAACCATGGACAGAGGAGAGCTAATGGATTAATTGCAGACGTCAACATTGCAGCCCGCAGACTCTGGAACCAAGTGGTTTCAAGGAAATGAAACCAAGAAATGGGACCTGTGATGTGAAACTAAATATTATATATGTTAATTAGGTGGTCATTTATATTGGACATTTTATTGTATTCAGTAATTGGTCAATGGTTTTAGTTACAAACTTAGTTTATAAATATATAAATATATATTAAAAATATATTCCATCTTGTTTCCCTTCTTAGGGGCTTTGTTTTCAATTACCTTTGGAGACAAAACTTGTTGTTTTCCTCTCAAAATCGTCGACTGAACTTCTCTTCAGAAATGGAGGCACCTCAGGCTGTCAGGAAGCCTTCCCTGTTCAGGGACTGCACGAAGTGTTAGAAGACTCCTTTCATACCTGGAATCCAGGGATCAATCTTCGGACGAAGAGTCTGTCAGAACAGCTCCTGTCCAATCCAGCACTCCATCTGAGAGACAAACTTCAAAGAGAAGGGCCTCTTCAGTGGAAAGGAGTTCCTCTCCCAAGTCCAAAAAGAGGAAGCTGGATGTCAGTTTTAAGCTGATTTCAAGGCAGTTCTATTAATATAATTGTCATTCATGTGCGATTTGGGGAATTTCAGTTACCACCTAAATGTGTTTTTAGATTCCCTGAAAATGTCCTGAATCTAAGAATTGCCGAACTGATGGCTCGTTAAATTAGGTATCTGAATAGTAAATTTCATATTCATAACTATTATACTTTTTGTGTAAAGGGCAAAATACCATAGCACAGCCGTGCAATAATGTGCTGAAATTGAAGTACACTTCACTAATTCGCCATGAGGAGGGGAATATTAATATCTATAGATCCTGGCATTTATTGGTAAATTACAAAATGTTGCCATGTAGGGACTTTTTTGGTGAAAAGCTGACAGCTAAGAGAAAATAGTAAATGACAGAAGGGAGGTTCCTCTTCACTTCACTTCAGTCACAGAGCTCTGCTAGTCTATCAGCAAGGTGGTGTTGGCTCTTGGGAAAGTTAGCACCAATAAACTGGCACCTCCTAATTGTAATAATTGGAGGTATGGCTTATGCATTAAAAAGCATTTGCTCTATGCAGACAGGGATGAGACAGGGAAAAAAGCTGCCAAAAAAAACATACTTGAGGGAGAGCTGCAAAAATCTTCCAGGACGTGCCCTTAATCCACCTGAGGGTATCCTAAAACGGCTGCCTGACATTGTTGGTGGCGAGTACTTAACATTGAGAGGCCTTAAACTTTGCCTGGTAGAGAGAAACTGGGGGAACCCAACAGCTGACTATGTCCTGATTCTTAACAAGAAGCTAGATGAGGGATGAAAGCTGGTGACGATCTCTGACTGAAGCACGAGCCCCAATGCTGTCCAAAGAGGAGTCTGGCTGTCCTCCCCAAGTGCGTAAAACCGAGGTCCCATGTAAGTAGACTTGGTCCATTTGAAACCAAGTGTGTCGCGGATCTCTCTGACTTAATATCTTCTCTTCATAGTGGGTGGGGGCAAATTGTGTAAACCCTTAGCATATTTGACTGTATATTAATTTAATTAACTCCCAAATAGATTGACGCAGGGGGGAGCGTGGAAGAATTTGAAACTTTCACCCTCTCTCCTAGCAGTAATAATGTTATAGTCACATAAAGTAACTGGGTTGTCCTGGCCACAAAAAAAACAAAATGTGTAATTGTCACCATTCCCAAACCTTCCCTTTAAAACAAAAAGCTCCTTATCCCTAAAACAAAATTCCTGATTGTCACCACACCTTACACATTGTATTTCAACAGAAAGGTGTTTTTGACAAAAACAAAATTCCCAATTGTCACCACTCCATAAACATTGTATTTAAACAGAAAGGTGCCAACAAAGAAATTTCCAATTGTCACCCCTCTTTAAATGTTGTAATTAAAGAAAGAGGTGCCCTTGGTTCCAAACGCAAATCCTAAACTGTCCCCACTCCCTAGACCTGGCCTTTAAACAGAGGGGTGCTGCAAATCACTGATGTCTGGGTTTTTGGTGCTGGGGCAGGGGGGCGTTTTGCAATGAGAAGCTAGTGTAATTTCCAGTGAACACTATCTACTCTGTACTGAGAGTAAGTAAGTGCTCCTGCTAGCAGAACTATTTTAGATTATTTTGGGGTGCTATTTGCCACATGCATTTGTTCTGATCTGTGTTTCAAAAACTGCAAGCACTTTAAAGTGTGCAGGAAATTATACAAAGGGCGGCAGGTACAATGTGTAACGTGTTCTCATGTTAAAACTGTGATTTGTTTTCACTCTAAACTTTATCAAGTATTATTTCCCTGTTTATTGTTGAAGTTTGGTTGTGTGCCACAGAGAAGGTGGCTTGTTTCATTATTAAAGAATAATTGAACATAAATTATAAATAAATATATATTCTGGCTATTTTTCTGCATAGTTCTTGGCTCATTATTAGCACATGGGGAGGGATCTACGTGGCTCAATATGAGTCATAGATAGGACGTGTTGAATCCCAATCAATGGTGTGTTGTGGGCTCTCTTGAGTTGTGGGGGGACTCCCTATGTTAAGCGTGGTTTCCCAATATATTATTACAGTGTGCCTGTGCAAGGTCGTAATGCAGTGCTAATTCTGCCCGTCACCCCACCGGTAACAGTAACACTGCCTTACCAGTATTACCACCTTTTTACCGGCTAAGTCGTAATGAGCCCCAATGGCCTGTGAGTCTCAGGCCACATTTTAGCAGGACCCCTCTAGTGGCTGGGCTCCGCAGAACCACAGGAGCCAGTTTTGTGAGTAGAGGTTCTTGGAGAAAACATGGCTTTAAAAATGCTCATACGGTAGATTTTACTTTAAAGATGACTCTCAAAAGAACGATTTGAGTCTTATGCTAGAGCACAAGCCGTGCATGTAGATGCAGGGACGTCATTTGGGGGCCGCCAGGGGTCGCAACTGTGACCCCTAAGGTCTCTCTTGCTACCCCTGCGGTCTCCCCTGCTATCCCAAAAAGAAAACCATGTGGCTCTTTGATTCTGGAGTGGCTGGCTTTCTTGTTCAGGCCTCTTAAAAAAAACAGGAGTTTCCACAAGTGTAACGCTTTGAGCAGTGACCCTAAATAGGAAAAAATAGGAATAACAAATAATTTGTCTTTCTGGAATTCTATACAATAATTGCTAGACTCATTAAATGTTTATTTCAGGAACACTTCTGGGGGTGAGGCACTGATTTAGTCTGTTCTTAAACACCTCAAATTCAAAATGCAGACAAACACTTCCCAAAAACATTAAGAGTAGAATAAGCATTTATTTCGGACTATGTATTTTGCTTATCGAAAGTTGCAGTTATAGCATGTTTTTCTTGCCATTGTCTCTGTTACGATCATCACTAGACATTCCATATTGGTGTCCTCGGTCACTTGACAAAGTCCTTGTGCCTAAAAGCCTGTGTACAGTGTAGAAATGTTTGAACATTGCGCATAACATGGCCCTTGATTTCACTGTGCCACAATTAATGCTTTGTTGTAATGTCTTTCCTATCTCCATGGCATGCTGTTCAAGATGTTTGTTTGCATATATGAGGTAACGAGTGCACAGAGTATGGGATGCCGTGTGAGTGCGCTGCTTTCCCTGCGCTACTCTAAATACTTTAATACACAGTTATGAACTTGTGCAATGGTATGTATTTTGCCAACCTCTGAAGGCTGAAAAGTAGATGCATGCAAGCTCGACATGTGGCCACTTTTGCACTAGACCTGCAGATGAACCGGCCTGCTGTTAAGTCTCAGTTACCAGTTTATTGGTATCCAGTACAGAGTGTAATTGTCTCTCTGATTTTGATAACATTCAGACATGTAATTACTCATTTTACTATAGCAGGTAAAATAGCTATAGCTAAAATAGCTCAGTGGGTTGGGCACTCACTGCTGCAATGTGCGTGTGTGTGTGATCTGCAGGTTGCAAGTTCGAACCCTGCCAAGGCCAACTCAGTCTTTCATCCTTCTGAGGTTGATAAATGAGTACCAACACAGGTTGGGTGATATTGTATTTATATTTGTTCCATATAAAGTGCTTAAGAGTAAGTGCTATATAATCACACATCATTATCATTTGGCCTTGGACATCTGCTTGCATTCACAGTAATTTGGTAATATGGAACTATAACAATACATATGGCGATCCATTCTTGCATGAAATGTATACCACATTACAGTCATATTGTAACCCTATTTATTTTTGTAGTGTACTTAGGAACAGTTGCTATGTGATGCCACTTCCTGTTTTGTCAAGGGGTGAAAGATCGTGTTCCACTGCTTCAGAGGTCAAGGGTCGTGTGATGTCACTTCCGCTACCCCAGGCATTTTGGTGAAAGGACATCCCTGTGTAGATTCTCTAGGGCTTGGGGGAAATCGCTGTTCTTTTTTGACCCACAGTTTGTTTTGACAGCTGAACCTTAAAAAATCTCAGTTGAAAATACTTACCAACAGAGCTACTAAAGCTGGAGACCATATTACTGCCAGTAGACTCTCCTCTTTATGCCTCTGTCAGAATGTAATTCCAATTCTACTATAATCATTTGCCAACTCAATGTTTGTTCATATATTACAAACGTACTATGGCTATTGCTCACAGGACACTTTCATTTTATGGTTAGGTACTGCCAGTCTACAGTTGCATAATCCTCATTGCTGAGTAGGACATTCCTTCCCTGATATTTATAGGTGGCACACAGGGAACATGTTACATAGACCAACCTGAGCCAGAAACTCCAATAACACCAACTGCAAGTTTCTAGGGCAGTCGGCTGTGCTACCTCAATTGCCTTTGTTGGTTTTGCTGTGGTACCTGCCATTGATAAATACGTCACATACAGGGAACTTCCATTTAATTGGTTATTCTGCAGTGCGCTGACTGGATGTGAAGTCAATCATTCAGCATTACCCTTTCAGAAATTCTGATGCTCTGCCATACCGCTTTAGTAATTTCTTGATAGTCACTGTTTAATGTCACTTGGAACCTCAAGTTGGAATAGAGCCATAGTTGACAACTACCCATCTATAATACTATGCTGTGTAGGGTTACTCCTCATACATTATCCACCACTTGTGCTTTCAATGTGCACCAGAATTGCAGGGGGACGGAAAGGGTGGTATAAGGAAAACAGACTTCATAGATGGGTACCTCACTTACCTCCCTCTCATCCCCTAACTCTATAACTAAATAACTGTCCTCCTGCATCTCTAACTCACCACCCACGGGAAGGCAGAGACATGCTATATTCCCCTGCTGTGACACTACTGCAGCGGATTATGAGTTCCAGAATCCTTAGATGTGATGTAGGGGGTAAGAGAGCTAGAGTTTCCCTGATTTTGAAATTAACTGGAAAGTATGTTTGAACCTCTGCAAAGGGGCACACATGAAGTTACGGAATAACACTTGGTTTGGGCCCTGCCTTGGCTTACAGGCCTTAACTGATGGTGAGGGCTAATCACTGGTGTCACCCTATCATTCCCAATGTTGAGCAGTTGCTCTCTGCTCAGTACACCTGCTTTGAATGTACAAAATGTACACACAAAACTTTTAAAAGGTAAATTTACGGACCACAGAGTGTATTTTGAGGCATGTGATTGACTACCAGGCTTAAAACATTCCAAAGTGTGTGTGCTTTCAATATATTTGTGAATCCATGTTAATAAACATTAGTTAAAGCATGTCAACATACAACAATTGGAAAACAAAACCACAGCCATGAGGATTTTTGAAATTATTAAACGGCCTGCGGTAGCGGCCTTGTGGTTATGGTTAAGTTGCTCAACTCATAGGAAGAGCACTTTTTGGGCGGCTTATAAATTCGCTCCCCATGGACGAATTCTCACCGAACTCTGCAAAAAAAGTATATGGCCCACTCTGAATTGTATTGCCAACTTTGGTGAGGTTTCGTCAAGGGGGGGCAAAGTTGCAGGGGGGTCCCAATTATTATTTATTTCCATAGACATAATGGGAAAAAACTTTGCTCATGCCTACAGCCCAAACCGCTGGACGGATTTGCACCAAATTTGCCGGAGGAGCGGCGCTTGGTCCCGAAAGCGTGCTTTTGTTAATTTGGTGTAAATCAACCAAAATGTAAGTAAAATAAATTAGTGATATCTGTGTCCGGTCTGCGGACACATTTCCCTGTTCGCTCCATGGACAGGACTAAGATTGGCTTAGAAGGCAACGTGGTGTCCACAAACACCGGATGCGCCCACTGATTGGATAGTGAACAGCGTGAAGTGCGTCAGGTTTTTGGAAACGCCTGCCATCTTGGATTCGCGGACAGCGCCCGGTGTCCGCGGACATCGCAATAAAAACATAACACAACATTGCTCTTATAACTTTGGCGCCACTTAACGAAACTGCATGGAATTCAGCAATTATATTCTCGACCTGATTCTGAATGAGTTTGCAAAGTTTGGTGGGATTCTGTTAAGAGGGGGCAAAATTAGAGGGGGGTCCCAAAATAACATAAAGGCTTATAAATGAGGTGTCATTTGACGAATCTACACTTAAGTTGGCAAACTGATAATAGATCTAGATATAAATGTTTTTGAAACGTTTGGTGGGATTTTGATAAGAGGGGACGAAATTAGAGGGGGGTCCCAAAATATTGTAAAGGCTTATAAATGTGGTGTAATTTGACGAATCTCCACAAAGGTCTGCAAAAAGATGATAGATGGAACAAGTTACTTACCTGTAACTGTTGTTCTCCAGCATGGGTCTGGCATGGATTCACATGCTCATGAATATTCCCCGTCGCCAGGCCGGGAATCCTCGGTAAAGAAAAAATCAGTATCAGTTTCGTGTCTGATCTGTCTTTCTTACTAGTAACCAATCACTGGTCTCTGGGTCATACTGCCCCCAGCCAATGACTGCCCTCTCCCTAAGCCCTGCCTCTGGCAGCCATCCTCAGATTTGGTAGCATGCAAAGTGGCAGTATGACCAAGTGAAGAGCCGCAGAGGGGTAGGAGGGAGGGTTCGCATGTGAATCCATGCCAGACCCATGCTGGAGAACAACAGTTACAGGTAAGTAACTTGTTCCTTCTCCAGCATGGGGTCTGGCATGGATTCACATGCTCATGAATATAAGAATACATAGCAGTACACACATGCACAACCACAGGATGTGGCAAAGGCTCAATATTAAGCATTACATCAAAAACTTAACATTAAGCATTTCTTACCTCCTCACCAGGCTCACCTTAAGGGAACAGGTTGCGCAGCAGTGCTTGGCCGACCCTGGACTCCTCCCTGGAATCCCGGTCGACGTAGTAGAATCTCGTGAAGGTGTGCGTCGACCTCCACGTAGCAGCCCTGCAGATGTCCAGCAGGGGCACACCAGACAAGAACACCGTGGTAGCAGCGACTGCTCTGGTCGAATGGGCTCTCGGACGGCCGGGCAACGGTCAGTTCGCCAACCGATGACAGTGCATGATGCAGCCGGAGAGCCATCTGGAAATGGAAGCCTTCGAGGGAGCCTTCCCTTGGTTCACAGGTCCAAAGTTCACAAACAGTTGTGATGTCCTGCGAAAACTCTTTGTTCGGTCCACGTAGAACTTCAGCGCTCTAGCTACATCCAGCGAGTGCAAAGTCCTCTCGGCCGGCGACGAAGGCGACGGGAAAAAGACTGGTAACACCAAGGGCTCGTTGAGATGGAAGTCCGACGGCACCTTGGGCATGAAGGAGGGGTGCGACCTCAGCACTACCCTCGTATCGTGAAAGGTCAGGTATGGAGGCTAGCAGGATAGCGCCTGGATCTCTCCCACGCGTCGTGCGGAGGTGATGGCCACCAGGAACGCTGTTTTCCACGACAGAAACTTCAACGGGCCGAATGCAACGGCTCAAATGGCGGACCTATGAGCCTGGTCAGCACTACATTAAGCTCCCACGCCGGGGCTGGTGCCTTCACCGGTGGGAATGATCGAAACAGTCCTTTCATAAATTCCTTAACCAGGCGATGAGACCACAGGGATGACCGCCCTGTAGTCCTGGTGTATCGGGAAATCGCTGCTGATTGAAGCATGAGATAGTCCAGTTTTGGCTAGCGACAGAAGGTACGGCAATACTTGAGGGGCCGTAATCCGCAGAGGGTTAATCCTCTGTGCACGGCACCAGATAGAGAACCTCTTCCACTTATGTCCGTAGCACTTGAGAGTTGAGGACGCCCTGGCCTTCGCAAGAACCTCTCTGCAGTCGGCCGGGATATCGTATCCTCCAAACCCTAGTGCCGCAGAAGCCAGGCCTGCAAGTTCAGCGACTCTGGGTCGTGATGGAGAATTGCGCCTCCTTCTCTGGAGAGAAGATCTGCGTCTGTCGACAGCTTGACTGGTGGGGACGCTGACAAGTCCAGAAGGTCCGGGAACCAGATCTGTCTCGGCCACGCCGGTGCGACGAGGATCATTCTGCACCGGGACCTATTGAGCTGGTTGATGAGTCGGAGCAGCAACGGCAACGGAGGAAACGCATATAGGAACAGGCTATCCCAGGGGAACGAGAAAGCATCGCCCATGCTCCTCGGTTGGGGAAACCTGCTGGCGAACCTCTGGCACTTGGAGTTTGTCGCCGTCGCGAACAGGTCGATCTGGGGTTTGCCCCATCGCTGAAAGAGTCGGTCCACTTGATCCTGGCATAGTTCCCACTCGTGGCATGAGCGCAGCTCTATGCTGAGTGAATCGGCGATGGTGTTTTTTATCCCTGCCAGATGAAACGCCACCAGAAACATCCCTTGAGAAACGGCCCAATGCCACAGGTCCTGGGCTTCCTGGGATAGGGCCGGGGATCTGGTTCCGCCCTTCTTCCGGATGTAGAACATCGTGGTGGTGTTGTCAGTGAAGATCCTCACCACCTTGCCCTAGAGGGACGGAAGAAAGGACCTGAGGGCCCAGAACACTGCCCGGAGCTCCAGGATGTTGAAGTGGAGCGGCTTTTCCTCGGGGAGAAAAGGCCTCTCGCGTGAAGATCTCTGGTGTGGGCTCCCCAGCCCTCCAGGGAGGCATCCGTCGTCACCGTCTCCTGGTGGGCCGGGGTCTGAAAGTCTGTCCCCGCCGCTAGATGAGCGCGGGTCCCCCACCACCGGATCGCTCGTTGGAAGGTCTCGTTGAGAGGGATCCTGTCCTTCAAACTGCCCATCGCTTGAATCCAGCGGGCGTCAAGGAACTCCTGTAGAGGGGGCGCATCCGAAGCCTGCACAGGGGCACAAGATAAATGCAAGAGGACATCATCCCGAGGAGGGACTTGATGGACCTCACTCTGGCCACGTCCGTGGCCAGCAGACGCTGCACCTTGCCTAGGATGGCCTTTGTCCTTTCCTCCGACGGTGAGGCCAGACACGCCACTGTGTCGAGCTTGGCTCCCAGAAACAGTGCGACTTGAGAGGGGACCAGGTGGGACTTGGGGAAGTTGATGGAGAACCCCAGGTCCGTGAGCAGCTGGACGGTCTTCGCTGTGTTTTCTACGGCGAGCTCCCTTGTCCTTGCGCGGATGAGCCAATCGTCCAGGTAGGGGTAGACGTGGATCCCCTGCAGGCGCAGCCGCGCCACCACTGAAGCGAGGCACTTGGTGAAAACCCTGGGTGCCGACTTCAATCCGAACGGGAGGGCCTTGAACTGGTAGTGCCGCCCTTGGACCACGAACCTGAGGAACTTCCGGTGTCCTTTTAGAATGGGAATGTGAAAGTATGCATCCTCCAAATCCAACGACGATCCGGAACTTCTGTGCCTTGATGTACTTGTTCAGTCGTCGCAGGTCTAGGATGGGTCGCCAACCTCCTGTCTTCTTTTTCAGGAGGAAGTACCTTGAGTATACGCCGGAGCCCCAGACCCTCTTTGGGACGAGCTCAATGGCACCTTTCTTGAGCATCATCCTTACCTCCAACAGCAGTTGAGGGACGTGGTTTTCTTTCCTGGCCACGGGAGGAATGCGGGGGCACTTTTTTAGAAATTCGAAGGCGTGCCCCTGGGCCAGGACGTCCAGCACCCAGCGGTCAGTGGAGATGGACTCCCACACGCTGACGAACTTCGCCAGCCGGCCTCCCACCGGGGTGTTTCGGTGGGGGCCCGATGCCATGGTCGGTTCAATCTTGCTTGGAGGACGTCTTGGCCTCCCTGGCGAAGACGGCGGGATCCACCCGACTTGCCTCGTCCTCTATAGGCTTCCTGCGACGAGGAGCGGGCCGCTTGGCAGTATGTAGAGGAGCCACCGCCGAATCCCTTGGAGGCACCCTGCTTGCCTCCGGGGCTCCGAAAGGATGGCCTTCGTTGCTTGAGAACTCCTAGGGCCTTAGCTGTCTCCGTGTCCGCCTTGATGGCTTGGAGAGACTCATCCACTGTTTTCCCAATCAGGTTGTTCCCGTCGAACGGCATGTCCAAAACCTTGGCTTGTACGTCCTGGCGGAAATCCGTCGCCTTGAGCCACCCTCATCGTCTGAGGCAAACGTTGTTGCCTAGCTGGCGGAAACCGGTGTCGGCAATGTCCGTTGCCACCGTTATGGCGTGGTCTGACGCCACCTCACCTTCCTGCAAGATCTCCAGGGCCTCAGCCCTCTTGTCGTCCGGTAGGAAGTCCAACAGGGGGGCGATCTTGTACCATAACTCCCTGTCATAGCGAGCCACGATCGCGAGGACGTTGGCCGCCTTAATCGTTGTTGCCGCCGATGAGATAACTGGTCGTCCCATTGCATCCAGCTTCTTTCCTTCGCCGTCCGGCAGGGAAGTTGACGTTGAGGCTGATGCCCCCCCGCTTTCTTCTTGGCCGCTGCTGAGATGACCGAGTCAGGGGTCGGTTGCGCCCTAAGGCACAAAGGGGCCACGTCGGGGACCCGGTACTTCTTCTCGTACCGATCCCTCTTGGCAGGCGTCGTAGAGAAGGGTGAGACCCTTGTCCCAGATGTCATCCACTAGAGGCACGGCGAGGACTGTCTTCCTCTTGGCCTCGTGCCGTTGGTAAAGGAAACCTTCCTTCTTCTTCTCTTCGGGGCAGAGCTGAAAAAGCTCAGATGCCCTGGCGATCATAGCGTGGAAAGACCCAATCTTGTCGGGCGGGGAGGCCCGGGCTGGAGGCGATGGAAGCTCCGTCCTGGCGTCGCCGCTGTCGTCATCCGTACCCGTCGGGGCCATGTCCGTTCCCGTGTCATCCCCAGGTATGAGGGACGTGGGCAAAGGCTGAGCAGGCCGCGAGGGCTGAAAAGGCGTGGCTGGATGGGTCTGTCTTCTCTTGTTTGGGGGACTTCCGACGGGCCTGGCTCTGGCTCCTCCGTCGGGTCTGGTTCCGGCTCCTCCGTCGGTGGTGGGGGCAATCTCGTCCTTATCTCCGAACACAAGGATTGTATTGCCAACAAAATGGCCACCAAGCTGTCCTGCGGCTCCGGAAGCGACTAGGAACCTCGCCGGCGCCGCCGTCGCTGTCGTCGTCCCCTTCGTCGGGATCCCTCCCGTGGGACCGGGCCTCTTTGACGCCCCCGTTGAGGCCCTCCAAGACTTCAACCAGTTCCTCCTCTGAGGCTGTGTCTGTGTCCACAATGGCCACCGCCCCCCCCTCCATTTCCACTGGGGTCTTCATGGGGGTCTTCTCGATGGGCCTGAAAGAGGCTTCCCTCCGTGGTGGCAGGGAAACTCTGGGCCCCGAGGTCGCCTCCACTGGTGTAGCCTCTTCAGGCTGCACCAGGGCTGCCGCGACTTCCTCGATAGAGGCCTTGGCCGGGTGAATCAAGGCCTTCACCACCTTCTGTGGGCCTGTGGCCTTCATCTTGGGGGAAGGGCCACCGCCTCGGTCCCCCTCGGCTGGATCCTTCGAGATCGACCGGGGCCTCTCCAGAAGCTTCGCCGGGTTCTCAGCCTTCCTCTTCCCTGAGCCAGGGCGTTGGCTCGTGGTTGATGGCGCTGGAGAGGATGCGCCCTGCCTGGCAGCCGAGGAGCCCAACCGTTCGGCGCTCCCGGTGCCCGCGGACTCAGGGTGCTTTGCCTTCTGTTGGGCCCCCATCGCCGGGGCGCCCTCACAGACTTAGAAGACCGCTCAGACTTCTTCTTCTTCTTCTCACCTGACAGGCTCTTTCCTTCCAGCCAGTGGAGAGACGAAGGTGTCGGTCCCTGATGGTCCGTTCCGACATGTTCCCGCAAAACGCACAATCCTTCTCCATGTGCGTTTTGTCCTCATGAAGGCAGTAGAGACATTTCGAGTGCTCGTCCTCCTTGAACACATTCTGCAGCTGGCATCCAGGGCAAACCCTGAACAGCTTTCCAGGCATCGAGCTTCCTTTCTCCTGGGCCATGTCCGGGTAGGCCGCAGAAACTTCTGGACTCCTCCAAGAAGTGTAACTCGACGAGAACTTTACCCTTGAGGGGCGTAGAAAATCCGAAACGGGTCCCTCTTGATCGGATGTAGACACGGTGGAGCTTGAGGCTCTATTTGACCGAAAAATGAGAAAATCTCTTTGAAAAAGCGTGAAAACGCAGCAAAAGCTCGAGAGCTAAACACAAGGACTCCCAACACTTGAGCATGCTGTAAAAATCTGAGGATGGCTGCCAGAGGCGGGGCTTAGGGAGAGGGCAGTCATTGGCTGGGGGCAGTATGACCCAGAGTCCAGTGATTGGTTACTACTAAGAAAGACAGATCAGAAACGAAACTGATACTGTTTTTTTCTTTACTGAGGATTCCCGGCCTGACGACGGGGAATATTCATGAGCATGGGAATCCATGCCAGAACCCATGCTGAAGAACTAGATATAAATGTTTTTGCAAAGTTTGGTGGGATTCTGTCAAGAGGTGGCAAAATCAGAGGGGGGGTCCCAAAATATTGTAAAGGCTTATAAATGTGGTGCAATTTGACGAATCTACACAAAAGTTTGCAAAAAGATTTTAGATATAGATATAAATGTTTTTGTAAATTCTGAATGGATTTTGTCAAGTGGGGGCTAAGTTATATGACTATTGTATTTGCATACATTTGACACTTTTGAAAAAAAAAAACATGGGTGGATTTCCAGCAAACTTGTGTAAGGAGCATTGGGAAGGACCTGAAAGCATGGTTTTGCAAACATACCTGTATTTTATTTTTTGACAAGTTTCATAATATAGGTACAAAAAATAGTGATATACCTTTGGTGACTGAGGCATAGCCTGTGGCCATGGGCAGTGGCCAGATTGTCTGGGTCATGGTACAATGTCATGACCCGGACAATCTAGCTGCTGGCATAGACCGTGAGGGATGAAAAATAGTGTTAAAGTGGCCATGTGCGCCTGAGACCGGCTATGTGATAAAGTTATTCGAAAGTAGGATAGATTTGAAACGGAAAAAAAAATTGCTTGTGGTAATATGGTCACATCGTTCTGACTTTGCCTTCTGCAGGCTGCCATAGAAAGGGGAGAGGGGCTTTGTACTGAGCCCACCTTCTCTTTCCATGGTGGGCATCTTGGAAAATCCCTTTCCAAGATGGCGCCATGGAAAGGGAAGAGGAGCTCTGCACTTAGCCCCACCTTCTCTTTCCATGGTGGCCATCTTGGAAAAGGATTCCCTTGCTACAGCTGGATGCCACAGACGTCCCGCTGTAGGAAGAAAAATCTATTTTTTAGCACCTCGGGTTCTCGCTTTGGGAACCAGGGGTGCTAATGGCCTTTATCCGCCATTACAGGTGCTGCAATGGAGGATAATGGTCTGAAGTCATCATTATTTATTTATTTATTTATAATGCGCCAATTCCCGCAGGCATCAGGGTGCACAGTCACACTTCTCTTGGGCCGATAACTTTGGGTTGCCGGGCTGTTATCCCTGTTTCAGTCCCTGGAATGGGGGATGACCGCCACATTATTCCAATTAGCATAACACAAAATGCTAATGGAAATGTTGGAAAAATGTATTGAGTCTATGTATGGTCATGTGGCACCGTCCGGAAGGTCCACAGCGACGTCAGCTGTTCGCGGATGTCGACGGAAGCAAAAACAGTGGAAAAAGTATAGAAGTTTAAAAATGATGCTAGAAGGTGGGAAATTGCAAGAGTTTTAAGGTGAAATGTTTTAAATTGAACACAAATGTTGCTATATTGGGGTAAATATGATATTAGTAAGTTGTAGGAAAATAGCAGGATCTACGTGATTTTTCCGTTGCAGAGAAATCTGCGACAGAAAAGTTTGCATGAGGAATGTACGCACCACAAAAGGTGCATACATTTCCCATGCAAACATAATTTAATAAACCCACACCCACAACACACCCCCACCCACACCCCCACGCACACCCTACTTACCTTGTAAAACGCTCTGTGTCCCTGCAGCGCCAGTTCCCTTTCACTTCTATGATCGGGAACCGGCCCCATAGGGTCCTTTTCTTTTTTTTTTCTTTTTTGGGCAGCTGCAGGGGTTTTCTCCCTGCAATCCCCGCTCACTATACTGTGTAGTATAGTGAGCACAGTGTTGCGTGGGACACCCCCACAGCCCCTGTTGTTTTTGGGTTTTTTTCTCAGGAGTGCTGTGGGGGTGTCCCCTGCAACACCCCGCTCACTATACTGTACAGTGTAGTGAGCGGGGTGTTTTGGGGACACGCCTGCAGCCCCTGTTTTTTGGGTGTGCTGTGGGGGTGTCCCCCACAACCCCCACTCACCATACTGTATAGTACGGTGAGCGGGGTGTTGCGGGGGACACGCCCGCAGCCCCCTTAGTCTTTTTTTTTTTAATGCTTGCCACCAAAGGTTCGAACTTTTGGTGTTCGGACCGTTGGGGCATGCATTTACGACCTTTTTGTACGGGTTGGACTGTTTTTTGCAGTCATTTCTTCCTATTCCAAATAGCATGCACTGGTAAAAACCCATGGAATTCTCTGAAAAAAACATTGTTAAAGAGACGTTATGGTTAAGTTGCACCAATAAAAACATATACAATTCAATGAAAAAACAATGTTAAAGGAACTTTATGGTTAAGTTGCAGTAATAAAAACCTATGAAAGTCAATGAAAAAACTTTGTTAAAGGGACGTTATGGTTCAGTTGCACTAGAACAAATCTATGAAATTCAATGAAAAAACTTAGATAAGGGGACGTTATTGTTAAATTGCACTAATAAAAACCTATGAAATTCAATGAAAAAACGTTGTTACAGGGACGTTATGGTTAAAGGTAAAAACAAAAGACCTCAGAAATTTGCTGGTTATGGTAAGCTAAGCAACCATAACTTGCGCCACCACTGTGCACTGCTAAGACTAACACCCAGGACATCACTGATGACATCACATGTGAAATTAATTTTGATGAAAAGTCCCTTCAAGGGGTTGTGATTATAATGTTGGGAACAAGATGTCAGGGGTGATTGTGTAATGTTAAACATGTAATAACTAGCTAACAATTCAAGACTTACTACACACTTGTGCTAGTACAAACAATACATATGAAGACCCACAATGCATACAAATCAGAGCCACATAGAGGGAAACTAAAGTAAGGAAGAAAGAAACAGCATCATCAGAAAATGTTAACATTAAAGTTTATCTTCATGTATACAAATGAATTGTGTGTTTGAGGCCTGCTATTGCCCCATATATGTGCACCATGAGCTGAGACTAAACCCTAAGCAAAGTACTTTAAGAACATATGACAAGGTGAACATCTAGACATACAGCACCTTTTGAATTTTAATATTCTGAATGTCAGTGAACAAAACCACCTGGCCTAGATATTTCAGCGAACAAAAATAAGTGAGCCAGATATGTGATGTCATCAGTGATGTCATCAATGACATTTGTGATGTCATCTTTGATGTCCTGGGTGTTAGTCTTAGCAGTGCACGGTGGTGGCGCGAGTTATGGTTGCTCGGTTTTACCTGGCACCATAACGTCCCTGTAACAACGTTTTTCCATTGAATTTCATAGGTTTTTATTAGTGCAACTTAATCATAATGTCCCCTTAACTACGTTTTTTCATTGAATATATATATTATTTTTTAAAACCAGTGTCCTTGAGATATAATGCAAGTTTATCCCAAAACCAATTACCAATCATCTCCACATAATAACATTGTAAAAGAGGGACATGTTCATAAGAAACTAGGGGGGGGGCAGTCTCCAATTCACACTCGCAGTTATCGATTTTTAAGGGTAACAAACCACATAAATAATAGAATATATGGGGCAGAGTCTCAAAATAAAGACCACTCTCTTTAATGAGGACAGTTGAAGACTATGGTACCCTATACTCTGTTCCATTATGGCTGTTCTAGTCACATCACTCGTGAAATGTTCACTAAATTACCACGTGCCTTAAGTGTTTAGTGTATTGGTGCTTTGTAATTTAAAAGATGAAAACTGCTTTCTGCAGTTGTAGTGGGCTATGCGGATAGAAAGCAAACCTGCTTTATGCCTTCACTGCTTAACCTTAAGACAGACATCCCCTCAGAAAAACACAGTTTAGTTCAAATGTAAAAGAAAATACACTCTGCCATATCACATCTCTAATGACATTTCCTTAAACATGTGCAGTGCCTGAACAGGGCTAAAGGGCCAGTGCTCGACTGTCCCTTACCTTCCACTTCTTCTTCGTCACACAAGTGCTTCACGAAGGAGGCCCCTCTGTCCAGCACCGCTTCGTCCTCCATCCTGTAGTAGTAGAAAAGAAAGAAAGAGTGCTCAGACCTCTGCCGGATGGAGCCGCTCGCCGGCGCCGTGCTCCGAGGCGTGCTCGCTTGCAGGCTGTTGCGCATTTTAGTGGCCAGGCCGCGGCGCGGGACCCGCTGTCAGGCTGGGAAGCTCCGCTCGCACAGTGCGACGGCTAAATCGCCCCATGGCGCTGTGGGCCTAACCTTGAAAGGGCATCTGGGCTGGAGTTGTAAGAACGCTAATCCCAGACAGGCTCTTCGCCGCGGATTTCTCTTTCGGACAACGCTGGGCTGTTTGTCGTTCGCTAAAACGGGAGGTCCCAGTGCACCGAACTAGCCCTGCGCTGCCCAGATTTCTCGCATCAGGCGCACACCCTGTTGCCCTCCGGCACAAGAGGCACATTCGCACAGACACCCTTTCTGTCGCCGCAGGGAGCGCTCTGGCCAACCGTAGCCTCTTAATACGCACTTCGGGGGCAAGCTCTGTGTCACATGTTGGGCTAACAGAAATCTGCCATCTGTGGCTTATCCGGGATCCTGGCTCCACTGTCAAGGAAGTTATCACAGCACTGGGCCGTTCAACTGTCGCTCACCCATTCGATCACTCCTATAGCCCCCGCCCCTTTAATCCTTTCTGTTGGCGTCAACCAGTGCTTAATTTGTAAAAAAAAAATCAAAAAGTACCAGGCCTCAAATGTTGTCCTAACTATGGTCACCACTGGCAGTGCCCACAATGGACCCAACCCACTGCTGCTCCCCGCCCTTAGTGTCACCCGACACACTGCTAGTGCTCACACTGCAGCTTCTGATCCCACCACCTGGTGTAGGGATGGGCAGGTGTGAGAGGCATGGGTTGCGAAAGTATTGAGCATTAGAATTGCAAAAAAACAAGTATTAATGTAGGTTTGGAGCTTACCCTAAAATATGTGATGAAAACGAGACAAAAAAGGTACACACACTTACTATGCAGCAATCCAAAACCTATCACTGGGAAAGGGGTTGTTGTGTGAGTGGAAAGGGCGCCAGGAGGAGTTTTGACAGAACAAGGGGCCGATGATGGAGGTCGCAGTTGAGATAGGGTGTATCAGTGAGCCTAACGTAGGATAGAAAAACACCTGCTTCTTTGCTGCACGATCACCACATTAGAGAAACGTGGCACCTGAGGTTTGGAAGGGTGCAGTTCCCCCTGCCAACTCCTGTCTGCTCAGACAACGTTGGCATACATTCAGGACCAGCACAAGGCAGGAACATTGCGATGAAAGAATACCTTTGCTAAGCCAGGTGACAACACTCCCATGGCAAATTCAAGAGGGCCTCCCGTTGAAACTCTGCATTTACTTTATCTGCATTTTCATCGGAAGCTCTTTGTTAGTGATGATTGGCCGCGACCCCCGGCCCGAGTACTAATGAGTGTTGATGTTTAATGTTGGGTGCACTTTTATTGTGTAAGTCCTTGCATTGTTCCAGTTAAGTACCCCCACCTGTTTCTTCTTTCAAGACATTTGAAGTAGGAGACACTTGTTTACAACTGTCTCCCTTGGTTTCATTATATATGCTTTTTGACACACACCAAAAAGGGTTTGCATTTTTGTGGAACTTCACATTTTCCTCACAACGTTTATTATAGCAAGCAGCATGCCTGTTCCAATGACTACCATCAGGTGACCTAATTACACTTTTTGTTGTTGATTGTTTTTAATCTTCACAGTACATTTGCGAAACCCAGTGGACTTTTAAAAAAAATTCACACAGCTTTTGCTCTAGTACTTGGAGTCTTCCAATCACTGCAATCATACACAATTTGCTTAATATATATCTACATGGATTTATAAACATGTCAGGTTGGTTTATTATGGGATGCCAAGGTGAGTGTACTTTTCAAGTCATATGCATGAAGAGAGTATTTTTACAAGTCAAAGCTGAAAACTCATTTTGTACTAACTACGCTGCAGACTCGCATCTGGTTTTACCACTGAACTAAATGGTATAACAAATAATGTTATCTCACTGTATACATCTACAATTGTCATGTCTAATGAAATTTACAAATCGTACATATAGTTAGTTATATATTATGCACTTATATTGTTACATGTGCTCGATATTGGGATATTGGTTTTTAGCATGTTTTTGAAGTAGATGTCACATATTTTTGTTTTCGATAAAGTGCCACCTCTATTGACTTCTATGTTCACACATAGTTCTCTGAACATATATTCAAAAATACACAATTGATCATTTATAATTTGCCAGGACTTTGGTTGATAAAATGTTGTATTGTATGTCGCACTTTTATCCTATTTTTATCAAATGTTTTTAGAGTTTATGAATTGGTGTCGATTTTAAAAATATGTACTGTTGGGATGTTCTGTGATTTATTCTTGCTGTGATGCTAACCGATATGGCTTATGCTGAATAAAGGTTATTTTGACTGACTAATTTAGAATTCATACTGTAGGATTCCATTGTTTCTTCTCTTATTTTGATTTTTATCCCTGGGTTTCCACAGGTTAAGGGGCTCTTTCTTGATCATTTTCTGTGATGCCACATTAGATTATGTCAAAACATATGCAAATTAAGGGGTCCACAGACCACTCAGAGCAGGCATTCCTTTCCAGTGGGTCATTAAATACATCTTATAGTTATAATCAGTAGAGATATTTAATTATGTGTAGTTTTCTGGAGTCTATCTGCGCTTTTTCAAAGAAACAAACTGGGTTGTATTTGATCTCTATAATTGAAGGGACACCGGGAAAAGGAGGAAAGGAGGAAAGGAAGCAAGAATTAGAATAGGAGGTAAAGGCTGCAAAAAACAGAGGATGCAAAGATCAGTGGTGTTTCAAAGAAGTGGTGGCAGATGATAAAACTGTGAGAAGGGATTGGTTGATCTGTAAAATCATGGGCCAGAAATTAACCAGCATCCTGGAAGAGAAGGGTTAACGTGCCAATCAGTGATACTTACAGCAGCACCAACAAGGGACAGTGCACAGCTTCTGAGTTTGTATTACTCAGAAGGTGACATTTAGCCTTGGCTCTTTTTCAGGTCACAGGTGCAGAACATAAGAAGCACATTCTTCATGAAATTGGTTCCCAAGAGAGTTACTAAAATCACATTCCATCACCTAAATCACTTAATTGTTCTGGACGTTTCATAAACGTCCCTTAGTCAACTGTAGATCTAATGTTTATTCTGCTCAAAAGTCTGTGCTATGCCGTGGATACCTACGAGCGTTAGATACTGACTGCCCCTTGAATACTTGTTGCAGGAGGTGCAAGTTTTGCCTAAGTGAACCAAATAAATCTTTGCGCCTGAGGTTTTCCCCAGAGGATTCGATCAATGTAAGTGCTTCGACGGGTGCAACCACCTAGAAACTTTATTTACGTGAATGGTGCATTCTGCATCTCAGTAGTCTGTCCAGGCACATGCATGACCAAATGGACATGATGCTAACGGCACTATGCTGCAACCACAAACGGATTCCGATACCTGCTGCAAGTTCTCTGGATGCATGTGGTCGTTCCAGAGCTATTCCCTCATTCACTCTCTCTCCCATCCTGTCTCTCATTCTCTCGGCCAATGAGCACTCTCTTTCTACATTACTGTCCCAGGATGCAAGTCCATAAACAAAAGTGGGGCAAGGGGACTCATTAATATATCACTGGAAGCGACTCAACAGTAAATAACCACATTTTAAAACGAACAATTCAAAGGTCACTCAGTTGGTTTTCTAATCACGGAAAAAGTAAAGGATAAATGGGCATTGACCTTTCAGAAATAAAATCATCCAACCTGAAAAAAAAACGTGACACTGGAGATTTTCAAAAAAGTAGAAGCAAAGAATAAAAAGTGCGTACGTTTAAACTGAAAAATCTGAATTGAGATTTTCCTTAAATAGGAAACGGCCATTATGAGACATTTCACACATGTTGGCAATGTGTTATGGTGGGCTAGTAGATATATTGCTTCCTGGCGACCTGGGTTTGATAGCAGCAGCCAGTGCTTAAAGTGTTTAGGTGCTTGAAACCAGTCTGCTAAATGAACATGCAGCTAAACCGTTAATTTTTATTAAAGAGATGGCACTGCCTTTTTTAACACCCAAATGGAAAAACACACACGAGGGACGACCTCCACTTTCTGGAAAAAGGAGCGGGACTTGTACACTGCTGTGCTTTCCCCTGCGCCATTTCTGTCAGCCCAGGGGAAGCAGTTACATGTAGAGGCAGATAATGGTAGGACTTTGCGAGGCAATTGTAACAAGAAAGTGTAATTTCACCTTATAAATAGGGAAAATGAATCACACAAAGAGAGGATCAAGCTTGTACACGTTATGCATAATACACTGTGAAACAGAGCAGATCCACGTAATGAACAACTTTTAGCATATTTCTTTACTTGGCTGAGTTAAATAAATAAGAGTTTTTATCATGGACCGCTTCTTCTTGCTGGAGTCACTCTAGGCCAGGCGACTCGTCCGTCCTCCATGCTGTGAATGATGATGATGGTAAAACGGGCCTTCTCAGGGTTCGTCTACACTCACTGAGTCTGTGCATCTGCGTCAACACTGCGTAAACTGCAAAAGGGCATAGCTGAGTAAGGGCCATACCCAGCTGAACAAAAACACTAACGAAACTCCTGGGATTGTGCAACATTGCTCATACCATGCAACATTTTACAGTGCTGCCAAGTGCCAATATCAACAGTTTGGAAGCCAGACTGTCAGCACAGCCAACCTTTTCCAGGCACTGTAAAACCTGCAGACATGAGCATATTGCTCTCTCTGGTTGGGGCAAGCACCAGTCTTAGTTTTAGGGTAACAAGTTTATCAAGATAAAAAATCTAAACAGCCACAAACATAAAAGGAGGGCACTCTCTCCTCTTGGGGTCCGTATCCCACAGTATTTCCAGCACTGCACCTGCATATAAATGAACAAGTTACTTACCCATGGCAACGTTCTTTCGACTGGATGTTCCTCCAATGTATTCCTTATCTTTGATATTTCCAATATTCAGCTTTGCTGCTTCGGAAAATACATTTCAGCAGGGGGCGTTGTGCGTCGATGACTGTCCACTCGAGGTCCCTCGAAGGGCTTCATCTCGATGTTGACGTCAAAGCTGGCCCCAGTTCCTTTTTTACGAGTGAAGCATTTATCTTATGTCCGACAGTTACTCCCCTGAGAAAGCGTAGACTGCAACCGCAAGGGAAATTCTATTGCGGGGTAGGTTGGGAGGGGAGATAAGGAATATGTGGGAGGAACATCCAGTCGAAAGAACATTACCAGGGGTAAGTAACTTGTTCTTCGAATGGATTGTGTCCTCCCATGTATTCCTTATCTTTGATACAATCCCAAAGCAGTTGAACTAATTTGGAGGACGGAGTAGAATTTAGTGTGTCTTTTGTGTATGCACCGAATGCAACACTGATTTGCCAAAAGCAGATTCCTGCCCTGAAGAAGAGTCTAAACTATGTTTAGCAAAGGTGTGTACAGATGACCATGTGGCAGCTGCACATATATCCCTTATTGAGACTCCCCTCTGCAGAGCAGAAGAAGTTGACATGCCCCTAGTCGAATGAGCTTTTAGGTGTTCTGCGGGATATTTCCCCACCAGTCGGTAGCATTCCGATATTGGTAAAATAATCCATCTGGATATAGTTTGTTTGGTAATGGCCAAACCCAGTTTGCAACCGCAATAGCCCACAAATAACTGGTCATCCTGTCTTAATCTTGTCATTCTGGAGATGTAAAAGCTCAGTGCACGTTTAGGGTCAAGCCTTTCCTCTTCCTTCCCATGATGTGGTGGAGGATAAAAAGATGGTAATGTTATCTTCTGAGTGAGATGAAACTCAGAAACAATTTTGGGGAGAAAAGTGGTCTTCACTTTCAGTACCACTTTGTCTTTATAAAAGATAGTGGTGTAAGGAGGCTTGCAGGATAAGGCCTGTAGCTCACTCACCCTTCGGGCAGAAGTAATTGCTACTAAAAAGATTGTTTTTAGAGTTAGAAGCCTCAAGGGACAGGAGTGTAAAGGCTCGAAAGGAGCTGCCATCAAAAACGTTAACGTTAAGTTGAGATCCCAAAGTGGGACTTGAAAAGGGGTTGGAGGGAAAACATTAGTTAGTCCTTTCAAGAATTGTAGTACTAGAGGTATCTTAAAGAAAGAGACTTCCTCAGAAGTGTGCTTGAAGATAGAAAACGCTGCTAAATATCCGTTGATGGTACCAATCTGGAGCCCCGGATTTTTGAGATGCAACAAAAATGATAACACCATGGGTGTATTACAAGTAAACGGGTCAACATTCTTAGCTCTACACCAGCTGCAAAACATATTCAAACGGCAGCGGTTTAAAGATTTGGTCGCTGGCCTTCAGGCCGAAAGAAAAATCTCCATTACGTCATCCGGGAAGGTCCAAATCCTTGTATCTCAGCCTCTCAGAAACCATGCGTAAAGGCTGAGTGTCCTGATATGTCCTGAGAGGAGGGTCGGATGGAGAATCCGACCCTCCTCTCGCCAGAGTAGGTCCTCTCTTTGTGGAAGACATATCGGAGGCCAGATGGACATGCCCAGAAGGTCCGGGTACCACGTTCTCCTGGGCCAATCCGGGGCAATTAGGATCATGGGTTTCCTGAACTTTCTCAACCTCCTGATTACGCGAGGAATCACAGGGACTGGAGGAAACGCGTATAGGAGTGGAAATTCCCAGTCCACTACAAACGTGTCTCCTAGACCTTCTCTTGGGGGAAATTCCCTTGAGTAGTACATTTCGAACATCCGGTTGGCACCGGTCGCAAACAGATCCACTTGGGGGGTTCCCCAAAGGATGAAGATCTCTTGAAGGACAACCTGAGCTAGTTCCCACTCGTGGGAGACTGTGCTCTGCCTTCTCAGAGCGTCCGCCGTCATGTTCTTCTCTGCTGATATAGAGATTCCTTATTGTATTGCCCAGAACCAGAGCTGCATTGCCTCTCTGCACAGTGTTAGTGACCCTACACCTCTTATCTTGTTGAGGTAGTACATGGCCACTGTGTTGTCCGTCATTAATAGGACATTCTTTCCCCGTACTGATGCCAGAAAGGCCTTCAACGCTAGTCTCATTGCCCTCACATCTAAAAGGTTTATATGTACTTTGGACTCCAATCGAAACCAACGACGGCTGATTGTAAGATCGTTGGTATGGACTCCCCACCCCATGAGTGAGGCAACCATCACTACTGTTATCTCTGGCCATGGTTGCCAAAACGGTTCTCCTTTCAAGATGTTCTCCCGATAGGCCCACCACTCAAGATCCAGTGAGAGTGTGCTTGGGATTTGTAGGAGGTCTGACATCCATCCTGATAGTTGTGACCACCGAGTTCTGAGAGCCCATTGGAGAGATATCATTCTCAGGCGAGCCTCTGGCACCAGAAAAATGCAGCATGCCACGAGGCCAAGCAACCTCAGAAAATTGAAGGCGGGTAGATGCTGAGCATTCTGGAATTTGGTCACCATCTGCAGAATGTATTGAGTCCTCACCTCTGATGGCGAGGCTTTTCCCAGGGATGCACCCAGGACTGCTCCGATGAACTGGAGTCTTTGTAATGGTATCATGCGGGACTTCTTGAAGTTGAGGGAGAAGCCCAGTCTGTGAAGGAAGTGGCAGGTGTAGCGCAGATGATCCAGGGCTTGTTCTGGGGAACTGACCCTGATCAGCCAATTGTCTAGGTACGGGTAAACATGAATTCCACACCTCCAGAGACTCGCTGCCGCAACCGCCATCAGTTTGAGGAAAACCCTCGGACGGAGGTCAGCCCAAATGGCAGAACATGAAACTGATAGTGAGAACCGCAATGGCGAACCTCGGGTACTGTCTGTGCTTGTGATGGATCAGCACATGAAAGTAAGCATCCTGAAGGTCCAATGATACCATCAAATCCTGAAGCTGAAGGGCCTGACGGATCTGGGAAAGAGTTACCATCTTGAACTTGTCCTTCCTGAGGAACTTGTTCAAGTCTCTAAGTCCAAGATGGGTCTCAATCCTTCGTCCTACTTGGGGATTAGAAAATACGGGGAGTACCAACCGTTGTTCCTCTCTGCTACAGGTACTGGTTCTATAGCACCTTTCTCTAGCATAGTTAAAATCTCCTACATACGGAGCGGATCTGTAACTTTCAAAGAGTTGCTCCCCGGTGGATGACTCAGGGCAACTGTTTCCAATGCCCAAGCATCTGAAGTAATAGCCCGCCATTCTGTCAGATGCTGTGACAATCTGAGATATTCTTTCACAAGACTGCAGTAGGAGGCAGAGGGGTTTTGGAGTGGCTGACGCAGTGGCTGGAGGTAAGGCAGACGCTGCTGTAGCGATGTTAGTATTCCTTCCCAGTCCACCGCGGGGAATCTTCTTTGTCCTCTTTGAGCTGGCAGTTCTCTGCCCCTTCCAAATCTGGAGTAGTGGCGAATGGACCTACTCCTCCAGGGTGTTCCTGTGGGGCAGTTTGCAGTCTGTCTGATTGCAGCTCCAAGGGATTTGGCTGCCGCCTTGGAAGTTTGCATCTTCTCCAAACTCTCATCAGCTTTGTTCCCAAATAAATGAGTGCCGTCAAAGGGCTTGTTGAGAAGCCTGGATTGTACGTCTGGGGCAAATCCTGACTTTCTCAAACAGGAAAATCTGTGCATCAGTGTACTTGCTGCCATAGCTCTGCTGATACTGTCAACAGAGTCGAGACCTGTCTGGAGGGATTCGCACATTTTATCATTCCCATCCTTGACAATGTTAAGGACTCTGTCTCACTCTTCCCCTTCAGGGATATGGTCAGCCGCCATAGAAATGCACTCCCAAAGGGTGTGGTGTGAACCTCGCTAACGTGCATGTAGCATTGGCCGATTTCAAGGCCATACTCACGGCTGAAAAATCTTTTTGGGGCAAGGCGTCGTAACGCTTGTCGTCGTTATCCTGAGGTATTGTAGGACAGGCATTTTACCTACTCGTAGAGGTGGCCGCCTGAACCACCAGGCTTTCTGGTGTATGGTGTTTGGACAGGTAATAAGGGTCAGAGCTTGAAACTCTGTAATTTGCCGATAATTTATTATTGACAGCTGGAATGACCTCTGGTGTTTCCCAGTTAGTAGTCACACGCCTTTGTAAGGCTTGATGAAAAGGCACAATTGGGTCTTCTTGTTGCCCTCTGTCCAATATATCAGTGAGATCGTCTTGTTCAAAGACTGGTGTAGGTCTTGACCACCCCATGTACTTCATAACCCTTGACATCAGTTGCCTGTATGTCACTTCTGCATGGTCACCTGGGTCAGCCCTGCCAAATTCAACCTCTGGTGAGGAGTCTATTCCACTAGCCTCATGAAGGAATTCCTGTAAATTCTTCATGCATGAATCTTCTGAAATTAATGCCTCAGGCACTGATGGTATTCGATATTTTAACCAAAAATATCTGGCTTCATCAGAAGATTCTTCTGCATCTTCATAAATAAAAGAGAGGGAAGAAATCAGATTGTGGCAAAGGCGTGTAGGTCTTTTCCAGTGAAGTTGTCATGATATTTGTGGTCAGGGGAGCCGAAATCATCAAGACACTCGACGGCTTCGACAGGTGCGTCGGAGACTTCAGCATATGTGGTGTTGAGGAGGTCGACACTCGAAGCGTTGATGGCTTCCCCAAAGTTATCGCCGCTGATGGAGTCGATGACGAACCTTTCGACCCTGATGGCTCAGCCCTCGAGGGGACTTTTTCTCCATTCGAGGGATTTATTGATCGCTCTGGAGGAGTCTTATCGGACAGGCCCGAAGACGCAAAGCTCTTGTGCTTACTAGGTCTGAGCATGTGTTTTTGGTGTTGTCAAGGCCGTGTTCTCGGACAACTTTAACATTCGTAATCAAAACTCTTCTCACTGGTCTGGCGAACTAGATTTAGTGGGGCAAACAACCCAATCCAGTGAGGAACTTGTAGACAAGGAAGATGGCGATCTATGGCACCATTTATTTTCGTGTCTAGAGCTCGACGAGTAGTGTGAGCCACTTTGTGACTGGAAACGCTTGTGCTTTCTTTGACGAGGAGACACTGTTCTCGACTCGTCTGAAGTTTTTTGTTTTTTTGACAGAGTGGAAAGGGATTTTTTGGTCCTACCTGCCGCCAGCTTCCTTCTACACTCTCTCAGGGCTTTGGCTGTTATGGAAAGGCAGTCTTTGCAATCAGATGACAGGTGAGCTGGCGCCACGCAGCACAGGCAAATTCTGTGAGGGTCTGTCACGGACATATTTCGCACCGCAGTCACAACATTTTTTGAAGCCGGATCTCGGAATGGACGATGCCGAACACAAATCCATGACATATTCTACTCGAAGAATGGATGACATTTCTTGAAGAAGTGTTGAAGATATTCCTGTCAAGGAACAAGGTGTACCGCATCCGAAGCCTAAGTGCGGACAAACAGAACTGAGGCTTACTACATATACCAGCGGTGACGTCGACATCGAGACGGAGGTCTTCGAGGGACATTTAGTCACAGGCATCGACGCACAGCGCACCCAACTGAAAATGTTCTGCCGAAGCAGCAAAGCTGAATATTGGAAATATCAGAGATAAGGAATACGTGGGAGGACACAATCCATTCGAAAGTACCGTTTTGACTGAGGTATAGAAGCATTTGCATAACAAAAGACTGCACTTAACTCTCCACCCCTCTCCTTTGCACTTCCCCCCGCCCTTTCCCCTTGCACCTCTCGTTCTCGTACTTGCACGATCTGAATGACACAAGGCCTAGTAAGATTGTTTGTCTCGTCTTCCCCCCGGGTTAAAGATGCAAAAGATTTTTGGAATCTGGTGTCTCGAGGATTCCGGGATGATATTCAGGAGACGGTTTGCCCCATATCAAACCATGAATGGGCCCATCATTTTAGGGCCATTATGTTTGAAGATGGTATAATATCTACTCTGCAAGCAAATGCTGATATAAGTCTTATTTTCTCGCTTGAAAAAGTGGAGAGAGCTATCACCCAGACCAAGACCGGCAAGTCACCAGGTCCAGATAGTATTAGACCAGAAGTATATAAGTGGTTCCCGGAATGGTGTTCACCGGTCCTGTTAGAACTTTTTAATTCAATCGCTGCATCAATGGCTATTCCCCATTCTTGGTCTCTGAGTCTAATTAAACCTATTTTCAAAAAGGGCTCGAGGCTGGATCCCTACTGTTACCGCCCCATATCATTATTAGAAAGCATTTCAAAAATCTTTATCGACTGTCTGTTGGTCAGGTTAGAGACTTCGGCTGAGGAAAACAATATACTTCCCATTTATCAGGCCGGATTCAGAAAGGGTTTCTCGACATCTGACCATGTTTTTGTGTTCTCAACCATTTAAGATAAACATGTGAAGATTAGAAAGGGTGTAGTATATGCAGGTTTTCTGGATCTAGCTAAAGCCTTAGACTATTTATCGCTCTCTTTTCTGGAAGAAACTCCAGAGACTGGGAGTTCCTATCTCCCTATTACAATTGATTTTCTGCTTATATTCAGACACCACCGTCTCTGTAAGAGATTACCCCAGATGAGCACCTACAAGTGTGTTCTCCACCAATAAAGGTGTGCACCAGGGTTGTCTGTTGGCTGCGCTTTTGTGCATAATTTCTTTAACAGATTTTATGTCTGCCTCCTATCGGCAAGGCCTTTTCCCTTCCCTCTTTGAATGGGCAACGTCCCTCACTCTACTTTATGTAGAGAATGCTATATTATTAGATCTGACCCCAAAAGGGACTTGCCAGTAGCCTTAAATATGCATGTGATTATTTTAAAGACAACGGTCTAAAATTAAATCTGAAGAAAACTAAGATTGTTGTGTTTGGCTCAAAAAAGAAAACAACCATAACTGATGTACAGGCAATGTGAATTCAATTGTGGCCGATTCATATTGCTATTTTGGAGTCACGTTCTCAAGCAACTGCTTGTGGTCTGCACATTTACCATTAGTAGAACATCGTTTAAGGACAAGCCTGGGAGGGATTAGAAGATTTTATCATATATTCAGTGGTTTCCGTTTTGATAAATGTATTCCGGTGCTAGAGGCCAAGATCTATTTCGCCATATTGTATGGCAGTGAGACCTGGGGAAGCATGAGCTGCATTTCTTTGGATTGCATCTTATACATTTGCATGAGAAAGCTGCTGGTTTTGACGTCCAGCACCTGAGGATCCCACTTTCTTTGGAGTCTGGGATTTCAAATATTGGGGTTCAGGCTGAATGTAGGTTTTGAGAGTACTTTCGCATACTACATTCTGTCCCGGTGGTGAACCCCAATATTGTGAATGTGAGGGAAGTATTAGCAAATGCTGCAACATATGTTATTTTCCCAAGGTATAAGAAGTGTTCCATTCGGTGCAAACAATTGGGAATTGTCTTTGATGAATTAAGTGGTGGCTTGATTACAAAACGGCAATTGCATGTGAAAGCTAGGAGAGTATTTGACCTTGAGATAAATAGCATGGAAAATGTATGCTCACTCGGCCACTTGATCAGGGCTTGTTGAATTTACTGTGAGAACTTCTCGTTAAGTGTCATTCGCTCTCCGGTGCAAAGACGTATCATTGCAATGGTACGATTGAATGTCTTTTATCGCCTGGATGACGAGGATGTTCAACACAAAGCTTTGCACTTGTCGAAGTGGGGCTGATGAGGTCTTTATTAATTCTCTATGTATCTGTCGTAAATATTAGGTCTGAGACGCTTGTAGTTGAGAAGACATGTTAGTGCAAATAATACTAGGCATGTCTCTGATGCTATGAATTTTGTTTTGTCCCGTGTTGATGCTTGCTTCATTATTGATTTATGCAAGTATATTATCGAAGCATTAAAATGTATGGTAAGAAAACTTTACGTTTTTATTAATTTCTATTGGTATTTTAATATGACTCTTTTTGCATTATGAATTGTACTGTATTTTATCTGATGTAAATGGTGAAAACCGAAATAAAGTATTGATCTGTCTATCTATATATCTGCTTATGTTATCATGCAGAACGTTCTGTTATTATTAATCAATAATGCCACACTCTGAGGTCATTACCATGTGGCAATGGCCCAAGACCCAATTTAAAGGACGGAGCAAAGGGAGAGCATTAAACTGGGGCCAATGGACATTACCAACCGGTAATAGTCCTTGAAGGGGAGCATTGCTGCAATTGCCACCAAATAAGCCTAGAATGTTCTGTAAAGACTAGGAGAGTGTGGTGAGCCTGCTGGGTGTTTCTAACTCATCACTTGTCTACCAAAAATAGGGACGGACAGAAGAACAAGTTACTTCTTACCTTGTAACGTTCTTTCGACGGGATGTTCCTCCGACGTATTCCTCATCTTAGATAATATCCTTCCAGCTCTGCTGGCCTCGGAAAATGTTTTCTCTAGAGGGCGCTGCGCGTCGACGTCCCTCGAGTCGATGTCCCTCGACAGCCGCCGTATCGACGCTCGACGTCATCCTGCCTATAAAGGCCACGCGCAGAGTCCGTTGCTCAGTTCCGTTTTGTAGCCCACAGTATTACTGTCTGGACTAGACTAATCACCCTGAAGGAGCGTAAGCTGCAACAACAAGGGAAGTAGAACTGCGGGGATGGATGGGAGGGTCGATGAGGAATACGTCGGAGGAACATCCCGTCGAAAGAACGTTACAAGGTAAGAAGTAACTTGTTCTTCGAAGGGATTGTGTCCTCCGACGTATTCCTCATCTTAGATAGGCTCCCATAGCAGTATTCTATATTCGGAGGAGGGAGTACTGACTTCACGCTGTCTTCTATTGATGAATAGAATGCAGTACAGCCCTTCCAAACCTGGTCTCTTGACTGGAGGAGGAATCCAGATTGTAAAAACGTGTAAAGGTATGGACAGACGACCATGTAGCGGCCGCACATATGTCTTTAACCGGCACGCCTCTTTTGAGGGCCGATGAAGCTGCAATACCTCTGGTCGAATGAGCCCTAAGGTTTTGAGGGGGCTCTTTCCCTGCCAGTTTATAACATTCCAGAATGGCTAGAATGATCCATCTGGAAATGGTTTGCTTAGTTATTGGTAACCCCAGCTTGTGACCTGCGTAACCTACAAACAGCTGGTCTGCCTGTCTTATCCTGGCTAGTCTACTAATGTGAAAACTTAAAACCCTCCTAGGGTCTAGTCTGTGTAACCTCTCTTCCTCTTTCCCCGGGTGAGGAGGAGGATAGAAAGATGGTAGGGTAATCTTCTGAGTGATATGGAATTCAGAAACCACCTTTGGGAGGAAATTAGGCTTCACTTGCAGGACAACTTTGTCTTTGTGAAAGATTGTATGAGGGGGTTTACAAGAAAGAGCTTGTAATTCTCTCACCCTTCTAGCAGATGTAAGTGCTATTAATAAAACAGTTTTAAGGGTAAGGAATCTTAACGAACAAGAATGGAGAGGTTCGAAAGGTGTACCCATCAGGAAAGTTAGTACTAAGTTTAAATCCCATAGGGGAACTTGGAATGGTCTTGGGGGATAAACATTGGTTAACCCCTTTAGAAACTGTATTACCAAGGGTAATTTGAAATAGGATGGTTCTTCCGCAGTACGCTTAAAGATAGATAGCGCTGCGAGATAGCCCTTAATGGTGCCAATTTGAAGGCCTGAATTTGCCAAATATAGTAGGAAGGACAAAACCATTGGTGTACCACATGAAAATGGGTCGATATTCTGTTCTCTACACCAGCTGCAAAATCTGTTCCAACGGCAGCGGTATAAAGACTTTGTTGCTGGCCTCCTTGCCGAAAGCAACACCTCCATAACATCATCAGGGAGGTCCCAATCCTTGTACCTCAGCCGTTCAGAAGCCAAGCGTGAAGGTTGAGGGTTTTGATGTCTGGATGGAGAACCTGACCTCCCTTCTGTGAGAGTAGGTTCTCTCTGAGAGGAAGTTGAATTGGCGGGCAGATGGACAAGTCTAGAAGGTCCGGGTACCACGTTCTCCTGGCCCAATCCGGGGCAATTAGGATCATGGTTCTCCGGAATCTTCTCAACCTCCTGATCATTTGAGGAATGACAGGGACCGGTGGGAACGCGTACAGAAGCGGAAACTCCCAGTCCACTATGAACGCGTCTCCCAGAGCTCCTCTCGGAGGAAATTCCCTTGAGCAGAACAGGTCGCATTTCCTGTTTAGGCTGGTGGCGAACAGATCTACCTGAGGGGTTCCCCAAAGGGCGAGATCTCTTGAAGGACTTCCTGAGCTAGCTCCCACTCGTGGGAGACTGTGTTCTGCCTGCTCAGAGCGTCCGCTGTCAAGTTCTTCTCTCCGGCTAGGTGAACTGCCGATAGAGAGATTCCTTCTTGGATTGCCCAAAACCAGAGCTGCATCGCCTCTCTGCACAGGGGTAGTGATCCTACGCCTCTTCTTTTGTTGAGGTAATGCATGGCCACCGTGTTGTCCGTCATTATCAGGACGTTCTTCCCTTGTACAGCTGGCAGGAAAGCCTTCAACGCAAGTCTGATGGCTCTCAGCTCTAACAGGTTGATCTGTAGCCTGGACTCCGATGGAGACCAACGACCGCTGATGGTCAAGACGTTGGCGTGGGCTCCCCACCCCGTGAGTGAGGCATCCGTGACTACTGTTATCTCCGGCCAGGGTTGCCAAAACTGTTCTCCTTTCAGAATGTTCTCCTGACAGGCCCACCACTGAAGGTCTCGAGCCACCCTGCCGGGAACCTGAAGAAGATCTGTCATTCTCCCTGAGAATTTTGACCACTGAGTCCTCAGTGCCCACTGGAGGGATCTCATTCTCAGGCGAGCCTCTGGCACAAGGAAAATGCAGGATGCCATGAGGCCTAGCAACCTCAAAAAGTCGAAGGCTGGGAGACGTTGGGCATGCTGGAACTTGGTAACCATCTGTAGAATATCTTGAGCCCTCACCTCTGGTGGCGAGGCTTTTCCCAGGGAAGTATCCAGGATCGCTCCTATGAACTGGAGTCTCTGCGATGGTATCATTTGTGACTTCTTTAAATTGAGGGAGAAGCCCAGTCTGTGAAGGAAATGGCACACGTGATTTAGCTGGATCTGAGCTTTTTGAAGTTTGCAGTTTCTCTAAACTGTCATCCGCCTTTTTCCCGAACAAAGAAGAGCCATCGAATGGCATGTTCAAGAGCCTGGCTTGCACATCTGGGGCAAAACCCGACTTTCTCAACCAAGCGAATCTCCTGGTTGATGTACTTGCCGCCATTGCTCTGCTGATATTGTCAGCCGAATCAATTCCCGTCTGGAGGGATTCGCACATAGCGTCTTTACCGTCCTGTATAATATTCAGGAACGCATCCCTTTCTTCTCCCTCCGGGATGCAGTCAGCCGCTGTAGAAGCACACTCCCAAAGTGTATGGCTGAACCTAGCAAGGGTGCAAGTAGCATTAACAGGCTTTAACGCCATGCTACATGCTGAAAAGACTTTCTTTGCCATAGCATCATATTTTTTATCGTCCCTGTCCTGTGGGACTGTAGGATAAGCCGTCTTGACATCGGTAGAGGATGCTGCTTGTACCACCAGACTTTCTGGGGATGGATGTTTAGACAAAAACTCTGGGTCTGTGGAAGATACCCTGTACTTTGCAGACAGTTTTTTATTTACTGCTGGTATTACATCTGGGGTTTCCCAGTTTGTCATGATCTTTCTCTGAAGAGCTTTATGAAAGGGCACCACAGGATCCTCTTGTGGGCCTTTGTCAAGAATATCCGTGAGGTCATCTTGCTGGAAAGATTTTGAAGGTGCAGACCACCCCATGAACTCTGTAATCCTGGCCATTAAGGCTCTGTAGGGGGTTTCAGCATGCTCCCCCGGGTCTGGCTTAGCAAAATCCACCTCAGGGGAAGTGTCTAACCCACTTGCCTCATGTAAAGAATCATGAAGATCCTTTAATCTGCGCTCTTCAGAGGAAAATTCCTCTCTAATTGGGGTTACAGGTCCCTGTAACTCAAAAGTGTCTTGTTCAGACAAATCACCCTCTTCTAAAATTGAGGATATAGTTCTCAATTGTTCTGAACTCATAAAGGGAGTAAATCCCATTTCCAAGGCAGAGGGTGCCGAACTTGTCATTATTGGCCTCGAAAACGTCGATGTCATCGACGCCGACGTCGAAGGCTTCGAGCGTGGCGTCGAAAACAGAGGTGGAGGCCTCGAGGACCTCGACAGAATTGGAATTCTACTCGACAATATCGACGCCATCGACGTCGAGGGCCTGGGGATAGTCACTGGATGTGTGGTCACCGTGACTTTTCTTGTCGACGCCGGTGTCGAGGCCGGTGTCGAGGCCGGCATCGAGTCGACAGACCCGTGTGTCGAAGGTCCTCTCGACAACGGCACCGAAGACATCGACCTCGACGTCGACGGGACCTTCGTCGACGGCGTCGACGGAACCTTCGAGGAAGGTTTGGAGGTCATAGTCCTGCTCGAGGGTTCGAAACGCGCTCGAGAGGTTTCTTTCGCCGGGTACTGCGACTCGCAGCGTTTTTGACCTTCGGGTCTTTCGACCAGAGCATCGCTCTCGGCAGTCTTCGAGGGGGTCGAGGCCGCT
The DNA here is from genome assembly GCF_040938575.1 of Ambystoma mexicanum. Classification (NCBI taxonomy): domain Eukaryota; kingdom Metazoa; phylum Chordata; class Amphibia; order Caudata; family Ambystomatidae; genus Ambystoma; species Ambystoma mexicanum. Next base: position 1,464,259,286 of record NC_090935.1, read on the forward strand.
TTCTCGAAGACGCTCATCATATTCTTTCGGAATTCCTCCCATTCAGCCCGGGAACTATGTTTCATGGGGCAAGGGATTCTTTTTGGCGAAACAGAGGAAGAGGAAGACGGAGAAGGGGATCTTCGACGCCTCCTCTTCGAGTGCTTCGATCTCGAGGAGTGATGAGACCCACTCCGAGACCTGGAGCGCGAATGGTGACGAGGAGACGAATGTCTCGACTTCGTCGACGAAGAAGAAGCTTTAAAAGTCTTACCTTTCTCCAGCTTCCCCCTACGCTCCTTCAGGGCCTTAGCTGTCATGGACATACAGTCCTCGCATTCCGAACAATGGTGTTCAGCTCCCAAGCACCACAGACAATTTCTGTGAGGATCGGTCAACGACATCTTTTTCCCACAATCTCGACATTTTTTGAAGCCGGATCGAGGAGTTGTCGGTTCCGACGAGGAAGCCATCGAGTATGGATCGAATAACTCGAGGTAAATAGGATTAATCTGACTAAGAACTGAGCAACGGTATTCCGAGGCACCGAGTAAGCGCAGGAAAACGGAACTAAGCAACGGACGCTGCGCGCGGCCTTTATAGGCAGGATGACGTCGAGCGTCAATACGGCGGCTGTCGAGGGACATCGACTCGAGGGACGTCGACGCGCAGCGCCCTCTAGAGAAAAAAATTTCCGAGGCCAGCAGAGCTGGAAGGAGATATATCTAAGATGAGGAATACGTCGGAGGACACAATCCCTTCGAAAGATACATTTTAAAGGTTCATTTACAAAGCTGCAAGAAACTAATTGTTTCAGGACACCTGCCAAACAAAATATTAGTATAGTGTTAGGATGATAATGGTGGTTAATACTTTGGGGGTGAAAAGTTTTTCTCTGAGGCTGACCAGAGGTGTTTTTATTGGGAAGTATTTATCGAATTTCATAAAAAAAGATACTTGAGACCTTGGGAGTATGTAGCTGTATGGCTGAGGCGTAAAACTGTGAATGTGATCGATGTAACGCTAGTGTAAAGATTGCAAAGTGTTTCCAATATGGCCGTTTGTCTTTAACCCAAACATTAGGCAGATGCCCGGTTTTGAATTACTTAGGAGTTTTGTGATCTGCTTCTTTAGATCATCCAAGGTACTTGGTGTTGCAGTATTCGATTTTGTATGGACTGTGAGTATGAACTGTCACGCATTTCTGCTGGACAGAGATTGCAATCACTGAATGAACAAGTATGTGCAGATGAAGATGACAGATCTTTGCTTCTGCCACTAGGATAGGTTTCTGTATAAGAATATTCCTAGGTTGAATGCTATTGTGATGGGCAATGGAAGCAGATGTAATGCAATAGTCCAGTTTTTGGGTAGCACTGATGTAGATGGGGAAAACGTGAACATGATCATTTCTGTTTTTGATGCATCCAGGCAGAGACCGTTTGTTGCCATCCAATGATGAATGTGTTCTTGACAGGGATGGATGTTTTGGAAGTTGGAGACAATTACAATTCAGAGAACTTGTGAGTTGGTTGTCATCGGCATAGATGTTGAATGGGATGTTAGTGTTTGTTGCAATAGGCAGGTATTTGTCAGCCACTAAGAGTGATTTAGTTCAAAAGGCACTCTTCAAAAAACAATCCTCATTCATAGTTTTTTTGGCTATAGTGTTGAATCATATATAACAATAGTGATCATTGACATATCTAACAAGTTGATTTAATATAAATGAAACATATCATGTGAAACAAAATGTATTATGCATGACTATCCACCCCATTCCACTGAACCCAAGTGCTGGCCAAGTTTTCTCTTTCTTTTCCAGAGAAACAACAGACACGGGAGAAGGCCACCCACAAGACAGAGAATCGTCAGTGCCCCACGCAAATCCACCTTAAATACCTGGGGTTCCAAGTTGAAAACAGACATGTCTCACCTCAAAAGATCAAGATAGAAGCAGTCCAGGCCGAACACGAAAAAAAAAACATAAGAGCTTTCCTAGTCCTGGTTGGATTCTATTGAAAAACCCCCTCTTACATTCACAACAAAATCAAATCAAGCACCCACACAAACACCGGACAAGCAAGCCAGCATCTCCTACACATTCCACTCTGCAAACTAACATGCACACAAAAACAAGTATTCACCCACTGGGCACCCAGGACAACCTACCTCTTCACATCCTCACTGCACCCTCCATCACCACTTTCAGAAAGAGCCTGAAAACATATGTTTCCCCACACATAATCCCACCCCTCCACTTCCCCTACTACCACTTGTCTATCCTAATCATGCTATCCTATCCTGAAAATGTTTTGTAACTTCTGTTTCACCTTCCACCTTTAAAACCTTTGAACCTTGTAAGGCGCTCTGAGACCATCTGGATAGGGCTAGCACTGAACACAAATTTGACTAAATAAATAAATAAAATTGGATGAAGACAGTTTACTGTTTGTTATGTTATGCACAACAATATTATTCTACATTATTAACCTAATGTGACATACTGTTTATGGATCCTATGCATATAAAGAATGGTATATCCCTGGTAATTCAGCCAAATGAAAAACATCTTTAAGAAAATGCCCACTCCTTCTTTCTTTCTCTGATGTAGCATTCAAACCTGGATTTGTGCTTTGGGCACGGCCAGTAATGGCCGTACTGCCAAACCTGGGGGTTTATACTATTAGCACCATGGCATGCTTTCTGGGGTAGTAATGGCATATTTGCCAAAACCTTACAAACCATTTTCCCATTGATGAATTTGTCGGCACGGCTGTGTGTGCATTCCAAAAAGGGAAGGTTACCCTGTGACAAGATGGTGACCATGGAAATGCGATAGGGGCTCGTGAGCATGTTTCTTTTCGCTTTCCAAGGTGGGGTCTCACGGGAGGAGCCACAGGCGGTGAAATATTGCACGGGCCTGGGAGGGAAGTATGGGTGCCTGGGCAAGGGAGCAGAAGGAAAAGCATTAGTAGCGGAGAGAAGACAGAAGAGAGAGGGAGACTTCATTTTGGAGCCAAGATCGGGTGAGCAGCATAAAGCTCCCCATGAATGCTCTGAAGGGGGCTGATTGGGTGGTTCCCCCATGCTGAGTGCTAATGGCACATCAAGACCAGAGGCTTCTTTGGTTTTCACTTGTGATGTTGGTGTCAACTTACTGCTTCTTTCTTGTGATGTCAGTTACCACTTTCAGCATTACAATTTCTTTCACTTCCTTCCCTTTGTAGCATCACTGCTCACTCCTTCCTCTTGTGCACCCCAATTCCTGGTTATCGGTTGGGATATCAGTATTCATTTTCGTTTCGTCTGCTGTACTGTGCATGTTCGCTGTGCTTCTCTCCTGTGACAGCGGTACTCACACCCTGGTTGTACCTTGTGAAATCAATGCTTACCTTATGCTCATCACATGCAACATCAGTGCCTACCCACAGCTTGAGCATTGTAATACCCAGGATTACCCTATGCTTCCCTCATTTGACATTAGTACGCTCTCTGGGCTTGTTCATTCGTGTGATCTCAATGCCGACTTCTAGCTGCTCTTGTGGTAATTTCTCATAACAATGGTATAAAGTTTAAAGTATTTATTCATCACAACGTGTATCGGGTTATCTCGGCTTTCTAACTCTGCACATGTCACAGTTCTTTCCTTCTCAATTTGCTCTGGGCGCTTGGCCTCCAGTTTGCCAGAGGGCACAGGGGATTCTGACGTGCAAATCCCAAGAGGCAGTCAACTCTCTCCCACTGATTCTTCAATTCATGATTTTCAGCTCTCCCTCTTTGTCAGGGGGCTCAGGGAATTCTGAATTAAATTCTCAAAGTGCAGTCCTCCAACTCACAATAATTATCCAGTCAATGAGTTTTTAGCCTCTTGCTCTTTGTCAGAAGGCATGAGGAATTCTAACTACTTTTCCCAAAGTGCAGTTCTACCTTCAGTATTTCCACTCCTGCTTTCAGTTGGTTTAGGCAACTGCTTGGGATCCACGTTGTGAATTCTGACCCGGCTTTTCTGAACCCACCTTGAGTCTGGAAACCATATCTTAAGATCCCTTCTAGGCATGGTTGGACTTTGTGGCATTTCGATTTGTGGTGCCCCTCTCTATTCTTTGCCTTGTCTGCAGCTCCCTCAGACACTTGAAACTGTTGCCAGAAATTACCTCTAAAGTGGAGGTTTTCCTGGATGAGTTCGCTGCTGTGGCAGATCTGGAGCTCTGGCCTCTTCTGGACTCGTTCCTCTGGTGGGTCCACTTTGTGATAATCCTCTAGCCAGGGGTTTCTCTCATCATCCTTGCCATTGATCACCATCCGGGTCTTTAGCGACTCACAGATCTCTGGCATGTTTATGATTTCTTCTCTTTCTGCCAATGACACTGACACGATGTATCTTCACCCTTTTGATTCTCCAATGCTTCCATGGGTGTTGTGACATGTCTATGAACAAGGTAGCCAGACTCGTTCTGTTGTGATTTTGCTGTTGGCCATGCTATTTCACCACACTTGTCATATCAGGACATTCTCTAACATTTCCAAATGAAGTATAGAGTTAAACCATTGTTGTATTTGAATAAAACTGTATTTTATTTATTTGTTGTGCATTTGTAGGGCGCTTATACATCAAGTAAATTGTGTTTCAAAGCGTCTACAGGGCAACAGGGAGGGAATATGAGAATGAAAACAAATACAACAATGAAAGATAGAGGTGGGCCTACTAGGCCTTGTGAGCATTCAGAACGTGCAAGTGCAGAGAGCGAGAAGGGATGAGGGAGTGGGGGTAAGTGGCAGGTGTGTCAAGAGGGAAGTGCTAAGGGGTGAGCAGCTGTAAGTGCCTAGGTGGAGTGGTCAGTCGCTAATAAGTAAGTGCAGGTCTGTGGTGACATAGGCCAGTGGATGCCAAGGCGAAGTGCTGGGAGTGGTGGAGGCTTTAGGCGATTGGGTGTGGGAGGACAGGACCCGGGAGGACACATAAGGGCCCTGGTCACCAATCTCAGCAACGGTGGGATTTAGCAGACAGGGAGGAAGGGAAGGAGGAGGTGAAAAGAAAAGTATTGAGGAGCTTCCAGAATTTGAGAAGATCCGACGACGAAGAGGAAGGGGGAGGCTATTCCATATGAGGGAGCCGGATGAGGAAAGAGATTGGCCACCAGCTTGCTGTTTAGAGAAGCGCTTAACACACAAAGAGTTGGTGCCGCAGGAAAACAAAGGATCTGGAGGGAGAGTATTTAGTGGGGGCAAGTTGTAGATAGCATGGTCCTAGGCCCCAAACAGCCATGTGGTTGATGCATAGGGATTTGAATTTGATCCTTGCAGCAACCGGAAGCCAGTGGAGAGCTTTTAGGCCTGGAGAGATGCGGTCCCTGGGCTTGAGGCCAAGGATAAATCTTGTTGCCCTTTTCTGGATTAGCTGGAGGGGTCGTAGAGAAGACGAGGGCAGATTAAGAAAAAGGTTAGGTGGCCTGTAGATGGTCGTAATGGTCAGACTGGAGGTGGGAGAGATGACCAGCTTGCAAACCACGCTCTCGAAGGAAAAGTAAGGCTGGGTTGCTATGAGGGAAGAAGGGACCCACTCAGGGAAGATATGAGCAACCCCACTACCTGTACGGCTAGGGTGAGGCTTGGAGATGATTTTATAGCCATCAGGGAGAAGGGAGTCAAAAGCAGTGACTGGGCTGGCCTTGAACCATGTCTTGGTAAGAGCAAGGATATCGAGGTCAAGGCCTTCAAGATGGAGGCAAATGTCAGCAGAGTGTTTAATTGCAGAAAGAGCATTAAGCGTGGCTAGATGCAAGAGATCTCCACCTTTGAAGGTTTTCTGAGGAGGGGTACAGCGACGTGGTACACCAGTCAGAGGGGGCGGGGACAGAGAGAGTGGAAGAATGCGTAGCAGGAGCAGGACGGAAGTTGATGAGGGACGGCAGGCACCGGTCAAAGAGGAGGAGGTTGGGTTGAGGACCCTGAACCAAGATAGTGCCAGTGTAATAGACATTAATGATGCACCTGGATGATGCGAAGCCTGCCAAGAGGACTTCCCATTTAGTGCCACTATTAATGGGTGAGGATGAAAGAGGAGACAGTAGAGATGAAATAAGGAGTCCATAGATCTGGAGAGGGGACAGAGACGAGGATATCAGTAAAGATCTGTCTCTAAGATGCACTGACATAAGTTTCTGCGATAGGTAGGCAAGGCTTAGTGGTCAGGGTATCTTTTTTAAGCTTTTTTATTCCAGACTTTGTGAGAGAGGGAGGATAGGTGATATTATAGCACTTAGAAAAGATAAGGGAGATGGTGAGTGCCATAGTGGTGGAGGAAAGGAGGACGAAAGAGGAGCGGCTGCAAAGTTTGAGCGCAAACTCACCAGGCGACCTAGTAGCTGAGGGAAGCAAGAAACAGGTGCACTGGTATAGCATTCAAAGCACACAAAACCTATGCAGGGCACCTCAATTCGATTTTTGATGCAAGGCACTCTGAACACACAAAACAGAGTTGGCAGCACAGACGTAAGGGCACCTAAATCCGATTGCTGATACAGGGCACTCTGAACACACAAAACGAAATTGGCAGCACGGATGTAAGGGCACCTAAATTCGATTTTAGATGCAAGGCACTCGAAACACACAAAACGAAATTGTCAGCACAGATGTAAGGGCATATACATCTGATTTTTATGCAAGGTACTCTGAATACACAAAACGAAATTGCCAGCACAGATCTAAGGGCACCTAAATTCGATTTTTGATACAAGGCACTATGAGCACACAAAATGAAATTGGCAGCACAGATGTAAGGGCACCTAAATTGGATATTTGATGCAAGGCACTCTGAACACACAAAAACGGAGTTGGCAGCACAGACGTAAGGGGCACCTAAATTCGATTGCTGATTTCGGGCACTCTGAACACACAAAAACAGAGTTGGCAGCACAGACGTAAGGGGCACCTAAATTCGATTGCTGATACAGGGCACTCTGAACACACAAAACGAAATTGGCAGCACAGATCTACCGGCACCTAAATTCGATTTTGATTTTTTGACACACACCAGGCTTCGAATTTTCACAAGGACAAAATGTGATGTAGGAAGGAATGAGTGAGAATTAGTAAAGCAAAATAACCCTCTAAGACATGTTAATCGCTGTATGAATGCCTGGGTTATATGCCGTGGGAATTGGAAAACATGCACGAAAGAAAGACATGAGCATTAGGAGCTCCTGATAATTATAATTTAGAAGCACCAACGGCTTCTAACCCTGTTGCCAATACGGGTGTTACTGTGAGAAGGCAACGAGTTGTTCAAGTGTTTTCATAGGACGCTAAAGATCAGCAGCAGACCAGGGACTGCAGTCGTGGGAAGAATAGGGCCGCGAAATCTCGGCTGCTACCGCACATCTTGGCAGTGAGGTCAGATCTGGCCTGTTAATAAACACACCGAAACCACGGATAAAACCTTAACTTGCTTCCCATCACTCAATGAACGGACTCTTTGTCATCTAAAAGTACTCCACAAGCGCCCGTAATCTAGTCTCTCACGTGCCAAGACTGTTTATTTGGGACTCCCTCCCCGGGTGCCCAGTTTATTTTCTTTTTACACTTTAAAACTGAGGCGCATGCGCACTGAAACAGTCTGTTCCTGTTAGACGTTGATTTTTTTTTTAGAATGCAATTTTCGTTTTCTGAGCACAGCACTTATTCAACGAAATGAAATAGTTCGAAAACAGATTTTAAAAGAAATGTATAGATAAAGACCATGCAAGCTGTGTTTTTCGTCACGTGGTTGACATCAAAGAATTATTCATTATATATTCTTAGTCGGGGGAACATAGACGATTTTAAAGAGCTAATACTTCGTCCTCTACTTTGGAAAGGGATAGACATGCAATTCGCATTCCTGTCTGCGGTATTTTTCGTAAATTCATAACTATGTAGAACTTAAAACAAAATGTAGAGTGGGCATGAAAGACAAGGATTGTCTGGATTCAGAAAGAAATGTTGGATTGCGAGCACAAGTGAAGCAACCATTGGCCAAGTCAATAGTTTTCTCTTTTGCAGTTCATTGCATTTTACATTATCACCTGCAATGCAGCTTACACACCCTGGTGGGAATATAATTACAAGAATTTGCATTGCGTAATAAACAACAAATAAGCTTTATGATGTGCAATATATCAATGGTCACTGTTCTTAAAATATACGGGGCAGAGCCACCAATAAGCCAAAACTATTGCATTAGCATACAGATGGCGACCTATGGCATATGACAAGGTACACACAGCTTGAAGGTGTTGTTTGGGTATTTGCCCACCCATTGACTGTCCATGGCCATGCTAACCCGTTTGGCCACTCCCACCCAGTTCCTGCTCTCCCTGCCCAAAACACCTCCTCCTCAGAACTCCTTCAGCTCTCTTCAATCAAGCCTCACCACCACACTTCGCACTGGAAGTGCCTGCAGTGTTATTTCAAAGCCGTCTTCTGAGAGTTAACGACTTAATTGGAGTTTTAAAAATGGTACTCGTGTAATAAAAATGACTAAACCAGGTCTGCCTTCAGCCACTCAGCTGAAGTCCTGCTAAAAACAAGCAATGGCAAATTCAACAGTTTTGGCTTGTGTAGAAGTATTAGGCATTTGCCAGGCACTGCTATTAGATGCCCAGGTACCTGCACCATGGTGTATCTACTACCATCAATGGCCAGTTAAAACCACTATGGTAGTACCTGCCAAGTGCCTTTCCCATGCCTACACAAAAGCCCAAACTGCTGGCATTGCCAATGCATGGTTGAATGGTGTGGTTTACATGTTGGTATATAAGGCACAATGAGATAAAATGATTCACCCGGGATCAAACACATTTAATTAAACAATCAAGTATGGATATGAGACCAGTCTGCAGCTTAGGCACTTGACCACATATCTTTCCAGCTCTAGCTGGTATAAAAATGAGGTTTTTTGGATATCAATCAGACTCCATTTCATAACGATTAATTGAAAAGTACATACATCATAAAAAACCACTCTCACATATTTAAAGCCTTATAGAAATATGTTAAGCAACATAAAAAGAGTATGATTGTAACTTTATTTTGCCCATCTTCCACAGAGGGCTAGGAGATCAGAATAAAAAGCATCATGTGGATGGGGGAGGGTCGCCAGGGGCTTTCAGGCGGAAGCCGAGGAAGAAGACCCTTGCAGTTGGAAACACTCCGGAGGCAAGTTAGTATACAGTATTTGCTGTTTGCGCTTCCACCATGGGCACGGAGCCCAGGGCAACAACACAGACTTCCCATACCTAGAGCCGGCCCTAGTAAAATGTAGCTACAAAAAATGCAGGCTTGTGTTGAAGAGAATGAGGCAGCTGCCTCCACACAAGCAAACATGCTCCGTTTCACTTGGGAGATGCCAGAACGGTCGTTCCATTTTCTTTGCATTGTGGGACTTGTATTTTTACTTTTTTCCATTACAAGACCAAACCAGAATTCCCAGAGAGCAAATGAACCCCTGATGCGAATCTCCAAACTGGAAAGAGGCTTATTATCATGTATGCTTGACAGCCTCTACAGGGGCTCCAGCTCCTATGATGAGTACCTGAAAGAATGTGTCCTCCATTTAGGAGAGCTTTAATTGAAAATGGGCTTAGTGGATATGGGAAATGTGTAAACACAGAGGAAGGTGGAAAGGTTGTATTTTGCGAAGATGGCCTGTTTTGTATCCCAGCTACAATGTTTGAGCCCTATTCCATTCAGGGAATGCGTATCCCTCCCTGCACTTTGCTTTAGATACTGTGCCAGATCGGTCTGGTTTTATAAAGGGACAAACTAACCTACAAGACGCAGAGTGCAAAGAAAAAACAGAAGTGTATGACCCTCTCCGGCATGGAACATGTTGGCATGTATACTTGTGTCCTAACACAAAGCAAATTATTTATCACATGATGTCATTCTGTCTGTCGTCATGGATTACTGCTTCTGATTGCCATTAGATATTTATAGTGGTGTATTCCATAGCATTGCAAACATCTTAAAGCCTGTTATCAAAACCGTGCTGTATGTTTCTCCATACGCATGAATGAACTCGGTATATCAACCAAAGCCATGATAGTGGCACAGAGATGCCTGGACAAAGATTCTTATTTTAAACAACACAAGGACTTGATTCTACTACCATCTACCATGAGCATATCTCATGGAGAAGTAGGTGGGCCATGTTTGCTTCCCTTTAGTTGATGATGCTCTGCCTGCAATTTCATCCAAATGTGTGTGATTCTGGGCAAATCACCCCATCATTTTATCCCTCAGTCTAATTATATGGCAACATCGAGAGTGCAATGATAGTAAGGGTGGTATTGGGTGAGCTTGCTCTAGCAATTGATTTTTTGCTGTCAAATCGTTTTAGGGGGTGGTGTAGGATTTCAAACAAAGCAATCGCCTGGGCTCCAATCCTGACTTATATCACTCATATTGTGAATTCTAGGTTAATCGCCTTATTTCTTACCGTGGTAATACTAGAATTATTGGCAATAGCTAACACGAGTGTGTTCTTATAGTGCCAATGTTAGCATATAAATGGGAGCACTGGCATCATGAACATTCTTTGAAAAACGCTCCTGTGTACCGCTGCTGACCTGCCACCTATTTGATTTGCTTTCTGGCATGTTACCCTAGAGAAATTATCATACATTGTATGGACTTTTTAGCAAACCTTTAAAGAAAATTGTGCTGTAAAAGGCACCATTTTAACTCATTATTTTAAGCATTTATTTATGGGGTGGTGCTCTTGCATGCCTCCCGGTTAATTCAAGCAGGTATTCGCTCACACTACCTCCTGGGAAATATTGAAGTCACCCTAGTTACACAATTCACCATCCTGCACTATGAACATCGTAAGTAAAGGCTGCAGTGAATGACGTCAGAGATGAAGGACTCAAAACAACAAAAGAGGAAATGCTTGACTTCAGATCTGAAGTTGCTGATGACTCCTGCTCTTGTCGAAATGTTACCAGGCCTGCGCCCTAAGGCATGAAGAAACAAGGATTTGCTGTCCTTGGGGGGAACAGCAGGGACAGGGGCGTCCACGTGTGCTTTGTCAAAGACCTTGAGCATTGCCTGACTGAAAGCATCCAATTCCTCAAACACAGGAGAGGAGGTAGGAGAGTGGACATCTTACATGTGTCTGCATTGTTGTCTAAATCCTATTGGTACATAGACCTGGAGTGTTTCTTCCTGGAGGCAGAATAGTGAATCCATGGGGAAGAAGAATCACTTCTTCCGTGATGATGTTTTCTTTTCTTCTTTCCCTTTTATTCCTCTCCTCACCTTGGGATGTGTGCTCTAATGCAGGAGTCGCGGCTGTTCGACTTTGATTTAGAACAAGTCACTGGAGAAGATCTCCCCTTTAGAGAGGCTTTCTTTGAGTTAAATAAGAGTCCAGCCATACACCCGTGCACAGCATTGGTTCCACTGCCAGACAGGAACCCAACTCCTTGGTATCATGATGTTTTCCAAGGCATAAAGACGCGAGTTGCGAGGGTCTATTGTCGACATGAAGAACAGGCTTTAATTGTTGAATAAGTTGACATCGGGACTAGCAAAAATGATTAAATGTCGGGTCTGGGTAGCACATTCCTGCATATGACCTCACAAAAAAAGGAAATGTGGAAAATGGTGCCAGAGATATCTCTTCCGGAGTCATAACAAGTTCAGTCTTGGAGTCAGATGGCACCACCCAATTGCTATTGAAGTGTATTTCAGAAGAGGAGAAGTGTAACCATTAAGAAAATGCTTTTCCTCTCTGTGCCAGCATGGCAGCATCAATACTGCTAAAACAAACCTTCAAGCATCAACTACCAATGGCTGTAAATAATGTCCAACAGAACAGTGTATCAGCATTCATGCTGGTGGTTAAAACTGATGGAAGGAAAATCCAATGGCAAGAATGATATATGCCCATTTCAGCACCATTCATGCCATATCCTTTACCTCCTGGACAACTGAAGCAGCTCCTTTAGCCAGTGCTCACCCGTATCTTTCAAGCTTCACAACCAAGCATACAAGCATAAACTTTCAGACAAAGTGATGATCTCAGTTGTGAAATGTGGAAATACCATATGCAGATTCACATACAGGCCTATGGAGGTTATTGCAGCATAACAGAGCCAAATTCACCTACATTACATCCTATTGTAAACTTCCGATGACATCCCTCTTACAAATTCTCCATGAAGCCATTATTTTATTCTTCGCTTTCTCTTGCATCGTTCCCAACTCATCCTTCACCACAAGGGGGAGGAAAAGCAAGAGAAAGCGAGACAGAGAATGAGAGACATAAACATTTGCATAGAGGGACATATGGAGAAAATAAAAGATGGCTGATGAGATACAGAGGGCAGCAAGAAAGGGACTGTGACTGACTGGGAGACTGTGCCTGCGAGACTGGGAGGCTGTGACTTAGCACTTACTAGGATTAGGACACAGTATGGGACTAGGAGAATAGTCTAGGACTAGGATGAGAGACTAGAAATGAGATGAGGGACTAAGATGAAGGACTAGAATGGGGACTAGTTTGAGGGACTGGAATTACTGACTGGGGCAAGGAAGAAGGAGATGGGCCAGAATGACTTAGATGAAAAGGTACTGGAAGGAGGTACTAGAATGAGAACGTGGAAGAGAGACTAGCGTAAGGAAAGGGGGCTAGTGAGGGTAAGAGGGTGTAGGGTAAGGGGGCAAGACATTGAAGGAGAACGTAGAAGACGAAGAGGTATGAGAGACATGAAGAGGTAGTAGGAAGAGTGACTCCAGTGAGGGTCTAGGAAAAGGAAGAGGGCCTAGAATCAGAAAAGGGACCAAGGAAGATGGAACAGGGTAAGAAGGAAGGACCAATGATGAGGCAGAAGGACCAGGAAGAGGGGAGAGGAAGAAGGATGAGGTCAAGGAAGAGGGACTAGAATAAGGAATGGGTACTAGGATGAGGAAGCAGAACTAGGCTGATGAAGGACGATGATAAGCAAGCATGATATGGAACATGAATAACTGGGACTAGGAAGAGAAGCAGAAACTAGGATGAGGAACAGTGACTAGGAAGAGGCACCTAGAAATAGGGAAAGTGACTAAAATGAAGAGGCGGGATGAGAAAGATTGTCTAGGATGAAAAAAGACTAGGAAAAAGATCTAGGACGAGGGACTACAAGAGTAAAAGGGACTAGGATACGGAAAAGGAAGAGGGGCGACACGAGGATAAGGGCGATAAAGAGGCATTAGAACAAGGAAAAATGAGGAATATGTATTAGGAAAAGGAAGAGGTACAACGATGAAGAAGCAGGATGAAAATGAGGAAGATGGATACGGTTGAGAAACAGGAGGGATGAAAATGAGAAAGAGGAAGATGAACTAACATGAAGGAGAGGGTATAGTATGAGGAATGAGCAAGAGAGCTAGGATTTGTACTCCGTGAAATAGAGGGCTCTGCAATTTTCTGTTGTTTACTTGTTCCTGCACAGAGAAATGCTAGCAGAAACAATCATGGTGAGCGCAAAATGCCATTCTGTGATGTAGCAGTGCATACCAGTAACATTGCCAGTTGGGATGCTGACCAAATGCTCTGCTTCTCAATACCTTTCCCTCGTTTCTCTTCTCTGTACCATTTTTCAGGCACAAGCAGGAACTAAAGCAACACATTAGGTGGCAAGACCAAAAATTTGCAAATATGCACCTACCTAATTCACAAAGTCTCTTCTTCACCTCAGAGCATCATAGTTCTGTTTATTTGGCTGCCCTTGGCATATGTGATGAATCAGATGTGATTATCCCATAAACCCTGGGTTGGTATCCTTCTCATGTGGCCAGGGAAAGGCAGACACTTCCTGATTCTGGCCCTGGGAGTGGTATTCTGCGGGAGATCACATGAGAGGGGAACCAGGTTAGGAAAACTGTGAGAAACCCTTTAATAACTTCCTAAGAGACACTACAATCTTAATGGCCTATTGTAGAATTAAAACCTGGGAAGAAAATGGTAACCAGAACATTGGGGACTTCAAGTCCCACAATGCCTTCAGTACTGGGACTAGGAAGAGGGACTCAGGGGTCCAAAACTGCAAAGCGCATTCTAGTGGTTCTAATGACCCACACCTGAGCGGGACTTTTGAATATATAGCGCGTCCTGCATCCTCCGGTGCAGGTCATTAGAACCAGAAGGTGGATAAGCAGAAGAAGCTGCAGGCCATAGTTGCAACAGCAGGAGTGAAAAACCGAAGACGCAGGAGACGCGGCTGTATCTGAAGTGGGTGCCAGTCCCAAGAGGATCTTCATGTTTTCAGACTTGTGCCGAGGTTGAACAGCGCAAAGCGCTGTTTCGAAACGCTTTCCCTGTGGAGCGAGAGATACTCTCCTGATTGGGTGTCTTGCTCCGGTGGCAGGCGAGCACCTGAGCACTTTAGGAGCAAGAAGAGCTCCTTTCCCCGGCACGGACCACAGGGAAGTGACCGAAGCTGCCGTCATAGAGAAAACAGGAGAAGAAGCAGAATTTGATGTAGCAGTGGATCAACTGGAGGCGTATGAGGAATCCAGCGAGTTTATCGTTGCTAGGTAATCCCGGAACGCTCCATAGTCGACCGCTTGCTACTTTGCCTTATTTTGAATACTGAATGAATGAAAGAGAATTATACTTACGTTATAACAACATTGACAAAGGACAAGAAAGGAAAGGTTACAATTACTATTATCCAAGACAAGAATATTTTCCAAGCAAAGAAAAAGCTATATTAAATCAAAATAGAAACACACATTGCCAAAGCCAAGAGAGGGCAATAAACCACCCTTGCCAAAGCCAAGAGAGGCCAATACTGAAATCAGCTAATTGTAACCATTATTGCCAGAGTAAAGAAGAGGCAATAGTTGAGGAAGATATCAACAAACATTGTCTATGCCAATGAGAGGCCAGTGTAATACAGAATCATTGTCAGCAGTTGTTTGATGTAGAAGAGGGAAAACCAGAGTGACAGGAGAGAACGCCTCCTGGTAGAAAGTATCAATGAAGAGGGGAGAAAATCCTGCATTGCCTGTGGCAAATACAACAGTGGAACAAACTGTACCCATGTGCCTCATGTTTTCACAGACGAAGCTGTGGATTTTGATGTTGTTGAAAGTCAAGGACTTTTCAAAGGGTTTGAAGGAAACCTCACCACAGAGTACTTGTAGTAGTGTTAGGAGCTTTTGTCCTGGCAGGCAAGGGACCTTTTAGTGGTAGTCTTGGCAGGTTAATGGACCAGGAGGAAATCCCTGAAGTACTACATTGTGGTTGGAAGTTGTAAAGAAGGGAGTAGTTTCTTACCTGTAACTCCATTTCTCCAGCGTTGGTATCTTTCATGGATTCACATGCTTAGAATATTCCCCGTCGTCAGACTGGGAACCCTCGGTGCACATATATAGTCGTTTCCTATAGGAAAAACTTCCGACACTTGTGTGTCCTATCCACATCTATGTCCTCTCCGGGGCCGTCCACGCATGCCCCATAGGACGTAATGGTATAAAAGCCTCGCCCCCGCGGGTCCCGTCAGATTTCGACCCCTCCAAAGTAGAAAGGGGGGAACCTGTTTATGCACATATCTTGTACATTGCATTTCGGGGAGGCTGGTGGGCGCATGTGAATCCATGAAAGATACCAACGCTGGAGAAATGGAGTTACAGGTAAGAAACTACTCCCTTCTCCAGCATTGGATCTTTCATGGATTCACATGCTTAGAATAGATTGTATAGCAGTATCCTAGAAGAAGGAGGTGAGAATGCAATGCAACATACATCACAAAAACAAACCACTCCCAGTCCAAATATATATATATATATATACGTAAGCAGCAACATATTTTCTGATATAAACATATTCATAATACATATATATATATATATATATATTTAAAGCCGACACATCAAGGAAAAAAACAACATCGGCAAGGTAAAAGACAACAGCTTCACCATATTTGGCTTACCTCATCGAAAAAGATGGCGCAGCACTGCCCTTCCCATCTGTACTTCATCCGCATGCTGCCTTTCCAGGCAGTAATGGCGTGTGAACGTGTGTGGCACTGACCATGCCGCCGCCTGGCAGATGTCTGTCAGAGGAATTCCTGCCCATAGCGCCGCGGAGGAGGCTGTCGATCTCGTGGAATGGGCTCTAAGGTGCCCTTGTAGGGGTCTCCCGGCCTTGGAGTGACTAAAAACGATCGCCGACGAGACCCATCGAGTCAGTCCTTGCTTGGAAATTGCCCTTCCTCTCGTCGACGGACCATATGCGATGAACAGCTGTCTGGTAGTTCTGAGTTCTTGCGTTCTTTGCAGAGAAAACTTTAACGCTCTTTTCACATCAAGCGTATGAAGAGCCTTTTCCGCCGTCGACGACAGGGTCGCAAAGAAAGTAGGGAGAGCAATAGTCGAGTGTTTGTGATAGACCGTCGGCACTTTCGGGATGAAAGTAGGATTAGTTGATAGTATCACTTTGTCCTTAAAGAATCTCATATATGGAGGGTCTATGACTAATGCCTGTAATTCCGACACTCTTCTAGCTGACGTAATGGCAATTAAGAAAGCCAGCTTCCACGATAGGAACTGCATGGATGAAGAGGACATTGGTTCGAAAGGAGGCTTCATTAAGGCCGCCAACACCACATTTAGACTCCACGATGGTGGGAACCGCTTCGTAGGGGGAAAAATTCTAAAGAGACCCCTCATGAAATGTTTCACCAGTCTGTCGCTGAATAACGGTGCGGACTGTCTCCTTCTCGTGAACCTTGAGATGGCCGCCAGGTGTACCTTGATGGATGACGAGGATAGCCCACGCTCTGCTAGGTGAAGAAGATACGGTAAAATTTGTTCAGGAGTTACTTCCAAAGGCTGTATTTCGTGCTGTGCTTGCCACCACATACAGAACCTTCGCCACTTGCATATGTATGACTTGTTAGTGGAAGGAGCCCTAGCCGCCTGTAGAATTCTCCGGCAATCCGAGGAGACTTTCCAATTGCCAAATCCTGCAAAGTCAGGAGCCAGGCCGTCAGGTTGAGGCTGTCCGGATTGTGATGCCACACAGTTCCCTTGTCCCTGGATAGGAGATTCGGAACTTTCTGGAAAGTTATCGGTTGTTCCAACGACAGATGTAGTAGGTCGGAAAACCACGGTTGTCTCGGCCAATACGGTGCCACTAGAATGACCCGGCATTTGTATCTGCGAATCCACTGTATTGTCCTCCGTATAAGGGGAAACGGAGGGAAGGCGTACAGGAACTTGTCTGTCCACGGAAATGAGAACGCTTCCCCTAGGGATCCTTTCTGAGGCCATCTGCTCGCGAACTGCTCGCATTTCTTGTTTTCTTTCGTTGCGAAGAGATCGACTGAGGGGTGACCCCACCTTTTGAAGATTTTTTGCAGCTGAATCGTGTCCATCTCCCACTCGTGTATCTGAGCCATGCTCCTGCTCAGGGAATCCGCTTGTACGTTCTTCACTCCTGGGAGATGGTGAGCCACTATAGATATGTTGTATTTCAAAGCCCAATGCCATACCTTTTGAGCCTCCACAGAAAGGGTCCTGGATCTCGTGCCGCCTTGTTTTATCAAGTAGAACATGGCTGTCGTGTTGTCTGTCAGCACTCTCACTCTCGACCCCTTGATATGTGGGAGGAATGATTTCAAGGCCCATCTCACTGCCCTCAGTTCCAGCACATTGATATGTAGGCGTGATTCGGTGGGAGACCATCTGCCCTGGGTTTGGTGGTTGTCCATGTGTGCTCCCCAGCCCGTCAGGGATGCGTCCGTGATGATGGTATTCTGAAATTCTGGTTCTTGTAGAGGAACCCCTCTGTCCAGGTTGTGAACGCTTTTCCACCACTGGAGGGCTCGGATGATACCGTCGTCGTCGACGGTTATCCTGTCTGACCACCGGCCCGTGGCCTGCTTCCATCTGTCCGCTAGGAATTCCTGTAGAGGCCTCATGAACAATCGACAGTTGGCTACTAAGTGGATGCAAGAAGCCATGGAACCTAGGATCGCCACATACTTCCTCACTGAAAGTGTGCAATGTAAGCGTAGTTGACTCGTCAGTCGATTGATCTTTGACATTCTGTCTAGGGAAGGTTTCACTATTCCCGACTGGGTTACGAATTGAGCACCCAAGAACTTTAAGTTCTTTGATGGCCTTAGAGAGGACTTTTCGAAGTTCACTGCAAACCCCAGTCGTTGCAGAAGCTGTAAGGTGGTCTGTACGCTGTCGTTGGTCGACGCCGAGGAGGATCCCCTCACAAGCCAGTCGTCGAGGTACGGGTATACATGATGCCCTTTCTTTCGCAGCCAGGCTGCCACGGGTGCCAAACATTTTGTGAACGTTCTTGGGGAGGATTTGAGACCAAACGGGAGCACTGCGAATTGGTAGTGTGTCTGACCTACCATGAACCTCAGAAACTTCCTGTGTTTTTGACACATAGGGATGTGGAAGTACGCGTCCTGTAGATCTAGAGATGCCAAAAAATCTCCCACTTGAACAGACCTGATCACTTCCTGCAGCGTGAGCATTTTGAATTTCTGGCTCTGTAAGGTCTTGTTGAGGTCGCGTAGGTCGAGAATGGGACGCCATTTTCCGTTCGGCTTTTTTACCACAAAACATCGTGAGTATACCCCTTGGCCTTTCTGCGATGCAGGGACTAACTCTATGGCACCTTTTTGTAACATAAGTGCTACTTCCTGCAGCAAATTGTCCAGATGTGGTTGGGGTAGGGGTATCGGTGGACACTTTGGAGGTTTGCATTTGAAAAGTAGAGAATGTCCGTACCTCACTGTGTCCAACACCCACTGATCTGTTGTGATGTTTTCCCATTCTTTGACGCAGCTTGACACTCTTCCTCCCAGAACGGTGCGCTTCCCGTCATTGCTGGTCTTTCTGCTTGCTCGTCGACGACGAATAGGTCGGTCGTCTCTTGAATGACTGGAAGTTTCTGCGCCAGCTTGAGTTTTGAGAGGCGCGTCTATATCCTTGGGAAGGGTATGCCGACCTGCCAAAGGATCTATCCCTGGGTGTAGAAAATCTTGAGTTGCCAGACGCCCCTCTAAAGGGACGAAAGGATCGAAAGTGTTTACCACCCTGAAGAGCACCCAACGAACATGCCGTATCCGAGTCCTCCTTCATGCCCTTCAAGGCCTCGTCCACCTTTTCTCCGAAAAGAAGGTCACCTTCGAAGGGCATGTCCAATACTTTATACTGCACCTCGGGCCTGAAGTTGGTGCACTTAAGCCAAGCCTGGCGTCTTAGAACAACTCCGTTGTTTATCTGCTTAAAGCCCGAATCTGCCAGGTCCACCGCTATGTTAATAGCATGATTCGACGACTCTTCGCCCTCTCGTACCAGAGACATCGCCGTTCTTCTATGTTCCTCCGGAAGGTGGTCCAGTATAGGGGCTAGTCTGTGCCACATCTCCCTGTCGTACCTGGCCACAATAGCCAGAGAGTTGGCTGCTTTCACAGTTGCAGCACCCACGGAAAGAACCTTCTTACCAAACACGTCTTCGCGCCTTGCCTCATTATCCGGAGGGTTAGAGCACTTGTGTTGGGCCTTCGCTTTCCTCGTCGCCGCTGCCGACACCACTGAATCAGGTGTAGGTTGGGACGAAAGACACTTCGGGGTAGAGTCCGGCACTTTAAATTTCTTTTCAATGCGGCCTTTGACGGCCGGTTCAGAAAACGGGTGACGCATGGTTTGAACACCCTCTTTCCAGACATGATCTAAACTGGGTATTGAGAATATTGAACGTCTATTCTTACCCATATGGTCGAATAGAAAGCAGTCCTTTTTCTCCTCCTGCTGGGCCAGGCCAAACTCCTTGCATGCTTTTTCCATCATTGAATGAAAAGCGCCAATATCGTCTGGTGGCGATGGGTGAGTGGGGCTCTTTGGTGTTTCCAGTTCCACATCCGAAACCCAGGATGGATCCCTAGATGGAGACAGGGAGATATCCGATGCTGACCCACGGTCAGATAAAGAGTCCGAAAGCTCACCCTCCTCCTGGACTACTGGAGTCACCGGAACTCCGATCGTTTTGGTTGGACGGTGTGATGGGCCCGGTTCGTCGACGGGGGGAGTCGACGCCACAGGTGGAAGCCTTTCATCCAACGATTTTAGCAGCGAGTGTAAGGAGGACAGGACCTCCATGGACAGGGCCGATTGAGAGTTTGGAATTTTGGTAAACACCTGAGAGCAGGTTGCTCCTGATGGCGACTTGGCTCGTAGCCCAAGGTCTTCCGGGCCCGCAATCCTGAAACCGTCGTCTTCCTTCGAGGAAATCGACACTGCTTGTTCCTGCAGTAACGTGTCCGGCAACCCCAGATCAAAAACTTCTGGTCTCCAGGCCAGAACTTCGGTCGACGAGGACATCGTCGCCGTCGTCATCGGGTTGATGACGGGGGAAACCAACTGCGTCAGAGGCAGTGAGGACACTGACTGGTTCGTCGTCGTCGACGGTGGGCCTGCAGGTGGCTTAGGCGGTCCCGCCTTAACGGTGCTCTCCCTGCGTTTATCCGATTCTCTACTCGTGGCAGATCTATGAGGATCGCCCGAGGAGGATTTTGGCCTTTCCTTTCCTTGTTTTTTCGACGATGATGATGATGTCTTTTTTGAAGATTCTTTTGAAGAGTCCTTGGAAGAGTGGCTTCGTGGAACATCCTTTTCCGCCGGTCGAGTCTTCTTCGCCGGTGGTTCCGACAAGGTTGAACGGCGCGGGGCTCCCGATGTTTTCGTCGAGGCCACGCTGCGCACGGACCCCACCTCCGACTGAGGGTATGCTTTCGCCCCGTCATTTAACCACGATACCAGCCGCCGACTCCGATCTTTCAGGGTTTTCTGGGAAAAACCCTTACATATTTCACACTGGTCTGCCGAATGGTGAGGGTGGAGGCAATAAATACAATCTAGATGGCCGTCCCCCTCGTAAACCTTCTTCAATCCGCACGTGGCGCACGGGCGAAAAAGAGGTTTGGCCGACATTCTGGTAAGACCAAAAAAAAAAACCTCAACCCAGCGAGTAATTTCAACGATAGCCTAGAAAGTAGAGACTACGCGAGGAGATCCCACTATCTTTGGAGACGGTTGAAATCTGACGGGACCCGCGGGGGCGGGGATTTTATACCATTACGTCCTATGGGGCATGCGTGGACGGCCCCGGAGAGGACGTAGATGTGAATAGGACACACAAGTGTCGGAAGTTTTTCCTATAGGAAACGACTATATATGTGCACCGAGGGTTCCCAGTCTGACGACGGGGAATATTCTAAGCATGTGAATCCATGAAAGATCCAATGCTGGAGAAGAGTAAGTGGCAAGACCACCAGTGTTGACCATTTCATTGTGGTGGAATCATCCTGGCAAAACATTGTTGAGACAAAAGAATTGTGAAAGTATATGTGTTTGCTTAAGAAGAAGAAACCAGGGTGGAACATGTGTCTTGAAGAGATAAAGACGTTTTCATATGATTGAACTTTGTTAAAAGTCCAAGTGAAAGATTTTTGGGAGTAAGACGAAATGTATGATCAAAACCTGACTACAAAAGTAACTTTCTTATTTGAATGTTTGATGGAGATTCCTGCTTTGAATCTGGGGGAGGGGGTCCAACTCAGGCTAAAAGGATATGCAGTTATTAGGTTTCAGTTCAATATAATTTATTTCTGTTACATATCAATTGCCATTAATTACCTTCATGAGTTTGATGTATGTATAAGTATGAGTGGTTTCCTTTAGTTATTTTGATAGGCAGGGAAATCCTCTTTTAGGTTGGGGATAGTGAGGCGTTTGTCACACCCTTGTAAGTTTATAAAATGGCTACTTGTGACCAGCCTTTACCAAGTTGTCCACGTCACATTTCTGACCCCTCACACAGCCCAGTGTGGCATCTGTGCAAATGCAGGTTGGGAGGGGGAGCATCCTCTCCCTTTTGCATGCATTCCCTATTTGAAATGCATGCACAGTGGCCCCCGCAAACAGGATGACACACTCTGGCTCAGGTTATCTTGTGTCCTGCACGTTGTGAAAAATGTTGGCAATTCTGCAAAGGACAACATTTGTGATTCACATAAATGCCCAAGTTAATATCATATCAATCAGGGACTAATAGTATTGCATAATAGGACATAGAATGCTACATTCCATAGACACAGCTTTCAAGACTTCTGCTAGCAAGGCTGCCACCTGTTTTTGTATCCCGTTACGAGACACAGGTAAAAAGGTTGATTGTCATAATTATGGCACATCTATCACAATATGTATTTGTGCTTCTATGTGTGGTGGTGGAAGGCAGAAGCCACCACATAGGATTGCAGGCAGGAACATCAGTCTAGAAAGCAATATTTGGAAAAATGTTCAGGCCATTGAAACCGGTCATTCATGTTCACAACATCTCATTTGAAATGGCTCTTCCGTTTATCACTGTTATTCGTTGGGTTTTTAAATGCTATGTTCCCCAGTAAACAGCAAGATGCATTGTATATAACACACTCGAAATGAATGCACAGTCTGTGCTGAATTACACTGCACACCAGTGGGAGGGTCGAGCAAGGATACAAAAAGACTGGTTTGATTAATAGCTTTAAGATGAGCAGGGTTTGATAAATATCTCTAGGTTCTAGGGGAAGAGCAATAAACATTAGGTATTGTCCTTAAGTAAACAGAACACAGGATGTGCCAATACAAAGTGATACTTCCCTACAGGTAACTAACACTTGTGATGGTTTAGGTTCTTAAACTATACTGGAGATGCCCAATGCTATAAAGTAACGTCTTCAAAAGGATGGTCAACGAAATGTTCAAACTCCTAACCTAATCTTAAATCTTTTATCTTCAGGCTACCTATCTGATAACTTAAATGTTCCATGGTTTTGGCCAAAACGAAAAGTTCACAAACCTAATCTTCAAACATCCAATGCTAATTTTGTACAATACAACCAAATTATTCCTATGGGGAGAGTCTTGTAGCAATTACTCACAGTCTAGTCTCTTCTTTAGGCCTCTCTGCTTTGGCTTTGCATTTCAAGACCTCCCCTAGGTTTCAGATTCACAACAGGTCTCCCCAGACCTGGGCTCTGTAATGTGAGAAACCAAAGGGTGTCTCACTTGCTAGTCCCCGGGGATCTCTCTATCAAGTAGCCAGGGCGTGGCCATCGCTTTTGGATCCAGACCCTTGGGGTGAACCAGTGCCGGAGGATCACCTGGGTGAGCGATCTTCAGGGAGTGGAGGTGAGGAAACTGATGGTGGGACGCAGTATCCCCCCTTTCTCGTGCCCATACCTCATCCTATTTAATAGGGTTTTCCAGCATTCCAACCCCCACTTTTCTACACAAACACTAGGCAGAGGAAGAGGGCGACTGAGAGTAAAGAGGCTAACACGTACATATCTCATTGGACAAGTCCCGTTAATCAGGTCAGGAAAAGGCATGCACTTGACCTTAATCACATACATCTCATACCCATTAGCTCCCCTAGATTGATAAAAGGCGGAACATAGAGACACACTCTGAGCAAGGTGAAACACAAGAAGAAGCATTTCTTCCGGAACAAATGCAGGCCCACTGGAGCAGGACTACTACTTGAGGCACCAGAACGAAGGGTAGAAAAACCCTGAAGTTCCCTGCAGGAGGTTGTTGCCTCTGGGAAACCGTGAAGGAGATGCGGAGTAAGCCAAATTCCAGACAAGAAGGTGCATGCATTGTGTTTCAAGGACGCCAGCAACCCTCCCGGGTGAACGACAGAGTTGGGGAGGCCAGGCCAAGCCTGTGGTATCAACCTTGACTAGTGAATCAAAGCCGCAGAAACAAGAAAGTAATGCACACAACAAGTGAGTTAGTGAAAATCATGAAAGGCCGGTTTGTGTCAAGGAAAGATTGAATCTGCAACAGTGTATCGCACGT
Source organism: Ambystoma mexicanum (assembly GCF_040938575.1). Taxonomy (NCBI): domain Eukaryota; kingdom Metazoa; phylum Chordata; class Amphibia; order Caudata; family Ambystomatidae; genus Ambystoma; species Ambystoma mexicanum. The sequence continues at coordinate 1,464,283,172 of NC_090935.1, forward strand.
TTTGAAGGTTGCACACATGCTGATGAAACGTGAAAGAAAGCAAACCAGTAATGAACTTTTAAGTTACCAATAACTGTGAAGCCAGTGATACAGAGTAGCAGAGTGGTCCAGTGAAAGGAACTAGCCCACTCGAAAGTATCTACAAAATGTTTCATGTCTAGTTATAAAGCGGAAAAGTGAACAAACTCTGAACTGATCAATGGTCAAGATTAACCCTGATGAAAGTGGAAGTTAAAAGGTAATTGCTTTAAGAGGAATATTTCTTTGAACTTTTCTGATTGTGGTATAGAACTACCCATACCAAGAGTCAGTGCGGCAAGTTACATTACGAGAGAGCTGAAGTGAAAGTCGAAGTCGTCCTGCGGAGGTCTATGGTAAATGCCTTGCACATTCAAAAGTCTTCAACATCAGTGAAAGGTCTGGGCCCAACTGAGGGAGACCTGAAACATGAAATAAGTTAGGGGAAGGGAACCCCTAAAGAATGTGAATGAAGCTTGGGGACGTGTACTCCTGCAAGTGCTGTGATTACGAAGTCTGAGCCCGGCTGAGGGAGATCTATGTTGAATCAGGTACTTTTTGGTTCAAAGGTCCGAGCCCGACAGAGGGAGACTTACGTGAACTATTGATGCCTTGAGAGGTCCGAGCCCGACAGATGAAGACCTATGTGAACTTTTGTTTAACTGTGAAATAACTTTTGGAAAGATGGCATAAGTGACTTTAAAGTGGAAGGCTAAGCAGGCATCAACCCATGTTTTGAACTGCCTTTTTTTCTTGATAAACTGAGCCAGATTGTGTCATCCTGTTTACAGGGGCCACCTAACTCTGTGCTGTGTAATGTAGGGAGGAGAGCTGACTAAGTCACCTTGATCCTTTATAACACTGACTTTCCTTTGCATACACATTCCCCTTTACACGCTTTTGTATAAGAGATAAGGCAGGCTTTAGGTTTTGTTAGCATAGGCCATTTTGATTTGCCATAGACTGACTAGGACTATGTTTTCTGTATTATTTGATGGTAGAGACTATTCCCATTATAGCTATAGGGCAACATAGGCGTTTTTCCAAACCCCAAGAATCTAATAAAGTTTTTGAAACTTTAACTTTTGTGTCAGTGTCATACTTATGATACCATGCCTCCCTTACAGTAAGGACTCACAACAGGTCTCTACCAGACCCTAGCTCTTCTGCCATGGATTATATTCTCATAAATCTGCAATCTTGGCAGAGAGTAATCAACTTCAAAATCATAGATTGAGTCAAAAGCGCCCACAAGCCTTTGATTGCAGTTCGGAAATTTGAAGATTTCCCTGATTCCCCTCTTTTGGATACAGATCCAGTATGAGCAGATCCTCTAGAACTAAAAGCCACATGACAGTGAATATTTTGGAATAATGCTTTCTTAGATAACATGCCCAATGAATTATTTGGGTCTGCATTAACAGCTATTGAACACAGTCTGTACTCTACATCTAATGATCCAGCAATAAAGGTCTGATTTGTTTCATTTGCAGGAATTCTTCAATAATCTGCTCAAAAGCAGTGAGCACCTATCCTGGGCAAAAAGCTAAAGCAAAGACAATGTTCAACAGGAGATGGTTTGACAAAGATTGTTACAACACAAAGAAGGAACTCCAAGAAGCCCTTGATGACATTTCTGCAGAAAGAGAGAAAAACAATGGAAGTTGCCAGAAAACTGTATAAATAACGAGGTATCTTTAAAAGGCAATTGTATCAGAGTGAAAAATGGCACAAACTGGTGAAGGCAACAAATGTACAAGATCAAAGAGGGTTCTGGTGGGCCATTGCATAACGCCAGGGTGACGCAAGATTATTAGACATTCCTGTAGCCTTCCAGTGGGTCTATCATTTTGCGCCTTTGTATGCAGCTCGTATTACAACTATGCAATCTCTCAAATGACTGCCAGTGCCCCAAACAACAGATAACTTAGATAAGCCAGACATTTCAGGACAAGAAACTCTTGTGGCAATACAGGCACAATTTAGTGGGAGAGCACCAGAGTCATAGCTGATCACCTCAACCTGATAAAACATAATATGGCCTTGTGGGGTGCAATTTTGAATAAGGTATATAACTGTATCATATTCAAGTTGGATATTCCTTAATCATGGGAATCGGCGAAATTGTCCCGATCTTCAAACAAATCCTCCAGCTTGTTATAGGGAGATTTCCAGGACTGACAACCAGGCAAACAATTTTTGAAGAGTCATCTATAATAGATTGACAGAATGGTTGAAGGACCAAAGGGTCATAAGCCCATGCCAGTCAGGTTTCCAAGAGAAAATTAGCATGGGTGCCAGTACTTTTACAGGTAGCCCATATCTGCTTCAATGCATTTGGTTCCAAGAGGCTGTTTTATGAAGGCCTATATTACAATGTAGTTGCCATGCTGTCAAATCACATTGCGGTTGTCAGTAGAGAGGGCCCAGAAAAGTACACATATGAACTATACTTTTCAGCAAGCAGCATTATGAAAGTGATGCCTGTTTAGCAGAGCCACTTTTGGAGAGAGAAACTCACCATTATTTTGCATACTAAACATATAAAATCTCAAGAGTGCACCCGCCCCCCCCCTCTCATATGGCATTCTATCATATTAACATCATATCAATTGGATGAGTGTTTTGATTTTGGGGGAGCTAGAACCCGCTTCTCCAAGCTCTCTGGCACTAGCTAAAACCCATCCCCCACCAAATGGCCAACCTTTTCAGGTTTAACTTCGGGATCCATGGCAGTCAAACCGAATATGATTTTGGTCTCACCAAAAACTAGCGGCAAACAACAAAATCTACTTACTGCATTTGAACAGTGTTTGCTACTTACAACACAGCAGCTACACAGGCTCGCCCCACCCTCTGAAGCACACTGTCATGTATATTTAAAAGAAGAGTGTGCGTTTTATTGGGGGGGGGCTCTTTTCTTAGCCCATGCCACTGGAAGCAGGCCAAACCAGCCACCAACTCAGCAGCCTGCAAGGGGAAATCCCCGAATCCCAGCCAGTGCAGCACTGCCAAGGCTGAACGTTGCGGGCGATTTACCACAGTGATGCAATGGAAATGATAGAAACCTGCCTAGAGATAAACTGTAAATCCTCGTGTATAACTGCGAATACACTGGGGGTGGAAGAGGAAAGCGACTATTTCTCTAAAGAGTAGAGCACGCGGACACACAAGGCTTCTGAAAGTGAACTCCCGATACCTGAGCCAGCAGTACACGACTCGGCGCAAAGCTCCTCATATGCGGTAATGTTGACACCGTTTCTCAAACTTGACCTGCAATACCCCCTGCGGATCCACGCCCTGCTGTGCCCGGTTACTGAATATCCAATTAGGCAATGCGCTGGGAAATGGATGCAGCCAGGTGCTTACTGAGATGCCCGCCACTTGAATCACTCTGAAATGCAATAACCCAGAGTGGCCGTATCACCTTTCCGGGGAGTGCTGTTTTCCACTGTGACTGAACTCGTATTATTCTCCTCTTGTTACCCAGCCGCTAAAAGCCAATTAACAACTCAGCATGACTGAAATATGTTAAATGTCATTGTCGATGTAATTGCTAATTTTTTATTGCAGCGTATTTTAGAATAATCATGAGAAACTGCCTACAGTGCTTTTCTACCACGAGCAACGTAAACTAAGCATTGGCAATATCAACAGTTTGGGCTTTTGTATAGGTACGGGAAAGGAACTTGGCAGGCACTGCCATAGTGTCATGAACTGGTTTTTGATGGTAGCAGGTGCAACATGGTGTAAGTACATGAGAATCTAAAACCAATGCCTGTCAAATGCCTAATACCTATACACAAGCCAAACGTGGTGTTTTTAACAGGACTTCAGTGCTCATAAACGGAGTGGCTGAAGGCAGACATGTTCTAGGCCTTTTTAGTAGACCAGTAGTGTGTTTACAGCCCCAATTGTCATTAACTCTCAGAAGAATGCTTTAAAAAAAACACTGGCTGACATTTGACTGCAAGGTTTGTTGGTAAGGCTTGAGTAAAGCGAGCTGAAAGAGTTCCCATGAGGAGGTGTTTTTGGTGCAGAGGGGCAGGAACTGGGTGGGAATGGCCATAGGTATTAGCATGACCATGGGCAGTTAATAGGCGAGCAAATAACTAAACAACACCTATGAGCTTGGTGCCCTTGCTCCTATGCCATTTCTCCATATCCCTAGTCTAATGCAATAGTTTCGGCTTGTAGGTGTGCTCTGCCCCCTAATAGTCAAAACTAAAAATGGATGTCGTTTTCATGGCACACTTCTCGGACTGGGGAGTGAAATGGTCTAAGGATGGAGTGAAACATTTGGGGCTGCATGCTGTGCGTGATCCTAAAAGGTTCATGTCACATAACCTCGAGAGGTTGGTCGTGCACCTTGAAAGAGATTTCTGGCCTCGGGATTGTATCGAACTTCTGATATAGGAGAAGGTGAATGCAGAGACTATACCCCTTGCAGTTGCTCCCTGTTGTGGTCAGCTCAAGAGGATAGGAAGCGCTATATGAATCAAGAAAGAGCTTCTCGTAGGGTGCCAGAAGTAAACCTTTGATCCCTTGGCATGTTAGGACCAAGGGTGTCAAGAAGGGCAGCTTTGGGCTCTGTGGCCTAAAGGCTTTCATCAGGCATTCACACTTCACTTGGGCTATCATCTCCTTTGGGGAGTTTTGGATACTGACTTGGCTTGGGTAGGGCTAGAAAAAAGGCCACGCTCCCTAACAACATCTACTTGCGAGTGCTAGAAGTTTGAATTGTCTCCATGAGGGACACCATCAGCTATCTAGAGCTATAAAGTCCTCTTTTTAGGTGCTGTGTGGGTGAGGACAAATTAAAACAAAATATGCAATATCCCAAAAAACTGCTTCCTTCCTTTCTGTTATTGGTGAGTTCTCAGGTGCCTCTAGACATAGTCATGTCCACCCCTTCGCCATAAATGAGGGCAGCATACCATGGATTATCCAAAAATATACATATTTTAATATTTATTAAAAAAAAATCAATTGACAATACATTTATTTAAAAACACTAACATGATCATAATTCCTTCTTACACTGACTTATCTACAAAACATGTACGCATTACATGTGACTCATATGACAAATGACGAGGCACACGTAGTACAGCCCCTTCTGTGCCTTAGCAATGAAACACTTGATGTCTCTACTGAGACCCTGCCCAATGGTACCCCCTTGGTTTGAGAGGGCAAGAAAATGTGCCTATATTCACAAATGTGTTTCTAGAACCAACAATAGCTCTTGAAAATGTACATAGATTAATTCAGATTGCATTCCTTATTGGTGCTGTCTTCAGGGCACTTATTCTTTTTTCATATGTTCATATTCATCGAATGACATCCCAAGATTTGGCCATATTCCCAACATTCTACAAGAACAAACAAAGAAAATAATCTTAATGCCATGGTTACTACAAATTTTAACATGTCAAATCTCTTAGAGCACCCTTTATACCTTCACCTTTTTCACAATTCTAAACAAAAGGATTCATGTATTTTTAGTATCATCATTACCCGTAGGGAATATTTCCCTTAAGTTTCTCTCTTCAGCAATTTCCAAATCGGAGGCTCAAGTTATACCCCTCATATTTTTTTAAAGTGCATCACTTTACTAATTATTACTGTTTCGTATTACCACTGTCGTCAAGGCAAATACCTCTGTTGTTAGTTATTACAATTTTTAATCCTGCAATGGCCTGGTTTTCCTTTTTAACGTGTACTCAATAGGAGCAGCTTAGTATGTTCAACCAAAACGCCGAAAAATCTGCGAGGGGAAAAGAACCATGTGTTCTATGTAAGAGTTAAACCAACTACACCTAACTGCAAAACACCAATGAGTAACCAAAAAGGCGCTTACCCACTGTTGTCACTCTTTTAGGGACTCTTTTGTCGATAACGGGGCACGCAATTAGCTTCACCGCGTGTGACCATCCGGCATTTTTAGGACGTGTATCATCTGGAAATATTGTTCCCAAAAACCTAATAAGACATCCAAAATCTAAGGTTAAACCTCAATATTTCAGATTCTTAGAGGCAAAGTGTCTCTCGTACTCGCGTCTCACCTTCAACTATCCGATTCCTCCTCCGGCAGCTCGCTTCCTGTAACAACGTGTCACCTGACTCCAGGAAAAACGGGACATCGTCAACTCCTAACGTGATGTTTAAAATAGCGTGATCCATGATGACGTATGCCGGAACCACAGATGCATTGTGGGCGCATGCTTATAGCGACGTATAAACGCCTGCCATCTTGGAATAGGGACCACTCTATAGATTCCCAATAACGTGGAGTTCTAAATGCATCCATCTGTTGTGCTCTAAATATTAGCCACGTCAAATCCAACTATACAGACGTGCCTTCAGTTATTTTATTATTCATAATGAACAAGCGTTGCCCATTCAATGTTGTAAGTACATACTTACGACGTATAGACGACCGCCATGTTGGAAAAGGGACCTCCCTTTGAATTCCAATGGCGTGGGGTTCAAAGTACCATCCATCTGTTGTACTTGAGATTTTAGCCCCATACAAAACATCTACAGAGACGTATTTTCGATTATTTTTTGTGATGAACGAACAGTGCCCATTCAATGGAAATATTTAAACCTTCTTTTACAGTGTTTAAAGAATAAATCCATTTTTATTCTGTCTGCATCAGTTTTAGGTCTCTATTGCCCCCTCTAGGTTGGGGAAAAATCGTTTCAATGATAAACCAATGAATGTCATATGAATTGTGTTGGGCAGATCCTCGGCCTTATAGGACTCTTAGTTTTGCCAATGGATCTGCGTACAATGTGCGAGGGGTAACCTCAGGCTTTAAGTCTGGCAGACAGATCTTTACTGTTTGCGTCAAAGTCCTCTTTATGGCTACAGTAGACCTTAAAAGCTTCACTAATTGCAATTCAAAATGGGTTGTGTATGCCATAAGATGTCCATGCGTACTTCTTTACATTGGCAAAACAAAGAGACCTATACGGCAGAGGATCTGCGAGCATAGATCTTGCGTAAAGAATGGCGTAGTGGACAAACCTTTAGTAGCACATTTTAAGTCTGCCCAACACAATTCAGATGACATTCATTGGTTTACCATTGAAATTATTTTTCCCCAACCTAGAGGGGCAATAGAGACCTAAAACTGAGACAGGCAGAACAAAAATGTATTTATTCTTTAAACACTGTAAAAGAAGGTTTAAATATTTCCATTGAATGGGCACTTTTCGTTCATCACAAAAAATAATCGAAAATACGTCTGTGTAGATGTCTTGTATGGGGCTAAAATCTCAAGTACAACAGATGGATGGTACTTTGAACCCCACACCATTGGAATTCAAATGGAGGTCCCTTTTCCAACATGGTGGTCGTCTATATGTCGTAAGTATGTACTTACAACGTTGAATGGGCAACGTTTGTTCATTATGAATAATAAAATAACTGAAGGCACGTCTGTATAGTTGGATTTGACGGGGCTAATCTTTAGAGCACAACAGATGGACGCATTTAGAACTCCACGTTATTGGGAATCTATAGAGTGGTCCCTATTCCAAGATGGCGGGCGCTTATACGTCGCTATAAGCATGCACCCACAATACATCTTTGGTTCCGGCATACGTCATCATGGATCACGCTATTTTAAACATCACGTTAGGAGTTGACGACGTCCCGTTTTTCCTGGAGTCAGGTGACACGTTGTTACAGGAAGCGAGCTGCTGGAGGAGGAATCGGATAGTTGAAGGTGAGACGCGAGTACGAGAGACGCTTTGCCTGTAAGGATCTGAAATATCGAGGTTTAATCTTAGGTTCTGGATGTTTTATTAGGTTTTTGGGAACAATATTTCCAGAAGATACGCGTCCTAAATATGGCAGACGGTCACACTTGGTGAAGCTAATTGCGCGCCCCGTTATCAACAAACAAGTCCCTAAAAGAGCGACAACAGTGGATAAGCGCCTTTTCGGTTACTCATTGGTGTTTTGCAGTTAGGTTTAATTGGTTTAACTCTTACATAGAACACATGGTTGTTCTTTTCCCCTCGCAGATTTTTCGGCGTTTTGGTTGAACATACTAAGTTGCTCCTATTGCGTACACGTTAAAAAGGAAAACCAGGCCATTGCAGGATTAAAAATAGTACTGACTAATGACAGAGGTATTTGCCTTTACGAAAGTGGTAATACGAAACAGTAATAATTAGTAAAGTGATGCACTTTCAAAAAATATGAGGGGTATATCTTGAGCCTCCGATTTGGAAATTACTGAACAGAGAAACTTAAGGCAAATATTCCCTATGGGTAATGATGATACTAAAAATAAGTGAATCCATTTGTTTAGAATTGTGTAAAGGTGAAGGTGTAAAGGTGCCCTAAGAGATTTGACATGTTAAAAGTTGTAGTAACCATGGCATTAAGATTATTTTCTTTGTTTGTTCTTGTAGAATGTTGGGAATATGGCCAAATCTTGTGATGTCATTCGATGAATATGAACATATGAAAAAAAAATAAGTGCCCTGGAGACAGCACCAATAAGGAATGCAATCTGAATTAATCTATGTGCATTTTCAAGAGTTATTGTTGGTTCTAGAAACACATTTGTGAGTGTAGGCGCATTTTCTTGCCCTCTCAAACCAAGGGGGTACCATTGAGCAGGGCCTCAGTAGAGACATCAATTGTTTCATTGCTAAGGCACAGAGGGGGCTGTACTACGTGTGCCTCATCATGTGCCATATGAGTCACATGTATATGCGTATATGTTTTGTAGATAAGTCAGTGTAAGAAAGAATTATGATCATGTTGCTGTTTTTAAATAAATGTATTGTCAATTGATGTTTTTTTTAATATATGTTAAAATATGTATATTTTTGGATAATCCATGGTAATCTGCCCTCATTTATGGCATGGGGGTGGGCATGACTATGTCTAGAGGCACCTGAGAACTCACCAATAACAGAAAGGAAGGAAGCTGTTTTGTGGGATATTGCATATTCCATGAGGGACACTCAACACTCAAGTAAACATTGGGGAGGTTCAACGACTGGCTTACCAATAACAAGGATTCTTGTCAAGGCCCCGCTATGGGTTAATCCTGCTTCCTAAGGGAATGATCAGAGTTTGTATTGGGAAGTGGCAGGTTGCTGCCGGCATTTCCTGGATTGAAGACGTATGCAGTGGCAATTTACCATGCTCATTTGAGTAACAGGTTTGGCCACCCGGAGGCTAAAAGGCGTAGGGTTTGGAAATTTGCGAACCTGCTGAGGGCTTAAATGGAAAAGCAGACCAATGCCCTGACAGGGAAGCAAAGGTTAGGCTCCATTCCAAAACAGTTGCATCTGAAGACTCTCAAAAAGCTTGGTGGTTTGGAAGAGCTCTCAAATATGAAGCAGGCCTAGGACAATTATCTTGGCATGAACTTTTCTGTGGAACAGTGGTAACAGCGTTGGGGAAAACATTTTGGATCAGGGCAGGCCTTTTATTGAGAATAAACACCAAAAAAACATAAATTGCGTGTATTGGACATCAGCCAGTATTCAGAATGTGGGGTTGTTGGCTTCTGACAGATGAGGGGGTGCGACCATAGCGGCGAGACCCTGGGGCACATGCTGTGGGACTGCCCCAGACAGTGTGATTTTTGACTGGAGCCACTGGATTGTGTGGGTTTGTTTCTGGGGTGTGTGAGATCCCCCTTCCTTCAAATTTCCCCCTGGGGTTGGCGGTCAGCAGGACCTCACATGGAGAGACTGCTCTCTTGGGGATGCAGACTTCCTTTCCCACCCCTTCATATTATCCCCCACAATCCAACACTGCACTACTGACTAACAAATATCCAGACTTCTCTTACATATATTACTGTAATACCATTCGAGAAGAAAAAACTGGTGTTGTGACGAGCAAGAACGTAGGAGAAATAAGGAGTACGTATCTATTTAACACCGAGACAAAGAAGTTGACACGAGGTATAATGAATGTGTCACAAACACAAAGGAAGGACTTTCCAGAGAAGTTGGGGAAGCCCCAGCAGAGCATCATAAAAAGAAGTGAACTTAGAGAAGCAGGAAGTGTAGCCGGGAGTTACAGAATGGCTGGATTGAGAAGGCTGGGAAACTAAGGGAGATGCTGCTTCATGTAATTGAAAACAGCTACGAAAAAATAAAAGTGACAGCGGCTCGCTGCCCAACCAACCGAGAGGACTAAGTTTGTAAAAGTCCCTGGAGAGACCTCCAAGCGGGCCGAAGGAGAGCCCTTCTGTCGGCGTACCAGAGAAGCTGCATGCCAGGAAAAGATCCAAGGTGGTCTGTATATGGAAGAGGCCCACAATCTGAGAACCAAAGGAAGGAGGTGGTGGCATAGAAGGGAAACCAGGAGAATTCCCTTTTATCACTGATTCCCCTGGAACATGGAGGAACCAGAAAACCATCCTGACCAAGTACGGACAAGGGGAAAGGAACGCTGCACCAGTGACACAGACCCATGACACAACAGGTAAAGGGGAGGGCGGGAGACCCAGGGAGCAAGGCATAGAGAATCACTCTGAAACCCTGCATTCTCATCCCAGTGGTGGGCAAATCTACCAGAAGAGTAAAGATTTCTGAGGGACCCTGCATACTCATCCCAGTGAGGTGCAAATATATAAGAAGAGTGGAGACCACTCAGGGACCTTGCATACTCGTCCCAGCGAGTGGCAAAGAGATAAAAAGAGTGAAAACCACTCCAAAACCCTGCATACTCATCCCTGTAAATTGCAAAAAGACATAAGAAGAGTGAAGGTCACTCAGGTACCCTGCATACTTGTCCCAGTAGTTGGCAAGAGTATTGAAAGTGTGAGAGTCATAAAGAAGCTCATCATGGTTGTCCTAGTCAGCACCAACAGTACAGAATAAGGAAGAGTCAAACAGAGACTGCATCTACATTTCTCAGTGTGAAGAGAAAGAGTCTGAAGAGTGTGAAGAACAAGTCTACAAGGGCCTGGGAAGATCCCTTGAAGGAACTGAAAAGGCTACTATGAGGAATACCCAGATACTATTTGAAGATACCTTATTGAAAGGAACTGATTAAAAGCACCCCAGGAGAACAGAGCCATTGTCCTGTTTTCTTTTTCTTTTAATTAGTTGTAGGGCTAGAGTAACTTAACTTTTTTATAGGAGGAAAGACGGTTTACTTTGGACTTCATGACTTTGGCTAGCTCCCTAGTTCAAGTTACACTAGGTATGGAAACCCTTAGCTTAAGAAAAGTTAGGCATTTTCCTTATTATTTAAATAAAATCATTGTGAATATGGCCCACAATTGTCTGTCTCCTCCTTCTGACCTACCACAGGTGACAGGTTTCTGGCGCTGCTGATACTGCTGATTTTGAGATGCTGATGTGATAAGGGCGCTGGGCAGCATATGGGGCTATCAAGGGCGATATTGTAGGATGTTGTTATCAGGCAACATCTAATTCAGGGGAACTTTCCATCCACCCCAAACAAGGCGCGTAAAACTTTCCTTTATCTAATAAAGTTTGTTTTTTGAATCTGGGACACCCAATTTAACAGAACTGATTCCTTACATCCTCCCCTCTCCTTTGGAACAAGAAATACATAGGGTTGTAAAGAAGGTCAATTTATTAACAAAATATGAATAGTAAAATCAATTTAGATAAATAAGTTATACTTCCATTTCATTCTAACGCAATGATGAAAAATAATCAGCAGTCTCTCTCTCTCCTGGCCGCTCTCTTACTGTGGCTACTATCTACCAGCTGCCTGGCCAGGTAATCTCCTTTGTCTCCGAGTGGGTGGACCTATCGTCCTCCCTTCTTGCCTCGACCACTCAACTCCTCCTCCTTCTCTGAGACTTGAACATCCACCTGGATGCTTCCTGTCCTTCCTCTGGACTGTTTCACAACCTCTGCGATTCTCTTTCTCTCTCAATTTTTCCCTCTGGCCCGACTCACTCTGCAGGGCACACATTGCATGTTCTGATCTCCTCAGACCTCCCCCTGTCTAACCCTCTCACCACTCCTCTCTCCTGGAGTGACCACTTTCTCCTCTCCTCTCATCTCTCTCTCTCTACTCCTCAGGCCGAGCCAACTCCAGCACTGCCACCCACCTTCTCAGTCATCCGACCCATGAAGCATGTGTCAGTTGAGGTTTTCGCTGCTACCTTCTCTCCCCCTCCTGCACCTCTGGCTGACTCACATCCTGACAGAGCCCTTTCCAACCTCCATTGTTCTATCTCTGATACTCTCGATGTACTTGCCCCTGTTATGAGGATCCGCTTGAAGCACGAAGCCAAGTGCAACTCTTGATACGACTCAGACCTCGGCACCCTTAAGCGCAAGTGTAGGGTGGCTGAGAGGAAATGGAGGGCATCATGTGCAACCTCTGACAAACTGGCATGGTGCCTTCTCCCAAGGCAGTATAGACTCTCTGTCCACACTAAGAAAAGAGCACACATTCAAGCTCTGCGGCATCTAACAACTCGGCCGAACTCTTTAAAATATGCTGGCCAATCCTACTGCAGTCTCTACATCTCCTAATCCCTCTGAGGCCCTCAGCACAGCCTTGGCTTCACATTTCATCTCTAAAACCCAGGACATCCTGTCCACCCTCTCTACGTCTGGCCTTCCTGTGGCCGCCTCGGATCCTCCCTTCTCTTCCTTTGTACACCCTTAACAATGTTTCTAGACGAGCCCGATCTATGAAAGTCTCATCAAAACAGGTTCTTCCCTGTTCATCCAAAACCATAAAGGACCACATTGACACCCTCGCTCCAGCCTTGGCCGACTTCTGCAACCACTCTTTCGCATGGGAACCTTCCCCTCCCCCTAAAGCACTCCCTTGTGCACCCTCTTCTTAAGAAACCCTCTGCCGGCCCCTCCTGTCCGGCTAACTATTGCCCGATCTCCATTACTCCTTTTCTGGGCAAACTCTTGGAAAAGCTGCCCTTCTCCCAGCTTAACCTTCACACTGAATCTGTTGGTTGTCTCCATGACCATCAGTCTGACTTCAGAGCGGCCAGAAGCACTGCAACTGCTCTCCTGAACATCGATGAAGACATGCTCTCAAACCTCGACACTAACCACCCTTTTGTCCTTATCCTCCTCGCTCTCTCTTCTGCTTTTGATACTGTCAACCATGCCATCCTGCTCAACCGGCTCCGTGATAACCTGGGTATCACTGATCAGTCCCTGGCCTGGCTGACCTCTTTTCTCTCTGACCGACCCTCCCAAGTCCAATTTGGGTCCTTCCTCTCCTCCATCTCTCTCTTTACCTGTGGTGGTCCCCAGGGGTCTAATTTAACTTGTTCACTGTTCAACCAATACCTGGCACCTCTCGCCCACGGCATAGCTGCTCTCTGCTCCAACTTTCAGTGCTATGCGGATGATACTCAGTTCTCTTTCAGGCTCCTCTCAGACGCCCCTTCTCCCTTTCTCATCCTGGATTGCCTGTCTGCAATCCAGGAGTAGTGTGCCGCCAATGATCTCTGCCTTAATGATAGTAAAACAGAGCTCCTCCTCATTGGATCACCAGCACACTCCTTTACTCTCACTCTCTGGCCGCCCAACCCAAGCCCTCCTCCTGCTCCTACCTGTGAGGCTAAAAACCTCTGGGCCATCTTAAACTCCACACCCTCCTTTTCTCCACACATCTCTGATGTCTCTAAGAAGTCAAACTACTAGCTGCACCTCCTCAGAGGTATTCTTCCTTTCCTCAGTTTCCCCCAGAAGCTCACTGTCTCCAGAGCTCTGGTTCTCTCTAGGCTGAACTACTGCAACAGCCTCTTTCTAAATCTACCTGCCTCAACTCTCCATCCTCTACAACTCATCCAGAACAGGACTGCAAGACTTTCCTTGGCCTTAAGCCCATGGATCACATTTCTCCAGCACTGAAATCTCTTAATTGACTTCCAGTAGTGGCAAGGATCAAGTTCAAGACCCTATGCATCGTCCACAAGGCTTTCTGGGGCCGGGGACCACAATACCTCCAACTCTCTCTACCAAAATATCTTCCTACTCGAGCTCTCCGCTCCTCCACCTCCAACTCGTTGAGGGTCAGTCACTTCTCCAAGCAACGAGTTGGGGCAGATCTCTTTCTTCTGGTGGTGCCTCCCTCTGGAACAGCCTCCCTGCCACTCTGAAACTTGAGCAGAACAATCTGCGGTTCCGGAAGCACCTCAAGACCTTCGTCTTTGCTTCTGAATTCTCTCTTCCTCTCCCCTGCTGATGTCCTGTCTGATCCACGCACTGGTTACCTGGCCATCTTCTGAATTAAGGCCCAGGTCCCTGCCTGTCCAGCTGCAAAGCCGCACTGCCTCTTGGCAACCCCTGCACTTGTGGTCTGTATCTGTAACCCTATAGTACCCACTCCTCTACTTATTAGATACTTGTCTGCACTTCTGAGCACCCACACTTACCACCCGTTGGCTGCACTACTTGTTTCCTGTTGTTTCCTTTGTCCTGCACTTGTCCATCCTCCCACCCCCCCAGCACTTCTCCCTTCCCCGTTCCCCTGCACTTGCGCAATCTGAATGTCACTAGACATAGTAAGATTGTGTTTTTTGTCCTCCCTCTTTTTTCCTCCCCTTGCTTTGCCACGCCTTGAAACACTTGTCTATAGGCACTCTATAAATGCCATTTCATACCATATCATAACACACTATTCCCTCCATTTCAATGCTACAGTAATGAAAATAGAGACTTTTGTAGCACACAGATAACCATCTATAGGTTTTGTTCACTCTGGACGCACATGCATCATTGATTAAAATGCATGAGAGGTTTGGATAAGACTTTCATTTGTTAAAACAAAACAAATCAATTTAAGACATCCCAGCCCCCAATTCTCTCTACTTCCCCCTTATTGCAAATAGATACCATCCCCTTACTCAATAGACATGTCCAAATTTCAACAGCATTCTAAAAGCTCAATTTCAACAAAATACTGGACCTTCCTGTATGTAAATGGCTTGTACAAAGGAAAATGTATGCTTAACATGTGTATAGGCTAGATTCCCTTTCACTGATGTTTCTATTTAATTACGGTGTAAAAGTATACCTTTCTCACTTTCAATGGGCAACTTAAAATGTGAAAATAGGTAACGATGAATCACCCTTTCTGTTTTGTCTTGAGCAACTCAGCATTAATAATTGTATTCTGCTTGATGACATAACCAGGAAGGCACTTCAATTACTTGATCCATCTCGATATGCACACAGTGAGATGCCCTACACTCTTCTTTGCTTCTGCATTGCACAGAATAGGAGTTAAAGGATCTCCCTGTAGAAACAATATAGAATCTACTTAATCAAATCCATAATTCCAGAAGCACATATGCTTATTCCATATATACCTATTTCCCAGATTGTACAGTCAATTTATATATCCCCAACCCTCAGTACTTGCAAATAACAGGGGCAGGATTTAATCTAATTCTCATTATAGTATTGTTCCCCTCTGGATTATTTCCCCTTTAGATTATACTTGCATATGAATTTCTTTTGGCTGTCTCACAAACAGGCACCTCTTATGGAATGGTTCAATTCTCCTCCTCTGGGAACAGGTAGCCAGCAAGGATCAGCTTTCCCCAACAACCGGTCTGCTGTCTTTCCCTCTAAAGATGGCCTGGGACTTTAACTCCTATGAGGCCTCACTTACAGGGCTCTGGTGTAAATCCAAAATGGGTTCAAAAGGAGAGAAATCTATTCCTTCTCCTTCTTGTTGTTACACATTCTTCTTCTTCCTGCCATCACTCAATGAGTGAGCGAGTCAGACTGTCCACTAGTGAGTGTGTGTTGGATCTTTTATAGAACAAAAAAAACACTCCCTTTTGAGGTGTGTATAATTTCTCAAATCTAATTGATCAACGTATGTGATTGGACAGTGTTCCAAAAGTGACATCACGATATATTATATATTTTTTAATTACATTTTTTATTTTTATTGTTTGAGGCGCAGACCTAGCTCGAAAGTAACAAAGTGCTGTACAGAGTGTGGTTGGCCAGAATCTGGGCTGCCATCTTTTAACAGTGGTACAGTGAGGGCTGTGCATCGGTATGTGCGTCCATTGGACTTAGTCCATGGTCAGCTGTTGTTGAAAGAGCCATGTTTTGAGAGATTTATGAAATTGGAGAATTATGGGGGCATTCCGACCCGACACTGGGATCGAGTTCCAGAGGGTAGGTGCATGACAAGAGAATGATTTTTTACAGGTCCTCTTTTTGAGGACGAGTTGTGATTCATGCTGGTTGGTCGAATGGCTGCAAAAAGAGCGTGTGCCACCACATATGTGGAGCTTAGCCGCCAGGTACACTGGTGCGCTACTTATGACTGTTTTGTAGATGATACATGCAGTCTTAAACAGTATCCTGGATTGGAGTGGAAGCCAATCTAGTTCCCGTAGGATGAGGGTAATTTGGTCAAATTTCTGCGCTCATGTACATGCTGCAGCGTGGTGGGGTGCTTTTAGGGGAGACAAGTAAGTAGATGGAGCCTTGTCAGGAGAACATTTTCCCCATCAATGTGCGAGACCACAAGGGCCTGCACTACCGTCCGGAAGTCCTGCGGCGGGATGAAGGGTTTGATTTTCCTGAGGGTAGAGATTTTGAGCCAAGCTATTTGGGCCTTCTTGGCTATGTGTTTCTGGAAGGACAGACTGCTGTAAATGGTGAAGCCCAAGTATTTTGCTGAGTCTGAGAGTTGGGAATCAAATCTTTCTAGGGGCATATCATTGAGCCATTGTTGGACAAGTTGTTTTTTAGCGGGTGGACCAATGCGGACAAATTCTTGGATGGGTTTAGTTTGAGGTAGGCAAGTGACATCCAGGACTGGATGATGGCTAGGTAATCGTGGAGACGAATGATGTCCTGTGTGCTATTTACTCTCATCTACAACTGAGTGTCAGCCACATATTGGTGGATGGCTATATTGGGATCTTTGAGAAGAGTGCCCAAAGGCTCCATGTAAAGGTTAAAAAGGATTGTTGAGAGGATGGAGTTAATTTGTACAGCCTGGTGTCTGAATGAGGTAGGAGGTAAACCAATTCAGGACAGTGCCAGAGAATCCCAACCTGTCAGAAAGGAGGGAGAGAAGGAGGCAGTAGTCGACAGTTTTGAATGCAGCCGAGAGGTCAAGGAGGACGAGAAGGCATGAGTCGCCCCCTTATCCATGATTTGGAGGGCATCATCCACCAGTGGATGCTGGCTGTCTTGTACCTATACTTGGGGCGGATCCCTGACTGATAGTCATTTAGGAGGCAGAGTTGCTTGATTCTGACAAGCAGTTGTGTAGCAACTACTTTTTCCAAGATTTTGCCATTAAACGGAAGGTTTGTAATGGTCCAGCAGTTCGCTAGGTCCTCTAGATCTAGGGTTGTTTTTTTCAAAAGGGGTCATATAAGATCAGTTTTGAGGGTGTCCGGAAATGATCCTTCTGTAAGGGAGACAATGATGATGCTGAGGTGCACATTAAGAGCTGGGCCTGTCAATTGTTTAATGATGGAGGCCTGAGTTATTTTGTCAGAGTAAGTAGTAGGCCGTGGCACAATTGTTTGCAGGCGAATTGACCGTGATCAATTCAGCAGCTAAGACAATTTTGCTGCCGTCAAATTGGGCCAAACTGAAACCCCGCACCACCGCAATACACACCCCCAACAACCACCTACTTACCTTTTTTGAGGTTCGCTCATCGTCTGATCCGGCGGCATCGGATCCGGCCCTCCTACGCAGGTTGGATCTGACGCCGGAGGGTCTGCTTTTCTTTTTTTTTTCTTTTTCCTGTCCCCCGCCTCCAAACCTCTGGAAGCAGGGACACCCTTGCTACCCCCAAAGGCCCTCACTACCCAACATGAGCAGCGGGGGACACCCTGCTCCACATGTTTGGGAGTAATTACCCAAACTAATTGTATAGAATCAATCGAATGGTACTGGTCGAATTTGGACAGATTTACCATACGATCAATTGTAAATTATCATTTTGGGTACTACCGGGGTGCAAGGGATGCTAATACTGTCAGAGGTTGATTAGATTGTCTCTCAGATTTTGTCTATGTTTTCAATAAGAAATGTGTTGATTCCATCACATTTTTCCTGAGTTGCTGGTACCTCGGGGTTGGAGGAGGGTTTGATACAATGCTTTACTACTTCAAAGAGGGCTTTGCTCCAACTGGAAGCTGCCACAATAGTGGTGGAGCTGTTTATTACTGAAAGGGGCAGTCTGTTGGGAGTAACGTCTACACCCAACTTCCCTCCCATTTGATGTGATGTCATCTCGGACATTTCTTGCATTAAACACTGCAAAATTATGAAATAGTAAATTCCGCACATATGACCACTCTACTAATAGGCTCACCAGATTCCTCTCTAAGGCACAAATCAAATGCCACAATTGTCATCATGATGGCACAAATGGTTGCTGACTTACAGATGTTGACATTTAATTCACGTATACATTTATATACACATTACTTTCCCATCTCAAAGTAAAAGGCTTGTGAGAGCAAATTCTAGGATATATGGATCTCTGGCGTGCGATGTTTCTGTGTTTCAAAATGCAAATTCACTCAATTTGCATAGTTAAAAATCACATTAGAAAAAATCTAACAGACATTTTCAAACTGAACGCTTGAAAAACAATGTGCTTGCTACAACATTCTGTTTGGGCGATATCACCAGAAATATTAAACCAATATAGCATTTTTTCTTTATACAAAATATTATTGGGCATCTGGAGTTTGGTCTGCTAACATAGCATCTCGGGTCTTTTGCTGTTAGTTCAGGGCTTAATATATTTATGACTTCAGTCTGACAGTAGAAAAGCCTTTTGGAGTTCGAAAGTTCTTGAGGGGCTATGACTCTAATTCCTGCCCCTCTTCGACCATTTCCCAGGTCTGGTAGATTTTTAGATAAACACTTTATTTTTCCAGGATCTTTTCAGTCCATCAGGAGAAGCTTGAGAGATTGAAATAGCAGAATGGAGAAAATAGATCCACTGGTCAAATTGAACTGCTATTATTTTTTTAAGAGGTTAAGCCCACTACCCAGATGCAAGCCCTGCAGAAACCCCTTTAGCAGGATCGTCACCTGGGGGTATCTAGGGGTTGCAACTAAACCCTGTGTGACCCCTGGCACTGCATCTGCAACGGCTGAGGACGCAGATTTCACAAAGAAATATTTTCTTTTTGAGGTCACTGTGACCTTAAAAAGAAATAATTTCACTTTGAAATCGGAGGCTCCCCCTCCCGCAGGACATGGACGGCTCTGGCTCCTGTGGTCTGCTGTGCATAACACGTGCGTACAGGAGCATGGGAGCGCGTGTGTGTGTGTGTGTGTTGTTTGTGTGTGGGTGTGTGTGTGTAATGTACGTAGGTGTATATATCATGTAATTTGTGTGAATGAGTGCATGATTTTGGGCGCCTGGTCATGCGTGTGGGGGTAAATGGTGAATGAGTGCATGTGTAAATGAGCAAGTGGTGTGTGAATGTATGTGCTTGTGTCAAATATCTGGATTACTTACCAGTAATATTTATTATTCCTAGTCCTACTCTTCCAAGTCCCACTCCTTGCCTATAAAGCACTTTGTCTCATCCATAAGTGCTGAGACAAGGGAGAGGGACATTGAGGTAATCCTGGGCTGAGGAGATGATTTAGGGGGTTGGGGGGGAGTGGGAGGGAGAGGGGACATGTAGAAAGGGTGGGGGCAGGAAAGGAGTGTGCTAATACATAAAGGTCATTCATGATAAAGCAGGCATGATATATATTAGTGGCTGAATTAAAAAAAGGTAGCAGGCGCCCCTCTCTCGGAAGAACAAGGCATGATAACCTGTTCAGTGGTTGTTAACCACATTGAGAGTTCGCAGCTATCTGCTTTTTGCTCACTGTACCTTTCACAGATGGGAAATATCCATTTGCGTATCAGTCTTTGTCCCACCCACATGTGCAGTCTAGCACTGAAATGCTATGGCAATTCCTCTCTGGTTGCTGGTGGTACTCTTGTTCAGAGAGGAATTGCCATAGCATTTCGGTGCTGGATTGCCCATCTGGGCGGGACAAAGACTGATATGGAAATGGATATTTCCCATCTGTGAAAGGTACAGTGAGCAAAAAGTGTGTGCTGCAAACTCTAATCTCAGATAAGGTTATCATGCCATGTTCTTTTTGGAGAGGAGCGCCTGCTACCTTTTTTGAAATATATTAGTGGCTGGACTGGCATTATTGTACAGCCAGTCTAGTCATTTCTTACTGTGGCATGACATTTTTACTGGGCATCTATAATAAAGTAATCATGATAAGTGCTTTTACCTGTCTAGCCTGGCATTTGGGATGCAGCCAGAATAGCCTTTCCTTACTATGTCATGGCATATATCTGGGCATATTTAATGAAGCATCATAACTGTTATTATGTGGCTAAATTTGCATTTTGGTGTGGCTAGTCAAACAATTTCTTACTGTGGCTTGACATTTTGTACTGGGCATCTCTGCTAAAGCAATCATGATATGGGTAATTAGCTGGCTAGACTGGCGTTTGGGTGCAGCAAGTCTAGCCTTTCTTTACTGTGGCATGGTGTATTGTTCTGGGCATCTATGATAAAGTAAGCATGATAAGTGGTATTACGTGGTTAGATTGGCATTTTGGTGAAACCCATCTAGGTGTGTCTAGCCTATGTTATGCAGTCAGTTTTTACATGTTTTCTTATAGTTGCATTGCATTTTCAATAGTAAAGAGATAAGATAGCCCAACAAGTTAAGTGCTCGCTGCTGCGACATGTGTGATCTATAGTTTGCAGGTTCAAATCCCGACATGGCCAACTCAACCTTTAATTCTTCCAAAGTTGATAAATGAGTTCCAACTTTGGTTGGAATGATAATTGTATTTAAATATATGTTATGCATAGTGCTTAGGCGAAAGAGCTACATAAATAACAAATCATTATCATGAATCAAAACATTAATGCCCCTGTGCATTTTTGGTGACTTGGATTTTTGGATACTGTAATATCGTAGCAACTGACAATGTATGGACTCTACTTATATAATGACAATACCTGACATACAGCTATAACTGGCATAATGTGGAAGAAACTGGCCATGCAATGCAGAGGTGGCATATTTATGGCAATGCCTCAGCCTTTGTTGATTCTATTGGGTCTAACCCTATGATATCATGACCCCATCCAGGGCATATGAAGGCAGCACCCTGGATAAAATGTGATTGGTATCTAAAATATTCCTGTCTGCTTTAGTACCTATTTGGTATTTTAAAAATTGTTAATTTATGTACTTTATTTGTATGCCCGCAAGCCACTTCCGGTGATGTCACCAGGATTAAAGAGGGACAGATGTCCAGATGTTCTCCAGGCCAAAGGTCATGTGACATCACTTCTTGTGATGTCATTAGGCGTGTGATGTCACTTCCACTACCCCGGGTATTTTGGTGAATCGACATCCTTGCCCCTTAGAATTCATTGCAAGTTCAGTCTCCCTGTGACCTACTTGCAGGGCCATCATTATCTTTATGTCTCAACCTCTTAAAGGGGGCAAGGCAGATCAATTTGGTTACGGTTTTGCTGGGGCTGGTGAACTGAACAGAATTCCAGATGTCACAGTTCAGTCCTAGCTTCATTTTTATTTAGTCCCATTCACAATTGCAGCTTTAAAAAATATACATGTTCCTTGATTTTTCCTTTTCACCCAAAATGGCAGTTTATCCATTGTATTAACTTATCAAACTTGTAACAAAGGTCGTTTTTCTTCCTGGGACTGTAAATTGCTGCTCTTTTGGTTTCTCTTCATATTAATCAGTTCCCCTTTTCAAGAAAAGTTGCAGAATTCTTTCTGGTACTTAGACATCCATAACTCCAGCCATATTGTGGTTTTAGAGAACTTGAAAATATTACACATTTTTAGTGAGTGCTTTTTCCCAAATGCTATGCGTAGGCCGACAGTTTACATGTTTGTTTTTAACATGGCACCCTGCTCTGCATCTTCTCTTTGAATTAGATTTCCCTAAAGTATTATTGGCTAACAATCTGATCCGAGATTGTGGAGCTTGAGGACAAAGCTCATGGTTAAAGACTGGATAGAGGATATGTTGCGGTCGGAAAAGCTCGAGGAGAGGAGGTTTCAGGGAGTGTATGACGTGGGCAAGCACGATGAGTTCTTGAATGAGTTTACTGATCTGTCCTTTTGAGGACTGCACTGTTCTGAGTTGCTCCTGTCTAAGTGTGCTGTCTGGTCTTCCTTGTTTGTCGCCAGTATTGTGTTGTGCTCTAACCTCTCACCCATCCTTTGCTGTAGTAAATTCGGAGTGTTGGGTATGAATGGACGACAGCAGGTTTATCTTTGCACCGCTGCACTTCTTTCTGTATTTACTGCTCTTGCCAATGCCATCCTTAAACGCTTATTGCGCATTGCTGTTACTGCTCT
Source organism: Ambystoma mexicanum (assembly GCF_040938575.1). Taxonomy (NCBI): domain Eukaryota; kingdom Metazoa; phylum Chordata; class Amphibia; order Caudata; family Ambystomatidae; genus Ambystoma; species Ambystoma mexicanum. The sequence continues at coordinate 1,464,305,582 of NC_090935.1, forward strand.
GTGTTTTGTGTTATTGAAAGAGCGGCTGTACCTGGTGCCAAGTGATGCTGGGAGCCTCTTTACCTATTGTAACCTAAGCAATGCTGGGCCACTGCACCAGATCAGTCTTGCAGCAGCCCATCAATGTGTTTCTTCCTTTCTGGGGAAAGGGAGCCTACCAAGTTAGAGCCATCTCAATGTAGCCCTTTACTGCTGGGTTTAAATTTTCGATGGACCCTTGATGCACCTACAGAAAGGCCAGACACAAAGTGACAGCAGGCGTGAGAGGACATCATTCCCATTGGGCTCTGTCCCACGCAAGTGAGAGGCGTCCATCACAAAAATGCACAGGTGCACAGATTGTGCCTAATTGGGTCCATCACAACAAAGCCATGCAGAGCCTTTATTTTTACCTGCCATATTTCCACTACAGTTCCCTAAATGCCAAGGAAAATGTGAGGACAGAAAATAGGAGTCCATGAGGAAAGACCACTGTATATGCATTGTTAAAAGCAGAAAAGCAGGTGTGTTTGGTGCCAGACAACCAGAGGGGGGGCAGACGTGGTATATACCTTTGAGATGGGTAACCTCTGATCGTGACAATGACAGTGTTGTACAGTTGGCTTTAAAAATGGGTAAAAACCCGAATGAATATTAAGGAAAATAATGAAGTAGAGTAGACTCTTAACGAACGTAGTCAATAAAAGAGAACCAAGCTGTTGGGAGAAAAATAACTCATGCCAAACGAATCTGATGGACAAAGAATTGCAGTTGGTTACATCTACACGGACAGTAGCAGAGTATGCAGTGTTTAAATGAATCTGCCAAAGGTGTAATGTACAATTATGGATGAATAAAGGGTAATTGGTGATTGATAAAGGACATGTGTAAGGAGGTTGTAAAGGGAACACTGCATGGTTTGAACTAGGTCTAATGCGCTTCCTACAAGCAGCAAGGTGAATTAACAGCCAGCAGCAACCTTAAATAATGGTTATACAGAGTGAGGAGAAATGCAGTAAGCCAGAAGTCCGCAGATGTAATCGAATAAAAGAAAAAACGATTGGTAAATTTGTTCAAATTTGGGTTGTACGAATAAAACAAACAGCCAAAAATGTCAAATAAATTTACCATATGGTGTCTTTATAGTGAACAAGTGGAGCGAGGGGTGTGGGGGTGTTCACTATAAAGTCATCAGGGGTATAATAAAGTTGGAGGAAAAAAAAGAGGCCCATGTGGCACCAGTTCCCATGCATGGAGGTGAAGGGAATCAGCATTGCAGAGGGATGCAGGAGACGGCGGCACACACAGAGGTGTTCCGCCCACAGGTACATAAGGGGGTGGGGAGTAGCGGGTTATCAGAAATGTTCAGGGGAGTGAATAAGATTTTCCCAGCACAACATTTATACAAAGTTCTTTTTTCATCCATTTTACATTGTGTGTTCTTTCGGTATTACAAAAGAGGAAACAAACGAGAGAGGGAGTGCTTTTACATAATTGGCAACAAACGTACTGATGTCCAAAATAAGATGCACATTTTTGCTTATGGGTGGACGTTATTGATATGGGGTAAGCCCCATTCAAGTTCAGTCCACCCACCACAAGCAGGTCAGGTTCCCAAAACACAGCATGCACGGGTGAGCCGAGACACTACCGTAGATTTCACTGAATACCATTTTACCTAATGAGATTTCACCAAATGTATTTCACCGAAAATGGTAGGTGTAGTGGTATATGTGTAATGCATTATAGGTGGGTTCTGGGGTAAGGGTATAAGTTAAGGTAGGGAGGGCTATGGCAGGTCTCCCCACCCATAATTTTTTTTAAAAAGTAGAAAAAGTAAAAAGTTCATTTTGTTTTTCAGTGAAATGGTTTTGGTGAAATCTCTATTAGGTAAAATATTTTTGAAGAAAACACGTACATCCAAGCCCAGATGGTCACTCAAGGACTTGCATGGGCATTCTCTCAAAGGCAGATGGGAAGCTGGGAACTGCTGCACCTCGCACAAATACGGTTCATCCACATGCTTCATAAGGTCTCAGAAAATATTGATATATGTTTATCCTTCATAAAGGTAAACAGAGAGATATATAGAGATGGGAACAGATTCACAATAGCATAAACAACAATATTCAAGGATGGAGTTCTCAAAATGTACGACAAAACCCAGCTTTAGTCAAAGTACAGAATCTCGACCGGTACATCACACAATTAGCTGTCAGCATTACATTGAATATGAGCAGATTTTGTACAAAATATACGTAAGCAATGACAGCATGATACGATATCACTTACAAAACGTATGCGTGGTTAGGGTTGGTTAATATTTTAAGATATATATAGAATAAATAAGTGTTAATTTTCTCATTGGCTTAAACAAATCTGATGGCTCTACCTGAGCCCAACCCTTTATAAATAATAATTTCACTAGATCATTACATTGGCCACCAATTGGCTGGCGTTACTCATTATGGACAATGTGGCAAGAGGGATTTCTATTGGTTGGCACTTTTACTCACCAACCTTAGATATTTTGACGCAACGTCAAAATATGAGAGACACATATGGTAGGCGGGAGAGAAGTCCATGGTCTGCACTCATTCCAATTAAAAGTACTAGCCATCATTCCCATGCCATGTGACCTATCTGCTTCTTTGCATTTGGCCTTGTGTATCATCTCGTGACTGTGTGTGTGCTAGGATTTCAGCAGGTGTCTTATCTGTATTTGGCTTATAATGAATAGCCAGTGTTCGTCATGTCTTGATCACATGTTAGGGGACCGTGTTAGAGAATGAAGTTCTTCCTATTTACTGAGCTAATTCTAATGTGCATGTTGTATACTTTGTGATCACTTGAGAAGCCCTTCGTCTATTCGTGAACAAGTCTTTTACCATACTGATCTCATGCATCTGGCCATCAATGGCTGTTTGTGCTTTCATTGGACTTAAATTAGCTTGGGAGTATACTGTTTCTCATCCTGGGAACTGTTATCTCATCCCTGCATTCTGCACATCCACTACTCCCTTCTGTGCATCTTACCTTGGCGCTTGCTAAAAACTACTGTCTGGGCATCTGCAAAGCTTCTGAAATAAATGTGTGTTTATGAATTCAGCATCTTGTCTGAGGCCTTGCTAACTCCTAGGCCTGCTGCAGCCTCTGTGCTGGGAAAATGGTTCCACTTGTGCGCTTCTCGCCTCCATACTGCTGACCTATATTTGTATCTTACATATTACATTCACCTTGTGCATCTGCCATATGTTGGTTTCCCTGCCTGTATATGCTGCATCTTACCTGCCTGTAATTTCATCTGCCCTATCAGTGTAGTGAGGCCATCTCTTGGTATTCCAGAATCCTGCATCCTTCTATGCCATATACAGCACACTACTTGTGCTTTCTATTAACTAACTGTAATCCCTACTAGTGTCGCCCAAGCTAACTAATTCTTGGCAGAGGTGTCTACATTGATTGTTTAAAGTATTGTTTCTTGGAATCTGCCTTAGCTGCTCTCTTCTCTCACCCCTAGTCTCATGGGGCAGTAGGGCTGACTCGGCTGGTATTTCTCACCTTTACAGTAATGGTGAGGAGAAGGGCCAGGAATTGGTACTTGAATAAAGGTAGTGGCTGATACTTGTATATTCATCTGCCCCATTACAGATAGCATGCTATCTCTACAGAAACATGTAAAGAAAATTAATCAACTTGAGAAAAGTAGCTATTCAAGATATCACACTCTAAGGCACACTGATATTATACAACTTGGAGAAAGAAAGTTCAGGTTTTGAATCACCAAAAACATGGCAGTATTAGAAATCAAGAGGACCCAAAAGGCCTTTTCAACAAGATCATGGAAAGGTCTGTAGGCCATGCCATTAATTTGTGTTGGAAGTATGTTACGTTATTGGTGCTTGTATAGTGCGAGAGCTCACCTTCAAACAAGTATCTTGGAACTGAAAGCTACAGTATTTGTTGAAATAGTATAGGTGGGGGAAGAGGTAACACTTTCATATTTTTCTGATAGCCAATTTAGAAGACGTCTTGTTGTCGTTCTTACAATTTTATGATTTTCAGTTAAGGGAATGTTTTGAAGAGAGAAGGTGAATTTAAAGCTATCACTTGGGAGAAAGGAACACATTGCGCGTGATTTGGTGAATGAGAGGAAACTATTTTGAAAACTCGAGAAGACAAGGCAGAGCCACAGCACTTGAGGTCCTTTGCCAGCAATATATCAGACCGTGGTTAATGGCAAGGTAAGAAGCTTTAAATCCACAGCTCATTTGGAGCTGGACTCTAAGGAGCATAAAGGTTCAAACCATAGAAGAATAATGAGGAAAACGGAATAACCTAGCCTTAAATGCTGATAACAGGATTCTTCAAGAAAACTTAATCACTCCCTCTTTCCTGTTAATCGAATCACCCTTCAACCTACCTGCACCCTTAAGACATCACACATTGACCAACACAGACATGGAAGCTTTATAACTGATGGCATCACCCCCAATAAGTTAACTATTGTGAAGCAGCTCAGAACCCACTGCAATGCCCTCTCATTTTTAGCCATATTACGCCAGACTAGACACTGTCCCAGTAACCCAGCACTGTTATCTAATAGATCTTTAGTTTTCCTCTCTGGATAAAATGTATACTAGAGTGTTGCTGGCACAAAACCTATAATAAATACTGTTAGTCAATCGATCAATCAAAACATTGTTATTCTGACATGTTTTCCCACAAAATTGCTTTCAAAACATACCGTTTCCTCAACAACAAAAAATTAGACAACAACACCACATAACATAAATCAAGCTAGAGCATAAATAAGTCAAATCATAGTGGTAATGCCACTAGTAGGGGCCAAATAATTAAATAAATAAATATGTGTGTTTTGTAATCACTAGCTGGTCATTGATAGGGTACAAGGTCTTCCATAGAAGGGTATGTCAGCGTGAAAAAACGAGGGCATATAGAAACAAGTTAACTCAGCACCAGATTAAACATGCAGTACACATGCAGAAAAAAAAATAGATGACCGATCGTTAGTTGGAATGTTTGGTAGATAAACAAGAAACAACAATAGACAAACATGCCAGCATTGCCACTGTAAGAAAACACTCATGATGGCTTTGTCCAAATGTTACCAGTCTTTGCCCCTATGAGAACGCACCTGTGATGGCTTAGCCCAAATATTGCCAGTATTTGCCCCTGTAAGAATTTGCTCGTGATGGCTTTGCCCAAATAGTTCCAGCATTTACTACTGCAAGAACTTAACTGTGATGGATTTGTCTCAAAACGTTACATTTTGATGGCTTTGCCCCCACCCCCCAAAATGCCAGCATTGGCACCTCTAAGGGCAAACCTGTTAAACGTTTTCCCAAAATGCCAGCATTTGACTATGTAAGGATACACCTGCAACGGCTTTGCACCAATATGAAAGCATTTGCCTCTATAAGGACACACATGTGATGCCTTTGCCCCACCATACCAGACATTTCCCCTGAAAGATAATACATGTGATGGCTTTGCTCGAACAGGCCAGCATTTGATCATGTAAGAACATGCAATATGTTTCGTTAAGCATCGACATAGTAGAAAGGCTTCCGTTCAATTGGTGAATGAAAATCTTTCTACTATGTTGATGCTTAATCCCTTGGGCTTAATCCATTGGGCCCTTTTCCGTCCTGACTGGCACTTACCCCCTCCCCTCTCCCCTGCACTTCTTGGTACTGCACTTGCACAATCTGAATGACACAAGGCCTAGTAGGACCGTTTTTTGTTTTTCTTCATCACTGTCCCAACCCCCTCCGTCTTGTTGCGCCTCAAAACACCTTTTGCTGGATAGGTGCATTATAAATACCCAGTAAATAAATACATCTAATAGTGTACAAGCCCCACCAAACAATATGACCGCCATTGAAAATAATCTCGTCCTACCTCCAACGATTTCTATGACATTTTCTAGCCACTACCACTGGCGTAGCGGAGACCCACACAGCCCCCATAGTGTGGGGGGCCCCACTGTACCACTTCCTTGGGGGATCTTGAAGCTCAATAAATCATTTGTTTATGAACTCAGAGTGCCCTGTGACTTCAGAAAGAAATGTTCCAGTTATGGTGCGGCAGTGTGGGATGCAGTTGCTCTGGCTCTACTGCGCATGACAGGAACCAGGAAGCTCTTCCTGCTTTCTGACTCCTGGCGGCATGGAGCGTGGGACCCTGAGGCCTGCCTGGAAAGGTGTGCATCGCCACTGGGGAAAAGCAGGTAAGACATTTTTATTTTAAGAGTGCGTGCCTGAGAGGGTGTGGCATGACAGTTTATGATGTATGTTCATATGTATGTATGAGTGTGTGCATGCAAGGGTGTGTCATGTATAATGCAATGTTTGCGTGAGTGTATGATGTATGGGTGTCTGGGCGTGCACGTAAATGTGTGAGTGTATGGTGTATTGTTGCGCGTGTGATTGAGCAATTGAATGGTGTGTAAATGAGGGGGCGAGTGAACGTTGTGTGAATCTGCATGCTTGTGTGTTTGTGCTGGGATGGCCGGCCAGCTGCTGTGGAGCTGATTTTGGTCGCTGGGGTGCGCTACTACGTGTTTTTTATTGGCATTCATTCAGGAAAATGCAAGCATGATATCTGTTATCACGTGGCTAAACTAGCATTTTGGTTTAGCAAGTCTAGTCATTTCTTACTGTGGCTTGGTATTTGTATTGGTCATCTATGATAAAGCAAGCATGATGTGTTATTAAGTGACTGGGCTGGCATTATATTCTTACTGTAACAAGCCATTTTTTACTGGGTATCTAAGATAAAGCAAGCTTGATAAGTGTTGTTACCTACTTAGACAAGCATTTGGGTGCAGCCTGTCTAGCCATTTCTTATTGTGGCATGGCATTTGTTACTGGGCAATTATGATAAAGCAAGCATGATATGAGTTATCACATGGCTAGACTGACATTTTAATGCAGCCAGTCTAGCTATTTCTCACTGTGGCATGGCATGTTGTTTTCTTAGTTATCTATGGTACAGTAAGCATGATAGGTGTTATTAACTGTCTAGACTGGCATTTTTGTGCTCCTGTCTAGCTATTACTGTTCTTACATAGGAAAAGTGGCATTTATTGGTGCAGCCATCATGGACATGTATGGACCCAGCCAGCATGAACATA